>NC_072376.2:151832500-161832500 GCF_028885625.2 Pongo pygmaeus | reverse complement strand
CTTGCCCCACACTGCACTTTCTGTCCAGCACTCTCCCACCTCCAACCCCTGCCAATTACGGAGGCCTATTAATGACTCTCAGACTTCCAAAGTTTGTTTCTAGGAGATCTCCCAATGCTTACACACATTGCTTAATGCCACATGCTTTCATGCCCCTAGTGTCATTTCACTAACCAACTGAGAAATGATCATCCTAAAAAGAAGAGCGTTTTAAACATGGTACCAAAGGGACTGACAGAACAAACGCACAGGGAAAGGTGTTGCTTATACCTCCAGGGATACTAACAAAATATTGGACATTGGCAAGAAACTAATGAGAAAGAAGACAAACATGTAACATTTCAAAAAAGAAGACAGTGTTGAATAAATTTTCAAAGAGCCACAAAGCTGTATGTGTTAGTTAAAAATAAACATTTATATAGAGTGTTCTTGGTCTAAAGAGAATTGGTATTAAGGGTAGAAAGCAATAAAACAGGGGAAAGGGCTGGGCGTGGTGGCTCATGCCTATAATCCCAGCACTTTGGGAGGCTGAGGCGAGCGGATTACCTGAGGTCAGGAGTTCGAGACCAGCCTGACGGACATGGTGGAACCTTGTCTCTACTAAAAATACAAAAATTAGCCGGGCGTGGTGGCAGATGCCTGTAATCCCAGCTACTCCGGAGGCTGAGGCAGGAGAATTGCTTAAACCGAGAGGTGGAGGTTGCAGTGAGCCAAGACGGGGCCTTGGCACTCCATCCAGCCTGGGCAACAAGAATCAAACTCCATCTCGAAGGAAAAAAAATAGGAGAAAGGGGGAAAAAAAGAAGCAAGCTTTTAATTTGAGACATTTATTTATTTGTGCTTTTATTATTGACATTTTTCTTCACTTTTAGAATTCAAACCAGGACAAATGAACAGGGAGTGCTGTATGCCTCTCTATAAAATGTTATCAATTCAAATCTCTGTTGAAGTTTACCTTTATAGTATGTGGAGTAAAAATGATTAGTAAGCATACAAATAGTTTAAACAAGATAGAAAGGGAATGTTTATTCTTTACTTGCTAAGATTACTATTTCTTTGCTTAAGTTAAGCAGACAGCAGACAATCAACCAACCTAAAGAGAATATTTGCAACATGTCTCACAGATAAAGGGATAATAATATCCCTAATATTTAAAGAACTCTTAAAGAATAAGGAGAAATTAAAAAAACAAAACCCAACATAAAAATGAATAAAGGATATGAACAGACAGTTCACAGAAACGATATATGATGTCACAAATAGCACAAATAGCTGAAGTAAATGAAAAGATGTTCAGCCATACTTATAATAAAAGAAATGCAGATTAAAACTATACCAACATGTCATAAGTAGAGTTTTTAAAGTATAATAACATATTCTGTTGGCAAAGCTGTGGGAAAGCCGGAACTCTTATGTATTGCTGAAGTGATGCAAACTGATTCAGCCCTTATGAAGGCAAATTTGGTAACATATAGAAAAACAACATATATGTTTGTCTTTTGAACTTAGAGTCCTACTTGTAGAAATTACCTTAAAGATATACCTCCAATAGTATGAAAATATATTTGCAGAGGGTCAGCATTGTTTTTCACTGCAAAATATTAGAAATAAATGATAAAGCAGAGTGGTTCACATTGTGGGATGATTACAGTTAACAATAACACATTTTTTCAAATAGCCAGAGGGAGGGTATTATTGAATGTTCCCGACACAAACAAATGATAAATGTTTGAGATGATGGACATGCTAATTACCCTAATCTGAGCTCTATGTATTACATGTATTGAAACATCAGTATGCATCCCATGAATACATACAATTATATTTGTCAATATTTAAACATTAAGCTAAATTTTTTAAAAAGGGAGTGGTTCAATAGTACATAAGAAAATATCCTTATATCTTCTCCTTCATTCAAAAAAGAAACATAAGAAAGAAATAAGGAACTAATTACTGGAACTTACTGGGGTGAGGGGGCAGAAGGGCTCTGAGTGGAAAAGATAGGAGGATGGAAAAGACTGAAAGCAATAAGTGGCACAGTGACATGTCTCTGAGTTTACCTCTTTGAACACTTCTGGCTTTGAGATTAAGATAAAAACCCACATGGACTATATACAGAAAAGAATAAACTGAAATATATTTTAAATGAATAACATAAGTGTACTGAAGAGGAAAAAAACTAATGCAAATTACTTCCGAATATATTATTTGGACTGTATGTCTTCAGGCTAAAGAAAAATAGGAATGAACAAATGCTGAGCTCTGGGCATAGGTTCCTTCTCCACAGAGGTGTGGGTAAGCAATTCTGGCATTACTGTGTATTCTAGAATTGTGAAAATAAGCAAATGGATTGTGCACATTGGGAGTCTTATTTCTCACTATTGAAGAAGGCCATTATAAATATTGAAAAAGGAAAACTATGGTATTTAATGGGAAATGGAGAAATCAGTAGAAATTCACAGTGTGTATATGCATACTACATATATAAACTGACATATATCTATGTCTTATCTCTTTTCACTGAGAGAACCTACAATTAATAATACCCTCATAGCAATAAGCACACTTAATGCTTAGCTCTTGGTTTCTAAATCCTATGCATTAAAAGAAACCAGGGATGTTTCTTTGGGAAATGGCTGATTCTAAGGCTGGAGCTGGGAAAATACAAAATGAGCCTGGATCAACTTGTCACAGAAAGTAAGGAAATGCTCAAAGAATGATGGGGACATGTCAAAGCTAGCTTAAAGAAACTGACACTGAACAGACCTCAGAATTATCATGCTGGTTTCATTTTATTTAACCACCAAAATAAATAATGACAATAAAAATGTATAACCCACTGAGTAAAATAGGAATCTGAGTCCATGGTGATAAAAATATCTTTTAAAAATGAAAAAACCTATTTTTATAGTAGCAAACCAACCAATAAATGTAGAAGAAATAAAGTACTGAGAAAATCACCATTAAGAAACCACCAGATAAATAATTAATTCAGGAAAGTATTGCTTAACATGTTAAAATCAAAGTAAAAGCTTGAGGAACAGTGAGATGTTTACTTAATTTCAAATTAGCTCCCCCAACAGATACTAATTAAATAGAAAAGAAAAAAATAGTAACTTAACCATGGAGAAACCTGGCAGACATGAGGAAATCAAAGTTACCAGCACTAGTAATAGGACAAAGCAACATCATTATGTCTCCTGATAGAGTCCCCTAAAAAGGACACAGTATCACCTCTGCACTTTTTCTGCCCCAAATTCATTATCAGAATATCGACATGAGGAAACACCAGACAAACCCAAATGGAGAAACAGTCTACAATATTAATGTCCTGATTTTTAATATTTGCACTATGGTTATGTAAGAGAATATCCTGATTTTAGGAAACATGTAGTCAAGTATTGCAGTAGCCAATTTTGGATGGCTATAAATACCTGAGGCTGGGTACTATCTAAAGAAAAGAGGTTTATTTTGGCTTATGGTTCTGCAGACTGTACAAGAAGCACGGTGCCAGCATCTGCTTCCTGTCAGGACCTCAGGAAGCTTTTACACATGCTGGACAGAGCAAAAGAGAGCGAGGAGGAGGTGCTGGGCTTTTTTAAACAACCAGCTCTGTCATAAACTAATAGAGAACTCACTTATTACCGGGGGAGGGCACAAAACCATTCATGAGGGATCCTACCAGAATACCACAACTCCTCCCACCAGGTCCCACCACCAACACTGGGGATCACATCTCAACATGAGATTTGGAGGGAACAAATATCCAAACTATATCAAATATTTATAAATTAAAAAGTCCACTATGTCAGTAGCTTACTCTCATAAAGTTCAGAAAATATCCGTAGGGGGACATGTGTGTGCATGTACACGTGCATCTGTACATGTATAGACGAAGACGGTAAAGGAAAAGAAAATATAGTAAACATCTGGGTTAAATATATATTGGAGCTCTGTATACTATTTGTGTGACTTTTCTGTATGTCTGAAATTACACAAAAAGATTTTTAAAAATAGAAGACAACTTGAACATGTTACATCTCCTTTTGCAATTTTCCAGCAGCTTTTATCAGAAAGCTTAGTAAGGACAGAGAAACTCAAAGCCCCTGTCTCACTTCCTACCCCAGACCTACACTGCAAAACCACAACAAGAACAAAATGTGATTAACAATATGTGCCGGAGGCTGGCAAAAATACCATCTCCTCCAGTTGCCTCTCTGCTTCAGCATAGGGGAGGTAAGAACAGAAAGGACCTCTCCCTTCTAGATTACACTCATCCTGGCTAATAGTACAGCTTTTCCTAAGTGAACTCCCTGCCTCCTCAAAGAGGGAAAATTAGCCTTATTTCTACTAGGCTATTTCCATTTTAAATGTTCCCTAGTTAAAAATCTACAGGTTTCACAGTGATACTCACTTAACACTTTCTCTACATAAGTGAGGCAGCTGTGAAAAAAAAAAGATTAAGAATGCCAGACCTTGTTTCAGAAATTGTAAATTCGTGTTTTTGTGTGCCTGCTCTGCATTCATGAGCTGTCTACCTTTGGGCAAATCACTTGAACTTTTTAAACTGTTTCCACATCTGTAAAACTGGGCATCCATACTTGTTGCAAAGATAAAATATAAAAATGCACATGAAACACATTATAAACTGTAATATACTATATGCCATCATGTCTTTACATGAGTGTGCCAAAGAAAAAAACCTCATTTTCTGATTTGTTTTCTCTTACTGTCACTTTTTGTGTATAGTTAAGGGAAATGGTACTGCAAGTCAGGTGTTCTAAACTACTGGCTCTGAATAATCACTTTGGAGCTTAAGTTGATCTTTTTATGTCAAGAAAAAAAGAAGCAAATCACAATTTTGATAACTATAAGCACTATACTTCTTGGGAGCCAGCTTCCTCTCTTCTCTTCCCCTAAGAATGGAACAGGTTTTTGCACACAGATATTGCTCAAGGTTGGTGCAAAAGTAATTAAAGAGTTTTTTTTTGTTGGTTTTGTTTGTTTGTTTGTTTTTAGTGATCCTCCCAAAGTGCTGGGATTACAGGTGTGAGCTACTGTGCCCGGTTGGAATTTTCTTTTTTCTTTCTTTATTTTATTTTAGTTTTTGTATTTTTTCCCATAAGTTATTGGGGTACAGGTGGTATTTGATTACATAAGTTCTTTAGTGATTCATGAGATTTTGGTACACCCATCACCCGAGCAGTATATGCTGCACCATATTCGTAGTCTTTTATCCCTCGCCGCCCTCCCACTTTTCCTCCCACATCCCCAAAGTCTATTGTATCATTCTTATGCCTTTGTGTTCTAGTAGCTTAGATCCCACATAACAGTGAGAACATATGATGTTTGGTTTTCCATTCCTTAGAATAATAGTTTCCAGTCTTGTCCAGGTCACTGCAGATGCTGTTAATTCATTCCTTTTATGGCTGCATAGTATTCCATCATGATATATATGTTGTATATGTATGTGTATATATATATATTTATATATATACACACACATACACACACACACAGACACACACAGAGCACAGTTTCTTTATCCACTCATTGATTGATGGGCCCTTGGGTTGGTTCCACAATTTTGCAATTGTGAATTGTGCTGCTATCAACATGCGAGTGCAAGTATCCTTTTCAAATAATGACTTCTTTTCCTCTGGGTAGATACCCAGTCGTGGGATTGCTGGATCAAATGGTAGTTCTATTTTTAGTTCTTCAAGTAATCTCCATACTGTTTTCCACAGTGGTTGTACTAGTTTGCATTTCCACCAGCAGTGTAGAAGTGTTCCCTGTTCACCGCATCCATGCCAACATCTACTGTTTTTTTATTTTTTGATTATGGCCATTCTTGCAGGAGTAGGTGGTACTGCATTGTGATTTTGATTTGTGTTTCCCTGATCATTAGTGATGTTGAGCATTTTTTTCACGTTTGTTGACCACTTTTTCATATGTTTGCTGACCATTTGTATATCTTCTTTTGAGAATTGTCTATTCATGTCCTTAGCCCACTTTTTGATGGGATTGTTTGGTTTTTTTCTTACTGATTTGTTTGAGTTCATTGTGGATTCTGAATATTAGCCCTTTGTAAGATGTATAGATTGTGAAGATTTTCTCCCACTGTGCGGGTTGTCTGTTTACTCTGCTGACTGTTCCTTTTGCTGTGCAAAAGCTCTTTAGTTTAATTAGGTCCCAGCTGTTTATCTTTGTTTTTGTTGCATTTGCTTTTGGGTTCTTGGTCATGAAATCCTTGCATAAGCCAATGTCTAGAAGGGTTTTTCCAGTGTTATCTTCTATAATTTTTATAGTTTCAGGTCTTACGTTTCAGTCCTTAATCCATCTTGAGTTGATTTTTGTGTAAGGTGAGAGATGACAATCCAGTTTCATTCTCCTACATGTGGCTAGCCAATTATCCCAGCACCATTTGTTGAAAAGGGTGTCTTTCCCCACTTTATGTTTTTGTTTGCTTTGTTGAAGATCAGTTGGCTGTAAGTATTTGGGTTTATTTCTGGGTTCTTTATTCTGTTCCATTGATCTATGTGTCTATTTTTATACCAGTTACATGCTGTTTTGGTGACTATGGCCTTATAGTATAGTTTGAAATCAGGTAATATGATACCTCCAGACTTGTTCTTTTTGCTTAGTCTTGCTTTGGCTACGCAGGCTCTTTTTTGGTTCCACGTGAATTTTATAATTGTTTTTTCTAATTCTGTGAAGAATGATAGTGGCATTTTGTTGACAACAGCATTGAATTTGTAGATTGCTTTTAGCAGTATTGTGTCATTTTCACAATATTGAGTCTACCCATCCATGAGCATGGGATATGTTTCCATTTGTTTGTGTCATCTATGATTTCTTTCAGCAGTGTTTTGTAGTTCTCCTTGTAGAGGTCTTTTGACTATTTGGTTAGGTATATTCCTGAAGTATTTTATTTTATTTTACTTTATTTTATTTTCAGCTATTGTAAAAGTGGTTGAGTTCTTGATTTGATTCTCCCCTTGGTCACTGTTGGTGTATAGAAGAGCTACTGATTTGTGGACATTAATCTTGTATCCAGAAACTTTGCTGAATTCTTTGATCAGTTTTAGGAGCTTTCTGGAGGAGTCCTTAGGGTTTTCTAGGTAAACAATCATATTGTCAGCAAACAGGGACAATTTGACTTCCTCTTTACTGATGTGGATGCCCTTTATTTCTTTCTCTGGTCTGATTGCTCCGGCTAGGACTTCCAGTACTATGTTGAAGAGAAGTGGTGAGAGTGGGCATCTTTGTCTTGGGCATCTGTTTTGCTGTGTTTCCAGGATTTGTTTCAAGATTTAGAGCTCCTTCAACTTTTCCCTGTTCAGCATTATATTGGCTGTGGGTTTGTCATAGATGGTTTTTATTACATTAAAGTATGTCCCTTGTATGCCAGTTTTTCTCAGAGTTTTAATCGTAAAGGGATGCTAGATTTTGTCGAATGCTTTTTCTGCATCTATTGAGATGATCATGTGATTTTTGTTTTTAATTCTGTTTATGTGGTGTACCACATTTATTGACTTGCATTTGTGAAACCATCCCTGCATCCTTGGTATGAAACCCACTGGATCATGGTGGATTATCTTTTTGATATGGTGTTGGATTTGGTTAGCTAGTATTTTGTTAAGGATTTTACCATCTATGTTCATCAAGGATATCAGTCTGTAGTTTTCTTTTTTGGTTATGTCCTTTCCTGGTTTTGGTATTAGGGTGACACTGGCTTTGTAGAATGATTATTAGGGAGAGTTCCTTCTTTCTCTATGTTGTGGAATAGTGTCAAAGGGATTGGTTCTTTGAATGTCTGGTAGAATTCTGCTGTGAATCCATCTGGTCCTGGACTTTTTTTTGTTGGTAATTTATCAGTCTTGCTGTTCGTTATTGGTCTGTTAAGGGTATCTAATTCATCCTGATTTAAACTAGAAGAATTGTATTTTTCCAGGAATTTGTCCATCTCTTCTGTTTTCTAGTTTATGTGTGTAAATATGTTCATAGTAGCCTTGAAGATCTTTTGTATTTCAGTGGTGTCACTTGTAATATCTCCTGTTTTGTTTCTTAGTGAGGTTATTTGGATTTTCTCTCTTTTTTTTTCTTGGTTAATCTTGCTAATGGTCTGTCAATTTTATTTTTCTTTTCAAAGAACCAGCTTTTTGTTTCATTTATCTTTTGTGGGTTTTTTTGTTTTGTTTTAATTTCATTTAGTTCTGCTCTGATCTTGGTCATTTCCTTTCTTTTGCTGGGTTTGAGTTTGGTTTCTTCTTGTTTCTCTAGTTCCTTGAGGTATGACTTTAGAGTGTCAGTTTGTGCTCTTTCAGTCTTTCTGATGTAGGCATTTAGGGCTATGAATTTTCCTCTTGGCACCACCTTTGCTGTATCCCAGAGGTTTTGATAAGTTGTATCATTACTGTCATTCAGTTCAAAAAAAATTTAATTTCCATTTTGATTTCATTTATGACCCAGTCTTCATTCAGGAGCAGGTTATTTAATTTCTTGTATTTGCACGGTTTTGAACGTTCCTTTTGAAGCTGATTTCCAGTTTTATTCCACTGTGGTCTGAGAGAGGACTTGATACAATTTCAGTTTTCTTAAATTTATTGAGACTTGTTTTATGGCCTTTCACATGCTCTACCTTAGAGAAAGTTCCATGCACTGTTGAATAGAATGTATATTCTGTGGTTATTGGATGAAATATTCTGTATATATCTGTTAAGTCCATTTGTTCCAAGGTATAGTTTAAATCCATTGTTTCTTTGTTGACTTTCTGTCTTGATGACCTGTCTAAGTGCTGTCAGTGGAGTACTGAAGTCCCCCACTATTACTGTGTTGCTGTCATCTCATTTCTTAGGTCTATTAGTAATTGCTTTATAAATCTGGGAGCTCCAGTGTTAGGTACATACATGTTTAGGATTGTGATATTTTCCTGTTGGACAAGGCCTTTTACCATTATATAAAGTCCCTCTGTCTCTTTTAACTGCTGTTGCTTTAAAGTTTGTTTTGTCTGATATATCTACCCCTGTTTGCTTTTGGTGTCCATTTGCATGAAATGCCTTTTTCCACCCCTTTACTTTAAGTTTATGGGAGTCCTTGTGTGTTAGGTGAGTCTCCTGAAGGCAGCAAATGGTTGGCTGGTGAGTTCTTATCCATTCTGCTGTTCTGTGTGTTTTAAGTGGAGCATTTAGACCATTTACATTCAGTGTTAGTATTGAAATCTGAGGCACTATTTCATTCATCGTGCTCTTTGTTGCTGGTGTACTTTGGGGTTTTTTTTTTTTTTGGTTTTGGTTTTTGCTTTTTAACTTGTATTTTTGTTTTATAGGTTCTGTGTGATTTCGGTTTTGTTGTGTTTCCAGGAATTGCTTTCAAGATTTAGAGCTCTTTCAGCAGTTCTTGCAGTGGTGGCTTGCTAATGGCATATTCTCTCAGCATTTGTTTGTCTGAGAAAGACCATGCCTTTTCTTCATATATGATGCTTAGTTTTGCTGGATACAAAATTCTTGGCTGATAATTGTTTTGTTTGAGGAGGCTGAAGATGGGTCCCCAATCCCTTCTGGCTTATAGGGTTTCTGCTGAGAAATCTGCTGTTAATCTGATAGGTTTTCCTTTATAGGTTACCTGGTGCTTCTGTCTCATAGCTCTAAAGACTCTTTCCTTCGTCTTAAGTTTGGATAACCTGATGACAATGTGTCTAGGCAATGATCTTTTTGTGATGAATTTCCTGGGTATTCTTTTCACTTCTTGTATTTGGATGTCTAGGTCTCCAACAAGGCTGGGAAAGTTTTCCTCGATTATTCACCCAAATGTGTTTTCCAAGCTTTTAGAATTCTCTTCTTCCACAGGAACACTGATTATTTTTAGGTTTGGTCATTTAACATAACCCCAGGCTTCTTGGAGGCTTTGTTCATTTTTTCTTATTCTTTTTTCTTTGTCTTTGTTCAATTGGGTTCATTCAAAGACCTTGTCTTTGAGCTCTGAATTTCTTTCTTCTACTTGTTCAATTCTATTGCTGAGACTTTCCAGAGCATTTTGCATTTCTAAAAGTGTATCCAAAGTTCCCCGAATTTTTGATTGTTTTTTTCTTTAAGTTATATATTTCCTTGAATATTTCTCCCTTCACTTTTTGTATCATTTTTTGGATTTCCTTGCATTGGGCTTTGCCTTTCTCTGGTCCCTCCCTGATTGGCTTAATAACTAACCTTCTAAATTCTTTTTCAGATAAATCAGGAATTTCTTCTTGGTTTGGATCCATTGCTGGTGAACTAGCGTGATTTTTGGGGAGTGTTGAAGAGTTTCATTTTGTCATATTACCAGTTGGTTTTCTGGTTTCTTCTCATTTGGGTAGGCTTTGTCAGAAGGAAGGTCTAGGGCTGAAGGCTATTGTTCAAATTCTTTTGTCCCACAGGGTGTTACCTTGATGTAGTACTCTCCCCCTTTTCCTATAGATGTGGCTTTCTGTGAGCTGAACTGCAGTGATTGTTGTCTGTCTTCTGGGTCTAGCCACCCAGTGAGTCTACCCAGCTCTGGGCTGGTGCTGGGGGTTGTCTGCACAGAGTCCTATGATGTGAACTGTCTATGGGTCTCTCGGCTTTGGATACCAGCACCTGTTCCTGTCTAACTGCAGTTTTGGACCGTGAATTTTAAATCATTATAACTAGGCTCAAACACATCTTTATTAATCAAAATAGGAACCATTACAATCAACACATTTTTGCCAATGAGAAGTAAGTTTGTTTATTCCTGTAGCATAACAATCCATGCCTCGGGATTTGACAAACTCTTAGAAAGCATTTTCTGCATCCTGCTCATTGTGGAAGTGTTTTCCCTGCAAAATATTTTTGAGATGCTTGAAGAAGTGATAGCCAGTTGGCCAGAGGTCTGGTGAATATGGTAGATGAGGCAAAACTGTAGCCCAATTCCTTCAACTTTTCAATTGTTGGTTGTGCAGCATGCAGTCAGACGTTGTCAGGGAGAAGACTTGGGTCCTTTCTGTTAACCAATGCTGGTTTTAGGCAGTAGAGTTTTTGCTGCATCTCATTGATTTGCTGAGCATACTTCTCAGATGTAATGGTTTTGCTAGGATTCAAAAAGCTGTAGTGGACCAGACCAGCAGCAGACCACCGAACAGTGACCATGACCTTTTTTTGGTGCAGGTTTGGCTTTGAGAAGTGCTATGGAACTTCTTCTCGGTCCAACCACTGAGCTGGCCATCGCCAGTTATCGTATAAAATCCACTTTTCATTGCACGTCACAATTTGATCAAGAAATGGTTCATGTTGTTGCATAGAATAAGAGAATACAACACTTCAAAACAATGATTTTTTTTTCACTCAGTTCACGAGGCACCCACTTATCAAGCCTTTTTCTTTCCAATTTGCTTCAAATGCTGAATGACCATAGAATGGTTGACATTAAGTTTTGGGGCAACTTCTCATGTAGTTGTAAGAGGATCAACTTCAATGATTGCTCTCAATTGGTCGTTGTCAGCTTCTAGTGGCTGGCTACTACGTTCCTCATCTTCAAGGTTCTCGTCTCCTTTGTAAAACTTCTTGAACGATCACTGCACTGTACGTTCATTAGCAGTTCCTGAGCCAAATATGTTGCTGATGTTGTGAGTTGTCTCCACTGCTTTACGACCCATTTTTGAACTCGAATAAGAAAATCACTCAAATTTGCTTTTTGTCTAACATCATTTCCATAATCAAAAATAAATATAAAATAAACATCAAGTAATAAGTCATTTGCAAAAAAAATACATAAAGTGATAAATGTGCATTAAAATGATGTATAACATAACCACATTTATTTAAGAATGTATTCCAATATCAAACAGCAAATTTCCATAATGCAAAAACTGCAATTACTTTTGCACCAGCCTATATCACCTGAGCTAATCATATCCTGAGTTGGCCATCATATAGGGACTAAATGTGTCATGTCTCACAACCCCGACCCATAAGAGGCTTCATCATGGCCTCTGCTATCTGAACCAACAGAGGATAATCCAAGTTTACCAGTCAAAGAAGCTGTATGGGAAAGGCGTGTTCAACCAAGGAGGCCCAGTAGGCCATGGTGGGCCATTACAATGACACTGATTCCATTTTCTGGCCTTCCCGCAATGTCAACTTCTGTACCTATTGGACCCTTAGGAAAAATAATTTGGCTGCTTCTGCCCAAGAGTTTTTACAGTAAAGCTGCTGTTTCCAGGCAAATACATAAATAATATCAAGACAGAAAACCCAGGTAAGTTGGAATTGGCAGAGTCCTGTGACCTCAAAGAACCCCAGCTCTACTTTGTAGCTTGTGGTGACCCATGCTTTTTCCGCGTGCATCTGCTTTATCATAATGGTTGTTTGGTAGGAGTAGGGTGGGGCCAAATCATTGAGGCAACTCAGTCTCTGGATCACTGCCAACCAGCCAGCTGGCCAGCTACATCCAGGTCTTGAGACATGGAGCTATGCCGGGGATTTTAGTCCTATGCAAAGTCACCTAAGGTGAAGTCAGATGATTCAGCTCTTTTCTTGGCTGCATTTCTCAAAGCCTTTTACATAGGCATGTGCCTCTGTCAACATTCTTCCTTCCAAGAGTTTGTGCAGGCCCATCTGGAAGCCCACCACTTCATGACCAGTGATATGGGCACACGCATTTTCCCATCCTGTTCAGGCTCCCTGGGTCGTGGGCTTCCAAATCAGCAAATGCGCCCAGCAGACTGTTTAAATGAACTGTCATCCCTGTCACTCTGCTCAGAATGGGAACCTCTCCCTGCTTGACTGGAGACGCATGGGTGTTCCAAGATTTGGCACAAAACCCTGTAAAATGAGGCCAAGTTTCTCTCCCTTTGACTTTATATATTCTATCTGGATACCCTCCTCTATCCCCCACTGACCCCCCTCCCACTGGAATACTGCTGAAGAGACCATCTGCCACAAATGCCCATACCCAGTGATCAAAATATTTTAGCTTCTTTCCCAGCTTGGTGTCAGCGACAAAATATGTGAGGCTTGCAAACTGGCCTTTCAGTATTTAAGCCTCTTTAAAAGCCAGGTGACATTGCCATCCTATTTGGCTCTGTTAACCATCACCAGAAGACATGATGTTTTATGGTGAATTTCTCCTCATCAGATGAAAACCAAGTCTAAATATGAAAGGATTTGAGAAGAGGCACAGCTGTGGTCTTGTGCTCTGCCATATTATTTCAGAAAGATGAAAACTAAACAAATGACAAATAATGGCCCTGGCAAGCCCAGAGACTGGGAGGATCTTGGATGTCAGGGAGAGACACCAGCTTTAGAAAGCTAACACCTGTTCTCAGATGGTCATGCATCACACTCATACCCACATAATGTTATGCCTGGGGACCCAACAGCAAATAGGCTGCTCTCATTCCTGACAAACCAAGACACACATAAAAGTCTTTCTGCTCTTCTCTGTTGCCAGTGAAGGCCAAAGGATAAAGTCAAGATAATCTCTAACTGAGCTCCTCTTCAATGTGGCTGTCTTACTTTAAATATCTAGTTTTGAAAAAAGAACGGCCATCTTGAACTTTGACCCCAACAACTGGCCATCAGGGTAATGAAACAGCGATGACAGACCCTAATGACAGTGAAATGAATTCTAGCCAGTAACATATTAGGCTTTTCCAGGGCCCTCTCATTTAACATAAGAATGGTCCCTCAATGATGGGCTTCAAATAACATAATTTTTGACAGTAAGAGAACCTATACAGCAACAACTCAAACTATATTTACTACACAACCTCTGCACCAAACCCTAAGAGGTATTAAGTTCAACATTTTCTGTCTGTTTTACAGAGAGATTTTTGATGCGTAAACCATCATTTATGCTGTCTTTGATTCTTTTTTAGAGTAGTGGCAGTATAACTTTCTCACTACAGCAGTCTCCAGCACCATTCCCAGACACGCCTCATAAAGCTGGCCTTTCACATTAATCGATCACCTTATTATGGGAGTAAATCAAAGCAGTTAAGCCCAGGCTTCCTGGGAGTTGAAGGTCAAATGGGGAGAGTCAACCTTATTCTGACAAAAAGCTCTGTAAAGAAATTCTTTCAGACCTTTTTCCTTGCATCCCCTTGCTTTCATAATATATGTATGTACTATAACCACGCAGTATATAGTACATACTTTCATGTATGTACTATAATCATGTGTCTCAGATTTCCTGGGTCACTTTTCATCTAGCATGGGAGAAGTATTGAGAGCTACATTGTATGTCAGACCATACTTCCTAATGCTTAGACCAGAAAATATGATTACCCTATCGGTTGTTGAATGTGCGTGCCAACATATACATTTTAGGAAAGTAAATGTGAGGCTTACCACACTTACAACAAACTCTTGGAATTCAGTTTCAACAGTTTCTACATTTCCCAAACAACTGCCAAAGATTTATGACACATAAGAAACACTACTAGTTATCTACTTTGTAGAGTTTTCATAAGAATTAAATTTGTTCATGTACAGATCTTAGCTGGAGTCCTCTAGAAAGATGATCTGGAAGCAAAGATTATGTTAAGAATAATTTATGTGGGATTCCAAGCCTAAGGTGGAGACAGTGAGGGTAGAAGGGAAATGGAGGTACAATGAAATACATTGTGATGTGTTCTATGCTGGTTACTTAACAAGCAGCTAAGAAGACAGTGCATTGCTCAGCAGGTGTTCTTTCCACACACAGGACTTTAATGGTATTTTTGTGGGAGGGTTGCAAAGAGTTGCTGTATCTCAAAGCAGCCCACAAAAGATAGAAAGGAAGAGAAAGTATCTGTCTGGCTCCTTTCTGCCTCTGAATTCCAATGGCCAATGTTCACTTTGCAGAGAGCTAACCCCTTTCTACTACCAATAGCATCATCTGGTCCCTTGGCAGGCACTTTGAAAGCTAGATTCCACGCCTTGGCCCGGTCTCAAAATGGAGAGGTAGCAGATGCAAGTTGAATGTGGAAGGAGAAGGATGTGGTTGGGGAAATCTGAGAAGCCACTGAAGATTGTACCCGCCCCCAACCCCTTACCATGCAGTATGCAAAGAACTCAGAACAGAGCCTAGCACAGGGGGAAGACCATGCAAGTGCCTTCATTAGTGTTCACAGCTCCCTGAGAGTAAACCACGGAGAGATGAGAGCGGTGTTTCATTGAGAAAACAAGCTCCAAACAGAAAGTCAATTGTGCTGGTAATAAAAGAAAATAAAAATTAAGATTTTGGAAAATGGCTCATTCTTGATTAGTAAAAAAGAAATTTTGGATAAGCTAAAAAGAAGAACATAGAAATCAGCAGCTGCCCAACTCCATGAAAGGAACAAGTCCAACACATACTGTATGTGGAAATAAGAAAAAGCTTCTGATAAAACCTCATTAGTACCTGCTCCTCCCTCATGGCAGTGTGCTGCAGTGACAGTCAGAGAACTCTATAGCTGGGAGCAAGGAGAGGAGGAAGGAAATTGGCAAGATGGCCAAAAGAAATGGGGGGAGGAATGGTATAAAGAAAGGAGGAATTCGACTTCTTTCAAACAATCACATGAGAAAAGACATGAAGCTAAATAGCTGAAATAAATATCCTCCCCAAATTATATGTCTTATTAGAAGACTGCTGAAAATATTTTAGGCTGAATGTGGAAAATATAGAGGATTCACAACTCTTTGAGGATGAAGGTGGGGGTAGATGAAATATTTACTCACAGATCAATGCACAGCTCTTAGAACAATGATGGAATATACTAATGCTATGGAAATATTTGCTACTAGTATCAACTATTACAATTACCTTACTCTTTCTTTACTTAAAAAATTTCTTCCTTAACCCAAACCAAAAGTACTTGTATTCAAGCTCACAGAATCTTAAAGAAGCAAAAATGTTCTATGTGGTGATCAGTCAACTAACATTCACATGTAGGGAAATTTGGCAATATCTATCAAAATAAGTGCACATTATGCTACGACCTAAGCAATTCTCTTCTAGGAATGTACCCAATGGAAATGTCTTTTCACAAATGAATGAAATCACCCATGTAGAGAGTTATTTATTGTAACCTTTCTGTAATAACAAATGTTCAAAAGAATATCTAAATGTTTATTAATAGCTGGTTAAACAAATGTGTCCACAGAATGGAATATTTAATTGGTAGCCATGAAAAGAATAAGGAACTACTCTTCCTAATTATAAGGAAAGAGTTCCAAGATATATGGTCCAATAAAGTGAAAAACTCAAAATATAGCACAGCACGTATAGAAGGCAATCATTTGTGAATAAATGGGGGTGTGTGTGTGTGTGTGTGTGTGTGTGTGTGTAAGCGTGTATGTGTATATATTGTATAAAATAGCTCTGGAAGAATCCATAAGAAAACTAGTATCTTTGTCTACTGGGAGAAGGATTGGCTGACAGAGAGAAAAGGTGGGGAGGGAGGGAGATGTTTCCCTATGTACTTTTTCTTATATACTTTTGAATGTCTTTGGGCCATGTAAATGTACTATTCATTTAAATAAAATAAAATGGAAGTGACTTATCTTCTTTATTTTTAAAGAATTGAAATAGAATGTGCTTACAATGGCCTCTCCTCATATGAGAGTCTGTTTCTGGAGAGTTCTGAGTGTGGCCAAGGAAACCCGTGATTGCCTGTGGAAATTAGTGGCTGTATGAGATCTGAGGTGTGCCAGGAATGGTGTCAGCAAAAGAGGGAAGACATATTTTATAAGACAGATAAAAACTTTATTGGCCTAGAAATAGTTTCAGATCAATGTCCAAGTTGGGTGTAGGCCACCACCAATCACACCAGATAAGACATTTGACCACCTCATCTGAGGTAAAAATAGTTGAGAACCCTCATCATCATATTCACGGCAGAAGTTTATGAAACTTATAAAATGTGATAACAACTAGTCTTACTGCAAAATGGAAACAATAATAGAGATGCCACGGTTTACTTAGACGAGGATCTTCATTCTGAGGCTGCCTTCTCTTATACTAGCACCATAGGGCAAGAGTCACAAGAAGACACTGATGTCCCAACTCAGCCCCTAGTTGACTGGGCCAGTCACTTAACGTTCCTCATCCCAGCTCTCCTCATTTGTTCAGTTGAGCTTCTGGGAACATGAAGGAAAAGCATACTGGTAATTATCAAAGAATCAACCACAGAAGTATGGGGTGTTCTTCCCATTAAACAAACTGCAAAATCAAGCTTCCCCCTACCATCGTCTCTGTTAGAGGGTCAGGTGGGTACATTTTATTAATAATTAATAGAAGGGGTATTGGGCAGAGACACCAAAAACAAAGGGCCTATCTTTGTCCTGATATTGCCACTGACTCATTAGCTGATCCCAGCAAATCACCTATTCTCCTGGATTTCAAGTTCTTTATCTGGAAAGTGAGGAAATCAGACCACACAGTTTCTGCCCATCTCAAAAATTTACTTCTTTGAGATATTTTTATTTATTCAGTCAAGCATTATTTAGGGAGGGCCTACGATCACCGCACTGTTGCTCCATACATCTCAACTCAAAATCACTTCGCAGTCAAAGGCAATTCAATTAATAGGAAATTTAAATATAAATACTTGAGTTTACCTTTTTTGTAGTTCTTTTAAGACCTGAGCACCATATAAATGAGATAAAACTGACACTGAAAGAATATCAACTACTCCATCATACAGAGAAACAAAACTTGTTTTTGGAATACATATGTTATTATTATTATATTTTGTACGCTCTTTGATTGCTCATGCTCATTCGAAATGTCTTAAAAGATGTGCTCTGCCTTCATTTTGACAAAGAGCCACTCTCACTCCTGTGTCCAGTTTGTCAGGCTGAGAAGGCTGTGCCTTGCTTTCTTATTTCATTAAGTAAAAGCCCCACAAGTGACATGAGAGGCCTGTTCTGGAGTCATTCATCTCTCATAAGGACAAAGCTCTGGTATGTGCACAAGAGGAGATGGGGCAGCCACGTGGTTGCTAGGCATATCAAAAGTCACCAAGTGTTTTATAGCTTTTATCAGCTTTTTACCCATCCTATGCCAAGACATCTTTTGTGGCTTTAAACTTATAGCATAAACAATGTCAGCAGAAAAATTAGAGAATAAAAAAAAATAAAAACTTAGACTGTAAAAAGAAACAATATCTCCAGTATACAAAAAGGACTAGATATTGATAACAAAAAGACAGAAACAGGATATGAACAATTAGCACAATAGGAGCAGTAAGCGGTCAATAAATGTGTGAAAAGGTGCTGAACTTTGCTTTTGGAGACTGCCCAACAGCCCTTCCATTAATTAAATAACTTTTACCCACCTGACACCAGAGTGTGGGACAAATGGTAGGGAGAAGCTTGGTTTTGCAGTTTGTTGAATGGGAAGAACATCCCATGCTTCTGTGGTCGACTCTTTGATAATTACCGGTAAGCTCCTTGATTCTCCCAGAAGCTCAACTGAACAAAAGGAAAGCTGGCCTGAGGGAAGTTAAGTGACTAGCCCCATCAATTAGGGACTGAGTTGTGACTTCAGGATCTAGGGTGGAAAATGCGATTAAAGGGGGAATAAATGTGTGTGTGTGTGTGTGTGTGTGTGTGTGTGTGTTGTATAAAATAATTCTGGAAGAATCCATAAGAAAACAAGTATCCTTGTCTACTGGGAGAAGAATTGGCTGACAAGAAGAAAAGGTGAGGAGGAAGATTTTTCCCTATGTACTTTCCTTCACTACTTTCGAATGTCTCTAGGCCATGGGCCATGGAAATGTACTATTAATTTAAATACAATAAAATGGAAGTGACTTAACTTGCTTATTTTAAAAGAATTGAAATAGAATGTGCTTACAACTGCCTCTCCTCCTATAGAGTCTGTTTCTGGAGAGTTCTGAGTCTGGCCAAGGAAACCCGAGATTGCTCATGGAAATTAGTGTCTGTAAACAGTCAATAAATGTATGAAAAGATACTGAACTTCTCTAGAAGTAAGAGAAATGCAAACTGAAAGTAAAATGAGATCCCATTTTTAATGGACAGGTTGGCAAAATCATTAAAAGTGTGATAAATTCAGTCTTGGTAGAGGAAAAGGAGAAACAGACACTCTTCAATTCTGATGAGAATGTGAATTGCTATAAGCCATTTTGGAAATTTTTCTTGTAATATCTATCAAAAGTAAAGAAAATCCTACTTTGACTTACTCATGTCATTTTTTCTTATGTAGCCTATATATATGCATAATATATATGTTAGTACATAAATGTATATGAAAAGTATGTTAATTATAACACAAATTTTTTCTAGCAGAAAAAAACTAAATTGGCTGAAAAAATAGAGTAGTTTGAACAAATAATGGTATATTATCATGAAATACTAGTCATTAAAATAATACATTATTTTTGAAAATTACTAAGTAGATTTAAATGTTCTCGTCACATAACAATAAGTATGTGAGGTAATGCATATGCTAATTAGCTCACTTTAGCTATTCCACAATAGATGTTCATATACATATTTCAAACAACTTGTTTTACACAATAAATATATTCAATTTTATATGTCAATTAAATAAATAGAAAACTTTCACATATTAAAAAAATACATTATTGGCCAGGAAGACAGTCCATAACAATTTTTTAAGTGAAAAAGAAGTGAATTGCAGAGTGATGTGTTTGGTGTAATTCAATATTTATAAAAGCAAAAAATTGCCAAAATTATACATGCGCATATATGTTTTAATATACATACAGAAGTGTAGCATGAAGAGAAGTATTCAAAGATGCACACGAGGCTGTTAACATCATTATCTACTAGAAGCTGATGGATTGTGGCCATAAACAACAGGAGTGCAGGGTAAGAGACGATAGGGAAAGATTCTTAATTCTTTTTCTTTCTAACTTTCTAACTTTCTAACTTTTGGTTACAGGAATCATGGGTTACTCTTAAAATGTTTAAAGGAAATTTGGCAGTGAAGTGGGAGAAAGCAAGAAGAATGTGAGGTGAAAATAGTCTGCAGACAGAAGGGAAGCACACACTAGCCCTCATGTACACTGCCTTCCCATACAAGATCAGCCAACACACAGGTACTAAACACAAAAGAATATGGAGCAGAGAGTTTTGTCTAACTCTGCATGTATAATATGCACAAATGATCTCCAGAGTGTCTGCGTCTTATCTAATAAAAGACAGAATTTCTTTCCTGCTGAAAATTTCGAATAGAAAAAACATCAATTTACAACGTTTCGACTTAAAATGATCTTTCAACTCGCAATGATTTTTTATCTTTACCATGGTGTGAAAGTGAAATGCGTTCAGTAGAAACTGTACTTGGAATACCCACATAACCATTTTGTTTTTCACTTTCAGTACAGTATACAATAAATCACACAAAATATTCTATACTTTATTATAAAATGGGCTTTGTGTTAGATGCTTTTCCCCAACTGTAGGTTAATGCACATGTTCTGAGTGCACTTAAGGCAGGCTAGGCTAAGCTACGATGTTCGGTAGATTAGGTGTATTAAATGCATTTTCCACTTAAGGTATTTTCAAATTATGATAGGTTTATCAGGACGGAACCCCACCCTAAGCCGAGGACTGTCTGTACATCTGAATCTCTTTAGGTAGCCACTATCATGACTCCTCGCTCCAGCTACAAATATAACTGACATCTGTAAAGGGCTTTGCAGTTATGAACTACTTTCTTTACAGCCCTGTTCCTATGGGGGGCATAGACATTGTGCTTCCCATTTTACAGATGAAACAAACTCTTTATTTAACAACCTAAAATGATAACTGGGTCACTAAGAAACATTGTCATTTTTCCCCCTTTATCCTTAGGGAACAGGAAACACAGCTTTGTACTGCAAACACCCAAGTACACTATGATTTTGACTACACAGGAAGCATAGCCGGGGAAATTGAAGAATAAATGTGGTGAAATCTATCAGGAAAGCCTATTAGTTGGTTAAATTCATATCGAAATTAATTACAGATTCTTCATTAACAGGTAGCTGTTATTCCCACCCCCAGCCCCCCCGCCCCGACACACACAACTCAAATAATTACCTTAAATGTCTACTTTATTTTGTGCATACAGACTTGGCCTCAAAAACTCTGCCACAAAGATGGGAAGCAATCCTTTCAAGTTAATATATTATTTCTGTGTAATTTCCACCATGAACAGAGCATATTAATGCATTCATTTACCATCTGTGTCCATTGGTACCACGGCCAGTTACCCCAGAGGACTAAGACACCCTCTTTTGTGACAGACATTTGGACAATAACAGGGACTCCCAAATGAACAATGTGAGGTCTATATTATGTGCAGATGGAAGACAGATAAATAGGCAAACACTGCAGGTTCAGCAGTTTGCTTGGAATCCTCAGTCCTGGAGGATTAAGATAGGCACACAGAAATATGTCAAAGCTGGTCTCCATTCTTATAAAACACTACAAGTGAAGCTTAGAGAATATTTTTATGTTAGTTTTTCATTTGTACCAACAAAGAAAATTGTCAGTTCATTTAAAAAGTACTCGTTCTTAGGGAAAACCTGGCTGCTTGTTCATTCTCAATGTCCTTCAAACGTTCTGTTTTGTTTTCTCTGTGGGTAGCTTCAGGTGGAAAAAAAATACCCATTGATGGAGAAGGAATGAATGAGAGATTGGAAAATAAAATGGCTAGGCAGCTCTTCTCTTTTGGCATTGAAGAGACATAGGAGTACCTACTTTAAAAATCAAATTCCATTTAAATTTAAATAAGTCATTTTTTGGCACATTAGTCATTTTTAAAAGAAACTTGAGAATAATTACATTTATATAATATTTTCTGGTTTGAAATAGTTAATTTCTCTGCTCCAGAGACCAAATGTCACTCTTCTTAGTCATTCATCATTCTCATTGGCTTCATAGAGAATTACATACAGATAATTGAGACCTGTGGAGCCCTAAATATTTTTCTGTGGGCTACATTATTCTTTGCTCAATATATGACTCACCATTATATTACTTGGTCTACTGCTCCAGGATTTTTCTGTTACTTGGTTAGTAGTCTATGAATTTCACATAATGTAAATTATTATTTTAGTAAAACTAAAATACGCATTTCACATAAATACTAAAGGAACTTCTTGAGGTTTTTCAGGTATCTGAATAGAATGCTATATAGTTTATCTGCTGAATTCTCAATCCAGAGCAATTACCTCTTCTTCTCAAAACATATATCTGTTATAGATAGGTTAATTATTCATTTATTCATTATGCATTTATTGAGTACTTATTATGTGCCAGGTACTGTAAAATACACTGAGGACAAACTGATAAATGACTCACTCCCTGTTCTGGAGCATCTCATCGTCAGGGAAAGCAAAGAAAGCATATAAGATAAATTACAACTCAATGTGATAAGAATCAAAATAGAGCTATATAGAGAGAGCTATCAGAGCACCAAGGAAATGTGCTCAATGCCAACTGGGAATCTGGGGGTGCTTCAGAAGAATGGGAAAATTTCACCCGGATTTTCAAGGATGTATAGAGGTGGGTCAGGTAATACATGGAGGGATGAATGAATCAATCAATCGTTTGGCTGGATAACTGAAGAGACTATCATCTGCACATGCTGTGTTCTAAGCAGCCTTGGGAAGGGCTTTTCAGACAAAGGGAGCAGCATTTGCAAATGCAGGGATGCATGAAAAAACATGGCAAGCTTCAGGAATGACAACATTCATGTTATTTGAACAAAAGTTTTGTGCAGAGGAAGATGCAAATAAATTAAGTAGAAATTCAGGTCGAGACCACTGCATAAAGTGTCAGTGTTAAGAAGTTTGTACTTCATCCTGGAAGAAAGGCAAGGTAGATTCTTTTAAGGAGGGGATATCAAGTATTCAAATATATTTACTGAGCACCTAGTATATGCCAGGCACAGTACCCATAGCTGTGAGGAAACAGATATTCTTGTCTGAAGAAACACACAAGAACTTCTGGTCTCATGGGTTTTATAGTCTAATGGACAGTGGCAAACAATAAGCAAAATAAAACTATGCAGTATATTTAAAGATGAGAAGTGCTAGGAAGAGACAAAAGAAGAGAGTGGAGGAAAGGGGTCAGACTTGTACTTTAGAATAGTTCCTTTAAGTCATTAGAAGAGATTAGACAGCGATTGGAGATAGAGATACAAATTAAGATTCCATTAAAGCATTCATGGCGGATGTGATTAATCTAGGAACTGAAATTACATAATTGGAACAAATAGGAGATAGATTCAAAAGACTCAATAGGACTTCATTTGAGATATATTGCATTATTACGAGATGTATTGTATATTGAAGAAGAAAACAAAAAGATTATGCTGAGTTTTCTAATCAGAGTTTGAGTCATCATTATGAAGGGAAGATAAAGAATTAAGCTTTAGTTCTATAATTTCATTATAGTCATATTTTGCTTGATTTTTCTTAGACCCGTAGAGGATGTTGTTGTTATCAGCAGGTCTTTGTTCTTAGGGCTCCCAAGATGGGGGCGGGCTGCTCCCAAGATGGCAGCAAGTCTTTTGTTCTCTGACCTGGGGTTCTTGGCCTCACGGATTCCAAGGAATGGAACCTTGGGCCATGGGTGAATGTTATAGCTCTATTAGAAGCCATGGATCACAGAAGAAAACCATGGAACCCAGCAACTAGTGTTCAGCTGGATTAGGAGGAACCCGGGAACTTAGCCACGCAGGAACAATGGTGAGCCTCTAGCCCAGTCAGGAGTGGCAGTGGGAACCTCACTGGATCAGAACGCAGCAGACATCCTGCCGGATCTGGAGGAGTGGAAGTCAGCGGCGGGTTTGCAAGGATGGCGATCAGCAATGGTGGATGGCGAGCGAAAGCTCAACTCGAGCTGGAACAAACACGGACCAGAAGAGTGTGCAGTTGCAAGATTTAATAGAGTGAAAACAGAGCTCCCATACAACAGGAGAGGACCCAAAGGGGGTTGCCCCTGCCCACTCGAATTCCTCGGTTTATATCCCAGTCATTGTCCCTCCCCCTGTACTCTCAGGCGATAGATGATTTGATTATTTCTTTACCTCCTCTTTTTAGCCTAATTGGTATTTTAGTGAGCTCTGTTTACTACTTGATTGGTTTGGTGTGAGCTGAGTCACAAGCCCTGTGTTTAAAGGTGGGTGTGGTCACCTTCCCAGCTAGGCTTAGGAATTCTTAGTGGGCCTAGGAAATCCAGCTAGTCCTGTCTCTCATTGTCTCTCCTCATTCTTTGCAACAATGAGGTACTGAATAGATTCAATTGTCTGAGACAGTTTGGTATAGGCCACAATATCCGAGCACATAATCTAATGATTTTTATGGGTCACCTTGGGAGAAAATATTTGAAATGTTTCTGTGCCTTTTTCTAATTACTGTGAACCCTAAAGTTAGAAACATAGGCCACCAAAAGACACACCCTTCAACTTGTCTACTTCCACAACCCAAGAGAATCATTGAAGTCTGGTGGATAACAGTGTGGGCCCAGGTGCAAGGCTGCATGGGTACAAATTCTGACTCACCCATCACTATCTGTGTAATCTTGGGCAAGTCACTAATCTTCATCTTCCCTCTCTAAAAATGGAGATAATAGTATTTTCTGTAGATTAAATTAGGTAATTCTCATAAAGTTCATGGCACAGTGGCTCATAGTAAGTTTTCAGTGAACAGTAACGGATATTACATTTGTTAACATCTCTGTGAATCAGGGATTTGATGGACACATTCTGGGATCCAGCGTCCGTCATTTGGCTCAGGTTTCTTTAGACTGGGATAGAATTGTGATGCTTTCAGATGTATTCCACCCTAATAATGGAAGTGCTGGTGTTCTCCGAGTCTCCTTGGTGACTCTCCATGCTCTGGACCACCTGTGTCATCTGGCATCGATGCCTGTTGCTGCAGTCCTGGCTGCCACATCAACGACAACTCCATCCTTCTGTGGGCGAGCTGTGGAGACAGATGGTTCCTTGGTACAGGGTAGGGACTGTCAGTCATGATGGGGAGGGCTGAACACGAGGCTGATGTGCGGAGTGTGGATGAAGAGCACTCCTTAAGCGGGTCCAATATCAGAAGTTAAAATGGAGCAACTCTACATTGGTTCACTTTCAGGGAATTCCTGGACCCAACTGAAAGACTGGTGAATTTTCTTTAAAAAAAAAAAATAAAAGGGA
Source organism: Pongo pygmaeus (assembly GCF_028885625.2). Taxonomy (NCBI): domain Eukaryota; kingdom Metazoa; phylum Chordata; class Mammalia; order Primates; family Hominidae; genus Pongo; species Pongo pygmaeus. The sequence goes on along the minus strand of NC_072376.2, from coordinate 161,807,354 downwards.
AATGAACAACCAGATGAGGACTACCCATTTTATCATGCCTCTTTTCTAGCCATTATTCAGTTTGGTTAGGTCATTGATCATTGAAGAAATGTTGTTTCCTACGTAAATGTCTTCTTAGTATTGGTGCCAAGACTGACTGCATTTCTCTCCAGGTAGAAGGGACATAGCCACCCCCCTGACATGACAGCAGAGTCTAGAAAGGAGGCACAGAGTTGCAGAGGACAGGGGCCCCTTGGAGGTTATCACAACAGTTCCCAGAGAGAATTCTGGAAACTATAACTGACTCCAACAGTGCTAACTTATTCTTGAGGGGAAAGAGTAGTTCGTAGTGATGGAAATAAGCTTTTTTAATTCTCTTTACCTCAGAAGGGGTCTTTATTCCATGTTTTCTTTTATTTTGACCATATATTTTTCACTTTCTTACTTTTCTGTATTAATTCTGGGGATAAGGAAAGAGAAAATTCAGGGAAAGCTAAGGACATCTTCTTAAGTGAGCACATAGAACCTCATCTGAGAAACTTCATTCTTACTCCTGGGTCATCTTCTTGAAGCAGAATGAATGAATAAGACAAACTCATCCCAAGACTTAAGGAGACAAAAGGTAGTTTCCTCAGAATATGTCCTTTGTTCAGAGAGGATCTCAGTCACCTACTCATTTTCTAGCTGTTGATCTACAGGAAGACTTGCTCAGAGTGAGGTGATTTTCCAAAGAACAAGACAAGGATCTTGGGTAGAACGTAATTATCAACTAGTCACAGCGCTGTCCCAAGGCTGGGCTTCTATTTTTATCCTCACTTGAATTTTACCATCCCCTACTTTGACCCTTTAAAAAAATATTTTCTTTCATGCAGATGTTGCCCACAGTGTGTGCATTTTTGCTTACATATATGTGCACACTCACTTGGATACACATGCAAACAGAGAAGGAACAGGAACACAGAAAAAAAGTACATTAGGTATGCCCATGGCCTCATGGACTAACATAGACGATGGCCCTCTGCCAGGACCAGAAAAATCATTGGCAAGCTTGTCCAAGTGAAGTCTGAAGTCCTGCACTTTTACACCATGTTGCATATAAAGGTAGATACAAGAATAGGTAGACCTAGAGGTATTCATACAAGTTCGAGGACTTCTTTCATCCACCTTGAAATGTATTGCTGTTAGAATTCTAAAAAACAATCATTCAGCATTCAGAATTATTTTCTTCCCCCAGGAGAGATGAGAGAGAGAGAGAGAGAGAGAGAGAGAGAGAGAGAGAGAGAGAACAGACACATATGGCACTGATTCCCAAGAGCAAGACAAGAAAACAGGCAAATTGGGGGCAATGGAGACTGACGGGGAAGAAGTGAAAGGTAGGAAGCCAGTGCTTTATTGATCTTGGGACTCCCTGCAGCACTCTCCAAATCAATAGAACAAATTGAGGCCTCAGCAATTGCATTTCTTGTGTTTATAAATGTGCAGACCCTAGGGCAAAATTTGGGGGGTATTATCGGTCCAGATTCAACAGAAGAGACAAAACAAAATATAACACTCTCAAATGCTGGCAAAAGTACCAACAAGGAGTCTCCTTGAGACTGGAGGATAAACTCATCTAAGACCTCTGCTCCTGGCTGCTATGCCCCTACCCCACCCTCTCCCACCTTGTACCTGGTGGACAAGAATCTCAAGGATTCTGGGAAACTCCTAGAGACTCCTGAGCTCTAACCCTTGAAAATACTTAGACTTACATTGTTTTAAGGTGACAGAGAACAGTACTAATAAGTGCTTATTTGGTTTGGACATCCCTTCTAAAGAATTAAATCCAAATTCTATACCAATTATATTAAAACATTACCTTACTAATTTCAGAAAATTATAAGCAGTTGCCCCATTTTCTGTACCTCAGTGGCTATCAAATTTCACAGCATTTCAAGACTTTTTAAAAGGTGGAGAGCTGCACATCATTTGTTACTGAGATAACCTTTACAAGTCAGTCTCCCACATAAGCCTCTCCCTCGCTGGTAGGCAGATGCATTATGGAGAATTTGGCAAGGTTCAATTGATAACTGAAGTAATGCAGGAATGACACTAGTGTGAATACTGCTGGCTTAGATATTTCCTGTTTTTCATAAGGAACAAGTACCCACTATTCCTGTCATTTTAAAGGAAAGAAACAAGGACCATTATTTCCTTGGCTTAATATTAATATTAAATGGATGCCCACAAAATGTTGTCAATGAAAATCTGTGTTTAAAGCGATAATACATTCTGGAATGCTTGGCTCAGAGTTTTCTTAAGAAACAGCTCCTAAAATAATGGAGTTTAGGACAAAATTTCTGAATATCTTCTAATCTTAAGACTAAAGGTCAAGGGGAGCCCAACGGGTGACCTGCCGTGTCTTTAATGTGCCTGACAAATTAACAAATTTGTGGTGATCACAGTTCACATCTGCCTCATCCTCATTGATTGGATAAGGCTCACAGATCACTGTTGAATGGAAGGCAAAGTAAGGTACTTATTATTATAAATACTCAGCTTCTGGGGTGCTGGCCTCGGTCACATGCCAATGTTATTTTAATAGTTTTCAAAGTAGCAATGGTGTTTTGTTGTTGTTGTTGTTCCATAAGGGATTTTTACTTTCTTTGTGGTCAGAAAACCAACCCACTGGATGGTCAAAAAGATTAAAATTTACCAAAGAAAGACACATGTAAAGTTAAGTCATTTAAAAATTGACACAGAGCTGTGAGTTTGTTTTTATTTGCTGTTTTTCTTTTAGAAGATAACTTTTCTCAGAGATAAACAGCTAAAAATGTCCAAGTCAGCAATAAGGTTTCCTTGGGTCTGTTTGTATTTCAAACATGGCTAGCATGAAATACATAAATAAACAAATAAACAAAAAGAATCTGCTTATTCTAACTTGATGGGCAAAAGAGATAGTGGAAGTGTAGTAATGGATGATTTATAAGGTGACCCAGGATGTACCTTGGAAGCTTGTTACCCAAGCTGTGATCTGCAGACCCATAGCATGGGTGTCACCAGGGAGCTTGTTAGAAATGTAGAGTTTCAGGCCTCTCCTGAGACCTAGTGAATTCAAATCCACATTTTAACAAGAAGGATCCCTAGGTGTTTTTCTTGCATATTCAATTTATGAGAATTTCATTCTACAGTTAATGTTATCCGCAAGAAAAGCAAATATTTTCATATAGTAAATTAGAGTCATTTACCACTCTAAAATATCTAATGGGATAGCTGATGGGTCAGGGGAGCAGGGAGATAATGCACATTCCTAGGTTAACTTATGAAAGTACTAGGCAGTTAGCAGAGCACATTTGGAAAAAGAGTTGAATTCCTCTTGTTCTAACTTTGCATACATACATCTATGCAGTAGCCATTAGTAGCTGATAGTTTTAGGCATACAGTTGATGGGCATTTACTTCTTTATTGTGTGTAAACATACAATGACTGAAAACAGAGAATCTGAGATTGTAAATTAGGATAAAATCCAAGTCAGCTCAAGGCTCTGGAGATGATCAGTAAATGATTACTGCAGAGGTAAAAATACCCGCAGAGGTAGAAAAATAAAAGATAACTAAGATAAGGAAACAGGCTATACTGGTACAGTTCCTTAGCCAAATTTAACTCAGTTTCACCAATTTTTTTGTCAAGTTAGGACTATAAGTAAACATCAAAACCACACAATACTTTAAGCAAAATGAATGAATAGTTATTGAGCATACACTTTTTGCTGGGTCTGATGCCAGGTTCCAGGGTCTGTTTTTTTCTTTTAAATCTCACAGCAACCCAAATGAGAAATGAATTCTCATTTCCATTTCACTAATGAGAAAATGGTGGTTTAACAGGGATAAAATAATTGCCCAAGATTACAAAGCTAGTAAGTAGAAGAACTGGGGTTTCAAATTAGTTTAATCTGACTCTGCAGTCTCTCCCAATTATGGCATGGTGCTAAGTGTAGTTATTGTAAAAGTAAGTTATATATTTAGTAAAATATACACAATTATTACAATGCTCTGATTTATTCTAAACCAAATGGTTCTTTTGTCTTTATATAGTCTTGAGTTAAAAGAAACTCTTCGTACATTGTTAAATACAGATAGCTGAACTGGGTGGGCCACAAGTGATCATTTCAGTGAACAGTTGGGTACACGCAGTCAGCAGAACAGATAGATGGCATCCATTTTAACATTCTGCCTGAATCAGGCTGGTTTGCAATTGCATGTGCCACCCTCCAATTACAAAAGTATGTTCTCCAACACAGTTTCAAAGGATCATTAAAGTTCACCACATCAATATTACCCCCCTTTTAATTATGAATTTTCAGAGAAATTACCTTGAGGAAATGGGAGGTGGAACAATAGAGACTTTGTCATGTGTAGCCCACAAGAAATATGTATTGGCCCAAGAAATAGTGAATAATTTAAAGGTGATGAAAACATTTGTGACACGTGTGTTAGTGTGATGTACTAACTGGAGACCTGAATTAACACCATATTTTTGGCTTCATGCCATAAATGACCAGTGGATGTAGCTCTGGGCTTTCTATTTTCACTTTAGTCAGGACCATTTAGCTTTTATCTGGTTCATTTATTAGGATTCCATGAAAAATTTATTGCTGTTGTTGTTCAAAGGGCTCTACTGCTTTTTTCAAAATTGAGAATGCTTGTGCTATCAATTAAAACTTCTCATGTCATGGATGAAGACACTAAAAAAGATTCAGAACCCATGATTCTACTTCATGTGTGCCCGCTATATGCTAGGCACTGTGCCAGAAATTTTCACAGGATGTCTCATTTCTTTGTCTATACACTAAGAAACAAAATCTAAAAGATGAATTAACTTGCCTAGGCTATTCAAGTAGTGAAGACAAACTGAAGGCTAGAGGCCAGGTTTATTAACCACCAAATTCTATGCTTTTCCCAAAATATCTTATTGCTAGCATAAAGATAAGACGCCTTGGTTTTCCCATCTTAGTCCCAGGTTGGATAATTGGAATCTGTTTTCATATTCTGTTCTCTCTACATAAAGATTATAATATTGATAATCCATAGGGTTTATATGCTAGACTTTTTTTCCCAATAATTAAATACAGATGACACAGAGTCACATTTGTCTGTTTTTCCCTCTTCTGGCCAAGAACACCAATTGGCAGAATGGTTAGTTGATATTCAAGCTGCCATTTTGACTCTGGGACTTTTTTTTTTTCTCAATCCAAATGCATACAGATATACTATGGGGTAGGAAATTCCTGTTATTTCACTAGACCAACTCCATAATAAAATGGGTAATAAAAAGTATCTTGTCTTCTCTATATGGTTAAAACAGCAAATGCTAACAAAGCTACTTTGCTCATTTACCTCATATACGAGAAATAAAACATTATGTGAACTTAAATATAGTCAAACTTGATCGATAAGCCTCATGTTGCAATGGATTCATTTTCTTCACACTGTATTCTCTCATATTTTTTTCCCACTGAAATAGAAACAAGATCAAGGTAAGAAGACAGAGGAGAGCGAGAGTGTCCTATGTGGCCACCACTTGAGGTAACAATTAATTCTGAGATACAGGTTAATGAGGAAGTATGATCCAGTCTATGTCATAAAGTGAACAGTGATCAAATTAATTATAAGCCAGTAAATTTCTGGCACATTTTTTTTTCTTTAGTGGTACCATGCAGTTTAAAGAGATAAGATATTAAGAGCGAGAGAAAGTAGAGTTCTGTAACAGATAAAATATTAAAATATGGGCTTTACATTTAGGATTCCTCTTCTTTCAAGTTCCAGAATATTTAATACTTTGGGATCCCTCAAAAAAATGGTTGGTTGGCTAATTTCTTTTTTTTTTTTTTTTTTTGAGACAGAGTCTCTGTCACCCAGGCTGGAGTGCAGTGGCGCGATCTCGGCTCACTGAAAGCTCCGCCTCCCGCGTTCATGCCATTCTCTTGCCTCAGCCTCCCAAGTAGCTGGGACTACAGGCGCCCACCACGATGCCCGGCTAATTATTTGTATCTTTTTAGTAGAGACGGAGTTTCACCGTGTTAGCCAGGATGGTCTCGATCTCCTGACCCCGTGATCCACCTGCCTCGGCCTCCCAACGTGCTGGGATTACAGGCGTGAGCCACCGTGCCTGACCTGGTTGGCTACTTTCTAATCGCTCCATCTACCTGACATCTACCTGATTTCACCACAGAGTTAGACATATATTTGTAAGCAAATAGGCCTTATATTCTACCCAGGGGAAAAGAGAGGAAAACAGATACGGGGGAAGGACAATTACATCAACAGATGATATTTAGATAAGTAAGCAATGACCAGCTCTTCCTTTCCTGAAAAAATAATCTGTGCTCAGTAACTAAATCTTTAATTTGATCTTTTCTCTATGATGACAATGACAAAGTATGTTCCACTTCATAGAAGCTTCTAGAGGCAGCAGTAATTGCTATTTCAAATAAGAAAACAGACAATCATGAAGAGAAAGCTTTTTTCCTGAATGTATATATTATTCACAATTTCAGTAGGAGAAAAATTATACAAAAAGTTAGGTGAAGCAGGAATATGTGTTAGTGTAATAGATACAATAGATGGCCAAACTGTCAATTCACTGAAATTTTATAAATTTGCCAGTATTTGTTAGTGGACTCTATTGCCTGAAGTGTCTAGTTTTTCCCAATTGAAAAATAGTCTCCTAGAAGACTTTAATTTACTTCTCAACCATTAGTAAAATAGGGAAACATGGAATATTCCAGTAGGAAAAAATCCTTAAGGCCATCTAATCCAATTTCCTCATTATCACGGATAGAGTAACTAAAGCCAAGATAAGTTAAGTAACTGCCCGAAGCCAGGCAGTACTATTCACACTCCTTCTCCAGTTCTTTTTCTACCTTTGGCCTATGTCTTATGCTGTTATTATATGAGTAGTTTATAAAAGATTCAAATTGGAAGAAATATTGAAGATTATCTATTTTGTCCTTTTCTCCTTCTCAGCAAGTAGCTATGTAGCCATGCCTGAATACCTCGTGACAATAATTCACTATCAAAATATTCCAGGGCAGTTTTTACTAATGTATTAAATAATTTCTAAGACATTTTTAACGTTTCTTTAAATACAAGGGCATTCCCAAAAGTAACCAGATGATTTATTGCCAAACTATTTTTAACTCTTTGATTAAAGGGTTTTTTAAAAGATTAAAAGCAGAAGCAGTGAATATTGTGGCTAATATAATATTGGAGAATCCAGGTAAACAGCTCAGATTTAATACTACATTGAAAGGACACTTACCAACTTGAAAGAGATGATTTACTTCCCTAAAGAATGACTTGGGCACCAGGGGAAAAAGGGCAACATTAATAAAATTATTTAAGTTTACAAATTTTTCTCATTCCTACTCATTATTAGTAGTTTGTGTCCTTTCTGAATGAACTATGGAAAGAGCAACTGCCTTTGCAATGGATCAATATCTAATATTTTAGTTTAATTTTTTTTTGAGGAAACTTGTATTCTTTTGGGGGGCTGGGAAAGCATAATGATACATAATGAAAAATACTGTTACTATCCTGGCAAATTTTCTATGTGAAATTTCAGCAGAATCCATCAATTACAGTAAATGACCAATAAAAATGTTCAATCAAAAACTCATTTTAAGATACATTGTTAATGAACTGTATATAATGATGCTTAATCAAAACCTGACATGATCGCATAGGAGAAAATTTCCACAGGACCTCCAGAGCACTATTGTTCTGAACAAAAGATAACAATAAAACTGTATAATTAATAGCCTGTGGTCATGTGGCACTCTCTGGGAAACTCAATTCCATAACAAGTTCCATTGTTTTTTAAAACACAGGAATTGTGTTCCATAATATCACTAATGCCATCAGCAAGAAGGCACCGTTTTTCTGGCTGTTTTTATCTGACATGGAGTTTTTATTGTTGTTACTTGCTAAAATATAACTAAGATGCAAAAATCAGTGAAGGAAGCTGCTGACCACAAAGATAGGGGAAGAAATTGCTTATTTTATATCTTCACAGTCTATAAATGACATACTATTTAAAAATCTATTATAATAGAATATCTGTATTAAATAAGTCTATACGGAACTTTTATCTTTTTCTCGGGTGACAGTGTAATAGTGATAGATAACACAAGGCACTCTGAGATGCTGAGATACAGTCCTCAAGGTGCAAATGAAAATATTCATGGAAAAATTTAGAATGAGAAACATAGTCAATTGTGAGAGCCACCTTGTTAAATCAAACTTTACCTGATAAGCTGTATTAAACTTAGTATGCCAGTTTAGATAGTTATCAACCCTCAAAGTTCAGTGTGTCTATTATTAGTAATAATACTTTGCAGTTTATATACATGCAGCCCATGTATGGACCCCAAAATATAATTCAATGCCAATTTTATTGACAGGAAAATGAAATAATGAAAAAGATGCTTACCAAAACCACATTGGGAGGCATGAGGCCTGTTTACGAAGGGTATGAATCAGAAATCGGTGTTGTAGTATTTTACTGCTAAAAACCTGGGTTAAGGCCATTGGCTCAAATGCTGATATGTAGTTTATTTTTCATAAATATGAATACTGAGTATTAAAAAACCTATCTCTATGCATGCAAACTAAATGTATTAATGTTCCCTATATTTCAGCTATATCTAAACTCAGAATTAAGGACACAGTAATGCTAACGTATATTTTCAAGCCAATGAGTGTCCTGTATAAGTTAGTATTCAATAACTCCTCCTATGTCAGATGGCCTCTTGACCCAGCTGATATGAAAATCGTAGTTGAGAAGAAACATTTTACTTTCCCATTAAGGCTAATAAGCAATGTGGTTGCTATCAATCTCAGAAAGATTAGTCATGAAAACATTAATACTGGGTATAAGTAAGCACTTATTCAAAAAGACCCTACAGTGAGCACAGAAAGTCATGTACAAAGGCAATTCCAGTGATTGAGAATTGTCAAAACAAAAAATAAAAATAAAAATGAAAGAAAAAAGTGAGAATCTGTTTACTCCTCCAGGGAGATCCTGATGTATATCTATATTTACATATAGATAGATAGATAGATAGATAGATAGATAGATAGATAGATAGAGATATACATCATTTCAGGGAAAGCCTGAGACTCAAATGTAGTTAAATAGAGTCCAAATATTGGTAGTAGCTATAGTATGGTTAGAACTAAAGAAGAGGAAATAGTAAGAGGGCAAGGGCCCAGGAAGATAAGCTGTACTAACAAAGACTTACTGCTGAATTGCACCTTTTAATTAGCATTTCATTACTTCCAAGCTGCTCTAAGAAAAGCCATTTCTAAACTATCTACAAAGAAATGGACAGTGGCCCCTATAAGGGCCCTGTCTTCGTCTGTTTTGTGCAGCTACAACAGAATATTTGAGATGCCATAATTTACAAGGAAAATAAATTTATTTTCTCACAGTTCTGGAAGCTGGGAAGTTCAAGATCAAGGCACTGTCAGGTTGGGTTGGCTGGTGAGGGTTGCTCTCTGCTTCCAAGATGGTGCCTTATGCCGCATCATCTGGAGAGAAGGAATACTGTGTCCTCATATTGTAGAAGGCAAGGGGGCCAAACTCCCTCTATCAAGCCCCCTTATAAGGGTACCTAATCCCATTCATGAAGGAGGAAACTCCATGGCCTAATCATTTCTTTAAAACCCCACCTCTTAGTACCAACAGTGAAGAAAGGAAAGAATCAGTTAGGCAGATAGCTAGGACAAAGTCCTGAGTTGAATTTCTTTTCTGACAGAAGGGGAAGCCTGAAAGACCAAGCTGCAAGCACAGATAAGAAAGCAAGGTCCAGCATAAAAGGAGGTCTTCTGTATAACCAGCAAGCTTCACATATATACAATGGGCCTCAGTGGGCACAGTCTTCTCCTTTTTTGGATATACCCAGGTAAGGAAGCTTACACAGGTGGAAGGTTTGCTTGGAACATGTCTGCAGCTGCACAGATAAGAGGAGCTACACTGGACCAGGCACATCCGCAATGGAGAATCCCATCCCCTAACACATGTGCAGGAAGGGAGATTAAACAACATGGAGTAACTTCAGCCAAGAGCCTGCATGCACACTAGAAGGACAGGGTGGGGACTGTTGGGAATTCACGTCTTATACAAATGACATGCCTAGTCCTAATGGGTTTTTTGCACCTTGTGTAAAGGAAATACCTCGCCCCACTAGCTTGTTTATAAAAGTCTTTGCATTCAACTGTAAAATGGCAATCCTCTTTAGGGACCCCTCTCATGGCAGAGAGCTTCCTCTTTTCCTTCCGCTTATTAAACTTCTGCTCTAACTTCACCCTTGGAGTCCACTGTCCTTGTTTTCTTCAAGGAAAAGTGACGAAGAACTCCAGGTGATACCTCAGGTAACAAGGCCGTTTCAATAATATCACATTGGGAATACCTGTATTTTGGAGGGGACACATTCAAACCATTGGTGGTCCTGTATCTCCTTCAGACAGCTTCCAAAAATAGAGTAAGATCACATTTTAATATATCTCTTTTGGACCATCTTGTGAATCTCTTTTGGACCATATTGAGCATACTCAAGGAAGAAATAAACTTAGAAGCCTCTATGCCATCCCCACCAAGACTGAGATTTATAGCTTGTTGGAGAGGGTGTGGCCCACTGGATGACACTGAGGAGCCATAGGCTGGGATTGGCAAGCAGGAAACAACCAGTTGGAATGTCAGGGAAACATGTTGGGGATGGGCAGTTTCTGAGTCTCCCTCACTGCACTGTCAAGGGAGCTGCCCACTGGGGTACTGGTGAAACTCACTGAAAGCCACCCACTGAGGTGCTGGCAGAACTCACTAGAAAGATGCTGGCAGGAGTGCCAGTAAGACTTGCTGGAGAATGTGCATTCTCTGGTCTCCCACATGAGGATGCTTGCTGGACACTGCATTGTAGAAGCCAGAAGAAAAGCAATGGAACAAGGCACTCATGCAGAGTTCCTCCAGCATCCTCTACTGATAAAGCTTAACCTGGAGATTACTGGCACAAGAGACATTTTTATAGGATCCAGATTCAGTTTCAAAATGAAGTACACATGAGGGTGAATTTGTACTAAGAAGGTAACAAATTGGCAACTGGCACATGTGGGTAATAGATCTGGGAAACAAAATTCCAAGTCTGGTCTTCTGAATTATATCTTTCCTGATCATCAAGTTACTGGAGTAACTCCATTAGATATAGGAGTCCAGGAAGACCAAACTTATGGAATAAAAGCATGGAGTTGAGTCTAGGAAACAATTTAAATAATGGAGAAATTAGTTGTTACCAAGACTTCAGTGACAGAGAAATGAATTTAGAGGAAAACATACCACAGACAGATTGAAAATACTAGGTCTTAGGTCTAGGACTAGAGTCAGCACTTGCAGAAACCCAGGAAAGTGTGTCTGTGTCCTAGTACCTCGTTTGTGTCACCTGATACCCAGCCCTCTTAGGTCTATAACTATATGGCTCACAATTTTCACATTGTCTCCCAGGGACTGACACATGTGTGATTCCCAATAGTTACCGTTTTTCTTTTCATTTATTTTTTAAGACAGGATCTCACTATGTTGCCCAGATTAGTCTCAAATGCTGGGCTCAAGCAATCATCCCAACTCAGCTTCCCAAGTAGCTGGGATTACAAGCATGAGCCAGCATGCCCAGCAACTGGTTGCCTTTAATTACTAAAAAACCACTTATGAATTGAGATGCAAAGAGCATAAGTATGTAAAAGTGGGTGGAAGTTTTGTCCCAGTTCTGAATTTTAATAACATAGACTAGATAACCAAACAATAATTTTAAAAGAAACTTGGACATTCAGTGTCAAAATAATGCAGGTATATTAGCAACAGTAGTATAGTACTCACGTATATAAATTAATTCATTTTGATTGTTAAGCAACGATATTGGATTCTAACATCTAAAGACTAGTGGAAATGAAGAGTGTCAGTGGCATCAGACTAATACACTTTTGATGTTTTCATGTCAGTTCATAGATTCTGAATCTCATGGGTTATCATGTGTAATACTAATTGATGAAGGCTGATAACCTTAAATACAAAGTCAGTCTAGGCTTCTTTCAAATGCAGCAAGCAAGGAAACACCAAAGTGGCCACACACAGAGTGTCAGTACCATCTCAGCTGTTTCTACAGACTTAAAGACCCAAATTCCTTTTTCCCTCCTCAGCCCAGTGTCATCTTCTGGAATATTAGTCTAGAGCCTCTGGAGCACTATTATAGCCTGAATACCCAGTCCAGGAAGGCCCAACTTCATAGAATAAAAGCACAGGGCTGAGACTAGGGAAAAACATAAAAACCAGTATATATTGTATATATATACTGGAAATTGTATATGCTTGTATATAACCAGAATTGAGGAAAGGTGCTGTGTGGTAGACAGACCTGACAGCAATAACTTAAGAAATGAGGGCTACCACATGGAGGTTACAGCGGGGAGGGAGCTAAGTGAAGACGCTATGTATATAAACTGCATGCTTTTTATAAGTGAGAGCGGTTCTCCTGTCCAGCCCACTGACACTGGACAACCCTGTAAGCAAGTTCCCTCAAATACACCCTGTGTTCCATTAACTGGCTCTGAGTCTCTTCGTCGGCTTCCTGAACCTGGTGTCATCCCTGTTGTAGTTAACAGGGGTCCAGCACAACAGGTACTGCTGGAAGGAAGCAGGGAGGCTGTAGGTGTTGAGTCAACACAAATACCTGTGAGCAGCTTGAGGGATTTCCCAAAAGGTGGTAATTTATCCAGGAAAGATGAAAAGGAGCTCTGAGAGAAGCAAGGCTTCAAAGCTTTTAAGGTTTTGAATATAAGTCACCGGGGGTTCTTGTTAAAATGCAGATTCTTATTAGGTACACTTGTGGTTCAGGCAGATTCTGCATTTCCAACAAGTTTGCTCATGTCAATGCTGCTGGTTTTCCGATCACATTTTGAAGAGCAAGGCTGTAGAGGACAGTGCTCCTCAAACAGAGGGGATATTTGACCCCCAGAAGACATCTGGCAATGTCTGGAGACATTTTTTGGTTGTCATTGTGGAAGTGCTACTGGCACCTAGTGAGTGGAGACCAGGGATGTTGCTAAACATCCTACAAGGCACAGAATGGCCCCCACAACACACGATTATCTGGCCCAAATTGTCAACACTTTGTTGAGAAAATCTGTTAGAAAGAACATCTTCTGAAGGGTTTAGCTTTCAAATGCTTTTCCCTTAAATGGGTAGGATTATGGTAAATGTCACATTTAAAGGAGAATTGCACAAACTTTCCTGAGTCATTGCAATGTCCTTTAATTCTCGAAGCCTTCCAGTAGACTTACACATTTGCATACAACTTTGTTCAGTGACATACTAAAGGTTAGCAGAAGAGACAATAGACAACTGGAGAGAAACAGTCATTTCACAGGTAGAAATATCAGCTCAGAGGGCCTAACAGAATAAAACTGCTAACAGTAACAGCAAGTAGTGGTAAAAGACTTTACAAAGCAGAGGGTATTCCACGAGTTTCCAGCTAAGTGAGAGGTGGCCCTCAGTAGAAAGGAGCATCAGAGCTGAGCACATAATTCAAAGAACAGTCCAGGAATTTCTGTTCCAAACCTGCCATTCCTGACCAAAGGAGAATGCTCCTCTAATATAAGAAATATCTCTTTTTCCTCAGGTATTTATGGCTTGGGATGATAATATAAAGTACTGGTGAGCTGGACTATTTTTCAGTCAATACAAGTGGTTTATTAAGGTCAGTACCCATGGTCCATGGTGTACAGGCGTGTGTGTATATTTGATAGTTTGATAGAGATGATGAGAGGCTGCCCGGAAGCATCCAAGGAAATGGAGAGTGGGGGTTAGACAGCAGCTGAGCTTTCTGGTGTGACTCACCAAATCATGGGAGTCCTTTCTAACAAAGGACCTTTATCTGTTCCAAGGAGGGACAGACATAATCTGAGATGGGTCAAGGATGCAACAGGAAGTCCAGCAAACTACACAATAGGCAGATTTGGCAAAAAGTTGTAATAAGTACATCCTTGAAAAGGAAATTCCCATTCCACAAGAAAGGGTTTCTCACTCATCAAATGGTCCAGTTAATAAGTTAAGAATGCCTCAACCATTTCCTTCAGAGACCAAGCCATGTGGCAGAAAGTGTGACTTTTAATCCTATGATGCCAAATGTGACATTTAACAGGTAGAGAGCCCTTGGTCTCCTCCAAGACAAACAAAAGTGAATTGCTTTTCAAATCTCATCTTGGAACACCAGAGAGGAGGTGCAATAAATGTACTTCACTTCTATGACCTAAGTTTGAAAAGAAATTTTTAATAAGTAAGTAAGTTATAGTTAATAAGAAATAGAATTTTATTTGAAGAAAGAGCCACAAGCTGCTGAATGCAATGGCTGCAATTGCCATCATTTTTGGAAACTGGATTCCAAAATTCAAGGCTTGAACCAAGGATAGGACAGCCCTACCCCTTCAAAAGTGGCACCTGGGCAAATAAAACCATCCCCAGGCAATTGGCATTACCAGTCCAGCATACATTCCCTGATATCACCAGTTTCAAACCCTTATCTGTTTATGTGTTCTTATTTACTTGGTACACCATTGTCTAAGATTTGTCCATTTTATCCTGGGTATCTCTTATTCCTGCTTTTTAGGTAACCTACCTTTTGCCACATTTTCTTGGCCTCTGTCAAATTTGGAGCTTTAATTCCTTTTGGCTGACTCCATCCTGCCACCAAGGAAGTACCACACCCACAGTGCTGAAGAGAAGCATTTTCCAAAGAAAATAGTTGTATGGAAAATCAGAAAGAAGTACAGGTGATATGGTTTGGCTGTATCCCCACTCAAATCTCATCTTGAATTGTAGCTCCCATAATCCCCACATGTCATGGGAGGGACCCAGTAGAAAGTAATTCAATCATGGGGACGGTTTTTCCCATGCTATTCTCCTGATTGTGAATAAGTCTTATGAGATCTGACGGTTTTATAAAGGGCAGTTCCTCTGCACATGCTCTCTTGCCTGCTGTCATGTAAGATGTGCCTTTGCTCCTTCTCTGCCTTCCACCATGATTGTGAGGCCTCCCCAGCCATGTGGAACTATAAGCCCATTAAATCTCTTTTTCTTTATAAATTACCCAGTCTTGGGTATTTCTTCATAGCAGTATGAAAATGAACTAATACAGTAAATTGGTACCAGTAGAGTGGGGTATTGCTATAAAGATACTCAAAAATGTGGAAGCAAATTTGGAACTGGGTAACAGTCGAGGTTGGAAGAGTTTAGAGGGCTAAGAGGAAGATAGGAAAATGTGGAAAAGTTGGAACTTCCTAGAGACTTCTTAAATGTCATTGACCAAAATGCTGATAGTGATATGGGCAATAAGTCCAGGCTGAGATGGTCTTAGATGGGGATGAGGAACCTTTTGGGAAATGGAATAAAGTTGACTCTTGTTATGTTTTGGAAAAGAGACTGGTGGCATTTTGCCCCTGCCCTGTAGATCTGTGGAGCTTTGAACTTGAAAGAGATGATTTAGGGTATCTGGTGGAAGAAGTTTCTAAGCAGCAAAGTGTTCAAGAGATGACTTGGGTGCTGTTAAAAGCATTCAGTTTTATGAATTCACAAAAACATGATTTGGAATGGAAACTTACATTTAAAAGGGAAGCAGAGCACAAAAGTTTGAAAAATTTGCAGTTTGATTATGCAATAGAAAAGAAAAATTCATTGTCTGAGGAGAAATTCAAGCTGGCTGCAGAAATTTGCGTAAGTAACAAGGAGCCAAATGTTAATCACCAAGACAATGGAGAAAATGTCTCCAAGGCATGTCAGAGGCCTTCATGGCAGCCCCTCCCACCACAGGCCCAGAGGCCTAGGAGGAAAAAATGGTTTTGTAGGCAAGGCCCAGGGTCTTGCTGCTTTGTGCAGTCTCAGGACATGGTGCTCTGTGTCCCAGTCATGGCCAAAAGGGGCCAATGTACAGCTCAGGCCATTGCTTCAAAAGGTATAAACCCCAAGCCTTGGTGGTTTACATGTGGTGTTGGGCCTGCAGGTACACAGAACTCAAGAACTGAGGTTTGGGAATCTCCACCTAAATTTCAGAGGAGGTATGGGAATGCCTGGATGTCTAGGCAGAGGTGTGCTGTAGGGGTAGGGGTGGCGCCCTCATGGAGAACCTCTGCTAGAGTAGTGCAGAAGGAAAATGTGGGGTGGGAGACCCCACACAGAGTCCCCATTGCAGCACTGCCTCATGGAGCTGTGAGAAGAGGGCCACCATCCTCCAGACCCTAGAATGGTAGATTCAATGACAGCTTGCACCATGTACCCGGAAAAGCCACAGACACTCAATGCCAACTCATGAAAGCAGGCAGGAGTGGGGCACTGTACCCTGCAAAGCCACAGGGGAGGAGCTGCCCAAGACCATGGGAACCCACTTATGCATCAGCATGAGCTAGATGTGAGACATGGAGTCAAAGGAGATCATTTTGGAACTTTAAGATTTGACTCCCCTGCTGGACTTTGGACGTGCAAAGGGCCTGTATCCTCTTTGTTTTGGCCAATTTCTCCCATTTGAAATGGGTGCCTTTGCCCAATGCCTGCACCCCCATTTCATCTTGGAAGTAACTAACTTACTTTTGCTTTTACAGGCTCATAGGCAGAAGGGACTTGCCTTGTCTCAGATGTGTCTTTGCACTGTAAACTTTTGAGTTAATACTGAAATAAGTTAAGACTTTGGGGGACTGTTAGGAAGGTATGATTGGTTTTGAAATGTGAGGACATGAGATTTGGGAGGGACCAGGGCAGAATGATGTGGTTTGACTATGTCCCCACCCAAATCTCATCTTGAATTGTAGTTCCCATAATCCCCATTGTAGTTCCCATAATCCCTATTGAATTACCCAGTGGAAAGTAATTCAATCATGGGGATGGGGTTTTCAATGCTGTTTTTGTGATAGTGAATATCTCATGAGATCTGATGGTTTTGTAAAGGGCAGTTCCCCTGCACAGGCTCCCTTGCCTGCTGCCATGTAAGATGTGCCTTTGCTCTTCCTTCACCTTCTGCCATGATTGTGAGGCTTCCCCAGCCATGTGGAATTGTGAGTCCATTAAACCTCTTTTTCTTTATAAATTACTCAGTCCCAAGTATTTCTTCATAGCAGTATGAAAATGAACTAATACAATAGGCATACCTTGGAGATATTACAGATTTGTTTCTAGGTCAATTACAATATTAAAACAAATATTGTAATAAAGTGAGTCACAATTTTTTGATTTCCCACAACATATGAAAGTTATGTTTACACTATGCTGCAGTTATTAAGTGTGCAGTAGCATTACACCTAAAAAAAACCAATGTATATACCTTAATTTAAGAATACCTTATTGTTAAAACAGGCTGACACAGAATCACAAAGTGAGCAATGCTGTTGGAAAAATGGCACCAATAGCCTCACTACACAGGGTTGCCACCATCCTCAATTTGTAAAAAATCACAAAGAAGCAAGGCACAATAAGGGAAGCCCAAAAAAAACAAAATATGCCTGTAAACCTGTACTTCCTTTATTCTTTTCTATGCCGAAAATGATATGAACCTTTTCTACCTTTCATGCAAACTTATCAAATTCACAGTATTTACAAAAATCAGAGGGGAAGCAACATATATGAAATACAGTGTTAGGATCATGCCCTGTACTTCTGCAATTGGCAAATCATCTGTCTGAAATACCTTTGGCCCCACTCCCCTTCCCTCACCATAACTGCTCAGGCTTCGGATTCAGGCCTGTTGTCAAGGACTAGATGTGTTATGCTAGGCAAACAGCTCACCTTTATAAGCCTAATCTATAAACTGACACTAGTAGTCCCTGCCTCATAGGGTTGTTGAGAAGATAACAAAAGAAATGAATGTAAAATGCTTAGTTAGCATTATTCAAGGAACTTAAGAGGCACTACTGAAATGAATAAATGAGATAATGGCCAAGTAAGTTGGCCATAATTGACAACATTTGCCACGAAGTCTTCAATCATAGCATGAGCAATAAAAATGATAGCTAACTATGTGGCAAGCACTGTTCTAGATGCTCTCACCTCACAACAAAGCCAAGAGGTTAGTACTAGTAGTATCTTTTCATGGGTGAGAAAATCAAGGCACAGAGAATTTAAATGACTTGTCCAAGGTCAAATAATTAGAGGATGGTGTTGATAATAATTTTTTGTAGACCTAATTAGACCTAAACCAACATGTGTTTAGTACCCATAATGCATTAAATCCTACACTAGGCACTAGAGATGCCTCTACCCTCCTAGAGCTTATCGCCAACCTGTTGGACAGAGCACATGTGCTCTGGTGTCCTTGAATTCAGAGTTTTTCAAACATCAAGGTACAACAAATTTAATATATAGCAAAAAAAAAAAAAGAAGAAAGAAAGAATAGAGAAGAATTGAAAACATTCAAGAGCATTGCACACAACCAGGGTAATTATTGTTTCATGAAATCTTTGTTTCACGTGTGTGTGTGTGTGTGTGTGCGCGCGTGTGTGCTTATACATATCTTGGGTATAATATAAAAGGTGTAAAATGTGTTAAATGTGGGTCACAGTCAAAAAGGTGTGAAAACACTGCCTTGACAAATTGCATACTCTACTTCATTCTCCCTGAGGAACCTAGGGCAATACTCTTCACACACATTCTGCTCAATTTGTCCAACAAATAGCCGTTTGTGCTGAGAAATACATATTTTAAGGAAAAAAGAAATGTCTTCCCACATTTTATAAATGGTTTGCTCCATCTCCAAAGTTCAAGTAGTCGTGTAAAAACTACATTGCTGAGCAACCTAAAAAGACACATTGCCACTCCCAGAAGCCCACCTTCTAAAACATATTCACACAGATACACACTAAAATGTTTGGAGGCTCCCTGAAGGCTACAAAAGAAAAGGAGTGGCCTGCATTCCACATCCCAATCGTGCAGGACTCACTCTTAGTTACTCTGAGCATGAACATGCATACATCTTCAATAGATTATGTGTTCTGTATCAAAAGATGCAGTGGTGGAAAAGCATATATTTTGAAATTCTGTAGCTTTCATGAGGCACATTTGTCATAGACATAGGTTTCATCCATAACTCATGGTGAGGCAAGAAGGTTTTTGTTGTCACTGCAGCCACTGTTATATTCTGTAGCAAATTCTCTCAAATGATGCTGCTTTTATCTTTTCTGACATAATTGTTTGGGAAGAGAAGGTAAGGTTGTTTCTCATTTGTCCCAACTGCTTTTTTATTTTTTTGGTAGACCTAATTAGATTCACTGTCAGGGCTACTGTTTTCATTCAATGCCCTTTTCCCTCCCAAGGCTTTTATAGTGTATTATTTACCCACAGTAACTAAGGGCGATGGTTATTTTCAATTCTAGGACTCATTACTCCTGCTCCTCCATTTTTAAACCATTAGTTTTTACTCTTTGTGTACCCTGCAGCGTCTTATGAAATATAAAATATAATAAAACATTCAAACATTTGACATTCTCCTTATGGGTTTTCAAAGAAGCAACAGTGTGTACATGCTTTAGCTTTCATTTCATTAGTTACTTCTGCACTCCAACAACGTTCTCAGAATAGCAAAACAGATCCACCTGCACTTGCTGGTTGGCAGGGCAACCCATTGCCATCATTGTCATCATCATCATCATCATCCTCCTCCTCATCATCATCATCATCTCACTTTCACTTCCATGGCAGATTGTACAAAAGCTAGATTAGCTGTACCAACAGACTTTCATTCTGAATCCTGCTTCATACTTTCCTGGGGCTGGCCTAGTTCCAAGTTAGCCTTACAGGGATGAAGAAAGATACAGATACGACTTGGAAATTTGGAAGGTGGGCAGCTAAGAGAGCGCTTAGCTCCAGGGCAGGTGATATATTTGTGTTCTCTTCCCTAGTTCCATTACAACTTGTAGAATTTTTTCCAAAAATGAATAATTTCACAGCAAAACTAATACACATGGTGATATAGTTTGGCTCTGTGTCCCCACCCAAATCTCATCTCGAACTGTAATCCCCATGTGTCAAGGGAGGGACCTGTAATCCCCACATGTCAAGGGACGGAGGTGATTGGATCATGGGGCGGTTTCTTCCATGCTGTTCTCATGATAGTGAGTGAATTTTCATGAGATCTGATGGTTTTCTAAATGGTAGTTTTTCCGGGCTTCTTCTCTCCCCTGACACCATGTGAAGAAAGTCCTTGATTCCACTTGCACTGTGGTTGTAAGTTTTCTGAGGCCTCTCCAACCATGTGGAACTATGAGTCCATTAAGCCTCTTTCCTTTATAAATTACCCACTCTTGGGCAGTTCTTTAAACTAGTGTGAGAACAGACTAATACACATGACCAGGTGTAGTGGCTCATGCCTGTAATCTTAGCACTTTGGAAAGCCAAAGTGGGAGGATCACTTGAGACAAGCCTGGGCA
Source organism: Pongo pygmaeus (assembly GCF_028885625.2). Taxonomy (NCBI): domain Eukaryota; kingdom Metazoa; phylum Chordata; class Mammalia; order Primates; family Hominidae; genus Pongo; species Pongo pygmaeus. The sequence continues at coordinate 161,786,889 of NC_072376.2, read as the reverse complement.
ACACAGTGACACCCTGACTCCACAAAAATACTCTGCAAATTTAAAAATAACTAACGCAAAAGTTAAAATAGAAAGTTCTTCAATTGACGTCTTTGCAATGACCCCATGAACTGATATTTGGGGATATTTGTCCCCCTCTGCAAAGTTAAGTCTGAGTACTTCTCAGACCATAAATGTCTGGGAAGCCAAATTGGACCTCTGCAGAGCTAACATAATTTCTCAAAGGCAAGGTGGTATATAAAAAAGAAGAGATGGGAGTCGAGAAACTTTCATGTTAAGGAAATTTATGCCACTGAATTGTTATTTCACCTTGAGGATCAACTTTCCTTTGTGTATAGTGAAGAATGGACTTTTCTGCTAAAACACCAGGATCTCATCTACAGTCGTGCAGGTTCCAAGCCCCAGCCTTGGCTTTCAGCCACGATGCAAATGTTTGCAGAGCCTGAGCTGCTATGCACCATTACCCTTGCCTCACAGTTTTCCCATACTTTCTCAGAAAATAAAAGCCTTACTTTATTTGCTGCATTCCTGGCCAGTCTGTGGGTGGCACGGATTTCCCAGTGGCTCCCAAATATGCTACAACATTGAATGTGGTACTTCCAGGTGACCTTCAAGCATTTTCTCCTATGGGGTAGTTTGAATTTGCCATGGATTCTGCAGACTGATATTTCCTTTCAGTACTGACTGTCCATGTCACTTAAAGGAGGACAGGGTCTTAACCTCACCATTGTCCTTTGTAGCATTGAAAATTTTATGATAGACTCCCTTGATACTTGAAAGCTCACAATGTAGCAAACTGAGTAAATTCATTGATCATCATTTTTTCTTGGCAGAGTTGACTGGCAACACAGAGTCTTTCACCAGGATTCTTCAACCAGGCGTGTTAAGATTCAGAAGCAGTCAACACCTTATTTTTCTTACCAGGCTGCTTTGAATCACTGAGAGAAAAAGAAACAAGAGCTAGAATGAGAGTGGAGCAAATATAAGGAAGAGAGCAAGAGTGAGAGTGAGAGTGAGAAAGAGAATTGTGTTCCACCCTCCTTGAGTTTCAGTGTTCAGCTCAAACACTGATTATACACAATTTCTCAAGCATTCTTTCAAAAAATTCCTCTTTTGCCTAAGAAGGTATTATTTGGGTTTCTGTCACTTGCAACCAAAAAGATCCTAAATAAAAAACAGTTAGACTAATATCATCTAATCTAAAAAGCCACTCAGTGTTTGGATGTCTTCTGCCTGTATAACAGTGAAGGGCACTTGTCTCAGAGAACTAGCTACTTCCTAAGGCAACGCTTTTGATCAACTCTAACCATTATTATTAAACTACCCTATTTGAACTGATGTCTCTCCCATAGCAGTTTCCTCTAGTAGTCTGTGAACTACCCTTAGAAGAAACAAGGATACCTTCCAAATGGCTGTTCTTTACTATTCCAAGGCAGTTAATAGACATCTCTTACTCAAGGAGTTAACTTTTGTTTTCTCCAAGACTCAAATACTCAATTTCTTCCTCTTTCTAAAATGTGTTCCTCTTTCTCAATGTGTTTTTAAATCCCTTCATCTTCCTGGTGACAGTTTTCTGACTACCAATGGTATAGAACTGAGAACTGGACACAATACATAGAGTGTGGGCAGTGCAGAAAATGGCAGTCCTGAATCCAGGACTATTCTTCAATCTAAGTTTGCACTTACGCTTTGGCAATCACAATTGAGCCTGTTGTTGGCTAAGACCCATAATTGTTTCTCACTCATGCTATAGATATGTTCCCACCTCCTTGGCCCCATGCTTATGAAGTTGGTTTTTACATCCAAGTATCAGATCATATACACTCCCTACAAAGTTTCACTTCAAATTCAGTGAAGCAAAAATTGAGAATGATTATGAAAAAGTTCTGGAGATGGATGGTGGTGATGGTTGTACAACAATGTACTTACTGCCAATGAACTATACACTTAAAAACAATCAAAAGGGGCCAGTGAGGTGGCTCGCACCTGTAATCCCAGCATTTTAGGAGGCTGAGGAGGGCAAATCACAAGGTCAGGAGATTAGGACCATCCTGGCTAACATGGTGAAACCCCATCTCTACTAAAAATACAAAAAATTTGCCAGACGTGGTGGTGCATGCCTGTAGTTCCAGCTATTTGGGAGGCCGAGGCAGGAGAATCACTTGAACCTGGGAGGCAGAGGTTGCAGTGAGCTGAGATCGTGGCATTGCATTCCAGCCTGGGCAACAGAGCGAGACTTCATCTCAAAAAAAAGAAAAAAAGAAAATCAAAAGGGTAAATTTTATGTTGTGTATATTTTACCACAATAAAAAAATTTTGAGGAAATTTAAATGTGGACTGGATATTATGATCTGAGGGAATTCTTGTTAATTTTCTTAGGTGTGATCCATTGTACTAGAGTTGTATAAGATAAAGTACTTAGAAGATATGAAATGACGAAGTTTCTTGAGGTCTGCAATTTCCTTCCAAATAGTAAAAAATTCGATATTTGCTAAGAGAGGTAAAGAAAACTGGTAAAATGTTAACAGTTGTTAATCTAAGGACTTGGTATATGAATATTCATTGTAGTATTCTTTCAACTCTATTGTATGTATGGAATTTTTCTTATTAAAACCTCCGAGAGAATTCAATCCAATATTTTAGACTGTTCTGAATTTTGAATTGTCTTTCATTCTTGCTATCCTTCCAGAATTTCTATTATTGCAAATTAAATAAATATTACCAATATATCTTCACTCAAGTCATAAACAAAATTGCTGAGGTGAACTTCCTTGAGGACTTCACTTTGGGTTAGCTACTTCACACTTTATTCTGAGCCCACAATAATCAATCCATCAGTGCCTTTATGTGTGGTTGTTAAATAAGGTATGTATCCATTTAATTATCCTAGATCCACATCCTATTTCTCCATCATTTCCATAAGAATATTACGACGCACACTGGTGGCTTCTTTTCTGAAGTTCTTTTTAATTACATCTCTGTGAGTGACACATTATGATAAACTGAAAAAATTGTGGTTTTGGAAAGCCAGTCACTTCAGTTTAAATTCTGACTGGGCTACCCAGCAGCTATGTGACCTTGGATAAGCTTAATAATCGCCTGAATTTGAATTTCTTCATCTCTAAATTGGAACAAGATAGAACCAGTTATGACGATTAATTAGGCTTTTTCATTCATCTAATACCATGTCCCAGGCACAGTGCCAGGTGCTGGACATGACGCTTGTAACATGGCACAGGGAAGATGCTCAGTAAGTGCAAGTTCACCTCCTCTCGGCCCTCGTGAGAAGATGCTCATGCAAAGAAATATGTGCTGAACTAGCCCTTTAGCAGAGGACAAGGTCTCCAGACTACACCAGTCATCTTTGATGAGGAAAAGAAGATAGAGCAGGGAGACCAGACCCCTGGCAGGTGATGCCCCCAAGGGAAGGAAGGCATCCTGGCCCCAGGATATGGTCTGAGAGTCTGGAAGTCTGGAATGACCAGAAGTTTCAACAGGAGGGAGGAGAAATGAGAAGGACCTTTAAAGAAGCTCATGTTCACTTCGTAGCCAACTTGACATCTGCCTAAAGTGCTACTTCTTTATTGCTTAAATGCATTTTAAAAGATATAAAGTTTTAAGTGTCATTTTCTTCAAGCCTTCAAAGATCTTCCTCTATCCCCCTGTCGTCAGAATAGGGCCCAGAGTAGAGCACAGAAAGTTCTTTAGGATCTGACGCTTACTCCTCTTTTCAGTCCCACTACTTCCTACCCTCTTCAGTTCTATACTTCAGATGCTTGAAATTAACTTGCAATTAATTCCCTGATTGCTTTGGGCCTTTGCACCCATAATATTTCCTCTGCCTGGGAAGCCTCATCCTCACCCCCACCCATCCTCAACTTCACAGCTAATTCCTATTGCCTTCCTTAGGCAATACCTTTAACCCCCTAGCTTTTTGTGCAATATTCTTGCATTTATTATTCTATGCAATAATATTCTGTTTAACTCAATATTTGCCACCCAAAGTCTCCAAGTCCTCATTAGTTCTGGGTCATCATATTTTCTTCAAAGCCTACATTAAATTGCTTGGGTGGAAAACTCCAGGCAGTCCTCCCTCATTAGCTTGAATTTCCAAGGGGCTTAGGTTCTGGCCACCACTCACTCTGACCCCCTCTTCTCATTCATCAACCTACCTCCAAGACTACCTCTTTGCTTTCCAGCATTTCACCCACACAATGGAAATTTCCTTCTCCTGCATTCCTCCAACTTACCAGGAATATAAGGTTGCGGGACATAACAGGCTTTTCATAAGGTCATAAATAACAAGCACTAATTGCAGCCCAGTACAAGAAATAACTTTACCTTCCATATTCCTTAAAACTTCTCCACAACAGGAGATTTTCACTGGCCCTGCCTCTCCTGAGAGCCGAGCCTGCTGCCTAGTGTCATGTCTCACTCTAAAATCCTTTCCACTGCTCTCTCTACTTTATTTCAATTCCTGGGGACCAATATGAAAACTCCAAATTCTTCACATTTATTATGTGGATCAGTTTTGCTCATCTGTCCAAACCTCTCCCACCATACTACCCCTAAGATACTTTGTGTTTTATAATTAAAAACAGCCCATTCTATCATTTTCCTGAATAAGAAATTTTTTCCCCTAAACAAACCTCTACTGGCTCAAATCTCTACCAGCATTAGTTAATATGTCATCTCTATTATAAAGCTAGAGGATCCTTGAGATTAGAATCTTGCTTGGATCACTAGCAAGTAGCACAGTGACTGATGCGCGAAGGAGTCTCTGTGAGTGTTTGATAAAGCGAAAAAGTGAGGAAGAAGAGAATTCAACCTTTTCTTGTACTTCTAAAATTGTGTGGTGTCACTTTCTACTTAAACTCCTCCACTAGACTCTTTAAGATCAATCGGCTTCCAGAATACCCTTTCTGTTTTGTCCTTCTAGGCTGTCAGTCTTAGAAGGGCAAGACTCTCAAGGGACAGCCCAATCCAATGCTTCCTGTGATGGGGTGGGCAATTCTAATCCTAATGCTGTCTAATATTTGGAATACCACTTTATCAACAGATACAGCCCACATTCTCTGTTTTATGAATAATAAAGTTGATATTTTGGTCACATTCCCAAAAATATTAGTGATATGGTTTGGATATTTGTCCCCTCCAAATCTCACATTGAAAAGTGATCCCCAATGTTGGAGGTGAGCCTAGCGGGAGGTCTTTGGGTCATGGGGTTGGATCCCTCTTGAATGGCTTGATGTGCTCCCTGTGATAATGAGTGCATTCTCAATCTATTAGTTTGCAAGGGAGCTGGTTTTTAAAAGAGCCTGGTACATCCTCCCCTCTCTCTCTTGCTCTCTCTCGCCATGTGACACACCTGCACCCTTTCCCCTTCCACCATGATTATAAGCTTTCTGAGGTCCTTCCAGAAGCAGACGCCAGCACTATGCTTCTTGTACAGCCTGCAGAACCATGAGCCAAAATAAGGCTCTTTTTTTAAATAAATTCCTCATTTCAGGCATTCCTTCATAGCAACACAAAATGGACTGATATAATCAGTTTTGTCAAATAATAAAGTCGACGTTTTGGTCACATTCTCCAATGTTACTTTCATCAGTAATAAAGGAGATATTTTTAAAAAGAGATATTTAGAAAAAAAGCCTGGCACGGTGGCTCACACCTGTAAATCCACACTTTGGGAGGCCAAAGTGAGCAAATCACTGAGGTCAGGAGTCTGAGGCCAGCCTGGCCAACATGGTGAAACCCCATCTCTACTAAAAATACAAAAATTAGCCAGTGCGGTGGCTCATGCCTGTAATCCCAGCTAGTTGGGAGGCTGCGGTACAAGCATTGCTTGAACTCAGGAGGTGGAGGTTTCAGTGAGCTGAGATCGCACCACTGCACTCCAGCCTGGGTGACAGAACAAGACCCTGTCCAAAAAAAAAAAAAAAAAAAAAGGTTGCTCTTCATTAAATGGCTTCCCACTATGCTGGGAATAAATTCCCAATTCCATGCCATGCCATGGCCTGTGTGACTGGACTGTGTCTGTCTCTCCAGCTTTATCTCCTTCTATTCTTCCCTCTCTCCCCACTCTAGCCTGTCTCACACCCTCTCTGTCCTAGAAACCCCACCAAGTTCATTGCTGCTTTAAGCCTTTGCATTTGTTCCCCCTTCAGCCATCCCCTCTTCCCCCAGCAGCCTTGTCTTTTGGGTTTCAGCTGGAATGTCACCATCCCAGAGGTGTCTTTCATGATCACTCAAGCCCCACCCCACCCTACCCCATTCCCTTTTATCATATCATTCTGTTGTATTTTCTGTGTCCTACACATTATGACCTAAAATGATCTTGTTGTGTGTTTAATAACTCATATCTTATGTCCTACTCACATCCATCACCAATGGAATGTCAGCTCCATGAGGGCAAAAACTAAATCTTCTTTATTTGCCTCTATATTCTCAACACCTAGAATAGTACCTTGTAAACAGTAAGTGCTTAGTAAATATTTGTAGAATGGATTTACAAATAAATTGTTCATCTAATTTACTCACAGTTTAAGGTAGTAGGAATTTCAGGAACAACCTTGAAGAACTATGTCAGTATATCTCCTTTAGAAACAACTTATTTACATATTTAAAGTAATAATAGCTAATGCACTGTGATAATGCTTGTAAAATCTGCCCACTGTGAAGAGCTGGGGTCGCACTGCCACATACAGCAGGATAATCTTAAATTGTTCTCTAAACAGACTCTACATGATATCACCTTGGAAAACATGGCCACATTTTTATGCTAGCTCTTCACACTCTGTATTAGATGAAAGATGATACAGAAAATGATATATAAAAGACTTTCAAGAAGCACAAAATGATTCTCAGATATTTCTAAAGGTAACTGATCTTTTCTAATATTCCCAGACAGTTGATACATTTCCCAAATCTTCTGATCCACTCTTCTTTAGGACTTATTGAATGTCTCTTCTCTGGTAAAATCTCTGAATTGTCTTTTACATGGACTGTTTCAAAGACAGGCTCTCCAGATTCCCTGTCCAATGTGAAAGTCCAAACTAGACTTGCTCCATTGGGAGATCCTGTTCACTCCATGGCCCTGGTGCTCAATCTAGGTCACACTATAAAAGGTTCCTATTGCCTTTGGTAGCCTCTGGTGCTATTTCCAGGTTCTATGAGCTCCTCAAGCTTGACCTATATTACCTGTTCTCTGTCTAAACTTATTCTCCCTCCACCCCCTTATCCTTCCCTTTGCCTCTCAATTCCTACAGTTCAGTTTGAGATCTGGTTTCTTGAATTTCCAGGAAAGGAAACGCATTGCCATTGCCAAGCTATCTTCTCTGATTATAGTTATATCTCTTCCAAGGACTTAGAAAGGGTAAGTACATTGCCATAATCCCAGGCAGTATTTCCAAGAACTAGAACTTCCCTACCATTTGCAGGGCCCTACGTTTTTCCTCTCTTCAGTCTCTAGGAACTAAGGCTCCTCTCACTATTCTCCATAGCAGTGTCTGACTTCAAAAGTGCCCTTCACCCACTGGTGCCCATCATCTGAACAATAAAGTATACTATTTCACTTTGCAGGAATCTATTACACTTCAGATTAGGATTAATCTATTTAATCACTGCCTCTTTATCCTTCATTCCCTTTAGATTCCTTTATTCCTCCGGGGAGCTTCACTTTGCTGTGAGCACATGGGCAAACAGCCTTCTTTCCTATTTTCATTCCACTCCCACCCACAGCCAAGCCTTCTCCCAAGCTGCACTCTAAACTCAGAACATCCTCCCTGTCTAAACTCATTTACTTTTCTCCCTCCTTTCATTTAAACAGCTCATAAAAGTCTATTCTTACAAAGACTTTCCAGAACAATTAATGTTTTGTATTTATAATTTATTTAACAGTGATTTCCAAAAATAATTTATGGTATATATAATCACCTGGGAAAAAATTATTCTTTTTATATACAACACAAGTTGTATCATACTACCTATGTACTTATCTCCCTGACTTGAGTAACTTAACATTTTCGGTTAATTATATTCCTAATATACTTTTATTTATCACCAGCATCATCATAATCTCAGACTATAATTTTAGAAGACACTATGTAAATAATGAATACCACTTATATGAATATTTACAAGGGGTAAAGAACTTACATCAGAAACTGTATAAAGTCTCTAATCATAATAACACTTTAAATTTGGGGAAAAGGATTAAACTAATCATATTTCTCTCAATCTGAAAAAAATGATAAATAAAACTTTATTCCTATTTAAAATATAAATTGTAGTAGTCCCTGGATTAGGCTTTCGGAGGGCATGGACTATATTGTTTTTCTCCTCAATGTACTTAGCACCCCACACAGATGCGGGCACATAATGAATGCTTATTATGTATTTGGTGGATGAATGAATATATATATATATAATGTAAAGAAAGGTGCTTGAGATTATATAAAAGGTAAATGCTAAAATTTGAACTCAATTCAGCTCTTTCAGACATCAAAGCCAATAGGGTTTTTTTTTTCTTCTTTTTTTTTCTTTTTTCCACAAGTGAAGTCTTGACTCTTTCCATTACCACATTCACGACTGCCATTATCCCATGTTACTTTGTTGTTACTTAATAGCTTTGGTTTTTAAAATTCTGACTTGAGTTTAATGACTCCAAAAGACCAACCTACAAGACAGACGAAATTCCAAAAGCTGGCAATAGTGTGTCAGTCACACGATCCAAGCTTGTAAGGCTTAAAACTGCTGGCTAATTTGATCAACATAGAGATAAGTAAATTTTATCTTTTTTCTCTAAAGATAATATATTTTAAAAATAATTGAACTTAAATAGTATTAACTATTACAGCATAAAATACTTTAGAAACACATTTGAAAGGAAAAAATCTAAGGTGCAGTTCAAGAGCTTCCCAGACCTCTTTCAGATGGTCAAAATTACCTCCGTCTGACGTCAAGCTTGTTTCAGAGAAATTTCCCTGAGCAGTTTGTTAGAAAACTTAGTCTCTTTTCTTTCAGGCTAGTCACCCCTTTCTACACTTTGCATATACAAGAGACAGTGTCAGTTTACCTTTTCAACTTTCTTTTCTCTCCAAGTTTGGTCTTTTTTTTCTTTTTTTTCATGATGCAAAATCAAAAAGTGAAGAAAAAGCTCCATGATAGCATGATGTTGCTGAGAAACTGTTGTTATCTAATCAGAAGAAAGTATCTACACTTTATTTACGTTGGTTTTCTCCATTCTACCTGTCAAGATTCTATTTCCCCAACACATATGAACACAGCTCATTAAAAGCACACATGTGCAAGCCATGGTAAGAGAGACCCAAGACCCAGTTCCACATTGGAAGGGACATTAGAGATTCAAATCAAGGGAGTAATCTTATTTATTGAGCAAAGTTTGAGAGCCATTACAGAAATGGACCAGGAAATATCACATCTACAAAGTCCCAGAGGAACAAAAGATCATGTCACTTTTAGGAAGCTGAAATGGTTCAATATGTCTAAATGCACATGAGATATCCATCAGCACCTACTTGTCCACAGCCCCTTATGAGTGAAATTTTCCAGCCTATGGTCTCCTGCTTCCCAATCAGTAATGTTTTATAGCATATGAACTTTTTACTCACATCAACTAGAGCTGGTGAAACCAGGACTGGTACTACCTCAATCTACCTGTTGGCTCATGACACATGACACTTAGCATTGAAAGATAAGTCAACCAATATGTTTCCTTTCTCAGAAATTTGACCTACAAATCGCCAGGAAAATGAGCTAGATAAGAGTGAGAATTAAAACTAAGATGTTGGAGGAACAATGATGAGACATACAAGCTAAATTTATCAGGGAACAGAAGTTATTAGTACAGGTAAAAGGACAAATAAGAGAGAAAAGTGGAATATACATGCAGAGAGCAGCAAAGCACGCTCCTCAAAGAGCTTTTTAAAAATACAATTTTATTTTTGTTAAATCTATCACAAAAATGTACTCTCATAAACATGAAAGACAAGGCTGTGTGACTAGCCTGGCTATGGTCCACTTCATCACCTTTGTTTTTCCTGGTACCATTCACATATCTCTTCTCATTCCATTGTACAAATGACCCCATTTTACAGATTACAAAACTGAGGCATTGAGAGAATAAGTGACTGGCTGAAGTGAATATGGTATATTTTTGGTGCCCTTCAAGAACTTACATTTTTTACTCATTTAGCATTATTCACTTCAATGGGCCATGAATCAATCAGAAATTTATACATTAAAAGCAGTCAGAACCTATATTTGCATCAGCCAGAGATTTTTCACAGCCATTCTCTGCTTCTTATCTAGATTTCCAGTTATACATTATAATTTATTTATATACCTAAAAGTATAAAACAATATTTTTAATATTTAGCTTTAATGACTTTTTAGTATGTGTCATTATTCTGATGTTGTCATCTCATTGAGCTTAGTGTAAATGACATTATTAAATTATACGGGCAGTATAAAATTACATTCTTTAAATCATGTGCTTCATAATATTTCACTTTAATAAAGTCTTTGCAGTAGAAATCTTCTGCCACTCACTTATTCTTTCTCATGAGATAAAAAATTTTGCTCTAGGCTTTTAAATGAAGGCCAATTGAAAAATTAATCATAATTGCTATATAACAGTCTCAAAGTTGATTTGGAGTGTTGTTTAGAATTTAATTGACTATCCTTTGGTATGAACATCAAGACCTAAAATTGTGGTGAAAGGAGGAGGAAGAGAAATACAAGTAGGCACATATCCTAGTACATCTCAAAATGACAAAGGTTTGGTTAAAAAGTTTGTCAAATTTGTTAATTGCTCTATTCCATCTCCAGATGTTGCCATGGCAATACACCCATAGTTAAAACACACACATGCACATGCACACATACACACACACACACAAGCTCAGTCTTTTTGGTACTTTTACATGTATCTACGTTCTCATTATATGGAATCTAAATGAAACATTCCTCAGTAGTCCCACTGCTGTGGCTATTAGAAGTCTGTAAAAAGTGAGGTAAAATATGCAATTGGTAAACTACACTGAATCTTTTAAAATACAGCATATCCTACATAACCCAGATTTTTAAAATACAAGCCTACGAGAGTGTATCATGTGAGATTCCAAGTAATGTTTTATTCAAATAGCCTAATCAGAGACAAGTCTTTGTGAGCAGGCGGGATTTAGGTTACAGCATCTGTGTTTACCAGGTGCATCGTTGCTGACCTTGAAGATAACAAATAGTTGTAAAAGACGTTTAGGCCCTTCCACTGCTGGCATTCTGTGTTCTTTGTGATCCTGCAGGAGATTCATTAGCATGACACTGTGGCTACAAGACCACGGCAGGGGAACCAAAAACCCACCTCTTAGATATCATTGCATTGTAGCTCTGCAGACACTCTGGACTCAGGGAGTAACTAACAACAAAATGCATTTTAAAATTTTCAAAAACACATTAGCATTAAGAATCCCAAAGGTCTACTATGTATTATGAATGTGAAAAAAGAAAAAGAAGAATCCCAAAGGAGGAAAGTTCTGACTGAAGAACCACACTTGTGTCTTTTGGTTGTGATTCTGGACTTTCAAGGAAGTTGCTGGTAAACTGGCCTCTCCTGTGAGCACTTTCAGTTCTCAGGAACCTGGGTAATAGAGCAATTCAAGTTATTACTGTTCAGGGAAAACCTGGCTACTTCAGCCCAGCTGACTGAGCCAAAGATTGTCTTCCTGATAGGACTTGAGAACCTCAGTAACATTTTAACCCACGATCACAGAAAACTATTTACACATCACTTACTTGGGGATCAGTAATGATTTTTTACTTGGAAATTTAATTTCATTTTCCTAACACTGAAGTCTCCTGGCTATGAGAGTGAGAGTCAGGGAAGGGAGGGCAGAGGATGGCTTGATGGATTATTCCAAAGAACGGGAGCAAATTTATAAATTAAAGACACTATCATCCAGCCCTCTCCTCTCCTCTTGTACGTGCTCCCTTTCTCCTGAACTCATCATTCTTCTTAGAATCTAAGGCATCGTTAGATAGTAAATTTTTAATGAATTTGCTATACATTAAATACAAGTGTCACCATATTGTCCCCCAGATTGTGCTAAGTGACATTGCCCCCAGCAAGATCTGAGATAGTCCACCATCCAGCAATCTCGTCAGCTTCTAACAAAGCTCTCTTTGCTTTGCCAATTTCATAAAGGAATATATTCCTCTCTTTTGTGTTATTGGAGCCTGATATGATTTGGCTCTGTGTCCCCACCCAAATCTCATTTTGAATTGTACTCCCATAATTCCCACATGTTGTGGGAGATAATTTGAATCATGGGGGCAGTTTCCCCCATAATGTTCTTATGGTAGTGAGATCTCACGAGATCTGATGGTTTTATCAGGGGTTTCTGCTTTTGCATCTTCCTTGTTTTCTCTTGCCAGCACCAAGTAATAAGCGCCTTTCACCTCCCACCATGATTCTGAGGCCTCCCCAGCCATGTTCAACTGTAAGTCCAACTAAACCTCTTTTTCTTCCCAGTCTCGGGTATTTCTTTATCAGCAGTGTGAAAATGGACTAATAGAGTAAATTGGTACCAGTAGAGAGGGGCGTTGCTGAAATGATACCCGAAAATATGAAAGCAACTTTGGAAGTGGGTAAGAGGCAGAGGTTGGAATGTTTGGAGGACTCAGAAGAAGACAGGAAAATGTGGGAAAGTTTGGAAGTTCCTAGAGACTTGTTGAATGGCTTTGACAAAAATGCTGATAGTGATATGAACAATAAGGTCCAGGTTGAGGTGGTCTCAGATGTAAATGAGGAACTTTTTGGGAACTGGAGCAAAGATGACTCTTGTTACGTTTTAGCAAAGAGACTGGTGGCATTTTGCCCCTGCCCTAGAGATTTGCGGAACTTTGAACTTGAGAGAGATGATTTAGGGTATCTGGCAGAAAAAAATTTCTAAGCAGCAAAGCATTCAAGAGGTGATTTCTGTGCTGTTAAAAGCATTCAGTTTTAAAAGGCAAACAGAGCATAAAAGTTTGGAAAATTCGCAGCCTGACAATGTGATAGAAAAGAAAAACTCATTTTCTGAGGAGAAATTCAAGCCAGCTGCAGAAATTTGCATAAGTAAAGAGGAGCCAAAAGTTAATCCCCAAGACAATGGGGAAAATGTCACCAGGCATGTCAGAGGTCTTCGCGGCAGCCCCTTCCATCACACGCCCAGAGGCCTAGGATAAAATGGTTTCCTGGGCCCAGTCCACGGTCCCCGAACTGTGTGCAACCTAGGGACTTGGTGCCCAGTATCCCAGCTGTTCCAGCCATGCATGGCTGAGAGGGGCCAACGTAGAGCTCGGGCTGTGGCTTCAGGTGGTGCAAGTCCCAAGCCTTGGCAGCTTCCACGTGGTATTGAGCCTGCCAGTGCACAGAAGTCAAGAATTGAGGTTTGGGAACCTCCACCTAGATTTCAGAAGATGTATGGAAATGCCTGGATGCCCAGGCAGAAGTTTGTTGCAGGGGTAGGGTGCTCATGGAGAACCTCTGCTAGGGCAGTGCAGAAGGGAAATGTGGGGTCAGAGACCCCACACAGAGTCCCTACTGGGGTACTGCCTAGTGGAGCTGTGAGAAAAGGGCCACCATCCTCCAGACCCCAGAATGGTAGATCCACTGACAGCTTGCACTGTGCACCTGGAAAAGCCACAGACACTCAATGCCAGCCCATGAAAGCAGCCAGGAGGGAGGCTGTACCCTGCAAAGCCAGAGGGGCAGAGCTTCCCAAGACCATGGGAATCCACTTCTTGCATCACCGTGACCCAGATGCGAGACATGGTGTCAAAGGAGATCATTTTGGAGCTTTAAGATTTGACCACCCTGCTGGATTTCGGACTTGTATGGGGCTTGTAGCCCCTTTGTTTTGGCCAATTTCTCCCATTTGGAATGAGCATATTTACCCGATGCCTACACCCCCATTGTATCTAGGAAGTAACTAACTTGTTTTTTACTTTACAGGCTCATAGGAAGAAGGGACTTGCCATGTCTCAGATGAGACTTTGGACTGTGGACTTTTGAGTTAATGCTGAAATGAGTTAAGACTTTCGGGGACTGTTGGGAAGGCATGATTGGTTTTGAAATGTGAGGACATGAGATTTGGAGGGACAGAATCATATGGTTTGGCTGTGTCCTCACTCCCAAACCTCATCTTGAATTGTACACCCATAATTCCCATGTGTTGTGGGAGGGACCCAGTGAGAAATAAGTTGAATCATTGGGGCGGTTTCCCCCATACTGCTCTTGTGGTAGTGAGTAAGTTTCATGAGATCTGATGGTTTTATCGGGGGTTTCCGCTTTTGCATCTTCCTCATTTTTTCTTGCCGCTCCCAAGTAAGAAGTGCCTTTCGCCTCCCACCATGATTCTGAGGCCCCTCCAGCCATGTGGAAGAGAGGTTTAAGTGCAATTAAACCTCTTTTTCTTCGCAGTCTCAGGTATTTCTTTATCAGCAGCATGAAAACAGATTAATACAGAGCTCATTTTGCCATCAGTTTAAATTATAATATTTTAAATCTAACCTGCTAAAATATTTATATTAATGTTTCACAATAGTAAATCAACCTTGCATTCTTAGGATAAAATCTGCAAGATGATGATGAATGATTCTGTGAACACCCTGCCGGTGTCAGTTTGATTTCCTTCATTTAGGATCTCAACATCTATGTTAGGCGTATTGGTCTCTGACAGTCTCTCTAGTAGCTGAGAACACTAGAACATACCAATGCCTGGAACACTTGAAACACAAAGATTGTGCATGGTTAATAGGTATATAGAGCAGGGCAAAGAAAAAAATAATGGGAGAGGTTCGCATGGTCACATAAATTATAGAGATTTATAATGTATATTAGCATTTTCTAGATTCTAGGATATCCTGTATTAATGAACTCTGTTAAGATTTATTTCACCACTGGTTTATCGAATATATTTTGCTAAATATGCAGAATGCTATCTGTATAGAATAACTATTAACCTCTCACAGGACAGTCACATGTTCCATTTAACAATTTGAAAAGAAACATATAGTTTTCTTTTTGTTCTGTGTTCGGCACATGTTTTATGCTAGCTTCACAAAATTAATTTGTATTTTCTGGTTCTCTAAGGTTACTTAAATGTACAGCATATAATTTTTTTTTCTGAAAGTTTGAAAGAATGCTCCTATGAAATCTGCTAGTCTCAGTAATTTTTGGTGATAATGGTTTCATTTATTTTTTAATTTCTTTTATGGTTATTGATATTTTTTGATTTTCTATTCTTCATATGTACTTTTGGAAATTCTTTTTTCGAAAAAAGTACCTACCTCATTAAGATTGTCAAATTAATGGGAAAATGTTATATACTTAACATTTTTTAAAAATATCTTTGTCATTTCTTGATATTTCACTTTTACTCACAATATTTTTTTGCATTTTCTCCCCTTTTTTCTTCATTAGATTTTTCAGAGTTACATTTCCTTTCTATGACTTTACTGTTATTATTCAATTATCACTACTTAAGCTTATCTATTGTTATTCTTTTCTTTTTTGAATGCTGCACAGTTTATTTCTTTGTCATCTTTACTAGTTAATTAATATAAAAGTTAAGGCTCTGGGTTTGCCTTTGAGTAAGATTTTGGCAGCATTTTATAAATTTTGGCATATAATATTCTCTTATTTGTTATAGTCTATATTGTTTATCAATATAGTATTTGATTATTTTATCATTTAAGAATTATTTAGAAGAATGTCCTGTAATTTTTATTTTGTTCATTCATCCCATTTATATGGCTAATTTCTAATTTTATTGCATTTATTCAAAGAATGAATGGATGAACATGTACCAATTTCTACACTGAAGTCTAACATAGCAATGTTTCTAAAGGTTCAATAAGTGCTTTTTTAAAAAGTTGTAATTTTGTATACAGGACATAAAACTTCACATAGTCCAAATAATACCTTCTCTTTAAAAGACTGAAAATTTTATGTCTATATTATTGACCTTTTTATCTCCTAAAGAAATAAAGAGGTAGAATAAGATCTTCAAATACAATTGCAATGACTTTAGTTTACCCATATATTTCTAGACTTCCAAAATATATTCAGAAACTGTGCTATTTGGTATATAAAACTTATAGCTATTATAATTTCATTGGCTAAAGGAAAGTTTATTAATATGAAAATACTTTTGCCATCTTTAATGTATTGCTCTTAATTTTACTTCATTTGAAATGTAATGCTAGCACTCATAATTTCTGTGTGATTGTCTTTACATTTTAGATCTATGATTCTCAGAGGTAGTCTAGGGACTCCTCGGAGTCTCTGAAACCCTTTTTGAAAGCTCATGAGGTCAACATTGTCAGAATAATTCTAAGATATTATTTGCCTTATTTACTCTCGTTTTCTCAGGAGTGTACAGAAGGACTTTCCAATCTTCATGACATGTGATGACATCAACACTCTGATGGCTTACAGAATGTGTGCTTGAGTATTTTTTTTTCTGTTTTAAAAGTTTCTCAGATTTTAATAAAACTTCTAGAAGAAAACATAGGAGAAAGTCCTTGTGACCTTGGGTTAGGCAAAGATTTCTTAAGTAGAATACAAAAGCATGAACCATAAAATTAAAAATTGATAACATGGACTTCATCAAAATTTTAAAACGTCTCTGAAATATACCGTTAAAAGAAAAAAGAGAAAGAAACAACAAGCCACAGAGTAGAATATATTTACAAAACCTATATCTAATAAAAGACTGGTATCCAGAAGATATAAAGAACTATCGAGACTTAATAGTAAGAAAACAACCAACCAATGGGCAAAAGATTTGAATAGACATAATATATCACCAAAGAAGAGATACTCACAGAAAATAAGCACATAAAAATATGCTCAACATCATTAGTCTTTAGGAAAATACAAATTAAAACCACAATAAGATAATACTACACATCTATTAGAATAGCTAAAATATTTTTTAAACTGACAATATCAAGTGCTATGAGAATGCTAATACTAAGTAAATGGAATTCTCATACATTGCTGGTGAAAATGCAAAATTGTTCAATCACTTTGGAATTGCTTCTTATAAAATTTCTTATAAAGTTAAGCATACACTTACCATACGACACAACAATCCCACCCCTGGTTCTTTACCCACAGAAATGAAAATGTATGTCCCACAAAACCCTGGACACAAATGCTCATAGTAGGTTTATTTGTAATAATCAAAAACTGGAAAACTCCAGATATCCACTGACCAGTGAATGGATAAAAAAATCATGGTGCAGCTATAACTGAGTAGGGCTCCGCAGTAGAAGGAACCAAACTACTGAACCAAAGAGCTTGTAACAACATAGATGAATCTCAAAAGCATTATGCTAAGTGAAATAAGTCAGATTTCATAGGCTACATAGAGTGTGATTTTATTTATATAATATTTGGAAAATACAAAACTACATAGCCACAAAACAGGGCTAAAAGTGGAGAGAGACAATTGATCTCAAAGGAACATAGAAACATTCTGTATTTTCATTGTGGTGACATTTACACAACTGTATAGATTTGCCAAAATTCACAGAATTTTATACATAAAGGGTGAATTTTACTGTATTCAGATATATCAACCTGACCAAAAGAAAAATTTAGTTTTAATGTGTAACACAATTCATACCCATAGATATAATCCACATAAATAAAAGCTCTTTGGCATCCTCAATAATTTTTAAGAGGTAAAAAGAGATCCTGAGATTAAAACGTTTGAGAACCATTATTATAAGTCACGGTAAATAATATAATTTATATTTATTTTGTATTTTAATTTGTCAAAGCAGCATACTATTTTTAACATATTCTGAGTGTTTTCAGCTTTTACTCTGCAGATTAGAACATATACAGTAATTTAGTGTTAAAAATATTTTTAGGCTTACTTTAGTTTTCTTATTTTACCTTTTTTTTTTGAGACGGAGTTTCACTCTTCTTGCCCAGGCTGGAGTGCAATGGCGCGATCTGGGCTCACTACAACCTCCGCTTCCTGGGTTCAAGCGATTCTCCTGCCTCAGCCTCCTGAGTAGCTGGGTTTACAGGCATGTGCCACCACACCTGGCTAATTTTGTATTTTTAGTAGAGACAGGGTTTCTCCATGTTGGTCAGGCTGGTCTCAAACTCCCGACCTCAGGTGATCCCAAAGTGCTGGGATTACAGGCATAAGCCACCATGCCCAGCCTCTTATTTTACCTTTTTAAAAATCTCTACCTTTTGCTATATGCAATTTTATTTTTCTTCTGTCATTTGAAAAATGTACTTTGTATTTGTTTGTATTACTCTTTATGTGTCTCAAACACACAAATATAACTTTTTCTAACTATTGGGATGAAATGAAATAATGTCTTTTATCTTTCTTTTATACCTTGTGAGACCAGATATTATTTTACCCACCTATCCTGCTCTAATCTTTAGCTTGAAACAAGGACTATTATAATTCAAATCATTTGACATTATACATATTTTCTATTAAGGCTCATGCATTTCTAAAAATTATATTGATAATCATTTATGTTAATGTATTTATCAAGTCTGATTATTTCTTTCTTCTTCATTTTATTCCCTCTATTGTCAAATGTTTAAAAGTTGGGTTTATTATGTGTTTTGTTTGCAATGCTGTGCCAAGTATCTTCCATCTGTCCCTCTGTGTCCCTTCTCTTTCCTGTTTTCTGCCCTGAGAGGCTGGCCTGAGTCACTTGTACCATTGAGACCCCATGCCCTGTGGCTTTCTGTTAGATTTGAACTATGGGGCCAAATCTTGGAAGAGAAAGGAGAGTAATTTTTTACTACAAAATTAGTAATTTTTTTCCTCTGTGAGGTTGCCTAAAGTTGGTATGTTCCTTGACAGAAAGTCACTGATCATCTCAAAGTGGTGCCCTGTTCTATGTACCATTGTTACATGTTGGATGGGATAACCTGTCTTCCCCTTGGATCTACAGTGGGTGGCAGCCTGCTGCTGCCAGCCCTGGGTTTTTGCCTTATCTCTTGCGGTTTTCTTAACATCCCATTCACCCCTTTGCAATAAAATCTCTCTGTAAACAAACTCTCCTCAGCTTATCCTCATTTAAGTCTTCATGTATTTTGTGTAGAGATACTGACTGATGTCACTGATTATTCAAAAGATTAGCCAAGAGATAGCATGGCATAAGCTCTTTTCATAATTTTATCTAGAACATGTTGAGCTTTATCAATCCACATGCTCAGGTCTTTTTTTTTTTTTTCAGTCCAGACACTATTTTTCAATTTGTCTTTGTTTATTGCATCTGTTCCAATTGTTTGGCATTTTCCTCTAGGTTCACATGTAGTTTTTATGTTAGATACTTGTTCTTGGTCTTCACTAACTGTTCTCTCTCTTTGCTGTCATGATTTTGTCCTATGTCTCTGCACTCTGGGAGCACTTATCACATTTACCCTTGAAATTATTCATTTAGTTTTCCATAATGTTAATTCTTCCCTTTTCTGGCATATTATAATTCTGTCATTACATTATTAGTTATTGGTGTTCTTTAAAAAAAATTAATCCCACCTCCAATGTTTATCTTCATAGTACCACTTTTCTGGGTAGTTTTTGCTCTTGTTTCATAAAAATTTTATCTTCTTGTAAATTATGTAGACTGGATGTTTTTATTAAATTTTTCTTCTGTTCTCTGCAGTAATTCACTTTCTGGGTTCTATTCTTCTAACAAATCTTCAAGAGGGTATTCCGCTCTTAATTTCTTTTTAATGTTTAGAGACAGAGTCTTTCTATGTTGCCCAGGCTATTTTCAAACTCCTGGGCTCAAACAATTCTCCCACTTCAGCCTCCTGAGTAGCTAGGACTTACAGGTACACACCACTGTGCCCGTTTAATTTTGTTTTAATGTTTTTTTCTTAATGACTCATTTACTCTCTAAATTTCCCCAGCTCCATGTGCTATCCATTTTTTGATGAGTAGATTCCCAGTCTCATATACTCATCTGAAGGGCAACATTATGTATATAACTTCTAGCTCCATTCCTGCATCTTTTAAGCCATTACGCAGTATGGATATGCGGGTCTTTGATTCGCTAATCCTGCCTCTTTTGGAGTAATTGAAATGTGTGATAATCTAATTTGCAATTTGTCTTCCTATCAGGGCTTTTCCAGATCTTCTTCCATTTACAGCATTTTTCCTTCATGACATAATAGGTCACTCCCATTCTCTTTTTACAACTGCCTATTTTGTGCTCTATCTTCACCTTGCTTTTTCATTCTAAAATGTGTATAGAAAGAGCTGCTGATGGTGAGAGGAAATGGGGAATGGTGCCTTAGCAAACTGCTACAAAGACACCTGTGCTGCCCATTTTAATGTTTGGAACAGACACAGGAACTTGCAGCAAAAGGCTCAACATGAATAGGGCTGAAATATTTCAGTCTTCTTTGAGACCCCCAAATGAGCTCTGTTAGAGAAAGAAAACCATGTATAGACTACTACCCAGAGTGGAAACTTTAATGGCCTCATAATTCATGGCAATTCTTCATAAATTATGGCAATAGAATGACCTTTTTTACTTCTACTTTTCAGCATTGTTGTGTGTTTGTCCATATTTCCATTTCCAGGTTGAGAGAAACTGCATCAGGACTAATAAATGCCTGAAAAGTACTTAGACCCAAATTTATATATTCTTAAAATCTGAGATAGACTTCTGAAAAAGTGAGGCTGGATTGGCAATTCAGAGGATCCTTTCCCTGATGTTGCTTCTGATGGTATTAATATTTACAAGGACCACATTTAAAAGTCTATTTTTTGGATATCTTTAACATTAGCAGCTATTATATTTATTGCTCAAATTCAGGAAAAAAATCCATGTTTCACAGGGCTTGAAACTTATCCTAGGGAGACTTTCTTTAAGACAAAGAATACAAAATCATGAACCTAAAATTAGGTGCAAAATGATTACTTATTCAGAAATGGAAAAGCTAATATAAAAATGTTTCTAAAGATTAAAAAATAAGATAAGCATCACAAAATCCAGAAAAATAACAATGTTTTTATTAATTGACACAGTTCTAGAAATCTTTTTTTAAGTATATATTTTGGCATCTTCCTTTTAAATCACCATTCCTTAGGACAACAATTTTATAATATAATTTTTATCGAGAGAATAGAAAAATAATTCAGCATTACCTTTGGCATGATAGACCAAGATTTGTTGTTTTAATTAATGATACTTTAGAAAGTTTCTTTCAGCTTCACAAGTTATTATTAGTACTGTCATGTGTGTTTTTGTGTTGTTATCAAATTTGGTAAACATTCTATTTTTACTCTCCCTGCCTTTTTAGTGTGGTAAAAAAACACATAACATAAAATTTACCTTTTTTTTTTTTGAGACAGAGTCTCACTCTGTGGCCCAGGCTGGAGTGCTACAATCTCGGCTCACTGCAACCTTCACCTCCTGGATTCAAGTGATTCTCCTGCCTTAGCCTCCCGAGTAGCTGTGATTACAGGCATGTGCCACCACACCCGGCTAATTTTTGTATTTTTAGTAGAGATGGTGTTTTGCCATGTTGGCCAGGCTGGTCTCGAACCCCTGACCCCAGGTGATCTGCCTGCCTCGGCCCCTCAAAGTGCTAGGATTACAGGCTTGAACCACCACTCCCGGCCAATTTACCATCTTAAGTGTACCGTTTTTAAGTGTACAGTTTGCTAGTGTTCAGTATATTCACACTGTTGTGAAAGAGATGGCCAGGACTTTTTCATACTGCAGATCTGAAACTCTCTACCCACTAAACAACTCCCACTTTTTCCCTTCTCCTGGCCTCTTTTAGTCTCCACCCTTTCTGTTTCTATGAATTTGACTGCTGGATGCCTCATAGAAGTGGAATCATACAGCATTTGTCCTTTTGTGATCGGCTTATTTCACTTAACACAATGCCTTCAATGTTCATTTCTACTGTAGCATGTGTCAGAATTTCCTCCCTTTTTAAGGCTGAATAATATTCCGTTGTATATATAACACATTTTGTACTTCCATTTGTTTGTCAATGAACACACAGGTTGCTTTCACCTCTTGGCAATGATTGTGAATAATGCTACTATGAACATGGGTGTGCAAATACTTCTTTGAGATCCTGCTCTCAATTTTATTTTTGATATATAGCCATAAGTGGGAACGCGGGGTCATGCAGGTTACTTCTTATATAAACTACAAAATATGAAAACATTTTCCTCGGCTCACTCTCCCGACTTTGTTACATTTAACACTTTATTTCTTCTCCACTACAGGTTCCATGTTTTCACCACTAGAGAACATATTTATATCCTGATACACCTGTGCCTCTGTGTCACAGTGCTGCATGGGTCAGCACAGAGCAGGTCACTGTATTTCTGAATACAGGCTTTCCTTACACCAGGACAGACAGCAATAACATAAATACTCATTGAAATGACAGTGAATTACAGAAATAAATTTCACTAAACCCAAACTAAGTATATCCACGATTCAATTTCCCTGTCGTAGCCAGATTCCCAATTCAGACTTCACAGGTTCAGCAAAGTGCTCTACCTATCAGCTTTGGAGCCTGTCTGAATGAAACTGTACAACAGTTACAGCTCTTTTAAAGCAATTTCTCCATTTTTCCTTCCTTTATTTTAGAATTGCATGTGTATATTCTCTTTTCTTTATAACTCGATGTTTTCTCTGAGCATCTGTTTCTTGCTTACGTGTTTGCTCCATGTAGGGTCTATGAATAGTAAGAATGGATCTGCTGAGTTCTGCAGGCTTTTCTAGTGTGCTTTGTAAAATGCTAGTTACCTGTCTTCTATTTAATGTAAATAGCATGTGATATGGTGGCTTTCTCATACCTGACTTTTCATTGTTCAGTTTCTATAGTGGCTGCATTCTCCTTGTTAAGTCAACGTTTGGCTAATTTTGAAAATGGAAAGACATTTTGAACATCCTTTAGAAGGAAAAAGCAACTCTTGTTCAAAGCTTATTGCATAATTCAGGACCCACTTCCTGCTACCACCATTAAGTATCATGCTAGAGGCAGCAGTTGACCTGCATTTCTGCTAAATCACTTTGTGCTATATAACATGTGGACTATACATGCACATCAAAAATAATGTGCACATAACTAAAAGAAAATGCAGTATCTCTTAAGGGATTCATATGAATGGGACAAGAAGGTAGGGAGCAGCAACAGACAAACAAGGATGAAAGCACATGAGTACCACTCCGTATCATAGGATTGTTGGAGACAATGGAGACATCGCTCTCACTCAATGTGTATTTCCGAGTAGGAAAATTCTTCCCTTGGGTCAACAATGATCATGGAAGGCCAAGTTTAAATAAAAATGTAATTGGGTCATGGTCTTTAAGGAAAGTCCAATCTATATTGAATGGCCTGGATTCAGGGTTTCCCAGATCCCAAACTTTCTATTTTTGCTACCTTTTATCATTTCCGACCTAGGATTTGACCACAGGCTTTTACTTTGTATTGGTACTATTAGATTTCCATATTTTCTGTTCTCCAGGATAATAATATTAGGGAATAAAAAAGCATAGACTTTATTGTCAAGCAGATTTAGGTTCAGATTTCAACTCTTACACTTATTAGCTATAATCTTAGGTATATTACTTTACCTGAACTTCAAATTTTTTATCTGTAAATTAGGAATAACAATATCTCTTTCTTAGAAATCTGTAAAGATAAAATACAATATTATACCTCAGGTTCTGAGACAGTCCTTTCCATAATTTTATCTGATCCTGGTCAAATCCATAATTCCATATTATATGTATGAATTTGTTAGTAATATTTTTTTTCAAATTATGCTGCATAGTAAGGCACAGAAGTGCAGAGACAAATCTGTAAAACCCCGTCCCAATCCTCAGATTGCTTAAATGTTTGCCTTTTTAAGAAAAAGGGAATCTAGGGAGTGGAAACCATCAAAATGAGAATGAGGTACAGGCAAGAAAATAAGAGGACTTGAGGTATATGTATATCACTGGAGGCCAGCAAAGCTTCTGATCCCCTGACATATACCTCAAGGATCTGAACTCAGTCAAGCCATGATGGGAATCCTCGGATCAGGGAATCCAAGGACCCTGATCTACTTTTCTATATTTGCTTCCACTGTTCTCCAAAAAGCCCAGCTCTTTAGATTCTAAAGACCTCTTCCATATCCCTACCTCCAAACTTATTCTCACATACTGTATGCTCATTCTCCCTCTCCTCACCCCTGCCTTTCCAAACTATTCTCTTGAGTCCTATTGAATTATATTTCTCCCATGAAGCCTCCACGGCTGCTATAAAAATAAATAGGTAGGCAGAAGGAACTCTAAATCCTCTATCTTATCTGAGGTAAATTCTTAGTAGACAGGGACCATTCCTAATTTACATCTTTAAGCAATGTCAAGAATGCCCACAACCATGCTTGTATTGAACCCTCAATTTAAACCAAGGTATTTTAAAAACTTTATCCCTGTTATGGATTGAATTATGTTCCTAAAGTTTAACTGTTGAAATCCTAACCATCCATAACTGAGAATGTGACTTTATTTGAAAATAGAGTTGTTGCAGAGGTAATAAGTGAATAAGGCGGGCCCCTAATCCAGTAAAACTGATGTCCTTATAACAAGCAAAAATTTGGACACAGACACATGCACAGGGAGGATGCCATGTGAACTGGAGATAGAGACTAAGATGATGGAACAGGAGCCAGATGTCAGAGATTCTAGCAATCCCCCAAACCTGAGAAAGGTGGATAGAACAGACTGATTTCTCCCTCACAGGCCACAGGCCTCAGAAGAAACAACTCCACCAACACCTTGATCTTGGAATTCTCACTTCCAGAACTAGGAGACAATAAATTTATTGCCATCCAGCTTGTGGTGCTTTGTTATGACAGCCCTAGGAAGTGAATACGGTACCTTCAGACAGAAATAGATCAAAGACAAAGTCAATGTGATTCTTTAGGTTCCTGTGAAATTCTGGCTTTCACCAGGAGGAAACTGCAGAAATCTGCAGTGGTCCCTCAGCAGATCATAAGACCCGCTGTGAAGGAACGTGGTCCATGGCAGGCCAGGAAATGTTGGAGCGTGCTATGTGGTTAGAGCTAAGTCTGCGTTTATGGTGATTTTAGAAAAGCATGAGTAGTGAGAGTGTGGCTAGGACTTGGCCCTGTGTCTTTCAGGTGATGCAATTGAAACAGCAAGGAAGCGGAGGGCGGGTCTCCTTCGGGCTCACCATGGAAACCGTGGCCATGGCCCTCATGGCGGGAGACCTGGGTGTGGGCTTTCTTTGATCTCCTCTTCCCCAAGGCACAAACCCTGCAGGATTAAATCCACATTGGCTGCTGCATAGGTGGAACAAGGTTTGGTGGTGGTAAACCTGGAATGGGCTCACTGCCCAAGCCTCATCGGTATAATCACTCCTCTGAAATTGTTCCCGTCCTTAGTTTATACTTTTAAAAATTTCCAGAGTCTCACAGTATAGAGTTAGAAGAGGATAGTGGCTGCTCTGAACTGTGAAAAAAAGCAATGAGCAACCCCACAGTGGAAATATATGAAGGCTTATTTGTCACGAAATCTTAAGACTGGCATGAAGCCTAGCAGAGCCTACGATCCAGTCCCCATCCATGAAGCCTTTTTCTTAGAGATAAAAAGCTACCTTAGGCCGGGCGCGGTGGCTCACGCCTGTAATCCCAGCACTTTGGGAGGCCGAGGTAGGCGGATCACGAGGTCGGGAGATGGAGACCATCCTAGCTAACACGGTGAAACCCCGTCTCTACCAAAAATACAAAAAATTAGGCCGGCGTGGTGGCGAGCGCCTGTAGTCCCAGCTACTCGGGAGGCTGAGGCAGGAGAATGGCGTGAACCGCAGAGGCAGAGCTTGCAGTGAGCCGAGATCACACCACTGCACTACAGCCTGGGCAAAAGAGCAAGATTCCGACTCAAAAAAAAAAAAAAAGCTGTCTTAGAAAGAAAGGTAAAGGTGAGACTTTGCTATCTATATTTTCCAGCATCTGCTACTTGGAATTCCAAGGGAGACAGGAAAGAGGTAAAGACTGAGGAAATCCACTGATTACATTAAAACTCACATCCATATTTACTCTACATGTTACAAAGAAGTTGTTTTATCTGTTATTTTATTTTACCCTCTCAGAAACCCTATAAGCCAGATATTATTATCCTCCTTGTACAAATTAGAAAACATGTATTCATTTCTTTCTAAAAATGAAACTCAGAGAACTGGCTTAAGTTCATACATCTAGTAATGACCTGCTGAAACCTCACATTCAGAACTTCTGGCTGCAAATCTTGCAATATTTCCACCAAGACATGCTGGAGTAAAGGGGGAAGGGAAAACAGAAAAGAAAGGGAAGGGAAAGACGGATGTGTGGGAAGGGACTTCTTCACCTCAGAGGAGCAGAATTAAAGACCCCAGAGGAAAAAGCAGGGCTCCATCCCAGCACCTCTTGGTCTGGCCTGGCCCTCTGGGCCCTAAAGGCTGCTGCACACGGAATCTCAACTCTTTTCATGGCTATAGTATTTTTATGGTCCAACTCCTCTCCAGGCGTTCTAATCACAATCCCATTAGCATTTCCTCCCAGGCTTCCCTCTCCAGCCTCTTGGCATCTTTGGGTCTTATCACTATACCTTCCACGGGTTGTCTTTACTCCCCCTCACTTGTAGAAGCCAGAACTGGATAAAGTCTTCCAATTCAGTTTTGACCTTCTCTGCATCCAGTGTATCTCACACTGTCTATTTCACAATAAATGAGTCTGTCAAAACATTAGGACATGATTTAATTCAATGTACATCGGTTTCAAAATAAACTACATTTCAAGTAACAAGACTCTTAGGACCAGTGTTTTACTTAGTTGGCTATTGTTTTGGCTGTTTTTCCTTTTACTAATACTGCCTGATCATTAGATAATGAATGAGGAAAATAAATTCTATTGCTTCTAAACAATACCATACATACTCATTTCCTGGCGTGCCTCACATATACAGATACCATTTTGCAATTCAGGCAAAAATGAATTCTAGTAAAAGTTGAGTTAAAACTTTCCATCAAAAGATAATGGAAAGAAAAGTGACTGTCTATTTCTATTTCTGGTTGCCTTCATTCATCACCACTTAACCAAAAGAGCTAAATTAACCAAAGAGCAGGTAACCCTGCCTCACTCTCTGTGTGCTAAGACCTTCACCTTCAGCATCCCTGCTAATCCCTGCAACCTAAGGAAGTGGATATTGTAACTTCCATTGTAGAGAACAAAAACATTAATGCAGCAAGTGAATGGTGAGACTTTTCCTAGGTTTGTTTAACTCTACAGTGTTTGGCCACTATGTTGTACAACCAGAATACTTGCAGCATTCTGTACAGCCACCAGAGATAGAGATGTTATCATAAGGAAAGGAGGGAAGTATGTTTTACAGACTGCTAGAATAAATAATGCCAACTTTACAAATGATAGTAGAAAAGAACAGGAATGGAAATATTTTTGTCAGAATATGGATGGCAAAACAGACGGATATTTTGGTGTTTAATCATTTTACCAGATTAGTGCCTTGATCATCTTATTTTTGCCATTAATTTCTGAACCAGGGCAGCTGGGGTCATGTGTATGTCTCAATTAACCATAGCATAGTACAGTCTGGCCAGCTATGTTAATTAACTCCAATTGCTAAATGATGGATCAGTTCAGTCACTAAACAATCCAATTAATAGATGAGAGTACGTAGCAGACAGAATGTGCCATGGCTAATTTCATCCCTGCCTGTTGATTTTTTAGTAATTGATCTGCTAACCCACTTGGTCATTAGATGCCTGGAATACTGTGTGGTGTTCCAGCTATTTCACTAACACAATTATGGCCTTCAAATGCCTCTCCCTCAGAAAGAACCAGCCCTGGATGAAAGCAAATACAGTAGGCGTATTTGATTTTTTTAATAGACACATATTCTAATACTTGGATTTTCTATCTGAAATAAATTTATTGGTTTTCTTTTACATCTAAATATGAAATGTATGTAACAATAAAATAATTTGCTTCTAAAAGTGGTTACTTTACACATTAGAGTGCTTTGAATTGTTACACTGATAACTAACAAGTACTACTGGTTATTGTTAACTAATAGCTTATAGGGTCTAATAGCTTATATGTTATTTCCATATAAAATGTCCTAGTCATGCTATTTTGTTTTTGTTTTAGATATTGACAGTCTCCGTTGCCATTATTCCATATTAGAGCTTCTGCTCAGAAAAAGTAGTTTAGTCAATAAACAATTAAAAAGAGTGACTAGTCATATGACTAATAAAACTATATAGTTTTAATGAAAAGACCACTAGTCTACCTTTAGGAAAATTAGATTGTAATCCTAACTACATCATAGATCCACTGAGCTCAGAGAATCTTGAGTAACAGGGAGTGGGATTTTAGAGGCCATTTTGTCCAAACCCTCAAAGAAGAGCATCTGGCAATATTAAATAAATTGCCATATCTCCAGATTCTTATCCCTATATCCCTCTACCTTTACTGCCAATGAATCTAAGAAGAAAAAGTTAAAAAATAGAAAGTAAACATTAAAACTAACTAGACTATGTGATATATCTCATGTGTTGATTATTATGAATGAATCTATAAACTACAGAATGATTGTTAAGATTATATGGCTAATGGTAGCCCTCAAATTTTGAAATATGAATGCCAACCCATTTTGTAAAGCTTACTTGAGTGAGACTAGTTATAACAAATTACTAAATTTCTAACCATACACCTTTATTACATATTCCACAGATGTTTTGGTCATAATAAAGCTTTTTAGTATTAATAATGATTAATTATTATTAGCAGTAATTAGTAATTGTAGTAGAAATGGGTAGAGAGTATAATGTACAAATTCATAGGTTTATATCCTTCAACTGTCTATTCATTCATTTACTTACATATTCAACAATTGATAGATGGCTTATGGACACTGAGATACAAAAGTGAATAAAGGCTGGGCACGGTGGCTCACACCTGTAATCCTAGCACTTTGGGAGCCTGAGGTGAGCAGATCACTTGAGGTTAGGAGCTCGAGACCAGCCTGGTCAACATCGTGAAACCCCATCTCTACCAAAAATACAAAATTAGCTGGGTGTGGTAGTGTACACCTGTAATCCTAGCTACTCAAGTGGCTGAAGGATGAGCGTCATTTGAACCTGGGATGCGGAGGTTGCAGTGAGCCAAGATCGCACCACTGCACTCCAGCCTGGGCGACAGAGTGAGACTCCGTCTCAAAAAAAAAAAAAAAAAAAAAAATATATATATATATATATATATATATATATTTTATAGAGGTGGGGTCTCACTGTGTTACCCAGGCTGGTCT
Source organism: Pongo pygmaeus (assembly GCF_028885625.2). Classification (NCBI taxonomy): domain Eukaryota; kingdom Metazoa; phylum Chordata; class Mammalia; order Primates; family Hominidae; genus Pongo; species Pongo pygmaeus. The sequence continues at coordinate 161,757,480 of NC_072376.2, read as the reverse complement.
CAAAAGCCTGGCATCAAGTGATCCTCCCACCTAAGTTTCCCAAGCACTAGGATTACAAGCATGAGCCACCGTGCCCAGCCCCAGATGATATCTTACTGATCCTTACAATGAGCTGGGAATTATTCCAAGCACTTTATATCTATCAACATATTTAATCTTCACAACAACACTTTGAGGCAGGTCCTATTATTATCCCCATTTTATATATGAAGTAACCAAGACTCAAAGTCATAGAGTTATGGACTGGTAGAACTAGAATTTGAACTCAAACAGACACACGCAGGGTTGTGACAAAGAAAAGGGAGTGTGGTTGCACAAAAAGATAGGATGAGATAATGGTTGTACAAAAAGATAGGATGAGATAAGTTTATAGATATTAGCAAATCATAAAGACTTTGCATGACATATTAACAACTGTGAATTTATCCAAAAGATTAAACACAACACTCCCCAGTGTATCAAAAGTATGACTCAAGCACATATATTCTCACTTCTATCCCTTTGCTCATATTATCCTCCCAAAAATATGCTCCTCATACTCCTCTTCTTTAGTTCTTTTCCATCCTTTAAAACCTACCTCCTCTATGGTACCTCCTGTACAAACCCCCGCTATCCAACTCTTCCAGCAAATAGCCCATCTCACATATCACATAATTCTATAATTCTGTCTCATATTGTGTACTAATTTTTCACATGTGTTTATCAAATTATTCCATATAGACCATACACTCTTAAAGGCTGGAAATCATGTCCTATTTCCCTCTATGTTCCCACAGCATCGAGTTTGATTAGTGGGCATCTAGAAGTTACTCAATGAATAAAAACTGATAAGCTGATAAACTGTAGGAACAGTGGAATCTGTTTTTATTACTGTTCTTCAAAGCAAAAATTTCCCAACATCTCTATCCAGTCTTTCTTGGTACTTGTTACATAATCAAGAGATTTAAATCTCAACAATTGATAATTATAACTTGCTTGGCAAATGCCCAAACTGCTGCCCAGATTAATGGAGGAAGAAAGATAAAATAAGAATAAGTCACAACACATATTAGCTGTCTCTGATTTTCTAATTCTACTTCATAACTTGTATTATTTTCAAGATAATCGTTATATTTTAAGATCATGAGGTCTCTTTAGCGTTTATGTTACTCTCCTACACCTTCTAATTCACCAATCTCTAGCCCTACTATTCAGACAGGATTTAATTTTGAAATTAGCCTTTACAATTGAAAGACTATTTTTAAAGACCTCCCACATAGGAAATTCCATATCCTTCCATAGTAATTCATCCTTCTTAGCCAGTTCTTTCCTATATTTAATCTAAATCCCACACACTGCAGTTTGAGCCCATTTCTTTTTCTTTTGACCCTTGCTGTGTAAATGGAGATTAGTTGCTTATCATCAATAATAATGAAACAATTCTTTTAAAAAGTACTATTAAATAACCCAAGCCTCTCTCGCTTAGCTGAATAATCAGTTTTTTTAACCTATACTCATAGATCTTAATTTTTTAAATATTTTTACTTTCACTCCTAAGTTTTTTTCTAAGTCCTCTAAATTCTTTTGTGTAAAATCTAAAGCTTTAAAACGGGGCCCAGGGCATTTCTGGCTAGCCATAGACATAACTGGAAAATGGCCTCATGGTTCCTGATTTCTGCACTTCTATTCCTGCCTCCCAGTGTGATGCTTCCCATCTCTTACAGGGCTACCTTCTGGATTCATTGCTTGATAATTACTGCTAAAATATTCATCAGCTAATTTAAGGAAGATTACAGAGTAAGGATTCACTTTAAGTAAGTATTGTCCTGTCCCAAGTACTTGATACTTTTAACTGAGACTCTCTGGGAATCTCGTACAATTTGTCTACGTTTATAAGAAATCTATTTTAATAATGCTAATCATATGCTCTAAGATCTATGCCATCATTTGCAGCAAACTTAACCAGTATACTTCTTTTTTTTCTCCTGAATTATTGACCGCTGTGTCCACACCACTCCTCCTCCAAGTCGACATATATTTTCATTATCACACTCCACATTTGGTCCCCTAACCAGTGAGCCTCCACAGGATGGCTGTAATCTGATTCCTTAATATGTAGAATATAATTTAAAATGTGTTAAAATTGAAATAAAGTGCACCAAGTCTTCCCGACCTACTTTTCATGGTCATAATGAGTGAGTCTGACAAGGTTTTTTTCTTTATGAGTACTCAGTAATCTGTCCAAGTTCAAAAAGCAAAATGAAATTGTAATTCAGGTTGCTCTTTTTTTACTTTGAAGATGATGCTCATTCATTACTATCTTTCTCCTTCCACTAAGTATAATATTGTTACCAATTTCCAGAAATATTTTCCTATATTATTTTCCCCCACCCTCAAATTATTTCCCAAGACCTGATCTTCTATTTTTTTTGTTAATCCTAAACACTTCACCAATTCTCCGTATTTCTTTTAAAATCTGCCTTGGATGTTGTATTTTTAATGACAGCAAAACAATCCACCAAATCCATCAAACTGGACAATTCACTAAGAAAAAAAATTAAACAACATATTTATTACATTTTATTGGCTTATATTGTCAAAATCACTTGAGTTGGTAGCTTTAAATATAACCTTGACAGTCCAGATTATTTCCATTTCAAATGTAGTTCTGTGTTCAGGAACTTCTATTTTTTTTTCTGCCTTTTGTTGTTTTATGTTATTTTCTAAAAGTGTGCTTAGTTCTTTTGGGCCCCCTTTCTCCCTAAGCTGTTTTAGTATGGAAGGTTTTTAAACTAGTTCACCTAAGATCATTAAAACCTGATCTGAAAACATATTAACTTTATTTAACTGACAGAAAAGCATCTGTCAAGTGCAACAATCACCAGACATTAGTAGTTGAGTCAAGAGGCTAAGAGTTAAGATTCCTCAGTCTCAAATGCAACTGGAAATGCTAGGTTAAAGTATTAGGGGCCGGGCATAGTGGGCTCACACCTCTAATCCCAGCACTTTGGGAGGCCAAGGTGGATGGGTTGCTTCAGCTCAGGAATTCAAAACCAGCCTGTGCAACATGGCAAAACCCTATCTCTACCAAAAATAAACACACACACACACACACACAATAGCCAGGCATGGTGGCCCACACCTGTAATCCCAGCTATTTGGGAGGCTGAGGTGGAAGGATAGCTTGAGGTCTGGAGGTGGAGGTTGCAATGAGCCGAGATCGCACCACTTACTCCAGCCTGGGCGACAGAGCCAGATGCTCTCTCTCTCAAAAAAAAAAGATAAAATATTAGAAGGTGTTTCTCTAACATTGTCTCTGATCTTCTCCTTTTAAACTGTTTCTCTCATTAATCTTATTAATTTCTTTAATGCTTTCTCTATGTATTTATTTTGAGTGCCTTTAGCTACATATTAGCCACCTCATCGATGATTCCTTCAAATCTGCCCTTCTCCTGGTGTTTCCATTTCTCTTGATCCCCATTTTCCTACTTACCCAGACTAGAACTTTGTAAACAGAGATGTAGTTTTCCTCTTCCTTCACTAAACAGTCTTCAATTTTGCCTTCATTTCTATCGCCATCACTCTTCATTAAGGCTTCATTAACTCTGACTTAAACCATTCACGGGTAATGTAACATGCATCTAAATTTGTTTAATTCCCTTCCAACTCATCCCAGTCACTATCTACTACTGGACTAGTATTTCCAATAACAAGCTGTAGAGAGAAGTGAATGCAGATAAGTGAAAAGCCACTTTCTAAGAGACGAAGAGAGAAGTTAAAATAAAGGAAAAGGTTGCTTCTCTTGATAAAATACCACCTCCCAGTTCAAAAAATATATAATGCCTTCTAAAGCTTAATTTATAAAGTTCAAAATTCTTACCTTAGGTAAAATACTCAATACCTCTTTATTCTGGCTCCAATTCCCCACAATTCTCCTTTGATGCACCAATGTAACAAACATTTCATTAATTCTCAAGCATACCCTGTACTTTCATGCCTTCATGGCAGTATACATGCCATTTGCTCTCTTCTGAAAGCCAACTCTCCAGTTTCTACTCATCATTTAAAGTTAAGCTCTTATGTGATGTTTTCACTAATGTGTTCACATAGGAGGTACTCATGTCCTCTAACGCAGGAGTCTCCAAACTGGCATACACACCCCCCAGAAGAAGAGCAAATGATCTATTGGAGTGTGGGAAGAAACTATTTGGACAACTTTTTATAGAACATCTTTTTAAGTTATATTTCTTATTAAAAATAAGAAGTAAATAAGAATTGCTGATTATTGATACATACTGTTCATACATATTTATGGGGTACATGAGATATTTTGTTACATGTATAGAATGTATATTGATCAAGTCAGAGTATTTGGCATATCCATCACCTCGAGTATTTATCCCTTCTATGTGTTGGAAATATTTTAAGTCCTCTCTTCTAGCCATTTTGAAATACACAATACATTTCTATAGTCACCCTACTCTGCTGTTGAACATAAGGACTTATTCCTTATATCTAGCTATATGCTTGTATCCATTAACCCACTGCTGATTTTTATATACAGATTGACACTAAGACCGTCACTGGGCCTATGCATCAGACATAGATGCTATGGAAAGTAGCCTTCAAAAGTTTGGAGTTACACACTGGGGAAGTGTTTGCTATGGCATCTATCCATCATCATTCATTTTCAACATCTTGTGACATATTGCAGATTATGTAGATATTTGGATAGTCTTATCTAGTTTTGAATTAAACTAACTCTTACAACATACTTAACATTTTTCTTACAAAGAACCTGCAAATTAAAATTACAGTAATAATGTAAGCACCCGCAAATAAGAATTAAACAGATATGATATTCCCCATCCTCCCAATATAAGCTTTAAATCAGCCATTTTAGGTGCAAAAACAATGACTATTGAATCAGACTGACATAAAAACCACAATGCTATCACTAAAAAATTATTAATAGCATATTCGACAGACCAGGAAAAGTTTCATATGGTTCAATAAAACTAAAATCATTTAAACACTACTGCCTATTTCATCTTTACATTATATGCTAATCTCTATGCACACAATTATAATGTATGCAATATATTAGTACAGAGTACATACACATAATTTATATAAAATATATATTTTTGGTAGGTGTGCAAAAATTTTATTAATGGGCTGCACAATCAAAAAGTGTGGGGAACACTCTTCTCACCTAACATAGCACAGTTCGTGCCTCTTTTGTGGAATTCATTACTTTATTTCTTTTATTTGATCACTTATATACAGACATTATTTGCTTCCCTATCTCTTCTAAATTATAATCTTTTGGAGGAAAGGGCACTGTCTTATCTTATTCACATGCAGTTGTCCACTGCGCCTGATATATTCACTGAGCACATTAGTGATTGTTCAATGTTTGGCAGAAGAATGAATGGAGACATAGATGGATAAATGGAAGAGTGAATATGTTGTGATTTAAAGTGCTATCTAAACTTATTCCTAGTTGGATGGCCAAGAAAGAACATTTAAGATAGCACTCCTAAGGCAAGAGGGGTTAAAGAGCAGCTTGGGTGGGGCTACAAAAATCAACATAGGACTCTGGATTTCCCTGAGAAGAATGTCACGTTTCAGGAAGTTGAAAGAAGGTAGAGTCCAAATTAGTAGCGGCAACAGTTTCTCTCACTGAAGAGAACAAGGGCTCCTGACACATTCTCCTTTACCCAAAAGAAAAGTGTTTGATTTTGGTCAAGTTTCCTCTTGACCCCTGTTGTCTAAACCTGCTCTATAACCCAGGGTTTCATTTGTTACGTACAATGTACTGACTCATCATAAAATGCATTTGTACTGCTTCATTTAGACAAGCACCACAGCCCTGTTCATAGTAAAATAGTTCATCGCAGCAGCCACATAAAAAAATAATGCAGGACAACCACCGATGATAAAACATTTTAATCACAAAAGTCCTTCATGAGGCCAACACTGTAATTACCAAGGATTTAGTGCTTCCTGCACTTAAGGAGACACAACCAGGCAATAATAGATGATAATGCCCCATGACACCAATAAACCTAAAAGGAAGAGTAGGACTGAGTCTAAAGGAAGGAGGTTGCTAAGGAGAAAAAGTGTCTGAATCTGATAAGAAAAGTGCAACACGTACTGCATTCAAAGAAAGGGATGAGGTAACAGGATGAATTATTGTGGGGAAAGAAAATCCAACAAAAGAAGAGAAAGAGAAAGGAAATGTACATTCCCAGCATTGTACAAGTGCTATTTTGGGGAATAGATGCTTTACTGTATTTCAGAACACTGCAGAGTTTCAAACCCCTTAGTTACTTTGTTTCTGATAAGTCTCAGCTAGACACAGCACTCATGAAATCCAGATACCACAACAACTAGAGCCAGGTTCGGTTATGAAGTAGCCTCTAGTTGCTCTCACAGGAGATGACTAGAAGATCACAGGGTCAAGTCAGCCAAAGGAGAGGCCTTGCCCACCCACATATTCCTCATCAGCACAGCACCTCACAGCTTGCACAGGATTACATAAGCACTGAAACAACAAAGTCTGAGGGAGTCCGTGGACAGAAAATACTCTCCCCTTGCACATGCCAAGTTGAGCTGCAATTGAAGTATGACAACTCCACCATGATGTTAAGAATTGCCTGGTTGCATGGTTAGGGAGCAGGAGGGGAATCTGTAATAGATCAGAAACTCACAGAGGATGAAGACTTGTTACAACTTCACTGAAGCCCAGCTAGAAGCCTAAAACCAGCCTCTCCCACATAGTTATGAGGTCCTTGTGTGCCTTCAAACTAATCCAATGCTAGAGCCCTTTCTATGAAGGACACTAAGGTCAGAGAGAATCACATAGTGAGGGAAGCTGTAAAGCCCCATGCTACTTACAAAAGAAATGTGTTAAAATGAAGTCAAAGCCAGATTTAATGTTCAAACACTTTGCCAAAAGGTTTTCTAATTTCTCATAAAGGTAGACACCCACTCACCCATGCCACACTAATTCCATTCTTGTGCATCTATCCAAGAGATAGAAAACATATGTCCACACAAAGACTTGGACAAGAATGTTTACAGCAACTTTATTCATATTAGCAAAAAAACTGGAAACATACCAAATGCCCATCAACAGAATAAACAAATTGTGGAATGCATTCATATAATGAGATAATTTCTAACCAAAATTAAAAAAAAACTCTTAATTTGATACACACAGCACATATGAATCTCACAGACATTATGCTGAGCAAAAGAAGCTCAACTCTGAATACATACCGTATTATCTATGGTATGAAGCTCCAGAACAGGCAAAACTACAGTGAAAAAAAGTAGAACTGTGGTTACTCAAGGGAAGGAAGGGAAAATGGATTAAAAAGGGAAATTATTCTGAGATGATGGGAACAGTCAATATCTTTAGAGAGGTGTGAATTATATGAGGTATGTATTTATCAAAACTCATTGAATTGTATACAGTTTTTTATTTCATTGTGTGTAAATTTTACCTTTAAAAAGCAGTAAACAATTATTGAAGTCTAATTCATAGACTTTTCTTTTTCCTAGTGGTATGGGTTAGTGATTTGGTTTGGCTGTGTCCCCACCCAAATCTAATCTTGAATTCCCATGTGTTGTGGGAGAGATCCGGTGGGAGGTAATTGAATCATGGGGGCAAGTCTTTCCCATGCTGTCCTCATGATAGTGAATAAATCTCACAAGATCTGATGGTTTTAAAAAGAGGAATTCCCCTGCACAAGCCCTCTCTCTTTTTGCCTGCTGCCATCCATGTAAGATGTGACTTGCTCCTCCTTGCCTTCCACCATGATTGTGAGGTTTCCCCAGTCATGTGCAACTCTAAATCCAATTAAACCTCTTTCTTTTGTAAATTGTCCAGTCTCAGGTATGTCTTTATCAGCAGCTTGAAAACAGACTAATACAGTTAGCAATTCTGAAATGAATTTCTCTGTATCCTAATCTTAATCAAATGAGTAAATATATTAAGCATAATGAGATCCAAGTTTCTCACTGTTGTAGAAGAAAGTTACAAATATGGAAAACGGAGGATTAGAATGTACAATGTGCTTTCAGATTAAAATTGGAGCCATCAGTATGAACTCATAGTTTTTAATAGATGGATGATAAATGGAGACTCTGTCTATATATAGTTTCCCAGATCTGTCTACTTGAGAGGACCTAAAAGCAATAACAGCAGTAGCAATGAGAACATATGGCCTCTCCCAGGTAGTTCAGAGGTCCTTGTATGACTTCAGGCCAGTCCAGTGCTTCAACCAAAGCAAGCCAAATATGTGTACTTAGAAGTCAAATGCATGCCTGTAATTCCAGAACACTGGGAGGCTGAGGCAGGCGAATCACTTGTGCTCAGGAGTTCAAGACCAGCTGGGCAACATGGCAAAACCCTGTCTCTACAAAAAATATAAAAATTAGCCAGGCACAGTGGTGCATGCCTGTAGTCCAGGCTACTTGGGGGCTGAGGCAGGAGGATTGCTTGAGCCCAGGAGGTCAAGGCTCACCTCCTATCCCATTATGGCAAGAAACTTAGTTTTTGAGGTTTCTCTGGGGTCACTTTGGCCAAAAAGGGTTCCTTCAGTTGGTTAAGGGGCTTAGGATTTTATTTTTATTTCTCAATATGAAGGGTTAATTGTATTTTGGGCAGAATATATCCAAAGGACACCAGATCCTAATCCTAATTTCTGCTTCCATTTACACCCTACTATCAAAAACAAGTCAACTAATCTACAAAGTCATACTTTTTAAAATAAACCTATTAGATAGCTGAGGATTAATGAAACCAAAAGGAACTAAAATCTAGGAAGTGACAAGCCCTTCCTAGGAACTGCCATACAGCTCCTATCATCTTTTGTAGGGTAGTGCGAGTAGGAAGAAGTTACCATTAATAGATTTAAGGAGAAACTATCTAAACTTTGTAAGAATTTTATGACTAAATGACAGCTGGTGTGATGTTTAGGATCCTAAGCTCGATGCACAGTGAGAATCTGCACCTACTCATCACACCTTTCCCATGGGCCTTCACTAAGTGCTAATGAAAAAGATGATGAGCAGAGCAAGAGAGGTGAGATAGAATGATAAAAAGAGGGCAGGAGAACTAAGGGAAACTCTATGAAGTGCCACAGGCCTTCAATAAGTACTTGTCAGAGGGTTCTCACAGCTGGAGGAAGGGCAAGAGACCTAAAAGATCTCTTTGGGGAGCAAGTTCCCAAAAACTAAAGGTCTTTTTAGCTCTTCTGCATATTCCACTCAGAAACATACCATCCTAAACCCCTTATGGACACTCTTAGCATTCACTAAATTCACTGCCCAATACTCCACGGATAAGGGGAACACAGCAGAGCAGAAAGAGGTCCCTTGAACCACAGAAAGCCAGGAGGCAGAACTGTACAACAAAGCGAACTCTTTAACAACATAAAAATCTAGAAGCCAGTTTAGAAAGCAGAATGAGATTCTCTTTGGTTCAGGAAGCCAAAGATTGTTTGTATAAAAAGGTCTTGCCCTGTTGGAGGTAAAGTGCTGACTCATTCTTGAATCACTAACCTATTGGTGAACTAAACCTAATTAAAATGACAGTAAACTTCACACATAGCTCAACTATAGTTTATACAGATGGCTGACAGAAAAAAAGGTATCCTGGGCAAAAATATTACTTACTTCAGTCTCTACTGTATTTTGACAAACAACGTCCTGTACACATTCAAAAATTACAAAACACATGAAGAAAAATAGCATATTTTGAAAGAAAATAAAAACAGACTGAGAGATGGCCCAAAAGTTAATATTGTACCACACGAGACTTTAAAATAAATTTGATAAATCTGTTAAAAGATCTAGTGGAAAAGGTACATAATATACAATGGGTAATTTGGCCACAGAAATAGAAACTATTTGGAAGAGCCAAATGAAATTGCTAGAAATAAAATATATGATGTCTAAGATGAAGAATTCATTCAATCAGCTTTTCAAGAGACTGGAAACAACAGTAAAAAAGAATCAATAAACTTGACAACAGGTCAATAGCTCATCCACGTTTTAGCACAACAAAGTGAAAAGTAGAATAGCAATATCAAACAGTCTAAAGTATATGTAATTAGAATCTTATAATATGAATTGAAATTGTATTAATTGTAAAGGGAAAGATATATATAACTTAACCAAGTGATCAGAGTTAACAGTTCATCAGTATTGGAATGAACCAATAGCATATGCCACCTGATATGACACACTAAGTATACTATATAACTTCAGTGGTGCAACTGTCCAAAAAATGCATAATTGAATCTTACCATAAGGAAATATCAGACAAGACATAATTGAAGGACGTTCTATACAACAGATGACTTGTACTCTTCAAACATTTTGTCAAGAAAGGCAAAGGCAGACAGGCATTATTCCATGTTTAAAGAGACCTAAGAGACAACTAACTGCAGTCTGTGAATCTGAATTGAATCCTAGACAAGAGAAACTATCAATTAAAACATTATTTGCATAATTAATTAAAATCAAATGTTGACTGTACATTATAGTATATATCAATGCTAAATGTTCTTGTTTTGATAATTGGACTATGGTTATGTAGGAGATATCTGTGTTCTTAGGAGATATACAGTAAACTAACAATAAATGGTCACGATGCATCAAACTTACTCTCAAATGATTCTCTACAAATATATATATGAGATATATGAATATATATATGCAGATATACATGCAGAGAGGGAGTAAGCAAATGGGGCAAGATGTAAATAATTGGTGAATCTGGAAAAAAGTATTATTGGAATTCCTTATGCAATTCATGCAGTTTTTCATAAGTTTGAAATTATATCACCATACAAAGTTATCCCCAAAGAGCATCCTTGAAAAGAAATGATGCTGCCAGAGAACACTATGCTGCTTGATAAATGCTTATAGGGCAGATAGGGAAATGCTGTGGTCAGGCAAGCAACCTAGGATTTCACTGGTGATCAAAGATATGTGTCAGTTCTGTACAGATTCTGAAATGACATTAGCTCAGAATCTAGGGACTTTAAAACAGGAAGAAACCCTGGCACTGCCCTAGCTCACCCTCCTCCTTTTACAGATAAGGAAATGAGATGTAGGTGTGAAGTCCAAGCTTCTTTGAGGAAGGTCCAAGTCTTTTGATTCTCAGTCTTCATCCCTCATGCCTTCGTTCTTCACTCATTCATCATGCTACCTTCTCAAGAACACTACGGTGTTCCTAGCAGCCTTGCCACAGTCTCCTTCTCTTCCTCCTTCTCTTTAAGCCACCCTGAAACTCTGGCCCATAATATGGGTAACCACCACAACTTGTGAAAGCTGAGGTGTGCATCTGCTTAATGTAATGGCATTTCTTACAAGGTGGGTATTGAGTTCCAGGGAACACGAGGGCTTTGCTGGCTCCTGGGGGCAGCATAACTCTTTACTACCGTTTTCCCTCCCAGGCTACCTCTTCCAAGTGGAGATTCATCTTAATTACTGTCCCTCCTATTTTTATTGACTGGTTGTTGAGATGTATTGAACCCTCAATGTGTACTTATCACTACCCTATCACATTGATAATATGACTTATTACTCACAATTTCGTTATTTCCTGATTAAGCACTCTTGAACTAAATAAGGGTGTGGTGTGTTTATGAGGAGGAGTAGAGGAATAGGAAAAGTTAGCACTTCCTTTCCAAGAGTATGGGCACTCAGTAATATGTGGCATGTAACTTTTCTGTGGCATGAATTAATAAGGAGAAACCTTGGCTTCCAACTTCATGTTGAGTTATTCCTAGCCTGATTAATCTCCATGCCACAGGGCAAGTCCTAAAGCCTCACCACCATATCACAATGAGATTCAACAAATTCCTCCTTCCCTGGAAACATATTTTATAGCAGTCATCCCACTGGAGGCCTGATAATCTCTTCTTCCTATAGGAAGTTCAGTTTGGCCATAACTATAATCATTATTGTGATCATTAATCCTAGTAGCAGCAGTGTTTTGTTAGTGAATTGTTTATAACAGATATTAATATTTATTTTCTAAAGAATGATGCATCCATAGCAATATCTTTTTGGTCCCCCAGAAACAAGGGGCCTGGGAGTAAAGGAGACTTTCTCTGTTAAAAATCATTTTACACCACGAGCCCTACTCCACTCCACCATCTCTATACCATGAGTAATTGCTTATTATTATTATTATTTTGCTTCTTTTCAATATTATCTCCATCTTCCTCTACCATTTAGATTCTACTGAAAGCTCTCTAGTGTAGGCCCCACTGTCACTTGAACTTGGAAGGAAAAGAATTGCATGGATGGAATTAAATGACCTGCTATTCAGGCTGGCCGCAGTAACTCACGCCAATGATCCCAGCATTTTGGGAGGCTGAAGTGGGAGGATCACTTGAAGCCAGGAGTTCAAGATCAGCTTGGGAAACAAAGTGAGACCTTGTCTCTACAAACAAAAATTATAATAATAAAAAACAGCTGGGCATGGTGGTGCATGCCTGTATTCCCAGCTACTCAGGAGACTGAGGTGCAAGGATCACTTGAGCCCAGGAGTTCAGGGCTGCAGTGAGCCGAGATCACACCACTGTGTTCCAGCCTGGGCAACAGAGTAAGATCCCATCTCCAAAATAAATTAATTAATTAAATAAATGACCTGATATTCAAAGAAAAAGTATGAAGGAAGCAGTGAACAAAAAATAAATGGGTATATAGAGATATGAAATCAGACATTTCCAGCCACCAGCTGCATGAGCTGGAGCTGGCCATTGGGGTGTGACAATCTTCATAACTCAAGGCATTCCTGGGCTCTTCTACCTCTTTTTATCCTGTAATTTTTTCAGTTATTTCACTACTATATTTCACACAGCAATGCTCAATAATATTTGTTAAGTGAATGACCTCTAGCACTTATGTATAGAAGTGATATCACTGAGCTTTTACTGGAACTATTAGGGGAAACCACTTTGTGTTTTTTAAATTCTATTCAGTACACTCCCCTCCCCCATTGCCAATCTCCCTCCTCTTCCAACACACACACACACACAAACACAAACACACACACCCACCCACACACACACACACACACACACACACAGTGATATAGAAAGATCAAGGACTTTGGTATTCACAAACTTGATTTCAAATCCAGTTCTGCCCTTATTACATTTGTGACCTTGGGGAAGTTACTTAATCCCTGTAAGGTCCAGTTCCTTGTCTATAAACAAGATTAGGTGAGATAATGTGAAATTCACTTGCAAATGGTTTAGTGACAAACATAAGTATTATTCCACCTCTCCTTCTAGTATTTTCTTTTTGAATAAGTCACAATATAATACTTTGTATATATTCAATTACTCCCTCAAAGTGTTAGTTTGTTTTTATGTGTCCTACAAAGTAAGTTACAACACTTTCCAGTAGCTAGCCACACCTTAAGCACATGACCACATGGATATAGTTTCCATGAAGTAAGATTGTGCCACTCTCCTCAAATAACCTTTCCTTAATATTTAACCAGGGCTGTCTACACTCAGAGAAGGTCTGTACACACAGGAAAAGTATACTCTGCCCAGAGATTTTCAGTCACACACTCATCTTCCTTAGATTACTTGGTATATATCCCAGCAACACAGGAACAAATTAACTCCTGTGGTGAAATAGCTTGCATTTAGTATGCTGGAGCCAGCATCCACCCTTACCTAAGAGCTGTCCTCACAAAGCCACTTTCGAAGCCAATTCCTATTCCAGAGAATTGTAAAGAGACGGTGAGAAAAGGGAAGTTGCCAGAATCATCCTGCCCCACCATGCCTCTGTCCCTCAGAATAGTGAAGGACAAAGTGCTTGGAGCCAGACTGCCTGAGTTTGATGCTAATTCTGCTGTTTCCTTTCTATGTAACTTTAGGGGAGGTTATTTAGTCTGTCAGTGCCTTAGTTTTCTGATCTTCAAAATAGTGCTAACTACAGAACCCATCTTAAGATTTATAGAGAGAATTAAATGGCCTAACATATTTAAAGCCTAGAGTCCACACCTGGCACACTGGTAATAGTGAATAATAGTGAATATTCACTATTATTATCACCATGAAGTATAGCAGATTTGGTGGAAGTCCTAGAAAAGACCAGATTCTACCTGAAGCCACTTAAAGTCCTAGCTCACCAGTGAGTCACAGCACAGGCTAGTCATTTCTTACTCAAGAAAAGTGGGTGCTAACAAATCTGTTAGTACCTGTGTCCTCACCAGAAAGCATTGCTGTGCCTGCCTAATCTCCTCATTTGTTCCCAATATGTATCTGGAGCTCAGGGACCAACTGCTGTGTCATGAGTATTAGCTATCACAGGTATTAGCGGAAACAAATACCCATGCAAGTCCACTCCCAGAAAGAACAGAGAAATACAAGTACTATAGGTGAAAACAGGGGATCCTGGGGCCGGTCCCCTTTTTTTCTTCCTTGGAAGTTGTGTATTTATATTTGGAGTAGAGATTTGCAGAGGGAAGGCCACGTGAAGCAGTGGAAGTCAGTGTTCAGCGGCTGATGAGTGGCTCTTGACCACCATCATTTTCTTCCTGACACATTTGACAGAGCATTACTGTCTTCTTTCTTAGCATCATGACACTATCTGGGAAGACAATTGCACATGCCTGTGAAGACTGGATTGCAACTGCCCCTTCACACCTGTAAGTGTTGCTTCTCCATGATCACTCACAGAGCAACCAGAGGCAACGCCTTGGGAGTACTTCTTTAGAAGGGTGTTTGAAGGATAGGTCAAGTTTCTTTTAAAAGTTGGTTTTGCATTTTCAACGCCCCTCCATCACCAAAAGAAAAATGTTCTTTCTTCTAGAGGTGAGTGATAACATATTAATCTTTGAATTTCTTTTCCGAAGAGATAGATAGATAGTAGATAGGTAGATGGATAGATGATATAGATACACAAAAAATATATTCACATATTAGTAAACTATGTAGATATCTATATATATTATGTATATATTAATGTTGGTTATACTTTTGTGTGTATATATTTCAGAGTGGGAAGACTACACAGTTGTGTAGGGTTTAGTTGATCCTTGGTCTGTGAGGCCTGTCTTAGTGTTCTACAGTGAGGTGTTTCATAGAGAGGTACTGGTCTTAATGAAAAAGAACATGAAAACAAAGAAAACAAAACACCAGCAGGCAGTGAAAAGCCAAGAGAAAAGGATGGAGTGCACATTTCAGACAAGCAATATAGAGTGTTAACTGCAAAATTAAGGTCACAGTCATCGTACTACAGGGCTTTGATGGCTGTTCATTTATCATTGTCCATTTCTGAAATGGAATAAAGAACAAAATAAAGGCCAATGACTTGGGGTTGCTGGAAGTAAAATTGCCTAGAACATTTTTTAATGAAAGAAATAGACTCCATTAGCCGAAAAATGTAAAGAGGAAAAGCTAAATTAGTATCAGTAAATAACCACAGTATATAAGCTTCGGCCAATCTGGTTAATTATGGAAAATTAGGGGTAAAAAGCTCAAAGAAAAACAGACAAACATGTTCAAGAGAAAATGCCATCCTTTGTTATTAGAAAAAGGGGTTGGGCATGGGAACTGAAAATCCAGAAAGTTCACTTGTCTATTTTTGTTGTTTGAATCCATGGTAAAATAACCCCTTAGTTTAAATGTATCAAACAATACATATAATAAGTAAGAGGCTTTAGCTTCTGAAGAAAAAATCAATAGATAACAAAAACTAGACACTTAAAGCAGACGTGGGGAAAAGAAGTGACTCTATCCTTCTTTGAAGGCAGCTTCTTTTATTCCATTCAGTTAGTAGTGTTGGAGGGAAACACTGTAAGAACGTTAATGAAGCAATAAAACTCACTTTGAAATCTTCTGCATGTGCTTTGTTCTTCTCCCAGAGCTGCTCACAACTACATCCATAGAAAAAAACAGAAACAGCACCCATAACTGACTTGTGATTGCTTATTAAACATTTACCTTAACGACTACATATAAAACAGTCAAATATTAATACAGCAGGAACTTGCAATGTCACAATTTCTCTAGTGCACAAATGGCAGCCTCAAACTGCTAAATGGGCAAGGGACTAAAGGAGAAGTGTTCCCTGAGCCTTTGAAATCCAATGTTCCCCTTGTCTTAAAATGTTTTCAGAGAATAAACTGGCAGCGATCTATGCGTGGCCTGAGTGCGCTCTCTTCACCCTGTCCTCTAAGCCTGTGTAGCTCACCTCTGGGTGCTGCTTCCACCTTCCACTTCCAGGTCTCCACTTCTAACAAAGCTGAACTCTCCTGGGACACAGTGCATCCCACCCACCTTCCCTCTGGCTAGTACCAAACAGCCCTCAGTGAACACCAAATGATGATGTTAGATTTCTTTTTTTTTTTTTTTTTGAGTCGGAGTCTCGCTCTTTTGCCCAGGCTGGAGTGCAGTGGCGCCATATCGGCTCACTGCAAGGTCCGCCTCTCGGGTTCACGCTATTCTCCTGCCTCAGCCTCCCGAGTAGCTGGGACTACAGGTGCCCACCACCACGCCCGGTTGATTTTTTGTATTTTTAGTAGAGACGGGGTTTCACCGTGTTAGCCAGGATGGTCTCAATCTCCTGACCTCGTGATCCGCCTGCCTCGGCCTCCCAAAGTGTTGGGATTACAGGCGTGAGCCACTGCGCCTGGCCAATGTTAGATTTCTTTTGGTAATAGGTGATAAGGAAAGTGGATGAAGGCTGAGGCAGTTGGCTGTTGAATTTATGAAAGGTGGGAGGGGTGACATATGTGGTTGTGTGTTATGTACATATGTGTGTGTTGCTTGAATACATGGTAAAATAACCCCTTAGTTTAAACGTATCAAACAATACATATAAAAAGAGGTTTTAGATATCTATATCTTGTGGCCAAGATACACACACACACACACACACACATATATAAATTTTCCAACTATAGTAGCTTATAGTTCATAAGTCATTTAATTTTCATACCATGAAGCCTCAATTATATTCCTGAGTGTAATTTTACATGTACATTCATAGTTTAACATTTTATTTCACTAAAAATTATCTTGGCCATTATTATGTTATGTAACCTCAAGGCACTAAGTTTCTTGAAACAGGCATGATGGACAGGGACTTTTTCCCTTCTCTTGCAGTTTCCTCTTTGTGGAGCCCTATTACCTTAAACTTGCAAATGCCTCTCAGGCCTGTTTCTTTTTCTATGTGCTCTCTTATTGTTCTAAATTTACCTTTATTTTCTTTCTCACTATGAAAGTGAGATCCCCTTTCCTGGGTATTCCAGATGAAAAATAGGATTTGGATTGCGAAACTATGAGCTGTAATCAAGGATTCATGCATTTTTTTCCCCTTAGTATTTAAGTTTTCCAGACAAAACACAAAAGGTCCTCATTCTCCAACTTTTCTAAGAGGTTTTCCCTAGGTTTGTATTCTGCATATTCTTTTAAGACTCAACCATTATGACTCTCTTTGTCAAGTCCTATGATATAATTGACTCATATTATTTTTACCAGCAATTTAAAATGTTCCGTAAAAGTGTCATGGCATTTCAGGTATCCAGTGTCAGCTATTGATTTAGGAGAAATTTTTAGCCCCTTTTTTTCTTCAGTGGTTCATTACCAAGTCAAATTTACAAACTAATTCCTTTGAATTTACCATACTGCTATCTTGGGAATTAATAACATTCCCTTCTATTTGAGAAGCCATTTCCTCTAGCTACTTGGCAATTGTGGTTGCTGCTGTCTCCAGTGAAATACCTCTAAACTAAGAAAGGAAATTTCTCTCTCTAAATTAAATTTTTTTAAAACCCTTGATCTAGAAAATAATAAATATAATAGAAATAAGAAACCTAAACCTTTTTTTTTTTCCTGTTGTGTTCTGCTAAAGAGTTTCTCATCATTCATAATACTATCTAGAGCAGTGGAAATGCTGGCTAGACCAACATGTTTCTCTTCTGGTTCTACATTTGATTTTAGAAAGAAGTAAGCAGTGGAGAAAGCCACTAGCTTTGTCTTCCAAAATGGTCTGTTCCTCAGGGCTGTGGCCAAGCCCAGCATAAGACCAACTATCTGGAAATGGCAGCTATTTTGAGGCAAGATGCAGCTGCATATTCTCCCATGAGATTCAGTCATTAATAACAATGTCATTTACTTACACAGTGAGAAAAAGTACAAGAGGAATTCTGCAGCCTGTGAACTGTCAATCCCTTTACTTCAGCTGACATATTTGCTGCATCTCAGGCTTCTTGGCCTGACCAAGAGCAACATCAACCTGTGTTTGATTTTCACATTTATCTTTGGGTTTTTCTTAGTCTTTTTTATGCCCCATAATTTTTAAAAGTACAAAAGCCCAATACACTATTCTCTAATTGTTTGTGATCTTGTCCTACCTATTGCATTTAGGAGAATAAGATTTCTTATTTCCTATAGTGTAAATACTCTCTGACAAGTAAACTTGAGCATGGAGGAAATATACTAGACAAGGTCAACAGTGAAACATATCTAAAAACAAAGATAACCTCCTAGTTACTAACAAATGGGTTGCTTTGGCTTGAAAGGTTTCAGAGCATATGAAAAGTTATAACTCCTATGCAAAGAACCCACAGAGAAGGCCAATGATCAAGATCAAGAGTTTATTTAATTAGAAGGAGGCAAGTAGGAAAAATGGAACAGTTTGTAGGAGAGGGGCTTAATTAGTGCACCTTATAACATGGCACCCCATGTATATAAAATCACAAAATCATAGAATTGAGAATTGTGGAGCCAGAATGGTCCTTTCAGTTCTGTTAGTTCCATGCTATTTAGGCACCAAGAATTTTCTTGGCTCTTTAGCTCTTTTTAAATTTAAGAGTTCAGCAATTCATAAATCAGCTTTGATTATCTCTGTGGTTTGCTATCCCAGGGCAGAATATACTTTCCCTATTCCAACAATAAATCTATATTTAAGCATTTTCTGAAGGAAATCATAAAAATAATAGACCCTCTTAGCTGAATATTGTGCCTTTCTTCTAAAGAGCCCAAAATACTTTCTCCCCGGGTCTGTTTAAATAAATGATGTAATTAATATATGGGAAAAGTATATCACCACTCTTATTTAATAAACCTAGAACTAAGGACCAGGGAGAGCAAACAAAAATCATGCTGTCCTTCCTTTCAAAAAATGAATCTTCTTTGCTACCAAGTGGCAAGTAAAACAAAAAAAAATTAAGAAAATGTTAAAAAATGAATTTTCTCATGTGTTAACTATACATGCACTTTGAGTATTTCCCCTGTCATTGTCATGAGTTTATAGTGTATTTCACAGCTATACTAACACCCTGATTCTAACCTAATCCCTCCTGGATCCTTTGCACCCACTTTGCTGTGCTACATTATTACACACACACACACACACGCAGGCTCACGCACATACACACTCACACACACACACATATGGCCTTTTGGGATTTGTACTGTTGTGTCCATACTGACGAGTCTCATTAGTGTTCTCATCTTGAGCATTACAAATCCACATAATAAACACAAGGATTAGGAGTCCAATCTGTGATCAGGAAACAGGAAAGTTCACTGGCCCACACTAAGATCAAATGGATGAACTTAGTGTTATTAATGTCCTTATTAATAAAACTAACCAGTTTCCCTAAGACAGAAACCCAATAGAAGGTACATTCAATGCATCTAATATCTAACTAGTAGCTCTCAACTGTATCAAGTGGCACCATAAAATGTACATTGAGATTTACCACTAATAGTCACTATATTTTGTGAGTCATTCATTTCAAGACTTCAATCTTTAAGCAAAATGAACTTACATTTTGTTATGATTCTGCTACTTATAATTCTATTAATTGGTCTATTTTGAAATGAATTTCCCTGATTTGAAGAATTTCATTCTATAGACATGGCAACTGGGGCATTTAAAAAAGTAAAGTACTTACTCAAAGTCATGCTTTAATAAAATGCTAAGCTATAATTTAAATCTATTTCAATTTGACTTAAAGTCATTAAGTTCAACAAGAGCCAGCCCATATAGAAATGAGGCAACGGGTCACAAGCTCCCCCAGCCAGCAGTCACCGAGCCCAGTGAGGTCCCAAAGAACCACCAAGCCCTAAACTCCTGACCCACAGGACTGCAAGCTAAATATGAGATTATGATTTTAAGGCAACTGAGTTTTGGGGTGTTATATACAATATAACTTGCAAGAAATTGCAAATGTTGATGAATTTAATGTGTTAAGCACAGGCTAAGCACTAGGTAATTTCATTATCTTATTTGAACTTCACTGCAACCCCATTTTAGGGATGAGAAAAACAGTAACTTGGATTTGAAGATATAACCTAGTCTACCTCTGTAACTAAACCCTACCTTATGCATAGGCAATTGAGTAGTCACCTACAGAGTTTCAGGGCACCATTTCAAGGCACTTGCACATAACAGTCCCTACCTCACATAGGCACACTGTTCCATCATTAAGGAGTTAAGTCCTTTGAACTAAAGCATCGTGACTTCAGTCATCACAGCTAAAACATAAAAACTTAGTCTTTTTTGCGCCCCTATAAGTATGAAAAGCCCAATAAACTCTTCTCTAGTTGTTTATTATCTTGTCCCTACCTATGGCATGTAGGAGAATGACATTTCTTATTTTCTATAGTGGAAGGAAATAAGAAATGCCTTACATTTGGTACTGCCTTAAATTTGGTACCACGAAGTAGACTCTGAGACCAAGATTATGTCTGCGAGATATACACACTTCTGGGGATATCAGGAAGAGGAGAAGGAAGCAGGGGAGGGGGAGGGAGAAGAGGGAGGAGAGGAGGCTGAGCAAGCTCCAGCTTGAATTTCATCATTCCCTGTGACCCAAGTGAGAGAGCTAGGCTTTCAGAATACTATGCTTTTCAGTTGTTCATTAAAGACCATTCCAAGAGCATGTAAATTCCCAACTTCTTGTGAGCAAAGAGCCTCCCGAAGCAACAGTTCATGGCCATTGAAAGTAAAAGCCCACAAAGCCAGGAGGGCCCCCAAAATGGGGACAAGGGATTGCAGGGGACCTGTGCAGAGCACCAATGTTGTCTGCACACACACCGAGCCTGCTCATCCATTAGCATTTCCCCTGCAAAGAATATAAATCCCTGGAGGAAGGGGAAATAGATTGGGAAGTTCTGTTGAAGCAAAAAGAAGAAATAGAATTTCAGCCAGGGTCCATGGCCTGAGAAAGGCATAAGGACATTGAGAGAATGGTCTTGAGCATGAGGAAGCTTCCAGCATGAGGAAGCAATAAGACAGAATAAATGTGAGACAAGAAAGAGCACAAAGCAGTGAGGAAAAAACAAATGCAAATTTAACCTTCTTCACAATTTGACTTGGTCGTCTGGGATTTTTCTTTGTTGGAATAATTTTCAAACATCTCAGCAGCCTTCTAAGAAGGGTTACTATTCATACATACCCATGGACCTTTTAGAACCACCGTAACTACTGTACTAACATAGCCTTTGATGAAAATAAAAATTAAAGTACATTATTATTATAAACTGACTAAATTCTCACAATGAAGAAAAACAAGAAGAAATTTTAAAAATTGCTCTTTTAATTTTCAACTGACCTGTTTTATTTTTTTCTTGTCAAATATAGCTATAATGACTGCTCTTCAGAGAAGCATTTAGGCTGGGTTTTGTTTTTTCTTATTCTGAAATTTCAAATTATGGAAATGTTATGGAGTTTACGTGATGGTGGAAAAAATATACTTTGTACCTGCTTTCAGAAACTCTGTTACATATGAACATTAATCATGTTTGGGATGATTTATTTCTGCATTCATGCTGGCCAATTTTATTAGTGTTTGGTTTGGCTGAATGGAAGAAAATCTGCTTTCTATTTCACCTCTATGAAAAGAAGAGTTAGAGCTGTGCTAGTTTATAGAAGGTCTATACTTCAGCTTTTTTACTTAATCTCAGGCACTTTATATTCATCTTTCTTTTATATTCATCCTCTGCAATAGCCTCTACAAAATCTCTTAATCTAGGTCTGTTCAAGTATACCTTCATTGTTTTTTTTTCCAACCCCTTCAGAATCTTCAACATTGTACAAAAGAAACATTTCATGCACACCATGTGGCTCTTGTCACAACCATTTCTCACTTTACTATTTGGTCTTCAGTGCTTGCCTCAAGTAATTGTACCACTGAGACTGTGTGTCCACGTGCTCTGTGTCCACCACATGGCCACGACAGCCTGTCCCCCGCAGCCTCCTGAGCTGCTGTTCTTTGGCCACTGACACATCAACGGCCTTTATCACTCCCAAATACAGCCACGCTCCTTTTCTTCCACAGAGCAAATGCTCTCTGTCTTTTTCATTGTTGTTCAACTGTCTGCATTCAGAAATTTTCTCAATTCCCTCTGCCCAAAATATTCCCTCAAATGTCACAAGATGATCAACAACACATTTATTTGGTTTTGTATTTCATATTCACTACTACTCTGGTCTCCCTGTGGGCAGAATTCACATTGAGTAATTACTGAATTCCTAATACCAATCAGACTGAACACTAAATAACTAAATACTTGGGCTCACTATAACATTTTGGTCATGCTACAGGTGTTTTGATTTTACTTTTCATGAGGGGTACATCTGAGATAGAATTTCAGATATATTTTTTTCCACTTCCAATATTCAAATTTCTTCCCTCTTCCAGCACTTCTGCCCAGTAGCATGCAGTATAGTAAAAATTCTATCGCTCTGGTATATATTTGTGTACCTGCAATGTTTCAACTTTGTACCAAATGTTTGGCTAAGTCTATTCATTTACCCTCGGTTCCTTGGTTCCTTTCTCACAGTTAGGTCCACATGAATAATCAAAGGTAGGTCTAGCTTCAATGAACTCAAAATGTTATGTTATAAAATTTGCTGGCCAAGTTGCTGACTTGAAATAGTTCAGGCTATTTTAAAACATATGGATAAAGAGTAAGAAATAAATCTTCTGGATATTTAGTCTGTAAGAGAACAAAGGTTTAAATATGTTTTATATTTTCTACAAATATCCTTGGAGCTGTAGACACAATTGTATATGGAGAGGTGAAGTTTCCAACAGCGTGTTGAGTAGAACACTTCCCTCTTCTCATGCTCCTCTATGCTGTATTTCATCAGGCAAATAATGAGGACGAGAACTTTTGCTCATGGCTATGTAGGAGGCCAGTGCTTGTAGAATGGGTAAGAGAAGAGGGCCTGGATTTTAGTGGAATGATTTGAAGCTTGGACTTTGAAGTCAGACGTGGGCTAAAGTTCTAACTCTGCTAATGGGCTCTAAGCCCCAGGGCAAGTTACTTGGCATCTCTATACTTCATTTTAGATCTGTTTTCATCTGGTAAAGGAGGACAATGCTAGTACCCACTTCACAAAGTTTTTTGGGTTTTGTTTTTGTTTTTCAGACAGGATCTCACTCTGTTGCCCAGGCTGGAGTGCAGTGGTGCAATCTTGGCTCACGGTAATCTCCACCTCCAGGGCTCAACCAATCCTCCCACCTCAGCCTCCTGAGTAGCTGGGACCACAGGTGCATACCACCATGCCTGGCTAATTTGGCATATTTTTGGTAGAGAGGGGGTTTTGCCACATTGCCCAGGCTGGTCTCAAATTCCTGGACTCAAGAAATCCACCTGCCTTGGCCTCCCAAAGTGCTGGGATTACAGGCTTGAGCTACCATGCCTGGCTCACAAAGTTTTTTAAGGGAGACAGAGCAGGGACTTCTTTTTAGAGGCCTGTGGGCCCCCAAGCATGGAAATAAAGGAAAATCTTGATTGATTTCTTTCAAGGGAAATTCCAGGCCAGCCTTGAGAATAATTAAGCAACTTGGTAAGAAGGTAATAGTAGCTTAAAAAATAGCCAAACTTTCTCTTTTTTGCTACCAACTTGCCTCTGCTCTTTTCACCATTTTGACCTTATGTTAAATCTATCCATGTTCATTGAATGTAATCTGAACAATGAAGAGTATTTAATTTCAAAAAAAAAAAAATAGCCAAGGAAGCTGGCATCACTAGATGTTTGGTTCCCTATAGAAACTAAAAATCACATCTTAAATTTGTCCCTGAGTCGTTTTTCACAAACCCAGACCCCTACCAAATGGATCCACTGGAAGGTAGATCTCAGATAAGGGAGAGATGAAGACTGAACTCTGACCACAGTTCTTTGTTCTAAATTTCTTTCTGAGGAACCTGGAGGAGGTTATGCCTGTGAGCCAGAGCTAACATTCTTTTCTGATGATCCCAAATTTTTAGACAAAACTTCACCTCCTGAACCAATCACAAATCAGAAAAGTTTTGAATTCATCTATCACCCTGTGAGCCTCCTCTTTCCTCCAACCCTCTCCCTCCTCTGCTTTCCTGGAATTCATGCTTGCCTTTAAAACCCCTTACCTGCAAGCCATCAAAGAGGTCAGAATTTAAGCGTTAGCTGCCTTGTCCTCCTTGCTTGGTGCCTTGCAAATAAATACTTTCCTTTCTACCACTGAAAAACCTCAGTGTGGATATCTGGTCTTACTATGCCAGGCAAGCAGACCCCAATTTGATTCTATAACAGACATATTAGATGAGATAATAGGTGTAATGTAGGTAAGTGTGTGCTTAGATAAATCAGTGATTAATAAATGTAAACAATTAGTATATTAAAGTTATTATCGCCACCATAATTCTAGATGCACTGCATATTCAAATCTCGATGAAATTCTAAATAAAACATGATATGAGATAAATAAACTATGGAAACTATTAATGGAAAAAAACCCATCAAGCTACCAATGACTTTCTTCACAGAATTGGAAAAAACTACTTCAAAATTCATATGGAATCAAAAAAGAGCCCGCATCACCAAGTCAATCCTAAGCCAAAAGAACAAAGCTGGAGGCATCACGCTACCTGACTTCAAACTATACTACAAGACTACAGTAACCAAAACAGCATGGTACTGGTACGAAAACAGAGATATAGATCAATGGAACAGAACAGAGCTCTCAGAAATAACGCTGCATATCTACAACTATCTGATCTTTGACAAACCTGACAAAAACAAGAAATGGGGAAAGGATTCCCTATTTAATAAATGGTGCCGGGAAAACTGGCTAGCCATATGTAGAAAGCTGAAACTGGATCCCTTCCTTACACCTTATACAAAAATCAATTCAAGATGGATTAAAGACTTAAACGTTAGACCTAAAACCATAAAAACCCTAGAAGAAAACCTAGGCATTACCATTCAGGACATAGGCATGGGCAAGGACTTCATGTCTAAAACACCAAAAGCAATGGCAACAAAAGCCAAAATTGACAAATGGGATCTAATTAAACTAAAGAGCTTCTGCACAGCAAAAGAAACTACCGTCAGAGTGAACATGCAACCTACAGAATGGGAGAAAATTTTCGCAACCTACTCATCTGACAAAGGGCTAATATCCAGAATCTACAATGAACTCCAACAAATTTACAAGAAAAAAACAAACAACCCCATCAAAAAGTGGGCGAAGGACATGAACAGACGCTTCTCAAAAGAAGACAATTATGCAGCCATAAAACACATGAAAAAATGCTCACCATCACTGGCCATCAGAGAAATGCAAATCAAAACCACAATGAGATACCATCTCACACCAGTTAGAATGGCAATCATTAAAAAGTCAGGAAACAACAGGTGCTGGAGAGGATGTGGAGAAATAGGAACACTTTGACACTGTTGGTGGGACTGTAAACTAGTTCAACCCTTGTGGAAGTCAGTGTGGCGATTCCTCAGGGATCTAAAACTAGAAATTCCATTTGACCCAGCCATCCCATTACTGGGTATATACCCAAAGGACTATAAATCATGCTGCTATAAAGACACATGCACACGTATGTTTATTGCGGCACTATTCACAATAGCAAAGACTTGGAACCAACCCAAATGTCCAACAATGATAGACTGGATTAAGAAAATGTGGCACATATACACCATGGAATACTATGCAGCCATAAAAAATGATGAGTTCATGTCCTTTATAGGGACATGGATGAAATTGGAAATCATCATTCTCAGTAAACTATCGCAAGAACAAAAAACCAAACACCGCATATTCTCACTCATAGGTGGGAATTGAACAATGAGAACACATGGACACAGGAAGGGGAACATCACACTCTGGGGACTGTTGTGGGGTGTGGGGGGAGGGGGGAGGGATAGCATTGGGAGATATACCTAATGCTAGATGATGAGTTAGTGGGTGCAGCACACCAGCATGGCACATGCATACATATGTAACTAACCTGCACATTGCGCACATGTACCCTAAAACCTAAAGTATAATAATAATAAAAAAAAAACTCAACCAAATAAATAACATATTTCTGCAAAATAAAAAGAAGAAGCTTAATACATACTGCCATGTTCCAAAATCTTTATTAGGTTGATGGCCATATACTTTATCATCCAAACTGGGACCATTTGGAGAGTAAAAGGGGCATTATAAGCAATTACTCCAGGACAAAAGCATAAAACAAAGACCATCCCAGGCTGAATGGGACTTAGGGTCAACTTAAAGAAGAAGACTGAGACAAAGCCAACCATGCAGCTCTGGGATTTTCTATCCAGTATAATCTGTGAAAGCCTTGGTTATTATAGAGAAAATAGTCTGAGCCAAACAAATTACCAAGATACAACTGAACATCTAGAAACACAAATGAAATTCAAAATAATGAACAGTAGAAAGCATACACATTTTAGCATCAAAGCCCTGGGGCAGGTTCTGTGTCTGCATTTAAGTCTGCATTAACTTGGGCAAGTCATTCAAAATCTCTAACTCTTTGTGTTCTCACCTGAAAGTGGGAATGATAGTAATAATACCTACCCAATTATGACACATGAAAAGCTGCATTATACATTATAAAACAATAAACAAGTTAGTTACTTGAATTAATCATTAAAGATAATTTCCTGAAGATTCTATTGCAATTCTCTTTCTGGAAGAAATAAGAGAGAGAACAAGAAGCTTGTTTATGGAATGCAAGAACTATAATAATAAGAATTCAAAAGCCTCTACTTTGTTGATGATTATTGACCTGATCCTAGAATCTTTTAGGTATTATTAAAATTTACGTCCTTCAACAAAATGTTGCAATTGAGTCAATAAATATTATGGTCTTGCATTTTTTAGGTGGATCTAAAAAGTAATTAAATCAAAATGAAAATGTCTTTCTTTAAGAGACTGGGTTTAAAATGGTTTAATTCAGTCTGTGAGTAGCTTAGGGAGAATTGCATAAAAATGTTTCCCATGGCCCTACATCTTCTAACTCCTTGGTTTTCAATTTGACTAAACATTTGAATTATAAGCAGGGCTTTTAAACACTAAAGATGCCCTACCAAACAATTAAATATAATTTCTGAGGTGAGGGGCTTAGGTATTACATGTCTGAAAGCTTCTGGGGTGATTCTGATGGGCAACTAGGGTTGAAACTGTTAGAAATGTTTATTCCTTGGTGCCGTAAAGAAGCATCACTTGAACATAAATTTAATTTCCTCAGCGAGGCCATTTTTACTTTCTGCAGAAAGGGTACACTTGCCAGCAGTTTTGCCATGAGAGTATACTGAACAAAGGAGACAGGGTCATTTATAACCTGACACATCCACCTTATTGCTGTGTCTGGTTTCCATTGGCTGGAATGGGACCTCACATTCTGTATTTGTCCCGATTGGCTAGCAACTTAGAACTTTTTAAAAAAGGCAAAGGCAGAGGAGAACAAAGGAAGGAATAAGTAACTTGTGGAATGCTGTGAAATGTAAAAGCACCTTTAAATAAGCAAGAGGAACAGGCTATGACCTAATGCTTGCTTGGACCAGTATAAGCATGCTAGGGCAAATACTTGCTAAACTATGGGAGTTAAGAAAATAAAGTACATTGATTTTTTTTATTACGGCTAGCAGATATTTAAGAATGTTAGCACAGGTCTTTGAATAAGTTTTGCTTCTAAGAGAAGTTACTATTTATTCCTAATTAGATGGGGAGGAAAGTCTTTGAAGAGGAACCTCTACTTTGCTTTTTACAAGACTATTACCCTGATTCAGAGGCCAAATGTGAAGAGACCTCAGATCAGCCTTTGTACCCTTTGTCCCCTAACGCACTGAACTTTTCATCATGCCTCCATATATTCCCTAATCCCTCAGGCCCCAGAATTCCAGTACCTTAAACATGTCTCTTTCACTTTTTCCCAATCAAATCCCACTAAAAAGATCTCTGATAAGTCCATTCACATCAAAGGGTGGCTGTTGGTAAAACTTAAAGTATTAATTTGCGTGGTGTCTACATCTTAACAATGAGCTAAACTTTACAGAAAGAACACACTGAAGGTGGAAATAGAAACATCAGGTCAGTATGTGAGAGGGTTTTGGAGCATTTTCCAGACTTTTCCAGTATCTCAGAAATTATACCAAGGAGGTCTACCTCTGCCTCAACTTGTGAAGTTGATGTAGGTATCAGTTCATGATAAAACAAATAATACAACTCAATAAGCCACCATAATATTTTATTTATACCCTTCATTTCCAGACACTGTTAGGTGTTTTTACACATTATCTTCAGTTCTAAAACCTGATGGAAAGTTAGGAATTGTTAGTCCCATTTTGGATGAGAGGCCCAGAGAGGCGAAATCACTTATGCAGACACGGATATGAGGCTGTAACCTCAATCTGCCTGACTTCAAACCTAAGCTCTTTCCACTCCTCCATACTTCTTCCCCAAGGGTGATCATTGCTTTGGAGAATTGACAAAGGCCATAATAAAATGAATTCAGAACAAAAGAGAAAAAATACTGTTAGAAAGATTGATAAACTCTGCAGAAATTTGGAGCTTCTTTTTCTTTTTTTGTTTTCTGTATTTTAAAGCCAGCTATCATGGAGAAATGCAAACAGGTAACTTCCAAAACATGTTTATTAAGTTTATTTAACATCTACTGTTTCTGCTATCACTTCAGGTATTATGGAGGGATCAGTAAGTCCCCATGAACTGCTCTTGGTTGGAAAACTCTTTGTGGTGACAGAGTAAGCAGCACATTTAGTGTAATCTTGTAAGAGCAGAAGAAAGAATCTGCACCATCTCAGGAATGAAAAGGGAAACCAGTGATTTGTGTACTCTATATCTAAGCCAGTCTGTTAAAGAACATCCAGGTACACTTCATAATGTATTGGTTTGATATTTTAGAGAAAATATCATCTATCCACCCAGGTAGTGGTTTATGCCAAAAAAGTCAGCTAGAATCTTGGCTTATTGATCATTTTTAAGAACAACTCAGTGAGTGGAAAATGAGTGGAAATAACGTATAAGATGGTAAACTGTGTTCTTATTTTTTAAGGCTGATTTTGATGCACTATTTATTGAATTTCTCAGCATTTGTCACTAAAAATTAGATTTTAAAGTTACATATTAAATACAATGAACTATATTTCATGTTATATTAAGTTGTAAGATTAATATGCACATATGAGGATAGAAATTGCTGGGCAGAATTATTCTGAAGGAAAAAGGAAGAGAAAAAAATGACCTAAGAGAGAAAGAAGGAGGAATGTATAAAAGATTACCTGTTGGGCAAAGAATAAGAAGTTCCTCATATCATACGTTTCTTTTGTCCCAGGAAGATCAAAGTTAAGTTTGAAGGGGAAGAAATAATTTTAGTCTTGTTCCCAGAAAGGAAAAGGAGGATGGATTGATTAGACAGAGTATGAGAGACACAATAAGTATTCATTGCATAAGGAGAGAAGAAAAATGTGGTACCAAATGATAGTATTTAAGTAGTCAACACGAGTAGATGGAAACAGAGGATGTGGCAAATCCACAGTTTCTAAATAAGCAGGGAGATCTATTTAAAATTATACAAAGACACAGAAAGACAGTAAAGTTGATGTAATGTGGATTCATTACGATACAGAGTCACTAAATAGGAGCCTGTTGCTGCTGCTAGAATAGGAAACTATAGAGTAAGTGATGACAGAAATCCCAGTGATATATCACAAAGCAAATGGCCTTAGGAAAGACCAGATGAGAACCAGACTTCAGGGAGGCTGTTGGAATGAACAAATGGCAGGGGGCCAGCCGCAAACATGTATAGTCTTGGTGGCAGTCGAACTTTCAATGACCACACACAATCTTTATATGAGGGCAAAACTCAAGCCCAATGTCCTTAAAAGTCAAGAAGTCCTTCATCCCAAAGAAAAAAACAAATGTTACCCAATAGGCAAACAATGCTGAGAGTTCACTTCCTCTAACTCTATAGTTAAGTTACTCACTCAGAATAACATTACCCTCCTGCCAGGGGTTGAAGTCAGGAAGTAGTTTATTTTCGCTGAAACTGAAGGGGGAAGTTAAAGAGAAAAACAGCTGCAACTTGGTCAATTCGGGAAAACCAGGTACGAAAAAAGAGGAGCAAGTTAAAGGGAAAGCCAGCTCGGATTTGCTCACCAGTAAAAGGCAAAAATCCCAGTGTTATTCATCTGCATTCGGTGTGAAAGACAAAAGCTCAACTGGGATCTGAGGCTTTCTGTGTCAGAGGGCAAGGAGTCAATGGGGTTATGAGGAAGTAAGACCACTTGAGACATCAAAGAAAAGTAGATCAAATCACTAGACTCCTCCAAACAGGAGTGGGTGAAGATAAAAAGTGGAGAGAATCCAGAGGGAAGAGAGGAGTAGGGAAAATGGTGGAAAGGGAAGGTTTTTGAGATGGAAGGCAGAGAATGGGAACAAAAGAAGAAAAAGCTGCTTGTTTCAAATCAATATTCTCCAAGAGGATGTCGTGTTTCCCCAGGGATATTCTGAGGGACTCACAGGATCAGAGCTGCGACACATCTAACATCTGGTAGGCAAGGGCGGCTTTAGATTCTCAGGAAACCTCTTCCTCTGCATCTTTTTCTCTGACTATGAGGCCAGACTACCAGTCCACCCTGAATTCTCCTCACTTCCCACCTTCCCCTGAGTGCTGAGTGCTTTCCTTCCTTCTTCAGGGTCAAGGAAAGTAAAAAACATCACCGGTGTCTCCTCCCAGCAGCTGAATTATTCTTCCACACTTTTATTTTGATAGCAAAGTAGTTCAAGGTATGTTTGAGGGTTGTGGAAACCCTCAAAGGGATTACAGAATGAAAAAGTTTTGAGAACTATGCTCTAAATAAAGAATTGGAGACGAAAACCTGTCATAATGAAAAATTAAACTAAACTGCCTCAAATACAGCAAAGGAGCAACCAATGTCTTGGCAAGCACGGAGAGAAATTCATATAATGTGGGGCTGGTAAGGAAGCCGTTTCTTGCCAAGGTCCAAGCCTCTTTCCACCTGCCCTGTGCTAAGGAAATGCAAGTGGAGAATTTACAGCAATGCAATAGTAATATACAAAAGCCAAAAATAGGAACCTGCAAAAGCCAAAAATAGGAACCCGAGGAAGAGTCTAGTCCTAAATTTGAAATTTACTTTTGCCAAGTTCTACCAGTCTAAATAAACCTATATGAATGAATGAGTCTGATAGTGTCAGTAGACTACTATGCTTACTCCCTGGGTGACAAAATCATTTGTACACACAACCCCAGGGACATGCATTTTACCCATGTAACAAATCTGCACGAGGACCTCCTGAACCTAAAATAAAAGTTGAAAAAATTAAAAATAAATAAATAAATAATCAATATAGTACGGTAATTAAGAGCCAAGGACAAAACCATCATCACTTATTAGTTACGTGATATTCAGAAAGTTAGTTATTCTTTCTAAGAATTAGTTACTTTGTTAAATGGAGATAATAATACCTACATCACAGAGGGATGTGGTGAGGATTAAGATTTTAAAGTCATTTTTATTTTTGAATTCTTTCTATATTTCTTGTAGTATACTAAGTATTTTATACACATTATCTCATTTATCTCTAGAGCTACTCTCTAAATAATTGGATGGATGTACGGATAGATGGATGGATGGATGGACGAATGGATGGATGGAATTACCAACCCCTAGTTTGGAAATGAGGAATGAGACCTAGATGAAATAATTTTCACAAGGTTTCATGATTATTGGAGGGATACCCATGATACCTTCAGACTCCAGAGTCTTTTCTTTATGTTCTACTATTACTATATCATACTATTATCTGTATTCTGCACTTTCAGTCTCTCTTTAGTCCACCTCGTCCCTCAGTTCTGAAAGTCCTACCAGCTGGCTCCCATCCTTTATCCAATCACCCAAAATCTTCAGATTCTTTTTCTTTCTTTTCCTAAAATTCTTTCTAATGGGAACACACACAAACACACACACACACACGCATGCGCGCACTCATGAACATGCACATACACACACACCCGTGAAAGTCCTCTTACTCAACTCATCAAACAATAATGGGCCAAAAGCAGTGTGCCAGGCACTGGGTTAGATGCTGGAGAGACAGAATAAAACACAATGATTCACAAATAATAGCATCAGCCTTAAAGCCTGGGGTTCCATCCCACTTCTCCAACACTACACCTCCCCAGTTTCAACCCCCAGCCTAATCCTCCACCACCACTCCTCACTCTCCTTAAAACTCTGCAAAGAAAATGTATTTTTTAGTAGGAAGTGAAGAAATGCTGTAAGATAGTATTTTAATTTTGGTGGACAGGTATATGCATGTATTTCTTTTGACAGAAGGTCATTTTGGTGCTTTTAAAATCATATCCCTTAGTTGGCTCTAACTTTGTCTGATGAGAACAAATGTGATTTTTTAAAGCAAATGGCAATAGCCTGTGTGCTTGTAATCATTTTTTAATCATAGCAACCTGAGTTTTTCATCAAGTGTTCAAAAGTCATGAAGAAATGTCCCAAAGTATTTAGAAGCAGAGAGTTTTCTGAATTAGGGCTAGACACACACTAGGAAATCGTGATCTTCATTGGAAATATGGGTTTTTGAGACAAAGAAGACTTTGGGTTCAGACAGCCTAATTTTTCCATGTCAGCTCTCTTTCTCACTAAGAATGGGACTGTAGGCAAACTGATTAACCTCTCTGTGCATCATTTCCCTATCTTTTCTAAAATGAGCACCATAATACTTTTGTCTCATGGTTGCCCCAGAAATTCAATAATTACATAAAGCACTTTGGCACATAAGTGGTCAATATATGGCAGTTGTTATTACTATTATTTTCCATGTGAAAATCAACTAAGCAAACTTCTGAAAAAAGATTTAAGATAACGCTGCTCCTTTTGCCTTTCTCATCCTAAGACCTACACACAGGCTTTCTCTGCATTTGTACATCATGCTTTTTTTAAACCCATGATGGACAACTAGCCTCTCTGTATTCTGACATTGCCAGAAAGTTTTTCTGCTTAGTGGACTTTAATTATTACTGAATTGCATTAGGATTCCCATGGAATTACTTATTACAGCTGCACAGTGCCAAAATGAGTCATCATGATTACATGTATTACAATGGCTACCAAGGAAACCATGTATGAGTTTCCATCCTGTGAAGTATCTGGTCACATGAAACCAACAACCAACGAGTAACATGAATAACATCCCATGGATCTTACGGCATCATAGACAGTGAATAAGTCATTTAACACATCAAATGGGAATCATAGGGACAATATTTATTTTGGCCCTACAGTGTACTTTGTTTTCAGTAACTTAAAATTTAAATTAAAGTTATAATCATTTCACATATCTTTAATTATTCACATATACCTTTTGCTTTTAGGGAAGCCATAAAATAAAAGAATAACTAAAACTCTATGATATATGATTATGTACTAGTATACAGATATCCCAAAGTTGTATTTAGTTAAAAATTTTATTTAGTAATCTACATAGCAAACATAGAATACCAAATCTACTACACAGTTCTATGAAAAACAGCACTAAAATAAGGAACAAAACATTATTCTCTCTTCCTATGATTAAATCATTTCTTAGAAAATAATTTTACAACTCTATAGGAATATTCCACAGGTTAGTTTTAAAGTTAGCATAAACATTAACACTGCACTGATGGATCCAGGTCTTGGGAATGAGAAATAATAAGTAATAAAAATAAAACTAGTATGATGCTGTGTATTGCTTGATTCATAAATATATAAAAATTATATTCACACTGAAATAATATTGCCACTAAGTTTGTACTGACATGGCATCATGGTTTATTCATGTGGAATTCTCTCAATTCTGATCCCCTTTGACCTCTGCCACACAATGCCAAGACAAACCCGGACCCCAGGCTCTGGAAACAGAGGGGCAGGTAAGCAACCAGAGGCAGGAAGGGAAAAATGGGAAGGTACGGGAAGGTATGGAAAGCTAACTCTATGGGAAATTAAGGTTTGTGGGGTCAAGTGCTGGTGGAATCATTCTACAATTTTATTCGATCTGAAATGCGTATAACTTCCATGTACTGTTTTTAGAAGCTACTATTTTGTGAAGTGGGTCAACATTAGGTAAACCGTAAATGATTTGGTTTTACTATTTTTTTTCCAGGGACCACCTTCCCCCCCCCCAGAATTTATAGGAGAACACAAATATAGATTAAAACATCTTATATTTTTAAGAATTCAGTTGACTCTACATACCATTCCCTCCGTTTTCTTTCTCTTTTATTTTTACTTCAAGTACAGATATTTACATATCTGAAGGCACTGAACTTATTTTGTGCAATCAAGATATATATTGTTTCAAATCAATGTGTCTCCAAGGGGATGGAGATATTACTTCTTGAAATGTCATTAATGTAACTTTTCTAATGTCACACCTTATTAATATTATTTATAAATGAGAAGAATAGTATTGCTACTTGTTTTAAAAGTGACAGAAACCACAGACCAGAAATCTTTCCTTTAATCCTTCCCACTTGCTCACTGACATAGGGAAAGGCTTCAGTCATTTTCAGCTTTTATCCTTTTCTCCCACTTGTAAATTGGGTGCATTTCTATTCTTACACTTTCTCCTTCTCCATCAAATTCCAAAGTGGAATACAAGAAGGAAACTTACTAATGCCATAGTTTGGGGGCAGGAATTATGCTCAGTGAGGAGTGGATATATTGGGCACATAGGCATTTCTAGTACTTTTCTCTATTTTCTCATTAAATTCCTATTACTCTGCTGAAGCCAATCTCTTTGAGGGAAATTCTAGGTCTCAGGAGAAAGAGCTTAAGTTTTCATGCCAGAGATGCCTGCCCTAGAGTCTCAGAGACACCTATTTACCATCTCTTTCCTCATCTTTAAAATGAAGGTACAATACTTATTTCACAGCACTTTTACAAGCACCAAAAGCACTAAACATCCTAACTATCTGGACTGCAAAATTGGCCCTCACTCAAGGCAAGAACTTAAATAATGTTGACATGGACAAGAGACACGGAAATACTGGGTAGAAGGGCAGTTCTCCAGCAAAGGCCCCACCCTTAAGCCTGGAATCCCACAGCCCTAAATGAGAATAGGCATTCTTGTTTTCACGCCCAAAAGTTGCCTTTTGGCCTGCCACGCCCCTGTCCTGTACTCATATAAACCCCAGACCCCAGGCTCCAGAAGAAGATGAGGAGACAAACAGAAAAGCAAAAGACCAGCAGAACAGTGCGGCAGACAGAAGAGAAGGAACGTCTGAATGTTGAGAGGAATTCAGCTGCGGATGATAAGAGAGGGGATTGGCTGTGGGACGGCCAAACTCCAGGGGAAGATCATCTTCCTACTCCATCCCCCTTCCAGCTCCCCATCCATCCTGCTGAGAGCCACTTCTACCACTCAATAAAACCCCTACATTCATCCTTCAAGTCCATGTATGACCTAATTCTTTCTGGATGCCAGACAAGGACTTGGGTACCAAGAGGGTCCACTGAGCTGTCTAACACTTAAGCTGTCTGTGGACAGCAAGGCTAAAATAGCACACTGTAACCCATCCCCACCTGGGCTTCAGGAGTCACAGACATGCACCCCTAGACACTACCATGGGGCCGGAGCCCAAAAAGCACTTGCCCTGGCTCCTGCACCTGCCCATCTGCATGCTTCTCCTCCCATAAGGGGTTTGAGCACATGGTGGCCACACATGAGCCACACCCCTGTCGCATGTGCTGCAAGGTGGGTCAGAGAACTCTCCCATTTCAATGTTGACTTTGTTAAATGGTCCATAAGGGCTATCCCCCCACACCTCTACCACACCATGCCCCATCTGTTTTCTTCCCAGGGAAGTCCAGATACTTTCTATCACCCAGCTCTCTCTAATCATGTCACTCTTTCAATAATTATTACCATGTGCAGGGCACCATGTAGCGAATTTTAGAAAATACCACTCTGTATGGAACCTTTCTCTAAATAAGCAAGAGAGCAAACATACCCCTATGCCAGGCATCAACGAGGTGCTAGATGAGCTCCACAAACCCTGAGCTGTGTGAGCAGAATCAAGTTACCTCACAATCTCCTGAGACTGTGTCCATATACTTGCTTGGATTTTAACACTTCTTTTTTTGAGACAGGGTCTTGCTCTGTCTGCCAGGCTAGAGTGCAGTGGTGCCATCATAGCTTACTGCGGCCTTGACCCCTGGGTTCAGTGATCCTCTCACCTCAGCTTCCCAAGTAGCTGCGACCTTAGGCGTGCATCACCACTCCTAGCTAATTTTTGGATTTTGTGTAGAGATAGGGTCTCGCCATGTTGCCCAGGCTGGTCGTGAACTCCTGGGCTTAAGAGATCCACCTCCCCCGGCCTCCTAAAGTGCTGGCATTACAGGCTTCAGCCACCGTGCCTGGCCTCTATCTTTCTTTTAATATTATCTTTTCCAACATTACATTCTTAGATCAAACCACAGAAATTATGAGAATAGATTTTCAAAACTGTAACAAATAAGCTATAAAATGTTCGATGTAAATGTAAAAAAAAGTATCACAGTTGTGTTAAATCTGGGAGACTAACACTGTCTCCATAGAAATAGGCAGCTCACGTTTCTTTAATTTCACTCTTCTATTCAAATTCCAGTCCTCACTGAGGCAGAGTTCTTGAAGAACCTTCTGCCTCAAAATGAGGTGCAATCTTTTCCTCTTATTATCACTTCATTAAAATCTAATGAGGTGAGGAGGGGAAAGGGGTCATGTGACAGCCTTTACATCTATTCCAAATACATTGTTGGAAGCAGTGCTTAAAAACAAGCATAAAGATAGGCTTGCAAAATAAAGTTATTGTCCAAACTTCTTTAAAGTAGTTAAAATTTGTGGTGAAATTTGAGTTTCATTCTTTGTATGTCACCTTATTTTCCTTCTGACTTCATCGAACTGCTCTAACAGAGGGCTCCAGTTTGCATCTGAATCAAACCCTCCACACTGTTGGTGTAGACCAGTTGGATTAGATCAACTGAAGTCCCATCTAGATAAAGTTGCCCTGAGGGACATGAAAGGGCTACACAGAGAAGTCAGGTAAATCCTGAATGGAGTCTTCTGTGTGGAATAAATTAACTACAAAAGGCCCCAGGTGGCTTCTCCTATCTTCCAAGAATTAATAACGTTTCATTGTTATTTGAATAAACTTATGAGATATGTTTTTAAATGACAGAATAAATGTTGCATATACACTATGTAATTCCTTCCATCCTGACAGGAAATGGCCTTCAGTTTTCTCTGGGGAACTGTGCAAACATCTGGATAATCTTGAAATCTTTTAATATGAAAAAAGTGGTAATTACCCCCAAACTTATTACTTCCCACATTTATTTCTTCTTTCTCGATGATTAGAAATTTCTTTCTTTCTCAATGAGGATTTAAAGATTGCTTACCAAGGAATTAATTTGGCCATGTGTCCACAAAAGATATAGTTGTCAGCCTGGTCTCATGGAAATACGGAAATTCAGAGAAAGTTAATTTTTATCATTTTTCTTTAAGGCAGCCAAATTTCCTAATTTTACAGATTTTTTTTTTTTAATTTGCCAATGTAGTTCCTTTGGTTTTGAATGTTGCACTGAAATTCCTTTTTAATGTAATGAGCAGTGTTATGTGGTTATTTATATTTAGCTCAACATTCTCATTCATCACTACCCTATGGAAGAATTTTGACAAGCAATGTACAAATGTGACATGGGTACGAAAGCATATCTCAGAGGTCTGGAATCTCTGAATGAATTCCATGCTCAGTATAGTGCTGCATAACTCTGGAGGAGGTTCCCAGGAAGGTTGCATGGGACACAAATGCCACCTTAACATTTCACCCCATATACTCTTTTGCTTCTCCAAAAGCACTGAGTCCTTTCCTCTGTTACACTTTTTCCTATATTCCTTTCTCCTTCTATGTGTTTCTGAGTGGCTTTTTCTTATTCTTTTGTTCAATTCACTCTATGTTTTGTAGTTCAGTCTGCAAAACGTTCATCTCAAATGCTTTTCTTTCTTCTAGCCCTCCCTTGCCACGTCTGCGTAATTCGTGTTTGCTTGGTCTCTTTATTTATAGTACACCTAGAGTGGTATTAATTCCTTATGTAGCCTGCATTTGCGTTCCTTTATTTCCTTGTGTAAATTTTTGGTGTTCTATGCTGAATTACGAGGACCTTGAAGAGAAGAAAAGTTGAGTGGCCTGGCTGGTTGCTGAGCCACCAGGCTTCACTTTGTTAGGATGTATTTTTTTGAGCTTTGGCAAATCTAGTGATCTTGCTGGACTCCACATTCCTGATCTGAAATAATAATTTGTGACCGGACGCGGTGGCTCACACCTGTAATCCCAGCACTTTGGGAGGCCGAGGTGGGTGGATCACGAGGTCAGGAGATTGAGACCATCCTGGCTAACACGGTGAAACCCCGTCTCTACTAAAAATACAAAAAATTAGCAGGGCGTGGTGGCGGGCGCCTACAGTCCCAGCTACTCTGGAGGCTGAGGCAGGAGAACGGCATGAACCCAGGAGGCGGAGCTTGCAGTGAGCCGAGATTGCGCCACTACACTCCAGCCTGGACGACAGAGCGAGACTCTGTCTCAAAAAAAAAAAGAAAAAGAAAAAGAAAAAAAATAATAATTTGTACGTTCTGTTAATGGGTTTCAGTATAGGGTAATTACTTATTCTTCCTAAAGTTTTTAAAAGTGTAAAGTCTATTCTAATAGCATTTAGAATATGATTAGAATAATAAAATATTTAATGATGCCTACAATATGCCTGGCACCATGCCTTTGTGCTGGGGGCACAGAGATGAATTAAGAATTTCTTTTCTCCAGAACTTCAGTGAAAGAGAGGCTCATAGAGAAGGATACTTTCAATAGACAATGGTAAAGACTTTACATAAGTTCATGTTTTAGCACAACTATATATTTTAAATGCTCTGTATTGAAATAATGATAAGAAGAATTACCAATGTAATCTAGTGTTTCTGGATCCCGGCAGAATTGTCCAAATGCCTTTTAACAAAATATACCCACTTAATGCCAGTCATTAAATCTGTATTTTAAGAGTTTTTCCCATATCTAGTAAAAATGCACTTTTGCTTCAATTTAATCCACATTTTAATCCTGTTTTAAATGGAAGTAGGAGAAGAGAAAATTAACATTTGTTGCATGTCTACCATGTGCCCAATACAATGCTAAATCTTTCAAAAGCATGATTTCCTTAAACACCCAGAACAATTCTCCAAGGTAGGTATTATTACCCCTAATTTAAAGATATGGGAAATTAAAATGGTAGATCAGGTGATTTGTCCAAGGTCACCCAACCAGAAAATGTAAGTCAATATTCACACCCAGGTTTACTCACTCCAAAACTTATGCTGGCTGTATTTTACTACATTTCTACCCCAAATGAAACCACAGAACTGGACTTCACACGGTCTTTTAAAGGTATACAGGACTGTGGTAGCCTCTGAACCTAACTGCTTAGTAAAACAGGCTACAGATGAGAAAAATAAAGCTTCGAGAGTTTAAATGATTTGCCAGAATTCATTCTGCTAGTTGATGTCAGAGATTGGAAAACGCACAATTCTTTCTCCAGGGCAAGTCCATGCTATGCCCTGCAACATTCTGTCTAAAAATAAAAATTTTTAAAAATGAGCTCCCTGCTTCAAGTAATTCTTTTTTTTTTTTTTTTTGAGACAGAGTCTCGTTCTGTCACCCAGGCTGGAGTGCAGTGGCAGGATCTCGGCTCACTGCAACCTCTGCCTCCCGAGTTCAAGTGATTCTCCTGCCTCAGCCTCCTGAGTAGCTGGGATTATAGGCGCCCACCATCACGCCCGGCTAATTTTTGTATTTTTAGTAGGGACGGGGTTTCACCATGTTGGCCAGGCTAGTCTCAAACTCCTGACCTTGTGATCCGCCCACCTCGGCCTCCCAAAGTGCTGGGATTACAGGCGTGAGCCACCGCGCCCGGCCTCAAGTAATTCTTAAACAGAAATGTGATGACCAAAAATATTATGGAAGCAGTTTTTAATTGATGGAAGTTTGGATTTGAAAACCTACCAGTGCTCTTCCATCTCTCTGATTCTTTGAGGCTGTAGAATGAAGATACTTTTCTGTTATTTTATCTTCAATTAAAAATAAATGAATAAGCTTGGGCAACATAGGAAGACCCCCATCTCTACAAAATGAAAATTTAAAAAAAGAAAAATTAGCTGGGCATGGTGGTGCCTGTAGTTCCAGCTACTCAGGAGTCTGAGGTGGGAGCATGGCTTGAGTCACGATACTTGAGGTTGCAAGTGAGCCGTGATCTCACCAGTGCACTCCAGCCTGGGTGACAGAGTGAGACCCCATCTCGAGTAAATAAGTAAGTTAAGTAAGCTAATCAATAAATAAATTCATTTTCCTTTTCCCTCAAAATTTTTATCTTTGATAATTTTTAAAAGTCATTTTTCACTTTCTAGGTTTTCTCAGAGTTAACTTTCTCTAAACTTGAAGCCGAATCCAGGGGCAGGAGCAGGAGTCAACTCTGAGAAGTAAGGACATTTCTCTCTCATAGCTCGCTCTGGTTCTTACCCACCCACATCTCCTTCTAGCTCTCCTTCTCTTTCTCTCCTTCTCCCTTTGAGCCTCTTTCCATCCCCTTATCTAATTCACACATACACATTCCGAAACTGACACTTAAAATATCCCGCGTCTTGTGACCTTAGGCAATCTGTGGTTAAGTTTATTAAAATAACAACAACAAAGCTTTCCTAAGCTCAGCACTGATATGCCAGGCACTGGGTTTTTCCATACACTATCCCAATATCCAATTACTTCTTGTAGATTTGTCCTTTGTTTTATCCAATTGGTTTCTGAGCTATTTTCCCTCAAACAAATATCCCTTTAAGCCTTCAATACAGAAACTGTAAAAGAAAAGATTTTTCCCCTAATTAAAAAAAAATTTCTTTAATATACGTACAATTGACAACATCAATTTTTAAATTATTAAATTACTATTTTAATCTTGTATCTTAAAGTGCAAATTGGGATCAAATTGAATGATTCCAGGGCCATTACTTTAATTTTTATCATCAGATTCCAGTATTATGGATGGAAGGGGGGGTGGATGTGAAATATTTTCTCATTTTTCATTTCTAAAAATAATTAATAAATAACTGGCAATTAATGTGGCTAAAGTGGAAAAAGCTTTTACTTGAAGATTAGTTTTATTTTTCTAATTATCATAAGAATTCTGGTTCACCATGAATCATTCAAACATTACAGACATGTGTTAAATAAAAGTAAAAGTTTCTATCCTGATATGCCCCCACTTCCCATTGCTCCAGTGTTATCACTGTTAATAGTTCAATTACTAGACTTGCAGACCTTTTTGCACATATACATATGTTTGCATACAAAAGAACAGGATCAACTATACATAATATTCCGCAATTTGTTTTTTTTCCACCCAACAATAGTTATGGAAATATTTGTGTTACTGTATATAGATATTTCCCATTCATTTTAATGTCTACCTAGTATCCCATCTCACGGATGTGCCATAATTTGACTACTCTCTGACAAACATTTAGTCTGCATCACAAATAGTGCTGCAGTAAAACAGCTTGTACATATGTTATTATAACATGCTTACTTTCACCGTTTACCCAAAATGTCAGACACATCCACAATCTGAGACTAGAAAAATCCTTCGCTGTCTACTTCCAAGGTTAAGCTGTGGGGCTCACAGTGGGGCAGGTCCTACAGAGGCACAAAACACAGCACGGCTTTTCATTCAGGGGGCTACAGATGACTTCCAGGTCCTGAAGATCAATGGATCTTAATATATTCTCAACAAGGAGAGAGCCCATTTAGATGCAGGCTAGGATATACAGTTCATGTTTATAAAGGGAGGGACACATGGGAGGAGAAAATGAATCTCTCAGAGGGTAGTGCCTGAAATATAAGACACACCAAAGGGCATCTGAGGTAAGACTCAGAAGAAAAAGAAAACAAAAAAACCTTCTTACACTTCCCAATCCTTACAGAAAGCGAAGGTCTAAGCTCAGATAAGTTTGATTAAGTTTTCTGGCTCTTTAGAAGTTACACACCCTCTAAATTGCTATAGTCATCCGTTGTCATGAGATCTTAGCAAGCGTCATCTACAAAAGTAGCCAACTTGCAATACCACATGCAGTTAACACCTTGATCACTGGCTGCATATATTTAATCTCCTAGAATTACCGCATTTCTACCGTATGTAGAAAATATCCCCTCAAAGTGTAATTTTTCTCACTCCTATACCATCTCTTTCTCTTTTTTTCTTTAGCAAAATAGTTTAGCTACAATTTTTGAGCAACTACAATGTGCCCAGCACTATGCTAAGTGTCTTTGAGGCATTATCTCATGTAACTTCCACAATAGTGTTATGAAGTCAATGCTATTATTACTGCCATCGTGAAGGCTCAATGAGATCACACTGCTAATAAAGTGGCAAAGCCAGGGCTCAAATCCAGGCAGGCACACTCTAAAGCCTGTGTATCTCATCACTATGGGATATTGTTCATTTTATTCTGAAAGTTCATGGAGTAAGTGTGCAGATTGGAGTGATGGAACTCTATTAATATGTGATAATGAGACTAGAACTACTTAATTTCCACTGGCTTTTGAGTTGCCAGTTAACATAATCCTCAGATTGTCAAAAGCAGAATTTTGGCCAAAAGACCCAAAAGCCCAAAGTAAGGGAGAAGAATTAGCCCTTCAAAACATGTTTGAGATCTTTCCAAAAGTTCTTTAAAAATGCCAGATAAGACTGTTGACTCATGTTTGAAGCCTTTGAGGAAATCTGGAGAACGAAATAAATCATGATAATAGAAAACAGAAAAACATAGGATTCAGGTTCAAAAAGGTGAAAAGGGTAAATTTTGCAAAATTTGGGTCTAGGCTTATTTAGCAAACATGAACAAGATTCCAGGACTGATTATTTACAGATCTCTTGTTTGAAACAAAACAAAAATCTACACAGAACTACAGATTTCAAAAGGTGAAAATCTATTCTTTTTTCCTTTGTTTAATAAAGCAATCTATCTGGCCATTGCTGAAGTCCTGACTATCATTTTGCAGAAATGTATTTAGCAAAAGTTTTCATGATAGAAATAAAAGAAAGAGAAACACAAGGTCAATGACATGCCATTTGGTAAAGGACTAATTAATCAATTCAACCATCAAACCTAAGCCTATTGGCTAATTGTCCAAATATGTACAAAATACGAGTCTCTAATGTCTCTAATAGCAAGCTGTAGCAAATGCAGTGGGTGGCAGAATAAGGAAGTAAACAGTTTATTACAGGATCTCCATGCCTAAGTCTAGAAAGATGAATTTTAATGTGGACAAAAAAAAAATAAAACATATGAGACAGTTCGTTTCCCCCAAGCCACTTTGGATAATATTTTCTAATGGTATGATTGAGCATTCCTCAAAATATCCAAAAAATGAGACAAGCAAAATCAAGTTCTACCAAGAAACTTAATTAAATAGCTAACACTACATTAGGCATGTATGAAGCCTTAAGTAGAGTACATAAAGACACAAAAGAATTGGACAATCTCAAGCTGCATGATTGTCCAATGTCACCATGTCCAATGTTGTTTTATTTCTTTCCTAGGCTGGAAAAAGCTTTTATTACTTTTTATCTCATGCTTGCCTCTTTTTTTCTTCATTAACCCTACTTTACTCAAAACCTACTGCAAATGCTGACTTCTGCTCCCATGCGAAATTGCTGACCCTGACATTTATAGCACACCATGTGTATTGTCAACCTAACGGTCACGTGCTTCTTTTTTATGTTGCCATGGCTCAAATTCATTCCGGGGTATGAATGGGAATTCATACTTTTCCATTCAACTCAAATAAACTCTGAAAGGTCACAATCATAAGGGTCTCATCTTCCTTGTCCACGATTGGCTTGGGGAAAGGGCATACAACCCAGTTTTGGCCATTAAGATATATATTCAGTTATTCATTCTACAAGAATTTACTGAGCACCTACTACACAGCAGGAACTAGGTGCTAGGGAAACTGCAGTGAACAAAACACAAGTGTCTCTGGAGCCCCAGATTGTAATTGTGGGAGAAATAAAACTAATAGTAAACACAAATAGTGTTAAAGGAGTTCAGAGAAAATATTATTTACTTTTAATATTCTAAAAATAATGCCAAAGGAA
Source organism: Pongo pygmaeus (assembly GCF_028885625.2). Lineage (NCBI taxonomy): Eukaryota > Metazoa > Chordata > Mammalia > Primates > Hominidae > Pongo > Pongo pygmaeus. The sequence continues at coordinate 161,712,936 of NC_072376.2, read as the reverse complement.
GAAATTGTTATTTATCTTCCTCTGACATTGATGAATAGGACATGATAGAGCTTCAGCAACATGGAGAGGAGATAGCCGGTCTGGCTAGGATGGAAGAAATGTACATGGAGAAGAAAGACAGAAGAACCATCACTGAGCACTAAACTAATCAGCCATAATGTGTAAGCCACTTTTATGAATTTTCTTCCTTCCTTCCTTCCTTCCTTTCTTCCTTCCTTTCTTCTTTCCCTCTTTCCTTTCTTCTTTCCTTCTTTGATACAAAGTCTTGCTCTGTTGCCCAGTCTGGAGTACAATGGTGTGATCACAGCTCATAGCTCACTGTAACCTTGAACTCCTAGGCTCAAAGGATCGATCCTCCAGCCTCAGCCTCCCAAGTAGCTAGGACTTATAGGTACATGCTACCACACCCAGCTAATTTTTTGTTTTTTGTGTAGACTGGATCTTGCTATGTTGCCCAGGCTAGTCTTAAACTCCTGGGCTCAAGTGATCCTTCTGCTTCAGCCTCCTGAGTTGCTGAGGTTATAGCTGTGAACCACTGAGCCTGGCCCCTGAATTTTCCATTACTTTCTGTTGAGAGTACCGTCACTGATATGACACTGTATGCAGGTTTGGTAGAAATATTTTTGGAGCAATTTATGTTATCTCTGATCACTTTTTACAGGCAGATTGACTGGCAAGCCTATCACCGCCTTGATAACAGAAGACATTAAAGAGAAAGGTAAATATATGCTGTTTTGCTAAGTTTGTGCATCGGCCAGAGAGGAAGAAAAAATACGTAGAATGAATGAACACAGACTACCAGCCCACTTAGATAGAAATATACATCCATTGTAAATATATTTCAGTATAGATGTAAACAGCTATTGTTTGGCACTGAAAAAGTAGGTATTTGTCATCACAGAAGAATTAAGATTATTTTGAGGCTTTTCCTATCCATGTATATCCATGAATAATCATATATATATTTCAAAATCGTCTTCTATGAAAGATTTTATATACGTAATCCTGTGTGTATATAAATATAATATATATATAAAATATGTATTCTTAATCTTTAGAATATGATTTAGAAATTCTAATTCGGGGTCATAATTAAAAATATGTTTCATGATAAGAATACTAGAGGAGAGAGACATTCATTTTTTAATGCATATATAGAGATGGATAACATAGTCAACAAATATTCCCCAAAACTTGGTGAGAAGAAACTGTTATTTTCCAAAACTTCGATATGATGAGGCAAATAGAAAGCAAAATCCCTCGTGGAGGCAGAAAAGGAGGAACTTAACAAATACCTATTGAATGAATGAATGAATGAATGTTTGAGTATCTACAATTTTGCAATGAATGTTCAGTTTCTTTTTACACAAAAACATGGCCCTTTCAAAAAGTTACATTCCTGTTTATAAGAGACAAATCTCCCCCCACCCTCTCCCTTTCATTCCTTCCCCTTCATTTCTCCCTCTTTTGCTTCCTTCCTTCCTGCCTTCCTATCTGCCTTCCATTCTTTTCCAGCAAATATTGAGTGCCTTCTCTGGAACTGGTATTGTATGCTGTATTATGAATAAGACAGATAAGACAGGCTTTTTGCCCTTAAGAAACTTATTATACTCAAGAAAAGAAATGATACATTTAAATAAATTTATAAATACATTTAGTGTGTATTTGTCTGGTGAATATTATCTGGTAAACAGTGAATACTACTGTTTTAGTCAGTCAAAATGGCTATAACAATATATCACAGACTGGGTGGTTTATAAACAACAGAAATTTATTTCTTATAGTTATGGAGGATGGGAAGTCAGGGTCAGGGTGCCAGCATCGTCAAGTTCTGGTGAGGACCCTCTGCTGGGCTGCAGACTTTCCACTTGTTATTGGACCCTAACATGACAGAAAGAGAATGAGAGCACTCTGGGATCCCTTTTATTTTTTTATTTTTTATTTTATTATTATTATTTTTTATGATACTTTAAGCTCTAGGGTACATGTGCACAACGTGCAGGTTTGTTACATATGTATACATGTGCCATGTTGGTGTGCTGCACCCATTAACTCATCATTTACACTAGGTATATCTCCTAATGCTATCCCTCCCCCCTCCCCCCACCCCACGACAGGCCCTGGTGTGTGATGTTCCCCTTCCTGTGTCCAAGTGTTCTCATTGTTCAATTCCAACCTATGATTGAGAACATGTGGTGTTTGGTTTTCTGTCCTTGCGATAGTTTACTCAGAATGATGGTTTCTAGCTTCATCCATGTCCCTACAAAGGACATGAACTAATCCTTTTTTATGGCTGCATAGTATTCCATGGTGTATATGTGCCACATTTTCTTAATCCAGTCTATCACTGATGGAAATTTGGGTTGGTTCCAAGTCTTTGCTATTGTGAATAGTGCCACAATAAACATACGTGTGCATGTGTCTTTATAGCAGCATGATTTATAATCCTTTGGGTATATACTCAGTAATGGGATGGCTGGGTCAAATGGTATTTCTGGTTCTAGATCCTTGAGGAATCGCCACACTGTCTTCCACAATGGTTGAACTAGTTTACAGTCCCACCAACAGTGTCAAAGTGTTCCTATTTCTCCACATCCTCTCCAGCACCTGTTGTTTCCTGACTTTTTAATGATCGCCATTCTAACTGGTGTGAGATGGTATCTCATTATGGTTTTGATTTGCATTTCTCTGATGGCCAGTGATGATGAGCATTTTTTCACGTGTCTGTTGGCTGCATAAATGTCTTCTTTTGAGTAGTGTCTGTTCATATCCTTCGCCCAATTTTTGATGGGGTTGTTTGATTTTTTTCTTGTAAATTTGTTTACGTTCTTTGTAGATTCTTGATATTAGCCCTTTGTCAGATGGGTAGATTGCAAAAATTTTCTCCCATTCTGTAGGTTGTCTGTTCACTCTGATGATAGTTTCTTTTGCTGTGCAGAAGCTCTTTAGTTTAACTAGATCCCATGTCTCAATTTTGGCTTTTGTTGCCATTGCTTTTGGTGTTTTAGTCATGAAGCCCTTGCCCATGCCTATGTCCTCAATGGTATTGCCTAGGTTTTCTTCTAGGATTTTTATGGTTTTAGGTCTAACATTTAAGTCTTTAATCCATCTTGAATTAATTTTTCTATAAGGTATAAGGAAGGGATCCAGTTTCAGCTTTCTACATATGGCTAGCCAGTTTTCCCAGTACCATTTATTAAATAGGGAATTCTTTCCCCACTTCTTGTTTTTGTCAGATTTGTCAAAGACAAAATGCCACACATTTACAACAATGTGTATAAATGTGTGGCGTTATTTCTGAGGCCTCTGTTCTGTTCCATTGGTCTGTCTCTCTGTTTTGGTACCAGTACCATGCTGTTTTGGTTACTATAGCCTTGTAGTATAGTTTGAAGACAGGTAGTGTGATGCCTCCAGCTTTGTTCTTTCTGCTTAGGATTGTCTTGGCAATGCAGGCTCTTTTTTGGTTCCATATGAACTTTAAAGTAGCTTTTTCCAATTCTGTGAAGAAAGTCATTGGTAGCTTGATGGGGATGGCATTGAATCTATAAATTACCTTGGGCAGTATGGCCATTTTCACGATATTGATTCTTCCTATCCATGAGCATGGAATGTTCTTTCATTTGTTTGTGTCCTCTTTTATTTCATTGAGCAGTGGTTTGTAATTCTCCTTGAAGATGTCCTTCACGTCCCTTGTAAGATGTATTCCTAGGTATTTTATTCTCTTTGAAACAATTGTGAATGGGAGTTCATTCATGATTTGGCTCTCTGTTTGTCTGTTACTGGTTTGGAGGAATGCTTGTGATTTTTGCACACTGATTTTGTATCCTGAGACTTTGCTGAAGTTGCTTATCAGCTTAAGTTGCTTATCAGATTTTGGGCTGAAACAATGGGGTTTTCTAAATATACAATCATGTCATCTGCATACAGGGACAATTTGACTTCCTCCTTTTCTAACTGAATACCCTTTTTTTTTTCTCTTGCCTGACAACCCTGGCCAGAACTTCCAACACTATGTTGAATAGGAGTGGTGAGAGAGGGCATCCCTGTCTTATGCCAGTTCTCAAAGGGAATGCTTCCAGTTTTTGCCCATTCAGTATGATATTGGCTGCGAGTTTGTCACAAATAGCTCTTATTATTTTGAGATACGTCCCATCAATACCTAGTTTATTGAGAGTTTTTAGCATGAAGGGCTGTTGAATTTTGTCAAAGGCCTTTTCTGCATCTATTGAGATAATCATGTGGTTTTTGTCTTTGGTTCTGTTTATATGGTGGATTAAGTTTATTGATTTGTGTATGTTGAACCAGCCTTGCATCCCAGGGATGAAGCCCACTTGATCATGGTGGATAAGCTTTTTGATGTGCTGCTGGATTCGGTTTGCCAGTATTTTATTGAGGATTTTTGCATCGATGTTCATCAGGGATATTGGTCTAAAATTCTCTTTTTTTGTTGTGTCTCAACCAGGCTTTGGTATCAGGATGATGCTGGCGTCATCAAATGAGTTAGGGAGGATTCCCTCTTTTTCTATTGATTGGAATAGTTTCAGAAGGAATGGTAGCAGCTCCTCTTTGTACCTCTGGTAGAATTCGGCTGTGAATCTGTCTGGTCCTGGACTTTTTTTGGTTAGTAGGCTCTTAATTATTGCCTCAATTTCAGAGCCTGTTATTGGTCTATTCAGGGATTCAACTTCTTCCTGGTTTAGCCGTGGGAGGGTGTATGTGTCCAGGAATTTATCCATTTCTTCTAGATTTTCTAGTTTATTTGCATAGAGGTGTTTATAGTATTCTCTGATGGTAGTTTGTATCTCTGTGGGATTGGTGGTGATATCCCCTTTATCATTTTTTATTGCGTCTATTTGATTCTTCTCTCTTCTTTATTAGTCTTATTAGTGGTCTATTAATTTTGTTGATCTTTTCAAAAAACCAGCTCCTGGATTCATTGATTTTTTGAAGGGATTTTTTGTGTCTCTATCTATCTCCTTCAGTTCTGCTCTGATCTTAGTTATGTCTTGCCTTCTGCTAGCTTTTGAATGTGTTTGCTCTTGATTCTCTAGTTCTTTTAATTGTGATGTTAGGGTGTCAATTTTAGATCTTTCCTGCTTTCTCTTGTGGGCATTTAGTGCTATAAATTTCCCGCTACACACTGCTTTAAATGTGTCCCAGAGATTCTGGCATATTGTGTCTTTGTGTAAAAGAACAGAAATTATAACAAACTGTCTCTCAGACCACAGTGCAATTAAACTAGTACTCAGGATTAAGAAGCTCACTCAAAACCACTCAACTACATGGAAACTGAACAACCTGCTCCTGAATGACTACTGGGTACATAAAGAAATGAAGACAGAAATAAAGATGTTCTTTGAAACCAGTGAGAACAAAGACACAACATGCCAGAATCTCTGGGGTCCCTGTTAAAAGGCCACTAATCCCATTCTTGAGTATTCCATTATCATGACCTAATCACCTCCCAAAGACCCCTCCACCTAAGACCATCCCATTGGAAATTAGAATTACAGCATATGAATTTGGTGGGTGACACAGACATTCAGACCGTAACAGCTACCGAAATCCAAAGTGGGGAGAGAGAAAGCTATGAGAAGAGTACATCTGAAGATACTTGGAAAAAGTGGTTTCTTTGGTGGATTTAATAAAGTAATGAGTATATGTAAAGGGAAAGGAAGATCATGAAGGCTGGGTAAAATGTAAAACAAAAGCATACATGTACAGATGTATGCAGGGTACTCTAGGGGCAGTGAATAGCTTGCTTTGTTGATGGTACATGTTCCTTATAGAAGAGTCATGAGAACTAAGTTTCAAAGGGCAGAGTGGGGTCATATAATAGAAGTCTTTAGGGATCAGGCTAATATTTGGTCTAAAGGTGGATGCAGTTGGAAGCCTATTTAAGCAAGGCAATACAATAAGTAAAGGAGCTTAAGAAGAATCGTCTGTCACTGATGTAGCAAATGGAAAACTTTTTTCACTTACTGGACTGTGATGTTTGATTTGAAATTACGCTTCAAAAGAAAGGTGAACAATTGTGTTCTCACACGAAAAGTGGAAAGAATAGGGTGAATATGTATACAGTTTACTGAATCTGAGACCCCCATAATAATGATGAATAGTAATATGAAAATTTGTAACTGTTCGAGTTTGATTAAAGCATAGATAAGAGTAGAAAATAATTTAAGCAACAGAATCACCCAACCTATGTTTACTTCAAAACAAGTAAAGCTTTGAATTTCAAAACCATAGCCAAAATGTTAGTTTAAAAATGCAGCCTATTTAACTCATCCATCACATTCAATTGTTTCAAAATATAATATTTTAAATGTTAATTTTTATCATAAAAATCCCATTTAATGAATTGAGCAGTCTCCTAGAAAATCTTTTATTAAGCCAATCACATTCTATAACTATCAGAAAGACTTAGGAATGCTAATAAGAAAAGGAATGTTTTAATGAAATGAAACATCCTAACACAAAGCTACCCAGATCGAGCTACTTAAGAGTCTCAATGGAGAAATGCTAAATGTTATCGAAGGTCTCTCCAAAGCCAGAGCCCTAAGGGCATAACAAACTCCTCCAAGAATTATGTTCTAAATTAGCTAGTGTTCCCCTAGATTGGTTATTAAAACCTTATAACCATATCTTGGAATTAAAAACCATTCATATTACACACTCTGTCAATATTTTATGCATTATATTAAGAAGGAGGAACTTCTAAAATTTAAATTGCTCATTGGCTCTGTCTCCAAAAACACCACTTGGGAAAGTATGACTCAGATTCTCACCTGGCAGGTAGAATACAAAATGTTCTCTTTTCACTCATGAAGACAGCCTGGACTCATGCCAGGAAGATTCTCTCTGGCTAATGCGTGAACATTCATTGATAATATTTTAAACACACACCTTTGTATTAAGAGATAATTGATTTTTTCTTCTAGATTTAGTGAAAATGAGTACTTACTTAGGTTAATCTTACTTAAATGACTTTCTTCAACTTGAAAACTTTGATGTGAAAGTTGTCTGAACTTCCAATGATTGCATCCCAAAGGAAAGCTAAAGATGAAAAATAATGACACATGGAATATTCCAAAGGTTAAAGAGCCTGCCTATTATTGAAAACAACTCTCAAAGGAATTTATTAATATTCTTCTGAACGCTCCCCTCAAAGTGTGTAATTATTACACACATGTGAATTGAAAGAATGATGATGCTTTTTTCTTTTTACACCCTGTCCCCTCTCCCCTCTGAAGTGCTTACACCAGAGTCAAGGAGAGTACTATTCATCTAGCATTAGCAATTAATGCAGCTATAATAAATATAATAAAAGGCTAGTTTAAGCCTACAAAACAATCTGCTGTAGAAGGAGGGGATGAGAGAGAGGTTGGGAACCTTTTTTTGGTCTGGCCATGACAATCACAAATTGTGAGTGTGCATGAGAGTATGTTGTGTACTGTCTCTCCTGGTGGAGATTCTTCTCCATTTCCCCTTTCCTCCAACATAAGTGGGTTTATGTGAGCTCATCATCCAATTCTAGAGTATGATTACAAGCTCAGTCATCAATGGTAGACCTCAAAGTTTAGAACTACCTGAAACTGAATGTATTAACTCAAAGACAGATGTGGCATATATTACAGGACAAGATGAGATGATGATTTTGTACAGAGACTTCACCAAATATTTTGTTTTCAATAGCCATTGATTTTTTTAAGAGTGGTTATGTCATTATTTTGTTCATTGTTGTAATGGAACCTTACAAGTACCAGTTGGTCTTAAGGGAATCTTTAGGTGCTGTGAAATTAAGAGCAAGTTTCAAAACGAAAAATTTTCAGAAGTTGAGAAGTTCAGATAGAAGTCATTTACCCATTAATAGAGAGATGAAAGTTAATCAATTTTTTTTTCTTGACTTGTTTTGACTTCTTTAACATTGTGGGAGATTCCTCATAAGCTTAGACAAGCATGCCTCTCAGCAACGCTACCCAAAAGATTAGTGACATCCACAATACTCTAAGAAAGGAATTTCGTGCCACTGAAGTTTCAATCTCTATACTTGCATGTTGTGTTTAATAAGGAGCATCATAGTATTCTGTGCATCAGATACGTGTGAGATGGCTGAAGAAAGCAAATAAGACCACTGCGGCAGTTATGAAGCTAGAAATAGAAGAAAGAAGATAAAACTTTCCAGAAGAGTATAGGCACATATAATTCCTTCAAAAAACAGCCAACTGATAAATCACAGAATAAAATAAATATTCTGTTAAATTAAAATGTGTATAGCTTTTTTAAAGAATCAACATGTGACACACACTGAATCCTTTATTTGGGAAGCATCAGAAAAAAAAAAATATGTCCCGGTAATATCTATTCCAACAAACCACTTCAGCTTTTCACCCTCTTGAGGTATTATAATTATTCCCTGTACACATTGCCTTTAGCCTGTCAAGAAAAAGTGTTTAATATCCTCATTTTAAAAGATTTACGTCATTGCTCTTGCTCCCCAGGATGCTGTCATTTTCATGCATCCATTGTTAAGTGAACACCGTGCCCTCATTTTCCTTTTCAAAGGAAGACTGAACCGGCATTATTAGTATTTTAAATCTATTTTTTGAAAGGGAAAAAGATACCAAAAATCAACCAAATATTTCCCCGTGATATTAAAAATCACTAGGTCATCTTTAAATTTCCTGCCTTTATACGCTTCTTTCGTGTAAGAAACTTGAGACATATTTTCACTTGGCTTTTACCCAAAGAGAACTTGAGTTGGCTCAAACTTGAACAGGCAAACTGTGGTTTCTTAAAAAAAAATCTTTTTTCTAACACTTTTTTAAAAAGCATTAATTCAACTTACTATTAAAAAAAACAGGTGAAAGTAGTATGTGGCTTTCTTTACCTTATACATAGAAAAGGACTAAGACTAAAAAATTTATTCACAATCACACAAGCAGCCTAAGTGAATTAATAAAATCAAAAGACATTCTGAGTAGAATAAAAAATGGTCACGAGAAATGTGAAATCAAAAGATGAATTTATATGGCAGACAAGTTGATTTCATCCAGTTTGCCACAAACAATTTGGTGTTAGCCAGTTGTCATACAAATGGGTACTTCAAGACACCAGGAGCCTCTGAGTGAGAATGATGATGACTTAAAAACTCTGTAACATCACTGGGAAAACCCAAAGCACACCTTACTAGGTCATTAGTTTTAACTATACATGGAGGTTTCTACTCAACATCACCTATGAAAGATTCAAGATCACTGATCCAATTATCTTTTTGATTCAACAACATATTCTTCATTGAAACCACACCTACTAAAAAATACATGTTTTGTTAGACTTGATATAACTGGTTATTTAAATGCAAATGCCATTTATTTCTATATGCCACATATACAAAGGAGTTTCTAATATTAGCTAACAGAGGATAAACAATAAACATAACAGTTAATTTGCTCTAAAATTGCTGTAGCTTAAGTCTGTGGTTTAACTTATTGAGACAACTTTTATTTTGTTATTCGCAGTATTCCCTTTGGGAGCTAGCTAAGAAACATGCAGCTTTTTCAATCTTGTATTTATAAATAAAGGGTTTTGTTACCAAGTATTAAATATATTTCTATTCAAATCTGCTTTAAAAATATGTTTAAAAATAGATCTCCTGAAAGAAAAATCACCTCTCTAAAACATATTACATATTCATAGTATATGATTTTTTTGTATGTTCAGACAGAAATTCCTGCCTAGAGGATATGTTCTCTAAAATTCAATGTGAGACAGTGTTGGGTAATGAAAACAGGCACTGGATTCACCCAAACCTGGGTTTGAATTCTAGCTTTGTTACTTATTAATGCTGTGACTTTTGGCAATTTAACCTTCTTCAATCTCATCATATAAAAATGAAGATAATAATCTCTATCTTGTCAGGTTCTTGTGAACATTACTATAGCAACTATTACAAGGTTTGGTCATAGGCAGTGCAGCATAGCAATTAAGAGCACAAAGTTTAGAGCCTGACTGCCTGGGTTCAAACCTCAGCATTGTAATGTATAAGTTTTCACCTTGGGCAAGTTACCGAAATTCTCTTTGCTTTTGTTTCCCCATTTGTTAAATGGGAAAAAATATAGTATCTACCTCATAGAGCTACTATAAGGAATGCTGAATAGTAGTACGTGTTGATTATTAAATAATAGACTTGGCATAGAATACATACTATGCAAATATTAGGTGTAATTATATAACAGTCTAACAAGTAATAGCTATTCTGATGATGCTGCTGCAGAAGAGGTAGAATGTGACCATGAGAAACTCATCAAATGGCTCCATTCCAAAAGAGCAAGGATGACAGGAAACAACTGCATTGCTATGACAACATCGAAAATAGCTTTCTCCATTACAGTTATCTCTAGTCTCCAGAACCTGAAGAATGTTTTCAAAGCAGTCATAATTCTGCACATTCTTTGAAATTGCCCCTTTCATATAACCAATGGCCAAATAGAAAATTTTGAAACTTCTTGATTCCTTATTCAGACTATGTCTTAACCTTTTAATACTGTTCTTTGTTAATTTCTACACTTGATCTCAGCCAAAAGGCCGAGATGTGATCTTTGTTCATTTCTTTATTTTTTCTTGTTCATTTCTTTATTTTTCCTGCATACATAACTTCTCCCCAATCAGATTATCAGTTTCTTGGATGGCAAGGATTTGGTAAGCTCATTTGTTCCAAGCCATGAAAAGTGTTGTTAAATATATACGTTATCAAATCTAGACACTTAATAACCTTATGGCTAATATTTTGTATTCCTGTATGAGACACATACTTTTATAACTAATATCAATATGGAATAAATCAATGCTTTATCTAGTGCTTTAATTCAATTTTATGGGAGTTAGCCTGGAGGATATTTTAGTCATCTGTGCTTAAACTTTGCTTGGCTTTTACACAAATAATATTAAGCACTGTAACTATTCCCAAATTATAAAAAGCTGTAGTCTTCTTGTATAGCCAGAAATTCACATAAAACATTAGGAACTTTTACTTAATTTTACAACTAAGATATACAAGATAGATAAGATACTGTTGTTTCAGTATTAACTAGAAAATAGAAATAATGAATAGTTTTTTATCAAAGATAAATTTCTTCTAGTATATCTTTGATAAGTGTTTCATTAACTTTTGATTTGTTTTCTTCTCCAGGGATTATCTGTTAGCTGAAGGATGGCTCTTTTATTTATCATTTTGATCTTATCATTTTCATTTTTTTGCATAAGAATATGCATTTGGGGAACTTTTCCCAATTTCCTTTACATTACTGATTTGACTTTCTCAGCATCAATTCTGCATTTACTTGACTACAAAGGGGGTTTTAATTTAGTTATTACATTGTAATAACCTGTTTAATGTTTTATTTCTCTGCAAATGTTGCCATGAACTGAACTAAACACTCCTGTTGTTTTTTAGAATTCAAAATACTAATATGATTTGTAGCTCTTTAAAAAGTGATTTTATCTAATTTAGCCTTACAACAGCTTCTCAGGCTATTGAATTAATCATTATTATCTTCATTTTAAAGAAGAAAAGAATCTTAGGTAAATAACTGGCTGACTACAAAGATACAAGTTGCATAGGTCATCTCTATATCTCTAAGCAGCTGCTATTGTAGTTCCCCATCAATAGCCTGGTGTGTCTTAGAAACTCTCTGGGAGAGTATCGGTGGCACAGTAGACAATTTTTTCTGATTGGCACACCCAATGATGAATTTTCTTTCCCATTTGCATAATTCAAATCAAAGAAATTATAAAACAATTTTACATTTTATACTAATTATTAACAATTTCACATTAATAATTAAAAGATAGACTTTATGTTATACTGTGTTTCAAGAGGGTCACAGGGTCTTTGTTGAATATCGAGACTTATAAATTGTCATTTAAAATGTACTTTACCTAGTTGCTGCAGAGCTCTTATCACATTTGTATGTATTTAATTATTTTTTGTAATAATTTAAATAAGCTGTGTTCTCTCCATTAGATTATAAATAACATGAGCACCGGGACCAGATCTGTCATGATTATTTCTATTACCAGAACCCGATGGTATAGTGTCTGACATTTAATATGTAATTGTTTAGTGAATTAATCAATTAACAGATTCAAGAGATTCAAGCCATTTAGGGTTGAAATTCAATCTCTAGGTCCATCTTTATATTTTCCAGGTCAGCCCATGAATTTTGTATTTTGACCCTTTTGCTCATTTTGCCTCAATTTGTTTTGAAGGAGAATGATTTGTTTTGTCTTTTTTTTTAAGCTACTTGTTATATTGTGTTAGCCTAAATTGTGTTTTTCATCCCCTTGGCCCTTCTTCAAGTTACTGCTTCATGTCACAAAGTAGTCCTCATTTCAGGTTATGGTGACCACGGAATCTACAGAAGGAGAACAGTCAGAAGGCAAAGCCTCCAGGCATGTGATGACCAAATATAAGCACAGGATCTTCTGGTGTAACCAGAAGTGGGGGAAACAAAGGCATGAGAGAGAACTACTGACTATAAATTTTTACTCTCATATTCCTGCAAGAGTTTTTTGGGAAACACTGTCAAAGCTTTACTATATTGAAAAAGTAGTTGTATTATTATAAAAAGTCAATGATTAGTTTAAAAACAAAAGTGAGCATAATTTCCTACAACCCCAAAATGAAAAAGGCATTAAAGAGGAATAATAAAATCACATTTGATAATGGAATTGTTTTCCCCACGCCCTCTTCACCAGAAGGTAATTGAAGCATCAACGGAAGTACATGTAAAGGGGCTGAGAGACATTTATAAATATATCAAGAGGGACAATCCCACCAAATTATATGTAATATGCTAGAGGACCCTTTCTCTAGCTATTAGCTCCAATTTTGTAACCCTTCAGAAGGAAAACTGAACCACAAGAGAAACTCCAATTTATATACTTTGAGCCTAAGGCATATTCAAGCCCTAGTGATCGATTGGAATGGCTTTATAAAGCTAAGGTAATCTACTGATGTCAGTTGGGGTTTTCTCATCATCCTGCACTTTTCCTCCATCAAAGGAAAGGAAAGAAAAGTGCCTGAATGGGATACGGCTCTACCAAAAAAACATCTAACACATAGGAAATGCTATTTCCCCTTGACACACTGTCATTATCCAACAAAAGACCAACTGAAGAGACAGGTGTTTCCTGGGGAATAAGATAGAACAGCGAGGGGCATTCTCCGAGATTTGAATGGGAGTAGGACTTTACCTAAAAGTCTGTGCTGACCTTTTCTTTATTTCTTTCTCTCTATCTCTCTTCCTTCCTTCCTTCCTTCCTTCCACCCTCCTTCCCCTTCCCCTTCCTTCCTTCCTTTCCTTTCTTTTCTTTCTTTCTCTTTCTTTCTTTTTTTCTTTCTCTCTCTCTCCTTCCTTCCTTCTTTTCTCTTTCTCTCTTCGTTCCTTCCCTTCTTCCTTTTTTGTTCTCTCTCTCTTTTCTTTTCTGTTCTTTCCTTTTCTTTCTCTTGAAGAGAACCTTAAAGAGTGGTATTCCTTCAAATCTTTCCTGTCTATGATTCAATCAAGGTAAGAGAGTCTTGGTTCATTCTTGCTTTTCAGTCTTTTGGAGACAGAGAAATGTATGTGTGGAGGATTCAACTTTAATCTTTTTTTTTTTTTTTAAATTGAGACAAAGTCTTGCTCTGTTGTCCAGGCTGCAGTGCAGTGGTGAGATCTTGGTTCACTGCAACTTCTGCCTGTTGGGTTCAAGTGATCCTCCCACCTCCACCTCCCAAGCAGCTGGGACCACAGGCATGTGCCACCAAGCCTGGCTAATTTTTGTATTTTTTTGTAGGGTCTGGGTTTTGCCATGTTGCCCAGGCTGGTCTCAAACTCCTGAGCTCAAATGATCTGTCCACCCTAACCTCCTAAAGTCCTGGGATTACAAGAGTGAGTCACCACACCTGGTGGAGGATGAAACTCATATGAAGAAGATACTCCATGAAGCATCAGATACATATTTGGAGAATAGGGACAGATAAGCCTCTTAGGTGTTTTTTGTTTTATATATAAATATGCTTTATATCAATGCCAGTTGCAGTCAGCCAAGAATAAGAGCAAACCTGGTCTTCTTCAGTGGTCAGAATTTGAGTGAGATCTGCATTCTCATGGGCAGGGAAATAAACTGCAATTATGGTGTGCTGAGGAACATGAGTTTGTTTTCAAAAAATCATGCTGAATTAACGTACTTGTTTCCGTTGAGCTTTTTAAGCCAGAACTTGATTTTTCCCTCCACCCTTCTGGTCCAAGCCTTTCTGCATGGAAAAAAGGGGAAAAGAACCACTTCTTTCTAATCAAATACTGAGCACAGGACACTCCACATTTTGGGAACAGGCCCCCAAATCTGGCCATAAACTGGCCCCAAAACTGTCCATAAACAAAATCTCTGCAGCACTGTGACATGTTCATGATGGCCACGATGCCCACGCTGAAGGTTGTGGGTTTACCGGAATAAGGGCAAGGAACACCTGGCCCACCCAGGGCAGAAAACTGCTTAAAGGCGTTCCTAAACCACAAACAATAGCATGAGCAATCTGTGCCTTAAGGATATGTTCCTGCTGTAGATAACTAGCCAGAGTCCATCCCTTTGTTTCAGCCCATCTCTTTGTTTCCTGTAAGGAATACTTTCAGTTAATCTATAATCTATAGAAACAATGCTTATCACTGGCTTTCTGTCAATAAATATGCGGGTAAATCTCTGTTCGGGGCTCTCAGCTCTGAAAGCTGTGAGTCCCCTGATTTCCCACTCCACCCTCTATATTTCTGTGTGTGTGTCTTTAATTCCTCTAGCGCTGCTGGGTTAGGGTCTCCACAACCATACTGGTCTCAGCACCATATTCCCACTTAGGGCATCCAGGCCATCCCAGCATTTGGGTGGAAAATCAAAAAGCAGAGTCAAGCAGGTGCTGAAATAGCAGACACAAGGCTGGTGAAAAGCTACATCCTTCTTCCTGATAAACCCTTCCCTCCAAAGTTGACTTTTCTGGGCAGGGCCCAGAAAACCATGCAGCAAGACATCTCTCTCTTTGAAAATATTTCATTAACCAATTAAACAGGCTTAAAGAGAAGCAAAATGTGTGACAATTTTCAAACCAATCTGATCCTTTTGGACTTGAAAATAGGAACTTTGGCACTGATGGCTGAGTTATTTTCTTTCAGTGTTTAAAGTTATTAAAAATTATAAACCCTTGTGAACTTTTTGATATAAATCAGTGGTTTTAGTATTGAAAACAACTTTCTTATTTTGAGCTTTGAAAAGTGGCTCAATATGTTTTCTATAATAACTTTACCACTTTCCAAGACATAGATTTAATATTACACAACTGTCACTATCCAAGACAAATTGAGCTCTTAAAGTAAAACTATGATAATTATAGTATATTCCCATAATGGCATGGAGAAAAATCCAAACTGATATGGATTTTGTTAATCTGATGATAACTGACACATGGGTTGATGTTACCTTTGCAGTATCTCTTGAAAAGAGGGCTAAGCACATTACTATGGGATGGGCAAACCCATAAGGAGATTGTTTACCTAAGTATACTCATTTACATACAAATTATATAATTGCAACACATAAGCAGGCAGTTCTGATATATTACTTCCAAATCATTTGTCTTTTTAAGCTTTTCTTAGACAACACTTGGTTAGCATACTGTTAGTAATTGTGAGAACTTCAATAACTTAATTTCTTGGTGGGAAAAATATTCAGATGATGTTTTTTTCTTGATACTTGGATCCAAGAGACTCAGTTTAAATTCTTGGGCAAGTACATTTATGGATCTCACTTTCATCATCTGAAAATAAAATAATCATACTTTTGTTACAGTATCACTGTGAGGATTAAATGGGATGAAAAATAAAACATCTGTCAGAGTGCCTGGAATATGGTAGGTTCCAAATAAAACCTTTTTGAATCTGAGTGTAAACTTTTAACAAAATCTGATTTTCTTTTTCCCAAATATTGTAATTACCAAGGATTTTTTTTTCTAGAAAATTTATGTCCATGTTTCCTTTAAGGGTTCCTTTAGAAATATTCCCTTACTTTCAATGTCTATTTTTAAAAATTATATAGCGCTCTATTAAAATATTAGGCTGAGCATGGTGGCTCATGCCTGTAATCACAACACTTTAGGAGGCTGAGGTGGAAGAATTGCCTGAGCCCGGAGGTCCAAGGTTACAGTGAGCTATGATTGCAGCTCTGCACTCCAGCCTGGGTGACACAGTGAGACCCTGTCTCTAAGATATATGAATTTTTAATATAGAGGGATTTTTTTTGTTCCTGCAAGGTTCTGTAACCATGGGGATTTAAGGATGCATACTCTACCCCATTACCTATATATTCACAATCCAGAAAATTGAAGTTCAAGAGCATGCTGGCTTTGGGATTCCTAGGGAGGGAGGAAGAGCAATGAAAAGGTGGAAGAGAATTCATTCCAGATGTCCACAAATTCCAAATACTACCCACGATGGCCTTTGTAGAAATGTCTTTCTTTCACTTGGTAGTGAACAGCTTTTTCAATATGAACTATTAAATGTAGAATTCTTGCCAGCTTTAGTTTCACCAAATTAAGAATGTTCCTTTCACAGAGGTATGCTTCTAAATCTTGGTTAACATAAAGATAGTACTTTGTTCAGGGACAGGGAATTTTAATCACTATAATCAACGTCTGTAGATTATAAATTTCTAAACTATAGAATATTAGGGTTTAAAAAAATGGGAAAACATCAACACAACATTCTCATTTGTCAGAATGAGGAAATGGAGACCTAGAATAATTTACCACCTTGTCAGATATCTAATGGCACTTTCAATTCTAACATTTATGTCTATTGACTAGTTTCTAAGTATCATTTTAACTGCACCATTCTCTCATAAATATAGTTACTTGAAAAGTTAGCTCTACTCTCTGTACTATACCCTTACAAATAACTACATGAAAAATAGGGCTTTGTCCTTTTATCAAAATGACACCATTAAATAATTAACTGGGATTCTGGTTTTATACATGATCACAGAGACAAGTGAAACCAAAAAGGAAATAGAGAAACAGTAAGAAATACTTAGAGCCAGGATGAAGAAAACCTAGTTTGCATGGATATTATGTTTTAGTGTAAGATAAAAACTTGAATCTATAGTAGAGAAGGTCAATCCTCATAGTCACCCTGGGAATGCAGAAAGGGAAGAGTGAAAGCGGTGTTTGGTGGAAAACAAAAACAACTCCCTTTCCTACTAACAAGCAAAACAGCTCAGACCTCTTTTCATCTTTGCCTGCTTGGGAACATTTCAGCTACTTACTCTGAATCTGGGATACCTAGCCAATGTCCACATTACAAATTGAGAGTCAGAAATAAAATCTCTGAAGAAAACAAAATATTTAAAAGAACCTGTAGAGGATGCAGCTGGCTGACCAGCACACACACCAAACCCATCATCTCCTTTAACTTGTTTTCAGAGAGTTGGAAAAAATTCGATATTCAGGGAAGGCATCTAAGTTCTCTTGGCTTAAGCCAAGAAGTAACAAAGAAGAGAGGTACTGTTTCTGTTTTAATTTTAAAATACGGCTAGGACACAGCTCAGGAGCCCATTTTGGAAAGCCATAATATATAACCCAAGGCTCCTAAGATGGATTGCCCTAGTGTTGTTTGATATCTCTTCAATGTCACATTATTATTCCAAACTTAAGTGGCCCTTCAGAGTTACTTCTATACCTACCAAGCTATCATGCCTAATCTTCAATTTCAAGGGGGTCCACAGACCCCCTTGAAAATATTCTCCTTAGAAGACCAAGTATCTCTGTAAAGCTTTAGAAGTGAATCATGCCAATTACTTTCTGTTTGTGTGGTCTGCTGGGAGTAAATTTCATAATGGGTTACCATCTATGAGATTTGAGAGTATTGGGGTGGAAGGATGTACTAAAACACACCACTGTTTTAACCACTGCATAATATCCTAGAGACCTACTAGATTTGCAAATACCCGCCCTTTCTGAAACTGATTAATACCTCTTGTGGCAATCACCTTCAAAAAGCAAGGAGATTGATGTAGTGATATGTTAGGCTCTTAAAAATGCAATCTAAAATTGTTTGCAAAAATATACTTCTAATAATTTGGCCAAAAGTCTAACTATTCAAAGATTTTCTCCTTTGAATATACCTCTTTGGATATACCTCTTTGATGCCCTAGTCCATGTCCAATTCTCAGTTTGTAAGTGCCCTACTGTCATGAGCAAACACAGGAGCCACAATGTGGCCAAAAATGGCAAAGGGACAGGCCCACTGTTACACTGCACTTTCCTTTTCATATCCTTGCAAAAAGTAAGATAATCTCAGTAATATCAAGATGAAAAGGCTTAAGGACCCTTCTGAAATCCATGAGGCAAATCTATCTGAACAGCCCAAACACCAAAGAGTCTATTTAGACAAAATAAAAATGTATCCCATTTGGCAAGGAAAAGCAACTGGCATGAATATTGAATGTGTTGAAAATTCTCACATCAGTATTAAAATGCAACCAGATAGTTCTTTAAAAATGACTAGCTTCTGAAATGGAAGCTAAATTGTTGGAATGTGTGTCCAATTCTAGATGGTTTCTCCTCTTTCAGGGACAGGAGAGCAAGATTTTCTGCCCATAGTTAATTCTGAAGATGAGCAAACATTTTCTAAAAGACATTTTTGCTAAAAGACTGACCAGACCACTCTAAACAAACAGAAAGGGAATGAATACATCTCAATCAAGATCTGGTACTGACCAGTTTACCTAAAACATTGCGCTTTCTTTGGATGTCTTCCTGCACAACAACAGAATCAGGCTTAAAAAGTGCTTTGTACAAAATAGCAACCCTTGCCCAAAAGCTGGATCTGTAACAAAGAAATAAAACCTCTTCCTTCCAGGGAGCAAACCAGTCAGCTTAGTTCATGCCACGAATATCTTTCTTATGCAAAGAAAAGTATGAACTCATTGGTAATGAATTATAATATTAACTTCCCTATTTCTATTCCAATTTCAGTAGAACTACACCACCAAGGGAATTAGCTACAATAAGAGAGAGAAAGGGGGCTAAAAATTATTTATAAATATATTATGAGGAGGACAAAAAGAGTAGATAGAAAAAAACAAACTAAATGGGGACACAAGGAAATACAAAATATGGGCTAAACTATACAGAAAAAAGTGTAGAGTAAGAAGTTACTAGCTCCAGCCTTCAAGATCACTGAAACATTCAGAGTCAATCATGGCCTCTCACACCTGCAACGTTTTTTTCAACAAACAGAAAATGCTACTCTCAGCCACAGCCAAGTTCTTTGGAAAACCTGAATGAAAAGTCTAAAGAAATCTTTTATTGCTCACTCTTTCATGCTTGGAAAGATAACAATTGTTTGACTCAGCTCCTTGAGAGAGAAGAGACTAATTTATCTTTGTAATTTCAGAGCCTAGTAGAGCACCCAGCACACAGTAGGCTCTTACTTACTACATGCTTGGGATGATGACTGAGGCATTTTCTTCCACCATATTCCATAATCTTCTAGCCCTGGGGGTGCAGAGAGATTACCTGGCCAAGAAGACTAGGGGTAAAGTACCTTTTTTTACCTGGTAAGTGGGTTGGGAGTTAGGAAAACATGATGTCTGGCCAACCCCTTTCCTAAAGGAGTTTATGTATCCCAATGCCCCACCCACCACCCACCTCCACCACATACCCAGCATTTGTTGCTTGTAATGGGTCAATACATCAATGAATTGATGAGTTGCAAAGGAAAAAAAATACATGCTTGGAAAATGAATTTAACTAAACAAGATTGAATGTAGCCCAGCCCTTTACTCACTGAGCTTGAAGGCTCAACTCTCCACAACCCCCTGGGAGAGAGGAAGGACATGGCATTAATACTAGCGCTGTTAGTGCTAGCTATTGCAACATCAGAAGTATCAAAACTCAACTGTCTGGTGCCAATGGCAAAACCAATGCTTACCAAATACATTATAATAATAAATATAACTTTATAGGTCTCACAGATTTATTTATGTCTGCAACTCTAAACCTGCTCCCAGCCCCCAGTCTCCAGAAACCAAGCTAGCTGGCCTTTTGGAGATGAAAATAGCATCAGGCATCAAGGGTGTGCATTTATGAGCAGGACAGGAGGGTGGACTAGCACCTGAACCTTAATGCATTCCTTAAAAGTTTTCAATGGGAGCATGAGTCAGGGGTGCCACCTGGAGAGAACCGTTCTCAGTAAAAGAAGGACAATGTTTACCTTCAACTACCCAATTTTTTGCTTCCAGGAGATGTAACACACAGATTGCCTGTAACCATGGCAATCAGCTCAGCTGTGAGCACCCTCATTTATTCAAAGCACAGAGGCAGTATAGGAGAGAAAATACTATTACAAATAGGAACAATAAGATTTAATGTCAGATGCCAAAATATGATTGGTTCAGTATTGGATTCCCAGCCATATGAAGCACATTACACTTTCTTGGTTTCATCTGCTCTTTCCTGATCCTCAAGGGTAATATTAATTTCAATTTCTTCCAGAAACAATGATTGACTTGTTTCTAGCACTATCTTGGGAGTGAAATAAAAATTTTGGAAAAATACATTCTCGGCAATGCACTGTGTGCAACAGAGTTGAGATAACCATGCCAAAAACTATAAGGAAATGTCAACATACACTTAAAAAAAATAACTTTTGATGGAGTTGTTTTAGGGAGGTATTCAACTTCTCGTGAATAAGTAATAAAGGATGGATACTGTATTTACTGATTCTTCTCCCTAATTTCAGTCTCTTTACACTCCTGGAAGAAAAAAAGTATTATGGAGGCCACTTTGCAATCTTCTAAAAGTAGAGTAACAGAAAACCTATTCTTGATTTTCAAGGCAATTACTTATAACTCATCAATTAACTAAACTTCAGTTATTGCAAAATTTATTAACTGTATCCTAAGATTTCCACTAATAAAACTCAACTAATGTATTTCACAGGTACACAAATATCCAAGATTGGAAAGAAGAAAGAAAATGACAACAGAATTTTGCAGTCTACAAGGCAAGCACTGCCATTCATGTAGTTATGGAGTTCCTACTATGTGCAGACAATGGGAAACTTTACGAAGGTGAGCAGACAGGGATCTCACACTCCTACTATGTGTAGAGCAATGGGAAATGTGTGGCGATAAGGTAAAGCTCTTTTATTTCAAAATATTTTAGCACAGAAGGAGAAATGTCTACTTGAACAATGAACAAAATACCTTATTGAAACAAGTCTGTAGAAATCTGTTTAATCAGAAAAGCATAAAAGTTATTACTCTTAGCTGAGTGCTAACTGATTTGATTCAAGTTGTCTAAAATTTTCATTGCAGATTTTGAAGCTTGATAAAGCCATAATTTGAAGACTGCTTCATTTCCCTAATGCTCAGCCTATTTATCACTTGTAATTCAGAAAGGATTTTTAAAAGACAAGAAATAATTTTTTAAATGTTATGCATGTGCCTTTTAAAAAATTTCTTTTAGCCTTGTGCCTCCCACTAAAACTTCTTTTCTCAAGTTCTTTGGCCCAGGCTGTAAGTGACAACTAGCAATCCCATTCCTCTGCCTTATAAAGTCTTGGAAGAAAACAAATTCAAGATCACTTTCCCCCCTGACCACTTAAGAGAAAGAGATAGATTTTAGGCTAATGATTAGAGGCATCTAAGACCTACTATAGTATTTCTAACCATGAGAAACCATTACTATTTTAAAATAATGGTGTGTAGAGGATTGGTCACTATTCCCTTAGTAATGAAATTTACTCTTGCAAAATTTTCTTGCTAATGCTAGTTATCAACTACTTATCAAGAAAATCAAGTGACAACATTCATACCAATCCCTTTAATTTCAGTAAGCCAAAACCAACGAGACTTATTCACTTGTCACTTGGCATTACTTTCTCCTTCTGTCAAAGAAGACTCCGGGTTTTTTTTCACTTAGGCATTTCCTTAATAATAACTATTCTAATATCCAAATTGCATATACTAGTCATTATTGGGTAGCTATCCCCATAACCTGAATACTTCCAGGCTTCGTTCCTATGTGAAGTCTTAGTAATGTTACCGTCCAAACTACGGCAGCTCTTTACCCTCCTCTTCATGACTGGAGGAGTTCAGCGTGCTCTCAAGCCGCCTTCTATCTGTTCTAGGCATCCCACGGTGGCTTCTCCAGAGAGCTCAGAAATATGTCTGCTCCTGTTCCCATTTTCCTGCTCTTTCCTCCAGGAACCTCGACGTAGCCTGTTCCCAATGCCCTCTATGGAATCAGCCAGGTCCATGCCACAAGTATGAATTGTTTCCAGTGCTGCAGTCCTGGGAGTGCCTGAGCCACAAGCCAGTGTCCCCTACTCAGTTCTGCCCTGTGGGGACTGAAGCAGGACTATATTCTCACAGGCTCTCCTAAAATCTGGGCTGCCAGCTTCTAGCTCTTCTCCATTCTCAAAGTGGCCCAGGCCATCTCTCAGACCAAGGGTAAATGCTATGCCAGTTCCACCTGTTGTCTTTGTGTGCATAAATCTCATTCTTTGTGCTTTATCTCAAAAAAAACAAAATCAACTCATAGGGTTATATTCTCCTGAAGAGATTCCACAGCCCACCAGTCCTGCAAAGTCAGACATAGAAGGCCAGTTTAGGCATATATATATACACACACACACATATTTATATATAAACATATATATGTAAACTCTACATATGTGTGTACATATATATGCATACACATATAGAGAGAGTTTATATGTTTATATATACATACAAATTATATATAGAATTTGTATAGACATATAAACTATATATAGCATTTATATAGACATATATATATGTCTCTCTCTATATATATATAAAACTCATGTTATATATGACAAATCCCATATATAACAAATCAGTGGTGGGGTATGGTAATTCAAAAAAATGAATATGGTTTCAGGTGGAAATTAATTTATATGGTCAAGACTGCTAATTAGGCTTTTGTTGCCTTTAACCTAAGAGTAAGGCCAGCATCTGTGGTTATGAGCAAATACTTAAGGCTATGGTAGCTGCAAACACTTGCAGCCCTGAGTCGAAGGACAAAGGCTAGAATAAATTCCCTACCAAATGCTCAGAAGTGATATTTATGCAAAGAAGATGTATATTTTAATAAATATTTGTGGAATACCTATTACTTGCCAGGAACTAAGGACACAAAAGGGATTAAAGCACCAGGTCAGCCCCAAAACAGCATGAAATATGCACCCAGGCAGTGCTGGGTTCAAGCCCTAGTTCTGTCCCTTGCTACTTTATGACCTTAAGAATCTTCAAGATGGAGTTCTCAAGAGTCACAAGTATGACAGCGTACATGCAATTCCTTGCCATCAGCACAGATGTTTGTCGTGTATTCATTTATGAGTGAATAATTATTGAGTGACAACTATATCCCAGGCATTGTTCCAAGAATTAGAGTTACAGCAGTAGACAAGAAAGAATGTCTCATAATAATGAAATGAAGCTAACTTTATTACATTTATATCACAGTGAAATCAACCAGGTCAAAGGAAATGATTCTTATCCTGTGTCACTCCAAAAGATCTTATCCAAAATAAAATGATGTATTTTTTAATTTCCAAAAATAGATTAAATTAAGTTGAGGTCTCTACCTGTACAGTGGCAGGAGAGATGAATCAGCACCTTAACAATTTATTTTGCTCACCTCCTTCTTCATTCTGTTCTCCACTCTTTCCCTCAATTGGTAGATTTTGTCCCTGGATGGCCTCTCCTTCTCACACTTTTGTGTAGACAGACATGAGTGTTCAGTTTTGTGCGTAGTGTGTGTGTGAGAGAGAGAGAGAGAGAAAGATAACTGAAAGAGAGTGTACACATGTGTGTCTGCAAGAACAATGGTAGACATCCATGATCCTTTGAAGAAATTTAACCTGGGTTAATTACTCAAAATCCTTATATTCAGAACCTTCCATATTGAAGCTTCCCTGATCCTTTTCTGCTCCAATAGCTCATAGCAATGCCTGAGTGCTTTGTTTCTTAAAGAGGAGTTTATATTTGTAGAGAAGTTGTAAAGAGTCTCCATATACCTGCACGTAGTTCCCCTGTTATCAGGAATTTGCACTAGTATGGCACATTTGTCATCATTAATGAACCAAAACGGATATTATTATTGGCTAAAGTTCATACTTCATCTAGGTTTCCCAACTTCCCTGAGGTCCTTTTCTTGTGCCAGGATCGCATCCAGGACCCCACATTACATGTAGTCCTCATGACTCTTAGACTCTTCTTCTTGGCTGTGATAGTTTCTCAAACTTTTCTTGATTTTGATGACCATGACAGTTTGAGAAGTATTGGTCAGAAATTTTTGTAGAATGTCTCCTGGTTGGAATTTGTCTGGGGTTTTTGTCATGATGAAACTGAGGTCATGGGTGTTTGGGAGGAAGACCACAGAGGCAAAGTGCCATTCTCTTCCCATCATATCAAAGGTACATGCTATCAGCATGACTAACTTATCATTACTGATTTTTACCATGAACACCAGGCTGAGATAGTCTGAAAATCCTTTTTTAACAGAGATTTTTACCAATTATTATATTTGTATTCCCAAACTGCTTCAAAGATATTTATCAAGAAATCTCAAAATAGCCTCTTATTTTTACCTAAAATTCATTCATCCCTTAATTTTCACTGCGAAATATATTGAGTCTACTATCAAATGCCAGGCACTGAGGACACAGGCATAAATAACACATGTCCCTACTTTCAAGAGCTCATGGCCTAGTCTAATGCAAGAGAGACTTGTAAAAACGTAAAGAAGGATCCAATGAGTTAAGGGACACTGTTTAAGGAATAAAAGGAACCCTGAGTAGGTATAGTTATCATTTCCATGAGGAGCTAGGAGGAGGGAGAATCTCCTTCCTAGAGAAAGGGACTCCTAAGCTGATCTTGAAAGATACATAGGATTCTGCCAAGCAGAAGAGAAACCATGTGCAAAGCAGGTGTGTGTTCGTGAAAGATGGTTTTAGAGAAGTGGCGGGGAAGGAGGATGAAGTGGTAGGTAGAGATCATGGAGAGCCCAGTTTGCATTTTGAATTGTGTGGCTCTCAGGCTGCTAGAGTCAAAGTATTAGAAGGTAAAGGCAGGCTTCTAGCAGGTTCCACATCTGAAGCAGGAGTAATAGTTGGTCAAGTAGTCTTCCCTGAAGGCTTGGAGACAGGGCACTAGAGTAGCACACATCTATACACAGATAGGATCTGTGCCTCAGCTCTGGCACAGATTTCTCTCTCTCTCTCTCTCTCTCTCTCACTCTCTCTCTCTCTCTCTGTCTCTCTCTCTCTCTCTCTCTCTCACACACACACACACACACAGAGGGAGAGACATATTTGCCACATATCCATTCCCTAAGAGCTGCCAACCCAGACTGATAAATCTTTAGAACTGACTACTTTGTCTCTTTTTTCTACACCTTGGCAGTGGATGGAGAGGCATCAGCCATGGCTCAGGAATGCAGCCGCCTACTTTCCTGTTATCAGCAGGCATTCCTGTGGTTACACTATTCCTGCTTAGCTTATCAATGGCCCTTGGGAACACAGAGTCAGCACCCAAAGAGGGCCAGAAGAACCTGCTTGTTGGACGCCCATCCACACCATGAGGCTTTCCTGGATGTAGAGGGAAGTTACTGTTCCTCGGGAAAGCCCCTCTTCCCAGCTGGTATGAATGCTTTAGCTTAAGAATCTGCCTCATGTGTTTCATACTCAGAGACATGACCCCCTAATCTTTATGTGTGAAAACTTCCCGTTGATAACAAAAGGAGCTTTTCCTAGGATATCGCTGACCCAGGGTAAGAAACAGTGAGTGAAGTCTGTGCATTTTGTTAGAAGATTAAATATCCATTATATCCCCCCATATTCTTCCTCACCCCAATATATCTGTTTGTCTCGAAGTTTTAGAACTTCTAGAATATAAAATATAATGTATGATATATAGTCATATAACATCTAATATTCCCTCAATAGCATTCCATCATCAGAATAAAGTACAAAATCTGCCGTCCATCATGAGAGACCTTTTAGGATCAGGATGCTGTCCTCCTCTCTGGCCTCATCTGTCATCACTACCTGCTTGGCCACTGATGCTCCATCTTCCTGAACTACACCCCAGAAACTCAGCAATCAGGCCATGTTCTCTCTTATAGCACTGCTTTTGACATGCTGGTCTCTCTGCTTGGGTTCCTTTCTTTATAGGATTTTTCCGTCCATCTTGGTCTGGCTAAGATGGTCTCCTGATCTGTCTGCACCATCTTTCAGAACTTTGAGATGGGTGCCCCTCGTTTGTGCTATCTTTGCTTATTCGTAAAGCCCCTTAGGCTTCCTCTCTCATGACATATCTAAGTGGCCTGCAGTGGTCTACCTCTTCAACCTCACTCCCTGGGACCATATCTTATTGCAGAGGGATGTGACTGAGTGCAGCAGGCCAGTCATTCTTCTGCTCTGCCATGCACAGGGCATGGCCATTTCTTCCTCGTGCTTGCTACCCCATGATTGCAAGATGGTTGCTGTACTTCAAAGAATCACATCCTCACTTCAGGGTCTCAAGCAGGAAGGAAGAGGGCTATGTTTTCTTTTTAATCAAGGAGGAAAAAAGAAGCCCCAGGAAGAATTCCTCTATGCCACATTGGCCAGAAATGAGTCATATGGCCATGCCTTGCTGAAAAGAAGGCTAAATAGCAAGTATCTGGCAAAGCAGAAAGAATTATCACAATGGGTCCGATCATGATTCATGAGCTGGTACATAGCCCACTGAGGCAAACTCGGGATTTTTTTAGGCAGAAAGAGGTTATAGCTTTTGACCAGTCAAGTAATAGTATCTACCACACTGAATTCCACTTTAGAAAACATAGATACAAAACACACTCCTGAAGACTGCACCAACAGGAGGCAAAATTTAAGGAGCAAGAGAAACTATACATGTAGGTGATAAAATAGTAATATTTATCTGTTGGGACTCAAATAGGTGTTTTGTCCCAGAATTATCTCAATTCATCAAGACTTCTTTGAAACTCCTTGCCCATGCTTAGCCATTTATTCTAATTAGAACAGTAAACGAATCTCCATTCTTATACAAAGAAAAGGTGGGCCTAGCTTCACAGAACCGCACACAGCCCTATTATGTAATATAGCTTGGAAACTGTATGAGCTAGTAAGTTTGATTTGATATGTTTGAAAGTTTGGCAGAGCCTTAGTGATAGGTTTGGGCAAAAAAAAAGATGAAACTCCATAATTATTGTTTCCATTAGCTAAATCCATCAGCTGCAGATTTGGAGAATACTTGTTTCAGGTATTTGGTGAGCGACTCTCTTCTCTGAAGGTATTCAATCCTAAAGTGCACATCAAATCATTTCCACTAAAATGCATAAAGGTCTTGGTCAAATGTGACTCATGTGTATTTATTTTATCCCTTTGCTGAAATGATTTCACCCAACCTTAAAACAGATCGAGGTTAGTTGACTCAGAAAATTAGTGCACAGGATGAATAAAGATAGTATCATGAGCTGGACATCCATCAGGTCAATGCATACTGCTCACTGATAGCTTCCCCACCATCCTCTGTACTATACCATCACTGTTTTACTATCCTTCATCCATCTGCTATGGATGTATCATTTTTTGGTCCTCAGGCTAATAATTTCCATAGGATTTAAGATAGAAGTCAAAATTGGAGTGTGCCAGAAAATGAGGATTAAAGGACGCAGGTCTCTAGGATTTGTTCTCTCATGGGAAGAACCTAAATACCTGTCTCTGAATTTGCTTCTTCCCTGCAAAGTAAAACAGGATCAGGCCCTGGTCCCAGTTAGGAATATGTACCCCCTCTATCCCCTATCCCCTTAGAAGCCAAGTGGGAACCAGAAATAGGAAGTGGGAAAGGAGGAACCTGGGACAACTTCCAGTCTAAGTAGGTGTTTGGGGATTCTCTACGAAGTCCACCTTAGATCCCCAAGGAAATGCACAGAACTATTGGTCAAAGACACAGATAATAGTAAAGTGCCTGTGTTTGCCAGACATTCTCTTCTGTGCCTATGTATTCCTTGGAGGTTTTTCACGGAAGTGTGGTAGGCCAAGGATGGGATTTGAGAGTTTCTAGATCACCTAATTACCATTTCCTACTTTTTCAACCATTTATTTCCAGCTCGTTCCTCCTACAAAGCCAGTAATCTGGCACTGTATACCCTTGATTATAACAGGGAAAGGCCACAAAGCATTCTGATGTAAAGACGCATGCAGAGATAATGTAGTAAAAATAATATAGCTTAGCAACACATAGGTCTGGGTTTAAATCTCAGTACAGCTGCTTTTTCATTCTGTGACCTTGGGTAATTTATATATTAGCCCCTCTGAGCCTCAGTTCCCTTACTGAGTTAGTAACACTTACCTCAGGGAGTTAGTATGAGGATTAAATGTATAAATGAAATAATTAACCACTTATAAAATGTGCCAGACATCTAATGTGTGTTCAACAAGTGTTAATCTCTTAAGTGAACATTCTTACTAGAAAACTAACTCACAACTCTATTGATGGTAAGCAATAGAAAGGTATTCCTATAAAAAGACATTCATCTTATTTATACACAAACCATAGGAAAAGATGGCAATAATGACCTCGCATTTCTAGGCTAGTTTTATCACCATAATATAAATTAATTGAAACAGACAAACTACATTAACAAAGTATTTATTGTTTTTATTTCAGGGTTTTAAAAAGCAGCATGTTTAAGAGCTGACCATATTTGAAAGACTCTAGAATAGCAGATGATTGATTAAAGGTCTGTGGCCACAGATCGGATGTGTTGATTTTGTTTCCCCGAAGGTATCCACATAGCAACTTGGCAGTACACATATATCCCAAATATATGTACACAGTGTTTACAGAAAATACTAATTGTACCCTCACCTAAAATGTTAGGTCCCATTTTCATTTTAAAGACTCATAATGCTTTTCATAAACTAACACTTTTGTTCATTTCAATTCTGTTATGAATTTGAAAGAAGGACACAGCAAATAGGTACTTAACTAAAGTAAGTGCTTTCTCTCATGGTTTTATCAATCCAAGTCTATGGACATAATACAGAATCAAGTATCCAAGGAAACTCCTCGGAATTTCACTGTAATCATAGCTCATTTTTTTGACCTGTTGATTGCAGTTAATTTAACGTCATGACCTGCACCTCAGAATCTCTCATGTCCCATGCAGCTTTGTCAAGATGCTTTGTATATAGCTGGTACCTAGAGAAGGTTTGCCACATTGCACGGAGTTGATCACCCATTTTATTCACTGGATTTGGCTTTGAGCAACTTACACTTTTTTCTCTCCAAAAATTAAGTCCACCCACAAAGGAAAAAGGCAGAAGGATGCTGTGGCAAAAATGCTATCCTGGAAAACAGATCTTGGCTCTGGTCCCAGCTCTCTGTGACTTTGGACACATCATTTGATCTTTTTAGATCAAATTTCCCCATAAAAGGGGGTGCTAGACAAGATGCATGTGCCAGACTGCCAAGGCCAAGGCACACCCTAAGACACTCATGGTAATATCCCTGGAACTGTAGACCCTTGCAGAGAGATTATAAAAGTGATTTTGAATAATTATTGAGTTAAGTGCTAGCATTCCAGCATGACCGCTTCAAAAGAGATAATGCATATTTATGTTTTTTGTATTTTTTTGGCTTTTCTTAAAGTTACATTACTTTAGTGTTATATGTCATATAGTCATTAGGATTCCAAGAGAGCAAATGTCAACAAAGGTCTGAAGTTGTTTGGCATTTTATCAATCACTATTTAGAGTTTTCTTTTTTTCTTTTTTTTTTTCTTAATGTGGTTAGGAACACAGAGGTTCATGTGATGTAATAAGAAAGAAATAAAGGAAGCTTTATCTGCTGCTCTTTCAACCTCATCCACTCAACACTTACCCCGTGACAGACCCCAATACTCTTAATGAATTCCCAAGGTTACAAAAGAACTTGGAAGATCTTAGATTCCTACATGGTGATTACAGAGGCTCACATTTTGCCAAGTCATATGCAGGTGGCTGAAAAGTAAGTTTACTTTATCTGCATTTCATATTATACTTGTTCTTTCTTATGAATGTTTCTTTCATAGTCATGCAAAGTACTCGATCAGTAATTCCCCACCAAAATGGTTGTTACATAAGCGGCCATGCAACAATGCATATGTCAGCTCAGATTCATGTCAGAGAAAGTTCTCTAGTTTATGTAACTCACTCCCCAGCAGCCAGTACACAATTTAAAAAGTGCGGGCCTTTACATTATGGGGGGAGGGGGGTTATTTTGTTTTGTTTGTTTTTTTTAACACATCACATAAATACACTTCCTTTCTCCTTTGTAACGTATGGGATACATGGAATTCCTAACTCACACAGATCTCACTGTAGACCCAATGAATGGCACGGAGCCGACAAAACACCCACACACTTGTCTCAGTTACAGATCTCTGCTAAAGACCATAAGTTGGCCATTACTATGAATATACACTTCTGTTGGATTTCTATGGTATTTGGTTTCATTAGATTGTATGTTAAGTTAAATATGTTTTTTAAAGTTTCATTCTCCTACCTCAAAGTTACGGTGCATCAAGGGGTCTCAGAGATAAGTGGAGCTGCCACCTCAATGTCCCGACCCCACAGAGGTGCCTCTCAAGCCACCTCAAGGCAGCTGAGCCCCAGCTCGCACCAGATCACTGTGGAGCAGAACCAATTTTTAAATGTCTTCATCTGGTCCCTCCTACTTTTATGGTGCTCTGGGGGTGGTGAGAATCGGGATGCATTGAAAGCTGCTGGGACATCTGACTCTTTATTTTCTTGGCTCTACATGTCTCAACTCTGCACCAATCCTCCCGACTGTGCAGAATTTCACTTTGGAGAGCAGAGGCAAAAGGATATTCACAAAGAGGGGCAGGAGCCATCAATGCTGTCTAGTGAGAGGAGAGAAGAGGCATTGTAAGTCCCCATAGCACTGCTGCTGGGCTACCCTGCCAGTCAATGCCACTTTTCCCACAGGCTCCAGCCTCAACTTCCCCTGGTGCAATATGATGACGGGGAGAAGGGCTCCTAAGAGGAAACTGATTTAAAGTATCCCTGTTTTTCAGAAAACACTTCCAAGTGCTCTCTCAAGAATGTGTTTCTATTTCATGAGTTGATGTCATATTTTTAGGGGGAGGGATGTATGGAGAGAGAAAACTTTCAAATATCTGGAAATCAGTGGTATGATGAGCCCTGTTCTTTGCTGCTCCAAGTACAACACCAAAGCATGTGGTGGAAGTGATGGGACAGATTTGGTTCCATATTAGAACTTCCTACTAGTATGCTGCATTTTAACGGATGGCTAGGAGTAACATCCACTTTACGGAGGTATATAAGCAAGCTCCAGACAGTAACTTGGTATGGAGACTATGCCAAGGATCCCATGGTCAGAAGGGAAGTATGGTGTTGGGGAAGGACATTTCTCCCTCCCCTCCCCATAGTGCCATCCTCTGCTTATAGAGGAGGAAATACCTACCCAAGCTCTAGCCCCTCCCGCTGCCCTATGGAAGGAATACATACCACTCTGGACTAAAGCTGGCATCTTTGGTGCCACATTTTAACAGAGGGTCGAGTTACTGTATCTTGAGAAAGACATGGGTACGTCATGCTTCCTTCCACTTTCTGTACCCACTCAAAGTGAATCGTTCCCCACTGTTCTCTTTAAATTTTTGCTTCATGTAGCAGAGGTTCAGGGTCTCACTCCCCTTCTCCTCCTGACACAAAAGGCGATCAGACTGAACAGTGGGATAAGCCCTGAGGATGGCTGGGAACAGTCATCGTTGGAAAGGGAACCCTCCTTTGCTGCCTTTCTCATTGCCCCAGCACTGGTAAGTGCAGCAGATTGGCCTTTTTCACATTGCAGGGATGAGATCCTCGGGATTTGAGAGGGTTCATCTGGCTTCCAGGATTAAACTGTGTTTTCAAATCTATCTTTTGACAAAGCCCAACAATAGGGTTATTTCTATTTACCCATGCACTTCTATTAACCCAGGTTGGTCCCTCCTTTCCCACTCAGCTATCAATCTTTGTATGTATAATCAAACCCCCAAATATATCTCCAACCAAACTTTCACAACTACAGTGGCACACTCACACAGAGTGATCTAAATGGAACATGGGTTTTCTGTAACCATAACCAAACCATAAACAGCATTTTATACACATTATCATTCAGAAAGAAATCAGATTTTTTCTTAGCAAATGGTAAGATATAATATAAGGAAATTTGAGAATTATCATATAACTTATAATGTCTCTTTTAGCCCTAAGGTCCTAAGATTCAGTGACATGTGGTGTTTTCTCTTTTTCCTACCACTTTTTCAGCTTAATTATTATCTATAGAGATTAAAAACACAACTAAAATTTCTGCAGATTCACAGTGCTATTTCAGAATAGATTTTACCCCTTAGTACCTTCTATTTAATCAATTAATGAGAATTCTTTGGAGCCTGCTGCAGAAACTATAAATTCCAAATGGTTCCTCGGAACAAGTCATCATCAAACCAATTAGGCTGCCGTTGGTAAATACCACAGCCTGCAGTTGCCATGTGTTACAAAAACAATAAACAGATACCCTTCATACCTCTCCCTTCCCTAAAACAATTATTCCTATAAAAGTCTGTCTCTCCAGATTTTTTGTTGTGGTGTTTCTGATACCAGTACAATCAGAAAGTAATGAAAGTGTTCACTGAAAGCAAGTTTTCACTGAGCATTGCAGGCCAATGAGAATGCAGATTAACTCAAATAAACTTTGGAATGCCAGCCAAACCCATGAAACTTGTCAGCAGTTCATCTACTGGGAGTGGTTATGCTTTTTCAGTAGTACCTTATCCTGAAATGACCTGATGGAAAAGCCAGTGTCGGATGACACATGACATCAAGTGTTCAATGCAAATTCTGCTGGCATACTATCCTGTTTGACTCCCTTGCTCTCGAGCCTTCCACAGTTGCTAATAAGGAACTGAGTACCTTTACAATCTCCAGCAAAACATGTGAGATGGAAATGTAATTCCTTAGGGAAGCAATTCCCAATGGCATTCATAGATTTGATTTTTGAGTTGAAAAGTAGTAAATGACGAATTGAAGTTTCTTTTTCTTTACTTAAAAACTATTCTTGACATTAATTTTACTTGTATTTGTTAACCAGTTTACATTTTATTTTGTTACTGAGACACTCAAAAGTGTCTATATTTTAGTCAAAGCTAAAACTGAAAGACTTTAGCAAATTGACTTTTCTCTTTCTTCCAACAAACATTAACTTAGTATTTTACCTAGCTTTATTTTCAAATATGGAGTTTTATAGCACCTTGATTTATAGCTGGGTGTAAGAAAAGGTTATGTCAGCATTTACATTATAAGGCCATGGTTTTGTGGTTTATAACTAAGCCATAAAAAATAATTCTGACTAAAATTTGGAATGCCAGTTTCCACCTTGAAACGCAAGTGTGTCCCTAGCTGTATGACCACACACACACACACACACACACACACACATCAGAATTCAACAACTGCTGTTTTGTATAATACATTTATTCAATATATTGCTTTGATTAAAAATGAACTCAAAGAAAGTCAAGGCTATGAAGTGAATTCAAACAAAGCTGTCATCTAATGGTAACAACTTATATCCTAAGATATATTTTAGTAGATTTGAAAGTTGATTTAATGACAAAAGAATTTACTGTGTAGTTTTCATAGTTAAAGAATAAAGGACAGAAAGATGAAGTAAGACCTCCACACACAAAAAAATAGCCTTTTCTTAATAAGAAATATTTGCAACATTCTTCCACGCTGTATGGTAGATATTCTCTGAATCTCTTTGCAGATGTGATCCAACGTCCTTGAACACGTTTATTACAATCTATCATCTACATGGCAACAGTCAGGGCCACGCTCATAAACCAGAATGGCGCTAGATCTGGTAAGTCATTAAGCAAACATATTCCTGTGTTGTGCATGGCATGCGTGCCCACTACCTGCCTATAAAACGGAAATAGCATTTCTGATTTACAAATTACCTCCTAAGACATGTAAAGCTGGCTCCTTTAATCCACGTTACTCATTTTTGTATTTTGACTGTTTCAAATGCTAAAACAGACCTGAATACAGTTTCCATAGTTCTCTTTATAATTATTGTATTTTTCATTTACATGATCATGAAACCTGTTAGCAAGTGAGAAACAGAATCATTTTCACTGAGACAAAAAATATTGAGAATTAGGGGGAGAAATTCTGAGGCAATATAAACAACAGAGTCTAATCTTATCAAAGAGAAAAGGCAGTTGGTGAATCTGAAAAATCACTTAGTTACCACTCAGTCATAGAACTTATACCCCCAAATAGGATTTAAGAAAGAAAAAAGCAATTTAGTAGGAACTGGAAGTTATAAGGCATAGATCTGCTTTAGTTGGTGACAAAAATTATGCCTCAGAGGTTAAGAGCATGGATTAGGGTGCTAGGTTGCCTTGTTTAAATCCTAGCTCTGGCACTTACTACTGCATGGTCCTGAACCAGTTACTTAACTACTCTGTGCCTCGGCTTCCCGGTGTGGAAAGCAGAAAAACAGTATCTCCCTTACAGAGAGGCTTTAAAGTTTAAATGCATTAACAAAGGGAAAATCCTTTCAATGTTGACACATCATGAGTGTGACATAAGTATTACCTATTATTTTTATTATGTGACCAAATGTGGAAGAAAAATTCTATAGGAAAGTAGTAACATTGTTTAGTCTTTCAAAAATCATGTATTCTCCTCCAATCGTGGCTCTTTGCAATTCAAGAAATCCTAACAAATAGAAAACCTTTGTACACAGGAGAAAATGGAGATGAGCAAAGGCAATATTTGGCTTATTTGTTATAACCCTAATAAAACAAGACTGCTTGAAGAAATAGACCAAATTGTGGAATGTTTAACATTGAACCAGGACTGGCTCTTCTGAGGAAAAGATATAATATTTATCATGTGGCCAATTTTGTCTGTGAAAATAAGGAAGAACTAATTGGTTTCAACTCCCTGATGTTGCTTAAAGGAGCATATAAATGTATGATCATAAGTATCCTCTAAATGAAGGGGCTGGTTTTATGACGGCAGAAGTGAGAAAGAGTAAGGTCATTTAGCCTGAGCAACACAGCAAAACCTTGTCTCTACTAAAAATTAAACAAAACAACCAAAAAATCACTCAGGTGTGGTGGTACATGCCTGTGGTCCCAACTACTCAGGAGGCTGAGGTGGGAGGATTGCTTGAGCCTGAGAGGTGGAGGTTGCAGTGAGCCTTGATTGCACCACAGCACTCTAGCCTAGGTGACAGAGCAAGACTCTATCAAAAAAGGAAAGAAAAGAAAAAGAAAGAAACTAAAAAAGAAAGAAAAAGAAAGAAAGGGAGAGAGAGAGGAAGAAAGGAAGGAGAAAGAAAAAGAAAGAAAGAAAAAAAGAAAGAAAGAGAGAGAAAGAAAGACAAGAAGGATGAAGTTTGAGGTTATTCTACTCTCAAAAGAATTTCCTGAGCTGTTGTTGAATGTGATCCTGGTTACATAGGAAAACAGAGACCATTACCCTCCTTTTCTGGACACGGAGAAGGGAGGAATGTAAAACTGCACAATTCAGTTAAGAGAGTAACTCAGGATGATTTTGCTGCCATCCAACCTAGAAGCAGCTAGGAAAGTAATAATTTACCTGTTTCTTGACTGCAGTGGTTTAGTCTGACACATGCTTTTGATTCAAAAGCATGTACCAGACCAGAAGACAAAACACAAAGTAATTTGATCAAAGTGATCCCTGTGGAAAAAAGCTCTATTAGTCAACTTAGCATGAGGACATATTTGGATTAATTATTTCCTTCAACAATGGAGCTTTCTGGACATAGAAAAACAAATCTTACATGGTTCTCCTCCCATATTTTCCTATCAATTGAGAGTCAAGTTGGGAATAGGTTTCTGGGTGCTGTCACTAAGCACCACCAAAGAAGTTTTGGTTGCCCACTTCAAACAAACGGAACTCCTTCCAGGGAGGAGACCAATGATGTTTAATTACTGCCACAATATGGATCACTCCACCCAGGAGCTACACTCCACCTATAAAACTGAGCCTTATGTGTGTAAAGCCACTTGATATATACCTTCTTCCCCAAGTTTTTATGACCCATACTGAATGAGTGCAATGGCAAAAAGAGGCAAGCTTCTATTATTTTCTGTGTAATTCCTAAGCTTGTTGCATTAAAAAATAAAGCTGTGGTTGCCCCCCACCCTCAATCAATCTCCTTGCATGTTTTAGCATTATTCAGTCCTTTAGCTGGGCATAGCGGTATGTGCCCTTATAGTCTCAGCTACTCAGGAGGCTGAGGCAGGTGGATTGCTTGCACCCAGGAGTTTGAGGCTGCAGCAAGCTATGATCGCCCCGCCACCATCAGTCCGCCCTGAGCAACAGAGCAAGACACTATCTCAAAAAAAAAAAAAAAAAAGTATTCAGTTCTCTTCCCGTCTCTGCTGTTTTATGAGAAAATAAAGTAATTACAGTTAGAAATATTAAAGCCCTGTTTGAGGCTAGGATATGGCTGAAACAAGTCTACTCCTGCAGAAGAGTCAGGATGTCTTGTTATATCTCTTTAAACATCAGATGTTTTAAGGGGAATTCTGTGAATCAGTCCTCCTGCACTTATTTCTCCAGTTGATGTGATGTCTGCAATAGCAAGCTTCTCTTTTTATTTCCTTTCAGCACTAAATGATATCAGATGGTCAATGTATCAATGAAGCTTCTTCTGCAAAAAATGTCTCCCTTATTTTGGTTTCATTTGATGCCACAATGGTAATATTAGGAGAAGTGGCTGGGTGTGGGGGCTAACACGTGTAATTCTAGCATTTCGGGAGACAGAGGTGGGAGGATCGCTTCAGCCTGGGCAACATAGCAAGACCCTCATCTCTAAAAAAAAATTTAGCTAGGCATAGTGGGCATGCCTGTATTTCCAGCTACTGGGGAGGCTGACGTGAGAGGACCGCTTGAGCCCAGGAGTTTGAGGCTAGAGTGAGCTATGACTGTGCCACTGCACTCCAGCCTGGGCAACAGAGCACGACCCCGTCTCTAAAAATTGTGTGTGTGTGTGTGTGTGTGTGTGTGTGTGTGTATTAAGAGATGGCAGATGTACTAGGAATTTGGCTCCACTTCACTTCAGATGGTCTGAATACCAGCATTACTATCACCTGTATGACTCTTTGGCATGGAGAATCTTAGGCACTACCCCAGACCTACTGAATCGTAGTCTGCGTTTTAACAAGAACTGAGATAATTGACATGTGTATTAAAGTTTGGGAAGCACTGGTTAAAATAGTCAGGGGTTCCACTAGAAATCATAAAAACGTAGTTTCCCAACACTGGTTTCAGCAACAAATCAAGATCACTATAATGAAATTTAAGTAGAAAATTTTTTAATGAGTTACTTTTTTTTTTGGTAAGTCTACATTATATGCTAATTAGTTTTGAAGATGTTTTAATGATTTTGATAGCTATGATATAGAACTTCCACGGAATGTGTAAACTCGGAATTTTAAGCATTTGCCTACACATAAATTATAATTACTTTTAAGCATTGTTGGCAGAAAAACTGAAATCTACAGATAATTCTTAATTTGGCATTCTTCTAAAGAGCATTTTCATCCTTCATTCAAAGTTTGGATATACATTACAGACTGATAATAATTGAGGTAAATGTTATCTTGCAAAGTTAACTAGTGAATATGAACTTTTAGTTTATTTCTATGAGTGATACATGTACATATACAAGGTTACCTGGCTTTATTCTATATTTTTCAAATGTTGATTATTCACTCATTTAACATGTGCTAGGATTGTTCGAGGTAGGGACATTCAGCAGTGATCAATAGAGACAACATTTTTCTCCCTTTCTATAGGTGGGAAGACAGGCAATTGATAATAATATAAAAGTAAAAGCTACAATGTGTTTAATGGTGGTAAGCGCTATGGAGACAACAAAGCAGGGGTGATATACAGATTGCTGGGGAAGAAGGGGTTTGTGATTTTAAGCAGGTGGACAGGGAAGGCCTTGTGGAGAAAATACCATTTCATCAAAGACCCCAAGAAGGTGAGGGGTCCAGCTTTGAGGCTGTTCAGGCAGGGAGAACAAGCAAGTGTGATGGTCTGAGCCAGAAGTGTGTCTGGTATGTTGCAGGACCAGCAGGAGGTCAACATGGTGGGGCAGAGAGAGTAAGGGCAGAGCAGGCAAGGTCTGTGAGATAAAGGGTGACGGGGCGATCGGGCAAGTCTGATAGGCCATTGAAGGAGCCATTCACCTGAACTGAGACGGAAAGGGATTGTAGTAATGTGAGCTAGCTTATGTTTTAAGAACTTCAGCATGTCTGCCCACTGAAGGCATACATGCCTCAAGCTACAGGGGCAAGGATAAGAAGCAAGGGCACGTACCTTCCCTATTTCCTCTCTCCAACGATATCAGATTCCCACCCCTTCCCAGTCACACATGCACTTCTCATTATCATTATGTTCATTTCTTCTAATCAATGCATACAGAAATGTAGACCTAGAGTGAACTGAAAGTCTAGATAATACAATGCCTCATTTTAGAGATGAGGAAACTGAGGTGTGGAAATCGGTATGATATTCTCAGCTCACTGAGATTATGGCCCAGATCGAACTGGAAATGTTGCGACTTCTATTCCCATTCAGGGGCTCAGGGTGCAGCAGTTAAATGGCAAGGGCTTTGGCACCAGAACAACCAGGATCTCAGTTACATAAACTCTCCAAGTATCAGTAAACTGGAAATGACAAGAAGAGTGTTTACCCTTAGGATTGTTGTGGTGATTAACTGTATGTAAAGCAAACCAGTAGAGTATTTGAGAGTTAGTTGGTGATCAAAAAAGCAGAGCTTTCATTCTGCTTCCCACTATCACAGCATCACGTGACAGCTACTAGAGGTCAGAGCCTGTGTTGTTCGAACTGGTCAGTTTAGCCCACTGTACAATGCTCATGACAGTACTGATATTAACAGACAACTCTAAGATTGAAATAAAAAAGTAATACATTCACATACTTAGCCATTTTGCTCACTACCCACCTCTATATCTTTCTAGAAAGAGGCTACTGAGGAAAGACAGATACCACACAGTGGTTGATTTTATTTGTTAGACTATGCTTCTATATGAGGTGAATTACGAATTAAAATTGTAATAATAGTAGCTACTATTGAGTTAACGCCTACATTTCAAACACTGTACTAGGTACTTCATATACATATTAAATCATTTATACTCCAAACAAAACCCTACAGGTGGGCATAAAATATGCTCATTTGACAGATAGAAAAACTGAGGTTCATACAGATAAAGCCACCCATGCATGTTGACAATAGTACACGGTAAAGATGGCAACAGAAACCAACTGTGTCACCCAGAGGAAGCTACCTCTCTAGGGATACACACAAAATAGCTAATAGTTACAATTTATTAAATGCCGATATGTGCCAGGCACTCTGTTTGTCAGTTTACATACTACTCCATTTAATCCTCACAGAAGTGGGTACTGCTGTACTTTATAAAGAAGGAAATGGACTCAGAGGGGGATTAAGTAGCTTGACCTGAGTCACTCTACTCCTTGAGCTGAAACCAAGATTTGAACCCATGCTCTCTGACATGGTTTGGCTGTGTCCCTACCCAAATTTCATCTTGAACTGTAGCTCTCATATTTCCCATGTGTTGTGGAAGGGATCCAGTGGGAGATCATTGAATCACAGGGGTGGTTCCCCCGTACTGTTCTCCTGGTAGTGAATAAGTCTCATGAAATCTGATGGTTTTATAAGGGAAAACCCCTTTCACTTGGCTGTCATTCTCTCTTGTCTGCCTCCATGTAGGACATGCCTTTTGCCTTCCACTGTGATTGTGAGGCCTCCCCTGCCATGTGGAACTGTGAGTCCATTAAAACTCTTTTTGTTTATAAATTACGCTGTCTTGGGTGTGTCTTTATCAGCAATGTGAAAACAGACTAATACACTCTCTGACTCCAGTGCCCAAGGTTTGGCCTACTGTTGTGTGACTCATAGTGCCAGATCTCCTGTGGCCATCTCACCAACTAACTATTCTGCTGATTGTAGCAGCCCAAAGGGGCACCTGGGGAGAACAGCTATGCCTTTTTGGGTCTTATCCCTAAATGTTGCTTATATCCCAATTTTCTCAGTACCAATTTAATGCTCAGTCATTAAGAAATGAGGAAAATGCCTTTAGCAACATTCCAGAGAATGTTCTTCATGGTCTTAGAGTGGTGGTAATTTAACAACTTTTCAAGCAAAGGACAGGTCAGATATGTTTCAATCTGCTCTTCTCACTTATATTTCCTTTGTAGAGCATTTTAGTCCATATTTGAATGGGTTGCATTACCAGACCCAGATTAAGCAGTTCGCCAGATGGGATCAGCCCCACCAGGGTCCCAGTCCCCAGCCGGTGGCTGCTTGTTCTAGTGGACAACCTGAGCCATCACCATTGTCCCTGGTCCTCACACCATCAGCATCTCAGTCTCTGCTACTGCAGTGGCAGCAACACTGGTGCTTGGGACCGGGTCCAAACTGAACTGACATATAAATCTATAATTCCTCCAACATTTCCAAGCTTAAATGGTGCCCTACACTGTGGTATGCGCGATCTGTTTCCTAAGTGATTTCCTGGAGGGGCAGGTAACAAAGTCCAAAAGTATAATGCCTCATTGGGTGAACTTTGGCCAGTGAGAGATGAGAGACAAGAAGGAAAAGGCAAGTAAATTTTTCTCCTTTTCTCTCTAGGGCAGGGATTATGAAACAACAGCCACAGGGCCAATCTGGAGCACCTCCTATTTTTATAAATAAAGTTTTATTGGAAAACAACCATGCCCATTTATTTACTTATTGTCTATGGCTGCATTCATGCTATAATAGCTGAGTTAAGTAATTGTGACACAAACCATATGCACTGCAAAGTCTGAAGTATTTGCTTTATGATGCTTTACAGAAAAAGATTGCCCATCCCTGCTCTAAGGGACTACTCTAGGGCAACAACTGTCTGGAAAATACTGTGCAGAACCAAGCAATCAACTGCTTTTCTGCTGATGCTATGGCCAACTTGCTTATATACTTTTTTGTGTTTGCAACTCCTCCTTCGTGCCTCGCTTTCTCTGCACTTCATTCCTGCCTCCCTGAGATTGTATCTACCAATAAAGCCTGGGTATGTAAACTTTGTCAAAGGCTCCATTTTCTGGAGAACTGGAGATGAGGAAAGCTATACATCTACAACCCATATTCATGAATTTTGTTCTTCCAGATGCCTTTTTTTATAAGTTGCATTAATTCGTCAAAAAGAATACAATCATGTGCCTCATAATGATATTTAAATGATGGAACATGTGGACTGTTAAGAGTATAATGGAGCTGAAAAATTCCTATCACCTAGTGTCAGTGCAATGCATTACTCACATGTTTGTGGTGATGCTGGTGGAAACAAATCTACTGCACTGCCAGTCGAATAAAAGTCTTAGCATATACAATGATGTACAGTCATTATGTACATAATACTTGATGACAATGTTACTGGTTTATGTATTTACAATACTATACTATTATCATTATTTTAGAATGTACTCCTTCTACCTATTAAAAAAAAGTTACTTGTAAAACAGCCTCAGGCAGGTCCTTCAGGAGATAGTCCGGAAGAAGGCATTGTTATCATAGGAGAGGGCAGCTCCATGCATGTTATTGCCCCTGAAGACCTTCCAGTGGAATAAGATGTGGAGGGGGAATACAGTGATACTGAAGATCCTGACACTGTGTAGTACTAGGCTAACATGTGTGCTTATGTCTTTGTTTTTTAACATAATATCTAAAGAGTAAAAAATAAAAGTAGTAAAAATAGAAAAAAACATAAAGATATAAAGAAAGAAAATATTTTTGTACAGCTGTACAACGTGTTTGTGTTTTAAGCTGTGTTATTACAGGCGTCAAAAAGTTTTTAAAAATTTAAAGTTTATAAGGTAAAAAAGTTACAGTCCTGCAAGCTCCACTCATAAGTGCCCTACACAAGTGCGCCATTTTTAATCTTTTATACCATATTTCACTGTACCTTTTCTATGTTTAAATATGTTCAGTAACACAAATCCTTATGATTGTGTTACAGTTGCCTACAGTATACAGTACAGGCATATGCCATACTGTACAGGCTTGTAGCCTAGGAGCAATAAGCTATCCCATATAGCCTAGGTGTGTCATGGGCTATACCACCTAGGTTTGTGTAAAT
Organism: Pongo pygmaeus; assembly: GCF_028885625.2. Taxonomy (NCBI): domain Eukaryota; kingdom Metazoa; phylum Chordata; class Mammalia; order Primates; family Hominidae; genus Pongo; species Pongo pygmaeus. The sequence goes on along the minus strand of NC_072376.2, from coordinate 161,670,527 downwards.
ACATCCTATGATGTTTGCACAAATACATTCTGATGTTTGCACAATGACAAAATTACATAACACATTTCTCAGAATGTACCTCTGTCATTAAGCAACTCACATCTGTATAATTATTTTCTAAGTTCTGCCATATTAATTTGAATATGTTTTATAAAGCCATCATATTTGTCAGATCTCTGGGAGTATACTTTGAAAAATCAAACCAATTTTATCCATATTATGTATATCTTTGGGAGTGGTTTTGCAATCCAGGATTTCTCTTGCCCATAGTGTCATTTACTTGGCAGCACACAGTTGGGAGTCACTTGTGCTTTCCATGGTCATATTTAATGAGCATATGGATGGCAACCTTCATCTGTCCTGGCTCAATGTCATCTCTCCTTCTTTGTATTTTGATTCCCCAATAACTAAGTCTACTTACTCCTGTAAGTTTCTCTGTTCTTATCTGCTATACTTTTTTCTATCAGTTACAAAGATTTAATGTACAAGTTCTATTATAACACCAACAAAACACTCATTTTCAGCCGAAAGAAAAACATTAGCTGCTGAGGCTGATAAGTAATTATATGCAAATTACAGAAAGCTGGCATAGCCAAGGAGCTTTCAAAAATGCATGTTGTCATTTGCAGTGTTGTCCCCAATACCCTGCTAACTAAAGAGCTTCTCTAACACCAACTTGAGTTTGAGCTGAGCTGTCAGTCTTCTTAAAGCCAAGGATGAAAGAAAGAAATTCTGTAGGTATATCAGATATTTAGTCTAGGTCTTCTCTCATCCCCTCTCTGTATCTCTGGTTAAGATAATCTAGATGAGATCAGATCAGAGAATAAGAAATTCACCCTATCAGGACCATTTGTTGAATCTGTCTTCCAAAGTGCTAAAGTAGTCTGAGACTTCTCAATCAATTTCAATCTTGAGAAATTTTTTGGAACAAAATTGTGGAAAAGGAATTGATTTGGTTCCTTCCTCAAGTTCTCCTCCAGTCTCTTGAGCCAAAATGATCTTTCATCCAATTATTGAGAGAACAACTTAACAGTTCTTTGTTATCCTTTCCACTTTTTTAGTTGTAGGTGACCACAAAAGAAATCATGATCGCACTCAGGAAATAGAGATTAAAGTGAAATGGTGGCAGCTCTACAGAAAGCAGGGACTGCACTTCACTTTGCAGTGACTGCATTCCTTTGAGCCTTCTCAGCCTAATCATCTGCTGCCTTTCATGCTTGGGGAAATTCATTTGCAAGTTTGGAATGTGAAACAAAATCTAAACTTCACTAAAATGTTATAATGCTTTGGTTTAGCCAGCGAACTTTCTCTTTCACTTCAGTCCTGTTTAAATATCCATAGCAACTCTACCTTCGCAAATAGAAACTAATTCACAGATCACTACCTTAGCTTGCATGGAAGCACAGCCTTAAAGAAGCCATAAACATTCTAATTAATAAATTAAAGTATTCCTTTGATGTTACTATCAACGGTATACATCTGCTTCACTTACAAAAGCAAGTTAGCAATAAGTATTTACAACATTTGAAAAAAATCTGGAAATGTGTAATGCATTTGGAACCAAATGTAAGCCCTTGAAATTTGGTTAATTTTGTTCTGACTGTGTGAAATCCAGTAAAGGTCAAATCAGATTTGGGGGAAAAATTATACAAATTGGCTTCCCTTGTGATTATGCATAGTCTAGAGAAGCCCATACAAATCAGGCAAAAACACATCAAGGGATTGTTTCCTTTTAATCTTGGTATAGTAGTAGTTACCTCTATACTTCCTGGGCTTTAGAATAATCTGTTAGAGGTCTAGTACAGGACCTAATTATCTAGATTATTACGGACAAAATATTCTGATGGTTTTCAAATGCTGTCATTTTATCTGGATGTCTGAATAAGTATTAATACAATCATAGGCTTATCATCCCCAAACTAAAACGAAACAAAAACAAGGAAAAAGCCATTACAATTTCTCCTGAACTTCATTTTAAAACTACTTATTTACATGTCTCTGAGCCCTTTCCAGTATACCCAAATCTGCTGTAAGTTTTAGAAATAATACTCTCACTAAAATCAGTATTAAGTGTAGCAAGAAGAAAATTATCATTCCAATTAAGGATCTATTATTAAATACAAAATTTCCCAAAACAATATGATTGTAGTAGTTACAGATATTTATGCAATTAGAAACAAGACCTTATAAACATCTTAAAAGACATTTTACTTATGTTGCTGACTTCTATAATTTGTAAAATAATTTAGGCCATGTAAATTTCTAATATTTCACAATGCTTTACTTGTGTGAAGAATCTAAAGAGATCAGATTTCCAGAATCTCAGAGATCTGGTCCCACCCTATTATTTTACACTGTGCACTAAGATAAACTGTGTCTTGCCAATATCGCAACATTGGACTGGGGTCCTGCACTCTTTAGGCCCCAACTTAGTGAGCCAAAACTACTAGGGCCACAGATTCTGCTTCCTAATAGCGGGTGATAATGGAGCCATGTTTACCCTTCACCACCATCATACCACATTTCAACCTGCAAAGAAACCCTACTCCTGTGAGAAACAGAAGAGACAAGTGTGATGCCATATTTGACTCACCAGTACTGTCTTGCAGGCCCCTGAGCAGTGTGCTCTGGCAACGAATTACTGCTCCTTTATGTTGGGAGCTTTCTCACCGAACAACCGACATGGTGTTCACTCTGAATCCTTGGCCCCAGACACCTACAATTTGAGAGAATCTTCCACAGGTTGTTTAGCTCAGAGGTCCTCAAACTCAGTGTGGAGAGATGCCATATTGAAATATCTAGAGAAATTTGAAGGCAATGCAGACTCCTATGATGGGGAGAGATTCATGCTTTTCTCTCACTAATTAAAATGCTGCCCAGCCACATTAAACACCATCTATCTATTAAACAAAGCCTTAGGTGCTTTATCATGTAAAGATATGTTAGGTTAGACAACATGGCAAGCTCTCAGCATTCACAGATTTAACATTCTTGGTTTTACCAACAGTAAGTAACTTTGAAGGGGAAAAATTTGAGCTGGACATGATGCAAGTGTAATGCTTATAACCTCATCATCCACAGCTCAACTTACATCTATTATTCTCTACTTGTTCCAACACAGTACAGATCAGATCATGAGGTGATATAAATTTTGCTTTCCTGTGAAAAAACATTCCTCAAAAGAGAGGGAGTTGCTAGTGCTAGAAGCAGAAATGAAAGAGAATGTGGAAGAATCTAAGTTGTGCATCTTAGACTATAAAAAGTTTTATGGGAGAAATAATTCGTTACTGTGATATTCATCAGTTTATTTACAAAGCCTTCCCATGTCTTCCTCTTGAATTTGAAGAGTCTGTTATAAGCCTAGAATTTTATAATCATCATATAATACCACAAGCAAACTATTTATGAGACTGAAAATTTAGGAAACCAAGCACAACCAATGCAGTCACCAAGTCAGCAAAGAGAACAGTCACAAAAATCAATGTTTTATGAGGGAACCACCACATAGAGATGGGATATCAGTTCAGCCTCATTAAGCATTGGCTTGATTTTCACTTATCACAAGATTTTGGAATGTTGTATGTTAATACAGGTAAAGAGAATGGACTTTGGGTAATTTTCATCAAAGAAAATTATTTTACATTTTGATATATTTTTAGATGCACCTAGAGAACTCCAAAGTTTTTTAAGTGAAAGACAAAAACAGGGTAAAAAAAGACAAAAACAGGGTAAAATCATCATATGATCTGATTGGTTTATGTTCTTTGGCTTGAGTGATTACTGGGTGCCTTATCTTTTTTTATGTACTACCAAAAGAGCAACTGTCTTTAGACATACATTGTATAAGGTTATATCAAATTCAATGGTAAGTCTCAGACCTAAAAGGTCTTGCAGACCATTACAACTGAAGATAAAGAATGGAGGAATTATTTGGAGAACTGAGAACATTTCATTACTCTCTGGAGTGCAGCCATAGCCAGCCAATATAAACCCTTTCGTGAAGCGGCACCCATCTGGCCTTTATAGACTGGCACTAAACTTCCATAGGCAGTGTCATCCATCTGGCTTTTATGAATGTGTGATGTACTGGGTTCAACTCAAATGATAACACCTGTCTCTATAGATAAACCAAAGCTAATTTATACGTATCTCTATGAATTACATAATGAGAGACCTGGCTGGTAAAGGTTAGTGGTGGCCATGCTGCCGTATCACCCATCCTCCACCATCTATAGTTATTATAATGGTTCCTCTAAATCTTCACAAATGCTTCTGAAAATTTATACTATTTTATGACTGTGGGTGTGTGTGCATGTGCAAAGTAAATCTTTATGATTGTTTTCACCTGTTCAGTGATGGTTCAACTGTTTCTAGTTAAACACATTTTTAAAAACTTGAAATAAGAGGAGGTTAACCTTCCAAAGTCTATGCTAATTTTCACCAGTTCTTCAGGAAATACATAATGCTGCAGAACCTGCTTGGCATGTAATATTGAGATTCTTTTCATCAACTGGTATGCTACACACACTGTCAAGAATCTAAATCTTTCCAATTTATATGCCTGAACACTTGAACAATTTATCAAAGAACATGCTCATTTCCAAAGCAAGAAGAGATTAGTCATATTAAACATTCAAGACATTGAATGAAACAGAACACTTTAAAAATTATAAAGTAAACACATCAAGAATAAATTCTTATCCCTCCAATAGTTTAACTACAGGACATCAGGGCTTTCATCAGATGTGAAACGCAGTGTTTGCTTCAGTAACTAAACCAATGGTTTTGCACTTATAGAACAGCTACAATGTCAGGTAAGATTAACCATTTGCTGGGGCACTGATCCGGATTCTTGTGTAACCCTCTTGAATCAGTGTCCAACTCCTCCTTGTCTTCTCCTCAGCCTCCACTCAAAATAGACTCTAGTGGGTAGTCTAGAGTTTTCCCACTAAAAACACACTGACCCCAAGATACTAAAATAAAGCATTGGTAACAACAAGCAGAAATGTGATCTCAATGACAACAGTCCAATGTATCCAAGAGACACTGCTTCAGCCCTCTAACCAAAGTAGATCTTCTCTGAGACTACTGATGTGAGTGATGTGGTGCACTCCCTAGTTTTCTCCTCCAGAGTGGAGAGAAAACCAGGATGCCAATTGCTCACAAAATACTGATCTTGTCTTAAGGACACGCTATATGCTTCATTACTTCTCCATACTTACTAGAATTCCTCATCACGTCCCAGCTATTTATTTTATTACCTAGCTATTACACTCTGCTAGCTTTCTCAGAAGAGTTTTTGTAACAAAAATGATATAGCAGAAGGGTTTACTTCTTAAAGTTATGCCTTTCATTACCATTGAGTCAGGGTAGGATCAACTATATTTAGCATATAGAAAACCACAGGAAGAAAAGTGCGGCCTTTACTCCTGGAATTTCATTGTCTGGGAGAGTCATTGTCCCTAGTTTCATATCCATTTAGAGAAACCATTGTTTTTGCCTTGGTGTCCTTTAACATCATTGGTGAGATGAGGAGAGAATCATTTTCCAAATATATTAGATATTTCAAAATTACTCTAATTATCCATTAATTTACTTCCAGGAGGCAATAATGTATGTCATATAAATTAAGCACACACACAAGCACAAACACACACACACATACATACACACACACGCACACACAAACACATCACAATAAAAAATATATATATAATTTTTTTGAGACAAAATCTCACTCTGTTGCCCAGGCTGGATTGCAGTGGTGCGATCTCAACTTACCACAACCTCCACCTCCTGTGTTGAAGCAATGCTTGTGCCTCAGCCTCCTGAGTAGCTGGGATTACAGGTGCGTGCCACCATGCCCAGCTAATTTTTGCATTTTTTTTTTTGAGATGGAGTCTTGCTCTATCACCCAGGCTGGAGTGCAGTGGCACAATCTCGGCACACTGCAACCTCCACCTCCCAGGTTCACGCCATTCTCCTGCCTCAGCCTCCCAAGTAGCTGGGACTACAGGAGCCTGACACCATGCCCAGCTAATTTTTTGTATTTTTAGTAGAGATGGGGTTTCACCATGTTGGCCAGGCTGATCTCGATCTCCTGACCTCAGGTGATCTGCCTACCTCAGCCTCCCAAAGTGCTGGGATTACAGGTGTGAACAACTACGTGCAGCCACAAAATAAATTATATTTTGAATACAAAATTCTCATTCCGCACAAGTGAAAATGTTTTCCAAGTGCAGACCAAATAATGAAAAAGGTCCATAATATAGTCTGCTGCTTTCAGATGCAAAAGATAGAACTTCTTTTCTCATTATCTCACAAATTCCTCTGCGGCTACTGAAAAATGAAATAAAATTGCAATAGAGTCCAAATCTCTGTGTAAAATCACAATATTACAGATGAGCATGATATAATTTTTAAGACATTAGAATAAATGGGCTTTAGTTACAAAGAATAAAGCCAAATTAGCTGTGGAAAGAGCTTTGGACTTGGATTGAAGACGTGGATTCTAATGTTCATTATTTAGCTTATTAGTTGTATGACTTTACTAAGTCATTTTACCTCTCAACTTTATATATTATAGAAATTATACTTACGATATACAATATTTGTGAAGATTAAATTAAATAATGCATATGGGTTAGCCAAGCAGAGTGTGGATGCATAGTAGACACTCAGTAAATATTACCTTTCCCCATTTATCTGAGGTTTTGTACCCTAAACATGGTTGCTGCATAGCCTTCTAATAAATAAAAGCCAATTTCAACTCTAACACTTAAAATAGAAGTTTGCTTCAAAATATCAAAATGAGAGGTGAAGATTGCTTCTGATTTACTATTACAAAAACAACAATTTGCTCCAATTACTGTCTAGAAGGAGAAAAAGAAGTATTCATTTCAGGTTTGAGGGATTTCAACAAAGGTTTGCAGCATTTTGCAACAGGAGGCTCCTTTATGCTCAGTGGGCAGCTGAGCTCCTCTACAGGGGAAGGTGGATGGACAACTCTGCCCAAAGAAAGAACCATGCCGTCACCTTGAATCTCTTAATGTTAAATTCTGATAGGAATGCTAGGCTGAGTGCACACAAAAGAATCATCTTATTCATTTACTAAGATCACTAAGTGAAATTACCTTCATTTCACTAAATCAAGACAATTTTCATATTAAGAAAGCCACAGACAAATGATCATTTAGTATACCTATAATCTTGGATGAATTGACCTAGCCAGGGTTTATTTTGCTGGGCAAGTCCCATAATTCTTTTATTTTGAAACGGGAAATGATGATGTCATTAATCCTGGGAAGCTGACTCTGAGAGGACTGAGATTTGCATGCACACAGTTAACTGGGGAGTGCCCTTGGGATTAACATCTATGGAATAGTAAAAGAAGTAGGACTGAGCAAAGAGAGAAGGTGGGCATCTCTAAGCCTTCAGCTAATCTCACAGGGAGCTATGAAGTTAGGATTGTCAAGAGCAGAGTTTTCAGAAATGGGGCAAAGGAGCCAGCCTTTCTATCCTTCTCATCAAGCATTAGGTCAGGCTCCCCTCAGAAGGAGGAGTGACCCAAATGTTGAAAAGATAGAGCTCAGCTTTGCACTGTTGGCCTCTAACACTCCAAACAGCTGGGAGAATGAGAAATGCAGTCCCAGGAAGGAGAAATGAAAATGGGGAGCTGTTTCAGAGGCTTTTGCTTGGCATCCCTCATTAAAATTGCTCTTTTTTTTTTTTTTTTTTGAGACAGAGTCTCGCTCTGTCACCCAGGCTGGAGTGCACTGGTGCGATCTCGGCTCACTGCAAGCTCTGCTTCCCGGGTTCACGCCATTCTCCTGCCTCAGCCTCCTGAGTAGCTGGGACTACAGGCGCCCGCCATGACGCCCGGCTAATTTTTTGTATTTTTTAGTAGAGACGGGGTTTCACCGTGTTAGCCAGGATGGTCTCGATCTCCTGACCTTGTGATCCACCCACTTAAGATTGCTCTTATCCCACAGGCTTAGTGGGACTTCTACCCACTACATTGTATTGTACTTTTGGAGACTAGGGAAATAACCACCAGGTGGCTCTCAGAACCCCTTGAGTCTAATCTGGGCCAGGATTTTATTTTCTATTCCTCATAAGACCTGTGTCCAACATTTCTCAAAATAGTGGGGTATTCACCTTTCCCTACTGTATAGTTATTAAGTAAACACCCATAGATTACACTGTGGAAGCACTGGGGGGATTATTACCACATATACTTGTCATGATTTTACTGTGTCCTTTCTTTGGGGGATCTGGTCTCTCCTTTAGTGAGTAGGTTCTAGATTGATAAACTGGCTCCAATACAGAAAAAGGGTAAGAGATTTCGATACTGTATTTGCCTAGCCTATTGATTGTCTACTCTTCACTATCTTAATTGTGCGGTACCTTTGTTGACTTCCCATCTATCTTGCTCCTAGAGATGCTGTGTTCTATTCACCATGTTGAGAGAGCCCTCTGCATCTCATCTCCCATCTGCCACTCCAGCCTTTCTGCTCATTATAATAAGTGTGCCCAACTGGCTTCTAATATTTAAGCTATGTCCATTGGCCTCTATTATTTGAGAATCTTGTCATTCCGCTTGCTATCAGGGCACCCAGTTCTGTAAAGGCATTTCCTAGCATCAACTCTGGCCTATGGAGGAGCACAGCCACCAAGGGGCCTCTCTGTGATGTTGGTACCACTCTTGCCTAAGCATTCCTTATTGTTTTGAAAGATGGGGCTTCCTCTGGATCTTCTTTTAGAACATAGTCAGCAGGTGGGTTTTCCAGATTTACATTGTATATCTACTTCCTTGAGCCTTTTGACTCCTTCTTCAGTGTTGGTCCCACAGGCATTCTATTTCACATAATGTGGGTCATCATTTTCTCAACCTCCTAAGCTTTCCTCAAGCATATTATGGCATTCAATCTCAGGATCCTTTATCCAGAAGAGTTCTACCATATCGATAAACTTTCACTCAGGCAACTTCATTCTTTGGATGCACACCACACATTTGAGAAAATTTGAGAGCAACCAACAAACAGAGGATACTGTGCTGTCATAAAATTCCTCCAAATCATATGACTTTTTACAAAACAGATTAGAATCCTTAAAGTAGAATAGTCTTGTGAGAAAGGCATTCTGAGTTCAAATAATAAAATGATTTGTAAATCTAATGCCATCTCAAAAACATGGGTGAGATAGAGGAGAAAAATATAATTCGTTCACACCTGTTTTTTCCTATGATTTTCCTACCTTCAGATATTTTTTGCTTTCTTTTACTCCATAGGATAAGAGAGAAAACTGGCCCTACAACAGTTTGCAGATGGAATAACTAACCACTTGACTGACACCCATCTGTGAAGGCTTGTAAGGCACACAGTTTCCAACAGAATCTGCTGCAATTGAATGAAAAATGGGAGTGTGCAAAATATGGTTATTTCAGGTGAAAACTAAGCATTTTCCCGAGTTTTCCAGGGGCTATATCCATGGAGGTAAATCTGCATTGATACTACCTGAGAGAGCCATTCACAATGGTAATTACTTCTTAAGTCCCATCATAAGCATTCCAGTTTTCCTTCCTTGAGGCCAGCTGCCCCTACTGCCACATAGCCCAGACTGCCAGCACTGCCTATCTTTCTCAAATTCTAAAGAACTACAAAGCAAATATGGTGGCGAAAAGGGGGAAAAAGTCAGTCTTCTAAAAGCCAACAACATCAAAAATTAATCCTTCTGAACTTGAGTCACCAGATAGTTTCTCTATGAGCAAAGCAAGTACAATTAGTAGCCTAAATCACCAGAACAGAATTGACCCTTTGCCACATATTTGTTAACATACAGCTGACCCTTGAGCACCAAGGGTCCACTCATGCATGGTTATTTTCAATAAATTTATTAATTTTCTTTGGAGATTTGTGACAATTTGAAAAAACTTGCAGATGAACTGTATGCCCTAGAAATGTCAAAACAAATACGAAAAGGTATGACATGAATGCATAAAATATGTGTAGATACTACTCAATTTTATCATTTACTACCATAAAAAATACACAAGTCTACTATAAAAAGTTAAGATTGGCCGGGCACTGTAGCTCATGCCTGTAGTTCTAGCAGTTTGGGAGGCTGAGGCTGTCAGATTGCTTGAACTCAGGAGTTTGAGACCAGCAGGGGCAATATGGTGAAACCCCATCTCCACAAAAAAAAAAATTAAAAAATACAAAAAATTAGCTGGGCATGGTGGCATAGGCCTGTGGTCTCAGCTACTCTACTCAGCTACTCTACTGGAGAGGCTGAGGTTGGAGGATTGTTCAAGCCTCATGAACCGTGATTGTGCCACTGTACTCCAGCCTGGACATCAGAGCAAGACTCTATTTCAAACAAACAAAAAAGGTAAGATTTATCAACACTTATGCACACACTTACAGACCACACATGGCACCATTTGCAGTTGAGAGAAATGCAAACAAATTAAAGATGCAGTATTAAATCATAACTGCTTAAAATTAACTTCAGGACATACTATACTACTGGAGCAATTTTGCAGCCACCTCTTGTTACTATTGCAGTGAGCTCAAGTGTTGTGAGTATCCACATAAAACACATGTGATGCTAATTATCTCATGAGCAGTTCACCTCTCCAATAAATTGTGTGTCACAGTAAAAAGTGATCTCTTGTTCTCGTGTATTTTTCACTGGGTTTAACGCAATACCATAAATGTTGAATAGCCCTATGGGACTCATATGAGGTGCCACTAGTGATGCTGCAAGTGCTCCCCAAAAAAGCAGAGGAAAGCCAGGACATACAAGAAAAAGTTGAATTGCTTAATATGTACCATAGATTGAAGCCTGCAGCTGCAGTTGCCAACCATTTCAAGATAAATGAATCCCATGTAAGGGCCATTGTAAGAAAAGAAAACTGATGAAGCTGTTGCTGCAGCTATACCAGCAGGTGCAAAAACTTTGCATTTCTTGTTAAATATCCTTTATCTTGTATTGAAAAGGCAGATTTTAAGTGTGTGCAGGATTGCTATAAGAAATGCATACCTATAGACTCTAATACAATTTGAGAAAAAGCAAAGTTATTACATGACAACTTAAAGCAAAAGGGAAGTGAAGGATCTAAAACTGGAAAATATAATGCCAGCAAGGATGGTTTGATAGTTTTAGAAAAAGGTTTGGCTTAAAAAATGTCAAGACAATGATTTCATATCCTGAGACTTTGTTGAAGTTGCTTATCGGCCTAAGGAGATTTTGGTCCGAGACGATGGAGTTTTCTAAATATACAATCATGTCATGTGCAAACAGAGACAATTTGACTTCCTCTCTTCCTATTTGAATATCTTTATTGCTTTCTCTTGCTTGATTGGCCTGGCCAGAACTTCCAATACTATGTTGAATAGGAGTGGTGAGAGAGGGCATCCTTATCTTGTGCCAGTTTTCAAAGGGAATGCTTCCAGTTTTTGCCCATTCAGTATGATATTGGCTGCAGGTTTGTCACAAATAGCTCATATCATTTTGAGATATATTCCATCGATAGCTTGTTTATTGAGAGTTTTTAGCATGAAGGGCTGTTGAATTTTGTCGAAGGCCTTTCTGCATCTATTGAGATAATTGTGTGGTTTTTGTCATTGGTTCTGTTTATGTGATGGATTACATTTATTGATTTGTATATGTTGAACCAGCCTTGCATCCCAGGGATGAAGCTGACTTGATCACAGTGGATAAGCTTTTTTATGTGCTGCTGGATACAGTTTGCCAGTATTTTATTGAGGATTTTTGCAATGATGTTCATCAGGGATATTGGCCTGAAATTTTCTTTTTTTGTTGTGTCTCTGCCAGGTTTTGGTATCAGGATGATGCTGGCCTCATAAAATGAGTTAGGGAGGATTCCCTATTTTTATATTGTTTGGAATAGTTTCAGAAGAAATGGTACCAGCTCCTCTTTGTACCTCTGGTAGAATTTGGCTGTGAACCCATCTGGTCCTGAACTTTTTTTGGTTGGTAGGTTATTAATTACTGCCTCAATTTCAGAACTTGTTATTGGTCTATTCAGGGATTTGACTTCTTCCTGGTTTAGACTTGGGAGGGTGTGTATGTGTCCAGGAATTTATCCATTTCTTCTAGATTTTCTAGTTATTTTGCATAGAGGTGTTTATAGTATTCTCTGATGGTAGCTTGTATTTCTGTGGGATCAGTGGTGATATCCCCTATATCATTTTTATTGTGTCTATTTGATCCTTCTGTCTTTTCTTCTTTAGTAGTCTGGCTAGTGGTCTATCTATTCTGTTGATCTTTTTAAAAACCAGCTCCTGGATTCATTGGTTTTTTGAAGGGCATTTTGTGTCTCTATCTCCTTCAGTTCTGCTCTACACCAATAACAGAGAAACAGAGAGCCAAATCACGAATGAACTCCAATTCACAATTGCTACAAAGAAAATAAAATACCTAGGAATACAACTTAGAAGGAATGTGAAAGACCTCTTCAAGAATTACAAACCACTGCTCAAGGAAATAAGAGAGGACCCAAACAAATGGAAAAACATTTCATGCTCATGGATAGGTAGAATCAATATTGGGAAAATGGCCATACTCCCCAAAGTAATTTAAGATTCAATGCTATCCCCATAAAGCTACTATTGACTTTCTTCACAGAATTGGAAAAAACACTTTAAACTTCATATAGAACTAAAAAAGAGCCCACACAGCCAAGACAATCCTAAGCAAAAAGAACAAAGCTGGAGGCATCATGCCACCTCACTTCAAACTATACTATAAGGCTACAGTAACAAAAACAGCTTGGTACTGGTACCAAAACAGATATATAGACCAATAGAACAGAACAGGAGCCTCAGAAATAACACCAAACATCTACAACCGTCAGATCTTTGACAAACCTGACAAAAACAAGCAATGGTGAAAAGATTCCCTATTTAATAAATGGTGTTGGAAAAACTGGCTAGTCATATGCAGAAAACTGAAACCAGACCCCTTCCTTACATCTTACACAAAAAATCAACTCAAGATGTTCAAAGACTTAAATGCAAGACCTAAAACCTTAAAAATCCTAGAAGAAAACCTAGGCAATACCATTCAGGACATAGGCAGGGGCAAAGACTTCATGTCTAAAACACCAAAAGCAATGGCAACAAAAGCCAAAATTACTAAAGAGCTTCTGCACAGCAAAAGAAACTATCATCAGAGTGAACAGGCAACCTACAGAATGGGAGAAAATTTTTGCAATCTATCCATCTGACAAAGGGCTAATATCCAGAATCTAAAAAGAACTTAAACAAATTTATAAGAAAAAACAAACAACTCCATCAAAAAGTGGGCAAAGGATACGAACAGACACTACTCAAAAGAAGACATTTGTGCAGCCAACAAACATATGAAAAAAGCTCATCATCATTGGTCATTAGAGAAATGCAAATCAAAATCACAATGAGATACCATCTCACGCCAGTTAGAATGGTGATCTTCAAAAAGTCGGTAAACAACAGATGCTAGAGAGGATGTGGAGAAATAGGAATGCTTCTACACTGTTGGTGGGAGTGTAAATTAGTTCAACCACAGTGGAAGACAGTATGGTGATTCCTCAAGGATCTAAAACTAGAAATACCATTTGACCCCGCAATCTCATTACTGGGTATATACCCAAAGGATTACAAATCATTCTACTATAAAGACACATGCACACATATGCTTATTGCAACACTATTTACAGTATCAAAGACTTGGAACCAACCCAAATGTGCATCAATGATAGACTGGATAAAGAAAATGTGGCACATACACACCATGGAATACTATGCAGCCATAAAAAAGGATGATTTCATGTCCGTTGTAGGGACATGGATGGAGCTGGAAACCATCATTCTTAGAAAACTATCACAAGAACAGAAAACCAAACACTGCATGTTCTCACTCATAAGTGGGAGTTGAACAATAAGAACACATGGACACAGGAAGGGGAACACCACACACTGGGGCCTGTCATGGGGTGGGAGGCTAGGGGAGGGATAGCATTTGGAGAAATACCTAATGTAGGTCACCCGTTGATGGGTGCAGCAAACCACCATGGCATGTGTATACCTATGTAACAAAATTGCACATTCTGCACATGTACCCCAGAACTTAAAGTATAAGAAAAAAAAATGTCAAGACAAGAGAAGCAGTTTCTGCCAACCAAGAGGCAGCAGACAAGTTCCTAGACACTATTAAGAAAATCACAGAAGAAAGGATACCTGAGCAGATTTTTAATGCAGACAAAAGTGCCCTATTCTGGAAACACGTGCCACAAAGGACATTATTCATAAGGGAGAAAAGTGAGCACCAGAATTTAGCACAAGAAGGGATGGGCTAACTCTACTCTACTGTTTTGTGCAAATGCAGTTGAATTTATGATCAAGACTGTCCTCAGCTATAAAGCCACTAACCTCTGAGCCTTGAAGAAAAAAGATAAACACCAGCTTCCAGTCTTTTCATTGTTCAACAAGGAGACCTGCACAATGAGAACACTCTTTCTGGATTGGTTACATCGATGATTTGTCCTTGAGGTCAGGAAGAAGCTTGCCAGTAAGAGACTGCCTTTTAAAGTTCCTTTGATATTGGGCAAAGTTCCAGACCACCCAGAACACCATGAGTTCAACAGGAAAGGTGTCAAAATGGTCTACTTGCCCCAGCACAATGTCTCTAATTCAGCCTCTAGATCAGGAGATCATAGGACCTTTAAGGCTCATTACGCATATACTCTATGGATAGGACTGTCAATATTGTGGAAGAAAACCCCAATTGAGGGAACATGGAACATGATGAAAGTCTGGAAGGATTACACCATTGAAGATGTCATCATTGTTATAGAAAAAAGTTGTGAAAGCCATCAAGCCTGAAACAATAACTTCCTGCTGTAGAAAACTGTGTCCAGATGTTGTGCGTGACTTCTCAGGATTTACCAGAGTGAATCAATGAAATCATGAAAGAGATTGTGGATACAGCCAAAAAAGGTAGTCGGCAAAGAGTTTCATGAAACAGATCTTGGAGAAATTCAAGGGCAATAAGGAAGAAGACACAGAAGAAGCCATGCCAGAAAATGAATTGACATTAGAAAATCTGGCAGAAGGGTTCTGATGATTCAACACTGCTTTTTACTTCTTTTACAACATAGATCTTTCTATGATACAGGCTAATATGGTTTGGCTCTGTGTCCTCACCCAAATCTCATCTTGTAGCTCTCATAATTCCCATGTGTTGTGGGAAGGACCCAGTGGGAGATAATTGAATCATAGGGGTGGGTCTTTCCTGTGCTGTTCTTGTGACAATGAGTAAGTCTCACAAGATATGATGGTTTTAAAAATGTGGGTTTCCCTGCACAAGCTCTTTTTGCCTGCTGCCATCCATGTAAGATGTGACTTGCTCCTCTTTGCCTTCCACCATCATTGTGAGGCCTCCCCAGCCACATGGAACTGTAAGTTTATTAAACGTCTTTCTTTTGTAAATTGCCCAGTTTCAGGTATGTCTTTATCAGCAGCATGAAAATGGACAAATACACAGGCACTGAAACTAAAGCAAATGGTGAAAGAAGGGTTGGTACCATATAGAAACATTTTTAAAGAAATAAAAAAGCAAAAGAGTCAGACAGAAATTACCATATATTTCCATAAATTTACAACAAGTGTGTCTGCCTCTCCTGCCTCCCTTTCCACCTTCCCCACCTCTGCCACCTCTGAGACAGCAAAACCAACCCCTCCTCCTCTTGCTCCTCCTCTTCAGCCTACTCAACATCAAGACAATGAGGATGAAGACCTTTATGATGATCCACTTCCACTTAGTGAATAGTAAATATATTTTCTCTTCCTTATAATTTTCTTAACAACATTTATTTTATCTAGCTTACTTTATTGTAAGAACACGATATATAATGCCTATGACATATAAAATATGTGTTAATTGAGTGTTTCTGTTATTGGTAAGGTTCTTGTCAACAGCAGGCTATTAGTCATTAACTTTTGGGAGAGTCAAAAGTTAAACATGGATTTTCAACAGCATTGGGCAGTCAGTGCTCCAACCACCATGTTGTTTAAGGGTCAATTGTGTATCCAAAATGAATTAGATTTTTTTTATTTATTATGTCATAGAGAGATCCTTTTCCTTGCTTTGATACTTGAGACAGGTAAACACAGCTGGGCCTGGGGACTTCCGCATATTAATCAGAAATTTTTAAATATTTCATAACAATATATTTACACAATTATTTTTCTTTTTACTTTGCTTGATTTTTTGAGAAATTCAGTCTGTATGCTTTTGAATCCTTTATACTTAGATTATTTAAAAATGTTTTGTAAGGTCCATTTGCCATCCAAAAACTCTAGAGGTATTTCTGTTTTCTCTTCAAGTTCGTTATTAAAGCATACCTACAAAGTAAACTATGATTTGCCAGTATAAACAAGAATAGACACCAAATGTCTCAAGTAGACTTGGAAACCTGACTGTGAAATATAGAGTAAAATTTCATCCGTGGTTCATGCTAAAGATATGTCCATACCCACTCCTGCCAGATTCCTCCACTGGCTTCTGTAACATAATTGCTGTTTTTTTCATCATGGACCTTTTCAGCTTCCAAGACTCACATATAGGGAATTTCAATCTGTCTCTTTGAACCCAAGAAGTCACAGTCTTCTTCCATAAAAATAGTAGCTCTGCCGTCAATCATGGCTGAAGAAAGGGAGCTATACACATGTGGGAGCTCTGTCAGTGAGGAGATGCCAACTGAAAATGGATGGCACTCCCTGCCACATGCACCTTCTCTCATTCTTATTTATCACAGACATTGTTTCTATTTCCTTCCTTCCCTTTTTCTCCTCTTACTTCTTTAGATTTTCTTACCTTTTCTTTCTTTTTTCTTTTTTTTTTTTTTTTAACACACTGCCTTTCTTATGCCTTACTTCTTAGGAGAACTACTCAAGACATTTGGGACCCTGTCATTCTCCTTGTTATTTACAAACAGCCCTAGATCTACAAAATGGTTTTGGTATGAATGAAGGGGAGTCTCACAAATTGATGGGAACAGGATGTCACCTCAGCTCCTAATGGCAAGACAGAGCACCAAGGCTTCTGGGTTCAGTCCCTGAGGCATGTCAATAGTTGTCCTTTTCTCTCCCAAAGAAGAACTGCTCCTGCAGTGGTCGTTTCACCATGCATCCAAAAGGCACTCCACCCAACTCTACAAGCAAATGCAGCTTTAATTTCGCCTTCAATTACCTTTGTGTGGGGTTGACCAGGAATCCTTAGAAAACTTTATAGAGAGCATATTATAAACCTCTCACTTCAAACTACCATTGACCTTCACCTGGATGACAAAAGGAGCCTCTTAACTCTCAACCCACAGCCGCTCCTTGCCCCCTCCATTCCACATTCTATACAGCATTTGGACAATGCTTTTCAGAATGCAAGTTTGATCACATTGCTTATTTCCCCCTTATAAAACTTATCAAAACCTTTGAATGGTTCTCAGAGTGAAAACCAAAATCCAGCCCCCTCTTGCGTCACTCTCTCCTTACTCTACACCCCCTACAGTTGCCCTTCTTTCTATTCCTTAACCCTCCATGCTCCCTCCTGTGACAGGGTCTTTGGACTTATGGACCCACTCTGTGTACATGTCTCCCTATCTTCCACCCTCACTTCCTATCCCTATCCTCACCCCCTTACAGAGTTAACCCTTACTCACCCTTCAGCTCTCAACTCAAGGATTCTTTCCTAAGAAGAGTTTTGGTTCCTTTGTTAACTATTGTCATTGTACAATATTGCATGACTTCTGAGTCCTTATCTCAGTTTCAGTTATACATTCTTGTGATATAAATCAGCACTGCATCACAGGAATAGGGCCTCACACATAGGAGTCACTTGATGATTATTTGTTGAATAAATAAATGACTTTATTACAACATGCCCTCTAACATCTTGTTTTGTCATCAGCTATTAATATCTGTGTCATTATCTGTACACTGAATTAGATATGGGGACTATGGTTTCTACAGACTTTGTAGCTTAACTGCCATATTGATGATGGTCCTTAGACCATACACAGCAATGTTTTTCCTCTGGCTGTGCTCATGGCATTGTTAAAATTATGTTCAGAAATTTAAAACTTTTGCTCTGTTAAAACTCATGTGAAGAACATGAATGACAGAGACTGAGAGAAAGTATTTGCAAGCAACATATCCAACAAAGGACTAGTATCTAAAATATATAAAGCATTCTCAAAACTCTACAGTAAAAATATAAGCAATTCAATTAGAAAATGGGCAAAAGACATTAACAGGCATTTCACTGAAAAGGATATAGATGGCAAATAAGTGCAAGAAAAGATGTTCAATATTAAAGAGTTAGGCTCTTTAATCAAGAGTCTTTATAGCAAAGACTCATTAGCACCTAGGGAAATACAAATTAACACCACAATGTGATATCACTATATATTGATCAGAATGGCTAAAATAGTTGACAAAACCAAATGCTGACAAATACATAAAGAAACTGGAGAAACCAGATCACTCACACATTGCTGGTGAGAACAAAAGATGGTGCAGTTGCTCTGGAAAACAATTTCTCGTGTCTTTAAAACCTAAGCACACATCTCCCTTACAACCCAACAATTGCACTACTGGGTTTTTGTCTCAGCGAATTGTCAACTTATGTTCACACAAAACCAGTACATGAATGTTCATAGCAACTGAGAACATTTGGCTGTGTCCCCATCCAAATTTCATCTTGAATCGTAGTTTCCATAGTCCCCACATGTTGTGCGAGGGACCTGGTGGGAGGTAATTGAATCATGGGGGCAGTTACCCTCATGCTGTTCTTGTGATAGTAAGTGAGTTCTCACAAGATCCGATGGTTTTATAAGGGGCTTCCCCCTTTGCTAGACACTCACTTCTCTGGTTTGTCACCACATACCACATTCCTGTTTCTCCTGACAGGATTGTAAGTTTCCTGATGCCTCCCTAGCCATGCGGAACTGTGAGTCAATTAAACTTCTTTTCTTTATAAATCACCCTGTCTCAGGTATGGCTTCATAGCAGCGTGAAAATGGACTAATACAGCAATTTTATTTGTAATAACCAAAAATTAGAATCAGCCTACTTGTCCCCAACAAGTGAACGGTTAAGCGAACTCTCATCATACATACTATGGAATACTACTCAGAAACAAAAAGGAATGAATTCTTGATACCTGCAGCAACTTAGATGAATGTCCAGGGAATTACACTGTGTGTAGGGGAAAAGAATACAGTCGCAAAAGGTCATATGTTGCCATAATTTCATTTATATAACATTTTGAAGTGACAATATTTTAGAAATGGAGCATAGATGAAGGGTTACCAGGAGTTAGGGATGGGGCATAAGAAGGAAGGAGGAAGGTGGGTGTGGTTATGGAATCCCTGTGGTGCTGGAACTGGTCAATATCTTGAGTGTGGTGGTGGATACACAGAATTACACAGGTGGTAAAATTGTATAGAATGTAATACACACATGCACGCAAACAGTACAAGTAAATCTGAATAAGTTTGGTTGATTGTGTCAATGTCAATATCCTGATTGTGATATTATACTATAGTTTTACAAAACGTTACCATCAGAGAAACTAGGTAAAGTGTACACAGGATCTCTTTGTATTATTTCTTACAGTTACATGTGAATCTACAACTAAAAATGATATCCAGAGATTTTTATAATTTTACTTATTTCATCACAGATTGGCAGCCACTCTGTGCACATTATGCTGGTAGGCTCTACAGACCCAGTGAACCAAAGGTAGACACAACCATAGATGCTATGGGGCATGTGTTCCCTGTGCATAGAGTCTGGCATGCATTAGACACTCAAATGTCTGTTGAAAGAGGGGAAAGAAAAAGGAAGGAAGGAAGGAAGGAAGGAAGGAAGGAAGGAAGGAAGGAAGGAGAGAAAGAAAGAAAGAGAAAGAAAGAAAGAGAGAGAGAGAAAGAGAAAGAGAGAAAGGGAGGAGGGGAGGAGGGGAGGAAGGGAAAGGAAGGAAGGAAGGAAGAAAGTAAGTTTGGTTTGGATAATGCATTAAGACACAAAGTCTGTGGAAGGGAACTCTATTTTTGGTGGTTGTAGGAACAAGAAGTGATGAAACATACCCTTAACTAGTTTAAAGGAAAGTCTAGTCAGTGCTTAAATAAAATACCTTGCCAACATTGTAACTTAATATTCTACCAGTTGAAAAGTCATAGTAATTGAGTCCAATAATAAATAATAATAATGTTCATCTGCAAAAGAATGTTATCTGAAATATACACTAATAATAACATTCTTAAAACATGTTTATATATTTTTTCATTGACCTAATTTTCATGATATTCCACCTTCTGATTGATGGCAAGTCAAGTCTACTACTTTGATTAGTTTGTCATCATAATATGACTAGGGTAATTTCATATTGTAGCCATTTAAAAACAGGCACTTATACTGAGTAGAAATAATCATTTTAAATCTCAGCTCAGGCCTGGAATCAGACTGATGTAGACTTCTTTTCCTCCCTTTGCACACTTGCTTTGTAATATTGGGTAAATCTCTTAACCAGATGGAACCTTAGTTTCATCATCTATGAAGGAGGATATTACCACCTACTTTGTTGGATTCTGAGGAAGATTAAGTAATACAATGAGTTTGGATAAGTCATGCAAGTATATAGCTCATGCTTTGCATTCACTAAAGGGAAGAATGGGGAGAGGAGAAGCAGAAAGATAAAAAGAAGAAGAGAAGAAAGATGGAATCTGTCTTCCTTACCCCAGGAAGCAGGTGAGTCCCCAGAGAGGAGGCTCCACTGATAGAAGCACTTGCCAGGCTGAGAAGGGGCTCTGCCGCAGCTAGATGGGGGCTTTCAGTGGCAGGATGTCTGGTAAGGATGGAAGAGGAAAGAAGACTGATGCTTTCAGAAGCTGGCTCCATGACTGAGTGGTTTGGACTTAAGAGTAGGTGGAACTACTGCTGCCCCAGAACCCTCCGTAGCAAGTTTCATAGCCTTGTGACTTCAAATGTAGGCAGAAGTATTTCTAGGTATTATGATAGGCACAGGGCAAGACTTCTGATGTCAAAGGAAATAGTAGCTGGAGGAATAAGCCAATTAGAGATGGGGAAACTGAGGGGGGGTTGGCTCTCTATAGACCTATATAGCAAAGGAAACAGAAGGGGAAAGAGGATGGAGAAGGTGGGCATTTATATATTAGGCTTGATGGTAGGGTGGCTGTAAATTTCACCTATGTACAGCTCCATACAGCCTCATCTGCTGCAGATGTGTGTATGTCTGTGAGAAAATTTATAATTTACATAATAGTAATCTGTATCTGTTTTGGCTTTGCTAACTGTCTTAACATTTTGATAAAGTGGTTGCAGCTGTTGACATTACAGTTCCGCTCTTCCTCCCCTCAATTAAAAGCAGGATGGTGGGGTTTAATTATACTACAGGGAGTTTTAATAAGGTACCACCAAAATTATCATGAGATCTCATTAGGTTTACCACAAAACTTTAAATATCTGAGATAATGCTTCTCATAGGCTAGATTCTAGAATAATGCTCAAGGAAATTTGGGAGTTTACCAGATAGTGCATCAGCAATGAAATCGCCACACTTAATTACTGGAAAATGATTAATATTTTCTTTACAGGTGTAATTGCATGACATGAAAGTTGATGGTGTGTTTTTCAGAGAGGCAAAAAGATAATAAATGCTGCAGAAAAGCTGACAGCAAGACTGAGGCGATCCAAAATGATGCAGAGAAAACATGCTAATTAGCAACTCACTAACAATATCTCACCGAAGTGCTCTCTGAAACAAAGCTGCACTTTTTTTCATAGAGCATCTGAAGCCCTATGGGTACAGACTATGAAAATGAGGTTAAGGAAGTTGGCAATGGGCACACAATGATTATGATGTCACATCCATAAATATTAAATGATAATAAAACACTAAAGCGGTAGGGTGATATGCCCAGAGCCAGGACGGGATTTGATTTCTCAAGAGTCAAATGAGAGCCAGCTGGAAAAAATGCCCAGCCCTGGAGAAAAAGACAATCATGAAAAGGGTATACTGTTATTATACTGAAAGAAGCTTTCCAAGTCACACCATACATTCACTGCAGAAGAATCAGGTCACTTCAGGAAGGAGGCCTATGATGAACCTTAGAGAACTTAACTAGGAAATGGATTTAATAACTGTTGACTGTAACCCTGGTGGATGCTTCAAGCTCCCTCTGTAATGAACCTAGCACACATCAGGTAGAACATCCTGTCCCAAGAAGCCAGCAATCTATTACTTCACATACAGCAAACGTTTCATGAAAACCTGCTTTTGTTTTCACCATGGCACCTTTGCCAATTTCCTCTAATTGACCGGGATTATAACGTTGATCCTAGAAGAAGAATCTAAGCAGTCAGAAGGCCTACGTTTCTCTTCAAAGATTATCCTCAATTCACAGATAGAAACAGGGTCCAAGCCAGGTCATGTAACAAGTTTATGGAACATCTAGTTATCCATGAGACTCATGGCTGTTACACGTTGGATATTTTATCACATTTCCCTGGCTTGAAACTGACAATTTTAGGATACTTTTTTCCTTCCTTTTCTTCTACACTTATAACTTCATTTTGACATTTGCTTTGTTGCCCTTGTGTGAATCAAATCTGATACAGATTTATCCACAGAAAGGCTATAGCTGAATAAAATTTCTGATTCTGTTTTGTCAAAGTATCATTACTCAGTGACAGCTATCATGGTATTCTGCTTTTTGTATGGTTTTTCTTTCTAGAAAATCATACACATGGGCACAAATGCATAGACACAGGCGTGCAGACATGGGCAAAGACAAGGCCCCATGCATGTGAACACACACACACACACATGCATGTACACACACACACACAGACACATACACACACACACACACACACACACACATTTAGGGCTTCATAAAGTCCATGAATGTGGAAAAAAATACTGACAGTTTTTGCACTTTGATTTGCTACTAATTTAGATATTTGCTTTAGTATTCTTCGGTCCTGGGGATTGTAATAATAATAAATCACCTCCATAGAACTTTTCTAGAATCATGATTTGGCAATTTTGCCTATAGCTGAAGAAATTGTGTTTTCTTTTCTCAAGTCCAGTAGTAATCTTCAGTTTTTTCAAGCACCTGTGATTCTCAGTCTTAGTATCCTGGAGACTTCTAGGTTGCTGTGTGTTAGGGAGGACCCAGTACCCTATCTTAAAATAAGCTATTGTTCTTGTTTATATATTAGGATTAAAACTTTTTGGATTTTTGGCTTTGAAATTGCTTAAATATTCGTAAGATGCAAATGACCAACATTATGTTCTTTCCTTAGAGCAGGTATTCATGGGCAACAATTTAGGAAATGATACAGAAAAAAAGGAAGCCTGGAAAGACCAAAGAAAAACAGCTACAGTTTTGCCAAGAACCAGCCCCATGCTTCATGAGAACGGCGATACATTTATATTTGGCTTTTAATTTCTGTATCAATTTGGACTGTGTTTTTGTGAAAATGAGATAATATATGTGAAAGTGCCTAGCCGAATTCTTGGGACATGGCAAAAACCCAATAAATATAAGTTTTTACTACTATGTTAAGCGTCTTCTTGTCGTAAGCAGAATTTACCCAGTTGATAAGGAAAAGTTAAAGCTTAGTTGAGCCAATTAGTATAAAACATTTCAAACTGAGAACACACACTTAATGTTACCATAAAAATTTGAAACCGGAGCCGGGCAGGGTGGCTCACACCTGTAATCCCAGCACCTTGCGAGGCTGAGGCGGGCAGACCGCTACGTCAAGAGATTGAGACCATCCTGGCCAACAAGGTGAAACCCCGTCTCTAGTAAAAATACAAAAATTAGCTGGGCATGGTGGCGGGTGCCTGTAGTCCCAGCTACTCAGGAGGCTGAGGCAGAATGGCTTGAACCAGGGAGGCGGGGGTTGCAGTGAGCCGAGATCATACCACTGCACTCTAGCCTGGTGACAAAGCGAGACTCTGTCTCAAAAAAAAAAAAAAAAAATCAAAACCAAACCATCATCCAAGAATATCATAGTCAATGCATTCAGCTCCAACAAACCTAAGAATTTCCCTTTTCCAATCTCTGACTCTCACTAAGAGAGTTCCAAAAGAAGCCAGGTAAATTTTCAAGTCCTTTTAATTTTATTTGTCCCAGGTTGTGAATCTGGTTGTGAACAATAATTGTTAAACCAATCTCATATATAATCTCTTAATAATGCACATTTATAAGGAAATTTTAGTATACTAGCAATTATGCTTTAAAAGTAAAGTTCCATTTTAGAAAATGTGAGTGTAATGTTTGGCATTTATATACACCATCAGTGGGCACTGACAGGGCTAGTGAAACCATGTGTTTCCAATTTCACCATTAGTAGAGCAGGAATAATTACCCACTTCTGAGGGCTTCTGTGTGAGTATCTCTTTGGATGCTGTTATGCAATAGGTGAATTTGTCAAATTTTTTAAAATGGAACCCAGGACTCTAACTCCCCAGCCTGTGACAGGAAACATTGAACACATGTTAATTCATATGTTCTACCAGTTTATTTAAGAGTAAAGCATCTACTGATGCTATAATAAAGTTATTCAGCAATGCACTGAGAGGTCTCTAATATTTGATTTATTATATTTTTATTTTCTGTTTTTCTTTTTTGAGATGGAGTCTCACTCTGTTGCCCAGGCTGGAGTGCAGTGGTGTGATCTCGGCTCACTACAAGCTCCGCCTCCCGGGTTCACGCCATTCTCCTGCCTCAGCCTCCCCAGTAGCTGGGACTACAGGCACACACCACCACACCCAGCTAATTTTTGCTGTATTTTTTTTTAGTAGAGACAGGGTTTCACCATGCTAGCCAGGATGGTCTCGATCTCTTGACATCGTGATCGCCCACCTTGGACTCCCAAAGTGCTGAGATTACAGGCGTGAGCCACCGTGCCCAGCCTATATTTATATTTTCTTTTATTCTTATTCCTTATAATCCTTATGCTATATTTTAAAACTTTCAACTTGTTAAATATCTGTTGTATTTAATTCTGGTGTATGTTTTAAGATCATTCTTTATAGGTCTATATCTACATATAATTATATGTGGAAATTCAGTAATTGTTATACAAAATGTTAAATATATGTAAATACATTATAAACTACATCACAAAATCATTTTTTACCTTGGAAATGTTTTCAGGGTGTCATTTTTGATTTTACATTCATTCTGCTTTCAGCCAATTCAATCTTAAGTAACCCATTATCTTGAGATTATAGGAGAGAACTAATCATCCCTATCACTATGAAAGAAAAGTAAGTGACATTTCCTAAAGCTTACAAAGATACAAACAAAATCTGTAGAAAGTACTTTATGCATTTCCTATGTGTTTTTGTCTGTTTGTTTGTTTTGAGACAGGGTCTCACTCTGTCACTCAGCTGGAATGCAGTGGTTTGATCATGGCTCACTGCAGCCTCAACCTCCCTGGGCTCAGATGATCCAACCACCTAAGCCTCCGGAGTAGCTGGGACTTCAGGTGCATGCTACCATGCCCAGCTAGTTTTTTTTTTTTTTTTTTTTTTTTTTTTTTTTTTTTTGTAGAGATGAGGTTTCACCACATTGCCCAGGCTGGTCTTGAACTCTTGGGCTCAAGTGATCCACCTACCTCAGCCTCCCAAAGTGTTGGGATTACAGATGTGAGCCGCCTTGTCTGGTCTTACGTGGCTTTTTTATATGGCAGTAATTTGATACACACACTATATCTGATAAAATATTCATTTTTTAGATCAAGTAAATTAAGACCTCAATGTCATATATTTGTTCAAAGAAATTATTTCTGTGACTGAATAAAAAAATTTCCAGCTCTCAATCCAGACACCCAGCTTCATTCATTATAGGAGACCACATAGCTTCTAAGAATCCCTTGGAACATTGAGGTCACAGGGTCAATCTCTGCCTTGTTCACAGTGATTTAAAGTCATTAGCAACTAATGATTATTTGTGTTGTACAAGAGTCCAATCATGCTACAAGCTGTCATACTTCATACTAATTAACAGCCTTGGTAGCAGCAGCAAGTTCAGAAATTGAATAATCCTACCAAGTGCAGTCTCAGTAGGAAGTTGCCTTTCCCATCACTACCTGTTCTGGAAAGGGAGCTCTGATGTCTGGAAGACTGGCCACTGTGAAGCTTTAATACATCTCCAGTCATTTTTACAAGACTAGGACAAATGTAAAAGTGAATGAGAGAAAGAAGAGTTAAGATTGTTGCTCTTAATATTCAAAAGTATGATTCAAGAAAATATTATCCAAGAATAATTGAAGGCTTGGTTTAATCAAAAGCAGATTAAACATGTCACTGAAAGCACAGCACCAATATCCAGTTATTAATAGGCAGTGCCAGCAATAATAATAATGTACCTTGATGTATACAGTAGAGGCATGCCCTGCAGGTGAATCAATGAGTAAAGTTGAAAGCCCTTGTATAAATTAGAAGTGCTAACATTTTCATGAATAATAAATAATTGATTCTTATGACTCTATAGAAAAAAAACAATTTATCTGAAGATTTTATCTCTTATTCCAATATATAACTCTCCCTGAGACTTTGTTCTGATATTCAAAATTATGTCAGAGCAAATGAACTATTATGGGAAAAGTTGTATTAATTTTACCCATTGATATAAGCAAAACATATTGCCTTTGATTTTTATGAATAGGTAATTTTGTTTTTCATAAATACATAATGAACTCTGTTTTTTTCTTCCAGGAGTGGAAAGGGGCTTTTGAATACATAAGATATCCACAAGAATGCCAATCTTTTTTTGTTTATATCTATCTGTTCAGCCAACACATTTGAAATGTTCTGAAGCTTTTTTCTTTTCACATGTAACAAAGTCTGTCACTAGCACAATGTTGACAAGATTCACAATTGACCCACACTTTGTATAACAAGTCTTCCCCTTTAACCCAGGCATCAGTAAATAGTTTGTGATTAATATCAGATTTGAGACATTTTTGTAGAAATGCATTGTGTTTAGCAATAGTATCATTTCTTGTTCTTGCTATTATGCTGGTCTCACTAAGTAGGAAAAGCAAGAATACAAATAGCAACATCATTTTAGGCGTTTTCTTGTCTCACCATTATGAAAGTGAAAATGATATTTCAGTTGTATTCGCTCAATGTGAGGTGTGCTTATGAATCTATGATCTTGAGGACTTTTTTTAAGGGGAACAACAGAGAGGATGCCCCTTAAGAAGTGTTTCTCCATCCGACCACTCAGCACTCACTTCACTTCATCAAACCAAGAAAAGTTTTTTCTTTAGCAAATTATTTTAAGATGACATGTGATAGGCTGTCTACATTTGGTCATTGTGAAGTTACTTGCAAAAGTAAGATAAGAAAGGCAGTTGTCAGTACCAACCTGGTAATTAAATGATGCACTTACCATGAACTTATTTTGTTTGTAGTTGAATATTCTTTTTATATTTTACTTTAAGTTCTAGGAATATTCTTTACTGAGAATTTGGAATTCTCTTCAGAGAAATGAGATTTCTCTGAATTAAATACGAGGAATTAAAGCATCCAATCCATTTTCTCCACTAAAGTTCAATTAGGTGAATAGTTTTATTTTTCCAGTGTATGTATGAAAAAAGGCAGCCTTTTAGATAATGACTTCTGAATACTACTGCCCAGAGGCAGAAAAGTATGCACATTTAGATTGATGGATCTATGATTTGGCCATTCATCAATTTAAAAAAAAACATATTTAATATTTATTATGCCAAGTGGTGTGCTTATTGTTGGGAAGACTCAAATGGAGAGAGGAAAATGCTCTGAAGGTGCTCAGTTTAGAGGAAGAGATGGTCAAATAGAACAGTCAGTGGGCCTCTTGCTATGATAGAAATCTAACTAGCTAATCAAATGGTATTTTCTATAACTGGAATTTATATTAAAATCCCTAGGATAGTGCTCACAGAAGCTACTCAATAAATACCCGATTGAATGATATAAATATAATTTTAAATGGAGCACACAGGTAAGCTTATTAGCGTTTATTTTTTTGTTAGAGATGATTTGTTGTTACATTACCCAGGCTGGCCTTGAACTCTTGGGCTCAAGCAATTCTCCCACCTCAGCCTCCCAAGTAACTGGGACTACAGGCACACACCACAGCACCTGGCTTGTCTTTAAACATATTAAAGAAATATTTTCTAGTTACTTATTTTCTTGTTACTTATTTTCTCATGCAATTACTAGTATACATGATATTCATTGTTGTCTGTTGCACAATTTTTTGGTCAACTTTCATGTCTACTAAATCCAGTGCAACTTCTATGCCTTATGCATACTGGGTACTTGGAGAGTGTTAAGATATCCATGGAAGGCACAACATCACTTAAAGCTCTCAGCCTCATGGGCATCATAATCCTAATAAAGACTGAATAAACAAAATATCAATAAGATCAACCCCATCACAAAACAATGCAAGAACTCACATAGAAACATACACTCTCAAATGTGGATAGCACCCAATTCACAAATTGTTTGGAGGATTAAAAGACAACCCAGTCTTTCTAAAATAGTTGATGTTCTCTAAGTATTGAATAAATGAGTGAGTGGTTCTCTATACAAAATAGAGTGGCACTCTATTTTTAAAGAAAAATGAACAAATTCTTTAGGCTTTGAATTCCAAGTCATATGTTACGGAAGATTAAGTTCAAGGTGTGGCAAGAAAATTTATTCCACCTCATTCCTTGTAAATAAATCAGGGTTTATCAGGTACAGTTTATGAGTTAGAGATAACTGACTATCCCACCCCTGAACCAATTTGTCATCTGGTTTTCCTCTAATGGTCATAGATCCAAGCAAGCCAAATGACGGCAATATTTATAACTGCTCTCTAGAAGTGCTGCACCCAGACTGGAATCAGCCCAGAAAACAACCAGGTAAGAATTAAAAGAATTAAAGAATCCCTTTCTTGGAAAGGGTATGCTATTTTGTAGCCAGAACCAATTGGCTAATAAAGCCAGTTATTGCTAGAGCTTGTTTTACCATCTCTAGCTACCTCAATTCAGATTAAACAGTCCTATTCTTCTTCTAATTGAATAGTTAGCTTTATAAATGTGTCAGAGGTTTATTCGACTGGGCATATCATCTAAATGCTAAATAATAGTGCCATCTGGGCAAACACCTTATTAAATGAAGGATGGATACTCCCACATATGCTTTTGAAGAGAATAAAGACCTTTTTCTCTCCTGATAATTCTTTGTATGGTTCTCAAATATGTTGAGAAGTTTACAATCTAGCCTTTTTCAGAAATACTATTTTACACTGGTGTAAGATATGCCCTTCAGAAATTGGGAGTTTTAAAAAAAAGCACTCACTCAAAAAAATTATAAATTCTTCCACCTTCACAGAGAGACTGAATCCCTTAGTAGTTTATTCAAGTTACTAATTACAGCAGAACGTCAGTCAAAACTCTTTCTGACTACCAAACCTAGGGAGTTTGAAACAATGAATAAACAGTGTGACCCAAGGATAAGATGAATCCTGAGGATATGGTTCAAAGAGTCCCACAAAATCAGAAAACCCCTTTCAGGCTCAAAGTACCCAGCCACTTCTGCTCAGTCTAGTTAGGAATCAATAAAACACTGGAGAGCACCCCCAAGCATGAGATGACCAAATGTGATTGGGTTTCTCTGAGTTAACTTTGCCTTTCTGATGATAGTCCTCAGCCCTCAAGGACAGTGGGGCTTTTGTTTGTGTTTTGTTCCATAATTACATAATTCATTCTCATTCATTTACCAGCCTTGATTAGTATCCCCTGGATACAGTATTTTACTGAGAGCTGTTTTAACATACTACAGCCATCTGTCTTCTCTTGTAAACCCAGAGAGATTAGGGATACTAACTCTAAAGCTGAGTTCCTTCACTCCCCAAAGCAGGCTTGTCAAATTGCCATGGGCTTAGGTCAAAGCAAAAGACTTCTTTGGGATCCAACCAATTTAACCTTTCCACTAAGAAAAAAAAAAAGAAAGAGTGAAAGAAAAAAACAAAGAAAGAAAAGAATAAACTTAAGTTGTTCATGGAAATCAAAAACTACCATTTTATCAAGACTTTCTGAATTATTGTCATATAATTGTTCTGAACACTGTTTCCAAAATTTTACATTTGTTTCTACAAGTTATTTTCCACTTTTAAATTTGCAACTTACATCCATGTCTCTTGATTGCTTTTGACAAAAATTTTATTAGCCTTTTTAAAAAACTATTTTTTAAAATCTTTCTTGTTATAATTGCTTTTGCTGTTTTGCATTTATTGATGTCTTTCCTTATCTTTATTACTTCTCTTTTTGTTTTCTTTGGATTTATTTTGATGCTATTTTCAAGCTGCTCAAGTTGAATAGTTCCTTGGCTTTCATACTTTTGTTTGCCTTTGATAAATATATCTAACATCAGAAATGTTACTTTTGGCAATGAATTCGCTACATCCACAAATTTTAATATGCGCTATTTTCATATCTATATACTTCATAATTTTCTATGTGATTTTAAAATTGAGAGTTATTTTATGGTATATTAATTGTTTCAGATACATAAAACATTTTAGCTATCTTTTTGTTATCAGTTTCAAAATTTATTCTTCTCAAAGTATATGATATGTGTGA
The DNA here is from genome assembly GCF_028885625.2 of Pongo pygmaeus. Taxonomy (NCBI): domain Eukaryota; kingdom Metazoa; phylum Chordata; class Mammalia; order Primates; family Hominidae; genus Pongo; species Pongo pygmaeus. The sequence continues at coordinate 161,639,802 of NC_072376.2, read as the reverse complement.
TAATAATTCTCTGGGACATGTATTGAACTTAACTTTCAAATTAGTATCTTCTCAATTTTTGTGACTTTGTTACATATGCTCAAAAACAATGTATTCAGAGTTGGATAAAAAAATTATACGTGCATATGTGAATTTACATATAATGTGATTCTATTATTTCAATCTTCTATACTTTTTTTTCCTTCTGGATCTCAGTTAAAATCTCCAGCTACAGTTATTGGTGTGACCATTTCTTTAGTTATAATTTTGTTGATGTGTATATTTTGGGGCAATATTAATAGGTACATATATCTTCATTATCATTTTATCTTATTTTGCTTGTCTATAACATCCCTCTTATTTTCTTTTACATTTTAATTCTTAAATTGTATGTGTCATTTCTAAAATTGCTACTTCACTTTCTTTTTATTCTTACTTGCCTTTATATTTTTTTCATATTCAAACTTATTGTTTTAAAGTTTTCTCTCTTTTCTTATTTTTAGGAAATGTATTGCTCAAGATCTTGGTTTGTTTTCACAGATTAATCTGAATCTTTGTCTTTGAATAGTAAGTTTAACCTATACACACTTAGTTTAATTACTATTAAATTAGGCCTTATTGGTGCCATCTTATTTTATGTTTCATTTTATAATACTTTTATTGCACTTCTTTTTCTGTTATTACTTTACATTAGCTAAATCCATTTTTTTCTATTTTAATATTTATACATTCTATTCTTACTCTTCTGGCAGGCACCATAAACATAAAACTCATGATGATCCACCCAGATAGGTCTGCTAAAGCTTATAAACAAATATATCTTAGCCATGAACAAGATAAAATATTATATAACTAATACCATATTCCTATTGAGAAGTCTGATGCCAGATTCTTATTTCTTTGTAGGTGATCTGCTGTGTTTTTCTGGAGTTTTACTTTATGCTTTATGTTATAAAAAGTTTACTATAATGTGTGTGTGTTAGAGGGAGTCCCTCATCTATTCTATTTAGCATTCTCTGTACCCTTTCTAGCAGAAGTTTCATAATTTGTTTTGTTTCTAGAGAAATAACAGTATTATTGTTTAAATACTGTATTACCTTTATTTTCTTTTTTCCTTCTGACAAATGTTAACATTTTATCTTCCATATCTGTTAGCTTTTCTCTCATTCTTTATCTCATTTCTTTTATCTCTTTATTGAGGCTTTAAATTTCTACATAGATTTAATTATTTGTAGATATCCATTCTGTCATTCAAGCCATCTTTTGTGTTACACTGGAAATTAAGTTATTTCATTTCAAAATTTCTCACTTGTTTCTTTCACATAACTCTTCTTCCCACATCTACTATACTTCCCTGTCTCTCTCAGGGTATTTATTAAGTTCATTTTCAATATCTTATTATTTTTATTTCTTCTGTTATAGGTTATTCTGTGTATTGCCTTTTTTTAAAACAATGCTTGCTTTCCACAAAAGCCTCATTATTTTTTCTTATGCATTTATCTTTTATTCCCTTAGGAAAACCAGACACCCTAGCTAATATAATAGGCAACACCTATTTAAACAAAGCACCCGAAAATTTCACTCTATTTCCTCTGAAAATTTTACAGGTGTCCACAGCATGCCATGTGTTTAAAATGAATAAGCTATTCTCATGCCCACAAACTTCTGGTGCCACCAATGGATCACAACTTTCAACATCAGTTTGCTTTGTGCCCAAATGTATTTGTATCTGTTGGTATTGTTATTGAATGTAACTGGGTTAAATCTTTTTTAAATTGATGACACACAAATGAGAAAAGGAAAAAAATGTATTCCCATGAAAATAAGTTTTAGGGGGAAAAAAGGCAATTTTGAGTTTTTTTAAAAGAATTCAGCCAAAGAGACAAGATCTCTTTCTTTAGAGACAGGGTCTTGCTCTGTCACCCAAGATGGAGTACAGTCACACGATCACAGCATTCTGCAGCCTCGCCCTCCTGGGCTCAAGTGATACCCCTGCCTCAGCCTCCTGAGTAGCTAGGACTAGAGGTGCTTACCACCATGCTTGGCTTTTTTTTTTTTTTTTTTTTTTTTTTTTTTGCGGGGTAGAGACAGGATTTTGTGATGTTGCCCAGGCTGGTTTCAAACTCCTGGGCTCAAGCAATCCTCTCACCTTAGCCTCCCAAGGTGCTGGGATTACAAGTGTGCACCACTGCCCCCAGCACTGTTTACTGTTTTTAATAATGGGAAAATATCACAAAAATCTAGGAGGAATCTTTTTCAGGTTGATTCTCAAATGTTTTACAATTTTAGCTCCAACTTAAAGAACCAAAAATGAGAATAATAGATATGCATAAGAGTATGATTTATTCAAGAAAAATGGTAGAACTTTAAGCTGGACACCCCTCCTCAAAGGAGAGGCCTTGATCTTATATCAATACATTGGTTTAACAAAATATACCTTTGAGTATTTAATTAATGATATCTTTGAGATACACAGGTACATTTTTATGATTCCTTTCTTTAACCAATTTTTTAAAAACAACTGAATAATGGTTGAAGCCTTTCTTGTAGGTGCCACAGCCACAGGGTAGGTAGGCTGGTGGGGCAAGGAGGAAACGCTCCTCAGCAGCCCAGCCCTGCACTGCCTGTGCTGCTGCTCCTCACCCAGCTAGGCCCCAGCACTGCCAGGGCCACAGTGTTCCCTGTGCCTGGCTGGCCTAACCACTCTTCTGTCCCACAGGAGAGGCCTTGGAACAAGACAAGCAATGACTTGCTCAGAGGAGCATGAGGCATAAGAAAGGGCACAGCCTGGGAGTTCTTTCTCAGCTAATACCCTTCTAGGGCCCTGGCTGCCTCTTCCACCAGCCCTACATTTGCCACCTCTACACCAGATCCCAACTATTTTCTGCCTCCCCACGGGTTTCTTAAAGTTTCTCTTTTTGTGTCTGAGGACAGTTCTAAGGCCAATAAATCTCCCTATATCTTCTCTGGCATGTTTGGGTTTATCTGAGGGAAGGATCCAAGAGCCTGTACTGGTTCACCTTCTTGGCTAATTATAATACTTGTTTAGTTTTAAAAATCTAGTTAATTTTTTTAACGACATACCCCCATCTGTGTTTTCTTGACATCCATAGCTATTTTAAATGTTTTCTAAGGACTGGAAAATCTCAGTACATTTGCTTATCCCCCATAGTATATAAATCATTAGATCTACTAGAAAGACTTTTTTCACTTTTTGGAAGAGATTCTTTGTATATCCAGTGACCACTCCCAGCCCACCTGCCTCCTTACCCAGCCCAAGGGACTTTGCTCACTCTATTTGCCCAGTCTGTACCTTTTTATGGACAATTTGCTATTCCACATAGAACTGGCAATGTTTCCCTGTGACTCGACTCCAATTTTGAACTTTTAAAATGACTCTCACTACAATAAGATCAAATACCATGGCCACAAAAAAATATTTTTACAGAGAATTTGAAAGTAGAGTAAGGTTTTTGAACTGCTGAACTACAAAGACAAATGTTGCAAGATGTAGAGATATCATTAATTTCTCTTCCCTGCAGACAAAGCATTTGCACCTAATGAGGTGTTACTGAACTTGATACCTCTCTGCTTTGAAAACTCTCTACATTTATCAGCACTTCCTGCCAGTGAGATCAAATGTTCTAACGAATCAACTTTTAAATGCTGACTTCAGGTACATATATAATGTAAATGATCAACATTCTCTCCCACATTTATATGGGATACTAAATCCTTCATAATCATCGATACTAACATACTGGGTTCAGGGTATTTTCAAGTAGTCATATCAATATAATCAATCAATTGGAAAGAACTACTCAAAGTAATAAAAGAGGAATCAATTTATAATTTTATATACAGTTTGTGAAAGTACCAAGAAGTCAGGTTATATTGTCTCTTTTAAAATAAATTTTCAGATTAAAATAAAATTTAATCAAGATTCTAATTTGGACTTTCTTGTATGGAACTTCTGGGGTCTCTCATAGAATCTAGCTAAATATTTCACAAAAAGCAGAACATTCAATAAATGCTTGTTAAGAAAAACTGAACTTATTAACTTGGTAGATGAATTACTAGACATTGAAGATTCCGCAGCCCCTAACAATTTTACATTTTTCATATTCCCAATTTACATGCATCAAAACATTATCTCAGGCTACCGCAGAAGATTGTTGGTCATTGTTTGGTATTTGATAGATAATCTGGGTTTTTTCCCCAAACTTAATGGAAAGAAATGTAGGAAAGAGTAACACCTGTGAATTCTGAGTGCTGTGATGTGAGTAGTTGCCCAAACCGAAACCTGCTTACACCCGATATCAAAACTTTTCATTGGTTCTCTGTCCATCTCTGAATTAAATACAAATTCATAATTCATTTTCAATCCTTTGAAAAACATCTAAATATCAACCATGTGTCAGTCATTCTGATTTCCTGATAATTAAGACATGAATGAAACACAATCCAATTTGAATGTTCAGGATTAGTTAGGGAAAAATATGGCTCATCAGAGAGATACGTATAGTCCTAATGCAGAACCAGCCTCACGGCCAACTACAGGAATCCTAATACAGTTCTAGGGTCCCCAGGAGATAGAATAGCATACAGCAGCAGTTCTGGGCCCATCCATTCTCCACAGAGCCCATTTGATAGATTGATTCTGCATCTACCAACTCTGAAGGAATAATACTGCACAAATATTCCTCTCTCCACTTCTGTATTAATCTGTTCTCAGCCAATCTTCACCCCCATGATCCCTGGGCCGTGCCACCATGACCCTGTGAGAAAGGAACAATTAGGATTGTCAATTTGGAAGGAAGAGCAAAGTCATGTCTTATATGGCAGCAGGCAAGCGAGTTTGTGTAGGGGAACTCCCCTTTATAAAACTATCAAATCTCATGAGATTTATTCACTCTCAGGAGAACAGCATAGGAAAGACCTGCCCCCTTGATTCAATTGCCTCCCACTGATTCCTTCCCATGGCACATGAGAATTATCGGAGCTACAATTCAAGATGAGATTTGGGTGAGGACACAGCCACATCATATAAACTTATCAAGTTTGTCTACAAACACCAGTGACTCAGCCATAAGTGAAAAATGGCTTAATTCCAAAAATTTAGTCTATATGGTCTTTCCAAAGGGTCTTTAAATTTGTTTTTCAGACTTACGCTTTATCTGATGGTTGTCTTACAACCCAAAATGGCTGAAAACCCAGAATATCATGACTCACCTAGAACTCCTTGACAGTGACCCAATGTGTTCAAAGACACTGACCAAAAACAGCAATCCCAAATAACCTCATGCCTCCTGCTATTAGACAAACCCCAAAAGGCTTATTTATTTGTAATTATATGCAGGGAAGCTCATTTCATCACCATCGTGTCTCACTCAACCTGCAATAAAAACACGCCTAAATACAATAATTAAGTAACATTGTCTTAGGCACTTCTCAACTTTCACAGTCATCCCCTAACCCATGCCCACCCTGCCCTACCCCACTTGTGAAAAGATAACTATCAAGGCAGGAAAATTAGCATCTAAGATCTTTGATCTGCTTCCAATTTTGCTCTTTCACAAAGCCAACTAGAGTGAGAAGAGAATCATGGGTCACGAAATATGCGCTTGGCAGGAATTAGGCAACTGATGCTCTATTTAAGCCAGGTATGACCTTGAGCCAGGTGTTAACTCCTTTGTTTCCAATTTCCTCATATGTCAAATTAAAGATTAGAGTAAATGATGAGTGAGCTCCTTTCTAGCTCTAGAATTCTAAGATTTTAAGTAAGACACTAGTTATTTCTCTTATGAGAATCCTTGGCTATTAACACACTCATTTACTAAATGACATTTTAATTTTGGCCCCAAGTGTTAGAGATTTTTACATGTTCAACAAATGGTACAATTCACTAGTTAAGTGCTTTAGGTTTGATCATAAATTGCCAGAAGTTGGTTATAGCCCTGAGTCTGTGATGAGAAGACTGGGGATTTATAATTGAAACAGACAGCATGGCTTCTGGAGTGCTACTGGGGGAAAGGAATCTATTCCAAGATGAAACAGGCATGACTGGGTTTCTCAGAAAAATATCCCAAGTCTAAGTGGCCAGCCTATTAGGAACTCTACTCCCTCTTGCCAATTTTTCTAGTGACTGCTTTTTGTTATCATGGTCTAAAAAATAGAAGCATATTTTCTTTTTCTTTTTCTTTTTTTAACCAAGAGAAAACAAGATGCATTTGGTCATCAAAAGCAACCCTTTCAGAGAGAGCAATTCAGTGTGGTGGAGAGCAAGCACATGCCTGTTAAAGCCACAGTTATTCCCTCACTCACCAGTCTCTGTTATTCCAGAAACAGCTGCTCTGAAGGTTGGCTGAGGTCTTGTTTAGAGAATCAATTAGCCAGAGAAGTTTGGGCCAGTGAAGAATGTCACTCAAGTATAGAAAGATTTGGAAAACACTTCTCCTTTTGTGTTTCCTGCACATAAACTTATCCACATTCTGCAAAACTAATATAACATGTGCTTCACAGAGAAATAAGTAAGTCTAAAATGGGTTTCATGGATGACTTTATTAGCAAAAAAAATGCTAACCAAACCAATATGGAGCCCAGTGACAAACAACAGTTCAGGCATTTATAGGAATACATCACGGTCTTCAGGATAGGCTTTTGTTTTATTTCTACTTTCTTTAAAAGAATGAAATGTTTAAAAGTTCTAATAGCAATATAGACCTTTTCATTCAATGAAGCAGTATATGCCAAGCAACTGAGATCTTATCCACATACATGATGTACACATTCTTTCTAATGACTCCTTGATGTGGTTAAATCATACAGAAAACATACATTTTACTTTGAGAGAAAGAACAAGTTTTATTCAGTTTTTAAATACTTAATTCTACACTTTTATCATCATCATGTTTATCATTCTCCTCCTTTATAAGAAACTGATGAAATATATTCAAATGCATGTGATATGATTACACTGGCAACTATGTAAAGAAAAGTTTGGAGATATTCATGCATAAGTTACAGATGACAACGAAGAGGCTATTCTGATAATTCACGCAAGAAATGGTGAGAGAGGGAATGAAGTTTTGGTGGTAGGAATGAGTTCCATATGGTAATTACCAATTATTTAAAACAACACTTTATTTCTATGTTGCCTAGTTTCTTTTCTCAATAGGAACAGATGGCTCCAAATATATTTTATATTCCAAGAATTAAACAAGTTTGGGAATATACTTCCTGTGGTAACTAAAGTCATGTAACTGGAGAGAATATCAAAAGAGAAAATGTAGACAGAGAAGACAAGAGAAGGGAAGGGAACAGAAGAGAGAGAGGAGGAGAGAGAAAAGAAAGGGAGAAGAGAGGAGAGACACATTCATTCAACAAATAATTTGGCTCCAGTACTTAAAATTCTAGGTGCTAGAAATTTCTCAGACAGCCAAAGGAAGAAAAAAAAAAAGACTATTTCCTGACTTCTTGGAACTTTCACTCTTTGTTTCAAATGAGCACATGATATAGTATGTCAGGTGTTCATAAGTGCTTTGGAGAAGCAGGAAGTTGAGGTAAGGAGTGAGGAGGTGGTGATGATTTCAGATATGATTGATATGGAAAGTATCTCTGAGGAGCTCATTTGATGGAAGTGAAAGAATGACACCTGGAGGGGAGGGTGTCCGGGCAGAGGGGACAGCAAATGCAGAAACTGGAGCACACAGCAAGTTGACGAGTATGGCAACAGGGAGAAGAAACAGTGGTGAGAAATGGGGTTGGCAGATCATCTTGCCTCTTGCAGGCCATTATAGGGAGTTTGGATTTTGCTCCATGTTTTTGGAAGGCAATGGAGGGTTTTGAGCAGAGAAGTAACATTATCTGTTTTACTTTTTAGCAGGATCACTCTGGCTGCTGTATTGAGACAAGGACTATAGGAAAGCAAAGATGAATCAGGGGCCCTATTGTTAGGAGACAGTCATAACAATCTGAGTGAGAGATCACAGTAGCAGGGAACTGATGCGACGTGGTTAAGTTCTGGAAATATTTTTAAGGTAGAGCCACTAGGGTTTGCTGATAGATTTGGTGTATGATGTGAGACACAGGAGTTAAAGGTGAGATTTGGCTGGAGTCTGAGATAAGTAAAAATGCATGAAAAACAAATTTGGAGTGAAAGATCAATGGAAGTTTAGGAAAAAAAATTGAGGTCATTCTTGACACTTTTTCTTTTTTTGAGACAAGGTCTCACTCTGTCAGGAGGCTGCCCACTGCAGCCTCAACCTCCTCCCACTTTAGCCTCCTGGGTAGCTGGAACTTCTGGTGCATGCCACTATACCTGGCTAACTTTTTGACTTTTTTGTAGAGATAGGGCCTCACTTTGTTGCCCAGGCTGGTCTCCAACTCATGCGTTCAAGCAATTCTCCCACCTCAGCCTCCCAAAGTGTTGGGGTTACAGGTGTGAGCCACCATGCACAGCTAGACACATTTTTTATATGCCTATTAGATATCCATTTAAAGATGTTCAATAGGCAGCTGGAAATAGGAGTCTGGAAAGAGCTAAACCTGCAATGATACATTTGAGAGTCATCAACATAACTATTGCCATGAGATGAAAAAGATGGTCAAGAAGGTCAATAAAGACAGAGAAGAGAAGAGACAAGGACTGACCGCTGTGCACTCCAACGCTAAGGTGTCTGAGGAATGATTATGAGGAAGAATTGCAAAAACCGCTGAGAAGGAGCAGCCAGAGGAGGATTCTGAAGAATGTGTCCAAGAAGCCAGGCCAAGAACTTCAAGAACTTCAAGGGAGTGATCAATTCTGTCAGATGGTAAGTCAACTCACACGAGGCTGAGATGTGTGACCCCAGAGGTCAGTGGTAGATCAGATCTGGTGCAGGCAAAAGGTAGACTACAGAGGTTTTGAGAGAGAACAGAGAAGAGAAATTAAATCCAAGTAGAATGGAAAAGCTTTTCAGGGAGTTTTATTACAAAGGTTGATAACTGAAGGAAGAAATGAGATCAAGAATTTTATAGAATTTACTCACATTCATGTGAGAGTTCTTTCACGATCTCCCTTCTCTTTTTCTATAAGGAAACTATTCAGTCCCCTTGAATATTTCTGTTGATCTTCTGCTTCGCAAGATGAAATAACCAGACTAATGTGCAGCATCCCAGGCATTGACATATCAAGGCTTGATTTAGATTTGTTCTACTTATTCTTGCTTTAAAAATCAGGGAATTATTAGGAACTCCAAATTTAATTTGGAGGAGAAACGGTGTTTACCCTCAAACATAGATAATTTGCTCTGATCTTAATGGTTCTATGCTAAAAATTAAATGATGATTATTGGCTTTAATTCATGTAACAAATACCAATTGAGCACCTGCCGTAGGTACTATGGAGACAACACAAATATTTATCAGTCAGATATATTTCCCTTAAGAAGTCTTTGGTTTATTAGAGAAGATAAGACATATATCTATATAACTATGATATAAATGCATATATTTTCTCAAGATAAAAATTGTCAACAGTCAGGTTAATCTGATTTTGTTCTCATCATCACACTGAGAGCTGGAATGGCCGAGGTATTTAACAAGGTATTTAACATTCCATTCTCCTGGTCCCTTTCTTCTTTTTTCACATCAATAAATCAAATGCCATAACATTTTTTATAACCTCAGGGCTTTAGGGAATGGTATATATTTATGTCTGAGTAATGTCCTCCAAGAGAGAAATAGGATTGAGTGTTCAGACTGACTAAGAGAGTGGATACTATAACAGGTGCCCGGGAGGTTTCTGGCCAGAGGAGAGAGTAGATATGAGAGTGTACACAGAAACTGTGGAGTCCTTTCGGGGCTCTATTTCCTTAGGGTCCATCTTTCCACGAAACATTCTGGGTATGGAAGTCCATTTCCCACCACTGAGGTAGAGCGTTTGTAATACAAGTTCTGCAGTGCTATTAGTTACACCAATAATCTTCTGATACTTATTTAATTACATAACATGCATGAAGCTGGAAATTACTGCGAGTTTATTCTCCAGTGAAGAATTTGGCTTGGTTGCATATGTGATACTGGGAAACAGCTGGAGAAGGCTGCGGGAGTGTCACCAAGTCAACAAAGTGCTCCCAATAATAGATCTTGCAAATGTCAACAATAGGGAAATTTTCTTACAAGGCATATCATAGAAAGTCCCTTTTCTTCAAAGAAACCTGATCTATGTGCCTCTATGGACAAGCCAGAATATTCAATAAAGCCATGAGAATACCAGTGGCTTGAGGTTTGGAATAGAGCATAAACTTTCATTTTATGGAATTAATTTTTTTGGAATTAAGTATTAAATAATGTGGGGCAGAAATCTGCCTACTAAATCCTCTGCTCCACAGATTTAGCTTTCTTTAACAATTAATTGGAGTAAAACCTATAATATATACTACAAAAAAAGTTGTTTAGTGGGTAAGATGTAAAATAGTCAGAAAGACTCATTGTTTAGTCCAAATTCTAATGAGCCCTAACAAATAGCCACCTCTGAATACTGAGATTGTCTCTTTGCTTCAAGACTTCTCCCAAGGTCTTCAGATAATCACACCTACTCTTAAAATCACATTTACTTAACCATACTTAAAATCCTACACCTGAAAACTAATCTGTGCTATGAGAAGTTAGGAAATGGGCTGCCCTTGGCGGAGGCGGGGTCGATGATGAGAAGAAATGCTAAGGTAACTTCTGATGTGCAGATTATGTTGTCTCCTGACCTGGGTGTTGGTTACACAGGTGTGTTCAATTTGCTATGTGTGACTCCTGTGTGTGTGTGTAATACTTCAATAAAAAGTTAAAAAACAACTATGTCTGATGTTCAAATTCTTCTGAAAATAGCACTGCTGCATTTTTTTTTTTTTTTTTTTTTTTTTTTTTGAGATGGAGTCCCACTCTGTCACCCAGGCTGGAGTGCAGTGGTGAGATCTCGGCTTGCTGCAATCTTCGCCTCCTGGGCTCAAGCGATTCTCCTGCCTCAGCCTCCCGAGTAGCTGGGACTACAGGCGCGTGCCACCATGCCTGGCTAATTTTTGTATTTTTAGTAGAGACGGGGTTTCACCGTATCCGCCAGGCTGGTCTGGAACTCCTGACCTCGTGATCCACCTGCCTCGGCCTCTTAAAGAGCTGGGATTACAAGCGTGAGCCACCACGCCCAGCCAGCACTGCTGCATTTTAAGGAAAGAGTTTTAGCCTAGCATAATTTGCACTTTGCATTTTATAACACGATTGGAATAATGGGTGTATCAGTCAGGGTTCCACCAGAGAAACAGAACGAGTGGGATATCTATCTTAAGAGATTTACTTCAAAGAATTGTCTTATGTGATTGTGGGGTCTGGCTAGGCAACATTTGACATTTGTAGGGTAGGGCAGCAGGCTGGCAACTCCTGGATGGGAGCTGATACTGCAGGCCACAGCCGGAATTCTTCAGGGAACCCTCAGTTTTGCTCTTAGGGTCCTTCAACTCGGTGGGTGGAACCTATATGATTGAAGGTAGTCTCCTTTACTTAAAGTCAATGGATGGCAGATGTTAGCCACATCTACAAAGCATCTTCACAGCAACAGCTAGATTATTGTTTGAGTACTATTGCCCAGCTGTATTTGACACATAAAACTACCCATCATAAAGGGTTATGTGAGGACTATGGGTTCTCGTGGAAACTCATTCTTCATTTAGTCAAGGCTAAGTTGTCTCATTGGAAGTTTTGAAAGGAGTACATGAAATAGCAAATTATGGATGAGAGGAAACTTTTTCTTTTCCTCATGTGCACAAACTCAGTACTTTCTAAGCATCCCCCAGCATGACCTTGAGGAAGAAATTCTTCATCCTTATTGTCTTCTCAAAAATAAATTATATTTAGAAAGGCTGAAGAAATCTGTTCAATCGTTTGGAGTGATAATAACATTCCAACAAGCAAAAGCGGGTTTTTTTACCAGCATCAAAATTTGCCAGAATTTATGTGTATGCAAAAAATTAGAGTTTGAATTTTAAAATTTCCAACTTGGCACATGTATTTCTCCAGTGAGGCATGTGGGTTTTACAAGTTTTCAGGGGCAGGGATGGGGAAGGAGGACTTCACTTGGAAATGAGAAACGAATAAGAAAAAAACTGAAGTTTCTGTTTAGGTTACCAACATATGAGGACATAGTGGTACCACCCTTCTTCTCCTCCACTTCCTCCTCCTCCTCTTGGTTTTCCAAGATCAACCCTAAGCAACAGGAGGGGATGCTCCTGTTCATTTGGGATCATTGGTTACAGTCCCATCCATCGTGCATTCCTTCCCCAAATTCCTGCAATGTCAAGGGTACCAGCCAAACAGCACCTATTTCTTTTCATTGTTTATCAGCTTAATACTTTAATAACAATTCTGAGTTGATAATAATAACAATAACTTATAAGTACTGAGTACTTGCTATATACCAGGAACTGTTTCTCAACACTTTATATATTTACTCATATAATCCTCTCAACAACCATGAAATAAGTATGATTATTTCCCCTTGTCTTTTAATTAGAAAAATCAAGGCACACAGAAGGAAGGTAATACATTTCAGGTCACAGGTTACTTAAGTGGCTGGGCCAGGATTGAAACCCAGGCAGCCTGACTCCAGGCACAGGCTCTAAACCACTAGACTAATTCCCTGGAACCCTTAGGAACGTACTTGATACCCAGACACAAGCTAAAAAGCTGTTATTCTCAAAACCATTCAACTGTTAAAATAGCTTCCATTTTTTTCACCAACAAAGTTAAAATAGAATCTCTGTAAGATATTAACACACCCCAAAATTTAAACTTGATAATGAAATCCACCCAAACTAAGGCGCTGAATGGACACTAGCTAATAATATCTACCAATCAGATTTGGGGCCGATTTGTTTTGAGTTTTGAATGTGTAGGGCTTCATGTGACAAGGACAATTTATAATGTTTAAGTCTCTTATTTGGATTTTTGCCTGAAGGGAATTACCTAGGATTGCCACTGGGTAAATAATTACCAGTTTCTTTATTCCAAAATCCTTTGAGACAAATAGGTAGGGTTTTTTTTTTTCCTAATCCATTAATTTTTATTGGTTCACAAAAAGCTTTAGGATAAGATTCTGTAGAAAAGAATTCACAGCTTCTTTTTTGGTAAAATTCCATTTTCTCCAATATTTTGTCTCTAGCCCAACAAAAAGAGCAGTGATAATATCTTTTCAGAGGCAAAATTGGTGTGGATTTTTTTTTCCTCTTAGCAAAACTTTAGACTCTGAAGAAGTATTTTGGTATGCTTATTTAAAGAACGGGCTAGATTTACTGCCAAATAGCTCTTCATGAAAGACATATGTAAATACAGCAGAGTAAACGAGATAATTCTATTTCATTTGAAAAACACTTTCTTAATTATGTGAACTTGTTTGAAAGAAAATGAAATGCTCTGTATTCAGTTCTGTGAGAAGTTTGGCTGTGATATTTATGATGAAATCATAGCCAGGAGTTGAAAATTATATTAATATTGAATGCAAAACTATTTTCTTTTCTCTCCTCTTGTATTTTTAATAAAGGAAAATGCTAATTAAAAAATTGATTGCAAAAAATATCCTCTCTGGCACTAAGTGCTGCCATTTAGCTTTATTTTACTTGTAATGTGTCAGAATTTACATTTGCAATGTTCTAGAAGCCAAACTATTATATGAAAAAATTGAATTAAACATACTTTTACTCAAAGGTGACATTAAATGCACAAAAGGCTAGTCTTATTTATATCATAGAGTAGTATATCAGAAAATTTTTGCCCGAAATTTGCAGTTGCCAACAAATATCTAATATTTTGTTTCTCATCATTTCAGATATAAAAGCAGCATATGGAAGCAATTTTATATAATCTATCTAGTTTACATCTTAAGACCCTGTGAAATAATTGAGAGATGATATTATCTATCTTTTACGAATAGGGAATCCAGGAACCAAATGACTAAGTGCCTTGCCCCAATCCTGCTGTTAATGAGTACAATCCGATCAAAGATATTAATTTCCTGTCTTCCAAAGCTAAACTCTTCTCACTCCAGTATGCTGCCAACTCAACCCTGATTTAAATACTGATCTTGGTAGTTAATTTTTCCCCTTCATTGCGCTTAACAACAGCATATCATAACCCAAATAGTGTAAATTGGCAGTGCATGCTCACTAAAAATGTAGCTTATTTTGTCCTTGGAAACATTTTTGTTCCACTAAAGTTAAAATTTTCATTGCCTACATTGAAAATCATCTACACAAAATTACTAATGAAATCCCAAAATTGAACTCATGATTATCGCTCCATACCCCAGCCTGGACAAACCAGTTTATCACACTCATTGACTCTGTAACTTTAACCAAATGTGTAAGAATCATCCTAAATTTTTCCCTTTCCCTTGCCCTCTATTCCAATCTCAAAGTCTTTTTCATTTTTCCTCCTAAGTATTTCTGGACTCCGCATGCACTTCCACATTACAGATGTGGCTTTATTAGGTCAGGCTGTTATCTTTTTCTTGCCCAGAAGATTGCAATGACTTCCTATGTGGTCTCCCCACCTGGAGCATCTCCCTAGTCCAATAACATTCTTGTCAAAGAGATCTTTCTGTCCATCATGTCACACACCTGCTTTAAACATTTCAATACCTCCATCAGGATAAAGCTAAACTCCACAGTCAGGTATATATAGAGACAAATCTCCTGACCTTCTCCTCAGCCTCATCTCCTCCCATCCTTCTATATATACCTATCTATACACAGCCCATTCAATCTTCTAACAGCCCTCGGGCCCACAATGGCCCTCCCACCCATTGGCCCATACACATGTTCTCTCTTCTGAGAACACTGTCCCCACTCTGACACCACAGAAAGAGGTGCAAAATTGCAACAGTAACACCAAATAGCATGGCAGGATAATAATTTTGAATATTAATCCATGTACGCATCAAATGTCCTCACTAACACCCAAGAGAATCTATTCATCTCCCTTTCACATCAGGTCTGCCTGCATTTCTTCTATTCATGAACAACAATTTCAGTAACATATAACAATTGTCAGATTTAAGTGGTACAAGGGAATATAAGGCCAGTACTAAGAGGGACAGAGACGATAAGAACTTTAAGAGCAGTTCAGGGCATTGAGGTGCACTATTTATATTTTTTTCTTTTTAAAATTCCAACTTTTATTTTACATTTAAGGAGTACATGTGCAGGCTTGTTACATGGGTATATTTCATGACGCTAAGGTTTGGGGTACCATTGATCCTGTCACCCAGGTAATGATGCATAGTACCCAATAATTAGTTTCTCAACCCTTTTCCCACTCCTCTTCCTCCTCCCTCTAGTGGTCCCCAGTATCTATTTTTGCCTATATGCACTGTTTCTAACACAGGAAGAAATATAAAATGCCTCAAGTTATTCAGGAAAAAAATTATCCTCCTTAAGCACGGTATAAACAGTAGGAGATTATAGTTCAGCAGAGTTGATGCTACCTGAATTACCACAATCCAAAATCAGGCTAATACTTTTGCACATCATCCAAATACTAGCTTAAGATCTAACAAGAGACATCTAATCACAACTAACTAAATGGTTTAATGACAAACACTGGACTTGAATCAATCTCTTTCATTCAAGAATGGGTAAATATAAGGCTGGGCGCAGTGGCTCATGCCTGTAATCCCAGGACTCTGGAAGCCCAGGGCAGGCAAATCACCTGAGGTCAGGAATTCGAGAGCAGCCTCACCAACACGGTGAAACCCCATCTCTACTAAAAATACAAAAATTGGCCAAGCGCAGTGTTGCACACCTATAGTCCTAGCTACTCAGGAGGCTGAGGCAGGAGAATCACTTGAACCCAGGAGGCCGAGGGTGCAATGAGCCGAGATTGCACCGCTGCACTCCAATGTGGGTGACAGAGCAAGATTCCATCTCAAAAAAAAAAAAAAAGAATGGGTAAATATGAATTAATAATAATAATAGAAAACTTCAATGGATTCTACACAGGAAAGAAGAAAAGATACACTCACAGGGCAGAAAACTTACAGGTATAAGGAAGCATCACTTCATGTTATCAGAAATTTCCTGAAAGCGTGCCCTCTACTAAATAAGAGAAACAAGTGAAATGATACCACATCATCTGAAATAAAACTGAGCACATCTCAAAGGTACAGAGAGAGAAGATCCAGGGATAAGCCTTGAGTTGCATGAAATAAGGGAATCATGTGGGGAAATTAGCAGTTCCAAAAAAGAATTAAAATCTGTATCAAAATCAGTATGGAGGAAATGAAAAGTACAGAAAAATCAAATCAGCAATGAGGTGCACAAATCTGCAAAGATAACTCCGAATGCAATGAATCAAAAATGAAAATGCCAAGGAAAAAAATTAAAACAAGAAAAAAATATATATGTAATTGTAGAATATCTTTTGAAACTGAGGTGCAAGCACACTGAGTGTGTGGTAATGCAGTCACTCTAAGTGCTGCAGGAAATTTTAACGAAAAGATGCCAACTACCTAAACTCTCTTGTAGGTTTTGCATTACAAAAACAAAGAACAGGTATACAAACAGCAAAAATATGCTCAAAAATAATTTGGAAAGTCTCAGATGTATATTCAGGGACAGAAAATGTCAAAAATAATGATCTAATTAATAATTGTACATGTATCAAAATAGTCATTTTACATGGGTGTAACAAAATAACAATCTAAGATAGGCAATAGATAAGACACCAAAACATGCTCCTCCATGATTAGAAAAACGGTATACTAGAGCCATTGGAGTAATGAACCAAAATTAAGAATTATACTAAAAAGTGACATGTACAGATATTAAGGGAAAAATTTTATATCACCCCAAAATCTATACCCAGCTAAGATATGAATTTGTATACTAGCAATAGACAAGAGCTTTAGATATACATACAACTGTGTATTTATGTTTATGTGTATGTCTGTGTAGGACCTAATAAAGAAAATTACTTATGGATCCTTTGCAAAATAAAACATTTTTCTAAGTCTAATGTGAGTCCGCTAAGAAAAGAATCAAAATCTAGAGTCTTTTACCTCTAGAATGTAGAATATGATGTCTATTGGGGCAAGATAGTGCCTTGAAACTACTTAAACATAATTAAAACTAAATAACTATTCCTGATATAGTTGTGGAGATGAATACAAATGCCATAAATAAATGTTTGAAATGGGAATATAATACCAATTCAAAACAATTTATAGCTATATCCCAAAAATAAGTATTCAGATTAAGTAGTTTTGACAAATAGAGCTATTTTAGAAAATTGCATTGCTCAAAAACAATGTTATCACGAACCAAATAAAAAAGTCAAATTAAGAACTGAATATATTGTATAAAATGTTTTTAAAATCTTCACTGATCAAAACAGTATAGAAGCATAGAATTAAATCAAACAGGAAAGGGTGTCTGTGTCTGCAAACAGACCAAATGCTAACACACATAAGAATTCAGTATGGGATAAAAATGATGCTTCAAATAGTGGAGAAAAAACAATTCATTTAATAAATGGAATTGGGAAAAGCAACCTATTATTTGGGTGAAAAATTGAATTGCTATCCTCAAACCATATCCCCAATCACATTGCAGATTGGCTAAGAATTTATATTAAAGTAGTATAACAAGATGTTTATTATTATAGGGGAACATTTACATAAATTTAGCATAGATACAAGTTTTCTAGGCATGCCATAACTCATCCAGGCAAAAAAAATTAAGGAAAATATGGATATATTTATTACACATATATTTAAAACATAGTTTTTGTAACTAAAGCTATATTAAAAACTGAAAAAACATTTTAAACATAAATGCCAAGTAAATGTTTAATATTCAAAAAATCTTAGAAATCAATACAAAGACAAAAAGACAAAAATTTCAATTTAAAAATGGCAAAAATTATTATAAGAAACCTATAAAAGCATGTGATTTCACTATTAATGAAGTGTACATTTAGAAAATAAGGAAATAACATCTTTAACCTAACAAATTGGCAAAGATTGTATTTATTTGTAATACCTAAGTTTAGCAAAGGTGTGAAGAAATTGGCTTTTTATACATTGTTGGTAAAATTATAAATAAATTCATCTTCTTCTGGGTAACAAGTTTGCTCCAGCTCCTTATGAATATGTGCCTACTTAGACACAGCAATTTCATGTGTAACAATTTATCCTAAAATAATCATGGAAATGCACAGGTACATATCTATAAAAATAATATAAAGCTATCTAACACTCACCCATTAGATACTCTTTAGAACTTGAAATACCAGTGCCCTGTAGCGGTATTTCCTGTTTATCAATGCTATCACCAAATATTTGTGTTCCCCTAAAATTCATATGTTGAAGTCTAAGGTCCAATGTAATGGTATTTGGAGGTGTGACCTGTGGGAAGTAGGTCATGAGGGTGGAGCCCTCATGAATGGGATTAGTGCCTTTAAAAGAAGAGACATGAGGTGGTGCATGATGGCTTATGCCTGTAATCACAACACTTTGGGAAGCTGAGGCAAGAGGATTACTTAAGCCCAAGAATTTGAGACCCAGTCTGGGCAACATAGGGAGAACCCATCTCTACAAAAACTTTTAAAAATTAGCTGGGTATGTTGGTATGCACCTGTAATCCCAGCTACTTGGGAGGCTGAGGTGAGAGGATTGCTTGAGCCCAGGAGATTGAGGCTGCAGTGAGCTATGATCACTCCACTGCACTCCAGCCTGGGTGACAGAGCAAGACCCTGCCTCAGAAGAAAAAAAAAAAAAGACAAGAAGAGACACGAATGCCACTATAAGAAGCGCAACATGAGGATACAATAAGAAGACAGCTGCCTGCAAAATAGGAAGAGTGCCCTCACCGGACACTGAGCCTGCCAGAGCCCTGATCTTGAACTCCTTACATTCAAATCGTGTTGTGTTCAAAATCCTGCTGTGTAATTACCCTCAGAATGCCTTCAGCCAGAGAAATCCGTATGAAGGAAGACAATGAAACACCAAATGACTGTGTTGGCAAATTTTTAAAAAGGATAGTGGATTTGCTTAATTTAAAAAAAAAATAAAGAGTGAGTTTTTTAAAAGGATGGACAAACTGACCAATCTGGCACCCTTTTCCCACCTTTGCCCAAAGAAGAAATTAACTATGTTGGAACTGTGCCCCCTTTCCATCATTAACGAAGAATCAAAAACATGATGGGTTCAATGTAGTGGGTGTCTCTTGCCCATCCTGGTTTAAATCCAGGTATCCACATCTTCCCCAGGACAAATGACTATGGAAGCCCAGTATTATTCAAAGAGTTTGAATCTGTCTGCAAAGAGAACAATTGCAGTTTTCAATAACAAAACAATACTATAAGCTTTGAAGGGTGCCTTATCTGTAGGTTCAAGGTGAGGAGAAGTATGCTGGGTTTTGTATTTGACTGGTGCACTTAATTAGTGGACCTCTTTTTTATGAACCTGCTTGTCAAATATATAGGCATACCTCATTTTGTTGCACTTTGCTTTATTGTACTTAGCAGATATTGTATTTTTTACAAATTGAAGGTTTATCGCAACCCTTTGTCAAGCAAGTCTTTTGGCACAATTTTTCCAACAGCATGTCCTCACTTTGTGTTTGTGTAACATTTTGGTAATTCTCATAATATTTTCAATTTTTTCATTATTATTATATCTAGTATAGCAATCTGAGATCAGTGATCTTTGACATTACTATTGTAATTCACATCCAAGTAAGATGGCAAACTTAATTGATAAATGTTGTGTGTGTTCTGACCACTCCACCAACTGTCCATTCTCTCATCTCTCTTCCTCCCCTCGGGCCTTCCTACTCCTTGAGACACAAAAATATTGAAATAAGACAACTTAATAACCCTACAATGGCCTCTAAGTGCTGAAGTGAAAGAAGTCCCACATCTTTCAGTTTAAAACAAAAGCTAAAAATGATTAAGCCTAGTGAAGAAGGCATGTAGAAAGCTGAGATAGGGCAAAAGCTAGGCCTCTTGCACCAGTTAGCCAAGATGTGTATGCAGAGGAAAAATTCTTGAAGGACGTTAAAGTCCTACTCCAGTGAATGTATGAATGATAAGAAAGTGAAACACCATTACTGCTGATATGGAGAAAGTTTGGTCTGTATAGAAGATCAAACCAGCCACAACACTCTCTTAAGCCAAAGCCTAATCCAAAGTAAGGTCCTAACTCTTTTAGGTTCTATAAAGTCTGAGAGAGGGAGGAAGCTACAGAAGAAAGGTTTGAAGCTAGCAGAGGTCGATTCATGAGGTTTAAACAAAGAAGTCTCCATAATATAAGGGTGCAAGGTGAAGCAAGTTATCTAGAAGCTCTAGCTAAGATAACTGATGAAGGTGGCTACACTAAACAACAGATTTTCTGTGTACACAAAACGGCCTTGTATTGGAAAAAGATGCCATCTAGGACTTTTCCTCGCTAGAGAAGAGAAGTCAATGCCTAGCTTCAAA
This sequence comes from Pongo pygmaeus, assembly GCF_028885625.2. Taxonomy (NCBI): domain Eukaryota; kingdom Metazoa; phylum Chordata; class Mammalia; order Primates; family Hominidae; genus Pongo; species Pongo pygmaeus. The sequence continues at coordinate 161,619,324 of NC_072376.2, read as the reverse complement.
GCATCAAAGGACAGGCTGACTGTCTTGTTAGAGGCTAATGCAGCTGATGTCTTGAAGTTGTAGCCAATGTTCATTTATCATCCTGAAAATCCTAAGGCCCTTAAGAATGATGCTGAATCTATTCTGCCTGTGCTCTAGAAATGTATGAATAACAAAGCCTATATGACAGCACGTCTGTTTAAAGCATGGTTTACTGAATATTTTAAACCCACTATCAAGACCTACTGCTCAGGAAAAAAAAGATTCATTTCAAAATATTACTGTTCATTGACAATGCATCTAGTTACCCAAGAGCTCTGACGGAGATATAAAAGCAGATTCATGTTATTTTCATGCCTGCTGACATAACATTCATTCTCCAGCCCATGGATCAAGGAGTAATTTTGATTTTCAAGTTTTATTATTTAAGAAATACATTTTGGAAGGCTAGAGCTGCCATAGAAAGTGATTCTCTGATGGATCAGGGCAAAGTAAATTGAAAATCCTCTGGAAAAGATTCATCATTCTAGATGCCATGAAAAATATTCGTGATGCATGGGAAGAAGTCAAAATATCAACATTAATGGGAGTTTATAAGAAGTTGATTCCAACTCTTGTGGATGACTTTGAGGGGTTCAAGAATTTAGTGAAGGAAGTCACTGCAGATGGGGTGGAAATAGCAACAGAGCTAGAATTAGAAGTGGGGCCCGAAGATGTGAATGAATTGCTGTAATATCATGATAAAACTTGAACAGCTGAGGAGTTTTCTTTTCGGATGAGCAAAGAAAGTAGTTTCTTGAGAATGAATCTACTCCTGGTGAAGATGCTGTGAACACTGTTGAAATGATGACAAAGGATTTAGTATTACATAAACTTAGTTGATGCAGCAGTGGCAGGGTTTGAGAGGATTGATTACAATTTTGAAAAAAGTTTTATGAGAGTAAGATGTTATCAAACAGCATCACATGTTACACAGAAATCTTTCCAGACAGGAAGAGTCCATCAATGCAGCAAACTTCACTGTTGCCTTATCTTAAGAAATTGCTACAACCACCCCCATCACCGCCATTATCAGTAATTACCACCCTGATCAGCTAGCAGCCATCAATCAACCTCAAGGCAAAATTCTCCACCAGCAAAAAGATTACAACTTGCTGAAGGCTAGATAATCATTGGTATTTTTAAGCAATAAAGTATTTTTATTTAAGGTTTGTACATTTTTTAGACATAATGCTATCACATACTTCATAGACTACAGTTTGGTTTAAATATAATTTTTATAGGCACTGAGAAACCAAAAAATTTATATGACTCACTTTATTGTGATATTCACTTCATTGTGGTGGTTTGGGGCCGAGCCTGCAATATCCCTGACGTATGCCTGTACTCGTATTGCTCAGTTTCCTTCAAACCAGTAAGTGCTTTGAGTTGTTACTTCTCCTTGATTGTAAGTTCAGACCTAAGCAGAATTGTTCATTATTATAACAGACATGAGTCACTCTTGAGATTTCCTACATTTGGGAAAGTTCACTTCTTATGAGTTTTGATAACAGGTAAGCTGAATTACCTCGAGAGGTAGATTCTCTCAACATCCTACAAACATTATTCTGGTTCATTCTATTAATAATATAACTATAAGCTGTACAGAATGGAAAATAGTAGAAGCCTTAGGTAAAACATACCTGGGTAAAATTTATATCTAGCAGAAGATTGGAGATAAAGCCAAAAAAATATAGAAGCCTCACATTAACTTCTTTAAAATATATTTTTAGGGGGACTTGGTCTCTCTCATGCAAAGGGAATGACAAGGTGGAATAATTTGTGCCCGCTACAGAAGGGCACAACACTTGGACTATTTTAGCTTCAGGAGAGAAAATATAACTATTTTGCATATACCATCTGAGCACTTATGAGATATGCTAACAGGTGCCAGTATTGAGTAAGGTCCCAGAGGAAGAGAAGGCGCTTCAGCTGATCAGGCTGTACTAGAAGCAGCTCCACTACTTTGCCTTCTGCCCAGAAAACCCAGTGATATTCCAATGGTTGACAGCCAGCTCCAATAGGAGAATCACAGCAGAAACCATAAATCTTTGTGAGCAGAATCTTTACCACTTTCTCAAGTGTCATACTTATTTCGAATAACAGATCCTGGCTTCTCCCAGGTACCTGTTTACAAGAAAGCATGTGATCATGGACAATGGAACTCCACGTTATAAGTTTGATATATAATCCACTTGTCTATAAAGTCAGGTGTGCCCCAGGGGTTCCCTTTTCAAATAGAAATGAGCACACAGAACTGAACCTGATTAGGTTCTGAAGGCACAAGTTAAGTTTGGAGGCTCATTACCATCCCTTCCTCTATTCTTACCTAAGGTATCATGAAGAGCTACCTACAATCAATTGACTGAAAAGAGGCAAATCCTGGATTACAGAAGGTTCTACCCAAAATACAGGCACTAAAAAAATCCAGCTTTCCATCTATGAAACTCTGGATGTGATGGGTTTGGTTGTTTTGGTAGCCAAAGCAGGAATGCTTATATCAGAGATATTTAATACAACAATGGAACTTGGAATTGTAAGTGGGCAATGCCACCTGGCCAGTTCAGGTTCTTTATACATCTAAGTGAATAGGGGATAAAGGGAATGTTGGTGTTGACTTTTGAGATTGATCCTGACTGTCAAAAGAAATTAGAAGTACTGCTACGCAATTAGGAAAGTAAGAAATATGGACGGAACTCAAAGAATGCCCTGAGATGCTTCTGGGTACTAACATGTTCATTGATAAAATTAACTGGGAGACCACAGCATCTGTGTACAAAAGACAACCAAAGGTTAAGATTCATCAAGAATGAACGTTTGGGAGACTCCATCAGGTAAAGAATCTTGAAGAGTTGAGGTGTCAGCTGAACAGAAAAAATAGATACATGAAAGGAATAATAGAGTAGAAAAGTTATACTTAGCAACTTCAGCTTCATGACCAGTTATGGAAAAGAGGATTGCTACAACTTGCATTTTCTTCCTTTCTTGTGTTTATGTAGTTAACTTCTCTCTTCTTTCCAATCCTTTTTTCCTACTATTTTATGTAGGACATGTTGGTGCTGAACAACTTTTCAATTTGGTCCACAGGATTAAAACAGATTACAAATTAACTAGAAGAAAAATGAGTTTGTCAGGATGTAGTGATGAATAAGATTTTGTGTTGCTCCCCTTAGAGGGAGGAGGCAAATGCATTTTGGATACAGGCAGGTTAGTTGCATTACTTTGCATGAAGAATTTTTTTTAATTATTGAAAAAATGGTTTGAGTTGATGTTGCACATGCCAACATGGATTGCAGCAGACATCTGGCACTCTTCCTCACTTCTCAGTATCCAAACAGCCTTCTCAGTGAGAGACACAGCCTATCTCTCACTATAGAAATGAAAACTGCCAAGTTCTCGCTTTTCCCTTCTCCCTTGCAGGGCATGAGCCTGTGACGAGGGCTCCACCAGTCATACTCACCAACCCCAAACTCAGGAGGTAGTATCAGAAAGAAACAGGACCAAGAGAATCCTCTCTGGCAATCATGGTCTCTTAAACAAGAATAGTTCCTGGGGCAATTGCAGCAGTGGTGCTGCTACAACCACTGAGTGTTGGTGGTGTGGGATCAGCATTTAAGGGTTGGAGGTGGATTTGTTTTCCTCTTTGGACAGATTCTACAAAATTATTTTGATGCTTTGCACAGCTGTTAAGACCCCATAGAGCCATATAGCATATTTTTTCCATTTTCTAATATATTTTCTCTTGTTTTTCAGGGTTTTTCACTTTTTAATTTGAGGTAATTTTCTATCGAATACATTTTAATACATTCTTTTGCTGTTTAAATCAGGCAGAAAATGTTTCTGTTGCTTACAACTAAAAATACTGCCTATACAGTTATTAATGTTGATCACAGTACTGTTAATAAGAACAGTAATTATAAGTTGATCGAGCATCCAAAATATAGCATTGGAGTCCAGTGAACTTTATTATATTTATACCATAGAATACTAGTACTAATTTTAAAAGAATGATACAGCATATATTTAATGAAATAAAAAAGTGTTCATAATATGCCAAGTGGCAAAGCTTGTTACAAGTTGAGTAGGACACAGATTTGTAATTGATACCTTCTTTATAACTTACATATCTATCATTTATTTATCCTATATTAGTTATCTGTTACTGTAAAACAAGTTATTCTAAAGCTAAGCAGCTTAAAACAACAAATATTTCTTCTCTCCCAGTTGCTTTGAGTCAAGAATCTGGGAATAGCTTGGCTGGGTGTTTCTGGTACACAGTTTCTTATGAAATTACAGTCAAGTTGTTGGTCAGGGCTGCAGTCCCTGGAGATGTGACTGAAGCTGAAGGAACCTCTTCCACACCCAGGAAAATTACAAAAGACTTCATTTCTTTACTATATGGACCTTTCCCTAGGACTGTTTACAATCTTCCTTTCCCCAGAGAGGAGAGAGAGAGAGAAAGAGAGAGAGGACATGCTTAAGATACAAGGACAACCTTTTATTATCTAATATTAGAAGTGACATCCTATTACTAGAAGCAAGCCACTAAGTCTAGCCTGTATTCAAGGGAAGGATAACTAAGCTTCACCTCTCAGGTGGAGGAGTACAGAAGGATCTGTGGCTATATCTGTAAAACCACCATATACACATATGTATACATATAAAAATACTTAAAGATATAAGACTTTTTATAGTAAACACTTCCAGAAAAATACATGGTATAAATATTATACATATTATAAAAATTATCCCATAATTATAAGTAGGTGTGGGTGTTTGTGTGTGTAACAAAGTACTGTCTGTGCCAACCCCTCTCTTAACAACTTCTGGTGAATTACCACAGAATGGAGTTGCCTCTGGAAAGGGGTATATTGTGAACTGTCTCTACAATTGGGTTGCACACAGGTACAGATGTAACTCTCAGACTATAGGAGGTGAAAGGGTGATAATGCAAAGTCCAGATTTCAGGGAAAGAGTATGGATCCCTGAGACAACCCTAAAGAGAGAAGGAGCTTGGTAAAACAAACTGGATCAGGCTCCCAGCTGGATAAAATTAGTGGTTCTGGGTCCTAAAGGATAATGGCAGCCAATATTGCCCCCACCTGCCAGGGTCTCTAGAGGAACGTGGCTTATTAGGTCCTCTCATTGCAAGCGTGCACCAGACAGTTGTTACCAATAGATGAGCGAGTAGTGCAAGTGAAATCTATCGATGTTCCAATGTGAGGAATGCCTATAAATAATCAGAATGAGCAGGAATAGGAGAGAGAACTTTGCAGAAGTCTGGTGTTCTTTAGCTAATAAGATTTGGGTGTTGATACTATTGTAATCTCATTTCTATCCAAACACAGTTTGATAGATTCAGACTGGATAAATACCAAAAAGTTAATATTTTTTTGCCAATTTGTATCTCCTAGTCTTTTTTATAATTGATATATATTATTTTATAATAATAAAAAGTTAGTTTCTTAACATATTTCCTCAAATATGAAGAAAAATCAAAGAAAGATCAAAAGAAGAAAGATAAAAATATAACAAAGTAAAGGCAGTACATGAAACTATATACTGTAAGAATCTCACTTATTTTTAAATGCTGATATATGATAATACAAAGTATTAATGGGGTTAAATGTGCTTTATGTGTATATATATACTTACATATATATATTAAACTATCTTGATGTCTACATCTATCCATTTCTCTACATTTATTGAGGAGGAGAAAATCCAGGAAACATACCAAAATTCAAGTAGCTATTTTTCATAGGATTACAAATTATTGTCATTATCTTCTTTGCACTTTTCTGTATTTTTCCAAATATCTATAATGAGTGTGTATTACCATTACAATCAAATTTTTAAAATGAATATTTTAAACAAGCAAAAAGGGAAATAAATTATGATACTTTAATAAAATAATATGTAACTAAAGATTTAATATCACATTTTCAAAAAGATACAATGATATGATTAAGTGCTCATGATAAAATTGAGTATAAAAGGGTTAAAAATTACATCATAAGCAATGTGAAATCAACTTTGTGTGTATATATAACACATATATAAATATATATATAACAGGAATTTGAATAGAACTCTTCCTGTTGTCTTAGAATTTTGGCTGAAACCTCAAAACTGATAACAATGGGTTATAAATAACCCGTATTCTAAAGAGAGATGTTAGACCTATTCATGAAGGATTCTGAGAAGAGAGCAGAACTGGTCCAGCAGTTATCAACTCCCACCACCTCTAACCTACTTAAGTGAAGTCTAAAGTTCAAAAGTTGATTAAAGAGCACCTTTAAGAGAGAAAAGTAGTCAACTTTAAAGGGAGTACAATAGCATTTTTTCTCCCCTCAAGCCCTTCCTTAAATGCTCCAAAAAGAAACACACATAGAGAGGCAGGATGTCCACAAGATGGGGAGACAGGCATCCCTCAGAGGCCCAGCCCTGTGGAATGGTAGGCCCCATTGTTGCCATAGGACTGAAATAAAGTGAAAGTTCATGACAGAGCTCGATGTGTTTCTCTTGGAATCTGAGGTGACTGGAGCCTGATTTCCAATCAGAAAACAAAGCAGTTAATGGTTTGGAGTCACTTGAGTTAGCAAAGTAAGGTCAAAGGATAGTCATGGGGCATAGCCTGGACTTCAATTATTTAGCAAGGTAAGAAAGCCTGAGATTCCTGAGGGCTACTTAGTACTGTGGATTGTCCCCACCCAAGAGAGACGACAGTACAAGGCAGTTGGGGGTTCTGATAAGCTGCTTTTGGTGCAGAGAGGAAGGACATTTTAAGAAGTCAGCCAGAGAGAGGTCTGTATTAGGGAGTAATGAGAACAGAAGTTAAAAATGTGTGTCTATCTGCATGTGTGCATGCAAAGGTGCGTGGATACACACATGCAGTTGCAGAATGGTTCTAAAGAAACAGAATTCCATCCCAATCAGTATCAATATTTGGACACCTTCCAAAATGGAGAATATGGCTAACAACCAGTATTAGTCAAGACAAAACTAAAATAGTACTAGACATCTTAGATTTTGTCTCTTTTCCTCTAATCTCCCTTCCCTTGTTTGAATCCTGAGATGCACAGGATGAGAAGAGGAGATGGATGAAGTCATGCTCCCCTTCCTCATTCTAGGTCCTTGTAAGCCAAAATTAAAATTCTAAACCCCTCAGCCAAGTGAATGGACACCTCCTCTAGGCCAAGGGCATTCCAAAGTTAACCTGAAAAGCTAGTTCAGGCCATGATGTGAAGGAGGAGTCAGATATGCCTCATTATACCTTCCTCCCTTTGGAATTCAGGCACAGCTGACCCACATTAACACAAAATAGAGACTTAAGACTGACAAAACGGACTCTTTATAGCAATAAGATATCAATATGACAGACAGCAGGCCCTGAAAGAAACCAAAGTATTTTACCTCAAAATACATTTCTTTGACACATTTTGAAATGACCCTGCAAAGCTGTCTCTTGTGGGGAAAAAATCTACATTCTGTAGAGAATCCTCTTCCCTTTGCAGGTCTTTTTCCTGATTCAGGAGAGAATTAACTAAGAGTCTGGAACTTTTTTTAAGTCTGATGAGAAATATTTACAATCTATTCTCTCTGAAGCCTGCTACCTGGAAGCTTCCTCTGCATGATAAAAACTTTGGTCCTCACAATCCCTTATATTAACCCAGACACATCTTTCTAGTGATTCCCAGTCTTCAGATAACAACTTAACTCTTCAACCAATTGCCAATCAGAAAATCTTTGAATCCACCTATGACCTGGAACCACTCTAACCCCACTCCCTTTCAAAGTGTTCCACTTTTCTGGACCAACCAATGGACATGTAACATGTATTGATTGATGTCTTATGTCTCCCTAAAACCAAGCTGTAGTCCAACCACCTTGGGCACATGTTCTCAGGATATCCTGGGGCTGTGTCATGGGTTATGGTCCTCATATTTGGCTCAGAATAAATCTCTTCAAACATGTTAGAGTTTGACTCCTTTCATAGACATCTTTGAGCCATAATGGGCCAAAATAGGTAGAGTGGATGGGAGAAGCTTTGGTTTGAATGAGAAATTGAAGTTTTGATTTAGACATTACTAGACTTTTGGGAGCTGAAAGGGAACATTATTTTTCAAAAAGGAATCTATAATTATAATAGAGAAGGTACATAAAGGCATCGAGCTAGCCAAGAATATTCTTTGTATTCTTTTAATTTTATGCATTTAACAAAATGGTTGTGTCTGTGTGTGTCCTGTGTGTGTCTGCATATGTGTGTTGAGAAATGGGTGGTTAGATGATGAACAGATAGAAAGATAGATAAATGTATATGTGTCTTAATGTATAGATCTCCATGTTCTCAAAAAAAAATAATTTGAAAGTAATACGTCAAAACTTTTGCAACGGTTATCTCCAAGAGATAGTATTAAGACATGTAATATTTTCATATGCCTTGAATATTTTTATCTCTTCCTGTATTTTCCATTAACACTATGTATTCATTTTATATACAATACAAGTAATTATCTAAAAAATTCTCATAAGGAGACTTTGTACTATTATACTAAATTCCACTAGACTGAAAACTCTATAATGACAAGGGACTATTATTGCCTTATTTACCACTCCTTCCCCAGCACAGTATCTGGTACAGAATAGGCACTCAATAAATGCATATTGAATTCATTAATGAATTAGCTACATAACTAGGTTCAAACACCTTCCATAAAAATTAAAGTGGAAGAAGTGTGGGGTTTTTTTTCCATGCTACTTAATACCCATCTCTCTATGCCCATTAATGAAAAGCAAAGATTGTCAAAAAGGGATGGCAAATATATTCTGAGCCCAAATGTGCATTTAACATAGTCCAGGGATATTTGTAATGCTTCCTTACAATCAAACTACCTACATAGGAACACAGAAAATTATTTAAAAAGTCACTGTTCTCTATAAGAAGAATTTTTTTTTTGCAAGATGTAGAATCTGTCATGAGTATTTGCATCTCAATTTATTTAATATTCTGATTTTATCTTGATATTAGTTGATATGGCTTTCAAAATTGTATTTCACCCAGTTCCAGAAAAGAAGCTTCTATCCATGCTCCATCCCTAAATTTACTTTCACCACTCATGCTGATCAACATATTGTATTACCATGCTCCTTACTGCCCATCATGTTTCCATTCTTAGAGACTCCCTTGTTGACCTGCTTGAGTGCCCCATTTGAGAAGGTGCTCTCTTTATGCTAAAGAAGGACTCGATGTAGCAAAAAGGCTTCTGTGCTGAGAGCCAGAAATTTGCCCTTGAAGTATTAGCAATGAAGGAAGAGCTAATTTTTTTTTTTTACCTCCCTTGTTCTCAGTTTCCTCATCTGATTCTCTGTTTCTTTGTTTCACACTGTCATGTTCAGAGGTTCTGAGTGATCCTAGTAAACACACTTCCCCAGGGATGACCTCTTCCATTCAGTTCGATTTGAACCAAAGATGAGTCTTAGAGCACATCTGATGCTCAGGTGGTTTATTCTTTTTTTTTTTTTTGAGATGGAGTCTCACTCTCATCACCCAGGCTGCAGTGCAATGGCGCGATCTTGGCTCATAGCGTCAAGTAGTTTATTCTTGGTAGCACACTTAAAAGATGGATAGCAGGAGCTGGCTGGTGACATGAGCCAGGGACAGCCAGGTACCATCATGGGGTCAGATGATGGACTGACCTGGAGAGTCTCCATCCAGCGACAGTTCTCACGGTTTGGGGGATCCTTTTCCCTCTCCTATACCTGTATTTAGTGCAAGTCAGTTACCAGGTGTTTCTTTCATAAAGGGAGTTCAGACTATTCTTGTAAGGGTAATCATTGTTTTAAGGTTTATAAAAGTTACATCTGTGCTGAGGTGGCCTTGTCTCCTGGAAATTCCCATGCCAGGGTTAGAAACCCCCAAGTCAGATTGCATGACACTGCTAAGTGACATGTAGTATAGGCTCTTCAAGATGCTTAGTGGGTCTTATGGCTATCATTGATCTTACAGCCATGATATGTCTCTAAGGGTGTACTACACACACACTCCTTACCTGAAATCCCACATTTAATAAAATTACCTAGACATGTGTTTCTGCTTGCTAAGCTTTCACTTTCTTCTATTTTGTTGAGGCTTTTCCTTAATGGACTTCCTTCTAATAGCATTTTATAGTAAGTCAATGCTCTGTAGTCCCAGCACTTTGGGAAGCCAAGACAGGTGGATCACTTGAGCCGAGGAATTCGAAACCACCTGGGCAATGTGGCAAAACCTTGTCTCCACAAAAAATAGAAAAATTTGTTGGTTGTGGTGGCTTGCACCTGTGGTCCCAGCTACTGGGGAGGCTGAGGTGGGAGGATCACTTGAGCCCGGGAGGTCGAGTCTGTAATGAGCATCATACACTCTAGCCCGGGCAACAGAGTGAGATCCTGTCTCAAAAAAAAAAAAAAAATGTCCGTGCTGCCTCTCTGGCTTCAATTTTCACAGATGCTGAAATTTCAAAATGTTGAGAATTTAGGTCTTCCTGAGTCAACATTATGGTCTCATTTTGCATTCCACACACTAATCTATCTCCCCAAGAGCTATTAGATCCACTGCACACTGGCAGAGCTCTTGTCACAATAGGGAAAATTGGTTTAGGCTTCATAAGTGGAATCAACATGAAGTTGAATCCATCAGCAGTAAATAGTGAAAATATAATTCATGCACATGTTTCATCTGTTTGTTTTCTCCAGTAATAAAAAAAGAAACGTTTTGCCTTCACCTAACATCAAATGACCTATCACAGCTTCCCTCAGGGTATATCACAGTACCTTTTTTTAAAGTCCTTTACCTCTTTTTCCATGTAACTTGGAAAGGTCTCAACAGCTTCAATGGGTATTACTATTCTCCAATTTAAGTTGCATTTTCTTTCAAATGAAAACCTTGACTTTCTGGGACATTAGTTAATGGTGTCAAAAAACAAGAGCCACCATTTCTATTCACATGACAAACACCTGGTTCCACCAAGTAGTAAAAACACAACGGGAATTCCAATAGCAACAATTCCTTGAACAGAACTTATTGGAGCTTCTTATTGCTAACCTAATGAAAACAGCCGGTAAGTGAAGGGAATTTGTTCCTTCTGGTGGATTTTTGGAGCTAGCAGAATATAAAACATTCAAGGAACAGCTCCTGTACTAATCTTCTGTAAACCAAAAATAAAATCCTAAGTCCCCCACAACCAACTGAATGGACCTGCTCTGGGCCAAAGGAAACCTGAAAAACTAAATTCCCAGCCTTGACAAGAAGAGTGGTCAGACACACCCCTATATACTCCCTCCCTTTTGGAATTTAGGCACAACTGACCACCACTAACATTAAAATAGAGGGTCTAAGACTGACAAAAAAGACTCTTTGGCAATAAGATACCAAATTTCAACCTGACTCTGGTATAGCATCACATTACAAGTGGCAGACGCTGAAGGAAATAAAAATATTTTACTCCAAAATATATTTCTTTGACATATTTTGAAATGGCCATGCAAAGCCATCTTTTGCGGGGGAAATGGTGCATCTGTAGAGAATCTTCATTAATGAAGGTAACCCTTTCCCGGATCTAAGAGATATTAACTAAGAGTTTGGCATCTTTTAAGGTCAGAAAAAAAGACTTTTACCATCCATTTTTTCTGAAGCCTGCTATCTGGAGGCTTCATCTACATAATGAGAACCGTGGCTTCCACAGTCTCCCTTACCTTAACTCAAGCATTTCTTTCTACTGACTTCAGGTCTTTAGACAAAGCTTTCAACCAGTGGCCAATCAAAAAAATCTTTGAATTCACCTGTGACCAGTAAGACACCGCCCCCCCCACCCCCCCCCCACCCCACGCCACAACACTCCCTTTGAAGATGTCCCGTCTTTCTGGGCTGAACCAATGCATACCTTACATTTATTGATTTATGTCTTTCCCTATAATTTCTGTCTCCCTAAAATGTATAAAACCAAACTGTAATTTGACCGCCTTTGGCACACTTTCTCAGGACCTCTTGAGACTGTCCCCCAGGCCACGGTCACTCGTATTGGCTCAGAATAAACCTCTGTAAATATTTTACAGCCTTTTATTTCTTTCTGTCAACACTGTTTTTTTTGTTTGTTTTTTTTTTTTGAGATGGAGTCTCGCTCTGTCGCCCAGGCCGGAGTGCAGTGGTGTGATCTCGGCTCACTGCAAGCTCCGCCTCTGGGGTTCACGCCATTCTCCTGCCTCAGTTCCTGAGTAGCTGGGACTACAGGCACCTGCCACCATGCCCAGCTAATTTTGTGTATTTTTAGTAGAGACAGGGTTTCACCATGTTAGCCAGGATGGTCTCGATCTCCTGACCTTGTGATCCACCCGACTTGGCTTCCCAAAGTGCTGGGATTACAGGCGTGAGCCACTGCACCCGGCCTCTGTCAACACTTTTGAACTTCTTTTTTCTCCTCTTATTTTCAAGAACTTTAAGATTCTCTTAAAACAAACAGAAATGCTCTGACATCTTACCCCAGGTCTTCACTTTCTGAAAGAATTGTATTTACATTTAAGTGAATGGCTTTGTTAGAACTGTATATCTACTAGGAGTGAAACCACTGTCTGCATATCATGCATACATGTTTATTATAATAAAAATAGCTAACATTTTATGCTACTTTTATTCCTGCAAAACTATTTGATATGTATATTTAATTCTTAATAATCAATCAAGCTTTCCTTAAAATGGCTACATTGAATGCTATATGAATTATTCATGGACAAATAGAATTTTTTGTGCAGGAATACCCCTAAACTAGAGAGAAGGTCAGTACTGAATCTTTGTAATTGTTTTAAAAATTGTATAGGCTATAGGTTTTTTAAAAAATTCAAATAATACAGAACTATATAGGTTACAAAGTAAATACCACATTTCACTTTCTGTGTTGCCCTCCTCTCACTCCGCCTGTTTCATTGAACCTCCCCAAATGGTAATTAATGGAAATTTTGTTCGTGCTTTAGTGTATATATTTACACACAGAAATGTGTATAGATTTTTTTATGAATAAAATTATGCTATTCACACTGTTCTGAAGTATTATTTTATTCTCACTTAGGAATATGTTGTATAAATATTTCCTAATTCTTTTTAACTGCAGCAGAATATCTATTATGTAAAGTTTCCATTTGCTGGATGGGGTAGCTCACACCTGTAATACCAGCACTTTGGGAGGCTGAGGTAGAAGGAAATGAGTTCTTAAGGCTTGGAGATTGACAGTAACCTGGGCAACATAGTAAGACCCCGTCTCTATGAAATTAAAAAAAAAATAGCTGGATACAGTGGGGCACATCAGTAGTCCTGGCAGCTCAGAAGGCTGAGGCAAGAAGATTCCTTGAGCCCAGGAGATTGAAGCCATTGAGAGCTATGATTGTGCCACTGTACTCTAGCCTGGTAAACAGAGCGAGACCCTGTCTCTAAAATAAATAAATAAAACTTCCATTTAATCATTTTATTATTGATTTATATTTAGGCAGTCTCAATTACTCCTGATTATAAGTTCTGTTGCACTGAATATCCCAGCGTTACCAAATGCAGGTTCAGCCGCTCACCGCTTGACAACCAATTAGCAATTAGCAATTCATAGAAGGAGAATAACTTTATTATGAACCAAACCTAGCAATGGGGAAAATGGTCCAGGCTCTTGCCTTCACGGAGCCACTTTAAATTTCCAAGCTCAGTGCCAGAATTTTGAAAACAGGAAGTTTGAGAAGGGGAGGATATGCAGGGGACAAGGCAGTGCAGGTCTGTGTTGTGACTTGGTTCGATGACTTGTCCTGAGTTATTGCCCCATCTGGTGAATGGGCTGGCATCACCCTAGGCTCAGCTGGGTTGTAAATTAACTGTAGCCTTAAAGCAATCTCCTGGTGTGGGAGATTTCCACAGGTGCTTGCATTGTTTCAAGATTTAACCTCTAGAACTTTTAAGCAAACATATAACCAGATATGCTACCAATGTGAGGAGGTGCCTAGTGGTTAAGTGAACACAAAGAAAAAAAAGGAAAAAGGATAAAGCTGTAAAAATTGGGCACTTGGTTACACCAGTATGTAAGTCAATACTCATGTGCACCGAAGTTGAAATTTGCTTCAAGAATTAAACTCATTTTAAAAATCTGATAGATTAACCAGAGTCTTAACTAATGTGTATTTCTACAAACAGTATATTCACAGTTACCATTTCCCCAGTTTCACCAGACCTGTATACTATTATTTTTTTTCACTTTTTTGAAATTATGGGAGAAAACATTTTTATTAATTTTATTTCCCCAGTATTCATAATGGAGTTAAAATCATTTCAGAAGTGCATGCATCAGTGTTTCATATTTCTTGCCCTTCTCTTCATTCGTTTAATTTTATTATTAACATGGAGATGGTTTTGGATATTAGGATAATTCTTTTTTGTATACACATATACATATTCTTTCTACTTTACTGCTTGTCTTTTAAATTTACCTTTTACCATAACCAGTTTTTTTGTTTGTTTGTCTCATTGAGTTTTTTAGAGTCAAATCCCTCAGGTTTTTTCCTTCTTAGATTCCAGGAGTTCTGCCTTGTTGAGGAAGTCATTCCTCAAGTAAACTGGAATGCCACCTTTATTATATTTTAAAGTTTCATATAATCATGAATATATTTCTAGATTCCATTAGAGTCTCATTGCTCTATTGTTTTCTTTTTGCATCAATGATATTATATATGTATACTGACATTACATATATAACATATAAATCTATAATATATATTGCTATTTAATATATACATTTACATAACATTTCTATTTCTTATATAAGTAATAGAAACATGTAGCTGGGTGCAGTGGCTCAGGCCTGTAATCCCAGCACTTTGCCTGGAATCCCAGCACTTTGGGAGGCCAACACAGGCAGATCACCTGAGGTCAAGAGTTTGAGACTAGCTTGGCCAACATGGTGAAACGCTGTCTCTACTAAAAATACAAAAAAAATTAGCCGGCCATGGTGGCATGCACCTATAGTCTCAGCTACTCAACTACTCAGGGAGCCGAGGCAGGAGAATTGCTTGAACTCAGGAGGCGGAGGTTGCAGTGAGCCAAGATGGTGCCACTGCACTCCAGCTTGGGCAACAGAGCGAGACTCTGTCTCCAAAAAAAATAATAATAATAATAATAATAGAAACATGTAAATTATTACACATTGTATAATATAAACAACATTATAAAATATATACTTTATATAATTTTTTTTAATTTATTGAATTGAGCAAGACTTCTCTCCAACGTAGACTATTACCAGTTATAGTGAATATTCTTGTCTTGTGCTTAGCTATAATATAAATATTTCTAATGTTTTAACATTAAGTATAATCCATGCTTAAGATCTCTCATAAATACACTATAGTTAAAGGATTTTTTCTTTATTTTTATCTTTCTGGGAAATTGTATTAGGATTAGATATTTTTCAGTATCTATTGAGTTATCATCCCCTCACCCTTTAAATTTATTAGTAAAATGGGCTGAGTAATGCCAGCGCTTTGGAATTCCAAAGCGCTGGAATTACATGGCTCACATCTGTAATCCCAGCACTTTGGGAGGTTGAGGTGGGAGGATTGCTTGAGCCCAGGAGTTAAAACCAGCCTAAGCAACATAGTGAGACTCCATCTCTACAAAAAAAATTTAAAAAGTAGCTAGGTGTGGTGGCACGTGCTTCTAATCCTAGTTACTTGGGAGGCTGATGTGGGAGGATTGCTTGATCCTAGGAGGTCAAGGCTGCAGTGAGCCATGATTGTGCCACTGCACTCCAGCCTGGAAGACACAGCAAAATGTGCGCCCCCCCCCCCACAAAAAAAATTAGTAAAATGCATTACCCTAGTAGCTTTTCACACTCTTGGTCTCAAGTAATCCTCCTACTTCAGCTTCCCAAAGTACTAGGATTACAGATGTGAGCCACTGTACCCAGTTTTGTGGCTTTCCTAATGTATCAGTCTGTTCTCACACTGCTATGAAGAGCTACCTGAGAAATTTATGAAGATAGGAGGTTTAATTGACTCACAGTTCTCAGGTTATATAGGAAACATGGCTGAGAGGCTTCAGGAAACTTACAATCATGGTGGAAGGCAAAGGGAAAGCAAGCACATCTTACCACGGCAGAGCAGGAGAGAGAGACATAAGGGGGAAGTGCCACAGACTTTTAAACAATCAAATCTGGTGAGAACTCACCCACTATCAGGAGAACAGCAAGGGGTAAGGTGGAAATCTGCCCCCATGACCCAATTACCTCCCACCAGGCCCCTCCTTCAACACTGAAGTTCATAATTCAACATGAGATTTGGGTGGGGACACAGAGCCAAACCATTATCACGTAATATTGAACCACACTTGCAAACCTGAAAGAAAACTCACTTGGTCATGATGTATGATGACTTATATACTGCCATTTCAATTTGCTATTATTTTATTTAAGACTTTCGTATCTGTCTATAAGTGAAAATTGCCTTTAGTTATCATTTGCAGGCTATCTTCTTTTGAAAGCAACAGCGACATTTTGCCATCCTATAGAATGAGTTGAAGAGTGAATCAGTTCTAAGTCTCAGAATAGCTATATTACACGGCAATTATGTGTTTCTGAAAGATTTGGTAAAATCTTTTATTTCCCTTGTTATTTTTATAAAATTAATCAAAGTTGCTGAAATGATAATCATATTAATATTTCAATGGTGTAACAAAAAAATCAACATTGTAGAAATGCCTCTGGTCAGTTTATTTTGTTTTAGTGGGAAAATTTATATGCATGAATATAAATCACAAATACCTAGTCATGTTATGTTTTAAAAAATGTCTCATGGTTCCTGAGCCATTCACTGCATTATGACACGAAATTCAAACAAGACTGAGAATACTTGCTCTGTGGTTTAATCTACTCCATAGAATTATCAATAATATTTCAGAGAAGGCATTTAATGTGGAGACATTAAAAGGATAATTTTAAAATTACAGAATAATGGTACTCAAAGTATATACAGAAAACTGTAACATTACTATACATTTCATTTAAATGTATAAAACATATTATACAGTTAGCTTACACTATTTACTATGCAATCCTACCTTTCTAAGGGTTGATAAAATCTCTAAATTAAGTGTGGCTAAATGTTATATCATGGACCCTAGATATTTATAAACAAATTTCCTGGCTACATAATTTCTGGGATTTACTGTTTACTCCCTAGATTTGTTAGAATAATGTTCAGATGTGACTATCAGAAACCCAAAATAACAGTGGCTTAAACAAGCTAGAAGTTTGTCTTTCAGGCACAATTTTAGAGGTAAACAATCCAGGAAGACAGTAGAGCAGCCCTGTTTCACAAAGCCATTAGGGACCCAGGCTCCTTCCAACTTTCTGCTGTGGCATCCTATGGATTCTGTCCTCACTCATGGTCTGAGATGGAATTGCAGCCTTACATATATGCTGTGCCAATTAGAGGAAAAGGGAAACAAGCATTCATGGGTACCTACCAACTGACTCACATTGAAGGATCCTGGAAGCTGTCACAGTATAATTCCACTTATATTCCATTGACCAGAATACAGCCACATTTAATACTTCTCTACAAAGGAAGCTGGCCAGTATATTTTTATTTTTCTAGGAAGCTGGATATCTAGCTAAAAACCCTGTCATAGTGGAAGAAACATA
Organism: Pongo pygmaeus; assembly: GCF_028885625.2. Lineage (NCBI taxonomy): Eukaryota > Metazoa > Chordata > Mammalia > Primates > Hominidae > Pongo > Pongo pygmaeus. The sequence goes on along the minus strand of NC_072376.2, from coordinate 161,601,607 downwards.
CAACAGATTTTGGAAGGAAACTAGCCATCTCTGCCACTACCATCTCACAAACACTCACAAGTAACACTCCCATTTCCTAATCTCCTCCCTTTCATGAATGTAATCCCCTGGTGACAAACGGCATCTCGGAGTAGAGCTAGATCAGCACTGATATAGAAAACAACTTAAAGAGCATGACTTACTGCCAGTGGGTCACTGGTGCTATGTTGATAAATAAAAAGCAGAATACTCCTTGAAGAAAGAGTAGCCCATTTTTTTCAATCAGCCAATATATGCTGGGCAACAGTGATGTTAACAGCACTGTTTAGGTGCCATGCAGGTCATAACAAACTTGTTTTGGGCATTTTACAATGCAACTGGAAGATGGCATATACAAATAAAATGTCATACAATCCAATAACTATTAATAACAAAGTAAGAGATGTGACAAGTCTGCATATGATTAAGTGATTCACTACTAGTATAGAAAGAAATGGAGATTTCTATTTCAGATATTATGGTGGCTGGGAATTTGGAGGGATGGATTAACCTTTTGAAAACAACTAAAATACTGGGTTAAATATAAAATGTCATGTTAAAAATATGTATGATATGAAAAAATAGTAAAGTATTATCAATCAAAAACTAAGTGGAAGAGAGAATCTAAATAGTGAACAAAGGACTAAAGCTGCTTTTGTCATAGACACAGTTTCTGAACCAATAAACTTGATTTTCATTTTCACAGCCTCATGGACTCAGGTGGATTAAAAACAAAGCAGAGTTAACCCAGGTTAGGAAGCCTATAAAAGACACTTCTCAACCAACAATTTGAGACCCCAAGTGGCTACACACTCAGTGAAAGTGAATCAGAAGTAAGCTCATCCCACCTTCTATTTTCCCTACCTATAGGGGGCTCCAAGGAAACATGTCTTGATACCAGTGATACCAAAGACAGCAAAAGGGATAAATCTTCCCTGAAAAGTTATAATCATAAGCCAACCTTGGTATAGATTTATAGCTCTAATTCATATCACCCGTGTGGTCCAAAAGACCTTAAACTGTAAATTTAGTTTAAATGATCCTAGGCACAGCTCCCTCGGATATTTGAGAGAAACAAACAAAAGTCATCTCTGGATTTTATCTTTATTTTCATTTTTATCCCAAGGACTCAAAGTATTCCTACAAATAATTTCCCAAGAAAAATGAGCAACTCGGAATTAAAACTATGTACCCACTGAAACAAGGCACCATGAGAAGAAAAAAAGCCAAAACAGATTGAGACTTAAGATATTAGAATCATTAGGTATATATTATAAAATGCTTATTAAAGAGAATTAATATATCTATGAGGAGTTATAAAAAGTAACCCAGTAAATCTGAGAAAGGATAAAGCAGATATTCTAGAATTTCAAAAAATATTTTTATTTACATTTTAAAACTCAGTTGATGTGTTCACGAGCAGATTAAACACAGCTGAGCAGAAAATTAGGCAGCGTAAAATAGATTAGAAGAAACTGATTCAGCTGGTCATTTGGGGTGACAAATGTTTCGTCTTAGAACGATGGCCCAATTTGTCCCTAACTTTGTAGTGAAGGCCTCAACACTGGTGAATGCTGCTATGACTTACTTGAAGCCTTGATTGGCCACATTTCGGTATGACACCAAGGTTGAGCTGCTTCCTCCACCCCCTGCTAATATCCCTAGAACTATTCAGAGCCTTAAAAAATAGTAGTGCTCAAATTGTTAGTTTCAAACAGCTCACAGTTAAGGAAGCTGTGCTGAATGGTTTGGTGGCCACTGAGGTGTGGATGTGCTTTTATATTGGAGAGATCAGAGGCAAGTGTGGCATCATTGGCTATAATGTTTAAAGACCAAACTTTAACATTTAATTATATTTGATTTATTATTTGAGTGTTCTTGGACCATGTGTGATCAGATTGCTATCTGAATAAAATGTGTCAAAATAAAACTTCCTTATGCAACATAAAGAAATAAATAAAGGGGGGCTGGGGGGTAGACAAAGGAAAGTTAAGAGAAATTAAGGATAGGATTAGAGTTAGCATGTATAACAAATTTTTTATCAGAGCCCCAGAAGGAGAAGTAAAAGAGAATGAGGCAGAGGCAATATTTGGGAAGATAATGATGAAAAATATTCTAGATGTGATAAGAGACATCAATCTTTAGATTAAAGAAGCCTAATATATCCTCACCCGGGAGAAATGGCACATTATAGTAAAGAAGCACAACACCAAAAACAAAGAGAAGATATTAAAGAAGCCAGAGAAAAACAAAAGATTACTTTCAGAAGATCAATAGTTAGACTGATAGCTAACTTCTCAAGAACATTAGTGAAACCAAAAGATAATGGAATAATACTTTTAATGGGCTGAAAAAATTGACTTTCAATCTAGAATTCTACATCCAAAGAAAACATATTTTTTCAAAAGGGGGAAAAATGGCATTTTTCTTGCAAACAAAAATTAAGAAAGTTTACCAGTAGCAGATCTTTACTTATAAAATTTTAGATTATATTCTTCAGAAAAAAATGAAAGTGATCCCAGTGGAATGTCAGAAAAGCAAGAAAAAATAAAACAGCAAAGAAATCAGGAATTATTTGAGTAAACATAAATGAATTTTTGCTATACAAAGCCAATAATAATCATAATGCATTACTGAGGATACAAATAAAATTAAGATGTATAGCAAAATAGCATAAATCAAGAGAAGAGTAATGGAATTAAGGCATTTTAAGACTTGTATTGCTTGGGAAAGAGGTAAAGGTATCTTTTGACATTAACTTCTGATGTGCTAATTATTCACATTATAATTTCTAAGAAAGTGACTAAAAGAAAGGAAACATAACGTCCAACTTTCAAAGTACTAAAGGGGAATAATGGAATAATAAAAAATACTCCTAAAAAGGGAAGAAAGGAGAAAAAAGACAGAACAATTTGAAACACTAGTAATTTCATCATCTATATGCACTAAATGTTCTATTTAAAAAACAAAAAAATTATATATTTTTGAAATTCCAACAATTTATTAGTTATAAGAGATACCTCCTTCACCCACTTTTTGAGACATTTATGCAGCCAACAGACACATGAAAAAATGCTCATCATCACTGGCCATCAGAGAAATGCAAATCAAAACCACAATGGGATACCATCTCACACCAGTTAGAATGGCGATCATTAAAAAGCCAGGAAACAACAGAGGCTGGAGAGGATGTGGAGAAAAAGGAATGCTTTTACAATGTTGGTGGGACTATAAACTAGTTCAACCATTGTGGAAGACAGTGTGGTGATTCCTCAAGGATCTAGAACTAGAAACACCATTTGACCCAGCCATCCCATTACTGGGTATATACCCAAAGGATTATAAATCATGCCGCTACAAAGACACATGCACACGTATGTTTATTGTGGCACTATTCACAATAGCAAAGACTTGGACCAACCCAAATGTCCATCAATGATAGATTGGATTAAGAAAATGTGGCACATATACCCCATGGAATACTATGCAGCCATAAAAAGGATGATTTCATGTCCTTTGTAGGGACATGGATGAAGCTGCAAACCATCATTCTGAGCAAAGTATTGCAAGGACAGAAAACCAAACACCGCATGTTCTCACTCATAGGTGGGAACTGAACAATGAGAATACTTGGACACAGGGTGGGGAACATCACACACCGGGGGAGGGGGGAAGGGTGGAGGGATAGCATTAGGAGACATACCTAATGTAAATGACAAGTTAATGGGTGCAGCACACCAACATGGCACATGTATACATATGTAACAAACCTGCATGTTGTGCGCATGTACCCTAGAACTTAAAGTATAAAAAAAAAGAGATACAACATAACAGAAAAGTTGAAAATAACAGCATGTTTTTCATATATTTACCAGTCATTTGTATGTCTTCTTTTGAGAACTGTCTCTTCAGATCATTTGCCCATTACTTAACCGGATTGTTTGGTTTTTTATTTGTTTTCTTGCTGTTGAGATGTCTGAGTTTCTTGTATGATTCCCTTCTCAGATTAATACTTTACTAATATTTTCTCCCATTCTTTAGGTTGTCTTTCCACTTCGTTGATTGTTTCCTTTGCTGTGCAGAAGATTTTTCATTTAATATAACCTCATTTATTTTTGCATTTGTTGCCTGTGAGCAACAATTTTTGAGGTCTTATTCAGAAAATATTTTCCTAGACCAACATACTAAATCATTTCCCCTATGTTTTCTTCTAGTCGTTTTATAGTTTCAGGTCTTATCTAGGTTTTGGATTCATTTTGAGTTTATTTTTATATAGAGTGAAAGGAAGGTAAGAGTCTAGTTTCATTCTTCTGCATATGAATATCCAGCTTTCCTAGAACCAATTATTGAAGAGACTGTCCCCAGTGTAAGTTCTTGTTAGCTTTGTTGAAGATCAGTTAGCTATAAACATGTAGCTTTGTAGCTTTGTTTCTGGATTTTCCATTCTGTTTCATTGGTCTCTGTGTCTCTTTTTATATCAGTACTATGCTGTTTCAGTTACTATGGCCTTGTAGTATAATTTGAAGTCAGGTAATATGGTGCCTACTTTATTCTTATAACTTGATTTTTTTAATTAAAAGAGCTTTTACCACTATTATAGCACTTACTTGTTAAAGCGAACTTTCAGCTCCTCTCTCTAACCAGGTACACGTGGGACATTCTCATTTATACTTTACAGGTGCAGAAGCAGGGTTCAAGCTACCCATGTCAAATATAAAGGATGTCTAGCCTCATTAGTGACAGCAGTGGTCAAGCCTGAGTGTAGAGCACAAGAATTAGGGAACAACTCTAAGGTCTGTGGGGTTTGGACTGGACTTACTGAAGTAAGACTTATAACTAGGCAAATTTCATGAATGTGTAAACATCACTGGGGATTTCTGAAAGTCTGGGAAAATGAACTTAAACAGATTAGACTTCCTGGTTTAAGCAAATATAAATTAGGATTCATCAAGATTTGGCTAAATATGTTAATGAAATAACATCTGTGTTCACCAGCTGATAGTGCCTTTACCAACTTCCCTAGAATGTATTTGGAGAGACCCCAAATTATACAACTTAAAACTATGCAATGAACATGTAGCTCAGGCTGCTTGAGCAATTAAGGTGAAACATGTTTGATTCCATTTTTTAATTGGGATAAAAGGTTTGTAATAGGAAGCTAATGCATTTTAAGATTCTTTTCTTAAAACATGTTCCCCTGACATCCTTTCAGTTCCAAGCTGGTGTGATGAGGTTTACAGCTGAAAAGCAAGAGCACAGGTTAGGATTAAGCAGGTGGAGAGAGTAACATAAATACTGATAGGGAGGCAAGGAATGGCAGAAGACATTTAAACTAATACATGGTTCAAAATGCTTAAAACACATGGCAAAGCAGGACTTGAAAGAAATAGAGCTACAAACATAGAAATAATAGCCTAGTGTAGTAGTTTGGTTGGTTGTTGGTTTTTGTTTTCATTTTTTGAGATGGGCTCTCACTCTGTCATCCAGGCTGGAGTGCAATGGCACCATCTCAGCCCACTGCAACCTCTGCAGTTTCCCCTACTATTAACATTTTGCATTACTAACAGTAGTATGGTACATTTGATAAAACTGAAGAGCCAATATTGATACATTACTATTTTTTTTGAGACAGAGTCTCACTCTGTTGCCCAGGCTGGAGTGCAGTGGTGTCATCTCTGCTCACTGTAGCCTCAACCTCTTCAGCTCAAGTGATCCTCCCACCTTAGCCTCCCAAGTAGCTGGGACTACAGATGCACCCCACCACACTGGGCTAATTTTTGTATTTTTTGTAGAGAAAGGGTTTCACCATATGGCCCAGGCTGGTCTCAAACTTCTAAGCTCAAGTGATGCACTCACCTCAGCCTCCCAAAGCGCTGGGATTACAAGCGTAAGCCACCACGCCCGGCCCATGTAGTAGTTTTTAAACTGGACTTCAATAAGCCATTAGAGTTTTGTCGTGAGAGAACCACTGTGCAAAGTAAGACTGTTCCCCATCCCCACTTCAACCAGACAAGTGGTCTATTTGCATGGAATTGCATTTTAAGAATGCCTGTGCTGCTTTTGAAAAGATTATTTTAAATTTTGAAACCATTTGTAAGAAGTAAATAGGTCTAAATAATTCTTAAATTGCCACCAGTGATTCACTGTGGAACCTAAATAAAATTGCACAGAACTCTTAACAACCATTTCTTTTTCTATTCTAAAAAATGTAATGTAATCACGTATGACCATGATCTCAGAAAAAATATTGTCTCTCACTACGTGCTAGAACCCCTGCAAGTACTTTACATGAATCATTACAACAAATATTCACAATAGTATTTAGACACCAATATCATCTTTACATTCTACTTATAGATAATGAAACTTAGGCTTAGTGAGTTTTCCAAATTACCCAAGGTGAAAAGATAATAATCGTCAGAGTCAGAAGTAGAGTCCAACTTCTCTCCCTTCAAATTTCAGGCTCTTAGCAAAGTGACAATACTTGAAAGCAATAAGCAGTTGGTTTATAACATCTAAAGCATCTGACCTACAAAATAATCTATGATCCATCCTGTCATTTATACCAGATCACGAATACAAATCTCGCTGAAAGAACAGCAAGATTATGGGGTGAAAAAAATATGTTTTTGAGGAAAAAATACAACATACAAATCTTCATCAAAATTCTAGATTGCTTACTAGTTTGTTTGTTTTAAGGTTACTATGTCATTGTATATTTAGCCACATTTTCTTCAATTTCCTTTTTACACTTCCAAATACTCAAAGAAACTAATAACATGAAAAAATGGTCAAAAGTATGGAAATGAACAAATGAAAACTCAGCAGGAAATCTGAATGCTGTTTTATTGTCTTCAGGGAGAAAAAGGAGGGGCTTCCAAAATGCTAATATTAGTATAGCTTTCTGATTCGTCCCTTTATCCCCCACAGCACCTGGTATATTGCTTTGCATATGTACATAATCAATATTCAAATGAACGGATGGATGTATACGAAGGTTAGAGTTCCAAAATGCTGTATTTCAATTCTCTCCCTCAAATCTAACACCATACATTCACTATGTTTTTGAAACTTGATCCCATTGAAATAAAAACCAGAATTTGGGCCTATTAAGGGCATAAACTGTTTAATATTTTGAGGTTTCATATAACACATACTGCATCTTTATGTGAACATGTTTGTATAAGTCACCATGTAATTTGCTGATAAGGCTGTTCTATTGTATATAATAAGCTATCCCAGAACTTGGTGGCTTAAAACAACAATTTATTATTATCTCTATGATTGGCGTTTCTTATGTAGTTGCAGTCCAATAGCCACAGGCAGCCTTGACTGAGCTGGTCATCCAAGGCTGGCAGTAGATAATGGTGGCCAACCAGGGATCAGCTGGGGCTGCCAACAGGGGCTCCTACACATGGTTTCTTCATGTGTGTGGATTTCTCACAGCTCAGCAGATGGATTCTGAGAGAAAACATCCCAAAAGATCAACAAAGAAGCTATGAAACTTCTTATAACCTAGCCTTGGAGGCTCCAGAGCATCATTTCTGCCCCATTTTATTAGTCACACTAGTCACCAAGGCAAGCCTAGATTCAAGGAGATGGAAATGAGACTCCATCTCATGGTGGGAAGAGCAGCAGACATGTACAGGGAAGAGAGGGATTGAGGTGACCGTCACTGGAGACTATCCACCACAAATGCCTGCTACTTATAAATGTTTAATAGATTACAATTTGAACTGCTACATCTGAGGGTTGTGTTGTATTTAAACTCATCAAGAAGTCTTCCTGGCATAATTATGAACTGGGTATTTGCATGGTAAAAAATATACATTTTGGTTGTACATAATATTTTCAGGGGGAAAAATACAATGTTTGAAACCAACTCCATTCACTGAAATAATTTGTCAAACTAGAGAGTAGTTTCAATGGTTAATAAAATTTCAAATGAGTGTACTTTGATTACATCTGAGAAAACATGTAAAACAATACCATCATTATCTCCTAATACTAAATCTCATTTCTTCAGATTGACAATCTTATATATTAAAAATGTAATACATAGGCTTACTATTTCTCGTGGATCTTCATGGAAAACAGTAAAGAATAATTTGCTTTGTCCCGCTAATATACTCAATAACTAACATTAAGGAGGAAAAGGCTGACACTTTTCTACAATTTGTCATAATTGATTTGCTTTGCACATTAATTTAAACTTCATGAAATCCAAAATAGGCAGATACTATTAGCTCCATTTTGCAAATAAAGAAACTGCAGTTCTTAAAGGTTTAGAAACTTGCCCAAGTTTAGAAATCGTTAGGCTTTAGAAACTTACCCAAATGGAAGAAATAATGGTAGGTTCCTAATTTTTTTTTCTTACACTTCCTTGTCTCATGAGGCAAAATGCTTGTGTCACACATATATGTACAGATGGTTCCCAAACTTATGATGGTTCAACTTAACCATTTTTCAACATTAAAAGGGCTGTGGAAGTGATAGGCATTCAGTAGAAATCATACTTCGAGTAACCATACAACCTGCTGATTTCCACTTGCAGTATAATATTCAATAAATTATGTGAGCTATCCAACACATTATTATAAAATAATAAATTATCATGTTAAATGATTTTGCCTAACTATACGCTAATGTAAGTGTTCTGACTATATATTTAAGGTAGGTTATGCTAAGCTATGATGTGCAGTAGATTAGGTATGTTTAATGCATTTTTGCCTTATGATATTTTCAATTTACAATGAGTTTATCGGGATGTAACCTCATTATGTCAAGGATCATCTGTGTGTGTGTATGTGTGTCTATACATATATGTATATATATGTATATATGTATAGACACACACACATACTTTTCCTCTCTCTCTCCATAAAGTATCTATGTATTATACATATAATACAAACTATATGTATACACACACACTTTCCATAAAGAAGGAGGTAGTACAACAGGAATATTTGCCAATATAAAGAAGAAAAAATTTCTTGAAAAGGAAAATGCATTCTAGTCACACTCCATTGGCTCATCTGATATACGAAAAATGAAAAAGAAATACCTATATTCATTTAAAAATCCTAGAAGGAATGCCTCACCTTCAGTTATTTGGGAAATGGGAGTGATTCACATAGGTGAGGAAGGACATGAAACAAATTTCTTTATAAGAACATATTAGATGCTGTGGTCAATCTACACTTCTATCAAATATACTGAAAGAACATTACAAGTAACACCATATTATATTATTTGCTTTATGTTAATCATGAGGCAAACTAAGTCGTGCTCTAAACTGATCAAATAAATAACTCAGTAGGAGAATCTGATGTAAGATTTGCACAGTTTATTTAATTGAGCAAAGTTTGGAGCAATACTCTCACCTTTCTAGAAAAGAGAAGGATTAGATACATTTCAAGCTTTCAATAAAAGCCTAAAACCAAAGAAGACCAAAACATTGAATCAAAGTCTGAAAGATAGATGTATTGTGTTATTTAAATATTGGCACAGATGCACTCTTGAATGTGAAGCATTAAAATTTAAGTTGTTTATCTCTGAAACGGATTTAATTTAATATCATGCAAGGCAAATAGACCTTTACTTATTCTGGTAAAGTAGTGCTGAATCAGTTATAGCTACTGCCTATTAAAAAAGAATAAAAAGAAAAGAAAAAATGTGGCAATAATAATTTGTGTGTGTCCAAAGAACAAAGAAGATTTTACATGTTCATGAAATCATTTTTTTTTTTAATTTTGTGATTAATAACCTAAAAATATGCAGTTCTCTTGGGTCTTTGCTGTAACGGACCAATATTCTACATGCTTTAGAATAGGTAATGAAGGCTGACATAGCAACTAAGGTCAAATAATCCTGATCTGTTTTGTACAATCTGTCTCACTAGCAGTGTTGTATTCAGTAAATATGCTTTTCTTTTAATGGTAGAACTGCTTTTCTCCATAGCCAATCCATAGTCACAGCTGCAATGCCTGACATAAAATAAAGACTCAATAGATATCTTGGGATTGAATTGAATGTGTCATTTTCTGTTCTATATAAGGCCCATATTAAACTATACACAAGGCCTCCTGCTTCATTTCTGGATGCTTTGTGAAGTGTACATACCCATATAATCCATATACTATATCAACATGGGAAATTTACACAAATAATTTGACTATTTTGACTCCAAATCAATTGAATCCCTTAAAACAGTAAAACTGGCTCATTTATGAAAATCAAAATCTTATAGATTAATGTCACTATTTCCCTTAATAACTTGCATAGATATGGCATCTTACTGTGACTATAAGGCTTTTCCTTGAAAGTTGGTTTGTAGATAAAAATCACAAAGTGTGTGGAAGAATACCTCCTCTCTCTTCCTTGTTTAAAACTCACACAGCTCTATCCGATTGCCATGTTTTATGAGCACCCAGCAGTTGGAGAAACAAGTCTTGTCTTTCAAATGAATCTCTTATCTTGGTCTGCATTCAAGATTCAGGTCTGCTGCAAAGGCTTACATCTAATGCACAGTGTCACAAACACTAAAATTGGAGTCATTTAAAAGTTTGCCCATGCCCTCTGGGAGATAAGAGATTGGCAGTGTTAAATTTGTAGATAACCATTAAGGTAGTGATCCCAAAACACTATGTTTCTAAGTAACCTCTATTAAAGTAGGGTGGCATTTGCTATACTTGAGCTAGTGCACCTAATCAAACGTCCTGCCCCTTATAGCAATCAGCAAAAGGTATTTCAGAGGAAGGGATCTAACTTTTTTCTTTTTTGCTTCTTAAAAAATAGTATAGCACAGCATAGCATAGGAAAAAGCACTGCATGGAAAAGACTCTCAATCCTAATTCCCAGGGCAATAAGCTCATATTCAGAAGCCCTAAATAACCTTTCTCTCATATTTCCACTGACCAGGCTCCAAGTGGCTAGTGGTGATCATAAAATTATCCAGTACTTTTGAAAACCCAGACACAATTGCCTCAATAAATCTCACTCAGGTCATACAACTTGCACTCCAAGAGCAATTCTTGCTCTCCAAGAACATTTCTTTCTCTTTTTTAATCCAGTTTTGCTTTCTAAAAGATATTCTGGGCTACAAGATGTGGCTTCTCAGGCTAATGGGGTGCCAATTTATTCTTCAGCTTGACTCATGCCTTCTTCACATATGAAGCAAAACAGTGGCAACCTTTTCTTAAAGGACAATGGTTGATCCCATGTACTTTGGTCAGATTCCATAATCTGAAAACTCCCTTATCTCAGAATAAGCTGCAGATGCTCTTTGGCTCTGGCCTTGGAACGTCACTAAAGAGTTCTAGGGTACTGCAGATGAAGACATCTGAAATCGAAGGTCAACATATGGGTGACAGGATTGACTGTTTGTCAATTTAAAATATTGAAGGGGCATTTCTACAAAAATGCTTTCCTTTTATAATCTGATAATATCCCCACTGTATTCTTTATATAAATAAAGAACTTCATGGCAGTTTTACCCATTCTAGCACAATATTACATACAAGATATTAAGTAAGTTTTTCTTTTCAGTTGAGTTACATTGTGAGGGTTTTTAAACCTTTCTAAAGGAGACCCGAACAATAAGGAACCAATCAAGCTTTTGAATGGTAAATTTAAGTAAGGTTTAGCACATTTTGTTTTTCAAAACCCAGGATAATCTCCTAAAATTATTTCATTAAACTTTATCATTTATGGATTTTCAAAGGTATTGGTAAAACTAACAGAAAAAGGACCTGTGCTGTTGTTGCTTACATGAAATTGGAATATGTGTGTATTTATTCAATTCTTCATTAGCTATAGAATTACACGAGATGTTTCAACAGAAAGAACTTAGTGGCACTGAACAGGATCCAGATCCCTCCTGTTCCACTGCATAGAACACTTTCTAGTTTTTATTAAAATGACAATACCTTGCATCGGGATTATGGAATTCAATTAGAAAATGTATGAAAAGTCCCCAGTAAAATGCTTCGCACATAGTGGATCACAGTAAGTATTTACTGATCTGCACATAACCAAATACGAATATGGGAGAAATATTAGACAAAGATTCTTCATCCAACCCAGATGATGAGACCGAGGCCTTAGAGAGCTTGCCTAGTTTTATAAACCAAAAGATTTGCACCATGTTGGTTTTTCCAAAAGAATATTCACCACAGATTGAGAGACTGGTGAGCATAAACTCATTCATTCATCCTAAAAAAATGTCTTTAGGTTTACATCACTCTGAGGGAACATTAAAATTTAATATTTTTTTCTGAAGTCTTATTTCTACTGAGTTAGTGAACTTGTCATCTGTGTATAAAGAAGACTCGCTTTCAAGGAGAATGAAAAATTGTTCTCTTCTATAATCAGGGACTCACCGCTCTACCTTCCCTGGTAACATCAGCCATCATGACTCTGTCTCCCTAGCAACCATATCTCTATATCAGACAGCTTTATTTGAAACAATCTTCACTGAAGAAAAGGTCGTTGAAAAAGAGTTCACATAAAAATAAACATAAAACATGAAATAACCATGAGAATAGGTATAATCAATGCTTCCTTGGGATGCAATTTTCTTTGTATAATTTTAACAGAAAATTAAAATTAAAAGAGCAGAGATGTGTCAGAAAGCTGAATACATATGTATTTCATCAGGTAAAAACTTTGTTTCAAATGTTATGCTAAAAGAATATGATTGATAAGATATAATAGAGCTGTAACAGAAGAAGAGGAAATTTTGTTCACACTAGAAAGTTCTAAAAAGCAACACAGCAAATATTTCCTGAGAGTTTTGTGTTACTAAACACAATTTTGACACAACAGTCTGTACTTTGAGTCTTTCTACCCCGCAGTCTCTGGGTGAGCTAATTTCTATATTGAGTTGGTTCTCAGCGCCAAAGGTCTGAGGGAACACAGGAAAGTTTAAGCAAACAGTTCACTTTATTTGAAACGGATTTAACACTGTCATCAGGAACACTGCGTCCCTCATGGCCTCATTTTATGGCCCATGCACCTGATGGGCTAGTTCCTGCCAAACTCATTCCTCGGTACCTGCCAAGGCTTCCCCCACAGGCACTCCATGCAACCTCCATCCCACTCCTCACTTCAAATCCAGGATTTTCTCAGCCCAAGTCAGTGATCATAAATAGTCAAACGTCATTTTCTGATTGCCGGTGGAGTAACTTATGTTCATATCTGAATGAAGAAGATAAAAAATAAGTATCATACAAAAACTCATGGATATTCTAAACCAGGAAATGTCTCATATGGAAACTAAGCAAACAATATTTGCTAAAACAATTATATATCAAGCCTTAAAATCTTGGCCTACACATTGGGATATGGTATCTTAGGGAAAATATTTAAAGATAAAAGTTTTAATAATAATAATGTGTTTACAAATGTTTAGCATCTTCAACTTTTTAAAGTATTTTACTGTGTCTCATGTAGTTATCTTAAAAAGCTTTATGCAACACAAAAAGGTAACCTCTTATTACCCTCATCTCATAAACAATGAAACAAACACAGTAATCTGTTCAACATCAAGTAGTACATTTGTGACAGAAACAAAACTATATGCAAGGTCTCCTAACTGTAAGCTGGACACTGAGGGAAATTCTGGGCCTTTTCGAATTAGAGTCAACTTGAGCAGAAAGACCTTTAAATTGTGCTTCAGTCCTTCTGGGTCCCAGGCCACTCCCATCTTAATTTATGTTATCTCTCTCCTTTCAGGCCAATCCTGTTGTACTTGCCCCCAACTCAGAGAGAAACAAGAGACTATGCTAATTTTAAAATCTGGCTTTGCAGCTCTAGCAAGGAACAGAGAATGACAGAACCATCAGATGTATGCCACTAACCAAGATATTTATTGAGGGGCCCAACAATTTAGTCAATATTTAGTTACTCGACAACTTCCTAAGCCCTCATGCACTGTTCTAGGCATTCGGGAAACAAAAACTAAGAGAACAGACAACATCCTCCACCCTCATGGGGCTGACATTCCGGGAGGAGAAGACAGATAATAAAGTATAAATATAATATGTAGGTAAATTATATAGAATATTAGATGATGATAAATGCCAAGGGATAGAAATAGGGCCAGGTAGGGAGCTTGCTAAAGGGTGGAGATGGGGGTGGGGGTACAATTGTTAAGTTGGGCAGGCAGGGTATGGAACAGTGTGGAACAACAGGCAGTACAGTCACTCCTCTATCCAGCAAAATCTAATGAGGGAAAGGGAACCAGAGAGAGAAGGATTGACAATAGACAGATTACTAACAGACACCTGCCATAATGAACATATCTAATACTAACAAGATACACTGTGTCTAGACACTGAAAAGTCTAGGGAGACCTACCATATACAAGCCAGTTTACATCGCCCACAATTTCTGGGGTTATGTCCTTCCCGGGGCTGACTTATCAGATCGTAAAGTATGTTTGTTTCCCTGTTCAGTCCTAACAGCTTCCCATGTTTCATCATCCTCCTTATCATAGCTTGCTCCCTTCTGAAGATCCAATTCTTGGTACAAGAAACTCCTTCCTCAAGGTATGTCCTTGCAGTTAGCACCCACCAAGCTCTGGAACCAGGTTTCGGTTGATTCCAATCAACTGCTGTCTCTCCTCACCATTAATGCTGGACTTGTCAGCCAGGCGCTCCTGGGTTGATGGGCTTTAATTCTGCTTGCTCTCCATCCGAGGCTATTTTACCCCAAATCACAGTGCTTTCCAGAGGGAGCCAGACACTAGAGCAGCTTAGTGCATTTTTCTCTCTCCCTACAACACCGCCAGTATATAACCAAGCTCTTGTCTTTTTAGGATATGGCTTCCTTCCTCCTCTAGTCTTTTTTCCCTCCTCCTACCACTCTGCAGATTCTGTTTCCCATAATAACTTACAAATCTCTGTTTTCTCTTCCAAATTTATCCAAATTGATCAGCACTGCTAAATGCTTCTACTAATGGTATTTGAAACATGATAGCTCTTGGATACAAATTACTTCCTAGTAGGAATTACTTCTCCACAATCAAGAATATTCTCCACAGCCAAGCTAAAGCAGAAGGTCAGGTTCCAAGGTAGCAGATCCTTCAGCTCAAAATTCAGCTTCTGGAAAGTTAAAATGGACACAACCATTAGGACAGCACCTAAATATGGTTTAAACCTCTACTGTCCTCGATTGCTCAGTCACCATCCAGAACGCAGAGACTGAAAAGGTAAGTCGAGCATAACTACCACAGATGAAAAGAGAAATTTAACCAGGAGGCAAACATCCCACGAATGGAAAATAATACAATAAACTATGATATATCTCGAATTCTTGAAAGGCTTGGTTTTGAATATATGAATAGCAACCATATATATTCAGACAAGTGCTCTTTTTTTTCAACAGGAACCAGAAAAAAAAGCACAAATATTCACAAAACTTATTTTAAAAATGTTTTTTTAAAAACATCAAAAGTAACAAGTGAAATTTTAAACATGACAGAATTCATATTCCAATGATAATATCAATAATAAAATTAAACTGAAATTAAGAAGGAAAAAATCATATAAAGCAAACTACATCATGAAAAAGTTCTGCCCCATTGGTCATCATGCCTGGGTCTAGCTCTGCTCCTGCCACTGACTAGCTGTGTGATGGGAAACCTTTGGGCAAGTCACGGAATGTCTCTTAGTCATAGCTCTGACCAATATAAAATTAGTTTTTTGAAATAGATCTTCAAGTTTCTTCCAATTCTGAAGTTGTATAAATCTTCAGATGGTTTCCATCAGATTATAGAACCACAGATTATAAGTTGCTTAATCATTTTATTCCTGTCCCATTGGTTCTAAAACTCTAACCATTTCTATTATGTCAATTTGAAGCAGATCATCATATAAATTGAAATACTGGTCCTACAAACTAAAGTATAGAAAATGAATTAATGTCACTCAAAACAATGTATCTGACGTTCAGAATCTTTAATTGAACACATTAAGTAAAAGCCAGTCTTTCTGGAAAAACCAAAATGATAATTCTTTTCACTATAAAATTCAACTTTGGCATCCCACAAATTCTCTATATGATTTATCTTATAAACAATAATAGGCTTCTGTCTTGTCTGAAAAGAAAATGAAATATGAATTCTTTCTTCTCATTACTTTTTTCCCATGTTCTAAGAAAAATTTTAATGAAAACAAATTTATTTTCTTGCTTAGGGACAGAAATAAAACAAAACTACCTAATTCTAATTTCTACAGCTGGGATGAGAGAGTTTAAGCAGAAAAAAATTTAATCATCCAAATGTATTGAGTATTGTCAGGATCAGAGCAGAGCTCTTTGAATAAGGTGACCATACTGAATTAGAAGGATGGCAGCAAAATATCAACTGGATTTTTTTCAAGACCATAGCGAATGTCTTTTTCTACATGCACCAGTTCTCGAAGTGTTCCATATCAGATATCTATCAAAAATTAACTATCAGTAAATTAGAAAGCATTCTTCTAGTCCTTACACTTTGTTTTACTTGCTGGATGTCCCTAGAAACCAACCTAACTCAGCTCACTCTTATTTTTACAGCCAAATCATAGCAAATCTGGGATAATTCTAACTTGGATAGTCAGCAAGGGATTATTTGATATTGAATACTTCTAGCTACTGCTAAACAATAAAAATAGCCAACTCAAGAATCTCCTATGGAATATTTTCATTGCTTATTTCATCCTTTCTTTACAACTATTTATTGTATGCCCTCCAAGGAGGCACTATTTTAGGCCTTTGGGTCAAAGATCCTTGCCCTTGTGCCTTTGAGAAATCTTAAATTCTAATTCAGAAAGACAGACAATAGACAATACACATTATGAATGAGTAAATCATATAGTGTGTTACGAGATGATAAGTGCTATGGGGAAAAGAAAAAGTCAAGTAGGGTAAGTTAGAGAAGGTAGACCAGGATGGTGTGGGCCAAGATGATATGGGGATGGCTGGAAAGATGGTGCTGTCATCAACTGGTACTGAAAAGGCGGAGAAAATAGCAGGTTGCTGCCAGAGCGGAGGAGGGTGGTGGGGCATGTGGCCTGGGGTTTGGATATCAGGAGTTCAGCTTTTGATATGCTGAGATTGAGATGTCTATTACAAAGGAGCATCTGATTATACATTTCATGCTATATTATATTAACACAAAGCAGTAGAGTAATTTTTGTCACACTCACTCAGAGGTTAGGGAATACTTGGAAATCCCTAAAGTAAAACAAAGAAACAGATGTTCAAATGAGCCATTAGCCTTCTAATGAAAAAGATCTGCAAATATCTTAGGTTTTGATATGAATGAAGTTAAAATCTTTTTGTCTAGTATGAACACATCCACATAAAAATAGTTGTACTAGCTTTTCTTTTCAGAAATGCAGTAAACTTTGAAGGAAACAGACACTTGAGTCCTGAAGGAGAAAGACACAAACTATAAACCACAGGGAGAGCTTTCACAAAGCGAAGACATGAACTTCCCTGGGAATATGGAAATCTAACACAAGCTAATTTTCCCTCCCTGGTTGCACAGATTCTTATTGTCCAGAGACTCAGATTCTAAAAGAAAGAATGCTATAACCAAGAAAATGTCAGCAATGACCATGACCTCTTGCTGAAGAACTAATTGAATCCAAACTTAGGAAAAGAAAGTTGCTGATTAAGTACTACCTAAAAATCTCTGATTTTATGAAACCAGATAATATCTACAAAAATGGCTGTGTAAGCTTTAAAAAAATAAGTATTTTAAATCTACATAATTAAATGGATAATATAGTGACATTTTTTCAAAGAAGATCTCCCAGTAAACTGAGTTGAAGACTTTTAAGAAGTGAATGAGTAAGGGGTTGCTGCTCCCATTGAATACACTAGACCTTCGTATACCTAGAATATCCCTCCCTCTATATCACTTTCAGAAAGTCCCAACTCAGATTCTCCTCATCTCTATCTTCATCTGTGCCCCAAACCAAGTACCTGAAGGTCACACAACACAAAAAATCCTCTCATATCATCCCTGGATCTCAAACTTTTAAATTACCAGATTCATATTAAACAGCTTATAAAATCATAATGGCTTGGGAAAAATGTATATATACATAAACATTCACACAAATACAGGTACTATATGTATACATATACACAATACATATGCATATATACATATATATGCACAAACTATGTATATTCATATACACTATATATATACACACACACACATAGACACAGTATACACACACACACACACTTAGGTGTGTGTTTAGTATCTACTCAATTCCTTAGCATCCTTATCTAGATGCATCAGTAGAAACTTGGCATATGTTGCTAATCTATTGATTGCTACAAAGAGCCTCTGAAGTTCAATCTAACTATTGAGATGGCATTTGGGATAATTCATCCCCCATTTCACTATTCACCACAGGAAAATGACCAAAATGTTGGAAATGATAAAAGAGATTAATTTTAAAGCACTTTTAAGAGTTACTTCTAAGTCTGTTCTTCAATAACTATAAATGGATTTTTAAAGATAACAAAAATGTAATTAGAAAAGAAAATTCTATTTGCTTCGTAGCTACAGCCGAACTGAATCAGATTACTCGGATTTGGTCAAGATTTCTGCTTAATTAACATTTTATGATTCATTGATTCATTTAAAACGTCATATAAATTCTAGAGCATTGCTGAGCCAAGCCAGATTTGATCTGTTGGCATTTTATTACATCTGACAAACCATAATTTCATTAGTTTTAATTTCTGTAGTGTTTAACTGATGTAAAAAATTATGTTAACTATGAGTTATCAAAAGAGTTATCATTACGTTGCTTTCAGCTTGTTTATTGGAGAGTAATCCCATTCTCTAGCTTTTAAGGAAAAGATACAACTGTCTCAGTTAATTACCGTTTCATTGCTAGTACCCCAGAGCAAGCACAGTTAAGTGTTCAATGTTCCAAAGTAACTGGCAAAGACTTAGAAGAACCAGGACATACAAATTTGCACTAATAACTTAAGCTAATTGGCAAAATGGAAATAAATACAAGAAGTCAGTGATTACCTCACACTGAAATGAAAGGAACAGCTGACAGCAAAATCCAAGCACGCAAGTTCAACCAAACTTGTGTAAGTGACAAGACACTTTCATTGGGATTTCAAATGAAATAGTGTGCTCAGATAGCCTCTGTTTAATCAATCTGCACACATCCCTGAAAAGGAAGTATCTATATCAACAAAGTGCCGCAATAATTAGCAACTGTTTATATATCTTCACTTTTTCTAAAATATACACTAGTGAAATAGAGGAATCTCTCTGTGAATATAGAAGAATGCTTCAAAAAACATGATTTCCTACACAAATTTGAAAAACTGTCACTGTGACATTGAAAAAAACCCTAATCCACAGCACAACATCTGAGTGATATACATTATGGAGAGATGTTTCTGCCTATTTGATAACCAAACATTCATATGCCAATAAAATGATAAAACCCCACAGATCACTGGCATTACTCTAAACGTTGCCACAAGTTTTATTATTGTTAATTATTACTATGTCTTTAGCTTGGTTGCCTAAAGTCATTAAATAGGGCATAGGGCATATACTCTTCAGAACACAGGTATTTTGGGGTTTTTGTTCTCTTGCAAAGTTCACCCACAGCAAATCATTTTTAAAAGAAGTTGCTGCTTGAAAATCCGGAGGTGGAGTTCAGTAATCAACTGAAACAGATGCTTTGCAGTAAGGGGAAGGACAGTGCAGTGAGGCCATCAGTGTTTGCAGGGCAAACACCACATCAGAATGGTAGGTGCAGCCTGCATATTTGAGAGTAGCTCTATCATACATGAAAAATTCCCACGAAGCAAACGGTAACAGAGAATTCATTCAGAAGGCCAATATCTTAACTTTACCTTTTTCTTATTTAAATGTACATCAATGGTATACTTACCCCTAAGTTCAATTTTATCCCTTACCCCTTTACTCCTCTTGAATCCTGGTGAAGTGCTATTGCTGGCCAGGATGGTGATAGGCTGTAAGGTCTTGAGGACCCAGTCCCTCATTTTACCTTTCCAGACCCATCTTCATTCCTCACTCACCCTGCCTCCCACATTTCCTATGTCCCCATCACAGCAAGTTGCTCCCCATTTTCAGACCCCCCATATGCCTTTAGGACTGTTTTTTTTCAAGAACATCTGTGCCTGGCCTATGCCTTCTCATCCTAGACCCAGCTCAGTTGTCATCTCCTGTCCGAAGTCCTGCCCCGTTTCTCCTCATAAAGAGTGGTTTAGAGCAAAAGAGGTATGCTTGAAAAGCCAGTTCTGTCACTTACTAGGGGTATAACTCTTGTTCGACGGATGAACTCTGTTTTCTCAATCATAAAATGAGGATACTAACATGTGTCTTTCACTGTTAGCTGACTCTCAGAGCTCTCATTAAAATTAGATCTTTAGCACAGTGCCCGGCACAGAATAAATATTCATAAACTGCTGCTATAATTATTATCTCCTGTTCTCCCAGAACACTTTGTTCTGCAATAGTGTTTATCAGATTGTGAAAGAACTGTTCCTTTGTCAATCTCCTCAATGAGATAAGCTCTGCTCAGCTTTGTGTCTCCAATGGCCATTATATGATCATACATGTGTGCTTAATTAATGTATGAACAGTAAAGCCATCACCCCTTGGTCATAGTTAAAGTCCTTTACATTCATGTTTTAAAATATTCTTAATTTAAGCTTTCAAAGATGGCTGTTTCATATCCACAACTATATGGACGAAATGAAAATAGAAGAGTATAGTTTCATGGGATAGTGTTTCAGAAATCAGTGGCACCAGGCACTTCTGGAAGTAGAGAGGAAGACAGGTCCAAAAATAGGAAGGTACAAGACAAGGTCTGTCTTGGGGAAACTGGGTCCCCCTGAATGTTGCAGCCCTTAGCCAAAGCATGTGGTAGTTTTCACAATAGGTAAGGTCACAGTCAGACATTACAGCAGAAGAAAACAAACCAGCACAGAAATGAATCAGCTGATACAGCAAACAGCATAATTCACAACCTAAGAGTTACAGGAAAAATCAACCTATGAGTGTTTTCAATGCTGAGTTAAATCAATGAAATTATATAATTTGTAAAGCAAAAATAAGACAAGCAGATTTTAAAAAGCAACTAAACAGAAATACTAGAAATAAAAACTATAATCAGTAAAATAAAATATCTTAGTGGACAAATTAAAGAATGGTTTGGGCACAGGTAAAAAAAGAATTAATGAACTGTAGAACAGATATAAGAAAGAAAATGACCAGAAATATATCTGGAATCTCTAAGCATAAAGATCATTGCACAACTTCAATACTCAGAAAGGCAGTAGGATACACAGACATGCTGAAAGTATATTAAATATGTAATAAATTATCTAGTCAGATTGATTCTTTTCTAACACCATGTAATATTACATATTCAACAACCACCAGGTTATTTATTGTATCTGGAATGGAACTATATAAATTGATCCTAGCATCTAATATTTCCATGAAATAGTTATTTATATTTTGCCTAATATTAAAAATGATAAACCTTCATAATGATATATGATGATTACAAAATCATTTCAGAACTTCAGGAGGATATATGGTTAAGTCAGGCCACCTCAAAATCACACAGTGAACATAACTTAGAAACTTTAGGCAACCATGTAAGTAATTTTACACTTTGTGATTTCTAGTGTAAATTGTGAAGAAATCATAATTAAAC
Source organism: Pongo pygmaeus (assembly GCF_028885625.2). Classification (NCBI taxonomy): domain Eukaryota; kingdom Metazoa; phylum Chordata; class Mammalia; order Primates; family Hominidae; genus Pongo; species Pongo pygmaeus. The sequence continues at coordinate 161,579,855 of NC_072376.2, read as the reverse complement.
TTGACCATTCATGCTGGAAAAACTTTAAAGCACACATGATAAAAGAAAGATTTTCATTCATTTCCTTAGACATACAACTAAGAAAATTTTGAGGCCAGGCGCAGTGGCTCACGCCTGTAATCCCAGCACTTTGGGAGGCTGAGGCTGGTGGATCATGAGGTCAGGAGATCGAGACCATCCCCGTTAACACGGTGAAACCCTGTCTCTACTGAAAATACAAAAAATTAGCTGGTTGTGGTGGTGGGCACTTGTAGTCCCAGCTACTCGGGAGGCTGAGGCAGGAGAATGGCGTGAACCCGGGAAGCAGAGGTGGCAGTGAGCCGAGACTGTGCCACTGCACTCCAGCCTGGGCGACAGAGTGAGACTGCATCTCAAAAAATAAATAAATAAAATAAATAAATAAATAATTAAATTGGAATCAGAGAGATGGAAAGGGACCTGTTGTCATTTGGCCTTTAGTTAGGGGCCGAGGTTCCCAAGTGATTTCCTGGTTGCAGAACAGGGCTGCATACACACGTGTGGGATGGTGGTATCAGCTATAGAACTAAAGCATCCTCACGCAGCTTCAGGAAGAACATAAACTTCAAGAGCAACTTGTTGGAAACACACGATGACCCAAAATGCCAAAATGACAGAGATGGGAACAGAAAGATCCCAACTCAAAGGTAAAAATAAAGGAGGGGCTGACTCTAGCCCTTTTTCCACCAATATCAGAAATGCTTTTCATATCAACATGAAGTTAGAGAGGACATAGACATTTTACATTATCTAACATCAGTTTTAAAAGAAAACACTGGGAAATGTTCTCCAAGACCAAGTGTGATGCAATAATAACAAGTATAACAACTTCTTGCATTTAGATAACATGATTAGAATTGGAATTCCATTTTGTCATCTCACTTCCCTGTGGATAGGTGGGGCATGCTGCTTGCCACCATTTTACAGGGAAAGAAGCTGAGAAACCTAGTGGTTAAGAGACTCATCTTGTGTTGCCCAATGAATGAACCAAGTAGCACCTTTTCATTTAACCATTAATGTGGTTGTTTTGAAATAGCTCTTGCTCCTAGGAAAGGTTGGAGGCACAGCAGGAAAATTCACCTTTGTAAGAAGAGTTCTCAGCTGGAGTTGGGATAGTCTCATTCTCTCTGTGTCCAGAACCGAACTCATCAACTTCCTGCCAGAGTTCACAATCCATCTAGCTGCTCAACTTCGACCTCTCCTTCTCTCTCACTTCTAATCTAGCACCAACTCCTGGCAAGTCTACCCTCTAAATGTCTCCCAATACTTCTCCCCACCCCACTGCCATCGTCGTTGCTAGAGATCCATGATCTCTTGCCTGGATTACAGGCATCCCAGCCTTCAGACTCACCCTCTCCAATCTACTTTCTAGTCTGCTATGACAGTAATTCTTCTAAAGCGACATCAGATAAAGACTGTACTTACTTTTCTATGTCTCCCTCAATAAAAGTTTGGCCTCAGCATAATGACCACTTTGTGAAATGGCTTATAAAGGAGCCCTAGTTTATCTATCTGTTTTCCTTTTCCATCCCTTGCTCCCTTACTCAATATGTCCCAGTCGCACCAGAGTTTGTCTGTTCCACCTGCCCTTTCATCCTTCAGAACTATGTCCATGCTGTTGCTGCTGCCACGAACATCCTTCCTTCCCCAGCCCTTATACTAGTCAATTCCTATTCACACATCAAAGCTCATCTTAGCTGTCATTTTCTCCAGAAACCCTTGTAGTACTGTATTTGCTCTAACTTGCCTGTATTCCCAAACTGACTGTATATATTATAAAGGGAGGGCATGTGTCTGACTCATGTACCACTGAATCCCCAGTGGCTTGCAGTGCCCATTAAATATTTCTCTTTATTTAGTTTTTAAACTTGTATTGGAATATAGAATAGCTACAAAACATGGCCAAATCATAAGTAAATAAGTCAATCCATTCTTACAAATTGAATACACTCTGTATCTAGGACCCATATTACGAAACAGAACATTGCTTATACCCCAGAACCCCCCCATGTGTCCCTTCCAGGCAATACACCACCATGGATAATCACAATCCTGATTTATAACAGCATACATTAATTGTATTTCCTTTTACTTTACAAAAATCATATAGTACATTTGCTTTTGTTTCTGAATTCTTTTGTTCAACATTAGGTCAGCAAGATTCATTCACATTGTTGCATGTGGTCATGCATTTTCCTTGCAGAAGTGCCCAATAATTATTTATTAAGTGAAGATAATGAATGAAACAACAATCACTAAAATCCAAAAGAGAAGAAAAGTCTCCACATGTCACAAAATGAAGGAAATGGGTCAACTCCAATCTTCAACCTGAATCCCCCAAAGTAACAGGAGATATAAGAAGTGGTATGATAATATGTGTCCCAGGACCCTCTCCAATGTCATAATAGTAAACTGAAACATCAGTAGCAATAGGATCACTCCTTTTCTCTTGTTTTATCTTTAAGGTGTGTCACTTCTATAATCAGAATCACAGAGCCAGGTGCAAAGGGCATCATTTGAATTATAGGATGGTGACTAGAACACACCTTCCTGGATGTTACAAGCAAGCAATACAGACGTTAAATTCTGACTTACTTCCTGTTTTTGTGCTTTACACTATCCCTTTTAATATGCCAAACGGTCTATGAATCCCATCTGTCAGGAATTAAAGATGTACACTGCAAGTAAAGGAAGTAGCAAATTAGAAAGTGATAGAACGGGGCAGAATACAGGGACAGAGGGAGGATGCATTGAGAACATCAGGCAGGGATCCTTGAAGGACTGTCTTGGTCCTCAACTCTGGCTTCAAATGAAAATCACTTGGAGGAAATGCTGATGGCTGGGCTCCATCCCAGACCAATTGTTTCAGGATCACTAGGCATCAGTATTTTTTCAAGCCTCCCCAGGTGGTTTGTACATGCAACCACCTTTGAGAACCACTGGTTTAAAGCAAAGACCAGAGGGAGACAATAAACAGACACACCTGTAGTTGTTCCCAAACTTTATTATAGGGAAAAGTCACCTGGAGAACTTGTTTAAATTGTGGATTCTCCCAAAACCACCCCACTCCAGCCCCAGAAGATCAGATTCAGTTGATCTGGATGAGCCTAGGGCTCTACATTTGCCACAATCTCCCCAGTGATCCTGAGGGAGGAGAAACCCCAGGGAAAATATGGCTAATGAGGATGAAGAAACAGACAAGAGGTGGAACTTCAACGAAGAGGAAAACTCTTCCTAGCCTTCGTCCAGAGCGAGCACACTAAAACTCTGCCCTGAAAGAGGTAACAGATTATATTTTTTTCTTAAAATGAAGCTTTGTATAGATAAAAAAAAATGAGTACTTATTAAAATTTCATTTGCCCTTAAATTTAAATTTCTCTGAAATAATGTGAATATACTGAATGGGCACCAATTTACCTCTTCACCTTCCTTTCCTTTGCACAATAGTAAACCCACCATGCCAGTCTGAAAGGGACCCAGTATTGAACAGTTTCTAAAATGCATAACTTATAAAATGGCAAGCTCTATAACTGTGAGTGTGCTTTAATAAAATGATTCCATGATAATAAGCATCCTTTAAAATTAACAGATAGCTTTTAGGAAAGCCAGTGCAAAGACTTTATTTTTATGACCAAATGTGGAGGATACATTAAATGGCCTCAGAAGTTCCTTCAATTATAACAGATGAAGAATTCAATTTGAGAATTCCAGGGGTTTTTTCCCCTTGACACCTGCTAGATCATTCAGTCATCTGCTTCCACATTCCAAGAGACTGCAACGTAAAAATTAATACAAAGAGCAGCTACTGCACAAGACATTATTCAACAAAATTTAAGTGAAGGGTACATCTTTGAGCATGGGAAGAGAGTCCCAGCCAGCTAAATAAGGACCAGTAGGCAAGTCACATTGCCGACCCCTGAGTGGACCTCAGCACATGGCTTGGCTGTTCTGGATCCCAGTTTCACAGTTTTCTAGCCTATAAAATGAAGTGACTAATACCAGCTACCATACACTGAGCTTCTGTGTACTAGGATTTTTGTGTATATCTTTTTGCAATAATTCTGTGAGTTATTATTATCCCCATATTATAGATGGAGAAATTGAGGCTCTAACATAGTTAGGTAACTATCCCAAGGTCTAGTTCTTGAGTGGAAGAACAAGAAGCCAGTTTCACTATTCTTAAAGCCCTAAAGTTCTGGGCCCATATCTGGCTCATCATGGTAGCCCCTAGGTCTTGCCCATGCAGCACGGTGCCTGGCACACTCAGGACATGTCTTCAGTCCGTGAATCAACCCAGCTCCAAAATCATTTTCTTTATCCTTCCAGTAATTCTATTATATATACCTCAAGAAATGGACACTGGTATGAATATCTCAAAATAAATTTCCTAGACCCAAGATTAGAAACATTTGAAAAGCTCAGTATTTGGTTTCAGGAGAGTTGGGAGGGGGAGGATTGCAAAGGTTTTGGGTGGCAGTTTGCTGCAGTAACCAGAGAATAGGATGGAAAGAGCCTAGATGGACTCCTTTCCTTCTTAGTTTTGTGACTTTAAGGCCAGTTAGCTAATCTTCATTTCCTCATCTGTGAGAGGCAATGTGAATACAGTGATCCTTGTGGCTCATTCAAACGCTAAACTTTTATTGTACGCGGTCCTCTTTCTTTTAATAGAACGCTATCCACCACCCGTATTTCACATGTCCCTGAACATTCACTCGCCTAGGAGAAAATCTGTCTGATGTGCACAGGAGTGTCTGTAAACAAAGTTAACTATTCAGACCTTTTGCATATTATATTTATCTGAGGATCTGCAGTTATTTTCTACTCCATTTTTAGTCTGTAGGTAGTCTCTTTTTCAGATGACAGGGAGGGATAAATCAAATATTATATTTAGAGTGAGCAAAATACTCCCATTTCACTCAACACTCCTCGAGTGTTCTTTTTACCAAGATCAACCCACAGTGCATTTGGAAAACTATAGAAAACTGTGAAAATAGAAGTTTTGTTACACAGCTAGCATGTTCAGGAAATGGGAAGGGCCAGTGAGTCAAAAATTACTACAGATTTAGAATGTTACACTTAATAATTATGGTCATGGGGTAGCTACAGGATAGTTCTTAGAACAGTCAGATAAGTAGACATGGGGATCTGGAGCTGCCTACAGACCACCTGGGAGAGGGAATAGTAAACCAAGCTTAGGTTAGAGGTAGCTTTTTTCCAATTGGACTTTAGAAGGTAGCAATTAGTTCTCTGTCATCTGCTGGATGTTCTCTTTTTTCCATTCCACTTCTCCTTTCACTCTTTCAGTTTATCTGCATCACACACCTACTATGTGCACAAAGTAATAAAGATCAAAGAAACCATAGTAAGAGGGCCAGCTTTTTTGGAGGGGATGTGCGGGAGATACATACACGCAATCAAGTAGCATAAAATAATACCAGCACTAAAAACTCAGACTTTGGAAACAAACATATCCGGGTTTTAATCCCAGCTCTACTAGCCATGCAAACTTGGGCAAGTTATTTATACTGAGTAGAGCTTCCTCTTCTGCAATAAATAAATAACTGGTGATGACGGTATCTGTTTCATAAACCTGCTGTAATGACTTAAATAGGTAATATGTGTAAGGGAGGTTATGGTGTCAATTATATATTTGATCCTTCCCAAAGTGGTAGCTGTACAAGGTGGGCAGAGATGAGAGGGTAATCCATTTTAACCAGGGCTGCAGTTTAGGCTTCCTAGATTCTTAACAGGCTCCACTGCCTTTGACTCCAAAGAGCATTCTTCTTAAAACTCACTTGATTTTCCTGCAACTACGGTAGCCTGATTCAGTGTTTCTCTCTTGAACTTTTCACAAATCCCTTTGATTCGTTGACTCCTATCTCTCTTGTCTCTTTACAACTCTTCCCAAGTTCTAGTCCTGGATCCTTGCATCTCCTGTCTTAACCATATTGCCTCCCGTGGGTCATCTGCCACACCTGTGCTTCTGACGCTTTCATCTCTACCTTCAGAGCTGACTGGAGCTCCAAACTGGAAAGGTGAAACATGCAAAAATCCAGACACAGCAAAGGCTATAACATGTATCAGAAAGAAACGTGCTGGGGGTGGGGGGTCCAAGAATGTTTGAGCTCATCCCAAGTACAGGCCCTCTTTGCTAAGGTTGGCCTCTCCTGTCAACTTCCCTGCATGGGAGGAAATACTGCCATGAATATTTTCCTAAAGCATTGCTTTTATTTGTTTTCTTTCCCTCTTCTGGGTCTCCCTGTTACCTACTATCTCAAACATGGCCTTCTGCGCAGGGTCCCTTCTGTGTAGTCAGCCATATATTAACCACCTCTCCCCAAAGCTACTCTCATCAAGCCATCTCCTTGCTGACAAATTTGGTAGCTTGTTTTTTCCAAAGCAATAATACGTGTAAAAGTGTCTAGCACTTTGCCAGGCACAAAAACAGTGGCAAATAACAGCCCCATATAAATCCCAGGTTCATTTGGGGAGACCATAGGAACAGTTTTGTCAGTTGTATGATCACACAGGTGTGGGTGGGTGGGTGTCTGTTTTTGCCATTTCCAAGTGGTGAGTCCACATTTTCCCTGCTTCCTTCCCACAGAAGCTCCCAGAGAGGGAGCCCTCTTTTCTTTCCCCTTAAAAAAGAAGACTTCTGACTTGTCTCCTCATAGTCCCAAGAATCTCTAGACACAGGATAGAACCCTAATAGGGGGAAAACAACTATCGCTCAGTTGTAGGTCAGGATATTTATAAAGTGTAATATATAACCTTAATGGAAACCTGTAGGAAGAACAAGCAATATTCTAAACAGTGACTTGATCCTTTTTGTACAACAGAGAGATTTTTTATTATTGCACAGTTAAATCTGGGTCTTTTGGTTGGAAGGACAGTGAGATTTATGCTTCCCTGGGAATTGTATCTTCTCAACTACAAATCTTAAGACCTAGCTGGCATTCACAGAGAGGGAGAACTCATCCTTTCACTCACTGAATAAATACGTCATGTTATGGCCACAGCCCTGGGGAAAAATTTTCAAGAAACTTCTATTAAAGAAGACTATCCAAGTATGTGCATTATGCAAATAATCAACTTCTGGTAAAACATAAAAGGAGAAGTATATGGCTAGCAGGGCTGAAGCAAACGGGAGATTGTATGTATCCAGAGATCTCTCAATATCTCAATAACAGATATACTGTTATTTGAACTGGAGAGATAGGTAAGATTTTTGACAGACAGCAGGAGAAAATTTTATAGTCAGAGTAGCATGAGCAGAGAAGGGACATGGGGGCCTGCATGGGGGAACAGTGAATAGTCTGGTCTAACGAGGATGTACAATATATTTGCAGGAGTACGATAAGACAAGGCTGGAGGGGGAGGTAAAGGTCAAGACATGAATGACCTTGATTTTCAAGCTAAGGCATTTGGCTGTAGTATAATGGTAAATGCAAACCCACTGAAGGATTTTAACAGCCATGATCTTCACGGTGCTTTACGAAGCTTAGTCTACCAGATGATTTTAAAATCTTTGCCTATGAATTAGTTAAGGTCCTCACCATTGCTTTTTGGAATTATTGGTATAGTAAGCAGTCTCCCATCCAAAACCAATTACATGGGGGTATACACAAATAAGTAGATGGTTTGCTGTGTGATATCTTTCTTGCTTAACCTACCAAACTCTGTTGTAATCATGTATTTACCTAATTCTTCCTTCTATTAGACTGTAAGTACCTTGATGGCAGACCAGTACCTCACTGGCCTGTGTATCCTTGCTTCTCAGCACAATGTTGACACACAATAGATTGTGATGTTTTGTTCATGCAGTGAATGAATGACAGCATGCAGGCAAGAGCAGCAGACAGGAGGTTATTGGAATGAACCAAGTGAGAGATCAAGGCTTGAGCTAAGGTTGCAGCATTGGGAGTAGACATGAAAGACTCTGCAAAAATAGGCTAAGTCCTGAAACACTGTCTAAAATAATAGTGAAAAACATAATCCCATTTCCTCTTTTGTGAGTCATAGGCCACCATAGTAAAAAACGACTTGTAGAAAATATAAGAAATCTTTTTCTACACCTGCCTCATGTATGCACACTTAGGTGCGCATTGCATACACGAGCATGCATGCAAGCACACACACAGCATCCTTGATTCCTGGTTTTACTACAATTAAAAAACAAAATAAAAGAATAACAATGACTCCAAAGAGCAATGGGAACCAAAAGAAGCAATCAGGTAACAGGTTCTTTCAAAACAGACAAGGACCTAAGAAATAGTAATGATTGATAAAACATACTTACAAATAGTCATGATGGAGCCACTGATCTAATCTTTTCACCACCAAAAAAGAAAAAGGTTGGGTTATCATCAGTAGTGGAAAAATGATGCTAGAATGGCTAAAATCCAATACACTGACGAGAAATGCTGGCAAGAATGTGGAGCAACAGGAACTCTCATTGATTGCTGGTGAGAATGCAAAATGATAAAACAACATTGGAAGACAGTTTGGCAGTTTCTTACTAAACTAAACATACTCTTACCATATGATCCAGTAAATGCATTCCTTGGTATTTACCCAAATGAGCCAAAACTTATGTCCACAAAAAAGCCTGCACATAAATGTTTATAGCAGCTTTATTCATAATTGCCAAAACTTGGAAGTAATGAAGAATGTCCTTCACAAGGTAAATGGATAAACAAACTGTGATACAGACATACGATGGAATATTATTCAGCAATAAAAATAAATGAGCCATCAAACCACAAAAAGATGTGGAAGAAACTTAAATGCATATTGCTAAGTGAAAGATGCCAATTTGAAAATGATGCATACTGTATGATTCCAACTATATGACTTTCTAAAAAGGCAAAACTATGGAGACAGAACAGGAGTTCAGAAGGAAAGAGGGAGGGATGAATCGGTGGAGGACAGGGAATTTTTAGGCTGTGAAACTGTTCTATGACACTGTAATGGTACGTACACTTCATCATACATTTGTCAAAACACAGAGAATGTAAAGTACAAAGAATAAACCCTAATGTAAACCATGGACTTTAGTTAATAAGTATCAGGTCGGGTGTGGTGGCTCACGCCTGTAATCCCAATACTATGGGAGGCCGAGGCTGGTGGATCACTTGAGCTCAGAAGTTCAAGACCAGCCTGGGCAACACGGCAAAACTCCATCTCTACAAAAATTAGCCAGGTACGTTGGCACATTCCTGTAGTCCCACCTACTTGTGGGGCTGAGGTGGGAGGATCACTTGAGCAGGGGAGGTCAAGTCTGTAGTGAGCCGAGATGGCACCACTGCACTCCAGCCTGGGTGACCGAGCAAGACCCTGCCTCTAATAATAATAATAAAAAAGTATAATATTGTCTCTTCAATTTTATCAAATGTACCACACTATTGTTAATAAGGCAAAAGGTTAATAGCAGAGGAAACGGTATGTGTGTGGAGGAGTGGGGTTTATGGAAACACTCTGTACTTGCTGCTCAATTTTTCTCTAAACCTAAAACTGCTCTAAAAAAATGAACTTCATTAATTAAAAAAAATACAAGAGACAAATAGAATCAATTATATACTATTATATCATACTGTCCAAACACTGTCTGAAACTGATAATAATCATCTGTCAATCTGTATCAATCTTGGTCCGAACAGGAAAATATAAACCACTGTAAGTATTTAAACTAGAGAAAATTTAATATCAAGAATTGGTTACATAGGTAAGGGGGAAGATGAGAAATCAAATAGATACAGACAGGCCAACTAGGATAGCAGGAAGCTGCTACTTCCCTAAGCTGAAAAGACAAAGAGAGGAAGACATATTATAAAAGCCAGGCACTTGGGCCATAGAGAAAGCTGGAACTATAGCCACAGACAAGGCACTGACACCAAACTAGATAACATCTGAGGAAGCGAAAGATGAAAGAAACACCATGTTTCTCCACTCCATCCACCCTTTAGTCTCTCATAGGTGCTGTTTATTAGTGAACCATGCTATCATTGGAGGCTGGACAATGGGCATCCAGCATCGACTGCCCCTGCGATGCAGACCAGAGTAGGATAAGGGAAGGGAAAGCATCGGGGCAGTCTGTCCCAAGACTAGCAGGCCATCACACACACAAATAATAAATATAAGAATAAGGCCTCTCGAGGCTAGCTAATCTGATTTTTAAAATGCTTTAACCTTGGCAGTACATTAGGAAAAAGAAGACAAGCACAGAGTAGATATTAAGGCCCAAATTTGCAAAGTAGCAAGAGTCATTTATTCAAACTACCCCATCACTTCTCCCCAGCCTCCATGTCATTTCTTATACTATCTTCTCCCCACCAACCCCCAGCCCTAGGAAGGGTGACTTGATTACATGACACCTGAGCCAATCAGAGTCTCTCTCCTAGGGAATGGCAGCCAAGGAGACTAACTGAAGACATTCTGCCTATAATGACAAGGAGAGGGGAAACAAGGAAAAATCAGACTTTCTAGCTCCCAGAGAAAGATCATGAGATGCACCCCATTTATTCAAGCTAGTTTTAGTGGGTTTCTGTTTATGCTAACATCATCCCTAAGATAGTTAGCTATGAAAAGAGCTATTTCAAATTTTCAGATTGAAGCTTTTCCTTTACCTGTGATAACAGATATGAGATTTATGACAGGGACGTCTTATTATAGCTTAGCATTGCTTGGACCCAAATCATCAGAGCGCATATTGTATATGCTTGCACGGGATTCAGAATAACAGAACTTGGACATTGGTTGCAACCAAAACAAAGTTCAGAAGAACATAATGAAGTAAAAGTTAAGGCTACCAGCTGTCTCACAACCAATACAAACATTTTCTAAGCCAGTTGTAAGAAACATTCAAAAGCACAGGTGCAAGGAAGATGTCCAGGCTGTAGGAGGAAATGTTGAAGATATCCAAAGGCAATTTTTAAAAATTATTTACTGAAAAGCCCTATGTCAGTCTTTTTTCAAATGCCGGGGCTTAAAAGGGGCTGTTATTTAAATTTAAATATATATAATAATATAATTTTATATATATAAATATAAATTTATATATTTATATTTTTATATATATTATATATTTTATATTATATAATATATTATATATATTTTATATTATATAATATATTATATATATTTTATATTATATATTATATATATTTTATATTATATAATATATTATATATATTTTATATTATAGAATATATTATATATTTTTTATATTATAGAATATATTATATATATTTTATATTATAGAATATATTATATATATTTTATATTATAGAATATATTATATATTTTATATTATATAATATATATTATATATATTTTATATTATAGAATATATTATATATTTTATATTATATAATATATATTATATATATTTTATATTATATATTTATATAAATATATAAATATAAATTTAAATATATAAATTATATTTGAAATATAATTTATTATATTTATAATATAATAAATTATTTCAATAGCAGCTTATTATCCTCCACATTTTTCTATTTCACTTCCCTTAAAATTTTTCCCCTTCATCCACAAAAGAAATTCTAGAATTGAGGGGAATAACTGAGCCCCTCAGTGTCTACCACGTGGCTTCCACAGGGAGATGTATAGAAACACGTTTGCATCTGTGTAAGCCCATTAGGCCAGGATTTTCATCTGATTCTATCTTGGGGTAGAATATGACCTTACTCATTTGTGTACTTCAATTTAACATTCAATTCCCCATAACTATAACATCATAAAAAAGCATTTATTTTTAAAAAGTCAAAAGGAAATTATTATTGGAAAGATAAAGTTGGCATGATTATGTGATGAAAGTTCAGACTGCTAGAGCAACAAGTGGCATGTTGTACATGTTGCAGCAAGATACATTGTATTTTGCTTTACAAGATATACAAGATATATTGTATTTTGCCCACCTGTGAACAGTTATTAAAACTATTACAAACAGTGCATATGCCTTTGAAAAACCAGACACACACGCAGTGGATACAGCATATCTACTAAAACAAACTCACTGTCCATAGAGATGAGAGTAATCAACTGATTAGGATTAATTATATCACATCAGGAAAAGTTAATTTTTCAAAAAATGATTCTCTTGTGCAATGGTTTTCAAACCTGGCTAATCAAGAGTTCTGTTCTTCAGTAGGTCGGGGATAAGCCTGGTTTGGGACTAATGACTTAGAGTATCTTCCGATTGTAGGCTAATTAATAGTAAATATATTAAATCAAGAAATCCTACAGAATCATCAGAAAATACTGGTGATGCCAAAATGAAATTTAACATGACTTAATCAAGCAATAGTTTCACCTTCTTCCTGACTGCATGGGTGTTTGGAGGTAACATATCCCCTGTTGAGTGCTGTTTACAAACTGCAAAATCTTATGCTTACAGAGAGACATAGAAATCATCTGACTGCTTATTTCATACATGAGGAAATAAAGTTCAGAGAATGTTGAAATGAACAAGTGCTTTGAGCATCAAAGTGAACATAACATACTCTAGAACTGAACTTCAAATATGTACAAGTCTGTCTTTTACCCAAAAAAGACAATGTTCTTTATATCCCATAAAAATTAGCAGCAGATCCTCAATCTCTTGTCAAATTGGAGATCTGTTGCTGGATGAGTATATATTTAATAGAGAAATTCTCCTTTTTATCCCTGTCATATATAAAACTCCTAAAAGAACTCTTGTAAAAATAAGTACTATTCTTTTAAGAGCTATATTACTTTAATCAGATTGCATGTGTACCGCTTTCCTCTTGTTAGAAGAAAAGTACCCAAATTAAGAGTTCTTCTTTCTAGAAGATCTTAACATAGAAGTTTTGTAGTTAAAGACATTTTTACACTCTCTGGACTGCATTTTAACAGGAAGCTATTTTTAGAACAGTGCAGTATTCTATAGTCTGTCAGGTATTTAGATCATCTTTCAACAGATGTCATTTTAAAAGTCACAATTTTGTATACATTATCTCATCTGATCTTATTTAAAAACCTTTGAAGTAGGATATTTTAATCATGTTTGCAGATGAGTACAGTGAAATTTCAGAAAGCTAAAGCAACTCAGACTAAGAGACTCTGAGAAATTACTAAATCATCAAGGCCTACACCAGAATCACTCAGTGGGTGAGGGAAAGTTTAAAATTCAGATTCCTGGGCATTGCCCAGTGCTGCTGAATCAGTCTCTGGGGGCACAGTCCAAGAACCACTGAGATTGTCTAATCATTCCCAAGCTACTTTCTGTGTCCTTGGGCTCTGCACAGGTGGCTTAGGGACTGCTGGAGAAGAGAGCTTAATGGCTGTCCCAACTCAGCATTAAATCTTGTATATATTAGGTTTCTACTTATGATTTCATTTGGAAAAAAAAAATGTAAGGAGAGTGTTCTACTGTTTAAAAAAAAAAAAAAAAGGCATCTAAATTTCTCAAAGAACCCAGTCCCTTAAGGGACCATCCAACAACTCATCAGGACCAATCCAGGTTCCGATGCTTTGATGCCTGTTCCAGAGTTTTCCCCATACGCTACAGTCAATCTTTCTGCTGTCTAGAAATGTGCTCAGCCCAAAGCCTCTGCTATTGCAGAAGATGTACGAATACCAGATGCATTCACGTAAATATAAAATTAGCATTTTAATGGAGATTTTCAAACCATAGTATTACAGTTTTCACATGAACCACTAGGTGAATCAGGCAGACTGTGGGAACTTCAAAGCAGGAAGATGAAGACTTGATGGTTTGGGTCCCTGACCTTCACTGTTCCATCATCATTAGAACCCTACTCCAAAAGTAGCCGGGCCTCTAGCTGTATCTTCCCTCTTGCCCTACTTCCCTGCATCTCTGTTCCCTTGAAGGTACAGAATGTCAGGGACAGGATCTTCTTTTCCCTTTTCATTAATTTTCTACAGCCTGTTTGGAACAAGAGGGTCCATGAGTTCCAGTGAAAGTTCACAACAGCACCAGGGTCAAGCTCAGTGTTTAGGTTGTCTTTTGCTAGGGATTCCAATCTAGGCAACTGAAAATAACTAGCTAGGTGGAGGAAATCCCAAGGAAAATAAGACTCACCAAATATTTCTACATTTCTATACATGCCTTGATCAACTAGAACAAGCATTTGATAAATGGAGTTCCTTGATTCTCTCTCTCTTTTTTAACCATGGATTCTTCACACCCCTCATTAAAACTGTAAATGAAACCTCCTTAGGTGTGGTGATCTGAAGCAACTGTATACATTGAGATCCATATTCTGTGACTGGATTGCATAAAAATATTATAATAATAAGATCCAGCTAAGGGATTTACAGTAAATACCTTTAGAAAGTGGTAATGTATATATATATCCACTTCTTATCCCTAGTTAAATATGTAAGTATCTAAAGTGCATATTTGTACTAGAGACATAAGGAGCTCTGTATAGCCTCCATCAGCTCCTTAAACCAAGGGAGCCATGGCTTGTACTACGTGACGTCACAGGCACCTACGTGAGACCAGGTGCATCAAGGTAGACATCGCCACAACCTATGGGTGGGTGGTTTCTGTTGCATAAAGATACTCTGAAGATAAAGTCTTGACATGTAGGGAGACACTGCAATGACATTGAAGTCAGGAGGGAGCAGAAGCTTTAAAGAAACAGAAGAAATCTTCTAGAAGGAAGAAAGCCAAAACAGACACCCAGAGAAAAGCTAAGATTCCACAAGTGAGATTAAGAAAAAGCAGTTCAGAACTTTTCCTGCTCAATGAGTTTCCTCTTCTAGTTCCAGAAAACCTCTATCTTTCCAATAAGCCCCTATTGCCTGCCTTGTTAGAGTGGTTCTCTATTCCTTTCAACCAAAACAAAAATGTCTAATATTTAGCAAGAAGAAAGAAATTGCAAGAAATATTTAAATTGTGTTTGATTTTACAAAAGAGCCTTAAATTTGGAAACTCCTGACTTTACAGTGTTCAAATGATCTACTTAAAGATAAGTTTGAACTTTCCATTGAAATTAAATTATCTGAGTGTGGTTATGTTTTTGTATGTATTTGTGCAATTTTAAAAGA
This sequence comes from Pongo pygmaeus, assembly GCF_028885625.2. Lineage (NCBI taxonomy): Eukaryota > Metazoa > Chordata > Mammalia > Primates > Hominidae > Pongo > Pongo pygmaeus. The sequence continues at coordinate 161,564,777 of NC_072376.2, read as the reverse complement.
AAAAATGACGCTACCTGAAACAATAAAAATCGGGGCCATGATGCTTATTGGTGATTTCCATTAAAAAAATTAAAATTCACTGGCCAAAAATGTTTAGATCAAGCTTGTCCAACTCACTGCCCACAGGCCATATGTGGCCCAGGATAACTTTAAATGCAGTCCAACACAAATTTATAAGCTTTCTTAAAACATCATGAGATTTTTGCTATTCTTTTTTTTAGCTCAGCAGCTACCATTAGTCTTAGCGTATTTTATGTGTGGCCCAAGACATTTCTTCTTCTTCCAATGTAGCCTAGGGAAGTCAAAAGATTGGAAACTCCTGATTTAGATTATTCAACTGTTTTATATGTTTTCCCAACAAAATAAGGAGTTTAATTTGAACTAAATTAAGTTACCAATTCAGCAGGTTGAGGGTTAAATGAAAGCTTAAAAAGTCTATGAGTTTTCCACACTCTTTTCTTCTTTAACTTTTCACTAATCTGATGTATCTGAAAAGAGTCTGCCCAAATTTTTCAAAATAAAATTACCTCTGGGCTTCAACCATGCATTTTTCAAGCATGGATAATTTAAATCTAAAGGAGATTATTTCGGAAGGCTTTGAATGACTGAAAGGAAAGGCTTATAATGAAAATTACTTTCTCCATATAACACAGCATTGTATTGTAATATGGAATTCTCACATACTCAAATGTAGCTATTTCCTCAAATGCTCCCACACAAAATAGAATCTAACTCAGTTTATTATGGTTCCAGGGACTGGGCACTGCAAGAACAATCAGAGTTCAGGATGCACTGTTTCTAACACTCTACATGCTCTGCTTCTAACACTCTACATGACCTGGACCTATGTTATGCTGATTCTAATTTTATTTCTGTGAAAAATACAGAATTGATTAAATCGATGGCCACTTATTACACTTAAAATGACATTTGCCTTTTAGCTGAAATTTTCTGGAGGCTCATTTGGAGATGGGAGTCATTCAAGGTACACTGTGTAGAGCAGCTGAGCTTTCTAATGAACTGTATTCCCTTTCCATACCATGGGCAAAATGGGAGTAACCCACTTAGAGCACCAGAGAGGATGATTCTTTATCTACTATAATAAATAGGGACTACTATTCAAAATCAGCTCTAAGGCCACTTCCTGCACAAAATGATATGATTTGAACTCCAAATATACAAAAGGCATCATTGTTTCCCCTATCAACTGACACATGAAATAGAAATTGGAGTTTTGACCCACACAATGTTACAGCAAAGATTTTCAGTACCTGATAAAATGGCAACCAGGAGGGTTTGAGGCTCTCAAGTCTGAAATTAATCCTGGAGAATACCAACACATAATACAGAGGGGACGGTGGGTAGAAGGTGGTCATGGTAAGCCAGAGGTGGCTGAGGGTTAAAGGTGTGCAAAAGTACTTCTTTAGTTCAGAAGGAAGATAGGCTATAGAAACTTAAAAATTAATAAAGAAAAATAAATTTAGTTATGAGCCCTAACTGGCCTGGTGTAAACTGCAGAAGAAAAAAAAATGAAAGTATAACTTTAAAGTCAGAAGAAAATGCAACCAATAGAGTAGAAAGCAGGAAAAGAAGCAATAAAGCAAACATAGCATACAAGATAATGTGAAAGAACCTAAAACATTTTAACAGAAACTATGATCAATGTAAATGATGTAAATATACAAACCAAGAGAAAGACTTTTAGGTTGGACTAAAAAGGACAAGATTTAGCAGTACGTTGAGTATAAAGGTACACTAAGGGCAGTCAGATATAGGAAAGCTAAAAACAGTAGAACAGAGGAATATGTATCAAAAATGTAAGATGAAAGATGAACCTTAAGTTTCAGCCCCAACTTTAAAAGACATTGGATGTCATCAGTCCCCTCCTCACAACAAGAAAAAGCCAAGCAAAGAGAAAATCAATAACTTTTCTTCAACTCATCAAAGAACTGAGTTTGCAAGGCAAACTGCCTTTCGAAAATCTAGAGAGACAAATCCAGAGACTCACAGCCAAGATCTACCTACCTGGGGCAAAAACCACTAGTGCCATAAACTGGTAGGAATACTTAAATGTCAATTTAGATGAATTGCTGGAGGCTGAGTGTGGACTAGCTTAGAAGAAAGAATCACCTGGGCCCCACGGGCTTTACCTCAAGGTGAAGATAAACCACATTCTGGGCCATAATGTACATCTAACCAAACTTAAAAGAATAAGATTTATACAAAGTGTGTTCTCAGACCACAATGGAAATGAACTAGAAATCAATTGATGAAAGATAACTGGAAAATCCCCAAATATTTGGTGGGTCTAACAGCGGAAGAGAAACACTAATCTTTAAGAAATACACCCAGAGCCCTCTCCATTAATAAAAGTCCTACTCTTATGAAGAAATACTTTATCAGGACCTTGTCCAATGGGTGTGAGGGAGGAGATTCCTCTCACTTCAGCCCCCTTTAACCGTCTTAACTCACCTAAGGGGGTGACTATAGTGTGCGCCTGAAATCCCAGCTACTCGGGAGGCTGAGGCAGGAGAATCATTTGAACCAGGAGGCGGAGGTTGCAGTGAGCCGAGGTCGCACCATTGCACTCCAGCCTGGGCGACATGGTGAGACTTTGTCTCAAAAAAAAAAAAAAAAAAAAGAACAAATGTGTTTGTGAAGGTGACTAGCCAAAGACCCAGACTACTAAAAGATTACAATTGAACTGGAATATTATAGAATGTTCTCACGCCTTACCTCCAGACCTACAGGGTTCTGGGAGCATGATAATGGATTACAGATAAAAGAAATGCAAGAAATAAACTCTTTCTGATGAGGAATACTTAGAGAAGCTAGAAGTCAAAAAGGGAGATAAAAACTAGGACATGAGAGAAAGTGGAAGTCTCTGGCATCTATAGCTACAGTAAACATTAAACAAAGACTAACTCCTACCCAGATGAACATAAATCCTTAAACTAGAGGCCTAGTTACTTAAATTTCTATAACCAATTACAACTGCCCAACTTTCAACAAAAAATTGCAAGGCACACTAAAAGGCAAGAAAAAACACAGCCTGAAGAGACAAAGCAATCATTAGAATCAGACTGAGATATGACATGTATTTTAGAATTAGCAGAAAAGGAATTTAAAATATCTGTGATTAATATGTTGAGGGCTCTAATGGAAAAAGTAGGCAGCATAAAAGAACAGATGGGTAGTATAAGCAGACAGATGGAAGCTCTCAGAAAAAAATTAAAAATAAATGCTGTAAATCAAAAACACTGGAAGAGAAGTGAAGAATGCCTTTGATGGACCCATCAGTAGACTGGGCACAGCTAAGGAAACAATCAGTGAGCTTAAATGTATGTCAATAGAAACTTTACAAACTAAAACGCAAAGAGAAAGATGAATTAAAAAAATGGAACATCCAAGAATATTGGAGCAATTTCTAAAGGAATTTGTAGTGAATTCCCATAATTTTACATTGCCTTGGCATCCATTTTGAATATAAATTGAATTTTCTCATACCGAAGCAGGGCTTAGTCACTGTGAACACAGCTTCCAGTTCTCTACCTCCTATCAATTCCTCAGTGTGGTCGTTCCAGACATCTGGCCCATACAACCACCTCCTGGTGACCACATGCCCATGGGACACCTGGATAGTACTTAGTTGACTCACGCCACTGACCCCTACATCACATGTGGACTATGCAGATATAACACAATGGCCACCTCTCAGTCACGGTGTGACCTCCTAGAACTTACGTCTTCTTCTTTCAAACCCATCAATTAGAACTTCCCTCAGGAAATTGGCTTCGATAATGCCTTGGACCTCAGTAAAGGCTTCAATGCACAGGTTCTTCTCTCTTGCTCCCACCAAGCATGCTTGTCACACTTGGCTCTGTATTTCTCCCATCAGACCTGAGAGATGTGGCACCCTCTTTTCTCTGGGATATATAGGTAATAAGCTGCTTCTGTTATTGCATGTGTCTTAGTGAGTTGCTTCTTCTGTGTCTTACTTGACCAATGCACCAGAGCCTAACTTCTTTCCCGATCAGGTCTCTTCTAGAGAGTGGCTGTCTTAGTAGGAATAAACTGGACACAGGTCAGACAAGAGCCACAAGGAGATCTGTCATTAAAAACAAGTTTCCTGTGAGAGGGACACCTGGTCATAGGTCAGACATTCAGGCATGAGGCAATAAGCCAAGATACCGATGCATAGCATGAAAGGCACATTGTGGACATCCACAACCAAATCCCCTTTAGTACCATAAGGACAGTGCTAAAGTTTATAGCCATTTTCCAGAAAGAGGCCTCAAGAACAAATCAGAAGAAAATACCACAGACTTGGGTTACAGAAAGAGAACAAAGAGAAAGCAGAGCAGCAAAAACAATTGAAGTAATAATGGGATCCTCGGAGAACACAAAGTAGAATAAATATCAAAAACACCTATAAATGTTAAAATGTTTTCAAGCAGAAGGAAATTCAAATATAAATAAATATAAATATATTCCCATATAAATAAATGAAGAGCATCAGAGAAAAAATAAAGGTAAAATAATTTTTTTTTTTTTTTGAGACGGAGTCTCACTCTGTCGCCCAGGCTGGGGTGCGGTGGTGCGATCTCGGCTCACTGCAAGCTCTGCCTCCCGGGTTCAGGCCATTCTCCTGCCTCAGCCTCCCGAGTAGCTGGGACTACAGGTGTCCGCCACCACGCCCACCTAATTTTTTGTATTTTTTTTTTTTAGTAGAGACGGGGTTTCACCGTGTTAGCCAGGATGGTCTTGATCTCCTGACCTTGTGATCCGCCTGCCTCGGCCCCCCAAAGTGCTGGGATTACAGGCGTGAGCCACTGCGCCCGGCAACAAAATATTTTTATTTGTTGTAATTGACCTGAGAATAACTGTTTAATAATGGTAACAACACGTTGCAGCATATGTACAAATGAAGTGAATGATAGCAATGTCACTGAAGGAAAGCGAGCAGGACTAGAAATACTCTGTTATTAAATTTCTGCATTGCATTTGAAGCAAAACAGTGTTATTTAAAGGTAGATTTAGATTACTTAAAAATGTATATTGTAAAACTTAAGGTAACCAGTAAAAAAAAAATTTAAGAACTATACTTTTTATACTATGAGAGAAATTAAATGGAATCATATAAAATGTTCAATTAAAACCAGAGGAAAAAAGAAGTCTCTGTCAACAACTGTAAAACAGAAACATGTTTTATATAAATCCAAATATACCATAAATTGCTTTAAATGTCAATGGTCTAAATACAGCAATTAAAAGACAAAGACTGTCATCATGGATTAGAAAAAACTATCTTGACTCATCCAAGGGGAAGCAGGGGGCAATTATACATTGTCTACAATAAGCCCACTTTAAATATAAAGACATCAGCAGATGAAAAGAAAAGGGATGGGAAAATAAAATGAATCAAAAGAAACTGGACTATCTATATTAATTTCAGACAATGCAGACTTCAAAATAAGGAAGATTAGAGATAAAAAGCAGCACTACATAATAGAAAAGAGATTAATTCTCCAAAAAGACATAACAATGCTAAATGTGCATATACCTAAAAACAAAATGTCAAAACACATGAGACAAAAACTGATAGAACTGAAAGGAGTAGACAAATGTACAATTATATTTGAAGGATTCAACATCCCTTCCATCATTAATTGATAGTTCAGGTAAGCAGAAAAAAAAAAAAGATATAGTTGACCCAAATGGCACTATCAGTCAACTTGATCTTACTGACATTTACAGATCACTCCATCCCTCAACAGCAGAATACACATTCTTCTCATGCTCACATGGAGCACACACCAAGATAAACCACATTCCAGGCCATAAAGCACATCTAACCAAACTTAAAAGAATAAGAATGATACAAAATGTGTTCTCAGGCTGCAATGGAAATGAACTAAAACTCAATTGATAAAAGATAACTGGAAAACCCCCAAATACCTGGAAATGAAATAACACACTTTAAAATAGCACATAGTTAAAAGACATCTCAAGAGAAATTTTAAAATCTTTTTAACTAAATGAACATGAAAATACAACTTACCAAAGTTTGTGGGATACAGCAAAAAAAAAAAAAAAGGTGCTCAAAGAGAAGTGTGTAGCATTAAATGCATACATTTTTAAAATGAAGAAAGATTTAAAATCAGTAGCCTAAGTTTCTACCACTAGAAATTGAAGAAAGAATACTTAAGCCTAAAAGCAAGCAGAAGGAAAGAAATTATTAAAATTGAATCCAAAGCCAATAAAATTGTTATCTGCATCTGATACAATAGAGAAAAAAAATGAAGTCTACAAAATTGAAAGGCCTGGCACAGTTGCACCAGTCTGTAATCCCAGCACTTTGAGAGGCAGAGACAGGCAGATCACTTGAGGTCAGGAGTTCGAGACCAGCCTGGCCAACATGGCAAAACCCCATCTCTACTAAAAAAAAAAATTAGCTGGGCATGGTGGTACACACCTGTAATCCCAGCTACTCAGCAGGCTGAGGCAGGAGAACCCAGGAGGCACTTGAACCCAGGAGGCGGAGGTTGCAGTGAGCTAAGATCACACCACTGTACTCCAGACTGAGTGACAGAGAGCAACTCCATCTCAAAAAAGGAAGAAGTCTATGAAACTGAAAACAAGAAAACAATGGAGAAAATTAATGAAACCAAAAGCTGGTTCTTTGAAAGGATCAATGAAATGAATAAACCCTAGCCAAGCTAACCAAGAAAACAATTGAAGTGAATATACAAATTACCAATATCAAAAATGAGGCCAGGCGCAGTGGCTCACACCTGTAATCCCAGCACTTTGGGAGGCCAAGGCGGGTGGATTACCTGAGGTCAGGAGTTCGAGACCAGCCTGGCCAACATGATGAAACCCTGTCTCTACTAAAAATACAAAAAATTAGCTGGGCGTGGTGGCACATGCTTGTAATCCCAGTTACTTGGGAGACTGAGGCAGGAGAATCACTTGAACCTGGTAGGTGGAGGTTGCAGTGAGCCAAGATCGTGCCACTGCCCTCCAGCCTGGGCAAGAAGAGTGAAACTCTGTCTCAAAAAAAAAAAAAAATGAAAAAGAGGTCATCACTACTGACCCCTTGGACATTAAAAGAATATAGGAATGCTATTAATAGTACTATACTCAGAAATATGATGACTTAGATGAAATAGACCAATTTCTGGAAAGACACAAATGACCAAAACCCACAAAAGGGGAAAGAGCCTAAATAGCTCTCTATATATTAAATACATTCAATCAATAATTAACAACTGATCACTTTCTAAAAAAGAAAATACCTGGCCCAGATGGTTTCACTGATGAATTTTACCAAACTTTTAAGGAGGAAATGATATCAATTCTTCATAATTTCTTCCAGAAAATAGAAGCAGGAAGACTACTTCTTAGCTCATTCTATGAGGTCAGCATTACCTTACTACTAAAATTAGACACAGTCATTTATAAGAAAGGAAAACAACAGACCAATATATCTCATAAACACAGACATAAATTGAATTCAACAACGTATATCAAACATTATACACTGCAACCATGTGGGATTTATTCCAAGTATGCAAGGCTGGTTAAACACTTAAAAATCAATCAGCATAAATCACTACATCAACAGATTAAAGACGAAAATTAATGTGATCATATCAATTGTTGGAGAAAATAATTAGACAAAATTCCACACCTATTTATGATTAAAAGTTCTAGCAAAGCAAAAATAGACGAAAATTTCCTCAATTTGATAAAGAACATACATAAAAACCTACAGCTAACATTCCACCTAATGGTGAGAACATGCACATGTTTCCCCTAAGATCAGAAACAAGGCAAAGGTGTCTTCTCTCACTTCTATTCAACATTTTACTGGAAGTTTCTAACTAGTGCAACAAGACAAGAAAGAAAACAAAAAGAGTATCAGTTGGAAAGGAAGAATAAAACTTTCTATTCACAGATGACATGATTGTTTATGCAGAAAATCTCAAAAATAGACAAAAACAACCTCCCATAAGAGAATAAAACAAAGTCACAGGATGCAAGATTAATAGAAAATTGTTAATACAAAAGTCAATTGCTTTCCTATAATCCAGCAATGAACAATCGGAACTTGAAATTTAAATATATTCTATTTACAACAGTACCTAACAAATGGAAATACTTAGGTATGAATCTAACAAAATATGTAAACAATCAGTATCAAAAATTGTAAAAAACTAATTTAAAAAGTCCAAGATTTAAATGAATTACATAATATAATTTATGCAAATAAAATTAGATTTAATGCAACCCAAGTTATAAATTATATATGTATAAATTATATGGATATAATGCAATCCTATAAAATCTCGGTAAGCCATTTCTTACCTAATAGACAGACTGATTTTGAAGTTTACAAGGCAAGGCAAAAGATGGCCAATGGTGGGAGCCAGGTTTCTCACTGTTAGAGGTTACAGATAAGCAAGGGGAAGATTCCAGGATGATTCAGGATGGACTGTGTTAGAGTGGGAGACATCAGTCTGAACTCATGTTTAGCATATAGATACAGATGGTTACATAGAAATATTTAGATATATGTATATGCATGGGTTAGTACACACTTTCCTTGCTCTGTCAGCTGAGATGGCCTAGAAGCAATGATAGCCATCATTGAGAACACCTAGCACCCAATCTTGGTTCCTAATACCATTCTCCCATCAAAGGAACCAGAGATCCTTGGAGAAATGGTTAATTCTAGGACTGAGGCAGGAAATACACAAGATAAGCCTGGAACATCTTATAGCACTAGAAAGTAAGAAAGTACAAAAAAAAAAAAAAAACCCTACAGTGATGGAATATACCAAAGGGATACAAGAGCCAACTAAAAAGGCTCCCAATGGCCAAAGTTAAAACAATTTTAGCAACAAAATAAATAAAGGCATATTGGATTATAACCCAAAGTATAAATATCCCTGAGTCTACTATGATATGAGTAAATAATTTAATAAACAAATAGGAGATAATAAACAGAATTTCCATGCAGAAGAATTTCAAATAATTTATGTTGATATTCCTCCCTTAAGTAAATACAACATAACTCTACACTCTTTCAGTGTGGGCTGCATTTAATGACTTTCTTCTAAAGAGTACAGGATAGAAAGGGAGAAAAAAAGAAGAGTAACTTTTCAGTGGAGAAACTTGACAAACACTACTATATGCCAAATGATCAAGATTAACAATATTGATAAGTCATATTGATGGTAGGTACCCTTGATCTGATGTAATAAGAATGGCCTTTTACCTTCGTGGTCTTCTCAGAAACACATTACTCAGTCTAATCATAAGAAAACCTCAGACAAATCCCAACTAAGAGACATTCTACAAAATGCATGACTAGTAGTAATCAAAAAAATCAAGGTATTTGAAAACAAGTAAGGTCTAAGAAACTGTCACAACTGACAGGAACCTAAGGAGACATGGTAACTAAACCTGGATGAATTCCTTGATTGAGAAAAGGATATGAGGAGAACACTGAGGAAATCTGAGTAAAGTATAGATACACAAGGCACAGGCAACTGAAGAAAAATATGCAAATTAGACTTCATAAAAATTTAAACCCCACTGGGCATGGTGGCTAACACCTGCAGTCCCAACAGTTTGGGAGGCAGAAGCAGGTGGATTACTTGAGGTCAGGAGTTTGAGACCAGCCTGGCCAACATGGTGAAACCCTGCCTCCACTAAAAATACAAAAATTAGCCAGGCTATATCAGGCACCTATAATCCCAGCTACTAGAGAGGCTGAGGCAGGAGAATTGCTTGAACCCAGGAGGCAAAAGTTGCAGTGAGCCGAGATTGTGCCACTGCACTCCAGCCTGGGTGACAGAGCAAGATCCCATCTCAAAAAAGAAAAAATTAAATTCTTTTTGAATCAAAAGACACTATCAACAGAGAAAAAGGCAACCCACAGAATGGGAGAAAATACCTGCATATTATACATCTGACAAAATATTAACCTCCAGAATATACAAAGAACTCCTAAAATCCAACAACACAAAAACAACCTGATTCAAAAATAGGAAAAGGACTTGAACAGCCATTTATTCAAATAAAATATACGAATTGCCAATAAACACATGAAGAGACGCTCAACATCAATAATCATTAGAGAAATGCAAATCAAAACTACAATGAGATACCACCTCACACCCACTAGGATGGCTACTGTCAAATAAACAGAAAACGAGTATTGGCAAGGATACAGAGATATTAGAACCCTTGTGTACTGTTGGTAATGTAATATGACGCAACCACTGTGGAAAACAACATGGCAGTTGCTCAAAAGATTAAAATAGAATTACCTTATCATCCAGCAATTCCATTTCTGGGTATACATCGAAAAGAATTGAAAGCAGGGTCTTGAACTGATTATTTGTACACCCATGTGTATAGTAGCATCATTCATAATAATCAAAATATGGAAACAAATCATGTATCTACCAACAAATGAATAGACAAAAAGAGTGTTATAAACATAGAACAGAATATTATTCAGCCTTAAAAAAAAGAAATTCTGACACATGCTACAACATGGAGGAACCTTAAGGACATTATGCTAAGCTAAATAAGCCAGTAACAAAAAGACAAATACTATATGATTCCACTTATATAAGTACCTAGAGGAGTCAAATTCATAAAGGCAGAAAGCAGAATGGTGGTTGCCAGAAATGCAGGGAAAGGGGGATGGGGTATTATTGTTTCATGGATACAGTTTCAGTTTTGCAAGATGAAAGGAGTTCTGGAGATGGAGGGTGGTGATGGTTACACAGCAATATGAATATTCTTAATACCCCTGAACTATATACTTAAAAATGGTTAAGATGAGAAATTTTGTTATATGTATTTTACCACAATAAAAATATTTTATTTTAAAAATTTAAAAGTAAACACTTAAGATAATAAAAATACCACATGAGCTAATAAATAATTCAGCACAATTACAAAATAAAGATTAACTTATAAAAGTGAAAAAGGTTCTTCTATACTCCAAAACAAACTAGAAAATAAGATAACCATTTGTAATAGCAATAAAAACAATAAAGTATCTAGTATAAACACAACAAAAACAATAAAGTACCTAATAAAGGATGAAAAAAGACCTTTAAGGAGGAAAAGCTTAAACTCTTTTAAGGATGTAAAGTGAGAAGGACTAAATAAATATATAGTACAATGTAATATTATAAAGATACCAAAACTGCACAAAATGTTTCTTGCATTTAACACAATGTTAATCAAGATTCCAGTGAGATTTTTTGTTTTGTAAATTTGGCAAACCTTTTCTAGTATTTTGATGGAAGAATAAAGATTTATAAATAGTTCTCAGGTTTTGTTTTTTCCTTTTACAATTGATTTTTTTGTATTTATTTCTACAATAAAAATATCTTCATTACTTTCTCCCGATTATGTAAAAGAAAAACATGGTCTTTGTAAGAAATTAGAACAATATACAAAGACATAAAGAAGTCAGAATTTCACACTTCTCTATAATACCCACCTTTGACACATAGTGATAATCTATTCTTTTTTTTTTTTTTTTCTTAACAAAAGGGACCTCACTATGTTGTCCAGGCTGCATAGTGCACTGCAGCCTTAGGCCTGATTGGGCTTAGAGCAATCCTAGGACTTGGGCCTACAGGCCCATACATAATTTTACATAGGTATGATCATACCATACATTCTCCCTTTATTATGGACACCTTTTCTCCACTGTCTTCCCCAATTCCATATAGCCATGTTAACATTCTCTTTCTCTATAATCATATATCCTACACATACATATATGTGTACTGTTCTGAATCATTCTCATGGCTATAAAATACTACATAGCATTTGAACCATAAGTCTGTTATATTCACTTCATTAGGCATATTCTTTACTTTCAGTTTTTGGTGACTATAAACAATGGTGCAATAAAAGTCCTTGTATGTTATAAATTCATACACATTTTTTCTTTGATTTTATGGACAAGATCTGCACTTTTATTTCTATAAGAGAGATTTCCAGGAATAGAAGTGTTGAGTAGAACAGAATATGTATTTTTAATTTCTATAGATATTGCCAGATTTCCTTCCCAAAATACTATATATCTTGACATTCTCACTAGTAATATGTATCATACTACCCTTTCCTCTACGGACTTGTGCAATGAGCTCATTGTTATTATAATGTTAATTTTTCTGTCTTTTTTTGAATTTGTGCATCTTTTCACATTTATTGGCTGTTTTCTGGATTCACATCTATATTCATTTTAATTGGGTTGTTCATCACGGGATAATGTAGAAATTAATGCTTTGTTATCTGAGTTGAAAGTGTACTTTTCTTGTTCCATTAGTGCCTATTGATCTTTATGTGATGTTTTTCCATACAAAATTTTTAATTTTTATATAGTCAAATATTTTTATCTCATATTACAGATTTTGGATTTCCTGTGTTACTAGGAAGATCTCAGAAATTCAACTACTGTGTATGTTTTCTCATAGATTTTTAGCAAAGATTTTTATTATTTCTAAGTCTTCATTCAACATATTTTTCTTTTTTTCCATATGAATAGCCAGTTCACTATTAGGTCAATTTTACAAAAAGAAAAACAGCTGAGGACTTAAACTCAGATATTAAGGCATGCCACAAAGCTACAGGAATTTAAAACAATGCAGTATTGATAAAAAGATCAATGAAACAGAACAGAGAGTTCAAAATAGGCCAATATTTTTGTGATATGTGACTTGCTACATTATAAGGTTGACACCAAAGAAAAGTGAAAGAAGATGAAAGATGGCTTATTTAGTAGATGGTCTTAAAGAAATTAGTTTACATGGAAAAATAAAGTGAAAAACAAAGGTGTATTTCAAACGGGTTAAAGACTTGAGTATGAAAGCTGAAACAAAGAAAACAGAAGAAAATGTAGAGGAATATCTTGGTGATCATAGGGCAAAATATACACATGTATACATAAAAAATGTGTATATATATGTTTTTCTATATATGTGTATATCCATATATACACATATATAGGGATATATCCAGATATAATTATATATGTGTATATGTATAGAGAGAGAAAGTTGAATAATACTAAGTTTTGAAGAGAATATAGAGAAATAAGAGCTTTTATGCAGAACTAATGTGAGTGACAGTCATAGGTTTTTCTGGAAAGCAATCTTATTATACTTAATGAAATTGTGAATTTTTATATATGAATCTCACTATAAAAATAATTTCCAGAGAAACTCTTAAAATTTCTATAAGAAACATGTACAACCAGACAATTCACTATTGCTGCTTTATGTATTTGTCATAAGAGGAATCAATAAATACAATGATAATGGGTGCATATTATGGGATCCCACATGTACAAAACATAATGTTTCATGAAAACAATTTTTAATAAAACAGAATGAAATCAGTAGCATAATACCAGTTGCAAACAGTTAAGTGTGTATATATGTATATACACACATTTATATATGTATGTATATGTATATATGTATATGAACACACACACATAAAATCATACAATATATTTTACATATACAAAAACATGTATCCAAGTATTATATTGGTAATCTATGGGATTAAAAGAATGGGAATGGAGATTAGGAATAAAGTAGAAAATGAAATAAAACAACAAAAGGATCTTGTTTAGAAGAATGTTATGAAGTACTACACAGGGAGGTGCATAGTTAACCCAATTCTGTAACTCAGATCAATTACCAAAACAATAAACAAAAATGATATCGAATATAGACCTCTATATAGAATATAGAATAAATCCTCTCATTTTTCAACTCTGGAAACAGACCCTGAGAGATTAAGCTCCCTGCCCAGGTCATTTAGCCAATTAGTGGCCATAACAAGACAAAAGCCAAATATACAGACCCCTTTACCCCACTGCCTCCTTTACATAAGCTTTAAGCAATGGAGATATAACTATAGCTTAAAAGTTGTCAAGGAGTCTCGTATGCCGAAAATTTTAAATCAACTTAACAATAGCATAGATTTGGGGCAGTGGATGTCTTGGGTTTTCTCTGCCCAACCACCTTTCCTTTGGGACTTAGTCTTCCCTAGCTTCATATGTTTCTGGGGGACTGCTGGTCCCAGGAACCCCTGCAGAGCCACCACCACAACCACCAAGATGAGTACCTAATCCAAGCTAATTTAATTATGCTCTCTCCCAAGGAATTGACTCTTGAGCAGAACACAAAAACTGATATGGGTGATGGACCCAACCAAAAGAGAAAGCCCCGAACTACTGCTCATCAGATGGGTGAAGCAGATGTTCCTGTCTTTCTCAAAGTCTGCTAGTTCAGCTCTTTCTTGGATTGTGTGGGCTGCCCAGCCTCTCCCCAAAATGTTTTTGTTGATTAAATTAGTCTTTGTTGTTGTTAGCCTGTCTAAATGTAATATGCTAATTACAATAAACTTGAAACATTCAATAAACAGTCATTTTTTCATGGTGCTTTGGAATGTGACTGGGCTGTGTTGGGGGTTGATCTGGATGGCCCATGTTTCTTAAAACAGATTTTCATGAAAGTATAATTTTTACGGCTTTTTATTTTGTAGCAAACAGAGAATTTCAAATCCATTGGATCAGTCACTCCAAAAGGGACATTTCAATATCCTAATGCCTGGCGGCACATTCAGCATTGCCGAGTGTTAGGAGATCTGGAATTACCTGAATGTGAACCTCTCTGACTTCTTTCTTTGCTCTCTTCCTTCACTACCAACTCTCCCACCTCTTTCCTCATGGGAAGGAAAATATAAATCACAGTAGCATACTGGTCGTCTGTAGACAAGGGTGCAATATTTACTGGATGATTGTATATTTTCTGAAGAAAAAATTGTTTAAACACTTTCCCTTTTTTCCACTACCGAATTATGTCTCGTATGCAGTCTGCTACAGAAATTAATGAAGTAAATAAATATATTAAGAAGTAAAATCCTGCTCTAACTACCTAGAACATAAATCATTACAGCACAAATGCATTTGCTGTTTGTGTTTCTGAAACTCGAAATATTTCACATATTATCTCAGTTCCTAACATCCCCATGAGATAGGTAGATAACCGTTGGTATGCAGCACCTTTGACCTAGATGTCTAGAACATTCTGTGCACACTTTATCCTCCTTGAATTCTTATGAGTCAGCAAGATGGCAAGGGCTAACCTCCTTGCTTTACAGTAAAGGAAACAGACTCAAGAGAGACAATGACTTGCCTGATGTCAAACTGCAGTTTGGCCGCAGAAGTAGATATTGTGCTATCCACAATATCTCCCATAAAAATCACTTAAGAAGGTGATAAATGAGATGCTTGGGTTGAAAGAAATGAAAAGTGAGACAAAAGAGGGGAGAAAGTGATGGTCACCTCACTTCAAGTTAGTAAACTACTCTCATAAAACAAACTAGAAAAAAATCTCTTGGTAGCTAAGACAAGGTCAGGTTTCCAGGAGAAGTAAGGCTATTTTACCTCCTTCTCTTCCCTTCCACCTGCAGTGAGCAAGGTAGGAAGGAGTGAAGATGAGGGAAGGGAAGAACACCAGACCCCAAGGCAATTGTCAAACTGCTTTGAAAGGTAAATCAGTGCTGATTTTAGGGGTTTTTTTGTGCAACTAAAGGCAGGAGAAGAAGATGACCATGCCTCTCTAGGATGGAAATGACTGTCATGCTCTAATTCAGGTTGTCAGTTGATCATGGCTTGGCAATGCAATAGTGAAACGTTTGAAGCTACAAGTGCCTTCAGTGGTAGTAACAAATACTAGCTATTACCTTAAGATCTCTGGCATGATATTTTCTTCCACCAAAATTCGAATTTTTTCAGAGGACACTGGAGCTCAGAATATAAACCTTGCCACAAAAGCAAAGCCAACATGTTTAAACTACTTCTCTTAATCTACCCAGCAGTTACTCCAATAGATAAAGGAGCTTTGGTACCAACTCACTTCTCATTTTCTTGATAAAGAGAAACTAATAATCTAGAGATTTCTGTGACGTATTTTTGAGCTAAAACATTATCATATGCATTTATATGGCTTCTTTATTTTTGTACCAACACATACCTTAGCAAGGCAAAGATAAGAAAAGTGGCCACCCATAACAAAAATAAAACTTTGTGTGCATCTGGAAAACTTCTTTTGAATGAGAAAAATAGTCACTTGTCAAATGTGATATGGAAGTTATTTTGGTGAATCACATACCTATTTCTACCAGAGAAACACGTCACATGGAATAGTTTGTGCTACAACAGGAAGGGAGCCTCTCTAAATAAAAATGGAGCAATAAAGAACATTTCCTTCTAGCCATCTAATATGTCACTAAATGCATTTCTACCTGGTTTTGTCTATAGAGAGAAGACATTTTTAACTTCCCAACTAAGCAACAAATGTACTGTAAGTAGCTGGATAGAACATTGTTTGTGTGGACTTTTGGGTCAGAACTGGAACTGACATTAGAGAAATTTGGAAACTGCAGTATCTTCAAAGAAGTTAGAATTCAATTACACGAGGGACCTGTAGCATATTGTTGGTGATCCATTCAGATCACTTTGGATCCCTTGTACCATTTCTGTGCCAACCCACTTCCACCCCTCGCCCCTCACATTCATCTTTTTGGCTTCTAATGGACAATACCGTCCCCACTACTCTGCCCTCAGAAACCTGCCCCCAGGCAACTGGAAGCAGGGCTTTGCCCACACATGGTAAAAGGAAGTTCCTGGGAATATATTCTCCTTGCCCGCTCCTCCTCCCCCTACCCTCACTATAGCCCTTAGCAAAAGACTAGCTGTTGCTGGACTGTGGACATCTCAGTTTCTTTGCCTAGGGCCAAGACATTCAGAGATGTGACTAATATCCCAGCCCTCCTCTTTGGGATCAGGCTAAGGCCCAGAAAGATGTCATCTGAAATCTCACCTTTGCTAGGCCTGCCCCCTCTCCCTTGCCAGCTTTTCCTCCTTAATAAATCACATGGCCACAAATCCTCTCTGAGCCTGCTTTTGGAGAAACTAACCTAAGACAGTAGCTGAAAACAACTGATAAAACACTATCTGCATTCCCTACTAATCTATAATTAGTACTGTATGTGTATCTATGCTGTTCCAAAACAGAATTTTCTCTGAATTAGTTTATACTAATCAACTTCAATTCCACAGTTTACTAATTACCTTCCTAAACCTCTCCATCAAAGAGAATATAAAGCTAAATATCACCCTATTGCATATGAATATCAAATTGAAAATTGAAAGAACACAAATTAGTGGAGATTTAAAAATCACATTTAGCTTTGTAGCAGTTTTGAAGATGTTCTGATGAAAAAACTTAAGTCAAATGCCTTTCAAATAACTTTTTAAAAAAATGATCTACAAATTATTTCTTTATGCCCTTTCAGAGAGATACTCTGTCTACTTTCAAATTAAGATAGCAGTTGTTTAGCTAATAGGATTTAATTTGGAGAGAAGACAAACTATGAAAATGTTAGGGAGAAAGTCATGATAAATCAGGAGCATTTTTTAAAATGAGTAGTAAATGTTTTTTGACCCACTTCCAACTCATTAAAGTATTTCTGAATCCATCCTAAATCCTTGCCTCAGAACCTTAATAGCCTTTAGTGAGAAAATTGAATTAACTTTTTGAATTTAACTTACAAAGGTCAAAAGGAACATATTTCAGATGACGTCGGAAATTAAGTATGTGCTATTTCATTTTCTATTGTTTAATGTATATCATTTATTTGAAAACAATCAGGGAAAAAATCTTTTTATGCAGAATGATGTTCATTTTCTAACTAGAAAAACACGATCATACTCATTTTAGATTAATTTTGTCTCTATTATTTGAGACCAGAAAAAAAAATCCATATCTGATATGGGTTACATTTTGAATAGTAAGTAAACCTATATACAACCAAGAGTAAACTAGAGAACAGAAGCAGTATACGTCCCTCAAGACAAATCCAAAATCCAGGTAAATCCATTCATTCCATAAATATTTATTGAGCAGCTAATATGTGTCAAACACATATATGCCTCCTCCCCTCATGGAACTTAGTCCAGAAGTTTTTCTTCTTAGGTTTTTTTTACATTTTGTGACTTCTTTGCAGGGTTCGACACTGCTGACCAATGTAAAATACTAATCCCTCCTGGCTTCCTCCTGTTTTTCTTCATTTCCTTCAGCTCCTTTCTTTTGTTCATCTCCAAATGTTGATTTTTCTGAGTCAGTTCACATCTAGCCATTTACTTGGCTTGATCTACTCTGCACAAGTTGCTGACACCAGATAAACTTTTCTAATTTCAACTAGCCTTCTGTGGTCTAGATGCTTACTTTTAACTGTCCACTTCACTGCTCCACCTGGATAACCCAGATACTTCAAACTCAAGGGTCCTCCCTCTGCTCACCAAAAAACAAGCAAAGGAGAAAATTATCCTTCCCTGTCTTCCCAGTCCCCATGAAACACAGAACTCCACTAATGACAAAACCAACTTAGCTGCCTCAGATCAGAAAACCTATTATCTGGACCTCTTTAATAGTCCTTATGTGATCTTTTGGTTTCCAATCTCTTCACACTTTTCCACTGAATCACAATTCATGTAATACCATTAAAGTTATCAATTATAAATCAGATATGAATAATATTAATCTTCACTTTAAAATCTGCATAGCCATTTTTAAAATCATAGTATAAAAGCGAAACTTCTAAATAGAGTACACAATGCTCTTCCAATCTAATCTCAGCCTGCCTTTTACACCTTAATCTCTATCCAACCCTATCACAGATCCAACGGTGCTGGTTTATCACTGTTTCTTGAAATCACCAGGCATTTTCAAGCCTCTGTGTTTTTGCTCATGCAATTCTCTCTTTCTGCAATCCTCCCTACACCACCTCATATCTGACTCATCCACATAACTGAAAGCATCTTGACTTTTATTCATTTTTATACCTTCAGAACATAGCCTGTGCTTAGATTCTCATGGATGTTCAATTAACGTTGAATTCAAAATCCTTTCTAATGTGGTTCCCACTTTCTTTTTCTGTCTTATCTCTAGCCTTTCACCCAATTCAACAAATTTTCTAGTTAGATAAATTATTCATCATGACTGAACCTATGAGGCTATTATGCTTTAGCCTCTTTGTTAAATCCTATTCATCCTCTAAGAGTCAACTCAATCTAGACTAATCTATACTCAACACATGTTCTCATTTGCTCTGTGAAGGTTTTCCCATCTTCTCTCTTCAGACACACCCAAGTGAAATTATTCACCCTCTTTCTCAATAACTAATTATCCAAAATATAATACTCACCAGATTAAATCATATGTGTGTATGTCTTGGTCTCTCACACTGAATCATGAGATACTTATCTTGTTTCATTTATTATATATGCAGAAACTAGCGTAATACAAGGTACTCAGTAAGTGTCTAAAATTTTGAATGGAATTGATCTGAATTGAAAAATAGACCAGATTAGTTGGGGCATAGGATTCTTATATTCTTATGGTTCACAGCTGTAGCTAACATTAAAATATCATGGGGAGCTTTTAAAAAATACTAACGTCCCTGCCCCATCTCAAGATAATCTCATTTGATTGGCCTAGGGAGGGTCCAGCACCAGTACTGTCTCCAATATTCCATAGGTGATTAGAATATTGCAGTGATGATGGCAGGCAGCACTGGAGGAATGAGTAAGGGTCACATTGTAGAGTTCCGCAGATGCCAGCCCAAGGAAACTCAGGCACTAACTTGCTCTGCGGCCACATCCCTCACCATGGATTTGCTGGTTGAACAAGGGTCTTAGGAGACTTGAATGAGTGTTAATTTTCCATAATGAAATTATGCAGTGTCCTGAGGGCTACTTACCCTCTCCATGCAAGATACACAGAACTAAAAAATTCTCTCTCTCTCTCTCCCCTTTCTTCCCTCCCTCCCCTTCCAGCTGCTTGAAACTAAAACAAATATCCTCTGTCTGTCTCTTGGTTTACATGAAAAGCTAATATTATAATGGTGGAACACTGTAAGCACCAACGTGGGTTCTCAGACTCCATTTGTACCTTGGCTCATAGCCGTCGCTGGTGAGCCCCACAACTCAGACCCTCCTCAGCTTCTGAGTCATCTTGACAGAGATAGCAAAATTTACAACCGCTTCAGCACAACACTTAACAGGATCTGGCATCCCATAAAGCTGCCAGCCAGAACATTAAGTTCCAGGGACGTGACTCCAAGACTGCCTCTGAATCCCAGCACCGCTTATTGTTCACGTTTCCCCCAAGAGGTGGTCACCCTGGCTATATTACCTGGTAGTGCCTCATTTGCATAGGAAGGACACGCAGATCTCATGATATTACTGATCCTGCATCATCCCTCCACCCTCAAACACCACCATATAGACCCTAAGTGTGCAAGGTCTTATCCTATGGTCTCTCAACTTCAAACCCATTCTATACTCTGCTCTGTGATGCTGAAACTGGGACACTGCAAATTACATTTCAGCTTTGCTGGCTGGCTCTGTTATACTCTTTTAATAGGGCTGTTAGAGGGAGATTGCTTCTTTCTGTTCACTCCTGTGGGCTTCCTGTTCCTGGCAGCACTGACCAGCAATGCCTGTTTCACCCTGGTCATGTCAGTTAATTCCAGTACAGCTGTTGAATCCAGGTTGCAGATTTTTCAACTACATCATGTTATCTCAGAGATACCAGCAGTAGCCAGTGTCCCTCTTTAGAAACATGGATCTTAGGCCCACAGGGCCCCTCCTCTGGCCATCAAACACCACAGCAGCAAAGCAGCAACCCTACCCTTTCTCAGAGGTCTGAAATCCAGCCCTCTTGGAGGCCCCCTCCAAGCTTTTAAGTTTTAAAGACTCAAACCACTTTGTGCCCTCAGCCCCTCCCAGCCCTGGGAGTGATAGCCACCTTCTACAGTTGTTAACTTGGAGATTTTTTTGTGTTCTCTTTTTCCTTTTCAATTCTTCACTGATTAAAAATTCTTTATGCTAAATTCTCACTGTTAAAATAACTGGTGGGGTTCCTTCCTTTGATTGCACCCTATTATTCTAGGCCCGGCTCTAACAGCAATGTTGGCCCGAATTATGTCGCAACTACTTTTCTTTTTTTTTTTTTTTTTTTGAGATGGAATCTCGCTCTGTCACCAGGCTGGAGTGCAATGGCACGATCTCAGCTCACTGCAACCTCTGCCTCCCAGGTTTAAGTGATTCTTCTGCCTCAGCCTCCCGAGTAGCTGGGATTACAGGCACATACCACCATGCCCAGCTAATTTTTGTATTTTTAGTAGAGATGGGGCTTCACCATGTTGGCCAGGATGGTCTCAATCTCTGGATCTCATGATCTGCCCACCTCGGCCTCCCAAAGTGCTGGGATTACAGGCATGAGCCACCGCACCCGGCCCCACAACTACTTCTATACCTTGAATCTCTTAGCAGTCCTCACTGGAATCTGTCTCTGTAACCACAGCCAGAAATAATTGAGTCATTATGTTTGATCCAACACTGATGTAGTATAGCCACAAGTTATGGACTATTTAACATGAATTTTATTTACTTACAAAATAAGAATGATACTAGTAGCCTATTCTTTTAGGAGTAATGAATATAACCAGGAGATCTTTAGCACTTATAAGGAATGTTTCCATGGCATCTTTGGAAATACTATCACCTACAAAAGCACCTGGCTTCCTTTCCAGGGCTCTCAGTTGTACCAGGCATCAAAGGTAAAAGGACAAATTGCAATGAGATGGATGCTAGGGGAGGATAAGCTCCCTCTCTAGCTAAACAACTCACTCTCATACCCCAGTTTCATAGACACATAATATAAAATGCTGTCTCAACATGCCTTAATATGATGTTGATTTTTAGATTAATCCCAAGGCAGGTGAATTTTTAAATAGGTAAACTTACAAAGTGTTGATATGTATAAGACTATCCAAACTGATATTCAGGGCTTAATGCATGTAAGCATCAATGTAAGGATGCATTAAGCCCTGAATATCATGTAATCTATGCTTACATTTTACATAAATTATTATTACTTATTATTATTATTATTATTATTATACTTTAGGTTTTATGGTACATGTGCGCAATGTGCAAGTAAGTTACATATGTATACATGTGCCATGCTGGTGCGCTGCACCCACTAACTCGTCATCTAGCATTAGGTATATCTCCCAATGCTATCCCTCCCCCCTCCCCCCACCCCACAACAGTCCCCAAAGTGTGATGTTCCCCTTCCTGTGTCCATGTGTTCTCATTGTTCAATTCCCACCTATGAGTGAGAATATGCGGTGTTTGGTATTTTGTTCTTGCGATAGTTTAATTATTTTAATTAATTCTTACAACAATTCTATAAAGTAGATTATATTATTATGTCTCTTATTGCAGATGAGAAAACTGAGACACCAAGAGGCAGAATAACCTGTTCATATCTTTCTGTCTCCCATCTGTCACCTTCCTAGCCCTGAGAAGAAGCCTGTTTCCCCTCTTAATCTTAACTCTGGTGCCCTTCTCTCTACATCATTGGCTGGCGCCATGCCTGTCACTAAATTTGTCTGATAGGCTCATGATCCCCAACTTCTTCCCTCCCTTTTTCCTATGGGACAATATAGTCTGTGTTGATGATGGAGTGTAATAACTTACAAGCAGCTGAATTGGACTTCCAACTACAAAGTCCACAACTGTTTGCCACCCTACTATTTTTGTTCCACATATCCACTTTGTGAATGTAGCACTTACATTAAAGGCTCCATATAGTTTGTCTTTACTAATGGTCAGATGAGTGATTACTTTTAAAATAGCTTAAGGAATGATTATATTTCACTCAAATCCACTCCATAACTTCCACGATTTGGGATTATAAGCATGCTTTTCTATATATTGCAGTTCTTACCTTATGAACTTATGGAAGTTCATTAGCAAATCATGCTAATTGAATATAATGTATTTGTCTGTGGGAATTAAATTAGACATGGTGGTAAGGTTCTTAGGTCAGTCCACAAAAAATGTGCAGTTGCTCATCATATGGCCAGAAAACTGTGACTTAGTAGTAAAGTAGAGAAAAAAACAGTTACATTTTGCTTTTAAGATTATAACACAGATTTCTAAAATAATTTGTATTAATTTTTAAAGGCTATAGAACTCAGCAGAGGTATGGGAAGTTTTGGGGGAAACACACAGAGGAAATAGTAGAAAACAGGAATGAGCCTGACCTCAAGCTTCACCCAAAGGGAAAATAGCATTCTGTTGTTTCCTATCTGCCTGTCTACACACCCCACAATCAACACAGACTATGTACTTCCATAAGAAAAAGGAAGGGAAGAAGTTCAGGATCATGAGCCTATCAGATAAATTTAGTGACAGGCATGGCACCAGCCAATAATGTAGAGAGAAGGGCACCAGAGTTACGATTAAGAGGGGAAATAGGCTTCTTTTCGGGGCCAGGACAGATGGGGGGGCAGAAAGAAAATTCCTCTGAGTGACAGCTTTGTTACCAGAAGTCAATGTGATGGGGCCCGATCAAACAGTGAGAAGAGGAGATCTCTTTAAGAACAAAGCACTTCACTGTGACACCATCACAGGTCAAAGCCACGTAACAAATGAGCCACAGGTAAACTAGTCATATTGTTGAGGTCATTTCTATTCAAGAATTTCAATTATTCTTGCCTTCTATTATTTAGTTGTTTAGATAAGATTATAAATAGACCTTGTTTCCAGGGAGAATCTATTACTCAAAGACACTTTTAGCAAAATCCTACTGATAAAGAATAAATCCCAACTGTTTAATTCTGAAGAGATTTTACATTTTTAAGCTCATTCATCTATTCATTCAGTCAGCAAGTATTTATCCATACCATGTGCAGGGTCCTGACCTAGGTGCTGGAAGATACAACAGTGAGCAAAACGGATAAAAAGTTTCTGCCAGCTGGGCATGGTGGCTCATGCCTATAATCCCAGCACTATGGGAGGCCAAGAAGGGTGGATCACCTGAAGTTAGGAGTTCGAGACCAGCCTGGCCAACATGGTGAAACCCCATCTCTATTAAAAATACAAAACGTAGCCAGGGATGGTGGCACACACCTGTAATCCCAGCTACTCGGGAGGCTGAGGTGGGAGGATCACTTGAACCTGGGAGGTGGAGGTTGCAGTGAACCGAGATCGCACCACTGCACTCCAGGCTGGGTGACAGAGCGAGACTCCATCTCAGAAAAAAAAAAAAGTGTCTGCTGTCAGAGAGCTTACATGCTAGTTTTATGATAAATGAAGATTCATCTACAAATAAATTAATTTCCAAAAAGGTTTTTTTTTATAAGGTGTCAATCCTGAGCTTCAGTATTTATAAATATATAAGATTTAGGATGCCATCCAGATAGCTTCAATATTATGTAAATTTAAAGAGAATATATGACATAAGCCAGGCACAGTGGCTCATGCCTGTAATCCCAGCACTTTCAGAGGCCGAGGCAGGAGGATTGCTTGAGGCCAGGAGTTAGAGAACATTCTGGGCAACAAAGTGAGACCTCGTCTCAACAAATAATCAAAAAAAAAGCCAGGCATGCTGGTGCATGCCTGTAGTCCTAGCTACATGGGAGGCTGAGGCAGAAAGATTGCTTGAGCCCAGAAGGCTGAGGTTGTAGTAAGCCATGTTCACATTACTGCACTCCAGCGTGGGCCACAGAGGCCCTGTCTCAAAAATAAATAAATAAATAAATAAATAAAAAATATGGATTCACAGACTGGTGAATAAATTGTCCTCTTAAAGATATATCAGATAAATATGACTTGTCCTGTTTTTATTTTGCCTTACAGTTTGGGGCTTGTATGTGTTTAAACTACTTAAATCTATTATTTAGAGCACAAAGATAAAAGACAAAGTGAATACAAGAAATGTAAGCTATATACCATGAAAAGCAACAGGATTTTGTCCTGCTACTCTATTAATTCACACCTATTTGACTCAAAAGCTGAAACTCATCTTTGAATGTTTTACACAATATATAAGAAATTTCTACCTTATCACAGAGGTTCCAAATATTGTCAACTGAACATATATCTGGATACTTCTGTAAGTCTGTTGGAAATTCTTAATTCAGGAAATAAAAACATGACACATAAGTGTCTACTGAGGGCTAGAGGAAATTACCCAATTAAAAGAAAGAATACAATACTCTGGAGAAAAGGAAGTGCCAAGATGTCAAAATCTCTCTCAAGTAGAATTTTATGGATACAGCTCAGCTTTGCTAAATAGAATGACAGAGGATTTGGGTATGATTTCAACTTTTAATAGATGTTTTCCTCTAAAAGGGATAACTCAAGTCTATGAAAAAAAGATAGTAGATAAAAATTTGAGTGAAATAAAATTAGTGAAATGTAATACGTAAATGGGAAAAAATTTAATACAATTTGATTAATTTTGACTCCACTAATTCAGAATTTCAGAAAGATTCATGAGGCATACACTAAAGTTTATCTTTGTTGTAATTTGGGGGAAAAGATCTTCTAGGTCAATGTTTCCCAAACTTTAATGTTCATAGGAATCACCAGAAGATCTCATTAAAATTCAGATTCTGATTCAGTAGCTCTGCAGTGGGCCCCAAGATTCAGCATTTCTGCCAACTTTAATTGAGATACTTCTGCTACTGGTCCAAAACATGCTTTGAGTATCAAGAATTCGAGTAAATCAGCAAGGCTGCTTGTAAAAGAAATGATCAACCAACCAACGCACACTTTCACAATATCCTTGGGGGAAAAATGACTACTTACAAACGACCCTATGTTGTTCATTAAAACAGTTGTGGTAGGAGTTCTACTTGGCAAGATGGTGTAAACAGCTAATTGGAGTTAATTCACATTGTTAAAAATGCAAACAAAGGTTTTCTTTAAAAAATACTCTACTGTGCCAATTTTTCATTCTAGTTTCTCTTCATTTATATAACCTTCATTTTAATTAACAAACATGGAATTTGGACATCTGAAATCAAAAGAGAGTGATATGATTATCCATCTTTAATTCTTCTTGAGTCATTTTCCTATCATGTTTGAGATCTCCCCACTTACTTACTTATTCATTTACTAAGAAAGACAGGAAAATGCTGATGAGAGGAAATTTGAGGGAGATAAATTAAATACAATTCATAAGATGTCCCTTCCTCCCTCATTCCACCCCACACCTGGTGAGATATACAGTTAAGTTTTTTAAAGCTAAATGTTATTATATAGCCCAAACTATAAATAATAATGCATTAAGAGCCTCAATGTGGTATTTTTTATGGGTCACTACCATGGCTGGCAATTAGCTGAGGCTATCCAAAAGACTTTGATGTACCTTGGTCCTATTTGCAGGACATGCTAAAGAAACATAGATCCTGCAGCATATCTGTCTACATTCACCAATGATTTGGTTTCTGGTGGCAAATGAAGAGTCCCTCCACTAGAGGAAAATAGCAGCAGAGGACAGAGGTGAAGGTGCAACATCAGGAGTACACAGCAAGGCATCTGGAGTGCAGTAAGAGAGAGTCCAGGGGAAAGCAAGAGACAGGAAGATGAGGGAAAAAGAGAGAAGTACAAAGATGCATCATTTAAGAAACAGAAAAGGAAAGCAGAGAAAAAAAAGATTTTGAGAAAAACCAAAGTTTGATAAAAAGCATAACTTTGAGAAAAGCCAAAGTTTTAGCCATACAAACTGCCTTCATTGTGTCTGGAAAAGGAGGTTCCCCAAGCTGCACAGAACACATGTAACACCAGTATCATCCAAGATGGCAGGAGATTTCCACGCACCAGCTTATCATCCGGGTGGAAAGCACTTTCCTGCTTCAAAGATGCATGGATTATTTAGTTTCCTGCCATCAAACAATCCAATAATAATTGACTACTCTGTATCTGAGTCTGTGTTCACTAAGCAAATTTTCTTTTCTCTGGAGGAAAAAAAAAGTCTAACAAAATAAGCCCTGCAGTAAACTTGACATTTGTATTTCTCATTATAATTTAATAAATTGGCACAGATGGAAAAAGAAAGATGCAAGGAGGGGTGGAGGAGGAAGAGAAAGAGCCCAGAGATAAACCATGGCTTCAGCTATCCCTCTTAGGAGTAAATTGGGTATAGACACCAGGATTTGCCAAGTAAAGTGTAGCCTTGGTAGATCAAACTTCACAAAGTGGGAGCTAAATTAAATACCAGATGAATATAATCAGATCAGAAATCAAAAGAAAACTACTGGGCATAAGAGTT
Organism: Pongo pygmaeus; assembly: GCF_028885625.2. NCBI lineage: Eukaryota > Metazoa > Chordata > Mammalia > Primates > Hominidae > Pongo > Pongo pygmaeus. The sequence goes on along the minus strand of NC_072376.2, from coordinate 161,537,523 downwards.
AGAAAAATTTGAGTAGGAGCCAAAATAGAAAAAAAAAATACATAGAGGAATCAAAATTGAAAAAGCAAAGAGAACTGAGGTTCAAGAAAAGAAAGTATGATGTAAAATAAGCTGTAAATGTGGATGTACTTCACTCATAACATTCTTTTTATGAGAATTCCAGTGTGATTCCAAGAGCTCAGAATGGATCTAAAAGAAAACTCCGAGACCTAATATCTTAAAGGTCTTTTATTTCCAGCCTAGAGACTACCAAAATTTCACAGGACATCTAAAGCCACTTCCAGCTGGCAGAGGTGGCCATTTTTTCCCATGCATGCAGGAACAGAGTGGTGAGTCTCCAGCCTTGCACAGTTCTCCATCCCATTGCTCCAATCTAAGCCCTAGCTCTGCTGGAAAGAACACCGGGGACCATATAAAAGTAGAACAGACAGAAGACATAATAGCTCTCTTAAGATACCTTAACAAGACATATGTTCTGACCCTGAGACCATTATTACATTTGGATGAGTGGGCCCAGTTTCAAATAAAAAGGAAAGAAAGCATTTGGGGCTACTGAGGAATTTCCTTGAGTAAGTATCTTCTATAAATTGGATCTTCCAAGAACCATGCTGGGGATGAAGAGCAATGGTGCTGCTGTCAGTCTTTGCTTAAGTTGAGTAAGTCAGTACTTCTGACGATTCCTATGTTTACTAAGGGGTCTTCTAGACTGATATTCCTTCAAGATAGAAGAAAAAAATAATAATCAGGATTACTTTAGCCCTTAGCAAGTCAGAGCTGGTGGGTGATCCTATAAGTTACTTGATGTCTTTTCTCAGCATTTCTTACTAGTTGACAGGAATCTACACCTGAAGACATCAATTTCTACTCACCCTTCACTCTCTCATTAAGGATGCAATACTCTGCTTTGACTGATCTTTATACTTCTTGTTAGTGACTAATGATCTGTTGGTGAATTGAAAATATAGGCCCTGTCTAGCCCTGAAAAAGACATTCCCTGGAAATGCACTAAAATAAAATACTCATATGAGCACAATGATCTTATAAATCTCAGTATGTATGTCTTTAATACTCACCAAGATATTTTGTAATAAAAGGAACACTCAATATTTTCCAACAAGCACTAATGGCAAAGTTAATAAGAACCACAGAGGTCTCAAGAGGAAAGTTGCAAAAAGAAATAAGAACTCTGCTCCCAGGGCTTTCCCTAAGCAAAAGTGTGAAGACAGGGAAGTTTTTCTTTGGGCCCTACCAAGGACCTCACTGTTTCTAGGTTCTTCTTTCAGCCTTGCCCTGTGAGTTCCACATCCCCACTGCCACCCATGCTCCATGCTTCTACCTGCATCTTGGTGGCCCGTAGCACACTTGCACTCTTAGAGAAGTTCCATTTAAGTGGCACTTCCTTGGGCAGTGTCCTACCTAAGGGTAGGACATGGGGAAAAGCAAGGTGAAAATCAACATGTCTGTCCAGAAACAAAATTCTGACGACCCAAACTATTAAGCCCTCAATAAAACTAGTGTGTGTTGTCAGAAGTCAAAATAGTGTTTACCTTTAGGTGGGTGGTTAGTGATTGGAAGGGAGCATGGTGGGCTTCGGGGTATTGGTAGTTTTCTATTGTTGACCGCTGCTGGTTCCAAGGGTATGTTCACTTTATGAAAATTCATTATAGTAAGTGAGCTATACACTTAATATATGTGCCTTTTATTGTATGTATAATACATCAAGAGAATGTTAAAATAGAATATAATGGCCTTAGGAATGATACAATGCAAGAGATCGAAGAAGATCAGAATAATTCAAAACATAATCAACATTACCTAGATATTTTAAGAAAAAGCAGAATGACATCTGATGACACTATTCCTTGCAAATATTTCTCCCGTCCATCCTTGCTGGGAAGTATGGTTTTTAAAATGTTTTCACCAGCCTCAAGCTGGCTTTCAATGTCTTGATTTTGTGGGATATCTATAGAAAAGGAGTTAGAGAATGTCTCTAGCATTGTCCTGTGAAGAGGGCAAGCATAGCTCAATTGGATCATTTGAGCCAGAGGCCACTGGTTGATTGGATTATCCATCCAATTCCCCTGGTTCAGAGTCTCATACTTAGCAAGCCATCCATAGAGAGAGAACCAAAATTACATTTATTATTCTAAATTAATAATGCCCTAATTTTACATAAATCTCTGTGGAGTACCAATCTTTTATCAATAGGAGGATCCTTTATAATCTAAAAAAAAAAAAGCTTATCAAATTATCACATAACAGTAACCGTAATTTTTTGTTTAGCAACTGTGTTTGCAGTAACAATGTCCGCAGTAGGCTGGGACACAAATTAATCTCCCTATGAAAAGCAACTGGTACAAAGCACTGGGACAGGCTCCCTCACTGGCATATGAATAGGTTGTGTATTTCCTGGGCCAATGCAGTCAGACTGTGGGCAATTGCCTGCTTTATCCATGAATAAGACTGTGTGTGACTTCTACTGTGTGTCAGCCATAACAAACCAAATTATATTGAGGCAATGGAAGAAATGTTTTGATGTTTCTATCAGCCTGATTATATTGTGTATTCTCAGAGAAGTCTTAAAAGAGATTTGTTACAATCAGATCTCTTGAACAATTGCTACTCTGGCAGTAGTACACTTGGGAGAAAAGAAAAGATTAATAATTTGATCAGGTGTTTTGTATTAGTCTTATATTCATGGCATTGAATTACATCATAATACCTGTTGATTTAATGGGTTTTGATAATACCAAGAAAGAATCTCATATCACTAAAGGAGAGAAGTAAAGGGACAAAGATTGAAAGGCAATTTTAAATATTTGTAAAAACATAATGTTTCCAAATTTGCCATTAGTCTGTTTGTATGTTTTCCATAATTAAAATCTATTTTTTTCTGCCAACTAAAAGTTGTTTGTATTCATTTTACTTAACTCATTTTTCTTTTCCTTCATCTGTCAGGTATTCTCCTGCTCCAAAATGAAAATATTGTAGCTTATATATTTCATGCAGACATTTCAAGTATGAATTTTCCATTCAGAGAAAATCTTGTCTTTTCCCTTTTGGGAGAATGTGTTGGCTTCTAGTTCATGCCATTATTTGAAAAATACCTAAAACATGCTGTATTGTTAATCACCAGTTTCTCAACAGTCATGAAGGAAACACTCACAGAAACATAATGTCTGGCACTTAGACATGCCTAAATCACTATTTTCTCATACTTTATTCTTCTACATCCCACAAGGAGAAAAATATCAACTGCTTTCCCAGAGCAACCTTGGAAAAATATATAAGATATCAACATTAGTTTTAGATCAACTGTTAAAATAATGCCTAGTAATATGGTTTGGCTGTGTCCCCACCCAAATCTCAACTTGAATTGTATCTCCCAGAATTGCGACATGTTGTGGGAAGGACCCAAGGGAAGGTAATTGAATTATGGGGATCAATCTTTCCCATGCTATTCTCATGATAGTGAATAGGTCTCACAAGATCTGATGGGTTTATCAAGGATTTCATCTTTTGCTTCTTCCTCATTTTTCTCTTGCCACCATCATGTAAGAAGTGCCTTTCACCTCCTGCCATGATTCTGAGGCCTCCCCAGCCATGCAGAACTGTAAGTCCAATTAAACCTCTTTTTCTTTTCAGTCTTGGGTGTGTCTTTATCAGCAGCATGAAAATGGACTCATACAGTAAATTGGTACCGTGAGTCGAGTGTTGCTGAAAAGATACTCCAAAATATGGAAGTGACTTTGGAACTGGGTAACAGGCAGAGGTTGGAACAGTTTGGAGAGCTCAGAAGAAGATAGGAAAATGTGGGAAAGTTTGAAACCCCCTAGAGACTTGTTTAATGGCTTTGAAAAAACTGCTGATAGTGATATGAACAATAAGGTCCAGGCTGCGGTGGTCTCAGATGGAGACCATCTGTTGGGAACTGGAGCAAAGGTGATTCTTGTTATGTTTTAACAAAGAGACTGGCAGCATTTTGCCCCTACCCTGGAGATTTGTGGAACTTTGAACTTAAGGGAGATGATGTAGGGTATTTGGCAGAAAATATTTCTAAGCAGCAAAGCATTCAAGAGGTGACCTGGATGCTGTTAAAAAGCATTCAGTTTTAAAAGTGAAACAGGGCATAAAACTTCAGAAAATTTGCAGCCTGATAATGCAGTAGAAAAGAAAAACCCATTTTCTGAGGAGAAATTTAAGCTGGCTGTAGGAATTTGCATAAGTAGCAAGGAGCCTAATGTTAATCCCCAAGAGCATGGGAAAATGTCTCCAGGCCATGTCAAAGACCGTCACAGAAGCCCCTCCCATCACAGGCCCAGAGGCCCAGGAGGAAAAAATGTTTTCATGGGCCAGGCCCAGGGTCCCTGTGCTGTATGCAGCCTAGGGACTTGGTGCCCTATGTCCCAGCCACTCTAGCCATGGCTGAAAGGGGCTAATGTACAGCTCAGGCTGTGGCTTCAGAGGGTGGAATGGTGTTAAACCTGCAGGTGCACAGAAGTCAAGAATTGGGGTTTGGGAAACTTCGCTTACATTTCAGAAGATATATGGAAATGCCTGGATTCACAGGCAAAAGTTCACTGCAAGGGTGGGGCCCTCATGAAGAACCTCTGCTAGGGCAGTGCAGAAGGGAAATGTGGGATCAGAGCCCCCACACAGAGTCTCTAACTGGGGCACTGCCTAGTGGAGCTGTGAGAAAAGGGATGCCATCCTCCAGAACCCAGAATAGTAGATCCACTGACATCTTTCACCATACATCTGGAAAAGCCGCAGACACCCAATGCCAGTCTGTTAAAGCAGCTGGGTGGGAGGTGGTATCCTGCAAAGCCACGGGGCAGAGATGATGTTGGGCCCACCTCTTGCATCAGCGTGACCTGAATGTCAGACCTGGAGTCAAAGGAGATCATTTTGCAGCTGTAAAATTTGACTGCCCCGCTGGATTTTGTATTTGCATGGGCCCTGTAACCCCTTTGTTTTGGCCAATTTCTCCCATTTGGAATGGCTATATTTACCCAATACCTGTACCCCCACTATATCTAGGAAGTAACTAGCTTTCTTTTTATTTTACAGGCTCACAGGTGGAAGGGACTTGCCTTGTCTCAGATGAGACTTTGGACTGTGGACTTTTGGGTTAATGCTGAAATGAGTTAAGACTTTGAGGGACTGTTGGGATGATGTGATTGGTTGTGAAATGTGAGTACATGAGATTTGGAGGGGCCAGGGGCAGAATGTTATGGTTTGGCTCTGTGTCCCAACCCAAATCTCAACTTGAACTGTATCTCCCAGAATTCCTACCTGTTGTGGGAGGGACCCAGTGGGAGGTAATTGAATCATGGGGACTGGTCTTTCCTGTGCTATTCTTGTGATAGTGAATAAGTCTCACAAGATCTGATGGGTTTATCAGGGGTTTTTGCTTTTGCTTCTTCCTTATTTTTCTCTTGTCACTGCCATGTAAGAAGTGCCTTTCACCTCCTGCCATGATTCTGAGGTCTCCCCAGCCATGTGGAACTGTAAGTTCAATTAAACCTATTTTCTTCCCAGTCTTGGGTATGTCTTTATCAGCAGCATGAAAATGGACTAATACACCTAGATATAAGTTAAAGTCATCCACATCTAGAGATGAGCAAAAAGCTAGAAATAAAAGTATCTTATTTTAATTTTTTGAGCTTATTTTTTTCTTTCCATTCAGTAACAGTTAACTAGACTAGTTAGTTAGAAATCACCACCATCCAATATCTTCACCTAGAATATTACTTCTTGGGTCACATGATGTACCAAAGCCAGGTCACAGAATCAAAGGAAAAGATGAAAGCCATAACCTCACATCCATAAGAAAAAGAGAAATAAAGAGAAGAAAAGACCTTAGAGAATTTGCAAAACACTTGGGGAGGAAAAAAAAATGTAGCATTCTATTTACATGCAAAGTTGTTTAATGCCCTGTAACCTCCACCCCTAAGCACAGAATTCCTTTTTTTTCCTAACTACTTTCATGATCATTCCTCTGGCACTATAATTGTGAATGTTTCTTTATATTATAATTTTTTTATCCTTTTTTTGCTAAATTAGATGAGCTAATTTAAATTATGAAAGCAAAATTTGACTTTTGCCTTTTGTCCACGTAACACAGTAGTTCTCCACCAGGGACAATTTTGTCCTCCAGGGAACATTTGGCAATATCTGGAGACATTTTTGGTTGTCACAACCTGTGGGAGGGACAACTGCTACTGGCATCTAGTGTGTAGAGGCCGGGGATGCTGTTAAACGTCCTACAAGGCACAGCACAGTCTCCTCCTTCTCACTAAGCCTCATTCCAAAAGAATCATTGGGTCATTATTCAAGGTCCTATATCTATCTAGAGAAAGCATAGGATACTTACAGCACACCGTGTGATCCAGATAAACTTGTTGTGGATATAGAGATCTGAGGCACAGATCTACCTTCAAGGAATGAACTGCTATCCCAGCTGTTGCAAATATGATCATCAAACAGCCTCTAGTTGCCAGGTGCTTCAAGATTTGCTTCAGCTGCAGACACCATCCTCAGCCAAGGCCAAGCCCTTCTGGGTGTGGACCACAACCAATGACTGATTGCAGCAAGGACATAAACGCCTGGCCATTTCAGCCCACCATGGGACAACTCTGATGGGGTAAATACACTCCAGAGCTTCCATAGGAGGACTGCCCAGCATTGCAATTCAACTTCTCCCCTTGCCCAATCCTGCTTCTCTCTGCAGATTTTGACCCATAATGTACATTCTTCTTCCCAATCTCTGAATCACCATCTGCTGCTGGAGGATCCAACCTGAGACCAGACTCCTTTGGATGGGAAGCTTCTGAGAAGAAAAGTTTGGGGAACCCAAACACTCCACATGGAAAAGAACTAGAAGAGGTTTATGGGGCCCACATAACTGCTGAAGAAAGGTGCTGAGGGAAAATCAGTGGGTGTGGGCTCCATGTCAAAGCATGGAGAACTGAGCTATAGTAGCAGGTTAGAAATGCCTGAGACATTGACCATGGCTTATTCAAATTAAAGAAAGCTATATGGTTTTTACAACTCAAAAAACCTGCTGAATGCTGGCAAAAACAAACAAACAAATTAAAAAAACCTTCCTCTGAAGTTACATTGGGATATTTAAAAAGAAAACCCAAAAAAAGTGCATTATTGTGTCAGTGAAAAAGAACAGGGATTGACCTGTCCTAAAGAGCTGCGATTCCAGCACCCTGAGGCTCCCAGGCTGTTCCACACCCATCAGCCACTAGACTGAGTCATCTCTGACCACAGATACATATCTTCATAAGAGGATACAACTGGAAGGTTCTGCTTTGACTGGTTGTGGGCTCAGAAACCCTGGCAGTAACTCAAGCCAACTAGGATCACAACCTGGGAACACATCCCTCAACCATGAACCCATAGAACATGAACCGTGGCTATTTTTAGCACTGAGTTGTCCCAACACTGCTGAACCATAAAACCTTGAATTTTGCAAGAGATTTTCATCTATGAGAAATAAAAACTTGAATATATTTATTGGTAGGAGAGGGTGGGCCATAGAAACTATTAAAAAGTTATTTGAAACTGAATGAAGAGTTTGCACATGCTGGTGTGCAAAGAACTGTATTTTATGGGTCATTATAACTTGTGTACTTATGGAAATTCATTTTTCAAACATTGTATTTTTCTCTATTTTTGGTTTCACATGTAGCATTTATTCCTGACAGGTGGTTCCAGCTTTTACAATGCAAAACCACTTCTGTAAATTGTAACTTAAATGAATCTTCATAAAAATAAGCATAAGCTTTTGCATTTGTCAGTTAGGAAATATTTAATGTCAGTGAGATATTCAATACATGAGCAGGTAAAATTGAGAAGAAATAAACATGAATGTTTATTAAGCAGTGTTAAACAAGCAAAGCAGGGAAAAGTAGAAAAGAGCTGTTCCTTATACCCAGCTTCAAAGAAAATCCAGTAAATAAACATCAATTCAGAATCCAAATGTTCAAATGTCCTAGGCAATCTACAGTCAGCACAGTCATGATTATACCATAAACCTAGCATTGTGGAGCTCAAGGTCCAATCTGGATGAATTTTTTGCACGTGCTTCACCTTAGAGTTTCAGAGACACTCAAAGGCAGCCTGTTGAGACCTGTGCTTCCCCAGGCCAAGGCAATGAGAGTGAGAGCCCAGTTAGAAAGAAGAGATGCCTGAAGAAGATGGATTGCCATCATAGGACCTAGATCCCACGAGAAAAGGAACAGAAGAACAAAAAAAGAAACAAAGAAACCTTCTGCTGGGGACAGAGGGAAACAGGCAGCCATACTAGAAAGGCTCTGTAAGACAGCAGAGAGGAAGGTCTCACTGACAGACTGAGGCCACCAAGTACAAGAGCCTCTGAAATGAGAAAGCCAGTCAGAAATTTCCTATCAGAGAATCAGAAATTCATGGTTCTGTCTCATGAAATTAGGTCCCTGCTATATACAGTCATGCACTGCATAACAATGATATGGTCAATGTGGTTTGGATACATGATAGTGATCCGATAAGATTAAAATGGAGCTGAAAAATTCCTATCACCTATTAGCTGTCATAATGTCTGTTGCAGCAAAACACAGTATTCATCTGTTTGTAGTGATGCTAGTGTGAACAAACTTACTATCCTGCCAGTTGTATAGAAGCCTAGCACATACAGTTATGTACAGTACATACCATTTGATCATGATAAAGGACTATGCTATTAGTTTATGTATCTACTATATTATACTTTTAATTGTTATTTTAGAGTGTATTCCTATTTATAAAGAAGAAGTTAGCTGTAAAACAGCCCCAGTAGGTCCTTCAGGACATGTTCCAGAAGAAGGCATTGTTATCATAGAAGATGGCAGTTCCATGCTGTCATTGCCCCTGAAGACCCTCCAGTGGGACAAGATGTGGAGGTGGAAGACAGTGATATTGATGACTCTGACCCTGTGTAGGCCTAGTTGTATGTGTTTGTGTGTTCGTTTTTAACAAAAAAGTTTAAAGAAATTTAACAGAAAAAAAAGCTTATAGAATAAGGATATAAAGAAAGAAAATATTTTATACAGCCATTCAATGTGTTTGTGTTTTAAGCTAAGTATTATTACAAATGAGTCAATGTTTTTAAAAAGTTTTAAAGCTTATAAGTAAAAAAGTTAAAGATAAAGTTAGCTTATTTTTGAAGAAAGAAAATTTTTATATAAATGTATAGTCTAAGTGTACAGTGTTTGTAACATCTGCAATACTGTACAGCAATGTCACATTCACTCACCACTCACCCACTGACTCACCCAGAGCAACCTCCACTCCTGCAAGCTCCATTCATGGTAAGTGCCCTATATAGGTGTACCATTTTTATCTTTTTTATGATATTTTTACAGTACTTTTTCTATGTTTAGATACACAAATACTTACCATCGTGTTACAGTTGCCTACAGTATTCAGTACAGCAACATGCTGTATAGGTTGTAGCCTAGAAGCAACAGGCTATATACCATACAGCTTAGGTGTGTGGTAGGCTATACCATCTAGGTTTGTGTGAGTACACTCTGTGATGTTTGCACAATGATGCATTTTTCAGAATGTATCCCTTTTATTAAGTGACACATGACTGTATATACAGATATGTATGTGGATGTATACATGTATATCTACATCTTCCAATATATGTATATTTATATGTATATTTATATGTATATATGTATATTTATGTGAATATATGTATATATGTGTGTAGACACACACTCATATATACTTACATACATAAGCACATACATATTTACACAAACATACATGCATACAGAAACACAGACATTTAAATGTTTGTTTCTTGGTTTTTTGCTGCTATAACATAATAGCACAGACTGGGTAATTTATAAAGAACAGAGAAGTTTATTTGGCTCACACTTCTGGAGACTGAAGTCCAAAATCAAGGGGCCTCATATTGTGAGCATGAAGGTCTCCACATGGAGACAGAGGATGAGAGCACTGCAGACAGAGAAAAGGGGTAGAACTCATCCTTTGGATCAGGAACTCATCTTGAAATAATGGCATTAATCCATTCAAGAGAGCAGAGCTCTTATGACCTCATCACCTCTGAAAAGTTCCACCTCCCAACACTGTTACAATGGCAGTTAAATTTCAACGTGAGTTTTAGAGGGGACATTCAAACCATAGCACCTTGGAACTCAGCTTCATACAAGAGCTCTTTCAGAAATACGCCTACAAGTCATAGACTTATCAACAACTATTCCTCTAATCATATTCTCAACAAAGAACAATTTGGTTAAGGGTTACAGACTCTGCCTTGTGGCCTTATTTATGTTTGCTACCTGAAATCTTGCTAAGTTTTTCAAGATATCTAAGCATGCTTGGTATTCTTTGGGTAAATGACAAAACAAGCAGAGACTGGCCTATCATTATGTATTTTTACTTTTCTATATTCTGTTCTTGGTGGTAAAAGTAGAAAAGGATTTAGGAGATGCCATGTTAACATTTGCATTAATTCACACTTTCTTTGGAAGTTTAATCCTATCAGTCAGGAAATGCAAAATTTAAGGTTCTTCCATTTATGTAAATTTGCATGCTTTTAATTGGCTGCATTTTTAATCACTAGGGAGCAACTATTATTTTATTGTCCCATTTTTACACAATAGCAAGTTAAGTTTCATTTGTAGCACTTAATCGTCAAGTCACTCATCGATTTTGAGCTCAAACTAACTACATTTCCATTGCTTGATGCAGAATACCATGTAAAAGAATATACATTTTGCACATCCAAAATGACAAGCATGCACAATGACTTTACAATTCACATTGCTAAATGAAGTCATAGAGCAATAAGCAGATTGGTAAGCCAAAAACCTAAAGCTTTTATAAATGCACGAATGTAGCCTCCAATTTATCCGTATCCCTGGCTTCTCCATCTCCCACCATCTCCTTCTCCTTTGGGCATCTCAATGATCATTATCACCTCAACCAGAGAATAAGCAAGTGAAAAAGAAAAGCATGAAATTCAAATCAGCTTGCTGCTTTTTAGTAGACTCTTCAAAAGGTTTGTGGGAGAAAAAAGCCAAAATTAATGGCTAAAATGAGGTTTGGAGAATATGTTAGATTTCATTTATTTATGCCCTTCTGCACTTGTCCAGCCCATTAACACTAACAATTGAAAGTTCGTTTCATCTATCACAGCACACTAAGCAAATGCTATTGTTTTAATTCAAGACCACAAAAACAAAGTAAGATTTTAAATTGCTGCAGGAGGGACTATTATAGAAGTAAACTAAATGACTTCAAGGAAGACAAAAGAACTAGTTACCAAAAGAAGTATGGAATTGTCCTCTCTGAAGATTTTTAGAAATCCAGGAAACAATTCCTTCAATGGGGACATGCTTGGACACAGAGAAATCAACCTGTAATTTCTTAAGGTCCTGTGCTTTATAGTTTTACATTAACTCACTTTTTAAATGGGCAATCTGTGAATTAGTTTAAAAACAAGGGAAATTTGGTATGGCTTAACTAATGATACATAACCCAGAAGCCCCCAGTCCTTCTCAAATTGTGATTACAAAATTTAGTTGCATTGCTGTTAAAATTCAATGTATAATGACCCAAATCTCCACATTTCTAGATTAATAATAGTGTCCCCTTCCCCATACATGTGCACAAATTATGCAAGATTCCAGGTTTTTAAATTCTGGTTTGTGAGTCAGACGTCCTGTGTAGATCTCCACAACTTTGCCTTCCAAAGAAGCTGGCCTGCTGATCATTGCTCCCATGAGTTACTTCAACAGTAACTACTGAAACCTGAATATCCTACAGAAATGACCCTGTCCCCAGAGCCATGCTCGCTGTTCGCACAGCTACTAAGGAAGTGTTTTGTTGATGAACCTAGAGTTTAGCCGTTTCTTGAGATATAAAGAGAAACACCCCTCGCCCCAAAGAACTAAATAAAAAAAGAACTGCTTGGGGCCCAAGCATTAATTAGTTTTGTAGCTCCTATTTGGCTCATTGAATCTATACCCACTGTATTTTTAGACAGAGGATTCTTATTCTTACCCCAGGAAAACTACGCTGCAAATCAAGTTGCATAAGAAAACTTGGGCTATGCATATTGAGTCGGGAATATTTAGCTTCAGTCCTCATCTGCTTCTCTCCAGGTACCACATGCAGTTTGACCACATGGTAAACCATGATCTTGAATGGCAAGCTTTGCATTTCCTGAGGGAAATCACAGTGGCTCAACTCAATATTCCTCACCAAACAAATGTTTATTAGATACCTATTGCTAGTATACATTGCACGTGAACATAGGAAGGTACCTCCCTTGCCTTGCTAGAGTAAATAGAAGACACTATGTGAACACCTCAGAGACACCTGATCCAGTCTTGGCGGATCAAGGTTTCCTGGAGGAAGTAACATCAAAATTGTGACCTGCAAGAAGATCAGGAAGCTATCAGGTAGAAAAAGGTAAGGAGTATATTTCAGGAAAAGAAAACAATTTTACAAAGGACTACACACACAGGAGGACATGTGCTCATGAAACTTCACACGATTCAGCACAGCTGGGGCAGAATAGCAGCAAGACACCACTAGAGCTAGTCATAAAGAATCTTGAATGCCATGCCGAAGAACTGGAGCTTTATCTAAAAGGCTACAGAAGAGTCATTAATTGCTTTTAAACACAGGAATGATAGGATCAAGTTTGTGCTTTAGAAAGATAATTCTGAAAATTTGTTGTAGAAGACTGAGATTAGAGCCCCTTGGTAGAAGTACAGCATACTGTCAGATTATAAAAAAATAGTACAATTCCCTGAAGGAGGTAGAATTGGAGCTGGGCCCTGGAATTGGAGAAAGGCTACTTAGGACTATCGGAACAGCATGGATAAGGTTAAGGAGGCAGAAAAATGAGAGGACAAAATGTGTAATGAGTGGAAAGTAGATGACTAGTCCAAAGTGTGGGCCTTGAGAAAGAATTTGGTATGCAGTGATGCTACAAGAGTAATTGGAAACAAAATCAGAGATCCCAAATTGCCCACTGACTAATTTCATTCTGATAGCAATGCAGAGTTTTTGAAGTGTCTTGACATGATCCAGTTTTAGAAAGATGATTTAAGGAGTGAAGAAATGTCATTTTGCGCATCTAAACTGAGACGTGAGCTTTTCAGTGGCAGAGATCATCTCATTCCTATTTGAATTTTCAGGACCTCACACTGAGTACATTCAGTAGGTGCTCAACAAATGCTTATTCTTTAACCAGAAGGTGGTTGGATGGATGGGTGAGTGGATGTATGAATGGATCGAAGGATGAATAAACAGATGAATCATTGCACCCCTAGGATAAGTGAGCTCTGGGTGAAATAATTTATCTGAGCAAACAAAAACCTAGGAAACCTATAAAATAGGCCATGGAACCCTCACCATGCCCTGCAGAAGCTAACAGAGAAAAAACGTCTTCTTTATCCCCTCTAACGAGGTCTGCATCTTGGTTCTTGACAACTCTTTTAAGTGTCTCTCCCAGAAATATGCTGTGTGAACTATCCATTGAGATGTTGTTTCCTTCAAGACTATCTTCAAAATCTTGAACTTTAATAGCTATGAGTTCCCATTTTTCCTGATGAATAAGACAAAAGGCTTCCCTTCCTAACATCATATACTAAACCTTGGGTACAGAAATGAAAATATGTTATATTTTATAGGGCAACTATGTATTCTTTTCTCCAGAAATGAACATCCCTTCTCACACCTAAAATAAAACTCTTAGAACTGGCTCCTTAATTAGAAAGAATAAGTTGTTTCCTTGATTAATTGCACATTGCAGAAAAAAAGACTATGTAGGAGGTAATAATTTATGGTAGCAATTTGAGGTGGTTTTGTCTTAAACTTTCCATGGTTTCATACTGTAGATTTTGGAAAACATAGTACTTTGTCAAAAAGGGAAGGGGGTGGAGGAAGTAAAATAAATATTTAAGCCCAGAGAGATCATTCCAACAAATGTTCATTCTTAGATCATCTGTTCTTCATTTCATGATATATGTTATAAACAACAGCCTCACTCCAGCTTTTGCATTGCTGAATACTTTAAAATTCAACAAATATGTTAGTGAACATATATAATGTATTGTTGTAGTTCGCATTCATAGATAACACTACTAATGGAGTTGTTTGCCATGTATATGGGTAAGGTTAAAAATCTGAGAGAGATAAACAGTTTTTCCACATGGGCAGATGCATGGGAGGACTGTTTTATTTTTGTAGTTCTAGAAACCATTTTAGAACAAGTCATTTCTTATGACTCTGTCTTTGCTCAATGGGTTACCAATGTCTTTGCTCTAAAAGAGCTACATGAATTTAGTCATTGCCAAGTGGGTCTTTTGGCTGCTGCTGTACCAGAATATCTTAACAATATAGCAAGGCTGTAAATTGTATTTCAGATGATAAGTTAACATTTCTTCTTCTGGAACCTGCAGTCATCTCCTGTTTCAGTTTTCCACAAAGCTGCTAGTTTTTCTATCTTTTGGAAGGGGAAGAACATAGCATTAGGCAGGGTTAGCAAATACTCGTCCATAGTTAAGTTTTACAATTTACAGTAAGTTAAACAAGTAAACCAGAAATACAAACACACAATATTGTAAGTTTATCTAAAAGCCAAATTTATTCCACTTAAGTGACTGAACTTCTTTTCATTGTGTTAAGATCATAACATCTACCCTCTTAACAATTTTTAAGTGTATACTATAGTCTTGTTAACTATAGGCACAATTTTGTACAGCAAACTTATTCATTCTCCATGGCCGAAACTTTAAGCATGCTGAATAGCTACTCCCCATTTCTCCCCAACCCCATTCTCTGACAACCACCATTCTACTCTCTGCTTCTATGTGTTCAAATTTTTTAGATTCCACATCGAAAGTGAGATCATGCAGTATTTGTCTTTGTGTGCCTGGCTTATTTCATTTAGCATAATGTCCTCCAGGTCCCTTCATGTTGTCACAAATGACAGGACTTCCTTTTTGTATGTTTGAATAATATTCTATTGTATGTATATATCACATTTTCTTCATCAATGGACACTTAGGTTGTATGTACATCTTGGCTATTGTAAATAATACTGCAATGAACATAGGAGAATAAATATATCTTCAATATCCTGTTTTCAATTCCTTGGATAAATAATCAGAAATGGGATTGCTGAAACATATGATAGTTCTATTTTTAATTTTTTGAGGAGCCTCCATACTGTTTTCCATAGCAGTGGCAACACTTTACACTCCTACCAACAATGTACAAGAGTTCTAATTTCTCCACATCCTCACCAACACCTGTTTTGTTTTGTTTTATAATAGCGATTCTAAAAGATGTGCAGTGATATTTTGTTTTGGTTATGATTTGCATTTCCTTGATAACTAATGATGTTGAGCATCTTTTCATACACCTATTTGCCATTTGTATGTCTTCTTTGAAGAAACGTCTATTCAATTATTTTGCTCATTTTGTAATTGGGTTATTTGTTTTCTTGCTATTTCCTTATAGGAATTCCTTATATATTTTAGATAGTAACCCCTTATCAGATATATGCTTTGCCATTATTTTCTCCCATTCTATGGGTGGCCTTTTCACTCTGTTGATAGTTTTCTTTGCTGTGCAGAAGCATTTTAGTTTGATATATTCATATTTGTCTATTTTTGTTTGTGTTGCCAATGCTTTTGGTGTCATATGCAATAAATCATTTCCAAGAATAAAGTCATAAAGTTTTTCCCCTATTTTTTTTTCTACGGGCTTTACGGTTTGAAGTCTTTTACTTATGTCTTTAATACACTTGTAGGTGATTTTTGTGAATGATGTAGGATAAGCATCCAATTTCATTTATCTGCATGTGAATATCCAGTTTACCTAAGACCATTTGTTAAACAGACTCTCTTTACCCATTGTGTATTCTCAGTAAATTTGTCAAAGATCAGTTGACTGTAACTCAAAGGATTATTTCTAGGCTTTCTATTTTGTTCCACTGTCAATATGTTTCTTTTTACACCAGCAACACTTTACACCAGCAACTACAATTAACTACTCTAGTTTTGTACTGTATTTTGAAATAAAGGAGTGTGATGCTCTAAGTTTTTTTCTTTTTCTCAAGAATGTTATTTCTCTGGGGTCCTTTGTGGTTCCATGGAAGTTTTAGAATTGTTTTTCTATTTTTGTGAAAAAAAATGACATTGGGATTTTGATAGGGAATGCAGTGAATCTGTAGATCACTCTCAGTAGTATGAACATTTTAACAATATTAAGTCCTCCAATCCATGAACACAATATGTCTTTCCATTTATTTGTATCTTCTTTCTTTCCTCAGTGTTTTATAGTTTTCAGTGTACAAATCTTTCACATAGTTAAGTTTTTTCCTAAATATTTTGTTCTTTTCAATGCTATTGTAAATGAGATTTTTTCCCTTTTCTTTTTGAGTAGTTTGTTGTTAATGTATATAAACACAGCTGATTTTTGTATGATGATTTTGTACCCTGCAATGTTACTGAATTGGTTTATTCATTCTAGTAGTTTTTGTGTGTGTGTGAAGTCTTTAGGGCTTTCTACATATAAGATTATGTCATCTGCAAATTGGGATAATTTTACTTCTTCTTCATCCAATTTGGATACCTATTTCTTTTTCTTGCCTAATTGCTCCAGCTAGGACTTCCAGTACTGGTATGGTTTCAATATGATTTGTTCCCACTGAAAGTCATGTTGAGGCTTGCTTCCCAATGTGGTAGTGTTAGGAGGTGGTAATTTTAAGAGATGATTAGATTATTAAGAAAAATTAATGCCTTTCTTGCCGGAATGAGTTCTCACTCTCACAGGAAAGGATTTGTTACCATGAGATAGGGTTGTTATAAAGCAAGGATGCCTCTCATGTTTGGTCTCTTTGCATGAGCAAACTTCTTCCACTCCACGAGTGGAAGAAGTATAAGTTACCTCGCCAGATGCAGCTGCCTGATCTTGAACTTCCCAGTTTCCTGAACCATGAGCCAAATAAATTTTTTTATAATAAATTACACAGTCTCAGGTATTGTTACAGCATCAGAAAATGGACTAAGACAAGTACTATGTTGAATAGATGTGGTGAGAGTGGACTCTTGTCTGTTCCTGATATTAGAGGAAAAGCTTTCAGTTTGTTACCACTGAGTATGACGTTAGCTGTGGAGTTCTTACATACGGCCTTTATTATGTTGAGGTAATTTCCTTCTATTCCTAGTTGAATAACAGTTTTTATAATAAAAATGTGTTTAATTTTGTCAAATACTTTTTCTGCACCTATTGAGATGATCACTTGATTTTTATTCTTCATTCTGTTAGTGTGGTGTGTCACATTAATTTATTTTTACACATTGAGCCATCCTGGCATTCCAGGAATAAATCCCATGTGGTCATGGTGTATAATCCTTTTAATGTGCCGTTGAGTTCTGTTTGCTTGTTTCTATAGGGATTTTACATCTATGTTCATCAGGCATATTGGCCTATCATTTTATTCTCTTGTAGTGTCTTTGTTTGGCTTCGGCATCAGAGTATTTCTGGCATCTTAGAATGAGTTTGAAAGTATTTCCTACTCTTCAACTTCTTAAAAGGGTTTTAGAAAGATTGGTATCATTTTTTTCCTTAAATGTTTTGTAGAATTTATTGGTGAAACCATCAGGCTCTGGAATTTTTTATTGTTGTTGGGAGGGCTTAGATTACTGACTCAATCTCCTTACTAGTTATCAATCAGTTCATATTTTCTATTCCTGATTTGATCATGTGGTATATGTTTCTACGAATTTATCCATTTCTTCTGAGCCATACAGTTTGTTGGCATGTAATTGTACATAGTAGTCTATTATTATCTTTTTTCACATTTCTGAAGCATTAGTTGTAATGTCTCCTCTTTCATTTCTGATTTTATTTATTTGAGTCTTCTCTCTTTATCTCTATCTAACTAAAGTTTTGTCCATTTTGTGTATCCTTTGAAAAAGCAATTTTTAATATCATTGATTTTTAAATTGTTTTTCCATTATTTGTTTCATTTATGTCTGCTCTAATCTTTATTGTCTCCTTCCTTCTGCTATTACTTAGTTTGTTCTTCTGTTTCTGGTTTATTGAGGTGTAAAATTGTTAATTTGAGTTCTTCCTTCATTTTTAATGAAGTCCCTTATTACAATAAACTTCCTTCTTAGGACTGCTTTTGCTATATTCCATAGATTATAATATGTTTTATTTTCATTTTCATTTATCTCAAGATATTTTCTGGTTTAACTTTTGATTTTTTAACCCATTGGTTGTCCAGGAATGTGCTGTTTAATTTCCACATATTTGTGAATTTTCCAGTTTTTCTTTGCCATTGACTTCTAGTTTAATTTCATTGTAGTCAGAGGAGATACATGGTATGATTTCAGTCCTCTTAAGTTTGTTAAGACTTATCTTGTGACCTAACATGTGATCTATCATGAAGAATGTTTTATGTGCACTTGAGAATAATATACATCCTGCTGCTGTTGAGTGGGATGTTTTTTATATATTTGTTGGGTCCATTTGGCCTATATTATTGTCCACTGTTTCCTCATTGATTTTTCTCTCTAGATATTCTAGACATTATTGAAAAAGGGTATAGAAATCTCCTACTATTATTGAATTGCTATTTCTCCCTTCCGTTTAATCAATGTTTGCTATATATTTATATATGCTTATATACATAAGCAAACATTGATTAAACAGAGGGAAGAAATAGTAATTCAATAAAAGTAGATTATAAATAGATAGTTGGTATTGAAATCTCCTACTATTATTTATACATCTATAGATATATATCTAAATATCTATCTATATATATATACATGCTCTGATGTTACGAGTATATTGATCTATAATTGTTATACCTTTCTTGGTAAATAATCCTTTTATAATTACATAATGTCTTTCATTATCTCTTGTGACATTTTTTACTTAAACACTATTTTGTTTGATATGTATAGCTACTCATACCTGGCTCTCTTTCAGTTGCCATTTGCATGAAATATCTTACCACACCATTTCTTCACTTTCAGCCTATGACTATCTTTAACTTTACAGTGAATTTCTTGTAGACAGCATGTTCTTGGATCTTTTTTTTTTTTTCCATTCAGCTACTTTGCATTTTGTCTTTTTGTTTTTGTGTGTGTTTCCTTCCTTTTTTTTTTTTTTTTTTTGGACAAAGTCTTGCCCTGTCACCCAGGCTGAGTGTAATGGCATGATCTCGGCTCACTGCAACCTCTGCCTCCCGGGTTCAAATGATTCCCCTGCCTCAGCCTCCCAAGTAGCTGGGATTACAGGTGCCTGCCACCACGCCCAGATAATTTCTGTATTTTTAGGAGAGATGGGGTTTCACTATGTTGGCCAGGTTGGTCTCAAACTCCTGATCCTCTGATCTACCTGCCTTGGCCTCCCAAGCTACTTTGTATTTTGATTGAGAAATTTAATCCATTTACATTTAAAGTAATTATTGATAGGAAAGGATTTACTGTTGCCATTTTGTTAATTTTTTTCTGTTGTGTAGTTCTTTTATCTCATTTCCTCTCTTGCTTTATTCCTTTGGGTTTCCTTGAGATTTAAAATTGATATACTTTAATTCCTTTCTTTTTTTCTTTTATCTGTCTCCTATAGGTATATTGTTAAGGTTACCATAGGGTTTACATAAATCATCTTATAGTTATAACAGTCTACTTTAAGCCAATAACAACTTCACTTCAATAGCAGACAGAGACTCTATACTTTTTCTTCTCACACATCCTTACTTCATGTTATTGATTTTACAATTTACATCTTTTTATAATATATATTAACATATTTTTATAGCTACAGTTTTTTAAATACATTTGTCTTTTAACTTTCAAACTAGAATTTAAAATGGCCTATCCACCACTATTAGAGTATTATTGTTTTCTGTATTTCCATATATTTACCTTTACCAGTAAGTTTTATACTTTCATAGGCTTTTGTACAGCTGTTCAGCATCCTTTCATTTCAACCTGAAAAACTCCCTTGAGCATTTCTTGTAAGGAATGTGTAGCGGCAGTGAACTCCCTCAGCTTTTGTTTTTCTTGAAAAGTCTTTATCTCTCCTTTGTTTTTGAAGAACAGTTTTGCTGGAAATGCTATTATTGATTGACTTTTTTTTTTTTTGCTTAATTTCAGCACATTTATCCCACTCACTTCTGGACTGTGAGATGTTTGCTACAAAATCCATTAATACTATTAATGAGATTTTCTTGTACATGAGAAGTCCCTTTCCCCTTGCTGTTCTTAAAATTTACTCCTTGTCTTTGACATTTGACAATTTGCTTATAATGTGTCTCCATGTTGATTACTTTGGATTCTTCTTATTCAGGATTCACTGGGCTTTCCAAATCTGCATGCCCACTTCCTTCCCCAGATTTGGGACATTTTCAGACATTGCTTTTGAATAAGCTTTCTGCTCTCTCTCTCTCTCCCTCTGGACTTGATTGGTCTGCTTAATGTTGTTCTGTAAGTGCCTTAAATTTTCTTCACTCTTTTTAAATTCTCCTCTGAGTGGATAATTTTCAACTTCCTGTCTTCAAGTTCATTAATTCTTTCTTCTGCTTTATCTAGTTGGCTGTTGAACTGCTCCACTAAATTTTGTTATTCAGTTATTATATCCTTCAGCTCCAAAATTTCTGTTTAGCACTTCTTTATAGTTCGTATCTTTTTGGTGAAATTCTAACTTTGGCCATGCATTGTTCTCCTGACTATGTTAGCTGTTTTTTTTAATACATATATGTGTTCTTTCTCAGGTTAAAGATGCTTTTTGTACTCTCAGTTGTTATAAATATGGGTTAAATTTTATCAAATGGTTTTTCAGCATCTATTGAGATAATCATGTGGATTTTTTTTTCACTTATTCTGTTAATGTGATAAATTAGGTTAATATTTTTAATTCATTGATTTTTGAATGTGAAGCCAACCTTGTATTTTTTGGATGGACTTCACTTAGTCATGAGGTTTATAGTTTCCACATATTAATAGATTCAATTTGTTAATCTTATGTTTAAGAATTTGCATCTGTTTTCATAAGAGACATAAGCCTATAACTTTCCCTTCTTTTGATATTCTTTTCAGGCTTTGATGTTAGGATTATGTTGGTCTCATAAAACAAGAAGTATTACCTCTTTATCTGGTCTCTGACAAAGTTTTTTTAAAACTGATATATTTACTTCTTTAAAAGTTTTGGAGAATTCATCAGTGAGGCCATCTCTTCCTGAAGTCTTTATGGGAAAGTTTTTACTTGAGGATTTAATTTCTTTAATATATGTAAATTATTTAGATTTTTCAATTATTTCTTGTGTCACTTGTGGTAAGTGTATTTTTCTAGATTTTAAAAAGTTCATCTTAGGTGTTATGTTTATTGCGGCATTATTCACAATAGCAAAGACTTGGAACCAACCCAAATGTCCAACAAGATAGACTGGATTAAGAAAATGTGGTACATATACACCATGGAATACTATGCAGCCATAAAAAATGATGAGTTCATGTCCTTTGTAGGGACATGGATGAAATTGGAAATCATCATTCTCAGTAAACTATCGCAAGAACAAAAAACCAAACACCGCATATTCTCACTCATAGGTGGGAATTGAACAATGAGAACACATGGACACAGGAAGGGGAACATCACACTTCGGGGACTGTTGTGGGGTGGGGGGAGAGGGGAGGGATAGCATTGGGAGATATACCTAATGCTAGATGACGAGTTAGTGGGTGCAGCGCACCAGCATGGCACATGTATACATATGTAACTTACCCGCACATTGTGCACATGTACCATAAAACCTAAAGTATAATAATAATAATAATAAAAAGTTTATTGCCATAGAGTTGTGCAAAATATGATTCATTATACTTCTAATTTCTTTAGGGAATATGGCGATAAAACCTTTTCTACCCTAATAGTAACTATTGGTTTCTTTCTTTTATTTTTGATATCTTTCTAGTTATTAATAAAATTTTATTGAAATGTTCAAGGATATAATTCATATTAGTCAAGGTTTTCAAAAGAAACAGAACCAATAGAGGATATACATAAAAAGATATTTATTATAAGAAATTGCTCATAAAATTATACGGCCTGAGTAATCCCAAGATCTTCAGTAAGCAAGCTGAAGACCCAGAAGAGCTGCTGGTATAGTTCCCATCTAAGTCTGAAGGCTTGAGAAGCAGAAGATCTAATGATGTAAGTTCCAGTCTGACTCCAAGTCCAAGTCTGAAGGCAAAAGGCTGGCATCTCAGCTAAAAGGCAGTCAGAGAGAGAATGAAGCTCCCTTACACAGCATTTGTATTCTATTTGGGCCTTCAATAGGTAAGGATAAGGCCAACCTACATTAGGGAGGGCAATCTGCTTTAATCAGTCTACCAATTCAAATGTTAACCTCATAAAGAAACACCATAAGGGACACACTCAGAAAAATGGTTAACCAAATATCTGGGTACCTCAAGGCCCAGTGAAGTTGACACAAAATATTAATGATTACACAATTTTTGGCTTTGTAAATATTCTTACCTGCATGTTTGTTTTCTACTTTATTTTTGTTTTTATATTTATATATACTTCTTTTGGCCTTGTTTGTATTTAATTTGCAGTTCTTTTCTAGCCTCTTGAGATATAAGCTTTGATGGTAGATTCTCAACCTTTTTTTTCTAATATATACATTTAAAGCTAATGGTATACTCTAAGTACTGTTTTACCTATGTCTTACAAGTTTTGATATGTCCTATTTTCATGACCAGTCAGTTCAAAATACTTTATAATTTCAATTGGTCTTTCCTATTTGATGCAATGAGTTATCTTGAAAAGCACTGATTAAAAATTTGAAATTTGAGATTTCCAAGTATTTTGATTTTTTTTCTATGTTTCTGCTATTTATTTCTGGCTTACTTCCAATCTAGTAGGAGAACATACATTGTATGCTTTCAATCACTTGACATTTCTTAAGACTTCTTCATGACTCAGAATGTGCTCTTTTTGTTCAATGTCCCATGGCCATGTGGAAAGTGTATATTCTTTCTTATATCAATTAGGTCAAATTGGTTAATGATGCTGGATGCTTTATAAAGAAAAGAGGTTTATTTGGCTCATGATTCTGCAGGCTGTACAAGAAGTATGGCATCAGCATCTGCTTCTGATGGGGGCCTCAAGCTACTTCCACTCATGGCAGAAGGTGAAGGGGAGCTGGTATGTGCAGAGAACACATGGTGAGAGAGGAAGCAAAAGAGAGAGGAGAGCGAGGTGCTAGTTCTTTTTAACAACCAGCTATCATGGGAACTACTAGAGCAAGAACTCACTCATTACCACAAGGATGGTACTAGGCCATTCACGAGGGATTCAACCCCATGACTCAAACACCTTCCATCAAGCCTCATCTACACCACTGGGGATCAAATTTCAACATGAGGTTTAGGGGGAAATATCCACATTATAATAATATGTTAAAAGTTTTATAATTTCTTGGACATTTTCAAATACTTTTCTTTCTCCTTAACAGGTGCATGACATCTAGTTTGAATAGAAGACTCCTGAATTATAACTCTTTTTCTTTCTGTAATTCATAGATATTATT
The DNA here is from genome assembly GCF_028885625.2 of Pongo pygmaeus. Lineage (NCBI taxonomy): Eukaryota > Metazoa > Chordata > Mammalia > Primates > Hominidae > Pongo > Pongo pygmaeus. Next base: position 161,513,882 of record NC_072376.2, on the reverse strand, counting down.
CCAGTCTTCTGCATTCTAGTGTTGCAGGTAAGTGGCTGATGATATTCCAATTCATTTTCTTGGGCAGAAAACATTCTTTTTGAATAATATTCTTATTTTGTTTGAAAATTTATAACATATCTTTATACCTAGAATTCACTATTTTTATAAGTATCTTCAATACTGCTTGAATACTGCATTCAATCTTTCTTCACTTAGGAAAAAAATCTTGTTAAATAGTTGCTTGTTTTGCTCTGTTGCATACCCTTCCAAAATGCCGATTTTTTTAATGGTAGATGTTCTGAAGCTATTCTCTTCTGTCCTTCCCTTCATGATTTCCAAATCTTCATATTTTTGCTCTGTGCTTTTAAATCTTTTATCCAATTAACCTTCCAAGCATTAATTGGCATCTGAACAGTGGCCATCTTTTTCCCCATATTATTTATTCATTTGCAGATGCTCTTTATCTAGCTGAGGCAGTTACCTTCTGTTTGCTGAATGTATTATTATAAGTTAGTACTAAACTTTGTTAATTTTTTTCATCTATTGATATGATTGTGTGGGTTTTCCTTTTTAGTCTTTTAATATTGGCAAATACATGGATTCATCTTTGACCATTAAAGCAATCTGCATTCCTGAGAATAAACACATTTAATAGTAATATAGTATCCTTTTTCTTGCTTGCTGGATTTATTTACAAATGTATTTTAAAGGTTTTTGCATCTGTGTTCATAAGAGATATTGGTCTGTAGTTTTCTTTTGTTATAATTTCCAATCTACTTTTGGTATCAGGATAATGCTGGCCTCTTAAAATAAGTTGGGAAGTATTTCCTTTTCTATTTTATGAAAGAGTTTATACAGCATTGGTATTATTTCTTCCTGAAGTGTTTGATCAAATTAGCCAGTGAAACTACATCTACTTGGATTGGGGGTGTGGGTTAATTCAGTTATCGAATTAATGCAATTTCCTGAATAGAATAAGGATATAAAAATATCCAGGTTTCCATTTTGTTGACTAATGGTGGCCTAAAGTTTATTACAATATCCCTTATTATCCTTTTAATGTCTGTAGAGTCTGTGGTAATTTCCTATCTTTCATTTCCGATATCGGTTATTTGTGTCTTTTCTCTTTCCTATACCATCTGTCTAGCTAGTGTTTATCAATTTTGCTGATCTTCTCAAAGACCTAGTTATTGATTTCTTTTATTTTCTGTTCTGTTTATTTTTTCCAACCTCTTTTCTCTCTCTGCTGTAGTTTAAAATGTTTCTATTGCCATATCTTCCAGATCACTGAGATTTTTTTCTACAGAATTTACTCTATTAATTCCTTGCAGTAAATTTTTCACTTCTACAAATACTATTTGTCATTTTTATATATTCTATTTCTCTCCTCATTATATTAATAGCTCCCTTTACATGCTATAGCTGTTTCTTTGACTGATATTCCCATTATATCTAGCATTTATAAGTCTGTTTCTATTGACTGATTTTTCTCCTTATAATGAGTACATTTTCCTGCCTTGTCATATCTAGGAATTTTATTGGATTCTGAATATTGTGAAATTTATACTGTTAAATACTGGATTATGTTTTCTTCCTTTAAAGAGTGGTGAACTTTTTGTGAAATTCACTTAAATTAAGTGCATACTTGATCCTTCAGAGGATTGTCTTTAAACTTTCTTATGATGGACTTAGAATAGTCTTTATGCTGGAGCTAGATTTGTACTAATACTAAGGCAAGACTCTTCTAGTATTTCCACTAAATTGTCTGGGTTTTTAACAAGGACACTCTGGTCTGACTAGTCAGAACTCAAATATCTTTACAATCTATGTAAGCTTTCAGAATTGTCACAGAGTTTCACCTCAAAAATGCAACAGATTCAAAGGAACTCCTCTGAAAATGTCTAGAGCTCTTTTCTGCATAGTTCTTTCTCCTCTGGAACTCAGGCCCAAATGTTTAGCTACCTTGAACTCCCCAAATTCTTATTTTTGTCTCCTCAATTCATTGAAATTACTACGTTCTGCTTGGAAGGCCATACATGCATTATGATCTGGAAAATGCCTGCAGGCAACAAATCAATTGCATTAATAGATTATAGGGCTCACCTCTTTTGTGTGCCTTCTCCCCGGTCCACTATAACCTTCAATGCCTGTTGCCCACTGTCATAAAACTGTTTTTCCATATACATGTCCAATTTTCTGTTTCTTTGTTTTGTTTTGTTTTACTGTGGGAGGGTAAGTTAGGCCCAGTTACTACATTATTGCTGGTAGCATAAAGTCTATCCATTGATTTATTTAGTTATGAATTTATGTTTTTGGCTTATGTACTGCACTTACGTCACATTTTGTTATGTGCTCTATTTTAATTTCTTCAGGTATGATTATTGTTTTTCTGTTTATGTTATCATCTGTCTATTTTGGTAGTTCTAATTCAATTTTAATTTCTTCAAGTGTGATTATTGTTTTTCTGTTTATGTTATCATCTGCCTATTTCACTAGTTGTAATTCACTGGGCATGTGGTCTATTTTTCACATAACTTTTCTCAGCCTTTTGGACCCACTAAGATGATGATGATGATGATGATGATGATGATTGTTATTATTATTATTATTTTGGTTGCTTTGTGTTTTTGTTTTTGTTTTTGACTGCTCACTGGGACTCATGGTTTTTGGATTTCTTTAAGAGGCAGCATTCCCTAAAATGGCTAAGAGCTCAGCAGTGTCCCTTCTGGTCCTCTGACGGACGATCGACTTTGAGGAAGCCTCCCTTTTCCTCATAGTCTCCCAAGCTTAGGGCTGGAATGACTCAATTACTTCTTTTCCTTTGGAAGTCAGGAAGACCAGTAATATTCATGAGAGCCAATGTTACCTACAACCCTCATCCACAATGCTTACAGATCAAGATACTTTCTAGAATTGTTCACTTTATAATCCTTACATCCATGCTCCCATGCAGATCTCTAAGTGTTTCTTGAACTCACGGGGGAAACCCCCTCACTAGTAGTCTCTGCTGGTACTTCTACAGAACTGAAGACCTCACTGAACCTGGGAGCCTACAGACCTCAGTAGAGGCCTAACTAAGAAGATATAGCTGAATAAAAATTGGACAACAAAGAAAGATGTCAATGTTTCTATTGCCATCAGGCAATATTAATTTAAACTTTTAAGATGTTTATTTTGGGCCTTCCCCCACGTGTCACTCCCTTAGTACTGTTCTCTAGGAGATAAAAGCTACATTCATAAAATAATCCATGTTGTTGGTTAATAATTTATTCTTCCAATGAAAGTTGTTTGCATTTCAATCATAACCTTTTATAAACACTAACTTAATCTAAAGGCATGTATCTGTTTGTAGGACTTTTAAATATCATGACAAGCTAGGGAGGAAGACATTTTCTGTGTGAATCCCATTATAACCATCCTAGAAATGGAATTGCTGCAGCATAGGACGTGAACACATTCAGCTTTGTTAGATATTACTAGGAATTTTACCAATAGCAGTGCATAAAACTGTTGTTACTCCTCACCCTCTGCAATGCTTCAAGGTATAAGATATTTAAATTATAGAAGTCTGATATGTGTAAAATATTACATTATTGTGACTTTAATTTTTATTATTTGCCATTTGGATAACTTCTGTGAATTTACTGTTCATATTACTTATTTCACACTAGTTTTTTTTTTTTTTTTTTTTTTTTTTTTTGAGAGAGAGTCTTGCTCTGTCCCCAGGCTGGAATGCAGTGGCGCAATCTCAGCTCACTGCAACCTTCACCTCCCGGGTTCAAGTGATTCTCCTGCCTCAGCCTCCAGCATAGCTGAGACTACAGGTGCCCGCCAGCAGGCCCAGCTAATTTTTGCATTTTTAGTTGAAACGGGGTTTCATCATGTTAGCCAAAATGGTCTCAATCTCTTGACCACGTGATCCGCCCACCTTGGCCTCCCAAAGTGCTGGGATTACAGGCATGAGCCACCGCACCTGGCCTATTTCACACTAGATTTTATCTTTACTTACTGGTAGGTGGCCTTCGAATAGTCTGGGAATGAATCTTGTGCTGAAAGATTGTAAATATTTTCTTCCAAATCTGTGACTTGCCCTTCAGATTAGAGTTTTAATGTTAGAATTGTCAAATGTATCAATATTTCTGTTATAGGTGGTGCCTTTAGTTCTTGTATTCTTATTTAAAAAGTCTTTTTCTGCCCTGAAATTATTCTATGTGTTCTTGTAAAACATTTTTAGTATTGTTCTCCATATTTAAGATATTTCCATCTGGAATTTATTTTTGTATGGTGTGAGATATGGATATAACCAGAAATATAATTATTTTTTCCTCAATGCAAGCCAAATTTTTTTTGGTTATTTATTTTATAAGCCCTGTTTATTACATCTTTTCCTCACTGATTCCCCACTGGCCAGTAAGGTCACTACTGTTTTACACCAAATTCTCCAATACGAGTCTATTTCTGGCCTCTCTCATCTATTTGTTTATCTCTGAATCAAGCCCAGGGATCAATGTTTTGTTATGGGGAACTGGAATTTTTGAGAAGCTCACTGGTTACTGTCCTCTACCATAGAAATGACCTCTGGATTGGCAGAAGGTTGTTGGAAATACCTAACAATCAGAGGCAAGGTAGATGTAATTAATATCATGGCATCAAGACCAGAGAGGTACTTAGCATGCTTGACACACAGGGATTTCCAGTGATGGTGAATAAATCGTGATGTCTATACAGTTGAGATATAAGAACAGCTAAGTTCTAAATTGTGTCATTGGTGCAATAAAAAAAGAAATTAAGACCCAGTGAGCAGAAAGCTGATGTCAGGTACCATAATGGAAAATCACCATGTTCATCCAGCTTCTAGATCTACATTTGTCAATATTGTTCGAATGGGTGATAAGATCTCTTTGAAGAATGACCCTGCAATTAAACCAGAGGAATATGATAATTATCTTTCTTGCTTGCTCCAAAGAAACCCTAAGCTATTTTGCCAGGGTAAAGGCCACTTAGGAACAAGTAATACCTAGATTTTCCAAGGCAATGCAAAATACAATCTTAGTCCTCTAATTTTAAAGAGGGCTTATAGAAGCCAAGTAATCAGTGCAGATACAGCCCAGGATAATCTGATAGTGCATCCATAGGTCCTTGAACTCACTCTGGTTCTTTCCTCAGGTTACAAATGTGTAATTGATGCAGATATATATATATATAGCAGGTCACATTGGCTGGAATGGGAGATACAGTAGAAAGTCCCTGAAATTTATGTCCCCCGGCCAAGGTAAATAATCCAAAGTAAGTAAATCAGAAGAAATACCATATCTCACAAAGAATTGCAGGGATGTCTACTACTATCAAAGAATTGAAGGATGTAGTGGTGATGCACCATTTCTCTATCAATTCATCTAGGCCTTCACAAATATCAGATGAACAACGGCAGATGAGGGTACTATAAACATAACAAGGAGGTAGCTCCAATCACAGTAACTGTGTGAAATATAATCCTTTTACTGAAGCAGATCAATGCAGATTCTGGAATTTAATAAGCATTTATTTATTTATTTAACAAAATTTTCTTATCAGTTCCCTGAGTATGGAGAATCAGAAATAGTACTTTTTCTTAGCAAAAAAGCAATTTACCTTCACTGTCCTGCCTTACAGCTATTTGACTCTCCTCCCCTCTATTATGTAATTTAATTTGGCACTAGATGATAGTAAACTCTGTGCACATGTATATTTATATGTATATGTGTATGGTTTTTTGCTTTGAAATTGCGAAAGGTAACATGTATTTGATAATGATGATTTTCCACTTCATTTCCTAAGTTTTCATGTTTTTATTCACTTGTAGACTAATTGTATCTCAAGCTTTGTAATAAACTGGTCAAATCTTTCATTTTTTTCTCATTCAGCAACATTAAACACATAGAGCTCAGAAGTGAATTTTCCTTTGACATGCAATAATCTTCAGACATTTTGAATGCAACAAAAACTTCTCTGTGTTTCCATCTCATAAGGTAAGGGTATTGGCTAAGGGTATTGTAAAACTCTCCAGCCATTTGAAGCTCTCCTGCACAATGAAATACATGAAATGCTGTAGGTTTAGAGATTGCTGGATGATTTCAACATACAATTGAAATTATCATAACTCTTTTATTCAAACTTTGATATTTCTACTACTACATTTTACATTTTTTTTCAAATCTTCATAGTGAAAAATAATGAAAACCTTTTCACAAACATTCTTAAACTTCTCTATGCATAATTTAATAATAAAAACCTGCTTGGTCCTACAGAACTCAGACCTCCTTTAAATCTCCTAATACACCATTTTAATTTGCTGCATGGATTTTGTTAACCTGTCAGGGGTTGTAAAACAGATAACAGAGAAATTTTGAGCATTAATAATCTATTTTTATAGATGTGCTCCTCTCTACCTCATTAGTAGACCTGATGCCAAACTACTTTCTATGGACTGGCTGAAAAATCTCACCTCAAAGAATCAGACACAAATACTAACACTGTCTTAGAAAAAAATGTGCATATGGTCTCCCAAAGGTACTCATCTAGTTATTTCCCATTTTCACATTTACAAATACTAATTGGTCCACCTAGGTGACACCCTCAGATCAGAGAAAATTTGAGTGGTAGATAATGGAAATAAATCTTTAAAGACACTGGACCAAGACATATGAGCTAGATACGTAAATGTCTTGTTTAAGATGTTGGCTAGGAAGGTACCAAGAGCAGATTTTACCTAATTGATAATTTTTCTTAAGACCACTAATACTTATTAATAACTATTAGCATAGTATCAAATCCCTCAGAGAATATGGAAATATTAGACCCGGGAAATAAGAGTGATGTAATGAGATCATCAGAAACGTTTTCGTTAGTTCTGACTTCAGACTTCAATTGATCACTTATTAGCTGTGTGATCTAGGGCAAATTATTGCACTTCACTTTTACCATCTGTAAACTGTAAATAGTAACACATACCTGAGACAATTGTTGTGAAAATTAAGTAATGAAATACATCTAGCACATCATTAAGGCTCTGTGAATGTTAGCTTTTTAAAAATATACATCTATGTTAATAGAAAAAAAACTCAAAAATTAGAAAGGCAAGATTATTTCTTACATTTCCTCCAGTTTGATGTTTCTGATGATATGTTTCCAAATGAAGGCAGAAGAATCAGGGAAACTTGCTTAGCTCTTATTTAGAAGCTCAAATGCCACCAAACTTCACATCTGCAGCATGGCGTTCTCACATATTGTCAGTTTCCACTTATACAAACCAATTTGACCATGCAGCATATTCACTACACCCCCGGGACAAGAACAAGTATTCTAGTTAAGAAGATAGACTTTTCTGTGTTGGAATTACAGCCCCTAAATTCAAACTTAACTCCCAGGATATCTCCCTTTCCAACATGCCTGAGAACACAGACTAATCAAGTCCATTTATCTCCTACCTTAAGGGAGATCCTGCTAACAGCTTTGTAAATAGTGCTTTTTACAAATCTTAAAAGTCAAGATTAACAATAAAAGTAAATGCACACCCATGGGAAATGCTAACGGTAAAATGATAATGAAATTACCTCTAGCCCTCCTTCTGATGAAAAGTTTTCATCGTTCTCTTTGGATTTGTTTTGCTAAAGCATATTCTGTTTTTCTTGTATTGTTTTTATGTTTTTGTTTTGATAAAGCATATTCTGTTTTTCTTGTATTGTTTCTATGTTTTTGTATTTGAAGCTAGGGAGTGAAAAAGTAAAGACAGTATAGCAGTTATGTAGTTTACAAGATTACTTGATGTGTCACTGGATGCCATCTTAATAATACTAGGATGTATATTTAAAGAAGTAAAATTATATCTACTTGCAGATAACATGATTCTCTATGTTAAAAAAAAAACAAAGATTCCACAAAAAAAGCTATTACAACTAGTAAATAAATTCAGTAAAGTTGCAGGAAGCAAAATCAGCATACAAAAACCAGTAGCTTGTTTTTTGTTTTTTTTTTTTTTTTTTGAGATGGAGCCTGACTCTGTCACCCAGGCTGGAGGGCAGTGGCATGATCTCCGGTCACTGCAATGTCCACTTCCCAGGTTCAAATGATTCTCCTGCCTGAGCTTCCTGAATAGCTGGGATCACAGGCACCTGCTACCATGCCCAGATAATTTTTTGTATTTTTAGTAGATACAGGGTTTTCTCATGTTAGCCAGGCTGGTCTCAAACTCCTGGCCTCAAGTGATCTGCCCACCTGGGCCTCCCAGAGTGCTGGGATTACATGCTTGAGCCACCGCACTCAGTCCAGTAGCATTTTTTAATGCCTAAATAACAGCCTAACTGAAAAAAAAATCAAGAAAACTAGACTACGATAGCATCAAAAAATTAGAATACTTAGTAATAAATTAAACCAAGGAGGTAAAAGACCTGCACACTGAAAACAATAAAACATTGACAAACTAAATTACAGAGGACACAAATTAAAGGAAAGATATTCCATGCTAATGGATTAGAAGAATTAATAGTTAAAATATCCATACTACTCAAAGCAATTTACAAATTTAATGCAATCCCTATCAAAACCCAATGATATTCTTTACAGAAATAGAAAAAATAATCCTAAAATTTATATGGAACCACAAAAGACCCTGGATAGCCAAAACAATTCTGTGAAACAAAAGTTGGCAGTATTATACTTTCTGATTTAAAACTCTTTTACAAGGTGATAGTAATCAAAACAGTATGGTACTGGTATGAAAACAGACACAAAGGCATGAGAGAATAGAGAGCATAGAAATAAATCCAACCACATACAATCAACTAATTTTTAACACGGGCACCAAGAGGACACACTGGGGAAAGGATAGTTACTTTAATAAATGATGCTGGGGAAACTGGATTTCTACATGCAAAAGAATGAAATTTGACTTACATTTTATGCCATACACAAAATTCAGCTCAAAATCGGTAAAATACCTAAATGTAAGACCAGAAACGATAAAACTCTTAGAAAAAAACATAGGGGAAAATTTCCTGAACAATGGCTTTGGCAATAATTTTTTTGAATATCACATCAAAAGCTCAGGCCCCCAAAACAAAAATAAATAAATCGGATTACATCAAACTAAAAAGCTTCTGCATACAATCAACAAAATGAAACAACATCCTACAGATCAAAAAAATACTTGCAAACCATATTATCAAATAAGGGGTTAGTATTCGAAATTTATAAAGAACTCAAGACAGCTTAATACTACAAAAACAAATAATCCTATTAAAAAATGGGCAAAGGACCCAAACAGATCTTTCTCCAGAGAAAACATAAAAACGGCCAACAGGTATATGAAAAAGTGTTCTACATCATTAGCCATCAGGGAAGTGCAAATCAAAACCATCATGAGTACTACATCACATCATTAGGATGGCTACTATAAAAAATGAAAATTAAAAAAGATAAATGCTGGTTGAGGGTATGAAGAAAGGGAAACTCTTGTGTGCTGTTGGCGGAAATGTAGATTGATACAGCCATTATGGGAAAGAATATGGAGGTTTCTAAAGAAATTAAAATTGGAACTACCACTCCCATATTCATTGCAACATTATTCTAGCCAAGATGTGGAAACAACCTATGTGTTCATCAACCGACACATGAATAAGGAATATTATTCATTCCTAAAAAACAATGTGGTCGTGCCATTTGCCACAACATGGATGAGCCTGGGGGAAATTACTAAATGAAATAAGCCAGATGCAGAAAGAAAAATATTGCATGATCTCATATGTGGAATCTTAAAAAAAAATTTAAATATACAGAAACAAAGAACAAAACAATGGTTACTAGGGGCAGGGAAGATGTGGGGTGGAAATGGGGAGATGTAGGTTAGAGGATTCAAACTAGCAGATGTGTAGAATGAACAAGTCTAAAGATCTAATGTACAACATGATTATAGGTCATAAAATTGTACTGTATATAGGATTCATGATAAATGAGTAGATTTTAGCTGCTTTTGCCACCCACAAAAAATATGAGTAATTATGTGAAATTTTGGACATGTTAATTTCTTTCATTTTAGTAATCTTTTTACTATATAATGTATCATATAACATCATGGTGTATACCTTAAATAAACACAATAAAATTTATTTTTAATAATTAAAAAAGCATTGCTTTTAGCGCCTTATTAACCTGGTTTGAATTCTAATCTCACCACTGCTAGCTTTTTGACTTTCCACAAATGCTTAACTTGTCTGACTCTCAGTGTCTTCATGTGCATAAAGGTAAAATTACCTGAAATTAATTCAGAAAGAATAAATGAAACTGGCATAGTAGGCTGCAAAATGTCAGTTCTTGTTTCCCATTGTTGTGTTTCCTCTTCGTCTGTATTTACTTCATCATGAGAAACTAACAATGTTTAATAAAGAATAGTCTCTCATCTCCCTTCATAGACATATATTCATATATTTTTGAGACAGAGTCTAGCTCTGTCATCCAGGCTGGAGGGGAGTGGCATGATCTCTGCTCACTGCAACCTCCACCTCCCGGGTTCAAGCGATTCTCCTGCCTCAGCCTCTTGAGTAGCTGGGACTACAGGTGTGTGCCACCACGCCTGGCTAATTTTTTTTATTTTTAGTAGAGACGGGGTTTCACCATGTTAGACAGGATGGTCTCGATCTCCTGACCTTGTGATACACCCACCTCAGCCTCCCAAAGTACTGGGATATAAATATAAATTATATTTATATAAATATAAAAAATATATGTTTTTTATAATTTTCTCCTTGTAATACATCTTCATCTTGGACACAACCAAAAAAGCAATACTAATGAAAAACACAACAAATAAAGGCTAAGGAATTCTTACAGATTAAAGGAGACTGAAGGGATATGACAACAAAATGAAACATGATTCTTGATTGCATTCTGAAATATAACAGCCTTAGTGAAATATTTGGTAAACTAAAATCATTACCAAAAATATTTGGTAAATAAAATCTTTAACTGTGATCATAGCATTTTATTAAGGTTAATTTCTTGATTGTGATCATTGTAATGTGGTTATGGAAAACAATATCTCTATTTTTGGTAAACACATATTAAGTTATTTAGAACTAAAGGAGTATCATGTTTGCAACTTACTCTCAAATGATTCAGAAATATGTTTGTGTGCATATAGCTACATGTGTATGCATGTGTATGAGTGTATACTTAAACACATATACCTATATATGTATATACATACATGTAGTCAATCCTTATTATTCACGGGTTCCATATTTCCAAATTCAATACCTCACTAAAATTGATTTGTAATCACAAAATCAATACATGTGACACTTTTGGAGTCATTTGTGGACACGCACAGAGTGGTGAAAATATGAGTTGCCAAATAAGCACAAATCCAGCTGAGGTCAAACAAGCTATCCCCTGCCTTCTTGTTTCACCTCTCACATTGTAAACAAATGTCGTTTTCACGATCTATTTAGAGTAACATTTTTCACATGCTTATGCTTTGTATTGGTGATTTTGCTGTTTAAAATGTCCCTCAGACATATTGCTGAAGTGCTGTCTAGTGTTCCCAAGAGGAGGAAGGCTGTGCCTTCTGGAGGGAATATATGTGTTAGAAAGTCTCTGTTCAGGCATGAGTTATGGTGCTGTCAGCCATGAGTTCACTGTTAATCAACAATATATTTTAAATAAGGTGTCTTTAAACAGAAATACACATAAAACAAAGTTTTGTATTTGTGGAATTCAGTTGTGGAAATGTTGTGACCAGAGACTCATGGGAACCTAACCCTGTATTTCCCTTAGGAACAATGACTTGGTATTTGCTAATTCAGTGTTTGCAGTGGCTTTAAAGAACAAAACTAATACAAATAACAAGAATACAGAAAGAGAGAGAGAAGGAGAGTGAGAGGAATGATAAAGCAAATGTGATAATATTAATTTGGAAAATCTAGAAAAGAATTATGCAAGAATTTTTTCTACTATTTGTGTAGGTTTTCTGTAAGTCTAAATTTTACAATGAAATTTAAAGATTAAAAGCAAAACAAAATGCTGCACCCTTGGTTCAGAATCTTCTCTCAGAATCAGGAGCAATCTAGAGGCAGATGAGGGGAGGTGCACCAAGATGTGGGAGTCTGAGAGGCAGGCGTCTGTTTACTCTGGGTGACCCTGAGCAGAATAAGTAGGAGAGTATGAATAATGGTCAAGAAAAGAAGTAAGATGTACAAGAGGCATGAAAAGTCCTGAATGTAGAAGAATCATGGGGTCAGAAGCTACTCTAATTTGTGGGAAATTGGGAAACAAGGTAAAAAAATATAGATTTGACCAAGCATTCAGATTTAAAAGCTTAATGTGAGGCGATTGGAAGTTCTGCTCGATAGACACTGTTTACATAGCACTGGATCAACCCGATAACTTTAAAAGAAATGGGCAGGAGCAGACACTCCCTTCCTCTGCATTAATATTCATCTTTTCTCATCATTGTAATTCTTCCAGAGCCATTTGTCAAAACTTCTTTTGATTATAAAAAATGAGGTAAAAAAGAGTGATGAATAACAACAAAAACCTTCTGTTGCATCTGGGGACAAATGTTTATTTGTGTGCTGAAATTGATGTATGTGTTTCTTTGGTTGTATGGATTTGGGAGTATTTTTTTGTTTGTTTAGGAAATAAGTACATTTAACAATATATCCTGGACACATTGTTAAGTGAATTTGTTATTAGAGTGTGTCTTATTCTGTTGTGTGTTGCTATAACAGAATGCCACAGACTGTGTAATTTATAAAGACAAGAAATTTATTTCTTCAAGTTCTGGAGGCTGGAATGTCCAAGGTGGAGGAACCCACATTTGGTGAGGAACTTCTTGCTGCATCATCCCATGGGGGAAGGTGGAAGGGCAAGAGAGAGAGAGAGAGACAGAGACAGTGACAGAGAGACAGAGAGCAAGAGGTGGTTGAGCTAACTTTTATAACAAGTTCACTCTTGTGATAAATAACCCACACCCATAATAATGACGTTAATCCATTTTGATTACTTCTTAAAGGTACCACTCTCAACACTGTTGCACTGTGGATTAAGTTCCCAACACATGAACTTTGGGGGTACATGCAAACCATAGCATCCCACCCCTGGCTCCCAAAATTCATGTACTTATCACAATGCAAAATACATGTATTCCAACCCAACTGTCCCCAAAGTCAACTTGTTCCAGCATCAACTCAGAAGTTCAAAGTCCAGAGTCTCATCTAAATCAGATATGGGTGAGACTCAAGGCACAATTCATCCTGAGGCAAATTCTTCTGTTGTGAGCCTGTGAAATTAACAAGTTACGTGCTTCCAAAATACAATGGCAGGACAGGCATAGGACAGACATTTCCATTTCAAAAGAAGAAAGGGTTAACTGGTCCCAAATAAGTCTAAAATCCCAAAGGGAAAACAACATTAAATCTTAAAGTTTCAGAATAATCTTTGATTTTATGTTCCACATTCTGGGCACACTGGTGTGGTGGTTTTGCTGGACTCAGTCCACTCCACAGCTCTCATGGATTGGAGTCTTGTGCCTGCCACTCTCCCAGGCTGATGCTGTAAGCTGGTAGCTCTACACTTCTGGGGTCTTGGGAACAGTTCCACTCCCACTGCTCCACTAGGCATTGTCTTAGTGGAGGCTCCCTGTGGTGGCTCCAACTCCACATTTCCACTCAGCATTGCCCTAGAAAGGGCTCTCTGTGGTGGCTTCATCTCTAAAACAAGCCTCTTCCTGGGCCCCTAGGCTGTCTGCAACACCATGTGAAATCTAGATGGAGGAAGCCCTACAACTCTTGTATTCCACACACCTGCAGAATTAGGACCACGCGGTTGCTGCCAAAATTTATGGCCTGTACCTTCCAGATCAGTGGGTCAAAATGCACCCGTGCCTCCTTGAGCCATTGCTGGGGTAGCCCAGGAGCACTGTGCCAGACTATGGAGAGCAGAAACCCATGGGCAGCAAGCCCATGGAGGGCATTCCAGGCCCATCCCTCAAAACAATTCTGTCCTCCTAGAGCTCAGGCATGTGATTGGGGTCAGGCCTCAAATATCTCCAAAATGCCTTCAGGGTCATTCACCCAAAGTCTTGATGGTCCCTTCTGTCTGGACTAATTTTAGCATAGGATTGCTTGGATACACCTTTGGTTTGCGATCCTGAACATGCTTTTTTGTTCTTCACATGGCCAGCCTGGAAATTTTCAAAATCTTTCCATTCTTTGTCTCTTGTAATTGTAAATTCCATCTTTAAGTCTTTTCTTTCCTCTTGCATCATACTGTATGCAGCTAAAAGAAGCCATGTAACTCCTTCAATATTTTGCTTAGAAATTTCTTCAGCCAGACATTCTAGTTCATTGCTCCTGAATTCCTCTTTCCATAAAGCCATAAGGCATGGACACAATTCACCAACATTCTTCGCCACTTCATAACATTACTCCAGTTTCCAATCAGATAATCCTCTTTGCCATCTGAGATTTCACTAGAATTGTCTTTATTCTTCATATTTTTAACAACATTCTGATTATAACCACTTATGCAATCTTTACAAAGTTTCAAATTTTCCCTACAGCTCTCCCCTTCTTCTGAGCCCTCATCAGAATCACTCTTAACACTCCATTTATGGCAATCTAGGCCTTTTCTAGCCTGCTCCTCAAAATTCTTCTAGCCTCTACCTATTACCCAGCTCCAAATCTGCTTCTACATTTTCAGTTATTTGTTACAGCCACAGCCCTGCTTCTCAGTACCAGTTATCTGTCTTAGTCCATTTAGTGTTGCAATAACAGAATTCCACAGACTGAGTACTTCATTTTTAAAAAGAAATTTCCTTCTGATACTTCTGAAGGCTGGGAAGTCCATGGTTGGGGGCCTCAAATCTGGTGAGAGCCTTCCTGCTGCATCATCCCATGACAGGAGGAACGAAAAGACAGCAAGAGGGCACCAAACTTGTTTATAATAATCCCACCATCCCCACTCTCATGATAATTATCCAACTCCCATGATAATGATATTAGACCATTCATGAGGGAAGAGCCCTCATGATTGAATCACCTCTTTTTTTTTTTTTTTTTTTTTTTTTTCAGGCAGAGTTTCACTCTTGTTGCCCTGGCTGGAATGCAATGCGCAATCTTAGCTCAATGCAACCTCCGACTCCTGGGTTCAAGCGATTCTCCTGCCTCGTCCTCCCAAGTAGCTGGGACTACAGGCATGCAACACCATGCCTGGCTAATTTTGTATTTTTAGTAGAGATGGGGTTTCTCTATGTTGGTCAGGCTGGTCTCCAACTCCCTACCTCAGGTGATCTGCCCACCTCGGGGCCTCCCAAAGTGTGGGATTACAGGCGTGAGCCACTGCACCTGGCCCAATCACCTGTTAAAGGTCTCACCTCTCAATATTGTCACACTGGGAATTAAGTTACCAACACATGAATGTTGTGGGAGACATTCAAGCCATAACAGAACATGACATGCATACAAAAGGGGCATAATTCATAAGTGTACAGCTTAATAAATTTTTACAAAGTTATCAAGAAAAAGAATATCATCAGTACAACGGTTGTCTTCATACTTCCTCCCAGTCACTATTTCCCTCAAAGGTACCATTATCCCACTTCCATAGGTTAGTTTTGCCTATGTTTGAACTTTATATAAACAATATTATGCAGTATATACTCTTTCTTACCTGGTTTCTTTTATTTAATATTGTCTCTATGGATATCATTTAGTTTTTCCATGTAATAATAGTTTGTTCATTCTTATTGCTGTATAATATTCTCTTGTTTGAATATACTAAAATTTATTTATTCTGTTTACTAGTGAATTATATTTGATTGTTTTCAGTTTGGGGTTATTATCAATAGTACTGTTATAAACACCCTTATATTGCATTTGGTACACATCTACAAACGGTGTTTATACCTAGTTGTGATATTGTTGGGTTATTGAGTATATGTATGTTCAGTGCTCAGTTTTAATCTGTCAAACAGTAGTTACGGTTGTTAAAACAATTTATACAATCAATAGTGGTGTATTAAAAATTATCCTGGATTATTTTTATTGTTGTTTGCCATTTTTATTTGACTATATTTGGAGAATATATTCTGCAGAACGTGTACTTCTTGAAAGGTAAAATTTTAATTGTGACCAAGAACATGAACAACTTTTAAAAATATTTCCTGAACTAAGAGAAAAAATGTATAGTCTATTTTTTTTATATACACACACAATCATCAAATTGAGACCTGAATAACTTTGGAGCAGTAGCATATTCCAAGATACAAAGACAATAGCATATAAATGCCAATCTCTCCAAATTAATATATAAACTTAATGCACTTCCAAATAAATTATAATAAAGTGTTTTTGTAACGTAAAAATTATACTATGTTTATGCACAAAGACACTTTTTAAAAATCAACTATCATGAAAAATTGAAACTAAAGTAGTAAAGAGATGCTTGTCCTACTACATACAATGCATTACCATCAAGTTACTATAAACTTTAATAGAATGTGTTGGTAGAGGAATATCCAAATAGGAAAATATAGAGTCTAGAAACCAATTCAAGTACATAGAAATTTTACATACAATAAATATGGTTTTACAATATGTTTGATAAAATGAACTATATTTAATAACTATCCTGAAATAAATAACATTATTTTTCAGCTATCCAGTAAGCATAATTGGCTACCCATTCAGAAAAAAAGACTTACACTCTATTTGATATCACACAAAAAATAAATCACACATTAATTTCTTTAATTAATTTCATTAATTTAATTAAATCACATATTAATTAAAACTAAATATTCAAAAATTAAGTTTATCAGTAGAATACTTAAAAGAATATTTGTGTAACTTTGGGATTGGTGGATGATTTAAGAAGAATATTTTGGAATTCAGAAGCCATAATTATCAAAAGATTTGACTACATAAAAATTAAAATTTCATTTAAAATTTTAAAGA
Organism: Pongo pygmaeus; assembly: GCF_028885625.2. Lineage (NCBI taxonomy): Eukaryota > Metazoa > Chordata > Mammalia > Primates > Hominidae > Pongo > Pongo pygmaeus. The sequence goes on along the minus strand of NC_072376.2, from coordinate 161,496,912 downwards.
TAGACTGGGAGAAAAGATTCGCAATATATTTAACAAAGGTTAAAAATCAAAGAAAATGACTGAATAAATTGTACTTTAAACCTAAATGTTACTCAGCTATTAAAAAGAATGAGTTAGATCTACATGCATTGACATAAAAAATGACCATTTTTTGGTCATTGACCAAGATTATTTTGTTAATCTATATTCTGGGAAGATAATGACAGCAGTACAGCTTTTGGATCTTCTTGAAACTTCATGTAAAAACAGTCAAAGTAACTAGAGAGAAAATTCAAAATATTTACAACAAAAATTGAAAACAGGGTACCACCATGAACCCCAAAATACAAACAGAGACAAAGTACCAATAACCACAAGATCTAAACGTTATTGAAATCTGTATGAGAGAAAACAGAGGGAAGCAAGCATATACCTGACTGACCTAAGAACAGGATAGCACAAAATAGTCATCTTAAACTTTGGCAGACGAATTTGAAAACAGCAGCTGCATCTAGGAAGGGTTTTGCACCCTCCAATAGTTTTTAAGGGCAAAGAGCCACGGTAAGGCTAAAGAGTTTGGAGCAGTCTAGTCCCTCTGAACTCTTGAAACTTCCTTGTAGGACAGGGTCACACACTGAGAAGAAACTTCTGGGAGCAAAATGAAAACTGAGAAGGATTGGTATACAAGAAACAAAGAAAAGAGAAAAGCCAAATAAAATTGGGCAAAGTGAATAAAGCCAGCAAATCATAGAAAACAGTATGCCATATATTTAACACTACACAAAAACAAAAACAAAAAGAAAATTTGTGAAGACAGAAAGCTATCTAAACATAGATCATTCTGAAAATTTAGAACAGAAATCATATTAAAATGAGCAACATAAAGGTATTGAGATCAAATTCCATATAAAATTACTGCAGGAAAAAGAATAAGAACCCGGATGACATCTGTATACAATAAAACACACCAGAAAGATACATTCAAAAGACAGATAACCGGTGTAAAGTACTATTTCCAAACAAGCTAAAAGGCATTAAGAAAATGCACAAAATATGAAAAAACAGTGTAACTTAAAATTACAAAAATTCAAAACTGAGGTAATGGAACTCAAGAATTAGAAATAAGGGAGAAAATCATTTTAGAAATCAAGACTTAGCTAGAAGAAATACAGGAGTGAATAAGCACAACAAATATTGTCTTAGGGACTTTACAAGAAAATGGTGGATAGGAGGCAGGACTAACTTGCAGCTCCTACTCAGCAGGACAGAGCAGTGTGTGGAGACCCACATTGTGAACTTTTGCTCCAAGAACTACTGCAGGAAGATACCAGGAAAGCCAAGATAATCCACAGACCCTCTGACAGAGGTGAATTGCCACTGCAGGCTCCATGGGACGGCTGAGGAATGCCAAAGACAAAGAGCATAATCTCTTGGAAGCTCTATGGCCCCGCCCACGGCCTGATCCTCCCTACACTACCACAGCTGATGCACTCTTGAAAGCACCACATCCTGGCTGGAGGCCAACCAACACAGAACCAGCGCACTTAACAATAATACAACCGAGGACCCTCAAAGTTCACTTTGCTACCCTACTACTTCTGCTAGAGCAGGTGCTGGTATCCATGGCTGAGAGACCTGAAGATGAATCACATCACAGGACTCTTTGCAGACATTCTCCAGTACCAGCCTGGAGCTACAGTGGGTGGCTAGACCAAAAAAAGAAATAACAATTGCTGCAGTTTGGTTCTCAGGAAGCCCCATCCCTAGGGGAAAGGGGAGAGCACCACATCAAGGGAGCACTGTGAGAGACAAAGGAATCTGAACAGCAGCCCGTGAGTCCCAGATTGTCCCTCTGATATAGTCTACCCAAATGAGAAGGTACCAGAAAAACAATTCTGGTAATATGACAAAACAAGGCTCTGTAACAGCCCCAAAAGATCACACTAGCTCACCAGCAATGGATCCAAACCAAGATGAAATCTCTGAATTGCCAGAAAAAGAATTCAGGAGGTCAACTATTAAGCCATTCAAGGAGGCACTAGAGGAAGGTGAAATCCAACTTAAAGAAATAAAAAAAAAAAACTGATACAGGTTATTAATGAAAAAATCTCCAATAAAATAGATAGCATAAATAAAAAAACAATCATAGCTTCTGGAAATGAAAGACACAATTAGAGAATTGCAAAATACACTGAAAAGTTTCAACAATAGAATCAAACAAGTAGAAGAAAGAACTTCAGAGCTCAAAGACAAGGCTTTCAAATTAACCCAATCAGACAAAGACAAAGAAAAAGGAATTTTTAAAAATGAACAAAGCCTCCAAGAAGTTGGGGATTATGTCAAACGACCAAACCTAAGAATAATTGGTGTTCCTGAGGAAGAAGAGCAATCTAAAATTTTGGAAAACATATTTGAGGGAATAATCAAGGAAAACTTCCCCAGCCTTGCTAGAGATCTAGACATCGAAATACCAGAAGCTCAAAGAACACCTGGGAAATTAATCACAAAAATATAATCACCTAGGCACAGAGTCATCCCACTATCTAAAGTCAAGACAAAAGAAAGACTCTTAAGAGCTATGAGGCAAAAGCATTACATAACCTATAAAGGAAAACCTATCAGATTAACAGTAGATTTCTTAGCAGTAACCCTGCAAGCTAGAAGGGATTGGGGTCCTAGCTTTAGCATGCTCAAACAAAACAATTATCAGCCAAGAAATTTGTTTAAAGCAATACTAAGCTTCATAAATGAAGGAAAGATAAAGTTTTTTCAGACAAACAAACGCTGAGAGAATTCGCCACTAACAAGCCAGAACTACAAGAACTGCCAAAAGGAGCTCTAAATCTTTAAACAAATCCCTGAAACACATCAAATTAAAATCTCCTTAAAGCATAAATCTCACAGGACCTATGAGACAACAACACACGAAATAAAACTAAGGTATTCAGGCAACAAATAGCACAATGAACAGAATAGTACCTCACATCTTAATACTAACATTGAATATAAATGGTGTAAACGCTCCATATAAAAGATACAGAATAGCAGAATGGATAAGAATTCACCAGTCCATTCTGAGATGGCCAACTAGGAACAGCTCTGGTCTGCAGCTCCCAGCGTGATCGACGCAGAAGACAGGTGATTTCTGCATTTCCAACTGAGGTACCCAGTTCATCTCACTGGGACTAGTTGGACAGTGGATGCAGCCCACAGAGGGTGAGCTGAAGCAGAGTGGGGCATCGCCTCACCCAGGAAGCGCAAGAGGTCGGGGGATTTCCCTGTCCTAGCCAAGGAAAGCTGTGACAGACTGTACTGGGAAAATCGGGACACTGCTACCCAAATACTGCGCTTTTCCAACGGTCTTAGCAAAGAGCACACCAGGAGATTATGTCCCATGCCTGGCTCAGCGGGTCCCAAGTCCACAGAGCCTTGCTGACTGCTAGCGCAGCAGTCCGATCGAACTGCAAGGTGGCAGCCTGTCTGGGGGAGGCGCATCCGCCATTGCTGAGGCTTCAGTAGGTAAACAAAGTGGCCAGGAAGTTCAAACTGGGTGGAGCCCACTGCAGCTCAATGAGGCCTGTCTGCCTCTATGGACTCCACCTCTGGGGCAGGGCATAGCTGAACAAAAGACAGCAGAAACTTCTGCAGACTGAAACGTCCCTGTCTGACAGCTGTGAAGAGAGCAGTAGCTCTCCCAGCATGGCATTTGAGCTCTGAGAACGGACAGACTGCCTCCTCAAGTGGGTCCCTGACCCCTGTGTAGCCTAACTGGGAGACATTTGCCAGTAGAGGCTGACTGACACCTCATGCAGCCAGGTGCCCCTCTGAGACAAAGCTTCCAGAGGAAGGATCAGGCAGCAATATTTGCTGTTCTGCAATATTTGCTGTTCTGCAGCCTCTGCTGGTGATAGCCAGGCAAACAGGGTCTGGAGTGGAACTCCAGCAAACTCCAACAGACCTGCAGCTGAAGAACCTGACTGTCAGAAGGAAAGCTAACAAACAGAAAGGAATAGCATCAACATCAACAAAAAGAACATCCACACCAAAACCCCATCTGTAGGTCACCATCATCAAAGACCAAAGGTAGATAAAACCAAAAAGATGGGAAGAAACCAGAGCAGAAAAGCTGAAAATTATAAAAACCAGAGTGCGTCTTCTCCTCCAAAGTTCTGCAGCTCCTTGCCAGCAATGGAGCAAAGCTAGATGGAGAATGACTTTGATGAGTTGACAGAAGTAGGCTTCAGAAGGTCGGTAATAACAAAATTCTCTGAGCTAAAGGAGGATATTCAAACCCATTGCAAGAAAGCTAAAAATGCTAAAAACCTTGAAAAAAGATTAGATGAATGGCTAACTAGAACAAACAGTATAGAGAAGACCTTAAAATGACCTGATGGAGCTGAAAACCATGGCACGAGAACTACATGATGCATGCACAAGCTTCAGTAGCTGATTCCATCAAGTGGAAGAAAGGGTATCAGTGACTGAAGATCAAATGAATGAAATGAAGCAAGAAGAGACAGAGAAAAAAAGAGTAAAAAGAAACAAAAAAAGCCTCCAAGAAATATGGGACTATGTGAAAAGACCAAATCTACATTTGATTGGTGTACCTGAAAGTGAAGGGGAGAATGGAACCAAGCTGGAAAACACTCTGCAGGATATTATCCAGGATAAATTCCCCAACCTAGCAAGGCAGGTCAACATTCAAATTCAGGAAATACAGAGAACACCACAAAGATACTCCTCAAGAAGAGCAACCCCAAGACACATAATTGTCAGATTCACCAAGGTTGAAATGAAGGAAAAAATGTTAAGGGCAGCCAGAGAGAAAGGTTGGGTTACCCACAATGGGAAGCCCATCACACTAATAGCGGATTTCTTGGCAGAAACTCTACAAGCCAGAAGATTGTGGGGGCTAATATTCAACATTCTTAAAGAAAAGAATTTTCAGCCCAGAATGTCATATCCAGCCAAACTAAGCTTCATAGGTGAAGGAGAAATAAAATCCTTAACAGACAAGCAAATGCTGAGAGATTTTGTCACCACCAAACCTGCCTTACAAGACCTCCTGAAGGAAGCACTAAACATGGAAAGGAACAACCGGTACCAGCCACTGCAAAAACATACCAAATTGTAAAGATCACTGATGCTAGGAAGAAATTCCGTCAACTAACAGACAAAATAACCAACTAACATCAAAATGACAGGGTCAAATTCACACGTAACAATATTAACCTTAAATGTAAATGGGCTAAATGCCCCAATTAAAAGACACACACTGGCAAATTGGATAGAGTCAAGACCCATCAGTGTGTTGTATTCAGGAGACCTATCTCACATGCAGAGACAAACAGGCTCAGAATAAAGTGATGGAGGAAGATCTACCAAACAAATGGAAAGCAAAAAAAATCAGGGGTTGCAATCCTAGTCTCTGATAAAACAGACTTTAAACCAACAAAGATCAAAAGAGACAAATAAGGCCATTAAATAATAGTAAAGGGATCAATTCAACAAGAAGAGCTAACTATCCTAAATATATATGCACCCAATACAGGAGCACTCACATTCATAAAGCAAGTCCTTAGAGACCTACAAGAGACTTAGACTCCTACACAATAATAATGGGAGGCTTTAACACCCCACTGTCAATATTAGACAGATTAACAAGACAGAAGGTTAACAAGGATATTCAGGACTTGAACTCAGCTCTGCACCAAGCAGACCTAATAGACATCTACCGAACTCTCTACCACAAATCAACAGAACATACATTCTTCTCAGCACCACATCACACTTATTCCAAAATTGACCACATAGTTGGAAGTAAAGCACTCCTCAGCAAATGTAAAAGAACAGAAATCACAACAAACTCTCTCTCAGATGACACTGCAATCAAATTAGAAGTCAGGATTAAGAAACTCACTGAAGGCGCGGTGGCTCACGCCTGTAATCCCAGCACTTTGGGAGGCTGAGGCAGGTGGATCACGAGGTCAAGAGATCGAGACCATCCTGGCTAAAGCAGTGAAACCCCGTCTCTACTAAAAATACAAAAAATGAGCCGGGTGTAGTGGCAGGCGCCTGTAGTCCCAGCTACTCCGGAGGCTGAGGCAAGAGAATGGTGTGAACCCAGGAGGCGGAGCTTGCAGTGAGCTGAGATTGTGCCACTGCACTCCAACCTGGGCAACAAAGCAAGACTCTGTCTCAAGGAAAAAAAAAAAAAAAAAAAAAACTCACTCAAAACCACACAACTACATGGAAACTGAACAACCTACTCCTGAAAGACTACTGGGTACATAACAAAATGAAGGCAGAAATAAAGATGCTCTTTGAAACCAATGAGAACAAAGACACAATGTACCAGAATCTCTGGGACACATTTAAAGTAGTGTGTGGAGGGAAATTTATAGCACTAAATACCAACAAGAGAAAGCAGGAAAGATCTAAAATCGACACCCTAACAACACAATTAAAAGAACTAGAGAAGCAAGAGCAAACACATTCAAAAGCTAGCAGAAGGCAAGAAATAACTAAGATCAGAGCAGAACTGAAGGAGATAGAGACACAAAAAACCCTTCAAAAAATCAATGAATCCAGGAGCTGGTTTTTTGAAAAGATCAACAAGATTGATAGACCACTAGCAAAACTAATAACGAAGAAAAGAGAGAAGAATCAAATAGACGCAATAAAAAATGATTAAGGGGATATCACCATCGATCCCAGAGAAATACAAACTACCATCAGAGAATACTATAAACACCTCTATGCAAATAAACTAGAAAATCTAGAAGAAATGAATAATACACCCTACCAAGACTAAACCAGGAAGAAGCTGAATCCCAGAATAGATCAATAACAGACTCTGAAATTGAGGCAATAATTAACAGCCTACCAACCAAAAAAAGTCCAAGACCAGATGGATTCACAGCCGGATTCTACCAGAGGTACAAAGAGGAGCTGGTACCATTCCTTCTGAAATTATTCCTATCAATAGAAAAAAAGGGAATCCTCCCTAACTCATTTTATGAGGTCAACATCATCCTGATACCAAAGCCTGGCAGACACACACAAAAAAAGAGAATTTTAGACCAATATCCCTGATGAACATCGATGGAAAAATCCTCAATAAATTACTGGCAAACTGAATCCAGCAGCACATCAAAAAGTTTATCCACCAAGATCAAGCTGGCTTCATCCCTGAGATGCAAGGCTTGTTCAACATATGCAAGTCAATAAATGTAATCCATCACATAAACAGAAACAATGACAAAAACCACACAATTATCTCAATAGATGCAGAAAAGGCCTTCGATAAAATTCAACAGCGCTTCATGCTAAAAGCTCTCAATAAACTAGCTACTGATGGAATGTATCTCAAAATAATAAGAGATATTTATGAAAAACCCACAGCCAATATCATACTGAATGGGCAAAAACTGGAAGCATTCCCTTTGAAAAAGGCACAAGACATGGATGCCCTGTCTCACCACTCCTATTCAACATAGTGTTGGAAGTTCTGGCCAGGGCAATTAGGCAAGAGAAAAAAATAAAGGGTATTCAGTTAGAAAAGGAGGAAGTCAAATTGTCCCTGCTTGCAGATGACATGATTGTATATTTAGAAAACCCCATCATCTCAGCCCCAAATCTCCTTAAGCTGATAAGCAACTTCAGCAGTCTCAGGATACAAAATCAGTGTGCAAAAGTCACAAGCATTCCTATACACGAATAACAGACAAACAGAGAGCCAAATCATGAGTGAATTCCCACTCACAATTGCTACAAAGACAATAAAATACCTAGGAATCCAACTTACATGGGATGTGAAGGACCTCTTCAAGAAGAACTACAAACCACTGCTCAACAAAATAAAAGAGGACACAAACAAATGGAAGAACATTCCATGCTCATGGATAGGAAAAATCAATATCATGAAAATGGCCATACTGCCCAAGGTAATTTATAGATTCAATGCCATCCCCATCAAGCTACCAATGACTTTCTTCACAGAATTGGAAAAAGCTACTTTAAAGTTCATATGGAACCATAAAAGAGCCCGCATTGCCAAGACAATCCTAAGCAAAAAGAACAAAGCTGGAGGCATCATGCTACCTGACTTCAAACTACACTACAAGGCTACAGTAATCAAAACAGCATGGTACTGGTACCAAAAAAGATATATAGACCAATGGAACAGAACAGAGGCCTCAGAAATAATACCACACATCTACAACCATCTGATCTTTGACAAACCTGACAAAAACAAGAAATGGGGAACGGATTCCCTATTTAATAAATGGTGCTGGGAAAACTGGCTAGCCATATGTACAAAGCTGAAACTGGATCCCTTCCTTACATCTTATACAAAAATTAATTCAAGATGGATTAAAGACTTAAATGTAAGACCTAAAACCATCAAAACCCTAGAAGAAAACCTAGGCAATACCATTCAGGACATAGGCATGGGCAAGGACTTCATGACTAAAACACCAAAAGCAATGGCAACAAAAGCCAAAATAGACAAATGGGATCTAATTAAACTAAAGAGCTTCTACACAGCAAAAGAAACTACCATCAGAGTGAACAGGCAACCTACAGAACGGGAGAAAATTTTTGCAACCTACCCATCTGACAAAGGGCTAATATCCAGAATATACAATGAACTCCAACAAATTTACAATAAAAAAATCAAACAATCCCATCAAAAAGTGGGCAAAGATATGAACAGACACTACTCAAAAGAAGACATTTATGCAGCCAACAGACACATGAAAAAATGCTCATCATCACTGGCCATCAGAGAAATGCAAATCAAAACCACAATGAGATAACATCTCACACCAGTTAGAATGGTGATCATTAAAAAGTCAGGAAACAACAGATGCTGGAGAGGATGTGGAGAAATAGGAACACTTTTACACTGTTAGTGGGACTGTAAACTAGTTCAACCATTGCAGAAGTCAGTGTGGCGATTCCTCAAGGGTCTAGAACTAGAAATACCATTTGACCCAGCCATCCCATTACTGGGTATATACCCAAAGGATTATAAATCATGCTGCTATAAAGACACGTGCACACATATGTTTATTGTGGCACTATTCACAATAGCAAAGACTTGGAACCAACCCAAATGTCCATCAATGATAGACTGGATTAAGAAAATGTGGCATATATACACTATGGAATACTATGCAGCCATAAAAAAGGATGAGTTCATGTCCTTTGTAGGGACATGGATGAAGCTGGAAACCATCATTCTGAGCAAAGTATTTCAAGGACACAAAACCAAACACTGCATGTTCTCACTCATAGGTAGGAATTGAACAATGAGAACACTTGGACACAGGGCGAGAAACATCACACACCGGGGCCTGTTGTGGCATTGGGGGATGGAGGAGGGATAGCATTAGGAGAAATACCTAATGTAAGTGACGAGTTAATGGGTGCAGCAAACCAACATGACACATGTATATATATATAACAAACCTGCACTGTGTGTGCATGTACCCTAGAACTGAAAATATAATAATAATAATAAAAAAATTCACCAACCATGTATCTGCTGTCTTCAAGAGACTCATCTGTGACATAGGGACTCACATAAGCTTAAGCTAAAGAGGTAGAAAAAGATATTCCATGCAAACGGACATCCAAAGTGAGTAGGAGTAGCTATTCTTATATCAGACGAAACAAACTTTAAAGCAACAACAGTTTGAAAAGACAAAGAGGGACATTATATAATGATAAATGGACTAGTCCAAAAGGAAATTATCACAGTCCTAAATTTATGTGCACCTAACACTGGAGCTCTCAAATTTATAAAACAATTATTACTAGACCTAAGAAATGAGATAGACAGCAACACAATAATAGTGGTGGACTTCGATACTCCACTGACAGCCCTAGACAGGTCAACAAGAGAGAAAGTCAACAAAGAAACAATGGACTTAAACTATACCCTGGAACATCTCAACATAGATTTACAGAACATTCTACTCAACAATTGTAGATGTAAATTCTATTCATCAGCACATGGAACTTTCTTCAAGATAGACCATATGATAGACCTCAAAACAAGTCTCAACAAATTTAAGAAAATCAAAATTATAGCAAGTACTCTCTCAGACCACAGTGTAATAAAATTGGAAATCAACTCCAAAAGGAACCCTCAAAACCATGCAAATACGTGATAAATAAGCTGCTCCTGAATGATTATTGGGTCAAAAATGTAATCAGTATGGAAATTTAAACATTCTTTGAGCTGAATGATAATTGCGACACAACCTGTCAAAAACTCTGAGATACTGCAAAGTCAATGCTAAAAGGAAAGCTCATAGCATTAAATGCCCACATCAAAAAGTCTGAAAGAGCACAAATAGACAATCTATGGTCACACATCAAGGAGCTAGAGAAGTAAGAACAAACCAAACCCAAATCCAGCAGAAGAAAAGAAATAATCAAGATAAGAGCAGAACTAAATAAAATTGAACAAACAAACAAAAAAATACAAAATATAAATGAAACCAAAAGCTGGTTCTTTGAAAAGGTAAATAAAATTGATAGACCGTTAGTGAGATTAACCAAGAAAAGAAGAGAGATGATTCAAATAAGCTCAATTACAAATGAAACAATATATTACAACCAATACCACAGAAATACAAAAGATCATTCAAGGATACTACAAACACCTTCACATGCATAAACTAGAAAACCTAGAGGAGATGGATAAATTCCTGGAAGTATACAACCCTAGTAGATTAAACCAGGAAAAAATAGAAACTCTGAACAGACCAATAACAAGCAGCAAGGTTGATATAGTAATTAAAAAGCTACCAAGAAAAAAAAACTCCAGGACCAGACGGATTCACAACTGAATTTGATCAGACATTCAAAGAAAAATTGGTACCAATCCTATTGACACTATTCCAAAAGATAGAGAAAAAGGGATCCTCACTAAATCACTCTATGAAGCCAGTATCAACCTAGTACCAAAACCAGGAAAGGACACAACAAAAAAAGAAAACTACAGACCAATATCCCTGACGAATATAGATGCAAAAATCCTTAACAAAATATGAGCTACCTGAATCCACTGGCATATCAAAAAGAGAATCCACCATGATCAAGTGGATTTCACACCAAGGATGCAGGGATGGTTTAACACCCAAAAGTCAATAAATGTAATACACCACATAAACAAAATTAAAAACAAAAATCACATGATAATTTCAATAAATGCAGATAAAGAATTCGACAAAATCCAACTTCCCTTTATGATTAAAACCCTCAGCAAAATCAGCAGAGAAGGGACATATCTTAAGGTAATTAAAGCCATCTATGACAAACCCACAGCCAATATTATACTGAACAGGGAAAAGTTGAAAGCATTCCCCAAGAGAACTGGAACAAGACAAGGATGCACACTTTCACCACTTCTATTCAACATAGTACTGGAAGTCCTAGCCAGAGCAATCAGACAAGAGAAAGAAATCAAGGGCATCCAAATTGGTAAAGAGGAAGTCAAACAGTCAGTCTGCTAATGACATGATCATATACCTAGAAAACCCTAAAAACTTATCAAAAAGCTCCTAGAACTGGTAAATGAATTCAGCAAAGTTTCAGGATACAAAATTAATGTACACAAATTAGTAGCCCTGCTATACACCATAAGTGACCAGGCTGAGAATCAAATCAAGAACTCAACCCCTTTTAAAATAGCTGCAAAAAATAAAATAAAATTAGGAATATACTGAACCAAGGAAGTGAAAGATCTACACAAGGAAAACTACAAAACAATGCTGAAAGAAATCATAGACAACATAAACAAATGGAAACATGTCCCACGCTCATGGATGGTGTATTAGTCCATTTTCACACTGCTGATAGAGACATACCCAAGACTGGGAAGACAAGTAGATTTAATGGACTCACAGTGATGCATGGCTAGGGAGGCCTCACAATCATAGCAGAAGGTGAAAGGCATTTCTTACATGGCGGGAGCCACAGAAAATGAAAACCAAGCAAAAGGGGTTTCCCCTTATAAACAATCAGCTCCGGTGAGACTTATTCACTACCACAGGAACAGTATGGGGGAAACCACCCCCATGATTCATTTATCTCTCACTGGGTCCCTCCCATAACATGAGGGAATTATGGGAACTACAATTCAAGATGACATTTGGGTGGGGACACAGCCAAACCATATCATTCTGCCCCTGGCCCCTCCCAAATCTCACATCCTCACATTTCAAAACCAATCATGTCTTCCCAACAGTCCCCCAAAGTCTTAACTGATTTCAGCATTAACTCAAAAGTCCACAGTCCAAAGTCTCATCTGAGACAAGGCAAGTCCCTTCTGCCTATAAGCCTGAAAATCAAAAGCAAGTTAGTTACTTCCTAGATACAATGGGGGTACAGGCATTGGGTAAATACAGCCATTCCAAATGGGAGAAATTGGCCAAAACGAATGGGCTACAGTCCCATGAAAGCTTGAAATCCAGCAGGGCAGTCAAATTTTAAAGGTGCAAAATGATCTCCTTTGAATCCATGTCTCAAATCCAGGTCCCATGGTCCCAAGCTTTCCCATGGTCTTGGGCAGCTCCACTCACGTGGCTTTACAGGCTACAGCCTCGCTCCTGGCTGCTTTCATGGGCTGGCATTGCGTGTCTGTGGCTTTTCCAGGCATACACTGAAAGATGTTGGTGGATCTACCAGTCTGGGGTATAGAGGATGGTGGCCCTCTTCTCAGAGTTCCACTAGGAAGTGCCCCAGTGGGGACTCTGTGTGGGGGTGCCCACCCCACATTTCCCTTCTGCACTGCCCTAGCAGAGGTTCTCCATGAAGGCCCTACTTCTGCCTGGAAATCAAAGCATTTCCATATATCCTTTGAAATCTAGGCAGAGGTTCCGAAGCCTCAGTTCTTGACTTCTGTTCACCTGCAGGCTCAATACCATGTGGAAGCTGCCAATGCGTGGGGCTTGCACCATTTGAAGCCCATGGCCTGAGCTGTACCTTGGCCCCTTTTAGTCATGGCTAGAGTGGATAGGATGCAGAGCACCAAGTCCCTAGACTGCACACAGCAGAGGGACATTGGGCCAGGCCCACGAAACCATTTTTTCCTCCTAGGCCTCCGGGTCTGTGATGGGGTAGGAGGCTGCCACAAAGGTTTCTGACATGCCCTGGAAACATTTTTCCCATTGTCTTGGTGATTAACATTTGGCTCCTTGTTACTTATGCAAATGTCTGCAGCCAGCTTGAATTCTTCCTCAGAAAATGGGATTTTCTTTTCTATTGCATTGTCAAGCTGCAAATTTTCTGAACTTTTATGCTCTGTTTCCCTTTTAAAATGGAAGGCCTTTAATAGCACCCAAGTCACATTTTGAATGCTTTGCTGCTTAGAAATTTCTTCTGCCAGATACCCTAAATCATCTCTCTCAAGTTCAAAGTTCCACAAATCTCTAGGGCAGGGGTAAAATGCTGCCAGTCTCTTTGCTAAAACATAACAAGAGTCACCTTTGCTCCAGTTATCAACAAGTCTCTCATCTCCATCTAAGACCATCTCAGCCTGGATTTCATTGTCCATATCATTATCAGCATTTTGGTCAAAGCCATTCAACAAGTCTCCAGGGAGTTCCATACCATCCCACATTTTCCTCTCTTCTTCTGAGCCCTCCAAACCGTTTCAACCTCTGCCTGTTACCCAGTTCCAAAGCGGCTTCCACATTTTCGGGTATCTTTTCAGCAGTGCCCCACTCCACTGGTACCAATTTACTGTATTATTCCATTTTCACACTACTGATAAAGACATATCCAAGACTGGAGAAAAAAAAATAGGTTTAACGGACTCACAGTTTCATGTGGCTGGAGAGGCCTCACAATTATGGTGGAAGGCAAAAGGCACTTCTTACATGGGTGTGGCAAGAGAGAATGAAAAACAAGCAAAAGAAGTTTCCCCTTATAAAACCATCAGATCTCATGAGACTTATTCACTACCACGAGAACAGTATGGGGGAAACCACCCCCATGATTCAATTATCTACCACTGGGTCTGTCTCACAACACAAGGGAATTATTGGAGCTATAATTCAAGGTGATTTGGGAGGGGACACAGACAAACTGTATCAGAAGGGTAGAATCAATATTGTGAAAATGACCATACTGCTAAAAGCAATCTATAAATTCAATGCAATTCCCATCAAAATACCACCATCATTCTTCACAGAACTAGAAAAAACAATCCTAAAACTCATATGGAACCAAAAAAGAGCCCAAAAATCCAAAGCAAGATTAAGCAAAAAGAACAAATCTGGAGGCATCACATTACCTGACTTCAAACTATACTACAAGGCCATAGTCACCAAAACAGCATGGTGCTGGTATAAAAACAGGCATGCAGAACAATGGAACAGTATGGAGAACCCAGAAATAAAGCCAAATACTTACAGCCAACTGATCTTCAAAAAAACAAACACAAACATAAAGTGGGGAAAGGACAATCTATAAAACAAATGGTGCTGGGATAATTGGCAAGCCACATGTAGAAGAATAAAACTGGATCCCCATCTCTCACCTTATAAAAAATCAACTCAAAATGGATCAAAGACTTAAACCTAAGACATTAAAACATAAAAATTCTAGAAGATAACATCAGAAAAACCCTTCTAGACATTTACTTAGGCAAAGACTTCATGACCAAGAACCCAAAAGCAAACGCAACAAGAGCAAAGATAAATAGATGGGACTTAATTAAACTAAAAAGCTTCGCACAGCAAAAGAAGTAATCAGCAGAGTAAACAGACAACCTACAGAGTGGGAGAAAATCTTCACAATCTATACATCTGACTAAGTACCAATATCCAGAATCTACAAGGAACTCAAACAAATCAGTAAGAAAAAAAAAACAACCTCATCAAAAAGTGGGCTAAGGACATGAATAGAAAATTATCAAAAGAAGATATACAAATGCCTAACAAACATATGAAAAAATGCTCAACATCACTAATGATCAGGGAAATGAAATCGAAACCACAATGTGATACCACCTAACTCCTGCAATAATGGCCATAATTAAAAAAATAAAAAAATAATAGATGTTGGCATGGATGTGTGAAAAGGGAACACTTTTACACTGTTGGTGAGAATGTAAACTAGTACAACCACTATGGAAAACAGTATGGAGATTCCTTAAAGAACTGAAAGCAGATCTATCATTTGATCCAGCAATCCCACTCCTGGGTATCTACACAGAGGAAAGTAATCATTATGCCAAAAAGATTCTTGCAAGTGCATGTTTACAGCAGCACAATTCACAATTGCAAAAACATGGAACCAGCCCAAATTCCCATCAATCAATGAGTTGATAAAGAAAATGTGGTAAATATATACCATGGAGTACTACTCAGCCATAAAAAGGAACAATATATTGGCATTTGCAGCAACCTAGACAGAATTGGAGACTATTATTCTAAGTTAAGTAATTCAGGAATGGAAAACCAAGCATTGCATATTTTCACTTGCAAGTGGGAGCTAAGCTATGAGGATGTGAAGGCATAGGAATAATACAATGGGCTATGGGAACTTGGGAAAAAGGGTGGGAGGGGTTAGGAATAAAATACTACACATTGGATACAGGGTACACTGCTCTGGTGTTGGGTGCAACAAAATCTCAGAAATCACCACTAAAGAGCTTATTCATGTAACCAAATACCACCTGTTCCCCAAAAACCTATTGAAATAAAAAAAGTAAACATTTTAAAAATATATTGTCTTAAAAATTGATAAAAACTAGTAAAACAATCCTCTTAAAAAGAAATGAAAAAATAAAAGGATTTGAGAGTAACATAATTAAAGATAGTAAGAGAAAATCCAATAAGTAGATAATCAAAGAAGGGAAATCACCATGTAACAAAACTAGACATTTATTAAAACTTTCCTAAATAATAAGAAACAATTTTTACAACTAATATTGAGAGATCATAATGTGTACTTAACAAGATTGACTCAGAATGACCAATACCAAGTTATTTTAATGAAATTGCTAGACTATAAAGGAAAATAAAAACTCTTTAGTACTTAAAATAAAATAACACATAACTTAGAAAGGGTATAAAAGTATATTATCATCAGACTTTTTGATATAACATCTTTATGCCAGAAGAAAACAAATATATTGAATGTATGCAAGGAAAGAAAATGTGACACAACTATTTTCTACCCAGCTAAACAGGTCTTAAAGAATAAAAAGCATGAACCATTATAATTTAGGGAATGGTGTTCCCATGAGTCCTTCTTGAAAAATCTACTGAAAAAGGTAGCTTAAAGCAACCCAAATAACCAAAGAGACATTTGAATAAGTATCAGTGAGTAAGAAATAAATACATGAATTCACATAAAACTAATTCTAGATGAGAATTAAAACAAAGAGATTGGGTGGCTGGCAAGATGGCTGAATAAGAACAGCTCCGGTCTGCAGCTCCCAGCAAGATCAACGCAGAAGGTAAGTGATTTCTGCATTTCCAACTCAGGTACCAGGCTCATCTCATTGGGACTGGTTAGACACTGGGTGCAGCCCATGGAGAGTAAGCTGAAGCCGGGTGGGGCATCGTCTCACCCGTGAAGCCCAAGGGGTCAGGGAACTCTCTCCCGTAGCCAAGGGAAGCCGTGAGAGACTGTGCTGTGAGGAATGGTCCACTCCAGCCCAGATACTACACTTTTCCTATGATCTTCACACAGACCAGGATATTGCCTTGGGTGCCCACGCCACCAGGGCCCTGGGTTTCAAGCACAAACCTTGGTGGCTGTTTGGATAGACACCAAGCTAGCTGCAGGAGTTATTTTTCATACCCCAGTGGTGCCTGGAACACCAGCGAGACAGAACCATTCACTCTCCTGGAAAGGGGGCTGAAGCCAGGGAGTCCTGTGGTCTAGCTCAGCGGAAACCACCCCTACAGAGCCCAGCAAGCTAAGATCCACTGGCTTGAAATTCTCGCTGCCAGCACAGCAGTCTGAAGTTGACCTGGGATGCTTGAGATTGGTGGAGGGAGGGGGGTCCACCATTACTGAGGCTTGAGTAGGCCGTTCTCCCCTCACAGTGTAAACAAAGCCACAGTGAAGTTTGAACTGGACGGAGCCCACCACAGCTTAGCAAAGCCGCTGGAGCCAGACTGCCTCTCTAGATTCCTCGTCTCTGGGCAGGGCATCTCTGAAAACAAGGCAGTAGCCTCAGTCAGGGGCTTATAGATAAAACCCTCATCTCCCTGGGACAGAGCACCTGGGGGAAGGGGCAGCTGTAGGCACAGCTTCAGCAGACTTAAATGTCCTTTCCTTCTGGCTATGAAGAGAGCAGTGAACCTCCCAGCACTGCATTCGAGCTCTGCCAAAGGACAGATTGACTCCTCAAGTGGGTCCCTGACCCCTGTGCCTTCTGACTGGGAGACACCTCTCAGCAGGGAGACACTCATACAGGAGAGCTCTGGCTGGCATCTGGTGGGTGCCCCACTGGTATGAAGCTTCCACAGGAAGAAACAGGCAGCAATCTTTGCTGTTCTGCAGCCTCTGCTGGTGATACCCAGGCAAATAGGGTCTGGAGTGGACCTGCAGCAAATTCCAGCAGAGCTGCAGCAGAGGGGCCTGATTCTCAGAAGGAAAACTAACAAACAGAAAGAAATAGCATCAACATCAACAAAAAGGACATCCACTCAGAAACCCCATCCGAAGGTCACCAACATCAAAGACCAAAGGTAAATAAATGCATGAAAATGAGGAAAAATCAGTGCAAAAAGGCTGAAAATTCCAAAAAACAGAACGCCTCTTCTCCTCCAAAGGATCACAACTCACCAGCAAGGGAATAAAACTGGACGGAGAATGAATTTGACGAATGGACAGAAGTAGGCTTCAGAAGGTGGGTAATAACAAACTCCTCTGAGCTAAAACAGCATGTTCTAACCCAATGCAAGGAAGCTAAGAATGCTGAAAAAAGGTAGAAGAATTGCTAACTAGGATAACTAGTTTCGAGAAGAACATAAATGACCTGACGGAGCTGAAAAATACAATGTGAAAACTTCGTGAAGCATACATAAGTATCAATAGCCAAATCAATCAAGCGGAAGAAAGGATATCAGAGATTGAAAACCAACTTAATGAAATAAATCTTGATGACAAGATTAGGGAAAAAAGAATGAAAAGGAATGAACAAATCGTCCAATAAATATGGGACTACGTGAAAAGACCAAATCAACGTTTGATTGGTGTACCTGAAAGTGATGGGGAGAATGGAACCAAGTTGGAAAGCACTCTTCAGGATATTGCCCTGGAGAACTTCCCCAACCTAGAAAGACAGGCCAACATTCAAATTCAGGAGATACAGAGAACACCACAAAGATACTCCTCAAGAAGAGGAACCCCAAGACACATAATCGTCAGATTCACCAAGGTTGAAATGAAGGAAAGAATGTTAAGGGCAGCCAGAGAGAAAGGTCAGGTTACCCACGAAGGGAAGCCCATCATACTAACAGAGGATCTCTCAGCAGAAACCCTACAAGCCAGAAGAGAGTGGGGGCCAACATTCAACATTCTTAAAGAAAGAATTTTCAACACACAACTTCATATCCAGCCAAACTAAGCTTCATAAGTGAAGGAGAAATAAAATCCTTTACAGACAAGCAAATGCCGAGAGATTTTGTCATCACCAGGCCTGCCTTTATGGTGCAACAAATTACTCAATTGGTTAGTATATGGCCAAGAATTATGTATAAAATGTTTCTACTGGTTTGAAGATAGGCCTTCTAAATCATCAAGGAAGAAAAAAAAAATTTACAAAAAAAAAAAAAAACTTAACATGGAAAGGAACAACCAGTACCAGCCACTGCAAAAACAAACCAAATTGTAAAGATCATCAGTGCTATGAAGAAACTGCATCAACTAATAGGCAAAATAACCACCTAGCATCATAATGACAGGACCAAATTCACACGTAACAATATCAACCTTAAATGTAAATGGGCTAAATGCCCCAATTAAAAGACACACACTGGCAAACTGGATAGAGTCAAGACCCATTGGTGTGCTGTATTCAGGAGACCCATCTCACGTGCCAAGACACACATAGGCTCACAATAAAGGGATGAAGGAAGATTTACCAAGCAAATGGAAAGCAAAAAAAATCAGGGGTTGTGATCCTAGTCTCTGATAAAACAGATTTTAAACCAACAAAGATCAAAAGAGACAAAGAACGGCATTACATACTTGTAAAGGGATCAATGCAACAAGAAGAGCTAACTATCCTAAATATATATGCACCAAATACAGGAGCACCCAGATTCATAAAGCAAGTTCTTAGAGACCTACAAAGAGACTTAGATGCCCACATAATAATAGCAGGAGACTTTAACACCCCAATGCGGGTATTAGACAGATTGATGAGACAGAAAATTAACAAGGATATTCAGGACTTGAACTCAGCTCTGGACCAAGAGGACCTAATAGACATCTACAGAACTCTCCACCCCAAATCAACAGAATATACATTCTTCTCGGCACCACATCACACTTATTCTAAAACTGACCACATAATTGGAAGTAAAACACCCCTTAGCAAATGCAAAAGAATGGAAATCATAACAAACAGTCTCTCAGACCACAGTGCAATCAAATTAGAACTCAGGATTAGGAAACTCGCTCAAAACCGCACAACTACATGGAAACTGAACAACCTGCTCCTGAATGACTACTGGGTAAATAACGAAATGAAGGCAGAAATAAATAAGTTCTTTGAAACCAATGAGAACAAAGACACAATGTACCAGAATCTCTGGGACACAGCTAAAGCAATGTTTAAAGGGAAATTTATAGCTCTAAATGCCCACAAGAGAAAGCAGGAAAGATCTAAAACTGACACCCTAACATCACAATTAAAAGAACTGGAGAAGCAAGAGTAAACAAATTCAAAAGCTAGCAGAAGACAAGAAATAACTAAGATCAGGGCAGAACTGAAGGATATACAGACATGAAAAACCCTTCAAAAAATCAACGAATCCAGGAGCTTGTTTTTAGAAAACATCAACAAAATAGATAGACTTAGCCAGACTAATAAAGAAGGAAAGAGAGAAGAATCAGACACAATAAAAGATGATAAAGGAGAGATCACCACTGATCCCACACAAATACAAACTACCATCAGAGAATACTATAAACACCTCTATGCAAATAAATTAGAAAATATAGAAGAAATGGATAAATTCCTGGACACATACACCCTCCCAAGTCTAAATCAGGAAGAAGCTGAATTCCTGAATAGACCAATAGCAAGTTCTGAAATTGAGGCAGTAATTCATAGTCTACTGACCAAAAAAAAGCCCAGGACCAGATGGATTCACAGACGAATTCTGCCATAAGTACAAAGAGGAGCTGGTACCATTCCTTCTGAAACTATTCCAAACAACAGAAAAAGAGGGAATCCTCCCTAACTCATTTGATGAGGCTAGCATCATCCTAATACCAAAACCTGGCAGAGACACAACAAAAAAAGAAAATTTCAGGCCAATATCCCTGATGAACACTGATGCAAAATCATGAATAAAATACTGGCAAACCAAATCCAGTGGCACATCAAAGAACTTATCCACCAAGATCAAGTTGGCTTCATCCCTGGGATTCAAGGCTGGTTCAGCATATGCAAATCAATAAACATAATTCATCACATAAACAGAACCAATGACAAAAGCTACATGATTATCTCAATAGATGCAGAAAAGGCCTTCAATAAAATTCAACACCCCTTCATGTTAAAAACTCTCAATAAACTAGGTATTGATGGAACGTATCTCAAAATAATAAGAGCTATTTATGACAAACCCATAGCCAATATCATACTGAATGGGCAAAAGCTGGAATCATTCCTTTTGAAAACTTGCACAAGACAAGGATGCCCTCTCTCACCACTCCTATTCAACATAGTATTGGAAGTTCTGGCCAGGGCAATGATGCAAGAGCAAAAAATAAAGTGTATTCAGATAGGAAGGGAGGAAGTCAAATTGTCTCTGATTGCAGATGACATGATTGTATATCTAGAAAACCCCATCGTCTCAGCCCCAAAACTCCTTAAGCTGTTAAGCAACTTCAGCAAAGTCTCAGGATACAGAATCAATGTGCAAAAATCACAAGCATTCCTATACACCAATAACAGACAAACAGAGAGCCAAATCATGAGTGAATCCCCATTCACAATTGCTACAAAGACAATAAAATACCTGAGAACACAACTTACAAGGGATGTGAAGGACCTCTTCAAGGAGAACTACAAACCACTGCTCAAGAAAATGAGAGAGGACACAAACAAATGGAAAAACATTCTACGCTCATGGATAGGAAGAATCAATATCATGAAAATGGTCATACTGCCCAAAGTAATTTACAGATTCTATGCTATCCCCATCAAGCTACCATTGACTTTCTTCACAGTATTAGAAGAAACTACTTCAAATTTCATATGGAACCAAAAAAGATCCTGCATAGCCAAGACAATCGTAAGCAAAAAGAACAAAGCTGGAGGCATCATGCTACCTGATTTCAAACTATAGTACAAGGCTACAGTAACCAAAACAGCATGGTACTGGTACCAAAACAGTTATATAGACCAATGGAACAGAACAGAGTCCTCAGAAATTACACCACACATCTACAACCATCTGATCTTTGACAAACCTGACAAAAACAAGCAATTGGGGAAAGGATTCCCTATTTCATAAATGGTATTGGAAAAACTGGCTAGCCATATGCAGAAAACTGAAACTGGACCCCTTCCTTACACCTTACACAAAAATTAACTCAACATGGATTAAAGACTTAAACGTAAAATCTAAAACCATAAAAACCCTAGAAGAAAACCTAGGCTATACCATTCAGGACATAGGCATAGGCAAAGACTTCATGACTAAAACACCAAAAGCAATGGCAACAAAAGCCAAAATTGACAAATGGGATCTAATGAAACTAAAGTGCTTCTGCAGAGCAAATGAAACTATTATCAGAGTGAACAGGCAACCTACAAAATGGGAGAAAAATGTTTTAGTCTATCCATCTCACAAATGGCTAATATCCAGAACCTACATAGAACTTAAACAAATTTACAAGAAAAAAACAACCCCATCATAAAGTGGGCAAAGGACATGAACAGACACTTCTCAAAAGAAGACATTTATGGGGCCAACAAACATTTGAAGAAAAGCTCATCAACAGTGGTCATTAGGAAATGCAAATCAAAACCACAATGAGATCTGTCTTACACCAGTCACCTTGTATACCTTGTATACCTATGTAACAAACCTGCACATTCTGCACATGTATCCCAGAACTTAAAGTATAATAAAAAATAATAAAATAAAAATAAAAAACAAAGAGATTATACAATCTCACAGGTAGATATATTAAAACCGTTAAAAGGGATAGATTAGGGTAGCATATTAAAAAGTTTTGGCTGTTTTCTGTAATTATAATTAGTGATAGTATTGTTATGGTACTGTTATAATGTGGAATAAAACTAATGAGTACGAATTTTCTTTTTGAGATGGAGTCTCGCTCTGTCGCCCAGGTTGGAGTGCAGTGGCCCCATCTCTGCTCACAGCAACCTTTGCCTCCCGGGTTCAAGCGATTCTTCTGCCTCAGTCTCCTGAGTGCCTGGGATTACAGGCACATGCCACCTCGCCTGGCTAATTTTTATATTTTTAGTAGACACGGGGTTTCACCACGTTGGCCAGGTTGGTCTCAAACAACTGACCTTAAGTGATCCACCCACGTCAGCCTCTCACAGGTATGAGCCACTGTGCCTGGCCTGAAATATTTTAATTGTAACATTTCCTATACCTTGGAAGAATTCTTAGAATGTAAAAAGGACACAGCAGTGTAATAAAGACAAGGTTAAGTAAAAATCCAGTAGTTCTAAACTTCAACTGGATATATCAGTAAGAACACATGAGGTACTTTATAAAGTGTGTTTATATCCTAAATCTATACACAGAAAATGCCTAGAAAGAATGATAAATCCAATAGCAATGAAGATCCGTAGAGACCTGATCGTGGTCTTGAAATACTATTTCCCAATGAAGATGGAAGGGGTGTTTCCTGGAGACGACTGATTCTTGTCCGAGAAAGAGGAAATGAACAAAATGAGTATGAAATACCTTGACATACCTGATGTCATGGAACCTATTAAGAACTCTTAGGGCAATATTTTAAAAAACAAAAACAAAACAAGACTCAGAAGCAAGCTTCAAGAGAATTCTCAAACCAAAAATGAAAATTTTGAACCTCAATAAGAATTACAGCATGTTAAGACTCAACAAATACAGCGTGTTTGAATCCATGATTTTACAATTATATTCTTGCTTTCTTATTGCATTAGCTAGGGCTTCCAGCATGACGCTGAAAAGGAGCACTAGAAGGGAACACCTTTGCCTTATTCCTGACCTTGCAGGAAACTGTCTAGTTTCTCACCATTAAGTATAATATTCACTGTAGGGATTTTTTGTAGATTTTCATTACCAAATTGAGGGAATTCCACTCTCTTCCTAATTTCCTGAGAGTTTCTATCATGAATGGGTGTTGGATTTTGTCAAATGCTTTCTCTGCATCTATCGATATGATATAATCATGTGCTTTTTCTTCTTTAGCCTGTTAATGTGATGGATTATATTCTTTTTTGAATGCTGAACCAGCCTTATGTACCTGGGATAAATCCCACTAGGTTGTAGTATATAATTCCTTTCATATGTTGCTGAATTTTATTTACTGATGTTTTTTGAGGAATTTTAGCATCTATGTTCATAAGAGATATTGGCCTGTAGTTTTCCTGAAATGTCTTTGCCTGGTTTTATTATCATGGTGATGCTGGCTCATGGAATTAGTTAGGAAATATTCCCTCTGTTTCCATCTTCTAGAAGAGATTATAAAGAATTGACATAATTGCTTTCTTAATGTTAGGTAGAACTAACTCACCAGTGAACCCAGTTGAGTTTTGTGCTTTCTGCTTTGGAAGGTAGTTAGTTATTGATCAGAATTACATTTTTTTAAGAACATTAATTGGTCACCTTCTAAAAATGACTAGAAACCAAATCATTTTCTTGAAAACTAAGTGAAAAGAAAAGATTGAAGCATTTATCCTGCCTTTCCTGTATGAACTGTACCTATGGGTAATTGAACAGTAGATGTTGGAGTTGTCTCCTTATGAAATAATATAAAGTGAAATTAATAAAATAATAAAATAAAATAATGTAACGTCACTATATGGGGAACAAGTGCTTCAGGCAATGGGAAACTAAGTTCCTCATAGACTAGGAAACAACTATAAATTCTGAATATAATACAAAAAGTAGCTACTTTAAAGCACTGCTGAGTGAACAGAGGCTGACAGATTCTGGTGGGAAATCCATGGTAGGAGGAAAGGAGTAATATGTATGGGGTTCCTGTTTCAGTGAATTTATCCAAAAGCCAGACACATTCAGCTTTATTCATAATAGCAAAATACTGGAAACAACCCAAATGTGCATCAACTGGTGAATGGATTAACAAATTGTTCTAAGTCTACATGATGAAATACCACTCAGTAATAAAAAAAGGAATAAACTACCAATCCACATAGAAACAGAGGTGAATCTCAAAAGCAGTATGCAACATGAAAGAAGCCAGACACAAAAGACCACATATCATATGAATCCATTTACCTGAAATTTTAGAAAAGGCAAAACTATAGTGATAAAAAGGAAATCAGTGGTTTTCAGGAGATAGTAGATGAGCTCAAGAGGAGATTGACTACAAAGAAACATATGAGAACTTTTGGGGGTAATGGAAATGTTCTATATCATTATTGTGACAGTTTCTTCACTATATGTATTTATCAAAACTCATCAAATATCACATTTAAAATTAGTAAATTTTATCATATATGAATCATACTTCAAGAAAACTGATTTAAAAACAGAGCAAAATCCAGACATTATGTACCTCCTGCTAAAGAAGCTCAAAATCACCTACACTCTTGCCAAAGTTATTGGATATGAGTCTGGTAAAGGCTTTGGATCCAGCTGCCAATTTGCAGGAAAGATGGAGAACAAATTACTGTAAACTTCTCCAGGAGTATGAAATCAACAAGATCCAGATTATGGAAAGTCTGCAGATTAAATGGCAAAGACTTTTCAACAGACACTTTAAAAATGGAAGGAGAAAAACATACAGGTTAGTCTGCAGTGTCTAAGGATTCGCACTTGAGTGATAACACAAAACAATGCAAGGAAGTGATTGTCATAAAAGTCAAAATAGTGGTTACTTAGGAAGGGAAAGAGAACTCTTATTGGAATGGGCCACAGGAAAGTTCTCCTAGAGTGGCAGCAAAGTCCTATTTCTTCACCTGCATTGCCTTTATAAACCCATTCCTCTTATAAATAATTCATGAAGCTAGGGATTTTTCCAAGTGTGGTCCCAGTTATGCAGCATCAGCATCATCCAACAACGTGTTAGAAATGCAAATTTTTATATCTCAGCCCAGGTCTACTGTTATTGAATCAGAAACTCTCAGGATGGGCCCAACAAGCTTTTTTTGAGAATCTTTCCAGATTATGCCTGTAGTCCCAGCTACTCAGGAGGCTGAGGCAGGAGGATCACGTGAGCCCAGGAGTTAAAGGTTGCAGTGAGTTATGATCGTGCCACTGTACTACAGCCTCAGTCACACAGCAAGACCTCATCTCTTGGGAAAAAAAAGTTAAAACCCATTTTTAAACGTGCAGAGTAATGTGTTTTTCAGAAAGGCGATGAGGAACTTCTGTTATATATGTATAATATATGTGTTACATATTATATGTACTATATACATATATTATACATATATGATACATGTATAATAATGTATACATTTTGTATGTTTATATAATGAAAGTGTAAAATGGCATTCATCTCTAGCATTGATTAACTCAGAACGTGGTATTAAAAGGAAGAATTTAACTTCTTCAAATTCTTTTGTAGAGAATTTAACTTTTTAAAATTCTTTTGTATTGCTGACATTAAGTTACATATTGCTCTTGTAACTTAAAATAATTATAAAGTTTAAAAGATGAAGAACACAAAAACTAAGACTTTCACTTAGGCATTTTAAAAATTGTGTCTCCCAGAACACTAGTATTCCACAATATGTTCATAGGTGTTCTAATTAAAATGTTTAGTAGTCAAATAAAGGTATTCAGTTGGTGCAAAAGGAATTGCGGTTTTTGCCATTAAAAGTGACGGCAACATGGCACATGTATACATATGTAACTAACCTGCACGTTGTGCATATGTACCCTAAAACTTAAAGTATAATTTAAAAAAAGTGACAGCAAAACCAGCAATAATTTTTGCACCAATCCAATATAAAGAACATCATAGAACTTCAAAATGCAAATTTGTATTTTAAATGTTGTTAGAAATTTCACGTTTAACTTCACCCAGTGTTTCCCAACTTCTTTTTAAAGAATGAATGCTTTCTTCACAAAATTCCTATTACCATCTAGCAGCCATAGTGTTGGAGCCAGCTTGTACAGCTTGTGAGATCTGCCTATGCACAATTCCTCCCAACTTTGTGTTCAGTGACATTAGGTTGGTAGCTTAAGATCAGCCATGGTGGGACTATTTACACCATGGAAATCAGCAATCACTACAAATCAAGACCACCCACCCTCCAGTGCCAATTGTGACATATTTTCCAGCACACCACAGTTTAGCAGACTCAGCATTTACATAGGACATGGAGAAATTCTGCTTTAGATTATTTCCTTTAGCTGGAATCTAGTGGCCCTTACTAACTTTAAATTTATTTTATTTCTAATACATAATGCATGAGCAAAGCAAGATTTTATTAATCTCGGCATACTAAAATGTATTCATAAAGATTTTTCAAACCACTAAAAAGAAGGCTGAGGAAGAGTAGAAGTTGAGAGAGTAAAAGAGGTTTAGAGGTACCTCTTATTAATTGCTGTACAAGCATAGAAATCTGAGGGGAGAACAAAACATTTATAGTACATTCAATGCAGCAGGAAGTGACAATTCTGGTAATTTTCCATTGATGTGATGCTGCTTTTCTTGGGTAGTATGAAGTTCTAATCATTTTTGTCTCCAGCCACAGTTACGTCTATCACAGCATGTAGAAATAGCTCCAGTTCCCCCCGGGATAGTGTATGAAAGTAGGTCTGGATTTGTATATTTTTGGCTGAAATGACCAATGTCCTAAAGAATGTTGTCACATCCACGTGGAACCAGTAAGCACCTCCTGTCAGACTAGTCTGGAATACGTTTCCAATAAGCGCCATCCTTACTGGCAAGTACGTCATTCCCTTATCCTCTCTCAGCTACTTTCACACAGACTTATCGAGATTAAAACTTAGTACATCAGCAGAAGAGTGGGACAAGGGCCAGTGGTTGAAGATTTTCGAACAGGTGGTGGTAAGCAAAAGTGTGACAAAAGCATCAATAAAGCTCATCTTTATAATGGAAAATTTATTATGACAAAAACTGAAAGAGGCAAATGTTATATAACCAAAGTCCCACCCTTGCCAATCTTGGGTTGCTGGCAGCAGCCCTCCTTACACAGAATTAGAACACACCACACAGATAAATTATGTTACACGCATCTATGAGAGCAAAGTGGGAATCCCAGCAATGAGAAAACAAACTCAGTTGCTCAGTAACACAGTGGCCATGTGCCGTACAGTAACTTTGAGCCCAACCCTTGAAGCAAGACTCCAATTCCTCATCCATGGAGTCATGCATACCAGAATTACAGGCTTGCATGCCATAGGCTTCTGAGTGAAAGAGGAAACCCTGATGGTGAATTATGCTGTGGGCTTTCCTCACACACGGTGGTAGAAACAGCATGAGCTCAACTAGAATTCTCACTGCAATGGGACTGTTCCAGGAATGATACAGGGCCTTTTGCCAATTACTAATACATGGTAAATCACAGTGAAAATAGATACAAAGTATGTTAATATGTTGATAATAGCATTTACATGATCATGTTTACATAATTTTAACTTATAAGAACTATAACATATTTATATTTATTCTGGGGAAATTAAGTAGTACACACACAGAGAGTGGGGAGGGGGAGGAGGAGAAAGAGAGAGAAAAACCATGTAGATGAATACGAATTACAAAGAGTCAAACCTGCTTCTAGGCATTTCCTCCACTGTCAAAACATCTCGAAACATCTTGGACTTGCAAAACCATCATTTGTTTTCAGTAATTATTCTGGATGTCTCTCTATGCTGACAAGTGAGCTTCAAACATCTTCCCAGGCTTTTGTGAGAAGCATATAGCATTCTTACCTGATAATGAGACCTATGGGAATTGAAGATTTTCTAAGGAGTTCTTAGGTCTTATTTTACCTTCTTGATTACTGTCATTTGCGTCCAAAGTTTAACTCTTTATCTGACTGTTAAAAACATAGCTATCCACCTCTCAATTCCAAATGAAAGGGAATATTATAATCTTGGTGATATTTTGCCTTCATCATAATAGCTTCATTTATTGTGCACTGTTTTCAGTTACTTTATTTTATATATTTCTTACAATAACCCTGTGGAGTAGACAGATTATACATAAGGATACTTACATCTAGAAAATTAAAGAACTTGCCTAGAAATGTAAAGCAAGAGATACAGCTAAGATTTTAACTTTCTTCCTAAAAAGCTGTTAAGTGTTCCCACTTCAATATTCTCCTTCCATGTAGCACCAAATATTCACTGTTCCTCTTAATTCTTGCTTCTTCAATTTCTTGAGTCAGTCACAGGCACTACAGTCCAAACATTCTTGTGAAAATCGAGAACAGGAAAATAAGTCTCCTAGTTTGTTTCCTATCAGGTATTCCCGTTGAGAGTGAGCCCGGTGAAAAAGTTCTGAACTGCCTCTCAGATTCCCTTCTGACAAAGCAGTTTCAAGGAAGAAGGCCATTGCTGCGTTGTAATTGAGACGAGCTGACTTCTGTGCTGTCTCTATGAGATCTGCCCCTGGCACTCACATTTCCTGGCCCTTAACTTGATGAATGTTGGCACAGCACAGTGACTATTGCTTGCAGGAGGCTTAATGAATAATTGCATTCTGATTGACTTCTAGCCCAGACAAAATGCTGAATATATTCTGTTTCAATACCCAGCGGCTCTTCCATTAACATCCAGGTGAGTTTTACATGTAGACCAAAGTCCCTAATAAACTTAATGTTAGATTCAGTCACAAAACTACAAACCATCCAATGTGACGTGCAGCATGTGGAGACATCAAGGTCATAGGTCCAAATCTGTAATGACAGGTTTATTTTATGTGACTTTAGTAACCTAATGAAAACAAAATTATTATGAATTTTTCTTGGTAACTATAATTTTATTTCATTAAGTTAGCTTTTTTGTAACATGTTACTGCTAGGAATAAAATGTTTCCATATCTAGCTTAGGTTGACACAATGGCAATACCATAGGGATACCAAGATCCTAATAAAAACTCAAAGAGGAGGAGGCCCCAGATTGTACTTTCAAGTATCAGTATGCATAAACAATGCAGGTGGAGTGCTGGAAAGAGCTCAGGATTTCATCCATGTGTCCTTGGACAAGGAACTTTTTCTGACTCTTAGTTTCCCCATATGTAAATTGGGGAGAATGTTGTCATCTTCAGAAAATAGTTGCAAAAGTTAAATAACATAATGACTATGAAAATATTTCCTAATTTATACAAATACTAATATTTATTAATACAATAGAAAAATCCCTCAATTTATTTGGCTGATGTTCCAATTTTTCAGTCATACTCAGTTTTCAGGGAGGAAGACAATAGATTAACATTTTTTACAGATATTTCTTTCATAGCAAAAAACAAAAAAAAACTTCAGAAAATGTATTTTTCAAAGCATTCTATTCTACACATTTGTTTGGCATTTCTCTCCTTGCTCTTTCTTTTTAAAATTTATTTTTATTATGAGTCATCAATATTTAATGAAAAACTTAGAAAATACACAAAAATGGGCATGAAATATTATCTGTACCACCACTCAAACACAAATACCATTAACACACAGTCATATTTATTTTTAAATATTTTCTATACACTTCCTAATCAAAAATTGGACTATGCTATTTATTAAATCATATAATAATCTCTTTTGTAACACTAACATATATTGTTATTTTTCCTTTGCCTTATATCAATAAAGATTATTCAAGAAATTATTATAGATATTCTTAAACACACTATTTTAATATATGGCAAAATAACTTATCTAACCATTTTATTTTATCTACATTGTTTGTCTATTCAAATAATTCTGCAATCAATGTGCACAAATAGAAATCTTTGCACAATCTGTCTCCAAGAGTCAAAAATACTTTGATTAGAAACATGAGATTTACTACGGCTCTTGAAAGATAAGACCAACTTGTTTTTTACATAAATTGTATTGATTTACACAACTACTAGCCATGAGAGCATCCATCTCAACATTGGTTTATTATCCATCTTAACATTGTTAACATTGGTTATCATATGTTCAAAAATTTTTTGCTTGATTGATGGAAAAAGGTATCTCATTTTAATTGAATTTTCATTCCAATGATGCTGAAATTAATTATTCATATTTTTAATAACTTATATGTCTAATTGAGCTAAGTCAGTAGTTAAAATATCTCACAGTAACTAAATTTTCCTAAAACTCCTTTGAATTTCCAAATGCTTTCACCTTCTCTATTAGTGATATTATATTATTCTGAATATGAGGATTTTTTAGTGTTTTTGTCTTCATTACTGTTGCCTAGGCTGGAGTGCGGTAGTGCAATCATAGCTCACTGCAGCCTTGAGTTCCTGGGCACAAGCGATCCTCCTGCCTCAGCCTCCCAGGTAGCTGGGACTAAACACATGTGCCATAAGGCCCAACTAACTTTTTTTTTTTTTGAGACGGAGTTTCACTTTTGTTGCCCTGGCTGGAGTGCAATGGCATGATCTTGGCTCACCACAACCTCCGCCTCCCAGTTTCAAGCAATTCTCCTGCCTCAGCCTCCCGAGTACCTGGGATTATAGTCAAGTGCTACCACACCCAGCTAATTTTCTATTTTTAGTAGAGACAGACAGGGTTTCTCCATGTTGGTCAGGCTGGTCTCGAACTCCAGACCTTAGGTGATCTGCCCACTTCAGCCTCCCAAAGTGCTGGAATTACAGGTGTGAGCCACCATGCCTGGCCCCAGCTAGTTTTTAAATTTTTTTGTAGAGACGAGATCTTGCTTTGTTGCCCAGGGTGGTCTCAAACCACTGGCCTCAAACAGTCCTCTCACCTTGGCCTCCTAAAGTGCTAGGATTACAGGTGCAAGCTGCTGTTCCCAGCCGATTTTACCTTCTTTTGATTAAAAGGACTCTCTTTATAGGACTTAATGTTTTTGCCTTAAATTCTGCTTTATCTACTATTAATATTAGTTTTTAAAATTTGCATTTGCCTTGCATTTACTTGCCAATATTTCCAAACATACGTGTTTTAGATGAGGAAACTCTAAGTGTTATCTCTGGATTTGTCCTTTCATTGGAGTATTTAACAAATACATATTTGATAGTCTAACTAGTATTTCATCATGCTTCTATCATGCTTTCATATGTATTTTCATATTGTCTTTTAAAAATATTTTCTGGCTGGCTTTTTCCTATCTTTTTTGCCAGAATAGAGGGGTTTACTTGAGGAGGGGGAGGAATGTGCTTTGGGTTTTTTGCAGGGGTTGGGTTGTTTTTGTTTGTTTTGGGGGGTTTTGATTTTTTGCTACTGTTTATTAGCTTTAGTTTGGAAAGAAGAAACTCCATTTATTTCTTAAGTGACTACTATAAAGTTTTCCAAATACAGTCTTAATACTATATTAAGCAAGCCAGAAGAGTCAAGGGCAAAGTAATCGTTGTCAGCTACCACTGATGGAAAAGAAAATGGTTGTGTCTTTGCTTTTGAATCCACTCCAATCTCTAGACATTAATTTAATTTAGGATATCAACTCTGTATTTTTCATTTGTTAATATTTTAAAAAATAAAAGTCATTTATTTTAAAGGGAAAGCAAATTTTATAATCCAAGTGGTACTTTAATAATTATTTAGACTAATGTTAGTCTATATAATTTTTACTAATAATTTAAACTAGTGGTCCTTTGCAGCCACTAGTTCTTTTGTCAAGAATTCTGATCCTCAACGCAACTTATGTTGGTATAACTCAGTATTTAAAAATTTTTATTCAAGTTGCCTGAAGAGCATATTTTGAATTTATCTGTATCAAAGAATGCCTTTCTGTTGCCTTCACACATTGTTAACTCAGCTGGGTATAAAACATTTTCAAAGCTCTGAATTAAAAACAACAATGAGGAGGAAGAGGAAAAAGGAAAGAGGAGAAGCAGAATTAAAAAAATATATGTTTTGCTTACTATGTTTCAGGTACTCTTCTAAGTATTTTAAATACACTAATTCATTTAATCTAACAATAACCATACTCAAGTACATTTATTATCTGCACTGTTTGTTGATGAAAATGAAGCACAAAGAGGGTAAAGACTTTTCCCAGGCTTACATAACTAATATTCAGCAGAGCTACGTTTTGAAACCAGGCAGTCTGGCTCTAGTCTCTCCATAATCTTGACCATTAACCTCTTCCTTTATAGTCTAGCATTTAATAGTGAAGAAAGTAAAAGACAATCAATGTCCTTTGTTGGAAACTCGGTAAACCTAAATTAACTTTTTCTTGTTGTTGTTCTTTGTTTTTCTTGACGTTTAGGTGATGCTGGATTTTTAAGGCATACATAAGGACATGTCTAGGTGTGGTTCTGTTTTTATAAAGTTGATCTTTACTTCAATGTACATTCTTGCTCTTGAGGCTGAAATTATTCTTTTTAATTTTAATTTTAATTTTGGATTTAAGGGGTACATGTGCAGGTTTGTTGCAAGAAGATATTTCGTGATACGGAGGTTTGGGCGTCTACTGATCTCATCACCCAAATAGTGAACATGGTACCCACTAGGAAGTTCTTCAGGCCCTGCCCCTCTCCCTCCCTCATTTTGGAGTCCCCAGTGTCTGTTGTTCTCAGTCATGTGTATCCAAGATTTAGCTTCCACTTATAAGTGAGAATATGGGATTTTTGGTTTTCTGTTTCTGCATTAATTCACTTAGAGTGATGGCCGCCAGTTTGCATCCATGTTGTTGCAAAGGACATGATGAAATCATCCTCCTTTTCAGGTGGTGTTTTCCTTTTTCCTTTGACCACTGCTGTTGATTCATCCTATTTTCTATTCATAGAAGTCCTGTTTTATGTAGGTTAATCTCGTGGATGAGTCATCTATGCCACTCACATTTTTCTCGTCTTAATCTCTGAATGCTGGGTGAGCACATTTAATCTTTCACTAAATCAGTTCAGTTTTCACCAGATTCTCTTCTACTATTTAACTCCTCTATTTATGAATTAAACAATGACGTTTTCCATGTGCATGTAATACTTTCACATCATAGACTGTTTTTCTCTTCCATAATGGCTTCCCTCTGCTTTCTCTCTGAGCTTTAACAATTTATTTTCCTAAGTAAGATGACTTTCCTACTTACTTATCCTGTAGAGAAGAGTGTATGCTCACTTAGTAGTGGCTTATAATCAAATATAAGACTGATAGGAATTTGTATGGGTCCCTGCTTAAAGCTCTCACATTTTCTTTTTTTTTTTTTTTTGAGACAGAGTCTCACTCTATCACCCAGGCTGGAGTGCAGTGGCGCGATCTCGGCTCACTGCAAGCTCCGCCTCCCAGGTTCACGCCATTCTCCTGCCTCAGCCTCCCGAGTAGCTGGGACTACAGGTGCCCGCCACCACACCCAGCTAATTTTTTGTATTTTTTTTAGTAGAGACGGGGTTTCACCATGTTGGTCAGAATGGTCTCCATCTCCTGACCTCGTGATCCACCCGCCTCGGCCTCCTAAAGTGCTGGGATTACAGGCATGCACCACTGTACCCGGCCAAAGCTCTCACATTTTCAAAGACCATAGTTTAAGGCATAGAAAAAAAGAATAAGAGAGAAATTATATTCATGGTAAAATTGCATCATAGGTTCTGAGATTCATAAGTCTAGGGGAATCGTGGGGGGAATTGGAGTCATAGACAGTTATAGCAAAGAACTTCATTTCAGTATTCGTATAGAAGCCCTGCTGGAAAAGCAGGCCTTGGCATTACCTGGATCTCTCCAGGGTTGCAGCTCCTGGTATTTGACACGTGTCCCATTTCAGTCACTTCCAACAACTCACTGCTCATTCTACTTGCCACTTTTCTCAGTGGCCAGTTATACAAAATCTTCCTGCAATGTGCTAAGCACTGAGATAATTACTGGAAACATAAGGGGGAACAGGCTTTTCTTACTTTCAAGGGTCTAATGGGGGACACAAACACAAAAACAGTATGTTCCAACATAATATGGTAATGAATATGATATGTAAATTTTGGATACTATGATGGTTTAGAGAATGAACACATATTACCAGGTCAGAATATGTCACATTTAAATGAAACTATTTCTGCAGAGTTACTAGTTGAACCCACTCTGATTGAACTGATCTTTGAATGTACTTGGACAAATTTATTTGTTGGTTTGACTTGGTTTGGTTTGATTTGATTTTTTTACCACATTAACCAACGATCAGGTTATTTTGTTCTTAATAAAATTTAGACTTTGTCCTCTCTAAGTCATCTTACACCAAAATAGGCGAACAAACTGTTCTTTTCTTCTTACATCTTTATATATCTGTGTGTTTCAAAAGCTTACTCAAAAATTTGCACCCAATCAAGTCAGAAGTACAGACACAGTATCATCAACTTACTCTACTCACACATCAGTAAATCAATTTGCACAGTGAAACAACCATGATCACCAAACTGTATCACAGTTTGTATAGACTATTACAATTCACCTTTAACAAATTATTAAATAAGTTAGACATAAGGTTAAAAAAAGATTGCATCTTTATATACATACATAAAATATAGAAACATATGTATAATATATTCAATATATAATACACATAAATATGTATATATTTATACATATAATATTATATGTACATAGCTATATCTATATCTACAGATATATACCTGTGCATATATGTCAGCGTCAGTCTGAAGTCTGACCATTCATTGCTGGGAAGATGTATGAAAGCATTTGCATGGGGACTCATTCATTATGAAAACTATGATCCCTACGTGAAAATAAGGCAAACACCAGAAGACAAATCAGAAAGGAAGAGTGAGGATGAAAACTCAAAGGGTTGACAAATCACTGCAATAAGAGATTCTTTTCTCAATTTGCTGATGATCTGTTTCTCTAGATTAATAGTAATCCAATACCATATGTTTAGTTCAACCCCTACAGCTTTTAGTGCGTGCCTCTTTTGGAATCAACCTGCTAGGTCAGCGGCTTCAGCTGCTTTTGGCAGTGTTTTGATTTTTCACAAAAATTGATACAGTAACTCTGAATCTAACTGAGTTTCTTAGATAAACTTTCAAGCTAAGAGCTTTTATCTCTCAAAAGAATATCAGGCTGCCAAAGAAGTCAACAATATTTATATGTATTTATATTTATCTAGGTATATGATTAGGATGTATGACAGTTTACAGAGAAATTTGAAAAACTGACAATCTAGATTGATATTTATATTTCCAAGTTAGATTTTTTTACCATTTTTTACCGATAATATTATTTTGACGTTTGGATTGTATTTCAATAAAAGTGGGATCCCAAATGCTTAGAAAAATATTATTCTCTGTACATTTTATCATAAATTGAAGCCTTTTTCATAGAGATTTATTGTTTACCTTTTGAGGGTATTAAGGTATCACACACACAAGTACATGAAAGACAAGTGAAAAAACCAAAGGCCTTAATTTATAACAAATGTACCCTATTCACTTTTAATAAACAAAAGGATCAATAAAATGAATATGCACATAAACAACTAGAAAGAACATTATTTAGAGTCCCCTGGAAGATCTCAGATACTCTTAATTTATAGGAAAATTGATTTCCAGATCTATTTAGATTTTTCTAAGTTTTTTTTGCCAGGTGAAGCAGTATCATTCTCTGAAAGGCTTTGAACTTTACAATTTGAATCTTACGAAAAAGGGAGGAACAACAGCTACATGCAATGACTTCAGTGTTTTCAATGAATATTTACGTCAACCTTCTGTAAGTGGACTGACTTAGAAAAGCAGATATTCTCTGGGACAATTTTTGCCAACACCTGCAGTTTAAAAATATTGCTTGGAGAAGTCTATTTCTTATATTATCTCTAATAATTCATTTAGGGAAAATGACTTTGTTGTGCAACTCTGTTTGGAACTGTTAATTAAAATTAATGAGTATCTTGCTGTTTTGCACTGGCTTGTTTCTTAGATCAAGCTAGTTTAATCTGGACTTGTCTGACATCCTGCTTGGACAGGTTTGATACTCTGCCAAGAAGCCAGCAATAGGCCGTGGAAGGCTGAAAATCTGAGCTGCCAAATAGCAGAGTTCTGCAAGTTGAATTTGGGACATGAACAACAGAAAAGAGAACGGCAGCTCAGAAGTAAAGGTGGCAACTGAAGAAAGCTACTCCCTATGTAGCAAAATGATTTCTTATGCTTTTTTTTTTTTTGTGGGGGACAGAGTCTCGCTCTGTCGCCCAGGCTGGAGTGCAGTGGCACGATCTTGGCTCACTACAACCTCTGCCTCCCAGGTTCAAGTGATTCTTCTGCCTCAGCCTCCCGAGTAGCTGGGACTACAGGTGTGTGTCACCACGCCCGGCTAAATTTTTGTATTTTTAGTAGAGACGGGGTTTCACTGTGTTAGCCAGGATGGTCTTGATCTCCTGACCTTGTAATCCACCGCCTCAGCCTCCCAAAGTGTTGGGAATTCAGGCGTGAGCCACCACGCCCAGCTGATTTCTTATGCTTTTTTCAGTTATCAGTTAAGAACTATGCACAGACATTCAGAAAATTTCAGTAACTCCCTAGGATTGGCACTAAAATATGTAGACTCAAGAAATATTGAAATACTCAGTGTTAGAGACCTGCATTAAATCTGATCACTGCTTGCCTATTCTATACCTTTAAAATAATAATAATAATAAACAACTGAATTTGTTTCTTATAAAAACTTCAACTTTTGGTTTTAGGATCAGAGAATATTTCATTTTTAAAATATATTTTTAAGTTATGATTGTTTTAATAACGTTTGGGATTTCCTAAAGACCTACAAATGATATATAAATTACCCTTAGCAGACAGGCATATTTCAGTCACACAAAAAGGGAAACCAGAAAACTTAGAGGGGGCTGTAACAAGCCTCAGCTATCACTGTTATTTCCAAATCAACACAATTAGTACTCTTCTCCCAGTCAACAACACAAGGCAGTATTATTTTGTTGTTATTTATATTATATGAAAACTTGGGAGACAGGAGTATTCATAATTTCCTGACTACTTAGCAATCACACTTTAATAAACATGCCTTCCTTTAATTATAGTGCTTATGGACAGTCCCTCTATGTGACTACTAATTGGTAATAAGGGGACTATTATTATGATACCAGTTTTCCCCAAAAATGATAATAGATTTAATAGAATTTCAATCCAAATCCAGCAGGATTGGGTTTTTGGACATTATCAAGCTGACTCTCAAATGTATATGAAGAGGCAAAGTCATTAAAATAGCAGAATTAATTTTGAAAAAAATAATTTTGCAAACTATTTTGCAATTTGGAGGAATAATACTGTCTTATTTCCAGACTTTCCATAAAGATACAGTAGTTAATATAGTATAACACTGGAGAAATGACTGACATAGATCAATGGAACAGAATAGAGCCCAGAAATAGACCTACACATATATATGGTCAATTGATTTTCAGTAATAGTGAAAAAACAATTCAATGGCAAAAAGACAGCCTTTTAAATAAATGATTCTGGAACAATTATTTTTCCATATTATCAAAATGTAGTGTCTTGATCCATACTTTACATACCACAAAAAAGTAACTCAACGTGAATTATATACCTACATGTAAAATTCTAACACTTTTAGAAGAAAATCTTTATGAACTTCAATTAGCCAAAGAGTTCTTAGGTATGACACCAAAAGCACAAAACATAAAAGAAAAAAATAGACCCATTGAACTCCAAAAAATTAAGAACTGCTCTCAAAAGACTAGGAAAAGAATGGAAAGACTAATCACATACTGGGAGAAAATATTTGCAGTACACATATCTGATTTTTTAAAAATTGTATGCCTAAAAAATAAAAATATCTCTCAAAAGTTAATAATAAAAAAGCAAAAGTTTCAATAAAACAAATGGGTAGATACTTTACCAAGGAAGATACACAGATTGCAAGTAAATACATAAAAAGACATTCACAATCATCTATCTCTAAGGAATCACATTAAACCTACAATGAGATCTTACTAGCCACCTATTAGAATGACTAAAAAAAAAAATTCTAAGTGCTGGTAAGAATGTGGGCAACGCATTAATGGTGAGAATGGAAAATTGCCAAAACTGTTTGGCAATTTCTTATAAAGGTAAACATACACTTAAAATAAGAGTCAGTAATCTGACTCCTAGGTATTTACCCAAGTGAAATGAAAACTTATATTTACATAAAACCTCTGTAAATGCTTATAACGACTTTCTTTGTAATTACTTAAAACTGGAAACAACCCAAATGTCCCTCAACTAGGGAATGGATAAACACACTACGGTGCAGCCATACAATGGAATATCACTCAGTAAGTTAAAAGAATGAACTACTGGTACTTAAAACAACTTGGGTGACAATGTATTTTGTAAAGAAAATAAGCCAAACTCAAAAGGCTTATGGCATGATTTTGCTTATGACATTCTTGCAAAGGATGCAAACAAAACAAAACAAATCTAGCGGTGGCAAGAGACTGGGAATGGGGAGCGAGTTTTCTGCAAAGGGCCATGAGGGAGTTTGGGGTTGCTAGAACTGTTCTCTAGATTGTGGTGGTGGTGGTGGCGGTGGCGGCTATGGTTACATGGCTATATGTTTGCCAAAGCTTGCAGAATACTACACTAAAAAAAGCAAATGGGGGAAAATACAGTGTTGGAGGAAGCATTACAAAAAGATAGAAAGAAGACAGCAGAGTTCAGAGTCATTGAGGAAGAATGAAGTATTATATAGTTGAGCTAAAGATATGGGCAACATGGGCCAGGGTGAGGATTTCGTGTCAGCAATGTGTGATCTGAGACATCTGATATATTTGCGTCCTTGACACAGGGTAAGTTACTTAACCTCTCTAAGTCTCCATATCATCTATGAAATGCAGATATGTAACACTCTTCATGGGTGGCTCTGTGGCTAAAGGAGAAAACATATGTGCTTTGCCTCAGCACAGTGTTGGACACATAATGAGTGCTCAGTGAACAGCAGCTGTAGCAGATGCCTCTAGTATGCAGAGTCACATCTGCTTGGCCCACCTCTACCACAGATGGAGTGGACCAGATTTGTATGTCTCAGACTCAGATGCACTGACAGCATCCCATTTTGAGCATGTGCCTCTGACCTCTGCATTCTGCCCCAGGTCCTGGGAGCACTGCTGGCCCGGCTACAAGTGCAGCCCAGAAATGTTGGGGAGGTGAGAGCTCTGAGACAACCTCAACAAATGGTGCAGAGCAGCCAGTGTCTTCTTTTTCAGGAGGAGAAATGGGGAGGTTCTAACCAGATCGAGAACGCTTGCTCACAGTGGCAACCACAATAGTGTACGTATTGTCTTCTTTTTCCCCAATATCTTACTCCTTACTCCTTCTCTTCAGCTTCCTGAGATCACCCCTCCATTTACCATCTAACCCAATGACACATTTCAGATTTTATTTTCAAGAGAACCCAAACCAAGACAACAATTACCAGAAAGCTGTTTTTTAGAAAGTCAGATGCAATGATTTCATGAAATGTCCATTCCTCATGCCCCCTTTTGTACATCTTCTTTTCAGTCAGTACTATTTATGTTGTGATTTGTAGCTTGCTACGTATCTAGATTATCCCATTACTCCACAATTTCATGCAACCATGGAGTACAAAGTTTACAAATGCACTCACCACTTTGCTGCTGTGGCTTTTGTGTCACATCCGTGCTCCACTCTGGGCTCTTCCCCCTTTTTGCTACCCAACAAAATAATCTCTGCTTTAAAATAGGCAACACCCCTGTTCTTACATCTCCCATCCCTGCTTCTTCCATTCATGCTAACTTGCCTACTTCCTTCCCATCCACAATACCATGACATTGCTGAGCTACTCTGTAAAATGTGCTGGGGTGACCTTGAGGTTCCCAAGCACAGACTCACCTTCAGTGCTCACAGGGAGCCTTCATTCTCCATACAGAAGAAGAACACAGGGAGCACTCAAGTGAAAAAGGCTGGAAGGAGAAACAGACATAGCAATACCCTGCTCTATCCTGCAGGATTAATGCTTTCAGGTTCTCCAAACATCTCCTTTTGCTATTTCCTCTACCCCTCACTCCCATTCATAGTTGTTTGGAAAACTGCTTGTAGCTATTTGCAAAATCGATTTATACTATCAAAGAAAACTTGACCCTGGACTGTAGAGCAAATAAGCCCCATTGTAACAAGATTTAACAAACACAAAAGCAGTCTTGAAATATTGCTGGATCCTTTAAAATGAAATTATTATCTATATATGGCACTCCACATCTGGTTATGACACCAGGCTGTGCTTTCGATGGTTTTATAGCTTATCCTAGTGCTGTCTAATAGAACTTTCTGTGGTGATGGAGAGTTTCTGTATCTGTGCTGGCCACTGAGCATTTGAAATGTGGCTTGGGCCACTGAAGAGCTGAACTTTTAACTTCCTTTCATGTTAGTTAATTTAAATTTAAATCGCCACATTTAGCTATTCCCTCCTACCTTACTGCACAGGCTCATAGTTTCATCACCAATTATCACAGAAACACCAATTATCACAGAAATTAAAGGTGTATCTCCTAAGAGTACTCTTTTTTCGTTTTATTTTGTTATTTGGTTGAGACTGGCAAAATAGGATTTTTCTAGGAAACACTAGTACTTGAATGTTACCCACTTTGAGTTTATTAGTATATAAAAATACTTTGATGCTTTTAAGTTTATTAATATCCCAAGAGTCATAAACAAGATACATTTCCTTTTAAAATTATAAGAATTTAAACAAAAGCTAAAAGCCTCTTGAACAGGAAGGCTTTTCTCAAAAACAGAATGTATAGTTTGACACCAGCCTCTGTGTACTCTGCGGCTTTCTTGGGAAGAGCAGTTTTAAGCAGATTATTAAATAAATCTAGGCCTCTTAGATTATTTTGTTTCTCAAAGTTAGGAATATAAAGAACCCCCAATAGCGTCGTGTCCTTTTTCTTTATCTATTGCCCATATCGTTATTGAGAGCCTAGAGACGTAAATGATTACTTTTTCCCAGACAATCTAACTTACTTGAAAACTATCAGAATATAGGCAACTGACAAGATCAAGCAACTTATTGTGATCAGTAAAAACATATAGTCTAAAATAAGGTCTTCTCAACCACTCCCCAGTTTGGTATTGGCCAAAGAATATAGAATTTCAGTTAGACCAGAAGATTAAGTTCAAGAGATCTATTGTACAACATTGCAAACATATTTTTTTTTTGAGACAGAATTTCACTCTCTTGCCCCGGCTGGAGTGCAGTGGCGTGATCTTGGCTCACTGCAACCTCCACCTCCTGGGTTCAAGCGATTCTCATACCTCAGCCTCCTGAGTAGCTAGGATTACAGGCATGAGCCACCACACCCAGCTAATTTTTGTATTTTTAGTAGAGATGGGGTTTCACCATGTTGGTCAGGCTGGTCTCAAACTCCTGACCTCAGGTGAGCCACCTGCCTCAGCCTCCCAAAGTGCTAGAATTACAGGCATGAGCCACCTCACCTGCTGCAAACATATTTAATAACAATGTATTGTATCCTTGAAAATTGCTAGGAGAGTAGATTTTAAGCATTCTCACCTCAAAAAAAAAGTATGGGAGAGAATGCATATGTTATTAATAGTTAGCTTGATTTAGCCATTCCACTACGTAAGCATATTTCAAAATATGCTGCCCACAACAAATACATACAGTTATTATTTGTCAACTTAAATTAATTAATAATAAAATGCAAATTCTGTTCCTTCATCCGGACTACAGTTTCCTACTTCTAAGTTTTTGCTCACAGAGCAAAGTGAATGTCTTCTCCTCCCCATGCTATCCATCCAACCCTTGCCTGTTTTAGGTCCTACCTCAGTTCAACCTTCTCCATGTGGCCCTGTAGGGGTTAAGCCTCTCCTAATCTTCAAGAACAAATATTGTCCACATCACTCACTTGTCATTTATTGTTAGCTGACGTGTGTGTGTGTGTATCTGTGTGAGAGAGAGTATAAGGCTATATGTAAAGCACTTGAACAATGCCTAGCACATGGTGAGTGCTCAATAACTGTAAGCCATTATTAGTATTATTATCGCTCCTACTAGTAGTAGCCTAATACCCTAGCATAGTGTCTTGAAATTAGTAGGTTTTCAATAAATGTAAACCCTATAAAATAGTGTTCATGCATGGATGCTTTGCAAGGCATTTCACAGACACACAGAAAAAAGTAAGTAAAGGGAGGACTTAACTAATTATTATGAGTTTGAAAAACAGATTTTGCATTAAAATTCTTTTACAAACGTTTTATCCAGTTAGTGTGTACATCCAAATTATAATATATTTAGTCTCTTCTCAGGGATAACAGCCCTCCTCCTACCCATCTGTCATGTCAGGTTGCACTAAGCAAATGCTAATCTACCTTTTTGATACATCATTTGACAATTTCTGGTTTCAGATATCACACGCAAGGTTGCACATCAGTGAATTAAATTTGAATCCATATTGTCAAGTGCATATTTAGAATAAAATTATGTTGCATCTTTTATATAAACTTAAAAAGTAAAGTTGTACATCAAGTGAGTGTGTGCATATAACTTGAATGCAAAAAAATAAAAGCAAGACAAAGGAAGACATTGTCTTACTGGCTATGAAATTACTGAAACAACTCAATTGATTTATGGAAGAAGGTCTAAGCAGCTTTGGTTGAACTTTTGCAGTACAATTTCTGGATGCCCCTTCCATTAATTCATTAAATAAAATGAGCATTCTTTTCATTCAAATTATCTCAGCTATATGTGTTAAATATGCTAAAAGCTAAACACAAGCAACAATATTCCTGTCATGTGTTTCACCTGCCAACTCCTCAGAAATAATTAACCTATATTGAGAGAAGTAATTCTTCACTCAAAATGATTTTTACCCCTGTAAAGGAAGCAGCATGCAACAAAAATTCATATAACCTAGTATTCATTACCAAAATAGAACTGAAAAAGCACTAACAGTAATTTAGTTCAATACAATGGAGAAAATTGCTGGTGTTTACTTTAATTTTATAGGATAACTTTATATTTCAGATTTGACAGATTTTTTTAAGGGTTTGTTTTAATTTTAGAGACTAATTTTATTGGAATTGGGAGCATTTGAAGATTTTTCAATTTTTGAATTGAG
Source organism: Pongo pygmaeus (assembly GCF_028885625.2). NCBI lineage: Eukaryota > Metazoa > Chordata > Mammalia > Primates > Hominidae > Pongo > Pongo pygmaeus. The sequence goes on along the minus strand of NC_072376.2, from coordinate 161,453,314 downwards.
AATATCAATTTTTAATATATTTGAATCCAAAAAATATCACCATGATTTCTTACCTCTAAAGTTAAGAATAGAAGCAGTGTCACGTGCATGAGGAACAGCCTCAATCCCCCATTGCTAACTAGAAAGAGAGACAGAAAGACAGAGATAGAAACAAAGTTATGGGCCGGACACAGTGACTCACGCCTGTAATCCCTGCACTTTGGGAGAGGCCAAGGTGGGCGGATCACCTGAGCTCAGGAGTTCCAGACCAGCCTGGCCAACATGGCAAAACTCTGTCTCTACTAAAAATACAAAAAATTAGCTGGGTGTGATGATGGGCACCTGTAATCCCAGCTACTGGGATGAGGCAGGAGAATCGCTTGAACCCAGGAGGCAGAGGTTTCAGTGAGCTGAGATGGCGTCATTGCACTCCAGCCTGGGCGACAGACCAAGACACCGTCTTGGAAAAAAAAAAAAGAAGAAGAAGAAGTAGAAGAAGAAACAAAGTTGTGATTATTATGATTCTCTACAGTGTGGAAGCTAATACGCAAAAGGCACCTTAAGTTATACATGCATTTTTCTAGCCCCTTAATGTTTTGCACCATCTAGCAAAAGCAGTTGACCACAACACAGTAACACAGCTCACTGCAGCAGTCAGCAAACAGACGCAGTCCTATCCTCAATGAAACAAGTACTGTCTTGGAAGTGCTCAGAGGGAGGTTTTTCTCCTTTTGTGCATTTTATACGAAGTCTGCAACTGTTTTTCCTCCATCTGCAACTTATTTCTCTTCTCTTACCTTCTTAACTCAGAAGCTTCAACTGTCTCCCATCCAAGCACTAACCAGGCCCAACCCTGCTTAGCTTCCAAGATCAGACAAGATGGGGTGCGTTCAGGGTGGTATGACTGTAGACAGATGCTTCAACTCTCATATTCACTATCATCTAACTACATTCACCTTTTTTCCCCCAAGAGCAAAATTCAAAATTTACTGTGGCCTTATTTTTTTAAAAATAATTTAAATGTAAAAGAATTTTTTTTTAAATAAGGCCACAGTAAATGTCCTTTTAACCAAATTCGTGTTAATAATTAGGACTTTATTTTTTTTGTCATGCGCTGGCAATAAAGTTGTACAGGTTTGAGTGGCCCATCCCAATTCTATTTTTTTCATTCTGTTATTTTTTAGACATGATGTTGCAGAACATGAGGGTTTTTTTTTTTTTTTAGAAAAGCATACATGGTACTATAGCAGAAAAAATGTTTGTTTTCTAGTTTAGATTTTCTCAATAAAAAATTTCATCCTTACTCTAAAAATCACATTGCTTATGTTCAAGCTTCAATACATCATACATCTTTGTTTCTAAGATCACCCCTAAGGCATTTATAAACCTCCCCTCTTTTTCCCACAACCTCATCTAGCCTTGGACTTCGAAAAAGCCCTCAATATATGTGGTTAGGTTATTAATACATCTATTTTAGTGCTGTCAAGTGCTCATCAAAAATTATTTTATTCAAAAATATCATTTGATATTAATTGGTTAAGTCATTAAAGTGTTTTATTCTACCAATAATCTGTGATTTACAATGTTCTACCTATCTAATTACAGCACTGTGACTCATTTCTTCTATTTCATTGCACAAAGCTTCTTGTAAAAGATAAAAGGTTTTTGTTTACCTGTCATCTCTCTTTTCCCTTCACTTCCCATGTTGGTCTTCATCATATGGACTTCGGGATGCTAGTCACCTGCCTGCTATCTTGCTGACATATTTTTGCAAGTATTTTTGGTGTATCACTGCATGAAAAACTTGCCCTTTCTCTCCCATAGGCTATATACTTTAGCACTTCCCCCCTAACCTGAACTCTTCCATCTGTCTAACAAGCAATTAATTCTCTTGACAAAAATAAATAGGCATCAGTGGTAGTTTTTAATATGTCAGTTTTTACTACATCAAGAGAATGACTTGGTCCAATATGAGTGGTGTTTCTTTAGCTGTTATATTCTTTTAATTTTGTTCATTTTGGTTTTTTCAGATCAGTAAATCTCTTCTTCAAATCAGAAGAGTAGAATATGTAAGTTAAAAAGATGAACTCCAAAGCCAAGCTTTTGAGTTCACATTCTCTTCTGTTTATTCACTATGTGGTCAAGTTATTTAACCTTCTTGAGCCTCAGTTTTCTCATAGAATTGTGGGTAAATTTAAATTAGTGAATATATATAAGTGTTTATAGCACTGTCTGATATATAGGAAGAATAAGCAAATGAATGATGCTATCATTGTTACTATCATCTCCCCAAGTCACTGCTTCTTATGACATGTCATTCCTAAATGTTTTTATGCTGTATATTTGTGGGTATTAAATTATAAAGTACAGTTCAAAGTTTGACACATTAAGTCAAACTTTGACTTAAAAGTTTGACATACTAAGTGAAACTTACTAAGTTGTGGTAAATCAGAGTTACTGTCTTCAAACACACATGTACACACACACACATGCATGCATGTACACACACACACACGTCAGGCAGGAATGTTTTAAAATCTTGTCAGCCACTGTACCAAACTAAAACATTGACTAGGAACCCAAGGTAGTAGACTTGGTAAAGGAGGAATCTCACATCTTTGGTTGACTCTTCCAAAACAACCATCTAATACAAGCGAGATAAGGAAGTATGAATTCAAATTACACTCTATGACTGATGTGTGGGAACAAGACATTTCACTATATCATTAATTCACTGAGAAGATAAATAAGTAGTTACTATCCTGTGCCAAGCACAGTGCAAGGAGCTGGGGGTATAAAGACAAACAAGGACACACAGTCATGGTCCTTAGTGTCTCAGTTTATAACCTGGTGGAGAAAATATACAAAGGAAACAATGTAGCAGAAGAGCTGAAAAATAAATATGCAAAGTTTCATGAAAGTACCCAGAAGGGCATGTATATTTAACCTGAGTGGTCAAGGACTGCCTCCAGAGGAAGCGCTGTCTACATGGAGACCTAAAGGATGAAGAAGAATTAGTGAAAGTCTGGGTGAGACATTTCCGAGGTACGCAAAGGCTGCTTTGCATAATTAATTAATTAATTAATTAATTAAGTCTATGGGCTTGTTTTCACTGTGCTTGTCTAGCCTCCTCTAGAATAAGAGCAGATTTGTCTGAAAATGCACTGCTATACATTCATCTCCTAGAAAAGCGCATATACAGTAGCATAGAATAGGAACTCCATAAATATTTGTGAAACGAATGAACAAATGTCATCAGCTCTGTTATTTTCCTCTTAGAGCTTCCAATCAAGAACTCTGGTTAGTTTAATCTCATGATTAAACTTAAGGATTTGCACGGGTACCATTTATGCATGTCAAGGATCTATTGCACAAATAATAGTACATGTCATCCTTGTGTTTATATCAAAAGCTATGGCTTACTCTTCAGTGTTGTTGAAGGGCAAAGAGACAATGCATGTTACCTATGTTAAAAAAAACGATATTAGTATTTCTTGCCTTTCCATGATCTTTATTAACTGCCTTTAAGATTCAGCTACAAAACATATGTGGGTGTGGGAGTATGTTCCAATGTTGGTACCCCAGCATTTTGTGCAGATTCTCAATTATCTTCCCATCCCAATCATAGAAAAAGTGAAGAAAGGACACCCTCCCCAAAGTCTTAAATACTCGATGTTGGGTTAAAAGTACAATTTCAGCTCTAGGTTCAAGACAAAAGTGTTGCCAGGATGCCTAAGTAAGTCCTAAGTCTTTCTGAAGAATCACAGTAAAATACTGATTTGAAGCAAACCCAACAAATGTGAAAGGTAGGTTGAGCTTAGTTCTAGGAATCAGTAATTACGGCATAAACACAGAACAGGTGGGGGAATTGTGAACCAACCAGTTTATTTCTGGCATCTTTCTACTTCCCCATTCAGAAATTTTCCCATCTCACTGCCCAAACCATCTTCTCCTCCAATACAGTCCCCACTTAAGGTTGATCCTCTCAGGCAATACCTTAAGCTCTCAATTTGTCTCTTTATCCTTTTATCTTTCAAAAGCTCAGCTAAATTGCCGGCCTCATTTCTATGTAGTTGAGGTATTCATGAAAGGCAGTCTGATCCAGTAAACAGCAGAACTGAAAGCCCAGTTCAACCAGCTATGCTGTGCAGTCTCTGGCAAGTTACATGAGCTCTCTGAAGCTCTGATTCTCATCAGTAGAAGGGCAAAAACCCTCAGTTGCTATTACATTAGGAAAATGTAATCGATGAATCCATATTGGCAAGTTTATGATAAAAATACTCAATGCATGCTTCCAGAAATGTCCACATTTTCAAAGGACGTGAGTCCAAAGGAACACAACACAGGAAATTTTCTTGCAGCACAAAGACAATATTGAGATTAAAGACTTTTTGCGCAGATTTTAACCTATATTTCACGAGCAGCTACCTACAATATCTGTTAGAATGGGGCGCATACAGAAGAGGATTAACAAATAGAAATGGCTAGATAATCAAATAGTTCCAAACCAATTATTGGACCAGGAGTTAGCCCAGAGCTAGGCATATATTAAGGGCTTTAATTTTTAGCTAAAGGAAATATACCACTACTTTACATATTTTAGTGTGCAATTACCTTCTGAGTATATTTGGATACTTCCCATAGTGCCAATACTTTTTATTGATGCTAAAATGGACGTTTTCCCTCACATTCACATCTCTGACATCAGGATACATCCTACCATTTGTTACAATTAATTAGCCTCTTTCTCCTTGCTTGGTGGGACATAATCAATGCTATCTTAGATTCACAGAAATGTAACATATTGAATTCTAGACAATGAATATTCAGTACGTTCTGATGGTAAGTCAGACAACAAGTACAGTTGTACCTCGGTATTCATAGGAGATTGGCTCCAGGCCCCCCATAGATACCAAAATCCTCAGTGTTTGTCTCTTATACAAAATGGTGTTGTATTTCCATATAAGCTGTGCACATCCTCCCATATAATTTGAGTCATCTTTAGATTACTTATAATACCTAATGCAATGTAAAGGCTATGAAAATAATTATACTATATAGTTTTTTAATCTGTATTTTTTAACGGTTGTATTGTTTTTTTTAAAAACGTTTATTTTAGGTTCGGGGTATGTGTGCAGGTTTGTTATATAGGTAAATTGTGTGTTACGGTGGTACTGTTATGTTTATTGCTTTTTTTTCCAAATATTTTTCATTTCTGGTTGGTTGAATCTGTGGATACAGAACCAACAGGTGTGGAAGACTGATTGTACATAGTTTAATGGACCACAGAGATCTATTTGGCTTCTTGGATGTTTAGTCCCTGAGCATCAACTCTAATAATATTTATAAAGGCAGATATAAACAAGGTATGCATGATTAAAAAAAGAGGGTGCTTCAAATGCTTAAAGCACAATTTCTAAAGTTATATCAATGGATGAAGATATCACTCAAGCTTTTGAAAGAGTTCACATCCTAGCAGTTTTTGTTTCACTTTGTGATATTTTTATTTTATTTTTGTATTTATTTTTGGAACAGGGTCTCGCTCTGTCACTCAGGCTGGAGTGCAGTGGCGGTGTCACGGCTCATTGCAGCCTGGAACTCCTGAGCTCAAGGGATTCTCCTGCCTCAGTCACCCAAGTAGCTGGGACTACACCATGCAAGGCTATTTTCTAAATTTTTTATAGAGATGAGGTTTCAATGTGTTGCCCAGACTGGTTTCAAACTACTGGACTCAAGTGATCCTCCTCCATTAGCCTCCCAAGTGTTAGGATTACAGGCATAAGCCATGGCACCTGGTCTACTTTTTTATTTTTTTATTTTTATTTAATTTATTATTTATTTATTTTTGAGAGAGAGTCTCACTCTGTTGCCCAGGCTGGAGTGCAGTGGTGCGATCTCAGCTCACTACAACCACAGCCTCCCGGGTTCAAGTGATTCTCCTGCCTCAGCCTCCCAAGTAGTTGGGACTACAGAGGTGCACCACCACGCCCCACTAATTTTTTGGTATTTTTTGTAGAGACAGGGTTTCACCATGTTGCCCAGGCTGGTCTCAAACTCCTGAGCTCAGGTGATCAACCTGCCTCAGCCTCCCAAAGTGCTGGGATTATAGGCACAAGCCACTGGGCTCAGCCTACTTTTTGATATTTTTAAACAAGCATTAAGGCATGTATATTTTAAATTAAAGTAAATATATACTCACCGTATTTTAAGATTTGGTCACACCCCTTGAAATAATTATATATTCTCTAGGTCATCACAAAGCCTGACTTTGAAAATCACTACCTTGTACTCACTACCTTGTATATTTATGCAAAAATACACAGGGCATAATGGCTCCTTTAAACAACAACTAAACTGTTCATTCTACCCAACAAACAGTTTACTGGACAGAAATCATTTGTTAATGATTTTTTGGGTGAGGGAAAAAATTTTTTAGAAAAAAAAGAAATCCACGCAGTGATAACAGAAGCACAGTAAGTTTATATTTAACTTTACAAAGCTTCCATTATTTGGGGTTAATGTAAACACAGCCACGTGACTCATCACAACATAATTAATATGTCTGAATAGCACAATGATCAGTGTTGACTGTCATGTACTCACCTTCTCTAAGAGGCTGTTTATTTTCAAAATGACATTTCACTGCCTATGAAGATGCAAGCATCCTTATTGCTTTCATACACTTTGGTTTTAAATTTGTGATTTGCCACCCTGGGTGCAGTCATCTTCAGCCCAGATCAGAATATCTTTTTTTTTTTTTTTTTTGAAACAGTCTCGCTGGATTGCCTAGATTGGAGTGCAGTGGCGCAATCTTGGCTCACTACAACCTCTGGCAGCCAGATTCAAGCAATTCTTGTGCTTCAGCCTCCCGAGTAGCTGGGATTACAGGCATGCACCACCATGCTTGGGTAATTTTTGTATTTTTAGTAGAGACAGGGTTTCACCATGTCGTCCAGGCTGGTCCCGAACTCCTGGCCTCAAGTGATCTGCCTGCCTCGGCCTACCAAAGTGCTGGGATTACAAGTGTGAGCCATGGCGCCTGGCCCCAGAATATCTTACTTAAAAACATTATATGACATAAAAACCCCAGCCTCCCACCATAACCTACACGTGTGCCAGTGAAAGAGTATAATCCGTTCCAGATGCTTAAATCTATGATATTCCCTGTAGTCACGGGAAATGTGACATTGGACAGACCTGTTGCAGCATGGATTCACATATTTAAAGTTTCTATGACATTTTAGAATGGTACAGCCTGGCAATATCTGCAGCTGCATATCACAGCATTCGACATAATTCTTTTATTGGCTTAAGTAATTCTCATGTGGAAAAAAAAAGATTTAGATACGATCAGAGACAGATCAAGAGATCCATAGAAATTTCAAAAGCAAAATGAAATCCTACAACTATCAAAACAAGGAGAATATTTTCTCTCCTTTTTCTAAAGCAGACCAAACATAAAATTGACAAAAATCAATTTTAGAATGCTAGTCTTTAAAAAAGCAGTGGAAACAACCCAAATGTCCATCAACTGATGAATGGATAAATAAAATGTACTATATCCATACAATGGATTATTATTCAGTAATAGGAAGTACTGGTATATGCTACAACATGGGTAAATCTTAAAAACATTGTGCTAAAAGAAAGAAGCAAGTCACAGAAGACCACATCTTGTTTGATCCCATTTACAGGAAATGGTCAGAATAGGTGAATCCATCTAGAAGGCAAGTAGATTAGCCATTGCCTAGGGCTGAAGGTGGGTGGCAGACGGGGATTGACTGCTAATAGGTACAGGGTTTCTTTTTGAAGTGATGAAAATGTGCTAAAATTATTACTAATCTATTAATTGTTAATTATTAATGATGATCTATTATGTATTATTAATAGATAATATATTATGTATTATTAATAGATAATATATTAATTATGTATTATTAATAGATAATATATTGATTATGTATTATTAATAGATAATCTATTGATTATGTATTATTAATAGATAATCTATTGATTATGCATTATTAATAGATAATCTATTAATTATGCATTACTAATAATATATTAATTATTAATTATCAGTCGATTGTGGTGGCAGTTGCATAATTCTGAATATACTAAAAGCCATCAACTGGTACACTTTAAATGGGCAAATTATATGGTATGTGAATTATCTGTAAATAAAACCATTTCAAAAGAAAAGGAAATAGCTTAAAGGTGAAAGCTTTTCCTCCTGGAATGGCAAACACCTTCTCCATGGGCAGATATAGAAATGATCTGCCACAGCCCTAAAAAATAAAAATTTGCAAAGGGTAAGGAGGTTCCCTCGCAGAAATTTGCTGCAGATAACTCAAAATGAAGGCAGTTATCGCTTCTATTATCTGTGTTTAAACAAGTGATTCTAGTAACCAGGAAGCAGTTATTGGAGCCTGAGTAGGATCTGGATAAAAAGCAGGAAGCCTAGTTAAATTTGAACCATAGACGATGAATCAAATTTTACTATGTGTATGTTCCCAAATATTACATAAATAATAAATTAAATATTATAAAAGTATTGCACATTTGGGGACATGATTATATTGTACTAAAAAACTATGTATTGTCTGCCTGAAATTAAAATTTATTTGGATTCTCTGTATTTTCTGTTGTTCTTAAATCTGGCGACCTAGGGCCTGCAATTACTAATTTTTAGAGATGTAAGAGCTCAGAGCAGTTGAACACAAAACCAAGGCAGGTCTAGGTAAGATTGGGAGAAATTTGTTTCATACCCTAAATCGCCTATTTATAAAATAAATAAATAAATAAATATTTATTTGGTTCTTTATTTGCCCAGCATTATGCAAGACACTAGAGATACTACAGTAAGAAAGGTGGACTCCCAACTTAGAGTCTGGTAAAGACAGACAAGTGAAAATGCAATAACAATAAAATGTGATAAATGATAGAAGATGAGAAGAAGGTAGCAACTGAACAGAAAAAGTCGGAGAATCCTAGGTAAAGGAAAAAAGATGGGCAATGACTCAGACATGAACAAGAACATGGCTAGTTCAAAGAATCAAAGTAATTTCATACGAAAAAATACAGCAAGTACAGAATGGAGAAGGTATTATTTTAAAGAAGTATACAGAAATCAGATCCTGGAGGGTTTTTTTCTAATAGACTTCATTTTTCACAGCAGTTTTAGGTTCATAGCAAAATTAAGCAAAAAGTATAGAGAGTTCTCATTTATCCTCTGTCCCCAACACATGCACAGCTTCCCCACCTGTCAACATCTCTCACCAGAGAGGTACATTTGTTACAATCGATGAACTTACATGGACAGATCATTATCACCTAAAGTCCACAGTTTATATCATGGTTCACTCTTGATATTGTATATTCTATAGCCTTGGACAAATTTATAATGGCATATATCCACCATTACAGCCTATAGAGGAATTCCATTGCCCTAAACACCCTCTGTGTTCCTACTCATCCCTCCCTCCCCTCTAAACCCTGGCAACCCGTCATCTTTTTACTATCTCCACAGTTTTGTCTTTTCTAGAATGTCAGATAGTTGGAATCATACAGTATGTAGCCCTTTCAGATTGCCTTATTTCACTTAGTAATATGTTAAACATGTAAAGTTCCTCCATGTCTTTTCATGGCTTGATATCCCATTTCTTTTTAGTACTGAGTAATAGTCCATCATCTGGATGTACCCGTGGAGGGTTTCCTTGATTTTGCAAGAGCCTCAAGCATTTGCTTCATCTACCTGTTGGATAATCTGGTTCTGCAGACAGAGGATGTTTAGCAGTATTGAATACTCAGGAAGACAATATAATGAAAACTTCAACATGCCCACTGGATTTAGACACAAAGATAATAGAAACTTGTTAAGTTTAAGTAGAGAGATGGGTCAGAATCCAGATTGAAATTAGTGGTAGACTAAATAGGAGGTAGAACAGAGGCAAAGAAATGGAAACAATGAACATACACAACCCTTTCAAGGAACTGGCTCCAGAGAAAAGACGAGAGTTTTCAGCCTTAGAACTTATAGCTCTTTTTTTCAGCTTTATGAGGTACAAGTGATGAATAAAAATTGTATATATTTGAGATATACAACATGATGTTTTGATATACGTATGTATTGTGAAATAATTACCATAATCAAGCTAATTAATATAACCATCACTGTATTAGTCTGTTTTCACACTGCAATAAAGAAATACCCGAGACTGGGTAATTTTTAAATTCACTCACTATCACGAGAACAGCACGGGGGAACCTGCCCCCATGATCCAATCACCTCCCTCCCTTGACACACAGGAATTACAATTTGAGATGAGATTTGGGTGGGAACACAGAGCCAAACCATATCGGTCACCTCACATAGTTAGCATTTTTGTGTGTGTGGTAAGAACATTTAAGAGCTAATGTCTTAGCAAATTTCAAGTATACAAAACAGTATTATTAACTATAGTCCCCATAGCTCTCCAGAACTTATTTATCCTGCATAACCAAAGCTTTGTACCCTTTGACTAACATCTCCTCATTTTTCCCACCCCACCCAATCCCCAGCCCTTGCAGCCAGCATTCTACCTTCTTCTGTGAGTTCAACTTTTTCAGATTCTACATACGAGCGAGGTCATGCAGTATTTGTCTTTCTGTGCCTGGCTTACTTCACTTAGCATAATGTCCTCCAGATTCATCTATGTTGTCACAAATGACAGGATTTCCATCTTTTTTAAGTTTGAATAATATTCAGTTGTATGTATACAACACGTTTTCTGTATCCATTCATCCTCGATGGGCACTTAGGTTGATTCTGTATCTTGGCTGTTGTGAATAATAATGCAATGAACATAAGGGTGTAAATATCTCATTGAGTTAGTGGTGTTATTTCCTCTGGATATACATCCAAAGGTGGGGTTTCTGAATCATATGACAGTTCTATTTTTATTTTTTTGGAGGAACTTTCATATTGTTTTCCATAATGTCCATATGCATTTACATTACCACCAACAATATACAACGGCTCCCTTTTCTCCACATCCTCACCAACACTTATCTTTTGCCTTTTTCATAATAAACATAACAGGTGTGAGTTGATAACTCACTGTGGCTTTGGTTTGCATTTCTCTGATAGTTTGTGATATTGAGCATTTTTTTTTCATATATCTCTTGGCCAATTGTATGTCTTCTTTCGAGAAATGTCTATTCAGGTTCTTTCCCCATTTTTTAATCAGGTTGTTTGTTACTATTGAATTGTTTGAGTTCTTAAAAGAGATTTTAATGGGACAATCTTGAGTGTGTTTACCTGCTGATGGAGAGTTACTGAGGTCTCTAGAAAGTGCAAGAAGATGGTCTCTTGTGAAATAGGAAGGAAAAGTAACTGCCTGAACATAAAGGGGGAAATAGAGCAGCCAGAAATACAAGATGAGTGGTGAAGGAATGAGCTGCTGGACAGAATAGGGTAGTTGACTAGGAGATCACTGTGGCTAGGAAAGAAAGTAGGACAAAATGTTAATGATATAGTGCGTCTTTTCACTGAGTAGGTATTCCTAAAGTAATAGGAAACAACTATTACACATACACCAACGATAGAAATATTTTAACATTTTTGATGTATTATAAAGATTCAAATAAAAAGAACTTCATCTATATTAGAATAATCTGTCCTTCAAAGCAGAATACTCCAGAATGAGAATCTAGAAAAAGCATCACTGCCATCCAACTCCTTAAAAATTCAGAGAATCAGCTTCAATTTGCTAATCATCTCCAATTCCATTATCCACAGCTAGATGCTAGAAGCATTGATCTGAATAATCTAAAACAGCAGATATTCAAAAATGATTTAAATTAGGTCCTGAAAAACATAAGTATTTACATTAAATTTACATTTTTAATTGGCCTCACTTAAGCAAATATTAAAACTAGTTTAAATTCTCTGAGAAAATACTCAGTGATATCAAGGATTAGAAAATGATTAGAATTTAGAGAGAATCCAGACTAACAGTTAGCAACAAATGACAAAGAAAATGAATCCCCACAATGGTATTGAGACAAATTTCTTTTTTTCTTCTTCTTTCTTTTTTGCCTTTTTTTTTTTTTTTTTTTTTTTTTTTTTTTTTCAGAAGTAGGGAGCAAGGAGGGTCTTGTCTTGCCAGGCTGGTCTCAAAATCCTGGGCTTAAGGAGACAAACTTCTAACACAGCGGATGTTTTTTCCAATTACAGAAAAATAAATGATCCCTAAATTTTCAGAACTAGAGCTGTTTTTGTTGTCAACAAGATCTTACTCCCACCTTGAGCTGAAACTTGACTTAAACTTCAAGTGCATTCCTTCCAACACCCAGACTTAGCTAAATTACTTCTCAGTAATAAACAGTTCTGCCATGTGCATGCATTGAGTAAGATGCAGCCAGGACACATGGCCAACTGTAATATAATTACACTCCTGTCACATCCTTCCTCTACTCACTCATTCATTCAGTCAATTCGTTCAATCTCAGTCATCATTCGAGTCCTGAGAGCTTACTGTGTGTCAGGGACGGAGTTAACTGCTAACATCACACAGAGCAATGACGGAGATGACCTAAGTAAATCACCAGTTAAAAACTATGGAATGTGATTTAGGACAGTTACATACTATAAGGGAAAGTAGCAGACTGCTCACCTAAGTCTTGTGTTAACTTAGAAATACTTCCCAAGCAGATTTTTTTTTTGTATTAATTCTGGAAGAATGAGTAAGAGTTAACCACATTGAGAAGGAAGAGGATCAGGAAGGATAATAAGAACAGGGGTTCACTTTGGACAAAGAGGTGAGAGATGTCATGATGGACACAAGAAAGGAGTTTCCTCTGGCTGAGAGTTACATCATCAGACCGTCGAAAGACTTGTATGCCAAGATAATGAAGTGGATTATATCCTAAAGGTTATGAGGATTTATTGACGGAAGCCTTGGAATGACATGATAAGCTTTATATTTTTGACAATTGCTCTAGATGGATTGGAGAAATTTGGGGAAAATGTGAAGCAGATAAATAAGCCATGGAGTCTGATTAAGATAGAAGCTGTGGAACTGGAGGAGCTGAATATCAAGAAATATTGAAGGGGCAAGAAACACAGATTTGGAGATTGGTGAGTGGAGAGCAATGATGGGAAGGAATAGCAGTGGCTTACTCCTCTAATCCCAGAACTTTGGGAGTCCAAGGCAGGAGGATCACTTGAGCCCAGGAGTTCAAGACCAGCCTGGGCAAAATACTGATATCCCTGCCTCTAAATAATAATAATAATAATAAAATGCTATCTTTTTTGTCTGGGCACAGTGGCTCATGCCTGTAATCCCACCATTTCGGGAGGCTGAGGCAGGAGGAGTTGGAGACTAACCTGGGCAACATAGGGAGCCCTCATTTCTACTAAAAATAAAAATAAATTAGCTGGGCATGGTGGCATGCACCTGTAGTCCCAGCTATTTGGGAGGCTGAGGTGGGAGTATCATTTGAGCCCAGGAGGCGGAGGCTGCAGTGAGTCACGATAGCACCACTGCACTCCAGCCTAGGTGACAGAGCAAGACCCTGTATCCAAATAAGTAAATAAATAAGTTTTAGTTAGAACACGTAATGAATGTTGGCATTACCTCTCACTGTTAGAGACTATAGCAGGAAGAAAGGATTAGAGCAGAAGACAATGAGTCCGTATGTGGCCATGCTAAGAGATATCCTCATACAGGTCATCACAAAGTGAATTAAATTGGTCTGTCACTCAGGAGACAGATCAAAGCCGGAGATATACACTGGGAGTCATGATAATATAAGCGGGTGCAGATAAAGGCATAGCCCGTAGGGAGTGAAACAAACAGGAAAAAACAGAGAAAAGGGAAACAAAAACAAAACAAAGACCTGTACATATTATACCAACTAAACGGTAGTAAGTGTTTTACTTAGTGGGGCTGAAAGGGGTAAGGCTAAGGTAGAGTTCAACCTTTCTTTATCCCTATCAATTCACCCTGGTTATTCCACTCAAAATAATTTTTAAATGTTTTATTATTTTGTCTTGATGAATGTTTCTTATTCCTTAATTGTAAGTAAACATTACTTTTCAAAAATAGCTCCTAAAGGAGCTAAGTTAATACATTTGCTTCTTTTCTTTAATTTCAAGAACCTGAATCAATCTACAGATCATCTAATATTTACACGATATTATGTTCATTGACACTCATTGACAGAGGAGAATGAAGTATAATATTGTAGAACACCTTATGGTACATCACAAATAAATTACTACAGATTCCTCGTATTTCTGGAAGCACATGCCTATGTGATGTGACTTTTCCTCCCAAAAAGCAAGAGAATCTTTACCCCCTTTCTTGAATTTTAGGGACTTTTTTGTTTTGGTTTTTTACCTGGTTTGGTCAAAGATGCAAATGATGCAGGCAGAGACTTGACAAGGTCTGTACACTGGAGCCGACACTCTTGCTGCTGGGAAATCTTCCACCACCATAAGAACAAGCCCAGGTTAGCCTGCTGGAGAATGAGACCATGTGGGACAAAAATGAGCCATCTCAGATTAAGGGCCCTAGATCTAACCAATCTTCCATCCAAAAGACTTGCAAATGAAATCATCCTAGAGTATCCAGGCACAGTTTGAGCTGCCAGCTGATTATACATATTAACAAAACTGCCTCAGAAGAGAAGAGCCACCCAACTGAGCCAGAAAGTTGTCATCAAATTAAATGATTATTATTTTAAGTCAAAGTTTTGGGATGATTTGTTATGCAACAATAAGTAACTAATGTCACCACCTTCTAGAATTAAATAAGAAATCATTTAATATCTCTGATATATGAAGAGAACCTCACAGCAGGCAAACTTTACCTCTTCTGTGACTTTATTCAGAAAAACATACTACACTTAAGCATGTTTTAGAGTGAACAGACATATATTAAATCATAACAATTAAGCATCTTGATTTTCAATCACAGTTAACAGCATGGATTAATTCTGAGTAGAGCAAGCAGCTCTAATGAGTTTTCACCCAGAAGCTACACATCTTTAAACTTGGTAATTGTAATGAAGGCACATAATGAGGTTCTTTTAAATCCAAATAGCACACTGATACTTATTACTGACCTTTTATTTTATTTTTGCTAATAAAATGTTTTAGATGTCCTAAAAACTATTTTGAGAAGGATGCCACAGAAGTTTCTCAAAAAACCTAGGATGAAAATATTTCATAAAAGAATTAATATCGCCACAAAAAATTCAACACGAATTCTTCTAGGATACCAATCTCACAAGTTAAAACTAGTTTTCATAGGATAATTACAGACAAAGATTATGAATTATTCATCTTTGTATTGCCTATAATCCCTCCAGTTTAGCAGGCTCCTGATATATATTTGTTGAATGAGTGAATGAATGAATTATTGAGTGAGTGAATGATTAATGGGCCAATTGCATTGTTTCAGGCTTTATTATATGTGGTTGTTATACTTCAGGAGATGTGATTTGACCCATGAGATAACTGACTTGATATAATTAATGAGTCATTTCATAACAAGGTTCTACTGGTATTGTACTCATAAATGAAACCATGCTAATGACTCAGAAAGATTCATCTCAACTAAGAGATCCCTCTGTGCAAGTTAAATTTGTCAGTTTCTACCCAGTATCTAAAATGGATTGTATTCTTCTTTCAAAAGAACAAAATCAGCCGATCTAACTTCCACCTAATTTATAAGTTGTGTGTATAGTTATAGACATAGATTGCATAAAATATACATTTATCTTTATATAGAGAGATAACACTACTGGTGGCGATTGTTATCTGAGTGAACAGGTGTGGCTGAAAAAACCTTTGCCTGACCAACTGTTCTTTCCACACTACACATATAAAGAGTATTCTATGGTTGGCAGCTGTAGCCATATTTGCAGAGCCCACAGCTATTTGTAACTGCACTATTTAAAATAATACTCTACCCATTACCATTATTCATAAATAGCCATACTTCTTCTAACTAATGCAAGTAAACCTGTTCTGCCTATTTTCACCTGGAATTCCGGAATTACAGTGAATCATATGAAGTTTCACTTTGTGAGATCTTTATAGTTTTTCTTCTGCTCACTATTTTTGCTTGCCATCCTCTACTTAGCACACAACTTTAGGAGTATCCTATTGTCATACATTCTCTACACCTGTCCAGTCTCAAAGCCACGTGTTTCAGTAAGAAAATACACACACTAGCTAATTTAGGCCCTCACTGTCTGACTTACCTATTTAAAGTTAAATATCACTCACGAGGGGATGTAATAGAACTTTTCAAGAAATAATTTGTTCATATATTTACTGGCTATTTATTGAAGCACCAGGCACTGTTCTAGGTGCTGGGAATATAGCAATATGCACAGTCACTGCCACAATGGAACTTTGTTGTATGCATGTTTCTTTTTCCACTTCAGAGCAGGGATAGCATCTCTTTCTTAACATCACCTAGACCACTGTTTTGCACCTAGTAAGTGTTTAACAAATGCTGATAGACAGGTCAGCATTCTGGAAACCCTCAGTTTATGCTGGACTTCTGATTGAGTCCATTCCCACTCCTGCTTGCTGGATCTCTTGGATCTCCACATGACCTACATAACAAAAATCATGATTGCTTTCAGCTCTCTACTGCCAATCAAAATAACTGGCTACATTGCTTTCTTTCTGCAAGCTGGAATATGATTTTGCTCTTCCTAGACTTATGACAGTCTTGTGGTCCTATGTTTATTCTGCCAAGCTTTTAATATGTTTCATTAGTATCTTTCCTGAGTGCCCTAAATGTATTCTAGGAGTGCAGGTACAGGATCACAGCATGGATTTTAGGAGGCTTGTCTGTGACGTGACACATTGCCTCGTGCTCGCTCTCTCCATGTGCTTTTCAAACACCAATATTCATCTAGCACACCACATCAGCTAGAGGCAAGACACCAAAAAAGATGAGTAGTAAACATAGTTGCTCATTTGCCTACTTTCTGGTAATGAACATCAAGCATCAAGCATCTTAGAGATTTGTTGGTCAGTTGATTACTCCCAGGACTACATTTTAGGAATCCCAAAGAGAGCTACTGATAGATTCCTACCACAAAAGTTCTTTGACAGATCCTACCTACTCAACTTCATATTTCTTTCTCAGTATAAATTCTCCCACAAAAGGTTTTCCTGGTTTTATAAACTTGGATTCAAAAAGGTTAAATATTATATTATCCAAGTTTCATTTCCCCTTAGATTTTTATAAATACCACATAATTGCCAGCTTTCACCCTGTGTATAATCTAAGACAAAGTTGAAAGACGGGGAGAAAACTCTAAAATGTATTTATAAGCAATACATATACTTCTGGAGAACTAGGAACTGGGATTGTGTAAATTGCTTTGCATTATGGTCTGGACAGCAGATTATACATGCACATATTTGTTAAAAAATTACCTAAGTATAATTTCTATCTCTCAAGGCTCAAACCATAGAACAATAAAAACCAAGTGCTTATTTCATGCCTCCTGGGTTGACAGCAGTATGCTAATTCCCGTGAAAAGAAAAGTCACTCCCCTTGCCAAGGATCCCTAAAACTTATGAAGCAGTAAGACCAAATAATAAAATGAAAATATGAAAGGGCCAATAATAAAATGTTATCTTATACTAGTTTAGCAAAATCACAAATAACATTTAAAAGCCAAAGTCAATGGCTAATTGAATGGCAACACTAATTAGTGCTAAAGAAACCCAGAGACAAAAGTATTCTGAGAAGTCCAGGTGCTTCACTCAAAAGCAGTACGTACTCTCAGAAAATGGACCAGAAGTACACAGTTGGACCCAGGCTCAAGGCCTTGTAGTTGGGTAAGGCAGGAATTAGCATGAAAGTGATGGCTTGTCAGGGATGGACAGACATTTGTCACACTTCCTTGGCTGTCCAGGAGCTTTCTAATCCTTCCTATGTTGGAGAATTGTTGCCTCCCCAAAGCAGAAGCTAAAAAATTGCTTTCCCAGCTTCTCTTGGAACTCATGACCTGGGCCTCTCCAATGCACTGACGTGAGACATGAGTTCAGAAGTAGATGAGATGAATGAGAAAGTGCAGTGTTGAGTTGATGCCAGCAAGGGCAGCAAGGACAGTCAGTGCCAGAGGCTGACGTGACAGTAGTCTGAGCTCTAGTATCCTCTGAAAACTTCTCAGCCTCTATATTTGGCTGCAAGCTGTCTAGTACAGTAGTGCCACACTGGAATTTGAAGATTGTTCCTGGCTGTAAGTAAGCAAGTTTAATTCTGTGGTTATTGTAGAGACTTTATTATTTTAAACATAATTTTTAGAGACAGGGTCTCATTCTGTCACCAGGCTGGAGTGCAGTGTTGTGACCATAGCTTACTACAGCCTCAAGTCCTGGATTACAGGCATGTGCCACCACACCTGGCTATTTTTTTTTTTTTTTTTAGGTTGTTTTTTGGAGACAGGGTCTCCCTATGTTGCACAGGCTGGTTGTGAACTTCTTTTTTTGAGATGGAGTTTCACTCTTGTAGCCCAGGCTGGAGTGCAGTGGCACAATCTCGGCTCACTGAAACCTCTGCCTCCCGGGTTCAAGCAATTCTACTGCCTCAGCCTCCAGAGTAGCTGGGACTACAGGCGCGTGCCACCATGCCTGGCTAATTTTTGTATTTTCAGTAGCGACAGGTTTTCACCACGTTGGCCAAGATATTCTCGAACTCCTGACCTTGTGATCTGCCCACCTTGGCCTCCCAAAGTGCTGGGATTACAGGTGTGAGCCACCAAGGCCAGCCGTGAACTTCTTATCTCAAAAGATCCTCCTACCTCCACCTCCCACATTACTGGGATGTAAGCACAATCCATCACACGTGGCGGCAGAGATTTTATGATGTACCCACTATCTAAAAAATGTCTTATTCTGTTTAAAATAGTAAAGGTGGATTCTGTTGTTTGCAACTAAAAACCTTAACAAAGACCAGATTGACTAGAGCAAAATGCGCATCTTGAATCAGTATTTATCTAGGAAGAAAAAAAGAAAAAAAAAAGTATATTAGTAAAAATGCTAAGTCCAGAAGAAGTTCTGGAAAATTAGGGAGAAAGCAAGTGGCCAAAGGATAGAAGAGTGCATGATATATTTAATATGATGGCATAACATGCAAACAGCATTAATGCTGGATGTTTGACAGAGGCGTGCAGCTCTGTCAGCTGCACTCCTCCTCTTCCTCTATACTCTGCACTCTGGAAGGCTGAACTCTGTCCTCTGCATCACTGGGCTCACCTGCTTTCTGCATTTCAGCTGAGTTCTGCCAATGCGGAGCACTATAAGGCAAGAGTATGAGATCAGAGTCCATTCTTTTGACTTCCTCCCTGCAAGGTTTCGCAGACTGACGTTTATTCTGACCAAAGGTCCCAGCTCCTGCCAGGCAGGCTTTTCTCACCACATTCTTTCTTTAAGTACCTTTTCTTACTCTTGAGACATAGGGATGGTGATGAAATTCCAAAGCCACTAGTTCTGGAGTCTAACCTTATCCTTTGGTGTTTCCGTACTATACCACACCTTTGCCAATAGTATGTTTATAAACACTTCTCCATTTACCCAGTTGAGTGTGTCATCACTTTCCTGTTGGTACCCCAACTACTAAACTATTATAGATTATTTGGAAGTACATGTCTTATAAAACTATAAAAACCTGCAGGGAAAAGATGAACACGACATTAAGAAAAGCGCTTAACCCTAGGGGATAGAAAGAGGAGGAAGTAATTAGATTAGAGAATGGTAAACAAGAGACACAGCAGGCAGTAACTATCTATGTAATATATATCATATAAACATTTATCCTTACATTGGATCATAGAAACATAAATATTTTCTACACCAGTCTTCATGATTTTTATGTTACAGTCCACAGCTTTACATTTTTTTTTCACTCTCTTAAGGCTATCTTTTAGTGAATAAAAGTCCTAAATTTAATGTAGTCCAATTTATCAATCTATATGCTTAGGATTAGAGCTTTTTATGTCCTATTTAAAAAATCTTTGCCTGTTTAAGAATATCTTAGTCATTAAAATATTCTGCATGTTATTTTCTAGATGTTTATCAGGTCACCTTTCTCATTTAGGCCCACAATCTATTTTGAATTTATTTTTTGTATGGTGATATAATTTGTATGCTTAACATACTGTGAGATTCTTGTGACTAATATTGTATTAGGATTTTGCCTTTATGTTCATGAGTAAGATTAGCCTGTTGATTCTTTTTTAAATAAGGGGCTGGTAATTGGCTATTAGTAATATTTCCTCCTTAAATATTTAGAGCATTCAGTGGACCTAGATGTTTCTTTCCAAGGAGGTTTTAAATGAGAGATTCAATTTCTTAAATATAACTATTCTATTCAGACTTTATTTTCTTGCACCAGTTTTCATAAATTGTGGTTGTTTATTTCATCTGAATTTTCAAATTTATTGTCATAAAATTTTATCTGCAGTATCCACACAGATGCAAAAGAACACTTTTATCTTCTAAAGCAGAACACTTGGCATCTCTGTGACAGATAACTTCACTATCACTCAGAACCACCCCAAGATTAAATATCAGCCTTATATTTGTATAACTTAAGAAAGCAAAGATCTGTTCCAAAGTGAATGTCTGTCTCCACTAGAAGCTAAAAGCTCCTAGTAACTTTACAATAAAACTCACTCATGGGAAACACAACTTACACTTCACCTAGCACTAATTACACAAGTGATAAACATACAGGCAGCAACTGGGAAACTCTAGAGTGCAACTCTGACATCAAATCAGAGCAAGAGATTTAGATTTTCAGTTACCAGATTGGAAATAGTAGATAAAGCCATAAGAAAGAGCTCATATTTCAGAAAAACATGGAGAGTGAAAAGCACCAAGTTAAAGAGGGAGAAAAGTGGAAAAAACTTGCAACAAAAATAAAATAGGAAAGGCGAAAAGTAGGGGGTAGAACTAGAGTGATGGCATCAGTCATGTCAAAGGGGAGTTTGAAGAGGGAAGAGTTGGTCAGCCATGTCCAATTTGAATAGCGGTTTTGGAGAATGAGTACTGATTAAGATCATTGGCTTTAACATTTAAGACGGAAGTTTCAGTAAAGTAGGAGATGTTAATGAGGAAGTAAGAAGTTAGAAAATGTGGGTACTGGGCTGTTTCTACTGATCTCAAAGGAATGCCCATACTGAATAGCTGTGGTACCAAGTAGTCAAGAGATGTTGAAATGTCTCTGTGTGAAAAAAGGGAAAGTTTTAAACTGCAGCCTTACCAATCAAGACGTGAAAAGGATAAACAATTTAAGCAGTTTCAGGAGAGCCAGGCCTAACACCCACAGGTCACAGACATTACAATCTGAACAACAACCCCGTCTTCCCTCAACCTGATATTTAAAGTCCCACAAGGCTTTACATTTTTTAAAAAAGCACTGCTTTTCTTCTGGCTCTTTGTATCACTTAAAGTGTTTATCAATCTCTATAATAAAAGAAAAATACAATTCTAAGAGGAGTCATTATACTCTATCATTTTAGCTATGTTTACATGAAACAAAGAAGTAATGTGTACCCTGAGAAACCGAGCACAGTGAACTCCTATTACCCTCACTCTGTCATTACGTGATTTCTGGGAACATCAAAGATAAAGGACCATCCTAATTCCAGAATCTCAGGTAGCACTTTGATAAGTTTAAATGTTCTGACAGTGAAATTATTGCCCAATCCTGCACCAAAAAGAGATTTTTAAAAGAAGACTCTTTCTTCCAGGAAAAAGTTCTATGTCTTGGACACTTGCAGTATCTTAAAAGAAAATCTTTTTTTGTTTTGGTATAAGGAAGGAGATTGGCACAAAAAACCAGGTCAAGCCATCTCTTCAATGAAGATATTTCTCAGGTTACTACTGAGTAACCTTAGTGCTTCAAAGGAATAATCAAACTATTTCAATATAAAGAGTCTAATTATTTATTTTAAAAATTGTTGTTGACAACACATTAATTTCAGAAAACAAATGACTTTTAACCAGTCCAGTGTCTCAGGATACATTTTAGCTTCCCCTTACATTCCTTCTCTAGAAAAGATCTTGCCTTTGTCCTCTGCAGCAGAGATGAGCAGGTCTTCTTCCCAGAGCTCATGCTGTTGGGGAAGGGGTGGCAGAGGGAATAGGTGAGGTGAATCCTCACGACTCTTCCCCTGCACAGATTTAGTAATTCTAGGCAACCCCGCTCCATCTTAGCTGGAATAGTGGAAAGTTTTCAATTGTAAAAACTTTTTTGCATACCTTAGTCTTGCTAAAAATAGTTTCCTATAACTGAATGAAAGCATAAAATGAAATTATGAGTAGGAGAGGTTTTCCTAATGCAGTCATGTATCAATTAAAGATAAGGATACATTCTTAATCCTTGTTAAAAACATCAGAGCATACTTACACAAACCTAGATGGCATAGCCTACTACACACCTAGGCTAGATGGGATAGCCTATTGCTTTTAGGCTACAAACCTGTACAGCATGTGACTGTACTGAACACTGTAGGCAACTGTAACACAGTTGTAAGGATTTGTGTATCAAAACATAGAAAAGGTATAGTAAAAAATACAGTACAAAGCTCAGGTGCAATGACTCATGCCTGTAATCTCAGCATTTTAGGAGGCCGAGGTAGGCAGACTGCTTGAGCCCACGAGTTTAAGACCAGCCTGAGCAACATGGAGAAACCCCATCTATACAAAATAGTACAAAAGTTAGCCAGGGGTGGTGGCACATGCCTGCAGTCCCAGCTACTTGGGGGACTGCAGTGGGGGGATTGTTTGAACCCAGGAGGCCGAGGCTGCAGTGGGCCCGGACTGTGCCACTGCACTCCAGCCTGGGTGACAGAGTAAGACCTTGTCTCAAAAGAAAAGGAGGGGGTGGGAAGGGTCAGCCACATCTCTGGGGTTCAGTAGACTCAGCCATTCCAGCCTGCCAGCTATGAAGAATACAAATCGTCTGAAGACAGAAGGGTCTCCCACAACACACCACAGCTGCCTTGCCAGATCATGGCCAGGCTGCTTCTTTAAGAAGGACCTTGATCCATTTCTCCTCACTGGGTGGGACCTCCATGAAGAAGCTTTAGCCACTCTAGCCAGGGTTCTATGGATAGAGCTCTGATCTCTTCCTGGGACAGAGCTCCTGGCACAGAGGGGAGTCGGGGGTGAGAGCCGCCATCTCTGCAGCAGTTCAGTTGACAGCCTCTCTAGCCTGCTGGCTTGGAGAATACTGTCTGGATGAGGAAGGGTCCCACTTCCACCCCCAGTGCAACACACCTGCTATACCAAAAGGCAGCCAGACTGCTTTTTTAAAAGGGTCCCTGATCTCATTTCTCCTGACTGGGTGAGACCTCCCAAAAGAGGTCTCCAGCCACTCCTACAGGTGTGTTCAGGCTAGCAACAGGTCAGTACCCTCCTGGGATGGAGCTTCCAGTGGAAGGAGCTGGCTGCCATCTTTGCTGTTTCACGGCTTTCACTGGTGATACCTCCAGGTATGGAAAAACCAAGGCAACCAAAGCAGACCCCCAGCAAACATCAGCAGCCCTATGGTAGAGTGGCCTATTAAAAGAAAAACAAACAGAAAACAACAACATCAACAAAAAACACCACACACTAACCTCATTCAAAGGGCAGCAACCTCAAAGACCAAAGGTAGATAAGCCCACAAAGATGAGAGAGAATCAATGCAAAAATGCTGAAAACTCAAAAAGCCAGAGTGCCTCTTCTCCTCCAAAGGACTATAACACTTCTCCAGCAAGGGCACAGAACTGAGCTAATGCTGAGATGGCTGAATTGACAGGAGTAGGCTTCAGAAGTTGGGTAATATTGAACTTCACTGAGCTAAAGGAGCATGTTGTAACCCAATGCAAAGAAGCTAAGAATCATGATAAAACAATACAGGAGCTGACAGACAGACTAGCCAGTTTAGAGAGGAACATAACCGACCTGATGGAGCTGAAAAACACAACATGAGAACTTCACAATGCAATCACAAGAATCAATAACAGAATAGACTAAGTGGAGGAATGGATCTCAGAGACTGAAGACTATCTTTCCGAAATAAGACAGGCAGACAAGAATAGAGAAAAAGAATTAAAAAGAATAAACAAAACCTCTGAGAAATATGGGATTATGTAAAAAGACTGAACCTATGACTGATTGGGGTACCTGAAAGAGACAGGGAGAATGGAAACAAGTTGGAAAATATACTTTGGGATATCATCCAGGAGAACTTCTCCAACCTAGCAAGACAGGCAAACATTCAGATTCAGGAAATGCAGAGAACCCCAGTAAGATACTCCACAAGAAGATCAGCCCCAAGACACATAATCATCAGATTCTCCAAGGCTGAAATGAAAGGAAAAATGTTAAGAGCACATAGAGAGAAAGGCCAGGTCACCTACAAAGGGAAACCCTTCAGACTAACAGCAGACCTCTCAGTGGAAACGCTGCAAGCCAGAAGAGATCGGGAGCCAATATTCAACATTCTTAAAGGCAATAATTTTCAACCCAGAATTTCATATCTGGCCAAACTAAGCTTTGTAAGTGAAGGAGGAATAAGATCCTTTTTAAACAAGCAAATGCTTAGGGAAGTCATTACCACTAGGCCTGCCTTGCAAGAGCTCCTGAACGAAGCATTAAATATGGAAAGGAAAACCCATTACTAGCCACTACAGAAACACACTGAAGTACACAGACCAGTGACACTGTGAAGCAACCACATAAACAAGTCTGCAAAATAACCAGCTAGCATCATGATGACAGGGCCAACTTCACACATAACAATACAAACCTTAAATGTAAATGGGCTAAATGCTCTAACTAAAAGACACAGAATGGCAAGCTGGATGAAGAGATGAGACCCATTGGTATGCTGTCTTCAAGAGACCTATCTCATGTGCAAAGACACACATAGGCTCAAAATAAAGGGATGGAGGAAAATTTACCAAGCAAATGGAAAGCAAAAAAAAAGCAGGGGTCACAATCCTAGTTTCTGACAAAACAGACTTTAAACCAACAAAGACCAAAAAAGACAAAGAAGGGCATTACATAATGGTAAAGGATTCAATTCAATAAGAAGAGCTAACTATCCTAAATATATATGCACCAAATAAATAATGAAATACTTTACATTAGAGTAAATTTATTTCACCAAATAAATAATGTAAGTATTTCATATTGGGTAAATAATGAAAGTATTTCATATTGGGTAAATAATGAAATTAAGGCAGAAATCAAGAAGTTCTTTGAAACTAATAAGAACAAAGAGACAGGAGCACCCAGATTCATAAAGCAAGCTCTTAGAGACCTACAAAGAGACTTAGAATCCCACACAATAATAGTGGGAGTTTTTAACACTGCACTGACAATTTAGACAGATCACTGAGGCAGAAAATTACAAAGATATTCAGGACCTGAACTCAGCTCTGGATCAAGTGGACCTGATAGATATCTACAGAACTCTCCACCGCAAAACAACAGAATATACATTCTTCTCATCACCACATGGCACTTACTCTAAAATTGATCACATAATTAGAAGTAAAACACTCAGCAAATACAAAAGAACTGAAATCATAACAAGCAGTCTCTCAGACCACAGTACAATCAAATTAGACCTCAAGATTAAGTAATTTGCTCAAAAACACACAATTACATGAAAATTGAACAACCTGCTCCTGGATGACTTTTGGGTAAGTAATGAAATTAAGGCAGAAATCAAGTTCTTTGAAACTAATGAGAACAAAGAGACAACTTACCAGAATCTCTATGATGCAGCTAAAGCGGTGTTAAGAGGGCAATGTATAGCACCAAATGCCTACTTCAAAAAGCTAGAAAGATCTCAAGTTAACAAGATAACATCTTAACTAAAACAACTAGAGAACCAAGAGCAAATAACCTCAAAACTAAAAGAAGACAAGAAATAATGAAGATCAGAGCTGAACTGAAGGAGACAGAGAAGTTAAAAAGTCTTCAAAAAAATCAACAAATCCAGGAGCTGGTTTTTTGAAAAAATTAATAAAATAGATAGACTGCTAGCTTGACTAACAAAGAAGAAAGAGAGAAGAGTCAAATAAACACAATCAAAAATGATAAGGGAGATATCACCACTGACCCCACAGAAATACAAACAACCATCAAAGAATAATATAAGTGCCTCTATGCACATAAACTAGAAAATCTAGAAGAAATGGATAAATTCCTGGACACATACAACCTCCCAAGACTGAACCAGGAAGAAATTGAATCCCTGAACAGACCAATAATGAGTTCTAAAATTGAGGCAGTAATAAACAGCCTACCAACCAAAAAAAAAAAGCCCAGGACCAGATGGACTCACAGCTGAATTCTACCAGAGGTACAAAGAAAAGCTGGTACAATTTCCACTGAAACTATTCTAAAAACTTGAAAAGGAGGGACTCCTCCCTAACTCATTCTATGAGGACAGAATCATCCTGATACCAAAACTTGGCAGAGATACAAAAAAAAGAAAACTTCAGGCCAATATCTTTGATTGATGGTGAACATCAATGTAAAAATCCTCAATGAAAGTACTTTATTGCCAGTAGGCAAACCAAATCCAGCAGCACATCAAAAAGCTTATCCACCACGATCAAGTTGGCTTCATCCCTGAGATGCAAGGTTGGTTCAACATACACAAAACAATAAATGTGATTCATCACATAAACATAACTAAAGACAAAAACCACGTGATTATCTCAATAGATGCACAAAAGGCCTTTGATAAAATTCAACATCACTTCATGTTAAAAACTCAATGAACTGGATATTGAAGGAACATACCTCAAAATAATAAAAGCCATATATGACAAACCCACAGCCAATACTGTACTGAATGGGAAAAAGCAGGAAGCATATCCCTTAAAAACCAGCACAAGACAAGGATGCCTTCTCTCACCACTCTTCTTCAACATAGTACTGGAAGTTCTGGCCAGGGCAATCAGCCAAGAGAAAGAAATAAAGCATATTCAAATAGGAAGAGAGGAAGTCAAACTATCTTTGTTTGCAGATGACATGATCCTATATCTAGAAAACCCCATTGTCTCAGCTCAAAAGCTTCTTAAGCTGATAAGCAACTTCAGCAAATTCTCAGGATACAAAATCAATGTGCAAAAATTGTTAGCATTCCTATCCACCAACAACAGGCAAGCAGAGAGCCAAATCATGAATGAACTCCCATTCACAATTGCTAAAAACAGAATAAAATACCTAGGAATACAGTTAACAAGGTAAGTGATGGACCTCTTCAAGGAGAACTACAAACTTCTGCTCAAAGAAATCAGAGAGGACACAAACAAATGAAGAAACATCCCACGCTCATAGACAGGAAGAATCAATATCATGAAAATGGTCATACTGCCCAAGGTAATTTATAGATTCAATGCTATTCCCATTAAATTACCATTGACATTCTTCAAAGAATTAGAAAAAAGTATTTTATAATTTATATGGAACCAAACAGAAGCCCCAATAGCTAAGACAGTCTTAAGCAAAAAGCTGGAGGCATCATGCTACCTGACTTCAAACTATACCACAAGGCTGCAGTAACCAAAACAGCATGGTACTGGTACAAAAACAGACACATAGACCAATGGAATAGAGAACTCAGAAATAAGACCACATGCTGACAACCATCTGATCTTTGACAAACCTGACAAAAACAAGTAATGGGGAAAGGACTCCCCATTTAATAAATGGTGCTGGGAGAGCTGGCTCACTATATGCAGAAAATTGAAACTGGACCCCTTCCTTATGCATTGTACAAAAATTAACTCAAGATAGATTAAAGACTTAAATGTAAAACTCAAAACTATAAAAACTCTATTAGAAAATCTAGGCAATGCCATTCAGGACACAAGCATGAGCAAGATTTCATGATGAAAATGCAAAAAACAGTTGCAACGAAAGCAAAAATTGACAGATCAACTCTAATTAAACTAAAGAGCTTCTGCACATCAAATGAAACTATCACCAGAGTGAACAGACAACCTACAGAATGGGAGAAAATTTTTCAGTCTATCCATCTGACAAAGGTCTAATATCTAGAATCTACAAGGAACTTAAACAAACGAGAAAAAAACAAACAACCCCATTAAAATGTGGGCAAAGGACATGAACAGACACTTCTTAAAAGAAGATACACATGCAGCCAACAAACATATGAAAAAAAGCTCAACATCACTGATCATTAGAGAAATGCAAATCAAAACCACATTGAGATGCCATCTCACGTCAGTCAGAATGGCTACTATTAAAAAGTCAAAAAACAACATATGCTGGTGAGGTTGTGGAGAAAAAGGAATGCTTTTACACCGCTGGTGGGAGTGTGAATTAGTTCAACCATTGTGAAAAACAGTGTGATTTCTCAAAGACCTAGAGGCAGAAATACCATTTGACCCAGCAATCCCATTACTGGGTAAATATCCAAAGGATTATAAATCATTCTATTATAAAGATACATGCTATTTTCATTGCATGAATATATTCATTACAGCACTATTCACAATAGCAAAGACATGGAATCAACCTAAATGCCTGTCAATGATTGGATAAAGAAAATGTGATGCATACACACCATGGATACTATGCAGCCATAAAAAGGAATGAGATGGTGTCCTTTCCAGAGACATGCATGAATTGGAAGTCATTATCCTCAGCAAACTAACACAGGAACAGAAAACCAAACATCGCATGTTCTCACTTATAAGTGGGAGCTAAATGACGAAAACACATAGACACATGCAGGCGAACAACACACAGTGGGACCTTTCAGAGGAGGGGTTGTGGGGAGGAAGAGCACCAGGAAGAACAGCTAATGGATGCTGGGCTTAATACCTAGGTGATAGGATGATCTGTGCAGCAAACCACCATGACACACATTTACTTATGTAACAAACCTGCACATCCTGCACATGTACTCCAAACTTAAAAGCTGAAGGACAAAAAAACCTCCAAACCTATTTCTTAAAAAAAGAGAAAGAAAAAAACACAGGATGAAAGATTTTTATATGGTATGCCTGTATAGGTCACTTATTATGAATGGAGCTTGCATGACTGGAAGTTTTCCTGGGTGAGTCGGTGAGTGAATGTGAAGGCCTAAGATATTACTCTACACCACTGTAGACTTTATAAACTCTGTACACTTAAGCTACAGTAAAATTATTTTTTAATGTTCTTTCTTCAACAATAAAATTAGCTTACTGCAACTCTTTTACTTTATAAAC
Organism: Pongo pygmaeus; assembly: GCF_028885625.2. Classification (NCBI taxonomy): domain Eukaryota; kingdom Metazoa; phylum Chordata; class Mammalia; order Primates; family Hominidae; genus Pongo; species Pongo pygmaeus. The sequence goes on along the minus strand of NC_072376.2, from coordinate 161,424,061 downwards.
TAATTTTTTTAACTTTTAACTCTCATAATAACACTTGGCTTAAAACACAAACACATTGGGCCAGGCACAGTGGCTCATGCTTGTAATCCCAGCGCTTTGGGAGGCCAAGGTGGGCAGATCACAAGGTCAGGAGTTCAAGACCAGCCTGACCAACATGGTGAAACCCCATCTCTACTAAAATACAAAAAATTAGCTGGGCATGGTGGCAGGCACCTGTAATCCCAGCTACTCGGGAAGCTGAGGCAGGAGAATTGATTGAACCCGGGAGGTGGAGGTTGCAGTCAGCCAAGACCACACCACTGCACTCTAGCCTGGGCAACAGAGTGAAATTCCATCTCAAACAACAACAACAACAACAAACACAAACACATTGTACAGCTATACAAAAATATTTTCTTTTTATCCTTATTCTATAGACATTTTTCTATTAATTTTTCATTTCACTTTTTAAACTTTTCGTTAAAAAACTAAGATACAAACACACACAAGTCTAGCCTGTACAGGGTCAGGATCATGAATATCACTGTCTTCCACCTGCACAACTTGTCCCACTGTAAGGTCTATGGGGGCAATAGCACACATGGAGCTGTCATCTCCTATGATAACAATGCCTTCTTCTGGAATGTCTCCTGAAGGGTCTCCCTGAGGCTGTCTTACAGTTAACTTTTTTTATATATAAGTAGAATGAGCATACTCTAAAATAACAATAAAAAGCATAGTAAATACATAAACCAGTACTATGGTTGTTTACTATTATCAAGAATTATCTACTGTACACAATTGTATGTGCTAGACTTTTATATGACTGACAGCATGGTAGGTTTGTTTATACCAGTATCACTACACACATGAGTAAGGTGTTGCATGATGACATTATGACAGCTATGACATCACTAGGCAATAGAAGTTTACCACTCCATTGTAATCTTATGGGACCACTGTCATATATGCCATCCATAGTTGACTGAAATGTTATTATGTGGCACATAACTGTACTATTTTTTGGCATTTTCTGAACAACACAAATCAACAGTCTTGGGCCATATGAGTTACATCGTCAATGTTGTAACACTGTAGAGTTGGAAGGGACTCTAAAAATATTCTGGTTCAAACTCCTCATCTGATGAGAAAAAGCCCAGAGATGTGTGATGACTTACACAAGGTCACACAGTTAATGGAGGATTAAGTACTAAAACTCTAGTTATTATGTTCTACCACGCCAAACTTTTCTTGCAACAATACACAACTAATTTATTTTCCCTTCGTTCTTCCTTTTCTTTCTTCCTTTTTCTTTTCTTTTTTTCTCCTTTCATTTTTTCTCTTTCCAAATTTCCTTCCTTCTTTCCTTCTTTCTGTTTTCTCGCTCTCTCTCTTTCTCTCTCTTTCTTTATCTTTTTTCTGTGCCAACTTTACTGGGTTAAGGGATAACTAGATAGCTGGTAAAACATTGTTTGTGTGTGTATCTGTGAGGATGTTTCCAGAATAGATGAGACTTTGAGTCAGTAGACCAAGTGAAGAAGATTGCCCTCACCCATATGGGTGAGCATGATCCAGTCTTTTGAGAGCCAGATAGAAGCAGAAGGTAGAGAAATGGCAAATTAACTCTCTCTTCTGGAGCTGGGATGTCCATTTTCTCCTGCCCTCTGACATGAGAACTCCAAGTTCTTTAGCCTTCAGACTCTGAGACTTACACCATTGGCTCACCTGGTTCTCAGACCTTCAGACTCAGACTGAATTATACCACCAGCTTTCCAGGTTCTCCAGCTTGCAGACAGTCAGTTATGGGACCTCTGGCCTCCATAATCCTGTAAGCCAATTTCTATAATAAACCCCCTCTTATGTATCTCTCTATATATCCCATTGGTTCTGTTTCTCTGGAAAACTCTAATATTTTTCTTTTTTTAAAAAATGGAATAAAATTTGAAACCAAAGATTAAAAATATTGCACACTTTAACCTACTACACTGTCTACCCCTCCAGGCACCATTAAGAAACCTTCAATAGTTTCTTTGAACTGAAACTTGTCATACAGGTTCTCAGCTTGGAAACAACCTCATTATTTGTGGAGTGGCTTTAAAAAAAATAATTTGAAAATAATTCCTTATGTATTTTACTTCACTTTGCATAACTCAGTGTATCTCCATACTATCCATTTTAACACTGGTTTCTTATAAAATCATTTAAAATGCATCCATTGAAACAGTGAGTAAAATTTTATCATGCAGGTCAACAAAATTTGGCACGGGTTTCACGCATCCAGATTCATTTTAGCATGTTAGATATCATTTTAACTTGGCCTTTACCCTAATAGAGTTTTAAAGTTAAAAAAACATAAACTTGAATACTAATCTACTTTTACGAGTAACTGTAATCCAAATAATTAAGCGGCATGCATACTGAGGTCACTTAGTTTATCAACAATAGAAACAACACTAGAATTCCAGTCTACTGAATGGAAATCCAGTTCAACTATTTATTCCACCACATCATATTGACCCTCCCTCCAAAAGAAAGTTTACAGATCAACACAGAGCTGTTTGCATCTTTTCAGTCCTAATGTTCCTAAAATAAACTTTTATCTGTAAGTTTTGCTTCAATAATTATTCTTATTTGGGGATGGGAAGGGCAGAGGATATTTCGATTCTGTCTTCCTTTCTTGGGGTCCACCTTTCTTTCATTGCTGGCCCCTCACTACAGTTGCCCTACTGAAATGGTGAACAAACTTCCAGGTTCTTGTTTTACATCACCAAAGGTGGGGGAAAAAAGCAGTTCCTTGCATCTGTGAAGCAGGTTTCCTTCCTGGCTGGCACAAGCCATCAATTCTTAGGAAAATAGCTGCATCAAGAAGTCAGCTATGCAGTTCCTTAAGGATCTGGGCATGGTAGAAGGTGGCAGAATGAGGCTGAGTTTTCATGTTTCAACCTTTATAGAGTCTGTATAACTTTACTCTCAGAGAAAAGTTCTCACCTACAATATCTCCTCTTAGTCAACGCTGAAGCCCATCAAAATACCAAGAACCAAGCGCCTCCAGGTCTCTACACAAAGACCCAGGACCTGGCCAATGCCCCCAACACCCCTGACATTCTCCAGATTGAGTTCAAAAAAGGGGTCCCCGTGAAGATGACCAATGTTAAGGATGGCACCACTCACCAGACCTCATGGAGCTCCTCGTGTACCTGAGTCAAGTCGAGGGCAAGCACGGTGTGGGCCGTACTGACATCGTGGAGAACCGCTTCATTAGAATGAAGTCTTGAGGTATCTATGAGACCCCAGCAGGCACCATCCTTTACCACACCTATTTAGATATCGAGGCCTTCACCATGGACTGGGAAGTGCGCAAAGTCAAACAAAGCCTGGGCTTGAAATTTACTGAACTGATATATACTGGTTTCTGGCACAGCCCTGAGTGTGAATTTGTCCACCACTGCATTGCCAAGTCCCAGGAGCGAGTGGAAGGGAAAGTGCAGGTGTCTGTCCTCAAGGGCCAGGTGTACATCCTTAGCTGGGAGTCCCCACTGTCTCTCTACAACAAGGAGCTGGTGAGCATGAACACGCAGGGTGATTATGAGCCAATTGATTCCACCGGGTTCATCAACATCAATTCCCTCAGGCTGAAGGAATATCATCTCCAGAGAAAGGTCACTGCCAAATAGACCCCTGTACAATGAGGAGCTGGGGCCTCCTCATATTTGCAGATCCCCCAAGTACAGGCGCTAATTGTTGTGATAATTTGTAAGTGTGACTTGCTCTCCCCAGCTGGCAGTGTAGTGGGGCTGCCAGGCCCCAGCTTTGTTCCCTGGTTCCCCTGAAGCCTGCAAATGTCATCATCAAAGGTAAGGATGGAGGGCAGCTGCGGTGGGGAGCTATAAAATGACAATTAAAAGATGAAAATATATATATATATATATAATTCTACCTCTATAATCTCTTTACTTAAATATTTCCAAAGTGTCTTCATCTTACTTCATAAGTACATACAGCATAAAATCTTTCATCACTGTTAAGCATTCCTTGACACTGTCAGTCTCTTTGATTACCAAACCAGCTTCCTCTCCTAGGCCTTCTCCCAACCCTTTGACTAATCTTTAGCCTTTCTTTGCAGTCTTCTCTTCCTCTGTCAATCCCTTAAATATGGTACCCTGCTCTTTTCTCAATATCCAAGCTCCGCTGGCCAATGCGTCTATTAAGTCGGCACCTAACTGATCCCTCACAAAATTACACTTTAGCCCAGATCTCTCTCATATCCTAGCAGATAAATATCTAGAGCTGTGCTGTCTAATACAAAAGCCACTAGACACATATGGCTATGCAATAAATTTAAGTTAATTAATACTTAATATAACTTAAAACTTAATTTGAAGTTCTCACTAGCCACATGTGGCTACTGGTTACCATACTGGACAGAACAAACATAAAACATTTCCATCAATGCCAAAAGTTCTACTGGATAGTGCTGCTCTAGAACCTTCTACAAACAGCGTCAAAATAACTCATTTCTACCTTAAAATGCCTCAAACTTATCTTATATGAACGTCCAAACCTGCTCTTCCATATGCATCTTCTTTCTTGTCTCTACTCTAACTCTATTGCTACTGCCTTAATTCCCATAAACTTTGCAACAGTATCCTAACTGATCTTCCTTCCTATAGTCCTGCAGCCCACCAAATGCACTTTTCAGGATGCAGCCAAGATCTCTTTCCAGAATGTAAGTCTGGCTGTGTTAATCCCCTGGTAATAACTCTTCAGTGGTTTCCCAGTGGCTAAATAAGGTAACCACTTAATTTATCATCTGAATCCAGGCAATTTTGATAATTTGGTGTTATTAACAATTATACAGCCATAATAGGACTAAATTGGGACTCTCAGAGGTAAACAAGTCTGTATGGTCACCCTGCGTAGAGACTAAATTTCTTGGCATAGCTCATGTCCTCTTATATGATCAAGCCCCATATGTGTCTTCAGCACTATAGACTTGCTGGCCATTCACTGAATGTGATGTCCTCTTTCTCACGTCTGTGAATTTGCTTGTTTGAATCCCAATGCCTGGATCAGCTGCACTCTCCTTGTCATGCCTGCAAAAATACAGAATTCTTGAAGATGTATATGGCTGGGCGCGGTGGCGCACGTCTGTAATCCCAGCACTTTGGAAGGCTGAGAAAGGCGGATCATGAGGTCAAGAGATCAAGACCATCCTGGCCAACATGGTGAAACCCTGTCTCTACTAAAAATACAAAAAATTAGCTGGGTGTAGTGGTGCGTGCCTATAGTCCCAGCTACTCGGGAAGCTGAGGCGGGAGAATCACTTGAACCCAGAAGGCGGAGGTTGCAGTGAGCTGAGATTGCGCCACTGCACTCTAGCCTGGGTGAAAAAAAAAAAAGATGTATATATAAGCGCTACATATATACTGTTTTATTTTAAAATATGTATTTCCTATATGTAAAATAATATATAATTCTCAGAGAATTAGGAAAATGTAGAAAGTTTTAAAGAGAGCAAAATCATCCACCTTTCTACCACTCTGAGACAACTACAGTTAACAATTCATGGTGTATTTTTTCTTTATTTACGTGTACCTTTGTATTGTTTTCTTTCCAAAATTTAGTTTTTTTCTATTTTGCAACAAGCTTTTATCATGTAATACATTATTTACATTTTGTGTCATTAAACAGCCTCTGCCATTAAAACTCATAATTACTGGATATTAATTCACTGTGTGAACAGTTTAATCTTATGTTGGATATTTAGATTGCTTGAAATTTATAAAATTTATAAGAAATTAAATGTTTTCTCATAACAAAAGCAATTCATATTTATTACAGACATTTGGAAGAAAAATCCACAAAGAAGAAAAGAGACGTCACCTTCTGAAAGATTAGTTTTATAATGTTTGAAAAATAAGTCTGTATGAAAATATATTTTTGAAATTGTTTTAAGTCATTCAAAAAATATTCTATTTCTAGAAATGTGGAAAGGCAAAATTTCAAGAATGCAAGTTTTGCGTAAAGGTACATTTTTATAGCTATGAATTTTTTTTAATATTTAATACTGCCACTAAGCTAAATTCTTCTAAATGTATAAGGTTAAATATGTTTGTAAGAAATACTTAAGATATTTAGCAGCATTCCAGAAACTCTACCTATGAACATTAAGATGGAATGCAACCTTTCTGAAAATTTCCACTGCATTTTAATCAATCATGGATGAAACTTTCAAATGTTATGCAAAACTTGTAACCAGGAAATTTCTGAAAATATAAATTATTTATAACAAAGATGTAAGACTTAACCAAGTGTAATTGAGCCTGAATTTGTGGTTCTAGGAAACATAAATATAATTAATATATCACAGATAGAGTCACCATTTTCCTTTTCAGCAAATGAAAGGTAGACCTGTGAATATATGAATACCAGAATATGTGTGAAAACACTACCATAATTTTACCACTTACTGCTATTCTTTTCATTTTAAAATGACTTCATTCAATCTCAATTAAACTTTTAATATGCCACATCTTGGCAGGAAAATGTCGCAGATTTATTCCAGTGGTCTCTACACACTTACCTATGACAGAAATGTTTTTGCTACCTCCTTTCAAAAAAAGAGATATCAAAATATTTGGAATGGAGACATGGTGACTGAGTAATACTAAAATGGTATTGGATTTTGGAGAAGGTAGTTCAGAACTATAAAAATATCAAGAATTCTTCTCTGCTGCAAGCCCTAAACATATACATAGTATATGACCTAGAAAGTATGATTGAAAAAACACTACCTTCAGAGATTGGGCAGAATTTCAGCAAACACACCAGCATGTAAACATAGCACCAACCAGCTGCCATGGACAAACTAACAGGCACAGTAGCACTTGGCCCTTCTGAACTGGGCCCTGAAAAAGGGCATGTGACTTATCATTGTAGGTGGTGTTTGGGATTATCTGGGAACATCCGGTGTGAGAGTGTCGCCAGTAGGCAGTGCACATTTGTGCAGGCTGATTATGGAAATGTAAAAATACCATCAAACATACCTTGGTCTCTTTCGCCAATGTAGGAAAAAAGGAAAGCTAAGATGAATGGCTCTAAACAAAGCTGAACACAGAGTGTGCCGGTTATTTCAAGAGATAGAGCCTTGTGTTTACTAGTGAATCAAGTGTGGCATGAACTAACAGGCATGAAAATAGGTACTAATCCTAATGTCTTAAAGGGGTGAACCCAAATCAGTTCAGATTTAATCTGCCTCAGTGTTCGGTTTAATTGGTCATTTCTGATTGCCAATGTATTTGGTAGGAGAAAATTCAAACTAGTTTGCTATAAGTCCATGCTGAGATTCTGTATGGCTTTCACAGAACAGCAGAGGGAGAGGCAGGGATCAGTGATAGCAGAGCTGATACCAGTTGGCCAGACTCCTGAGATAAATACACAGCTGTCCTGGCACCAGTGAACAGAGATCTCCTGTAGCTCACGCTTTTCACCCTGAAATGTGTAATTCCTCCCTCAACTAGGGCATAATGCTAACATTTTTTTAACCTCACTTATAAATATTCTTCTATGCATAATTATCCTCCCAAATGCATTTCTTGTTCCTGTAGCTGTATCTTATAGATAAAACAAATATTGTTATACATAAAATCATGTTTTCCTTTGGCTTCCAATAGGATTTTGTAGACAAGATCCTTAAGGAACTTAAACTAAGTCTATGACCACTGCAGGCAAGTAAAAGAAGCTTTCATATTTAATAATAAAACTTTACCGGTGGCTGCAAAATGGCCGAATAGGAACATCTCTGGGCTGCAGCTCCCAGCAAGATCAACAGAGAAGACAGGTGATTTCTGCATTTCCCACTGAGGTACCTGGCTCATCTCATTGGGACTGGTTAGACAGTGAGTGCAGCCCATGGAGGGTGAGCCTAAGCAGGGTGGGGCGTTGCATCACCGGGGAAAGGTAAGGAGTGGGGGAACTCCCTCCCCTAGCCAACGGAAGCCACGAGGGACTCTGCCCTGAGGAATAGTGCGTTCCAGCCAAGATACTATGCTTTTCTCATGGTCTTCTCAACCTGCAGACCAGGAGATTCCCTTGGGTGCCTACACCATCAGGGCCCTGGGTTTCAAACACAAAACTGGGTGGCCATTTGGGGCAGAGACTGGGCCAGCAGCATGAGTTTTTTTTCATACCCAGTGGCGCCTGGAACACCAGTGAGACAGAACCATTCACTCCCTGGAAAGGGGGCTGAAGCCAGGAAGCACGGTGGTCTAGCTCAGCAGATCCCATGCCCAGGGAGCCCAGCAAGCTAAGATCCACTGGCTTGAAATTCTCGCTGCCAGCACAGCAGTCTGAAGTCAATCTGGGATGCTTGGCTTGATGGGGGGAGGAGCATCTGCCATTACTGAGGCTTGAGTAGGCGGTTTTCCCCTCACAGTGTAAACAAAGCTGCAGGGGAAGTTCAGACTAGGCAGAGCCCACCACAGCCCAGCAAAGCCACTAGCCAGACTGCCTCTCTAGATTCCTCCTCTCTGGGAAGGGCATCTCTGAAAGAAAGGCAGCAGCTGCAGTCTGGGGCTTATAGATAAAACTCCCATCTCCCAGGCACAGAGCACCTAGCAGAAGGGGCAGCTGTGGGCACAGCTTCAGTAGACTTAAACATTCCTGCCTGCCAGCACTGAAGAGAGCAGCAGATCTCCCAGCACAGTGCGAAAGTTCTGCTAAGGGTCAGACTGCCTCCTCAAGGGACTCGCTGACCCTTGTGCCTCCTGACAAGGAGACACCTCCCAACAGGAGTCAACAGACACCTCATACAGGAGAGCTTTGGCTGGAATCTGGCAGGAGCCCCTCTAGGACAAAGCTTCCAGAGGAAGGAGCAGACAGCAACCTTTCCTGTTCTGCAGCCTCTGCTGGTAATACCCAGGCAAACAGGGTCTGGAGTGGACGTCCAGCAAACTCCTCCACACCTGCTGCAGAAGAGCCTGACTGTTAGAAGGAAAACTAACAAACAGAAAGGAATAGCATTACATCAATAAAAAAGACATCAACACAAAAACCCCATCCGAAGGTCACCAGCATCGAAGACCAAAGGTAGATAAATCCACGATTATGAGGAGAAACCAGCTCAAAAAGTCTGATAATTCCAAAACCCAGAATGCCTCTTCTCTTACAAAGGATCACAATTCCTCCAGGGCAAGGGAACGAAACTGGACAGAGAATTAGTTTGATGAATTGACAGAAGTAGGCTTCAGAAGGTGGATAATAACAAACTCCTGTGTGCTAAAGGAGCATGTTCTAACCCAATGTAAGGAAGCTAAGAACCTTGAAAAAAGGTTAGACAAATTTCTAACTAGAATAACCAGTTTAGAGAAGAACATAAATGACCTGATGGAGCTGAAAAACACAGAATGAAAACTTCATGAGGCATACACAAGTATCAATAGCTGAACTGATCAAGCGGAAGAAAGGATATCAGAGATTGAAGATCAACTTAATGAAATAAAGCATGAAGACAAGATTAGAGAAAAAAGAATGAAAAGGAATGAACAAAGCCTCCAAGAAATATAAGACTATGTGAAAAGACCAAATCTACATTTGATTGGTGTACCTGGGAGTGACAAGGAGAATGGAACCAAGTTGGAAAACATATTTCAGGATATTATCCAGGAGAACATCCCAACTTAGCAAGACAGGCCAACATTCATATTCATGAAATACAAAGAACACCACAAAGATAGTCCTCGAGAAGGGCAACCCCAACACATAATCATCAAATTCACCAAGGTTGAAATGAAGGAAAAAATGTTAAGGGCAGCCAGAGAGAAAGGTCAGGTTACCCACAAAGGGACACCCATCAGACTACCAGCAGATCTCTCTGCAGAAACCCTACAAGCCAGAAGAGAGTGGGGACCAATATTCAACATTCTTAAAGAAAGGAACTTTCAACTGAGAATTTCATATCCAGCCAAACTAAGCTCATAAGCGAAGGAGAAATAAAATCCTCTACAGAAAAGCAAATGCTGAGAGATTCTGTCACCACCAGGCCTGTCTTACCAGAGCTCCTGAAGGAAGCAATAAATATGGAAAGGAAACACCAGTACCAGCCACTGCAAAAACATACCAAATTGTAAAGACCATCAACGCTATGAAGAAACTGCATCAACTACCAGGCAAAATAACCAGCTAGCATCATAATGACAGGATCAAATTCACACATAACAATATTAACCTTAAATGTAAACATGCTAAATGCCCCAATTAAAAGACACAGACTGGCAAATTGGATCAAGAGTCAAGACCCATCAGTGTGCTGTATTCAGGAGACCCATCTCACATGCAAAGACATACATAGGCTCAAAATAAATGGATGGAGGAAGATTTACCAAGAAAATGGAATGCAAAAAAAAACAAAAAAAGCAAGTGTTGCAATCCTAGTTTGATAAAACAGACTTTAAACCAACAAAGAAAAAAAGAGACAAAGAAGGGCATTACATAATGTTAAAGGGATCAATGCAACAAGAAGAGCTAACAATCCTAAATACATATGGACCAAATACAGGAGCACTCCGACTCATAAAGCAAGTTCTTAGAGACCTACAAAAAGACTTAGACTCCCACACAATAATAGTGGGAGACTTTACACCCCACTATCAATATTAGACAGATCAACGAGACAGAAAATTAACAAGGATATTCAGGACTTGAACTAAGCTCTGGACCAAGCAGACTTAATAGACATCTACAGAACTTTCCACCCCAAATCAACAGAGTATACATTCTTCTCAACACCACATTGCACTTATTCTAAAATTGACCACATAATTGGGAGTAAAGCACTCCTCAGTAAATGCAAAATAACGGAAATAATAACAAACAGTCTCTCAGACCACAGTGCAATCAAATTAGAACTCAGGATTAAGAAACTCACTCAAAACCACACAACTACATGGAAACTGAACAACCTGCTTCTGAATGACGGCTGGCTAAACAATGAAATTAAGGCAGAAATAAGTAAGTTCTTTGAAACCAATGAGAAGAAAGACACAACGTACCAGAATCTGCGGGACACAGCTAAAGCAGTGTTTAGAGGGAAATGTATACACTAAATGCCCACAGGAGAAAGCAGGAAAGATCTATAATCGACACCTTAATATCACAATTAAAAGAACTAAAGAAGCGAGAGTAAACAAATTCAAAAGCTACCAGAAGACGAGAAATAACTACAATCAGAACAGAACTGAAAGAGATAGAGACACAAAAACCCCTTCAAAAAATCAATAAATCCAGGAGCTGTTTTTTTGAAAACATTAACAAAATAGATAGACCACCAGCCAAACTAATAAAGAAAAAAAGAGAGAAGAATCAAATAGACACAATAAAAACGATAAAGGGGATATCACCACTGGTCCCACAGAAATACAAACTACCATCAGAAAATACTATAAACACCTCTATGCAAATAAACTAGAAAATCTAGAAGAAATGGATAATTCCTGGACACGTACACCCTCCCAAGTCTAATCCAGGAAGAAGTCAAATCCCTGACTAGACCAATAACAAGTTCTGAAATTGAGGCAGTAATTCATAGCCTACCAACCAAAAAAAGCACAGGAGCAGATGGATTCACAGCTGATTTCCACCAGAGGTACAAAGAGGAGTTGGTACCATTCCTTCTGAAATTATTCCAAGCATTAGAAAAAGAGGGACTCCTCCCTAACTCATTTTATGAGGCCAGCATTATCTTGATACCAAAACCTGGCAGAGACACAACAAAAAAGAAAATTTCAGGACAATATCCCTGATGAACATCAATGCGAATATCCTCAATAAAATACTGGCAAACTGAATCCAGCAGCACATCAAAAAGCTTATCCACCACGATCAAGTCGGCTTCATCCCTGCGATGCAAGGCAGGTTCAACATATGCAAATGAATAAACACAATCCATCACATAAACAGAACCAACAACAAAAACCACATGATTATCTCAATAGAGGAAGAAAAGGCCTTCAATAAAATTCAACATCCTTTCATGCCAAAAACTCTCAATAAGTTAGGTATTGGTGGAATGTATCTCAAAATAATAAGAGCTATTTATGACAAACCCATAGCCCATATCATACTGAATGGGCAAAAGCTGGAAGTATTCCCTTTGAAAACTGGCACCAGACAAGGATGCCATCTCTCACAAGGATGCCTCTCTCAGGAAGAGAGGAAGTCAAATTGTGTCTGTTTGCAGATGACATGATTGTATATTTAAAAACTCCATCATCTCAGTTCAAAACCTCCTTAAGCTAATAAGCAACTTCAGCAAATTCTCAAGATACAAAATCAATGTGTAAAAATCACAGCCATTCCTATACACAAATAATAGACAAATAGCCAAATTACGAGTGAACTCCCATTCACAATTGCTACAAAGAGAATAAAACACCTAGAAATACAACTTACAAGGGATGTGAAGGACCTCTTCAGGGAGAACTACAAACCACTGCTCAAGGAAATAAAACAGGACACAAACAAATGGAAAAACATTCCATGCTCATGGATAGGAAGAATCAATATCATGAAAATGGCCATCTGGACCAAAGTAATTTATAGATTCAGTGCTATCCCCATCAACCTACCATTGACTTTCTTCACAGAATTAGAAAACAACTACTTTAAGTTTCATATGGAACCAAAAAAGAGCCTGTATAGCCAAGACAATCTTAAGCAAAAAGAACAAAGCTGGAGGCATCATGCTACCTGACTTCAAACAATATTACACGGCTACAGTAACCAAAACAGCATGATACTGGTACCAAAACAGATATATAGACCAATGAAACAGAACAGAGGCTTCAGAAGTAATGCTACACATCTAGAAACATCTGATCTTTGACAAACCTGACAAAAACAAGAAATGGGGAAATGATTCCTTATTTAATAAATGGTGTTGGGAAAACGGGGTAGCTATATACAAGAAAACTGAAACTGGACCCCTTCCTTACAACTTACACAAAAATTAACTCAAGATGGATTAAAGACTTAAATGTAAGACCTAAAACCATAAAAACCCTAGAAGAAAACCTAGGCAATACCATTCAGGCCACAGGCATTGGCAAAGACTTCATGACCAAAACACCAAAAGCAATGAGAACAAAAGCCAAAATTGACAAATGGCATCTAATTAAACTAAAAAGTTTCTGCACAGCAAAAGAAACAATCATCAGAGTAAACAGGCAACCTACAGAATGGGAGAAAATGTTTGCAATCTATCCATCTGACAAAGGGCTAATATCCAGAATCTACAAAGGACTTAAATTTACAAGAAAAAAACAACCCCATTGAAAAGTGGGCAAAGGATGTGAACAGATACTTCTCAAAAGAAGACATTTATGCAGCCAACAGACACATGAAAAAATGCTCATCCTCACTGGTCATTAGAGAAATGCAAATCAAAACCATAGCCAGTTAGAATGGCAATCATCCAAAAGTCAGGAAACAACAGATGCTGGAGAGGATGTGGAGAAATAGAAACGCTTTTGCACTGTTGGTGGGAGTGTAAATTAGATCGACCATTGTGGAAGACAGTGTGGCGATTCCTCAAGGATCTAGAACCAGAAATACCATTTGACCCAGCAATCCCATCATTGGGTATATACCCAAAGGATTATAAATCATTCTACTATAAAGACACATGCACACGTATGTTTATTGCAGCACTGTTCACAATAGCAAAGACTTGGAACCAACCCAAATGTCCATCAAAGATAGGCTGGATAAAGAACATGTGGCACATATACACCATAGAATACTATGCAGTCATAAAAAAGCATGAGTTCATGTCCTTTGCAGGGACATAAATGAAGCTGGAAACCATCATTTTCAGCCAACTAACACAAGAACAGAAAACCAAACACCACATGTTCTCACTCATAGGTGGGAGTTGAACAATGAGAACACATGGCCACACAGAGGGAACCATCACACACCAGGGCCTGTCATGGGATAGGGGGCTAGGGGAGGGATAACGTTAGGAGAAATACATAATGTAGATGATGGGTTGATGGGTGCAGCAAACCACCATGGTATATGTATATCTATGTAACAAACCTGCACGTTCTGCACATGTATCCCAGAACTTAAAGTATAATGAAAAAAAAATTATAAAACTTTAATGTTGCAGAGGGCTTCAAGGGTTTTAAATCTCTTTTACATATAATTACTTTATTTTATGATTGCAACAACCTAGTACGTAGGACAGGAGTTATTATCATTATTATACCAATGAGTAAACTACTCTGGGTTTAGTGATGTTTCATGTGTTGTTCAAGGACCTTTGACTAGTAAGTGACCAGGTTTTCTAACTTACAGTTCAGTATTTGTTCTTCTACACTGTGAATTGAATAACTGCCATTTTTTTTTCAAAATTTCAAGATATAGATAGATGTCTCTAGGTAAGTTTCTATATCTATTTCTTATTTAAATTTCTATATGTAGTAATGTAGATAAGATTTATATGGAAATCTAGATACAGAAATCTAAATAAATTTTTATATGTGTGTATGTATAATATTTACTTTGAAATTTAGAATTTCCTTTGAAGCCAGGGAGTAGTGAGAGGATGACCTCTCTGCTCTGCCTACATGGAAAGCAATGCAGGAGGAAATAACTCTCCATCCTGGAAATACACAAAGCGTGAGTCATCTATTTAATGTGATGGCAATGGTCTCTACCATCTGAGGTCACTTCTTGTACTTGGAGAAAGTTGGCAGAATAACTTCCAACCCAGAAGTCAGGAAGTTGGGCTATTGAAAGTTTTATTTAAATGACCTTTCTCTTTCGCAAATTCTGAATGTGAGGCTTCCTTCCAGTCCTACAGACCTCAGGCTATAAGTAAAATAGAGTAAAAAAAGGAATAAAAATATCAATAAGAGTTGAGTAAATAATGGAAAGTTGATACCACAGTAGATGATGTCCAAAAGACAGCTAAGCATAAAACATGAAAATGTCAAGTGAAATGAAGGCAAGATTTGTCTCACATGGTGTGAATTTCTAAAATCTCTCAGGAATAATTTTTATTACCTGCCAAATCTTAAGAAAGATTGAATTGTATTTGTCAATGCAACATCAGTTGGGTCTTATACCTTGTTGTTGTATTTGGCACTTCAGTAAGGTACTTTTGCACAATTATGTCAACACACTGAGTTAGCCTTTGTCAAGAAAGGCAAGCACTTAAATTCTTTTCAGCCTGTCATGTCATTTAAAAAAGGATCTAAGAGTCAAGAACAATAAGCAACTACTCTTGGCTTCATTAGTGCCTGCATTTTGATATTTTCCTTTTGACACTCTTTCTCAGGCACATCTGGGCAAGTCTAGTTACATTAAGCCCAGTTTAAAGGAAACTGAAAATTCCACAGTGAAGTTCCCTCTTGACTGACAGATATTTCACTCTCAGGAAGAGTGGAAATTGAGTATGATTGTCTTTCACTTTGAGATGCATTTGTAATACGAACAGGTGCATCCAAGCTAAGTTGGGGTTAGTAACGAATGGAAGAATCTGTAGTGACTGTTGGAACCAAAATTAATGTGAATAAGGCAGAGAGGCTGCCAGAGAGATGAGATCAAGTATAGATTAAGTACCACAAATCTCATTAGTTGGTACCTAGGACAATGAATAGCAGATGGTTTAATTATGTTTTATAATGAAAGAAAGCATATATTGAGGAGGGACTGCAATGTTAACTATTAATTAGATACATAAATGTTACTCTTCATTAGTTTGCATTTCTTAAAATAGATAAACACTCAGAGATCATGTTTAATTCTCTGCTGACTAATAACATTGTTAGAAATATGAATCATAAAAAAGTCAGTTCCTGGAAATAGCATACCTTTGTTTCTCATGCAATCAGTATTTTAAGTGGCTTCATTACAAAGATGAAAATAGTCTTAGCTATTTTTTGTTCTCAGTGTAATTAAGTATTTTCTGCAGTCAGAGATCCTAACTCCAAGACAGGGGAGTTAGGAGATGCCTTTTGGTGAGTCTTCAGAAAGAATCTTCAGGGACTAAGTCTACTGGGGAGGAATGACTTTATCTTTTGAAGATGGGGTTGAAAGTATGTCTCTATAAGAAATATCTTTACAACTATTCATTAGAGACAAAATGCAAGAATGCAAATGGCTGCATTCTGTTCTAATTTTTTTATAATTATTATTTTTCTTTTCTTAAAGTAAACTTTGAGGACTTACAATAACAGGCATTTATGTATTTCTCCTTACAAGAGTCGTTAACTAGGTAACTCCCCCACAAGACAGGAGAACTCCATGAGAATAGGGGCCCTCTATTGGTTTTGTTTATTAACATAGACTCAGTTCTTATAACAATACCTGGAACTTAATAAAATCTCAATAAGTATTTGTGGAATAAATGAGTGTACTTAAACTGTGTATTTAAACTGGATTCCTGAATGTTAACATCTCTACATCCCCTCTACACCATGTGAATGCTAAAAGATCCTTCTTCACGGGCTTTTGAGTTAGACAAGGCTGAGTTCTACTCTAAGCCAATCACAATGAACTGAGCCTCAGTTTCCTCTTATATAAAATGAGACTTACAATGCTCAGTTTGCCTGGACATACAGTAATCCTCCCCCTAACCCTTATCGGAGGAAAATATATTGCAGCATTCCCAGGGGATGCCTGAAACCATGGATAGACTCAAACCCCATATGTGCTGGGTTTTTTTCTCTACAGTAGCTGGCAGGTAGCACATACAGCATGGATACACTGGACAGAGGATTATTCACATTCCAGGTGGGAGATTTCATCACTCTACTCAGAATGGCAAGCAATTTAAAACGTATGGAATTGTTTACTTCTGGAATTGAATATTCCATTCAATATTTTGGGGCATTGTTGACTGCAGGTACCTGAAGCCTTGGAAAGCAAAGCCGCAGATAACGGATAGACTCCTGTCATGTAAATTGGAGAAAATGTGCACACCTGAACACAAAGTCCAGGAGAATATTTGATATATATTATAGGTGCAATAAATTGAGATTATTTCTACCATTTTTTACCTAGACCATTCTACTAATGTAAGTTTAAAATAAAATGTCAACCCAAAGATTAGTGCAACCTCTTATAACTCGAAAAAATTAACCTAGCAAGAACAAGCGATTTGTTGAAGGATCAAAAAGTCGTGCTTTCCGGGACAGAGGGGGTCTGTATCAATTCCTGCTGAAGAATTCGAGGGCAGAATTCACAGGATTAATCCTCTATTTTTAATTGCATATTGATTTTGGTGTAATTCAACATATGTTTTCTTAGGCCTCACAAAGCTAATATGTAATCTCTTTTTAATACTAATCTTAACCTCTTTTATTTTTTTCAGTTCCTGTCTTCAAAACAAGCTAAATAAACTTAGAAACCCTACATGATGAATCTGTTCTTCAAATAATTATAACATATATTAATTTAGATTATCACAGTATTAGTTGAACTGGATCAATTCAACTTTTTTTGTATATTTCACTTCAACTTTAGAGTTTAAGAGCTAAACAATGCTTAGCAAAATACTTCTTCACCTTATCAAAACACTAGAAAACTTAGTTTGTGCCTAAGGTAAAGTGTGATACTGTTAGGTGGCATCCTGCCACTTTACAGAGGCCTCAGATCACACTATTCTTTTTAAAAAATTAAAATTATGCTGGATGGCTTGAAAACATCTGGAGAAGCCTTCTTAGCTCCCGGCACTACAGTTTCTTCCTGCATCTGCTTTCACCACACCTCTTAATTACCTTCTCCACCATCACTTCATGCCTTATTCCTGCTTTTCTAATCACTTAAAATCCTGCTCCAATAAGTATGGTTAGGCGTCTGAACCATCAGCATATCCATCTACAGTCAACTGCAAGATGCAGCAGTGAAACACTCAGAGCAATGAAAACACAGGATCGAGAACAGCAGATCTCCGAGTTCATCACACAGACTCAATACGCCTTGGCCAGACAACTGACTGAAGCTGCCTTATCTGTATATTAAGGGTGTTGAAAACACTGGCTGTAGAAATTCCTCAAGGTTATTCAGAGGTTTCAAGTCTGTGAAAACACGCTGTAACTATAAGTGCTCTACAAATATTGGTTGCTTTTAGGATTATTACAAGAGAATCTCTTTTTCCCCAGACTTACTTGCTGAGATAAAGTTGCAAGGCAACTGATAACCACTAAAGAGGTAAGCTACAACATCAGTAGGCTCAAGCACATTGAAGTAAAGGGTCAAAACAGTTTGAAATATCCAAGATACCACAATAGATAAACAATACTCTGAACTGGGAACTAGGCACAGATTTTTAATTGAGGCTCTAACTCTCACTCTATACATGGGGAAAGTCACTTAGCAAATTAGCAATTAATTATGTATCACATTACTGTACTAGGTATGCAACTCACATACATTATCTCTAATCTTAAAATATTATAGCAAGATAGGTATAATTATCTCTATTTTGTAGATGAGGACATGGAGACTTTGAGTGGCTTAGAGCATGACTAAGATTATGGATGTATGAAACAGTAATTATCTTTCCAAAGTCCCTCCCTTCCCTACTCTATCATGTTACTGCTTTCTCCCTCAGTTGTCTGACCTATGAATTCAATGGACACTCCAAAGGTTTTCTTAGGTCCTCTTCAATTCTAACGTGGGGATTGACTGCAGGTGATAAGTACTTGGCCAATTAGTGGACTGCAGATGATCTATTGAAGTAGCTTGAAATAAATCAACCATGTGCATATAAATAGATTGTAAGTGTCCCAAGATGTTGACGCTCAGGCTTCTGGGTAGGAGCAAGAGGAAGCTGGAGCCCTTGGCTCTGTCACTATGTGTACCCTATTCCATTTACTCCGGTTTACTATGCAAGACAATTTTCAGCATGTTAGGACCAAAAGCCTCTGGGAAGTTCTGCAATAAATGCATCACATGGTTATATACAACACAAAAAGTGCTTTGTAGCTTGTATCTGTTGAATCCATATCACTCAGGCCATGTTGTGACTCTGGAAATGACTTGGTTTCCCCAGCAAAAACCCATAGCATAACTTATACATTCTCCAGCTTGTAGAGTTGGAGCCACAAATAAACTGTAGAAGCAGAGAAATTGATTAAGCCAAGAAAACTAAACACAATTTTTGGGGCATAATCTAGGTAACTGTATTTACGTGAAAGTTTATTTAAACTAATAGTCTTGCTACATTTCAAGACTTTATTAGGGAAATCAGGACATATGTTGACCTTTCTCTGTGGGCCAAATCAGTCTTGAATTCTGAGGCACAATATGAAATTCTCCTTAAATGATAGTAATCTTTTCTTTCCATCAATTCAGTAATTTTTAAAGCACATTGCATTGTAGAAACATGCAAAGTAGTTACCACTAAATACATCATTGACCTAGTTGATGTTTAAAAGGTTATCAAGCATGTACATCTTTGAAATATTAAGATTAGAGTTTCCTGGACAAATGATAAAGCTAGTACTTCCTCTTGGTTGAGAGGTCAGCTTCTATACTTCATAGCTAGAAACTGACCTTGACGCTCTTTGTGAAACAGAACTGTGGAAGTACAGTCCACTGTGGTTCCTACAGTATCCTTCTTTCCAGGCAGAGCCTTCTGGGGATGAGAAAGATGCTAAAGACCAAGGAGAATGAGTCAAAAACAAAGTATCCTGTGGGCAAAACCTCACCCATGCAATTAACTGAACCAGCCACTCCTGACTGGGACATGTGCCCTAAATACCTGCTCTTCCAAGAAGGGAAATACTGCAAAGTTGCTGCAGCTGCACCCCACTGCTTCAGTCTAAGACCAGTAGATATGCTCACATTGCATGCAGAAGAAACAAGTCTCCACTCTTCTCTCTTCAGCCTTTTGCCAACCTATACTTGCTTTGGGAACAGTATGGCTTCACATAAAAATTGCAGTTATTGAGGCTTGTTCATATGGAAAGTTAGGATGAAGGTGAGCATTTCTCTAATATAGAATAATAAAATTATTGGTTTTAACTTTGAGTCATCACATTCTTTATTAAATGCACATCATTATTTATGGTGTACTAATATATATTTTTTTATTTATTTATTTTTGAGACAGGCTGTCACTCTGTCACCCAGGCTGGAGTGCAGTGGTGTGATCTCAGCTCACTGGAGCATCGACCTTGCAGGCTCAAGCGATCCTCCCCCATCAGCCTCCTGAGTAGCTGGGACCACAGGCACATGCCACCACACCTGGTTAATTTTTTTTTTCCTTTTTTTTGTTAGAGATAGGGTTTTACCATGTTGCCCAGGCTGGTCTTGAACTCCTGAGCTCAAGCGATCCACCCACCTTGGTATCTCAAAGTGCTGGAATTACAGGAATGAGCCACCATATCCAGCTAGTGTGCTAATATTAAAGAGTTTAAATCTGGATGCTACTATCTCTGTTGGATTTAGAAAACAAAACCAGTAATCCATACATATAACCACAAAAAAGTTTTCTTTCTTCCTCAAAAGTCAAATTATCATTTTATTTTGCTTGTTGTGTTAAAAATGAGAAAGCTGATTGGGGACCAAAGTTTATTATCCTTTAGTACTTGTACAAATTACAGAATGAAAATAAATTAACTATATAGAGGAATAAAAAGTATCTCTAACTGTGTTTATTTTTTATGTATAAATATTGATTTTTTTAATGTAGACTGTAAGAGACTTTCAAATAAGAATACCAGATTTATAAAAACCTTAACTAGGGCTTTCTGGGACGGAACAGAAGAGTTTGCCCACCAACAGTCCTACAAACCAGAACGTCTGGAGGCCTCAGAGAAAGATAATACCACATCAAACATGTGAGAGAAAGGATTCAATTTTTTTAAAAACATACTACATTAGTGAGGTGTTTATTTTTGTTTTCTCTTTTCAAAAAGAAAGAGATATACTGGGAATCTGACAAACTCTGAGGCTTGCTTGAATTCGTCCCTGATTGTGTCATGCTATCTCATGTTATATCACTGAATGTGTCATGCTATCTCATGCTATATCCCTGAATGTGTCATGCTATCTCACGCTATATCCCTGAAATGTGTCACGCAACATCATGCTATATCCCTGAATGTGTCATGCTATCTCATGCTATATCCTTGAATGTGTCATTCCACATCATGCTATGTCCGTCAAATGTGTCATGCTATCTCATGCTATATCCCTGAGTGTGTCATGCTATCTTATGCTATATCCCTGAATGTGTCCGGCTATCCCATGCTATATCCCTGAATGTGTCATTCTACATCATGCTATATCCCTGAATGTGTCATGCTATCCCATGCTTTATCCCTGAATGTGTCATTCTACATCATGCTATATCCCTGAATGTGTCGTGCTATCTCATGCTATATCCCTGAAATGTGTCATGTAACACCATGCTATATCCGTGAATGTGTCTTGCTGTCTCATGCCACATACTTGAATGTGTCATTCTACATCATGCTATGTCCCTGAAATGTGTCATGCTGTCTCATGCTATATCCCTGAATGTGTCATGCTACATCATGCTATATCCCTGATTGTGTCATGCTATGTCATGCTATATCCCTGAATGTGTCATGCTATCTCATGCCATATCCTTGAATGTGTCATTCTACATCATTCTATGTCCCTGAAATGTGTCATGCTGTCTCATGCTATATCCCTGAAATGCATCATGCAACATCATGCTATATCCCTGAATGTGTCATGCTATCTTATACTATATCCCTGAATGTGTCATGCTATCTCATACTATATCCTTTAATGTGTCATTCTACATCATCTATGTCCCTGAAATGTGTCATGCTACCTCATGCTATATCCCTGAATGTCATGCTATCCCATGCTATATCCCTCAATGTGTCATGCTATCCCATGCTATATCCCTCAATGTGTCATGCTATCTCATGCTATATCCCTGAATGTGTCATGTTATCTCATGCTGTATCCCTGAATGTGTCATGCTACATCATGCTTACATCCTTTTCAACATCTGTTCTCTCTGTCCTAAGTGCTCAGCATTTCTCCTCATAACAAATTTAGAGTCATCATTTAAGGTCCAGTTCTGATGTAATCACCTCAAGGAAGTCACCTTAGGTAATGGTTGAGTTGATCCATGATATCCATGACCATGACAATTCTAGTCCTCACACCATCTGTTTAAGGAAGTCCCTATTGCTACACTTTTCCTTATGAGCAGAAACCAAGTTAGACATTGCTTTGCTTTTGCCCTGAGTTTTTCTTAGGATTAAACATAATGAATTAAACCACCCAGCACAAGATTATATGTTTTGTCTATACGAAATAAATGCTTTTGGTTGTTATTATTGTTATTATGATTAGGTTGCACAACCCGCAGAGAGCACAGCTAAAACTCAGCCAACACCGACACAGTGGACTTGTGTGGTGGCACTCAAGCGTAGGTCACTCCTATGCACCCAGGCTCCTAGGTTCTTTATTCCCTCTCCTATGTTCCAATTATACCTTAACATGTGGTGGATACTTTGTGGTGTGTGTCAGAGAGGTGGAGTGGAAGATTAATGAAGGAAAGTTTTCCATGCACTTAGTCATAACAACATAGAACCACATACTTTTGTTCTACTCTCACTGACTTTTGGTAGAATCTTATGTGTGTCTGGTATGTAAAACTAATGGTTTTTTGTGTGTATGTTTTAATGACTAACATATGATAAATTGCAAATGAAATTATCACATTACCAGCTTGATCTATTTAAAAAATTTGGACACTGTTAATCTTTGTTCTTGTTTGTTCTTATTTGTTCTTAAACACAGGAGGCAATTTTATATAACAAATATTTTTACAAAAAGGAAATTGCATAAAAAGTGACGATTTGGGACAAATAATATGTCTGTTCTTCACAATATTTAATACCATAGGTATTTGGAAATGTCTAGATATTTAGAAATATCTAGATTTTTGTTAGCATATTACTGTAATAAACTAAAATCTACTCATATATACTTACACATATACAGTGTATGATTGTAAAGTGATACAATTGATTTCTCATGCTGTATGCAAAATTTAGTCTTTATTCTACAGTCATATTAGCTGTATGCTTTTCTTTGTCTCAGAGTTACAATGCATTAAACCAATCATAAATGCCAATGATGTGCAAAACAGTGTGTTTGATGATCTCAAGGAAAAAATAAATCCCCAATTTTTAGGAACTTATAGTTCAGTAATATATATTCCTTGTCTTTGTGTTTTTCTTGCTTTCCCTTATTTTTTGACAGCATATGAAATTTAACTAGCAATATTAGAAGCCTCTAGAATATAAAGCAGATTGACTCTCATTCTTTAAAGATTTCAAGCAGAATTATAATGGGGGCATATATGGGTGTAGGAAAGTAACTTTTATAATTAAATATCTCCCTGGTAAACTAACACGTATTCAGCGCTTTTATTTTATTTTATTTTATTTATTTTATTTTTATTTTTCTGGAGACAGAGTCTCACTCTGTTGCCCAGGCTGGAGTGCAGTGGCAGGATCTCGGCTCACTGCAACCTCCGCCTCCTGGGCTCAAGCGATTTTCCTGCCTCAGCCTCCTGAATAGCTGGGATTACAGATGTACAGCACCACGCCTGGCTAATTTTTGTATTTTTAGTAGAGATGGGGTTTCACCATGTTGGCCAGGCTGGTCTCGAACTCCTGACCTCAAGTGATCCACCCGCCTCTGCCTCCCAAAGTGCTGGGATTACAGGCGTGAGCCCAACACATTTATTTTAACAAAGGTTACCATGATGCTTGCATTACCACGGTATCAGGGAAAGATACCTGCTGTTTTAACTTCCAGTAGTGGGGCCCCATCCTGCATATGCACCCACTCCCCTGTTATTTTTAGTCACTGTTTAAGCAGCATTAGTTTTCTAATTAGTTTGGTCAATGGTATCCAGTATGTTCTGTAGCCCTTTGCAACACTCTTTTCAGAAAGTGAATGATTTTAGCCAGTAGAGTGCCCATAAATTCCACACAGCAAGAGAATTTTTACTAGAGTAAAATATTACAGATTTTCAGAGAATAAAGACCTATACATGAAAGTGTTAAATACTGTGTCTTAGTCTGCTAGGGCTGCCATAACAAAGTAGCACAGACTGGGTGGCTTAATCCACAGAAATGTATTTTCTCATGGTTCTAGGGGCTAGAAGTCCAAGATCAAGGTGTCAGCAGGTTTGGTTTCTCCTGACGCTTCTCTCCTTGCAAATGACCAGCTTCTCACTCTGTCCTCACATGGCCTTTTCTCTGGGCAAGTGAATCTCTGGTGTTTCTTCCTCCTCTTACAATGACAGTTCATACTGAATTGGGGCTCTACCCTTATGGCCTTCTTTAACCTAAATTCCCTCTTTAAAGGCCCTGTCTCCAAATACAGTCATATTGGGGATGGGGGCTTCAATATATGAATTTGGGAAGGGGGCTGTGGGAGATGAAATTTAGTATATAACACTTTGAAAAAAGACATCTTCAATATCATAAATATAAGTAATCTCACTGGTAGAAACTCCTTTAAATATTTCTGAGCATTCCTTCCAAACCTCTGAGAAAGTAAATTAGGCAAAGCATACAGTACAGCTGTCATGGATTTTATTTTACACCTCAGGTTTAAAAAATGCCACGTTGGTTATTTTTCTAAATTATACTTAATCTGATCAATGGGGTGTGGAAAAATCAACTGTGGTTATCGTTGGGGCTCCATCACCCCTCTTCATCCAGGTCCAGTGTAGAGCCTGAAATTCGTATATGGCTGAGAACATTTGGGAGACCCCTGGTGTCTAGCCCTCACTGGTCATCATCATCACAGGTGGACTTTCCTAGTACGAGCCACATGATGGCATCAGGGCTGAAAGGTGGGTGGAGATTCTGCTGAGGTGGAAACCTGGCACCTTGGGTCCCACCTCCCTAGAAAGGTAAGAGGGAGGAAGTCAGCAGAGATTTCTGCTACTCTTGGAGCCCCCAGACCACTTGCTTACCTCCCTCTCAGATTTAGCAAAGAGTGTGGTTCCTTCCTCCAGCCTGGCCACTTCTGGTTCCCCTTATCATGTAGCCCTCTACCTGAGAATCTCTCCTCATTGGGGTTTAGAAATGCATGTTTCTCCTTATATCCATCATTTTTTTTCTCACTATTACAAAACATAAAAATAACAAAAGACCTGAACGGAGCTGCCTTGTAGGCTGACTTACTCAGTAGAGATGACAGCTGAAGTCTACACAGTCCAGGAAAATGAAATGTTCCACATCTGTCTCATCATAGCAACCAGGAGGAGAGCACAAATCCCTTCTAAGAGACAATGAGAGAGATCATAAACTACAGAGATAAAGACACTGAATGAGTTGCATTACAGTCTCTTTCAATGTCTTTTAAGTTGTCTCTATTTTACTTTCCTCACCTGCCCTCCATTCTTAATTTCTTAGGAGTGTCAAAACGAACCTCAGTTTCATTACAGGAGGAGGAAGGCTGATATCAGGAGAGAGTAGATGAGAAGAAATGTGAACTTTGCCAACAACATATCCTTCCCCCTTTCATATGACTCTATTGTTCTAATTTTATCCAAAGCTCTACAAAACTATTCACTTCAAGAAATCTCAATAATCCAGTAGCCATTCTGGAGTCAAATAAATTCTGCAAATGTGTTGCTAAGAAATTGGATTGGAAAAATATAAATACATGAATTAGATAAGCAGAGTAGGAAATGTTCTTTAGCTAAGACACCTGGTCAACATTTGTATTCCTTATATATCTTATTTAGCTCTCAATGTTTGAACAAGATGGACAAGACTGATTACTGTGTTCTTTGATATTACTCGGGACTTCTACATGCAGGATTCTTATAATAAAAAGATACTTTGCATAACTATTTTCTGTAAAATTGAATAAAATATAAATCAAATGTCATAATTTTTAAAAACTGTCATGTTAAAAGTGTTATCATTAAATTTCCCCCACGTTAAGATTCTTTTGTCAAAAACTTCTGTCATATTTTTAAAAGAGGTAAAGGATGAAATAATGTGATTACTGGAATTTGCTTCAAAATATTCAGAGCTGGGACAGGAAGGGAATGAAAGGGAAGATGAAACAAGACTGACCATGGGATGTTAATTTTCAAGGCTTGTGATGAATACATGTTGATTATATTATTCTCTCTATTATTGTATATGTTTCAATTGTTCTACAATAGAAGTTGAAAATAAGAAGTAAAACTTCAAAATCGAATTTAGGACTCCCTACAAAAAAATTAAGAATTGGGTGGGGGGGAGGGGTGTTGGCAAGCGACCAAATAGGAACAGCTCTGGTCTGCATCTCCCAGCAAGATCAATGCAGAAGGCAGTGATTTCTGCATTTCCAAATGAGGTACCCGGTTCATCTCATCGGGACTGGTTGGACAGTGGGTGCAGCACACAGAGGGTGAGCTGAAGCAGGGTGGGACGTTGCCTCACCCAGGAAGTGCTAGGGATCGTGGAATTCCCTCTCCTAGCCAAGGGAAGTCGTTAGGGACTGTACTGTGCACTCTGGCCCAGATACTGCACTTTTCCCATGGTCTTCCCAACCCGCAGACCAGGATATTCCCTACAGTGCCTACACGACCAGGGCCCTGGATTTCCTGCAAAAAACTGGGTGGCCATTTGGGCAGACACTGAGCTAGCCACGGAAGATTATTTTTCATACCCTAGTGGCGCCTAGAATGCCAGCAAGACAGAACTGTTCACTCCACTGGAAAAAGGGGGCTGAAGCCAGAGAGCCAAGAAGTCTGGCTCAGCGGGTCCCACCCCCACGAAACCCAGAAAGCTGAGATCCACTGTCTTGAAATTCTTACTGCCAGCACAGCAGTCTGAGCTCACCCAGAGGGGCATCTGCCATTACTGAGGCTTGAGTAGGTGGTTTTCCCCTCACAGTGTAAACAAAGCTGCCAGGAAGTTCAAACTAGGAGGAGCCCACCAGAGCCCAGCAAGGCCACTGCGGCCAGACTGCCTCTCTAGATTTCCTCCTCTGTGGGCAGGGCATCTCTGAAAAAAAGGCAGCAGCCCTAGTCAGAGATTTATAGATAAAACCGCCACCTCCCTGGGACAGAGCACCTGGGAAGGGGCGGTTGTGGGTACAGCGTCGGCAGACTTAAACGTCCCAGCCTGGCAGTTCTGAATAGTGCGGGTGCCCCTCTGGGACGAAGCTTCCGGAGGAAAGAAGAGGCAGCAATCCTTGCTGTTCTGCAGCCTCCACTGGTGATACCCAGGCAAACAGGGTCTGGAGTGGACCTCCAGCAAACTCCAGCAGATCTGCAGCAGCGGGGCCTGACTGGTAGAAGGAAAACTAACAAACAGAAAGGAATAGTACCAAAATCAACAAAAAGGAAGTCCACTCAAAAACCCCACCCAAAGGTCACTGACTTGAAAGACCAAGTGCATGCACCTGTAGATAAATCCATGAAGATGGGGAGAAACCAGCACAAAAAGGCTGAAAATTCCAAAAACCAGAACACCTCTTCTCCTCCAAAGGATCACAACTCCTCGCCAGCAAGGGAAAAAAACTGGACAGAGAACGAGTGTGATGAATTGACAGAAGTAGGCTTCAGAAGGTCGGTAATAACGAACTCCTCCAAGCTAAAGGAGCATGTTCTAACTCAATGCAAGGAAGCTTAGCACCTTGAAAAAAGGTTAGATGAATTGCTAACTAGAATAACCAGTTTAGAGAAGAACATAAAATACCTGATACAGCTGAAAAACACCAAACGAGAACTTTGTGAAGCATAAACAAGTATCAATAGCCGAATCAATCAAGCAGAAGAAAAAATATCAGAGACTGAAGATCAACTCAAAGGAATATAGCAAGAAGAGAAGATTAGAGAAAAAAGAATGAAAAGGAATGAACAAAGCCTCCAAGAAATATGGGAGTATGTAAAAAGACCAAATCTACATTTCATTGGTGTAACTGAAAGTGACAGGGAGAATGGAACCAAGTTGGAAAACTCATTTAAAGATATTATCCAGGAGAAATTCCCCAACTTAGTAAGACAGGCCAACATTCATATTCACAAAATACAAAGAATAACACAAAGATACTCCTTGAGAAGAGCAACCCCAAGACACATAATCGTCAGATTCACCAAGGTTGAAATGAAGGAAAAAATTTTAAGGGCAGCCAGAGAGAAAGGGCAAGTTACCCACAAAGGGAAGCCCATCAGAATAACAGCAGATCTCTCTGCAGAAACCCTACAAGCCAGAAGAGAGTAGGGGACAGTGTTCAACATTCTTAAAGAATTTTCAACCCAGAATTTCATATCCAGCAAAACTAAGCTTCATAAGCAAAGGAGAAATAAAAACCTTTACAGGCCAGGCAGGGTAGCTCATACTTGTAATCCCAGCACTTTGGGAGGCTGAGGTGGGTGGATCACGAGGTCAGGAGATAGAGATCATCCTGGCTAACACAGTGAAATCCCGTCTCTACTAAAAATACAAAAAAATTGGCTGGGTGTGGTGGTGTGGTGGCACACACCTGTAGTCCCAGCTACTTGGGAGGCTGAGGCAAGATAATCGCTTGAACTCAAGAGGCGGAGGTTGCAGTGAGCCAAGATCATGCCACTGCACTCCAGCCTGGGTGACAGAGTGAGATGCTGTCAAAAAAAAAAAATTCCTTTACAGAGAAGCAAATGCTGAGAGATTAAAAGAATAAAGAAGCAAGAGCAAACAAATTCAAAAGCTAGCAGAAGAGAAGAAATAACTAAGATGAGAGCAGAACTGAAAAAGATAGAGACACAAAATACCCTTCAAAAAAATCAATGAATCCAGGAGTTGGTTTTTTTAAAAGGTCAACAAAATAGACCACTAGCCAGACAAATAAAGAATAACAGAGAGAAGAATCACATAGATGCAATAAAAAATGATAAAGGGAATATCACCACCGATCCCACAAAAATACAAACTACCATCAGAGTACTATAAACACCTCTATGCAAATAAACTAGAAAACCTAGAAGAAATGGATAAATTCCTGGACACATACACCCTGACAAGACTAAACCAGGAACAAGTCGAATCCCTGAATAGACCAATAACAAGTTCTGAAATTGAGGCAACAATTAATAGACTAACAACCAAAAAAAGTCCAGGACCAGACAGATTCACAGCCGATTTCTACCAGAGGTACAAGGAGGAGCTGGTGTCATTCCTTCTGAAACTATCCCAAACAACAGAAGAAGAGGGAATCCTCCCTAACTCATTTTATGAGGCCACCATCATCCTGCTGCCAAAACCTGGCAGAGACACAACAAAAAAAGAAAACTTCAGGACAACATCCCTGATGAACATCAATGCGAAAAGCCTCAGTAAAACACTGGCAAACTGAATCCAGCAGCACATCAGAAAGTTTATCTACCATAATCAAGTTGGCTTCATCCCCAGGATGCAAGGTTGGTTCAACATACACAAATTAATAAACGTAATCCATCACATAAACCAAACCAATGACAAAAACCACATGATTATCTCAATAGATGCAGAAAAGGCCTTCGACAAAATTCAACAGCCCTTCATGCTAAAAACTCTCAATAAACTAGGTATTGATGGAATATATCTCAAAATAATAAGAGCTATTTATGACAAACCTACAGCCAATATCATACTGAATGGGCAAAAACTGGAAGCAGTCCCTTTGAAAACCGGCACAAGACAAGGATGCCCTCTCTCACCACTCCTGTTCAACATCTGTACTGGAAGTTCTGGCCAGGGCAATCAGGCAAGGGAAAGAAATAAATGGTATCAAATAGGAAAAGAGAAAGTCAAATTGTCACTGTTTGCAGATGACATGATTGTATATTTAGAAAACCCCATCGTTTCAGCCCAAAATCTCCTTAAGCTGATAAGCAACTTCAGCAAAGTCTGAGGATACAAAATCAATGTGCAACAAACAAGGAGCCAAGTCATGAGTGAACTCCCATTCACAGTTGCTACAAAGATAATAAAATACCTAGAAATACAACTTACAAGGGATGTGAAGGACCTCTTCAAGGAGAACTACAAACCACTCCTCAAGGAAATAAAAGAGGACACAAACAAATGGAAAAACATTCTATGCTCATGGATGGGAAAAAATCAATATTGTGAAAATGGCCATCCTGCCCAAAGTAATTTATAGATTCAATGCTATCCCCATCAACCTACCATTGACTTTCTTTACAGAATTAGAAAAAAACTACTTTAAATTTCATATGGAACCAAAAAAGAGCCCGTATAGCCAAGACAATCCTAAGCAAAAAGAACAAAGCTGGAGGCATCATGCTACCTGACTTCAAACTATACCACAAAGCTTCAGTAACCAAAACAGCATAGTACTGGTACCAAAACAGATATATAGATATCTGAACAGAACAGAACAGAGGCCTCAGAAGTACCACCACACATCTAGAATCATCTGATCTTTGACAAACCTGAAAAAAGCAAGCAACGGGGAAAGGATTCCCTATTTAATAAATGGTGTTGGGAAAACTGGCTAGCCATGTGCAGAAAGCTGAAACTGGATCCCTTCTTCATACCTTATACAAAAATTAAGATGGATTAAAGACTTAACCCAAAGACCTAAAACCATAAAAACCCTAGAAGAAAACCTAGGCAATACCATTCAGGCAATACTATTCAGGTCATAGGCATGGGCAAAGACTTCATGACCGAAACACCAAAAGCAATGAGAACAAAAGCCAAAATTGACAAATGGCATCTAATTAAACTAAAGAGCTTCTGCACAGCAAAAGAAACAATCATCAGAGTGAACAGGCAACCTACAGAGTGGGAGAAAATGTTTGTAATCTATCCATCTGACAAAGGGCTAATACCCAAATATACAAAGAACTTAAACAAATTTACAAGAAAAAAAAACCCCATTGAAAAGTTGGCAAAGGATATGAACAAATACTTCTCAAAAGAAGACATTTATGCAGCCAACAAACATATGAAAGAAAGCTCATCATCACTGGTCATTAGAGAAATGCAAATCAAAACCACAATGAGATACCATCTTGTGCCAGTTAGAATGGCGATCATTAAAAAGTCAGGAAACAACAGATGCTGGAGAAGATGTGGAGAAATAGGAACACTTTTACACTGTTGGTGGGAGTGTAAATTAGTTCAACCATTGTGGAAGACAGTGTGGTGATTCCTCAAGGATCTAGAACTAGAAATACCTTCGACCCAGCCATCCCATTACTAGATATATACCCAAAGGATTATAAATCATTCTACTATAAAGACACATGCACAGTAAACAGTGCCGTTTACTGCGGCACTGTTCACAATTGCAAAGACTTGGAACCAACCCAAATGCCCATCAATGATAGACTGGATAAAGAAAATGTGGCACATATACACCATGGAACACTTGCAGCCATAAAAAAAGATGAGTTCATGTCCTTTGCGGGGATATGGATGAATCTGGAAACCATCATTCTCAGCAAACTAACACAAGAACAGAAAACCAAACATTGCATGTTCTCACTTACACGTGGGTGTTGAACAATGAGAACACATGGACACAGGGAGGGGAACATCACACACCGGGGCCTCTTCGGGGGTAGCATTATGAGAAATACCTAATGTAGATGAAGGGTTGGTGGGTGCAGCAAACCACCATGGCACATGTGTACCTATGTAACAAACCTGCACATTCTGCACATGTACCCCAGAACTTAAAGTATAATTTAAAAAACACAATTTGCATTTTAATTTAAAATTGCACCAGAAATCTTTACAGTAATTCTGATAAAGTCATTAAATCATTCTTTCCCATAAAAAAATAAAATGAAGACTGACAACAAATATGATAGAAAGGCCAACTTATAACTACTTGAGAACACTGGACAAGTATCAGAGTGATGTGGAAAATTTCAACTACTTCTGCAGTTAAAGCGTTCAGAACCTCAGGGAATTGAGCTCTTTTGACTTCCTCTGTCATGACTGTGAAAGCTGATGGGTGTGTCAGTCACCCCTCAAAGTGGTGCTTTGGGGAATAACATCACTGTGGCAGCTAGTGCCAACTGGTGCTCATGCTGTTTTCCTATTCTCTAAGGTCTTGTCAATCAGCAGCTGCACTTCTGAGAAGAATTGAAAACCAAACCCCAGTGGCAACTCTCCATACCCTAATAATCTAATAATGGGGTAAATAAATAGCAAGAGGCAAAGATGCTGGCTATCCCCCCCCCTCCTTTGTCCTTAATCTTCTGGATCCAAGGCTGGCTCCCGTCCTCTTGTTATCTTAATCTTCTGGGTCCCACTGGTGGACAAATACACTCATTTCAGAATTATCTATTAAATGGGGTAGGGAACTTTGCCAGGTGTTACAAGGGATGTGCAAAAGTATCAGCCATTCTCTCTTCCCCCAGTGGGCTGGCAACTGAGACAGAATTAGGATACATAAAGGTGAAATAAGTGAAAAATGCAAGGCAGTGTTGAACATATGCCCATTGAATAATACAGGTATCAAATATTGTGAGAGTTCAGAGTAGGGAAGGGCCCATAGTTGAGGAAGTAATTTGGAAAAGCTTCACGGAAAGGATGGGATTTAAATGGAGGCTTTAGCTATATCCAGATTCAAGGACTGAGTGAGAAGCACATAGTGCAGTAGAAAGAGTGAGACAACTGAGTCAGACACATATGCCTTCCAATTCCAGCTGTTATCTCTGAGCCTGCATTCTCTCATGTGTAAAGGTTGTTATAAAGACTTAAAATATTAACATTTGGGAAAATGCCTGTAAGTACATAGGTTCCCAATGATTGTTTGCTTTTGTTTTGTTTTGTTTTGTTTTTCTGAGACGGAGTCCTGCTCTGTCGCCAGGCTGGAGTGCAGTGGCACGATCTCGGCTCACTGCAACCTCCAACTCCCTGGTTCAAGAGATTCTCCTGCCTCAGCCTCCCAAGTAGCTGGGATTACAGGCACCCGCCACCACGCCCAGCTAATTTTTGTACTTTTAGTAGAGACGGGGTTTCACCATGTTGGCCAGGATGGTCTCGATCTCCTGACCTCGTGATCTGTCCACCTTGGCCTCTCAAAGTGCTGGGATTACAGGTGTGAGCCACCGCGCCCGGCCAATTGTTTGCTTTTTTATACATATATATTGGCATAGGAAGTCACAGGATAAAAATTTCTAAACCAAAGTTACAGCCAGATTGTAGACACCTTGAGTATCAGACTAAGGGATTTAGACTTTATTCTATGGATATCCAATGTTTAAGCCAAGAAGGTCATGGTGAAAGTAATATTTGGGAAAGATTATTGCAGCAGTTATGCAACCTGTTTGAGAGGGAAGACTTGATCCAGATAATTCATTAGGTTAATGCAATGGTCTAAGCTATGGGCTAATCCCAGAGATGTGGCCAAAGATGAATGTATCATGAAACTTGCATGGGACCCTTCCAAGGCCTCAGAAAAAAACCCTAGACCTACCCTCAGAGTCACATGGGTTTGTAAAATTTGCAAAAATAAGGTATTATAGTTGGTTAAGACCACTGTCTCTTTCCACTCCTTGTTCTTCCTTCAATATCACTTTTCTCTTTTTGTGCTCTGGAGTGGCAGTGAGCACTCTAGGAATCAGACTAGTGGGCTTTGTGTTGGAGAGAGATCTAGTTCTGGTTTAGTGGGGTATGTTTATGTGGATTGCAGTCACTTCCCTGAAGAGTTAGGTTATTATTATCTTTACCTATATAGAAATGACTTCAGAAATATGCCTAACCCCCAGTGCCAACTCCCAGAAGATGCAGAGGCACAGGCTGTATTGCAACATACCATGACCTAAGACCCCAAGGCCCCAAAGGCAATGGGTGATAGAAACAAAAAACTATTTTGGAATGTATGGAGCCATAAGCAAGTCAGTGGAAAATTCTTCCAACCATCAGATATATAACATTGGAAGTGGATGATTTGGTTTTCATTGACAGCTAATCAAAACAGATGTTCTGTCCCATTAGGAATATATTGGACAGTGCAGCATATACATTATAACTGTATAACCACATTATAATAATAAACACACTGTACTTTGTTTCTGTTTATATTGGAAATGTAAAAAACAGGTATAGGCTGGGCACAACGGTTCGTGCCTGTGATCCTAGTACTTTGGGAGGCAGAAGCAGGCAGATTGCCTGAGCCCAGGATTTTGAGACCAGCCTGGGCAACATGACAAAACCCTGTCTCTACAAAAAAATACAAAAATTAGCCTGGGATGGTGGTGTGCTCCTGTAATCCCAGATACTTGGGAGGCTAGGGCAGGAGGATTACTTGAGCTGGGGAAGTTGAGGCTGCAGTAAGTTTTGATAACACCACTGCACACCAGTCTGGAAAACGGAGACTCTGTCTCAAAAAAATATATATATATAAAAAACATTATATATATATAAAAAACATTATATATATATATATAACATTATATATATATATATATAATTCCTAGGTTTATAGAACACAAACTTTTGGTCCCTTCTCACAGTAAGTCTAAAGCAGCTTATTATGAAAAAAATTTTTGATAGTTTTTTCATAGATTTGATAACAATTTTATGACATTACCAATAATGAACTGATGATGAAAGAAACTTTTCTAAACCATTAATAGTTTTTAAAAATGTCAATCCATTAAGCTGAAGAAAGACTGGGTTGCCTTTCTATTCTTTCTACAGAAAATATTACACAGTCCTTTGCTTACAAAGGGGTGATCAACAAGTACATAGTGCCGCCCCCCCCCCAAAAAAGAAGTATCAGGGAAAAATCAAAGTGTTCAGGTATATCAGGCAGTAAATTAATAAAAATGTTGTGCTATTTGTATGGATTTTGTAATGTTTATGTGCTACGATTCCTTTTCCCAGCCTAAATAAAAATTAACTTCCATGCCTAATTTTGTATTTATAATTTCTTCATTTTTTCTAAAAGAGAGTTCCTTAAACCTGGATCTACCCCCTGATTGTGACAATGAGAATAAAATGAAAAGAACAGATGCAGACATTCAGGAGGAATCATGAAGAGGGAAGAGGCCTAACCTGAGGAATTGGAAGAATGAAGGCATCTCTTCAATTTGGTTTTTAGATATGTTGGGTTTACCTGATGGAGCAGAATAGAAGAGTCTAATATCCTGAAGCCTAAGAAACAGATTTCAGGCTAAAGACTGTTTAAAGCAGCATCCTCCCTGGGATTATCTCAAAGCATGGTTGGAAAGAGTAAACTAGCCCCAGTCATCTTTTCTGTACTCTTCATTGTCTCTACGTGGTATTTCCAAACTGTGAAGACATAATTCTGTGAGCTGTTCATATTACATGAAAGATCTAACCTGACAAGTATATGTGAGAAACTGGGTCGAAGAAAATTGAACTTGTTTCTTTAACAAACAATCTCTTAGATCCTCTGATATGCTAATTTGCATTATTAATCTCCTGTAGAAGGCTATCTCATTGACTACAGAAACATTGTCCACTCCTTTTTGGGTGCCAGAATTTTTGGGAAAATGGTCAATGACACAGGTTTGGAATACTCACGTCTAGTAGAAAATAAACGAAATGAATGTCACATGCCCTCAATGGCCCACTGCCACTACCCACACTGCATTCTCTATCATCTGCAGCAAGCTCCCAACTTATCTTTGGCCCTATTGCCACCACCCCTTTACCCCAAAACATGCTCCAAACTCTGGACAAAGTCATCTTTCTAGTATGCTAATCAGGTTATATTATCATCCTCTTATTGCTTTTAGGAAAAGATACCAGTTCTTAACAGAGAGATATGGATCTCTTCCCAAGCTCTCATCTATCTATGTGGTTTCCATGACAGCTGTGTTATTAATCTTGTCATATTTGACAAGTCTCTTTTTCTGGATTTTAGGACTTGGGACTAAGAGAGTCAGTGGTCATGTTTCCTGTTATGTGACCCTTAGAAGAAGAGGTGTCTGCAGAGAGAAAGAAAACAGATACACAGAACGAACCAAGACGAGCAGGTGCTCATGGTATTCAAGGTCAGATGTCCCTGTGAACTAGCCCCACCCCTGTCCTAGGGCTCTACAGATAGTGCTTCATATTTATGATTAAAATATTTTTGAGTTGATTGAGGTGTGCTTCTGGTGCTTGCCACCGAGAGTCCCCATGAATGCAAATAGTTCCCAAGAACTTTTATGACTTGGGCCCTATTTAACTGTCGAAAATCATCTTTGTTTATTTCCCATCTCACCTTTTATGTTCAATACCACAAACATGTTAGGCCCTCTCACCTTCAAATCCTTCCTTGAACATACTCTTCTATTTCTTTATTCATCCTTTAGGTCTTCATTAAAATGCGTTTTCCTTACAGAAACCTTTCCTGACTTCCAAGTCTGGGACATGTGCCTCTCACCGCTGTTGTCCTCCTATAAAAGGACTTATCTCACTGTGTGTCATTCCCTATTTGTTTCCTCCCCTGTGTATTTCTTTACCATAAATCCCTTCTGTAAAGTCAGGAGCCATGACTATTTTATTCATCATTCAATTCTCACTGGCTAACATGTGTCAGGCATATACTAGGCTCTCAATATATATTTGTTGAATGAATAAGTAAACTAATCACTCAGGCAACATGTGTAAAATAGTAGTAAATGAATAAAGAATGGGATGAAAACCCATTAATCCATCCCCATCTAAAAAGCAGAGCACTGCTGGAACCTACAAATTTCCCGTGTGTTCTTCTTTGTTCTTTCATTTTCCCATCCGTATCCCCCAGAGATCACCACTATCCCAAACTTTGTTTTCTTTATTTAATTGGCTTGCATTTTCTTAAGGGTCATACCACATACAAGGGGACTTCAAAAAGCTTGTGGAAAATGGAACTAAAAGATAAAAATAAAAATTATAAGAAGAAGAAGAGCAGGAGTTACTATGCAGTCATTAATAATATTGTAAAATATTTTAGACAGTTATATGGGTATATGGGTACTTTTTGTTAAAGATGGCAAGTTGAATGCATATATTTACCTCTGCCTGCTTAGAAAACTCTACAAAATTAGATTAACAGGGTCACAAAGGAGAAAGCTCCTAAGGCTTAAAGAATAGGAGCACAGACAACAGCACATTAGATATGTCAACAAAATCTTAGAAGCTCGAAAGCAAGCAGATGAGCATTCACCAACTTGACACACCAAAAGATGACCGCTGGCCAAGCATGGTTCCACTCTCTAAAAGAGAGTCTAAACCTGGATCTAAACCTGGATCTGTTCCGGAATATGACAATGAGAATAAAACAGAAAGTATAGATGTAGGCATTCAGGAGAAATCATGAAGAGGGAAGAGGCCTAACCTGAGGAACTGGAAGAATGAAGGAATTTGGTTTTTAGATATGTTGGGTTGACCTAATGGAGCAGAATAGAAGAGTCTAATATCATCCTGGAGCCTAAGAGAGAGATGTCAGGCTAAAAACTGTTTAAAGGAGCATCCTCCCTGGGATCATCTTAGTGGTAGTTAACTCATTTTCACTGCTGTATAGCATTGCATTGAATATACTTTCCACAACTGATTGATTCATTTTTTTCCCATTCTTCCCATCACTCAACTGTCCAGATTCCTTCTATAATCTATAAATTCTATAAAATTATATAATTTTATAAACATTTATATAAATTTATAAATTCTATAAAAATTTTATTTCCCAAAGACGGCATAACAATATTCCTCATACCATGTGCTCTTCTCTTTGTGACACTGCCACTATCCCATCAGGAAGTGTTTAATTTTCCTCTCCTTGAATCTAGGTGGGCTTGCGACTGCTTCAACCAATAGAGCATTGCAGAAGTGAGGTTGTGTGGCTTCTGAGACTAGACCATAAGTCTTATGATAATGCAGTTTCCATGTTGTTCACCAGAACACTCATGCTCTTAGAGCTTTGAGCCACCATGTAAAAAGTCCAACTACCCCAAGGCCACCATATTTTGAGGAAGCCACGCCACATAGAAAGCCCAATGTGTGGACACTGCAGTAGTCAGTCCTGATTTTCAAATCAGTGCAGCCCAGGTGTCAGGAACATCAATGAAGGTGCTTGCTGATGGTTCCAGACCCC
The DNA here is from genome assembly GCF_028885625.2 of Pongo pygmaeus. Lineage (NCBI taxonomy): Eukaryota > Metazoa > Chordata > Mammalia > Primates > Hominidae > Pongo > Pongo pygmaeus. Next base: position 161,386,000 of record NC_072376.2, on the reverse strand, counting down.
ATCCTTTGAGTCACTCCTAGCCTTTGAGTCTTCTCAATTGAGGTCTCAAATATCCTATAGCAGAGACTAGCTAACCCCTATGTGCTCAATCCACATTCCCAATCCATGGGCACAAATGTAAACAACTATTAATTAGTTTTAGAGTAGTTTGGTGTACCACTATACTAACCAGAACCATTTCTTAGTAATGCCCCTCCTCTGGGTCCCATATCTACCTGGGAGAAATCGTCCTCTTGCCTTCAAGGCCCGTCTAACTTTATCAACCAATGTTCTTTTCTCTAATACCCACCATAGCTCCTTCCAACTAAATCAGCTCATAATTCTTTATTAAAATGTTATAAAAATTCCTTACTAAAATCCTTCCTCTGCCTCCACCAATTTCACAGGATTCTAGGTCTCCTGCTCAAGCAGAACCACCTTGCAACCATTTGCCACTCACTTCAACATTTAGTTTCTCTAAAGACTTCTTTACCTTTAAGTAAATTTGTCTTAACAGTGTTTCTCCCAGTGTGGTCCACAGACCACCTGCATCAGAAGCATCTGGGTCCTTATTTAAAATACAGATTCTGGGCAGCACCCCACACATACTGAATCAGGGTCACTGCATTTGTAGTGACCCTACAGCTGGTAGCTGGTGCTGGCTACCAGCACCCCAGGTGTGCCTTAAGCATCCCAGTGTTTAAAAATCATGAATCTCTTGTGAATTACTTAAAGCGGGTGGGAGGTCAGGGCATGTAGCGCTTGGTGTAAACTTGAGAAAAGAGACCTAGGAGAACTCAGACAGAAATCCTTTTCTTTTTGCCAACTAAAGCAATTAAAACCCCAGTGCTCTATATATCTCTAGCTCTGTTTCTTTTCCCAGGCACTATAAAACCATGACCCCAAAGTTATACAGCAGATGCTCAGAAAGCATTGCAAGCCTTGAACTTAAGGTAACAAATAAATGAATAAATGAAAGAATGTAGAACTTACTGTCTACAAATCATTACAAAAGAGGTTCTGATTTTCAGATCATGGTATGGGTTAGTGTCAAGGATGGGGAATATAGTTATAATTTTCAATGATATTTTAAATACATAATAGTCATATACACAAACATGCATTATGTCACTTACCCCAGGCGTGAGTATTTCACTAATCTAAACAATCCCTCTGTGGAATTGCTCTTTCATTGTGCACCTTTATAAACATTCTTTCAGTTCTGTTTTCCTGTTTCCAAAGTGTGTTGTTTATATGTTTCTATATACCCTGCCTTACTTCACAAAGGATTTTGAATATTTATTCCACTTGTATATTAAAACAAATACAGCCCTGGTATGGTGGCTCATCCCTGTAATCCCAGCATGAGGCAGGCAGATTACCTGAGGCCAGGAGTTGAAGACCCGCCTGGCCTACATAGGGAAACCCTGTCTCTACTAAAAATACAAACATTTGCCAGGCGTGGTGGTGCATGCCTGTAATCCCAGCTACTCAGGAGGCTCAGGCAGGAGGATCTCTTGAACCCCAGAGGCAGAGGTTGCAGTGAGCCGAGATCATGCCACTGCACTCCAGCCTGGGTGACAGAGGGAGACTTTGCCTCAAAAACAAAAACAAACCAAAAAACAAAAAACAAATACAAATAGGTGGCAAGAATGTTTCCGTACTCAAGTCAGCTGTTCCCCAATATTAGAGGAACAGAAGCAAAGAACCATGATTTCCCCATCCCTGTTTATCTGAGAAAATTATAAAAGTTGCCCGTCACTTAACTTGTCATGTAATTATCTAATAGTGTTTGAATATAACATTAAGAAATATGTTCTTAGCTATATTCATGCCAATGTTACAAGCTCCTCTTTCTCAACCACCATTTACTGTTTGTGTTCCTCTTCTAAACCATCACAAAATGTGCATGTAAAAGGCAGGAAAGCAAGAAATAAAGGAAAGAGAAGGAGACAGGGAGAGGAAAATCTGATGTGAGAAGAATTCCTAAATAGAGAAATCTATCTCTTTTGTCATAAGAATCACTGAATTCTCAAATCTCAGAGAAGATTCACTAGACTGCTGCATCAACTTGACACTTGCTTTGTGTTATTTTCTCTTATACTGTTCTCTATTTACACAGACATCTTCCAGTAATTTATAAGTGCTCTGAAAGTACAGATAAAGTATATTTTCACTACTGAACCTTAAGATGATGGCCAGTTGGTATACATCCTTTAAGTTCTCTGTCAGAGAATTTCTCTCTTTCAATGAGACATAAAAGAGTTCACTTTGCAACAAGAGCTATAAAAATAGTAACCACAAAAGCAGCAAAATGAATTTAATGCTTAAAAATATATAGATCAGGCTGGGCATGGTGGCTCATGCCTATAATCCCAGCACTTTGGGAGGAGGAGGTGGGAGGATGGCTTGAAGCCAGGAGTTCAAGACCAGCCTGGGCAATATAGCAAGACCCTGTCTCTATAAACAATTAAAAAATTAAGTGGGTATGGTGGTGCCTACCTGTAGTCCCAGCTACTAGGAGGGCTGAAGTGGAAGGATCCTTTGAGTCCAGAAGTTTGGAGCTGCAGTGTGCTAAGATTATAATACTGCACTCCAGCCTGAGCAACAGAGTGACACCCTGTTTCTAAATACACACACACACACACACACACACACACACGTACCTACATACAGATCACATATATTATTTCATTTGAACCTCACGGCAACCCTATAATGTAGATTAAAAAAATAAATTATTATTTTTTCAGGGTTTTTTACATGTGTTCTCTCTTTTTCTTGACACATACTCTCTTCTGATATCTACACTGCTTCCTCCCTCATTTTTTTCAAGTTTTCCCCAAATGTTACCTATTCAGAATTCTCCCTTGACTACTCAAAAAAAATAGTACGCCATCTCCTAGGCTCCCCCTCACCCCCCTTACTCTGCTTTAATTTTCCCCATAGCACTTTTGCCATATGACAAAATGTAGCCTTCGTATGCTTTCTCTACTTGGATGTAAACTCCATGGTGGTGGTAATTTAGTTTGTTTGCTACTATTTCTCCAATCCCAAAAGAGTACCTAGCACATAATAGATGCTCAATAAACAAATGAATGCATTATTCGCATTTCATGAAGAACAAGTCAGGAAGTGTGGGCTTAAGATATTTGACCAACATGGCATGTCAAATGAATGGCAGATTAGTTTCTGCATCACAGGTGTTAATTCCAAGTCCCCCTATATTTTCAGGACCATCAGAAAGAAATTGTGCTAACTTGATGTACACTATTGACTTCACTGGCATTAATTTCTGCAATAATGTGGATCTTCTTTTGCTACTTCATGAGTGTTACCTGGAGAAAAAAATGAAAGCAGGCCACATTTACTGATACTAGATAGGATGGTAGGAAAACGTATAAGCTGAGCCACAGGCAGGGCAATCTGCATCCCACCAAGAAGCCATGCACATTTCCTCGGTGTCAATCTTACTTCCATGGTCCCTAAACAAGCCTTTTGCAAATTATTTCAAAGCACTCTTTGCCAATAAGCAAACTGATTTCTTCCACAATGATAGCATCTTGAGATATGATGCTATTAAGATAACAAAAGCCATTGGCTATTCTCATAGTGGACCATTTAGCAGTATGACAGGTATGCGATATCGCATGAACACTGGCAAGGGGAACAGCCTTTGCAAATGGGTCCAATAATTGCTGTGCTTTCGTCAGATTATAAGTATAGCAATAAGGAAGTCCTCATGTAATTTTAGACAGTACTTTCCCTTGGCCTTTAAAGATGACTAACACACTTCTAATACCAAACACAATTTAATTTAACCTAACTCACTTAGAAATAGTAAACTCTCTATTGACTACCATCCTATTAGCCTATTAACCATCCTATCCTCTATTAACCAGCACTTTCAAACAAATCCTAGTAGTGAATGTTAAAGTTGCAAGAGACTTAAGAGATCATTCATTAAAAGTCCATTATTTTAAAAGAAATTTTTGCTAAGTAACTTATCAGTTACACCCAGTCAAAAAGCAGTGCATTTAGACTATCACCCTCAATGTTCTTTCTACTGCACACAGTAGGATTGCATTTTGCACAGGGTCTGCCATTCCTGGCAAACTTAACTGCATGGATTTGAATTTAGTGGCTTTGAAGCCTGACAACACCATGAAGTAATTTTGAATGATTTGTAAATCACTGGGAGGAACATACATTAAATGATCTTCATTACACTATTTATGTTCTTTGATAGTGTTCGATCTCTGAGAATTTATAATGTCAATACAGGTTATATATAATAAATGTTATTAATGAAAATGTTTGGTCAAGCAGTACAATCAATTTTCTGACCAAACCTGAAGGTATATTTTTTTTATTTTTGGAATTACAAAGTCAGAAGCCAGTAAGAAATCTGAAAGGCTAGAACACTGATATAGAATTACCTCAGCTAATGCCTATTCTATAATAATGTATTCATTCAATTCACAAACATATACTAACCAACTCCCATGTGCCAGTATAGAAAACCTTTATTAGCTGTTCACTAAACCATTTCCCTCTCCCTCCTAGGCACAGCTAGACTACTCTTTTCACCCTCCATTGCAGTTAGCTACAGCCGCATGACTGAGTTCTAGTCACTGGGTTGTCAGCAGCAGTGATATATGCCATAACACTCTCCCATGTGTGATCCTCCATTTACCTTCCTCATCTTCCAACCAGATGCAGAAAATCTAGTGAAACTCTCTAACAGCTCCAGGAGACAGCACAGCCACCAAGCGGAAGGAGCCTGGGTCCCTGAGTCACATGTGCAGGAAAGGAATGTAAGTGCCATGTAAACACAATGGAATATCTTAGGAAAGGCTTTCCAGAAGCTCTGGTAGCAGAGATGGACACTGAATAAAGGTTTAAATTGGAAGAAAAGAAAGCAAAGTCACCTTAGACGGAAGAGAAAGCATACATAGAACTTTAGATGTGAAAATATTAGATGACATTTCAGAAACAACAAGTTGTCTAAAGTAACTGGCATATGTAGTAAAACACAGGCAAAGCTTTGAATCTTAAGATAAAAATTGAGTTGTGGAAAGATTATGAAGAGGCTTGTGTGCCAAGTTAAAGAATTTAGACTTTACCCTATAGGCAGCAGAATCCAGGAAAAGGCTTTAAAACTGGGGAGTGACATAAACAAAACTATCCATTAGAAGGTAAACTCTGGTACCCTGTGGAAAATAACTTGAAGAGGGAAGCTGGTGTGAGAAGGAGGCAAGTATTAGACTATTGGAAAAGTCCAGGCAAGAGACAATGCAAGGAAGGATTCAGGCTGCATCAGAAGAAACTGATACAAAAACAGATAAAAGAGACCATAATATTCAAGTAGCTGTTAGGTGTAAGCCAGTGGTCCCCAACATTTTTGGCACCAGGGACCGGTTTAATGGAAGACAATTTTTCCATAGACTGGGGTGGGAGAGGATGGTTTTGACACGATTCAAGTGCATTACATTTATTGTGCATTTTATTTATATTATTAATACATTGCAATATATAATGAAATAATTATACAACTCATCATAATGTAGAATCAGTGGGAGCCCTGAGCTGGTTTTTATACAACTAGACAGTCCTATCTGGGGGTGATGGGAGACAGTGACAGATCATCAGGCATTAGATTCTCATAAGGAGCATGCAACCTAGATCCCTTACATGTGCAGTTCACAATAGGGTTTGCAATCCTGTGAGAACATAATGCCTCTGCTGATCTGACAGGAGGCAGAGCTCAGGCAGTGATACCGTTTGGCTCTGCTTCCCCACCCAAATCTCATCTCAAATTGTATTCCCCACGTGTTGAGGGATGGACCTACAATCCCTACATGTCAAGGGAGGGAGGTGATTGGATCATGGGGGTGGTTTTCCCCATGCTGTTTTCATGATAGTGAGTGAGTTATCACAAGATCTGATGGCTTTATAAAGGGTTCTTCCCCTTTTGCACTCTCTCTCTTTCTCTCTCTCTCTCTCTCTCTCTCACCTGCTGCCATGTAAGATGTGCCTACTTCCCCTTCCACCATGATTGTAAGTTTCCTGAGGCCTCACCAGCTCTGCAGAACTGTAAGTCAATTAAGCCTTTTTATAAATTACCCTGTCTCAGACAGTTCTTTACAGCAGTGTGAGAATGGACTAATACAGGCAGTAATGTGAGCAACCAGGAGCAGCTATAAATACAGATGAAGTTTCACAGACTGATACTGGTCCTTGGCCCCAGGGTTGGGGACCCCAGTACAATCAGTTAAAAGTAACATTAACCAAGACAGGGAACACAGAAAAGATACAGATTAGAAGGAAAAGATGATAAATTTGCTTTTAATTATGTTGAATTTGAGGTCCAAATTACAGAAGCTATCCAGTGGGCATTTTGCATTACATATGTAGAACTTAGAAAAAAATTCAAAATTGGAATTATAAATTTGGGAGCTGGCAATGTAGAGATGGTATTTAAGCCAATGGAGTGGATGAGATCTGCCAAGAAAAGAGTATAGAGTGAGAAGAGAAGAAAGAAGAGATTTCACAAGATATTTGAAAGAGTGGTTACAGGAGTATAAAAAGCATCAGGAGAGGAAAGTGTCATGAAAACCAAGGGAGGTGAGACTTTAAGACTCCCACTTATGCTGAGGAGGTCAGACCAAACCCCGCAGGGAAACCAGATATGCTAACTAGGCACAGAGTAGGGTTACAGTGCCTGGAACCCTGTCAGGCACTGTAGGCATGTTCCAAAGATTTGCCAGAGAATGCAAACCTGTCATCAGATTGAAGTGATAAGTTTTGGCTGAAGTCAAAGATGGAGCAAAAAGTCAAACACCAAGTAAATGCAGAACCTCAGAGGTGGAGGATTGAGACTGGAAAAAGGCAAAAGAAAAAAAAAAGGTCTAGGATTTTTGCTGGAGCTCCTACTTGCCAAGTTCTGGCCAGACGGTAGACTGGGTCACAATAAACACAAGAGGTGGTCAATTGTTTCCAGGAACTAGAAGCCTGAAGGGCCACTGGAAATTGGCTAGTAGGTATTGAAGCAATTTTGTTAGTTTTGGAGGAAGAAAAGGCAAATTACTGAAGGCAATGAGTGAAGACATCTTCCTCAAGATTGCTAATTGTTAATGGAATTTTGTGTGGAAGCTTGAGGAGTAGGGAGGCTGAAAAGAAGACTCCAAAGATATTTGTAGGCTAAGAGTAAGAATCTATTGAAGAAAGCGACATGGAAGATTGAAAGAACACATAATATAAGAAATCAAGGTGGAAGTCAGGAGATGGGACCAAAGAACCTATGAAGATGCTTCCTGTGAAAACAATGTCTTCTCTTGCTTTATTGTCTTTGTCAGTTCTTGCCACTAAAACAAAACACATGAGACAGGATAATTTATAAATAATATAAATTTATTTCTCACAGTTCTGGAAGCTGGAAAGTCCAAGATTAAGGTGCTGGCAAGGCCCCACTTCTTAATACTATATATCACATTGTGATCAAGTTTCAACATATGCATTTTGGAGGACACAGTCAGACCATAGCATTGATCTTACCTTTTGGTGGGGGAGGGGAAAAAACAGGAGAATAATATGGAAGAAGTCTAGATAACTGGTGAGGGATACTGAGGGAGTTCACAACTGATGGTCTTTGTTTTCTTAGTAAAGCCAGGCTGGGTCATCCACTCGGAGAGCTGGAATGTGGGGGGTGCCCACAGGTTTGAAGAGAAAGTAAAGCTTTGGAATAATGGAGGCTGCAGAGAAAGAGGACTGTCCAGGATATATGAGTAATTAGATTTGCACTGAAGGCTTAGCTCAGGCAAGGAGTCAGAAGGAGACAAGATGTTCCCTAGAGATGATTAGAGCCAGAGGGTCTAAGAACAGGGAAAGAAAGAAATAAATCAGATAGTTTGCCTGCTAGAAACAAAGGAAAGAAAAGAGGATAACGAATCCAAAAGTGTCAAAGAGGGTATGATGAAAGAACTGACTGACCAGCCTGCCCTTAGCTGCTTCTGGACTGAGGTGAGAGCCTAGCACAGTTCCTGCCACAGTGTCTGACACACAAAATACACTCAACAAATGTGGAATAAATGAATGAACAAGTGAACGAATGAAAGAACAAGCACATGCTGGAAATTCAGGCTGGTTATGTAAGAAATGAAGTGGACTAGGAAGGATTCAAGAAGGAAGACTGTGTCCTGAGGCAGAAGGACAGGTTTTATGGAAATGGAAAAGTTTGAGGAGAGAAAAAATACAAGGTTGCCGGCAGACAGAGTCAATTCAAAATTCAGATTTTCAGAGGAGCAGTTAAAAGTGATACAAAAGTCCAAAATATACTTCTGTAAATGAAATTGGTAAAATGAAATGGAGGTAAATGTCTGTGTAAGGGCAGGCCATTTGATGGCTCATCAGTAAATATCATGATGTCACTAAAGTTGACAGTAGATGCTAGAATAGAAAGAAGCTGTGAGCCAAGCTCCAAAGTCCTTAGGGTTAAGAAGAAATGACCCAGGGGTGACAGTAACGAGAACTTGAATATATCCTGGAGATAATAACATGGGCCCTCCCTACCATCTGGAATTCTTGTAAGGATTAAATAAAAGAATAACTGCATAAATGTTTGTGTTTGAAAGTAAAAGATGCAAGTGTCCAGGACACTTCATTTTAGGTGAAAACTACATAAAATTGTCAGAAAGTAGTTTTGGTGAACCAGGATAATGCTGAGTCCTCTTTAAGAAGCCAAAATAATACCCACTCTGACTAGTGTGAGATGGTATCTCATTTGGTTTTTTGTTTTTCTGGGTTTTTTTGAGATGGAGTCCCACTCTGTCACCCAGGCTAGAGTGCAGTGATGCAATCTTGGCTCACTGCAACCTCTGCCTCCTGGGTTCCAGTGGTTCTCCTGCCTCAGCCTCCTAAGTAGCTTGGATTATAGGCATGCACCATCATGCCCGGTTAATTTTTGTATTTTTAGTGGAGACAGGATTTGGTCATGTTGGCCAGGCTGGTCTTGAACTTCTGATCTCAGGTGATCTGCCCGCCTCAGCCTCCCAAAGTGCTGTTATTACAGGCACAAGCCACCATGCCCAGCTCTCATTTGGTTTTGATTTGCATTTCTCTAATGATTAGTGATATTGAGCATTTTTTCATATGCTTGTTGGTTACTTGTGTCTCTTCCTTTGAAAAGTGTTCCTGTCTTTTGCCCACTTTTTAATTAGGTTATTTGTTTTTTGCTGGCAGACTAGATAAAGAAAATGTGGTATATACACACCATGGAATACTACTTGCAGCAACATGGATGGAGCTGGAGGCCATTGTCCTAAGTGAACTAAAACAGGAAAAGAAAACCAAATAACACATGTTCTCACTTATAAGTGGGGGCTAAACCTTTTGTACACATGGACACAAACAAGGAACAACAAACACCAGAGCTCACCTGAGAGTGGAGGGAGAGGGGAGCGTGAGGATTGAAAACCTACCTATCGGGTACTATGCTTATCACCTGAATGACAAAATAACCTGTACACCAGCCCCCACGACATGGCAATTTACCCTATAACAAACCTGCACATGCACCTCTGAACCTAAAATAAAAGTTTTCCTTTTTAATTTTTAAAATTTAAAACGGAGGTCAAAATATAGGAGTAACAGTCAGAGTGTTGTGGTGGAAGCAGTGTCACTTGAAGTAAAGCTGGATTTCAATAAAAGGACACAGACAAAGAAAATAATTTTCACTACTAATGAAGTGCTAAATCCTGGGAGCTTTATCTACATCATCTTAAATTCCCACAGCAACCATGCAAAATAGGTATTACCATCTTCAAATTACAAATGAGGAAACATGGACTCTAGTTAAGTCACTTTCCATAAGTTGCACATTTATAAAATTTAGTTAGGATTTGAACCCAGCTCAGGCAGATGAAATCCCATTCCCTTTCTACTACATGACACTACAAGAAACTTCGATGTATTTAGCACTTTATAGGGGAAATAGGATATGAGCATTAGAATGATGCACAAATCCTTAGTATACGATAGAGGCAAAGAGGACAACTGAGCTGGAGGGGACTGGAATGTGGGCACAGGTATGTGACAAGAGGGTTCTGCCCTTGCTGATGGATGAGACTGGAGATGGAGGGAGTTGGAAGGGGAGCAGGAAGAGAGCAAATGAAATTATCTGGGCTTGCATTTCAACTGGAACTTTGATGTTCAGTGATTGTGGTGTCTGTATGAAATTCATTACCACCAGTATGGAGGTTAACTGGCTTTTTTTATGTGAGTTTTTTTTTTTTTTCATTATTTACCTGAACAGTCAAGCAACCATCTTGCCACTTTAACAAGCACCCTTGAGGAATCAATTAAAAATTCCTATCTCAGAGGACTTAACATATGTACAGTAACAGCTTGGGTTAATTTACTAATTCATCTAATCAGCCTGCCATATTATTAGCCAACTTCCCTAAATCTTGTTATAATTTACACATTAAAAAGGAAATGTTTTCCAATTATCTTTGTGCACAATTAGAAAAAACATATAGACACATCATTTTAGATGATTGGTCATAACTTTAATGTATTTCATGAAGGAAAATTGATAAAATCATGTTTTAAAGTATTCAAGGTGTTTGAAAACTGCTCTTTCAAGCAGTTTTTTTTTTTCTTGAGTGTCGTTTTTATAGTCCTGTTTATGTGATTTTTCTTTTCTTTTGGACAAATCCTTTCTTTATATATAGCACAGAGATAGACATCAGTCAGGTTCCAAATGGCTCATCAAAAATTCTGAGAGAATTTAGAAAAAAAGCAAGCCATTATTTAAGATAAATGCTATGAAGTAGGGATAGCTTTCACAGCCAGAGATTTTGAGACATGCAAAGAATCTCATGGAACCCAAAGATAACTGGCCTTTTTTGGACAGCTTCTCACTCCTGGCACATATTAGATCCCTTAGATGGACTTAGTTGTACTTTGCAATACATCCCTGGTACCTTCCCAAACTGTCCCAATATTCTAACTCCCAAAGAATGGGCAAGGCTTATGGGCACACTCACACAGCATGCAAAAGAAAATTCCACGGATTCCTCCCATTAGACTTCTTTTGTCTGGTGACATCTTCCTCCTTCTGTTTCCCCAGTTGGCTTCTCAAAAACTTATTGTCCTATGTAATTCAGCTCTTTTTCACCATCCTTTAGAATGCAGAGAGGAATTAATTTTTTAAATTGCCCTCTAACACAAAGAAGTCATTTATACCCCAACTCTCACTTTACTGATAAAAAATTTTAGGCTAAAGAAGGTATGCGTGGCACAGCTAGGAAGAGAATGGGGTTCTTTATATACTGTTGCTGTTCTTGCCCCCACATTCAGTAAGCCCTGAAGATTCTTCCAACTCCAAATTCTATCATTTGTCTGCTCTATGGCTCATGATGAATTTGGACATTAATATATAGTGGCCTACAGCTATAATAATGTGAATGGTTTGGGATGAGGAGACTTTGTGTGTCTACTTTTTGTGTGTGTTGATTTTTTGTTTTTTTGAGATGGAGTCTCACTTTGTTACCCAGGCTGGAGTGCAGTGGTGTGATCTCAGGCTCACTGGAACCTCTGCCTCCTAGGTTCAAGCAATTGTCCTGCCACAGCCTCCCGAGTAACTGGGATTACAGGCGTGTACCACTGCCAGGCTAATTTTTGTAGTTTTAGTAGAGACAGGGTTTCATTCACCATGTTGGCTAGGCTGGTCTCCAACTCCTGACCTCAGGTGATCTGCCTGCCTCAGCCTCCCAAAGTGCTGGGATTCCAGGAATGAACCACCCCACTTGGCCTTGTCATTGTTGATTTTTTTTAACTGATAAATACAAATTGTATATATTTATGCTGCACAAAATGATGTTTTGAATCATGCATAATTGTGAAATGGCCAAATTCAGCTAATTAACATAGGCATTACCCCACATATTTATTTTTTGTGTGGTAAGAATGTTTAAAATCTACTCTCTTAGCAATTTTCAAGTACATCATACATTGTTATCAACTAGTCACCATGTTGTACAATAAATCTCCTGAGTTTATTTCTCCTAACTGAAATTGTGTATCCTTTGACCAACATCTCCCCAATTCTCCCTCCCCTCCCAACCACCATTCTACTCTCTATTTCTAGAAATCACATTTTATTGATTCCACATATAAGTGAGATCACGAGGTATCTGTCTTACTGTGCTTTATTTCACTTAGCATAATGTCCTTCAGGTTCATCCATGTTGATACGAATGACAGGATTTTCTTCCTTTTTAAATTTAAGTTTGAATAATATTCTATTGTATGTGTGTATGTGTGTATAAATGTGATATGTATATTATACATAGAACATATTTTAAACTTTTAAAACATTCCATTGTGTGTGTATAAATGTGATATGTTATATGTGCGTGTATATATATATATAACATTTTTAAAAATCCATTCATCCTTTACCAGCACTTAGATTGATTCCGTATCTTGTTATTGGGAATAATGCTACAATCCATATGGGAATGCAGATATCTCTTCAATATACTAATGTCATTTTCTTTGTATATATACTCAGTGGTGGAACTGCTGGATCATATGCTAGTTCTAATTTTTAATTTTTTCAGGAATTTCCTTACTGTTTTCCATAATGTTTGCACTAATTTACATTCCCATCAATGGTATGCAAGAGTTCCCTTTTCTCCACATCCTCCCTAATACTTGTTATCTTCTGACTTTTTGATAACAGCCATTCTAACATACATGAAGTGATAGCTTATTGTAGATTTAATTTACATTTCTCTGATAATTAGTGATGTTGAGCATTTTTTCATATAGTTGTTGGCTGTTGGTACATCTTTTGAGAAATCTCTGTTCAGGTTCTTTGCCCATTTTTAAATTAGGTTATTTGTTTTCTTGCTGCTAAGTTGTTTGAGTACCTTACATATTTTGGATATTAACTCCTTATCAGATGCATAGTTGGAAATATTTTCTCTCATTCCATAGGTTGTCTCTTCATCCTGTTGGTTGTTTCCTTCACAGAGCAGAAGCTTTTTAGTTTGCTGTGATCCTATTTGTCTATTTTTGTTTTTGTTGCCTATGCAAAACCAATGCTATGGAACTTTCCTCCTGTTTTCTTCTAGTACTTTTATAGTTTCAGGTCTGATGTTTAAGTTTTTAATCCATTTTGAGTTAATTTTTGTATATGGTATGAGATAAGGTCTAATTTCATTATTCTGCATGTGGACATCCAGTTTCTCCAAAACTGTCTATTGAAGAGACTGTTCCTTCTCCACTGTGTGTTTGTGGCATCTTTGTCGAAAATGAACTGAGTGTAAATGGCATGGGTTTATTTCTGGTCTCTCTACTCTGATTCTGTTTCATTGGTTGATGTGTCTGTTTTTCTGCCAGTACCATGCTGTTTTGATTACTATAACTTTGTAATATATATTGAAATCAAGTAGTGTGATGCCTCCAGCTTTGTTCTTTTTGCTTAAGATTGCTCTGGCTCTTCAGGATTTTTTGTGATTCCATACAAATATTAGGATTGTTTTGTCTATTTCAGTGAAATATTTCACTGGGATTTTGATACAGATTGGATTGAATCTGTACATTGCCTTAGATAGTATGGAAATTTTAACAATATTAATTTTTCCAATCATTGAACACAAAGTATCTTTCTATTTAGTTGTTTCTTCAATTTCTTTCATCAATGGTTTATAGCTTGCAGTGTACAGATCTTTTACCTCCTTGGCTAAATTTATTCTTAAGTATTTATTTGTAGCTATTGTCAATAAGATACTTTCTTGATTTCCCTTTTAAATAGTTTGTTATTAGTGTATTAAAACACTACTTATTTTTGTACATTGATTTTTTTTCCTGCAACTTTACTGAATTCATTTATTAATTGTGACTTGGAGACTTTAGGGTTTTCTGTATATAATATCATGTCTGCAAACAGACAAGTTAACTTCTTCATTTCAGATTTGGATGACTCATTTCTTTCTCTTGCCTAGTTACTGTGGCTAGGACTTCCAGCACTATGGTGAAAAGAAGTGGCAAGAGTGAGCAACCTTATCTTGTTCCTGACTTTAAAGAAAAAGCCTTCAACTTTTCACCACTGAGTATAATGTTAGCTGTGGACTTGTCATATAAGGCCTTTATTGTGTTCAGGTGCATTCATTCTATACCTAATTTGTTGAGTTTTTATACTGAAAGGATGCTGAGTTTTGTCAAATACTTTTTCTGCATCTATTGAGATGATCATATGGTTTTTGTCCTTCATTCTGTGAATGGGTTGTGTCACATATATTAATTTGCATGTGTTGAACCATCCTTGCATCCAGGGATAATTTACACTTTGGTATTATGCTTTGAGAGTTTGAGAAAGATTGGTATTAATTCTTTAAATGTTTGATCAAATTCAGCAGTGAAGCCATCAGGTCCTGTCTTTTCCTTGATGTGAAACCTTTTATTACCAATTCAATCTCCTTACTCATTGTTGGCCACAGCTCTAATTTGATAGAATGATCCTTGACCGATCTGAAATGCCCAGATACAAGGGAGAATTGATGATCATTCCTAATATCATATACACACACATCACTAATTGTACAAAATCCTGCACTATTGTCTGGTTTTTAGTGAATATGTGAAGCTTGTTAGGATCATTTTCTATTTGGTTCTCAACTTTAAATTGTTTAATAGATTAAAAAAATCAATTAATCAAGCATAAACACACTTTGTGTATAGTTCTGCATAGTAATGTAAATTTTGGGGGGATGGTTTGAGACAGGTTCTGGCTCTGTCTCTCGGGCTGGAGTGCAGTGACACTATCACAGTTCACTGCAGCCTCAAACTCCTGGACTCAATTTATCTTCCAACCTCAGCCTCCTGAGTAGCTGGGACTACAGGCATGCACCACCATGTCTAACATTTTTGTATTTTTTGTAGAGATGGGGTTTCGCCATGTTGCTCAGGCTGGTCTCTAACTCCTAGGCTCAAGCGAGCTGCCTGCCCTGGCCTCCAAAAATGCTGGGACCACAGGTATGAGTCACTGCACCTGGCCTGTAAATGATTTTATATAATAAATAATGTTTAAAAGTTACTGAAAGGTAGTGACTATGAAGTCTGATTCAGGCACAGACTTGTAATGTGTCCAACAGATAATCTAAAGATGATAGGCCATATAGGGATGTGGCTTAATGTGTTCATGTCTTCAGGCTTTGAATTTCTTGACTCCTGTCAGGTACCACAGTGTTAATTGAGGACAGTGGAGTATTATGAGATTACAGTATACTTGTATCAGCTATTTATTTAGTTCATGGCAATTTAGGCTGAGCTCAGCTGGACAGTTGCTCTGATCTCAGCTGGGCTCCTGCATGTGCCCGTGCTCAGCTGTAAATCAGCTTTAGGTCAGGTCTGTTGATCTTGGCTGGGCTCTCTAATGTGTCTGGGGCCTCTCTTAGCATAACTGGGCCGACTTAGTTCTGGTCCTTGTGATCTTATCCCCTAGCTAGTGACAGAGGAAGGAGTCCCAAGAGAATAGTCTGAAAAATTTCTTAAGTGCTAGTCTGGGTACTGCCACATCATCATTTCTGCCACATTCTATTGGTCAAAACAAATCACAAGGTAAACCCCAATTAAAGGGATGAAGAGATAGATTCCACTTCTTGATGAACAGATCTGTGAAATCTCATTTGCTAACAGCATGGACACAGGGGACATGAACTCACTGTCATGGCTATTGTATGTGCCTAGCATAGTGCTTGGCTTCCCTGAAAAAGTGTTTCACAGGCTAATTAATTCAATAAATGTAAATAACCCTTCTACCCTAAGGTTATCTTAATTAACCAGGTGAAACAGACTAATCGAATTTTTCACTCCTATTAAATTCTATTTTAAAAACACAATACAGAGTTGAAATCTTAGAGAAAATGTACCTGGTCCTTTCAATTCTCATTTCTCATACTTTGGGCAGTTAAGCATTTCACAATAGCCTGTGGGTTGCTTTATGCTTTCCTGAAGGCAATGCAGAGAAAGTAGCAGCAGTGTTTGATATGATATGAATTTGGCTCTTGAAATCTCTAATTGAACAGCCTCATAGGAACTCAGGCAGCCTCCTTCTGGAAGGTGGTCCAATCACCTTTATCAACTGGAGGTTGAAAGATGTAAAGTACTTTCAGAAACACTTCATTGTAATAGATAATAGGATCCCTAGTTCTTTATTCTGTAGTTTATGTCCTAAAAACTGTTTGAAACCAGTATTTCATTAAGTTCTCCATGATAAGTAGTTTGTTCAGATTAAGCATTTGAATTATTTTCATTCACATTCATACGATTGGCAAGATAAAACTTGAACACAATTTTAAGAGTCTATTTCTGTACCATACAGCTTTATTCATCCTATTTACTCCTTACAGCAATGTTGAGTTGATAATACACATTTTAAGAAATAAAATTCTATTTACCACAAATGCCTATTTACCTGCTATTTGAAAATACTGCTTTGCTTTTACTTTTTGCACAAAAATGTGAAATGTACTTTTCTAAGTAGCTTGTCTTACATATTTGTCATTTCTGAAACCTCAGTCTATGGAGTTTTTAGCATATTTGTTTGTTTGTTTTATACACTTTTTAAAATATTCAGATTTAGATCTAATGAGGCTGATTGAACAGGCAGATTCCTTTCCTAAATGTTCAGATGTGAGGTGATATGGTGACCTTTATTTGACTTTTTTGGTGGACACCGAATTATAAACCAGGAATGGAGAGCGGCTGTTTGCTGGGGCTTTAATTAGCATCTCACTCATTTAACTAGTTAGCTTAATAATTAAATGCTGCCTAGTTTAATATAAGAAGTTTGACAAATGATGCTGATTTATGAATTTATGAATGTATTAATGTTTTTCACCTTTAAAAATAAAAAGAGCAATACAAAAATGTATTTAGTACATAGCTAGATTTTGATTGCTTCTACTTTGATTGAAAATAGGTGCAACCCACCAGATATATATAATTACACAAGAAACAACAAAAAATCAAGTAAAAAACAAAACCTGACTCAAGATTTGAATATTTATGTATGTAGATATCTATAATACAGCTTTTTAAAGACAGCTTAATTTTTTATCTGCTTGCAGTATATTTTAAGTGAAAAGCAAGAAACTGATTTCAAAGTAATATTTTTTCAATTAAATGTAGCACTTGAAATTAAATTTTAATATAAGAAATGCTGTTTCCCAGCATTATGAATTATTTTAGGAAGGAGAGTCTCAGAATCAAAATTAGAACTTTTAAGGAATCATTATCAATCTCCAACTAAAATAATACAAGAATCTTTTGAGCTCAGCATAACCATTTTCTCTTTTATCAAATTGGAAAACTGAGTCTACTTGGCAGACCAAAATGAAGTGTTTTAGAAGTGGGGTCAGGGAGGGGAGTTGGAAGCACTAAAGGGAGGAAGAAGGGGAAGTGTTAGAAATCGTAATTTAATGTAAACACAGATAATTAAAAAAACCCTAATTACTTCATTTTATAAATAATGGGGTTCACACTTTGAACTCTGTGGAGGGTTTTTTTATTCTGACTTCAAGGCAATAGGAATGATTAACTATAGAGATGAAAAATAATGTCCCACTCCAAATCTCAGCAGCCATTCCTCATAATTTAACTAAAACCTCTATTGACAGGAAATCATTACGTGATATATAACTTAAAAGTAATATATCTATGATGACACTGTGATTTTATTCTTTAAAATTAATTTTTTGTCTTTATGGCATGACAGTCTCTCAAAGAACACAACTTCAAGTCAACATAAAATATGCAGATTTCTATATGTGAGAGATAAGCCAACTACACAATCACAATGACTTTGAACTCTTCATCCCAAAGATGCATTGGGTGCATTTTTTATAAATTGAAATAATAAATAATAGATTGAGTCTAAAAGTAATCTGTGTTTTTGCTGAACCATCTACTCCCAAAATATCTAGATTCTGAGTCTCTAATACATTACACTAAGAATTTTATTCCAATCTCAAGCTTTTATGCACGCAGGCAAAGACAAAACCTTGGTAGTTTTGTGTTCTTTTTGAAGTTTTTGTCTTTTCTTCCTGTCAACTAAAATAGTTCTTTCTTCATTCAAAACATATAAAAAGAAGCAGGGGAGAGATCAGAGATTATGCAACATTCTGCTCCATCCATTCCAGCTTGTCCACCACTCCAATCTATTAAAATGTAGAGCTTTCAACAGAAAGAAGTAATTCTTTAACTCTTATCTACATTCTTAAAAAAACAAAACAAACAACAAACATTTTCTAAAGGCACAGGCAGCCGTCTGCCCTGCCTCCTCATTCTGAGTGAGCCATTTTCTCAGCCAGCAAGTGGTGCTATAATTTGCTGCAATAATAAGGCAGGCAGGCAGGAAAGCGTTTTTTGGACTTTGCCTGATTGGGAAATTGGCAAGTTTCCTTTTGTTGTCTGATGCCATGATGGAAATATACAGAGATGCTAATTATCCTAATTGTTTGTGCTTAAGATTTAAGTTCTTATACATCACACTTCAAGAGATTCAGAATAATATCAAAGAATGATGTGTGACTCAGTGAATCTTTGATTCTGAGATCCAATATATGGAACGTAGTTACTACTAACTCTGGCCTTTACTCACTGTGTGATCTTAGACAACCTCAATGTTCTGTCTTTACCCACTCATTTGGCAGTGGTTATTTTCTAACGTTTATTGTTTTGCTTTTTATGTGTTTGCATGTTATCTTTGCAAACATATTGCCAGCCTTAGGTAATTAAGGACCCCTTAGCCAATACATACGTATTTGTGTTTCACATTCTCTATATTCTACGTGTGTTGATTGCTTTTGAAGCCAGTTGAATAGTTTCTTTACAAGTCAATTCTATTGAAATTTTATGCCTGTAGAAAGGCTGTTAGTTCTTGGACCCATTGTAAGTAAGTCCTACTTCCATTCTCTTCACTTCCAAGTAGACCCACTGGATGTGTTTAATTTGCAACGGAAAGTGGAAGAATGCTTAGGGCATACTTTCCAAAAATGTGTTTCTCTGTCAGATGTTAATAGATACTATTTTTAGGATTCTATAGTCAAATGAGTTTGTGAAATGGAAGATTAAAATTAATTAATACAGGTTTTTTAATGGAAAGAGTGCTTAGGAAATTTAATATGCTAATGAGCAATTATAAATCCCTGAGAGAGTGATAAAGTATGCGGTTTCCTACTTAGTTGACCATAAAAACCATGATTTTGGAGAGCAGCTCACATGACTAGTTTTCTACAGAACACATTTTGTGAAATCCTGATTTTGAACAGGACAAAAAAGAGTGTTAAGTAAATACATATGGCAAGAAGAAGAGAAATCAGAGATGGTAAAAGTGACATTTGCAATCAAAAGGTGGTATCGGTCCAAACATGTAGGTTATGCTACAGTGACAAATAACCCCAGTATATCAATGATTTACAAAAGAAAATGTTTCCTTTTTGCTCGTGCCTCATGTTGATTACAGGATGGCTGAATGCACTGATCCACATTATCTTCATTGAGAAACAGAGCTGGAAGAGCTTCTACCACCTAGAATGTCACAGATCCCATGGTAGTGGGAAGGAAATTTGGAGAATTACATTCAGACTATTAAAAGCTTCTACCTAGAGATGACCCATGCAACTTCTGCTCCCATTCCATTGGCCAACTCTAACTTAAAGGACATGGGAAAGTATAATGCTACCATATTTCTAGGAGAGTAACAGAATACTGGTGTTGAATGTTCCTAATGATTACACAGAGACAGAGGAGAGCTGCCTCCTCCAGGTCATGCATTTTCCTATTATCCAGTGACTCACCATTGCAGGGCTGTAAAGACAAGGGCCCTCACCTCAACTCAAGACAATTCTGAAGGGTAATCCCAGTTTCAGAGGCCCGTAGAGCGGTTGACTGAGGTCTTTGTTAGGTCTGCGTCACAGCCCAAACTCCCTTCTGTGCAGTCCTCCTTCACCTCCTTTCCACAAGATGTTGTTCCCAAAATCACTCACTAAAGAACCTCTTGCTTGATAATCTCTATCTTAGAACTTACTTTTTTGGGAATCCAGTCTGCTATACTATACAACATATGTCCTTCAATGATACAAAATATTGTTTTGTGTGTTTTCAAACTTTATGTAAATGGCATAATGCTGTATACACTCAATTTGCTTTCTTCAAATTATGTTTTTTGAGGTATATTCATATTGACTCACATAGCCCTAATTAGTTTACTTTTAACTGTTTTTTTTTTTAAGTACCACAAGTTATTTATCTATTCCTTTGTTAGCGGGAATTTGGGTTTTTCCCAATTTTTTACAATTACAATCTTTCAGAGACATAACTACTTGTTCACATATAGAAGAGCTTTTCTAATACACATATATACCTTAAAAAAGAATGCCAGGCCAGGCGCAGTGGCTCACGCCTATAATCCTAGCAGTTTGGGAGGCCGAGCCAGGTGGATTGCCTGAGCTCAGGAGCTCGAGACCAGCCTGGGCAACACGGTGAAACCCTGTCTCTACTAAAACTACAACAAATTAGCTGGGTGTGGCAGTGTGCACCTATAGTCCCAGCTACCTGAGAGGCTGAAGCAGGAGAATTGCTAGAATCCAGGAGGCAGAGGTTGCAGTGAGCTGAGATCACACCACTGCACTCCAGCCTGGGCAACACACCAAGAGTCCCTCTCTGAAAAAAAAAGAAAAAAAAAATGGCAATAAAATAGGGGATCTGTATTCTCAATTTTATTAGATGCTGTAGTTCTCTGGATACTAGCAGAGAATAACATAAATGGTGATTTGTTTTTCTGTTTCTGTGAATTGCCTATTCATACCCTTGCCCATTTTTTTTATTTAATTCTTGTCTTTTTCTTATTGATCTTAAAAATATATATATTTCTGATATCATTCTTCATCAGATATATGGTTGAAATATCTTCTCTGTCTGTGACTTGCCTTTTAATTTTTTTATGATGTCTTTTTATAAATAAGCTTTAAATTTTAATGCAGTCAAATTTATTCATCTTTTTTCTCTTGGTTTATGCATTTTCTGTGTTGTTTACAATATGTTTCCCTATCTGAAGCCTTGAAAATAATCTGTATTTTCCTTGAATGTATTTATAGTTTCTGCTTTTTACATTTGCATAATTAATCCATCTGAAATTTTTTATTTTTGTATATAATATAGTAGATATACTTTTGTTTTATACAGTTAGCCAATTGTTATAGCACAATTTTTTCCAACCTGTTATTCCATGCTAATTTTTTTGTTTAGAAATGGGGTCTCGCTCTGTCACCCTGGCTGGAGTGCAGTGGCATGATCATAGCTCACTGAAGTCTCAAACTCCTTGGCTCAAGCCTCCCATCTAGCTAGCCTCCCATCAGCCTCCCAAATAGCTAGTACTACAGATGCATGCCACCATGCTCAGCTAACTTTTTTATTTTTTGTAGAGACGAAGTCTTACTGTCTTTACCAGGCCTTGTCTCAAATGCTTGGGCTCAAGCAATTCTCCCATCTCTGCCTCCGAACGTGCTGGGATTACAGGCGAAAGCCACTGTGCCCACCAGCCCTATACTAATTTGTAGTGTCACTTCTGTGGATACAAAAATGTATGTTGGGCCCTCTGCTCTGTTTAATTAGTATGTTTGCTATCCCTGCACTAACATCACTTTGAATTAATATAGCTTCACAATAAATCCTGATATCTGAAAAACCAAATTGCCTTTCCTTCATTCTTCTTTAAAACTGTCTTGGCTTTTCACAGTCTTCTGTTCCAAGTGAATTTTGGAATCAATCTATTAACTTTCACTAAATAAAATTATCTGTTGGGATTTTGATTGGACATGCAACAGATTTTTATATATGAATTTGAGGATTATTGATATCTTTATGATATTGAACATTTCCATTTATGAAAATGGTACCTCTCTAGAGAGATTCCATTTTGCTATATACATGCCCAAGTCCCATGTTTTCTGTATTGTGATACACTCAAGGCAGTGTGGACATGAAGGAGCAGGCTATGCATCTGCATGGCTACCCTGTTTTCTCTTTCAGTATAAATGGATTAAATTTGGCACAAATGTGATTTGAAATAAGTGCTGTGCTTTAAGACTGACTGATACCACACTGAAGGAGCTAGGTAGTGGCATTTGAAATTATCTAAAAGGCTGAAAAATTCAACAAAGGAATTGTAATAGAGTCAAGGGAGAGATTAAAAAGTCTGAAATAATATGTGGGAAAGAAAACAGATCGTTCTGCACTGCTGGATCTCATAAAGGTTGGCAGGCTGTTATTCATTCATTAATTCATTCAATAAATATTCACTGAGTACCCACGATTTTCCAGGCAAGTTCTGACTTTGAGGGAAGAGTAGGAAACAAAACAAAGCCCCTGTCCTTGGTGAACTCATTTAGGGAAGGGACTTAGAAAACACTGAGTAAGTACTAAGTACCTACCACATGAAAACTACAAGTCACTATTTTAGTCCTCAAGCTGATTATGAGAAGACTGGCCATCATAAAATCACCAAGAGAACAATAATGAATGTCATTGGACACAGTACTAACTATAAATGCAATTAAAAGTCTGAGAAGAAAGATAATTGGAGATTGGAAATCAAATAGATTTCTTAGGGGAACTCCGTCTCGCTAGAATTTGAGAACAAGCAGGATTTGGTAGGTAGCGAGGAGAGTGGAGGGTGTTTCAGGTGGGAACAGTGGCATCAAAAAGGACACTGAGATGAGACTCTTCATGCTATGTGAGTAGACAGAGTGGAACTCAATATTCCTGGAAAAGAGAACCATGTGGGCAAAAGCAGATGAGGTTAGATAAATGGAATGAAGTCAGATAATGGAGGAATGTGGCCACCATCAGGAGTTTAACATCCAGAGAGCAATTACAGTGCCCTCCTCTTCCCCTCTCCTCTTTTTCCTTCTTCTTCTTCTGTAGATCTGGAAACTGACTTGATAAAAGCAAAATCGTACCAGTTATCGGCCCAACATTGATATAGAGAAGCAATGAAAAGTGGAGAGACAAGGTATATAAATAGTCACTTTGAGCTTGACCCAGTGTGAGAGACTTTGAGACAGGAGAAACAACATGGGCTCTACTCATGGGACTTATGATCAACATGGGAAGGCAAAAGTAATTTGCCTACTACCAAATGAATAAACACTTGTAATCCAGATGATTGTTGAGACATGATGCCGTTTGGCTTGAACTCCCAAATCCAGACATAGTTAAGTCTTGAAACTCTCCTCATGCTTTCTGCAGATCCCCAAGGGCAGCTATCTTTCATGGCCACTCTGCCTACAGCACCTGCATTCATGTGTGTTTCCTCAGTTTTCCCCCTTGACAAGTCAAAACTCTATTATCAGTTTCCACAAAATATGCATGTTCTCCAAGCATTTTATGAGTTTGCTTTAATTTCCTGAGGTATTGGCAACATGGAGAATGATCACATTGGGCTATACACAACCTCCCAGTGCTCACTGCTCCACTCTCCTCCTTTCTCCCAAACTTCCAAATCTGGTCCTCATTTCTCCCTTCTGGATTGCTTACAAGAGTCTCATATTCTGCTCTCTTTTTTATGTAGATCAGTTCAATTCTCCTCTACTCCTCACCCTAAATGGTCATGCCCAAACAAATCAAGGCATAAGTAACTGGTCTCATTTCAGATGAGAGTCTCATCTCAGTGTCCTTTTTGATGCCACTGTTCCCACCTAAAACACCCTCCATTCTCCTCTATACCTACCAAATCCTGCTTGTTCTCAAATTCTAGCGAGAGACAGAGTTCCTCCAAGAAACCTATTTGACTTCCAATCTCCAATTATCTTTCTTCTCAGACTTTTAATTGTATTTATAGTTAGTACTATGTCCCAAGATAACTGATAACTGGTACAAGTTTGTAAGTAAATAAACACATGAAAAAAAATCTTACACACAAAATACATAGCAAAAGAAACCAAGGCAGAAAGATAAATATGTTTCAGACCATGTAGAAAAGCTGGGAATAAAAAGGCTACAGAAGTTCAGAGAAGGAAAAGATCATTCAAGAAGGGCTTTAATAGAGCAGACAGATGTTGAACTAGACCCTGAAGAAAGGCAATAATTAGTATTACAGAGAGAGGAGGCAAGAAGTCATTCAAGAAAACCACACAACCGAAAATGAGCGTGGCATCTGGGAGAAGGCAACTCTCGACTGGGAAGCTAGAAGCAAGATAAGGCTGACTGGTGCTGGAAATGCCAGATTGTCAGACTCAAGAGTTTGGACTTTATCCAATAAGAACCAGAAGATGCTCTAACAAATATGCTTTGGAAAGCAAGGAAGCTTTGGGAGTGGTCTCAGAAAAAAGAACCAGGGGTCCAGGGGTCCAAATACTATCAGAATTGTCTGTTTCTGATCTCTGCTTCTTTCTATAGGTTGGCTTTAATTTCTTCTCCTGAAAATGTGCTTTCTTTACCCAGGGGCTGGAGTGATTCAGCAGATTTCTGGCTTACTATCCATGGGGAAAAGGCTTTTACCTCTTTCTTCAGCTCCAAAACATCAAGAGAAAGATTCTATTTGGCCTGGTTGAACCTAGTGCCCATTCCTAAAAGCATCATGGTATTCAGGAAGGTAAGTTCATGGAGAAAGACAGCAGTTCCTAATGGACCACATGGTAAATAAAGCACGACCAGATTTGCGGAAGGGAGAAAATAGAGAGTGAAAAACTATCTCACTCCACTTCTTTATTCCCTATGTTTTCCCTTCCTCAAATCCAGACATCACTATTAGGGGAAGAGTTGTGAATGATGAAGCAACTACAGTTTGTTTCTAAGATTGGACCCACTGACAAAATTTATATAAGGAAAATTTATTTATTCTTCAGTAAGCGATTTTGGTTGACAATCTACTATTCTTTCTCTCTTTTCGAGAAAGGGTATTACTCTGCCACCCAGGCTGGCATGCAATGGCACAATCATAGCTCACTGCAGCCTCAAACTCCTGGGATCGAGCGGTCCTTCCACCTCACCCTCCCTAGTAGTTAGGACTACAAGCATGCACCACCATGCCCAACTAATTTTTTTTTTTTTTTTTTTTAAGAGATGAGGTTTTCCTGATACTGAGGCTGGTCTTGAACTCCTGGCATTAAGTGATCCTCCCACCACTCCCTCCCAAAGTGCTGGGATTGCTGGCATGAGCCACAGCGTGCCCAGCTGACAATCTACTATTCTTAAGTTTCTATTATATCTTCCTTATTTTTTCCTCACTTTTTTTTCTAATTTGTCATTACCCAACATTTTGTGCCTTCTTTTAAGCCACCTTAAATTCTTTTGGAGAAAAAGAGAAAAATATTGAAATCAACTACATAACAGCTGTTATGAACCAATTATTATGTTAAGACATAGTTCTTGTTTTCAAACAGCTCTGAGTCTAGGAGCTATTTCTGTACACTATGTACACAAATAGCTATTACAATGGAGAAAAATGATAATGCCATTAAGGAGGCATAAATAAAATTCTGTGAGTTCAGAGTTTACCTTACTAAAAGAAATAGTATCACTGGACCAATATTTTAAAGTAGAATAGAACAGATCAAATTAAGACCTGAAGATATGGCAAAGAAAGGCTTTCTATACAGATGGGCAGCTTGAGCCAATAGCGTGGGAGCTCTCAAGAGCAGAATGTGTTCAGGAAACAGTTCATATTTGACAGGATGAATCTGGGACTAAAAGAGGAGTGGGCCAAGAGAAGTGGAACCCTGCCATACCTGTGGCCAGGCGGCGTGACAAAGGGACAGTTCTAAATTTTTCATACACAACTTATGGGACAATGCTTATAAGGTAATAGAGGAAGAACTAAGCTGAAGAAGTCAAGGAGACTGCAAGATTTTGAGGGTGAGGAGCAGGAAAATTAGCAGCGTCTTGGGGCAGATTCACCTTACAAAGTAAAGATCATCCTCACAATGAGAAGGGATCACCTCCCATTTCTGGAAGAAATTCCAATCCCAATCCCATGAGAGATATGGGTAGAGGAGAAGAGCATCTTCTTTTCCTCCCACATAAACCCTTGCAGGGGTTGATGGTGGCTCTGTATGGTCTATGGCAGTGGTCCCCAACCTTTTTGGCACCAGAGACTGGTTTCATTGAAGACAATTTTTCTGGAGTGGGGGGATGGTTTCGGGATGAAACTCTTCCACCTCAGATTATCAGGCATTAGGTAGATTCTCATAAGAAGAAAGCAACCTGGATCCGTCGCATGTGCAGTTCACAATAGGGTTCATGTTCCTGTGAGAATCTAATGCCACAGGTAATCATCTGGCAGGAGGCGGAGCTCAGACAGTAATGCTGGCTCCCCCGCTGCCTACCTCCTGCTGTGTGGCCTGGTTCCTAACAGGCCATGGACGGGTACCAGTCCCTTAGGGACCCCTGGTCTATGGAAGCCACAAGTCATGGAGTCATGAAACCACTCACGGTGTCACTGAGAAGCCTCCACACTTCAAAGATCCAGATAAGAGTGTTCAAACCCATAATCCATGCCTCATGGAAAGTTAAAGGCTTTTATGTCATCCTTGTTGGTTGTAGTTGGGTCCAAGATGCCATTTCATCTGAATTAAGTAAACTGTCCATGTGGGTCCCTGTTCCACATCATGTCAGCCCAGATCAGGGACTCATTCTCTTCCTTGATAGCCATAGGTTAATTGTTCTCATATGATGTTAGTATTTACAATAGACTTGACTGGAGGTTTGAGAAATGGAAGGTGGTTCATATAACAGAAAACAGCTTCAAATGGGATTTTAGACATATATATTGTATATATATATATTTTTTTCCTTTTTTCTTTTCTGTTTTATTATACAGAGTCTCGCTGTCACCCAGGCTGGAGTGCAGTGGTGCCATCTCGGCTCATGGCAACTTCCACCTCCCAGTTCAAGCCATTCTCATGCCTCAGCCTCCCTAGTAGCTGGGACTACAGGCATGCACCACCACACCTGGCTAATTTGTGTATTTTTAGTAGAGATGAGGTTTTGCCACGTTGCCCAGGCTAGTCTTGAACTCCTGGCCTCAAGTGATCTGCCCACCTTGGCCTCCCAAAGTGTTGGGATTACAAGAGTGAGCCACTGCACCCAGCCTAGACATATATATTACATAAGCCTCCAACCATCCCATGACTAAAGGATTTTCCAAGGCCCCTTCACCTAACATAGTGCCCAGTCTTGCTCCAACTCCCACTCCATATCCCCTTTTCATGTCTCCCATTTAGAATTTCCCCTGAAAACTTTCAAACTCTTCACTCTATTATAATGAGCAGTGTTTTTCAATCATGGGTGATACCTCCCTCTGCCCCCAACACACACACTGACAAAGGGTGATTCGGCAATGTCCGGAGACATTTTTGATTGCCATAACTTTGGGGAGATTACTACAAGCATCTAGTGAGTTGAAGCTGGGGATGCTGCTTAACATCCTACAATGCACAGGATGCACAGGACAGCCAGCCACAATAAGGGACTATCCAATCCAAAATGTCAATAGAGCCAAGGCTGCAAAACCATGATATAGAGCAAATCAGTTCTCTCCATTCTCCATACTCCCAGATATGCAGTCTTCTTCATCTTTGTATGTTTTCCACCTGTGAAGCATCCACTCCATTCTATCAAAGTAAATTTCTGTTACAGCACACAAAGGCACCTGAGACCTCAAAGCTTCCTTTTACATGAGCTGCCCTTCTAAATTGTGGTTTTAAATAGCATATTTCCTCAATACGTGTAGAATAAAGTTCTTATCCATACTCAATTATACTAACTCTGCCAGGAAGAGAAAGAGAGAAAGAAGAGAATGTAAATAGTGTGGGTGATTCTGTCCCACGTTCCCTAAAGCATATGCCCCAGAGGAGAGCGAGAAGGGAGATGTGAATCTGATGTTCCTTCAGTTGGTCTCAGTTCCTGAATTGCTCTCATAGTATGAGCATCTCACCATGTTGAGTGTGATTCAAGTGTTTAAAGATACATTTTTTTCCTTGTGCAACATGGCCCCCAAATGCAAGCCAACTACTTTATCAGGTGTTTAGCTGAGAAAACAGCAATCTGTTCCAATGCTGGAGGAAAAACTGGCTGAGTTGGATGGTATAGAAGCCTCAAACACGACGCATAAAAACAGCCATGTATGTTATACTTTAAGAGTGAATGAAGGGATTTTTTTTCCCCAGGGTATTTCTGAATTTATATGAATGTTCACCTCACTTAATGATTTTAGGGCCAAACTCTATGTAAAATGCAAGTCCACATTACCAGGGAAGAGGGTCTGAGGGAGTAGCAGAGAAGCAGAGGTATTGAGATAGAGCCTTGAGGGATATTACATGCTGGGATGATGATAAGAAAGAGAAAAGAAAAGAAGGAATGGTGAGCAAGCATCAGAAAGGTAAATTGGACTGAGAGATCACATTGCTACTTTATCAATTTTTAGGAACACCTATTTGATAATTGAAAAGTTTGCTAATTTTATAAAAGGAAAGCTGTGCCACAGAGAGCTTAGTTGGTTGCAGTATTGATCTTTCAAAAATATTACTGTGCAGTGTAGAATCCAGGTCTGTAAACTTACAATGCAATACCTGTCGAGTTGTTAATTCTCTTTCTCTGTTTGCCTAATGTGAAATGTTAGCAGCTAAGCACATTTATCTGTTAATTTACTAAGTAATATATATGTTAACTTGGTTTTTTAATTTAAAAAGCTACCAAGTATATCCCATAAATTCTAAATACTTTGTTTAAATATTAAACAGCAAGTGACAATGGCAGCTTTTGCAGGTGTGCCTTTGAAGTCTGTGTTTATACTGTGGTGAAAGTAACTGTGTATGAGTGTATAACAGCGAGGTTGACAGTTAAGTGGTCGCTAGGTATCTCTAACTTTGTTGGCACAGTTTCTGCCAGTGGCCTACCCTCAATAATTTAAAATCGAGATTATTCTTATTGCTAAGATGATATTACAGGTCATGATTCTTCTCTTTCTCTCTTTCTCTTCCTGGCAGGGTAAGTAAAACTGAGGAGAAGTTTATTCTACACGTACTGAGGAAATATGCTACTTAAAACCACAACTTTTTAAAAGAAAGGCAGCTCGTGTTAAAGGAAATTTCAGGGTCTCAGCTGCTCTTGTGTGCCGTAACATGGGGAAAAGGCAAATTAACTCATAAATATTTTATAGGTCAAAAACTGTATGGGAGCTTTTGAAAGATAAATGCTATAGTAATCATTTCAGAAATTCCCATTTTAATTAAATACAATATTTTCAAAATTGTGCTGTGGTGCATGGCATAGGCTTTTTAACGGGAACTTTCTGAATAATGCACTAAATAAAGGGAAAATTGTTCTCTACTAAGTACTGTTTTCAACACATAAAATTTTATAATGATTTTCTTTCATTTGGGCACAAATTAAGGATATGGGTACTTTTTCTGGACCACATTACTACCCTTTGTTTTCAAGACTTTAGTTGCATGCTCCTATGAAGTAAAATTTATAAAAAGTAGTTGAAAATGTAGAATCTGGATTGGAAATTAAACACTGGATTAGAAATATTGGGGTACTGGGAAGTGCACGGAGATGGAAGAGTTTACCTAATGGGTCTTAGTTGACTTATCCAATAATACTATTAGAAATTATTATTTGGATTCTAGAGGCAGAACATATGAAAGTCAAAGCTTATACATGTTCGGAACAGAATTTGAATCTGGTTCTGTGGGATTCTACAGTCCATATTCTTTTCTCTACAACATGCTGCTCAGCTACTTGACACTCCATAATGTGTTCAGTAATAGTTTCCTAGTAGAAATACATTCGAACTTCACTATAATACTCTTACTATAGACTTACATTCTGTCCCCATTTTCTTATTCTGTACCATGTAAATTAATCAGGGCAATGCATTAACATACAAACCCCAATGTCTCATGGGGTGCACACAGTAAAGATTTATTTCTGACTCACATCCCAGTCCAGTGCAATGCAGGCAACTGTCTTTGGTAGCTTTTCCCCAAGAGGTGATGCAGGAGTACAATCCCATTTCAGACTGTGATGCTACCATCCTAAACATGAGGCCTCCCAGGCATTCATGACAAGGGAAAACAGCTTGGACAATCATTCGGAGCGGGGGCGGGTTATGACCAGTCCAGGAAGTAGAACACATCACTTCCACCAAAACACCAGGATCTAGACTCAATCATTTGGACCCAACCTAAACGCAAGCAAGGGTGAAATATGTAGCCACGCTGTGTGCCCAGAAAGAGGAAAATGAAGTCAAATTTGGTGAACCCATAGCATTGTCTGTTTCACACCATCTAAGAGTTTACTTCTTCAAATAGCAAAAGAACCCTATAAATATTATCTAAAAGTTGAAGTCAAGTTCATGTCATGGAACACTGAGGGAATGAAACTGTGCCATAAGAGTAGCATGTTTTGCAATGGGTGGGTTGAGACATCAGAAGAGGATATGCCTGAATGTTAGTGAGAGGAAGCCAGGCAGATAGCCCAGAATACCAAATAACCCAATAAAGAAAATACAAAAAAAAAAAAATAGGAGAAATTATTGATAAGGTCAGATGCCAAGTGAACGGAGAATAGGAAAGTGTACTGCTGTAGGAGCAAATGGTTTAGGACTAACAGTATATTTAAAATATCATAGCTAACACTGTTTATTATAAGCCAGCCATTATATAGGTTGTTAATCTCCATAATAACCTTATGAGGTAAACCGTGTTATCTGATTTTGCAGATGATGAGGCTGAGGCACAAAGTTTAAGTAATTGACCCATAGTCACACAGCTACTCAGTGGCAGAACTGGGATCCAAACCCAGGCCAAGTCTGGCTCCAGGGTCTATGATCGTAACCTTCATACTTTACTTCCACTATAAAAGACAAACACTGCTGGGTTTCTTCTTTTATCTGATACCTGGTGTACGACACAGAGGCAACTTTTCAAAAAATGTCCAAGTTCCAATGTACTTTACTACCTGCCAATTTATCGGCTATATTGGCCCTTTCTTTCTTACTGATCTCATTTCCTCTGTGCAAAGTAATTATTTAAAAAGCTAAACCAAATGGATAGACACCTTACTCCATCATTCTTCTTACACATTCTTCTCCTTGCCATTCCAGGCAAAGAAAACCCTACTTTTAAATTCCTCCAGAGTAGGAAGTTCATAACTTGCCTTTGTAACCTATATCAGTGTTTGGCACTCTGCAAGTAAAGTAGATATACTGCATTTGGAATGTATAGGAAATCTGAAATTATTCACCAAAATTCCAGGAAGGCCAGTAAATCCTGGATAGCATATAAACCCAAAATGGCAGAATGGGGTATGCTTTCTGCAGATCTTTCACACTTCTCTCAAACAGGTGTTGACAAATAAATCTGGGTGTTGTCTCTTTCTTTCTCCTTTGTATCCATTCCAATGGTCAAGTTTTTGCATCTTGGGAAGAAACTACTAGTTTTTTTCTTAGGACTCTTTCCTTGGCCATTTGTGGTCCAGACATCTCTCAAGAACATTCTGAACAGCCCATGGAAGCTGGGGTAATGTTGACAATGTTTAATATCATGTATGGTGGCACTGACTGGCCAGGTATGGGTGTCAGCCAATGAGAACTGACACTGGCTGTAAGCACAGAGTCTGGCTGTTCTAGTACTGACCAACTGTACATCAGCACGCCCCTAACCTTGTGCGATGATGTTGTGGCAGGCACACTAAAGGAAACTGTGACCTCCTGTACACTCTCCCCTGTGCTAACATACACTCAGTCAGAGGCCCAAATACTCGCTTTCTCCCTGTGACAGGTGTAGATTAAAATCTGTGGGTTTTTTTTTTTTGGCTCTTTATGGAATAGTATTACTTGCATTTCAAA
Source organism: Pongo pygmaeus (assembly GCF_028885625.2). Classification (NCBI taxonomy): domain Eukaryota; kingdom Metazoa; phylum Chordata; class Mammalia; order Primates; family Hominidae; genus Pongo; species Pongo pygmaeus. The sequence goes on along the minus strand of NC_072376.2, from coordinate 161,354,094 downwards.
CCCTGCTGATTAATCTCATGTAGCTGAAATTCTTATCTTTCACTGATTATTTTTTGAGATTGGTTTGAATCGGGTATGTTTCTTCTCACTTTAGAAAACCATTAATTGAATCTAGCCTGTCCCGCAAACTTAACATGTGGCTCAATGAAAGATCAGCTCATCTTCACCAGAGTATTTAGCTACCTGATTCCACTACCTCTGTTTATTGCAAATGATGGCCTCCCTTGATTTTGAGATTGTAAATCCAGATCCCAGTGTCTGCACTGAAGTCCCTGAATGCATCCCGCCCTCCACTCATCATTTCTTACACCTCTCCTTAGCTATAACATTAGATCTTATGCCATGGTTCAAAACTATCTGCCCAGCGGAGCTGGTCAGCACTTATGGCAAAAGCCATTAATTGCCCTCCTGTATTTATGCTTGCCTTTTTCTTTTTATAGTAGAACTCTAGTTTTATTAGGGAACATGGCCAAATTAACCTGTCTTGAGGTTTGCTCTGGCTAATGCTATGTAAGCAAAACTAACGAATGCAAATTACCAAGTCAAGGTTTTTGCTTTTTAATAGAAAATTATGGCCATGGAGCTGGCAAGGCAGCCTCCACCATACAGATAAAGTCATTACTCTATGAAACCGGGGAGCAACAAGGAACCCGGCTTCCTAAAGACCTCATGTATTAGACTGTGAGTTCTGCAAGGAGTGAAAAAAAGAAAACAAAAGAAATGAAAAGAGAAGAGGAGAGGAGAAGAGAGGAGAGGAGAGAAGGAGGGATGGAGGGAGGGAGGGAGGGAGGAAGGAAGGCAGGAAGGAGAGAAGAGAAAGAAAGAGAGAGAGAGAGAAAGAAAGAAAAGGAAAGAAAGAGAAAGAAAGAAAAAGAAAGAAAGACAGAAAGAAAGACAGAAAGAAAGAAAAAGAAAGAAAGAAAGAAAGAAAGAAAGAAAGAAAGAAAGAAAGAAAGAAAAAGAAAAAGAAAGAAAGACAAGACAAGACAAGAAAACGGCCTCATGTAGCAGAAACACCTACCCACTCTGGCCCACATTCATTTATCTCAACTTTATGTGGTAAAGAATTCAACTTTTCCTATTTGAGCCTCTGTAGTTTTTGGAGAGTCTCTTTTCACAGGAGCTTTATCCACACCTAATACGTCAGTATATATGAAACACTTCAGTATTATTTCTAGGTTAAATATCAGCATATTGGGCCGGGCACGGTGGCTCACATCTATAATCCCAGCAATTTTGGGAGGCCAAGGCGGGCAGATCACCTGAGGTTGGGAGTTCGAAACCAGCCTGGCCAACACGGAGAAACCCCGTCTCTACTAAAAATACAAAATTAGCCGGGCATAGTGGCACATGCCTGTAATCCCAGCTACTCGGTAGGCTGAGGCAGGAAAAGTGCTTGAACCCAGGAAGCGGAGGTTGCAGTGAGCTGAAATTGTGCCACTGCACTCCAGCCTGGGCATCGCAGAGAGACTCCGTCTCAAAAAAAAAAAAAAAAAAAAAAGATTAGCTTATTGCCAAATAAAGTGAGTTGTTAAACTCACTGAATTCCTAAGCCTTGTCCAGTTTGGACTGAACACTTTTTTCTAGGATGACAGTCAAATGACTTAGCAATTCATACAATTTGGGCTGACCAGAATAGTTCTGCTAATAACTTCAGATCAGCATGCAATGATCTACATTATCTCTGCCATTGGTTGACTAAAAGATGAGTCAATTAAGAAGAAAGAAGATTGGAAAGTGATCCAAAAAGAGTTTCATTGGAATGCACTGAATTTGACTTGCTCTAAGGATCTGTATTCCCCTAGGTAGGCAGTTCTCCTTGCCCTGAGGTCATCTTCATTGCTGTTCTCACAGGGAACAGTTGCTTTTTAAATTCCTCCCCTCATCCGAAATCATGAGCTGGATTATGTAGCAGTCCCCATCTGAGTGTTGTTTGGACCTGAATGCCTGGAGTCATGTCACGTTTTGGATATATTGAGAAGAGACTCCCTCTTCTCAAGATCTGGGGCAAGGAGTGACTGCAATACCCAGGGCTTATAACAAAGGATATAAACTCCCAGGTGATGAAAGCCCTAACCCGCTGTAGTTTTTTGCTCCCTCCCTCTCCAACAGTAACCCCCACCAAGAAATGGAAACGTATCACTTTTATGCGTTTGTTTTTTTTTTAAAGGAGTTTCACTCTTGTTGCCCAGGCTAGAGTGCAATGGCTTGATCTAGGTTCACCAGAACTGAGTAGCTGGGATTACAGGCATGCGCCACCCTGCTGGGCTAATTTTGTATTTTTAGTAGAGACTGGGTTACTCCATGTTGGTCAGGCTGGTATCGAACTCCCGACCTCAGGTGATCTGCCTGCCTCGGCCTCCCAAAGTGCTGGGATTACAGGCGTGAGCCACCGCACCTGGCCACTTTTATGCGTTTTTATACTTCTATAGCAAATATGACAAAATGTTCACAACTGGTAATATGAGGATGGTGACTACTTTGGAGCCTGTGGGTTTTTCAATTTTTTTGTATGCTTGAAACATTGAAATTTTATGAACCATTTATAAATGTATGAGATATTTTATGCTTAATATTTGTAATTAAATATGAATATAACAATATTTGTAAAGAAGCCATCAAAAACTCTAAGTGACTTTTACAATTGCAAAAAATAAAACTCAATGGGCTACTTGACTGGTTACAATTAGCTTTCTATGATGTCACTATCACGTCAAGGAAATCTGATTTTTTTCCATGTAAGCCTTCCTTTCAAAAACTGTTGATGATGTTTATCTTTCTTTCAGGACTGTTTCCACAATGTATGGATTATCTCTGGATAATGCTCCAATCAGAGATTACTACTAATTATAATACTGACTTTCCTCACAAGCGAAATATTGGGCATTCCTTTTTAAATGCTGCTTACTTCATTTCAAGTTTGATTTTAAGAAACACTAGGAATGAAGCTTTATTTTATTTCTGTTGAATTTCTTTGATTATTCATCAGGTCTGCCTGTATAAAAACAAATTTTATTTATCTTGATTGAATTTCATTTTTCAACTTCTCAAAGAAGTAAAATCCTACGATGTCAACACTGTTTCCTAATAAAGGGATAAAATTGTTATAGAAGTAAACAGAGGCTTGGGTGCCTGAGAAAAAATATGGAAATCCTCTCACACAACGGTCAAATCCTAGGAATGTTCTGTTTGCAAGATGAAAGGAGTTCTGAATTGGATGGTGGTAATGGTTGCACAGCAATATGAATGTACTTAATACCACTGAACTGTACACCTAAAAATGGTAAAGGTAGTAAACTTCATGTTTTGTATATTTTACCACAATTTAAAAATGTGTTACTAAATTAAGAAAACAAGCTAGGAATGGCCACTGGCTTTGTTAAGAGTATCACATCTAATTGATCTAAGCCTCCCTTTTGATAAGGTGAAAGCTGAAAAAGGAGCATTAGTTAAAATCTACCTCAAGAGTAATGAGCCCATCTTTATGACATACTCAGGACAGAGGGAGAAAAGTGATCTGAACTTGACCACAGTGAACTGTCCAGAAAGGTAACTGAGCCAACAGGATGTGGTGGCTCATGCCTGGAATTTCAACATTTTGGGAGGGCAAGGCAGCAGGATTGCTTGAGCCCAGGAGTTTTAGACCAGCCTGGTCAACATAGCAAGATCCCTGTCTCTACAAAAGAAAAAACCTTTTTTTTAAATAAAAAAAAAAGGTAACTGAAGGAATGAAGTTCATCAGTTCTCAACTTCTCCAAATAATTCAAAGTTAATTAGTGCCTTAAAATATAATAAACTAATAGGTACTTTAAGAGGCTGAAAACGGTAAAGTACTTCCCAAATACTGATTTGGGGAAAGAATCAAGGGGTCATTAAAAAAAATCAACATATAGTCTGAGGGCTGTGTAAAGAAAGAGAGAAGGAAGTCTTCAACACCAAGTTCAGCTAGCCAGTCCCCTAATGCCAATGATTATGTGACTGTGAAAGCCCCCCGCTTTTTTTTTTTTCACTACAAGACACTTGCTTTCTTCTATTCACTCCTGCTTTTCCCTGACTCCCAGCAGAAGCTGCCAGTGATAACTTAAACTCTGCAAATGAGCAACTTAAGGGCAATTATTTTGTCTGCTATACTCTAGGGCAATGGTTCTCAAAGTGTAGTCCCCAGACCAGCCCCATCCACATCAACCTGGGAACTTGTTAGAAGTGCAAATTCTTAGACTCCACCCAAGACCTACTGAACGGGCAACTCTAGGGGTGAGGCCCAGCATGCTCTTTTACCATGTTCTCCAGGAGACTCTGATGCATGCTAAAATTGGAGAATCATTGTTCTTGATTCTTAGATGTGTGAAGTGCTTGAGGACCCAAACTAAGGCTTTGATTCTCAAGGGACCTCAAAAACCCTTTGAATTGGCAGTGTGATCTTCAATCTCCCAAAGAAGTATTTCCCAGAGAAATACGGTCTTGGTTTTCTGTAACAAACTTTCAGGGGTAGACAGCGAAGATTTTTTGAGTGCAATAACCAGATACATGTACTGTGATAAGTACTTATCCCATTGTAGCATCAATAGTCAATACATGGCTAGGCGTGGTGGCTCACACCTGTAATCCTAGTACTTTGGGAGGCTGAGGCTGGCGGATCACCTGAGGTCAGGAGTTCAAGACCAGCCTGGCCAACATGGTGAAACCCCATCTCTACTAAAATACAAAAATTAGCCGGGCATGATGGCGAGTGCCTGTAATCCCAGCTACTCAGGAGGCTGAGATGGGGGAATCCTTTGAACCCGAGAGATGGTGGTCGCAGTGAGCCGAGATCATGCCACTGTACTCCATCCTGGGTGGCTGAGCGAGATCCTACCTCAAAAAAAAAAAAATCAATATGTTTCCCAAATAAAGAAACTTAAACTAAGTTATTTGACGTGGGTCATAAGTAAGTGATGAAGCCAGAATTCAAAGCCATTCAAGCTGACTCTACTGTACTGCTTGATTTGCTTGTCCTGTGAAAAGAACCTGTGTAAAACACATCTCTAGGCTGAAAATTTCTGCTTAGATTTTTATTAAGAAGACCTAGACTTAGGACCCTTTCTTGCACCTTGGGCTTTTTTAATTCTCTGCAAAAGTTAGTGTTTGGTTGAGTTTCTTCATGAGTGTACTTGCTGTGATTATCTTGATTTACTTCTTGGGTCCATTGTTTGTTTGTTTGTTAAGGTACCATTACCTGTCTTCTAGTATTGGTCTTGTGATGTCATGGAAATAACATAGTAGATAAAAAGATATGTATATATGATATTGCATTTTGTTCCTTGGCAGTTGTTACTGAATTATAACAATAATTTTGTTTACAAATAAAGGTAATTAGAAAACTGTTAATTATATTTCAGACAAAACATCAGTTCAGTGGTACTCAAATTCAAAATAAAAACAACATAATTTATAAATGAAAAGGTAATAGTATACAACTGATCATGTTGAAATGATCAGTTATAAAAATAATTTTCTTAGAATTTTTTATTCTTTAAGATATGCAATTATTATAAAATTATGTGACTTGTATTAAAAACAAAAAAGGAAATGTTTCATGCACACATGGTCCTAGTAAAATCCCAACACTTCAGATACTTATTTGGTCCTTTACACAAGGAAGCAATCAACACTATCACACTATCATCATACATTAGCATTGTTAAGTCTACCCAGCCTTTGCTTACAAGATATGGTTCTACCACATTCACGGTAAACACCATTAAAGATACACACACACACACACACACACACACACACACACACACACACACATATATATTTTTTTTTTTTTGAGTCGGAGTTTCGCTTTAGCTGCCCAGGCTGGAGTGCAATGGTGTGATCTCGGCTCACCACAACCTCTGCCTCCTGGGTTCAAGCGATTCTCCTGCCTCAGCCTCCCGAGTAGTCGGGATTACAGGCATGTACCACCACGCCTGGCTAATTTTGTAGTTTTAGTAGACATGGGGTTTCTCCATGTTGGTCAGCCTTGTCTCAAACTCCTGACCTCAGGTGATCTGCCTGCCTCAGCCTCCCAAAGTGCTGGGATTATAGGTGTGAGCCACCATGCCTGGCAAGAAATTTTTTAAAGTACTAAACTAGGTTTATTTCTAAACATATCTACTTGTTTTGATAAAATATTAAGGTCTAGTTATAACTAGCACTAAATACTTCAAAATAGATTATAGTTAAGAATTGACATGTCATATACCTTCCATAGAGAAAATGTTCATTTTAAACATTTAAACATTTTAAACATGGATATTCAATGTCAAAATGTACATATTAATAAAACTATATAGTACTCTGTGAAAAACTATCAGCATTGAAAGATTTGCACCTGGTTAGAGGAAGGGATAGCTAACCTTGACTTTTACTAAAACTGTACATGTCTTTTGAAAAAAAAAATCCCAAGAAGCAATTAAAAAATGTTTCATATTGAAAGAGCTAATAGATTAGCAACCCCAAAAGGATTAGAGAACACAAATGTAATATAATAAAAATATCATTTGATAAAAGAATGCATAAACTCTCCACTCTGCCAGTTAGATGAAGTAGGAAATACTCAGCTGCCTTACTTGGGACAAACTCAAAAGTTGGATTAGGTCTTCGAAATGAGCAGATGACCTATGAATAAGAGGATTCAGTAGGCTTCTCTAATATTATACCATTACCCTTACTTCTCTTGGAACAAAAATCACTCGATTTGGGGAGACTATAGGTGAAAGGGAAATTTGACACTTGTAGAGATTTAGTTTTAGTTTGCTTTGTAATGCATTACCCATAGCAAATTTACCTCTGTCTTTAGGAATAAAGATGACATCTGTCATGAAGCTTCTTACATTTTTCGTTTGCTGCTTCCAGTGTCATATATCTGACATGTGATAACCTCCCTCTATTAACTCTAATGTTAGGGAGAAGGTTTTATTCACTTTGGCTATCTACATGGCTATTCTTAACCTAGAATTATAGTGTCTGTTTCTGACACTGAATACACATTTTAAGAATTATCTTTTTAAATTATCTTTCTTATATATACTTAGGCATCAGAAAATTAATTTTTGTTTTGTTTTGTTTTTGAGACAGGGTCTTGCTCTGTTGCCCAGGCTGGAGTATGGTGGTGCGATTATGGCTTACTGCAGCCTCAACCTCCTAGGCTCAAGCTATCCTCCTGCCTCAAGTGCCCAAGTAGCTGGGACTATAGGTGCATGTCACCACACTCAACTAATTTTTTAAACTATTTTTTAGAGACAGGGTCTTGCTATGTTGCCCGGGTTGAGAAAATTAAAACATAAAAATTCAAGTGGCCTCGTTTTATGTGGATACCTTATTGTCTGCCCCAATGCATTAATAACATTTTATATCACAGTAAGTTTTTTTATGGCTAAAGATTAAATCCTGAAGCATTTTTTTGCAATCATCTTTGCTAGAGTTTAAAAAATAGTGTTGACAAAGATGTTGTCTTAGTTGTTACTGACAGCTGTTAAAATGCTGCTAAAAATATAGTGCCAACTACTGAAAAGCTAACTGCTCCTGTGAAGTCCTAATGAGAAATTCTAAATGAGTGTTTCATCAAGTTCAACAGAGACTTACATTTCCCCCACCTGACCCACTGGATTGTCTCACTTTTTTTGTGGTTGTTACTGTACATAATATTGCAGAAACAGCTTCAAGGCATAATTTTAATGAGCACACAAATCATGCAATTATTTATGTAAGATTAGCACAGTTATTTAAAGGTGATAAATTTCTTGTACTAAACCAAGAATATATGAAAAAAAAGAAACTGAAAATGTCTTTATTTTTATTAAAATATACTGCTCTAAGTTCCTCCCCTTTTTCAACTACTGTACATTATTTCTAAATTTAGAACATCAGTGTAGGCACAGTGAAATCTGATTTGCTTCTAATAATATGGCATACTAATTGTGATGCATGTGCTGTTTGGTGCTCTGTCATCTCAAAATCTGGCCATAAAAATGTATTAAGTTTGCATATTTTCTATTTAAAATGACTACAGATGGAATTAAGGTAGACAGATGAATAAATAGTAAGGTAAACAAATATAGAAATTAATGAATAACCAAAGCTAATACAAATATTCCGAGTAGTCTAGAAAATTGAGTTTGGGCTATTTTGGATATTAACAAAAACCCTGATATGTTTTGTATTTATCTTCTTGTCTACAATTACTTATTTACTTGCAGTGTTTATAAACTGTAACATGTGTGTTTTGCAATAAACAAAGAAGAAGTTTTATCTTATATTATTCCTCTATTCATCTTCTCTCTCCAACACCCCCCTCCTTTCTCTTTCTGACTCTCCCTGTCTTTCTCAACTCTTTCCAACAGCTGGTAAGAGACTGAAAAAAAAAAATACCAGCTTTTTAGAAAGAAAGAAAAAAAAAATGCCAGCATGGCTAGGCTTATTAATGAAGTTAACTAGGACCAAATGCTTAGCCTTTAACTTTTAAAAATTATTGAATATGATTAAATTATATGCTACCTATTGGTCTTTACTTTCTTGTCAGTAAATAGATAATGGAGAGGTACATAATACATTTCAACATATACATGTTCAATTTTTTTTTTTGGCTTATAATTTTGCAGCTTAACTCCATGGCTTTCCCCGCACCCCTCAGTGTCAGCTGTTGAAGGAATGGATTCGGAGCAGAGAACTAAGGGGTGGCTCTGCTAAAGCTGAAATAGAGAGCTAGGGAGGATTTTTTCCAACACAAACTTAGATGATATTAGGCTTTGTATCTGAAGTTACATAATAGAGGATGTGATGTCACACATGTAAATTGCAAACGCTGAGTCGTGCACTTTAGTGGCAAACCTCAGGGAGTTTGACATTAATGGGATGGGGGAGGGAGGTGTCCTGAGGTTCAGCGACTGTGAATAGAGGGAGAGCAATTGTCAAAAGGGAGATGTCTGATGCTGCTTCAAGCTTTCAGCTATTTGGCAGCTACACAGGAGACGAAGTTAACGTCCTTTTCCGTGCGATAATTCTCCTTTCTTTTTATTTTTCTTGAAAAAATTTCTATCCTTTTGCAAGGAAAAAATACACTTACGTAAAAAGACGAAAGCAACAAACTTTGTTAAGAGACATCTCAGAAAACAACTAAACATTGACACTGCTAGGCACACATATTTCTCGGTTGATTGGGCTCTCTATGAATGGGCATTGGAATGAAGAGTATTCCTAACCATCTAAAAACCCATCTTCTTTGAAGAGATCCCTCTGAGGCATCACTTGTGGGGTGATTCCAAGCAAAACCAGTATCAACTTCTCTTCAGATGAGGGAGACTCAGATCTTATCCCAAAGTTGTTCGCTTTTCAGGGTGTCACAGGACCACCTTTTGTCTCATAGTCAGCAGAGGAAAATATAAAAGTGGTTTACCTGGGGGGAAACTTAATCATTCAAATGTTTGGGCAAATGTTTAAAGACTCAGATATCAAAAAACAAATAAAGCTTTGCCTATTAATAATTGCAAGATCCCCTAACATCTCTCTCAAGGGGTAAGATAAGCTGATACTGTAAATAAGGGCAAATGGAATCCCCACAAGCTATTTTGTGAAAAAGTTTCAAAAGAATATCCATATCTGCTTAAAAACTCAACCTTAGCTTTGTAATACCAAACTGTTTTAAAAGCAGGGAAGATGAAAATTTGAGACAGTTTGTGTGTGTGTGTGTGTGTGTGTGTGTGTGTAAAATGGACAAAAGAAATACAGGAAGAAATCTTATCAATTTCTAAAATGTTGCAGTTATAATAACCCCACTGTACACCCTAATTTGATCAAATTGTCCTTAATTGAAATCATTGATTAAAATAGTGGTGGGAGTACCTAGCTTAAGAATTGTTATAGAAAATCATTTTGTAAAGGAGGAAACAATAATCAATGCCCAATTTGTAAGTTTTGGAAACAATTTACATTATATAGGTTACCTTAAAGTAGGGGGGGTTCTTTTTATCCAACATTGTGTTATGAAAAATTTCAAACACACAAAAAAGTTGAAGGAACTTTACAGTGAACACCTGTATACTTAGCACTTACATTCTACTATTAATATTGCACTATCAACATGCTTTATCACATATCTATCCATCCTTCTGTCCATTTTACCAATCCACCAATGTCACTGCATTTTATTTTTGATGCACGCATTTCCAAATTAGTTTGCAGACATCAGTACACTTCCAAATAGTTCTTTTTAAAACTCACTGAATGTTATTTTTCAAAACATCTGATACGTAAATATTTTCTTGATCACCATCTTAAGATATACCTTAAGAATGCAGTAAATATGAACCTAGAAGCCTTTCCTACAAATAAGAAAAGCCAAAAGGTTGTTTTACTAGAGGCCAAAATGTTACCTTGAGCCAGCTAAAAACCGAGTCGTGCCAAAATTGTGTAGGTGATGGAGGCAATGGGAAGCTCGCTGTCAGGACAGTGGGAATGTGGAAGGAGAAAGCCAGTGATTGTTTTAACGGGGCAGCTCGGTGTTTAACACGGGTCTATGTGGGAAGGGATTAGCAACTTTCATAGCTATTTAGGAATAAAACGGGAAAGAACCCAAAGAAGGGCGGGGGTGGAAGGGGGCAATAGAGCCTGCAGAAGGAGTGTCAAGCCAGAAAAGGGGTGTGTGTGTGGTCAGTTCGTGGGGTTTAACTGAGTCAAAAGAAACCACAGCAGGGGAGCCGGTAAGTGGTAGTGACACTCACACTTCTCCCCCCTCCCAATCCCCCAGTCTTCCATCTAAGGGTGTGTATAACGGTGCGGGGGACGAGTCTGGGGCAGAAGCGTACCTCGCACACGCGCGTGAACACGCGCGCACACACATGCACACGCATACATATCTCCTGACGTGGTGATCTCCGTGGCCGGGGTGGGGGCGTGGGACTCCGGCGAGGCTCCGGGGCAGCGGGCGCGGGAGAATCCCGGGATCCGGGTTCACCCATCCATCCTCTGTCCCCCGCCGCGTGCCCGCGCGCCGCCGGCCGCCCGCCTGCCGGGCCCAGTCGCCCCCCTTTCACTTTCGCGTCTGCGTAGGTGTCTGCCCGGGCGGGCGCGAGGGCGCGGGGGCGCGCCAGGAGACGCGGGGGCGCGCGGCGCGCCGCGAGCGGAGGAGGAGGGGTCCCGGGGCTCGGCCCCTTCCTCGGCTTGCCCCGCCGAGCCGCCTCCGCGGGCGTCTGAGCCGCCGTCAGAGCGACGGGACCGGTCGCGACCGCCGCGCCCCAGGCAGCTCCCCGCACGCCTCCGCGCACAGACGCCCGCTCCCTCCTCGGCGCCCCCCCACGGCGGGGGTGGGGCAGAGGCGCGGCGAGCCCGAGAGGGGCGGGGAGAGGAGCAGCCTCGCGGGGTGGGCAGCCGAGGAGCAGGAAAAGAAAACTTTTCCCTCCCGCCCCCCGCGCGAGGTCCCCAGTCCTCGCCTCCCCCCGCAGGTGGGAACTGCACCTGAGGCCGGGAGCGAGGTCAGGGCCGGACTTTGGAGGGCTGCGGGCAGGGCTGAAGGGGTTGCGTGTATTTGGGCTCAGTTTTCCTTTGGCCTCTGGGTTGTCAGTGGCCGTAGTGGGAGGGCGGCCGCCGGCGCCCCTGCCCGTTTCCCACCCGCGGGTGGCCGGACGCGGTGCCGCCGCCTCCCGCTCTTGAGGGTGTGACCCGGGGAGGTGGGCGCAGGCTCCCCCTGCGACCGCCCCCTCACACACGCGCTCGGCCGCCCGAGCTGTCACCGGCCACCCAGGGCCCGGGGAGGAGGCGCGGAGAGTGGCGCTGCGGAGCGGCGGGCGCGGGATCCTCCTGCCGGACTTCCCGGCTCCCAGGGACGCCGCTGTCAACGCCGGGCGGACGCGCAGCCCCGGGAGAGGGGCCCGCCAGAGGCCCGGCCGCCGCAGCTGGGGGCGGGCGGGTGCCCGCGTTCCCCTCTGCGCGACTTGGCGCCGCTGCCTCGCCGCCTCTTGTAGGGTAACAGCACTATTGCTCTACCCACCGTCAGCAGGGCGACTGCTACTGCCGGGATTATCATCCTCTCCATCCTCACCGCCGATCAGCCAATATTGGACTTGCTGGTGGCGGCGGCAGCAGCGGCGGCGGGAGTCTAGCCGTTCCCCTTCCCCCGCCCCAGCCTCCCCACCATGTCCTAGAAAAGGTGAGTGCAGCGACAGTCACTTTGCGCTGACAGCGGCGAGAGGGGGCCCGGAGAGCGCAGGGGCGGCCCCGGGCAAGGCAGGTTGCGCGCCCAGGGCAGAGGGCGCGGGTTGGCGAGCGGAGGTGGGATGCGGGCAGGAGACGAGTTGCCCGCTGGCGGCCCTGGGGCAAGGGTGCTGCGTGGCGGGCGAGCGATCGCGGCGGCTGCCCCTGCACGGTTCTAACCTAGATTTTGCAAGAAGCTGAGATCCAGGGCAAGACCGGCCCTCCTCAAAGGAGATAAAAACTTAGTAAAAGAGACACGTCCATTCCTTTAATAATGAATAATTCGGCAACGCTTGCGGAGCCGCCGCCGCCTCGCGTGCCCAGGCTCTAGGTCCGGGACTCCCCTTGCTCCCGCCCGCCGCCCGCGCTCTGCCGGCGTGCGATCGATGCCCAGTTCGCTGGGCCGGGAGAGTGCGCGTGATGGTGGGCCCCGCAGGAAAGTTGGGACGCTCGGCGGGGACTCCTGGCTGCGGGGACGCCGGGGGCAGCTCCGCGCTGGGGACCGAGGGGCATTAGAGTCGGGGGTCAGGACCAGCTCGCGGCGCTGCCGCTGTCGCCCCTATCTCCAGGGAGTTCCTGACTGGAGCGGCTGAGAGTTCAAGTCTCAGCCCTGGGTTAGGGGTCGGGAATCCCGAAGCTTAACTAACTGTTAAGGAGAGGAGGGGCCTTTGGGCATAGGGTGTCCCCCCGTCCCCCGCCTCGGGCTTTGGCGGGCGCGAAGCGAGGGTGAGGCGGGAGGCCGCACAGCTGCCGCCGCCTGGCTGCGGGTCGCCAAGGGCCGGGGGACCAGATTTAGGTGTATACGTCACTGATGCTGACTCCGGGCCAGCGGGGAGCCTATAACGGGGCCTTATATGCGGAGCCTAAAAGTCCTTAGAAATCAAAGTTAGGAACCCCATCCTTTTGCTTAGTAACTGCAGCATTTGGGTGGGCGGGAGGAGAATCGAGGAGGGGGCGGTTGGAGGGAAACCGAAATTTCTTCATGCAGACAACCGATCCTTAGAAAACAGTTTGGTTCCTTCCCCCCTCCTGTCTGTTTCTCCCACTTATGTGACCCACCCCCTCCACCCATTATAACGTGAATATCCTCGATGGTAAGCTTGCTTTCAAATTGAACTAGTGGAAAAATCCAATACTAAAGTAGTAAGTACAGTGACAAAATTATAAGGAAGTAGAAGAGCAGCTCTTGACCCTGGCACTTCTTTCATTTTTCTTTTTCTTTCTTTTTTTTTTTTTTTTTTGGTGTTAGGGGTCTAAGGGATGGGAGGAAGCCTGTGTTTAAAGGGTTTTTCCAGCACGGTTAAAACTAAATTCAAATAGAGTGAACGTGATCGTCTTGCTCGCTGGCAGCGAAGGCTGCTGCTGCTCTACTGAGAGGTAACTCTGGAGACGGTGGAAAGGGGCTGGGAGAGGAACCTCGAGGGTCGGGTGAAGCCCACCCAGAGTCCTCCCCGCGCGCGGACGCTGTTGGGCGGCGCCAGGGTCTGGGCTGCAGCTCACCTGGAGCTGCAGGTGGAGAGCGTGAGGGGACGACACTTTGCTCGCGGAAAAACCGACTTCTTCCGCGTCACCACAGTTTTCACATCTCTCCAGATATCCTGGGGTCGGCCAGGAGAGCAGGGTGGACGTAAGCAAGTTTGGGGCGGCCGAGCGATGGGGGTGGGGGCAGCGTGCGGAGGCCGCCTGATGTAGCCACCGCCCGGCACCCCAAGCTCCCGCCGCGGCTGCGGCTTTAAGGAAGCTGCCGAGTCCAGGCTGTGTCGCAGCAACTTTGTATCAGTCATGTCGCCCGCCTGGTGACTGACAGCCTGGCTTGTCCAATAAGAAGCCTGCCTGACCCGTGCGGCGTGGAGCCTTGCTTCTCTTCGGGCCAATAGGAAGGGTTCAGGGGGGCGGGATAGCAACCTGAACTTTATCTGGACATGTGACCCGCTTTTAAAAGGGCCAGCCCTCCAGCTGGCCCACTCCCCCTCCGGGCTTTCGCCCGCCCTCTCTCCCTCCCTTTTTTGCCCGCCCTGGCCCTGCCCCTGCCCCCTCCTCTCAGCCCCTCCGCGCCCGGGGTGTCATTGGGCCCGGGAGACCGGAGCCAACTTCAGGCTGCTCAGAGGAAGCCCGTGCAGTCAGTCACCTGGGTGCAAGAGCGTTGCTGCCTCGGGCTCTCCTGCTGCAGGGAGAGCGGCACTCGCTGGCCTGGATGTGGTTGGATTTAGGGGGGCTCCGCAGCAGGGGTTTCGTGGCGGTGGCAAGCGCTGCAACAGGTAGACGGCGAGAGACGGACCCCGGCCGAGGCAGGTGTGTAGGGGCGCGCAGCGGGGCACCGCTTGCCCTGCTCGGCGTGCGGCCGCGGCGCGGGAGCGTGCACTTTGCAGGGAGAAGTGGCTGCGTAATCCGGAGGCACAGTCAGTATGGTGCTGTGTGCTTGTTGTTTTGTTTTGGTTTTCCACTTTTCTCCCCCTTTGGCCGCCAGAGGACTATTTTGGGAAAGTTTGGCCACTTTGGATAAATGCCCTCCAACTAGCAGCTTTTAACTGCCTTTGGCAGTGGGAGGTCTACCACCCTTCCCTTTACCCAAAGATGAATTTCGGATCATTTTCCTTGTACAATTTTTAAAGGACGTTTGAATAATATTTCTTTCCTTTATCAATTGCGGAAGCTCCCAAATCTCAGCCGGAGGTGTAGCGGCTAAGGGCAGTTGAAGGAGATATAGATCCTAATAGATCCTGTATAAAAGGGGCTCTGGAAATTCGTGCATTTCCCGTTCGCTAGCATTCGCGAAACTCTTGAGACAGGCTAGGCTTCCTATGGCATCAGTTGGAATTTTAAGGGCAAGGGAGAAGGGACGAAGCTTCTTTTGGTGGCATCCTTACTCTGCTACTGAATTTTAGGTGCGTGGCTTTCCCTACTCAATTTAAAAAGACCAGATTTAAATAATAATGGTTTATGGCACCATCAGTTTTAATTATTTATTATGACATAGGAGTTAGGAAAACTTTTGATAGCAGACGAGCTTTTGAAACCGCCGAATTTTAAAGGCACCAAATTGCTTCTTAACATTTTGTATTGCCATTTCTCTAGGTGCTGTTATTGATGATATTTACATAGTAATGATAACAGCATTCTCCATCTGTGAAGTCCTGCTGTGAAGTTTTAATTTTATGTTTGACATCGTGGCAGCTGTCATGGAAAAGCTTGAGAGGAGAAGTTTTAAAAAATAATTTAAAGTGGAGCTTTTTCCTTTAAGGGAGGCATAGTTTTGTTTGGCGATTTTTGGAAAGATCAGGTGGCTCGGTAAATTAGGTGAGTGAATAGAAATCAGGTGTGCTCAGTTCTAACTGGTTCTCCCGCTCTCTTAGGTGACCTTGGGCAGATTTCTATCATTTACCTCATCTATAAAAGAGAGGAACATAATAGTTATGTAGTGGGGAATGACAAAAAATAGTTACATATAGTGAACTTTTACAACTATGCAGTCTAGAGATGATTGTGAGATTCTTAAGCCTTAGTCTTTAAAGTGCCATCTTATAGTGAAATAAATATTAAAAATGATGCCTTTTCTATCATTTCCATCATGATGAGATTGGGTTTTGGGGGATACTAAAAGTGAAAGTGTTTCCAGATAAAATACAAATTCGCAAGAATCTTTGTTAATATTCCCGAAAAAAGTACTTCCTTATGGAAAAGGGCAATTTAACACAGACTGTAAAACGTAAAACTTTAAGGTCTTCCTTTGTGAAAACAGCATTTCTTTTGTGTTTGAGAGCATATGTATGGCTTAAAGTAGCACCTCCACCAGTGCTTTTCCTTCAGTGAATTTTTTTTTATGTTTCGGGGTGAGGCCCATTTGCATGAAAATTAAAAGTTCATAATTTTTTTTTGCATTTGTCCTAAGAGAATCTTTGGTATGGTTTCCACTGTGAGGCAGGCAAGCCTGATTTTTGTTAGTTAGATTTGTATACCTCTATCTGCTTCATTTTATACTTTAGTAACATAAACTTTTTCTTTATCCTCTAGATATTAAGTTCTATGAGGATCATATTCATCGACTAGTATTTTCAGTATTCACTAGTAAGTACAGGTTGACTGAAATTCTGCTCAAGCAATGGTCATTGTGCCAGTTGCAAAAAGATAACCTCGGTTTCCTGGATGACATAGGAAATAAATTCCTAACTGGACCCATTTGTTTACAGAAAAGACTAATTAAAATACTAGGGAGACTCAACATAAAATATTTCAATAACGCTATTTGAAAAATATCTGATCTTAGAAAAATGTTTGCATAGAAGCCGTGCAGATGCTAGATGTCTTGTATTCTTTTGTGTTTGACTATTGCCAATCTGTATTATTTCCTTTGTTGAGAGGTGCATTAGGTTGGTAGATGAGAATACCTTGAACAAAGTAATTTAGATTTCAGCAAAGCCTTTTGCAAATTCCTTAATGAGACTCCTGTCAATAATGTGGTGAAATACAGCCTATTTTATGTTATTAAGGGAGTTCAAGGTTAGCCAAACAGGGCTTGGAAAGTTGTGATCAGCTGTATGATGTTAGCTGATAAGGTGCTACCTTGTCCAGGGCTTTAAGACTGTCTTTGGTGCCCATCATCTCCAGTATAGATTCTCTTCAGGGTCTTCTGTAGCCTCACAAATGTGGGATATAGTTCTTGCTTTAGGGCAGAGTGCCGAAAAGTGCAGAATCTTAGTAGATGTTCTTTGAGAAAAAGGTGGAGTGGTCAAATTATTTGAGGAATGCTGGATTAAAAAGTAAACAGAATCTCCCAGAGGTTTTGATATGCAAATTTATATAGGGAAATTTCAAAAAAGCCAAGAGTGGACCGCCCTTCCCAAAAGACAATTTGGAGAATGGGTTTTGGAGAGGGGTCTGGGTGGGGGTCCCCTTCAGACCCAGGACAGAGAGCCCTCTTGTCTATGACCAAGAAGAGAATGAGGCTATGTGAGTGAGGCAGAGTGTGCCAGTGAAGGCCTTCAGGTAAAGTTGTTGAGACAAGAGTAACTTCCAGGCATCTGGTTAGATGGTGGTGCAGTTTGCCAAGAGAGCGAATGTGAATTTGGGGGTGTGTAGGGGGAGAGATGTGCAGAAAGTGTTCAGTTTTGAATACAAATAGACATATTTATTGTGGTGTTTAACGGATTTGGATCTGAACCATTTATACCTTAGCTATATAGTCATTCATCTTTAGTATGGGGAAGACAAAATATTCTTAGGTAGAAATAGAAGCAGCACATAATATTTACTGCTATTTTTCAATATATAGCTATGACTAAATTGTTTTTTAGTAAAGCATAAAAGGCTAGTCTTAGCTATTTGGATCCCAATTCACTGTTTTTTAGTTTAGTTTTCTATCAACTTTTACTTGGCTTTCATCCACACCAAACTTTTTGGCTGGAATTACTATTAATAGATAACTACCTCAACCTTCGTAATTTTATTTATTTTCTACTGTTTTGTGATTGATTTTTGATTAGGAATTCATAGGATGTTCTTTAAGTGAAAACATACTACATAATTGGTAGATTTTAATGTTTGGAAATTGAGTATTGATATTATAATAGTCAAAAATTTTTTCAATCTAACCACTTGGGATACTGTAGTGAAATTGATCATTTCTGCCCTTTCAGAACATAAACTGTAGTGTAAAACACAGAAAAGTAAGAGGTAATTATAATACTTGGACAATTTGGACATTAAATTTCTTCATAGGGCTTTGTGCTATCTAATGCAAATTTATTTGTGACTCCAGCTAAGATTTATCTAATGCAAATTTATTTAGTAGCGTTATTTTTCAATGTTAATACATGTTCTGTAACAAAAGGACTTCCTGTTTTTTGTTTTTTTTTTAAAAGAAGGGAAGGTAGGCAGGGTGGAGATAGTGACAAAGAGGGGAAAGGATGAGAGGCCTAAAATAAAACTTGTGTATAGAATGGCAGAAACAGCATCTTTTAGATCAGGACTTTTATTGGGCCATAGATTGTTTACAGACTTTGAAATGTTTGAAAAATGAATAATACAGATTTTAGGAGTTTTAGAATACTAAAATGTAAAAATAAAATTTTACTGTGAGTGAGTTAATTTCCTTTAAGATATGTTTCTTTAGAGTGGTGGTTGTCAGCCAAGGGTGATTTTGCCCCCCATGGGCATTTGGTAATGTCTGGAGACATTTTCAGTTGTCACAACTGGGGAGGCAGAATGCTACTGGCATCTAGTGGGTAGGGGTTAGGGATACTGCTAAACGCCTTAACAATGCATTGGGCAGACCTCCACAACTAAGAATTATCAGGCCCAAAATGTCAATGTGCCAAGATTGGGAAACTGTGTAGAGAGACTTGTGATCAAATTGCAGCTCCAACACTTGGTTGTATGTCTGGTGCCTCAGTTTTCACACTTGTATTATTTGGATAATACTTTTATCAGTCATTCAGGGTTGTGTGTAAGGATAAATGAATTAATATATGCAAGAAGCTTGCAATACTGCATTAAATTATATGGGTAAGAATTATATCAATATAGCCTATTATGAAGATTCTGTCTGTGAAGTAAATTGATCTATAGAGCACATGGATATGGTTATATATCTGAAACAACGTTGTGGGTTGCTTGAGGATGGGGATTGTGTCTCTTTTGTTTATCGCTGCCTATTCACTGACTGGTCTAAGGCCAAGGATGTAGCAAGCACTTGGTAAATATTGTTGAATGAATGAATTAATGCTTAAATTTTCAGGGCTCCTCTCAAAAGTCTTCGTTTACCATTGAGAGTAAACATTTCTGGTTGTTGGCAGTCGTTCTAGCAGAGGTACCACTGGTACCATGCACAGGTCAGGGTGCATGTCAAAGTCCTTGCCACTACTGAAATACAGAGAAGACACCAGACATTCCTGAGTTGTCATACAGCCCTTCTGAGATATGGACCATCTTAATCAGAATGTATAGATCTTTTCACAACTGACATTAAATTATCTTCATCACTAATCTAAAGAGAGTCTTACTTTAAAAAAATCAAAAATTATTTTTCCTATGATAATTCACTTGGTATGTTTATGTTTGGAAAGAGTAACTTTAATTACATTTCCATATTGTTTTTAACAAGGCCATGTATTAAATATGGAAGGCAGCTTCTATATGATCCAAAGACTCCAAAGGCATTGGAGTCAGAAGATTTAGATTTAAACCCAACTTTGTCACTATGTCTTTGACTTTGGGCAAGCCACCCACTTCACTAAGTCCTCTATTTCCTTTTTTTGCCTGCCTTAACAATTCCCAGGATTACTTTGAATATCTAATAAGTTAACATTTGTAAATATTTTTTGCAGACTCTAAAGACTGTATTATAGTAAACATGTTACTTTTATTTAGATCCAAAACAGTTTTATATGATCGCTTCTCTTGTTCTGACATCTCGACAAGCTGTAGTCAATACTCTGTTATGTCAGCATCCAAAAAGGTAACAGTTTTAAATTAGCTAGAAATGTTGCTTATAATAAGTAGAATATGTTTTGTGGCTTAGTAAATGCAATTTTAGAGTGTCTTTTAGAGTAATATTGCTATAACTGACTCTAATTTTTTAATGTAAATTTATTTGTTAGCGATGGAGACCAAAGGCTACCACAGTCTCCCTGAAGGTCTAGATATGGAAAGACGGTGGGGTCAAGTTTCTCAGGCTGTGGAGCATTCTTCCCTGGGACCTACAGAGAGGACCGATGAGAATAACTACATGGAGATTGTCAACGTAAGCTGTGTTTCCGGTGCTATTCCAAACAACAGTACTCAAGGAAGCAGCAAAGAAAAACACGAACTACTCCCTTGCCTTCAGCAAGACAATAATCGGCCTGGGATTTTAACATCTGATATTAAAACTGAGCTGGAATCTAAGGAACTTTCAGCAACTGTAGCTGAGTCCATGGGTTTATATATGGATTCTGTAAGAGATGCTGACTACTCCTATGAGCAGCAGAACCAACAAGGAAGCATGAGTCCAGCTAAGATTTATCAGAATGTTGAACAGCTGGTGAAATTTTACAAAGGAAATGGCCATCGTCCTTCCACTCTAAGTTGTGTGAACAGGCCCTTGAGATCATTTATGTCTGACTCTGGGAGCTCCGTGAATGGTGGCGTCATGCGCGCCATTGTTAAAAGCCCTATCATGTGTCATGAGAAAAGCCCGTCTGTTTGCAGCCCTCTGAACATGACATCTTCGGTTTGCAGCCCTGCTGGAATCAACTCTGTGTCCTCCACCACAGCCAGCTTTGGCAGTTTTCCAGTGCACAGCCCAATCACCCAGGGAACTCCTCTGACATGCTCCCCTAATGTTGAAAATCGAGGCTCCAGGTCTCACAGCCCTGCACATGCTAGCAATGTGGGCTCTCCTCTCTCAAGTCCGTTAAGTAGCATGAAATCCTCAATTTCCAGCCCTCCAAGTCACTGCAGTGTAAAATCTCCAGTCTCCAGTCCCAATAATGTCACTCTGAGATCCTCTGTGTCTAGCCCTGCAAATATTAACAACTCAAGGTGCTCTGTTTCCAGCCCTTCCAACACTAATAACAGATCCACGCTTTCCAGTCCGGCAGCCAGTACTGTGGGATCTATCTGTAGCCCTGTAAACAATGCCTTCAGCTATACTGCTTCTGGCCCCTCTGCTGGATCCAGTACATCGCGGGATGTGGTTCCCAGTCCAGACACACAGGAGAAAGGTGCTCAAGAGGTCCCTTTTCCTAAGACTGAGGAAGTAGAGAGTGCCATCTCAAATGGTGTGACTGGCCAGCTTAATATTGTCCAGTACATAAAACCAGAACCAGATGGAGCTTTTAGCAGCTCATGTCTAGGAGGAAATAGCAAAATAAATTCGGATTCTTCATTCTCAGTACCAATAAAGCAAGAATCAACCAAGCATTCATGTTCAGGCACCTCTTTTAAAGGGAATCCAACAGTAAACCCATTTCCATTTATGGATGGCTCGTATTTTTCCTTTATGGATGATAAAGACTATTATTCCCTATCAGGAATTTTAGGACCACCTGTGCCCGGCTTTGATGGTAACTGTGAAGGCAGCGGATTCCCAGTGGGTATTAAACAAGAACCAGATGACGGGAGCTATTACCCAGAGGCCAGCATCCCTTCCTCTGCTATTGTTGGGGTGAATTCAGGTGGACAGTCCTTCCACTACAGGATTGGTGCTCAAGGTACAATATCTTTATCACGATCAGCTAGAGACCAATCTTTCCAACACCTGAGTTCCTTTCCTCCTGTCAATACTTTAGTGGAGTCATGGAAATCACACGGCGACCTGTCGTCTAGAAGAAGTGATGGGTATCCGGTCTTAGAATACATTCCAGAAAATGTATCAAGGTAAGCTGGTTTTCTCCATTTTTTTTGGAAGTCATGGCTTTATACATGTTGAAGGTTAGCATTATCTTTACAGTCGATAAATTTAAACACATTTCAGATTACTGTTTTAAGGATGGTCATATGGTGCTCCCCTTTCATGTTGATATAATGTTATTTTTTTGAAGTAGAGGGAAAAAACATTCTTAAAATGTCTTAGAAAATATCTGCGTTGATTTTGAAGGGGCATATGTAGGTGTCCCCCACTCCCCATTGCCTGTTTTAGGTGTTGGGAAAATTTATGTTTTACTGCCAGTTACTATGTAAATACAGTAATTTAGCAGACTAGTACTAGATTTTTTTTTCCTTTAGCTGTTTGCTGGTTTACCAAAATTGCTTTAAGTTAGTTTATTTGTGGTCTTAGTCCTTTTTTTATTATGGCTTTCTTTATTAATCATCACTTCATCAGTTGTGAAAACCAAAATTGAATCCTGTATCTGTTACCCACAAGCTTCCCTCCCTTCTGCCCTTTTCTAGGTAGGTTAATTATATGAAAGTTGTGGTTTTTCAATACAAATAAATCATTTCCTTAACTGTTGAGAGCTTTTAAAGACTCAGCATATCTAATATTACTAAGTGGACAATCTTGCTTTCTTACTTATATTGGAAGTGAAATATGTCACTGCAGTTTTGAATTGGTATATTTATAGCTTTTCAGATCTGCAAGAAGACATATTTACTGTAAAATATCTCTTGGTTTCCTTGTTGCAGATAGCATTTTGTATATATTTAGAAAAAACAAGGAAGAGGTTTTAGATATGACTATAAAGGGTGGTTCTAAGTTATACAGTGAATACTTGGATTGGACTTTGCTTCAGTACTGTTTTTATTACATGGTTGTGATAAATTACTCCTTTATGGACCATATAAAGAATAGATTTCCTTGGTATAGTTCATTTCTTTGGCATCCAGAACCATGTGGATAGTTTCCTTTATTTCATTAAAAATTATTTTGTGGGGAATATGTCCATCCCATTAACAAGATATAGGGTTTACATGTATTGCTGTGGCTTTCTCTTATTCTATTTTTTTCCAAACCAAAAGCAAAAACTTTATGTATTCTTTTCATTGTCATTGCCTCAAACCTTGCTTTTCTTGCTTATGGAAGCAAACGTTTCATAAAGGATACATTTTTATAGTTTCCCCACAGCATGAACTATTTAATCATATTCTAATGCTGTCTCTTAAATTATAAGCTCTAACACAAGTCATGAGATAGCATGGCTGCCATCAGAACCAAACTGAGCATGTGTTTTACTGCTAGTGCTTTGCTTTACTTTTAGAGAAGGACATTTTTTCATGTGTTGTGAATATTTTTGTAAATGATGTTTTTAGTGAGCTGGTATGAGGTAGTATAGCCTGGTAGTTAACAGCATAACTGGTTGAAATCCCAACTCTGCTCCTTAATTGTTTAGTTTTCTCAACTGTATAAATGGATTAAATAGTACCCATCTCAAAGGTAGTGAAGACAATTTAAATGAGTTAATTTATGAGAAATACTTTGAATTCCTTCCGATATGTTAGTATGCATTGTATATGTTTTGCTATTATGAAATGGTTTTATAATTTTTAGTTTTCATATTTTTAGTTTTCTTTTTCTTAATTGTATGAAATTCCACAGAATCTTATAAAGAAATACTTAAAATATTTAAGCACTTGTTAAAGTAAATATTTGATCATCTCTTATGATTAAACTCATATTTTAAAAATGATTATGCACCATACCTTTGTTATTACAGTTCTATTTATGCTTTTTTATTTTTGAAAACTATTGCTTTGAGTAATGACGTTTCTGGTAGAAATATTACAGATGCAGTAAGCTCAAATGATTGTCTCTTATGTTTGTTCTATATCCCTATTTCTACTATTTTAAATGTAGTTTTCATGCTCCACTCAAGAAGCCCTCCTGATGGTCCAATGACCCATGCATAGCCTTAGACATGTTAGTATGAATTAGTGACCTTGAGCCTATCCTGCATTCGTAGGCACAGGAAGCACTGTCTTGTGTCTCCTCTTGCATATTCCAAAATTCCTTATGTATTTGTTAATACAGTCAACAGGGATTCATTCTGCTTATATATATATTAGTTTTGTGCCAGCTAAATTTCCTAAAAACTTTAAAGCTTTAACGTGATTTGATATCTCTTACAGATTAATGATTCTTTACAGCTTTTCTTGGTGAATAGTATCCAAACCTATTTTGATGATTATCAGAGTAAAAGCTCAAGGATCAGAGGAAATTTAGTTGTTTTTCTAGAGTTCAGTCTACATGTTATAATATTTAATTTAACCTCATCCAAGTATCATCCTTAGTCTCTTATTTTGAACAAAAAAACCCAACCTTTTTGCCTATTTCTTAAAATATGATGATAACTCATTTCAGGGAATGTTGAATAGGTTAATGAATTAAATATCATAAAGGATCAAGGCAGTGTATACTGCTTCTAGGTTTAATAGTATCTGTCATCATTAGGTTGAACCTTGAACTACAGTATTTTCTGGTAGATCTCAAATCGTGGTTTGAGGGTTCCTGAGACCTTTTCAAGGAAGTTCACACAGTCAGAAATCATGCTTTGTTAAAATATCCACTCAAAGTGGAACACAGACCAATGGATTTTGATATAATCTTGTACGAAAAGTTCACTGATATTGTTTCAGATTCCACATTGAAACTAACCTTTAAGGAACTATTCAGTGTTAATTTTCAGTATAGTATCAAAGATTCGTATCTACAGTTATCTGAAATGACCATTAAAATATTCTTCCCCTTTCCCAACAACATGTCTATATGAGACGAGATTTTCTTTATGTACTTGAAGAAAAACAGCACCACACGTAGCAATGAAAATCCAGCAGTCTTCTATTAAGTGTGACAGCAGTCTTGCAAAAATGTTAAACAGTGCCACTCTTCTCACTAAGGATTTTTGTTTGGGGAAATATTGTTTCATAAACAGTTTTCATATTATTTATGTTAATATGCAATGACTTATTTTTAAATGATTTTAAAACATTTGTTTTAATTTTTAATTTAAACTAATTTAATATTAGTTTTAATTTTTAATTTAAATAATTTAATTTTAGTTTTAATTTCCAATACAGTAGCAATAACTGTAACTCACATAAACAAATGCTCTTTGGGATCCTTCATACTTTTTAAGAATGAAAAGGAGTTCTGAGATCCAGAAGCTGAGAACTGCTGGTCTGTTCTCTTCTATACACCCTTTGGAGGTTAATGAAGAAAGAAGATATTACATTATTTGTATTAGTGTTACTGAATATTATTTTGAGGAAGGAGTGTTCTATTCAAATAGGAAAAATGATTCTTGCTCAGGTTGATTTTTTAAACTGACAGAAATGAGTAATGGCTGTGAGGTGTGTGTTGTCTTTATTTCAGTCTGTGGGCATTCGGTGAGAGTGGTGACGAAAGTCATCTGTTAATAATTTCCAGTGAATGGATTGTCTGAGCGCCAAATTGTAAAGTAAATTATGACAAAGCTAAATGTAAAGCTCTTAGAATGGATGCTGGACCTAGTTGTGTCAGGTGGGTTAGAACTCCCCTGTCTGCTTGGACATCAACAAAACCGCTCTGAGCCTCAGTTTCTTCATTTTAAAGTGATTAAGTTGAACTAATCATTTTGCTAATCACTAATACGCCCCAAGAGCTGCCAGTGTAATTTCCTTTGAAGAATCAAAATAGAGTATCCTTTAACATACTTGCTAGTCTAGTTTCAAGTATTTTGTATTCTCAAGTCTAGCTTCATGGTTTTCAGGGTAGTCTGGGGAGAAAAATATCATTTCCGTTTACCATTTTAAAGTAAAAATGAGGAGGGGTGATCTATGATTTTACTTGAAAAGAGGAGCAGTCGTGTGTTTTTAAAACCAGATTTAAAGAAAAAATAAACTCTGAAACTTACTATGAATTCCTTGTTCTTATTTACACAATTCCTCATGGAAACAGGGCATTTCTGTTGACATAACACTGGCTGTTTATGGCGATAGTCATAGTCACTTTGATAGCATCATAACACAGGGCTAACATTGACTTAGACTTTTAAATGTAAAGTTTACTATTTCAAAGGGCATATTCTGGTAGGTTACAAGAACAGTAATTAGGATTTATCTTAATATGTGCTGATTTTTTTTTCATGATAGAATGAAACAGTTTAGTAAATAACCTATATTTATTCTTTTATTTTTCAATTGCCCCTGAAGTTTCCTTGAAACTCACATTATATGACAAACCAAACATCAGAATTTGGGGAGTTCGTGACAAAGTTTGCCCTTTTACTAAACTTCAGAATAAACAGTTGAGATGTAAATATTTCCATGTAATGCAATGTCTGAAAGAGTGGTGGGGTGTGTGTCTGAGAGAGAGAGTGTATTGGTGCTTACTCTAATACATAAATCCATTAGAGCATTGCTTAGGTCATTTGGGAATGAAAACATGTAACTTTCTTTTACTTATTATTTGTCTCATAATATTTTGATTTTGAAATTGCTAATGTACCTAGAATTTCACCAGGTAAATATTTTAAATATTTTTATAAATTATTTTAAAATGAGAGTTGTTTCTCCTGATATTCATTTTTCATTCACTTATGATATTTCTGGGAAGAGTGGTGATAATAAAAAAAATTAAGTGTTTTATAATACACAAATCACTACTATGTGCAGTGTACTTTTGTGAGTTTCATTTTTAAACATCACAAATATCGTAGGTTTATATGTCAGTATGTCTGCCTCTTATCATCTAAAATATTGGTTTATTATTTACATCATACTTTAAAAATGATGCTGAGATAAAAGCCATGTTTTCAGTTAGATAACCTCAAATTATTCCACTTAATGCAGTTTTCATACCAGTGACATACTACAGACTTAGACTTTTGAATGTAAAGTTCTTACTATGGAGATATTACTTATAGATTTGATATTCCATATTGTCTTTTGCAATATTGAAATTCTAGGTGTGTCTGACCTTTTCTGTCCTTGGAATGTTAGAGTAATAGCAGATGTTGTATTGATCACCACTAATTTAGGAGCAACACTTTGCTTCTCTTCATACTTTGATGTCATTATGTTTTTCTGCAAAGTAATACTTTTTTCTTCACTTTCAGCTGTTGCTTTAGTTTTGTACTGTTCATTTGCTGATAAAAATTTACCCCCACTGCTAAATAATATATCATTTTGTTTCATTTACTAAATTCAAACTGAGAGAAAAATATTAGCTTCTTGATTACATTTAAATATAGCCATTAACTTGGATATCTTTGATGACATTCCAACATTTATTAATGAAAACTGAGGAAAAATAAAAGCATGTTAAATGGATAGCATCTTCATTTTAAACATTAGGGTCTCTGGTTTTAAACTTGTGAAGTATAGGATTTGTTTTTAGTTTTAAGAGTTTTATTTTGTTCCTTACATAGTGAGGTAGTGATGAAGTTAAAATGTAATTACGTATAAGCACTTGTTAATTTATGCTCTAGAAACTTCTGGATTTATGATTGTTAGTGGTATGGCTAAGGCCAAAATTTTTATGTAGAAAAGTGGTGGAAATTGTATTTTATGCTAGAAATAGAAAACTGTAGTTTAAGGAAGGAAACAGGACAAACAAAAAGTAATTTGAATGCTTAAAAAGTTAATACCTTAGGGAGGGAGTATGAGATAATAGCTGGCCATCTGGATTCATAACTGTGGCTATGACTTAATTTCATTTCTGATGAATACTTCATTGGTATGTGATGAATATTCACCTTATATATTAGGAGTTTTTGAGATAAATATATGAAAACTCTGATATGAATCTGAAATTTGGCTCGTAAGTGGCAAAGCTGACTTTAGATATTCTGGCAGGGAGAGGTTATATGGGCAAGTCTTGGAAAATGGGGAGGTGGGGGATGATCAGAGTTGATATTTACACTTAGCATTGAAAATCTTGCAGGGAGTGGGTACTTACTGGAGGAGGGAGCTCTGAGAGCAAAATCCTGGAGATGGGGAGAAAACACTGAGTGTGGTTGAGCTGCGTGGTGGGCTGTGATGTCGGGGTTGGGGGTGAGAAAACCTGGAAGAGGCTAGTTGGAACTAGAAGGGAGTTGAATTTGAAACTTACACTAAGAAATTTGTACTTAATTTGGTAGGTAGTGAGTTGTTATGGAAATACTGGAGCAGGACGTGGCAGGAGGGAAAGTGCACTTGGGGAAACCTTATTGGGCAACGTGTTTGCAGGGTGGATTGGAGTATAAAGAGCCTTGTTAAGAAATTATTTCAGCTGTGTAGAAGGATGAGCGCTAGGCTTTCTGGAGTAAAGATGTTGGGGGTAATTGAAAGAAGGGGACAGGTTTGAGATATTACAGAAAAAGCCTATGTAAGCATCTATCTTTTGTATAAAAATTGACTTTGAAATCATCACAAATTTACAAAAAAGAAAGTATATTGTAGAGAACTCCTAGCATCAAGGACATTCACTTACATAACAAGAATATAACCATTAAAATGCAGAAATTGGTATGGATAAGTTACTAGCATCTACTCTTTTGCTGTTTGTCCCAATAATGCCTTTTATAGCAAAAGGATCCAGTTCAGAATTATGTATTGTGCTTAGTTGTCATGTCTCTTTAGTCTGGGATAGTTCCTCAGCCTTTTCTAGATTTCATGACTTGATACTGCTTTTGAAAATTAAAGGGCAGTTATTTGGTGGAAAGTCTTTCCATTGGGTTTTCTGGTATGTTTCCTCATGATTAGATTCAACAGATATACCTTTGGCAGGAATATCATGGTCTCCCCAACCTTAGCATCAGCTTTTGTACCACCATCTCCCGCTGGAATGGAAGGATAATGTAACAGAAAGACAGAAGGGCAGGATTCTACTCCCAGCTCTGTTTTGTGCATTCTTCTCATTGCATCCTGTCAGGTGGCATGTGATTTCTGTTTGGGTTATTACTCTACTTAGACCACTTGATTCAGGTGCTGTTTGCAGGGTTTCTCCATGATAAAGTTACTCTTTTCCTTTTGCTATTAGAATATATTTTGTGGAAGGTACTTTGAAACTGTGTAAGCACCCCATTCTTCATCAGACTGTTTATTCGTATATTTATGTATATCAGCATGGCGTCATTGTTTTTTGTTTTGTGAAGTGAGTTACGTAGATACTGTTACTGTCCTAATTTTTGATGGTCAGAATATTCCTGATTAAGCCAATGGAAGCCCATTGAGAGTGGTTTCTGTGTCCCTTTGCCTTGTCCCCATCATTCCTTGAGCACATCCTTGCTTTAGGCCCATCTTGTACTTTTCCTGACCCAGATCTGGAATTGGCCATTTCTTCAAGGAGGGTCCCCATCCCTGAAGACACTTTCCTCTTTCTGATTACAGTCTAATGCCACATTCTGGGTCATAGGGACACCCCCCTTTCTGTGGCTGCCCTCCTTATCCCACCCAGGCACAGACGCCCATGCTGGACTGTACTCACCCTGCTGGGGTTCGGACACCCTCCACTAGACCACACAAACACACAGGTGCCCTCCTGTCTCTGCTTGACTCTGACCTTCCACATCAGGTTTCTGAGCCACCCTTGGGCTTGATAGACCCAACTATAAGCCACCACAGTTGGCCACCCTCTTTCTCCACTGTGGATACCTACTTTGCTGTGTCTCATGTAATGATTTTAGGACTAAATTGTTAAGGAAGAGGAAGGGAAGGAGTTGATATTTGAGTAGAAATAGTAAAGTATGTGGAAAATCAGCAAAAACATCATGTTATGAGCTTAACTCTCATGGATAATAGTGAGTAAGAGAAATGAAGAGATCAGCCAGGCACAGTGTAATCCCAGCACTTTGGGTGGCCAAGGTGGGCGCATCACTTGAGGCCAGGAGTTTGAGACCAGCCTGGCCAACATGGTGAAACCCCATCTCTACTAAAAATACAGAAATTAGCCGGGCATGGTGGTTTGTGTCTGTAATCCTAGCTACTCAGGAGGCTGAGACACGAAAATCGCTTGAACATGGGAGGTGGATGTTGCAGTGAACTAAGACCATGCACTACACTTCAGCCTGGGTGACAGAGCGAGATTCTCTCTCAAAAAAAAAAAAAAAAGAAAAAGAAAAAGAAATGAAGAGGTCAAGAATAGGTTTGGAGCAGAAGTACTGTTACCTTGGCTACATGAGTTTTAAGTGCCAGAACTACCTATGATTGGAAACATTCTTCATATAGGTGGCAATGTTGGTCTGGAGGTCAGGGAGGCCTCTTCATAGAAATTGCAATTGAGGGAGTCCATGAGTATGCTGTTAGATTGGTGCAAAAGTAATTGTGGTTTTTGCTATTAAAAGTAATATTACCCAGGGAGGGAATGTATATAGTGACTCAAGTACAGTTTAAAGTGCATTTTGTTAGGAACTTGGAGGAATAGTGCCCCACTGAGAAGATGAACAACGCATCCTAATAAAGGAGACAGAATTATGTAGAGAACCAAGATCATACTTAAGTCATAGATGCCAAAGGGAAGAATCAGGTAGTCTTAGAATTTCCAATAGAAGGGCTCCAAGACTATCTAGAAATCTGACCCACTATGGGCATGGATACTGAAACTAATGCCCAGAGAAACAACATGGCTTCTCCAGTATCATACAAAGTAGCTAGTAACACAACTGGGAATAGAATCCTGCCTTTTTGTCTTTGTTACCTTATCCTTTTCTTCCAGTGGGAGATAGTGGTAGAAAACCTGATGAGAGGGTTGGGAAGACCAGGAATAGAACCTAAGAGCCGTTGACAGATGGGTGCTGGTGATTTTCAAGAAAGGATTGGATTGGATTGTGATTGGCTAAGGAGTAAATGAACATTGAAGAGGAGAACCTGGGGCATGGGGTGGAGGCACACTGCTTACTCTTGGGAGTATGTTTGCTTTGTTATCTGTTTTGGTGACAGCAAAAGTGGTTAAAGGGAGGAGATGGTAGCGCAAAGAAATGGCAGGTTCAGAGTAAGGATTTTGTTCGGCAGGTGAAATATGAAGAGGGCAATGGACTTGTGCTGAGACTGAAAATGTGAGAGAGACAAGAGGATTGATGAGGCAGTGTCCTGGGAAGGTGAGAATAGAAATGAGATTGCAGTCAGCCTCAGAGTTAAATATTTAACTGTGAGAGTTTCGGCACTTGCTGGTGACTGGCGTCACTATTTTACAGATATGAAAACTAAGACGGAGACAGTGTTCGTGATTTGCCTAAGGCCCTATAGTGAAGGCAAATGAAGAAACAGGTATTTGAGATAGAGAAGAAGAAAGCAGACTATCCTAAATAATAGGCAGCCAGATGGATCTTTTAAAAACGTAAATCAGATTATGTGGCTGATAGTTTAAAGCCCTCTGGTGGCTTCTCATTGCAAGCACCAGAAAGTAAAATAATTTAGGGTCTGTAAGACACTAAATTGCCAGGCCCCTGATTGCTATATTTAGTACCTGTTCCTCCTTGCTCATTCCCCACACTGACCTTTCTGTGGTTCCCACAAACCAAGCCCCCTTCCTTTTGGGGTCCTCTGTACTTACTGGTGCCTCTGCCAAGAAGGCTATGCCCCGGATTTTGGTTTCCTGCCTCTTTCTTGTCACTTAGGATTAGTTCAAATGTCACCCTCCCAGAGAGGCCTTCCTTGATCTTCTTATTGAAAGTGGTCATCCCTTGCCTTCTAACACATCACCTTCTTTGTCTGTCTTCATAGCAGTACCTGTCAGAATGATCTTTCTTTACTCCATTTCTGCTAGTTAGCATGTAAGCCTCCTGAGAGAAGGACCTCATCTGGCCTGTTACTTGTACATTTTCCATACCTGAAACAGTGCCAGGTCTGTTGTTCATGTTCAGTAAATATTGAGAGAATGAATGGATGGATTGACTAGCAGAGGGGGTGGGTATATATCTGGCATGACTAAATATTGGTGATTATGTAATAATAAAATTATTAAGTGACAGAGTTCTACTGAGTTTAGCAAAAAAAAATTGTTTTGACTTCTGTCAGCATATTTTTAGAATTTTCCACAAAATAATTAACAAATACTGTTCTTCCTTTTTCTCATCTCAGTATAATACAGTATTTGGTAATGATGTATTCCAAGATAATTGATGACTTACACTCTTAGTCTGCACAATGAGATTACTTATTTTTAATTCTTACTATAAAATTCACTCTTTTTGGTGTTCAGTTCTACATGTTTTGTGATATGTGTAGTCTTGTAACCACCACCCAATTGAGATACAGAAGAGTTCTATCATTCACTAAAATTCTCTTGGTCAACCCTTTTCCTCACTCCCAAACTCTGGCGACCACTGTATGTGCCCTATTGGTATAATTTTGTTTTTTTTTTTTTCTATATTGTCTATAAACTCTATGTAGCCTTTTATTCTGGCTTCTTTCACTCAGTATAATGCACTTGAGATTCATCCATATCATTGCTTGTTTCAGTAGTTTCTGTTTATTGCTGAGTACTATTCCATTTATGGCTATATCACATTTTATTCATCCATTTACCTGTTAGTAGACATTTGGCTTGTTTCCAGTTTTGGCTACTACAATTAAAGCCAATATAAATATTTACATACAAATATCTGCATAGACGTATGCTTTTTGTTGTTGTTGTTCAGTAAAAACCTAGGAGAGGAATCATTAGAATATACAATAGGGGTAATTTCAATTTTTCAGAGACTATCAAATTGTTTTACAAAGTGTTTGTACCATTTTAATATTCCCATCAGCAGTGTATTAGAGGCCCAGTTCATTACATCCTTTCCAACACTTGATAGTCTTTTTAAGCTTAGGCATTATAGTACATGTGTAGGGTTATCTCATTGTGGTTTAAATTGACATTTCCTAATGTCTTAAAGACACCCAACATCTTCTCATGTGCTTATTTGCCATTCATATGCCTTCCTTTCATGCCTGCTTACTCTTGCCCATTTTTATTGTGTGTTTTTCATCTTTTTGAGTTCTGTTATCAATGTACCTTATTGTAAACTTTTTGATAGAAGACCTAGAACTAAGAGTACAATAGATATTTAAAATTCTGTATTGGCAGGCTGGGCCTGGTGGCTCACGCCTATAATCCCAGCACTTTGGGAGGCCGAGGCGGGCAGATTTCCTGAGGTCAGGAGTTTGAGACCAGTCTGGCCAACAACTGTATTTTTTAAATACAAAAAAAAAAAATTAGCCAGGCGTGGTGGCATGCACCTGCAATCCCAGCTACTCGGGAGGCTGAGGCAGGGGAAGGGGAATTGCTTGAACTAGGGAAGTGGAGGTTGCAGTGAGCTGAGATTGTGCCACTGCACTCCAGCCTGGGTGACAGAGAGAGACTCTATTTCAAAAATAGTAATAATAATAGGCAGTTTTCAAATTATTTAGTCCCTACTCTGTCCTTAATGTGGGTGAACAAAAAAATGAATATGAAACAAACCAAATGTCCCCACTGTATTCCCATCTAGTTGGGGAAGATAGCTCACATGAGTGTATACAGCTTTTTTCCCCCCGCCAGTTATGTGTTTGATTGTGTGATGGAGATAAAAGTTGTCACCAAAGATTAGAGAAGGAAGAGTTCCATGTGAGCTAGAATAGTCAAGGAGACCTTCATACGGGAGGTGAAGATTTCAGTAGATGTTTGAACATTGGTAGTATTTGAGGGGAAGTAGGGAGAGTATTCAAGGAATAAGTAATAGCACAAGTCAAGTGCTAGACAGGACAAATGAAACTTGCCTGCATAGGTTTAATGGTAGTTGGGGAAAACTAGATTATAGACATCGGTGAATACTGAAATGAAGTTTTGGGCACTGTTAATATAGCACATTAAACTTTTTTTTTTTTAATTCAGGAATGACATAAAAGGGGGTAGAAAGGTTAACCTGGTAAGCGAAGGAGAAAATAAGGGTTGAGACAAAAGCACAGTCTAGAGGCTGTCATATTGGTAATTTAGGCAGATAGGAGCCCAACTGGTTGGGATGGTGAGCGAGAGGTAAATACTAGAGACAATTTAAAGGAAGAAATCATTGAATACAGGTTATTGGACCCAAAACCTGTTCCTTTTCCACTACATGACTAAACCATGTGTGTTAACAGCACCACAAAAAGTAGATTGCCAAGGAGTATAGGAAAGAAAAACACAGGAGTTTATAGGAACAAGGAGAAACTTTAAACAGAGTTATGGCTCTAATGTAAGAGAAGAGGAGCAGAATAGTTTTGTTTGAATGAAGGTAAAACTTGATAATTTCAGTACCAAAATAGAATACCTTTTATTAGACTACAGAAAAAAATACCCCCAGGAAATGGAAACAGGAAGAGCCAACTACTGGTTTGGCAGAGTTGGAAAGCAAACTGGTGAAAGATTATGTAAATGAATTAGAAATAGTGACATATGGATTTTGATATGCATACAAGATCTAGGCTTGTTTGGAAGTCTATTAATTGTGTCCTCAAGTAACTGGTGTTTGAATTCACAGTACTCTTTCCAAAAGTAGAAATGTGCTTATTTTCTTCCGTCACATGGTAGAGTTTGTATTTACTTAAAAAATATTTTTCTGATATGTTTGAAATTCTAGATGCAAAGTTTCAGGGTATAGAAATGGAATGGGAGTAGATATTCTTTAGTTTATGCCAATTTGGATTCTCACTATTTTTTTTTAAATGGAAATTATATCCTGAGAGGCTTTTGTTCTTGGAAATTTGAGGTATGACTAAAGAATTTATGATCATATGATACAAAGGTTTTTTTTTTTTTTCCTTCAATTCCTCTGTCATTTTCATACCCAATCTAGGTAAGTATACATGTGAGTTATTCCCCTGAGACTTCTAAAAGCATTCTGGGCTTTCTATATGTGGTAGAAATGATAATTTCATTGACATATACCCTGTATTTTGGACTTGGTTGCTATGTGTAAGGTGAAAAATAGCATTTTTCCCCCTCTTAAGTACTGTTTTTTAGGGAACTGAAGAAATTAATGGATTCCTAGAGTAGAGGAAGGAAGAGTTATAAGCATAGCAACCTTTCATTGTGAAAACCTAAAGCTCCTACATTTGTATGACTTCTGAAACATTCAGATCCATGGGTGGCTACTGGATGTCTATTAGCAAATACCCCTATTTTTGAGCTAATTTTCATTTAACAAGCAAAAGATTTTTATGAGAGTATAATTTCATGAACTGTGCATTTCATGAACTGTGCATTTTTTGAAGGCTGCATTTGTTGCCAGTACCTGAGAATGGAAGAGGTAAAGAATAGAATTCTGTGAACATGGCCTAGCCTCTGTGATTTCATAATGCTGAAGTATGCTTTTTGAAAAAGTTAAATTCTTGCCAATTTTACTCTAGCAGGAATAAATAAATCTAGTATTCTGAGAGTTTTAATGAAACTAGACATAAAACAAGTTAAAATTAATGGAGAAATGGCTAGATATCCACGACTGTTAGCGTCAGTACATTGTCAGTATCTTCCAGAAATGTAACTGCTATTAAGCAAGCTGAGTTATTTCCAGGCGTTGAATCCATGAAGAATGATAAATGTTTTCTCATCATACTTATTCTTAGAATGTTGTGATACTTTTGATATTTCAGTTACTCGTCTTTAAAAGGGGAGTGCCCTTCCCTGGGCCTTGCCCAAGAGAAGAAAGAAAGACTATATTAAGACAGAAAACATGGACATTTTAAAGAGACGAACACACTGCTATGTGAAATACCAGTTCTACTTAGTAAACTCCCTGGAACCTGTAACAAACAACAATGCACATTAAAAACACTTAATCCAAAAAGAGTTCTGAAGATGGATGGTGGTGATGGTCATACAACAGTGTGAAAGTGCTTAATGCCACTTAACTTAATGGTGAATATGGCACATTTTATGTATATTTTATTATAAAAAACGTAGTTGAGTCCTAAAAATAGGGAGGTGCTACATTGTCTAATAAGTATAGTGTCGTATATGTGCTCTGTTCAGTACTGATTTTCTTTCAGCAAGCATTTATATAAGCACTTGACTTTGTCAAAGCCTAGTCCTGGGTGTATTAGTCTGTTCTTGTATTGCTATAAAGAAATATCTGAAACTAGGTAATTTATAAAGAAAGGTAATTGGCTCATACTTCTTCAGGCTGTACAGGAAGCATGGAGGCATCTGCTTGGCTTCTGAGGAGGCCTCAGGAAACTTACAGTCATGGTGGAAGGTGAAAGGGGAGCCAGGCGTCTTACATGTTGGAGCAGGAGCAAGAGAAAGAGTGGGGAGCTGCTACACACTTCTGAATAACTAGATCTCATGAGAACCGTATCACAAGACGGCAGCAAGGGAATGGTGCTAAACCATTCATGAAGGATTCACCCCTGTGATTCAATCCCCTCCCACCAGGCTCCCATCTCCAACACTGGGGATTACAGTTTGACATGAGGTTTGGGTGAGGACACAGATCCAAACTATGTCACTGGGTATGTGGTCAGAGTGGAAAATGAGGAAGTCTTCACTTTTAGGAACACCCAATCTAGATAACATTCAACATCCCGTTACAAAGTAGGTTGTGGTAGGTGTTACTCTGGAGGTACCAAATAATGTTTTGAGAGCATAGGGAGGGAACACTTAGAAATTAAATACTAATTTCATTAATAAAATTATGTGATGATTATAAGTGAATGTAATATGATTAGTCAGTACTCTTGGTTTGCAAACAGCACAGGGACCCATCTTATATTAGCTTAAAGAAAATAGAATCTCTTAGCTTAAACAAATAGCAATTCAGGAAGTACACCTCAGGCTTGGTTAGATCCTAGGTTTCGAATGATATCATCCTATAATTTCTTTGTCTGCATCTACTAGGGCTTTTCTTTTTTTATTCAGTTATATTTTCTGGCCAGCGTCACTCTGGGCTTTTATTTTCGTTAGTTATTCAGGTTAAAAGGAATAACCTTTCTTGACAGATTCTGATTGATCTGGCTTGGGTCACTCATCCAGCCTTAAGTAGGGGTGTTGCTTGTGTGCCCACATGAGTGGACATGTATGCAGGTAGGTGGTGGGGGTTTGGTCTCACCTAACCCCATGTACTGAGAACACAGGAAGATGTGTCTTCAAAGGGTCTGGCCAAACAAAAACTGTACCCTACATCAGTTTCAAAAACTGATCATACAGTCATTGATTAATTATTCCTTATTTAAATAGGTTGGTCACATTGCTTTTCTAAGCATTATCATTAGTAATACTTTATTATTATTGAAATGAACTATCTGGTAATATTGTGATCTGGTGGAGAACAGAAAATTAATGATTGGAAAGGGCAAAAGCAACATGTTTTTGGGAGGGAGGATCTGATAGTTTCTTTTACAAAGTACATTTACAGATGCTTTAATAATGAGAAAAATTAGTGGTAATCAGAATGTTTTCCAAAACAGTACACTGCAGATTGATCATCAGTCACTGATATGTAAAGAATGTTCCCATTAGTATTATTCTAAAAAGCTCATTAAATTGGTCCCACGAATAAATATGGCTGTAGACTATCCAGCTCATTATCATTATCCACCTAAGAGTACGTAAGAAGTATTTTATATCATATCTTCTTTGGCCTTTTCACTGAGGGCCTATGCCATTCTCAATGCAAATAATCTTTTCCGAATATGGGAGAATTACTAACAAAATAAATTTATACCTGCTCACCAGGATGCTATACATACTTGCACATGTAATTTTGCTTATAGCTTCAGAAGATTCATGGGCCCTTCTTTCGCCAACTGTTTCATGAACCCATGAGCCCCAGATTAAGAACTCTTCCTCTTGGTGGTTGTTAAAATATAACTACGTAGCAGGAAGAGGACCATTGTGATCCACTACCAATAGAACATTTATAGTTGAAAATGCAATTTGAGTTGTTTGATCACCAGTGATGCTAAGTTATGCATTTGTTTACATCTCATAACATGTAAATATTTATGCAAGATGGCTATCCAGGCAAAAAGAAAAAAAAAAAAGAAAAACAACCATGAAATAGAGAATGCAAGGTGACCCATGTAAACAGGCTAGAGATACATTTGAAAAAGATGAGGGTTGAAGAGTGTGTAGATGTTGGCAGGTAAAGAGATAGCATCCTCTGGGGAGGATATTATCAGGAGTCAGAGTAATCTTGGTAAATGGGAGAAAATGTAAGAAATGAACGTGTAGAAGAGTGGAAAGCCAACTTTCAGGTCATACTTCCACTTGCTCATCATATGGCCTTGGGCAAGTTACCTATCCTCTCTAAGAATGAGTTTCCTTCCACCTCGGTAAAATAGTGACACTAACAGTCCTTCCTCCTATGCTATTGGGAAATTTTCTGAGCTGATCTATGTAAAGTACTGGCATGTAGAGAGTGCTCAATAGAAATCTTAGTTCTTATTATTGTTGGTTGTTATTAGTTTCAATTAAAATTGAAATAGAGGAATAGGAACAAATAGGAACTACAATGGGTAAATAATTACTCATGAGAGTATGACCTAAGAGATTCCATTTTGAAATGAATTAACAATGTAGTATTAATAAATTCAACCTCTAACATGATTGTAGAGAGAAGAAATTCTTCTAGTTCTTTGTGCCCTTGTGAGAGCCTTAATTGAGAACTGTATTCTTCTCTGAATTTCAAAAATAGAGATTATCATGAAGATATCTTAGTGATTTTTAAACTCTTTTTAGAGCAATACAAATGAAGATTAACATTTACATATATCACATGCTCCATGGTGGTTTGATTGAAAAGCATTGTGTGGGTATGTGTGTGTGGGCAGTAAAGCAAATCAAATAGCACAAGTTTTGTTTTTGTGATATTCATAAAAATCAATACTCAGCACAGAAATATGACTCAGTAAGAATTGCTTATTATGGACTATAACATAGATAAGATAGGCTGCACAGTGATGTACTGTGATGGTTTTCATCTCCGCCTCTTTTCTCACTTGTGAACACCATCAGAATGTAAACGAGAGTGGCTTTATTATAGGAACAATCATGGACCCTTTCTGTGTTTCTGTTTTAACAGTATGTCATTCACAAACATCAATGTTATTAACAAATTACTTGGCATACAACTCATAACTGATCATGCCCTGTTGTCTAGTGTTCTGATTATAGGGACCTATGCTTTAGAAGGAAAGCCTGAGAAGCCAGTAAAAATGTCAGAAATCTCTCCCTCTT
Source organism: Pongo pygmaeus (assembly GCF_028885625.2). Taxonomy (NCBI): domain Eukaryota; kingdom Metazoa; phylum Chordata; class Mammalia; order Primates; family Hominidae; genus Pongo; species Pongo pygmaeus. The sequence goes on along the minus strand of NC_072376.2, from coordinate 161,315,336 downwards.
CCCCACACATTAAACGTCACGAAATATATAATGCTATTCAAATATAAGCACTGTTAAGCAGGTGATTGCAAAATATATAGTATCTTCTTTGGACAACAGAAATAAAAACAAAAGAAACCCTGTTAGGGATTTAAATCAGCTATGAAAAATCTGCTGATTTTATATTATTGTTAAACACTGGGCTGGAATTATTGTTTTGGGAAGGCCCATGAGAGCTTTTGCTCTGTGGGTTTTTAAAGGTAAGAATAAATTTCATGTTTGAGATGTTTTTGATGTGCCTGTAACCAGAATAGAAGTGTCTTAGATTATAACTTTCTCTCAGATTGAGTAATTCTGTTGTAATAAGTCAGCATATGTTGCCGTCTATTCTAAAAACTGCATGAAGATAAAAACATATTATATAAAACCATCTATAGTATCAAGTCTTTACAATCTCACTATGCTTAAGATATAATGCCAACACCATACACTAGATAATTTCCAGATGGTTTAAAGAGAACCTCAATTGAGAAAAACACTGAGTTGAACACATATCTGACTCTTGGATAGAGAAGTCTCTTTATAAGAAGAGAGCGGTAGAAGGAAGTACGTGTGTGCATGCATGCATACACACATGCATACATACACTGAACATTTTGATTATATAAAAATTCAAAATTCCCATATGCCAAACAAAATTAAGACAAAATTTGGGAAATGATGAGTAGGTTGATATCTCCGTAATAAGAGCTAATACTTATCGATAAGAAGACCATGAAGACTTCCAAGAGAGGAGGGAAAAAACAAGAAAAAGACATGAACAGGCAGCTCATAGAAAAGCAAATACAGACCAGGTGCGGTGGCTCACGCCTGTAATCCCAGCACTTTGCGAGGCGGAGGCGGGTGGATCACCTGAGGTCAGGAGTTTGAGACCAGCCTGGCCAACATGGTGAAACCACACCTCTACTAAAAATACAAAAAATTAGCTGGGCATGGTGGCAGGCACCTGTAATCCCAGCTACTCAGGAGGCTGAGGCAGGAGAATCACTTGAACCCAGGAGGTGGAGGTTGCAGTGAGCCAAGATTGTGCCATTGCACTCCAGCCTGGACAACAAGAGCAAAACTTCATCTCAAAAAAAAAAAAGAAAAAAAAAAGAAAATACATATGGAGTGTATGAACTTCTAAACTGTTTAGTCATGCTACTAAATAGAGAAATAGAAGTGAGAGCAACAATTTGGTATCATTTCAAATTGGATTTTCAGAAAAAGCAAATGGTGGGTAGGGAGCACTGAGACCATCATTCTTGGATGGAGTCCAGTGGAGAGTAGAAAGAGACACAAGTAATTTGGCAGCATGCACTATCAGAAGTAGCAATGTGATTCCAGAGCATGGACTCTTCAGCCAGGTGTCCTCAGTTTTACCACTTTACCAGCTGTGTGATCTTAGGCAAATTATTTATTAACGTTTTGGTGCCTCAGTGTTGTCATCTGTAAAATGGAGATGATAGAATGTACCAAACAGTATTGTTATAAGGACTCAGTTAGTTAGAATATGTAAAGTGCTTAGAAAAGTGCTTGTCACATAGTAAGTCCTACATAAATGTATTTGCTATATTATTATCATTGTCTTTAGATGCCTCAAAAGATCCAGTTTCTAGGAGTGTGTCATCAGGAAGTTGTTATACGTATGGAAAAAGATTTATGTATGATGGTGTTAATTTAGCATAATTTACAAAAATTTAATAACTTTTTTCCCAGTGAATTGGCAATTAGCCAAATCTTGGTAAACTTATTTTTTTCTTATTATGATATAAAAATGCAGCTATGTCTGTGAAGAAAATTTATAGGAAATCATTACAATTTATTTTTTATATTTAATATTATGATATGCAGCTCTATAGACAGAATTTGTGTCTGCGCAGTTATGTATGTGTATATTTTATTCTCAGTGGGAAGAAATGCATATTTTTTTTCTTAGTGGAAGAAAATGCCTCAAAATCAGTGGTGTTTGTCTATGAGTAATAGGATTACTGCTTTGTTAATTTTTCTTTTTGTATTTACCAAATTTTCTACAATGAGAATGTATTGTTTCTAGGACAAAAAATTATTAAAAGAGCAGCAGTAATGATTTTATTTGAGAGTGTAATAAATCTCTCACATGTAAGAACAAGATCATCTTTGCCTCCAGATGGCACTACCATTTTCACAGAGAAGTAAAGAGTTCTGGGCTGATGAGCATTTTGTTCAGTTAGGATCTAGGCTTCATGGATACATTTGTCTTGCTTCCTAAACCAGCCCTAGACAGATGGGTGGAGGGAGGCATGGACCCTGCACATGCCCCCTCAGAATGTTGCTTTTTTTCTTGCAGGTTTTTGCCTACTTCTAGATTCTTTAAAGTTATGGGGCCATTTGTTGTAACATCTATTAAAACCACTTGAGAGCAAATGAAATTGTTTGTTTATAATAATCTGAAAAGCAAGCATGATGAATAAAATACATTTTTCATAGTATAGTTTATTTCCTAAGCGAATAGAGCAACTTTAAAGAGCTATTAGGGCAGAATAAAAATACTGCATAAAAATCATTATTTCTAACATTTATTTCTCCTCTATATTAATGATCTTTCCTCCTGCTCCATCATTCCATCAGGCCTGAAATTTGACTCCTTCAGTTCCTGTGATCCCGTAAGAATGGTTCGTTCAGGTTCTTAGGTTAGATCAACAATCCTTTGCTTTTTCTTTTCTTTTCTGTTTATTATTTTAAGTTGCACTGTTCTTACATAATGATCCTTTCACTTAATGAGATAAGGCAAAGTTAACTGAATAAATAGGAGGAGTTTTATTTATTAATTGGTATTAGGTGAATCACTGGAAATTTTGAGCCTAACAGATTTTTCTGTAGGCAAATCAGTTGCAAAATATTTTAAAGATTTGCATTTATGCATATCATGAAAAACTTACTGTTTTAAAAATACTTTTGTTAATAACCCTAATACTGTTAATAACTTCATGGTTTGTAATTGGCCTGCTGACTGAATACTCATGGAGTCTCTGGACATGGAAATAGTGACTTATCTAGATTTACATTTATGATTTATTCAGCTGTTATTGCTAAGTAGTACTTTTATAGTAAAAACTAAATATAAGGCAAAAGGTAAAGGAAAAATAATTATCACATAAATTTACTTTCAGAAGCTCTCATGTCTAACATCAGTATATGTGACAAATTATTTTCCACAAGTCTTTAATGTATTTAAGTCTGACCTATTGGTAATAATTTTTGAGTATATTTTTTTGAAAAATAACATTAAGGTCAAAATGCAATTGAGATCGGTGACAATCAAGGTAGATTATAGTTATCTACTGGAAAGTTGAATTAGTTGAACTGAACAGAAGCCATATCATCTAGACAGGGGTTGGGAATTTTCATATGATGCCTTAATTTATCTCTTTATTATTTTTAAATTAATTAACAAAAGCAAAATAATAGTACTCATAATTTGCTCCCCAGAGTTAACAAATGTTAATTTTTCATTGGGTTCAGATCTTTCTTTAAATGAGAGACAGAATATTACAAAGTTCAAATCAGATTTGGATCCCTTCCCCACCCTTTTCACTTCCTCCCTGTCTTTGTGGAAGCAGTCCAAGTCAAGAATGTCATATGTATTTTCTGCCCATGTTTTTATCCTACATATATAGGTGTATGCATGTATTTAGCAATTTTACATAAATGGAATCTTACCCTTGCAAAACATCTAATGATTTTTGAGCTCTATGTGTGATGATACATTTAGATGTAGTTTATTTTACTATAACTGCCTGATAGTATTCTGTCGCTTATCTAGTTCTCTATTAATGGACATTTAGATTGTTTCCAGTTTTATTGCTGATAAAAATAGTGCTGCAGAGACAAATTTTGTAAATGTCTGCTTATATACAAGAGCAAAGATTTCTCTAGGATGTATAATTAGAAGTAGAATTTCTGTGTAATGAAGAAATGTATATATCTTGCATTTTATAAACTTTGCATAATGCCTGCCAGTATGTTTGTACTAGTTTACGTTCTCATCAGTATGTGTAAGGTACTGATTTGCCACATCCTTGCTTACGCTTTGTATTGTGGGTAGGAAGTAGTGTATCATTTGTAATTTAAATGTGAATCTCTTCATTACAGGAAAGTTGGGCATATTTTCATAGGTTTATCAGACTGAGTTTCCTCTTCTATAAATTGCTGTTCATATCCTGTTTACCTATATCACTTGTGACTTGATGTCTGTTTATTGATTTTTCAAAGGTATTAATCCGCGCATTAAACTTTTGGTTATGTGAGTTGAAAATATGCTCTCCCAGTCTACTGCTTGTGCTTTAACTTTGTTATAATGTTCTTTTTCATACAGATGCTTTAAATTTTGATGTCATCAAAATTTCAGTTTTTACTGCTTAAGGTTTGTGCTTCTCTATATCCCTTGCCTAAGAAACCCCTCTCTACTCTAAGTTTATGAAGGCATTTTTCAATGTATTCTTGCAGTTGTATTTCTATTTTTCTTTGTCTCAAAGCTTTTCATGTAGTAGTTGATAAAAGAATTTATTTTTTGGAAACATAGTAGTTACTTTAGGAAATGATGCATTTCTACCACCATCCTCTAAAATAATCCTCACAGTGATAGGGATGATTTCCTATGATATTTAAGAGGCTAAGAACAGAATACAGTTATACCCTGTGACTTACCAAGAGTGAGTGCTACATAGCTATTTAGAAGCTTTCAATAAACACTAGGTAAAATACAGAAGTTGGGGCTGTTTATTTCTTATTTGGTTTTGAGGTTCAAATATTTATGAAAGTATTATGCTTGTGTGGAAAGATAACAGGGGACACTTCTGGTTTTGATCAGTTATTCATTGCAGATTTAGATTGCTATCTTAAACTTCTTTTGAAAATAAATACAAGGCCACACAGACTGGAAAAGCTCAAATGATATGTATTTCTGCTCTAAACTCTGAACAGTTTGTCACCTGGGGTGTGATGGGACACTCAGTCATCCTTTTGGGATGAAGCCTAACTAAGGGGGGGTGGGTGTGTGTGTGCACGTGCACCTGTGTGTGCGCCTGTGTGTGTGTATGTGCATATTCACAGTGATGTGGTCTGGATCAGAGAGGGAGAGTTCAGTCACAGATTAAAAGATAAAAATTATGTGCTTTTAGAAAATATAAATAAGTAAAAGAATGTAATCCTAGAATGTGCTGACAGTTGAGTTTTTGAAAATACAGTTCAAGTTGCCATTATAAGACTCTTAGATGAAGCTAATTTTTGTTCCTAATAAAGGAAGGAGCATTTTTTTTTACTCCTCCACATTTCTCTTGTTTTGCATCTCTCTTCCATTTAAATTACCAATAGACAGTGCCTGCATTTTATTATTGAAAGGCTAAATCTGAATCTCCAAACTGTGAATACTTAGCCAAAAATCTAGTTAGAATTCCAGCTTGATCTTTTTTTACTTCACTTATGTATTCTAATATAGTTTCAGTCTTCTGAAATTTAACCAATTTTCACTGTAATTTTAGGAATAAGTCAGTCCCAGGAAAATAAGTGATTAAGGGGATACGTTGCTTTCCTAACAGTAAGAATGGCACAGCTCCACCCACCCCTCCCTGCAAAGAATGAAAGCCACCCACTGGTGTCTACAGTGGAGGGTGTGTGCAGCAATGGTCAGTGCTGCCTTGAATGTTTATTGTGTTCACCAAGTCTCAGTCGTGATGTGCTTTCCAGACATCAGTGCCTGTGGCGACCCCAGGAGACAGGTGTGATAACCCTCCTTTGCTGATGAGGAAACTTACACTTTTGAGAGGGTGAGTAGCTTGGCCAGGATGACACAATTAGTAAATGCAACAACTGAATGTGTTATAGCCCAGCTCTGACCAACCCGGAAACCCTCTTTTTAAAATTGATGCTGTCTCCCTAAAATGTGCAGTGTTAAGTTTTATAAGTGGATTTTCTTGTTCTTTACTTGGGAAGAATGTGGTAGGAGAGGAAGAGGAGGCCTGGAGTTCCTTCATCTTGGTATGTGTTGCAGAGGAAGCAAGATAAAGGAAAACTATTTATTCTAGCAACGCCGAAGACTAAATTTTGCCTGCTTAGTAGTTAATCTTAGAGCTTGCTCTGGTTGTCTATGCATATGGCACCTTACATAAGTATCTTTTGATGTGACATTGTCTGAAGATGATGTGAGTAGGACGACACTGTCCAGAAGATTTAAGGATAGATCTCAATAGCATTGTGTTGAATTAAAAAGAAAGAAAAACCGGAGTGTTGAGCAATATAGACCTTGTGATGCCATTTATATAAAAATCTAAAACCACATAGAATATGTCCATTTGTTTATGTGTGCATATAATGGAAGTATAAAAATACAGAACAAAGATATCAAGCAAAATTTAATTAGTGTTTCACCCTGGAGAGGGAGGGACAGGGGAACAAACACGTTACCCTTGTCTGTAATATTTTAATTTTATTTTGAAAAATATTTGAATTGGATTTGGATTTCATTAAATGTTAACATCTTTTAAATCTAAATATTAAGTATATAGATATTTTGTTAGATGCTATATTATTGCCTCTCCTCTTCTGTACTTGAATTTTTTCCCCAAGTGACAGCAACAACAAAATGTGGTCATAGCCAGGAGAATTTGCTACCAATTGCTGTGCCCCAAAGCAAAATAGTTTGGAACCTAGAACTAGTTTCTTTGATTCTTTGTTTGGGCCAGTGGTGGGTGGTGGGCCGGATGGGGGATGGGCAGTTGATGCAACCAGCCAAAATGAAAGACATTAAGCTCTTGCTACAACTAAAAAATGTGTAGTTGGAATATAGCAAGAAACTGCAATTTAGGTCTCCCAAATTGTGTAAGATGACATTGAGTTGAGGGTTGGAGTACTGAAGATTATCTGAGGTTTCCTTGTAAGGTTTAGTTTGGCGTATGTCTTTGGTGACTATATGTGTTCTGTGTATCTGAACCCTGACAGTAGTCTGTAAAGCATATTTTTGTCACTACTCCTGGCCACATGATGTGTGATACTCTTGTACTCTGTGGGCACATGAATTATAGCATTATAATCTCAATTATTTTAGGTAAGAAAGAAATCTGAATGGCCAGTATACAAATACTCACTGCTTGGAGTGACCTTTTTTCCCCTCTCAGTCTAAGATGTTCATGTTAACTCGCGGATAGGTAAGAAAAATACATTCTTTCAGGGATTCTGCTTCTTTGAGTTATAACGAAAGGTCCCTGGCCATGTATGTAGGTCACAAGACACCAGGTTGTATTGTAATTTTATTTCTGTATTTTAAACTTGGATTTAAGCTTCTGCAATTAAACTAGGATGTAGTGTTAACAGTTCCCTGAATTAAGTCTCCATAAATTTGAAGCCCATAAACTACTGTTATTGCTCATCTAAAGGGGAATATACTGTGAACTGAAGATTTGAGAAAATCTGGATTTGTTAATTCTTGGAGGATGGTGTAGTTTCTTGGAGGCTTCTCTGTCCATTGCCTCATTTTAATCACTTGTATTCAAAACTTTATTATTAGATAACTTAAGCACTGTTTCATTCATTGAAAGCACAGGTAACTTGACTTGGAATGGTATGGGTGAGAAGCAGCCAGCTGGTTTGAGATGAACTGAGTTTAGATAGCATTTGATTACAACTTACATTTCATAACAATGGGAAATTTACATGTATATACAAGATTATTAGCATATTTTCTAAAAGTTGGACATGGTTTTTGAATTTAACAATTCAAACATTGAAAAATAAACATTGTTTTTTAAAGGTACCTAATTTTTTATGTGACTTGTACTTAATAGCTTTTATAGAAAACATCATGTATAATGGTAGTTATTGGAATTTATGTAGTTTAAAAAAACACAGTTTAAAGGACTTTATAGACATTATGTCATTTAGATTCATCCTTCTCTTGTGATTATAGGGAAATTCTCCAATTTTCAATTATGTGTAGGGAAATTTTTAGTGAGGAAAAATAAAGTATATTTTCCTTACATTCCTAAGGAAAAATCACTGGTAAAAAAACAGAATTTAGGACTGAGTTAGTAAATTACCTACCTTGGGATATTGTACCATGAACTTATTTGAGATATAACAGTTAAAAGGACCTGCTAGGCAAAAAATATTTTGCATGAAGTTTAAATATGGATATATTTTCATTTTAATATATTTTCAGTAAACATTTTATTATATAATATGTTCAATTTTCAAACAACTAACTTGGAAATTCTTAATAATTAGAGATAATTTTTTAGGTAGCTAATTCTTTGGAAAAGAAAAATAACATTTCTAATACGCTTTCTGTCACCTAAGAAAAGGTCCATCAGAAAAGGTGAAGTTTAGGTTTAAAAGTTTTGACAAAGATAACATTATGACAAGACAGATAAGGCCTAAGTCTAGTGGATGAAGACTTGGGAACATGTGACTATCCCTGAAGGTGGCAAGTCATGGGTTATTTAAATTAGGTGCTGAGTAGTTCATGGCTCAATTTGATAAGGAAAAACACCAAGAATTTTTAGAGACAGAAGAGAAAATATAAAAGGCTAATAAACATGAGATTTTATCTCAATATCAAAGATACAATTAAGACAATAAAACCTATTCCTTGCTTTTCATATTGACAAAATTTTTAGAATAGTTTGCTTTTATAAATGAGAATGCACATATTCTCCTAATGACAGTCTAAACTGGGATATCCTTTCTGGAAAGCCATTTGGCAATATGCTAGGAGCCTTGTTTCTTTACCCTTTGACCCAATATCTCCACTTCTAGGAAACTATCCTAGGGGAGTAATGAGAAATTTGGACAAACATTTACAAAAATTCATTGCAGTGTTAGCAAGACCTAGAAAACAACAACTAATAGGAGAATTATTCAACAAAGTTTGGTATGTTGCTATTATTTAGGACTAGTAGATGTTTTAAATTTTCTAATAACTTTCAAGATACAGGAAAATGCTGTTTCTTATAATACTGAGTGAAAAAAAACAGGATATAAAACAATATATATAGCATGATCTCAGTACTTCTTATATATGCAGAAATACACAGTCTTAGATGTATTAATAGATCAATTAGATGAAATACACTAAATATTTCTCTGAATGGTGATATTATGGGTGATTTCATTTTTTCTTAACACTTTTATTTTCTGTTTTCTACAGTCTATTTTCATAAATAGATAATTAAATAGTTAAATGATTGCCTATTGGTAAAGATACCTGTTGATCAGCAAGAAACGTGGTTCAGCATTTTTTGTAAAAGAAAGTATCTTTGAATTATAAGGTTTTAGAGCATGACTTGATCATTTCAATGAGTTTAAAAACCTGAGTTTGATGCTGTGGAATATAAAGAAACAGAATGATCTCTGCCTTCCAGGTATATAAAACTTGGTGGGAGAATCAAGATAAAACTCTACTGAAAATCCTACAAATAAGATATCTGAATTTTAGAGAACCTACCTCTATAGTCACCTTAAAATAGAGGATGGAAATCTAGTTTATGTTCCTATCACATATATTTGTTTTTTATCAGTTACCTGATAACTGGCTGGCACTGATCAATATAATTAATTATTTTGATCATTTTCTCTAATTCGTTGAGGCCTGGCTTGGCCCCTCTGTGACATGTAACACCCCTTTCCTCTGTTTTGATGAAAACTTGAAACACGTTCACTTAGAGGTAATGGTCCCCTGCTAGTTCAAATGTGATAGCTAATAAAGAACCTTTTTATTTTGTAGCTAAGGGTATTGATTTGGCCACATGTTGGGTTGCCTCCTGCTTCAGCACAATAGCCGGAGGAGGTAGGTAGGAGGGAGTGCTCTTCTAAGGGTGTGTGTAGTTTCTGCTTTTGGTGTGCTCTGAAAATCTAATCTAAAAACTGTTGCTTTTTTAACTTCCAGGAAGGTTTTACTGAGAGCATGCTAACAGGTTATCAGGACTTTCTTTACGTTAACTTGCTAATATATATTATTGGAAGAAAATACTCTAATATTAGTGTTCAAAGTCAGGATTGAACATCATTCCAGTAGTAAATAGTGATGGGACAAGGATATTGATGTGTGCCATTTTACAGTACTTCAGTAAGACTAAAATAATTAAAAGAGCTCCTAACTAATGTAAAAATGGAATGGTGAACTAATTTATTTAGAAGGATGTATTCCTAATGAAGTGGGGCCTCTGATAGATTTGAGTGATTTACATTCATTTAGATTCATTATGTGCGTATGCTTGCAAATGATATTCTAGAACTATGAGAAAAGCTTTTTGGCATACTTGGAAGTCGACTGAAATCCTGTCTCAGTGGTAATTTATACAGACTTTAACACTGTTTTATTTGAAGAATAAGCTGTTTAATGAATGGATCAATAAAATTTCACAAAAGTAAACCAATCAAAACTAATTATATGTTTGAGAAGCGTGATAAAATTATTTTTATATGGGAAAATACATGAAAAAGATACATTTTTACAATCTTATAAGCCACTTACGGCCATTGACTCTGATTTTAAGACTTTCTTTAGTTGAATAAAACAATCAAGTGAACCCTACATGTAACAGGGGTTTCTGTTGTTACCAGACCACATTTCTCCTGTATTATAAATGCCATCTTCCTAACAGACAATCTGTGACTTTGAGTACTGTGTAGTGACTGGATTGAAATTACACTGCTTGGGTTTGAATTCTGGCTCTGGACAGTTGTTAGTATTGATCTTGGAAAAGTTATTAATTTCTATAAGCCTCAGTTTCTCCATTTGTAATAATCTGCTTAATTTACTTGGTAGTTGTGAAGATTAAATGAATAATACCCACAGATCCATTAGCGCAGTGCCTGGCACTTCTGTAAACGTTAACTCTTTGCAAATGGTTGTCATGACTTAATTAAGACATATTTTTAATACTTGCTGTTACATTTTCTTAGGCCAAAACATGTTAAGTCCAATAATTACGCAGCTTAAATTCACATCTCCCTGAAACTATCGACTGTCAGACTTTAACATTGATCCTGTACTTACTTTGCGTTTTCTAGGCCACACATTCTGATGGTTAAGAAATTGAAACAGATTTTTTCTTAATAATTATCTTGGACAGCAATGAATTGCTTTATGTTAACATTCTTAGAGTTTAGTATTTGAAAACTCCTAAATGTAAATATTTAGGATCCTATCAGTCAGATTCTTAGTTAAAGCTTTGCCGGCCTCCTATTTCTCTTAGGATAAAAAGACCAGACTTGTAATATGGCCTGCAAGACCCTGGCCTGGCTCTGAGGAGCTCTTTTTCTCATCTCTTACCTCCTCTCTCACAACTTAGTTCCAGGTGGGCTTAATTTCTCCAGGATTTCCAGCAGTATGTATATACTCTCACTAGTGGGTAGTTTTCTCTGCCTTGGGGTAATTATCTTTCCATACCTCCTAACCACCACAACATCCTTGCTCACATCTGTGTCCTACCGGTTAGTACTCCAGGGATGAGCTTAAACTGCTCCATCCAGAAGGCATTCCAAACTCTGACCTCAAATTCCTCTTCTCTATACATACCACTCTTCATACTTCTCCATCAAAATGTGTATATTTTTAGTATTGTTATTATTACTACTGCTATTTTATTATTACTTGCTTAACTCTCCTCCCTTCTAGAATGCATGCCTCATGAAGACAGTGCTGTTATCCTCTTGTTCACTTTTTTTGTTTGTTTGTTTTGAGACAGTCTCCCTCTCTTGCCCAGGCTGGAGTTCAGTGGTGTGATCACAACTCACTATAGCCTCAATCTCCTGGGCTCAAGCAGTCCTCCAGCCTCAGGCTTCCAAGTAGCTGGGACTGCAGGAAGGTACCATTGCACCTGGCTAAATTTAAAAATTTTTTTTAAAAAACCCAAAACCCTTTGCAGAGACAGAGTCATGCTATGCTGCCCAGGCTGGTCTTGAACGTCTGACCTCAAGTGATCCACCTGCCTCTGCCTCCCAAACGTCTGGAATGACAGGTGTGAGCCACTACGCCTGGTTGACTCTTCTTACTGAGACTTGGGAAGTCTGAGTTGGAGAATAGTGGCAAGGCCAGCAAGGCCAGTGACAGGGCACCTGTGCGTCAGACAGACTCTGAGTCCCCCACAGCAGTTCACCTGCCCTTTGCGTATGAAGCAGTTACTTCCCTTTGGAGATTTTCTCTAACTTCCCCTGAGAGGTTACATTTGTAAAGTGCTTTGAAATTCCAAAGGTCTCTCAAATTTTTATCAGTATAAAGCATTCAAACGTGGCTGGAAATAGGCCAGTTCTTAGTGTGGGTAAAACTCAGGTATAAGTAGTTCAAGGAGTCTTCTTTACTCCTTGTTGCAGTGGAATTTTTTTCAACTTGGTAACTTTCAAAAGTGAAATCCTTCCCTAGGGAGAAGCAAAGTCTTTGTGCATTCCCTACAAGTGTGGATGTAACAAGAGGTGATGTGGTCCTGGTGGTGGACAGGTATGCCTTGAACCTACTGTCCCTTCCCTAGTCCCAGCTTGGGAATGTGTGAGAAAGAGATGTGTGTGTACACATGCTGCACATCTGCATAGTTGGCAAAATATTTGCAAGATATCGTTACCCTTGAGAGTTGGAGAGAAAAGGGTTATGGCTATGTCCAATGTTCTTTTTGTGTAGCCCTATGGTGAGATTAGTGTATCTTTCTATACAAAGACATATAACATGTCAAATTGTCATTGTTATGATCTATTTCTATCTATTGGCTCTTCTTTAAGAAAAATAAGTTTATTTTGGATTTTTTGGATGTTATATGAGCAGAAGACAATTTTAACACCACTATCTTTCTAGAAATTAATCTTCAAGAATATAAAGTATTTGAAATTTAATAGTTCAGTAACTTTGTATACTGACATAATTTGCTAAACATCTAATGCATGAGTTTGGAACCATCTAATTCTCCACATGCGTTGAAGTTTATAAGCTTTGAAGATTCTCCTAAATATATGCTTTTATTTCTGGTTATTTTAAGTCAGTTAAATTTGATTATAATTTTTTCCTTCAGGTAACATTCTCAGAAGCAAATATTACAAATAAATTGTGAATGTAAATTAAAAACATTACATAGATTTTCATCATTGCTGAAAGTATGCCCCTAAGTACATTTCCTCCTTTTTTATTATGTTTTCTTGTGCTTTGATATTATGTTTTAAAATCATTTTATCATTTTGCTTCCAAAAAATTCATCAAGATCCATGTTTATTAGTTTGAATTTGAATTTCTAAATGAGATGGTAGATCATAAGTGCTGGAAAGTGATTGCTTGAAATTAACAGAGCATTACACTAGCATTATGCTTATGAGGAGACCTAAAATACTTTGTTTGCATTTTTGTGCACAGATAACATGTCACTGCTCTAGACTCCCCCCAAAAAACAAACAACACAATAAAGACTCTGGAAACCTTGGAATGGTCTTTGACCTGCAACAAAATTTTGACTATTAGTGTACCACATTTAATTAATAAATGTATTTTTATTCTTCTTTTGTTCCACATCATAATTAAAGTTTATTCAGATGAACACTTCTTTTAAGTGAATCCTGTTCTAATGAAAAATATTATATAAATAATCAGTGAATAATTTCAGTTTTGAAATGTTTTTTAAACTGGAGTTTTCAGTTATTTTATGCAGATGTGCCAGGCTTTAAGCCTGATCTATGAAATGAAATGAAGCCAACTTGGACATGAATTTTTACTTTACAAAATAGTTCCAAATAAAAAGCATTAGAAGAGCAGACTTTTAAACTCAGATACATCTGAGTTCAAAATATGACTTGATTCTCTGTCTGAGAAAAATGTGTAACTTATGTTAGATTCCTTATCCAAGAAATGGGGATAATACCTATCAAAAATAAAAGGCAAATAACATATGTAATATTTGTTGTGGAAGGTGAAACTTTACATATTTAACAAATTATCACTGCCACCTCTAGGGGTACAAGTTCCCCTGGTATGTTTAAAATAGAAAGTACATAAATGGGAACTTGAAAACTCTTGGTATTACTTCCAAAAACATACCTTCATTTAAAACATAAACTAGTTATCAGAGGAAATGTGAAAAAGTGCTCATAATTTTTAGAATCTTGAACTTCTACACTGGTACTTACTTTCCTCTTTATATTATTTAGGACATTTAAAATTGAAAATTACTGTTATCAAATCTAACATAAGAAAAAGATTGTCTTAATATTATTGCCTTATTTTAAAATCAATATCTGGCTCTGCATAGAAATGTATTTTCTGAAGCATGGGAGCGATCTATAAAAAATATTCAGAAATCAAGTTACATTATGTAGAGAGGGCAGGCATTGAAATAAATATTTTTCTCCCTGTCATTAGAAAATAGAACATTTCCCTAAACTTGTATTTTTCTATGGGCTTGATCACCTTCCTTTCAACACTTGACTACTTTCTAATGGAAAATTTCCTTTTGAAGCCATGAGGGATTTAGTCTGTAATAAAGATATTACCCAGCAAATGGAAAGCAGACCATAACAAAAAGTAAAAAATTAAGGGCTAGTGGAATAGAGAGAACTCTTTCTTTTTCCTTTTCAGCATCCAATATGTGTTTGGATCTCAAATAGTAATTTATTGAAACATAAAATTGAAGCTTTATAGTAATATGAGGGGAAATGTAAGGATTTTATACTGTAGACTATTTTTGTAATTTCATTTTTTAAATTAGACTATTTGGGTAATACACTTTCATCAGGTAATTTAAACAATTATTTTAAGTGCCTTATAGAATCTGTGTTTAAAAATGTGTATGAATGTGTATATGTATGTATACACATACAAATATATATGCATATTTGAAATACATAGAATTTTATATAAACTAAAAAGTTTCCTATTGCTCCTCATTACCAAAAAAGACACCCTCAAAACCAAAGGTACCACTATTGTGTATCCTTTAAGACTTTTCTATAAATTTACTTGTTTACAGCTTGCCATTTTAAATTTAATAATATATTTTGGACTTATTTTCATGTCAGGTGGGAGTGCCTTTTAAGCTTGTTTTGTTTTCCATTGTATGTGTATGTTTTAATCTTAATGCTGAAGACTTTTAAATAAAATTGAGGCATTTCTTGCCTCATATAATGTTTACTGAATGCCTATCATTTGCTACATAGGTACTAGGGATATTAAAATGAAGATATTGAAGTTCCGTACCTGAAGGACTTATATAGCAATTGTTGTGTTCATATACAAAAATAATATAAATATTGAAGACATGTTCTGTGAATTTAGCAATTCATACCGAAGAGGAGCCCAGTGACTCTTCATTAGTCTCTACACCAGTCCCTGAAGTATTTCACTCCCAGATACTTTGTGTGCAATTATGTCTTACAGTAAACCTGAAACTCAGTAAATACCAGCTTGATTTGAATATAACAAGACATATCCGGGTCAGATATTTCATTATATCCTCTGCCTACAGTACAGTTGTAGTTGCTGATGTTTTCTTTATTCATTATTGAGTGCCTTTGGTATTAAGTGCTTCACCTTGATTAGCTTCTCTTCCTTCCCCTACTTCTGGTTTTTCCTAGTTCAGAATAATTACTGAAACATAATTTGATCTGGCAGTTTATTGCTAAGAATTCAAAGCCTAGAAGGTAATTGTTATGTCTGTCTACTGTCCATGAGGCTTGTTACTGTAATATAACACTGACGACACCATTGGGCTAAGATAAAAAACCTGTACATGGCCTGACACCAGAGCCCCATTGTGGAACCTACAATCTGGGTACTTCCATACTGAAGATCATGTACCACAATTTTTCTGCTTAATTTAGCCCTTTGAAGTATTTGCAGTTACCCCATACCATTTAGGACCTACCTCAGACTGTAACAGAGACCTTACAGTGGCTTAATCATGATTTAGGATTATTTGGATTTGACTCATGAAAAGCTGGTTACTGGCATGGGTTTAGAAGCTCAAGAGCATCAGGGCTGAGTCTTTGTGATCCCTTTGGCCTTTTCCTCCTGGTCCCAAACATTAGGAGGGGAAAAGGAGGCATGGAGAAAAGGATGGTGTCTATTTTAAGAAATACAACTTTACGCCAAGCGTGGTGGCTCACACCATTAATCCCAGCACTTTGGGAGGCGGAGATGGGCAGATCATGAGGTCAGGAGATCGAGACCATCCTGGCTAACAAGGTGAAATCCTGTCTCTACTAAAAATACAAAAATTAGCCAGGCGTGGTGGCGGGCGCCTGTAGTCCCAGCTGCTCGGGAGGCTGAGGCAGGAGAATGGCGTGAACCCAGGAGGCGGAGCTTGCAGTGAGCCTAGATTGTGCCACTGCACTCCAGCCTGGGCAACAGAGCAAGACTCCATCTCAAAAAAAAAAAAAAGAGACAACTTTATCAGAAGTCTTTAGTAAGCTGCTGCTTGCATCATTTAGACCAAAACTGTGTGATATGACTACCTCTAGCACTGAGGGAAGCTGGGAAATATAGTGTTTTAGCACATTGCCACCCTGAACAAAACAGACCTTCTGCTAGTAGGGAGTCAGGAGAATGGATATTCTCCTAGCAGCCTCTGCCATACTTCCACATCAGATGGTAAGCACCATGTGAGGATGTTTCCACATAATAGATGCAATGAAAGAGAGAGATGTATTTTCTCATCTGGTTAGTTCACATGGTGGGTATATTGTGAGTCTCACCAGTGTGTTGCCACCATGGTGATTATAATGCCTACTTGGTGAATTTGTTGTGGGAATTAAATGAAGTAATGTGTAAAACATCTGGCCAGCACCTGGAATATAGTGAATACTCACGGTGTTTGATGTTGTTATTAGTAGCTCAGTAAATAATACTTGGTAGGTAATAAAGTGAGATATTAGACATTCACATGAAATGTATACAATATAATTCTGTGTATTTAGGGTGTGCAACATGATGTTATGGGGTGGAGATTCCCCAAATCACAGAATAGAGGAACCCAAAATTCTGTGTAATTGCTAAACAAATTTATCTTGCATTTCTACACCAAAGCAGTCTCTCTCTCTCTCTCTTTTTTTTTTTTTTTTTTGAGACGGAGTCTCGCTCAGTCGCCCAGGCTGGAGTGCAGTGGCATGGATCTCAGCTCACCACAATCTCCGCCTCCCAGGTTCAAGCAATTCTCCTGCCTATTCTCCCGAGTAGCTGGGACTACAGGCGTGCACCCCAATGCCTGGCTAATTTTTGTATTTTTTGTAAAGATGGGTTTTCACTGTGTTGGCTAGGCTGGTCTCGAACTCCTGACCTTGTGATCTACCCGCCTCAGCCTCCCAAAGTGCTGGGATTATAGGTGTGAGCCACCCTGCCTGGCCACAGTCTTTAAAAATAATGTAAACTCTCTCTATATATATGCATGAAAATATAGGATTGGATCTCTTACTCTCTTATGGATTGGGAACAATCTCCAAGAGCAAACAATCAAGACTGGCTTTCTGACTTTGTTAGGTTTTAAATAGAGCAAATGTCTACTTCCCAAGCCACAACTATTAGTGTACATTACTATAAGTAGAAGGCAGTCTAGAGAACAGTCTAATTGTGTTTCCAACCCAGCTCCCCACTTCATGTAGATTAACTGCTAGCTCAGCCCTTGAAGGTTTTTGAATTTTTGATATTTGCCTTAAGAGTGTGAAAAAAGTAGACCTGGACATTTAATCAAATCCCAGACTATTGGGCTACAAAGAATTCTTTGATGCTTGAAAAAGTGTCAGTTTCTGACAAATGCCAGTATAATTCTCCTTTACACAGAGAGACATAAAAGGTTTTAAGTTGTATGGCTTAAAATACAAATAGTTTCTTGACAAGATAAGTTGAAAGAAGCTGCATTCTAAATCACCATTAAATCACCATTCATTGATGTTTTTGGAAGACATTAAAGTAGAAAAGTTTACATCTTTTCTATAGTTTGCATCTGTATTCCAATAGCCACACAGTGAGCTGCTCCAGATTTACAGTTCTAACCTAGTGTGTGTTAGCACTCATATCTGGGTTGATTGTCCATGGGCTTGAGTAAAGTAAGCTTTTTAGGATTATTAATCAGGAATAAAAAGCCATGGAAGGATGCCTAAAATATTAATATCTGTGATTGGTTAGTTTGTGTATATGTGTGTGTGTATGTGTCTGTATATATAGAAACTTTGTCGATGATGGAGAGTAGTATTTATGTAAGGTGTGTAAAATTTTTTTGAAATATGTTAATCTTGAAAATTTTTATTTTTCAAACTAAGTTTAAAATTATTTTATTTTCTCTTAGTATTTTATTTTGAAAATTTGATATGGATAACCCTTCCAGGAATTAAAAGTTTGCCATAATGAAGATATTTGTTTTATCATTATGTAGTGTTTTGAAAAATTATGTTCTTATTAATTATATATAATACACTATATGTATGTCATTTAATATGTAGTGTATTATATATAATATATTGAAAAACAATGTTAAGTATTTAAAAGTATGTGAATGATAATATAGTAAATTATGACAGTATTCAGTGGAATATTATGTTGCCATTTTAATGCAATCATGACATTCATGCAAGTGTAGAGAATGTTTACTATATATGGAAGCAGAATGCAATCTCTGGAGTCTGAGTACAAGCAGGCCTACTGAGACAGTTAACACAAAGGCCAGAGGCAAGAGGCCTCTGTTTTAAGGGATGCAAAGCAATGCTAAATGGATGGCTGAAGAGTTTAAGTTGGGCAGAATGGTGAGAAATGACCCTGGAGGGATAACCAGAACATAGTTTACAGAGAGTCTTGTCTGTGCCATCCTAAATATGCACTTGTTCTCTTTTCCTAGAATATTCTTCCAGTGTCTTTTATGACTGCTTTGCCTCTTCCTCAGGCTATGGCTCACCAATTACTCCTTAAGAGACCTTCTCCAAACACACTCTCTGAACCCCTCATTCTCATTCAAACACAAACATGCACACGCACATGTACACAATCATTACTCTTTATCTCACTACCCAGGGTACTTCTTTTTTAGTGCATTACAATTGGTAATTATTTTGAATTTCTTAACTTCTTGTCTCTACTAGAATGTAAGCTCCATGAGGGTAGGGGTGATCTGTTATGTTTATAGATTTATATGTCTTGCATACGGAGCATTCAGTAAATGTCTTTGAATAAATTAATCAGGAGTTTGAACTCTGTCCCCAGCACCATTCTGTGCTGTGTGGTCTTGGGCAAATTACCTTTGAATCTGTTTTCTTATTTATGAATTTGGGATACTTATACCTTAGTTTCTTATCTCAGTTTATAAAATGTGAGTTAAGGTGGTATACAAATTCAGGATCATTATATAGAAATACACATACTACAAATAAAATTACACCCCAGTGGTTTCACAGAAGTGATATTTTATATATCTACTTGGATACTTTAAGGGTACACCGATCAAAAGAATGTACTGCCATCAATTTCTCATACTTACTTGATTTGCAAAAGCTGACTTGGGGTTAAAATATTCTAGGTTAACCTGAACTTGTTAGAGAATTAATTATGCAGCTTTTGTGAGCAACACCTATAGTGGGTTAAGTAGCATCTCCTAAAAAGATATGATCGCGTCCTACTGGTATCTGTGAATGTGACCTTATTTGGAAGTAGGGTTTTTGCACATATAATTAAATTAAGGGTCTCAGGATGAGGGAATCCTGAATTTAGGATGGGCTCTAAATCCAATAGCTGGTGTCTTTATAAGAGAAAGGAAAGGGAAATTTGAGATAGAGAAACACAGGGGAAACCATATGACAATGGAGGCAGAAATTGAAGTTAAGCCAAGGAATGGGAGGGGCCAGCAGAAACTGGAAGAGGCAAGGAAGGTCTTCCCCAGAGCCTTCAGAGGGAGTGTGGCTCTGCAGACAACTGGATTTTGAACTTCTGGCCTCCAGAACTGTGTGAGAATAGATTTCTGTTGTCTTAAGCCACTAAGTAAATGCGTGTATGGTACTTTATGTCAGCCCTAGGAAATGAATGCAGTATCCCGGGTATTTTAGGTTTATTGAAAACCAAAAGAAGTTTAGGCGACAGCTTCCATTTTTGAGCTCTAGCTGTATGTATGATGAGCTGCTCACTCTCAGTTTAGAGCAGAAGAACTATTCACATTTATAAGAATTCCTTCAATTAAAAAATTGAAGTAAGGTGCTTAGGGGATTAGGAAAAGGAAAGGAGTTTTTTGTATTAGAATTGTTCATGAATTATGAGAATGCTATCAAGTAAAATGAAGAATAACAATAAGGAAAGATTTCTTGTTACTTTGTGTGTGTGTTTGCTAAAGGTGTGATAATACATTTTGGCAGGATTCCCGTCTGAGAGATTGGTGGCTCTGTGTATTTTATCCACAGCACAGAGATTATCTGACTGGCCAAAGGCCTCATGGTTCTTAGGCACTAGAGCTAGAATTAAAACCCAGGACTCTGGCTCCAGACACTTTCCTATTTTCACTGCACAAGGCTGCCTGAAGGACAATCAAGATGAAAGCCCGTGGCTCACCCAGGTCTACACGCCAGGCAGAGGCCTTGGTGTCAGGAGTGAGGTCACCCTCCCGCTCAGGGTTGCTGGGCACTCCCTGGTGGTCAGAACAGCAGGTCCAGGGAAATGGTGGGGCTGGTCTTTGCTGGCCACATTTCCCATCGTGGGGACCCAGAAAGGATGTTGAGTGAAAGCAGCTGTTGTATATAATCCATGGTGTATAATGCCTAAGTAGCTATTTACACTTCAAATTTCAATAGGGTTCCTGTGGCAAATTTTGATTTTTCCAGAGAACATTTGTACAAGTTAATGTTTAATACTTAGTCTTATAATCCATGAAAAAGAAGGGTTCTTAGATCTTTAAAAGAAAAATGAGCAAAACATCAACTTCTATAAATTGAATTGTCCTTTATATGCAGAAGTAGGGATTGGAGAGAACCAAGTTCCCTTTGGTAATATACTCACTGTGTAAAGAAACGTTTAGAAAGTTAATGAAATGATTCAAAATTGCTTTAGAATTATTCAGAGTTTTTTAGAGTGTATTGTTTTCAGCTAATCAGTTTACTTCATGAAATACATTAAAATGGTCTGTTGTGTGATTTTTAAATGAATTAAGGAACTTTATAGGAACCTGTTTTCAGGGACTCATACATTTTTGTCCCTATATTATTATTCAGGTTGAAAAACATCTCAAGTCATGGTATGAAGGTAGTGCTTGTTTTTCATAGTTTAATGAAACTCTTCCCCTCAGCTTATTTAGTTGACTATAGAAGGAAAATAAATATTTATTTCTTTTGCAATTAAAACATTCAAGTAAAGCTTCAGTTACCTTTCTAAAGTCTTTGTTAACAAGAGGTGCTTTGTTATAAAAAGTTGATGGTAATTTAAACACGTACAGAATGGTTGGATATAAATTTTTCTCAAATTGCCTTGAACTTTTAATGGATAAAGTGAAGAAACTTTGCCCCAGGGAAAACACAACTATTTCAAGTTTTATTACTCATAAGTACTAACATATGAATTTTTAGTCTGTTTATATATGAAATTTATGTGCTGCTTTATATTTATGTGATGTATCATGAAATATTGCATATGATATGTTCAGTACAACTTTGGTGTTGGGATTATTCCAGAGAGCTGAGCATTTGCTTAAAATTCAAGACTATTTTGTTTTAAACATTTGGAATAGAAATCTGTCTAAAATAAATTGCCCGTTTTCCTGTCTTCTTAAATAGATTGTACTGATCAAAACCTTTCCTTGATGAATGATCACACTATGGTTTATTTTAAGCTTTCTAGGAGCTTAGTTGCTTTTGTAAGCATAGTGGAATGCCTTGTCCCAAGTATAGCTTCCACCTCTAGCTGCCTGTAAGTACACTGAGGGCAGGATTAACATTTTTCAATTCCTGGCACATCCAGCACAACACATGGTCAATCATTTTACTTGAATGAATGAAACCATTATGACAAAATATGGTGCCCCTTAGGATCAGCTGATATATTTAGCGTTCTTTGCCATCATAATAAATAACCCCAGACTGCTGTCACTGCTTCCTGCTTTGGGGCTGTTATCTTGTCTGCCTTGTATAGCTCAACATAACATAACATACCTTCTTACTCTGTCATGAGTTTGGAGTATTTCATTGAGTATGGTTCAATATTATGTACAATGAGAGCAAATAAGCTCTAATAGCCTGACTTGGTATCTGTGTATGAACACATTTAGCACACACATTTGGTATTATCGGCTTCAATCACAGAAGTCTATTTTACTTAATTTTTCTGCCATTTGCTTCAGTCCTTTTCTTTTGAGAAGTGCATCTGTTCAGTTTAGGATAACCCTTGTGGTACAGTTGTAACTATGACTCCTTGTTGCTGTGATCCCCACCTTGTTGGGAACTTTAACTGATGCCATGTTTCCAAAACCCAGAGTGAGGATTCATCTAGATGGCTTATCTCATTGCTGCCCCAAATAAGTCCATATTCTAGAGGATTTAGGGGCAGAGCCCTAAACCACAAGCCACGAGAGTAAAATTTCTTTGAAGTTGTATGTTCTTTCTTAAAAATTAATGCCAATTTAGAGTCTATACCTACTAATTCATATTTATTTTGATGTAAAACAATATTTTAAGTAACTAGTGGGAAAACATTTCCTCTCTCCACACATACACACACGTGTGTATTTAAGTACATATCCTGTTTTTTTTCCTACTGTTACTCTCACCTCCCCCATCCCAACACACACATTGGTTACCTATCATTTTAAAAACTTTGAGAATGAGAGAGAGCTTTATTTCCAACCCACGAAATCCTGGACCGCTTCCCCCTCTACATTCTGCTTGCAAACTGAACAATTCCTTCTTTAGTTGATCTTTTTTTCCTCCCTATGCCTTTATCATAGGTAGAAACCAGATTATATTTTCAGCATCCTGTCTAGAAATCTTCTTAGCCAGATCTATAAGTTCATTTCCATCTTTCAAGTAATCTCAGGCAAAAATGTTATGAATTATTTCACCACAATAAACTGTTCTTTCCCTAGTCTTTAATTATCTTTCTATAATTTTTCCTGCTTCTGTGTAGTACCCAGTCCCAAAACTGATGCTACATGTTTTTAATTTTTATTTTTTGAGGGTCTTGCTCTGTCCCTGAGGTCGAAGTGCAGTGATGCGGTCGCAGCTCACTGCAACCTTGACCTCCCAGGCTCAAGTGATCCTCTCACCTTAGCCTTCCGGGTAGCTGGGACTACAGATGTGTACCACCACACTCTGCCACTCTGCTTTTTTTTTTTTTTTTTTTTTTTTTTTTTTAGTAGAGTTGGGGTTACGTTATGCTGCCCAGGCTGGTCTCAAACTCTTGGGATCAAGCATTCATGCTGCCTCAGCCTCCCAGAGTCCTGGGATTATGGCTTGAGTTACCATGCCCAGCTGGTTTTTTTTTGTTTGTTTTGTTTTGTTTTCAAGATAGTACTGTACTTTCTGGTACCAATTTCTATATTGGTTTTCTGTTTCTGCTTAATAAACTCTCCAGAGTTATTGGTTCAGGCAACATCTATTTATCTGCTCGTAATTCTGCAGTTTTGGGTGGGTTTGGCTGGACAGTTTTCTGAATTTAGCTGGGCCCAGTCAGGCAGCTCTGCTCCTCTGATGGCTTCACTGGGGCTGGAGAGTTTTAGATGGCCTCATTCATGTGGTGGGGGCCCCAGTGCTGGGCACTTGCTAGGCAGGCCCTTTTCTGTGTTCTTTCACTATTCAGTAACCTAGCCCAGGCTTCCTGAAATGGCAGCAGGAGTATTCAAAGAGCAGAAAGGTGAGAGGTGCAATGCCCTTTGAGGCCCAGTCTCTGGACACACACAGTGTCACTTCTGCCTAGCCCTGCTGGTCAAAATAAGTCACAAGGCCAGCCAAGACATAAGGGGTGGGAAATAGACCCCTCATCTTTATGGAAAGAGCTGAAAATTCTATGGCCATGTGTTTTAAAACTGCCACCCCATTATTCCATACCTTCAGAGTATTCCAGTCAAGAAGCAAAAATTATTCAGTAATGTTGATTTTCTAGACCAGGGATTACAAACTGAATGCTTCAGTGTGATCATTGGCATGTTTGAAAAACAACCCAACATTTCAGCATCAGGAGGTTTTACCTTAAGTTGAATCCTGATTTCTGTCTTCTTTTTAACAAAATGGAAATCCTGGTAATACCGGGCTTCCATCCCTGTGTCCCTGAGGAACTGGAGCTAAGTAGGCTGCTACCTTTAGGTGGGGCGGGTCTTCTTTAGTTCGTCACCGTCCCCACCACTGCCCATTCACTCGAGCAAGATCCCCACCCAGCTCCCAAGGTATCTGAGCCCCGTGACAGCACCTCATTAATCAGGGCTGTGAATCAGAATCATTTGCAAAAATTTTAAAACGGCACATTTCAGGGATCTACCCAAGACCTTTGGAGTTCTGTTTGCCGGCAAGCGCAGTTTGGGTGTATGCATTTTCACAAAGCTTCGCACGTGCTCTTAATGTACACCTGTTATCAAGAATCACTGATTTAAGATAATGTTCTCACAGACTAGTGTTAATCATTGAAAAAAGACCGTACTTTAAACTTATTTCCCTACTAAAAAACGTCAGGTGCGTTCACATTTATTTCATTTCCCTTCCCAATTTCTCTGTGAGGAAAGCATGTGATGAAACAAAGATAAGGAAATTAGTTTGTGAATTGCTGGGAAATCTAATTTTGTCTCCTGAAAGTCTACCTTCTCCATATTTCAAAAAAACAAAAACAAAACTTCAGCATTTATTACAGCCTGAGGAATCTTCCACTTGTAGGAAACTTGTATAGAAACAATATATTTTAGTAATGATCCTTTTACCAGCACTTGAATCTCTACCTACTGAAAAATATATATATAAAAATGGAAGAGAACTGTGAACGTTAGCAGCTGCTGACTACCTATGAAAGATACTGTGGAGGTATATCGTTCACCACAAAACCAAGGGAAAGCCTTACGTTACTTTAAAAGGACCAGAAAACAGGCATGTATTTTCACAGATGTACATGTCTCAGAAGGCAGCTTCTGTTACAGTATTTTATTTTAGTAAAATACTTTTACAATGGTCAAAATTATGTTTTTTAGATATACTGAGCTCTAATTTGAGATTTTTAAGAAAGAACCATGTTTCCTTGACCTGCTTTCTCAGTCTTGGTAGCTGGTTCTCTCTCTCTGTTCAGTATACATTCATAGAGCAGTAAGTAAGAGCTGAGCTAGCTCTGGGGGACCAGCAGAGCATGCCTGCCCTCAGTGAGTGCAAGTGCAGTGGGAGAAAGGTACAGTGAGAAAAGTTACAGTGCACTGCAAATGCCCTAAGAGAGAGTTCCGAGTCACTGCTCTAGAAGGCAGTGGGAAAAACACAACTTCAATCTTGCTTACAGCAAATATTTCAGAGACACTTGGTTTCCTATAGTGAATTCAGTAAAGTCTGAACCTTAAAAAGGGGGTAAGCACATTATTATCTTTCCCATTTCATATTTTAGGACATTCATAGAACATCTGAAATGATAATATGATGTGAAATGATTGTTAAATGGTTTCTTTAAAATATCTACTCATGGTCTATCTCTTCTAATTCAAGCTTCTTTGTTAATATTTGGTAAATGGATCTATTTGTCCTGTCAGATCTTAAGTATATTTTGGAATCTGTGTACGTTCAGTAGGTTTGGCTGACCAGATTCTTTTCAGGTCTTTGAAATATTGCCCCAGATTTCAGGTGTGGTGCTTTCTGTTTAAACCAAGCACTTGGTAATAGTTATTAATTTTGTATTGAAAAAATTATTTACCATCTTGAAATACATAAAGTTTTTATTTCTCCAAAGGTTTTTTTTTTTTACTACGTTATTACTTGTAATGATTTATTATATAAAACATTCTCAAGTCTCTAGTGAAGGAGACATTTGACTTTTTTTTTTTTTTTGCAGTGGAGTCTCGCTCTCTCACCCAAGCTGGAGTGCAGTGGCCCAATCTTGGCTCACTGCATCATCTGCCTCCTGGGTTCAAATGATTCTCCTGCCTCAGCCTCCTGAGTAGCTGGGATTACAGGCGTGTACCACCACGCCCAGCTAACTTTGTATTTTTAGTAGCGACAGGGTTTCATCATGTTGGCCAGGCTGTTCTTGAACTCCTGACCTCAGGTGATTAGCCCGCCTTAGCCTCCCAAAGTGCTGGGATTACAGGCGTGAGCCACCACTCCTGTCCTTGATCTTTTATTTAAATACTACATATATTACTTATTAGTATGTGATTTGTCAACATTCTGCTAAATTTGGATCAAGGCCATGGCATTCTTTCCTTTCTTTGGGGAGCAGAAATCTCTGCTTTACATGCTCCAACTATTCAATGGATGGATGAGGTTAAACAAAATAGTATCAAGGCCAAAGACAGTATTTGTAAGAATTATACAAATGCTATTAAAAGATTTTCTAAAATTAAGAAAACCTTGATTTTTTTCATATTATTGTAGCTCACTTTAAATATGAGATGTACAATTCTGACTCACAGTGAGAAATAGAACAGAAAACCATTTGTGTTACTCAAGCACTGTTACATGTCATGGTTCTATGAAACAGATTTTATAAGCTTTGGGATCTAATAAGAGGCTGAGACCCTGTTTGGTTTATAAATATGTGTGGGATATTATTTAGGTCTTCAGAAATAAAATCAGAGAGTCATTTCCTTATGTTATCAATTCCTCTATGGGAAAGCATATTAAAATGTAGAAAATATAATGGTATATAATTTAGCAACATAATATACAATGTGGGTTGAGAGACAATTACAGTGTTTTATTTCCCTATACTTTCCATTTTAACTGAATGTATTTTAGCAACAATTGGTTTCTGGCTGTAACATTATTTTAGCTGTTTCATAAAGCTTTATAGCTTTATGTGGTGTACCAGATAAAATAAATTCCCGACTTCACTCTTAAAAGTCATATTATGAGCAGACATAATTTTTTACTTTTATAGGTAAGCATGTATTTTATAACAATTTTTGGGGCCTGTCAAAATCTGAGTTCAGGATTGCTGTTGCTAACATTATTTTAGTGGTTTCCTCTGTATTTAAGCGTTCATTTTATGCAACAAATCAACCGTCTTATGCCAGTTTGGTTCATAGTAAGCTGATCTATACAGTGCTGAATTCTGGGGTCACACATCACCAAGTAAACAGCAGCTGCTTGAATAGAACCTTGTTGTATTTTTCATTCACACAGTGCCCGTAGTGTACTGTCTCCCTAGGCAGCCCTACCTTGCCCTCCTTTCAGGTGTTTCTGGAACTACTCTTTGGCCCTTGTGAATACCTTTCCTGCCTGCCACCTCCCAGAACATTTGAATTCTTGCTACCGTCTCACACTTTTTACCTAACCCTAAATCCCATTTGGGCATGTTTTCACCTGAGAATATTGTAACTCCACCCCAAGATACTTTTCTGTTTAGAAAAGACTAGAGAAGAATAGAACAAACATTCATGCATTTATTTCTCAGATATGATTGCTAACATTTTGCATATTTCCTGCAGACTTTTTTTTTTTAAGGAATGTATACTTGAAGGGTTCCTGATAATATTTCCTTCCCTCCTTGCCCAGACGTTACCTCTCCCCTGGTGTGTCCCTCTCCAGTCTGTTTTATCCTTTTATCATATTCCTGTCAATCCGCAAACAGTATGAACAATTGTATTACACGCTCTTAAATTTTTGTATAAAAGGTAATGATTTTAAAAGTTGAGGCATAGTGTTACAGGTCAGATTTTTTCAATGGTCTGATGTTCTCTAGAATTTTGATTTCACAATTCATGTTTCTCTTTATGCCTTTAGTATTAATATTTTTGTCCTTAATGTTCTGTTATAGTAACCAAAAGAATACCTTTTATGAATTTAAATGAAATAATGTATATGTAAGACTTGCTAATCTCAGTGTAATCACCTATGGAATGTATAGAAGATACAAGATATATTTTTATCAGTCAAAAAAAGTGCCTTTTGGTACAGTTTAGTTTTTAAATTCTACACAGATTCTCTTATTAAACTGGCACCTTCTTTTAATGAGGGCTTTTTCCTGTAACTATTAAGAGATGAAAGCCCCATCTCACTCTACAAAAGTAATACTAAGAGATAAATGAGGAAAGAAATGAGCAAAGGACAAGAAGACTTCTAAAAGTACAAAAAACTCAGTATGTTTTTAAGTACTGTGCATACTGGAAAGAGGAGAGATGGTAAATTTTCCAAATTACTATCTTGAAAATAGTGCATTTACTTTTGAAACGCTTACCTGGTGAATCCTGAGCTGAACACCTTTTACCTGTGTCCTATAGCATTCTGGCAAAGCACCTGCCATCTTTCTGTTCCTACACAGGTAGGCCAAGTTCTCTCTGCAGTGAGTCCCTTTTTTTTATTTTTGTTTTTTCAAACTGGGGCCTTGCTTTTTCCACAGGGCCTGACCAGGCTCCTCACTGCTGTTAATTACAAGTTGGATTGCTTCAAAAAACCTGGTTGTGTAGCTGAGAGAGGCTTTCCTTTACTCTTAAGAAGAGCCAAGTGTAATGCCTTGGTAGATGAAAGTGGAAATTTGAGATGAAAGATAGCCCTCTAAGTTGAACAGTGAGTTAATTGAGGTATAACATGTGTCTTTACAAAAATGATACATAGCACAATTAGGTATAATCTGGTAGCCAGGCAAAGCTTTCTCCTGTAAGCTAGCAGGCTGTAGGGTGTCCTGCAAAGGCAAAGTGTATGACAGCATTTGCCCCTTTCCAACCTGCTTGCTATGGATAGATGTTACTCAGGTCCCTTAAGTGCAGTTGGCTTATCTGCAGAGGAGTAGGGAAAGTACACCTTCTCCTCTGGGTCTTCTGCAAGCCCTGCGACTAAAGAGTACTTTCCAATTGTCAGCCACCCGTACTGGGTCTTCTCACTTATCACCCTTTTATTAGTATTTGGGCATTCCAGTGACTAAACGATAAACAATTTTAAGAAATAGGTTGGTTAATTCTGAATAATAAGTGTTTAATAGTCTCCCCAACTTATTATATCTACGCATTTAAAAAATTTTCTGATTTTGTATGTTAGAATTGTTAAATGGTTGATATAGTTTGATATGATGATGTGTTGTGATATAAATATACTTTTGGAAGATTGAAATGTTCATAATTTATAATTTAGGAGAGTGACTAAGGCTGATGCATTCTCTCCACATAGGTTGAGCATCTCTATTCTGAAAATAGGAGATCTGAAATACTCCAAAATCTAAAACTTTTTGAGCGCCAATGTGACGCCCAAGGGAAATGCTCACTGGAGTGTTTCGGATTCAGATTTTCAGGTTTAAGATTTTCACCTAGTAAGTATGATGCAAATATCCTAAAATTTTAAAAAGTGCAAAATCCAAAACATTTCTTTTCCAGGCATTTTGGATGTAGCATGTTCAGCCTGTACTTTATTGTTTTCCCTAAAATACTGGATTTTTATTGACTTGTCTAATATTCAGGGAAAAAGTAAGCTACCCTAGCATGTAAATTATTTTCCGAAGCCATTTTCTCATTTCAACTTATTAGAATTTCCAAACAAGACACGAATAGAGAGGAATGTGTCTGGAAGAGGTGGCAGTTCAGAATTCTTGGGTAGCTCAAGAATGACTCTAAACAAACTGACTTATTAGAAATGCAGTGTAGTGGCAAGATTTTCAGTGATGTGTTCGTATTCTGACCAGGTTTCTGGCCACAAAATATTTGATGGTAAATAGGTAGCAGGTTGCCTTGATGTTCTTTGTACTACTTGTAAAATACTGCTTGCTCCACATTTCATAATTAAGACATTCACAGATATGTAGAATAAAAACATATCCTTCTGAGAAAACAACATGCCCAGTTCATATATTGGATGATGCTGTCGCTGTTAAATTCTTAGGGATTACCACAGTTACTGACACAATTTGCCACATCTTTTCTCAGGATACAACCATTTTTAACACTTTATGCATTGAGATGAGTGTATTTTACAGGGAGACATATTGTTATCACCTCCAGAACCCCCTCCCTTCCAGCGATTTTGTCATGTTGCTTTAAATAAGTTAGCATTCAGTCAGTGCTTGGTCTAAACATGTGATCAAAACAATTTGAAGCATACAATTGAGAGTATAGAGTTGTGATTTTTTGTTTTTGTTGTTCTTGGAGATATCCATTAACATGTGATATATCCATAAAAAATAATTCCAGCTGTATATAACAGAAAACTCAGGCTAAAGTGGCTTAATCAAATAGGGTTCTCCCTTTCTCTAATTTAGAGGAAGGCAGCCCAGGGCAAGTAGGTAGCTTTGTAATGTCATTGGATCTGAGGTTCTTTCTGACTTTCTGTTCAGCCTTCTTTTTGGTTGTTCAGCTTTCATCCTCATGCTTGTTGCCTCATGGTGGCAAACTGGCTGCTGCACCTCCAGGATCCTTGAAGGTAAAAGTTAGTGAAAAGTCAAAGGTACAAACCAATAAAACCTGCTTTAAGCTTTCTGCAGGAAAGAAAAGTCAAATCAGCTTGAAGAGCTTTCCTGGAATCTCCAACTGGTAACTTCTGTTTATATCACATTGACCAGAAGTAGGTTTCTTTGCCATCCATAACTGCAGTGAGGTTGAGATATTTAGTTTCTTAGCTGAGAAATGTTGCTCTGCACAAAAGTGAGTTAAGTCACTAAGAAAAAAGGAGGTTAGGACTAGACTAGACAGGCACAGGCTGAAGAGTCCATCCCACAGTGCCTGTGTGCCAGAGACTGCAGAGTAGGGAGGCCGAGATGAAGTCCAGGAAGAGGGCATGTATAAGAGAATGACATTTTTTTCTCACTGATTTAAGAGCAAGACAAAACTCTACTATTAGGAACAAAGGGTAAAAAGAAGTTAACATTCTATAGTCCTTTCGCTTGAAATTGACCACAGGGAATTCTTGAATTACAGCAATTTGTAGTGTAATAGAAATTTTGCAGACCCTGAGTTAGGCGACCGCAGGGCCTGACCCTAGATCTGCCAATATCTGACTTTCTTCTGCTGAACAAATCGCTTCATTCTTGGCATAAGGGTTTCCTCCTTTCAGCTCTAAAATGAGGGCGTTGAACTCATCACTGTGATCCCTCCAAGGTAAAGACTTTTTGATTATCTGAGTTTGTTGTTTACAGTTTACTCAGTTTGACTCCAAATCCAGCTCTCTTTAGACATCCCCACATATGAAGTTGGTTAAGCATAGTATTTGTGGCCATTTTTATGAAAAATTACCATCAGGTTACTTGTTTGCCTTAGTTGTTTGTATGGAAAGCTGAGGTATGCTCGTTTTCAGGAATGTTACCCTTTTGAGATTTGCCTGTGGCTCAGACCTGTGACCACACAAGGGAGTGGCCCTGTTAATTTTGGTGTACAAGTTGGATTTTCTTTTCTGAACCCTCATGTTCAGAGCTGTGGAGAGAGGGGAGAGGAGTCCTCAATTTCATGTGAGTGAGGGGATTTTATTCCCAGGTTCATTGTCATTGGTGTTAAAGTAGCTCCTCTCCTGGGGGCTGGGAGGAGGAGGGATTTAGAGTGGTTTCCATCTTGCACACACCAATAGCATTCCTCTGTTTGTGCTGGCATTCCAGTACAGGACCACCTTGGGTCCTCCCCTTATCCCTGTCTGTGCCTCCAGCAGAGAGCACCTCTGGCACACCTATATATCTGAAACAGGCAGATGATAAACTGATGACAATTGCTCTGTCTTTAGTGGCAAAATGTGCCTGAAAGTAACTCAAGGAGGCAGTGGTGGTGTCAATTCAGATGATCCTGAGTAATGATGGGAAGGAATGTGGGGGTCTTGCCTCAGCAACACTTTGGTCAACCTGCAAGGTTGCAGCAGGTCCTAGGGGCTGAGAGCAGCACAGGGTGTCTGTGGATGCAGGTGGCATGGGGGCGTATGTGCAGCTGAGGTGCAGGAGGAGGACCTCTGTGGAGATTCTTGTTTAGGATGATGAAATTGTATATCTGTCTTTCTCTTTCCTCCTTTCCTCTCTCCCTTGCACTTTCTTTCAGGCTTTAATTTAGTATTTCATTCTAAGCAGATATATCTTTGTGTTCAGTTGAAAATGGTGAACAAAAATTTTGGTCTCTTAAGGCATTTGCCCTTGAATAAGAAAAAAAGATTTCAGATAGAAATCTGAGCAACCTGAGGTTTCTGTATGGAATATAAGAAGAGTCGCAATGAATAATTAATCAAGTTATAGCTAATAAAATATACAGCACGTTGCTTCAAACTAAAACATTCTAACTCTGCCTCAGGGATGAATGCTTTTCATTATTTTTTAATTGTTGCCAGGGTTGACCTTGAAGGTCTTGTCTGGCAGATAATTTGTTATGGTAAGAATGAGATCACTAAGCATTTTAGACGACCTACATGATGCATAGAGTTTCTTCCTATTATATAATGGTGATGTGACAAGTCTGTTTTCCTGGGAATTTATCCATTCATTTGGATGGTATTTTATTTCTCAGAGCCCCTCTTTGGCAGTGTCGTTGTTGCTGTACTACAGGAAGATCTCCTTAGCTGTGATGCTGATTTCTGAGCTCATGTCATATGCATACTTAGGTGACTGCTGACTCCTGATGGTCCACAAACACCAGAGGAGCAATTCCATTTGGACAAAATGGACATGGGAAGATCTAGGACCTACTTTCTACTCTTAGGAAAATGGTATTCTGGAAGATCATTCTTCCATGAGTAGAGTTGTACAGGTTTTGTGCTGATGGCCTAGTTATGTAGCCTTTGTTACTATTCAGTCTTCCTTTGCAGCTGCTACAGGACCTAGAATTGCAGAGTGGTTCAGTAAGCCTAGTTACTGATACTTTTTATAGTTGATTTTGAAGATAAATATGGTAAACAGTAATTCAATGTTTTATTAACTTAATTCACTTTTTTCCATTTATATTGTATTTTATGAAGGACAGATAATAGAACATTCTGGCTATAGAATGATAAATGCATGGGAAAAATCTGTAATTTTCACTAAATAGAGCAAGAAGAACCTGTCGTATTGGAGAATTAAAGTTAGCAAATACAGTTTCTTGTTTGTCTGGAATGTGTACTGAATCTTAGACTTGAGTATTAAGTTCAAAACCACATGTTGTTGATATACATAGTATTAGTGGGTTTTATGTGTACAATTTGGAAAAAAAACAAACTCTTATTCGTGGATTGTAATATATAGTATGTCTTTGTTCAGTATTTTCTCTTAGAAAAAATAAAGCAGCAATACAATTCTCATGATACTCTCTTCTGGACAAAGAAAATCCAGTGTGCTGTTAAATAAATAAGATTTATACTGTATGAGACATATATAAGAATAAGAAATAAAATCACTACTAAGTATTCTCATATTGATAATTTGAAAATTATCAATTTTAAATTGAAGAAAATTTTAGTTCCTATTACTGTATAGAAAATATTTGTACTTTAAAAATATTTTTGGTAATAGAAAATATGAATCGTTTATTATAAATGATCATTTAAATTCTATTTTGAATATGTAGAAAACTAGATGCCAAGTAGAGTCTACATAAAATGTATTGTTTTTTCTTCCTGGTAATTGCCAGTGAATCTTGGTTCTTACAAACCAACAAAAACCCAGTTATTTTACTAAATGTGTAGTTCCTTATTGCTGCCATCCAATTTTAAAAGGTGCTTTTTTTTTTTTTTTTTTTCCCCCTGAGACAGAGTCTAGCTGTGCCCTGTAGGCTGGAGTGCAATGGCACGATCTCAGCTCACTGCACCCTCCACCTCCTGGATTCAAGCAATTCTCCTGCCTCAGCCTCCAGAGTAGCAGGGATTATAGGCGCAGGCCACCTTGTCCAGCTTATTTTTGTATTTTTAGTAGAGACGGGGTTTCACCGTGTTGACCAGGCTGGTCTTGAACTCCTGACCTCGTGATCCACCCTCCTTGGCCTCCCAGAGTGCTGGGATTACAGGTGTGAGCCACTGCGCCCGTCCAAAAGGTGCTTATTTACAGACCGTATGAAGTTAAACTGTGTCCTTGGATTATAGTGTTAAAGTTGTAAACTTAGACCATTTGCACTGGTAATGTTAGTTTACATTTTGGTATGGTAAATTCCTACTCAAACAGCTGTTGTTTAACATTTATAAAACTTCATAAAATTGCAGCAAAGGTATCATGTTTGATTTCAGATACAGTATATTCAAAGTATAAAAAACCCGTAATTTTTAACCAAGGGCAAAAGTATGAAATCACTCTAACAGAAGCAAAAATCTACCAGATTTCTAGGGTACTACAAACTGGAGCATAGGAAACACATAAAGTAAGTTGTCTTGATTTTATATAAATGTAAAACACCTCTTAATACTGTAGACTTATTTCTTCTTAATGCCTGATGCTTGATTTTTTTCCAGCTCAGAAAGGAAAATTCTAAAAAATCATTCAAAATTGTGGCTTTAAATCCTGTTATAGCTACTTTTTATGTAGTATAATGAAACATGTCGCGTGATGACATTTCATGCTATTCTACATGTCATAAATTAAGATATCAAGTTGTGAATATTTTATTTTTCTCAGGTTTGAGATTATTTTGAGTGTTTTTATCTAATTTATAGGACTTATTTACACTAAGGATAAATTATATTTATTTATAGTTGCAAACTGGATTGTATTTTCAGTGTTTTCTCTGATGAAATGGAGGCATTAGCCATTTACATTTTTTAAGGATGAGGTGCTGGCAGATCTTTTTTTTATTGGAGAGAAGGGATAGTAGTACCATTCTACTGCTTTATTTATAACTCAACTTTCTTCGTGAGATCCTGTTTCTTCCTTTTAATATTACTCAAAGTGACTTTTACTTTACTCTTTTCTCCAAAACAGATCTCTTAGTTGACAGTAGGTAACCTACACATAGATTGTGTTGTAAAACTCAGTATTAAATTGATTACTGCTATATATAGCATTTTTTAAAGAAAAGAAATTAATTAAAATACCCAGACTAGCCCTTTTAATGTATGATGTCATGGAAATTATAGACATTAATTTTATGTGCTATAAACACACAGTTATTGCATTTATCAAATATATATTTGATACCTTTCATAACTCCCACTGAGTTACTTGTAGCATTGTGGTTCGGTGGCTTTGGAGTTGAACAGATCTATGTTCAGATTTAGGCTTGCTTACTGGTTGGTTTTGTGAGCTTGGACAAGTACAATAGCATGAGGGTCTTGTTGTGAAGATTAAAATTAATGTGCATGTGGAACAGCTGTTACATAGTAAGTGCTTGATTAATATTAGATAATAAGTGCATGGACCATCTTCTTATTTTTATCCTTAGCACCTAGTTCAGGGTCTGGCACTGAGGAGGAGGTGAAATAAATGTTGAATGAATGAATGAATAAATAATAACTAACTCATTAGAGATCCTAGAGAGGACTGCCACTACTTTTCTGGCTCCTAATTTGGAGATTGTTCTCTTTGACTTGACTTTTAACTTCATAAAGGCTTATGTAGAAGGTCTTGGCCTTGTACTCAGTGAGCCATGCTGGAAGCCTGAGGGTCGTGCTTGATTCTTCAGAATCAAGCTTCTTTTACGTACCAGTGAATTTAATTGCCTACACTGATGTATGCTTTGTCTACTGGGTGGAGGGAATGGTCAGGACCAGGTTTACATAAAATAGGAGATTTGTATTGGATCTAGGTAAATGACAGTGTGGGAAAAGAAAACTGGAGAAAAGAAAATTCTAGGCAGGGAGACTTGCATGAACAGTTGCATAGAGGGTGAAGGTGTATTGGGGTGGTTAGACCAGAACATCTAAAAAATACACACAAGCGTTAACAGAGCTCACCAAATGGGTTTGGTACTTTCAGTGGAAAAACTATGGTATCATTTACTAAATGATAAAGTGAGCATACCCTGAGTGAGTTAGTGATCCTAGACTGAATGAATTTACTGTTGCCATAAGCAGTACTTTGAGCTTTTGATTTCTGATTTTGTGTTTTTAAAAATAAAAACATTTTGATTGAATTTTCCATGTTTTAAAGATTACTCTCCACATGAACTTTTATTGCACAGATGTCTTGTTCGTCATGGGTGTGGACAGTAATGCATTTTGTCATATGGGAAAGTATACTTTCTAGTATCTAAATTAATAATGAAATGTTTCTGAATATAATTCAAGTTAATGTTTTATTTTGGTCTAGCAAGTAGAAGGGTCACAGAAGTAGGTTTTAAAGCATTTAGAAACTTTAACAAGTGAGGAAACAGTGATTAGCATCAGGACATTTTTCTAGAGAAACAATACATGGCATTTGAACAACTGGGCTAGCTCACTTACACCATTTACTACTTTTGCCATAAGATATTGAACTGCTTTTTCCAGATTTATTCTTATCCTAATGTTCTTCCTCTTTTTTTTTTTTTTTTTTTTCTTTTGAGACAGGGTCTCGCTCTAGTGCCCAGGCTGGAGTGCAGTGGTGTGATCTCAGCTCACTGCAACCTCTGTCTCCTGGGCTCAAGCGATCCTCCTGCCTCAGCCTCCTGAATAGCTGGGACTATAGGCGTGTGCAACCATACCTGGCTAATTTTTGTATTTTTTTGTAGAGACAGGGTCTTGCTGTGTTAGCCAGGCTGGTCTCAAACTCCTGAGCACAAGCATTCCACCCAGTTCAGCTTTCCAAAGTTCTAATGTTCTCTTGATTAACAGTTTTTAGTAATGCAGGATAAAGTATGTGTGTATTATATGTGTATAAAATTTTATATCAGTGTGTATAATTTTTAAATATTTACTTTATTATGGTTTTTTGGTCACAAAATACTCATTAACTGTGTATAAGTCTGTTAATGACATCTAAATATGTAAGAAAAATTATACAAGAGTTTTAAAAACTCATCATTGTTATGGCACTTGTTAGGTCAATCTAAACTATACAAAAGAACTGTGCTTCTAAAAATCTACATGCTGAAAAGATCCTCAGCATCATTAGTCACAGGGAGATGCAAGTCAGGACCACTGAGGTACCACTTCGCGCCCACTAAGATGAGTATAATCAAAGAGACAGTAACAAGTATTGTTAAGGATGTGGTGAAGTTAGAATGTTCATGCATTGCTGGTGGGAATGTAAAATGGACAACAGCTTTGGATAATAGTCTGGCTGTTCCTCAAAAGTTTAAATATAGAATTCCCATGTGACCCAGCAATTGCAAGAGAGCTGAAAATATATGTTCACACAAGAACTTGCACACGAATGTTCATAGCAGCATTATTCATAATAGCCCAAAGATGGAAACAACCTAAATGTCTATCAACTGATGAATGGATACACAAAATGTGGCTTCTCCTTAAGAGTGGAAATTATTGAACCATAAAAGTGGATGAAGTACTGATACATGCTACAACATGGATAAACCTTGAAAACATTATGCCTAATGAAAGAAGCCAAGCACAAGAGGCCACATAGTGTCTGATTCCATTTATGTGAAGTACTGCATAGTTTCTTATAAAATAGTTGTACAGCTTTGTGAATATACAGATAATCACTGAATTGCACACTTTAAAGGCATGAATATTATGGTATCTGAATTATATCTCAATAAAAAAAAAGTCTGTGTGCATTTATAATACTACAGCCATTATATTTACCCTAATGACATTTTTTAAAAGATACCTAACTTTCCCTTATACCTTTTTGAATAACGCATGAATCATTTAAATTTATTTTTATGAACTTTTTAATATAATCCTTAATTTTAGTTTTCCAAATTAGGTGGGGATAGAGGATTAGTTGGTATTAAAGTGTATTGAAACTGAAATATGGACTTAATAAGTGAGCATCTGTGAGGAAGAACAAGAGCAGAGGCCAGGTTTAATGTTATCCTGCTTCTTATTATCGTTAAGCTTTGAAAATATATTTTCTAATTATGGTTTGAACCTTTTACTGCATCTCATCTTTCTCTTTATCATTGGCATCATTAGAAAATGGAAGGTGCTTATTTATTAGTTAATATGAGAGAATATGATACAATTTTGTTTTTCTCTCATTTCAAAATTGGCCTATTACCTCTTGTCAACTCCTGTTTCTGAATAGAAGCTTACTTTTACAAATCAGTGGTTCCTTAGACCCCTTTGGAAATTCAGCTTAGGAAATCTCCTGGTGCCATGTTGGTGCTTCTCCACAACCTTGATTCTCTCTTCAGATATAGCCTGGCTTGTCCCCGGTGGGACTCTGGGAAGGGAGGGTGAGCTTACTGTGCATGTTGCCGTTCTGCTGTGCAGTTCTGCTCTGACCATTTGCACATCACAGTTTGAATCCTTTCCTCTCATCCTAGTGGGGAGGTAGGGGAGCAGCTAACTGTATGCCTAACAGGATTCATTGATGAATTTCTAACTACTTCAATTTGAGCATTTCTGGTATTTAAAAAAAAAAAAACCACTTGATTTACATCCCTAAATTGAATTGTTTAAAAAATTATCTTAAGATAAGAATATGCATATTCTGAAAGAGATCTAGATTTTCTAGAGGGTTAAATTTAGATGCATAATTATGAGATCAATTTTAATTTCCAGTCCTTTTTTAGTAATGCTTAATCTCTCGCTAGTGTTGTCTTCTAGTTTTTAATCTTCATATATCATATTGTATGCTCTTTTGTAACTTGCTTTGTTTGCTCTTCCTTCTTTTGAAGTTTTTGCTGGTACAGGTTGACTTAGTGAATTCATTTTCATTGCTATATAATATTCTACTATTTGAACACAATTTTGTTTCTTTCAATGAAAATTCTTTGTAATCTTTATTCTAAATCATAGTGCAATATATACTTTTATGTATTTCTGTGTACAAAGATAAAAAATTTCTCTAGTGTATGAGTCTGTTCTCGCACTGCTATAAAGAAATGCCTGAGACTAGGCAATTTATAAAGAAAAGAGGTTTAATTGGCTCACGATTCTGCAGGCTGCATAGGAAGCATGACAGCATTTGCCCAGCTTCTGGGGAGGCCTCAGGCATCTTACCATCATAGCAGAAGGTAAAGGGAGAAGCAGGCACGTCTTACATGGCTGAAGTATGAGGAAGAAAGAGACAGGGGAAGTGCCACACACTTTTAAACAACCAGATGTCCTAAGAACTCTATCAGGAGAACAGCACCAAAGGGATGGTGCCAAACCATTCATGAGGGATCCACCCCCATGATCCAGTCACCTCCCACCAGGCCCCACCTCCAACATTGGAGATTACAATTCAACATGAGATTTGGTTGGGGACCCATATCCAAACCAATTCAGCGCAGGGTGTGTGTATTTTTTTTTTTTTTTTTTTTGGTGGAGGTGGGTGTGGGGTGTATATCTTCATTGTTTTATACACTGTTGCCCAGTTCTTCTGCAATTGACAGTCCTACCAGAAGTGTATGAGTCTTCCTCATTTCACATTCTTGCTAACACTGTTATTAATTTAATTTTTTGCTAGTCTGAAGGGGACAAATGTTTTCTTATTGTTATCTTTCAATTACTTTTTCTTTCTTAAGACCCCCCGCCAGCCCCCAGCAACCAGATTGTAGGGAATTTGAATCTTCCTGGTTCATACTCATTGATATTCCTATAACAACCTCTGTGGCGCATGTGAAGGAACCAGTGATTAATCGGAGTGGAACATTTGATGAGGTCCCTCTGGCTTTAAGTTTACACTTATCTCCCTGTATATCTGGCATGCCTATTAGCTAAGTCTGGGTAACCCTTTGCATTGACACTAAGGCTTCCATGCCATGCTTGCCCGGTCTTCATTTGTACCACACACCCATTTCTTTCTCAGGTTCTGCTGTCTCCCGGGAACTGGGAGGCCCTAATGCTTATATCCCCGAGAAGATCTCTTCTCCACCTGCCACCGAAGGCAAGAAACAAAAAAATGGAAACAGAACAGAAATAAAGTCTCAGGAAACTACTCTACTGTAGAAGTATCTGACATTGCCTTGGTGATTCCTCTACTTAGTATTCAAGCTCCCATGAGATGCCTCTTCCAGGCTGTAAGAGTTTATCTACTCTTTACAAATGTTCACTGTCCTGCTGTTATGATGATTGTTACTATGATATAGGACACTAACTCAAAAGCTTTTTTCTTTGCATCATTTCCCAGCTGCCTACTGCTTTGCTGCTTCCCCCAAATTCATCTGCTTTTTCCTTACCTTTTCTCTTTCACATTCTTGCCAGTTGCTGTGCCCCCTCTGCCACTGAGCCAATTCCTTGTCTCAGTTTGTGAACAGCATCTGTTTTTAAATAAAACTCTTTGCTGTCCCCTACTTTTGGGAAGAGCTTCACAATAATTGAAAAGACATGTTTATTCCATAGGAAGCACCATCATTAAGTTCTGTTCTCCACAATACCCACAGGCTAGTGCCCTCATACCATGCAGGTGTGGATGCCACATTCACCTCCTGAGACACTTTCCTTGAACTCTTATCTAAAATTTTATACTCTTCTTCCTGCCCCAAATCACATCCCCTCATTCCTCGTTTGTTTTTTTCTCTTTAGCAACAATCACTAATAATCTGTACATCATATGTATTTACCTTTCTTTTGTCTTCCTTCCCTACCAGAATAAAATGTCAGTGAGAAAACTAAAAGTTAAATTAGGAATATGTTGTCTTTTATATTGGTAGTCAAGATTTAAAAAGTGTGACCTAAGCAAATATGTTACCCCAGATATATAATATGTAAAGAAATTGAAATATTAGTATACTTAATTTTAATTTCCATTTCATTTTGGCATAATTTCAAAAAAAGTATAACTTTGAGGAAAAAGAGTTTTTGTTGTTGATTTTAATATGTTGGTTATAAAACTAAGTTTTCATTACTGAAATAAATTAGGAATATCCTATATTAAAATACTGATTGACTCTCTAATATAATTTTTCTGTTATTTAGTCTATTTTTAAAAATTTCTAATAATATAAGGCTATGTATTAAATCTTACCAAGTAAATTTTAGTTAAAGCTTTTGTTTCAGTTTTAGCTGCCCTTGGATGGCAGAACTACCTGTACTACCAAATATCATGCTTAAGCTTTTGAAATTCTAAAGTTAAAACTAAATTAATAGATAGGTTTCATTTTTATAAGTAAAATAAATGCTTACTGAGAGTTTAAGCTAAAACTCTTGGAGCTCCCTCTTACCCTTTTACAGACTCATTTGGCCATATTTTGAGAGTCACTGAGGACAGAGAAATGTAAAAAGGAAAGGGTCTAGTGCATGTGGGGCTACATTCCTTCTTTCTTTCTACAATATTTGAAACACACAAAACCAGCAGCACTACACTGAGCCCTTTGTTCTTCCTGTTGGGCAAAACACTAGATAGCTTACTGTAAATATGGCCATCTGCCAAGCTGTGGCGCAGATTCTTTTTTTTAAATACTGTAAACTGGCACGGGCTCAAGAATTACAGTTCTTCCTTCCTTTTATTTACTTTCTCCTTCTACACCAAAGAGTTTCATCTATGGTAAGAGAGAAAAACAGTTGTTGTGGTTAAAATGCCCAGTCGTGGTTTTTTCTTTTTTTTCTTTTTCTTTTTTTTTTTTTTGCCTTACTCCTGACCTTGAATAGATTTCTTTTAAAATAAGCAGAATAATGTTATTATTCTTAAATTTTAAAAGAGCTATGTCCTTTCATGACCAATGTAAAGGACTGAAGTAGAAAAGTGGGATGAGAACTGAGTTGAATTCAGAATATTTGTTAATAGCATGCTACTTTAAAAATTGATTTTGTATCGGTGACTTCCTAATTCTCTTTTGTTAATGTCAGAGATATTATCTTGGTTTCACTTATAGTGATCTTAGAATATTTTGGTCTTAGATTTCATTTTTAATGCACCTGCATTATTTCTGACATTAGTAACTTGCCTCCCCTTGTGTTGGAATTTGTATGGCTGCAACTGAGTTGAAAAGAGGCACAGGGAAGGGTGTGGAGTTCTGCTTTTCAGCTGCAGGGTGTGTCTCTTTTGAAACTGTTTTTTTTAATTCAAGAAAAAGCTTGGAAATTTTGTATTTTTTGAAAGAATTATTTGCTATGCATATTAAAATAGACGAGCGAAACACCAAGGATCTGCATTATTAAAATGACATGCCTCTCACAAAAAAGAGAGATGTCAGAAATCAGTAGATACATTTTTGATGTAAATACCATCTTGTCAAATATATTTTAAATTTTTGATATAAATACCATCTTGTCAAATACTTTAAATTTTGCAGGGTTTTTTTTTTTTTCCTTTGACATAGAGTCTTGCTTTGTCGCCCAGGCCAGAGTGCAGTGGTGCGATCTCAGCTCACTGCAACCTCCACCTCCCAGGTTCAAGAAATTCTCCTGCCTCAGCCTCCCGAGTAGCTGGGATTATAGGTGCCCACCACCATGCCTGGCTGATTTTTGTATATTTAGTAGAGATGGGGTTTCACCATGTTGGCCAGGCTGGTTTCAAACTACTGACCTCAAGTGATCCGCCCACCTCGGCCTCCCAAAATGGTGAGGATACAGGCGTGAGCCACTGCATCCAGCCAATTTTGCAGTTTTATTGATGAATTTTGTACAGGGAAACTTCTAGGTCAAAGTAGAAATTAAATGTATATTGTAATTATTTTTTCAAAACATCAAACTAAGATTTTATTTATTGTCTTTACCCAATGTACTGACCATTAAAATTATTTTATACAGTAGACACGTGACAACATATTTACTTTTTCATTTCACTCATTAATCTTTGGTTTTTTTTAAGAAGGAAATCTCACTAGATATAAATACAAGGATATTTGTCTTGTTTTCAGATATAATGAAAAGTAGAGGGTGTTATGTTTATAATCAGATTTCGTGTCAGTCTTTTTGGGAGATGCAGGGGGATTTCAGAAAGCACAGGTGATTAACCAGTGATAGAGAGCCTGCTTCTATTAAGCTGCTCTACCAGTTACTGGGATGAATTTTTCAGT
The DNA here is from genome assembly GCF_028885625.2 of Pongo pygmaeus. Lineage (NCBI taxonomy): Eukaryota > Metazoa > Chordata > Mammalia > Primates > Hominidae > Pongo > Pongo pygmaeus. Next base: position 161,272,338 of record NC_072376.2, on the reverse strand, counting down.
AGTCTCATATATTTTTAATTTTAGGGGATTTTCATTGGACTGATTGAAAATAATTTTAAAACGTGGGTAAAATATTGGCTACTTTGCCTCAGTTTCCTCACACAAATGAAAATTTAGGTTATTAGACTGAGGTCTAAGCAGCCAGGAGGTTCTTTTATACATTGACATATATAATTAACAATTGTTATTTTTTCTATGTTCTCTAGAATTTTCGTGTACAGTTTCACCTGTATACTGGATAAAGTTATTAAGCTGGGAGTTAAGAGGCAAGCTTCTTACCCTGGCCTTCACTGAATAATAACCTGACCTTGAGGATATTGCGTCTTTCTGGGCCCGGTTTCCTCATCTGTGAAATAATGAATGAGTAGGACTAGGCGTTCTTAGAAGTTGCTTCCAATGTGAAGAGTCTAGACAAAATTCTATGATTATTTTGCCTTTTTAAGAGACTGGAATTTATGAATAATGAGAACATGATATTCTAATGTAGTGAATATTTAATTTATATTCAAAGAATGTAGGTGTAGAATGTTGCATAACTTGAGGAAATTTTTCTTGTATCCTTAGTTCCCACTGATTTTAGGATCATTTTTCTTTTATGATAGGCTATTGTTATTTGATATCATTCATAGAGAGAATGTGAGTAAAAATGGCTTACAGATTAGGATATTTGGTAATTCTGAAGATGTTCCAGTGCAGATAAAATCTAGATGGAGGATACCATTTCATATCTCAAAAGGCAGCTGCAGAGGACTGTGCAAGGCTTGGAACCCAGACCTGCATTTAAATCCTGGTTCTGTTGTCCAAGAGTTTTCATTCCTAGGATAACTCACCAAAATATTCTGATTCTGAATTTTCTTGCCTCTAGAATGAGGATAATAGGATGTCTGTTTCACAGATATATCCTATTAACTGAGTTTAAATTAGATTATGTGTGTGACTATACTTAACTTCAATTTTAACATTAAAAATGTCATCCTGGCCGGGTGCGGTGGCTCATGCCTATAATCCCAACACTTTGTGGGAGGCCAAGGCAGGTGGATTACAAGGTCAGGAGATCGAGACCATCCTGGCCAACACAGTAAAACCCTGTCTCTACTAAAAAATACAAAAAATTAGCCAGGCGTGGTGGCACATGCCTATAGTCCTAGCTACTTGGAAGGCTGAGGCCGGATAATCACTTGAATCTGGGAGGCAGAGGTTGCAGTGACCCAAGATTGCGCTACTGTACTCCAGCCTGGGCGACAGAGCGAGATGCCATCTAAAAAAAAAAAAAAAGTCATCGTTTAGTTCAAGTCAGCAAACCTTTGTTGGGAATCCAAGGTACTCTGCTTGGGAGAAGCATATACCTACCTGGATAACAAGAATGTAAGGCATGATACAGGATAGTTGGTTGTAAATCAGAAAAATCCGAGTGTGATGTAGATGGAACAATGGATTTCAATAGGTGAGATTGTGCAAGACTGCCTAAGAAGGTAGAGTTGAGCAAGGCTTAAACAATTGGTAGGGTTTTACCAGTGGGAGAAGGAGGGGAGAGAGAGCCAAGAGAGGCTTCTAAGCAGAAGGAAGAGTGCCATCAGCATTGGAGGGTTGACTATCTTGGTGGAACTTGGCTTCCCTTAGAAAGACAAACAAATAAAAGTTATTCAGGAGGAAATCAGAGTATAGCATTGCTTTAAGAAGTAATGTTTAATTCCATTAGAAATTGATTCTACTTACATAAACTGTTGGTTTACTCTAATGTCTTCTCAAAGATATCTACTTTCTTGGGTATGTGTATGTGTGTGTATAAATCAGATACTGCTGAAAAATCTTTCCATTTCAAGCAGTATATAAATTCCTCTGCTAGTAAGAGAGGGTTGCACTCCTGGCTTTTGAACTGATTAAAGCAAGAAAGTTCTTAAAAGGGGTTAAACTATCTGTAGCATAGTCAGAAATCAGTGGAAGGATTGGCATATTTAATCTTGGTTATTATCCCTTAAAATCATGCTATAACTTAATAAGTTTTCTTTCGAATTGATCCAGTGAATGTTTGACTTTAAGTGTTAATGTCTTTGAAGAATAAAGAAGTTATCAGGTTTTTCTTTTATGTGCCTTCCATTTGGAAACAAGCCACTTTTTATGTTTCATAATGTATTATTTAAAATAAAGTTGCTGTGAACTAGATTGCTTGTAGGCACATTGTATTTCTGGCTGCTAATAGGAAATGTTTTTCTCACAACTTGAGTGGTTTTTTTTTTTTAACATGTTAAGAATGCCTCTTTGGTTTGTGACCTCATCTGTTCACTTTTGGGGATGCTGAGATTGCTGGTCATATCACCTTCAAGGATCTGAGAAACAGTGGTCAATATCAGGGCTTTTATGTGCAGAAAAGATTAACTGGGTATAGAAATGAGAGGGAATATGACATGTTTTAAAAAACAAGTTAAGAGTATAGTATCTAGAATTCTATTCCTGTCATTGTCATTAAGTCATCAGAACATTTTCAGAAAATTAAGACATCTTTCTTTTTTGGTTTATCCATGGAACATTTTTAATGAAAAGAGGATGATATTTAATGTTATTATGTTTGACCAAAGAATAGAACTTACTTTAAATACATTCTAGTTTAAAGGACTAATCTTTATTTGCTAAAACTTCATGCAGGTGTATTTTACTTCAAGTTTTAAATAGAGTCTGCTAAAATTGTGACCATGAGATTTTTATACATGAGCAATAATTCATCCCTTGTTATTTCTTTTCTAATTAGGAGGCCAACTGTAGTTGGTATATGATAGTAACAGATATTTCTGGAATGAATAAATGAAAAAAATCAAGGGCATAGAAATAAGTGTTGTCATGGAAAACAGTTGAAAGTTTGTCGTTCTCCCTCTACTCATTCTAATTTTATACTGTTTGGCCTCTGTCACTCACTAGCTTATGACTTTAAGCAACGACTGTGTGTAATATATATAATTTTTAGCTTTTCCAGTAAAATCTCTATCACAGTACCTGTCTCTCAGGTGAGTGAGGATTAAGTTAGGTACTGTTTTTATTTTATCAAAAATTTAAGGAAAGTGTGCAGTGTAAATTTGGTATCTATTTCAAATTTCGGGTGCTTTTGAATATCTTTTCCTCCTTTTTTTTTCTCTTCTGGTGAATTAGACACTACATTTAAAGGGATTGGGTGCACACAAGGTCACTAGGTATAAAATTTTTCACTTTCCATAACATGGGATATGGTTGTTTAATTAAGTGTTGTAATGTCTCTGAGAGCCTCCTCTGTTTCTGTATTTACAGAATTGTAGAATCATTAAGTCATCAAACCCCAAGGGGGTCTCAAGCATTTATCTGGCTCATTCTGCAGACAGGACTGGAGAAACGTTTATCAGCTGTATCTTCTATCATGTGATTATAAGAATTAAAAGTAAAGGCAAGAGGGGTGCAAGAGAAATGGAGATGGTTAATGGGTACAAAAAAAATAGAACAAATAAGACCTAGTATTTCCTAGCACAATGGGATGACTATAGTAAAATATAGTTGTACATATTAAAATAACTGAAAGAGTATAATTGGATCATTTGTAACACAAAGAATAAATGCTCGAGGTGATGGATTCCCCATTTACCCCAATGTGATTATTATGCACTGCATGCCTCTATCAAAGTAACTCGTGTAACCCATAAATATATATACCTACCAAATACCTACAAAAATTAAAAATTAAATACAGGGAGCCAGATATGGTGGCACATACCTGTAGTCCCAGCTACTTGGGAGGCCGAGGCAGGAGGATTGTTTGAGTCTAGGAGTTCCAAGCTGCAGTGAGCCATGATTGCTCCTGTGAATAGCTACTGTACTCCAGGCTGGGTGGGGAATAGAGAGAAACTTCTGTCTCTTACTGGGAGGCGGGGAGGAGAAGGAAGATACTGACCCTCAGTGTAAGTTGGTGAAAACTTCTCTAAAAGTAATGAAAGGAACCTTACATTTGTAATTTCCTAAATAAATACTTATTGGTAAGATGGATCCCTCTTTATTTTATAGTGAACCAGACTATGGGAGTGTCATGTGCTTTTTCCAGATATCTATATTTTAGCACCCCCTCCCATTCATCCATTTTAATTTCTTATAAACTTCATAGTTGGAGAAACTCCAACCAAAACTCCTGATTTTGACAGCATTTCATGTAATTTTACTCCTAACAATACACATCTGTTTCTTTCATGTGTAGACATACTAATACATGCACATACAGTATTTGAAAAAAAGTTATGTAGGAAGGCTAATTATATGTTTCATCTAACCATAACACTTTCATGATTACATTCACAGAAAAAACTTTAACAAAATAAAAGTGAATAGCAACCTTCTCCTTACTTAGTATTTTTTTTTTACTGTTGAATTATCTTAATTGATGTGCAGTGAGGTTGCTCCAAATACTTATCTGTAGAAAAATAAATATTCAGCAGACAGAAAATTTGCCTTCTGAACTCTTGCCTTCATTTTTGCATCTTCCATGGCATGTTTGACCAGGTCAGTAATGGGGCTCCTAGGGCCCAAAGTGCAGGTTTCCTCTCGTAGGAAGCAGGAGCTCTGCTTTGTTCTGTGGTCACATTGCATGGCTGACTCTGGCCAGTTGTCTTGCACCTGTCACTGGCCATCTATCCCCATGGGACAACTTTTACCATCCATCACCACCACTAGAAAAACACTTCAAAGCGCATGCCTTCCTGTGGATGGGCTGGCTGCATCATCTTGGGATATAAGAAAGCCTGTTATTACTGATTTAGAAAGTTACTGCTTCTAAAAAGGTGGCACTTGGTTCCAGCCCCTCAGTGCCCATCAATTGCACCCAGTAGTGCCCATCAATTGCACCCGGTTCTTTGCAGCATTTGGAGAGACTGGGACAGCCAGCATGGCTCCCCGTGAGCTCAGCATCAAGTCTTGTTGCCCTTTGCAATATCACTTTTTTATTTTATCACCTTCACTGCCTTTCCTTCTACAAAACTATTGTATTTGTTTTGTCTTGTTCTCCTCTTTAAGATCCTGCCAGAGGGACACATAGATGTCTCTGGATATGGGTTGATTTAATGAAATCAGAGTGGGCACAATCCATTTGCCATAGAGAAATGGCAGATTATGCTTTAAAATGAAGAGAAACCATGAAGAATTTAAAAGAAACAGCATAGTGATTATACTCAAAGTGCTAAAGAAGTATTTAAGTATCACTTTTCAGATCTCTTAGCAGTTAAGGTTTGTCAGTTGATTTTATTTATTTTTTAATCCAGCTCTAGTTTGTCATGCCTCAAAGTGAAGTATATGTTTCTGATAATGCTACCATTTGGGGCATTTATTTCTGTGGGCAAATGCTATCATCATAAAGTGTGTTGGGGAAATACAAATTAAACACATTGGAAGGGGCTTATGTATGCTAATATGAAATGGTATTGTAATATCTCCGAAATTCATGTTATGGATACTTTAAGAAACAAACTTTCTAAAGAGATCTTCATTTTATCAATTTATAACAAGCATTTTGAAGCCATAAAAAGTCGCTAATGCAATGCCATGTACAGAATCATGAGTTAGATATTTGCCCTGGTAATCCATTCTGGTTTAGTTTTGCATGAAGCAGAATGAGGGAAATAATTATTTTCTCTGCTGACAGGTAATTGCCAAGTGTGACCAGCCCCACTTCTTCCCAGGAATTCTAAAAGTACGTACTCTATTTTTTACAGAGTGTAGTTAATGGCAGCAAGTGGGTAGAAGAGGGGAGCTAGAATGGAGCTCACTGAAGCAAACTCAACAAAGACCAAGAAGGAAAGCTGGTGAGGACCCTAAGGGAAAATGTCTCCAGCCTAGTGTCAACAAGTTCTGTCTCTACATGGCTGTGTCTTTTGGGAAATCATGCTGGACCAAACAGAGCAGGAGATTTATGAATTGAGATTAACCACTTTCTGGGGTCTCCCTGTGGGTATCTCATAAATATTCATTTATGCCTTTTATAGTGTTCTATCTTTTCTTTGACTTACTTTCCCCATTGCTGGTTTCCATACCAATCTAGTCTTCAGATATCTTCCTGCTGCTTCCTTTCTCCCCACATTTGAAATTCAGCGAACCATTATATATTGATGTAAAGTTCCAGACGCCTATTGTGCATGCAATAGCTAGGGCTGGGGAAGGATTAAATACAAGATTGTATATATGAAAGTACCATGTTCACTTTATTAATAAAAATATACCACTGTCATTTGTTACTGCTAATGACAATAATGTGTCATTATGATGTAATAACAATAGCACAGACAGGGTGGGGAAGCTATTTTCTTCCCACGATTCGATTTTCTTCTTTGAAGAGGTGGTAGTTCGGTTGTACACACTTAATATTGAAGCACATCCCAACCCAAGAACTAAGTAACTATTGTTATTACGCATCCCCTTCCCACACTAAGGGATTTTAAGCTGAAACCGCAAGTGTGCAAAGGCTCAGAGGTGAGAGACACAGCAAGAATCTCAGCTGGGGTTTGTGGGGCTATGGGATTTGAGAGAGAGTGGTGGAGAGGAAGAGGGAGAGGTGACTGGCATTGTGTGGAGAGAAAGGAGTCCACCACCCTCACAAGAGCATCGGGAGAAATGATGGAAGTGATGCATCTGAGAGACATTTAGGAGGAATCAATAGGGAGATATGGAACTGATGGATGGTGGAGCCCGAGGGAGGGGAAGAAGTTTAAGATGATATATGGGGACCAGTTTTGTGCACCTGGGTAGGTTGTAGAGGAAATACAGCAGGAGGGCGGATGTGAAAGACGGTTGCTCTGGTGCATCTCTGGGTGAAAGGATAGCAGGTATCTTGCAGAAACCCCCCTTGACTTTTTTTTTTTTTTTTTTTGAAAGGGAGAATGTATTTCTTTTTGAAGATGTTTACATTGAACCTAGGAAAAACACAGTTTTTCAATTTTTTTTTAATTGGATTTCTTCCTCAAAGACTGTTCTAGTTCCCCCTTCACTGTCACTAAAGTAATGCTGAGCATAAATCTTTCTTGAATAATGACAAATTTTTATGTAGTTCTCTGTATTTAGGAGGTATATTACACTTGCCTTTGTGATTTTATGGATATTAGGTTGGGATCGTGGTTAAGCTAATGAACTGAAGAACTCAATCTGATGGTCTCATCATTCAATCCAGCAGCCTGTCTTAAATTTCAGGCTAATATCTATGTTTATACATGATTGCTTAGCTAGAATTCTTTAGGTATGATAACATTGTTCATATTCAACCCAAGCTGCATTTTAATACTGTGACTTTTTAAAGTTCATTTAAATATACGTTTAAACTTTTTAATCTTGTATGATTTTCACTTAAATTATGGCATTGTTGATTTAACATTATGATTGTATTTATATAATATGACATAGACCGATAGAGCAATTATCGTATGCCAAACGTATATGTATAATATTTGGGTTGCTGTATTGGCTCAAGCAATTGCATTCGTTGAAACCACCTATTAATTTTGGGGCAGCCTTTGAAATGTAGCAAAGCACACAATCTCATGACAAATCCACTTTATTATGTATTTTGTTTCTTTTGGACAGTGCCTCAAATGTAGAGGTACTGAAACCTTTTTGTGTTTTTCAGATGACATGAACACTTGTTTAAATGGGCAAACCTAGAAGTGATAAAATGCAGTTCTGGGTTTACAGAGTGTAATGCACCTCTTTCTGCCTTTATGAGGGTTGTTTCTTACTTATTAAAATAGTATACAGGCTTAGCATACCCCATAGAAAATAAGCAAACCTTTATAAATCATAGGAGTGAAGTAGTTTTTTTGTAGGTGGGTGTTATTGAAGTCATGTTGCCAGTGTAATTATACATCTAGCTATTCTCTTATGAACAAAATCTTAATATAGTACAAGGTCATGTTATTGTTATGATAGCCTAGAAAATTAATTTCTGCTATGATTCTTGCCTGGGTTTTTTGGGGGAGGTAATTTTAGCTTTTGATATTCAAGATGGAGAGTAGTCCCTCTGGATTTAAGTAGGTGGGGAAAGAGAAAATAAAGCAGAATTTTTGATGATTTGACAGGTCTGATTTTTGCTTCGTATGCAAGGATTGTGAATGATGAGAGAATAGAGACATGTTGTTTCATTTTGTGTGAATTTATCAATTTAGACTTTGTTGAATTGGTATTTGTGTCTTGAAATTTATAAGTGAATTCTAGAGCCAATTATTTTTTCCCTTCTAGAATATCTTAGTATTCTTTTTTAAAAGTGCATTAAAAAGTAACTGAAATTGCCTTAGAAATTCTTAGACATTCCAGTCATACAGTTGATGAAGAATTACTGAATTTCCCTTCAGTGCACAGTGTGAGGAGTGGGCATGGAGACCAACTGAAGTTCAGGATGGTCAGCCTTATCGTTAGGAGAAGAAAGAACTCACCTGTGTGTGCATTAGATCGTCCCTTCTGCATTTTCCAGGAGCTTCTCATATTTGTCAAATCATGTCTTTATATTTCGGGTTCAGAAACTGTGTTCTCTGTATCTGCAAGGAGTGAATTTGGAGTTGCTTTGAAGTCTCCTGACGTGGGGTACCTTGGTACACTTGGTAGAGCTGTGACGGGTTCTACGGAAGCCAGGGAGCAAGCCATGACTGCACAACATTCTTGGAGGGAAGGGCCCAAGGAAAAGGATTTGGGGAAAGGCATGGAAACAAATATATCTTTCTTCATAATTGTTAATATCCTTGTATGTGAATACACCTGCTTTGTTATTTTGTTTGATTTGGAAACCAAGGTAAATTTGTCTAACACTATATATTTTCAACAGATTAGGTGTTTATAATTCCATACTTCCTGAAATCTTTCTAGAAATTTATACAAAGATTTGGAATATTAAGATTGGCAGAAGTTGGGAAATAAAAGGTTTGAATTTATGAGATGTACGGTTTTCTGGAGGTTTTTGTTTGATTTTTAGATTTTGATATTAAGGATAACTTTTGTTATACATTGAAATACTTAAAAATTTTCTGTGGCTGTCTTATAAATTGGTGAGCTTTCTTGGGAGAGTTGACAAGCGTCTTAGTGGGGTCAGTGCCTGGAATTTCCGGGAGTTTGTGAGCTTGGATGGGAAAAAGTTATACTTGTATTTTCACTAATATCTGATCGAAATTTATCATTTCCCTTAATTATGAATGTAGGCAAAAAATCAATAAAAACTGTGACTTTGCTGCTAATAGAAATTATAGATATTTTCACATCACATGGTTGTAGAGATCTCAAAATATTTAAGTTCATCACTACTGTAAATTACAGTATTTATCAATTACAGCTGGATCTTGTTATTTCCCACACTAATAAAGCAGCATATTACGGTATCACATTTTAAAATATTTTGATAACTGTCAATCTGATTGATTTCTCAGTAATCTAGTTATGATACTTAAGAAACATAATTCTGATAAGGGGTACATAGACTTTATCAGGCTGCCAAAAGATCCGTGGCACTAAAAAAGGTTAAGAAATTCTGGGTAGGGGAACCAAGGAGATGAGTATTCTAGAGCTGGTTTTACCAGTACAGGTTGAGTATCCCTTATCTGAAAATTTGAAATCCGAAATGCTCCAAAATTCAAGACTTTTTAAGCCCTGATATAATGTCACAAGTGGAAAATTTCACAGCTGACCTCATGTGAGAGGTCACAGTCAAAATGCAGGTCCCCAACACAGTATATTCAGCATCCCCAAGGGAAAAAAGGCTTTCCTAGCCCCCTTCAACTGTGATGTATCTTCTGCACCTGCCAGATATGTGTCTCATATTTTTTATTGTGAAGTACTTACATGGAAATAAGTGTTAAGAAAGGATTGCTTATTGGTAGCATATAGATTTAGAGTCAGGAATGATGGTGATTTCAAACAACCACAGATTGTCCACATGGGTAGCTGGCCAGGATAGTGACACCTTTGCTTTCTAATGGTTTAGTGTACGTTATTTTGTTTCATGCACAAAATTATGTAAAATATTGTGTAAAATTAGCTTCAGGCTATGTGTATAAGGTGTATATGAAACATAAATGAATTTCATGTTTAGACTTGGGTCCCATCCCCAATATATCTCATTATGTTTGTGCCAGTATTCCAAAAAAAAAACCCAAAGCCAAAACACTTCTGGTCCCGAGCAATTTGGATAAGGGATACTCAACCAGTCATCTCACTGTGTGACCTTGGACAGTCAGGCCATATGGCACATTGTGCCATATGATGACTACACCCATCAACATAGGAAAGTATTATAAAGATAAAACAAAGGAAATAGCTTTGAAAAATTTTAGTATTATGCATGCAGAAGATGTTATTAAACGGGATTGTTTCTTTGCCTTTGTAAGGACCTAACACATATTGTTAAGGATTGTTAAGAGACATCTAATATGAATTCTGCATTCACTCTACAATTTCAGAGAGTAGCTCAGTATCATTACTCTTTATAGGGAACTGCTACGGGAACACGCCAATTCCAATATAGTTCCAGAAACATTACCATTCATGGAAGCAAAGAAGATTACTTTTCTCTAAATATCTTCTAAAATTGATTCCTGTAATCTCCAATTCTGTAATCCAAACTGACGGCTTCAGTGCTCCCTAAAGCAGTGTGTCAGTCAGGCAATGCACGGGAGAAAAGTACATGTTTCATTTCCAACACACTGAAGTGTAGTAGTATGGTGAAGCTCCTCGAGTTATTTAAAGGTATTAATCAAAAAATGTAAGAAATGGCAGGAAGGAAGAACATACTGAGCACTATGTATGGTGTTTTACAAAAATGTAGTTTTCATTACAATCTTATATAGATCATAAATACTATGGTGATTAACAGATAAGCAAACTAAAATTGGTAGGCAGTTTACTAAATGGTCATCTTACCCAGAAGTTATGAAACTTAGATTCAAATTCAAGACTAATTGTAAGGGCATATGTTTGAAATAAAATATAATTACTGAGTAAAATTAGGTATTAATTTTGAAATGTGAGATCTTCTTTAGAATCTTCTATCTGTAACACACAATTTTCCATTGACATGAGAGACTGAATACAGTTTGAGCAGAAGAGTATTTTTACCCCTTTGAAATTATAGGTGAGACTCGATGTAGAGATATATGAAAAGCCGGCCAGGCACGGTGGCTCACGCCTGTAATCCCAGCACTTTGGGAGGCCAAGGCAGGCGGATCACAAGGTCAGGAGATCGAGACCATCCTGGCTAACACATCTCTACTAAACCCCATCTCTACTAAAAATACAAAAAATTAGCTGGGCGTGGTGATGGGCACCTGTAGTCCCAGCTACTCGGGAGGCTGAGGCAGGAGAATGGCGTGAACCCAGGAGGCAGAGCTTGCAGTGAGCTGAGATAGCGCCACTGCAGTCTGGCCTGGGCCAAAGAGCAAGACTCCGTCTCAAAAAAAAAAAAAAGAAAAGAAAAAAAGGAAAAGAGATATATGAAAAGTCTAGACTTTAATGGTTACGAGTAGTACTGTAATTTCATGTAAAAAATTCTGTCCCCTGATGCCTGTGACTTTGATACATAAATATATTTTGAAGTCTATGAAGTGAATAAATGACTGAAAAATGGAAGAAAGGTGTGTTCTGGCAGGTCCAAATTCTGACTAGAAAGAAAACAGGACTTTGACTTGGGAGATTTAAAATCTCTCTGCTTTTCAGACAACGCCAACAGCCCTGAAGAGATCACTAAAAGTAGAAAAGAATACAAAATCAATATGTTGTAGGAAAAGTAAATTTGTACTGTTGATTAGCCCCTCATGGTCACCCAGGGCTTCGGCATCTGTCATTTCATGTATTGTCCTTACTCACAGGAACTCTGAGGTGTGGTGGTTTAAAGCAGTGTCCTCTCCACTTTATGGATGGAGCACAGGAAGGCAAGGCAACGTTGTGACCTTTATAGATGACACTCAGTGCTAGGTCTTCTGATTCAAAATCTAACCACTTTTCAACTGCATCCCATTGTAGTTGTGTAGTATGGGAGAGAGAGAAATGGAAAAAATGAAAAGTGGTTGAATGGAATGTAGAAAGATGTCATAACGGAAACACTGTGAGAGCCATAGAGGAGGGCCTAAGTCGCTCTTCCTAAATTCCCTGCTTAAGTCAGCCCTTCCCTCTCTCCTTTACCCACCCCTCTGCAGTAAGGTTTTCCTGTTATAGATTCTCTCTAATATACTCCACAGCAGTTATTACAATTGTTATTATTTACATGGGGAATTTTTTGGTTGAATGGCTCTGTCTTCTTTGAGTCTAGATTGTAAATTCCATAGCAATGGGAACTGTGCCCATTTTCTTCATTGCTGTATAGTCTCAGCACACAGTCCCTATAACTCTGTAACTTTTGAGCCGATGAAAGCGGGAATGAATATGTACAATTCCATAAGTGAATGGAAATAATAGAACAGCCAATGTGAAGGTAAAGGCTCAGACTTCAAAAAATTTCATTTTTAAAATTTTTAAGTTTTAAATTTTAAAGTTTTAAAGTTTTTAAATTGACAAATAATTGTACTTATTCATGAGGTACATAGTGACATTGTAATACATATATAGTGATCAGATCAAGGTAATTAATATATTCATCATCCCAAACATTTATCATCTTTTGTGTTGAGAGCATTCAGTATCCTCCTTCTATATGAAACTGTATAATACAGTATCGTTAACTGTAGTCATCCTAAAATGGTACAGAACACTAGAACTTATTTCTCCTACCTAAAAGGAAATAAATGCAAACAGCCTGAAATCTTGGGATATACCACATGTCTTGAATTTTCCAGGAAATCTGTATATTAAATTTTAGGGGCTGGGTGTGGTGACTCAAGCCTGTAATCTCAGCACTTTGGGTGGCCTGAGGCGTGTGGATCACTTGAGGTAAGGAATTTGAGACCAGCCTGGCCAACATGGTGAACCCCCCGTCTCTACTAAAAATATAAAAGTTCGCTGGGCATGGTGGTGTGCACCTGTGGTCCCACCTACCTGGGAGGCTGAGGCAGGAGAATTGCTTGAACCTGGGAGGCAGAGGTTGCAGTAAGCCAAGATCGTGCCACTGCACTCCAGCCTTGGTGATAGGAGTGAAACTCTGTCTCAAAAACAAAAACAATAACAACAACAACAACAAAAAACTTTAGGGTAGTTATCTGGTTATGTCCCTCAATTTTTGGTTCAGAAAATATGGTTACCTATACCTCAGTAACCATTAAAAGTAAGGTACATCTTGTAAGAATGGAAGGAGAAGGGAGGGACCTGAAGGCCGTGAAACTCTGTGTTAGTCCCGGATCAGGTGGTATTAACTCCAGTTTAACAGCTGGAGAGGTGGTGGACCAGAGAGATTTAACTTGTCCAGGATTCGGATAATAAGGTGTCAGAGTTGAGATTAAAACCAGAGCCCACGATTTCCCATTAATGACATAATGTTGGAGGAGAATGGAAAAGGACAATCTCAGAGGCCCCTAAGGGCAGTATCTTGCAGAGCTACTTCTGGGCAAGGTTCGATCTGGCACTCTCATTCTTTGGCTTCTTCAAAGTCCTGTCTAATGATGATGTTTGCAGTAATTACTGAGACATTGACAGAATGTTAAATTATATTACATTTAAGAAAGAAAAGAATATCGTAGCCTAGAGATTTTTATTCAAAGTGATTAAAGGTTTAGCATTTTAATTCTGATGTTGAGGATTCTTATGTCTAAATTGATTCTGGGTGTAACTGATGTGGGCTGTCAATTTAGAGACTATTTTTATTTAAAATTTATTCTGGATGTATAATCTTTGCATTTTTAAAAATCCTCAACTTCTGCTGGAAGGTTATCTGAAAACAAACACTTCACTGTTTTTATTTAGCAGAGATTCATTATCAGGCACTAGAATACACCATAATTAATACATGGTCTTTGTCTTCCTGGAGCTTACAATCTAGTAGGGCAAAAAAACACAAAGATAATTACAGTTCAGGGTGTTAATGTTGCAAGGGGCCTTGGGTGGCATCCTGAGGAGGCAGTCTATGAGGGTGACAGCTGTGGCCAGAGTCATACACTTTATTATTGTGGAGCCCCAGACTTCATGGGTGTAACATGTAACTCACCATTACTGTTTCTTGCCAACCCATACTTAATATTGTGTTATAAGTGATGTTACCATTATATAATTAAGATGAACACTTACCTGAAAGCATCTATTAAAATACCTGGCATATAGGATTTACAGATTTTTAATTAATTGTCTCATAAACCCAGTTAATTGATCTGTGAATTGGAAAAATTTCAGTCAGAATCAAAATATTTCAAACTGATTCAAATTATGATTCTTTTTGTAATCCAAACACATCCTAAATCCAATAGGGATGATGTTAATATGTCAGATGCTTATAATTTTTTTTAAAGGTTCTTAAGGGAAAAATGGGTTTGTTACTGAATAATATATACTAATATAGTTTTTGTGATGCTTTTGGCTGAGTTGTTTGTTTTGCCTATAAGCACTTTAGCTTTACTGTAAGAGCCTTTAGTACACAGAGCATAGAGTAGGAAAGTAATGAGCACACTGAAGGCAGTTACACAGTGTATAGATCTTGGACTGTGTTGCTATGATCCACTTTTAGTTGGAGCTTTTTTGTTTTGTTTAAAGAAGAAAGCAGAAAGCACATAGTGTTATGTAGGACAAAGAACATGTATACAGCATGCTTATGTATATATAAATTAATAATGTCAATTATATTATTTTTCCAAAGTTCTCTACAGTGCTTGATGCTAAATAAGCAAAATGATAAGAAAGTGTAAAGTAGGGGCAGATGAGTAATGTATTTGTATTACCAAGATTTTACTAAATGGCTTAGGATATCCCTTTTATGTTTTTGTACTTGAGCAGTCTTGCTATAGAAAATTCCATTTCTTCTTAGCCACTCTCACTAAGAAATTCCTTTCACTTTGTTCTGCTACCTTTTCTTCCTGTTTAGAAGGAAACAAAGCAAACCTTGGGGTTGCTCCTCCACCACTGTGCACCAACTCCTTATTTCCACCTATTCCTGCCTTATTTTCTCATCCTAAACGCTCACCTGGCTCCAGCCTCTGTAATGACATGCGATAAGCTGATCATGTGTAAAGATTTAGCTCCCCTGTACATTACATTGCCATTCTTAAGGTTTATAAATTATCAGCTTGGAGGTTTCTGTGAGCCTCTTGAAATGACACATAACATTCTGTATACATACTACATGGGAGAGTGTGGGTACACAGCTTGCACATGTTTCTCAAAGGGGTCTGGGACACCATAAAATATGGAGAAAGTGGGAGGTGACTCTTAGATTTCCACCTGTACCACTATAGCCCCTTTTTTAAAAGAACAAAACTCTTTAAACTCTGATACTTGGACAGCAGTGAAAGATGTACTGATGACTAATTTATTTTGGCACATATAAAATTTATTGATATTCATTTGTTTATCCCTTAGTTTCATAGATATATCTGCCATTTGTGAATGGTAAAACCAAAGGTCACTAGAATCCTTTGTTGTGGGGGAGGTATAGATCCTACATCTAACCCAAGTGGATGTGTATCACCTATATGATGATAAAAATCCTAACTTCTATCAGGAACATGTAAGAACTATGTGGTCTGATACGTTCTAAAAATTACATCTAGGTTACAAAATGTTCAAATTATTAGCTTGCTTTTTTTTTTCTCTTTAAAAACCCATGGTGAGGGCAAAGTAGAGGAAATAAACACATTTGGTCAAATGTTGGGTGTAGTTCTAAGGAAATCAGCTTATAATCTTTTCAGATGATATTTAAGTTGAATGGGTCAGAAAATAAAAAAAAAGAGAGAGGACTATATAAGGAAGTTGGACCAAAATCATAGATTAGCAGAAGCATTTCAATGATCAGTTCATTCAAGCATGAATTTTTTTCTTTTTACAGCTCTCTCCTGGTAAATGATCTGAATGAATGATGCTTGAAAAATGATTCTTGCACTCTGTGTGTGTGTGTGTGTGTGTGTAAATTGTGGTTTAGCTTACATGATCTACTTAGTGTTTTTGTAGATGTTTTCTTTTTCCAAGATGAAACTTGGCTAATGGAAATACTCTTCTTGGTATGTTATTACTGTGTTTTAAGGAAATTACAAATTAAATATTAACTTATTAGCCAGGTACTCTAATGGATTAGTTATAAGCATAGCTATAAGTGTGTTGAAAATGCAAGCCTTTTTTTTCTTGAGATTGTAAGACTGCTACTTTTATAACCTCAGTGATTAAACAGTTTCATATAATTTAAATTTAGCAAAAAAGAACGGAGATATGGCATTTTAATAAGGGATTTACCTTGAGTTAGGAACACGTAGTTAAGTAAATATAGTCCTTTGAAAGAAGATATTTTCAGTGCATTTTCACAACTTAAAGATATTTGTATTTTTTTCTCTTACAACAGCATAAATCAAAAGGTAAGAACTTCTATTCCTGATGTTTATTCGTTTTTTTTTTTTAACCCTCCTCATCAAACCTTTGCCTTGCTTTTAACATGCCAGGAACTAAAGTGTCTGGCATCTCTGTTGCACTTTCTTTTAAAATGTCAGCTGAAAAGGAAAAGATATAATGGAGATTGATAAACAGAAAAATCAATATAATATGGTATTATTTAGCAGAAATAATTAATGTTAAATGAAGAGCCTTTGGTGGAGGCTTTGTTGTATGTAACATAAAAGCTTGTCATGTTGGTATTTTCCTAGATTCTTCTAGGAAGAAGTTTAAAAGTTTTTGATATCACAGAAATTTATTATATTTGGAGGAATATGTGTATGCATTATATTTGCATAACTGAAGTTATGACTTGGGGGAGACTTCCATGTTATATTTACCAAATTAAAAGAGATGTATAGTCTAGTCATTTCATAGTGTATTGAATTTATATTGAGAGATATACCTTATGTAAAGGAATCTGATTCTCTGACTACAGAGGATGATAATGATGACGATAACATTAAAAAGCATAGGTACTCTTTTCAGTAGAATAAATGAGTTTGTCTTGGATTATACTAACGCTTTTACTACAGAAATCAATGGATTCTAATTTTAAAGGTTTGTAAATGAAGACTTAACAAGCAACCATTTTTGTAAGCTCATTATAAAATAAAAGAACATGTATTTTTTGATTCAAAAGTATTTGCTAAGGATTTTCCTCCACATGTGCCAGATCAGCCTTGGAACACACACCCCACCACTCCTTCTATTATCTACCATAGGATTATAGGTTTTTAGAGTATTTATGAATATATAATATTTTGATTCAGAATGTTCAACCTATTTGAAATTGTCACTGAAAGTTTATCAATCCCTCCCCCATAATAGCAGGTGTTCCTATGAGGACTCTGTAGTACTGTGCCTTCTAGATTGCAAGCAAAAAGCATCCCATAACATACACAGACACACACACACAGTCGTGCTTAGTGTGTGCTTTTGTTCATTGAAAATATAAGCATATGTGAGAAGGGCTCCTTTACCACAGACTGTTTGAATCACTAGTTCATTTTATCTCTGATTTCTTGCATTAGAGAGTTGTGGGGAAGTGAATTTTTATTTTAGTAACAAGACTATTTTTATGCACACACACATACATAGGCTACTGAGATAGCATTTTTGTAAATTAGTCCGCCCTTGGGATATGTACCATATACATTAGGCTACTTTAAGAAGCTGTCTTTTTGATTGTGAAAACTAATTTCATAGGTTTATATGGTTCCTAAGTGTTCCTTTAGCAAATTCCAACTTACGGTAGTTTTATATTAAGCTCCCGATACGTTTACATGTAGAAAATTGTGGCTTAATACACTATGGCATAGATGTGACACCTTTATGAATGGCACTACAGAAAAACATCACTTTTTTCTCCCCAAGATGTCTATTTCACAGATGTCTATCTTCTTCAAATGAGAACTTGCTGATTGTACATTCATATAGTTTTCTTCCAATTTATATAACATGCATGTAGAGGCACACGCAGAATGTGATGGAACTAGCAACATCATTTGTACATTGACAACAGATTTTAGTTTTCATCAGTATTTTAAGTTCATCAAATTACTTTTTAGTACCTTGAATAACATTTTCTCAAATATACAGAGATCATACTTTATTACAGCAACAGTGGCTTTCTTTGATTAATATAACATATAAAATGTTTTTTAAATTTGTCTCTTTTCATTCCTTTGCATAATGAGAGTTTTATTCTGTAGATCTGAAGTTTACATGTGAAAATTATGTGATTTTTCACATTCAAGATCTTGATTGATAGTGACACTCAGTAAACACTTGCCACTTGTTAGGTACTAGTCTGAGAACTTCATGCACATGACTGATTTAATACTCACTAACCTAATGCGGTGGGTGCTAGCCCTGTTCTCATTTTAAAAACAAGGAAATGACAGGCCCAGAAAGGTTAAGTAATTTGGCCAGGGTCAGGTAGCAGGTCCAGGATGTGTTCTACAAAACCGAAACTTTGCTTTTCCTCTTTAGATTTCTGACAAGAAACCTATTTATGCGAAGTGTTATTGTTAACATTGTTTTTGAGCTTTGTTAGTAGATAACTTGCCAGTATCCTCCCAGTGATCATAGTGGACCTCCTAGCTTTAGCTCAGTTTGGGTGACATTTGTTGTTTGCTAATGATAAACAACTGACGGGATGGCCCTGCCCTTCCTGTAGGGGATGAGAGCTGCTTCAGATGCCAGAGCATCCAGTGAGAGAGGGGTGCTGGCTTTGTTCCCAGGTGCCCCAGGAGTACAGAGGTGGCACTGCCTGGGAAATTCAGGAAGGCTTTATTTTGGATGTTATACCAGGATTGAAGTTAAGCAGTCAGCTGTCTGAAAAGAATCAGTGTGGGAGTAGGGTAGAGGGTTCAGAGTGGGAGTAGGGTAGCGGCTTCTGGGCAAAAGAGAGACTGAGCAAAGATGGAGAGGCAGAAACATTATGATAAATACAAGGCCTTTAAGTATATGTTGGTGCTTATGTGTCAGATTTTCTTTGAAGCGTTCTATTCCATAAAATAAACTTACGGTGTGTGCCATAGTTTTCCTTGGAGCCTCTAATCTCTGGCACTATTCACTTTCCCCAGAAGATATATGGATCTCACCTTGAGAAGCCTGATGTATAAGTAGGTATCCTTCTGATGTGGGAGAGGTTGAAGAATCTTTACTATAGAACATTTACACTTAGTTTCTCAATAAGAAAGCTCATTTTAAACCTTGGAATGTTATATAAACAAGTGGTAATTTAATTTTGTTCAATTCCGTTAAAACTGTTATTGTCCTCCCTTTATTGAAATAATTTAGTGATATTAGTTTTGTGAGCTCTGTTTATTTTTTTAAATAGCATAAAATTGGCATAAAATCATCAAATCACTTATTACTTTCCATTGCTAATTTGGAGTATAATGTTTTTGTTCTAGTTTCATGTTTCTCCTAGCTACAAGACATCCATTTAATTTTATACCTCCAAAATGAAAATATCCTTGATTAAGATAATTCTATATCCTTCATGATTGAATGTGGATCAGTTTTATATTTTTTATAAAAATAATTTCATGAAATTTGTTTCTTTTGGAGATACTTTATACACGAATGTGATTGAAAAAAATCTATATTTTAAATATTAATCTTCCATTATTGTTTTGTATCAGGATCTTGTTATTTTAGAATATCTATCTAGTACAGGCCTGAACAAAAACATGCCTTGACAACTATTTGTTCTGAAGAATAGTGTAATTCATTTTGTTAATACAATTCTTTGGAAAATATATACACATATTTTCAATTATTTATCTTCATTGGGTGAGTGGCTACCTGCAGGACTGGATTGTGTAGGTTTAAAATACAGTTGACTCTTGAATAATGCAAAGGTTAGGGACACTGACAACCCGGCACCATAGAGAATACGTATATAACTGTTGACGCCTCCAAAACTTAATGACTAATATCCTGCTGTTGACCAGAAGTCTTACTGATAACACAGTCAATTAGCTCATATTTTATATGTTTATATATAATATACTGTGTTCTTATAGTAAGGTAAGCTAGAGAAGATGAAATGTTATTAAGAAAATCATAAGGAAGAGGAAATATACTTAACTGTTCATTAAGTGGATCATCAAAAAAGGTCTTCATCCTTGTCATCTTCATGTCAAGCAGGCTGAGAAGGAGGAGAGTGAAGGGAATAGATGGTCTTGCTGTCTCAGGGGTGGCAGAGGTGAATCCCCATGTATAAGGACCCCTGCAGTTCCAACCCATTGTTAAAGGGTCAACTGTAATTTTGTACATGTCTAGCAGTATAATATCTTAGGACCTGTGATTTGTAGAATAATTTTTCAGGCTCTGTAATACTATTTTTAAGGGATGGTGAAAGAGGTATTCATCCCTAAATGAAAGAGCCTTTAAGTAGAACCCATTAGGTATGCAATGGACATCACTAGGAATGGTTTCTTATTTATGTGGGTTGGCCTAAGGTGAAACTCTGTCCTACAAAACAATAAAATCTTGATAAAACATGTTAAGTCAGTAAGAAGAGTTATATTAGATCCTCTAATATGACTCATGTACAGAGAGTCTATTGTTCTGAGCAACAGTGATGGTCTTTTCATATAGGAATATAATTATAAAAACAATATGCATTTGTCTTAAAAATATGGTTTTCTACTCTGTAAAAGTAAAACTCATTCATCGTAGAAAACTTACAATTCCAATTTTTGCTTTCACTCCTCTATACCTGTCTATACATATTTTTAAAAGGAAAAATTGTATGTTTTTGTGTAAGCCTTTAGTAACCACTTGCATTTGCTGTATCTCATGAACATTTTCCAGTGTTATATATTCTAGAAAATGTATATATGTGTGTATATGTGGAAGATGTATATTGTTGACAAAATTATATTGACGTATTTAAACAATCTTTTATTATTAGGTGGTTTCTTATGATGGTTTTGACAAACTGTAAATTTACCATAGACTCTTGGATTTCCATAATTTAAAAATTAAAATTGTATAATGAAAATATATTGATGCTTCAAGTGTATTATTTTATCAGGGTTTTTGAAATTAATTTAACTGTAGGGTTTTAATTATAAGCCTTCTTACATTTTTTAGAATAAAGCAGGCTATAAATAAATACTAAAATACTATATTATCTGGATTAATCATGTCTTGGGAGCATTTTGAGATTGAGTCTACTTATTTAGACAGAAAAATAAGATCCTTCTAATTTTGTAAAAACTGACGCATTGCCCTAAAGTGAGTACTTCACTTTTTTTGCTATCTGTAATCTATACAAACAGCTTTTGAAGTTTTTAAAATAAGATCTGCCTTGTCACTTCTGGTGTTCTCATTAATGTTTATTCATTCATTGTTTGACTTTATATTTTATGTTATTTTAGAAAATGTGTTATATAGCTTGTTAGCTACTTTACATCTTTAAATCACATTACATAAGAATCTTTATTTTTAGGGGTTTGCTTTGTGAGTTTAGTGGTTAGATTATTTGCATCTCTCTACTTAAAAACAAAAACAAAAAGAACCTGATGGTTGGCATTTCCAAAACATTTATTAAAATATGATTTTAAAACTATGAAAAATCTTTAGTTTGCTCTCTTCTGAGTTTCACTGTAGAGGGAGTTCGTTGTTGTTTAAACTTGAAGATGATTGATTTTAGGAATAAGATAAATAGAGATCAGCAACCAAATATACATGATGTCTCATCTTTTCCCAACACCCTGCTGTTGCCAGTAGGAGAAAATACACAGTGTCACATTGAGATGGGGTCTTTCAATTCCATCAGAGTGGCAGCCTGCAGTGAGTTTGCAACCCCTGGGTGAAGAGAATCTCAAAGATGCCAAGCATCATTTTGGCTAGATGAACAAGGAGATAGATAGATAGATAGATAGATAGATAGATAGATAGATAGATAGATAGATAGATAGATATTGTATGTAGAGTTAAGATTTATTATTTTAGTTAACACAAAAGAGAAGGCAAATATTGAGTGACCTCAAAAATAAAGCATAAGGTAATATCCCATAAGCTTTACTCTACAAATCACCCTTTCTCAAGATGACTTTCAAAAACAGAGGAATCCAGAAAAATGTTTACAGATGTTTCATTGCTGGAAAGTGGGTAGTACACTGTTCTCCCAGGACTTATGTCGCAAAATACATCCTCATTGTTTAAGGAAGTCTGCAAGGGAACAGATCTGATTTCTCTATCAGCCCTTCTCCCTACAGCAAGTTAGAAAATTAAAAACCTATATTTCCATTGGTTATTTAAGAATAATATTCCAGAATTCCTTCATTTTTCAACCACACATTCATCTACTTTTTCAATATCCTGAGTTTAGGATACTGAGGAAACACATGGTGTTTCCACATAACCAGCCAACTTAAGAACAGAATGGAGGGACTGCATTTTAAGAATGTCCCTCTTGAGGCAGTAATACCACCTACAATATCTACGGTCACCTTATAGGTAGGCATTTATCACCCTTTTATGACTGATGAAACCTAGACTCTGAGTTTATCACTGTTAGTCAATTTATTTGCTCTTTTATTCACTCATTTACTCAAAAAGCATTTGCTGATCACTTGCCAACTGTCCTGGGAAGATGCTGGAGATGCAAATTGAACAAGATGCTGCCCTCGCCCTGGTCTCAAGTGGCTCACATCTCTGCCAACGCTGTTACTAAGCCATGAGGCCTGGGGTCTGTAGAGGGCTGTTTCCAGGATCCCACTGCTGACAAAGGTCAATGGTAGGGCATCTGCTGAAAGGTGAAGTAATAGATGGTCCTGATCAGAAAGAAGAAAGAAGCAAATGTTACATATTAGAAAAGACAAATTAGGCTGTATGTGGTGGCTCACACCTGTAATCCCAGCACTTTGGGAGGCCTAGGCAGGTGGATTGCCTGAGCTCAGAAGTTCAGGACCCAGCTGGGCAACATGGTGAAACCCCGTCTCTACTAAAATACAAAAAATTAGGGCATGGCAGCTTGCACCTGTAATCCCAGCTACTCGGGAGGCTGAGGCAGGAGAATCACTTGAACCCGGGAGATGGAGGTTGCAGTGAGCTGAGATTGCACCACTGCTCTCTAGCCTGGGTCAGAGAGCAAGACTCCATCTCAAAAAAAAAAGAAAAGAAAAGACAAATTAGCTTAGAATATGAAATCAATGTTAGAACAAAAGATTAGATTGCATATGCAACACTTTTTAAGTGTTAAAAATTGAAACACAGACACATGAGGCTGGTTAAGGGTTTTTTGTAATCCATTATATTTTATTGAACACCTATATGTTCAAATGAACATGTATTTTATTGAACAACATTATATTTTATTGAACACCTAAAGCATATTTTAGCATTCAGGGTTATATACAATATAGTTTCTTTCTCTCAAGATGGGAAAAAGAATAATAGAAGGATATTTTATGCAAGATTGAGGGCTATTAATTTATTTCATCTCAATAAACATTTATTGAACAGTAAAACTTGTTTCTTGCCCTTGAGCTCACAGCCATTTAAGACACCTGTGACAGGTGCCAGCCACTAAGGGCTCTCTCTGTATCCCTTGCCAACAAGATTAGAGTGTGGTCTGAACGTGATGGGAACAACTGAAGGCTTCCAAAAGCAGAGGAGGAGCACATTTAAATTTATGTTTTAGATTTACTATGGTGACTTTGTAAAAATGGATTTGAGGAGATGGGTTAGGAGACTATTCTAGTAGTCTGAAAAAATATCATGACCTGAACCAGGGTGTAATTTGGAAATTTAGTTAACTGATTTAAAACGTCTTTTAGAGATATTTCTAAAATGTTGAGATTTTTTTCTATTAATGTATTAGCATCAGTTGCTTGAAAAATTAAAGGATATCTAGTTTGTCTTTTCTATCCAAATACTTATTAATCAAAAGTCTTACATGTTATGAATAGCATTCCCATTAGTTTCAGTCTCACCACCTGAAATGTCTTGGAAATTCCCATATTCAGCAACAGAAGGTCAGTACACAGATGACTTCAAAAGGGCCAGCCTGCAAGGGCACTAACTTGGGAGAAAACAGACCTCCTTCCATACTTTGTAATTAGGTACATTGGCTTGGGCAATTAATCTTTCTCAACCTCGATATTCTCGTCTATAAAATGGAGATATGCCAGAATTCCCTGGCCTGTAGAATTAGGATAAATGAGGCACTGAGCATAAAGCACCTGGGACAATACTAGCTCACTTTCTAAGCACCATTTGTTTTTATTTATAATAAGGTACTTTCAGAAAAGAAAACTGTATTGTATTTGGTTTACTCTGCTGCTTGTGTAACAGGACACTTGTTTGCATATTTACTGAATTTTATGTTTATCTTTCTTTTCTTTTTCCCCCAAATGTTTTCCTGCAGCCTTATAACATTACCTTGGGAGCAGTAAACTGTAGTGTTATTTGATACCAACAATATAGACCATAAACCTTTCTTTTACACTTTTCTGGAGACTCAAAGAAATTTATCAAGTAATGAAAAAATTGTCTAATGGGAAATGGAAGTCATGAAATTAACTGTGATACTGTTTGTCATACATTAACATCAACAACAAAACATCAAATGTGTTATAAACACTGAGGAAAGTAGTTATTGTGAATTTTTTTCCCCAAGCCACCACCAGAACCTTTGCAGAAAGGAGAGAATTCTCATTTAAGAAAGTTTGCTCAGCTGTCAGTCCAGGAAGTGTCTTTGTAGGTATTTGTGATCTATTTTGTAGGAACCCTTATGGGGCTACCCTGCAGAAGGTATGTCCTTCCTTCTCTGAGTACAATTTCTTTTCTTTTAGGTTTGTTTTCTAGCTGACCTTGACAGCATTTCCCACAGGCAAAATTATGAGTTGTCCCTGGAGAAGTGCTTCATCTCAGACTCAGGTTATAGTACAAGAGACATAATGAAACTAGAAAAAAAATGTAGAGACAGCCAAATAAAAAGATCATTGACAAAAAGGGACTCTTGTGATACAGGATGCTTTTAATACCAGAAATGTGAAGGCTCATTTTGCATCGTTTGTACTGGAATTTTCAACAAGAGGTGACAGAGTATGTGAAACCATTGTTTTATCTGTGTGAGGTTCTGCGTTAATGGTTAGGAAGGATCTGTTTCAGGCCTGTGATGTTGTTGCCACTGCTATGAAACAAATGGGTAAATTAATTGAGTAATTCAGCAAATAATGAGAAACTGTCTAATGATCATTTCATTTTATTTCTTGAGTTATTTTACTCTTCTTTCTAGAGCTGTTTTCCTTGTGCTTGGTAATGCTAATTTGCAGCAAAAATAGAGTAACACTTAAGTTAACCTTAACACTTGAATATGGTTGAAAAGTCGGAAGAAGGGAGGAGAGTCATTCAAGTAGTTAAAATAGGTAGAAGAAAATGTCTGCAGTAAGGCCCTTTTGATAAGGCCAATAAACAAGTAACAGGTTTCTTGGATTATTGTATATTAGAAGCAGCAAATGAAGAGCTGAGACCATACATACTGAAAGTGGTAGAATAGAATATTAAAACCCTTACAAGTGGACATAAGCACTTAGCACAGCAATTAGAGAGCTATCTGTTATCCAGGCAAAAGAGCCTATAAACCTCATTAGCTCCCCAATGACACCTCTTTGTTTACAACCAAGTACAAAAATTAGAGTTCATAATGATGACCCTGGGAAGGTGTAATTAATTTATCTCATGCTATACAAAAAGGCAGAGAAGAATAAGATTTCTTTTTGGATGGTAAAGATAAGAGTTTGGGCAGGTACATGAATAAATTCTGTGAATTTGGAAAGCTGACTTTCATTTATTCAACTAATATTTTCTGAGCACGTCCTATGCTCTAGATAGTTTCTAAGTGCTGGAGATATAAAAAACAGATACAATCCTTGCCTTCACAGAACGTACAGAATATTAGGTGAATTGGACATAAATCACAGAGTGTAAATTACCACCATGGTAAGTGCTGCTCTGGGAGGACAGAGCATATTGTAACATCATGTTAATGGCTGATAGGACTGGTGGGGGAATGTAACTTAAATCCCCAACCAAGTGATTTTAGACTTACCAAAACAGAGTGTGACTTGAGACCTGGCTGCTCTGAGATGAGCGTTGCATGCTCCATTCTCTCAAATTCTCCAGAGGGAAGGAGAGAGAGACACCAATCAGGAGTGTCCATTCCTCTTCTCTTCAGAAACACCTGGGGTGGGAAGTAATGTAAAGGAGAAGTGCATGGTGCTGGGATAATTCATAATCCTGATCAAGGTCTTTAGAAGCTGTATTCTCTTTCTTTGCCTTGATTTTTTCATCTGTAAAATAGGCAAACAGGGGTGGCCTATTATAACTCATGAGTTTGTTGTGAGCTTCAAATGAAGTAATTGGTGTGAAGTGCTTAAGGATGTAATGATTGGAAATTGTAAGCCATATAAACCACCGCTGCTACAGTGGTGGTTGGCTGGTTATTGTTATTATTACTATGAAGCAATGGTATTTATTTTTGTGTCATGAGGTTGTAAGCTCAAATAGTGCAAGAAATTTGGTTGGTTCACTGCTGTAGCCCCATCGGGGCATGCGTAGGTGCTCAATAAACATTTGTTGAATAAACACTTTGGGAAAGTTAGTAGGGAAACAGTGTGCAAATGTTTATTCCCACTGGTGCATTTACTGAGGCCAGCGTATCTTAAGAGAACACTGATTTTATTGGGTATGGAATGAAGAATTATGGGGAAATTAATACTAGACATACACAATTTTAGAATTTGAAGAATTGTAGGGATTATCTAATCCAAGATTCTATAGTGATAAGCGAACATGACCCAATAGAAGGGGTGAAAGGAGATGTCGTTTGAAGATAGAGTATTCCCTTTTTCTGTTCTTTAATTTGTTTTCAGACATGGTATCTATTTGGGATTTCAAATAATACTGGAGGAACATTTCGGGGTGGTTGGCGAGAAGCATGGGTGGGTTAAGAAAGGTGAAAAACTCTGATTTAAAGTAACATGCCAGTTGGAAGGTGATGCAATAAAAAGTTGGAAATTTGTACAAAAATATACATAAAATGCAGGAAAATTAAATTACAGTAATATAGTTATTTTTCACTTATTCCTGTTTCAGAAGCCATTTGTTCTTCTACCTGTGTTCTAGCTTAAATATGCTTTGCAGTGCTTTTCTTACGTGGCTTCACAGCGGAATTTGACCCTTAGGTCTACTTCCTGGTTGTTCAGAGCCTTCTTGCCTTCCACTGTACCACATTGTCTGGCTTTATTGGCTTATTCCATGTTTTCAGCTCTTCTTCGTCATACCACTCCATGTGTTGAACCCCACAGTTCTATCAGAGACAAACTCTCATTAGTGCTTCTTTTTACCCTTCCAAACTTCAGTTACTATCTATATCGGTGCTGCCCCATAGAAATATAATGTGAGTCATAATGCAAACTTGACATGTAATTGTAAGTTTTCTAGTAGCTACACTACAAAAGTGAAAAACCGAAGAAATTAATTTTTATAATTTGTTTAGCCTGATATATCAAAATATTATTTCAACATATCAATATAAAAATGGAGATCTTACATTCCCTTTTCATACTGTCTTGGAATTGTAGCATGTATCTTATTTATAGTACATTTCACTTTGCCCTAACTGTATCCCAGGTGCTCCATAGACAACATGTGGCTAGTGGCTACCACAGTGGAACCTCTATGTCTGAGGCTCACAAAGACCAAGTATTTGTCTTTAGTCCATAACTTTCACTGGGCTCTAAACCCATGATCCAGTTTCCTAGGAAGCACTTCAGACTCGGCCTGTCTACAGCTAAGCATATCCTCTTCTCTTCCTTCCCCCAGCCTGCTCAGCCTCCAATGTTTGCATTCTGTGAAAGATGCCTTCATCTACAAAGGATCTGTTCACTGTTCCCCATCATTGCCAGTTCCATGGGCCATGTCACCACCATTTTCTATCTGGGCTATGTTGATAGCCTCCTAACTGCTCTTTCTGCCTTCATTCTTGCCATAACACAGTGTTGCTCACAATTCCTGCATTGTTCTAATAGTCCCCCCAAGATATTTTCATAGTTTCCATTGCCTTAGTATAAAGTCCAAACATGCCTTATTGTATCCATCAAGAGTCACTTCCCTGCCTGCCTTTCTGGGCTTCACCCTCCCCTCTCTCCATTTCAGCCATCTTTGCTTTCCTTCACTTCTCACTCTCACTATTGTCTGCCTGGAGCATTCTGCCCTCTCCTCTTATGTAGCTACATTCATTTTGTCCCTCAGATGGTTTTAGTAGAGAAGTCTTTCACTGCCCTTGGCCTAGGTCGGTCTCCTCACATCCTCCATAGCTCTCATCATTTGTAAAGCCTTGTATTTGTCTTCTTTACTGGACTTATAACCTCTGAGAAGGGAGGGACTGGGTCCAACTTTTGCTCTGCCATATGTGTAGTGTGTAGTAAGGTACCTGGCCTGTAGTCAGTATTTCATGAATATTTAGAAAGATGAATGAATGAAGACACCCAGAAAGAACACAGTATTAAAGTCCTCAGGTTTAATTAACCTTTACCCCAGCACACGAATAACCTTTGGAACATCCCAGCCTCTGCTTGAATACCTAGTGACAGAAAATTTACTAACTAGAAGAACATTTCTTCTTTCGAACAAGTCATTATTAAAAAGCTGTTTCATTATACATAGAAATTATGTCTTATGTAAGAAAATGGTTTGTAAACTTTAAAGGATTACCCCCCTCAAAAATAAATCCATAAGATAGAGTTTGTATTATTCTAAGTATTCTGTTTTAACTTGTCATTGTTGAATTTGGTTAATAGATGCATCATGAATTTTATTTTCCATTGAAAAACAATGTATCTTTTTTTTACTCTTGCCAATTATTGTCTACAATAGAGAAATACAACATTGCCACCTCATTTTTCATTTTCTGTCTTATTTACATGGGTCTGTGTTTATATGTGTTCATGTGCACGTGTGTATATGTATTGTCTCTCTCTGAAATTTAAAAAAAACTAAAATATCCAGTGTTTTCCATTAGGTCTCATTTGTTACACATTTCTACTTTTAAATTACTTCTGAACCACAGAATCTGGCAGGCCTTTTTGGAAGGCATTTAAGGATAACTACTCTATCTGGAATCCAGCCATTTACAGTATTTGGAAGCAAAGAACAAAGCAAAGCAAATTGAGATTTTGTTGAATGTTTAAAAGTTTTGGAAAGAACAGTTAAAAAGAAATCCTTCATGGATGCATGCTTTGAAAACACCAAGTTTTCTCAACCTTTCATTTTGTGCATCTGAAAACCAACTTGAATTTGTCTTTAATTCCCTGCTAGTCAGTGGAAAGTAAACAAGCAGAATTGCTAATCCTATATGGCCTTGGAATAATGTTTAAAGGAACAGGATAGTTTAATGGATTAATCACTCTTCTTTACACTATTAGATTCAAATCCAGCAGAGATGCAACTCTTGATAATGTGTGTCATTCCCGTTTTTTCTCAAGATAATTCATACGTAATTGTCTGATTTTTAGAATGTCTAAAACCTCTTGATAATGTTAAGCATGTTGAGCAATAGTAGTAATGTTGACCTCACACTAATAATAGAGAAGCAGTGGAGGTAAACAGATGTGGAATCAAGTCCTGGCTGGCTGTGGGCTGTATTCCAGCTCCTGCTAATAGCAGCTAACATTCATTGAGTGCTGACCAGGTGCCAAACAATGCACTGGGTGATTTAGGTATGTTATCTCATTCAACTTTGAGGACGATAGTGGTATCTCCATTGTATAAATTACAGAGGTTGAGTAACTTGCCAAGTTTACGTAGCTCCCAGTGGAGTTTGAACTCCATTCCTGATGTTTAGCTTTGACGCTCATGCTTTTTTCAGCCATCCTGTCTCTATGTTGTTGAGATTTATTATCTTTGTCGTTATTTATAATTCCAGTATTTCACTATGTTAGATATGCTTCTAATCGTGTTTTAGTTGACCTGAATATAAGGAATACATTTGAGTATTTT
This sequence comes from Pongo pygmaeus, assembly GCF_028885625.2. Lineage (NCBI taxonomy): Eukaryota > Metazoa > Chordata > Mammalia > Primates > Hominidae > Pongo > Pongo pygmaeus. Next base: position 161,242,290 of record NC_072376.2, on the reverse strand, counting down.
CGGGAAGTTTAAAAAACTCTAGCTATTAATATTTCTGAAAATATAAACCTGCAAATGGCCATTTATGTTACTTTAGAGAGAAAGTGGGTAGAAGTTTCTCTTCCTTGTTGTAGTTAAGTCAGTCCTAAAAAGACGAATAAGGACTTTAGAACCATTCTTTACATTTGGAATAAAACATATGTCTATCCCCCTTTCTCTAGATATAGCTTATGCGGTAGTTGCCATTTAGCAATTAATTTAAAGCTATGTCAGGAATTGTCACCAACATTAGTCCTGCTTATTATCCTCGAGGGTCAACAAACAGTAATGCAACTGGCCTCAGAATTTTTTTCAGTTGAACCACAGGCCACTCTGCAACCTGTCTTTCTATGGAGCAGTTGTAATTTAACCCCAGGATTCTGAATGTCCAGACCTCAAAAGGAGAATAGTACTTATTACACCTTCTTTTTCCTTTGCAATTTTTTTTGAGTGTGTGTTTGTGCATGTGAGTTTGTCACTGAGTGGCTTTTGCTACCTAATCTGACCTTTTAAACTTTCTCATATACCTTTAAAATGATTCTTAGGGGGAATTTAGTTTGCCATTTAAAGGAAGTTTTAGTTCTAGTTTCAGCAAACATGGGTTGGAATTGTCTGCAAATCACAATGAGAAATCCAGGCTTCATAACCTCCAACCCCACTTCAAACATTGATTTAAAAGAATGAACCTAATAATATTAATGAATCCCAGGGACCAAAAGCATGCCAGTCAGAGTGGTCATCCTGGGGGAAAAGGTTAACCAGTATTCTAACCTCTCTCCCCTTGAAGTTTAAGTACGTTAAAAAAAAAAAAAAAAAAAAAAAAAAAAAAAAAAAAGGCAGATATCCCGCTGCTGCCTTGGGACTTGAATCCGTGAGATGTAATGAGCCTGTGTTTGGGCTAAAATAAAGGGTTAAACCCTCTTACTTAGCAGTTCTTTCAATGGCACAGAAAGTGAACTTGAGATAAAATAACAAGGACCAGCAGAATGGAAGACAGCTAAGTTACACCCGATCGTGAGGCCATCAGTTTTTGCCTGAGTCCTATAGAGTTGGCATAATGAGTATCTATCTTTGCTTTGTAGTTTTCAGAGTTTGGGCTGCTTAGTAATCTTTCCTGAGTTTGATTAGGGAAAAAATGCCATCATATTTGATTTAATAATTATTGTGGAGTCAGATAAATTTCATTCTGTATCCAGCTACCATATTAATCTCCAAAATGGGTTATATTTTTCTTTCCAGGATTGAGCTAAAAATCTGTCCTTGTCTTTAATAAACTAAAGAAAGATTACTTTATATCTGAAGTAGTTGCATTAGTAATGGAGTCATTCCAGGCACTTTGAAGTTTCTCATACCCTGTAAGAGATGTCAATTAACCTTATAGCTAAAGCAATTTCCAGTAAAAATACAGACAAAACGACTGAAGTAGTATTTCTGTGAAAAGCTTACTGTTACTCTTATAAAAATGGTGAGATTTAGAAATAAGATAAAAAATTTTCACAGTTCTTTAATGCTACTGCACAATAATTGTATGTGTTAATAATAAAGGCATAGCAGGGGATTAGAAGTTTTAGTCACTGCTAATAGCAGTTTAAAAAAATCCCCACAGCAGGTTCAGATATGTGGGAAAGGATTATAGTGAAAGCTCAGCTTAGCTCTTAAGGGGCTTATTATGGATCAGCAAACCAGGGCTTCATCAGATATGAAATACAGGTGTATTCTCAGAATTGTTTTACTTTGTGCCACTTGATACCTATCACAATACATGTATGGAGCACTCTACAAAAACAACAGCTCTTGAACCAATTCTTATCAGGTGTTTATAATGGCTCAGGGCCTTGTGCATTACAGATTTCCTATAAATGTTTGTTGAATTAAACAGAGATCTGTCTGAAATGTAATGCTGACCGTCACGCACCTTTGTCCTGAGAACACAGGGCCGTGATTCTGTGTGTGTGTGTGTGTGTGTGTGTGTGTGTGTGTTATTTATGGTACTAGTTTGAACTATTGTGCTGTGTAGAAGAAAAGCCACCAAGGCCTTTTACCAAAGTACCTCGCTGTCCACTGAGCTCTGGCGATGTGACCCTTCATCAAAGGTCTCAGGCTCTGACGTTTGACTCCTTGTAGCCATCTTCTTTTGTATCATTAACTCTGTTGTTACCAGTGGGACTGTCTTCAGCAACCCCCGCCTCATCCCCCCGGCTGGTTGCTAAACATGTAAAACCAGAGTAAGACAAGTCAGAAGAGGGCAACAGAAGTGACTATGTAAATCCAGTGTGTGAAGTTGTGACCATAATATTTTCTGCTCAGGAGCTGTTTTGCTTGTCAGTTGTTTTTGACTAAGTTGCAAACAGGCAGGGTTTGGGTATACCTAAATTATAAGTGCATGAGTTATTTCCTAGTTTTCAAGTACTTGTTCTTTAAAAATAAGTGAATATATTAAAATGGTGGTGTTTGTATGTATATAATGCTAGGTGTTTATTTCTGGGTAGCCATTGCTGCTTATGTTTGTTTGTTTTTATTTATTTTTTATTGATGCATAAGAGCTGTACATATGTTGGGGGTACATGTGGTATTTTGATATATGCATACAATGTGTAATGATCAAACCAGGGCAATTGGGACGTTTATTACCCCAAACATTCACCTCTTTTTATATTGGGAACATTCTAATTCTCCTCCAGCAATTTTGAGCTATACAACAAATTATATTTATTATAGTTGCCCTACTGTGCTTTCAAACACTAGATCTTATTCCTTTTATCTAACTGTACATTTATACTCATTAACAAACCTATCTTCGTCGTTCCCTCTCCCTATCCTTCTCAGCCTAGATAACCACCAATCAACTATCTCCATGAGATCGACTTTTATTTAAGTTCCCACATATGAGTGAGAACACATGATATTTATCTTTCTGTTCCTGGCTTATTTCACTTAATATAATGCCCTCCAGTTCCATCCATATTGCTGTAAATCACAGGATTTCATTCTTTTCATAAGCGAATAATATTCCACTGTTAGTATCACTTTTTTAAAATCCATTCATCTGTTGGACACTTAGATTGATTACATATCACAGCTATTGAATAGTTTGGGCTATTGTGAATAGTGCTGCAGTAAATATGGGAGTGCAGATATCTCTTTGATAGACTGATTTCCTTTACATTGCTGGATTATATGATATTTCTATCTTTAGTTTTTTGAGGAGTCTCCATATGTTTTCCGTAGTGACTGTATTAATTTCTATTCCTACCAACAGTGTACAGGTGTTCCACTTTCTCTTCATCCTTTACCAGCAGCTGTTATTTTTTTTTGTCTTTTTGATAAAAGCCATTTTAACTGGGATGAGATGATATTTCACTGTGGTTTTATGTGCATTTCTCTGATGCACATACATGATGTTGAGTATTTTTTCATACACCTTTTGGTTGGCCATGTCTTCTGAGGAATGTCTATTCAAATGTATTGTCCATTTAAAATTGGATTATTTGGTTTTTTTAATTTACTTGTTTGAGTTCCTTATATATTCTGATTATTAATTCCTTGTTTCATGGATACTTTGCAAAAAACCCAGTATGTGGATTATCTCTTTGTTGTTTCTTTTGCAGTGCAGAAGCTTTTTAGCTTGATAGGATCCCATTTGTGTATTTTTACTTTTGTTGCTTGTTCATTTGAGGTTTTACCCAACAAATCTTTGTCTAGACCAGTGTCCAGAAGCATTTCCCTAATAGTTTCTTCTAGTTGTTTTATAGTTTCAGGTCTTAGATTTAAGTCGTTAGTTCAATTTAAGTTGATTTTTTGCATATGGTAAGAGACAGGGGTCTGGCTTTATTCATCTGCAGTACTTACTCAGTTTTTCTAGCACTGTTTATTAAGGAGACTGTCTTTTCCCCAATGTATGTTCCAGGCACCTTTGTCTAAAAGTGAGTTAGCTCTATTCTTTTTCATTGGTCCATGTGTCTGTTTTTATACCAGTACTATGCTGTTGGGGTTACTATGGCTTTGTAGTATATTTTGAAGTCAGGTAGTGTGATGACTCCCCTTCTGTTCTTTTTGCTCAGAATTACTTTGACTATTCGGAGTCTTTTGTGGTTCCATACAGATTTTAGGATTGCCTTTTTTCAATTCTGTGAAGAATGTCATTGGTATTTTGATAGAGACATTTTAACGATACCAGTTATTTCCATCCATGAGCATCGGCTATCTTCCCTTTTTATGTCCTCTTCAATTTCTTTCGTCAGTGTTTTGTAGTTTTTCTTATAGAGATCTTTTACTTCTTTGGTTAAATTGATTCCTAGGAATTTAATTTTTTTTGAGCCACTGTAAATGAGATTGGTTTCTTAATTTCTTTTTTAAATTGTTCGCTGTTGGCTTATATAAGTGCTACTGATTTTTTTTGTATGTTGACTTTGTATTCTGCAACTTTACTGAATTCATTTACTGGTTCTAACAATGTTTTGATCTAATTTTTAGGTTCTTAAAAATACCATGTTGTTTTTGAACAAGAATAATTTGACTTCTTCCTTCCAAATTGGATGCCATTTATTTATTTTTCTTGTCTAATTGCTCTGGCTAGGACTTATAGTGAAAGGACTTTTTTTTTCTCTCTTTCATATTTCAAAGCTTTTATAGACGTTGTGTCTGAGTTTAAATCACAAGTCTATATCAATTAGTTCATTATGCATTTTAAGTTGTAATTATGCAGCTCATCTCTAATATGCCAAATTCTCTTAAACATTACTAATGTTTTATAATTACCAAATATGAACATAGAACTTGACCAAAAGCATCAATAAGATTGTTTTAATTCTTTTAGACATTTCTGTACTTAATTCTAAATTTTTCTAGGGTTAATGTTTAGCTACTAAAGGAATTATGTCATCTCCATCATTTTAGAGTTGCCTACTCACCCTGCTGGAGGTTGTGGTTGTATAACATCTAAAGATTTAAGTCAAGCCATTCATTGAATTCTGACAGAGCATACTGAGCCCTACTTAAGAACTTAAAACAGTGGTCCTTTCGTCTTCTTACTCTGGGAAGCTAAAGTCCATGGTGCTTGGAATAGCTCTGTGTCTCCCTTCCATGCTGATCGTCTGCCAGGTTTAACTTTTCTTTTAGGACAGAGATTGTCTTACCCATCTACCTCCAAAGGCTGTAAAACTTGGTGGAATCCTGCATTCTCTAAATCAACTTCCGTTCTTAATTCTTACAGATACTAAAATAATATGAATTGGAACTGAATATTTTCTCATGGCTTTTTCTTTTCAGTCACAAGTGAAAGGACTTTTTTAAAATTAAAATTTTTTTTCTTCAAATACTGCAAAAGGGATGTTATTGAAAATGTTTTAGGTGTTTGGAAACACTTATTTTGTAGTTTACAAACTGGCACCAGTGCTAGATTTGGCCCTGAGATGTGTTTTGTTTGGCCCCTATGCTTTTATTGTTAATTAAATTAATTCCTAACTTTTAGAACCAAGTTATTTCTGTTATTGGGAGGATGGAAGGATCAGACTATTCCTTTCAGCATTATTGGATTTGAATTCCTGCTTGTCCAGAGAAGATACCCTCGTGGGGCTCATGTCTCCAGTTCACTGCATTCACCCCATTCCCTGTTGCTCCTTTGTGCCGAGACCAAGGGTTTGTTGCCATTCAGCAATGGGCTTACCCTGTTCCATCCTGACAACTTTCTTCCTGTATTTTAGCTGCATAACCCCTATAATCATTTGATTTTTGACCTGATTTTTACATGAATAATCCAATCCTAGGTAAATCATTAGAAAACTTTTACACCACTGGCAAAATGAAGTGCATAGTAAGATTTCATTATCTCTACTATTTAAAAATAAAACCATTATGTAATTTTCCTTTTTTGGAAATAACATTTTTTAAAATCCCATTAATATTTTGCTCTTTAAATATTTTACCATTGATTATCTGTCTGTAACTACATGGTCCAATAAAAGGGAAAAAGTTGATAACTTTAGTGATTTTCTTCTAAGATAGTTATTAACACTGTAGAAATAATGGGAATTTCTGAAGGGAAAATGAGTTTTGTGAGTTACATTATAGTTTTTCTGTTCCTTGTAATGAAGGGAAGCTTTCCTTTTGAGAACAAATCCTGTTCCTAAATAATAACAATAATAGAAGAGTCATATATTGTGCTAACTCTCTATGACCTGTACATATAGCATTAATCCACATAGTACATTAGTGAGACCCGTTTTATTTAATCCCAATGCTACAGATAGGGAAAAACTTAGGTATGTAAAGTTTAGGAAACCTTACACTGGATCACAAAACTAGTGAGAAACTCAAGATACAAAGTGCATGTTTTCTGTTTTTATAAGCACTTAACCACCATCTATACCATTTTTCCAAGATTAAAAGGAGAAACACCCTTTATTCTATGTCCTTTTCCCAAAAAAACAAAAACAGAAAGTGAGGTCCCATTTTGTATACTGAAATCATTGCATTATAAGTGTGCTAATGAGGATATGGATATTCTTTGCCTGAAATGTTAGCTTATTTTAGAAATGTACCATATATTTCTTCTCATCCACAGAAACATTTTTAACATTAATGTTCCTTTCAGTTGTTAAAAGATAGCCAAACCTACATATTTACCCCATCTTGAAACCAAAGCTTATTAGACCAAATTAAATCCTTTTAACAAAATAGATAAATGTTTAAACTTAGCAGTTAAATTGTTAAATATATTTGAAACTCAATACATTAATAAAAAGAACTTTTCTTCTTTATGTTTCAACTTTGTAGCGTCCCTGCTTAAAATTTGATAAACCAATCCTAAACTGTAACTTCTATGTCAGAAGTGGTGTTATGAATGTCAGGAATAATAAAATAATCAGAATGCCATGTGAACCAACAGTCAACTTGACTTAGGTTTGAAAGGGAAGAGTATTCTAATCACGTGTTCATTTTGAAGAGTTTCTCATTTTTAAAAGTAAGATATCCTTATTGTAGAAAAAAGAAACAATGCCATCTCTTCCCATGCCACTGAAAAAGAGGAAACAGCAGGTATTGGCATTTGATATATTTCCTCATAGACTTTTTTCCTGTGTACTTTAAAACAACAACGTGTGTTATCATATTTTCATATATTTTTGTATTCTGCCTTTTTTCTCCATAATATTACAGTATGAAAACTTGCGGCTGGGTGTGGTGGCTCACGCTTGTAGTCCCAGCACTTTGGGAGGCCACAGTGGGAGGAACACTTGAGCTTAGGAGTTCAAGACCAGCCTGGACAACATGGGAAGACCCCATCTCTACAATCAATGTAAAAAAAAATTAGTCAGGCACAATGGCATATGCCTGTAGTCCCAGCTACTCATGAGGCTCAGGCAGGAGGATTGCTTGAGCCTAGGAGTTGGAGGCTACAGTGAGCCACGATCATGCCACTACACTCAGCCTGGGCAACAGAGTGTGACCCTGTCCCGAAGAAAAAGAAAAAATAAAACAAAACTTCTTGACGTAATTATGTTTTTATATCATTTTAATGATTAGGTAATACATATGATTCTTAATCCACAAACTAGGCTATGTAAGATACCTGTACTTGCTTTCATCCAAAATCTAGAAAACTCTGCTCTGTCAGGTTAGGGAGAGGGATGTTCAATTTCTCAGCTGTAGCTTACTTCTCCTGGGGCCTTGCAAAGATTCCATGGTGTGTGTATGTGAGGGTCTTACATAGCACTGTGGAGGCCCCCAATTATGCTCTCGCCACTAAAGTTCCCATTATCCAAGCTGCCATTTATCCCATTTATCCAAGTTCCCATTTATCCAGGTTCGGCTAAATCATACCAATTTAGCTGAACACATTGGGCACTTTGAAGTACTTGAGATCCTTTGGAGTTTGATGGCTCCATGTCTTTGGTGCCCTCCTGGGCATGAGAATCCTGTCAGATCTGTGACCTCTGGAGCTCGGGGCTCTGCCTGCATAATCCTAGCATGTAGCCCTTTTTCCTAGAGTGCCACCACTGCCTTAGGTCTTCCCTATTCTTAACATAGATCGCTTTAGAGCTGCCATTATCCTGTAGCTCTCAAAGGCATGCTTCCTTTGCCACCCTTAGGAACACTTGGTCTGATCCCTTCTAGGAGCACAGGCTGCCAGAAGATGTTGGGAAGTCAGGTTGTCTGTGAGCGACAGCTCTCTGTGACTCTCTGAGGCACTATCACTCAAGGCAAGAGAGGGAAATAGCATGCTTGGCCTTTGGGGAGAAAAGGAATTAGAGGAAGTTCACAAAACAAAAATCAATAACTTCATACGTTATTCAATCTCAGTTGCATAGTATACTATGGTTTTGCATGATATACTTGGGTATACTGTGGTTTTCTAACCATTCCATTTTCTCTGACAACTGTTTTTTTCATTGTTTTCTGTGTTGTAAATAACACTACAGTGAAAATTTTTGTGTATAAACATTTTTCTCTATGATTTTCTTAGGGTAAAGTCTCAGAAGTAGCATTATAGGTTACAAAGTTTTTAATTACTTTTTAGACACATAGCCAAAATGTTCTCTAACCCCGAAATTGAAAACTGACTAGAACATTCCAGGGGGTACAGCTGTGTAGTGAGGAGGGCAGCCTGTCAAATCATTTTCTTTTTCAAGTTTTTAAAAATAATGAATATACAAGCAATTCTAATATTACTTTAAATAAATTTTACCAATTTAGCCAAACACACTGGGCATTCTGAAGTACTTGAGATGATGCTCTCATTGGATGATTCAATGGCTGCTGTTGTGTCCAGACCGAACAGTAGTTCTTCTGCAGGCGATCACTCCTGTGGTTTTACCTGCTTGGGATGTGGCCTCCATCTGTGCATGTCTAGAAATTTTCTCATTACAACGAGAAACTCCTATTTAGTTAAATATTTGTTTAGTATTTATTTCAGTTCTTTCACAATCATCTACTTTGTAAGTTTACATGTCTCATAGATGTTGATAAACAAATACAGAAGTCAATGATCAAAATTAAATGGTACATTGTTAACATCCACCAGCTTTAATCCAGCTATAATGGGAAAGAATTAGAATCACTTGGTCTGTTACCAGTTGTTATGGGCTGAATTATCTTCTCCAACCCCGTCTCCCACCCTGACTCCCGCCCCAATTTATAGATTGAAATCCTAACCCCTAATATATCAAATGTGACCTTGTTTGGAAATAAGGTCATTGCAGATATAATTAGTTACAATGAGGTCATACTGGAATAGAGTGGCCCCTAATCTAATATAACTGGAATCTTTATACAAAGGGGAAATTGGGACACAGATACCCACAGAGCGAGAACGTCATGTGAAGATGAAGGCAGAGATTAGAGTGATGCAGCAGAAGCCCAGAAGGCTAAAGATTGCCAGCAGAACACCAGAAGTGAGGAGAGAAGCATGGGGCAGATTCTCCTCCATAACTCTCAGAAGGAACCCAACCCTGCCAACATCTCGAACTGGGACTTCTAGCCTCCAAAATAGAGAGAATAAATTCTCCTGTAGTTTAAGCCACCTTGTTTGTGGTTCTTTAAGGCAGCCCTAGCAAACTAATACACTAGTTCAGGAATGTTTTAAGATAATCTGTTTGATAGCTACAGACACTTTTTTTAACCTTTTATGTTGGTTGTTACTTTTCTTTGCCATCTAGAACATATTATGGCCACATCAATGCCAAAATTTGTTGTGTGTACTTCCTCATTTGTGTAAGTTTTTTTGTTTGTTTGTTTTTGAGATGGAGTCTCGTTCTGTCACTCAGGCTGGAGTGCAGTAGCACAATCTCCGCTCACTGCAACCTCCACTTCCCGGTTCAAGCATTTCTCCTGCCTCAGCCTCATGAGTAGCTGGGATTATAGGCAAGTGCCACCACACCTGGCTAATTTTTGTAATTTTAGAAGAGATGGGGTTTTGCCATGTTAGCCAGGCTGATCTCGAACTCCCAACATCAGGTGATCTGCCCACCTAGGCCTCCCAAAGTGTTGGGATTACAGGCATGAGCCACCGCGCCTGGCCCATTTGTGTAAGTTCTATAGCCTTGAAAGATGCTTTAAGCAAATTTTTTTTCGTGCTTTTGTACTTTCTCTAAATCAAAGCCTCTCTCATTTTATCCATAAATGTTCCTAGTATTCTTCATAATTTTTCTGAAGGCTTGTGTAATCTTTATGCTCAAGTCAGTTACGGTACTTCATGACATCTGGTTGTTGGCAAGTCCACCTTATTGTCTGTCATATTCTCCAAAGTTATTTCAACTTCACAATTTGTTTTCTAATTATCAAACCATATTCTCAGTTGAAAATAAATTTTAAATTTATTTTTAAATAGATTTTGTGTAATTGAAAGTAGAAATAACATGGTTTTTGTCCAGTCTTTCCAAGCTAGTTTTAAGAAAAAGCTAGTTTTGCAGGCTTTCTAGGACCAGCCTTGAAATGGCTAATTCCAGCTTTTTTATTCCCATGGACTAGGACTGGTCCAGTGGGCAGGGTCCTAGACACAGTCTGTTCTTGTGACAAAAACTTGTCTGGCTCACTTTGAAACAACTCTTGCACTAATACTGCCTTGCTTTTCTTGATTTTATATCAGCTAGGGGTAGGTTCACTTATAGATACAAAAAAATTGTATCTCTCCTGTAGAAGAACCTAGGAGGTGGCTGTGTGGGACTAGCATGTGGAACTTTGCATAATCTTTGGAGACTCGTGGTCCTTCCAACTTTTCATTCTCCAATCACTAGGGAGATTTTAAGGAGACTTTCTGGAAGTTCCAGGAGATAGCTCTGCTTATATCTTATTGGCTAGAACTTAGTCACATGGTTATATCTAGCTACAAAGGAAACTGGTAAATGTGGTCTTTTAGGTAGGCAGCAATGTGCCCAGCTTAAAATCAGAGGTTTGTTTGTTTGTTTTCCTAGGAATGGGAGACTAGTTATTAGAGATGAGTTGATGATACAGAAATGAGAACTTTTCTAGTTTTTCATAACATAGAAAGGTTTTCTTTTGTTGGTTTTTGTTTTTTCTGTGGCCCAGACTGGAATGCAGTGAGTGGCATGGTGTGATCTTGGCTCACTGCAACTTCCATCTCCCGGGTTCAAGCAGTTTTTCCACCTCAGCCTCATGAGTAGCTGGGACCACAGGCACATATCACCACGCCTGGCTAATTTTCTTCTTCTTTTTTTAGTAGAAAGGGAGTTTCTCCACGTTGCCCAGGCTGGTCTCGAACTTCTGTGCTCCAGCAATCTGCCCACCTTGACCTCCCAAAGTCCTGGTATTACAGGTTTGAACCACTGTGCCCAGCCAGAAAGTTATTTTTTATCCAGAGTGTGTGTGTGTTCTTATTTTTTAATGAAAAATACACAAAGTTAAAACACATGGAAAAGTAGGGATTTTATGTATAGCCTTATGTCAAAACACATACACATACACACACTAACACACCCTCCAAAAGAACCCTTTGGAAGAAAATCAAAACCTTGTCTAAAACCAAATAAAATTGATATTCCATAAAGACGTACTACTTGTATCCCATGACTACCTCTAACACTCCATTGCACCATGTGCCCTTTGTAACACCAGTATCTTGGTGTGAGAGGCAAGGCTGTAAGGTTACATGGAAATGTTACCCTTGTCTTGCTATGCATGTGAGATGTTTTGACTAAGATGCTTTGCAGATGTTAGCATACTAAGGACAGTCTGGTAGCCATTTTGGTACAGAGCATCTTGACACAAATAAAAAGCAAAAGCAAACAAACCTCTCAGAGATAACTGTTGCTAAGAAATGTTTGTGTATGTTCTCCCAAACTTGATAAATGGGAGGGATGTATATTCATAGAGACATCGTCTAAGTATTAGGAAAAAAAGACATTCCCAGTTGATTGTACATGAAAGGTTATGTTATAATGGTTTAAATTTTAAAACAAAAAATGTCCTCCTAAAAGATTGAATCCATTTACGTTACCAGAGGTAGTGATCATTATAAGTACTATAATCTCAGGCAAAAAGGTGATGTAGTTATTATTTGCAGTTATTTGTTGCCATGATTATATGCTTGCATAGATTTATTGAACATATTTCTTTTTCTGAGTTTTATTTAGATATAATTCACATACTATACGATTCACTCAGTATACAGTTCAATGATTTTTAGTGTGTTGATTATCACAATACTTCTTTTTAATAGTTTTATAAAGATATTTTGTATTAATACTATTTTCAAGTTTGTAAGTATCTTTAGGATTTCTGGTTTTAGAAAATTCTTTCTAATTCAGAGTTTATGGAATGATTCTCCTAAATTTCCTTTTAATACTCTTATAAACCATCAAACTTTTAGAATTTTTTAAAACAAATAATGTGCAAAGCAGATAGTCTTACTGCACCTCTTCAACCTTGTGAGATGGAGCTGTGAAGAAGAATGAATGAGCACCAAGGCGAGAGTTGAGTTTTTCTTATTATTCAGTAATAAGAGATTACTTATTACTGATTACTTATTACAAGTTATTACATAACTTGGTATGTGACAAGTTCACTTGTCCTCTGTAAGATGTTATGCTTCATCTTATCACACCCTTTGTTCATCTGGATGTGAAACATCAGAATATATAGATACTATCTCTCTTCACCTTGTCACCACTTCTCTTTACTAGGAAGCTTCTTTCTGTTTCCAAAATGAAAGTCTATGCATATATATTTATGGAAATGGCAGTTTTTCATAGGATTTGTAGAATTTTTACATAAGTGTAGAAGAGAAAGTTCAATTTAAACCGTACTTTGTGGATATATAATTTATGTAACTTTCATCCTGGGAATGACTCTGATATGTAAGTTTTCTAATTGATGTGTCTTTATTTTTTGAATGGGGAGAATTACCTTGGTCATTAAATGTAATATTTACACTTGAAAGGCATTGTTGCCTCTTTATACTGCACCATTATGTTGATGGATGTAGCCCTGTGAGGGGATTTTCCTAAACTCTTGCTCTGCGAATTCTTTTCACGCTTGGGAAATCTTTTCTCATATTCATTTTAGTTTTTCTTTTATCCCACCTGCTGCTTTTTTCTTATAAGATGAAAATGTCAAAGATTTCTAGGTATAACTTTTACTACTAGCAAAATGACATATTTTTTTCCTTTTGCACTTGTCAAGAAACCTTATGGATGACAAAGTTTGGGATTAGATCTATTGACCCATTTTGGACAATATATGTATTTCCTTTATATACTGAATTAGCCCATTTGCATTATTATAAAGGAATACTTGAGACTGGGTAATTTTATAAAGAAAAGAGGTTTAATTGGTTTATGGCTCTGGAGGCTGCACAGGAAGCATAATGCCAGTATCTGCTTCTGGTGAGGGCCTTAAGAAGCTTAAAATCAAGGCGGAAGGTGAAGGTGGAGTAGGTTAGTCACATGGCAAGAGCTGGAGCAAGACAGAGGGGGAAGGACCCAGACTTTTAAACAACCAGATCTCATGTGGACTATCTCATCGCCAAGGGAATGGTGCCAAGCCATTCATGAGGGATCCGCCCCCATGATCCAGACAACCTCCCACCAGGCCCCAACTCCAGCACTGGGGATTACATTTCAACACAAGATTTGGAGGGGACAGATAATCCAAAGCATATCATATACAATGTGTGTAAACCTTTGAATATAAAGTCAAATGGGAGAATAACAGTGTTAGACGATTTCACATTAGTGCGAAATATAGGCCTACAGGTTAAAATTAAAAGTGTGTGACATATTCTTTAGTCTTTATTTACTAAAATCAGTGAAAGAAAAATATTTACAGGATATAAAGAGACTACATTTTAATGTCTAAATTGGGTTGCCCCTGCTTGTCACAGGAAGAGGGTTGTTTTCTAGGATGCTACAATATTGGCAAGGAAAGAGCCTGCTGGAACCTCTGTGAATCACTGGGCTATAAATCGATAAAATAGAGCTGGTTATTTCATCAGGACTTTGGATGGACCAGTTGTGCTGCTAAGGCTGTAATTCATAGTGTGTGTGGGCCAGAGGCGTCGTCAATTATGAAACCTCAACTTGTGTGGTTTATAGATGCCTATTGAGAATGAATTCCAACCTGACGTGTATTGTGGGGCTTTCATTAGGATTAATTAGTTACTATTTGCTGAGTCTTATGAAGACAAAAACAGTGTCGAGGTGTTAAAAAGCCTGTTATTTTTTTCTACTTGCATTAACACCAAGATATTTTCTAGATGAGAGGTTAACCTTAGAAACCCCCAGTTGAATTTTCAACTCATTCATTTTTTAAGTACTTATCTCCAAAATAGCATTGCAGAAATATTGACATTGTTGTAGTGCAGCCTCCCTGGCTGGTCAGAAGTAGATACCAGGGGATCATTGGCCAGACATGGAACTGCTCAAGTGATTAGAGCGAACAACCCATTCAACACCTACTTGTGACTTAGGTTTCAAGTTAAACTAACATGTTTAGTTATAACTTCTCCAGTTAACAATTAAAGTTCATGGAAAAATCACTCCGTATTTTTAACTGGGCGAATTGTTGCCTTTAGAATTGTTCAGAATTCAAGTCCAGCCTCCATCATCTTGGGCAAATTGCTTAGACGTTTTCAACTTTAGTTTCCTTACCTATAAAATGTAGAAAAGTCCTAATAACTTAAAAGTTTTTGCAGGAGTTGCATGAAGCTGTTGTATGTGAATGTCTACATGGTGGATGTTTAGCAAATGGCAGTTGTCCTTTTTCCTTTTTTTATTACTTAAAAGCATTACCATTTAACAAATAACTCTTGTAATGAAAAATTTGTACTGTGGAAAAAAGGGCCGTAAAGTTTTAGAAGGAAACAAAAAGTGTAGAATCTGTAAGTAATGTAAAGGAAAGAAATCCTAATTGTTCTTTGAATGACTTAGAAAATGAAGATGTTCCATTTTAGATGATTTGTATAAAATTAGGAGTTAGGGGCTTAAGTGCATTGTGTATATATATGTGCATATATGTGTGTATATATATGCATGTGTATATACATATATATTCACTTTAGTGCATTCTGAGATTGAATCAGTGGCAGAGGAAGAACAGAAAAGAAAGATGCATAAAGGATAAATACAGAACACTCATGGTTCTTACACTGGAAAATTCTGTAGACCTTGTGTCCTTGGGTGTTGAGGGATATCACCATGCTCCTCCATTCACCAGGGCCCCCACGCGCCCTGGAGTCTCACACTCAGGCTGGTTTCATCATGTATGTGACCAGCTTCCAGACCCCTGAAGGCGTTTGCAATTTTGACCTATGATTGACCTTCCTCACACCATCTTATTTTCTAGTTTTTAAAACAATTTTAGAGGTTTTAGATGTCTACAATGGTAATGAATGAAAGGGGAGAAAAAATGTAGTTTTATCATCAAGAAATCTAGCAGAAGTATGTTTGGAGACTCAGTGAACCTGCACATTGAAGTCTGGCTTTGAAATCACCAAGAATTCATTTGGACTCAGAAAGCCCTGGGTTAAAATTTGTGCTTCACCATGTACTGGCTGTGAGGCTTTGAATAAATTCTTTAAGCCAGCACAGCCCCAGGCTCATTGGTGTTACTTAACCTGTTATTAATTTCTTCCCTTTGTTAATTGAGAGTTGAATACAGTTCTGTATTAATGATGACATCTTTACTAATTAGACCAAAGGATACCAATGTAAGAATCTAGATTGGCTGGGTAGATAACTCCTGAATACAGAGGAGAGGACAAGAAGCTTGGTTGCTGTTATTCAGGAGAGGTCTTTTGAGGGGGGCATGGTGAGGTCTCCTCTGATTCCCTTTATGCCGACCTGAGTTGGTTACCATTTCTGTTTCTTTGGCAGGGGAAGACCAAGGAAGATGCTAGGATCTACTTGAAAGTCAGGGCTTTGGCTTTGTATCTTTTCTCCCTTTTGAACATAATTGTGTCCACCTTGCAAGAATGAGAATTTGTGAAGTTTTCGTGTGGGGAGCAGATCTGTCTTGTGTCATATGAATGCCTTTCTTTCCCCTACGCATACCTTCTTCCCACGCTGATTCTTCCTCCTCTACCTCCTTCCCCTCTCCTCTGCATTGGGAAATAGAATCTGCAGCCATTTCATGCCAGTGTACTATGTGGGTTTATGCTGCTACAGGCAAAGAGGGCAGTAGAAAGATCCATTCCTCCCGCGGCTGCTGCCACCTCTTTCCTCATCACTCCAGTCATTGGTTTAGCAAATGGAGCCTTGGCTACAAATAGCAGAGTCCTGGCAGCAAGCCAGTGTTGAAGTAAACCCAGAGTTCCTGGGCCCCTCTGTTGCCTCTGGAAATGGACAAGCTGGGGCATAGTATTAAGGCAACAAAAGACAACTGCAAAAACTAAAATCCCACCATGAGAAGGAAGAGGCTTTAAGGGCTAAGGATAGGAAAGCACCTTGCCGTTAATATGCAGATGCACATGATGCTGTCTGGTTAAGCTGTATAGCCCTGCATGTAGGTCAGAGGGTGTATGTGAGAGGGCAGATATAAGGGAACCAGAGAGAGTAAAGCCAAGCAGGTTAAGTCTGTGCTGAGAGATGAGACCAAACAGTTTCATCTCAGCTTGGTAGTAGTACTAATAGGTCAACCACTAGCAAGAACAACAATTTGCATTTGATTGCTGTGACAGCATGCACCCACTCTTGTTCAAGCCCTTTGTTCAAGCATATGCACTACTGTTCCATCACTCTTATCACTTCCTTTAGTAAAATCATTAGGAGGTCATTGCAGAGGGACTTTGGGAGCTCCAGTGCCTGGACGTTATCAACTGATTACTGACTATGGGGAAGAACAGGCATTCCAGAAACTGTCACTGCCATACCTTTAGAGGAGCTCCAGAACACACAGTTGCCACAGTAATTGTCCCCAGGATCCAATTAGGGTTTCTTTTTGTTTTTGTTTTTAGATTGAGTCTGTATAAGGTTGAACTCGCATTTCAGGATTCACTTATCCTCAACCAAGGTAGTTACATATCCTTAATTTTAAACTGTACTTTTAAAACCTTCCCTCCAGTTTTTGACGTTTCAGAAATTGAAATATTTCTTTCTGTCAATAAGAACATAATGTAGGTTTCTTTTTTTCCAGACAAATCAACGCTGCATTGTACCACTAATCATGACTTAGAATTGAGGAAATAAGATATTTTTATTTATATTCCTGTTGAGCTATACCAATTATTGAAGATTAATACCCTAACCCCACTCACATCTTTTTCCAATTTAAGTTTAATTTCTTCCCATTATGTAATGTGTACTTACGTAGATCTGAAACTCTAGAACTGAATAATCAAAAATAATTCTTATTTAACCGTGGACTTTTCTTGGATGGTATATCCATAAAGAAGAATTTAAAGTATTATTTTAGATCTTTTAAAATTATGTTTTATAAGTATATTTTAGTGGTATTTGTATTACTGAGCTCTTTGAATTTTCTATTAATTTACACAGCAGATTAATTTTTTAGAAAAAAATAAAAATATTTAGCTGTGAGCATTAGACAATGGAATACCTAAGCCCCCTGTGGCACAAGCTTCCTTCATGAAAGGAAGACATTGTTAGTAGTGGTGAAGCTTCACCATCACAAAGATTAACTCTGTCAATCCTTGTCTCTAATGTATCATTTAAATTTATATGTTATGTAAACAGTTGGTGTCAAAATCCTGCAAGCCCTAAAGAAAAAAAAAAACTTGGAGTTGGACTTTTAAAGATTGACAACTTGCCTACTATTAAAACAATAAAATAATGAGTAATAATAAAACACTAGTCTGGACCACCTCTAGCTATGTGTCACCTTTTCCTTTTCTCTGAAGAAAGCTCTCACCTTGGAACACTAACATCGGCAACTTTAAACTTTACAAATAGCTTATACAGATGCTTCAAAAATTTTTATTTTTTATTTTTTATTTTATTTATTTATTTTTTTTTTTGAGACGGAGTCTCGCTCTGTTACCCAGGCTGGAGTGCAGTGGCACGATCTCGGCTCACTGCAAGCTCTGCCTCCTGGGTTCGTGCCATTATCCTGCCTCAGCCTCCCGAGTAGCTGGGACTACAGGCACCTGCCACCATGCCCGGCTAATTTTTTTTGTTGTTGTATTTTTAGTAGAGACGGGGTTTCACCATGTTAGCCATGATGGTCTCGATCTCCTCACCTTGTGATCCTCCTGCCTCGGCCTCCCAAAGTGCTGGGATTACAGGCGTGAGCCACTGCGCCCGGCCCAAAAAGTATTTTAAAATGAAACATCTGTAGTTTTTACCCCAACCTGGGTCCATTGATCTTGCTGGTTGAATTTCATGTTAAAATTGAATTATAAGTTAGCAATTAAGCATATTTTTGGGGATCAAATTATTTGTCTCCAAACATCTTAACAATTATGTGATTCAGTGAAAAAAATTAAAAACTTATAGAATCTTGATAAATGCATCCAAACTAGCACACGTGTCTGTGTATCTCCTGCTTAATGGAAAAAATAAAACAAGATCTTGGATAACATCTACTGTAGGGATTCACCCCGAATATACTAAAGGATAATCAATCATTTGATTACATAGGTAAGGGGAGGTATGTGGTTTTGTTGATACAGTCATTGGGGAAAAACTTACCATTTGCTACCGGCTGTGTACCCAACAGTAAAAGTAGAAATCTGGGTTTTCTCTCCCATAATTTAAACATAAATTATGTATGTTTAAATCTGTTTTGATCTTACCCTTTTTATGCAGTAACACACTTGGTAGATGATAATCACATGTATGAAATACCTCTACTGTCAGGAGAATATTAGGATTTCAAGCAGTGTTACTGCACGTTAATGTAATGTCATAACTTCATGCTAGCCTTACATCCATTTCTTTCTCACTGACCTACAACTTACCTAGATGTTGAGGCAAACAACAGGGACAAAGTACTAGAGATTAAAAAAAGAGAGAAGTTAAAACACACATACACAGAGGCTGCTCTGCAACTTTAGTTACTTTGCTTATTTTTCTCCCACCTTTTGTAATTTTGGTGAATTGTAATATGTAGTATGTAGGGACATCACTTTGCAGATGAGGATACAAGGCCAAAGATGTCTTGCTCAAAGTTATGAAGCTATTTGGTAGCAGAACTGAGAGAACTTTGAGTGATGAAAATGTGTGATTATTTTTGTACTCTCCCCACACCACACACACACACACACTCTCTCTCTCATTCTCTCTCTCCCTCTCTCTCTCTCTCCACTATGCTCCTTGCTTAGTTATAGCAACAGATCTCATGATGCTTGTATTAGAGAATTTTCATGATAAATTTATGGTTATACGAATGATCCAGTCATTTGTAGATATGCCTCTAATATGATATTGGTTTTCTCTCTCATGCCCATGTAATTTGTAAAGCAATGTTTGACTTTTATCACAGATATTTTGCTATGTCTTTAATTTACTGGTTTGTGACAGTGAACAACAAAAAAGATTTCTATGATAGTTGTTCAGGCAGACAGGATGATTCTTCCCCCCATTCCCAGCTTTTCTGAGATATAATGGATAAAAATTGTACATATTTAAGATATGAAATATGTTTTGATATGACATGAGTACCACAATAAGGCTAATTAATATATCCATCACCTCATGTGGTCAGTTTGGGGTTTTTTTGGTGGTGAAAACACTTAAGATTTACTCTCTTAGCAAATTTCAAATATATAATACAGTATTATTAACTGTAGTCTCCATGCTGTATATTAGGTTCCTGGAACTTATTTATCTTATAACTGAAAGTTTGTACTCTTTGATCAACAACTCCCCATTTTTCTCTCCCTGCAGTCTTGCCAACCACTCTTCTACTCTCTGCCTCTGTGAGTTTGCAGCATTATTCACAGTAGCCAAGATATGGAAACAACCTAAGTGTCGGTCAGTGGATTAATGGATAAAGAAAATGTGCAATACAGACACACACACACAGGAACACAAACACACACACACACACAGAGGAATATTATTCAGCCTTAAAAAAGAAAAAAGTCCTGCCATTTGTGACAACATGGATGAATCTGGAGGATGTTACATAAAATGAAATAAGCCAGACACAGAAAGACAAATACTGTGCGACCTCACTTATATATGGAATCTAAAGACGTAGTATGGCTCTTTATCCAGTTAAGGATGTATAGTCTTTCTCAGGTTGATGCTGTTTTCTCTGGTTAATCATGGAGCGTATAGGAAGATAATGTGATGGTGGTAGATGATGGTCTCGCCAGCTGCTTGTCATTTGCACCAGGATTTAGATTTGTTCTTGGTGGAACCACGTAGAGGGCAGAGATGAGGATTTGTGAAATGGAGACAGATACAAACATTTTAGATTATATAAGGCTTAGAAAAGCTTGGGATTGAAGACTCTTTAAAAATGAGATAGACTTAATTTCATTCTTTTAAAAAAAAACTTTTTCTACACATCTATTAGGTTTTCATTTTTGACCATAATATTTTTCTTTCATTTCTACATATATTTAAAATAATGCCTACATGATTTAGGATGTATTTTCAAGGAAAATTAAAACTAAATATCATCTTCTTTGAGATCTTTTGGCTTATTCCAGCATTTATCATACAAATTCTCATACTCCCTCTCTGTATCTTCTTTATAACCATAACCAGTTGTATTATTTTAATGTAGCTTCTGACCTTTTTATGAGTTGTTTATAATAGGTACAAAGCAACTGGGTTTTGTTATATTTAGTTGGGATATTGCAGATATGAAGAAAACAAATAAAATGGCATTGTCTTAATTTTTATAGCTAAAATATTTTAAGGTAGTCTTTTTTCTTTTTTCTTTTTTCTTTTTTTTTTTTTTTTGAGATGGAGTTTCGCTGTTGTTGCCCAGGCTGAAGTGCAATGGTGCAATCTCAGCTCACCACAACCTCCACCTCCCGGGTTAAAGCGATTCTCCTGCCACGGCCTCACTCACAAGTAGTTGGGATTACAGGCATGTGCCATGTCTTTTTTCTACTCTAGCTTTTATGAGAATCTTTCTAATGCGTGGGTTGAACTTCTAGTGTCTTAAGTTAATACACTTATAAGTGTTAATGAAACTGTGATTTTCCATTAAAAATACTGATGGTGGCCTGGGCACAGTGGCTCAAGCCTGTAATCCCAGCACTTTGGGTGGCTGAAGCAGGTGGATCGCTTGAGCCCAGGAGTTTGAGACCAGCCTGGGCAACATAGTGAAACCCCGTCTCTACAAAAATTAGCTGGAAATGGTGGTGTGCGCCTGTCATCCCAGCTACTCAGGAGGCCTAGGCAGGAGGATCAGTTGAGCGTAGGAGGTCTAGGCTGCAGTGAGCCATGATCACACCACTGCATCCCATCCTGGGCAACAGAGCGAGAGCCTATCTCAAAAAACAAAAAACAACAACAAAACAAACAAACAAATAACAACTAATGGAGGGCATTTAATTTTTAAGTGGAATGTTCAAGACCAAAATATATGTTCTCTAAAATAATGAGAAGTATAAATATATAGTATAAAATTGGAGTCAGATCTATAAATAGAATAAAAACCTAACTGAGCATAATTTTGTCTAATTATAAAAATTTCCTCCTTAAAAGAAATTGCAAAGAGAGCATTTCAGATATACCTATTCTTATTTCTCAAAATGTTCACAGATAACTTATTGATTCTTATTTCTCAAAATTCTGTAACAGTTAGTGTTTGTACGTAATTAATGCCTTATAGAAAGTTGTATTCAGCAAATCAAAGCTACGTTTACCTGGGTTGTGGCTTTCTGGAAAGTAAATAATCTAAATTTCTCCTTAAATAATACACAGGGAATAAATATAATACATGTTCTGCATAAATATATAAATATACTTTATTATACATAACTATACAGTGCATATAAAATGAAAGCATAAACAAACCAAAATTATTCAATTATACCACAGATGACCACTATATTATATGTATTTCCTTACAGTCCTGTGTGTGTATGTGTGTGTACTAACACATTGCATATAAGTGAGACCATGTTTCATATTACAATTATTTTCTGCTATTTTGCTTAGCATATCATAAGCATTTTTGATATAAAAAAATTTGTATTACTTGAAAATCTTATATCCTATGTCATGTTTTACAACATGTTTAAGTTTTCTACTTTTAACCATTCTAGTTGGCATTATTGGTTTTCCCTCATGTAACTTCTATAATGTGCAAATATGCACATTATAGAAGTCTGGTCTGAATTCTGAATCTTTAAGGTGAATTCCAAAAACGGAGATTGCAAGAAAGATTTTTTGGAAGTATATATCACAAAACTGTTTTCATTACTGCAATACAATTTACATTACTGTCAGCATTGTAGAAATTGTATTTTACCATATTCTCATGAATTTTAGGAATTTATGATAACATTATGCAACTTAAAGGTTTATTGTAGTGATTGATTCATATAAGGCCCCTAAAGGAAATTTCCAAAATTCTTTGGCTAAAGAGTTTATTCTAATTTTTCAAACAGAATACGAAAGTCTTTAGGGTATGTAATGCCAGCTAAGCCAAACAGCGTTTTATTCTGTTGTTCATAAATACTTCTGTTTCTTTAGAATGTTTGTCAGAAGAAGTGTTTTGGATAATTAAGTCTAAAAAAACTAATTTGCAGAGTTATGTGAATGCAAAACATTCTCATAGGCTACATCAAGAAAAATATTCAGAGGGTATAAAATCTTGCATCCCGAGAACATCGTTGTGAAGAAACATTGCTTTTGGTTAGAGAGTGAGGGGTTCAGAGTTTCTCAGAGGGGTTTATTTTTATCTTCTTCAAGTTTCATTTAGGAGTTAGGAATACTGAGACAACTTAACATGGTACCTCGGAGTTGATGCCACAGATCGTTTTGCATGACAGGTGTGTACAGGCACAGTGACAGCTTCCAACCACCAAGAGTGGCTGTGGTTTGCCATGGAATGAATGTCTGTGTAACTAAGAGCTGAGTATGCTCAACCCTGGGAAGACCCTACTGGACTTTGTGAGTAACTGGCAGATCAAAGTGGCTGAACAGTGAGCCGTCAGTGTAGGAGGAGATGGAGTGCTGGCCCAAACTATTCTGGTCCCATGACATACTGCAAAAGCTGTTTTTAAAAAATGAACTATTATAACATCTTTGATACTGTCAAAACACTGGTTATTTGAGACTTCTATTTGCCTGAATTATAAATAATCAAGAGTGTTTGACTTTAAAAATACATGTCATTTATTGTATAATGTTCGTAGAACATGTTTTCAGTGGTAGGATTTTACATCATGTTCATGATATAAAACCGTAAACATATTTATCATGTTAAAGTTCATTGTGTAACTATTGGATGTATGTTTTCTTAGTTATGAGGATATTATGATTATTTTGATATCAGAAATAGATATAGAATTTGCAACTGTGATAAATGAGGTGTAATGGAAGTCTTTCAATTTCAATTTTCCTTTTAAAATCTTCTGGATTATTGGGAAGTCAGAAATTTACATTTCACTTCAGAACCAATGTAGACATTAGATACTTCAAGTGGAGTTATCCTTTGCAAGTAATTATTAATAACATCAGGATCATATTTAAAATATGGACATGCATGCAGTTTTATTCAAATACTGTATTAAAGGCTTCACTTACTCAATTTTCATTACTGTATATGTTGTAAAATATAAATGTAAAATATAATTTTACTTAAAATAGGCCATTTAATGGTAAAAACACCTGTAAAACTATGCATAGCAAATGCACAGCACCTTTCCGATGACTGATAATAAAGCTCTCAAATGCAAAGAGTTCTAATATTTTAAGCATAGTTATATATCCGAAAAAATAATCATGTTTTTCACAGAACCAGAAAATGGCCAAGTTTAATACTGTACTAAAAATAGCATAACTTGCATCAGCAACTGTGGATTTCTGGTGAAGTAAGGAAAGGTGGGTGCTTTCTCTCCCTCTTGTCATACTTGGTCATCTCTTTCATTTCCACCTCAAAGTATGGGATCATATAGCTTTTGAAGATCTTTCCTCCCATATAGTCCTTTTGTGGTTTCTTTTAACTGAGTCCAATCTTACTTTCCCTCCGTAGAGTTTGTGATTCCTTAGTCACATGTGGAATTGTAGTGCCATGTACTTGTTCTAATAATAAAATACGCCTCCTCTTTTGAATCGAAGTTAGAGTATTTACAGCTTCTATAAATGAGACCCTTCCGTCACCTACCTTCCTCCTTGAAAAGATGTAACGCATAGATTATATTAGCCATTATAATAAAACTCACAAGTTTATGCTAGCAAGAAAGGCTTGCTGTGGGATATAGGGATCTTAGTTTTTACTGTTGAACTTAGCAAGAGAATTGCCTGGGGGTATGTTCACCATCTTTGCAAGACAGAAGACGTACAGGAGGAAGAAAGC
This sequence comes from Pongo pygmaeus, assembly GCF_028885625.2. Taxonomy (NCBI): domain Eukaryota; kingdom Metazoa; phylum Chordata; class Mammalia; order Primates; family Hominidae; genus Pongo; species Pongo pygmaeus. Next base: position 161,217,876 of record NC_072376.2, on the reverse strand, counting down.
CAGGCTGTAGTAAGTTTTAAGCAAACTTCTAAGCAAATAAAGTTTATAAAATGATATCTGAAAAACCTTTGAGAATTCAGCAGCTAATGGAGTGATAGAGAATTCAGAGTCAAAAGCTGGGACCCATTTTCCCACCTTACTAATTGTGTTCTTGAGTATATCACTGAAGTTCAGTTTTCTTTAATTTTTAAAGCAAGACCAATAATATCTACCTCATAGGATTGTCCTCAAATTTAAAAAGATTTTAGCATTTTGTAAAACTTACAATAATATTTTATTAGTAGTTTTTAGCTTACAAAACATTAAAGGAGATTTTTCACTTGATAAAAGGTCTCTTATGGAACATACCAAAGTATTTTATAGTCCTCTACTATGTAAATTTTCTCACAAATATTACACATTGGATGGTACAAAAATATTTTTATGCATAAAACTTGTACTGAGTGCAATAGACTCATTTACAATTTGAAGTTTTTCGGGACTCAGTATGTTTAAAGTGGTTGTGGTTTTTGTGTGTGTTTTAATAGATTGGAATAAGTCTGCATAGTCCTCACAGGAGGAACGCTGTTGGACTGTAGCCCAAGGACTTTCTAAATACTCAGATGTTTCTTTTCTCTGGTAAATTATCCATTGTGTTCTATCTCATTTAGGTATGGCTTATTCTCTGCAGTTGGTAATAAAAAAGTCCTGGGTCATTTAAACAAGTAATTAAAAGGACCATTTTACTATTTCTTGCCTTTGAAGAGTGTTAATTTTATTTGTTGTGAGTTAATGATGCATTTATTGTCTATGCTTACAGCTTCTAGTAGTTCAAAGGTGAATCATTTTCAAAGTAAAAAGTGTTTTTCTTTGGTAATATTTAATTGGGCTACTGCTCTTTAACTAAAGACATATGCTTTTCCCATAAAAAAGCCTTTTTATAAATGAAATGCAAAACTAAACATAACTCTGAAGCAAGAACATATCAACTTAGAAAGTCTGATTATTTGCTTGGAAAAATGCCAATATAGCTAAGTTGAATTATTTTATGAGACATTTATTTGAATTAATGTGGCATTATTTAACAGGGAGAGTATCATATACAACTGTATATAACTTGTCAAATGAGATATAGTTTTGTACTTTGTTCTCAGTATACTTTTGCAGGTGGCTTTCACAGAAATTCATTCTTTCATTCCTTTAGTATTTTAGTACCTACTATATGCCAGATACTGTACTAGATGCTAGGATATATCCATAGTAGAGTCAGACAGACAATCGGTGCTATTTCAATAATGGTAAATGCTTAACAACTGGCTGGCCCTGATTTTTAGCATTTGCTGATTTTGATAGTGTAAATACTCCCACCACAACTGATTTTAAGCTACCAATGTGGTTGAACTGAATGCAAAGAGATATATATAGCATTTCTACCATACTCATAAAGTAAATGTAAATAACCTAAAAAACATAAATTTAAGTGTAGTAAAATAATTAGGAAATGATGAGTTTTGAGTATTTGTTACCTTTGTCTTTTATGTAATTGTCCCTTTACAGACTACACTTGTTAATAATAGCTGTAGTTTAATGACTAGTTTGCAGAATTCCTGAAAAGTTAAGAATTGGCTTCCACGAGCCAGTATAAGCTGCCTCCAGTACACCACTACACAATAAACAAAATAAAGTAAAATGTGATATGTTAAGTGGTGATAAATATTGCCCCCAAATACAGCATAAATCAGAAGCATCACTGTGTGTGCATGTATGCCCATGCATGAGTACTGCTTTAGAGAGTACTGCAGGATCAGTAGAGGCCTCACTGAGAAGTTTGAGCAACCTTATGAAGATTGTAAAGGAGATAGTTGTACAACTTCTGGGGGAAGAACATTCCAGGCAGGATCAGTAGAGGCCTCACTGAGAAGTTTGAGCAACCTTGTGAAGATTGTAAAGGAGATAGTTGTACAACTTCTGGGGGAAGAACATTCCAGGCAGAGTGAATAGCAGATGCAAATGTCCTAAGCAGGAGTATCTTGGCACATTCCAGAATCATCAAGGAGGCCAGCATGGCTGGTACAGACTAAACAAGAGTGTGGTGTAATTGGCAGTGAGGTGATTAATAGGGCCTTTTCACATAGGCCTCTGTAGGCCACTATTGGGACTTAAGTTGTCACTGGGGCAGTTGGAAACTTTTGAGCAAATGAATGGCATCTGACTCATATGTCCCAAGATTACTCTGGCTGCTATGTGATTCTAGGGGACAGGGGCCAAGGTATGGAATCCTGTTAGGACACTATTTGCAGTAATTCACTTGGTGATTGCTGGAGCATTGTGGTAGTGATTGAGGTAGTGAGAAGTGACCAATTCTGGATGTATTTTGATGGTAGTTGATTGGATCTGCTGATGTGAAGTGTGAGAGAGAAAAAGATAGCTCCAGGGCTTGTGTTTGAGCAGCTGCAAGAATGCGGTTGTCATTAACCCAGACGGGGAAGATTGCTGCAGGTTTGGAGGCGAGAAGTATGTTTTCTCGGCTATATTGAGGTGCCTATTAGACATTTACGTGGATATGATGAGTAGACAGTTGGATTTCAGAATTTGGGGAGAAGTTTGGTTTGGAGTTATTAATTTGAGAGTCACAAGAATAGAGCTGAATGAGGTTACCAAGAGAATGGAGAAAAGAAAAGATCCAAGAGGAATTCAACCCACTGGGAAGATAAGGAGGAGTTGGCAAAAGAGATTGAAAAGTACAGCCCAGGTGTTAGAATGGAAACAAAAGCACATAGTGTCTGGAAAGCAAACAAAGAACATATTTCAAGAAGAGTGAGATGAAATGTGTCTGATGCTGCAGGTTATAAGGTCAGATAAGGCGAGAACTGAGAGTCATCCATTGGATTTAGACTGTGAAGGTCCCTGGTGACCGTGGTAAGCAGTTTTGCTGCGGCTGACCGTGTGCAGGGAGTGGGATTGTGGGAGTATGGGAGGAGAGAAACTGGAGACAGGGAGCACAGAGAATTCTGTCTGTGGTTTTGATGCAAAGAACAGAAATTGATGGTAACTGGCAGGGGAAATGGGATCAAAGTGTTCTTTTAAAAAAATTATTTTAAAGATGTCATGGCATGCTCATATGCTGATAGAAATTAACCAGAAGAACTAAAAGGAGCAAATTTAAGGGGAGCATCATTGATGAGCAGGCATGAGAATGTGGGGAGCTGATTTACCAGGTGAAGAGTCGACATTAGTTAGAAGCATCTTTGGGTCATCTGTAGAAACCCAAGGGAACAGAATACACAGGCCCAGCAGGTACAGGTGAGCGATTGTGCTGGCTGGTAGAGACTTATGAAAGCTCTTATAATCATCTTTGTTTTCTCAGTTAAAGGAGATGATATACATAGTTCTGTAGGTCCATGTGACAGCGAATAGACTAGGGAAATGTACTGTGATGTCTGGGAGATTTCTAGGTAGTACTAAAGGTTCACTTGCATTTGTTGGTCTTAAAATGAGACCCATAATCTTGGTTGAGTTTTATCTAGCCATTTTCAGCTGTATGGATGCAGGTGTGGAGTACATGAAGCCTTGGGTGTAAGCACAGGTGGGATTTTGCTGGGAAAGTATGATGAAATCAGCACCAGGTAGCTAGAGGAATTGAGGATATATGCAAGTGGAGCAATTAAAATACACTGGAATGAAGTAATCTAAATTCTAGCATAAGTCTATGTAAGTAGTTTAGGAGGAAGTATCTTAAAAGTTTTCTATTAATTTTCATTCTAAAAATAATTCTAGTTATTATGATGAAATAATTATATCATATTCATTCATAGACCTTAGTAAGTAGGATAGTAATTTTTAAGCCCTGTGATTTTTTTCTCATTATTTCCTCCACCCCTGCCCTTGGAGAGCCTTCATTTTTTTGTTTGCTCATTTATTATTTATTCACTATCGTTTATTAAGTGTTTATGATGTATCAAATATTATCATCTAATTGTTCACTTAACACATTCTATGAAATTTATAGTTACTATGATGAGATAAATAAGGAGTCAAATAATTTAAGTTTATGTACCACATGGCTACTTATAGTCATGGGAACTTGGACAATCCCCATAATCTTTCAAGGTCTGTAAAATGAGAGAGATAATATGAAGATTTCTGAAGTCTAATTCTGTTCATAAAAACACTGCATCTTTTAACCATGTGCATGTGTGTCTCTTCTTACTAGATTGTGGGTTTTTTAAGGGCAAAATTGTGTTTTGTTGTTAACTATAGAGAGAATATGAAGATTTCTGAAGTCTAATTCTATTCATAAAAACACTGCATCTTTTATCCATGTGCATGTGTGTCTCTTCTTACTAGATTGTGTGTTTTTTAGGGGCAAAATTGTGTTTTGTTCGTGATTGTATATAGAGAGAATATGAAGATTTCTGAAGTCTAATTCTATTCATAAAAACACTGCATCTTTTATCCGTGAGCATGTGTGTCTCTTCTTACTAGATTGTGGGTTATTTAAGGGCAAAATTGTGTTTTGTTCATAATTATAGAATACATAGTCAATGTTTATTAAATAACTTTAGTTTTAAATATAGTTTTAACAGGTTGAAATCACATTTGTTTTCTATTTCATGTATTGTTTTTCCAGCACACAGTAGTTATAAATGGTGGTGTCCATCTCCTATTCTTTCTTCTTTTTCTTTAAAAAATTTTTTAAATTGACACATAATAATCATACCTATTCATAGGGTACACAGTGATGTTTTGATACGTGTAATGTATAGTGATCAGATCAGGTAATTATATCCATCATCTCAAACTTTTTTTTTTTGTATTGAAAACATTCAATATCCTCCTTTCAGCTATTTGAAACTATATAATATATACATATTTTTTAAGACAGGGTCTCGCTCTGTTGCCCAGGCTGGAGTGCAGTGGCATGATCACAGCTCACTGCAACCTCCACCTTTCAGGCTCAAGTGATCCTCCCACCTCAGCCTCCCAAGTAGCTGGGACCACAGGCATGTGCCACCATGCCTAACTTTTTGTATTTTTGGTAGAGATGGGGTTTTACCATGTTGCTCAGGCTGGTCTCGAACTCCTGAGCTTGAGCAATCCACCCATCTTGGCCTCCCAAAGTGCTGGGATTACAGGCCACTAAGCCTGGCCTGGAAACATATTGTTGTTAACTATAGCCATCCCACAGTGCTGTAGAACACTAGAATTTACTCCTCCCTTTTAGCAGTCATTTTGTATCCTTTAACAAATCTCTCCCCAATTGCCCCCTTCCCCATACCCTTCCCAGCCTCTAGTATCCTCTGTTCTACTTTTTGCTTCTATGAGAGATCAACTTTTTTTTTTTGGCTTCCACATATGAGTAATGTGGTGTTTAACTTTCTGTTCCCTTGTCATAAGTTGGTACTCATCATGTAGTTTTTTAGAGTAAATACATCAACTTTATATGCTGGTGGATTTCAAGTAGAAACAGACTAAGATCTTTGGGATTCATATATGCAACAAATTTTCCTACCATATTGCTAGAATTCAAAATGTTTGAAGGTTTATTCTTTAGAAATTTTCCTCCATAATATATAATGGCACAGATCTTAATATGGACGCTGCTGATGTGTTTGTATGGGTTTATATTTGTCGCTTTCTAGAAAAAAAAAAGGACTGGCTGCTCACCTCTACAGATCCGTAGATGTTACCCTCAAGCCTGAGAGACACCCAGACTTGGAACTTCACATGTCCTTGGGTTCTGGTAAAGAACCCAAACAGTGTGAAGTTTCTTAAATGTTTGGTAGTAGAGATAAAAAGAGAGGCATTGTATCTCACAAACCTCATAAGCAAAACTTAGAAATCCACAGTTAGAGTTGCCTTCTCCACCGTCTCTACTCAGTCCTGTTGCTTTGTGTTTTCCTCTGATCCTGCACCTGGGGGTCTCATCTTCTCTAGTTCCTCTCTGTCTCAGTACTAACTTTTTTTCTTTTAGAGTATCTTCAAATGCCCTCTTTTTTTATTTTTTATTTTTTTTTAATGATGCAGAGCTTAGCTTTATACTGGCTCTTTTTGCCATATGTAAGCTTATCTAAAACATTTTCCTTCATTCAGTAGGACCCACCATCCTTAAAAGACCTACTTGTTTTCATCCTTTGTGACTTTACCCTTCCCTTTGGGGAAGAAGCTTGTTCTGTTTCCCGACTACCTCCAAGGTAGTGCTGGCACCATCTCTAGATTATTATGTATTGTTAAACAAATATAAATATGAAATCGTGAATGAAGATCACATGGGCATGTTTGGCTTTGTGTATAAAGGCATTCACAAAATACAAGTTCTCATGACTTAGATATAAAAGATATTTAAGTAGTTGCTCTGTGTCATGCATACATCTCACATTCTCTGAGCCTCTTTTGTCACATGGAGCCTACAAATCTCGTTTGATCTTCATATGAGCCTATGAGTTAATACTTTGAACATAACTTATGATTCTGTTGAAAATCGTAAAATATAATAGAATAACTGATTTCCTTAGCTCACCATTTCATTTTCACCTTCTAGTACACAACACATTTTAACTGCTATAGTAAGTTAGATCTGAAGTCGTCAAAAATGACTGATCCCAGAGAGAATTCAACAGAGAAAATTATCTTAAGTGGAAAAATTCTTTGAATGATAGTTGTCGTTTCTCTTTGCCAAGTTTTTTTTTTTTGCATTTTTAACCTAATAATGTAATATAATAGTTAACTCTCTTAGTGTTTGATTATAACATGGTTTCTTATCAGTGAGGCTGAAATAGAAAAAAAAAGTAAATTGAAAAACACTGAAGTGTCACAAAAATATTCATGTTCGAGAGAAAGCCTTTCCTCTTATACTATGCTAAGATATTAAGATGTAAATTAAGGAAATAGTTTTAAGTGTTATTTATAAAGCTGTCACATTTAATCCATTAATTCTATTAAAAGAGACACATAGTTGTAAACAATATTATCCTTTAACTATGAGTTTATCCACTATAAAATTCCTTTTATCATTTCATTTGCCCCATAAGATATACGTGCTATAATCTATTTTTCATGTTTTACAGCATATTTATAGGGTGAAATTATGCATTTAACTCTATGAATGTGTTTGGAAACCATCTGTTAGAACTTACTGGAAAATAGAAGCTTCCTTCATTAATATGTTTTTTCCTATTTTGGGGACTTAAACATTTAATATTATCCTTCCTAGTCCATACTGAGAGATTAAAAACATTGTTGAAAAATGAGTTCTATTGTGTTCCCACAGGGGGATTCAAACTTTACTGCTTTGTAGTCTGGCATATTCCAGAATTGTTGTGTTATAAAAATAAACATTTCTGATTTACTAAGGCAGGAAATAAATTTGTCCAGTTGATGGTAGTTTAGTATTTTAACCTTCGGGATATGTTGGAAGAATATACTTGATAGACTTACCCTCCGACATAGGAGTGATAAATTGATTCACCTGAAAATTCACTCAATTGGAGAAGGTGAAAGAGGGTTAGATTTGAAAATGAACACAACAGTGTCTCTGATTTCAAGGAAGCTAATAGAGCTGTAAAATATGCATAATAATTTGTAGCCGAGGGATATGATGAGTTTCAAAAAAGGAGTACATCTAAGACCCTGTTTTACCTCTTGCTTCCTTAGGCAGTTAGTTGATTTACTTCCATTTCTTTTTTGAAAATGGAGATAAGATTGCCTAGAACAGCACCTGCTAAGCTGCAGAAAGAGAATTCAGTTTGTGAAAACATGTCTTAAACTGTAAAGTACTATGCAAACAAATATAAGGCAGTGGTATGGCACATATTGTTGGCCAGATGGCTATCATGGAATAGTCTGTTTCAAAATAGAACCAATTTTTGTCCTCCCCATGAGTCTGTCCTCAGAATCCTTTCCATGGCCTTCTAGCTCTGGCGAGTCTCTTTTCTGAGAACTCTGGGAGCAGCTGCTTATTTGACACGTACAGTAAACGCAGCTGGAACAGCCAGGAAACATATTGAATTAATAACTTCTATGAGTTTTTATAAAACATGCTTATTCCTGAGAGAACGTTCACCTGTTGTAATAGTAGCAGTGTTTCTTCACTTCTGTGTTGTCAATTCGAACTGAGTTAACGCCTGCAAGTCCCAACTTTTCCTAGCTCTAAGTCATAATCTTTAATGCATGCACAATATACTGCTTTGCTCAGAGAGGAATTTTTATGTGCACAACTGCAGAAGAAATTTGTCCTGAAGTTCTCTCAAAGCGTAGCCTTTTCTTAATTTTTAGGTTTTCAGAGGAGTTTCACAAGTTGTGATTTTTTTTTTTTTAAGAAAGATTGGGATCCTTGCAAAATGATCCGGTGGACTCTGTTAGTTCTGCAACACAGTGCTGTGCCCTTTGCCTTACCTGTGTACAGACCTGGAAAGTGGGATCACAGCAGATGGGACCCAGAGTCCCCTCTAAAATACTCTACGTCTCTTGGGAAATGTGGAACCCTCAGTTTCTGAAAGGCTGACCGTTGCTGCTTTTTTCACTGTCTTTAAAAGAAGACTGTGTTTTATTCTGAGGAGAATGGAGGAGAAAAAATTTATTTCTTCCTGGACCCAAAAGATATTTGATCTAGAACAAAAATTGAGAAAACATGAAGCAAGATTCAGAATTTATTAGATGAAAAATGAACGACTTCATACTTTTCATTATATGTGTACCAGGATTTTTTGTTATTCCAGTAAATAAAAAAAGCTTTATTAAAAAAGCTTTACATTTTTTTCTATTATTTTGCAAATGATGAAGTTTTTATTTTATCATTTCATTTAACACTTAAGAACTTCAAGCGATGATGATGGATTTTTTTTTTTAACTCATAAGTTCAGCTAAAACCTGGGTTCTTGTGTCATGACCAGGAAAAATTAGGCATGTGGACACATTGAAAGGTGAAGACAGCGGAATTTATTAAAAGAAATCTCTCAGGAAAAAAAAAAAAAAAGGGTCCTGCCAACAGGCTCCCACCTCACAAACTGAATACCAGGCCACCACACAGGAGCTGAAGAGGCCAGACTCCTCCCCACTGCATAGTGCAAGAATTCCCAGTGGCTCCACCGCATTCTCTCAGTGCTCAGGCAGGCCCCCAGTCAGCTGCGGGCACACCCAGACAAGACCCTGAGCAGGTTCCCATATCTTCCTCCTGCATCTATCATTCCCCCCTCTAAAGTAGTACATCTAACTGCCATTAGAATAAGGATAAGGAAGAGGATGAAGACCAATCTTAACTGCTTCCTGCTGACAGAAGGTGTTGTTTTGGGAAAATGGCAGTCAGGTCTCCCTGAAAGGCCTATCTAAGGGTCCCCAGCAGAAGGGGCCATTGTCTGAGGCTCTGATTCCATGATGCTTTGGAGTTTAATGTCCTGAAGGTGAGAAGAGACAAACCAAGTTATTAGAAAACACGTATCAAAATGAAACAAGCTGGAGTAAGTCCCGAGGCCTTTTACCAGTTTGTACAGGGAGAGGGAAGCCAAAAGCCCAACTGGTTTAAAAAAAAAAAAAAAAAGAAAAGAAAACAACAACTTTTACCCTTTTGCCAGCATGTCAGGCTTCTGGGTTCCCTTCTCCTGAACTCAATCCTTAGCCAACCAGTTTAAGGTTTGGGAAATTAACTTTTCCCAGTTTGGAGGATGCATCCGAGGGGCATGTCCCACAGTATGGCAACACAATTATATGTGAAGAGAGGACAGAGGCGGAAAAAGGAAACTCAGGAGTTCGGGATGCATTGGAAAGGGGTACAGACTGAATATGAATGACTACTCATCTACAAAGAGGGCAGCAGGCATCCCTGGTTCTTTTCTCTTCCCCTTGAATACCCGGGCTGCGTGAGAGAGAGAAAGTGAAACATTCCCCTTACTTCTGTCCTCGCATCCCTGAGTCCTGGTGACCATGACGGGGTGCTGCCCATGGGGGTCAACGCACCTTTAACCCATGTTAACGGGGGATCTAGGGAGTGGAAATATCTGCTCGTACCCATGTACACCTTGTCTTCCCTGGTGTCAGGAGCCTTCGAGTTCCCTAGACCTCATTTATGCCGTGGATACTAGCGTGACCTTTATCTATGAAATGGAAAGCTTGGCTTAATTGGCAGGAATTTGTCATGATCACCTGCGCCGTGCCTTTTACCTTCCATTATCACCTGCCTTTGGATCCCTCAGATCCAGTTTTCTTTCCAAGGACTTCAACCTGAAACTTGGAATGGAGCTTGGGACCAAAAATGCATCTCAGGGGGTTGTATGGACTCCTTATCATAAGCTGAATACTAAGGTGAAACTGTGGAATTGAGTCCTCCTCCAACAAAGGAGAGAAAAGGATGTCTTGTGACACGCCCAGATAACTGGTGGCTATATTTATGCTTGGTAAGATTTGTATGTATGGGGCTTGGCTTTGGTTAGTCCCCTTGGTCTTACTTTCCCAAAAAGGAAACCTCTGGATGATAGGGACACTATTTATTCCCATCACCTGGCAGGATTTTCAGGATAATTGCTCAGAACTAGAATATTGATCCAGATATTTACATTACCCATCCCTCTTGTTCCTTCTCAGCTGCAACTGGAGATTGTTGGTTGGTTCACAGGAGTAAGCATGGTTAGTCTAAAATGTAGGCAAAAACTTAAAAACAACTAATGAGTCTAGAATTTAATGTCAAATGTGAAAGTTTTGAAATGTAATTTCTCTCTAGTCCTCATCTTTGTTAAAAAAAATTATGATGGCACTGAGTTGTTTGCAAAATAGACTTTAGTCTTATACTTGGCCTGATTATTTGCATAAAGTGCACCAAGAATAATTATTTCTACTTAGGCCTTTTAGACTGGCTTTGATGGAACTCTTTCACAGGGAATCTCAGATAGGACTTTCTAAAGTTGAGCCCAGCCATGGGTTTCTACCCTCAAATACCTGTGAGTTGGGTAAACTTCTCTCTTCTTGAGGTCTCAAGAGCATGTGGTTCCTGGACCTACTGGAAAGTAACTTTTTTTTTTTTTTTTTTTTTTTTTTGAGACGGAATTTCGCTCTTGCAGCCCAGGCTGGAGTGCAATGGTGTGATCTCTGCTCACTACAACCTCTGCCTCCCAGGTTCAAGCAATTCTCCTGACTCAGCCTCCCAAGTAGCTGGGAGAGTGTCATTCTTTACTCACCACAGGGTAGGACCCCTATATGGGGACTGTGTAGACAAGGTATGAGGCCAGTTTTACCAAGGGGATTTTTATTGGCTTTTCAAGTTGAGCTTGATTCCTTAAAGGGAAGCATACCCTTTCAGTCAAAGTCTCAGTAAAACAACTGGTTTCTTCCAGTTGTGTCCTATTGCAAAAGAAAATGGATTCTTATTTTACTTAAGCAAACAACTGTGTTGCCATAAGTGAAGAATACTCACAACTAGTTTCTAAATTCTGGAGAAGCCAGGCAGAGAGAGACAAACATGCTCCAAATTTTGTTCACAGGAGTATACCTTGCTCCAAATTTTGTTCACAGGAGTATACCTTACTCAATTATTAAAGGCCATTAATCCCTCAAAATAAGTTTTCTTGACTCTGAAAGACAAAACAAGGATCAGCAATGTTCCAAGCAAAAGTAAAAAAGATTACTTAAGTTTTCTGTTGTTCAGTCCATTTAGTTAACTCTTGTTGTGCTTGATATTCATGAATATTTTAGCTCTCCATGAGTCCTGTATATTTTTTCTTTATTCCAATGTCGCAGTCTCCCAAGTTATCAGAAACATGCATTTGAGAGCGCCTGTCAAAGTTCCATAGTGATTATAAACCATCTTTTGAAGATCAAAACAAGACAATAATTGTCTGTGAATAACAAAATGTCCATGGTAGTTATAATCAGAAATTGACAAAGAAATCTGGTTATCTCTGTGGTTTACAATAACTTAACATAACAATCTTAATTGTGATTGATAGCATATACTCAGACATTAGAATTTTAGAAATACCATACAATTTTGGAACATATATTATTATTCTCGAAAATATAACCTGAAGAAGATTAAACATCATTTTGCCAATCCCATGTACCTAAACATGTCAGGTAACCTTGTTAACTTTTCTTCGCGGTGCTCCAGGGGTCCTCTGTAGCATCCAAAAGCTAGGAAAGACAACTTTGAAACTGAAATTTGATTTTGGGAAGCCTGTTAAATATGTTACAAGTGCAAAACCCTTGATGTTATGAAATAGAATTCTAGATTACCATAAGTTATTTATTTTGCCAAAATGATGACTCAGAAATTTTAAAAAGCAAAACACCTTTTATAACACTTTAACAATTTTGCTAAAGAGCAGATTAGTGCCTTAAGAGAAACTTGTTGTGCTTTTATTTCAATGCTCAATTTATCAAAAAGCCATATAATACCCTTTTGAATTTAGTCAGGATGTTCACACATGGAATTTCTTTTGCAAGATTAATTCTTACAATCCTTCCATAACTTGTTTAAACTTTGAGCTTTATCTTAACTATTTCAAAACAATCCTTTAACTCCAGGCAAAAATTTACATTTTGATGGGATATGCATTTTACCCATATCTTAAGGTTGTTTTTACTTCTCAAAGATTAAAGTCTCATGAGCCAGAAGGTACCACAGCTTTTATCTTCCCTTTAAGAAATATTTGATCCAAGCGCTTATCCTCTTTAAGTCAGTTAATTAGAGCTCTTTTTTTAAATAGACATTACACACTCAATACATATATAACTACACAGACAGGCAGAAGATCCAGTAGCTTTAAGATTTTTTGTTTGCCATCTCCTAATTGGATTATTGGCCTCTGGGTGGAGCCCTTTAAGAGCAAGGGTAGGAAAGCATGTAGTTTCTAGGGCCTAATGAACAGGTATAGCTGACAAAGATAGACTTTGACAGGGATCCATCTGCCTGTAATTTCTGGGGCTCCATGAGGAAAACAGAGGTCTCTCCCAAAATGGAAACTGTGGTACCTTTTCTGTTCTTCCAAAGCAGTCCCAGGCCATCAGAAATTATCTTAGGGCCTCTCATACATGCATTAAGAGTGACAAGGCAAGGTCGGGCGCGGTGGCTCATGCTTGTAATCCCAACACTTTGGGAGGCCAAGGTGGGTGGATCACCTGAGGTCAAGAGTTCGAGACCAGCCTGAACAACATAATGAAACCCCGTTTCTACTAAAAATACAAAAGTAGCTGGGCACGGTGGCGCATGCCTGTAATCCCAGCTACTTGGGAGGCTGAGGCAGGAGAACTGCTGGAACCCCGGAGGTGGAGAAGATTGCATCATTGCACTCCAGCCTGGGTAATGAGCAAAACTCTGTCAAAAAAAAAAAAAAAGAGTAGCAAGGCAAAATGGAGAAAAATAATTCAGTCCACTGAGAAAAAACCTTTCTCCAAAAAAAGAAAATCCAAAAAGAGAAAAACATAAAGGCCTTTTAAATATACCTATAACTTGGATATCCACTTTTAATTAAGCTGAGCAGTCTTTAAGAAAATCCTTTTAAATCCCTTTCTACCTGACTTTAGCTGTGCCAAGCAGCCAATATTCCTGGTTTTTGAACCTTACCAAAGGTAACCTTTCAGGTGCTCAGAGGAAAATTCAGGGCTGTTTGTGGAGGGGAAGAGAATCAACAAATGGCAAAGATCACACAGATGTCAAATGAGAAAGGACTCATTTTCTAAGCCAGGACTGAACCTGGGCCACCATCGTAAAATGACGGAGGCCAAACAAAGCATTGCCGTGTGGTTTACAGGTCATACTTCCAAGGACGTAAAACAAGATGGAGGACTGCAGCAAAGTTTGCCACTGACCAGTTTGCTGGGCCAGCTTCAACAGTGGGCCTATAGAGTCCTGGGCCCACATCCCATCCTAAATTACCCCTCCTTCTGACAGAACCATACAGTAAAATATGGAAAGCACACCATATTGGCTACAGCTTAAGGCTAACTCATAAATCCCTTTTGATAATCAAAACTTTACAGAGAATATAAACAGTGATAGCTGGGGTCCTGGTCTACTAAAACGGCTTCTAAAAGGAAAAAAAAAGCCTTTCTTATAAAAGTTAACTCCTGACCCAGTGGAGAAAAGAAAAAAACAAACAACTGTAAGTGCAAGGCTGTGTTAACTGCTGACAGGGTGGAGAAAAGAAAAAAAAAAAAATCAGCCTGAACTGCAGGATTGGAAAGATGCCATGGGGAAGAACCTCCTATTCTGATGCATGTGGGTTTCTCCAACAGGGAGATGAACTTCTAATTGCCGTTTCTTCCCTGGGGCTTGGATGGAGCTCTACCCCTTGGCTCGGGGAGGGGAAGACTCTGTGGACTTGTATTGGAGAATGCTGGCCAGCCTGCCACACAGGCCTTTGGGCCATGTGCCCCAGCCCCAGCCAGGAGGTGAGGGGTCCGGGAGCCGCTGCTTGCCCATCCATCCCATGCATGTCTGTGGCTGTTGGGTGAGGTGATGCCATTACAGTCCTGAAAAGAGAAGGACAATGCCATAGAAAAGGCTGGGTTGGACCAAGGCTGACATTTCCAACCCCCCAGAGCGACAGGGTTGGGGATGCAGTTTCCTCTACCCTCAGAAGAAGTCCAAGGACAAAAGCCTCAGAAAAAAAAGGGAAAAAGATTTTTTGTTCTGCATTTTACTTACCTTTCCTCATGTCCCCATACAGGCCACAAAAACGATGCAGGCTTTTTCCTCCTTAGTTCAGCTAAAATCTAGGTTCTTGTGTCACAACCAAGAAAAATTAGACACACGGACACATTGAAAGGTGAGGAGACCAGAATTTATTAAAAGAAAGCTCTCAGCAAAAAATAATAATAAAAAATGGGGAGGTTCTGCCAATAAGCTCCCACCTCACGTATTGAATATTGGGCCACCATGCATGAGCTGAAGAGGCCAGACTTCTCCCCCTTGCATAAGGTGCGAATTCCTGGTGGCTCCACCCCATTCTCCCACTGCACAGGTGGGCCCCCTGGTCTGTTGTGGGCACACCCAGGCAAGGCCTAGGGCAGATTCCCTTATCTTCCTCCTGCATCTATCAATGGTAAATTAAATAGAAAAGTAGGTACAGGTTGCTTATTCATCAAGTATATATTTTAAATATGAAAGCCTTATATAAGACATAGCATATTTGAAATAGCATTTATAATTTCTCTGAAGCAGGGTAACGAGAATTTGTGTGCTTTGTTGAACTCTGATCAGCCCAAGTGCTAATTAACAGTGGATGATAAGAGACTAATAAGGAGTAGTAGTTCTGCAGAAAGCACTCTTTTGTGATTACTCAGCTGTCTGTTCTAAGATATCCACATAAATCATTTGATCATTTTGTCATATTTCAGTTCCTTAATTTGCTATTATTGATTTTTAATTTAGCTGTGCCTTTGCTGGTAAAGAGGAAAGTAAATTAGCAATTTGTTCTTATTTTATGCCACTTCTTTATTTTGGTTAAAACCCAAAACCTATCAATTCTAAAAATAGTGATCAAGGCACAACACATTTCCATCACCTCAGTTGTTCCCCTCCCCTGCCTTCTTCCAGCAGCCATCACTGTTCAGGGTTTTTTTTTTGCTTGGGTTAATCATAGGTTAGTTTTTCACGTTCTAGAATTTCATGTAAATTGAATCATGTAGTATGTTTTTCTTCCACAAAATGTTTTTGAGATGTATTTATGTCATATATAAAGTCATTCTTATTGCTGCATAATATTCCATTGTCTGAATATACTACAGTTTATATGTCTTTTATTGTCTATAGACTGCTTCTTTGAATGCTACCACAAGTCTTTCTGTAAATGTAATAAAATGTTTTCATTTTATTGGGTAAATATCTAAGAGGGGAATTGTTGGACCATGAGGCAGGTATGTGTTTAGTCTTAGAAGAAGAAACTGCTGGACATTTTTCTAAAGTAGTGACAACACTTTACACTCCTTCCAACAATGCCTGAGAGTTCCTTTTACTTCACATTCTCACCAGCATTTTGTGTTGTCCATCTTAGTAGATGTATACTACGTGATTTTTTTTTTTTTTTTTTGAGACGGAGTTTCACTTTTGTCGTCCAGGCTGGAGTGCAATGGCGCAATCTCGGCTCACTGCAACCTCCGCCTCCCAAGTTCAAGCAATTCTCCTGCCTCAGCCTCCTGAGTAGCTGGTATTACAGACATGCAAAATGAAGGTTTTTCTTCAGAATAAGCTATGTTGTCAGATCTTTTTTTTGGAAGTCAATATTTAAGATATACTGATATAATAAGAAAAGAAAACTCTGCAGAAAAATGAAGAAAACATAATGTAAAAGGAACCACTACACCTGCCTACTTTTGTAGTTTTAGTAGACACATGGTTTCACCATGTTGGTCAGGCTGGTCTCGAACTCCTGACCTCAGGTGATCCACCTGTCTTGGCCTCCCAAAGTGCTGGGATTATAGGCATGAGCCACCATGCCCAGCCTACTGTGTGATTTTTAAATATATGGGTGTAGTTTAAAAGAATTCTTTTTTTTTTTTTTTGCCATAAGTTATGCCTATTTATTTATTTATTTATTGGTCTTTTTTTATTATTGTTATTATTATTATACTTTAAGTTTTAGGGTACATGTGCACAATGTGCAGGTTAGTTACATATGTATACATGTGTCATGCTGGTGTGCTTTACCCATTAACTCGCCATTTAGCATTAGGTATATCTCCTAATGCTATCCCTCGCCCCTCCCCCCACCCCACAACAGTCCCCAGAGTGTGATGTTCCCCCTCCTGTGTCCATATGTTCTCATTGTTCAATTCCCATCTATGAGTGAGAACATGCGGTGTTTGGTTTTTTGTCCTTGCGACAGTTTACTGAGAATGATGATTTCCAATTTCATCCATGTCCCTACAAAGGACATGAACTCATCATTTTTTATGGCTGCATAGTATTCCATGGTGTATATGTGCCACATTTTCTTAATCCAGTCTATCATTGTTGGACAATTGGGTTGGTTCCAAATCTTTGCTATTGTGAATAGTGCCGCAGTAAACATACGTGTGCATGTGTCTTTATAGCAGCGTGATTTATAGTCCTTTGGGTATATACCCAGTAATGGGATGGCTGGGTCAAATGGTATTTCTAGTTCTAGATCCCTGAGGAATCACCACACCAACTTCCACAATGGTTGAACTAGTTTACAGTCCCACCAACCATGTAAAAGTGTTCCTATTTCTCCACTTCCTCTCTAGCAACTGTTGTTTCCTGACTTTTTAATGATTGCCATTCTAAGTGGTGTGAGATGGTATCTCATTGTGGTTTTGATTTGCATTTCTCTGATGGCCAGTGATGATGAGCATTTTTTCAGAGATGTAGATCAATGGAACAGAACAGAGCCCTCAGAAATAACGCCACATATCTACAACTATCTGATCTTTGACAAACCTGAGAAAAACAAGCAATGGGGAAAGGATTCCCTATTTAATAAATGGTGCTGGGAAAACTGGCTAGCCATATGTAGAAAGCTGAAACTGGATCCCTTCCTTACACCTTATACAAAAATTAATTCAAGATGGATTAAAGACTTAAACGTTAGACCTAAAACCATAAAAACCCTAGAAGAAAACCTAGGCATTGCCATTCAGGACATAGGCATGGGCAAGGACTTCATGTCTAAAACACCAAAAGCAATGGCAACAAAAGCCAGAATTGACAAATGGGATCTAATTAAACTAAAGAGCTTCTGCACAGCAAAAGAAACTACCATCAGAGTGAACAGGCAACCTACAAAATGGGAGAAAATTTTTGCAACCTACTCATCTGACAAAGGGCTAATATCCAGAATCTACAATGAACTCAAACAAATTTACAAGAAAAAAACAAACAACCCCATCAAAAAGTGGGTGAAGGATATGAACAGACACTTCTCAAAAGAAGACATTTATGCAGCTAAAAGAATTCTATGGTTGATTCGAATGTGATGAATTATTCTAAGTTATACCTATGTATTTTGGTATTTTTAAATTAGAAAATGCATAGTCTTTTGAAACGTGCAGAAATATTTTTGTTCTCTGGTTTGAGTGGAGAAATTTGATAAATACAATATCAATTTTGAAAGATAACTGGGCAACTATGATCCATTCTCACATTTAATATGGAAATTTATGTTTTTAATAGATGTGTTGATTAGTCAACAAATGACAATGGTGTGTCATTTCTTCATTGATTCATTCACTTATATATGATTTTTTTCTTTGTGATTGTCTAGCAGCACAGTCCTATAGGGCTTTCTGTGTTCATGGAAAGATCATTCTGTGTTATTCAGTACGGTAGCCACCAGCAACATGGGGCACTTGAGCACTTGAAATGTAGCTAGTGCAACAGAGCAACTGATTTTAAATTTCTTTAAAAAATTATCGCTAGTGACTACTTTACTGGATAGTGCATGTCTAAATAAATATATTTAGGTGTTATCTGGTCTTCTATTGTAAAACAAAGAAAGTGTCTTCCTTATTTATATACTAGAAAGTGCAAGCCTGGCTGTAATCATTGCTTTTAATGTCTCTTAAATTTTTGATATTTGGAATTTTAAACAAAAATCCTGAGTATTGTGAAGTTATATTTTGGGTAGACTAGGTCTAAGGCTTAGATTATTTAAAACAATAGCCACCCATAAAAACATTTGTTCTGCTGGTCATTTGTTGCTATGCATAAAATGAAATGAGCAGCTGATTCAGTTCCCCTCTCTTTATGGCATTGGAAAGCTTTCTCACATGTTCCATTTGTGTTACAGGTACATGCTTTTTTTTTTTGATTGGTCAGATCATTTGAGCAGATTGAAGTTACAAAGACAGTGAATCATTAGAAATCCAGTTTTCTTAAGGATGAAGTCATTTGGTTTCAATGATTACATGATTATGAAAGATATAATGTCTCAGTGTGAAGAAAGAAAACAAAAGATTCTAATTAGACAGTGTTCTCTTTCACTGTAGAATCTAATAGGACAAAATAAAATATTACTTGTTTCTGTTTTTCCCAATCTAAAATCTTTTATAGATCTTAAAGAATAATTGTGACTACTGCTTTTTTTGGGTCAATTCCCAGAAATGTGGTACCATCCTTAAGTGATGCTGGAGCACAGATAAGTAAGTTGACAGTAAAAAAAAAAATTACTTTCATTCTTAAAATAATCTTTTAAAATAATAGACATTAAATAAATACATTTTGATCATTGATTTAAGAAGGATGTGAGTCCAGTGAGATATTTTATGGCCTTCCTAAGTTCACTCTTGGTCTGCCTAGCCCTGTCTTGATGAACATTCTCTTTTTTTTTTTTTTTTTTTTTTTGGCCTCAGCTCATATTAAGGATCTCTCTGCATTAAGCAAAGCATTGACTTGAATAAAATTGTCTTCTGTGTTCCATGTATGTTTGCCATGTTTCTGGATGAAATTTGTTGACTCTGTAATAAAAAATGCAATTATTAGAGCTTCTGTTGGGCTGCAGTCTATATGTGTTCCAAATTGTGTGGGTAAGGTAGGCAGGATCACGTGACCTGCCACTGTGACATCTTCATGATGCACTGATTGCACCCTTTTTGCAAGGACCTCTGCTGGGGGATGTGGTGATGTGAAGATGAATTAGTCTGTATGGATTAATTCCCATCCTGATTGAGCTTAGGTTCTAATGGGAGGCAGTAGACATGTGTTAGACAAAGTTACAGTAATGCCAGTGGTGAGAGTATGAGAAAGCATGAGCTCAGGTATCTTGGAAGCACAGAGATGGGCATGTGGAGGGGCTGGCAGTGAGGCATGGCCTTACAGGCTGGGCAGGAGTTTTGGTGGGCAGAGATGGCAGAAGAAGACATTCTAGTTGGAGGGAATGACATAGATACCAGCCCAGAGACCAGTTATATCAGAAATATCTGTGCGTTTAATCTCTAGAATGTAGCATGCACACAGAGAAGTAGCACTGGATGGGGGGAGTTGGATATTGCAGAGGGAGCCTGATTGTGAGAGTTCTCAACCAGGGCTGGCTGTGGCTTTTGAATTTTATTCAGGACAGTGCTTATTTACATACTTAAATGTAGGTCTCAATTCATTATGTTTTCTTCATTTTTCTGCAGTTTTCTTTTCGTATTACATTAGTATATCTTAAATATTGACTTCCAAAAAGAGATCTGACAGTGTAGCTTATTCTGAAGAAAAACTTTCATTTTGTAGAATGTCTAAGATCAGGCAAAATACAAAATCCTCCCCATCTCTCTTACCTTTGTAGTTTTCATTATTTTGGTAGATATATTTCAATAAATTTTTAAATTTCGTATTTTATTAATATTTAAATAAGGTGAGAATGCTTATTTCATCATCATCTGATTAATGGTGCTAGAAAGTAGATTTTTATTTTTATTTTTTTAGAGACAGGGCCTCACTCTGTCTCCCAGGTGGGAGTGCAATGGCATGATCATAGCTCATTGTAACTTGAACTCCTAGGCTCAAGCGATCCTCCTGTCTCAGCCTCTTTAGTAGCTGGGACAACAAGCATGTGCCACCACACCCTGCTGACTTTTATTTTTATTTTTATTTTTTTTATTTTTTATAGACAGGGTCTTGCTGTGTTGCCCAAGCTGGTCTTGAACTCCTGGGCTCAAGTGATCTTCCCACCTCAGCCTTCCAAAGTTCTAGGATTGTAGGTGTGAGCCCCTGCACCTGGCCCATGTTTTTTTTTATATCAATGAGGACTTTTAGAAGGAATTTTTGAGCTAGAATGAAGGTACAGGTACTACAATATTAGAGTGAAATTTAGATTATCTGCAGTTTAGGTACTTGCATTAAATTACTCTAGAAAACAGGAAAAAAAATTGTTTCTTGAGGGAGTAGGTAATGATTATGTTTAAGAAGTTTCCAGATAATTTAAATTCTATACTGTTAAAAATAGTAACATATAGGTTGTATATATACAGAAAAAAACCTATAATGTATAAATGTAAATATAATAATGTCTAATATAGATGAAATCACCTGAATTTTATTAAAAATAGAGGATGGAACTACCATGTAGTACTTGTCAAAATTTATGACATGGATTTGGGGATTAGTATTGAGCACTGACCATGTTCCTAATACTGTGCTAAGCATTTGTCTCAGCTAGTCCTCAAAGCAACTATGAGCAAGTAATGTCCCCATTTTGCAGATGAGGAAACTGTGGCTGTGAGGTAGTATATATTGAATTCAAGATCATGTATTGCTAAGTGGAAAAATGCAATTTGAACCTAGCTCCTTTTGCCTATGGAGATAGTGCTTGTACTCACCAGTAATTTCTCAGGATCAGTGTTTGAATGAATGTGCAGGTACCTAGGAGGACACCCAATAGGGCCAAATCCCTTGGGAAGGATATGTTGAGAAGAGCAGCTTTGAGTACAGGACAACTTTATGATTTTGCATGGAAGATGGGCCCTGTCCCCACAGAGAGAACTTCCCTCTGATGCAAAGAGCAAATTATAGGCACCCAACAAACCGTGGTCATGTATGCATAGGTCACTGGTGGGTGGTAAATCTTGTTTCTGGGAAGACTTTTGTAACCATTACCTCTGGAAAATCTGAAATCATGATACCAAACATGTTGCTCACCAAACTGACCTCTTCCACCCTTAGAAGCAGTGAGAAAGTTCGGTGTCAAGGACTGAGCTCTGCAGCTTCTCTTCTGCCTCTGAAATTTATTAAGTCAGTAGGCCAGACCCTAAATGGTATGTGACACAGAAAGCATTCACATGGAATGCAAATGTCTCATAGTGAAGAGCAAGACCAGTTGTGATTGTAAGAAAATAACTTTTAAAATGTGAGTATTTTAGGTGTATACATATTGTTGTTAAGGCATTTCTAGTCAGTAATGAATTGAAGGAGGGAACATACCCACACTAACCAAACTTAGGATCTCTAGGCCCCATCTATAAGATAGCAAAGTCACTGCCTGGGAGTTTCTGGATAATCACTGTCTCTAAATTTTTAAAACGTTCACAGAACAATCTGATTAAATGCCCTTTAACGTGGTTGATTCTGGTGCTGAGTTTAGTCTGAGGACTACCAAAGCAAAATAATTTCCCTGCACATGCCCAAGTGAGAAATTTCATCTTCTGAATGAATGGTTATAAAATGACTTAGCTTCTTCTGTGTGGGTGCTTATATCTAGTTTGATTTTGCCTGTGGTCAGTGTTCTGATATTATTATATATAAATGTATATTATTGAAAAGGAGCATAAAACTTTCCTTATATAATTCCAAGTTAAAAAAAGACAAATGCTTGCCATGCATTCAGATGTTCTTACTTCAAGATTTTTCAAGGTCTTCTAACCAGGGAGTTAATTGTTAACTTAGTTTCATATCATGCATTCTTTCAAAAGCTCTAAGTACTGTAGTGTTCTGTGCAGCTATTGCTCAATATCATCTCTGTATCCCTGTGCTAGCCTTGGTGTCTAGAAGGCCATGAGTATAGTTTGCTTGTTTAACAGGGTATACAGAATAGATGCATTCTAGAAGGTTATCTATCAAATCTATTTTTCTATAGACTTTAACCTCTCATATCAGAATGATGACAGGTTCTATTGCCTAGTTCTGGTAATAGCTCTGAGTAGTCCAAAGATCTTTGACAGGTATAGTTGGGAGATAGTCAAGGACCTCACTGTTTGACTTTTTTAAAGACCCTATTAATGTTCTATATTCTGATTCCTTACTCCCCTTCAGACCATAATCTGAGAGAAACCTCATAACCTGGCCACCAACATGGAATGGATTGTTTTGGACTGTAACGATGGTCAGATAGGGACTAAGAGGAACTAGTTTGCTTTCATATGTAAGTCTTTACCTTCTAACTGTATAAATTGTTAGCAAAATGTTGTATAAAATATTAGAATTTTTCTTTTCGATCTGTTTTAATATGTGTTATATATCATAAGGGTCTTAGCAATATTAACATGACATTCTACATTTTTCTTCTTACCATATAATTATATAAAGCAACAAATATTTAGTGGACATTAATATATGCCAGATAGCATTTCAATTAAGAAAGCGTAAGAGGTAAATCTAGAACCAGAATATTTCTTACAGAGAATATCAGGATGACAGCTGATTTTATGTGTATAAAGTAGTTTATCTCTCTGTGCTATAAATTACACCCAGAGGTAGTGGTAGTCTAGTATAATAAAGACCAAAAGAAGAAAAATTTGGAAACATAAAAAAAGACATAATAGGAAAGTATTTTTGAAGAAAAAAGGCAACTCCAGATTAAAAAAAATAGAAATACAGACAATCCTTGATTTACAGAATTTCAACTTATTACCTCAATGGTGCAAAAGTAATATACATTCAGTAGAAGCTGTACTTCAAGTGCCCATAAAACCATCATATTTTTCTCTTGCAGTACAATATTCAGTAAATTACATGAGATATTCAACATGTTATGAAATAGGCTTTGTGTTAGATGATTTTCCCCACCTGTAGGCTAATGTAAGTGTTCTGAGCATATTTAATGTAGGCTAGGCTAAGCTATAATGTTCAGTAGGTTTGATGTATTAAATGCACTTTCAGTTTACAATGTTTTCAATTTATGATGAATTTATTAGCAAATAACCCCATTGTAAGAAGGGGGCATCTATACATTAGTAGAAATAAAAGAGAGTAAAGTTGAGAATGGAAATGCCTCTGTAGTATTTGCTCAATGGAAAACTCAGCTTTTAAAACAATGTTAAGAAAGTAATCAGACATCAATTATAGTATAGTGAACAAGTCAAAGAGAAAAGAATACAAGCAGAATCTCTTCACTGTGTGTAAATACTGGTGGGAACTGAATGAAAGAGAATTGAATTTCATTGACTAATGTTCAGTACCATACTGACATGTTATAGTAAGAGGAAAAGATATAAATTGTCAAATTCCAAATTAATATCAATAAAAACAATAGAATTAAAAATAACATACAAAGCAGTTCTCTAAGATTTCATTGACTGAAACATAAGTACAGAGACATTTTTGGAAATCAGTATATCAAGTGGCTAAATTTGTGATGTCGTTCATATTTGTTCCCTTATATAGCAAACTAAAAATCTTTGATGTAAAGATTTAAGTGGTAAAGACCTTCTTGGAATGGTTAGGGAAAAAAAATCCTAAGTCATAATCTAATTACAGGTTTGTAATTAGGAGGAGGGAAATGAAATCCAAATGGAAAGAAAACATGCTTTTTGGCCTTTAAATAATGTGGATCATTCATTTTAAGTAACAGGTGGAATAAAAAATAGATGTCAGTCTAAAGAACTGATGTGTTGAGGGTACCATCTTGCAATAAGAATACTAATTCACTTATATGGTTTTTAAGTAGACGAGTGCTGAAGATGAAAGCAAATTTGTATACAAAGGTGAATGAAAGGAAATAGATAACAGATAATTAATTGGTTTGCTCATTCTAACAGGTGATTATAAATCTAAAACTGGAAAATATTTTTCAAATATAGAACGGAGATGATGACCATCTTCTGTTTAAACTGATGAACCTCATAGTTTTCCACATATTGCATGTTGATGATTCAGGTATGAGAAGTAATATCAGAAGTGATGATAGACTAGAACCCACTAGAGAGGTATTTGAAATTTAGAATTGGTGTTTATGAGATGGGTATATTTCAGGTTCGTGTATGACAGTTAAGCAATTATTTGCATTCAAAGGACATTGACCATTTCAGGTATATATGCCTTCAAAAGCAGGAAGATATGGAATAAAATTTGAGTTGTTTGTAAATTCATATGAAAAATTGTAATAAAGTTGTTTTTTCCTGGGCCCAGAAAGTGAATGGTGATTAACGGTTTTACCAGATACATTATATTAGTTATCTGTGCTGCAGAATAAATTACCTCAGAACTCAGTGGCTTGAAGCAACCTTTACTATCTCACATTTCCTGTAGTTCAAGAATTCAAAAGCAAATTAGTTGGGTCCTTTGCTTTAGGGTTTGTCATGGGGTGAATTTATGCTTCTCTCTGCCCCCTCCCCACCAAATTTGTATGTTGCAGTCCTAACTCTCAGTACCTATATTTGGAGATAAGCTCTTTAAAGAGGTAATTAGGTTAAAATGAAGCTGTTAGGCTGGACCCTACCTAATCTAATATGTCTGAAGTGCTTAGCAGAAGAGGAAATTTGGATACAGCCATGTGCATCCTCTGTGTATAGAGCGGACCATGTGGGGGCACAGAAAGAAAGCAGCCATCCTCAAGAAGACAGAGAGAGGCCCCAGAAGAAACTCAGTTTGCTAACACCTTGACCTTGTATTTCTAGCCTCCAGAAATAAATCTGTTGATTTAACCACCCAGCCTGTGGTAGTTTGTTATGGCAACCCTAGGAAATTTACATAGAGTCTCTCACAGTCTAAGTCACTCAAGGCTTCCCTGCAGAAGGATCCTTTTCTTCAAGCATGCTCCTGTGGTTGGAGGCAGGATTGAGGTCTTTGCAGGCTGTTGAACTGAGGCCTCATTTCCTCATAAGCTTTTGTTTGCCACTCGAGCCGCTCCATAGGGCAGCTCGCATGTGACATGTTCCCTCACATTATCAGAGCAAGCAAGCAAGAAGGAAAAGAAAAGAGAAGAAGGGAGACAGAGTCAGGAAGCTGTAGTCTTTTATAATATGATATCCAAAGTGACAGCTGGTAACTTTTGCTCTGTTCTATTAGTTAGAAATGAATCTCTCAGCCCAACCCAATTCTCAAGGGGAGGGGATTAATTTCTGTTGTTTATAAATTACCCAGTCTAAGGTATGTTGTTATAGTGGCCCAAACAGACTAGGACACCATCTATTGTCTTTATGATTGTTAGTCATTTTGGTATTTTAAAAATACTATAATTGGATTATGTAGTTAAGTACAAATGTAACAACCTGTGTGTAGTTTTAATGTGTCGCTGTAGGAGGCTTAAGGTATATTAAGGCCTGTGAATGCCAAGAGGTATTGAGCATACCAGACTTTTAAAAATGTTCTTTGTTGAAAAACATCAAATATACAGAAAGCCAAGAGAAGTATATAATGCACACTTATCACTAAGATTTAACAGTTGCTGGCTGTCATATTCACATCATGGTTTTTTTTTTTTTTGGCTATAAACATTAAAAGTAAAATTCAGACATTGTGACTTTTTTACTTCTAAATATTTCAGTAGTCGTCTTGTTTAAAAAGCATGTCTTACCACATAACTTACTATCCTAGTGATACCTAAGAAAATTAACAATTATTGCATATCCAATTTATTTTAAAATTTTCCTTCATTGTCTCAAAAACGCCTTTTAATAGCTGACAAAGACCCACTCAAAAACCACATATATTCTGTTTGGTCTTTATGTCTCATAAGTTTCTTTTAATATACTAGATTCCCCTATTGCATCCTCATTTCTTTTTTCTGTGCATCAACTTGTTAAAGAATGGGGCATACTTAAGCTGGTGTACTTTTTTGCCTCCAAACATTCCTTTAGCACTAAAGTTATTCCCACCAGAAACTTGCACTGGAAGCCTGGAAGTATATTAAGCAGGGGGCATAACACTGATAAAATAGAGACAGCTGCTCTGATTTGGGCATGGCTGAGTGACTGTTTTTCCATGCCTTCCCCCTCCCTGCTCCCAGCCACCTTCCTGGCTGAATTCCAGTGTTTGGCACAACTTGAAGCATACTATTTAAAATCATAGATGGTTGAGACTGGAAGACAGGATAGGAAAAAAAAAAAGGGAGCAGATAAAGTATATAAGAGAGAGGTAGTAAAGCAGCTGGGCAGGATTCAAATACAGCCTTTCCTATGCTCCAGAGCAATTGGCTGGCGCCCAGCAACCCTGTGCTCAATGGAGGGGTGAGGACAGGTTGATTGAGGGACCGCTCATTGGCATTTATGTTACCAGCCAAACTCTTCATTGTTATTTTTACTAGAATGACAGCTCCATGAGAGTAGAGACATTATGTGGGTTGTCCACCCTGGTGCCTAGAGCAGCGCCTGGCATTTAGGCATGCAGAATTAATATTGGCTGAATGAATTTAGAAATGAATTATGAGTGAACTAACATTTATAGAGCATCTATCAGTTATGCTTTGTGCTGCTCACATAATTTATAATAGTCATGTATTAGATCCTTATGAGGTAGGTATTATTGTCACAATCTTACAAGAAAGACACAGAGCTAGAGAGTAGTTTGAATTTACCTAAAATTATTCAAAACAAGGTCCAGTGACCTCTAAAATGTGTATCACTTATACTATGGTATCAATAGGACCAGAAATAGCCAGCAGTAATGAGAGCTGGCTTTTAATTTTCTATGTGCTGTTTGCAGACTGTTTTTTTATGGAAATGATTTTTTGGAAATCATTTTGGTTTTCTGTTCTTCAGTCTCTTTATGAAGAATATAGTTAATTAAATGTTTTCATGAATCATTTTAAGGGTAAGTTTGATATAAGTGTTTTAAAAAAATATTTCAGTAGGTATTATCTACTATCTACTTTAGCATGTAGTTGGCACCTTTATTTTGTCTGACGTTAAGAACTTCTGAATGATACAGTCGAGACAGTTTGTTCATGCTATATTTTTGTAGAGTTATGTAACCAAAAACTATTATATACTTGTCCAGGAGTTACTGTATATAAAAAATATTTACAATACACACTGAAGGCATTGTGTGAAATATTTCCTACTAGAACTTGATTGAATATAATAGTGAACTGAAATAAAAATAATATGGTACCTGATTGTTTTATCAAATAGTTTTCTTTTAATGGTATTTGCCTTAATAGAATTTGAATTTTTTAAATATAGTAATTTATAGGAAAACTTTGACAGTTTAAGTTGGCAATTCCAAATCAGCCCACTCATTGTATTCACTAAAGTGTTCTTCCAAAAATAAATGAGTAGGCTGGCATTGTGTTTTAAACATCGAGCTAATTTTGGTTAATTATATAAATCTAAAAGCCATGGGCAAGGCAGCAATTCAGTCTTACTAGATGATGATCAGTGAAATTGTAAGACAGCTTGCTGAATGATGCACATCAAGCTAATAACCTGAATGCATTGTGTCCAAAAGGACAGTGTCTGGCAGAGCATCAGATAGGAAGCCTTCCCAGAGCTTTAATAAGGGGCTTGTGAATGCTTGCAAAAGAGGGTACAAAGTTAGAAACAGTAGTAATGGCTCTGATCAGAATTCAAAAACATTAGAGAAAAAAATAGTTAACAGTAGAGAAAAAATGTGGTTTCCATGCATAGCTAATAATTCTGTTACATAGTAGAAAGCTGGGGTTGAGCAGCCTCATGGGCCATCCCTTACTTGCTGCTTATCTCTAGTTTTTGTTTAAATAAAATGAGAGTGCTACATTATGTGGGGCTTTCATTTAAATTAGTTGAAATTAGTATTCTGCCACTAGCAAACAGGAAATACAGATGCAGAATAAGAATGTGGTGCCACTGGAGAGTTTAGAGGACTTGACTCTCTAACGACGTTCCCATTCAGAAAAGAATTGTGACTCCCTTTGTACATGATTGTAAAGTAATGGCACAAATTATGTTATGAGAATTTTTTTGCTGTTATTGTGTTCAGTTGGTATAGTTACGTTGATGTCTATAAAATTAGAGTTTGAATTTATTGAAATCTGTGTACAATCATAGAAGCTTTTTTTTTAACCCTGTATCTCATCCCTTGCCTTAAAAAAGGCTGTGACTATTTAGAAAACATCTTTGTACCTGAAAGTTGTATGATTTCTTTATCCTGGTTAAACTGATCTGTGATTGTCTCTTGGATTTATTCAGGAAAGAGGTGCATCTCTCCTTCCTCCAGATTCCACTGGATGAGCCAAGAATAACTGTTGAGGCTATTTTACTTAATGAATTAACAGATTTGACTGAATTTTCTTTTTGCAGTGACCATATGGTTATTGTGAAGATCCATGTAATTGTTTGTAGAAGTGAATCACAGGGAATTTTGATGGCTGTAGACTCTAAACAACTGATCCATTTAATCAGATTTTTTTTTTCAATTCTGTACAGCCTGATTTTTACTAGCCTATACAGTCAGAAGCAACTAAATAAAGTCCTGCAAAAGACAGCAGAGACAGGCTTAAAGCTAAGTTGAATAACCTAGCTGGGTTTTTACAGTGTTTCCTTTGGTCTGTTACTCTTATCACTCGGCTTGGTTTAGCATATCCCCAGAAAATTATATTCCTGTAAGTGCCGGAGAAATTTATATAACAGAATGATTTGTGCCACACACCCAGGCTTGTCCTGCAATATCACTTTAGATAAAGCAAACATTTTTCAACTATTTCTATTTAATACATTGCTTCCAGACTGTTCTAGTCATATGTTAATTACAAAACAAATGATGTACAAAATTTCATTTGTTTTTAATTGCCTTTTTAAACACACATTGTAAAATCATTCTTTGAATAAAACTAACATGTTAATATTTTCCCTCTAGAATGAATTCTGTGAAAGATAAATGTATTTTATAACGTATCACATATGTGAAATAGAACATTGATAGAAATTATGCAAGAAAGCATCGCACTTTTTAAGGTAACAGTACATTTGACTGTCACTGAAGTTACTTTATCACATCTCCACATGTACGGGACAGGGAAGCAGTTGCATTATGTGCCAATGGAGGAAGTTTTTTTTTTTTTTTTTTTTTTGAGACAGAGTCTCACTCTGTCACCAGGCTGGAGTGCAGTGGCACAATTTTGGCTCACTGCAACCTCTGCCTCCTGGGTTCAAGCGATTCTCCTGCCTCAGCCTCCTGAGTAGCTGGGACTACAGGCGCACGTCACCACGCCCAAATAATTTTTGTGTTTTTAGTAGAGATGGGGTTTCACCATGTTGGCCAGGATGGTCTTAATCTCTTGACTTCGTGATCTGCTCTCCTCAGCCTCCCAAAGTGCTGGGATTACAGGCAAGAGCCACTACACCCAGCCTGGAGGAAGTTTTTAAATTTCAAAAGGAGAAGTATATTTTCTGGACTTTTCTATAAACCAGTTTGTTGCTTCTCTTGTTGATGCCACTAGAATTTATACAACTCCAGCAACATCGTTTGGGAAAGAGCCAGTTTTTCCTGTCTTTCACAATAGACGTTACTGATTAGAAGACCCTAAATATTTTTTAGCATTTTCATTTCCATGATAAAGGCTGCAACAAGGGGTAAATAACTTTCCTCTTATGGCAGAAAATATTCTTATGAGACCCCCAGTGCACTTTTTCAGTATGGTATAATCACATGACAGTTGTAGGGTAGGACCCTCAGAACTGCAGCTCACATCAAGAGCTGTGGGCTCCGAAAGTGAACCATATGTTGCTGTAGTCCAGAGAGA
Source organism: Pongo pygmaeus (assembly GCF_028885625.2). Taxonomy (NCBI): domain Eukaryota; kingdom Metazoa; phylum Chordata; class Mammalia; order Primates; family Hominidae; genus Pongo; species Pongo pygmaeus. The sequence goes on along the minus strand of NC_072376.2, from coordinate 161,187,595 downwards.
TACCAAGAGAATTGGCTTCTGAGTCCAGCAAACCTGGATTCAAGTCTGTCCCTGCCAGTACCTGCTCTGTAACTAGAGGGGAGTTATAGTTAGCTTTTACTAGGCCTGAGTTTTTTGTATATGAAATGAGAATAATTACCAATAGTGAGAAGACTTTTTTGTAGGACTAAGTAAAATAATACATGCAAAGACCCCAGCCCCTCAGTGCTCTCAGGTCAACACATATTCATTTCCTTCGTCTCTCTTTGAAGGTCAGAAAATTTGGACAGTGGCGTAGGATTACAGTGCTGTGGGCCAGTGTGCCATCTGATGGCAGAAAGCACTAATTGGATCTCTCTGCATGTCAGTGTAACATAAAGCCTGGCTCACAAGATACAAAGTCATAGATCCTTTCTCACCCTCCTTTGCTGGTAAGAAGGCTCTAACTGAGATTCTTGACAGCAAAATGGATGATTAGGAGTTTTTATAGTAACTTGAATGTATTTATTCTTTTACCTGATGTGTTTAAAAAAAAGAAACCTATCATTTGTATAGGTAAAAGTAAAATTGCTAGTGTTACTGAACACAGCATGAGTACCTAGTCTTGATACTGTCATGAGCTATCGACACTCAGACATGTTCTTTCGTCCTTTGATTCACACCTTCATCAGCAAATGTGTGTTGAGTATTAATATATGATACCCCTTTTGCTGGAGACTCAAAAATTAGAAGACCAGCCCTCTATTTATAGGCTTATAAGCCTATCGACTCCTTCAGAGTAGAGGGTTGGCCTTCTAATTTTTGAATCCCCAGCAAGAGAGGGGAGCATTCCATACATAAGAGTTATGTTCCATACATAAGGCTCTACTCTAAAGAGTTATGTTCCATACATAAGGCTTAACGTAATCTAGAGGAATACATGTTGGTAGAGGTAGATCCAGGCCAGACCTCCTGCACGCTCCATTAGGCCCCCATCCCTTTGCTGTTGTACTGTCTCTTTCTTCTTTATAGACTTATCTCTCCCGTGGGACAAGGTATGTGGTAGAAGGTCAAGAAAATCTTTCCTGAAGTGAATCGAATTGGTATATGATACTTTGAAAGTGGTCATTACGAGGGTGGGGAGAGCCTGGTAATCACCCGCAGTCTCAGTTGTCTCCCATGTGATATGAAAGAGTTCATGTCCTTTTGAATCTGTGGCAACCACTGGTAAACATCAAATAATAATTTGCCAGAAACTGATGAAATCAAATATAAATCAGTGTACAATGTACTACATTCTTTGTTGCCTAAGCAGCGTTTATGAATTAACCAAGTGATGAGTTATGTTATTTTTTATTATATAGGTTGCATAATTTTTAGCACTTTTCTTACCATATTCTAAAAACCAATAGAGGGATTATAAGGGCCTTTTGCCAACTGAACTATGAAAAGGTTAGATAAGGCACTGAATATATGACTATAAATGAAGTTCAACTGAAAACAACCTCAGGTTCAGATGATTGTTGTTTAACATTTTTTCAATTTCTTGGGCCTTTCAGGGTTTTTAAGGCACTTGCAAGCCTGGTGATCACCATGGGAAAAACACTGAGAGTTATTGGGGTCACCGTTGCTCTTGTGATTCCTTTATCAATAGGTTCTTTATGAAAATAAACTTGGCATGAAGGGAACACTGTAAATCCTGAGGGTTGTAACTGGGTATCATTTATTTGAAAGTTTAGTGATCCTTTGAAAAACCTCACCAATTTTGCAATGTTGTGATTTTTAAGACTAACCAATGGTGCTTATGTTTTTCCTGATCCATTCAGTTCTCTGTAATGGCTAAAATTGGCTTACCTGACCCCACTCTTAGGCAAGGTTGTTTTAATTTTTACTTATTTTATGAAAGCTATCTTCTTCCTTTGATTGCTGCTGCTTATCTTTAAAATGACCCAATTAGTCTGATTGTTTACTTCTTCAAAGTGCTATATGTTTGCACTTATAACACACAGATTATTTTAAATAACGTTTCCTTGTGGTTTTGCTGTATGTGATTTTTCCCCCTCAGCTCTGTTTCCTTCCCTTTCCTTCTAACCTCATCTCTGATTTCATTGTGTTTTGTATTCCTCATATTCCCTACCAGTCCTTTAGCTTGCATCCTTCCCGCCATAGCCTTTGCCTCTTTTCTGCAGTCCAGTAAGGCCCACTCTGCCTATTGATGCCATGTTTTGCTTATGTCCGTCTCATATATCCCTTCCTTGATGTTCTGTCTTTTTACCTCTTCTCGTGTTTTCTTCACTCTTATTTTCCTTCTCTCATCAACACTCTTGGAATTCTTTAGTCTGCTCTTGCCAAATGAATTTTAGGCAATATCAGGATATTTCTGTCCCTTGGGACTGCACCCCCTCCAACTCCCCCACTCCCACACACCCTGTGTTTAACTGGGACTTTCTTCCTTGTTTTCTTGCTCTTTCTCGTTGGGGACTTTGTCACCATCCTCTCTGCATTCTGCTAACACAACTTGTTCAATGAATGTTTGTTACAGGAATAGACTGACTTTTCTACTTTTATCCCTACTCTTATGCACATATTCTTATGCTGTAAGATATATTAGGCTGGCCTGTAGGATTTATCTTGAACAAATTTCCATTTAATTTTCCTATTACATAAAATGGTTTTATTTCTAATTGTTTTCTGAGCCTACCATGTAGGAAATAAATAATCTATACGAGATACTCAGAAAAATTATGGCCGGGCGCAGTGGCTCACACCTGTAATCCCAGCACTTTGAGAGGCCAAGGCAGGCGGATCACTTGAGGCCATGAGTTTGATACCAGCCTGGTCAGCATGGTGAAACATTGTCTGTACTAAAAATACAAAAATTAGCCTGGCATGGTGGTGCACGCCTGTAGTCCCAGTTGCTGTGGAGGCTGAGGCGGGAGAATTGCTTGAGCCCTGGAAGCAGAGGTTGTAGTGATCCAAGATCACACCATTGCACTCCAGCCTGGACAACAGCGAGACTCTTTCTCAAAAATAAATAAATTTGTAAATAGGTAGGAGATACTCATAAAAATTAATGAAAACTTTTAGATGTTAAAATCTTACCAATGCTTCAAGGCCCACTTCAAGTATCACTGCCTCTGCAATGAATTAATCTCTTACCAGTCTGTTTCCATGACTCCATTTCTATGTATTTTGTAGCATTCATGAATATTACACATGGTTATCTTTACATATGTTTGTACTTCTTATTAGTTCCTCCAAAGGACAGGAGCATCTTTCCGTCTCCTATAGCATTTAGCATGATGCCCTGCACAGCAAGGATACTTGTTGACATAACATAACATAGATGTTTGCTAGACTGAATCGAGAGGTATAATGAGTATAGAAAATGAAAATTCAGAGAACGTGGTTATTGAACTAGATCTCCTCATGAGGCAACAAGAAGCAGTGGAGCCCAGGGCAAAGATTGGACCTTAAATAAGAAAGCACAAAGTACAGGGCATATCTTAGGGAACACTGATTTTTGAAGCTTTAAGATATATAATGAGTATTTCAATGTTTTGCAGTCAAATTTTCTAAGTTTATGAAGGAAGAAATGTAAATATATTTGGTAGTGATTGAGATTATGGAAATATACATAATTTGCCCATTTTGTTTTTCATTGAAAGGACGCAAGTCACTGTGATAGTTCCTAGAACCATAGCGCTCAACTATGTTTGAATAATTTGAAACTTTTGTTTCACTTACATATAAGTAACTACAGTTCAAACGGTTTTCCCTGCATTTGTGTATAACTGCAGATACTGGTTTTGTGGAGGAAAATAAAATATGCTTTCTCTTATCTTTCACCCGCTTTTTCCCCAAGTCTGCTGCTCTTAGTACCACAGTCTGCTCCTCTCCTTTTGAGGTTATAACTAGAACAGGGATAAAGAAAAAGCAGAGAGGAGTCCTTGTGAACTTAGATAACTGGGGAACAAGAATGAAGTCTCAGGAGATGAAGGGAGGGACAGACACTAAGTGGAATTCTCAAGAAAATGTCTCTAGCAGGTGCTACAGCTCTAGCCCAAGGAGCGGAGACTGGGACTCAGTTTCTCTTTTTGCTCCTTGCTTTCTCAACTAAGCTCTAACTCTTCTCTCAAACATAGTTTAATAAAGATTAGTCTAAAAGAGGAATTAGTACACAGATTAATCTGTTACTGTTAGCTTTATAGAGTTTACCAGAGGAAACAGCTCACGCACAGGTGTATATGCATTCTAAAACAGAATTAGGCTAGGTGCAGTGGCGCACACTTGTAATCCCCACATGTGGGAGGCTGAGGCAGGAGGATTGTGCTCGAGCTCAGGAGTTCAAGACCAGCCTGGATAACATAGTGAGACCCTATCTCTACAAAAAATAAAAATAAAAGAATTAGATGGGTGTGATCGTTCACATCTGTAGTCCCAGCTACTTGAAAGGCTGAGATGGGAGGATTACTTAAGCCTAGGATGTTGAGGCTGCTGTGAGCCCTGATTATACCACTGCACTCTAGCCTGGGCAATAGTGTAAGATCTTGTCTCAAAAGTAAGAGAATTAATTTTATTATTAGTACATACTTGATATGCTAAGGCAATGTGAAAACTCCCATTCTTGTTATTTCTATGTACACTGTTTTCTTTTTCTTTACTGTAATTGACATTCTTTTTGGTATTGCTTGTAATTTTCTTTCCATGTTAACCCATCTAGGTGAATAAGTAACTGTATTTATAAATTGAAAAATTGCAGAACAAGTCATTTTTATTTCTCTAGGGAAATAGGATCACATTAAGTCTGATAGTAGTTAGCCAAAAGTGCACTTGAGAAAAATTATGAACATATAGCATGCTTTAAGATTTCTTTTAACAGTTGTTGAAAACTAGATTTATTCTCCCATAGGAGCTCAGTGAAATTTTGTTAAAGGCTAGGTTTATCTACTGTTATTAAGTTTACATTTTCCTGATGCAAACAGATTATTTTAGGGTAAAAATAAGATATTTTGTCAGTTTTAAGCCAACTAAAATTACTGTTTTAAGGCTGGACACGATGGTTCATGCCTGTAATCCCAGCACTTTGGGAGGCCGAGGCAGGCGCATCACCTGAGGGTCAGGAGTTCAAGACCAGCCTGGCCAACGTGGTGAAACCCTTGTCTCTACTAAAAATACAAAATTAGCCAGGTGTGGTGGCAGGCGCCGGTAATCCCAGCTACTCGGGAGGCTGAGGCAGGAAAATCACTTGAACCCGGGAGGCAGAGGTTGCAGTGAGCCGAGATCACGCCATTGCACTCCAGCCGGGGCAAAAAGTGAAACTCTGTCTCAAAAAAATAAATAAAATAAAATAACTACTTTAAACAGTGTGGTACAGAATGTATGCAATGCTTGACTTGATTAAAGTTAAATTCTTACTTCATCCTACCTCAAGGATAATAGGTACATTTTATGTTTATATTCAAATTTGTTAACATATGCATTGCTTTCATGTAAAGACTTTGAACCTTTCTGGTTGATACTGTGAAATGGAAGACCTAGGGCTTGGCTTTGCTCATATTTTAATTTTGAATTGTTAGTCATGAGTTTTTAGTGTCTTGTTTCCTCTTTCCATAAGCCTGGCATGAAATGCATATCCTCGATAGTTATAGCTCATCCAATAATGGGAAGAAAAGGAATTAAAGCTTGTGTTCGTTTAGTGTTCTGTCCTCCACCAAGTTTCAGCCTAATTTAATCACTCATTATTTTGTCTTCAAATAACAGCTTCTGCAATTTTTCCACCACATGTTAGGGTGAAATTTACCTATTTCACAAGCCAAGAAATCAATCTTGATTTTTTTCATCCTTTGACGGTACTTGTGTTCAAAATTCAGACTAGTTTCAAAGCCAGAACTTTATTTATTTATTTATTTTTTGAGACGGAGTCTTGAACTGTCACCTGGGCTGGAGTGCAATGGTGCAATCTCGGCTCACTGCAACCTCTGCCTCCTGAGTTCAAGCAATTCTCCTGCCTCAGCCTCCCGAGTAGCTGGTATTACAGGCACCTGCCACCACGCCGGGCTAATTTTTTACATTTTTAGTAGGGACGGAGTTTCACTGTGTTGGCCAGGCTGGTCTCGAACTCCTGACCTCAGGTGATCCACCCGCCTCGGCCTCCCAAAGTGCTGGGATTACAGGTATGAGCCACCACGCCCAGCCATTTTTTTTTTTTAAGGGTGGTTGTTGGTGAGTAGTTTGCATTTTAGTAAATACATACTTTGTCTCTTTATCTAGTAGTGTGAAATATAGTAGTCTGCATATGTTAACGAATGTGGGTATATGTGTGTTTTAAAATTAAGAATCTAGTACATTTGTCACCAAAGTTTCTTAAGGAGGAATTTCTTGACAAAGCCATAAAAACTGAGCTTTCTTGAAGGGCAAGGGATTTAGAGTGTGGTAGGGGAGAAGAACCAGGCATTATCCAAAACTTAAAAATGTGTGTGTGTGTGTGCATGCGCGCGTGCGTGTATTTATTTATGTTTATGGTCATGCATTCCTATTTAGTCTTCTCGAGTTACCATTTGTAATCAGACTAGGGTCCTGGGAAAGTTTTTTGCACATCATTTAGTGCATACGAATGTGAGCTGTCTTTACTTTACAAATAGGTTATGTTTCAAAACTTGATTCTGGGCCAGGCGTAGCGGCTCACACCTGTAATCCTAGCATGTTGGGAGTCCAAGGCTGGCAGATCACTTAAGGCCAGGAGTTCGAGACCAGTCTGGGTAAAATGGCAAAACCCCATCTCTACTAAAAATACAAAAATTAGCCAGCCATGCACCTGTGGTCCCAGATACTTGGGAGGCTGAAGCATGAAAATCACTTGAACCCGGGAGGTGGAGGTTGCAGTGATCCGAGATCACACCACTGCACTCCAGCCTGGGTAACAGAGTAAGAACCTGTCTCAAAACAAACAAGCAAACAAAAAAAAAAAAAACAGACTTGACTCTGTAAGTCCTTTGAGATGTATTCTTAAAAATATTTCCTTTATGAAATAATGTTATTAATAGCATAGAATTCCATCTTGGGATGCTAGGAATGTATTCTTCTCTTGGGCAATATATATTGTTTCCCTGGAGGATAATTCATTTCGTGACTCACATTTTGGGCCTTCTTTTCATGAGGTCCTATAGATGAAGAGCTGTCTCCTGCATTTCTGGGTCTTGGCCTGTGCATTTGGCTTTGGGTGCTGATGACTAGTATGGCCCTTGATACAAAGCTAGCAGGGTGTTTGGCATGAATGCTGGTGTGGGATAGGGTCATGGGAGCAACCTTCCTGAGGTACAGATTATTTTAAATTTGGTCACCATTTGTGCACAACTTTTATTCCGTTACTCGCTTGAACTTTAGATTGCAAACAAAAGAACACATCACTTTTTATTTAATACTATTTTTTGTTTATTTTAAAAATTTGTTTTAATAGAGATGTGGTCTTACTGTGTTGCGCAGGCTGATCATGAACTTGTTTATTTTTAGAGATAGGGTCTTGCTATGTTGCTCGGGTAGGACTTGAACTCCTGGGCTCAAGCAATCTTCCTGCCTCAGCCTCCCCAGTAGCTGGGCTACAGACATGCAGGACTGTGCTTGGGCTTACATATATTTTTGACGTAGTTCAATTTGCTAGAGATTTGAATAGTTTAACTTCATAGTGCCTATGAGGATGATCTGTAGCCATGAGGATTCGAAGGTACATTATTTTCTATACAGCAATGATTCATGTCGTTTTAATAGTTTCTAAATGTCCTCTTCAGGTATTCGTTATCTTAATATTGCAAAGTAACAGACTTGAACTTTTTTAGAGCTGAAATTTAAGCTTTTATTTATGAGACTATTCTGATTTGTAGAATTTTATGCCAACATTTAACAAAAGATGATCTCGATCTTCAGTTTGCTGCTATATATCCAGTTCCTGTAAAATATTTTATTTTTAAAGAATAGTACAGAAGATATTGATAAATATTTTGATTTCTTTTGTTTCTAAAGATCAAGTGAAATAAATGTGATTAAATGTTACTAAGTTACTGAACACACGGTAAATTGTGTTCAGTGTTTGCTTGAAATAATAAACAAATGTAATCAGGTATTTTAACTGGAGTGAAAGACATCTGTCAATATTCTTGAAACTTTATAAAAGACATTTATCACTAGGTTATGGTATTCATGTTATAAATTAGCCATGAAGGATTTCATAGTATAAAAGAAAAATAATAAAACCGTTGTCTCCCCTTATACTTTGGAAGTGCTACCGCACTTTTCTCTTGAACAAACAATAGGAGATTGTAGTGCACATTTGAATGATTGACGTTTGTTTCTCTGGAACAGCCTATTACTGATTGTGGGAAAAGGAGGTTGCCCATACTTACCTATTTTCATTCAGTTCCACTTGCTAAATGAGCACCATTATGTAACTGTTGTTATCAGACAATAGCCCTTTTTTGAGATTTTGGGTAAAGTTTGCTGGGACTGTACCTATCATTAGAAAGAGGAAATCGCTTTCTAAGGTACTGTAATACCATTATTTGTTTAATTTTATACTAAGTCTTTTAACTTCGTGTAACTCTTTTGAGTAGTAAGGATAAACTCTCCTACCTTTGGTCTTTCATTAGTATATTCTGAGTCTACTTCAAGATCTATAAAATGCAAATGATAAGATGCACATCAGAGTTGTAGGTATATAAATAACATTGAAAAAACCATACAGGCAAATATATCCAAATGAATCAGAACCTGTAATTCCTAATTTATATATGGAATTCTAGTATAAGGGAAATCAACAAAATAGCACCTCAATCTTCTGGTGTCCCCCACTGCACATGCCTTCCTTCTCCTATTCCAGGAAATTTTCAGGGTCAAACATATTAAGACTCTCATAAAGGGTTCGCAATAAGGACTCCAAGATTCTGAGTCAGGTGAAAATCTTACACTGGGCTCACTGTGCTCTGTACATTTTGGAATGATTTTAACACGTTGTAAGAGTAAGGGGGCTTATGAATAATATTTAAATAGTACTGTGGAATTTTGTAACCCAGATCATCCCATCTTTATTATGATGGCATTTTATGTTAATACATAATGTGTCATACATTATGTTTGTTTTTAAAAAACCCTAAGTTGAAATACTTTTCCCTATTTCAGGAATTGAATTCGAAATTTCTTCAAAATTGCTTGATGTCCCTTGACTCTTGGGAACTCCAGTTTTTTTCCCTGATAGTTGTATAACATATGATAATATTAGTTATTTTCATTATGGTTCATATTTTTTATTATTTATAAGATAAGATTGGCGTCTGGGCACCGTGGCTCACGCCTGTAATCCCAGCACCTTGGGAGGCCGAGGCAGGTGGATCACCTGAGGTCAGGAGTTCGAGACCAGACTGACCAACATGGTGAAACCCCGTCTCTACTAAAAATACAAAATTAACCACGCTTGGTGGTACATGCCTGTAATCCCAGCTACTTGCGGGGCTGAGGCAGGAGAATCACTTGAAACTGGGAGATGGAGATTGCAGTAAGCCGTGATCACATCATTGCACTCCAGCCTGGGCAACAAGAGTGAAACTCTGTCTCAAAAAAAAAAGAAAAGATAAGATTGGCTTATCTACTTTATAGTAAATTGAATTCCTCATAATGTCTTCTTTACTTTTATGATTTATATTTTGGAAAAAAAGTAAGCCCTTTTAGACTTAATTTTAGACCTCAACAAGTTTTCTTACCCTACAAATGTATAGTAGAAAGTTTTCTTCCACCCTAACAAATCTATTTCCTACATTTAATGTCTTACACTTATTAGAAAAATTCATCAACTGACCTGTGTACTTTAAGGTAACCCTTTGCAACTGTGTCATAAGCAAATTTCTAATGATCTTTCCATTTAGTGTTGCTATAATTGTTTAAGTTAAAAATAGTTTTCTCTGCTTAGAAGATAAACAGTGAAGTTAGATGTGTACTTTAGAATTATTTGCCCTTTATCTCTGTATTAGTCCATTTTCACACTGTTATAAAGAACTACCTGAGGCCAGGCACGGTGGCTCATGCCTGTAATCCCAGCACTTTGGGAGGCAGAGGCGAGTGGATCACCTGTGGTCAGGAGTTCGAGACCAGCCTAGCCAACATGGTAAAACCCTGTCTCTACTAAAAATGCAAAAATTAGCTGGGCGTGGTGGTGGGAACCTGTAATCCCAGCTTCTCAGGAGGCTGAGGTAGGAGAATCACTTGAACATGGGAGGTGGAGATTGCAGTGAGCCGAAATCATGCCATTGCACTCCAGCCTGGGTGAAAGAGTGAAACTCCATCTCAAAAAAAAAAAAAAAAAGAAAGAAAAGAAAAAACTACCTGAGACTGGGTAATTGACTGAGTCCATTAAACAGACTTAATCGACTCACAGTTCTGCACGACTGGAGAGGCCTCAGGAAACTTACAATCATGGCAGAAGGCAAAGGGGAAGCAAGGCACGTCTTACATGGCAGCAGGAGAGAGAGAGAGCAAGAGCGAGTGGGGAGCTGCCCAACACTTTTAAACCATCAGCTCTCATGAGAACTCACCATAACAGCATAGGGGACACCACCCCCATGATGCATTCACCTCCCACCGGGTCCCTTCCTCAACCTATGAGGATTACAATTAGAGATGAGATTTGGGTGGGGACACAGAGCCAAACCATATCACTCTCAAATTTATCTGTGCCATTATTTTTCTTGAAAATCCATGCCATTGTGAGGTAAATTTGCTGACTAAACCTATATACACCTGTCTTTCTAAGACTTCAATAAATTATTTGCCATTTTTCTTTTTGAACACCATTTGTTCTTAACAGCAGATCCCATAAAACACTATGTTTGGAAAGTTTTTGCTGCTTCTGGCTACTTGTTATTTTTATAAAGATATTATTTCTCTCCCTTTCTTTTCTCACCTGTATTACCTATCTTTTTTTTTTTTCTCATGAGCTGCCTTTTATTACCTGTCAAGCCCACTGGTTTCTCTTTTGCTGAGTGTACGTGGCCTGGGCTGGGTTCCAGTGCTCCTAGTGTGAAGCTGGCTTCTACAGACCTCAAAGTTTATCTGCCCTTGACGTTGTTATCCACATCTGTCCCCCAACTCCACCCCAGCTGGACTAGCTGCCTTATCTCTTGCTCCAGAGCGTGACCCCCCTGTGCCCACTGCAGGATCGCTGTGATTCTGTTGCCTGGTTTCTGATAGCCCTTCCAACTTGGAGCCTTCCCTTAGTCATGCTCTGTGCCCACTGGCTAGCTAGTTCCTAGCCTTGACCTTGTGTACCTTCTCTGCTTCTCGTTGTCTTTCTGCTTCCTGACCACCTTGCTGTCTCAGCCCTGTGTTCCTTCTCGTGTCTGTGTTGGCTTTTTTAAGTTCCCTCCTGTCCTTGTGGTACACTGTGCTGGGAACACAGCCAGCACCCCTGGGGCTGACTCCCTCATTTTTTGTAGCTCTTTGAAAATTATATTTCAGTTTGGGTAAGTTTTACTAAATTAAGAAAAAAAACCCAACATGCCATCTGATCCCTTAACATTATTTTACTATATATAAAAAAATTTAGCGAGCATAATCTTTAAAGCTTGGTAAATGTTGCTTAGGTATATACATGTCTGTATACATGTGTGTTTTGTCACTTATATTTCAAAATATTAATCTCTTTCTTGCAAAGAGTGAATATTCTATATACATTGTTTCAAGCACAAGAAAGGGAATATTGCCACAGATTTCAAAATCTTCATCTTAAACAGGCATTGGTGGTACAGTTTTAATAGAGGAAGATATAATGTCCTTGATATGTCCTTGAAATCTAGTCAAAACATCTAGCAGTCCTAATTTCATGTTCAAATGGCATTGAAATCAAACATAGGAGATTTCATCAATCTGACTTTAGGAATTTCCATTTAATAACATGGAGGGAGAAAGGCCAGGCTCACTCATATCTTTGTGGTGGGTGGTGAGGTGGTATTGATAACTGTCCTTTCTCTCATCTGGCCCTGGTACATGGCAGGAAGACATTTGAAGCAAGACGGATCAAAGTGACTTCACTATTTCTTGCCTTCTTGCAGTTAAAACCAAAGAAACAGCCTACTTCAACTTCTGTATCTTTTTCTATCACTATTTATAGGTATACTGCAGTCTTTTTCTTTTTTTTGCAAACACCAGTGGAACTACTTACTTCTGACCCCTAAACAATATCATGTTTGCTTTGATATGTATCCCATTTGCCTTGTTTTCAAAACCTTTTCCATCTTTTCTCAGACCTGCGCCAAAGAAAAAAGCCTAACTTTTATTTTAAAAACTTCTGAAAAAAGCATCCGTAATTGCTTTTAAGAGTGTGAGGCAAAAGATGAAATTTATTTTGGTATACTTAACAGTTATCGTTTTTAAGTACAAATTTTTGTAACCTTGGAAGATACTTAAATTGAGCATTAAAGCCAGTAGTAAAAATATGGATGTCTTTTTATTTGAAGGACTACCACATGTCACTGAAGGCAAGAAAAGACTAGAATACAGACTTAAATAAATCCCAGGGGTCCTTTCACACACTTATACACACACACCGCAGGCTTAAATAATAAAGGTATCTAATTCAATCCTCACTCAGTACTCCTGAGAGCACTTTCTTGAATCTACATGATTTTTATCTCATTTATAAGAAACAGAAGTTACATTGAGTTAACTGAATTTGGAACTTTCATTTTGATTTTTCTTGCTTTCAAGAAAAGCTATTTTAAACAGGCTTGATACATTTTTGTAAGAGTGAGGAGGTAATGCGGAATTGTTATAGAAGTTAATGTATATATTAATATTCCTTTACTTTCCAGGAGGGATTTGTCTGCAAACCCCCACCACCACTTGCTATTCCCTTGTACTAGAATATGAGTTCTAAGTATCAGGATTTTTGTGTGTTTTGTTAGTTGATACATATCAAGAGACCTAGAACAGTGCCTGGTATACATTAGTTGCTTAGTAGTTGTGTTGAATAAATGAATAAAGGGAGAAGATAACTGTTTCAATACCTGCTTATTGCTCATAATATATAATCTACAGGTTTAGGTGGATATTTGGAAGTAGCTATCCTTATTCTTTAATACCAGGACAGCAACAGAAATCAGGTGAGGAGGGAGGTACTAGCTAGCTAATGAATGAGCTAGAAAGAAGCCAGGCCCTGATTAGTTCTTTCTTCCACTCCAACCACTGGCAAATATCTAAATAGTCCTTTTAATTTAAATTAAATGTTTAAGCAATTTTAATATCTGTTCTAATAAGGGTCAAGTATACCCACGGCTCCGCTAATAGTGATAGATTTTTTTCTCAAAGCCGAAATATATATGAGAGGAGGATGCGGGCAGGTGGAAAGGGGACAGAGATGGAAAGAGGTAGAGTATTTGGTAGTTTTTGCTTTTTTTTTTTTAATTTTCCTTAAAAATAGAGTAGAGTGCAAGACATCTGGAAAAGATGGTGGCTAAGGAAATAAATATTATATTTTTATGTACTTTCGTGTGGCCACATGGAGCAGCACTGGTTCAGTGTGTGCTGAAAATCTTAGTGACCAAAAAACAGCCTTTCTGAAACCTTAGGCTTCAAATATTTGTGTAGGGAGGAAGTCAAAGAAACAACCCCAAACTTCAAACCCTGAGAAAAACAAAGACCCAAAGAAAGTACTTCATTGTTCTGGTCATGCCAAGTCAGGAAATGAGCATTCAGTTTGGTTTATTAAAATCATTTTTAAAGGAGCATTTTCCCTTGAAAAGTGGAAACAGTGAAATGGATCAGAAAAAAATAGCAAAGCATATGAAAATAATAACAACAATAAGAATTTTAAAAATAACACCTCAAATTCGTGGAGAATGTGATCATGGAAGAGAACTCTGCTGTCTGGGAGTGGAAGAAGCAGTTTCCAACTTCACCTCCATACTTTAATGTTTACCCTTGAAGACTTGTGACCACCATACTTAGTAGAGTACTGTTGCCCACCTAATAGTAAAGAATAATTTTTATCTAATTGGAAATGCTATCCTATAGCAGAGTCTGATTTTATCATTAAAGCCAGAGGTCAGAAATGTGTTAAAATGAACCATAAGAAACTCCTGATTTTGCAATCAGGATTTGAAAACAGGTAGGAAACAACTATTTCCCATGGCAGCTCAGTTAAAAGTGAGCATAGGAAACTGTTTTTGGAAGAGTACAGCAATGATTCATCAGTCCTGAAGTATATTGGGGATAGACTAGAAAAGGTGGCTCTGAATTTCTTTGCAGAGTCAGTCATCCAAATCTACTGACTAGTGCCCTATTGTTGCTCTTATTTAAAGCCTCTGCTGTTTTCTGCTGGGGGAATTCTTAATGAAAAAATACCCAAAGACTTCACTGATGATTCAGAAACTGAAATGTTAAAGAATGAATTTATTTGAACCCATTCTTTGATGTCATCTTAAGATACCATTTTAAATATTTTGAGGAGTGGTAATTCCGCTCAAAGTCAGACAGTAGGTTTGAAATAAATATGGCATGGTGTCCTGTCAGCAAAAGCACTATAACATTGCCACTAATTGTCATTAATGACTGTGAAGTATTTATAGATTTTTAGAATGAGCTTCTGTAAACATGTTCTCATGTAAATTTCTGAAATAATAAAAGATATCCTTTTATCCTTTGTGAAAAACTTAGTGTAAGAGAAGTAGAAGAGAGGGTGCAAGTGGACCAATGGAACAGTGTCTGTGATCTTGTGTCTCAGTCACACACAGCATCAGTAAGAGGTGGATTGAGAGGGCAGTACCAAGGACAAGGAAAATGATTATTTCTACAATGTGAGGAAAAACACTAGGGGAAAAAAGATGTTTGAAGCTTTGATTTGTTCATTACATTTATAGAAAGAAGCCATATTTTGTTGCTGAGAAAGATCAGCATGATGAAACATGTTTTACATCAACTTTTTGAAAATGTGGTAAGCAAAAAAAAAAAAAAAAAAAAAAAAAATGCTGAAATCTGCAACCTCTAAATAACTCGTGTTCAAGATTCACACTAGGTCCGGTACCCATCAGTCCTCAGCGTCTCATGCCATCTGTATCAGCATCTAAGTCTGTATGTTAATGTAAGGATAATATTAAAGGGGAAAAAGTTACATTATGTCACATACACATGTGTACATATATAATCTTTTTCAAAAGCAAAGCCACTGTATTTATGAATAAAAACACTCAAGTAAGCATTTAGTAGTCATTTTCTTAAAATATATGTTGTAAAGTACTGATCTACAGATGAGGCAGTAAGTTCATGATTCCTTCCCTGAGGATTCTGAATAACTTATAATAAATATAAGTGCGCTCACACATGCCACAGATTGCAGAGGCAAATAAATTGTGCTGACAGGTGTTTTTTTTGTTTTGTTTTGTTTTTTGGGGGGTTTTTTTTGTTTTTTTTTTGTACATAGATATAGTCATTGTATCAGCAACCACTGATTGTAAATATTTCTGGAGATGATTTGATGTTAGATCTTTTTAGAGATTCTGTATATGCTCAAGTGCATACTATCGGATATGGTTTTATGACAAAGACAACTTCCCTGAGTATGGAAAATCCTTAATAGAAAAGATGTGGAGTGATTTTTTTTTACTTTAATATAGTTTACATATGCATCTTATACACGTGCATATATGCTTAAAAACTACCATCGATAAGGTCAACAGTATCAACAGTGACCACATCCCCATGGTGAGCCTTCAGTCTTGTCCTCTTGTTGGCAGTTGACGCTACACACAGTCCACCATGGATGCTTTTTCCTCCCTTTGATTCCCAGATTCTGCCTTATCTTGCTCCCCCACTTGGACTTTTCTTCCTCAGGTTTGTTGGCAAGCTCTTCTTTCCCTGCCTAACCAGAAATGTTGGTTTTATTGTAGATTTCTATCTAGGATCTTCTCTACCCTTTACTTCAGCCTTCGGGTAGGCTCAGTCAGTCATTGTTCCACAAAAAGAACATGGAGTCCTTACTCTCTGAGGACAACCTATCTTATAAGTTACATTCCAGCTTTTCTCTTGTTGAACATGTTTTTCAAGCTTGCCCTGTTCAATGGTCCCTGGATTTTTCAGTTCACCAGGCCTTTATTCATTCATTGTCTCTATTGCGCATATTAAAAGTTGTAATCAGTCACTTAATTGTATCCTTTAACATTGTAGATTTTTAAAGCTATTTCTTCATTTTCCATGCCACATTGTTGGTTGCTTACCAGATATTTCAACTCTTTGTCCTAGAATCATTAACATTTAATCTCACGTTAGAGACCCTCCATGATTTGGGCCATTCTCCATGGTTGTCTCTAAGGTACAGCTCCTTGAGTTTTGGATCTCAGTGTGTTTTGCCATCATCTGCACTTGGCATAATTTTTTCTTGACCCAGCTCCAATTTTATCTTGCACCAGTACCCCAAACAAAAAAATAAATTGTGGAAGACCAATTGTCATCACTGTGCTTTAAATTGTTTTCCAAGGTATTTTTAATTATTTTCCAAGGTATTTATCTCCTCGAATTTTCTGTTTAGCTGTAACTTTATTCAAACAGCTCAGGTTGTAAGGTGTACATCAATTCTTTAATTCCTATCTGTAGTGCATTGTGAATCATGGCTTGAGAGGATGAACCTTATTTAGTTAGGAAGTATCTTCCAAAACATAAATGATTCATCTGTCAGCAAAGATAATATCATAAAAGAAAATATAACGTAAAACAGCTCCCAAATATTCCCCCTAAATAATGAGAATATTAGAAGGAGCTACTTCAGGTTAAATATTGTGACTCAAGGCCAGGCACAGTGGCTCATGCCTGTAATCCTAGCACTTTGGGAGGCCAGGGCAGGTGGATCACAAGATCAGGAGTTCAAGACCAGCCTGGCCAAGATGGTGAAACCTCATCTCTACTAAAAATACAAAGAAATTAGCCGGACGTGGTGGCAGGTGCCTGTAATCCCAGCTACTCAGGAGGCTGAGGCAGACAATCGCTTGAACTCGGGAGGTGGAGGTTACAGTGAGCTGAGATCACACCACTAAACTCCGCCTGGGTGACAGAGTGAGACTCCGTCTCAAAAGAAAAAAAAAAAAAATGTGACTCAAAATATAAGCCTTTCAAAATGAAAGGAAACTAGACATAAGAGCTTTTTAAAGTATATTTTAAGTGTATTGAAAATAAGAATTTCAGTAAAACAGTTGTTAAAGGTTGATTTGTGTTTGTTAAATATATTTTTTAAAATATTGATGGTTTCCAAATCCTTCTGTTTCTTAGATTTAGCGTTTGGTATATAAGAGAGTATGTATTTGAATCTCAATAATTGTTTATCTTAATGATATAATGTGGCTGTTGCCAACCTATACACTGCAGACACCAGGGGAGCCAGAATTCTTACAAGAAATGTTGAAGTCCGTATGCATACAAAGTTCTGTTTACTGTATACAGTAAACAAACAATATGACTATTGTGATATTATTTTAAATTATTTTTTTTAAAACGCTTTCTTCTGCTTACCATTGTTTTACAAATTAAAAGCCATACAGAAGAATATAATACAGAACGGTAGAATTACCTGTAGGTCCACTATTATGGCAGCCACCATTAAGAACTATAGATCTAGCTGGGTGTGGTGACACGTGCCTGTAGTCCCAGCTCCTCGGGAAGCTGAGGTGGAGGATCCCAGGAACCCAGGAATTCTAATTCAGCCTGGGCAACATAACAAGACCTTGTCTCTTTAAAAAAAAATTTTAAAAAAAGAATTATAGATCGAATGGTAATACTAATTAATCATAGCCAGAATTTAAATAACACTATTTGTCAGACACTGTTCTAAGTGTTTTTGAATATATTGAGTCATTTAATCTACAACAATGCAGTATGGTAGGACCTTTGCTATCACTACCTAACAGATAAGGAAAGTGTGGCACACAGTTAACAAACCTGACATATATGGCTCCTAGTTTTTCCTATGGGTAGACTATAATTCTGTTATCTACAAAAATAGGAACATGTCATCCTCTGTGTACTGTTCTGCAACTATCAGGTCCAAAAATTCCCCGTAACTCTCCAAACTGCTCTTCCCCCCATCTTAGATATCAGTTAATAGTGTTTCTGCAAGTATTTCTGCAAGTCCTGTTGGTACTGTCTACTTTAAAAAAATTTCTCTGAATTAGCCACTTCTCACTGTCTTTACTACTTTTACCCTACTTCACACCATTATTATCTCCTGCCTGGACAACTGCAGAAGCTTCTTTGGCTGGTCTGCCCATGTCCAAGGTCACCCACTTCTGCAGTCCATTCTCCATCCAACAGCCACAGTTAGATTTTAAAATGTTAATCAGATCATGTGACCTGACTCCTTGAAACATTCCAGAGTTCACAGCACTCTGATGGCATGTCTGAGGACAATAGTCTGCCTCCCTAGCCTTCCAAAGCCATGGGATCCAGCCCCACCATCTTCTTGGACCTCACATCCTGCACCCTCTCATCTTTCCTTTCTCATTATTGACTACATTATGGCCCCATTGCCCTCATTTTTCTCTCTGGAATGTGTTGCATTCATTCCTGTCTCAGGGACTTTGCACTTGCCCTTACCTTTGGCATCTTCACATGGCTGGCTACTCAGTCATTTCAGTATCACCAAAGAAAGAGGTCTTCTGGGCTGGGTGTGGTGGCTCACGCCTGTAATCCCAGCACGAGGCGGGCAGATCACAAGGTCAAGATATTGAGACCGTCCTGGCCAACATGGTGAAACCCCATCTCTACTAAAAATACAAAAATCAGCTGGGCGTGGTGGCAGGTGCCTGTAGTCCCAGCTACTCTAGAGGCTGAGGCAGGAGAATCGCTTGAACCCGGGAGGTGGAGGTTGCAGTGAGCCGAGATCACACCACTGCACTCCAGCCTGCAACAGGGCGAGACTCTTGTCTCAAAAAAAAAGAGACCTTCTGGAGCTATTTTATCTAATGGATCCTGTCTCCCCCACCCTCTCCGTCTGATCTCAGTGTCTGTCATTTTCTTTGTAATACTTCCCTCTATCTGAAATTATTTGTTTACTTCTGTATTGTCTCTCTATTCGCCACGACTATAGAAGTTCCATGAGGATAAGGACTTTTCTCCTTCTAGTTTTTCTCAGTGCCTAGAATAGTGGGGCCCACAGTAGACTTTCAATACTTGGCCTAGTTAATGAATAATTTAAACACACCAGCATGTTCAGATCAGTATGTGAGGATGTTTACTGATCTGCTGTTTATATGGTCCTCCAAATTCTCACTGTGCTCTAAGATAGGTGAATGAATGTTTGAATTGATTACATATGGAAAAACAGAAAACACTCTAGCCCGTGGTGGTGGTGGTAGAAGCTTTTATCTGATTAAGTAGTAGTATAAAAGATAGGTTTGTTTAATTCATATTGAGTGAGTTTAAAAAATAAGACTTTTTTATATGAAGAATTTCTAATCACTGAAAGTGGATCAGTCACTACTGTTTTGTTATGAAATTACTGTAAGGATGGGAAAGATAGTTTTACATATGATAATTCCTGGAACAACACAGTGCCTTAGAAATTCTCAATGAGCCAATTTCTCCAGGCATTTTTTGATTTGTAAAAAATCATTTTTTTTCTTACATAGCTTCTTGTTACTTCTCCCCAAGCACCATCCTTTTGGGGAAAAACATAGCGCACTAAGTGTTTTTGATGATTGGCTAGTGTATTTCCTCCTGACGGTCACCAAAATCAGTATAAACCTTTGGTTAATCTTTTCTCTTTACTGAGTCATTAGAAGGAGTATATTTAGTATTAAAAATAGTTGCAGCTTGCTTGTGTTTCCCTAAGAGAAATACTGTCCTTACAAATGGAAATAAAATTTTCACTCATTTCTGCCTTTATAATATTTTAACATTTGTATAAAATCCTCTGAACTACCTTTGCTGATGATAAACTTCTTTCTGTGAACAATGTTTCTTTGACTATTAACCCCCAAAATGATGAGTTTGGGTAGTTTTTTCTAACTCTTCAATATTAAAATGGTTTGGAGGGATGCAGAATACCATCTATTGCTTACATTTATTCAGACATTTTAACCAAAATCAGCAGCACAGATATTATATCAATGTAAAAAATTTTAAGTGTCATATAATTAGCTGATTTAGAAAGAATAATATTTTATTACATTTTTTATGTTTGATCCAGATCAAACAATGTTTACTGGGTTTCAGAATATGTTGTTTTTAATTTGAGTTTGCAGCTCAATTTGGATTAAACTTGATCACGACAGTCTATTCCATTTATTTTTATACTTTTATCTTAAAAGGATATCTTGGAAAGGATCTTAGCTATCATCTGTTGAACCTCTTTTTGCTGAGAATTATGGCCCAGAGAGGAGAGGTGATTTTGCAAAGGTTTCACCAGTTAATGGCAGAGCTAGAACTAGAGCCCAGGCCTCCTTAGTGAGCCTCCATTCCTGTCTTTGATCCCTGCATGTTTGCAGTTTGGGCTTTACATCCTATGTGTAGATGTTTGATAAATTTGTTATTCTCTAAAGTTGAATTTTGACATACAAATCACTAAACATGCTTTGTATTTTAAAGACATTCAGTGTCTAAGAAGAAAGTGAGTTCAAGATCTGCCTCCCCTCCTTTTGTGATATGTATAATCTAAATGTGTTTCTTAAAAGTGGGTGCAAACAATTTTACAACCATGTGCCATCTTTTAGTTTCAAAGATAACCACATGATAGTGTGTCAATAGACACTAGAGTTTTCCAAACCCATCTATTTTTGTGACCTGTCTCTTGTGTTAATAATGCATATGTTTGCAAGACAGCTGGCTGAGCTTTTGACAATAGTCTGTCCCTGGATTCTTTTTTTCCTCTGTGCAAAGCTAAATGAACCATATGGGAATTGAACTGATAACCTTGGCCTCATTAATTTACCTTCTGTAAAATTGCGTTTTGTAAATTTATGTTCTACTGTAATGAGATTAGGAATGCGATTTCATTCACTCAATAAATAGTACCAACACTGGGCTAAAGGCGTTGGGAACACGGAGATGCATACAATAAAATTTTTGCCCTCAAGGGATTAGGATAAGTGCACAAGTCACTAATACAAGAGCAAGAGTGGTAACTGCTGAAGGAGAAGGATTAGCAAAATGTGAAGGAGTTAGGAGAAGGGAGAGTGGTACTTCATGCTGGGGGAACATCAGGGCCCTTTAATGATGGACAGGGTTTCCAGTGGGAGTGAGGGAGAGGAAATGCCTGGTCCTGTAAATGGTGGTTGACCAGAACACTTCAACAGGGATGTTGGCATGTGCTGAGCATAAGGTTAAGCATTATGATTAGACCCTGAAGGAGAAGGCTGATAGTAGGAAGAAAGACTTTAAGTGTCCTACTAAGATTTTTATTTATGGTGGCATTCAGAAGGGATGATTGAAGATTTCTAAGCGTGGAAGTAATAGTCAGAACCTTTATCTTCAGATTCATTTGTCAGCAGTCACTGTAGAATGAACTGGAAGGAAAAGCTAGAGTTATGGAAGAACCCTTGGGAAGTAACAAGGGCCTGAACCAGTGTTACCAACAGTGGGATGCAGAGAAGCTATGTGAGAGTTTGCAAAGCTGGACTGAGCAGGACGTAGTGGTAACTGATTAGATTGGATAGTTGAGGGAAGAGTACAAGGTTTGAACCTGGGTAACTAGCAGATGGCAGTACTCTTTCACAACATCAAAATCTGGAAAAAGAAAGTAAATATTGTTTTGAGCATGATATGCTCAAGAAGCTAATAAGGCAGACTTGAAATTGGAACACGGGGTAGAGGTT
Organism: Pongo pygmaeus; assembly: GCF_028885625.2. Lineage (NCBI taxonomy): Eukaryota > Metazoa > Chordata > Mammalia > Primates > Hominidae > Pongo > Pongo pygmaeus. Next base: position 161,165,804 of record NC_072376.2, on the reverse strand, counting down.
GGAGCTGGCTGTAAAGATTTGGAAAGTCATTCACCAAGCGAGCTGTTTGAAGCTAGGATTGTGGATGAGATCATTAAGGGATAGAGTATAGAAATAAGAAAAAAGAAATGAATGCATAAGGGTCATTCTGGCAGGGGCTGGCAGGGAGTGGAGATGGTAGGGGGGAACAGAGCAAAGAGAAACCAGAAGATCAGCCAGGAAGCTTCTGCAGAATCCCAGGTAAGAGGTGTTGACAGCTCGAAGTAGATGGTGCTGGAGGAGTTTTTGGGATTGATCAGAATCTGAATATGTTCTGTGGAAAAAATAAATAAAATTTAACAGATTCAGGGCTGGGGGTGTTGTGTGAGAGAAAGAGAAGAGTCAGAGACGAGTCCGTGCTTTTTAACCCAAGCACGGACTCTCTGCCTTAATCTAAACATGGTGTTCTCCTCATGCAGGTGTCTATGTTCCAATTTCCCCTGTTCAGTCCTATTGGATTGGGGTCCACCCTATTCCAGTATGACCTCATCTTAACTAATTACATCTGTGCAACCCTAATCCCAAATAATGTCACATTACAAGGTACTAAGGGCTAGGACTTCAGCATATGAATTTTTCGGGGACACAGTTCCACTCATAGTAGTTGCCGTTAACTGAGAAGAGGATATCTGTGAAATGAACACGTTTGGAGGCAGGGAAAGATCCGCAAAGTTTTGCCCATGTTAAGGTTGAGGTGCGTGTTAGACACCCAAGTAGAGATACCACGTGGGCAGTTGAATAAATGGGTCTGAAATTCCAGGGGGGGGTCTGGGCTAGAGATGAATATTTGGAAGTTGTCAGCATATTGGTGATATTGAAAGCCAAGAGACTAGATGAGATCACCGAGAAGGTAAGTTGGGATAGAAAAAGAGGAGAGTTCCAAAGACTGAAGCTAAGATCCCAATAAAATAGTACTGGGATCAAGGCCCACAGAAATGTCGAATAAAAATCCCGTGTATGCTTATAGTTGTGAAAAAGCAATTACATTTTCATGATGATTTTAAGTTATATTCCAAATATTTACAAAGCCGTGGCGTTTTCTTGTGAAGTGTAAGACGAGTCAGACAGGGTATGGATTGAGTTTTACTGGCTAATATGTTGAAGAAGTTACTGGTGCTGAAATGGAATGTTTTGAATGCCATAAAGAAGTCAAAGGATACCAATAAAAATAATAAAGAGCACTTTTCTCAGAAGGAGAAACAACTTTGGAGAACATTATTTCAGTCCTTGATTTAAGAAGTCATTTTCTAGAAAGGCAGTCATGCTCTAAGCAGCTGTATAGCTTGTTCTTTCCTCTGTTTTTCGTGAGAGTATAGTTCGAAATACTTTAAACAAATATTAACGCATTATTATCACATTTTAGCAGACTTGAAAAATAAAGAAATCTTCACTGTAACATAACCATTTTAGCCTTTTCATTGACATTTTTCCATGTTTCTGCTGTTTGGCATGGAGGCAAAAGCTTTGACAGCAAAGTGATAGAAGTGACATACAGCACCTCTATCCAGTTTTCTGAGCCCATCCAGCTCCCATTTCTCTGAGCCACTGCACATTCTTCTACCTCTGCCCCCTGTCTTACTCTGGCTCTCACCTAGTCATGCTTCAAAACTCAGGTTAGCTGTCACATTTTGGGAAGTGTTTTGTAATTCCTTTATTCACAGTGTGCTGCCCCCGTTACCGTGCACCACAGCGCTGACCATAGTGCACCATAGCACTTTCCCCAGTTCTACTTTATAAAGTGTTGCTACTAGATCTTCATAATAGTTTATGCCCCCACCAACTTTGAGGGCAGAGGCTGGATGTTTGTATTTTTTCTCTTGGTATCTTGCACAGGACCTGCAGGTAAATATTCAAGAAATGTATGTGGACTGCAAATTGAAAAATCAACTTGTTTGCCTGCTTGGTACATATCTAAACTGTCACTGAACTATGATTCCTTATCAGAAGTTAAAACATTTTGTTTAGGGAGTGTCATCAACTAACACAGTACTATATAATATATCTTGAGAAGATTCCTCTTTAAAAGTATTCAGATTGTTGCCTAAAGGGTTACATTTGTCCCTAAAAACTGTTTCCCAGAGAGCCCTTCAGTTTCTTACCATGAAAGATACCTGAGATATTTACCCTGTTTGGCTTTTTGTTTTATTATTGGCTGTGTCCCTTCAAATTAGTAAGCAAAATGAAGTAATTAGAATACATCTATATAAGATAACATGAAAAAATGCGGGAGCTTAGAGGGATAAAATTACTGGCAGTTGAGACAAGATAAAATTTTTTTAAATTAGTGGATTATTTTGGAAAGGGGAGGTTTAAAATTTTTTTGGCATAATTGAGATATGTGAGTCTGAAGAGTGTTGCGTAATATTATAATAGCTCTTTGATGCAAAAACAAAAGGACAGCAAATACCTCCCTGATGACTTGGTTCAAGATTCTTTGCCCTGCCCACTTAAAGTGCAAATAATGTAGTTTTTTGATAAACCTTCTCCAAAAATAGGAAAAGAAGGAAAGAGATTTACATTTGATTATTTCTTATTTCTCAGTACTGAGAAGAGGCTTTGCTACACAATAGCCTTGATAGCATTGCTCCACTCATCGGGTTTTACCTTTATTTTGCTAAGTCACGTAGTATGTGGCCATTACATACCGAATTCTTGTATTGAACCATGATTATTGACAAATTTTGAGCTAAGCTGTGCAGCATGTTAAATGTGCCTTTACGGTGTAGTTATTTAAATCTCAATTTCTTTCCCCAGCTCTACTTTACGAAGTGTTTCTACTGGATCTTCAAGACCTTCAAAAATATGTTTGGTGTGTGGGGATGAGGCTTCAGGATGCCATTATGGGGTAGTCACCTGTGGCAGCTGCAAAGTTTTCTTCAAAAGAGCAGTGGAAGGTAAATGTTCATGTGGGTGTTCCTTTTACATATTTTTTCCTAGTGTGTAGTTTACTTGTACAGCTAATGCTACAGCATTATTGGGAATTCTTCAAAAAGATTTTTTATTTAATCTGTCAGTGATAAACAGTAATAGTGCCTTATATAAAAACCACCTGAAGATTTTCCACAGAGCAATATTTAATGAGCAAAATTTGAAATTCTGAGCAAGGATCAACCAAAGAGGTTTTTTTGTTGTTTGTCACAGTTTGTTTTTCAGTAAGACTCAGAAAAATAATTCCTTGTCATCGTAAATTTAATTTGTGTGATCTGGAATAGCAGTTTTACTAGGCACACACAGAATACATGATTTCTGCCTTTTCTGAGTTTCTGTATAAATATGTGTTTGTGGCAAGTTAAAACATTAATATCAGAATCAAGTCTGTGATTTGTGTTCCATACAGAATAATTTCATTTACCAGCTGGTTCAAGCTCCAGGTCCCTGTGTGAGTCCCGCCTTTATTCCTCCTGAAAGTTTCCAAATGAGCATATTAAATGAAAAACCTGACTGAGATTCACTATGCATAGTTAGGCTAGCTTTTGCTTCTGCCCCAAAATCGTACTCCTTAAGGAGAAATGGTCTTTGATTTATTTTTACCTTTCCCCATCCTCACTTATAAGCAGTTAGTTACCATCAGACTTAGACCAGATGGTTTTATTGATGTTGAAAACTGTGTCTGGTGAAAGTGTAGAATTTTTGCTATTAGTTAAAGATTCATTGTATAATGGACAATTATATTCACTAAGGGGCTCCACATGAAGACTCCCTAAGGTTTATTTCTCAGGGAAGTTTTCTTAGAGATGACTTGGTGCTTCAGAAGCTTAAACATAAGTGGTTTGAATGTTTTCCCTCTGTTTTGCCAGAGACCACAAGGTCATATCTTTAGTTGTGGAATGAAAAAGTTAACCAAGTAATTATTCTTTCGCTTGAGATTGATTTTGCATTAATTGATATTACATGATTTTTACATTATTTACACTATTAATTATTTGGTAGTCCTCAAACCTAGCATTGAATTGGTAAAAGGAGCTCAGTAATTCTTTCTCAGGATTATGAGCTCTTGGTTACAGGTGATAGAAAATTCAGCAAACTGGCTTAAGCACCAGTGGAAATTCATTGGCCCACATACTGGAAAGTCCCATTGTAGGCTTGGCTTCAGGCAAGCCATGGTCTTAAGCCAGGTCGTTAGAACTCAATCCTGTTCGCTCAGTCGCTTGGTTTTGTTCTGGCTCTGTTCTCATGCACGTTCTCTCATGATGCTGAGACAGCTACCAGACCTCCATTAAAAAGAGGTTTTCTGTTCCTAGCAATTCCTATAAAAGCTCCCAGTGGAATCTCCTCAGATTGAACTTGGCTCACGTGCCCGACTCTGCCCCAGTGCCTGTGGCTGGAAAATGTAGTGATCGGATAGGCTGGTTCTGGCTGGAGTCGGACAACCTGAACCATCTAGACCGAGAATGGGGAAGGATGTTTCCCTTAGGAAAATGTGGGCTCTGTTACCAGAAGGCCAATTTTTCAGAAAGTAGGAAAAATAAATTTGCACAGTACTGAAGTCAGTTTGCTTTTGTGAGGCTTCCCCTGCCTCCTTCTCTCTTTCCTTAATTAGATGATTGGTTCAGTAGAAGATAAATAGGTGAAATTTACATCTGGCATCTTTCTAAGGCCACTTTGTGCTTTCCAATATAAGAATTCCCCTTTCTGGCTCACTTAATTAGTAAACAAAGTAAGTGGTATGTCAAAATAAACTGATGTGGAGAAGGACATTTTGGAGCAGGCAGTTGGCCAGCTGGCCCTATCTATAGATCCACCTTCATGTCAGAACCCACATTTTAGCTATTTGTAGAATCTGCCCCTTCTCTACTTCTGAAGCAAAAGGTTTCTAGAAGTTCTTGCGTAGTTTTTCTTGTTTTAAGTAGTTTCTGTGGAATTACCTAGGGAATTGTTATTATAACTCAGTTATAAACATACAAAAACCTAAATGCAGGTGCAACTTTTTCCTTCATTGGAAAGCTGATCGATCCATGGATAATGAAACTTGGTAAATGCCTTTTAAGACTTGTATTAATATAGTTTATTTTGTATTGATTTGGGAATTAGACTGTAATCATTCACCCGCTTGAAACAATGCTGTAAATTTAAAATCTAAATTTCATGAGAGTAAAGACCTATTTGTTTTTGTGTTTTTGTATTTTTTGTTAGTTTACTCTTTTATCCCGTGTGTATGAGAGAGATTAAATATGTGAAAAAGATGGCTATCTTTATATAAAATATTTTTTAATTAACAAGAGATATTTTTATAAAACTTTATAATATTTGTAAAACTCATTTCACAAAATCATGGTATATAGGTGTCATTTTATTTTCCTTTTCTAGATGAAAACATTTAGGATCAAACTTAGTCCACCCAATCTATTCCTAATCCTAAGGCCAAAGTTAGACCCTTATGCAAGTCATAGGACTCCAAACCTACACCTAACCTAAAGTCTGGATTCTAAATCTCATAATATAGCCTTGCTATTTTGCCATATCAGTTCTTGAGTTCATGAAAAGTATACCCTATATGTTAGTCTATTCATGCCTCCTTGACTCTAATAAAGGAAGTGATCTAAGCACTAAGAAGGCACAGTTTAGTAATCTTAGTCTGTGTGTATATATGTGACTTTGTATGTATATACATATATATGTATGGATGTATGTTTGTATATTTAAATACTTACTAAGTTTGATTTCCAATGTCCCTTGACATCCCTAAGCCCCTCCTTAGATTACAGAAGCAGAGAATTCTGGGCAAAGTGGATAGAGGGAGCTGTTTTGAGGGAAGTCATTTAAAGCTAAAAGGAAATAATGGCACCAGGAACAGAACATGAAGATAATCCCTAGAGAGCAGACAAGAGGAAAAATACACCAGCTTGAGTTTTGAGTTGATGTCCTTAAGGCTTTATGCTCTAGTGTGTCACCGTAAAGCTTGCTATAATAGTATAGCAGTGACTGTGTATGCAGACTGTAAATTATGATTTTAAAGTATAAATTTGTGTGTGTGTGTGCTCTGTTTAATGGGATGTATGTGTGTTCTTATTTTCTTCTTCTTAAACATTTAATATAAAAACACTTAGAACTCTCTTCCAAAATAACTTATTTGCCAATAATGTCAGTTAATAGCCATATTATTGTACCTTACAAATGGTTTGTATGTTTATTTTAAATTTGAATCACTTATTTGCCTTGAAGATTTTCAGAACCTTTCTGTCTTAAAGAAATAATAATAATTTTAAAAAAGGGTACTCCCTTGTGGTGGAAGCTAGACTGGCTTCAAAGGTCAGAAACTTAGTTTTAATTTTTTATGTCACTCACTAGGTGTGAGATTAAGGCAAGTTATTTAAAACTTCTCTGGGCCTCAGTTTCTTTGTCTATAAATGGAGAAGTAGTGTTGCCCTACCCGAACATTGCTGTGAAAAATTACCTGAAAATGTTTGTACAGATTTTATAAATTATAAAGTAGCACCAAAATATTAGATTATTACTATCCTGTGTGGACAAATGCCAGAGTTCCTGGTAATGTTCACGTAGAGAGATGATGTAAATGATACAATCACATTGCGTTGTTAGGTCTTCATTTTTCAGCCCTTCATTTTCCTTTGTTAGATCTTCATTATTCCTGTAATGTTATTTTGTCCTGAGAGCTGCCCTTTGAGGTGGCAAGATCCTTCTAAACTAGCAGTTCTCAAAGGCTGTGTGTGGAGAATGGGGATCTGTGGAAATGTCCTAGAGGGGCTTTTCCCATGCAGACTGAACTGTTGAGATTTACTCCTGTAACAAGCCTCTGTGGCAGTCCCACAGTTGGGGGATCTCCCAGTTGAGAAAATACTGAGAGCCATCAACCAGGCTTTACCTCTTCTGTTAGAAGTTTTTAGAGAAGGCAGAGTCTTATCTCCATAATCTAGCAAGGCTGTGGATATTTAGTAGCCACCAAATAAATGTTTGAATGAATTTCCATGTGGCATAAGGGCAATCAAGGTTGGATGACGTCCCCCCACCCAGTAAATTGTCAATTGAATTAGCTCAAGAATTTGTGTAGGCCTTTTGACTTCTAAACTGTAGTTTCTCATTTTTGTCTGAATTTTGATTTTCTTAATTTCTTTCCAACTGTAAATTGCCATTAGTTCCATCTTATCTGTGTTTTTTACTTCGTGATTCCTCAATGAACAGAGTTGACTAGATTCAGCACACTATTTTATAACCTAATTTCCTTTTTGAAGACTCAGTATGTATGCAGTGTCTGGAAGACACAGCTACCACAAATCACTAAATAGTTGTATGGCTGTAAAAGAGGAAGAGAGTTCATTATTATGTAAAGTCAACTGGATTTAAATTTTTTAAGCAGACCCTAAGAGTCCATATTTTGGTAAGGTCAGCCAAATTGTATGATGTCAGTTTCCACACTCACACATTTCCCTTGAAAGAAGAGGCTTAGGTCTATATCTTGAAACTAAATGGCTTTAAAAGATACAATTACAAGTTAATCTTGGGGTTTCTCAAATGGGCAATATTTTAAGACAGCCAAGCCTGTGAACGAGTACCTCATTTCTTTCCCATGTAATTCAGTTCACAGCATACATTTTAAAGATCTTTAAATTTATGATTGTGTATTCTATGGGAGAAAATATTTTTAAGGAAATGTATTGGTTGATGAATCATTAATTTTCTTTGGTTCTCTAAAATTAGTGAGTAAACTGAACCGTTCCAGAGGAAAGTGTGTTTCACTGTGTCATAAACCACATTATCCCTGTCAATGCTGTGTGTGCACACACTCATGAGCAAGAGGGAAGAACAAGTGAGGGTGCCAGCAGGTGGGAGGTGTGTGTTGTAGGGGACAGTGAGCATTTGTGCCACAAAACAGAGAACTTCATTGTAGTGGACACAAGCTAAGTCAGAATGTTATTAATATTAATATTATGTAATAATTCAAATATAGCTATCTCCTTATAGCTGGCAATGTACAGTTAACTGATAAAGCAGGGGGAATAATTTAATGTATATTTATTAGATGTTTTTAATTAATGATTTAAGATACAGTCCCTGGTGTTTCCATGAATCACATACAGGAAGCTCATGAGCATCTGAGCCCATTGTCACAACCACAATATTTGCTGTGTCAGACATAGGAAACCAAGGACTGTCTGCTTACTGTTTTCTTATGAAACACCTTAAAGATATTTTTTCTTTTCTTCTTTTTCAGAATTTAGGAACCAGGTAACCTGACTCTTTCTAATTATTTACCATAAGAGCCTAAATAAATACCTACCCAGTAGGTTATATCTATGATTTTAATGAACACTCCTTTCCTCCTTCCATAAGCATAAGGCTGTCCTGCTAATGGCAAATGTTTGCCCAGATTTGTGATATCCCTTCAGTTGGTTGTTATGGGAACACATAGAGCCATGACATTTAGGCTGCCCTGAAAGGTCAGGGAAGGTTTCTTCAACAATTGACCCCCATGCTGAATCTTGAGAGATCAGACTTGGCCTTGCTCAGGGACCTTAAGAACAGACTGTTGTTGCACAGGGCACCAGAAGCAATTTTGTGTTACCACTGTATAAACTTTCATATGTGAAGTGATAGGAAGTAAGGTTAAATGAGCAGATTGGGACCAGGTCCTGGACTCCAAGGAAGGTATGAATTCATCCTTAAGCAAAACAGAACCTCTGAATGTTTTCATGCAGCAGAACGATAAGCTCAGTTTTGCATTTAAGATCTGGCTGTTGTGAGGTATACTTATTTAAATGGTGGCTGTTTTCATCACTTGAGCTAGAAATGACCTAGGATGGACCTAGGCCAGCGCTATCAGGGATTGAGAGGGCGGGCAGATAATAAGACCATCTGAAAAGTAGCATGAACAGCTCTATATTGGAAGAGAAGTAGCAAAGATCTAGGATGACTCCCCAGGCTTGGCTGCTAATGCCATTCACTGAGATAAGGAATACTGGAGCGGGAGGAGCTTTGAGGGCAAGGGATGAAAGGTTCGTTTGCTCAGCAAACATTTACTCAATACCTACTAAATTCCAGGTACCTTTCTAAGCATAGCTGGAGACATCTTGGACAACGATCCCTGCCTTGGTAGAGCTTACATTCTAGTGAGGGGGTGATGAAAAGATTAAGCATAACAAATGAGTTATTTATGTAACACATGAAAAGGTGATTGGTTATGGGGGAAAAAAAAACCATTGCTAGGATAAAGGGGAGTTGGATGAGGTTTGGTTTAGGACAAGTTTGAAGTACCTATGGGACATTCAGGTATATCTAAGAGGTAATTGGATATCTAATTTTGAAGCCTGGGAAACAAGGCAAGATTAAAAATAAGGATTTCAGAATCATCATCTATGAAAGTGGATGCAAATGGCCAAGAAATCAATATTCAGAGAGACACAGTAGGCCAAGGTTAGAACCTTAAAGAACGTAAGTCTAGAACATTGAGTGCATGTGTGGCACACGTGTGTGAATAACTAGTCTCTCTCCTTCTATTTCCAACTTGCACACAGAAAAGTCTTAGTTACTTTGTCTCTGATTATTCACCATTTTTGCTGAACTTCAGACATTATTGAATCTATGCAGTTTTCAATCCTAGGTTTGGTTCTTTATCATTATGCCTTGATTATTATGAATGTTAATCAGCCCAGAGCCCCAAACCAAACATGATATTGAGGGAATCTGGTTTGCAAACCAGTGCAGAGGCAACACCCAGCTTGCAGCGGGTGCTCAGAGAACATTGGTTGATGTGTTGTTGGTAACTACTTATGTGAATGGGGTTCGCCCTTGTTTCTGTCACCATGCCACTTGTTTCTCCGAAGTGGAAAATATGTTGAAGTAATTTATTAGAAAATGATTTGAAATAGGGATGTGTGAGCCAAAAGTAAATTAGTATTATCCAAAGACAGCTGCTTGTAGCTTAAATTTTAAATCAAGGTACACTTCACATGGCAAATTCGAAAACTCTAAGTCAGGAGCATAGTATGTAATTTTGAATGTTATTTCCCAAGTTTATGTGTTTGTTTACAACCCATCTTGTTCCAGAAAATAATCCAAGGTAGCTCACAGATTTCCATGAGTCAAAATGAAATTTAAGTGAAACAAAAAAAATAACAGAAAGGGGAGATTAGAGCAAGAGAGGGAAAAATTGAGCCAAAAATGGAGATGATACAAAGAATATATGCCTCAAGGCCTTTGTCGAGGCTGGCCACTTATTTGGCACTCAGCTTTCTAGCAGTCAGCCCAAAGCCAATGAACAGTCACCTGACTCATGATGTTCTTAAAAACTAGTTTAGGGAATTGCCTGTTTATAAGACAATTTTTATGAGCTACTTTGGTTTTAATGTGCCTGCTCTTTTCATCTGATTTGTATCCTAAGATTTAAAAAGTAACTCTCCCATTGGTACTAATAGAATAGTTTGGTATAGATTTAAGTAGTAGTTCTGAGAAAATACTTAGTTCTGTGTCCCACCTGGTCTTATAAGAATAGCTACTGGGTACTTACTAGGTACAGGCTCTGTGCCAAGTACTTCATATTTTATCTCATTTATTTCTCATAATAGCCTTCTTAAGCCAAAGTTTCGTGAGTTTGGAAAGGTAATATCGTTGAATCTAAACTCCCTCAACAATTATTGTCACAGGGAAAACATTGACTATTTCTTAACAATGTTTAAAGGTATGATCCTTTAATTCTTAAAAATAATAAGTATTTATTGAGGACTTTGTGCTCTTTACGCTAGGAACTTGATTGTCTATTCACATTTTAATCCTCTTGATAATTCTATCAAATGTGTGGGGTTATTATCTATCTTCATTTTAGAGATTCATCCACTGAGGCTTGCATGTAGTAAATAACTTGTCCAAGGTCACCCAGTAAGAAGGAAGAGACGCAGTTGGGATTTGAACCCAGGCAGCCGAGGCCTTCTGACTCTATGTACTTAACACATCAGCTATATTGCCTCTCACAGAGTATATCAGATACCAACTATTTTTACCCATCAAAAAGTAGGGCAACAGCTCTGGCTTTAGAATACTCAGGAAGAGCACATTATAATTTAAGAGTTATCTTGCTATACTCTAAATAATTAACTCTTACCCATTCCAAGTGGAAACCTTAATTTGAATTTCTGTTGCCTTAATGGAAAAGAAATTGGATAATCTCTATTTTTTTCTTACGGAATGAACTTCATATATAAAAAAAAATTACCATTGCTATCCTGAAGTACCTCTTTAACATCTTGATATTAATCTAAAGCTTTATTTAAAATTTTTATCTTCCTATGTTTCATTTCCTGTGTGTGATAAAAATTAGATGTAGCCTATCAGGCTCAGAGAACCATTGGGAGAATGGCCTTTCTCATACAAAGCTGAACGCTACTAGCTCTCCAGCTCTTTGATGTCTGCACTATGCCTAGTGGCTCAGAAACCATACTCAAGAGTCCTAGGACATGAAGCTGCTCTCAGAGAACTTGCACTCGTGGTGTAGTTATGATCATATAACTTGTGTGATTTGATGTTACTGAGAATGATTTGACACCAGAAATGGAAACTGCTAAACTGACTGTCATCAAATACTAACATTGAGCCTTGGCAGGATGGGAAGGATGGGTGGGCATTTAGGTTGTCATGGAGAGGAGGCGGGTTGTGGAAGACTATTAGATGGAGACTGTGTTGGTCTCCATCTAAGATGGAGACTGTGTTGGGTGCAGTGGCTCACGCCTGTAATCCCAGAACTTTGCAAGGCTTAGGCGGGTGGATTGTTAGAGCTCAGAAGTTTGAGAGCAGCCTGGGAAACATGGCAAAACCCCATTTCTACAAAAAGAACAATAACAACAACAAAAAATTAGGCGTGGTGGTGCATGCTTGCAGTCTCAGCTCCTTGGGGGGCTGAGGCAGGAGGATTGCTTGAACCTGGATATTGCAGCTATAGTGAGCTGAGATCACACCACTGCACTTCGGCCTGGGCAACAAAGTAATACCCTGTGCCCCACTCCCCCCAAAAAAAAAGAAAAAGAAAAAGGTGATGGAGACTGGAGGCTGAGGACACCTGCTTGAGCAGACCCAGCTCTGAAAAAGGAGGAATTGGCAGCACTGGATGGTGGATCAGTTCTGGGGAATGATGGCAACCTCTGACAGACTCAGGAAGAAAACACTGAAAACAGTTGAAGAATAGGGCAGATGAGTGGGGTTTAGAACTGCTGAGCCTTCAGAGATTAGTTTGCCAAAAGGGATGAAGCAGTCTGGATAAATAGGAATACAAGAGCAGAAAGACAAAACTTTGAAAAAGTTTATCCTCTTCCTGGAGTTGTTCTCTTGCGAGTTTTAAAATAAAGAAACTACATAGTTAGCTACTAGGTAGTTTGGCAGTAGATTGGCTTAGCCAGATGTCCACGGCGATTGGGGTCATTTGGTGCAGTGTATGGGAAGTTACGTAATGAAATTGAAAGCCTGGGGAAGGTGTTGGGCCCTCAGTAGCAATGGAACAGGGCTGCTTGGTGTCATGATCACTGGAAATTGTGTGCTGTTGTCAGTCCTGGTGTTAGAGCTACTAAATTATGATTCTAGCAGCTTATGACACCATATAAAGCCACAATATGAAGTTATTAATAATTGAGAAGGCAGAAAATTTCTGCGTAGCAAATAAAAAAGATGTCAGTCTTTCAAGGCCCCTGGTTTTTTCATGTAATATTTTGCTCTTTAAAGACATACACATGTAGTGTAATAGTTCTTTCCTTTTAACCTTATTCCTCAATATCTATATATACTGCCCTTCTTGACTTGTTAGATAGGAAAAAGAGAAGCTGATAATGATTTTTCTAGAGATAAGTAGATATATGTAAAATATAAATACATTTTTTCCAGAGTCTGTCCCACTTTGCCACTCGGAACTGTTCTGGGGCAAAGGAACAGAGGCAAAACCTTGAATGTTAGCCAGAAGACTTCAGAACCACCCGAAATTATCATAAAATTACCTTTGCACATGCTCACATTGTCTCTCTCCCTCTCGTCTTTCCAATACCATAAACCAAATCCACATCAAGAAAAGAACAGGCTGACACCAAAGAATGGAGCTCACAACTCTTGCAATGCCATTTTGCCCTCAGGTTGGCCCTATTTGAAGCTCTTTAATAAATGCTAGCTCTTAGAATTTGTTGACTCTAACATTACATTTACAAAAGCGTCACCTTCCTGTGTGTGCTGTCTTGCTAATTAACAGTGAATTCTTATACCTCACCTAGTGAAGAACAATCCCAAGGAAGAGAGAGAAATGTATTTTCTCCTTACAAGTATAAGACATTTAAGCTCACACCTCTATGGAGTCCTTAATGTCTTTACTGGAGCCTTTAGCTTCATTAAATCACTGACATTTGACAACAGAATGCATCTTTATAAAAATGTTTACTTTTTCTAACAGCAAAAACATGAAATAAAGCAAAAGATGAAAGAATACAAATCTAGGAGGGCATCATAACTATCAACAACATTGAAAAGTCACTTACAGCAAATCAGCTGAGAAGTAGATGGTATGAGATTTTTGATGTTTGATATAAATTCATACTTATGTACTAGATCTAGTACAGGCTCATTAAGTTCTTTTTACTTGTTTCAGTGGAATTAAAACTATAGAATTTTTTTTTGGTCGGGGGGGAAGCAAATACCTCCTCCTTCCTCTCAATCCCTTTTTATATTTTATTTTCTTCTTCAATTTGAAAGGAAGACCCAGGGCTTTAGTTTGGAGATTCATACCACCCTCTTAGAAGCCATACTGACCATTTACTAGTATTTAGTGAAAGGCTGCCTAACATTTTGAACTCTTGCTGTGAGAGTTTTCCAGTAAGTGTTATCACTGGTGTATAATAAAGGCGGCACCATTGTAGGTTCCAATATCATTTTTATATAGCATTATACAGAATGACACTGCCCACTCAGAGACTCAGCAAATAAGTCTGTTTCCGTCTGTAAACAATGAAAATCTTCAAAGTATCTGCCCTGCCCATCTCTGAGTTAAAAAGATAAAAATTAACACGCATATGTTTAAACTGCTTTAGAAACAGCAAGGGAGTGCTTTATAAACGTTATATTTTAAAGAGTTTTTCTTTGTTAAGTAATATTACACCTTGGTTCTCAATAAAATTTGGAATATTTAAACTGTGGCTACTTTATGTACATGTTAAATATTTGATTTGAAGGGGAAAAAGTAGAAATTGCAGAAAAACATATGTTACTTTAGGGAAGACCTGGAGTGTTTACTTCCTTGTCACTGGTTTAGTTAGATCTCTATTGTTTATGAATATTGTGCTAAAGGGCCAACTGAGAAAGCCGTTGCATTTAAGACCAGGATTTAAATTTAGTTTGCCCCAATACAGAACCAGACAAAGAACAAAGATACTTTTCACGCTCTTTCTGCATCTTAAACAATTTAGAAGATCACAACTACTTTTTACTTCCTTTTTTCCCTTTAATTAACTGTACCAAGATCTCTAAAACATATTGCATTCTCTTACCCTCCCACAACTTAATTGGAAAACCAGTGCAGGATTAGTCTAGGTTGGTCATTTTTCATCTGGCCTGCACCATCACATTTTCACAGCTGAACCAGGCTCAGCAATTTGATATTGCTAAGATTACATAAGTTTTAATTGTTTTGTTTGTTAGAATCCAATATAAACTGAAAGCACATTTGAAAAAGAATTGGAATGATAAGAGTATTAGCCATTAATTAGAAACCTTAAATAAAAATCACTGTTTCCAAGGAGAATGGTTGATGAAATTGTTATAGTCATGCCATTTCTAAATATTAGATCAAAAATCCCTTCAAACAACCTCCCTTTCAGTTTTTTAAATTAAATATCCCTCAGACACATCAGATTAGGATTTATTTGAAAATCATAAGTTGTTATCACTAGTGATACTTAAAATTCAAAATTACATATGTTGCATCTGTAAAATATTGAAATAGCTGACTTTTGCCTAATTTAACCGGCATCTGACAGACCAGAGCTATCAGTGACTGAGGTCAGATCACACTGAATCATGAAAAACCAGGTTCAGAACTTAAAACATCAACCCATGAGCAAGTGCTGAGAAGACACATGATGGGGTAAGGGACCAAAAGGGCTAGAGCCAATTTGGGATAAAGCAGTAACCGGAAATGGAAAGGGCAACACTTCAAGTCCAGAGCCAGCAGAAACCAGGCACATTCATTCAATTCAGCAACAGCTGTGGAGTGCTTACTATGGACTAGGCACCGGGAATGTGCTGTGGTCCATTCCCACTAATAAAAAGGCCCAGGGATACTAGATTCCACAGTTGACTTTATTCTCAGCAGTGTGCTTCTATGTTTTAAATCATCTACTGTGTCTTGAAAATTACCTGTAGAGCAGATTTATCATATTGGGCCTTAGGAATTAACTTTGTCTTTTTCAGTAAAGCAGTACAAATTGCCCAAAAGTCAAATGGAAGCAGGAAAGATTTCCCATTTTACAAAGTTGCCCACTACTGAACTCATAGGCAGAAAGTTGGAGTTTTCAGATACGGGTAGGTAGTTTCTTCATCAGACTAAGTTGTAATTTATAGTAGTGACCCATTGGGATGAGATGTGAATAAAAAAGAAATGATTTTAGTAGGAAAAAGTAATTTCTATTGAGCCGTTAACACATTCTCTGTAAAACCAGAAAATTATTGCATTTTTAAAGTTACTTGAAAATTTGAACAAATTACATTTCCCATCATGAGGAGGCACATCGAAAAGTAACATGAAAGTATGTTTCTCCATTTATGCAGGAAACCAGAGTAGGCTTTCTGTTCTGTCTTTATTATAACTTACCATTACATAAGTACTAATTGTGCTTTTCTCTTTATCCTTTTTTTTAACTATCAACGATGACCTGACATTACATTTTAAAAAGGAATAGTAATAAAAGTAATGCTAATAGGCATTAATAAAAATCACTGTTTTTATAGGAGACTAGATTAAGAAATACTTATAAAATATCGTTACTAAATGGTTTTAGATATAAAATTCCTTTAAGCAACTTCCCTTTTAAAATTATAAAATTAGGCCAGGCGCAGTGGCTCATGCCTATAATCCCAGCACTTTGGGAGGCCGAGGCGGGGCGGATCACTTGAGGCCAGGAGTTTGAGACCAGCCTGGCCAACATGGTGAAACCCTGTCTCTACTAAAAATACAAAAAATTAGCCAGGTGTGGTGGTGAGCACCTGTAATCTCAGCTATTCTGGAGGCTGAGAAATGAGAATTGCTTGAACCCGAGAGACAGAGGTTGCAGTGAGCCGAGATCATGCCATTGCACTCCAGCCTGGGCAACAAGAGTGACGCTCCATTTCAAAAAAATAAAATAAAATAAAATAATAAAATTAAACATACTCCTAACATTTCTGATTAGGATTTATTTGAAGATCCTCAGTTGCTAACTGGACTACAAGAAGAACATGATTTCAGATACTTGTGGATATGATACCTTCAGTAGTGAATTTTTTTAAAATCCTCAACTCTGTATTAAATATTTTTTACAGTTACTGAAATATGTTTAAGTTGAAAAATTAGCAAACATTTTCACCTTGTAAATAATTTTTTCTTTAGTAATTGTATTATGATATTCTACTATGCATTATAGGTGATTTGGACTTTTTGTTGCTTGAGGAAAAGCAATTACTGAAGAAAATATTATTATGCAGAAAGGTGTGTACCTGAAATGCAGTCATTCTACCTGTTGTAGACCAGTCTTTTTAAAAATGGAAATGGCCTCATATAGTCTCGTGGAAAGAGCCCTCTGTTTTGTTGTTGTTGTTGTTGTTGTTATATCATCTGACCAGGGAACACCATTCATTTCTTACACTTAGGCTTCTAGAACATATTGTGTGTACCCACTCATTCTTATTGGATGGCTAATTAAGAAATCAGTGGGAAATTAATCTCAGGCACTGATTTATTTTATTTTACACAAGTAAATCATAAGATAAGTATTCTTCCCGCTGCTTAAGATTCGATTAAAATCTTATAGTAAAATAGTTCTGTCATATGTAATGTAGATCATACAAAATTTTTCTTCATACAAAATTTCCATTGAAAATGAAATTCTTTTTACATACAAAATTTTCATTGAAGACAGTATTTCCAGGTTCAGTCTAATAAAGCTTAATGTTTAAAGGTTTTGCCTGACACCTGCTTTTTTTCATTTTAATAGTAATTGAGACTACAGGATAGTGTCTCATTTCTTAGGTTCAGTTTAGATGTACTGGGTTGTCATCAGAATCATAGTTTTAGGAGGCTATGTTCAAATTCTAGTGTCACCATTTACAGTAGTCATCAGTTAGCATTTATTAAATGCTACTGTAAGTCTCACACCAAAATGGACATTCTGTGGTTTTATTTTCTGTATAATTTCTGTAGAAGTTAAGCAATATTCTAATTTTTGATGAGGAAATTAGATAAATTAAGCAGTTTGTCCATAGTTACACAGTGAAGGACAGAGCTAGGAATTGCACGCAGGTTTTTCTCACTCCAAAGTGTTTCTTATTTTATTTCACCATGTGACACTCCTGGCCCTAGGACTTTGGGCAAGATACCCGGCCTCTCCCTGATTCTTAACTGTAAAATTAAGATCTGGTAATACTTAGCTTATCATGATGCTTCAGTGATTGGAGATGATGTGTGCCAAGTACCTGGCACATTGTAGACATTAAATAAATGATCGCCGTTCACGGTGCTCTTATTACTTGTCAGACTGGACATGTACCACATAATATGCAAAGCTGTTATTTGATGAAATAGTGTATAAAATGTCAGGGGAATAATAATTTTTATGTCAGATTCCAACACTCCCCGGCTCCTCCAAGCACTAAACATAAAATGTGTATTTGAAACCAGTAAGGGGCTGCTTCGAATCCTGGTGAGAAAAAAAAAATTGAAATTGGATGCAGACGTCCACAGGCAGCTTTTCCAGTTTCTCAGATTGCTCTGTTGTATTATCAAATAGGGTGATGGATGACATTAAAAGCTATAACACTATTTTGTAGAAGAGATTCACTGCATGATATTAGGTGTGGGCAGAGATCAAAAGTCCTAAATGTAATTTTTCTAAAAGGAGCAATTTAAATTCTAACTTGCAACAATTTTACCAAAATTCTGACCGTGGATACTTAAAAACTTTTAAAAGAAAGGGAAGATAATGCAATAATTGATTTAAAAAAAAAAAGACTAGGCGCTTCCTCTCCCTTCAAGGCCAGGTCTTTAGTAACCAGATTTGTTGACAGCCTGTAGTAGCCTAAGTTAAGACCCTGCATGCATGTTCCTAGGATGAAATTGCACAGTGAAACTCATCTCCCTTTCCTTATGCACAGTCATATTTGTGCATGTGGTCATACTAGTAAACACTTGCAGGTAAGTAATTTAGGAAAGATCTCACAGCTATAAATGACAAAACTTACCCTCAAGCCTGAATCTGACTTCAGAGCCATTGCTGGTATCCTGACAAAGTAGCTACAATTTCGAGTATAGCATATTGGAGAAAAGTGGAGGGGAGGGAGTGCCTTCAGTTAACAATTTTAAATTGAGGTTTATTTATATTGTCTAAAAACATATTTTTAAACTTTCAGCAATTTTTCCTAGAAATACCTGGAATGGACACCCATCTCATCCCGAAACCTATATAGCTATCTGGCCCTCAAGAAGCCAGTACGTACACTAAGATAAAGAGCGTACTGTTTACTGAGAATAGCTTTCGTGTTACTGGCGTTTTAAACAAAAGAAGTCAGTAAATGTCTCAGCATAGGATCATAGGCACCATCTGTTGAAGTGGTAGTTTTGTCAGGAGTTAACTGCCAGCTCCACCTGTACGTGGACGTCACTGCTGGTACATATTAGCCAGAATTTACTGTGATATAAACTCATTCTCTTACTTAAACCATTGTCTGCTTCTCAAGCCAACCTGTCTTGGTAACTTTGTACATAGTACCACTTGCAAATGACCTAACCACAGGAAGCTTTTCAGATGCAGAAATTATGGCAGCAATCATACAGCAGTTTTCTTAATGAAATGGTACCAAAGTCATACTTGGCATGATGTTGAAATCCACAGCTGATTTGCTTTTCATGGGTGCCAAATGCTCTATACTATGGTAAGAAATCAGAGCGGCTGCACGTTTTTAATCTGCGGATGTGTCATTGTATATTTTCTTTGACAGCGAGGTAGCAGGGAACTACTCGTGAGCTCTGTTCTGAGCTGTTAAGTGTACCCCATTTAAAGAAAACCCACTATGTGGAAATTGTATTTGTTAAAATGAAAATTAACTAAATGAGCCTTCAAGTGGCATATAATATTCCTTAGTATATAAGGAAGTGTCATGGAGCCCTTTGAAATCCAGTGAAGCAAGTCTGGTCTCAAATGGAACTCGAAAACACATTAGGTGGATATTGGAAAGCCTTTTAAAAAGTAATCATTGAGGCAGTCAAATAAAGTAAAATTAACTTCAGTCTGAGTTGTAATAAAGAGCATATTAGTGGTCTTTGTGGAGATCCTGTTTATCATGTGACCGTCTTTCCCAAAGTTAAAGAAATGTCTTTAGGGCTGAGCACAGTGGTTCATACCTGTAATCCCTGTGCTTTGGGAGGCCAGTGTGAGAAGATTGCCTGAGGCCAAGAGTTCAAGACTAGCTTGGGTAACATAGCAAGACTCCATCTCTATAAAAAACAAAAATTAGCCAGGCATGGTAGCGCACACCCATAATCCTAGCTACTCAGGAAGCTGAGGCAGGAGGATTTCTTGAGCCAAGAGGTTCAAGGCTGCAGTGACCTATGATCATACCACTGTACTCCAGCCTGGGTGACAGAGTGAGACTTTGTCTCTAAAAATTAAAAAAAAAAAAAAAAAAAAAAAAACCTGAAAAGTATGAAGAAATCCTGCCACCTAAAATAGTAACCATCCTGTAACCAATTAACATTCCTACCTTTATTAGAATCATTTTAATATTATTTTTGTGTGTTAAGTTAGTCTCATTGAGTACACATAAAACTTTTGATTTGACAAAATGTCTTGGAAAATCAAATGTTTGAAGCTTAATGTGATAGCAGTTCACTCACTCATATACCTCGGCTTCTTATATATACAAACTGTTTCTCTTTGTAATAGATTTTAAATTTCTTATCCTAAAGAGAAGTTGATTTGATGATACATTTGCATTGGTTAACCAGTTTTTTAGTAAGTAGTCTTTCCCCTGCTTCTGTAAGAAAATATTTTCTGTAAAATTTTAGTGAAAAACAATGAGGAAGAAAGAGAAAATGTCTATCCTTTAAGTATAGCAGGGGATTATATGACAGCTAATTATGTTGTGATGTTGCTTTACTTGTCCAGTAAATTCGGGGCCCACAGGAATCAAGAAATCTGTGTGCTATGGACCCCTCCCACATGTGGCTCACAGTTTAGTGGAAAGAGAGTGCTGCTCAGAAAATGCTTTATATGTATGCATATTCCTACATTTATTGCATTTAATAGGATTCTAGATTAAGATTCTGAGTCAAATTATTTTAAGAAATGTTGCCAGATTGCTTTCCAAAGATGGAAATAATTCACATTTCTTCCAGTAGTTTGAGGACCCTTCCTCCATCCCCACCAGCAACAGGTGCCGCCATATCCTTACTTTGTGTCTGTTTGATAAGTGTATATCATTGTAGCAGTTTTCAATGGTGATAAAATGCACATTAGATTTATCATCTTAATTATTTTCAAGTGTACAGTTCAGCAGCATTAAGACATTCACATTGTTATGCAACCATGTCACCACCATCCATCTCCAGAACTTTTTTCATCTTGCAAAAACTGAAAATCTGTACCTATTAAACACTTAACTCCTAATTCCTCCTACCCCCAGCCCCTGTCATGCACCATTCTACTTTCTGTCTCTGTGAATTTGACTTCTCTAGGTACCTAATGTAAGTGGAATTGTACAATATTTGTCCTTTTTTGACTGGCTTATTTAGCTTAGCATAATTTTCTCAATAAAATATGATAGAAAATAACTCCCTACAATATGATTTGCTGTAGTAGTTAATGATGAAACTCTGTATTTTCATAGCATCCATTTATCACATAATCACGAAATAATTGTTGAATATCTCCTGGGTGTCAGATGCTGTCATTGGCACTGGAGGCAGAGGCTACCACTGCCCTCACAGAGAATAAGTTCTAGTGAGGAAGACAGACAATTTGCAAATAAGCAAACAGGTAAAATAGAATGGGTGGGGGAAGGAAAACATGATCCGATGGTGCAGGTAAAGTGCAGGGGAATGGTTGTGTTAGTCAGTGTGGTCTGGAGAGGCCCAGTTGGAAAAGGAGCTTGAGACTTGGAATATGAGACACAAGAGAGCTTGAAGTGTGCCCTGGCATGGTGCAAAGGCCCTGGGGCAGGAAGGAGACTAGAATGACAGAGGAAAAGGCAATGGCTAATGTGGTATGAGAGGGAGATGAAATGAGTGTGACATTAGAGTTGGGGCAGAGACCTAAGTTCTACCAGATCATGTAGGGCCTCAAAGACCATTATAGGGAGATTAGATTTTATTTATTTTCTTTTTTTCTTTTTTTTTTTTTTTTTTTGAGACAGAGTTTTGCTCTGTCTTCCAGGCTGGAATGCAATGGCATAATCTTTGCTCACTGCAACCTCTGCCTCCTGGGTTCCAGTGATTCTCCTGCCTCAGCTTCCCGAGTTGCTGGGACTACAGGTGTGTGCCACCATGTCCAGCTGATTTTTGTATTTTTAGTAGAGACAGGGTTTCACCATGTTGGCCAGGCTGGTCTCGAACTCCTGACCTCAGGTGATCCTCCCACATCTGCCTCCCAAAGTGTTGGGATTACAGGCGTGAGCCACCGCACCCGGCTGGATTTTTTTTTTTTTCTAAAGGCTTTGGGAAGCAAGCCATGGAATGATTTTCATCCTTTATAGTTCCAGAGAAGTATGGCACCTCATCCTAACAGCAAATCCAAGAGGCAGTGAGAAAGATTACAAAGGCCCATGGCCAGGCACAGCACTTAGCAGCTCTGCATTTTCCACCATTTCCCAGGTGAGGTAACTAAGGCTGAAGACTTGCTTCCTGCAATCTCACAGCAGCAAGGATGGGCAGATGTGTTCCTTTGTTCCCAGACCTTTAGTCTGAAATAATAGGAGTGGATGGAAAAAAGTGTTTTTGGAAAGCAGACCTCAACAGACTTTACATCAGGAATAGTTCTGTTCCTATAATGGGGAGCTATAGGTTTAAGATACAAGTCCATCACTTCTGCCACTTGACCTCGCCCTTGACCCCGCCCCTGTCACTGTATATTTCATACTCTGCCCCTGGGCATTCTGGCATGAGCCTGTTGAAACTAGCATCTCCTAGCAGTGAGAGCCTCCACTTAATCTAGGCTGGCTGCTTTTGCTACAAGAAAAATGTCTATGTATTCTGATGGCCTTATGATATAAGGCGGGTGGAATGTCTGGTTAAAATACTTGAAACCTGCACTGTCCAATGTGGTAGACACTGGCCACATGTGACTTCTGAACACTTGAAATATGGCTAATTTACATTGAGATGTTCTATAAGTGTAAAACGCACATTGGGTTTTGAAGACGTGTATGAAAAAAATATATGTATAAATATATATGTATTTATGTATAAATATATATGTATTTATATATAAATACATATTAAATTAAATTATATTATATATAATTTATTATACATATAATTTTATATTAATTTATTATATAATTATATATAAATATATAATTACATATTATATATTTATATATTATAATATATAATATATAAAATATATATATTATATAATTATATATAAATATAATTATATAATAATAATTTTATATATAAATACATATTAAATTAAATTATATATATTATAAATATATATAATTTGTAAATATATAAAATATCTGATAATCTGATAATTTTTATACTAATTAGATTTTTAATAACATTAAATTTAATTACAGATTGAATTGCTAATATTTTGGCTAGGTTGGGTTAAATAAAATATACTACTAAAGTTAATTTCACCTATTTATTTTTACTTTTTAATGTGGCTGTGCCAGGAAATTTAAAAGATTTGTTTCTGTGCTCTTCTGTTATTTGCCCCTCTGGCCCCCCACACACGCACACACATGACCTCTTGCTATGCTTTCTCACCACACAGCCCTGTGTGCACTAACTAAACCCCCCATCATCGTGAAAGAGGAGGGGAGAAAACCAGACCCCATCACGATGTGTTCTCTGAAGCTTCCAAAGTTTGACCACCAAGGAAAACCACTTGAAAATTTGTCCACGAAAACTTGGAAAAGGTTCCATTCTCCCAAACAGCAGGGAGTCTTTCCTCGCACACCTCATTTTTCACATGGTGTTTTCTTCATCTTCCCATATACCAAAAAACTGACAAAATGTTTTCATAAACTGTGGACCTCATACCGCTTCTTATAGCCAGATATAATGAGCTTATTAGCAAGTTTTAAGAACTGTGCCTTCTGGTGGCCTGGTGGCTTCCAGGCACTTCCTGGCAACTCGCCAGTTGCCTGTCCTCTGCATCTTTGTAGTTGTGGTTCACTTCACATTTTAGAAACTTGGAGTGTGCAGAAGCCTCCTAATGGTCCCTATTTAATTCTGGCGTTACTCTCAGATAGCCTTCAACCAGAGGCAGAGGGGCAGATATTCTTCAAGAGCATGGGTAGGTGAGAGAGCCAGAAGCAGCAGGCAAGGGAAAGGTAGCCCCAGTGCTGAACTGAAGACTCCATGCCTTGCATAGGCCCACAGAAACCCAGGGTTACCAACTGTGCTGAGCAAACTCATTTTACAGACTGGGACCCCGGCCTTAAGAGAAAGGCCCATGGCATTTAATAATGTTGCTGATACATCACTTAGAATCACTATGCAGTGAGGATGATGCTAGGGGACAGGTATCAGGGAGACAAATGAGCCCACCCAGCATTCACACATTTACTTGGCTTCGCTTTCAAGCTTCCTCAGAATACTTCAGCATCATATACGAACTTTGGAATCTGCCTGTCCTTCTCTAGTTTCATCACTTTTCACTCATGCCTCTACGTCTGTTCTTCAGCTGTACTTGGTTTATGAAAGTGCCAGCCTCTCCCATCTGTCTGTTGGGCTGCTTGCCCCACCTCCAGCCCTTGGACTCAGAGTTCCCTGTGTTTGATTGCTCTTCTTTCCATCTTCACTTTAGCTAATTCTTCCTAGAACTTCAGTACTCAGTTTAGAGGTGGCTGAAGTTTCCTTGATTCCTGTGTGTCCTGTGGCACCTGAACTTGCCCTATCTTAGGTTTTAACATGATTTATTAAAATTCCTATTTATTTTTTCCTACCAGACCCCTGAGAGCAGAGAGGGACTCTATCTTGTTTAGGCTTTAATTTCTACAAATAACACAGTACCTAGTGTACTGTAGGTGAATGAATAAATGAATGAGCTGTAAACCCAGATACAGAGTCTCCTCAAAGTCATAGGTAGATGCTGGACAGTTGTTAAATGTCTATCTTTATCAAATCTTAGGGATTATAATATTTTAAAACTCAACAATGAGAGAAAACATGGAAACTTCTTATCTTTTGAATTGGGTCTCTGTGGTGCACTGTAATTCAACATTTAATGATAGTCTTTTGATGCCATTTATATTTATTACCATTTTTAAATTGTTCTTGTACTTTTGATAGCTTACTTCAGGTCCATTTCTGTGTTGGTTTCTCTGACCTCTTGTTTGTCTGGCAAAATGACTTTTTTTTGTTGTTGTTGCCAGCATGACTAATAATGATTTGCTCAAATTTCTCCCATTCTTACAGATGATATTAAGAAACTGAAGTTATTTTTGTCTTACAGGATCAAACCAATGGTGAAATATAGCTGAGGGAAACATTGTTTTGGCTTTGGGAAACAAATACCATAGATAAATTTGAGTGTCATTTCCATCTGTAATTGCATGTGATTGCACAGTCTTTCCTGCTGAGGGCTTCTTAAGCGAGGATGCCTGAAAATAGACACTTTTGCAAATAGAGTTGCTAATTTTAAATAAAAATATAAAATAGTAGTAATAGTAGTGATGAGTTAGGAAAAAAGAAGCATATTTGATGGTGTCCTCAGATGGTTTGCTTTAAATATTAGTTGAAAAGCTATATTGAGGTTTCTCATTTGGGTTCATCAGAATGTTTCTAAATTTCTCCTTGTGATATCTTATATAAATGGAATAAACTGTCAGAACCAGTATTTAAGCTGGTGTCATCTTGATATCAAAGTATTTAAATGAATGATGTTAATAGTTTTGGAAGTTCATTCAGAAATAGTTTTAGCATATATATTTCTCGTTTCTGAGAAGGAAATTCACATCACTACTATTCACCTATTATAAACCATTTTAGCTTCATGCCATGTATTTTATTCAGTAATTTAATTTTAAATGTAAATCATTTTGGCTTCTGCATAGAAACCAACCCCCCCAAAAAAAAACCCATTTTGTTTTTGGGCAGTGCTCCAACTTCTACAATTATTGAAGCGCTGCAGAATGTAAATTCATTTAGTTGGACTAATAAGTTCATAAAATTGTGCCATATTTTATCATAATCTCTTTACTAAAGTGGAAAATCCTTCTGGTTTATAAATTTCAGTGGTTTTTAAGTTTTTAGTTTGATTTTGGTTTTAACGCTCACGGACGTAAGTACTGCTGAGAATTTTAATTGTGACATTTTTAGTGCGAAGAGACCTTAAAGAAAATTGAAATGTTATTTAAATTCTAGGACTAGCTAAATGTTATCAATAGTTTTGGGGAGCCCCTCCAGGTGGACTCTTTCTATTTTGGATTTCTAATTTAAGTTACTCAATAATCTGAGTCTCAAAATTGTTGTTGATATTTTATAGTGATAAAAGTTCTTGGCACTGTATCTTAAAAAATTAAATTGTCCAGTTGCAAATGACAGTATGTCTTCCCTAGAATTTGATTTTTTCCCCAACTTTCACAGTTTGGTGATTGTCATAATTCTCATTTGATGAATTGTAATCTGTTTTGCTAAATTCAGTATTCATTAAAGTTCATAGTTCAGTGAGATATAAATGTAAAGATAAGAATGTTTGTGGTACAAAGGTAAAATATTATCCCAGTTCAAGGGACAAAATTATAAAAGAGATTCCTTTGGCTTCTTTCCCTTACTAATGGCTAATGCTTTCCAGAAGTAGGAGCTTGGGAAGAACAATTGAAGAATTGATGATAGCCCCTTAAGAACTGGGAATGTACCTCAATCCCATTAATCTTAAATGTTTTTGCATTGATGTGTTTATAACTAGAGTTACCTTGTGTTCCAGTTAGCCTGGGAAAGTTTTGGTGTATACCTGTGTCCTGGCATAATTTTTAATAGCACCTCCTTTCACACACTGTAAAGTGTTTGGATAATGATTCTATGTATGATGCACATTCTATTGTGATACCTTATCGGTGATGACCATGAGTGTCCAGCTAGATATAATTTCCCAAAGTATTTGATTTAAGTGCATAAAACATTGAAATATGAGCATTATTAGTGATTGTAAATTCTCATATATTTTATTTATAGTATGCTAAACCTTCAAACAAAACTTTTCTGACCTTTTTTTAAGTGTAAGAATATCAATTGCTAATTGTATATTTTATTTGTTATATATTAATACTATTATGTATTAGTGTTATGCATCCAAAGTGAATTATTCTAAAGTTATCTTTTCACCCACATGAAAAGCATATAGGATTTCATTAAAAAAATCAACTTTTCTTTTTCCATTGAGGCTGGACATTTGAAAATGAAAGCATAAATGCTGATTTCTAGAGCTGACACTGAAGTAAACACAGAACAATTCCTATAGAAACAAATACTAGAAGCCATTGTTAAGTGGGGGATCACTTACCCCAACACCTTGAAGCCTGGGTAGAAATGATAGTGGAGCAGCCAAAAATCAGTTTAGCTGAGAGTGCAGTGGTATTCAGCCCTGCTTTAGGGATTCAGGTTTTTTCCCACTTCCTCAGAAATGGGAAAGATAAGTTATAATTCTGCCATTCCCAAGGGGACCTCAGATGGGTAGTGGAATCCCTCCCTGGAGCTGCACTGGCCTAGCTTTAGAAACACAGAAGAGTCGATTCAGATCTTGCATCTGCCCGCTGCTGCTGGCAGTGGCCGTCTGCCAAGGGAGAAGATACATGGAAAAGAGGAAAAAATGTTGGCAAGGAAGAAATATATCAGTAAAGATGGAGGAAGAAGGATAGATTTAGTCACAAAATCTAGTTGCTGATAAATGTTTTTTTTTTAAATTATTTTGGTATTTCAAGAAGAGAAAAATAGACATGGTTCTAAAACAGCTAAGCTGTTGTCCTAACCATTGTTTAAGTAGATCCTTGTTTCACAACAACAACAAAACACTCTTCTCCTAACACTAAAAAAAAATTCTCCTGGTTTAAAATTAAATTATTGTTTCTATGATTATACAACCATAAAACTTACTAAAAATCAATAGACTGTACACCTATGGTAGGTGAACTGTGTAGATGTAAATTATACTCCAATAAAGCAGTTAAAAGTGAAAAAAATACAATCACATTTCAGAATGGTTGTGTTATATTTTAAACTTTAAGAAAAATCCACCGAACAATTCTGCTTTTAATTCTTATTTTTGTGAAAAGCTTTTAAAACTTAATATGCAGACTCTTACAAACACACAAAAGAAGATAAAATAGTATAATGAACCCTCAAATATCCATAACCTCACTTCTACAGTTAGCGGCATATCCCCTTTTCCTGCCTCACTGGATTATTTTAAGACATGGCCTACTCAATGATAAATTCTTCCATATGTATCTGTAAGAGATAGGACTCTTAAAAATATATATATATATATAATTGCAACTTAAAATTTTTAAATACTATTATTAAAAGAATAATCTTCAAAAATTTCCTTAGTATCATCTCATGAAGATCTTTTTATAGTTGTTTTTATAAGTGTTTACAATGCACTTTTTACAAATCAAGAACCAAGGAAACACCACACATTTTAATGTCCTAAATAGTTTCTAATGAGGACCCTCCTGTAACCAGGAGCTGTCATTTTAAATGCGATTTATTGGCCATTCCAAAGCTCTTTTGAATATTTTCATGATATAATAAAGCAGCAGGTATAGTTTAGTGCAAAACATTGTGAAAATATTTTCATGTTTAGCAGTTGTTTCTAGTTTAAGTTTTAAAGGGGTCACCCAAAATAATCTGTACACCAAACCCCCATGACATGAGTTTACCTGTATAGCAAACCTGCATATGTACCCCTGAACCTAAATAAAAGTTAAAAAATAAGAAAATAGAGGGAGAAAACCCAAGTTAATCTCTGTTTTTCAATCCATTCATTCTCCCTAGTAACCCATGTATTGCCCTTCAGCAGAATTACCTATATTCCCCATCCCTCCCTCCTTTTTTTTTTTTTTTTTTTTTAACTGGAGTCTCGCTCTGTCACCCAGGCTGGAGTACAGTGGCACAATCTTGGCTCACTGCAGTCTCCGCCTCCTGGGTTCAAGCAATTCTCCTGCCTCAGCCTCCCAAGTAGCTAGGACTACAGGCGCGTGCCACCATACCTGGCTAATTTTTTGTGTTTTTTAGTACAAAAAATACAAATACAGGGTTTCACCATGTTAGCCAGGATGGTCTCAGTCTCCTGACCTCGTGATCTGCCCACCTCAGCCTTCCAAAGTGCTGGGATTACAGGCTTGAGCCACCACCCCCAGCCTCTCCCTCCCCTTTTATATAAGTACTGGAGACCCATTGAAAAGTTGGGGCAATCACTGTGATTCTGCCTGATGCACACTGATAAATTTTATGGCATTTCTCCTCAAAATAAAAAAATTGTTTAAGTTGTCACCTTCCTAACACCTAGCATAGAGAAACTGAACATATTGGTACAGTGTATTCAGTAGACAGAAAGCTTTATGTTAGGATGCTTAGCATGACAGAAACCAAACTTGCACATTGAAATTACTTTTGGGAGATTGCTTGTGGATGATGGTCACCCCATCATTATTCAGTATATGGGCCACTTATTTCAATGATCTTTAGATATAGGCATACCTCATTTTATTATACTTTGTTTATTGTGCCTTGCAGATATTGCATTTGTTAATTTCAGATTGAAGGTTTGTGACAACCCTGCATTGAGCAAGTCTGTTGGTGCCATTTTTCCAACAGCGTGTGCTCACTTCATGTTTCTGTGTCACATTTTAGTGATTCTAGCAATATTTCAAACTTTTTCATTATTATTATTATTATATCTGTTATAGTGATCAGTGATCTTTGATGTTGCTATTGTAATTGCTTTGGGGTGCCACAAACCATGACCATATAAGACGGTGAGCATAATTTACAAATGTTGTATGTGTTCTGACTGCTTCACCAACCGGCCATTCCCTCCATCTCTCTTCCTCTCCTCAGACGTCGCTGTTCCCTGAGACACAACGTATTGAAATTAGCCCAATTGAGTTGAGCTCTTTGGGAGGCCGAGGTGGGAGGATTACTTGAGTCCAGGAGTTTGAGACCAGCCTGGACAACATGGTGAAACCTCATTTCTACAAAACATACAAAATTAGCCAGGCGTGGTGGCATGTACCTGTGGTCCCAGCTACTCGGGAAGCTGAAGTGGGAGGATCATTTAAACCAAGGGAAGTTGAGGCTGCAGTGAACTGTGGTTGTGTCATTGCACTCCAGTCTGGGCAACAGAGTGAGACCCTGCTTCAAAAAAATAAAAACCTAAAGAAATTATACCTTTAATAATCCAACAATGGCCTCTAAGTGTTCAAGTGAAAAGAAGAGTTGCGCATCTGTCAAAAGCTAGAAAGGATTAAACTTAGTGAGGAAGGCATATTGAAAGCTGAGATAGGCTGAAAGATAGGCCTCTTGCACCAAACAGTTGGCCAAGTTGTACATGAGAAGGAAAAGTTCTTCAGGGAAATTAAAAGTGCTATTCAGTGAACACACAAATGATAAGAAAGAAAACCATGTGGCTGGTTTAATTTGTATGTTCACAGATTAGCACTTTTAAGGCTGGTATCAGTCTTATTGCTGATATGGAGAAAGTTTTAGTGGTCTGGATAGAAGATCAAACCGGCCACAACATTCTCTTAAGCCAAAGCTAATCCAAAGCAAGGCCCTAACTCTGTTCAATTCTGTGAAGGCTAAAAGAGGTCAGGAAGCAGCAGAAGAAATGTTTGAAGCTTGCAAAGGTTGGTTCATGAAATTTAAGAAAAGAATCTGTCTCCAAGTGCAAGGTAAAGCAGCACTTCACCTTGATGGAAGTGCTGATGGAGAAGCTGTAGCAAGTTATCCAGAAGATTGAGCTAAGATAATTGATGAAGGTGGCTACACTAAACAATAGATGTTCAATGTAGATGAAACAGCTTTCTATTGGAAGATAGATGCCACCAATGACTTTGATAGAAGAAGACAGTGCCTAGATTCAAAGCTTCAAAGGACAGGCTAACTCTCTTGTTAGGGGCTAATGTAGCTGGTGACTTTATGTTAAAGCCAGGATTCCAAAAATCTTAGGGCCCTTACGAATTGTGCTAAATCTACTCTGCCTGTACTCTATACATGATGCAATAAAGCTAGGTGACAGCACATTTGTGCACAGCATGGTATACTGAATATTTTAAGTCCACTGTTAAGACCCACTGCTCAGACAAAAAGATACTTTTCAAAATATTATTGCATGCTGACAACGCACCTAGTCACCAAAGAGCTCTAATGCAGATGTACAGGGAAATTAATGTTGTTTTCATGCCTGCTAACACACATTCATTCTGCAGTCCATGGATCCAGGAGGAATTTTGACTTTCATGTCTTATTATTTAAGAAATACATTTTATAAGGCAATCACTGCCATGCATAGTGATTCCTCTGATGAATCTGGCAAAGTAAATTGAAAAGTTTCTGGAAAGAATTCACCATTCTATAATATGATGCTGTCCAAAACATAAACGATTCATGGGAGGTCAAAATATCAACATTAACAGGAGTTTGGAAGAAGTTAATTCCAACTTTCCATCCATCATGGATGACTTTGAGGGGTCAAAACTTCATTGGAGAAAGTAATTGCAGATGTGGTAGAAATAACAAGAGAACTAGAAATAGAAGTGGACCGTGAAGATGTGACTGAATTGCTGCAATCTCAGGATAAAACTTGAATTAATGAGGAAATGATTTTAATGGATGAGGAAAGAAAGTGGTTTCTTGAGATGGAATCTTCTCCTGGAGAAGATGCTTTGAACATTGTTGAAATGACAACAGAGGATTTAGAATATTACGTAAACTTAGTTGATACAGCAGTGGTAGAGATTGAGAGGATTGCCTACAGTTTTGAAGGAAGTTCTGCATTACATGCTACAGAGAACCCTTTCATGAAAGGAAAAGTAAATCGTTGCAGCAAACTTCATTGTTGTCTTATTTTAAGAAATTGCCACAGTTGCCCCAAGCCTTCAGCAACCACCACTCTGATCAGTCAGCAGCCATCAACATCGAGGCAAGACTCTACCCGCTAAAAGATTATTACTCACTGAAGGCTGATGATCATTAGCATTTTTAGAAATAAGGTATTTTTAATTAAGGTGTGTAGATTTTTTTTGATGCAGTACTGCTGCAGAGTTTATAGACTTCAGTAATAGTGTAAACTTAATATGTGCTGGGAAACCGAAAAAAGTATGTGCTTGCTTTATTGGGATGTTTGCTTTATTGCGGTGATCTGGAACAGAACTCTCAATATCTCTAAAGCATGTCTGTATGTTATTGGATCTTCACAATGAATATATTAGAATTTATCAATGGTTATAGCAAAAAGACCAAATTGAAAGTTTTGGTTCTTGTGAAATATCATCATTAGTTTTTAATCTGGACCTAGAATCTAGATCCTTACATGCATTAGAGAATTTTATCTCTCTAAGAAAATGATACTTTTAGTCATCAGTTTAGAATACTGCACTTTTAACAGAATGCTATTTGAAATGATTAATCTGTCATAGAGATTGGAATACTCACCAAGGGGTGAAAATTACCTTGACAAGTAGGACCTAAGCATCCTTTAGATGGTACTAAGAATAAAAAGCAGTCTTCTCTGTTAGGCCATGTGACCACCACACACATCTTATAATTCATTTTGAGTTTGTATTACAAGAGCTTGTTTCAGTAATCGATGCTTAAATTTGGGAAATTTGCTGAGCATCTTTCTTGCTCTTTAGCTGTTGTTAACCTATAATGCGATACTAGGAAATCACATGGTCTGTTGGATTTAGAACTAAGACTTTAAAACATAAATACATTCTCCTGTTTTGTGTGTGAAACTTGAACTTCTGCTTACTCTTATTTCATCCCACTGCATGGTTATAACTGAGCATGAAAGCTTAAATGAAACAGAGGAAGAATTTAGAGCTAAGGTAAAGGCATTGGATGTTAAGTAGGATATTCTATTATTTAGGGTGCTTTGCCTATAATTTTTCAAAAATCCTATACAAATTGACTTCAATAATACAAAATATTACTGGCTCACATAATTGCAATTTCAGAGGGAAGGCAGCTATCAGGATTGGCTAATACAAGAGAAGAGTGATGTCAAGATCTTGGTTCTTGCCACATGTGGTGGCTCACGCCTATAATCCCAGCACTTAGGGAGGCTGAGGCGGGCAGATGACTTGAGGCCAGGAGTTCAAGCCCAGCTTGGCCAACATGGTGAAGCCCTGTCTCTACTAAAAAATACAAAAAAATTAGCCAGGTGTGATGGCACACACCTGTAATTCCAGCTGCTTGGGTGGCTAAGGCATGAGAATCCCTTGAGCCTGGGAGGCGGAGGTTGCAGTGAGCCAAGATCGCACCACTACACTCCAGCCTGGGCAACAGAGCAAGACGCTGTCTCAAAAACAAAAACTGGGTTCTTTTTATCTCTCTGTTCTCCCCTGTAAGTGCCTGTTTTACTCCAAAGCTAATTTCTAGTACTAGAGCTTATGTGGCTTCTCAGTTATGTACTGGAGGAGAGAGGGAATTCTCCCAATTAAAGTACAGTTTTTTTTTTCCCCCAGAAGGTCTCAGGAAACCTTTGACCTCAGAGTTCTATGGTCACTTGTGAACAGTTGTTGACAAGGGGATTGGTATTATCTTAGATAACAAAGCATTTCCCTGGAGTTGAGATTGGAGTTAGCACCCTGGACATAAGTAAGCTGTGGGGGAAGGGTTGGAAAGTGGACAGACGTAGAGTTCTTTAGGGAAGGGAGAAAGGAAATGAGTGATACGTAGGCTACAATAATGTCCACTACAATGTCCCTTTAAGCTGCTTATAAAAAAAGTAAACTATCTTCTGACTATTTAAATTGATATCTTTGGCCAGAGGTGACATTTGGTGACTTTCATTTGGGTGTATTTTTGCTTTACTTTAGCAGGTGTTAGAACTGGAGACCTGGCTATCACAGGAGTATCTGTGGCCTGTGGTGACATGTATCTATGGGCTGAGAATGTCAGTACTCTCTAACTGTATCTCATCTCCTTCTGCCAGGAAAGCCAGAGCCCACATATCATTTGTTTATTTAGAATTAAGATCCAGTACCCTTTCCAGTTCCAAAATTGGCACACACACAGGACTATAACCTCATTTTGATGCAGGATATTTTGCTCCTTAGTTCAGCTAAAATCCAGGTTCTGGTCTCATGACCAGGAAAAAATAGACGTGAGGACATATTGAAGGGTGAGGAGGGCAGATTTATTAGGCAAAATGAAAGTTCTCAGCAAAGAAAGAGGGGGTTCTGCCAACAGGCTCCCACCTCACAGTTTGAATACCAGGCCATCACACACAAGCTGAAGAGGCCAGACTCCTTCCAGTGCATAAGGCGTGAATTTCGGGTGGTTCCACCTTATTCTCCAAGTGTGCATGAGGGCCCCCAGTTCATTGCGGGCATGCCTGGTTAAGACCCTGTGCAGGTTCCCTTATCTGCCTCCTGCATCTATCAATTTGCTTTAATCTCCTTTCAGCAAAGGCTGTCGAGATGGTTTCTTGGCCTAGACCTTGTGTCTTTGTTCAGTAGCCTTCTTCATGGGACCTGGGCAAGAATCTTTCTACTACTAGTCATCAGCCCTTTCACCATAATTGTTCATCCCTTCTATGCCTCTCAGCTCTTTTATAGGCATCATACAGAAGTTTGCCTTTCTTTCCTGCCGACAGTCTGGCTATGGTGGAAGGATATTTTATGTTTTTCTGAACACCTTTATTATATGGGGTTGGATATAATGTTTCATAAACAGTAGTCTCCTGCTTCACATATCCAGCCACTTTAAACAATAGATACTCAAATTTCAGTAGTTCCTTTGACTTTTTAAGGTTGTCTTCTGCTTTACCATGTTTTCAAAATTTGGATGCATGAATCAGTTGGACTTCATTAAAATTTAAAACTTCACTTACCAAAAGATACCATGAAGAAAATGCAAAGGGAACTCATAGACTGAAGAAAATATTTGTGGCGTGTATCTGACAAAGGAACTGTGTCCATAATATGTAAGGGAGATATTTATATACATAGCTTAAAAGAAGAAAGACTACCCAGTGAAAAGCTGGAAAAAAAATCATTGCAGCTTTGCTTTTTTTATTGCAAAATATTAGGAGCCTACGTGCCCAAACCTAGGATAGTGCTTAAATAAACCATAGTACATCCACACAATGGAGTACTGTGCAGCTTTATAAAAGAACAAGAAAGGTTTCTCTGAATTGATGTGGACAATATACTGTCACTGGAAAAAGCAAAGTACTTGGGTGTGTGTGTGTGTGTGTGTGTAAATAATGCTACTATTCATGTGAGAAAAAAGAAAATATATAATACACGTATATCTGCATATTTGTGCAAAGAAATACAGGAAAGATCAGCCAGGAGCTAATGGGATTAATTGCAAATTAGGAATGAACCCTGTAATGTTGGATTTCAATAGGAAATTGCACTATGATCTCCTGGCTTTTAATATGCGTACATACCTATGTGTGTCTCTTTATGTGAACATATCTACATTTCCTTGTTCTGTCTACTGAGAAGGCCCAGATACAGTGACACCCAGTAACAATGAGCATAGCTAGCACCCAGATCTTGACTTCTTAATACCATTCACCACCAAAAAGAGTCAGGATCTTTAAGCAGTGGCTGGATTTAGGACTAGGGGCAGAGAAAATACAAATTATCTTGGAGCAGCAATATATTGGGGCTCCAGAAAGTAAGGAGGTCTCAAAAAAGGATGGAGGCATTTCAAAAGGACACAAGAACCCATTTGAAGAAGCTCCTGGTGGGCAAATCTGGGACACCTTGAACAACAAAATAAATAAATGAGGGTGAATAGATTATAATCCATAGCGTGTGTTAAATATCCATAATTTCATATACAATAAATCTATCAATGGTGGAAAAGGGACAGCTTACAGTGCAATGCCATCAATAAATATAGAAGAAATGAGGAAAATAGAAAAACACTACTTGGCTATCACCGTGGTAATAATTGTTACAGATAAGAATGATTAATGGATGCTAAATTAGTAGGTGAAAATATAAGAAGCAGAATATTTGCCTAGTCTTGAAATATCTCCCCAAAAGATACTTATTAACAACAGAGGAAAAAATAACACTGTAGTAGAGAAACCTGGCAGACACCTTAGTCAAGTAATCAAAGTTAATATCACCAGTAATGAGAAATGTCAATATCATGTACCACCTGGAATCGTGCACTGAGAAGGGTAGAACGTCACTCTTGTTAAATTCTTGCCAAAAATGCCTAAGTTGAATTTAAATAAGAGGTGATATCAGACAATTCAAACTCAGAAACATTCTACAGAATAACGGGTCAGTATTTTTCAAAAGTGTCAAGGTCATGAAAACAAAAACTGAGAGACTGTCGGTTGGAGACTAAGGATCCTGGATTGGACCCTGAACCACGAAAAGGACATAGGTGGACAACCGATGAAATATAAGCGAAGTATGGATTTGTTAAGAGTATTGAATTATAATTCAGTGATCATTATGCTGTGATTAAGATATTTATATAACATTTATGATGTTATATAACATTTGGAGAAGCTGAGTGATGGTTATACAGGAACTTTATGTGCTTTTCTTAAACTTTTTTGTTAGTTTGAAATTATTTGAAAATTAAAAATACTACCCAAAGACTTGAAGACAGGCTTAACC
This sequence comes from Pongo pygmaeus, assembly GCF_028885625.2. Taxonomy (NCBI): domain Eukaryota; kingdom Metazoa; phylum Chordata; class Mammalia; order Primates; family Hominidae; genus Pongo; species Pongo pygmaeus. Next base: position 161,129,573 of record NC_072376.2, on the reverse strand, counting down.
AATGATGCTGGCCAATAAGCCATTTTAAAAATGCTCAACATCATTTGTAGTCAGAGAAATACAAATGGCAAATTAAAACCTGGATTAAATGCTATTTTATACCTCCAGAAATCAGTGATGAAGATAGAAAACACCAAATATTGGAAAGGATGTGAATTAGCTGGAACTCGCATGCTTCACTGGTGGGAAGCATAAAATGGCACAACCACTTTAGCAAATGGTTTATCAGTTTCCTATAAAGTCACTGTATATATACCCTAGGCCTACCTAGTACATACCTATTGCCATGACCCAGGAATTTTACTCCCAGGTATTTATCCAGGAACATGAATACACACATCCACACAAATATGTGCACATGAATGTTCATAGCATCTTTATTCATAATGTGGGTAAACTATGTATATGCATATAATGGAATACTATTCAGCAATGAAAAGAATGAACTAGTGACGCATACAACCCAGATCTTAAAAACTTTCAGGGAAAAAAGTCAGACACAAAGGAGTGCTTACTGTATGGTTCATTTACATCAAGTTCAAGAAAAAGCAAAAACCAAACTATGTGACTTAAATTGGAATAGTAGTTTCCTAGTGGTGGGTGGGGATTGGCTGGAGAGAGCACAAGGTAGCTTTCTTTGCTCAGGGAAACATTATCTAGACTTACTACATTGTACAGTACATTTTACCTCAGTTAAACAAAAGGCCCAGAATGGAGCATAATGTCTGGTCTTGATAAAGATCTTACTGAAATTTTGAGGTGTTAACATTCATGTATACAAAGCTTTCAGCAACTTGTTTTGTGATAGGTGCCTTAAGGAAATTGTACTGTGTTATTATTTTTCTGATTACACATATCTTAGGAAAGCATAAAGGCTTACATTTTATTTAAATGTTATTAATATATTATGCATTACAGATATCTGAAAATGTCTACTCTTAGTTATGTAAACCTCTGTATAAAGATATGACGTTTATGAGTAAGTCCTTGTTGAAAGAGGAAAAATGACCCAATGAGTGATAGAGTCGAGTGCCAGATGTTTGAGTAAGAGTGTGAAAACATTAGGATTATAATCTCCAAGATGAATCTGCCGTTAAGTACCTTGCCTTGATTTCATTTCCTTAGGAATGTGGTTTTTGTTAATAAAAATGTTTTTCTTGTGTTTTTATAGTGACATTTTTCTGCAACTTAGTAACTCCATTACTAGTACAGAAGAGATATTGAGATTTTTCTTTTCAAAAAAGCTCTAATTATTTCAAAATTATTCAAATTTTAATATCCATAAATTACATGTAATTCATTAGGAGATGATGGGAATAAATATTTTCTAAATGAATATTTGTGTCAGTTTCAGCAAAGAAAAAATTAAACTCCTACAGAGTTCATAACATTGTTATGTATAAACTTGAAAACAAAGTTCTAAAGATGAGAGAATTTATATTTTTATATCTGTCTTGAGGCATGATTTTATGTTGTTTCATAATGAATTATATTAGCAAACACTAACTCATATTTTCTGATAGGTAGGAGGTAGATAAACTTTTCTAAAAACTCATACAATTTTATAAACCAGTCTTTCGTCTGTCATTCAGCAGAAAGCGCCATCAAATTCTCAAACCTCAGTATGTTTCCTGTAGTTCACCCAGAACCATACAGATTTGGTAACAGGATTCTCTAGCTTCTTGGGTAAGCTAGGGTTGAGAGTCAGAGAGACTGCATTCTAGTTAAGCCAGGAGGCCTGCAGGAGAAAGAGAGGAATAATAAATGGTTCATCTGCAGTATTTTCATGTCTTCTAGTTTGTCCAGGGAAGATTTAAAGTTCCAGTTCTTACATGGCATCCTCGCTGAAGTTATAATTCCTTAATACTTAATTCCTAATAATAAGCTGCTCTTTGTTCATCAGTTTTGCCTTGCTGCCGCAGAAAGAGGAAATAACTTGAATAAAATGGAAATAAGATTTTGAAATCCCAATTCCAGGAGTTTTTTCTGGATGTACCTTTCCTGAAATAAGAAGGAAAATAAACATTTGTTAATTTCCTTCATCTAGTCAGGCCTTATCAGATGCAGTGTTTCTTTTACTCCTTATAACAATCCTGTAAGTTAGATATTGTTATCAGTATTACCATTTAAAAAATGAAGACATTCAGGTTGTTGCTTTCAGAAGCTTCACAGTTTTCTAAGACATGGCAGAGCTGGGATTCTAACCCATGTTGTTCCACTTCAAAGCCCAAACATTTTCCCACACACCACACTATTTCTTGAAGGTTAGAGTCTGCTGAAATTCATAAACAGTGAACAAATGTAAAATGATCTCCAGCTATGGAATACTAATACTGGCTTTGCCATAGAATTGAGACAGCTTCGTTTTTCTGTGTCCGCACAATGTAATGCTGCCTCACTCTTTCTAACTGGAGAGAAACATTCTGCACATTTATGTGACAAACATTTATTTAGTGCTTGCTTTGAGCTTTACTGTGTGTAGCGCTGAGGAAATGAAATAGACAAAATCATTGTGCTTTGAATGTCATATCATGAAATAGTGTAACACATTCTATTTTGACTAATGTGTGTATGTATGTAGATATTCTTTTATAAAATCTTTAAAATTCCATTTTTCTCTTAGTCGTAAAATTCTTGACTCTCTAGCTCATTTATTTACTGCAAGATAACCTGCTTCTTCCTGAGATTAGAGATTTGCGTGTTGTCTATGCTAGTTCGGTCTTTTTCCTCTGTTTTTTTTTTCTTTGCACACTCTTTCTCTGATCCCTATTCTTCCCACCTAACTTGAGATTCTTGACTCTCTGGTCTTTTCCCTTTTTCACTTAATCCCTTTAGTACATTCAGTCAACATATGTTTGTGAATGTCTCCCAAATCAACATCGTCAACACCTTGTTCTCTCCAGCTTCAGTTTTTAGGTTCTATATGTTCATTTGCCTATAGGATCTTCCCATGCCTATATTTTACAGGTACCTGAAACATAACAAGATGAAAATGTAACTTCTAAGCCTTCCTGCAAACTTGGCAGTTCTTTCCAACTTTTAGTTCGCTGTTAATGATAACATCATGATTATTTCAGGCACTAACATTTATAACCTTAAAGTAATTTGTGATTCATCTCTCACCTTTGTTCTTTATGAAAAATCAGCCTCTGAGTCTTATTAATGCTTCATTCAAAATATCTCTGCTCTACCTCTTTCTTACTTCCAATTCAGGTTGTTTCTTCTCTTTCATTTGACAGACTCTTCTCTATCCCTAAACTAACCATACTACTACTCAGTTGGTATTTTACCAATACTTCTTTCTTTGTGTCTTCCTTTAATAATAGCTTATCATAGCTCAGTAACAGTCTGACTTTGCTCTTAAGTCAGCTTCCACCTTAATCAACTACCAGATATTTATTGACAGTCTGCCAGGCACCGTGGGAAAGACACAGATTTGTGTAATACACAGTCTGTGCTCAGCCAGTTTATGGTCTAGTTGGAGAATTAAAAAATCTGTAAGAAAACAACACTAACAATACATGGTATTGCTTAGTGAGGGTCAAACGAGTGGTTCCTTATGTGTCTTAATTATGCTGAGTCTTGGCTGTAAGCGGAGAAGTAGGGATGCATTTGAGGCTGGGGAGAAAGAATGCATTGAGATTCGAAGGGGACATAAGGAGTATTCGGAGCTTGCTGCATAGCTCTATATTGCTGAAGGGGAGTGTCAGTGTAGGGCCAAGTAGGTGGTAAGGTTGGAAAGTGGAGCTGGAACCGGAGTCCTTTTTATTCATCTATTCAATTTGTGTCGCTTTTAAAATATTATTTCTAAAGAATTATAGTTTACATTGTTTCCATTTACTCCATTGCCCATATTATCTTTACCACATTTTTGTTTTGTTTTGTTTTTTTACCACTGATATCTTGCTGTTGCTCCTTTCCCTCTTTCTCATATATGCATTTATGTATATAGGTCTTACTATATCTAATCTACTTCACGCGCTCCGAAGAGCATAAGATGTTATCTGAAATGGCTCTGTAATCCTGTAGTATCTAAAAAGCTGGTAGGCACACAGTACATGATCAATAAACACTTGCTTAATTTAATTTCAGTAAAATAAATAGCAAACTTTTACCTTCTCTGCTCCTTCTCTGAAATGTAAACATTTCAAATGGCAAGGTGTAAACTTACCTGAATTAAATGAGGTGTCTCTATCAAACAATATATAACCCACATTTTAAATTGTATTGCTTTTATTATGTTTTGTTAATTTCCTAAATGATTTTCCAGAAGTTCAATTGTTAATAATAAATCAGTGTATACATTACTAGGTGCATTGCTTCTCTTTCAATTATCATCTTTTGAAAATTTCAGGAATTATATTGCCATTTTTACCAGAGAGCAGAGTTGTTGTTGAAGAAAGTACGGATTTTTTCATCTTCTTTTTCAGTAGCTTTGAATAACCAAGGTGATTTTTTTTCAGGCAAACATTATAGGCTAATGCGGGCTTTGAACTCATTTATTAAATCAATAGGTTTTTGAGTACTTAGCACAGGGCCCACTCCTAAGTAAGAAGTCTGTTGGAGATTTTAATTTTTCATGCTGTCTTCATTCCCCATAATTGCAAATAATAGAAAATGTGTCATTTTGGATGATATTTTATGATTCTTCATAAGATATATTTGAATTCCAATGAGGCTTCATTTAATTTCATGGCAATACATTGTTGGTGTTCCATAGATTAAATAAATGAAAATCCGATTTAGTATCAGTGAATTTGCTTTGGTGTCAATAACAGTCATAGTAATAATTAACAATTATTGCTTATTATGTACCAGATATGGTACAAGATCTTTACATATTATATTAACTTTTTTACTATATCCACACATACATACACAGACATGTATGCACAAATTTATAAGTTAGGTTACTGTAATTATTACATATTGGAGATTAAGATTGTAGCACTTTTTCTTTTTTTTTTTTTTTTTAAAGACAGAGTCTTGCTCTGTCACCCAGGCTGGAGTGCAATGGTGAGATCTTGGCTCACTGCAACCTCCACCTCTTAGGTTCAACCAGTTCTCCTGCTTCAGCCTCCCAAGTAGCTGAGATTACAGGCACCTGCCACCATGCCCAGCTAATATTTTGTATTTTTAGTAGAGATGGGCTTTCACCATGTTGGCCAGGCTGGTCTCGAATTCCTGGCCTCAGGTGATCCACCTGCCTCGGCCTCCCAAAGTACTGGGATTACAGGCGTGAGCCACCACGCCCGGCCTGTAGCACTTATTCTAAACTGACTTCCCAATAGAATAAAGATATGTTTTACCTTTAAGTCTTATGGTTAGTAGAGGTTTTATTCATTTCTAGTCTTGATAAATAGAAAAGAAGATAAATGTACATCAATTTTTTGAAGAGGTTTATTCAGTCTACTGCTTCACTTTTTACCACCAGTTTTCATTTGTAATATTTCATGACATTATGATAATTAAAGAGTCATTTTCTCTCTGACAGTGAAGTACAGTGAATGAGAAAGAATTGTTCTATGAGTTGTACGTCCACTTTATGTGACTTTATAAAGCTACTACTCTGGAAATCCTGAGATTTAACAGATATATTCATAAATAAATTATTGATAGTTTCACATAGTAATAAAGGCTTACAGTTTACCTTTTAAACGCTTCAGCCACTGTATTCTGACAAAAATGTCTCAGGAGATAGATAAGCAAGCAGACACTGAGGGAGACATAAGGAAACATAATCGCAGAGGTGGTCTGTTTGAGCCCCATATAATGTACAGACTTTAACAGATTTTCAACAATAATCTCATCAGAAATTTGGTCTCACCCCCAGATATTCTTGGTACATGTTTCATTTGCTAGCTTCTTCACTTTACTCCTCTTAGCATGTGATGGCAAAGGCCTCAAAGCTTTCAGAAATGTTGGTTGAGTCTGAATTAAGGAAGCAGATGTTAAAAATCTTGTATGTTGCACCTCTCCTTGGATTCTACATTGAAGCTTTCATTTGGTTTTTAGGGATTGGTTGATTGACTTTGGCATATGGAAATGTTTTCTCTTTTTTTCTTTTTTAGAGATAGGGTCTCACTCTGTCACCCACGCTGGAGTGCAGTGGCACAATCATGGCTTACTGCAGCCTTGACCTCCTGGGCTCAAGCCATCCTCCCTCCTCAGTCTCCCAAGTGCCTGAGACTACAGATGCACAGCACCATGCCTGGCTAATTTTTAATTGTAGAGACAGTGTCTCGCTATGTTGCCCAGGCATGTCTCAAACTCCTGTGCTTAAGTGATCCTCCCACCTTGGCCTCTCAAAGTGCTGGGATTACAGGCATGAGCCACCATGCCTGGCCAGGAAATGTTTTCTAATGGTTTCTATAATCAGAAGTCAGTCCACTATTTCCTTAACTTATGGTTTCTCTCCCTCTGTTGTTCTTAAGCCTTTTAGTTACAGGATTTCTTCATGCTTTTAAAAATTATTGAAGATCTGGCTGGACACAGTGGCTCACACCTGTAATCCCAGTACTTTGGAAGGCTGAGGTGGCAGGATCACTTGAGGCCAGGAGTTCAAGACCAGACTGGGCAACATAGTGAGACCCCATCTCTACAAAAAAATTAAAACATTATCTGGGTTTGGTGATGAATGCCTGTGGTCTCAGTGACTTGGGAGGCTGAGGTGGGAGGATCACTTGAACCCAGGCGTTTGAGACTGCAATGAGCAATGATTGCACCACTGCACTCCAGCCTGGGGGACACAGTGAGACCCGGTCTTAAAAGAAAAAAAAAAAATTAGCTGGGTGTGGTGGTGTATACCTGTGGTCCCAGCTACTTAGGTAGGAGGCTGAGGTGTGAGGACTGCTTGAGCCTGGAAAGTTGAGGCTGCAGTGAGCTATGATTGCACCACTGTACTCCAGTTTGGGTGACAGAGTGAGACTCTGTCTCAAAAAAAGAAAAAATTATTGAAAATCCCAAAGAGGTTTTATTTATGTAAGTTATAGCTATTGATATTTTTTGTGCTAGAAATTAAAAGGCATTTTAAAAATATTTATTAATTCCTTTAAAAATAACAATAAAACTCATCACATGTTAACGTAGTATATTTTCTGAAATAAAATTTTTAAAATAATGAGAAAATGTCGTTGTTTTATATCTTTGCAAACCTTTCCAACATCTGGTTAATAGAAAACATCTGGATTCTTCTGTTGTTTTGAAGTATATGAAGAAAATTGGCCTCACACAGATATGTAGCTGCAAAAGAGAGGAGTATTTTAAGAGCCTTTTCAGATAATTGTGAACACTTCTTGTAGCCACTAGAAAACTCCATTGTATGCTCATAAAAGCGTGAGAATGAAAAGGGCAATTAATGTCTAAGTATAATTTTGAAAATACTTTTGACTTCTTGAACCCCCATAACAGTCCCTGAGACCCTGGGCCACAATTTGAGAACCCTTGTTCTAGCTCACAAATGAAAGATCATTTAATTTTAGAGTTCCAGGCAAAGTTAAAAACGTTAATTGGCAACTTGTATTCAAAATATATAAATTACCCCTAGAACTCTATAATAAGATGACGACTCTTTTAGATAAAAGATTTAAGTAGACATACATAATCTACATGTCGCAAAGGAAATACATAAATGGCTAATAATCACATGAAAAGATATTCAATGTCTTTAGTCATTAAGGAATTGCAAAATAAAACCATAATGAGATGTAATTTCACATCCACTAAGAGGCTACAATAATAATACTTTTTAAATAACAGTACTAAGTTTTGGTGAGGTTATGGAAAAACACGTCATATTTTGCTGGTGGAAATGTAAAATGGTGTAGCCAGCATGGAAAACGGTTTAGCAGTTTCTTAAAATATTAAACATACACTTAACCTAAGATCCAGCAATTCCACTTCTAGATATCTACCCAAGAAAAATGAAAATCTATGGCCAAAGATTTATATGCAAATATTAATGAGTATTATTCAATACAAAAAAAACTTGGGAACAATCAGATGCCAGTTGGTAAATGTAAAAACAGTGTGGTATATCCACATAATGGAATACTGTTCAGCACACACTGCAACATGGATGAACCTCAAAAGCATTGTGCTAAGTGGAAAACACCAAAAACAAAATACTACATATTATATGATTTCCATTATATGAAGTGTCCAGAAAGACCAACCTAAAGAGACAGAAACTAGATTAGTAGTTGACTGGGGAATGGGAACAGGAATTAACTGCAGATGGGCAGAAGGGACCTTTTTAGGGCAATGGCAATACTAAAAAACTGGATTGTGACAATGGTTATGAAGCTCTGTAAATTGACTAATTGTTGAATTGTGCACTTAAAATGGGGAAAAATAACTTCTATGTTTAAAAAAAAAATGTGTACTTGAAAAATAAGATGGAGGAAGTACACCAAAATGTTAACCAAACCAAAACAATAAAACCACTAAGTGAATATGGGATTCTTGTTGCCAATAAGAGAATATGTGTTTATGTTCTACAGCCTTTTGGATCCCTTAGAAACAGTAGCATTTCCTATGATTTTGCAGACTCCTGCATCATTTGTATGATAGACTATTCAACTGTAATATGTTGGTTTTTAAGGCTTCTGTTTGAACCATGTTTTCAACTTTTTCCTGATATTGCCAAAGGTGTTCTTGTCACTAAGATTTTATTTCTGTTTGTTCTCATTAATGCAACAGCTATCAACTATAGCTGTGATATTTACCTTTGTTTTTGTACTTAGACTTATAGCAGATTCACAGCCTTAACACACTGCAGACACTGGACTCCTAGTGTCTTAAGAGGTTGAAATCAAATGTTGGTAACTTTTTCTTTTGTACTACTCTGCTGAAGTTACCTTTTAGAAAATTAAAACAAAACAACAAAACTATTTATCTGATGGAGTAAACCTCCCAGCGATTATAGACATGTAGTTATAGTAGATTTGCCTTGATTTTAAAAGGTTTTCATTGTCCTTATGTTCAAAGATACCATTGTTGAAAGTTCTCACTAGTGGCTGCAAGTGTTCATTATGAAGGCTGCAGTCCATTACACATGGGTTCTGCCTGACGTTTAGAGTTCTTCTCCTTGTCTTCTCAGTTTATAGCTCTAGGCTGTTTGAGTACTTGATTTACAGCAAGTACTCAAGCCCAGTCAGAGGGTGGAAAACTTTAGACTATTCTTTTTCGCAGAATTCACTATTCTGGATCCACATTTGGTGTTAGAAAAATGTAAATGGATAAGAGGAGAGAAACATCAACCGGGGTCAAAAGACAGCAGCTGCAAACCAGCATAGGTCAGCAAAAAGAAAAGATGGAAAGAGGAAGGACCTCCATTGGTAGGATGAGACTACAATAGCAGAGTGGATCTGTTTTGGGAAGACTTAAATAGGACAGTCATGTCATTCCAGTGAGTTCCAAACACTCCATTGCACAAGTAGCCTCTTACTCAGGGAAGTTCAGGAAGGTATGACTGGCCCTGTCCCAAGGCTGAAAATCTCTGAGGTGTAAAGTACCAGGTGGGGATCTGTGGGGAATGAGAGATTTTTCCTGTGCATGTCCTAAGAGTTTTCTGTATTTGTGTTCTGAAATGGAAGCATAGTTCTCTGGACAGATTGCCTTCCTGTGTGGTTTCCACTAGGTTAGGTCTGGCAAGGGAGGTCAACAGAAGCTTCATACGGTGAGTTTTCTCCCAGCCAGAGACTTAAATACTTTCCAGAGCTGTAGCGGGGAACTCTGACCATGGGGAACCCATTGCAGTCATGCAAATAAATGCTTTGCCACAAGTCAGGTTGGTTTATCTATGCTTATTCTGTTAAAATATACTATATAAAGTTCTTAAGTGTCATTTGTATTGTCTTTACTAGCTGTCTTGCCACTTTTTGCTCTTGATATAATTTAACTTCCAGTTTCAGTTCACCTTTGGCTTATCCCCAGCTCTGTGGTGGTGGCTTTCAGCAAATACGGCTTTGGTAAAAAAGACTTTGGCCACCATCTAAGACTTAGCTGCTTGTGGGTCTGATCTGTAATTTGATACCTTTGGAGACCGTACCTCTGGTTGTGATCATGAGCTAAGTAACATGTTCAGATAGCAGGGTGATTTGACATTCAAGATAAATAAGTTGTTTATCAGTAGGACCATGTCTGATACTACTTTGTCCAACAAAGCAAAGATCTGGGCATATAGTAGGTCCCAACTGTTCTCCAGAAACATTTGTGGGAAATGTCTTTTTTAAGTATAAAGATGCCTGGGTACCATGTCTAATTTAATAAATTGAAAGGATCCAAGTATTTTGAAGTTTCCAGTAAGGTTCTGATACCCAGCCAAGGCTAAGAACTGCTATATGCACATGTGGCCCTCAGAGTGTAGCAAGGGTCCCAGAGCCTGTCTCTTGGGCCCAAATCTTGGCTCTTTCATTTACTCTCGGCAAACACTTAGGCAAGTTACTTCACTGCTCCCAGCCTCAGTGTTCTCATACGTAAAATGGAGATACTAAGACTGTTTCATAGGATTGTTGTCTTACTTAAATGATCCAATAAAGTGCTTAAGCACAGTTTTGACTTATGGTAGTTGACCAGGAAATGCTATTTCTTCTTTGGTCATTATCCTAGATCAGGGACCAGATCTGGCCCCCTGACTATTTTTGTATTGGGAACTAAATGATTGGGGGGGTGGTGGGGAGTCAGAAATATTTTGTGATATGTTAAAATACATGAAATTCACATTTCAGTGTTAATAAATAAAGTTTAATTGGAACAGAGCCATAGTCATTCATTTATATATCATCTATGGTTGCTTTCCCATTATAATGACATAGTTGAGTAGTTGTGACAGAAACTATGTCTCACACTTTGGGAGGCCAAGGCGGGTGGATCACAAGTTCAGGAGATCGCGACCATCCGGGCTAACACAGTGAAATCCCATGTCTACTAAAAATACAAAAAAAAAAAAAAAAATTAGCCAAGCGTGGTGGTGGGCGCCTATAGTCCCAGCTACTCAGGAGGCTGAGGCAGGGGAATCGATTGAACCTGGGAGGCAGGGCTTGCAGTGAGCCGAGATCAACCCACTGTACTATGGCCTGGGCGACAGAACAAGACTCCATCTCAAAAAAAAAAAACAAAACAAAACAAAAAAAACTATGTCTCACAAAGCCTAAAATATTTACTATTTAACCCCTTTGGAGATCTCCTAGATCTTTGCAGTGTTCAGAGCCTAACAGGTTAATCGTGACCTTTCTCAAATGGACCAAAGAATGAGGAAGACGTTTCACTTGATGTTCTCATGTTTTTGGTGCCAGTGTTACTTTCCAGGGTATGTTGAAGGGCACATAAATTCAATAGCTATTTTAACCTCAGTATTACAAATGCATATCTTTGGTCACGTGTGGCATTGCTGTGATGCAGTTTAATGAATTACTTCCACCTTCTCCATACTGTTTGTCCATAGCTCTCCATACTGTTTATCCACAGCATTTGCTTCCTCATAAGGAAGGCCCGGATCAGCTTCTGTTAGCTTGCCCAGCAATCACCACCAGCATGCAGCAGCAGTTCATGGATAAACGCCTCAAGGGCATTTAATAACATTGCAGTGTAGTGAACTAGAATAGTTTTCCAGAGAACTGAGTGTCGATTTGAATGTTTTTTTCCCGATACTTTATGAAACACCAGAGGCATCTAGCTGTGAATCCCAAGGACATAAGGGTAACACCATTCAGGGACATGCCTGTGTTCTGGATGCCTTGTTTTCCCTTTTCATAACCCGAACAGACTTTATGTTATTTATCTGAATGCCAGCTTCCAGGATTTGTTTATCATGCTTAGGCATAAAGATAAGATTCAAATACAGAAGGAAATAGAAGGCCAGAATCCTGCCCAATAGTGCTTCGGTGGAGAATGCACTCCTTACCCAGGCCCCCATCCCCTTGTTGAAGGCTGCACGCAGCCCCAGCCTGCATGCCTGGGTGCTCTTGTCCTTTCAGGGCTCTTAATCTGATTTCTCCAGATTGAAATCAAGCCAGTCAAGATGTTTTGTTTGGCCTGCATAATTTTTTTTAATGTTTTTAATTATTTGCCAATATTTAAAAATGAGGAGATTTCCTATAAACTCTCAACGTCCAGCCTCTCCTGAAGCAGTGAAAGGTCTGGCAACACGGAACCTGCATTCCAGCATGCCAGCCATTGGCAAGCCCTGAGCAGCAGCTGTAGCAGCTGCTCTTTCCTTAAGCCAGGGCGTGCAGGCTCCTGCTGCTTCACTCATTTCATCATCTCATGGCCCAGCTTTGTGGCAAGATGCTGGATCCCACATTTCCTAGATGTGGCTCAGGTAGCTTCTCAGGAGCAGTCTTCTCTTCCCTGGTTTCTTAGTTATCAGTAATTTTCAGTTGTCCATCTGAATGGCTAAATGGTCATGGAGCCAAATGCATTCATGGAGACCTAGATCATGATTTGGAAAATTTTTATTTTTGTTTTTAGGGTTGAAAAGACAACCCAAATTGTGGAAAGTGGGTATATAACATCGTTGTTGTATTAGTCTAGTTTCCTTTTTAAAAAAAAAAAAAACTCTTCAAAAACACCAATGAAAACTGCCTAGACAATATGGTATGTAGACTGACAAACAGGAGATCTTTCTTAGTTTAAGGCCCAACTTTAGAATCAATATTAATAGCTAAGTTATTTAGTTACCTATTCTGCTAAGCACTGTCCTTAGCATCTGAAAATGTTTCTTTTGCACTTCTCAATAATCTAGCTAGGTAGACTATACTTTTACAGTTGCACAGAAGTGGAAATAGACCCCTAAGAAGTAAAGTAACTTGCACCAAGTCATAGCTAGTGAGTAGATGAATTTGGTTTCAACCCCAGGTCTTCTGATTTAAAGTCTGGCATCTCTCCATTACCTCTGTGACCTGGGGTAAGTCCTAGTTAGAATGAAAACCCCTGTATCTTCTTCCATAAGAAGTGAAACTTTCTTTTCAATAATTCAATTTGGTATTTAATATTCAAGCTTCAACGAGAACCATTTGCACCATTTTTCCCTGCCTTTTGGAGCTCAAGAAAAAAGGGAATATGTAAGTTGTAAAGTATTCCATAGACAGCTATAGTGACTGCAGTTTCGTGGCATATTCATTATGTGGCTTTACTGGATGAAACAGAATCAGATTACAAAGCTGTCATTTGCAAAAGTTCTGAGAACCTCGCATGCCCCATTGAAGAAGATTTTATTTTAACTTTAATCAGAATTCAATTTAAATAATTGAGTGTTTTTAGGCAGAATGGCTGTCTGAAATGTAATGTCTTCTTAAACTATTAGATTGTATTGACTTAAAGGTTGAGTACATGTGAAAGACCATATCCTTTGGAACGGCCATAGAATAATACTCAGCTTTAATTTCATATGAGATAAACATATTCAGTTCAGAATACTATAAATATGTAAGCCGAAAACTGAATTGTGAGTAAGTTATTAGGTAACACTAAACATACATAAAAATTCCATTATGTATGTTTATGTATGTTTATGTATTTTTATGTATGTTTTATGTATGACCCCCAAATTATTGGGGGTCAGTTTCTCACCTTTTGTTTGACATTCCTTAGACTTTAGCACCATGTCTAATGATTTCTACTTTTCCTTGGGTTTGCTGATACGATTGTCTTTACTAAGATTTTTATTATACTGATTTTAAAATGAATTTCCATGACTTTGTTGAATTTTATTGTACAGCTATTTAATCAGTGTATCCTGAGTCATATGTAGAAGGCACTGTGTGTGCTGTGGTACTGTGTTGAGGCAGCTGTGACTCCTCCTAGAGAAGTGTGTCTTGTCTGAAAAAAAAAAAAAAAAACCCCATCATTGTCCTTCCTCTCCTTCTCAGCTTGGAGAAATTGCGTTTCTCCTTTAAGGTTCAGATGAAAGATGACCTCTTCACAAAACTTTTGTGATCACTACCTTCTGTCCTCCTCTCCTTCCCTCATTAATTTCTTCTTCGTCTGTGATCTCTTAACAGTTTTTATACCTTAAAATGCACTTAACACATTTTATCATAGGTAATTGTATGTAGTTCTGTGAACTTCTTGCAAGCAAATGTTTTTATTACAAACCTTCATCTGCACAATAAACACGATGCCTGTCACATAGTAGGTCCTTATAAAGAGGCAGAGGCTAAAATCACGCAATTAAAACTACTTTTGTTTTATCACAAATGGATCATGCGATTAAACTTTGATTAAATGAGAATCTGTTTTTCTGCCTGTTGCAGACCAGTAAAAATATTTGAAATGTACTTTTCATTTAAATTTTCATTTCATTCAAATGAACATCTCATTTACTTTTAGATATTTTCTTGGCTGCCCATGTGTGTTTGCCTTGTTATATGGTGATACAATGGCTAATGACCCCTCTGGGACAAGGTTTTAAACAGTAACTTCTACTACTCTGCTAGACAAGGCATTGAGAGGTTTGGGAGTAAATTCCAGGGTCACAGCACAAGATTAGTCCTCAGCTGAGAAGGGACAGCTGATCCTGCCCCAGGCACTAGCCTGTTGCTAAACAAGAGGACTACACTGCTGAGGGTAGCTCAGTCCTGACTTCAGACACTAATGGTGTAACTACTTGAGCCATGTAGGTTCCATGAGGCTCTATTGATGCATAAGATATCCCCACCTTGGAGAGGCTGTGATATAGATAGGAAGAAATGACGTGCAAATATCACGTCACATCACATAGAGAAGAAAGCAATTATTGCCACTAAGAACTTGCCAGAGCAATAAGAACAATGTGAAATGGGAATACTTTTAATAGCGGATGGTGTTCTTGCAAAGCTTAATTAAGATAATGCAGTGCTGTGGGGCCCAACTTGTGATAGTGCTCAGCCAGTGTTAGCTGGCTCCTTGAGGTTTCAATCAAGTGTGCAGGTATTTTAGAGAGAGGAGATATTTCTGACCAGGGTTAGGGAAGGTTTCAAGGAAAGTTGAGGTTCAGTGAGGGCCTTAGACTTGGTAGCAAGGATGTGAAATTTTCAACTCTAGTCTCCAGAAGGGAAAGAAGAATCAGCTGATGATAATTGACAAAGCCTCCATTATGTAACCATTTTTACAAATTCCATTAATTGATGGCTGATTATTATTATTATGAATAATAAAACTAAGTCCACCAGAAAATGATTGGATCAGTCCAGCTATATACACATTGGTGGTATCTGATGAATGCCATCCTCCTTGTTTTGACAGATGGAATGCAGAGCTGGGAAAACTAGGCTATTTTTGGCCTGCAAGCTGTATTTTGTTTATCTCCATCCTGCTTCATAGAGGCACATTATTTCACGTAACTTGATCTGAGGTGTTAACCAAATTCCCTCTTTCTTTAATCTTCTTCTAGTGACGCCATGGTTTATCAAATTTAATAAGTTCCTCTAATTTTTCTTTGACTTAAAATATTACTTATAGGCGTTTTCCTAATATATTTTATCAGTTTTATAATTGCAACATAAAAATAAATACATAAGTAGCCTCCTTAAAAACGTCTAGAACTGCAGTGAGTAGAGAAAAAGGGGAGTGAGCCTTCCATTTCTGCATTTTATTATCTTACACCTAATGAAAAATTCTAAAGCTTTTTAAAGATTCTCGTGTGATCACAGTTTGGCTTTCAGCACTGTTGGAGCTGTTTAAAATTTGTGTTTTAATAGGTATCTATACACATGCCTACACAATCTTATATTTTTCAGTTTTTATTTATCTCCTGGAGTACTTGCCTTAGAAGTATTTTTTTTATAAGTAATTTCCCTTATCTTTGACTGCCTTTCTCATCAAAGATCATTATGACTGCTTTGGAATTCTTTTAACTAGTTTGCAACTTAAGACTCTTACGTGGGATAAGGACAGTGATTACTCCCTTTCCTGTCTTCAGCAGTTTGCTCTGAGTTGGGCTTCATAGGTGTGTACCCTGGCCACAGGCAAGGCCATCTCTGGATTTACTACCAATTCATTCTAATGATCACTTTATGTCTTTTCGTCAACCATTCCTCTTTTCAGGACCATAGAAGCAAAGAGATATACACACAGGGCAATAGAGATTAATCTCATCTCTACATTGTACAGATGAGGGAAGAGACTTAGAAAGGCTTTAATTTCACAAGATGACCCAGCAAGTTAGTGATTTACAGATTGTGGTGGTTTTGTATATGAAAATGTTTAACATATTAGAGTAATAATTTATTGGTACTTGTGGATAGAAAAGGCTTTTGAAACTTATTATGATTGCTTTGCACTTATTATGTCTCAGAATTTATTGGCAAACCAACAATGTAGGACAGGTTCCTCGGACAGAAACTCAGCATGGGAGCAAAGGCCCAACCCTGCCTCAAACCACAGGTTTTTTTCCCCTTTGGGAATATGCATAAAAAAACACTGACAAGTAGGAAAGGAAATTGCCTTGTCTTAATTCACTGGGCTTGGGTCTGGAGCCCACTGCAGAGAACATTAGGAACCCAGAATTAGTGCCCGGGTGCAATGGCTCCTGCCTGTAATCCTAGCACTTTGGGAGCCCCAGGCAGGCAGATTGCCTGAGCTCTGGAGTTGGAGACCAGCCTAGGCGACACAGTGAAATCTCATCTCTACTAAAACACAAAAAATTAGCCCGGCATAGCGACATGCGCCTGTATTCCCAGCTACTCGGGAGGCTGAGGCAGGAGAAATGCTTGAACCCGGGAGGTGGAGGTTACAGTGAGCCAAGACTGCGCCAGTGCACTCCAGCCTGGATGATAGAGCAAAACTCCATCTCTTAAAAAAAAAAAAAAAAAAAACCTAGAATTAGTGAAGTATCACACCAAAACAGGCCTCTTTCTGCCCACCTTTATTCTCATTAGCAAAAAGAGACTGTCCTCTAGAATGTGACCTATCCAGACCCTCCTCCCAGGAGAGGAGGGAATGGAAGGGAAGGACCTTGCTGACATATAACCTGGGGCCCAAGGGAAAGTTGCACCTGAGAAACCCTGGACAGCAAGAGAACATTGCTCTGTAGCAAGGGCAGGCTGCAAGTTGGGAGAAACACAGCAGTGGTGCCCTAAGCAAATTGATCAGGCCAGTATCATGGACTGGGGGAGTGGGGAAAGGCTGGAACATTCTATGAACTTCTAGCATTAGGATTAAACCAATACTTAAAGCTGGATGGGATGTGGAGATGGCAGACCTGGAAGGGCAGAGGAAGGCATGGGCAAGTAAGGGTGAGAAGCAACCATCCTAGCCCTAATTGGCTTCTCCTGGTAAGCTAAAAATTAGCTGGTGGTTTTGTTACATAGGACTCTAAAATCAATGAATCTTTCTCTTTTACAAGTGACTGAAATGATAGTTAGGCAATCAGTTATAAATCTATATGCTTTCTTAGGCCAGGCTGAGTGGCTCATGCCTGTAATCCCAACACTCCAGAAGGCCAAAGCAGGAGAATCACTTGAGGCCAGGAGTTTGAGACCAGCCTGTGCACAATAGTCAGACCCTGTCTCTACCCCCCACCCCCCCCCCAAAAAAAAATCAGAAAATTAGCTGGGAGTGCTGTCGTGTACCTGTAGTTCTAGCTACTCAAGAGGCTGAGACAGCAGCATTGCTTGAGCCCAGAAGGTTGAGGCTACAGTAAGCTGTGATACCCCACCTGTGATTGCACCACTGCATTCCAGCCTGGGCAACAGAATGAGACCCTGTTGCATAAAGCATTTTTGGCTTTTTTTTTTTTTTTTTTTTTTTGAGACAGAGTCTCACTCTGTTGCCCAAGCTGGAGTGCAGTCACACTATCTCGGCTCACTGCAATCTCTGCCTCCCGGGTTCATGCCATTCTCCTGCCTCAGCCTCCCAAGTAGCTGGGATTACAGGTGCATGCCACCACACCCAGCTAATTTTTGTAGTTTTAGTAGAGGTGGGGTTTCACCATGTTGGCCAGGCTGATCTTGAACTCCTAACCTTAGGTGATCTGCCCACCTCGGCCTCCCACAGTGCTGGGATTACAGGCATGAGCCACCGCGCCTGGCCATTTTTTTGCATAGTCTTCATGAAAAGCTGTTGCTTTTTGAGAGACAGAAAAAAACACCATGTAATTCCAAATAAACTAAATTATTATTTTTCTCTATTGTATTATTTTATTATTATTTTCCTTCTGTATACAAGAAATGGTGACAGGAAATATTTCTTTGGAAATTAAGGTAATAATGGGACAAACTGGAGAGGCCTAGGATATGAATCAGACCAAGGTGGGATAATATCTGGAGTATGGGCACAGATGTCACAAGGAGATCTAGCCCAGAAGGCGGAGCACAGAAACTGATGGTGGTCTGAGTAGGTCATCATGAGAGTCTTTGCATGTAGGCAGAGACTGCATTTAGAAATCTCAGCAGGTGGGCTCTCAAGAAAAGCAGGTGTCAGAGCCCCAGTCTTGGGACTGGGCTTTCGAGGGAGTCAGGGAGTTAGGAATTTTGTCCTATAAGGACTGGGGTACTACATAGGCATTAACACAAGGAATGAGACATGGAAATGAGGCACAAAACCTATTAACAGAAATTGAGCCCAACATGCAAGCATAATTGGTAGAAAAGTAACTTAA
The DNA here is from genome assembly GCF_028885625.2 of Pongo pygmaeus. NCBI lineage: Eukaryota > Metazoa > Chordata > Mammalia > Primates > Hominidae > Pongo > Pongo pygmaeus. The sequence goes on along the minus strand of NC_072376.2, from coordinate 161,110,993 downwards.
CACAGAGATCCCAGCTTTGTAATAGAAGGACTGGATCCTTCTGCCCAAAGTTGGGATTAACCTGAACAGGTCTGTATACAGCCCTGCCGGGAGGTACCATTACAGTGACCATTCTACAGATAGATGTACTAGAGTTTGGTGAGGCTAACTCTAGCTCTCACAGTGAGTGAGTGGTGAAACCAGGCAGGAACCAAGCTATCTGCTCCCGGAACAGTGCTCTGCCGTTGCACTAAAGTGCTTGCTGATCTCAAGGGCTGTGACCTTGGGGAAGAGTAGAAGGTTTGTTGAGCACCTGTTGTGTTCCACACATGGTTCTAGGCATTTTTTTTTCTTTTATTATTATTATTATTATTATTATTATTATACTTTAGGTTTTATGGTACATGTGCGCAACGTGCAGGTAAGTTACATATGTATACATGTGCCATGCTGGTGCGCTGCACCCACCAACTCGTCATCTAGCATTAGGTATATCTCCCAATGCTATCCCTCCCCCCTCCCCCCACCCCACAACAGTCCCCAGAGTGTGATGTTCCCCTTCCTGTGTCCATGTGTTCTCATTATTCAATTCCCACCTATGAGTGAGAATATGCGGTGTTTGGTTTTTTGTTCTTGCGATAGTTTACTGAGAATGATGATTTCCAATTTCATCCATGTCCCTACAAAGGACATGAACTCATCATTTTTTATGGCTGCATAGTATTTTAAATGTATGGTAGTTCCCCGTTTGTCAGTGGTTTCATGCTCCTTGGTTTCAGGTCCCCACAGTGTCAACCATAATCTGAAAATAGGTAAGTGTAGTACAATAAGATATTGTGAGAAGAGAGAGAGATCACATCCAAATAGCTTTTATTACAGTCTATTATTATAATTACTCTGTTATTATTAGTTATTAATCTCCTAGTGTGCCTAAATTATCGTTAAATGTTATGGGGGTGTGTGTGTATAGGAAAACACATAGTATATATAGATTTTGGTACTATCTGTAGTTTCAGACATCCACTGGGGGTCTTTGGAACATGTACCCCATGGATAAAGGGGGACTACTGTACTGTTGAATTAATCTTTATAAGCCCCTGTGAGATAATTTTTGTTACTGACTTTATGGATGAAAAAATGTAAGGTTAAATGGCTTGTTCAGTGTTCCATAGCTGCCAAGTGACACAGTCTGCTATAACCCACTGCATCTGACCCTAAAGCCCATTACTACCTTATGAACTGCATTAGGAACCTCTCTTGTCCTGAGTTTCAGCTGTAAATAAGAACTAAGCTATTTTTTAGATAGAAAATGATTTTAAACAATTTAGCCAAATGATCAAATGTACAAGGTTAAAACATATGTATAAAGCCTTCTTAGAAATTGTGAACTAGATGTTTTCATGCATGTGAAGATTCAGTATTGCTTCTGTTTGACTGGCCAGGTGATTCTAGTGAGCATGGGCTTTTGTCAGACTTGAGTTTGAATCCTGCCATCACTGCTGCCCTGTGAAGCACCATGGACAGCTACCCATTTCCTTGCTCAGGACATGAGGATAGTACCACCTATTTAAAAGGTTATCATAAGGACAGGAGTGGTGGCTCACACCTATAATCCCAGCACTTTGGGAGGATCACTTGAGTCCAGGAGTTGGAGACCAGCCTGAGCAACACAGCAAGATCGCGTCTCTACTAAAAATAAAAAAAAAATTGCCAGGCATGGGCGCATGCACCTGTAGTCCCAGCTACTCAGGAAACTTTTGTGGGAGGATTGCTGGAGGCTGGAAGATCAAGACTGCAGTGAGCTGTGATCATGCCACTGTACTCCAGCCTAGATGACAGAGCAAGACCTTATCTCAAAAAAAAAAGATTATCATAAACATTAAACATAAGAATGTAACTTGCCTAGCCCAGTAACCTGGAGCATAGTTGGTAGCCCACAAGCCTGAGTCTTCTTCCCTTTCAGCTCATGCTGTCATATTTTCATGGCTGCTCCAGCACACTTATGATCTAGTCCCTCCTCCAACCCTGCCCTTCTCAGTCTCAGCAGATAGTCCTATTTCAGAGAACAAAGGCTTGCAGCTCAATATCCCACACAGTTCCTCCCCCTTCCACTTTCTTATCAGATTCTAATCTTCAACTCCGCATGATAAAATAACCATATACAAAGTTCTAACATATGCAGATTTTACCCCTTGTATCACTTTTTCATCATAACCATAAGAATTTTGGTTCAAACAGACTGAAATTTGTGAGTTATTTCTACTGGGAATAATGGGATAAAGGGGAAACTGGCAGGTTTAGAATATGAAAGCAGAAAATATCTACTCGGCTTTGACAAGCTAAGTAGGTAACTTGATGGCTGCCATTTTTATCTCAAACATACATATTATCTGCTTCTTTGAGACAATGATGGGACCAAGAAGGTAGAAAACAACTTTGAGTTATAAAATTAGAAAAGTGTAAGTGTTTGCATAGAGGGCCACAAAGAAATGATTTAGGATGGCATTGACTTTTCTCCTTTGGGTGAGTGGGTGTGAAGGCAATTCAGCTATGGAAAAACAAGCTTGGAGCCAGAGAGTAACAGAGACAAGGATGATTAATTGGAATTATATCTCCCAACCATGCTCTTTGGAAAGAGTCATCTGGATTCTGAGCTTCACCGGTCCCTTTGCCATTACTCTAGGACATCTTCCACTGAACTACTAGAGTGAACTCCCAAAACACAAATTAGACCTGGACTGGCTTCACCATTGCCTAAGATTCATGTCCAAACTGTGTCATATGGTCTAACAAGTCCTCACGGTTTTGCTCTTTCTTAATTCTACACACACACCCCACTGTGCTCCAGCCACGAAACTCACCCGTCCCAAAATATATGATGCCCTCTGATAACATTTTTTTTTAGTATGTTTCTCTGGGTAGGAAGATTTTCTAATTCCCTTTCCATCCAAAAAACAGTCCTCAAGATGTTATTTCTTCTGTGAAGCCTTTTCTGATTTCTGAGGCGAAAATAGTTACTTTCTCTTCTGTATTCTCTTAGCACTTATTCATGTGCCATTCTTGCCCCAGGGTTTAATTTGCTTAGGAACCACTCTCCCACACTGGATTATGAGTCCCTAAAGGACAGGGATCTCTTCTTCATCTCTCTTCCCAGTGCTGTAACTGGCATGTAATAGCCACCCGATAATTATTTGTTGAATTAATAAAAGAGCAAGCAGACATATTGAATTAATAATGCCTAACTTAACAAACAGAACATATTTACTGTGGTTAAAAACATGTATCCTAGAAAAACCTCTGGAATGATACAGAGAAATTGATAACAGTGGTTTGCCTTGGGGGAAGGAAACTAGGTGGTTAGAGGATAGGAGAGGGGGAGAGAGAGAGCCTTTTCACCAGATGTCCTATAGTACATCTTGAATTTTGTACCACATGCATATATTGTAGCATTGTAGACCCAAAACTAGTCTAATTTAATATTTGCGCATGTGGCAAAACAAACACATATCAAATAATTTCATACTTTTTTTGCAAACATTTTAGATTGTTGGTAGAAGTTTATGATTCAGTTGTCCTTTGTTACCAATATCCGCTCTCATCTGGGTTTCATTTCGGTCTAGAGTTATATTGTTGTTCAGAAACCGGGCTATGCCTGAGATGGCAAATAAGGACCCACTGAACTGTGTTGAAACCTTCAAATCTTAACAAATACTTTGAAGCCAGAGTGGCTGAACAACAGTCCCTTCTCTCTACCGTGGCCTCATTTCTACTTTTGAGGTCTTGAGGGATTAGCTGGTTGGGCAAAAATCTGATCACTGAGAACCCAGCATGTAGGATTTTTAAATTCTTGCAAGGGCTGTGCATATGTTGGCTTCCAGGTCTGGAGTTTAGAGGTATATTTAGATCAGGCAAAAAGTGGTGGATCAGGCGTATGTAAATTTGGCATCCTACGTATGATGTAATTAGAATTATAGGTGCGACCAAATTCGTATGGTTCTCTTTTCCCAGTGTCAGAGTGGTTAGTGATGTATTTGTCTGAATTATCCTTTTTAAGGTGGCCTAAACATGTCTTGCATTCCAGAGGTTCTGTTTCTGCACCATTTTGTCCTGTTGGTATAAGAATCTTAAGTATACTTCTGACATGGATGGACCGTAAGCAGAGTAAGTGCTGTAATGAAAGTGCTGCAAGTATGAATCCCAGCTAAGCCAGCCATATGATTTTACCTCTCCGAATTTGTCTTAATTGACAAAGTGGGGATAATATGACTAATCTCATAGGACTCCCCCCATAGGATTTTTAAAGGATTAAATTAGGTATGATTGGTAAAGCACCTGTCACATAATAGGAATTCAACAAATGCTAGTTCCCTTTCCACTGCCCTGAATAACTTATTAGTTTATCTAGATAACAGATGTTTTTGCATAGTGAAGTGCAGCTATGTTAAATTCCTAGTATTGAATGTATGAAAGACGAAAGTCACTCCTCCTGAAAAAAATGTTCCTTGTTCCTTGTCAGTAACTTACTTGTTTTTTCTTATTGTGCACCATAAGTGTTTCTCAAGTGTTTAACATCAAGCGATGTTAAAATCTTACATCACTTGGATTTTGTCATATGATATTATCTTTGATTATCTTTTACTAAAATATACGTAAAAATTCTTATGATAATTAGAAGTACATCTTAAAAAATGAAAAACGAACACCTTTCACAACAAGAAGAATGTTTATTTGGGAATTTTGTGCTTATCCACATGGGAAGAACTCTTGAAACACCACAGAAAAAAAAATGCTAATCTGGCTTCTAAATTAAAATGTTAGAATCCTAAAAACATAACTTCAAAAGATTTGTGCTTCAAGGTGGCAAAGGCAACCTATACTTACTTCTCAAGTCAGTTCTTTTTCCCCGTGGCATTTTAAAACATGTTAATCCAGGCCCACTCATAAACCTCAGCAGCAGGGGATCATTGTTCATTGGTTTATTATGGGCAGACCAAACTGGTTTTAACTGAGCAGAGGAAGTTAATTATCGAATGTTTTAGTTGGCTCCAACAATGAATAACCAGTTCTTGTTGGACACCGTCTTAACTCACCATGCGACATTATAAGAATGGGGGCGGGAGGGGGGAGGGATGGGGGAAGGGAAATCGCCCATCAGAATCTGCAATGCGGGAATTTGCTGGGGCTGCTCTAATCTGTTTCCCAGGTTGTTCGAACCAGTTCAAGAGCAGTTAAACAAGGTTATGTAAGTGACATGTGATGTAGCCCAAAATAGTGACTGCAAACACAGGCTGCTGTTGCTGGGCAGTTGTCAACTGCTTAAAAAAAAAAAAAAAAAAAATCTTGCAGCAGAACAACAAATGGATCTTTAAAAATGAGAAAGAGATTTAAGCACAAAGTTAATTTTAAAAAGGATTTGGAGAAATTGCCTTTCTGATACTGAAAATAAATGATTTTTTTTTTTTAAATAGGGAAACTTACATTGTACATAATAAGGTCTGGTTATTCTAGAGTATCGACCAGGGGTAGTTAGTGAAGACGTACTTGTAATCAGTTTGGTGCTCTACTAAACATATAGTTCCCGTGTTTGAATGAACAGCAACAACAACCAAACCCTCAGATTTATTAATGGCTCTGGCATATAACAAATTATTAAGCAATAGATCATTCAGAGAGTGATAAATATCAAATGATTTTTATAAGTTACTGTCCCTTTTATTTAAATACTTTGTATCTTCAAGATATGAAAAAGAAAACATTTCACATAACATAGGGAGCATAAAAATAAGGTTTTAAAGGAAAACAAGATTCAGTGGTAAATTTGTTCAAGATTGTTTTTTAGAAGGAAAACAAAAACACCAGAAGAGGGTTTAAACTATGCCTTCACTGTCATCAACATTTGGATTCCCATAATGACCACATTCCCTGGGTTCCCTGCCTTTTAATGAGCTCCAGATCTGGGAAAGTAGGAATTAAGGAGCGAGATACAGAGGAAGTGGGATGAGGGGGGGACCTTAGGGCCTTTGTTAGGATTCAAGCTCAGGAGCTCACTCTGTATGTGTCCGTATTTGTGAGATCTGAATCTCAGAGACTCTGGTGTTAACTCTGTCTCTCTTCATGTCTAAGCGACCTGTAAAATAGCACATTTCCCACCCGGATTCTGAACAAATTGAGTTATAAAACAAAGGAGTGTCTGGTGGAAGATAAAACATCAACATTTGGGGGTAAATAAGTTGAAATATATGACTTAGTGATGAGAGCCAAAAGGGCCTGTCATCTGAGCCTCCATATTAGGTACAGGCAAGGGAACAGCTGGATCAGGACAGGCCTCCCCAAGACTGGAGGCTGAGCACCTGCTCCCAGAGGGAGCTCTCCCACAAAAGGACGAAGCCAATGTGGAGGCAGGCAAGCCAGATTAATTCTTCTCAAATGTACTAATGAAAGCAGACTGAGTAAAGGGGATGGAGAGAGGCCTGTGGTGTAACATCTTGGAGCTTCCTCCCCCTGGAAAAAAAGGTCAAGGGTGGGCAGAGGTGTTCCCCACTGGAGGCTCAATCTGAGGCCCCAGCACCGCCTCTCTGTGGGGACGGGAAGGAATCTGGGTACTGGGGCGGGAGCAAATGTCAATGTTCAGTGTGTTTTGATTTTCCATATTCAGTCCCCCATATGTAAAAGGCTGTGTTCCCAATGTGTGATAAGTCAGTTTTTTAAAACATAAAATTTTGGGCATTCTGTTCATAAGATGTAATTCAAGCACCTCCTTCTCTGCAAATTCTTCTTTAAAGATTCTCAAGGGTATTTGTAGGTGTCTGCTGTGGTTTGAGGGCTCCCAGAACCTGGTTCTTTTCATATCTCATAGCTAACTCTCCCTGAGAACCTCAGGGTCTTGCTTGATAAAAGGGTACTACCCTGATGATCAGCCATGTGTATGGAGGGATAGAATGTTTTCCAGATATAGGTAGAGGAGTGGGACACTGATGGGGAGTTGAAGGGGGTATATGGATCTGTAGATGTCATAGAACATGAAATTAGTGGAGCCAGAGAAAAACAGAAATGAGACTCCCTTCTAAGATTTAAAAGAAAAGATATGCCAGAAGTGCTGCCACCACCCATGACCAAGCATCAGTCAGGGTTGGCAGGCAGAGGAGATGGTGCATGCTGACTACTGTCTATAGTTGAGGATGTCTGTAGCAATGGTGTTTGTGATTTAGGACCAACCTATATCTCTCTTATATCTCTTATATCTCTCTTGTGAAGAGAGATTACAAGCAGGCAAAGGACCAATCTTCTGAGTTCTTTTATTTGTTAAAATAAACCATAAGCATATTGTCCTTCACATCCATAATAGGAACAATACATGCCAATAATAAAAACACCAAAACTAAAACCACCAGTAAACATAATCCAATGTTATTAGGTCAGATGCCTCTGACCAAGCTTTGGTTCCTTTTTCTGAAATGGTCGTAAGTTTTGCTAAGCACATCTTTGGGCTCTGGCCTGCCCACCTCCCCTCCCTGTGCCACACTGGCTCAACTCACATTGAATATGGAGCCTATAAGAGCTTGGACTTGAGAGATTAAGCAGTGAAGGGCCCTGGAAGGCCTTTAAACAGATGATGTCATAATCAGATCTGTGATTCAGGGGGAAGACTGTGCAGGCTCTACAGAAGATGGAGAAACTTCTGGGGAGGCCCAGAGCCCTAAGTGCCTGCCCTAGAGGCCGCAGTTTCCTGTGGAGTACTCCCTACGCCACTGATGGGTACAGATGGAGGGAAACACCCCTTAGCTTCATTTCAACCAAAATGGTTCTCTTTCTTTTTTTAACCTATTGATACCTGTGTAAGAGTTGTTTTTTTTTTTTTTTAATAACTTTTAAATTGAAGTTAGAATCATTTGATTTAGAAGTGGTGAATTAGTAGAGGCAGGTAGACTAGTTATAAGTCCATTGAAATTATACTGATAATATGCAGTAATACATGATAATAGTAATAATGATAATTACAGAAATACAGCGATAACAGCTACCATTCATTTTATCCTTACTGCATAACAGTGACTATTTTAAGTGCTTTATTTGGTATATTATTTTCATGATAACTCATGAAATAGGCACTTTTATAATTCTTGTTTAACAAGTCAGGAAACTGATATATGAAAAGGTTAAGTAACTTCTCCAAAGTCAGATAGTAACAGGGATTCAAACTCCATAATTCAGAAGTTTAACCAAGAGATCTTGCAATGAAGAAAGTACTGATGGATATAGATGGGACACAAAAGACACTTAGAAGGGAGAATCATCAGTTCTTTGCCAGCAGTTGAATGTAGAGGATTGTGGGGAGAAGCGGTGTAAATCATGGATAACTTGCAGCTTCTAGTTCATACAACTGCTTGTAGCTTTAAAATTGGGCATATAGCAGGCGGGAAGGGGGCTGTGTGGGGGGTGGGGATGTGACATTTGATTAGTGAACAGGGAGGGATTGAAGTGTCAGAGACATTCAGGTAGGAACATTCAGTGGACAGGTATATGCATGGGGCTGAAACCCAGAAGAGAGGAAGGGGCACTGCAGCCCGCAGGGCATTGGTGGCCTCTGGAAGTGGCTGGGCTACCAGACTGTGTGGACACTGTCTGTTCCTCCTCTGTACCCGTCCTGCCTGTGCTTCTGCCAGACCAGTTGCTTACTGAACACTTAACTGTATCTCAGCCTTCCTTGGGCTTATTCTTTGTGTGGAACACCTGTACATCTGTCCTTTCCATGTTTCATTGTATGAACATTCCTCTAGAACATTCCTTAAGGCTTACCCCAGATGCTTTCCTTCTCCATAAAGGCCGATTCATCCCCCAACTTCAATATGATCCCTTCCTTAAGTCAGAACTTATCAAGAACACATGATATATCTTTTTTTAACTTTTAAGTTCAGAGGTACATGTACAGGTTTGTTACATAGGGAGATTTATCTTAATCATTTTAATTTCCCCAACCTACTCCTAACCCCTAGAATATAAGGTCTTGGAAGAAATGGACTATGTTTTACCTTTTTATATTCTGCCTTAAAAATCCTTGTGGAATGGAATTAACTCATTGTCTGGGAACATATGTTAAATCCTAGAACCTCTTTTACTTGTTTGCCGAGGGCCTTGCTCCTCAACCTGCCTGTCTGTAAATATCAGCTACCTCTGCCTTCTCTCGTCCACAGGGGTACAGTTTTCCTCAAGGCTCCTGGCAAAATGGAATTCAGTCTCCCAGGCTCACCTTTGCTTCTGCCCCTGAGTGTATGTGCCTACTTACTTTTAAGAATCTTGATATTAAGTAATATATTAAAAAAAAGAGATATCAAGAGAAATAATACAAGGAAGTTATAACTTTCCAGAGTCTTATCCCATGCCTATAGTCTTGGGCCCTAGTCTAGAATTCTTAGCTGAGTTGCAGATAGGGCAGTCCTGGCTTTTTATCCTCTGTTTACCCTGAAGATATATTTCAACACGCTCATATCCTTGCCAGCTTTTAGAAAAAAGCTAAAGACTTAAAGATGGGTTCAGAGCTGAATGGCATTTGTCTTGGCTCAGCTGGACTCTTTTCATCTAGAGGCCTTCCTACTCAAAGGCGACATTCTGCTCCCACAGGACGCTCTTTACTCACTTAACTTTCATTTCGAGTTGATTTTTGTTCTTTGGATTTTCTCATCCTACATTTTTTTTTTTTGAGATGGAGTCTCGCTCTGTCGCCTAGGCTGGAGTGCAGTGGTGCCATCTCGGCTCACTGCAAGCTCTGCCTCCCGGGTTCACACCATTCTCCTGCCTCAGCCTCCCGAGTAGCTGGGACTACAGGTGCCCGCCACCACGCCCAGCTAATTTTTTGTATTTTTAGTAGAGACAGGTTGGTCTCGATCTCCTGACCTCATGATCCACCCACCTCAGCCTCCCAAAGTGCTGGGATTACAGGCGTGAGCCATCACACCCGGCCCCATTTTTTTTTAAGTGAGCTAACAAAATGGTTATCACTACCACCTCTACCACCTTTTTAAAATTTTTTTGGTTTTTTTCTTTTTTTTTTTTTTTTTTAGTTCTTTCTTCAGGCCGGGCTTTGTGCTTCTTGCTTTATGTGTATATTATTCATTTGAAACCCTTTAACAATATAGAAAGTAGGCATTACTCTTTGCATTTTATAGATCAAGATACCAATGCTGGAAACATTGAGCCACTTGGCTGAGGCTCTGAGAGCTCCTTATTGACTCAGGTAGGATTGAGACCCAGATGGACCCTGGTTGCGAAGCTGGTCCCCTTTTCATTGTGCTTTCTCCTCCCTGCCCTTCGTTTTTCTACTTTTCTGTTCTTATGCTATTGATGCTTAGAGACCTGCATGTCACATAATCTGTATTTTCTCAGTTGGGACCAGGCCAAGTATAACAAAAAGTTGCTTCTTGATTTCAAAATAATTGAAAATTGTAAAAGACAATTTTTATTGAATGCAGTAACTTTTAAAATAATGAGATTAACTTTTAAACACTGAATTATTCTACAGTTAAAAGCAATACTATAGTTTAAAACATTAGAAAAAAATGATACCTTCGATTTATTTTTAAACTCAACTTTGTTATTGTTTTTTAAGTCCATAAAGCATTTTTTCTTTTATTTTCCCTTTAATTTAGTTCTTCTGGTTTTCCTATAAGTCTTTCAATTTGTGTTACACGTGCACTAACTGACCTAAGCATCTTGGTACTTCATTCAAGTTTATCCTAACCTTGGAAGCTTTCTGTCTTCTAGAATGGCTGCCTTGTGCCAAAAAAGCTGCCCCAACCTCAAGCAGGAGGTACACTGAACTCGAGTACACAGATGGATGGATGACTAAAGTTCCCTGAGTCCTACTGGACAGATTTTGATTGTGTGTTGTGTTGCTTTAATATGAATTAAGGAATGAGACACATATTATATATTTGTGTAGGTGTAACTTAAATTTTTAATGTTTACACAACTAAAAATATAAACGACAAAATTTTCTGAAAATGACATGTCTCCAACAGTCTCTTACAACTCTCCTATCCTATTTGTGGAAGATGAAATATTGTTTTGGGAAGAAAATCATCCTGGGTTGTTACAGTAACAAATTTTTGAAGGGTATTTATTTTTTAAAATCCTTCCAGAACAATCCTGGCATTTGAAAGTCTCTGTTTTTGAACACCCAAAGAAGAAAATCTTCCAATGTGTTCATAAGACAGTGGCCATTTTTTTCCGTTCTGTATGCCTACAATCTAAAAAGTCTTAGTTACATTTACTGAACATTCACAGTAGTGAATCTTAGACTACAGCAGACCAACCCTTATGCAAATGATTCGTGACCTTGCAACATATTGGAGGTTCCCCATAAATACTTATTGAATTAAAACAAATTTAAATTACATTTAGTTATTTCTTTGGACTTTAAAGTTTATTCAGTTCAGTGTATATTAAAGATGAAATCTGTGGTTTTGTATTCAATCTCATACTATGCAAAAGGCACATAATGTCAGTTGTCAGTAGAAATGCTGGCTAGTAGAGTGTGCTTCTCTCAACATTCTGTTGCTTCTCATTTCCAAAGAGCATCTTCAATGTCTTATTAGACCAACAGTAAATTATGTTGCAAATTAGTATTTAGAAAACCCTTTCCTGGCCTTGAGGCACAGCAATATTATCAGACTTCCTAAATTATTCTTCCAACTCTACCTTTTTGGGAAGTCACTTTATCAATTCTAGTATGAGTTTCTTCGGTGAATAGCAGCAATAATAATCTCACCTATGTCATAGGGTTGTTCTGTGGGTTAACTAAGAACTCTAATGTAGCATTAAAATTTTATTTTAAAAGTGGAAACCTCTCTAAGCTGCTGTACAACATCATGAAACATTATATTTATCAGTTACCATTTTTACCGTGGATATTGATTGCCTTTGTGTAATTATCTACACCTACCTATATTCATTAAGAGCCTTCCATTTTTAGAAAAGGCATTAGATTATTATAATGGCAGGGTTTCATTTCTTCACTTTGATAGATTTCCCTATTCTGTTACTATTGTTTTATTGTTATTATTATTACTAAGATTTACTATAATGTTAGAGAATATACTTTAGATTAAATTATTTTAATTACATTAAGTGATGCACATTATTTTTATTGAGTACTTACTGTAATTTACTTAGTAATTCTTAAATCAAGGGAACATGATGGTACTACACTGAAGGGAGTGCTTTGGAGCTTGTTCACTACTTTGCAGTAAACAATGGGCCTCCCTCTCTTCTTTTCAATAACCCATGACTCTTCAGGCTTCATGCTCCAGTCTATGCTCACCCACCATATGATCTCACCCAGTTTTATGGCTTAAAATCACATCCATATGCTGATTACATCTCTATCCCAGCCCTCTTCCTAACCGCAGACCTGACACCTCCACTTGGATGCCCATCAGGCTTCTCTGACGTGCCATTTCCAAGACTGAGCTGGGGTCATTCTTCATAAACCATTGGCTCCTTGTGTCTTCCCCTTTTTAATTAATGACAGTTCCCTTTTTCTACTTGTTTAGCCCAAGAATCTTAAGGCCTTCTTAACTCCTCATTTCCTCTGGTCTGTCAGCAAACCCTTGCAGCTCTACTTTTGGAATACATCTAGAATCTCACCACTGCCACTGCTACCACAATGACCCAGCCCACTTTCCTCTCTCCCCTAGGTTACAATAATTGCCTTCTACCCCTGGTCTCTCTACTTCTGTCCTTAGTCCACTGCAGTCAGTTTCAACACAGCAGCCAGAGTGATGCTGTGAAATGTAAATCATATCAAGTGACTCCTCTGCTCAAAGCCCTCTAGTCTAGTGGCTTCATCTCAGAGTAAAGGCCAAAGTCTTGAATATCACCTCTAAGGACCTATGTGATGTGGCTCACATTAGCTCTTTATCTCTGTCTTTTCTTACTCTCTACTCATTCTCTTCTGCTCATTCACCCTGGTGTCCCTGCTGTTCCTAGAACATGCCAAGTAATCAGCCCTCACCTTCCTCCCTACCACATTTGCTTTTCCTTCTTTCTGGTATATGTTGTCCCCCAGATGTCCACACTGTTAGATTGAAGGATCTATAGGCCCAATAGATCTATAGACCTTTATTTAAAAATCACCTTCCATGTTCCCTTCATTTTTCTCCCTAGTGCTTATTATTATCTGACATCTTACACATTTTATCTAATTACCTTGTCTATTATGTCTCCCCCAAATCGAATGAAAGTTAAGAGCATAGGCTTTTGTCTGTCTTGTTCATCACTGTATCCCTAGTGCCTCTAGTAGTGCCTAGTACCCAGTGGGTGTTTAGTAAATATTTTTGAATAAATACTAATAAAGCTAGGCTACAATTTCATATTTTGCCAATAGATGCCACTCTCTAAGCCTGTGCTGTGCCCACATCTGATTTTTTTTAGTTCCATATTGTTTTACAGAATGAAATAGTTTAACATTTCCAATTGTGTAATTTGAAAGTGAAATTACTGTGAAATCCCAGTGAAGTCACATGTATAAATGGTGGGCAGGCATAGCAGCTTAAACAGCTGCAGTAGGGTTTTTGTTTAGATTGGTGCTGTTGTGATGTCTGCAGGAAATGTGCACTATTACCTGAACCTATGCAGCTATCAAAAAATTCAAACAATGGAGAAATACGGCTCTACTTATATGAGAACATGTTTGAAAATAATGTTATCATATGTAATCTAAAGTCTCAGCTGCATTAAGCTGACCATCTCCTCCTCTATGTTATCCACAAATCATGTATTTCTACTTTTTTGAGGAAGAGATTTCAAGGCAGGAAAGAAGTAGTTTTATATTCTGAGTATACATATTAATGTTTTGTACTAGTGTACTGTACTTTAACAGTTATTTTTTATTATTTTAATCAGGGCAACACAACTATTTATGTGCTGGAAGAAATGATTGCATCATTGATAAGATTCGACGAAAGAATTGTCCTGCTTGCAGACTTCAGAAATGTCTTCAAGCTGGAATGAATTTAGGAGGTAAGTTTTGTATTTTTAGTTTAATAAAAATTGTTAATAGGTAATGCAACACCACTAAGATCTGTGTACTCTCAAAATTGAAAACGAAGCCAACAGGGAGCAAAGGTTTCTGAAAATCTGATGAGTTCTGTTTTCATGCTAAAACATTTTAGGAGAGAAATATTTATTAGCTAGAGTCAAAAAGAGGTATGTTTTATGGCTATAGTTCTAGTGAATTTTTCAAGCCTGAGTTTGCTAAGTTTCAAGAACTAGGCACTTAACAAAAAACAAAACAAAAATGAATGACTTTTATATAAACCCATAGCTAATAGTTTTTATTGCCACATCTGTTTAGAAATTAGATCTATATGTGATAACATTACCCACATAGGAGTACATACCTAACTTTAGAGGTAAATGTAATAAAGAAAGATATATATGAAAAAAGCTTTGAAATGTTACAGAAGCTCATCAAAAGAGGGGGAGAGGGTAAAAAACTAGAACCAAATGCGAAAGTATACAACGTCCGTGGATAGGAAGACTCAGCATCCTCAAGATATAAATTTTCCCTAAGTTAATTTGTAAATATAGTATAATTCTAAGAAAAATACCAGTTGATTATTCTAAGTTCCTAAAGAATAGCCAGGAATATCTAGAAAAGACAAATAATGGGAGGAACTAGCTCTACCAGATAGGAAAACATATTATAGCTACAATAATTAAAATAGTCTGTGGTATTTGCTTATTGATTGTCAGACAGATTAACAGAAGGTCAAGAAACAGATCCAAATGATATAGGAATTTTGCACATAATAAAACTGGCTTTTAAGATCAGTGGAGGAATGAGAGATTATTCAATAGAAAATACTATGACAATTGGATAACCATCTGGAAAACCAGAAAGTTGAATACCAGCTCTTAACTATACACCAAAATAAATGCTGATGCTTCAAAGATTTAAACTTAGAAAAATAGCCACAGAAGTACTAAAAGAAAACATGAATTTTCTTAATACTCTCCAAGTAGAGAAGACCTTTCCAAATCCCACTATCTGTGGGCTTCATATTACAGATTCAACCAACCATTAATTGAAAACATTTGGTTTAAAAAACAAAAATACAAAAATACAAAATTTAAAACACAGTGTAACATATATATATAACATAGCATTCACATTGTATTAGGTATTATAAGTCATCCGGAGATGATTTAACATATACAGGAGGTTGTGCGTAGGTTATGTGCAATACTGGATTCAGGGGATCATGGTGGACAGAAGGCAGGACTAGATTGCAGCTCCAGAAAAAGCAGCATGCAGAGGCTTCCATTGTGAATTTTAGCTCCAGATCCACTGCAAGAACAAACCAGCAATCCCGAGAGGACCCACAGACCCTCTGAAGGAAGCGGACTGCTCCCGTAGGAGCTGGGAGATGCCCCAGTTACTGTGAGTGCCCCAACTGCAGACGTGGGAAAGGGAGACCCTCCTCTCCTGAACACACACCCCCACTGGAGAAGCTGAAGGTCTGTTTGTGGGAGAAGTTTCTGACTTTACCTGGAGCTGAGTCAACTTAGAGAGCCCAGTGAAATACAGCGGCAGAAGAAGCAGCAGCAAGGTCCTGGGAGCTCTCTGGGTCACCAAGCAGCCCATTCCTGCCTGACACCGCAGGGATCCATTGGGAGGGTGGCCAGAGGAGCAGGGGGTAAAACTCCACAGGGAGAAGGAATTCTCCAGCTGAACTTTGTAACAATTTGAACAGGGCGAGAAGCCTCCTTGCCAGAACTCGGGGGAGGGCCCAAATCAGGCCTGCAGACTTCACAGGCAGGGGAAGAACTAAAGCCCTTTTCTGTGGCTGCTGGGAGGCAGATAGCCTTGGGCAAGTTTTCAAGCCCCTCTTGCCCTCTCCCTGGAAACAGACTCAGGCTGTTGGGGCGGCTCAGTGGGAGTGAAACCAGCCCTTCAGTTTGCCTGGGAGCAGGGTGAGGCCTGTGACTGCCGGCTTTCCCCCTCTTCCTTGAAAACCTGCATGACTCAGCAGAGGCAGCCATAATCCTCCTTGGTACACAACTCCAGTGAACTGGGAATCTTGCCCCCACTCCCAACAGCAGCCACAGCAAGACCCACCCAAGGAGAGTCTGAGCTCAGACATGCCTAGCCATGCCCCCACCTGATGGTCCTTCCCTATCAACCCTGGTAGCAGAAGACAAAGGGCATATACTCTTGGGAGTTCTTGGGCCCCACCCATCACAGTTCCCTCAGCACACTACTACAACTGATGCTTTCTGGAAATCGCCACCTCCTGGCAGGAGGCCAACCAGCACAAAAATAGAGCATTAAACCACCAAAGCTAAAAACCCTCATGGAATCCATTGCACCCTTCACCACCTCCCCTGGAATAAGTGCTGGTATCCACACCTGAGAGACCCATAGACAGTTCACATCACAGGACTCTGTGCAGGCAACCCCCAGTGCCAGCCCGGAGCCAGGTAGACTTGCTGGGTGGCTAGAAGAGAGACAACAATCACTGTACTTTGGCTCACAGGAAACCACATCCATAGGAAAAGGGGGAGAGTAGTACATCAAGGGAACACAGTGTGGGACAAAAGAATCTGAACAGCAGCTTTCAGCCCTAGACTTTCCCTCTGACAGAGCCTGCACAAATGGAAGAAACCAGAAAACCAACCCTGGTAATATGGCAAAACAAGGCTCTTCAACACCCCAGAAAATCACACAAGTGCACCAGCAATAGATCCAAACCAAGAAGAAATCCCTGATTTATCTCAAAAAGAATTCAAGAGGTTAGTTATTAAGCTAATCAGGGAGGGACCAGAGAACGGCAAAGCCCAATCCAAGGAAATCCAGAAAATGATAAAAGAAGTGAAGGGAGAAATATTCATGGAAATAGATAGCTTAAAGAAAAAAACAATCAAAAATTCTGGAAACTTTGGGCACGCTTTTAGAAATGTGAAATGCTCTGGAAAGTCTAAGCAATGGAACTGAACAAGTAGAAGAAAGAAATTCAGAGCTCAAAGACAAGGTCTTTGAATTAACCCAATCCAACAAAGACAAGGAAAAAAGAATAAGAAAATATGAACAAAACCTCCAAGAAGTCTGGGATTAAGTTAAATAACCAAACGTAAGAATAATCGGTGTACTTGAGGAAGAAGAGAATTCTAAAAGCCTGGAAAGCATATTTGGGGGAATAATCGAGGAAAACTTCCCCGGTCTTGAAGGAGACTTTAACATCCAAATGTAAGTAGCACAAAGAACACCCAGGAAATTCATCACAGAGAGATCATTGCCTAGGTACATTGTCATCAGGTTATCCAAAGTTAAGACAAAGGAAAGAATCTTAAGAGCTGTGAGACAGAAGCACCAGGTAACCTATAAAGGAAAACCTATCAGATTAACAGCAGATTTCTCAGCAGAAACCCTAAAAGCTAGAAGGGATTAGGCACCTATCTTCAGCCTCCTCAAACAAAACAGTTATCAGCCAAAAATTTTGTATCCAGTGAAACTAGGTATCACATATGAAGGAAAGATACAGCCATCTTCAGACAAACAAATGCTGAGAGAATTTGCCACCACCAAGCTACCACTAAAAGAACTGCTAAAAGGAGCTCTAAATCTTGAAACAAATTCTGGAAATACATCAAAACAGAACCTCTTTAAAGCATAAATCACACAGATCTATAAAGCAAAAAAAAAAGTTAAAAATCAAAAACAAAACCAAAGTATACAGGCAACAAAGAGCGTGATGAATGCAACGGTACTTCACATTTCAATAATAACATTGAATGTAAGTGGCCTAAATGCTCCACTTAAAAGATATAGAACCATAGAATGTATAAGAATCACCAACCAACTATCTGCTGCCTTCAGGAAACTCACCTAACACATAAGGACTCATATAAACTTAAAGTAAAGGGGTATAAAAGGCATTTCATGCAAATGACACCAAAAGCAAAGAGGCATTGCTATTCTTATATCAGACAAAACAAACTTTAAAGCAACAGTGGTTAAAATCCTAAACATATATGCACGTAACAGTGGAGCTCCCAGATTTATAAAACAATTACTAATAGACCTAAGAAATAAGATAAACAGCAACACAGTAATAGTGGGGGAGGTCAATACTCCACTGACAGCACTAGACAGGTCATCAAGACAGAAAGTCAACAAAGAAACAATGGATTTAAACTATACCTTGGAACAAATGGACTTAACAGATGTATACAGAACATTTCATCCAGCAACTGCAGAATACACATTCTATTCAACAGCGCATGGAACTTTCTCCAAGATAGACCATGTGATAGACCATAAAACAAGCCTCAATAAATTTAAGAAAATTGAAAATATATCAAGCACTCTCTCAGACCACAGTGGAATAAAATTGGATGTCAACTCCAAAAGGAACCTTCAAAACCATACAAATACATGGAAATTAACCTGCTCCTGAATGAGCATTGGGTCAAAAACAAAATCAAGATGGAAATTTAAAAATTCTTCAAACTGAATGACAGTAATGACACAACCTATCAAAACCTCTGAGATACAGCAAAGGCAGTGCTAAGAGGAAAGTTCATAGCCCTGAATGCCTAGATCAAAAAGTCTGAAAGAACACGAACAATCTAAGGTCACAACTCAAAGAACTAGAGAAACAAGAACAAACCAAACCCAAACCCAGCAGAAGAAAAGCAATAACCAAGATCAGAGCAGAACTAAATGAAATTGAAACAAACAAACAATACAAAAGATAAATGAAACAAAAAGCTGGTTCTTTGAAAAGGTAAATAAAATTGATAGACTATTAGCAACATTAACCAAGAAAAGAAGAGAGAAAATCCAAATAACCTCACTAAGAAACAAAATAGGAGATACTAAAACTGACACCACTGAAATACAAAAGATCATTCAAGGCTACTATAAACAACTTTACACACATAAACTAGAAAACCTAGAAGAGATGGATAAAGTCCTGGAAAAATACCATCCTCCTAGCTTAAATCTGGAAGAATTAGATACCTTGAGCAGACCAATAACAAGCAGATTAAAATGGTAACTAAAAAGACTGAAATGGTAACTAAAAAATTGTCAACAAAAAAAAGTCTAGGACCAGATGGATTCACAGCAGAATTCTATCAGACATTCAAAGAATTGGTACCAATCCTTTTGACACTATTCCACAAGAGAGAAAAAGAAGGAACCCTCCCTAATTCATCACCCTAATACCAGAACCAGGAAAGAACATAACCAAAAAAAGAAAACTACAGACTGATATCCCCGATGAACATAGATGCTAAAATTTTTAACAAAATACTAGCTAACTGAATCCAACAACATATCGAAAAGATAATCCACCATGATCAAGTGGGTTTCATACCAGGCATGCAGGGATGGTTTAACATATGCAAGTCAATAAATGTGATATGCTACATAAACAGAATTAAAAACAAAAAAATCACATGATCATCTCAATAGATGCAAAAAATGCATTAAACAAAATCCAGCATCCCTTTTTGATTAAAACTCTTGGCCGGGCATACTGGCTCATGCCTGTAATGCCAACACTTTGGGAGACTGAGGTGGGATGATCATCTGAGATTAGGATCTCAAGAGCAGCCTGGCCAACATGGCAAAACCCCGTCTCTACTAAAAATACAAAAATTAGCCAGGGGTGGTGGCGTGCACCTGTAGTCTCAGCTACTTGGGGAGGCTGAGGCAGGAAAATCGCTTGAACCCAGGAGTCGGAGGTTGCAATGAGCCAAGATCGCGCCACTGCACTCCAGCCTGGGTAGCAGAGTGAGATTCCATCTCAAAAAAAAAAAAAAAAACAACTCTCAGCAAAATCGGCATACAAGGGATATACCTTAATGTAATAAAAGCCTTCTGTGAGAAACCCGCAGCCAACATGATACTGAATCGGGAAAAGTTGAAAGCATTCCCCCTGAGAACTGGAACAAGAAAAGGATGCCCACTGTCACCACTCCTCTTCAACATAGTACTGGAAGTCCTAGCCAGAGCAATCAGACAAGAGAAAGAAATAAACAGTATCCAAATTAGTAAAGAGGAAGTCAGACTGTCACTGTTTGCTGATGATATGATCGTTGACCTTGAAAACCCTAAGGACCCCCCTAGAAAGCTCCTAGAACTGATAAAAGAACTCAGCAAAGCCTCCGGATACAAGAATAACATACAGAAATCAGTAACTCTTCTATACACCAACAGCAACCAAGCAGAAAATGAAATCAAGAACTTATCCCCTTTAACAATACCTGCAAAAAAAAATAAAATAAAATATGTTGGAATATACCTAAGAAAGGAGTCTAAAGACCTCTACAAGGAAAACTACAAAACACTGCTGAGAGTGTTTTGAAAGAAATCATAGACAACACAAACAAATGGAAACACATCCCGTGCTCATGGATGGGTAGAATCAATATTGTGAAAATGACCATACTGCCAAAAGCAATCTACAAATTCAATGCAATCCCCATCAGAATACCACCATCATTCTTTGCAGAATTAGAAAAAACAATTCTGAAATTCATACGGAACTAAAAAAGAGCCTACATAGTCAAAGCAAGACTAAGCAAAAAGAACAAACCTGGAGGCATCCCATTACCTGATTTCAAACTATACTATAAGGCCATAGTTACCAAAACAGCATAGTACCAGTATAAAAATAGGTATATAGACCAATGGAACATAGTAGAGAACCCAGAAATAAACCCAGATACTTAGAGCCAACTGATCTTTGACAAATAAACAAAAACATAAAGTAGGGAAAGGACATTTCAACAAATGGTGCTGGGATAATTGTCTGGCCACATGTAGGAGAATGAAATTGGATTCTCATCCCTCACCTTGTACAAAAATCAACTCAAGATGGATTAAGGACTTAAACCTAATACCTGAAACTATGAAAATTCTAGAGGATAATATTGGAAAAAACCCTTCTAGACATTGGTTTAGGCAAGGATTTCATGACCAAGAACCCAAAAGCAAATGCAATAAAAACAAATATAAATTGTTAGGACCTTATTAAACTAAAGAGCTTTTGCACAGTGAAAGGAACAGTCAGCAGAGTAAACAGACAACAGAGTCAGCAGAGTAAACAGACAACAGAGTCAGCAGAGTAAACAGATGACCCACAGAGTGGGAGAAAATCTTCTGTACATCTGACAAAGGGCTAATATACAGAATCTACAATGAACTCAAATAAATCAGTAAGAATAAAACAGTCCCATCCAAAAGTGGGCTAAGGACATGAATACACAATTCTCGAAAGAAGATATACAAATGGCCAACAAACATATGAAAAAATGCTCAACATCACTAATGATCAGGGAAATGCACATCAAAACCAAAATGCAATACCACCTCACTCCTGCAAGAATGGCCATAATCAAAAAAAACAGTAGATGTTGGCATAGATGCGGTAAACAGGGAACACTTCTACACTGCTGGTGGGAATGTAAAATAATACAGCCACCATGGAAAACAATGTGGAGATTCATTAAAGAACTAAAAGTAGAACTACCATTTCATCCAGCAGTCCCACTACTGGAAAAGAAGTCATTATTGGAAAGATATACTTGCACACGCATGTTTATAACAGCACAATTCACAATTGCAAAATTGTGGAACCAACCCAAATGCCTATCAATCAACAAGTGGATAAAGAAACTGTGATAGATATATATCACATATATCATATATATATATATATATCACAGTTTCTTTATATATATACACACATCAATATGATGGAATACTATGCAGACATAAAAAGGAATGAATTAACAGCATTTGCAGTGACCTGGATGAGATTGGAGAGTATTATTCTAAGTGATGTAACTCAAGAATGGAAAACCAAACATCGTATGTTGTCACTGGTATGTGGGAGCTAAGCTCTGAGGACGCAAAGGCATAAGAATGATACACTGGACTCTGGGGACTTGGGGGGAAGGGTGGGAGGGGGTAAGGGATAAAAGACTACTACAAATATGGCACAGTGTATACTGCTTGGATGATGGGTGCACCAAAATCTCACAAATCACCACTAAAGAACTTATTCATGTAGCCAAATACCACCTGTACCCCAATAACTTATGAGGAAATAAATAGATTGTGTACAATACTGTGCCATTTTATATGAGAGACCTGAGAATTCATGGATTTTGGTATCTCAGAGCAGGGGATAAGTTTTCCTGGAACCAATCCACTGAGGATGCTGAAAGATGACTATATGAAATAAACTCAGAAGCTATAAAAGCAAAAAATTGAGAAAATGAACATTACTTACAAATCAAATATTACTGCAAAGGCCTTAAACAATATGAAACTGGAGGAAATACAACTTATAGACAAAGGGTTAATTTTTCTCACAGATAAAAAGCTCCTATAATTTTATAAGAAAATAAAACCCAACTCATTAAAAAAACAGGTAAAGGATATGAACAGAACAATTGCAGATAAAAGAAATACAATTGGTTCTTGAAACACATGAAAAGATTCTAAATCTAATCATTATAATAGAAATGCAAATTAAAAATGTAATGAGATGTTATGTTTTTGACAAGGATAAAACATTTTTATGACACTGTTTGATGAGAGTATGGAAATAAAGTTAAACTCATTGATGATCTCCTGCATTTCAGGTGGGAGAATAAATTGGTACAACCCCTATGGAGAGCAATTTGGCTATTTCAATAAAATGTTAAAAGGCACATGCCTTGGACTCAACAATTCCACTTTTAGGAATTTATCCTATGTATATTCTTGCAATGTTAGAAATGATCTCTACATTAAATACTCATTGTGCTGTTATTAAATATCAGAAATTTATTAAATATTCATCTGTTGAGGATGGATTAAATAAATTACAGAATACTCTTCAGACATTAATAAAAATAAAGGGAACTCTGTATATACTAATATGGACTGATCTCCCAAGTAGTATTTAGTGAAAAAAATCAGGTTGTAAAATAGATATACAACTCATAGCATACAAAATATGCTATTTTAGAAAGCATATTGTATAGAACATTTCTGGAATGAAGTATGAGATGCTAGTAGTGGTGGTCATCTCTACAGAGAGGACTTGGGTAGCTGGAAGATGCGATAAGAAGGAAAACTAATTGTCACTGTAGATCCTTCTGTGCCTTTGAATTTTGTAT
The DNA here is from genome assembly GCF_028885625.2 of Pongo pygmaeus. NCBI lineage: Eukaryota > Metazoa > Chordata > Mammalia > Primates > Hominidae > Pongo > Pongo pygmaeus. Next base: position 161,087,836 of record NC_072376.2, on the reverse strand, counting down.
TGTGATGGAAGCATGTGTTGTGTACCCATATTGCCTATTTAAAAAAAAGTAGTTCAAAAAACTAATTAAATGAGACTTCATTTCTTCTTTGCTTTGATCAATGAATTAGCTGGCTTGGCTGATCAGGACCAGGGAGTAAACAGGACTTCCTATAGAGCAGAGCAACTCCTAGAAATCAAGAGAACAGTGAGCTTGGCCTTACTGCTAATGTGAGGACATGCTCCAAGCACCAACACCAAAGCAGAGAGAGGGCCACACTGGCTAAGGGGGCATGCCCTGGAACCAGACTGTGTGAGTGGGAGCCATTGCTCTGCCATTCACTGACCTTGTAACTTCGGGCAAGTTATCCTTTCTTTGTGCTCCAGTTTCTTTTTCCTCACATTGCATTGATCAGCACACCTACCTCTCAGACTGTGATGAGATTTGATGAGTAAATGTATGGTGAGAAGAAAGTGATTACTGAGTGTGTGTTAGTTGGCAGTGGCAGAGGTGGTGAATGTGGGGTGGGTCGTCGTGGCTTCCATAGTGCTTTCACACATTATCTCATTTTATCCTACCAACCTCTGAATCCCCAGCAAAGGCATTATGGCCCCATGTTTTGGTAATGGTTGGCCTCTGGTGCCCAGAGAAGTTAAGTGACTTGCCCAGGCAGTGAGATAATTAAACTAGATCTTGAACTTCTGAGCTCCTTTTCTGGTGTCTCTAGTGCACCACAATGTCCTCTTGTCTGATATTGGAATCATTGCAGATGTGGCCCAAAAGATTACCCTCTGTAGTATGTGAGTGAGAATCAGGACAGATTATTAATAATTTAAAATCTAGATGACACAAGGGTACAGCCACTGGTTGTAAAGTGAACTCAATCTATTTTATAAAATCCATCAGTGGATTTTTTTTAAAAAAGCATATGCTAGGAGGGTATGTTTTAATGTATCTGTATATAATGTGTAGAGTACTTTACAAATAATAGCATATATTACATAAAATATGTAAATATTGTTGTAAAGTTGTATATGAAATATATAGTCTTATCCACGCTGTAATATATGGTTACTGTTGGTTACTATAAAAATAAAATGCCTATCCTTATCATTCTTTTTTTTTCTTTTGTGAGACAGAGTCTTGCTCTTGTCACCCAGCTGGAGTGCAATGGCATGCTCACTGCAACCTCCGCCTCCCGGGTTCAAGCGATTCTCCTGCCTCAGCCTCCTGAGTAGCTGAGATTACAGGTGCCCACCACCACACCAGGCTAATTTTTTTTTTTTTTTTGTATTTTTAGTAGAGTTGGGGTTTCGCCATGTTGGCCAGGCTGGTCTCGAACTCCTGACCTCGTGAACTGCCCACCTTGTCCTCCCAAAGTGCTGGGATTACAGGCGTGAGCTACCGCGCCCAGCCTATCCTTATCATTCTTACCTCATAGGGTGTTCTAAGGATTAACTGAGTCAGTAACTTAAAACAGGATTTCTTAACATCTGCACAGTTGACATTTTGGGCCTGATAGTTCTTGTTGTAGAAGACTGTCCTGTGCATAGTAGGGTGTTTATCAGTGTCCCTGGTCTCTACCTACTAGATACCTGCGGCAGTTCACTCTCCTCCAGTTGTGACAACTAAAAATATCTCCAGACTTTACCAAATGTCCCCTTGGGGCCATGGAGCACTACTGGTTTAGCAATAATAGTAAGAAAGTATTAGGTATTTTCTGTTGAACTATACATTCCATCAGAGGAGGAATTGTTCTTTGCTTATTTGTTGCCTTATCCTCACTGACTGCAACAGTACAGGGCACAAAGTTTGGTGTTCACTGGCTATTGATTGAATACATGAATAAACAATTGGCATTTTTGAGGGCTTGTTGTGCTCTGAGCACTCTGCTGAGCCCATTATATTCACCGTCCCACTTAAGCCTCACAGCAGTGCTATGAGATACATACTCTTCATGTGTCCATTTTACAAGCGAGTTAATGGAGGCATGGAGGTTAAAAATCATCATCACTGGTCATCAGAGAAATGCAAATCAAAACCACAATGAGGTATCATCTTGCACCAATTAGAATGGCGATCATTAAAAAGTCAGGAAACAACAGAGGCTGGAGAGGATGTGGAGAAATAGGAATGCTTTTACACTGTTGGTGAGAGTGTAAACTAGTTCAACCATTGTGGAAGACAGTGTGGCAATTCCTCAAGGATCTAGAACTAGAAATACCATTTGACCCAGCCATCCCATTACTGGGTATATACCCAAAGGATTATAAATCATGCTACTTTAAAGGCACATGCATACATATGTTTATTGCGGCACTATTCACAATAGCAAAGACTTGGAACCAACCCAAATGTCCATCAATGATAGACTGGATTAAGAAAATGTGACACATATACACCATGGAATACTATGCAGCCATAAAAAAGGATGAGTTCATGTCCTTTACAGGGACATGGATGAAGCTGGAAACCATCATTCTCAGCAAACTATCATAAGGACAGAAAACCAAACACCACATGTTCTCACTCATAGGTGGGAATTGAACAATGAGAACACTTGGACACAGTGTGGGGAACATCACACACCGGGGCCTGTTGTGGGGTGGGGGGGCATGGGGGGAGGGATAGCATTAGGAGAAATACCTAATGTATATGATGAGTTGATGGGTGCAGCAAACCAACGTGGCACATATATACCTATGTAACAAACCTGCACGTTGTGCACATGTACCCTGGAACTTAAAGTATAATAATAATAATAATAAAAGCTGGCCCAAGGCCACCAAGCCAGGGAGTAGCAGAGCCAGAACCTAGATCTCTGTTCCTGGCAGCAAAACCATAATTATGCCCAGCCTCACTCAGCAGGTCCCCTCTAGGCAAAGTGGCTCAGCTATCTTTTAAAGATAGCCATGGTACAACTGTTTAGCTGGCATTTGCAGTTATCTGTAAGTGAGGTTTGGCACGGTATGTGATACAAAATTCACATAATTTGTTACTGTTTTCTGCCTATACAGGATAGGTTTTATGGGTTTTGGTAAAAAATCTTGCTGAAAAAAGCTCACTGTGAATCTTGAGGTCGTTTAAAAAAGTAGATGAGTCAAAAATGGACAGAGTGAAAACTGGTATTTATGAAAGCAATAGTTACTTTAGGTTTAAGTTATAATTTAACCACTTCTGGTTCATGAATTAAATAATTAACTTTTATTAGTTGTCCAGTTGTGTACATTGTAATTTTTTTTTCTTTTATGATTTATTTCAAAGTCTTGCTTTTAGTTTCAATTTGGGAAAAAGAAACACCAGCAATCTTACACTTAAAAAAGAGAATGTGAAGTTTAACTTCTAATGTGAAGCAATTTCTAAAATTAAAAACATGAATTAAAACTCTTTTATGTGTGTTTTGATCTCACCACTATTTTCCTAGCAAAGCAAAGTGGTCCAGTTTCTTCTACCCGCCTTCTTCTTTACTATCTCTTTTGAGGCATATGGCAACATAGTGTAATACTTGGAAGACATTTTCTTTTAGCAAATGATCATGACTCCTGGAATAAAATCCAAAATACTACAGAATATTTTTTTCCTATCTGATTAGTTGGTTAGCATGTAGTCTTAATCATGTCCCCAAACTGGCCTCTCCTTTACAATATGGGAGGAAAGAAGAATGAAGAGTGCATAGATTTGTATCTCTCAGAAGTTAAAGCTATAGAATGTGCCTCTTCCCATTTCTCTAGACCCACTCCCTCCCTCCTGCCACAAGTACTATTCTTTTTCCTTAAAATCCTGCTGGGCTGTAGGCAGCATGCAAAGGAAAATACAGCAGAAGATGTGAGAATGTCAACAGAGAAATTGAAAGGAAAATAACAGTTCTTTGGCCCTAAGCTGAACCTGCCACTCTTGCTATAGCCCATATTAGTGGATCTAAAAAAGCCCCATGGCTCTCTGTACGTGAGAATTTTCTGCTTTGTGTAGCTTTTTTTAAAGGAATTAATTCACTTCACTTTTACCAGTGTTCTGAAGGGAGTGGTCTATACATGCCTTTTAGAGCTTTTCCTAAAATATGTAAAGCATAGCACTAAAGTTAGCCAGCCCTTAGACCAAGAATGAGTCCTTTGAAGAGTTTCTAGCTTGACTGCCCCCTGGCCATAGAATATAGAGGGGATCATAGAGTTTTTCCTATTCCAGTCCTCCCATTTTACAGATGAGGAATTTGGAGTCCAAGATGGTATCATTAGATACTTGAAAAATACAGTGTAAGGATCCTAATTAGTCCTCTTCCCTTCTTTCTAAACTACCCCTCTCACTTCACATTTCGATAGGACTTGAAGTCCTCTTTCACATTCCTTTAGTGAAGACACTAAAATACTAAAATCATGCTTCCTGTAATTTTAAAAAGGTAGACTTTACAAGCCACAGTATATTTCTGAAACTGGTTCCTAATTCTGGTTCCAATGTACTTTCAACGAGTATCTGTAGTTTTCCTTAATCCTAGAAATCACTTTACTCAGTTTAGCAGGATCCTGTAAAGGTGGCCATATCGCGTCCCCCTTTCCCTCTTAGAGTGGGACACATCATAGGAAAAGCGAGAAGGATCTAAGACACAGGAAGCAGGAGCAACAGCAGACATCATGGTTGCTTTTGAGGGTTGGAGAGAAGGCAGCTAGGGGAAGAGGGAAGGGAAACAATGCAGATTGGGAGTCATTCACTAAAACAGATGCTCTTGTACATTACTGATAACAGTGGAACCACAGTGGGGAAAATACTTATATTAGAATACATCCACATAATGCAATATTAATGGGCCAATGAAATTATGGCCATGAAAATTTATAACAACATAGAGCAGCCTCTGAAAAAAGAAACTAATAATACAAAATTAGTATGCAAAATTATTTAGGTTACTTACGCTATGATTACGACCACACTAAAAGGTTTGCATGAGTCAAAAGACTAGAAGGAAATGTTAGAACACCAAAGATGGTTTGCTAGTGAAGTAACATTATGACTGCATTTTTTTCTTATCTCCTTTCTAGTTTATTAATAATATGAGCATATTTTATAAAATTTAAAGAAAAAAAGCTCATAATTTTGAACTAAAAAGAGAAGTATTAACACTAGCAGTGTTAGTAAGCAGAAGAGGTAAAGACACACAGATGGCCAAAGGAGTTATCCCTGAACAGGAAGGAGGAAAAAAGATTTAAAAAAAAAAAGCCATCAGTAAGTTACCTGCTGTGCAATACTTCTAAAAACTAAAATGTAGAAGTGAGCAGAAAACAAAAGACCCAGAGACCAGAGAATTAAAGAATCATGACTGACACACCAAACCCAGAGAGAGATCTTTTTACTTGAAGAAAATTGGCTTTACCTGCCAGCAACTTGCTACAACTAGTTGGCATGGTCACCTGCAAAACTCACAGTGTAGGTCTGGTGAGAGAAATTACAGGATCAACACCAGTGAGAGAATAGGTTTAATATCTGAAATCCAATAAGAGAAACAATTTTTATGTCTTCAAAGGGTCTCCCAAGGCAGATATGCAGTAGTTGTAGAAGTTTAGAAAGCCCAGGTGTATTGAGTTATATAAAAGAGATACCATTCCTCAGAGTTTTTTTCTTTCCATTCTCCTTGCTTATAGACAATAAGAATTTCAATGGGACTTTTGAACAGTAAAGTTGGGAAAGAATAAATTTTTATAAGTCAGTGAAAGTATGGTTTTTGCATCTTCACGTATAAACTAAGCCATATTAATTGTCATAGTAATATAACTGTTGAATTAAACAACTGGTGTTTTTACACTGCAGAATTTCATGGAGGAAATTCAGGATTGGCTCTAAAGCAGATAGAATTTAAAAGATTTGCTGTATCTCTTTTAAAGACTTTTTTTTCTTTTAAATTTTAACTCTTGTGATTATAATTTGCACTCAATATATACATCTAATTTTTGTTAGTTTCCTTCAAAACTCTCATTAAACTGGTGTCTTATTTTGTGAATGATGACATCTTAGAACAGAAGCAGTGCAGGCATTGAATGCCAGTGTTCATCCCTTCCCAGAAATATATGCAATTTTATGAACTCACTCATGCCTTGCTGAGCTTACCCAAGGAGTCTGCTTTTCTTATGTCTTTTTAAATATAAAATTCAGGGATGTTGGTTGGAAAAATTGGGTATACAGATACCCTCTGTTGCTTTCAGTTTTCCTTTACCTTTTTCACTGCAGTCTGTCCTGGTAGATTGTCATTCTAGCCTTCCTTAAAGGGCCTGAGAGCTTAGCATTTCAGACTTTTTGGGCATATGAAATCTTGTCATTTGTCCTCGGTGGTCTCAAGAGACCTAGAATCCGAACTGTCGTTTCTCTTTCCAAGTAGCATCCTCAATACACAGTTCTCTTTAGGCCAGGACCCCCAGCAGCCTCCTGGTTTCACACACTCATTGATATTTTCTGTAATACACAACTGCTAACTCTGTTAAAATCGTTTTGTGTTTTTTGTTCATGACACCTCACGTTGTTACATTATTTCAGGTCACCACAGATAATGGAGTTTTATTACAATATTAATAATTGCACAGTCTTTGTGAACTGCTGGAATATCACTCAGGATATAAGAGGCTTTCAATTTCTAGGACTTCCTCTTTGTTTTTTGTTTTTTGTTTTTTGTTTTTACCTGCTTCTTTCTGCTGTTTTCACTCTACCTCTCTTTGTCCTAACATGTTGCTTTTGCAGCCTCGTGGTTTTCAGTACAGGTTTCTACTTAATATATTCTCTCTGCCTATCTCTCAGTGTCATTGACACCTGAGTGTCCTGCATTCAAAATTCCCAAGAGGAGGGTCCAGATTAACTTGTCAGTCACCACCCAGAACAGGGCTTCCGGTTGGGCTGAGAGAATATAGACAATGTCTGCCTTTGACCCCTTGCCCTTTCCTCACCCAGGCTGGTGTGGTCAGATCACAGGGCCCTTTGGTAGAAAGTGAGAAAACCTTTTGAGAAACATTTTGACCCAATTTTTCAGAAAGGAACTGTGACTGTAACAATCAGAGTATAATAAACACATCTCTAGTACAAACCCATAACAGTTACAGGCATCTGTTAATTGCAGAACATCCTTGAAATCGCGGCAAAATTCTCAATATCCTAATTTTTATTTACGTATTTTATGCTACCTATACATTTAAAAGTGAAAAAAATCAGTTTTCAATAAGCAGATTATCAAAGCGAAATATTAGCTTCATGCTTCTTGGAACAGAACTACTGAAGGCTTTTTTTTCCAGGCAGAGTCTCACTCTGCTGCCCAGGCTGGAGTGAGGTGGCGCATTCTCAGCTCACTGAAACCTCTGCCTCCCGGGTTCAAGTGATTCTCCTACCTCAGCCTACTAGCTAGCTGGTATTACAGGCGTGCTCTGCCACACCCAGCTAATTTTTAGTAGAGATGAGGGTTTCACCATGTTTGCCAGACTGGTGTCTAACTCCTGGCCTCAAGGGATTCGCCCGCCTTGGCCTCTCAAAGTGCTAGGATTACAGGCGTGAGCCACTGCGTCCAGCCCTGAAGGCTTTATTTTGGAGTCGAAAACGTTTTAACTATGCCTGCTTTGAAAACACACGAACCAAAACAAGACAGAAAAGCATAAATTAAGCAAATCTCGGAAGCTTTAAAAAATTACTAATTAATGTGTAAGGTGGACATTCTCTTGTAGAACATTATCTCTATAACTAAATTGTTCTCTGTCACTAAATGCCAGCACTGACCCCAGGCCCTAAGATTGAGGATAAGTTCTGGGGTCAGGGATGGGATGAGGGATATGGAGATATTAGGGAAGGGAGGGCAGACCACTTACAACCAAGCATCATAGGTTAATACACTCAGTCATCTCAGAAAGGGATGATCAGCCATCCTAGGTAAAGTACCTGCTTGCTCCCTGAGAATTGACTGGTGTAATCTGCCTCAGACTTTTCTCAAACTTGTAAACATTGCATTCACTTACTTTCTGTGAATAGGTGTGTCCACTGAGGAATATAACTTAATGTTTTTTTATTTGCAAATCTGGTAGCTAATGATCTGATTATTGTTGGCTTTCTGAACAGACATCCTATTTTCCCCATTTTCACACTGAATTATGTGATTGTGAAGATGGAGAAGCTGTTTATGTTACAATAAAGTCCTCTGTTCTCAGCTCTAGAATGTACCGAAAACCATTCAGCTAACTTTCCTTCAGCTAACAGTCCTTCAGTCTTAGTAGTAAATGTATGATATTCAATATCATTAGTATCTTTTCATATGATGATTTTTCTGGACAAATAATATACCTTAAAAGGCGCTAACCCACTTCTAACATATTTTAAAACTATTGATTTGTCAAATTATAAAATGCATACTCGTTACCATGATTAATAAAGGAGAGTAAAAGTTATTTGTAATAAATTGGAATAAAGAGAGTAAGAGTCAAGTGTTTGCTGAGCACTTCATTTGCTGCTTAAAAAATAATGATTTACAGTTTGACAGAGAGGTTCTTACAAGCCGAGTTAGTAGAGCTAATAAAAATGGCTTCACTAGAATGTGCTGCTTCATTATTTTGAGAAGAATACTTAACTACAATATAAAGGCAGTTTCTGATTTAGGTCATGAAAATAAGAAACTCCAAAATGTAATCAAAATGTAATTGTTCTTCTTCCTTCAGCATACTAATGTGAAATATTTTAAATGGGAATGAAAATAAGCGTATATTGTTATCACATAATTATTTTTCATATTTAGATTAATTTGTATAGGGGGATCACAGTGTTTAAAAATCGTATCTCTGATGAATCCATTCATTTATTCAGCAAAAACCCATCACATGCCTCTGACATGCCAGGCATCCCATGCAATGACGTGATTGTGATAATAAGAAGGTAGGCGCTGTCCTTGCTCTTTCTAGGAGCTAATCTTTAAAATGAAGAAATTTATTATAGATCTGATAAGCACTGGAAATTTAGCAAAGAGACTCGAAGAGTGCCTTTAGTGTTGATAATGGCCCAAATCCCTAGAATTCTTTCTCTTTGCTTCAAAGTAATATCTGCATCTCCTTGACTTCTATCTACTGGGAAAAGGTAGAGGCATATCAGGATGGCTTCATGTGACTCTGTCCCTCACTACATTGGTGGGTTCATCCCAGATGCTCCCTTTGTACATCTATCCCATCAAATGGCCCAGTGCTATCTACTGATGCTTGCATGGGTGCTGTCTGGAAAAAGCAGCTCTGCCTCAAGCAATCTTGCAGAAAGCCCACTCACCTTCCTAACCGCAGAGCACCTCAGTTATAATTTCAACATCTACAGTAGACAGAGTTGCTCCCTTAACTCAGAATATGAAAATTGGCCCCTCAAATTCTTACCAAAAAAATGAATCCAGTTTTACTGTAAAGGTTTCTAGCTCTTGTGAAAGATACTAGGAAATGCCTGGGAGGCAGGCTAAGACTAGGGTAACCTCTTTCTAGCAGCTGACTTTCTTTCATCTCCCTTCAGCTCTGGAACCACCTTGGCACATTACTGTTTCCCCCCAGAAACTCTTCGCAACTGATGGTCAGCAACTGCTAGAGAAGCTGGGAGGCAAGCTTTATGAACAATTTAAAATTTTTATTTTTAGTTTATTTTAGAGATGGAATCTTGCTATGTCGCTTAGGCTGGAGTGCAGTGGTGCAGTCTTAGCTCCTGGGCTCAAGTGATCCTGCCGCCTCAGCCTCCCAAGTAGCTGGGACTACAGGTACATGCCTGGCTAAAAAAAATTTTTTTAATTCTTTCAGATTTCTTTCGATTCAGTTTTTTTACTCTAGCAGTCTTCAAGCCATTCTTAATTCCAAAATTAGACTAATTCACAAGTAAAAATTCAAACTGTTTCATCTTTATTTACATATGAAGGCATAAAATATACTACAGTAGAAAAATAGAAAAATAAGAAATGAAAGACATGTTGGAAACATTTTCATATGTTAATTAGATATATAATGCATGCATATAAATATATATCTTTAAAGCAAAAAACTTAAATCTCATGGCATTAAAAACACTTTTCCATCCTATATATACTCATATTTTTAGATAAATAAAGTTGAGTCAGATTAGAAATTTTAAGCCAGATTCAAAAGCTTTTGTGGAAGAATGATGGGATGTCTAGGCTGTAAGTAAGCCATCCTGTTGAACAGTTCTCACTGCATCTCAGAATCATCTGTCAAGTCTTTTAAACAGACTCACCCTTGCCCTGCTCCTAGAGATTCTCGCACAGTAAATCTGAATGGAGCACGGGCATCCTTCCTTTTCTAGGCCTCTGTTGTGCACCAGTTCACCAGGGCTAGGAACCACTGCTCCAAGGGTTGCTGACATTGGCAGCATTCTTCTTAGGATAAGAAGGTCCTTTCATTGATTTTTTTAACAGGCCTTTAATTGTTTTTTTTGTGTGTGTGTTTTGTTTTATTTTTTGATTTAGTGTTATTTATCTTTTTTAAGGAAATCACTGATCAGCATTCTGTAACTATTTCTTCATTGGGAGGAGTCCCTGAATATGATGTTTCAAGATAATGTATTTGCATTTTCCTTGACAACCCTAACATAGCCTTACAAAGGGACTACTGACTTTACCAGTTTTGTAGTCTACTGACTTTACCAGTTTTGTAGTCTACTGACTTTACCAGTTTTGTAGTCTACTGATTTTACCAGTTTTGTAGTCTACTGACTTTACCAGTTTTGTATCTCACTAATAATTTTAAATATATTTGATAAGCTGTACATTTAAATGCTACAGACCTTTGGAGTAGGGCATTTAAAATGTGAAGATTAAGGTAGGTCCGATATCGTTGGAGAGGACAAGCACTGAAACAGTGACCCTACTTCCTGGTATTGGGAAGTCAAGAGTGGGGAACAGTCTTAGGATGAAAACCGAGGAGGAGAAGGAGGGACCCTGGCATGGCTTGTGATTCATTAAGAGAGAGGAAACCAACCTGGAGATGCTACCCTAAGTGCTACTTCACTTCCACTCATCTGCCCCACCTCAGACCCTGGACGCATGTAGACATTTATACCCCCTGGGGAGACACAGAGCAAAGGGAACTGGGGTTATGGCCAGCCCCCCACATGCTCCATGCCCCAGGCTCCTGCCATGGTTGCCTTTGCTCATGCTGGTCATCAGTACAGTCAGACAGAAATGTCTGTGCATAGCTAGTGTCTTCAGGCCCCCAAGTAGATGTGTTCACCATTCTGTTTGTTCTTCAGAGGAAATACCCTCAGGAACTACTTCGTTGTCACTCCATAGAGGTGATTTGGGTCATGCCATTGAACTTTTTTAGATAATACCTGAGCGATGATGCTATTGTTGGTTTTCCAGGTGTTTTATGGGTGAAGAAAAGTCCTTATCTGACTTCTGAGTATTATATAAGGGATTCAGTTAAAATACTCTGGAGTTGAAAAACAGATCCAGAACAAAGGGGAAATTTTTAAAGGATTGACTTTATTTGCTTTATTTATTCTGAGACTCACTAACTGTCCCATTCCCAGGCAGGCTTTCATATCCAGTAGCTCAGTTTTTGTCAAATCATTTGACTTATTTTTTTAATAAACAAAATCTGAAGCTTCCCTTAGGTTGCTTGAAATTCAAAACAAATGGGATTCTATGACTGAACATAAAGCAGTGAACACAACGCTAGTTTGTTTTCAACCCAGAAACACACACACCCACTTTTGTCTCTGCCTTCTTCCTCACCCCTTGAAAGGTTCTGAGCCACTCCCATGAATCTTCTTGTGCTAGGGATCCTAATACCTGCCTGCCCAGCCCTCTCCACACAGTCGGGGGCTCCTCCCACCCATGCTCCTTCTGCTTCAGTGCTGGAGCAGTTTCTGCTGTGTCAGCACTGCTGGTTTGAGTAACAGGGCCCTCTTTGTCAGCTACAACAAGGGCCTCTCATTTGTGCCAGACACATAGGAGGACCAAGAAGGAAGCCCCCTGGATTCCTGTGGGAATTAGTTTCCTATTGCTGCTGTAACAAATTTACCATAAGCTTATTGGCCTAAAACAACAGAAGTTTATTATCTCACAGTTCTGCAGGTCAGAAGTCCAAAATTAGTCAGTCTGGGCTAAACTCAATGTGTCAACCGACTGTGTTCCTTAGAGGAGGCTCTGTGAGAGAATTCACTTGCTTACCCTTTCCAATGTCTAGAGGCTGCCCACATTCTTTGGCTCGTGGCCCCTTCTATCTTCAAAGCCAGATTAAAGGCATCACTTACACCCCTGCTTCCATCATCACATCTCCCTTTCTCCTGGTCCTGCCTCCATCTTTCCCCAGTAAGGAGCCTTATGATTACATGGCACGCACCCAGACAATTCAGGATAACTTCCCTATCTTCAAATCCTTGATTTAATCTTCAGAGTTCCTTTGCCATGTAAGGTGACACATTCACAGATCCCAGGCATTGGGAGGTGAGGTCTTCATTATTCTTCCCACCGTACTACGTAATGACCTATGTCCAACAAAAACATGTTGCCACTCTGTCACCCACCTCATTCCCCTCTGTCCTTACTCCCTGACACCATCCCTCCCTTCCAAGAAGTCTCTCTGTATTCTTGCTAGTTTGTGCCTTTGTCAACACAGTTCTGAAATGGCCCCTACGTATTCCTCCCCTGTGCTAATAAATCTCTGTAATCAACTCATCACCTCCAAGTTAAGTGTACTCCTCAGAGATCAACCTTTACACAGTGGGGAAAGCTTTCATTCCCTTTTAGACAGTTTTACAATGTTATATATGTTTATAATTTATTAAGACTTTTCCTACAAAGCTTTTCATGACTTCCTTAGATGGAGTTGATTAGTACCTTCTCTGTGCTTCCAGAGCCTTTATTATAGCACTCATCACATTTTATTATAATTATTTGTTTATAGGTTATTTCTTGCCAGATAGTCTGAACTTTACAAGAACAGAGTTGTCCTTTTGTGTTTCTCTTCAGAGCACTTAGCACAGTAGATGCTTAATAAATGCTTATTGAATGAATGAATGAATGAATGAATAAACAAACATGCCATTAAACCTTGCCTGTTTGGCCAAAAAATAATAATCACGACAAGGTTTGGCTCTACAGTTATTAAAGACACAAAAGATTTCATTATAAAACTAGTCCTATAACAGAGTCCAACGATGGTATTTTAACAAAGTTTTAGTGTAATATTATTTTTTCCATTCCCGCACCAGGACAATGCAGTTTCCAAAAAACACATAAGTCTTGATCCTTATTGTTGACTTATATAGCATAATTTGGCAACTTCTTAAATGATAATATACTGCAGGAAAGGCTTATATCTCTTCAGTCCTTGGCGAGGAATTCTAAGTACTGTTTGAACTTCTTGGTTATGCTTACTTAACTAAAATTTTTGTCACCAGAGTGGAAGACAATGGGGTGTTGGGATAGCTGTTGCTGCTGTTAAGGCAAGAATTTCAATCCTGGTTTGATGGTTTGTAGTGAACTTTGAACCTCATTAGGTTTAAGGTAAAAGAAAATTAGGATGAGTTGACTTGGAGTAAAGGATGGACAAATGAGCCCTCGAGACAAATGTAAAAATGCAAAGAATAAGAGGTAACAAAAAGAAAACAAAACCAAGAGTGAGACAAACCCTAAAACCTAAAGTATAATAATAATTAAGAAAGAAAGAAAGAAAGAAAGAAAGAAAGAAAGAAGAAAGGTAAAAAAAAAAAAAAAAAAAAAAAAAGAGGCAAACCCGACATGAGTAGGTTAAGATGAAAGGTTTAGTTGAGGAGCTTAGTGGAGTAAACTCCCGGGGATTATCAACTAAATTATTGGATTTCATAGTTTTTAGAATACATGTAATCCAAGGTCAGAGTCAGGAATCTGTACTGATTTCAGGTGGGAGGAACACCTGTCTTCCCAGGAACTTCAAGATTGACAGGAAGCCTCAGCCCTTGTCTGGGTGGCCACTTGAGTAGAGTGGAAATAAGCAGTGCTGTGTTTAAGACCGTGAACACAAAGACAGTAGTGTAGCTCCACCTCTGGGAAATAGAGAAGCCTTCCAGCTGAAAAAAGAGAGCATTATCAGGCAGGACCTATAAGGCAGCAATACTGGGTCCCTGGCCTGTTAGGAACTGGGCCACACAGTAGGAGGTGAGTGATGGGCGAGCACCGCCTTCTTTCAGATCAGCAGCCGAATTAGATTCTCATAGAAGCACGAACCCTATTGTGAACTGCACATTTGGGGGATCTGGGTTGTGCGTTTCTTATGAGAATATAATGCCTGATGATCTGAGGTGGAACAGTTTCATCCCAAAACCATCCTCCCCGTCACTGTCCAAGGAAAAAATGTCCTCCACAAAACCAGTCCCTGGTGCCCAAAAGGTTGAGAACCACTGCTATAAGGCATTCATCTCTGATAAAAATGTGTGCGTAGATAACTGGGGAGTGTGAAGCTGCACTCTTTATTGAAGTAACTCTGTAGAGCTTGTACCTGGAGATTCCTTCACATTGTAGTCATGTTTAATTGTGCACTTAAATTGGCATGGAATAGGGAAAGGGGTGCAACTTTCAAAGATGAGGCATAGACCGTAAACGTAGGGGTGTGGACCTTTTTACCTCCAGGTGGTGTCAGCAGGAAGTCGACGCTTGGGCACCAGTAGCAGCAACACAGCTGAAGGAAGTGTGCGTTTAGGAGAAGCCCTGTTCAATCACAGGAACAAATATTCTTTTTAATGGATGGCTAGTAAGAAAGCCTGTTGTGGAGATCCCAGTTTAAATTTTGATGTGAGTGTGAATGTTGAGATCAACCAGTCATTACTCATTTTTTTATGAGTGTAATAACATCCAGGATATGTGCTTGTCAGTCAGTACATACACCCTTTGGGTGTGGCAGGGTACTTGGCCATGTCTTGTGATAATAAACCTGATATTATGATTACACTAAACTTTGGGTATTTCTCTAGTGGACTGTGTACTTGTGCTTGTGTTTCTTGTAAATTATGTTCGTAGTTTAAAAGTGTGGCCCTACTGCTAAGACTTTGGCATCTAGGAAACTAAATGTAAGTTTTAAATAAACATATGTAAAACATATTCCAATCTCTTACAACATCCATGACATATTTATGGAATTTTTTTATAGAATTCACTCATCTATAAAGCATGGGGGTAGGAAGTGAATACTCCATCGAAGGGGAGTGGCTAGTCCAGGTCGAGCTGTTTGTTGCCATGCCAAAGGGAGTGGCCAGTTTCAGTTCTAGCTATTTGTTGCAGGTATTGCCAGATTCAAAAAAAAATTTTTTTCAAGCAGTGTCAGAAGTGCAAATGTTTGTGTGAAATATGTTAAATTTTGAAAGATGAAAATGAATTTTTTTATTATACTGAGTTCACTTTTGAGTTTATGACTTATGCTATTAAGGAAACTAACTTTAGGAGCATAATGAATCAGCATGCTGCTTATTTCAGTTTTCATTTGATCGTTTTTTGTATACCCAAGAGATTTCATGATCTTTCTAGTTCACTGTTCTTGCTTTAACAACTTCCTTAGTATAGACCAGTGAATCTCCACCAGGAGTGATTTTACTCCCGGAAAGGACATTTGGCAAAGTCTGGAAATATTTTTTATGGTCACAATTGGAGGTTGGGGGATTGCCACTGGCATCTTTTGGGTAGAGGGCCAGGAATGCTGCTAACACTGTACAATGCACAGGACCGTTTCTACACAAAGAATTACCCACCCCAAAATATCAATGAAGTTGAGAAACCATGGTGTAGACCAAATTTTTAATATCTGTCCTTTCCCTCCCTCCCTCTCTTCCTTCATGTTAACAAATCTTCTTTTCTCAGTTTCTCTCTTTCTCCTGCTTTCTGTAATCTCATTCAGAACCTTTAGGTTGATAGTTCTCAATTCTAAAGTGCAGGAAAAATCACATGGGAAGTTCATTAAAAATGAAGACTCCCAGCCTCCACTTGTAGATACTCTGCCATGTGTACTTTGGGCAGCCCAAGATTCTGCATCTTGAGTAAGCCCTGAGGCGATTATAAGGAAGATCACCCATTGACCAGAGTTTGAGAAGCAGTATGATCATCTCTGTTTTCATAGTCTTTGGTTTTATGTGTTTTGTCATTGTTTAGATCTTTTATCATTTGAACTTCTCAGTTATATCCCATTACTTTTATTAAGCTCTTAAAATAGCCATAGCTTTTAGTAATTATTTACACTTTGGGAAGTAAGTAAATTAAAGCATAGTTGAGGATAAAGAGATGAATATATATATTTATATATATTATTTTATATATATATATAAAGTCATAAATCATATTTGATCCTTATGAGTTGTTGAAGTAGCTACATAGTATATCTTACAGGGTTCCTTTCCCAAATTTCTAATTTCTTTTCTCAGTCTTTTTTGTAATATATCATATGTGTTTCTCAGAAGAAGTTGTTTGACATGAGCTCCCTGCAAATACAAGATTAAAATTTTGTTTAGCTTTTTAAGCATAGGAACCAAGTGAAAAAAAAGAAGTGTGGACTATAACAGCTGATAATATTGAGAATAATTTATGTAAGTGATTTCTTAACCATACTGATGTTAATGTTATGAAAGATTAACTTTCCAGAGAGATGAGTTTAGGCCATGTACAGTGAGGGCAATATGGTCATCGTAGATCTATTCATCCACATGCTGCTTGGTACTTAGAAAAACTGATGTTTATGCCATTGTAGTGACCTGCCCTCAGGGGCTTCAACTTGTATCTAACATTCACATGTTATGGTATATTGATTTCAATTCACAGGGCTTTGATAGTCAGGTCTACAAAAGTTCTTTAGTGTCTTCTTGAAATTTACAGTTAGAGTGATGCATGGTAATTATTGGGTGCTTTATGAAGGCATATTTTTGGTATGTGATTACTAAACATAGGCACATTACAAACATAGGCACATCCCACACAGGTAAGACAACTCACTGGCTATCTGCTAACAAGTTGGCCACCAAGAGTCATGGACAACTTTGTCATCCAACTTTGTAGCTTCTCACAGTAATTCTGAAGAAACTATTTTGTAAAAAGCTGAAATTCCATTTAGATGGTTTTGTGTTTATGCCAAATTAAACAGATATTACAGTGGTTGTTGGATGGCCTTGGGAGAGGTTTTTAGCCTTCCCCTCATAATTTTCACCAAATGCCTTCCAACCTATCCTAAATAAATATCAATAAATGTCTTATGAAGCAAATGTGTTTTCACACATTTCTCTAAGTCCCTCCTACATAACAGTTCTGGTGCTGACACTGCTAACAGGCCACTGAACTTGAAACGGTGAGTCTCCATGTACATGCCACCTCTATCAGCTGGAACCCTGGCAAGCCAGTTCATCTTTCTGGAACTTTATCTCCTCTCATTGAAAATAGATTAAATTGGATGTTTTGTGAGGTCCTTTCTGGGTCTAGAAGGCTCTCATTCTCTTAGAGTGCTCACAATTTGGGTACTAAAACCTTGAATTGATGATGGGCATTTGGGGCAGGGGGAGATTAGTCTTTCTGTGCATCACTTGCCCCTTCCATAAGGAAGAGAGGGTCAAGGTCAAATACACTTTCCATCATTCCACCCACAAAAAGGAACCCATGCTGCTGTGGCTCATTTAATGATGTTTATTGGGCCCTAAGATTAAGTATATAGACTGCCTCTTTCCTGGAGTCTATTTCTGGAGTATGGTTCTATGAAGCTAAAGGCCTCTTTTCTTTTTGGCTTCTCCCTGTCTCCTCTCTCTTCAGACTCTCTCAAGGTTAGAAGTGGCAGGACCGCCTGCTTGTTTGCTGCCCAGCCAGAGAAAACAGCATTAGGTCCCCCTGGCCACAGGGCTGTCAGGTCCTCTGCTCCTGTACTTGGCTTTGCTTCTTGGAGGTTGCTTGACTTACTTTTGTTATCAGCGTGATGCTGGGTTGAGCCTTGCCTGGAATTGTTTTCTAGGTAGACTAGCCTAGTTCATTGGGGTTTGGGGTGAAATTCAACATCCTCTCTTTCCATTTCTCTTAAAAGTGTTATTAGAAAATGGTGGCTGTGGTTATCACATCAAGAAAAGTAACGTGGTATAGAGGGTCAGCAAAGCATTCATTTATTGGTTTATTTGCTCTTTCTTTCCCTTGGTTCAGTAAGCACTTATTTAGTGCCTGCTGTGTGCCATGCAATAAAATACTTAGATAAGTTCTAAGCGTAATACTTCAGAAACTGAACAAACGAGTATAGAGTATATCATGTTGGGCATGGCCTTATGATCTTTATCCTCTATGATCATATCTGTGAAGGGAGAATATCTGACTATAAAAGAGAATGTCTAATCTTAACTGTGGGTCCGAAAAAAATCACTAAAGGATAAAAATGCTCTAAAGGGAAGGTTATATAGACTTTTGTTAGCCCCATTTAAATTTGGGGGTTGAAATTATTATGAGGGTTAAAAAGAGAGTTTTACATAGTACATGACTTAGAACCACATCACTCATTTTAAAATCATAGCACAAGGTTGGCCTTATTCCAAGTCAGCAGTGAAGAACCAATCCTAGTCAAGAGCTTCACTGGAGTGACAGCCATGGGCCACCTTGTGACCCAGGAGAGGCTTGTCCTTACACTGACAAAGCCATCAGTGAAATCATTCGTTGAAGATCCATCATTCTTTGGACCTAGGAATATAAGTGTGAAAATCACCACATGCAGCAGACTTTGTTTTAAATGAAGGGAAACCTACCATTAGAACATAAGCAGAATAGTAACAAGGAAGTGGCAAACAATTTGAGAGAAGAAACGAAAACTGTTTTGTTTAATTTCTGTACTATCAATGTAATGTTACTTTAAAAATTAATAGCAATTTAAATGTGAATTACAGCCCCCAATCTCCCCCCAAAAAAACTTTCAGAAATGACCCAGCTGTCCTTCCTGAACTACCCCCATTAAAATTTCTGGAAGTCCTCCCAGGACGGGTCCTTCACAGCTTTGATGGATAACGGCTGAATGTTTCTATCTAAGTCTATTGTTCAATCTCATATGAATGGAAAATACAGATTATAAGGAATCATGAAAAATAAAAAACCCTTTAACGTTAAACTTTCCCCAAAAGCTTATTTTCAATGAGTTGGTATCTTATATATTAAGAACTTTCTTAAATCCTCTCTTGGACCCTTTTCCTTTAGGGTGGTAGGGTATGACTAAATGATAGAAATACGAAGAATACTTTTGAAACTAAAATGGGAAGCACATTCTTTTAAAGAGGCATTTGTTCAGCCTGCTGTGCAGAATTAGATTTCGAGAGAGTCACCAAAGCTCTGGAATTTACACTGTGGCAGAATACCAAATGAAAAAACAGAAGTTAGTCTTGTAAACAGAGCTGGGCAGGGCAGGGCAGGCCTGTGTGTCTGCCCCCATTCTGGCCACTCTGGCTTGGCCCTGCCCACCACCAGGTCCTCGGCAGTGCCCTGAGACCTGACGGCACAAGACATCATCAAAGTGCCTCAAGATGCTGCAATACCAACCCTGTGTGCAGAGACAAGCTGGAATCCAAACAGGAGAAGTAACTGCAAGACAATCACTTATTCAAAAAAGGCGATTTTGTTTGGCTCTGCTTTATCTGGGAGTTTCCAGACCAATTCAGTCTGTATCCTGAAGAGATCCCAGCCTAGAAAAATAAGTTTTTTTTTGAAGTACGTGCATCATTGGCTACTATTAATTCTTAATTTAGACTAATTTTGATAATGTCAGTGGAATAAAATGAGTAATATTTAAATGCATAAAAGTAATAACTATTAAGGTTTGCTTTCTCTTTCCTCGGGCCTATTTAATTTTGCCCTCCAACTTGCGTGGCATCCTGTTAACTCATTAATATGTACTTACTATGCTTTTCCTTTTTTATATTAGTACTAGCCTCTGACTTGAAGATTGTTTAAAAATTCTGCTTAGCTTCTTTTGTCTTGCGTTTGTAAAATCTTCTTAATAATAGAGTGAAGGTACTCAGAAATACAGACTGTTAAAACAATTGTGAAAACTTTTTGTATCAATTCACAGGATTATTATTTTGTTTGGTTATCTGGCTCATCAGTTGTTTTTCTTACTAAGCAATTTTAATAGTTTTTAATGGTTCAGTTATAATCGCAGCATTAGTATTCTTGAGTAAAACTCAGTTTTCTTTTCATATAAATAATGTAAAGGATTACTTATGTTTTGATTATAATTAAGGTGGTTTTTGATAATATATGTTGTTAAGTAATAGTTCTTTAAGAAATAATTAAAATTATAATGATGTAGCCATAAGTAATTTATTTCACAGAAAGACTTGAACTAAGAGGAAAGAAATATTTTGAAGAAAATTAATATTGGAGATAAAACTGCTCTCCTGGTGTGTATATTTTTTTATTCCTCATTAGAAGTTTTTATTTCTTAGTACACAAATTATACTAATCATAAAAAAATTCTGAAATTAAATTTAGGCAACTTCCTTAGCTGTCTTAGAAGTCTTGGGTACTTCCAAGTCACTGGGTGTAATCAAGGGACCAAGATGTGGAAACCACTGCACTATAAGTAGCAACAAATGTTTAGAGGGAGAACAGAATAATTGAAACAGCCCTAAAAAGTGACGTGCAAGCAAATGTACATGTATTATAGTTTAAATATTCTTTAAGTGCTTATTCAAGGAATCTTTGGCTTAAATTTTTGTTTTTTATAAAACTATTACTTAGTATAACTGTTCCCCTCATCTATCTGTTTGGTAAGCTCTTATTTTTGTATGTCATATTTGCTTGATGTGGACCCTGCTTGAGTTGACTTGACAGTTTGAGGAGGTATGCACAGGGCCCTTCCTGGCACATTTCTACCACTGTAGGTTCCAGCATTTAACTAGTTATTTTCAGCCCAAGCCTAGTGAAGATCATGCTAGAACTTGGGAAGGCCTAGTAAACTAAGCTGGGTGCTGTAGTCCATTTCCAGGTCACTGCCTTTTGCCTCTTTCTCATAACTTATTCACCCCTGTGACCTTGTTAGAACAGTAATGTTTCTTCATAAAACATTCTTAATGAGTCTATTTACCTTGCATGCCCAATGAGATCGTGTTTCATGTAATAAATTCTCTGCTGAAACATATGCCAAGAAGGCAGCCCTTGAAGCTGTTAAAGAATTAACTTTTTAACTGAGGGAGGGGCCATTTGCTATGTGACTACAGCTATCATAGTGCTATTTTTCTTATTTTAAATGTATTATAAAACTACTTAGAGGTTTCCTTTTTTGCTTGTTTTACACATGCACATACATCAGTCTTCAGCATAGTTATCCTCAAAGAATAAGAATTTACAAAGCAGATACTCTATTTTCTAAAGAATGTAAATTTGCTTTAGATATTTACATCTAGATAATGATATATTTGTCTGAAGAAGTTACCAGTTGCAATGGAGCTCAGGAACTTTATTTTTAATAAGAGAAGTAGTAAGGTCGTTCCTTAGTAAGTTCTATTTTTTATACAGACTGACTAGATTGATTTCTATCTAGTCAGATAAGATTGTTAAATTCTCCTCCAGTTAGAATCAAGGTGTCATAACAGGGAACAAAAGCAAAAAGCCTGAACTGTCTGTAACAGTAAAATAGCCTTCCAGTGTGAAGAAGTTGACTGTGCTGCCCAGGGAGTTAGAAATGAAAGCAACTTGTGTATTGGTACAGGTTGTTACAAGCCTCCTATTTAAAAGACTAATCTCTGTCAACAGAGGTGACCCAGTGGTGACCTTATAGATAATTTAGAAAAGCCATTTTAGCTGTCGATCCTCTTCTCACCCGCTTTGACCTTCTGATTAGATGTCATTAGATGTTGTCTGCAAATGTAATGGGATTTCTGTATTGTAGTTTTTCATGTCATTACAATAAGTCACTTCCCTCTGATGCTACTTACAGTTATTGCATAAGTCACTTTACCCCTCTGTACATGGTGATAACACAGTACCTACCTCATAGTGTGCTTATGAAGACATTGAATGGGATATTTCTAAAAGCTGTTATCTTAGTACCTGACATATAGATTCTCCATTAATGAGAGCTCTTTACTATTTTCTCCACTAATAAAATAATGTAATCTCAAGATTACAAGAAACCAAAGAGTGTTTTTTACATACAGGACTGAGCAAACAGCTTGCTTTATAATGGTGAAACTACTTTTAAAAAAAGGATGGTGGGGGTGGGATAGAGCGGAGAAGAGAGCACAGAGGACATTAGGTGTTTGGTTTTTTCCCATGGTGCTAGACATTCTCTCAAGCAGGCATTCTGAGATCACAGTCTTTGCCCTTTGTGCATATTTTGGAAATGTATTTCTGAAATTATCTTTTACCACACATATAAATACAAGGGATTTATTCCTGTTTTTCGGAAAAGTATGAACCAGAGAGATTTCTTTCAGACAAATGTAAGTCTGGAATGTATATCAGAGGGTCTTATTTACTTGCATTGTAGGGCCACCAGATCTCAATAACTCATTTAATCACTTTCTTCTACCTTAGGGCAGAACTGCCCTTAGGCAAGCAGGATGCCTGCCTACCTATTATCTTAGAATTTTTAGAAAAGAATAGTACATGTTCTTGCTAGTAGTGCATTCCAAGCTTTCTCCATAACACATTCCAGAATGCTGGGAGGAAATTCTCCTAATGTCTAATCTAAATCCCTTCTGCCCTTTAAACCCTTCATATCTTATCTTGACCTCAGTGGAAACAGAAAGTAGATGCTCCCCATGATTTAGCCAATGTCTCTTTAAGTTTTTGAAACTGTTATCGGGCTTCTTTCTCACAGACCTCATCCTCTACTCTGGAATAAGTCAACCGCAGTCTTTTCCACCTTTTTTCTTTCAGAAGTATGTTTTGTCCTGAGGGTGAAACATGTGGGTAGAGGATTTGTCATTTTGTTACTCCCTTCTGATACTCCTCAAGGTCTATATCAGCACAACAGTGACAGGGCCCAAGTAGGAGTTATCATGCGTAATCAATCCACTGTCCACCCACCCTGGCAGGGAGGCACCAGCCACCTCTCTGCCTCACCACTGCTGCAGCTTTTCCTAAGAGGTGCCGGAGGGCACTTCGGAATTACAGGGCAGCCTCAGCCCCATGCCATGCAGTCCAGCGGTGGTCTATCTTGTTTTCATTCAAAACCAGCCAGGCCTTGAGCACAAGAAAGCTCCAGAAGCTTTCTCCATTGCCCAGAGATGATTACCAGAAGCTATTTAAATCTCTGATGTTCTGAGTTTCCTCTTCCCCTGAGGTTCTTTCTTGGTCTAATGAGGTCCCCAGCCTGGCCAGACCTCGAAGACATGTTGTCTCACCTTGAAAACCCCTTCTGTGTGCACACATTCCTGAGTTTGATCGGCATTAAAAAGGGGAGGGGGGATGAAAAATGTACATATTAGAGGAGAAAAAAAGAATATAGCTACAGAAAATACAAACGTCTTAAAAGTAATCATGCTCACCATCTGTCTAGCCCTAGAAGAACCTCAGAAGCATCTTCCCAGCTTTGTCCCTATCTGACTTCCTGTCTGTCTCCAATGGTATATTTCTGTTGTGGGGAATCATCTTCCAGAAATTTGTTATTGTCTCTGTAAAATCAGAGAACCCCTATTCTGACTCCCTCGGATTCCCTTGAGCCCCTCTGCCCAGTTCTGGCTTCTGACCTAAGGGACTCTCCTCTTAGGTGGGTCAATGGCACTTGACTCCAGGTGGATCCTCATACAGCAAAGTGTCCTGGTCCTCATAGGCCTTTGGTATAATCTGCCTCACACCAAAAGCAAACCAGGGCTTGGTGGAAATTACCACAGAGGGGACAGGATAGTGTGCGCTCCCATGGAGAGAGAAAACAACTTCTCTCTGCCATTGTCTTTCTCTCCAAATTTATTGTAAATGCCGGTGACCCAAAACTTATCATATCCAGCTTTATAAACCTAATTACTTTATTATATATCGATTCAACTTCCCTAAGATTGTAATCTCTTATCAGTGCTCAGATCTTGTTAGTCAGCATTACATTGCTCACAAACTGGGTACTTCTTATACAGTGGGTGGATATTAGTTATTTGCTAAGTAAGTAATAAACTTATATAACAATTGCAACAAATTTATATTTATTGTAGATATAGATGCAGGTATCTGTGGATAGCTTTACATACACATTAAAATGTAATATATGAGGCCAAGGCGGACGGATTACCTGAGGTCAGGAGTTCGAGACCAGCCTGACCAAACATGGTAAAACCCCATCTCTACTAAAAATATTTTAAAAATTAGCCAGGTGTGGTGGTGGGCACCTGTAATCCCATCTACTTGGGAGGCTGAGGCAGGAGAATTGCTTGAACCCAGGAGACAGAGGTTGCAGTGAGCTGATACGGTGACACTGCACTCCAGCCTGGGTGACAGAGTGAGACTCCATCTCAAAAAAAAAAAAAAGTGTAATATATGGATACTCACTCATTTGGAATATCTTTTAAAATGATCAAAGGTTGGGTTTGTGTTTGCCTTAGCATGTTTTCTATGTCAACAAAATCAATAATACATGTTAACTTGTTAAATTATGTAGATTAATCTGAGAATATTTGGAGACACTTTAAAAAACAACCTGTATTCAACTTTCTTAACCACTCTAAGAGTATTTATAAACAATTGAAATGCTACTTCCTTACAATCAATTGACAAGCTAATTATTTATTGCCCTGGGACCCAGTTCTACTGGTGTTTATTGCATTGGGATTGATTTAGATTATCTTTTTCCTATTAGTGCAAATTTGTTCTTAACCCTATAGAAGGATGACATTGCTTCCTTTGGTTTCATGGCCAGATTACTTAGTTGCCTCCTATCTTTGAGAGTACTCCTTCTCTGGCAATCGAAAGGCAAAGAGAAATCATGCAGATAAAGAGATGAGGAAAGAACAATTAGGGTTATTGGGCTGAAATTCGTGCCCCATGTATGAGGGTGACGGGAGAAATGGTCTGTTAAAGAGGATAGTTGGTGGTGGGGGCAAAGGGAGAGAATGCTGTTACTGTTTTGTGGGCAGTAATTACATTTGGCCTATGAACAGAAAATATATATTTTAATATAACCTCAATATAGCCTCTCTAATGTTTACTGCCAAGACCTAAAATTTCAAGACATGGCATGAAGCATTTCTGCAATCACAGAATTCTCACTTTATTTTTTTCTAATGAAATATTGTAGTTGAACAAGATTCCGTATTCTACTATATATCACTCTTTTACTGTACTCCAGAGGGAGAAAGTTGTCCTGATTACCATTTCTAAGACTAAAGAATCTTTACGTGGTGAAAGTCTTAGCCAGCCATCATTCGGCCACAACAGTGGCTTGTCAAAAGGGTATGTAGCAGGTCATACCAGCCTCAGGAGGTGGAGCAAAGCAAATAAAGAAATCTTGCCATGTCATGTTTCAAAGCTCTTGTGAATCTTGAGATCTCATTAGAAATCTATCACAGTTTTAATAGAGTCCCACCAAGATGTGCTCTGCCTGCTCTTTTGCAGGTTGGTCAGGTTAGGGAGCAGGGCCTCCCCAGTGCCAGTTCCTCGGGGAACAATTCACGAGAATCTAAGGAGTTGTCTCCCAGCAGTGCCAGGAAAGAGTGGCTGCCAAAATGTTACTAGTAATTAAGGACTAGGCACCTGAGGGCAGCAACTAAGCACATACTAGTTATTATAACATCCAGGTAGAACAAGTGAAACTCCTCTTTTAAGTGAGTTTAATTGGGACTGGGAGACACTTACAGTCACATTAATGTACCCTGCACGTGCACACACACAGATACAGACACAGCTACTGTTGCTGGCAATGGAGAAAATGGTGTTTGTGTCTGGCTACCCAGGAACATGAGATCACAGAGCACAATGGCCATAAACTCAATATTGATTTAGTAAGGTGCTAAATAGTGGTAAGCTCCCAGATGTATGTTCACTGATGCTTTTGGTTAATAGAAACATGTTCCTTAAGTATCTTCAGCCAACAATGTTCCTGTGTAATTAGCAAACATCTTAATTATACACTTGGATTTGAAGCTTGTGCTAGCTAATTTTAAAGTATAAAAATTATACAAATTAGATAAAGAGAAAAGGTTTAGAAGAGAGACTGCATGTAGCATAGAGGTTAAGGGCGTGAACTCTGAGCCATAGCTGGATTCAAATCCTCACCCTGGTATTTACTAGCTCTGCAATATGAGAAAGTAGTTAATCTTTCTGTGTTTCAGTTTTTTCACCTGAAAAATGAAAATAGTGCCTATCATAGGGTCATGCTGAGCATTGGAATTCTGAAAACAAGTAAAAGCTCTTTTGAACTGTGCTTGGAACATGAAATGATAAATACATTTAGCTTATTTTAGATATGGTATTTTAAGAGTAATAACTCCACAAGTGGGTCATTACACAGTAGAAATTTTGAAAAGGAATAATAATTAACAATTCAGAAATTTTATCATAACATCTCAGAAGCTTGCCCACATTTCCCACAGGGAAGTAAACTAATACTTTATATATGTACTAGTTTGTTAATGTTTATTAAAATTTTTAAATAAGGTAAATTTATTCAACAGACATTTTTATTGAGTACCCATAAGCATCATGGGAAGTGATATGATGTTATAGGGATACATAAGACATTATTACCCACTTTGAAGAGCTTAAATTTTACAATATAGCATGTTTTAGAACAGTATAAAATATTCAAGCATTTTAGAAACATTACTTTGATATAAATATAATGAATTAAGTAACCATATTTTTGGCCCTTTTAGAAAAGATACTGGGTACATACGCATGGCTGAAGATACACTGGAGATATTTATTACCTTGAACTATTGGAGTAAATATGGATTATTACTCAATTCCAAGTGTCCTACATATATTCACAAAATCACAGTATAAAGTTAAATGTACCTGAAATGCTAAATGTGATGTCGATAATCAGCTCCCTAGGTTTATGCTACAGACCACAGCCTTGTGTGTAAGTGCTAGAGAAAATATTAAGTATTCTTCATGACATTTCCTATCATTGACCTTAAATCAGCCGTGAGAATAAGCACAGCATTGTAGACTGAAAGCCTAAAGCAATATGAATTTTATCATTAGTTTGCAAAAAAAAGTCACATTTAATAAAATTTGAAAATATCACCCTTGGCTGTTTCTAGTCAATAAATTATGGTTATTGTCAGATGTGGTCCTATAAAGGATGAGAACATCTTAATGTGCTGGAATATTTTTAATGCTCACAAAATAATGGGGGAAGAATGGAAGTGACATTGACATGTTATTTCAGATGTTAATAATAATTTCCAACACGTTTTTATTTGTGATATCCATTTAGTTCTCTGAGAGATAAGAGAGGGAGACATTGTCATGCCCATTTTTCAGATGAATCAGTTGAGACTTAGAGGAGAGTTTATCTAATTGCCCAAAAGACAGATTAATGCTATTGAGGATTTTCTTCAGCTCTGATAGAGTCGTCAGTTGACTAGTTTTTAGATTACCTGGGTGCTTGGTTCTTTTCTGTTTTGTCTAGTTTTTGAGGCACTTTGCTGAGTATTTTTCATTTGTTCACTCATCCATTCATTGGAAGTATCTGGGTTACTAGTGCCGGCTCAGCACTCCTGGGCAGTTCTTGGTCAGCATCTTCCATTAACATATGTGAATATGATACATCTGCTTTTCCTTGATAAACAGTTCTAAAAATCAGATTTCTGTGCCTCAAATCTTTTATTAAAGAGACAGTCTATAATTAATTATTGAAGTTTAAAAATTTTATTAATATTAAACTTCTTAAAGCCAGTAGTTATGTCTTATTCATCTTTTAAGCCTGGTTCCAATATTTAATATAGCTTTTGTTGTTTGATAGCTTATCTTTTATCTGAATTGTAAGATTTTCTGTGATGAATGTGATAAACATTAATGGCTATTATTATAAACACAAATTACTCTATTTTTAAATCAAGTTAATTGGTGTAACATAGTCCTACTCTACGTTAAATTTGTGTCCTGTAAGTTCTCATGACTGTTAGGATTAAGTAGAAGGTGTCTGTTTGCTTCAAGAATTTTTAAATAAATTGAAATGTTACATTTGTAACGTAAGTAATTCTCACATACCTAAGCTCAGTTTGGTGCTTCTCAACTTTTTTTTTTAATCCGTTCTCTCATTCATCTGTCTTCCCAATTATCTATCCATCTACCCATCTACCTCCCAACCTTCCCACCTCCCCCACCACCTCCATCATATTCGCATATGAAGTAATTTACCCTTCCTCTAAACTCTGTTTCAGATATACAAGATGTGTGATCTTATATTTCTTAAACTTTCTGGTCTCTGTTTCCTTATTCTACAACGAGAATCATAATAGAATCTACTCATACAATTATTAAATTAGTTAATTTAAATAGAGCATTTAGAACAGTGCCTGGCATTAGTAAGCATTCAATAAATTTTAGCCATTTTCGTTTTTATCATGGTACCGATCTCTACCTGCACTGCGGTACAGTTGGTGATACATTTCTTAATTCCTGCCCCACTAGGCTGAACACTTGTTGAGGACCGGGTAAGGCTTG
This sequence comes from Pongo pygmaeus, assembly GCF_028885625.2. Classification (NCBI taxonomy): domain Eukaryota; kingdom Metazoa; phylum Chordata; class Mammalia; order Primates; family Hominidae; genus Pongo; species Pongo pygmaeus. The sequence goes on along the minus strand of NC_072376.2, from coordinate 161,059,299 downwards.
GTTATACTGAACATATTAGCTGGGTTCCTATGCAGCTTATGCAGTCTCTTATAGGAGACAGGCAGTGAAGACTTGTAAAAATGAATGAAAGAAGGAAGGAGTTTGTTCTCCTAATACCAATAATAAGTAACAATAATTGAGCTTTATACATTTTCTCATAGTGGAATAAATGGTCATGTTCCTATTGACATAACAAGACCTATTTAGAGGAAAACTGTACTTTAACCAATGTGAGACAGTATATTTCAAACATAATTTTAATTTGGCCTTATCATTTATGGTTTCTTATAGCACGAAAGTCAAAGAAGTTGGGAAAGTTAAAAGGGATTCACGAGGAGCAGCCACAGCAGCAGCAGCCCCCACCCCCACCCCCACCCCCGCAAAGCCCAGAGGAAGGGACAACGTACATCGCTCCTGCAAAAGAACCCTCGGTCAACACAGCACTGGTTCCTCAGCTCTCCACAATCTCACGAGCACTCACACCTTCCCCCGTTATGGTCCTTGAAAACATTGAACCCGAAATTGTATATGCAGGCTATGACAGCTCAAAACCAGATACAGCCGAAAATCTGCTCTCCACGCTCAACCGCTTAGCAGGCAAACAGATGATCCAAGTCGTGAAGTGGGCAAAGGTACTTCCAGGTAGGATTGCCTCTCCTTTCACAGGCTGCATCCTGAACTTAACAAGTCTGGGCAACTGACTTCGCCATCTCCAACCATGCAATTGGAGTTTGCATTCTGTGAAATCCTGATATCAGATTTTTTTAATTGATAGCAAATTGATCAAGTGTATAGGAAAAATATGGTTAATGTGCTCATTTCTTCCGAGAATGCAGGGTTAAGGAATTTATTGTTAAAATGACAGATACGGCTGGGCACAGTGGCTCACGCCTGTAATCCCAGTACTTTGGGAGGCCGAGGCAGGTGGCTTACTGAGGCAGATGGATTACGAGGTCAGGAGTTCAAGACCAGACTAGCCAAGATGGTGAAACCGCGTTTCTAGTAAAAATACAAAAATTAGTCCTGCATGGTGGCAGGTGCCTGTAATCCCAGCTATTCAGGAGGCTGAGGCGGGAGAATCGCTTGAACCCGGGCGGCAGAGGCTGCAGTGAGCCGAGATCCCACCACTATACTCCAGCCTGGGCAACAGAGTGAGACTCTGTCTCAAAAAAGAAGAAATTAAAATTAAAAATTAAAAAAAATGACATATACACTTCTTATGTTGATCAAAATGGAAAATTTCATCCAAAAATATTAATAAGGTAAAATACATTCTGTTCATGAAATCACAAGTTGAGCACATTATTATCGGCTCATAACGAAGGTTAATCTAAGCGTAGACCAAGTAAGGCAAGGCCTAGCAAGTAAGTTGTAAGAGACCTGGAATGACTCTTCTGTCTAAAAAATAATCACCTGGCCCCCCAGCACCCTTTAAATTGTCCCTGGAATTCCTATTTTAGTCATTTTTTTGTTTCATGGGATTTAATTAATAAGGCCCCTCTTAATCTACAGAAGCATCACTTAGAAATTGCCATTACATTGTCCCAGTTCATTAAAGCAGTTTCTTAGATTACCTGTGGTCAGACAGCAGCTGTAAAAGTTGGGGAAAGCTCCACTGACTGATTCTTTGAAGAGGAGCTTGCCCACTGAAACTCCACAGGCAGAAAAATAACATGATGCCCCTGGAGATGCGGGGGGTGATAAAAAACAAAAGAAGGCCTGGTGCAGTGGCCCATGCCTGTAATCCCAGCACTTTGGGAGGCCGAGGCAAGCAGATCACTTGAGGTCAGGAATTCGAGACCAGCCTTGCCACCATCATGAAACCCTGTCTCTACTAAAAATACAAAATTTAGTTGGGCGTCCTGGCAGGTACCTGTAACCCCAGCTACTTGTGAGCCCGAGGCAGGAGAATCGCTTGAAACCTGGGCTGCAGTGAGCCAATATCATGCCACTGCACTCCAGCCTGGGTGACAGAATGAGACTCCATCTTAAAAAATAAATAAAATAACAAAAGAAGAGCTTGAGTCAGGCAGGGAGGACAGGTGCCAGGGAAACATGTTCTATCATAGAACTTTATCAAAGTCTGGTATTAACCTGGACCATAGGAGGCACCACATGCTCATTTTTTAAGCACCACAAACTCATGAACAATGAAATCTCCCACCATTATTGCAGATACGCAGGGGTTGACAGTTATTAAATTACCCTTTATTTTAGTGTTATTAATTGTGGGTGGGACGAAGCAAGTTTTGCAGGTTAATACAAATTCTCTCAATCTAACAGAGGGTTTTAGGCCGTCATCCACACTGAAACTTGCTGAACTTTGCAATTTTAGTTTGCCCTGGCAGTTTACCCTCATCTAGAATTTAGGATGAATTTAAAGTGAAATGTGGAACAGGGCTGGGCTGGTGGTGGGCGCTCTGTAAATGACTGTTGAATTGATTTGAGTCTATCAGAAGAGAGAAAAGTGAAAGAAAGGTGGCTGTTTGGGGTTGACTTAAGAAGCATCTTCCTGAAATGTACTTAAATGCTAAGTGTATTTCTGTGATTAATTGTTTTGTTCTTCAGGATTTAAAAACTTGCCTCTTGAGGACCAAATTACCCTAATCCAGTATTCTTGGATGTGTCTATCATCATTTGCCTTGAGCTGGAGATCGTACAAACATACGAACAGCCAATTTCTCTATTTTGCACCAGACCTAGTCTTTAATGAGTAAGTACCTATTAATTAGCCTTCATAAAATAAACTGCAGAGTTATGCATTATGCTTTCTTTCAATAATTTCTAAACAGATGTACGTTGGTGAAAGAATCTGAAACTGGCATTTTTTAACGTTAAAAATTTACAGATCTCTGGGAACTTAAAAATTACTCTTTGCAACATTATACTGTACGCTTCTGAGTATATATAAACCAGTATATATAAATTCCACATAATAATATGTGGGATATGTCCCAAAAGAAAGATGATCCAGTTGGCTCTGAAAATTGACTGGTACAAAGCCACACTTAATAGAAAACAGTCTCTTTTGGTATCGACTCCAATTGGGAAGACGATCTAATTTCTAGGAAATGTGAATATATAAAGTGCCAGCTTTTACGAGCTCATATAATGGTTCTTTTGTTAACAGTATACAGCTGCTCAATGTGTTTTCATGACAATCGTAATTACCCTTCTTTGCCATCATAAAAGAAGCCAAACTGTTATTCTGTAGCGAAACATTTTTAGTTTTATGATGCATTTTAAAAGACTGAAAGAATCGTAATCGGTTTTTCTTTGGCCACAAATTCCTTCCTATTTTAAGTTTACATTTTAATACTGTTTGCATTCCTCATTAGCACATTTTATTTATGTTTATATCTAGCAGTGCTTCTTTGTAATTGTTGGGTCAAGAAATGCTTAAAAGGGAATATTTGAATTATGATAGTAACTACAACCATATTCTGACAGATGGCTCTCTCTGGCAATAGGAAAATAGGGGTTTCAGTAGGGGAAGAGGCAGATGAGAAATAGGTTGGTGATAAAAGCAAGAAAAGTAATGCAAAAGATGAAAAGTATAGACAGATAGTGCCAACACACCTCAGTAGTACCAGTAGTAATTTACCTAAGAGTACCAGTTCACCCACATGTGATGTACTGCAAAGACAATTTTATTCCAAACATAAATTAGAAACATCAGTTGTTGGTTCTCGAGGTGGCCTGCTTTTGGCAATTTATCAAAAAGAGTAATTCTAGTACTGCATCAGTGTTCACCAAAAGCATGAAGTAAGGCCAAACGACTGACATGCACAATTTAATTAACTTGTATTCCTCAATAATCAACTGATATTATTGAATAGTAAGCCCATTTTAAAATATGTTCTATAAACCAGAAGAAAACACATATTAAAGAGGGTTCTTGTTTTAAAAGGACATGTGGGTAAATAAGAATATTAGTGCCATCAGTGTTTCAGCATTTGATTTTAACAGAACATTAAAACAACCCATTTAATCTTATTAATACATCTATTAATCTTTGTCATAAAATGTGTATAACATAAAATTTTTCATTTTTAAGCGTACAACTCAGTAGCATTAATTACATTCACATTGTTGTGCCACCATCACCACTATCCATATCCAATACTTTTCATCATCCCAAACAAACTCTAAACCCATTCAACAATCACTCCCCATTATCCCCTCCCCTAAGCCTCTGGTAACCTCTAGTCTATGAATTTGCCTATTCTATATATTTAATATAAGTGGAATCATATAATATTTGTCCTTTTGTGCCTGGCTCATTTCGCTTAGCCTAATGTTTTCAATGTTCATCCATATTTAGTATGTATCAGAATTCCATTCCTTTTTATGGCAGAATAATATTCCATCATAGATATATCAAGTCAGTCCTCATTAGTGGATTCTGTAGTTGCATATTTGCTTACTGACTGCATTTATTTGTAATCTCAAAGTCAATACTCACAGGATTTTCATGGTCATTTACAGACAAATGCAGAGCAACAAAGAATTTTAGTTGCCAAGAGAGCACATTGCAGCTGAGCTCACACAAGGGGCCACTCCGCCATCTCATTTCAGCTCTCATGCTATAAACTGTCATCCTTTTCACAGTCTATTTATTGCCACATGTTTTGCATTTTTATGCCTTTTGGTGATTTCACCATTTAAGATGACTGGCCCCTAGACGTAGTGCTGAAGTGCTAGCTAGTGTTCTTTAGCTCAAGAAAGCTATGATGCACCTCACAGAGAAAATAGGTGTGTCAGATAATCATTACTGAAGCATGAGTTATGGTTCTGCTGGCTGTAGTTCAATGTTAACAAACCAGGAATATATGTTAAGTAAGATGTCTATAAACAGAAATACACATGAAACAAAATTAGGTATAGATCAGTTGATGAAATGTGACCAGAGGTTGTAAGGACCATTACCCCAAACTTCCCCTAGGAGGAATAGTTGAATATTTGCTAATTCATTGTTTGCTGTGACTTTACATAACATGACTACAGCAAATATTTTATCCAATCATCTGTTAATGGGCAGTTTGGTTGTTTCCACCTTTGACTATTATGAATAACGTTGCACTGAATATGGGTATACAAATGTGTCTTTGAGATGCTGCTTTCAGTTCTTTCAGTACCTAGAATTGGAATCCCTGAGCATATGGTACCTCTGTGTTTAACTTTTTAAGGAGATACCACACTCTTTCCACAGCAGTTGCACCATTTTACATTCCCACCAGCAATGTACAAGGGTTCTAATTTCTCCACATCTGTGCCAGCACTTTTTTCTTTTTATTAACTAGCCATCCCAGTAGGCATGACGTGGTATCTCACTGTGGTTTTCATTTTCATTTCCCTAATGGCTAATGATGTTGAACATGTTTTCATATGCTTATGAGTCATTTGTATATCTTCTCTGTAGAACTGTTCATGTAAGTTCTTTACCCATTTTTTAATTGGATTATATGTCTTTTTGTACTTGAGTTGTAGGAGTTCTTTATATTTTATGGATATTAAACCCTTATCAGATACATGGTTTGTAAATATGTCTCTCAACCTGTGGCTTGCCTTTTTACTCTATTGAAAGTGTCCTTTGATGCACAAGCATTTACAATTGTAGTGAAGTCAAAATCTCTTCTTTTGTTGCCTTTTCTTTGGTGTCACTTATTACTTTTTAATTGTTTGTAAATATCTGAGTATAAAGGGCTCCAAACAATTACAGAATTGTAAGAATGTTTTTTCATAAATGGAACTTAGCGGAAAGCACCTTATATTTGAAGGCTGGGAATAATGTACTTAAAGGGGTTTGGAAATAAATAAGAAACAAAAAAAAAGAAAAGGTCATATAAGCTTTGTGTATTTGTCTATTCTAGAAAATATTGATACAGATAAAATGGAAACAAAAGATAAATGCTTTCTAATATTAAAAGTAGTTAAATGTTATTGATGTAATTATTAGAATGAACATGTTCTTCTCTGTTCTTAAAATTTTTGACCTCAACCCAACCCAGACTTCTGTAGGGTTTCTTTCTCTCAACTAGAAAGAATAGAGCAAAGCTGTGTTTTTCAAGGGGCTAGGGTGGATACTACTCTGGGGAAACAATTGGAAATTATATAAAGCCTTTTGGTCAAATTGCATCAAAAAGAGAGCTTGATGTGGTAGCTCCATCACTGGGTACCGTGATAGACCCTGTATTTTTTAGGGAAATCAGTAAGTTACAGAGGATGGCCGAATGCATATGCATACATGCTTCATCTTGCATTTATTCCAGGAATATTTATTAACTGTTGTCAGTATCCTAAGCAGTAGTTTTAGAATAGTGAGAGAAAAAAATCCCTCTCTCATAGAACATACAGTCTAATGAGAGAGACAGAGATACTGAGTTTTATAAGTAAAATATAATTGTGATAAGTATTGAAAGGAAAAGTGCTCAGAGCAGTTGATGGGAGAGGTTGATCTAGTCAGGAAAGTCTTCCTTGGGAATGATTAAACTGGTGTTCCCCAGGTGAAGGAAGTATATGAGGAGGAAAGTTGATCTAGCCTGAGAGACCAGCATGTGCAAAGGCCCACTGGCAGGAAGGAACATGGGCCTTCAATGAACTGAGAGCAAGACAGTGTGGCTGGAGGGGAGCCTAAGGCCAGGTCCTGTGGGTTTCAGAGGCCACATCAGAGACTTGGCTCTTTATTTTAAGAGCAGTGGAAAAGCCATTGAAGTGTTCTAAGTGATGGGGTGACATTTCCAGATTTGCTTCTTGAAAAGATCCCTCTGAATGCAGAATGGAAAATGGGTTAGAAGTGAGTCAGAGCAGATGTTGGGAGACCAGACAGGAGGCAGCGATGGGAATCCAGGTGATAGTGTAAGGTGAAATCAACAAGAATTGCTAGTAGTTGGATATTGGGAAGGACTGGAGGGGGGGAATAATTAGCTGTCTAGGAAGACTTCCAAGCCTCTGCCATAAGTGCCAGGAAGGATTTGGTGCCCCTCACTGGGATAGAGAATAAGGGAAGAAGACTCAGGTTTGGAAGGGCAGGGGAAGGGAGAGCCTGGGACCAGTTTTGAGGGTAAGATTGACTTGCCTTTGAAAAATTATCCAAGAAGACATATTATATAGGCAGTTATTTCTACAGGTCAGAAGCTAAAGAGGTGTCCTGGCTAAAGTTAAAAATGTTGAACTCATTTTGGAGGTAGTAGTTAGAGGAGGAATGTCATCACATGGATCGCAAGGAAAGAGAGGACTTTAAGAAAGGAGATGCGACTGCCCTATCATGCTATATGTTGTTGTGATCCCAGTGAGGTGTGAACTAGAAAACAAAGCATGCCTCACGCATTGCCTGCCAATGCTTTACACATTCCTGTCTTCTGGACATGTTCTATATGCTTTCCCTGAGCCATTACCCGTGCTTTCCTACATTCCACTGCAAAGGCAGCAGTCTGGCATTTTGTGTAAAGAGCAGTAGTGATGCTGCTCACTTGAGGGCAGAGTCACTTGAGGGCAGAGTCACTTGAGGGCAGAGTGAGGGCAGAGTGCACCGATGTGGTCCTCCCTTGCTCTCCCACCAACCTTGGCTGTTTATACCACCTCCCACCTGGTGTTGCCAGCTCTTAAGTGCATGTATCTCTGCCTTATTTCACTGGCACACCTCACTGAAGTCACAGACTCTGTCTTAATCATTTCTGAATCTCTAGCAGCTGGCATTCTGCCTGAATCATAGTAGGTACTCCATAAATATTTGCTGAATAAATGAATTATTGAACAAATGAACCAAACAATCTATTAATCAGTGTGAAGGGGCTTCCTAAGTTTACATTTCTAATTATGAGGATGAAGTTTATGATGAAGTGTGAAGTTTATGATGAAGCATGGCTTTCCTGAACAGAGGCATTGCAATATTTAAAACAGAGGAACGAAACTTTGGGTTTGCCTTCAACTGTGACACAGATCTGAAAGTTCCCAAAGATCTTATTCTCCAGTATTAGCATCACTGGAGATGGAGGAAAGGTGGGAAATAGGGAATAATAAAGGAAACATTCTTCCTAATTTTTTACTAAACATTGGGGTGGAGATATTAGTTAATACCTTAAATTAACATAGAACTTTTCTTATTATAAACTCAAAACTTTTCAAATATGTATTAAATGATTAATTATTCAATTTTACCTTGAAATAGCTTGTCATATATTGCTACAGATCGCTGCAAGTATTCAAATTTCTTATCAATTCACTACACATATTAAAACTCCCACTGAAGCCTGTAATGACATTTTTTTTCATTTTTTTTTATAAGATCTGAAATGAAGGTTCAGTATTACTCTCTTTTACATCTTGGCTGGTATTTTAAAATTAAACATATATTAAAGACTTGCTTACACTACCTCAAGTAGTAGCCCAGTAAAAAATGTTTTTGGATGATCTTTTACTGTCCTCAGCATCTGAACTTTGGATTGTTTTGGTTCACAGACTGTTGGCGAGAGTGAGAGAGGGTTGAAGTCTTAGTGGCACTTCACATGCCTCTGTGGATTCTCTGAGTGTCTGTCTGGGAGGAAGGTGACTTCCACCCACACCATCCTGCGTCTGAAGCACTAGTTGTGTGAGGGCAGCTTCATTAGACGAGTACACAACTCAGTTGCCATCGGCTACTTCTTATGTTTTCATGGGGTGCTACCTGTTTCTTTGTGTCCCCAGTCACTGGGTCAGTGTGCTGGTGCAGTCCAGTTGTCCTCAGTGAGGGTTCTTCCCGGGCCATCCTGCCAATGTTACAGTGCCAGTGAGGTCCCTCTGTACCTAACGTTCTGAAGCTCCCGGAGGCCTAGCTTCCAAATGGGTTGCGTGTTCCAAAGTCTGTCCCACCGTGGTGGAGGCTGGGATCAGAGGATTCTCATGGAGGCCAGGGGTGGTCAGAGGTATGGCGAGCCCCAGTGTCCCTTCCCACAGGCAGTGGTGGATCTTCCTGAGCCACTGGAGGTGACTTCTGTGCCTGGACCCTCACCCCATCAGGGTTAGGGCCAGCGATGGTTGGGGGACAGGAATTCTGATGAGAGGAGTCAGGGATGTAGGATGAACCTGGTCAGCTCCTCCTTCAGTGGCTGCTTTTGTTCTTCCTTCTCTCTCCCCAGCCCACTTCCCCTTCTCCTTCTTTCAAGTTAGGATTTCTTACTTCTGGGCTCACTGGGAAACTGTTGTGTGATTTCTGCAGCTTTCAGTGTCTGACCCTCCTCCCTTTTCTTCTCACTTCTCCCTGCTCCTTCCTTTCCTTTCCCTTCTCTCTTACTCCCCTCCTTCCTTCTCCCCTTCTCTCTCCTTCTACCTCCCACTGCCCCATACACCCCTTTTCCTTCCACTGAGAAACCTCCTCCTGAGATTTCCATTGTTTTTTTAATTTCTGGGTAAGTATGCGGGAATAAAGTTCAAAAGAAGGAAACAAGTCTTCCTTCCATGCCTTATTTTTCCGTTGGACTCTATGAAAAACCAGGCCTCGCACCGTAGCTAGAGGGCCAAGGCCTGCGGCCGACGGCCTGACCATGAAAGCAGCGCCCCCCTGCAGGTGACACATGTGCTGCCAGCCTCACCTTGGCCCCACTGTTCCCAGCGGGGAATCTGTCTGGGTCTGCAGCAACCTCAATTCTTGCCTCCTCAGAAGAAAGAATTTGAGGGGCAGAAGGAGAGACTGAGGCAAATGTTACACAGCAGGAGTGAAAGTTTATTAAAAAGCTTTGAGCAGGAACGAAAGGAAGTAAAGTAACCTTGGAAGAGGGGTTACTCTCTCTGTGACTTGGGAGATCAAGTGTGCAGTTTGACCTTTGACTTGGGGTCTTACACGTTGGCATGATTTCTGGGAGATTGCGTCTCTTCTCCCCTGATTCTTCCCTTGGGGTGGGCTGTCCGCATGCTGGGTGGCCTGCTAGCATTTTGGAGGGAGCATGCACAATGTGTTTACTGGAGTTCTATGCATGCTCACTTGAGGTGTTCCTCCCTTACCAGTCCAGTATTCCTAGAAGGTCATACCATACCTGAACTCCGCCATTTTGCCTCTTCATGCACATGCTTGAGCCCACTCACCCAACTCCTGAGATCTTACCAGGAAGCTGCTTATCACCAGTTTCAGGTTTTTGTATCTATTAGGAGACTGCCTTTCCCTGGCACTGGCTGACACCAGTTATTATTTTAGAGAAACAGTATAACAACTGCCTGACCTGAGGGTCACCTGACATTCCTGGTGGCAGTGAGAGGGACCTCTCCTGCCCTGCTCATGTCTGCCTGACTACCTACTGTAACACCACCACTGCTTATTTTGCATCTGGCTCTCTTCATTCCTACCTGGCCCTTGGAGACAGTGGGGCTCAAGACTCTTGAATAAAGAAAAGCAACGTCATAAGTAGAAAACAGTGGATCCTTATCTGCAAAGGGCAGAAGCACTCCAGAATGGAAATTGTGTTTTTACACAAAAGTAGTGTTTAGAGGCCATCTTCCCACCTGAAGGAGGCTAGACAGAGTGAACTCTAAGGGAAGGGGCAGTGGGGCTGGAGGAGGTTTTATAAGCTAGAAACAAGAACAGTCATTCAGTTATATACAGGGAGAGAGGAGAGGTAGATACAAGTCCCCAAAACCAGAATTATTTCCTTCCCTCCTTTCCCCTACTTCTTTTTAGAATAGTATCTATTCCTTTTTGTCAATCTATCATAGTGATAAGAATTAGAGTTGGAGTAGAAAGTCACTTTTAGCCAGGCATAATACCTCACACCTGTAATCCCAGCACTTTGGGAAGCTGAGGCAGGAGGATTGCTTGAGTCCAGGAGTTTAAGTCCAGCCTGGGCAACAAAAACCCTGTCTCTACAAATAATTAGCTAGACACAGTAGTGTGCACCTGTGGTCCCGGCTACTTGGGAGGCTGAGGTGGGAGGATCACTTGAGCAACCAAGAGTTCAAGGCTGTAGTGAGCCATGATTGCACCACTGCACCCCAGCCTGGGTGACAGAGCAAGACCCTGTCTCAAAAAGAAAGAAAAGAAAAGAAAAGTCATTTCCAGACATTTTAGCAGAGGAAGTGAGAGGAGGGAAGTTCTGGAAGAAATGGATAACCTGCTGCATTGGTGCTTCTGAGTTACATCATAATAAGAGAAGTTCCAAGACTGAGCACGCAGAAGATAGGGACTGCCTGTACCTGAGAAAGGTGGAAACACCTAAGAGGGGAGTATTAACTTAAGATGAGAACTAAGGGGACACTTCCTAACTCAGTTCTTCATTTGTCTTCTTCTTTTTTATTTTGTTTTTTTTTTTTTTTTTGAGACAGACTTTCGCTCTTGTTGCCCAGGCTGGAGTGCAATGGTGTGATCTCGGCTCACCACAAACTTCGCCTCCCGGGTTCAAGGGATTCTCCTGCCTCAGCCTCCCGAGTAGCTGGGACTACAGGCATGCACCACCACACCCGGTTAATTTTGTATTTTTTTAGTAGAGATGGGGTTTCCCCATGTTGGTCAGGCTGGTCTCAAACTCCTGACCTGAGGTGATCCACCTGCCTCGGCCCCCCAAAGTGCTGGGATTACAGGCATGAGCCACCGCGCCTGGCCTGTTGTTTTTGTTTTGTTTTGTTTTGTTTTGTTTTTATAAAACCCTACCTCTCATTTTAGACTACTCTTGGGAGAAGGAAATAAGTGATATTTATTGTCCTTTCATTTGGCAGATATTTACTGAGCAACTTCAGTGTATTAAGCACTGTTCTAGGCAGTGGGAATATAACAGTAAACAAAACAAGATTCCCTTCCTTCATGGGGCTTACAGTCCAGTGGTAGGTATAGGTCGGTGGCATAGCAGAAAAAGTGAAGGCGTCATTGTGAAACAGTCCTGCCTGCAGTGCTGCTAGAGAGCAGGGCTTGGATCCCATCCCTGATACTTGTATATGACAACAGCAAAAGGGGTACTTAAAATAATATGTCATTTCAGTGAATTTCCTCAAGGGCTTTTCTAGTGCCCTTGGTTAGCCACATTGGCCTCCTTTTGCTGCATTGAGGATCCAGACTCATTCTTAACTTGATGTCTGTTCTCTGTGCAGGAAGATGGCTCTTTCAAGCCTTCTTGTCTCAGCTCTAAATATTCCTTGTTCAGACAGATTTTGCCTGATCATCTATATTAGGCTGTTCTTGCATTGCTGTAAAGAAATACCTGAGACTGGGAAATTTGTAAAGAAAGAAGATTTAATTGGCTCATGGTTCTACAGTGTACAGGAGGCATAGCACCGGCATCTGCATCTGGGGAGGCCTCAGGAAGCTTCCCATCATGGCAGAAGCTGAAGGGAGAACAGGCACATCACATGGCAAAAGCAGGAGCAGGAGAGATAGAGGGGAGGGGGATGCGCCACACACTTTTAAATGACCACTGTCACCGGGAGAACAGCATTTAGACCAAAGGGGGTGGTGCTAAACCATTGATTAGAAATCCACCCCTGAGGCTGGGCATGGTGGCTCACACCTGTAATACCAACACTTTGGGAGGCCATGCAGGCAGATTGCTTGATTGCTACTCAGGAATTCAAGACCAGCCTGGGTAACATGGTGAAACCCTGTCTCTACCAAAAATACAAAAAATTAGTTGGGCGTGGTGGTGCATACCTGTGGTCCCAGCTACTCAGGAGGCTGAGGTGGAAGAATCACTTGAGCCCAGGTGGTGGAGGTTGCAGGGAGCTGTGATTGCGCCACTGCACTCCAGCCTGGGTGACAGGGCAAAGCGAGGCCCTTTCAGGGGTGGGGAAGAAAGAAAGAAGTGCACCCCTGAGATCCAATCACTTCCCGCCAGGCCCCACTTCCAACACTAAGGATTACAATTTAACATGAGACTTAGAGGGGACACATAACCAAATTATATGATCTGGGATCTATAGATCCTAGAGCTGTCCATCAGATCTAGGATACACTCCTGCCACTTCCCTCCCCATTTTATCACATCTCTGTTTTCTCCCTAGTAACCCTCCTGCCCCCATTAGCGTAGGCTCTGGAGGGCAGGAACCTGGCCTGTCTGATTTACCTTTGCATTGCCAGCTCCTAGAACACTGCCTGGCATTAGTTAAGCACTTGATGAACTAATTAATTTTAAAATGCTATTTTCAGCATTATTTCCTGCTGCTTCTCTGCATACACTCCACACCAGCCAAATTAACCTTTCTCTTCCCTAGGTCTTTCTACTGCTGTGCCTTTGCTCCTAATACTTCCCTTCTCCCTCCCTCAAGCCCAGCCCAAAGCATACTTTCTCACTGCCGACTTGTCTTACCATTAAAGAATGACATTCCCCTCATACACTCTATAGCAGCGGTCCCCAACCTTTTGGGCACCAGGGACCGGTTTTGTGGAAGACAATTTTCCACAGACCTGGCTGGGTGTGGGGATGGTTTCAGGTTGAAACTGTTCCACCTCAGATCATCAGGCATTAGTTAGATTCTCATAAGGAGCATGCAGCCTAGATCCCTCACATGCACAGTTCAGCTAGGGTTCCCAGTCCTGTGAGAATTTAATGCTGCTGCTGATCTGACAGGAGGTGGAGCTCAGGCTGTAACACTCACTCGCCTGCTGCCCACCGCCTGCTGTGTGGCCCAGTTCCTAACAAGCCATAGACTGTAATACAGTCTGTGGCCCCAGGCTTGGGGACCCCTGCTCTATAGTACTTCTTTTATATCTCAATCATTTGGTACTTACTGTGTCTATATATGTTTTTTACTCGAGATATACTGTAAATACATAGAGTACAGAAAATATACTTGTTAAAGTTATCCATAGTGTCTAGCAAAATACGTGTGTGTGTGTGTGTGTGTGTGTGAGAGAGAGAGAGAGAGAGAGAGAGAGACAGAGAGAGATGGAGTCTCACTCTGTTGCCTAGGCTGGAGTGCACTGGTGTGGGCAACCTCCGCCTCCTGGGTTCAAGTGATTCTCCTGCTTCAGCCTCCCGAGTAGCTGGGACTACAGACACCTGCCACCACACCCAGCTAATTTTTTGTATTTTTAGTAAAGACAGGGTTTCACCATGTTGGCCAGGCTGGTCTCGAACTCCTGACCTCAAGTGCTCCACCCACCTCGGCCTCCCAAAGTGCTGGGATTACAGGCATGAGCCACCACACCCAGCTGCAAAAATACATATGACTGGCACTCGGTAACTGTTTTGGTTCGTTAATGTGTGCTCTTTCTGGCACATGGGTCAGAATCCAATTTCCTGATGTGGATTGACCTTACAATGTTTTGGGGGCTTAACATGTCAACTTAATGAAAAAGATTCAGTTTTGCAGACTTCTTTAAATTTTACTTCAAGAGTACTGCTGTATGTTAATATTCCATGTATGATATTTCTCGTAGCGTTCTTGAGAAATTTCCTAAGGGGTTAATGAAGCTGAGTAATTGCCAGGATAGTATGAAATTAAAGCAAAATAAATATGAGACTGCAAATGGAATGAACTGTTTAAGCTATGTATTACTATATTGGGATCAGATAGAGTAGTAATGATGCAAGAAATACATCCAAGCTTTATTCTGGCTAACTAGAGGGAGCTATTTTTCATTTTTAATAAAAGTCAAAAACAGTTTAAGATCGTGTATTATCTTCAAAAGGCTTAGTGTGGCTAATATTAGCATATTGCTTTTTACTTCAGTTAACATGCTCAAGGGCCTTGGTCTCTTCAGCTAAAAATACTCTTCTTTTCTATATAAAATAAAGTCCCTGGAGTAAATTTCTTTCTTTTTTTAACTTTTGTAGAGATGTGGTCTCACTGTGTTGCCCAGGCAGCGTAGTGGCACAACAGCTCACTGCAGCCTCAATCTCCTGGGCTCAGGCAGTCCTCCTGCCTCAACCTCTCAAGTAGCTGGGACTATAGGCACGTGCCACCAAACTGGCTAATTTCTTTGTATTTTTTAGAGGCAGGGCTTCACTCTGTCACCTAGGCTGGAGTGCACTGGCATGCTCATAGCTCGTCGTAACATCGAACTCCTGAGTTCAAGCAGCTCTCCACCTCGGCCTCCCAAGTAGCTGGGTTTTACAGGTGTGAGACACCATGCCCAGCCTGGAGTAGATTTCTTTATTGAAAATTTGGTAAATGGAGAAAAATTATTTTTATGCAGTGATTCTATTCCAAGATAGGGCAGGTGGAAAGGAATGGGCCAGTCAACTCTAAAGCAAAGGAGGGCTCCAGACTCCCCCCTTGACACAGCCACAAGACCTAGAGATAGTAGCTTTGCTGGCACTGCTCTGGATTGAAGAAGGGAAACACACTTGAAGTTGTCTTGCTGTTTAGAGCATTTTATGAACTTCTGTCTTTAGACATTTCTAGAACTGAAACTGAACCACACGATTATTTTCATTGTATCACATGAGAGATGATTTTGGTTTTATAATTTTCCCCTTTTCCACCCATGAACCCCAAGCTTATTTAATAGGGTCATGTGGGGGAGGGCTCTGAAAAGGTTGTTTAATTTTCCCTGGGTTCAGGCAGCTGACACTGTTCTGAAAGAAACAAGTGGAGGATGAAGGGAAACAAACAAGAAGGTCATATTTGGAGACCCTCGGCCTCCTTATTCAAGCATACTTGTGCACTTGGATCAGTGGAGTTGCAGTAGGAGTGTTGCCTGAGCCAACATACATACCTACAGCTGTGACAACCTTGTATAACATCATCATCACAGACATCATCTGTGCCCCTCTACCTTGAAATAGACACCACCTCAACAGAAGCAGTGTAATTAGCAGTTTAGAACTTCCCCACTTCCTGTCCACTGCAGCTGTATGCCAGTCTCCACTTACCTGGGCACTGCAGTGCAGAAGTAACTGATAATCAGTTTAGAGGGAGATTTGAAGGATTCTGAGCTGATGCTGGAAGCTTATGGAAGGTGTCGTGCTAAATACTATCTCCAATACTCCATTTTATTTAATCCTCACAACTCTGTGAGGTTGGAATTTATTATCCTGCTTTTAAAGATGAGGAAACCAAAGCCCAAAGATCTGAACACAGGTGTCTCTCTGTCCAGTGCTCAGAGTTTTTCAGCTACAAAAGGCTTCTACCTTTACTATGGAATTTGGATTTTCAGGCAGTTACACACAGTATAGAGCTTTGGAGCCCAGTGATGGTTTCAGACATGATATATATTTGAAACTCTTACCAATCATCATTGTCCATATTGTACTGCAATAACACAATCCCTGAGTCTGGGTAATTTAAAGAACCAAGATTTATTTCTTACAGTTGTAGAGGCTGAGAAACCTAAGATCAAGGGGCCCACATCTGGCAGGAACCTTCCTGCCGCATCATCTCATGGTAGAAGGCAGAAGGGCGAGAAAGAGAGAGAAAGAGAATGTGCATGAGCACAAACGGGGCTGAAACTTGCTTTTATAACATATCCTCTCTCAAGATAACCCACTCCTATCAGAACGTGAATCCATCCATGAGGGCAGCATGACCTAGTCACCAGTTATTAGGCTCCACCTCTCAACACTGTTGCATTTGGGATTAAGTTTCTAACACATGTACTTTGGGGGACATATTCAAATCATAGCACTAATCATATATCATCTTTCATAAGAATTATCCTTTAAAATAAGTGAGATGGCTGGGCACCTTGGCTCACACCTGAAATCCCAAAACTTTAGGAGGCTGAGGTGGGCAGATCGCTTGAGCTCAGGAGTTCAAGACCAGTCTAAGGAACATGGCAAAACCCTGACTCTACAAAAAATACAAAAATTAGCCAGGTGTGGTGGCATGTTTCTGTGGCCCCAGGTACTCAGGAGGATAAGGTGGGAGGATCCACCTGAGTCCAGGGAGGTTGAGGCCACAGTGAGCCGAGATCGCACCACTGCACTCCAGCCTGGGCAACAGAGCAAGACCATGTCTCAAAAAAATAAAATAGGTGAGAGAGACATACCCAATATATAAACAACACAAATGAGAATAAAGTGTTTTTAGAAAAACTGGAACTTTGGTTCATATTTTAAATTATTTCTCCGTATCTGTTTTTCTTCCTTTCTGATATCATGACAGTATTTAAGAGCTCAATTGTTGAAGACATAAGCCCCTGTCCCTAACATTGTCGTTAATGAGCTTCATGTTGTTGAGTGAGTGAGCCTTCATTTCCCTTCTACAGAATGAGGGAATTAGCCCAGACCAGCAGTTTGTAAACAGTGTGTTCTCAGGACCCTTTTACACTCTCAAATCATTGAGAATCCTAACGAGCTTTTCTTTATGTAAGTTATATCTATTGATATTTACCCATATTGGAAATTAAAACAACTTTTCTAAAATATTGATTTATCAATTTATTTTAAAAGAAACATAAAGCCATCACATATTATTATAAATAACATAAAACATGAATATTTTTATGAAAAATAACTTTTTTCAAAGAAAAGTGAGAAGAATGGCATTGTTTTGCCTGTTTGCAAATTCCTTTTATCTGGCATTCTTTCTTCTGCTTCTTACATTTAGTCTGTTGTGATGGGTTGTTTTGGGGGAGGTATATGAAAAAAATTTAGCCTAACCCAGATACATAGTTGGAAAAAAGAGGATCTAACAGACTCCTTGAAAGGGTTTTGGGGACACCCTGGCATCCTCAGACCACACTTTGAGAACTGCTGGACTAGATGACCTTTAAAACCCAACCCAGACTCTAATTCCACCTGGCTTTGGGGAAGCCTCACTCAAGGTCTGGATCTGTTTCCTCATTCAAGAAAGACTTAACCTATATATCAGATGCCGGAAAATCAAAGCTAGATAGAACATAGTCCCTGAAAGGGCTCATAGTCTAGTAGCAAAATACTTACAGAGCCTACCATGTGCCATTTACTCTACTTGATGCTTTTGTATGAATCATCTTATTTACAGACCAATTATATTTTAAAGCAGATATTATTGTCACTCTTTCATAAATGATGCAGCTGCCTTGGCCAAGAGAGATCCAATAAATTACCTAAGATCACATCACACTGAGAGATGGGCCTCAGGTCTGAGCCTAGGACTCCCCCACAGTGCATGCTGTTTTTGTTATACTGCATTTCTCCTCTCTGCAGAATAATGGAGATAGAAGTGTCTTACAGGTCCCCTCTACCTTCCTATGGTTACGATTATATAGTGCTACCGTACCAGTGAGATAACTTATTCTCATAGCTTTGAGAATGTGTGGTTAGAATGTGTTCAAAAAAGAGGAGTAGTACAGTATTATAAATGAATATCCTAATCACTTCCCCTAAAGTGAGATTAAACTGTCTTTATTTTTACTATTTAGCTAAAAGACCAGCATTTCACCAGTCAGTAGTAAATATTGAAACTATCTACATCATGGTGGCTACTGTACAGAATCAAAAGAAATGAAACATGTAACTTCCATCCTCTAGAATTCTATAGTGTAGCTGGTGAGTTACTGGACAAGTAAGACCTAAATGCATAAATATTGGCCCAACAAGGTGAAGACAATGACAGGTGACAGGTGTTATGGATGGGTACTCGAGGAGTTTAAAAAGCAGGTGGCAGCTACTCAGGAGGCTGAGGCAGGAGAATCCCTTGAACCTTGGAAGCAGAGGTTGCAGTGAGCCGAGATTGTGCCATTGCACTCCAGCCTGGGCAACAAGAGCAAAACTCCATCTCAGAAAAAGAAAAAAAAAAAAAAAGCAGGTGGTTCTTCTGGATTACAGTGGTCAAGGAAAGCTGCCGGGCAAAACTGTGTAGCTTGAAAGGCCATGTTGTCCTCCAAGAGGGTTAGAATTGGATGGGTATAGTAAAGCGGGTGGTATAATCCAGGCGTGAGATGCTGTACCTGAGCAGGAAAGGGGATGGGTCTCTGCAATCCAGAGTTGAAGCTGTCAAACCACAGGGCCCAAAGAACTGCAGGCTTAAGCTTCAGAGGGAAGGGGCTGTTTCTTTCCCCCTCTCCTTTTGTTCCGTCACCATTTCTGCTTCCCTTCTTTCTCTCCATGACTGGTCCCCCACTCTTTCTCCTCTCATTTTTCTGTTTCTGCTTGATCCTTTCTCTTTCCCTTCCTTTTGCTCTATAGCCCTTCCCTATCTCATGTAGAGTGAGTGGGACAATATCATTTTTTATTGAATAAAAATGCTACATCCCATTGTCTTGTCTTTGAAATTAGGCATGTTAAGGCTTTTACAGACTTTTCCAGAGAGAGAACACAGACTGGACAAAGTTTTTTTTGTTGTTGTTTTTGTTTTTTAACTTCCGTATGAACTTCTGTGCTCTTTTCTTTGAGATGGTTGCTCTAAATTGAAAACTTTTTTTTGCAGCTTCACCAGTCTTGGTCTTAAAATCAGTGAAATTTCAGTTCCAGAAATTACTCAGAGGAGTGACTTTTCTTTACTATTATTATTTTTCCCTGACTGCTTGTCTTAGTTTGTTTGTGCCACTGTTCGCAAAGTACCTGAGACTTAGTAATGTATGAACAATAGAAATTTATTTTCTTACAGTCCTAGAGGCTGAGAAGTTCAAGTTGCAGGTGCCGGCAGGTTCAATGTGTGGTGAGGGCTGCCATCTCCTTCCAAGATGGCACCTTGTTGCTGCTTCTACCAGAGGAAAAGAACACCTTGTCCTCACGTGGCAGAAGGGACGGAAGGGCCAAACTCACCCCCCTCAACCCCTTTTATAAAGGCCCTAAGCCCATCCATGAGGGCTCTGCTCTTACTACTTGATCTCCTCCTACAGGAGGTGATTGTAGCGGGTGATTGAGAAGTGGAGCCTCCTACAGGCCTCACCTCTTACTAGCACATTGACAATTAAGTGACAATATATGAATTTTGAGGGACACCCTCAAACCATACCACTGTTGTTCCTTTTCCTTGTTGCAGAAAACATTGCTGCCAAGTGGCTGCCCCTGCCCACTTTCCTTCCCTCTCACATTCTGCCATCCTCCAGTTCTTTGTACAAAGCATCACAGTGAGGAAGGGCTTGGATTGCACTTGCTGTTCTCTCACAAGATTGCCAAGAGCCAGTGCTTTATTCAAGAATCACAGGGAGGGTCGAACATGGTGGCTCACGCCTGTAATCCCAGCACTTTGGGAAGCCGAGGCGGGTGGATCACCTGAGGTCAGGAGTTCGAGACCAGCCTGGCCAACATGGGGAAACCCCATCTCTACTGAAAAAAAAAAAACACACAAAAATTAGCCGGGCAAGGTGGTGCACACCTGTAATCCCAGCTACTTAGAAGGCTGAGGCAGGAGAATCGCTTGAACCTGGGAGGCACAGGTTGCAGTGAGCCAAGATTGCGCCACTGCACTGCAGCCTGGGTGACAGAGCGAGACTCCCTCTAAAAAAAAAAAAAAAAAAAAAAAAATCACAGGGAGCTAACACTTCTAAGATATTGTCCTTAACACTCACTGCTTCTAAGCAATGAACACAAAAAACCAACAAATCATTTATCGTTAAAGAGAAACTGCACCGCTCCTTAGTTCTGATTAGAGGAAGTTCACAGAATTTCGAAGTAGAGGAGAAGGTTAGAAAATGTCACTTTTACCCCTCATCTATCTGGAAAAGGAATTTCATACAAGTAGATTAAAAGGATAAGAAATATTTAGGCTATACATTGAATAATCATTGTATTCATGCCATTTTGTGTGCATGTGTAGTGTGTGTTTCAGTGTTGATGTTTTGTGGGAAATGAACGTCACTGGTGGTATAGTGGCCTGGTGATGTTACACTTAATTCACCCAGTAATGAATGATGCAGTTGTTCATAATGTCCTGAACAAAATCTGCTTTGTGACAGATGTTCAGAATCAGTAATAAGAAAGGACACGTGGCTAATCTCTAATAAATTAATTGAGTTGGACATCACCCTTCTTTTCTATTCAGGCAGATGATGTATCAGCTTTTAGATGATTCCAATAGAAGAAACTACCTTTCCACAGAATTGTGGCATCCAAAAATATTTTCTAGGGTATAATTTGATTAATGAATTTAATAGTGTCTGTGATAACAGAGTCTCTGGAGCGTTAGCTGTTTTCTTCTTCCAAAGTAAGAAGAAAAGATAGAAAGCAAGAGTGCTCACTTTATAGGATCATAGATTTCAAGGTAGAAAAAGGAATCGGTGATCCTATAAAGTGAGCACACCTGCTTTCTACCTTCCTTGTCCCCACCCCAACACATTCACACACTGCAAAATCACATCTGCCCATGTGAGCCACTCTCTGCTGTCACCTTGGAGGCACAATTGTGCACCCAGATTTTATCAGAGTAAACGTCCTTCTCTACACCATCCTGTGCCAGCTTCTGGTTACTGGAGTAATGCGACTTTTGCTTTAGGAAGAATATGACTCCATGAATATGACTCCAAGAATATGACGCCATGAGTTGTTGGTTAATACAAATCTTTTATTGTAGTAGGAAAAAGTAATTTTCTGTCACCCTTTACCCAAACAGTAGTCTGGTAACGTTTCTAAATTGGCATTTAACTATTGAATTTCAAGAATGTGAACAAAGTTATCAAGTAAAGGAATCCTACCTTTTTACAGCCCCATTTTATAAGTGAGGAAATGATAGTCATTTATTGAAAGTAAACAGTGTCTTTACGTTTATACCCAAAATGTCCCTGTATGAAGCACCAATAGCTCACCAAAGGTTTTCTGTCTTTTGTTTAACCATCTGAGATCTGCACACCATTAAATTTTCAGAAATTTAGTATTAAAACCTATAGCCCAGCCTATAAATATGAGGCTTGATAGTGAAAAAAATACTTCACTAGAGAATTTTTTTTTTTTTTTTTTGAGACAGGTTCTTACTCCTGTCGTCCAGGCTGAAGTGCAGTGGCCCTATCATGGCTCACCACGTCCTCAACTTCCTGGGCTCAAGGGATCCTCTCATCTCAGCCTCCCAAGTAGCTGGGACTATAAGGACCCACACCCTACTAATTTTTACATTATTGGTAGAGACAGGGTCCTACTATGTTGCCCGGGCTGATCTTGAACCCCTGGACTCAAGTGATCTGTCTGCCTCAGCCTCCCAAAGTGCTGGGATTACAGGCATGAGCCACTGTGCCTGGCATTGAGAATGTTGTTGTTCTGTATTCTTTCTACGGATGTAGCAACTCTGGCAGTAAGTCTTAACATAGCATTTATTAAGTGATCATGAGTCTCCAAGCTTGCTGTTGGGTGTTTTAACCTTAATACGGCAGTTAGAAGACCAGAATCTGAGACCAGACAGCCTGGATTCAAATCCTAGAATGCTGTTTTCAGCATTTCCAAAAAATTTCTTGGAATAAGCAAATCATTATAGTCTAGTCGACACTTAGAGCCTGTTCTTCTGTCAAAGCCATATATAAACTGTCTTAGCAAAGCCTGGAACTTAAAAATTTAGTTTACTAAATCTCAAAATATCCAACGATATTTGGTACTACCAGAATGGCCTCTGGTAGTAGGCTCTTCTAGTAAGAATTGAGTGCCGGGCGTATTCATGGATTTCCCTGTACCAAGGCCCCTAGTCTCTGTATAGATAATGTCCAGTAAACTATTATTCCTTTTTAATCTCCTACAGTTTGCTCTTTGTCTTTCTTACTTTAGTGTGTGGTATCTAGACACATATCTCAGAGACAGATATGCCTCACATGATACAATAAGCAGTCCTGAAAAGTTGCTTAGTGAATTGTATTGGTACTGGTCTGCCTGGGGAAATTCACAGTTCAAGGAATACTAAGATTAAAACTTTGGTCAAGCAAAACATTTTTGTAATGTGATTTATCACAGATACCCCCAATTTTAACTTTCTCCGAAATCTGAATTTTACAGTGGATTATGGCTACACATTTTCTTTCCTGCACTAAAGACATATATCCTCGTACCCTGAAGAAACTGCTGACTATATGTTATTTTAAAATCTATTGTATAAAGGAATGTTTTTAAGAATAGTATATATAGGATTTATGGTTTAAAAAAATTTTTTCCAGACTTTTAGGTCTACCAGTGGTAAATTACAGTTGCCATATAACAAGTCCCCTTCTAGATTTTTAGATTGTCACGTGTTATTCTGATCTATGTAACATGCATTAAAGTCAGTGGATATTTGATGTTGAAGTCCAAGGGCAGTTGTATGAAAACACATCTCTTCTGGAACATCAACTAAGGTGATAAAATACTGAATTAGCTTTTAACTATTACTAGAATTGACCATGAAAAATTAAGAGAGAATGGATGAATGTTGTGGAGACCAATGGGACATTAGTCTCTCTAACACATTAGTCCAGTAAGGCAGACCACAATAGCATTCTCAGGTGATTTCTAGACCTTATGGCTGAGTTCTACCCTGGTTATAAATAAACTCTGCAAGTACTATAAAAATGAACAGGTGTCAGAACTGCAGCTAGCAAAATGGTCCTTCTACAGACATATCTTGTTTGTCAGTTAAGGAAAATTAGTAAGACTATGAAAAAAATTAAAAACAGTAAACTGGAATAATTTGAATGTTCAAATTGGGGTCATTTTTATTCTAATTGAGGTTTGAAAGAAAAAACCTGTTTTTCTGCCTGCTGTTTTTAGGAATATAATAAGCCTGAAACATGGACCATCTGTTATACTGACCATGTAACAAGATGTTAAATTTATTCAGACATGATGCGGTTTGCAGTGTCAGATATAAGGTCTGGTCTTTCAGGTCAGCTGTGATTATGTGTGTGCATCACACCCGTGAAGTTATTTAACTCTCTGTTGCAAGATTGACACTATTGCTGCCTATATTTTGACAATGTAACACACACACATTCCTACAGGCAGTTTACTGAAGTAATAAATAGTACTGTTTGGCCGGGTGCCGTGGCTCACGCCTGTAATCCCAGCACTTTGGGAGGCCGAGGCGGGCAGATCACGAGGTCAGGAGATCGAGACCATCCTAGCTAACAGAGTGAAACCCTGTCTCTACTAAAAATACAAAAAAATTAGCCGGGCATTGTGGCGGGTGCCTGTAGTCCCAGCTACTTGGGAGGCTGAGCCAGGAGAATGGCGTGAACCTGGGAGGCAGAGCGAGACTCCGTCTCAAAAAAAGAAAAAAAAAAAAAATGTTCATTGAAAGCCTCCTCTTGAGATTTCAGAGACTTCAACCCTGATTGAGCAAAACAAAACAACCTTTGTTTTGTTTGTATCTACAAAGAAAAGAACAGCTGAAAGTCTATGAAATCTGTTGATTTACCTGTTCCTGTTTGTTGCCAGAGATTTATTTATCACTCACATAATTGTTGACCTATGCACCATAGAAAAATCAGTCATAGAAAGATATGCACCCCACTATCCAGAAGAGTACACAGACCTTTAGAATGATGAGAGCTATGTAGAGCTTAATCCAGGGGCTAATGTGAAATACTTCAAAGGCTTCTTTTTGTAGTTCCTTCTTAAATAAAGTGATGTCTTACATACCTAAAAGGTATTTAGTTGACAAGGTACAGTTCAGTGCAATATTACTAAAGGATCTTACATTTAAAAATGTCATTGTACTTTTCATAGGTTCCCATAGTGGAAGAGTTGGGAACCTTTTGTGCTTTGGCATTTATAAAATCGGCTGATGTGAAAGGATTACATTTATTAAATGTGAGTTCGTGGCAAGAGAAAAGAGTGATAAAGGTAGTTCTATTTTCCTTCCCCTTTAGGGTACCAAAACTATATCAGAAAGGTCTTTGAGGAACTGTTTCTGAGTGACTTTTTGAAATCATAGTTTATTAAAGAATTTTTACCCCGCATGCTTTCCAAAAGCATTGAGCGTAGCTTGCAATAAAAACACAGATACAGTAAAACTAAAAACTATTCAAGACACAAAAAGGCAAAAAGCAAGTAGCTAAAACAGAGAGTAAGACAGATATTTTGTATATTATAAAAGAAGAAAGAATGAATCACCTGAATGCTAACGGAAGTTGCATTATTAAACACAAATATTAGTTTCTTAATCCATCTCAAAGTATAGGCTGGGTGCGGTGGCTTACACCTGTAATCTCAGCACTTTGGGAGGCGAAGGAGGGGCAGATCACCTGAGGTCAGGAGTTCGAGACCAGCCTGGCCAACATGGGGAAACCCCATCTCTACTAAAAGTACAAAAATTAGCCAGGCATGGTGGCACGCACCTGTAATCCCAGCTACTTGGGAGGCTGAGGTGGGAGAATCGCTTGAACCAGGGAGGCAAAGGTTGCAGTGAGCTGAGATCGTGCCACTGCACTCTAGCCTGGGTGACAGAGTTAGACTCCATCAAAAATAAATAAATGAATGAATAAAGTTATAACAGGATTATGGGTTGTAGAGATTCTTGTTTTTCTAATTTTCAAAACATATTTTAGTTGTGATACAAAAAATACACATAACAAAATTTGCCTTCTAACCCTTTTTACGTGTACAGTTCAGTAGTATTATTACATTGTTGTGCAACCAGTCTCCAGAACTTTTTCATCTTGCAAAACTAAAACTGTACTCACTAAACTAATTCTGCATTCCCACCTCCCCCCAGCCCCTGGTAACCACCATTTTACTTACTGTTTCTATGAGTGTGACTACTTTAGATAGCTCATATAAGTGAAATCATGCAGTATTTGTCTTTTTCTGACAGGCGTATTCCATTTAGCATAATATGAAGGTTCATCCATGGTGTAGCATATGTCAGAACTTCCTTTTTTAAGACTCAATAATATCCCATTGTATACATATACCACATGTTTATCCATTTATCCGTCAGTGAACACATGGGTTGCTTCTATCTTTTGCCTATTGTGAATAATGCTGCTATGAACAACAAATATCCCCTTGATGGCCTGCTTTCACTTCCTGCAGAGATTCATTAAGTAGAAGTTAGCATTAAGAAAGAGGCTTTTTCCAGTCCTAAAGTTCAAGGCCCACATATCACATGAGTCTTAATAAGAATGATGAGTAACAAAAAATGGAAGTCATCTTCAGAAGCCATCTTGCAAAGATGCAGAGTTTTTCTTGGCAGAGTTCAGTGGAGGCATAATGTTAAATAATGTCTGCAAAATGCACTGCTTTGGAGGCCTGCCTATGTGACTTCCTAGTGGTCTAGCCAAATTTCAGGGGTAACACCTTGGGAGACCATTAAGGAGTTGAATGGTAAGCATGCCCCTAAAACCAGCCACCTCAAAGATGGACTCAACTGAACCCTTGACAAGATCAAGGCAACCTCAGAATACAGGTTGCTGATAAGAACCTGGAATGAGAAACTGGAATAGGTGGGAAGTTCAAACCATCCCACAGATTTAGACACTGCAAGATGGAAGAGCCTCGCTTGTGTTCTCACTGTGGTAGATGGTCACCACATGAAGTGTCTGTGAAGGGGTTTAGACTCATACTTAGAGCTCCCAAGTTCTGCAGGCGTTCATAGCCTGGAATGCTTTGTAGTTTGGGCTTATCAAATATCTACTTCTGTCAAAGTACAACATGAATATGATTCTACAATTACATTTAATTTGGGGCAATAATTTCTCAAATCAACTACTTCTAGAAGGACTTCCAGATACCTGAATGGTAAGCCAGTACCTGCAAAACAAGAGTGTTCCTTCTGACAGCCATTGGCTGATAGGTTCAATGGACTAGTCGCATAATGTGAAATAGGGCAACACGGTTGACATAATGATGGTAAGATAGCATGGGTGGGTCCTGTAGATAAAACAGTTGTTCAGATTGTTTAGGTGCTCAGTTAAAAGCAGGCAGCCAGCACCCAAGTCATTTAAATTTTGAAAGCCCTACCCACACTCTGATTTAATGGGCTTTTTCTAATTCCCACTATTCTTACATGAATTAAACCCCATTTCTAACCCCAAATTCTCTCCAAAGCAAGGAAAAATATTGTCTAACTCTCATTATTCACTTTAGTCCCAAGTGAATCAGATTTGGAGAAGTTAGATAATTTTAACTTAATATTTTAAAACTATTTCCAAATTATCATATGATTTTAGTTTAGTATAATGGATGTTCTAAGAGAAGACCAGATGAAGTTATAGCTACAAATAAAATTGGCTTCCTCATTTGAGAAAATTTCAAGTTTACAAAACTATTGAAGTGTTTTTTAAAAAATATTCTAGAACTATTGTCATTGATTTTAACCCAACCTCTAGAGTGGGTCTCTAGACCCACTTTGGCTGCTGTGTTTATTTATCCAAAAGTAAAGTTTTTATTCTATTCCTGCAAATAAGAAGATATTTAGAAATGGCTGACATGTGCAAGTATGTTAGTACTCACAGTTCTTAAGTAGAGACTAGCAGCCATCAGTTACTCAGGTCTGATGTTCACCATACGGCTGTTTTCTGTGTCAGTACTCTGTTACCACATTTGTATTAGTCCACTGTTCAAGGGTGACTTTTGGTCATGGATTTACTTCTGTTTTACAGAAGCATTATACGAGCTTGCTTCTCTTTCCCAAAGTAGTCAGTATATTTTTACATTATTCTATTCAAAATGAGGTAAAATTATAACATGACTAAAAGCATGTAGCGAAGAGTATATTCTGTGAAGTGATATTGCAAAATTAATACCAATATTATGCCAAAAGATTGTCCTTGTTTCAACTTTGGATGTACATTTCTATACATTTAATTTAACTGTGCAAAAAAATGCACAATTGCACAAAAAATTGTGCAAAAATTATGTGATATAAAATGCGGTTTCAAGAGGGCCTATTTTCTTGAAATTTCAAGCTATATTGAGTGCTCAGTACTCTTCATTTAGAGAATTCGATTTCATGCAATGGAAACAGCAATGGAATTTGAAAACACAAAATGTTACCACATAATGGGAGCAAAGAATAAACAAATGAGTGACTGTAATAACAAAACATTGGAGGTACTGAATAGAGTTGTATGACTCTGGAAAAAAGAGCCAAAAATGATTACTCAGGTTGGCACACAGAGAAAGGAGAAGGCATGAGTTTTGAAGTAAAAAACCTGGGTTTGGATCCTGGCTTCACATATACCTAAAATTCCTTATCATGAATATGAGAATAATTCCTCACAGAACATTGTGAGATTTAGCAAGAAGAAATTTAGCTCTGGTGTGTGGTGGGTAATCCATAAATGATAGCTATGGAGACTGTAGAGGTTATTTAGTTAATACCTCACAAAGAGTTAAAAAGAGATGCTGTTCATACTGAAGCGGCAAAAAAAAAAAAAAATGCTTTCTTTAGGTGTGTTGTCACACATTAACGTTCTAATATGTTTTCAAGTGGAATCTGAGGTCTCTCTTTAATCTTTAATCTGTGTGTGGATGTTTTGTTAACACACCTGATAACAGAAACACTCTGACATGGAGGTGTTTCGTTCTCATGTTCTACTCTAGGCAAGTTATTTCTGCCTTCTGAAAATCTACATTATCTCTGGTTTTTCCCTAGATTTGCCATCTTCTATATCGAAATAATTTAAAATAATAACATAATACTGTATTCCTGAAAACTTATTTTAAGACTTTGATTCCTTCTCGGTTTGTTTCAACCAAATAATCACTGGTCTCTTAAGAAGCATTGTATTCTCTCCATGATTTCCAAATAAAGCTAACATGTGTGAAGTATAATTTAAGAGCTTCCATATAATTAGTTCATACATCCCTGCAAGATTGAAATTATTATTAGTATTCCAATTTTATATGTGATAAGCCTGAGATCTCAGATGCTACATGATCACAAAGCTACCAGATCACATGCTACCAGATCACAAAGCCAGCATGCTGAAAGGCTGATGGGCTGTGCCCCTCTAGGACCTGCTGGGGCGAAGCCAGGGATGCTCCCTTAAGGAATCAAATACATATGAGCACATTTTTCAAACCACACAGTATGAAATGCATGTTGTGTTATGCTCCACAGACATCCTGATTTTCCAATTTGCTTTACCCATGTCACAATCTAAATCAGTCTCTCTCTCTCAAAAATTTTGTAGAACTTCATAAATGCAATATCTAATTTTGTGGCCACTTGATAATCTTACTTTTTATAAATTGCCAGTATTTTCCTTAATCATCATCATCATATGCAAATCTATATGTTTTCATAGCCTTTAACTGTTCTCTTTTCTTTTTTCCTTTCCTTCTCTCTATCATTCATTCATGAGAAATGCTTAGCAAAGATTGACACATAGCACTTGTTTATCATATTCTTTTTGACGTTTACAAAAGTTAGACATGGATCCTGTCTTGAAGAAGTTTGCAGTTACCAATCAAAATGATGGAACTAAACTGAGCTTTTTAAATTTTTTTATTTTTTTTGGCTCTAAACACACAGAAATTCTGCATTTAAAAAAAAAGTCTTAAATATATAGCCAAGCTCAAAAGAAATGTTTTTAAAAGGTGCAAAACTAGGAAATTCATAGGCAGGGTGCTTTAAAGCAGAACTAATGCCACAGATGGCCCACTGACTATTGAATACAGATATGTGCTTGAGGAGTGGGTATTAGAACATAAACAGAGAAAGGTGACAGGAAGCTAGACTCCAACAAGGCCAGCACCTGAAATAGAGCTCCCTGCATAAATCCAGGGCTTGGCAAAGATTTTGCTGTCTACTAACAAGGACAGTAAAACTAAACCAACCAGCCAGCATGGCAAGGAAGCTGAAAGAAATAAGAAACAAAAACCTGCACCACATCAAGTGTGGAGTCTAAATTTAAACTACATGAGTCTTGCAAAAAGTGTTTAAGCTGAGAAATTAGCATAAAAACTGCTCCAGAACAAGTAAAATGCTTATACCCATGGCAGTCACAAATGCTAAAACTCTGTAGAGTCCCATCCACAAGCCAGAACCCATGGGATTCACCTAGAAGACAATACATGCAAAAACAATACATGTTAGATATGCATATTAGCACCCCCCAAATTTTAATAAAACATCTGAAAGAAACTGTAAAATAAATGTTTAAATATCTAGATATGTAAAGGAGAAATACCTATGGAAAATAACAGAAATGTTTGAGAGAGAATTGAATAGAGCATTTCTCAGCTCCTCAACATGAAAAATACTGCCATTAAAATTAAAACACTGTAGATATTAAACGGTAGATTATATGGAAAGTAGATCTGAGAAAATCACCTAGGAATGCAGTACAGAGAGATAAAAAGCGAGAAAATATGAAAGAGAGGCTAATATGGAAGACATGAGGAGAAGGTCCAACATACTGCTAAATGGAGTTTAAAAAGGAAAAATAACAGGAACAGGATGGGGTGATATTTGAAGGGACAATGGCTAAAAACATTTTAGAACTGAAGGAATACTTGCATATGCAAGTTGAATAAGGACATTGAGTCCTGAACAGGAGAAATAAAAATCAGTCTGCACCTCAGTACATCATAATGAAACTGCAGGCATCATATAAATAGAGAAAAATTTTTAAAGCTACCAAAGAGAAAAATGCAGGCTACCTTCAGGAGAATGACAATGGACTAACAGGAAATTTCCCAAAAGCAGCAATTAAGGCCCAGCTATAGTTGAATACTATCTGCAAAGTACTGTGGTAAATCACCTGTCAAGCTAGAAATCCATAGCTTTTTAAACTATCATCCAGGAATGAAGATAAAATAAAGACATTTTCAGACAAATTGAGACCAAAAGACATGAGACATGAACTTTTGTTTTGTTTGGTTTGGTTTTGGGATGGAGTCTCGCTCTGTCACCCAGGCTAGAGTGCAATGGCAGATTTTGGCTCACTATTACTCCGCCTCCTGGTTCAAGTGATTCTTCCACCTCACCCTGCTGAGTAGCTGGGATTACAGGTACCTGCCATCATGCCCAGCTAGTTTTTGTATTTTTGTAGAGATGGGGTTTCACCATGTTGGCCAGGCTGGTCTTCAACACCTGACCTCAGGTGATCTGTCTGCCTTGGTCTCCCAAAGTGCTAGGATTACAAGCATGAGCCACTGCACCCAGCTCCTGAATATTTATCAACTAATCACTGCTGAAAGAGTACTAAAATACATTCTTCAATAAGTAAGAAACTGAACTCAGGAGTAAAGTGCAAGAAGTGATGGTGGTCAGAGAAACACTGGGGAAATCTAAGCAGACCTGGAGTGTGTGTGTATGAGAAACTAGATTTAACAATGATAACTTAAGGTGTAAAAACAGCATGTATAGCTTCTAAATCCAGTAGAGCCATAGCAGAGGGGGGATATCGGGGGAACCCACCCCCAGTATTTCAATGTACGTTCTTTCTATTTTCCATAAGTGTTGGCCGGCTGAGAAATAAAGAGACAGTATAAAGAGAGGAATTTTACAGCTGAGCCACCAGGGGTGGCATCACATATCGGTAGGACTGTGATGCCCACCTGAGCCTCAAAACCAGCAAGTTTTATTAAGGGTTTCAAAAGGGGAGGGGGTATAAG
The DNA here is from genome assembly GCF_028885625.2 of Pongo pygmaeus. Lineage (NCBI taxonomy): Eukaryota > Metazoa > Chordata > Mammalia > Primates > Hominidae > Pongo > Pongo pygmaeus. The sequence goes on along the minus strand of NC_072376.2, from coordinate 161,028,019 downwards.
AACAGGGTGTAGGTACAAAGATCACATGCTTCAAAGGGCAAAAAGCAGAACTACTAATAAGGGTCCAACAAAGATCACATGCTTCTGAGGAAACAGGACAAAGCGCAGAAAGCAGAACTACCGATAAGGGTCCAACAAAGATCACAAGGTAAAAGGCAAAAGCAGAACTACTGGTAAGGGTCTATGTTCAGCGGTGCATGTATTGTCTTGATAAACATCTTAAAAAACAGAAAACAAGATTTGGGAGCAGAGAACCGGTCTGACCACAAATTTACCAGGGCAGAGTTTTTCCCCACCCTAGTAAGCCTGAGGGTACTGCAGGAGACCAGGGCGTATCTCAGTGCTTATCCCAACCGCATAAGACATACATTCCCAGAGCGGCCATTTATAGACCTCCTCCCAGGAATGCTTCCTTCCCCAGGGTATTAATATTAATATTCCTTGCTAGGAAAAGAATTTAGTGATATATTTCCTACTTGCACGTCCATTTATAGGCTCTCTGCAAGAAGAAAAATATGGCTCTTTTTGCCCGATGCCACAGGCAGTCAGACCTTATGGTTGTCTTCCCTTGTTCCCTAAAAATCGCTGTTATTCTGTTCTTTTTCAAGGTGCACTGATTTCATATTGTTCAAACACACGTTTTACAATCAATTTGTACAGTTAACACAATTATCACAGTGGTCCTGAGGTGATGTACATCCTCAGCTTACAAAGATAACAGGATTAAGAGATTAAAGACAGATTTAAGAAATTATAAAAGTATTATTTGGGAACTGATAAATGTCCATATTAAAATGAAATCTTCACAATTTATGTTCCTCTGCCACGGCTCCAGCTGGTCCCTCCATTCGGGGTCCCTGACTTCCAGCAACAGGGGGCTAAAAAGCTAGATCAATCCAATGAAAGGAAGAGAAGGAGGAAGAAGGGAAAGAGGAAGGAAAATAAGTTAAAATGGTAGAGAATATCCAAACTTGTCAGTAATCATGATAACTAAAAACAGATTAAACTGAGTTATTAAAATACAGAGACTCTCCGATTTCTTAATCCAGCCTTTTCTGTTTAGAAAATATGTGTGAAATATAATTATGTGGGAAGTTTGAAACAAAGGGATCAAAAGAAAGGCGGACAGCACACCTGGCAAGTTCTAAAGAGAGCAAGAAAAAGAGGCAGAGAGAAAGAAAAACAATGTGAAGATCAGACATTTTTAAGGCAAAAAATTATTAGGAATAAAAATGGTGTTACTCAGTGTGAGAAGGAAAAAATGGGTAAAATTGGTAAAGATATGAAGAGTCAAATCACTAAAGAAGACACCCAAATGATGAGTAAACATTTGAAAAAAATGCTGAACCTACTGGTGATGATGGAAATAAAAGCAACCATATACTATCCATTCAACCTCCCATCAAATGGAAAAAAATAAAATTGGATAATGGCAAGCATTGGTGGGGATGTGGAGTAAGGGCACGCTCATGCTCTGCTGTGGAATGAAAGCAGGTGACATGCGCAAATTTATGACTCAGAAGTTCTGTTTTCATTCTGTATCCTATAGAAACGACAAGGATATTCCTTGGGCATCATTTGTAATAGCAATAAAGAGCAAACAACCCAAGTGTCCATCAGTAGTGGAATGGAAAAGTAAATTGCTATACATTCAAACAAATGAAGCTTGAACAGTTAAAATGAATTAACTTAGTTACCTGTATCAAAATAGATACATCTCAAAGTTACTGTTGAATAAAAATAAGTTGCAGAAGGATGTGCATATCTAATTTCAAATTTACATAAAACAAAGCAGTACTGTATGCTGTTTTTGTAGATACATACATGTGTAGTGAAATAGACATATCTGAGAGGAAATGATAATCACCCAGACTGGGTGGTTCTCTTCTTGAAAGAAGAAGAGATGGATGGGATCAGGGAAGAAGGCAGAGTGGGCCTTAACTCTGCCATTTTTAATTTTTAAAAATCTGATGCACATATGGCAAAAATGGTAGCATTTGTTTACACTGTTAATTCTGGATGGTAGATTTGGAAGCTCCTGCTATTAGCATGTGTGTGTTTAAAATATTTCCTTAATTTAAAATGGTTTCTATCTTACTGGGGGAGAGGAAAGACATACAATAATGCAGAGAACATGTGCTGTGTTTCATTATGGGTTCCTTATAATTGGCATTCAGAGTTGAGTTGCAAGAGATTTCTGCCAATTGAGGGGAGCCCCAGAATCCATCCTGGAAGAGAGATCCCCACATTGCTTTCCTGCAGACGCTGCCTGCTTTCAGTCACCCTTTAATGGATCCACTATCCAGACCTTGTTTTCTGTTTCTTTGGCCTTTGGCAAGTCCTTTCCCATTTTTCACCAATAGTGTCTCTTTCACTTTTTACTGTCTGGTCACCATGAACCAGTAGTTATCCAGGGTCTTACAAAAGGTTTATTAATTTGAGGGAAAACAGCTAAAAAAAATAGTGATGCCTTGCTTACTTCTCAAGCAAAGAGAAAATAATGACTTCTGTTTTTAGATAACGTGGATTTTTATGGAAGCATTTGGATAGTGGTGTGAGGGTACTGTTTGGTTGTGTGTGTGGAAGTATTTGTATATGTTGTGCCAAACTCCCTTGTCATTTTTTCTCTTTATCAGAGAAATTCCATTTGACGTTCTCACCTTTTAAAGTATTTTTTAATTTCCCTTTTAAAACATGTTGCTGTAAATAGTTAATAACATGTTCCATGACCTCTGTAAGGAAGGCCCATGGAGAAATAAGATTGGTCATCCGCATCCTATGTTCGTAGCATCTAGCCCAGTCCTTTCCTATAAGTGCTGGATATCTGGCTGAAAAGGAACAAGAGTCTGTAGGCTTTGCCCCAGATCACAGCAGCTTCTCTGCTTTGTGGATGGTCTCATTATAACACACTAAAATCCTCATCAGTCAGTATTACTCTTGACATAAAATGAAATCATGGCATACTTTGAAAGGGTTGGTTTCAGTGCTCCTGACACATTCTCACAGGGTACAAGTAAACGGCCCAGCAGTATTGGTCTAGAAGCAATTTACCAATCACTACGAAAAGCATCTAACTTGTCTTTAAAATACACATCTGCTCCATGTTGAAGCCAAAAGGAGAATTCTGACTCAGATCTCTTATTAAGCTGCCTCAGGCTGCCAGTCTGGGTTTGATAATGAATCTTGCATTCTCAGACTTTTTCTTCTTTTCCTTTGCAGAGAGAAGATGCATCAGTCTGCCATGTATGAACTATGCCAGGGGATGCACCAAATCAGCCTTCAGTTTGTTCGACTGCAGCTCACCTTTGAAGAATACACCATCATGAAAGTTTTGCTGCTACTAAGCACAAGTAAATTGATGCCCATCCTGGCACTGTTTGTATATTACCAGATCATCTTCTCCATAGGGCAGTAGCCTATTTATGGTATTCAGGTAGTTGGTACCAAAAACAAAAACAAACCAAACAGAAACATTGGAGAAATGGGAGGAAGGCTTTGACCTTTGATGAACAAAGTTACTTGCAAAGTATGAAGCTTTGGGCATGTGAAAGAGCATATCCCGACATTCCTACATCCATCCAACCACTCAATGTTTATAAAATGTCTGTTATGTGTATGGTAGGATTGGGCAATTCAGGAAACACAAGGGTTAATAAAGCACAGTCTTTATCCTCATGGAGTTTATACTCTAAGAAAAGTTCAAACATTTTTTTTTTTTTGAGATGAAGTCTTGCTCTGTTGCCCAGGCCAGAGTGCAGTGGCGTGATCTTGGCTCACTGCGACCTCCACCTCTCAGGTTCAAGTGATTATCCTGTCTCAGTCTCCCAAGTAGCTGGGATTACAGGCATGCACCACCATGCCCAGCTAATTTTTGTATTTTTAGTAGAGATGGGCTTTTGCCATGTTGGCCAGGCTGGTCTTGAACTCCTGACCTCTGGTGATCCACTAGCCTCAGTGTCCCAAAGTGCTGACATTATAGGCGTGAGCCACCACACCTGGCCAAAGATATCTTTAATACATATGGAAAGTACTTATTTACTATGATAGAGGTAAGGAATGTAATGGTGGTTCAAAGAAGGGAAGAGCACATTCAGTTCTGGGGATCTGGGAGGGACATGTGATGCGGCTGGATCTTGGAGGGTTTCGCAGTGGTCGTAGGTTGGATAGAAGGTGTGAGATGGCATTGCCATGAGCATCAGTATGAATGAGTGGACCTGTGGGGAAGTCTATATAGGCAGTAACAACACTTAGCGGGAAGGGGTTGTTTTGCCTTCTAATTCTTTATTTTATTTATGTATTCATTTATTTTTTAAAGGTGCATCAAGTTATGTTGGGTGGAGGAGTTGTGGGTAATAAGATTGGGGTGTGGATTAGACCAAAATATTCAATGTCCATTGAAGAAATCTGAACTTCATTAGGTGGGCAGAAGAGGGCAATGCTGAAGGCTTTTGAGCAGTGGGATGACAGGATCAAAGCTGTATTGTATGGCTTTCTAAGGGTCTCTCTGGCGGAATAGATTCAAAAGGAGAGAGACAGGATGGGAGAGAGGCAGAGACAGAGAACTTAGCCCAACTGGAAGCACAGAGACCTGCTGGGAGCCTGTGGAAATAATGGGGGGCATTACCATGACTGGTAGTATGATGGACAGGAGCAAGTGGAGTCCAGAAACATTGTAGAGTTGGCCTTGGCAGCTGCCTAGGAAGGGAAATAAAAGTGCTGTGGGTCAGAGTGACAGGTTTTGAGTGCAGAGAAATGACTAGCCACAGTAGTGATGCCATTAATAGGAATATGTTAACATCAGGACTTGGAGCAGATTGTGTGGAGTGTAAAATGAGTTTTGTTTTGGATAGGTTAATTTTTTGATACCAACTCTGAGTCTTGATAGAAACAGCCAAAAGATGGGGAGAACTGGGGACTGGGACTGTGAAGACAGGTTTGAACATGGAGATATAAATTTGAAATTATCCTTATAGAAAATTGTAGTATAATTCCAATGGTGAGTGGGGTTACCATCATCCAGAGAGAGCCAGTGGAGCTGTGTTACAGGAGGGTGGCAGAAGCTGCAGGGACAGAGACAGAACTGTCAGAGAGGAGGAGAAACTGGGAGAGTGTATGGTATTGGAAGCCACGAGGTGAGAGTTTCCAAAAGGCATGTGACTAACAGCATGGCCTCCACAGAGAAAGTTGATAACCCTGACAGAAGGCCACTTGAGTTGACCATTAGGCATCGGGCAGGTGCCAGCATGCCAGGGACTTGCAAATTGATGAGAAGCTGTTTTGGGCTTCTGGAACCAAGTATGGGAGGAGAGAAGTTAGTGGCATAAAGTGCCAGAGGAGACAAGAGAGGACAGGATTAGCTTTGGCAAGGATGTGTGGCAGTTTAACTCTTGACAACAGCACAGGCATTTTCCAACAGAGGGGAAGGAATTTGAGGAAGCTCCCATCAGATGAGGGAGAGACCCAGAAGTTGACAGGAGACAATGTGGAGAGGAAAACTCTGAGCCGTATGCAGTGGCCACTGAGGAAACTGAGAAATGTTCCAGATGTTAAGAGCCTGCAAGGATGCCATGGCGGGTGGCATGGACTTCAGAGGAGGAGAGAGTACCTAGTGACAACCTGGAGTATCCAGTGTGTGCCTAGCCCTTGCCATGGGCCCCTGAAACAGAGGTGTAGGAGAAGGGGCAGTGATCAGTAAAGTCATTTGGAGAAAAGGGCCAAGACTAGCCAAGGTGCTCAGGATTTCTGAATGCGTATGAAGAGCTGTTGTTTCCAGCAGAGAGGACTGGGTCTACGGAAACTAAGCTGGAATCAGGTAGTGATCAAAGCAGGAAGAGGGGACGCAGTGGTGACATGGGTAATCATCCTGCTTCACCTGTGTTTGGCACCTTGCAATTTGCAAACTGTTTTTCCATATATTATCTAATTTAATGCTTAAAATTACCCTGGGAAATTGATAGCCCTATTCTAAAGTTGACAAAACAGAGGCACATAAGTGTGATGTGTTGAGTATCCTCTATGAGCTAGGACTAAAACTGATGGCTTGGGACTTTACCTCTAGTGTCATTCCTGCTCCCCTAAGAGCAGGCACCAAGAGCAGGCACCTGCTGAAAGGCAGGTGATGGCAGGTGGCACACAATGGCAGCAGCAAGGGCAGAGTGTCCAAAAGGCAGAATCGCAGACTCCATAGCAGAGGGGGCAAACCGGCAGTCCTGGTAGGGAGGTGGGGCCGGCAGTTCACAGCTGTGTTTTATTTGGCCAGCACAGGTTTTTGGGGTTGCTTTTGGCCTTTTGTTTTATTTTCATTGAATTCAATTGCCCGGGGCAGGGCATGTTCTCTCTAGTTTGCCACAGGCCCCACCATTCCTCACTAATTACACCCAGCCCCATCTCCCGCTGCTCTTGTGTTTACAACCCCTCACCTGCAGGGTCGTCCTCCTGCTCCACTCTTCACCAAGGTTTCTGTTGTTCCTGATTTATTCTTTCTGGAGTATAACTTTGGAACTATAATCTTTAAATTCACTGAAAATGATTTTACTCCTCTTCCAAGCTAGGTTATTAACCATTACTGGTTAGAAAAATATGTTTAAAATTATGACAAATGGATGATAGAATGTAAATGAAACATTTTTTAAAGTGCTTGTGATACTAATTCTTTATGAATGTTGACTACTCAATCTAAATTGATGTCTTATCCTTTTACATCTTTTTACATATTCACTCAGCTCGTAGTAGATTCTGATACCATTTTGAAGCTACTTGAATTAATTTATTAGCCCCCAAGTAGCTCAGTACTTTGAATTCTGATTTTTTTCAATGCAGAAAAAGCAAAATAAAAAGGTAGGAAAACATAGGTAAAGCATTTTATGAACCATAAAAACTGCAGGCGTTAGTAAGCTTGTTTTGCTAATCTATGATAGAACACATGAAAATTTTTCATCTCAGGAATGTCAGATGCACACCTGATATCCAGTGTATCGAAGTTTTTCGGGACCGACATCAGAGGCTCTCATGTTCTTGAGGAAAGCAGACAGACTTCTACCCCAGTTGTCTCTTTGCTGTTCTCCAGATTTTGGATGATTTCCAGCAGCTCTGCTGCATTTAATAAGTAAATTCAGAAACTCTGGGCAGAACTCCAAAATTTGAGGTTTTGCTTAAGTTCTCTTTATTTGTGGGTTTGTTTCAACTTCTAAAAAATCTGGCTGGGAAACTGGTACGATATATTTCAGTTACAGCAATAATATATAAGTAATACTGTTTGACAAGTTGTTGTAATTTTTAGAATTTTTGATCTACAACTATCAGAAATATAAATTTGGTTAATCTTAGATGTACCAAATGGTATTGAAATATAATAGTGAAACTTATTTATTCTACCACTAGTTAACTTTTCGTGTATAGGGTGATGTCCATATAAGTATCTATATTGAAAAACTAAACATTTACTTTGTACAGTTTTATAACTTAAATGCTAATCTGTGAGTGGGACGTGTAAGATATTTGCAAACTTTTCCTATCTTTTAGAAAGTTTTAAGTTAACATTAAAATTTTGGTAGAAATTGGATTTATGGTTTTACTATTAACATCCTGGTTATTACTGTTCTTTATGTTTTTTTTACTTTTAAAATAAAGTTTTAAGGAGAAAAAAATACTATTTGTTATATAATGGATAGCATTTAACATTTAATGTGAATGTCAAATATTTTAAACCACAACTAATACTGTGGCAGCCTCAGGAATTTGTGCAGTTGCTATTAGGGATTTATTTTTCCCCTCACAAAAATAGACTTAAATAAATGACAAATCAAAAGTCTCAACAATTAAACTCAAGAAGATTATTAACATAATAGTAGAAGTTAATTTGCAAAATAATCCATATCTTTTTGTATGATAACAGGGTTTATTTGGAAACAGCAGTATGCCTGGCTTCCAGGGTTGCACACAATACTCAGAACCATCTCCAAGTGCTGATGACCAAAGTAAAATAATTATTTATACCAGTTATGGGAAATTAGCAAATAAATAGGTAATTAAGAAGTGAAAGTAAGAGCAGTTTCAAAATCAGAATGTTAATATCCCAAGGTGAATTTTCATTAGGTCTTTATCTCCTAAAAATGAAATTCTAGTTGATTTTCTTATTCAGTGTTAAGGCATAAACGTAACTATTGGCTACTAGTGGAACAAAAATGCTTAAACTCTGTCCTAAACCTGGACTTCATTTCTTAATAAAGTACTTTCACAAATGTCCTGGGACCTGCTTCTCAGCAGGTCACAGAAGCACTTGATAAGCTTACAAGTCCTGAATTTCAAAGTATTCTTTTTAAGTGAATTTTTTTAAAACATACGAAAGCTAGCTACCACATAAAAGGAAAGAAGAAAATACTATCCTTAGTTTTCTACCTTATCAAAGATACAGATGAACATGGTTCATTCTCTTTGAAAGTTTTAAATTTTGCCTTGCGTGCAGAGCCACTGTTGGGTGTTCCCCCCTCACACACATAAACCAGTGTACATGAATCCTAACTTGCCAGTACCTCAGAGATAGGAAAATATATTTTGATGTACAGACGCTTTATAGGGTTGTGCTGGGAGGTCACGTGCCTTAGTGGTCATGCAATCCTGGTGCAAAGTGGATAGAAAGTGCTTCTTTGTAAGCAGTGTCCTCCCCTTCGTAGATGGCCAGTTCCCCTAAATGTCTTTAATATTTGAACTTGAGAATGAGGATGTTGATTTCTAATTCTAGCTCCAACCTAGATTGTCTGTGGCTCTTCAGTTATCCTGGAAAATCAAAATATATTTTCCTATCTCTGAGGTATTGGCAAGTTAGGATTCATAAACATTTGGATGACCAGCCACAAGGCAGTGTGGCATTGTGGTGAAGAGGCAGGCTTTGGAAACAGACAGACCTAAGTTGATACCACCCCTTCTGTGCCTTTTTTTATTGTGTCCATGGGCAAGTGATTCAGCCTCCAGTGTTCGGTCTTCTCATCTGTAAAATGAGAATGATATAACAGTTATGTCATAATATTGGTGTCAGGGTTAAGTGAACTAGTCTGTGCAAAGTATATGATAAGACACATCTGATAAATAGTTTTTGTTCTTTGTGTATGTATATGTACAAATATTTGCCAGTAGACAACTGCCATATTTATTCATAAATGCAATTAATTGAGATTTAGTATCTAACCTCAAAATCAGTATATGACCTTACCTGCTAAGATGCTAAAGTTGTTTTCCATCCTGGAAATTTACATGTCTGTTTTCCTTAACACAGTTCCAAAGGATGGCCTCAAAAGCCAGGCTGCATTTGAAGAAATGAGGACAAATTACATCAAAGAACTGAGGAAGATGGTAACTAAGTGTCCCAACAATTCTGGGCAGAGCTGGCAGAGGTTCTACCAACTGACCAAGCTGCTGGACTCCATGCATGATGTGAGTAGAGCCCCTCCTTGGTTCCTAAGTGAAGGATCAGCAACCACATACACACTGCTGACCAAAGGAAACAGAGACTGAGAGTTTTCAGGGTGTCATGCTAGACCTCTGTTGACGCCATTAAGGATGTCACCATGTCCAAGGGGCTGAAGAAGAGACCCAGAGCCAGGGAATGAGACATAGGGTTTATTGGGTACTTACATACAGGATGGGCCAAGAGTAGTGCCAGAAAACCACTCCCATTTATAAAAAGCATTCAGGTTATATAGCATTTTCGCCTAGCAACCTCCATTTAACCCATGACAAAGGGCCTCGATCCCCTGGACGACCTGCGTTCCAAAGAATGGGCCAGGGATTCAGATGTCCTCTGTAGATTAGGAGTGAATCTCCAGGTTGGCCACTCCCAGATTCCTTAGCTTAGAACTCTGAACACATATTCTTCTTAAGCCATAGGGTTATTCTCAGGGTATGCTTGAGTTATTGCTGTCAGGTGCATCTGCCATACGCAGGGCTTTGGGAAGAATCAGGGTAAATCATCTGGTGGAAAGCAGCAAGAGTTAAAAACTGATTAAGGATTTTTTTTTTTTTTTTCAAATAACCTTTGGAACAAACCTCATTTACAGCAGAGTATGCCCTGGACCAGGGAAGGCCCTCAGATTTGCTACAGGTGTCAGATTGAGTTTCACATTTTTGCTCGCAATTTAGGAAATGTTTGGTTAATAAAAATGTTTGCTTTAACATTGCATAAATAGTGTCCATCTTCTACAACTGTTAATCTAATAACCCAATCTTTCAAAAACATTATTAGTGGTTCAGGGCCAGCCTGGATCATCTCAATCTTTGCCAACTTTTGAATCTTATATTCATTATTCTTCATAGGAGTCACCTTTCTTGTCTTGTGTCAATACAGAAAGGAGATTCTAAGCTTGTTTCTAATGTAATCAATTATAGATATAGCCGAGGTGGTTTTAGCAGTTTCTACAAAATATTGATTTGGATAACTTGCTTTGTATGTCATTTAAAATATGCTTCTTGTTTCATTTTGCAAGCAGCTTCTCCAATTCTGGCTCAAAGAATGTTGTACGCAGTCATGCTAATTTAGTTCTTCATATTTGTGAAGTTTCCATACTTTCTTTTGGAGAATTTATTGCCCAAGTTCATCCTGTAAGATCTGAGTAGTAAACTCTTTAAAAATATTTTTCTATTAAGGAAAATGTTGACAGGCTTGATGACCAGTATTATAATGGTATTATTATGGAAATAATGGTCCATCTTTTAGAAATTCCATTATGACAGAGGAATGTTATCTCTCTGTGGTAACTAATGGCATAAGGTTGATTGATAAAAGAATGTCACTTTCCAGTGTTTTACACTGAGACCCTGTGCATATCATTTACTTCTGCTTTATCTGAACTTTTCATATGACAAAAGTCAAATTCCCACAAGGCGAACTCAGTGATAAATAGTTTTGCTAATTGTCAGTGGCTTAAAGAGTGTGACTTAGTGGAAAATCTTAGAAATAAGAGATGATGGCAAGCAAGGCTTTGGGGAACACAGCAAATTATGCTCTTCATGACTCACACAGAAGGAAATGCAGGGAACTGGAGCAAAGTCTTCCCACTCGTTTTATGTTGAAACCACAGATCATCTACATGAGAACACATAGCAGATTTACTTTCGTCTGTTAATTTCGTTGAAAGGCCCTCTGAGTAGAGAATAGAATGGGGGTTTTGTGGTTCTTTCTTAAATTCTCTTATTTGTACAGTTAGGCACAAGTGCAATATCAAAATTCATGTGATTATAGATGAAACATTCTGAAACAATTTCCATGTAATGAGGCTTACAACAGAAGTTAAACTTGGTTTTTCAAAGCCCTTTGGAATTGACTTTTCTTAAGCAGCATAGCACAATGGAAACACTAAGGCCTCACCTAGTGGTCCATGGGTCAAAACCTCCTTCGCTAGTTTTTGTTGTTGTTGTTGTTGTTGTTGTTGTTTTTCCACCAGCACAGTGCTTGGCATAGATAGGAACTCAATGAATAGTTTTTTGAATGGCTGTATCGTAAATGCTGATTTTATGCAAAGTTTCCCAAAGTAAATTAGTGTCTGTGGGGGTTTCTTAATTGAGGTATAACTGATATAGAATAAACTGAACAAATTTAAAGTCCACAATTGTATAAGTTTTGACTTCTATACACACCTGTGAAATTGTCACCACAATCAAGATAGCGAATATATCTATCACCCCAAAAGTTTTCTCCAGCCTTCCTTTAATCTGTTACCTACCCTCCTTCTCCTCAATTACTTTCTATATCACTTCTGTTAATCGAGATCAGTTTGCATTTTCTAGTGTTACATATAAATGTAACAATGCAGTATGTAGTCTTTTTTGGTCTGGCTTCCTTCACTTAGCATAGTAATGTTAAGATTCACTCATTCCATTTCATATATAAATAATTTGTCGTGTTTTTCTTATTGCAAAGTAGTTTCCCATTGTATGGATTTTCCCCCAATTAATTTGTGCAGTCACCTATTGATGGTTGTCTGGGTTGTTACCAGCTTGGAGGCTATTACAAATAAAGCCATGCTGAACCTTTATGTACAAGCCTTTGTACAGACATATACTTTCTCCTTCCTTGGATGAATGCCTTGTAGTGGAATACCTGGGTAATATGGCAGGTATATTTTCATATTTAAAGAAACTGCCAAACGGTTTTCCAAAATGGTTGAACAATTTACTATTCCCACAAGAAGCATATGAGGTTCAGATTGCTCCACACCCTTGCCGACTCTTGGCGTGGTTAGTCGGTTTACTTTCAGCCATTCTAATAGCTGCATAGTGGTATCTTACTGTGGTTTTCACTTGCGAAAAGATTGATAATGGTGAACATCTTTTCATGTGCTCATTTATCTTTATATCTTCTTTGGTGAAGTGTCTGTTCAACTCTTTGGCTCATTTTTCATAACTGGATAATTTGTTTTCTGATTGCTGAGTTTTGAGAGTTCTTTATATTTTCTGGATACAAATCCAGATATATGACTGGAAGTATTTTCTCCCAGCGTGGCTGATCTTTTCATTCTCTTAGCAATGTCTTTTGAAGAGCAGGAGTTTGTAATTTTAACGAAGTCCAGTTGATTATTGTTTTCTGTGTGGGTCGTGCTTTCAGGGCTGTATCTGAGAAGCCCTAGTGTAAGCCAGTGTCATGGGGCTTTTCTCTATGTTTCCTTCTAGCATCACTATCCTTCACTGATAGCCTGTGTCTTGGAAATCATTTTTTCATGGTCTTTATTTTGAGTACTTTTGGTTGTTTCAAATGGAAGGGTAGTTTCAGTTCATCTCACTCCACCTTGGCTGGAAGAAGAATACCACTTCTTTAGAATCATTAGAATCATTTTCATTCTAAAAGCTTTATTTTGAAATATCAAAAATGTTTGATCTTAAAGGGGGCCTGACAGAAGCATCTTCAATACTCTATTTATATTCCTATTCCAAACAGAACATTGAAAAATGCATTGTAAGTCTAGAGGGACCTTTATAACATTCACACTTACTCAGACTTGAGACTGCCTACAGCTTTTTCATTAGAGTAAATTAGTGAATCAACAGTTGTGGAATTTCCTTCAAGGGAACAAAGAACTACACAATGCGTTGGCTCTATACTCAGAGCCTAGTTCTGATCGCCTTGTGGAAAAAAGAGCATTTGTTTCTAAGGGTCACACACATAAGAACCTTTGACTGTAGATCAAAGTTCTGCTTAAATCGTGTGCGTAGTATGCCAGCTCTCAGGACACATCCACACCGCTCTCAGGACACATGTGGATTTCTTCCACATGGTACACATATGTGCTGGAAGAATGGTCCCAAGGTGGGTGAAAGGAACATTCTCTGAAAGAACAGGTTGATAGTTGAGTGTTTGAATCAGTTAACAACTTTAATGAATCATAAGCCCTCTAAATGTCAATCTTTCCCCAAAAAAATATTTCAAACAAAGCAGCTGTGGTAAGGATACTAGGAGTAGATGTATTTTTGCATTGTAAATGTTTAGGTGTCATATGTAAAGCATATAGAATCCTTACTCTACTAGAAAGAATTGACAATAATAATTTTTTAGCTCTTACTAAGAATAGCAATTTCCTATGAGGGAAAGAAGCTTATTTCTAAGGAATTTATTGCTAACTTCTATTCATTCTTAGAGAGATCAAGGACTATTTATGTTATGGTCATTGTGTAGAACAGTAAGTAACAAAGATGATATTAATAGTACCTCTTGAGGCAAAAATTGCCCTTTTCCTTTTAAACATGTGTTGCAATTTTATGTCAGTATACATACACACTTAGTAAAAATGTGCCTCCTGCCTAGCAGTATAGACAGTGCTGCAGAGGATACACAATAAATATGATACCAACCTGACCCCTGATAAATAGTGTGCATAGTGTGCCAGCCCTCAGGACACATGCAGACAACTTTTGGGACATACATGGATTTCTTCCACATGGTACGCATACGTGTTGGTAGAATGGTAAGTAAGCTTAGTTTACAGAGGTGACTGGAGCATAATGCAAGGTAGAAAGTGTTCAAACCAGTTCTCTGGATGGTGGGACCCTTGAAAACATGTATGTTTATGTATTCATCTGTTGGTGAGCCCTTGCCACATTCCCAGGACCAGTGGGCCAATGCAAACAGAAAGTCTGTCCTTAGTAATCGACAGAGGACGATATTCATCTCATTCAGCAAATACTTGAGTGTCTAAAAGTGCCAGGCGGTGTCATAGGAGGAAGGCACCCCCAGACAGGGCAGCCAAACAGCACCTGGAGGTCACAGGGCAGCATGCTGGGACCTCCGAGGAGGTGGAGTTGTGGGCTCACTGACACTTATTCTACACTGGTACCAAGCCTTGTGAAGAAAGTGGAGGAGCTGTGCTGGGCAGGAGTCATGGAAAACTTCCAAGGGGGCGTCAGAGGATCCTTATTTAATGGAAGATGAAACAGCCCCAGAGAGTGATTTCTTAAGGTTCCTAGATAGCTGGTGGCAGCTAGAACTTCCTTGACTCACTGCTGAGTGCTCCGGACACCGCCATTATGATGAGAGAACACTTGTGGCTGATAGCAGCTGCTCGTTTTTAGGCTGGGCTGCATTTCAGAGATCAGAAAACCATCATATAGGAATGTTAGGGACAGCTGCACCACCCTCCAGCACTCCAGATTTGTTTGCATCTTCCCTGGCACATTCTGGAATTCATCATTTCTGTGAGGTTCAGGGTTACATCTTGAAGGCAGTCAACCTTGTTTTGTATTAAAACATCATGTGTGTGTAGCAGATCCCAAAACAAAATGTTAGTTGGCCTCAGCGTGAGCTGAGCAGGCCTTGGCTTGGAGGCGTTTGCTTCTGCGTATGACCATTAGACCTGGATGAGAACCTACCCCTGGGCTGGGTAGGGGTCAGTGTGTCACTCAGATGCTCTTCTCTGCATGACAGAAGGAAGGCCTCTGAGGATCTCATTACTGAATAGCTGCTTTCTGTGTCTCCAGGGGCCATGCTAGAAGCTGACGTGGCTCTTCTCTAGCCAGGCTCTGGGAGCCATGGCTTCCCTGCTCCAAGAGGGGCAAGGTGGGTGGTGTGAGGAACAGAAATCTGGTGGTACAGAAAATACTACATGTACACACTGGGGAGATGTCATTCTTTAGGTCAAAAGGGCGTTAAGTATCATTGACATGGCTGGGCACAGTGGCTCCCACCTGTAATCCCAGTACTTTGGGAGGTGGAAGTGGGCAGATCACTTGAGGTGAGGAGTTAGAGACCAGCCCGGCCAACATGGTGAAACCCCATCTCTACTAAAAATACAAAATTAGCCGGGTGTGGTGATGCGCGCCTGTAGTACCAGCTACTTGGGAGACTGAGGTGAGAAGACTGTTTGAGCCCAGGAGGCAGAGGCTGCAGTGAGACAAGATTGCACCACTGCACTCCAGCCTGGATGACAGAGCAATACCTGTCTCAAATAAAAAAAGAAAAAACAAAAAACAGTCAGTGGCAAAATAACCACAAATGAGATATTGCTACAAGCAGCAGAGACTGTTCACAAATTACTGTTATTTTTATTTTTTATTTTACTTTAAGTTCTGGGATACATGTGCAGAATGTGCTCGTTTGTTATGTAGGTATACATGTGCCATGGTGGTTTGCTGCACCTATCAACCCATCATCTAGGTTTTAAGCCCCACATGCATTAGGTGTTTGTCCTAATGCTCTCCCTCGCCTTGTCCCTGACCTCCCAATAGGCCCTGATTTGTGTTGTTCCCCTCCCTGTGTCCATGTGTTTTTACTGTTCACCTCCCACTTATGAGTGAGAACATGTAGTGCTTGCTTTTCTGTTCCTGTATTAGTTTGCTGAGAATGATGGTTTCCAGCTTTATCCATGTCCCTGCAAAGGACATGAACTCATCCTTTTTTATAGCTGTGTAGTATTCGATGGTGTTTGTGTGCCACATTTTCTTTACCAGCCTATCAATGATGGGCATTTGGGTTAGTTCCAAGTCTTTGCTATCGTAAATAGTGCTGCAATAAACATACGTGTGCATGTGTTTTTATAGTAGAATGATTTATAATCCTTTGGGTATATACCCAGTAATGGGATTGCTGAGTCAAATGGTATTTCTGGTCCTAGATTCTTAAGGAATCACCACACTGTCTTCCACAATGGTTGAACTAGATTACATTCCCACCAATAGTGTAAAAGCATTGCTATTTCTCCACAGCCTCGCCAGCATCTATTGTTTCCTGACTTTTTAATAATTGCCATTCTGACTGGCGTGAGACGGTATCTCATCTCATTTCTCTAATGGTATCTCATTGCATTTCTCCAATGAGCAGTGATGATGAGCTTTTTTTCATGTTTGCTGGCTGCATAAATGTCTTTTGAGAAGGGTCTTTGCCCACTTTTTGATGGGGTTTTTGTTTTTCTTTTCTTGTAAATTTGTTTAAGTTCCTTGTAGATTCTGGATATTAGACCTTTGTCAGATGGGTAGATTGCAAAAATTTTCTCCCATTCTGTAGGTCGCCTGTTCAGTCTGATAATAGTTTCTTTTGATGTGCAGAAGCTCTTTAGTGTGATTAAATCCCATTTGTCAATTTTGGCTTTTGTTGCCATTGCTTTTGGTGTTTTATTCATGAAATCTTTGCCCATGCCTATGTCCTGCATGGTATTGCCTAGGTTTTCTTCTAGGGTTTTTATGGTTTTAGGTTTTACGTTTAAGTCTTTAATCCATCTTGAGTTGATTTTTGTATAAGGTGTAAGGAAGGGGTCCAGTTTCAGTTTTCTGCATATGCCTAGCCAGTTTTCCTAGCACCATTTATTAAATAGGGAATCCTTTCCCCATTGCTTGTTTTTGTCAGGTTGGTCAAAAGATGGCTGTAGACGTGCAGTGTTATTTCTGAGGTTTCTGTTCTGTTTCATTGGTCTATATATCTGTTTTGGTACCGGTACCATGCTGTTTTGGTTACTGTAGCCTTGTAGTATAGTTTGAATTCAGGTAGCGTAATGCCTCCAACTTTTTTCTTTTTGCTTAGGATTGTCTTGGCTATATGGGCTCTTTTTTGGTTCCATATGAAATTTAAATTAGTTTTTTCTAATTCTGCAAAGACAGTCAATGGTAGCTTAACGGGAATAACACGGAATCTATAAATTATTTTGGGGAGTATGGCCATTTTCACAATATTGGTTCTTCCTATCCATGAGCATGGAATGTTTTTCCATTTGTTTGTGTCCTCTCTTATTTCCTTGAGCAGTGGTTTGTAGTTCTCCTTGAAGATGTCCTTCACGTCCCTTGTAAGATGTATTCTTAGGTATTTTATTCTCTTTGTAGCAGTTGTAAATGGGAGTTCATTCATGATTTGGCTCTTTGCTTGCCTATTGTTGGTGTATGGGAATGCTTGTGATTTTTGTACATTGATTTTATATCCTGAGACTTTGCTGAAGTCGCTTATCAGTTTAAGGAGATTTTGGGCTAAGATGATGGGGTTTTCTAAATATAGAATCATGTCATCTGCAAACAGTGACAATTTGACTTCCTCACTTCCTATTTGAATACACTTAATATCTTTCTCTTGCAGAACTTCCAATACTATGTTGAATAGGAATGGTGAGAGAGGGCATCCTTGTCTTGTGCCGGTTTTCAAAGGGAATGCTTCCAGCTTTTGCCCATTCAGTATGATATTGGCTGTGGGTTTGTCATAAATAGCTGTTATTATTTTGAGATATGTTCCATCAATACCTAGTTTATTGAGAGTTTTTAACATGAAGGGATGTTGAATTTTATCGAAGGCCTTTTCTGCATCTATTGAGATAATCATGTGGTTTTTGTCTTTGGTTCTGTTTATGTGATGGATTATGTTTATTGATTTGCGTATGTTGAACCAGCCTTGCATCCCAGGGATGAAGCCGACTTGATCGTGGTGGATACGCTTTTTGATGTACTGCTGGATTCGGTTTGCTAGTATTTTATTGAGGATTTTCACATCAATGTTCATCAGGGATATTGGCCTGAAGTTTTCTTTTTTTGTTGTGTCTCTGCCAGGTTTTGGTATCAGGATGATGCTGGCCTCATAAAAATGAGTTATGGAGGATTCCCTTTTTTCTGTTTTTGAAATAGTTTCAGAAGGAATGGTACCAGCTCCTCTTTGTACCTCCAGTAGAATTCAGCTGTGAATCCGTCTAGTCCTGGGCTTTTTTTGGTTGGTAGGCTATTAATTACTGCCTCAATTTCAGAACTAGTTATTGGTCTATTCAGGGATTCGATATAGTCTTGAGAAGGTATATGTGTCCAGGAATGTATCCATTTCTTGTAGATTTTCAGTTTATTTGCATAGAGGTGTTTATAGTATTCTCTGATGGTAGTTTGTATTTCTGTGGGATCGGTGGTGATATCCCCTTTATTATTTTTTATTCACACATTATTTTGAGAGAGTCATAGTTCATATAACTAGTGGGTGCCTTTGCATCTCGCTGTGGTCCTGGTAATTTCCCTCAGGATCACACTAGAGGCGGCTTAGAGGGAGACACAAACCTATTTTAAGCATTTCTTACCTCATATGGAAGAATGGAAGCTGCACATTTGGCTGTGTCCACCATTTACTTGGGTAGCCCACTAACTTCATATTTTATTCAGTCTTACATCTTTCCACTCAGGCAAAGTTTCTCCTCAGGAAATGTTCTGAGGCCAAAATAGGAGCCTGCCATGGAAATGAGAACACTGCAGACAACAGAAAGAGTGTGGCCTCTGGTGCTAGGTTGCCCTTTCTTTCAGCCATCTTGGTGCTTTACTTCAGTTTTTGGCTTTTGGTTTCTTCAACTGTAAGGCAGTAATAATACCCATCTTGTAGGAAGTTTGGGGAACTGAATGAAATAACACAGGAACCAAGACATCTACAGCATAACAGGCACTGAACAAATGTTCACCCTCTCTTCCTGTTGCTCAGGTGACAGTGAAATAAGGCTACTTGCTTCTATGGCTGTATTAAAGTACCCAGAGCTGGTAGTACCATGAATGTGTATGTAAGAGACATCGAGAGATTGAGATTCAAAGCCACATTCTCTCTCACCGAGCTAAACTATTTAATATAATTTTTAGCGGTGTTATGCTGCTTTCTTCTTTGACAAGGCCATGACTAACAAGGCTCTAAGTAAAGGAAGAATCATTTATTCCACAGTCAGCTAACTGGTAGCAAAGCCTTCTCTTCCAAGACACCAAGGGAGAGGGGAGGACATCAATTATGCAAAAAAAAAAAAAAAAAAAAAAAAAAAAAAAAAACCATACACACACACACAAACAAATCTCACTCTTTTTGAAAAGGACATCTTCATAGGTGTAAAGATTTCAAATTAAATGAATAACTGACATGGGAGATCTTACTCATTGCCTAGTGGGTAATGGAACAATCGCTAAGGGCTTACATTATCTCTATAACGATTACTAAGGGCTTACAGTGAGAGGTGGCGGAGCCAAGTTTGAATTCCTAAAGTAGATAAGAGCTGGCATTTACATTTACAAATTTCTTCTTTCACGAGTATAGCCTAGTTCAGAATGCATTGCTCTGGCTGACTTGTGCCAATGGATGCTTATTTTCATATAAAGCATCTTTATATTTGTATAATTGGGAAAATGCATCAAATATAATTAAAAATGGGTGGTAAATAGGAAATAATAGGTGAAAATGTGATTTCAGTGTGAAGGAAAAGCGTGGCCTAGATGCCTTGACGTGTGGTATGGGGAGGTCTGGACAAGCCAAGGACTGGTGTTTGTTACATGCCTGCAGCTGGGGCCATGGAGTCTGACTGGAATATGTAACCACGTAGAGATAGAAAGGGCATCCTTATGTGTTCCTTCTTCGGCCACCACATTAATGGTTTAAGGGCAGCATCAATCAGTGGCCATGGTTGTATCTCTCGAAGCTCCCCTAGGGTTTGGAGTAGGTTCATAGAGCAAGAGGCAGCAGAATTGCTCAGTGGCTGTTCCTCCCAAACTTGTTGGAAAGAGGCTTTCATAACCAGAACACTACATTAAAAAAGAGATTTTTCAGTGTCCAGTTGTTCTTCACTCTGTGAAACGAGCCATCTCTGTCAGTTACCCTTCTAAACAGCCTCTATGGGTACGTGCAAAGAAAGGGCTACTGAGTGGCCCTGCTTCCTGGAGGGAGGGCCTGGCTTTTGGGCCGTGAGTCTACTGGCAGGGGAGGCACATGTGGTAGCCTCTACCATGCCAGGCACAGCACAGGCACTATGGATACAACAACCACATGAGAGACCTGGGGCCTGTGTCCTCTGTGAGGACAGAGCTTGCAGTCTGATGGGGAATATAGACACATAAACTGGATTGAAAACCCGGCTGAAAGGTGGTGTGATATGGAGTGTCAGGTCCACGGGTGGAGTATCTGGAAAGGGAAGTGGCAGGGTAGAGAAGGGGCCATGGCATGGAGGCAAGGGAAAAGAGTGCTTAGCTGCAACCCAAAAGTCAAGTCGGGGTTTGCCACATAGACGGAAGCTATTCTAAGCCAAAGGAGTTAACATCCCAAGGGAGGGAGAAGCATGCTGATTTTGAGAAATAGACAATGTCCTTGGATCCAAGAGAGCCGTGGGAGGAATGGAGAGAAAGAGGAGGGAGACAGTGATGGAATCCATAAGCCAGGTCAAGGAAGCTGTTGAGGAATTTTCACCACATTTGTAGAGAATCTGGAGCTGATCTGTCCAACGCCATTTCCACCGTCCTGTGGGGCTCTTTACATTTAAATTAAGTAAAATGGAAAATGAGTCTCCTGGACACACTAGCTGCATTTCAGATGCCCCACAGCCACATGTGGCTAGTCGCCACCATTCTGTTATAATGACAGCAGAAAGCTGTGCAGAAGGTTGTGCTGAATGGTGCTGTCTGACAGATTCTAGAGGATCCAGGAGGGGCAGGAGGCAGCGTCCCAGTTGGGATGCTGGTGCTGTGGTTCAGGTGAGAGCTGGCGGAGCCAAGTTGGGGCAGGAGCACCAAGAGAGGTTCAGGTGGTGGAATGATGACTCCTGGTGATGAATGGGATGGGGAGGTTGAGAGACGAGAGAGCAAGTCAAAGAGAACTCCCCAGAGTTGGAAGTAGATAGCTGGGCAAGGTAGCACCTGCCCAATGGAGGGGGCTCAGGGCCAGGAGATCTGGGAGAGGGGATGAAGAGCTTGTTTAGGATGTACAGGATTTGAAAGACCTTTAGGACATTCTGGAGGAAATAGCAGGTAGACACTGAGTTCTGTGGATCAAGGTGAGGAAGGCAGCCTGCTGCTGCAGATGTGGGAGGCGGCAGCATGTGGGTGGTCACTGAAGCTGGGAGTGGATGGAACTGCCCAGGCGTTGGTGCAGCTCAAGAAGAGGGCACAGAACGGAAGAGGGTCCAGAGGAAACACTGTGGTCAAATGGGTCGGTGGCTGCAAAAAGTCTGGGAAAGCGCTGCTGCTAAGGGAAGAAAAGGAGGCAGAATGGGGACATTCAGGACAAGCCAGAAAAGAGAGTGTGTGCTCCACTTTGCCAACGAGGGGCCTGAGGGGCAGAAGCTGCAGAAAGGTCAGTTAGCAAATGGCCTGAACAACTTTCAGTAGCCATAGCAACTGGGAGGTGGTTGTGAAGAATAGTAGATTGACTCAAGGCATGGTAATGCTCATGGGGTTTCCAGTATCTATATTAGAAGCCACAAAGCAAACAGGGACAGCAGTCCATTTTTTTTTAATATTGAGAGCGTTGTCCAGCAAAGCTCCTTAGTAAAATTGCCTTAATAAATAGAAGAGAATGGTGGCTCTTTCTATTATATGGTGGGATGTATGTAAGTGAGCAGTTCGAATATGGTTGAGAGAATATACAATGTCTTTGTGTTTATATGTTTAAGCCTGGCTAAGAAATCCCATCAGCTTAACAAGCCTATCTTTGTAAATAATCCCAAAACTCTATTCCAGACCATAGCTGACTTTATTATGTACTGTATGCATATATGTGTATATATGTGAGGATGTGTATATATCACACATGTGAAGAGTTCAGCATCAAAGGCAGCTGTGAGGCTTCTGAGCTAATCTTGTTTTTTAAGTCATGATTTAGTTCAATGATGCAGGTCCTGAGCCCTTCCTCTCCCATCACTGTCACATTACACCTTAATTATGATGGTTCATTTCCACTTGCAGCCACAGAACCTCTGTCTTCTTCAGTCTTTCGTGCTTGATCATAGCTTTCTGTGGCTGACTTAATGCAAAACCTGGGTAATATACTTACCTCTTTCAAGAAGGTTAATGTTTTCCCAGCGGCTGGTTTTTAGACAATTCATAGTGCTTACCAACTGTTGGTCAACAGCCAGGGAACATTCTAAGATGCAATTGTACTATGTTTTACAGAAATGAGGAGGGGGAATGTCCATATAGGAGTTTATGCTTTTTTATTATTTTATTTTTAATTGTAAAATACACAAGCACAAAATTTACCATGTTAACCGTTTTTCAGTGTACAGTGTGGGTGTTAAGTACATTCACATTGTTGTGCAACCAATTTCCAGAGCTCTTTGTCTTGCAAAACTAAAACTCTCCCCATTCCCCTCTTTCTGTCTCTATGAATTTGACTACTGGGAGTAGCTCATATGAGGAGACATACAGTATTTGTCTTTTTATGACTGGCTCATTTCACTTAGCATAATGTCCTCCAAGTTCCTCCATGTTGCAGCAGATGTCAGAATTTCCTCCCTTTATAAGGCTGAAAATATTTGATTGTATCTATACACCACATTGTGTTTGCCTACTAATCTGCCAAGAGACATTTGGGTTGCCACCTTTTGGCTATTGTGAATAGTGCTGCTATGAACATGGATGTATAAATATCTCTCTGAGACTCTGCTTTCAACTCTTTTGGGAATATTCCCAGAAACTGGATTGCTGGATCATATGATAATTCTGCATTTATTTTTTTGAGGAAACACCAAACTTTTCCACAGCAGATACACCATTTTTGATTGCTAACAACAGTGAACAAGGATTCTAACTTCTCCACATCCTTGTGAACACTTATTATTTTCTGGGATTTCTTTTTAGAGCTCATCTTCATGGTTGTGAAGTGGTAACTCATTGTAGTTTTGATTTGCATTTCCCTGATTAGTGATGTTGAATACCTTTCCAGGCGCTATTGGCCATTTGTAAGTCTTCTTTGAAGAAATGTCTTTCAAGTCTTTGCCCCATTTTTTAATCAATTTTTTGTTTTTTTGTTGTTGAGCTGTAGGAGTTCTTTATATAATTCTGTACATTGGCCCCTTATCCAATCTATGATTTGCAAATATTTTCTCTCATTCTCTGTTTTTGTTTGTTTTCACTTCGTTTGTTTTGGTGCCAAGATCATCTTTCTCTTATGAATTTATAATGACAACAGAAAATAGTTTGTTTCTTTTAATCCTTAACTGGCAAAAATTAAAAGCTGTGTTTGATCCCAGTTTATTTAAAGAGGGAAAAAAGTATTTTTCTTGTGATCACCAGCTCCTCTTGCTTCATCATTGATATTTCACAAGTTACAAACCCATAGAACATGTGCCTGTGTTCACAGCTAGTATTGAAGACTTATAAGCAAGTAATTTTCTGTAAGAACACTGCAGAAAAACTAGGATCTTGCCTCGTTATGGGAGGAAGTCAGGCATACCATTCCCACCTGACTGGGAGATTTGTGCTGCCACAGGGTGATCTTTCTGGAAAAAACAAAAATTTTAGGGAGAAAAAAACCACTGAAGGTCCTATAGGCTGTGCTTCTAGAAGATCACATCTAAATCAAACCTGACACACAGGAATTTTTCCTGATCTGAAATGTATCTAGGGGAGATTTTGGGAAACTATCTTATTGTCTAACACCTGTGTCAATAAATCCCCTGCTCCTATGCAGCTCAAATCCCTCTTCTTACAATATAATAATAACTATGTAATACCTGGGATTTACATGGTGTCTTTCTTTCTAAGTCCTGTCATTAAATCCTTCTAATGTTTCCATGAGGTGAGGATGAGTAAATATTACTATTTAAACTTAATCACCCTCCTGTCTTAATTCCTTTCTCTATAAAAAGAAAACAATAGTAATGCTTACTTGGATTATTTTTATCCTTTTTATAGAGAAAGGAATTAAGATGGGGTGATTAAATGCATTTTCACGGGCTCATAAATGAGGCAGAAGGGAAAGAAGCACCTGAGGGAGCCATCAGGTGGCTCCTGTGGGTGGCAGCCCAGCCCTCCACCTGGGTAGCTCCATTGCTGATAGGTTAGGTGTCACTCTGGGCTTGTCCATAAAGTGGGCATCTCCAGGGCCAAGTGTCATAGGGGTGTGGCCTTGCAGTCCCACTCTTGGCATAATAATCTGCTGCTCCCATCTTGAAATTCTTAATAAACTTTGAACGAGGGACCCCTTATGTTCATTTTGCACAGGGCCCCACCAATTACGCAGTTACGCAGCCTGGCCTAGGCATAATATAATCTATTTAAGATTGTGTTTGTCAGAATTCAGCCTGAAGTACAGCTTGCAATGGGTAGAACACCTTGCAGGTATGGCCAGGGAAGAAGTTAGCAGAGATAGGAAAGACAAAAAGTTTGGGTGGAGCAGGACATAAGAATTCAGGCAGACAAGGGACTCACTGATATGCTAAAAAAGGAACTTTTAAACCCAGGGCCTAATTTGATACAAAAAGGAAATAGTGAAGGCATTTCATAAGGAGTGAGACACTCTTAAGCAATAGAGAAATGTTATTGTCAGTGTCATTATAAAATAGAGGAGATAGTTTTAAATGATTGATATTTAAAAGGCTAGGAAGATGCCAACTGACCAATTAAGTTTATCAAGGTCATAAAGGGACTAGAAAGTATATGTGGGTTAAACTGCAGACAGTCAATCCTCATCGTTCTCAGATTTTGTATTTACAACTTCACCTACTCACTAAAATGTATTTGTAGCCCTAAAATCAATGCTCAGGGCACTTTTGCAGGCATTCCCAGATGTGCAGAGCAGTGAAAAATGCCTGTCACCAATGTGCATGTTTCTGGCAAGGTCAAACAAGGTTACTCTGCTCTCTTGTTTCAGCTCTAACGCCGTAAATACTCATCCTTTTTGAGGTCTACTGCATGCTGTGTCTTTTGCATTTTTGTGCATTTTGTTGGTGAGTCTACTGTTGAGATGGCCCACAAGCATAGAGCCCCAGTGCTGTCTATATTCCTAAGTGCAAGAAAACTATGACGTGGCTTATGGAGAAAATATGTGTGTTAAAGAAGCATCCTTCAGGCCTGAGTTACAGTGCTATTGGCCATGAGTTCAATGTTAGGGAATTGGCAGTATACATTAAATAAGATGTCTTTAAACAGAAACATGCATAAAACAAGGTTATATATTGGTCATTTGTTGAAAAAGTTGTGACCATCAATGTAACCATAATAGGTTATTGCCTGATGCACATAGCAAGTCAATACACCAAGACACTGGGTTGCAGCAGAGAGGTTTAATTAGAGTCACACCAAAAGAGGAGATGGGAGGAAACCTCAAATCCATCTCCCCGGGAGTTTGGGGCAGGGGTTTTTAAGGGCTTGGGAGTGGGCGGAAGTGTGGAGGTCATTGATAGGTCTAAGAGTACAGGGGGAAGTCGCTGAACAGGGAGATGAAGAAGCCATATTCTCATGCTGATCCTGTTCCTCTGTGGGAGTCTTCAAACTGGTTGCTGGAATTCAGGGTCTGAAAAACATCTTAAGCCAGGGGTGTCCAATCTTTTGTCTTCCCTGGGCCACATTGGAAGAAGAATTGTCTTGGGCTGCACATAAAATACACTAACACTAGTGACAGCTGATGAGCTTAAAAAAAAAAAAAAAAAACCAAAAAAGTCTCATCATGTTTTAAGAAAGTTTATGAATTTGTGTTGGGCCGCATTCAAAGCCATCCTGGGCCACATACAGCCCGTGGGCCAAGGGTTGGACAGGCTTGTCTTAAGCGATCCTTAAACAAAAGCCTTTGATTCTAGTGTCAAGAGATCCTGTCTGTATGGTCAGTATCTACTGCTATGTGACTTTTAGCAGTAGGAAGTGGGCCAAAGTGCAGCATGATTAATACTTAATTATAACTATATTTCTTTCCAGAACCTGGCGTGCAATTCTTGTCAACCCTACGGGGCAGCTCAGCAGCTTGTGGGAACCTAACCCTGTATTTCCCCTAGGA
The DNA here is from genome assembly GCF_028885625.2 of Pongo pygmaeus. NCBI lineage: Eukaryota > Metazoa > Chordata > Mammalia > Primates > Hominidae > Pongo > Pongo pygmaeus. The sequence continues at coordinate 161,001,864 of NC_072376.2, read as the reverse complement.
GCAATTGTTCAGTATTCGTTAAATCAGTGTTCAGGTGACTTTGTAAGACATAGCTACCATGGATATCGAGGATCAACTGTGAATATATGTAACCCCCAGGAAATGTAGGCTTAAAGGGAAATGACTCCTGAAGGAACAGCCAAAAATGTGAGACATGTATGACAGAGGCTATTTGAATGACAAATTCTGGAACCTTTAAGTTGCATGATGTCTTCGGTTACCTAGCCCTATGCCGATAGGTGCTAGGATTCAGGCGTTTCCTAAAGGCTAGAAGAATCTGTATGGTAACAGGAAAGCCAGATCTGAGTACCACCATATCACTTAATTTGGAGACCTCTTTTCCCCAACGTTTTAGTAGTTTTGAAAACTACTAACTCCTAAATAAGAGGGAGACATTGTATACTTGATTTATATATTTTAACAAACAAACAAAACCTGTTCCTTCAAAAGCTGTTATTGAATCTGTGAGATGCCTTCCAATCCATGGGTCAGCAAACTTCTGTAGTGGGCCACGTAGTAACTATTCTAGGCTCTGTGGGCCACACAGTCTTGGTTACAGCTACTCAGCTGTGCCGCTGTAGCATGATAGCAGTCACAGGATGTATGTGAATGAATGAGTGAGTGTGGCCGCATTCTAAACAATTTCATAACATTTGAACATGTCACAAAATTTTATTCTTTGGATTTTTTTTCCGTCATTTAAAAGTATAAAAAACACAGACATGGAAAAAACTTAAAAGCATGAGGCCAGATTTGACCTGCGCTTTTTGTGGCATCATAGAATCAAGGGAAGAGAACAGTCCTTATCTATTGCCTTGAGACACCTTGATCTCACCTGTTCTTACCTAAGGCTGCCTCTGGCCACTAGGGTCTGCCCCTTATTACTTGGTGTTCCTTTTTTGGGGAGATTGAAGTAAGGATTGAACTGCTTAATCTAGATTAAACCTCATGTTAAAGTTGGTAACATATAAACAGAAGTCAGCTCAGACTTTTACTTTGCTCAGCATAGTGTACACTTGCAAGAAGGATCTAGGAAATATTGAAAACAAGATTAGGAAAAGTTCATACTTCTATATACAGTAACATGCCAATGCATTTCAAACACCACCCTTTCGTTACATTTCCTTTGTTCAGCAAGGTTCTAATTACCCCTTTATCTGTAAGCTCCACTTTCTTCTTTTCCATTGTGTCATTTTTCTTTGTGTTTTTCACATGTACAATAGACCTCATTCTCAAGAAGGCAGAGCTGTGGTCTAGAACGAGGCTTTTAATACAAGGAAACTTAAGGTGGAAATTAAATAAAATTAAACAAAAAAATTAGAAGTAAATTGAGCCCATCTTGCTTAGCACAGCATCCAAACAACATGTTTTGAGGATTTAATATTCACCCCTGACCAGAGATCAGTGATTGGTGTTGAATTTGTTATAACAATGGGGATGAAGAACAAATTAAAACATAGTCTCGATAATCAGATGCTAATGGATGGGGGCCGGGATGAGTTTTCAGAAATGCCCTTGGTTTCTCATGAGACACTGTAGCACCTACTCCACACCTCCACCCTCCCATCCCAGCCAGCGCATTCCTGGGCAGACACTGGACAGACCCAGACTGCCTGAGCCTACACCAGCCTAGACTCTGGAACCAGCCCTGGGAGGCTGCATGGGACAACCCTGCCTCTGTCACTCCATCAGTGTTACTAAGCTTCCCTCTAAGGTCCCCAAATGCCTCTCACTTGCCTAGCATTTAGCTGCTGCACCGAGCATGCTCACTGACGAACTTTTGGCCAAGAAAGTGCCTTTTGGTCTCTCTTGGTCAGATCTAGGAGGGCTTCAGGACTCTCCAAAACTCACCCACTGAGAGAGCCTGCCAGGAACACTCAGCTGAGCCCCATGGCATTGTGGAGCCTGGGTTTTCAGAAGGGAGCCCATAGTGAGTGGCAGCGTAACCTTGTTAAGGTTGTATCTTCTTTAGGTATAGAAACAAATCAAATGCTGCTAAATTGGTAAGGGATGGAGTTTTCATACCATGTCACATTTTGCTGAGCCATAACCAGACAGGGAAAAAGCAGAGCCACATGGCTCAAGGGCCCATCTAGGCACAAGCGGGCAGCTTCCCTTTCAGCCTGCACTGGGAGCAGGTTGGGGGTTTAGAATCTGTTTTTTCAAAATTAATATTTATTGTGGAATATACATAGCTCACAGTTTACCATTTTATCCATTTTAAGTGTACAATTCAGTGGTATTAGGTCCATTCACATAGTTGTGCAACCATCACCACCATCCATCACAGAAATTATGCCCCTTAAACACTAACTTCCTTTCCTCTACTCCTGATAAGCACTATTCTGCTTTGTTTCTATGAATTTGGCTACTCTAGGTACCTCATGTAAGTGGAATCATACAGTATTTGTTCTTTTTTATCTGGCTCATTTCACTTAGTTAACGTTTTTGAGGTTCATGGTGCTGTAGCATGTATCAGAATTTCATTTCTTTTTGAGGCTGAATAATAGCTCTCTGTGTAAGCCACATTTTGTTAATCCATGGATGTACACTTGAGCTGTTTTCACCTTTCGGAATTGTGAATAATGCTGCTGTGAACATATATATATATTTTTTTTTTTTTGGTTTTTTTTGAGATGGAGTTTTGCTCTTGTTGCCCAGGCTGGAGTGCAGTGGTGCAATCTCGGCTCACTGCAACCTCTGCCTCCCGGGTTCAAGCGATTCTCCTGCCTCAACTTCCCAAGTAACTGGGATTACAGGCATTCATCACCACGCCTGGCTAATTTTTTGTATTTTTAGTAGAGACTGGGTTTCACCATGTTGGCCAGGCTGGTCTCAAACTCCTGACCTCAGGTGATCCACCTGCCTCGGCCTCCCAAAGTGCTAGGACTACAGGCGTGAGCCCCGTGCCCAGCTGTGAACACTTAGGTACAAATATCTATTTGAGCACTTGCTATCAGTTCTTTTGGGTATATGCCCAGAAGTGGAATGGTGTGTCATATGGCAATTCTCTGTTTAATCTCTTTGGGAACTGTCATACTGTCCTCCAAAGCACTGCACTATTATACATTTTCACCAGTGGCATACAAATGTTCCAATTTCTCTATATCCTTGTCAACACTTGTTACTTTCCACTGTTTTTGAACACCTGTTATTTCCCCCTTTTTTGATAATAGCCATCCTAATGGGTGTGAAATGCTATCCCATTGCAGTTTTAGTTTTGATTTGCATTTCTCTAATGACTAGAGATGTCAAGCATCTCTTCTTGTATCTTGTAAAGATACATTTGTGTATCTTCTTTGGAGAAATGGCTTTGGCAAGTCCTTTATCAATTTTTTGATTCAGTTTGGTTTTTTTGTTGTTGAGTTGTAGTTGTTCTTTATATATTCTGAATATTAACCCCTTTTCAGATATATGACTGAAAATATCTTCTCCCATTCTTTGGCTTGCCTTTTAACTCTCTTGATGGTAGCCTTGGATGCACAGTTTTTAATTTTGATCTACTCGTATTTATCTTTTTTCTTTTCATTGCCTATGTTTTTGGTGCCATATCCAAGAATAACACTGTTTTGTTTCAGATAAAGGCCAAACTTCTTACATAATCACTGCAGGTCATTTTCCAATATTCACAAGGCTATTTCTGGAACACCTGGACTAAAGACTCGCCAGTCATTTGTGTCCAGTGAAACTACTAGCGTTGGAGTATTTATAGTTGAGTTGATGTATCTTTTGCCCTAACCCCATCACATCGCTGACTAAAATTTTGATCTTTGAAAATAAAGTTTCCAATATCCCCCGCCCCAATGCTCATTTTAGGCCGAAGCTCACTCCAATTGGGTAAACATTCTGGAGTCAGCAGATATATAAGAAATGAGCACGCTACTGAAGTCATGTGGGACCTACTTTAGAGAGGCTGTATTATTCAGGCTTCATTGCTACTTAAGTGATTGTGTAACCTCAGAACAGCAGCAGTGGCCCCAGATGTGGCAAGGAGGAGACTCTCCCTTCAAGGCCTTCTGAGAAGCCTTCATTTGCAAGCAGGGAGAGCGGGGAGTGGCCGCTGGCCTGCCCCAGCAGACTCGTGAGGGTAGTATGGAAAAGGCAGATTGAGCCCCACGGCCTCATTGTCAGAGTGAGCCAAGTGCCATCAGTTGCCCTGTGACCTTGCCAGGCTCCTCTTCCACCCTGACAGCTGTAGCCCATCAGGCTGGAAAAATCATGCTGGGCATCTGCTAAACTTCTGAGATCCCAGCAGATGAATTTTGTACAGAATGAAAAGTCAATGCACAGATCTTTCTCTGATTTCTAACAATGCGGGACTCTTATTGCTGATTATAATTAGGGTTCTTGCCTCTCCATCTAGCCTGGGATCTACCAGGAAAGGCCAGTGGGCATCAGCATTGAGACAGCAGGCCAGGCCATCATTGCATTTGACTCATTGCAGTGAAGTCACTCATGCTGACGAGTAAAGGTAGAGCTTTGGCTTCGTCGCTATGACCATCCTCCTCACTCCGACCCCAGGGCCTCTAACCACAGTGAGCAGAGAACGGGGTTCCTAGCACCCCTGGCATGGCACACGGATGGAGTCATGTTAAAACTCAGCATAAACAGGCTGAAGGAAACCGGAGTCCAGGGAAAGATGGAAAGGGGTTAGCTTCGTGTATTGAGTTTTGCAATATTGGTGCCACAAAATGAAGATGCTCATTTAGGTTGCCCAGTTTTTGTTTTGGCTCAATGAATAAAACTAGCAACATGCTACCCTAAAAAATACTGTTGAAATAAGTCATTCCCAAGCACTGGGAGCTTGGAATAAGTCAGAGAAACCTAAGAGCGAGAATCCGGGCAACAGTAGCTTGGAATCCCTTTAGCCCTCAGCCCACACCAGGGCTGCACAGCAGAAACATGAAGGGGCCACTTCTGGGAGCCGTGGGGAATAAGACAGGTGATTCCTCCATCAAGGAGCTTGCAGGCCGCTGTTTAAGGAGCTGCACCGTAAATAGGACAGGTTAAACCCATAAAGATGTGGACAGCAGGTTAAAGAGAAAGTGGGATCACCAGGCTCCAAGGCTAATTGTTAAGTAAATTAGAAAAACAAAAAAGTGTCATCTGCGAGGTGAGAGGCCAGAAAGGATTCCTTCAGGCTGGGCCCCAGAAAGGCCTGCGGGGAAGAGGTGACTGCAGAGAAAGAACTGGGGAAGCAGCAGCTGCTGCCCACGAGCACGACATTTTCCAAAAATGATTCCATGCCAAGCGAGTGTCTGAGGAAATTGCTGGGGCATCCCCGGGAGAGCTGTGCACACAGTCATTCTAAAGTAATTTGCTTTGAAAGGTGGCCTTTGGGATGGTCTGGCTTTTCCCCCCATTCCAAAACTGACACATCCTGATGAACTGAACTCTTCTTGGTGGTTTTCATGCTTTGCAGTGGGAATAGTGGTTTGGGCTCCAACTAGAAACGGTGCTCATTTAGAGATGCACAGCCTGGCTCCCACCCTGCCCAGCATCCCCTTCCAGGGTGTGAGTTCAGCCTGCCCTGCCTCTATCAGCTGTGTACTGGGGAGAGTGTCTGATGATGTGCAAGTGCTTTGTATGCATTTGTATCCTCATTTCCTGGCTTTTTTAGGCTCAGGCAAGGGCCAAGTCTGCGTATTCCTCAGTGTGTACCCGTGCACTACACCAGGCTGGTACCCAGGAGATGCCCACGTGAATGTACAGGGTAACTGTTAGATGCTTTGCCATAACACAGTGGTGTGGCACAGGAACCAGTGTCCATTCTGGCAGGTCAGTATCCGTGCTGACCCAGATGTTTGATATGTGAATCTCACCCAGCTCTCCTGGTCTTGTCCCCACCTCCTTGAGATCTAACCACCTGCAGCTGCTAACTTCACGCGCCTGGATTTTTCCAGTTGAGATGGGGCTCTGTACTGCAGCACCTCCCTACCTTAAACATCTGCTAAGGGCCAGGCATCTGTGGGTCCTGCCCTGAAGGCTCCCCTGGCCCACTGGCTGTAGCAGGCCAGGGTCCCTGGGGGAAGGCTGTGCAGGCCAGTGAGCACACGGAGCCCAAGACCTGCAGCTTGGACCAGCTTGGTCATGTTCTCCTCACCCAGTGACTGGGGGCCCCCGCTTGGATTCCCACAGATGTTCCCTGACATCAGCAACTGCAGTCATGGCTCAGGATTTAGGCCTTCAGGATTTAGGTTTTCAGCCTTGTCCCAGGGCAGGGTGCGCCAGATGGGCTTCTGTGGCCGCCAGCACTTCTGGTAGCTGCTGAGGCCTTCTGCACACCCAGCCCTGTGGGCATCCTAGCCACCGCAACAACACAGGCTGAGCCCTTTCCTGGTAGTGGTTGGTGGTGACACCACCCCCATCCACTGGTGACGTCATGCTTACAGAGTCAAATGCCCAGCCCCCAGCTGCCAGGCCAATGCCACCTGCTGGCTCTGATGCCAGGCCCAGGTTCTGCACAAAGGCCCCATCCCTCTGCAGCTGACCGAGGCATAAACAGAAGCCCTCATGACTGGGGATGAGCTACTTTCTCCGTCTGTGGAACATGGAACAGAGGTGGGTGGGAAATGCCAACCCCAGGTTAATATGCATTGTTATTGAGTAGTGTCTGGGACACCTGTCCCTAGCCAACCTGTGAGGAAAAACAGCCAAGCCCCTAGCCCCAGCCCCTCTCTGTTCTGGTTTTCTCAGCATCTCCTAGGTGGTGTTCAATGCTGTGGACATGTTTATGTGGGTGTTTGTTAGATAGAGACAGAGGCTCCGAGAGGGCCTGGGACCTCCACGTTAGCAGGTTCACAGATGTGCCCGGGGTGCATGCTGCCTCTTGTTCAAGGGTCGACTTACTCTGTTCCTTTTCTTATTACATATGTGTCAGCGTTGCTGTTACCTGTGTACCAATATGAACCCTTCCGTGGCCTTGCTGTGTTAACTTTTTGGGGATGTCAGTCGGTAGGCTGACAGGCCTCTCCACTCTTCAGGAACTCCCTAGGTAACCCTGCACTTGCACTTGCTGGTCCCCCAATGGCCATGGGACCTTCAGGTCATGTGCCAAGCCCATCTTTCCTGAGAGCCCCTCTGAACTGCACCTCCTCCCTTCCCTCGTCACACTGGCAGCACCTGCCTTTCTGTGTGTATTTCTGCTTATTAGAAAAGAAAGAACACAGATGCTTTGAGAGATTTGTTCACTGCAGCTTCCCCAGCGCCTGGCACAGAGCAGGTGCCTAGTGACTTAGCTGGATAGATGGTGAGGATGAGTTGTAGATAAAGGACGCTGGCCCTCTCCAAACCCTCTGTGGCCTAAGAACAGGGAACCTTTATCCTGACATGAACAAGGCTTAATCCCAGAAATGTGAAAGGTGTGGCCACCAGACAGTCGTCCTTGTGGTGGTTGATACTGCCTGGAAACAAAGACGTCTACCCTCGGGTTAAAACTTTAAGAAAGGAAAAAAGTCCCCCTCACAGCCCTGCAGGCACCCACGTGGAGGGACTCCAGGGCATCCAGGTCCTGAGCACTGCAGTGAGTGTGCAGGACTCTGCTAGCCTGATGGAAGCATCCCCACCCAGCAGTTGGCACTGCTGACTCACGGCGGCACATCTAGAACGCCACACCCAGTGTAGCTGTAGCTTTGACAGCCATGGTGCTGCCACATGAGAAAAAACAAAACAGAAATGGGATGGCATGTTTCTTAAATATTCCTGAAAAGGCAAAAAACAAGGTTCTCCCATCCCTCATTTTATAGAAGGGGGACCCAAGGACCAAGTTCCACCAGAATGGCACAGAGCAGGTTTCAAAAACTGTGTTCCATAGAGGAAAATGGTGTTTTATTGTGGAAGAAGTTTGGGAAGGACAGAATCAAAGCGCTCTTGTTCCAGCAGTACTTCCCCCCATCTTTAATAACTTGCTCCATGTCGGGTAGAGTTTGAAGCACTTTACCTGAGTTACTCATTCATTCCTCCAAAACAACTCTGAGGCTCAGACACTGTTCTTATCCCCAGGATACAGATGAGGAAACTGAGGCATAGCATGTGTGTGTGAACATGGTGCTGTTTCCCAGCTTTCTGGGCCCAAACATCCTGCGGGTGCAGAGCACATTAAACCCCCCAGTCCTTGGTAGCTGATTAGGAAAACACCACTCTGCAGACTGAGGGCAGTGACACAGGTACAAACAGAAGCATGACAGTTTTTTCCCTGATGAGATTTTCTTGATTCCTGGTTTGTATTGGATGCCTTTACCAAACAGTTATTTACTATCTGACTCAATTAAAGCTTGCTAATTGAGTGTTTTTTAAAATCATCAGGGTAAGTTACAGATACAAGTTCACCAGACTATTAAACTATAGAGTTATTTTATGGCAGGTGACGTTCATATTGCCAGCTGTAATACACTTGGAAATGACCAAAAATCATTTTTCCCATAATGGAATATAGAATTAACTGCAGAAAAATTAGAGTGTATTTTTTCTGATTTGGAATTGCTGTTCCTAGTAAATGGAATAGCAGTGCTCTTGCTGTGCAATGGTAATGCTGTGCTGCATTTATAATTTTTATAAAAGTTCTGGGGTACACGTGCCATGGTGGTTTGCTGCACCCATCAACCTGTCATCTACATTAGGCATTTCTCCTAATGCCATCCCTCCCCTAGCCCCCCACCCCCCAACAGGCCCCAGTGTGCGATGTTCCCCTCCCTGTGTCCATGTGTTCTCATTGTTCTACTCCCACTTATGAGTGAGAACATGCAGTGTTTGGTTTTCTGTTCTTGTGTTAGTCTGCTGAGAATGATGGTTTCCAGCTTCATCCATGTCCCTGCAAAGGACATGAACTCATCCTTTTAATGGCTGCATAGTATTCCATTGTGTATATGTGCCACATTTTCTTTATCCAGTCTATCACTGATGGGGATTTGGTCTTTGCTATTTTCAACAGTGCTGCAATAAACATACCTGTGCATGTGTCTTCATAATAGAATGATTTATAATCCTTTGAGTATATACCCAGTAATGGGATTGCTGGGTCAAATGGTATTTCTAGTTCTAGATCCTTGAGCAATCACCACACTGTCTTCCACAATGGTTGAACTAATTTGCACTCCCATAAACAGTATAAAAGTGTTCTTATTTCTCCATATCCTTTCCAGCATCTGTTGTTTCCTAACTTTTTAATGATTGCCATTCTAACTGGCATGAGATGGTATCTCATTGTGGTTTTGATTTTCATTTCTCTAATGACCAGTGATGATGAGCTTTGTTTCAAATGTTTGTTGGCTGCATAAATGTCTTCTTTTGAGAAGAGTCTCTTCATATCCTTTGCCCACTTTTTGATGGGGTTGTTTTTTTTTTGTAAATTTAAGTTCTTTGTAGATTCTGGATATTAGCCCTCTGTCAGATGGATAGATTGCAAAAATTTTCTCCCATTCTGTAGGTTGCCTGTTCACTCTGATGATAGTTTCTTTTGCTGTGCAGAAGCTCTTTAGTTTATTAGATCCCATTTGTCAATTTTGGCTGTTGTTGCCATTGCTTTTGGTGTTTTAGTCATGAAGTCTTTGCCCATGCCTACATCCTGAATGGTATTGGCTAGGTTTTCTGCTAGGGTTGTTATGGTTTTAGGTCTTATGTTTAAGTCTTTAATCCATCTTGAGTTGATTTTTGTATAAGCTATAGGGAAGGGGTCCAGTTTCAGTTTTCTGCATATGGCTAGCCAGTTTTCCTAGTACTATTTATTAAATAGAGAATCATTTCCCCATTGTTTTTTCAGGTTTGTCAAAGATCAGATGGTTGTAGATGTGTGGCATTATTTCTGAGGCCTCTGTTCTGTTCCATTGGTCTATTTATCTGTTTTGGTTACTTTATCCTTGTAGTATAAAGTCAGGTAACATGATGCCTCCAGCTTTGTTTTTTGCTTAGGATTGTCTTGGCTATGTGGGCTCTTTTTTGGTTCTATATGAAATTTGAAGTAGTTTTTTTCTAATTCTGTGAAGAAAGTCAATGATAGCTGGTGGGGACAGCATTGAATCTATAAATTACTTTGGGCAGTATGGCCATTTTCACAATATTTGTTCTTCCTATCCATGAGTATGGAATGCTTTTCCACTTGTTGTGTCATCTCTTATTTCCTTGAGACTTGAAGAGGTCCTTCACATCCCTTGTATGTTGTATTCCTAGTTATTTTATTCTGTTTGTAGCAATTGTGAATGGGAGTTCACTAATGATTTGGCTGTTTGTCTATTTATTGGTGTATAGGAATGCTTGTGACTTTTACACATTGATTTTGTATGAGACTTTGCTGAAGTTGCTTATCAGCTTAAGGAGATTTTGGGCTGAGATGGTGGGGTTTTCTAAATATAATCATGTCATCTGCAAACAGAGACAATTTGACTTCCTGTCTTCCTATTTGAATACCCTTTACTTCTTTCTCTTGCCTGATTGCCCTTGCCAGAACTTCTAATACTATGTTGAATAGGAGTTGAGAGGGCATCCTTGTATTGTGCCGGTTTTCAAAGGGAATGCTTCCAGCTTTTGCCCATTCAGTATGATATTGGCTGTGGGTTTGGCAGAAATAGATCTTTTGAGATATGTTCCATCAATACCTAGTTTATTTTTTTGTCTGTTTTCTGAGACAGTCTCGCTCTGTCACTTAGGTTGGACTGCAGTGGTGCAATCTTGGCTCACTGCAACCTCCACCTCCCAGGTTCTAGCAATTCTTCTGCCTCTGCCTCCCGAGCAGCTGGGATTACAGGTGTATGCCACCATGCCTGGCTAATTTTTTTTTTTTTTTTTTTTTTTTTTTTAGTAGAGACGGGGTTTCACCATTTTAGCCAGGCTGATCTCAAACTCCTGACCTCAAGTGATCCGCCCACCTCAGCCTCTCAAAGTGCTGGGATTACAGGCGTGAGCCACCGCGCCCGGCTATTGAGAGTTTTTAGCATGAAGCCATGTTAAATTTTATCAAAGGCCTTTTCTGCATCTATTGAGATAATCATGTGGTTTTTGTCATTGGTTCTGTTTATGTGATGGATTACGTTTACTGATTTGTGTATGTTGAACCAGCTTTGCATCCCAGGGATGAAGCCGACTTGATCATGGTAGATAAGCTTTTTAATGTGCTGCTGGATTCAGTTTGCCTGTATTTTACTGAGGATTTTTGCATCAATGGTCATCAGGGATATTGGCCTGAAATTTTCATTTTTTGTTATGTCTCTGCCAGGTTTGGGTATCAGGACGATGCTGGCCTTATAAAATGAGTTAGAGAGGAGTCTCTCTTCTTCTATTGTTTGGAATAGTTTCAGAAGGAATGGTACCAGCTCCTCTTTGTACCTCTGGTAAAATCTGGCTGTGAATCTGTCCAGTCCTGGACTTTTTTTGGTTGGTAGGCTATTAATTACTGCCCAATTTCAGAACTTGTTATTGGTCTGTTCAGGCATTCGACTTCTTCCTGCTTTAGACTTGAGAGGGTGTGTGTCCAGAAATTTATCCATTTCTTGTAGATTTTCTAGTTTATTTGCATAGAGGTGTTTATAGTATTCTCTGATGGTAATTTGTATTTCTGTGGGATCAGTGGTGATATCTACTTTATCATTTTTTATTGTGTTTGATTCTTCTCTCTTTTCTTCATTAGTCTAGCAGTCTATCTATTTTGTTGATCTTTTCAAAAAAACCAGCTCCTGGATTCATTGATTTTTTTGAAGGATTTTTCATGTTTCTATCTCCTTCAGTTCTGCTCTGCTCTGATTTCTTGCCTTCTGCTAGCTTTTGAATTTGTTTGCTCTTGCTTCTCTAGTTCTTTTAAGTGTGATGTTAGGGTGTCAACTTTAGATCTTTCCTGCTTTCTCCTGTGGGCATTTAGTGCTATAAATTTCTGTCTAAACACTGCTTTAGCTGAGTCCCACAGATTCTGGTACATTGTGTCTTTGCTCTCATTGGTTTCAAAGAATTTATTTCTACCTTAATTTCATTATTTATCCAAGAATCATTCAGGAGCAGTTTTTTCAGTTTCCATGTGGTTGTGCGTTTTGAGTGAGTTTCTTAATCCTGAGTTCTAATTCGATGGCACTGTGGTCTGAGAGACTGTTATTTCCATTCTTTTGCATTTGCTAAGGAGTGTTTTACTTCCAATTATGTGGTCAATTTTAGAATAAGTGCGATGTGGTGCTGAGAAGAATGTATATTCTGTTGATTTGGGGTAGAGAGTTCTGTAGATGTCTATTAGGTCTGCTTGGTCCAGAGCTGAGTTCAAGTCCTGAATATCTTTGTTAATTTTCTGTCTCATTGATCTAATATTGACAGTGGGGTGTTAAAAGTCTCCCAGTATTATTGTGTGGGAGTCTAAGTCTCTGTGTATGTCTCTAAGAACTTGCTTTATGAATCTGGGTGGTCCTGTATTGGGTGCATATATATTTAGGATAGTTAGCTCTTCTTTTTGCATTGATCCCTTTACCATTATGTAATGCCCTCCTTTGATCTTTGTTGGTTTAAAGTCTGTTTTATCAGACAGTAGGATTGGAACCCTTGCTATTTTTGCTTTCCATTTGCTTGGTAAATCTTCCTCCATCCCTTTATTTTGAGACTATGTGTGTCTTTGCACGTGAAATGGGTCTTCTGAATACAGCACACCGATGGATTTTGACTCTTGATTGAATTTGCCAGACTGTGTCTTTTAATTGGGGTATTTAGCCTGTTTACATTTAAGGCCATTGTTATGTGTGAATTTAATCCTGTCATTATCATGCTAGCTGGTTGTTTTTGCCCATTAGTTGATGCAGTTTCTTCATAGCATCGATGGTCTTTACAATTTGGTTATGTTTTTGCAGGACTGATACTATTTGTTCCTTTCCATGTCTAGTGCTTCCTTCAGGAGCTCTTATAAGGCAGGCCTGGTGGTGACAGAATCTCTCAGCATTTGCCTGTCTGTAAAGGATTTTATTTCTCCTTCGCTTATGAAGCTTAGTTTGGCTGGATATGAAATTCTGGGTTGAAAATTCTTTTAAGAATGTTGAATATTGGCCCCCACTCTCTTCTGGCTTGTAGGGTTTCTGCAGAGAGATCTGCTGTTATTCTCTTGGGCTTCCCCCTTTGTGGGTAACCCGACCTTTCTCTCTGGCTTCCCTTAACATTTTTCCTTCATTTCAACCTTGGTGAATCTGACTATTGTGTGTCTTGGGGTTGCTCTTCTCAAGGAGTATCTTTGTGGTGTTCTCTGTATTTCCTGAATTTGAATGTTGGCTTGTCTTGCTAGGTTGGGGAAGAAGTTCTTCTAGATAATATCCTGAAGAGTGTTTTCCAACTTGGTTCCATTCTCCCCTTCACTTTCAGTTACACCAATCAAACGTAGATTTGTTCTTTTCACATAGTCCCGTATTTCTTGGAGGCTTTGTTCGTTTCTTTTCACTCTTTTTTCTCTAATCTTCTTTTCTTGCTTTATTCCTTTGAGTTGATCTTAAATCTCTGATATCCTTTCTTCTGCTTGATCAATTCAGCTATTGATAATTGTGTATGCTTCACGAAGTTCTTGTGCTGTGTTTTTCAGCTCCATCAGGTCATTTACGTTCTTCTCTAAACTGGTTATTCTAGTTAACAATTCGTCTTTTTTCAAGGTTCTTAGCTTCCTTGCATTGGGTTAGAACATGCTCCTTTAGCTCAGAGGAGTTTCTTATTATCCACCTTCTGAAGCCTACTTCTGTCAATTCGTCAAACTCATTCTCCATCCTGTTTTGTTCCCTTGCTGACGAGGAGTTGTGATCCTTTGTAGGAGAAGAGGCGTTCTGGTTTTGGGAATTTTCAGGCTTTTTTGCACTGGTTTCTCCCCATCTTCATGGATTTATCTACCTTTGGTCTTTGATGTTGGTGGCCTTCAGATGAGGTTTCTGTGTGGACATCCTTTTTGTTGATGTTGATGCTCTTCCTTTGTTAGTTTTCCTTCTACCAGTCAGGTCCCTCTGCTGCAGGTCTGCTGGAGGTCCACTCCAGACCCTGTTTGCCTGGGTATCACCAGTGGAGTATGCAGAACAGCAAAGATTGCTGCCTGTTCCTAACTCTGGAGGCTTTGTCCCAGAGGGGCACCCGCCAGATGCCAGGTGAAGCTCTCCTGTATGAGGTGTCTCTTTGTCAGGAGGCACAGGGATCAGGGACCCACTTCAGGAGGCAGTCCGTCCCTTAGCAGAACTCTAGTGCTGTGTTGGGAGAACCACTATTCTCTTCAGAGCCAGCAGGCAGGAACATTTAAGTCTGCTGAAGCTGTGCCCACAGCCACCCCTTCCCCCTGTTGCTCTGTCCCAGGGAGATGGGGTTTTATCTATAATCCCCTGACTGGGGCTGCTGCCTTTCTTTCAGAGATGCTCTGCCCAGAGAGGAGGAATCTAGTGAGGCAGTCTGGCTCCAGCGGCTTTGGGGAGCTGCAGTGTGCTCTACCCACTTGGAACTTCCTGGTGGCTCTGTTTACACTGGGAAGGAAAACCGCCTACTCAAGCCTCAGTAATGGCAGATGCTCCTCCCCCACTTCCCCCACCAAGCTCGAGCATCCCAGGTCGACTTCAGACTGCTGTGCTGGCAGCAAGAATTTCAAGCCAGTGGATCTTAGCTTGCTAGGCTCCGTGGTGGTGGGATCCGCTGAGCTAAACTGCTTGGCTCCTTGGCTTCAGCCATTGTTCTAGGGAAGTGAACAGTTCTGTATCACGGGTGTTCCAGATGCCACTGGGGTATGAAAAAGAAAAAAAAAACTCCTGCAGCTAGCTCGGTGTCTGCCCTAACCAGTGCCCAGTTTTGTGCTTGAAACCCAGGGCCATGGTGGCATAGGCACCCAAGGGAATCTCCTCGTCTATGGGTTGTGAAGACCCTGGGAAACGTGTAGTATCTGGGCCAGAATGCACCATTACAGCACAGTCCCCCTCATGGCTTCCCTTGGCTAGGGGAGGGAGTTCCCCAACCCCTTGCACTTCCCGGGTGAGGCGACATCCCACCCTGCTTCAGCTCACCCTCTGTGGGCTACACCCACTGTCTAACCAGTCCCAACGAGATGAGCCGGGTACCTCAGTTGGAAATGCAGCAATCACCCACCTTCTGCATTGATCTCACTGGGAACTGCAGACCAGAGCTGTTCCTATTTGGCCATATTGCCAGCCTCCAAATTTTTTTTAATAAAGTAGGAGCAGGTCAGGTCTGGAGGGGCTGAGAAAAGTTCTTGGTTCACAGAGTAGGGAAAATGAGCTAGGGGGACACCCCAGAACTTGTCTTTGATGTTTTTCACTGTCCCAAAATCAGCCTGAAATAGGAAGTAGCTGAGGAGTCTCAGGTCTGCCCCCACAGCGCAGACACCACAAGGAAGGAAAGAGGGCCTGGGGCTGCAGGTGCAAGTGCCAGCTGTCCCCTTGGCGGCAGCTCCACTGGCGGGCCCAGCTAGGGGAACACCACAGCTGCCTGTGCAGTGCTCTGTCCTGCTCCTCACCCTCCTGGGCATCTGTGGTGCTTAGACCCTGGGCCAGCACTTGCCCCTTCCCACCAGTCCACCTTACACCCTGGGAAGGCCCATCACCAATACAAAGATACACGTGTAGGTACACATTTAGAAATTATAATTTGATGAGTGCAGTTCAGTGACCCAGTCACCATTAACTCTGTCACTGTCCCTATTGCATCTGATACATTCAGCACTCAGCTGAATTTGTTTTCCATGAAAGGCAGATGACATGGGTGATATGAGCACCCTTCTTCCTCTCCCAGGACAGATGACTCTGCTCAATTAACTAAGACATGGTCTCCTGGGAGGCTTTCTAAATGTTGTCCTTTGAGTTCCCACCACAGTCAGAATGCAGAGGGATCCACGGTCAGAAACAAGGCCCCCATGTCATGCCCCCTGTGTCTGTGTTACAGCTGGTGAGCGACCTGCTGGAATTCTGCTTCTACACCTTCCGAGAGTCCCATGCGCTGAAGGTAGAGTTCCCCGCGATGCTGGTGGAGATCATCAGCGACCAGCTGCCCAAGGTGGAGTCAGGGAACGCCAAGCCGCTCTACTTCCACCGGAAGTGACTGCCCGCTGCCCAGAAGAACTTTGCCTTAAGTTTCCCTGTGTTGTTCCACACCTAGAAGGACCCAAGAAAACCTGTTTTTAACATGTGATGGTTGATTCACACTTGTTCAACAGTTTCTCAAATTTAAAGTCATGTCAGAGGTTTGGAGCCGGGAAAGCTGTTTTTCCGTGGATTTGGCGAGACCAGAGCAGTCTGAAGGATTCCCCACCTCCAATCCCCCAGCGCTTAGAAACATGTTCCTGTTCCTCGGGATGAAAAGCCATATCTAGTCAATAACTCTGATTTTGATATTTTCACAGATGGAAGTTTTAACTATGCCATGTAGTTTCTGGTATTGTTCGCTTGTTTTAAAAGGGTTCAAGGACTAACGAACTTTTTAAAGCTTACCCTTGGTTTGCACATAAAACGTATAGTCAATATGGGGCATTAATATTCTTTTGTTATTTAAAAAACACAAAAAAATAAAAAATATATACAGATTCCTGTTGTGTAATAACAGAACTCGTGGCATGGGGCAGCAGCTGCCTCTGAGCCCTCGCTCGTCCACGGTCTTCTGCATCACTGGTATACACACTCGTTAGCGTCCATTTCTTATTTAATTAGAATGGATAAGATGTTAAAACAAATGCCTTGGTTTGATTTCTAGTATCTATTGTGTTGGCTTTACAAATAATTTTTTGCAGTCTTTTGCTGTGCTGTACATTACTGTATGTATAAATTATGAAGGACCTGAAATAAGGTATAAGGATCTTTTGTAAATGAGACACATACAAAAAAAAATCTTTAATGGTTAATAGGATGAATGGGAAAGTATTTTTGAAAGAATTCTATTTTGCTGGAGACTATTTAAGTACTATCTTTGTCTAAACAAGGTAATTTTTTTTTGTAAAGTGCAATGTCCTGCATGCATAATGAACCGTTTACAGTGTATTTAAGAAAGGGAAAGCTGTGCCTTTTTTAGCTTCGTATCTAATTTACCATTTTACAGTCTGTTGTAAATAACCACACTGAAACCTCTTCGGTTGTCTTGAAGCCTTTCTACTTTTTCTGTACTTTTTGTTTTGTTCTTGGTCTCCCGCTTGGGGCATTTGTGGAACTCCAGCACGTTTTCTGGCTTCTGCTTCATCCTGCTCCATCGGGGAATGACACACTGCAGTGTCTGCAGCTCCTGGAAGGTGTCATTTGACAACACACGTGGGAGAGGAGGTCCTGGGAGTGCTGCAGCTTTAGGAAAGCTGCCTCATTTCCCTTTTCCTCTAGAAGCAGACCCCAGCTCTAGGAGAGTGAGACTGGGAACTTGATGGCTCAGAGAGCATCTTTTCCTCCCATTTTAGAAAATCAGATTTTCTCCTGTGGGGAAAAAAAAATTCCACGCACTCTCTCTGTTAAAGATCAGCTATTCTCTTCTGATCTTGGAAAGGGGTTCTGCACTCCTGGAACTGGTCACACGAACGCACAGATCATGGCAGGATGCGCTGGGACGGCCCATCTTGGCAAGGTTCAGTCTGAATGGCATGGAGACTGGGAGATAGAGGGGTTTTAGATTTTTAAAAGGTAGGTTTTAAAAATAAATTTTATACATAAACAGTTTTGGAGAAAAAATACAGATCATATAAGCAAGACAGTGGCACTAAAATTTTTAATTCATTCATCTGTTTGGCACTGATGCAATGTATGGCTTTTCTCTTGCCCCACATCACAAACATATGTATCTTTGGGGAAACTAACAATATGATTGCACTAAATAAACTACTTTGAATAGAGGCCAAATTAATCTTTTAAAAGTGATGATAATCATCAGGTTTACTCAGTGAAATCATATTATTTTCCAAAATCTAAAAGCTGTAGCTGGAGAAGCCCATGGCCAGGAGGAAGCAGCAATTAGATCAACACTTTTCTCCAGGGTTCACCATGCAGGCAACATTACCTTGTCTTTCAAAAGACACCTGCCTTATGCAAGGGGAAACCTGTGAAAGCTGCACTCAGAGGGAGGAGTTTTTCTTACATAATTTGCAATTTCAGGAATTTAATTTATAGGCAGATCTTTAAATACAGTCAACTTACATGCACAGCAATATGAAAGCCACACTTTGACGGTAATAAATACACAGCATGCAGACTGGGAGTTGCTAGAAAACAAATGGCTTACTTGCAAAAGCAGCTTTTAGTTCAGACTTAGTTTTTATAAAATGGGAATTCTGACTTAACCAGGTTTGGGATGGAGATGGTCTGCATCAGCTTTTTGTATTAACAAAGTTACTGGCTCTTTGTGTGTCTCCAGGTAACTTTGCTTGATTAAACAGCAAAGCCATATTCTAAATTCACTGTTGAATGCCTGTCCCAGTCCAAATTGTCTGTCTGCTCTTATTTTTGTACCATATTGCTCTTAAAAATCTTGGTTTGGTACAGTTCATAATTCACCAAAAGTTCATATAATTTAAAAAAAAACACTAAATTAGTTTAAAATGAAGCAATTTATATCTTTATGCAAAAACATGTCTGTCTTTGCAAAGGACTGTAAGCAGATTACAATAAATCCTTTACTTTAATCACCTGTTGTTTTGGAGCGAATTCATTTGAATGTCTGTAGGTACACCTGGATTTTGTGACCTCCCAAATCTTGATTGTATGCACTCTGCCTACATCCAAGATGGAGAACGTGGTTTTCATGTTCGAAAGAGTCCTATGTTAGCCACATGTTAATTCTACTCTTTGAGGACTGATTAGAGACTTGTTTTTAATACTTTTGATATCTGGTTCATTAATATACTCTGTAACCATTGGATAACTATTGCCATGTAGTTGCTAAACCCTATGTATACATTGCCTCATTTATCTTCACAACCACTTGAAAACTTACTCTGCAGAATTTGAGACTAATGTGAGTGGAGCCCCCGTCTGACTCCAAAGTTCTTCTTCTACATGGTCTCACCCTATCATCCCCCAGGACCCTTGCACCATCAAGAAGCTCAGCTCCCCATTGGCCATGATGCTTCTGACATTTCTGCAGGCTTGTCCCCTGGATTCTACTCATTAATATGGGCCACAAAGGAGCAGTAAGCAATCACCAGCTGGTTTTTAAATAGAAAACATTTCCCACAAGATAAATTAAAGTACAGTACATTTTTAGTGTGTTACTCAACTGGTGATTGTTCAAATTATTTGCTTTCAGCAAGAGAAGACTATTTGATAGTAAAACTCAACTTTGTGAAACATAACAGCTCCATTTCTGGAACAAAGCATACCCACTGAACACAGCACAGGAAGAAAATTGGGAGCACAAACTTTTGGTGTGTAAAATACTATAAGTGCAATTTTAGATTTAAAAATTTCAGAAATTTGACCTATTAGGGAACAGGGCTTTTCACAGAGAGCCCCTAACTTGAAACAAAAGCCATCTTGGGCTGGGAACCCACCCAAAGCTGGCAGGAGGCCCCTACAATGTGCACCCTTGGCTAAAGGGGGTGCCCTTTTTGAATTGAACAGACTCATTCTTGGGTCAAGTGTGACTATTTCTAACAATCTCTAGAAGTGCTCTCAGGCCCAAAGAATTCAGCCCACAGTTAGGAATCATTAGCTAAGAACTGTGTCTCTGCCACTGACACAGCCAGCCACTATATGCCAGAGCAGTTTAAAAAAAAAAAAAATTATGCCCGGTGATGTCTATATATTTAGAGGCTTGTTTGCTTCTGTATGCTGAATTTCCTCCAAGCAAATAGAAAACATTGTCCCTTTATGTACAAATCAGCTCTAACATTTTTTATAAACTCTGCAAATGTACACAGATTAAAATGACTTGATTACAAGTATCTCTGGCACTTTAATTTCAAGTCAGCCAGTTGTTACTGTAGCAATTTTCTTGGAAATAAAACAGTAGCTTCCCAAACAACACTGGGACTGGGTAAGGCACGATCTCAACATTGATCATGGACCAAGAGTGTCCAAAGCAAAGTGAACAATGGGGCAAAGTGGCAAGCAGTTAGCTGCTGCTGTATAACAAAACATCCCAAAACTTACCGGTTTAGATCAATCACCATTTAGTATTTCTCATGAGTCTATGAGTCAGCTGGGGGAAGCAGACTAGGGTGTGCTGACCTGAGCCAGGCTCGGCTGAGCTGGGATTGTTTGTATATCCGTGGTTAGCCTGCAGCTGTCTGGTCTGCAGTGGCGCTGCTCCATGTGGCCTCTCATCCTCCAACAAGCTAGCCTGGGTTTATTTTCATGGCAAAGCCAGGTCTCTAAAAAAAACCCTGGAAAGGCATATAACATTTTCCATGCCTCTGACTGAATCAAGTTTGCTCCTAGCCCATTGGCCAAAGCAAGTTGTGAGGTCAAGCCCTGAGTCAGCCTGAAAGGACTCCACAAAAGGGCATGGCTTTGGGGAGGGGTGAAAGATGAGGATCTTTAAATGTCTACCACACTAGCAGTTACTCAGATATTTTGCTGCAGCATGTATGTTGCCAGGACAGTGGTTTCCAAGTTTTCCCAAGTCTGAAAAACCCATTTATATGGATCTCCATGCCCTGAGCTAGCCTGACCGAAGGTGGATGGCAGCACCTGTGAAAATTGGCCTGGCTGGGTCTGATCCTGTTGCTCCCGGCATGGGAGCTGCTCCACCTTGCAGTGTTTCCTTAGTTGCTAAACTCCACAAGGAAGAAGAAATCCAGACACCAACGCATGGCCCTGAGCTGCCATGCATTCACTGCCCAAATTTAAAGTGCAGGTCTCTTGTTGGGCCAAAAATAGAAGTCCTTCCAATCAAGTTGATCTTCAGATAGGAAGTGTTTTCCAAGGTATTCTTCTAACCAATAGATTGAGATACTTTTAGCTACACATTTAAGGGTTAGAATGAGCTGGGCTGCCCAAATGAGGTAGCAATACATTATTGCTCAGGCCAGTCAAGGAGGAAGAGTGCTGACAAGCAACTGAGAAGACATTTGCAGAACTAGGAGTGGGAGAGCTGTTTGAGGACACACTCCCGGAATAGCATCCTCAGAGTGGACAGAGGAAAGCTATGCAGCTCAAGAAGATTCAAGAAGTCATGGAAAACATCTGGCCAATGAAAAGTAACCAGAACTGGCTTTGAGAGACTGGAAGGGAGAACTCCTAAGAAGGTGAGAAGATGCCCAGTCTGGAGGTGAATGGGAACAAAGGCAAGCCCAAGAGAGCAGGAGCCTCGAGTGGCACTGGGAAGAAGGGGAGAGGCTGAGCAATGTCGGCAAAGGACAAGAGCACAGAATGGCTTTTGGAGAAGAGATGCTGGCAGGAAGCAGGCGGTGATTTAGAGATGAGAAGGGGGACAGAAACCGACCCCCAACCGCCACTGTGTCCTGCTGCCTTGCCTTCTCTGGTCGTCTCCATTTACTAAACCCCACTTCCTACCATGTGCCCATCCAGCACAGGACATTCACTCTCCTTTAACTGTCACATCCCACAGGTTGCTTCTCCTCTTTCCATTTCACAGGCACAAACAGAACCATAAAAAGGTCAAGTAACTTACCAGAGGTCACCAAGATATAAAATAGCAAAAATAAGATTTCAAAGCAGCTTGTTTGTAATGCAACATGCACTTTTCACCACTGTATTACGTTTGTAGACCTACCATAACAAAGGACCACAAACTGGGCACCTTAAATAGAAATGCATTTTCTCCCAGTTCTGGAGGCTGGAAGTCCAAGATGGAGGCGTCAACAGGGTTGGTTCCTTCAGTGAGGGCTGAGAAAGAAGGGTCTATTCCAGGCCTCTCCCCTTGGCTTGTAGATGGCTGTCTTCTCCCTGTTTCTCTTCATGTCATCTTTCTTCTATGTGAGTCTGTCTCAGTGTCCAAATTTCCCCTTGTTTTAAGGACATCAGTCATATCAGATTAAGGCCAACCCTACTGTGCTCAGCTTAACTAGCAACATCTGCAAAGATTCTATTTCCGAATGACATCACATTCTGAGGGACTGGGGGTTAAGGACTTCAACATGTGAATTTGGGGAGTGGGAAACAATTCAACTCATAACAGCATGGCCCTGAGGACAAGATGGCACAGCAGAAAGAACATGTGACTAGCTTATTGAACCTGAGCAAGCAAGTGCTCTTCTCCATTTTCTCATCCATAAAATGGGCTAGTATCTCCTAGCTTGTGCAGTCATTGTAAGGAAAGAATGAGTTAGACATCCATCTCTGGCATGGACACCCATTGCTTTTCCCTTCCATACCCCCAACTACATGTGTGGCTGCTACTACAAAGGAAGGAAGTTGGGGCTACAGCCCCTGCAAGTCCTTTGGCTCTGTTCTCACCTGGCATCTCCTTTACAGGTGCGGGGAACACCAGTGAAGGCCCTGTGGGTGGCACCATCAGATGCAAGCCCTGCAGCCCCAGTGCCAACAAGAAATACATAGCCCGAGTGCTCTTTTTTGCCCCAAACCACCATACTGCCTCTGAATGAACACAGGCTATGGACCTGGTCTAGGCAGTCGCAGTTGGTGCCGCAGGAGCTGAGCAAGGTGGGGCTGAGGGAAGGCCAGGCAGCCTCAGCAGAGCCTGGGGAGCAGCCGCACCCATCCAGCTAAAACAGCAAAACATACTCCACCTCCTCTTCTAGGGGAAGGAAGATGATCCACCAAAGTAAGAAAACACCTCCTGATCCCATTCCTCAGTACATCCTGGGCCATGTCCAGGGGTAAGCTCCCTGCCCAGAGGCCTTGGCAGTCCTGGCCACACTGCTGTGCACGCGTCACATTCTCAGACAGAAACACCCTGCTCCCCTCTGGCACTACCCCACTCTTCCAGAGAGCCACAGGAGGGGTCTTCAGCTCTTAAGGCTACAGGAGCCTCCACAGGGCACAGCTGTGGAACTTCACTACTTGTCACCTCATCATCCTAAGGAACACAGAAGACCCTGATGACAAAGATGCAAGATACTGCTATTCTTATTCATAGGAGTAAGAAAAACGGAAACAGCAGTTCCTGTTAGCCAAGCCCTCCCCACATACTGGGCGCGCTGCTTCTATTAGGTCATTTCAACCCCAAACCTCTCAGTATCATTTTATTTTTAGGAGGCTGGAACAGAATCATGAGGGTGACCAATCTTGCCCAAGGTCACACAGATAGCCAGACTTGGTGGTGATTTCTTTAAGTGGTGGTAAAAGCACTTTGAAGGGAATGGCTGGTTGGGTGCATCTCACTGTTAACAATAGGAATCTCCGGCAAGCAAACAATCAATCAAGGCCTGGTGCAGGGAGATTTTTAATGGCCCCTGGGGATACACCAATTAGGAATCTGCCAGGAAGCCACTCCCAACACTAACCTGAGTCTGCTCTAGCTGCCCACAGGTTTGCCTTTTCCTGCAGAGGTGCTCTCACAGAAGTGGAACATGCCAGCAACCTCTTCTCACGAGTCAAGTTTCCCTTCTACATCACAAGCAACGAGTCAGGGCGGCAATGACTACTCAGAAAACAGGCTACTGGAGGTTATGCTGCCCCAGCCCTAGGGCCAAGCCAGCCCCTGCCCAGGCCTCAGACCCGCTTGTGGTAGGGTGGCCCTGGGCTTCTCTGCAGTCTCAATGCTCTTCACTGGGCCTGTGATTATTTTAAATTATGTTGCATCGAAATTGTCATTTTTATTTACAGTACGGACACTTTTCAAGAAGCACATTTCCCCATACACATACAACTCCCAAACTCCACACCATCACGTGATCCACATGAGGTGACTTCCAAGCTGTTAACTGGCAAGCTCTTGAGTCAGTTCATCTGGGGATGAGGCAACAGACACATCCATCCTTTGATAAATGCTTGAGAGAAGTCTGACAGGTCCAGGAGCCTCCAATGGGGATGCATGGAAAGACATGTCTGCCCCAGAGCAGCCTCTGGGGCATGGGGCTGGCTTCAGCATCCTGGGGCCACTAAAACTAAGCCCCACATTCCAAGGCAAATCCCCTCATCCCCAAGAGGTTGTTGCACCTGGCTTGGAGGTGGAGGAGAATGAGGAAGCATCAGAGCATGGCCTGCCCATGCTGGGGGTGGCCATCATCACGGGGCAGGCAGGGTCAAGGGTGAAGGCTCTTCTGGGAAGGTCTGCTCTGCCTCCCTCTCCTCCCCTCCACGCCGAAATTAATCCAGATGGAGAGTTTAGCAGGGAGGCCTGGGAGGCCTGGGAGGCAGAGGCATGCTGGGTGGTGTGGGAGAGGGGTGTACAATGGTGCTGGTAGGAGGGCTGGTCCCAGGGCACTGAGATGGCTCACACAAACCACCCAGGGCCAAAGCCCCAGCCCTGCTCCAGGTCCTGCAGGCACCAGGGTAGAGAGGCCTGTGCAGCCACTGGAGGAGGTGTGAATGCCCTTCCAGGACTGCACACATCAGAGGCTGCTGCTGCCCCCAGGAAAACGCCCCACCCCAAATACTCCAGGCTCCCCGCTAACAGATTCTACCTGTGAGCACGCCAACAGCAGAGAGAGACGAGTCCCCATTGTAGGCTGCCAATTCATAAATCAAGATGGGGCAATGACTTCCACGACCGCTTCCCCACATTAGGACAGACAAATCAAATAGTAAATTACAGTTTATTTCATTTACAGAGACCTTGAGGCAAAAAGGTGGTGTTTGGAAAACAGCACACGGGTGAGGAGCACCAAGAAGCCTGTTACAAATACGCCAGTGCACGCTGCCAGTGCAGTGAGTGTGGGGTCCTGCAGGTGGCCGTCTAGGAAGGGCAGGCTTGAGAAGCACATCTCTGCTTCCCTCTGGCTTGAGACCATCTCCCCTGCACCAGCAGCAGCCTCTCCAAGCTAGGCTGCCACAGCCAAGCACGCACTCTGCAAACCTATCACTGCGAATAGTACAGTTCCCTTTAAAATCGCAGCAGCAGGTGCTCAGGGAGGAGAGGGAGCCAGGGTGGCTCTGGTGGTGTGACTGCCAGTGGAGGCGACAGAGGTGGCAGAAAGCTGCTCTCCCTCTCATTCTATATGCTGGATAATTAAAAATCACAAGTCCCGATACTTGACAAATGAAAAGTCCATTTTGCGAATCCTGACATTCCCCTCCTGATCCACAATCACAGTTCTGTGTGGTGCGTCCCATCCCTGCCCGCCACCCCCTGCCCCCTAAGGCTGATTGTGATGATGGTAACTCCCAAGTGTGGAGGTACCTGTGGGTGCAGCCCAGAGCCTCGGAGGAGGAAGACAGCTCTCTGCCCCCAGGCAGGTCCCTGGGTGCCAGGGTCAGCAGGGGCTCTGAGGCCAGGAGCTACAGCAGCTTGACGTAGTTCTGTGGAATCAGCCCCCTCTTGCCATTCAGAGTCCCTTCTAGCCAGCCAGGTTCCCTGGAGGTTTGTACTGAAAAAGAAGAGAAAAATCACTTTTACAAAATGCCCCCAAGTATTTGCCTCCTAGGTGTTCACTTAAAAGCTCAAGCAGGGAGTGGCCAGTAGAGAACAGGGGCCACTTCTGGGATGTTGGGTCACAAAGTCTGCACCAGGGTCATTGACAGGCTCTGCCTCCCTGCACTGGCCACCACAATCCTCATCTATACAATCCCAAAGCAGCCTGCTAACTAGTGTCCTAGTTTCCAGAGTCCGGCCCCTTCCAATCCACTGTGCACAAACGTGCTCAGTGAACTCTCTAGAATACAGAGCTGATCATATCACTCCCCTGTTTAAAGTCAAACTCAAGCTTTTTGCATTTTTGTTTTTGTTTTTTGTTTTGTTTTGTTTTTTTCTTCCTGAGAGGGAGTCTCACTCTGTCGCCCAGGCTGGAGTGCAGTGGCACAATCTCAGCTCACTGCAATCTGCACGTTCCGGGTTCAAGCAATTCTCCCACCTTAGCCTCCTAAGTAGCTGGGATTACAGGCACGCACCACCATGCCTGTAATCTAATTATTGTATTTTTAGTAGAGATGGGGTTTCACCACATTGGCCAGCCTGCTCTTAAACTCCTGACCTCAGGTGATCCACTTGCCTTGGCCCCCCAAAGTGCTGGGATTACAGGCATGAGCCACCCTCCCAGCCTCAAACTCAAGCTCCTTACTGGTCTGTAACACAGGCCCCTGGGCACCTGGCTCCAGTTGCCCCTCCAGGAGCTCTTCACACTCCACTGGCACATCATGCATGTCAACTGCAGTGAATCATCCAGAGAAATCCCAACTGCAACTCCAGGCCTTTGCAAGCGCAGTGGCTTCTGCCTGGAATGCCTTTCCCCCACCTCTTCACCAGGTAATTCCTCCTGTTTAAAGACCTGATTGGATGCCTCCTCCTCTGAGAGTCTGGTCACCCACACTGGATGGGGAACTCCTGAAGGAAGCCTGAGCCTTATACATCTGGGCACGGTGCCTGGCACAATGGACCGTTCATAAATATTCACGTGATACTCAACGAGAAAACTGCAGCCTGGACAGCAAAGGGCACAGGTCCAAGCACTCCTCACCAGTGTTCGGAAATGCAATACAGAAGCATTTCATAACCCCCAGCTGTGGGCAGGCCCCAGCTCAAACCCCCAACCATGGTCAGGTGCAGGCGTGGCAGCCGTGGCATAAAGGAAAGGGGAGGCATGAGCTACTCCATCAGACCAACTCGAAAGGTGGCTTCTGATCACAACCCAGGAGAATAATTTCATATCAAAAACCAAGTACAGGCATACACATCCATAACACACACAAGTTTCATGAAGCAATACTCTTACCCTCACTGTACGCACGCAATGCCTTCCTTTCTGTATTATTTTTTTCCCCATGGATTTGTGTAGAAAAGTATTATTCTTTGAATGCTAATTGCAACTCAGCGAATTGAGTTCATGGTCCTCTAAGGTATAGCTGCCCACAGTTTGGAAGACACGGACAATCCAATTCTAATTGTCCTTTGCAACAAGGTAACTGTTTGTTCTTCCCTCCCGTGGATGAACAGGAACACATTCCGGCTGTCTGCATTCCCCTAACCGCCTGCACTTTCCTTAAATTCAACAAGCTTCTGGCTTCAAGGCCTCCGTGGAGCTGTTCCCTTGGGCCTGAATGCTATTCCCTGCCTTTATGCCTGGACAGCACCTACTCATGCTTCAAAGAGCAGCTTCAGCATCCCCCCACTTCCGGGACTCCTCTCCTGGCTCCAGACCAGGTCGGGGCTCCCAGTTATGCACCCTACATGTTCTGTGTGCGTGTGTGCACACATACATGTATATATAGGAGAGACACACTGAAACATTCTCTTCTAGTCCAGACTATGAGAGCATGTAACATATGTAACATGAGACCCAGCACCTAGCACCGTGTCAGACACATGATTATCTGTGTACTGAATGAATAAGCAAAATCAGAGATGTGCTCTCAAAGCGATCTGGCAGCAAGTCACTTTCTTCATGCCTTCACTGACCTTGACCCTGACATTGTTCTTCATACCGGGATTTTTAGAGACTTCTCACTTCATCCAAACACCCCAGCTGGCAGTGCTACTAGTGTGCAGCCACCATCAGGGAAAAGCTTTAGATTCTATGCAAAACAGGCCCTCAGGGTTGTAACAATGTGGGGGCCTGAGTGGCAAGGGGCCCAGGGCTGAAGTCAGAGCCCTAGAGGAGACTCCTGGCTACCTAGATGCATCTGGGAAATTAACCCCTGGGCCTTGCTCGGCTGTTACCTGCAACACAGGGTTACTAGCACTTAGCTTGCAGGACCTGCTATGAGGAGGCAGTAAGATAGTCTCAAATATAGTCTCACCTGCACATGCTCACTATTTCTCCTCCTACCCTATACACATCACACACTTGTGCAAGCACAGACTCGGTATTAATAAAAGACAGGATGAACAGGGGAGGAAAAAGGTGATTTTCTACAACGCTGGAGGTGAAAGGAGGCTTGACTGGGGAAACCAAGGCCAGGCCGGGAATCCTGCACCTCTCCAACCAACAAACCAGAGAGACACCTCCACAACCCCATTCACCACCTCCCCAGCCCTCCCCTCCCTGGAAGGCAGAAGCCAGTAGGGAGAGAGATGTCACTGCTTTACAGAGGCGACCAAGGGGGATCTTGTAACATCCAAGAGCCCTGGAAGTGGACCCAGCCGAGCGGTGGGCGGGGTGGGCTAGAAGGGTCTGGAGACCAACAGCAAGGCATCCCCAAGCACAGGAAAAGTAGCTCTGCAGTTGCAGATAAGGCTGGCAGGCTCTCCCTCCCTCTCTGAAGATCTGACCTCTCTCAGTAGCACTGCACCCCAAAATACCCATCTGGGGCTCCTCTCCTAGTTTATCACACCACTCTTCCCCCGAGCAGTGTCTACGCCGACAACAGGGCTCTGCTTTTCCATTCTTATGGGTGGAGAACATGGCAGCCTCAGTGTCTGTCATTTCCCACGCACCCTCCCTGTGCCTGCAGGTCTCAGTCCAGGAGCCTCACTCTGCTTCAGCCACGGTGTCCTCACAGCCTTTAGACCACAACAAGGGAACAAGACGGGTGTGAGGTGGGGACCCCAAGTAGCACCAAAGAGAGGCAGGTCCCTTCCACCAACTCAGTTTTCAGCATAATGTAGACAGTGTATGTGACAAGTACTGAAATCACTGAAGTGTCATCATCACACGGTGAGTGCCGGGAACCCACACTCAACTTCAGAACTGCCACAGGACCCACAGGGAGGCTGCGTCCTGGGCTCTGTCCTATCTCCCACCCCGAGGCGACCAGTAGCTTGAATGTTGTGTTTCTCACTATCTTACCACGGCTATGGGTAAAATTCAGTTTTGTCACACAAGCACATATCCCTAATAATATCCTATTTATTTTGCATATGTGTGAGCTTAACCAGAAGCACATAAGTCAGAAGCGCATAGTCATCTGGAACTTATTTTTTCACTCAATATTTTTTTCTCAGATTCCCCTGTGCTAGGAATCTATCTGGCAACCACATCGCTGGGCTGTGAGGTCTATATGTGATCAACTTTCCAAGATAATGCCAAATTGTTTTCCAGGGATTATTCTGTGTCTATCTGAGACCTTTACAGTTTAATCACCAGAGGCTTTTAAGGATTAATTTGGGCCACACCTGCTCCCCCACATCTACATGTGGATGTTGACAAAGAGCCTGGGACAGCCAGGAAAACAGCCCCGCTGCTGCTGCTGCCGCCACGTGGGGTCGCTCCTGGAAACCACCTGCCTCAGTACCCTTCCCAACCCTGCCCCTGGGGAGGCAACCACTGCCCATCTGACTGGAGCGCACCTGTCTGGAAAGACAGCAGGACTGATTGGTGGTCACCAGCAAAACCTATTTCCAGGATTCCCCAGGCCCAGAGAAAAGGGAAAGGTCCCTCTGGCCATCACAGGAACGTCACTGCCCTGAGACCTTACAAACACAGCCCTCTCCCGAGGGTTGCGGGGTGGGGGTCGGGGGCGTTGGGAGGCATTGCCCCAAAGAAACAGCTAGGCATTAGTGACTCTACTAGAGAAATACATCTTCCGTCTAGAATTGGAACTCCTAACTTAAGTCCAGGCCCACCCACTAAGAGCAAAGAACAAGGACAGTCACGGAGCTACACAATTGCTAGAGATCTCTGTGCCAACCACACTCCGGGTCAGGCTATCTCACAGCTGCACACATCCCAAACCGCATAACTACTGACGAGGCCGCCCAGGGGTCACTCTGACCTCTAGTTTGTTTTCTCCAAAGGCCACTGGGTGGCATAAACCAATTTCCTTTGTTGCCTGTATGAGGTACAAGAAGGAATTGCACTGCAAGAGCATCTATGGAGGCTGGAAGACTCCAAATGGATAACTGAACACAGGAAAAATGTCTTGGGCATTCCAGGGACACTAAGTATTGCTGGTCTGCAGAAAGGGAGCATTCCCAGCAGTACTCCTGTGGGCTGAGCTGTCTAGAGTGGCCACTTGGAGCACTGCCTGGCTCCACAGAAGCCGTGGTCAGATGACCTGCCAGTCTGTCTTCTTAGTGTCAGTTGTCAGACAGGAAGACCCAATAGCCATTTAAGGAAGGGCTTCACTAGATGTGTTCTGGGCAAGCACCTGCTTTTAACTAGCTAAGAGATCAACTATGCACAGAAGATGTAAGGTGCAAACACACACACAGATAAACCCTGCTTAAGGGCTTTAAACTTACTATACCCTTTGAAGAAGTGTCCCTATTAAGCAGCAAGCCTAGTGCTGTTGATTCTCAATGCCTTCCACTGTTACCTGCTCTGCTACAAAAGAATCAGGGCGGCACCTACAAGACAAGTAGCTCACATTAAATGAGACGCTCACATCCCTAGGTAGGGAGAGGGTGTCAACACATCCACAACGCATTTTTCCAAGTAGCCAGCCTTAGGGGAGGGACAAAATGAGGAGCTCCTGAGACACCCGGGGTGCCCCAGCCAGCAAAGTCCTGACAGAGCTGGATACCAGCACTGCAGAGCACAGAACCCGAGGGAGACACAAACTGGCTCAAAACGTAGCCTCGTCTGTGGCACACTACGATGTGCCCAGTGTGGCATCGTGGTCAGCAGCCTCTCCGCCATACGTCTATAGCAACTCAGAACCCTCTTTTTCTAGTAGCCCCAATGCTATCTTGATACAACATCAATGTTGTGGCCATCCCTGCCGCTGAGGGTGAAGAATCAGCTGCACAGAGTCCTAAAGGAGCCTGTCCCGAGTCACGCGGAAGGTAAGAAAGCCATGGTGCGAGCCCAGGCA
The DNA here is from genome assembly GCF_028885625.2 of Pongo pygmaeus. Lineage (NCBI taxonomy): Eukaryota > Metazoa > Chordata > Mammalia > Primates > Hominidae > Pongo > Pongo pygmaeus. Next base: position 160,971,202 of record NC_072376.2, on the reverse strand, counting down.
AAATAACTGCAGAGTTCAGAATCCACGTTGCCTGCAGTCAGTGGCTCTCCTCCTCCAAAACACACAGAGACACTGGTATTTGTGTGCACATGTGTGTACATATGTACAAATGTGTGACTATGTATGTGTACGTGTGTACATGCACACTTTCTTTTTAGGAAGACTCCAAGTCATCTCTGGACTTTAGACCTGGAGAACGTAAGTCTCCTGGGTCAGACGCCTACCAGCCTGTCCCCTTTTATCCAAACTGGCAGATCTGCATTGGCTTTAGGCACTGGCCCTCATTCACATGGCTGTGTGCCCAGAGCAGGTATCCTATACTCTGTGTGATTCTGATTGGTCTAAATCCTTGCAAATGATGGATTTAGGGTAAGCATGTGACTCAGTTCTGCATACTGGGATGTGAGGACGGGTAAACTAGGAGGAAATTCCTGGAAAAGTTTTCTCATTTTTAAAGGAACACAAGGATGAGACACCTCCTTCCGCCAGAGTGTGGCCATGATACATGGAACTGTGGCAGTCACCTCACTCCCGCCAGGGCAACCAGACAGAGGCCCAGGTCCACCAGCAGAGAGCAGTTCCACAGAGAGATGGAAATACCTTGGTCTTTGACAACACCTTTGAGAATATGAATTAAAATTAGAGCTCCCTACTTCCAAACTTACTAATTGTGTAAGCTAATCTCCCCAACCCTTTTTTTTTTGAGATGGAGTCTCACTGTGTTATCCAGGCTGGCCTCGAACTCCTGGGCACAAGTGATCCTCCTGCCTCAGCCTCTGCAGTAGCTGGCACAACAGGCGTACACCACTGCACCTGACTTTAATCCATCTTCATGATTGATTCAACCAGTTCTGTCAATTTTTGTTACCTGCAGCCTAAGGTATCCTAGTAGATACACCTTCTACCAAGGTAACTATCTCACAAACCATACTGCAGGAGGGAGTTCAGAGTCTTCTAAACAAATCCAATCACACAAAATAAAAATTCATCATATTTCTCAAATGAGTGTGTTTCAATACTACCATCGCAGCCTCCCCCTTCAGCCATATGGTGTGCCAACATGAGACAGGCCTGGGGCAGGGCAGCTACGTTCCACATTCTCTTGGCAAAACTGCATGTATGTTATGGTGATGGAGGAATGATCTTGCTTCTATTCCAAGAACAAAATTTCTCCACAAAGTCTAATTCTGTTGCATGTGGGGTTTTGTTGTTGTTGTTTGTTTTCTGACACTACCAGGAGTCTCTTGTCTCTGAAGAGTACATATGACGCATATAGAAATCTATTCTAAATGAAGCAACTTGCTTTCTAAAAAACAATCGTCAGCAAATGCTGCATTACTGACAGTACACCACTGTGCCTCGTGTTGATACATTCCACATATCCCAAACATTCTGGATAATCAACCATTCCATTCCAAGCATCTAAGGTTCCTACTGCTTCCCTGGAACTCTTCTGAGGAGCTCCACCCACACACGACATCACGGTTTCCACAGCAACCAATGCATTTGATAATTAGCAGGACTGGGGAGGGAAGAAAGCAAGAGCAGGAGAAAAAAGACACTGAGCCATAAGAGAACTTTTTGAAATATTTAACCAGGCATAGCTCCTAAATGCTTGTGTATGAATATTAAATCCTCAAAAGCTACACCCTTGTTTCAATATGCAAAGTCAATACCTGAATCTGGAGACTCACACACTGTTCAAATCAGCAAAAATGTAAAGCACAAAAATGGTAAGAGAAATAGAAATCAAAAATTTTTAAGGACAGTAGTATCCTCTGTTGACTCAGAGTTGGTAAACCCGAAGCATTTAAAGGACTTGGTTAGCAACTCTGGGAGAACAAAGAAAATAAAGTGTGCAAATCAGAAATATTTCTTAAGTCCAAGCGACACTAGCTTCTTCCCGTCAGGAGAGAGATGACCTGAATGAAGACCCACAAGATGAGATGGGTCGGAGAGTAATCAAGAGGTGAGCACAGTGGCATTCCAGCCATCAACGACAGGCCCCTGGCATTGGGGTCTGGGAGCCGAACGCAGCCACTTAATCCAGTCCAAAGCATCAAGCGGGAGACTCGCCCTCCCAACAACAGCACCATCGCTGACTGCTCACTCCGTGCTGCAGACTTATTAATCCTGTGGACAGGATTAATAGACGAAGCTCCCACTAACACTTACCATCCTCAAAAATTGCTCCTATTTCAAAAGATAATTCCGAGCTGTGTTCTGCTTCACACGGATATACGGCTCGAGCCTTCCGACTGCTAATGCTGAAAAGAAAGAGAATACAAAAGACACCAATGAAAATGTGGAAAACAGAGAGAAACCTCACCTCCCAACCCCCCTTCCCCAAATCTCATTGATGTCACCAGTAGGGCAACTCCTCCCGAAAAAGAAATTAACGTGGAAGTGAACTTCAGGCTAAGAACAGTACTTGATTTTCAAGTAAATGATGGGTTTCCAATTCAAGCCTTTCCTCAGGGAGCCTCTCTGAGGAGCTGTCACTGAATCACTTCACCTAATTCTCCTCCCTGCCTGGTGGGATGCCCTTTCCTACCATTCAGCACTGTTAGAACCACAGGACATGTTTATCTCCAAGTAGCTGGCACAGTTGGTCTATTAGGAAAAGCACACGCACCTGGAGACACACGGCCAGCCAGTGGAGGGAGGCGGCACAGCCACACACTCCACAGGTGAGAAACCACCGGCCCAGATCCACCCCGGGTGGCCATCGCTCTGGAAGGGGCTTGTTGCTCTTGCCTGAGTCTTCTTTCTTTACACCCTGCCTCCGCCCCAAGAAAGGCACACCAGGCCCAGCTTCTCACCATTTGTTAAAGCAACCTCTGTGTCCAGGCGTGGAAAGGATGGAAACCATGCTTTTAGCCAGTCTAATCAAATCCAAAGGAAACGCCTCGCCTCACTGGCGTGGGGGAAGCCACTGACAGGAAGAAGCACCTGAGCCACTACAGGTGGAAGAGGCTGCTGGAGGCCAGCAGCGGGGTCCTCTACGGACTTGGCCACTGGATGCCACGGAAGTGAATGTTTCCAGTGCCAGCTTGCCTACTTTTAAAACAAAGAATATGCTTTATACTCATGAGCAAGAAGTTCTTCCAAAATAAGAACTTCTTCATAAATGCACGATCAGCACCACAAAGACAGAGTAGGCTCAAGCAAGTCTCATGTAAGGCAAATTCTCCAAAGAACATCCTTGCTAGTGAACTGGGTGAGGCACGGCCCTGATACAAGGTGGTAAGTGCTGTCCATGAAGTCCGGGATGCTGGGGGTATCTGGGCAAGCTTTTGCCAGCAGAGAACACAAGAACCTGCTCAGGTTCATCAAGCCCCCTGTGTGTGCTGCCACCGTATTCCACATTCCACTCCAAACCACGTACCTTTCAGGTGGCTTGTCCGCTACAGTAGCAGGAGGAGAAAAGGGGAAAGGGGACGACCCGGGTGAAAGAGGTGTCACAGCTGTGTTGGAGCTTGTTGTGGTTGGAGACTGTGGATTAAGCCACTGGACCACAGACGATCGGGTCTGGCCTGGGCTAAGGGTAGGAGTTTGAAGGACAGGATTAATAGCAGAAAGGCCACAGAACACGAAATGCACAACATCCCAATCCCAGATGACTAGGTCACTAATTCCCCTATCATGCCTGACCAGTAGGGACGGAGTCCTCTCTGCATCCTGCCGGGGCTGCAGCCCAAACTACAGATTCCAACAACCCAGAAACCAGCCACAACCCCCAACTCAAGCTGTCTTACTGTCCTCCAAGTTCTCCAATCTGTCCAACCTGCTAGCACCCTATGAGGTCACTAATTAGAAAACCAGAATCTAATTGATCAAAGGAGTAGTAGGACATTCAAGGTATTCACTTTTTCTAATTATAAGGAAAACCACAGGAATCTAGCATCAAGCACATGACCGGCAGCTGCAAAAGATCAGCTAAACATTTAAAGATCTTTCACCTGCTCCTACACGTGTGGCAATTCAGAAGAAAATGCCACTGGATTCAGGCTTCCTCTAGAGAGGGCCAAAGACTTAGAAACCAATGAACAGCAAAAACTTCTGGTGACCAGAGCATTTCTCAATATTTCCCTTTTTTTTTAAAGTTAATGTAAACAGGTCAGTGAACAGACACCTGGAATGGCCTCTAAGCACAGAGGGAGAGTTCAAATAGTTGATGCGTGTTAATCTGAATTACTCTTCAGTGACCTCAGAACTGGAGGCGACTATGGTTTATGACATTCCCTTGAGAAGTGTCTCGTTTCATTCAGTGACATTTTGAACACACACGTGTTCCCTGTCTGCAGCACCCAGGTGCTCTTCACCTAAGATACCCCGTCTTCTACTAAACCAGTACACCAGTTTCCACGAGCAGTTTCCCTAGGCTTCTGCACTCCTCAGCATGCTCTCAGATTGTTTCCCCTGCCGGAGAACTAGCACCGTGTTCTTCAGTACCAGCATGGTCTCCTGGCCAGCCCCTAGGTGCAATCCTCCAACACGGTAACAGTCAGCATCCTAGGGCCAAGTTTACCCACTTGTCTCCCCATACACGATGCTCCTGCACCTGCTCGCCTACCAGGGGCCGTCCCACCCCAGCAGCCTCCCCTGTCTGCCACAGCTCTGCTTCCTGGCGCTCCCACCTCTGCCTCAAGCTTTGCCTTTCCTCTCAAGCTCCCCGCCCTGCTCTAATCTTGCCCTTCCTTGGCTCAGCTCCAGTTCCACCTCCCCAAATACTCCCCCTGTGGCCTCTCTAACCCATACACCTTCCCTGAAGGCCTGCGACATCAATAAATGAAAGGGCACGTTGATACTGGTTGTTCTCTCATGGCTTCAAGTATTTCTCTTGCCTCCACAGGAAGCTCTTTAACTCTTTTTCCAGATCTCACGAAGCCAGGCAGAGTGGTGGGGACATGGAGCCATCAGCCAACATCTGAGCAACCAAATTAGAAAGCTCTAAAACCAAAACTGGATTTTACAAATCTGGTGCATAATTGACTTGGCAGGTATTTAATACACAGAAGCTTTCCTATGCTTTGGTCAGGAAAAAAAGGGGATCATTTAAAAAAAAAATTATTCTTCGAAGAGCTTATTTACAATTCCCCTATCCAGCCATTCATCTGGGAGTCATAAAATCTATTTTATCCCAAGGCAAGATATGTTATAAATCTTAAAGTGATCTGTATCACCAGTCACAAAAGTCACTTCATTTTTTTTTTTTTTTTTTAGCAGAAAAGGAACGTTGAATGTTGTCTTACTAATCAGGAAGGGAAAGGAGAGGTAGGTGTGAGTGAAGCCCTGGCAGGGAATTAAGGCCACAGTTAACCAAACAATTGCCAAGTTATCTCCCAGCAATTATTCAAGGTGCTTGGAGGGTGTGAATGGAGGAAGATGAGATGTTTTGCCACACCCCCATCAGCTCTTCAGAGTCTTAAATCGTCAATGACTGCCATCCATCTGCCTAGAGGGAGGACAGTTACAGGAAGAAGATAAAGTAACTATGTGACTATACTTATGTAGCCCTTGAAAAATAAAGAGCATAAATTTTATAGGTATTGTCTGCTTAGTCCTCACATCTTTCTTTAAAAAAAAAAAGAAAACCTCCATGAAAACACCCGTGGGTGGGGGGGTATGTGTGTGTGTGTTTAGGGAAAATACCCCTCGGTTTTTAGAAAATGAAAGAACCACCGTAATGACAGATACGAAACAGAAAGGCCTGCCTGTCCTGCACCCTAGCTTTCTCCATCTCATCCCAAAACAGGAACACAGAATCAGCAGTCCTTGTCCAGGGTCAAGTTCTCCACATTCATCTTTTTTGTTTTTTTGTGATCTTTCTGTTGCTGTTTCACACATGCGCTATGTGATCTAGCACTAACCGGTTCACCAAGATTACCTCCCAGACTTCCCATGTAGACTTAAGTTTCTGTATGTGATTTCCTGGGTGTGTCTCAGAAGCCTCTACTAGGTAACTCCTTTGATTTCAGAACCCCACAAGGGCAGACACACTGTGAGCTGGAATATTCACAAGACGGGGCAACGTGCAAGGCTGGAGACAGTCTCTATGGAGATGAGGCAATGAGATGTGTGGACAACTGGAAGCCTGTGAAAGAAGAGACCTGTGCAGCCAAACAAGGTTTGGGAACCAGCACAGTAGCTGCTTGGATAGAGGAAATTTTTCAGAGGCTTGTCGGCCGGGAAGGATCAGGTGAGGCAAGTGAGTAAATATACTTAAGTTGTGTAATGGGTGCACATCTAAAGCCAGTACACGTCAGATGATGCCATGTTTCATAGTGTCTCCCAAAAGCAAACTGTCCATATTTTTTGGAAGGCCAAAAAAAAAAAAAGTAAACATGAGCTTCATTATGTAACCATCTCCTACCTTCCAAACTTTGGGTAACTTTTTAATAAGAAGAATTGAAAAAATTTTTAAAATATTATTTAAAATGTAATACCTACATTTTCTCAAAAAACAGTAGAGGAAAGTATTAGTTTTAAAAGAGAATTTCCGATATTCTCTTTCCCTTCTTTTATTTAAAGCATTTTCAAGGAACACGAGGCATTTTGGAATGGCAGCCCGTAAGCAAAGGACGAACAGCTTTTCCTCAACCTGGGCTCCAAGAGAGAACTGAGCCCTAAGGCATATCTCTCCCCCCTCTCTCTCTCCTCTCTCTCTCAAAGAGTGGGCTTTACCCATCACAAAAGATCTGGGTTTTCTAAGCTCCAGGTTTCTCTCTTGAGGCGTGTAGGTGTGACCTGGCCCAAGCTGCCTCGCCTTGTAGGAACTGGAACTCAGGGAACTGGCACAAGAAAACACTGATATTGTCATTGCTGTGATTAGAAGAGGCTGCTGGCTCTGACCGCGAGTCCCACGCCTTCTGCCAGCATCCCGGAAACGATGGTAGGCTAATTTGGTAGCTCGCAAGCAGGGTACAATTTCAGACCCTTCACAGTTCTTGACAGTATCATCCTTGGGAGAACTAAAACACTCACCAGATCATTTTTTTTGTACTCTGTGGTTCAGGGGAGAGCCCCAGCTTTTTCCCCAAGAACATCTTTGGGAAAAAGATCAAAGGTGATTAGTGAAATAATAATTAAAAGCTCATTATGTGCTAGAACATAATGAAATATTTTGAGAGTCCTTTCCTACCATTTCCCAAATTTAAACATTTAAAAAATCTATTTATTGCCTTTTTTTCTTGTTGTCCCTTTAACTACGGATTTTTGATTAGTAAGACTGGCATGAGCACAAACCACCAATTCTGTTTAATGCCAAGCTACTGACCAAGTACAAAAAAGTACCTAAGTGCCACAAGTTTCCTGAAAGCCAAGTTGCAGTTCGCGAAAATGGAGGAAGAAGTCAACTGTTCCTAAAAAGCTCAGAAATCACGTTTACCAAGACAGAAATATACAGAACTACTAATATCTGTTCGTTATCTTCCCAACTTAACACACTACACTGCAAAAGGCTTCTCCTAAAACAGGATTCCTCTCCATCTTCGGTATGGAAAGCCAACATCACCCTCCTTCTTTCTCAAAGAAAGGGGACAAATAGAAACAAGAGTGTTTCACTAAAAGCACATGAAGATTTCAAATTGCTAACTTGGAAACACGTTCCTGAAAATCCATAGATTGAAAGTCTACCTGACTGTTCCCGAGGCTACAGAGGCATTTCTTGTGTTTAGGTGGGGTGAGTGGAAGAGCTGGGAAGACAGTAAGCAGGGAAAGAATATGCATTTGTGTAAAGGATGAGGAAACTCTCTTCTTTAAAAAGAGTCAACACTCTTGCTTGGAAACACGGGCCTGAATTTCGGGGAAAGACCTTGTAGCTTTCACGTGCAGCAGTGGGGCCAAACCCCAAAACATGAAATTATGACAGTGCTGTATATGTGGTTACTTTACAAAGTGTATTTTTAGAAAATGGAACAGATCAGCAGTCCATGCTGCTTCTGATTCAAACTGTGATCCAATCGCCTCCAGTACCAGACTCTACGCTCCACGCATATTAAAAACATTCTGGCAGCGGCAGATCACAAACATTTCAGAAAGGGGGAAGGGAGTAGGGGCCTTAACTGTTAAAACTCGACACCAGCTGCACTGATCACCAGAGAACTCCTGCATCTAACAAACATTTCTGGCACAATATAGACAGGTCAGGCTTTGGGCAGCACTAGAGATACAAGCCCCTGATTCCAGCCTGTATAAGCACTGAGTGCAACCTAAATTCAAAAGGGTAGAGCGAGGAGAATACGCATTAAGAAAAGAAATGAATGTTTATTTGAAGTGACTAAATCCCCCAAATACCAAGATATTTCACTATGGTTATACAATGCGAGATCAAATCAGAAGTTTGCCCTGCAATGAAAGATTCTAAACTCTCATTTGCCAGGTCTCTGAGCAGAAGCTAACACATTAGTGAAATGATCTTTCATGCCAGTCTGGGAAACATACAGCATAAGTCTAGAACAGCTGTCCTGGGCAAGAGTGTTTGAAAATTTTAATAAAGACAGAAGGAAATATTGTAGATCTGTATATTATGGGAAAATCTCTGTTCAAATAAATGCCAGTTATTTCTTAAGTGCCAGGAGAGGGAGAACTCCACACGCAAGCACATTGTTTGGCTCCACACAAGCAAACCGAGGGACAACAGCAGTGCAGAGAAACAAAGGCCTGTAATATGCAAGTCGCCATAACCCACGGGGTTGGGGGAGAAGGCCTTTGCTGCCCATCAAGGAAGGTTCAGAGTAGACCCACTGGCTCATCATTTACGGTCTGAGGACTTCCTGTCAGGCCTTGTGCTAGTCCCTGGGGACACCCAGAAAACCGTGACACCACCTGCTCTCCAGCCAAGTGAGTGGAGAATGCCCAATTAATAACCATAATACAGGCACTGAGAGCCATGTAGAGATATGCCCAGGGTCCCTCAGAGGAAGAGTGGAGGGAGCACCTAATAACCATGGGGATAGCCAGGAGGGCTTCCTGGAGGAGGCAGCATCTGTGTGGCGCTAATGCTGAAGCTGATGCTACCATAGTCAACATCATCATCACCTCCCCACACCCAGGCTCATGTGAGGCACAACTGTGCAATCTAGCCCTGTGCTAGATGCAACATGCAGGCACTAGTTCACTTATTCCCAACCACCCTATTATTCCACATGACATATGAGAAGACCATCTCAGAAAGGTGAAAGCAACTTACTCAAGGTCACGTTTCTAGTAAACCCTGTTTTGACAAGACAGCACAGATCTCAGACCCTCAAGTCCTTTTCAGTGACTAGAACGGAATATGGAAAGAATGTGAGAGAGATGCGAGTACCAGGATATTCAGGAGGCACGATCATAACCTAAAGGCAAAGAGGGGCCATTGAAGGATCGTACACATGCAAATTACAAATGCCTAAGACTCTGCCACTCTGCAGAGAGACCTGGGTGCCAGAGCTGGCACTGCCATTGCTGGCTGAGTGCCAGCTTGCAGTTTCTTCTTCCCCTAGGCTTGTTCCTCTTTTTGTCAATAGCTAGAGGCTATGCTGAGGAGGAATCGAATGACTTATGAGTGCCCCCCCAGAGGTTGGCCCACAGTTACCATCATTAGCCTGCACTTAGTGTCATCCACAACTGAAACTTGGCTGAGCAACCTAAACTCCCTCAGCTAACGTGAAGAGAGTCATGACTCATCGGCTGGGTCACTGTGGGTTTAAATGAGATGATAGGCGTAAAGCACTGGAGCATAGCAAACAGTCAATAAACGAAGCCCTCACTACTATTACATATTTCTGGGTCAGATCTTACCTCTGATTTCTAGGGTTATATCATCACTAACCATTTAATTTACCAAAAGACAGCAAATCAGCTATGCAAAGGGAAAAAAGTATGACTATATTAAGTAGATGTCATCATTTAAAAAATCTAAAGTTGCTTATAGAAACATGGCATCCTGGATTTGAGCTTGGAACAGAGAAAGAACATTATTGGAAAGACTGGTGAAGTCCATATGAAGTCTGTGGTTTAGTTAACAGTACTGTATCAACACTAATTTCATTATTTTTTAACAAAGGTACCACAGTTCTGTAAGACGCTAAGAGCCGGAGGTGGGGTGGGGGCGGGAAGTGAAGAGGGGAAGTGAAGGATCTACGGAAACTCTGTAGTATCTTTATAACTTTTCTGCATACCTTAAACTATTCCAAAATAAAAATTTATTTTAAATGATACATTATAAAAAGAAAAACCCCACATAGGTTTTTCAGTCACTGAAACACTAAAAGCCTTCTGAAATTATAAACAAACATTTGAGGGCATCCAAAACCCATAGGGAAAATGTCTGGTTGGTTTAATGACAAGAAGAGATGTGTGAAGCTTACACTGAAAATCACCCGCACTCTCCATCCACCACCACAGTGGTTAACTGCACTTCCTGAAGCTGGGTTTTAAGAAAGGTGGGCCCTTCCAGACTTGTTTTGATTACTGATTAGCTCGAGATCAGCAAACTTATTCTGTAAAGGGCCAGAGAGTAAATACTTCAAGCTTGGCAGGCCTTCTGCAACTACTCAATTCTGCTATCACTGTTAGTGAAAAAGCAGCCACAGACAAAATGTAAACAACTAAGTGTAGCTGTGTTCCAATAAAACTTTATAAAGACAGGTGGCAGTAGGCCACACTTTGCTCACCCCTGGATTAAACAGACCAGATAAGAAGCCTGGAAGGGACACGGGGGTTGGGGGAGATGAAGACAATTCGGATGGAGAATCCCCTCCATCTTCACTGGTTTTGTGGTGCGGGGCTCCCTTGTTTGTGCCTGGGGCTGACCCACACATACCCAGCGCTTACCTGCAGCAGAGGCCCTCTTCAACTATACAAGATCACCTCTCAAGCAGCAGGGAGCCAGCCAATACATGAAGCCAGCATGTAAAAGCAGTAACTTGTTCACCTTTTAGAACAAATATCTTTATTTTGTTGCTCCCCCGAGACGGAGTCTTGCTCTGTCACTCAGGCTGGAGTGCAGTGGCGCAATCTTGGCTCATTGCAACCTCCGCCTTCCAGGTTCAAGCAATTCTCATGCTTCGCCTCCCGAGTAGCTGGGATTACAGGTGCATACCACCATGCCAGGCTAATTTTTGTATTTTCAGTAGAGACAGGGTTTCACCATGTTGGCCAGGCTGGTCTCAAACTCCTGACCTCAAGTGATCTGCCTGCCTCAGTCTCCCAAAGTGCTGGGATTACAGGCGTGAGCCACCGCGCCCAGCTGAGAACAAGTATCTTTTGCAGGAGGTAGGCGGTCAGGGAGAGGAGGAAGGGCACTGCAGGAAATCCCTCAAGCCCCATGAAGGAAGGCCTGCCATGTTTAACACTCAGTCCTCAGCCTGTGCGATCCTGAGGCTCCTACATGGATTTCCTCCTTTAACAAGAAAGAACATCATCTAATCATCTGACAAAGTTCACTCCCAAAGTCCACTCTCTTACAGCAGAAGTTCTTGGTTTTGCTATAAGAGAACAGGTGCAGAATTACATCTCTGACCGCTCTTCCACTCAAAAGAGTTCTCGAATCCTACCTTCCTTCCAGATGATCAGTGTGGAATCAGGTAAGAGGGCTGAACTTTAGCTTGCTAGCTGAATAGAAAAGGAACTGTAACTTCATTTCAGAAAATTAGGGGGCATTCCAGGTCTGAAGGTTACAGTCCTGCAGTCACTGACAGGAATGTTTCGACCAGCTGCCACCCAATGTGAAGGCTGAACATCTTCAACAGGGCCAAGCACAGCTCTAAAAGGACACAGATATTCCACTCAGAAAAATCCACCAATCACTTACAAAGAGGTTTATGGGTTACTTTTTGTAATGGGTGAGCTACCTGGGTATACGGCTCAGAATAAGTTATAAATGTGGTTGCGTCTCAGTAGGTTCCCCATGCTTTGATCATGTGATAGCCAAGGGTCTATTCTCAGAGGCTCTGATAAAGCAGATCCCCAAAGCAAGAGGCTAGGAGACGAGCCCCAGCTGAGTCCTCCGGGAATAAATACAGTAACTGCTAAAAACGACACGACTTCAGGTCAACATCTAGAGCTTCTCCAAGGCTAGAAAGGTTCTCTCTCTGAGCTAGTCAGTGAGGAGATTATGTAACTGATGAACCAGGAAGTTGGGGTCAAGTTAAACTAAGAATATTAAATTACATTCTCAGAGGAAAGGAAAATCCCAGCAGGTGGCTGTCTAGAGCTCTCAGGGGAGCAGTGATTGGGTTTTATTACATGTGGTATCTGGAAACCTCACTCCGGCCCAGAGGGGCAGATGTTATTATTCCCCTTTTACAGATAATCTTGCTAAGCCTTGGTTTGCTTAAATCACTTATATAAAAGATCTTCAAGGTTGTAAGAAAAAGAACGTGGATGCAAAGCCAGGCCTGTTTGAAATCAGTGACTTACCAATGTAAACGGTCTCAAACTTACGGAGAGAGCCCATGAGGTCCTTACCTTATTTAGATATTGAGACACAGCCAATTTATGAATAGCAAATAATAAATTACAACAATGGCATCAAGTAACAAAATCTTTAACAACAAAAACCAGTTAAACTAAAAACCAAAAATGACTGATGCAAGACTTAATTGTTTTTAAGTCTTAAGCAGTGGAAAAGCTACTACAAAATTCAGACATGTCTTTATTTTGGGAAGTCATCTTTTCATGGTAGGGCTTTAAAGTTACATGGACTATCAACATTCTGACTTAAAAATAAAACCTCCAAATTTCAGCACCTGCAGCTACAGCACAGCAAAGGCAGGCACGAATTAGGCCACACGCAAGTGCCAAGTACACAACGCAGATACCAAAAATACCCCAGCAAGCCACAATGGATGTGTATCGAAGCATGTAAGGGGCCAGGCAGTCGGCATAGCAGAATTTCTATACAAAGTTGGAGAGAAGAAATTCAAGGAAACACACAGGACAAAAGTTGTACCCCCAGATTGAATGTGAATAGACAATGTGACGGTAGATGGCCAAGTATACAGGCCCTGAGAATCACTTCCAGAGCGTTTCTGAAGCTGAAGGGAGACAAATGAATATCATATTACTCATAAAAAGATTATGGATGCTGCCTGGTTGCACAGATCAAATTTCCAAGTCTCTCAAGCTCTGCTGTGGGGGAGAAGGCCCTTCCGCCCGCATCTCAGCCAAGGTGTTAGATGATGAATGCGCAGCAACCAGATTCAAGTGTTGATTCCCCATAGATAATTATAAACCACAGCCACATGACTTAATGTAAGGTCAGTGCTCCCTCTTCAAACCAAGGGCACTGACCAGTTGACAGCCATGGCTGTATCACTGGGTTTCAGAATCGGGGCAGGGTGGAGAATACCTACAATTCAAACAATGTCCCCATATGCAACTGCACAATTTCAGTTTCTACAGTACAACAAGTCACTGGGCAGACACATGAGGGGTCAAACTCACCTGTTCTTTACTGCTTGTGTGGCTTGGGCCAATTTTCCTACGTCCTTTGTGCCTTCCAATCTTTTTAAAAATGAAGATATATCTACCGCACTGGATTGATGCAAGCATTAAGATGAAATGCCATCTACAAAATAGCTGAAACAAAGTCTGGTGGCCCATAATACTAAATGCTCCATGGTCTCTCAGCCTGGAAGTGCCAAGAGGGTATCTAATACTTTCTCTGCAGCCTCAACCACCAGCCTCTGCTAAAGCAAAAGGTTCTACTCCCTCAAATCCCCAGACCCCCAAGAGGTAGGGGAAGGAGCTAACCTCTGTGCAGAATTTAACAGGCTGCTGTGGGCTCACAGCAAGGCAGCATGCTCCTCCTGTTCATTTGGCCCCTGTTCTTCCTCAGATTTGAGCTCCCTTAGACCTCCACAATCTAAGTGACCCTGCTGTTTACTTAGGTATGGTAACAGGTACTGGCTGCCAATTCATTCTTCACAGTACCCAGAATCAGAGACCACATCCTTCCACAAGAAGGCACTAGGCTCTACTAGAGATCTCAGTGTAACCCACTGCATTCTGTAACCAGGGCCCAGATACAAGTAAACAGAGTAAAGCTGCTCATCTTATTAGGAAATCATCCCCCTACTAACCAATAAAGATGCAGGAAGTTTTTGCAATGGGAAGCTCATTCCTTTAGGTTACTTATCACCCTCTCCTGACGTGAAATTTACAGAGCTTCCTACTTCTTATTACAAAAGCAGTATATGTTCATTTTGGTCAAGTTAGCCAAAAAAAAAAAAAAAAAAAAAGGGCAAAAAAGCACTTTTAAAAGATAAGTCTATTTTTTTTTTTAATAATCAGATTAAGATACCAACTTCTAGGGTGAACTGAGTGCCCTGGCCCTCAAGGAGTGCTGGGGTTGAGGAAGCCCTCTCTGAAGGAGGAGAGAGAGGAAAGAAGGAAAGACAGAGAGAGAGGAAGGGAGGAAGTGAAGACAGGGTTCGCCAGTGACTCCCACCCTGTAATTTCTCAGTAGGCGCCAGACTTCACAGAAATCTATTAAAAATGATCTAAAATGATTATTTTTCTGAACTTTAGGCAAATCATTCACGGTTTACTGTGGTATACTAAGCCACAAATCATATTTAAGGGGGGGGGTACTCTGGTATCTCCCAGCAAAATTTATTGACCTCCTGAAAAGCAATCATGGAACCAACAGTCAAGTAATTTGAAATGCCAAGCAGTTGTCTCTGAGAAACCCCCATTCATTTGCCCAATTTAAAGGAAACAAGTGATTGCACTGACAAGAATAAAAATGGTTACCAGTGAGTGCACACAAAGTATATGACGACATGCACAAGGCTGTATATGGGAATAGGAAGGTGTTATCTAGTGATTTTAAATAACTGACATCAAGTCTGAGTAGGCACAAATCTCAGTGGCAAAACGACAGCTTGAGGCACTAGCTGGGATAGATGCTTTAGGGATATCTTAACATTCAGGATAAACAAAGCCAAGCCTCTCGGTGGGCGGGAGAGGGGAATCTACTGCCCTCCTGGCCTGCCAGGGCACACAGTGAGATGCATCTCAGGGTGCCGGCACCCCCAGCTAGAGTGAGCTATTCTGAGACCATGCCATCTTGAATTTGAGAATGTGCCAGCAGAAAAGGAGGTGTTCCTTTTCATTTGAAATCTGTAGAGGAAGCAGATAGCAATGCCTGATATTTCTTAAAAGAGATTTTCTTTTGTGGCAGAGAATCTAAAAGGATTACTTGTCAAGGACCGGGCTCCATCAATTACAATAGAAGAAAACCTGTTTAGCAAAAACTACTTTATTGTGGGGAAAAAATGACTTTGGAACATTTGAAATACCTTGACCTATGATGCAATGTCCTCCAAGGAGACTGAGCTAGCAATTCTTCACTGGCAATGAAGTCACCCATCACCTTACTGAGGGTACAGGTAAGTAAGAGCTACAGATTGATTGACTGCAATGAATAACACCCACAAGTCATGAACATCAGCAGAAATCCAAGGAATCCAATTCTGCTGCATTGTTTTCTACCTATCAGAGGCAACAGCTACACCACCTATGTCAGAACCACGGCTGCTGTAAGTTTTCCTCTGCAAACTGCTTTCCAGTGGACAAGATTTTAGCATTTTTGTTCAACAGATCTACTGGGGTCCTATGTGATCCACATACATTTGGACTCCATTCCTTAGGACCTGAGACCACAGTAAAGGCATTGCCTCCTATTAAGAGCCCAGAGTAGTTTCAATGACTCCACAGCAACTTTGGTTAAAAGGGATCTTAATGAACATTTACTTAGAACCTATGATATTTAATACTGTACAGCTGGTATGCAGAGATAAAGGGGGAAAAGACAAGAAGAGAACATACAATGAGAACTTAGAAATGCTAAGGAAACAAAACACAGTAAGGAGCAAATGGTAAGATTAATTGTGTGGAATTACTAGAGGAAGAGTTTGTAATCTTTATAAGAAAGAAGATTAATCAGCCGGGCACGATGGCTCACACCTGTAATCCCAGCACTTTGGGAGGCCAAGGAGGGTGGATCACGAGGTCAGGAGATCGAGACCATCCTGGCTAACACAATGAAACCCCGTCTCTACTAAAGACACAAAAAATTAGCCAGGCGTGGTGGCGGGCGCCTGTAGTCCCAGCCACTCGGGAGGCTGAGGCAGGAGAATAGAGTGAACCCGGGAGGCGGAGCTTGCAGTGAGCTGAGATCGCACCACTGCACTCCAGCCTGGGCAACAGAGCGAGACTCCATCTTAAAAAAAAAAAAAAAAAAAAAAGATGATGATGAGTAAGAAACCAAATGTAGTAGCCTAAGAGACATTCAGTAACACAGAGAAAGAAATGAGATTTCCAAAAGGCAGCATTTTTATAAATACATAATTAAAATAAGAAATTAAATGTTCACTAATAATTACGTCAATATCACAAAAAAGCTCAAAGAATATAAGATCTAATTCCTATCATTAAGAATGTTATGGCCGGGCACGGTAGCTCACGCCTGTAATCCCAGCATTTTGGGAAGCCAAGGCAGGCGGATCACTTGAGGTCAGGAGTTTGAAACCAGCCTCACCAACATGGGGAAACTCCATCTCTACCAAAAATATGAAAAGTAGCCAATGCAGTGGCACGTGCCTGTAATCCCAGCTACTGGGGAGGCTGAGGCACGAGAATCACTTGAACCCAGGAAGCGGAGGTTGCAGTGAGCCGAGATCATGCCACCGCACTCCAGCCTGGGTGACAGAGTGAGACTCAGTCTTCCCCACCCCTGCCCAAAAAAAAAAAAAAAAAAAAAAAACAATTTTATGATCTAGCTTGGGGGTAAGGGAAAGATTAGATAGATAGGTAGAAATATTTATTCCACATAAATATCAAATAATACTAAAAGGCAACTATTAAACAACACTCAAAGGCAACTTGAATTTCTTAGCGCCAAATAATGAGTATCAGCAGAAATACAAGGAATCTCTTTAGAGGCTCCCTGTAGATTAGAGCATGGGGAAGACTTCCTGGAGGTGAAGATTAAATTAGACTGTTAAAATAGGTCAGGATTGGCTTGAGCAAAAAAGCAGAACAGATATCTGAGGCAAAGAGAACCAAAGCATGTGGGAAGCACACACCGGCTACTGGGAAGACAGCAACGCACGACCCTAAAAGAGTGTTTTTTAAACAAAAGAGGTGGAGCAATCACTTATCCTAATTCCACTCCTCAGAGAAGCAGCTTATTATACTCAGCACAGCCCTGGAAGCAGGCGAGGAGCAGGGGATGGTCTTCTATACCAAGGCTCATTCATCATCACCTGAGAACTCCTTAGAAAGGCAAGCTCTCAGGCCCCTTCTCAGACCTACAGAATCCTCAGCTCTGGGGTGGGGCCAGCAGTGTGGGTCTCAGTGAGACCTACAGGGGGTTCTGGTGCATGCTCAAGTCCAAGAGGCACTCATCTATATACAAACTTCCTAACATAATGACAAATCTGGACTGATACACACTCATCAGTAAATCCTTTAAAAGATACATAAGAAACATTTTAGTATATACTTCAGAGAAACATAGATGTATTCCATCTGTGGCACAGAAAAAAAACATCAAGTTTCTGAAGTAGAAGAAAGTCTCCATTAAAAAAAAAAAAAAATCTCTTTTCCAGGCTTGCTTCAACTACTCCCCCCAACCCCCTTTTTGGCCTCTCAAGGTTGGAGTGCTTTTCATGACATTTTAAAATGCGTATGAATAGGAAGCTGGGGAATTCACTCCTCATTTGATTTATGACCAAAAATATCAAGCCCTTCTTGTTTCAGGCATGGACGTGTTGTGAATTGAGTGTTGGCTGTACCATGGCTCATAATGTCAGTTTTCTGCAGAACTACTACGGAAGAAAGATGACTGCTTAAACTGCACTCCACTGCCTGTGATATTCACTTACTGAAAGGCATAATTAGAGATCTGGTTTTCACTAAAACATACACACACGCTAAATTCCACCTCGAGTGTAACCAGGATTACAGATTCTGCGTGCCTAGGTAACTACTGTTATTGTTGCTTGTAGTACTACGGTGAAACAGAATTTTTATTGCGGAAAAGGAACAGTAAAGGTGACAAGCATACCTGAGTAATTTAGGATTTAAATCCACAATCCTCAGCATAAAAAATATGCACAGATGAAAACATTGGCAGGAAAAATCTCATCTGGAGAATGTGTTTCCATACTTGGAGTCTCAGTTAGATTTTCAAAGTCTTCAGGTCACCCCCAAATTTTGGCATACCATATGTCTCCCAGCCTCTCTTAATACTTAATAAGTTCATAATCATTTCATGTGAATCCAGGAGTAATTATAAAAAGCCAAGTAATCTGAGGAACACTTTCCAGTCCATTTAAAGTCCCAAGAACGCCCAGCTAGGGGCAGATGACACCATTATCTATAATTTATTTTAAGCAACTTTGGCTTCAACAAAATTTTTTGAAGACTCTCTGGATGGGCTGGGCATGGTGGCTCACACCTGTAATCCCAGCACTATGGGAGGCCAAGGCGGGTGGATCACTTGAGGTCAGGAGTTTGAGACCAGCCTGGCCAACATGGTGAAACCCCATCTCTACTAAAACTACAAAAATTAGCTGGCTGTGGTGGCAGACACCTGTAATCCCAGCTACTTGGGAGGCTAAGGCAGGAGTATCACTTAAACCCAGGAGGTGGAGGTTGCAGTGAACCAAGATGGTACCACTGCACTCCACACTGGGCAACAAAAGCAAAACTCCATCTTTAAAAAGAAAAAAAAAGATTCTCTGGATGAATTATAAATGTATTTTTTGATAAAACTTGACTGACTAATCAAGTATTGCCTTGTAATTATTAGTGGAGTTTTCTCTTCTCTGAGCACTTGTTTGAAATGTGATGCCCTTTTGCGTTCCACATCACCACCATCCTGCATTTACTCCACAGCCTTGGTCAGCACAGCCAGACAAGCCCTCACAGGTTCAAGGTACTTTATTTGTATTAATATTATTTGTCGTAATATACTTGAGCTGATCTGCACATGCCTGGCACTAAACCAAACTTGAGAAGATAAAATCAAATATGTCAACCATCAAGTCTCAACTCTGCAGGATTCTATGGAGCAAAACAGAGCAGAATGCTAGCATAATGCTCTCAGAAATTCATGTAAGTAAAATATCATTCTATAGAGTTTCAAGAGTCTGTCCATCAGCATGCATTCTCACATCTCTAAAGTTTGCATAACTAGTGGGGAAACATCTTGGGTGGGACAGTAACAAATTTCCTTTGCAGAATCCAAAACTGCCCAGGAATTGAACTTAGATCAGATTTGACATAGCATCCATCTACCCCTTCCATACTAGAAACACAGACAGTATTCAAGGAAGGCTCTGTTTTAAGGACCCTTCTCCCTTTGGTGGCCCTTCTGATAAGAGAACAAGGGTTCCTAGATCTAATGGCTTCAGCACCCACTGGTCACTGCTCATGGAAACTTCAAAATGAACAAAGTCATAGCTTCCTCCCTTCAGCACCCAACAGAAGCATGGTTACTTACATAGTGGATGCCCAGTCTCCAAAGCTCCCTCCATCTGCCAGAAGGTGGTTTTTGTCTGGTCCAGGAGGCCCAGGGACAGCTGTAGTCACGGGAGACGGGGAGGAAAGTGAGTCCAGACTGCTGGTAGGGGTGTCCTCCTTGGAAGGGTAAGGATTGTCACCTAGGAGGAAAAAAAAACATCAAATATCAAACAAATACCTGGAGAAGAAAAAATTCCACTAATAATTATATGGCATTACTTGATTAGTCAATCAAACGATAAAATTACATTTACAGTTCAGCCTGACAGTATCTGGGTGTCCTGTCTTTACATTTTTTTTTAAATCAAAGATGCTTAAAATAAACCACAGATAATACACAGTGAGGAATGTTTTCCCTACAAGAAAACACAATGATGAAAATCAGATAATGGAAGATAAAAGGCATAATGGCAGCCACAATGACTTCCTCACTATAAGGAGTCCAGGTATAAACCAGTGAAATCAAGAACAGCTCCAAGCAGCACACCAGCCCTGTGGGGTCCAACCTCTTCCTTTCTGATCACCTATTGGTTCTTTAAGTCATTCTCAGTTGCCACTTAGTGCATGATAAATTAGACAACTCTAAAAGGGACTTGTCTTCTGAGCTGGTATCTTGGATTATAATTTCTAATACCCCAACATTAAAATCCCACACAGAGACAAACTTCCATTTCCCCTTGGACATCAGGGAGGGTACTACAAGAGAGTTAGGCTTTTGTGGTAATGCCACAGGATGAATTTAAACCAAAGCTAAATTTTTTTTTAAATGAGTTGCACAATTTATGCTTTCACAGGGGACCATTTTATTAAATATGTTTAGTATAATATCATTTGTATACATTGTGGGCTTGGGTAGAAAATGCAGAAGACGGAAAAGAGAGCTCACAAGAGCAATTATTTCCCTCTATTGGTCTTCTTGCTTTCACGGTCCTCCCAGCTACCATAAAATGCACCTGATCTGCACCCATCAAGGCTTGGCCCTTTGGCCTAATCCTCAGTCCCCATTAAATTTTAACTGCTCCAGGCAACCCTGCAGAGGCAGCAATGTTCTATATAGATGGCACTGACTTGGCCTTGATTTTATAGGCGATGGTCCTAAACTGCTATGGAAGCAAATGTGACACACATAGAGGTCCATAACCCCAGCCCCCAACAGCTTGTAGCTGATTAAAACCTCACGTTTCCTCACTCCCAGGTCCTAGAAACAAAGCAAGCAGGAACGCCAGCAACAGCAAGGACCTTGCTCTCAAAAAAAACATCTTAGATGGATTTCTTTTTTTCTTTTTTTTTTTTTTTTTTGAGATGGAGTTTCGCTCTTGTTGCCCAGGCTGGAGTGCAATGGCGCGATCTCAGCTCACCGCAACCTCCGCCTCCCAGGTTCAAGCGGTTCTCCTGCCTCAGCCTCCCGAGTAGCTGAGATTACAGGCATGCACCCCCACGCCCGGCTAATTTTGTATTTTTAGTAAAGACGGGGTTTCTCCATGTTGAGGCTGGTCTCGAACTCCCGACCTCAGGTGACCCGCCTGCCTCAGCCTCCCAAAGTGCTGGGATTACAGGCGTGAGCCACCGCACCCGGCCAGATGGATTTCAATTCTCCTAAAAATGAAGCATAAGAGAAATTCCAGGCTCTGATTAAGCTAGCTCCCCAGACTCTAATCTTGAAAACTGATTGTACAAAATAATTATTATTGACTCCTGACCCAGCTTACAACTAAGGGTTAAGAGAGAAAATCTCAGAAATGGAGATCTAGAACAACTGAATCCAGACAAGCAGGAGTTAGAGATGGTGGTGATGGCTGGAAGAAGAAATTGTTTATGGTGGGTATTGAGGGGGATCCCTGGAGGACACTGTGCAGAAGATTCTGTTAAGGAAGAGGTTTCCGTATAAGTGCTGCACACTAACCAACTGCACCACTGAAACTCCAAGGAAGAGTTTTCTGAGCTCTTTCTTTCATAAGTGTGTTCCCAGGGAAGGTGGGGGAGATGGCTGAGCAAGAGATGAACCATATCTCCACAGGGCAGTTCTTCTCCTTGTCCTGAGTCTATTTATAAAGTCTAGAAGACTCTATGATTGCTCTTTCAGTGAAGCCACTTTTTCCACAGTGCTTCACCACAAAAACGTTTAGCTAATTGGAGAAATTCAGCTCCAATAGAAGGGCCAATTTTCAGGCAAATGGACCAAAACCCACTGGTAGACCACTTGCTATGATTTCCTTTTAATGTATTTTCTTTCTGGGATCCATCCACTTTGGAACAAAGACCATGTCATCCCCTGCGCCCAGCGAGCTCAACTCCGTCCAGTTCTTTTCTGAGAAAGAGCCCAAGTGCTGCGAACGGCTGGCCTCCAGCTTTCCCCAGCCCCTCCCTGTGTCTTTCATTCATCATGAGCAATGACTCCCATCAAAATTAAGAGAATCTCAAATGGAACCCCAGCATGGAGTCCAGAGTAAACCTGAACATTGACCTGGCATGACGGTTGCCCTCAGTGCTCAGCTAGACGTAGCAAACTGTCATCAGTTCTGAAGCAGAACAGGATCACCTTCACAGCAAGTCAGACGCCAGCAGCTCCCTGGCTGCAGGAGGCTGGACCCAGGCCCTCAGTCCTCCCTGGGCTGTGTGCCCTGACGGCCGGGCAAGGCATGACATGGCAGAAGCAGCACAGGAGAGTCTGGGACCGGTTTATTCCCTGACTTACTCCTACCGAGAGAAACCTGTCAATGAGAAGCAACTCTGGGGAACTGGAGACCAGGGGTTTAATATTACTTTTGAAAGATGCCTGAAATGTTTTTACAACCAGATACAGCAGATCATTTACACTGCCTCTAATCCTTTTCCCAAGCAGACTGACACAGCACAAATTGTCATTCAACATATTAAATCACATTCTATTAAGAGAGTTCTCTCTTCCTTCCTGCCAAACAGTGGCAATTTGAACCCTCAAGTGAAAATAATATTGGTAGAAGGGAATGTTGACACAGGCTGATCAAAGGAGAAGACGCCTCACCCTACTTTCCAAGTGTATAGAGTTCCTTCCTCCTTCACTGTTCAGGAAAGAGCTTACCCTACTTGAGAGAATCACTGAATTTGAGGGAGAATAAATTATCAGGTACACAAACATTAAATACTCACAACCATTTCTGAAACTTTAGTTCACCAAAAATCAAATTAGCATTTTTTTAACTAGTATGAAAATAATAAAACTTTAAAAATATTCTATGTTCAACAACTTCTGGAATGAATACATATATATATGTATATGTATATATATATGTGTATATGTATATATATGTATATGTATATATGTATATATGTATATATGTATATATGTATATATGTATATATGTATATGTATATATGTATATATGTATATATGTGTATATGTGTATATGTATATATGTATGTGTATATGTGTATATGTGTATGTGTATATGTATATGTGTATATGTATATATGTATATGTATATGTGTATATGTATATATGTATATGTATATACATGTATATATGTATACATGTATATATGTGTATATACATGAAAAAATGCATATACATTTTTCCGTATACATTTTTCATATATATTTATATATCTATATTTATACATCTAAAATATATATATATATATATTAGAGATAGGGTCTCCCTATGTTGCCCAGCTTGGTCTCGGACGTCTAGGTTCAAGTGATGCTCCTGTCTTGACTTCTCGAAGTGTTGAGATTACAAGTATGAGCCACCATCCCTGGCTGGGAATAAAGATTTTAAATCCCACAAAGCTAACTTAAAATTGAGAATTAAAGTCAGATACACTCATTATTTTTCACCTATCATTTCTTCTGACTGATCACACAATCTCTTCCCTTAGGTGTTACCCTTTAACAGGCATCTACAAACAGACAAATCACCTCTGGGTAAAAAGGTTGTTCCAGTGAGTGAACAAAAATGGTACCAAAGGATTTATGAACAGACTCTAAGACACTCATTGGAAAATGAACTACCACCGATTAGAAGAGAAAATGACTTCCTTGCAGCAACCACAGATTTAACTCCCACAAGGTACTTGCCAAACCCCTCCTCTCCTGATTCTTTTCTCCTTTCTCAGAGCTGTCTGCAGCCATCAATTTTGCATTTTGCCATCATATACTGGTTTTATAACCTGGTTTTAGGTGCCCATTTCCCTTGTACATTTTGTCAGGGTGGAGACCACGTCTTGGTCTTGGGAAGCCTTAGAAAACACAAAGCAGTGCCAGGCAATCCAGGAGTCATCAGGAAGTATGGCAGGCTCACTGCCACAAGAAATAGCATGAGCATGGAGAGCCACTGCCTCTACAAATTGAGAAGGGAAAAAAAATCTGAAGACCCCAACATATTCTTACAAAACCTGCACACAGTTTTGGATTCTCATCCTCTCCCATTTCGAGCCACAAGCACCTCTAATCCACTTTATTCACCCAACTAGCATTTACTGAGCTTCTCCTTATGTACAAAGGTACACCACAGATGCCGAATTATACAGGCAGACAAGCAAGCAGTTCCTAACCCAAAGATGCCCAGAGTATAATGCAGAAGACAGGCAAAGACAAACAAGGTGGTGTATGCTGTAATATGGTTATGTCAAGGAGCTTTGAGACCCAGAAAAAGGAGTTTTCAAAGTTACCAGTGTCAGGAGCGTAAGACAGGTGGTAGTGCAGCAACAGGAATGGGAAGAAATTATTGCCAGTTTCAAGGAAAAAGCCTCTGGTCGAGAAAATATCAAAACTGAAAGAAAAGAAACAGGAGAGCATGTGGCCATTTTCAGAACCACAGTAGTTGGATTTTGCTGGAGAACAGGGTCAAAGGCAGAAAGCAAGTGCATGAAGTAGGGTAAAGAACTTTGTATCTAATGTAAAGGCATATGAATTTACTCTGCAGACACTGGGAAGGTATTGCAGGGATTAAGCAGGGAAGTGATACGATCTGGAGAATAGTTTCAAAAGATATTCAGTTATGACAGTCATTAGAACTCAGTGAACAAAGGTGAAGGGCGAGAGAGAAACTTAAGACGAGCCTCAGGTTCATGGCTTAGGAACTGGGTGTATGGTAGAATCATTAACTGAAATAGGGAATAAAAAAACAAGGAGCATATTGGGTGAGGGAGATAATAAGACCAGTTGTAGGCATGTTGGGTTTGGGGTGTCAATAAAAAATCCACGTGACAGTATCTAAGGGAGAGTTGGTTATACAACCCTAGAGCTCAGAAGAGAAGCCTGGGATAGTTTTATTGATCTGAAAGTCATGCACAGAGAGTTGAAGTCACAGCACTGGATGGAGAGAACAAGGAAGAAGACGCGGAAAAGTAAAAGAACGTTGAGGGATCTTCCGGCCAAGAGAGCTGGCTTTTCTTTAAAGCAATATTGTTGTTGTTGTTTTGTTGTTTTAAATACAACACACTGTTCTTTTGCAAATATTTAGGATTCCTGAACAAACATCAATTCTCATAAAAACTGACCACAATTGGTCAAGAGGACATGTCTTTGGTGACAGCTACCATATTTCACTTAGTCTGATTTTTTATGAGCCTCAGCACATGAACAAGTGCTTTATTTTCAGGACAGACGAAAATAATCTTCAAAGATTGGCAGAAAATTAGACCAAGAGGAGGAAACAACAGCTTGATAATTCTACCATTTCTAATAATTTAGAGGATGTTTACATCTTATTTTAATCTATTGATAAGCTTTTACTTCAGGTAGTTTAACTTTTTTTGTTGTGATGATGACAAACTGTTCTCTTCATTCATTTTCTGGTCATTTCACTTGAACAGAACTGCTTTTGGATTGTTGGAAGGAATAAAGCTTTGGGCTTCCCTCCCATTTCATTCATTTCTTCTTTGTCTGCTCTCAAATATATTTCCTAACAGTTGAGTCAGAGATAGTTCCCCCCTGAAATCCCTTCCCTGCTGTTCTTCTACATAGCTGAAGATTTTTTGGGCATGGTATAAAATCACAGACAGTTTCTGTTATTCCTCACAGATGGACCGTCCCCACAGCAGCAAAGCTATCCCATGCCCCTCATTCTTAAACATCTGGCTTACGTATTAGCAGGAATAAGGAAGAAAAGGAGAAGACAGAAAAGAGGAAAGAAAAATGCATAAAAAGAAAAGATCTAATATATTAGTTGAATTTAATTTAAGCAAACCTCACAGTCATGCATTTGGCCAGCTGGGGGACAGCTGAAAACTACTTTGGTATACAAATACTCTTCTTGTCAGGTCAGAATAAACTTAGATACTTCTAATTATCAAGTAGTTAACAGGATCAAAAGAAAGTTTTGCTGAGAACAAAGTGTCTGCAATTATAACACAGAAACACTCTTATGATAAAGTTCATTCAGAAAATGTTCGGCCAAGATGGAATATTAAGGAGAAAGCTACCTCTCCCTCACACATACACCAAATAACCCCCCCAAATCTTTTTTAATAAATAAAAATATATAACTGCCCTGATAAACTCGTTACACATTTCTGTCGAACAGAAACAAAAAAGAAACATCCAGAGGGACCACTAGTCAAAGGTTTATGGTTCCAAGACCAACTGAAACCAACAGAACCACCTAGACATTTAAACCCTGCAGGGTTCTGGCCAGGCGCTGCGGCTCATGTCTGTAATCCTAGTACTTTGGGAGGCCAAGGCAGGTGGATCACCTGAGGTCAGGAGTTTGAGACCAGCCTAGCCAACATGGCAAAACCCAGTCTCTACTAAAAATACAAAAAATAGCCAGGTGTGGTGGTGCATGCCTGTAATCCCAGCTACTCGGGAGGTTGAGGCAGGAGAATCGCTTGAACCCAGGAGGTGGAGGTTGCAGTGAGCTGAGATCGCATGACTGCACTCCAGCCTGGGCAACAGAGCAAGACTCTGTCTCAAAAAAAACAAAAACAAAAAACAAAAAACAAAAAAACCTGTAGGGTTCCTAATATCTATAATAATATACCAAGCATGGGGCAGAGGGGCTACAGCCAGGCTCTTCATGTGGAAATAGGGACTAGGAGAAGCCCTCCACCCTAGATGGAGGCCAAGAACCTATAACCAAGTTCCCCACTTGCCTGGGGGATGGTTTGGCCTATCCCAAGGACAAGAACATTGTGCTGGCAATAATAGCACCTGGCTCTGAACCAGCACCTAGGTGACCCCAGTGGAGGCAATAGCCAGAAAGTGAAAAGAAAGGGGAGAAGATGGATCCAACACACCCTAACCATGGCATACACACAAAAAAATCCTCCTTCACCATGGACTTGTAAACTAGAACTTCTAAAAACAGAAAACTAAGACAGCAAACTCAATGAATAAGAAAACTCAGAGATTTAGAGATTTGTAATATAGAGAATAGAAGTGAAATTGCCAAAATTTAGATCCCAGAAAAAGAAATTGAGAGGAGGAAATATTTAAATAATAATCAAAGTCCCAAAATTAAAGAAACATTAAAGACCTCAATTATAAAGGACTGAGAGTGCCAAACAGAGGAGTAAGGAAAATCCTGCACATAAGACATATTATTTTTAACATTTAATAATATCAAATACAAAGAAAAAAGCACCCATATGGAAAAAGCAGACCATATAAAAAGAAAAAGAATCAGACTGACATCAAACTTCTCAACAGCAATGTTAAGTGCAGAAGGAAACTGAAGTAGTATCCTAGGCCGGGTGCAGTGGCTCACACCTGTAATCCCAGCACTTTGGAAGGTAGAGGTGGGCAGATCACTGGAGGTCCAGAATTCTAGATCAGCCTGGCCAACATAGTGAAACCCCGTCTCTACTACAAATACAAAGAAAAAAAAGACAGCCAGGCGTGGTGGTGGGTGCCTGTAATCCTAGCTACTCAGGAGGCTGAGGCATGAGAATTGCCTGAACCCAGCAGGTGGAGGTTGCAGTGAGCTGAGATCATGCCACTGCACTCTGGTCTAGGCTACAGAGTGAGACTCTATCTCAAAAAAAAAAAAAAAAAAAAATGAAGTAGCATTCTTAAAGTATTAAAGAAAAAAAATTTGAGCAGAGAATTATATATTCAAACTGCCTTCAAATGTGAGGGCATAATAAAACTATTATCAGATATAAAAATCCCCAAAGGATGGCCATACAAAGAACTATACTGATAACACTCTTAGAGAAATTCATTAAGTATTTAAATAAAAGAAGCAATGTAAGACGTTCAGCTAACTTGATCATGTCCATTGTTGTCTTTTAAAAAATCTAAGACAAAAGAAAGGAAAAGAACATAACCAAAATAATCCAGAACTGAAATTCTGGAAAATACCAACATGGTGGGGGTGGGTAGATCAGAGGGAGTTGATAGCCCATTAAATTATTTGTCTTACTGGAAGTGGGGAGAGAAATATAGTTTAAGAAAGTAACAGAGAAATAACACTAAGTTTCAAAACAAAGGCACCACTTTAGAAACAAAAAAAAAGTATCATTTTAAAAAGCAGAAGAACATTTGCTTCTCTGAAGAGAAGGCAGAAAACGGCAATTTTATCAAAATTCATTAAGGGAAAAACAAAATGACAGAAATCCTAATACGACAGTAATTGCAATATATATAAATGGCCTAAACTCACCAATTAAAACACAGTGACACTCCAAATGTATTTTTTAAACCCAATAGTATGTTGACTACAAGAAACATGCTTAAAACAAAAAGGCCAAAAAAGGTTAAAAAATAAAAGATCAAAAGATGAATATATTAACCCAATATGAACCAAAAGGTGATGATCTTAACAAACCACATGAGAATCATTTTATAATAATAAAGGAAAGAAATAAATGAGAAGATAAGCACCTAATACAGCCTCAAGCAAAAAAAGGACACAACTAGAAAGAAAAAGAGAATAATCAACAACTGTAGTTGCAGTTTTTAAAACTCCTCTCAGATACTGCTATCAAGTTGACAAAAAAGAAAAATAGAGATATCTGTAATCAACAATACAAAGCTGATATGTTTTGTACACATGCATACAATTCACAATAATTAGAGGATGCACATTATTTTCAAGAACACATGGAATATTTTTGTAGGAAGGCTATAAAGTCTTACCAAATTCCAGTGGATAAATGGTATATAAATTCTCTTCTCAGACCAATATTGCAAAATAATCCATATACTGGTAAACTAAACATGATTAAGAAGAAAATCATAATGAAAATATTTAGAACTCAATGATAATAGAAAACATTTCACATAAAAATCTGTGAAACATGACAAAAAACGCCAAATGGAGCTTTAAGGCTTTAAAATATTTGTTAGGAAACAAGAAAGGTTCAAAACATTTTATGCCATACATAATCAGACAATTTTCCTAAATATTGGTAAAGAAAAGTCATGACTGTTTAAATACTGAATTAAATTCAATGTGAAGTTGACTATGAAACTAGAATTTACTGAAATATATTTGATGTTTTTTATTTCAGTACATTTAGTCAATAGGAATTACTTGTACACTATAATATACACCTTACTCCATAATAGTGAAAAACTATTATTATTTTTATTATTTATTTGATGTAAGACTGAGGAAAATAAATCTCCAAAGCACAGTGAAAATTGATGAGAAAATGTGATCTGACATATAAAAGCTCACTCTAAACACAGAGAAATAAATCTGAAGGCTAAACATCATCTATTGTACTTAGAGTGACTTCAACCAAAATTAAATGAACTCTTTCACCAGTGGAGGGTGAGCACAACTGCTCCAATTAACATCCACCTCATGCCCCTATCCCCTTGTGCCTGAATTCATCCTCCTGTCACCCTGCATTTTCTATCTTTTAAATAGGGCCACCCAATAAAAACCAATAATCTCTTGCTTTGAGTATTTCAATGGCTTCTCTGCCCAAATGATGTGTCTCCTCTAGTGATGCTGTACCCAAGGAGGACTAAAGCAACCACAATGTGGCTGAATGTCTGTACTGGAAAAGGGTGCAGGAGGTAGGGGAGGAGAAAGGATACCCTCAAGAATCAACACCTCTGGGTAAAAGTCACAGTGGCAGACTGACTAACAGCTCTGAGAAGAAAATCTACAGGAAGAATCTGAAATGGGGGGGATTATAAAATGCTGCAGTAGGATGAGAGTTTTGTTTGGCTAATTAGTATAAGCCCGTTTAAAACATAATCTTTGAACTAAGCATGAGATAGTCATGTCCTAATTTCTACCACATGGCAAATACTATGACAATAAAATCTCCTAACCATGGCAGCCTTTCCTCCTAATGTTACCCAGGACATTCAGGGCACTGAAAAGGAGAGTGGTGTCCAGTATCAAGAAACAGAACTGCCAAACTCATTTCATATATATTCTAGCATAATTTCTACTCTGCTAAAATAAAGTCTGGGCTTCTATACCACGTCAAAAAGTAGTACCTAATGCTACACTGAATAGTGAAAACTAAAATAAACCAAAACTTATATTTTCCTATCCCAGTTCAAATGCTTTTGGACTTGACGTTGTAAATAAAACCAATTCTTAAGAATGAATCCAGAGGTGACCTATATAAATAAAGTTAAATCTGTCTAGGACTGGTGAAAAGCTTCAGCCAACATAGGAGACGGAACCAACAACTGGATTTTAAGATTGACAGAGATCAAAGGATATAGCTGACATCCATTCTTTTCTTTTCTTTTCTTTTTTTTTTTGAGACAGAGTCTCACCCTGTCGCCAGGCTGGAGAGCAGTGGCGCAATCTTGGCTCACTGCAACCTCCACCTCCTGGGTTCAAGCGATTCTTGTACCTCAGCATCCCAAGTAGCTAGGATTACAGGCACACGCCACCACACGCAGCTAATTTTTGTATTTTCAGTAGAGACGGGGTTTCACCATGTTGGCCAGGATGGTCTCAATCTCCTGACCTCATGATCCGCCCCTGCCTCAGCCTCCCAAAGTGTTGGGATTACAGGTGTGAGCCACCATGCCCGGCCAACATCTATTCTTTAATGATCTAGTGCCTGGGAAGAGTAGAGTGCACCATACTGTTTCCTCAAATATGGTAAATACAGGTCAAAGTATACTACTTACTCCCTACAAAAAGAGACATCTCAGACTGTCATATTGGATCAGAACAATGACTCATCTTGTATGGCATTCTGTTTTAACAAGGACATCCAAAGATGCTCTAGTTGTCCACAGCCTCTTCCTTCCTACCCAAGACTTTAGAAGTGCATCATAACATCCACTTGTTTTGAAACTACTGGGGCAGCAGTTTGTCATGGACAGTGGAACATTCAAGACTTCCAATTCTGAGGAAAGGAACATGACTTCCAGAACAGCTTATGATTTCTTACTGCCCCAAAGGTAGGATTACAATTTTGTCCAAAATTTTGATTTTGCATCTTGTCACTAGTACTCCAATAATTATTAGCTTTCAGAAACTGGGTGACCAGATCCCCAAACTTACCATAAGACTGAGGGAAACTGAAAAAGATCATGACCAAAGAACACAGAAAAACCACCTATCTCACCTAGCTGGATTATCTAAGACTAGTTTTATTTCCAAGTAGGTCATTCCTCGGTTTTTTAAGAAAACTGAACAGCCTTGTTTCTTCACAGCTTACCCAGATGCTTGGCTGGACCAAAATGTCATGGTGTTCCAGGACCTCATCTACCTAGAAGTTGTAATCTATACATGGAATAACCAGTGCACAGAGCAGTCTGAGCAGCATGGCTGAGAACGGTCAAAGTCAGGTCCATAACCCAATCAACCCCTAACCAGCCAAAGAAAACCTGGCACTCCCTATCTATCCCTATGCTAGTCAACTTGTATTAGTCCATTCTTACGCTGCTAATAAAGACATACCTGAGACTGGGTAATTTATAAAGGAAAGAGATTTAATTGACTCATAGTTCAGTATGGCTGGGGAGGCCTCAGGAAACTTACAATCATGGCAGAAAGGGGAGGCCAACACATCCTTCTACACATGATGGCAGGAAGGAGAAGTGCCAAGCAAAAGGGGAAAGCCCCCTTATAAAACCATCGGATCTCATGAGAAGTCACTCACTATCACAAGAACAGCATGGAGGTAACTGCTCCCATGATTCAACTACCTCCCACTGGGTCCTTCCCATGACATGTGGGGATTATAGGAACTACAATTCAAGATGAGAACTGGGTGGGGACACACCAAATCATATCACAAATTCAACTGAAATGGCCAAGGAATTGAGTGAGACAACCTTCTTGATGAAGCACTATCAACAGAGGCACCAAACAGATAAGATCTACAGAAAGAAACAGTCCAAAGCAAGATAAAAATTAAAGTTGAGGTATTTTTCAGCCGAGGTATTTCTCATCCTCTACAAAACCTAAGCCAGGGAATTATATCATATTATCTTATACATTAGTTTTCCTTAACTGGAAAAACACACACACACACGCACATGCACGCACACACACACACACAGTTCCTTTATTAAACAAATTAGAATAGTAAAGATGGGTTACGGAATACTAAGTTTAACATTAAAATGAAACCTTTTAAAAATTGTGAACGCAGAGATATCTTTCTTAAAAAAGAAAATCAACTCTACCCTACCATCCAAAGGAAATTCTTCTTTACCGTCCACAGAGTAGTAAGTATTGCATGATTACTGCTAGAAAAAAGTCCAGATTCTTTGATCAGAAAATCTTCCTTAAGTCTTACATTAGGGGGAGAAAGGGAGAAAGATTAAGACATTAACCCTGCCAACTGCCCATTAAGGAAAGAAGCTAACTGTGTTTCTCAGCATGGACAGGTGCACTGAGATGCAGGTTGTAACTGCCGCATGGTAGAGAGCTTCCTAAAGTCCCACTTAGCCCAATTCTCAGTTACACTGCAAGCTCAAGTAATGCCATCCAGGAGAGGGGGCAGAACGACATCGCAACTCCCATTTCATTTTCCCTCTGAAACACGGCAAGCCAAAATGGGAACGATAATGAAGCCAAATAATGTACAGATGAATGACAGTCAGTTGCTAGATAATAATTCACTTGGCTAATATAATGTATGTGAAATCCTCTCTAGAAAAAGAAAAATGTGACTTCTCAAGAAAAGAGCTTCCTACTCCCCAATCCCAAAAGCACAGAAACAAAACTACATACAGCTCGGCATTCCCCCTAAAACTAAAAAGGCAACTCCTGAACTATAAATTAAAATGTCACATTAAGGCATGAAAAGATGTAATGAAATTGCCATAAACTTAATAAGTGTTTTATTTTCTGTTGCCCAAAGATTTAAAGAAATTAAGCATAATGCTTGCCCCAAAAAGCTACTATGACAGCTAAAATATGCCAAAAGTACATGCCAGGAAAAGCTGATGAGAGAATCAGCTGTTAAAACCAATCACATGACAAAAACTAAGACCCCATTATAAAGTTATAGCAACAGCTAATAGGCATCAGGTTACAACTCCAGGAACCACCTCTACCTCTTACAAAGGTCGATGGAAATCTGCAGCAATTCAATTATAAAGCAAGTAAGACCAGTTCAGTTGCAATGTCAATAGAAGTCAAAGCAAATTGCTTTACTCTATAAAGCAAAGAGCATTTTTATGTCATAATCACAGTCCTGGGGCATTGTTTAAAGACTAAAATTTTTGCCTATATAAACAAAAAATATAACAGCCATGTGTTATTATTCTTGGGAACCCAAAACTACTCAGATACTTAAACTGTCTTCCATCAACTTTGAGGAAGCTGCCAGTTTGACAGCTCAGGAAATTCAGAGCACTGTGCTCAGAGCACAACCTCCAGTCCAGCTGAGACAATGAGGGCTGCCAGACTCCTTGCTTTTCACCTGTCCTCCCCTATTCCTCTCACCTAAGGAGAAGGAAAGTTCATTATTAACTGCCAGATGGAGGCCAGGGCAGCGGCTCACACCTGTAATCCCAGCACTTTGGGAGGCCAAAGTGGGTGGACCACCTGAGGTCAGGAGCTTAAGACCAGCCTGGCCAACAGGGTGAAACCTGTTCTACTAAAAATACAAAAAAAAAAAAAAAAAAAAAGATTAGCCAGGAGTGGTGGCAGGGGCCTGTAATCCCAGCTACTCGGGAAGGTGAGGCAGGAGAATCGCTTGAACCTGAGAGACAGAGATTGCAGTGAGCCAAGATCACGCCATTGCACTCTAGCCTGGGCAACAAGAGCGAAACAGTCTCAAAAAAATAAATAAGTAATTGCCAGAGGGAGATGCTAGTTACCAATAAACTTAGGTATAATGTTGGACAAAAATAACCAGAAATAAAAGACTAAATTACATTTTATTTGAAAGCATACCAAACATGAAAGCGTATCTGAAGCTTTTCTGCTTCAGATATCAGACTCTCAAGAAAATATAAGTGAAAATTATTCAATATTTACCATATATTGCCTGGTTTACATCCATTAACTCAGTTGTTCCATGCAAAAACCATGTTAAAGTTTTATTGTCCAAACTTGTGAGGCTTAGAGAGGGATTTGCTGAGATCATAAACAACATCAAGAGGAGGGCAGAAATTTACATCCAGGTTTAAATCCAAACAACCAAAAGCAAGTCAACCATTCAATAAAACTCTTTGCTGCCTAAGTATTTCCAGTAATAGGGATCCCCAAAATGCCAGGACAACGTGACCATGAGAAAGCAGCCTGGGCAAAAGGTGAAAGACACGTGAAGTCTAACAGGAAAACACTAAGCAGTGAGAGACAGTCATTCTCAGTTAGTGCCAATGAAGTCTCTCCAGGCCAGCTCATGCTAAAGGGACTCCATTCCCTTTCTTTCTAGACTCTGCTTCTCAATCCTTCCATTTCAAAATTTTAAACGTATACCCAACACACTAGTATGAAACGCAGCTTGCTTCAGAGTTAAGCTGAAACATTTGTAAACTAAACACATATAAATGTATGTGGTATGTGTGTATATGTGTACTTATATGTATGTATTACAAGTAATACACTATAGACAAGATAGGAAATACAAATATGTATAAAGAAAATCACCACCTCTTACCACCTAAGGATAACCATTGTTATAACTGATTATTTTTCCAGATTTACTTGTATGCTTATATTTAAATATATAGTTTTTCCTTTAAAAGTGAGAATATTTTTGAAAATTCCACTTTAAAACTTGCTTTTTTTATTCAAAAGCATACTGTACATTATTTCTATGGACACATCTTTATCATCCCAGGATGGCTAGAAGCCTATGTGTGATGAGTAAGACGTCTGCATCATCTGACTGTGTTTGGCTGGGCTGCAGAATACAAGGTCCTCTTATAAGTACATCCATACAATAGAATGCATAGAATACTATACAGCAGTGAAGAAAGGAGAACGCTCTCTTTGCACTGACATAAAAAGCAACACAAGATACCCTATAAAATTTAAAAAAAAACAAAAACAAAAAAGGTACCAAACTGACTCTTCAGTGCAGAAGAGAGTAAATAAGAATCCATATTCATATTTGCTTATTGTGGTGGTTAATATTGAATGTTAACATGATTGGATTGAAGGATGCAAAGTACTGTTCCTGGGTGTGTCAGTGAGGGTGTTGCCAAAGGAGATTAACACCTCATCAGCTGCCAGAGCAGCTGGAATAAAGCAGGCAGAAGAAGGTGGAGGACTTGACTTGCTGAGTCTTCCACAGCCTTCATCTTTCTCCCATGATGGATGTTTTCCTGCCCTCGAACATGAGAGTCCAAGTTCTCCAGATTTGGACTCCTGGACTTACACCAGTGGGCTTTCGGGATTTCGGTTACAGACTGAAGGCTGCACTGTCAGCTTCCCTACTTTTGAGGTTTTGGAACTCAGACTAGCTTCCCTGCTCCTCAGCTTGCAGATGGCCTGTTGTGAGACTTCACCTTGTGATCATGTGAGTCAATACTCCTTAATAAACTCCCCTTCAATATATACATCTATCTTATTCATTCTATCACTTTAGAGAACCCTAATACACTTATATATAAACATAAAGAATTCTAGAAGGACAGGAAACTATAGGTTGAACCATATAAAAATGATGATATTCAATCATGTTTGGCATATACCAATAGCAGTTTCACAAGGTACAAACTTGCTAATAACTGATCATCAATCCAATTTACATCTTAACTCTAGAAGGATTTCAGATACTACAAGTTGAACTACAGGAAATTCTCAATGATCACAACGTTTGGCCTACAATATGGGGGGGAGAACAGTTGAAATTGCTGATATTAGATAATTTTTGACCTAAAAGATGGCAATTTTATGTGGTTCAAGCCATGAACATCAACGGTTACAGATCTGGCTTGCAGACGCAGGCACTGAGTCAATGGGATGGAATAGATCTTTCCACTTTGTATCTTTTTATACTTTTTGAGTTTTCAAACATGGGAATATATTATTTATTTTTTTAATTATTTTTAATAAAGAAAGAAGGGGAGAGGAGTGGGAGGAGAAAACAGAAAAGTAACAGCAAAATCTAATATATTTAGGCAGCATCAAATTACAAATTGTGTTCACTTTCTAACAGCCTGTTAAAGCATCAGGTACCTGAGATATCCTCACTACAACCAATCCATGACCAAATGTTTGTTCATTTAGGTAAGTGGTGGCATAAATTACAATAAAATGCTTTTGCAGTACTTAATATCACTGAAATAAAATGGGTCACTTCCCTCCCCTTTAGCTCATAAAAAAACAGGCCTGGACTTTTCTCCTGGAGGGCCCATGCTTGTTACAGTGTTTTATGTCCCACATTTAAAACCACAGTCCTCTCTGGCTCTTCCTTCTCCTTTATCTCCTGGATCAAGACCATAGCTGTGACTCCCTTACAACACTAACCATTTTTTTTTTTAATGGAAAAACTAAGAATCATTCTTAAAATTAAAAAATAAATAGCATTGTTAGAAATGCACAGAGTTTCTCCGAAAGGACCCACAAAACAAATGGCAATGTCTGTTGACTCCAGGGAAAAGAAGTTCACAGTTGCCCTTATGTTCAGCACTCTAGTAGAGTGATTAAGAATCCAGACCCTGGAATCAGACTGCCTGGGTTCCATCCTAGCTTTGTCCCAGATGTGGTCAGTTATTGGCCTTCTCTATGCCTCAGTTTCCTGAACTATAAAATAGGGACAATAATACTACCCATAAGATTGTTCTGGATATTATCTAAGTTTAATAAATATTGCCAATAACAGTACTTGGTATATAACATGTTAATATGTAACTGTTCAAAGTTATTACTCTCTGAATTTTGTATCATACCCCTGCATAAACTACTAAAGATTTTAAGAAAAAGAGTATACCTTTTAAATAGCCAATAAACAGACTTAAATAATCACTATTTCTCTTTATTTAAAGAGAAAAATAAAAACCATTACCATAAGTACATTTCATGCTTAAAAACTTGTGCTGCTGATTTTAAAGACTATTAGTAGATCCAAAATGCCAGTCTCAAAATTCATGTTTTTTTTTTTGTTGGAGATGGGGTCTTGATCTGTCACCCAGGCTGGAGTGCAGTGGTGTAATCATGGCTCACTGCAGCCTCAACCTCCCAGGCCCAACTGATCCTCCCACCTCGGCCACCCAACATGCTGGGATTACAGGAGTGAGCCACTAGGCCTGGCCCCAAATTTCATTTTAATAGGCTTAAATGTTTTTTTTTCTTTTTTTTTCTCTCATCTAAAGGTGACTCTGTACTCCTTCTTAATACAGCCTAGGAGGGCACAAAGGAAGGTAGAATGAGCATGCAGAGGGAACCAGGCTGCAAAGATGCAACCCAGAAGTAAGAAAAGCCAACGGGAGACAACTCATGATAAATACAAGGAGTGTTCTTTGGCATTGCCTCAGTCTTGCATCATTTCTTTTTCCTCAACAGCTGGTAAGAATTCAGTAAGTAAAAATGAACTGGCCACAGGTTGGCTTTGTTCTGTTAATTGTACACAACACTCTCAGATCATGGTCATTTTAATCATGGGCCATAGAGTTTTCAGAGCAACAGAAGTCACTTGGAATTGGTTACACAGAGAAAATACCTTCTCCCTCAAGATTTCTGCTCATCTTCCTGGCTATCAAAGAAAACGTTTCAAATCAGTCACTCTTGACAGCCTTAAAATTCCATTTCATTCAGGATAAACAATACTTTGGTTGGTTTGAAAAGATGTTTCTTAGACAGCCCAGCTACCTCCTACACCACAAGAGTTTCAAAGGGGGCTATAAAGAGAGTGACAGCTGCTTGAATTCAGAACTAGAAATTAAAATAAAAGCTATTAGAAGTGAAGAAAAATCCCACTCCACAGGGAGACAAGCTTTAAAGAATTTTTCTCTCTTCTATAAATCTGAGTTACCTGCCATGAACTTATTTTCACCACAGAAGCAGCTATGTATTTTTTTTTAAAGGCATTAAATAAGCTTTTTTTTCCCTCCTCCAGAGAAAGGGGGAAATGTTCATCCCACACAGAAGCACAGTTAAAATTACACAGGAAGCAATAGAAGAAGTTGCCTTTCACTTTGTCACTAGCATTGGGGTTGGGGGGGGGGATGCTGAGCCTCACGGGAGGTTTCTGGGGAGATACCAACGCAGGGGAGGCATCCCACATAATTTCTAGGCACGCCACAACTCAATTACAGCCCTGAATCTTCTGGCTGCCTTTTCCAACCCATTGATCTCATCGCTGTAAAAGTGAGTTAAGAAATAATCTGTCTACATATACTGTCACACATTCAAGCCTGGTCTTAGAATAAACTTCACAACACAGTAATTCCATGTCAAGGAATCATAACACTGCTGTGAGGAGATGGCAAGGGACTTCTGGGCTTGGGAATTTATCACCCAGAGCCCACCCATGAAATGCCATGCCAAAAAAAAATTGGTAAGAATGGAGAAAAGACAGACTGCCAATCTTAAGGCAAAGATCTGCTTGGTCCAGTTACCTGGATTGATTATAATTCTGCATCAAGCTGACTGCATATTTGCAAGGAAACATCAATAGCTACAGAATGTCGATGAAAATCCATGCCAACAATGGTTTTCCAGTTGTCCTTCTCACACCTCCACATAGTTGTGTCCTGCTAACATCATGGGAAAGACAGAGCAGTTACAATTCACTTATGAAAGCACATTTTCATAAAGAGGCATTCTACAGACACTCTCTTGGGAACTGAGATGACAGAGTGCACCACTGCCGTGAATGTGAGCTATCTATCCTTGGCTTCTAATGAAGGGTCTTCACTAGAGTGAGTGGCCTCCCATCCCTTAATATGAGCGCCTATGGATGAATGTGGATATATGTGCCTGTGAGGAAAAATTGGAGAAAAATGAGCTCTACTTTGCTCATAGTTATAAGACTGTTCTTTTTCCAAGTAGATGGAACATTTTAGTAACTATTTACTATTTCTTTCTTTCTACTGACTTTCCATATACACTATTTCCATATACACTATTTATACCAAGACAATCTACACCATTTTTTACTAAACATATTTTTCAAAGCAGTTACATGTGAGAATACATATTGAACACACTAACAAAATGGCATGTTTCCTTCCTTTTGATGGAAAGATGGTCTGCTTTTAAGCTGCAAGGAAAAAACTGAAGATAAAAACAAAAACATAAACACAATGATAGATTTACCTATGAGCCTAATCTGTGGTGAATAATGTCCACTTTATCTGCCTTGATCTCCCCATCTAGTCAGTTAAGAAGTCCCCGATTTGCTTTAACATCTCTCCCAGATATCCATTTTATTTTTGCTTTCTAGTGCTCATTCAAGCCCACTTCAACCTCAGCCTAAATTACTTCATCAGCCTTTTGCCATGGCTGCTTTTTGGATTTCTACTGGCAGATTAAGTCAGATTAAGCTTCTTAAATATTATTTTCAAAATGTTACAACTCTTCTCCCTTGCTGAAAAATATTCCGTGGTTCCTCTTATCATTTTAAACCTAAAGCACCTTTCCCTGGCTTTAAGAATACTACCCTACAGCAGCAGCTAGAGTTCGAGTGCTTACTATGTGCCAGACATTAGGCTAAACACATTAACAACTGAACCTTCTCAACCATCCTCAGTGGTAGATACTATTATTACCCTGATTTTGTAGCTAATAAAATAGATTTAGAGAGGGTAAGCAATTTGTCCATGAGTATACAGTCAGGATACATATTCCCCAGCCCAGGCTCCAATCCACCCATTTGTCCCTTAAGCTGTCTCTCCTGGGTCTAAGTCTTCCAATCAGGTCCACCCATCATTCACAACTGTGAACACTGTCCTCTTCTAATCAGGGAATCTCCTACCCTCACACCTGGCTCTGGCTCTCTGCTCCTGCCATACCTCAGTCATGCTACTCCCCTCACCTGAAACCCTTTCCCACCCAACTGCCAAAACAGCTCATTTCAAGGAAACCAGAAAGCTCCCCCTACAGACTTCCCTTCCTCAGAGCTAGCACTGGGCACTTATTGCCACGTTGTTTCTTATTACACTGCAGTGACAAACAGAATGGGAAAAGAAAATCAGCTCCTTGAAAGGAAAAACCGTATGTGGCAGGACGTGGAGCATATAAAAGCTCTTCAATAGATATGTGGTACAATTCTGATTTTCATATCTAGTGTAATAAAAACCACTAATAAATGGTAGAGGCAAAAAAAACTTCCAAATGGCTAACAGCATTCCATCGTTTAGAATTAAAAATCTACATTTAAGAAGACCGCACAGTGGCCTGCTTTCTAGTTTTCTATTCTCTTGCTCATGCCTCAAAATCAAACCAAATTCTTTCAGCCTACCTAAGACAGCTAATTTATATCATCAGCATTGCTCTCGTTGACATGTGACATTTAAATTTTAGCTAATTATTTGAAGTTCTAATTTGATATTACTCAGGCTGAAAGGACATCTATTTATGACTTATTTGTCCTACTCTGATTTTAGAGACTCATCTAGATCAAGATATGTTCCTACTTAGGATACAAGGAAATGATCACGTGTCATTGTTTATCCATCTCTGCCCCGCTCAACAGTAGTATTTTCACTTTTTGCTGAGAAGGCTCTGTATCCTCATCATGGTATCTACCACGCTGTAGGACTACAATAACACATGCTCAACAAAATGTGCTGCAGTTAGCACATTCGTGATCCAAATGTTAAAGTGCCAATCCGACGATACCCAAGTAAGACCAACACTCAAATGTTGTTAAATCTTGCCAATTGGCTTGCAAGATGATTTTGTTTTCAACTCACTATAAGTCATACTCTTTTTTAAGTTGCCTAAATAAGTAAGCTGCTGTATCATGTTACAAAAGAAGACAGGCAAAGAATACTTAATTACACAAGAAGATACATATAAAACCTAGTTCTGTAAATGTCTAGTTTTGTTTAAAATTAGAGCTAGCATGAAGAAAGAGATTCAGATGGTAATCCTCTTCTCCCCGACTCCCCAAACCTTTGCTTAAAATTTCTTCTGCCTTGAATGAAAAATAACAAAGATCACTTTGATCTCATATAGCCTCCTGAACTTTCCTTGTATTTGGGGGAATTACAATAAACACAAGAACCCCTCTTTATGTAAGAGATTGTAAGGACACGCACTTGGAGTGGGGGCAGGAGAAAACAAACACATAACATATATTTAACATTTTTAGAGTTATCTTACTAGTAGTTCTAAAGAAATAAAAACATGGGATATAACTTGAAAATGAAATGAAAGCAAACCTTTGATTTCTAATCTTTTCAGCACTTAGCAGCCTACCTCATATTTTGCTTTTTCATAACTGACTTAGCCAAATCTACTCAGTTTTGATGTTGAGATTAAATGTTATATGAAAAATGAGCAATATGGCTTCAACAAAATAATAAAAGATGAGAATCTCACAAAGATTTAACAGCTGCTCTAATTTAAGAAAACTAGCCAGATACTATATCCATTTTAGTTCATATTAATCATCAATAAAGAAGCTTAAGCAAGTAACTAGAATTTTACAGTCTTTTGCAAATAAATTTAATATTATTTAATCATATATTGCAAAGAAAAATAATGAGCATACACAGTATGGCTAAATGCGTCAGTGCCGATGGAAGTCTTTACTGAAGTAAAGACACTCGGTTTATTTAGTTAAACTGGTCATCTCTCAATTGGGAGTGGGGGTGAGGTTGAATGAACATAACAGAAAACTTGTCTCCCAGCAGAGGATCTCCCCTCCGGCTTCATGCTGGATTTTCTGCATCCAGGCCTATCCTACTGTGACACATGCTAACAGGCTTGC
Source organism: Pongo pygmaeus (assembly GCF_028885625.2). NCBI lineage: Eukaryota > Metazoa > Chordata > Mammalia > Primates > Hominidae > Pongo > Pongo pygmaeus. Next base: position 160,929,482 of record NC_072376.2, on the reverse strand, counting down.
TGACTCTTCGCTGATGCTTTTTTGATCTGCCTGATGTTGAACTGAAACCAATTCCGAGTGTGTTCCAAGACTGGCTGTTTGGGACATCACACAGTTTCATACTCTACTCAGTGCAGAAGAAGAAATAACATACCACAAACCACTCCACTCAAATACCAAATCTCTGACCAAATCATAGGGCTGAAGAACATCTCCAGTCATCCAATCCAGTTCCTCGAATCTTGGCAGATAGTCTACCTAACTTATAAGCAAAAACTATTCATCCTGTATTTAATTAAGTCAAATTAACTTATACTACAATGAGTCAAGGGGCGGGGGCAGGAAAGAGAGAAGCATATTTGTATACACATTTTCTATCTGTCCCATATAAACTAGAACATTTGGAAAAATAATCAACCAAAGTTGTCTATAATAATGCATATTTTAACAAAAACTAGATTAACATGGGAAGTCACTTCACTACTAAAATAAGAAAAAAATACAAAAAAATTAAACTTTTTGAAACCTTCAAGTCATTTTGACAATTACATGATCCAAGCTACTTAAAAAAAAATTAAGTCCTAATGACAAGAATACATCTTCTTTTGGAAGTAAAGTTTTCAATATGCTAAGTGACATTCAATAACATGAAAGTCTTTTTAGTATTCTTTTCCTATATGCTTCCTTTCAAATAAATGTATTCACTTTTCTTTTCTTTTTTTTTTTTTTTTAGAATATGTAAAATACAAAAGCCTATGACAAAATATAGACCCTACTCTGTTCTCTCTGAAGTAACTATTTTTTCACACAACTAAATCTTAACTACAAAAAAAGCTGAGGGCAAGGGAGAAAAGTTTTAAGTTGCTTTATCTTATCATATAACCTCTAAGATAAGATAAAACCACTATGACCAAACTTAAGAGTTTTCCTGATTCTGACAACTTAAAAAGAAAATCCCAATGTTGCAACCAAGGATGAATATAAAGCTATAAAATACTTCATGAAATACAAAATGTAGAACAAAACATCATATAAATAATTAACATAAAAACCCGACTAAAGAAGTTGAGTATCTGACAATCCTTTCCCTTAAAAATCAAGTAATTCTAACGAATTATTTTATCACCTACAAGTTAGGAAGGCTGTGATTGTACACTAGCTTGAGTGTTCCCATAAGAGATGTGCTAAATACCACTACAGAAGCTTCTTACCATTAATAATCACTTAGCAATCCAATGATCAAAAGGTTAATCCACTAAATAAATTTGATTGGATATTACTATTCCATTGCTAAGAACATCAAAATAGTAGACGTGATCCTAAGACCAAAATGTCCTTTAGTCATCTATCTCATGAAATACAGTCAATTCCATTTTGCTCAAGGGCCAATGAGCCATTTGAGGTATTCTGTGTCTTCTTGATTTCTTTTTCCTTTCCTACTTTCCAACATTTGCTTATTTCACTATTTATTAACACTTCCATCAGAGGACAAGGGAGATGTAACAGAAGGTGCAATTCAAACCAGTCAGTTTTACTCCTTATTAACAACCTGCTGAGAAAGAATGAACGTGAGAAACAGACAGAATAAAAAAGTTAGGGAAGTTCTGAAATTATAGCTTAATAGTAACGATTCACGCCCTTCCTCTGGAAATTAACTATCCGATTATAAAACTAATATTTGTATCATATGTACCTATGTCTTAAGCAACACAAAAGAATTGCACGTTTTAGCCCCCCTGTATCATTACAGGAGGCATTCTGAGTCTCCCTAGAGATACCTCTAAGTCAGGTAAGCTGAAGACAGTTGTCACCTGCTTGCATCGATCTCTGGATATTAACCACCTGGTGTGTGCATGCAGCTGCCTATGATGAAGGCATGGTATTTGTCACCATCCTCATCCCCTTCCTCACTCTGCTAATCTCACACTTCCCAACTAAGGTAACCTGGGTAGCACAAGGATAATAAATGAAAGATTCTCTTTTTTAAAAAAGAGGACTAGAAGAAGAATGAAGACTTCTTTCAAATTCAGCAAATGTTCTCAATAAGAGGAAGGACTCACAACATGAGTCACAGCTTCAGGCTGCATATTGAAAATGCAGGTTTGGATACCAGAATCATCTTATTCTCCACACCAATAACCGTATGATTACAAATCAGCAATGGGAGGCCTGTGCACGGCTCCCAGTCTTGTTTTGTATGGATCAGTGTTGAAAACTCAGATTTCTAGGCTCTGTAAAAACTGGGCAATCTGGCAACACTGAAACAACCGGGCCATGTGGCAATGATTAGCTGGAACAGGGTGGCTCGGATGGGACGTGAGAACTTCCACAGGCCAGAGTTCCACTGCAGCCCAGTTCCCACAAGCCTGGCCCAGGTAGGCAGGTCAACTTGCCACCCCTGCCATAAGATGAAGCATTCTGCCTGATGAACAAGTCAGAAAAATGGGGCAAGTAAGGCACACAAGCCATAAACCCCAGTGCGATGGTGAACTGTGCCTTTAATCTAGATGCATTTAACATGAGACTCCATCCGCTCCTCTCATAAAAGATCTGCTTTAATTTTAGTTCCCCTTCCATTTGTCTCAGGGTTATGTAACCTCACAGGAGGTCACACAAGTCTCCCAAAAAAGAAATTTAAGCTGTCTTTTAAAAATAAAAAAAGAACCATGCATAACAAAGACAAACACAAAACCGAAACTTGCGTTTTCTCCCTTACAAAAAAGCTTCACCCTCCCTGTAAATCTCAAAATTATAATCTTAAGGGAAGAAGAAATTAAAACACAGACGACAGAAAACTGTGTCCTGCCCTGAGGACATATGATATGCCATACTCTCGACATGCTATCAAGCAAAAAATATCATTAACATCTTACCATCTTCCAGCTCTAGACAAAGATTGTAGACGGCCACGGGCCTCTTGGTTCTCTGGCCTTGTCTCTTCGACTGCCTTGGTGGCGCATTTGGGGGTGATGCTGACAGGCAGGTGGGCTCAGGGAATGTAGTATCGGGCGGCGTCCGAAAAATCTTCCAACAAAGCATAAAGGACAGGAATTATTTACCATGAACGGAAACCTGTGTGTTACTCCAGTGAATCAGCACCACAACATTTGATTTGGAGTTCATTCAAGACATGCTAGAGCCCAAAACCCATTCCTTCCAATGAAGGGAAGAGGTCATAGCCTTTTATTTTTTTAACAGAAGATTCCAAAATAAAATCTCTGATTAAATTTAAGTCAAAACAACATCAGATTGTCATACATCAAATAATTCATTCCAAAACTAAACAACTAAAACTGTCTTTAGCAGATATAGACAGTACCACAGCCCTTCATCTCCAAAGGAGGCAGCCAGGATAAAACATTAAAAACAACTATTCCATTAAATTTTACAGAAGGTTATATTTACACCAAAACGTTGGCCTCAATTTTTTCCAAATTACGTAAACAGAAACATATGACTGCAAATACTTTTTACACATTTAAAAATAGCCTATGCTTATGAAATTACCTTTCTAGCTTCCCATTTACATTTTTCATAAAATGTTTTCTAGATTTTATCAATTCATTTAATACCCTCTAACCCCTCTTTTATTTCCCCTTTCATTTATGAAACCTAGAATATTAGCACCTTGATTTATCTACCATGTCATTCATAGATCAGTAATAATAACATTAATTAAAATGTGCTGCTCCTTTGCTTAGCAAATTTCTTCTTTTGAGAAAAGCAATTTGTGCCACAAAAGAAAGCATATCACACAGAGGTGACTGATAATAGACCCTCCATAGCTGTGAGACCCCAGTTCAGAGGCTTCCTTCCAGCAACGCTGCAGGCCCTTCATCCTTCAATAAAGTCATAAAGTAAAATACGTTAGAGATATCGACCTAATAGAAGCTGCATCTCCAAGGGGCTGATGTTCCTCAGGTGGAAGCAGAAAACAGGAAGAAAGCCAGCCAGCTTTAAACAAAACATGAATATAAAATCCACAAATACCTAATGTATGTGGGGCTTAAATCCTAGAGGGCGGGTTGATGGATGCAGCAAATCACCATGGCACATGTATACCTATGTAACAAACCTGCACGTTCTGCACATCTATCCCAGAACCTGCACATTCTGCACATGTATAATTTAAAAACAACAAGCACTGTGAGAATGTCTCCCTGTTTTATATTTTTTATATTAAAAGTGGTACACAACCTTTGATACAAGTGAGGGTATATCACTTACATATGTGTATCGCTGAACAACTAACAACGATGCTGGAGTTTTAATTGCACAGTCGAAAAGTTCGCACCTAAAAACTATTATATACCAATAAAAATAAGCTATTTCAAAGATAGCATTTGCTTTATAGTCCCATACTGCCCCCTCATGTGTAAATGAAATTTTTAAAAAATGATTTAAGTTACTGTAGACAAATATGTGCTAGTGAAAATTTAATTTATTGCTCCAACTGGTAACCTGCCAACACCATGTTTCCACAAAATCTGTGTTCCAATATACCACTCTGGCCAATAGCAAACTCCTTATCTGCCTAAAAAATCCTCTGCTGCCTGAACTATCATCCACAGCTGGATTTACTGCCATTTGTCATTGTTCAGATGTAAGAAGGTTGTGAGGTGGTGGGAACAGGAGAGCAGTTAAATTGAGAAGTCCGATAACAGTGAAGGAGAGAAGAAAAGCCAGGAAACATGACTCCACTGGAAAAAAAAAAAATGGCACCTGTGACATTTAAAACAGCTCCCTGGCTTAGCTACTAATATGTTTGATGTTTACAAATATGGCAGATGCCTCTAGGATGTCACCAGAATAGAAAACCAAACCATACACACAGCCAGTATATGCAAAGCATAAATTAGCAATGAAAAAGTTATATCCCAACAACTGGTGACGGACAGATAACCTTCCAAACAGACCCTCTTACAGGATCATACTGACTGGAACAGTGCAAATGCTGAAAACTGCCCCACCTCTTTCCTCCAGTTTGAAGTGAGGGTGTTGGGGAAAGGGTGTGGGGGGTGAGGTGTGGAAGCAACCCCAAACTGCAGAGCCAGACTACCAAGCAAAATGAGACCCTGCAGAGGACTGATCTCAGTCCTTCCCAGCACCTCAGTCCAAATCTCAGGGCTGGGTCCAACCCGGGTTGGTCTCCAGAAGACTTAAGGCACTGTTTAGCTCACATCAGAATATCTGGGAATGAGGAACAGGCTTTGGAGTCTCTTTTGTTTTCTTTGGTTTACATCTTAAAGCTCCTCAGGTGATTCTTTTGTGTAGCCAAGACTAAGAAACAGTGATTTAGATATAGGTATTCCACAGCTATTTTACACTTGTCTTGGATGAACAAAAGTCAAAATCAAAACACCAGAAAATGGGAGTGTAAATGAGTTCAACCATTGTGGAAGACAATGTGGTGATTCCTCCAAGATTTAGAAACAGAAATATTAATACCATTTGACCCAGCAATCCCATTACTGGGTATATACCCAAAGGAACGCAAATCATTCTGTTATAAAGATACACACACGTGTATGTTTGCTGCAGCACTATTCACAATAGCAAAGACATGGAATCAACCCAAATGCCCACCAGTAATAGACTGGATAAAGAAAATGTGATATATATATATATATATATCGTAGAATACTATGCAGTCATAAAAATGAACAAGATCCTGTCCTTTGCAGGGACATGGATGGAGCTGGAAGCCATTATCCTCAGCAAACTAATGCAGGAATAAAAAAACAAAAACAAAAAAACACATGTTCTCACTTATAAGTAGGAGCTGAACAAAGAGAATCCATGGACACATGGGGTGAACACACACGGGCCTGTCAGCGGGGCAGGGGGAGGGAGAGCATCAGGAAGAATAGCTAATGCATGCTGGGCTTAGTACCTAGGTGATGGGTTGATAGGTGCAGCAAACCAGCATGTCACACGTTCATGTAACAAACCTGCAAACCTGTACCTGTAGCCCCAGAACTTAAAAGCTGAAGGGAAAAAAAAAACACCAGAAAAATTATTTCATAAAATTTGGCACTGTACATATATAATCAATTCCTTGAACCTTGCCAAATCCTGAGGTATAAAATATGTCAAAGATTCCAAATACACACCACACCCTCAATAAGCTCTATGTTGTATAGGCTGAACATCCCAAATCCAAAAATCTGAAATCTGAAACACTCCAAAATCTGAAACTTTTGAGCGCTGACATGACACTCAAAGGAAATGTTCATTGGAGCATTTTGAATTTCAGATTTTCAGATTTGGGATACTCAACTATTACACATAATGCAAATATTCAAAACTCAAAAAAAAATCGAAATTCATAACACTTCTGGTCCCAAGCATTTCCATTAAGGGATACTCAACCTGTATTAGCATTTCAGAAAGCTAAGCTATCATCCCGATTAACACAGGTAGCAAATCACAGATGCTCACCTGAGACAGCACTATCCTGGCTTTTAAATCTTAACAGCTATGGAAGGTTAGGTTAGACGTTTTTGTTTGTTTGTTTGTTTTTTGAGGTGGAGTCTCACTCTGTCACCCGGGCTGGAGTGCAATGGTGGGATCTCGGCTTGGCTCAGCTTGGCTCACTGCAACCTCTGCCTCCTGGGTTCAAGCGATTCTCCTGCCTCAGCCTCCTGAGTACCTGGGATTACAGGAGAGTGCCACCATGCCCAGTTAATTTTTGTATTTTTAGTAGAGATGGGGTTTCGCCATGTTGGTTAGGCTGGTCTCTAACTCCTGACCTTGTGATCCGTCCGCCTCTGCCTCCTAAAGTGCTGGGATTACAGGTGTGAGCCACCATGCCCATGCTGGGCCAGACTTATTTCTTAACACAGTGTATCTCATTTTCTCATGTGTACAATGAGAACCATAATGCCTGTACTATAGGGATTAAGTGACATAATGTTTATAAAGTGTTCAGTACAGTGCCTGGCACACAGTAGCCAGAAATAAATGGTAGCTATTTGTATTCATAATATAATTGTAACAGTAAATAATTATAAAAATGAATTCAGACCTCATGACTCCACTCAACTGCTATTTTAGAGGGCACTAATTTCTTGGGGTCTTGAATATTCCCCAAATTCAGTGCTCTGAGCCAAGTTATTCTAAAGTGCTCTGGAAAAGGACATCAAGCAACAGGCTAAAGAAAAGTAACAAATGGAGCACCTTTTCAAAATTCCCAAGTAACCTGGAATCAAACAACTGTTTCCTGTATTTATTTCTGCACTTTAGCACTGAAATTTTGGATATAAATTACTTCCTAATTCATTTAATATATTTAACATTTAATATACACCTACTAGGTAGCAAGCTTTCTCATAAGCAGTTTAATAGTCTCAACAGCCTTTGAGGTAAGTACTGTTCCACACATTTTACAAATAAACAAAGCTCAGAAATTAAACAATTAGCACAAGTCTCCACGGTTTCAAAATGGTAGAGTTGGCATCTGAAGTTGGCTTTCATTCCAAAGTCACTGCTGCCAAACTATAAAAATATTATAGGTTTATGGAACAATCAACATTTAATGCTTAGGGAAAAATACTACCAGCTAGTACTGTGTTATATCTGTTTAGAAAGAGTAAAATGGGGAACAGCTACATAAATTCACCATCCCCTTCTACATGTTCTGAGAATGCATTACCTTTATATGCATTTACTTTGTCTTCCAGTGCCCCAGTTCTGAAGCCTTTTTTTTTTTTTTTTTTTTGGATACAAAGCCATGCTCTGATGGTCTCTCTGAAACACCAGGAATGACTTAAAGGGACACTGTTTTTAGATCTACAAGAAGAGGAAATAGTAAAACTATTTACTTTAAAATTCTCACCTGTGATTTTGGCATTCGAATTCTAGAAGATAAAATGTAGCTTATCTTGTTCTACATTGCCAAGATGTGTATATAATACATACACAAATATAATACTGATTTGCCAATTCTAGGACCACTGCATGGATGCAAATTCCTCTTAGTGCCCAGGTCTCTTTCTAAGATTGCCCAGCTCTCCCAACTTTCCTGGCATCAAACCTCTCACTGCCTTTGTTCTACGAGAGATGAACTCATCTTAAGCAATATTGAGAATCAAGAGATTACATCTATTCAAAACCTTTTTCCCCCCAGGGTGAAAATTTCTTCACAGCACCTATGTATTTACAACATAAGAAAAACTCAAGTCTGACAATCCAATGACAAAAAACACTCCACGCGTAGGCATGCCAGGTAAGGAAGTGCTTGCTTACTCGGGTCTCCTAGGAGTGCCAGCACAAACAGAAGTCTGGCACCGCTGTTCAGAGTGACAGATTCCTCAGACACAACACAATGGATGTTTATGCTCATGGGACTCAGCCATTTATACAAATCTCTCCCCAAGTCCTTCATGCTCTGCTACCAGGGACCACATGTGGAAAGGACTGCACCACTTCTGCCAGAAATACTTTGCCAATAACAGGATATAAGATGGTCTCTGCAAATTTTGCTTTAGCACACAACTTAAACCTGCTGCATTTCATTGAACTGAATTAATAAATACTGTAAGTCCACAGTATCTATCTATCTGTGTAATGATATCACACTTCCTCTCCCTGAATTCCTTTACATACACACACGTTCATATATATATATATATATATATATATATATATATATATATATGGTTACTGGCTCATAACTGTCACAGCTCTCATTATAATGTTGGGATGCTTTAGGCCTTGGAAGCAGGCCTCAGAAAACAGAATCTCTCTCTGCTCTCCCCAAGGTAGGTATCTTCCCCTGCATTAAAGAGCTGGCCTTCCTGGCTTACCTATTAATTATTTATATTAAAAGAAAAAGTAGCACATAACCTTTGATACAAGTGAGGGTGTATCAGGTACTGTCTATACCTGGTAAAGACAGTTTTACTTGTTTAGTTTTGGAATGAATTATTTGATGTATAATGATTTGATGTTGCTTTGACTTAAATTTAATCAGAGATTTTATTTTGGAATCTTCTATTAAAAAAATAAATTCTCTGACCTTCCTTGTCTGACTTTAGGTCATAAGACCTCCATTTCAGAAGGCGTTTCGCTCTATATTCTGGAGGAGGGAATGCTGCACAGAGAAGCCAAGAAGAATCTGAACAGTCAGGCATTGCTGGGTTTCTCTTTCAGTCCATTAGCATTAGATCAGACCCTTCTTGTACAATTATATTTCTGCTTGGTGGTCAATCATGCCCATCCAATGAAGTCTCCATAAAAGGCCCAAGAGGGTAGGGTATGAAAAGCTTCTGGAGAGCTGAACACAGAGGTTCCTGGAGGGTGGTGCACCAAGAAGAGGCATGGAAGCTCCGCACCCCTTCCTCCATAGCTCACCCTATGCATCTCTTTATCTGTATCCCTAGCAATATCCTTTATTAAATTTTTTTTTTTTTTTTTTTTTTTTACTTTTTTGAGACAGAGGCTCACTCTGTCACCCAGGTTGGGGTGCAGTGGTGCAATCTTGGCTCACTGCAATCTCTGCTACCCGGGCTCAAGCAATTCTGCCTCAGCATCCCGAGTAGCTGGGATTACAGGCATGCACCACCACACCCAGCTAGTTTTTTTGTTTTGTTTTGTTTTGTCTTTAAATAGAGATGAGGTTTCACCATGTTGCCCAGGCTGGTCTTAAACTCCTGGCCTCAAGTGATCTGCCTGCTGCAGCTTCCCAAAGTGTGCAATGTCCCTTATAACAAATCAGTAAATGTGTTTGCGCTCTGTGAGCCACTCTAGCAAATTAATCAAAACCAAAGTAGGGGTTGTGGGAACCCCAAGTGGAAGCCAGTCAGTCACAATTTCTGGAGGCCCGGACTTGCAACTAGCATCTGAAAAGGGGGCAGTCTTGGGGACTAAGCCCTCAATCTGTGGCATCTGGCACTACCTCCAGGTAGACGGTGTTGGAACTGAATGGGAGGACACCTAGCTGGTGCTCACTACAGAGCTGACTGCTTGCTTGGTGTGTAGGAAAAACCCCCATACATCTGGACACAAAGGTTTTCTGTGTTGATTGTTGGGTTATAAGAACAGAGGAAAAAACAATTTGCATTTTTTCCCTCTATTTTTTTTTTCTTTCAGAGATACGGTCTTGCTCTAATTGCCCAAGATAGGGCGCAGTGGCACAATCACAGGTCGCTGCAGCCTTCAACTCCTGAGCTCAAGCAATCCTCCTGCCTCAGCCTCTTAAGTAATTAGGACTTTAGGCGCGTGCCACCACAACCAAGTAATTTTTAATGTTTTTGTAGAGACAGGGTCTGTTTTGTTCCCCAGGCTAATCTCAAACTCCTGGTCTCAAGTGACCCTCCCACCCCAGCCTCTCAAAGCACTGGGATTACAGGTATGAGTCACTGCATCCAGCTCCAGTAATTCTTTTTTAAAAAGATGTTTCTACCAATGCATTCACTGGTCTTTATTATGATAGAAGATTATGTTTGTATATTCCTATGATCTCAAATAATAACAGTTGCAACTTTTGGGTACTTGCCACATACCTGACATTATGCCAAGTGCTTGACTTACAAAGATTTGAACTCACTTCCCTCATTCCACTGTACATGTCTTGACCACTGTGTTCCATTGCCTCCAACATCACCCAGTCATACCAAGCCCCATTCACAATGTGTCCTCTGTGTTGATGTCTTATTTCACAGAACTATACTTATCCATAAGCAGACAAAGGTATTTCCAGAAGACAGCTAGAAATCAACGCAGGCTCTCCTAAGTTAACATTGAAAGCAGGCACAGAAATAAAATGTCCAATCTTCTTTCTAAAGGAGTATAGTTAGAAAATGGCCAAATACTACTTTGAGCTTTGGAGTCTACAGGTTTAAGCAAACCCTGATCACCTTGGGGTTGTTTGACTAGGTTCGCTCCAAGGTAACCTGAACTTCGACCTACAACTTAACCTCAGAGTAGCTACCACATGAACAGTACAGAGATAAAGCAATGAAAACCTTTTCCAACTCTCTGTCCTTGAATCACCATGACTAAATAAGGGTCTTTTCTGGAAAATTTAACTAGAATTGACGACAGGATCTTACAGTAAAATACCAGTCGGGTTCAGGCTTGAGGCTGGAAATATTCTACAGTTTCATGTTTGTTCTGGTTCATTAAAACTCAGAATCTTGGAGCTGGAAAGTAGCCTAGTTATCCCTTAGGCTAAGCCCATTATTTCACAGTTGAGCAAACTGAGGCCCTGTGGTTAAAGATTTGCTCATATTCATACCACTAGTCAGTGGCAGTCAGGCCTTACTCCCAGAGCAGGCCTCACGGCCAACTGCTACTTCCTATCTTGCCGGCTTTGACCCCTTCTTTCCAACAAAGTACCCCTCATGCATGTACTTCCTCTTCTGGGCAGATTTTGCTGAATAGCTGAAATTCCTCAAAGTGATTTCCTATGCATTACAGATGCAAGAGGCTGACATTAGAGCATGTGAAGGGTCCTGTTTGTAGTCCTGCTGCTACCTATCAGTATGAGGCCCTCTCTACCATGTCACAGGAGACTAGAGAAAGGCAGCCAGGAGAAAAGAGAGGGAATAAGGGAACAGGAGACATTTCCCTGCCAGTGGTCACCCATCCCACAGGCTCAGGCCCTGACTCAGCATGAGCTTTTCAAAAAACAACTTTGGTTTACAACTAAAACTAAAAGAAGAAAAAAGTACTTTTCTGCAATATATCAAATTGGTAGAGTTTCTGTTTTTCTAATTTTGTTTATGTTTTATTTCAGGAAACATTTTTAGACCCCTTTCCCAGGTTCCAGTGGGACATACCATATTGATTTCGGTAGCACTCCATACGCTAAGTAGAGTGATACATAGCCAACTCTGGTTTTTGCATTAAAGATTTCAGCATACTGACAATCTTTATCAACCAGACTTTATAAAGTACAACATACTCCAGAACTACCTATTGCACCCATAGCATTTTCAGTGCCACTAACTAGGGATGCAACATCAGTGACCTGCTTCTTCCAGTGTTTCACAAAGACCAACAGAAGGAATAATAACTTTGATAATACGCTCAGAACCAAATGCCATTAAAGAAATTTTCACTACATAAACTTTCTCGCCATCTACATCAGGTGAACCTCTCCTGACTAAGCCAAAGCCGCATCACTGTTATGTTCACGGTGTGAACATATATCCCCAATTATAAAATGTTGTTTTCTGGTTTGCAAACCTTTAAAAACACTCCAGGTGCAGTTTTATCCATTTGCACCTGCAAACATTTGGAAAACACAGCATACAATTTCTGAAGTCAGAAGAATACACTTCCCCAAATATAGCTGTAATGTTGACTTTCATAACCCAAATGTCTACAAATACTCTGAGTATTTGTAGTAAAAATACTGAGTAAAAAGCCAAAGCCTTTTTTCAATGTGTCCTTTGCTCACATGCAAACAAAAAGTTTACATTTCAGTAATAAACGCCTAGACTAACATTAATACAATATACTCTATGTCAACTATAAGGCATACTCCATACACAACATGCCTTTTTTTCTCCTCTTCTTCCTCCTTCTTCGATGTTGGTTACAACTTCTTTTGAGGTTCCTTTTCTCCTCTCTCTTCACCCTTCTTTCTGAGCCTCAAGCCCTCCCTTAAAAATCACTGGGTGCTACTAAGAAGCACAGAAGATCAAAACATAGTAAATGTAAAATTGGCAGTCCCAAAGACCTGAGGATACCCAAGAAGAGGATTTCCTCTCCTGGGCTAGTGAGAACCCTGATAAAAAAGAGTCTTCCTTAAATGACACTAGTGAAACTTTAAACTGAGCCTAAGTAAACACATTTAGAACTAACTGACTCATCATCTCATGAAATTTCCAACGTGAATGCTATTTTTCTTTTGGAATACAAGCCATGACCCCTAGTCATCTGGGTAAGCTAGAGTAACTTTTCCTTTTTTTTTTTTTTTTGAGATGGAGTCTCGCTCTGTCACCCAGGCTGAAGTGCAGTGGCGGGTTCATGCCATTCTCCTGCCTCAGCCTCCCCAGTAGCTGGGGCTACAGGCGCCCACCACCACGCCTGGCTAATTTTTTGTATTTTTAGTAGAGACAGCGTTTCACCATGTTAGCCAGGATGGTCTCAATCTCCTGCCCTCGTGATCTACCTGCCCTAGCCTCCCAAAGTGCTGGGATTACAGGCATAACTTTTCCTAGAAAGAAAAAATAAGCCATGGACCTCTTCATTCTCCAAAAGGAAATGTGTGAATTTTAGTCACAATGAAGAACACATCCCTTGAAGGCAGGTATATGTATTTATCAGAATCATCTGAAACCTTTTCCAAGTACACATGTTTACAGGAATGGCTTACATATTTTAAGAGAGAATCCAATATTTTCTTTCTTCCATTTCCATTTCAGCTCTAATAAAAATAAAATGCCTAAAGTAAATCCATGTTTTGAAAGTGGTCAGTGGTGGCACTTTAGGACAGGCTGCACTGAAGGTGGGGGGCGGATTAGTATCAGCCTTCATACTGAATTATTGTTTCTAAAATTTATAGGAACACTTTGCTTTTTTTTAATTGATAAACATTTTTTCCCAAATTACAATTTACTCATGTTACAAAGGTGATAATACACATTATATTCCTTGTAGAAATGTTGGCAAACACAAAACAGCTCTTTAAAGAAGGTTAAAAAAAAAAAACCAGACAGATACCCACAATCCCCTACACAGGAACATTTCTATAAAATTTTGATGACTATTCTTCAGGGTCTTTTTCTTAAAACATTTTGTCATTATAAGGAAGAAAACAGTCAATATATTTAATACAACTATATATGGACCTCAGGTTCCTAGAATTTATTCAGCCCCTGGTTATACATGAGACGTGGCCTCTGCAATATATGGGTTGGTGCAAAAGTAACTGTGGTTTTTACAATTACTTTTACACCAACTTAATATATCTATTAAGACTAAAGTTTGGGGCAAGATTCAATTTCTAAACACATTAGGACACAGCTAAATTTTACCATCCAACTGAAATGTTTCTAAACAAGGGCTTAGAAAATCTGCAAGAATACATTTTAAAAACATTCCAAACAGCACACTGTTCCCACTCTCACTCCTGTCAACTTAAGTCTATGTGGAGGTCACACATACTGGTGCCAGGCACCAGCCTCTCCTTCAGTGTGAACTGCACTATTCAGTTTAAGAAGTCTTATGTATGACGACAAAGCATAATCTTTACCTCACTCCTGCACCTTAAAAGGTATAAAGGTTCCTGCTTAGATTCTTGGATGACCTATTGGTTTGGAACTCACTGCCTCTCAGACATAACAGCCATGTCCCAAAAGCACAGGGGGAGATTTCTCTCAGGGGGTATTACTTCGCCTAGGCCTTGGATCAGCTTTGACATAAATGTTTGCAATCATAATAAATGAGGTAAAGACACACTGTCGGGCGCATCCCCTTAAATGGAAGGAGAGAGAACAGCCAGGATAATAGCCATAGAACCACACACACAGGACACACACAGGAAGGTAGAATGCCTTCATCCGTATTACTGTTGACATGCTAATAATTGTTTGGCACTTTCATCAGTAAGACATGGCCCCCCTGTCAAATTGGGTCATGCACGCTTACCTTTGTCCAAGAAAGGATTTTAAGAACCCAGCACTATCTGTTATTCTTACGTGTTTAGTTACTGGGGGATTAGCACATAGATTTTTATGTAATTCAAATCCCAACTAATAAACATAAAGGAGCCAACAATTAATGCTAAAACTAACTGGCTAAAGATGCCAAGGAACAAGATTCTTAAATATTCTCAGGGTATCTCCTGATGGATTACAGTTAATTCCAAAGAGAAAATGGCTATATTTACAATTAGGAAATAAAGCAGTCACTACCTGTGGCAATTTTAAAACATGGCCACAAATCCTTTGACACTCTTTCCGTCAAGAGGTGGAGTCTATCTCCCTGCCCCAGATTTCCCAAATCTACACAGGCTCCTGAGTGCTTCAATCGATAGCTGATGTGAAAGTGAACTATATATGACTTCTGAGGCTCAATCATGAAAGGCCCTACAGTCTCTAGCTTGTTTGCTGGAACACTCACTTTGAGCCCTTAAGCAGCCATGTCTGTGAGGAAGCTCAAGCTACATGAAGATGCCACATGTAGGTGCCATGCTCAACAGTCCCAGGGGAGCCCATCCTGTGAGTCAGCCCAGCCTAGGCACCAGATGTGAGTGCAGAAGCCTCCAGATGATTCCAGCCCACAGCTATTCAAAATTTCCCAGCTGAAGCTCCAGACATCAAGGAGCAGAGACAAGCTAAACTCGCCCTGCCCTGCCTGAATTTGTCTCTATAATCATGAAAATAACAAGATTGTTTCAAAACACTAAATTTTGGGGTGATTTGCTATGCTCTGATAAATAACCAGAGTAACACCCAACCAAGGGATCAAAGTAAATTTCACCAATAATGGAACAAACTGATGTCATGTGCCTCTTGTTGTGATGCACTTAGAACAATCAGCATCATCTATGTACCTCCCAAAAATATGTAACTTGAATCTAATTGTGAAGAGTCAAAGTAATGATCATTTTATAAAACAATTGTCCTGTACACTTCAGAAGTGCCAATGTCATGAAAGACTAAGTCTGAGAAACTATTCTAAGTTAAAGGAGACTAAGGAGGCATGGCAATTATTAAATATAATGTATGATCCTGGATTGGGGCAATTTTTCTATTAAAAAAGTCATTTGACGATGGGGAAGTATAAATATGGACTACCATTAGAGCAGTACATCTCAAACATTTACACACACACAAATCACCTGGTGTTCTTATTCAAATGCAGATTCTGATTCAGCCCAATAGTCTTCAATTCTAACAAATTCCCGGTTAATGCCAATGTGTTGGACTATGGGCCACACTTAGAGTCACGATATATAGATAACAGTATTGTGACCATGTCAAATTTCCTGAATTTGTCCTTGTTTTTAGGAGACACATATTCAAATATTTAGGGATGAAGGGTTATGATATAAAGGAACTTAGTCTCAAATTATTCAACAAAAATAGCAGTAATAGAATTATACTATCTAGGGTATACAATGTTTATTTTAAACATTCTTGCAACCTTTCTGTGGGCCTAAAATTTTTCAACAAAAAAAAGGGTATGAAAGATAATATGATCAACCCTGCAAGGCTGATAGTTTTATTCCAATGATATAGATGAAAAAACCAATGGTTAAAGGGATTAAACACTGGTACACAATATCACTAATAAAGGGACACAAGATCATAATGTTCATTGCTATTTAAATGCACTGTGGTCTTGAGAGAGTAACTTAACTTCTCTATAGCTCAGTCTCCTGATCCAGCTAAAAGGGTTGCACCAGACCAGAGATATCTGGAATCTCCAACATCATGTTATTAACACAGGTGTACCATTTAATCACTATATTCCTCACCTACTTCATCCATAGGGCAGAACTTCATTCTCCCTCCAACTTCATGACAAAAAAAAAGGTGGGGGGGGGAGGTGAGGGAATGGAAAACATAACTAAAAACTGTATACTTAAACTAAGACCAAAACACAGACATCTATTAAGTTTTGATTAGTTAACTATAGGAAATTTAATTTCAAAAATTAAAAATGTTGGGGAATCAAGGTATATATTCACTCTAAGGAATAGCACTGTTCCTTATTCAGATACCAGAAACTGAGGTTTCACAAAAGCAGCCTTCACAACGTTCTGAATAAAGTCACCTATGCTTCCAACACTTGAGGTCCCAAAAGGAAACTCG
This sequence comes from Pongo pygmaeus, assembly GCF_028885625.2. Lineage (NCBI taxonomy): Eukaryota > Metazoa > Chordata > Mammalia > Primates > Hominidae > Pongo > Pongo pygmaeus. The sequence continues at coordinate 160,912,731 of NC_072376.2, read as the reverse complement.
GCTCAAAGGGCCAAAAGCAATTTCAAACATTCATTCCTAACTGCAACAAAAAATTATGCACAAAGTGAGGAGAGGAAATTGAAGCTGAGTTAGTCCATCTGACTAGATGGAGATCCCAAATTAGGCTCTGGATTGATTACTTAAAAAATGGTGACCATCTGGAAATGTAGAAAAAGATAACCAGAAACTATTACAGGTTCACTAGAAACATGTGAATTAATTTCTTTCAGTACAGGGCTTCCAGACTGGGAAACATCAAAATTCTGTACATCTACATTCTAACAAGGCCTTTAAAATTGTTAACACATTATATCCTTGCACATAAAATGAAGAAATATAGCCTAGATCAGAGGATCTTAACATTTTTTACCTCAAGACTTCTTTATACTCTTATAAATTATTGAGGATCTCGGCCAGGCGTGGCACCTCATGGCTATAATCCCAGCACTTTGGGAAGCCAAGGTGGGCAGATCACTTGAGGTCAGGAGTTGGAGATCAGACTGGCCAACATGGTGAAACCCTGTCTCTACTAAAAATACAAAAATTAGCCGAGCATGGTGGTGTGCACCTGTAATCCCAGCTACATGGGAGGCTGAGGCAGAAGAATCGCTTGAACCTGGGAGGCCAGAGGTTGCAGTGGGCCTATATTACGCCACTGCACTCCAGCTGAGCGACAAAGCGAGACTCCATCTCAAAAAAAAAAAAGAAAGAAAGAAGAGAAGAGAAGCATTGAGGATCTCAAATAATTTTTTTGTGTTTTTTTCCCCCAAAGAACTTTTGATCATGTGGATTATCCGTTGATCTTGACAGTAAAAAAATTAAAAACTTTTAAATATATATATTAATACTAAGCCATTACATATTAACATAATGATTTTTCCAAAACAAAAATAATTTAGTGAGAAAAAGGGCATTGTATCACATTTTGCAAATCTCCTTAATGTCTGACTTAACAGTAGACAGCCGGATTCTCTATCTCCTTCTGCATTCAATGTCTTAATATCACAGGTCACACTGCCTCTGGAAAACACCACCCTACAATCGTAAAGAATGAGTGAAAAGGGCAATTATCAGAAAAATAGCTCTCACCTCACAGATCCCTGAAAAGGTCTCAGGTGACCCCAGTTCACACTTTGAGAATCCAGTCTTACATGCTGCTATAGTACGTCTGATTAACAAGATTAAAAACATCATACCCAACAGACAGTTAGTAGAACTACGTTAATCTGCTGAGGGCTTCTCAATCTCAACACTATTAGCATTTGGGGCCTGCTAAGTCGTTGTTGTAGAGGAATTGTCCTGTGCGCCGTAAGATGTTCAACACCACTCCAGCCTCTACCCACTAGATACACACCAGGAGTACCACCGCCCCCAGTGGGGATCACCAAAACTGTCTCTAGACACTACCAAATGTCCCCTTCAGGCCAAAATTGCTTGAGGTTGAGATCCACCACTTTAAACCTACAAAAATATTTCTAATAGCATGTGTCAGAGCTCTAATTCAGTAACTGTTAGCACCGGCTTTGTTTTCATCAGCAGAGGACATGAAACTGGGAGAGATACTGAATAATTTCCTGAGCAACAAGTGCATCCAAGATGCTTTCAGCAGGTTGGAAACAAAGAGACCAGTAATACTAGATTCAACAGAAAAAGCTATCAAGCAGTTCCTACGTTTTAAAAAGCAGCTGCACAAGACCAGCAATGGAGACTGTGTACCTCAGGAGGAGCAATGCAAAAGGTCAACATAAACAGGAAACCGAGGATGAGGCCACCACAGGCCATGACTGCAAGTTGATAACCTTTTAGACAGGATTAACAAACACAGGGCACATCCAGAAGGAGGAAGATGCTAACCCCAACTGCAGTCCTGATTGACTGGGACACTCTAGGTCATTACATTTCAGTTCTGCAGTAAGAGAATCACTGAGAAACGAAGTGTCTCCAAAGAATGTGACCGGGAACATTCAAAGCTAAGTCATGCAACTGAAGGAACTAGAAAGAAACCCAGCAAGCCACAGTATCAATTTTTAAGTTCCAAAAGCATATCAAGTGGAAGAGGAATAACCTTGTAAACCTTGTCTTTGGCCCCAGAGGTTAAAACTGGGAATTTAGGTTGAGAAGAAAGTATATCTCAGCTTAATGTAAGGAGGGAAAAAGCCTTCCGAAATGCTCAAGTTACACAATGGTTGAGCAGGTTAACTTGGGAGACAGTAAGTTCTGTGTCAGCAAAGTTTTACAAGGTTAAGACCGGGAGCTTTCCAAAGAGGTTCACACACCACACGCAGGGCTTGAATAGCTGACTCATGAATCGCTGAAAAAGAAGATACATACCCATCCCCAGAAGATATCCTCATCGAGCTACGTGAGCCAAGTGACTCATACTTCTCGCTACTGAGCAATCCTGTCAAGCTGACCTGTCACACTCTTCTTCCTCCATCCCTGATAAACACTCCCTGTACCATGCTGGAATCTGAGCTTCCTTCCTTCCCTGATGACATCCACAGAGTAACCATGTGAATATGCCAATGGGGTTGCCCTGATCATTTCAGGGAGGACCTGTAACAGTCATCTTGTCTCATCTTAACATTCCTTTTATTCCGATTTTCTCTTTCCGAAAGAAAAGCGTGTCAGATAGTAAGTACACAAAAAAGGTTAATAAACTGTAACCATTTCATAAACATATGCATTAAAGTCATTCTTATTTAGCTCTCTAAACAGTAACCCTTTTCTTCTACAGAGAAAAATTTTTGTCCAAGAACACGATGATTAACCTCCTTGAAGTGTACTAAGTCCCACCGCACCTATAGGCAATTTCGTCTAATTTTTCTACATCCTATTACGCAAAAATATGTAAATCAAGAAAAGCTATCCAGGTAGTATAGTACTACCAAGTGCTGTTCAGAAAAAGGCCACAAAGGTCCACTGATAAGCAAAGCATGTGTGCTGGGGAGGGCTGACGGGGAGGAAGGGAAGGGTGCATGGAAATCTTAGCCATGGAGCTGACTCTCCCAAATGCTGTTGATAGGGTGAGACAATATGAAGAGAGGATAACTAATCACCTGGCAGATTCTCACTGCATTTTCACTGTCAGTTTTTTTCATCATACGAAAAGATGCAAATAACATGGTTATTCTTCTTTAAACACATAATCTTTTTAAAATGTTCCCTTTTTTCCCCTTAAAAGTACTCTCCTCTGGAAGTCAACAGGAAGTAAGTCAACAGGCAAATCAAATTCACAAAACCAAAATTCATTTTCAGTGAAACTGTGGGACATAGCTTCTGTATGTTGATGAAAGAGCTCTCTAATGCTCCACAGTGGCAGACCACCACCATTTTATTATGCTCGGAAGATTCTGGCTTGGGAATGTGGGCATGGCACAGCAACAATGATCAGACTCTGCTGAGGTCAGGCAAAAGACTGGAAATAGCTGGAACAGGCTGACAAGGGTCATACATTTGACGTTCCCACCATTTTGGTTGTCAGCTGGGTGCCTCCGTTTTCCCCGCGTCATGTCTGCTAAGGTCTGGAATGACCAAGAGGTTTTTTCACATGTCCAGTGCCTGGATAGGAAAGCTGGAACAGCTAGGGCGGGCCGGGCATCTCTCCCCGTCTCTGTAGCCCCTCTACACGGCAAGCATGGGCTTCCTCAACGCTTGGCAGGCCCAGGGTGGCTGAACTTTTAACACAGCAGCTGGCTTCCTCCAGAAAAGAACCTTCCAGGAGGAAAGAAGTGGCAGCTGCCAGTGTTCGGGTCTTAATTAAGAGTCACTCCCGCCATAGTACAATCATCAAAACAGTCTCAAGTTCCACCCAGGTTTAAGGGAAAGAGATACTTAGACCCCCATATCTCTACAGAAGGAGTGTGAAAGAAATTTGTGGCTACTTTTAATCTGCACTAAGAGATACATATATTTCTTTCACCTAATATTGTGTAATGAGACGGTAATTTGCATGAGTAAAATAACCACTGCCAAAGTAACTTCAACATGTAAATGCTTCACAATTAACATAACACATTAAAGAGATCATACACATGTAAATACTTCTCTCATTGCTTCACGTTTTTGTCATCGAAAGACAAGACACAAGAACCTCAATCATGAAAGAGAAAGGACATAAGAATTTAAGGTGTACAAACTCAAAGAAGAATCAGATTCACTGTTTAAAGTTTCTTCAAATTAAAACTTGGTCCCTCCAGCAACTTCTAGTTTTACCCAACAGATTAGTCAAATTGACATATTTCTACACTCTGAGATACAGAACTAGAATATTTGTTTAATTAATATACATTTTAATAGCCATTTAGTTGGCTTTTTAGTCAAAGAAGAAAACCACAAAAGGGCCATAATAATTGATAATACTAATACATACAGAATATTGTAAAATTCACTACTCAAGCCTTCCTTCTCCCATATATTTCTATATGTGTTTTTTTTTTAAATAGAGATAGGGTCTCGCTATGTTGCCCAGGGTGGTCTCAAACTCCTGGGCTCAAGTGGTCCTCCTGCCTCAAGCCCTCAAAGTGCTCAGATTGCAGGCATGAGCCAGCACACCCAGCTTATATATGTATGCGAATACACAAGGGATCCTAGTAGATATGGTTCCACACTTAAATATTTATTATTTATTCACACACTAACTGAATGCCTAATATGGGACATGCAGCATTATAGACACTGGGAATAAACAAGTAAGTGCAAAGACCCTGAGGCATAAATGTGCCTGGCATGTTCCAGGAATACCAAATAGGCCAGTGTGCCTGGAGTGTAATAAGTGAGGGTATGAAGAGCAAGTTGGATCAGCAAGTGGCATGAGATTCTTTTTTTAATTTAATGCAGAGTGAGACAGGATACCAGTGTCTTGGAGATGGTTCCATTTTTCAGTGTATTAGTTTTCTATTGCTGTGCAACAAATTAGCATAATCTCAGCAGCTGAAAACAAAATGCTTACTCTTATTATATTTTCTGACTCATGCTTTATATAAGGAAGCTATCGATGATCTCAAAGTTCCCATGGGTCCAGAGGCTAAGCACAGCTAAACTGTGTCTTCTGCTCTGGAGGTCCTCAGCCCACAAAGCTATAATTAAGGTGTCAGCCAAGCTGTATTCTGGACGCTGGACTGGGGATCAATCTGCTTCCAAGCTCATTCAGGTTGTTGGCAGAATTCATTTCCTTGCAGTTGCAGGACTAAAGGCCGTGGCTTTTGCTGACTATGGGCTGGAGGCTGCCTCAGCTCCTAGAGGATGCCTGCGGTTTCCTGCCACGTGGCCCTCTCCATAGACAGTTCATGTGGTTGATTACTTCCAAGCAAATGGAAGAATTTCTCTCTCTGGTCTAAGACAATCTTATATAATAAAAGATTTACATCTGCTGTATTCTACTGGGTAGAATCAAGTTACAGGTACTTGCACACAAGGGCCTGGGTCACTGGAGGTCATCTTAGGGTGAGTCTGCCACAATCACTATCACTATTTAAATCTATTCATTCTTCTCAAAAGGCTACAGAATGTTTCTTCCACCTGTTGAAGACTATTTGTTTCCGACTTTTGCCTTAAAAGACAATGTGGCAGTGAAGGTGCTTTGCATTTTTGCAAAATTTTGAGAGAATATCTGTAGAGTATTTGATAGCAGAGAGAGAGCCTTCGAAGCCTAAGTCAACTTTTGATTTTTGAGACAGGGTCATGCTATGTTGTTCAGACTGGATTCAGACTCCTGGGCTCCTCCAGCCTCAGTCTCCTGAGTAGCTGGAATTACAGGCATGCACCACTGGACCTGGCTCTAAGTGCATTTCAAGCTTTGATAGACACTGCCAAAACCTCTCAGAAAGGATGTTCCAGTTCACACCCCCACCAGCAGTACAGAAAACCACATAGTTCCTCCCCTCCAGGATATTTCTCTCACGTCTCTTAGCAGAATTTTGCAGCTTTCTTCACATAGGTGTTCTTCACTTGCTGATTTAGGCTTACACTCAGATAAAAGACACTGTTGGGCAAATAGGATAAAGAGTCAAGACCCCTCAGTGTGCTGTATTCAGGAGACCCATCTCACATGCAGAGACACACACAGGCTCAAAATAAAGGGATGGAGGAAGATATGCCAAGCAAACAGAAAACAAAAAAAAGCAGGGGTTGCAATCCTAGTCTCTGATAAAAAAGACTTTAAACCAACAAAGATCAAGAGACAAAGAAGGCCATTACATAATGGTAAAGGGATCAATTCAACAAGAAGAGCTAACTATCCTAAATATATATGCACCCAATACAGGCGCACCCAGATTCATAAAGCAAGTCCTTAGAGACCTACAAAGAGACTTAAGACTCCCACACAATAATAATGGGAGACTTTAACACCCCACTGTCAACATTAGACAGATCAATGAGACAGAAAGTTAAGGATATCCAGGAATTGAACTCAGCTCTGCACCAAGCAGACCTAATAGACATCCACAGAACTCTCCACCCCAAATCAACAGAATATAAATTCTCAGCACCACATCACACTTCCTCCAAAATTGACCACATAGTTGGAAGTAAAGCAATCCTCAGCAAAAGTAAAGAACAGAAATTGTAACAAACTGTCTCTCAGACCACAGTGCAAGCAAACTAGAACTCAGGATTAAGAAACTCACTCAAAACCGATCAACCACATGGAAACTGAACAACCTGCTCCTGAATGACTACTGGGTACATAACAAAATGAAGGCAGAAATAAAGATGTCCTTTGAAACCAACGAGAACCAAGACACAACATACCAGAATCTCTGGGACACATTCAAAGCAGTGTGTAGAGGGAAATTTATAGCACTAAATGCCCACAAGAGAAAGCAGGAAAGATCTCAAATTGACACCCTAACAACACAATTAAAAGAACTAGAGAAGCAAGAGCAAACACACTCAAAAGCTAGCAGAAGGCAAGAAATAACTAAGATCAGAGCAGAACTGAAGGAGATAGAGACACAAAAAATCCTTCAAAACAATCAGTGAATCCAGGAGCTGGTTTTTTGAAAAGATCAACAAAATTGATAGACTGTTAGCAAGACTAATAAAGAAGAAAAGAGAGAAGAATCAAATAGACGCAATAAAAAATGATAAGGGGTTATCACCACCGATCCCACAGAAATACAAACTACCATCAGAGAATACTATAAACACATCTGTGCAAATAAACTAGAAAATCTAGAAGAAATGGATAAATTCCTCAACACATACACCCTCCCAAGACTAAACCAGGAAGAAGTTGAATCCCTGAATAGACCAATAACAGGATCTGAAATTGAGGCAATAATTAATAGCCTACTAACCAAAAAAAGTCCAGGACCAGATGGATTCTCAGCCGAATTCTACCAGAGTACAGGAGGAGCTGGTACCACTCCTTCTGAAATTATTCCAATCAACAGAAAAAGAGGGAATCCTCCCTAACTCATTTTATGAGGCCAGCATCATCTTGATACCAAAGCCTGGCAGAGACAAAACAAAAAAAGAGAATTTTAGACCAATATCCTTGATGAACATCGATGCAAAAATCTTCAATAAAATACTGGCAAACCAAATCCAGCAGCAAATCAAAAAGCTTATCCACCATGATCAAGTGGGCTTCATCCCTGGGATGCAAGGCTGCTTCAACATATGCAAATCAACAAACTTATTCCACCATATAAACAGAACCAAAGACAAAAACCACATGATTATCTCAATAGATGCAGAAAAGGCCTTTGACAAAATTCAACAACCCTTCATGCTAAAAACTCTCAATAAATTAGGTATTCATGGGATGTATCTCAAAATAATAAGAGCTATTTATGATAAACCCACAGCCAATATCATACTGAATGGGCAAAAACTGGAAGCACTCCCTTTGAAAACTGGCACAAAACAGGGATGCCCTCTCTCACCACTTCTATTCAACATAGTGTTGGAAGTTCTGGCCAGGGCAATCAGGCAGGAGAAAGAAATAAAGGGTATTCAATTAGGAAAAGAGGAAGTCAAATTGTCCCTGTTTGCAGATGACATGACTGTATATTTAGAAAACCCCATCATCTCAGCCCAAAATCACCTTAAACTGGTAAGCAACTTCAGCAAAGTCGAAGGATACAAAATCAATGTGCAAAAATCACAAGCATTCTTATACACCAATAACAGACAGACAGAGAGCCAAATCATGAGTGAACTCCCATTCACAATTGCTTCAAAGAGAATGAAATACCTAGAAATCCAACTTACAAGGGATGTGAAGGACCTCTTCAAGGACAACTACAAACCACTGCTCAATGAAATAAAAGAGGATACAAACAAATAGAAGAACATTCCATGTTCATGGATAGGAAGAATCAATATCACAAAAATGGCCATACTGCCCAAGGTAATTTGTAGATCCAATGCCATCCCCACCAAGCTACCAATGACTTTCTTCATAGAATTGGAAAAAACTACTTTAAAGTTCTTATGGAACCAAAAAAGGGCCCGCATTGCCAAGACAATCCTAAGTCAAGAGAACAAAGCTGGAGGCATCACGCTACCTGACTTCAAACTATACTACAAGGCTATAGTAAACGAAACAGCATGGTACTGGTACCAAAACAGAGATATAGACAAATGGAACAGAACAGAGCCCTCAAAAATAATACCACACATCTACAACCATCTGATCTTTGACAAACCTGACAAAAACAGGAAATGGGGAAAGGATTCCTTATTCAATAAATGGTGCTGGGAAAACTGGCTAGCGTAGGAAGCTGAAACTGGATCCCTTCCTTACACCTTATACAAAAATTAATTCAAGATGGATTAAAGACTTAAATGTTAGACCTACATTAGAAGAAAACCTAGGCAATACCATTCAGGACATAGGCATGGGCAAGGACTTCATGTCTAAAACACCAAAAGCAATGGCAACAAAAGCCAAAATTTACAGATGGGATCTAATTAAACTAAAGAGCTTCTGCACAGCAAAAGAAAATACCCTCAGAGTGAACAGGCAACCTAAAGAATGGCAGAAAATTTTTGCAATCTACTCATCTGACAAAGGGCTAATACCCAGAATCACAAAGAACTCAAACAAATTTACAAGAAAAAAACAAACCCATCACAAAGTGGGCGAAGGATATGAACAGACACTTCTCAAAAGAAGACATTTATGCAGCCAAAAGACACATGAAAAAAATGCTCATCATCACTGGCCATCAGAGAAATGCAAATCAAAACCACAATGAGACATCATCTCACACCAGTTAGAATGGCGATCATTAAAAAGTCAGGAAACAACAGGTGCTGGAGAGAAGGTGGAGAAATAGGAACACTTTTACACTGTTGGTGGGATGATAAACTAGTTCAACCATTGTGGAACACAGTGTGGCAATTTCTCAAGGATCTAGAACTAGAAATACCGTATGACCCAGCCATCTCATTACTGGGTATGTACCCAAAGGATTATAAAGCATGCTGCTATAAAGACACATGCACACTATGTTTATTGCAGCACTATTCACAATAGCAAAGACTTGGAACCAACCCAAATGTCCATCAATGATAGACTGGATTAAGAAAATGTGGCACATATACACCATGGAATACTATGCAGTATAAAAGAATATGCAGAATACTATGCATAAAAAAGGATGAGTTCATGTCCCTTGTAGGGACATGGATGAAGCTGGAAACCATCCTTCTTAGCAAACTATTGCAAAGACAAAAAAAAAAAACCAAACACCACATGTTCTCATTCATAGGTGGGAATTGAACAATGAGAACACGTGGACACAGGAAGGGGAACATTACACACTGGGGCCTGTCATGGGGCGGGGAGAGGGGGAGGGATAGCATTAGGAGATATACCTAATGTAAATGACGAGTTAATAGGTGCAGCACACCAACATGGTGCATGTATACATATGCAACAAACCTGCACATTGTGCACATGTACCCTAAAAAGTATAATTTAAAAAAAAAAAAGAATCCACGAAATTAAAAAAAAAAAAAAGCACTGTTAATAGGAGCTATTTTTCCCACTGTATTTTCTGATTCTTGTAGTAAGGAAGCTATCCATTCTGGTAATTCCTTTTAATACCCCATCATGTTGTAAACAGTCGGGGGGAGTGGTCCTTGCCCCGGAGCTCCCAAGATGGTGACCAGCCGCTTCCAAAATGGTGGCAAGCCTGGTGTTCTCTGACCTGGGGTTCTTGGCCTCACGGATTCCAAGGAATGGAATCTTGGGCCATGCGGTCAGTGTTATAGCTCTATTAGAAGCTGTGGGTCACGGAAGAGAACCATGGAACCCAGTGACTAGCGTTCAGCTCGATTACGACGACCGTGGGCACTTAGCTGTGCAGGAACAATGGCAAGCCTTTAACCTGATCCGGAGCGGCAATGGGTACCTCACTGGATCAGGAGCACAGCAGACACCCTGCCGGATCTGGAGGGATGGAAGTAGTGGTGGGGCTGCAATGGCAGCAAACAGCAGTGGTGGACGGCGAGCAAAAGCTCAGTTTGAGCCGTAACAAACACGGACCAGAAAAGTGTGTAGCTGCAAGATTTAATAGAGTGAAAACAGAGCTCACAAAGGGAGCGGACCCAAAGAAGGTAGCCATTGATGGCTCAAATGCCTGAGTTTACATCCCAATCACTGTCCCTCCTGCTGTGCTCTCAGGCGATAGATGATTGGCTATTTATTTACCTCCTGTTTTTGCCTAATTAGCACTTTAGTGAGCTCTCTTTACTACCTGATTGGTCAGGTGTGAGCTAAGTTGCAAGCCCCGTGTTTACAGGTCGATGCCCTCACCTTCCCAGCTAGGCTTAGGGATTCTTAGTCGGCCTAGGAAATCCAGCTAGTCCTGTCTCTCAATGTTAGCATAACAGTTCTTCCATTTGTTTTCCAGGGCTCTCCATGTACACAATCACATCTGTGGATAGTGCAAAATTTTCCCCTTCCAGGTTTTAAATACCACCTCGTTTCCCTCCTTTCTCTTGTCTAGTTCTTCCAGGGCAATAGTTAATTAGAAATAGTAAGTCATGTTGTCAATATTATAAACATTTCGACAATTAAACAGAATACTAAATTAAGGGCTAAAATACAAATTTTAAGATATATTTAGGAAGTAGCTACAATTTCTGTTTCATTGAAGTACAGTATCACAAATTAACGTAAATTTTCTCAAATGCTTTTAGGAATCTGCTGACTTTCTCCTTTCACTTAATAATAGGATATATTAATGTATTTTCAAATACTGAGCCATGCTTGTGGCTCAATATCATTCCCTTTCAGGGATGAAAACAACCTAAACTGAAATGTTATAAAGTATTGATTCTATTTGCTGATATATTATTTAAGAGCTCTATATAATATTGGTAAGTAAAACTGATCTACAACTTTATCTTTCACAGACTTGGCATTAGTGCCCTGCTGACGTCACAAAAAGAATTTGCAGTTTTCCTTCACTATGGTGTAGACCAGTTTCAATATCCAAAGATTTAACTGTTTCTTCCGAGCTTTAAAGCATTCAGCAGTGAAAATATCTGACTCTGGTGCTTTTTGGGGAACAGATGATTGCTGTTTGAAAATTCTCTCAGTTTATTTCACTAACTTCATTCAGATTTTTAAAATTATATGCACTGTGTATCTATTATTTCCGTATTTGTTTTCATACACTTAAGCCCTCTCTCCCAATCCCTTTTCTTGACTAGCCCACAGTTTATCTATTTTATCCTCCCTAATCCTCCCCCGAAATTTAGGATTCATAAATGCTACTTTTTCTCTCTTTTCTAATTCATTAATTTCTGCTTTTATATGTGTTATTATCTTCTAATTTGGAGAGTAGGTGAATGCTTATTTCATTTTTTTCTGACTCAGTTATACAGTTACTTAAGGCTATAAACTTCTCTCAGAATATAAGTTTTGCCCTGCCATTTTGGTTTTGATATGCTTGTTTTTGTAATATTTTTCCTAGATATTCTATAATTTTTAAGGTTTCTACTTCAATCCATGAAATATGAAAGTTTTTTAAATTCCTTATTACTGGGACTAATTTTTTTGCTCCTATTATTACTGTTGGTAATTCCTAAATTTGAGAACTATTATGGATGAGAAAAAAGTGATATTATTTCTGCCTTTTGAAATTTGGCATTTTCCTTTGTGGCCAGAAATTGATACTCAAGACTTATCAACCTCAGAATTAATCTTTCTTGAAATTTAGTGGATTCTCTGACCAGGTTAAGTGACTCAGAAAAAAAAAATCTGTCGTTTTACCATTAAAATTATTTCTGTTCTACGTGCCTGGTTCTATACCTGCGTTGATGTCTTCTGATGGGCCATCTTTGTCCTCCACATCCAATGCTTTCTCCATCTTCTCTCATCTGTCTTTCTCCTTTCATTCACTGTGACTGTTTCATCAATGATCATTTTTTAACTTTTGATTCTACTCATTTCCATTTTTAAATTGTGCATTTGTTTTGAAATGTTGTTTTGGATGTCTGTTGTCTTAGCTCAGCAAGCTCCCTTAAAGAATCATATTTAGTCACTTTATTTTTGAATTCCCATTTTACTGAATAGTTCTATAGAGATTAATTTTAGTAAGTTCATTTCTTCTCTTTCTTAGATCAGTATTTCTTCCAAAATAGATTATTGATGTACAGTTTACATTTTTCCCTCCTGCTGCAATACGTTTGTAGATTCCACACTGGGTATTTTGGTTGGTTAATTTCAATTATACAAATGTTTTAAGTGGACAGCTTTGTTAACACTTTTTATTCACACCACTACACCAGGGGTGACAACTTCTTGAATCTCTTCCCATGTTTTGCATATCTGTGTTATTCTTCCATGCACTACAGTTTTGCCTGCTCAGTGTTCTGTCACATGAGAGAATGGTTATTAGTCGGCTGGGGCTGCTATGACAGAATACCACAGACAGGGTAACAACAGAAATGTACCTTCTCACACTTCTGGAGGCTGTGTCCAAGACCATGGTGCTGGCAGGGCTAGCTTCTCCTGAGGCCGCCCTCCCTGGCTTGTGGATGGCTGCTTCTCCCTGTTCCCTCACAACATGGCCTTTGCTCTGTGCACGAGCCTCTTAAGGACACCAGGCCTATAGGGTTAGGACCGCACCTTCATGACCTCATTTCACCTAATTACTTCCTTCAAGACCCTACCTTCGAATACAGTTACAATGGTTAAAGTTAGGGCTTCAACATATGAGTTTTGGCAGGGGTCACAGTTTAGTCCATAACAAATGGGTACAGGGAGGATGAGGATTCAGCCAGGCATCTATGCAGCCTGGTCATTGCCCTCATTGCTGTGGTTTTGCTAACACACTTTAAGCTGTGTTCCCTCCCCTGACTGGGCTGTACACGATTCCAACAGAACCTCTGGTCCTCCAGTCACCCAGGGAGTCTCAGTCTCAGATGGCCAGTCTGGGCCAGTTTATCATCCACTTCCTAGCATTCTCAAGGCACAAGATGGACAGAGTATGAGATGGTCATGTTAAGACAATCACATTGGAAGTTATGAGGGTAGGAAACGAAACTTCCCCCTCTATCTCAGGGTTCATCTTTCCCACCTTCCTCTCCTGAGGCAATTCATTTTTTATTTAGTTTCCGTTTTGATGTTTTGTTTTCGACTGCCTTTCTGTTTATTGCTGGAGATGGCTAACACTGGGTGTTTATGATAGAGGTTCCCATAGGCCACATCCTAGCTATTCTCTCCTTTCTCTGAAAAGAGGAGGACAATCAGGAGGAGCCTGTACCTTTGTGGAAGTTGCAAGTCTTTACCCAAAGCTGCCCAAACCATCTCCTGCACCTACTTCTAAAGAAGAGCTTTTTGAGTATTTCACACATACAGGCCCCCTGTGGAAGGCCAAGTTGGGAGTATAAAAGAGATGGACCACCAGGCACAGTGGCTGACGCCTGTAATCCCAGCACTTTGGGAGGCCAAGGCGGGCGGATCACGAGGTCAGGAGATGGAGACCATCCTGGCTGACATGGTGAAACTCCATCTCTATTAACAATACAAAAAAATTAGCGGCATGGTGGCAGGCGCCTGTAGTCCCAGCTACTCGGGAGGCTGAGGCAGGAGAATGGCGTGAACCCAGGAGGCGAAACTTGCAGTGAGCAGAGATCGCGCCACTGCATTCCAGCCTGGGTGACAGAGCAAGACTCCGTCTTAAAAAAAAAAAAAAAAAGAGATGGACCATGCAAATTTTTGGAAATTTTGTTTGCTGGTCTCCAGCCTTTGTCTCTGACTGATACCAGGTTATTATTTTTTCTTCTAACCTACTGGTGGTCTGTATTGTAAGGCTGACAAATCTGTCTTTATTCTGTCATCTTAAAACATGTTTGAGATATCTGTTTTAGATAATAATAAGTAGACAAGAAATAATGCTGGTAAATACATAAGGAAAACATAATATACGGTAACGTGGCAAGCTCTAACTTGATAAGCTTCCTTACTCCTCCCACACTCCACACTGTAAGTAGATCACATATTTTTATTACAGTATTTTAATATCACCCTTGCTTTTTTCACCTAGAACCAGGGTTTCTAACCAGGTCTATTCATAGACTTTGGAGTTACTGTGTGCCCTTAAATCGTATATGAATGGTGTATACGAATTGGTATGTTTTCAGAAAGTGGATTATCTTTCATTAAATCCTCAAAAGGGTGTGAAACATAAAAACTGGTTATCACTGACCTAGAGGAATGAATGGGAAGGCTGCCAAGAATGGGTAGCAATGGAGAATGAAAAACAATTTATAACAGTTTGGATCTATCTCAATAATAAAATAAAGTAAAAGGGTTTTAAGTTACATAGAATGTGGATAAAAACACACAGACTTCCAAAAAAGTTACACTGTGGATCTGTCTGTGGCCCTAGAAACACAGTTCTGCAGGAACCACAGAATAATACGATTACACACAAGAAACAATTCTCATTTGGAGGACCTTTCCACGTCGATCCATCAATAAGTACAGCTTACTCTGTGCTTATTAGCACATTAAGCACAAATAACCTAATTCCTTCATTAAATTATGAAAATAATGACTAATCCTCTTCGTGGTCATTTCCCCCCATTTCCACCTAAAATAAATGACATTCCAGAGAAATCAAGTATTTGAAGCCTTTCCTAGGAGAATGTTTCAACTTTTACTTATTGCTGGGGCAGAGAAAGACAATTGCCTAAGAATGCGATAGCCTACAAATAAATTCCATTTTCAATCTACAAATAAAGCAATGTTGATTCAGCAACAAATTAAAGAGTACAGGAGATGGATATTGAGAATAACATTGAGATTACGATCCACATTTTGAGTTTCTGATGTCAACTGTTTCTTTATATGAACATATACAGAATTAGTATCATTCACAAAGGATTATAAATCTTCCCCACAACCTATTAATCCAACTACTTTAGAGATTTACTTTGGCACAGGCTAAAATCTGTAGCCCATGTGCACTTTTGGTAATTAAGAATAAGTAATAATGATGACAAACACCACACCAGCTGTGCAAGGATTAACAAGAACTTTCTTATGCACACAGCCAGGCAACGGCATGTGTGGCTCAAGCAACTATATAAAGCTCATGACTTTATGAAATCAAATACAGGGATTTCCTTTCTTACTCCCACACATTCCAACAGAGACATACATAAGCACTTTTGTGCAATTTAAACTTGAAGCCATCCATGTAGTAATGTTGACTGAAACACTATGCATCATTTAAGCTCAAAAGGAAAAAAACACAGCCTTGTTTTTCTTGGGACAGTAGAAAGACCACAAGGAACTTTCTAACTGTGTGGCTTAGCTGCCCGAAATCCCTTTTGGAAGAAGTCAGGCTATAAATGAATAAAGCAAGCTGCGTGACCTTGGGCAAGTTAATTTCAGCTCTCCAAGCTTCATTTTCTTGCATTGATCTGTAAACAGCAGATACATCAATACTATCTATCCTTTCAGGGTTGGCTGTTGATTCATGGTTTGCATGAACTAGAGCTTGCCCATGTCTGAAACATCAGCTCCTCATTGAGCCTTTAACGCCTACCCTCTCCCCCAAGCAGACTAGAATGCTTAGGAAAAAGAGTTTTGTATTTCATAATTATATCCATTATATCCTCTGCAGGCCTACTACTGTGACTGGAATAGGTAAATCTTCTGAAGACACAACTATGTTGACTCACAAATAATGCTTAGTACACTAAGTCTTTAAATTGCAGAAATGGTGTTAACCTGGCTTTGAACAAAGCAAACGACAGGCTCCTTGCAGGTCCAAACTCAGACGATCTCCAGACCATGCTACTGGGTTTCTACTGTGTCACAGTTGCACAGCTGACTTTCTCACTAAATACTGGACTTCTAGAAAGCATGACATGCTTTTTTAATCTTTTGTACCTGTTCACATAGCAGCTTAATAAATGTTTTCTGAAGAAATTAATAATTGTATACAAGGATGCTAGCGACAAGTATCAGGTCATTTAACTATTGTTATGAATAATTTCAGATATAAATGCAAGGAAAAAGAATAATATAATGAACTCCTACATACATCATCACCTAGCCAAATCAATTACTAACTCATGACCAATCTTAGTTCATCTATATTCCCACTCCTAAAATTATTTTGAAGCAAATTCCAGGAGAGTACAGATCTTGAGAGCTTCCAGTGATTAGGTTTGACTCTGCTCTAGAATTCTAGATAAATGTATCTCTGTCACATAAAGAAAAACTTACAGAATACTGCATGACAATCAAAAGAATTCATCACTATCTGGTCAAGAAAGAACAAGATATAAACAAAAGCAGAAGCCAAACCCTGCTCCCAAATCATTATGAATTAGGTATGCATAGGTAAGATATTAGAAAGAAGGTAATTCTACAAATATCTGCATAAGAAGTAATGACTAATGACTAATAGTGTCCTGAAAGACAGAGGTGCCTTCTTCAATATGCCCTCCAACCAGTTTCTTTCTTTCTTCTTCATTCAGGCAGAAGGCTGAATACCAGAGCATCTCAAAACAATAAATGATGGGTGTCCTTCATTATTTAAGTAGAACGTCCTGTGGTACAAGCTCATACCTTCCATGGCCATCTTAAATGACCTGAAGATGGCTCATGGGAGGAGGAAAACGGCACTAATACTGGATGGCAGAAGGCTAGAAGTTGTTTTAAACCTTTTTATTAAAAGGCTTTTTTGCCCAGGTGCAGTGGCTCACGTCTGTAATCCCAGCACTCTGGGAGGCTGAGGCAGGTGGACTACCTGAGATCAGGAGTTCAAGACCAGCCTGGCCAACATGATGAAACCCTGTCTCTACTAAAAATACAAAAATTAGCTGGGTTTGGTGGTGGGCGCCTGTAATCCCAGCCTCTCAGGAAGCTGCTACAAGAGAATGGCTTGAACCCGGGAGGCAGAGGTTGCAGTAAGCGGAGATAGCACCACTGCACTCCACCCTGGGCAACAGAGCGAGACTCCATCACAAAAAAAGTTAAATTTAAAAATACAAAATAAAACACTTTTTAGAGAAAAATCCAAAAGACAAATAGAGAGAGCAGATCTGTGAGGGGTGGTCAGTGTGACTCAGTGTGAAGGGGGAAGTCTGACCAGATGTAGAGGAGAGAACAGGACAAACGTGGCAACACCTGGATCCTCCAGAAAATGTGGGGACCGAAGAACAGCATGCAATCAAGCTTAGAGGTGGAAGGAGAAAGAAAGCTTACAGAGCTGATTCTGCCCTCCAGGGTCACTCTCAAAGAGAAATCAACCAACTGGAAAGCTAAAACAAGGAGCGCTTTTGAAGGACTTTTCATCCTGTGCCAAATTAATCCAGTGACATAAGACTGCATGGCTTGTAATTTCCTTAACCCATAATGACCACATTCTTCTGGATTTCCAGGTTCCACACTAAAGTTAATCCCTGCACTTTTTGAATGTGGCTGACAATTCGCACTTCACCTATAAAACTGGGAGACCCTGCCAAAGCAAAAGAGGAAAGGCTATGAATCTTTATGACAGAGAGCATCCTTGCAGGAGAACCAGAATGTCATCCTCTTCCCTGCTCCTAAGCTCCTCACTGCGGCAGTTAAAAGGTACTCAGCGTGCAGAAAGAGAGTAAACACAGCAGGCCTGAGCCTGCTATCCTTAGAAAGGCCTGCCTGCAAACTTGGACATGTTTTGGCATCTGGGAACTTGGCTGGTACACAGTTCTATAAACTGATATAAAACTTTCCCTAAATGGTTAGGGTGTATCCCATGTGCCCAAACTGTTTGTACAAAAATGTGCATGTGCAGGTGTCATGCTGAATACCTCCTTGCCTTCTGGGAGCCTGGAATTTTGGTACACACTAGGTAAAGCATGCACATGTGACTATCTCCCAACAAAAACCTTGGGCACTTAGTCTCTAATACCTAGGCTTTCTTGGATTGAAACATCATCCACTTGGGGCTGCATTTTTGTTGCTGGGGAAGAGTAAGCTCCGTAAGGCCCCTCCTGGGAAAAAACAGGAGGAAGCCGGGATGTGGATTTGGATTGCTGCAGATGCCACCTGTGTCTTTTTCTCTTATGATCTGGCTGCATATTCTCACTACGGGGCTGCCTCCAATCTAACTGTGAGTGCAACTATGTGCAGAGTCTCACAGGTCCTTCCAGTAAATCTCCAGACAAAGACGTGGCCCTAAGGACCTCTAACATACCCAGAGAAGCAGGCCCTAGACCTAATGGAAAGACTTCTATTTGTTTTCTTTTCTTTTTTTTTTTTTTTAGGTTCAGGGGTACACATGAAGGTTTGTTATACAGACAAATTGTGTGTCACGGGGGTTTGGTGTAAAGGTTATTTTGTCACCAAGGTGAAAAGCATAGTAAACAATACATAGTTTTTCTTGTTTTTCTGTTTTATTGAGACAGGGTCTCTCTCTGTCACTCAGGCTGCAGTGCATGCATGGTGTGATCATGGCTCACTGCAGCCTCGACCTCCTGGTCCCAAGCAATCCTGCCACCTCAGCCTCCCAAGTAGCTGCGACCACAGGTATGCACCACAACACCAGGCTCGTTTTTTTGTATTTTTGTAGAGACAGGGTTCCACCATGTTGCCCAGGCTCTAATAGGCAGTTTTTTGATCCTCATGCTCTGACCTCCCTCGTCCCTCGAGTAGACCCTGGTGTCTGGTGTTCCCTTTTTTGTGTCCCTACGTACTCAATGTTTGGCTCCTGTTTATAAGTAAGAACATGTGATAATTTTCTGTTCTTTTGTTAGTTCACTTAATAGACCTCCAGCTCCATCCATGTTGCTGCAAAGGACGTGATCTTATTCTTTTTAGTACTCCATGGTGTATATGTGCCACGTTTTCTTTATCTGGTCTTACCACTCATGGGCATTTGGATTGATTCCATTGAAAGACTCCTATTTGGAGGACCCTCTGTGGAGGCCCGCTTCATCAAGTAGCCATGTTGCCCACTCTGACTTTTAGTTATCTTGGAAACTGGAAGATTAATTGAAGTCTAGCAGAACTGGAACTGTCATTCCCCAGTGTGCCTGAGCTAAGACTGTTAGCCCTTAGTTTAGCCATTTTCTGGCTAACATTCATTCGTCAAAATGTTTAGTTAGGTAGGATGTTACTGTTTGCCATTCCAAAGATGCAGGAACTGAGATTCGTGCAAACGCTTACCTATTGGTTATCACTAACTAAATGCAGCATTTGTGCTTCTGAATGTTTTGAATTTGGGAGACATTCGTAAGAATTCAAATGAGATAATGAGGTTGCACCATGAAGACCTTACCTGAAGGACAGGGTGCCTTCTTCATCTGCCCTCCAATCAATTTCTTTCCTCTTCCTCATTCAGGCAGAAGGCTGAATATCAGGAGTATCCAAAACAATGGAAGGTGGGTATCTTACATTATTTAAGTAGAACGTCTTTTGGTATAGGCTCATACCTTCCATGGCCAAACTCAGGAATGATTATTTTAATAGGAGGTTTCCTTGGTGGCTGGCCCCAGGTGGGGAAAGGAACACAGTATCACTGACAGAATAAAGCATGAGTCTGAGGTGAGGGGCATCTTTACCTCCTCTCCTCTCAGTTCCTACACAGAAGCGTGGGGAAAAAGTCAACACTAAAAGGCCACAAAGGCTGACTCTGAAGAAATGTTCTAGACCCCAACTTTTCACGGATCATGCTGCAGCTCTTGGTTTCCCCATGGTTCTAGGTTTCTAACCTGAGAGGTCCCCAAAATTCCTGAAAGTGTATATACTTTTTGGTGTGTATATATATAAACATTCAATTTTCTGGCAACAGAACCCAAAGCTCTCATCACATTTTTAAAGTGGGTCTTAAGGTACTGAAGTTTCAGAGCTAGATGGAGGAAAAGGCTGTCAGATGGAGGAGGGAACTGTAAAATGCTACCTGACCAAACGAACGGCAGGCCAGAGGACCAGCCAGCCAGGAGATGTGGAAGAATGCAAGGCACAGAATAGAGACCAAGATCTCAGAAAACATGATCTAGTAAATGAAATTAGTGGAAGTTCAGAGGAAAGCTACTTCTGGTTTAAACTGTGAGCTGAGAAAACTGAAAAATAAAGTTAAACAAGTTTTAGCCATAAAATTATGGGAGTCAACCAATAGGCTCAGGTTTGAGTGGCTTCAAAGAGCCAGTTTCCACCTAAAACTATGTTGACCAGATACACACGTTCCATCTGTTTTCCTAAGGACTGGGCCTAAGAAGCAGCCAGCCTCAGGGACAGGCAGGAGACACCTGCAGTAAGGGAAATAAAAACTACACTGAGTTAAACCAAACTCACTAAGTAAACTATGTATCTGTGAATTTATTGAACTGCAAGTGCCTCACACTCTGTATTTTCTCACACTGCTGGAGAGACGATTTGGTTGCAACCAAAACTTTGCCAAAGTGGCATAAGTAAAAATGGATTTATTAAAAGGAATCAGCAGGAAGTAGCAAGAGCTGGGACTCAAGACTGCCTTGGATTAGTAATGAGAGGCCAACAAGAGTCAAGGCAGCAAGTCTCCACTTCTCACCCACTCCTCTTCTCCCTCCTGAGGAGCTGCCAGGTTCTCTCCCCATCACTGCCTTTTCTCTGTTCTGCCTACACCTGACCCAGCACAGAGATGTCTTCAGCCCCAAAGCCCAGAGACAATCTCATAGTAACTGGCTCAGTCTCCCCAAATCCTAATTCTCAATTTCTAGCAGAGAGAATCTGTCTCAGCTCAGATCGCAGTCTGATAATTCATGTGCTTAGCTCTGTGTCAGCAGCAGACCCAGAGAAGACAGGCACCAAGCCTCACTAACATGGCAGGAGGGATTCATGTCCACAGTGAGCAGTTCTCAGTGCAGCTGGGCTGTCGCCTGAAGGAAATACTTGTACCAAATGATTACAGGGCACTACAGACTGAGGAGGGACCCAGAAAAAGGTAAAAAGAGGAAGTGGCTATGAGTTCAGAGTCTAGAAAAATACCCTTCTCCCAATCCTGCCGATCTAGAAGGAGCAAGAAATCATTCCAGAAAAATTTTTTTTAAAACTTCTCTGCAAGTATCCTAGTCTGATGTAAATGGCTATATGATTACAGAAGCTTCAACAGTGTATGTATTAATGTATACTTTATCATTCTTAATTACAATGATTTTGCTAAAAGCATGTAGCTTATTCTCAATACATTTGTTTACAGTTTAGAAAAGTTAGTTTTTCATATATTATGTGATACCACATGTTTATCTTTCCCCACTTAGTCTATCTGGTGTAATTTTAGATTTCTGAAAATATATTTGAGACATCAAAATATTCTATTTTCAGTGATTTAGTTCAATCTGCAATAATTCCGTATCTGCTGTTTCTGAGGATCAGTGTAGCCTATTAAAGAGTGACAATGAAGACAAAAGGTTTTTACCCTAAAGCCATTTCAAATGGAAGGAGCAGCAGCAGAGTCTAGGGCTTAAGAATCCACCTCCAAAGCCAGGCAGCCTGGGACTGAATCCCCACTTACCAGCTGTGTGAATTTGGGAAAATTCTTCACCTAAACTTCAGTTTCCTCGTTTGTAAAGCAGGGATGAAAGTAATGTCTACCTTTCAGAGTTGTTGAGCAGGATCTGAACCGTGACGTTCTTTACAGAATATGAGCACTTAGTAAATGTGAGACATACTCTTATTCTGTATGAATTATATTGATGGTGACGAAGATGAGGAGGAAGATGGTAACCAGAGAGGCCTGACACTGTCTGAAGATCCTAGAGAGACTGTCTTGGCTGTGGGGTGTATGTCACCCTGGAGACAGCACACTAAAAGCAGTATGAGGAGAGGGCAGGTGACCAGGGGAGAGGAGTTTGCTTTCCTGTCATTACCCTCTAGCTGTAAAAATCAGTTAACCCCTTGATTTTCTCAAAAAGCAAACAAGCAATTGCAGTCACTTAATATTAACTGCATATATTTGTATATACTTCATCAGACAACAACAGTGGAAGAGCTAAGGGACAGGCTTTGGAAACAGAGTGGGCTCAAATCCCAGTTCGGCCATTTTCAGTTCTATAACCTCAAGCAAGTTAATGACCCTCCATGAGCTTCATGTGTCTCATTTGGAAATGGCAGTGAGAGGCATGGAGTAGCTCACTTCATCCCTGTAACCACTCCATCAGGGAGTAATTCCATTTTTCTTATTTCATAGATGAGGAAACTGATAATGAGGTTAAACAGGTCACTTAAGTCCCTCAAAAGTCACATGACTTTTTTTTTTCCCCCAAGATGGCAGATGAGAGGCTTTCTGCATACCTCAGCCACTTGGAAATAACAAAATAGTGCATAAAGATAAACTCTGTGAGCCTTAATTCAAAAAGGAAAATGAAAATCCGCTTCAATAGCAAAGGACACCCCAGACTCCAGAGAGGAGAAGGTGGGCAAACAGCCTCCATGATGGCATCTGGCTGGTAAAAGTGGGTGAAGCCTCAATACATAAGAGGCAGAGGACCTCCCTCTGTCACTTCCCTTACTGCTAGGGATCCGCGCAACCCAGGCTGAGGGAGAGCACTTTGTTTCTCTTGAGCCTTGGAGCAAACTTGGGGAGAAGCTTACAGATGCTGAGATGGACACACTGAGAAAAGCTGCATGTATTTTCTCAGAACCAGGAATGACAGGGGGATGCCATTTTTAATCCAGGCTCAAACAAGGCAGTCATTCTTCAGCAATTTGGCAGTGTGGCCATGCAGACAATTTGGTCTTGGATCAAATATTGCAGCATTTGCTCTGCAGCAGGGGAAAGGCCTCCACAGCCAAAACCGAGCAACAAATATAGAAAGTAACCCAACAGTAGGTACTAGAATTGTGCTCTCCCTCATCACAGGTCCGAAAGTAAGAGGAGAGTTGCTTCAGCCATGGTTTGTCTGGGCAATGAGGCTTGCAGACAGAGCCAGCTTGGTGACCTGGAACTGGTTTGCATATGTCCCTGCTGGGCGCCCAGCCTCCTCTCCTGAGGTTATGGTGCAGCAGGGCCTTCTACACTCCACCCCTAGGCAGATTTCCATGCATTCAGAGCACGTGCTCACCTGGATCAGTAGCCTGAGCCACCCATCTTTCCTGTGCAGAGACCGTGGTACAGTGAGGCCCTCTCTTCCCCACACCCAGGAGTATCTCCAGGCATTCAGAGCACCCACTTGCCTGGATCTGCAGCCAGAGCTACCCCTCCCTTCTTGTGCAGAGACTGTGGTGCAGCAGGGCCCTCTCTGCTCCATACCCAAGCAGATCTCCTGGCACCTGGAGGACCCACTCTCCTGGATGAGATTAGGCAGCTCCACTGCCTCATGCAGAGAACTTGAGGCCAGGTGAGGTTCCCAGCTCCACACCTAGGCACATCTCTATGTGCCTAGTAAGATGTGCCTAGCAGCCACCCATTGGACCACCCCCTCAAAGCTGATGCTCGGATCTGCCATTGGAGGACCTGTAGGTAGGCCTGCCTGGTCTGGCCTGCCCACCTTGAAGCCCTCCTCCAGGTTGGAGCAGGGTGCTCAGACCACTGTGCACCCCACAGATTGGCCCTGAGGCAACAGAGAGCTTCCCCAGTAAACAAGGATCAAGTTTCTACTCAACTGTATTGGCCACAGCTGGCTCTTAACTCAAAAGTCACTTCTTGGCCTGGAGGTTGAATGGCACAACACAATAAGAAATCAGACATAAGCACACAGCACTCAGGAACGAGGTAAGTTTCCTGAGACCACTGCCCCCTGGTCCTACAGGAGGCAGTGAGCCTGCTCACAAGCCACCACAAAAAGGCTATTTATAACCAAAGAACTCAAACAGACACCTTGCCAGTGAAACCAGCCAGATCTGGAGACCCAACTCTTGGTGTGGTCCTCCCACAAGGGAGGTGGGAACACAGCCTCCAAAGGCTACCGTGGGTTAAAGGAAACACGGGCATGGCATTAGCCGCTAAAGGTGGCACCACCACAGCCCTGGAAAGAACATGGAGAGGGGGTCATCTCATACTCCCATCCCCCCTCCTCAGTGTGCTGTGGCGGACTTGGCAGTGCGTCCTCCTATTGGGGCCTGGAGAGTCTGGGCTGAAAGAAACTGCTTCCTGGGGCTTCTCCAGTGGCTCCAGCCGCTGAACGCGAATGTGCACTGAGGGAGGGCGCTTTTCATGCTTCTCTGTTGCCTGCCTCTGCCCATTCCCCAGGCAGCTATTACTCTTATGCGCCATCTACTGGACTGCAGCTTAAACAACACCACCAAACAAAATTACATCCCTACAAGCAACAAAGGAGAAAGCCACTGCAGGAACCTATCTGCAACCAAGGAACTCATAAACAGCCTTGGAACTCTGAAAATACCCAGAAACGTAGCCAAAAAATCACACACAATATACACCACAGTAATAGCCCCAAGGGCAAAAAGAATAAAAAATCAAGAACTCTCATCCAAACAATAACAAAATCAAAAAAAAGAAAACATCAGTTCTTTCAAATGAGAAGAAACCAGCATAACAACTCCAGCAGTAGAAAAAGCCAGACTGTTTTGTCACCTTCAAAGGATCCCACTAGCTCCCCAGCAATGGATTCTAACCGGAATGAAATGTCTGAAATGACATATAAAGAATCCAGAATATGGATAGCAAAGAAATGCAACAAGATCAAAGAGAAAATTGAAATCCAAGACAAGAAACAACACAAAAACGACTCAAGATTCAAAAGATGACGTAGCTATGTTAAGAAGAAACCAAACAGAACTTCTAGAATTGAAAAATTCACTATAGGAATTTCAAAATACAGCTGGAAGTCTTAACGGCAGATGAGACCATGCAAAAGAATTTCAGAACTCAAAAATCAGTGCTTCAAATGAACCCAGTCAGACAAAAATTAAAAAAAAAAAAGAATTTTAAAAAATGAACAGGCTGGGCGCAGTGGCTCACGCCTATAATCCCAGCACTTTGGGAGGAGGAGGCGGGCGGATCACGAGGTCAGGAGATGGAGACCATCCTGGCTAACACGGTGAAACTCCGTCTCTACTAAAATGACAGAGTGAGACTCCGCTTCAAAAAAAAAAAAAGAACAAAGCAGCCAGGCACAGTGGCTCATGCCTGTAGTCCCAGCACTTTGGGAGGCCGAGGCGGGCGGATCTTTTGAGCCCAAGAGTTCAAGACCAGCCTAGGCAACATGGTGAGACCCCATCTCTACAAAAAAATGCAAAAACTTAGCAGCGCATGGTCATGCACACCTGGAGTCCAGCTACCAGGAAGACTGAGGCGGAAGAATCACCTGAACCCAGAAAGTTGAGGCTGCAATGAGCCGTGATTATACCACTGCACTCCAGCCTGGGCAAGAGTAAGACCCTGTCTCAAAAAAAGAAAAAAAAGAAACTACGTAAGTATTTGAGAAATACGAGATTATGTAAAACAACCAAATGTATACCTTATTGGCATTCCTGAGAGAAAAGAAAATAAGCAACTTGGAAAACATATTTGGGGATAAAATTCAGGAAAACTTCCCCAATCTTGCTTGAGAGGTTAAAATGCAGATATAAGAAATCCAGGCTGGGTGTGGTGGCTCACACCTGTAATCCCAAAACTTTGGGACACCGAGACAGGAGGACTGCTTGAGCCAAGGAGTTCTAGACCAGCCTGGGCAACATAGGGAGACCCCATCTCAACACAAAATACCAAAAAAAAAAAAAAAAAAAAAAAGATTTAGCTGGGTGTGGTGGCACATGCCTGTAGTTGCAGCTACAGTTTTAGGAAGCTGACATGGGAGGGCTGTCTGAGCCTGGGAGGAGGTCAAGGCTGCAGTGAGCTGTGATTGCACCACCGCACTCCAGCCTGGGCAACAGAGTGAGACCCTATCTCAAAAAGAATAAAAAAAAAAAAAAAAGAAAAAAAAAAAAAGAAACCCAGGGAACTCCTATGACATACAAGACGACCGAGTCCAAGGCACATAGTCATCAGACTTTCCAAGATCAACGCAAAAGAAAAAATCTTAAAGGTAGCTACAGAAAAGGATCATGTTACCTATAAAAAGAAACCCATCAGACTGACAGCTGACTTCACAGAAGAAACTTTATAAACCAGAAGAGACAGGGGGCTGAGGCACAAGGATCACTTGAGCCTGGGAAGTCAAAGCTGCAGTGACCCATACTCATACCACTGCACTTCCAGCATGGGTGATGGAGCAAAGCCATGTCTTTAAAAAAAAGACTAAAAATAAAAGACATAGGGTGGCAAATTGAATTTTAAAACCAAGATCTGTCCTTCTGCTGTTTGCAAGAGACCCATCTCACATATAATCACACCCCTGGGCTCAAAGTAAAGGGATGGAAGAAAATCTACCACACAAATGGAATCAAAAAAGAGCAGAGGTCCCTACTCTTATATATATATATCAGAAAATATAGACTTTAAACCAACAACAGTAAAAAAGGACAAGTAAGAGCATTACATAATGATAAAAGGTTAAATTCAACAAAAAGATTTAACTATTCTAAATATATTTGCACCCAACACTGGCACACCCAGATTTATAAAACAATTACTTCTAGACCTAAGAGAATACTTTGACAGCCACATAATAATAGAAGGAGACTTCAACACCTCACTGATGGCATTAGACACATCACAGAGGCAGCAAATGAACAAAGAAATTCTAAACTTAAATTCAACACTTGACTAACTGGACCTAATAGGCATCTACAGAATACCCAACAACCACAGAATAGTCATTCTCCTCATCTGCACATGTAACATTCTCAAAGACTGAACACATGCTCAATCATAAAGCAAGTCTCAATATACTTTTTAAAAATTGAAATCATACCAAGCATCTTCTCAGACCACAATGGAATAAAAATAGAAATTAATACCAAGAGCAACTCTAAAAAACACACAAATACACGCAAACTAAACAACTTACTCCTGAATGACTTTTGGGTAAACAACAAAATTAAGGCAGAAATCAAAAACTTCTTTGAAACAAACAAAAGTAGACATAATATACCAAAATCTCTGAGATATGGCAAAAGCAATGTTAAGAGGAACATTTACAGCACAAAATACCTACATCAAGTGGAAAGATCTCAAATTAACAACCTAACCTTGTACCTAAAGAAACCAGAAAAACAAGAACTAAACCCAAAGTTAGCAAAAGAAAAAAAATTACTAAAATCAGAGCAGAACTAAATGAAACCAAGACCCAAAAAAACCATACTAAAGATCAATGAAATGAAAAGTTGGTTCTCTGAAAGGATAAACAAGATTGATAGGCTGCTAGCTAGATTAACAAAGGAAAAGGAGAGAAGATCCAAATAAGCACAATCAAAAATAACAAAGGTGACATAACAACCGATACCACAGAAATTGAAAAGATCCCCAGAGACTACTATGAACATCTCTATGCACACTGATTAGAAAATCTAGAAGAAGCAGACAAATTCCTGGAAACATACAACCACACAACTTCCCAAAATTGAATCAAGAAGAAAGACAAATCCTGAACAGACCTATAATGGAGTAATGAAACTGAATCAGTAATTTTAAAAACCTACCAACCAAGAAAAGCCCTGGACGAGATGGATTCACAGCCAAATTCTACCAGGCATACAAAAAAGAGCTGGTACCAATCCTACTGAAACAATTCCAAAAAACAGAGGAGGAGGGACTCCTTCCAAACCCTGTCTTTGAAACCAGTATCATCCTAACACTAAAAGCTGGAAAAGACAAAACAACAACAAAAAACTACATGCCAATATCTCCAATGAACACAGATGCAAAAATCCTCAACAAAATAGTAAACCAAATCCAGCAGCATATCAGAAAGTTAATTTGCCATGATCAAGTAGGCTTTATTCCTGGGATGTAGCAGTGGTTCATCTACCCAAATCAATAAATGTGATTTACCACATAAACAGAATTAAAAACAAAAACTATATGATCATCTCAATAGATGCAGAAAAAGCATTTGATAAAATCCAATATGTCTTTATGATAAAAAGAAAAAAACCAACAAACTAGGCATTGAAAGAAGACACCTCAAAATAATAAAAGCCATTTATGATGAACCCACAGCCAGCATTATACTGAATGAGTAAAAGCTGGAAGCATTTTCCTTAAGAACTGGAACTAGACAAGGATGTCCACTCTCACCATTCCTATTCAACATACTAGAAGTCCTACCCAGAGCAATCAGGCAAGAGAAAGCAAAGGCATTCCAAATAGGAAAAGATGAAGTCAAATTATCTCTCCACTGACAATATGATTCTCTACCTGGAAAACCCTAAAGATGCTGCCAAAAGACTACTAGATCTGATTAACAACTTCAGCAGACTTTCAGGATACAAAGTCAACATTTAAAAATCAACAACATTTCTTTACATCAATAACATCTGAGCTGAGAAGTCAATCAAGAATGCAATCCCATTTACAATAGCCACACACCCACACAAAAACCCAGGCGTATATTTAACCAAAAAAGTGAATGATGTCCAAGAGAAGAACTACAAAACACTGCTGAAAGATATCACAGACAATACAAATAAATGGAAAAGCATTCCATGCTCATGGGTTGGAAGAATCAGTATCATTAAAATCTCCATACCGCTCAAAGCAATCCACAGATACAACATCATTTCTATCAAATTGCCAATGTCATTTTTCAGAGAATTAGAAAAAACTTTTCTAAAATTCATATGGAATGAATAAAAAAGCCTCAACAGTCAAGGCAGTCCTAAGCAAAAAGAACAAAGCCGGCTTCAAACAATACTACAAGGCTACAGTAATCAAAACAGCATAGTATGGGCACAAAAACAGACATACAGACCAGAACACAGACCCCTGAAATAAAGCCGTACACCTACAACCAAGTCATCTTTGACACAGTTGACAAAAAACAAGGCAGAAAGGACTTCCTATTCAATAAATGGTGCTGAGAAAACTGGCTAACTCTATGCAGCAGAATGAAACTAGACTACTACCTCTCATCATATACAATGAATTAACTAAAGATGGAGTCAAGACTTGAATGTAAGACTTCAAACAATAAAAATTCTAGAAGAAAACCTAGGAAATACTCTTCCAGATAGTCGCCTAGACAAATAATTTATGAAGACCCCACAAGCAAATGCAACAAAATCAAAAATAGACAAATGGGATTTAATCTAAAGGGCTTCTGCACAGCAAAAGAAACTCTCAACAGAGGAAACAGACAATCTACAAAACGGGAGAATATATCTGCAAACTATGCATCTGACAAAGGACTAATTTCCAGAATCTATAAGGAACTGAAATGAATAATTAAGAAAAAACAGCCCCATTAAAAAGTGGGCAAGAGACATGAACAGACACATCTCAAAAGAAGACAGACAAATGGCCAAAAAACATACGAAAAAAATTGTTCAACATCATTAATCTTCAGAGAAATGCAAATTGAAACCACAAGGAGATACCATCTGTATTAGGCCATTCTCACACTGCTATAAAGAACTACCTGAGACTGGGTAATTTATGAAGAAAAGGGGCTTAACTGACTCATAGTTCCACAGGCTGTACGTGAAGCATGGCTGGGAGGCCTCTGGAAAATTACAATCATGGTGGAAGGTGAAGGAAAAGCAAGCACGCCTTACCGTGGCGGAGCAGGAGAGAGTGAGCAAGCAAGGGGGGAAGTGCCACACACTTTTAAACCATCAGATCTGAGAAAAACTCACTATCACAAGAACAGCATGGGGAAAATCCACTCCCATTATCCAATCACTTCCCACTAAGTCCCTCCCTCAACACTGGGAATTACAATTCAACATGAGATTTGAGTGGGGACACAGAGCCAAACCATATCACCATCTCACACCAGTCAGAATGGTGATTATTTAAAAAGTCAAAAAATAAGGTGCTAGTGAGGTTGTGGGAAAAAAAGAGAATGCTTATACACTGTTGGTGGGAATGCAAATTAGCTCAGCCCCTGTGGAAAGCAGTTGGACATTTCTCAAAGAACTAAAAATAGAACTACCATTCAACCCAGCAATCCCTTACTGGGTATATATCCAACAAAATAAATGAATAAATCATTCCACCCAAAAGACACATGTAGTACTTGTATGTTAATCGCAGCATTATTCACAATAACAAAGACATGGAATCAATAGAGTGCCCATCAATGGTGGACTGGATAAAGAAAATGTGGTACATATACACCACGGAATACTATGCAGCAATAAAGTTAAAAAACCAAAATCACGTCCTTTGCAGCAACATGGATGCAGCTAAAAGTTGCTATCCTAAGTGAACTAACGGAGAAACAGAAAACCAAATACTACATGTTTTCAATTATAAGTGGAAGCTAAATCTTGGGTTTACACAGATATAAAGATGAAAGTAATAGACAATGGAGACTCCAAAAGGGGAGGGGGTGGGGGAAGGGGAGAGAGAGACAGAAAGGGTGGAAAAACTTCCTACTGAGTACTATGTTTACCATATGGGTGACAGGATCGAAGCTCCAACTTCAACACCACGTAATATACCCCTGTAACAAACCTGTACATGTATCCCCAAATCTAAAATAAAATGGAAAAAAAAAGTCACACAATTGGGTGGAGCTGAGATTTCAACTCAAGGAATTCCACTTTAGAGCCCACTATGCCACATTATACTATACTGTCTACAGAATGTTCAATTAAATGTCATATAAGGAGCCCAGCCTAGTGCCTGGCACACAATCATCTTTCAATCAATGTTAGCTATTATAATTATTATTGCTCCCAATTTTATCTTGAGAGATACAAAAGAGACAGCTCTAAAAGCTTTACTTTACAAAGAAAAAAAAAATAGTGAGCACTAGCTCAAGGCAAAAAACCAAGCCCAAATATACCCAAACTACCCTCTCCCCTCAAGAAAAGGCATCTGATGGTGCCTTCCCTGGAGCCGACCTACACATACGCCACCACACTCGCCCTCTCATTCTTTCCTTCCTATCTTCCCTTCCAAGTACTCTTGCTGTTCCTGGGAATATAAACAACCTAAAAATGCAATGAAGAATAGGGTCATATTCTTCATCATCATTTTTTATTCTGCAAATACTGATTGAATGCCAAGTTCTAAACACTGAGCTAGGCTCCGAGGAGCTCTCTTTGCAGCTCTGCATCTCCAGATGCTTGGGCAGAAAATTTCAGAGTGGGCAGGACCTCAGAGGCCTGCTTTCTTCCACCTCAATCCCATCCCTAACATGAACATGTTCTCATTATTATAAATATCATGAAGTCCTTCTTTCTAGTGAATCAAAAACTCACCTCCTGGCAAGTACTGCTCACTTGTACTCAGTATGCTTTCTTAGACAACACAGAATAAATCTATGCACCCTTTATATTGGAGCCCTTCAATTTTCTGGAGACTGCCTCAGTGCTTTGTCTATACTGGGCACTAAAATGATGCAGAATGACTCTCTCCTAAATTTGCTCTTATCAAACCACTCTGGTCCCAAGGGAAAACACAATCTACCATTTACAGAGCCACATGACAGCAGAAGCTTCCAATGCCACAGCTAAAGAAAAACAGAATAAGGAAGACAATGTCATTATTATTTTCCTTCTCTCCTTAAAGGAAAGAGAAAGGAAGACAGAAAGTTTCCTGTGCTTTTAAAGTCTCTTTTTAAACACTCCAGAAAATGCAAAGCCCTGCTGAGAAGAAGAAAAAAAACACACACACAAAAAACAGTAAAGTTTTCATAGCAATGCCAAACAAGTCAACATTCATGAAAACTGGGGATGGGGGGGAGTCTGAACATTTGTCAAATATTCTTGCTATGGGATTTTGACTTCTACACTGAACAGTCAATACTCAGGCAGACACAAAGCTTTTAGAACCTTTGCAGCTTTATTATTGCTGCTGCTATTGTTGTTGTTGTTGTTTAAGACATTTATTTTTCTCTCACATAAAAACTACTGCTGCCTAGCAACCCAGTGCCAGCAAAGCTAAATCAAGAAGCATTTTTGGCTAGATGTTTTTTAAAGAGATTTCTTTTTCCCATTAAATGGCAAGCATGCTGTAAGACTGGAAGACTCTTGCACTTGATGGAAAATGGTTTGGATACTACTCACTCAGTCTCTTTATATATTAAAGAATGACAGAGACCAACCTACAGAAGAGGGATAGGACGTATATTGTGTTTGTAGCCACAGGAATGGAGCAGTGGATACTCCTCATCAAAAACAGTCCACATGTGGCTGTCACTGGGACAGCAGCAAGTTGAGACTGAATGGGAATCCAATTACACCAATGAACCTAGGAGCACCAATGCATTCTACTGATTGTGGCAAAGAGAGGTAGATGCAGGTCATAAAGTTGGTTGCAGGGTTAACAAGAGTAAAACAATGCAGTGTGATACTCCTCTATATGTGCATGTAACTTATTATTCTGGTGATTACATTGGACACTGCTATGGTCTGACTGCATCCCTCAGAGTTCATATGTTGAAAACGCAATCCTCAATGTAATAGTGTTGAGAGATGTGAGCTTTAAGAGGTCATTAGGTCATGAGGTCCCTGCCCTCACAAATGGATTCATGTTATCTCAGGCATAGGTTTGTAATCAAGAGTAGGTTCGTTAGAAAAGCAAGTTTGGCCCTCACTCGCTTGCGCATGCACTCTCTCTGTCACTCCTTGTTCACATGTTCTCTTGTCCTTCTGCCATGAGATGATGCATCAAGAAGGCCCTTGGCAGATGCAGCTCATCAACCTTGGGCTTTCCAGCTTATGGAACTGTAAGAAATGAAATCTCTGTTCCTTCAAAATTACCCAGTCTCAAGTATTGTTATAGCAACACAATACAGACTAAGACATATGGGAAACACCTATACCCTTCTCCCTACTGCTCTGTCTAGGTTCCTCTGTGACTGGAGGACACACACTACTCAGGGACTTTGAAGCACATGTTGTAAACAAGGATAAATCAAAGTGCCATGAAGACACCTCTGGGCAGTAGAAGGCCATCAGCCATTTTGACAAAGCAAGACCACCACAATGGCCTCCACTGTCACACCAAAAAAAAGACGCATTCTACCAGAGTCCCTATTACAAAGGCTAAAATGCTTATTACAAAGTTATAAAGAATCCTTGTCCAGGAAATGTTTAATGTACATGAAATGTAATTGTCCCTTGGCACAAAGTCATCCACAAAAACTGTAATACATAAAGGCTATGATATGGTTTGGCTGTGTCCCCACCCAAATCTCATCTTGAACTGTAGCTCCCATATTCCCACGTGTTGTGGGAGGGACCCAGTGGGAGATCATTGAATCATGGGGGCGGGTCTTTCTCGTGCTATTCTCATGGTAGTAAGTCTCATGAGATCTGATGGTTTTATAAAGGGGAGTTTCCCTGCACAAGTTCTCTTGTCTGCCGCCATGTAAGATATGCCTTTCACCTTCCACCATGATTGTGAGGCCTCCCCAGCCCTGTGGAACTGTGAGCCCACTAAACCTCTTTCATTTGTAAATTTCCCAGTCTCGGGTATGTCTTTATCAGCATCCTGAAAACAGACTAATACAGGCTAATACTAGGAAAAAAACCTCCTGATCATCAGGAAATCAATGAAACATCAGAGCACCCTGAAGTACCACACAAAGCTAAGGTCAACCAAAGCACATTTTACATATCTCATTGAAAATCCAATTAAAACCCTCAATAAGATCAATGTAATCTGAATTGTATTATTATATTAAGTAATTCTGAGAGTAACATTATATTCCTTACTTTATAAATTGCCGATTTTTCAGTATTAAGACAGATATTAAAAGAAAACCACCCTGATCAATATGATCTTTGATGCTTTTCACAGGCTCTTCAGAATCTTCAAGGGCCCTTAGGAAGTGTGGAGAGATGAGGAGGGAGTCAAACTATAAACATGAGTTTTTATTACATTATAACGTATAAAATATAAGAATGAGGTCTATGAAAAGGTTCACAACATCACTAATCATCAGAGAAATGCAAAGCAAAACTACAATGAAATATCATCTCACCCCAGTTAAAATGGCTTTTATCCAAAAGTCAGGCAATAAAAAATGTTGGCAAGGATGTAGAGAAAAGAGAATCCCTGTACACTCTTGGTGGGAATGTATCCCTATGGAGAATAGTTTGGAGGTTCCTCAAAAAACTAAAAATAGAGCTACCATATGATCCAGCAATCCCACTGCTAGGTATATACCCAAAAGAAAGGAAATCAGTATATCAAAGAGATATCTGCACTCCCATGTTTATTGCAGCACTATTCACAATCGTCAAGATTTGGAAGCAGCCTAAGTATCTATCAACAGACAAATGGATAAAGAAAATATGATACTTACACACAGTGAAGTACTATTCAGCCTTAAAAAAGAATGAGATCCTGTCATTTACAACAGCATGGATGGAACTGAAGGTAATTATGTTAAGTGAAATAAGCCAAGCATAGAAAGACAAACTTCATATGTTCTCCCTTATTTGTGGGAGCAAAAAACTGAAACAATTTAACTCATGAAGATAGAGAACAGAATAATGGTTACCAGAGGCTGGGAAGGGTAGTGAGCAGTGGCAGGGGGAGCGGGGATGGTTAATGGGCACAAAAATATAGTTAAACAGAATAAAATTCAGTATTTGATAGCACAACAGGATGACTGAAGTCAACAATAATTTCTTATACATTTAAAAATAACTAAAAGAGTATAACTGGATTGCTTGTAACACAAGGAAGGAATAAACGCTTGAGGTGATTGAGACTCCATTTCCCCTGCTGTGATTATTACCCATGGCATGCCTCTATCAAAATATCTCATGTACCACATAAATACATACACCATCTACCCACAAAAATTAAAAATAAATAATAGACTCAATCTACACAGACTCAGTGACTCCTGAGAGGTTCATTCCCTGTTTAAGTTCCTTTAAAGAACTCCCTACCTCAGACATGAGCTAACGGGTCACTAGACTCTGAGGGTGACCAATGAGCCACGTAAAACTCAGGCACTAGTGGTCCTGCTCTGTCCTTCCCCTCCACGTCTATTCTGGCTTTTCCTCCTGCTTTATTCTTGTCATATGACAAAAACAACAAAAAAAATTGACATTGAATATCACTCATTCCGGAACACTCATTCACATACACCTTACAAGTTGATCTGCTCTCTGGTTCTCAACAGAAATGTCACCATTAGGCCAGTCGTGGTGGCTCACGCCTGTAATCCCAGCACTTTAGGAAACCAAGGCCAGTGGATCACTTGAGATCAGGAGTTCGAGACCAGCCTGGCCAACATGATGAAACCCCATCTCCACCAAAAAATACAAAATTAGCCAGGCATGATGGCACACGCCTGTAATCCCAGCTACTTGGGAGGCTGAGGCAGGAGAATCACTTGGACCCGGCAGGCAGAGACTGCAGTGAGCCAAGACCATGCCACGGCACTCCAGCCTGGGCAACGAGAGTGAAACTCCGTCTCAAAAAAAAAAAAGAAAGAAAAAAAAAAGAAATGTCACTGTTGAAAGAGCTTATTCACGCCACTGGTTCATGAGCTCACATCACTAGCCCGTCCTCATACTCGCCCATCTCATGGGACGTATCTGGCATCCTTGACAATGGCCCTAGACAACCCTGACACTAGCACTGACCTGATCCTGCCTGGGTTTCTTCTGACTCCTCTATTATCCCTAACAGGAAAATCTTGGTGTTTCTCAAGGATATTATTGTCTTCTAGTCATGAAAAGCAAAGGCTTTGGGGGTCAATCTCAGTTCAAACCCAAGCATTGCCACGTTTACTAGCTGTGTGCTCATGAGCAAGTTAAGCTCTCACCTCTCACTTCTCTCAGATGTATAAAGAGATAATATACATAAGAATTTTCACCCATATAGGGATACTATTACATATATTTATGCAATGGGAATTTCATGTTTAATATATATATTTTTAAGTGTATGGATACACAAAGAAGCATCCACATACACTAGAATTACATTAATATCCTTTATAGTAGACCCAAAGCATGTAACATCATGAGCATCCAATAAATATTTTCTTACGCCAATCTCATGTCTTTAACTATACCTTACGTTATACTTTCTACCCCTAAATTCACTCATAAGTTTGAGCACCAAATCTCTGTCTAATGGACTTATCTTGAACAGATAACTACAATTCACCATGTGACAAACTGAACTCATCTTACTCCTCCCCCAAACCCCTTTGTTCCTTCCTTTTATTAGTGACACCCATATTGTCCCAGGATTGAATCTCTATCACACCTTCCCCAAGACCCCTTACAAACCCAGTCCCCGGGTTTTGCCTATTCCACCTCACCAAATGATGCTGTCCACCCTGGAACTCCCCATTCTCACTCCCGTGCCCTTCGACTATGCCAAATAACCTCTCTCCTAGCCTTTCATTCCTCTACTTCCTACTGCAAATCCTGCTGTCAGATTAAGTTTTGTGAAGCAGTTTACTTGAAAACCATGAGTGGCCCCAGTACCTATAAAAGTAAATGCAAAAGTCCTAAAGCAGCATTCTCAACCTCCCACACCTGGCCCGAATCTCTTTCCAATCTCATCTCCTGCCATTTGCCCATGTTCCAACAAGAGCTGCGTTCCCAGAACACGTACCTCCTCTCTGTGTTTCTCTGATTACATGATCTCCCATACCCGAAATGTCCTCTTAAAACATCTCCACCTGTTCAAACTCCATTATAAAACTGATTCAAAACACTTACTGGGGAAACTTTCCAGATTCCCTGCAGTTGAACATAAACTCTCCTCTGAAGTCTCCGCCACTTTCTCGCTCATTCTCTCTCTGTCTCTCTCTCAAAGCACTTATTCTCTGCCACATCTTGTAGCTACTTTTGGACATTTCTTCTTTCCCCTACTGGACTGTCTTTACTTCCCCCAAATCTCACACCATGAATGACTCACAGCAGGCACTGGGGGAAAAAAATGCACTAAATTAATGCATAACAAGTATACTCTGTTAAGAACAGAACTTATGCAAAACTCACAAATCCTAAGGCACAACCCCAATTTGAAAATCCTTGAAAACTTCACAGTACCCTTTGCCACCTGGGAAATAAAATTTTCTCATTTACAAAGGAAGAAAGACCTTAATAATATTTTGGCCCAGGAACTCTTTTTCTCCTTTTTTTTTTTTTTTTTTTTTTTTTTTTTTTTTTTTTTTTTTTTGAGACAGAGTCTCGCTCGTTACCCAGGCTGGCATGCAGAGTGGCGCGATCTCAGCTCACTGCAACCTCCACCTCCTGGGTTCAAGCAATTCTTCTGCCTTAGCCTCCTGAGTAGCTGGGATTACAGGCGCCCACCACCACGCCTGGCTAATTTTTGTGCTTTTTTTTAGTAGAGACGGGGTTTTGCCATGTTGGCCAGGCTGGTCTCGAACTCCTGACCTCAGGTGATCTGCCCGCCTCGGCCTCCCAAAGTGCTGAGATTACAGGCATGAGCCACCGTGCTCAGCCTACATCTTTATTATGTGTAAATAAAGCTAAAACATATGGATTAAGTTTCCTATAAAGTATATACAGATTTATAAAAACAGCAAGGAGGCTAGGAAAAATTGTCATCTCCAAAGCAGATTAACTAGGGGCCTTTTTCTAACTCCAAAATTCATCTAGAGCAGTCTTGCTTTAATTACATGTTGAAGTCCTCTTTGCTTTAGTGACTTTCCTGGAGTCAACATTTTTCACATTCCTAGGGAGGAAAAACAAATAACTGAGGAAAAGAAAATGACTTCCTTCTCGTCATTTTTCACCTGTCAGAGCCACTTTCAGTGACACACAGTTTAACCTTTCCTCCCCAGTTTACCTTCCTTTTTTGCACCGCCACCCCCCACCGCTGTCCACTACTGTAATGTTTTCCTTTCTCAGACTACTCTTTTAAGCTTTTCCTGTCCTTACTCCCTCTCTCGTTTTCATCTTGTCCTGAAACACTAAGAGGGACTAGATCCTTCCCTCCCCACTCTACAGTCAAATGTTAGGATCCTCTGGAGGGTACACTTAGGTCAGTTGCCACGGAAACCTGTGGCTAACATAGATCCACACATCCATATGAAGTTTTTCTGCACAAGCACCCTTGTCAGCAAAAATATTCTTCCTCATAGCAGAGCCTGGACTCTGCAGTGAAGTCCAACTGAGCAGGAACAAAGAGCCAGGAGTGGGAGTAGAAGTGTTCAAAGATGAAATGGGAGAGACAAGGCAAGGAAATGGGGAAATTTAGGTTCTCAGAACTGTTAACTAATCCAAACTGACATCCCCCATCTCCAACCCTCCAACCCTGCACAACCCTGCTTCCAACCCTAAACCCAAGCACACAGTGAAGAATCTGAAACTCGATGTCCATTGCTCCCTTCTGAATAGAAAGCCTGAGCACTTAATTAACGTTGGTTGTGCATTCATAGAACTATCTACCCACAGAAAGGAAGAGAAGGAAAACCGAAAGACCTCTACTTAGCTCTGTAAAGCTCTGAAAGCGAGGCCACTTTCGTCTGCTGTAACTATTATAACAGGCTTGCCGACGCTACTGGAAAATTCCTGTAAGATTTATTAACAAGGTGAAAGCAGCACTATCTACTTCCCAGCAGACAAATCATGTACTTATCTCCCCAGCTTCAAAAAGGGAAGAAAACAGGCAGTTGCAGCATGAAATGGAGATCCTTTTATCCAAGAGCAAGACCCAGAGCCAGTATTTTCACAAATAAATTGCATAAATGTTTCCTAATTAGGATTTAATCAAATGATTGTTGAGCTACTGTAACATTGTCTCAAAGCTTGTAGTCTAATTATTTTTCTTTCTAAAAATGAACGGTAGCCATCTTTCCATGAGCTGCCTGGATGGCTTAGTGCACACTAATGAGGCTTAACGACAGTTTGACAGGATCATAAAAGGAGGCATAAATTTACCACCACTGGCAAAAAAAAAAAAAAAAGGGCAAAACAAAACTTCTTACACCCATAAACAAGCTGCTTTTACCATAATGGTAAAGAAAATCCCCAATCAGCTTTCAAGCTTATATT
Source organism: Pongo pygmaeus (assembly GCF_028885625.2). Lineage (NCBI taxonomy): Eukaryota > Metazoa > Chordata > Mammalia > Primates > Hominidae > Pongo > Pongo pygmaeus. Next base: position 160,873,262 of record NC_072376.2, on the reverse strand, counting down.
TTCCATGAGAACCCAACATTAGCAACAAACTAGAACTGCTCCAGCAAACACCCAATGCAACAAGTACCCAAGAAATACTCTTGCTATGCCTTCCCCAAAGGGACTACATTCCTGTTTCCCTGTCTCTTTCCCAGTCCTTCAACCCCCTCAAAATGTATTGAATTCATTATTTCATCCCATAAATATTAACACCTAATATGTACCAGGTATTACTATAAGTGGACAAAAAGATCTCTGGCCTCAAGGATCTTAGCAGAGAGAAATAGACAAGAAAATAAGTTATGTAACATATTAGACTGGGGTACGTTTATAGGATCCGAGTCCCAAAACATGGCTTCCGCCCCCAGATGACGACCTGCTTTCCCACAGGAGCTGGAACATTCATCTGCACATCCGGCACCTAGTACATGTCTGGCATATGATGCAATCTCAATTTAAAAAAATCTTTTTAATAAACAAATGAGTGACCAAGCATTCTAACAGTTTTCAAGCTCCCTATCTTAGAGGCAGAAGTCAGGAACGTTAGTAGCAAAGTGCTCATCTACAGGTGACTGAAGAAAACAAAATCTAAAAGTTCTTGAAAGAAAATAATGTGGTATTTAAAATCATGTTTTCCCTTGATTACAGAGAAACAAGTGAGAAAGCAAGTCATTTAAGAGATTATTCATTTTAAACCAGAAATACTTAACCTACAGTCCACAGATTCAGGAATGCAGGTGAGCCCACTGAAATTGTTAGAACAATTAAGGGGAAAGAAGGATTTATGTGCATTTATCTGGGTTACTAACAAAAGGGTTAATAACTTTTGTCAGCTTCTCAGCAGCCTGTGATCCCAAGAAGATTGAAAAGTACTGCCCTAAAGAATAAGTATTTTTAAAAACTATATTTACATCCTTATAAAAATAAAGGTACACTTTTAACTATGAGTCACCATCATTTTTCTTAATAAGTGGAAGCTTTACTTTGAGGGCACTTGAGACAGCGGGAGAGAGGCAGGCCCTCAAGGTGGTCCTATTGAGAACAGCACTCCAAAAGCATCCTGAAACCATTTTTTCCATATGTTACCCCATAGATTATCTCATCCCTACTTATAAATGAAGCCCAGCTAAACTGAATAGACACCAGCTCCTTGCAATTCTCAATTCAAACACAAACTGCCATGGGCCAGCTCTAACATCAACAAATGCCATACTCAGGTCTTGTTTTAACTCTTATGAACAAAACCGTCTCAAATATTAATGAAACCTCCTTTCGTGTTCCAGACTGAAGTCCTCTCCTAAGTTCTTAATAAACAAGAGATGTTTCCTCCCTAGATCAGCAGTTCTTCTTGCTGGCTACTTATCATAATTCTCGGGAAGGCAAAAATTTAACAGAATACACATGGCTATGCAGCCACTTACAAGAGTCCCTCAGGTGATTCTGATTTGTCGGGATTGAAAATTATTGCTCTAGACTGGTCCTTTACAGAAAAGCCTTGCAGATCCCCCAGACAGTACATAGTTATGCCTTGCAGGCTATCTGGTCTCTGTTGCAACTACCAGACTTTTGTTGTATCGTAAGAGTAGCCATAGACAATATGTAATCAAGGAGAAAATAACAGTAATTTGCGAAAGTGATCCCAAAGTGACAATCATGAACAGTACTTATTTCTAGTAGTTAATATGCTGAGTGGGTATGGTGGAAGGGAAGAGTATATTAAAGCAGTTTCTGCTCACCCCAACGTGGATCACCTGAGTCAACCCCATCCACCACACCCCAGGAATATTTACCCTTCCCTGCTGCCCAGATGCAATGCCTAAGCCTATTTGAAGAGTTTACCCTTCCCCAACTTCTCCTCCTTTACTTGTCATTCACAACAGCTAGGTGTAACCAGAAAGACTCTTTGCAAGGCAGGCGGTTTCCCAGGTGCAGAGCACGGGCTGGCTTCACTGCCCCTCAACCCCTACTCTCAATGATGCTCATGGTCCTCTGGCCCCATCTCACATCCTTTCAACCTTATTTGCCTTATTTTCTCTTGTAAGTTGCAAAGCCCTAACTTTATCAAGAGTACAGGGTTGCTGTGCCACATAGAATTTGAGTGAGAAATCCAAAGAGGGAATAAAAGCAACAAAAGTCGTAAATAGTTCACAATTGCCTTGATATTCACTTGCATCTGGATTAAATGCTTCTTCATTAAACCAGCGAGAGAACAAAAGACCAGATAAATTTCAGATTTATGGAACTCCATCAGAAGACAGAAGCTCAATGAGAACTTCTTAGAACCAAGCTCATCATAGTGAGAATAAAAGAATTTTTTTAAACAGAGAGAGAGAAAAGGGAAATCTAAGAGGATCGTTGTGTAGTACATGGCGACAAGCCAAAAACAAAGCCTCTTAAGGAAAAAAAAAATTTTTACCTTTTCATGGTTTTCAATTAAGATTTCCACAACAATATTCTGAAACTTCAAGTCCATGAGGGCAGCGACAGTTTCTTCCTGTGGCCTCATCAGAGTTGGTCCAAACACCACTCCTAAGTTTGCCACGGTCATCAGGTTCTGCTTGGAGTGATTTGAAACACTGAAATTGGCAAGGGGGGAGGAATCTGGTTAACCAAAGGAGCAAAAATTGTGGACTGTAAACAGTCTGCAACTCTGTATTTCCTTAAAAGCAAGGAGTCAAGAGACTTAACCACCCTCAATATCTACCTCTGAAATAACCAGATCTGAGAAACCCTGCATGCAGACGCTCCTGCCTACTCCTTTACTTCCCTCTCTTTGGTGCTCTACTCTAACCACAATGGCTTTCTTAATAATTCCATGCACAGTCAGTCCTCAGTATCCCCTAGGAATTGATGCCAGAATCCCTACAGACACCAAAATCTGCAGATGTGCAAGTCCTACAGTCAACCCAGGAAACCCATGGATAAAAAAAAGTCAACCCTCACGTCCACAGGGAATACTGGATATTTGATCAGTAGCTGGTTGAATCTGCCCATGCAGGACTCACAAAGGGCCAACTGTATGTGCTAAGCTTGCTTCCCCCAAAAGCCTTAGTTCACTGTTCCCCTCTTCTTAGAAAACTCACTCTTTCCCCAGAATATTATACTTTTGCTTCCAAGGAATACTAGACTGCATAGCACCTTTGTAAAAGCATGCAGAGTTTGGTCAGAGCACCCACAATCACTCCTTCAGCCCAGTATCATTGTGCAGTGAATCACCTAGACAACTGTTCTCAGCAGCCCTGCAACTTAATTCAGGTCTCAATTCAAAGATACCATCTTCAAAAAGCCTTTGCATAACATTTTTTATAGTCTCACACTCGATATATTCTGTCCCTTTACTCTGCTTTGTGTTTTTGCCATTTATCATCTGAAGCTGTTTTATATTTTTATTTGTAATCTGTTTTTTGTATTTTCCCCTTAGAAAGTAAGCTTCATGAAAGCTGGGACTTAGACTATCTTATTCAACTATGTATCCACTAGCACCTAAGAAAGGCATTCACTAAATATTTGTTGACCAAATGAATAAACGGCTAAACTAGCAGTGGGACCCTTGGCAAATCACAGTATCTTCTGACCTTCATTTTCTTTATATGTAAAAGAAAGGTTCTAAAATACAGCGTTCTTCAGCTTCTTTTCACGTCTAAAATTCTACAGTTAGAATGATGTCTATACTTAAAGAAAGGGCTAATTTCTCCACTGATTTGATTTTGCCGGTTTTTAAAAGGAGGAGGAAAAGAGAATGAAATCTATAAAATAACTACCCATTATTGAATTAAGCCAACTTAAAGGACATGTTCAAACTTAGAGTTAGGTAGGTGTGAAACCAAGCTAAATATTCTAACAAACTTATATTCACATTTCCAGAATCTGTGTATAGGGTAATGTATAATATTCTCTTCTTTCACTTCAAATCAAACCCTGAGTTGCTGGCAGAGATGTTAAGCAAATAATTATACAACTTCATGAAAGCATATTTCAACAGTCTTATCCAAAACACACAATGAGTCAAACGTCCAGCCTGCCCTTCCAGGTGTGGTCCCCAGTTCCACCCGTCACAAATCCCAGAGCACTACCCAGCACCTAGAGCAAAGTGAAGAAAGTTAAAACGAAGAAAAAGAGGCTTACTTTGTTAAGTGTTTCACCAAAATATCCAACATCTCTTTATTCTTCTCTGGCAGTTTGTGTACCAAGAAATGGATCGCATTAACACGAGATTCTGGGCTGCCACTTTCTTCCAAAAAAAAAACAATAATAAAGAAAAAAATAAAGAAAAAGAAAACAATAGTTAATAGAGAACTCAGAATCAAATATATTTCCCAAGACAATGACAACAGCTCCTCTGTTCAAGATTATCAAACATGGAGAATGTAAACATATTTTGCCACCTTTAAAAGGAAAAAAAAAAAATCTTTCTCTTTATGATGAATCTTCTCGTGCCTCCCCTAATGAGGTAATTTCAGTGTGGCTGCAATCGGTGCCTTTTCCTTGGTTTATATTACAGAACAGACAGCTGCTAAGCTTCTCCTTCCGACATGCCGCGTTTCACGTCTGTTCATCGTTTATTCGATGGGGTCTAGTCACTGGGTCACGCCACAATGCAATGCAAGTAAAATATCAGCAAATAGGCTATTGCATGTTACAGGTTGAACAGGATAACCCCCTCAAAAAATATGTTGAAGTTGTAGCCCTTAGAACTCGGAGTGTGGCTGTTTTAAACTGTACTTGGGATTTAATGACATCAGGTATGCTAAGGCATGCATGAAAATGACTGTCAGGAAGGGAAAAGTTTAGACTCACAGAGCCCTAGAAACAGACGGCATGGCATGTTGTGCAGAGCCACGTGGGGAAGCACTAGCGTCGATCAAGAGGCAGAGGAAGAACGGGGAACATGGGCAAAGCCTCTACTGTAGTTTCTGCAGGAAGGAATGGGCGAGGCAGGGTGCGCAGGTTGAGGACTGGCTGGTTTAAATTATTTCAGTGGGCACTGCAGAGCAAGGGCTGTCCCTAGTTGCTGGTACTCGGGACTGAAGTGACAAGGGCAGGAGAGTACAGCCTGTAGTGTAAGGGCCCGTAGAGGAGGCTCGTGGGGAGGGGGGTCACGGGGCTTTGGATTGGAGAGTTCCACATGAAAAGCCTGCAGAAGTTTAATATCTCCAGGAATGGGCTAGCCCTGGGAGGGGCAGTTTCCTCGGGTCAGTGAGGCCCCAGATGTCAAAACATCAGAATAAAAAGGCGTGCTTAATACACTATCTTATTTGGGAAGAGACCTGTTGCAGATGTCAGTTTAGATGAGATCATAACTGAAGTAGGGTGGGGCCTCTTCATCCAATATGACTGGCGTCCTTACAAGAAAACAAAGAGAGGGATAGTGACCATGTACAGGCAGCACAGGGAAGGTTGTCCTGTCACAGCAGAGGCTGGAATGAAGGACCCACAAGTCAAGGGATGCCAAGGACTGCCAGCAACCACCAGAAGCTGTGAGTGGCAAGGAGGGATCCCTCCTACAGCCTTCAGAGGGAGCACGGCCCTCCCAACATCTTGATTTCAGACTTCCAGACTCTAGAATTGTGACGGAATAAATGCCTCTTCTTTGAAGCCACTTCGTTAGTAGTAAGTACTTTGGTCCAACAGCCCTGGAAAACACATTCCCTTAACCCCCAAACTTTGGAATTATTATACGTGGCTCTTATTAACAGTGTACCCCAATTCCCTTTATTGTGTTCTTGATTGGAAAACTATCAAATAAATCAATGAAATGTTTGTTATTGAAGATTTTGCTAGTTTTCACAGATGTCAAAGAAGTGACAAAAGGTAATTAGGTTCTAAATTTACTGCTCACAGAAAAGAAGGTTAGAAATGGCTTTGTAGTTTCACTTAGGGCTGGCCAGGGAAGCTCAGGAAGGGTCTCATAATGGAGAGCCCTTGAAGATCGGGTCCAGAAGAACGGGGAAGGGTTCAAGGAAAGGCAGGACTGAGGAGCAAGGGGAACATTCCAAATTCAGTAAACAGCATGACAAAAAGCACAGAGCCTGTGCAGAGGCAGCTCTTCGGGTGTATAGATAGAAAGGTAGCCCGAGGCCAACTCTGGTCTGCAAAGGCCAATTTGAAGAAGTTATCTCACTGTTGGCTTCTAAATTAGTCAAGTGAAAACAAAGCAAGAAAGCGATATGAATAGAGTTAAATTTGGGGAAGGTATGCCTGATATTTTTCTTAAAGGATGGATTAGAATAGGAAAAAGAACTAGTTAGGAGGAAAAAGTTATTTGGGAAACAAGAAAAAAGAAATGAAAGGAGTGGCGGCCAGGCACAGTGGCTCATGCCTGTAATCCCAGCACTTTGGGAGGCCGAGGCAGGCAGATCACTTGAGGTCAGGAGTTCAAGACCAGCATGGCCAACATAGTGAGACTGTCTCTACTAAAAATACAAAAATTAGCCAGTGTGGTGGTGCACACCTGTAATCCCAGCTACCCAGGAGACTGAGGTGGGAAAAGTGCCTGAACCCAGGAGGCAGAGGTTGCAGCACCACTGCACTCCAGCCTGGGCAACAGAGAGTGACTCCATCTCAAAAAAATAAAAATAAAGGGAGTGAGGTAGGTGGTAGAACTATAAAGAGGGAGGTAGAACAAAGAAGTATAGATGCCCTATGATTTACGATGGGGGGACATCCTAATAAACCCCTCCTAAAGTCAAAAGATTGTATGTCAGGACCGTCACTACACCTGGGAGTCGTTGCTTACAACCGATAGCTGAGTGGTCTTGAACAAATTACCTAACTAACCTCTCTGTGCCTCAGCTCCCTCATCTGCAAAATGAAACAATATCTTAAAAGGCCATTATGAGGTTCAATGCTGTAACATACATAAAGCACTTAGCCTCTGTGGCTGGCACATGTGGGCACTCAATCACTGTTAGCCATTATCACTGTTGTTGTTCGTGTTACTATTATTATTTGAGCGCTACAATGGAAGAAGCAGAACTGACAGGTTTTAGCAGCAGACTAGCAGTGGGTCAGAAGGAAGAAGGCAGAGACCAGCAGTGTTTCACATCTGGGTTGTCTGGTAACAGGGCCAATTCCACCAACAGACAGAAACACAGGGGCCAAAGCTGTCTTGAGGAAGGAGACGATGGTGGAGGGAATGCAGGAAGTGACATTCAAATGGCTGGTATTTAGCAGTAGCTGGAAACAGTAGGAGGCTTGAGAGATCAAGGCTAGCAATGTTCTCCAGGAGGTGTGACCACTAGCTCATGGACAAAGCTGCCGAACTTCTACAGAAAGCTAACTGAGGGCACTGTGGGGAAAAGGGCTCCAAAGATGTACAGGGAGATGTGAAGTCAAGGGCTAAGTCAAGCAGGCAATGAGGCCAAGGAGGAGGAAGAGGTGGGAGGACCAGGGAGGTTCGATGTCATCAGGAAGGCAAGTGAGAAGAAATCTGCAAAGGCTGGGCACAGCCAGTGGACTCGAGAGGTAAGGAGATGTCAAGGAATGGAAAGACTGGGATGAAGGCGCCCCGGGTATCACCAGGTTTATCAACTGAGAGCCCCTTTTTACTAAAATGAGGAGGTTAAACAAAGAGGGAGCTGCTGGAGAAGGGGAGAAGAGTGGGATTTCAGAACATTTGTTCAGAAAGCAAAAAAACAAGAGAGTGGGAAAGAGAAGTAAAGCAGATCAAGAAAGGGGCATTTATTTTTTCAAAAGGATAGTAGTCTTCCTTATGACAAAAGTTAAATACCTGTAATACTAAAATCTTGGACAACACAGAGAAAATGACCTTAGTACAAAGTACTAAATATCTGAAATATATATACATAAGAAACAGCATGCAATCAGATTAGAAAGAACTACAAACCAATCAGCAAAAAAAGAGACAATCCAACAGACAAAAGGGCAAAAGACTGGGGCAGGAATTTCACAAAATATTTATTCCAGTGACCAAAAAACCTACGAAAACAGAATAAACCTGTATCGGTGAAACAGAAGTTAAAAACACAATGAAAGAGTAATACTCACCTGCCAGAATGGCTTTAAATGAATACTAAGCTTTGGCAAGGACATGAGGCAACTGAAACTTCCACATGCTAACTAGATGGGAATCATTAAAGGGTTCAACCACTCTGAAGAACTGTTTGGCAATTATCTACTAAAGCTGAACAAACACATACCCTATGACCGACCCAAAAATTCCACTCGTAGGTATATAACCAGGAAAAATGCACATAGATGCTCATTAAAAGACACATACTCATATATTCACAGCAGCGTTCTATTAGTCCAAAACTGGAAACAACCCAAATGTCCATTAACAGTAGAACAGATAAATCTATTGTGGCTTCTTCAAACAGAATGCAATGAAAATGAATGAATGTTTCATACGACAGAGATGACTCTCACAAAATGAGTAAAAGAAACCAGATACAGAAGAATATACTCTGATTCCATTTACATAAAGTTCAAATGCTGCAACCCCAACCTACAATGTCAGCAGAGTGATCACACATCATAGGAGTGGATAATGACCATATGAGCATGAGAAACGGCTTCTGATGATGTTTGATTGCTTGATCTGGGGCTGATTACATGTGAAAATTCATTAAGCTGTATACTTATTTCAGCCCATGTTATATTTCAACAAAAAGTTCACTTAAAGCTACCCATAATAAATCTCATCCTAAAATAAACTGGTAAATTTTAACTATAAATCCTGCAGAGTTTTCCTTCCTTTTTTTTTTGTAATGAAATGCCTAAACAACCTTTTATTTAATGTATCACAGACACTTTTCAGTGTCATTAAATGGAGCACCTTACCATCGATTTTATGAACACTTAGATTGTTTCCAATGTTTGTAAAGATAAGTTTGTTCCAGCTTACACCCCTAATAATAGTGTTTGAGAATGAGAAATAATATTTTACAACAGAGGACACTAAGACAGTTGTTGCTAGAGAAAGGATGCAAAAAGGCTAAGAAATTAAAAGGCACACAAATAACACAATCAAATCATATTATATCATTAAAAAAACTTCTAGATACAAACTAAATTTATCACCGAAAACAAAAACACAACTGTCTAAAGGGTTAGGTAATAAATTATAATCCAGTTCTTAATCTGGTATATAAAACAAGATACTAATCAACACAGGAGAAAATAAAAACAATATGACAATTTCAACTCACAGCTTTGATTTTTAAAAATAGACTTAAAGCAGAGACTCCGCAAAATAGTAGAAATTCCAAAGGAGTAAAAGGACAACCACTGAGGAGAAGAATTTTATATTGCAAAAATTAAAAAGTCTGGAAAACTTTGCACTAAAAACCTGCTTGTGAGTCTATCTTGCCATTAATAATCATCTTTTTTCCAGTGAAAACCTAGTTTAAATACTTTAGGATTCATTATTTAGAAACACAAGCTAGAGAAACAGTTTCCCACACTCTATGAATTACATTCATTTCTCAAAATAGTGGAACTGATTTTGAAAAATAGAGTCAAAACCTGGATTAAGAAAATGTGGCACATATACACCATGGAATACTATGCAGCCATAAAAAAGGACGAGTTCATGTCCTTTGTAGGGACATGGATGAAGCTGGAAACCATCATTCTCAACAACCTATTGCAAGGACAGAAAACCAAACACCGCATGTTCTCACTCATAGGTGGGAATTGAACAATGAGAACACTTGGACACAGGAAGGGGAACATCACACACCTGGGCCTGTCATGGGGTATGGGGAGCGGGCAGGGATAGCATTAGGAGATACACCTAATGTAAATGACGAGTTAATGGGTGCAGCACACCAATATGGCACATGTATACATATTTAACAAACCTGCACATTGTGCACATGTACTCTAGAACTTAAGAGTATAATTTTAAAAAATTTAAAAAAAGAAAAATAGAGTCAAAACCTTTCACTATCTTCAGTCTCTCTCCTGCTAGCCCATCCTAATCTATTTTAAAATCACACATCCATTTCTGCCAAGTCTTTTTCCCTCTTCTTAAAAAAAAAATACTCTAGGCTTTTAAAATAAAACCATTTTTTTCTCTATCTTGTTTTGACATTAATCATCAGAGGTTTCTTTTCACAATCGTTTCTATGTAGCTACAACATAATACCTTTAAGGTACTCCAAAAAAGTTTTTGAAGATAAGTCATCTAAAGTTGCTTATGCTAATGCAATTTATTTTAATTGCTACTGATTGACAAAGAATGAACAGCCTACCTTAAAAAAAAAAACTAGGATACTAAATTAATCATAATACCAAATTCTTGAAATATGCCAGGGAATTAGGAGCTTACTGTAGTGGAAAAGGCATTTTAATTGTGTAACTACAAATCAGCATCTACCACACTGTAATGTCCATCTGCTTATGATGCTGTGCCAACTAACAGAAACTGAAAAAGATGTGATCATGGAGCTTATCGAAGACACAGAGGCAGATAAATGCTAAATTATTTCAATATTGAAATGTCAAAAGTCAATGATACTGTAATTTTAGGAAGGCATTAGCAGTAACCATCCAAGCACTTCCCAAGGGATAAAGGGCTTCAGTCAACAGACATCAAGTGTTGCATTTCTCCTGTGGCATTCGTATCTACTGTGAAATGAATACATCAAGCTAAGATGGAGGCATGCCACTAAGCATTCAGTTCCCTTAATTCCTGGGTTCCTAAGCCCTTCCCCAGCAAGAATCACATGATTTTTGTCTTGCTTCCCAGGTATGTTTATCAAAAACGATAGAACATTCTGGTTAGGTAAACACCAATGTCTTGGATCCGATTATAGTTATGTTTCTCATGATAAATAACCAAAGACCTTTGTGGTAATCATTTTGCTTCCCAACTAACTTGACTACAGGAAGAAATACACTGAACATAGCAACACAAGTGTTTTGGTTTAACTGACAGTGAAGAGATTTTTCTTCTGATGCAACAGGCATTCAGCCTTTAGTTGTCATTCTCGTACTAAGCACCATGACTCCAACCCTGAGGCATGAGACCACTCTTATCAAAATGATACAGCAAGGACTTTGAGGCCAAAAGGCTGACACAGAGATCATAGCCTACAACTTTCTCAAAGGTAACAGACATCACGCAGTAAGACATCCAGCTAGATGCTTGCCTGCTAGCCTTCCTGTGGTGGACACAATCTTCTGTATTCCTCATAGACCAGGTAACTACATTTTCATCTTATAAATTTCCATGTCAAAAGTCCATTATAGTCTCCCCCCAAGATGGATCGTCTACTAGGTTCCTTTTATAAGTTTAGCTCGGAATTCAGCTAACGGAGAAAGTTACATTAACTCTCTTAATTTTCTCAAAGAAAAAAATTTTTTAACTTTTCCAGTGCAGTCAACCTTTAAAAGTAAGTTGATCTTTTTTTCAGAACAAGGAACATAAAACAAATGTGCCTTTTGTGGTGACAAAATAGAAATGAAATTTATATTTGTATCATGAACCCTAAAAATTAACACGGAGGTTCACAACAGGAAACTACAGGAAAGAAGCTGATGAGAGAAAACGATGGGACCCAGCAGAAACCTTGAGAACTCTCAGCAGGGAGGGTAGAAGAGAAGAAACTATCTCATCACCACAGAACAGATGGAAACCACTGCACATGACTGAGAAGAATCAAAAATTAGTTTTCAAGTTGGTGTGAGAGGTGGTAACAAAGACTGCTGATGCTTAGTAATTTTAGCAGTCAGCTCGGCTAACAGACACTTGAGCAAAACAAGGTAAGCTGTGTCACTGTTCACGGAAAATGACAGCTTAACCACAATCCCGATTTTCCAACAGCATTCAAAAAGGGAGACTAATTTTGGCCACCTGATTTCTGTAACTATTTTATTCGATACTTAAAAGTCCATATGCAAAAGATTAGGAGATCTGTTCCCACACTCTCTAAAAGAGGCAATGAGTGCAGAGAAGGGTACTCAAGAGATTAAAATAAAAACTTAAAGTCTACATTGGAAACCTTGGCCCCTAAAATACACCCATTTAATACATGTACTTTTTCTCATTAAATCAAGTTACTACAGGTCCCATTCCAACCACAACGGCACTTAGGTGCAAATCCATGCCAATGATTACAGTAGAAACAGTATTTCTTTCTGACGGTCCTGTTAGCCAAATCACTGTGAAGAGTATCGCAGCATTCCCACAAAGTCAGGAAGCAAAACACAAGGTACTGGTCCAACAGGTGATGATCTTGTCTGCATTTCTGCAATCCTTTTCACCACTCTGCTCAAAGATGCCTTCAACAAACTCTTTAAACTTATTTTCTACCACCATAGATTTTATTACCTCTTAAGATATAAGTTCCTACTGTTAGGAACCTCTTCATTTGGTAAAATACACTGATATTCAAATTTCAAAAACACTGCCATCATTTATGAGGCATGATAATACTAATGATTGTGGTCATTTAAAACCTTATTCCATAATCACTTTATCTTTCTCTAATTCTCAAAGGATTCTAGATTAAAATTGGCACTCTTCTGCTTTTTCCAGTTTCTAAGGCAAACAACATGAAACAATTGTCCTCCAACTAAGTTTAATTTCTCTTTCCCCAGTTTGCCAAAAATGCCACAGGGAAGAAATCAAAACAACTAAGCATTTACTTGAGTTTTTGCCGAGAAAATTTTCCCCCACTCCCTTGATCTCACAAATTCACTTTTTAAAAAAATCCTCTCCCCATGTGAAAACAAAAGTGAACAGAACCAGTTTTTGCTTTTCCGAAAGCCTCTTTTATATGTAGAGTCTAATGGGGCCTACACACTACTTCTTCCTGCAACACAGGAGGAACCTTTACACTGGCTGGAGCAGGGACCTCACAAGAAGGTAACATTTAAAGCAATGTTCAGGCAGCAGTAACATTGGTCCCAAAGGGAATGCTCTAAGTTTTTCAACAGATTAAACTATGGAATACATCCAAGAGGAGAAAATAAAAGGAAATGAAAATACAATTACAGCTACTGTCAGTGCACCTGGGAAAACCAATACTGCAGGTTTTAGCTAGTAGAACTAGGGTTCTGAATTTTAAATAAGGCTCCCTATAATCCGGCAAGTTATTAACATGTCTCAACCTTCATTTCCTTCACTATTAAATACCTAACACCAGTGTACTTCAGAAGACTATGATGATTAAACAACACGCATTAAATATAGAAAGTGAGCCATATAACAGAAAACAAAGCCTCAAATGAGTATGACTCACAAAAAATTCAATCACAAAATTCTACCAACTATGGGTCTTTTTCATTTAACATTTGATCGCATATTATTCACTCTATCAAATACCGTTTGGAGTTCTGGCATTATCTCATAATATTCCTTCTCTCTGTAATTTAGATCTGAGTATCTTTCTATGTGAAGCCATCTCCAAACTACTGATCTCTCCAAATCTGCTCATCTCCACAACCTTTCGCAAATTAAACACTTCTGTGTTCCCTCAGCATTTTGCTCATGCCATTATTGTACATTTTGTAGTATAATGAGAAGTATGCCCCAGTACTTGCTATAGAATTGTCTCATGGGACAAGAACCCTGTCTTGGCTTTACATATCCAGTAACATAATAGGAAATAATTAATGTATGTGAACAAATGAATGAATATCCTGTCCCTTTTATTCACCTCCCAAGGATGAGGGGAGGCACCAAACATCATTTAAAGCGATTTCTATTTTTAACACAAACTGCAATAACAAGTTGAATTTTTCATATGGAAATTTTTCATTTATGCTCACTACCAACTACAAAACTGTTCCTATGTACCTTTACATAATACTTACTGGCTGGAACAATGAAATCTCCGTGTAACTCATAGGTCATGAGAGGCTCTGGAAGACTCCTGTGTGAAAAGAACAGCTCAGAATTATCAAATAAATCCAAACAAGTCACTTCTGAGTTTTTTATGAAAGGATGTTAAATTTGTTATGCATTTCTTAATTAATGTGTAAAACTTCCCTAGGGAATACCTTTACATATCAAAAAAGATACATAAATCAAACAGATCACTTTATCAACTGCTATTGGCACCAAGCACTATCAAAGCCTAGGCAGCCACAAATCCGTACTAGACCTAAGCATACAGTATTTCATATCTAACCTCAGAAAGTACCTTTTTGAACATCTGGTTTTATATATAAAACTTCCTTCTACACATTAATGTATTTAAAGCCAAACATACCATCTAACCAAATGTAAGCAAACAATTTTGAAACTTCATCTCTAAGATATTAGCTGAAGATTCCACACACAATACATAGAAAAGATTAAACAAACTCAAATCCTCTCTGCTTAAATATATTACAAAAATAAGAATTTATCTTTATGCCTATAAGATGAGAGACGAAATAAAATTGATGACAACTTTAAAAATATACACAGCATTTTCATAGTCTACAAAACAAGTTACATAAGGTAGTTTATTTTATCCTGTGATCAACAGAAATGCTACAGTTCAGTCCACCTTGCTACATATTTTAAAATTACAAAAGACCAGAGCAACTAGCTTTATAAACACTTAAAGAATACCTAGACAAGTGTCGATCTGTACAGCCTTTCTGGAGGGTAATCTCGCAAGATATTAAGAACTTTTAAAAGGTTACAATCCTGTAACTCAGAAATTCTGCTTCAAATGTTTAAAAAAAAAAATCAAAGATGCATAAACAAAATTTTTTAACATATGCAAAGCCAAGAATATTGCCAGAGATAAAGAAGGTCATTTCATATTGACAAAAATGTCAACTTGTCATGAAGCCAAAACAATATTAAATGTTAATAGATCTAACAAGAGAGCCCCAAAACACTCGAAGCAAAAACTGACAGAACTACAAGGAGAAATGGGCAAATCCACAACTATAATCACAGAGTTAAATACCTCTCTGTTTCAGTAACAGAACAAGTAGAAAAATCAGGATACAGAAGATTTGAACAAAAATATCAACCAACTTAATCCAATTGGCATGTCCTTCACCTAAATGACACTCCACTCAAAAGCAGAACACACATTCCCAGCGCATACAGGCCATTTATTTTCCAAGATTAACCATATTCTGGGCCATGATACAAATCTCAAAAAATAAAAAGGGTTTAAGTCATACAGAGTTTGTTTTTTGATTACAACAAAAATTGAATTAAAAATCAATAACAGAAAGATATCTGGAAAACTCAAAGAGAAGTTAGAAAGTATTCTGAAATGAACGAAATAAAAACAAAACATATCAGAATTTGAGGGATGTTGGTAAAGCAGTACTAAGACAAAATTTTATGCTACTAAACACCTATATTAAAAAAGAAGAAGGGTGGTAAACCAAGCACTTCATTTTGTACCTTAATGAGCTATGAGGAAAAAAAAGTGTAAATTAAGCCCAAAGTAAGCAGAAGAAGAGAAATAATAAAAATCAAGCAGAAATCAATTACATAGAAAACAGAAAAATAAAGAAAATAAATTAATCCAAAACCATATCTTTTAAGATAATCAGTAAAATTGATCAATCCAGCCAGAATGATTAGGAAATAAAAGAGAGAAAACAAACAAACAACGCCAGGAATAAGAAAGGTGACTGCAGAATCAGTGCAGATTCTAAAGTTATTAAAAATAAAATAAAGAAATACTATGAGCAATTTTATGCCCATAAATTCAACAATTCAGATGAAATGGACAAATGTCTTAAAAGACACAGACTACCAAAGTTCGCTCAAGAAGAAACAGATAACTTGAGTAGTCCTATTGAATTTGTGGTTAAAAATCTTGCCAGTAAGAAAACTCTAGGGCCAGATGATGTCACTGAATGAATTCTACCAAACAATTAAGAAAGAAAAGCTACTGATTCTATACAAATTCTTCCATAAAATAGAAGAGGGAATAATTTCTAACTCATTCTGTGAGGTAAGCTTTATCCTAATATCAAAGTTAAAGACATTATGAGAAAGGCATTATGAGAAGACTACAGACCAATATCACTCATGAACATAGATGCAACTATTCTAAATAAAATGTTACTAAATCAAATTCCACAAGATAAATAAAATAATATATCACAAGTTGGGTTTATCACAGGAATACAATACTAGCATAATATCTAAAAAAAAAAAATGTACTTCACCAAACGAAAAGAAAACTGTATGATCATATCAATAAACAATTTAGGAGAAATAGCCTCTCCCACAAATCGTACTAGAACTACTGGAGATCCCTATGCAAAAATGAACTTGAATTCATATCTCATATCTTATGTAAAAATTAACTCAAAATGGATCACAGAACTAAGTGTAAAACCTAAAACTATAAAACTTACAGAAGAAAACATAAAAGAAAACCTTTGTGACCTTGAGTAAGTGCAAAGATTTCTTTATAGCCACAAAAGCACAGTCCATAAAAAGAAAAACTGATGAACTAGACTTCATCAAAATTAAAACTTCTCTTTGAAAGACACTATTTAGAGAATGAAAAGACAAATCACAGAATGAAGAAAATACTTGCAAAGCAGGTATCTAAGAAAGGACTTGTACTCAAAATATATTTTTTAACTTTTAAAACACAATAATACGACAATCTAAGTTGTAAAAAATTGGGCAAAAGATATGCACAGACACTTCACCCAAGAAAATATATAAATGGAAAATAAGCACATGGAAAAAAGTTCAACATTACTAGTCATTAGGGAAGTGCAAACTAAAAGCACAATGAAATACTACCAAATACCTATGAGGATGGCTAAAATGAAAAAGATTGACCAGCTTAAGAGTTGGCAAGAATGAAAAGGAAATGGAACCTTTGTATGTTGTTGGTGAGGTTGTAAAGAAATACATCAACTTGGGAAGAAAGTTTGTCAGTTGCCCAAAAAGTTAAGCATAATTACCACATGATCTAAATATTCCATTCCTGGGATTTATCCAAGAGAAATGAAAGCCTGTGTCCACTCAAATATAGGTATACAAATGCTTTTAGCAGCTTTACGTGCAACAGCCAAAAGTTACAAGCAAGTTAAATATCCTGCAACAGATGAACTGATTTTTAAAAATGCTGGTGTATCTATAAAATGGTCCATTAGTTAGCAGTGAGATGGAATGAACTGCTGGTATATGCTACAACATAGAAGAATCTAAGTGAAATAATACAGATTTCAAGTATATACTGTATAATTCTATTTATATAAAATTACAGGAATTGCAAAGTAACATATTAGTGGATGAGGCTACTTCGGTGGGGTGTGAGACAGATTTCAAATGGTAGGAGGAAACTTGGGGGGTAATAATGCATAGGATCACTATCTTGATTATGGTGATAGTTTCAGAGGTATACATATATCAAACTTATCAAAACGTACACTACAAATATATGCAGCTTATTGTATGTCAACTATGTTTCAATAAAGCTGTCTTTAAAAAACAAATAAAAATAAGTCAAGCATGGTAGCTCACACCTGTAACCCCAGTGCTTTGGGAGGCCAAGGCGGGAGGATCACTTGAGACGAGGAGTTTAAGACCAGCCTAGGCAACAAAGTGAGACCCTGTCTCTATTTTTTTTTTTTTTAATGTTTTGAAAAGAACATTGAAAAATAAAAGAAAAAAATGTTAAGGTACATACATTCCTTACATACAATTTATGATGCTATAGTATATACATACAAACACAAAATGACAACCATAAACTAAAATTTAATGCACGAGTGAAAAAGTCCTGCTTTTATTTCCCTTCCCTCTCCTTTTTCCCTACATTCCCATTTCACAAAGAAAATGAAAAAAAAAAAAAAAATCAACTATACCACAGCCTAAATAAGGAGATAGAAGGGCCAATCAGAAGTAAGCCTTTGGGGGTTTGTTTCAAAATATAGACAAGCAGGAGGTAACAAAGAAGAAAAATGGTTATCTAGCAGAGAAGGAAAGTTAAAGGGTGCTAAAAAGAAAAGTTGGGTCGAGGGAGCGGGGGAATGAGAACGCTTAGAAATACATTTCTTTTCCAATAAAAATGGATTTGTATCTGAATATCTTCTACAAGTCACTTATATCATTGCCATATGTCTAGCTAGGCAATGCAGCATAAAAAAATAAATATTGTTAACATTAGGGAAGCAGCCATAAAAATGACAAATTCCCCATACAGAATGTATTATGCTGAGTCACTGCAACTCTCAGCCTCCCACCCGACATGTTTTTGAGCCACCTCTCTTTGCCACTCATTGGGATCTGTTGGGGGATATAAATCATAATATTTACCTAAGCTGGCATTTCCCTCCCAAAAAGTCCCATTACAATTTCCAGGCTTAAAAGAAGTTTCCTCCAGGTAAAATCATTTGACTAGAAACATCACAAAACCACTCATTTGTCCCCTCACAACAGAAAACTGCTGTAACGAACACATTGCTGAAAATCAAAATAATGGTCTGCATAGATAAGAAATCATTCAGAGGGCTGGTATTCAGCTCTCTAAAACATGAGAACTTAGAAAAAAAATTGCCTCAAGTCAGTAGAAGAAAAAGAGGGATGCCACGCATCGGTCCACTGCACATACTTTTCCTTCTCCAAGACCCTAGAGGACCTGCTTCTTGTTTTAGTTTGGTGCTTTGGGGCTTTGGCTGTTTTCCTCCCTCCACCTCCAACATCCCATCCAATAAGATGGCTGGGTTATTTGCAGTGAGAAGAATTCAAGGGCAAGAGCTTTTTTGGGTAAGAAAAGCTATATTCAGCTTCTCGCCATGGTGCCGTGAGTGACAGAGCTGGGGCTCCAACCCTGGCAGGCAGGCTGGCTCCAGACCTCCTGCTCTTGACCATCATACTGTATTACCTCTCATGCAGAAAGAAATAACACTTGCTTGGGCCAGAACCCTGTTGCCAAAATGGAGGTAGATAAAAACCCAGTTTTATCCCGTTTGATGTATCACCAAAATTTAGAAAAAAAAAATGGTCAATTAAATCCTAATTACTGCATTTGCCATCGCTAAAAATAACATAGGGGAAAAGAACAGCAACCCAACTTTCAAATCTCCCAAGGCATCTGCCATCTTATGATAATTCACTTTATCACATTCAGACAGAACATGTATTTTGTTAGAAGTGAAGTTATATAATAATAACATCTCATAATGTCGTTCTGTAGGCAATGTTTGTTTAAAAGTGAAATTCCATAGGATGAAGCAAGGTAATAAAATAAAAAGGCAGAAAAAGCAACACAAGACCAGGGGCAATAAGGAACCAGCTTCCGAGAATATCAAGATCCAAAAAGAAATCCTATGTACTAAATAAAAAGGGCCTCTAGTTTATTAAACAAATTCCTCCCACACAGCAAAAGAAAAGAACCATACGGAATGGAGGAAAAAAGAATGCAATTTATTGCCAAAAAGGTGGATTTCTACCCTTAGTTTTCTACCAATAACTGAGTCATCTCAGTCAATCCCTTTACCTGCACTAGCTATGAGTCTACTAAACAGTAAAATGGATTTAAAGATATCTCCTAGAGTGGCAGTACTACTTCTGGTCAAGTTAATATGTGCAATTCATTATATGTTTATATCCCTTACCTACTCTTTCCTTCATCTGTCTAACACAGCTTTCTCAATCTCAGAATTTTGACATTTTGAATCAAATAATTATTTGTCAGGGGAGGGTGGGCTGTCCTATGTACTGCAGGATGTCAGATGCCACCAGATGCCAGGAGCACTGCAAACCAGCAATGGTGAAAATCAATAATGTCTCCAAACATGGCCAAACATCCCACTGAGGGACAAAATCATCCTCAGTTGAGAAGCACTGTTCTAATTTCTCAGCCACAGCTCCAAGTTGCTGGGGATACTGCAGTGAACAAGACTTAAAAGATGCCTATCTTCAGGGAACTTAAATTCTTATCCTAGAGTTGGGAGTAACAAGATTCATTTTTACCATAATCCTCATCTAAACCACAGTTAGTCACTATCAGTGGCAATACTGATATAAGTATACATCCCTTTATCAATTAGGAATAACAATAGTGCACATAACAGTTTAAGAAAAAATTTACAACAGTGGCTGAAAACATCTTCTTTACACAAAGCACTTGAAAATAGGTAATACATAACTATCACCCATGGATAAATTTTATATCATTAAAAAGTGGGACAACCAGACAACCCAGGCTACCTGATGGGAAACAACAGAAAGAATATACCACCACTACAATGGATCCTTTTTCTTTTTTTTTTTTTGAGATGGAGTCTCGCTTTGTCTCCTAGGCTGGAGTGCAGTGGCTCGATCTTGGCTCACTGCAAGCTCCGCCTCCCGGGTTCCCGCCATTCTCCTGCCTCAGCCTCCTGAGTAGCTGGGACTACAGGCGCCCATCACCACGCCCGGCTAATTTTTTTTTTTTTTTTTTTTTTTAGTAGAGACGGGGTTTCACCATGTTAGGCAGGATGATCTCGATCTCCTGACCTCGTGATCCGCCTGCCTCGGCCTCCCAAAGTGCTGAGATTACAGGCGTGAGCCACCGCGCCCGGCCTACAATGCATTCTTGAAATAAAGAAAATAAAACCTGACTCTAACAAAGCCCATTTGAAAAATCTTTATCTACGGGACACAGGATGGCTAAAGAAACATGTTAATTGCTATCACGAAGATATAATCAAAAATGACCCAGGTTCATCAACAAATAAATGCCAGTGGTGGAGGAAGGGAGGAAATGTAGAGATTAAAGTAGCCTTAAAACCTATCAACCAAGTTAAATGTTGGCACAGTTTAAATCCTGCTGGATTTAAACCAAATATGAAATGACTTTTTGAAGACAGTTGGTAAAAATTGAACATGGACTGAATGCTGGATATTAATTTTGTTGTGCATAATAATTATATATTTTGATTGACTTTTTAAAAATGACTTTTTGAGATAAATACTGAAGTATTTATGGGTACAGTAATATGATGTTTCAGAAAATCTTTAAAGTATTATCTTTAAAAAGTGGCAGGTAGATCCCAGCACTTTGGGAGGCTGAGGTGGGTAGATCACCTGAGGTCAGGAGACCAGCCTGGCCAACATAGCGAAACCCTGTCTCTACTAAAAATACCAAAAAATTAGCCAGACTTGGTGGCAAGTGCCTGTTATCTCAGCTACTCAGGAGGCTGAGGCAGAAGAATTGCTGGAACCTGGGAGGCGGAGATTGCAGTGAGCCAAGATCGTGCCATCGCACTCCAGCCCTGGCCAACAGCAAGACTCTGTCTCAAAACAAAAAAAACAAAAAAACAGTGGCAGGTAGGAAGATTAATGAATTAAGAAGGAGGGAATGCTGACAACTCAAGAAGGAGGATAATAGAGCCATGAGGGTTCATTACACTAAACTCTCATCTTATGTATCTGAAATTTTTCATAATTTTTTAAAAATACAAAATATGTCGTATAAGTTGATTCAAATGTATCCACCGGAACCCAAATAACTTTTACCTGAAAAACAACCCTATGTATGGTTAAAAAGAACTGGTCCTGAGGCCAGGTATGGTGGCTCACACCTGTAATCCCAGGACTTTGGGAGGCCAAGGGAGGCAGATCACTTGAGGTCAGGAGTTCGAGACCAGCCTGGTCAACACGGCGAAACCCCATCTCTACTAAAATTACAAAAATTAGCCAGGTGTGGTGGTGCAAGCCTGTAATCCCAGCTACTCAGGAGGCTGAGACACGAGAATTGCTTGAGCCTGGGAGGCAGAGGTTGCAGTGAGCCAAGATTGTGCCACTGCACTCCAGCACGGGGAAAAAGAGCAAGACTTCATCTTAAAAAAAAAAAAAAAAAAAGAACTGGTCCTAGGCCATTCGTTTGCAGTGGAAAATCTAAGTCCCCAACAGAACCACAGCATATAAAAATTACAGTTGTGATCTTTTTTCATTCTTTTTTTTAACTGTCTATATATACTTGTTCTTCATCTAACCCTGAGCTTATCATTAAGTTTTCTTTAAAAAAAAAAAGGACAGTGACTCATAAAAAAAATGCTACCCTCTAACTCTAGTCCTAAATATTTTCTATTATAAATAGAAAACAACTTTATCTTAAAACCTCACCAAGTAAACTTCTTTTCAAAGAGCTTTGCATTGACATGTTGTCATAAGCCTTTAAGTTCAAATCATTTAAACTTTAAAAAATCATTTCAGCATAAAATATAAAGACACAATGAATTCAATAAATAGCCTTCATTCAATCATCTGCCTCAACAAGTTGTTTCATAGGGTTTAATTCCCAAAATGTTCATCCACAAGAAACGTCTATTTTAAAACCCAAGTCTATGTCAATTTCTGTTCTGTTGCAATTTACTTAATTACTGATGTGCATCTACTAGTTACCTTTCTTTCTGGGACACTGAGACACCTGATAAATTTTCCCTTTTTAAAATAAGGCTTAATTTAACTATTGATATTTATGTACATAATTGGCATCTGTTTTATGTTACAGATCCAAATAGTCCTTTCTTCTTTCTTGCTGCTGAGAGGAGCTTACCTCAAATACTGTTTCATGGCACTTGTTATTGTCTTCACTTCCCAATCTGCAGAATTCTCCAGGTCCACCTCATTGCATGTTTTTACATCTAGTGAGCAAGCAAACAAGAAAAAAATAATTAAAACCTTGATCATTAAAGGTCCTCTTGTCTAGCTCACAAAGCTTCCATTTTTAAATGAGCAAACCACAATCCTGCGGTTTCCTAGGAAAACATTATATATACAATTTCTCTAAAATACTGTAAGTTATGTTCTATGACTAGACACTTCTGGCACTTCGGAAAATCTGTAGTAGAGATCAAAGCAAAAAATAAGAGATGGGTTGGGAGTAAGGAAGAATTAGACATAGTATATTATTTCAACATCCACAATGTAATTCATGTATAGCTATTATTATCATCGTCATCGTTAACAGTATCACTCAGTAGCCTTGGCTTATAGCAAGTGGCACTTTCAGTTGTATGCATATGGTTTGAGGTGTTTTAGGTGGCATTGTTGCCCTCATGCTGTATACTGATAGAGGCAGGAGACAGCCAACTAAGTAGGGTAGAGTCCCCAGGGAACCTCCGATCCACCCAGGTCATTGTGCACATAAGGCTTGACTAAACATGCCCACGGTGAAAATTTCGGTCTTTTAACACATGCTCAGTAAAGGAAATAAATCAATGTGGAGTGGCTCAGACTAAGGGCCCACATGCGCACTGGGGGAACAGGGTGGAGCTACTGGGAATTCCCGCCTTATGCAAAGGAGGAGCCAGATCTCTTCAATTCATGTGTGGTGGCCTTGCGTTCAATATAAGAGGTGGGAGCCCGCTGGTGGGACCCCCTCTCTTTGCTGAGTGCTCCCCTTTAGCTTAATAAGTTCCACTCTCCTCACCCTTCACTGTGTCCGCACGTCTAATTTTTCCTGGTGATGACACAAAAACCCGGATTTAGCTGAACCAAGGAGCAAAAAAATCCTGCATCATCATGACACAGAAAACCGAGGGTGGCCCCATGAACGGCAAAATGACTATCAGAATGGCAACAAACTGGTGAAAGGATGATAAACTTGGTCTCAGATTTTCAGGATTTCTGTTCATTAGACTATCTTTCTGAAATTAATATATGAACAACCAAAATAGAAAATGACTACACAGAGACTTAAAAAGTCATTTACATTTAACCTTTCACATTAACACTATAATATATACACTCATCCAGGAAATATTTATTGGAAGCCTCTGTGCAACACTCCAGACATCCATTCTAACTTAAACTAGTTTTCTTTATCCAAATAGCATGTAATGATGTGTTTCTTACAAACATCCTTTCAAATGGTAAGTCAGTTAATAGGGTTGCTTCTTTATAAAGTAAAAGAAGAAAATTCAAAACGGCTAGTAAGTTCTAAAGAAAAGGTATATGGCACCAAGAAAAAAAAAAGGAGATGGGAGAGTTAGTAAATTGAGGAAAGGAAAGCGTCAATCCTGGTAGAAATAAAATGAAAGGATGGCAGGAAAGGCAAACCTCTAAGGAGTACGGTGGCATCTTTGACTCTTAGAACTCTGGGCTGGTACACTCAGCTGTGGCATGGCGGCAGGGAGGAGTGCAGCATGGGTATCACAAAGCTGGGCTTACATGCCTCTAACAACCTGGCCCAGCCATACCACCACAAGTGAGTTCCAAACCTATCTGAACTTCAGATCTTCATCTGCACAATGGAGATAATGTAAATGCTCTCATAGAACGATTGAGAGCATCAAGGCAAATGAAGAATGTATACAGATTTCCATAAATAATTAAATGTAGCAGGTTACTGCCACTGCTGAGCCACTAAAAAGTATAAGCAAGCAGTGATGGTACCTACCCAAAGGGAGGAAGCAGGAAATGGGTTATGACAAATGATACTGAGCCAGCGATATCAATTTGCCCGGTTTTCTACACGCCTACTATGCAAAGGAGAAAATAAGAGATTCATGGAAAGGACTATTTCTCCCTCACTCCACGATGATGTCTTAACTAAGATCAAAAAAAACCTTGTTGTTTCAGGGTTTTTTCCTCCCTTATACTGTATTTGTCTTCATACAGAAGGAAACATCTTGTTAGCATTTCCTTTTTAAAAACACTAAAAAGAAAAACCTGTCAAAATGGGACCACCACATTAAGTCACGCATGCCACTTAAAAAGTTTTAGGCTTGGGATGATGAAGGGTGGATGACAACTCAATGTTGGGCTGAAACTTTCTGAAGATAAAGTAAAACAGGAAGTGATGGTTATTTCACAGGCATAGCATCATACATATGAGGTCAATTACTCAAAGGTCTGAAGACTTTTAAAGCACTTCAACATTTCTTGATTACAGCAACTGACAGCAATATGCAGTAAACTACAACAATGGCAATTGACACTGATTACATTTTGATCAGTTCCTGCAATTCAGAACTCATTTGTTACTGAGCTTGTCAGACAAGCCACAGATATATTCAAGAAATCAAATTAAGCACCCTGATTAAAGGTGCGATCCTTTATAACTAGGACTAAATAATTCTGTTCTAAAGGCTTTGCCAACCAATTACTTCAGTAACTGAATATTCTCTCTCTCATTAAATCAATTATTTAAATCTCATTTTAACATACAAGTCAGATAACATTTTCAATCAACTTGCTACCAGCAAACCACCTTTTTAAAATCCAAGAGGTTTCTAAAGGAAATCTTTTATTTCCAGCTTTCTACCAAATTATGATTCCGTATTTTGAGAATCATATTCTTTCTATGGAAAAATAAGCCATCATTCTAAATTCATGGAATAAAAAGCAGCTGTCACATCAGAAGCAAATGACTACACAGTGTCTATGTTACTAATTCTCTCTTAAATTTTCACTGTTTTCAAATAGCTCAATCATCCCTAGCAGTCCTTTACAATCAGTGAATGCACTGGGACTAGGCAGAATTTAATAATTATTTGGGATTCAAATGTGAAAACACATTTGGAGGGTTCATTCAGAATATATGTTCTACCATAAGAAAGATAAAAACAATTTGCTTCCTTTCTGACCAAGGAAGGACACTTCATGGGTTTGTTAAAAATCTAAACTAACAAGCACAGATAAAAAGAGTTGACTTTTTATTTGGGTGAACGTTTCACACTTACGTAACCACTGGTCATTTTTTTGAAACTGAAAATCTGCAGTCCAACCTAAATGCAAAGTGCAATTTTATGCAGCTGCTAGCACCCTACTCAACACTGACTTAGGTCCAATTTTAAAGTACTTGAAAAAGCACAGTGAATGGATGAATTTTGAAAATATGTTTTATAATTTTCAGCTACGTTAGTTCATTTTCCCCAATCTATGTGACAAGGCTGTCCTACAAAGGAAACAAGGTAATGGTTTTCAAGTAAAACTCTTCTCATTTCTTGTTTTCTGTGGTTTTATGTGTGAAAATAAAGTCATCCAGCCCTTCTTGCAAATCAGATTTAGAATTAACCACTGAGCTCACCAGACCACACAAGCTACTACCACATTTTCTCACAATTTCCTCTTCTTCTGCTTTGATGTTTTAAACTAAAGTAGGGAAGAAGGAAGAATGCGTAACAATTCTACCTAGTATCAGTTCTAATCTACCATGAACTATTGTAATTGATATTTTACATTCTCACTCCATTTACTAAAAAACCATGACTCACCTAAAGACAATTCATCTGATATTTCTCCCTACCTTTCCCAACTGTGCTAAGTTTCCACTTTACAAAAACAATAACTTCTACCAAATCTGTGCGCCCTGTCTCAGAGGCTGCAAAGGGGAAGAAAAAGACAGGCATCTGCTCATATGGGCATGTTCTTTCAGCAACTTAAGAAGCTTGGTCCAGGGAAAGGCTCAGAGACTGCTGGAAATCCAGCGGATAGTTGCCTTAGGCTCCCAGAGGGGAAGACAACTAAGAATACCCTCTCATCACCGAGGAAGGCAGCTGCCTGCTCCTTTACCTGGCCTCGAGGAGAATAACTGCCTCTATTTTGACAGTTTTCTATGGTCAGTGTCATTGCTATTTCATGCCAGCTGGGAGTTAGGGGAGAAGGAAAGAAGAGGGAGAGAATAAAGAGGATAAGGAGGGAAGAAAGGGGCAGGAGAAGGAGGATGGAGAGAAGGATAATGGAAAGAAACATTTTTCTCTATTTTAAAAACACACCAGAAAAAAGAGACAAGTGAAAAAACATGCAAGAGATTAAGCATATACCCTTTTAGAAATCATTATAAACTTTTGCATGAGTATTTAAATAAGACTTAAAACACCTTAACAAACAATACAAAGTACTTTGTGTAAAAATGGCAATAAAAAATTCTAAAGTAAATAATTAGCTCTCAAAAACTACAGAGAATTGGATAAATGGCAGCTCTCCTCAAAAAATAGTACATGGCTTGGGACTGTTTCTCAAATACTTAAAAATTAAATTATTTCCCATTTCTACAAAGACAATGCATTACAAACAAAATGTTCCTTGAAAAAATTCAAATTTGGAATAAACCTATTACCTGCAGGAATAATAATAAACACTAATTGCTTTTAAAAAGCAAAGTTAAAAATTTGGCAGACCCACACAATTTTTTCCTCTTCAGGATATACATGTAACCCTCTAACAACGCAGCAAAATGGGAAAAGTTGGAGAAAAAAAATACCCCTAAGATTATGTAGACATGACTATTCAAAACTCTAAAACCCTTCTTTTGGAAGAGGCATTAAATTATTTCCATTTGAACACTCAATCAGTGTTCAATATGAAGGGGAAAACATACCAGAAAAAAGAGACAAGTCCACTCAATCAGGATAAAAGGAAAGAAATAAGGAAACATTTAATTGATTAGGAAATAGCAAGTAAATATATTTTGTCAAGGGCTAAGGTTTGTATTGATAGCATAAGGTAATAAGAAAATGGTATTAATGCTAATGAAAATCCAAAGTTTTTGACTGATAATCTTAAATTCACACTAGGAATTATTTATAGATTACTCAAAACAAATGTATATTGTGTAACCCTCTTAAATGAATGGCTTAATGAGGAGGTAACAAGTCAGTATCTGTCTCACATCAATTCTCTAACTTTCCTCTGTTTGCAGAATGATATTACTGAAAACATAAGCATTTCCCCTGCCAGCAATATGTGTAAGGTTGTGTCACACTCATGTCCTGGGCTTCTCTACTCTGAGGCTCATGAAAAGTAAAAATAGTTTTCCAGGTCATGAATTTTTTGAGGGTTTAGATATTTAAAAACACCTTGTAAGTTAAGGACTGGCTTGGGACATTTCCCATGAGCAGAGCAAACTACCACGCTGAGTTGAGCAATGCTGTACACGTAGAATTTTATGAGATGACCAACAAATTTTGAGACAGCTTAGCACTTCAAGGTGACCACAGAAAAATCCTTGTTCAAACTTTCCTTGAACAGGAACAAGATGATAATAAAAATAATGCCAGGTCCTTAGGACCAATTTACCAGCAAAATGTGCCTTTCAGTCCACATTTCCCATTCTGTTATCAATATACTCTTCCAGTTCTAATCATCATAACACCATCTTGGAAATGAAAGAAGTGTTTCTAATTTTAAAATTAAGTAAAAGCAGATGCTGTAGTCCCATTAAATTCTTCCAGCTGCTACTGAACCACTGGCAACCTGAGTCTATTTAATTTGGAGACCACTATTGGTAAAAAGGAAAATCTGACTGCCAAAATTGCACACCCAAGTTAAACCAGAGAGGCAGAAAATGAAAACAGCTTATGGAAGCGAATGTATTCTAATAAGGCTCTCCAACTGATGATGGGCAATTTCTCCTGTGGTTAATAGCTTACAAAAGATTGTTGCTTATTAAATCCTTAATTCAAATATAGGCAAACAAGCAATCCTATCCGTAGCATGGTAGTTGATTTTATTCAACTTGGCTCATGCTTCCTAAAAATGACTCTCTGCTATAATGTTTTAAGATGCAGACAGGTTGGAATGCATTCACAGCACACCTGAGGGCACTGTTAATATTGATTAATTAAAGTAAGGTATCAAATAAATTAATATGTAGCAAGATCATAATGACAGATTGGTTTGATACACAGGCCCTCTAGCCTGATGAGTTATCATCACTCTTCAAGAGGCAGCCTGTTTTGGGGTGGGGGAGAAGTGGAGTGTCTTACAGGTGGCAATGAACTGACAGCAGTGTGTAATGTAAAAGCGCTTTGTCATTCACATAATGTCTGGGGTAATGAAATGAATTCACTTTCTGGCTTCCTCTACTCTGCGATGCCAAAGAACACTGTGTTATCAGCACAGATGGAGCATGCATGGTTCTGGAGGAGAGCCTGGTGTGAACTACAAACAAGCCACTGTGAATACCAATGAATCCCTGAGAATCAGACCCTTGCTGTCAAATGACAGTTTTGGAAGCTCCATAAAAATGAGCGAGTCCCAGTGGTCTTGTCCAACCAAATGTACTGTCACAATTCTGGACAGGCTATTTGGAAGCCATGCAAATCATAGAGGCCTGACTGCCACTTCCCTGTGAGAAGCAAGCACAGGAAGATAGTCAACCAGAGGGTGCATTCTTTTTTCTTTCATTTCTTAATAAGAGGTAACAGACAATCTATGCTGATGCAAATACTAATCTACTTCTGTGGGTCAATTGTCTCTGCTCGGCAGAAAACTCCTCTAGAAAGTAGAGGAATGGAATGACAAGTATTCTCTACATTACTACGAGATATTAAGCTGTGAAGTCAATGAACATACACAAATAACACATGGAAAAATGATTAGAAAAGAGGCATACCCATTAACATACTCAGAAGTCTCTGGACCTTTGAACTCACCCCCACAACTCTGTACAATCCTTGGTCATTTATACCTATGGGAAGAAACAAACTATTAGCAAAATAAAAGACTATCATATTTTAAAAACCATCAAACAGTTGCATTCAAAATCTCTGCTAACTAACATTAGCAGCATTCCTGTTAACTATAAAAATAACCTTTGAAAAAAGCAAGTGTTTAACAACTTGTTTTACTAGCTTTTTATCTGTGAGTTGTGGTTAAAAAAATAATCTCAGCAAACAATGTTCCATGTGGACAAAAATGAAATGCCTCAATGTTAATAAGTTAGTTAAGTATCATGGATACATTGAAATGAATACCAATCCAATTTGTAAAGATGCACTAAAACTTTTATGTTTATTGTATTTACTTATTTACATTTTTCTTCAAAAGTTTTAGCCTTTTAAAAATATGGTGATGAGTAGTACACAGAAAGAAATCATTGTTTGGATGATTCTTGAAAACCATGGAAATTCGTTCAAAACTAAAGCAAAACTAATTTTTTTTTAAAGTTGTTATATGTCCTGTCCAGTGAGGAGCTGCGAAACTTCAAATCAATATCACCACAAAGTATACTGCAAAATGAACCAAATCAATGCATCCTCTCTCTCTACAGAGATCTGAAAACAAATTGTCCCTGAAAACAAGAGACATATAAAAGAAAATGTATTGTCAAACATAATTTGGTATGCTGAACAAATATCCTTATCATTTGCATTCTGATCTGAACAAATCAATGACGAAAAGACATTTTTGACGCAATTAGCAAACTGAGTGGCATTAAGGGTAAGAAAATCTCCATTTGTTTAAAGTTGCATCCTGAAAGGGGTGAAAGTAACCTTACATTTGCTTTAAGAGGGAAAAAGGGATAGATGAAACAACTGTGGCAAAATCTTGATAATTATTGAATCTGGATGAGAATATGGGAATTCATTGTACCAATCTCTCTACTTTTTTATGCTTGAAAATTTTCATAATAATGACTTCCAAAAAAATGTGACTTATATTTACTTCTCAAATGAGTTGCAGCTTTCTGGCTGTGTGTTTATTTTCTCTGCTACGAATGTTAAAGGTAACAAGAACACAACTGGCTGACAGGCAGATGATACCTCTAATCCCCAAAGTTTCCAAAACAGAATAACACAACAAAAGGCCATGGAATTTGCCCACGAGGGTTTACTTTCTTTTCACCTCCCTGCTCGGAGTGATGAAAAGAATACTAGTCAGAGTCTAAAGAATTGGATTCAAGTCAGTTCAGTCACTCAGGAGGAAGACAGGAAACCTCTCGGAGCCTCTATGCTGTATCTGAGATGAAGGACTGCATCCTATACCCTATGTTATGCTGGGAGGGAAATGAGATGATACTAACACGTGTCCTACAGATTGTAACTCACAGCGCACACACAAAAGCATTCATTCTTCCTTGTAAAGTTTTGTTCCCTCTTTTTCTCTTTGCTTTTTTAAAAATTATAGTTACATATACTATTTTTTTTAACTTTTAAGTTCAGGGGTACATGTACAGGTTTGCTACATAGATAATAAACCTGTGTCATGGCATTTGTTGTACAGACTATTTCATCACCCAGGTACTAAGCCTAGTACTCATTAATTATTCTTCCTAATCCCCTCCCCTCTTCCCACCCTCCACCCTCCCACAGGCCCCAGTATGTGTTGTTCTCCTCTATGTGTCCATGAGTTCTCATCATTTAGCTCCCACTTGTAAGTGAGAACATGCAGTGTTTGGTTTTCTATTCCTGCATTACTTTGCTAAGGATAATGGCCTCCAGCTCCATCCATGTCCCAGCAAAGGACATGATCTTCGTTCCTTTTTAGGGCTGCATAGTAGTCCATGGTACATTATGTACCACATTTTGTTTCTTTTGGAGATGGAGTTTCACTCTTGTTGCCCAGGCTGGAGTACAATGGAGCAATCTCGGCTCACTGCAACCTTCGCCTCACAGGTTCAAGTGATTCTCCTGCCTCAGCCTCCCAAGTAGCTGGGATTACAGGCATGTGCCACCACGCCCAGCTAATTTTGTATTTTTAGTAGAGATGGGGTTTCACCATGTTGGTCAGGCTCATCTTGAACTTCTGATCTCCGGTGGTCCGCCTGCCTCCGCCTCCCAAAGTGCTGAGATTAGAGGCATGAGCCAATACGCCTGACCCCACGTTTTCTTTATCCAGTCTATCACTGATGGGCATTTAGGCTGATTCCATGTCTTTGCTGTTGTGAGTAGGGTTGCAATGAATATACATGTGCATGTGTGTGTATAATAGGACAATTTACATTACTGGGTATATACCCAAAGGAATAAATCCTCTTTGCTTTTTATTCCTTATTTTTTAAGTTTTGCAAATGTCCTATTTTTCCTTCTGTTATAGGCTGAATTGTATCCCCCCAAATTCATCTGTTGACGTCCTAATCCTCAGTACTTCCAAATGTGACTGTATTTAGAAATAAGGTCTTGAAAAAAAAGTAATTCAATTAAAATGAGGTCACCAGGGTAGGCACAAATCCACCATGACTGGAGGCCTTTTAAGAAGAGATGAGGACACAGACATGTACAGAGGCGGACCATGAGAAGACACAGGGAGAAGACAGCCATCCCCATGCCAGAGAGAGGCCTCAGAAGAAATCAACCCTGCTGATAGCTTAATATTGGACTTGTAGCCCCCAGAACTGTGAGACAATTGATTTCTATTGTTTATTCAGCAGCCCCCATCCCCAACCTTTTTGGCACCACAGCCCGGTTTCATGGAAGACAATTTTTCCACTGATTGGGGTGGGGGGGATGGTTTCAGAATGATTCAAGAGGATTACATTTATTATTAGACTCTCATAAGGAGCACACAACCTAGATCGCTCACATGTGCAGTTCACAATAGGGTTTGCACTCCTATAACAATCTAATGTCGCCACTGATCTGACAGGAGGCGGAGCTCAGGCCATAAGGCTCGCCCGCTGCTCACCTCCTGTTTGAGGTCTGGTTCCTAATAGGCCACGGTCTGGGAACCGGGGAGCCCTGGTTTAAGTCACCCAGCCTGTGATACTTTATCATGGCAGCCCAAGCAAGCTAATAATTACTCGCTATCTCATTAGAGCTTAAAGAACCAGAAGAGCAAAGGCTAGCCCTTAGTCTACCTAAGTCTACTCAGAACGCTAAGGAGTCACAGCAGCAGAGACACACCTTCCTGAGGGGGAGCACTCAGTGACTACAAGGGAGGAAAAGGAGGTTGCACAGCCCTGTTGGAAAAAAGAAAAGAAAGTTGCCAAGAAACACAAAAATCAGAGACCTTTTGAGCCTGATACAGGAAAAAAGATTGAGCCTCATTCCTTCCTTCTTTTTGGAAGCCAGAAGGGCATGTCGAGATAGTTTAAAATACCAAAGGGTTTCAGTACTACTCTAGTTAAGAAACCTTAAAAAGTTTGACCTCAGTGGTAGAAGCCAAAAGAGCAAATCATACTCTGCATTCAAGCAAACATGCCTCTGTGAAAAGGGCCTGAATTATATGGAGAGATGAAATAAGAATGTCACTTCGGCAATAATCATCACTCTGTGCCGGTAATTACTATCAAATAATTGATCAAGTTCAAATTCATCAACCTGAGAGAAGTAGAGTTAATTGTTAATGCATACTGAGAGGTGCAAAGGGGAATTAAAGCTACTCAACACAGTTTCTACATTTTTAAATGAAATTTAAATAAACCTTGCACAAAAGCAGCTTGGAAATAGCACGTAAAATACATACAACTCAAGTCTTGTTCGATTTTCTATTTCTTGCTACACTGTTCTCAAAAGCTCTGAACTAAATGAGAGCTGGAACATACTTTTTATCTATGAACACATATATGTTCATATAAAAGGCATCAAATACATCTTAAGGATATAAACCAACCAATATGCCAAGGCATATTAGTGAGTTTATCATGTCCTTTCCAGCTTCTTTTCCAAATTTCCCTGTCAACCAAAGGGATCACTATTTCTGATCAACAAGTATTAGAAATTTGAAATCTTTGACTTCTTCCCTGTCACTTTCCAAATGCAACAAGTCAATGTCCACTCTTTCTTCGAACTTCAGACTAATTTCTGCCTCTTCAACACAATCCTGAATTTCATGCACACACATTTATTATGGAATCCCTAAAAAGAAATATACAACTATAATCCATTCTGAACACTGTCTTCTATCTTTTTATTTTCAAACCACTATTATTATCTAATGTCCCCTGGATCCCCATTTAAGAGCAAGCCTTCAGATCCAGCCCACATCCTCTAGCCTTAACAAGTATGTAAGGCACACACACGCACACATACATGACGGGCCTCACCTCATCTTCCTACAGGGACTGCAGTGTATTCAACTTAATCACAACAGACGGCTCGACCATCACCCACAAAATAACCAAGTTCACTGCATCCTCTGCGACTACATTCAGGCTGAAGTCTCCCCAGCAGGAATGCTCTTCCCCTTCTCTTCACAGATTTATTCAACTGTCATATATTTATTCATCAGATATGTGCCAGGTGCTATTCTGGTTGCCCAAGATTCGACAGTGAGTAAAATTCCCATCTAAACCTTCAAAACCGGATAAAAATCCCCTTTTTGACACCAGCCCACAGTGATACTCCCTTCTTCTAAACATAACTCATAATTGATTCCTTTTAATTTAACACTTGATTACATTTAAATTTTTTTATTTTTAAGGCAGGGTCTCGTTCTGTCACCCAGGGTGGAATGCAGTGGTGTGATAACAGCTCCCTGCAGCCTTGACCTCCTTGGATCAAGCCATCCTCCTATGTCAGCCCCTCGACTAGCTGGGACTACAAGCACATGCTACCCACACTCGGCTGAATTTATTTTTTGTAGAGAGCGGGTCTCACTATGTTGCCTGGGCTGGTCTCAAACTCCTGGCGCAAGTGGTCCTACTGCCTCAGGGCATCCCAAAGTGCTGGGATTACAGGCAAGAGCCACTGCACCCACCAGGGTACATCTTAAAACAAGTCCACAATCTTAGTCACAATTCCCAAAATCAAAAGCGTTAATGGATAATGGAGTGGCATCACCAAGATGGTGGCATAGAAAGTAACCTGCTCATATCCCCATATGACAGTAAGAATTCTGCATCCATCCACCATCAAAGTCTCTCTGAGGGCATCTCAGGATTCAGGTAAAAGTTTGTGAAACCTTGGTGGAGTTCAAGACCTGGGAGGGTTGCTTTGAGAGTGCAGACCAACATCCAGGTGGCTGATGTGCCACAAGCTTGCTCCTAGGTTCAAGCTTGACAATGGTCCAGTCCTCCAAGGGACTTGGCTACAGCCCTGTTTGGCCTTGAGCCTGCAGCTGAAACTATCTGCCAAGGGGTCCAAAAGGAATCTTGCACACTGGTGCTTTGGCAGAAAGGTTCGTCTGCATACTAACAGTGGTCTCAGCAGTGAACCTGAGACTTGCCCTGTGGCTTGGCTCCAGGGCCCCTCAGCCAAGGTCCCAGCTCACAGCTGCTTGCACAGGGACCCAGAGGGAGACTCACCCATGTCTCACAGCCTGGGAGCCTGAGCCTTCCAGATGGGCTTGCCAACCTCTGCCCCACAACAGAACCTAAGGGGACCCAGGCTCAGCTCCCGCCCCTCCCAATGCAATCAGGGAACAATCTTGTGTTGAGACCTACTAAGAGACATACACCCAAAGAGCCTGGCTCTCCAGCCTCTGCCCCACAGCAGATCCCAAGAGGGCCTCATCTCAACTCCAGCCCATTCTGCTATAGTCAGAAATTCATCCCACCCATGCAGAGACCTGCTGGGAGACACATCCATCTGGGCCACTAGAACAGTCTTCTGGACTCAGGTCTTGGCCAGTATTCCCACACAGTCCCAGTACCTTTTTTGGGTCTTCCCCAGGTCCATCTGGGGCAGAAAGCCACGTCAACTTCTGAGTCCTGAAGAGACTCGTGGCAAGCCTGGGCTTAGAGCATCCTCTAGTGCTGAGACAGCTACAGTGGTCACAGGCTTAGGAAACCCAAGAGTCAGTCAGCTTAGAATCCTGGAAGGCCCTCTGAAGAACAGGCACAAAGCCAGACCGGGTAGATGAAAATAAATAGCCAATCTCTCAATGTGCAGACACTGTCACACACCTACAAGCATCGAGAGCATTCAGGGACCGGCACAGTGGCGAGTGCCTGTAATCCCAGCTACTTGGGAGGCTGAGGGAGAAGGACTGCTTGAGCATGGGAGTTCAAGGCCATAGTGTGTTATGACTGCACCTGTGAATAGTCTCTGCGCTCCATCCTGGGCAACATAGCAAAACCTTTTCCCTAAAAAAATAAACAATTTTTAAAAGAACACTCAGGGAAATATGACCTCACCTAACAGGCAATATAAGGCACAAGAGACCAACCCTAAAGTGATGAAGACATGCAATCTCTCAAAGAAATTTAAAGAAGATGAGCTTCCTTCTCAACAAACTTCAATACCAGAGAATCAATTCAGAAATTTATTGGGGAAATTTAACAGAGAGATTGAAATAATTTTTAAAAATCAAAAAGAAATCCTGAAGCTGAAAAAGTATAAATCCATGACCTGAAATCAGGTTATTTAAGTATTTTTTCCACTCAGACTGAATGTTCATATTTCACATGTTAAAAGTAATTTCCACACCAAACCTGCCTGGAGATGTAATATTCTATTCAGTGTATGTCTCACATTACCTTTTTATTGTTTTTTCCATTTTTTATCTCCAACTTTTAAGTTCAGGGGTACATGTGCAGGATGTACAGGTTACACAGGTAAATGTGTGCCATAGTGGTTTGCTGCACAGATCATCCCATCACTCAGGTATTAGGCCCAGCATCCATTAGCTGTTCTTCCTGAGCCTCTCCCTCCTCCCACCTCTCACCTTCTGACAGGTCCTAGTGTGTGTTGTTCCCCCCATGTGTCCATGTGTTATTATTTAGCTTCCACTTGGTAAGTGAAAACATGAGATATTTGGTTTTCTGTTTCTGCATTACTTTGCTAAGAAAAATGGGCTCCAGCTCCATCCATGTCCCTGCAAAGGACATGATCTCATTCCTTTTTATGGCTGCATAGTATTCCATGGAATATTAAATGCACTGCATTTTCTTTATCCAGTCTATCATTGATGGGCATTTGGGTTGATTCCATGTCTTTGCGATTGTGAAAAGTAATGCAGTGAACATATGCATGCGTCTTTATAATAAAACAATTTACATTCCTTTGGGTATATACCCAGTAATGGAATTGCTGGGTCAAATGGTATTTCTGCCTCTAGGTCTTTAAGGAATCGCCACTGTCTTCCACAATGGCTGAACTAATTTACACTCCCACCGACAGTGTGTTCCTTTCTCTCCACAATTTCACCAGCATCTGTTTTTTGACTTTTTAATAATAGCCATTCTGACCGGCTTGAGATGGTATCTCATTGTGGTTTTGACTTGCATTTCTCTAATGATTAATGATGTTGAACTTTTTTTTCATATGTTTGTTGGCCACATGTATGTCTTCTCTTGAGAAGTGTCTGTTCATGTCCTTTGCCCACTTTTCAATGAGGTTGTTTTTCTCATGTAATTTTGAGTTCCTTATAGATTCTGGATATTACACCTTTGTCAGATGGACAGATTGCAAAAATTTTCTCCCGTTCTGTAGGGTGTCTGTTTGCTCTGGTGATAGTTTCTTTTGCTGTGCAGAAGCTCTTCAGTTTAATAAGATCCCAGTTGTCAATTTTTGCTTTTGTTGCAACTGCTTTTGGCATCTTCATCATGAAATCTCTGCCTGTGCCTATGTTCTGAATGATCTATTATCTTTTTTAATTAAAAAGGTCGAAACTCCGAAACACACCTAGCCTTGGAATTTTCAGATGAAGAATCGTGAACCTGTATTCCACCTTCTCTCCAAATACAGAGGTATTACCTGGAAAGATACTTGGTCAACCTTGGTTTTTGCTTTTAATAGCTTTTATGGTGCCTTGTATAGAAAAGTTGGACAAAGAATAGGTATAGCTAGGTTGATCTGACTTGAAATTGATATAGAACTATAGATACAGACTTGGGCCAAAATGGACATCACAATTCAGAACTGAAAAATTAAAGTTAAAATATCCAAATTATTGTGATTTTTCATGATATAAATGCTCAGTGATGATATTGATATCAATATTTTCTAACTTTTAACAAAAATTTGTAACCTGGTCAATATGTTTACAGGCCCGAAGTTGTTTTTTTTCTCTTAATAAATTAGATTGAGATTGGTTCTGATAGTTAGCAAAGAAAAGGTAAGCTTATCTCCACTAGAGTGATGAGCAGCTGATGACAGCTGTCTCTGGGCGAAACGGATAAGGTAAAATCAAATGTGTCTTACTTCCTACCATCTGTCTCCTCCAATCTCCCACAACACTGTCATAGAGCACTACTCACAACACCCACATCTTCCT
Source organism: Pongo pygmaeus (assembly GCF_028885625.2). Classification (NCBI taxonomy): domain Eukaryota; kingdom Metazoa; phylum Chordata; class Mammalia; order Primates; family Hominidae; genus Pongo; species Pongo pygmaeus. The sequence goes on along the minus strand of NC_072376.2, from coordinate 160,835,569 downwards.
TGAAGAGAGGGTCAAAAAGTGGGAAGCAGTCAAGTTTCATCATCATCTCTGCTCAGCTGTTCCCCTCTCAAACCCAAACGGTGTTACCAGAGCCAGAGACCATACAGCTCCTGAAAACACCTGCATGGAACTACTGAGCACTAGCAGGCATCCACTGTCCCTATAGGTGGGCTGAAGAAGCAAGACAGAAAATAAGATGTTCTGGGATAGTTAAAAAATCAGATGCAAAAGGAAAATAAAACTTAAAAGGGCTGATAAATGCAGGTAAACAAGAGAGGTAGAGATAAAGGCTAGAGTGGCTACAACTGGCAAATAAATGTGATGAATTTGAAAACAAAGTACCATTAGAATAAAGGAAGCAGAAGAGAAAAGACAGGTAATTTTTAAAAATAGAAATGGTAAACAGGGAGAATACAAAATAAAAGGGAGGAAAAATTGGAAATAAATGAGAAGATAGGCTAGAAATTACGTAACATTTACTTTCCTGTTAATTTCACAGGAATTGTTGAGTACTTATATTTTAGGCAGTGAGGTGGAATCAAGTGAAGACACCGGGTAAAATTAAAGAGACAATTAAAATTAAAAGAGAGTAACTTGAAACTAAATAGGCCAAGAAGTTCTTTCTTATCTTTTCAGCTTCAGGGGCAGTTTTTGTACCTGATAGCTCTATATTCTTAATACCTCAACTTGTCCTTAGCCTATGGTATACATTTAACAAATGGATTGAAAAACAAATGAACAATTAATATATTGATGATTAATCAGTAAAGGAAATATGGAAATAAAATACAAGACAGAAAAAGATATAACAACAAAGGAGAAGGGCTCAAAGTGAAAGATAAACACTTTTGATGGTAACAGGTATGAAATGATTAAAAAGGATTTTGCAGCCGTATGATTCTACAGAAATACATTCTCAAATTCCATGGTTCTATAAACTAACATTCAGCTCTCATCTAGTAACCAGCAGATTGCCTGGCACGGAATGAGATGCTTCATCAATATTTGTGGAGGGACTGAATCATTTATTTGCACTCACGTGTGTTGACAACAGGGGTAAAAGGTCATTAATGTTCATACTGGCATTCACAGGATTTACATCAAAAGTCTAACATTTCATTATTAATGAGGCACATGTGCATATATATACACACGTGTATATATATACACACATGTGTATGCACAAATACAAATATAGGTTTGCATATCCCTCTAGCACTGTAAAGACAGATTTCTCTATGGGTTATACAACAAACAAACATGCTTGTATGCACATAAAAATATTAATCATTATTTTAGATGCCTTATATGTATATATTTTCATGTATAATTACTAACATTAGCTAATCTTGAAATATTCTTGAAAATGAAGGAAAAACACACTCTTCATGAAATAATTAGAAAAACTTGTGAGGAAATACCTAGCAATCTGGCTAAGAATGATGTATTATGAAGGTAATATTAAGAAAAGCAATGAAGAGACTCATGAATATTGTTTCAGATCATAGGTGGATTACAAAAATGTGATAATGTGTTCCTTACATATATTTATAACTAGTCCTCAGTAAGCACTAATGTTTAAATGTCTGTTTAAGTATAGTAAGCACTTTCTAGGCTATCTGCTGCACTGGGTTACATAAAAATAAACAGGTTCATACACAAAGATACTCTTCCAAGATACTCAGCAATTCATAACATTATAACATTCTGTCAAAAATGTGTATTTATATTAAAATGGTTTTAAATATAAGCAGACAGAAGAATGATTCTCTCTATTCCATCAAAGGGACATATTCACCATCATAAATTTAAGATACAGTATTTACATAATTCTAAAGCTTTGGGAGAAGAATGCATTATATGTAACACTTACAGTGCATTAAATACTGCCAAGCAGCAGGGTAAGGGATAATTCCTAAGCATTGAGGCAGCAGATAAAGTAGAGCTGTACAAAGATGAGATTCAACATAATACTGAATAACATTTAAAACTTTCTGGACCTTGGTACCTCCATTTAAATAAAAAACAAATATATCTTGGAAATACAAATGTGTTAAGGTTACAAGATATAAATTATTACAAGTTAAGGTTACTGACATTCTGAAAACTTCCAACTCTGCCACCTTCTAGCTATGTGACCTAGCAAGTTATTCAGCCTCTCTGTGTTCAGCTTCTTCATCTGAAAATGCGGTTAATGATGGGAACTGGGTTGCTGTGAACATTAAAGGAGATAATGTTTATAAAGCAAGTGCATGAGCTTCACACATACCAAGCAATCATTACAAGCCTTAACTGTAGTATAAAACTCAAAATTAATTTCAAAATAGCCAGGCACGATACATATAAATGCCCTAACCAAGGCCTTTGATCTATAAGCCCATTTTCATAAAATAAAGCACATGCTGGGAAGAGAGTCAAAATTTATTTAACGAGAATGACTCATGGAAAATATACAATTCCTGCTCACCAATAACATTTGTAAGTTCTTCCCCGGATGATAATTATTTGAACAGCAGATAGAAAAACATTACAGACAGCTATTCTTTGCCACCAACTAATCTGTTTTTCCCTTTCCTGTAAGTCTTGCTTTCACCAGCATGTTCGCCTTCACCTACTCCTTGTGTAAACACATTTCTATATTGTGATGATTAGCCTCCCCACCAGCAGGCACTTTTAGGAAAGGTCTTAGGATCTCATTCCCACAGTCTTCCCACTCCCAAACAAACCAGAGACTCAACACAGAAACAAGACAGTTTGGCAAGTGAGGGTGGCTGTGCCCACTGGGGTTGTCTGTCACATCCACTCAATATTGTCCCATCCCAGGAGAAAAGTGAGAAATATTTTTAAAAGTGCAAAGCAAATGCCCACTTCTGGGTCTAAACCCGTATTTTTGGAAGTACTGACAATTTTAGGCTTCTAAAGATACATCTAAGTCTTGATGCTAAGTCTCATCCTCTCAAATCCAAGTCTCAAATACGAAAGGCAGAAAGTTTACTAGCTGTAACCTCTGTATTATGGTCAAAATGGACTGTATACTACAGGTGGCTGGCCTCGTTTTCAGTTTCTAGGCAACACAAGAGAGAGCATTTTAGCTTCAGACCAGATGCCCTAGACTTGTTGCTATTCTTTCTACCCAAGCCACTGGCAAAGTGCCGAGACAGGGCCTAGAGGAAAGCAACGGAGTAACTGAGAGTTTCCAATTTCATTAGTAACCTTTGGGGCCCCACACTCTCCCAGAGGTCTCCCTATCCCAGTACCTAATACAGGCACTGGCTGTGACCCCCTCAATGTGCCCTTCGGTTTTTCCTCACAGCATGAACCTTGGCAAAAGGAGTATCTCACAGCCTCTGGGCCTTCCCGTAAGATCAAGCTCTCCCATCACCACTAAGTTGCACTGTCCACCAACTCTTCCTCTCACCCTGTTTCTGCTGCCGTAGGATAATTCTGACTTAGAGCCAGGAGACTAGGCTCCAAACCCCAGCTTTGCCTAGTTGTGTGACCTGTGACAGGTTTACCCTACCTTGTTCTGGCCTCTGATACCACATGTGCAACTGAGCCTATTGATATATATCTGCTCAACTACCGAGTTTTACGGAGACTGTGTGAGAGAGTGTGATATACTCCAAAAACATAAAATGCAATATATTAAAATTTTTAATATATTGTCATATGCAGATTCTGTATTGACATTTTGTCTGCTATGAAGAGACCTCCTGAGGTGTTGCAGCAATCCTCAGCAAAGCCAGTGCATCTTTCTTGGGCCAAGGATCACCTTCAGAATCCATGAAGCAGTTGTTATGGAAAAAAGGCAGGTCTAACTTTAGAATGGCTTAATCCTGAATCTCGACGAACACTTTCAGTGAGTGATACTTAAATCTTCCCTCCCAACTTCCCTTTCCTGCAGTACTCTCAAACTTTTAAACTTTGTTCTTTAACAACTTGTCTTCTGTTTTTCTTTCCTTCATCTCTCCAACATCCTCAAAAAAAGGTCAGACTATAGTGTCTCCATCTCCTCATGCTCACTGTGGTTAAGAGCGTGGGTATTTAAAACACAGTCTTGGAAGCAAGTTGTAGTATACTGCTCTCTACCTCTGAGGCTTAGACAAATCAAATCATGTTTCTTCACTTCAGGGGCTCATGCAAATTGGGATAATACCACCTGTCTCATATGGTTCTTGTGAGAAGAATAACACCTAAGAAAAAAACAAGTACAACCTCGCTATTATTTAGTTTGACTTCCCAACCGCTAAACCCAATGGTTGTTTCTTGTTCATCCACCAACCTGACCTTCCTAGAGTATCTGACACAGCTGACTTCTTCCTTCTTGGAATCTCCCCTCTTATGGATTCCCTTACAACCATCCTTTTTCCTTCTCCTCCTATCCCTCTGTCTTATGTCTCCATTATTCTTCTTCCTCTCATCATCAAAATAGAAGCATTCACAAAGATTCTGTCCTTTTCTCCACTATCATCTTGACTTAGACACTCAAAACCTTACCTCTCTAAAAATAATTCCTGCCATCTCTCCTCTCTTGCTTTCATTCTATTTTTTGTAACATGCCACTTGCATTCAGAATATCCAAAACCAGTCTCTATCCCTCCCAAACCTACTGCTCATCTTGCATTCTGCCTTGGCTAAAGGTCTCATCCACCTCGTCTGGGAAGCTTAGAGTCCGTTGTCGCTTTCCCCTCTCCCTGACTTCCAATATCCAGCAGGTCATCAGATTCTGTTTGTCTGCGAAGTCTCTCTTCCTATCCATCCCTTCTTTCCATTGCAAATACTCTAGTTTAAACCTCCATCATTTCTTATCTGAATTACTCCCCAAATTCAAGCAACCACCCTGCCTTCCATCTTACCCCCATTCCATTCCCACCAATTCTATTATCTGTCAAAGATCTCAAGACACACTCCCATCCAAATCTCAATAGCTCACCACAGCCTACAGAAAGAGTTAAGGCGAACAATGCAGCACAGCACCTGGGATCTGCCACCCTCTGGATACAACTGCTCACAAAGCATCTCCCCATATCATACCACCCACTCACCACTACCAACACCACCCCAGCATGGTGGGAGCACCCTCTGCTCCAATATCTACCCTCTGGAGCAAACAGCAGGGTTGCTTGCAGCCTTAGCAAATAGAGATGGTGTCTCCTAGAGCAAAAGGCTTGCTTGCTGGCCATTATAAAAGATCTGAGTTTCCTGCATTCAGAGTTTTTCCTCCTATAACACAACCAACTGTATCATCCATAAGTATCACATGGCCATCTTTGCAGTGCCCTGAGGAATCAGGGCTCAGGGAATGAGCAAAAAATGCACTACTCTAGCTACTGACAGTAATAAACTGTCCTGTGTCAAAGATCCAGAAGTCTTGTGTCTTCTACAAGTCTAGTATCCGTGGAACTATGCAGGATAACTGGTTAACATGAAAGTAGAGTAAAATCTCTGTCTTGAAGTTAGATTGAAGCTCATCTTTAAGAACAGGAACCATATTTCTAATATTTTTTCCTCTAATACCTTCCCTGTAAGAAATACCCCAAAATTACGACTAAAATCCATCTAACGTGTGTGCCCAGACATAGGTAAGTATTAAAGTAAGCTGGAAAGGATGGGACAGCTAAATAAATTTTCAAGCTCATCACTCATGTAGCTCAGGTTTAAGCACTAGCAAAATTTTACTACAATAAATCAGAAAAGAGACTCAAACTCAAGGCAAAAGTGGGCCGTTGCTTTTTGCAAGGTTCCTTTTCATTCCTCAGCTGCAGAGATGGAAAACATCAGAAAAGGCCTAATGTTGTGTCTCGCTGCTGCCCTCTGCCTCTCCACCTCAGAGCAGCTGCAGCAGCAGGTACTAAATCTCAGGAGGAAGAATGCCTGTTTTTGGATTTCAGGGTGTTTTGTGGTGTTTGTTTGGCTTCTGAGGAAAAGCTTGAGATAATCTGAAAACCGCGGTGTTCTTCCTGAGCCTCTAGCTATTTTACTGCTCAGGATATTTTAATGCTCAAATGTCCACAAATCACTGAAGAGGAGGAGGTTAAAAGCCAAACCAGTTAATTTTGCTGTTTGTTCTAAGAGTCACATAAAATTAACAGATAAAGTGAATATGGGTGATTTATTTCCCAATGTAAATTGCTATTTTTTTTAAAAAATAGAAAGTTCTTCACTCTCCTAGAGCCTTAAATCAATAATGAGACTACTTAATTATAATTGGCCGCAATGACTGGATTTATCTCTAAATAAGTAACTCACACTTACTGGGCATTCAACATGTGCCAATGTCCTAAGCATTCTCTTTTAGTTCTCACAACAACCCCATGAAGGAGATCTGATCCTTATCCCGTTTCACAGATGATAAAGACACAGAGAGGTTACACGGCAGAGTTAATAAGGAGTAAAACTGAGATTACAATCAAGATAGTCTTTTGAGCTAATGTTCTTCACCACTATGCTAACAGTGTACCATAAAATGTCACAGACCTCATCAGAATGTAATGCAAAAACAAAGCCTAGCATGCCTACTCTGTAGCAAGACAGTTCCACCAAGTTTCTTCTGTTCTAAAAACACCTTCGGCACTACTTGAAAATATACCATTGTCATTTTCTGACACCTACCCAACCTCCAACCCCAAATACACCCAGAAGCAAGATGATTTATTGTAAGGATGGAATAAAGTCCTATTAATTTTCTCCATTTCTATTCTGTGGATGCGTTAAAGAGGAGGAAAACGTATAAAACCATAGGTAACAAAGAGAAAAGAAGGTTGAATTCATGGGCTGAAAAAAAAACATTCACTGGACAACAGGAAAGTAGTAACAGTCCTAAACCAAACCCTAAACCACATGGACGAGGGGTAAAGGCAGGGACTCGGGGTTTGCCGTCTCAGAGGAAGGATCTGCCCCTATTAATTTAATGTGACCATTCATTTGGAAACAAATAGTTTCTCAGAGTTTCCTTAAAACAAATAAGATTACTAATTGTGAAAATGAATATTCAGTCCTGATGTGCCTGGATTTATTATTTCAATTTTGCATTTGCATTTCTGCAGACACCACAAGACTCCTCAGCTCCCTCCCACAGAAGACTGTCCTCTATTTCCACCCACACTCACCTCACACCCATTTTGATTAAAACAGAGACAGAGAGAAACTCTAGTTTAGTTGCTGTAAATTTTCTGAGGACAGCTGTTCTTTATTTTCTTCAGTGCCCTTGGCAACTTAACATTAATGCGCAATTGGTAGAATATGTTTCAGGTTCACTCTGGACATCTTCCTTTCCATACCCCTGAAGATTAATACTGAAATTATACATTGTAATCTTCTACCAGAGCCCATCTTGAGAACCCCATAGAATTCCAAAGTGCTCTGTAGGCAAAGCAATCTTCAAGCGGTAAGGTTTTCCAAAAATCTAAAACTTTGCTTTGCAAAGGAAGATAAATTTGCTTTTACATGCAACAAATGAAAGATTGTCAAATCTTCTATGTGGCTTCCTACTTCTATCCCATGAATTCACAGCTTGTTACAATGCTGAATTTGATAACTGACAGCTTGCCTAGATCGACATTTTAATGCCATACTCTAGAAAATTAAAGTGAATATTCAAATTATCCACATATGGAAGATTTTTTAAGAGAAACTTCATAAACAAAAGTGGCATCCAAATTTAGTTTTAAATGGTAATGACTATTTTAAAAATAGCAACTAAAAGATGTTTTTAAGCAAAAGAGTGTTACTTTGTTTTTGCATATCATACAGTACATGCACCTAGGTGTCATGCAAGCCCAGAAAGAGACAATGCACTGCTCATGGGGGGCGGCTCATTTGTACTTACTCAAAGAAATGATGTAATTACACTCCAATCTCTGAAACTATAAGACTCTTTCACACATAACATGATGTACTTTTCTATGTCTAATATATTACCCGCAGTTCAGAAAGATGCTGACATAAAGGAATGAAAAACAATCCTACATGTTATGTGAAAGTACCAATTCCAACCACATATAAATTCTTCCAATAACTTTAGAAATTGTTGAGACACATAATATTACCAATATGGAATTTTAGTCAAATCTGAATACTCAAGCAAAAAGCAACTGCTTACTGAGTGCTTACTACGTGTGCAAGGCATGCCTGTATTTAGAAATGAGAAGAGGCAAGCAAAGGATAAATAAGACATTTTCTCCGAGTAAACAGTAAAGTTCCAGAAACAAAGTAAACATAGAAAATATAACTTAAAATACCAGGCAATATAACTGCCAAATGAGGCACACGCACATTTCAAGATTAAAACAATGCAGGAGAAGGATGAAGAAGGAAATGAAGATAGGCATTTAATGAATATCTACTATGTGCAAAGACTCGCTCTTTAATCCTCACAAAGCTGGGTGGGAGGTAGTGTGAATAAACTTTTTTTTTTAAAGAAACTAAAGGTCTGAGAGGTTAAGAATCCTTCCAAGTGCTTATCTTATTGCACCACTTTGGAACTTAACCCTGACAGCTCCTTATCACTCAAAGGCAAGGCAACCCTTCAGCAGAGTAATCTGAGTGCCTCCCTCCCTCCCTCCACTCTCCATTCCTACCACTCCTCCTATCTTGCCTGATGGCCCTCGGGTCCCAAATGCATCACACTGTTTCCATCATCTACACTTTGACCCTGACTCATCCCTCTGTCAAAATTCCTTCCTTCTGACACCCCACATCCTTGCAAACCTGGACAATTCCTCTTGCCCTGCAGAACTCAGCTCAAGAGTGAGAGATGTCGGAGGGGCAGGAGGGGCAGGAGGGGCAGGAGGGGCAGGAGGGGCCGGGCAGAAGGCCAAGCCCATTGTCTTTTTCCAGAGATGTGGCAGAGCAGATGAATCCATCACGACAGACCTACAAATCATGGTGGCTGCACAGTAATACTAGTAATGTTGGTTTTCAGCAAGACCAAGACAGTGGAGGAAAGGTGGTGTAAAGCTACTTGAGAATAAGGGAATGTTTTCCCACATAGAAATAAATGACTACAGGGGCACCAGAAGCCAGATGTCACACAGAGATGGCAGGTGGGAGGGACTGGAGGTAAAACGGTGGGATGAGTGAACAGGAGCTGCCATGAACACTTCTGAGTCTGTCTGGGATTCACCTAAAACACATGTGAAATTGTAACTGCTTTTGGCTTCTGACACAACAAAACATGACTACATTTAGCCATTTTGTTATTTCTTCCCTCAACCTCACATTTTAGGATGGAAGGTCTACCTTACATCCACACGCTCTCTGTCATTATCCCAAATGCTATATGGCACCATGACCCAGGGCCTTCATAAACCCTACTCTCTCAGGAAAGCCCCTGTGGCATCTTCTGTCCCCAAAAGGCAGAAGATCAGAAAATTCTTCTCTCCACCTGACTACTCCTATTGGATCTCTCATTGTCTAAAGCAGAGACCCCCAATCGTCAACAATTCTGATTCAACAGATGTGGACTGAGACCAGTAATGTGAATTTCCAAGAAGCACCCCTAGTGCTCCTGATATATGTTATGAGATCATGGACCTCTCAATTTCCTTGACATCCTTCATTACCCAAACTAACACTTCAAGGTAAAATTCCTTGCAGAATTCCTATCCTCTATATACAACCAACTGCTAAATGTGACTGGTACGACTTCAGCAAAATCATTCGGCTGTATCTGCACTATCTACCCATTGCCAAACCTATTATCCAGAATCAGTTACCTCACTTATAAATCCTGCATCCTAAGCAGAACCCTGGGGCATCCCATGCATGACTATCAATATTAGTTTTCATATTTACTTTTTGAATGTCTGTTTCTTTGCTACCTATCACCTTCTAGTATTTACCCAGTTTCTTTACAATCAAATGCATAAGCCTGATTACCTGCTTTTACTGTTTCTCCATGTTTCCTTCACAACCAAGTTTGTCTTTTCTCAGTCATCCTTTCTCTGTATCTTTGCTGAGTTTCCTCTAAACGCCAAAATATACTTTCCCATCCTTTAAATCTGAGGAAGCCTACTCCTAAAGACAGTCCTCAATTAACATCACATTCTTCCCAGTCCTTCAACATGCACTCATATTCTCTTAATCGGTGCAAATTTGCAACATTTTGATCATCTGGTACACTTCAATTACTTACAAATCTTTTGTTTTGTCAGCCACTAATAAATCAAGGATTGTATGTAACCAATGTTGAACATGTATCCCAGAGACCTAGAGCATGACTATGCATGTCCTGTGATGCCCCAGTAAATACTGGTTAACTGACTGGCTTCTGATTAGAACTAGGGTTTAGCTACGATAAGTCTTCTGCTATTGAGGGAACAAAAAGAATGTTGTGCTATTTTCTTTGGGACTTTGCTGATTTGTTTGGATTTAGGTTGCAGGGATTTTGTTTTTTTGTTTCCACACAGAGTCTCGCTCTGTCCCCAGGCTGGAGTGCAGTGGCGCAATCAGTTCACTGCAAGCTCCACCTCCCGGGTTCACGCCATTCTCCTGACTCAGCCTCCCAAGTAGCTGGGACTACAGGCGCCCCCCACGACACCCGGCTAATTTTTTTTTTGTATTTTTAGTAGAGATGGGGTTTCACTGTGTTAGCCAGGATGGTCTCGATCTCCTGACCTTGTGATCCGCCCTCCTCAGCCTCCCAAAGTGTTGGGATTACAGGTGTGAGCCACCACGCCCAGCCTGTTTCTTCTTTTTTTCTTGAGACAGAGTTTCACTCTTGTCACCCAGGCTAGAGTGAAGTGGCGCAATCTCAGCTCACTGCAACCTCCAAGGATTCAAGTGATTCTCCTGCCTCAGCCTCCCAACCAGCTGGGATTACAGGCATCCGCCACCATACCCAGCTAATTTTTGTATTTTTGGTAGAGACAGGGTTTCACCATGTTGGCCAGGCTGGTCTCAAACTCCTAACCTCAGGTGATCCACCCACCTCGACCTCCCAAAGTGCTGGGATTACAGGCATGAGCCACCGTGCCCAGCCAGGTTGTGTTATTTTTTGAAAGATGTTAAGAGAAAAGCTCCCCATGTAGCAGGACACTCAACATGAAGATAACAATGGTGTATCCCACTTCTCCAGCACGCAAGCAACTCTTCCATTAGGACAGTGGTCTCCCAAACTTTGCTATGTATTAGAATCACCTGGGGAAATTTTAAAAACCCTACTTCCCAGTCCACATCCAATAGCAATTAAGTCAGGCTGACAGGGTATAAGAGGCTGACAGGGTATGAGAGCATGGCATCAACATTTTTAAGGCCAGGTGCAGTGGCTCACGCCTGTAATCCCAGCACTTTGAGAGGCAGAGGAGGGTAGATACTTAAGGTCAGGAGTTCCAGACCAGCCTCACCAACATGGTGAAATACCACCTCTACTAAAAATACAAAAAAATTAGCTGGGCGTTGTGGCACACGCCTGTAATCCCAGCTACTCAGGAGGCTGAGGTAGAAGAATCACTTGAACCTGGGAGGAGGAGACGGAGGCTGCAGTGAGCCAAGATCGTGCCACTGCAGTCTAGTCTGGGCAACAGAGAGAGACTGCGTCTCCACAAAAAAAAAAAAAAAAAAGAAAAAAAAATTTTTTTAAAAAGATCCCAGGTAATTTCAATGTGCAGCAAAGTCTGGGAACAACTGCTTTAGGAAGTCTTTTAGCTCAGTGTAAAAAAGCAGTCACTTCCTAGTGGTAGAGCCGGTATGTATTATTAGCAAATATTTGGTAAATGGATGAAAGACGAGTTGATGTGACTCCCACACATGCCAAAACATCATGAGCAAACTACTCTATGGAAAAGTATGGTTTGTTAATTTATGCTGATACTGTAGCAAAATGGAGTTTTTTCTTATCTCAAAACTAGAATAATTTCTAAGTAACTGCCAGTCCTACCAAAATATATTAATATCCATAGGTCATATATTTATTATAAGTATGTTAGACACTAAAAATGTCATCTTAAGAGTACTGAGAACGATAGTACAGTTTAGACATTTCTCTGAAGTGTTGCCAATACTGCAATAATATCACAAATAAAGTTTTTAATAAAAATGTCAAATGTCATTTTCAAAAGAACACGTTAAGAAAGAGGTAAGGGGAACTGAGCCAGCTTCAGAAGCAATTGGAGGCCAGAAGAGAATTTAGTAGAAGAGGAAAAATGAGTCCAATCTTATGTAATTTCTTTCTTAATTCTTAGTTTTCTACAAAAGGTAAGTATGAGAGAATAAGGTCCCAATAATTGAATAGTTAATACAGCAAGTGTTGTGTGAGGCCAGCTCAATGCCAGGCACAACGTGTGTCCTTAGAGATGCTTGGTCCTCTGCTCTAGGAGCTACAGACAGGACTAGATTCTCAGTACCCATGTGAGAGACATGACATATTCTTTCTTTTCTCAGTCAATCATAGCTTGGGCTACTCTCAGTGATGGTGAATTAAATTTCCCCAACTGGCTTACTCAACCTCACAGCTGCCGTGATGGGTCTGTGCCCCAGGTAGGCTGGACAGCTAGGGAGATGAAGGGCTCCTAAGTCCAGAGCAGGGATGGCCAACAGAAAGACAATGTGACCCACCTATGCAATTATACGTTTTCTAGTAGTCATACTAAATAAAGTAAAAGGAACCAAGTCAAAATGATTTCAATTGGCAAAATGTTTTATCATTTTTCAATATGGGTTTACACCGATCATAAAAACATTTTTCAAAGATCTTAATGAGGGCCGGGCGCAGTGGCTCACACGTGTAATCACAGCACTTTGGGAGGCCGAGGCAGGTGGATCACGAGGTCAGGAGATCAAGACCATCCTGGCTAACACGGTGAAACCCCGTCTCTACTAAAAATACAAAAAATTAGCCAGGCTTGGTGGCTGGCACCTGTAGTCCCAGCTACTCGGGAGGCTGAGGCAGAACGGTGTGAACCCAGGAGACGGAGCTTGCAGTGAGCCGAGATCAAGCCACTGCACTCCAGCCTAGGCCACAGAGCAAGACTCCGTCTCAAAAAAAAAAAAAAAAAAAAAAAAAAATCTTAATGAGACAGTTTAAATTATTTTTCTTATTCAGCCTTCAAAATCCAGTGTATTTAAATAAATGTATCTCATTTTATATACACATCTGTTGTAGAAGCAGTAAGATTATAAAAATATCTTGGTTTTGATACTGTAACCAAACAAACCAAACAAAATACAGGCCTTCCTAAGGCTGCCTGATTGCAGGTAAACAGTTTTATGATTTTTTTTACAATAAACTTCTAAGTGGGTATCTTCATCATCTTATTCATCATTTTGAATAAATGACTGGTTTAATAAATGCGACTTTAAGACCTCTGAGTAAATGTGATAAATTAATCAAAATGAGATTTTATTTTCATGATCAAAAACATGAAATTAGCTCCATTCATAAAAATTAATTCAAAGTCAAATATTTCATTTCAAAAGTTTTAGTCATAATCCTATTCTTCTATCAACATCTATAAAATACACAACCTAATCTAGGATAAGATAATATTTTGCTCATATTACTTTTTGAAACTCTTAAGTTAAAATGATCTCCTTTGTTTATGGTAATCTGTCTATGGCTTCAGAAAAAAACTAACTTATGGCAGAATTAAATCAAAATCTGACTGAATTAAGGAGGATTAGTAGAATGTGAACGCAGTGGGAAGGGACCCTCTATATACAAGCCTCTTGTAAGTGGAGCTCACTTCACAATCGAGCTGTCAGTGGAAGCAGCTGGAGGACACAGGAGACCCTAGTGGAGGAGACAAGTGGCCATGACAGAACAATTTAGAGATGTACATGTGTTGTGTATTTATTGTATCTTGAAAAACCCATGTCCCTAAATTGCGGATCTGTCTGCTGCCTTCAATACATTAGCTCAATTTTCAAGGAACCTGATGGGTTAGGTTCATTGTGGCTCTTCCGCTCTGAAGAATGCCATCAGGCCCAATTACCAGCTGGGGAACACGGTTTCCAAATAAAGGAAGTAGAGCCCCAGCTGAGAGCTATTCTACACCTGAATCAAAGGATGCTGATGTTCCAAGTGCATGCGATCTTGGATGATGACACAGGAACAACCAATTTATCATTTTTGATGACCAGAGGTGTGTTTGTTGGGGACATTTCTAAAAGAATCCACAGAGAATACGCTGAGAGATTCAAACACATAATCTGTATCCTGGCTCCCCTCAGTTCACCTCTGGCCACCGTTACTGGGAGGCAGATGTGGGGGCAAGCAAAGAATGGGATCTGGGTGTTTGCTAACAATCTGTTAATTATACTAAGAAGGGGCAGTTCCACTGTCTTCAGAACTTGGCTTCCAGGCTCTAGGTTTGAGAAAAGAAGAGCCCCTCTTAGGCGGTACACTGTGCCTTTACCCTCCAGATATGACCCCGCAGCTATACCATGTAGAAATTTTCCTGGATGTGGACACTGGAATCACTTCCTTCTATAACATCAGTGATGGATCCCGTATCTTTACCATTCACTGAAGTTTCTGCTACAGAGACACAGAAATTGCTCCTGTGAATGCAATTAATGATGTTCAGGCTTCCTGAGTATCTGTCCTGTGAATAATCTGGGCACTGCCAGTTCTCCAGTTTATCCTGAGCCAAGGCAAATAAACTTTTGGCCACAAAAACAATTAGAGAAAAATTACTTTGTGCTCAAAGCTAAAAACTTTTTCTGGTTGGTGCAACCCATGGGACAAAGTTACAGGAGAAAAATATGGAACATTTCATAAGTCATACACACACTGAATAGATGGCTTAAGAAAAATGCCATTTAAATACAAGTATTGTCACAGTAGTCTTTTGGGTTATGTTTATGTTCCAATAAATATGTTCTAAGCAGTCAGATCAAAAACAGAAAGACATGAAATGAAAAGGTAAGAAAAAGGCTAACGGCTTTAACCAAACCATATGAAATACTAGTTTTTAGATAATCGTATTTAGAACATGAAAACAGTGATTAGAAGTAATTCTTCAATTAGATCTCATTAAATGCTTCTGGTCCCATTAGTCATGTAGACTCAAGAAGAGTACAATAGTTATTAATGCTATTTACCAACTATTTCCGTCTCTTTACCTGTTTTCCAAGCTCACTGTAGTCTCGACCCCTGGGATCGAGTGATCCTCCCACCTCAGCCTCCTGAGTAGCTGTCACTACAAGCAAACACTATAACACTCAGCTAATTTTTTTAAAAAAATTTTTATACAGACACAGTCATGCTATGTTGCCCAGACTGGTCTTGAACTCTTGGGCTCAAGCAATCCTCCCACCTCAACCTCCCAAAGTGCTGGGATTATAGGTGTGAGCCAGTGCACCCAGCTGTCCTCATCATTTTCAATAATAAGTTCTGACTGTTGATTCTTTTAAACTCTTATTTTTAGTCTATTACTCCACTGAAAGCAAAAGTTCAGTAATGGAAGACCTTTGGGGGGAAAAATATTCAAAAAAAATATATGCTTTTTGTCTCTTATTTTTAAATGAGAAAAGCTAACATAAAATGTGTAGACCTATTCAACATCTATATACTTATAAAAACACATTCAATGCATCCAGATTCCAATATATATTTATGCCATTCAATGTACGTAACACTCCATAAAACTACACATACCAATCAGAAAGCCTTCTAGATAGATCTGCATCTATTCAGGCAGAAATAAGTATGTATAAAACATGCCCTTTTGGGAAAGAATTTATCCAAATTAATAAGCATGCAAATGACATAAAGTTCTACTTAAGAAACTCAGAAAAAAAGAAACATGAGTGTCAAGTGAAAGCTACTAAAATTGCAGGAGTTTTTTCTGAAATTCTTTCGAGGTACCAGGATAAGAAACAAATTTGCCAGCTCAACTTCAGTGCAGATTGAAATGAATGAAAACCTGTCAGTGTGAACTGCCACTGTAAGAGAATGTGGGAAGAATGGCTTTCTGTGGCATAGGTTGTTGTTATTGATGGGCAAATCCCCAAATCATACAACAGCTCCTACTACGCCAATATCCTACACACTAATTTCACAGGTGGCAGTCCTGTCTTTATAACAAAGACCTTGTTTGGAGAGAGAATGTGAAGGCAGTACTTCACCCCACTAAGGCATCCAAAGTCAGACTTGAATACAGAATATATGAAAGTGAATTAAATATTCCATTTATACATACTTCACCAGATCTCTAAACAAAGAGAATGTCAACCTCCAGAAATAGCCTGTTTTGCAATGTTTAATATTTAGTTTCTCCAAAGTCTGCTGGAATGGCTGCATAGCAAAAGGGCCCAGTTTTTGCTTAGAGACTTAAAAAAAAATGTTTTGGGCTATTGGTCAGTGGAGGAATTAGCTTTCCCTAAATTTAAAATGGAAACACAAATAACCCAAATATTTATCAATAGGTGGATGGATAAACAAATTGTGCTATATCCATATAATGGAATACTACCAGGCAATAAACAGAAATTTATAGAGCTAAGTATCCACCCAACCGATGAATCTCAAAAGCATTACACAGACAAAGCCAGAGTCAAAAGACTATGAACTGCATGATTCCATTTGTACAAAAATGCTGAAGATGTTTAAAAAAAAAAAAAAAGGGGGGGGGGGGGCGGAGGCAGAACTTGCATGATAAAAAGTAGCTCAGGGACAAGCATGGTGGCTCATGTCTATAATTCCAGTATTTTGGGAGGCCCAGGCAGGAGGATCACTTGAGCCCAGGAATTTGAGGCTTCAGTGAGCTATGGCTGAACCACTACACTCCAGCCTGGGTGACAGAGTGAGGCCCTGTCTTAAAAAAATAAAAATAAAAAAGCAACGAAGCAAATACAGGAAAGGAGGAAGGTAGGTGCCAGAAAAGAACTCGGTGAGGGAAACAGAAATCTTCTGTGTATGTAATAGTATCACAGTTGTGTATGTTTTCAATTCAAAACTCTTCCATTTGTACAGTTAAAATCAGTGAATTTTACTGTCTGCAAATTACACCTCAATAAAGCAGATTTCTTTTTCTGAGATGCAATCTCGCTCTATCACCCAGGCTGGAGTGCAGTGACACGATCTCGGCTCACTGCAACCACTGCCTCCCAGGTTCAACTGATTCTCCTGCCTCAGCCTCCCCAGTAGCCAGGATTATAGGTGCGTGCACCACACCCAGCTAATTTTTGTATTTTTAGTAGAGATGGGGTTTCACCACGTTCGCCAGGATGGTCTCGAACTCCCAGCTGCAGGTGATCTGCCCGCCTCAGCCTCCCAAAGTGCTGGGATTACAAGCCTGAGCTACCGCATCTGGCAAGCTGATTTTTTTAAACAAGGACCCACACAACAATGGAGGGTGGAGAGTATCTTCAGAGTGCTTCAACCAAAAGTGATTACGATGAGTTGTACATCACTGCTGATTCTTCTAAGGATTCTTATGGGCTGAACTGTATCCCCCTAAAATTCTTATGTAGAAGCCCTAACCACCAGTTTCTCAGAATGTGACTGTATTTAGAGATGGGAGCTTTAAAGAGGCCTTTAGGGTGGGTCCTAATCTAATAGGCCCTTATAAGAAGAAACTTCGACATGTAAAAGAGACACCAGGGACATGGGTGCGAAGGAAAAAAGGCAATCTAAGGACAAAGCGGAAAGGTGGCCACCTGCAAGCCAAGTGGGGAGGCCTCAGAGGAAACCTTGAATTTGACACCTTGATTTTGAACTTCCAGCCTCCAGAACCATGAGAAAATAAATTTCTATTCTTTAAGCCACCCAATCTGTGGTATCTTGCTATGGCAGATCTAACAGACTAAGACAATTCTCATCTCAACACTGACCTCATGTTTTAATATAGGAAAGAAATATGTAAATAAAAAGGAAAATCCCTCATTGTCATAGTAAATAACTGATCCTTCTGATAGAATGAGCATTTTGTGTTAACACGTTTCATTCTGTAACACTTAAATGCAAGAAGTATTTTTGACTTTTAGATTTTACATACCTATAGCCTCTCATGAATGAAATGATTCAATCATATTACCTCGTGTTTCAACGGCACTGATGCATTTTCTGATAATTGTGAACCCCATCTTATCCAACTGTGCATCTACAAGAAACAGTTTAAAACATTAAGCGTACAATTATTATTTATCACATTTCTCTTCCTTTTAAAAATAGGAAAAATTATTTAAATCCAAACTAATTTTTAGATTACTATTAAAAAGCTAAGGGCAGATGGGCACAGTGGCTCACACCTGTAATCCCACCACTTTGGGAGGCCGAGGGAGAATGGTCACCTGAGCCTGGGAGTTCCTGGCTTGCCTGGGGAACATGGCAAGGCCCCACCTCTACTGAAGATGTTTTTAAATTAGCCAGGTTTAATGATGGGTGCCTGCAGTCCCAGCTGCTCAGGAGGCTGAAGAAGGAGGATAGCTTGAGCCCAGCAGGTAGAGGCCGCAGTGAGTTATGATCATACCACTGCACTGGGTGACAGAGCAATACCCTGTCTCCAAAAAAAAAAGAAAAACAAAACAAAAAGCTTAAGGCTATGTATTCCCTATTTAAATAATATAAACAGGAATTTTATTTTTTTTACATATATATATAAATTTTTTATTTTTATTTTTTATTTTTTTTTTTTGAGAGGGAGTCTTACTCTGTCACCCAAGCTATAGTGCTGTGTTACAATCTCAGCTCACTACAACCTCTACCTCCTGGGTTCAAGCGATTCTTCCACCTCAGCCTCCCAGGTAGCTGCCATTACAGGTGCCTGCCACCACGCCCAGCTAATTTTTTGTATTTTTAGTAGAGATGGGGTTTCACCATGTTGGCCAGGCTGGTCTTGAATTCCTGATCTCAGGTGATCCGACCACCTTGGCCTCCCAAAGTGCTGGGATCACAGGTGTGAGCCACCGTGCCTGGAAGGAATTTCATATATTTAGAGCACTTGCTGGAATATCAGAATATCTATTTACCAATAATATATATATTTGTAATGCAAAATAATATTAAAATAACTATAATTCATTTTAAAAGTCAAGAAGAAAGTGATACAAATCTCTGAGAAGCTATCTAGACACAGTTAAGATGTATTTTGCCAAAAATTCCAACAGCAGCTCAGTTAAAGAAAACTATATATATATACATATATACATATATATATACATATATATATATGAATGTTCTTAAATTACTTGAGAATCTCAGAACACAATCCTTTAAAAAAAAAAAAAAAAACCTAGGAGGAAAAATTTTAAGAAAAGCTTTTTAAAAATATTTGGGCAATAAGCTTGAATTAAAATTTTGATATCTTACACCATGCTCCAAGCTTTTAAAATAATATTTTATTATTTTCATAATAAATTTAAAACAGATGATTCATATGGCAGAGCAGACTATTTTGGAAATACAATTTTTATACTTTTTCTAATATAGAAGCTTATCTATGATTAGGCTGGCATATCTGTACATCCTAATGAATGACAATTCTTGTTTCAAAAATTAAGTTAAGAGGCCAGGCGCAGTGGCTCACGCCAGTAATCCCAGCACTTTGGGAGGCCAAGGTGGGGGGATCACGAAGTCAGGAGATCGAGACCATCCTGGCTAACACAGCGAAACCCTGTCTCTACTAAAAATACAATAAATTAGCCGGGCGTGATGGTGGGCGCCTATAGTCCCAGTTACTCGGGAGGCTGAGACAGGAAAATGGCATGAACCCGGGAGGCGGAGCTTGCAGGGAGCTGAGATCGTGCCACTGCACTCCAGCCTGGGCCACAGAGCGAGACTCCGTCTCCAACAACAACAACAACAACAAAAATTAAGTTAAGAAAAGTACCCTTAGACACTGCATTTAGAACCTAGGGAACAGTAACACTAATCCTTGGCTCTCAGAAGGGTTACAAGAACAATCCATGAATATAAACTTCATACACAACCCATAATGCTAAGCTTGAAGAGAATTTTAATGAATTGGGCAGTGGTTTTCTGCTCAAGAATCCACTATTCACAAAGCTTTATAAAATGGAAGTATTTATTTCTGCTTAGCAAAATTACGTTTTCTAAAAAAGACATGTTTTAACGTCTCTGTAATAAGCAAGAAGGGAAAAAAGAGAAAAAAGGGAAAGAGAAAAGGGAGAGGAGAAAATGAGGAAAGGGAAAGAAAAGGGAGGAAGAGGAGGAGGGAGGAAGGAAGAAAAGATGTCAGAAGAAAAGAACAAAGGAGAGAGGGAGAAGGGAAGAAGGAAGAGGGGTAAGAAGGTGCCTCAGGGGATGTGCTGCTTGTGGCATCCTGTCAATCACCAATGCGAGGCTACAAGAGTTGTCTTTTATTCAAACACTGGCTCAAGTGATCACAATTACATTGGAATCCTATGTTACATAACCACAGTGTTTACAAACTGTGGACATTTGATAAATGTAGCTTAATTTTTCCAAATATGTCAAAAAGTAAATTCATCAGGAACCCAGCAGATCTGATCAGGTTTTTATGTAAGTTAAAAAAAAATAAAAAATCAAGGGTACAGAGCCGGGCATGTTTCATTTTCTTCAAGTACAGCAGTGGCATGTGAAGATCGTTGTCCTCGAATATTTCAATAAATTTAATTATTGTTGCTATTGTCCAAGGTGCACTGATAAACTATTTGTATAGCCTGTAGTCAAACACTACAAAGATAAAGCATATCAAGGGTAGGAAACAGGGCCTCGATATAAACAGCTCTTACCCACAGGAGTTAACTCAGACAAGAAGTTGAAGGTTGCATACTTGAAACTCTTATGTGATTGTTAATAAACATTAAAGTAAATGTAGAGAAAGTATTTTGTACATTTTTTTTTTTTTTTTTTTAGAGAAAGACTCACAAAAAAGCCCATAGGCCAGGCAAGGTGACTCACACCTGTAATCTCAGCACTCTGGAAGGCAGAGGTAGGAGGATCACTTGACCCCAGGAGTTTGAGACCAGCCTGGACAACATAGCAAGATCCCATCTCAACAAAAAAAAAAAAATTAAAAATTAAAAAAATTGGCCGGGTATGGTGGTACACGCCTGTAGTCCCAGCTACTCAGGAGACTGAAGTGGGAGGATCACTTGAGCCCAGGAGGTTGAAGCTGCAGGGATCCAAGATCATGCCACTGCACTGCAGCCTGGGCAACAGAGCAAGACTTTGTATCAAAAAAAAAAGAAAAGCCCACAGATGGGAAAGATCAACAAGGGCTACAGTAGTCCAAGAAATGTTGAGGAGGTCCCCATTGAGTAAAACAGAATACATGCAATAGAGGATTATTACATGTAATACCCCTCTGTATAATAGAGGGTGCAGAGAGCAAGCTCCCAGCAACAGCTTGACATGCATAATGTACACAAAGTAATAGATGGAAAAGGAGGATACAATCATTTTTATAAATGAGCACTTACTTCCTTCTGGTCTTGGGATGATGGCTGTATTAAAACTATGGGACAGCTAATAAAAGAGAATGGGAAAACAGAATTTTTTAATCAAATCAGCAAAAATTATTCAAGTAGGCACACTGAGGACCATACAAAAAAAAATACATTTTTATAAGCTTGATACTGGTTAATGTGATAGAATAAGAAATTGGTCTTCATCCCCACTTCCTGACACAGAACATCTAAACTCTTGGGATTTCCTGAGTAATAAGAACATCTTTTGTTATTCATAACAAGATCCTTTTGGTCACATGTGAGTTTATGCTAATGAGGTGACTTCTTATAGAGCCCCTGGATAGGCCATCTCAGGATGGGGCTGAATACCACAAACACCCAGTGATATTTCTTTCAGCCCTACCCACCAATCTCTTCAGCAGTGAGCTGGCGATTGAGTTCTGAAACAACGAGCTCTGATAAGCTTCCGCGTTGGTGAACACGAGGAAGTGCTGGGAGGCTGGTGTACCCACTGAGGGCATGGGGGTTCCGTGCACCCACCTCAACCTCACTTCAAACTTTGTCCTATGCATCTCTTCCACTGGGCCGTTGCAGAGTTGTAACTTTTATAATATACTACTAAATATAAGTATTTCTCTCAGTTCTGTGAGCTAATCTGGCAAATTATTAAACTGATGAGGGGTTCACGGGAACCCCCAATTTATAGCCAGTTAGCCAGGAGTATGGGAGGGTCCAGACTTGTGATAGGCACCTGAAAGTCAGGCAGTCTTGTGGGAGTGAGCGCTAAACATGTGGGATCCAACACTAACTTCAGGCAGATAGTGCGCTATGTTTTCTCAGTTAATAACACACTATCATATGCTCGGATGCAAAGATAAATAACAAAAAGGAACATCTCTGAGACTACTTTTTCTCTCCCTGAGGTATACCAAATGAGCAAAAATAAGATAAAGGGGGCAGGGTACTTAAAAGGGACTTATTGAAAGTTTGTGTATACTTGAAATACTCAGCCGTACAGCTATGGAGTGATAAGGAAACTGCTGTATTCTAACCATTAAGATGGAGCTCATGTTTTCACCAATATTTCTAAAAATCAGTATTTACCTAAAGAGATAACTCCTGCCCATAATTTAAGTAAGTACAGCAGAAATAGCACGGTGGTAATTCTAGGCAACCTTTAAGAACTGTAAGGCTGGCAAATTATTTGCAAGGCTTACAACACCCACCAAAAATATGCAGTCCCTTCAGTGTCCCCATGTAAATACATAGCTGAATATTGTTTTTCTGCAGACTTGCCTTTGTCTGTGTATCTCTGAATTAATCACTTGGCTCCTGACTCTAAAAGAGAGGTTATATACGTCTTCAAGGTTACACTGACATTGCCAACAGACTTATTTTTCAATGACTTAGTTTTTTCGCTATGCGAACTGACTTTCCAAAGTACCATTATTTTTTTTCTGTATTTTAATAGATGCAAATCCAATATACTTCCTGCATCTCTGGGGAGATACATTCTACTGAGTGTGCTGTCTTTACTAAAGAAGATTAGTATAACCTGTTTTGGAGTCTCAGTAACCATAAACACTGTAAATACTCTTGATTCACAGCTAAAAATTTCAACAACAAATTAAGAATAAATAGAAATAAGGCTGGGTGTGGTGGCTCATGCCTGTAATCCTAGCACTTTGGGAGGCCAAGGTGAGTGGATCGTTTGAGGTCAGGAGTTCAAGAACAACCTGGCCAACATGGTGAAACCCCGTCTCTACTAAAAATTACAAAAATTAGCTGGGCATGGTGACACACACCTGTAATCCCAGCTACTTGGGAGGCTGAAGCAGGAGAATCGCTTAAACCCAGGAGGCAGAGGTTGCAGTGAGCCAAGGTCAAGCCACTGCACTGCAGACTGGGCAACAGAGTGAGATTCCATCGATCAATCAATAGAAGTAAAATACAGAGGCTAAATGCATCCCAAATATGGTAAGATGACACCCAAATCTGACCAAGGATGCTTTGTTTTTGGCGGGGGGGGGGGGGGGGTGTAAGAGTGATACATTCCCCAATATAGCATCAATTTTTATACTATGTTAATTTGGGTTTTCATTTTCCAAGTACTTCAAGATTACCACATGCGCTGCTGATCAGCCTCCTTGCTCTCATTTCCTATACACTCACCAATGCGCTCTCTGTTACCACAAGATAACATTAGCTTTCGCCCATTTCATAAGCTCTATTCTGAAATCTGTTTCTGCTCTACATGATACTTCCTCTACTTCCAAACCATTCTTTTTTTTTTTTTTTTCCTCAACAATGCTGAACTGGCAAATGCTTTCCAGATAAGCCTGCCTGGTACCTGCAATGGCAGTTTATTTAGAGTCACACATAATACTTTAAATAGAGTTTATTTAAATTGGTTCTGTGGCGTTTTCTACAATTATCCTCACTAAATCCCCAATACATAATCTGCCAAATTCTCAACTCTCAAAAGCCACTAGTCCACCAAAATGAAGGTTTCAATAGTGGCCAACAGACTGAATCTTGGTGCCTCTGGATCTATACCACTACCTTCAATTTATTCCTCAAAGCACTCTGAATACAGAGTGCTGCATAATACTGCATACTGTAAACTACTAGATGAAACTTTAAACTGTTACATCAAGCAAAACAATTACAGCAGTCACCTATAATATTGCCTGCACTATCTCACATTTCCTGTTCCATCTACACTGAGATCAAAATGCATCGCAGGCATTTATTGTGTTCATCACCCAAAGTACTGTCAAGTAGGAAAGATGAAATTGAGAATTTAGATGACTTCCTCAAGCAAAGCAAATCAGAGTGGCAAGTCAGGAAAATACAGAAATAAAAACTAATGATACACCAGTCTTATATGTACTGCTGCTTGCCCAAGCCAAATTACTAGAATGTTGAATGCTTCCATGATGATTTTTGGAATACCTGTTTCAGAAGGGAACTTTTCTCAAATACTACACAAAAATAACATAAAAATGAATGCAAGTCAACTCTAAAGGCTTTGAAATAAAACTCAACCATTGATTATTCTTACAGCTTCCTTTCCACCCAGAGCTTCCAACCACTGCTTCCTTTCCTCTTCGGAAAATGCCTGCATGGTCAAGGAAACGCCAGGCCTGAAAGACACCAGTAACAGATCAGGTTACCCCTTGGCCACTAAAAGGCAAGTTTTTCCTAAGATTTAACTGTTGTAACCTTTTTTTTTTTTTTACTTTTATCTGTGGTAATACATGTAACCTAAAATTTATCATCTTAACCATTTTTAAGTGTAGAGTTCAGTGGCATTAAATATGTTCACAATGTTACATAATCATCACTACCAACCATTAACAGAACTTTTTTCATCTTGCAAAACTGAAACTCTGTACCTGTTGAACAATAACTTTCAATTGCTACATAAAAGCCTAATATTCCATTGTGTGTGTATATACCACATTTTTCTTATCCATTCACAACATCCGTAGAAACTTGGGTTGCTTCCACCCTTTTGCCTGTTGCGAACAGTGCTGCTATGAACATGGATGTACAAATACCTGTTTAGGCCCCTGCTTTCAATTCTTTTGGGTATATGTCAAGAAATGGAATGGTTCATATGGAATATACACATGAATATACAAATGGCAGAGGAGCGTTAAGAAAAGATGCACCCTATCAGATGTCATCAAGGAAATGCAAATTAAAATGAAATACAACACACTCATTAGAACAGCCAAAACCCAAAACACTGACAACACCAAATGTTGAAGAGGATGTGGAGCAACAGGAACTCTTATTCATTGCTGGTGGCAATGCAAAATGGTACACTTTCAAAGTCTGGTTGTTTCTTACAAAAGTAAAAATACTCTTACTGTAGGACACAGCAATCACGTTCCTTGGTAGTTAACTAAAGGAACTGAAAACTATGTCTACACAAGAACTTGTACATGGATGTTTATTCACAACTACCAAATTATGTTTGACTCACAACTGCCAAAACTTTGAAGCAGCCAAGATGTCCTCAGAAGGTGAATGAATAAACTGTAGTACATCCTGATGATGGAGTATTATTCAGTGCTAAAAAGAAATGAGCTACCGAGCCATGAGAAGACATGGAGGGAGCTTAAATGTATGCTACTCAGTGAAAGAAGCCTATCTGAAAAATCTACATACTGTGTGATTCAAGTAGATGACACTCTGGAAAAGGTTAAACTACAGAGACAGTAAAAAGATCACTGGTTGCCAGGGACTGGAGGGAAAGGGATGAACAGGTGGAGCACAAGATTTTTAGGGCAGTGAAATCTTCTGTATGATACTAGAATGATGGATACATTCAGTATACATTTGGGCAAACCCATAGAATGTACAACCCAAGAGTGAGCCCTAATGTAAACTATGAATTTTGGGTGATTATGATGTCAAGGTAGGTTCCTCAGTTCTAACAAATGCAGCATTCTGGTGGGGGTGTTGATAATTGGGAATGCTATGCATGTGTGGGAGTTGCGGGGAATAAGGAAAATCTCTATCTTCCTCTTCTGACTGTGAACTGAAAACTACTCTTTAAAAAGTAGTCTCTCAGAAGCTTTTTTTTGAATGCAGAGTTGTCCCCTAAGCTGAGAAGGTGCATAGAAGACCAAAAGCACACTCTGGAGGAGCTAAGATCAGCCTCCTCACTGGCACCCATGAGCCTGCTGGAGAGTGGCACAACGGAAAGCTGCGGAAGCAGACTGGGGTCCAGCCACACAGGGCCTCCCTGGCCATGTGGGATGGTTTGGCTCTGGGTCCGCACCCAAATCTCATGTAGCATTTACAATTCCCAAAGTTGGAGAAGGGGCCTGGTGGGAGGTGACTGGATCATAGGGGTAGACTTCCCCCTTCTTGCTTTTGTTTTCATGACAGAGTTCTCACAGGATCTGGTTGTTGGAAAGTATATAGCCCGCCCCACACACACCCCCACCCCCACCCCGCCCCCGCTTCTCTCTCTCTTCCTCCTGATCTGGCCATGTAAGACATGCTGGCTTCCCCTTTGCCTTCTGCCATGATTGTAAGTTTCCTGAGGCCTCCCCACCCACGCCTCCTGTTCCTGTACAGCCTGCAAAACTAAGTCAATTAAATCTCCCTTCCCCTCCCCTTCTTTATTTTTGAGATGGAGTTTCGCTCTGTCTCCCAGACTGGAGTGCAATGGCGCAATCTCGGCTTACTGCAACCTCCACCTCCCAGGTTCAGGCAATTCTCCTACCTCAGCCTCTGAGTAACTGGGATTACAGGTGCACGGCCACTACACCCAGCTAATTTTTCTATTTTTAGTAGAGACAGGGTTTCTCCATGTTGGCCAGGCTGGTCTCAAACTCCTGACCAGGTCACTCCTGACAAAGTGATCGGCCCACCTCGGCCTCCTAAAGTGCTGGGATTACAGGCATGAACCACCGTGCCCAGCCTAAACCTCTTTTCTTTATAAATTATCCAATCTCAGGCAGTTCTTTGTAGCAGTGTGAGAATGAATTAATACACCATGCTAACGATTTAATTTATCCTAAGTGCCACTAAAGGTTTTTAGTAGGGGAATAGCCAGATCAGGTTAAAATTGCACATGAACAGTCTGGTTGCTGGGTGGAGAATGGACTGAAGAAAGCAAGAGTTGACTGCAAAAAGATATCAGAAGACTAAAAGGATGATACAAAATGGCAAAAATGAAAAAAGAAACAATGAATGGGCTCGGGAAATATTCCAGAAGTGCTTCTACATGCCATGGGCAACAAAATGATGAGTATGAAAGCTGTTGCTCCAAGAATAACAAATAGAAGACAGATCAACTACAATATACCATCAGTAACTAGTAAAGGAATTCAGTGACAACCACGAACCACTGTAGCAAGTAAGGACCTAATATACTTAAATATACTTAAACTCTCAAAGTCAGACCATGAACCTAAGGAAATTCCTTGTCCTCTCTAGTTCCTTTTTCTTTTCCCCTGAAGTTTTCCACTGATGATCATATGTGGAGGAAAAATATTAACTCGAGATAGATGGCTGTATATTCTTCACCATTTACACATACAGCAGCAAATAGAGATGCTGGATAGGAAGAAGAATGACTGATTCTAGTAACCTAAAACACAGAAATAACTGTTGAATGATGAAGGGCTTAAAGAGTTATGACTAGAAGTACAAATACTGAAGTGAGGGAAAAAGCAATTATCAGGCTTCAGATCAAACAGCCATATTATTTCTGGATAAAAATCCAAAGAAACATAAAAAGTAAAGTATTATTATATGTCTTGCCTCCAAGCACAATGACTCAAACTTGAGCCACACAGCCCTTTGTGGAAGCCAGCAGAGAACAAATTTGTTGAAAGATGAGAGATTAAGTAGAAATGGATCATCCACAAGGAAAGAATTCCATTTGTTTATATATTGGCAAATAATGTAATGATAACTCAAAAAAGTTCCACTATTGAGAATTAACTTGTCACAGTATACGTTCTTCAGAACACTTCACACTTGCAACGCATTATTTTAACATTAAAGGGATCAGCCACTAGTATTAATTAAGGCTGGGTTCCCATCCTCTCACAAAGACTGCTCATATTCATTTTCTATTTACTGATTCCCTGCCTCTAAAGTATTAGTGTAGGAAAAATAAAACATTTGCTAGAACATGTTTCAACCATTTCAAATTTCTCAAGTTTTTCTTTTCTAATAATCAATTGCTAGGACATCACTAAGAAAGAATGAGACTTTGAGAAACACTGGACACATTTCAAACTGCAGAAGCAATAGCAACACACTGTTAAACCAAAATATAAAAATTCTGTAGTTTTTGAAACAAAGGACATATTTTATTAATAAAATTTAATGGATGTAAAGGAAATATGGTGAATCTCAGAATAGTAAAGAATAGAAAACTTTACAAAGTACATTGGATTATTCACATTTAAATAAAAAATAAACTTTGGGAAGCTGAGGCAGGAGGATTGCTTGAACCCAGGAGTTTGAGACCAGCCTGGGCAAAATAACAAGAACCTGTCTCAAGGCGTTTTGTTGTTGTTGTTGTTGTTGTTTTTAAGTTATTTATAGATAGACAAAGAAGAGTGGAAAGGGAGGAAGGAGGGAAAAAAATAGCAATCACATCTTTGTTTCATGGAGAAGCTAAGATAACACTAGTGACTCCATTAGAGCAAGAATTAGAACTGAGAAAGTTCCAACTGGGGGTTCTTGGAGCCATATTGCTGCAATGCATTCTACTGGTTCAGCTGAGAACACTGCCATTTTCTTACTCACCTAATAATTCACTTAAACCAAACTACAATCTGAGTACCTACTAAGTTCCAGATACCATTTTAAGCTCTGGATGACTCATCACATACAGCAAGTCAGAACTGATTCCTGGTGAATACACAGGCAAAAGTATAAATTTCATGAAGGAAAAAAATAAACCAGGTGAAAAAGGGCAAGCTGCCAGGATAATCTTTATCTAAAACCCTAATTATTATCTGTAGTACCTAAGTTTGGGAATTGGAATCTGAAGAAACAATATTAAACAAGTTCTTAAATTCATAAATTCTTTTTAAAAGAATTCTTAAATTCATAAATCAGCATCTCGACCTCTTTCATTCATTCGTTCAAAAAAAAATACAAATACATGCTATCACCAATCAGGCACTACTCTCAGCCCAAGCATAAGAAACTGCCTATTATCTGTATTCTACATTTCACTCTGTATCTATTAAGTCTCTTTCAACTGCGTGTTCTATAGCTCTATCAAACCATGTAGAAGACAGGTTTTACCCTTGTGTTTTAAGTGACAGATTACTGAGCTTATACATTCAGAAAATTCACAACGAAAAAAGACAGAAACATTCACAAGTCTAAGGAGACATTATTGTAAACAGAGTAGCTATTAAGTGAATAAACAAAGAAGCAGATACCAAAACTTATAATGGTAACAATCAGGAATATTCTATTGCTTTTCTAAGAGGAATGTTGAAAAGGAAAAAAAAAAAAAAAAAAACCCAGCATGTAACAAGTTCTGCCCTACATTTTATTATGAGAAGGGGAAACTGCTGAAGCCAAAAAAAGTTTTTAAAGTTATAGAAATGTAATCAGTTTCTCATAGGGTTTCTGGGGAAAAAACAAAGTATAAATCCATGAATCAAGCATTTTTTCCAGAGATGATAAAAGCATGTTGCCTAATTTTACTCAAGGTCAAGTCTTTATAGTAACTTCTTTCTTCTGTCCACCAAAAAAAAGTTTCAAATAGAGCACATGAGCAATGACAGTCAGAAGATTACATGTTCTAATGAAAGTGAATTCAAGCAATCATTAGAGAACTGTTGCTTCCACCTGGAATGTAAAAAATTATGAGAGAACATCATCCCCACTCTACCAATAAAAACAAGATGGAGAACCTATGAAATCACTGTTTTTCAAAAACTCATTTAAGAGCAAAGATGTAAAAAAGACCTAATGAATGAAAATCCAAAGAGTGACAAGCCACTCCCTGGACAGAAGACAAAGACATACAGACACACAGACACACACACACACACACGCATGCACACACACACACCCCAGCTGCTTTCATCCATGGTGAAGTAGCAAGACAAAGAGGAAACCATCACAGACAAGGAAAACAGTGGAATTTTAACAAAATTTTAAAGGTAGAACACAGGCCGGTGTGATGGTTTAGAATTCCTAGGAGACCTAGACACAGAGAGTCTGAACCTGCCCTCCAACTCTTGCCCGTGGGACCTCATGAGCTCATGAGGAAGTCTGAGAGCAGGACTGAGAGACCGCCCTGAGGTGGATCCGAGGGGCTACTCTGTGTCCTAATCCACCTACTCTGTGTCCTACTCAGAGATGGCATGGCCTGCCTGGAGGGTTTCTCGAATTGTAATCCCCACATATCGAGAAAGGGATCTGGTGTAAGGTGTAAGGGAATGGTTCCCCCGTGCTGCTCTCCTGATAGTGATTGAGTTCTCACAAGATCTGGTGGTTTAAAAGTGTTTGGCAGTTCCTCACCCCATCCCACCCCACCCCATCTCTCTTTCTCTCTAAAGATAACCTAGGCAGAGGCTGAAACAGTTTGGAGGGCTCAGAAGAAGACAGGAAAATGTGGGAAGGTTTGAAACTTCCTACTGAATGGTTTTGAAGATGGGTGATCTTCAAAATGATCCAACCACACACAAATGGAAATCAGGTGGGAAAAGTGAAACAGAGAATCTGAAATCTACAGGGGCAGTATCAAATGCTCTAACATACGGTAATTCGAATCCCAAAAAATAAACAGAAAATGGAGTACAAGAAACATTTGAAGGGATAATGACTAAGATTTTCTAAACCGAGTAGTAAGAAATATCAAACCTACACATCCAAGAACCTCAATGGAACCCTGGGCAAGGCAAAACAAAAAAAAAAATCATAAAAATTATTTAAAAAGAAATAAGGAAAACAACAAGAGAGAAAGACAACAGAGGAGAGAGGAGAGACTGATAAGAAAAATGGATGACTTATCATCAGAAAATAAATGGAAGCCTGAAGACAATGAAATGACTTCTTTAAGATGTATAAGGGGAAATCTATGAAAACAATTCTATATACATCAAAAATGAAGGCAATATAAAAGACATTTTCAGATAGACAAAATAGGAAAGAAATCTTCTCTAGCAGGCCTGCATTACAAGAAACGCTCAAACTAAAGGCAGCCTAAGGAACTTAAAAGAAATGGAACAAGATAAAAACCCAGTTTTGCAGAAAAGAATAAAGAAAACCATAAAGGACAAATACGTTAGTGTTAAAAAAAATATGGCCCATTCTGGCTAACATGGTGAAACCCCATCTCTATTAAAAATACAAAAAATTAGCCGGGCATGGTAGCAGGCGCCTGTAGTCCCAGCTTCTCAGGAGGCTGAGGCAGGAGAATGGCGTGAACCCAGGAGGCGGGGCTAGCAGTGAGCTGAGATCACACTGCCTAGGCAACAGAGCAAGACTCTGTCTCAAAAAAAAAAATAAATAAATATATATATATAGCCAAAAAAGTTACACCCACATGTATGCATATACCTGTATGTAAATAAACAGTAAATTTCTTTAAAAGACCACTGATAATTGATTTCATAAAGTAAAAGTAGTCATGTATAATTACTTCATAACATATGTAGTTCAAATGCTATGTAATTCCCACATTCATAGTGTATGTAGAATTAGAATATATAGTAACAAGAGCATAGAGAGTGAAAGGATGATCGGAAGTCATCCACTGTTCTAAGGGTCTTTATTTTTGAGAAGGCAGATATTATGATTATTTTAAAATCCATGTTATACTCTGAGACACTATCTAAAAAATACATTAAAAGGCATAACTAAAAATCATTAGAAAAGGCAACAGCAAAAAAACTAAGAAAAGCAAACATGGAAACTAGAAATCAAAATCAAGATGGCAGATTAAAGCCCATACGTATCAAAAATTATATATGGATCGGCTGGGCATAGTGGCTCATGCCTGTAATCCCAACACTTTAGGAAGCCAAGGAAGGATGATGGCTTGAAGTCAGG
Organism: Pongo pygmaeus; assembly: GCF_028885625.2. Lineage (NCBI taxonomy): Eukaryota > Metazoa > Chordata > Mammalia > Primates > Hominidae > Pongo > Pongo pygmaeus. The sequence continues at coordinate 160,803,673 of NC_072376.2, read as the reverse complement.
AGTTCAAGACCAGCCTGGGCAACACAGCAAAACCCCAAGTCTACAAAAAAATGGTAATAATAACAAAATAATAATAATTATATATAAACTAAAACTCTGCTTAAAAAGGAATGGCTAGCATATTTTTTAAAAACAGAACTCAAGCATATGCTGTTTATAAAAAAAAAAACAAAGTTTAAACATAAAGAATCAGATAAAAGGAAAAGGGTGAAAAAAGCTATGCTGTACAAACAGTATAAGAAAGCAAGTGTAGCTATATTACTGTTAGAAAGTAGATTTCAAGATAATTATTAGCACAGAGAGATATTTCATAAAAGGGTCATTAAGACAATATGTACACATGCAGAAAAATCCTTTCGATATTCAATACATATTGATAGACTATAAACTGTTTTCTCTGACCAAAAGAGTACTTAAGTAGAAAAAAAGCAATAATATTACATGTGGAATATCTCCAGCCATTTGGAATTTTTAAAAAATACTACTAAATATCACGTTTTCGATCTATAGCCTAATCACATAAGGAAATAAATCATTTTTAACTGAATTATAATAAAAACAGCTGAAATAGTCCTTAGGAGAAAATTTATAGATTCATCTATAAACATCTCAAAAACAAGGTGTAAATTTAATGATCTGTGCTTCTAACTCAGGTTATGAAAAGAAAAATCCAAAGTTAAAAAAAATAAATTCAGAAACGAATGAAATAAAAAGTGGTTAATATGGATTCTCTGAAAATATTAACAAAATTGATAAACCTCTAGGCAAGACTTATCAAGAAAATACGAAACAAAAATCCCTACCAAGCATAAGTTACCATTATAAATCCTATAGATACGAAAGGAACAAGTATATATGACATTTATGCCAATAAAGTCAACAACTCAGAGAAAATAAATTCCCTGAAAACCAGTTTATCAAAACCCAAGAAAAATAGGAAATCTGAATATCATTATATCCTCTAAATAAAATGAATTTAAAATTTTTAAACTTCTCACAAAGAAAACTCTAGGCAAAGACGACTTCATAGGTGAATTACCTCAAACACTTAATACCAATATGACACACACATTTATGAAAAAACAGTGAAGAAGGGAAAACTTCCCAATTCTTCTGTAGCCATCTTAACCTTGGTACCAAAACCAGACAAGGACATAAAAAATGAAGATCATAACACACACATCTCTCATGAACATAAATTTAAAAATCCTTAACCGAATACTAGCAAAATGGATGAAGCAGGTACAAAAAGCTAGTACATCATGACCAAGTAGAGTTTAATCTCAGAAATGTGAGGTTAACTTATAAAATTCAGTGTAATTCACATCCAAAGATTAAAGAAACATATTTAATGATCACTTCAAGAGACACTGAGAAACATTTTGTCAAAATTCCAACCAATTCATGCTTAAAACTGGGAATAAAAACGTCCTCAAAATGAAAAGGGCATCTACAAGCACTTTTTAGCTAATGTTACACTTTAAATAATGAACACTTTTCCTAAGATCAGGAACAAAGCAAGATGGCCAATAACACCACTTCTGCCAAATGTTTTACAGGCAATCTCAGGCAGTGTAGGCAGGCAAGTAAAAGAAATAAAAAGCACACAGATTGGAAAGGAAGAAATAAGGCTGTCTTTTTTTTTTTTTTTGAGATAGGGTCTCTCTCTGTTGCCCAGGCTGTAGTACAGTGACACGATTATGGCTCACTGCAGCTTTGAACCTCCTGGGCTCAAGCTGTCTTCCCACCTCAGCCTCCTGAGTAGCTGGGACTACGGGCACATACCACCATACCTGGCTTTTTTTTTTTTTTTTTTTTTTTTGAGACAGGGTCTCATTATCTCATTATATTGCCCAGGCTGGTCTCTAACCCTGAGCTCAAGTGATCTTCCTGCCTCAGCTTCCTAAAGTGCTGGGATTATAGGTGTCAACCACCATGCCTGGCCCTAATGCAGTTTTTGTCACATATAAAATCACTGTGTACATTTAAAAATCCTAAAGAAACTGCCAGAACTAACAGAACTAATAAGTGCACTTAGCAATATTGTAAGATACAAAAACCAAGTATGTTTCTACATGCTAATAGTGACCAGTTGGAAATTAAAGGTAAAACAAATATCATTTTAAATTATCATGCAGAAACATAAAATTTAGGAAAATTTAACATCAAAAAAAAATTCCCATGACTTCTATGCCAAAAACTGTAAAACATTACTGCGATAAATGGAAAGTCTAAATAAATGGAAAATCAAGTTCATGAACTGTAAGGTTCTATATTCACAATATTGACCTATGGGTTTTGGGGGTTTTCTTGTAAAAATAAATTAATTCTAAAATTTATATGGAAACACCAAGGACTTACAATAGCCAAAATTGTTTTAAAAAGAACAGAGGACTTGTACCACCTGACTAATGATACAGTAATCAAGGTTAGTGTGTTACTGGCAAAAGAACAAGACAAAGAGATGCAACAGAATAGAGAATCTAGAAATAGACCTACAGATGCACAGTCAAGTGATTTTTTAGAAAGGTGCCACAACAATTAAATGAGAGGCAAGTCTATCAATAGTGATGGAAATACTGGCTATTCACCTGGGGAAAAATTAAACAAACCTCAACCATCATGTCTCACACCACACATCCCCCAAAAATCTTCGCGAGTCATGGACTAATTATAAAGCTTTTAAAAGAAAACATTGGAAAATTTCTTCAAAACCATAGAGTAAAAGAAAAATTTCTTGGTGCAAAAAGCCCTACTAATAAAATGTTTTTAAACTGATAAATTCAACTTCAAGTTAAAATGTTCTTCTCATCAAAAGACACTGAAGAAAAAGATAAGCAAGCCACAGATCAGAGAAAATATTCACTATTATTATATCTGGTAAATGATTTGTTTCTAAATAATTCCTACAATTCAGTAACAAAAAGATCAACAACACAATTTTTAAATGGGCAGAAGATTTTAATAGACACTTCATGACAGAAGAAACATAAATGGCCAATAAGCACAGGAAGAAGTGCTCAACATCTCTAGTCAAAATCGGCTAAAATGAAAAAGAGTAACATAACCAAAGGTTAGTAAGGAAGTAGAGCAAATAGAACTCTCATACATTGCTGGTGGGAGGGTAAAATTACTTTGTAACCTTAATTGCCTGAGAAGTCAAACATACATATACCATACCCCAGCAATCCCACACCAAAGTATTTATGCAAGATTAATAAAAACATATCTCCACAAAAACTCTTGTACAAAACTTTTGATTCTGGCTTTATTTTCAGAAAAGCTAAAAATTTTTCTATGGCCCATGCTCCAGTATCCTTCAGCATACAATTTAAAAATAAATCCATATTAATGTCAATTCAGATTTCCATTTAAATATCACAGCCAATATAAAATGTGTCTTTCAATACACCACCACCACCAATATCATCTTTAGGGAAAATTCTTACATTCTATGAAAAACACAGAGGCCTATATACTAGAAATGCTGCTTATGATTCTACCCACTCCATGTTCTACCAGTTCCACTAAAATTCTTTTAAAATAACTTACGTTGTTCTTCTTTCTACACTGGTATCTTGTTAGTTCCCGAGTAACTGATCATCATTGAACAAATCACATGGAAAAGTCAAGACACAGAGCCCTTTCCATTTGGCTTTACTTCATTGCTTATACTATAACCAAATTAAGCTATGGTTACTTTTTATTGAAATATATATATATAGTTCTATATATAGACTATACAAATATATATGAAATACATATGAAATATGTGAAATATGTGACACATATTTATTGAAATATATATAGAAATATAAAAATACATATCTTTCTATATATATATTGAAATATATATCTGTATTTCAATAAAAAGGTATAATTCCACTTAAATAAAAAAATTTACATTTAAAAAGTTTACTTCCTGCTGGGCGCGATGGCTCATGTCTGTAATCCCAGCACTTTGGGAGGCTGAGGCAGGTGGATCACCTAAGGTCAGGAGTTCAAGACCAGCCTGATCAACATGGTAAAACCCGTCTCCATTAAAAATACAAAAATTAGCTGGGCATGGTGGCTCACACCTGTAATCCCAGCTACTCAGGAGGCTGAGGCAGGAGAATCGCTGGAACCCGGGAGGCAGAGGTTGCACTGAGCCAAGATCACGCCATTGCGCTCCAGCCTGGGGGACAGGGCAAGACTCCATCTCAAAAAAAAAAAAAAAAAGTTTACTTCCATTCAATTCCACAAGTATTTGTAGGGGTCTCTATCTTATCGCATGCATTAAATCAGGACTTCTCAACAGTGGCACTCCTGACATTTTGGACCAGATGATGTTTTGTTGCAGAAGCCCGCGCTGTGCCCTGGAGGGTGTTCAGCAGCACAGCTGTCCTCTACCCTCTAAATGTCTGTAGCAACTCCCTGCCCTCTTCTAACCCCCAGCCCCCAAACACACAGTTAAAATACATTATATCACTGTCTCCAGATATTGCCCAGTGTCCCCTGGGAGCAACATCACTCACACTTGAGAACCTTTGATTTAAAGGATTATCTCAACATGTGTTCTCCATACTTCCTGTGATTCCTTTTTTGCCTTGGGCCCCCTTCCTCTGAACCTCCAAACTGGTTACCTCATCTTCAAGAGTCAATTTTAAAAATCACTTTCTTTAGTAAGCTCTCCCAGCCAACCCCACACTCCCCCATGCTGCTCAACTCCCACAGCACCTTAGACCTCTGAACTATTACTTGCTTCTAAATCCTCCTGATCTGTGAGTTCCCTCAATTTCAAGTCTTTTAATTTCTAGTTTATCGTTGCATCCTCAGTGCCAAAAACAGTCAACAATTGTCTAGATGCCTGGATGTGAGGCTCTATAAAATGCTTACAAATATTAGTACAGTTAATGTGTTACACAAACATTCTTATATACAGTCAAATTGCATGGGCTTCTGAAGGCAACATGCTCTTAACTCACTCTTTTAAACTGAGAAACCGTACAGCATCATGCAAACAGATACTAAAGTCGCTGGTATAAAATCATTGTAAAACGCCCAATGCTTCAGATACATAGGTGATTTCCTCCTCTCTTCCTCAACATAAAAATATAAATAAGTGAATTCTACAAGTCAGAAGCATCTTGCCATCCTTTCAAGAGTGATATGGGAACCAGACAAAATGAAACCAAATATAATATTCGAAATGTCAGATTAATGAGAGCAAAACGGGAAGCATTTTCTTTAAGCAGTGCCTGAATGTGATGTGTGGGAGAACTTTCACAGAATGGGTAATTATTTATCAAGCAAATGTGTGGGGGGGTCACAGCACAAAGTGGCATGTGGCAAGCATGCCAACGAAGCTAACAGCATGTTATGTAACACAATTGTTGGGGCGGGGGAAGGGTGATATTCCACCCTTCAGGGAAGAAAGCTACACCTCCTGACAGACTACAGCTTGCCATGGAGAAAACATCCATAAAAAATACAATGTCTCCAACCTAAAAAAAATGAGAGACCTAATCATTTCACAGCCCATGGTCTCTGAAATGTGGCTGACGTCATGTAGTGATAGTTTACAGTGATTTAAGACCCTTCTTTTAGCTATGGTAGGTATTTATTTGCAGCTGTGTTCCATTGTTTAAAATAGCTCTATTGAGATGTAAGTCACACCATAAAACTTACCCACTGACAATGTACAGTTCAACAGCTTGTAACATAGCCACAGAATTGCATAACCATCACCAAAATCAATTTTAGAACATTTTTATCACCCTAGGGAGTAAAAAGAAAACCTGTACCCATCAGCCATCACTCCCCATTTCTTTCCAAACCTCTAGACCTAGATAATCACTCACTTATTCTCTATCTATATAGATGTGTCTGTCCTGCACATTTCATATAAATGGAATCATATATACATGACCTTTCATGACTGGCTTCTTTCACTGAGTGTTATGTTCTCAAGTGTCATTCATACAGTAGCATGTATTCATTTTTCATCGTATGGCTATACCACCTTTTATTTATCCATTCATCTCTTAACAGACATTTAGGTTGTTTCTACTTTTTGGCTATTATAAATAATGCTTCTATGAACATTCATTCACAAGCTTCTGTGTAAACACATGCTTTCATTTCTCTTGAATGTATAGCTAGGAGCAGAATCTCTGGGTCAGAGGGCAATGTTATGTTTCGTTTTCTGAAGAACTGCTAAACTGTTTTCCAAAGCAGCATTCCATTTAAATTCTCACTCTCAGTGTATGAGGATTTTCAATTTCTCTACATTCTTGCCAGTACTTGTTATTATCTGACTTTTTATTTATAGCCATCCTAGTAGATATAAAGTGGTATCTCACTGTGGTTTTGATTTGCATTTCCCTAACAGCTAACAATATTAAGCATTTTTTCATGTGTTTATTGGCCACTTGTGTTTTTTGTTTTTTTGTGGTTTTTTTTTGTGATGGAGTCTCGCTCTGTTGCCCAGGCTGGAGTCCAATGGCGTGATCTCAGCTCACTGCAACCTCCGTCTCCCGGGTTCAAGTGATTCTCCTGCCTCAGCCTCCCGAGTAGCTGGGACTATGGGCACCCACCACCACACCCAGTTAATGTTTGCATTTTTAGTAGAGACAGGGTTTCACCATGTTGGCCAGGCTAGTTTTGAACTCCTGAACTCAGGTGATCTGCCCACCTCGGCCTCCCAAAGTGCTGGGATTATAGGCATGGGCCACTGTGCCCAGCCAACCACTTGTGTATTTTCTTTGGAGAAATGTCTAAATTCAGGTCTTTTGACCATTTCATTGTTATTTGTCTATATATTATTGAGTTACAATGGTTCTTTACATATTCTAGAAACAAGTCCCTTATCAGACATTATTTTCAAATCTGTGGTCTTAAATGCTGTCTCTTAGCTAAGAAAAATTCAAAGTAACCCTTTGGTAAATTGAGGGAGAAAAGAAATGAAGCACACATCCATCTAACCATTGATAATCAAAGTAGTAATGGCTAGCTGGGCTCCGCCCCACCCTCCATTAGCCATTCTCCCATTGGTTCTCAGTAATAGTAAAGTACTAAAACACCACACGGACCTCTGAAAACAAAAGACAGCAATTTCCCAACCTTAGGATTTAGAAGCCTCCCTTGCAACTAGGTATAACCATATAACTCCATTCCAGCCAATGGGATGTAGTGTGAGCAAAAGTAGTCTATGCAACCACTGGAAAATGTCCCTACAACCACAGACAGTGCTATGTGATAAATGGAATAGTGCTATATGCTGTCTCGTGCCTCCGGTGACTGATAAAACTAAACCATGCTCAAGAGAGAGCAGGATTATATCAGCTGTGATCTCGCAGCCTCTGGGCTTCCCAAACAAGAGAAAAAACAAACTTTAACCCCGTTTAAGCCATTTTGTTTTGACTTTTTGTTATATGCAACCAAATCTGATCTAAAATAATGCCACAAATAAGTAAAAGCTGTTGATTTATATCTACACAGATCAAATGCAAGCCCAGCCTCCACTGTGCAGTTTATTAAATATCACCTACTTCAAAATGCTACCTGGCTGCCCTTCCAACACAGGAAATAAAAAAATAGCAAAAACAGATACTTGTAAAGAAGACAAAATATGTTTACATTAGACATATACAATCAACTGAGAAATTGCTATAAGAAGGTACCCAATATGAGGGCCAGGTGTGGTGGTTCATGCCTGTAATCCCAGCACTTTGGGAGGCAGAGGCAGGCAGATCACCTGAGGTCAGGAGTTCAAGACCTGCCTGGCCAATATGGTGAAACCCCATCTCTAACAAGGGAAATACAAAAATTAGCCAGGCATGGCAATGTGCGCCTGTAATCCCAGCTACCTGGGAGGCCGAGGCAGAAAAATCACTCAAACCTGGGAGGCAGAGGTTGCAGTGAACCGAGATTGTGCCATTGCACTGCACACTGGGTGACAGCAGCAAAACTCCATCTCAAAAAAAAAGAAGGTACCCAATACGAACCTTGTACAAACTGCATCAGAAATGCATTTATAATACCCACACACTCCACAACAAGTTAGGTTTATTTTTCTTGAAGCAGAATGAAGTCACTAGAGCTCACAGTATAGCGGTGTGGTGCAGAAGAAAAGGATAGTTGACTGACAGTTGCTTGACTGAATCTAATCACAGTTCAGTCACTTCTGAGCAACAATTCAATTTCATTTAATCCAGTACAAATCTGTTAAATGTCCACCATGTATAAAGCATTACATGTGGTATTGTGATACTAAGTAACACTAAGTAAGACAGTGTTCCTACCCTCATGGAATTCATAATCTAACAGACAAGGAACAAATTTCTTATAATTCCCTGATTCCTGATTCTACCTAGGAATCAGGAGAGTAGACAAGAGAAGAGCCTATCTCATTCACACTTTTCACTAAATAATGCTTTCGAAGCCTCAAAACTACAGATCTCAAAGTACATTCACCTTCTGCCAGCAGATTTTGCTCCACATGAGACTAACTGTAAGACACAGACGGTGGTGAATGGCAGGAAATTAAGGAACCCCAAACAGTATCTACTAATAACAGCAAACCAGAATAGATGTTTCTCTGTTTAGAAATGAGGAAATAAACCATTAAAAGGGGGGAGTCTGTAATTGTTTTTAAAAAGCAGCTTGATCTTTTAGACTAAAGGATATGAACACACCAAAAAAATTATTTTCCAAGTTAACCAAGGAGCTTTAGAAAAAGTTTGGACTTAAAATAAGCATGTATAACTTTTAAGAAAAAATAAAGGTTTACATATTAGTATTCATACGGTAGGAATGAATTCACATACCTATATAACATGTTAGAGGAATGTAACTACCCCCACTCCCACTCCCAAGACTCACTGGAAAACTTTCAAAAAACAATCACCGTTCACCACATCGACACTGTTTGAAATGCCTTTTAGACACCCCAGAAGCAATACTGAGTAGGCAGCTGGATATAAGAAGCTGGAGGTCAGGGACAAGATCCAGGTAGAGAGAATAAATTTGCAAGTTACCAACATACGGATGGCACATAAAGTCGTAAGACTGGACAAGGTCATAAAAAAGTGTGAGTGAAGAGCGAAAACATCTAAGGGGTGAACCCCAGAGAACTCCAACATCCAGGGGTCTGGGAAACAAAGAACTGGCAAAGAAGTATAAAAAGTGAAGAAGTCAGTGATGCAAGAGGGAGGTGTGATGTCCTTGAAGCAAGTGTATGATGGAGGAGAGAGTGATGGGCCATGTCAGGGATGCTGAGAGGAAAAGACCATGAGCACTGGGAATCGACCACCAGGCACAGCGACAGGGAGACCACTGATGACCTCAACAAAAACAACTGCAGTGGAGAGAAAGGGCAAAGGCCTCAGTAGACAGCTCAAAAGAGAAGAGGAAATAAATAAGAAAAAAAAAAATTTTTCTTTTTTTTGAGATGGAGTCTCGCTCTGTCGCCCAGCCTGGAGTATGGTGGTGCCATCTCAGCTCACTGCAACCTCCGCCTCCCAGGTTCAAGCAATTCTCCTGTCTCAGCCTCCTGAGTAGCTGGGACTACAAGCGCCTGCCACCACACCCGGCTAATTTTTGTATTTTTAGTAGAGATGGGGTTTAACCATATCGGTCAGGCTGCTCTTGCACTCCTGACCTCAGGTGATCCGCCCACCTCGGCCTCCCAAAGTGCTGGGATTACAGGCGTGAGCCATCGCACCTGGCCAGGAAAGAAATTTGAGACCATAAATATAACAGCTTTTTGAAGAACTGTTCTTGTTTATAGGAGTTAAAAAATGGGCAGTAAATTAAAGGGAAGGGTGGTTTCATTGGTGATGGTGGCTGTAGTGGCTTTTGTTTTTTTAAGATGAATGAAATAAGAGCATTTCACTTGCTGCCGGGAGGCAAAACTAATGTTAACAACAAAGAAAAAGTAGAGTTGCTTGAGTAATATCCTGGAGCAGTGGAGAGAAGATGGGAAGAGGAAATGGAAACACCTGAACAGAGGAGTTGGACTCCATCAGGAACACAGGCAGCTCCCACAGGCAAGGAGGAAAGGCAGGGTGTCTGGGTACTGAGGGTGGAGGTGGGTGTCTAGAGCGGAAAGAGCTCTTGTTACGGCTTCTATTTTCACAACAAAATAGGACACAAAGTCATCAGGAAAGGAAGGCAGTGTCAGAGCTTAAAAGAGAGAGGAAAATATAAAATATTCAACTGGGAGTATACAGCAACTCAGGAAACACAGCATGAGCCGGGCAGGGTGACTCACGCCTGTAATTCCAGCACTTTGGGAGGCCGAGGCAGGTGGATCTCTTGAGTTCAGGAGTTCAAGGTGAAACTGAAACTCCGTCTACTAAAAATACAAAAATTAGTCAGGTATGGTGGCACACACCTGTAGTCCCAGCTACTCAGGAGGCTGAGGCATGAGAACTGCTTGAACCCGGGAGGCGGAGGTTGCGGTGAGCAGAGATGGTGCCACTGCCCTCCAGCCTGGGTGACAGAGCGAGACTCTATCTCAAAGAAAAAAAAAGAAAAAGAAAACACAGTATGATCAGTGGCTACCATGAATGGCCTATTGGAGGACAGTGGTCATGTATTTGAAGTGATCCCATGAATACAGTAGAACTTGCTTCTCTAGAAAGAGAGAAGGCACAACTGAATCTTAAGTTGGGATTGTGCAAACAAGCAAAATAAAGAAGGAAAGCAGCAGTGGAGTGGAGGGTATTAAAAAGGGACTATGATGAGTGACTATGAAATTTCAACTAGTTAAGGAAGAAAGTGAGTGCACGAGGAACAGCAGATTGTAGGGCTTAACTGAGGAATCTAAGGGTACTTATTAGGAAAGAAGGTGGTAGAAAGAGAAAGTCTTGCAATCAGGATTGCTGAGGACTGCAGTTCCTTGCAATGACAAGGTCTAAGGAATGAACACCGGAGAGAACGGCTGAGGTACGGTAAAGAACAAGGTCACTGAAGGAGAGGAACTTAACAAGTCAAGATGCCAAGTGCTGAAAGCATCATCTGAAGCCATACTGAAATTACCAAGACTTGTAAAAAGAGCAGAATTGGCAATGCAACGGTTGAGTATCCTTTATCCAAAATGCTTGCGACCAGAAGGGTTTTGGATTTCAATTTTTTTTGGATTTTAGAATATTTGCACATACAAAATGAGATACCTTGGGAATGGAAACCAAATCTCATCAAGAAATTCATGTATGTTTCATATACCCCTTATACATGTAGCCTGTAGGTAACTTTGTACAACATTTTTAATAATTTTGTGCATGAAACGAAGTTCTGACTACAACCCATCACATGAGGTCAGGTATGGAATTCTCCACTTGTGGCATTATGCCAGTGCTAAAAAAGCTTTGCATTTGGAAGCATTATAGATCTCGGATTTTAGGATTAGGGAGCTAAACATTCTAGAAGCAGTTCAAAACACAGAAAAGGGTAAGAAAACTACATATTACAGAGAGATACACTTTCAAGTGTGAAACCATGAGAATGGATGGATACAGAAAAACAACTATAGGAAATGGCAACGTTTAAAGGAGCAACAGCCAAACTGGAGAGGACCAAGAGATCTGAGGGAGAACCAGAACAGTTAACTGTCATGGAAGTAAAAGGATGGAGAGTTTCAGGAGGTCAAACGTGAATAACAAATCAAATGCTGCCACAGCCACCAAGCTCTGTACCCAATTTCCTCCCAGGTTTCTCTTCATAATGACCCACAGCAATCTAACTCAACATGACTGATATGGTTTGGCTGTGTCCCCACCCAAGTCTCATCTTGAATTGTAGCTCCCATAATCCCCATATGTTGTGGGAGGGACCTGGTGGGAGGTAACTGAATCATGGGAATGGGTTTCTCCCATGCTATTCTCGTGACAGTGAATAAGTCTCACAAGATCTAATGGTTTTTATAAAGGGCAGTTCCCTGCACACGTTCTCTTGCCTGCTGCCATGTAAGATGTACCTTTGCTCCTCTTTCGCCTTCTGCCATGATTATGAGGCCTCCCCAACCATATGGAACTGTGAGTCCATTAAACCTCTTTTTCTTTATAAATTATCCAGTCTTGGGTATTTCTTCATAGCAGTGTGAAAATGAACTAATACAATGACCCAAACTAATTTCACTGTCTTCCCCCATCCTTATGCCCCCACTGTTTCCCACCTTAGTAAATGGTACCATCTAGCTACTCAAGCCAGAAACCTTCCCCACTCCTTCACCCTCTACTGCAACATCCAGTTTATCCCCAAAAATCTACCCCACTTGGCTCCACCCCCACTGCCACCACACCAATCCTGGCCCTCTCACCCTGTCCTTAAACTACTTCCTCTTGTCCCCTCCTGCTACCTCCAGATCTTTCTTACTCTGCCAGAATGAGCTTTGAGAAATACAAATATAATTGTCACTCACTGCCCTGCTTAAGACTATTTAATGGATTAAGTTCAAAATCTTCAAGTTCAGGCCCTTGCCCCATCTCAAGCCTCTTCTCCCACTCTCTCTGGCTCTTGCACTAGTGATGCTAGGTGTCTCAAATACATCATGCTCTCTCCTGCCTCCAGGCCTCCACATGCGACACTCACTCTACCTGACACATGACTCTCAATCCCAGCTGACTCCAGATAACCCTTTAATTTATGAATTTAGATGTCAGATCCTCTGTGTGCCTTTATTTAGCCACCTAAACTAGATTAGGTCCCCCTGCCAGGAGTTCCCAGAAAGGAGCTGTGGGCCTCAATGGAAGTAAACTAGAGACTTCTGCAAGAAAAAAGACAGAAGCTAAAAGGGGGGGGGGGGGGGGGGGAATCCAGGCCCCTATGCCTCTTTAATAAGGGAACCCACTTTTTTTGCTTTATATATGCATTAACATGAAATTTTATTTGAAAAGAGGGTCTCCCTATAAAGCACTTGAAAAACACTAGAATAGATCATCGACCTAAAGTCCTCCCCTGTTCTAAGAGTCTCCCTACAGGTATTATCCTTTGTATGTGTAAGCACCTCCATAGGAATCCCTCATCAATGTCTTTGAGGGGTAGAGAGTGGTTCCAATCATAGCAAGGATCATGGCTGACAAAAAAAAAAAAGAAAGAAAAGAAAAGAAAATTGGGGATGATCAAGGTCTCAGAGAAAACCAGAGACTCTGGATGATTAAAAGGATTAAATTGCATTATAGAAGTACCCTGCTTTCAAAACTAATCAGATTCACCTCACTTAACATATTCTCTAGTAGACAGCACTGCTAACTCATCTTTGTCAATTATTTAGAAAACATTCTGATTATATGGTAATCTGCAGAGACTTATGGCACAGTGGTTAAGAGGTAGGGCTCAAGCTGGGCACAGTGGCTCTTGCCTGTAATCCCAGCACTTTGGGAGGCCGAGGCGGGTGGATCACTTGAGGTCAGGAGTTCAAGACCAGCCTGGCCAACATAGTAAAACCCTGTCTCTACTAAAAATACAAAAATTAGCCGGGTGTGGTAGTGTGCCCCTATAATCCCAGCTACTCAGGAGGCTGAGGCAGAAGAATCACTTGAACCTGGGAGGCAGAGGTCACAGTGAGCCAAGATTGCACCACTGCACTCCAGCCTGGGCAAAAAGAGTGAAACTCGTCTCAAAAAAAAAAAAAAGAAAGAAAAAAGAAAAAGATAAGATGTGGGGCTCTAGGCAGAGAATGCAGGGGCTCAAATCTCAGCTCTTCAACTACCCACTAGCTACATGACCTTGGGGAAATTGCTCAAATGCTCTGTGCCTCAGTTTCTCATCATAAAATGGAAACAGTAACAACTACCTGAGAGAGCTATGGCAAGGAATTAGCTGAGATAAAACACAGAAGCATTTAGAACAGTGGCACTCAGAAAGGAATCCAATGCTACCCATGGGTGTGTGCACACAGATGTATGCTCGACTTGCGTTACACTGACTAATTCCCTTCTTAAAGTTTGGAAGAGTTCTTACTGGCTTGAAATTTAGGCCAGGCATGGTGGCTCACACCTGTAGTCCTATGACTTTGGGAGGCCAAGGTGGGAGGATTGCTTGAGTCCAGGAGTTTTGAGACCAGCTTGGGCAACATAGCAAGACCCAACCTCTTTTACACTGACGTTTTCATATTTTTCCTATCTTGGCAAAATGCTTATTTAACCACTTCTCCTTTTCACAGTAGTACCAAACTTATCATGGTGCTTAAGGGCCTGTTTTTATGTACAAATAAATGGTCTTCAATTCATTTATTATAAAGTGAACCACTAATCGTTCCTCTCTGCACTACCCCCAGAGACTCAACTATATCATCTAAGAGAGGAAGCAGCATTAATTACTTTTGTATTCCTGGGTTCTGACCTGAACTTTTTTGCTTTAACAAATCTCACAAGCTTTTATTATACAATCATAGAACAGCCTTACCTAAAAATTATCACTGCCAAAACCAGGGCTGGCAAGGAATCACTGTGCTGTCAGCCATTAAAAAGCAAATATTCTATGAGCACTAGGATTTTCCTTAATGCTACTGGAGGACATAGAAATTAATGCCAGACAAGCAGTAATACTGACGAACAAATTTTTCTCTTCTACTTCTTCCTCTCTGGCAAAGATTCTTTTACAACTAAATAACTGGAAGTCATACAATACGAAAAAAAAAAAAAAAGAATTCATCTTTGAATAAACAGAAAGAGTTTGCCTAAGACCCTCCATCACGTACAGGATGTAGACACTGAAAACCCCCCCATACACAAATCAATGTTGTTCTGTATTAGTAGCTAGCTACCTATCACCCCTTTTTAGTTTTGTCACCCAGTTCCTCTTGCCATTTTTCTCTTCATGCTACAAATTAGACTTGGATCAACAATGAAAAATTCCAAGGCAATTTTGTTTTTGAGATGGAGTCTCACTCTGTCGCCCAGGCTGGAGTGCAGTGGCACCATCTTGGCTCACTGCAGCCTCCGCCTCCTGGGTTCAAGTGGTTCTCCTGCCTCAGCCTCCCATGTAGCTGGGACTACAGGTGTATGCCACCACGCCTGGCTAATTTTTTTGTATTTTCAGTAGAGACAGGGTTTCACCATCTTGGCCTGGATGGTCTGGAACTCCTGGACCTCGTGATCCATCCACTTGGGCCTCCCAAAGCGCTGGGATTACAGGTGTGAGCCACTGCACCTGGCCTCCAAGGTTATTTTTTAAGTGATAACTCTGGTTAGAATGACTCCTAACTAAATCAAGATGAAACTATCACCCTGTAGCTAAACCCGGTGATCAAGACTAAACAGCTTATAATGAACACACAGCCTGGAAATATAGCAAGATAACATTCTCCCAGGCCACAGAAATCACAGTTGCAACTAACCTCTATTTTTTTAAATCATTTTTTTAAAACGACTTTTTCACCATGTCCAATAATTCCAATAACTTACCGATCAGCAGCTTCTATGTCAAAACAAAACCTTCTGTCAATGGAGTCAGTATGCCTCTTGGTACATTCTTTCAAAAAGAACACCTCTCCATCCCCCTGCAAATAATCATTTTGAACATTCTCAAAACCTACAGGATAAGTATATACATACTCAGCCATTCTATACTGGAGAGCAGGGGAGCAAGGTTCAAGATCTTAAGTCCCTTCTCTTTACCCTATCCTCTTTCAAACTGGCTTATTTAAATGCTATTTAGAATCTAAAATATTAATATTTTTGTCATTCTCCTGATTCTTTTGAGAAGGGAGTCTCGCTCTTTCACCCAGGCTGGAGTGCAGTGGCACGATCTTGGCTCACTGCAACCTCCATCTCTCAGGTTCAAGTGATTCTCCTGCCTCAGCCCCCAGAGTAGCTGGGATTACCAGCATGCACCACCACACCTGGTTGATTTTTGTATTTTCGGTAGAAACAGGGTTTCACCATGTTGGCCAGGCTGGTGTCGATCTCCTGACCTCAGATGATCCACCCGCCTCGGCCTCCCAAAGTGCTGGGATTACAGGCGTGAACCACCGCGCCCGGCCATTCTCTTGATTCTTAAGATTTTCTAGACCTTACTGATTACGGTAATGTTAAGCCAGACAATACCAATGTTATTATTATTTCTTTTTTTGACAGTCTTGCTCTGTTGCCCAGGCTGGAGTGCAGTGGTGCAATCTCAGCTCACTGCAAACTCCGCCTCCTGGGTTCAAGCAACTCTGTGACTCAGCCACCCAAGTAGCTGGGATTACATGTGTGCATCACCATGACTGGCTAATTTTTGTATTTTTAGTAGAGACAGGATTTCACCATGTTGGCCAGGCCAGTCTCGAACTCCTGACCTCAAGTTATCTGCCCACCTCGGCCTCCCAAAGTGCTGGGATTACAGGCGTGAGCCAGTGTACCTGGCCAAATGTTAATTTTTAAAGGTAGATTAACAGTACAGTTTTTAAGATACTGGAATACTGTTAGTCTCTTATTGTACTCTTTTTTAGTGTAATAATTTATTTCATATTATGTCACACCACATGTCACAAACAATATGTGACTATTTTTGGCCTATAAAAATTGCAATTCCATACAGGTCAGCCTAAAAGTACACCAATAACCCTAGATTAAATATTTTGATAATCGAAAGCTAGAAACACTTAATATATGCAATTTCTCTCTTTCCTATGTGAATCACCCTGAATTTATCTTTACTTAATTTGCAATGCAGAAATACAGGTGCTCAGTAAAAGAACTATATAAAGTGTGAGTACACACTTATTGAACATTTTAACATTTTCCAGAATGTGAAGATCTCTAAATAACAAACATTAAGATATACAAATATTCAAAATCTCACAGTTATATTCCATAACATATTTATTATTATTATTTGGAGGCTAAAACAGACATCACCAAGCAGAAATATCTTAGGACTTGAATTGGCTCTGACAGGAAACTCACTCTCAAATCTGATGCTTCAAGAGCCATCTCCTCACTTCCTTCTCCTCACCATGACTAATTTTCCATGTCTGTTTATTATATTGTGTTTTTATTAAAAG
Source organism: Pongo pygmaeus (assembly GCF_028885625.2). Lineage (NCBI taxonomy): Eukaryota > Metazoa > Chordata > Mammalia > Primates > Hominidae > Pongo > Pongo pygmaeus. Next base: position 160,786,698 of record NC_072376.2, on the reverse strand, counting down.
CTGCTGTAAATATTTTTCAGGAAAGGCATAGTATAAGTAAATAGAAGGGAACATAGGTTTTTCTTTTTTTATTCACCTAAGCAAAACCATACCCATTTCACCCAGTAAGCAACGAATTAAGCTGCTTTCTTAAAATGTGTTATCAATTACGTTCAACATTGGTGGGAAGTTTTGTCTCTAGGCCATTAATTATTGTAATAAGCTGCAGATTCCATTTAAAATACATATAAAGATCACCTTTCCTACACAGCCAACTCTGTGAGGTCTTCTTGCTCTTTTCTTACTATCATGCTTTGCTGTTTTAGTTTCAGGGGGAACAGTTAACTAAATGGTGAATACCTATGTGAGAACTTTGTAAGATGAACGGAACAACAGTAAAATTTATTGTAGATCACTCTTCTTTGTTTTCAGGCTATGAACAGCAAGTCAGTTCCATCGTATAAATGCTGAGGAACCAATGAGTCATGAAAGCTTGCTGTCAGTGTTACCTTTATCTTCCAAACAGTGACATAAAAAGGATTCTATTGTTCACCTAAAAAATATCTAGTGGTTAAAACCACATATTCTCACTCTTAAGTGGGAGCTGACAATGAGAACACATGGACACAGGGAAGGGAACATCACACACTGGGGTCTGTGAGGGGGCTGGGGGCTAGGGGAGGGATAGCATTAGGAGAAATATCTAATGTAGATGACGGTTTGATGGGTGCAGCAAATCACCATGACACATGTATACCTATGTAACAAACCTGCACGTTCTGCACATGTATCACAGAACTTAAAAAAAAGAAAAAATCTAGTGGTTTAAAACCCATGCATGTAATTCAGAAAACATATATATTGTTCTGTCTTCTGGCCCATTTCACTTAAAAACAAAACAAAGATTTTAATACTAACAATTTATTTACCATCCATGAATATAAACCATTAAAATATAAACTATTAAAATGATACCCTCAAACACTACCTCTGACAGACTATAATCTATTGTATGTTGAATCAAATACTTACAAGTTTCCCTCCAGATCTGTGCTCAAATGGGATCATGTTGAACTTCTTCGCTGCTTTTCGATACATGCAATAGTGTTTGACCCAATTGGAACCAAACGGAGCAGGCCCTTCAACAAAAAAACAGCCCTTTATATTTTCCCTCATAAATAAGCAGATATGCAGAGCTACAAACACATTACTAAAGAGGAAACGTCTAAAACGCAGCAACGATTACAGTTGAATCAACGAAACAGATCAGCAATACTGCTAGTTCTAAGAAGAAGAGGGGAGGCCGGGCATGGTGGCTCACGCCTGTAATCCCAGCACTTTGGGAGGCCGAGGCAGGCAGATCACGAGGTCAGGAGATCAAGACCATCCTGGCTAACACGGTGAAACCCCGTCTCTACTAAAAAAATTAGCCGGGCGTAGTGGCAGGCGCCTATAGTCCTAGCTACTTGGGAGGCTGAGGCAGGAGAATGGCGTGAACCCAGGAGGCAGAGCTTGCAATGAGCCGAGATCGCGCCACTGCACTCCAGCCTGGGCAACAGAGCGAGACTCCGACTCAAAAAAAAAAAGAAGAAGAAGAGGGAAAATAAGAGATACTTTGAAACAAAACTCTAAGATTTAGCAAGACAGAAGTGATTTAAAGACATACTGTTTAAATAGTTTGCTAGAAAAATCAACAGTTATGTCCTACCTGAAAATCTCTTAATTATAAGCTCTATTTTTTGTTTGTTTCTAGGTATTAAGAGCTCACAAAGGTTTCAAAAGTTCCATCTCATATATGAGATGGTTTGGGATTTAATTCTGGCCTCTCAAAATGATAGAATTGTAGAATCATAGTGCTAAGAAGCATCTAGTCTAAAAATCCACCTAATGCTTTAAGTCCATGAACAGCATCCTGGTAAGCAGCTGCTCTTACTGATGATTGAAAGCTAGCCTTTAAAAATGAAGTATGGGCCAGGCACAGTGGCTCACGCCTGTAATCCTAGCACTTTGGGAGGCCAAGGCGGGTGGATCACGAAGTCAGGAGATGGAGACCATGTTGGCCAACGTGGTGAAACCCTGTCTCTACTAAAATACAAAAAATTTAGCCAGGTGTGGTGGCACACGTCTGTAGTCCCAGCTACTCGGGAGGCTGAGGCAGGTGAATAGGCTGAACCCAGGAGGCGGAGGTTGCAGTGAGCTGAGATCGCGCCACTGCACTCCAGCCTGGGTGACAGAGACTCTGTCTCCAAAAAAAAAAAAAAAAAAAAAAAAAAAATTAGCTGGGCGTGGTGGTGCGTGCCTGTAATCCCAGCTACTGGGGAGGGTGCAGCAGGAGAATGGCTTGAACCCAGGAGGTGGAAGTTGCAGTGAGATGAGATCGTGCCACTGCACTACAGCCTTGGTGACAGAGCAACACTGTCAAAAAACAAAATAAAATAAATTAACATTGGTATTGTCTGGCTTAACATTACTGTAATCAGTAAGGTCTAAAAAATCTTAAGAACCAAGGGAATAGCTGGGCCTCGTGGCTCATGCCTGTAATCTCAGCAAAAAAAAAAAAAGTATTAAGAATAAGAAATGTAAGACTCAATAGGAGTGACTGTCCAAGTATGCCCCAGAACACTCTCTGAACCCCTTTTCCACTCTTACTAAGTCAGCAGTACCACCATCAGGGCTCACAGGACAATGCTGTATGTCAGAGGGACCTCTAGCATCTGGAACTTCACATGCCAATAAAAGTCCAACCATAACAAATTAAAGGTTAGGCCCAGCAGAAGTTGACAATTTCTTACTTTACTGAGTCAAGACATTTTTCAAAAAAGCAGTTAACATCTGTTATCACCATAATTTCATGTACAAACAAACAAACAAAGTTTCTACACCTAAAAATCAAAAAGGATAAGCCCAGGAGGGGAAAAATAACTCATGTAAAAGGAATGTTTTTAGCTAGCTTTAGGAAAAGCTAATTACGTTATTTGGGATAGGGGTAATAGATGAAAGGGGTTACCAGACCACTATCAATTTTATCTCAGACCATCATTAGTCCAAACACCTGAATTTGGGAAACATTGCTTTGTGTTTTAAAGAACCAGCATTTGTACTATATTCTATGGTTCACAAAAAATATTGCACAGATATTTTATTTAACTCTAAGAAAAAAAAAAAGTGCCCAGAGAGGATGATACTGTCTTTTTAATCTAAAAAAAAATTTAAGCTTAGCCCAAATGCCTGGAAAATGACCAAGCCGAACCTTAAATCAGAATCTCTGACCCCAAATATCAAGGTCTTTCCACTACTTAAGCCACCATTCCCTTCTGACAACCAACAGAGCCTATTCAACCAGCTCTGGGCATACACACTAATGATGCTCTTTCAGGCCTGTTCAAGCGCCAAGCAATTTACGGGAGACATTACCAACACAGACTCCAGGTTCAGAATGACAACTCCAGCATTTAGTATTTGTATGACCTAGGGAACATTATTTACCTCTCAGTGCCTCCATTTTCATTTATAAATGCGGAATAGTAATAGTACCTTATACTTCATAGGGTTGTTTTATGGATAAATGAGACAAGTTGTATACGAGTTTAGCACAAGGCTGGGTATACAGTAAATGAGGAAAGAATTTTACTACTACTGTTATGTTGTTTCAGTCCAATTTCTCTCAAAGGCAACAGTGATGAATCTAAAAATTAAAGTTTCCTGTGATTTTCACTTGGGCATATAATACAAATAATTCTAACATTCTCAAGACTATCGAGTTGTTTTTGTTTTTTCTTTTTTTGAGACAGAGTCTCGCTTTGTCACCCAGGCTGGAGTGCAGTGGCGCGACCTTGGGTCACTGCAAGCTCCGCCTCCCAGGTTCACGCCATTCTCCTGCCTCAGCCTCCCGAGTAGCTGGGACTACAGGTGCCTGCCACTATGCCCAGCTAATTTTTTGTATTTTTTAATAGAGACGGGGTTTCACTGTATTAGCCAGGATGGTCTCGATCTCCTGACCTCGTGATCCGCCCGCCTCGGCTTCCCAGAGTGCTGGGATTACAAGCGTGAGAAACCGCACCGGCCCCTATCTTGAGTTTTAATTTACTTCTTTCAAATTCAATTTTAAAAACTGAGATTAAGAAGATAATGTATGAGAAAAATGGAGACTTCTGCCATATCATACAACTGCTCACAAGAGGTGAAGGCTGTGAGATTCCAGATTAAATAAGGGCAAATGGAAAAGGCACAACCATCCTGCTGCCTGCATAGAACATTAACTTCTATTCAAAGCACAGATACCCTGTAACCTTCCCTGAGTCATGTCTACTGCTAAATTTTTAGGTCGGATTGAAAGTCCTGTAAATCAGCCACACTTAAATGAAGTGAAAACTGTAAAACACCCTAATTACAGTTAAGGGTAGAGAGAGAGGGAAATAGTAAAGAGGCACATTTCACATTCTCATCCTTTCTGCTAACTAGCAATTGGGTTGTACAGTTGAAGCAGTAAACGTTAAGAACTTAGCTGTTAAAATAAGACCAAATGTTCAAAGTCTGAAAGAAATACAGGTCTTTTAATTTTCAAAATGAGAACAATCTATGCACTGCATATTTGCTAAGACAGCAACAAAGACTAAAAAGCCTACAAGTTAGGATGCCACGTAGGAATATCTTTTATCACCATCTGCAATCTTCCTGATGATTTTATAAGAACTAACTATCTCAGATTGGTGGGAACAAAAATGGTATGAAGGAAGAAGAAAAATACTAATATGTCCCTCTTGACCTTAAGATGACAGAGAGGCAGGGTTGTGAGAGGGAGAGGATGTGTACGTGCGTATGAATGTGTGTGCCTGTACGCATTGGTGATGAGGGCAGAGGTGAGGGGGAAGGAGAAAAAACGTAATACCCTCGTAGCTCTGGCTCATTTTCAGCCTTACACCAAATTCTGACTCTCTTACAAGCATGTTCCTGGGGTGCACACAGTGTAAAACAGAAGCTAGTGGAGTGTCTGAAGAACAGGGTGCTCACAGACACTCCTAACCTCACAGTACCCCCTCTCTCCAGGGCTGGAATGTGTTTCCCCTAAACATGAAATATACACCCACTAGGCGATAGGAGCAGGCAGAGAAAGGGGTAGGAATAATTGCCCAAAATGTCACAGTAATGGCAAGAATAGCAGAGTTTTCAATAATTTGCATTTTTAAGCAGCCACGCAGCCACTGCTGGAGCGCCTCTTACTTTTTTCCTGGACATACAGGTAGCCTTCGGCTGTAAACTGACTTGCTCGTTTGTGGTCCTTGGGATTCTGTCTGATTTTGTTCATAAGCTCTTCCACTTCTGACCTTGTTCCTTCAAATCGATTCCGTGTCTGAAATGGATTAAAAAACACACATAAATGTTAAGTTCTCATATGAGTTTTCTCATGAACATTTTAAAATCTCTGCATAAATGTAATTACATTTTTTAACTCTAAATAACTTTTTTATAAATTTCTCAAAATACCCCCATTCTTTCCAGTGTGCCTCCTGAGATTCATGTGCAAAGAAAAAAAAAAAATAGCGGTAAAACAGCTACCAGAGGAGTATAAGCCAAGGTTACCACAGGTTACTTTGGAGGCTTTCTAACACCATTAATAATTTTATTATTCAACATAAAAATTCCTGCCTTCAGGTCTCACACTATTACTAAATTTTAGGTTTAAAATATAAGTAGGTTTTAATATATCTACCTGAGAAGTATTTCCTTTGCAACAACCAATCTGACTCAATCAGTCTGATTTGTTACTGTTACATTAGCAGTCTGTAAATACTCAGAATCTGAAAAAGTTTAATTCTTCTTTGCAAACTAATAAATACAAGTGTCAGTTTTTCCAGGTCATGGCAATTACACTTGAAAGTGACATGTCTTCCCTGAAGACAGAAGGGGGGAAAAAAAAATCTCACCTACACAAATAATGTCTTTGATATCTGAAGAGACAAATCACATTTCTGAAACCCAGGAGACTTGATGTGCCAATATCTGTCAAACGGCTACACTGAAAACATATATACAAGATGAAGTGACAGAATTATCAAGGCAATTGTGATGAGTCGGCACCACCGTGTTCCTGGACACTTCTTCATCCAGGCTCAAAAATAATTGTATTAATACCAAAAAACTGCTGATGTGAAACTGTGGAGGAACTGAGACAGAAAATTATTATTGAAATTTCTCCTCCTTCCTGCCTACAATAAAAGGGGCTGCCAAGGGTCCTAAGCGTGGCAAAATGTTAGAATGGCACATCTATTTTGTAAAGGAATGGAGAGTCTGATAAATGTAGATTGTAAAAGGGAAAACCTGCCTGCAGAGGTTTTTTTTTTTAAACACAAACTAAGAGCTGCGAAAAAAATCAGCTTATGTCCTGTAAGAAACTGTAAGCCTGCAAAGAAAGTAGAACTCAGTTGTTGATGGCTAGGTTCCCTCTCTCCTTCCATTTCTCCAGGTTTTATCCCCATTTTTTTTTTTTTTTTTTAAACAGGGTCTCACTCTGTCTCCCAGGCTGGAGTACAGTGGCATGATAATACCTCACCGCAGCCTCGACCTCCTGAACTCAAGTCATCCTCTCACCTCAGCCTTCAGAGGAGCAGGGACTACAGGCGCACAACACCACACCAGGCTAAATTTATGTGTGCGTGTGTTTTCTTTTTTTTTTGGTAGAGATGGGGGTCTCACTATGGGGCCCAGGCTGGTCTCGAACTCCTGGGCTCAAGCAGTCTATCCGCTTCAGCCTCCCACACTGTTGGGATTACAAGCATGAGCCACCATCCCCGGCCCTTATCCCCATCTTTGTACTAATTTCACCCTGATTTTATTCCCCTCCTTGGTCATTTTGCTGAGATTCCTTCCAACCCTTATTTCTCCCCATGTGTGTATAATATATATACACATATGCATATATGTGCATACCATACATGTATGGATGCTATCACAGGTATGAACATGAACACACACTTCTATTTAAGCCAATAATCCTATTATTTATGTTCATGCTCAAATTGCCCTAGATTTGAGCAGCAGGAGTCCCTTTGAACTGGCTTCTGTCTTTTGACTGGTCCCCTTAATTCTTCGACCAGTTCCTTACCTTCTGGTCCAGTAAAGTACGCTAGGCTCATCTTATACTTTCCCTGCCCCAGTCCTGGAAAGGAGCTCTTGTTCTTTTTAGTGGAGATTATTTAGTATTTGGAAACCAAGATCTGGGTACAGTGTGCCCACAGCTAAGGAGGTATCATTGCTTCTAAGTCTTCTCAGCAGACAGACTTAGGAAATAGATGTACATACAGTTGAGCCTTAACACAGGCTTGAACTTTCTGGATCTACTTATACATGGATTTTCCTCCCCATCTACAACTCCTGCAACAGCAACTCTTCCTCCTCAGCCTGCTCATTATGAAGACACACATGAAGGCCTTTATGATGATCCACTTCCACTTAATGAATAGTAAGTATATTTTCTCTTCCTGATGATTTTTGTAAAAACATTTTCTCTAGCTTACTTCATTGTAAGAACACAGTATATCATACATAGAACACACAAAATATGTGGTAATCAACTATTTCTGTTATGGGTAAGGCTTCTGATCAACAGTAGGTGATGAGTAGTCAAGTTTGGGGGAAGTCAAAAGTTACACGCAGACATCCAATAGCGCAGGGGTGCTAACCCCAGCGTTGTTCAAGAGTCAACTGTATATACAGAGCATATGTGTTTATAAAAACACACAATCACTACTTCTATATCTACCTATATATTTGAAAACCCATGACTTCCTACCAAGAAATCTAATTCTACTCCAGTTCTTCAGGTTTCTTTCCAGTCTCCTTCCAAATTCGTGAATTTCTTCCCAGACAGTAAGAAGCCTGGTTCTCATTCTCAATATGCCTGCTTATGTGATCACTTAACATCTCCACTCAGCATAAGCAATCTCCCAAATGCCCCAGCAGCCACCTCTGTCTCATCACCACTCCACCATCCCTGCTGCAGACGCCTCCATGAGATCCCCCTCTCCCTCACCACCCGACTTCCTCAGAGGTGTATTTTCTGCACTGGGAATGGAAGGTTTCTTTTTTTTTTTTTTTTTGACCGAGTCTCACTCTGTTGCTCAGGCTGGAGTAAAGTGGCACAATCACAGTTCACCGCAGCCTCGACCTCCCAGGCTCAAATGATCCTCCCACCTCAGCCTCCCGAGTTCAGGGACTACTCACATGCACCACCACCTCCAGCTAATTTTTCTCTATTTTTTGTGGAGACAGGGTCTCACTATGTTGCCCAGGCTGGTCCTGAACTCTGGGGCTCAAGTGATCCTCCCGCCTCAATGTCCCAAAGTGCTGTGATTATAGGCGTGAGCCACCATCCCCAGCCATTGTTTTTTAAATGTACCATGTTTAGGTAAATTATGAATTGAAAACTTTGCATAAAATCAATAGAATGGCTAAAACCTTGCAATTTCCAATTATAAGTTCCAAGTACATATGAAGGCATCTTCTAATTACAAGAGTGTTAGACCCCAAACGTTACAATAGGTAACATTTGAGCATTTACATGGTTCTTTAATCCTCACAATAATCTATATGGTAGGACACTGTCTAATGCTATCTATCATCATTGCTGCCTTGTTTTCTTTATATCCTTTAGTAATTAAACATTTCCAAATAAACTAGGTTTAAATTAAGCCTTATGATTTTAGTATTTGAAATCTGATTGAAAGAGAAAACATCTTTAAAAAACTTTTTTCTGATTATAGAAACTAATCCGTATCATTGTAAAACAGAGAGACGGACACGAATAGTCCTATTTGGGGGGCAAAAACAAAAGGGATAAGTAAGACTAAAGCTAACCTTAAGCCCACCCGTCAAGTAACTGCTGTTATATTTTAATGTGGCCATTTCTAATCTCTTAAAAACACACACACGGCCGGGCACGGTGGCTCACGCCTGTAATCCCAGCACTTTGGGAGGCCAAGGCGGGCAGATCACAAGGTCAGGAGATCGAGACCATCCTGGCTAACACGGTGAAACCCCGTCTCTACTAAAAATACAAAAATTAGCTGGGCATGGTGGCGGGCACCTGTAGTTCCAGCTACTCGAGAGGCTGAGGCAGGAGAACGGCATGAACCCAGGAGGCGCAGCTTACAGTGAGCCGAGACCGGGCCACTGCACTCCAGCCTGGGCAACAGAGCGAGACTCCGTCTCAAAAACACACACACACACAGTCTGTAGTTTTGGTATTCTACTTTCCTTAGAACACTGCGACAAAAATATTTTGCCCATATTCTTAAATACTTCCTACCCATTCTTGTTATCTTCTAGGGACTCTTTACAAATCCTAAAATTTTGCACACTGTATTTCCTTCCAGGAAGAATTCTATTCTAGTCTCTTCTTCCCCACATTCTTCGGGAGACAGAAATCACAAAAGTGCAAAATTAGTTTCTTAAAATATTCTTTAAATTTGAGGCAATTTCCAAATTTCTTCTGGAAAACCCATTTCCTAAAAGCCATCTTGCTGCTTTCTTGATTTCCATTTATTACTCTAGATTATAGAAAATGAAGACTCAATTTCTAAAAAAAAAGTCTAGCCACTTTTACAATAGGTATTATCAAATGGGGAAAAATAGGTTTTCGCTTTTAAATACCTTTTACCTTTTTCTGATTATAAAGTTTTGCTTTTTTACTAAAATTAAATACTAAAAAGATGACCAAAATATTTATGATGTTATAATGCAGAGGCAGTTAACACTTGATTATGTTTCCTAAAATACATATATGCGGCCGGGCATGGTGGCTCACGCCTGTAATCCCAACACTTTGGAGGCCAAGGCAGGCGGATCACGAGGTCAGGAGATCGAGATCATCCTGACTAACATGGTGAATCCCCATCTCTATCAAAAAATACAAAAAAATTAGCTGGGCATGGTGGCAGGTGCCTGTAGTCCCAGCTACAGGCAGGAGAATGGCATGAATCCGGGAGGCGGAGCTTGCAGTGAGCCGAGATTGATTGGGCCGCTGCATTCCAGCCTAGGTGACAGGGCGAGACTCCCATCTCAAACAAACAAACAAATAAATGCAACACACACACACACACACACACACACACACACAAAACTGGGACTTTTTTCAACAATATGTTGTTTTATATACCCAACATTTTCTCTTTATTATAATAAAAAAACTGACATCAAGGAATGAGACGAATGGCCAAGAAATGAGCAAATTACAACATCACTCAGGTATAGCAGATGATACAGAATGAGTGACCTGCTTTTCATAAGTGCTTGTGTTTCTGATAAAAAATTAGCTAAAAGCTAAAAATCTTGAAGAGCAAAGACGCCACCTAGATCAAGTGTTCTCAATACTGAAGGTGACGCAGACAGAAACTCTGAGTTGTAAGAGTGTTTATTAAGAAACAGTCAAATAAAATCAAGAGAGGAATATTTAGAGAAAAGGTTGAGAATGTAGGGAGATTTACTGATGACCATATCCTTAAGTGACAGAGAATACAAAAAAGGCTTTTTTTCAATAAACTGTCATTTCCCCATGTCTCTACAGAAAATGATTACTGTTGTCAATTGTATAAGTTCTGAATATATTAAGGATTCCAACCAGGTCATTTTGTGAAACATTTCAAATGACAGCTTAGCTTCAAGGTTTGCTCATAAGATTTCCAGACTGAATATTGCTCATTCCCATCTAAATATTTAATGCCTCTGAAAGTTTTTTGGTTTATAGAAGGTAAACAGACCCCCCACTTCCCCACAGGTGTGTTATAAACACACTTCCACAAATAAACCAGCTGTGCAAGGAGTTTCACTCAACATCCCAAGAGACTGACGTTTCCCCACAGCTCACCCCAGAGTCTGAGGCAGAGAGCTGGCTTCAGGGGCATTCACCTATGCAGTCCACAGGGCCCTGTGCTCAGAAGAGATTCTGCTTGGTTTAATGATCAAATGCCTCTGATCTGAAACTCTTAATTATCTCTAAATAAGGGGCACTATCTTCTTCATTTTACCTTGATTCTAGAAGTTGTATATACAGTCCTGCCTGAAGGTTCTCATTCTGGCCAGCCCTGCACTTGACAGATGAGGTCCAGACAGAAAAGGTGAATTTCCACAAATTATATAGCCAGTAAGCAGAGGGGAAAACATGAGTTATAATCTCAAGCAGGTGTCCCCAACCCCTAGGCTGCCGACCGGTACTGGTCCATGGCCTGTTAGGAACTGGGTCACATGACAGAGGTGAGCAGCAGGTGAGCATAACCGCCTGAGTCCACCTTCTGTCAGATCAGCGGTGGCATTAGATTCTCACAGGAGCATGAACCCTGTTGTGAACTGCGCACGTGAAGGATCTAGATTGTGCACTCCTTATGAGACTCTAATGCCTGATGACCTGAGGTGGAAGAGTCTCATCATGAAACCATACTCTACCTTCTCTCACCCCCACTGCATCTATAGAAGAATTGTCTTCCTTAAAACCAGTCCCTGGTGCCAAAAAGGTTGGGGACCACTTATGTAAACTATCTAGTGTTCTTTTTACATAACTGCTTTCTGCTGCCTGCAAAAATATTCTGAATAATCTCAACATCGGCCAGGCATGGTGGCTCACCCCCGTAATGCCAGGATCTTGGGAGGCTGAGGAAGGAGGATCACTTGAACCCTGAAGTTTGAGCAGCCTGGGCAACACAGTGAGATGCCATCACTACCGAAAAGAAAAAAAAATTAGCTGGATGTGCTGGCATGCACCTGTAGTCCCAGCTACTCAGGAGGCTGAGGCAGGAGGACTACTTGAGCCTAGGAGGTTGAGGCTGCAGTGAGCAGTGGTTGTGCCACTGCACTTCAGCCTCAGCGACAGAGCGACACCCTGTCCCAAAAAAAAAAAACAAAAAAAACTCAACATCATTAGACTCAATATTCTACTACCTGCAGGGACAATTTTGGGGTGACTAGAATGAATCCACACACACCCATTTTGGATTTTTAAATTTTGTCACATTATAGTCATACCACATATTTTATAACTGTTTTCACAAATTGTGAGACCACGGCAGCAGAAAAAGAAAGAATCTATTCCAGAACTCTATCATTAGCCCAGCTGAATGTCCAAACAATCCTCAAATACAAGTTGACACATAAATTATAAAAATAAGAGGTTTTATCAGCTACACTCCCAAGCATAGGGAACTGTACATTTAAAAAAAAAAAAAAAAGTTAGAAACAAAATCTACACAAAAGGTATTCACCCTCAACTTTTTTTTTTTTTTTTTTTTTTTTTTTTGAGACAGAGTCTCACTCTGTCACCCAGGCTGGAGTGCAGTGGCATGGTCTCGGATCACTGCAACCTCTGCCTCCCGGGTTCAAGCAATTCTCCTGCCTCAGCCTCCCGAGTAGCTGGGATTACAGGCGCACTCCACCACACCCAGCTAATTTTTGTATTTTTAGTGGAGACAGGGTTTCACCATGTTGGCCAGGATGGTCTCAATCTCTTGACCTTGCGATCTGCCCGCCTAGGCCTCCCAAAGTGCTGGGATTACAGGCATGAACCACTGCGCCTGGCCCACTCTCAACTTCTAATTGTGAAAGAAATGAAGAGCAGGCAACAACCACAGCTTCCCATCCATCTACCTGTGTGTCTTTCATTATGTGCTGTGAGTTTGTCACAAAGCTATCTCACTACATTCCTAATGAGACCTCAAATTACGCTCAACATACCCTGACCAGCTTGTCAATGAGGACGCTTCCAGGATCAACTAGTATTGAGAGGAAAAACATACATCACCTGATCAAAATGACATATAGTATACTGCTTAGTAACATTCTCCTAAATCTCTTTATCTGAGACCTGGCAGAAAGCACACATTTTCCAAAGGAAAATAATCAAGACCAACAGCAACTGTAAACACCAATGCATTAGTAAATATGCATAAAATATAGGGAAGAAATTCCACTCAAACGATAAGCCTATCTGGGAACAAAAATCAAGATGCCCAGTTAAAGGAGAAGAAATCTGGTGCATTATAAATTCAATGCCTTAAAGTGGAGTGCTCTTTTGTCTGTTGCAGACATAGGTGATTTAGAGTTAACATAACAAAGCTTATCCTTAGAACTGACCCAGAAACTGCAGGAAAAGCCGCCAGGTGGCAGAATTTCCCAAGCCTCAACCAACTGTAGAGCAGTTGGTCACACCAAGAGTTGACCAGCAGGTGGCAGCATACCCTCAGTTTCTCAGTACCAACAGATCAGCTTTGTCTTCATTTAAAGCTTTTCATAACAACACACAAATGAATACACTTTTCAAACATCTTTTTATAAAGAAAGCTTTCATTTCCTTACATTCTGAATGTTGATCTGTAGTTCCATTTTGTAGTGATTGAAGTCTTTGGCAAGTTCATGGCCCTGATGATAGAAGGTAAACATCCCCTGAAAAAATGACAGCATCTAAGACACAGGAAGAAAAGAGATATTAGCACAAAAAAACTCAGGAGAAAAAAAGAATAATATAAACAACCAAGTGTTCCCCCCGCCATCTCCTTGTTATTCCACTGAAATAAACTGATTAAAGGGAAGTCACTAATATTCAAGTAAACCCAAGTACATATTATCTATTAATTGGTCTTTATAGAAAATGATGCTTTTTTTCCCTTAAATATCACAGCCATTAGACAGCTTATACGGCATGTTCTGCAGGAAAAATTGAATTATAAAGTCATCCATTTGCCCTCTTTAGTCAGGAGAAACCCAGTATTTGTAATTGAAATCTTATCACTATAGGTTGATACAATCTTTTAAGAAAGTAAAATCACAGAATCAAAGAGCTCCAGGCTTTCCCCAGCCACATCCAGCAGACTGCAACCCCTGTGTTTTGTTGACAAAGATATTCCATGACTTGCCAGGGGCAGCCTCAAACCCGTAATTAAACCTTTAGTTTTCTACCAACTCCCAACCTGTCTCTGAATTAGAGGGCTGTTGCCTCTGCTCCACATGTGAGTCAATAAATCTAAAGTGAAGAGAAGTGATCTGGGGAGAGAGTTAAGGAAATCTTGAGATTCATTTTCTTCCAAATGCCACACTGTGGGTGGTTAGGAATCTGGGGCTCTGACACCAAATGCCCAGCAGGCTCCATTCCCAACGTCAGCCATGACTTGTTATGGGACCTTGGGCAAATTATTCAACCTTTCTCTACTTCTATTTCCTTATCTCCTCATTGAGTTATAGTGTGGAATAATGAGTTCGGTACAACACTTAGAACAATGACTTGAACACAGACTGAGCATTATAAATGCCCAATAAAAGCAGGCCATTATTATTATTTCACATTAAAAAGAAAGCTTTGAGGAGGTTGAGTTTTTCTCTAATGGTTTAGGTTAATGACTATTGCTCCAACTAAACCATAGCTCCACAAATGCTCATTTTTAATCATTACTTGGTTATTCTTGTTTCTATAAACCATACACACAATGAGTAAATTGTATAGTGTGCGAATGTTATCTTAATAAAGCTGTTTAAGAAAAAGAAACCATTCAACAAGTCGATATTAAAATTAAAATGAATCCTGAGAATGAGTTCCAATGTTTTTTTGCTGAAATCCACATGAAATATCCTTTACATTATGATATATACATTCATGTGCATATATCTTCATATATAAACAACTGAAGCTACTAGAAAACATCTATATAATCACAAACAAAAATCATGTGTTTCTAATATAAGTAAAAAGAATTGTTAGAGTAACTCACAAAACTGTCTCAAATATTCCATATCCTGCTTCTAAACTTAGATTGCCATAAGCATTGTGAGTTGTGTTCGAAGTCATCTTACAAATGATTGTTTAAAGTACCAAAGTTTGAACTGGTATAAACAACCCATGTTCACTCAATCTAGTATAAATTATTTCAGAGAAATTTTTAAAAGATAGAGCTATAGGCTAAGGTGGCAGAAATTGCACCTGGTTGCCTTCCTTGAGATCATGTAGCAATGGGAATACTACGTGTTACAGTGCAAATACAGCTGAGAACCACTGATTTAGAGGCAATTCCTTGACTTCATGGCTATCTGTGTCTGCCCTTTTAAACATGTCTCTTTCATGTTTATGCACTATGGCCTCTAGTAACTATAAACCATAAATCAGATCTAGGAAGATAAATATTTATCTTATATTGCAAAAATCCACCAGCAAACAACTTGGCAATAATGCTCACAGGTTCCACAAACTCAAACTTCTTTCTTTCTTGGATTTCTTGCAGCTTACACACATACTCGAGAGACAGTTCATAGAAGTGTTGCCGGTTCTGCTCCACTTGGATATCTGCCTATGGTAAAATCACAGAGGTTAGTCAAACTGGAGATGGTGAAAAGTGAAACCCTACATCAGAGGTCATCACACTGTGGTCCATGGGCCAAAATACGGTGTGCTGCCTGATTTTGTAAATAAAGTATTGCAATACAGGCACGAGCATTCATTTATGTATTGTCTGCGGCTACTTTCCTGCTGCAACAGCAGAATTGAGAAGGTGCAACAGGAACTTTATGGTCCAAAAAAGTCTAAAATATTTACTATCAGTTTCTTTGCAGAAAAAACTTGTGACTCCTACTCTGTATGTTGAGGTTGACCCCCAAGAACTGAAAATCAAAGGGGCTTCTCTTCGTGAAAAACTCACCCCAACCACAACTGATGCCCCAAGGCTGAACCACATGCAATCACAATCAACAAACATTTCGATGAACAAATCTTCTAAGAACAAAGTCTGCCTGAGAAAGGGCCCAGCACCTCAGTGCTCAGGGAGTGATGGCGGCAGGTGAGAAGGAGCCAGCCATGGCAGCATCTCAAGAACCCGGCTCTCAAAGGTGGGCCAGGGCTGGACGCCCATCTGCGGCCCTCACAACGTCTGATCCCCTGGGAGAGAAGGGGGCACCAGCTGGTCAGGACGCTATTCCAAAAAAAGCTTCCAGCTTAGCTTGCCTAACTAGAAAGGAACTGGGAGAAGAGCATGACTCCACAGAGAACAGTGGAGAGAGAACTCATGTCCAAGAAACCATTCTTACTAGGTATCATGTGATATTTTTCCTAACTTAGCTAATTTTACTCTTAAAAATATTTATCTGGGCATTTCTCCAGAGAGGATATACAAAAGGCCAATAAGCACATGAAAAGACACTCAACATCACTCATCATTAGGATGCAAATCAAACTCACAAGGAGATGCCACCTCACACTCACTAGGGTGGCTACATCCAAAAAAGAAAAGTAGTGGTGTTCGTGAGGATGTCAAGAAACTGAAACCCTTGTGCATCATTAGTGGGAATGCAAGATGGTACAAGCACTGTGAAAAATAGTGCTTTAAGTAAAATAATATTGAAACATAACGTATTACTAAGCTAACATGAAAATTTCTACCTAACACTCCTCAAAATCGTATTTTTGTGCCTTCATTAACCAGAACTCAATAGTTCAGCCACCAGCAGTTAACAGGCACAACTCCCAGCAAAAAATTAAAATAAATTTTTCCCTCAAATGAAAAATAGTATTACCACATGACCCAGCAATTCTACAGCTGGGCATATACCCAAAAGAACTGAAAGCAGAGACTCGAACAGATATGTGTACACCCCTGTTCAGAGCAGCAGGGGGCAAAGTGACCCCAATGCCCATGGATGGATGGATGGATGAGTAAATAACATGTAGCCAATCCATGTGTATAACGGAATATTATTCAGCCTTAGACAGGAAGGAAATTCTGATACATGCTACAACATGGATGAACCTTGAGGACATCAGGCTAAGTGAAATAAACTAGTCACAAAGGGACAGATACTATATGATCCCACTCATATGAGACACCTAGACTAGTTAAATTCATAGAAACTGCAAGCAGAATGACGGCTGCCAGGGGCTGGAGCCGGGGAGAATGGAGAGTTATTGTTAACAGGTACAGAGCTGCAGTCTGGGAAGATTTTTTAAAAAGCCCTGGAGATGCATGGTGGTGCCAGTTGCAAAACAATGTGAATGTACTTAATATCACTGAGCCACAGACTTTAAAATAAAATCATACATTTTATTGAAATTTTATTCACGTTTTATAACCAAAAATGTATTGTTTTTGAAAAGCATTTAACACACTTCAAACACATTTCAAAATGTAATAAAAAACATTTCAGCAAATACTTTAATATATATTACTAAGCTAAAATGAGAATTTCTACCTAACACTCCTTGGAATCATATTTTTGTGCCTCCAATAACCAGAGTTTGATAGTTCAGCCATCAGCAGTTAGTTGGCACATCTCCCAGCAAAAACACTGTAATTTTGTTGACTACTTAATAAAGACATAAGAAGGGTGGTTTCCTCATCTGTTATTACTGCAAAGGCTCTTGAAGAAATTTATACCAGCATCAGATTTATCAATTTGATTTTATCTTTTAGCAAATTCTCTCTCCTGGTTGTTCTTGCTACTGTAATTACCCTTGCATTACCAGTCAACCTCTGTCACCACCCCCTTCATGTTCTGAAAATCCAGAACTGTTGTGCCACATGCTCTGTGATTCAATCACCAGAATCGCTGGGATCACTGGCAATGATGGCAGCAGCAGCCAGTCTGGAGCAGCCGCTGTGAGGACACCAGCTGCAGAGGGCAAAGTGTGGCCAGGGCTGCGCACTCCATGGTGCCTGTGGGGGCCAGAAACAGGCAGGAGCCCCAACTTCTACAGAGTTATCAGAGCAGGAGCCCCATGCTCCCAGACACAGCTGCAGCTGCACAGCCACAGCTCTGGACCAGGGCATCCCTGTGCTCTTGGGGGCCGGCGAAGGCCCACTGCCCCGCCAGCAGGCTCAAGAAGTGCCTGCTCCTGCTCCCTGGCCTCTCCACGCTCCTGGTGCCTGATCCAGTGTGGAGCAAAGCTGTAGCCAAGCCCAGGTACTGTTGCCACCCGGCCGGGTATGCATGCACACAGGGTGGTGCTGACATGCCAGAGCCCCTGGTATCCCCAACCTCCGGCTCGGCCCCCTCTGGACTTTGGATGCCAACAAGCACAGGAGGGAGGCCAGGGGGCTGAGAGCAGCTCGACAGGGGCCTGCAGGCACCTCTTGGCGCAAATACCTTGGGCGCCGTGGATGACATGTTGACAGCTGCGGGAGACAGGTTCCTAGGTGGGAAGGGACAGGTCCCTGGTGAAACCCCACCTTCAAGCCAGGGACAGCCTGAAGCCTGGGAGCCGCTGGGCTGCCAGTTCTGGGTTGAGTCTGCAGCAGGGGATGAAAACTTACAGTGCTTTTTCCAGGCCCACTCATGGCTGCGCATGGACCAATCAGCACACTTCCTCTCTTCTGAGCCCAGAAAAACTCTGGACTCAGCCAGACTCAGAAAGACATGGGGACTACTAGCTGTTGGAAGGAGCAACCCCCTGGGGGGTCTCCTCCACTAGTCAGGATGACCTGCCTGTGGAAAGGAGCTACGCACTACAGGTCTCCTCTACACTGAGAGCTGGACACTCATTACGTCGACTTGCCTGCGGAAAAGGGCTACTCACTTCAGGTCTCCTGAGAACTCTTCTGTTGCTCAATGAAGTTCCCCTGTACCTTGCTCACCCTCCAGTTGTCTGCATACCTCATTCCTCTTGGATGTGGGACAAGAACTTGGGACCCAAGGAATGGCCAGACTGAAAGAGCTGTAACACAAACAGGGGTGATCCTCCCCCTCCCCTGCTCACTACATTGTGGGAGATGAGAAGGAGAGAAGAGCTGCAGCCCTTCAGGGAGCCCAGACCTAGGGGCTCCCTAAGCCAGGGCTGTGACATCCTCTTTGGGGCTCTGCAGTTCCTGGTGTCTCCAAGTTTCCGGGCGCCACCGTGTTCCCCGGTGCCCACAGTGGAAGCGAACTGCAGTATGCCTGGTCCAACCACAGCCTTGCACGGAGCCAGTGCCTGTGCCTGGAGCTGCCTGCCCCACCACAGTTGGCATGCCTGGCTGTGCACAGTGGCCGGAGGACCCTGAACTCACAAACCCCTCGCCACTCCGTGCCTGCCTCGTCCTTGGCAGGCATGAGATCCAGGCCAGTAGCACAAGCCGAGTGCAGCCTGCCAGGTAGAGCAGGCAGAACAAGCCCAGCGGGCCAGAGCAAAACTCGGGCAAAGGCATCCCCAGCCACAGAGGTTTCTGGCTGGAAAAGTGACATCCTAAAAATCCTGTGACAACAGCCCTCACTTACAAGAATGCCATGGACGTCCAAGTTGTAACTAGGGTCATAAAATGATTTCCTTCAGCCTGACCAAATCTAAAAGGCAATCACTATACGTTTCACTACTCCAAGCAAATCACTAGTTTTTAACAAATACACAATTTCAATTTGATTATCAACTAATTTCTAACCATTCCTGCTGTAAATATATGTAAGAAAGTAGACAAGTCTCACATAAAGTTATTCAGGGAATCTGCTTCTCAAGTAGATTATTATTATACTAAAATATTATCATTTGGCTACTTGGGAAATAAAAATAGACTTCAAAAATAAACAGAAATGAAATTTTCTCAAATATCCAATACTTGTTACAACACAACTATTAAGTAGAATGTAGCGGTGTGGATGGAGGTAGAAGATATTATGCCCAATAAACATAGAGGTATAACAGCAAGGCCTAAGAGAACTGCCAAAATAGCCAGCATGGTGTATGCCACAATTTTCTCCTGGTTTTTTTTGTTTTTTTTGTTTTTGTTTTTTGAGACGGAGCTGTCACCCAGGCTGGAGTGCAGTGGCCCGATCTTGGCTCACTGCAAGCTCCACCTCCTGGGTTCACGCCATTCTCCTGCCTCAGCCTCCCGAGTAGCTGGGACTACAGGCACCCACCACCACACCTGGCTAATTTTTTGTATTTTTAGTAGAGACAGGGTTTCACCATGTTAGCCAGGATGATCTCGATCTCCTGATCTCGTGATCCACCCGCCTTGGCCTCCCACAGTGCTGGGATTACAGGCGTGAGCCACCGCGCCCGGCCTTCTCCTGAAATTTTCAATGGAAACGAGGAGAAAATGAATTATGTACGTTTCTAAGCCTTTGTTCAGTATCATTCTCTGCAACTCTTATTAATCTCTTGAGCATCTTAATTCACTGAAAATTAGCATTACATTAACCACTGCCAAAAGTAATGAATATCCAAACCTAACATTTTCCCCTTTAAAAATCATCCCCCCTATTAAGGGCTTCACACTTAAAATAGAAGGCTGTTTCAGTGAGAGAACGTAAGTTTGTAAAAAGCAAACAGATCAAGATAAAAAAGTGTACGTAATTTAAATGAAACAAATTATTCATCGTTGGATCTCTTCATGTTTCTGGAGGTTAATTATCCTTGGGACTGATAAATTGCTAGAGCCCCAGCTCACAGTACAAGCATCTCCACACTAGTTCATTCAATAAATATACATTAAGAACCTACCCCCTAACACGTACTGTTCTAGGAACTGAAGATAGAACACTAAATAAGACAATGTTGTTGCCTTCAAGAAGCTTACATTCTAGTGGAAGAAGCCACATAACAAATGCACAGTTTGTCAAACAGTTTTAAGACTATGAAAAAAAATAGGCTGGGCCCTGTGGCTCGTGCCTGTAATCCCAGCACTTTAGGAGGCCAAGGTGGGTGGATCGCCTGAGGTGAGGAGTTCAAGAGCAGCCTGGCCAACATAATGAAACCCCGGTCTCTACTAAAAATACAAAAAATTAGCTGGGCGTGGTAATGGGTGCCTGTAATCCCAGCTACACAGGAGACGGAGGCAGGAAAATCGCTTGAACCTGGGAGGTGGAGGTTGCAGTGAGCCAAGATCTCACCATTGCACTCCAGCCTGAACAACATCAGAGCAAAACTCCATCTCAAAAAAAAAAAAGGGGGGGGGGGGAAATGTGAAAAAAATATATAAAGCAGAGTAAAGGGGACATTCTAAATAAGAAGGTCAAGAAAAACTTTTAATAAACTGACCTCTGAGTGGAGAGTATTTGGAAAAGTAATTGAAGGTTCGAGACACATGGATCCCTGTTGAAAACATACCAGGCAGAAGGAAAACAAATACACCGACCCTGAGTATATACTATGCTGACCCCAGCTGGGTTGGGTGTAGAACATATAGGATCTTGTGGGCCCTGGGGCCTCTGGAGAAGCCATTAGGAGGGTTTGGAGAAGAGAGAGTCATGAGAAGTGGACACACTCTGATTATATTCTGGAACTAAAGAGGACATACTGATGGACTAGATGGGGAGTGTAAGAGAAAGGGCCAAGGTGACTCCAAAGATGTTGCCTAAGCAAAGTTTAAAATGAGATACCTAATGAGAAAGTGAAGTGGATTTGGAAATTTACTTGGGGATTGAAGATCTTTTTTAGGATACCTGAAAATGGAGGTGAGAGCAAACACAGGTAGAGAACTGCTAGCATAAAGGGGGCCTGTAAAAGCTGCAGCTGTCATCTCAAAATTGACAGAGGGCAGGAGATGAGGGAGCACACAATAATATGCAACAAGGAGAGAACAGAGCCCTACCCAAATTACTGCAGTAAGGATGAAGTGGTGTAAAAGCTCCTTTCTCTTTTATGAACTGTCAAGTGCCATCCAAATGTCAGTCAAAGGTATTAGCGACACAAAAGAAAAAGTCACATGTGGATAATGTCAAACAAACCATACACACACAGAGTATGTAACTAAATAGCTAACATTTAAATATAATCCAGGTTTACACAAGACTTAATACTGTGTCATTTTTATAATACTTCAATAAGTGTTTATGACAGTAGTACATAATGTCCAGATTCCTTACGTGTTAAAAAACAAGGAAAAAAAAAATACAATTTTGTGGGATGAGACAAAATCCTAACAATGGCAAACAGCATTATTTTTAATAAAAGCATTATGTTTTGAATTGTAAACAACTGAGTTTCCATCCAAGTGTGTGAGTGAGAGAAACAAATGGCAGGGGATTTAGAAGTAAACAAAGAGAAAATGAAAAATAAAATAAATTCCTTCCTGCTTACATATGGCTGCCTCCAAAATAAATGAGTCTATTAATACAAGTAAAACAGATGCTCTCTTTCCAACAAAGCTGAACCTCCTGAATCCTTAGCATTAAATAAGATTAATGCTGCCTTCACATAAACGCATAATGGTATATGAGCTTATTCAATTCATTTCTTCAAGAACTCCCGAAAGTCTATTAATTGATCTATTCCTGCAAATAATATATCTGTTCTTCACTAATGCTGGTTTAAAGTTATGTTCCTGTAAAATAATACTCAAACAAAAAATTTACTACTATGAATCCACACCTCATTCATCACTATAAGATGTATTCATTATTTTGTCTTGTTTCACAAGGACTTTTTTCTTAATTTATGACAATACCTGTTCACTTTTTGTTATCTCTATAATGCCAGATGAAAAGTTATCAAAAGTAAGCACATTTTTAAAAGACATGTATTGCTTATCAAATTTTGAAAACTTAACAGAAAAATAAGAAATTATACCTCTTGTAAATGTGAGTCTTTCTTTTTTGCTGATAAATTCAAATGTTTATCAATTAGACTATAATTCTTTTCTGTCTCTTTGTCAAACTTCTTTTTTTCTTCCTACAAATAAAAAAAAAACTATGATTAAACAGAAACAAAAGGATACACATGGTTAATCCACTGGGAAGCTCAAATTATGAAAAATATCTGAAAATAAAACAAAGCACCACTCTGAATGTGATAAAGCTATCTAAAAAAAAACATATCTGTACCAAGCCTACTGCTTAATAATCAAGACAGCATTAGGATAGAAGAGACACTTTTATTTCTTCTTTTAATGGACTTTTTTCCAAGCCTATGTTATTTTTCAGTTCTTCATACTTAGCAGTGTTAAGAATTAATTCCATGTCACTAGCCCCTCACCAACCGAATGAAACAGAATACATAAGAAAAATAACATAAAGCTTAAAAAAGCAAACTTGCTCCAGATTTTGGCACAGAAGTGGAATTCGTTTAAAATGGAATAATAGCCCAGTGGCTCACACCTGTCATCTCAGCACTTTGGGAGGCCAAGGCAGGCGGATCACCTGAGGTCAGGAGTTCAAGACCAGCCAGCTATGGTGGTGAAATCCCATCTCTACTAAAAATATGAAAATTAGCAGGGTGTGGTAGCACACACCTGTAATCCCAGCTGCTCAGGAGGCTGAGGTGCAAGAATCACTTGAACTCCAGAGGCGGAGGCTGCAGTGAGTCGAGATCACACCACTGCACTCCAGCCTGGGCAACAGGGTGAGACTCTGTCTCAATCAATCAATATGTTTTACTCCAGATTTTCAAAAAATCATAATACATAATCAGTGTTGGAAAAAAAACATCTTGGGAAAGATCCTCCCTAATGGTCCAGTATGAATACAGGTTAAGTATCCCTTCTCTGAAATGCTTAGGACCAGAAGTGGTAGAGATTTTTGGATATTTTTGAATTTTGGAATATCTGTGTATACAAAGAGAGGTATCTTGGGTATGGGGCCTAAGTCTAAATGTGAAATTCATTTCTGTTTTGTATACACCTATCACACATAGCCTAAAGGTAATTTTATACAATATTTTTAATAATTTTGTACATGAAACAAAGCTTATGTACACTGAACCATCAGAGAGCAAGAGGCCAGGTGTGGAATTCTCTACTTGTAGCGTCATTTCAAATTTTGGAGCATATCGGATTTCAGACTCAAGATAATCAACCTGTATAGCAATAAGATTCTCTGACCAGAAATGTCATCTACTTTCCCAAACCTTTCCAGTGATTTCTGTAATGCTATTTAAAATATGAATCAATAGGTCAACAGGGCCTAAAATAATATTGACATACCAGTACTCACCCTTTGGTTAACATCACAAACATTTCTTAGGTACTGTCTAGAATTAGGACATACTCGCATTCCTTTTGCTATAGAAGCTCTTTGAGAAAATAAGTACACACATTTATAAATGCAGAGAAGACGGGCTGTCTCCCCTAAAGCTGCCAGCCAATTTGATAGATTTTTAATAAACATTCTTGAGTATCAATGAGAGCACACCATGTCCTCATGCTGTCAAAATGTTTCCATTAATTTCAAATTCTCCCTAACTCTCCACACCTCCTAAAAAAGGAACATTCTCTTCCCTAATTTTCCAACTTGTATTTTCCAAAGCAAAAATAATGAACTATTCCAGCCTTTTCTGGTATGATTTCTTTCCTGTTAGGCAAAGAGATTAAACAAAGCATGTTAATTCTCTACTTCTTTTGTTTATCTTTTTTCACCACATGGGACCACACGCTGTTCTTCTGGAAACCCAGGACAGTATGTCCCCTGTCAGGTCATCTAAAAGCCCTCAATTAATTCCCCCACACTGATGGAGGAGGAGAGACTCAGGAACTGAGGTTTCTTCCCTTGTCTACTCCAAGGTTAATTACCAACTAGCTGCACAACTTAAAAAAAAAAAAAAAACCATCTGACAATACAGAACCCAAGTTTTCTTACCAAAAAGATCAGGGACTTTTCTTTAACTGCCTCATAGATCCAGACCTAAAATTCTGTGATCCTACAGTTCACCCATGTGTAGAAATGGAACCAAAAAAAAGCAGAAGTTTTATTTTAACCTCTTTTACTTAATAGTCACTCTTTTGTTGATACAGAGGACCACAAGACTTTATTTTTCTTTATGCTCTAGGTTTTTTTTTTAATTTACAACTAAGTCCAAGGTTTTGATATTACATGGTTACTCTCTTTTCTGCTTTTCATTATGCTCTTCCACTATTTTAACAACTAACAGAAAATAAACTGAAACAAACAGATGCCCAGTACCTAAAAATGTCCACTATTTTAAAAAGTTGATGTTGTAAAGTACACACTGAATTAGGTGTCAGAAGACCCAAGCTGCAGTCCTAGCCACTCATTACTCTGTGACTCTGTAACAAGGTCACAAACATTCTCTGAGCATCTGCTTCTCAGATTTAAACAAAAGACAAATGGAAGTCAGGCCCCTGTATTTGCCCACAAGACTGCTGCAAAGCAAGGTCACATACTAAGAAGCACTATCACTGCAGACTAGTACTTACCAGGAACATGGAAAACATTTTTACCACCTTATTTGATTTAATCTGAATCACAGAAAGGGGCCAAGGAAGGGGTGATGCTTTAGTCAGCAGTCAAAACACCCAGCACACTCAGCAATAGAAGGCTATGAAAATCAACATGTGGGTAAAGTTGGGAATGAAAGAAAAAGGAGACATCAAGCCTTTATGAAGAAAGAATTTAGCCAAGAAACAACAATAACAACATCACACCCACCAAGCTTAGAACAGAAATATCTTCGTCCATATATGGTATGGTATTAGCTGCTGTGTTTTGTTTTTGAATCTTAAAACGCAGGTAATTATTTCTTCCTGCATTTGTTCTTAATGTCATTATAGAGTATTATTGTTTCTTTGTGCTCATATGACTTCTTGTGCTGAAATGATACAAGTTTCAAAGGAAACTATTCAAGTAGCATTCAATAAAGAATGGAGCTTTTTTTTCCCCCAACACTGCACTACAGAAAAAAATATATAAATGTAACAGCATAATCCAAAAAGTTCCAACAAGGATCAAGTTAAATACAATATGAAAACTTTTCTTATAAATCAGACATTACAAAAACTGAAATGAGACTGGGCCAGGCAGTAATCTAATGAGTGAAACAGGCTGGGAGAGAAATGCAATCAGGAGTGGTAGGCAATGAAAACCAGATAGTCCTCGTCTGCTCCAGAGAAGAAGGCAGCCATTACTCAGCGCCAGAACATTTTTGCCTCTTGAGAACACAGGCCCAGTATGTTGGCCATGTCTTCTGATTTCTCTGGAACTGCTGAAAAATCCAATGATTTTTATGGTGGCAACACATTTTTAATTGTAACAACACGAGGAAGCCAAACAAAATTTATAAGTTGAATATGGTAGAAGTCAGCTTTCTAATCTGTTGTAAAATTGCACATGCAAAATTTTTTTTAAAAGTAGAGCTACTACTTAGAACAGCATTGTGGGTCAAAAAAAAGACATACGTTATATAAATGGTAGAAGAGAAGAACTTAAGAACCCCAATTCAAATAACCACATCTTTTGAATACCATTAGAGGCAAAAACTATATAAATTTGTCATTACAAATCACTGGGTTAAAAAAAAAGGAAGAGATAATTCAACCATTGGTGCTGGCATGACTGTCTAACTACTGGGAAGCAGAAAGAGAACCTCATCTCATATCAGAATTAATTCCAGATGGATTGAAAGAGTCGTATGTAAACAATGAAGCCACAGAGAATATTTTCAACAAATCTCAGAAGAAGAATCTTCTAAGCAAAAAAGAAATAGAAGAAGCTATAAGAACTTGTAAATATCAAAAAAAAATCATAATAATCAAGCAAAGGGCACACAGCAAAGGGGGGAGGATTACAACCAATATGTAAGAACGTAGGAAAACATTCGTAACACAAAATATATTCTTCGTTAAGCAGTTTTTTGCAAAAAACACACAATAATGCTTCCACTGAAAAATGGATAAAGAACACAAAGAATTCATAAAAGTTTAAACATAATTGTGAATTGCCCATTTTTCTATAGGGTACTAGATTATTTTGCTTTAGAAGAGGAAAGAATTTGTAACTAGATGACTTTTTTTGAATTTTCTATATTTTCCAATTGTTTAGGATGAGGAGATGGAAAAGGCTTATTTTCAAACTATAAAATTAAATAATGTTTACTGTTGGACTCGTCTAGAGAAGAACTTAAATATGGCAGGTCCTTGAATAGCATCATTTCATTATAACATTAATAAGGGAAAAATAAAAACCGATTCGTGGCCAGGGC
Source organism: Pongo pygmaeus (assembly GCF_028885625.2). Lineage (NCBI taxonomy): Eukaryota > Metazoa > Chordata > Mammalia > Primates > Hominidae > Pongo > Pongo pygmaeus. Next base: position 160,759,859 of record NC_072376.2, on the reverse strand, counting down.
CACTGTCCGTGTGGAGTCTGCACATCCTCCCGTGCCTGTGTGGGTTCTCTCTGGGTATCTACTATTTCCTCCCACATCTCTTAGGTCAGTTCACCAGCATGTCTACGTAGTACTGTGTGAGTGAGTGTGGGATCATGCCCTGTCCAAGACTGGTGACCAACTTGCACTCTGAGCTGCTGGGATGGGCTCCAGCCACCTGCGACCCTGAACAGGAATAAGTGAGTAAATGATTACCTTGTTTTTATTAATCTTTCTTAAATGTATGTATAGCTCACATTTACTTCAATATTTAATATTAAAAGTGTTGTGGTCTTGAGAAGTTTGGTGATGTTGAGGTCAGGAGTTTGAGATCAGCCTGACCAACATGGTGAAACCCCCCATCTCTACTAAAAATACAAAATTAGCCTGGCGTGGTGGCACATGTCTGTAATCCCAGCTACTTGGGAGGCTGAGGCACGAGAATCACTTGAACTTGGGTGGCGGAGATTGTAGTGAGCCGAGATCACGCCATTCTACTCCAGCCTGGGTGACAAGGCGAAACTCCACTCCATTTAAAAAAAAAAAAAAAAGTTTGTTGATGTTTCTGAGACCAGAAATATGACATAAAAACTTTTGTTTACGTCAATCGGCCCATGGTAAAACTGGCTTCCTTATGTGTTGCTTTGCTTCAATTCAGTTTCCAAGAACCTACTGATAATGTTAAGTGAGGACTCCTCACTCCAGCGGGGAAAAGGCACACCCTCCCTTAACTCCCACGCCAAGTGTCACTCGTTCCTACTTGACACTTCATTTGCCCTGTCCTACCCCAACCCACCCCTTTCCTTTAAGCTCCTCTAGCCTCTCTAAAGAGATGAGAATTCAGCTCCATCCTCACAGAACGGAGCACTTGAGTCCAGACCCAGAAGGGTGCCCGGCAGACACCTGTCAGAGCACAACTGAATGGCCAGCACGGGACTGCAGCAGCACCAACGCTGGCAAAGTGCCACCTCGGTTCCTCAGCGGTGGCTCCAGAGTCATTAATCCAGTGCCTTAGCACTATTTGTCCATAAAGGTCATAAGTCACATGCTATGGCTTGTCACCCCTAAACCCAGAATGCAGAGAATGGACAAAAAGCTGAGCAATTCCTGTTTGGCAAGGTGACGGGGAGCAAGCCATGAATGGGATAATAAATTACTCTATGGATACCAGGCCCCAAACTAGACACTTCAGGTACATTATCAAATTCACTTAACTCTCACAATAACCTCCTGAGACAAGTGTCGTAAGTCTCATTTTACAGACCAGGAAACTGAGACTTAGAGGCCTTAAGTCACTTGCCCCAAATCACATGGCTAATTAAGGCACCGAAAGAGGATTCAAACCAGGAAGAATTAAGTCTTCCTGAAAGACTTTCTGGTGCTCCAAAGATGAGATGGTGGAGTACATCCCAGGGCACCTATGCTTACCGCTATTACAGCACTTTTCACAATATATTTGTATTGCTTTTTTATTTGACAGTCTCACAAAAAGTTGCTAACTTCCTCAAGGCTGGCCAGTGTTGTAATTCCTAGTTGTATCTCAGGGCCTCTAACACTATGCTGTATGATAGGCATTAGTGTGTTTTATTACTAAATGAAAGAAATGTAATTAAACTAAATCAATATTGTTTCTGCTCTATTAAATATAATGTAATATGAGAAATTATCCAGACAGGTTTATGTTTTACTCATGTTTTGTAGTAATTTACAGAATCTTTGGAAGTCTGTATTTAAAATGTATTCATTAGGCTGGGCACAGTGGCTCAAGCCTGTAATCCCAGAACTTTGGAAGGCCGAGGCAGAGGGATCACTTGAGCCCAGGAGTTCAAGACCAGCCTGGGCAACACAGAGAGACCCTGTCTCTACAAAAATAATTTTAAAATTAGCCATGCATGGTGGCAGGCACCTGTAGTCCTGGCTGCTCAGATCATCTGACCCAGGAGTTCAAGGCTGCAGCCCAGCCTGGACAACAGAATGAAATCCTGTCTTTTAAAAAAGAAAATTACTAGTCATAGTCTTGGAAAGAAATCTGGAGTAGAGGTCTGGTAATGAGCTTAGGTGATAAGTCATAATTTGTGAAATGAACATCTATTAAGTTTTCTGCCTAAAATTCTTCTTCTATTGGATAAAATTATAATTGGCTCTTCCCAAGATAGCATCTGAATAGATTCTATTCTCAATCCAGTTAGTTGCATCCACTTGACATCTGTGTGCTGCTGCTTGCCCAAACCCACATTTTCAATACTTGGTCAAATGTCCAAAAAAGCAATTTATCCCACATTAACTCTTATGTTCTGGTATTTCTCAGAGTTTTTGCTCAACGTACTTGGCCCCTAAGTTGTTCAGGATCTGTACTGGGTTCCTGTAGCTACCCACAAAGTCCTGTGGGACATTTGGCAATAAGTGCCAAGCTCAAGAAGGGTGAAGGAGCTTCAAAAGAAAATAAGAACTCAGCTAGGCCTTGGAGAAACTCTTGATGTGATGCATCAGGGAACAACCTGTGTCCTGTTGTGTCCAGAATTGGTTCCTTCTGGTGGGTTCTTGGTCTCACTGAATTCAAGAATGAAGCCGCAGACCCTCGCGGTGAGTGTTAACAGTTCTTAAAGATGGTGTGTCCGGAGTTTGTCCCTTCAGATGTTCAGATGTGTCCGGAGTTTCTTCCTTCTGGTGGGTTCATGGTCTTGCTGACTTAGGAGTGAATCCGCAGACCTTCACAGTGTTACAGCTCTGAAAGGTGGCGCATAGGGAGTTGTCTGTTCCTCCCAGTGGGTTCATGGTTTCGCTGGCTTCAGGAGTGAAGCTGCAGACCTTCACAGTGAGTGTTACAGCTCATAAAGGTAGTGTGGACCCAAAGAGTGAGCAGCAGCCAGATTTATTGCGAAGAACGAAAGAACAAAGCTTCCACAGCATGGAAGGGGACCGAAGCGTTGCCCCTGCTGGCTTGAATGGCCAGCTTTTAGTCCCTTATTTGGCCCCGCCCACGTCCTGCTGATTGGTTCATTTTACATAGCGCTGATTAATCCATTTTACAGAGTGCTGATTGGTCCATTTTTAGAGTACTGATTGGTCCATTTACAAACCTTTAGCTAGACAAAGAGCGCTGATTGGTGCATTTTTACAGAGTGCTGATTGGTGCATTTACAAACCTTTAGCTAGACACACAGTGCTGGTTGGTGTGTTTTTACAGAGTGCTGATTGGTGCATTTACAAACCTTTGGCTAGATGCAGAGCGCTGATTGGTGTGTTTACAATCCTTTAGCTAGACAGAAAAGTTCTCCAAGTCCCCACCCGACCCAGAAGCCCAGCCAGCTTCATCTCTCACTGTGATGGCAAAAGGGCTTTTTGAACAAAAGCTAGAACCTAGCAAGCACATAAGAAAATGCAGCAGAACCTATAAAACGGAGGGATACGTCCAAACCAAACAGATAGGGCTCAAGGAGAGCATATCCAAATATAAGCAAAACAGTAGACAATACCTGGGGGCTTTTCAAAATCCAATTTACAAAAACCACCTAGCCACTTAGAATACGTTTAAACCACAGTGAAGCATGGAACTGGGCTTCTGGAAACCGGAGAAGATAAAAGCACAGGGAACTGAAAGAGCTTCAGGCAAGGGCTACAACATTACCAGATGGGAAACAGGAGACAGGGAAAGATCAAAATGCTGACCCCCATATCTAAAAATTCTGATGTGGTCAACTTTTAAAGACCTTTTTCTTAAATCCCCATGTGAAAACTGTTTTATGCTGTTTACAAAAAGCTCTTTAACCTAAGAGAGTAAAGTCTTTTTGAAGTATCCCATGTAAGCAGATTTAATCAGAGCAACAAGACTGTGTGCTTGCCAAAATATGACTGAATGTTTAGGCAGCACAGATGTGGAAAGTAATTCAAATTCCCAAACTTAAACCCTTTCCTGTTTCTTCTAGAATTATCAGTTGGATAGGCTATTTATTAGATACTTTATGTATTAAGGCAGGGTAGGGGCTGGTAGAGAATTTAAAAAAAAAAAAAAGCACAGTCTTTTAAAGATTTAACAACCTAATGGAAAGGACAGATTTTTACATAGTTTACATATCATTACAGAACACAGACAACCACCTTTCTCTACTGTTTATTATAGTATACAAAACTACGAGGAAAAAGGGCTTCTCCCTATGACCTACAATGACAGGCTCTTGACAGGTGACATCCATAGGTACAACAGTCAACACACATACTGTACTGAGCAAGACTGCACATAACATAAACTCTTTATAAACTTGAAGCCAGAAGAACAGGGAGGGATACAGAAATAGGACTTCAGGAAAGAATTTGGTCATTAAATAGCTCAAAGCACAGAATAAACTATTGTAACCATTTCTCCTTTTAAAAGGATTACTTATTGTGCAAGTTGCTTTGCAGGATATACTCTGAATAAATGTTAACATCAGATGCTGGAAAGTTTAGGGGGGAAAATGAGTCAATAGAAGATTCAAGGTCAGACATTTCTAAATTCCAGTAGACTAGATGGCAAGTAAAAGTAAATATATTCACTCACACTCAATTTTCATTTCCATAATATAACCTTCACACATATAGCACCATCCAATTCAAATGAGAAAAATAAGAAATGGATGTTGTTTACATGGAATACCTGCCAATGAAATGTTAAAAGAGAATGAACCAAAATGCAACAAGCTTTAAAAGAGCTTAAAGAGACACAATCAAAACAAAATCATAAAACTATAAAACAGTAGTCAGATCCCCCAAGTCCTTCATTTTACAGATAAGAAACTAAAGCCAATTACTTAGTCAAGGTAGCAGAAGTGAAAGCTGACCTCCAATCTCCTGCTGCAAAGCCAGAAGGGACAACCCAGCTGCCTGCAGCACGGCAAACAATCCAAGGAAGGAGCCTGGGGTGGTGCCCCCAATGATCTCCCACTGTTCACAGGGTCTGAGCCTCAATTCGTAGCCCTTCATTAAAAACTGTAATACGATGTGCCAAAAAGAAATGTCTAATATTTTCACAAGTCACTTAAATGAGAATTCATTCCATAAACAGCAATTACAGAGCTGGAACTCCTTGGGTTCATCTGTGTGGTTAAGCTAATGAGGCCACAGTGTTTATTTCCACCAAGGGATTTTAGTCATTTCTTTTAGGAAGAGAAAAAAAAACCTCACATCCCCAGCCATGTGGGGGGAAAAAATACAAATATAAAAACTCCCTTCCCTACCTAAAATTGATGTTAATTCCCCTCTCCTTGGGCCAAGCCAAAAATGGTCAACAGCATGCAAATGTTACTTTTTCTTTCTCAAGTACATACACAAAATTCAGGAAAGACTGGTGGAAATTATTTCTCTGGGGTAATTTCAAAGCTCAGATTGCACATTTTAAATAAGTTGCTAAATATATCTCAGGCTCCTTGTGGCAAAACCACTGCATTATTCCTGGAAATCACGGTTAAATCCCAGATACTTAAGTACAGAGTCTGTGGTTCACTCACCTTTGAATCCCCAGCACAATACTATACAACACACAATATAATGCACAATACCATAACAATACTGGCACATAATAGAGGCTCAATAAATTTTTGTTAAATTGAAGGAAATTACATCCCAGTAACTTAATAGTCTCTTCCTAGTTTCAATGGCATCACAGTGTGGCAGCGTCTATAATCTTAAACCCTACTGGAATGCTACACTCCTCCATAAAACTGAGGTGCGCACAGAAATAACTACACTCCCCCCAGTGATAAGCTCCTTCTATTCAGAGCAAATGTGTTGTTTGGTTACAGGTATTTTTAAAACTCTATATGGAAAGGTGTAGCCCAAGAAGATTACTAGAGGTTTTACTACCTTGTCCAGGTGTTTTTGTTTTGTTTTCAATTCCATATCCCCCAAAGGGGGAAAAGTAAATTTCAAACATAAAACAACAGATGGTTTCCTCCGACATCTCCTTCAAAGCTGCCAAATGTGAATAAAGTGTACCATGAAGCAGCAGAGGCATCTATGTTTTCTGTTTACGAGTGTATTCAAATTAGACACAAACCTTTACAGCTCCAAGTTGCTCTTTTCTGAATTTTTCCAAGGGTTTAATCAGGGTTTCAGTTACACTTAATGCCTAGAGAACAAGAGTGATAACAAAAGAGCACAGCATTAGGTTTCCAAAAAGGAAAAAATTAGTATTTCATTTCCCTCTTCCACCCCACCCAGAAAGAAAATGAACGTATTTAACAGCTTTATCTCACTCTGCCAATGCAACAATTAAATCACTTCTCAACTTATTAAAGCACTAGAACTCCATAAATATTTTCAGGGAAGAGGAGGTGGGCAGATTGCCAGTGAAATGTACAACACAGCCCCAACTCTCTTCCATGAAACAGCAAGAGGGCTGTCTGTAAACAACAAAGGGGTCTATCACATTCATTAACAGAACACTTCTGTTTGAGATTGTTTTTTTCCTTCCCCCTCCTTAGAAATTTAAAATTCAATTACATTCCTTTATTGATAATCAGACTACATTATGTAAAGAACTAGGACTATAGCTACTTGTTCAAATACAACCAGTCTGCCCTTCATTACGGAAACCTCCTAAGGATTTAAGGTATATTAGCAAAGTAGAGTCACTGGAGGCTCAGGAAAAAGTCAAATGCTTGGGCGTGCTAGCAAACATGACATCAGGGGAGCTCACATGAGAGAAGCCACACACACAAACTCCAACCACAACCACATTTATTTCTTATGTTGGCTGGTTTGGGGATTTTCATGTTAAGCCACAAAATGCTGAAAATGCAAATAAAAGAAAATATTCATCGAAAGAAAACATACTTAGTAACAATATAGTGGTCAGAGTAGTGGCTTCTCACCCTCTGTTTCCAGGAGACCAGAAATATCCAAAATAGAAAAGAAAATCTCAAAACACTATTTAAGAATGTGCCATTCCTCTTTTTAGAAAGGTGATCAAAAATCCAAGCTTAACATTACAGAAAAAATAAGTGATTTGGAATAGAAAAAGATTCTTAATGTAACCAAAGGCTCCTCAGCAGTGTTTCATCATGTGAGGGTTTCTCCCAAAGAGACCTTCATACTCTAAGGTAGGGAACGCTCAAAATAAGCGACTATGCCCACATTCAAGATGCTCAGTTTCAACTTTCTACCCCAGGCTGACCCCTGGATTCCCTTCACTCCCACCTGGATAATTTGCTGCTTGGGTGTAAAATAGCTGGGGCAACAAAGCTCTAAAAGAAAGAATTAAGAGCAACAACTAGTCAGGGAAAAGGGATCATCTTTCAAAATATCGTTTTATCCTCTCTACATTTTAGACCATGTGACCTACAGCAATGGCAAACCAAAGAGTCCTACAAAGCACCACCAGCCAGGAATCCTGACTCCCCAAATAATACGGAATGTCCCACATTCCATTTGAGAGTACAGATACAAGAAGTGCTAGCATACATTTTCACGGTGCATGAATTTACACACAGTGTCTCATAGATAACTTAAGGCACTTTTACATGAGCACCTGTGTCATTTTTTAAGCTCCCACATCGGGATCTACCCAGCTAGTGTTCCCAAATAAACCTCCATATAATATGTCTTCTGTGAAACTGGTACACTCAAGAAAGAAGTCGGCCCAGAATGAACTGCAGGGATCACAGAAGCTAACAACTGCTCAAGTTCACAGAACATAGGAATAGGGATTCCAAGTCACGTAAGTCTGGGCCCACCAAGCATAACCACCATGCAACATGGCAATAAAAGTACCAAAGAGGTGCTTCTCCAAAGTTGCCATCTTAATAAACTTTAAATATTTATCTATTTTACGAGATAAATAGCTGTTGAGCATGCAATGCCAGGTGATGGGGATACAGCTATGAACAAAACAAGCACAGTCCCCTGCCTTCGTGGAAATTACTGTTTAGTAGAGAAGATGGAAACCAGATATATGAACACCTAAGGAGATATATAAGCGCACATTCTAGTAATTCCTTCCAATGAAGAAAAGCAGGAGTACAGTGAGGAATGCATTAGAGGAGGTCTAAGGAGAAATGTGTGCAAAGAGAGCTTCTTCAAAGTAGTGACATTTAAGCTAAAACCTAAAAGGTGATAAGGAATCCGTGGTGCAAAGGGCAAGGGAAATTGTTTCCTGCCGAGATCAGCAGAGGCAAAGGATGAAGGTGAGGAGTTTGAGCATTACAGGGAATGTCAAAAGACCAGAATGGCTGAAGCGTAAGGAGCAATGAAGTGAGCCCGTAATGCTGAGTGATGGCAGGGGATCAGAGCGTGCCGGGCCTTGTAGGTTCCGGGAAAGGTGAGCATTTTACTGGGGGTACAATGGAAAGCCACAGGAGGGTTTTGAAGCAGTGAACTGACAGAATGATAATTAGAGCTTTTCAAGATTACTCTGGCTGCTGAAGGAGAGATGAGAGGTATAGAAAACTGGAAGACAGACTCGTTAGGCTTCTAGAGTGGTATACGAAGAGATGGTGGTGGTTCAAATGAAGGCAACTAACAACAGAAGTAAAGAGAAGTAGACAGATTTGAGAGATATTTGCAGGTGGAGTCAAAGTAATGAGAGATTGACTGAATGGAAAAGGTGAAGATTTCCAGGATCCCTCCCAGATTTCTGGCATGAACAAATGAAGAGATAACAATTCTATTTATTGCCAGGCACAGAGAGACAAGCATCACATGCTCTCACTTATTTGTGGGATGCAAAAATCAAAACAATTGAACTCATGGAGATAGAGAATAGAAGGATGGTTACCAGAAGCTGGGAAGTATAGTAGGGGGGAGGTAGGGATGGTTAATGGGTGCAAAAAAATAGTTTGAAAGAATGAATGATACCTAGTATTTGATAGCACAACAGAGTGACCATACTCAAAATAATTTAATTGTACATCTTAAAATAACTAAAAGAGTATAATTAGATTGTAACACAAAGGATAAATGCTTGAGGGGATGGATACCCTATTTTCCATGATGTGACTATTATACATTGCACGCCTCTATCAAAATATCTAATATACCCCATAAATATATACACCTATTATGTACTCACAAATCCTAAAAATAAAAATAAATTTAAAAATAAAAAATAAAGGACACTATTTACTGCAACAGGGAAAATCTTGAGGGAAAGCAGCTGGGAGCACACACTAAGGGCTCATGTTAAATCCAAGATGCTGAGAAATGCCCAAGATCTTAGTAAAACAGGCTGTCAGAGACACAGGTCTACAGCCTAGAAGAGATGCCTAGGTCAGAGATACCAATTTTGTCCTCATCAGCAAGTAGATGGCATTTGAAGTCATGCAAGTAGAGAGGTAGGACGGTAGAAAAATGGAAATGTCTCAGACCAAGTACTTAGATCAGGAAACGAAAGAACAGAGGGAAACGATGGCAATGAGACTGGAGAAAGCTACCAAGGTATTGGATAAAAGAAGAAAGGGGTTCAGGCCGGGTGCTGTGGCTCACGCCTGTAATCACTTTGGGAGGCCGAGGCGGGTGGATCACCTGAGGTCAGGAGTTCAAGACCAGCCTCACCAACATGGAGAAACCCTGTCTCTACTAAAAGTACAAAATTACCCGGGCAGTGCCTGTAATCCCAGCTACTTGGGAGGCTGAGGTAGGAGAATCGCTTGAACCCAGGAGGCAGAGGTTGCAGTGAGCTGAGATCGTGCCACTACACTCCAGCCTGGGCAACACAGCAAAACTCCATCTCAAAGAAAAAGAAAGAGGAAAAAAAAAAAGGAGTTCAGCTGCGTGGGCTGCAGAGACGTTTTAAAGAAAGAATGAGAGCTCAGCAATATCCATGGCAAGGTGGCAGAAAGGGCCGGGCTGGAGTTGATTTATGACTGACAGGTGAGACCATGTGGGGAACAACCCTTCCTCAAAGAATGACTAGGTGGGGCAGTACAGAGAGGATGACTGCTAAAAGAGAACATGCCATAAAGTGAAGGCATGTATTCTTTTAAGACAGCTGGTATTTAAGAGATGAGAGCATGTCTAAATGCCCATGTGAAGAATCCAGAAAGAATGGTTCAAAGTCTCTGACATGGGAGGAGATGGGATGCTGAGCATGCATGGAGGGTTGGCCTGTTATAGGAGTCAAGATCCTTCCTTCCATGTGATAGAAGCAGAAAAGGGGTGCCAGTACAAATGGGTTTGTGGGCTTCATGACAAAAAGCTGAGAGTTGCTACCAAATGGCTATTTTTTCCATAAAGTACAAAACAAGGTCACTTGCAGAGAGTTTGGACACGAGAAGTTTCACGCCCAACTAACTGAAGAATGAATGAAAGAATCATTACAAATGGGACAACACTTCTTAAAGAAACAAGAAGGCCTTTTGAGATAGGTGAGGAGGAGTTTATGAAGTTATCATCTGCCTTATTGTGGGATTTTCTCCAGCAAGGAAGGGAAAAGGTGGGTGGCTGAGTTCATCTGAGGCGAGTGTTTCTAAGAGATGTGAACGCGTCAGCACAGTATGACGTGGCAGACAAAGTGCTGGCAAGCTGTGCAGAGCTTCTGGGGAGCAGAGGAGGAAGGCACCCTGGGTAAGAGAAGACTTCCTGAAGGAGATTATGCACAGCTCAGCCTGAAACAGAGGGAAGGTGTTCTCCAGGCAAAGGCCTTCCATGTGGAGAGGGGTAAATAGCAATTTCCGGGCATGGAACCCAAGCAGCTCGGTGTCACTAAAGCAAATGAGGAAATCAGAGAGGATCACAAGACAAGGCTAGAGATACGGATGGTCTCCATTAGCCATCAGAATGGGACCCAGGAAATGCTCAGAAAGTAGATGTAGGTTATCAATAATATAGATATATGAAGGCATTTTAAAATAAGAACCCGAAAACTCCATACTCTGGAGTAAAAAGTGTCTTCCACCAAAAGAACTACAAAGATTACACAAGAGCAATTTTAGGTCATCACATTTTTCCTTCATTTGGAGAATTCAACGCAATATCCATCTGAGCCCCAAAGGCTAACACTAGAGTAGAAAAAGAATATAAGGGTTTCATGGCCAGGCATGGTGGCTCACACCCCATAACCTAGCGCTTTTGGAGGCCAAGGCAGGTGGATCACTTGAGGTCAGGAGTTTGAGACCAGCTGGTCAATATGGTGAAACTCCGTTTCTACTAAAAATACAACAAAATTAGCTGGGCATCGTGGCAGGCACCTGTAATCCCAGCTACTCATAAGGCTGAGGCAGAAGAATCGCTCAAACCCAGAAGGCAGTGGTTGCAGTGAGCCAAGATTGCACCACTGCACTCTAGCATGGGTGACAGAGCAAGACTCTATCTTGGGGGTGACGTGGGAGGAAAAATATAAGGGTTTCTGCCTTACTATCTTCAGATCAGTAAGCAAATTTCCAAAAAAGGATAGTAGTAGTTGTGGCAAATAACACTATATCCAACTCATTAATAAAATATTTTTATTAAAAATACTTTTAAGAGCTTAAAATTATGATTTTCCTTCTTTAGCAAAGCCTGATTTTATAACTTCCAAACTGAACCTAAAAATTATACTTAAGAACAAAATAATAAAGGAGCCAATAAATGTTTCAATAAGGCAATGTCAATTGAGCAACAAGAATTTCCTTTTCTCAAAATAGACTGGAAGCTCCATGGAATCTCTCACTTCCTGCTATAATTTCACAGAAATATTATATAATATTTGTTAGTAGTAACTGTTACTGATGTTTTCTAATGCTGAAACATGATCCTTCTTCCCCAGCAACAAATAAATACCAAATCTAGGACTGTCCCTAAAACTTAAAAAGCAATTTACAGTGATGACAGTTTCCCAATGTCAAGGAGATGGCTGAAGTAATAACATTGAGAAGTTTTCAAATACTAACATATTAGAAATTAGATAATAAAACAAGTACAGAATGTGATTTTATAACCACACATACAAATTACATAATCATATTCCTATAAAATACTTGAACCAGCCAAGAAAAGAAGTCGCAAAATGCCTTTGCTAATGAGCCTTGGAAAGGGTTTTGGATAGCTCTGCTTGGAAACAAAAGGCAGCTTCTTGAACATAAAATAATCAGATGCTCTCTCCTCACAGCAGAAGTCAGCCAACTTTTTCCATGAAAGACCAGGTAGTCAATAATTTAGGCTTTGCAGCCATGCAGCCGCAGTTCCAGCTACTCATCTCTGCTGTGGTAGCACAAAAGCAGCCACAGACAGCATATGAATGATGGGTCCAGGTGTGTTCCAACAAAACTTGACTTACAAAAAGAGGAAGCAAGGTAGGTCAGGCCCATGGGTCGTCACTGTTTGCCAAACCCTGCCTGAAAGGATCATCTTGAGTATCATGGCAATAAAATGCTCTACTTACGCTTATCTTGTATTTTTAAAAAATATACATTTACAATATTTGCAGCCAATCAGAAGTTGGGAAGGAAGGTGGAATGCTGGATAAAAGAATCACAGTTCAAGGAGCTCTAGAGCTGAAGAGAGGGACTCAAAAGTAGCGCCGTTAGGATTTGCCTGGGATAAGCAATCTACAGGATGCTGAAAGGCAACTGCTCAGGTGTGCAAGATGTCTCGAGAACAGGTCACATGAATTTCATACTGGGCTCAAATCTCCTAAAATGTTCTGTTAACTGAAAGTTTAACATAAGCCAATGGAGCCACAAATTGACCCTGTAACATACACAGGTTACATATACCGCCTGAATCCAAACAAGGTAAGCACTCGACTGCATCCCCCGTCAGATCAGAGCTTACCTCAATAGCATGGTTACCACATTTTAAAAGAGCCATTTCCAACTGGGGTAAAGCAGGAATGCAACCAGAATGCTAAAAAGGTTTAGGAGGAAGATATTTAAAAAACTAGATGTTTCATGTGAGTGGGGAGGAAGAGAACATTTAGTGGAAACATGAAAGCTGTCTTTAAATATTTAAATGGGTACTGCATGAGAGAAGAAAAAAAATCATTCTGATTTGCTTAAAGGGAGCAAAGCTAGGTTTGATGGGTAGAAGCTGTAGAGTAGCAGATTTGGGTTTCCTATCATAGGGACTCAAGAGAACTATAATGAAACAGGCTGCCTGGCAAGGTGGTGACCTCCAGGTCCCTCCGCATAACCAAGCAGAGACTAGATGACCCATGACCAGGAATACCCTCTCACACATGCCTGCACTAGGAGAAAGCTGGCCAAGAGGACAGTGGAGGTCCTCATCCATCCCTATCAATCTGGGATTCTAAATGAGCTGGGAGACTCAGAAGTACAAACTACATTCCCATGCTGTAGTTTTGAGAATCATGCTACGACGGCAAACTACAGAATCCATTAGAACTTCACGATTCAAAGTAAAAAGATTATTATATAACAGTGTGGAGGATTAAAATGTTTCCCACAATTACTCAAGTCTGAAATCCTTTTTCATCAGACATTCAGATGTAAGGATCTTAAATGTCTAAAAAGGAAAGGAAAGTTATGTTATCTTAATCTATCCTCCACAGTCCACGCTAGAGCTAAAAAATCTGTTGAGAATAACAACCAACCTGCAGAGAATGAGACTCCACTGTGGGGAGGAACCACTCCAACAACTTTACATTCCCCCACACTGGAAATCAAAGTCTAAGTTCTGATGTCATAAATTCTAAAGACAATAGGACTTAGGGCTATAACCCCATACTCAGTAAAAACACAACAAAGGCATACCTACATCCTATGATATCTTTAGTAACAATTGTCTAAAGTCTCAGTCTAGGTAAAACTGAGTAAGTCAGTATAACTACTAAATCATGCCTTTCTAATTACTTAGTACTAACAAGGATAGCCTGAGTATAGTGAAACAGAAGGAATTTTACATCCATTCCCCAGAACACTCATTATTTTGAGCCTGGATTCCAAGTGTTTTTGACCCCAGAGGAATGCATAATCTGAGAACAAAGGAATATTTCCCCTATTTTCTCCCATGACCTTCCAGATACTTACCATTTCATTAAACTAAAGGGAAAATTCTGTTTTCCAATTCTAATGTCAAGAATAGCAGCAAAGAAACCATTCAGCAAAAACACAGCTCTTATTTTTCCTTGAAACAGAAACTTAAATGGTGCCTAGAAACTTTATATATACAGAGATAGATAGATAGATAGATAGATAGATAGATAGATAGATAAAGATAGATCTAAACATAAAGGAATCTTTTTCCCAAAATGATCTGTTAGAAAAAAAAGAACTTGCCTCGTGTAAGAGTTCTTAAGAGTCTTCTAAAGTAGTGGACTTTCCCATTATTTTGATCAACAACTGTTTGAGGAATCTTAGCCTAAAACAGCCCTAATCACATTTAGTTTCAGATACTTAGAGATTACAAACAGGACTAAGTTACAAAAACAAGGGGAAGCTAAGAAATTTAAGATATTTAGTTACAATTCCAGAGATGACTTCAAAATTTTGTATTCAGTAATTTTATAAAGCTCACTTTAAAAGGAATAAGATCAGTGGTTACATTAAGCAAATCATAGCCTGGGCAACAAGGCATAAACCCCATCTCTATAAAGAATACAAAAAATTAACTAGGCGGGATGGCATGCATCTGTAGTCTCAGCTACCCAGGAGGCTGAGGTGGGAGGCTAGCTTGAGGCCGAGAGGTTGAGGCTGCAGGGAGCAGTGACTATACCACTGCACTCCAACCCAAGCAACAGAGTTAGACCCTGTGAAGAAGAAGAGGAGGAAGAGAAATCATGAAAACATATCCCAGAGTTAAGTTTTTGGTGTGAGTGTGTGTGTGTGTGTTTTTTTTTTTTTTTTTTTTTAAGAGACAAGGGTCTCACTCTGTCACCCAGGCTTGGAGTGCAATGGTGTGATAACAGATCACTACAGCCTCGAAATCGTGGGCTCAAACAATCCTCCTGCCTCAGCCTCCTGAGTAGCTGGAATTACGGATTCAAGCCACTGTGCCAGGTTCAGGAATAAGTTTTTTAAAGAGACTGTCCAAATGGGCTGCTAACATGTACTTTTGACTTGAGATAAAATTTCCAGTGAAAGCATCAGAAAGATTTTAAAAGATGCTATAGCTCAAAGAACTCAGGCAGATGTGGCCATCAATGCTCTGGAAAGCTGTACTGAAAAATTCAGAATGTATCCATGATGAATATACTAATCTCAAAGGTGCCAAGAGCTGGGACAAATTTTTTATTAAATAAGTGGGGAAAATGTTTCTAAAATATATGCTGATTTTGCCTATTATTTAATTTTAAATATGGACACATATTTAATCAAGTAAATGATGAAGGTAGACATCTGATTATCTAGCAGATGTACATATGCATACCTAAAAGTATACACGCTCAAGTTGTCTAAAAGAATTGTATTATGTTTAATCTTCTGGGAAAATAATGTTGTCTTACAATCAGGCACATATATGAACATCAGTCCTTCTGGGCTGCCCAGCACTTGAAACCCCTTCCTATGTTGGAGGAATTCTCCTTCCCACTGAAGCAAAGTCCACCTCCCACCATAAAAGTCAAAAATGACAGACGCTGGCTTGCAGTAAGGTAATGACACCTAGCTAGGGTTCCACTAATGAGATGCTCCCATCCAAGACTTTGATTCAGAAGCTAGTGCTTTAAAAAAAAAAAAAAACACCAATGACCAGAGATTCTAGCAAGGTGGCAGCAACTAGTCTAATTTCCAGAGGCAGCAGTTCTTCCAACAGCCACAGGGCAGTGGGGCTCTTGGTGCAAACTGTGGTGTCCACATCCAGTAGCAATAGTGGCGTCTGATCTAAGCCCAGCTCTGTGGTACAACCTGGGCATCATTCCTGGTTCCCCACATCTCTTAAAGATACAACAAGACACCGAATACCCTTTAATGAATTTCCTCTATGTTCAAACTAGCTAGTGCTTGCAATTGAGAATCCAGACTAATAACGGATTAGTATTTTTTGGAATTTCAGAACCTTATGAACAATCTTGCCAAAATGCTTTCGCATTCTTTTCTCTATACTCCTAACACAAGAGTTTCCCTAATTAAACCAACTCATTATCAATTAATTACATCACTCTCTCTCCACACACACCCTTTGGTACCTCTTTCTCCATCTATCCAGCCTCCCTGGCCTATACCTTCCCCATCATCCTAGGCTCAAATTTTAATAGAAAGATTAAGATGGCCAATAAAGTTCCCCCACTTCAATACCTGACATAAGAGAAAGAACAAGAGTCAAAAGACTAATGTTGACAAAAAGTAAAAAAGTTTCACAATCGATTTTGCTACAAGAGTCCTCCAGCAGGGAAAAATACGAGGCCAGCGTGTTTTCATTTTGGCTCTGCCCTAACTAGTGCTATTTTTAGATGACAGAAAATAACAATTTCCTTTTGTTACCTGAATATTCTCAACTATAAAGCCAGGAATAATACTTTCTCCCTACTTAAAACAATTTTTTTAAAAAAAGGCACATCATACTTGAAGCAACTGTAACTTCCCAACAAATCCCAGTATGGTATTTTATTTTCAAGCACAGCTCAAGCTAATCTAATTTTCCCTGTAGAGAAAATAATGTAAAAACGAAATTCAATTTTATGATGGTAATAGCTTAAACTCATTAGCCAACTTAGCTTACTTACTAGCTTACTTAGTACCTAGATTTAATGAACCCACGCACAAAGCTCTAACTGGGACATAGGTGCTCAGGTGCCATAAATTAATTCCACAGGGTTCAAACTTGAAAATCAGGAGCCAATTAATAGGAAATGGCTGTTGAATAATGCCTCATTCTTTCAGACCAAAGAGGATTCACATAATAAGCTAGAAACTATGATTTTAAAGTATATATCCCAAATTGACTAGTTCAATTATCACACTTCTGCTTTCATACAGATAATCCAAGAATAAAATGTCCCCAGTAAGAATTTTATCAACTTTCAATCCTGAACTGTGAAAAACTTGAAACCTCGTCCTATTAAAGAGGATTAAGACCGAAATTCTGACAACTTCTGGCCTCTGATTTAATTCCCTGAATATCTGCCTATAACCTGGCTCTCTCTCAAAAAAAAAAAAGAAAAAAGTTAGGTCGATGTATCACCAAAGTCTACGATTCTCTTAGTATCTATCTTCTATGAACAAGTATGTTAGGGTGTGTTTGCCTCCCACAAAAGAAAAGCTAGCATCCATTCTGAAGGACATTAACTGAAAAAAGATAGCAGAAATTTTATTCAGATTATTTAAATCAAACATAATCTACCTGTAAAGATTTGTTTTTAAGTACACTTAGGAAAAAATGAGAATCATAAAACAAAAGCTATTGAGTATTTAAGGAATGAGTCTAATAAGGATGTGCAGCAGATGCTGAAACCATCTTCCTTCCCTCTGTGCATAAGGGACAGTAAGAACCTTGCTTTGATATTTTAAACAAAATAAATACTTTGGAAGAATATTATTATGAGAGAAAATAAAAACCCCATAGAAATTAAAGTTTCATGAGGCAATTTTGGATTGTTTTTAGTTTTACATAAGAGAAAATTTTAGTTTCTGAAGTGAATGGTATGACTCAGTGGCACAGCTAGAAATGGAACCTCGTGCATACTAAGGCAATAAACTGTTAAATCAAGAAAATAAAATAGGCCGGGCGCAGTGGCTCATGCCTGTAATCCCAGCACTTTGGGAGGCCAAGGCGGGCAGATCACCTGAGGTCAGGAGTTTGAGACCAGCCTGGCCAACACGGTGAAACCCTGTCTCTACTAAAAATACAAAATTTAGCCCGGCATGGTGGCACATGCCTGTAACCCCAGCTACTCAGGGAGACTGAGGCAGGAAAATCTCTGGAACCTGGGAGGTGGAGGCTGCAGTGAGCCAAGATCCTGCCACTGAACTCCAGCCTGGGCAACAGAGCGAGACTTAAGGGAAAAGGAAAAGAAAAAGAAAAAATGTGAGAGAAGAAAAGAAACATTCAGAAAAGAATGGCTTTAATTAATGACAAAAGCTTTTCTTTCCAGCCCATCTGTGATGCACAGGTTAAGAGAAAAAAGTGGCAGTCAACAGTAAAAAAGGGGAGCTGCAGGGTTGAGAGACTCTTGGGAACTCATTCTCTACCAGGTGGCCACTAGCTAAGCACTCTGGACAAGTTTCCTCATTGTATCCTCAGGTGTGAGAACACGGTAGCTCACAGTAGGCACTCAAAATATTTATAAATGAAGTGGGATTCTCCTATAAATTTAGATAATTTAAAGAACAGCATTTCTACATACAAGCAACATTTTCTGCTTATAGTGATAAAAGCAACCGATGAATGACAATGCTAAGTACCCTGAATCTTCTACTCCAAATGGTTCATTTTTGTTAGTCCAGGTCCAAGACAGGACGAGACACACAAGAAATTTATTAGGGGAAACATCTGTGAGAGAAAATGGGGAGGGAGCCAGGGAAGACTGGAGGGGCCATCAGACAGTGATGCAGGTCTGACCCAGGGGAAGGAGACAGGGAAGGAAAGCCCGGGTGGGTGGGTGTGTATGGGTGTGGGGGTGGGTGTGGGGGTGGGGGTGGGTGGGTGTGTATGGGTGTGGGGGTGGGGGGGTGATGGATGTGTGTGTGTGTGTGTGTGTGTGTGTGTGAGGCTGCAGTGCCGTTCTGGGGTAAGTCTGACAAGGCTGCCGTTAGAAGGCTTGGGACATTCAAACAAGCTGCAACTTAATCCCCAATCTGGCATTATTGAGAGGCGGGGCCTTAAAAGATGAATGGATTCATCCACTGATGAACTGATGGGTTAATGAATTTTATTAATTTTTTTGAGATGAGGTCTCACTCTATCACCCAGACTTTACAGTGCAGTGGCACAATAATGGCTCTCTGCAGCCTCAACCTCCCAGGCTCAAGCAATCCTCCCATCTCAGCCTCCCAAGTAGCTGGGCCTACAGGTGCATGCCACCACCACACCTGGCTTCCCCCCGCCCCTGCAGAAATGGGGTCTCATTATGTTGCCCAGACTGGTCTTAAACTCCTGGGCTCAAGCAATCCTCGTGCCTCGCCTCCCAAAGTGCTAGGACTACAGGTGTAAGCCACCATTCCCAGCCTAATGAGTTAATGGATTAATGGGTTATCACAGGAGTGGACTGGTGACTTTATAGAAAGAAAAAGGAAGAGAGACCTGAGTCCCCCAACCTTGGACTCCTCAGCCTCCATAACTGTAAGAAACAAATTCCTTTTATTTACCTAGTTTCAGGTATTCTGTTATAAGCAACAGAAAACAGACAAAGATAGGCAGAACGTGGGAGGCATGGCTTTCACACTAACACAATTGTACCACAGAGCAGCTGGGCCTGATAGTCAACGTCACTCCTCTTCCCTCTATCTGAGAGGTGCCCATGGCTGCCACAGCTTCGAGACCATACTTTCCCACTACATTGGCATTTTCTTGAATCTCTAACACAATCTCTACCACCAACTTTATATATATCATTGAATCTAATCACCACCAACTGTAAAACACTCCATTATTTTATATACTACCACAAAAAAATCCTGCTAATCTTGAACTAGCTTAACACTTACCACTTTTATATATATTGAGAAAGCTCTTTGAAAGGTATGTTTTCATCATGTATCCCTCTTGTGCATAAAGAAGTAAGCAAACTATATTTGTTAAGATATTTCTAAAACTTCTTCAGAGTCCAACTCCTCTGAATCACTTTTCATCTCAGTCATCAAAATGTGGTTTTTCAAACAACCCCATCAAAAAGTGGGCAAAGGACATGAATAGACACTTCTCAAAAGAAGACATTTATGCAGCCAAAAAACACATGAAAAAATGCTCACCATCACTGGCCATCAGAGAAATGCAAATCAAAACCACAATGAGATACCATCTCACACCAGTCAGAATGGCAATCATTAAAAAGTCAGGAAACAACAGGTGCTGGAGAGGATGTGGAGAAATAGGAACACTTTTACACTGTTGGTGGGACTGTAAACTAGTTCAACCCTTGTGGAAGTCAGTGTGGCCATTCCTCAGGGATCTAGAACTAGAAATTCCATTCGACCCAGCCATCCCATTACTGGGTATATACCCAAAGGACTATAAATCATGCTGCTATAAAGACACATGCACACGTATGTTTATTGCCGCATTATTCACAATAGCAAAGACTTGGAACCAACCCAAATGTCCAACAATGATAGACTGGATTAAGAAAATGTGGCACATATACACCATGGAATACTATGCAGCCATAAAAAATGATGAGTTCATGTCCTTTGAAGGGACATGGATGAAATTGGAAATCATCATTCTCAGTAAACTATCGCAAGAACAAAAAACCAAACACCGCATATTCTCACTCATAGGTGGGAATTGAACAATGAGAACACATGGACACAGGAAGGGGAACATCACACTTCGGGGACTGTTGTGGGGTGGGGGGAGGGGGAGGGATAGCATTGGGAGATATACCTAATGCTAGATGACAAGTTAGTGGGTGCAGCACACCAGCATGGCACATGTATACATATGTAACTTACCTGCACATTGCACACATGTACCATAAAACCTAAAGTATAATAATAAAAATAAAAATATTAAAAAAAAAAAAATCTGGTTTTTCCCACATGAATTAGTCTGTTTTCACACTGCTATGAAGTTACTGTTTGAGACTGGGTAATTTATAAACAAAAGATGTTTGATTGACTCACAGTTCCACATGACTGCAGAGGTCTCAGGAAACTTACAATCTTGGCACAAGGTGAAGGGGTAGCAGGGCACATTTCACATGGTGGCAGGAGAGAAACAAAGTTCAGGGGAAACCGCCACTTTTAAACCATCAGCTCTCGTGAGAACTCCCTCACTATAACAAGAACAGCATGGGGAAAACTGGCCCCATGACCCAATCACCTCCCACCAGGTCCCTCCCTCAACACATAGGGATTACAATTCAAGGTGAGATTTGGGTGGGGACACAGAGCCAAACTGTATCACCACACATATTTTTCCTCTGTGCCACTGAGAATACTGGAGATGCATCATTTCTTCAAAGGGTGCTCTTAAGGAGCTCCATTCTTGTATCCAGGATTTTTTTCCAAGATGGTGGCAGGCACCCACTCTTTGGATACTGATACCAGCACTTCCTTGACCTAACCAGGTCTCAATGGAAGGTTTTCAAACCACCACCAGGATTCATATTTCTTCCTTAAGTGGTCTGTGGACTGAAATACTGAGGAGCTACAGTTGTCCAAAGAGTAAAAGAGAAGTAACCTCATGTCCCTTTCATGACTGCTGCCTGGTGTATAGCAACTATAAGATACATATCCATTTCACAATGTTCAAAGGTGGAAGGAAAAATATTATGTCTTACAAAGAGAAAAAGGCAAGGCATAATGTCATTAGGATACTAGAAGATGTGAAACATTCTATTTTCATCTCTGTCACGACCTTATTTAGTGATGTAGAAACTCCACCCTCAATGAGTTCCAATTTCCTGTTTTTTGTTGTTGTTGTTGTTGTTTTGAGACAGAGTCTTGCTCTGTCACCCAGGCTGGAGTGCAGTGGCATGATTTCAGCTCATTGCAACCTCCGCCTCCCGGGCTCAAGCGATTATCCTGCCTCAGCCTCCTGAGTAGCTAGGATTACAGGCGCCCGCCACCATGACCGGCTAATTTTTGTATTTTTGGCAGAGACAGGGCTTCACCATGTTGGTCAGGATGGTCTTGAACTCCTGACCTCAAGATCCACCCGCCTCGGCCTCCCAAAGTGCTGGGATTACAGGCGTGAGCTACCACACCTGGACTCCTCTTTAAAAAAAAAAAAAAAAAAAATTAAGTGGTCAAATATAAGTCCCCCTAACTTCTCTCCAGTTCTTTGTTTTCAGAGCCAAGGCTACACCATCTAATATTTTCATGACATGGTCTAAAGACTGATCCTAGGTACCTTGGCTCATCACAAAATATTTTCCTAGTGAAACAGTAGACTCAGCTGCACACATTCCCAATAATGGAATCACTCCTCTGGATTAGACAATTAAATGAATGGGCTGGTTACATTCTAGGGTCCCTTGTGGGTGTATGTGTGGGTGGGTGTGTGTATGTCGGGGCAGTCAGGGGGAAGAAGAGTGCAGAGTTGGCCGATTCCTCAGAAGCAGAGAATACACCCTAAGGATATGAAATTCAGGAAATGTAAGTTTCAACAGGGAAGTAGAATCTGATGATGACAAGGCTGGAAGGCCACAGATGATAATGAGTCACCAACAGAGAGGACACTGAGTCACAGGGCAAGGCCTTGCAGGGAAAGGGGTCCAAGAAGGAGACAGGCCTCCTGCCTAAGACAATCTTCACTCATTTTAGAATTTTGATTTGAGTTATTCCTGACTGTGATCTCTATAGGATTCTGAGTCAGTAAATTAAACTCTCAAATGGTACATTCCTGAAAAACAGGTTTTACAAAGACACCCCTATCTGACTGAATAACAGGCTTACAGGAAAAAGAGAATTGTAAGAAAAAGCAATGCTGTCCAATTGCAAAGGTCAGTTCCAAGGAGGAAAAAGTCTTCATAAAATTAGGTCACTGACAACTTTTAAACCAAACTAAGAAATGTTTTCACAAATAAGTTCAAGATGAATTTCCTCCATTCTGAATGTGCCTGCCAACAGAAATCCACATAAACTGTAAAAGAACTGATTAAAACTAGCTTCACATGCCATATAAAATACTGTAAATATAATAAGATGAAACTAAAGGCATAATCTCTTTAATGGCATCTAATGCCTTAGGTACTTATCCTATAGGAACTCACAAGCAATATTAAATACAAAGTAAGTAACACTAAAAATCCTACTAAACCTACTCCATTAACACAAACCAGCTATAGTCTCAAATCCTTTGGAAATGAGAAGTGAAAGCTTAGGCTTTCGATCACTATTTTAACCTCCTGACAGGGACACAGTCATCACATAACAATTCAGAGCGTATCCAACTTCCAGACAGATCTAACCCTAAGGAAAGGATTGCCAGCCAAGATTTCACTAGCACCCTAAGCCAGTAGCTCTGATTTCAGCCTGCTTCAGAATCACCAGGAGAATTTCATGAAAGACCAGCTGACAGAGTTTCTGACTCAGTAGTTCTGGGGTGGGCCTGAGAATGTGCATTTCTAGCACGTTCCTAAAGTGATGCTGGACCAGGGACCATACTTTGATGACAAGTGCCCTAGGGCATACTAAAGAAAGAATAGCATATTTTCTCCTATAAGGTGGAATGCATTTAACTCATTTTAACCAACATACATTCTTTTAGTAATACTCTGAAACACTTTTTAAAAAACATTTAGGTAAGTGCAAAAGTTAACTGTGGTTTCAACCAGGTGTGGTGGCTCACATCTGTAATCCCAACACTTTGGCAGACCAAGTCGCACAGATCACGTGAGGTCACGAGTTCGAGACCAGCCTGGCCAACATGGTGAAACCCCGTCTCTACTAAAAATACAAAAATTAGCCGGGTGTGGTGGCAAGTGCCTATAGTCCCAGCTGCTCAAGAGGCTGAAGCAGGATAATCACTTGAACATGAGAGGCAGAGGTTGCAGTGAGCCAAGATCCCACCACTGCACTTCAGCCTGGGAGACAGAGCAAGGCTCCCCGGCTCAAAAAAAAATAAAAATAAAAATAAATGGGAATTGTGGTTTTGACCATTTTAAAAAAAAAACGGCAAAAACTGCAATTACTTTTGTACCAACCTAATAGTTTGGAACAAAAATCCGTGTCAAAAGTCCAAAAAGTTATGGAAGAGATTTGAAAGCATGAAAGGATGATGAGAAGGGGGTGCAGTAAAGCACAGGCCAGGGCTGCGACAGCAGGCATCATGTCTTGCCTGCGACCAACCATCTGAATGCTAAAAAAAGCCTTTGGTACGCAGCAGCTTAGTACCTTCCCTATAGGGGCAAAAGCTCAGGGCAGGTCACCCAGGAAGTGATCCCTGGCCTGGTATTTTCACAAGGGTAAAGTCTGTGGTAGAGAAAAACAACAGAAAAAGAAAAGGGTCTCAAAAGCCTGTAGAGTCTGCATAGCCAAAGGGCTTTCCTGCCCAAATGGGGAAAGGGTTGCAGCTATGGACAAGACACTTCCTCACATCTGCTTAGCAGCCCAGTCTGCCCCCAGCACCCCCAGGATGAGAGGGAGGCGGAACAGCTCCATCTCAGGCACCTTTTGGGCACCATCGGGCAAGCTCCACCTTCTGTCTCCTGGCACTCCTGCTTCCCTGCAGCTTTCCTGAACCTCTGGTCTCAACCAATTGCCCTTATTTGCCAGAATCCTGAGAAACTGAGCAACCATTTTAGGCTAGGGATGAAACTCAATGATCTGATAAAAGAATACATGCAGAGAAGTAAACGCAATATGAAGGACTTTTAAAAGAACAACATAAACACTACAGCACTATTTTAAAAGTCCTTAGATTCCTGGACAGCCGCCCACCTCAGATAAGTACAACATGTCCTGCCATGCCAGAGAGAACATCTCTGGAATTCTGGCAGCAACACACCACTCAGCCCTTTCCTCTGAGAACACACACAGAAGTGAGTACAGCAGTTGCAGCCACTAACTGTATCAGATCTGGCTCCCCAGGTTGAGTTCTTCACCTCCACAGTCAAGGGTGGCAACATTATCAGCAAAAACTACTCACTCAAAAACACTGTCCTGGCCGGGCGCGGTGGCTCACATCTATAATCCCAGCACTTTCAGAGATTGAGGCAGGTGGATCACCTGAGGTCAGGAGTTTGAGACCAGCCTGCCCAACATGGCGAAACCTCATGTCTACTAAAAATACAACAAATTGGCTGGGCGCAGTGGCTCACACCTGTAATCCCAGCACTATGAGGGGCCGAGGCAGGAAGATCACAAGCTCAGGAGATCGAGACCAACCTGGCTACCACGGTGAAACCCTGTCTCTATTAAAAATACAAAAAAAATTAGCCGGACGTAGTGGCACCCGCATGTAGTCCCAGCTACTCGGGAGGCTGAGACAGGAGAATCGCTTGAACCCAGGAGGCGGGGGTTGCAGTGAGCTGAGATCGCACCACTGCACTCCAGCCTGGGCAACAGAGCAAGACTCCATCTCAAAAAAAAAAACAAAAAAAAACAAAAAAATTAGCCAGGCATGGTGGCAGGTGCCTATAATCCCAGCTACTGGGGAGGCTGAGGCAGGAAAATCGCTTGAACCTGGGAGCCAGAGGTTGCAGTGAGCTGAGATCATGCCACTGTACTCCCGCCTGGGCGGGAGTCCATCTCAAAAAAAAAAAAAAAAAAAAAAAACCCTGTCTTGACTTTTTAAAGGGTGAGGCATGTGTATTCATAGAAATTATACTTCTTTGAGTGTGTAAGTAAACACTGACTTTTTTTCTTAGACTGGCGATTGCTCTACTTCTCTCTCCAACAATTCATTTTAGTAGGAACAAAGCTGGACATTGTCGGGGGAAAAGGAAAGGGTTATGCAAACATATCCTTCCCTCTTTTCGAAATTTCAAGTTTCCCCTCAAGAAGGAAACTAGACATAGCTAAGGCTCATCCTTCAACTCAGCCCAGATATCACCTCTCCAAGATGCCTTCCCTGAATTCCTCAATCACTTGATTACCATGAAGCATGTTGGAAATTACATGCCTTCTTTCAGCCATCTCCTCCAATGGATGAATCACTACTTATGTCTTTATCTTTATAGCATGTGGCACAGTGCTTGGCATGTGGCAGGCACACACTATTCGTTGAACTGTATACCTAATACAGGCTATTTAAGTATAGAGATGAGGCCTATGAACATATATAACTGGTGGCTCAAAACCAACAGGGATTGCTGAGCATACACACAGATGACTTCATCTCTTAAAACCTAAAGTCCCATCTTACCCTTAAGATTCAGAAAACTTTTTAAAATAGTTGACATTACTGTTTGCCTTCTAAAATAGACATATGTAGTTTTAACATTTTAATGACTCAGTCTTAATTATGAATATCCAATTATTAATATTATGCTGCACCATTATTCAATTTAGGATTTCAGAAAATACTAAACTAATTGCTTTTAAAGATAAAGTGGACCGGGCACAGTGGCTTATGCCTGTAATCCCAGCACTTTGGGTGAACCAGACGGGCAGATCACAAGGTCAAGAAATCGAGACCATCCTGGCCAACATGGTGAAACCCCATCTCTACTAAAAATACAAAAATGAGCTGGGCGTGGTGGTGCATGCCTGTAGTCCCTGCTACTCGGGAGGCTGAGGCAGGAAAATCGCTTGAACCTGGGAGGCGGAGGCTGCAGTGAGCTGAGATCGCGCCACTGCACTCAGGCCTGGTGACAAAGCAAGACCCCGTCTCAAAAAAAAAAGATTCAGTGACCACTATGAAATCCTTGGAACCAATTTTAGACTATTTCTACCTCCATTTTACAGTCATTTTGCATTCCTTTCTTAATCTGTGGCATTTAACATACTGATGGTTTGTAAAACTTTCAAGTTAAAAAAATTTAAGTAAAACAAGAGTCTTTCAAAGTTCTCAGAATGTACTGGCAACCATTTTAGCTGCTTAAAGACATTCCTTTTCTCCTTGTCCCGATGTCGGGGGTATGGGCTTGCTAAACTATACAAAGGCGCTCTGCTGTGTCTCCACCCCACAAACTCTAGCTCCAATACTTCTTCCATAAACCCTTTCCTAACAGCCACAAGCTTAGGGGCTGCCCACTCCACGTGAGCCACACTATCTTTGCTGGCGCACTTTGTATATTGTTTTCTTTTCCCATTCCTTATCTGAAGCACTTAGTATAGGCTATTTAATTAGCTCTTTACCACTTAGTCTCCAGTATCACACTGGAAATTTCTTGAGGCAAGTATCTATTCTTACTCAAAAGTTTCAGGCGAGTGTTCGGTAATACATCAGTTATGTTTTAGTAAGCATTCAAAGGTATTTAAAGAAACGAAACAAAGGTAGCCACAGTGATTCCACTTTAAAAAAAAAAAAGTGATCAGTGACTATCAAGATGAGAAGCAC
Organism: Pongo pygmaeus; assembly: GCF_028885625.2. Classification (NCBI taxonomy): domain Eukaryota; kingdom Metazoa; phylum Chordata; class Mammalia; order Primates; family Hominidae; genus Pongo; species Pongo pygmaeus. Next base: position 160,732,889 of record NC_072376.2, on the reverse strand, counting down.
CCAAACAATGTCAATATGGGTTAAGAATCCAACTTTTCAACTTTTACTAATTTCATTATTGCAACTCACTGATAACTTAGGAAAGTACTATTTTAAAGGTTTCTGAGGCAAATACAAAAGGATCAGGAATTCTTGTAAAGGAGAAAAAAAGCAGATGGGGAGAAGAACCTATGGATTTAAAGTGACTTGGAAATGTATCAATCAAATGTAATATGTTTGGACTCAGATTCAAACAGACCAACTGTTATTGAGGGCGGGGGTTGGGGAGGGAAAGAGAGACAGAATTTGAATGAGTATCCGGAAAACTTGAAGATGACCTAATTTTTCACAAAATTAAGAAATTACTGATTGTGATAAGGATACTGTGTTTTTTTAAGTGTCTGCTTTTTGAGATATATACTGAAGTATTTGTGAATGAAAGTGGGCTTTCTGTCAAAATAATGAGGAGAGCAGGGGGTAAGGGGAGTAAGGAGAAACCAGACTGGTCTGAGGCTGGGTGTCGAGTCCGTGTAGTTTCATTGTATATGTCTCTCGACTTTGGTACATGTTTGAAATTTTCCAAGCTAAAAAGGAAGAAAGCACTAGGAGATGTCCTGTTAATTGTGTGGTTGGCTGTGGCTACCACCCACCCCAGCTTTGGACAGTGTCCTGCTTTCCAGCAGGTGTTTCTGTTCCCACAATGAGTTGTGTATGACACACCACACCACTCCTAAGGTTCATGGCCTTATACAGACACCACCCTATTCTCGTTCCTACCCTGCATGGGAACCCAACCTCGTCTAACACAGAGACCCTATCAACCTCCATCACAGCTGGAGCTTAAACCAGTCAGTTGGCTAACAACAGCTCTGCAAACCATGCTGTCTACTCCACACAGCCTGGAGCCAATACCATGTTCCCGTTTTTGGACCTCATCATTCTATTTCAAGGAACCTACAACAGAAACAGAATACTGAGCCTGACAATGGTCACAGGCTATTTCTGTAGAGCTAAAATCTAGCACCACTCTGCTCAGAACTTTTCCTCCAAACACCAGGATGATGCCCTTTGTGCAGTATCCTACTGAAAAGGCAGTCAGCACCTCACCACTCCAGATATGCTGTAGCCCCGCCCCACCTGGCTCCTTGCCCTGTATTGTTTTGTAGCATTTTTCACTGCCTGCCAATGGATTACAGGTTTATTTCTACTTCACTACCCCCGCCTAGAATCTAACCTCCATAAAGGCAGGGACTTTTGCTTTCTCTGCCTTTACCTATGTCCTGAGATTCTCAACAGCAACTGGAACATAAAAAGAGATCAACAGGTATGTGCTCAATGTTCAGGATGCCAGGAAAGTACAACTATCAAAGAGGGTTAAGAAAAAAAATTGACACTATTAACATAAACTAAGAACATGTACCTCACCAGCCCACACATCTGCTCCATGTACTAGAAAGGTGATGTCATGGCACTATTTTTATTCACCGTCTTATTTAGTCTTTCCTAAATAGCTGAAAAATTGATGACTACAGGATCACATGAATAATGATTCTGTCAGTGTGTACCAGAAAAACCTCATGGGACCACACTGTCTTCACACACCCTCTACAGTATCTACAATATATACACACAAATTACCTCAAAATTTAGGAACCAATGCAAATTATATTAGGGCTCTTGAGGACATATGTCTCTGTCACTTTTTTTTTTTTTGAGATAGAGTCTCGCTCTGTCACCCAGGCTGGAATGCAATGGTGCCATCTCAGCTCACTGCAACCTCCATCTCCTGGGTTCAAGTGATTCTCCTGCCTCAGCCTCCCGAGTAGCTAGGACTACAGGTGCCCACCACAACACCCAGCTAATTTTTGTATTTTTAGTAGAGACGGGGTTTCACCAAGTTGGTCAGGCTGGTCTCAAACTTCTGACCTCAGGTGACCCACCCACCTCAGCCTCCCAAAGTGCTGGGATTACAGGCATCAGCCACTGCGCCTGGCCCTCTGTCACTTTTTAAATCCAAATCAGTGTCCTCCCACAGCCCTAGCCAATAATAAACCCCCACCAGCCACCACCCAGGAAATTAGAGTGACACCTATGAAGCCAGCTGCAGTGACAGGGAGGGCAGTTCAGAGTGCCTGCTTCTTAACACATACCAGCTCTACCTCCTAGATGCCGTGTGATCTAGGGCAAGGTAATGTGCCTCAGTTTCTTCATCCGTTAAATGGGGAACAATAGCAGAATCTATCTCATAGGGTTGATGTGAGAATTCAGTGACTTAGTATTAGGTAAACAGCTTAGAACAGCTCCTGGCTGATATGGTTTGGCTCTGTGTCCCCACCCAAATCTTACATGAAAGCATAAACTCCATAATCCCCACATGTCAAGGGCAGGACCAGGTGGAGGTAACTGCATGGGGGTGGTTCCCCCAATGCTGTTCTCATGATAGTGAGTTCCTGTGAGATCTGAAGGTTCTATAAGCATCTGGCATTTCCCCTACCTGCACTCACTCCATCCTGCCACCTTGTGAAGAAGGGGCCAGCTTCTCCTTTGCCTTCCACCATGACTGTAAGTTTCCTGAGGCCTCCCCAGCAATGTGGAACTATGAGTCAATTCAACCTCTTTCCTTTATAAATTACCCAGTCTCAGGTATTTCTTCATAGCAGTGGGAGAACGGACTAATAACTGGCACACAGTCAAGGTAAACCAACTTAGCTAATACGTCCAGTATTATTTCTACCACATCTAAACCCACTCATACACTTACACTGTAACATAATTCTAGATAGTACTCATTTTCAAGAATATAGAAAAAAGAATCTGTTTTTTTTGTTGTTGTTGTTGTTGTTTTTGAGACAGAGTCCCACTCTGTTGCCAAGTTTGGAGTGCAGTGGTTCACTCTCAGCTCACTGCAACCTCCATCTCCCGGGTTCAAGAGATTCTCTTGCCTCAGCCTCCTGAGTAGCTGGGATTACAGGTGCATGCCACCACACCCGGCTAATTTTTTTGTATTTTTAGTAGAGATGGGGTTTCACCAAGTTGGCCAGGCTGGTCTCAAACTCCTGACTTCAGGCGACCCGCCCGCCTCAGCCTCCCAAAGTGCTGAGATTACAGGCATGAGCCACCTCGCCCAGCCTGAATCTGTGTTTTTTTTTTAAGCCTGAAATAAATGGTGAGAATAGATGGTGTGTCACAACCTGGCAGCAATTCTGCTGTAAATCTGGTTTAATTAAAGAATATCATTAGGAAGGTAATGTAAGCTTTTAAGAAAAGCAGGCAATTATTCAATAACCCCAAAATTTACAGTTGAGTGCAAATGAGATCATACACTCAAGGCACTCAGCACAGCACTGCATATGAAGAGCACCCCATGGGGGACAGCTATTTTTTTTTTCGTTTTTCTTTTTTTTTTTGAGACAGGGTCTTGCTCTGTCACCCAGGCTGGAGGGCAGTGGCACAATCTCGGCTCACTGCAACCTCAGCCTCCTGGGCTCAAGTGATCCTTCCACCTCAGCCTCCTGAGTAGCTGGGATCATAGGCACATGCCACCATGCCTGGCTAGTTTTTGTATTTTTGTAGAGATGGGGTTTCACCATGTGGGCCAGGCTGGTCTCGAACTCCTGAACTTGTGCAATCCATCCACCTTAGCCTCCCAAAGGGCTAGAATTTCAGGCATGACCCACCATGCCTGGCCAAGGGTAGTTCTTCTTATTCTTGTCATGATCATGAATCTTGATGCAAAGTGGCATCTCAAAGACCTCCAAGGCCCAAGTTCTCTCCCTTTCCACACAGCCTAGAAATCTCGAGGGGTATGAGTCAGGCGCTAACATCGCCCAGCTGTCCTCTGTTTCTACATAAGCTTTTCTGCTTTTATCCCCTTGATATATTAAGCTTCTGCATGAGAGCCTACATAAATGAAAGTGCTCTGCTGCAACAAAAAGATAGAAAGCAGTGATGTAGTCCCACTGTCCACTTTACAGATGAAGAAACAAGGCCTTCCTTGGTCGAGAGGTCCAGCAGCTTCTCCAAGTTCTGACCGTGGTCAGCACCCTCATGGAACTAGAAATCAGGGCTCCGGAAACCTCATCTTTCCATTACAACGCACTACTGTACCCAGAGATAAATGCTTCACAACTTCTACCAGAACCAGCTTCCAAACCCAGATTTTTCCCCCTTGAAAGCTGACTTATTAATTTACACCCCTCTCAACTCACCATAATTTCTCTCTGTTCCTCCAGATTCTTCAAAAAATTTGAAAATTCACGTAAGGAAGCATCTGTAAGAAGAAAGGAGTGATTATTTGGTGGCCATGGCAAAGGAAAACAAACCAAAATATCATGTTTAATTACCTATGCATCGTTCATCATCTGTCACAGCATCACCGATAAACTCAAACTTAAAGTCTCTGAGTGAATGAGCAAACTTCCGCTGGGCCACTGACAGACCTAGAAAGAAAAGTATAATGATGACTTGGGTTCTTGTTTTAAGTCAAGGCATAAAAGAAATTTATTCCTCCTAAAATTGGTAAAGCTGTAGAGCTCTCCTCCACTCAATCTATGAGTAGGCATGACCCAACTCCCTTGCCAAATGGCCCGCCATCTTCAACCTGGCACGCTCCGGGTAGCCTCTGCCTTCTAGTTTATACCCTGCCACAGAACAGATGCTGGAGAAATGTTTATTCCCTCCCCTACCTCCTTCTTCCTCAGATCTGATTATTTCACATTGTTCCCTAAAGTATTCTCCCTTTCTCTGCTCACTCCAGTCAGGACTTGCCCAATTCTAAAGTTCAGGCTGTGATTAGGAACACACACACCTGATAGTGGCTTGATGCAATCTGGCTGCCTGCCATGGTTTCAGACATAAGGAACTCAAAAGCCCAAGGTCAGCCAACCAGCTGCTCTTAACCAATTGCCAAATAACCACTCCAGCCAGAGAAACCCAGAAGATTCAAAAAGAATGTTCACACAAAACAGCATCAGAGAGGTAACTGAAGGCCAAGAAGAAATGGCAGGAAGAATTAATTCTGCAAAAGACCTACAGAGGTCCTCATCTTAACTGGAGATTAATAGTGGAAAACTCTACTTCTAAAATAGGCTAACATTTGTTTTACAGGCCTTGCACCATGCTAGGTGATACACATTTCATTTCATTCAAAAATTCTCAAGAGATATATAAAGATTATCATACCATTTTACAAACAAAGAAGCCAAACCTCAAAGATGTTGAGTAATTTGCATAAGGTTGGCACAGCTACAAACAATAGCAGCAAAGGCTTGCTTCTTCTTCAGAACCACTGGTCCAAAGGCCACAGCCTGAGCAGTATACAATCCTGCCTCTGGTTTAAAGCACTTTCTAAGAAGGTGTTCACTGATTTCTGCACTTCACACAGCTGCCGTCTTCCTGTGTGTCTCCCTCACACATTACTGTCATAATGAAGACTGAGTCATATTATGGTAATAAAATTGTTTAATAGACTATTTTTAGAGCAGTTTTCGGTTCACAGTAAAACTGAGCTGAAGATACAAAGGTTCCCCATATAGCCCCTGCTCCACCACGTGCACAGCCTCTAACCTTTTGTTCAACATTCCCCACTGTCAGTTTTTGACACTTCATTTTTCCTCTAATTCATGTTTATCATGCTGTTCTCAATTTTTTTAAATAATATGTAAACACTGAAAGACCTAAATATGAAAAGGCAAAACTGTAAAACTTTTGGATCATATAGGATTGTAATTTCTTACACCTAAAGTATAGAAGAAAAGCACCAAGCATAAAGTGAAATGGAATGGGTTGCAAGCACAGACCAATCCTCCAGCCCTCCTTGCAGGCACATCTCAGTGCACTGACATTGCAGCTCCTCCCATGGAAACTCATCTATTTCCCACCCCTTGAACCTGGGCTAGTCTTGTAGCCAATGGAATACAGAGAAAGTGACACTGCCAATTCAGAGCCTCCACCTCAAGGAATGTTACACACCCTCTGCTCCACTCTCATGGAACCCTCAATTCTCCATGAGAACAAGCCCAGGCTCGCCAGCTCACTGATGAATGACTCCTGGCTCAGTGGCCCCCTATAGTTGCTGCAGCAGCAGCCCGCCAGCCAGCCAGCCAGCCTGCAGAGGCAGAGCTTCCCTGTACATGCATGAGGCCGTTTGGAGGGACATGTAACTGCCCAGTGAGTAAAGCACACAATGGAATAAATGGCTGCTATTTTAGCCATTAGGTTTGGGGGTAATTGAAAAGATAACTGATAAAGAAAAATTAATAAAATTTGGTTGTGTTAAAATGTAAAATATGGCCAGTGTGGTGGTTCACACCTGTCATCCCAGCACTTTGGAAGGCCAAGGTGGGCAGATCACTGGAGACCAGGAGTTTGAGACTAGCCCAGCCAACATGGTGAAACCCTATCTCTACTAAAATTACAAAAATTAGCTGGACATGGTGGTGCATGCCTTTAATACCAGCTACTTGGGAGGCTGAGGCACAAGAATCACTTGAACCCAGGAGGAGAAGGTTGCAGTGAGCCAAGATCGGGCCACTGCTCTCCAGCCTAGGCAATACAGGAGACCTCTGTGTCAAAAAAAAAAAAAAAAACTGGCCAAGGTAGCCCACGCCTAATCCCAGCACTTTGGGAGGCCAAGGCGGGTGGATCACCTGAGGTTAGGAGGTAGAGACCAGCCTGGCCAACATGGTGAAACCCCATCTCTACTAAAAACACAAAAATTAGCTAGGCGTGGTGGCGGATGCCTGTAGTCCCAGCTACTCGGGAGGCTGAGGCAGGAGAATCGCTTGAACCAGGAGGCGGAGGTTGCAGTGAGCCAGGATCACATCACTGCACTCCAGCCTGGGTGAGAAAGTGGGACTGTCTCAAAAAAAATAAAGTAAATAAATAAAATAACTTAGCTCTTAACGTAAACCAGGCAAACATACAATTGTTCTGTAAGATCTCGACACACTGGTTGCTCTTGGTTCACATGTGCCAAACTCACTCCAGTCTGAAAACTCTTTACTTGCTGTTCCCTGAGCCCACATCTTTACTGGCCCAGTCCTCCAACACCATGGCTTGGCTCAAGAATCCTGCCCACCTCAGCCTTCCTAGGACAGGGCTAGTCCTAGGCACTGTGGCCCCTCTCCATTCTACTGCCGTTTTATTTCCTTCATAGCACTTATTCACCCAAATTTATTTAGTCAACATTTGCGCATTGTCACCTATCTTCCCACTCCGGAACCTCATTTCCCTGAAGCGACGGCTGTCAGTCTTGTGCTTCTCTACATCCCTGAAACAGCAGCCAAAACTGTAAATAAGATACAACAGGCTGGGCACGGTGGCTCAGGCCTATAATCCCAGCACTCTGGGAGGCCGAGACGGATGGATCACCTAAGGGCAGGAGTTCAAGACCAACCTGGCCAACATGGTGAAACCCCATCTCTACTAGAAATACAAAAATTAGCCGGGCGTGGTGGCGGGCACCTATAGTCCCAGCTATTCGGGAGGCTGAGGCAGGAGAATGGCGTGAACCCAGGAGGCGGAGCATGCAGTGAGCTGAGCTAGTGCCACTGCAGAGATAGTGCCACTGCACTCCAGCCTGGGTGACAGAGCAAGACTCCGTCTCAAGAAAAAATAAAATAAAATAAATAAATAATAAAAATTAAAATAAAAAAAGATATAGGATGATTTTTATTTCATGTACCTATTTCCAAATATTGATAGTTTGTGGGCTTATAATTTTTAGTAGTTACATACATATTATCCTATTTTGCTGTTTGCTTTGCCAGATTGCAACAGGATCTTGTTTATATGTGTACATTTACACATAATATATATGAACATATTTGTTTATATTTACTTACCTATGTATTTTTTATATATTGCTATGAATAGACTGGCGTAAACTATATATTCTTCCATTGGAGCTGTTTCATTATTTTATCCAAAATTACTAGATCAAAGGCTGCAGGTTATTTTAAAGTGGTGTTTCATATGGTCAGAATAGCAGGTTCTCTGGAAAGTTAAAACTTAAATGCACCAGTTTTCCAGCATTTCATGCCTAATTTCATTAGTTGAAAATGTTTGTAACAGATTAAATTGGGGCTCATTTGCATAACCAATCTGATGTATTTCTCCCTATGTAAATAGCATGCTTTGTACCTGTGCTAAGATGATATAGTTATATCATTTCTTCATTTTAAAATATAAGCATTTCTATCACTCGTTTTCCCCTTTCTGGTGATCTCCTCTTAGGGTTTTACCAGAGTTCATTATGCAAAATTTTTATTGTCAAAAATCTGACCACACCATATTCTATTTCTTTTAATAATTATAAATGCAATTTCCTTTCCATTACTTTATACATTTTAAATTTATTTTCCCATGCAGTTCATATTTTATAGATGTCTTCTTCCTTTCAAAATAAAAGCATAAGGCAGTTTGCTAAACTTAATGCAGTCCATTAAATGTATTTTCTTTCCAATACCATTGCACATAAAACTCAAGCAGTTTCTAACTAAGTTAGTTACAAAGACCAGCAACATCTCTGCCTGGATTAGATGCAGGGCGGGGAGAATAGAGGAAACTAACCAACTAACTTTTTTTTTTTTTTTTTTTTGGTGACAGAGTTTCACTCTTGTCACCCAGGCTGGAATGCAATGGCACGATCTCAGCTCACCGCAAACTCCGCCTCCTGGATTCAAGCAATTCTCCTGCTTCAGCCTCTCGAGTAGCTGGAGTTACAGGCATATGCCATCACGCCCGGCTAATTTTTTTATTTTTAGTAGAGACGGGGTTTCTCCATGTTGGTCAGGCTGCTCTCGAACTCCCGACCTCAGGTGATCCACCTGCCTCAGCCTCCCAAAGTGCTGGGATTACAAGCGTGAGCCACCGCGCCTGGCCTAACCAACTAACCTTTATTGAGTGCCTGCTCTACGCTAATTGACTTACAAATATTATTTCAATTATTCTTAATACACCAGCAGGGTAGGTGTTGCTGTTACCTTTTAAAAAAAAAAAAGAAAAAGAAAAAAGATAGGTTCAGAGATAGTTTAGTGACTCAATCAAGTCACATACCTCTGTACACTGCTGGTAATAAGTCCTGGAGGCAAAGGATCAACTCCCTGGTTTCTCAGACTCCCACTAAAGTCCTTTCCATTACACCATTCAATCTTTCAAGAGATTTCACATTATTCCCAGGTCCTTTGCCCAGATCTCAACTCATGTGAAATCATCAGGCTCTCTAAATGACTCTAGTGCAGAATTGCAACTAAATGGAAAAATCATTTATTTGTACCTTCATGCCCCCTATTCTCCTCTGCCTGCTAATTCCTGAGTATTGTGAATTAATACTGCTCTTGAGATACCCTCAAGGCTGTTATATATTGGTGGATAATGCCAAGTCTGACTGTGCACAACAAGCACAGCTAACATAAAAGAATGAATGTGACCTGCACCCTTCAAATAAACTTGCCACTTCAGAGTCTTCCAGGCTAGAATTTTTGTGTCTTGATCTACAGGCAAACAGGAGAGACAATGTAGGTGATCTAATTCTTCCCAGGGTTAGGAGCAGTTTGAGATGAGGAGTTATATTTCAGATGTGCTGAGTTTGAGAGGTAGGATACCACATGGAGAGATCCAACCTCGGTTTGAATTCAGGTGTGGACAGCCTCCAGATTCTGGCCTGAACTGCCACTGCTTGTCCTTGATTCTACAAATGAGAAAATTATTTCTTATAGCAGAGCCACCTATTTATCAACAATTTTTAGTTAAGACCATGAGATATTAGACAAACACACACTCTGCTGGGGGGATGGGGAGCATCTCTGTTTGGGTCACCCTACCTTGACTGCCCGTCTAGGCAGCACTGTCAGTGCAAGATAACCCCTTAAGTTACAAGCCTGAGCCCTCGTCATGAAGTTGTCACTACTAACTCCTACAACTTCCCACCCCACCAACGAAAGCACTAATGGGGATACTTTTAAAATGCAGCATGTTCTATAATCCTGGGCTTGAAAAGAAAAAGGGTTTGGTCAATAAATATACTCTTGTCACTCATTAAATCTGAATACAGGATTCTTTATAAATCATAATAGATTCCAAAGCCCTTTTTAAAATAGACAAATTGCACCTGGAAGCTCATATTCTTTATGTAGAGAGCCAAATAATTAGATTATCAACTATGCAAAGGTCTGCTGAGGGAGCTGCCCCTGACTCTGCACATCAAAACATGCACCAAAATTCTTTCATGTTTTATCTAAAGAGGAACAGGGTACAGACTCTAAGAACTTAGTACCCTTCATGCCAGCGAAATAATGTTGACATTAATCCAAGTAACTTGGAAGTGAAATGAAATTCCTCTAGGATTGTAGACTGGCTTCATATTTTTCTTCATGTTTTCCTGTTTTACAAAACCAGCAGTGGTACTATATGCAAAAATGGCATTATGGCTTCTCTGTACAGGTTAAAAAATAAAGCAAATAACTAACTCATTTTTTAGATTTAAAAAATGCTGCAAACAACTCATAAGCCTAGAATGCATCACGGGGCTAGTTTAGGCCTAAAGGCCAAATCACAGGCTGTTCCAGAAGCAGCTCATGGGCCAACATTGTCTCTGGCTCTATTCTGGTAAAGCATTCCTGGCCCTAACTCTGAGTCCAGCTTGCCTGGGGTGTCTGTGTAATGAATTCTTATCACAGAATACACAACATCTGAAGTCACTTGAATGACCTGAAGTGACAAATTTATGGGGTAAAAGGAAAACAAGTAGAGCCGACAAAGGTGCATAGGCCACAAAAGAAACCCATAAATCTGGAGCACAGAGCTCAAGGCCAATATTGCACATGACAGACAACCAAACACCAAAATAGCCAAATAATTATGAAGCCTTCAGGAGCGATGTGGGGACTGGAGAGAATCCCACAAGCAGCTCCACACTGAAGACCACCATCCAGCCTTCCCTAAACATTCCACAAATGCTGAGAAACTACTGGAGCTAGGCACTGTCTAGAGAGAGTACCTGCCACATCAGGATGGGAGATAGGATGAGAATGCTGGCGACCACCTAGCCCACTCGTTTTCCAACTGTCTTTGGCCACAGATTCCTCTGTTTAAAGAAAATCTCATTTACAGTAGGAACAGGAAAACCAGATAAAACAGCTGACACTTATGTATTCATTTCCTATTGCTGTAGTAACAAATTACCACAAAGGCAGTGGCTTACAACAACGCTAATTTATTATCTAACAGTTATTGGAGGTCAGAAGTCTAAAATGGGGGAAGTCTCATAGGGCTAAAATCAAGGTGTCAGCAGGACTGTTTCACTCTGTCACCTAGACTAGCGTGCAGTGGCACTATCATAGCTCCCTGCAGCCTTGAACTCCCGGGCTCATGAGAAACTCCCACCTCAACCTCTTGAGTAGCTGCGACTACAGGCATGAACCATCACCACCACGCCTATCACCTATTTTTTTATTTTTTGTAGAGATAGGGTCTCATTACATTGCCCAGGCTGGTCTTGAACTCCTAGAGTCAAGTGATCCTCCTGCCTTGGCCCTCCAAAGTGCTGGGATTACAGGTGTGAGACACAGCGCCCAGCCTGACCTTTGTTTCTGTCATCACATCTCTTCTCTCTTTTAAGGACCACTGTGATTACAATGGGCCCTACGATAATCCAAGATACCCCCCGCCTCCCCGCCAATAATCTCAGGGTCTTTAATCACATCTGAAAGTCCCTTTTGCCATGTAAAATAACATATTCACAGGTTCCAGGGATGATTAGGACAGGACATCACTGGAAGGTCACCATTCTGGCTACCACACCTTATAACACCAGGTACTCTACTAATCACTTTACCTTTGTAGATTCGGTTAACTATCACTACAACAGAAGAGGACACAGACACAGGTTACCCAACTTGCCCAAGGTCATACAACCAGGAAGTAGTGGAACCCAGAGATGCGTTGAGAGCAGACTGAAGGAGGACAAGGGCGGCAGCAGGGTGACAAGTTAGGAGGCTCCTGTCCTGATCCAGGTGAGAGATGAGGAGCGTCCTTTAAGGATTTTCTGGTAACTGTGCCAACACCTAGTGAAACTCAGAAGTCTCAACCTAATGACCGTGGGCTCTAGGTGCAAACAAATCTCTTAAGCTTCTTGGCTTCGACGCCAAGAAAGCCTGGTTTATGGGTGCTATGGTAATTAGTGGGGTAGTGGTTCCTCTGTATTATGGGTTGAACTGTGTTCTCCCCAAATTTATATACTGAAATCCAAAGCCCCAGAACCTGAGAATGTGTCCTTATTTGGAACTAGGGTCTTTACAGAAGTAATCAGTTAAAATGAGGTCATTAAGAATGGGCCCTGCTCCAATATGACTTGTATTCTTATAAAAAGAAGAAATTAGGACACAAGAGAAACAATATACAGATGAGAACACTATTTCAAAGCATTGTTTTTAAAGATCATGGAAGTTACGCTCAATGACAAAACACAGCATTATTCAAACATTTTGGTAGCAACTATAGTAACTTGGCAAATAAAGTGGTTTCCCAAATATGCTAAGAAAGGGAATACCAAAAGAAAAACACTCCCGCATGCGGGAGTAATGTCAAGACAAGTTACCTTGCTAACCACAGTATATGCTTAGGGCCCAAAGCAAATATAAGTAGAGATTTAGTTGTCAGGTGTTCATCTCACTTAATAAATATGAGCTTGTTCACTCCTCTGCCATTGGAGTATCACCATTTCACGGCACAAATGAGAAACTTAGTTCCCAATCAAAGCCAAGAGTTACTATGTAACTCCCTCATTTCTCTCAAATTCTTTCATATTTATTTTCCTTCAAATAAATTTAAAGCTTGGGCAAAAAAAAAAGATGCATCCTAGCAAAGGGCTAAAACATCCTCTTTTATGATCCAAGACAAGCCACGATGACAAGAACTAAACAAACCACAAGAAACGACCAACGACTTGTTGGGCATCTATCACTTGCTCAGCACAGCCCATGGTGCTGTATGAATACAAAGAGGGTGAGGCTGCTGCCCTAAGGAGTCCATACCCTAGATCTGAGAGAAATCACCACCCAGTGTTGCATAGGAACGGAGGGGTCCAGATTTGCAAATTCCACAGGAGTGCAATAGAAGACATATTCCAAAAAAAAGAAGAAAATAAATTAGTGCTATCAGGAAAACACAGCATGGAATATGGAGACTTGACGATAGTACTAAAAAGTGAGTTCAATTTATATCACTTTAAATTGCAGAAGAGGTATTAAGGCAATAGGAACAAAATGAGAGTAATTCTTTCGATGGGAAAGGAAAGGACTACATATGCTATATAGCTGCGTTAAGTTAGGACCTTTTGAATGCAAAGCCTCAAATAATGAGAATACAATTACGAAGAGACCAGGAAAACACGTGAGCAACTTGCTTTGAGAAAAAACTCACAGTACAGCTATGTCTGAGATCTTCTCCCTGGGCCTCTGCCATTAACCTAACTGGCTTCTCTCTGTGTGTTTAGTTTTCTCTGTCGCGTGCAATTGTCACATCTTCTCTTCTACTTCGTATTAATTCTTGCTGTCAGACTCTGGGTCTGCTGCCATGTCACTGCCTGGCAGGCCTGTCCTCATGCCATTAGCTCATGGCATTCTTCCAATTTCAGCTCCCACGGCTTTTTCCTTCTGATTTCCCAAATTAAAATTCTCAAGAGAATCAAATTGGCTTGGCCCATGTTTTTCCCACGGAAGGCCATGACAGAGGTAGCTGTCTGGTGTCCCATCCCAATCAAATCAGCCACCCCAGGAAAAGGAGAAGAGGGAGGACACAGTCCTCAGAGAGCTTTCTCCCCAGCAGGGGCTGTGGGCAGAGCAGTGTCCTTCATGGGAGCTGTGAAGTAGCTAGCAGAGGCCGTGAGTAACAACTCGGGTATAGGCCAGTGAGTATAAAAACATCCCTTAAAGGCCAAAATTATGTTTGAAGACTTTACTACACTAACACATACAATTATTTTATTTAAAAAAAAAAAAAGGCTCCTAAAGGCAGAAACCAATCCATGTAAAAAATTGCAACAGGCAGTACCTGAGACCGTGAGATGGGCCGCTGAAACATAAGCAACTGTGTTCAACATAAAGAAATTTGAACACTCATTATTAACTGGAAAATTGTTTCACACCAGTGCTTCCAAGCAGTTTAAGTATGTGCAATAACCATCTAATATTTGTTTAGCACTCCCTATATGCCAGTCACTGCTCCAAGTGAGTACTCTGCATGTATTACTGCATTTAATGCTCACTATACCAAATTACATGGACATTTTCACACTGTATTTTATAGACAAGGGTAAGAAGGCGCAGAGAAGTCAGATCACATTAAATGGTAAAGCCAGGCTTTGGGTCCTGGGTTCAGTTCTCAGTCTAAACCATCACAATATGCTGCCTCGGTGTGGGGAACAAACACTGCTCAGACCACAGTTGGGCCACAAAGCCCTTTCTTTACAATGTCCTTGTAAGATATATGTGAATAATCAAAATGTCTTGATTATGTTGAAATATTAGAAGAGAAGAAAGAAGCAGAGGTGGGGAAAAGGCTTTATGGGCAGCTCCTGGGGAAGGAACAGTTCCCAGGAAGACTAGAAGGAAACGGAGAGCTACACTAAGGAACACAAAGCCAACAGGAGGAAAGAAGGAAGGAAAGAAAATCTGCAAATGTGGCTGTTAGAAAATGAATGTGCTGGCTGGGTAGTGAGGTCTGTGAAGTATTCCTCACAAGCAAGGTCAAGGTAGACCCCAGAATCAACATAATCCACAGCACCCTAGAGCATACTGACATGGGCCTGGACCTCCTGAAAACTAGCTGTGTTCAAAGAGGGAGAAGGTGTTACATAAATATGTAACCAAGTACCCCATTTTTCAAAGAGATGTTTTCTTTTTTTCATTCCCCACTTCCTACGCAGCCTTTTAGAAATGCTAAAAAATAGCTTTTTACTCCCTCCTTCACCAGCCATTCCCTACTAAGTTCATCCAAGTCCTCAAGAGTTAGTCAATTTACAGACCAAAGCATGCCTGCTATGGAACTCTCACTCATCAGGAGGTTGCCTCGAGAGAACAGTCGAAAAACATGCCCACTACTCTCTCCCACCTGAGGGGTTTACAGCCTAGTCACACCCATGAAGATGCCAGCAGTCACCAGCTCAGCCACCTCGTTGATAAGGCACCAAGCTAACCCAGGTATCCCCCACCTTGCTCACACCCTCCCTTGACTTTTAAAAGTGCCCACTTTCTGCTCCAAAAGCTAAGGGGTACATTTGGAGGTGGGACATCTGTGCTTCTTCCTCTAAGCTAGCTTTGGAAATAAATCACCGTCTTTATATCAGAGCTCACTCTTGTTCATTGCAAGTGGCTAGTGACCAATCTGCAAGCAGGTTACAGATAAGACACAAATGTCAACTTGTAAAACATTAATGAAAGCAGGAGAAAAGTATGCAGTTGCAAATAAAACAGCTGTTTAGAAGGTAAGCTCCCCCCTAAAAAAGAAAACTTTAACCAGTGTTTTTTTAAAAAAAAAAAGCCATTTCATATTTGTCAGTATTTTTCAAATATTCTTCACTCAGCATAAACTGCTTTTAAGTAAGTTAAAACGAAACAAAAAGAATGGATGGTACCCAATTATCAGGACAGTCATGGCTGCAGGATAATGTGGCCATGCTTACAAGTCAAGATTGTCATTCCTGGGCTGTTACTTGAGGAACTACACAAATCACATGCCTCAGGTAGACCAAACTCCCTAGAGAGCAGTGAACCCCAATATACACAGTGAGTTCACACATGTTCTACACTTGTTTCAGAAGCCAATGTGTAAAAAGAATGGCCAGTATTCCGATGAGGAGCTACTACAAGACAAAGAGAATTCTCACAAGAGGACACTGGGGGCCTGGGGCCCACACTTGCACTTACCAGCCTGACTTGGGTGGGACTGAGGGTTGCAGCTAGGACATGGTGAAGCCAGGAATAAAAGAAGTCCCTTATTAACAGAAGCTGTTGAACTTAGTAGCAGAACACTGAAAATGAAGAGGAAGCTAGGCTTGATCTAAGGGCCACAGGAAAGAGGATTAAGGCAAGGAGCTAGGAAGCAAAGAAAGAGTTAGACTTGAGAAAGTCAAGAATGGAGAGCCTCCATGGGAGCTCAACTTGTCCCCGAAGGGAAACTCTGAGGTCAGGGATATTTCTATTCATTTTGTTCACTGCCATAACCACAGGGTCTAGAACAAAATGAGGCACAGAGTAGATACTCAATTAATATTCGTTGAGTTAATGAAGTAACAGACCCTGTCATGATGGCTTTAGGAAGATTCTCCAGATTGATCTTGCAAGAACCCAACCCTGTGGGCTCTGTTCTAAAAGATGGGACAGTTACTGAGGGCCCTCTACCTGGACTACTGCCCTCACCATACCCTAAGGCACTACAGAGAGGTCTTTGATGTGGAGGCAAAGCACTGTATGTGCATTTAGGTTCTCCACAAATAGGTTTACAGTTGTGTTACTTCAGGCCCAACACATTCTCCAGCTGAGCCTGAATCTCTCAAACTGGCAACTCTGCACCACCACTTCCAGAATTTGTAAAGATGAGATGTAAATGTTCAGATGGTTAATATAAAAGTTTGTTAAATATTCAGAAGTCACAGGTTCATGTAAGACATCTTCAACCCAATTTCTGATGCAGAAGTTAGAAGACTGGTTGCACCTTTTAATTCATCTCTACCAAGTTTCAGAGCTAAGGGCCAATGATAATAATGGGGATAATGTTAACTGTGAACAATGAATGCAATTAACAAAATAAATAGAAATCACTAGTAAACACCAAAAAATGTTTCCAACTTCACTAGTAATAAAAGAAATGCAAGTTTTAAATAACAGTTTTCGCCAGATGGCCAACTATGTTTCAAATAATGAAACGGTATTTGCAGGAGCAAGGGTAAATGATCTATTGCCTGTAATGGTAGGGAAGAAAAAAGGGAGAATCTTGTGCCCACCACTCAATATCACTCCTTTCTTCTTCCTGCTCAAAAAGGGTGAATGTAAATAAGCTGCCATAAGAAACTGAAAATCTCTATGAGGAGATACTATATGTGACATACTTAAAGAGAAAATACTAAATGATAGTATGAAAGTTGTTAATAGCAGTAGTCTCAACCTTAAAATTTAGCATATATTAAAAACAAAGTAAGGTTAGGTATCTTTTGGAAAAGCGTTATCCTAAATCTCCTTGGCCTATAGCAGGGGTCCCTAACCCCTGGGTCCCAGATCAGCAGGGGTATTAGATTCTCAGAGGAGCGTGACCCTACTGTGAACTATGCACATGTGAGGGATCTACGTTGCATGCTCCTTATGAGAATCTAATGATAAATGTTATGCACTTGAGTCATCCCAAAACCATCCCCCAACCCAATCCATGGAAAAACTGTCTTCCATGAAACCAGTCCCTGGTGCCGAAAAGGTTGGGGACCCCTGGTGTATAGTATAGTGCAATGATTGAGAATGTGGGTCTGAAGTCAGAGTGGGGCTCACAAACCCGGGTCATCAGTGACCAGCTCTGTGACTCTGGGCAGGTGACAATGCTTCCGAGCTTTAGTTTTTTCATCAACAACCTAGAACCAATATTGGAGTTTACATGTTGAATTGCAGTGAAGGAAAATAATGAATCAAATATTACTAAGTTATCCTGTCTGGATGACAAAGACTGGTGGAACCATTAAAAAGAAAAAGGGAAGTCAAGAGAGGAAGCTAATTTAAGGTCAAGAAAAAAAATGCATGTTAGCTATTTCAGAACGCAGCAGATTAACTACACAAATTCCACAAACGGTTGCAGATAAAGGTCAGGGCCAGAAATTTTGACTGTTGATTATTTGAAGAAAGGTGATTAACATTAAATAAGGAATGGTGTTTTGTTTTTTATAGAGACGAGGTCTTGCTATGTTGCCCAGGCTGGAGTGCCGTGGCTATTCACAGGCACGATGCTATACTGATCAGCACAGAAGTTTTGACCTGCTCCATTTCTGACCTGGGCCAGTTGGTTCCTCCTCAGGCTCCCAAGAGGTCACCATACTGATGCCAAACTTAGTGCAGACACCTGATTAACATCACACACTACACTACAGCCAGGAACTCCTGGGCTCAAGACATCCTCCTGCCTTGGCCTCCTGGGAAGCTGGGACAACAGGTGCCACCAGGGCAGCTGGCAAGAATAGTTTTTAAAAGGAAAAAGTAGAGGAAATCTACAGTTGAAAATAGAGAATTAAACTAAGAAGGAGACTCACAAATGGAGAGCAGAACAGAAGGGAGGGGGCAGAGGGAGAAAAGGCAGCTAAAATGAGGTCCGAGAAGAGTGCAGAACCAGAGGGGGCCCAGAGTTGAGAATGCTCCAAAATGCCAAATGTTTTTAGGTTGTCATTTTTGGCAAGAAATAATTCTATGACAAATCATGCTTGATTCCTGCCTTTCCCTTAACCCCCTACACATCCACTCTACATGCAAACATCCCACAGATCTGCTCACTTCTCTATCTCCACTGTGAACACATTACTCTGCTCCCACTCTTTCCTCCAACCCAACTCCCACACAGCAGCAAAACTTAACTTAAAATATGAATTGGATCTCCTTACTCCCCTGCTTAAAACCTTCAGTATCATTCTGTTGTATTCAGGATAAAATCCAATTCCTTCCCAGAGTCTGAAAGACCCTGCATGATCTGATCTTTGCTCACTCTGCAGCCTCATCAACCCCTAAGCTAACCTAACTCCAGCTTCAATAGCCTCCCTTCTGTTCCTGGAAAAAAAAATGCCAAAGTTTTTTCCTTCCTTGCAGTCTTTGTACATGCTCTGCCTTCCTCCTAGAATGCACTTCTCTCACCTTCTCCAAAACCCAAATACAACCTGCATAAGAAACCCCCGGCCAGCTCTCAGTGGGCTCACCTCCGAAAGCCTTTGTAACTGGGGTCCCCCAGTTGTTAGTTGTATATAAAGCAGATGCACACAGTGGCAGGATGTGCGATCCATATTTTCTAACTTCAACTAGCTTTGATTCTAAATCGGTAGATTACTGAAAAGACCACACAAAGACATGTAAGAAATAATTATTCATTGAACAAAGATCCACATGCCTATAAAACACATTTTCCCATTACCTTTTTACTACTGATACTCTGGATTTAACTTCATCATTGATTCTCTCTTCCCTTATACACACATACAATCAAAGGAGGACGAGGACCTTCATGAACTTTTTCTGGACCATTAATAAAATTCAGGCTCCAGTTCAAAGGACACTAAGCAGGAGATTGCTAGCATCCTCTAGTCACCAAGTGATATGGGGTTCATTATTCTATTTGTTCAACTTTTTTCAAAATTGATTTTGTGTTTTTTATTTATTTGATTACAATTATGTCTCTGGTATAAAATGTCATTGATGTACAGTCTTTATTTTCTCTATTACAAGTTTGATATATAATAATTTGGTTTTAAATATTTTCCTCTTTATGGCCTTTTTTTGGATTATGCTTTTGAACTCTGTATTTTTAGGTAGTCAAATGTTTTTCCATTATTTTGAAGAAGGCAGTTCCTTCTGTCACTTACACACTTAAAATACACCCACCTGTTTACATTCCCGACCATTTTAGAAAAATTCACTTTAATTTTCTAATTGTCCTACATTTAAAAAAAAAATTCTGGAATATAAGTTCTTTTGTTCCTTTTTCTTCCTGTATCACCTTTTGAACAATAGTTTCATGTCATATTTTTTATTACCTAATACAATCACCTATATTTTTTTCTTTTTTAGAGCTTTAATTATCGTTTCAAAATTCTTAACAGTAAGCATCTACTGTTATGCAAGATATTTCATATAAAAATCATTCCTAATCCTTAGAAATCCTACAAGGTAGATCTTATGTTTCCATTTCATGTATTGGGGGGTGGGGACAGACCTCAAGGGAAGCAAAATATGTCACACAGTAAAACCAGAATCAAACCCAGGTCTCTCCAATTCCTAACTCATGACCTTGCCATTTTCAAAGTTTCATTCTCAAACTGTTCAGCAGAATTACCTGCCCCCACACTAAATAGCACTGGGCTGTTGGGTTTAATTTGACATATGAAATAGGTGTGTAGCATCCTTTCACCGGGTTTCACGCTTACTAGAGACTTGGAAAACCAATGGATCTACTTCTTAGAACTGGGCGGCAAGGGCAGTTTCGTGGCACCTACAGGCAATGCTATTCAAAATGTTGGCCCCTTTAGCTGGGCAGGATGGCATACACTTGCAGTCCCAGCTACTCAGGAGGCTGAGGCAGGAGGATCACTTAAGGCCAAGAATTCAAGGTTGTAGTGAGCTATGATGGCATCCCCACACTCCAGCCTGGGCAACAGAGTGACACCTCGTCTCAGAAAAGATAATATGCTGGCGCCTGAAGGGTTTGTCACAGGGTCCCTGCCCGACAAGGAATCTGTACAGAATGTAAATTAACCAAGTCACTAAGCACCTTTGTTTAGTTTAACTAACATTTTCCCACAGCAATACTTTCTCGATGAAAGCAGCAAACTCCTTATCATAAGCAGCAGTCTGCAGACAGGCGTTGATCTGTAAGCAGCAACTCCATCCCCCGCCCCACCCCCCACCAAAAAAAGAAAAAAAGCCCCTGATTACTTAATCTAGTACTATATAATGCCAGATTACATTAACAATAAATTATATATTATACAATATTCATATACAATAATATATGTTATCTGATTACTATAATCTGGTATTGAAACACTTTTGGACAAACTAACACAAAAGTCTAAATGAGACTAACATTATGAAAAGTGAGATAATAGATATATGTAACTATGATGTCTGGAGAGCCGATTTAGACAAATTTAGAGTAAATTTGATCTGACCTGGAAAGCCGCCTGGACTCTGGACACTGAGGTGGTTAAGATGGGTGGGGAGAGCTCTCAGCATTGCAAATCTGCCCTGCCTGGATTCAGTCACTCAGCTCCATCAGCATGTGTGCGTGCTAGTTCTTGTGAGTTAAATAAATATAAACAAAAGGCTTAAAGTATGGATTTTATAAATAAAAATTTTATTATAATAAAGGGCTCATTGGGTGGAAAACATTGTATAAGTACAAACTTGTGGGCTTCTTTTTTAGCATTCAGGGTTGGAGAGTAAATAATCTTAAATTTGAGAAAGTTTGGGATTATTAGCCCTCTGTGTTAGTACAATGTTTCATAGGCGTGTTATCCACACTATAACACATGATGTTATAGCACATCATGTAATATATGCAATATTACATGAGTAAGATAGTTAATTTACCTTTTTTATATCTTTTTAAAGAGACAGGGTCTTGCTCTGTCGCCCACGATGCAGTGGTGCGATCATAGCTCACTGTTGCCGCAAACTCTTATCTCTAATGATCCTCCTACCTCAGCCTCCCAAAGTGCTGGAATTATAGGTGTGAGCCACTATGCCTGGCCTAATTTAAATTATAAATTATTATTTTGCTTTGGTTTTCTAAGAACTAGCTTTTCAAAAAATGAAGAGAAGGGATATGACAACTCAATATTGTTAAAATGGCCATACTGCCCAAAGCAATTTACAGATTCAATGTTCTTCCTATCAAACTACCACTGACATTCTTCATAGAATTAGAAAAACTATTCTAAAATCCACATGGAACCAAAAAAGGAGCATGAATAGCCAAAGCAATTCTAAGCAAAAGGAATAAAGCTGGAGGTATCACATTTCCTGACTTCAAACTGTACTACAAGGCTACAGTAACCAAAACAACATGGTACTGGTACAAAGACACACAGACAAATGGAACACAATAGACAGCCCAGAAATAAAGTCACACACCTACAACCATCTGATCTCTGACAAAGTCAACAAAAACAAACAATGGGGAAAGGACTCCCTATTCAGTAAATACTGCTGGAATAACTGGCTAGCCATAGGCAGAAGACTGAAACTAGACCCCCTTCCTTACTCCACATACAAAAATCAACTCAAGATGAATTAAAGACTTCAATGTAAAACCTAACACTATAAAAACTCTTGAAGAAAACCTAGGAAATACCATTCTGGACAGAGGACCTAGCTAAGATTTCATGATGAAGATGCCAAAAGCAACTGCAACAGAAACAAAAATTGACAAATGGGACCTAATTAAACAAAAGAGCCTCTGCATAGCAAAAAGAAACTATCAACAGAGTAAACAGACACCCCACAGAATGGGAGAAAATATTTCCAAACTATGCATCTGACAAAGGTCTAATATCCAGAATCTATAAGGAGCTTAAATTAACAAGCAAAAAACAACCTCATTAAAAAGTGGGCAAAGGACAAGAACTTTTCAAAAGACGACATACATGTGGCCAACAATCATATAAAAAAAAAAGCTCAGCATTACTCATAATTAGAAAAATGCAAATCAAAACTACAATGAGATACCATCTCACATCAGTCACAATGGCTACCAAAAAGTCAAAAAATAACAAATGCTGGCAAGGCTGTGGAGAAAAGGGAACACTTATACACTGCTAATGGAAATATAAACTAGTTCAACCAGTCTGGAGATTTCTCAACTTAAAACAGAACTACCATTTGACCCAGCAATCCCATTATTGGGTATATACCCAGAGAGGAATAGAAATCATTCTACCATAAAGACACACACGCATTTATGTTCATCGCAGCACTATCCACAATAGCAAAGATATGGAATCAACCTAGATGTCCATCAACGGTAGACTGGATAAAGAAAATGTGGTACATATACACCATGGAATAATATATGGCCACAAAAAAAAGAACACGATCATGTCCTTTGCAGCAACATGGATGGAGTTGCAGGCCATTATCCTAAGCAAATGCAGGAACATAAAACCAAATACTGCATGCTCTCAGTTATATGTGGAAGCTAAACACTGACTACACATGGACACAAAGAAGGGAACAACAGACCTGGGGGGCTACTTGAGGGTGGAGGGTAGGAGGAGGGTGAGGATCAAAAACAAACTACCTATTGGGTACCATGCTTATTACCTAGATGACAAAATAATCTGTACACCAAACCCCCATGACACTCAGTTTACCTATATAACAAACCTGCACATGTACCCCTGAACCTGAAAGAAAAAAAAAAAAACTAAAAATACAACTACCATATGATCCAGCATTCCCACTACTGAATATTTATCCAAGGGAAAGAAAATCAGCATATCAAAGGGAAACCTGCACACCTCATGTTTACTACAGCAGTAGTCACAACAGCCAAAACACAGAATTAACCTAAGCGTCCATCAATGGATGAATGGATAAAGAAAATGTGGTCTATAGATAGATATAATGGCATACTATTCAGCCACAGAAAAGAATAAAATGCTTTAATTTACAGCAACATGGATGGAAATGGAGGTCATTATATTAAGTAAAACAAGCCACACACAGAAAGACAAGTATCACAAGTTCTCACTCAAATGTATGGGCCAATAAAGTTGACCTTATGGAGGTAGAGAGAAGAATGGTGGTTACTAGAGGCAGGGAAGCGTGGGAGAGGGGTAATAAAGAGGTTAGCTAATGGGTACAAACAGAGTTAGACAGAAGGAATAACTTCTAGTGTTTGACAGTACAGAAGGGTGACTATAATTAAAAATATTTCAAAATAACAAGAAAAGATATGAAATGTTCCCAAAGCACATGATAAATGTTTGAGGCAATGGATATCCCAATTACCCTGATTTGATCATTACACATTGTATGCATGTATCAAAATATCACATGTATCCCATAAACATGTACAGTTATGTATCAATAAAAAAAGGAAAAGAAATAGGCTGGATGCAGTGGCTCACATCTGTAATCCCAGCACTTTGGGAGGCTGAGGCGGGTGAATCACTTGAGGCCAAGAGTTCAAGACCAGCCTGGCCAACATGGTGAAACCCCATCTCTACTAAAATTACAAAAATCAGCTTGGCATTGTGGTGCGCACCTGTAATCCCAGTTACTTGAGAGGTTGAGGCATGAGCATCGCTTGAACCCAGGAGGCAGAGGTTGCAGTGAACCAAGATCACACCACTGCACTCCAGCCTGGGCAACAGAGCAAGGCTCCATCTCAAAAAAAAAAAAAAAAAAAGCAATAAACAAAACTAAGGGAAAAAAAATGGAGAGAGGTTGATAAATAGAATTTACAGACCCCCCCAACTCTTACATGTCACAGTCCGCACTTCCACACAGCAAAGGAGTTCTCCAAAACTTTGGGGGCACCGTGTTTCATTTGAAGGACCACATTTTGAAGGGATACCGGCAAAACAGAACATGCAGAAAACAGCAGGATAAAGAGTCTTCAAGATTGATGAGAAACAACTTTGAGAAGGTAAAGTCACAACATCTGTTCTGAATTTTGACAGATATTAACAAGAACAATTATTAGATTCACCCTGCATGGTCCTAGAGACCCAACAAAAAGCCAGTGTAGGTATAAGTTACAGGGAGGCAGAGCTGGTTTAGTGCAAAGCAGAATTGGCCACCTGCAATACAACAGGCTGCTTCATTACAAGTAACTATGAGACACAAATACCACTATTTATATTATAGAGACACTCTGCTGAGGACAGAGAGGCTACAAACATGGTCAAAGGGGGCCCTGCCCAATGCTAACAGTCTTTGAGTCTGAGCCAGTAAACAGTCAGTACATTGTTGGCATTAATACTACCTACCACCTTACCTTTAGGATCATAGCTCAGCTATATTATGCATTAGAGAAAACAAGTTTGCAAAATCAACCATCATCACACTATCATTTTTTAAGAAGCTTCACCCTAACTCCTGAAGATCTCATTTTAGCCTATGGATCACCTATGTTGGAGTTTTACTATGAGTGATGGGAAAAGTTCTCCAAAACCCAGTATGTTTAATTCCATTCTTCAATACAGGTCAGAGATATTTTTCAGCAAGACTATTAAGTAGGGAACAGGAAGGAAAAACAAAAGTAGAAGCAAAAGGAATAAATCCATATGGAAAGAAGAAAAACAGAGCCAGTCCATCCTCATACACCCCACTCTTCCAACCCGTCAGTCATCATTACTCAAGCATCATTACTCAAGTGACATTAAACAGGGCTACTGTTTAGTCCTATTTACTCTGCCTAGTTCTTGCTGTGCCTCAGGGAAAGAAATCAATGCCTCCCATCCCAGACATTCAAAGAGTTTTGGGATGAGTTCAACTCTGGCTCCATTTTCTGTAAAATCCCTGGGGACTTCAAAAACCATTACAAACAACTTAACAGTTAACTTCTGGGTTTCTCCATTTCTCCATCTCTGCAGCAGAGGAAAAAAAGCTTCATGGAGAACTATTTTGAGAGGTATCTGATGTCTGTGGAGTAAACAGCAATGACCTGATGAAAAGTCCCACATAATGCTAAGCTATGAGATTAATTCGCTTGGGTGGTGCCACCAACCTTCATTATATTCTTTACTCTCTTTGAAGTATAATACAAATGGTGATGATAACCAGTGAGAGAACTTTCTTTTGCAAGAAACATTTTATAAGGCCATTCAAATATTTTATAGTAAAAAACAGACGGTATGTTATTTTAGACTTTCCAAAAAATGATTAATATTAAAATTGGAACAAACACAGCATGTTATTCACTCTTAATATAATTGAACACTGGATTCTTTTCCTGTATTCTGAGAGGTTTTCCACTTGATATATAAATTATTTTGTGTGTTAACATTATAAAGCCCAGAGCATTACAGTACAGCAATGGTTCTCTTCTCTTTTCTTCTAGAGAAGTCTTCAACTTAGTTTGCTACAAAGAAACAAATAGTGGATTCATTAAGAGGAGTCTAACTCTAGTCTGTGTTCTGTAATTAACGACCAGTAGAACCCCAGGACCAGTCATTTAACCTAACTGGTTCTCATGTTTCCTTACCTCCATAAGACCCCTGAGTGATATGTTTTACTGAACGTAGAAAAATAAATGCTAAATTTTTCTGACATTTTTCATTGCTTTTTAAAATTCCAACATCTAAGAATGAATGAGGCTGGGCACGGTGGCTCACGCCTGTTATCTCAGCACTTTCAAATGCAGAGGTGGGCAGATCACTTGAGGCCAGGAGTTCAAGACCAGCCTGGCCAGCATGGCGAAGCGCTGTCTCCACTAAATATACAAAAATTAGCCAGGCATGAATGTCAGGCACCTGTATTCCCAGCTACTTGGGAGGCACAAGAATCACTTAATCCCATGAGGCGTAGGTTGCAGGGAGACAAGATTGTGCCACTGCACTCCAGCCTGGGTGACAGAGTAAGACGCTGTGTCAAAAAAGAAAAAGAAAAAAAATAATGAATGACAAGGCACAAGACAGCATAGAACTATGTCTCTCTGCTCCTCCCTACTAAGCACTATAAACCCTGGAAATAGCAGAGGAGATAACCAAAGGAGAACTCTGAAAGATGGTAAGAAGAAAACAAACCAGTTTGTGACCCCAAAAAATGGAATGAAGAACAGCTCAGGGAAACAGTATCCTGCATCCCCCTATGCAAAGTGGTCACCCAGACCCACCATTTCCCAACCCATGACATGACAACAAAAGGCAGCTCAGGTAGGCTCATTCCTATGACCCAGATCAAAGGAGAGTCCCCCTCACATCAGATAAGTCCTAGACCATCCAAAAGAAGGACCAAGCTAAAGCCCCACCAACAATAACTAGGGGAGCCTCGACATACACAATAGGGCAGACACAAGACTGCCCAGCTACAAGTGACCTGGCCCAGGAAGCCTCTCTGGTCACATGGGCCCAAGACACCCTTCCACTGCACACAGACATGAGGAAAACCGTGGGGCACAGGTAGAGAGATTCCATCTCAACAAGTGTCTGGCTCAAGAGCTCTCTGTCCCCCACAGGAAGGGGGACCATGCCACAGTCAGGAAAGCCCCTCAGTCTCCAGGGTCCTGAGACTACGTTTCCCCCACTGGGAGACACCTAGTAGCCCAACCTAGGGAAATTCCTTCTGCCTCCACAGCCAGCAATAAGAGCAGGGGGAAATGAGACGGGAGCCCTAGCGGCATCTAACCACCAAACAGACAAACACTACAAAGGCTCTGAAAGTTAAAGTGTCATTGGAACCACAGCCCACAAATGTAGGGCAGAACCTGTGTGCTAAGACTAACTGGGTGGCTGCCTGCTAAAACAAAAGATTTAAATGGGATTAGGAACATTCCCACTGGCTCCACCCCCAACAAAAAAAGATAGGCAAAATGTCCAGGATACAGTCAAAAATCACCCATCATACCAAGTACCAGGAAAATCCCAAGCCAAATTCCCATTTTAGCCAAAAAACTGACCCTAACCCTGACATAAATCAGATGTTGAAATTATCTGATGAGGATTTTAAAGCAGCCCTCTTAGAAGTGCTTCAATAATCAATTATAAATTCTGTTGAAACAAATGAGAAACTAGAAAATCTCAGAAGAGAAATTATTTTAAAAACCAAATATAAATTATACAACTGAAAAGTACAGTAACAAAAACTCACTTGATATGCTCAATAGTAGGATGAAAATGACAGGATAAAAAGAATCACTGAACTTGAGGAAAGAACAACAGAATTCACTCTATCAGAACAACAGAAAACAGGCTGTGAAAAGAAGCAGAGCCTCAGAGACCTGTGGAACAGCAAAACGTCCAGCCTTGTATCATTGAGCCCCAACAGGAAAAAGAGAATAGGGCTAAAAGAATATTCAAAGAAATAATGGCTGAAAACATTCCAAATTTGGTAAAAGACATAAACAGATTTAAGAAGCTGAGCAAATTTATGATCAGAATAAACAAAGAGAGGCCATCCCAGCATTTGGAAGGCCAAAGCAGGCGGATCACTTGAGGTCAGGAGTTTGTGACCAGCCTGACAAACATGGCAAAACCCCGTCCCGTCTCTACTAAAAATACAAAAATTAGTCAGGCATACTGACGCATGCCTGTAGTCCCAGCTACTCAGGAGGCTGAGGCAGGAGAATCGCTTGAACCCGGGAGGCGGAGGTTGCAGTGAGCCGAGATCACACCAATGCATTCCAGACTGGGTGACAGAGTGAGACTCCCATCTTGAAGAAAAAAAAAAAAAAGAACAAAAAGAAATTCAGGCCAAGGCTAGGATCAATGGTAAACATCAATAACTAGTCTTCTGAAAACTAAAGACAAAGATAAAATCTGCTTGAAAGCAGGCAGAGAAATGATACATGACCTGTAAGGAACACCAATTCGAACGACAATGGATTTCCCATCTGAAACCATGGAGACTAAAGGAAGGAGCACATTTTTCAAGCGCAGGGGGGTAAAAAGTCTATATATATATATATATATATATACACACATATATATATACACACACATATATATACACACACATATATATATACATACACATATATATATACACATATATATACATACACATATATATACACACATATATATACACATATATATACACACACATATATATATACACATATATATACACACACATATATATACACACATATATATACACATATATATACACACATATATATACACATATATATATGTATATATATATATACACATATATATATACATATATATATATATATATATGTATATATATATATATACACACACACAGAGAGAGAGAGAGAGAGAGAGAGAGAGAGAGAGAGAGACTCAAACTCCTGACCTCAGGTAATGCACCACCTTAGCCTCCCAAAGTGCTGGGATTACAGGCATGAGCCTGCACCCAGCGAAGGCTAATCTTTTATATTTTTAGTAGAAACAGGGTTTCATCATGTTGGCCAGGCTGGTCACGAACTCCTGGACTCAAGTGATCCACCCACCTAGGCCACCCAAAGTGCAGTGATTACAGGCATGAGCACCACGCCTGGCCGAAATTATATTTTTTAACAAAGAAGATTCAAAATTGTCTACAAGATGACCTCTAACTTCAGAGTTTATAATCTAAGGAGGGATGAAACATATAAAACAAAAATACAAATAATAATAGCAGGTGTTGTATAAGTAACACAGCCAGAGACAACGAAGATGGTTGAGAGGCAGGTACCGATATTTTGGGCTGCCATGATCAGAGAAAATTTCAAAGATAGGTCACAACAAACGGTCCACACACTACATTTAAATAAAGCTACTGAAAGAATGTATCCCTTATGAAAAAAAAGTAAAAGTAAAACTGAAGAGACGTAAAAGCAAAAAGTATGTTTACGGGAGAGTACAGGGAGGAACTATTCATCTGCCACTTAAGAAACACCTGAACAGGGGACAAAGAAGCATCAGTCACAATTCTTGGTCCTCGATCTAATCAGAAATGCAGAGGAAAATGTAAGAGACGGATGAAATGGGAAACAGGACAAAGAGGAGAGGGTTGGGATGAGATGGCATGGGATGGGTTGGGGTGGAATGAGCTGGATGAGATGGGATGCCACTAAAAAAGATTGACTGTACGGACCCTCAAGGAACACTGCAGAGGGCACAATTAACTCTTTCTGGGAAAGGCAGAGAAGGTTTCACAGGGTTAAGGCTGGATCTCAAAACATCAGACCAAAGTGACAAGTTAAAAGTGGGGAGGGGGCCGGGCGCGTTGGCGGGCCAGGCGCAATGGCTCATGCCTGTAATCCCAGCACTCTGGGAGGCTGAGGCGGGCAGATCACGAGGTCAAGAGATCGAGACCATCCTGGCCAACATGGTGAAACCCTGTCCCTACTAAAAATACAAAAATTAGCTGGGTGTGGTGGTGCTCACCTGTAATCCCAGCTACTCAAGAGGCTGAAGGCAGGAGAATCGCTTGAACCTGGGAGGCAGAGGTTGCAGTGAGCAGAGATAGAGCCATTGCACTCCAGCCTACTTCATCTCCAAAAAACAAAAACAAAAACAAAACAAAGTGGGGAGGGTACATTGGACCATAAGAAAAACAACTCCAGACATGCACACTGTATAATGGTGGCAGTGGAAGGGTGAGGAACATAGAAGTCAGGCTGGGGTCAGTGTAAAGACCTGGGCTAAGAGGTTGGATCTTCATCTGGAGGGTAATAAGGAGTCATGGAAGAATTTTAAACAGATAAGTGATACCAAAAGAAAAAAAAATTGAATAACTTTGAGAACACTGAATAGAATTAAATGAAAAGAAAAGGCACTAGAGGAGAGAAAACCAGTTACAGGCTATTCAGTTCCTTTTAACAAGTTTGAACCCCATGATATGCCATGCTCTAGGCCAGATGCTTAAAACACAAAGATTATTTCCATCACTGTCCTTCCAAACCAAGGAGACAGCAATGTAAGCAGAGAGAAGGAAAGAGAAAGAGGAAACTACATCCTACAAGCATTTCAGAGCTAAAATCAACAAGGCTCCATGGAAGGGCTCTATGGCATGAGGGAAAAGACAAGAATGAGGTTTTTACATTAGAAATCATAGAATGTTATAACTATGGCCAGTACTAGCATTCCAGAAATAAGGAACAAGCCGGGCGCAGTGGCTCACACCTGTAATCCCAGCACTTTAAGAGGCCAAGGCGGGTGGATCACAATGTCAGGAGATCGAGACCATATCAGCTAACACAGTGAAACCCTGTCTCTACTAAAAATACAAAAAATTAGCCGGGCATGGTGGCAGGCGCCTGTAGTCCCAGCTACTCGGGAGGCTGAGGCAGGATAATTGCTTGAACCTGGGAGGTGGAGCTTGCAGTAAGCCGAGATGACACCACTGCACTCCAGCCATGCGTGACAGAGTGAGACTCCTTCTCAAGAAAAGAAAAATTTAAAAAAAGAAAAGAAATAAAGAACAAAAGAGATGAACCAGTATTTGGGTACCAGACTGAGGAGGAATTATGTACCTCCTTTAAGAGGAAGTTCTGTTGTCTCTCCCAGGAGGGCCCTCCTCCCAACCTCCCAGGTGTCTCCTTCCACTACGCTTTTAAAAAAATGCTCACAGATATATAAATATATTTTGCCACAATGGGTAAGTACATCTGTGTTTGTCTCTCCCACTAGATTATATATTCCCCAAGGGCAGGGACTAACTGTATTCATCTTTCTATCTCTATTGCATGGGACCCAGCAAGGTTTCAACAAATGTTCAATGAATGGAGAAAATAGAAGAAACTTTATACTTTTTCAAAACTATTATAAACTTATTTTCTATCACATTACTAAATCATTCCTCCTCTACTACAAGAAGGGGGGGGAAATTATAAACAAATAGCTCTAGGTCTTCTATTTCTGTTCGAAAAGTCTAAAAATTAATCATGTTCCCAAAAGCAAAAAAACATAATATTGTAAAGGTCAATCAAAAGAAGGCTGGGCATGATGGCTCATGTCTGTAATCCCAGCACTTTGAGAGGCCGAGGTGGGCGGATCACGAGGTCAGGAGTTTGAGACCAGTTTGTCCAACATGGTGAAACCCCATCTCTACTAAAAATGCAAAAATCAGCTGGATGTGGTGGTGCATACCTATAATCCCAGCTATTCGGGAGGCTGAGGCAGGAGAATCGCTTGAATCTGGGAGGCAGAAGTTACAGTGAGCCAAGATCACGCCACAGCACTCCAGCCTGGGCGACAGAATGAGACTGTCTCCAAAAAAAAAAAAAATTAAATTTAAAAAATAAAAACATAAAAAATAAATAAATAAATAAAAATCTGAGGCTCCAGCAGCTCCTCATTCAGTCACCTCACATTTACTGAGCACCTACTACGTACCAAGCACCATGGTGAATACTACACAGCTCCTACCTGCAAAGAGCTCACACTCCAGAAGTTGCCTTTGTAAACTGCTGCACCAGAGAATGTTTCGTAAAAATCTACCTCCTCTGAAGGACCCACAGAGACCCTTGTAAGACTCATCAGCAAGCCAAAGAGCAGAGCTAACCCTCAAGGCAAAAAATATAATTTTTGACTGCAGCAGAACCAAGATCTCCTTACAGGAAGTTTTGTAGGAAAAAGGGAGAGGAGGTATAAAAAGACAAACATAGGATAAAAGGTAAAAAAGTAAACACAGTAGCAGTACTCTTACAAGGCACTTTCAAAAGGCAAGTAGACTACATATCAAAACTCAAATGGGCATAGCATGGTGGCTCACACCCGTAATCC
Source organism: Pongo pygmaeus (assembly GCF_028885625.2). Taxonomy (NCBI): domain Eukaryota; kingdom Metazoa; phylum Chordata; class Mammalia; order Primates; family Hominidae; genus Pongo; species Pongo pygmaeus. The sequence continues at coordinate 160,700,767 of NC_072376.2, read as the reverse complement.
CAGTGCTGCAGGAGGCCAAAGCAGGAGGATTACTTAAGGCCAGGAGTTCAAGGCTGCAGTGAACTATGATGGTGTAACTATACTCCAGCGTAGGTGACACAGTGAGACCCTGTCTCTAAGGAAAAAAACTACAAAGGCCACCCTTGACCAGCAGCTGCTACCTTACAAAGAAAGCCACAAAGGAAATTAATATTTCACTAGCTGCCACACTATATGGAACTGACTATAGTCAACTGCAAAAGCGGCTGGAAACCTCAAAAAGTACTTTAAATATTGAATTTTTATGGTAAAGTATGAGTGATAACATGTTGGAAACAACCTAGATGTCTATCAGAAGGGGAACTGGTTACACTGTCCTATACTTACGTGATAGAACACCACGAGAACATTAAAATCGTGTTTCAAAAAACACTAAATGGCACTGTGATATGTTTGTTACTGCATGATCTTGGGCTACTTCGACATCTCAGTCTCAACATTCCTCATGTGTAAAATGGAGATAATGGAATACTCAATGGCAATGGGAATGAATAATCCCAAACTACATGCAATAGCATGAAACATAACAAAATATGTACCATATAACTCAATTTCCAAAAAACACAAAAACCAGTCCCAAAAAATCTGCTACTAGAAGTCAAGATTATGGTTCTTGGGGGCTTTGAAGCCCTGAGACTTGTCGAGTGTGTGTATGTTCTGTTTTGCTCTGGATGCTACTTACACTGGTGAATGTGACTCATGAGAACCTATCCAGTTGTATACTCATAAAAGTGCACATATATATGTGGTACATTTCAATAAAAAAAATTTTCATGGAGATAATTATAGGATCCTCTTCATAGGAATGCTGTGAGAATTAACATTATGTTGCAAAGATTGACATAAAATGTTGCCTGCCTCATTATGAGTGCACAATAAATATTAGGTATTCTTATAATCCTCCTAATGCTGACAACACAAGAAACTCTACTAAGTGTTCTCTCAATGAACAAATTTCTGAAGTGAAATGATCACTCACAACCTCTGCAAAACCATAACCACTCTGTAAATTTCCTATGGCACTTACTTTGCGCTTTCCACCATAATTATTTGTGTTTGAGCCTGTCCCTCCCCTACACTTACAGCTCTCTAAGGGAAAAACACTTGGCAGTCTTTGTATCCTTCACAACACACACAACAGCAGGCTACTCAATCACTGCAGTCCGTTATCTGCAGAACATTTTAAGAATGGAAGAATTGTTTGAAAATTAAACATTTTACTGGGCAAAATAATGTCCCTTCTACACTTTATTTTTTAAGGTGCTGAACCTACTTTGTGGGTGGAACTTTAGATTCTGTTAAGAATGCCTATGTGTTTCTACTTGTTCACTTCTTCATTCCACAAATACGTATCGATGTACAAAGGTCAAGAAGCTTACTGTTAAGGGGGAAGGCACGTAAACAGGCACCGATGATTTGTTTCTGCAAGGCGCCTCAGTAGAGGAGGATCCATGGCTCCGCATTATGTTAACTTCCTGACTTGGTGATTCCTGGACAGTTGAGCAGTATACATATGAAGCCTCAGAAGTGAGGGCAGGCTGATACTTTCTCATTTTAGAAGGGGATCTGAGTACTTTTATTCCCTACTCTGAGCCCAGACTGAGATGGACAAACTTCTTTGTATTTTTGGCTAAATAGCTATGCAGGGAGATCCCAGGTCCAACTCCTCCTTCAAGGCCCCATTCTTTTTCTAGATATAACTGTTAAGGCTCCACGCATTTTATTTCTCACTCTGATACAAGTTCAACTCCTAAGATATTGCTCTGAAATTCTGTTCTTTCTTTTCTTTCTTCACTGTCACATCCTGGGTATTCTTCCCAGAATTTATAATCACAACTGTGCATTTGTTAAAAAAAAAATCCATATATATATGTTATATTTTACCCAATATGTATATATGTATACAAAAATTAGCCAGACATGGTGGCAAGCGCTTGTAATCCCAGCTACTCAGGAGGCCAAGGCAGGAGAATCACTTGAACCTGGGACGCAGAAGCTGCAGTGAGCTGAGATCTCACCACTGCACTCCAGCCTCGGTGACAAAGTGAGACTCCGTCTCAAAAGAAAAAAAAAAAAGTACAGAAGAATATGTACAGTTTGCTGTTATTTTCATAAAGTTTCAAAACAATATACCTTACATTACTCATAAACTCATACATATATAATACAAGTATAAAAACATATGTGGCCATGAAACATCCCAAATCCACAATAGTGGTTACTTATAGAATGGTAAGGACACAGGATGAGGAGGGTTCACAGGAGCCTTCAACTCCCACAGAGATTTACTTATATTAAAAAATATTTTGACTTGTTTCCTTCAAATATTAAAATCTGATAAAGCCAAATGCAAGTACTGAAGTATTCAGTATAGTATTCTCTATGTACTATGTTTCCAATATTTCATCCAAAAGGAAACAGGACCAGAAGGAAACTTGATAAAACTCATTTGGAATATGATAGTTAGAAAGTAGCAGCATATAACTTTAACACTGGCCACCAAATGTGGGCTACTCTAGCTCAGGTTTTTATTATCCCTTTGGCACAGAATCTAGCACAGGGCCTGACTCATAAGAGGTGCTCAAGTAAATATTTGCTTAATGAACTGGACAAGCAGGTAGAAAAAAGGCCAATTATTAATCTAGTCACCTCTGAATATTTTCGAATGTTTTGTTACATCTTAGAATATTTGACAGTATGAATAATAATTACTGATACACTGGATCTTCTCAACAATTGAGAACATACTTTCTGCCAGACAGCCCATTTTTTTAAAGGCATTACTAGGTGTTACAAACTGAATGTTTGCGTTTCCCCCAAAATTCATATGTTGAAACACTAACCCCCATGTGAGGTGGCACCTCTGGGAGTTGATTAGGTTTAGATGAGGTCACAAAGGTGAAGCCCACCTTATGGAATTATTGTAAGAGGAAGAGACTCAAGCATGTGTTTTCTCTCTCTCTCTTCCTGTGTCCCAAGTGAGGACACAGCGAGAAGGTGGCATGCAAGTCAGGAAGTGGGCCCTCACCAGATACCGAATAAACCAGCACCTTGATCTTGGACTTCCCAGCCTCCAGAACTGTGAGAACTAAATGTCTGTTGTTGGAGCCACCCAGCCTGTGGTATTTTGTTATGGCAGCCTGAGCTAAGAGACTAGGATTTAAAAAAAAAAAAAAAAAAAAAAAAATTCCACACACCAACACACCTTTCTGTTCATTACAAACACACCTTCTTAATTGCTAATAGGAAAGGTTCCTATGTGAGCCCTCATAAATCCCTGCCTCGGGGAGCTGATGAGACTCCCACACATCATCTGCATCCTGTCTCCCTGGACCAACAGGAATGCTCTGATTTTTAATGACTTCCATCTGTTTTACAGATGAAGCTTTGCTTATTTGGTAAAGACCCAAATAGGAAGTGAAAATACAAAAGGTCAGAGTTCTGATACCACCTAGCTGTGTGCACTGGGCAGGCCAGTTAGTCTCCATTTACCTGAAAACCATCTAAAATGTGAGATTTGGCCAGGTGGCCAAGGTGTCTTCAGTTTCTAAATCAGAATATTGCATTAGTTAGGAATGTCATTTAAAATATGTCATTTAAAACATGTGGGCCGGGCATGGTGGCTCACGCCTGTAATCAGCACTTTGGGAGGCCGAGGCCAGGAGTTCAAGACCAGCCTGGTCAACAGAGTGAAACCCTATCTCTACTAAAAATACAAAAGAATTAGCTAAGCATGGTGGCACATGCCTGTAATACGAGCTACCTGGGAGGCTGAAGCTCAAGAATCGCTTGAACCGGGGAGGCGGAGGTTGCAGTGAGCTGAGATCATGCCACTGCACACCAGCCTGGGTGACAGAGTGAGACTCTGACTCAAACATAAATAAAATATGTGGAAAACACAACCAAGTGGCCCTCAGCCCACTTAAATAGAAATGCACCTTGATGAAATATTGCTTAGATAATAATTATGCCATGCGGAACTTAAGCTTACAGTTGAATTGACCTCTCCACGAATGAACAGAAAGCAGCAGATAGTGCTCACAAAAATAGCCTCCTTCCCCAGTGCTCACACCCAAAGACAGCTGGAGACGCTAAGAGGGGAGGTCACACTCACAAAAGCAGTCACCACCTTGCAGTTTTCACTGATGTCATCAGTTCTGTGAAAATTTCATTAGCTGAGGAGAGCTGCTGCTGCAAGAACTGGATGAGTTTATGGCATCAACATCATGTTTATAATTCTTTCATAATATTAACTGATGTTTCAACCAAAACCTCGTTTTATTCCATCTGAGTGACTTTCTAGATGTTGCTGTACAGCTTGTAGCTTAATAAAGCACGAATATTTTCTCAAGCATGTGAAAATATCTAGATTTCCTGGTGTCATGGTAATCTGCTAAAGCACTGATAATTAGAGCTCTCAGCAAATACCTCAAGAATATTGTTCCCCATTTTTACCAACAAGAGAGATCAAGCATGGATATCATTTGAGATAATCAGACTGTTTATAACCCACTGTGCAAATTCTACACACCAAATACCGCAAATGTGTAAAAAGGAACAGAGCAGGCTGGCAGAGGTTAATGGAGGAACCTGCCCTTCCCAGCCCCATGTGCTGATCTCCTTACCCTTGGTCTCACCCCTAATCTCACCAAGGACTGGACAAACAAAAGTGCTTTCACAAGTTTTCCTTCATACCTTCACTGGACCTCAGAAGCACTTTTTTTTTTTTTTTTTTTTGAGAGGGAGTCTTGCTCTGTCACCCAGGCTGAAGTGCAATGGCGTGATCTCAGCTCACTGCAACCTCCGTCTCCCAGGTTCAAGCAATTCTCCTGTCCCAGCCTCCTGAGTAGCTGAGATTACAGGCGCATGCACCACACCTGGCTAATTTTTTTTTTATTTTTAATAGAGGACAGGGTTTCACCATGTTGGTCAGGCTGGTCTCAAACTCCTAACCTCGTGATCTGTCCACCTAGGCCTCCCAAAGTGCTGGGATTACACGTGCAAGCCACCACGCCTGGCCCCTCAGAAACACTTTAAAAAAAAAAAACAAACCAAATTTTTTAAAAGGAGCTACTTATGGTGTCCATGTGGAATGGCAGGGGCGTGTTTGGTTTGGTTTGTGGATATAAGGAAAAGAGATGTGGAGAGGAACGGATGATAAATCCTAAAGTAAATTCTCACGAAGTTTTTTCACATCTGGGAACTATTTGGGTTTTAAATTCTTAGCCCTGATTTTGCCTTAAGCCCCTTATTCCTAATCCTATCAAAGGTACCCTCCTCATTCACTTTCTAAGTCACAGACCCTCTAACCCTCACGGGTCGGGTGCCTCACATTAACTCCAGCCACACTGCTGCTGTCTTCCCCCCAGGCATCATGACTTCCAAAGATGAGGCTCTGTTACTACCCCACAGGCTGTGCACACCAGGCGACTGGATTCGGTGGTCACTGGTCATGGCACCAGGCGGCCAGGTGAAGTGAGAAGGGACAACAGGGGAATCGGTTGTGAGGGCTGAGCCAGGGAAGCACGAAGGCAGTGGGTTCAGACTTTGGCCCCCTCCAGAGCTGAGACCAAAATGAGGTTTTTCTCATTCTAATCCCATCTGACTCAACGAACTGCTTCCAGATTAGTTTTCCCAATTCCAACCACCTCTCCTGCCCAGAGTCCCCCAGATTCCTTAGCTGATCCTCACAGCCTTCCACAGTCTGGCAAGAACACACTTGCGAGCCTCCTCTCCCACCAGCTTCCATCACTCCACTCAGCCAAGAGAGTGATTCATTTTCACCTTCATGAGCTTCATCTTCTCACCCTGCTGATGTTGTGTTCATGTGTTTCCTAAACTGAAAATACTCCTCCCTCATCTGTGTGTTTCAACCCTGCCTTTATTCATTCAAACATTGAGCCCTCACTGTGCCAAGTGCATCTCAGATCCCAAGGAAAAGAAAAAAAAAAAAAAAAAATCAATACTACTTCTACCAGAATGCCACACCTGATCCTCCCACTGAAAATACCCTCCTTGCTTCTAAAGCCTCCAGCACCCGATTATGTGACAACCCTGATCTAGCTTCCACCTTGGTCATCTGCTGAGGAGATATGACTACTGGGAAGAGCTGCACATTCTTCAGCACACAGGCCGAGCACTCCAGGTCCCTTCACAATAGAGAACAAAGCACTTCAGGAACAAAAGAGTGACTGACAACATATCACATGCTCCCAAGAGGTGGAGATAAGAAGTGAAAAGCCTCCTCTAAACTGAGTCCAGGGAGGTCAGAGGTGTGACCCTGGAGAAGGCCACTGTCACAAGAGTGAGGACAGCAGAGAACTGCGGAGGAGGGAGGGTTGAACAAAGAAAGGGCAGGAGGAAAGACAGCACAGGCTGAATACAGACTCATTTCTGTAACCCACCTTTCCTCCACCCATACCCCCAAATAGCTTTAACAGGTCTTACAGGTTCAAGATAGTAATCACTGTTGAATAAATTCCAACACAAAAACTAATCTATGCCATCCCATATGCACGACTTGCATATTTACCAATGCTTTAAGTTACCATTTTATCCTCAGCTATCCTTCGAAACATTACAACTTTTTTCCTACTGCTGTACACTGAAACTCAACGGTTCATGGAATTTTCTCCCCTTTTGCTCCTGCAGATGGGAAAGTATCTGGGTTAAGGGAAAGAGATCAATGGAAAAGCAGAAAAAGAAAACCCTTCCTACAGATTTTGAGACTCACGCCACTTCTCCCTGCCATTGCTAAGAACTAAGCTGCTTTTCATGGATGCCGCAGCAGGCTCCTAGACTTCCCAGTCTCACCGGGCAGTTACTCAGGTGGTCACATAACCTGAATGTTGGTGTTTCCAGATTCACAAAACAAACACATTTAGAGACACAATTTGGTCTGTTTTCATAGTAACATGAATGCAAATCAGTTCTTTGATATGATGCAGCTGCTTAAGAGAGGCTTCCAGGCTCTCCAGCTGCCAGCTAATAAACTTACTTCCTCTTAATAACCTACTTCACCGCCCTTTTTAGAACTTTCACAGCTCCTCAGCCCAGGGTCTCCCTCTGCCTTACTTTTAACCAAAAAAGCAACCATGCACCTGGAAGTTAGGAAAACAACAGCTTTTCAACAATCTACCTCAGAAAAATTCTTGTCAATAAACACACAAATCTCAATTTTCCCGAAATCAGAAACAAGTTTGACCTGTAAAAGGAGTTAATACATTCAGTTTTTCACTACTAGAGACTTGAAAAATGTATTTGGTGACAAATTATGAAAATAGAGAGTGGTTTGCCTACCTAAAGGATAAAGAAAATGAGCATCACTTAAGTCAACTATGAGCTATGCCTTTATAATTATTTATTTAAAATCTCAGAGTACAATCTTCCTTATATGAAATAATTGCTGAAAATCCACACTAATTGGCCAAAATCACAGCTAACAATGACAGAGTGAAAATCAAATGCCTGTCCTCTTAGCAGTACATTTCTTCAAGCAGCTTAGTATTTTCATTTTAAGAAAAAAGAGCTCAGACTGATAATGTTGTAGGGGGAGGGAAGGTTGTCTGCATGACTTCTGTTTGAAAGCATACACTACATGTCATTTATGTCCTAGATATCATATACATACACCCATGGGATGCCCAGGGAATTCATGGCAGGACTTATGGTATCAGAAACACTATCTTTGCAATATTTGTGTTCTAAAAGTTACACACTATTGATCTGACGGGCATAATACAGCTTTCACTTATGTCTAAAGTTCTCAAGTCACCTTCCGAAAGCAACTGGGAATCTGTACCAATACATGTCAAATCCGGGACCAGAGAACAGAAAGAAGTAAAAATGGAGCACTGGATTGCAGACACAGCAGAAGAAATAGAACACAACAAGCCATCACTCGAAAACTGGGAAATCTAAAAGCAAAACTACAGCCTTCTGCTTTTATTTTTAGATTTAGTGATGCCTGAACATTCAAAAACTCTGTTTCAATGTTAAGTATTAATCATAAAGGTTCTGAAAGCTAAACAAGTCAATATTCAGAGCTGTTCTTTCCCTTTAGCTTAGATGTTATTCTTAATTTTTTTTTTTTAGAAAATAGTCGTCCATACATTTCATCATTTTGGAATCAACTGCATATATAAAATATACTACATATATTTTATAACATATGTATTATATATTTTATAATATATAATACATATTTTATAATATATAATGTATTACATATCTTATAATATATAATGTATTACATATTTTATAATATATAATGTATTACATATTTTATAATATATAATGTATTACATATTTTATAATATACAATGTATTACATATTTTATAATATACAATGTATTACATATTTTATAATATACAATGTATTACATATATTTTATAATATATTATATATACTATATTTTATATTATATAATAAAATATATATATATTTTATAATATAAATATATATTATATATTTTGTTTTATAATACATTATACATATTATATATTTATAGTATACATTATATATAAACATAAAAATATGAAATATATAATATATATTATATAATTTAATATATATGATTTTTATATTATATATAATTTAATATATATTATGACTTTTATATTATATACAATGTAATATATATTATATATAATTTATCTATTATATACAATGTAATATATATTTAACTTATCTATTATATACAATGTAATATATATTTAACTTATCTATTATATACAATGTAATACATAATAATTTATATACTATATACAATGTAATATATAATTTATATACTATATACAATGTAATATATAATTTATATACTATATACAATGTAATATATATTATTTATATACTATATACAATGTAATATATATTTATATATTATATACAATGTAATATATATTATATATTATTTATATATTATATATCATATATTATATATAATTTATATATTATATACAATATATTATATAATTTATATATACAATTTAATATATTAATTTATATATACAATTTTATATTATATATTATTTATATATTATATACAATTCAATATATTATATATTATTTATATAATATATAATATATTATATATTATATATAATATATAATATATAATATATTATATATTATATATTATTTATATAATATATAATATATTATATATTATATATTATTTATATAATATATAATATATTATATATTATATATTATTTATATAATATATAATATATTATATATTATATATTATTTATATAATATATAATATATTATATATTATATATTATTTATATAATATATAATATATTATATATTATATATTATTTATATAATATATAATATATTATATATAATATATTATTTATATAATATATAATATATTATATATAATATATTATTTATATAATATATAATATATTATTTATATAATATATAATATATTATTTATATAATATATAATATATTATTTATATAATATATAATATATTATTTATATAATATATAATATATTATTTATATAATATATAATATATTATTTATATAATATATAATATATTATTTATATAATATATAATATATTATTTATATAATATATTATATATTATTTATATAATATATTATATATTATTTATATAATATATTATATATTATTTATATAATATATTATATATTATTTATATAATATATTATATATTATTTATATAATATATTATATATTATTTATATAATATATTATATATTATTTATATAGTATATACAATTTAATACATTATATAATTTATATATACAATTTAATACATTATATAATTTATATATACAATTTAATATATAATATATAATTTATATATACAGTTTAATATATATTATATATAATTTATATATAATTTAATATATAATATATAATTTAATATATATTATATATAATTTATATATAATTTAATATATTATATATAATTTATATATAATTTAATATATATTATATATAATTTATATATAATTTAATATATATTATATATAAATTATATATAATTTAACATATATTATATATAATTTATATATTATACATAATTTAATATAATATATAATTTATATATTATATATAATTTATATATTATATATAATTTAATATATTTTGTATATTATATATAATTTAATACTATATATAATTTATATATTATATATTATATGTAATATATGTTATATATATTTTATGTTGTTTTTATATATATACGAAAATTCTTCCTGGGTCTTTGGAGTCTTTAGAGACTAGGTGAGCTGTGAATAACTCAGGAATGCTGTCAAACTAACCAGGAAGTCTTTACACACATAAATTTTCCAGAAGTCTCTTCTTTCCTGTTTGCAAACTGGTCTGACCCCTCAGAGCAAGTTGTACCACAGTCAGTACTGGGCATCTCAGACTGCTAATATCTAAATGCAGCATGCCAGTCCCTGCATCTCAGGACTGGCATGCTGCATTTAGATATTAGCAGTGACTGAACCGATTACCACACAGGGCTTTACAAAACACCTTCAGGTCATTTGACCCAGCGATGTACACACAGTTCTCACAAAGCAGATTTCTCAGCTTTAGTTCTTGCTGACGTTAAGACGACTCTTTCTGCTGACAACTGTTTCCACAAAGTACTCTCTAACTAGTAAATGACTCATACCGGAAGAACCCACTCCTGAAAATGTATTAATTTCATGCTGATAATAAAATGCATATGCCATGTGGAAAATGCCACCATGACACTACACAACTTCAAAGACATAGAGTCTTGCTTCTCATGAAAACTCAACGTAGTTCAACACGCCCAATACAAGATCTTTCAACCATACTGTGCCAAACTGTCAATTTTCAGAGTCAAGTATTTGTATGCCTAAACCCCACGCACCCACCACAATTAAATTCAGTATGATTCAGTCTCTCTGCAGGACATTCACCTTATGGCAATGTGGAAAATGCTGCACTAGGAATAAAACTGTTCTCTTCATTCAAATTGTTACTTCACTATATTACCTCTTTGCAAGGCAAGGTCACAAGAGACATACTAAGCGGTAGAACTATTCAGCAACTTTTTAAAAACCACTTATTTCACCGTATTTCAGAAATCAATGAAACTCAACTGTCAGTTTTCCAATGTGGAAACTCAGATTTAAAATAGAGTTTAGCAATATGTATCAAGAATTATACAAATCTGACTATAAGAATTTAACTATGGAAATACTGAGGCATAAAGATGTATTTTGCTATCACTTATAATAACAAATAGCTGGAAAGAAATCTAGATTAGTAATTGTATGCAATTAATAAAGAAAACTAAGCCAAGATTGCGCCACTGCACTCCAGCCTGGGCGACAGAGCAAGACTCTGTCTCAAAAAAAAAAAGAAAAAAATGAAAGAAAAAAAACTGGTACATTTAGAAGGTGAAACAATTAGCCATTAACAATATTCTTAGTAAAACATTTAGTATGGCAACATAGTCATAATAAGGACTACTATACCCTTTTTTAAAAATGGAGAACAAAACAAAAATGTCATAGTATGAACATAGTTGAGGGTCTTGACAAGGAGATATTTAAGATGTAAAAGCAGCTCCCCGTATTTTTAAATGTGTATATATGACTTGCATATTCCCAATATGTAGGGTGAGCCTACATCCTGGCTTGCCAGGTCCAGCCCAATGGAAATATGAAATCATGTCCCAGTTTGGTCAAAAATTAAATGGTTGCCACACCTACCTAGCTCCCAATAGTTTCTGGCATGATCTTAAGCTCACTGCAACCCCCACCTCCCGGGTTCAAGTGATTCTCCTGCCTCAGCCTCTTGAGTAGCTGGGACTACAGGCACAGCTAAATTTTGTATTTTTTAGTACAGACGGGGTTTCACCATGTTGGCCAGAATGGTCTCGATCTCTTGACCTCGTGATCCTCCCGCCTCAACCTCGTGAAATGCTGGTATTACAGGTGTGAATCACCGCGCCTGGCCCCGCCAGTAGTCCTAGGTTAGGTCACTAACAGTTACTCCCTAAATATATAGGATTAAGCTTCCCACCATCAAATGCAAATCTGAGCCCTTGCATCTTCTCTCATTCTCTGGAGTTCCCAAAAGTGGGAGGTGGAGGACAAACGGCTTAACCCACACAAAATCGATGCTACCAGCCTAGCGAGGCATCTTCCCTTGGCCCAGTCCACCCTCGGTGGACTTGCTCTCAGAGGATGCCATGCCAGCAGCACTCCTTTAGGTACCTGCTCACCCTGCTGTGCCTCAAGTTCTGTTACTACTTGCCTTTTCTGTCACCCCATGGCTGCTGCCCTGCTTGTACCACCCACAAGATGAGGCAGGCTTGTCATGACTTGGGTATTTCCTTCTCTCTGGATAGGCAAGTGACTTCCCCTTCTCAAGTCCCTCTCCATGCAAAGGAGAAGAGGGGAATCCCACAACACGGCTGCCTGCTCCCTGCACTGATAATACAGTTCAGTCTTTTTTTCCTAGTCTCCTTCTTCCCAAGGCCCTACAGCCTCAAAGAGACACGCAAATGAGACTGAGCTGAGCACAGCATTTCATCACCTCTATAAACACTGCCCTCTTCCCTTCAAGCCTGCTGGCCAGGCTCCCTCCTCCACTATGGTACCATTTTGTTTCACCCTTAGGGGAGCTACTGTCACTCCCAGTAATGTGACCGCATGCAAAGTTGGGGTGTAGCTAGATACTGGGGTAGGAGAGGAGAGGTAGGGCAGAATCTGTCACCTAACTCCACACACTGGCATGCTGAGCCTCGGCCCTGATCAGACACGGGACCAGCTCTGCTCCCAGATCCACCCACAGCCACAGAAAAGGGGAAGTGAAAAGAGTGCAGCCATCAGAGGAGTAATTTATGGGTAGCTCACAGATTTTTAATTTTATAATTATGTTCCAACTTTTCTACAATGAGCATGTATTACTTTGAAAATGAGGGGAAAACTGAAATAAACAAATCTGTAAGTGTTCATAATGTTCAGATAATTAGAAATTAGTAACTTCCAGAAAAATTAAAGAGATACTGCAATCCCATATAACAAGGCTTACGTACAAAGAGCAAAAGTGACATTGTCCCACTCATACTCGGGCAAGACTATAAGGGTGTAAGTGTCTAGGGAAAATTACAGTGAAATGGCTTAGTGCATTTTTAAACAATATTCTTTCATTTAAACCTCAGAATAAGAGGAAATTTCAGGGTCAAGAGATTACCTATTTAGAATCATGAAAAGCTTAAATATTACAGACAAAAAATTAAAAGGCATGGTACATTCACAGACCCTTCTGAAAACAGGATAGGCAATCATCTTTAGAAGAAAATAACTTAAACTCAGTTTTAAAGTAACTGATCATTTGTGCTCTTGCCCTGACTTCCCCTTTCTGTCAATGTGATCCACCACTCCCCAGGCTCCCAAACTGAAGGAAATGTTGGGTCACCTTTGCATTCTTCTCTCTTCCTTACCTTCCTCACTGAACATCCAGCCTTCCAATTCTCTCTCCCAAATGCACTCCTGAGATAATCCATCTGCACTATGCTACAGCTTGCTTTCCCCCCTCAGGCCCCTTCCCCATCTACCAAATTAACTGAAAGGAGATGCCAATAATATTCTCCTGATCAAAATTTGTCAATGGCTTCCCATTGCCTGAAGAGAGTGCCAGCTCCTTAGGCTGGTACTCAAGATCCCTGGGCCCAGGGCCACTGCTTCATACAAGTCACAATGCAGTGCACACCTGCGAAGAGTGGTCCCTGGAGGTGAGTGCCAGGCTGTCCCACCCTCCACCTCTGCTCCAGCATGACTCCTCTGGCCGCAGCTTACATGCTCCCCACAGCAGTGGTTCTCAAGTGCAGCCCCTGAACCAGCAACATCAGCATCACCTGGGAACCTGCTAGAAATGCAAATTCTAGGGCGCTACCACAGGACCTACTGAAATGGAAACTGAGGATGCGGTCCAGCAGATGACTGATACACACAAACTCTGAGAACCATTGCCCGGAAGAAACCCTCCACATCTACCAAACTCATGTATTCGCTGTTCCCATGTCATGATTTCTACTTTCCTTTTCAGTCCCTTAGTTCACAGGACAGCTTCCTCCCGCCACCTACCTAAATCCTATCTACCCTTCAAAGTACAGTTTAAGTCCTTCCACCATAAACTCTTTACTGGTCATTCTAAGTGTTCTTATTTTTTGGCCTCCAACAGAATTCATTCCCTGTACCACTCACTCAACACTTATTAAAATGAAATGGAGCACGAGGATAACACTGCAAAGGAGATTACAAACAGATTTTATAAAATGTGCAATTTGGAGCAAAAAGGAGTGACATCCAGGAATCATGTGTTAAGAAATACTCTAAGGCTATACCCAGGCAGGAATAGGACATTTTGATTAGCAACACCACTATGAGCAGCTTCTTGGGGTATGAGGGAGAGAACACGTGCATATTTACTACCAATTTCTCATCCCTGCTCTAGGGCTTTAACCCAACTGAAATATGAAAAAGGGCTATGAAAGACCCTAAGACAAAACAGACTTCAGTCAGCATAATTTTTGCCCACCATTTAATGTTCTGTGCCCTTGGCAGGCACGTCTCCAACAGAACTGTGAGAAAGCGGCTCATGTCATGGCAGATCTCAGTAAGTTATGTCCCAGGTTAAAGAGTTGTAGCACACTGTAAACACAATGCATATCTAATTGTTTTCCCAGAATAACCCCCCAGTTACACTAGGCCACGTGATATGAGGGGCAAAAAGAGGCATTTTATGTCAGACATCTGTCATACAACAGGCAACACCCACTCTTTCAAAGGTGAGGAAATTCACACACATGCAAAAATCCTGTCTGAGCAGGCACTGAAAAAATGCCATCTATTTCAAATCATTTTGCTCCTCTCAGCACTAAACCGACACTTCTAGCAGGATCTCCCCTGTCACAAACCCATGTAGTTTTTACATCACTGATACCTCCACCTAAAGTATAAGCAACTTGAAGGCAGAAAGCAAGACTTGTCTGGATCCTCATGTCATCTAGCTGAGTGCCATGCATAGACTAATGAACAGTAACTACACACTGGCTGGACCTGCAACGTGCCTTTCTAGCATGAGGATTCCAATTCCTCAAGTTTTATCTCCCTATCTATAGGAAAGAGTGTCTTTAGAAACTTGGATTATAAAAACACAAAATTGATGGTACAATAAGGACCACAATTTATAATTTCATGTATATTATTCAAAGAAATAAAAAGCAGAGTCCACTCCCCCAACACCTCCTGGTTCACCTTTTACTACTTAGAAAAGGAAACTATCCCTCCAGAGGTATACTAAAGATGCTGCTGGAAATGACACAGACATGAGTCACCCTTGAAGGCCAGTCAGTGTGATCCAGTGTTAGAGATCTGACCGTCTGACAGGAAGGTTTTATCTTTAAGCCTTAGGTTCAACGTGAGGTCAACTTTGAAAATCACACCCTACCCGGCCGGGTGTGGTGGCTCACACCTGCAATCCCAGCACTTTGGGAGGCGGGTACATCAGGAGGTCATGAGATCGAGACCATCCTGGCTAACACGGTGAAACCCCATCTCTACTAAAAAAATACAAAAAAATTAGCCAGGCATGGTGGCAGGTGCCTGTAGTCCCAGCTACTAGGGAGGCTGAGTCAGGAGAATGGCATGAACCCAGGAGGTGGAGCTTGCAGTGAGCCGAGATCGCGCCACTGCACTCCAGCCTGGGTGACAGAGTGAGACCCCGTCTAAAAAAAAAAAAAAAAGAAAAAGAAAAGAAAATCACACCCTACCCAGACGATTCTATCCAGCCACACAGACTCTAATTCAATTACCAAAGACAGAAAACCAAATTTCCTAATGGTAAAAGGCCAGAGATACATAGCTGAAACGCAAATCATGCATATGCACCTTAAAACAGTTTAACATTAATGTAAATTTATGTCCAAAAGAAGAAAACTGACTGTAACAGCTATCAGCATAGCAGTTATTTTCTGCTGCCAGGACAAGCCCAGCCACAGGTTGATCAGATCAGTGATGAATATAGCCACTTATCTCCAGAGCCTCAATGTCACTGCAGGCCACCAGGAAGGAAAGACACGCTCTCTCGTAGGACAGAGCCTACCCCAAAGCTTTTACCATAGTACTATCGCCCTAACGGAAGTCCTCGAAACTCTTCACAGCATCTGGATGAACTGCATTTTGCTGTCTCAGCCTCCAACAGGCAAGGTGAAGTCTATGCTGTGATACAAGTCCCAGTGCACTAAGCTCCCAATGCTGCCCCACGAGCGAGGCAGCTGTTCCCTATCAAACCTTCACTCAACAGAAGCAGCACAGCGTCAAGTTACATGGGCAAGGAAACAAAGGGAATAGGAGATTCTCTCTTGTGCGCATTTATCAAAAGTTCTAGAACAATGATTTCTAGTCAGCTTGCTGTCTTGCGGGGGGCCCACAGGTAAGTCTCTGAAGGGAGAAATACGCTTCACACTGAACCAGCACAACTATCAAAATTCTATCACTCAGGCTGGGCACGGTAGCTCACGCCTGTAATCCTGGCACTTTGGGAGGCCAAAGTGGGTGGATCACTTGAGATCAGCCTTTCGAGACCAGCTTGGCCAACATGGTAAAACCACATCTCTACTAAAAATACAAAAAATTAGCTGGGCGTGGTGACGCATTCCTGTAATTCCAGCTACTCAGGAGTCTGAGGCAGAAGAATTGCTTGAACCCAGGAGGCAGAGGTTGCAGTGAGCTCAGATTGCACCACTGCACTCCAGCCTGGGCGACAGAGCAAGGCTCCGTCTTAGAATGGTTTTTTTCCATCATTCATCCGCAAAACGGCAATTTCCTCATTAGCAGTAGGTTGTATATGTTGCCACTAGCAGGTCTACACAAGATAAATACACCAGTTACAAGTTAATGATTATGCAGAGGCCATAAATGATTTCAAGTAGTGGTATTTTATATTATCAAAAGTCTTAGAAATCTCAAAAAATTCTCCATCTGAAAAACTGTGGAGCTAACTTTTCAGAGTCTGGATTTAAATCTGGGCTTTGTGCTCAGTGCCATCATATCCAACTTACAGAACTTTTCTATGCCTCAGTTTCCTAGTATGTAAAATGGAGATGTTGTTGTGGGAAGGGTCAAATAACATACATTATATTTCATGACAATACCTGGTATATAGTAGGCATTCTATCAGTATTAGTGATATTATTATCATCATCAGACCCTGCCACTATCCAGATGTGCTGCATACATGCTGTTTTATACCATAATCCTGTGCAAAAGGATTTAGAGCCCCCATGCCTAGGGAGGAGGAAACTAAGACTCAGTGTGCATTATTTATTTGTACTAATATGTTGAGTGGCAGAGCCAGAATTCAAACCCAGGTCAGCCTAGCCAAAAAGCCTGTGATCTTTCCATATTCCCACTCTGCCTTCTGGGTGAAAAGGAAACAAGGACCAGGGGTACTGACAATAATCACCCTTCTCCTACCAGGCCAGGCTACAAGGTGCTTATTCTGCATATGTGAGAGCAAGGCTTAGGTAGGCCCCTAATGCAGCTCTGAGGAAGAGTCTTAACTGTCACTGGCCCCTGAGACTGGCCCCTAAGACAACAGGTATTGCTTTCTCCTAGCAGCCTCTCACAAACAGCTCTGCTCATGCAGAAAGACCATCTCCATTAGCCTCAGCCTAGGGCAGAACAGCAAACAGCAGGACTCATTTAAAGCCTATTTATTTCTCAAGGCTGGGGACTGGCCAGGAGGAGGGATGCAAGCTTTAGGCCTGGACTCCAGGAGCGAGAATGCTGAGGGCACTTAATGACCATCAGGCCAGGTGCGGTGGCTCATGCCTGTAATCCCAGCACTTTGGGGGGCTGAGGCGAGCGGATCACAAGGTCAGGAGTTCAAGATCAGCCTGGCCAACATGGTGAAACCCTGTCTCTACTAAAAATACAAAAATTAGCCAGGCATGGTGGCAAGAGCCTGTAATCCCAGCTACTCAGAAGTAGAGTACTCCTGAGGCAGTAGAATCACTTGAAACCAGAAGGCAGAGGTTGCAGTGAGCCGAGATCACGCCACTGCACTCCAACCTGGACAAAAGGGCAAAACTCCGTCTCAAAAAAAAAAAAAAAATACATCAAGGAGGAAAGGGCTGTGGCAAAGGATCAGCATGGAGAAGACAGCAGAACAAGTGTTCCTATGTCAGCTGGGGGTCCTGTTGAGACTCTATCAATGACAAAATGTTCTTCTCATCTCTGCCAAGAATATTCTCTTTGCCCCAAGAGGTAATCTTGCTTACCTCTTTAAGCAAGTTCAAGGAAGAAACGAAACACACACTAGTGCTCAGGTAAAAGCACTATTTGAATTTTATACAATCTTCCACAACACACAAGAAGCTTTGTAAATCCAGGGTGGTCACCCTCTCATGAAATAAACAAAGTCACAGGAAATAAAGAGGCTGAGCCCAAAAGGTTACAATAAATAAGTAAATATGTTGTAGAATAAAGAAACCAGAGGGGAAGAAAAAGAGATTAAAACTTTGACTTCAAAACTGTCCTTATATAACCCTTGTCCTAAAGACATACTTTAAACCCTACAGACACAAACCCAGGTCATGTCTTCCACCTGCACACTCTTACAGGCAAACCAAACCCAACCAACAACATTGGATACCTGCAGAAATAAATTCTGCCACACAGATTCCACTAAGAACAAGAGTTCATGCTTGCCTAGCCTGGGGAATCTTAGATTTTGGCTGGAGACCCCAAGACAAATTAGGTCAGGAATGTGGAACAAACGGAAGTGGATATCAATTTGGTCTGAACATGGTCAAACATAGGAATTTAACATGTACTAAGATAATAAGAGTCAACACTTTTATACAGGGCTAACTATGTGCCAGGCACTATCCTAAATTGACTTACATTTATTAACTCATGTCATTCTCACAACTATCTTATGAATATTATTATTATCCCATTTTACAGCTGAGGAAACTGGGGCAGAGAGAGGTAATTTGCCCGAGATCACAAAGCTGGAGTGGCAGAGCCAGGAATGACTCATCCAGGCAATCAGGTTCCCCAGTCTCTGCTTCTAACCAGATGTGCTGCTTCTCAAATGGCTGCAAAACATATCTCGAGCTACACTTGACAACTAATCAAGGACTAAAGAACAAAGACAAGGAAATAATCCTATAAAGGGGTTTCCAGGAGCTCTCAAATGTGCCTCTGTTTCAGAGCAGTCCAGGTTCTTAATGTATTGACTCACATTCTAAAGAACCAAGGTAGAGAATCAAGAATCTTCTCTTTACCCCATAGGGATTCCCTATCATTCCACTTTAAGGCTTTTGGTACACAGAGTGCATGCTTTTTAACAGTTTTAAGTTCTGCCCACGAAAAACAGATAACTGTTTTTAAATCCTTACTTATGACATCATGGCAACAATGAAAATCACATACTGGAAAACATTACAATGTCAGTTTGCTGTGTTATAACTCAGAATACAATATTTAAGTGTATATCGAGTTGATTTCTAATACATACTGTAAAACATAACACTGCTTCCCAAGTTGTCTCTTGGCAGCTGTAATCCTAAAACACAGAGCCTTCCATGGCCCCTTTGCTATGGAGGGTAACATTCCAAGGGATGTTTATATTAGCACAAAAGCCACTTTCCACAAGATAATGTCTCTTCCCATGTGGCATATAGGATGCAGCAAAATTCTGACTTGTGATGAACTGGGTGAACTTACTATAAAGCTCCATAAAGTGTTTAAAAGAAGACATGATAATATATACATACATATGTACATTTATGAAAGTAAGGTCATATTAACCTACAAGAAGTCAGCATGTTTAGAAGAGAAACCTGTTATTTTTAAATATTTTCAAATAACTCGATCTTGACAATACATTTTAACAGCTTCTTAATATAAAGTGTCCCTTCTACCAACAAAGAAAAAACTAAAGCAAAATGCAGAAGACATTTACCCAAATACTTTGTACATAAAGTGTTCTTTTTACCACTTAACTCTGGAATGCAGGAGTTCCGTCAAAATCTTTCCTAATTAATTCCAAAAGAGCTACACCTAACTCCTATATGTATTGCTTTTGGAATTCTAATCAGTTCCGCCCACCCAATGACTCAAACTGAAATACTAAGAGATATGACAGCTGCACTCATCCACCCCACCAAGAATAGCTTTCAGGAAACCAAGCTCCAGTTGGAAAACTACATTTAGTAACCCCACTAGACTGAAGAGAATGCTCCAGGAAGCTTCCCATCATTAATAATAAAAATGCCTGTAAAAACTCTGGAATAACATTTGTAGGATACATATTTTCCCCTAGAAGTCAACAAGTTAAACGATTCTGTGGCCGTTTATACCCTAGGATTTTAAACTCATGTGTTTTTGTTTGGAATTCCCTGGGCGATAGACGATTGCTAATGCCTTGTCAAACATTCAAGAGAGACATCCTCAGAGGAATTACAGCTCACTCGCCAAAAGGCACAGGCCTGTGGTACAAGTCTGAGCTAGAACATTAAGTCAATAAGCCTGTACTCATTTTTCTCTCATGTTGCTTTCTCACTTGCCTATCCCACCTTGCTCTGAACTTCCCATCTGTCTGTAGAACTGTGGCTTGAAAGAAAATAAAAAACTGCAGAGAGAGGAGAAAAGCAGAGCAGACCTAAAAATCACAAACTGTGTGATGTAAAGTGTCAACTGGCAGATACACACTACCGCCAGGTGGAAACACGGAACCTAGGGAGAGGGAGCTGAAGTCCACTGCTGTTATCTGGAGAAGTCTCAGACACTCCTGCCAACTGGGAAGGGAACAAGGGCCTAGTGCAGTTTAAAGGCAGAGATGGCATGTCCCAGTGGGCAGAGAGCAGAAGCAGAGAGAACTTCTCAGGAGAGATCCCCTTAAATTGGCATTAAATTACTCATTTAGGGCCTGGCACAGTCGCTCACGCCTGTAATCCCAGCACTTTAGGAGGCCGAGGAGGGCAGATCACGAGGTCAAGAGATCAAGACCATCCTGCCCAACATGGTGAAACCCAACCTCTACTAAAAATACAAAAATTCGCTGGGTGTGGTGGCGCATGCCTGTGGTCCCAGCTATTCAGGAGGCTGAGGCAGGAAAATCACTAGAACCTGGGAGGGGAGGTGGAGGTTGCAGTGAGCCGAGATAGCACCACTGCACTACAGCCTGGTGACAAGGCAAGACTCTATCTCAAGAAAAGAAAAAAAATACTAATTTAGTTGCAAGAGTGGAGGCGAAGAAGATGAGAATTATGAAAAGGGGCACCTACATACTTAAAACACAATTTCACTGACATTTATTTACTGTTTATACTTGGACAGAATATAAAGAAAACAAGATTCTACCCTGCTTTAGCAAGAAGAAAGCTAACATTAAGCATGCACTAAGCTCACATGCGTATATTATTTCATTTAATCCTCACAACAACATAACACTGGAATGGGTACAAAAAAATTGTGCGACCTAGTATTTGCTGGCACAACAGGGTGACTATAGTCAAAAATAATTTAATCATACATTTTAAAATAAAAGAGTATATTCGTTTGCGACAACAACAAAAATGCCTCAGGTGATAGATACCCTATTGACCCTGATGTAATTATTACACATTGCATGCCTGTATCAAAATATTAGATAACCCACAAATATATATACCTACTGTGTACCCACAAAAATTAAAAAGTAAAATAAACCCACTTGAGCACATGTCATTTTCACTGCTGTTACAGGCTGCTGGACATGTCCCTCAAGTACTCATGTTGAATTCCTTACCCCCAGAATGTGACTATATTCAGACACAGGATCCTTTTTTTCTGTTTAAACAGAGACAGGGGTCTCGCCCTGTTGCCCAGGCTGGTCTCAAACTCCTGGGCTTAAGTGATCTTCCAGCCTGAGCCTCCCAAAGTGCTAGGATTACAGGGAACATAGGGTCTTTAAGGAGGTAATTAAGTTTAAAATGAGGTCATTAGGGTGGGCCCTAATCCAATATTACTGGTCTCCTTAAAAGAAAAGAAGATTAGGACAAAGATACAGGCACAGAGGTAAGACCATGTGACAAGAGCCACCTACAAGCCAAGGAGAGGCGCCTCAGAGGAAACCAATCCTGCCAACACCTTGATCTCAGACTTCCAGCCTCCAGAATTACTAGAAAATAAGACTGCTGTTTAAGCTGCCCAGTCTGTGGTACTCGGCTATGGCTGTCCTAGCAGACTCATACAGCTGTCATACAGAAAACAACACCAAAGCTCAGAGGGGCTAAGTAACTTGACTGAGGTCATGAAGCCAGTATGTAGCAGAGGTGGAATCTGAATCCAGGCCAAAATACAAACAAGTCTTTCCAAGTTACTTGGCTTGGTACAAAGAAGTGCTCAATATATACTGATTACTTTTTTTCATAACACCACATGACTATAAGTTAAATACAGGATACAGAGATATAGCCATAAAACAATGTGATGATATAGGCTATCATTTCTCTGAGATCAAGTCTCACTCTATTGCCCAGGCTGGAGTGCAGTAGCACAATCTCAGCTCACTGCAATCTCCGCCTCCCGGGTTCAAGCAATTCTCATGCCTCAGCCTCCCAAGTGGCTGGGATTACAGGTGCCCACCACCATGCCCAGCTAATTTTTGTATTTTTAGTAGAGACGGGGTTTCATCATGTTGGCCAGGCTGGTCTCTAACTCCTGACCTCCAATGATCCTCCCAAAGTGCTGGGATTACAGACAGGCGTGAGCCACTGGCACCTGGCCACAGGCTATCATTTCTAAGTGCTGTGACAGACAAATACTACTGTATCAGCAAGTCTACAGACTGGAGTTGAGCTCAAAATTGAGGCACATTCTCCAATTACAACATTCATACTAAGGCCCAGGTGTCACCTGGTCTAAGTCAGTGGTGGCAAGGACAGACAGGAATGGCTGGTGTATGAACACACACTCCATCTCTACGTGATCAAAGATGACAGCCCCAGAAAACTTTTTTCTTGCTTTTCACAGGCCCTTATGCTGTTATCTGGAACATGTGCATAAAATACAGAATGATCTTTCAACACTCCACATTAATTATTCTTAGCTCAATGAAGTACTCCTTATTCCACTGTTAGAGAAAAGCGGCAGTCCCTTCAGGCTCTTCTCTTTCCCTTTTCCTCCCTCAACACATGTCTTAATTCCAGCCCCTGGTTTTAAAACCAGGGTACAAGAGAAAACAGGTTCCATGATAGTATCCTATAGTTTCTTATCTGAAAAGATCAGGAAACGGGTCATCTATAACCAAAAGAAAAAAATATCTCAAACAGATGCTCAACTTTCAAAACAATTAAAAGACAATAAATACATGGCATTAAAGTTACAATGAGTAGAATGTCATCTCTGATGATTGAAGAGGGTTTTGTGGAACCTCAGGGTGATCATTTTAAGTATTAATCATCTCTGTAAAAAGAACCTGTTAACATATGGAAATCCCAGGGAAACAATGTCAGCTAACAAGGAATTTATTACATAAAGAGAAGCAATGCAGCACATACCTGAAATAAAATCCTTGATGCACAATTTTTAATGTATATTATACGATTAAAACCAAACAGAACAGAGAAATATGAAAACCTTAGATGCCTATAGAATGTATACTTATTCTCTAAATAGGGATCATCTTGAGTTAGGGATGATTACCCTCATTCTTCCTTCTTCCTCAACAACATTTACTGAGTAATTTCCCTAATTACCTTCATTGGTGGTAATCAGGATCATGATGGATACCTTCATTTTTCCCTCTTCTTCAACATTTACTGAGTAATTTCCCTAATGACCAGAACTGCTATGTATAGTGAGAAAATGACTCATCATTGAAACAGATTAGTCCTACCTTAAAGCATTATCCAGTTCCTGAGAGCAATAATGAAATCACACTGCATAGTTAATTTCTGCCCTTTTTTATGTTTTTTTAATTTTCATATGCTGAATGAAGGCTAGAAAATTTTCCCCCTAGGCTGGATGCAGTGGCTCACACCTGTAATCCCAGCACTTTGGAAGGCCGAGGCAGGCAGATCACTTGAAGTCAGTTCAAAACCAGCCTGGCCAACATGGTGAAACCCTGTCTCTACTAAAAATAAAAAATTAGCCAAGTATAGTGGTGTGTGCCTGTAATCCCAGCTACTTGGGAGTCTGAGGAAGAAGAATCGCTTGAACCCAGGAGGCGGAGGCTGCAGTGAACAGAGATGGCACCACTACACTCCAGTCTGGGTGACAGAGCAAGATTCCCTGTCAAAAAAAAAAAAAAAAAAGAGAAGAAAATTTTCCCCCATTTTTAAGCACTTAAATGTTTAAACAGACTCAAAAACAAAGTTGTCACCAAATTTATTCAGCTTCTACAATTTCTACGATCCATTTCTACTTTAAAAGGACAAGAATATTATGGTTTTGAAAAAAGTAAACTTAGCAGAAGAGATACCTAGAATGAACAATTATTTCATTATGTTCAATCAAGTCTCTGGCTTCAGAGAAAATTTAGTAAATAAAATTCATTAAATCTCAACCTTTAACTACTTTTTTTTTTTAATTAGGGAGACCACTGTGATGGGGCAAGGAATTTGCCAAGTTACTAACAAATCTTTAAGCTGATGTTAACAGTGGAATCTTTAGAATTATTTGACAGGTTTACAATGTTTCCAGACACTCAAAAAACCACTAGTACGTTCTTATCAGGAAGTATTTTACAACATAATAAAGTAATGTAAGTACTGCCATCCTCAGATAGCTCCATGATTCACTCAGCCTGACACTCAGCTGTGGCAATAGTAGTGGGGAGCAGGAAGCAGTCAGTGGGAGGGCCCAGAGAGGAAGAAGATGCCACTCACAGTATAATTGCACTGAGAAAGCTACTTTCACCAGAAATCTAAGCCTCTCAAGGTCAGGAGCCATCCCTTACTCTTTCCTGAATATTCAGCAGCTAGGACATGGGCCAACCAGATACAGGTATTTATTCAGTGTAAATATTTAAAAGTCATCCCGGAATAGTCCATTAACAAATATATGTTTCATGCCTGAAGACTTATACTGCACCATGGGTGCAGGGAAAGGTACTCCCTAGTATATTCATATATAACACATTTCATAATTTGATAATCTCATATCTTTGCTCCCTTTCTAAAGGGCTCTAATGTGTCTGTCCTGTTATTTAAGAGCTATTCCCTTGACAATACAAATATATTATTCACTGGTCCTCCACTGCCATCACGATTATTTTCAATCTTGCCTTTTTGCTAGGGAAAGGACTCCAGCTGGACAAAAGCCACAGGTTAGAAGAAAACTAACGTATTTTATTTTTTCAGATATGTAATCTCATTATGTTGCCCAGAGTGGAGGGCAGTGGCTATTCACAGGCATGACCATGGCACCCTACAGCCTCGAACTCCTAGGCTCAAGCGATCCTCCTACCTCAGCCTCCCAAATAACTGGGACTACAGGTGCACGCTTATGCCTAGATTTTCAAGATGATTCTTGATAATCTTTTAATATAGGCTCAGTCTTCTTTATAGGAGCAAAACCAGCTATTTTTTAAAGTTATTATTTAGGTAAATCTCAGTCCTCACAATGTTTTTCAAAATTCTGATACTAGACATTCAGGGAAACTAAGTTACCACTCAGAACCCCTATATGATTTTTGCCATGTGGATAGACATAAGATAAATTCTGCAGCCCACACATATTAAGGCTTCACTTATATTTCACCCAGCCAACTTTAATTAGAAGAAGTTAAACTAGTATTTACCAATCTTTGTCCTTTGAGAAAGAAAAGAATGTTTTGAGAAGAGAGGCCCTGGTTAAATAAACTTAGGAACTGACGGGTTTAAACAAAGCTAAACAGATTTCTTTGCTGCTGGATTTGCTTTAACATACAGGTAGGCTGGGCGCAGTGGCTCACACCTGTAATCCCAGCACTTTGGGAGGCCAAAGTGGGTGAATTGCTTGAGGTCAAGAGTTTGAGATCAGCCTGCCCAACATGGAGAAACCCCATCTCTACTAGAAATACAAAAAACTTATCTGGGCGTGGTAGCAGGCGCCTGTAATCCCAGCTACTTTGGAGGCTGAGGCAGGAGAATCGCTTGAATCTGGGAAGCGGAGGATGCAGTGAACCAAGATCGCACTACTGCACTCACTCCAGCCTGGGTGATAGAGCAAGACTCCATCACAAAATAAATAAATAAATATATATATATATGCATATATGTATGAATATATATGAATATATATGAGCTCAAAATATATATGTATGAATATAGTTACATATATAATATATATTTGTATTATATATTTTTTTAGATGGAGTCTTGCTCTTTCGCCCAGGCTGGAGTGCAGTGTGTGTGGGTGTGTATATACGTATACACATACATGTATATATATACATACGTGTATATATACACATATATATACATATACACCCACACACACCCACACACACAGTTATACAGTCAGCCCTCCATATCCATGAGTTCTGCATCCACGGATTCAACTGACTGCGATCAAAACAATTTGAGGGAAAAAACTGATGGTTGCTTATGTACTGACTTTTTGCTTCTTATATTCCCTGAACAACACAATATAACTATTTACATAGCATTTACATTGTATTAAGTATCGTAAGTAATCTAGAGATGATTTAAACCATATGGGAGGACATGTGTGGGTTATATGCAAATACAACCTTTTTTACCCCCCTCAGATGGAGTCTTGCTCTGTCGCCCAGGCTGGAGGGCAGTGGCATGATCTCAGCTCACTGCTACCTCTGCCTCCCAGGGTCAAGCGATTCTCCTGCCTCAGCCTCCCGAGTAGCTAGGACTACAGGTACCCACCACCACATCTGGCTTATATATATATATATATATATATATATATATATATATATATATATTTTTTTTTCCCAGTAAAGACAGGGTTTCACCATGTTGGCCAGGCTGGTCTCAAACTCCTGACCTCAAGTGATCCACCAGCCTCAGACTCCCAAAGTGCTGGGATTACAGGTACCGCATCCAGCCAATAAATACTACCATTTCATAAGGGACTTGAGAGCATCTGCAGATTTGGGTATTCAAGGGGTTCCTGGAACTAATCCCCCGAGGATATGGAGGGATAACTGTAATCACAGCATTGTGTATCTCCAAAATGGGACAGAACATGTCATGAGCTATAGAAGAATTCTGACTTCAGATACTGTTTGCATGAAACTTCTTTTGTTTTTATTGAGACAGGGTCTCATTGTGTCGCCCAGGCTAGAGCGCAGTGGTGCAATCATGGCTCACTGCAGCCTCGAATTCCTGGGTTCAAGCAATCCTCCCACCTCAGCCTCCCGAGTAGCTCGGACAACAGGCATGCGCCACCACACCCAGCTAATTTTTGTATTTTTTGTGAAGACAGGCTTTGACCATGTTGGTCAGGCCTGTCTCGAACTCCTGACCTCAAGTGATCTGCCCACCTTGGCCTCCCAACGTGCTGTGATTACAGGCATGAGCCACCACACCCAACCTAATGAAAGTTCTATCAGCACTAGCATTCTTCAGCAAATGCTCAGAATTGCTGAGTTATATCCCACCTTGTGTTTTAATCAGAAGACGTAACACAATAGACACACCCATTACTTTGCAGTTTGTCAGGAATGAAAATGGGCGTGGCACATTGAAATACACACAAACACACCCCCACACACACACACCCCACAGCGCACACACCCATCCCTGTTCTAATGTGTACTTTATATTTCCAGGTATGATACTGGAAACACCTGGCTGTGAATTATGTAAACTTCACTCAAAAATATTTGCTAAATAGATCTTAAATGACTCGCAATGATAAATTATGGCTAATAAGAAAAACTGAAAATAGCATGGACTCCTGGATTTCCCCACTCCCCTAAAGTAAAATGATGCAACATCATTAGTCCACAGTCTATTTTAAAAATTAACTTGGAATCTATGAACACCTACAGAGGTTATGAGTTGACTTCAGAGTATCCAAAAGCCCTAAAACTTATGCAAGATTACTTGTACTTGGGCATTTTTGTGGAAAAGCAGCTCCTACTTTTATTTCTCAAAGGGTTCCATGGCCCAAAATATTACTTTTAAAAACACTCTCAGCATGTTACTGAAAAATAACTTTACAGCTCCTCAGCACATCTGTCATATAAAACACACTTAATAAATGTTTACTGGGCTGGGTGCAGTGGCTCATGCCTCTAATCCCAGCACTTTGGAAGGCCGAGGCACGCGCATCACTTGAGGCCAGGAGTTCAAGACCAGCCTGGGTAACATGGTGAAACTCCGTCTCTACTAAAAATACAAAAGTAAGCTGGGCATGGTGGTGGACGCCTATAAACCCCAGCTTCTTGAGAGGCTGAGGCATGAGAATCCCTTGAACCCAAGAGGCGGAGGTTGCAGGGAGTTGTGATCACGCCACTGCACTCCACCCTCGGCAACAGAGTGAGACTCTATCTCAAAAAATAAAAAAATAAATGTTCACTGAATTTTAAGTGATTCCACATTTGAAGGTTTTTTTTTTTTTTTTTTTTTAACCTCAAAGTCACTATTACTGCATGGGAGCTGATGGGAGATCAGCCACACTTCAAAGTCACCTCCCACAGAACAGGCACTTCCTACAGTGTTAGGTGTGTCTGGTCTTCAGGTGCTGTTTACTGACCCACCTCTCTCCTGGCAAGCTCAGACTAGGGTCTCCAGCCTCACCTATCTCCAAGTCTAAAAATATGAAATCTAAACTCAAAGTGGCATTGAAGGCTACTTTCCCACCCTCATCTCACATTACTCCCCCACCAAAATTAGCTCGATCAATACCCCAAACAGACCTTGTACTTTCTCACCCAGTTTTCTCACAAGTTTTATACATTACTCAGAAACTTGCTCACGTCCTACCTTCCAGGAAACCTATCCAACTCTATTCAGCTGATTTTGATTCCCACTAAAGATTAAGAATCACTGTCTGGGCCAGGCATGGTTGTTCACCAGGTAATCCCAGCATTTTGGGAGGCCAAGGCAGGCAGATCACCTGAGGTCAGGAGTTTGAGACCAGCCTGGCCAGCATGGTGAAACCCTGTCTCTACTAAAAATACAGAAATTAGCCAGGCATGGTGGCATATGCCTGTAATCCCAGCTACTCAGGAGGCTGAGGCACAAGAATCGCCTGAGCCCAGAAAGTTGAGGCTGCAGTGAGCCGTGATTGTGCCACTGCACCCCAGCCTGGGCAACACAGCAAGACTCTGTTAAAAAAAAAAAAAAATCACTATCTGTCTATAAAAATTATTCTCAATCCTGACTATATGTTAGAATCACCTGCAAACAAACCAATGCCCAGCCTTCATCCCAAAGCAAGCAGAATAAAATCACTCAGCCAGGCCAGGCCAGGCACCACCGCGCCTGGAATCCCAGCACTTTGGGAGGTCAGGGCAGGCGGATCACGAGGTCAGGAGATCAAGACCATCCTATCCAACACGGTGAAACCCCATCTCTACTAAAAACACAAAAATTAGCTGGGTATGGTGGCACATGCCTATAGTCCCAGCTACTCGAGAGGCTGAGGCAGGAAAATCGCTTGAACCCGGGAGGCGGAGGTTGCAGTGAGCTGAGATTGTGCCACTGCACTCCAGCCTGGCAACAGAGCGAGACTGTCTCAACAACAACAAAAAAAAACTATTATCTACTCCTACCACTACCACCACCATTATCATTAATTCCAGTAAACTTGTTGTAGTACATCTCAGATAATGTTTAACAATAGCTAAACTTATAGATTATCACACCAATTAAAATCTAACAAAAAAAATCACTCAGCCATTTTCTTAAAGGCATTAGTATTTAAAAGTTTCTCAAGTGATTCTAATACATAATGAAAGTTGAGAACCACTGTTCTTTAGTAGCCATCTTGCAATAAATCTTATACAATTTTATTATGGGTTTTCTGTTTTCATATTATATAATTAGCTCATTCTGCTTTTACTTTCCTTATGTTTATGTCCTGTCAAAGTTTATGTCCTGTCTCCTTAACCATAAGTCTTTTGTTATCCTTCATTACCCCTAGCAAATGGGATACAGAGTAGATAAGGGCGACAGATGTTCTGATTAGCAACAATCTACCCCACTCCCCATCACAGTCCACTTAGTCAAGTTAAAAAAGAAAAAAGCAATTATCTTTTTTTTGCTAGTTCACCTACCCAGTCAACTCTTTGTTTTCCTTTTGTTGAACCTCCACTAGGCTATCATTCTGTATCTTCTAAGACTAATTCTCTTTAGATCTACCAATGCTAAAGAGTATAACCAGTTAGAAATAACATTAATTTGTGGCATACCTACATTTCAAAAGGAATGAATTTTTGGGCAGGACGCAGTGGCTCCCACCTGTAATCCCAGCACTTTGGGAGGCTGAGGAAGGCAGACTGCTTGAGGCCAGGAGTTCAAGACAAGCCCAGCCAACATGGTGAAATCAGATCTCTACTAAAAATACAAAAGTTAGGTGGGCATGGTGGCGCATGCCTGTGGTCCCAGCTACTCAGGAGGCTGAGGCAGGAGAACAGCTTGAACTTAGGAGGCAGAGGTTGCGGTGAGCTGAGATTGTGCCACTGCACTCCAGCCTGGGTGACAGAGCAAGACTCTGTCTCAAAAAATAAAAATAAAAAAAGAGGGAATGAATTTCTAATGGAGAATCTGGCAGTTTCTGATCTGGGTATAAGCATGAAAAGCAGAGTCAAGAGAATGAACAAGAAAAGATGCTGTTGCTGCTGTTACTGCTACATAAAGTCCAAAGCAAGTGGCTACTCATTTAATTCACTTAACCTTTTCTCCTTCTTTTTTCCTAGTAATGCCTTCTTTAAAATCACCTTCAAAGTCACTTAGCGCCAATCAGCACAAAATCTTAAGAAAACTCTACTACTATGAAAGGTAAACTAGCCCATACATTCCAAATGGGCAGATTTCCCAATTTATTCTGTTTGCTATGATTTGGTTACAGAATTCCAGGCAATTATATTTTATGGAGAATAAATTTAAATGCCTGATATAATTGCTAACTCAACAAAAACATTCCTTCCTTTCCTGAAAGACTGCTCCTTCTGTGGAAAAGAGAAAGAGATAAATTCAAATACCAAGTTTTGAGAATCAGAGAGGAACCACTAAAATAATGCTTCAGACCCACAAGGTTGAAATCGAATGCTGTTGGCGCCACCCAAAAGTACCAAAGAAGCCACATACAAATGTGAAACATACACAGAACCCACTTGTGGTCAGTACAGCAATTACTGTTAAAAGGAAAAACCCCTAGAAAAGATTTTTTAAAGTTTAAACAAATTTAACTCTATAAAGAGATTACGCCGGGTGCAGTGGCTCACACCTGTAATCCTAGAGTGTTCAGAGGTCAAGGAGGGAGGATTGCTTGGGGCCAGGAGTTCAAGACCAGAATGGGTAACATAGCAAGACTCTGTGTCTACAAAAAATTTAAAAATCAGCTGGGCATGGTGATGCATGCCTGTAATCCCAACTACTCGGGAGGCTGAGGCAGGAGGATTGCTTGAGCCTGGAAGGTGGATGCAGCAGTGAGTTATGATCACACCACTGCACTCCAGCCTGGGCAACAGAGCAAGACTGTGTCAAAAAAAAAAAAAAAAAAAAAGTTAATTCTAACTTATAAAACAAACTGCCTCTTTTACCTACAACCAGCTCTTTTACAGTTCTCAGTTGAGAGCTATTAATTTCACACTCAGCCTTTTGTTCCAATACACATAGTTTGCCCAAGTCTGACAGGCTGGCAGCCACCCAGGAACTACCATCTCTCAGCCACTGAAAGCCCCACCCGCCATTCACAACACAGCAGTTTTCCTATCCCTCCCAGAGGAGACTAACATAGCCCCCCTTCAACTGGGACTTAGGGAAACCAGCCTGAATGAGCCTGAAAGAAGAAATAAGACATGAATTAGGGTAGGGAATAAAGGGCAATGTTCAAAACAAGAGGGAAAAATGGGAGAGGTCAAAATGCGCCAAGGCTAAAATCATGCACAAGGAATCTCTGTGTATGTCCAACAGAGTAAGTCCATCAGAAGGCCAGGTATGGACTTGGGGGACAGACAAACCCTTTATGTTGAAGGACTACCCCAAGCCTTAGAAAAGTATGGCTCCTCCCCATCTACCTTCCACCCAGACTCTGCCTCTCCCCAATTTGCCGCTTTGTCCACAAGCAGCACACAGTGATGTGGACTCACGGCAGCTGCTGGATTCAACCCCTGACCTTGCCAAGTAGAAACCTGGTAAATCTGGACAAGCTGGTTAAGCTCTCTAGATCTTGATATAGTCATCTGTAAACATTTCTATACTAACTGGATATTGTAACCAGATACACTTACCTCCTTCAGTTATTGTGAAAATCTAATGAGCTGAGCGTGTAAACCTAAGCTTTTTGTAAATGGTCAGCCTCTACAAATGTCAGGTGTAGATACTGCGTATTATCCTCCCAAACTGGAAGAGTGACAGCCTGAATACAGGGAAGCAGCAAGGTTACAGATGCAAGACCATGGGGCTAGTGGACACTGAAATGTACCTGGGCTGCATGGATTCGTACTATATGTATAAAATACACAGTGAAAGGCCAGGCCCAGTGTCTCATGCCTATAATTCCAGCACTTTGGGAGGCTGAGGCGGGTGGATCACCTGAGGTCAGGAGTCCGAGATCAGCCTGGCCAACATGGTGAAACACCGTCTCTACTAAAAAATACAAAAATTAGCCAGGCATGGTGGCAGGCTCCTGTAATCCCAGCTACTCAGGAGGCTGAGGCAGGACAATCACTTGAGTCTGGAAGGTGAAGGTTGCAGTGAGCTGAGATCCCACCACTGCATTCCAGCCTGGGCGACAGGGTGAGACCCTGTCTCAAAATAAATTAATCAAATTAAATTAAATACACAGTGAAGTCCAAAGACTATCTGAAAAAAAGAGCATGCAAAATATCTCAATCATTTTTATGCTGATTACACGTTGAAATAATATTTTGGATACACCAGATTAAGTAAAATATTAAAATTAATGTCACCTGTTTCCTTTTTAAAGCGGGGCGGGGGGGGGCGGTGTATCACTATGCTGCCCAGGCAGGAGTGTGGTGGCTACTCACAGGCACAAACATAGCAAACTACAGCCTTGAACTCCTGCCCTTAAAGGGATCCTCCCACCTCAGCCTCCCAAGTAACTGGGACTACAGGCACATGCCATTACACCTTCACCTGTTTTTTAATTCTTTAATGGGGTTACTAGAAAATTTTAAATTATGTATGTGCCTTGCATTATGTTTGTACTCATAGACAACAATGAGCTACACTTTGACTTGTAAATTCATTCTGGCAGTTTCCTGGTTTGGGCAAGTTATTTCACCTCTGAGCCTCTGTTTCTCTAAGAGTAAAATGGAGGTAACAGTTCTTCAATGAGACAACATACAGAGTTCTCAGACAAAACTGGTAAGTGGAAGTTTAACAAAGTAACACAGTGTTATCACTATTTTATTACAATAGTTTATTACTATTAGCAAAGTAATAAACCATTTGTTCAGCAAATTATCTTTGTATCTACCATGTGTTACGTATTCTAAGACAAAAGCCTCTGCCTCCATGAACCTTGCATTGAGGAAAACAGACAATACTTAAAGTAGATACATAAAAAATACACCACCAGTTTTTGGGTTTGGTTTTTTTTTTTTTTTTTTTGAGACAGAGTCTCACTCTTTTACCCAGACTGGAGTGCAGTGGCACAATCTCCGCTCACCGCAACCTCCGCCTCCCAGGAACAAGGAATTCTCACGTCTCAGCCTCCCAAGTAGCTGGGACTACAGGCACGCACCACCACGCCCAACTAATTTTTGTATTTGTAGTAGAGACCAGGTTTCACCATGTTGGCCATGCTGGTCTCGAACTCCTGACCTCAAGTGATCCTCCTGCCTCAGCCTCCCAAAGTGCTGGGATCACAGGCCTGAGCCACCGCACCCGGCCTAAAAAAAAATAACAAAAAATTAAAAAAAAAATACACCACCTGTATTCTAACAACCTGCCTGAAAAATAGGCATGTACAGGGGACAAAGAATGGAGAAGGAACACACATTTAAACAGCATGGTCAGAAAGGCCTCCCTGAACAACACACTGAGGCATGGACCTGTTATCATCAGCATCAAAAAGTATTAGCCAAAAGGGGACAGGGTTTCTTTTTGGGGTGATGAATATGTTCTAAAATTGACTGTGGTGCTGGCTACACTAAACTGTGACTACACTAAAAGCCATTGATTATACATTTTAAATGGGTGAACTGTGTGGTGTGTGAATTATAACTCAATAAGCTGCTAAAAGAATTAAAATATCAAAAAAATTAGCCAAAGGTTTAGGTTTATTCATACATAACTACACCAAAATCTTTTTTTTTTTTTTTTTTTTTTTTTAAGATGAAGTTTCACTCATTGCCCAGGCTGCAGTGCAATGGCGCAATCTCGGCTCACCACAACCTCCGCGTTCTAGGTTCAGGCAATTCTCCTGCCTCAGCCTCCCAAGTAGCTAGGATTACAGGCATGTGCCACCATGCCCAGCTAACTTTTGTATTTTTAGTACAGACGGGGTTTCTGCATGTTGGCCAGACTGGTCTCACCAAATTCTTTATAGAGGTGGAAAACAGTTCCTTTATCTAATGTAACATTTATAAAACCAATAGGGGTGCACAAAGCAAGCTATGGCACACGTACCAAGCTTGTATTTGTATGGTGCCTGCCCCTCTTCTCCCTGGCCCTGGTGAGGTAGCAGTCTCGGGCACACCTGTTCTGTATCACAGGTGACTGGACAGGGATGGGCACCAGATCCCAGGGAAGCCAACAGACAGGTTGGCCAATGATCAGCATGAGCCAGGCCTGACAGCCTCTTCCGAAATAAGGACAACGGTAATTAGCTGGGCCAACCAGATTCTCTTAGGAAGGTGACTGAAGAACAGGTAAGTACCCGGGTGTGCAGTCGTGGAAGGTGAGGCTGAGGACACTCACCATAGAGGCCCATGAGTAAGCCAACGTTCGGAGGAAGCAGAGGCTATGAACAGACGGAAGTTGTCAATGCTACAGCAGGTGGAAAGCTGGTAAAGAGAAATCTAGATGATGGACATGGCAGCAAAACTGGGAGGACCAGCTGGGTCACAAAGCCTTCTCTCAAAGCTAGACTGCCCTGGCCAGGCGTGGTGGCTCACGCCTGTAATCTTAGCACTTTGGAAGGCCGAGGCAGGCGGATTGCCTGAGCTCAGGAGTTCAAGACCAGACTGCGCAACGCTGTGAAAACCCATTTCTATTAAAATACAAAAGAAATTAGCTGGACATAGCGGCATACGGCTGTAGTCCCAGCTACTCGGGAGGCTGAGGCAGGGGAATTGCCTAAACACGGGAGGCGGACGTTGCAGTGAGCCCAGATCGCGCCACTGCACTCCAGCCTGGGCCACAAAGCAAGACTCTCTCTCTAAAAAAAAAAAAAAAAAAAAAGCCTAGACTGTCCTGTGTTCCCACTGACTTTCAGGTTCTGATATCCAATGTTTGCCTCATCTCCTAAGCTGAAAAGATTATCATCTTTGATTTATATTTTTCAGCAAATTTAAAGATGCCACTATAGCCCACTTTCCCTCTGGCATCATTCATTTCTCTCTCTCTCGCTCTCACTCTGCAACTGCACTGCCACCAGCCTAGACCAACCAAGGCCCCTCTTCTCAAGGTGAGCCTTTTCCATTATACCAGGTATTCATGAATGCCCTTCCCTCTTCTTATAATCTGATGAAAAAAAAAAAAAAAAAAAAAAAACAATTACACAACCTTTTGTGTATTCCCATAACTAGACCGTAAATTCTAATAAGACAATACATTACACATTTGCATCTCTCCCTCTAACTCCCTAAGACCAATAACAATATAGTGGTCCCCCCTTATCCAGGAAGGATATATTCCAAGATCCCCAGTGGATGCCTAAAACCATGAATAGCACTGTAAACCTTATATACACTATTTCTTCCTATACATACAACCATACAGTGTGGATACCCTGAACAAAGGGATGATTCACATCCCAGGTGGGATGGAGCAGGATGGCACATGATTCCATCACACTACTCAGAACAGCACACAATTTAAAACTCATGAATTATTTCTGGAATTTTTCATGTACTATTTTCAGATCATTGGTAACTGAAACCACGGATAAAGAAGGACTATGGTATAGTTCATATTAACAGTGCTCATCAAAGACCTGCTGATTAACTGAAGTTAATGGAGAAACACTCCTGAGATGCCCACTCTAGAATGCGTAACTGTTTTTACAAGATCCAGAATTGGTTTATTCAACAGCCATTCCAATATTTTATACTCCCCCCCACCACCCGCACCTTCCTCTACAACAAGGGCTGGACCACAAACAACTTTTTCCCAGACTTACTTGGGGCTAGGGAGAGCAATTAAGAACTGTGGCCCATGAGATATTAGCAGAAGCCGACTGGAGAGTCCTGGGAAAGCCTTGGATACAGATCCTTCCTTTCCTTTTTTTTTTTTGGCCTCCTAGAAAGTGGGTGGGTGTAATGACTAGGCCATCTTGCAACCATGAGGAAAAAGGCAAGAAATTTTTAGAATCCTCACCACTGACAACTAGCCAGCAACCACCTACTACTATTGACTTATTATGTGACAGAAAAAAAAAAATTACCAACAGGATCAAGGTCTATCAACTGGCTCTTCCATTACATGCAGCTCTTCTGTTACATTCATTACTGATGCATTGCTCCTCAAAACATAAGTGAAATAAATAATACAAAACAAGGACAAAATACACAGCAAACCGCCAGAGGCTGACTCATAATGCACTACACACACACACCCACAACCACTCACACACACCCACACCCCACCTTCTTTCGTGATAGTCCAGCTTCTAAAAGAGCCAAATAGAAAAGCATCACCTACACTATATAAGGGCAAGAGAAGGACAAGAGGCAGAATCTATTTTACTGTGTTTATAAGAGCAAAAGTACAGCTACTTCCTAAAATATTTCAGCAGCTCGCCAAAGAAAAGGCCAATGATGTTAGTGTTTTCCAAAACAGCCCTCTCTTTATTCTTGATAACATGGAACTGGTATATTTTTTTTCTTTCCCTTTTTTTGAGACGGGAGTTTCGCTCTTGTTGCCCAGGCTGGAGTGCAATGGCGTGATCTCGGCTCACCGCAACCTCCGCCTCCTGAGTTCAAGCGATTCTCCTGCCTCAGCCTCCCGAGTAGCTAGGGTCCCTTCCTGTTTACAAACAGTCAGATGGAACAAAACACCTTGCAGTTTTTCAGAATAAATTAACTGGGAAGAAATGCCATGAACACAGAACGCCCAGACTGAGTTGATCACAAAAAACTGGTTATGTAAGAGAAAATTTAACAAGTAAAAATAAGTAAAAATTTTAATGAGAACAAAATGATATTTTTGTTCTTAAAATAACAAAAACTTCAAATGTTACATCTTTGGTTTTACTTAAATAATAAGTGCTTTTATTATATCCTTATTGTTTGGAATGTTTTTAAAGCAGTCATTTTGAAAGAATTTTTTTTTTTTTTTTGAGACGGAGTTTCACTCGTCACCCAGACTGTAGTGCAACTGCACGGTCTCGGTTCACTGCAACCTCCATTTCCTGGGTTCAAGCAATTCTCCTGCCTCAGCCTCTCAAGTAGCTGGGACTATAGGCATCCGCTAATTTTTGCATTTTTTAGTAGAGACAGGGTTTCACCATGTTGGTCAGGCTGGTCTCGAGCTCTGACCTCAGGTGATCCAGCCGCCTCCACCTCCCAAAGTGCTGGGATTACAGACGTGAGCTACCACGCCCAGCCGGATTTTAATATTTCTTCAGGGACTTTATTATAATTCTAACAGAAGAATGTACAACTTGTGTAGCAAAATCATTTATATTTGTCTTTTTCCTGTTATTTTTCTTTATGTTAAATTCAGTGCTAATGCACATGTGTAACAGTAAAATTTCACCCAAATTCTCTAGCTGGTGAAAGACAAAAAAAAAAATTGAATACAATTATATTCAGTATGTTGAATATAAACTATCATCAAGGAATGACAACAGAAATTCATCCAAAGGAACTAAACTTCTGACAACCCCCACTGAGCTTTTCTTTCTATCTGGAGGCAGTTTGGGGCCCTCAGTAGTTTTGAACACTATTCCAACTGTGCCCCAGAACACTGACTCCTTTCTAAGCCTGTCTTAACGTTCTGAAGTTTCGTCAACTCAACTAAGGCCAAAACAACTTTCTAGCCCCTTTCACCTCCTGTGCATTATAATTTTGATCATTTTCATCAAAGTACTCAGCAGGAATTTCCAAGAGGAGCTACAATAGCAACAAATGGTATGGAGTTACTTACAAAGGGCATCGTATGCCTTACGTAAGTGACACCTGGAAACAGAACAAGAATTAAAGGCCCTGGATTCCCTCAATTTGCATCTGCTTCTTTGCTGAACCTAAACATTCTAGACTTCTGGGACTCCCAACTCAAACATTCCAGGAGCCAGATGGGTACTGACTCAGTGCCTATGAGCAAGGCACTGTTCTAGACACTGCTGGAGGACAAAAGACAGACAATGCCCTCAGTAAGCCAGGAGTTTACTGGAACCTGGAACACAGGCAAGGTGAGGGATATCAAAGTTTTTTAGGAACGTTAGGTCTTTCTTAGAATGAGTAGTAGCAGATGAATGGAAGCCCCAAACTATGAAATAATGTCACAACATCTTTGCTCAATTTGTTAATCTCTCTAAACACAAATTAAACATCAAGAGGAAGGACTCTCATACATGTGGAATTATTAAACAGTGCAGCCTCAATACTCTCTCACTCTCATCCCAATGTAAATTTTCAACATTCATGAATACGTGAGCATCATGAAAATAGTTTCGAAAAGGGAAAAAAATCATTCTCTCAAATATAATTTCCTCATTTACTTGTTCATTTCCTTAATTACTTGTTCACTGCAAACAAACATAAGAAAATTGACTTCAGGCCAGGGGCAGTGGCTCACGCCTATAATCCCAGCACTCTGGGAGGCTGAGGCAGGCAGATCACCTGAGGTCAGGAGTTCAAGACCAGCCTGGCCAACATGGCTCACGCCTGTAATCCCAGCACTCTGGGAGGCTGAGGCACGCAGATCACCTGAGGTCAGGAGTTCAAGACCAGCCTGGCCAACATGGTGAAACTCCATCTCCACTAAAAAAAAAAAAAAAATACCAAAAAATTAGCCAGGTACAGTGGTGCACACCTGTAGTCCCAGCTACTCAGGAGGCTGAGGCAGGAGAATCGCTTGAACCCAGGAGGCGGAGGTTGCAGTGAGCCGAGATCACATCACTGTACTCCAGCCTGGACAACAGACTGTGTCTCAAAAAAAAAAAAAAAAAAAAGAAAAAAGAAAAGAAAAGAAAATTGGCTTCAGAGTAAACTCAACACTAGAAATGAGCTTCGTGAACCGACAGGACAGAGCAGATATCTAAGTGGCCGCTGCAGGCATGTTTCATGTTTCCTCATCTATGGTGTAAGAAGGTTGGACATTCCTTCCAGCTCCAACGCAGCAGTCAGGAGACGAGTTTTATTTCCAGCTTTCCATATGCAAATTGAGGTTTACTAAATTCAGTATTTACTGGCTAAACTCTGAAATGTTTTAAAATTGACTACAGTGTCTTCACTGATACTATTACTTTGCCATATGACTTTGGACAAAATTCTTAACCTTCTGGGCAGCAGGCTCCTCATAGGTGAATCAGGAGAAAATTTACTTCAGATTAAATACATTGAGAATACCATCACCAAAGAGAATGAAAATACACCTAAAAATAAAAGGAATGGCTATTATTTGGGAAGAAAATAAGATGGCAACACAGGCATGAGATAAGCAGCAAATTTAATCAAGGGCCCAGATCAGCATTAATAGTAAAGCAGGCCAGGCGCGGCGGCTCACGCCTGTAATCCCAGCACTTTGGGAGGCCAAGGTGGGAGGATCACTTGAGGTTAGGAATTTGAGACCAGCCTGGCCAACATGGCAAAACTCCGTCTCTACTAAAATACACAAATCAGCCAGGCATGGCGGCGCACACCTGTAATTCCAGCTACTCGGGAGGCTGAGGCACAAGGATCACTCGAGCCCAGGAGGTGGAGGTTGCAGTGAGCCAAGATCACACCAGCCTAAGCAACAAAGTGAGACCCCGTCACCAAAAAAAAAAAAAAAAAAAAAAATCAAACTGTGAGTACAGATTAAACCTGTGTACCCTCTATTAAATCATTAACTATATACTATTAAATCAGTAACATTGCTTTTTAAAGTCTGCTTTGTTTAAAAGCAAACAACAGCGTTTTTTAAATTTTTTGTAATGCAAATAAAATAGCACAGCCACTATTCCAGATTATATGAAAATGACTTCCTTTCCTATAACTTTTAATAGCTTAAAGGAAGTTTCTATCACTTCATGGAAAATTTTTAAATTCCCGAAAGTAAGCTTTGCAGACATTACAACCCCACGACTTTACACAAGATAACACCCCAAATCAGATCTGTGAAATACTATATCAATGACAATAATGCATGCTCTTCTATAATACTAAAGGCTTGGCCGGGCATTGTGGCTCATGCCTGTAATTCCAGCACTTTGGGAGGCCAAGGAAGGCAGATCATGAGGTTAGGAGATCAAGACCATCCTGGCCAACATGGTGAAACCCTGTCTCTACTAAAAATACAAAATTAGCTGGGTTTGGTGGCGCACGCCTGTGGTCCTAGCTACTCAGGAGGCTGAGGCAGGAGAATTGCTTGAACCTGGGAGTCAGAGGTGGCAGTGAGTCGAGATCACGCCACTGCACTCCAACCTGACGGCAGAGCGAGACTCCATCTAAAAAAAAAAAAAAAAAAAAACAACTAAAGGCTAAAGGCTTCAGAGAGTGTATAACTTGCAGGAGCCTCGGCTTCCTAGGTGAGTACCCTTGGGCAAATGTCAACCTCTCTAAACCCACGTTCTTAAATTGCAAAATGGCAATTATTACAAGATTAACTATCAGAGGACTGCTGTGAGAAATGCTAACTCCTGTGAAAACACTTGGCACAGTCTCTGAAATACAAGTGCTCCAAAAAAAGCAAAAAAAGGCCACGTGCAGTGGCTCACACCTGTAATCCCAGTACTTTAGGGGGCCGGAGGCAGGCAGATCACTTGAGGCCAGGAGTTCAAGACCAGCCTGGCCAACATGGTGAAACCCCATCTCTACTAAAAATACAAAAAATTGGCCAAGCGTGGTGGCATGAGCCTGTCATCCCAGCTACTCAGGAGGCTGAGACAGGAGAATTGCTTGAACCTGGGTGGCGGAGGTTGCAGTGAGCCAAGATCACGCCACCGCACCCTGGCCTGGGTAGAAGAGCAAGACTCTGTCTCAAAAAAAAAAAAAAAAAAAAAAAACTATTATGTACTCCTACTACAACCACCACCATTATTATCATTAATTCCAGTAAACTTGTTTTAGTACTTCTCAGATAATGCTTAACAATAGCTAAACTTATAGATTATCAGGCCAATTAAAATCTAACATCTCTAATCTAAAACAATAGTGATCTACTCATTGTTTGGTTTTTTTGTTTTTGGTTTTGAGGTGGTGTCTCGCTCGGTTGCCCAGGCTGGAGTGCAGTGGCCAGATCTGGGCTCACTGCAACCTCTGCCTTCCGGGTTCAAGAGATTCTCCTGCCTAAGCCTCCCAAGTAGATGGGACTATAGGCACGCGCCATCACACCCGGCTGATTTTTATATTTTTTAGCAGAGACGGGGTTTCACCATGTTGATCAGGCTGGTCTCCAACTCCTGACCTCAAGCGACCTGCCCACAGTGAGCCCACCAAAGCTCATTGTTTTAAATTGAAGATATTTTATGGCCGGGCGCCGGTGGCTCACGCCTGTAATCCCAGCACTTTGGGAGGCTGAGGCGGGCGGATCACGAGGTCAGGAGTTTGATGCCAGCCTGGCCAATATGATGAAACCCCGTCTCTACTAAAAAATACAAAAATTAGCCAGGCGTGGTGGTGCGTGACTGTAGTACCAGCTACTCAGGAGGCTGAGGCAGGAGAATCGCTTGAACCCGGGAGGTGGAGGTTGCAGTGAGCTGAGATCACGCCACTGCACTCCAGCCTGGGTTACATAGTGAGAATACATCCCCCCCTCAAAAAAAAAAAAGATATTTTATATGTACTTCCATTTAAGCAAATCCAATACATAAAAATGGATATTAATGCACACAAAACAAATAGGTTGGGTGATGACTATTCCCTTTAAAGAAATCATCACCAATCCCTCTTAATTTAGTTATATGTCAACTACGATTAGATTATGCACGCACACACACAAAGCTGAATTATGTATTAATCCCGTTCCATTCTTTCTTCCTAATGTACACTCTGACTTTTGGTACGCATTCATTAAACTGACGCTACAGTCAGGAAGAAATTAAACACCTCCCTTCATTCTAGGTGACCCTCCAACACCTTCCAAGGGTCAAATGCTCCCTGATGCATTCACTTCCACCATGGTACCAACTCCCTCTCCACTCCTTTCCATTTTGTTCTCACTGCATACATTAAACCGAGGAACTGTGTTGACTCAAAACTACACTTTCAGCTTTAAAGCTTTTGGAATGAAAATTTTAAGGTCAAAAAATACAAAGGTCTTTACAAAGTTGCCTCTTTGTTTTCTGGACAAAGAAGCACTTTTTAAAATTTTTTTGTTCTTTGCTTGTCAAGATAAATCAGTCCTGCCACACTCAGGTAAACACTGCCAAAAAGCACTCAACCATCTCATTGCAAACAAAACACTGTTCGCTGTGGTTAAGTGATACATCCTGTTTCTGGATACATGGCTGTTCATCAACAGGTTAATTTGCATAGCCATTC
This sequence comes from Pongo pygmaeus, assembly GCF_028885625.2. NCBI lineage: Eukaryota > Metazoa > Chordata > Mammalia > Primates > Hominidae > Pongo > Pongo pygmaeus. The sequence continues at coordinate 160,657,685 of NC_072376.2, read as the reverse complement.
AAGCCTTTTAGACAGTATCAATTAAGCCACAACAGTCAATTTTAAAAGATTTCAGAGTTTACATAAAAGATATTTAGTTTGACCGTCTCAGTTCTCTTATTGCAATGAACAGAAAATAGTGCAAATAGCTACCTACTGTCAAATCCTTACTTTGGATTTTACACTGCATTCACAATAAACTTGAAAGATGGAAAATATTTCCAGAGACTATAATACAGTTTCAGAAGAAAATAATTTAGACAACTTTTCTAGATGCTTATAGGATTTCTCAATTGATTTCAAATTTAAAATTAAATCAAGAACACACAAAATTAGAAAATACGTATGTTCTAATTTCCATTCAAGAAATGTTTCCTTTGTTTAAAGGGAAAAAGAATGTAAAATTACTCAATCCATTCTGCTGGATGAATTATACCCACAAAAATTAGTTTTTCTTAACAATGCTTTGTTTCTCCAAAAATAAATAGGAGAACTATCAGTGTCAGGCATTTAAATTAAGCCAGTAAACTGCTATTTAATTTTTTAAATATTTTCTTGGCCTATAACAAGCCAAGGTGTTATAAATATTAAGTATTTTAATCTAAATGTTTTCCTCTGGTCAGGGGTTCTATTATAAGGCATAGATACCTCACTGTGCCAACAACCTTGTCCTTGTATCCAGGCAAGCTACAGGAATCACAGTCTTCATTTCCACCCTCTTGCCAATTTCATCTCTCTCACCTCCTCTATTGTGGTTAAAATTAATCAACCAAGCAACAGGGAAAAAAATAGAAGGCATACTTATTTTGACTGTCTTCATATAGTCCTCATTTGTTTTGCCACGTGCAGTCCCTAGGCCCAGATCAAAACAGGTCTAACAAAGTGAGTTTCAAAAGTAAAAGTTCTCTTATGTATAGGACATCAGCTTTCTTTTTTTAAGACACAGGGTCTCACTCTGTTGCCCAGGCTGGAATACAGTGGCATGATCATAGCTCACTGCAGCATCAATCTCCCGGGTTCAAGCAATCCTCCCACCTCAGCCTCCCAAGTAGCTAGGACTACAGGTGTGTGCCCCCATGCCCCCAACCCTGTTTTTAGAAATAGGATCTATGTTGCCCAGACTGGTCTCAAACTCCTAACTTTAAGCAATCCTCCCGCCTCAGCCTCCCAAATTGCTGGAATTACAGGCCTGAGCCACAGTGCCCAACCTATCTACTGCTTTTTGTGTGTTTAATGTACATAACTTGATGTGTCTGCAGATAAGCATATACCTGTGAAACCATCAAACCACCATCATTATCAATGCCATCACATCCGAAAGTTTCCTCCAACTCCCTGTATCATTTTGTTTTTGTTTTGTTTTCCTTTTGTGGAAAGAGCACTTAATATAAGATCTACCCTCTTAGGAAAATTGTTAAGTATACAATATTGTTAATCATATGCTCTATATTATACAGATCTCCAGATCTTATTTTGTAAAACTAAAACTTGGTACAGGACATCAGCTTCTTTTTTTTTTTTTTTTTACTAGTTTCTACACCCTTTGTTGTGAGCTGTGGCATTCTGTCCAAGCAATCACTTGCTGCCCACTTCTTCACCCGACTGGTAGGCACATGATTCAGGCTGGCCAAAGTACAACATCCACCACATCTCACTGACTGGTCTATGCCAGGCAAGTGACCCAGGACTGATAAGGCCTTTACGTAGAGCAACCACAGGTCCAGGTATACTTGCAGCAATTCCAGTTCATGGCTATTGTCTTAGCATAACTGTACTTCTCAAGAGTATCTGGGTTTAGATTACATGGGCTCCCTATCTCTAAGGCAGTTTCTCAACCTCAGCACTACCACCATTTGGGGCTGGATCATTCTTCATCGTAGGGGAGCTGTCCTGTGCACTACAGGGTGTTTGGCAGCATCACTGGCCTCTGCCCGCTAGAAACCATAGCATCTCCCTAAATTAACAACCAAAATTGTCTCTAGACAGTCAAAATCACCCATTTGAGAACCACTGGTCTAGGGAAGATGAGTCAGTATTCTCCGGAATTCCCAGTGCAGTAAGAAAGGTCTTTAGTCTTCACCCATAAGCCAAAATTCCTTTTTTTTTTTTTTTTTTTTTTTGCTTCAACAAGGTTTTAGTCTGATTCCTCTCACTGGCAGCCAAAATAAATGAGCATCCATAGTATTTTTATAACAATAATCTGAAGAAAGGGGAAGAAAAGGTTCAGATTAATTTTTAAACTCTATCCTTTCCACAAAAAAACAGGACACCAGCTCTAGCTCTAGAAACACATGCAAAGAACTTCTTCCACTCATATCCTCCCTCTGAAGCATCTGAAGGTCTCCACATTCCACATCCCTGAAGAGATGCTGTATGGCCACCTCCACGGCGGTCAGGGTGTCCAGCCCTGAAGGGAAGACAAGGGCTATCTGCATACCACCCACTGATGGGTATCTTTTGTAAGCATTTATTTCTTCTAGGCATTGTTTCTTAAACCAGGTTGAACCTAAGTAGCTAGCTAGAAAAGAGCAAGAGAAGATATTTTAGATAATAGATAATTATTCCATTTTTAACTCTTACAAGTTCTATTCCTCCTCTTCTCTTGGACAAACAGGCAGACACTTGGAAGTCCTACAAACTTCCCAGGTGCTGCCAGAGGCATTTTTCTCCCTGTAGACATCCAAAGAAAATCAGCATGACTCCGGTGAGATGAAAGAGAAAATCGGTTTTAATACTTTGGGGAAAAAAAAAAAATAAGAAAAAGATTAAGGACTGTTTGGGTCTTTTAAGTGCAACAGAACAAAGTGTGAGATAAAGCCTGAAACAGGGGCCTGCCTTTCTTGGTATTATGAGGGTTGTTTACCCAAACATTTAACTCCTTTTTCTCCCCTAATCCCATTACCTCTTCTCAGCTTAACATCTATATGCCATCCCACTCAGTTCAAACAGACTATGAGGAAAACCACTCTTACAAGTCAGTATTATTAATATCAACCGGAAAAAGAATGTGGTGGGGGAGAGATTAAATCAGAGTTACTGAATCTTGTCATCTACCTCAGGGAAAATAAATCCATCAGTTGACAGTTTCCTCGATGTCCTGCCATAAATCTACAGTTTGAGTGTGTAGACATCATTTCCATCTCCTCTGTCATGAAACAGGTGAAAGGTACGCCCTCCCACCCCTTCTTCACCTAGAATATGAATCCCACCTTCTATATTAAGAAGCACGCTGCCGGGCACGGTGGCTCACACCTACAATCCCAGCACTTTGGGAAGCTGAGGTGGGCGGATCAGCTGAGGTCAGGAGTTCATGACCAGCCTGGCCAACATGGTGAAACCCCATCTCTACTAAAAATACAAAAATTAACGGAGTGTGGTGGCAAGCAAGCTACTCAGGAGGCTGAGGCAGGAGAATCACTTGAACCCGGGAGGTGGAGGTTGCAGTGAGCCAAGATCGCGCCACTGCATTCCAGCCTGGGCAAAGAGCAAAACTCCATCTCAAAAAAAAAAAAAAAAAAAAAAAAAAAAAGCAGGTCTGGCACAGTGGCTCACGCCTGTAATTCCAGCACTTTGGGAGGCCGAGGCGGGTGGATCACAAGGTTAAGAGATCAAGACCATCCTGGCCAACATGGTGAAACCCCGTCTCTACTAAAAATACAAAAATTAGCTGGGCATGGTGGCGCATGCCTGTAGTCCCAGCTACTCGGGAGGTTGAGACAGAAGAATCGCTTTAACCCAGGAGGCAGAGGATGCAGTGAGCCAAGATCACGCCACAGCACTCAAGCCTGGCGACAGAGTGAGACTCTGTCTCAAAATAAATAAATAAATAAGAAGCACTTTGCGGCGGGGCACGGTGCCTCACGCCTGTAATCCCAGCACTTTGGGAGGCCAAGGTGGGAAGATCACGAGGTCAGGAGTTCGAGACAAGCCTGACCAACATGGTGAAACCCCATCACTACTAAAAAGATACAAAAAATTAGCCAGGTGTGGTGGTGCATGCCTGTAATCCTAGCTACTCAGGAGGCTGAGGCAGGAGAATCGCTTGAACCTGGGAGGGGAGGTTGCAGTGAGCCGAGATCACGCCACTGCACTCCAGCCTAGGCAACAAGAGCAAAACTCCATCTCAAAAAAAAAAAAAGGCCGGGCACAGTGGCTCACGCCTGTAATCCCAGCACTTTGGGAGGCTGAGGCAGGCAGATCACGAGGTCAGGAGATGGAGACCATCCCGGCTAACACGGTGAAACCCCGTCTCTACTAAAAATACAAAAAATTTGCAGGGCGTGGTGGTGGGCGCCTGTAGTCCCAGATACTCGGGAGGCTGAGGCAGGAGAATGGCGTGAACCCAGGAGGCGGAGCTTGCAGTGAGCTGAGATTGTGCCACTGCCCTCCAGTCTGGGTGAAAGAGCAAGATTCCGTCTCAGAAAAAAAACAAAAATTAAAATTAAAAAAAACCACTTTGTGCTCTGAGATGGACCCCTGAATCTTCCATCTCCTCCTCTCCCACTAACCACGTAATTTGGGTCTACAGCCACACCACCCTGAACACATTCAACCCTGTCTGATCTCAGAAGCTAAGCTGGGTCAAGCCTGCTTCAAGACAGGGTTGAATGTTTTGAAGTATTTGGATGGCAGGCCAAATAATTTAGGCCAGCTATCCATACCCAGGCTCACTGACTTTCCTCACACTCCCTTCTCAGCCCTCTGCAAGCAGGCTCCCAGTTCTGCTTGGCCACCTAAACTACTCTCCCACTATTACCAATGACAGTGTGTGGCCAACACAATGTCACCTTGACTCAAGCTACTTGACCTCTCTGTGGCATGGCCTTGTCCACGCCCTCCTGCTTTCTGAACACTTTCTCCTTGGCTTTTGAGACCCTCTCCTGGTTTTCCATCTCTGTCAATGGCTACTGTTTCTCAGATCTCAAGTTCTTCTTTCACCTACCCCTTAAAAGACGGAGTCCCTCCGGATTTGCCCTGACCCTCTCCCTGCCTTCTCCCTCTACATTCTCTCTCGACAGCCTCGGTATTCAGCTGCATGGCATCATTTCCCATCCATATGCTGTGTCTCCAGAATCTTTTATCTCCAGCTGTATTCCCCATTCCTGAAATACACACCCATAAAAGAAACACACTACTGAACATGTCTCCTGGCTACTAGGAAATACCTTGGCTTCCACATCCAAAACCGAAAACTCATCCTCTCTCCCACAAAAGATGCTGCTGTGGCAGGACCTCAGTGAACTGCACTCACCAGCCCACACCAGAACCTGAGGTGTCAGGGCAGGTCCCCACACCCAACCACCCCCTATAGCCTGCAGCTGCTAAGTCCTGACTCCCCTTCTGCCACCAAAGTCTCTGGCCTAGATGACTGACCCCCCAGCCTCCAGTCCTGCTTTCCTCCGATTCATCTGCACAACCGCACCCCGAGAAAGCTTTCTACAACAATTCAAATCACACCACTCCCCTACTCAAAACTTTTCGATCACTTCCCACTGTCCTTAGAGTAAAGCCCTCAACCTGCTTTCCAAGGCCCTTCCCGACCCTCCCTCACCCCCTCGACAGCACCATTCTTACCCTCAATGCAAATTCCCTGGCCCACCTGAGCACCATTTTTCCATCCACAGGACATGCTCTCTCTGACCTCTGCGATGCATTTTCCCTGCACTTGGAGAATACTTCTTCCCCACTCTCAGCAGGGAAAGCTCTGATCCCTCCTTTTGGTCTCAGCCTAGAAGTTTTATTTTCTTGAAGTCTTCTTGGAACCCCCAAACTAGGTAGTCCTGTTAACTACAGTCATCGCATCCCATACTGATTCAACAATGTGAATGTAATTGCTTTTTAAATAAATTTGCTGTCTCCTGCACTAGAACACTTCCGCACAAACACACATGTTTCTTCTCACAAACCTCTAACAACCAGCCCACCATAGCTAGAGTTCAGTGACAAGATGACACCACTCCACCACTGTCATAAATAAGGTTGTTCTAGTGATGACTGAATATATTTTTAATTTTTTTTCTACACCTAGCAAACACAGAGAGTTCACTATGGTTCAGGCAATTTTTCTAAGTACTTTAAAAATAATTGAAGCCTCACAACATTTTAAACATGCAACTATTATCCACTTTATTTATTTATTTTTTTATTTTTTGAGAAGGAGTTTCACTCTTGTTGCCCAGGCTGGAGTGCAATGGCACAATCTTGGCTCACTGCAATCTCTGCCTCCCGGATTCAAGCAATTCTCCTGCCTCAGCCTCCAGAGTAGCTGGGATTACAGGCATGCACCACCATGCCCAGCTAATTTTATATTTTTAGTAGAGATGGGGTTTCTCCATGTTTGTCAGACTGGTCTCCAACTCCCAACCTCAGGTGATCCGCCCGCCTCAGCCTCCCAAAGTGCTGGAATTACAGGCGTGCACCACTGCACCCAGCTGACTATTATCCACATTTTACAGAGGAGGAAATCAAGGCACAGAGAAGTTAAACAACTTGCCCAAGGTCACACAGTAAGTAAACCTGGTTTCAGAGACCTATCTATTTTAGTATGTATGTTGTGCTGCCTTTGATTAGCATTTCACCAAATAAAAACAAAACTATCGGCTGGGTGCGGTGGCTTACACCTGTAATCCCAGCACTTTGAGAGGCTGAGGCGGGTGGATCACGAAGTCAGGCATTCGAGACCATCCTGGTCAACATGGCGAAATCCCATCTCCACTAAAAATACAAAAAAAATAGTCAGGCATGGTGGTGCATGCCTGTAATCCCAGCTACTCGGGAGGTTGAGGCAGGAGAATCGCTTGAACCCAGGAGGCAGAGGTTGCAGTGAGCCAAGATCACACCACAACACTGCAGCCTGGGTGACAGAATGAGACTGTCTCCAAAAATTTTTTTAAAAAAATTAAAAAAAAAATTATCTGTCAGCATGGCAGAGAATCCGCCCGATTCTCAAATAAATATAATGTCATGTCAAGGACACTGTATTCCCTTGTACTTCTGGCTTTGTCCCCAAAACTTTAAAAAAAAAAGGTTTTCAGTAATACATCAGATTTCAACACACTATTATGGATGGTTTCTCCTATGTATAAATGAGAGGCCTATATTCAGCTCTGTGCTTCAAAATATGGTTAGATTGGAAGAAAAAAAAATGCGCTGGGCAAGGTGGCTCATGCCTGTAATCCCAGGACTTTGGGAGGCCGAGACAGGCGGATCACCTGAGGTCAGGAGTTCAAGACCAGCCTGGCCAACATGGTGAAACCCCATCTCTACTAAAAATACAAAAAAATTAGCCAAGCGTGGTGGCAGGTGCCTATAATCCCAGCTACTCGGGATGCTGGGGCAGGAGAATCACTTGAACCCGGGAGGCAGAGGTTGCAGTGAGCTGAGATTATGCCATTGCACTCCAGCCTGAGGTACAAGAGCGAGACTCCATCTCAAAAAAAAAAAAAAAAGTGTTCACAGACTATTTCTCCCGTAACTATGGGTAAAGCCACAACTGTGCTCAAGTTCAACCAAAGGAAGACAGTTATTTTAATAATAATAAAAAAAAAAATAGGCACCTACCATAGCCAAGAAGAGTTCTAAGATCTTTTAATATGTAATGTGAGGATTAAATACCACCACCAGTGAGGCAGAGTTCTTACTAGGGCCATTTTACTAATAAAGAAAAATGTAGGCACTGAAGGCTTAAATAACTTGCCCAAAGTCACACAGCTAATAAACGGTGAGGCCAACTTTACAGTCAGAGAAGAAAGCACTCATTTTTTTTTTTTAAGAGACCATTCCACATCCTGTATTCTGACCTGAGGTGACACTGCTGTGGCCAAATTGAGTTCTTCCAGCCACACACCTCACCATGACTTGCCACCAAGAGTGAGGGTAGAAGGTGCCTGTGGGTAAACAAGTCAACAAGTCAGGAGAAATCACACTCACTGTTGAAATATTAAGTGGCACTGGATTAATATCTTTCTGAGGAAACACAGGGAGGAAATTCTAGTTGGACCAGGGAGTCAGGCCTAGCAATGGCAGCAACTTGGGGTGTGATTCCAGTCCATCTCAGAGTTTACAGAGATGCCTGCCTTTAGAATGCAAAGCGCCTGGTGTTCTTCTGTGTGTGTAAAGAGAATGATATCAAGATGCCTGCCTTTAGAATGTAAAGCGTCTGGTGTGTGTGTGTGTGTGAATACAAAAGCATCCCCCTGGCAATTATGTTCCTGTGTTAGGATAAGTAAGGGAAGCAGACCTGCCAGTGTTTGCTTTGGGGCTTACCACAAGATACCATCCAGTCCCTGCCTGAAAATCATGTTCATCTGCCCCAACTAGCTTGACAGTTACCAGAATTCTCCACATACGCTGTGTTTATACAAACATCATTTTTCTCTTTCTAGTCAGAAGTCTAATTTCAATGAAGCAAAATGGCTTTTAAAGATTTTTTGTTTCTGACTCAAACCAGTTCTCGTATAGTCCTGAGACATGAACTGGCTTACTCTGATTATCCATGCTGGGCTGGTAACAAAATATCAAAAAGAAAATGGGTTAAATGTCTTTAAGATTCATGGATTTATTAATTACTGACTGCTTTGAAAGCTAGTATCCTAAATTTATAAAACTAATTTCAATAAGGCTTTCATCATGAATATTCTCTAAATATATTTAGTTTTATCATCCAAAAAATGCAATGCATAGGTAGAAGGTACATCATCATAGAACATCAATTAACAAAGTCCTTTTAAATGTCACTTGTAGGAAAAAAAGGTTGAACTAAACGAAATAAAGTTACATACACCCAATTGGATGAATCTCACAAATATATTCAGGGGGAAAAAGTATAGGATGAAACCATTATATAAAGTCTAAACACGTGCAAACACATTATATATTGTTTATGGATGTGCCCAAATGTATCAAAATGCCTAGGAATAATAAACACCAGATCTGAGATAGGCCCTACCCCTTGGGGAGAAGAATGGGTATACAAGATGCTTTCATTAAGCTGGGGGGAGGGGGGAAAATAAATGAATGTTTATTGTGAGACTATCTTTTTATATTTCTAAAGTATCTCAAACTTTTTAAAGGAAAAACAAGCCTAATACTAAAAGAATAAGTTAAAAGTTACTCTACTGAAGGGTAGGACAAGGAATGGGGAGGAAAAGAGGAAGGTGGAGATTGAGAGAGACAGACAGAGTGGAGGACTGTGTCTTGTAATGGATCCTAAATCAACCCAACCTTGGAATGTCTATACTGTACTCATAATACAAATTAGCAATCAGTTTAAATTATAATAATGACCCCAGAGGGGTCTTAAAATTTAACAAAATTTAAATCAGTCATCATACTAAGGTAAAAAGAATATCCTAACTAGATTAAATGTACACACACTCTAGATAATCAAGACTGATCATCACTTCCCTAGCAGAAGACCACGGTTACACCCCTTTACAGAGACAGCTCATTATTGTGGTTCAGGGTTTTGGAGTTAGACAAACCTAGGTTCACATTCCAGCTCCACCAATGACAAATTGTGATTTAGACAAGCTACTAATCTCTCTGAATTCACTGAGGTCAGGAGTTCAGGACCAGCCTAGCCAACATGGCGAAACTCCATCTCTACAAAAAATACAAAAATTAGCCGGGACTGGTGGCACACACCTGTAATCCTAGCTACAGGGTGTGTAGCTGAGCCTGAGGCAGGAGACTTGCTTGAACCTGGGAGGCGGAGGTTGCAGTGAGCCAAGATCACGCCACTGCACTCCAGCCTGGGCAACAGAGCAAGACTCTGTCTCAAAAAAAAAAAAAAAAAAAGTAACCCAGTAAGGCCAGACGCAGTGGCTCACACCTGTAATCCCAGGACTTTTGGAGGCCTAGGCAGCTGGATCACCTGATGTTAGGAATTTGAGACCAGCCTGACCAATATGGTGAAACCCTGTCTCTACAAAAAATACAAAAATTAGCCGGGTATGGTGGCAGGCGCCTGTAATCCCAGCTACTCGGGAGGCTGAGGCGGGAGAATCGCTTAAACCTGGGAGGCGGAGGTTGCAGTGAGGCGAGATCACGCCATTGCACTCCAGCCTGGGCAACAAAAGCAAAACTCCGTCAAAAAAAAAAAAAAAAGCCCAAAATATAAGGTGATAAACAGCTATTGAAGTCACAGAATTCAAAACAGCTTCTTTGGGAATTTGTCCAGAGCACTTTGAGTATTCTGCTGTAGAGAACAGGATTACCTAACAGCTCTTAGGAAAATCCCTCTTAGGGATGTCTCTGGCTGTCTTCTTTTATTGTGAATTTACCATAGCAAATACAAGCTGTTAGGATTTCCAGCATGTCAGACGCTGGAAACCCTAATTTTGAGTTCACGTCCTCAAAAAGTATCTCTGTAATTTGAAGTATCTGAAGGCTGTAGTCACTTACATTGTCATGTCAATACCTTGAGATGAACTGTCATCAACTCTTCCTTATCAGTCGCTTGGAGGAAAGGCCTGCTGCTGACTGGCTGAACCTCGACTGTAGATTGCTTACTAGATTTGCAATGACCTTAGCAACATATTCTACTTTATCTTCAAATCTTTGTGAATCAAAAATAAATTCTAGAAAATATTTTCCCAAGATACCACTGAGCTCTGATTTGCCAATGTTTTTTTTTTTTTTTCTTTTTTTTTTTGAGACAGAGTCTCGCTCTGTTGCCCAGGCTGGAGTGCAATGGCATGATCTCAGCTCACTGCAACCTCCATCTCCTGGATTCAAGCAACTCTCCTGCCTTGGCCTCCCAAGAAGCTAGGATTACAGGCGCCTGCCACCAGACCCGGCTAATTTTTTTTTGTATTTTTAGTAGAGATGGGGTTTCACCATGTTCTCCAGACTAGTCTTGAGCTCCTGACCTCAAGTGATCCACCCACCTCGGCCTCCCAAAGTGCTAGGATTACAGACGTGAGCCACTGAGCCCAGCCACCAATGTGTTTTCAAGATTTTCCAGCATCCTGAACTACAATCAAAATTTGGAAGCCTTTCCAGGGTTTGACAACTTTGTCTCTCTTCTTGGTCACTGCTAATGGTGCTTTGGAGAAATATACTGTTAGGGGTAATAAACCCTAAAAGGTTAGATACCTGGTCTAGGGTGCAGAACAGCTATTTTGAGGCAAGAACAGGGCCTTGATAATAAAATATATGCCTGTAATTTAGTTGTCATCATAACTGTTAACCTTTGAGCACTTATACTAAATGCTTTACATGTATTAACAAATCCTACTTTTAATTCAATATAGTAGGTCATATTATAATTTCTTTTTTTTTTTTTTTTTTTTGAGACGGAGTCTCGCTCAGTCGCTCAGGCTGGAGTGCAGTGGCGCGATCTCTGCTCACTGAAAGCTCCACCTCCCGGGTTCACGCCATTCTCCTGCCTCAGCCTCCCGAGTAGCTGGGACTACAGGCGCCCACTACTACGCCCGGCTAATTCATTTTTTATTTTTAGTAGAGACGGGGTTTCACCGTGTTAGCCAGGATGGTCTCGATCTCCTGACCTCGTGATCTGCCCGCCTCGGCCTCCCAAAGTGCTGGGATTATAGGCGTGAGCCACCACGCCCGGCCCTATAATTTATATTTTATTGACGAGAACACAGATATAGAAAAGCTAAGCAGCTTGAGCAAGGATCCCCTGTTAGCAGGTGGTTGAGCTTGGGTATGAACCCAGCCAGGTTAGTACCTCAGCTTATGCTCTTAATCTTCTATATTATATTCCATCAGCTATTTTAAAGATTAAACACAAAAATACCCTCCTCTGTGTATTCTTTATCCAAAAGTCTACTTTATCCTAGTCCCCTCAAAAACAACAACAACAACAACAACAACACAGCAACAAGGAGCTGGTCAAAGGAACCCCAGCAGATGGGAGGACAGAGAAAGGCAATGTGACAAAAAGACACTGAGAACATTAGATTGCTGACTGGCTAGTAAAAAATCTGTTCTAAATAACCATGGCTCAGCTGGTGGCCTGGTGGGAAGCTCTAAATAGGAACAACTCTAAATGGAGTCAAAGACCACCTGCAGTGAGCAAAGCATTTCAAGCTTTTCAAGCCTGTCTGGGTCCCCACCCTGGCTCAAGTCTGATTGTAATTATTTTCACAGCCAGCCTACATTCACACTGGAGACCAGCCACTGTAATAAAGCCCCAACTGACAGTTTAACTTATCCCAGGTGATGCCCCAAATTGTAGGGGCTCTATGGTAACTTCTTCAAGGCAAAGAGCGTGCATGAGTATTCCTTTCCATTTGGGAAAAAATTACACTGCAGTTTATTAACTTTTTAAAATAGCATTTTATTTTCTGTATCTCTCTAAATTCCACTTGATGGGAGCATAATCACAAAATTTACAATTACACCACTTTATCAAAATTAGGCCATTAAGGCCAGGCACAGTGGCTGACACCTGTAAACCCAGCACTTTGGGAGGCCGAGGTGGACGGATCACATGAGGCCAGGAGTTCAAGACCAACCACGGTGAAACCCTGTTGTTACAAAAAAAAAAGTACAAAAATTAGCTGGGCATGGTGGCGCATGCCTCTAATCCCAGCTACTTGGGAGGCTGAGGCACAAGAATCACTTGAACCTGGGAGACGGAGGTTGCCCTGAGCCAAGATTGTGCCACTGCATTCCAGCCTAGGTGACAGGGCGAGACTCACGTCTCAAATAAAATTTTAAAAATCTAAAAATAATAATAAATAAAAAACCTAGGGCATTAAGTAGCAGAAAACCCAACTCAAAACTGTCTTATGTCATTTAACAAGACATTCAAAGCATAGAAAAACCCACAGGTCTCCCAACAGCATCAAGAACCCAGTTTCAGTTAGCACACTATGCCACTTACTCTCGGGCCCAAGATAGTGGGTAGCAGTCCCAGGCATCACGAGAGAATACAGAAAAGTAGAAAACCATCTTTCTTCGAGTCTCCTATGACAAAAGGAAACCTCCCCCTGAAGTATCCAGAAGACTTTCTGTCATGTCTCCTTGGCCAGAACTGGGATACAACCTCATTCTTATAATAACTACCAACCCAGAAAATGGGTTTATCATAACTGACTTATAGTTTCTTAACCCTGACTGCTTTAACAGTTCCCCCAGGTGATTTTATTGAGCAGCTAGGATTGAGAACCACTGAGTTAGATTAATCAGAATTACCCTGAAATGCCTTCCCCTGAGTCATCTGAAAAGGATGCAGACACTTGAACGAAATCTGGATTGTCAGAGGGGAAAAGGAATGTTGGCTGAACCAGCAGTAGTGTCTACACAACCATTTTACATTTGTGTTTCAAAACACTTTCACACCATTTTATTTATTCCTCAAGGCTTTCTGTATCAGTCCCATTTTACAAAAAAAAAAAAGGAAACCAAGGCTTAAGTTTACAAAATAGGAAAATTATTTTTAGTCTTCCAAATCTCAGTAGGTTTAATGTAATGGCAACTTAAGAAACTTCCCCAAAAGAATATTTCTCTGAAACAGTAAACATAAAGACAGCCAAAGAGAACTTTTATGTTTTTCCTAAGAGGAACAAAGCAAAAACCATTAAAACGCCGAGGCTAGAAGTACCAAAACCAAGTCGGAAGACCTAAATTCTTGTCCTGGCTCTGCCACTAACAAGGCCCTTTACATCCTTTTCCATGCATGTTTAGTAACAGCAGACTCATTAATGAGGGCGCCTTCAGCTTCACACACACACACACACACACACACACACACAGCTAGACAATTTAAGTTTACTACAGAGTATTTTATATCACTGTATTACTGCTTAATAACTGTAAGGACTATTAGTTTTAAAAAATTTTCTCTAAAGAACAAGATACATTTTCTCAAGACTGCCTAACGTAAAATTTATGAGAAAAGCATATATAGTTAATTGCTGTTTCTGGCAACTGTGCTATCTACCTGTATGCATCATAAGCAACTGAAACTACACAGACATCACGAAGGCTTACAAAAGTTTAAATTGCATTGAAAGAAGACACTGGTTATTTTAAGAAAAGAAAGTACTTTAAAAAGAAAACTAAAAAAGCCATTTGAACAAAGAATTGATTGAATTGAGTAAATTATCTCCAAATCTACCACTAAAATGACTGGCTCTTCTCTCTGGAGTTCCTCCCCACCCCCAGCGCTATCTCCAACTTCACCCTACACATAAATGTGCGATACTGTCTCTAAACCATCTCTTTGCTATTACGTCAGCCTTCTGCTGAAAAGCCTTCAGTAACTCTCCACAAGATGAAGTCCACATTCCTAACCTTGTTTTTATGGCCCTCCATAATCTAAAACTGACCTCTCCATCCATCCCAGTCTACTACTCCCTGAAAAACCACCATTCCAGCCAAACTAGTCTCTTCAAACACTGCGAGTGTTCTGGTGTCTTCTGGTTTCCAATATGATAAGGTTCTACTCCTTATCACCAGTGAGTTCCAAAACTTTCACAAACCTCCTCCACTCTAATATACAAACCCTTGTCCCTGGAAAAGTTAGAATACTTGTCACTAAATGTTTAACCTTGTCACAGGTATGTGTCTATATCCTTTATTTCTTCAAGAATTTAGCACAGTGCAGGAAGGAGTTCAAAAATGTTCCTTAGATTGAAGTAATTTCAGCTACAGGACAATAAACTCAAGGGCAAGGGCCTCTACCCCATTATAAATCCGTATCTAATTCCAGTATTTAGCAAATTGTAGGTGCTAAATATTTGCGGATTGCTATCTAATTGAACTCAGCAGTAAGCCTTCAGGTCGCATAGGCTTCGAAACTCTAAATATTTATGGAAGACTTCAAAGCGTCAAGACATCAAAATTACATATTGAAATCTTCCAAGAATGTAATGCAAACAGGAGACACCTTGCAGGGCAATTAAAAATAGAAATCACTTAAACACAATTCTAGAAATGCTCAAAAGGCCATTTTTGTAAAACAAAATGTAAAATATCTGGAAATATAAGCAATCTGACCTAGTGGGTTTTATTCTTTCTGTAGATCCTCCACCCAATGTCATCCCTTGACTCTCTGATGTCATACAAAAGCTCAACTGGTTAGATGAACCATTTACCTAGACTGCAATTTCAAATAACCTCATCAAGCCATTTTCAAATGCTGCAGAACCTTATTAGTTCCCCTAAGAGGTAGACAGGGGAAGCTGGACGCAAAAGAGTAAGACCTGCTCAATTTTCCTATAGCCACGCCCTACCCAGTGAAGAAGAATTAAACTCAGGTCCCCTGACTTTAGACCAAGGCTCTTAGTCTTTGATAGGAACTAGAAGTAAACTTTATGGAGCAAGCGGGAAAAGGCATGTGAGCTACAGCTGTGTTCCTGTCACCTTCTGGGAAATAATTTAAACATAAATTCTTAATGAACATAACGAGAAAAAAAAGACACTTCCCAATTACTCTCAAAGCATGATTACAAGTTATGTTTCTTATGCTAAAGGACGAGAATCAAAATGAGTAAGATACCAATTCACAAATTCAAGAAAGTCTACAGTCTGGAGGAAGGCTGACATCTGGCCCCCCAGATGCACTGGCTGCTGCTGGAACCTAACGCATGTGTCCTGATGGCAGGAAAGCTAATATGCTGTCACAGAAATAGCTTTCCACCAGTGGCCAAAACTGGCTTTGCCCTCTGCCTCTCTCCACATCTCTCTAGCTCCGGAGGGAACTACTACAACCAATGAGAGAGAAGGTACATTCCCCCGGCCACTGACTCTGGTTAACATCAAGTTACAGAAAGAGTCCTCAGTCCTCATTCTCTCGTGTTCACTCTGCACCCCCACCCCCAACTCCTCCTTTCTATGCTCACTCCTCCATATGTATAGCGCCCCCCTACTTCCCACCCAACACACATACCAGATGCCAAGGGCCTGGAGAGCCCTCAACCAAATAAGCCCCCTTGTCACATGTCCCAGAGTCCCATTTCTGATTCAAGCAGCAGAGACTTAAAAACAAAACAAAAAACCCTAAGTGAGTCCCAATCCTGATTTTGCAACACCAAAGAGGTCAGAGAACCAAAAGGAACCTTGGAGATCATCCAGAGAAGTTGAGTGACTTGCTTCCAAAATTACAGGGATGGCTCACTAAATTCTTCCCACAGAAATGTACTTCAACTTATTCATTAAATGCATATTTACCGTACCAGGCACCATGCTGGGTGCCCAAGACAGTATGATCAGTATGTTTTAATCGCCCTTAGTGAAAAATGGGGCGGGGCGCGGTCGGGACAACAGTAAGATGGGGGATTTTCCCCAGAGGTGGTATCTACAAACAAATGTACAAGGGACGAATACCTACCTAAGGCTGAGAATTACTGAACTGAGAATCTAGGTGAGTGATGAAGGCCCTAAGAACCCAGCCCCTCAAGGCTGGATACTGCCCAAGTCCCTGTCTGCTGTATGGACAGGTCTTTTAAAGGGGAAAAGGGGACATTCACCGCCATCCTCCGAAGGGGTTATGGATCCAAGGGATGGTCAGGCTGCCCAGCTCCTCACTGGAGCTAATTCCGCCCCATTTTCCAGTAGCATCACTAACTCAGTATTTCTGCATGAATTTTGGCCCCTTCTCTCCTAGAAAGACTCTCCTCAACTACACTAAAATACAGTTATCTCTCCTGTATCTCGTGTCTTCTTCCGAGTTTAAGAGACAGAAGTTCAGGCGAGGAAGGCACCAAGCCTAACCGGGGTGGAATTCCCTATTTGCAAGCAGTGCTCGCCTGGGCTAGGGGGCAGGCTGTCCGCTCACCCTTCCAAACCCCAATCTTTGAACCCTCAGCACGGGAAGGGAGGAATGTGCGGAAGCAGCATAAAGCCAGGTGGACTTTCTGGTTTGGCACGTGAAGGACCTGGAACAGGACTGTCCGGGACGATCAGACAATGAGAGGGAAAAGGTGAAGCTTAAGGGGACTCTGGAAAACTCAACACTCCCGCAGGGTTTCAAAGAATCCCCAGGAAATTTCTTTCGAGAAGTCACAAAACAAAACTAGGCAAACAGATGCCTCGATTTTGAAGGAGATTTTGAGTAGCTTTAGGCAGCAATGAAACCTGACTCCAGGCCAGGAGTGCCTAGGGTCGGTCCAGCGGAGCGCGCAGTCAGCGAGAGGTGTTCGGCTGGGGCCAGGCGGGGCCCGCAGGCAGCTCGTTCCCGCCGCCGCAGAGCCGCAGGGGCAGGAATGAGGACTCGCCGCGCTGCCTCGAGGAGGAATGATTCCAGGGACCCCCCCGGGGTTCCGAGAGAGCTGGGCTGGTCCGGAATGAATTCCCCGTTCCTCTGGCTGCTGGCCCCGGACACGAGACCCTCCGTCGGCTGCCGAGAGAGGCTCCTCCCCGCCTCGCCACGCCGCAGCCCGTCCGCGCCCGCGTCCCCGCTTACTTTTGGTCGCAGCGATGAGGTTCTTCCCATCCTTAATGAGCTCTTTGATGAACTTGTTGGTCCTCTCGAGTTCCGCTTCGTGAGCGCGGATCCTCTCCCGGAACCACGGGCTGTCGAGGTAGCAGTCGCTGAACTCCAGGGGCTGCAGCCCCATGACGGCAGCGGTCGCTGCGCGGTGCGCACGGCCGCGCGCTCCTGCCCGAGCCGAGCTCCGAGGCCGCTGCCAGGTGCGGCGCCGCGCGTTCAGGGAGCCCGGAGGAGCTAGCAGGCCCGGGCGCGCGGCGAGCGCGGCACGAACATGTCCCGTAGAGCCGAGTCCTGCGGCGCGGAGGAGCTGCCACCGAGACCAGCGCGAGCTGCGGCGCCCCAATCCCGGCAGCCCCAGCCGAGCTCTGAGCGCCCGCGGCCCCGCCCCGCCCCGCCCCGCCCCGCCCCGCCCGGCCCCCGCGCGGCAGACACTCCCCGAGGCGCCACCCGGCCGGGCCCGCGCTCCCGCTCGCCCCCTTCTCTTTCCCCCGCCTTCCTTCTTCCTCCCTTCCCTTCCCTGGACGCCTCTTCCTTCTCTTCCCCACGCGCAGCTGCCCCTCCTCTTCCTTCCGAGGCGTCCTGGGGCTAGAATTTCGCCCCGCGGCTCCCCTCCACCCCGGGCGCTCTTCCCTCCCCTTTGCTTGGGCTCCCGGGGCCGGGGTGACTCACAGTCGGCTCCCCGCTGCACGGAACCCGACTGGGACCGAGAAGGAGCGTCTTAATTGCAGTCGTTAGTCCCCGCAGGCGGGCGACATAACTCTGAAGCGGCTGCCTTGTAGGAGGAGATGATTAACTCATTTATCTCATTTATCCTGGGACGCCCCCAACCCTGAGCTGGGAACGAACTCGCACATGGGGCTCTTTTCCTTATCCCGGTTCCTTTCCTAGTTTAAAGTGAGATGCGTGGTAAATCTCCGCTTGAGATCGAAGCCTTACAATGGCAAGAGCATTTTCTTGGTGGCCCAGCAGCTCCTATTTTACACTTCTCTACGTATCCGCACTAAATGACTTAGGTGAAGGGAGAGGGCTGGCTAAACCACAGAAAAGTTGTTTCTGTTGTGTTCAGCACATTAAATTTGCTGGGTTAGGTAGAGACGATCTTTATTATTCTAAAAATAACCACCGGAAAACATGCCAGGTAACGTGTGGTTTTCACCGCGTGGGGGTGACGATCAATGAGAATTTATGTCAGTGCCCTCAAAAAGCCTATTTTGTGTGTTCTGAAACAACTCCAGTGTGTCCCCAAAAAAAGTTAGGGCATTTTAAAGTATTGAAATGTATACCTTAGGCCGGACGTGGTGGCTAACGCCTGTAATCCCAACACTTTGGGAGACGGAGGCGGGTAGATCACCTGAGGTCGGGAGTTGGAGACCAGCCTGGCTAACATGGTGAAACCCCGTCTCTACTTAAAATACAAAAATTGCCCGGGTGCGGTGGCGCGTGCCTGTAGTCCCAGCTGAGGCAAGAATCACTTGAACCCAGGAGGCGGAGGTTGCAGTGAGTCGTGATGGTGCCACTGCACTCCAGCCTGGGCGACAGAGCGAGACAATGTCTCAAAAAAAAAGTATTTCTTAAAAAAAAACACTAATAATTCATTAGAGTAACTTTTCATAATCGTAATTTATTAAGCAATTATTATGTGCCGGGCAGCCACTAGAAACTCCATACATCTACAAACTCGCAATATAGACTTACATAATGTGATGGTAATATTAAAGAGAAACTTCAAAGTAATTCCTCAAGACGTTCAGACTCTCAGCTGGGTAATTAAGAATCTGTTTGGACAGCATGTTGTAGGAGGGTAACCCTCCGGAACAAGTTAAATAAGCCTCCTACTCAATAAGCCCTTTTGTTACAAAACAGCACCAGGAGTGCCTAACCCGCAGATAAACATTATTACTCTAATGTCCAGCCTCCAGAGAGTTCAAAGTGTTTTACAAATAACTTTTAGGCGGTGAAAGCTTCAGTTCCTACTAAAACCAGCAGGAGACTGGAGTCTACAGAAAAGAGAATAAAAGAGGCAAATAAAGGGGAAGAAAGACAAGAAGAGAAGGGGTGTAAACAAAAATGAGGGCCTTGCGAAACAGCCAAGCACTGACAACACTCAATCCTCAGAACAGAAACCCAAACCTTTTCTCATAGAGGGGCTGCTGACACTTCTTCAATATTGAACATGGAGGTTACCGTGTGACCCAGCAAATCCACGCTTAAATATATACCCAAAAGAAATGAAAATATATGTCCACGCAAATATTTACGCAAAATATTCATAGCAGCATTATTCGTAATAGCCAAAAACTAGAATCAACCAAAATGTCCTTCGTCAGCTGTGTAATGGATGCACAAAATGTTTGTCCATAAAATGAAATATTAATCTACAATAAAAAGGAATGAAGTACTGACACGTGCTATGGCACAATGAACGGTGAAAACGTTATGCTAAGTAAAAGAACCCAGCTGCAAAAGGCCAATACTATCCATTTATATGAAATGTCCCAAACAGGTAAATCTATAGAGGCAGAAAGATTAGTGGTTGCTACAGACTGGGGGATAGAGTGGAGGGTATATGTAGTCAGGAGTTTATTTCCAGGGTGATGAAAATTATTAATATTTTTATTTTTTATAGAGATAGGGTCTCACTATGTTGCCCAGGCTTTTCTCAAACTCCTGAGTTCAAATGATACTCCCACCTTGGTCTCCCAAATTGCTGGAGTTACGGGAGTGAGCCGCCGAGCCTGGCCGAAAACAATTTAAATTTACATTTTGGTAATGGTTGCACAATTCTGAATATACTCAAAATCACTTAATTGTACATGTTAAATGGGTGGATTTCTTTTGCTCTGTGAACTATATCTCAATAAAAAAATTTTTTTAAGATGAACTACTCTAGAACTGCTTCTCCTTCTTTACCACATTAGACTTCAAGCCGTAAAAACTCTGGTTTATTCAGTGTGCCCAGTTCTTTAGATATTTGGAGAAAAAAAAAAGTTGCTTAAAACAATGTCGAAACATCATAAAAAATTACTTATCACTTCACACACATGTACACCCAGTGTTAAAGAGCTAGTGAATATGAATCTTAATTCATTACCAAATAGGTCCACAATAATCACCATGAGTGGAGGGGCCTGATTAATTTTGTTTTATTCAGCTATGCCTATGCAGTGTCTGGTACAAGTGATCAGTAAATGTGGAATGAATAAGTATAACTAACTGAAGAGAAATCTCTGTACAGTGGACAGTGAAAAGATAGATATTTAGGAGTTCCATCTCCAGCTTTACTACTTAACAGTTGTGCAACCTTAGCAAAGGTAATTTTCTGTAAACATCAGTGAAATGGAGATGATGACATTGCAGCTGCAGGTTGCTTGAGAAGATTTAATGAAATTGTGTTTGTAAAGTGCCTGCTGAAAATTATTATAATGATGAGACTCGAGGAAGAAGGCGGTGTGGAGGATGGGCTGAAGAGAGGGATGAGGGAGAGGAGGAGACAGATTACATTCCATCAGTGTGGGAAAGATTTTCGGGGCAGGAGAGCCCTTAAATCATAGTTTTAAACCATGTAAGACAGAACTCAAGAAAAGTGGCCACAAAAGCAGATGCTACTGAGTTTCCAGGTTTCATCTTAATTAATCAATTATTCCCACAAATATTTACTGATCATTTATATGTATTAGGCGCCATATTAGGTGCTCGTGATGCAGCAGCACACAAAACAGTCCTCACTGTGCTTTTGGTCTCTGGGGGGAGACTGGCCTCATCCCAGAAAAAAAGAAAAAGAAAAATCACACACATGTATATCCAATTGAAAATTAAAGCACCATGCAGTTAAAGTGAAAGGTGTGTGAGAGGTTATAATTGGAACACCTGATAGAGATTGGGGATGGGTCAAGGAGGGCCTCATTGAGGAAGTGATATGAAAATGATAATGTAATCAATGACCAGGAATATCAGTAGGAGTTAACTGTTAAATAGGGGTAGGAACAGAGTAGTACAGACATGGGACCACCTGTGCAGGCCCCTGAGATGGCACATTCAAGAGATGAACAGGTCAGGTGGCTGAAGCCCAGTGAGAGAGACTGGCTCACAACAATGCCAGGTGGTGGAGGATAAGCAGGGTCAGATGGTGCAGAGCCTCTAAGTCTTATTTAGGATTTGGGACCATATCCCAACACTGTTGGGAGCCTTTAAAGAGTTTTATGCATGTAGTAAAATGATCCAGATTGTGTTTTCTCTCTAGCTGCTGTGAGGAGAATGGAAATCCAGACAGAAGGTGGTTGGAGTTGTCTGGAATAGCTCAAACCTCCAAGGTGACCCTCCAAGGAGACAGCGAGAAATAGACAGAAATGGAATATATTTTAGAAGGAGATTCTGGGACTTGACAATAGCCTGGATATTGGAAATGAGGAAGAAGGGGTCAGCGGTGGCCCCCAGGCTTGTGGCATGGTAAGTTAGGTGGATGGATATGCCACTTACCGAAAGGATAACATGAGGTAAGAAGCTGTCATGGCAGTGTTGGTGATGACTGGGATGGAAGGATGCGTTTCAGTGTAAACTCATGAAGTTTGAGATGCCTGGGAGACATTCAAGTACCTAAGTCAGGTAGGCACTGACACTCAAATGGCATTTTTATGCTTTACTCAGTGCTTGGATTAGTTAGGGATTTGAATCAATGCAAGCTGGTCAAGTTTCAGTCTACATGAAATAGAAGTTAACATATAGGAAACCTTCCCTTGATGTAGGTTCCGCTGCATATGATACTGTAGTTTTTGTGTTGTGATGACTCACGAAGTACCTACCTGTAAAGTTAAATATGGGTCTACTGAATCCTTGGATGTGTTTCAGGTTGTGAGTCAGAATTAGGTTCAGACACATTATAACAGAAAATCCAAAATCACTGGTTTTTAAACCATAAGGGGTTTATATTTCCCTTTCTCTCATAAAAAGGAGTCCATGATTCCAGAGTCCCCAAGGAAGCACCAGCTTCCATCCTCAATGTCACCTCATGGTACAAGATGGCTCCTAGAGGTCCTTCTAGGAGGAAAGAAGGGAAAGGATAGAAGGGCCCCTGTCCCCACTGAATCAGCTTCTTTTCTCAGCATTCCTGTGCATCTCACACAACATTTTATTTTTTATCTCATTGACCAGATCTTAATCAAATGGCCACACCTCACTGCAAGGGAAGATGAAAAATGTGGTCTTTTTCCCAGGTACATAAGTGAAATGTGAATTTTCCTACAAAGAGAAAAGGGATAGTAGATTTTGAGCAGGAACCTGGCAGTCTCTGCTGCAGGCTGACACCTTTGTGAGTGAGGTATATAAATTACAGCTATGCAAAAAACTAAATTATGTAAATAGAAGAAATTTAAAATAATTCTTTGGGTCTCTTGCAGACTGTGTAAAACTGCTTTCTCTCACAAGTATTAAAAACAAATCACAAAAAGAAACAAAAGTGCTGAAATAACTTAAGAAATTATTGAAACACATCACTGAAAACCTCCACAGAGAGGTAGTTGAAGCTTCTGAAGCAGTTATCAGCACTCGAGCTCCATTTCTCTATGATTCTCTTGGCTCTGCCTGCCTTCTAGGAATTGACTTCAGCCTCCAGAAAGCTTCCTTCATGAGAACCAGATAGCATCAACATTTCCAGACTCACCTACAGGTGAGACAATACCCATTCTTGAGCTAGAAAGTTGCTCCCTTATCACAACTACTTTAATCTGGGAATCAAAGCATTTCAGGAGACTGCCATTCCCTGAGTCCCTTGGACCTGGAGGCCTGCCACTCAATTGATCACTGAGCCCGAGGGGGGTAATGCCAAGTAGCTTGGGCCATTAAGGGGTCACCTTTGAGCATGGGGCAGGCTGATCCAACAAGATATGAATATACAACACAACGAGTTTGTGAACTGGTAACCTATAAAAGTATAATGGTGATGCTTGTAAAACAATGTGAATATACTTAACGCCACTGAACTGTACGCTTAAAAAGAAAGCATAATGAAGGCAGAGTAAAGGACTCCTTCATCTCCCCCTTTATGTCACTCATCTTCCTATAATAGCCTTTTTTTTTTTTCTTTTTTATTTTTTTTTGAGATGGAGTCTCCCTCTGTCACCCAGGCTGGAGTGCCGTGGCGCTATCTTGGCTCACTGCAACCCTCGCCTCCCTCCCGGGGTCAAGTGATTTTTCCACCTCAGCCTCCCAAATAGCTGGGATTACAGGCATGCTCCATCATACTCGGCTAATTTTTGTATTTTTAGTAGAGACGGGGTTTCACTATGTTGGCCAGGCTGGTCTTGAACTCCTGACCTCAGGTGATCCACCCGCCTCTGCCTCCCAAAGTGCTGTGATTACAGGCGTGAGTCACTGCGCCCAGCCATACCCTTTCCTTAAAGACATATTGTCTCACAGAATAATAATAATGGTCCAAATATGTTTGACATTTTAATTACACCTATATTTTTAAAAGAACCTTTTTCTTCACACCACCCCTATTGAGAGTTTGTGACTAGCAGTCTGAGTAATGAAATTTGAGAAAGGCTATGCTATGAACACTAAGCTGGGTACACTCTGCTGAGAGTCACCCCAGGATCTCTGTATATTCTAGGATTGCAGTGGGTGCACCAGTGTAGTGTGGTGTGCAGAAACTACTACTTGTGCTGGGCGTGGTGGCTCTTGCCTGTAATCCCAGCACTTTGGGAGGCTGAGGCGGGTGGATCACGAGGTCAGGAGTTCAAGACCAGCCTGGCCAATATGGTGAAACCCCGTCTCTACTAAAAATGCAGAAATTAGCTGAGTGTGGTGGCATGCACCTGTAGTCCCAGCTGCTTGGGAGGCTGAGGCAGGAGAATTGCTTGAACCTGGGAGGCAGAGTTTGCAGGCAGGCAGAGGTTGCAGTGAGCCGAGATCATGGCCACTATACTTCAGACTGGGCGACAGAGCAAGACTCCGTCTCCAAAAAAAAAAAAAAAGAAATGAAAAAAAAAAAAAAGGAAACTACTACTTGTGCCTCCAGCATTTACTGAGCACCCATTATGTGCCAGGTACTATGCTAGAACTGGGACAGCAATAGCAAAAACAAACAAAAACCTAGCATGATTCATGATCTCATGGACTAATATCCTCCAATCAGAGTGAAAGAAAATAAATCATTGCAAATATAAATGTCAAGTGAAATCTCTGGTAAGCACTAGGAAGAAGCCTGCTCTTCAGGGGCCTTTGGACTATTCCGAGATGTCAGTGAGGATGTGACAACTGAGCTGAAATCTGAAGCACCAGGAGTGAATGGATGGAGGTGAAGTGGATGTGACGTGCAGAGGGAGGAAGCGTTCCCAGAGGAGGCTTTGTGGAAGAACCAGTACAAGTAACTGAAACTGCAGCCATGTGGCAGGAGCACCATGGGCTGAGATGAGGCTGAAGAGGGAGTGAGGGCCCATCCTACCTGCTCAGCACCAGCCCTGCTTCTATCCTTGAGAACACTGACCATGGGCTTCAGGCTTCACTGCTTTTTTTCTCAGGAGAGCTCACCTTTTCCAGTACTTCTGGGCATCAAAGCTTGGAAGAGTTTAGGACCTCAAGGAAGTTTTAGAACGAGTGCACTTAACTAGGGATATTTGGTCAGCAAATATTGATTGAGTACATGGGGTGGGGAAAGCACTGTGGTAAGCAAGTGCTAAGGCGAAAAAGTCCCTCATCTCAAGCGTTTACAATCTGGTATACTCTAGCCATGCAGAATAAGCTGACAAGAGGATAATTCTAAAACAAAGCACACTGCTGCTTCCTCCAGCCAGCCTGACAGCCTGGTTGAGAAGTGGGCGTTCCTACTGAAACTGGGATGGGGAAGAGGGAGGGTGGGTATGTGGGGGAGATTCTCCAGTCCTCCCACATTGAAATTCATATCTTCTCAGCTGGGTGCGGTGGCTCATGCCTGTAATCCCAACACTTTGCAAGGCTGAGGCAGGTGGATCACTTGAGGTCAGGAGTTCGGGGCCAGCCTGGCCAACATGGTGAAACCCCGCCTCTACTAAAAATTAAAAAAAATTAGACACCTGTGGTGGCACGTGCCTGTAATCCCAGCTACTCTGTAGGCTGAGGCAGGAGAATCGCTTGAACCTGGGAGGCGGAGGTGGCAGTGAGCCGAGATCTTGCCAAGGCATTTCAGCCTGAGAGACAGAGTAAGACTGTCTCAAGAGGAAGGAAGGAAAGGAGGAAGGAAGGAGGTAGGGCGGGGAGGGAGGGAGGGAGAAAATAAATTCATATCCTCTGAAGAAATCTAGGACTCCTGTCTTTTCAAGTTTGGAGGTAGAAGAACCTGGCTCAAGGAGATGGGGGTCAAGGCACACAACCAGTACCTGCCCCA
Source organism: Pongo pygmaeus (assembly GCF_028885625.2). Taxonomy (NCBI): domain Eukaryota; kingdom Metazoa; phylum Chordata; class Mammalia; order Primates; family Hominidae; genus Pongo; species Pongo pygmaeus. The sequence continues at coordinate 160,631,943 of NC_072376.2, read as the reverse complement.
GGTGGAGTCTCCTGTTAGTGCAATCACTGCTTCTCCTGCCCCCAGCTTTTGGAGAGACTTGGCATGGAGAGGAGGGAGCTGGATAGATCACATACAGTAATATCTGAGCACACGCTGCATATAGCAGCAGGCATTCCACACAGCCCATAGATCTCCGAGGCAAATGCTGCCCTCCTTCCTATGACATGTGGATCAACTGACCAAAGCAGGAACCTTGCAGTTTGTTTTATTCAGATATCAATGAGACTTTTTAAATGATGGAGAGAAAGAGAAGAGCTCTAAAGAGAATGTTTTTCGCGGCACTCCAAATGTCCCTTCTATGACCCAGAGAAAGGTTTCCACAAGGTGACTTTCAACCAGGCAAATATCCAGCCACTGGAAACTCAACCTGCTACTATAAGAGGCATACTCTCAGAGTCCACTGGCACCTCAGTAAAATAGAAAGTGAAAAAATATAAAAATGTGTGTACTTATCCTTTGACCCAGTAATTTCAGACCTGACAATTTACCCTAAGAAAAGGTGTTTTTTTTTTTTTTATGAGACAGAGTCTCGCCCTGTTGCCCAGGTTGGAGTGCAGTGACACGATCTGGGCTCACTACAACCTCTGCCTCCCAGGTTCAAGCGATTGTCCTGCGTCAGCCTCCTGAATAGCTGGGATTACAGGTAAGTGCCACCACACATGGCTAATTTTTGTATTTTTAATAGAGACAAAGTTTCACCATGTTGACCAGGCTGGTCTCAAACTCCTGGCCTCAAGTGATTCCCCTGCCTCGGCCTCCCAAAGTGCTGGGATTACAGGAGTGAGCCACCACACCCAGCAGAAAATAATCTTTTAAATGTATATGCTTGGCCGGGCGCAGTGGCTCATGCCTGTAATCCCAGCACTTTGGGAGGCCAACGCGGGCAGATCACCTGAGGTCAGGAGTTCGAGACCAGCCTGACACACATGGAGAAACCCCATCTCTACTAAAAATAAAAAATTAGCTGGGCATGGTGGCGGGTGCCTGTAATCCCAGCTACTGGGAGGCTGAGGCAAGAGAATCACTTGAACCCGGGAGGCGGAGGTTGCAGTGAGCTGAGATCGCACCATTGCACTCCAGCCTGGGTGACAGAGTAAGACTCCATCTCAAAAAATAAATAAATAAATAAATAAATAAATACTTAAAAAAAAAAAAAAAAAAAGGCCGGGCGTGGTGGCTCACACCTATAATCCCAGCACTTTGGGAGGCAGAGGTGGGAAGATCACGAGGTCAGCAGTTCGAGACCAGCATGGCAAACATGGTGCAACCCCATCTCTACTAAAAATACAAAAATTAGCTGGGTGTGGTGGTGGACGCCTGTAATCCCAGCTATTTGGGAAGCTGAGGTAGGAGAATCGCTTGAACCCTGGAGGCAGAGATTGCAGTGAGCCGAGATCGTGCCACTGCACTCCAGTCTGGGCAACAAGCAAGATTCCATCTCAAAAAAAAAAAAAAAGTATATGCTTAAGGCTATTTGTTGCAGTAAAGAAAAAAAGAATGCAGCAGCCACTTAACAATTAGAAAATAGTAAAATAAATCAGCATATATTAACTCAATAGGAATCCTGGGTTTATGTGCTTTGATGCCATTAAAATGATCATTTTTACTCTAAATAATGGACACTGGCATTTTGGAATGCCCAGCATTCATTCCCATTTCCCAACGTTACCATGATTTCCACTGGGGTAATCATTTTCCCACATAACATGTAGTCTTTGTAAAATTCCTGTGCTTGCCTCATGCTAGGGAATCCAGAGAGATCCCTAGAGGTTCCTTCCGTAAATCTTTCCTCTCAGACCTGCCACAGCCAAGGGCTGGGCACGTGACCTAAGCTTGGCCAACCAGACTTTCCCAAGACTTTGACTTTTGAATGTAGTAAAGCACTGACAGAAGAAACAGAGTTCATCTTTTCCAGCCAGGAGTGTTGAAACAGACCTGCTGCTGGAGAGGCTACCAGGCTTCTTCCAAAGCTGGTTCTTTAAGGCTTCCTTAACACCTCCGTATGCTTCAAATAAAATACCCTTTTGCTTAAGTTGACAGAATCAGTGTTTCTTCCTTGCAACCAGAGATTAGTAGACTCCTAGATTGGTAGTAGAAGGAAACAGACCTTCAGGGAAGTCATGGGGTGTTTAGAATCGATTATCTGGCTGAGATTGAACAGAAAACAGAACACTCCCATTTATATTCTAAAAGGGGAACCTGGTGGTTCATGGCACACACTGGAGAAACAACTCATTAAGTTATCATCTTAGATTATTTAGTTCTAAGTAGCATGACCTTAAATCCTCTTTTGTTTGGAACTGGTTTGCTTTATACCTATTGTCCTGGCATGTGCTTCGTTTGGCCTGTTTCCCCTGGATTTTCTGTGTTTGTTTGTTTGTTTGTTTGTTTGTTTTAAGAGACAAGGTCTCCCTCTGTTGCCCAGGCTGGAGTATCATGGCATAACCATACTTCACTGCAGCCTTGAACTCCTGGGCCCAAGTGATCTTCCTGCCTCAGCCTCCCAAAGTGCTAAGATTACAGGCATGAGCCACCACACCTGGCCTGGATTTCTCATTTTTAAATGGGGTTCTACTACAAATAATGCATAGAAGCTTTTAAAAAGAGGTCGGGCATAGTGGCTCATGCCTGTAATCCCAGCACTTTGGGAGGCCAAGGTGGGCAGATTACTTGAGATCAGGAGTTCAACACCAGCCTGGCCAACTAGGCAAAATCCCATCTCTATTAGAAACAGAAAAATAGCCAGGCATGTTGGTGGGTACCTGTAATCCCAACTACTTGGGAGGCTGAGGCAGGAGAATTGCTTGAATCCAGGAGGCGGAGGTTGCAGTGAGCTGAGATTGCACCACTGCACTCCAGCCTGGGTGACAGAGTGAGACTCTGTCTCAAAAAAAAAAAAAAGAGGGGGCCAGGATGGGTTTGCTGGACCGTCACTCTGTTTTTAACTCCTACCATGGTCTCATCTAGTAGTGTGTGAGACACATGTGCAGTGAACAGAGTTCTCACTTTAACGCGTGGATAACCTGACAGATGACCAAGGATAACCCATTTCTCTCCTTTTTTTTTGAGATGGAGTTTCACTCTGTTGCCCAGGCTGGAGTGCAATGGCGTGATCTCAGCCTCCCAGGTTCAAGCGATTGTCCTGCCTCAGCCTCCCAAGTAGCTGGGATTACAGGCATGTGCCACCACTCCAGCTAATTTTGTATTTTTAATAGAGATGGGGTTTCTCCATGTTGGTCAGGCTGGTCTCCAACTCCTGACCTCAGGTGATCCACCCACTTCAGCCTCCCAAAGTTCTGGGATTACAGGCGTGAGCCACCACACCCAGCCAACCCATCTTTCTTTTTCTGACGTTTCCAGAAGCAAGGTAACCAACACTTATTTTTAAGAATAGTAAGAAGGATACTTGCTGATAAAATGAAGCTCTCTGAGATACAATCAGGTAGAGACAGCTACCCCTTCCAGTATTACTGGCCAGAGGAGAAGCAGTTGATACTGCTAATCTTGCTGGCTATTTTGGTGTACCAACTAGTTTCAGAGTGGCCCGGGCAGTAACCTGCATGATGAACAAAGTTGCCAGGCCAGTCAGCAGGTTCATCAGGAAGTATAGAAAATTACAGGTTGAGTGTAAGATGTACAAGAAAATGGAGGCTGAGCAGAGCTGCCATAGAGCACATAGAGAGTAGTAGAACCCTATTGGTATAGCTATTTGTCCCTTATTATATTATACAAATCTATAGCTATTAAAATGCTTTATGGTTTGGTAATGCTTTTTTTTTTTGCAAAAACAAAAGCTTTTGGCAGAAATGCATTAAAGGAAAGAGTGCATTTTAACGAAAAATGAAGTACTGATATCCCCTTTCTCAAAAGAGCTCCTCATGAATTTTTAAAGAGTTTTTTGTGTTTTTTGTGTTTTTTTTTTTTTAGACAGAGTCTCTCTCTGAAGCCCAGGCTGGAGTGCAGTGGCGCCATCTCGGCTCACTGCAAGCTCCGCCTCCTGGGTTCATGCCATTCTCCCGCCTCAGCCTCCTGAGTAGCTGGGACTACAGGCACCCACCACCACGCCTGGCTAATTTTTTTGTATTTTTTTAGTAGAGATGGGGTTTCACTGTGTTAGCCAGGATGGTCTCAATCTCCTGACCTTGTGATCTGCCTGCCTCGTCCTCCCAAAGTGCTGGGATTACAGGCGTGAGCCACCGCGCCTGGCCTGTAAGAGTTTTAACATTTATCATCCACCATGGGCTTTTTTCTGTGACATGACTAATCACATGAAAACCAGAGGGTCCAAGCCTGCTGGAAAACATCTGCATCTACTTCAAAAAGTAGAAGTTATTAAGAAAACTAGGCCCAAAGATGGCAATTTAACATGTTTAACTGCAACAGGATGTTTACATACCACTCTGTGCAACATGACTTTTCACTTATGTCAAATGACTGTTCTTCTAAATTAATTGTTTTATCTTCTTATTCCAGGATTTCTTGGGTAAAAATGAAACATTAATATGTGATCTCCATTAATAGAAAATAAAACTGGGCCGGGCACTGTGGCTTATGCCTGTAATCCCAACACTTTGGGAGGCTGAGGTGGGTGGATGACGAGGTCAGGAGTTCGAAACCAGCCTGGCCAAGATGATGAAACCCCGTCTCTACTAAAAATACAAAAGTTAGTCACGTGTGGTGGCACGTGCCTGTAATCCTAGCTACTCGGGAGGCTGAGGCAGGAGAATCGCTTGAACCTGGGAGGTGGAGGTTGCAGTGAGCCGAGATCGCGTCATTGCACTCCAGTCTGGGCAACAAGTGTGAAACTCTGTCTTAAAAAAAAAAGAAAGAAAGAAAAGAAAACTTTCTAAGGAGTTATGAAGCCAGCTTTATATAATGCGGATGTGAATGAAGATATAGAGACTTCTGGTATTCACCCATACCCAGTTCTGTCTTCTAGGGCCCAAGAGAGGGATAGACTTTGTAGCCCCTGCCGTGTTACTCATTTTAACTGTGTTCTTCTGGCTCTAGTGGAAGGGAAATGCGTGATTTTTCAAGCCGAAGCATTTAATTTCTGGTGCAAGGCTCTCCAGTATGTTCTTGTCCTGCCTTTGTAACTATGAAATCCCCCTGTTCCCAATAGAAAATCTATGAAATGTTTGGACCCTGTATTAGCCTGGAACTCTGAAAGACTGTGTGAAGCAGAGACACTCACTGACTGGCACAGAATTTATAACTTGAGTGAGAAATAAATTTCTGTAGTGTAAGCCAGAAGAGTTTAGAATTGTTTGTTACCACAGAACAGCCTTTCCTATTCTGACTAATTCATTCGAATTCCAATATCTTAGGAAAAGGGAAGAGTACTACTGATGGGATTGAAGAACATATAGCAAAAGAGTGGCAAAATTGAAGAAATATTTTTAACTTTTTCTTTGTTTCGTGGGTATAGAGTTTCTATTGGGATAATGAAAAAATTCTGTAAATGGATAGTAGTGATGGTTGTACAACCTTATGAATGTACTTAATGCCACTGAATTATACACTTAAATATGTTTAAAGTGGTAAAATATGTAATATGTGTATTTACCACAATAAAAAATTACCAAAGAAGGGTTTTTCTACCAAAGTCTTCCATTATTGATAAGAGTTAGAAAAATAGGCACCCATATATTGTTGGTGAGACTATACATAGGTACATCTTTCTAGAGACAATTTTGGTGGTGCTTATTAAAAGACTTTTGAAATGTTTTGCTCTTTGATTCATTTATTCCTCTTCTGAGAATTTAACCTAAATTTCTAAAAATAATTTACAAAGTTTTATGTAAAATGATCATAACTCCTACATGATTTAAAAAAAATAATGACAGGCTCACATCTGTAATCCTAACATTTTGGGAGGCTGAGGTGGGTGGATCACTTGAGCCCAGGAGCTCAAGACCAGCCTGTGCAACATGGTGAAACCCTGCCTCTACAAAAAATAAGCTGAGCATTGTGGTGCGCACCTGTAGTCTCAGCTACTCGGGAGGCTAAGGCAGGAAGATCGCCTGAGCCTGGGAGGTGGAGGTTGCAGTGACCTGAGATTGCACCACTGCACTCCAGCCTGGGTGACAGAGAGAAACCCTGTCTCAAAAAAAAAAAAAAAGAGAGAGACCATGTCTCGATATGTTGGTCGGGCTAGACTGCAGTGGCTATTCACAGGCTCAATCATAGCCTCAATCTTAGCTCACTGTCGCCACAAACTCCTGGGCACAAGCAGTCTTCCTGCCTCAGCTTTCCAAGTAGCTGGGACTATGGAACCTGCCACAGTGCTTGGCTTGCCAGCATGATTTTTATAAGCCAAAAATTTGAAACAGTTTAGACTTGACCAAGATGAATTGCTTAAGTAACTTAGAAAATATTAATATAATTGGGCACTATGTGGATCTTTTAAATTATAGTGTAGGAGAATACTTAATGACATAGGAGAAATGCTCCAATATAATGTTTAGTGAAAAAAGATACAAAGCCTAGGTCTTAAGTTGAGTAATGAGTTCTTAGGTGTTGAGTTTATTAAGTTTTATTACTTAGATTTATGTAAGGTTAGTTTGACAGTATTGATTCTTAATGAATCTATGCTGACTTTCTGTTCATAAAATTACTTACTTTTTTTTTTTTTGAGATGGAGTCTTGCTCTGTCGCCCAGGCTGGAGTGCAGTTGCGCGATCTTGGCTCACTGCAACCTCCGCCTCCCAGGTTGAAGTGATTCTCTTGCCTCAGCCTCCCCAGCAGCTAGGATTATAGGCATGCACCACCACACCAGGCTAATTTTTGTATTTTTAGTAGAGACGGGGGTTTCACCATGTTGACCAGGCTGGCTGGTCTCGAACTCCTGACCTCGTGATCTGCCCGCCTCGGCCTCCCAAAGTGCTGGGATTATAGGTGTGAGCCACCACACCCAACCCCCATAAAATTACTTTCTAAGATTTAACATTAGTTGCATGATTACAACCCAAGTTCTCTCAATATCTTAGGATATACTTTATCTGGGAATAAGTTAAATACATTATTAAAATAACTAAGTGTTTTTAAAATCTCCTCTTATTTCTTACCTTCCTTGGCTTTAGTTTCACTCTTGACCATTCCTCTTTTAACCTTTCCATTTGAAGGTAGTTACTGAGAGAACAGAAAAAAAGAGACGTTAGTTCTGCTTTCTCTGTTATCTTTTCAATATTACATCATCTTTCCCTGAACAGAGTCTGTTTTTGTTCTTGTGTAAAAGCATGACCTTGAAAAGATTCTTCTGGGGATTTTTGGTTATTTTTCACACCTCTAAACTCATCCTGGATTCTGCTTTTCCTGGTATTATTATTCAAGGGTCATGCTGCTGTCTAGTATCAGGTAAATTTACACATCTGTCCATTGTCTCATATTTTGTGTTCAGTAGAGGAATGCTTCTACAGTCACTCCTGGTTTTTTTAGATAACTCTCTTTTTTTTTTTCTCCCTCCATATTGGGATTATTTAAGACAACAGTATTTAACCTGAGTTATAGGAATCCCCAAAGATATGTAAAGACTTTCCAAGGACAACTGGTATGGATAATTTATTTCCAGATCCTCAATTTCTATTTCTCCTTTTTCCCAAAATTGATCTGCCTGAAAAAATGTCTTGCAGATTCTCCTTTTCCACCTCCCCTTTCACATTAACCTTTTTCCCAAGGAAGAGGAGAAGGTAGAAGAGAGCACTACAAATTTATTTATCCTGTATCTTGGTCTCAAGATATAAAAATATCCATAGTACCAAAGAGACAATTTGAAATATTTTTTCAACTGGAAGCCTTCTGTAGGAACTAACCCACCATCATGCTTTTTGTCTTTCCCTGCCTAATGCACATTTCTGTTAAGGACAAGTCATAGCCTTAGAAACTGCCCTTTTGAGAAATTCTGAATATATATTGTAGGTGAGGTAGTAGGAGTAATGACAATTTCTCTTTATTGATTTGCCTCTCCCATCCCTAAATATAATTAGAGAATGCATGGTTCTTAAGGAAGATATATGTGAAAGCAATTAAAGACAGTGTCTTTTAGAAATGCTGAACACTAAAAATGGCTCTCCTTTTTTCTAATTTGAACATAAGCATTTTTTCTTTACCCCCTTCAATTTTCTTTCCTAAAATGTGTTGTCAGCTGGAAAGAAAAGCACTTTGAACAGATTAGTCATGCTAATTATTTAAAATATAACTGAAATGTCTTCTAGTACTACTAAGATTTTTGAAACATACTGAAGAAAACCTGTGCAAAAAAATTTTACATGACTTATTTCAGATTAACTTTGCATTATTCAATAAGGAAGGTAAAACTGATTTATCAACTCATATCATGAAATAATTTATCCATTTACTGACAAACTTTCCATGCCTCTGATTCTTCCTCTGCTAAATGGAACCTCTATACTAAACTATACCTCTTCACTGAGTTCTTTTAGACATTAAACGAGTCAACCTAGAATCTATGCAAAGTACATAGAACCTTACCTGGTGCATAGTAAGTGCTCTTCATGTTGAAATGTTCCTTCTTGTGAGTCTTGGTCCTCTTCTCTTTGTCTGTATCTCCCTTTGTAATCTCACTCAGTCTCCTGGCTTTACAAACCATCCATATGCTAATAATTTCCAAATTTATATTTCTAATGCCTGCCTGTTCACTCCAGAACTCCAGACTCATCTATTCAACAGTCTTCTCGACATCTCCATGTGGATACTTAATTGATATCTCAAACTTATTATCTCCAAACTGACCTCTTGTTCTTTTCTCTTTCCAAACCTGCTCCATCTTTAGCCTTTTCCCTGTCACTTGATGTCAACATCATCCTTCATTGTTCAAATCTAAAAAACTTGGAGTTAATCTGAACTCCTTTCTTTATCTCATACCCCACGTGCAATCTGTCTTCCTGCAAAAATATATCCAGAATCTGACCACCATTCACTCCCACCACTGCTGTCTCCTGCTGCAAGCCACTATTATCTCTCTCCTGGATTACTGAAATAGACTCCCTGCTTTTATCTTTTCTTCTATCTTTGCTCCCTGCAGTCTATTTGAAGCATAGCAGCCAGAATGATTCTTCTAAAATGAAAATCAGATCATGTCATTCCTCTGCTTAAAAACCTTCAATACAGCCCCCCATACCTAACACAACAACTTTTTAAAAAAGTTATATAGGCCGGGCGCGGTGGCTCACGTCTGTAATCCCAGCACTTTGGGAGGCTGAGGCAGGTGGATCACTTGAGGTCAGGAGTTTGAGACCAGCCTGGCCAACATAATGAAACCCTGTCTCTACTAAATATACAAAAATTAGCTGGGTGTGGTGGCATGCGCCTGTAATCTCAGCTACTCAGGAGGCTGAGGCAGGAGAATCTCTTGAACCCAGGAGGTGGAGGTTGCAGTGAACCAAAATCCTGCCACTGCACTACAGACTGGGCGACAGAGTGAGACTCTTGTCTCCAAATAAATAATAAAAATAAAAGGTTGGCCAGGCACAGTGGCTCATGCTTATAATCCCAGCACTTTGGGAGGCCGAAGCGGGCGGATCACCTGATCTGAGGTCAGAAGTTCAAGACCAGCCTGGTCAACATGGTAAAACCCCGTCTCTACTAAAAATACAAAAATTAGCTGGGGGTGGTGGTGTGCGCCTGTAATCCTAGCTACTTGGGAGGCTGGGGCAGAAGAATCGCTTGAACCAGGGAGGTGAAAGTTGCAGTGAGCCGAGATCTCACCATTGCACTCCAGCCTGGGCAACAAGAGTGAAACTCCGTCTCAAAATAAATAAATAAATAAAATTAAAAAATAAAAAGTTATATAAACTGGCCGGGCATGATGGCTCACTCCTCTAATCCCAGCACTTTGGGAGGCCGAGGTGGGCAGATCACTTGAGGTCAGGGGTTCGAGACCAGCCTAGTCAACATGGGGAAACTTTGTCTCTATTAAAAATACAAAAATTAGCCATGTGTGGTGGCACATACCTGTAATCCCAGCTACTCAGGAGGCTGAGGCAGGAGAATTTCTTGAACCTGGGAGGCAGAGGTTGTAGTGAGCCAAGATCGTGTCACTGCACTCCAACCTGGGCAACAGGGCGAGACTCTGTCTCTAAATAAATAAATAAATAAAAGGTTATATAAACTTACAGTTGTGTACATACACATTAATTTTTCAAAACAGAGCAAAAATATGCACCAAATTATTACCAGTGATTATCTCGTGGTGGTAACATTTGCCATTCGACTCAGTAACATTACTTCAAGAAACTTATCTATAGAACATAATCAGGCTGTAGCCAAAGATTTAAGTTCAAGGATGTGAATCACAACAATATTTACAGTAGGCAAAAATTTAAAATAGCCTATGTGTCCAAAAACAGGAAACTAATAAATTATGTTATAACTAGGCCAGATGATGAATAACCTTACAAGGTTGAACATGGTTTTTAAAAAATCAATCACACGTTGTTAGTGAAAAAAAATTATAAAATAGCAAGTAAGGCTATGAGATCGACTTTGCAAATTAAAAAATATATACAATGAAAGGAAAAGATTTGAAGGATATGCACCAAAATATTAACAACAGTCATTGCATAGGAATGACACACAGGTGTCCATGATCCAGGGCTGAGTAGCTGTGGAAGAGCCACTACTTGCTATTAGCCAACCTCCTTGGAATTCACAAACTCAGAACAAATGTGCAGATTTTAATCAACACTTCTTGCAATGCTCTGCAGTGTCAGCTTAAGCAACCGTCTCTTTTAAAGGCTGCAAATGCACTCATGGAGTATATCAAATGAATATAAAGATGTTTTAACTCTGAATTTGGTATAGTAAAAATCATTCTTTCTGTTTTTTGTTTTTTGAGACTGAGTCTCACTCTGTCGCCCAGGCTGGAGTGCAATGGTGTGATCTCGGCTCCCTGCAACCTCCGCCTCCTGGGTTCAAGTGATTCTCCTGCCTCAGCCTCCCAGGTAGCTGGGACTACAGGCATGCGCCACCATGCCTGGCTAATTTTTGTATTTTTAGTAGAGACGGGGTTTCGCCATGTTGGCCAGGCTGGTCTCAAATTCCTGACCTCAGGTGCTCTGCCTGCCTCGGCCTCCCAAAGTGCTGAGATTTACAGACATGAGCCACCGTGACCAGCCACAAAAATTACTCTTATACAGCATACTTGGGAACTAGGGGAAAAAAAAATCCCCTAATGCTTTTAGGAATTTAGGCCCTCTAAATCCTTGCCAGATTAGGATCGGTTGAGCTATTTTTTTGCAATGACTGAAAAGAGTTTCCCAAGAGCTTCCTATCAGTTTTAATTTGTTTGAAAAAGCAGTTAAAAGTACAAGAAATAAGTTACTTGTCCTGTTCAGTGCCTAATATCCAGTTTTTTACTCACAGTTTTCTTGGACTTTAAATATTGAGCTTAACTTAGTCCTTAGAATTTTGTTTTATGTGTCTCTTGTTACTTGCTGAATGAAGGGATCAAAAGAAGAGAAGAAATTCTAAATTCATAACTGTCTTTCTATCAGTCTATCAGGCCATCAGGCCTCAGCCATCTTTACCCAGAGAACAAAAATAATATGATTAAGGAGTCTAAGAAGTCTTCTCTCTTTACTCTTTTTTTTGTTCCTTCTAACTTTTATTTTAGGTTCGGGGGTACATGTGCAGGTCTGTTATGTGGGTAAATTGTGTGTTGCTGGGGTTTGATGTACAAACATTTCATCACCCAGGTAGTGAGCACAGTACCCGGTAGGTAGTTTTCTGCTCCTCACCCTCCTTTCACCCTCCACCCTCAAGTAAACCCTGTGTCTATTGTTCCCATCTCTGTGTCCATATGTGTACTCAGTGTTTAGCTCGCTCTTATAAGTGAGGCCATGCCGTATTTGGTTTTCTGCTTCTGCATTAATTCGCTTGGGATAATGGCCTCCAGCTGATTCCATGTTGCTGCAATCTATTCTTTACATAACTAAAGCATAGATCCCACTTGAGCTATTTATTTATTTTCACTGAAAAGTAAAACAAACACAAAAGCAGAATACAAAGCTCATAAGCAATAGAATGAACTACAAGGCTATCAGAAGTGACCTAAAAGCAGCTGGGCGCGGTGGCTCACACCTGTAATCCCAGCACTTTGGGAAGCCGAGGCGAGCGGATCACCTGAGGTCAGAAGTTTCAGACTAGCCTGGCCAACGTGGTGAAACTCCATCTTTACTAAAAATACAAAAAAATTAGCTGGGCATGGTGGTGTATGCCTGTAGTCCCAGCTACTCAGAAGGCTAAGGCAGGAGAATCGCTTGAACCCAGGAGGCAGAGGCTGCAATGAGCTGAGATCACGCCACCGCACTCCAGCCTGGGTGACAGAGCAAGACTCTGTCTCAAAAAAAAAGAAGTGACCTAAAAGTCAAGCTTCTAGTCTTTTTTCCCCAAATTTCAGGTGATGAAATGCAACCATAAAAGGTATCAAGTATACAATAAAACAGATTGACCAGCACATTCCTTAATTTTATCACTTAGTTTTGTCATAAGGCATGGAGGCTGCCCCTTAAAATCCATGTTTAATAATGAGAATATAAAATTTTACAAGACTTTTGTTGCAAAACTAGAACTGTATTAGAACACAGCCACTTTGCTCTTTTGTAACATAAAACAGAATTTACCAATCAATGGTCCCCATGAAAGATGGAAAGATCTGATTATGTGCTTATGAAAGCTTAAGACTTTTTTTTTTTTTTTTTTTTTTGAGATGGCATTTCACTCTTGTTGCCCAGGCTGAAGTGCAATGGCGCGATCTCAGCTCACCACAACCTCCACCTCCTGGTTCAAGTGATTCTCCTGCCTCAGCCTCCTGAGTAGCTGGGATTACAGGCATGCGCCACCATGCCTGACGAATTTTGTATTTTTAGTAGAGACGGGGGTTTCTCCATGTTGGTCAGGCTGGTCTCGAACTCCCGACCTCAGGTGATCTACCTGCCTTGGCCTCCCAAAGTGCTGGGATTACAGGCATGAGCCACCACGCCTGGCCAAAAGCTTAAGACTTTTGTTGTTTTTTGGGGTTTTGTTTTTTTGGATTTTTGGTTTTTTTCCAGACTATTTTGGCATTCTTTGAAAAGAAGTTAAAATTCTATTATTTTCTGGGGAGACAGAAAAGTAGAAATTGCTAACATAAAATATGAGTTTCTCATCAATATCAAAGCAACATTAATTGTAGGCTTACTTGGTGTGTGTGAAATAAGAGGAATGCCTGTTTTGGTCACCTCCAAAGAGATGTATATCGCGTACGTTTATTGAATTTAAAATCTGAATGTAATGACAGATTAAAAAAAAAAAACCTCTAAAGAGTATAACAAAGAGAAAATCATCTGCTCCTGGAGATGTATTCAAATCTAAAGTGGAATTTTCTCTCTGAATTTATACTGTGGTTCTCAATTTAGGAATTGAGAATTCCTAAGAAATTCCTAAATTTCTTAGGAAGAAAACTACCCTAAAGTCTAAGCTGTTGCTGTTTTATTTGTGATAGTTAATTTTAAAACTATACTTAGCACAAATACGGAGTAGATATTTCATTGCTTTAAAAATGGACATGCTTTTCTAATTCAGTAAGTGTAAAAAATAAAAATAAAATTGGACAGACTGCAATCTGTCTAACTACATAGGGGCTGAAAATTGCCATTATCAATAGATTAGATGATCAATGGATTAGATAATGGCAATTTTCAGCCCCTATATAGTTAGGGGCTACTTCAGTGGTATTTGCAATCACACAGAAGTAAAAGGTGCACTTGTTTTCAATACATAGTCATCAAAACTACACAAATAATTAATCCTGAACAAACTAAACTGCTGATATTTGACATTAGGTACTCCCTGCGAATTTAAAGGGCTTAAATAAAGAGGGGATAGGCCAGGCGCGGTGGCTCACATCTGTAATCCCAGCATTTTGGGACACCTGAGGTCGGGAGTTTGAGACCAGCCTAACCTGGACAAACCCCATCTCTACTGAAAATACAAAATTAGTTGGGTGTGGTGGTGTGCACCTGTAATCCGAGCTACTCGGGAGGCTGAGGCAGGAGAATCAATTGAACCCGGGAGGCAGAGGTTGCGGTGAGCCGAGATCATGCCATTGCACTCCAGCCTGGGCAACAAGAGCGAAACTCCGTCTCAAAAAAATAATCATAATAAAAATTAAAAAAAATAAAGATGGTATAAATACTCATTGGTATATTGAGGATAAATTTCATGGACTCTTTATGTCGTTAGTACTGCTCTTAGTTGCTAAGTCTCTGCTATGGTTTGAATATTTGCCCCCTCCAAAACTCACGTTGAAACGTAATCCACAATGTGGCAGTATTGAGAGGGCCTTTAACAGGTGATAGTCTCTTAAGAACTCTTCCCCTCATGAAATGATTAGTCCATTCATGAATTCACAAATTCATGGCTTAATCGATTAATGGATTTTCATGCAAGTGGGACCAGTGGCTTTAAGAGAAGAGGAAGAGAAACCTGAGCTGGCTCAGCTCCCTCACCATATGATGGCTTTTTAAAAAAAAAAAGATAAATTAGGCCAGGCACAGTGGCTCACGCCTGTAATCCTAGCACTTTGGGAGGCCGAGGTGGGTGGATCACGAGGTCATGAGATCGAGACCATCCTGGCTAACATGGTGAAACCCTGTCTCTACTAAAAATATAAAAAAATTAGCCAGGCGTGGTGGTGGGCGCCTGTAGTCCCAGCTACTAGGGAGGCTGAGGCAGGAGAACGGCACGGACCCAGGAGGGGGAGCTTGCAGTGAGCTGAGATCGTGCCACAGCACTCCAGCCTTGGCGACAGAGCGAGACTCCTTCTCAAAAAAAAAAAAAAAAAAAAAAGATAAATTATAAAAAGGCTTTATTTAAAAAAAAAAGATATTCATTTTCAGGTATTGTTATAAGCATAGAAAATGGATTAAGTCAGTTCCTTTCCCACAAAAACTTAACCTTCTATGAGAACTTTGCAATTTACATGTTTAAATTAAGTTGGTCCAAGGTTTTGCCCATCTTTCTTTTCCTTCTTTTTTCCTGGGGATTTATGTTGTATAGACCTCAGAGGCATCTGGCTCAGGATGTGCAGGCATAGGCCATTCCTGCTAGCCTTTGGCCGTCAGCCCCTTTCCCCGAAGCTCCGTGTCTGCCACCATGTCTGCTAGCCTCACTCCCACCACAAGGCACCGCCCCCTTTTACCCACTTCTGTATTGCTTTGGTGGGGAGGCTCCTGAAACTGTGGGATGTTCAGTGTCCTGGAGAGTGGGGAGGAGTATCTGTTTCAGACACCTTCCTCCGTGTGTGTTGAGCGGGGGCCTCTCAGTGAGGCCTGCTGGAAGCAAGGTGAAGACCCTCTCTGCTCTAAAGTCTTCACTATCCCCCTGGGGAATTTCCTGCCTTCTTAGCTGATTGAGGAAAGTGGGAAGGGGGTACAGTTCTTTCCTGGGCACCTACCAGCATCTACATTCTAGTCACATTGTTAGAAAGGGGTCCCAATCCAGACCCCAAGAGAGGGCTCTTGGATCTCACACAAGAAAGAATTCGAGAGGAATCCATAAAGTGAAAGCAAGTTTATTAGGAAAGTAAAGGAATAAAGAAAGGCTGCTCCATAGGCAGAGCAGCCCCATGGGCCGCTGGTTGGGCAATTCTTATGGTTATTCTCTCTCTCTCTCTCTCTTTCTCTTTCTCTTTCTCTCTCTCCCTCTTTCTTTCTCTCTTTAGAGTCTCACTCTGTTGCCCAAGCTGGAATGCAGTGGTGCAAAGCAGTGAGCTCACCACAGCCTCTGCCTCCAGGGTTCAAATGCTTCTCGAGCCTTAGCCTCCCAAATAGCTGGAATTACAGGCACGCGCCACCAGGCCCCACTAATTTTTGCATTTTTAGCAGAGACGGAGGTTTCGCCATATTGGACAGGCAAATCTCAAACTCCTGACCTCAAGTAGTCCGCCTGCCTCAGCCTCCCAAAGTGCTGGGATTACAGGCGTGAGCCACTGTTCCCAGCCTTATTTCTTGATCACATGCTAAACAAGGGGTGGATTATTTATAAATTTTCCAGGAAAGGGGTGGGCAATTCCCAGAATTGAGGGTTCCTCCCCTTTTTAAATCATATAGGGTAACTTCCTGACATTGCCATGGCATTTGTAAACTGTCATGGCACTGGTGGGAGTGTCTTTTAGCATGCTAATGCATTATAATTAGCATATAATGAACAGCGAGGATGACCAGAAGCCATTCTTGTCACT
The DNA here is from genome assembly GCF_028885625.2 of Pongo pygmaeus. Classification (NCBI taxonomy): domain Eukaryota; kingdom Metazoa; phylum Chordata; class Mammalia; order Primates; family Hominidae; genus Pongo; species Pongo pygmaeus. Next base: position 160,615,682 of record NC_072376.2, on the reverse strand, counting down.
GTCTCGGTTTTGGTGGGTTTTCGCCAGCTTCCTTACCACAACCTGTTTTATCAGCAAGGTCTTTGTGACCTGTACCTTGTGCCGACCTCCTATCTCATCCTGTAACTTAGAATGCCTAACCTGTTGGGAATGCAGCCCAGTAGGTCTCAGCCTCATTTTACCCAGCCCCTATTCAAGATGGAGGCACTCTGGTTCAAATGCCTCTGACAACATGCCCTCAGATTCTCTTCCAGCAAGTTGAACTTTTATTTCCTTTTGGTAAACAACTTCATACCTCCTGAGGATTTGGTTTATGGTATAGTCACTCCGCCCTGAATCCTCCCAGCTCTAACTTATTTAGAACTTTGAAAACTTGTTTCCTCTCTTAAAAACAAACAAACAAACAAACAAAAACCTGGCTCTTATAATAAAAAGCCTACTGTTTCACCTTTGATTTTAAAATTCCATTCAGAAACGCAGTTGTCATCTTCGTTCTTGGCTATGTCACCCTTATCCTGAAGCAACCAATTGCTTTGATTTAGTGGGTGAAGAGGGATGCCTGGTGGTTGGGAAAGAAACTGGAAAACCTGTGAAGAAAAGAAATATTAATTATGATATCCGATTGTATCCCACTACATTAATCAAGAAGTGTGTTTATTAGCAAATATGTGATAAATGGCAATCAAGGGTGATACAGGCCCCCTAGTGGTCATTTGGAACTGTGCATGACATTTCTAGTCACAGTGACTTTGGGATTTAGTGGCATTTAGTAGGCATAGGGCAGGGATAGTAAATATACTGAAATGTGCAGAACAGCTCAATACACAATGTCAATAGCTCCCTGATAAAAATGCCAAAACCATTCTCCTCTGCTGGGGCTTTTCCAGTCTCTGGCCCCATCCATGTTATTATAGGACACAGCCCCAGGGCCCTCTGCTTAGGCATCGGGTCCTACTTGCTTACTTCTGAGACCTGACTCTTCCTCTCCACAATTCCCTGGGACTAGCCTGACTCCCCCACACCACCCCACCCCATGACATCTTTGCATCTGTCCAGCCTGAGTTGTTTGGGAGAAAAGCAAGGTGTCTCACCAGGAGGTATATTTAGGTGTTCTGTCCTTTAACTTCAGGTTCCTCTTGTATCCTAAATCCATGAAGTGGCTTAAGGATTTTGACTCTGAACTTGCTTAGCCAGTTTCCTATAGAAATGCACAGAAACGGCTGGGCACGGTGGCTCACGCCTCTAATCCCAGCACTTTGGGAGGCCGAGGCGGGCGGATCACGAGGTCAGGAGATCGAGACCATCATGGCTAACACGGTGAAACCCCGTCTGTACTAAAAATACAAAAAATTAGCCAGGCATGGTGGCAGGTGCCTTTAGTCCCAGCTGCCTGGGAGGCTGAGGCAGGAGAATGACGTGAACCCGAGAGGTGGAGCTTGCAGTGAGCTGAGATCCTGCTACCGCACTCTAGCCTGGGCGACAGAGCGAGACTCTGTCTCAAAAAAAAAAAAAAAAAAAAAAGAAATGCACAGAAATTATTCTCCTAGTTCCCATTGTCATTCCGATCATTGCTATGTGCAAGAGAAAAATGTGAAAGATCTTAAATTTCAGACTAGCCGCAGTGTCTCATACCTATAATCCTGGCACTTTGGGAGGCCAAGGTGGGCAGATCACCTGAGGTTGGGAGTTTGAGACCAGCATGGCCAACATAGTGAAACCCCATCTCTACTAAAAATACAAAAATTAGCTAGGCGTGGTGGCACGTGCCTGTAGTCCCAGCTACTCGGGAGGCTGTGGCAAGAGAATCACTTGAACCTGGGAGGCGGAGGTTGCAGTGGGCCAAGATCATGCCACTGCCTGGACACTCATGAAAAGAGGTCAAAATATGAACACTAACAGGAGTTTGAAAGAAGTTCATTTCAGTCCTCATAGATGACTTTGGGGGGATGGGTTCAAGACTTCATTAAAGGAAGTCACTGTAGATGTGGAGGAAATGGCAAAATTGGAAGTGGAGCCTGAAGACGTGACTGAATTGCTGCTATCTCATGACAGAACGTGAACAGATGCTTCTTATAGATGAGCAAAGAAAGTGGTTTCTTGGGATGGAATCTACTCCTGGTGAAGATATTGTGAACATTGTCAAAATGACAACAAACGATTTAGAATATTTATGAAATATTATCTAATTAGTCTAACTTGGTTACTAAAGGAGCAGCAGAGTTTGAAAGGATTGACTCCAAGTTTTAAAGAAGTTCTACTGTGAGTAAAATGCGATCAAACAGCATCATGTGCTACAGAGAAATCTTTCTTGAAAGGAAGAGTCAATTAATATAGCAAATTTTATTGTTGTCTTATTTAGAAATTGCCACAGCCACCCCAACTTTCAGCAACAACTACCCTGATCAGTCAGCAGCAATCAACATTGAGGCAAGAGCCTCCACGAGCAGAAATTATGACTTGCTGAAGGCTCAGGTGACGGTTTGCCTTTTTTTTTTTAGCAATAAAGCATTTTTTAATTAAGGCATGCACATTTTTTTAAAGACATAATGCTATTGCATACTTAATAGACTACAGGGTAGTGTGAACATAACTTTTTTTTTTTTTTTTGATACAGAGTCTCACTCTGTCACCCAGGCTGGAATGCAATTGTGATCTTGGCTCACTGCAACCTCTGCCTCCCGGGTTCAAGCAATTCTCCTGCCTCAGCGTCCCAAGTAGCTGGGATTACAGGAATGCACCATCACGCCCGGCTAATTTTTGTATTTTTATTAGAGATGGGGTTTCACTATGTTGGCCAGGCTGGTCTCAAACTCCTGACCTCAGGTGATCTGCCCACCTTGGCCTTCCAAAGTGCTGGAATTACAGGCATGAGCCACTGCACCTGGCCAGAAATTTAAGATCTTTCACATTTTTCCCCCAGCTGGTCTTGAACTCCTAGGCTCAAGTGATCCTCCCATCACGGCCTCCCAAAGCGCTGGGATTACACGGGTAAGCCACCACAACTGGCCCAAAAATGATATTTTAAAACAATAATGACCAGCCTGGGCAACATAGGGAGACCTCTTCTCTACAAATAATAAAATTAAAATTAAAATTAAAAATAAGATGTCTTTTTTTATTATTGAGATATGATGAAACCAACAGAGCAGGAGATGATTTCCAATATAGTGTCAACCTAAAATAGCCAAAAAGCTTAGGATCTAGTTAAAAGAGTTTATTTAAAAGCCAAGTGTGAGGGCGGCCATCTGGGTAGCAGAGCTACACCAAAGAATGGTGATTGGCACTTGTAATCTCAGCTACTCAGGAGGCTGAGGCAGGAGAATCACTTGACCCTGGGAGGCAGAGGTTGCAGTGAGCCAAGATCACACCATTGCACTCCAGCCTGGGTGACAGAGCACTACTCTGTCACACACACACACACACACAATGGTGATTAGTGGCTGGGTGCCGTGGCTCACGCCTGTAATCCCTGCACTTTGGGACGCCAAGGCAGGTGAATCACCTGAGATCAGGAGTTTGAGACCAGTCTGGCCAACATGGAGAAACCCCATCTGTACTAAAAATACAAAAATTAGCTGAGTTTGGTGGGCCCCTGTAATCTCAGTTACTTGGGAGTCTGAGGCAGGAGAATTGCTTCAACCCAGGAACCTGGGAGATGGAGGTTGCCATAACCCGAGATTGCACCACTGCACTCCAGCCTGGGGGAAAAAAAAAAAAAAGAATGGTGATTAGTGACCTGATGTGGAGAAAAATGAGAAATGAGGATGGTTTCTATAGGCAAAATAGAGGTGTTGAACAAAATAACATTTTTTATATGAAGACTAACATATAGATATGAGATTTGATGGGCTACCATTGATTACACTCTAACAGGGTTGTTTAACATTTTATTATAACAGTCATAGGGTCTCTATTTTTACAGCATTTAGTCTAGGTTTGAATTAAGAATAGGGATTCTGGTTAATGTATAACATCTCAACACAAAGTTTAGAAAGCAATGGTCATGCACCAGAGAAGAAAAACAGTCATGTTATATGAGTCAGCTTTTAGGGTTTAACTTTTCTCTTTGGCAAAATAAATTTGGAAAGTCCTAAACTTTTATTTATTTATTGTTTATTATTTATTTATTTATTCATTTATTTTACAGTAGGTTCATTGATGGTAACAAATGCGTTACTGTGGGATGGGATGTTGATATTAAAAGAGGCTGCATGTTGCTGGGTCGGGGTCATATGAAAACTTTCTGTACTTTCCATTCAATTTCGTTGTGAACCTAAAATTGGTCTGAAGAATAAAGTCTTCTTAAAAATTGCCAATTCCAAGGTCATGATGATTTGCACCTATGTTTTCTTCTATAAGTTGTGTAGTTTTTGTTATTATATTTAGGTTGTTGATCCACTTTGAAGTTTTGTGTATGTTGTAAGGCAAGTTTTCAACTTCAGAATTATTTTGGATGTGGATACCCACTTGTTTCAACAGCATTTGTGAAAAAGACAATTCTTTCCCCACCAAATGGTTTTGGTACCCTTGTCAAAAATCAAGTGATCAGGCTGGGTGTGGTGGCTCACACCTGTAATCCCAGCACTTTGGGAGGCCCAGGCGGGTGGATCACGAGGTCAGGAGATCGAGACCATCTTGGCTAACATGGTGAAACCCCGTCTCTAGTAAAATACAAAAAATTAGCTGGGCGTGGTGGCGGACACCTGTAGTCCCAGCTACTCAGGAGGCTGAGGCAGGAGAATGGCGTGAACCCAGGAGGCGGAGCTTGCAGTGAGCCGAGATCGTGCCACTGCACTCCAGCCTGGGCCACAGAGCAGGACTCTGTCTCAAAAAAAAAAAAAAAAAAAAAAAAAAAAAAAAAATCAAGCGATCGCTGGCTTGGCATGGTGACTTACACTTATAATCCAAGCACTTTGGGAGACTGAGGTGGGAGGATCACTTGAGCCCAGGAATTTGAGACCAGCCTGCACAACAGGATAAAATCCTGTCTCTATAAAAAATAACAAAATTAGCCGGGTGTGGTGGCATGCACCTGTAGCCCCAGCAACTTGGGGAGCTGAGATGGGAGGATTGCTTGAGCCTGGGAGGTCAAAGCTGCAATGAGCCATGATCGTGCCTCTGCACTCCAGCCTGGGTGACAAAGCAAGACCCAGTCTCAAAACAAAAATGAAAACAAAAACAAAAATCAAGTGATCATAAAAGCACGGGTTCATTTATGAACTCACAGTTTTATTCCATTGATCTAGCCTTGTGTTAGTATCATACTCTCTTGATGGCTATAGCTTTGTAGTAAGTTTTCAAAATGAAGAAGAGTGAAGACTCCAAGTGTGTTCTTTCTCAAGTTTTTTTTTGGCTATTCTGTGTCCTTTCCAATTCCATATGAATTTTAGGATCAACTTTTCTATTTCTTAACAAGACAATTGGCATTTTTGTTGTTGTTGTTTGAGACAGTCTCACTCTGTCACCGAGCCTGTAGTGCAGTGGTGCAATCTCGGCTCACTGCAGCCTCCACAGTGAGGTACAGTGAGGTACCTGAACCCTCCTGGGTTCAAGTGATTCTCGTGTCTCAGCCTCCCGATTAGCTGGGATTACAGGTGCCCGCCACCATGCCTGGCTAATTTTTGTATTTTTTACTAGAGATGGGGGTTCGCTATGTTAGTCAGGCTGGTCTCAAACTCCTGACCTCAGGTGATCCACCTGCCTCGACCTCCCAAAGAGCTGGGATTACAGATGTGAGCCACCGTGTCTGGTCGACAGTTGGAATTTTGACAGCGATTGCACTGAATTTATAGAACACTTTGGAGTATGACCATCTTAATAGTAAGTCTTATAATCTGTGAACAGTAGATGCCTTTCCATTTATTTAGATATTTAATTTCTTTCAGCAATGTTTTTTAGTGTTTAGTGTACAACCCTACTATGTTAAATTGATTCCCAAGTATTTTATTCTTCTAATGCTTTCATAAGTGGGATTGTTTTATTATTTCATTTTCAGATTGTTCATTATTAATGCATAGAAATGCAACTGATTTCTAAATATTGTATTCTGCAACGTTCTTGAACTTGTTTAGTAGCTCTAAGAGTTTTTTTGTAGATCCTTTAGAGTTTTCTCTATGTAAGATTATTTCACTTGCAAATAGTGATAATTTTATTTCTTCCTTTCAAATCTGTATACCTTTTATTTCTTTTTCTTGTTTAATTGCCCTAGCTAGAATCTTCAGCACAATGTTAAATAGAATGGTGAGAGTTGACATCCTTGTCTTATTTCTGATTTTAGGAGGAATGCTTTTAATGTTTCACTATTACATATGTTACCTCTGGGCTTTTTATAGATGCTATTTAGCAGACTTAGAAAGCTTTCTTCTATTTCTAGTTTCTTTCGTGCTATTGTCATAAAAAGGATTTAGATTCCGTCACTTTTTCTGGGTCTATTGATAGGATTGCATGGGTTTTCTCCCCCTTCATTCTATTACTATGATATGTTACGTTGATTAAGTTTTATAAGTTAAATCAGCCTAGCATTCCTGGGATAAATCCCACTTGATTATCATGTATAATTCTTTTTATATGCTGCTGGATTCGGTTTGCTAGCTTTTTATTGAGAATATTTGCATATATACGCATAAGATATATTATTCTCTAATTTTCTTTTCTTCAAATATTGTGTCTGGCTTTAGTATCAGGGTATTACTGGACTCATAGACTGAGTTCAGTGTTCCTTTCCCTTCTATTTTTTTGGAAGACTTTTAGAAAAACTTGTGTTAATATTAAATTTTTTTAAATTGACACATTGTAATTGTACATAGGGATTGGGTACGATTTGATAGTTCAATGCACGTATATATTATATAATTATTACATTAGGGTAGTTAGCACATCCATCATCTCATGCATTGATCTTCTTTGTGCTTATTACATTAAAACACTCTCTTCTAGCTATTTTGTAATATACAATACCCTATAGTTAACCATAGTTACCCTACTGTGCAATAAAATACCAGAAGTTATGAAATGATTCCTCCAATCTAATTGTAGCTTTGTGCCTTTCGACCAAAGTCATCCCCTCCTCCTCTCTTCCTACCCTCCTCTCTTCCTACTCTCCTCTCTTCTTGCCCATCTCCAGTTTCTGATAACCACTGCTCTACTCTCTCCTTTTTTTTTTTGAAATGGAGTCTCACTCTGTCGTGCAGCTGGAGTGCAGTGGTGACCTTGGCTCACTGCAAACTTCACCTCCCGGGTTCAAGTGATTCTCTTCCCTCAGCCTTCTGAGTAGCTGGGATTACAAGTGCCTGCCACCATGCCCAGCTAATTTTTGTATTTTTAGTAGAGATGGGGTTTCACCATGTTGGCCAGGCTGGTCTCCGACTCCTGACCTCAAGTGATCCACTCAACTTGGCCTCCCAAAGTGCTGGGATTATAGGCATGAGCCACCGCGCCCAGCCTTCAACTGTGCAGGTTCATCTTTTGAGGGGTGGCGGTGAAACATGGGTTTGTGTGCCCCCATGTCTCGGTCATTCTGTCAGGCCTAGACTCCAGGCAGCTGGTGTAGTGGTGCTGTAGGCACCTGTGTTTTTGTGGTAGAATGATGACAGGGCCTCAGGGATAGAGACAGGCAGTAGATATTGGCCTCCAGGGCAGGACACACTTTAGCAGTGGGTCCATATTCAAGATGGCACCATGCTGTAGCACTTTAGGTTGTGAGAACGTGGGTGCACAATATGGGCTCCTACTCTGCAGCAACGCAGCCATGTAAATTCCTGGCAACTCTCTAAACTGGATATGGAACCTGTGAAAACTGGGGGACCCTCTTGTAGGAAGGACTACTGACATCTGTGGTGGTAATGAAGTCTCCAGCTTATCTTTTCCCCATAGAAAGACTTCCCTGGCTCTGAGCCAATCCTGTTGATGGAGAGAGTGTTGTAGATGCAAGGTGCCTTGTGCTTTCCAGTGTACTTCAGTCACTTGAGTTGAAACAGTGCTGTTTATTTATTGTTCTATTCCTTTTTTTGGAGACGGAGTCTTGCTTCATACCAGGCTGGAGTGCAGTGGCGCGATCTCGGCTCACTGCAACCTCTGCCTCTCGGGTTCAAGAGAGTCTCCTGCCTTAGCCTCCCTAGTAGCTGGGACTACAGGCAGGTGCCACCACACCCATCTAATTTTTTGTACTTTTAGTAAAGACGGGGTTTCACCATGTTAACCAGGATGGTGTTCTATTCCATTTTTATGGGGAACATGAGCATCAGGCAACTCTTGGCTGTCTTGCTGATGTCAGTTTGTGTTAATCTTATTAAACTATTTGATAGAGTACATTAGTGAAGTCATCTGGTCCTGGGATTTGTTTGTTTGTTTTTCGAGACAGGGTCTCACCGTATCACCCAGCCTACAGTGCAGTGGTATGATCATGGCTTACTCCAGCCTCAACCTCCTGGGCTCAAGTGATCCTCCCACCTCAGTCTCTTGAGTAGCTAGGGACTACAGGCAAGTGTCACCACGACTGGCTAATTAAAAAAAAAAACAAAAAAACATTTATTTTTGGTAGAGACTGGGTCTTGCCGTGTTGCCTAGGCTGGTCTCAAACTCTTGAACTGAAGCAATACATCCACCTTGCCTTCCTAAAGTGCTAGGATTACAGGCGTGAGCCACTGTACCAAGCCGAGTCCTGGCTTTTTTTGCGAAAGTTTTTTAAAAATTAGCTTTATCTCTGTACTTGTTATAGGTTTATTTAGATTTTCCATTTTTTCATAGGTCAGTTTTGCTAATTTGTGTATTTCTAGGAATTTGTACATTTAATCTAGGTTGTCTAATTTGTTGTCATACAATTTTTTCCTAGTATTTCATTATAATTATTTTTATTTCTGTAAGACTGGTAGTAATGTTTCATATTTCGTTTATGATTTTAGTAATTTGACTCTTTTCTCTTTTTTTTGTTCAGACTAGCTAAAGGTGCCAGTTTTGTTAATCTTTTCAAGAAATTGGTTTTTAGTTTCATTTGTCTTCTCTATTGTTTTTCTATTTTCTAGATAATTTATTTCCACACTTTTGCTTGCTTTGGGTTTAGTTTGCTCTTGTTTTTAAAATTTATTTTTTTTCGAGATAGAGTCTATTCTATTTTATTATTATTTTTCTGTTCTATTATTAATAAATAATTCTATTCTATTTTATTGTTGATTTTCATCTCTTTTTTTTTTTTTTTTTTTTTTTTTTGAGACAGGGTCTCACTTTGTTGCCCAGACTGGAGTGCAGTGGAATGATCTCGGCTCACTGCAACCTCTGCCTCCGGGGTTCAAGTGATTCCCCTGCCTCAGCCTCCCGAGTAGCTGGGACTACAGATGCATGCCACCACACCTGGCTAATTTTTTGTATTTTTGGTAGAAATGGGTTTTCACCATGTTGGCCAGGATGGTCTGGATCTCCTGACCTCATGATCCTCCCACCTTGGCCTCCCAAAGTGCTGGGATTGCAGGTGTGAGCCACCACCCCTGACCAGTTTATGCATTTTTAGTAGAGATGGGGTTTTGCCATGTTGGCCAGGCTGGTCTCAAACTCCTGACCTCAAGTGATCCACCTGCCTCAGCCTCCTAAAGTGCTGGGATTACAGGTATGAGCCACCACACCCAGCCTGATTTTAATTTTTAAATCTTATTTAGACTTATTTTATGAGCTAATTATAGTCTATTGTAGAGAATTTTCCATGTGCACTTGAGAAGTGTGTATTCTATTGTTGAGTGAATCATTATACACATGTTTAAGTCTAGTTGATATATAGTGATGTTCATATCTTCTATTTCTTTGTGGATTTTCCGTCTAATCGTTATATCCATTATTAAATGTAAGGTATTGAAGTCCCCTGACTATTGTTTTAAACTGTCCTTTTCTTTTTGAATGTTGTCAGTTTTAACCTCATGTATTTCAGGGCTCTCTTGTTGGGTGCATATATACTTATAATTGTTATGTCTTTTGATAAACTGACCCTTTTACCATTATATAATGTTCTTCTTTGTCTAACAATTTTTGTTTTAAAGTCTATTTTGTCTGGTATTAGTATAGCCACAACAGCTCTATTATCAGTACTGTTTGCCCGAAATACATTTTCCGTTCTTTTGCTTTCAACTGATTTGTGTATTTAATCTAAAGTGAATCTCTTGAAGATAGCATATAGTTGGGAGCTGGGTTCTGTCTTTTTTTTTTTTTTTTGAGACGGAGTCTCACTCTTGTCACCAAGGCAGGAGTGCAATGGTGCGATCTCGGCTCACTACAACCTCTGCCTCCTGGGTTCAAGTGATTCTCCTGCCTCAGCCTCCCGAGTACCTGGGATTACAGGCGTGTTCCACAAATTCTGGCTAAATTTTTTTTGGTATTTTTAGTAGAGACGAGGTTTCACCATATTGGCCAGGCTGGTCTTGAACTCTTCTGGTGATCCACCCACCTTGGCTTCCCAAAGTGCTGGGATTACAGGCGTGAGCCACCGCACCGGCCTGGATTCTGTGTTTTTATTGTTTGTTTGTTTGAGACGAAGTCTTGCTCTTATCCCCCAGGCTGGAGTGCAATGGCGCGATCTCGGCTCACTGCAACCTCCACCTCCCAGGTTCAAACGATTCTTTTGCCTCAGCCTCCCAGGTAGCTGGGATTACAGGTGCCTGCCACCACCACACCCAGCTAATTTTTGTATTTTTAGTAGAGACGGGATTTTACCATGTTGGCCAGGCTGGTCTCGAACTCCTGACCTCAGGTGGTCCACCCACCTCGGCCCCCCCAAAGTGCTGGGATTACAGGCATGAGCCACTGAGCCCAGCCTCTGGTTTTTTTTTGTTTTGTTTTGTTTTGTTTTTTGAGACGGTGTCTCACTCTGTCGCCCAGACTGGAGTGCAGTGGCAAGATCTCGCCTCACTGCAAGCTCCGTTTCCTGGGTTCACACCATTCTCCCGCCTCAGCCTCCGTAGTAGCTGGGACTACAGGTGCCCGCCACCACGCCCGGCTAATTTTGTTTTCGTATTTTTAGTAGAGATGGGGTTTCACCATGTTAGCCATGATGGTCTCAAACTCCTGACCTCGTGATCCTTCCACCTCGTCCTCCCAAAGTGCTGGGATTACAGGCGTGAGCCACCGCGCCCAGCCCAGCCTGTTTTTAAAAATCACTGTGACATGACAGTTGTATATTTTTATCTCTTCATTGATATTCTCAATTTGACGAGACATGATTCGTATATTTACTTTAGTTCTCAAGACATGGCTTAGCTATTGATCATATTTAAAATAGCCAATTTAAAGTCTGTCTAAAAAGCCCAAATGTGTAGGCTTTCTCAGGCATAGTTTCTATAAATTTATTTTTCCTGTTTATAGACCATAATTTTTTATTTCTTGGCATGCCTTATAATTTCTTGTTGAAAACTGGACATTTTAAATATTATAATATGGCAATTCTAGAAATCAGCTCCTCCCCCTTCCCTAGGGTGTGTTGTTGTGCTAGTATTGTAGTTATAGTTTGTTTAGTGAATTTTCTGAACTAATTTTATAGCCTGTTCTTTGTTACATGTGGATCCTGAAGTCTCTGTTACATTAGCTTACTCGTCAGCTAATGAGAGAACAGAGATTTTCTTAAATACATGAAACCAAAAAATCTTCCAGTCTTTGCAGTGAGGCTCTGTGTATTCGTTGTGACATGCTTTCAATACTCACCAGGCATTTTACAACTCTGCCTTATCCTTCATATCCTACTTTTTTAGAGCCTCATGGTCAGGAGGAGGGGTAAGTTTAGGGTCTTTTTCAGCTTTCCCGGGGCATTTGCATAGCCCTGAGCATGCATTTGAACTTCTTGATTCTCAGGAATCCGTCAGAACTTTTGAAAACCCTTATAGACTGTCTCATTCTCCAGCCTTTCCTCCCAAGCTTTTTGATTAGTCTATTGACTGACCTAGCTATTGTCTATCACCACAGGCAGCAGGAACCTATTTAGACATCTTAGGAAAATATTTAGACGTTAGACTAAGTTTAGTCTAACGTCTAAATATTTTCAACAAATGCCCTGCTGCAAGAAGCTTTAGCCCTAGGCTAGTTAGAAGTTAGGTGAAATAAAGACAAGCCTTTCAATCAGTATTCCAGGGAGCCACCAAACAGGTCAGAACAGATAATTTGTACATGATGTGCATATTTCCACCTCTGGTACCGGGAATGTGGGCTGTTATTTTCATGCTACTACTGATCTGAGGAGTGGGAGATAGAACAGAGCTTAAGCTGACAGAGGAACAGTGTAGTAAATTGTAATATTTTCCTCTAGAATTCACTCTGTTCTTTCCATGAATATGTAAACTGAAGTGCCCTCTTCCTTGCAGGAAGAGTGTATATCTCTTTCCCTTTGGGGTTGGACTTAACCACAATAATATGCTTTCACCGATAGAGTGTGAGGACATTTTTATTTTATTTATTTATTTATTTATTTATTTATTTTGAGATGGAGTCTCGCTCTGTCGTCCAGGCTGGAGTGCAGTGGCATGATCTCAGCTCACTGTAACCTCTGCCTCCCTGATTCAAGCAGTTCTCCTGCCTCAGCCTCCCGAGTAGCTGGGATTACAGGCGTGTACCACCACACCTGGCTAATTTTTTGTATTTTTAGTAGAGATGGGATTTCACCGTGTTAGCCAGGATGGTCTCGATCTCCCGACCTTGCGATCTGCCTGTCTTGGCCTCCCAAAGTGCTGGGATTACAGGCGTGAGCCACTGCACCTGACCTAGAGAGGACATGACATACATACAGTTTTGCAGAAACTTTAAGAACCATCATGATTTTTTAGCAGTTCCATGGCTTTCCCTCTCTGCCATGAGAATGAGCAGGTTTCACATAGGAACTGCTTTTTTAAACTGCAATCCAGGATGAGAGAATACACGGTGCAGAGTCATAGCCTTCTCAAAATCTGAGCAGCATTGTAGGCAATTTGTAGTCTACATGTAATATAAGCAAGAAATAGTCCTTTCTTTTCTAAGGTACTTGTTATGGTCTAAATGTGTCCAAAATTCATGTTAAAATTTACTCACCTGTGTTATAGTATTCAAAGTTGGGGCCTTTAGGAGATTGATTAAGTCATAAGGACTTCTGCACTTGTGAATACGATTAGTGATGCTTTAAAAGGGCTGGTGGAGGACAGGTGCGGTGGCTCACTCCTGTAATCCAGCACTTTGGGAGGCCAAGGCAGGCGGATCACCTGAAGTCAGGAGTTCGAGACCAGCCTGGTCAACATGGTGAAACCCCGTCTCTACTAAAAATACAAAAATTAGCAGGGCATGGTGGAGGGCGCCAGTAATTCCAGCTACTTGGGAGACTGAAGCAGGAGATTCGCTTGAATCCGTGAGGTGGAACTTTCAGTGAGCGGAGATCGTGCCATTGCACTTCAGCCTGGGCAACAGAGCAAGACTCTGTCTCAAAAAAAAAAAAAAATGCTGGTGGAAACAACCTACACCATTTTTGGCCTTTTCCATCTTTCTGCCATGTGAAGACACAGAGTTCATCACTTCTACAGGATACAGCATTGAAGGTGCCATCTTGGAAGCAGAGCCTGGGCCCTTACCAGACACCAAAGCTGCCATCGGTCTGATCTTCAACTTATCAGCCTCCAGAACTGTCAGAAAGAAATTTCTATTATGTATAAGTTATCCAGTCTCAGCTATTTTTTACCAATTGACTAAGACAGCACTGAATTTTCAGAGTTGTTTGTTATGTAGTATAATGTGATAAAAGCTGACTAATGTAAACAGTTCCCAGAAAAAGAGGGAAAGATACTGGCTGGTAAAACATTAAATTACTTAAAACATTGCCTACTATACAGAATGCATTCAATAAATATCAATATATTAAATTATATTTGTATATAGATAACTAGCACTTTTTATTAGAATCAAAACACAGACTGTCCTGGAGAAAAACCACAAAATTCTAACTTTCCAACTTTCACTTTTATCAAGTCATTAAAAAATCCTTATCGTAAAGATGAATTATAATATACAGTGGTTCCCCCCTTTCTGTGGTTTCAGTTACCCGTGATATAGTACAATAAGATATTTAGAGAGAGAGAGAAAGAGAGGCCATATTCACATAACATTTATTATAGTGTATTATAATAATAATAATATTAATTTCTTTTGAGACACAGTTTCGGTCTTGTTGCCCAGCCTGGAGTGCAATGACGCAATCTCAGCTCACTGCAACCTCTACCTCCTGGGTTCAAGCTATTCTTCTGTTTCAGGCTCCCAAGTAACTGGAATTACAGGCATGCACCACCATGCCCGGCTAATTTTATATTTTTAGTACAGATGGGTTTTCACCATGTTGATCAGGCTGGTCTTGAACTCCTGACCTCAGATGATCCATCTGCCTCGACCTCCTAAAGAGCTGGGATTACAGGTGTCAGCCACTGGGCCCGCCCTATTATAACTATCCTATTTTATTATTAATTTTCATCTCTTTTTTTTTTTGAGACAAGGTCTCACTCTTTGCCCAGACTGGAGTGCAGAGGTGCGATCTTGGCTCACCACAACCTCTGTCTTCTAGGCTCAAGCAATTCTCCTGCCTCAGCCTCCTGAGTAGCTGGGATTACAGGCGCGCACCACCATGCCCAGCTAATTTTTGTATTTTTAGTAGAGACAGGGTTTCACCATGTTGGCCAGGCTGGTCTCGAACTCCTGACCTCAAATGATCTACCTGCCTAGGCCTCCCAAAGTGCTAGGATTACAGGCATGAGCCACTGCGCCCAGCCTAATTTTCATCTTTTACTGTGCTTAATTAAACTTTATCATAGGAATGTATGTATAAGAAAAAACATAGTCTATATAGAGTTTGTTATTATTCGTGGTTTCAGGCATCACCTGAGCGTCATGGAATGTATCCTTCATGGATAAGGAGAACTACTATATTGAGAAAAATGTAATTATTCACATTTTTTATATTTATTTATTCTATATGCTATTGCTCTGACTAGATTTATGAGAGACACTGGTCCTACTGGCAACTCATTTATAAGCCATTTCTTAGGATTGTTCATTTCTATAAAATCTTATTCATTTTATCCAATATCTTACTTTCTTCTATTAGCAATTTCAGAGGAGGCTTTGCCGCTCTTTCCTCATTCTGCATTTTGTGATGCATATCTCCTCCCTCTACACACTTTTCCAGGAGAATTATAATCATTGCTACAACTTCAACCTATCAACTTAGTTAAAACTTCCAGCTGGGCGCAGTGGCTCATGCCTGTAATCCCAGCACTTTGGGAGGGTGGGGCAAGAGGATCACTGGAGCCCAGAGGTTCCAGACTGGCCCGTTCAATGTGGAGAGACCACATCTCTACAAAAACCACAAAAATTAGACAGGTGTGATGGCGTGTTCCTGTAGTCTCAGCTACTCCGGAGGCTGAGGTGGGAGGATGACTTGGGCCTGCGAGGTTGAAGCTGCAGTTTGCCATGATTGCACCAAGCCTGGGCAACACAGCAAGATTCTGTCTCTAAAAACAAACAAACAAACAAACAAACAAAACCCGTCCAAATACTTATATCTAGAACAGATATTTCCAGTGAGCTCTAAACATACTTTCTTACCTGCCCACTGGACATCTTCACTTGATGTCCAGATACCTCAAACAAAGCCATTGAACTGACAAGCTACAGGTCGCATTTGTTAGTTTTCTTTAAGGTCTTGTGATTCATGGTGACATCTGTCCCTGAATAAAGAATCTTATGAGTTCCTCAAATTGTTGACCTACTGATTAATGTATAACCTACTAACACTAAAAAGAATGCTGATTTATTTTTCAATCATAAAGTTTTTTTTGTTTTTGTTTTTGTTTTTTTTTGAGACAGAGTCTTGTTCTGTTGCCCAGGCTGGAGTGAAGCGGCGCGATCTCCACTCACTGCAACCTCCGCCTCCCAGGTTCAAGCGATTCTTGTGCCTCAGCCTCCCCAGTAGTTGGGATTACAGGCACGCCCCACCATGCCAAGTTGATTTTTTGTATTCTTAGTAAAGACGGGGTTTTGCCATGTTTCCCAGGCTGGTCTTGAACTCCTGAGCTCAGGCAATCCACCTGCCTCAGCCACCCAAAGTGCTAGGATTACAGGTATGAGCCACTGTGCCTGGTCAGAATCATAAAGTTTTACTGATTGTCTTGCATGCAGACATTTTAGCCTATATGTTGCAGTCTGTGGCCAATGATTATAACCTCTGTGTTACACCCATCAGTGAAAAAATACAACTCCGGTATGAGAAGTCCCCCTAACTTCTCCTACACTGCCTTATAAAAGCTTTCCAACTTGTAACAGACTCTGGAACACTCCCAACTTTGTTGATGTGTCTTCCTGGGTCAATCTTCATATTTGGCTTTCAGTAAACATTTATCAAATTATTTCTCTCTCAACAGCCTTAATTTTGGTTGACATGACTAATCATTTTTCTCTTCAAATCTGTTCATCTCCCTTCTCTACACTTCGTATCCTGGTTAATGGCACCACCTTGTTGCTCATGCCAAAACTACTGGCATCATCTTCAATTTTTCCTTTTTTCTTTTTTTTTTTTTTTGAGACGGAGTTTCAGTCTTGTTACCCAGGCTGGAATGCAATGACACAATCTTGGCTCATTGCAACCTCCGCCTCCCTGGTTCAAGTGATTCTCCTGCCTCAGTCTCCCAAGTAGCTGGGATTATAGGCATCCGCAACCACGCCTAGCTAATTTTTGTGTTTTTAATAGAGACAGGGTTTCACCATGTTGGTCAGGCTGCTGTCGAACTCCTGACCTCAGGTGATCCACCCGCCTCAGCCTCCCAAGGTGCTGGGATTACAGGTGTGAGCCACCGCGCCCAGCCTAATTTCTCCCTTTTTCTTCTGTCCCTGCTACTCCTATCATGTAGTTGTTTTAAGTCCTGTAGTCTTTGTTTTTGTCATATCTTTCAATTCTTCCTCTTTCTGTAGTTCTCCTTAGCGCCTCCATTTCAGCTTAATCAGATATTTAATGACTTCTTTCGTTCTAGTTACTATTTTGAATGCTAGTGATGAAAAATGAATAAGACATACTTCCTTGAGGCCTAGGAACTCACTTTCTAGTCAGGAGGACAAACAGACCATTTGAACATAATAGGGTAAGTGCTGAGACAGCATTATGAACAGGGGACAATGAGAAATTGTAAAAAGGATGCTTTGCTTAAACTAGGTCATCTGGTTTGGCTCCGTCTCCCCACCCAAATCGCATGTTGAATTGTAATCCCCACATGTCAGGGGAGAAGCCTAGTGGGAGGTGATTGGATCATGGGGGCAGACTACCCCCTTGCTATTCTCGTTCTCACGAGATCTGATGGTTTAAAAGTGTGTGGCACTTCCCCCTTCATTCTCTCTCCTGCCTCCATATAAAGAAGGTACTTGTTTCCCCTTCATCTTCTGCCATGATTATAAGTTTCCTAAGGCCTCCCAGTCATGCTTCCAGTTAAGCCTGTGGAACTGTGTGTCAATTAAACCTCTTCTCTTTGCCAATTACCCAGTCTCAGGTAGTTCTTCATAGCAGAGTGAGAATGGACCTGGTGCAGAGTAGCGCTCAAGTGGATTTTCCCTCATATTGTCTCTGAACTCTGCTGTCACATTATTATAGGACCTTGTACACTGAGAACACTCAGATTCCAAACCCAGCATTGGTCTGGCCATTATTACAATTTTATATTTAAATTGACTTCTATATTTTGAAATTGCATATGGAACAATTAGAAAAGGGCTATTATAAAACAACAAAGTATCCTAATTGTAGTTAAATATATTGAATAAGCTGGAAATACTTAGCAGTGAGAATGTATCAAAGTAAATTTCAATCCCAACAGTTGGTCTGTAGCCATGGTATTCTGTTGATCCAATTATAAAATTTTCTCTTCAACAGGTAATTCAGTAAGATGAATATTCTATTCCTCATCATATAATAATTACTTAAATTCAAAATAATTCAATTGAGAGAATCCTTACAATTCTAACAGGTCATAAAAATTGTATTTTCACTCCCTACATTGGCCTTATGTCTTATAACATATCTCTTAAAGAGAGTATCTTTCATTTTTTTTTTTTTTGAGACAGAGTCTCACTCTGTCTCTTTTTCTTATGTCCCTGCTACTCCTATCATGTAGTTGTTTTAAGTCCTGTAGTCTTTGTTTTTGTCACATTTTTCAATTCTTCCTTTCTCTAGTTCTTCTTAGCGCCTCCATTTCAGGTTAATCAGATATTTAATGACTTCTTTTGCAGTGGTGCGATCTTGGCTCACTACAACCTCCACCTCCCAGGTTCAAGTGATTCTTGTGCCTCAGCCTCACAAGTAGCTGGGACTACAGGTGTGTGCCACCATGCCCAGCTAATTTTTGTATTTTTAGTAGAGACGGGGTTTTGCCTTGTTGAACCAGGCTGGTCTCCAACTTCTGACCTCAGGTGATCCACTTGCCTCAGCCTCCCAAAGTGCTGGGATTACAGGTATGAGCCACCACACATCTTTAAATCTATAGATAACCATAGCAAAAATACTCATGCCCAGCCCCGTTCCAGGCTAGTTAAATTAGCATCTCTGGGGATGAGGTCTAGGCACTGATACTGTTTAAAAGCTCCCTAAATAATCCTAAAATGCACAAAGGGTTGCGAACAGGGCTCCAAACCAAAAATAAAACAAACCAGATCACAGAAAAATATATAAACCTCACAGGGCATAGTGGCTCACACCTGTAGTCCTAGGACTTTTGCAGGCTGAGGTGGGAGGATTGCTTGAGGCCAGGAGTTCGAGGGCAGCCTGGGCCACATGCTAAGACTCTATCTGTACAATAAATTAAAAAATTAGTTGTGTGTGGTGGTGTGGACCTGTTCTCCCAGCTACTCAGGAGGCTGAGGTAGAAGGATCACTTGATCTAAGAGTTTGAGGCTGCAGTGAGCTATAATTGTGCCACTGCACTCCATCCCGGGCAGCAGAGTGATAGATACCCTGTCTCTAAAAAGAAAAAAACAAAAAAGAAAAAGAAAAAAGGAATGAATCAGGCTGGGCGCAGTGCCTCACGCCTGAAATCCCAGCACTTTGGGAGATCAAGGCGGGTGGATCATGAGGTCAGGAGTTCAAGATCAGCCTGGCCAAGATGGTGAAACCCCTAAAAATACAAAAAAAAAAAAAAAAAAAAATAGCAGGCCATGGTGGTGGGTGCCTATAATCCCAGGTACTCGGGAGGCTGAGGCAGAGAATTGTTTGAACATGGGAGGTGGAGGATGCAGTGAGCCAAGATCGCGCCACTGCACTCCAGCCTGGGTGACAGAGTGAGACTCCAACTCAAAAAAAAAAAAAGAACTTCCACATTTTCCACATTTATAAACACAGGATAGTTTGTGTCCAACAAGCTGTTTGTCCCTTGTTAATATGCTTTATTTTTCTTTTTTATTAATTAATTTATTTAGAAACCGAGTCTGGCTCTGTCACCCAGGCTGCAGTGCAGTGGCATGATCGGGGCTCACTGCCACCTCCATCTCCCAGGCTCAAACTGTCTTCACACCTCAGCCTCCCGAATAGCTGGGACTACAGGCACATGCCACCACGCCCAGCTGATTTTTGTATTTTTAGTAGAGAAAAGGTTTTCACCATGTTGCCCAGGCTGGTCTTGAACTCCTGACCTCAAGTCATCTGACCACCTTGGCCTCCCAAAGTGCTGGGATTAAGGGATGAGCCACTGCTCCCAGCTCCTTTTTAATAGACTTTCTATGAGCATTTTTCCCACCTGTTAACCTTAAACTTTTGCACATTGGAAATTTGACTGAGAGCCCTTCAGCTGGTTTTACTTCTGTGTTTGGCATGTGTGGTTTGTTGACAAGGTGCCTGGAATATGATGAAACACAACCACATTTGGACCTGCCTCCCAGTCAGCAGTGATCTTCTATATCATTGAGGTTTTTCTTAGAATCCTAAAAGAGGGTAAAAAGGAAATGCAAAGGAAGGAACCAAATAGACTCTCAGAGGTAAAGATAATAGTTGTGAGGGGCAAAACGGCTATTGTCAACAAAAAAGTGATGCTTTCAATGTTTCTGAAGAAATCTTTGATTTAGAATAAAAAAGTAGGCCGGGCACGATGGCTCACGCCTGTAATCCCAGCACTTTGGGAGGCCAAAGCGGGTGGATCACGAGGTCAGGAGATTGAGACCATCCTGGCTAACATGGTGAAACCCTGTCTCTACTAAAAATACAAAAAAAATTAGCCGGGCGTGGTGGCGGGTGCCTGTAGTCCCAGCTACTCGGGAGGCTGAGGCAGGAGAATGGCATGAACTCAGGAGGCGGAGCTTGCAGTGAGCCAAGATCGTGCCACTGCACTCCAGCCTGGGCAATAGAGCGAGACTCCGTCTTGAAAAAAAAAAAGAATACAAAAGTATAACCTACATTCTGCCTTTGTTTTTCATTGTACTTCTGGGTTCTTTGAATATAGGGCTCTTCCAAAAGGCATGAAAGGTAATTACAATAAATTCAGTTAATCTTCATAAAGATGAAGAATCTTAAGTAACTCAGCCTCAACCAGTACTGAGGTAATAAAGGAACAAAAAATAGTAATCAAAATGTATTTACTATTCCAGTTTATCTATTTATTTGAGACACAGTCTTGCTCTGTTCCTAGAGTGCAGTGGTGCAATCATAGCTTACTGAAGCTTCGAACTCCTGGGAGATCCTCCCTTCTCAGACTCCTGAGTAGCTAGGACCACTGATGTGTGTCACCACACTCAGCTAACTTTTTTATTTTAAATTTTTTGTAGAGGTGGAGTCTTGCTATGCTGCTTAGGCTGGTCTTGAACTCCTGGCCTGAAGTGATTCTCCAGCCTTAGCCTCTCAAAACTCTGGGATTACAGGCATGAGTCACCACACCCAGCCAATTCCAGTTTCTTTTTTTTTTCTTCTGTTTCTGGTTTGCTCTGTTTTTTTTTTTTTTTTTTTTTTAATTATACTTTAAGTTCTAGGGTACATGTGCACAACGTGCAGGTTTGTTACATATGTATACGTGTGCCATGTTGGTGTGCTGCACCCATGAACTCGTCACTTACGTTAGGTATATCTCCTAATGCTATCCCTTCCCCCCTCCTCCCACCCCACGACAGGCCCAGGTGTGTGATGTTCCCCTTCCTGTGTCCAAGTGTTCTCATTGTTCAATTCCCACCTATGAGTGAGAACATGTAGTGTTTGGTTTTCTGTCCTTGCAATAGTTTGCTCAGAATGATGGTTTCCAGCTTCATCCATGTCCCTACAAAGGACATGAGCTCATCCTTTTTTATGGCTGCATAGTATTCCATGGTGTATATGTGCCATATTTTTTCTTTTTTTTTTTTTTTTGAGATGAGTCTCGCTCTGTCACCCAGGCTGGAGTGTAGTGGCATGATCTCGGCTCACTGCAAGCTCCGCCTCCCGGGTTCACACCATTCTCCTGCCTCAGCCTCCCGAGTAGCTGGGACTACAGGTGCCTGCCACCAGGCCTGGCTAATTTTTTATATTTTTAGTAGAGACCGGGTTTCACCGTGTTAGCCAGGATGGTCGCGATCTCCTGACCTTGTGATCCGACTGCCTCAGCCTCCCAAAGTGCTGGGATTATAGGCGTGAGCCACCGCACCTGGCCATGTGCCACATTTTCTTAATCCAATCTATCATTGATGGGCATTTGGGTTGGTTCCAAGTCTTTGCTATTGTGAATAGTGCCGCAATAAACATACGAGTGCATGTGTCTTTATAGCAGCATGATTTATAGTCCTTTAGGTGTATACCCACTAATGGGATGGCTGGGTCAAATGGTATTTCTAGTTCTAGATCCTTGAGGAATCACCACACTGTCTTCCACAATGGTTGAGCTAGTTTACAGTCCCACCAACAGTGTAAAAGTCTTCCTATTTCTCCACATCCTCTCCAGCACCTGTTTTTTCCTGACTTTTTAATGATCGCCATTCTAACTGGTGTGAGATGGTATCTCATTGTGGTTATGATTTGCATTTCTCTGATGGCCAGTGATGATGAGCATTTTTTCGTGTGTCTGTTGGCTGCACAAATGTCTTCTTTTGTGAAGTGTCCGTTCATAGCTTTTGCCCAATTTTTGATGGGGTTGTTTGATTTTTTCTTGTAAATTTGTTTAAGTTCTTTGTAGATTCTGGATATTAGCCCTTTGTCAGATGGGTAGATTGCAAAAATTTTCTCCCATTCTGTGGGTTGCCTGTTCACTCTGATGGTAGTTTCTTTTGCTGTGCAGAAGCTCTTTAGTTTAATTAGATCCCATTTGTCAGTTTTGGCTTTTGTCGCCATTGCTTTTGGTGTTTTAGACATGAAGTCCTTGCCCATGCCTATGTCCTGAATGGTATTGCCTAGGATTTCTTCTAGGGTTTTTATGGTTTTAGGTCTAACATTTAAGTCTTTAATCCATCTTGAATTAATTTTTGTATAAGGTGTAAGGAAGGGATCCAGTTTCAGCTTTCTACACATGGCTAGCCAGTTTATCCAGCACCATTTATTAAATAGGGAATTCTTTCCCCATTTCTTGTTTTTGTCAGGTTTGTCAAAGATCAGATGGTTGTAGATGTGTGGTATTATTTCTGATGGCTCTGTTCTGTTCCATTGGTCTATATCTCTGTTTTGGTACCAGTACCATGCTGTTTTGGTTACTATAGCCTTGTAGTATAGTTTGAAGTCAGGTAGCATGATGACTCCAGCTTTGTTCTTTTGGCTTAGGATTGTCGTGACAATGCCAGCCTTTTCTGGTTCCATATGAACTTTAAAGTAGTTTTTTCCAATTCTGTGAAGAAAGTCATTGGTAGCTTGATGGGGATGGCACTGAATCTGTAAATTACCTTGGGCAGTATGGTCATTTTCATGATATTGATTCTTCCTATCCATGAGCATGGAATGTTCTTCCATTTGTTTGTGTCCTCTCTTATTTCATTGAGCGGTGGTTTGTAATTCTCCTTGAAGAGGTCCTTCACATCCCTTGTAAGTTGGATTCCTAGGTATTTTATTCTTTTTGAAGCAATTGTGAATGGGAATTCACTCATGATTTGGCTCTCTGTCTGTTATTGGTGTATAGGAATGCTTGTGATTTTTGCACATTGATTTTGTATCCTGAGACTTTGCTGAAGTTGCTTATCAGCTTAAGGAGATTTTGGGCTGAGACGATGGGGTTTTCTACATATACAATCATGTCATCTGCAAACAGGGACGATTTGACTTCTTCTTTTCCTAACTGAATACCCTTTATTTCTTTCTCCTGCCTGATTGCCCTGGCCAGAACTTCCAACACTATGTTGAATAGGAGTGGTGAGAGAGGGCATCCCTGTCTTGTGCCAGTTTTCAAAGGGAATGCTTCCAGTTTTTGCCCATTCAGTATGATATTGGCTGTGGGTTTGTCATAAATAGCTCTTATTATTTTGAGATACGTCCCATCAATACCTAATTTATTGAGAGTTTTTAGCATGAAGGGCTGTTGCCAATTCCAGTTTCTTAAGGTGACCAGCTGTTCCATGTTATTTGTATCATTCCATTTTTTCAAATGACCTATCTATGTACAGAAAGTCTTGAAGTTATAGATAAACCACCAAAAAATGCAAATAATTGGCCGGGCACAGTGGCTCATGCCTGTAATCCCAGCACTTTGGGAGGCTGAGGCGGGCGGATCACCTGAGGTCAGGAGCTCGAGATCAGCCTGACCAACATGGAGAAACCCTGTCTCTACTAAAAATACAAAATTAGCCGGGCGTGGTGGTGCATGCCTGTAATCCCATCTACTCGGAAGGCTGAGGGAGGAGAATCGCTTGAACCCAGGAGGCGGAGGTTGCAGTGAGCTGAGATCACACCATTGCACTCCAGCCTGGGCAACAAGAATGAAACTCCGTCTCAAAAAAAAAAAAAAAAAAAAGAAGAAGAAGAAAAAAAAAGAAATGCAAATAATCTGCTCCTTCTCTAGCTTAATCATATTTTATCTCAGTGAAACCTGGTAGTTCACAAAGTTATTTGAAGTAGTTCACAAGGGCCAGAAAGCATTACTCACACCTTTTTAGTGACAGTCACTGCCCACATGTTGATACTCTAGTGGTGATGATGAAGTTGGCTTCTTTCATATCTTTTCTTTTTTTCTTTTTTTTTTTTTGAGACAGAGTCTCTCTCTGTCGCCCAGGCTGGCGTGCAGTGGCAGGATCTCAGCTCACTGCAAGCTCCGCCTCCCCGGTTCACGCCATTCTCTTGCCTCAGCCTCCTGAGTAGCTGGGACTACAGGCGCCTGCCACCACGCCTGGCTAATTTTTTGTATTTTTTAGTAGAGACGAGGTTTCACCGTGTTAGCCAGTGTGGTCTCGATCTCCTGACCTCGTGATCCACCCGCCTCGGCCTCCCAAAGTGCTGTGATTACAGGCCTGAGCCACCGCGCCCGGCCCTTTCATATCTTTTCTACCCTCTCTCCACTTCCTGCCAAGTCCCTCCTCCATCTCTTGTCCTCCACAGACTTGGTAGAAATGTTTCATGCAGTCTAGGTGTTTTAGGTGCTCAGGTTATCTCAATGAACCAAACAGACCAAAAAACAAAATGGAGCAAAACAAAATTAAAGAAATTCCTCTGTGGAAGCAGAAAGCATGCCCCGGAGTACAAGATAATTTGTAAAGTGAAGTAATTCAGCTGAAGCAGGGACTCACAGAGATGACTGGAAGGATGATGTTTCAATGATACATCTCCAATCCACTTCTCTGCAGTGAAAGACTGGGAGGTTTCTTTCTGCTTTCTGGAAAGAGGTTTCAGCCAACTACATTTGACTCTTAAAGGATATGGGTGCATACACTTTTGATCAAATGCCTACAGGTGTTAGTAACCTAATTTTTATTTTAATAATCCAGATTATTTATTTATTTATTTTGAGACGGAGTGTCGCTCTGTTGCCCAGGCCAGAGTGCAGTGGCGCAACCTTGGCTCACAGCAAGCTCAGCCTCCCGGGTTCACGCCATTCTCCTGCCTCAGCCTCCCGAGTAGCTGGGACTACAGGTGCCCGCCACCACGTCCAGCTAATTTTTGTATTTTTATTAGTAGCGGGGTTTCACCGTGTTAGCCAGAATGGTCTCGATCTCCTGACCTCGTGATCTGCCCACCTCGGCCTCCCAAAGTGCTGGGATTACAGGCGTGAGCCACCACGCCCAGCTGTCCAGATAATTTTTAAATGATTCTAGATAATGGTAACAATGAATAACATGAACTCTATATGTATATCAGATATAAAATGTTTCTATATGTATTATCTCATTTGATGGTTATAGTGCTCTTGTGACTAAAGTAGGAAAGGTAGCTTTAATAGGCCTTTTAAAAATAAACAATCTTAAGGAATGCTGATTGGATGGGATAGAAAGGACCAAGCTTGGTCTTGAATGCTCTTTTTAAAGAAGTCTGATGGCCCTTTCATGTTCTGTTGATTCCTACTAGGAATAGAAAGGCCTTACTTAGCCTTAGACGTTTCAGTTTCGTTAAGAAAACATCATCCATTAAGTCCTAATTTGTTTTGCACAGAAAGCAGCAATTAAGGATAGGAGAGAAATAGGAACATGAATAGTCGGAAAAGTCTACGCGCAAAACCTAGGAGTGGGGATATACTTTGCATTAAATTATTATTATTATTGTTATTTTTGACATTGAGTTTCACTCTTAGCGCCCAGACTGGAGTGCAATGCCACGATCTTGGCTAACTGCAACCTCTGCCTCCCAGGCTCAAGCGATTCTCCTGCCTCAACCTCCCGAGTAGCTGGGATTACAGATGCCCACCACCATGCCCGGCTAATTTTTGTATATTTTTTTTTCAGTAGAGACAGGGCTTCACACGTTGGCCAGGCTCCCCCGATCTCAAGTGATCTGCCCGCCTTGGCCTCCTAAAGTGCTGGGATTACAGGCGTGAGCCACCGCGCCGGCCCTTTGCATTAAATTAAACAAAAATCACCATCCTGGCCAACATGGTGAAACCCTGTCTCTACTAAAAATACAAAAATTAGCTTGGCGTGGTGGCGCTTGCCTGTAGTCCCAACTACTCGGGAGGCTGAGGCAGGAGAATCGCTTGAACTTGGGAGGTAGAGGTTGCAGTGAGCCGAGATCGCACCACTGCACTCCAGCCTGGCGACAGAGTGAGACTTTGTCTCAAAAAATAAAAAAATAAAAAAAAGAAAAGAAAAAGAAAGAAGAAAAAAATCAAAGTCCTTACTTTGCATCATAATCCGCTAGGTGCAAAGGTCACAAAAGTGATTAAGAATAGCTCACAATCTAGTGAACTGGAACCTGAAAAACTGATTAGGATTTACACAGGCGAGTGCTCAGAAAAAAGGGTAGTTCAGATAATTGGATCAGAAGAGAAGGCAAAAATGCATGACGTGTTTTTGAGAATTAGAGGAGCCCTCAAAATGTATTAGTTTGATATGCAAAATGCTCGATTTAAGATATTCTCCATTAATGTATTTGAAAATGGGGACAAAAATAACTTTTCAGCTGTAATAACTATGCTCCCCTCCCTTTGAGTTTCGAATCTGTATCTTAGAGGCCATACTTGAATGTGGAAAAACTTTGTATTAATGTAAACACTATACAGTGATAAGACACGGAACAGTGAAATAAGACACGGAACAGTGAAATAACCCCTAAGCTCATCTTATAACTGAACAGATGGGTGGCCAGGGAACTTGGATTTGAACCATGCCTATGCCACTAGCTGGTTGTGTGACCTTGAGCAAATCACTTCTCAGGATATCACGTTTGCCATCATTAAGACAAGTGTGATCCAAAGGTCCACCTAGCCAGGTTTTGTGAGAATGATTTGAAATGCCTATGAAAGCATTTCCTCTACCACGTCTGAGATGCTTTTGTTATCTCCAGGTTCTCTCAGGTCTTGAAATTTTGTGCATCACGATCCAAAATGTCTTAAGCATCATCACAAATGCTTGACCGTCCCTCATGAGCAGGTGGCGCTTCGCGCTGCCTGGGTCTGTACAACAGGGTCTTGCAGTCGAAAGCCACACACTCCCGGAGTGCAAGAGGGAGAGAAAGCTCTGCTTTCAGCCGGGGAAAAAAAGGGCGCGAGACCGGACAGGTCCTGCCACAGACTTTTTCCTATGCTCACGCACAGTGGTCTCTCCTGCGTGAATGGGCGGCAGTGACGTACCCACGTCGGGCGCGCTGACGTTCGCGTAGCGTGCGCCGCTGGCCAGGTCCGCAATAGTGGGGTGTGCGTCACGGTCTGCGCGGCCGGCGGAGCCAGGACTGGGCGGAGCTTCCGCCTGGGCTGGGGTTGGCGAGTTCATCCGCGGCGGAGGGTAACTTTGCTGTACTGTTTTATGAGCACTGGTCTGGTCCCTGGAAGTGTAGCATCGAGAGAGTTTTCTAATTCCGTTTACAAAATATCTTCCCTTTGGCCATACAAGTGGTGACTGCCATGTCGAACTCGCGGCCCAGGTCCCGCCGAGACGCCGGGGGTGGCGCTGGGGCAGCCGGCCGGGACGAGCTGGTGTCGCGGTCCTTGCAGAGCGCAGAGCACTGTCTGGGCGTCCAGGACTTCGGCACTGCCTATGCCCACTACCTCCTTGTGCTCAGCCTGGCGCCGGAGCTGAAAGACGACGTGAAGGTGAGGGTCCTTTTTTCTCACTTGCTGGCAGATCCAACGTCCTCGGAAAAAAAAAAAAAAAAAAAAGCGCAAGAGCTAGGGTGCGTGGCTGGGTGGTTGCTGTTAATATTTAGGGCCTTTTTTTTCTCACTTGCTGGCCGATCCAACGTCCTCGTAAAAAAAAAAAAAATTAAAAAAAAAAAAAGCAGAGGGGCTAGGATGCTTGGTTGGGTGGTTGTTATTAATATTTACTGTTCACCCTTGACACCTTTCGTTTATTCACACCTACGACCAGCCCAGAGGAAAATCCTGCCGTCTTCACCTTCGAAATATGTCCAGAATCTTACCAGTTTTCACCATCCTCCCCTTTACTACCCTGGTTCGCGCTTCAGTCATCTGCCAGCTGTTGCAGTCGGCTCTCAACTGAGCTCTCTCCTGCGGTCTGTGTCAACATAGCTAGCTTTTTGCAACAAAAGTCAAATGTTGTCATTTCTCAGTTTCAAAACTTTCATCTCGTTTAAAATTCTAAAGGCCCTCGAACTGGAAATGAGGTTTCACGTGATCCTCTTCTCCTTATATCTAATTTAAGCATGCCCTGGCTTAAGGGCTTTTGGATTTGTTATATTGTGTGTAGTAGGAATATAGTGGGCCTCTAGTTGAATAAAGTGTGTAATTAGCCTAAAGTGATTATCATTTAATGATGCATTCTTTAAACTTCAATTATTGGATTATTTGCAACAATTACTCTGTTGAAATGCTGTTCTTTTTTGAAGTACTTTTAGAATCTAAGTTACGAAAAATGATTTAACTTAAATTTGCAATTACTTTGCTTCATTTAGACTGAGGGTTTGTCAACCTCAGCACTATTGACATTTTGAATGGGATAATTCTTTGTTATGGGGTAGGGGAGATGTCCTATACATTGCAGTATGTTTGGCAGCATCGTTGATCTGTACCCACTAAATATCAGTAGCGTCTAGATGTTTGTAGTTCATGTAAACTCACTGTAAATTTCAGGACCAGCTGGCCTACTGGAGGAGATGATATGTTGAGATACAGTTTGCTTCTCTTGGTAGGCAGCAATAGAAAAATGGATCAACTTAAGTGATCTTTCCTCAGTTACTTGTTTCTTAGTTTCCTCTTCTGTGAAACAGGGACACAGCCTCTCTTAAAAATGTTTACTGGGTATTAAAAGTATATTTAGACTGGGTGTGCTGGCTCATGCCTGTAATCCCAGCACTTTGGGAGGCGGAGGCAGGTGGATCACAAGGTCAGGAGTTCGAGACCAGCCTGGCCAATATGGTGAAATCC
This sequence comes from Pongo pygmaeus, assembly GCF_028885625.2. Lineage (NCBI taxonomy): Eukaryota > Metazoa > Chordata > Mammalia > Primates > Hominidae > Pongo > Pongo pygmaeus. The sequence goes on along the minus strand of NC_072376.2, from coordinate 160,586,799 downwards.
TGTCTCTACTAAAAATTAAAAAATTAGGCCGGGCGCAGTGGCTCACGCCTGTAATCCCGGCACTTTGGGAGGCAGAGGCGGGCGGATCACCTGAGGTCAGGAGTTCGAGACCAGCCTCAACATGGAGAAACCCCGTCTCTATTAAAAGTACAAAATTAGCCGGGTGTGGTGGTGCATGCCTGTAATCCCAGCTACTCGAGAGGCTGAGGCAGGAGAATTGCTTGAACCTGGGAGGCAGAGGTTGCGGTGAGCCGAGATCGTGCCATTGCACTCCAGCCTGGGCAACAAGAGCGAAACTCTGTCTCAAAGGAAAAAAAAAAAAAAAATTAAAAAATTAGCTGGGCGTGGTGGCATGTGCCTGTAGTCCCAGCTACTCAGGAGGCTGACGCAGAAGAATCGCTTGAACTTGGGAGTCGGAGGTTGCAGTGAGTCCAGATTGTGCCACTGCACTCCAGCCTGGGTGACAGAGTATGACTCCGTCTCAAAAAGAAAAGATAAAAAAGTATATTTAAAATTTGTAGTGCAATGCCTGAAATTCAGTAGGGTAAGCAACTAGTCTGTTTCCTGCCGAACAAAGTCTGTGTTTATTTGTATGGGCCCCCTGTAAAATGCTCATCGCCTGCTACTCTATTCCCCATACCCAAACTCCAGCCACACCAAGCCACTTATCTGTAGACCCTCTGATCGATTTCATATAAACTGCGTGGGATTTTTTTTTTTTTTTTTTGATAGAGTCTCACTGTATCACTCAGGCTGGAATGCAGTGGTGCGATCTTGGTTCACTGCAACCTCCACCTCCCGGGTTCAAGCAATTCTCCTGCCTCAGCCTCCCGAGTAGCAGGGATTATAGGTGTTTGCCACCATGCTTGGCTAATTTTTATATTTTTAGTAGAGATGGGTTTCACCATATTGGCCAGTCTGGTCTCGAACTCCTGACCTCAGGTGATCTGCCTGCCATGGCCTCCCAAAGGGCTGGGATTATAGGTGTGAGCCATCATGCCCGGCCAGAATCTCCTTTCTTATCCTTGTCTCTCTAGTAAACTCCCTCAAGATTCAGTTCCAAGTATCAACGCTTTTGTATAAAATATGTGAAGATGATTTAAAATGTTTTAATGACTAAAGCTTTCCCTCTTTCCACAGTGTTGCAGCATGGAGAATGGATGGAGGGAGATGTGATTGGAATTAGAGTGACAGCGTTAAGGCTGTTGCTGTAGTCCAGCAAGTGGTTACAAGGGCCAGATTAGATTGTAACTGTGGGAATGGAGAGGAGGTAACAGATTTAAAGATATTGAGAGAGCATTGGCTAGGTTTGAAACAGTGTATGTGGAGTTAAGGTACCATTATAAGGTGACTTTGTGATTTGAGGTTGAGTGGTGTCTTAATCTTATAGCCTGTGTCAGAGGAGTATGATGAGTTCAGTTTAGAACATTTTGAACTTTTCCAAAATTAAATTTCTCTCTATAGGGCCCTGTGAGGATAAGAACAAGATTTATGTTGCCTCAGTTCTTTGCACAAGGATTGTTCAGGAAATATTTGAGTTGGACTACATTTGCAATGGCTGGAGATCCATTGCCTGGTTGAAATGACTAATAGGAAGCTGAATCTATGAATCTGAGGCTCAGAAGAGAAGGTCTTGACTAGAGATGTAAATGTAGCATCCATTAACACATGGGTGATAATAAATGCGTTAGGGATGGATGAGAGAAAAAAGAAGAGGGCCAAGGACAAACTCCAAAAACACAGGAGCCCACAAAAATGAGGCAGTTGGAGAATAAGGAGAATGTGATACAGCAGCTAAGAATGGGGGGAGTTTAGAGAGTGGTCAGACTAATTCTGCTTATTATTGCGATGTAAGTGGTAAAATTCATTCATTTGTGCACTTGTTCAGAAAACAGTGCTTACTAAAGTTAAATGAAATTTAAGGTGATCATTCAATAGTGATTGAGTTCTATTGCTTGGAATCTTCAACTAATGTTGTATATTCTTTCATCTTTTATGTTACTGACTAATTCATAATTTTTTTCTTATTTATAAAGGAAACTTTTCAGTACACACTTTTCAGATGGGCTGAAGAGCTTGATGCTCTCAATAGGATACAAGACTTACTTGGTTGCTATGAGCAGGCCTTGGAACTGTTTCCTGATGATGAAGTGATTTGCAATAGTATGGGGGAGCATCTCTTCAGGTTTGTAGTGATTTTAGTATTACTTGTTAAGAATTATTCTGTATTAGTCTGGATAGGGATAAATCATACAGTAATTTTAACAGGGAAAGTTTAATATGGAGAATTATTAAGGAGAACTGAAAAGAATAGCAGATATATAATATCATAGCAGTTTTAATATTTTGTAATATACTGCATAATAGCCACTGCCCCAGGAGTAAGATAGAATAGCCAAGGAAGAGTTCCCCTCACTGGGCTGAGTGCCACACCTTATTGGAGAGGGCACAGCTATGATTCTCAGGATGGCAGAAAAGTGACTGTAGTGCCTTGCCAGGGAACTTCTTGTAAATCTGTTTTCTGGACTTGGGTGTAGTTTTGCCTCTTGCGATGCCAGAGAAAGCCTCATGGGGAAGTATCTCATCAGAGGTACTCCATTACAAAACCATGTAGTAGGGTAAGAAGCCTTGGGGAAGCTGCTGACCCTTGGATGCTGCTAGCTGCCGTGCATTTCAGGAGCTTGGTGCTAGAGAAGCCCTAAGCAGGAAGCAAAACTCTTTCTTCCTACAGTGTCTCTCCAGCACTTTTTTTTTTTTTTGGCAGAGTCTCACTTTGTAGCCTAGGCTGGAGTGAAGTGGCGTGATCTCAGCTCACTGCAACCTCCATCTTCTGGGTTCAAGTGATTCTCGTTCCTCAGCCTCCTGAGAAGCTGGCATTACAGGCGCCTGCCACCCCACCTGGCTAATTTTTGTATTTTTAGTAGAGACAGGGTTTCAGCATGTTGGCCAGGCTGGTCTCGAACTCCTGACCTCAAGCGATCCACCCGCCTCAGCCTCCCAAAGTGCTGGGATTACAGGTGTGAGCCACTGCGCCTGGCCTCCAGCACTTTTTTTTTTTGAGACAGTGTGTCACTGTGTCGCTCAGGTTGGAGTGCAGTAGCACCATCATGGCTCATGGCAACCTTGACCTCCCAGGCTCCGGTGATCTTCCCACCTCAGCAGCCCCCCCACCTGCACTCCAGTAGCTGGAATTGCAGTACATGCCACCACACCTGGCTAATTTTTTGTCTTTTTTGTAGAGACAGGATTTTGCCATGTTGTTGCCCAAGCTGGTCTGGAACTCCTGGGCTCAAGCGATCCTCTGGCCTCGGCCTCCCAAAGCACTGGGATTACAGACTTGAGCCACCGCACCCGGCCTCTCCGCACTTTTTACCAACAAAGCTTACCCTTGTGCCAACTGGTGGGAGAATATTAAAGGGCCAGATACATTTTTCACAGAGCAGGCAAAAAAGGGTGAATTTGGCAATAAGTTGATAACTTACATGGTGGGAGTCTTGGAACCACTCCCAGATTTGCTGATTTGCTGGAAGGGCTCACAGGCCTCACCATATAGTCCTAGTCATGGCTCTTGTGTATTACTGTGAATGGATACAAAGCAAAATTTGCAAAGGGTAAATGTGTATGGGGCAAAGTGTAAAGGAAAACCAGGTGCAAGCCTCCAAAGTTCCTTTTTCAGTGAAGTCACACAGGATGCACTTCATTCCCATGGTGAGTTATGACAATACACGTGAAATGTTGCCAACCAGGGAAACTCATTAGAGGCTCAGTGCCCAGGGTTTCTACTGGGAGCTGGACACTTAGGTACCCTCTGCCTGGCATATACTAAAATCCTAGATTCCCAGAAGAAAAGCAGGTCAGCTGTTGAGCATAAACCACATTGTTTGTATAATCAGTTTAGGAACACTACCAGTTAGGATAGTGAGAAACCTCCCCAAATCCAAATTCCCAGATGCCAGCCAAGGGACAGTTTTGTAATCAGGACTTTCAAAGGATGGCAGTCAGGCCTGCTATGTTAACTGTTTCTGCATACTAGTACATGTGTATGAAGAATTCTGTGAAAGTACAGGAAATAAAATAGATGGTTAACATTACTTCTGAGTTTGAACATTTCAGAGTAATGGGGACTCAGCATGGTTCTGCCAAGTTTGAAAGTGACAATTGCTCACATTCCTAGGAATTTAGTTAATGAATCTCATTTTAAGTGTTCCTTTTAGGTATTTTTCATGCATTTCCTCACTAATTGCTTTCTCTTTCCCTCAAATCACATCTAGCTAAAAAAACCCTTAATATTATGAATAATGAACTACAAAATTCCTAAGTGACCACAGAATTTCTCTTATTAAACATATCTTGAGTTCATTAGCTGTTAACAATCAATCTGCTACCTTTGTCTCTGGTGCCCGTGGGGCCCTTGCGTGGCTCACTAGACTGTGCGGGGCTAGGGCTCTGGGAATGCAGTGTGTGTACTCTGTACAGTTTTAAGACATTAAATTAATACAGCAATCAACTCATTATTATGCTTTTTTTTTCAGTGTGGAGAAATAATATTTTATAAATAACTTTTAAGAAGAACATGGATCATTAACCTGACAAATGTACTCCTCTGATAATTAATGTAAACTCTTTATATGGTCATTCACAATAAGTTGTATGAATATTTATTACAATTTTGAATCGTTTGTCTCTCCTCAGAAAAAATTTTGAGATTTGATGTGTAGAATTTTTTGTTAACAATTGTTTATTTGAAAAAATTCTAGGTCGGGCATGGTGGCTCATGCCTGTATTCCCAGCACTTTGGGAGGCCAAAGCAGGCAGATCAGTTGAGGTCAGGAGTTCAAGACCAGCCTGGCCAACACAGTGAAACCCTGTTTCTACTTAAAAAAAAAAAAAAAAAGTAGCCCGGTGTGGTGGCACGCATCTGTAGTCCCAGCTACTCGAGAGGTTGAGGTAGGAAAATCGCTTGAACCTGGGAGGTGGAGGTTGCAGTGAGCCAAAATTGCGCAACTGCACTCCAGCCTGGGTGACAGAGCGAGATTCCATCTCAAAACAAACAAACAAAAAAAATCTACCTGTCAAGACAGAATGACTTTCTGTTGAGGCTGCTTAATAAATTGAAAATATAAACAAAATAGTAGTGAATTTTTTATGTATACATACGTGTTTTTGTAAATGACATGTAACTTTTTCATAGAACAGCCTTTTTTTTCTTTGGAATTTTTGTGTACTCTCCATAGAAACTTTATAATTAGGAAAAACTGGTGAAAACAAAAAATTTTTGTTTTGGGTTTGTTTTAATACATCTAATTTCACTGCCTTGTACAAAATAATGGGAGAATTCTTGTTTAGGAAATATGATTATAATGTCCTATTTTACATAGAAAGATCCCTTTACATGTTCAGTAATTGTTCTCTAGTACCATTCTTTTCCTTATTTGGTTATTTAAGTTTTTTTTTTTTTTTTTTTTTTTTGAGATGGAGTCTTGCTTTGTCACCCAGGCTGGAGTGCAGTGGCAGGATCTCAGCTCACTGCCACCTCTGCCTCCCAGGTTCAAGCAATTTTCATGCCTCAGCCTCCGGAGTAGCTGGAATTACAGGCACATGCTACCACGCCCGGCTAATTTTTGTATTTTTAGTAGAGATGGGGTTTCACCATGTTGCCCAGGCTGGTCTCGACCTCCTGACCTCTAGTGATCCACCCACCTCGGCCTCCCAAAGTGGCGCCCAAAGACATGAGCTACGACGCCCAGCCAAGTTGTATTAAGTTTTATTCAATGAAAAGTTCTATATAAGAAACACTTTGCCAAACTTTATTAGCTTGTCTCAGTAATGTAACTGCAAGGCATTTTGACAGTCTTAATTAACATGGCCTAGGGAGTGACAATGAATTCTCCTTTAAAAAACAAATATTTGATAGTTTTTAATTGTAGAGTATGTTAATAAGTAGAAAAATAAGGCAGATAATTAACTGAGGGTTACTTGTTCATGTTAACAGCTAACCTGATCAGCTACAGCATCCATTTTCTACAAATTAGCAACCTCTTTCCACCTAAATGAAATTTGTTTTAAAAGATTTTTAAAAATCTTTTTTATGAGTAATCTCCTCAAATTAGTTTAAAAAATCTATATTTTCTAAAGTTTTCCTTTGTTCTTTATATAATGAGAGTTACTCAATTATATTTCCAGATTATACACATATGGTGATCATAACATTCCAAGACTTATGTTTCAGGATAAACTCAATTTAACAGAAAAGTGGAACTCTACATACTTTTGGCAGATTGTAACTTTTGGTGACCTGTTGTTGTAGGACATTAGTCTGAGCAGTTACCAGTCATTGAGACAAAAAATACTTGGTATTAGTTTGCTTTGGGGAGATGTAACTAAGCAAAATTTCTAATTTGGACTGTAGCAGTTCAGAATTCGGGGTAGTGTGAATGTGGCTTTTGCTATAGAATTTACCTTTGTTCTTGACTTAGAATGGTTCTTGGGGTTTTTGTTCTATACTCCTTTTCTCATCAAAAATAGCGTATCATTTACTCCCCACCAAAAGAATCTGTTCCAGGAGAAAAACATTTCCAAAGTAAATGATAGCTGCTTCTCCTGACACTTATTTGTGTAATAAAATGTGTCTGGAGTGTCTCAACTTCACAACCTTTTGTTAGTCCAGTAGCATCAGATTTAAACAAAATGTATTTAAATTGCTAATCAAGAAGATAATGTTTTTCCTAGTTAAAAGAAAAAGGGCATTCTGGCATCTGATACTACATACCAGTGATACATATTGGGTCTTTCAATGAGATATGCTTTAATGGAGTAGATTATATATTTTTTAGATTAGAATTTCAGTTTAAGGAAATTGGTAATGTATTAAATATCAAACCTAAGGGAAGCACAAACCCAGGAAATTATTAGGGGTGTGTTTAATACCCATTGCTGAGTTAGTCTCACAACAAATAATGATTACATACAATGTACATGGTACTATACTATGTACAGTGGTAGTTGCAAATAAGAACAAGATAGTTCTACCTTCAAGATAAAATAACATATATTAACCGAAAACATTGACATTTTCACCTAAATCATGAGTGTCTTTTATTTGACTAGGACCATTGCTTTTTGTTAGAGTGCAGTCCCCTGTTTGGACTTCTAGAATGTCTTTTTTGCTTAAACCATACCTGGAATGAATAGTATGATTAAGTTTCTCTAGCCGGGCATGGTGGCTCACGCCTGTAACCTCAGCACTTTGGGAGGCCGAGGTGGGTGAATCACCTGAGGTCGGGAGTTTGCAACCAGCCTGACTAACATGGAGAAACCCCATCTCTACTAAAAATACAAAATTAGCTGGACATGGTGGTGCATTCCTGTAATCCCAGCTACTTGGGAGGCTGAGGCAGGAGAATCTCTTGAACCTGGGAGGCAGAGGTTGCAGTGAGCCGAGATCGTGCCATTGCACTCCAGCCTGGGCAACAAGAACGAAACTCCGTCTCAAAAAAAAGGAAAAAAACGTTTCGCTAAACTTGACAAAATGCTTAAAGGTACTTATGAAGAACTATGAATGAAGAGGGTTCTACTAGCTCAGTTCTGTTCAATGTGTGGTCCACACATTGGTGCTCACCCACAGATTACTGGTTAATGATAGGTAAGTATAGAAATTGAGAGTAAGTGTTTGGAAATGGGTATAGCAACTTGACATTGCTGTAAATCCAAGCATATGGTTAGGAAACTCTAATGCAGAAGAGAGTATATAGATCAGTTTGGGTGCTGCTGAAATCTGATATTACGTGAGCTCCATATGAATTATGTGCAATACAGCTATATCGGTCTGCAAACAATTAGATGTTTAAGAAAGGGAAGATTCTCTCCTTCTCAGTATTGCACTTGACTAGTCTTAAAAATAAAAAATTAAGAAAAAAAGGGAGGAGAGGTTCTTCATTACAGATAGTTTGAGAAGCACTGTTCTAGAGGGTTGGATAGGTTTTTTTTCTCCTTTTATTTTTTATTTGCTCCCATATAATTAAATAGTACTTAATTTTAAGTGACTTGCCTTTGATTTTCTTCCAGAGCATTTATTTAGCTTAGTGTCTGTAGGCACAATGGTTCCCTTTCTGCGGTGATATTTATTTACTTAGTGTAATATTTAATTAAAATATGTAATTATAATAACAAGTACAACTGACATAAACTGATCTGGCAGCAAATACAGCTGACTCTTGATGACTATTCAACTCAGTTGCTGAGACAAAAGACATGCTGGCCCCCCCAAAGAGGAGCCTACTAAGCCATAGGCATTAGTGTGTTGTACAGAGGGAATGGAGTTGGCTAAATGGAGGATGACTGTGAGAGCTTCTGCTATACATTAGTATAACAGTAATTTATAGTCAGGTGCTTGTTTGTCTCCCGGAATATGTAAATGTAGTGGTTCAGAAAAGAAAGAAATACTGAGGCTTGCAGTCCTCACAGACAGCTTCCCAAAAGAGGTAGCACTTGGATTGGCAGGATTTGGGGTGCTGGCATGGAATTCCCAGGCCGAGTGAGTGGCATAAACAAAGGTACTGCAGTTGGTAGCATATAGTTGAATATATTTTGTCTTTGTCATTTTTTACTCTAGAATGGGCTTTAGGGATGAAGCAGCTGGGTATTTTCATAAAGCAGTGAAGCTAAACCCTGATTTCAGTGATGCAAAGGAGAATTTTTATCGTGTTGCAAACTGGTTGGTGGAACGCTGGCACTTTATCATGCTTAATGACACCAAGAGGAATACGATTTATAATGCAGCAATCGAAAAGGCAGTTTGTTTGGGGTCCAAAAGTGTTTTGGACATTGGAGCAGGAACTGGAATACTAAGGTTGGTAGTAATGGCATTTTAATGATATGTACATGTAGTCTAATGTAAATTAAAGATTTTGCCAGATATAGAAAATTTAACATTGGAATTTAAAAGTATTTCTTATAATCTTGTTAGGTTTATTTATGTAACTATTATGTTTTTTACTATAACTTTTATCAAGAACTGGACATAACTGCTAAGAAAAATTTGGGATTATTGAAATTTTGAATAATGAATTTAAGAGTCTTTTTTATGTTAACATTCTGATGGAATCTAGTTGTCTAAGTTAAAGCCCATTAGTATTCATTAAAGATACAATGCCAGTTGTGTCTTAATAGAGTAGATCCCATAGTTTATTGTATGATTTGTTTCTAGACAAGAATATTAGTTTATTTTTTAATGCAGAATGAGTAATGGTTGTGTTAAAGAATAAAAGGAAAAACCCCACATTTTAGCATCATCATTTCCTTAAAATTTGAGAAAATACAGTGGATTATTTTTTCTTGATGGAGCACTTTTTTCTCTTGTAGCATGTTTGCTAAAAAAGCTGGAGCACATTCCGTGTATGCCTGTGAGTTATCCAAGACCATGTATGAACTTGCCTGTGATGTTGTGGCAGCAAACAAGATGGAAGCAGGGATCAAACTCTTACATATGAAGTCACTTGACATAGAGATTCCAAAACATATTCCCGAAAGGTATTACCGTGTAAACTAATTTTAGTGTTTATACTTCTCTATTTTTAAAAAACTAAGAAATATTTCTAGCTTTTAGTCCAAACAAAATGCTACAAAACCCTTATTTTGTAAAGATACGGATATAGGATGGGATAGTTTATTATAATACATATTTAAATAAAATTATATGCTTTATTAAAAATATTTAAAGATCTTGAGAAAAATTTGTGGCAAGGGATCAAATAAACTTGATCTTAGCAAGTTACTTTACCTTTGTTAATTTCAGTGTTCTCATTTGTAAAAATGGATAATTCATCCTGTGTGGTCAATAACTGCTTAAAAGTTGTACTTAAAAAGAAAACATAAGCAGTTCAGATTCAATGGACTTATCACATTTTGTGTTAATATACTTGTTTAAAATGAAAGCTTTGGAGATGTCAGCTGTCAGTATATTTTGGCATGGGCCCTTTAAATGATTTGAATATCAGTCATATAAGTCTTGGCTTTTTAGTATGTTTTCTCACTCTGATCCATATCACAAGGGTGATGGAATTTTAGAGCTAGAAGGAATTTGAAAATGATCTGGTTCCACACTAGTCATTTTAGAGACAAAGTTTTCTTTATGTAGCACTTACTTTACCTATCTCTTCTGGGTTTATCTTCCAGTCTTACTTCAATTCAGTTTGTATTGAAAGATGTTTTTGTGCCTTATATCAACTATGACTTTAAAAAGTCTTCTTCCATATATATAATAGTATTTGTGTTAACATAGTACCTACACTTTTCAATCGTCTCTATATTTATTCTCATGAAAAAATTCCTATTAGATTAAGGCAAATGTCATACCCATTTTATAGAAAAAAACACTAAAACACTGTCCTCAATTGTCTTGTTCCACTTGGGCTGCCATAACGAAATGCCACAGACTGGGTAGCTTTAACAATAGGCATTTATTTTCTCACAGTTCTGGAGGCTGGAAGACCACGATCAAGGTGTTGGCAAGTTTGGTTTCTTGTGAGGATTCTCTTCCTGGATTGCAGATTCTGCTTTCTTGTTGTGTCTTTACATGGCCTTGCCTTCTCCAGTATAGTCAGTTTCGGGGTTAAGGGCTTCAATATGAATTTTGAGAGGGACGTGAGTCAGCATGAATCAAAGTTACCTTAATTTAATCTATATTTTTCTCACAGATAATGTTGTAGAAAGATCTATTGGTTTTGAACCAGGAGCTATGGATTCCAGATTGGACTATTATTAATTTATTTTGACCTTAAGCAAATGTCTAGACCTCAAGGTATTGGACTAGATGATTTGAAACACCTTTCACATTCTAAGTGTATGCAATCATAAATACTGGATATTTTCTGTATATAAGATGTTGGGTTTAGGCACTGTGGAGGATACCAAAGTCATTCTTACCCTCAAGGCACTTACAATGTAGATAGGAAGATAAAGAATATTCATGAAACTTTTCTTATCTTCTAAATACATAAATGAGTGATACTGGCAATAAATGCTGAAGGAGTTCAGAGAAGGGAGAAACTATTTTTGTATGTCTTTGAGTAAAATTTTCTAGAGAAAGAATGGACAGAAGAGCAGAGTTCTGTGGACTAGGCTTTTTCTAAGACTCAGGCAGTGGGTAAAGCAAGAGAAGTGATAAGAGAGGCACAGTCAACATATAGGAGGCAAACATGGATGATGCAGTGTCATAGAAGGTAGAGATAGATTTTGAGAGGGAGGGCTCTCCTGCAATCAGTGTTATTTGGAGATAAAAATGATAACTGAGAAAGAGGATTCATTTTGATAAGTAGGGAGTTATTGATGGTAGATAATATTTTTATAGACTGTTGGAGATGGAAATCTTCTTGCTTGGCATTAAGGAAGAGACTGATAGAGGTAATGGGTATGAACCACTCTTAAAGATGTAGGCAATGAAAAAATAACCTGGAGAGGGAACAAGGCCAAGCGAAAGTTGTCATTCCCCACCTCCCCCCACCCTCCATCTTCCAAACCAAGGAGAAGGAGCCAGTGGAGAACAAAGGAGCTTAAGGAACATTTGAGTAAAGTTCCTCAAGATTCAGTAGTAGATCTTAAAAATGAAATGTATTAGGATATTTTACATATGGACTGTTTCTATAATATACTCTTCCTTTCTCCTCTCAGCTTTGACATCTTTATATAATAGCATGATATTTTACTTACATATATCTTTAAAAAATCATTCTATAGAGTGTCCCTAGTTGTAACAGAAACTGTCGATGCAGGTTTATTTGGAGAAGGAATTGTGGAGAGTTTGATTCATGCATGGGAGCATTTACTTTTACAGCCAAAGGTAAGCAGTATGAAAATACTTAAAACTGATTAAGAATTCATTATTTCATCAGAGATTTATTGAATCCTTAGTATATTTAGAAAGCAATATGAAATACATTTTCCATTGCCAAGGTGTACATACTGCATGGTTGGAAAGAAATCTATGCAAAAAACTTTTACTGGCCGGGCGTGGTGGCTCATGCCTGTAATCCCAGCACTTTGGAGGTGGGTGGATCACCTGAGGTCGGGAGTTCGAGACCAGCCTTACCAACATGGAGAAACCCCATCTCTACTAAAAATACAAAATTAGCCGGGTGTGGTGGCGCATGCCTGTAATCCCAGCTACTTGGGAGGCTGAGGCAGGAGAATCGCTTGAACCCGGGAGGTGGAGGTTGCAGTGAGCTGAGGTCACGCCATTGCACTCCAGCCTGGGCAACAAGAGCGAAACTCCGTCTCAAACAAAACAAAACAACATAAAAACATTTACTAACAACATGATTCAATGTATAATTATGTGCCTGAATGAGATATACAGGCAAAAATACTCCAGGGAAGAATTCATAGGAATTGAGATTACTTTATGGAGGGACTGACTATGGAATTCTTGAGTAGGGTTAAAAAACGGAGGTACTTTCAGTCTTACAGACTTCACTGCCTAGAATTTTGGCAAATTATCAGAAGAGAGTATAGTAACAGCTGGTTTGGTACTGTTTTCAGGTACCTGTTGAACCCAGGCTATGGCTTGGACAGGACTATTATAATTGCCAAATTATATTTTGCATTGAAATCCTCTATTGTAGCCCACAAATCATTGATTTGGTTTATATGATATGTGTTATCAATGAAAGGATTTTAATATGTAATAAAAATTCAATATTAACAGAAAATGATTTGGATTTAAAATTGCTAGTTAAAGGTTGAAAAGAGCAATTTTTTATTTTTTTGAAGTAGCGACAGGGTTTCACCATGTTGGCCTGGCTGGTCTTGAACTCCTGGCCTCAAGTGATCCACCTGCCTTGGTCTCCCAAAGTGCTGGGATTGCAGGTGTGAGCCACCGCTCCTGGCCAAGCAATTTGTTTTTTAAGTAGGTATTGATACTGATTTCTTGATCAAAGTCATACCCAAGTCTTTTTTTCTATGCAGACTTACAGTCCTTTCCCCCTCCCATCCTCCCTCTTTTCTTGTATCCTTTGCATTTGTATTGTGAGAAAAAAAAATATATATTCATACATATATAGCAATGAAAATACTTATTCTGTTTTTTTGAAATGGGGTCTCACTCTCTTGCCCAGGTGGGAGCACAGTGGCACGTTTTTTAGCTTACTGCAGCCTCAAACTCCCGGGCTCAAGTGGCCCTCCCACCTCAGCCTCACAATGTCACCACACTCGGCTAATTAAAAAAAATTTTTTTTTCTGTAGAGACAGGGTCTTGCCCTGTTGTCTAGGCTGGTCTCAAACTCCTGGCCTCGAGTGGTCCTCTCTCCTTGGCTTTCCAAAGTGCTGGAATTGCAGGTGTGAGCTGCCAGGTCTGGCCAAAAATACTTTTTTTTTTTTTTTTTTGAGTTGGAGTCTTGCTCTGTAGCCCCAGGCTGGAGTGCAGTGGCGTGATCTCGGCTCACTGCAGCCTCTGCCTCCCGGGTTCAAGCGATTCTCCTGCCTCAGCCTCGCAAGTAGCTGGGACTACAGGCGCGTGCCACCACGCCCAGCTAATTTTTTGTATTTTTAGTAGAGATGGGGTTTCACCGTGTTAGCCAGGATGGTCTCAATCTCCTGACCTCGTGATCCGCCTGCCTCGGCCTCCTAAAGTGCTGGGATTACAGGCGTGAGCTACAGTGCCCAGTCCAAAAATATTTTTTAAGGAAGAAAAAAAATCTTTAACTTACTTTATCCTTACTTATTGTCTTTTTAGGTTTTTAAAATTATATTTTCATAGCTTATCATTATGCACACATATTTTTACATACATGTGATAATGTAATTCTTATTGTTATTTTTTTTAGACCAAAGGTGAAAGTGGTAATTCTGAACAGTATGGGAAAGTTATACCAGCAAGTGCTGTTATATTTGGGATGGCAGTAGAATGTGCAGAGATAAGAAGACATCATAGGTAAGTGTATTAGTCCATTTTCACACTGCTATAAAGAACCTCCCAAGATTGGGTAATTTATAAAGGAAAGAGATTTAAATGACTCAGTTCTGAATGCTGAGGAGGCCTCAGGAAACTTACAAACATGGCAGAAGGGGAAGCAGGCATGTCTTACATGGCAGCAGGCAGGTTGTTGAGGAGGCGGGGGGCGGGCAGAGAGAGAGAGAGCGCGAGACCACGTGGGTGAGTGTAGGAAAAACTACCATTTGTAAAACCATCAGATCTTGTGAGAATTCACTCCCTATCATGAGAACAGCGTGGAGGAAACCGTTCTCATAATCCAGTCACTTCCCTCCCTCAACATGTGGGGATTACAATTTGAGATGAGATTTGGGTGGAGACACAGAGTCAAACCATATCAGTAAGTGACTATTTAAATAGTAAATATTGAAAAATAGTAATTGTAAAGAGAATATTACAGAGGTTAGTTAGTGAATGTGTATTTGGGTGAGGATTTGTAGTTTTGTGACCTTTAAATTCATGCTGCTTACACTGGTCTTATTCTTTTTTTTTTTTTTTTTTGCCTATTTTAAATGAAACTTCATGGTTAAAGCCAGTTTTTTTTTTTAAATGGAAAATTAATTTTGATACAACTTAGGACTCTGTAGTTGTGATATATTCATGTAGAAAAATATTAAGTTCTGACTGATTTTAGGTGAAGTTGGAATGAAAGATTCCACTGTGAAAATTAATTTTGGTTTTAATTCAATTTCCCTTTTCTTAGTAATTTCACTAATACTATAATGATTTGTAGTTGGGCTGGATGGAATTTAGGATCTTTCTAAGCTTCTACCAATAACTTAATCGTAAATGTAGCATATAAATATTTTAGGACATACTGATAAGTGGTTTGAAAAAAATGAAAACCACTGTGAACCCCTCACCAGTAAGTAACTACTTTTCATCTTTGTTATATATTCCTTTACTCTTTTTCTTTGTATGTTACAGGGAGATAGTAAAAATGTTTAGAGATTGGTAGGACACAGGGCACTAACCAGACAGTGGACTTAATTAGCAGATTGACTGAATTAGAATGTACTGGTTGAATATTAGTTCTATGTAAGTAAATGTAGGTGTGTGTAAATTTAATTTTGTTTAAAAACTCAGTAAATATATTTGCTTTTCCTTTGTGAGCCTTTTCATGTAATAGATTTGGTTCATGACTTTTAAAAATCAACTTCTTGGTGTTGTAGTTATTGGAGTTTAGAATTTTTGGATTGCTTCCACTTTTCTGCTTTTAAGAATTAGGATAAACATCTTTGCACTTATGTCTTTGTGGACTTGTTTCTATTATTTTCTTAGGATAAATTCCTTAATAAGGAATTACTGAGTTAAAGAACATGTACAGTTTTAAGGCTGTAGGGATTTCTTACTGCATTGCCCACCAGAAAAGCTAGGTTGTGTCTTGCTGAGATTTCTTGCTGTAACATGGCTGGACTCCTTCCCTCAATAGTTCCTCTTTAGGAGACCACTAATTTTGTTTGTCTAAGCAAAGTAGAAATTAAATGGCTGGTATCTACATTTTGAAAAAGAATAACTTCATTATTGACTCACTTATTTAGCAAATGAGTGCCTGACTACAGTAGAAGCACCATAGGAGCTTTTGTAAAAATACAAAGTGTTTACAATTTGATTGAATAGGTGTAGGCCTGGATGCATGAGGCCAATATCTTTTTTTTTTTTTTTTTTTATTTAAACAAAGTTCAGCATTATGGGTTGAGGACTATGAAGAAAGGTGTTGACAAAGTACATGTGAGTGCTACTGTTTTACCTGGTAGAAACATTTATAAATGATTATATAAAAATTGCCATTTGGCACCTAATCCACTGAATTTAATGCTCTTCTCAATAAGCAAATGTTTAAGAATATCCAAGGAAACTGAAACTTGCCTTATTAGGTATAAAAACCTAGAATAAAAAACAGTAATGTATTGATGCAGAAAGACAAATACATCAGTGGAGCACAATAAAGAATCTAGGTGCAGACCTTTGAATTTATATGGATGTAGTATATGATACAGGTGTGATATTTCAGATCATTGGGGAAGAGATAAACTATTCAGGAAATGGAAATGGTGTGCTTCATTTGGGGAAAAAAGTTAGATCCCTACTTTTAATTCTGGGTGAGTTAAACATCTGAGCGTCAAAAAATCTATTTGATGGAGACCTTCCGAAGCAAAACACAGAGTAGGGCCCAGAAGCCACAGAACATTGACAAATGTGACCACATTTTAAAACAGTTGAAAAAAATCTATCTGGTGAAGGATACTATAAAGTTAAAAAACAAGTGACAGACTGAGATAAATATTTGCAACTTTTATAACAAAGCATGAATATAATTGTCTATTAATCAGAGAAATGGAAATTAAAACCAATGGGATAACATTTTCTTACTGCTTATGTTAGCACATTAAAGTTGTTTGATATCTTATTTTCTCATAGGTTTAGGGAAAATTTATACACTGTTGGTGCAATATTTTAGTAGCTTGATTTGGCCTTTTCTAGCAACACTAAAGATGTTTGTAGTCCTTGATCTAGCATTTCCGTGTCTGGGAATCTATCCTGATAAATACTCATACATGTGTGCAGTGATGTGTGTACAAGGATGTTCACTGTAATACTGTGATTGGAAAAATCAAAGCAAACAAATTATCTGAATGTTTATATTAATAAGAAAGTATTTCAATAAATTATGATGTAACAGTCACCTAATGTAGTATTATGCAAAAAAATGGTTAAGGTACATGTATAGACAAGGAAAGAAGTTTATGGTATACTGTTAAGTGAGAAAGACAAGGCATAATCTTAGGAGCAGTGAGCATACCTAGAACCCAGATCTTGGTTTTTAAATACCATTTCTCACCAAAAGGAACTATAGCTTCTTGGAGCAATGGCTGATTCCAGTACTGGGGTGGAATAGATTCAATATGATTCTGGGACATCTTGTATTAGAAAGTGAGGAAGTGCTCAAAAAGGGATTTGGTGGGGGAAAGGGGAGCAAAAGGACACATCAGCATGCTTGCAGACTCTGCCACTGGCCAAATCTGGGACAATTTAATCACCAAAATAAATAAGGGTCCTAATGGACTAAAACCCACTGAATAAGAATCCCTGAATTTCTATGTATCTTAAGCAGATTAATAAATGCATAAATGGGGATAAAAGTACAGCTCATCCTTACAGTAAATGCCAACTAATAGTATAGAAAAAATGAGGCAGAATTACTTTTTGGAAGGCAAGAATCATGAATGGATGCTAAATCAATGGAGGGAAATCTGATGAGGATCAGGGCATTTATATAGTTTCAAAGTATCTTTCAAATTACTACAAAAGGAAAGATTGTAAGTATATAGGGAAGAAGCCACACAACATCTTTTTTTTGCTTGTTTGTTTAGACAGAGTTTCACTCTTGTTTCCCAGGCTGGAGTGCAGTGGCACGATCTTGGCTCACTGCAACCTCCGCCTCCCATGTTCAAGTGATTCCCCTGCCTCAGCCTCCCAAGTAGCTGGGATTACAGGCATGCCTGCCACCATGCCCAGCTGATTTTTTGTATTTTTTTTTAGTAGAGAGGCGTTTCATCATGTTGGCCAGGTTGGTCTCGAACTCCCGACCTCAGGTGATCAACTTGCCTCAGCCTCCCCACGTGCTGGGATTACAGGCGTGAGCCACTGTGCCTGGCCTGTTTTTTTAAAAAATTTAATTTAATTTAATTTTACTTTAAGTTCTGGGATACATGTGCAGAACATGCAGGTTTGTTACATAGGTATACATGTGCCATGGTGGTTTGCTGCACCTATCAACCCATCATCTAGGTTTTAAGCCCCGCATGCATTAGGTATTTGTCCTAATGCTCTCCCTCCCCTTGCCCATATCCCCCGACGGGCCCTGGTGACCACACAACATCTTAACCAAGTGATTAAAGCTAACATCAAGATTCCTCCAGATTCGATGCTTTGAGGATGCATTGCTTATATAGTACCACATCCAAAATGTACAGCCTACAATCTAATTGTGAGAAAACCTTGGACAAACCTTAGTTGGGACCATTCTGTAAAACAATTGGCTTACCTTCTTAAAAAATGTCAGTGACATGAGAGACAAAGCAAAGATGAAAAACTGTTTAAGATGAAAGGAGGTTAAAGAGACAGGACAGCTAAATTGAAACTATGACCTGTATTGGGGAAAAAAACTATATATATACATTTTGATCCTGCTGTGTTGCCCTGGTTGGAGGGCAGTGGCTCAGTCATGGCTCACGGCAGTCTTGACCGCCCAAGCTCAAGTGATCCTCCCACTTCAGCCTCCTGAAGAGCTGCAAGCATAAGCACATAAGCACCACTATGTCTGGTTAAGTTTTTAAAGTTTTATAGAGACAGGGTCTTGCTGTCTTGCTGTGTTGAACTCCTGGACTCAAGGGATCCTTCTGCCTTAGCCTCCTAAAGTGCTTGGATTACAGGCATGAGCCACGTGCCCTGCCTGCATTATTGATTTTTGATTCAGTTGACAAATACAGAATATGAACTGTAGGTTAGATAATACTGAATTTGATTGCTGTGATTAAGAGAATATTCTCATTTTTAATAAAGATACACAAGTATCTTTTGAGAGATAAATAGGCATGATGAATACAACCTACTCAAAAATGATACAGAATGTTTCAATTATGTACAAATAGAGTGTTATATACAAATATTAAAAAAAGGTATGGAAGGATACACATTAAACTTTTAACAGTGAAGAAATGAGAGGATGAGTACTGTGAAGGTGGACTTTTTACCATATGGCTTGAAGTTTTGACAATATATATTCACGTAGTTTATAATACATTAGCAAGAAATTGTCTGGCTGGGCGCAGTGGCTCACGCCTGTAATACCAGCACTTTGGGAGGCCAAGGTGGGCGGATCGCCTGAGCTCAGGAGTTTGACAGCAGCCTGGGCAACACGGCGAAACCCTGTCTCTATAAAAAATACAAAAATTAGCTGGGCGTGGTGGCATGCACCTGTAGTCCCAGCTACTCAGGAAGCAGAGATAGGAGAATTGCTTGAGCCTGGTAGATGGAGGTTGTTGCAGTGAGCCAAGATCACACCTTTGTACTCCAGCCTGGGCGACAGCATGAGACCTTGTCTCACACACAAAAAATTGTCACATCTTTTTTGTTTCAACTTGTGACTTTTAATTTTGAGTTATTAAAATCATAGTAGGCCGGGCGCGGTGGTTCACGCCTGTAATCCCAGCACTTTGGGAGGCTGAGGTGGGCGGATCATGAGGCCAGGAGATCGAGACCATCCTGGCTAACACGGTGAAACCCCATCTCTACTAATAATACAAAAAAGTAGCCAGGCATGGTGGCAGGCGCCTGTAGTCCCAGCCACTCGGGAGGTTGAGGCAGGAGAATGGCGTGAACCTGGGAGGCTGAGCTTGCAGTGAGCCGAGATTGTGCCACTGCACTCCAGCCTGGGCAACAGAGCAAGACTCTGTCTCAAAAAAAAAAAAAAAAAAATCATTAGTAGTTCCATTTGCTGATTCATCTTTTAAGAGTGTAGTAATCTGTAAAAGTAGATTATTTGAACTTTTGAAATTTTATAAAGGCAAATTCTCCTAAAAAAGTGCCACTGAGATGAGGTAAGGTGAGATGAGGTTGGAGTATTTTCCTTTAACAAAATGTTTAAATTTTCATAAAGTGTTTTTTCATTGTAAATTTTCTTTTTTGTTTTTTTGTTCTTTTGAGACAGGGTCTCGCTCTGTTGCCCAGGCTGGAGTGCAGTGATGTGATCATAGCTCATTGCAGCCTTGAACTCCTAGGTTCAGGTGATCCTCCTGCTTCAGCCTCCCAAGTAACTAGAACTCTAGGTACATACCACCATACCTGGCTATTTTATTTTATTTTACTTAGAAGAATCTTGCTATGTTGTCCATGCTGGTCTCTAACTCCTGGACTCAAGTGATCCTCCCACCTTGGCTTCCCAAAGTACTGGGATTACAGGCGTAAGCCACCATGCCTGGCCCAATGTAAATTTTTATTGACATCAAACATTGTTATAGCAAGTGTGTAAGCCATAAGTTTATGATTTGATGAATTTTCATGAAGTTGGTAGACCTGGGTAATCAGTGCTGAGATCAAGGACCAGAATATTACTGCTATATAATATAAAGTGCGCAGGAAGAAGCCCCATCTCTTTACCAGCGCCCCACTCTTCCTAGAGCACCTACTATCCTGACTTCTAACACTGTAGATTAGTGTTGCTTGTTTTGAATTTTATACAAATAGAACCATACCGTGTGACTTTTGTGTGCCTAGCTTCTTTTGTGTTTAGTTTGTTTATTCTCATTGCTGAATCATACTCCATTATATGACTATACTAGATTTGTCTGTTATACTACTGATAGATGTTTAGGTTATATCAGTTTTTTTTTGGCTATCAGAAGCAGTGTAGCTATAAACATTCTTGAACATTCTTTTGGTGATAATATGTATTAATTTCTGTTGACTATATTCTCAGAAGTGGAAATGCCAAACACTGTGAGGTTCCTACATTAAGAATGAATCTGAATAGGTATGCTCAGCTCGAATTGGTACTACAAAGCAGTCTTCCAAAGTGATCTAATTTTATACTCCAATAGTGTATGAGACTGTATCCTTACCATACTTGCTATTGACTACTTGTTTTTTTCCATTCTGTCAGATGCGTAGTATGCGTTGTGATTTTTTTTTTGAGACGGAGTCTCGCTCTCTTGCTCAGGCTGGAGTGCGGTGGCGTGATCTCGGCTCACAGCAAGCTCAGCCTCCTGGGTTCACGCCATTCTCCTGTCTCAGCCTCCCGAGTAGCTGGGACTACAGGTGCCCACCAACACGCCCGGCTAATCTTTTGTATTTTTAGTAGAGAAGGGGTTTCACCTTGTTAGCCAGGATGGTCTCGATCTCCTGACCTCGTGATCCACCCGCCTCGGCCTCCCAAAGTGCTGGGATTACAGGCGTGAGCCACCGTGCCCACCCTGCAGTGTGATTTTAACTCCATTTCCCGGGTGGCTGTTGAAGCTGAGCACCTTTTCATGTGCTTATTGGCCATTTGGATATGTCCTTTTGTGAAGTGTCTAAGTCTTTTGCCCATTTTTGTTTTTTATTAATATGTAGGAATTTTAAAATATATTTTGGACATGAGCCCTTTATTGAATATAGTTATTACAAATATCTTAGTTGCTTGCTTTTTACTTTATTACAGGGTGTTTTTTTTTTAGTGAGCAGACATTCTTAATTTTATTATAGACCTATTTATAGTTGTTTTCCTTTATAGTTAGTGGTTTTATATGTGTGTGTATTATGTAGTTATGTTTAAGAAATCTTTGCTCATGAGGTTTTATTTCATTTTTGTATTTATTTTTTCTGGACTCAGTATTAGATATGTTATTTGATTCTAAAAAAATCCATCTTCCTACCCCTCCCCTATTTTCTCTCTCTCCAGAGTGGGTATTAAGGACATTGCTGGCATCCATTTGCCAACAAATGTGAAATTTCAGAGTCCGGCTTATTCTTCTGTAGATACTGAAGAAACAATTGAACCTTATACAACTGAAAAGATGAGTCGAGTTCCTGGAGGATATTTGGCTTTGACAGAGTGCTTTGAAATTATGACAGTAGATTTCAACAATCTTCAGGTGAAAAAAATTCAGTTACTATTTTCAAGCATTAAATTTCATGCGTTGTTTAAAATAATATATAGGACAGACAGTCTTATTTTATGAGTTCCACCTATTGTATGTAAAGAAAATTATTAAAGGGTAATTAGAATTTCTTCCTGAAATTATTTGCTTTCTTGCTTGCTTGCTTGCTTGCTTTCTTGCTTTCCTTGCTTTTCTTTCCTTTCTTTTCTTTCTTTGACATTGTCTTGCTCTGTCACCCAGGCTGGAGTGCAGTGGCACCATCTCGGCTCACTGCAGCCTCGACCTCCCGGGTTCAAGCAATCCTCCTGCCTCAGTCCCCCAAGTAGCTGGGACTACAGGCATGTACCACTGTGCCCGGCTAATTTTTGTATTTTTAATAGAGATGGGGTTTTGCCATGTTGCCCAGGTTGGTCTCGGACTCTGAGCTCAAGCGATCTGCTGACCTGGGCCTCCCCAAGTATTAGGATTACAGGCAAAGGAGCCACTGTGCCCAGCCCGCTTATTTAAATACAGAGAAAACCCCTCCTAAGATTGTTGGGAATATATAGGGTGCCAGGTGCTTTCACTTGTGTTCTTAGGCAGCTCTTATGACATACTGCCATACAATTATAATTATCCTTGTGTTACACAGATGAGGAAATTGTTGCTCACATTAAATAATTTCCCCCCAAATTATTCTGCATGTGAATACAGGGGCAGGAATTCTAACCTAGGTCTTTCTGACTTTTCTCTATATCATGCTGCCATTTCAAATTAACAAAATGAACAATAATCCAAATCTCTAGGTTGTATATGCATCATGGTGACCAGCCTTCATGGTTTGCCCAGGACTGAAGGGGGTTCCGAGACTTGAGACTTTCTGTTTTGAAACCAAGACAGTCCTAGGAAAAGCAAGAGAAGCTGATCACTCTAGTGTGTGTGTTGGTGAATGGCGTGAGGATGTTCTGTATAAAGAAAGTGCCCAGCCAGGCGAGGTGGCTCACGCCTGTCCTCCCAGCACTTTGGGAGGCCGAGGCAGGTGGATTACCTGAGGTCAGGAGTTCAGGACCAGCCTAGCCAACATGGTGAAACTCTGTCTCTACTAAAAAAAATACAAAAAAATTAGCTGGGTGTGATGGCGGGCTCCTGTAATCCCAGCTACTTGGGAGGCTGAGACAGGAGAATTGCTTGAACCTGGGAGGCGGAGGTTGCATGAGCCAAGATTGCGCCATTGCTCTCCAGCCTGAGCAACAAGAGCGAAACTCCGTCTCAAAAAAAAACAAAAAAGAAAGTGCCCAAAGAAATTGGAAAGGTTACATAGAATTCTCTAAAGATCTTTAATAAGTAAGGTTAAGTGTTCAAGTACATAAATGTTGTAAGTGAAACCTGTTTGGAAATAGAAGACTTTGTGAGGGTAATTTTAGCCTAAGATTTTTTTTTTCTTGTTTTTCTTTTTTTTTTTTTTTGAGACAGAGTTTCACTCTTGTTGCCTAGGCTGGAGTGTAGTAGTGCGATCTTGGCTCACTGCAGCCTCCACTTTTGGGGTTCAAGCGATTCTCCTGCCTCAGCCTCCCGAGTAGCTGGGATTACAGGCACCCACCACCATGAGCGGCTAATTTTTGTATTTTTAGTAGAGATGGGGTTTCACCATGTTGGCCAGGCTGGTCTCGAACTCTTTTTTTTTGTTTTTGAGGTGGACTCTCACCCTGTCGCCCAGGCTGGAGTGCAGTGGCGCGATCTCGGCTCACTGCAAGCTCCGCTTCCCGGGTTCACGCCATTCTCCTGCCTCAGCCTCCCGAGGAGGTGGGACTACAGGCGCCTGCCACCATGCCCGGCTACTTTTTTGTATTTTTAGTAGAGACGGGGTTTCACCTTGTTAGCCAGGATGGTCTCTATCTCCTGGCCTCGTGATCCGCCCACCTTGGCCTCCCAAAGTGCTGGGATTACAGGCGTGAGCCACTGTGCCTGGCCCCAAACTCTTGACCTCAATGATCCACCTACCTTGGCCTCCTGAAGTGCTGGGATTACAGGTGTGAGCCACCGTGCCCAGCTAGCCTAAGATTTTTATAATTTAATAGAAGCTTTCCTTTATTATTTGTTACCACATTGTTCTTGAAGAGATCTGGAACTAATTTAACAATTTGGCCTTGCTTACTGAGGCTGAGCTTTCTGAGCTTCAAGAGCATTCCTTACCTGTTGCGACTTTCAATAGCAAGTAACACGTTTGTAGCTGCCATTTACCCCCAAACTATCCTTTTATTATTTTAAGGGTTTTTAAAATTTTAATTTTTCTTAGCCACACACACAAATCTTACTAAGGTTTTAATTTCAAAAGCCATGCCTGCCTGTTTAAGACTTTCAAGCAATATAGGATAGAAAGGAAAAAGTCCTAGTATTTTTCTTCCTTTTTAAAATCTCAACCCTTCTTTCCCCAGGTCACTAGTTTGAAGTACATCTTTCCAGACTTTCTTTTCTGTACACACACAAACACACACACACTCTCTTTCTTTTTCACTCTCTCTCTTACACACACACACTCTCTCCCTACTCCCTCTCTCTCTCTACCCCCCTCCATCCCCCTCTATTTTCTAAACAAAACAATCTCCACTGCTTTGTCACTTAACCTTTTCAATTCAACAATATATTATGGACTTCTTTCCATATCAGCAATATATATCTGCTTCATTCTTTTTAATAATAGCTGCATGGTATTCCAATAAAATAGGTCAGAGCTTCCCAACCAGTGTGCCTTACATGGTTATAGGTGTGCCAAGATACTGAATCCCTAAGGGAGCTGGGCAGGACTAAGAACTCCAGAGATGGAAAATGGTAAGATATTGAGGCAAGTATATATGAAATATATAAAACCCTTTCATTCCTTCTACATTTTTCTCAGGAATTAAAAAGTCTTGCAACTAAAAAGCCTGATAAGATTGGTATTCCTGTTATTAAAGAAGGCATACTAGATGCTATTATGGTTTGGTTTGTGCTCCAGCTTGATGATGAACATAGTTTATCCACAAGTCCTAGTGAGGAAACATGTTGGGAACAGGCTGTCTACCCTATACAGGACCTTGCAGGTAGGTCTTGTCCATTTTTTTTTTTTTAAACCTCTTGCTTTAATCTTCTAAGTATTCAAGTCAGTGGCAAAAAAAAAAATTACTTTGGATATGAAGTTTTCAGTCAACGGAGGTTGGTTAAATCTTTCAGAGCTTCATTTTTTTTCAAAAGAAATTTGAAATAGGTAATATTTGTGGTTAAGAGAGACAAACACAACTCTGTTGCATAGCACTCGGAAAACCTATCATTATTTCTTCAGCTCTGATTTTTCTTTTTTTTTTTTTGAGACAGAGTCTCGCTCTTTTTCCCCGGCCCGGGACTGCAGTGGCGCTATCTCGACTCACTGCAAGCTCTGCCTCCCGTGTTCACGCCATTCTCCTGCCTCAGCCTCTGGAGTAGCTGAGACTACAGGTGCCCGCCACCACGCCCGGCTAATTTTTTGTATTTTTAGTAGAGACGGAGTTTCACCCTGTTAGCCAGGATGGTCTTGATCTCCTGACCTCGTGATCCACCCACCTTGGCCTCCCAAAGTGCTGGGATTACAGGCGTGAGCCACCGCGCCCGGCCATTTTTTCTAGTTATCAGTAGATGAAAGAAATCCTGCTCCATTATTTCATGGAAAGTATTGGAAAAGTATTGCTTTTAGTGCAGGAGTTCTTACTCCTTAGAGAAGCCGATAACGTCTGTGGAGCCCTGCGTCATAAAAATGTACACACTCATATAAGCACAAAATTTTTCAGTTTTAGAGAGTTCATGAATCTGAACTTCCCTAGGGAAGTTCTGTATAAAGTTTTTTTTTTTGTATGGAAATTTTTTTACAGTGATTTGATGGGTTTCAGTGTTTAAAGTAGTTGAATTATATAGAAAAACTACCCTTTTTAGGCTGGGTATGGTGGCTGACACCTGTAACCCTAGTACTTTGGGAGGCCCAGGTGGGAGGATTGCTTGAGGCCAGGAGTTTAAACCAGCCTGGGCAACATAGCAAGATCTCATTTCTTTTTTTCTTTCTTTTTTTTTTTTTGAGACAGAGTCTCGCTCTGTCGCCCAGGCTGGAGTGCAATGGCGCAATCTCAGCTCACTGCAACCTCCACCTCTTGGGTTCAAGCGATTCTCCTGCCTCAACCTCTTGAGTATCTGGGACTACAGGTGCATGCCACCACGCCCAGCTAATTTTTTGTATTTTTAGTAGAGACAGGGTTTCACCATGTTAGCCAGGATGTCTCGATCTCCTGACCTCTTGATCCTTCCACATCAGCCTCCCAAAGTGCTGGGATTACAGGTGTGAGCCACTGTGCCCGGCTTCAAGACCTCATTTCTACAAAATGAAAAAATTTAGCTGGGGATGGTGGCAAGTGCTTATAGTCCCAGCTACTTGGGGCACTGAGGAAGAAGGATCCCTTGAGTCTAGGAGGTTGAGCCTGCAGTGAGCCAAGATTGTAACACTGCACTCCAGCCTGGGCAACAGAGGGACATCCTGACGCAGACACACACACACACACATACACACACACACAGAAAAACTCTACCCTTCTTAAACTGGAAGTTAATACATCTATTTCTGTTTAGTTTCTTAATCAAGGATCTAATTTGGCAAGGTCATAAAGGCCTGGAATCAGTATATTGTTGTGGCTAGTATGTTGTTTTTGGAGTCAGTTAGATAGATTTGGATTCAGTTCTTGTCTCTACTACTTACTCATTCCCTCCTGGCCATCCTTGCCACTTGTTTCTCAGAGCTTTTGTTGTATTATATATAAAAACGGGATGACACCATTTATCTTGCAGCACTGTTTTAGGGATTCTTAGAGATAGTGGGTATAAAATGCCGACCACAGTGACTGGCACTCAGTGAATGACATTTTTTACTTGTGTTTATTCTAACTCTCTTATACCTGTAGTAACTTAAACAGATGGTCTTTTGTTTTTGAATCCTTCTTAGAGAAAGGACATTTACATGTTTAAGCATAAGAATAGCAATTTATGGCTGGGCTCAGTGGCTCATGCCTGTAATCCCAGCACTTTGGGATCCTCCTGCTGAGGTAGGAGGATTGCTGGAGTTCAGGAGTTTGAGACCAGCCTGGTCTCTACTAAACATTTTTAAAAATTCAGGCATGATGGTGAGTGCCTGTAGTCCCAGCTATTCTGGAGGCTGAGGTGGGGAGGATAGCTTGAGCCCTGAGATTGAGGCCACAGTGATCATACCACTGCACTCCCGCCTAGGCAACAAACCCAAAAAATTATAACAACTTGTATTTTCAGCTGGTTCCAGGGTTAATGAGAAGGAATTGCAATTATACATTTATACATTTACATTTTAAAATTTTACCACATGTAGGCCAGGCACAGTGGCTTACGCCTGTAATCCCAACACATTGGAAGGCTGAGGCAAGAGGATCACTTGAGCCCAGGAGTTCAAGACCAGCCTGGGTAAAATAGCAAGACCTCATCTCTATTTAAAAAAAAAAAATAGCTGGGCCTGGTGGCATGCATCTGTAGTCCCAGCTACTTGGGAGACTGAGGCAGGAGGATCACTTGAGCCCAGGAGTTGGAGGCTGCAGGGGACCATGTTACGCCACTGCATCCCAGCCTGGGTGACAGAGTGAGATCTTGTCTCAAAAGACAAAACAAAACAAAAGTTTTCCCACATATGAAAGGAGTATCATATGGTCTTTATTGTAGGACTTGGTTCTTCCTTATACTTTGAAGTTCCTAGACATGCAAGAATGTGTAAAATACTTACAGTTAACAAATATAACTGATACGATTCTGTTGAATGTTACCTTGTTCTTTTGGAAATTTCTCTTAAAGAGTGTCCCTTTAAGCTAAAGTGAGGTTTGATATTTATCCCTGAATTTTATCTTTGTTGTTGTTAGCCTTTATTACCAAAGATGATAGAGTCCCCTGCAGTACTCCACCAACACCCCAATTTGGGGATATGGAGAGACCTAGTGATGGCATTAAAAACATTGTCATACTGATAGTCTCAGGGTCAATAATGGAGCTCTCAGATGTCTCCATTATGCTACCGGTTAATTGAGTATTCAAATTTCAGTTTTTCTCTAAGTAAATCTGGTAGAGTTTTCCTAGTTTTTTGTATATTAAATGAATATTTGTAATCCTTTCTATAGTGATTTAAAGAATGGGGGGCAAGATGGAGGATGGAGATGTTTATGTGATCCTCTGGCTTATAAGTACTCCATATTTTTTTTTCTTTCTTACTATTTAATGAAGACTACCGGATAAAGCCTGGAGACCATGTGATGATGGAAGTGTCTTGTCAAGACTGTTACTTAAGAATCCAGAGTATTAGTGTCTTGGGTTTGGAATGTGAAATGGATGTTGCAAAAAGTTTTACCCAGAATAAAGACTTGTTATCGTTAGGAAATGAGGCTGAACTTTGTAGTGCCCTCGCTAACCTTCAGACCAGTAAACCAGATGCTGTAGAGCAGACATGTGTATTGGAATCTACAGAAATTGCTTTGCTTAACAACATCCCGTATCATGAAGGCTTTAAAATGGCAATGAGCAAAGTTTTGTCTTCACTGACTCCAGAGAAACTGTATCAGACCATGGATACTCACTGTCAGAATGAGATGAGCTCTGGAACTGGACAGAGTAATACTGTACAGAACATCCTTGAACCTTTCTATGTGTTAGATGTGTCTGAAGGCTTCTCTATTCTGCCTATTATTGCTGGCACACTTGGGCAGGTTAAACCATACAGTTCTGTGGAGAAAGACCAGCATCGTATTGCTCTGGACCTCATCTCTGAAGCCAATCACTTTCCTAAAGAAACACTTGAGTTTTGGCTGAGACATGTGGAGGATGAATCTGCTATGTTACAAAGGCCAAAATCAGACAAGTTATGGAGCATAATTATATTGGATGTCATTGAGCCATCTGGGCTCATTCAGCAGGAAATAATGGAAAAAGCTGCAATATCCAGGTAAAACACAAAATAATAACTTTTGGCTTTTTTTTTTTTTGAGGTCAGATTTTATGTAAATTCTTTAAGTTCTTTAATGGCATAACTGTAAAAATAAGTCAAGATCACTGTATGCTCCTGAAGCATTACTTTTCAGGACGTGTGACTTCATTTGCTGCTAAAATCGTCACTGGTTTGGCCAGTGGGAGGTCCTTTAAACTAGTTCCTGTGTCTTTTTGACACGTTCCCATAATTCTTTGAGCATGTTCTTACTTTGGTGCAACCAGATGTTTTATTTTCATCTTGAATTTTTCTCAACCCCAGCCTTAGAATTAGTCTTTCTCCAAGGGACTCTGGTTCCTTTTGGTTCCTTTTAGTGGAGAACTATATTTTGAAACCAAGATATATATATATCTATAGAGAGATATATGGAGATATATATCTCTCTATATATCTACATATATACATCTCTATATCTATATATATCTCTATCTATATATATCTATCTATATATCTCTATATATCTATATATATATCTATATCTCTCTCTATATATGTCTCTATATAGAGATATATATCTCCGTATATCTCTCTATAGCTCTATATATATATATATATATTTTTTTTTTTTTTTAAGACGGAGTTTCGCTCTTGCTGCCCAGGCTGGAGTGTAATGGCTCAATCTCAGCTCACTGCAACCTCTGCCTCCTGGGTTCAAATGATTCTCCTGCCTCAGCTTCCCAAGTAGCTAGGATTACAGGCACGCCCCACCAACTAATTTTGTATTTTTAGTAGACACGGGGTTTCACCGTCTTGGTCAGGCTGGTCTTGAACGCCTGACCTCAAGCGATCCACCCCCCCTTGACCTCCCAAAGTGCTGGGATTATAGGCATGAGCCACCACGCCCGGCTGAAACCAAGATCTTAATGATAGGTCTGTATGCTCATTGCTACTGGTCATTGCTTTTAGGCTCTCTGAGTTGAAAAAGCTAGGAAGAGGATGTGTGTGTTTTTGTGTGCATGTACAGACGCATGGATCCATATATACGTGCACAATCATACACATACATGTATTTTTAATTTATCCATTTATCTATGTAAAATCATGAGTGAATACTGATACCTTCAGTTCTAATCCACTATCACATGGTACATTATAGTGTTCCCTTTTTTCATATTTATATTCTTTCTCCAGCAGTAAAAGCCTGGCTCTCACTAACATGAATATACTTACTCATTTGCTCATAGGGAGAATCCACACAACATTGTTTCAAACTTGCTAACACACACTACTGTGGAAAGCAAAACTACCAATGAGAGTTCAGTATTAGTTTATAGTTTTTTTTTTTGTTCTTTCGTTTTTTTTTTAGACACGGGGTAGGGTAGAATGGGGTCGGGTGGGATGGGGCGGGGTTAGGGTGGGGTTGTGGTGGTTCTCACTATGCTGTCCAGGCTGGTCTTGAACTCCTGGGCTCAAGTGATTTTTCCACTTCAGCCTCCTGAGTAGCTAGGGTTATAGGCATGTGCCACTGCTTATAGGTTCATAGGTTTTAAAGTATACATACTGATGAAATCCTATTGTACAATTAGGTAAGTTTTGATAATTGAGTGACTTTTTTTTTTTTTTTTTTGTTTGAGATGGAGTCTTGCCCTGTCGCCAGGCTGGAGTGCAGCGGCGCGATCTCGGCTAATTGAGTGATTTTTATCAAAAAGTTTGTTTTTGAAATTGCCTTCATAACAATACATTGATTAGAAGAAACAGCAGTGGCAAAGGTGGTTTTATTTATTATTTATTATTTTTTGGTAAATAGCCAGAAATTTTGTGGAGGCCTTTTTATAATGTCATTATTCAAATGTGGTAAGTTCAGTTTTTTTTTAAATTAATTAAATTAGAAAGTAAAGAAATTGGTTAAATTAGTACCAAAGATGTATTTCAGCATGTTTTGAATAATGGACCATTTTGGGGATCTTCTTTTGTTTTTGTTTTTGTAGTTGCAGTGTGACTGTTGAGAATGGTGACACATGAATTTGCAAATTCTTCTATGTGTGCCAAAAAACTGAGTATAATCACTTTATAGCCACATTTTATTTTATTAAAAATTGCTTTGAAATTATGATAAAATATTCCTAAAATTTACTTAGTCATTTTTCACTTCATTAGTGTGAAGTATATTCACCTTGTTACGTAAATTATCTCCAGAGCTCTTTCATATTGTAAAACGCTCTATACTGAATAAATGACAATTTCCCATACTCCCCTCCCACCCTGGGTCCTGGCATCCAGCAATCTACTTTCTGTTTCTATGAGTTTAACTAACTCTTGAGACCTCAAACAAGTGAAATTATACAGTATTTATTTTTCCTTTTCTGACTGGGTTGTTTCACTTAGCATAATGTCTTCAAGGTTCATCCATGTTGTAGTATGTGTCAGAATTTCCTAATGATTAGTGATGTTGAGCATCTTTTCATACACTTTTTGGCCATTTGTACATATTTTGGAGAAATATCTATTCAAGTCTTGCCCATTTTTTAACCGGGTTATTTTGTTATTGAGTTGTAGGAGTTCTTTCTGTATTCTGGATACTAACCCCTTATTTCATATATGATTTGTAAATATTTTTTTCCCACTTCATAGGTTGCCTTTTCACTCTTTTGATCATTTCCTTTGATGTGCAAAAGTTTTAAAGGTTGATTTAGTCCTATTTGTCTACTTTTGCTTTGGTTGCAAAACAGCTTTTGATATCATATCCAAGAAATCATTGCTGAATCCAATGTCCTCAAGCTTTTCTCCTATATTGTCTTTCAGAAGTTTTATAGTTTAAGGTCTTATATTTAGTTGTTTAATCCATTTTGAGTTAATTTTTGTATATGGTGTATACAAAAATATACATGTTTTTGTATATTTTGGAAAACATATTTCGGATATGTTTTCTGAACATAATTTGTGGGGTTATTTATATGGGCTCTTGTTTCTTTTTTTTTTTGAGATGGAGTCTCACTCTTTCGTCCAGGCCGGACTGCAGTGGCGCTATCTCGGCTTACTGCAAGCTCCCCCTCCCAGGTTCAAGGGGATTCTCCTGCCTCAGCCTCCCGAGTAGCTGGGACTACAGGCACATGCCATCACAGCTGGCTAATTTTTTGTATTTTTAATAGAGACGGGGTTTCACCGTGTTAGCCAGGATGGTCTCAATATCCTGACCTTGTGATCTGCCTGCCTTGGCCTCCCAAAGTGCTGGGATTACGGGCGTGAGCCACCGTGCCCGCCCTGGGCTCTTGTTTCTAATTCCATTGGTCTGTATGTCTGTCTTTATACCAGTACCATACCACAGTCTTGATTGCTGTTGCTTTGTAGTTTGTTTAAGGTCAGGAAGTGTGAGGCCTCCAACTTTGTTCTTTTTCAAGACTGTCTTGGCGGTTTAGAGTTCTTTGAGATTCCATATAAATTTTAGGGTAAATTTTTTTGTTTCTACAAAAAACACTCTTGGGGTTTTGATACGGATTGCAGGTGCTCCAATCCATGAACACAGTGTGCCTTTCCATTCATCTGTGTCTTTAAATTTTTTTTAAGCAATGTTTTGTAGTTTTCAGTGTACAAATAAGTCTTTTGCCCAAGTATTCCTAGGTAGGTTTATTCCTAAGTATTTTATTTTTTAGATGCTATTATAAATGGATTCTTTTCTTAATTTTCTATTTAGCTTAGCCTTTCCTAATACATGCAAATGCAGCTGATTTTTGCATGTTTATTTTGTATCCCATAATTTTGCTGAAGTCATTTGTGAGTTGTAACTGGTTTTTGTTGTTGTTTTTCTTTAGAGTTTTCTATATATGACATATCATCTATGAATAGAGATAATTATACTTCTTCCTTTCCAATTTGGATACATTATTTTTTTCTTGTTTAATTTCTCTGGTGAGGACTTCCAGTACTGTGTTGAGCAGAAGTGGAAAGAGTGGGTATCTTTCCCTTGTACCTGATCTTAGGAGAAAAGCTGTCAGTCTTTAAGTGTGGTGATGTTAACATGATAGTTGTGGGCTTTTCATATATGGCTTTTATTATGTTGAGGTAGTTCCCTTCTATTCCTAGTTTGTTGAATGCTTTTATGATGAAAGTGTGATTTTTGTCAAGTGCTTTTTCTGCGTCCGTTGAGATGATCGTGTGGTCTTCATTCTGTTAATGTGATGTATTGTAGTAACTGGGCTCCTGCCTTGGCTTCCCAGAGTTTTGGGATTACAGGTGTGAGCCACTGTGCCTGGCCTGCAGTTGTTTTTAAATGTTCATTCTTGCTGGATGCGGTGGCTCATGCCTGTAATGCCAGCACTTTGGGAGGCCAAGGCAGGCGGATCACCTGAGGTCTGGAGTTTGAGACCAGCCTGACCAACATGGAGAAACCCCGTTTCTACTAAAAATAAAAAAAAAGTAGCCAAGCGTGGTGGCGCATGCCTGTAATCCCAGCTACTTGGGAGGCTGAGGCAGGAGAATCACTTGAACCCTGGAGGCGGAGGTTGCTGTTAGCTGAGATTGCGCCATTGCACTCCAGCTCTGGGCAACAAGAGTGAAACTCCATCTCAAAAAAAAAAAAAAAATGTTCATTCTTAAGTTCTATTCACTCATGCTAGTTTAAAATACAGACGAAAGCTTGAAGGTTTGGTAAGCTCTTTCGTTTTTTGTTTTTTTAAAAAACCATGGCTATGGTTTGAGTGTCTCCTCCAAAGCTCATGTGTTGGAAAGTTAATCCTCAGTGCAACAGTGTTGAGAGGTGTGATATTTAAGGGGGGATGAGGTCAGGAGGGCTCTGCCCTCATGAGTGAATTAAGGCCATTATCATGGGAGTGAGTTTTTTATACAGGATGAGGTCAGCCTTCTTTCCCTTTCTCTCTCTCTCCCTCTTCTCTCTCTCTCTCCCTCTTCTCTCTCTCTCTCTGCCCTCTGCCATGAACAGTCAGCCAAATAAGTTTCTATTCTTTATAAATTACCCAGTCTGTTGTAGTTTGTTAGACTTTTGAGTTACAATGTTATTTTTTTCATTGCTGAAGGCATGGATGGTTCTGAAGTATCATTTAGCTTTGCAAAAGATTTCTGAGGAGCCTAGCAGTTGCAGTAATGTAAGTAACAACAAAACACTCAATGTTAGTAAAGATAAGCAGAGTTTCAAGGCAGTGGTCATTTTCTCTGAACATAGCTAAGATCTGACACTATCTTTTAGCCCCCAACCTAAGGGTAGGGAGGGAGCCTTAGTCACCATTCATCTCATTCACATACAGAAGTTGAGTTGCAAGGATAATAACAGAGAAAAAAAATTGTAAGCACAGATAACAGAGAACTAAACTGATTATCACTTAGTTGATAGTGTCAGATACCACAGGTTGAGGGCTCAGTTCCACAGGCTGCCCCCTACTTCAGATGCCAGTTACAAGTATGTCACTTGTACTTCTTACAGGCTGTAAATTGGAAGTTCCTGAGACCACCTCTTCGAGTTCCATTACTTTGCTAGAGCGGTTCACAGAACTCAGGGAAACACTTTACTTATGTTTGCCCATTTCATTTATTATGAAGGATATTACAAAGGGTACAGATGAAGAGCCAGATGAAGAGATGCATAGAGTAAGCATGCGGGAAGTGGCACAGGGCTTCCATGCCCTCTCTGGGCACCCTCTAGGAACCTCCATGTGTTCAGCTACCTAGAAGCTCTCTGAACCTTGTCTTTCTGGGTTTTTATGGAAGCTTTGTTATGTAGCCATGACTGATTACATCATTGGCTATTAGTGATCAACTCAACCTTCAGTGTGTCTCCTCTCTCTGGAGGCTAGTGGGTTGGATGGAAAGTCCCAATCCTCTAATCTTGCCATGGTCTTTTAGCCCCCAACCTAGGGCTAGGTAGGGGCCCTTAGTCATCATTTATCTCATTAGCATACAGAAAACACTCTTAGCATTCTGTAGGTTCCAAGGGTGTTAGGAGTTCTGGGGCAGGAAACAAGATGAAGACCAGATATATATGTATCTTATTATAATCACAATATCATATTTGCCCTATGTATACTTTATATTCGGCTATTCCTGAGTTGTATCCTTTGTAATAAATCCGTAAATATAAGTAAAGTGTTTTTCTGAGTTCTGTGAGCCATTCTGGCAAATTATTGAACTCAAAGAGGACATTGTGGGAACCCTTGATTTGTTACAGCCTGATGGGTTCTTCTTACCCACTGCCCAGAAAAGCCAATACAGTGAGAACAGCAGGAGTTGCAGTAGGGAAAGTTTAGGTGGGCTCATGCCTGTAATCCTAGCGCTTTGGGAGGCCGAGGTGGGTGGATCACTTGAGGTCAGGAGTTTGGGACCAGCCTGGCCAACATGGTGAAACCCCGTCTCTACTAAAAATGCAAAAATTAGCTGGGAGTGGTGATGTATGCCTGTAATCCCAGCTGCTCAGGAGGGCTGAGGCAGAAGAATCGCCTGAACTTGGGAGGCAGAGGTTGCAGTGAGCTGAGATTGTACCACTGCACTCCAGCCTGGGCAACAGAGTGAGACTCCGTCTCAAAAATAAAAGAAAAGAGTGTAATTATCACAAGGCAGCCAAGTGGAAGAATGGGAGATGTTTTTCAAATCCACCTCCCTGAGAACTCAGAGGCTAGCTTTAAAGGATAATTTGGTGGAGTGGGGGCTAGGGAATGGATACTGCTGATTGGTTGGGGATGAAATCACAGGGATGTCAAAAAACGGTCTTCCTGCGCTGAGTCAACTTTCTGGGTGGGAGTCATAGAAGCAGTTGAGTCTGAAAAATGTCTCAAAGACCAATCTTAGGTGTTACAATACTGATGTTATCTATAGGAGCAATTGGGGCAGTTACACATCTTGTGACCTCTGGCTCCATGATTCCTGAGCAGTAGGGCATTATAGAAAAGCAAGCTAGGGTACAATGACTGAGAATCATTTAACTGTGCCTACATTTTAGCAGAATTCAGGCTCCTCCCATAACCCTAACCTTGTGGCCTTTCCTTAGTTCTACAGTGGCTGTTTTGGTCCCTGAACAAGGAGGGGGTTCATTTCAGGAAGGGACTATTATCATTCTTGCTTTAAAGTTAAACTATAAACTAAAATTCCTCCCATAGTCAGCTTACCCTATGCCTGGGTCAGTCAGTTTGTGAGGTTAGAAGCAAAATGGAGTGAGCTATGTTAGATTTCTTTCACTGCCATAATTTTTGCAAAGGTGGTTTCAGATTTATAGATGGCCAAAAGTACTGAAAGTCCAGGACCTACAATTGGCATCAGAACTGGGGGCATTCATGTGGGACTGAGCTCTTACAGCACCTGATGCTAACTCCAGGTAGTGTCAGAATTGATTTGAATTGTAGTACACTCAAAAGGTGTCTGAGAATTTTTTTGGGGTGGGAACCTCTTCCCTGCACCCCTCCCCCCCCCGCCCACCACCACTTTGTGTCAGAAGTTTTATTTTTATTTTTTTTAGACAGGCTCTTACTCTGTCACCCAGGCTGGAGTGCAGTGGCATGATCATGGCTCACTGCAGCCTTGACTTCCTGGGCTCAACCTATGTTTTATAAATAGAAACGGTTCCTAAGACTACCTAAGTGACTCACATGGTTATCGTTCTCCAACTCTCTTTCTCCCATAGATTACATAGCTATAAGGTTAGCTTTTATTAACCTGTGTGCTTTTTTAGCTTGCTAATTTCATAGAATGATACCTCTTGTGGCTATTTGGGGAGTGGAGGGTTGTTAGTCAAGCAACATAAAGTTCTGTGGCTAGTCTCTCCTTTCAGAGACCTTTGTGATCTTGAAGAAAATTAGATCTGATTTTCACTTAAATGGATCACAGTTAGCAGATAACTTCAATTGTTCAGATAATAACATGAGTTTTCAGGATTAAACTTGATCCTTTTGAGGAAAAAAGATTTTTCCAGTGATTTGGGAAGACATAAAATTTTAGCCAGCTTGGTAAAGGCATAGATTAGAATTTGGTTAAGAGCTGTGCAATTTTATTAAGAGGTGTGAAATTTCACTAACTGTGGAGACTGAATTTCTACCAGACTACCTAATATGACAAAAAGTTGATAGGAAAGGAATAGCAACAATGAGTAAAGCACTGGGGTCAGGGTGGAGTCCATTTTTAGGCTAATTTATGAATATAGGATTTATTACAACTCAGAAGGATCATGTCGTTATATTTAGTGGGTGAAGAGAGATTATCCTGGTTCAGGATCATGACTTTATCAGTCTGGCGCCATTACACTTAGGAGTCATCTGTAACTTTCCTTGTTGAATCTGTGCTCCTCACATCACGGCTGGGGATATGGCTTCCTGTTAGCTTGTCTTTAGGAGAGAGTGAGCTGTTACAAGAGCAGACTGTTTCCTTATTAACTTTTCCTCAAATGTATTATTTTGAAAATTTTCAAACTTAGGAAAAATTGCAAGAATAATAACAGAGAACACTAGATTATTGTTTAGTTTACTGAACCATTTGATAGTTGATTGCTGGCATCATAAACTTCATCTTTTCTTTAGTATTCAGCATGTGTTTCCTAAGAACAAATGTTTTCCCCTACATATCACAATAAAATTATCACTCAGGATATTTCACATTGATAAAACACTATTATTAATATATAGTGCATATTAAAATTTTCCATTACCCCAGTAATATTCTTCATTGCTTTTCTTCCCAGTCTAGTTCTAATCAAGAGTCTTACATTGCATTTAGTTGCCATGTCTTGTCATTATAATTTAATTGTCCTTGCTTTGGATATCTTTAAGTGGTTATAAAATTGAGATAATCAGTTTAATAAGAGACCAGAGAATTAATTTAAATCTAATTCAACAGCAGTAGTGCCAAAGTAGTTTTGAGGAATGGGGTGTTTTATAGCTTAGCTTGTCTACGTTTTAATGATCTATTTAGGGAGACTACATAGTATATAATTTCGGAAATGTATATGAATTACTTTTTAAGATATGAACAAATGTGTTGGTGAAATGTTTAGTTCTGTATTTTTATAAGTGGATTCTTACTCTATTTAACTTAGGAGTAAAAACATACTGTGAAATGTATATATGATAATATAAAGTTCACCTGCCTAGTATCCTGTTCTAGAAATTCAAGTAGGAACAAGCTTGGAATATTCAGTAAAAATGTAGATTTGACATTTGTATATGTGGCAAATGAAAATAATTACTTGGTTTAAAGTATCCTCTACCTCTATTTCACTGGATGTCAGTAGGTGGCCCACCCACCCTTCTCTCCCTTCCCACATAGCACATAGCTCAGGTGTGAGGAAACAAGATTACATAGGTAGGTGTGGAAGCTGCCTTGACTTAAGAGCCCTTAGCTTCATATAGCAACTCTTCTCCCATGGGCACAGCTTCCACGGCCTAGCAATATGAACACCTGGTTACACTCTCAGGGAAGCCCACATGTGGTATGGGTTCCCATCAGGCATTTATCCTTTGTTCGTAGTTCTCTCCGTCCAGATATAGTCTACCTATTAAGAGGCATTCTTTTTTTTTTTTTTTTTTTTTTAACCATAAGCAGTGTTCCTGATAAACACAGCTGACATTCTATTCTTATAAGATTTTCAGGGAAAGAGAAGGTAAACCCAAGGTCAACTGTAGGAAGAGAAAGGATTTTGTTAACCCTTGACTCTCTCTCCTCCAGTATTAGAGTATTTGGACTTTTTTTTTTTTTTTAATTTTGCATTTGGAGTGTTTAACCTTTTAGTTTGAAACAATTTTTAAGCCTTTGGAGAAGTTAAAGAATAATACAAAGAACTTACCATATACCTTACACTCAGACTCACTATTACTATTTTGCCACATCTGCTAAATTGTTCAGGAAAAAACATTTCAGGCTCTTTCCCTGAACCATAGATACAATGTGTCTTTACTCCTAATACCTTGGAATGCATAGGACATTCACTGATATAATCACTGTACAATTATTAAAATCAGGAAATTTACAGGGACACAATACTGTTATCTAAGCTGTAAATCTTATCCAGATTTCACCAGTTGTCACAATAATGTCCTTTGCAGCTTTTTTGTTCCTGGTCTGGAATCCAATCCAGGATCATATATTCCATTTAGTTTTCATGTCTCTTTAGTGGTGCAGTCACTGCTCACTGCAGTGTGGACCTCCTGGGCTCAAGCGATCCTCCCACCTCAGCCTCTTGAGTAGCTGGGACTACAGGTGTGCACCACCACACCTGGCTAGTTTATTTATTTGTAGAGATGGGGTCTTGCTATGTTGCCCAGGCAGGGGTTGAAGTCCTGGGCTCAAGCAATCCTCTCACCTTGGCCTCCCAAAGTGTTGGGATTATAGGCATCAGCCACCGTGCCCAGCCTGTGCCATTGTTTTTGATGTTAATACAATCACATGGTTTAAGTTGTATCTACACATTTCTCCATTCAGTAAGTTACTATTTCCCCCTTTGTGATTAAGTCATTTGTGAGTGTGATACTTTGAGACTGTAAAAGGATATTTTCCTAATCAAACTTTGACCTACTAGTTTTAGCATCCATTGATGACTCTTTCCTGAATCTAAAGACATATGTCCATTTAAATAGCTAACCTGTCATTTTTCTCTTTCACTGATCAGTAGTTACTTCGACTTGGGAAATTATTTCTAGTGGTTTACTATTCTGAAATACCAGCCATGAATTAACAGAAAGTCCATTAGACTCTATGTAATCTGTAGCTCTTTACTGATTTATCATGATTCTTAGTTACTGATGTTTATACAATGTAGGGGATTACAAAGGGGTTTTTTTTTTTTTTGTTTTATGTTTTTTTGAGACAAAGTCTCACTCTGTCACCCAGGCTATAGTGCAGTGGCGGGATGTTGGCTCACTGCAACTGCTACCTCTTGGATTCAAGCAGTCCTCCTGCCTCAGCCTCCCAAGTAGCTGGGACTACAGGTGCATGCCACCTGTAGATCTAGTTGGCTAATTTTTGTATTTTTTGTAGAGATGAGGTTTCGCCATGTTGCTGGTCCTGAACTCTTGGGCTTAAGTGATCCACCCACCTTGGCCTCCCAAAGTGCTAGGATGACAGGCGTGAGCCACTGTGGCCCTGCCCCAAAAGCTTTTTAAAATATGTACTTTTTTCCTTAGGTGTTTACTACAATCTGGAGGCAAGATCTTTCCTCAGTATGTGCTGATGTTTGGGTTGCTTGTGGAATCACAGACACTCCTAGAGGAGAATGCTGTTCAAGGAACAGAACGTACTCTTGGATTAAATATAGCACCTTTTATTAACCAGTTTCAGGTAAGTGTCTAGAGGAGAAGTTCAACCAGGATGCTGTTGAACAGTCTCCCTTCGCTCTCTCTTTAGTCACTGTTTAATCTAGCTAAACACAGTGACTAAAGTTTAGCTGGATTAATCACAGTGACTAAGAGCACTTAGATTTTTACCTATAATAAGTTCCTAGAACAAAGGAACTTATTATAGGTAAAAATCAACCTAGAGGTTACAATAACCAAGGAATTTTGTCATGACTGCTGATAAAAGTTTATAGATATTTGGCCAGGTGTGGTGGCTCATGCCTGTAATCCCAGCACTTAGGGAGGCCCAGGCGGGTGGATCACTTGAGGTCAGGCGTTCAAGACCAGCCTGGCCAACATCGTGAAATCCCACCTCTACTAAAAATACAAAAAAATTAGCCAGGTGTGGTGGTGCGTGCCTGCAATCCCAGCTACTCTGGAGACTGAGGTGGGAGAATCGCTTGCACTCAGGAGGCAGGAGTTGCAGTGAGCCGAGATCATGCCACTGCACTCCAGTCTGGATGACAGAGCGAGACTGCATCTCAAAAAAAAAAGTTTTTAGATACTCCTTCGAATCACTGTCATAAATGGAAGAAGCGTCCTAGGTTTTGATCTTATGAAAAAGAGTGGTCTTTGTCCAAAAAAGATCTATGTTCTAAACTTGAACCCTTACATTGAGACCTCAGGCTGGCAGCTGATAAGTATCAGCAGCTAATGCTCAGATTCTAGGAAATCAGACTGCAGAGAGCAGGAATGGAGGAGCCTAGGAAAACAGAGCTCAAGGAAAAGGGGGTTAGCCTCTGTTTAGGAAATAAGGAGTCAAGACTTAGAAATGGGCTGGGCATGGTGGCTCACACCTGTAGTCCTGGCACTTTGAGAGGCAAAGGTGGGGCGGATTGCTCGAGCTCACAAGTTCGAGACGAGCCTGGGCAACATGG
The DNA here is from genome assembly GCF_028885625.2 of Pongo pygmaeus. Lineage (NCBI taxonomy): Eukaryota > Metazoa > Chordata > Mammalia > Primates > Hominidae > Pongo > Pongo pygmaeus. The sequence goes on along the minus strand of NC_072376.2, from coordinate 160,546,015 downwards.
GGAAACCCCATCTCTACAAAAAATACAAAAATTATCTGGTTGTGGTGGTGCATACCTGTAGTCCCAGCTACTTGGGAGGCTGAGGTAGGAGAACTGCTTGAGCCTGGGAGGTGGAGGTTGCGGTGAGCTGAAATCACGACACTGCACTCTAGGCTGGGTGATAGAGTAACAAATGTTTACTGAATGTCTACTACGTGTACATTTAGATTTGGGGAATAGGGCTATGAAATAGAGAAGTTCCTGCACTCGTGGATTTAGCATTTACATTGGAAGAGACAATAAACGAGTAAAAAGACTGCTATGATAGATGGTGAGAAGTGCTGTGGACATAAAGCAGGTTAAGGGAGTGTGGAGTATGGGATATACTATTTTATATAGGTTACACCTAAGGAAAGGACTCATGGGTAAGTGATAAACAGAGGCCTGAAAGAAATAAGGAAGCAAATCACACAAAGGATCAGCAAGTGTAAATAGCTAGCGGCAGATCATGATTGGAGTATCAAAAACAGCAAGAAGCAGCCAAGAGGGAGAGTGATGAGAGATGCAGTCAGAGTATTAGGGGCCAGATGTTGACCTTCTGGCCATTTGTAAGGACTTTGGCTTTTGCTCTGAAAGGGGTAGGAAACAACTGGAGGGTATTGAACAGAGGCTTGACATGATGTGACTTGTTTTGAAGGGATTGCTATGGTTGCTGTGTTAGGAATAAAACACTGGTGAGACCAGGCAAAGGCATGAAATTATTGTAGTAATCCAGGTGAGGGGTGACAGTGGCTTTGACTGGAGTGGTAGCAGTGAAAGTGGTGCAAAAATGGTGAGATCCTCGATATATTTTAAAGGTAGGGCTGGTGCGGTGGCTCATGCCTGAATTCCCAGCACTTTGGGAGGCCAAAGTGGGAGGATTGCTTGGGCCCAGGAGTTCAAGACCAGCCTGGGCAACAAAGTGAGACTCTCTCTCTACAAAAATTAGCTAGGCATGGTGGTGTGCCCCTCTAGTCCCAGCTACTCGGGAGGCTGGGGTGGGAGGGCTGCTTGAGCCCAAGAGGTTGAGGCTGCTGTGAGCCAAGGTTGTGCCACTGCACTGCAGTCTGGGCAACAGGACTGACCCTGTCTCTAAAAATAAATAAAGGTAGAATTTTCGGTAAGTTGGATGTGGGCTATGAAAGAGGACTCCTTTTTTTTTTTAGGTGAAAGCACCTGGAAGAATAGTTTCCATACTGATAATGGGGAAGATAGGATCAGGCTTTGTGTGTAGCTGTGGTCACTGAGCAATTGGGTAAGAAATCAGAGAAAGCTCTGGGCTGAAGATTTAAATTAGGCAGTTAGCAGCATGTAGCTGGTATTTAAGGCCATAAGACTGGATGAAATAGCTTCGGGGCATGTAGATAAAGAGGGCTGGGAACTGAACTCTAGAGAACTCATAAAGTTATGAGCTTGGTTTGGTTGGTTATATAGAAGGAACTGGCAAAGATGACAGGAGGGCTGGGCATGGTGGCTCATGCCTATAATCCTAGCACTTTGGGAGGCCAAGGAGGGCAGATTGCTTGAGTCCAGGAGTTCGAGACCAACCTGGGCAACATGGCAAAAACCCATCTCTACAAAAAATACAAATATTAGCCAAGTGTGGTGGTGGGCACCTGTAGTCCTAGCTACTTGGGAGGCTGAGGTGGGAGGATCACTTGAGCCCAGGAAGTGGAGGTTGCAGTGAGCTGTGATCGTACCACTGCACTCCAGCCTGGGGAAGAGAGTGAGACCCTGTATTTAAAAAAAAAAAAAAAAAAAAAAAAAAGACAGGAGTGGACCAGTTAGTGTGAGAAATAAAAGTGGGGGCCGACTATGAGGTATGGGTTCAGCAGTGTGGGGATTAGGAGGCAGGTGATAAGAGGTGACATGAGAATCTAAGGCTTCTTCTGGTTTGATGTAAAAATAGGAACAAAAGGCATAACAAGGAGTCTTAGAAATGGTGTAGGGTTACTGTTGAGTTTTTATGGGGAAGAAAGGCTGGATGCTTTCAAGGATGCCCAGGGAGAGGTGAAGGTATCTGTGTCCTGTTTCGCCTTATACAAGGAAAAGTGGTTTTTAAATGACAGTTTCCTTTGTTTCAAATGAGGATGAGGCTAAAAATTATTAGTATTAATAGTAGCATTCAATTGCCACTAAACTTGATAGAACACTTAATAGTGATTCTCAACTTTGTACATTGGAAACATCTGGGGATCCTAATGCCAGATGGTTTGGGGTGTGGCCGAACAGTTGGGCTTTTAAAAAGCTCCCCAGGTGATTTTAATTTGCAGCCAAGATTGAGAACCACTGCCTTCTAGAAATAAACATTTTCCAAATGAAATCAACTATTGTTTGATTGAATCTGGCATCATTTCTGAGACAATTCAATTAGTGTTGTACCATTATTTCATAAGCAAATCCTTGGGTTAAAAATTTTGGAGCTGTTTGGCTTAAGAAAAAATTTAATCTGCTCTCATCCAAATGAAAGATCTACAGGTAATGGAAACCAGAGCAAACTATCTAACCTGCCTAAACCTTGGTTTGTTCATTCTTTTTGTACTGGAACAATGAAAGTTCTAATGAAAGCCAGCCTTAACTTGATGTGGGAATATAAAGGAGGTAATGTAAAAAGTATTCTATCATACTGAGTCAAGTACAAAGCAATCTCTGACCACAAAAGGAATGTGAAAAACTTGAGCCCTGACCACAAAAAGAAAAAGTGAAAGTGAAAAATTTATACTTTCTCTAGGTACCTATACGTGTATTTTTGGACCTATCCTCATTGCCCTGTATACCTTTAAGCAAGCCAGTGGAACTCTTAAGACTAGATTTAATGACTCCATATTTGAACACCTCTAACAGAGAAGTAAAGGTAAGGACAACATGCAAAATGATTTCGTTTGTTATTGTTTAGAATAATTATCTTAAATTAGGTAATGCTTTTATACGTAGTTTTAGCTACTTTAAAGATTTAAATCTTATTTTCTGAACAATATACAAAAATGGATTTTTAAGTAAATATTAGTAAACAAAATAGGTTAATATTGATACGAATTAGCTAGTGAAATGTAGTTTAAATTTTTGTATATAAAAGTAACTAAAAAGAGAAAGACTTATCTAAGTCTACTCTATGCACTCTGATATTTTCATAATTTCTTAATTTTCATAGGTATACATTTGTAAATCTGGAAGAGTGACTGCTATTCCATTTTGGTATCATATGTACCTTGATGAAGAGATTAGGTTGGATACTTCAAGTGAAGCCTCCCACTGGAAACAAGCTGCAGTGGTTTTAGATAATCCCATCCAGGTTGAAATGGGAGAGGAACTTGTACTCAGCGTTCAGCATCACAAAAGCAATGTCAGCATCACAGTAAAGCAATGAAGAGCAGTTTTCCAATGAAAACTGTGTAAATAGAGCATCAACAAGTACAAAATTCTTGTCTTAATTAGTGGGGGGTATATAAAAATTCCTTGTAATGGTCAAATATTTTTAAAAATTGACATTAATAAAGCATATTTTAAAAGATTCTAAATAAAAGAGTAGCATTATTATAGAAATACTGCTGCAGATTTGCTTTCTGGAAAAGGATACATCACTAGTTTTTTAAATTAGGAAACTTCTTTTGCTCGATTTTACGGAACAGGGATTTTAAAAGTCTTATCGTTATTGACGTGTCATAAGTAAAGCAAAGCTTTACTTTTGTAGGCATCTTGGCCTTTTTTCTTAAATCCAAACTTGTAATTGGGAAACACTGAAAGGCTTCCACTGAAGACTGAGGGTTATGGTTACCTGTAAATTCCAATCTTGCTTCCTTTAAATACTCAGTGTACATCTGAAACATCTTAGGTTTTGTTTTGAGAATGCAAGCTTGAAAAAGAATTTAAGCTATAAGCTAAATGTAATTAAAACAGTAAAGGAGTTAGGGAATAAATCTTCAGGAGGCAGCATTTTTCTTGGTCCACTTTGGCAAAAGAACATTTAAAAGCTGGTAACAAAACAAAGTTAAATTGAAGAAAGACTTAATCCTATACTATTTTTCAAAGTTTTGATTTGGATGCACAATAAGTACATTAATTGATCCAATTTTTACAAACTTTTGAAATAGATTAAGATCATTATTATGCCTCCTATACGCTGTATGCACTTTGTAAGCCACAAATAAGACGGATCTTTGCTCCAGACTACCTGTTCTTGTTACCTCTATTATTATACTACCCAGCTTTATTTTTAAAATAAATTTTATTGCATACATTTAAGGTATACAATGTGAAGCAAATTAACATATCCATCATCTCAGTTACCCATATATTTTTTGTTTTTGACAAGAGCAGCTGAAATCTACTCATTTACCATGAATCCCAAATACAGTACAAATTTGTTACCTAAAATCCTCATGTTGTACATTAGATCTCTAGACTTGTTCATCCTACATATCTGCTACCTTGAATCCTTTGACCTACATTTCCCCATTTCTCCCTACCCCCCATAACCAGTTTTGTTCTTTATATATTTAAATTTTTTTTTTAGATTCCACATATATGTGAAATTATGCAGTATCTTTTTTTCTGCCTGGCTTATTTCATTTAGCACAGTGTCCTTCAGGCCCATCCATGTTGTAGCAAATGGCAAGATATCGTTGGTTTTTTTTTTTAGGGATGAATAATATTCCAGTGTGTGTATGCATATATATACACAGTTTCTTTATTCATCTGTCAACGGACACCTCAGTTGTCTCCATAAGTTGGCTATTATGAATAATGCTGCAATGAACATGGACTGCAGATATATTTACAAGGTGGTGATTTCATTTGCTTTGAGTATATGCCCAGAAGAGGGATTGCTGGATCGTATGGTAGTTTTATTTTTCTTGAGAAGCTTCCATTCTGTTTTCTGTAATGGCTGTACCAATCTACATTCCCACCAACAGTGCACAGAGTTCCTTTTATTCCACACCATCACAACATTTGTTGTCTTTTGTTTTTTTTTTTGATAATAGCTAGCCTAACTGGTGAGAGGTAGTACTTGAGAGTGGTTTTTATATGCATTTCCTTGATGATTAATTATGTTAAGCACCCTTTTATATACCTGTTGGCCATCTGTGTGTCTTCTTTGGAGAAATGTCTATTCAGGTCTTTTGCCCATTTTTAAAATTGAGTTATATGAATTCTTTATAAATTTTGGATACTAACCCTTTTTCAGATATATGCCTTACAAATATTTTTTACTCAATCTGTAGGCTATTGTTTCATTTTGTTGACTGTTTCTTTTACTGTCAGAAGCTTTTTGGTTTGATGTAGTCACATTTGTTTTTGCTTTTGTTGACTGAGCTTTTGGTGTGATATCCAAAAAATCATTGCCAAGGGTCAGTGTCCAGGAACTTTTCTTCTATGTTCTCTTCTAGTTTTATAGTTTCTGGTCTTACATTTAGGTCTTTTATCCATTTTGAATTGATTGTTGTGTAGGTCTAAGATAAGGGTCTGATTTCATTGTTTTGCATGTGGAAATGCAGTTTTCCCAGCATCACTTAATGAAGACTGTTCTTTCGCCAATGTGTCTTCTTGGTGTCTTTGTCAAAAATTAGTTGACTGTATATGTTTGAATTTATTTCTGGACTCTTTCTTCTGTCCCACTGGTCTGTGTATGTGTTTTTATGCCAGTACCATACTGTCTTGATTACTATAGTTTTGTGATATAATTTATAATTAGGAAATGTGATGTCTCCAACATTTTTTCCTCAGTATTCTTTTGCCTATTCAGGGTCTTTTATGGTTACATATGAATTTGAGGATTTTTTTTCTATTTGTGTAAATAATGCCATTGGAATTTTGATAGGACTGCATTGATTCTGAATTGCTTTGGGTAGTGTGACCATTTTAACAGTATTATTCTGATCCATGAGCACGGGATATCTTTCCATTTATTTGTGTCTTTCTTTCATCAGTGTTTCAGAGTTTTCAGTGTACAGATCTTTTACTGCCTTGGTGTTAAATTTATTCCTAAGTAGTTTTTTATGCTATCATAAATGGCATCTTAATTTTTCAGTTAGATCATTATTTATGTATAAAAATGCTAATGCTTTTTGTATGTTGATTTTGTATCCTGCAACTTTACTGAATTCACTTGAGTTCTAACAGATTTTTTTTGTGTGTGTATCTTTGGGGTTTTTACATATAGCCCAGTTTTAGTTTTAATAGAAATGTTTATAATAGTGGACAGAATAAAGACTTTGTATGATTACTGTGAACCACTATATCTATATATATATATAGATAGATATGAATGAGTATATATATAAATACATAAAGCAAAGGCTTTGAGAAACAATACTCATCTTTGCTTTCTGTAACATACTATGGCACTTTCTATTTTACTTTCATTATAAAATGTCAAACATGACCCAGTGGGGTTGTGATTAGCAATTAGAGAAACCCCATCCTAGGTAATAAAGTTTTCCCAAATAGCACCTATATGTCTTCTGACTGTGGTTTAATGAGTAATTAAGACCATTCAGCCAAGATTTACATTTGCTGCCACCTTTAATAGCACTGATGAAAAGTAGTACTTTTTTTTTTGACTTTTCACTGTGTCTCTAATCAAGAAATTTTTGTTAAAATATTTATTAAGGGTTTTTAATGTTTGTTTAAAGAATGAGACATAAAAAAGTTGCAGAAAATAAATGATAAATTCTTATTTATTGAAAGACATTCAGTTGAGGAATAGAGATATAACTGTTTGTTAGGTAAGCTTATATGGCACATGATTAAGTTCCACTAATTCGTATTTCTGCATTATGCTTTCTGATAATTCCGGAGCATTATACTCATGCAGCAGTGGTAGGAAGTACTGATTTTTTTTTTTTTTTTTTAATGTCCATTCTTGGCCAGGTGCAGTGGCTCATGCCTGTAATCCCAGCACTTTGGGAGGCCGAGGTGGGCGGATCACGAGGTCAGGAGATCAAGACCATCCTGGCTAACATGGTGAGACCCTGTCTCTACTAAAAAAAAAAAAAAAAAAAATTAGCTGGGCATAGTGGCAGATGCCTGTAGTCCCAGCTACTCAGGAGGCTGAGGCAGGAGAATGGCGTGAACTCAGGAGGCAGAGCTTGCAGTGAGCCGAGATTGCGCCACTGCACTCCAGCCTGGGTGACAGAGCAAGACTCTGTCTCAAAAAAAAAACAAAAAAAAGGCCATCCTCTTGATAAAGCAGTGTAACATCAGGAAGATTTAGTTGGGGTCATTGTCTACCATTTGAGTATGTGATACCCTAATGTTAAGAAATCAAGTCTAAGTCTAGGAAATTTAGACCAATTATTTTTGATATACAAAACTTACATATATAAATCCAGTAGTTGTACCTGGCTTTCAGCTATTTTTGTGTTGACATTTTCCATCATTTATGGTCTGTCCCAAGCACAAAATCCATGGGATACCAGGTAATGACATAATGTAGTAGTTGCACAGTTTGCTTTTCCATACTGTTCAGGAATCCACGGATTTATCTGAAGGTTCTTTTTTCTCTCCTATAGTATCACTAAGGATTTCATCAGATATCTTAGCTGTGGTAGGTGTAGTCTGGGGAGTCACAGTGTGTCCAAACCCTTGGTAGTGACCCATGGGTGAAGGTGGCATAGAAGAAGCAATGGAAATTGCATCTTGTGATGATGATGATAATAAACTTGTATGTTCATTTTGATCTTGATCCTCGGGAAACAATTTTTTCCTGGGATGTCCCCTGACTGTTCGTCCTTTAATATAAAGTTTTCTGTTAGTCAAAAGTTATTTTTACCATTATAAACTTATCATTCTAAAAATAAGCTCCCCACTTCCCCCCTCCCACTCCCCAAAGTTGATGAACCTGCACTGTGGTACTGCTTTAAAGTCTTTTTTCATCTCTAAATAGATAATAAATTGACCTAGTAGGAGAAATTCAATATCCTACCCAACCTATTTGGTTGAATTAAATAGCTGGTACTTACCAACATGCCTTACTTGTTCAGAAATATCATCTCTAATGTCTGAGACATCCCACATGGCAAGAAAGGAATCAAAGCATGAGCCCTCTTCTGCTTCTTGGACATATGGTTTATATGAGAATGTGTAATGATGAGCAATGGCAGCGAGGAACATCTCAATACAGATAATAAAATCCTACGAGAACAACAATAAAATAACAGCCACCTTTGGATTTAAATCTAGTTTTGTAGAGTGCTATCTTTCTCTACTTTTCAAAAGTGCTAAGATAAACAGCTGTGTTTTTTCTTCGCAGATTATATTCATTTTTCCATTTTCTAAAATGATTATTTTTGACCTCTTCAAAAAAAGACAAAATGCCAAAATGTGAATCTATTTTGCACTTCCTCAAGTAGCAGCCTTGAACTCCTGCATTCAAGCAATCCTCCCACTTCAGCCTCCCAAGTAACTAGGAGTATAAGCATGTGCTGTCATGCCTGGCTAAGTATTTTATTTTTTAGTTTTTGGTAGAGACGAGGTCTCGCTTTGTTGCCCAGGCTGATCTCGAATGCCTGGTCAAGTGATCCCCCAACGTTGGCCTTACAAAGTGCTAGTATTACAGGTGTGAGTCACTGCACCAGGCCAGCCTCAAGTATTTCTTAGCAAAGTACATTTCATTCTCAATCACATCAAGTATATTGCATTCCACCACCCAAGGACTACAAGGAGAAATGTGGAAAGAGAATTGGACTTAGGAATAATGAAATCCAGGTTTTATTTATGGATCTGCTACAAATTAGTAATTATGGCCAATTTGTCTAGGGTTCCCCTGTTTTCTCACCTGTAAAGTGAGGATAATAGCCCCATACCCTGTGTGTTGTCAGGTTTAGTGGAGATATGTAAAAATGCTTAACAAATAGTAAAGTTCTATTGAATTTAGAGATGGCACTACTTACCTGGAGTCCAGTGGCCACAGCTTCTACAGTTTGCCATTCCCACGTATGCTTTTCAGAAATAACGCCAACTTTTACCAACAAAGCAATAACTACTGCTTGCCTATATGTTAGGAAAAGGTAAACGCCAAATCTATATCAAGCATAAAATGAGCAGTAGTTTTAAAAATGTGCCATTAAAAAAAAAACCCATTGCAACCTGTGTACCACCACCACCACCCTGCCTTTACAGCATATTGCTGAAGAAACTCTATGTTAAATATATTAATTTGCTTTACAAATTCATTTTTCTAGTAGTTTTGTCCCAAGATAGGGAGTCAAGCTGAGCATTTCAAGCAAATCTAGAGATAATGGCCCCAGGTAAAATTTAAACAGCAAATAATGAAATGGACATGCTTTCATAGTTGTATACATAAGAATATTCACTTCAGTGTTTCTTATAATGGTAAAAAAATTAGGAACAACCTGAATATCAAAAGGAGATTAGTAAAAAGTTACATCCACATAACAGAATACTAAGCAAAAGCAAAACAAACAAAAAAACCAAAAACCTCATAAAAAAACACCCCCCCACAAAACAAAATAATATTTCTGTTCACTGACAACGAACTATATCTACAATATGCTACTGAACACATTGTCGAATTCCACAAATTTTTATAGTATGAAACTTTCTCTGGAGTTTTATATGTGACACAGGTTTACCAAGATGTTAATCATTCTTTTCTGGGTGGTGGGATTTCAGGGATTTTCCTTTTTCCCTTTTTGTATTATTTCTAATTTGTTAAATTTGGTGTATTTGTTTCTAGGACCCCTATTACCCACCTCTTTACTAAATTCTTTTTTGTTATTTTTTTTGAGACAGAGTTTCACTCTGGTGCCCAGGCTGGAGTGCAGTGGCATGATTTTGGCTCACCGCAACCTCTGCCTTCCAGGTTCAGGTAATTCTCCTGCCTTCCCTGCCAAGTAGCTTGGATTACAGGTGCCTGCTACCATGCCTGGCTGATTTTTGTATTTTTAGTAGAGACTAGCCATGTTGGCCAGGCTAGTCTGGAATTGCCAACCTCAGGTGATCCACCTGTCTTGGCCTCCCAAGTGCTGGGATTACAGGCGTGAGCCACTGTTCCTGGCCCTCTTTACTATATTGAACTATGTATAGTTTTACCTCCTGTTTTAGAAAGATTTACTGATTATTTTCCCATATAATTAAATATTCTACATCATGCTTTCTTCCAAACTCCATAGTATTCTATTATACGACAGGGCCATGATTTATTTTAAAAATTATTCTAGTATTGACATATTTAGGTTGTCTCAAACTATTTTCTTCATATAAATGTTATAGCGACCATCTAATTATTTCTTTTGAAAATCCTAGAAGGGCTAAAAAGATGAACTTTTTAAAAGATAAGTAGAGACATTTTAATCTATCTTCCGCATTAAGACTGTTTAAAAATCCTCCTTAATCAACGGTTTTTACTGCCCTTCAAAAAATGAGAACGTTTAAAAAAAAGGAACACTTACCAAAAAGAAACAAAAACCACCAGCTTTACACAAAGAAATTTGCCAACAGGTTGGATTGGGCTCAGTTCTTCTTTTAGTACTTTATAAAAGAGCAGGAGACAATACATGGCAAACTAGAAACAAGATTAACATTTAAACTTGTTCAGTAATAGATATGGTAATAGAAATATTAAAGTTATATACCAGAGACCTGGTACAGAGTAATGTTTCAGGCAAACTTTTCTAGGCTTTATTGTTCTATTTTTAGATTAACAAGCTTTTATAGTTTACTATAGATGAATATATACTATATACAACATCTTCCGTAAAAATGTTTTTAAGTGTTCACTTACTGGGTTCCATAAAGGGAACAATAAACAAATGATTGACATAAATGGAAGAAATGGCTCTTGTTCAGCCAAAATAAAAAATCCATCTATAACAGCTTTTAAACATAAATGACCACTCATTTTATGAGGCTTTAGCTTATTACCTAGTCTATCCTATGTAACTAAGGTAACCCATTAAACAAGTACAATTTCAATAAAATTGTGACTATGAAATCTGAATGTAAAGAATCAAACAATTTTTCCTGAGGGCAGTGTATTAGCTCAGCTAGATTTATTTTTTAAAATGAACAAGACTTACTAACTTTTTAGAAATCTGTAATAACCTAGTGTAGTGCTGAATAACAATAAACATTTTCCTGAAAGTTCACTTTTCTCTATTAAAATCATATAAAATGCGAATTCAAAGTATTTTAGAATATGAAACCAGTAAAGAAAGAATAAAGTGATTCATGGTCTCCAATCATCCTTTTTACACATAAGCCAGTTTTTAAATAACTGTCATGAACTAATTATAAAGTTGTATTGCCTAATGTTTTTTCCACTTAAAATACATAACTTCTATATGTTTCATCAGGCTTATTTTTAATAACTGCCTAATATTTTGGCCAATGGAAAGACCACAGTGCATTCAACTAGTCCCTATCATTGGGTTTTGGATTGCTTTCAGCCTTTTTTTATTTACAAGTAATAGGCTTTATATACAAAGATACTTTAGGCAAACATACTTTTGAACACTTCTTTAGAATACATTCCCAGAAACAGAATTACTGGTTCCAAAGAGGATGAACATGTGGGAAAACTTTGGCTACATGGACATTTAATTTTTATTATAAAGGTCTATTACCAACCACGCATACCACTGCATCTAAATTATTTTGCTGACAGCATTAGTCAAAGAATTTAAATAAAATGCACATTTTTTTAAGCTTATAAGATCAAATAGGACATTACATCATAGGTCTTTGGAACATTACAGTTTCTAGAACATCATCCATTTTTTTAAACTTGCATTCTCAATTTTCCTTTAACTCCAAATATATGATAACAGAGAATTTTATTCTCGCATTTTTGTTCAAACCCTGTACCATCAAATACCAATTTGATATTTTCTCTTCTGAATATGTTCAACACATGTGGGCATGTGTGTGTATTTTTTTTTTATGTAGCACTGTGCTTTTATTTGACATACTCATACAGCTATGCAATGAGCAACAGAAATAAATGAACAAACATGGTCAACATGTGAGGGTATAAGTTGCCAAATAATAAACAAAGATGTTATTATATCTTTATATATGTATTAAGATATATATTAAAGTTTTTTTCAAGTCTTTCTATAAATTAAATTTCAGATTTAATTTATAGGAAGATTAAAAAGAAGCAAGCCTTATCCTAAGAAGAAACTTTGTCTAAAGAAATTTAGTTATAGATACAAATTTAGTACATTTTAAGAAAGGTGAACATTTTACTTACCAACTGTGACATGTTGTTTATTATAACCAAATAAGTCCAAGCATTTGAAAAGCTAAAGTTCCCTTCATCATATATACCAAGCAGCTCACAGATTCTAAAAATAGTAAAAATGAGATATCTCTAAGATTAACTAAATCAAAATCGTACTTTAAAATACAGCAATAGCAATACTTAAATTTAGAAGTCAGTTTATTTGAGATCCCACTGACAATCACTTGACTTTGGACATAGAGAATTTAGAAGTCAGTTTATTTGAGAGATCCATTGACAATCACTTGACTTTGGATCTAGAGGTGGTTCAAAAATGAAAAGAAACCCATTTTTTTCTAGAAATGTTACTATATTCCTTCAACTTGAAGGAAATCCCAAATAAGACACATAACACTTAACTAGAAAGAATACTAAATTTAATAAAACCAACTATGCTGTCTAATTTTGGGAAAGCTTGATTGTTAAACATACTATAATGCAGGTGTATATAACTGTAGTTGTTAATTTTTTCCCCTCAGTTGTCTTGGAGGTAAATTTTATGAAGACCCAGATCCCCTCAAGTAAGTATTACCATCAGTATTGTTATAATCTTACCTAATTTCTAAGCTGCAGGGAAATAAAGCATGCCTTCATAATTAAATGGCTAAATAATTGCTAGCTCAAAGGCAGAATAAAGAATTCTTTCACCAGTCTTTCTTTCCACTTTTCCTCTGTTAGCATGCAAAGTGTTAGTAACAACTAGGAGATAAAACATGTAATCTATTGGCATTAAAGTATTTGATGTTCTTGAATTTTTAGGGAATAGTTTTGCCAGGTAGCTTAATGATACCCTATTTTACCTCAATTCTAAGCCTTGATAGAATGTATTAAAAGAAAATATGACTTCTTTCTTAGAGTACTTCTAATATATTCTAAATTAACTATGTAGAAAATAAAACTGTAATTAACCTAAAGTAGCATACTTTAACTTCATGCAATAGGGTTTCTGTAAAGCTATGTATTTGAAAAAGAAAGTATGTTTATTTTTTTTTTTTTCAAAGTGCTTTACAGCAAGCTAGCTCTAGAGAGGATGTAAATATTTAGAAGACCCCTGTGGTGATTCTTTGCCTATAAATGGTCATGTTATTTATTTTAATAGTGAGTTTCTATAGAGTGTTTTTTTTTTACAACAGACTAGACCTGCATTATAAATAAGCACATTAACACTATGTTTTCTACTTAGTTGTTCCCACATAAGAGCACAAGGATGAAAAAAAAAGTTCATATAAAATCTGAGTACTTACAAAGCAACGATGGTGGTGAAAGGTCTGACAACTGTGTACTGTAATACACCTAGTTTGCATCTAAACAGCAATACTCTGCAAAAGAAAAAGAACTTAGAATTTCAACTACTCATTTAAATAGCATCAGATTTTCCCCAAAGCCTCCAAATTAAAATCACTTTGATGAATGATACCATATTTACAGTTAATTCTTTCAATGTAGTCATCCTTAATAGCAGTGGCAGAAGAATGTGGATGGCAGGAAACAAATTATCTAAATACCTTTTTTATTTTTTGAGATGTAGGGTCTTATTCTGTTGCCCAGGGTAGAGTGCAGTGGTGTGAACATGGCTTACTGCAGCCTTGACCTCCTGTGCTCAAGTGATCCTCCCACCTCAGCCTCCTGAGTAGCTGGAACTATATCTGCATACCACCACACCTGGCTAATTTATTTTCTGTGGACATGGGGTCTCACTGTGTTGCCCAGGCTACTCTTGACCTCCTGGGCTCAAGTGATCCTCCCACCTCAGCCTCCTGAGTAGCTGGAACTATATCTGCATACCACCACAGCTGGCTAATTTATTTTCTATAGACATGGGAGTCTCACTATGTTGCCCAGGCTACTCTTGACCTGGGCTCAAGTGATCCTCCTGAGTAGCTGGGACTGTAGGTGTGTGCCCCCACACCCAGCTATTTTTAAATTTTCTGTAGAGATGTTTCACTGTGTTGCCCAGGCTAGTCTCAAACTCCTGGGCTCAAGCCATCCTCACGCCTGTAATCCCAGCACTGTGGGAGGCCGAGGCAGGCGGATCACTTGAGACCAGCCTGGCCAACATGGCAAAACTCTGTCTCTACAAAAAAAATAACAAAATTAGCCAGGCGTGATGGCACATGCCTGTAATCCCAGCTACTTGGGAGGCTGAGGCATGAGAATTGCTTGAACCTGGGAGATGGAGGTTGCAATGAGCTGAGATCACGCCACTGTATTCTAGCCTGGGTGACAGAGCAAGACCATCTCAAAAAAAACACAGTAATCTTTGAAAATGAAATTTAGATACCAGTTCTCTGCATAATATCCTATAAATGGTTTCTCATTTGACAAAGACTCATTTAGACAAACTTTAGACAAGCCTCTGATGCCTCTTTTCAACTTGGCTTCATCCTTGGGCCTTGTCCTTGTCCTGTGTCAGTCAGTCTAAAAGAATCTTGCTAAGTCATTCCCCAGCCCCCTTTGATATCTGATCACCTTTGACATCTGATCAAATTCCTCAGCACCCACCTTGGATGACTAAGGCCTTGGCCTGCCTTTAGCAAGAATTCTGTTCAGTTTAGTGAGAATCCTCCTAGCCCTGATGTCCCCTCTTCGTAATTCTGCATTCGCTAACCCCCTCAACATGCTCTAGCTATAAATGCCCATTTGTCCTTGTTGCCTTCAGAGTTGAGCACAATCTGTCTCCCTTGATAACCAATCTATATTAATTTGTCATTACTATTCTCTCATGGCCCCGTCCTTCTTCCTTCATTGCATTTCCTGAAATAAGTAACTATATATTTGTGTCTTCACTTAATTCCTAACTCTCCTAACCAAACTGTAAGTTCCATGAGGTCTATGTGTGTTCTGTGCACTAAGGTATTTCTTTATACTAGCACATATTTGGTGCTCAACATATATTTGTCAAATGAACACATTAGTAGCTTATTATTTTAAAAAGCCAGGTAGCTCCCTGTCATTTCAAGGGTGTAAATAGAGACAAAATTTGTCAGGACGTTGTACAAATGGTCCTGTACTGCATAGGAGGCAATGCACCCATTCTTATGTTGTATGTCTACACTGATCACTCTACCTCCATTTACCTTGGCTTGTAACTTCCACCTTATTCCCCATTTATTAGTGAAACTGCCTTTGCAAAATTATGACTGAGACAGTGAAAAAGATAACTTAAACCAACTCTATCTTGTGTCTAACCTCCAAGCTGTCCTTGTTCATTCCTGGGCATAGGCTGAACTAACTTTGAGAGAAACTTAGTTTATAGTTTCTCCCAAAGCTATAGAAACAGCCCTGCCCCAAAGCAAACCTCCTTGCCTGGGGACTAGATTGCCTTTGTAGGACTAACATTAGCCATAAAATTAGAAATTATGGTTTAGGAGTCACGCAGCTGGAGGCTACAAGATTCTGGCCCTCCCTAAACAGCTCCTAAGATCAGTGCTTGTGATATTCTGCAGACCCTGCATTTGTTGGATCAGCTGGCACCACCCAGATCAATAAACTGGCTCATCTGACCTTGTGGCCCCCACCCAGGAACTGACTCAGTGCAAGTGGACAGCTTCGACTCCCTATGATTTCACCTCTGACCAATCAGCACTCATGGCTCACTGGCTTCCCCCTACCCAGCAAATTATACTTAAAATTCTGCTCCCTGAATGCCTGGGGAGACTGATTTGAGTAATAATAAAACTCCTGTCTCCTGCACAGCTGGCTCTGTCTGAATTACTCTTTATCTTTTGCAATTCCCGTCTTGATGAATCGGTTCTGTCTAGGTGGCTGGCAAAGTGAACCCCTTGGGCGGCTGCATTAGTGGACATGTCCTATTGATTTTTCAGTTGCATTCTCTTATTGCTTTTCTTTTCTATTCTAATCTCATCCCCCTTTTCAGTTTTATTTCACAAACAGATTATTATAAACTCCTAATTTATTTCTCCATCTCTGAATCTTCTTCCCTCCAATTCATCCTTTATGATATTGCAAAATTAATCTTTCTAAAACACTGTTTCCAAATGTTTGCTTGCTGAAAAATACCAAGTGGTTCATTTGTATAATAAATGCAATTGTAAACTCAATTTATTTTTCAAAACGAAATGGCATAAGTTTTAATGTCCTACATGAACATATAATAAGGCAAGCTGATGTATTATGTTACCAAACACTGTTACTTATTGCTCCTACTTCATATCATATACGGTTCTACAACCTAGATTATCTTGTTTTGTCTTTTAACTAGCTGTGTGTTCTTACATAAGATCTGCAGACCTTGGTTCTCAACTGCAAAAGCATATTGATTAAATGATTACTGTTTTTACCTGCAATACTTTAATTTTTGGATTTGGGATTCATAATGTAAAAAAGACTAACATATATATGGGATTACAAAACTGTGTTTTGTTAGCCTTCAAACAACTATGAACTGCATCAGGAACTGTCTTATACTTATTGTTCTGCTATTAATACTTAATGCACTGCCTTGTAAAGAGCTGATTGCTACTTAAAAACTCTGCTTAAATGAAAAACCAAAACATAAAAGAATTAAACCAAACATACTTACTCTCCCATAGCCCATGGTGGACAGCAACATAAAGGAGGGAAATGTTTCTGCTGATCTTTGGCTTCAAGGATTAATACCAGATTTGGATACCGGTTAGTTAGATAATTGGTAAGGAATCCCATAAAGTTGTAAATTACATAAGCTTCATAGCATTCTCTGCAGGTATCCACATATATTGCAATTCCGGGATATTTCAAAGCTATCCACTATGAAAAAGCACAGATGTTAAAGATAGTTGCAGCTAAGATAAAATGAATCACCACTCCATTCATGGTACTCACAATAAGCTAATTTTTATGCTTGAGATGCCTTGTCATATACTTACATGGGACTCTCTAAAATTTATCATTATGAGGGCTATCAATCTGTGAAATGAATGTTTAAAAGCAATAAACATCTTAGATATTGGTAAACAAAAACAGAAGTGTTTGAGGGGTAAATAATGAATAAAGAGAGAAGCTAAAGTAAGTACTTGAGTTCTTAAATCTGAAGTTTTTCTTAATATGATCATAGACAATGCTGCTAAAGATATTTCCTTTAATATTTACTCATATTAGAAGCAGTCATCTCCAACAACTTCATGTGTATCCATTGGGGAAGGTTTTTAAATTTTTGGTTCAAATAAAAGACTTAATAAATAAAAAGAGTAGTAATATAATTTAAAATATTACATTCTTTACCAATCTGAAAGTTTAAAAGAAAGCAAACAGCTATAGATTTTTAGACATTTATAATATCACATTTTACATTTTTAATTATACTTTATATTCTCTATCATTAGAAACAAGTGAACCTTTTTACTTATTAATCTGACTCCTTGTCAATAACATACTTTCATTATCTTAAGCATTCTGTAATTATAGTATCATCAAACAAGTTCTTAGTTAATGAGATAAAAATGAAACATACTTACACTATCTAAACTGTAAATGGGTACCATCCAAAGAATCCTATTGGAAAAGGAAAACAGAAGTTTAAAACATTTTATGTCATATTTATGAAATAAGCCAACATAACAGTAGTGGAATCAAAATTATTAAGATGTACCTTATTATTGGTTTTTGTAGTTCAGGTTGTGTATAATGCACTAAGTGTTGCAATATCACCCACAGTGATATAGGAATAGTCAACAGCAAAAAGATTCCAGCAATAAACCAAGCCTTGGTGTGTATTCCAACCTTAAGAAACAAAATAACATGTTAGTATAAATTCTGATATTAAAACGAAAGAGCTTGGCCAGGCTCAGTGCCTTGTGCCTATAATCCTAGCACCTGGGGAGGCCAAGGTGGGAGGATCGCTTGAAGCCAGGAGTTTGAAACGAGCCTGGACCTACAAAGTAAGACCCCCGTCTCTACAAAAAAAAAAAAAAATTAAAAAATTGAAAAAAATTTGCGGGGGAGGGGGGACTTTTATATTTACTTGTAATCTTGCCTTTAAGAGTATGAATCTTTTTTTTTTTTTTTTAAGGGGAAAAGGTGGGCATTTATTTTTGATGCTTGAAGGATTGAGCAGTTTACAATTAAAATAGAACTAAGGTCTACAACCTTAAGTATCACTGTTTCTTTTCTTTTTCTTTTTTTTTTTTTTTTGAGACAGTTTTGCTCTGTTGCCCAGGCTGGAGTACAGCGGCGCGATCTTGGCTCACTGCAACCTCTGCCTCCGGGGTTCAAGTGATTCTCCTGCCTCAGCCTCCCAAATAGCTGGGATTACACACCCAGCTAATTTTTTTGTATTTTTAGTAGAGACGGGGTTTCGCCCTGTTGGCCAGCCTGGTCTGGAACTCTGGACTTCAAGTGATCTGTCCGCCTCGGCCTCCTGAAGTGCTGGGATTACAGGCACGAGCCACCGTGCATGGCCCAGTTTCACTGTTTGAACAAGACTTTTTCTTCCTCTACCAGGGGCCAAAGATAAAAGAGGTAGAAGACAAAAGTATGGAGAACAAATGCATTTTTACAACAATAAATTTCCACATTAAAATGTACAGAAAGCTTGAAAAGGGCTGAGTGAGGTGGCTCATGATTGCTTGAGCCCAGGGGTTCCACCTAGACCAGCCTGAGCAACATGGCGAGATGCTATCTCTACAAAAAATAAATTAGCGAGGCATGGAAGCATGTGCCTGTAGTCCTACCAACTAGGAAGACTGAGGTGGGAGATCTGCTTGAGCCCAGGAGGTCAAGGCTACAGTGAGCCAAGATTTGTGCCACCGTACTCCACCCTGGGCAACAGAGTGAGACCCTGTCTCAAAAACAAAAACAAACCAAAAGCTAATACAAAGTCTTACTGATTGTGGGGGCGTTAACCAAACAGTAAATGAAAAGCAAATATATGGAGGTGAAGACTCTAAAAGGAATGTCTGAGCACTCATATTACAGGGCTTTTTGCTTTTATCCATTTCATTTAAAATTGAGTACAGTAGTCCCCACTTATATGTGGGGATTAGGTTCCAAGACCCCCAGTGAATGCCTAAAACTGTAGATAGTCCCAAATCCTATATGCATATACTATGTTCTTTCCTATACATATATACTTATGATAAAGTTTAATTCATAAATTGGACACACAGTAAGTGGTTAACAATAAAATAGAACAATTATATATTGTAATAAGTTATTTAAAACTTATAAATTACTTATTTCTGAAATTTTCCATTTAATATTTTCAGACCATGGTGGACAACAGGTTACTGAAACCAAGGGAAGTGAAATTTCAGTGATGATCTAAGAAAATAATAATAGGATAAGCATATTCTAGATCTTCTTTTTTATAAAGTGATCATTAAGAATGGTACTGCGGCCAGGCGCGGTGGCTCATGCCTGTAATCCCAACAATTTGTGAGGCTGAGGCGGGCAGATGGTTTGAGTCCAACATTGTGAGACCAGTGTGGGCAACATGGCAAAACTCCATCTCTACAAAAAATACAAAAAATTAGCTGGGTGCCAGAGGATCACTTTAGCCCAGAAGGTCAAAGCTGCAGTGAGCCATGATTGCGCCACTGCACTCCAGCCTAGGTGACAGAGTGAGACCCTGGCTCAAAAAAAAAAAAAGAAAAAAAGAAAAAAAAGTATTGCCAAGTAATTGCTTTTTTTGATTGCTTTAGTTCCAAAAACTAGAACTTGGTGGTACACTTAAGAGAAAAATGATGTGCTAGTGACTAATGAAGGTCAAGTGTCCTCAGTGTGCTATAAAGAAGAAAGTTGTTTTTGTTTTTTAAACAATCATAAAACAAGTGACTAGAGACTTGGTCACTGCAGGACAAATTTTAAAATCCTGTACCACATAGTATCATTTTTACAGTGCAAGTGGTAATTTAGTTTCAGAAAAACATCATCTCTCCACATTAATGTCATTAATTTTAATTACTGGTTTTACAGTTGTTTTGATTTTTGAGCTATATAAAAGTTACATGCACAAGAAATTTAACCTATTTTATGTGTGTATATATTTAAGTAACATTATAATAGAATAACTCAACACTAGGTATCTGCAGAAATTATCAATATAATTTTTTAATTTTATGTTTACCTCTAAGTAATTTATTCAAATTTGAGACACACTGATATAGATACCAGTGATATTATTCTTAATCTTTATCAGCCATGAGTTGAGTTTTTGGGCTCACGAAATGAGGAGGAGATAAACAGATTTTTTTTCTAGGGTAACTTGAGGAAAGAAGAGAGGAAAGAAAAACCCTTAAAGACAAGCAACCAAGAATAAGTTAACTCTCCCTCAGCAAAATGCTTCAAAACAGAGAGTGGAGATGAATAGGGGAGAGTGCTTTCTGGGCCAGGTCTTCCTGAGGGGAGAGAGTAGAACTGACCTAAGGGCATGAGGTAAATGTGCTGAGATTAAAAAAAAAGTGTGCTGAGGCAAAAAGACTAGAGCAGCATGCCATCACATGCACATTCACTTCAGGTATACATGGTCAGCCAAGTGAGTGGGGAAAACAGTTTAAACAGTGCAGATGGTCATCCTACCATTCCAATAAATGAGTATATGCCCCACCATGGGCATGGGATGAGCTTCCAGAACTGTGAGAAAATGAATTTCTGTAGTTTAAGCCACTCAGGCTATGGTATTTTCTTACGGCAGCCTGGGGAGACCAAGATAAACTCTCACATTTCTATCTGCAGCTCAAATCTTTCTGACCATTAGATGTGCATATCCAACAGCATATCTGACATGCCTATTGAATGTCTCTTATTAAACTAAATGTCCATAAAAGAGCTCAATTTCTCTCAAACCTGTTCCTAACCCTCAATTTTCTATCTCAGTAACTAGCACCATTTACACAGTTGTTCAAATAAAAAACTTCAGAATCATCTTTGATTTGTTCCTTTCTCTCACTGCTTCTCCTCTGGAATCCAATCTCCCTGCTAAGTCTTGTTTGCTCACTTCTAAGGATACTTACAATTCAGTTTTCCATTTCCACTCCTGCTATCCTTACCGGGGCCATAAACTATCACAGCCCAGGCACCCACCACCTCTCACTACCATGAAGAGCTTTCTAACTTCCCTTCACTTCTGCTTTATTTTCCATAGCTGGTAGAGTGGTCTTTTGAAGTTATGCAATTAGACTGCCCTGCATGGTGACTTCTCAGATCTTTTCTGGTTTCCTCCACAGCATTTTATATAATTTTATTGATTTGTTTTTGTTGGTCCCTTTTGTCTCCACCACTAAGTTCTATGGAGGTAAGTGTTCTCTCATATAGTATACAAAGCCTGATTCATTACTGGGACTCAGTCATTTGGCAGAAAGAGGGGGAAAGAAAACGAAGTAAAATATGTATCGTGGTAGATGGTGATAAGTCCTATGGAAAAAATACATAAAGCAGAGAAAGGAATATGAAGAGTCGGGGAGGGGATGTTGACAATGTTAAATAGAGTAGTCAGGTGACATTTGAGTAAAGACCTGAAGAACATAAAGGAATGAGAATAATATCTATGGAAAGGACATTCTGTGAAGGGGAAACTTCGTGCAAAGGTTCAAGGAGGGAGCATGCCTGGGATTTTTGAACAAAGCCGTGCAGTGGAAGCCTAGGACTTGAGGAGAAAAAGTCAGAGGGGGATCGGGTTGGAGTTGTGTCAGATCATGTTGGACCTCGATGGCCACAGTGAGGAATATTGGCCTTTACTCTAGGACTAGAAGTGATTTAAGAGGACACACATAATGTGCCAAGTTTTAACTGGTTACTCTGGCTGGTGTGTTGAGAAGCGTCCAAGCAAGACATGTTGAGAACTTGGCTTAGGACAAGTACAGACTGCAGATTCCAATTTTTCTTAAAAGCTAGTGGTACCTAAAAACTACATTTGAAACTAACAACTAAAAGAAGTCTTAAACTGGACTGATATTATGCATATTATTAACCTTTAAAGTAGTTCCTATACCATACTCTAAGGAAATATTTCAAAGTAAGAAAATCCCATTTGTATTAAGATGCTTATACCTAAGTTTTTGTAGACAAATTGTGGAAATAACCTAAATATCTAACAAATGGGAAATATTGAATGTAGCAGAATATTACATGGCCATTAAAAATAACTACATGGGCCAGGCGCGGTGGCTCATGCTTGTAATCCCAGCACTTTGGGAAGCCGACGCGGGTGGATCACAAGGTCAGGAGTCGAGACCAGCCTGGCCAACATGGTGAAACCCTGTCTGTACTAAAAATACAAAAATTAGTTGAGTGTGGCGGCAGGCACCTGTAATCTCAGCTACTCGGGAGGCTGAGGCAGGAGAATCCCTTGAACCCGGGAGGCGGAGGTTGCAGTGAGCTGAGATCTCGCCATTGCACTCCAGCCTGGGCAACAGGAGCAAAACTCCCTCTCATAAACAAACAAACAAACAAAAAACTATATGGACTATGCTAGTATGGAAAGTCATCAGAAAATAATTTAGTCTAAATAGAGAACACAAATCTATATTAAATACAGTTTATGTAAAAATCATTTCCACAATAAAGAAGGGCCTAAAATAGTCATGGTCTTATTATAGTTCTTGTAATAGGTGTTCCTCTGTAAAAGTACTTGGTGGGTTTTATTAACTCCGAATTTAAAGTTCATTATATAATATTTATATCTGAGTTATTTACCTTGGGGTTTTCCAGCTTGTAGTACATTACTGATGTCACAATAAGCATATGACATCAAAAAATATATATAAGGGACTTTTTGCAAAACCTTTGTTGGGTAAGAGCTAATTTCCACAGTAAAAACAAACACCAAAGTTAAAACAACTAGAACCCTTTGATTCAGGAAGCTAGTTAAAAGCTAATAAAATTCAAAACATGGTTTTCAAGGTAGTTTATTTGACCTAGTTTCGTCCAATGTCTGAACAGATCAGATTTCAGGAATAAAATTACCTTACTTTCAGGGAACTGATGAATACTTGCAAAACAGTGCCCTTCTAAGCAGCTATATTAATATATTCCATTTTCTCGACCCGGTCCCACCTCCACCTGTAGCATGACTTGAAGAACCGTGAACAAGAAATTAGACAGGTTTATATCCTCAGAGTAGGCTCGTTTACATTAGATGGTTTTCAGGATTGTCAGGGCAGAAATGGGGGAAGGGTGTCTCCTTCCCAACCATAGATGGGTAGAAGAAAGTGTAGAAGCTGATGGTGCAGAACCCTCTTACCTCCAGTTTCTGTAATTCCCACACGCATAGGGGAACCGCAACCACAATTGACACCAGGTAGATGACCGCTACTAAAGGTCGAATCCACTGTCTCCAGTTCCTCCAGGTACAAGTGCAAGGCATGTTTTCGCACAAATCAGATCCGGTTAGCAAGGGAAAAGAGCTCGAAAAGATTGTAATGGGGAGCCCTGTTCTCTGGCTGTTTTGTCAACTCGCATACTACGGAGAAAAAAGCTGTCGGGCGACTTTACGAACAGCTCCAGCCGCCTCCTGGACCGGCGCTGTGTCTTCTTCTGCTGCTCCTGCAAATGTAGCCGCTCAGGGTGCTATTGGCGAGCAGTGCAGGCAACATCCTTTCTTCCCCACCCCGCATCTACCAAGTTGTACTGCGGTGGAATCCCAGGCAGAGCGGCTGCTCTCACCTGGGGATCCCCCTGAGCTCTGCCTGCACCATGGCTTCCAGGAGAGCAGCACAGACCAGGAACCGGCCTCTAGGGACCTTGCACACTCCGGTTCTGTCTCGCAGCTGCCTGCCCACTCGCTCTTTTCTTTGGGGATCGAGCTTCCTACCTCCCGCACTGGCAGGCGTCTCTTCACCCGATTCCGCTAGGGGGTAAGGCCCCAGGATCTCCTCATTCTCTCACACGGGACATCCCCTAAGGCGGAACCCAAGGCCAAACCAGGACTTTCAGCTCTTTTCCGCTTCCGCCCCTGCTGTCTGAGGCAGGTGATTCGTCGTCACCGCCAAACTGGACCCGCCCCATCCGCCTCACTTTGCGCTCTCTGATTGGTCAGATGTGGGGGCGGGGCTGCAGGATTGCGTACCGGGGTTAGAAAGAAGAGCAGGTGCGTGGAGGAGGATGGAATTGCCGCAGATGGTCCAGTGGGCTATTGCAAGGATTCTGGAAGCTGCGGGAATTGTTTGAGGACACTTGAAGCACACCTACTACATTCTTCTGCTGGCGTTATTCCAGTTTAAAGGAAGCTTGGGTAAGGGGCGGCTACTTCAGAGTTGGACTGGAAGAGAGAAGGCCCATCTCTACACAAAACATCCCCCATTCAATCTAGAGTGGATACAGAAGCCGGCTGGAGTAAGAAGACAGGGAAGAATGGGAAACCTCCACCTAGTTTTCTGTCAGTTGCTAGAATCTAGGGTCCAGGCCGCTTGGTTATTTCTGGATCCTACAGAAGGATCATTCTAAAGGTAGCTTAATTTTAGAATTAACCGCAAATACGGAATGTCCTTTCCACATTTGGAACTTGTGTTAAAAGTTTGCACTCATTTAAGTTTTAAAAAGTTGACATTCCAGCTGACAAAGAAGTTTTATATGCTTAAAGCCTTTAGCTAAACCAATAGAGTAAACAAATACCTACTTCTCAATTACATATACAAATGCGTTTTATATTGTAATTGTAATTTTCAGGGGGACAGGCACTGTACTAAGTTCATTACCTACATTATGTAAGTTGTTCTGCACAGAAATTTTGAGAGGTAGGCATTTTTCCACTTTACAGATGAAAAAGTCAAGTGGCTAATAAATTTGCCCAGGCTCACTAAGCTAGCTAAGTGGTAGTGTGGAGATAGCAACCTTGGTCTTTCTGACTCCAAAGGGCATTATATTTAAGCATTTGACCTGCTAGTACCTGCCACCTGGGGAATTTCCGCCTAATGACCATATGGATAAGGATGCTTGTAACATTGAGTACACCTAGCCCAGGAGTCTCACAGAGACACCTAAGGAATATTATGAGCCCCTTTTTTGGTATCGTCTGTTTGGAGCTTGACTTCACCGCCTACTTCTCAGTCATTAACATTTGTATTTTACAACCTGACCCAAACTGCTTTCTACCGGAAAAATAGGCCTTTTGTTTGTTCTTCCTAAGCTTACTTTAAAAATGGAAATTAAGGCTGGGTGCGGTGGCTCACGCCTGTAATCCCAGCACTTTGGGAGGCCGAGGCGGGCGGATCATGACGTCAGGAGATCGAGACCATCCTGGCTAACACAGTGAAACTCCGTCTCTACCAAAAATATAAAAAATTAGCCAGGCGTGGTGGCGGGCGCCTGTAGTCCCAGCTACTCCGGAGGCTGAGGCAGGAGAATGGCGTGAACCCGGGAGGCGGAGCTTGCAGTGAGCCGAGATCAAGCCACTGCACTCCAGCCTGGGCGACAGAGCGAGACTCTGTCTCAAAAAAATAAAAAAATAAAAAAAAAATTGAAATAAAAAAACAATTCCTGATCATTAAATTAATGCTTGCTCTATTGTTAAAGTTCATAAAAAAGAAGAATAATGAAGAGAAAGTTAATCTTACTCTACGGCCAAGTATAACTACTCTTTACTTTTTTAGTACACAGTAGAGGCTATCTTGGATATGCTGTATGCGTAGATTGTCTCTGTGCTTTCAGCTACAGCGTTTTTGCTGCCTATAATCTTTCCCAGTCTTTCTCATGGGCAAACTTTTTTTGCCTAATTTGTGAGACATTCCTTTATTTTTGTTTCCCCATGTATTCTTACAGCATTTATATGGTATTATACTCATTTACTTATTTGTCTTGTTTAGATTTTGAATTCCTAAAGCAAAAATCTTAATCCATTAGAAAAAAGCAAAAGAGAGAAGAGATGAGACAGATGCACAAATGATTTCACATACCAGTTTGTGAACTGGAATTCTTCTATGGTGAAATTTCTTCAGATCAGCAGAGAAATTAAAAACAAAATTACAGATTGAGTATGCCAAATTTGAAAACCTGAAATTCAGAATGCTCCAAAATCCAAAACTTTTTGAGTGCTTATATGATGCTCAAAGGAAATGCTCCTTGAAACACTTCAGATTTTGGATTTTCAGATTTGAGATGCTCAACTGGTATGTATAATGCAAATGTTCCCCAATCTGAAAAAATCTGAAATCCAGAACACTGCTGGTCCAAAGCATTTCAGATAAGATATATGAATTTTTCATTTAGTTAAATTTATTCACTCTTAAGGACCATGTTTTATTTTGAAATTGTTTATCCTATTTTTTAATATGATAATAGTAGTTGTTCTTCAAATGTTTTTACTTTGGAGAATAAATAGTTGATAGCTTTATTTGCCCACCATTTGTTTCATTTTTTTCTCTCGACCTGTAAGATCCTAAAGTCTAGTAAGGATAGGGAATACGCCATAATGCTGATGTGATCCTAATCTACTTGCTTTGCATGCTATAGGCATTCTCTGCATTCTTTCTGGATATGAGAGCCTAAGCCTGAAGGTGGATCTGAGCTTGATGGTGTTTGAAAAATAAGAAATGGTTAAAATTGGGAGATGGTGCTACGGTCAAAAACAAGCTATTAGTCAACTTTGATGCAAGTTATAGAGGTTAATTGAAGTTTGTTACTGCTGCATCACATGAAAATCGGTGGAATTTGCTATTCTTGAAGGATAAATTTGGATTAATCTGAATTAAGATAATAGATTAAATGCACTTTGAGGGATCCTGGGGGATGGACACTGTTAACCCTTTGCCATGTATCTCCATTTCTCTATAAATATGTCCGTGGTAGTTTTAAAACCTGGCTGCAACTTCTTTGATACTCATCTGATAACAAGATAGAGTCTGTGTTCCCTCTCTTTACATGTATGTGGGCTTGTGATTGATTTTAACCAATAGAAGTTGGTGAAAGTGGTCACCGTCACCATATGTGACTTCTGAGGCTAGGTCATAAAAGACCATGCAGTACCACCTTGTCTGCTGGAACGTTTACCTTTTGGAACTCTCAGCCTTCCTGTGAGAAGTTCCACTGCCTGAGGCTGGCATGTTGTGAGAAAGCCCAAGACAGACAGAGAGACCCCTTGAAGGTAATACTTGTCAACAGTCACAGCTGAGCCCAGGCTTTGAGTCAGCCCAGCCTAGGTGCCAGTCACGTGAGCTGAGAAGCTGATTCCAGCTCCTAGCCATTCTCGCTGCTCAGCCATTTGGCTCATCCCAGCTGAGGCCCTCATCATGGCCAGAGACATACCATGCCTGCTCTGCCTTGTCCTAAGTCCTGACCTGAAGAATTCATGAGGGTAATGATTGTCGTTTTACTTCAGTGAGTTTAGGGTTGTTTGTTACACATCTCTTCCAGTGAATAGATAACTGAAACAGTTGTCTTTTGTCTCTACATTTATGTACTGTTTATCTAATCTGAAAGAAGTTTCTTGCTTATAGTGACTTTTTTTTTTTGCCTATAGCCTACACACAGTCCATTAGGTTTTTCTTTTTTTAGGGACAGTTGGCTCCAGAGTCTGAGATTGTGCTAACTAATCCATGAGTTAAGTGAGTTTTAGATCTAAAGGTTGCAAGCATGCAGGTGAGAGATCTGAGTCTTTACAGTATGCTTAATTTTCCAATGTTTCCTTTTTACTCCTTTCCAACACATGGGAGAGGAAATGGTTTGCTATGCAGCAAATGAGTGCAGAAGAAAATAAAAGTAGCACAAGTGGTAAAATTAAACTTTCAAATCTGAACCTTGAAGCTATTTCTGTCCACTTCTAAGCTTCAACTTTACCTACCACTGTATTTCAGTGGCATTAACTGCATTTACATTTTGCAACTATCACCCCTATCATCCCCAGAACTTTTTTATCACCCAAAGAGAAAATGTGTACTCATGAAACAACTCCCCATTAGCCCTTGCCTCTGGCCCTGGTAACCATTGTTCTGCTTTCTCTCTTTATGAATTTGACTATTCTTGGTAATTCATATATAGAATAATATAATATTTGCCCTTTTGTATCTGGCTTATTTCACTTAGCTTGATGTTTTCTAATTTTGTCCATGTTGTATCATACATCAGAATTTCATTCCTTTTTATGGTTGAATGATATTCCTTTATGTGTATATGCCACATTTTGTTTATCCATTCATCTATTGATATGACATTGGGTGGTTTCCACCCTTTGCCTATTGTGAATAATGCTGCTGTGAACATGGGTATACAAATGTCTGCTCAAGTGCCTGCTTTCAGTTGGTTTCTACATTTTTAAAGAGTTGTAAAAGAATATTTAAAAATATTTACTATGGAACTTTTATAGAAAAAGTTTACCAACCTCTGATTTAGAGTAAATTTTAAAATTTTGATAATGGGCTATTATGAAGTTGCTGAGTGAATCTTTCCATAAAGTTCATTCATTTCTTCATGAGGAAGGTGATACTTAAGTCTTAGTAGAATTTCTCTAAATATTTGAGGAACTCTGTTTGGTCCCAAGACCAACACTGAAAAATTACTGCTTTGTTTTTGTTATTAAGGAAGAACGAAATTCACTGGTTTGAAAGCAAGATTCAGTGATTTTAAGGGCTCCTGCAGTGAATTTAGAATGAGAGAGCACAAGAGTTCTTTAGAGCCAGCATTGAGCTATGAAAAGGCCCCACTGTGTATAATTAGGTATGCAGAAGCTAGAGGCACTGTCCTTTCCACTTTTCATCTGCTACTCTAATTTTACTCTGAGCAGGCAATGTCCTTTGAATCCTAGCATGTCCCTAAGGCAGAAGTTTCCAAACTTTCATGTTTCACGGTGCCCTTAGAATCTCACTAGTTTTTTCATGGTGTCCTTTAGCCAAAGAAATATCTAATAGTTTCACTTATTAAGTAATTAGGTCCAAACACCTAATTACAGATATTCACATAAGATCTGACAGATGTT
Source organism: Pongo pygmaeus (assembly GCF_028885625.2). Classification (NCBI taxonomy): domain Eukaryota; kingdom Metazoa; phylum Chordata; class Mammalia; order Primates; family Hominidae; genus Pongo; species Pongo pygmaeus. The sequence goes on along the minus strand of NC_072376.2, from coordinate 160,516,910 downwards.
TCTGTGTTTCTTTAAAAAGTATAAAACATCCTAAGGTGCTTCTGTGAATTCACTCCAGCACGCTGTTGCTCTTCAGCACACGATTTGGGAGTTGCAGTCCCGTCTGTGCTTCTGACCTGGACTAGCCTTTGCCCTTGGCCTTGCTTCTTATTTTATTCCAGATACTGTTCCCCACATTTTCAGGGCTTGCCCAACAATTGTTTCTCATGGCTTCTTCTGCTTTATAGATTTAAGTTTTACATTCTTGATTCACATTTATTCCCCCAGTATATTAACTTTTATATTGGGTTTTCTTTATAAAGGTTCTTTGTTTAAACTACTGAAATAAATATTTAAATGAATAGAACATTTGCCCTCATCTTTAAAGATGTGTTACTAGAATTACCGGATTAATCACTATAGTGCTCTCTAGTTTCCTCACAAGAAAGGTGATAAAGCAGTTTGAGCACCCAATAGGCCTTAGAAGTATATGAGGTGCTTTGTCACTAAGCGAAGAAAATACTTTGAATGGTGCAAACAACTTACATAGTAAATAATAAATTACCTTTTCTATAAATTATTACTCACTAAGTAAGCTTTCCAGTAGCTCTATCTGGTGGGGAAGTTTCTTTTTTTTTTCTCTTTCTTATCTCCATTGATGTTTTATTTTCAGACCAATTTAAGTGATACTTCTAGAATATCAAGTTTCAGGTTAAAAGGAACGAGAAAAACTTAAATTACTTTAACAGATTTAAAACTAGGTAATAAAGTAGATTTGGGAGAAAAGGTCTTTCTGGTTAGGAAGAAGATTCTGTGTATTATTAAAAATGTGAGAAAGGAAAAATATTTTTATACAGAAACAAATTCTTTTAGGATTTAAATCAAAATTGTTATGCCCTGTATTTGTCCATTAGATGCTAGCTTGTGGTGATCCCCATAGAAAGAAGGCTTTGACTTACACAACATAAAGAGAATTCATGGGGAATTTTGTCCTAGTGTGGAGGAGTTTTCTTCTTTGAACATGAGGAGTGGTCTCTATGGAGTTTGAATTTTACCTTTACTTTGCTCATGTATTTAAGGCTGTTGATTGTCCTTGTGTAAACTCATGAGCACCTGTTCTAGATGGTTTTCTATGGGTAGGATGTGTGTGTTCGCATGCCCGTGTAACTCCTCCCACACTGTAAAAGGAATGTTGTGTGCATGCATAGCTCTGAATAGAGTCCATCAGGCTTGGGCCATAAATGGTGCCTCTACTTATGAGGTATCTTTACTATGTAGAGGTAGAACTACTAGATATTTTTCTCCAATAGTATAAATTCTATGATTTGCATTTTCCAATTTTCTTGTTTGGGAAATGAGAGGAAAACAGAAGAGCAAGGTCTTTGTTTTTTCCCTTCTTGCTTCATCCTCTCCCTAGAACCATGTGTAGGTCAGGATGTAAGAATCTGGCAATTGCCCTAGAACCAAGCTTTTAAAATGTTCTCTGTTCTCAGAAATACCAGCTTTGTGATCAATGTCCCCAGGGAGGAAGATTTAAGGGGAAAAGCATCTTATCTGATGTACAAGATACATCTGTTTTCCATTGCCACCAGAACAAATGAACACAAACTTAGTGGCTAAAGTAATGTGTATTTAGTATCTTACAGTGCTGGAAGTCAGAAGTCTAACATGAATTTCAAAGGGCTAAAACCAAGGGGACAGCAGGCTGCATTCCTTTCTGGAGGTTGTAGGGGAGAATCTATTTCCTTGCTCATTCAAGTCAGTGGCAGAATTCAGTTCCCTGCAGTTGTAGGACTGAGGCCCCGCTTTCTTTCCTGGCTGTCAGCTGAGGGTCATTCATAGCTTCTAGAGAATGTCCACACTCTTTGGTTCATGGTCAGTCCCCTTCCTTCACCTTCAAAGCCAGCAACAGAGAGTTGAGTCCCTTTCATGTAATATCCCTTCTTCTTCATCTTATACTCTTAAGGACCCACGTGATTAGATTGAGCACACTCAGATAATCCAAGATATTTTCCCCAATTCTTCTTTGTTATTGGTTGATTGATTGTACAAATGGGTCTTGCTATGTTACTCAGGCTGATCTCAAACTCCTGGGCTCAAGCAATCCTCCTGCCTCAGTCTCCCAAAGTGCTGGGATTACAGATGTAAGCCACTGTGCCTGGCCAATGTCTTCATCTCAAGGTTCTTAACTTTAACCACATCTACAAAATCCCTTTCTGCTCTGTGAGGTAACATATGCACAGTTTCTGGAATTGGGACATGGACATCTTTTGTGGGAGGATGGTCATTATTCTGCTTACCACACTGGTGGTGTTAAAAGAAATAAGTCTTCAATTTTCAATCATTCCACAGGTCTCAGTTTTGTATACTGTGTATTAATATCCAGAGCTCCTTTTCCTATGCTAAATTTAGACTTTTCTACATACACTCATAAGCATTTGAAGACAATTCTTTTTTTTTTTTTTTTTTGAGACAGGGTCTTGCTGTGTTGACCAGGTTGGAGTGCAGTGACATGATCTCAGCTCATTGCAACCTCTGCCTCCTGAGTTCAAGCATTCTCCTGCCTCAGCCTCCCAAGTAGCTGGGACTACAGGCATGTACCACCACACCTGGGTAATTTTTATAATTTTTTAGTAGAAATGGGGTTTCACCATGTTGACCAGGCTGGCCTTGAACTCTTGACCTCAAGTGATCCACCCACTTCGGCCTCCTGAAGTGCTGGGATTACAGGCATGAGCCACCACACCTAGCTGACAATTCTTTTATAATATTTAATTATATAGAATAAAGGGAGAGAAATAGTGAGGGGGGATATGGAAATGAGTTTTACTTTTCCTCCCAAAGTGGAAGAAAGTAACAACAATCTGTGAACATGTTTAAATGCTGATGGGAAGGAACTGGTAGAGAAGGAGAGCTGAATGTGGGGAACTGGAAATTATTCCTTGAATCTGTTCTTCCTTTCCGTCATAGTAAAAGAGTTTTAGTTAGGCACCTGGCCATCCAGGTAGAAACTACATTTCCCAAACTCCCTTGCAACTAACGGTCTGAATAGTGACTAGGTTCCCCTAGTAATGCACTCTCTTGGTATGCTGGAAGGCAGAATGAGGTATCCAGCACAGTTGTGGTCTTCCAGTGGAATTCTAGGGTTCATCATTCAGAAACTGGTGGCAGTGGCAGTGGCAGTTTTTAAATTTGTCTCTTTAAAGCCCTGTTATTAGCAACCAGCTCTGCTACTACCTAGCAGGAGGTTTGGAGAACACCTCTTCACCAAGCACTGGGGAAGGGTCCTTCCTTGGTAGCTGTCCTCTGACTTCCAGAGAAGACAATGGAAATGCTGCAAAAATGGCATGTCCCGATTACAAGGAGAAAATGGGATTCCAGAGAGATGGAGGGTAGGTGGGAGATGTTAACAGACAAAGACAAATTTATGTGCAGTTAGCACAATGCGTCATGGAGAAGGAATGGTCGTAGGAGTGTTTCGAAATGAAATCAACAGGCAGCTTACTGAGGTCCACTGAGTAGACCTAGACCTCTAGGACTACTGGGCAGAAACAAACTAGACACCATGTTAGGATTCATGGCTTCCTACTAGAGTCTCAGAACTCAGCCAGTGGACGGATGAAGCCCCTCAACAGAGATGGAGGCCAGGTGCCTCTGAAGAAGAACTCTGTAGTTTAGCCATAGTGTATCCAGTGGATTTCCTCCCAAGTCTTCCACAGGGTGACCTGGAGCTATTCACCCAGGGGTCTGTGGACTGGGAGAAGGGAATATAAAACCTACTGGGAAGTATCACATACTGGCTCTGATTTTACACTTATGCCAGAGACCAAAAACATTACAATCGTCTGCCAAAGTAGGGCTTATGGATGTTAGATGAATTTGTGGGTCCAATTCATGTAACAGTGGACCTACTGGGATTGCAGGCCCATCCAGTGTATATTATCCCAGTCCCAGGATATCTGGTGGGAATACATACACACACACATATATGCATACATGTACACATACACATGCATGTACACATACACATGTACATGCATATACATACACATATAGTTGGTAACTAGCAGGATACCATTCTGGTTCCCTGTCCTGTTGAGTGAAGGCTACTATGAAAGGAAGGACTATCTAGGGCCACTGGAGCTCTTCCCAAACAATTCACCAAGCTAGTAAACAGTAAGCGATCCTGCTGGGGGGATTGTACAAATTACTGCTGCCATAAAGACCTTGAGAGAAGCAGGGGTAGTAATTCCTACTATATCTGCATAAAACTTTTCTATTTGGCTGGAACAAAAGCCTGACGGGCCTTGAAAATGACAGCAGATTATTGCAAACCTAATCAGGTGGTGACATTAGTTGCAGCTATGGTTTTAGATACAGGATATTTACTGAAACAAATGATCCCCCCAGGCACCTGACATACAACTGTTGTCCTGAAAATACATTCTTTCCCATCCTAACCAGTAGGCAAAATCAGAAGCAGTTTGCATTTATATAGCAGAGACAAGGGTATATCTTTATTGTATTCTGTGGAACATCACACGAGTTCTTTACATTGATGAGCATGTTGTTTGTTGGACCTAGTGAGAAGGAAGTAGAAAATATATATGCTAAGGGTGGGAGATAAACCCTCTGAAAGTTCAGGGCCCTGCCACCACTTTGGTGACATTTGAAAAGAGTCCAGTGGTTTGTAGCATGTTAGGAAATCACAAATGGCAGGACTTTGCACCCTCCACCACAAAGAAAAAGCCACTGTATTTGATGAGCCTCTGGATTTTCGTGACAACATATACCACATTTGGGCATGCTGCACTAACCTACTTAGGAAATAACCTATAAGCTTCCAGTCTTAAGGAAGTCCTGGAACAAGAATAAGACCTGCAGCATGTCCAGGCTGGGTTGAAAGTTGACATGCCACTTGAGTCTTATGACCTAATGGATTCAATGGCATTGGAACTGTAGCATGGCAGCAGAGATGCTGTTTGGAGACTCTGGCAAGTCCCAGAACAAAGTACTTGGTTGTCTAGTGACTGGACAATCTAAAACACCCACCACAAACTATCATCTGATCACAACCATAAAACTGGGCATGCCCAGAAGTATTCCATTGTAAAATGGAAATGGCAATTACGAGACGAAGCCCTAACAGGTCCAGAAGATACCAATAAACTATTTTGTAAACTGAGCATGAGCAAAAGGCTCAGACTCATATCTTATTGTGAGTTGGTATCAATTCAGACATACTGTTACCTGAAACCTGAAATATTAGTATAGTTACATTTAAGATGTGGGAAGTTGGGAGGGAGAAACAACTAAATAACACAAAATACAGCGACTACAATCCTCCAGGTTGAAAACTGTATGAATATTGTAATTTTTCATTACCTTTGACAGCTCTAAGTTACATGGTTGTGATGCTCACACATATTTAGTTTTTTTTCTCCTCTTAGAAACCTGAAAGATTACACTTTGCTGTCCTCCTCGCAGTTGGGGCCATGTGGTCCTGGCCAATAGGTTATGAGGTGAAGTCACATATATCACTTTCAGGCTGAAGTATTTAATTGCTGTTGTAATAATCTGTTGCACTCTCTCCTCTTACTTCAGCAAATCTTGCTACCTGGAGCAGCTGGAATGATCCTAGATGACTGAAACGTGCAATGTGTTGGTCAACACTAAATAAAATCAAAGTACTTAAAAATCTTTCCTTTTATTTTTAGTTGATGCATAATAATTGTCTATATTTATGTGATATTTTGATACATGTATACAATGTGTAACGATCAAATCAGTGTAATTGGCATATTCATCACCTCCAGCATTTATCATTTCTTTGTGCTGTGAACATTCAGAATTCTCTCTTCTAGCTTTTGAAAATATACAATAAATCATAGTTAACTATTTTCACTCTAATGTCTGCAGAACACCAGAACTCATTCCTCCTCTCTAGCTGTAATTTTGTATTCATTAACTAACCTCTCCCCCTCCTCCTCTCCCACCTGCCTTTTCTAGCTTTTAATATCCACAATTCTACTCTCTGCTTCTATGAGCCTACATATGAAAGAGAAGATAAGGTGCTAAAATTTCCTTGGCATAACATAGAGGGAGAAATGTAAAGATTTTGGAAATAAAGATACTAGAGTAGATTTTTCATGTGTAGCCCACCCAGTCACCCTCCCTCTAACGTTATCTACCCAAGAAGAGCCCTGATATATAGTGATGTTTGTGATCATAAATATCAAAATAGAGTCACTTAAGACAAGTGACTCAGGCCATGGTCAAAGTGGAAACCATGTGCAGGGTGAAGGGAAATAGACACACTTTATGTTATTGTCAAATAATTGTTTTGCGTGAACACTGGAATGATTTTTAAAAACGATTAGTGATCATATGATTCAGTCAAGAGTCCAGCTGAAAACACATGGTAAATTAAATTGAGTGATTTGAAGAGAGTTTAACAGGTTATTCACAAAGGCTTGGGCGAAGAGTATGGAAACCATTTGGGATGGTGCAGTAATGGGACAAAAAGGAGGAAGTAATGACCTCTAAAGGGAGGTAGACAGGCTGTGTGAATGAGCCATCCGAAAAGAGCTGTGACCTTCTGTGCAAGAATGAGCCCTTAGAGGGGAGCTGAAACAATGAATGCTCAACCTCACTCCTCCCTTGTCTGATCTCTGGTTACTGCCCTCTCTTGTCCAAATCTGATGGAAGCCAGAGGACAGGGAAGCCTGTTGTAGTCCAAACAGATCAGCCTCCCAGGGCACGGAGCACAGCAGAGAAGGGGAGAGGATGGATTTGGTGTGACAAATGGAAGAATTCCAGCCCGACATAATGTAACAGAAAACATTTAAAACATACTGTAACACAAAATATTCCAATTCCCCGATGCTTCCCTTACTGCATAACATTTTTTTCCTTTTTTTTTTTTTAGTGAAAGGGAATGAGCTGGAAATTAGATGTTTGGGATATAAATCTACCTACATTCATATGATACAGTATTGTTTATTTTTATTCTGCACCTATATAAATATTAATCATTTACATTTTTCTTGCTAGTGTCCATCTGAAATTGGCTGATACTGCATCATCATCATTCCTATTTTACCCACGGAGAATGTGATTCATTATGATTTTTGAATATGCCCTCATTCTCCTGTGGCTACCGAAATGGCCTGCTGCAGATTTGACCCAATTATTTCAACCATCTTCACGTTTGATTCTCATCACTATGGGCTGAATGAACTCTGTGGCCATCGACACTGATTATGAAGGGGCTTGCAGGGATAAGGTCGGCTGTGCCACAGACTAATAATCTGGCACAGAAACATTCTCAAGACTCTGTTTAGAAAAAAATCAGTGGAAAAGAAGATGCTGATCCGTTGAAATTCTTTTCTGTTTGAATTTTCAGCTACACTGTCACCAGCATTAAAAAAAAAAAAAAGTAAAATAACAGGCCAGGTGTCCTGAAATAGGCCCCCCATGTCTTTGGAAAGAGCAAATGGGTGACAATATCCAGATCTGAAGGTTACAGCAACACGAAGCTGACCAGTCTGGTTTTGCTCAGGGAACCCAGAGCTGTGCCTTGTGTATTTTCTGAAAGAGGTGAAGGAAGGCAGAGCGAAAACAAAGTTTGAAAGCGAAGACTAGTATACTTTTATGCAAAAAAATATAATACCAAAATGAAGCCTGGTGGCCCAGTTTTCTTTCGAGTTATAGGTAATTCCTCATATTTCTAGTAATGAGCCATTATTGTATTGTATTGCATTGCATTGTATTGTATATTATTGTATATTGCATTAGCCATACCATTGTTGTCTTTATCCATGACCTGAAAGAATTTCAACTTCAAGAAGAGACTGTAGTTTCTTAACTAGATTATTTTAAGTGTGGGAGATTATATGTTTGTGCGTGTGCATATGAATATACAGTTACAAACTCTTACATCTAGCAGGGTTTTGTTTTTCCCCAAAGATGGTTTATGACACTAGACACTTTCTTGTTGTGAAAGCTTATTGATGTTAACTCATATTTCTGTTTATAATATTTATATTATTTGTTTTTATAAACATATCTTACATATTACATGTATAATATGAAAGATCATATTTATTTTGGAAACCACATAATATTGCTGATTTAATAAACAGATTTCTTTAGCCTTACCTGGCAGCTCTTTTTTCAAGAAAAGGTTAGAAATCTTACAACTTATCTCTTAGTTGCTATTTTAATCACTGTTTTCTTTTTTTTTTTTTTCTTGAGACGGAGTCTCGCTCTGTTGCCAGGCTGGAGTGCAGTGGCACAATCTCAGCTCACTACAACCTCCACCTCTGGATTCAAGCGATTATTCTGCCTTAGCCTCCTAAGTAGCTGGGATTACGGACACCCACAACCATGCCTGGCTAATTTTTTTTTGTATTTTCAGTAGAGACAGGTTTTCACCATGTTGGCCAAGCTGGTCTTGAACTCCTGACCTCAGCTGATCCACCTGCCTTGGCCTCCCAAAGTACTGGGATACAGGCATGAGCCACCACTTTTTTCTTTTTCTTTTGCTCAATAGGAATTCAGTATTACTTTTCAAGCTTTTCCACTTTTATATCCCTAATGGTGGAGAAGATTGAACGCCTGTTTCCCAGGGGTCTGAATATTGCAGGGAGGTTCCACAAAAGACAAATTTATCTCAAATCTTATATTTTATTTGAATAATTTATTGGAACTTTGCAATTTATGTACATATGTATACTCATGCACTTATATATAACATATAAAATTAAAACAAATATATATTCACGTATGTTTGTTTTAATTTTTTTTTTTTTTGAGACGGAGTCTTGCTCTGTTGCCCAGGCCGAAGTGCAGTGGCACAATCTCGGCTCAGTACAAGCTCTGCCTCCCGGGTTCACGCCATTCTCCTGCCTCAGCCTCCCGAGTAGCTGGGACTACAGGTGCCCGCCCCCACACCTGGCTAATTTTTTGTATTTTTAGTAGAGACGGGGTTTCACCATGTTAGCCAGGATGGTCTCGATCTCCTGACCTCGTGATCTGCCCGCCTTGGCCTCCCAAAGTGCTGGGATTACAGGCGTGAGCCACCGTACCCGGCCTGTTTTAATTTGTTTAAAGTTTTAATTTACTTACCAATAAATCCGGTAAAACTATGTCCATTTTTGTCTTGGTGGTCTGGATATTCCCTAAGACACTGCTACTCCTTTTATGCACCAAGTTTGAGAGGCCCTAGGCATGCAGGTGGCCTGAATGTCTTTCAGCCATCCAACAAAATATTTACTGAGCACCCACTATTGCTCAGCACTGTACTGAGCACTTAAGTTACTGTGGGGAACTAGACATCCTTTTTCCTGGCTCTGCACCTTTGCCTATGTTAGCCCCTTGTTTAGAATGCCCAGCCGGACATGGTAGCTCATGCCTGTAATCCCAGCACTTTAGGAGGCTGAGGCAGGAGGATCACTTGAGCCTAAGAGATTGAGACCAGCTTGGGCAACATAGTGAGACCCTGTCTCTAAAAAAAAAAAAAAAAAAAAATTAGGCAGGCGTGGTGGTGCGTGCCTGTGGTCCTGATTACTCAGGAGGCTAAGGTGGGAGGATTGCTTGAGCCCAGGAGTTCAAGGCTGCAGTGAGCTATATTGCATCACTGCACTCCAGCCTAGGTGAAAGAGCGAGACCCTGTCTTAGAAACAAAAAAAAGTCTTTGGAAATAAGCCTGGGCAACACAGGGAGACCCCCCATCTTTACAAAAAATGAAAAAATGTATTAGCTGGGTGTGGTGGCACGCACCTATAGTCCCAGCTACTCGGGAGGCTGAGGTGGGAGGATTGCTTGGGCCTAGGAAGTCAAGGCTGCAGTGACCCATGATAGCACCACTGCACTTCAGCCTGGGTGACACAGAGAGACCTTGTCTTAAAAAAAAGTGCCCACCCCCTTTCCCCTCACCTATCCAACTTCCATCTGTGAGTCTATCCTCCCATCTCACCTTACTCTGAGCTACATTTCTGAGAAGACTTAAGTTATCTCATTCCTGGATGAGCACAGTGGCCCTCCCTCAACAGGGCAACAAGGTGGCTGAGCAGGGAGGGGCATAAGTTTCAAGGCCTCTAGCTGAACCCAGTGCTGATATGCAAATTAATATCTGAGAAAGGACATTTTTTTTCTTGTACTAGCTAGGCTGGATTTCCCAAATTGTTTGAGTGATCCCTGCCCCTCTTAATGCTTCTGTAAGAATGCAAGGTGGCAGGGGACCTGTGTCCTTCTCCTGGAGCACAGCCATGGTGTGTCCAGTTATATTCTTTCCGAGAGCTGGACGGCAAGAATCCTGAGTACGCATGTATCATGTTCCCCTTGTACCATTTCTTTGAGCCTACGCTGTGTGATACAAAGTCCTCTTGTTACACAACAAGGACTATTTGGACAAAGACATTATTTAAATGTTTTGTGAGTCTTTGCAGACAGTGACCAGAATTTTACTTCATTTAGGGATCTAGCAGAGTTCTCAGCAGGTAAGAGACACTCAACAAGTGACAGGTGGATGCAAGAGTAGAGTACACTGCACATTTGAATTGAAATATTCGGCCAGTGGAATCGTATTATCTCCCATAACTCTCATGCCTCTTATCCAGGTTATACACCATTGTCCCTTTACTCTTATATGCATTAAGCATGATGCCCAACTGAAGAACTATTGAGTGAATGAGCAAATTATTGAATGACTGAAGGAATAAATGTTAGATAAAATCCAGGCTTCGATTCCTACCTCCTCCATGATAAATTTTCTGACTGTTGCAGTCTCCAGAGGTTACTTCCTATTCTGTATCATTCACTTAGTGTATTCATTCATTCATAGGCTACCATAAATGGTTGATTATACAGTCTATGTCTGTGTTCTATCCACTCAACCAGATTTTTTTTTTGAGATGGAGTCTTGCTCTATCACCCAGGCTGGAGTGCGGTGGTGTGATGTCGGCTCATTGCAACCTCTACCTCCCAGGTTCAGATGATCCTCCCACCTCAGCCTCCCGAGTAGCTGGGGATTATAGGCATCTGCCACCATACCTGGATAATTTTTGTAATTTTTAAGTAGAGACGGGGTTTCACCATGTTGGCCAGGCTGGTCTTGAAAGTCTGACCTCAGGTAAACCTTAGCCTCCCAAAGTGCTGGGATTACAGGCGTGAGCCACCACACCCAGCCCATTCAGCCAGATTTTAAAAGTCTGGGACTATGTCTTACATACTTACATCTATTCATTATGCCTGGCACGGTGTCTTGTAATAGCATGCTCAATGTGTATTAGTTGTCGATAATGAAATTCTGTGAGGACAATAATGAACTTCGAAGCTGTTGTTCCATTTTGCTTTGATCTTTCTGGTAGAAGTTCTTGAATCTGAAGTAGTGTCAATAGCAATTTACATGATTATAACACATAGGAATTTTAGCTCTGATTATGCTAAACTAAATGTACTCCAGAGTGAACACATTTTGTTCTATGAGAAAGAAATTAAAAGTATCTTTTTATCATATTTACTGCAGTGGATGATCAAGGGTGCAAGGCAGTGTGTAATAAGGAAAAAAGCACTGTGCCAGGAGGCAGAGTTGTTTCCAGGTGTATAGATTGGTGGTAATTTTGTGTCTCTGTCACCTGTGAAATGAGAAAGGACACAGGAGAGTATAGCTTGGCAAGTTTGTTAATATGCAATATTGGGGGAAGCCCACGGCATAATGACAAACAGAGTGAATGGAGCCCCTTGGAACACTGGAAGTCAACCAGCCCTCTTTGGAGCCAGGCCAATCTTACTATAGCTAGTTTTGGGACTTAAGTAAGGTATAATCTCTTTGTGTCTCAATTTCCTTACCTGTAAAATGGGAACAATAATGGTAACAACCTCAAAGTCTTGAGATAAGCACTCTGAGATAATGTATGCAAAACTCTTAGCATAGAATCTGTTATATTGTAAGTACTAATAAATAGACCTTTCCTCCTGCAGTGGATGCCTATGGAGCTGCTTTGCTCCACATTTACTTTCTTCTGAAAACTGTTCTCCCCTTCCCTATTCACCTGGCACAGCAGGAGCAGCCGTGACACCATGTGACCCAGTCCTCTGGCCAATGAGTCCCTTCTCAGAATTTATTGGACTGGGCATGAAGAGACAGAGCTGAGAGTCTCTTTTCCCTTGACACGTCTGAAGAAGCTGCAGGGAATCACGCTTAGGGGTTGTCAGCAGTTAGATTTCCTGCCGTGGAACAGGCCGGTCTAAAGGGAGGCAGGTAAACAAGCAGGTAACTTGAGAGCAGCAAGAGAGGCAAGATACCCAGAGAGCTTGATGGTATCTGAACTCCTGTTTCCAGCTAATCTGAGATCCAGTCTCATTCCTGTCCTCAGTTCTGTGAGGAGCCCCAGGACTCTAATAACAAATTCATCTTTTGCTTAGTCATTGTGCTGGATTACACCATGGCAGGTGGGTTAAGCTGGGAATTATATTCCATGCATGGTTCTGGGTCAGAGTTGGCCATAGAGGAAGACGCATGAGATTTGGAAGGTGGAAAAGAAGCAAAGACCATTATTCTTGGAAGGTCGTCATGGTCAGATAGATAGACACAGAGGCGTCTGGGTCCCCACTTGTTCTTCCTCTCCTCCACACTGTCCAGCTCAGCTTCCTGATTGCCAGCCCAACTCACCAAAAGCAGACCTACTCCCTCCTCCCCCTTACCCAGATGCTTGGCTGCAAACCCATAGAGGTGGTAGCTACACAGAGGGAACATCTTCCCATAGACCTCTCTGAGAGCTCCCGCTTTGCAATCTCACTGAAGTGGCGGGGTATATTTGGTGTTGCAGATTTCCCTGAAAGCTCCAGCTTACCTACTCATGCCAGTGCTTTCAGAGGATTCATTTATGACTCTTTCTTAAATTTCCTGACTTTCACTTTCTTAGCTGCTCTCACATTTGTGTGAGATCTAATTCCTATAATAAATCTTTTATTCCCATAATACTCTAGTGGCTTTGCTTCTCTGATTTAACTCTAACTGCTATAGCTAGTTTGTGTTTCTTTCACAAGCCGAAATGATAGCAATCCTAGATATTTTGCATTCTTAAACAAAAGGACACAAAATAAAGGGAAATATCAAGACAACACTTTGAGAAAATATATAATAATAATAGTGATAATAATCTTTTTGAGACAGGGCTTGCTATGTTTCCCAGGCTGGCCTTGAACTTCTGGGCTCATGACATCCTCCCACCTCAGCCTCCAAAGTAGTTGGGACTACAGGTGCATGCCTCTGCACTTGGCTTTATACAACATTTTTAAAGGAAAAAATTTTAGATTTTCTTGCAACATTTTTTTTTTTTTTTTTTTTTGAGATAGAGTCTCACTCTGTCTCCCAGGCTGGAGTGCAGTGGTGCAATCTCGGCTCACTTCAGCCTCTGCTCCCGGGTTCAAGCAATTCTCTGCCTCAACTTCCCAAGTAGCTGGGATTACAGGTGCCCGCCACCATGCCCGGCTAACTTTTTTGTATTTTTAGTAGAGACGGGGTTTCACCATCTTGGCCAGGCTGGTCTTGAACTCCTGACCTCATGATCCACCCACCTTGGCCTCCCAAAGTGCTGGGATTACAGACGTGAGCCACCGTGCCCGGTCAACGTTCTTTGTATCTATAAAAGACCGATTGATGATAACTCATGGTGATTTTATTAAAATTGCCTAATATGTCCTGAAATTCTTGAACCAAATTGAGAAAGATAGGTGTGACTTTTGACTTTCCCAGGCAGGTAGAAAATGACACTTTAAGGAAGGTACATTACGAGAACATCAAGCCTTGGGGTAAAGAGGATGCACTTTGAACATGGATTAGTGACAATGACCTCAACTTTATCACTATAGATTGAGCCAGAGGAGCAGAATCACCAGGAAATGTGTGCATGTGCATGCACACTCACGCACACACACACACACACTCACACCATTTATTTTATTTTATTTTAACAGAGATTTAACCTGATGTGATTGGAATAGCTGATTCAATAGTCTCTGTAAAGGCTTTTGTCTTTGTGTCTGAGGATGGAGCTCCAAGTCCAATCTTCCTAAGGCTTTGATGCCTTCCTCTGCACTACACCAGGAAAGTTCTTCAGACCAAGGTATACTAACTCCTTAAACACAGTTGGAAGAGCTGCTTCTCTTGACAAAGAAGGCTCAACCAAATTTAGAGGTTCAGGTCCCTAACTTCATTGGAATCTGCCAATATGTCTCCATTCCAATTTTCTAAGGGCCTACTCATGTTGGGCATGTGAAAATATCCCTTCCAAGGTGAGGGACAAGTTGTTGAATCTGTCCTCTATAAGTTTTCTATTGCTAAGTCACAAATTACCAGAAACTTAATGGATTAAAGTAACCTATATTTATTATCTAACAGTTTCTGTAGGTCAGATGTTGGGGCATGGCATGGCTGGCTTCTCTGCCAGGTATTTACTTGGATGCAATAAAGATATTAGCTGGGACTGTGATTGTCATCTGGGCTTGGCCATTTGTTGCTTTCCTTTTTTGGAAGGTGTTTTGGAGATCTTCCTTTGTTATTGGCCTCACACAGGAGGGTGTGCAACTAGAGCAACCTTTTACAAGTTCTTCAAGGTAACTTCAAATAAACTAGGATGGAAGGCAGAGGGAGGTGAGGAGTAACATACTTGGGGTGGTTAAGAAAGGAAGAACTTCAGTAATGTGATTTTTAAGATTGAGCTGTGGGCACAAGCTGAACACATTTTGATAACAAGCTAGTAAAGCTAGCTACATTAAACATTTTTTTGGTAGCAAGTGTCAAAATTTAATTTTATTTCCTTAAAGAAAAAAAATTTGTTGATGTAGTTGGAAAGTTCAGAAGCTCAGCCAACTTCAGATGTGGCTGGGTCTAGGGGTTCATAGTGTGGCTGGATACACTTGTCTCAGATTCCCCTGACACCCACAACAAATTGGGGATTGTCAGCAGTTAGGTTTCCTACAGTGGAACAGACTGGTCTACAGAGAGGCAGGCCTGAGAGAGTTTCTCTTCTCCAGTTTTAGCCAGGCCCTTTCCTAGTCTGCATCTCATCCTTTAATCTTTCAGTGTTAATTTTGAGCTCCTACTTTCTAATAGGGACTTTAATTGTAGCAGAAAGAAGTGCTTCCTGTTACTTCTCTAGAATAATTTCATGGATAGTGATGGGCTTGGCTCCAGCCACATACCTCTTTCTGAATCACTGTGCTATGCACATGGCATGGGGTGAACAAACTGGCTAGGTCTGGGCTATGTGCCCTTTTTTTGTAGCTGGACAAAGGGTGGGAGGAGATTGATGGGGCAGGGTGGAATGGGTCCAACTGCACCTGTGCTGCATGGAATGCAATCTCTGCAAGAAATACAAAAGGTGTTTCCAGGTGCAGGGGGAGGGGATGTTTAGCAGGCAGAAACAGCAGATATCTTCTACACTCAGTAACCATTGGCTTTGGTTCTATAAGGTCATGGAGAGGGCTGGGGAGAGTGGAGGAGAGATAGCGCTTCACCCAAAGGTTTGAGTTACTTTTGTCCACCAAGAAGGAACACATCCATAATTCCACATAATTCAGAAAAATCTTCCCAATGTATAATTTTTAGAGAAATGATTATATATTAAGAGTTATTTTAGTCAGTTTCTTATGTACAACTTTCTAGTTTCTTGTTCATGGTTCCGTTTTCCCCATTATCCAGGTACAGTAAAGGAGCTTTCTTTATTCTTTCTCCTCTCTGACCCATCAGTGACTCAGATTTGACAACTCCTGCATTGTAATGTAGTTTACACCTTCCTGTTCATTATTCTGGGTTAGATCTTTATTACCATAGGCATAGCCTGTCAGGAGTCTACTAACTAGTCTCTTTACTTCAAGCAGTCCTGCCCTCTACTGCCAGATGAATCTGATAAAATCTTATTTTGATCATGTCAATTTTCTATTTTCAGAGCCTGCATTTGCTCCACATATATATTCAGACGAACTCCATATTTTTTACCTGGTGTCTTAATCAATAATCTTATGTTTATAACAGAATAACTGAAACTGAGTAATTTATAAGGAAAAAGAATTTATTTCTTACAGTTATAGAAGCTCAGAAGTTCAGGGTCAAGGGACTGCATATGGTGAGGGCCTTCTTGCTGATGAAGACTCTGCAGAGTCTCAAGGTGGTGCAGGGCATCACTTGGCAAGGGGCTGAATGTGCTAGCTCAGGTCTTTCTCTTCTTATAAAGTCAGGAGTTCACTCCCGTGATAACCCATTAATCCATTCACCCCTTAATCCATGAATAGGTTAATTCCTTGATAAGGATGGAGCCCTCATGATCTAATCACCTCCCCAAGGCCCCACCTCTCAATCCTGCCACATTGGATTAAATTTCAATATGAGTTTTGGAGGGGACACATATTCAAACCATAGCTCTTGGCATCCCCAGGCCTCTATAATATGGCATGGTTCCTGCTATCCTGTCCTCAGGTCATCTTTCTGTTTACATTCACAGTAAACATGCCCAGTGCTGCTTCTGCACGGTGCCTATTCATCCTTCTCACTCACAACTCTCTCCTTTCCCTGAGTCTCCCATTTGAATCTAACTCATTCACTATGGTTCAGCCTAAGTCCAGCCACCCATGAGAAGATTTCCCTAATATTCCCAGTTGACCCTTATCTCTCTGAACTCCATAGGAGTTCTTTGAGCTGCCTGTCACACATTTCCCTTACTCTCTTGCGTCATGAGTTATTTTTTCATGTATAAATGTTGTGTATTCTCAACTCACTTTTAAGTACTTCAAGAGAGTCATGTCCTAAAGCCTGTTGTATTATTGTCTGTGGGTCACAGGGAGGTGGTGTGTTGCAGGAGGATGGCACTCCTTTTTTTTTTTTTTTTGAGACGGAGTCTCACTCTGTCGCCCAGGCTGGAGTGCAGTGGTGCAATCTCGGCTCACTGCAAGCTCAGCCTCCCGGGTTCACGCCATTCTCCTGCCTCAGCCTCCCAAATAGCTGGGACTACAGGCGCTTGCCACCACGGCCGGCTAATTTTTTGTATTTTTAGTAGAGACAGGGTTTCACCGTGTTAGCCAGGATGGTCTTGATCTCCTGACCTCGTGATCCACCCGCCTCGGCCTCCCAAAGTGCTGGGATTACAGGCGTGAGCCACCGCGCCTGGCCCTTCTTCTTTCTTTTCTTTCTTTTTTTTTTTTTTTTTTTGAGACAGAGACTCACTCTGTCACCCAGGCTGGAGTTCAGTGGTGTGATTACAGCTCACTGAAGCCTTGAACTCCTGGACTCAAGCAATCCTGCCTCCTGAATAGCTGGGACTATAGGCATGTCACCACACCCAGCTAATTTTTGTATTTTTTGTGCGGATGGGATTTTGCCATGTTGCCTAGGCTGGTCTCAAACTCCTGAGCTCAAGCGATCTGCCAGCTTTGGCCTCCCAAAGTGCTGAAACTTCAGGTGTGAGGCACTGCTCCCCATCCAAAGATGGCATTTCTATGACTGTGTGACTTTGGAAAACCCTCTGAGCATCAATTTCCCCATTTGCAATTTGAGCATAATGATAGCTACCGGGCAGGATGGTGGAAAGGGTTAGCCAAGATGCATGTAAACGGAGAGTCCCAGGGGCTGGTACATGATAGGAGCACAGTGCTTGGTAGCCAGAGGCAGTGCTGAGTAAGGGCTGAATGAGAAGGCTCATCACTATCCATCTTGGTGCCTTCAGCATCTGGCATGCTCCCTGAACCTCTCATCTGCAACTGAGGATTTAATTCAATAAGCATTTTGTTTTAGTTTGAGTTCCCTCAGAAGCAGACCATGAGACAACAATGTAAATGTGAAGGTTTATTTGGGAGGTGACTGTAGGAATCATAGAAAGGGGAGTGGGGAGGTGAGGTAGGGAAGGAAAGGAAACCAACACAGGATACATTAATGGGCAGGTTACCACTGAGGGCAGCTGGGCTCCAACCTACTGGGACCATCTGAAAGACTTTGTAGAACATGCTCAAAATCATCACCAGAGAGACAGGAAGTGAGTGCCTTTACCACCAAACTCCATCCGCTGTGGATCATTGGCTGCTCACAGGGGTGCTGACAGCCCTACTCTTCTGGACTCTTCCTCCCTATCGTTGAGTTCCTGCAGCAGAGGGAGCTCCTGGGCAGAGAAATTCAGGAAAGAGTTGCCAAATTTAGCCAGCAAAAACACAGAACGCCCAGTTAAATTTGAAATCTAGGTTAACAACAAATACTTAAAAAAATGTGTGTGTGTCCCATATTATAGATATTTAAAAATCATTTTCATGGGATATACTTAGAGTAAAAAATTGTTTATCTGAAATTTAAATTTAACTGAACATTCTGTATCCTACCTGGCAGCCCTAATTCAGGGGCTTGCATGGGGGATAAAGGTGGAGTAAACTGTCTCCTTTTATTGAGTACTTACTATGGGTCCAGAGTGAGATTTATCGTGGGAATGCAGAATTAATGAATAAGTCTCCAGACCCTGCCTTGCCCCTTGAATTTGTAATTAGATTTGAAAGAAAGATGTGTGTAGAACTGCTTTGAAAATGACAAATGCTGCACAAATGACACAGAATCATTCACTTTTAAAACCTATTTTTAAAAATACTAATAGTGTGTCTAGCATAGTAGCTGCTCAATTAATATCTGTCATGTCAAACTGAATTATTTTTTTTTATTCTTTTATTTCTATTATATTTCAATAGTTTTGGGGGAACAGGTAGTGTTTGGTTGCATGGAAAAGTTCTTAAGTGGTGATTTCTGAGATTTTGGTGCCTCTGTCACCTGAGCAATGTACACTGTACCCAATGTGTACTCTTTTATCCATCCGCCCTCTCCCAACCTTCCCCCTGAGTCTCCAAAGTCCATTATATCATTCTCATGCCTTTGCGTCCTCATAGCTTAGTTTTCCATTCCTGTTTGGTTTTCCATTCCTGAGTTACTTCATTTAGAATAATGGTCTCCAACTCCATCCAGGTTGCTGCGAAAGCCATTATTTTTTTCCTTTTTGAGGCTGAGTAGTTATATATCCCACATTTTCCTTATCCACTTGTTGGTTGATGGACATTTAGGCTGGTTTCATATTTTTGCAATTGCGAACTGTGCTGCTAGCGACATGCGTGTGCAAGTGTCTTTTTCTTATATTGACTTCTTTTCCTCTGGGTAGATACCCGATAGTGGGATTGCTGGAGCAACTGGTAGTTCTACTTTTAGTTCTTTAAGGAATCTCCATACTGTTTTCCATAGTGGTTTTACTAGTTTACATTCCCACCACTAGTGTAAAAGTGCACTCTTTTCACCACATCCACACCAACATCTGTTATTTTTTGATTTTTTAATTATGGCCATTCTTTCAGGAGTAAGGTGGTATTTCATTGTTGTTTTGATTTGCATTTCCCTGATAATTAGTGATATTGAACTTTTTTTTCATTTTTTTTGGCCATTTGTATATCTTCTTTTGAGAATTGTCTATTCATGTCCTTAGCCCACTTTTTGATGGGATTATTTGTTTGTTTGTTTGTTTTCCTCACTGATTTGTTTGAGTTCCTTGTAGATTCTGGATATTAGTCCCTTGTCAGATGCATACAAACTGAATTATTATTATGGGCAAATAATACTATTATTTGTTGATTACTGTCATGAGACTCAGGCAAGGTTGTTTTAACATCTCCCTAGGTCCTAGATCCATGCTTATTTTTGGAGTCTTGCTTCATATTATTCATATTAAAGTGAATATTCATATTATTCATAATATTCATATTAAAGTGAATATCTCACACTAATCAAGGAAAACATATATATATTGCTCAAGCATTTTTTGGCAGAATTTAAGAATTTTAAAATCGTTTAGTTTTTGAAAAGATTTAGCTGTGACTCATTTAAGATTAGCTTTGATTTCTTAATTCAGGAGGGTAAGAAGGTCCATGAACTTGGATGAAAAAAAATCTGTTTTCATTAACTTCAAACTGAAATTTGTAATTTTATTTATTTAAGAATATAGGCCATACATCACATTAATATTAACAATATCTCTCTCACCAATAGAAACAATAGATATATTCATGTCACATTACAGGGATTACGGATATCCCAAAACATAATTTATACTCATTGCTACTTTGAATATATAGTTGTGACATTGTTATTAAATCTTGTTATTAAATGCATTAATAAATAAGCACATGTTAACAAATTAGTATTTTAAAGTTTGTTTGTTTGTTTTTTTTTTTTTTTGAGATGACTCTTGCTCTGTTACCCAGGCTGGAATGCGGTGGTGCAATCTCAGCTCACCACAACGTCCGCCTCCTGGGCTCAAGAGATTCTCCTGCCTCAGCCTCCCAAGTAGCTGGGATCACAGGTATGTGCCACCACACCCAGCTAATTTTGTGTGTGTGTGTGTGTTTAGTAGAGATGAGGTTTCACCATGTTGGCCAGGCTGGTCTCGAATTCCTGACCTCAGTGATCCACCCACCTCGGCCTTCCAGAGTGATGGGATTACAGGCGTGAGCCACTGTACCCCAGCCCAGCCGAGTTTTAAAAGTTTTCTTAAAATTTTATTTTAAAATAGTTGGCTTTCTTTGTGGGCATTTTAAAAGATTATTTTTAAAAAAAGTCCCAGGAGCTTCACTTAGGCTTCCAAAGGGATCTATGGCACAAAAGTAGAAAAGATCCCCTGCTAGTGCCTCGTGGATAAAACAGCCTGGGGCTCAGGCTGTGGGTGACTCTCACCTGTATTTTTTCTTTGTTCTTTTTTAGAAAATAGTGGGGACTTAGCATGCCCAGGAGAGTGCAATTGCAGGCAGAAACCAGAGAAAGTTCAAAATATATCTAAACTTTACTGGAAGATTTACTGGTTATCAAGTCAGAAGACTTTGGATCTAGTCCAGGCTTACCTTTAATATTCTCACAGTAGATGCATTTGCTCATTGAATCAGCAAACCTTTACAAAGGGCCTATCACCAGCCTGACCCTATGCCTGGGCGTTGGAGCAGGCAGGCCCAGGGTTCAGTCCATTCCGTCACTCACCAGAGGAGTGACCTTGAACAAGTTATTTCATATCCTGAAGCCTCAGTTTTCTAATCTGTAGAATGGAGATACTGATTCTGAATTTAATAGGGTGGTTGAGAGGATTAGATAAGATGGGTATAAAGTACAATAAACACACAGAAGATTACAATTACTATGAATCACCATTTTGTCTATAAACTCTTGCATCAATGTGCTGCTAGTTGTGAAAGAAAAGCATATAAAACAGTCTTCTCTTGTATCACTGATTAAACATTTTTTCTGTTAAATGTTTTTGAAACATTGTTTAGAGAACTGTAAAAGTAATTAAAAAGAGGAAATATGAGTGAAAATTCATATTCCTGCAAATACATGAATGTTAAAAATTGTATCAGGTGATATAATGACTCATCAATAACCTTACTAGATTATTTATTCTTAAAAGGTATATTTGGCCAGGCGCAGGGGCTCACGCCTGTAATCCTAGCTCTTTGGGAGGCCGAGGTGGGCAGATCGCTTTGAGTTCAGAAGTTGGAGACCAGCCTGGGCAACATGGTGAAACCCCATCTCTACAAAAAAATACAAAAGAAAAAAATAAAAAAGAAGTGGGTGTGGGACCTGTGGTCCCAGCTACTCGGGAACTGAGGCTGGAGGATGGCTTGAGCCAGAAAGCAGAGGTTGTGGTGTGAGCTGATATCACGCCACTGCACTCCAGCCTGGGCAACAGAGCGAGACCCTAAGGAAAAAAAAAAGTATATTTAAAAAACTTAGATAAAGTTCTCTCTGTAATTATGATTCTAAGAGAGCCATCCCACTGTTTTCTTTCCTGATACTATATTTTCTAAAAGTCTAAACACAAGGCTTTCCTTTATTTTGGTTTTGAAACTTTGACCATTTATTCATAAACCATGCTAAAAACAGCAACTACCACCAGGTCGCGCTGTAGTTCCACAATGAAAACAGGCTGGGGTCTAAGGAATTCTCGAAGGTCTTAGTTGTCACATCATTTCTGTTTTTTGAAGCAAAGAGGGGTGGAAACAAATATTTAAAAGGAAAAAGAAAAGCTTTTGCTGAAAATAAATAATTTCAAATTCACTATAATTTAAACGTTGATATTCAGCAAAAAAGATTTTATCTGAGAATGTTGCTGTTGCTACTTTTAGAAAAAATTGCTTTCAACTCAGTCCTGTTATTTTCCAGATGGAAAAATATAAAATAAATAAATAAAAACCGTGCTGAAAGTTTTCTTTCCTATATTCTCTAGTGGTTGATGGATAATACTATTTTTTTAAAATCCCAAGATGAGGTATATTTTATTTAAAAATTATAGTGATAGCTTAGATATAAACCAGGCTTTAGAAAATATATAAACACTTCAACTTAAAAAGTTTTTTTTTTTGTTTTGAAAAAGCCCTTTTTTCTTTTTTGGTCTTATTTTTCCCAAATGTCAATATTTATGAGTCAGGGGTTGTGGGAAATGTTACCTAGAGCTACAAGGGCCGGAGATTGCCCTCTTGTATCCCTGGGGAGTTGAGCATGAGTGCCAGAGGGCAATGTTTGGCTGGAAGGACCCAAGCCTTTCTTTCTTTGCACCCCACAGTATGCCCTTTGAAGTGAAAGACATTTCTGTACTCAGCTCTACTTCATAGGAATTCAACTCAGGATGAGCAATGCACACAAATTTCTGTATACCCTTTCAGTATAAAAACAGAGGCAGACTAACAGAAAACCAAAAAAGCCAGAATTAATGCAGGCCGTTTGGAGTTTTGGAAACTCTTCTGATAACTTAAGTCACAAACCTAAATTTCTGGATGAGACTATTTTTTGATCATGTCACTTTCAGAACATCAGTCACTTGAAGTTTAACCCCTTTTAGGATTTGGGCGGTATTATTAGGAGTTTTGTCAATGACAAAGACAGAAGTCCATGAGAATGAAATCCTCGCAGAAATAAGGTAGAAATTGCTAAATATCAGTAAATTATGAAGCTTACATTTGTTTTGAAAATGAAGCCATCAGCATAATGAAAAAAAAAAAGCGTTATTTAATCCAAGTGCTTTAGTTTGCTTCCTTACAAATTGTCCGTTATTAGGGACTGAACAAGAAAATAAAAGCTGAAAATGAACAAGATCTACTGAGTGGAATACAGGGGAACTGGGAAATATGCTGGCAATTGGAGCCACTAACAAGTTAAAAAAATCAGAAACAGTTTTGAAAACCAGAAAGTCACCAGTAAAATATATCTCTAAGGTCGGATGAGCTGTCCTGATGTTGATTCTCAATTTCCTCCTGCATTTATTTGAAGGAACTTCTCTTTATTATTATTATTTTTAAATTTAAATCTTTAACCCCCATAGATGGCTATGTCTCCTAGTATCTTTCAGCTGAGGATTATAACTTTTTCTTTGCTCTATGAACGTTAACAGTTCTTTATTTAGCAGGATTTATTTTTAAATGTCCCATCCAAATACTTAACTGGTTCAAGCACTTAACTGGTTTCCAAAGGCTTGTTGTATAAATAACAAGATAAAAATTCATAAAACATTTTATTTTCCCACATTGGGAGGTAATAGTCCTGTTTCATTTTTGGAAAAATATGGCAAAGAATTATTGAAGTTAATGAAAAATTAAGGGAAATGATAGCATCAGGTTTTTTGGGGAAAAAAAGATTCTCTCTGGGAACAGACTTGCATTTCATTTTCTAAACACATGGGTGTGGCCTTTGGCTTTTTTCTCCACCCATTGATCAGCTAATTCTAAATGCATTTTCTCCACTTGCCAATGGTATGCCAGCATTCTGCTGTTTACATTCTCTAGCCTTGTTTTTTTTTTTTTTTTTTTTTTTCCTGTAAATGGGGATTAAAATATTTAGCTCGGAGATATTGAGAGCATTAAAATAGTAACACGTTCAGCCCTTGGCATACAATAGGTATCCAATGTGTGATAATTTCCTTCCTCGTTTCTTCATTAACAGGAACACACACACACACAAAACACAAGTTTACCTATATTAAATACCTCTATGAGAATGTAACGCAAAACTTGTTTAAGTTAATTTGTACAGCATTTACTGTTCAGCATATACCATTCTTGCAACCCAGTTATAGACATGCTTAATGAAATTAGCATTGGAATCAAGACTCTGAAATTGAAAGTAAAATTCAGGTGGGTAGAGTTAGCATTTAAATATTTTGTATATTTAATTAATATCCATAAGTATATTTGTTTATCACTACATTTATGTTTAATTTATTATTTATGTATAGCATATATTCATATGTATATTTATGTTTATCAGTTGTGCATAGAATATACATTGATTTCCAGATTGTATACCCCTGTGAATGTTTTAAGTCTGTTTTGGAATAGGTCACTAAGGCATAATTCTATGAAGGTATTTCAGGTTTTGCGCTTCTATTCACTCCAAAAATGAATTGTTAAATAAAATTTGATACTGTAGGAAGCTGAAAATAGTCAACTTCCCTTAGCTAGCCACCAATAACATAGAGTTTTTGAGAAAATCAAGCAAGGCGAGGATGGCCTATTTTTTTCTAAGAAATACATCCGTATGTTCAAATGAATGTCATCCTTTTCAGAGAAGTTGCTTTGGGAGTCTAGACACTTTTTTCAACTGTACTGCTATTGCACTAAACGTTTTAGGAATTGTTTTGGAATTACCTTTAGGGCTAATTAAGGAATCAAAGTAAAAGCTAGTCTCATTATATTGTAGGCTACAGCACTTCTATCCAGTCAGTTACCGTCTGCCTTATTAAATGGCTTGGTTGTTTCCAAAAATGAAACTTACCCTGATGAAAAAAAATTTTTTTAAAAAACTACCGAGACATTCAAAGCAATTCCCTTAGTGTGTGAAAGAAGGAAGTTCCTAGCTGGAGTTCCAAAACTGTTTTGAAAATCGCTGGAATGTTGCTGCCTACTTTGATGGGGACATCATTCATTTGTATGGATAAATTCAAGTATATTTGTTCAAACCCAGTGTCATTGTTTTATAGTCATGTCTTTTGACGGTAACTATTTATAATGTGAAATAGGGATCCTTTTGAGCTGAGAGACCTCGTCAAAAGACAAATGCTATTATTTAAAAAGGAATCTTGGTGAATTTTTAACTAGAGTCTGCTGCGTTCAGTTACAGGCTCCAGAAACTTCTGAAAACAAAAGGAGAAAAATACAAAGGCCTTTGTGCCCAGATCAGGCCTGTGATGTTCCTTTTATCCTCACATGGATTTGTTTAGCGAGTTACTGCAGTGCTTGTGTATGTGATTAAATTTAAGCCAGTCATCATGGAATACAATTATAAAGGCTGCGGGGTCCATATTTTGAAACAGAAGCAGGAAAACAACATGAACTTGTTAGAGGATGAATCCAGACTTTGATCTTGGCAAATACATAAACAGTAACAAGATAGAAATAAAAGGTAAAAATATTTGTAATATATTTATGTTTGGTTATTAATAAAAAGGGAAATTGGTGAAAAAGGCAGAGCCAAAAATTAAAAAAAAAAAGCCTCTGGTTAGGTACTTCGTTAAACCACATAAAAACTGTGAGAGTACTGAGCAAATGAAATCTGTGACACAGACTGAAACCCTTGAGCTGGGCCTCCAAGGGCTTCATGGTTTTAAAGAGGCTGTTACAGACCTGGAGCTTTTCTGGCATGCCAGTCTCAGACCCTCCAGACTCGGGGGCTGCCAAACTGCTCATTTCCCACAAAACTTCAGCAGACTTGTAGTCTCTGACCATCCATCCATGTGCTACATTCCCAATAAAGCTATGCATCCTTTCAGATTACCCATATTGTGGAAACCAGTATCTGAACAAATCTGGGACCCTTTTAAAAAACTTAGTAGCTGTGCTGTGCAAACCACGAATGCACTATTTCCCATTTGATTAGACATTTTCTTCTGGAAATGATTTCTGGAATTGATGTGGTGTCTATTTTTTTTTTCAACAAAGCTGGCTCTCTTTTAAAATAAATCCCATGAATAATTTACTCTGCTGCCAGAGATGTGCTTGCTTTTATTTTTATTAAGGCCTGAAGTGTCTGGGATCAGCATCCTTGTGCCCCTCAGGGCTGTATGACCTTATGACCTGCATGGTCCTGCCAGGTCGCTTTCAGGGAAGGAAGGCCTCCTGATGGTGTGGAATGAGCCTCCTGAAGTGTCCACACATTCTCCATCCTGGCCCAGTGCCAGCCTGTGTTCAGGCTGCCTCAGACCTCCACAGAAAGAGTTAATAACACACAGCAGAATGTCCGGGCAGATGAATAACAGATGAGGTTCCCAAATCTTGGTAAAACAGTGATGTAGAAAGTTGGTGAGGTTTTAGAGATAACTCCCAAATGTTTATATCATAAAATATATTCTCCTTTCCATTTTTCACCTTCCCTAGCTAAGGAGGCTAAAATTCTTTACTAAGTGAAGGAAGTCAGATACAAAAGGTCACATATTTATATGAACTCTCCAAAACAGGCAAATCTATAGATACAAAAAGCAGATTCATGGTTGCCAGGGGCTGAGGGGAGGGAAAAGGGAGAGTGACTGCTTACAGGGTTTCCTTTGGGGTGGTAAAAATTGTTCTGTAACTAGATAGTGGTAATGTTTGTAGGACATTGTGAAGGTAATTAACAGTTATTAAAATGGTAAGTTTATGTTATATGTATTTTACCACAATAATTTTTTTTCTTCCTTAGGTAAAGTATAGGTGAAATGCAAATAGGAAAAGTAATTGTTAAGTCATTTGCACTCATCAATATCTTAGTAGTAATTTTTAGGGCAATTAAGGGGTCTCCTAGTAAGTCCCTGATTATTGGGTAAAACAAAAAAATTGGTTATTGGTGAAAATGGATGAAAGGGCAAAGCTGGTGTAGCACATGTGAGGAAAGGACAAGAAGGTAGGTTGGGATAAGACTGACATAGCGTAATGGTGAATTTTATGTGTTAACTTGACTGGGCCATGGGGTGCCCAGTGCCTAGATATTTGGTTAAACATTACTTCTGAATGTGTCTATGAGGATGTTTCTGGATCAAATTAACACTTGAGTCAGTAGACAAAACAGATTCCTTCCCCAGTGTGGGTGGGCCTCACTCAGTCCATTGAAGGCATGAAAAGAACAAAAGACTGAATCAGAAAATTTTTTTCTCCCTGCCTGTCTTTGAACTGGGACATTGGTCTTCTGCTGTTCATCTTTGACTCAGACTGGAACTTACACTATTGTCTCTCCTGGTTCTCAGGCATTTGAACTTGGACTGGAACTACACCATTGGTTCTCCTGGGTCTCCAGCTTGCTGACTGTAGATCTTGGGACTTCTTAGCCTTCATAACTTCATCAGCCAGTTCCTTATAATAAATATCTTTATATTTTTATCTGTATCTGTGCATGCATTTCTAGCTATGGATATATATATTTCTATCTCCTATTGGTTTTCTTTCTCTGGAGAACCCAGACTAACACAGGTTTTTGGTACCAAGAAGTGAAGTGCGGCAGTAAAAGATATCTAAACATGTGGAAATGGCTTTGGAGCTGAGTAATGGGTAGAGGCTGAAAGAGTTTTCAGGTGCATGCTAGAAATATGGATATAAAAATAGATTTTGATGAGGTCTCAGATGGAAATTAGGAACATGTTATTGGAAACTGGAAGGAAGGAAATTCTTGTTATAAAGTGGCAGATAACTTGGCTGATTCTCTTTGGTCCCATGCTCTGCCTTCTGTGCCCAGTACGGTAGCACTGCCACCTTCAGGACCCACTGAAAAAGTAATGCACCCAAGGCCAGGCACAGTGCATCTACAAGCACTCAGGAGGAGCATCTTCACTCCTCCTGAGTGCTTATAGAAAAATGTGTGGGCTGGGCACAGTGGCTCACACATGTAATCCCAGCACTTTGGGAGGCAGAGGCAGGTGGGTCACTTGAGGCCAAGAGTTCAAGACCAGTCTGGCAAATATGGCAAAATCCTGTCTCTACTGAAAATACAAAAATTAGCCAGGTGTGGTGGTGCATGCTTGTAATCCCAGCTACTTGGGAAGCTGAGGCAGGAGAATCACTTGAACCCAGGAGGTGGAGGTTACAGTGAGCTGAGATCATGCCACTGCACTCCAGCCTGGGCTACAGAGCAAGACTCTGTCAAATGTGAGAGAAGAGAGATGAATGAAGAAGAAATTGTTAAGCAAAAATGAACCAGAGCTTTAAGGTTTGGAGAACAATCAGCCTATTCATATTGCAAGAAACCGAGAAAGCATGTTCCAAAGAGTATGCCAAGGGTATGGCTGGATTATGGTTTGAGAAAGAATTTATGGGATGATATGAGCAGAAACACTACCAGTTTGAACTGAAGGGGATGGAGATGTAACAAAATGAAGGAAGGCTGTTGGAATTCTTGGATTCTGTGAAACAGGACTGTAGAGCTATTTGGCTGTGAAAGCATGCTATTCTTCAAGGAAAAGGAAGAATGACTTCAAATGTGACTCAGAGATCATCAGGGCTGTCACTCCTACCACAGACCTAGGGGATAAGGCTATCTCCTCTTTGGTTTCAAAGAGTGTGACCACCCCTCTTGTTTTAGAAGGTGAGAAAAGCCCTACTCAGTGCCTTAGGAGTGAGCCCACAAAGTGTAACCTTGGGAGCAGGGCGACTCAGAGTCTCAGGTGCATTACTTCTTCTTCTTCTTCTTCTTTTTTTTTTTTTTGTGAGACAGGGTTTGGTTCTGTCACCTAGGCTGGTGTGCAGGGGTGCAATCTTGGCTCACTGCACCTCTGTCTCCTGGGCTTAAGCCATCCTCCCGTCTCAGCCTCCAGGGTAGCTGGGACTGCAGGTGTGCACCACCACGCCTGCCTAATTTTTGTACTTTTTGGTTTTATTTTGTTTTGTTTTTTGTAGAGATGGGGTTTCACCATGTTGCCTAGATTGGTCTTGAACTCCTGGGCTCAAATGATCTGCCTGCCTCAGCCTCCCAAAGTGCTAGGATTACAGACTTGAGTCACTGTGCCTGGCCTTGGGTGCATTACTTTTTCAGTGGGTCCTGAATGTGGCAGTGCTACCCTACTGGGCACAGAAGGCAGAGCATGGGACCAAAGAGAATTATTCTTGAGCCTTAAAATCTGATGGAATTCACCTTGCTAGGTTTTAGCTTTTCTTGGGACTTGTCTTCCACCTTCTGGCTTCTCCCTTTTGGAAGAAAAATATCTATCCTATGCCTGTCCCACCATTGTATTTAGGAACAAAATAGCTTGTGTGGTGAAACTAAATACCATTTAAGTCAGATATGTCAGATGTGGGTGAGACCTTATCTTTGGACTTTAGAATTGATGCTGGAATGAGTTAAGGCTTTTGGGGCTATTAGGATAGAATGAATGTATTTTGCACACTAGAAGGATATAAATTTTTGTAGTCTGGGGCAGAATGTTACGAACTGAATGTTTATGTCCCCTCAGAATCCATATGTTGAAGCCTTACCTGCCAATGTGATAGTATTTGAAGATAGGGACCTTGGGAGGCAGTTAGGGTTAGAGTAGGTCATGAAGGTGGGGCCCTATTAAGAAGAAGACTTTTTTTTTTTCTTATTCCACTTGAGCACAAAGGAAAGGCCATATAAGGGCACAGAGAGAAGGTGGCCATCTGCAACCCAAGGTCAGAGACCCCTCACCAGACACCAACTTTGCTTGTACCTCAATCTTGGACTTTCCAGCCTCCAGAACTGTGAGAAATAAATTCCTATTGTTTAAGCTGCCCAATATATGATGTTTTATTATGGCAGCCTGAGCTGACTAAGACACCTGGTGCATCTCGTGGGGAAGGACAGAACAAAATGAAAGTGTGTATGAGCTGGGAGAGGGCCAAAAGCAAACCTGCTGCCTTGTGTTTGTTCAGGGCTTGTCCTGCTTTGGAGCAAGAAATCTCAGATTTGGGCAAACATGTGGGTTTATCAGAATGGCAATCCCTCCTGTAAGGCTCCACTCATCAGAAGTTCACCAGGCATGGGGAGGCATGCCCTGCAGAGAGCCCAATAATAGCCATTTACCAAGGTGACTAAGGCATCACCTGTCCATAAGTACCACAAGAGGCCAAAACTGATCACAGTAAATAAAAATTTGAAATTATTTGATAGGGAATGATCATGTTCTAAAACCCAAATTCTTGAGTTATTAATACACCATAAAGTATTTAAAGGTTATTGCGATTATGTATGTTTATTTCTGATGATGATTGCTCAATGACTTCTAAATGCTGGGAGGAAGTGGAATATGGAGAAGAAAAGATTCTCACTCCCACATATTTTCATGGGGAAAGACAAATAAAAGGTCCCAACCACACATCCATTTTCTGTAATTGTAGTTTTCAGCAATTAGGGTCAAATGACTTCTTAGTATTTGTCTGCTATTAGTTTAAATGGGTAGCTCCAAGGAGAAATAGTCACATCTCAATGTTTCGTTAAATTATAAAGCAGCAGATTGGACAGAAGCCTCCTTTTGTGAGCTCCCTGACAGTGCAGGGGTAGATTGGCCCTTGCAGTCTAGCTTTCTCTTATCTTTAAAGACTTGTCCCCTCCTAAGCGTTTATCTTCCTCCTGTCCCCCATCCTACACAGTCCCGTTGCTGCTGCCACATTGAACTACTTAATCCCCATTCCCAGAACTCTGGGGCCGTTTGAAGAGTCCATGCTTTGCACATGCATTTCTTTGGCCTGGAAGTTTCTCTTGCCTTCTTTGTTTGACACAATTCCTACAACCTCCTAACACCCCAAGACATTTTATGAGCTGTAAGAAACCTTAGAAATCACATCACACTGACCAACAATGTGGGTAACAATTCTTGGGAGAATCTAATTTGGCTTTCTTACTGAGTCATTACTTTGGGTAGACAAGTTATCATCTGAACTCTTCACTAAACTGAGTAAAAAAGTATACATAAAAGCATTTTGTAACAGCAGATTCTCTAAGGGAGGCTGACTTTGCAGATGCTTGCTCTGTTGTGGGAAGCAAAAGGAAATAATAAAACACCCTGAGTCTTACCACGCAGGCCTGAGTGGTCCTCTGTAGCCATTTGTGCTGCTGTAACAAAATGCCACAGACTGGGTAACTCATGAACAATTGAGAATTATTTCTCATAGTTCTGGAGCTTGGGAAGTCAAGAACAAGGTGCTGGCATCTGGTGTCTGGTGAGGGCCTTCTTGTTATGTCCTCACATGGCAGAAGGTGGAAGGCAAAATGGGGCCTTTAGCCATATTATAAGGCATTAGTCCATTTACAGGGATGGAACTCTCATGATTTAATCACCTCCCCAAAAACCCCACCTCTCAATACTACCATGATGGGGGTTAAGTTTCAACATAAATTTTGAAGGAGGAACATTCAAACCATAGCATCCATGGAAAACAAAAAGTAAGCACGGATGTGCCCCTCTGGGGAAGGCTGAGGGTCTGAATGTGCTTCTGGCAAGAGAAATCATGGAAGAATAAAAAGAAAGCACATTACTTGTGTTATTATCTACCTCTGGGTTAAACTGAACAGTGAGATCAAAGTGGTTTGTTTGTTCTACTAGTTTGTTTTTTAGTAAAGCACTTGTTTATTTTATTTTGAGGTAGTTTCTCTGGAGGGATTGAGGGCAAATCTGAGTGGAAATTACTTGTTTTTTCCATGTAATCCTATAATAAGTACAAGTTTTTTTTATAGTCGTTTGATTCCCACAAAGGTCTGTATTCGTGTGTGTGTGTGTATGTGTATGTGTGTGTGTTGTGTGTGTGTGTTTTGGGAGGTGGAGAGACAGGAAGCTGAATACAGAGGAGTTAAACGTTGAGAAAGTAAGAGTAGGAAAATAGGACTTGGTGATAGGAAGGTGAAATAAAGAGAAGTAAACACAGGAGTATCAGGAAAAAGGAAAGAGAAGCCCACAAGGGATAGTGTGGGGAAAGGACATAGGGTAGGTAACACAGTAAATCAGAAGGAAGCAGAGCTGAGTTGAATAGTGATGTGGTTTGAATCTGTGTCCCCATTCAAATCTCTTGTTGGATTGTAATCCCCAGTGTTGGAGGTGGGGCCTGGTGGGAGGTGATTGGATGATGGGGGCAAATTTCCCCTTCGGTGCTGCTCTTGTGGTGGTGAGTAAGTGCTCTTAGGAGCTGGTTGTTTTACAGAATGTGTCACCTCCCCTGCCTTCCTCCTGTTCTGGCTGTGTAAGACATTGGCTGCTTCCCCTTTGCCTTCCACCATGATTGCGAGTTTCCTGAGGCCTCCCCAGAACCTGTACAGCCTGCAGAACTGTGAGCCAATTAAACCTCTTTTTTTTTTTTTTTAATAAATTACCCAGTTTCAGGTGTTTCTTTTTCTTTGCTTTTTCTTTTTCTTTCTTTTTTTTTTTTTCTGAGACGGAGTTTCACTCATGTTGCCCAGGCTGGAGTGCAATGGCATGATCTCGGCTCACTGCAACCTCTGCCTCCCAGGTTCAAGCGATTCTCCTGCCTCAGCCTCTTGAGTAGCTGGGATTACAGGCACATGCCACTGTGTCTGGTTAATTTTTGTATTCTTAGTAGAGATGAGGTTTCACCATGCTGGCCAGGCTGGTCTCGAACTCCTGACCTCAGGTGATCCACCTGCCTTGGCCTCCCAAAGTGCTGGGATTACAGGCATGAGCCACTGCGCCCAGCCTCAGGTATTTCTTTGTAGCAGTGTGAGAATGGACTAATACAAATAGTAAAGAGTATTGAAGCCATCCTCTTCATTTTGAAGATGAGCGAACTGAAGCCCATGGAGGCTATGTGAATTAGCAAATTGGTAAGGCCAGAACTAAGGTGAGCCCTTGTCTCCTGTTCCATGAAGTACATGGCTGTGTGTGGTGGGTGGAGATGAGAGGGAAGACCTCTGAGCTAAAGACAGAAACATGATGTGATGTGATTTTTTTCCCTGTTCATTAATGTTAAAGGCTAACTTTTAAAAATTTATTTTTACATTATTATTATTATTTTAAGATTCAGGAGGTGCATGTGCAGGTTTGTTACATGGATACATTGTGTAATGGTGAGGTTTAGGCTTCTAGGGTACCCATCACCTAAATAGTGAACATTGTACTCAATAGGTTATAATTTTTTTTTTTTTGACATTTATCCTTCTCCCCTTCTCCCCATCTCTGGAGTCCCCAGTGTCTATTATTTCCATCTTTATGGCCATGTGTACCTGTTGTTTAGTTCCCACTTATAAATGAGAACATGTGGTATTTGATTTTCTGTTTCTGAGTTATTTCGCTTAGGATAATGACCTCCAGCTCCATTCAGGTTGCTGCAAAGAACATGACTTCATTCTTTTTTATGACTGCATAATATTCCATGATGTATATATACCACATTTCCTTTATCCAGTCTTCCATTGATGGGCACTTAAGTTGATTCCATTACTTTGCTATTGAGACCAGTGCTGAAATAAACATGCGAGTGCAGGCATCTTCTTTATATAATGATTTAAAAGGCTAATATTTTTAAAAGGTGAATGTTTATATCATGCATCTGATGTAAATATAAAATGAATACATGTAACAAATTTTAGTTAACTCACTAATTGTTGAGGGAACCCATAAAATGTTGCTGGTTGAAAGAATTCAAAGTACTGCATACATACATATAAGCAGATAAAGAATGCTTAAATGAATAAGTAAATGTGACTTGGCATAGATTTTATTTAAATCATTAACTATTGAGAGAACCAGTAAAAACTTGCAACAGGTTGAAAGGAGAATTTAAA
The DNA here is from genome assembly GCF_028885625.2 of Pongo pygmaeus. Classification (NCBI taxonomy): domain Eukaryota; kingdom Metazoa; phylum Chordata; class Mammalia; order Primates; family Hominidae; genus Pongo; species Pongo pygmaeus. Next base: position 160,483,171 of record NC_072376.2, on the reverse strand, counting down.
GTACCATACACATACGTAAGAAGATAAAAAATACTAAAATGTGCTGGGTGCAGTGGCTTGTAATCCCAGCACTTTGGGAGGCAGAGGTGGGAGCATTGCTTGAGCCAGCTTAGGCAACATAGTAACACTCTGTGTCTACAGAAAATAGAAAAAATTACCTGGGCACGGTGGTGCATGCCTGTAGGGTGAGGAGGGAGGATCACTTGAGCCAGGGAAGTTGAAGCTGCAGTGAGCTGTGACCAGGCCACTGCACTCCAGCCTGGGTGACAGAGCCAGATGGTGTCTCAAAAAAACAACAAAAAAAAGCTTAAATGAATTAAAAGGCATATGTAACATTGATCTATCCACAGGCGATAATCAATTGCATTCCAAAACAACTAATTTGCATTTGTATGGACAAGAAACATTTGTATTATTTTTGGCTTTCTACAAATTATAGTTGTAAAATAGTTGAAATACAATGAAAGGTAGCAATATCATGGGAAGAGTATGCTGTATAGAACATTCTAGAAAAGAAAAGAAATCTTCAGAGAAAAAAGTAATCTTTTTTATTCTGCATTCCGAAGTCTTACACAATTTTTCTCAGCAAGAATACATAATTGGAGCTGAAGGTGCTCCCTCAACTTTTTTGGGTCACAGAATAGTTGGCAATGATGGAAACCAGGCCAAGAAAAGCGGAGGATTCCAGGAATACATCCAAGGTCATACTGCGGGCACTTCCGGTCAGGGTGCCACTGCTGCCATTGCCCTGCTAGACGCTCTCCACCAGCATTGCCAGATGACTCATGTGGCCACCTGACCCTGCATCTTTGCACTACATTCTCAAGTTTCAAAGTCTAGGAAAGGGGCATCGAGTTGACTCAGATCCCATGCCCTCACCCTAGCTGCCTAGACTGGGAAGAAGGAATATGAAACCACATGATTTCACTATGACAAACCAAGACCGACACAATGGGGATTTCTCGCCACAAAGGAAGGATATGTGATGTTGGCTAGTAAAAAAGAAAAGGCAAATATTTACTGTAAGCACTATACTAGGGATATACAAAACCATCAGAGAGGATTTAAGCTTTTTCTGGAGAAAGATAACATAATGAAGTGGGAAGATTAAGAGCTCATCTCTACTAAAAATACAAAAATTAGCCAGGCGTGGTGGCGGGTGCCTGTAGTCCCAGCTACTCGGGAGACTGAGGCGGGAGAATCGCTTGAATCTGGGAGGCGGAGGTTGCAGTGAGCCGAGATCGCGCCTCTGTACTCCAGCCGGGCAACAGAGTGAGACACCGTGTAAAAAAAAGAAAGAAAAGAAAAAAAGAGCTCTAGACTCATATACCTAGGTCTAAGCCAGGTTCCAACAGGCTGAGTTATGATGGGAAAATTGCAAACCTCTCTGAATCCTAGTTATCTCATTTATGTTAACATTACTATCTGTGTCAAAGATGCTTACGACTGCATAATCTAGCCCGTTGCTGTTTCTATGACCCATGTTCTTCTATGACTTGTCTCCTTGCTGAACTCTGCTCCAGCCCTCCTAGCTGCCTTGCTGTTCTTTGAGCACACAAACATCCATCTGCTGTAGGCCCCTTGTACTTGCTTGCTCCCATGTCTGAAAAATGTTCCCCTATATGAAATTTGTTTTCTCACCTCCTTCATTCAGCTCTCTTCTCTCTCTCTCTCTCTTTTGAGACAGGGTCTCACTCTTGCCCAGGCTAGAGTGTATTGGCACAATTCAGTTCACTGCAGCCTTGGCCTCCCGAGCTCAGGTGATCCTCCCACCTCAGCCTCCTGAGTAGCTGGGACTACAGGTGCACACCACCATGCCCAGCTAATTTTTGTATTTTTTGTAGAGATAGAGTCTCACTATGTTACCCAGGCTGATCTCAAACTCCTGTGCTCAAGCAATCTTCCCGCCTCGGCCTCCCAAAATGGTGGGATTACAGGCATGAGCCACCACATCTGGCTAGCTCTACTCTCAAATGTCACCTTGGCTTTGGTAATACCTTCCCTGACAACTCTGACGAAAATTAGAACTTATTTTACCTGGCACTACCTTACTTAATTTTTCTCTATAACATTTGTTACTTGTCTCTCTCCCTTCTCTAAACTGTAAGTTCCATGAGAACAGGAAGTCAAATCTGTTTTTACATGGCTGTATCTCCAGAGCCTTGAACAATGTCAGGAACATAAAAAGTGCTCAATAATATCTGTTGGATGAATGAATAATTGCAAAGTGCCTGGCGTACAGTAGACACCAAACAAATGCTGATTATTGCTATTTTTATCAGACTCTGATTTCTCTTCCCATACCCTGGCCAGCCACCCCTAAGCTGACCTGCTTTCCCAGAGGACTTATGATCTAGTAATAAAATTTACCAGTGCAGGAACTCAATCTCCTAATTCAACAGAAAACAACTAGAATATTGTAGTGTTCATTTTGGTGATCACTTTTGGGATTTCACACTTATTCTTTGTTTTTTAATGTGCATGATCTATGGTAGTGCTACCAAATGATTTGTATTAGCAGCTGGAAAAATCTAATAAAATTACTTTGAAAGTGCCTTTTGGGCCAGGCGCAGTGGCTCATGCCTGTCATCCCAGCACCTTGATAGGCCGAGGCAGGAGGATTGTTTGAGTCCAGGAGTTCAAGACCAGCCTGGGTGACATAGGGAGACTCTATTTCTACAAAAAATAAATAAACTAGCTGAGCATGGTGGTGCCTTCCTGTGGTCCCACTTCTCGGGAGGCTGAGGTTGGAGGATTGTTTGAGCCTTGGAGGCCGGGGCTGCGGTGAGCTGTGAGTGTGCTACTGCACTCCAATCTGGGTGACAGAGTGAGACTCTATCTTAAAAAAAAAAAAAAGAAAGAAAGAAAACGAAAAATCAAGGTGCATTTTGAAGCACAGGAGAGTCAGATTTTTTTTTTTTTTTAATTTTATCTCTAATAGGAAGACTATATTAAAACATAAGACTGCACATGACTGTGTCACTGTTTCAGTCAGCATTCTTTAGAGAAACATTAGTTATAAGAAGTTGGCCTATGCAATTATGGAGGCTGGCAAATCCCAAGATCTGAGGGCGGGGAGGGGGGGTCAGTCAGCCAAGGTGATATCTGAGAGTAGAGGTGAATGAAGAAGGTGAGGGAGAAAGTCATATGGGAGGACATTTTTCAGACACTAAGGAGAGCCAATGCTGTAGTTTCAGCCCAAACCTAAAGTCCTGAGAACCAGGAGAGCTGATGGTGTAATTCTGGTCTAAAGGTCAGCAAGCTCAACATCCAGGAGTTTGAGTTTGAGTCTTAAGGCAGGAGAAAAGCCAGTGTCGGCCAGGCATGGTGGCTCATGCCTATAATCCCAGCACTTTGGGAGGCCAAGGCAGGCGGATCACCTGAGGTCAGGAGTTCAAGACCATCCTGGCCAGCATGGTGAAACTCCATCTCTACTAAAAATACAAAAATTAGCTGGGCGTGGTGGTGTGCACCTGTAATCCCAGCTACTCAGGACGCTGAGGTAGGAGAATTACTTAAAACCCCTGGAGGCGGAGGTTGCAGTGAGTGGAGATCATGCCATTGCACTCCAGCCTAGGCGACAAGAGGGAAACTCCATCTAAAAAAAACAAAACAAAACAGAACCAAAGCCAGTGTCCCATGTTGAAGATTGCCAGGCAGAAAGAACTATTTTACTTGGGGGAGGGTCAGCCTTCTTATTCTGATCAGGCCCTTTAACTGATTAGGTGAGGCTCACTCACATTAGGGAGGGTAATTTTTCCTTAGCCTATCAATTTAAATGTTAATCTCACCAAAAAACACTCTCACATAAACACCCAGAATAATGTTTGACCAAATATCTGGACACCCTATGACCCAGTAAAGTTGATACATAAAATTAACCATCACATTTAGGCTGGGCGCAGTGGCTCATGCCTGTAATCCTAGTACCTTGGGAGGCCGAGGCAGGAGGATCACATGAGGCCAGGAGTCCAAGACCAGCCTGGCTTACGTGGTGAAACCCCGTTTCTACTAAAAATAAAAAAAAATTAACCTGGCGTGTTGGTGCACGCCTGTGGTCCCAGCTTCTTGGGAGGCTGAGGCAGGAGAATTGCTTGAACCCGGGGAGTGGAGGTTGCAGTGAGCTGAGATCATGCTCCTACACTTCAGCTTGGGTGACAAAGTAAGACTCTGTCTCGGAAAAAAAAAAATTAACCATCACATTCACTCTATCTTGTATATCTATCATCAGTTCTTTAGTTGTCATGGAATAGTTGTTATAAAGGATAGTGGGAAACAACAATCTCTTGAGTAAAAACATGCGTAAGTCAGTTCCCATATGTAGATGGACCCATTCAGTGCATGTGTGGAGGCTTTTAATGCTTAAATTAGCATAGCGATCCCATTGACTTTATAACATCAGGACTACAACAAGGTCTGGGCACTTGTATTCTAGTTCCTAGCTAGAGATTCAAGTCTTAGCAATTCATTTAACCTTTTTGGATTTGGTTTTCTCTTCTGAAAGTTAGGGGGTAGGACTAGATGATTTCTTTTTCTTTTTTTTTTGAGACGGAGTTTTGCTCTTGTTGCCCAGGCTGGAGTGCAGTGGTGTGATTTCGGCTCACTGCAACCTCCACCTCCTGGGTTCAACCAATTCTCCTGCCTCAGCCTCCCAAGTAGCTGGGATTACAGGCACCTGCCATCACGACTGGCTAATTTTTTTGTATTTTTAGTAGAGATGGGATTTCGCCATGTTGGGCAGGCTGGTCTTGAACTCCTGACCTCGGGTGATCGGCCCGCCTCAGCCTCCCAAAGTGCTGGGATTACAGGCGTGAGCCACCGAGCCCAGCCAACTAGATGATTTTTTAAAGATCACTTGTAGCCCTGGAATCTTTGGTTCTAGATAACAGAATAAGCTGTGAGGGAAGCCCTCTCTGCTGCTAGTAGTGTGACACACAGGGACGAAAACAACACATTTTTGGAGTTATGTATGGCAGTGCTGTCTGTCTTGGCAGCTAAATGACAAAAATAATTTAGCCTGGATTTTATTTGTTCCCAGTTGGCTGAAAGTAAACAGAAGTTGTTCTAGGAACAACTGTGCCTTCTTTATTCTCTATTTTTTTCTTTTTCTTTTGTTTTTTGTTTTGAAATGGAGTCTTGCTCTGTTGCCCAGGCTGGAGTGCAGTGGCACGATCTCGGCTCACTGCAACTTCCACCTCCCAGGTTCAAGCGATTCTCCTGCCTCACTCTCCCGAGCAGCTGGGACTACAGGCATGCACCACTACACCCAGCTAATTTTTGTATTTTTAGTAGAGACGGGGTTTCACCATGTTGGCCAGGCTGGTCTCAAACTCCTGACCTCAAGTGATCTGCCCACCTCAGTCTCCGAAAGTGCTAGGATTACAGGCTTCAGTCACCGCACCCTGCCGCAGACTGTCTGGCTTCTCTATTTTTTTAATTTATCAGACAGAGGGGCTCTGGGCATTTCATACAGTTACCAGACAGCAGTGAAGGTGCCAGGCTCCCGATCCATGAAAGCCAAGGTGTCTACTCTCAGCATCTTGCACAGTGCCTAGCACAAAGTGGCCCCCCATAAGTGAGACATTGAACAAATGTACATGTCTGGCCCCTCGACACAGCACATGAAACACCCTGGGGTACCTGACTTAGTTCTTTCGTGCTGCTATAACAAACTATAGTAGACTGCATGGCTTATAAACAACAGAAACTTATTTCTCACCGTTCCAGAGGCTGGAAGTCTGAGGTCTGGGTGCCAGCATGGTAGGTTCTGGTGAGGGCCCTCTTCCGGGTTGCGGGCTGCTATCTTCTTCTTGTATCCTCATATGGAGGAAAGAGAGCAAGAAAGATCTCTGGGGTCCCTTTAATAGGGGCACTAATCCCATTCATGAAGACTTCACACTCATGACCTCATCTCTTCTAAAGGTCCCACCTCCTAACACCATCACAGTAGGGATAAAGCTTCAACATAGGCATTTTGTGGGGACACAAACATTTGGGACACAAACATTCAGGCCACTGCAGTGCTTGCCCCACTTGGGAGACTGCAGTGGTTTGGTCAGTTGCAGCGCCTATGAAGCCCCTCTCTTCACTACTGCCCTGCGCTGTGCTTTTCTAACAGACACCAGATACGTTCTACCCTCCCTTCCATCTCTGTTACTTTGAATCTCTGATATTGGTGTCAACAGCCCCCTTCCCCAGGTCCCAGGCAGGGTAGCCCAGACATTCAGTCTTCTGCTATACCTTGACTTCCCAGCCAAGATGGTGGAGGTAGGTATGAATAACTCTTATTAGTGGAGTCTTCAGCAGGAACCAGAAGAGTGGGAGTTTCTGAGGGTATTTCTTCACCCAGGCCTCTTGCCCCTTGTGGCAAGAGAGCCTCATGGAGGGAGTGAGAAACTGGGGGTCTAAGTATGTGAATGGAAAAAAATTGCATTTTTATTTTCATTCATTTCCAACTTAAAATTAACATTTGATTCAGTTATGAATATAAAAAACACATCACAGTGGTACTAGCAGTACCTATGACTTTGTCACCAATAGAAATCAGATATATTCAAATCGTATTAGTTACTGACAAATCTCACAAAATACTACCTATGCTCAGGCCGGGCGCAGTGGCTTACGCCTGGAAACCCAGCACTTTGGGAGGCCGAGGCGGGTGGATAACTTGAGGTCAGAAGTTGGAGCCCAGACTGGCCAACATGGTGAAACCCCGTCTCTACTAAAAACACAAAAATTAGTCCGGCGTGGTGGTGCACGCCCGTAATCCCACCTACTCGGGAGGCTGAGGCGGGAGAATCACTTGAACCCGGGAGGCAGAGGTTGCAGTGAACTGAGATCCTGCCACTGCACTCCAGCCTGGGCGACAGAGTGAGACGTGGTCTCAAAAAAAAAAAAAAACCAAAAAGCAAAACCCTAAAAACAAAAACCACCTATGCCCATCACTATATGAAATTATGATAGTTAGATAACCTGCCCCTAGATTTTATTATCTAATGTGTCAATAAAGAAGACATATATTGTCTCATCACAAATTTGTTTTTTAAAAATTATTTTAATAACTATGTTTTAATATAATCGGTGTTCATATAATTCTATGCATTAAAAAATGCATTGAAGAGATTTCTTCACCAAACTTCCAAGGGATCCATGATCCAAAAAAGATTCAGAGTCACCTGTACAAGGAGAACCTTGCACTGAAAGAAATTAGTCATTGAGGTGGTGTTGGTGGCATAGCATTTGCTGAACAAAATATCTTATTCAGGCATTTCATGAAATTGTGGTAATACTATTTAGCAGTATTTTGATAGCTGAATGGTTTCCAACTTATACTTAGTTCCTTATTAGGCTCAGCTAGTTTCAACACGTGAGAATCAATAAGTTCGACTATAAAACTATTTCCGACAACAAATTAAAATGTTTTCTTAGAAAAGTTTAACTAATCCCTTGGCATCTTGACAGATACTTTCCCTCTTTGGTAAAGACGCTAAAGACTCATTGAATGGCTTAGTATCTCACTTTGCCCTGTGTGTTGTGGAGTAGAATCTTTTATTCCTTTAAATGTCATGTTATTTATTTATTTTCTCCACATATAAACATTTCTCTTTGGAGAGCTCAGAAGATATAAATTATTATCGGTTTATTTAGATAGAATGCTTTTATTTGGCTTTGTATACAAGCTAAGTGCTCACAAAAGGTATTAGATTAATGAGGCTGGAGACTAAAGTCTTCTGTTTATCTACTTATTTGGGAAGATCTCTAAGTCATTCAGCATAAACATGCTTGCCCTATGTAGCTAATTGACTCAAAGTTGACTCAGGAAACTTTAGAGCTTCATCCAAGAAGCCATAAAACACCAGCTACCACTTTAAATCACTGTATAAGTAGCTTATTCCTTCCCTTTCCTCTTCATCCTTTTGCCTTTTCTTCTGGGATCACCAGGAAGCCACAGATTGGTATTCTCAGACTTTTCCTCTCTTTTTGGATCCAAGTACTTAAAGTGCCCACAACAATCTCCTTTCTGGTTTTTCCTAAATTCATTTTGTTCTTCTCTCTACCTCTTCTCTTAGCCCTGTGTACCTACTTTGCTCTGTTAGTTGTGTTTAGCAACTGCTTCCTGAATTTAACAGAAAAGTGGGTATGTGTATTTCCAGTCATATTCTGTGAAGCTCCTTACTGCATAATCTGACCCAGGAGGGGGAGCCTCTGGTCCTGCCGGCCCTGTTTCCGCAAGAACAGCTTTTATCCATTATGTTTGCCTGAACACCCCTAATAAAATGTCATTTGAACAAAGGATTCTGTGGGTAAAGGGTTTGGAAATCACTGAACTAAAGAATGCTCTTGGCCTGGTTTACCGTTATACTTTGGCTCTGGCACATGTTAGGAGAACACTCTGACTTTTCAGTTATCCAGTGATGTAAATCATGATAAATGTGTATAATAACAGTTATTATAACAAGATAATATGTGTAATAACAGTTACTCTGTTGGTCCCTGAAGCCACATTTCCATGTGGTCAAAAGGGCAGAACTATGTGATTAGTTATTTGTCTTTGGAGCCTGTACTGGGTTGAATAGTGTTTCCCCAAATCCATGTCTACCAGGAACCTCAGAATGTAACTTTATTTGGAAATAGAGTCTTTGTAGATGTAATCAAGTTAAGATAAGGCCATACTGAATTAGGATGGTCCCTAATCCAATAACTGGTGCCTTAAAGGAAGATGGAAACTTGGACAAAAAGACACAAACATACACAGGGAAGAAGCCATATGAAGACAGAGGCAGAGATTGAAGTGATGGATCCACAAGCCAAAGATCACCAAGGATTGCCTGCAGCCACTACAAGCTAGAAGAGGGACATGGGATAGTTTCCCCTTCAGAGCTTCCAGACAGGACCTTTCATTTATCTCTCTTACTTCATTACCTGCTTCCTGAGATCATTTCCCAAATAAATTACCTGCACTTTTACTCAAGTCTGTGTCCAAGACAGTGAGTACTGGAAGTGGCTCTCAATGAGTGGTGGCGGATACCTGTAGCCATAGCTCCTTGGGAGGCTGAGGCAGGAGGATTGCTAAGGCCCAGGAGTTGGAGGCTATAGTGAGCTATGATCACACTACTGTGCTCCAGCCTGGGCAGCAGAGCAAGACCCTGTTTCTTAAAAACAAAGAAAGACAATCAGGTTGACATTGCTTAGTGGGACTGAATCACTCAACAGCCAGATAGCAACAAGAACGCTGTTGCTGGTGGAAGTAGCATCATAGTAACTAAGAGTCTCAGAGAAAGTCTTGGTTAGGCTGATGGGGAGCCCTTGGGGAAAGATTTCCCATTAGAGGAATCCTATGATGAGCAAGAATGGACCAGCTCTAGAAACTTTGCCATGTTTAGTCTTTGACCAGGACTATGTGGCCTTTGAGTGAATGCTGCGAAAGACCTCAAAGTTGAGGCAGCTGGAGGCTGTCAGATAACCACATTCCTCATGGCAATTTCTTCCTTTAAAGGAGATCTGAGTGGTACACCCCAACAGCTGGATGCCTAAGGCTCCATTCTGTGTGGAATTGGGTTTTACAGTGTCAGTTTTGATGATGAAATTCCAGAATAGCAGAGGCCAGGTAGTAGCATTTAACCATCAGTATCATGGTGGATGTAATTATCATGCCAGGTAGAAAGACCAGAGTTGCATCTGGGGCACTGAGTCCTGCACATATCTGTGGCAGTGTCTAATAGACTATATTTTCCTTGGGGTGAATGAGTTAGAGAGTGAGCTAGAACATTGCTTGGCTTATACAATCAGAAAAAAAATCAAGAGTTACTGTGAAGAAAACTGATATCAGCTACCATACTGGAAACCTGCTATCTCTGGTCCAGTTTCCAGCTTAGTTAATTCTTTTGATCGGAGACCACCAATTGGAGAGGGTGTGTCTGCCTAATGAAAGACCCCTCAATGCCACTGCAAGCATATACAATATACTTATATCAATCCTAACTCAAAGGAAACTGTAGCTGTTTAACAGAGTAATTGTATGCTATAGAAAGAGGAAGACTTTTGAGAGCTTTTGGACATAGGATCTGAACTGACGCTGATATCAGGGGATCTGAAAATGCTTTCATGGATCCATGATTACAGAGGAGACACGTGGAGTCTTGGCCTAGATCTATGTTACAGTATGTACAATGGGTCCAGAGACCCAACCTATGATCATTTCCCCAGTCTACTTGGGCATAACTGGGATTGATATTCTTTACAATTGGAAGAATGCTCATATTGTTTCACCGACCTGTGAGTAAGAACCCTTATGGTAGGAAGAGCCAATTGGTTAAGGCAACTACTTGGCTTCTGCTATTCTAAAATCCTATCATCCCTGAGATTATTTCTCCAAGCCAAGACAATAAATCAGAGCAATATTATATCCTAGGTGGAATTGCAGAAATTAATACCATTTTTGAATATTTAAAGAATGCAGGAGTGGTGGTTCCCATCATATTCCCATTCAGTTTACTGCTATCATCCCTGAAAAAAATCAGATGGATCAAGATGGGTGAAGATGAACTGAGCCAAATGGTAGCCCCCAAAGCAGTATCTTATTAGATTATAGTATCACAGGTCCAGGTCCAGCCTCTGGCACTTGGTATGTGGTTGTGTAACTGCCCAGTGGGTTCACCTTGCCCGCTACCTAGACAGAGCTGATTTATCAAGACAGGAGAATTATGATAGAGAAAGCATTCACACAGAGCTGGCTGTGAAGGAGACCTGAGTTTTGTTATTACTCAAATCAGTCTCCCCGAGCATTTGAGGATCAGACGTTTTAAGGATAATTTGGTGAGTGGGTGGCAGCCAATGAGTTGTGAGTGCTAACTGATTGGGTCGGAGATGAAATCTTGGGGAGTCGAAGCTGTCTTGCACTGAGTTGGTTCCTCAGTGAGGGCTACGAGATCAGATGAACCAGTTTATCGATCTGAGTGGTGCCAGCTGATCCATCGAATGCAGAGTCTGCAAAATATCTCAAACACTGATCTTGGGCTTTATAAGAGTCATGTTATCCCCAAGAGCAATTTGAGGAGGTTCACAATCTTGTAGCCTCCAGCTGTATGACTCCTAAACCATAATTTCTAATCTTTTGGCTAATTTGTTAGTCCTACAAAGGCAGTCTAGTTCCCAGGAAAGAAGGGGATTTGTTTTGGGAGAGGGCTGTTATCATCTTTGTTCTAAATTGTAAACTAAGCTTCTCCCAAAGTTAGATCAGCCTACACCCAGGAACGAACAAGGACAGCTTGTAGGTTAGAAGCAAGATGGAGTCGGTTAGGTCAGATCTCTTTCACTGTCTCAGTTATAATTTTGCAATGGCGGTTTCAGTTGTTGATTTGGCAAATGTTTTCTTTTCCCATCTGGAAAGAGGATCAAAGCAGAGGATATTTATGCAGAAAAGACAGCAAAATATATTCCATGCTGCAAGGTTATGTTAACTCTTCAGGTTTTTGTCACAGTATAGTAGGAAGGAACTTTGTGTATCTTAACGTTCCACAGAGCATCATAGTATTTATTATATTGATGACATCATGTTAATTGTGTTGGTGCAAGGAAGTGGGAAGTACTCTGGATACCTTGGCAAGACCCATGGGTCTTGGGTCATAGCCTAGGAGATAAATCCTACAATGATTTAGGGGTCGGCCATACTTATGAAGATTTTAGGGACTCAATGGTTTGGGCTATGCAGGGATATCCCCTTTAAGGTAAAGCAAATGTTATTGTACTTCAAACTTTTCACCCCCAAAAAAGAGCACAGTAGCAATGGGCCTCTTTGGACTGTAGTGACTACAATTCTACTTCGGAATACTGCTTTGACTGATTTCTTAGGTAAGTCAGGAGACTATTTTGAGTGGAGCTCAAAGAAGTCTCAGAAGCAGGTGCAGCCTGTAGTGCAAGCTACTTTACTGCTTAGGCCAGAAGACCAGGCATATCCAATGGAATTAGGAGTAATCATGCTAGGTAGGGATGATGTGTAGAGTTTCTGGAAAGCCCCAGTAAGAGGTATGCAGGAAAGACGTCTAGAATGAGCACAAATTAGCATATCAGAGAGGTACTCACCATTTGAAAAACAGCTTCTAGAATGCTACCACAGTAGAAATTGAGTGCCTGACAATGGGAGTATCAAATAACTATGGGCTTTGTCATGAGTTAGATTCCTTAAGTCATAACGTCAGGAAGGTGAAGTTACAATCTTGTATGATAGAAATACTACATTTGGGTTTCATTCCTGTAATCCCAACACTTTGGGAAGCAGAGGTGGGAGGGTGACTTGAGGCCAGGAGTTTGAGACCAAACTGTGCAACATAGTCAGACCCCATTTCTACAAAAATAAAAAAAAACTTAGCTGGACATGGTAGTATGTGCCTGTAGTCCTAGCTACTCAGGGAGGCTAAGGTGGGAGGATTGCTTGAGCCCAGGAGTCCAAGGTTACAGTGAACTATGATTGTGACACTGCACTCCAGCCTGGGTAACAGAGTGAGACCCTGTCTCTAAAAAAAATAGCTAACTAAATAAAAGCCATTAGGGAGCTTGTCAGAGGGCACAAATAAGTCACAAAGTTCCAAGGACAAAGAGAAAAATCACAAATGTGTGAAGAGAGAATAAAAGAGAATATCATTTTAAATAAAAATGTGATTGTTAAATGTCTCATCAACAAATATAGATACTGAGGACACAAGCAATACCTTCAAACTTTAGAAAGAAAATGACTCTGTAACTAGAATTTGTTATCCAGCAAAACTATCAATCCAGTACAGGGAAAAAATAAATACATTTTCCAATATTTTCAAAATAAAGTCATTTTTTTCCATTAAAAAAATTACCCAGGGATGTTTACTAGAAAAAAAAATAAAGAACTTAAAAAGATACAGCATTCAGAAACAGAAACCAGGAGTTCAGTGGAAATCAGTTGCAGCCATCCTGCAGCTACATTTGGGATTCATGCCTGTAATCCCAGCACTTTGGGAGGCAGAGGTGGGAAGATCACTTGAGGACAGGAGTCATTCTGCAACTGCTTTCCTTGAAAGCTCAGAATGTGGTAATAGCACATAATAGAACAGGAAGCAGAGGCTCTGTAAAGAACATCTTTTAAAAAATGGTGTTCATCCCCAACTTGTGTAATTAAAAACACAGAGCATCTTAATATCCTGAAAGTGTATTTCTCTATAGTCATCAAAATAATAAAAGGAAGACAATTAGAAGGTAAAAAAACTTTATGTCATGCATAGTCCAAATACAAAATGAAGCAAGGCCCACACTGCCCTTCTGGTTTGTACTGCAGTTTCTAGATAGTTATGCCTGGTCCTGTCTTGGTCAGAAGATGAGGCTTTCCCATTGTGATACTGTCATCCTGAGGCAAGAGAATAGGGCCTGGAGGCAGGGAACCTAAGGACTTCCTAGAACTAAATCAAACGAAACACTTTAGCTATGACAGGAAATATCCTCTTCATTTATATAGGGCATAAACCAAGTAAATAACTTTGTAACTTCACTTTAGCTTCTTCATTTACATAGGGCACACACCAAGTAACCAGTGGAAACCTCTAGAGTGTATATAAACCCCGGAAAATTCTGTAACTGGGCTCTTGAGCTACTTGCTCGGGGCCGCTCCCACCCTGTGGAGTGTACTTTTGTTTTCAGTAAATCTTTGCTTTTGTTGCTTCATTCTTTCCGTGCTTCATTTGTGCATTTTGTTCAAGATGCCAAGAATCTGGACATCCTCCACCAGTAACAATCTCACAACGTGTCAAGTTTCCAGAGATTGGTGAGCATTTTCTCAAACTAAATACTCATTGATGATGGGGTGGTAAATGCTCCTTGGATGTTAACGTGAGTGACAGCTTGGGTCAAGTCAGGTTCCACTCCGTTCTTTTTGTTGGGATGGAAAGGTCTTCCTCTACCCTTTCCTTGGGGTTTGTCCAGTTCTTCCTCACATTTCTGAAGGCCCTTCTGCTTTCTTTTACATCCTCTCCATCCCAGTCTTATCTACTTTCTGGGAGTAGAAGCATTGATACTGCAGGCACACTTCTGGGTCTTTATGACTGGCATTTTGTCTAGTGGCTTCGATTTTACTCTGAGTGTTATAGATTTTGTGGCTACTTCCAAAGTGGGTAACTCATTTCTGTTATAACAAGATATAGAAAGGAAATTTCCCATTGGTTCAGGATTTTAGCTAAACTCTCAAAGCAGAGGAAAATGGTTAAAGTATCCCCACATTCTTTTTTTTTTTTTTTTTTTTTTTTGGTGGAGTCTTCCTTTGTTGCCCAGGCTGGAGTGCAGTGGCGTGATCTTGGCTCACTGCAACTTCTGCCTCCCGGGTTCAAGTGATTCTCCTGCCTCAGCCTCCCTAGTAGCTGGGATTACAGGTGCCTGCCACCATGCCCGGCTCATTTTTTTTTTTGTATTTTTAGTAGAGATGGTGTTTTGCCATGTTGGCCAGGCTGGTCTTGAACTCCTTGAGCTCAGGTGATCCACCCGCCTCAGCCTCCCAAAGTGCTGTGATTACAGGTGTGAGCCACCGCGCCTGACGCAAGTATCCCCACATTCTAAAGAGAAGTGTTAGAGATTCACTATTTGCTAAGGATTGGCTACTGGGCAGCCAGACTGGCACAGCTACCATTGCCTGCAACAGCTTATTTCACAGAAGACTACTTGTGGAAGGACACATGACTGTGATGACTGGAATCTCTGTGGGACTTCCCCTGCCATCATCAAGCCTAGAGCCATCCTTGACGGATGCTCTCTGAGTTGTGGAGTCACAGCTCCATGTAACTGGAGTACAGTTTGGTGAGAGAATTATTGGGAGGGTTTTCTTATTTAAATAGTTTAAATAAAGTGGTGGGAGTGCTTTCCTGGAGTCTGGGAGCATGCGTGACTCCAGAGACCGGGGCTTATTGGTCACCTCGATAATTTTAAAGACAAGGAGAGGCTGACTGAAGTTTCCTCTGGCAGCTGACGGCAGCTATGAGGGAAAGCCACATTTAGAGGACAGGGCATCAAAGGCTAAATGGATGCCAGGCAGGTGGCAAGGCTCAAGTCTGCTTGAAAGATCTTTGTCTTCCTGAGTGAGGAGGCCTTGGCAGGAAGAGGCCATGGCGTGTACTGCCAGAGGATAGAGTTGGGTGGGGGTGGTGATGAGATAATACCTGGAAGGTGATTTAAGTGCATTGCTCATGTCAGGAAAGGGTGCAATTTGGAGATCTCTGCAGCTTTGTGTGTGGCTCTTGTTCATCAACGCTGTCAATGAACACCTGCCACATTAAAGGGCCTGGGCAACTATTGTTGGCCAAAGGAGAACCATCAACATGACCTAAGCAAAAATTCCTTTGCTCCTTTCTCCTCTGATACCTCCTTTCCCTTCCTCTGCATCAGATGATCCTGCAGTAAGAAGGGAAGAAAATTGGAAAGAGCAAGATCATTCCACCTTTCTCCACTGCTGCCCTGAGTGTGGGTCAGGCCTGAGCTGGAGGAAGGAAAAGAGCGTTGAAATGATGGTAGGATTTTGGTTAGACTGAACTGGACATTTTAACATCTAAGAACATGACTTTTCTAATATCTGAAAGTGGCAGCATCTGCTTGGGTTACTCCTAAAGAGTACAGAGGGTAAGTCTGATGAAGCATTTTTAAAAAAAATGTAGGCTTTATTATTATTCAGGTATGGTAAGGCCAACAGATTAGGAGATGAGGGTGATTGAGAAGATGGCTTGTTATACTCACAGATCCCAAGAGAAGAGGGCATGTCATGCCGTGGGGGGGCCACCTGGGGAAGCACCAGGGTTGGCCAGGAAGCTGAGAGAGGGAAGGGAAAATGGGTAGGAGCCTTCACTGTGATTTCCACAGGAAGGAATGGGTGAGGCAAGGTCAGCAGGCGTGTTTGGATTGGCTAGTTTAAATAAAGTGGTAGGCTCTGGGGCCTAGGGGCTGTCTTTGGTTGTCTGGTTTTTGGCCCTGGGGTAATTAGGGCAGAGGAATAGTGGCCCTGAGTGTGAGAGTGAAACTGCCTTTGCAAAATTATGACTGAGACAGTGACAGAGATTTAACCTAACGGACTCCATCTTGCTTCCAACCTTTAAGCTGTCCTTGTTCATTCCGGAGGGTATGCTGAACTAACTTTGGGAGGAGCTTAGTTTATAGTTTATGGTTTAAAACAAAGATGATAACAGCCGTTTCCCAAAGCAGACTTCCTTCTTGCTGGGGGACTAGATTGCCTTTGCAGGACTCCCAAGCCACAAGATTAGAAATTACGGTTTAGGAATCATGCAGCTGGAGGCTACAAGATTCTGACCCTCCCTAAACTGCTCCTAAGATCAGTGCTTGAGAAATTTTGCAGACCCTGCACTTGACAGATCAGCTGGCACCACCCAGATTGATAAACTGGCTCATCTGATCTGTGGCCCTCACCCAGGAACTGACTCAGCACAAGAAGACAGCTTCAATTCCCTAGGGTTTCATCTCTGATCCAACCAATCAGCACTCCCGACTCACTGGCCTTCCCCCACCCACCAAATTACCCTTAAAAACTCTGCTCTCCGGCCAGTCACGGTGGCTCACACCTGTAATCCTAACACTTTGGAAGACTGAGGTGGGCGGATCATGAAGTCAGGAGTTTGAGACCAGCCTGACCAACATAGTGAAACCCTGTCTCTACTAAAAATACAAAAACTAGCCGGGCATGGTGGCGCATGCCTGTAATCCCAGCTACTCAGGAGGCAGAGGCAGGAGAATTGTTTGAACCTGAGGGGTGGAGGTTGCAGTGAGCCAAGACAGAGCCACTGCACTCCAGCCTGGGCTACAGAGTGAGACTCTGTCTCAAAAACAAACAAACAAACAAACAAACAAAACCTCTGCTCCCCAAATGCTGGGGGAGACTGATTTTAGTAATAATAAAACTGTCTCCCACACAGCCCGCTCTGTGTGAATTACTCTTTCTCTATTGCAATTCCCCCGTCTTGATAAATCGGCTCTGTCTAGGCAGCAGGCAAGGTGATTACAAGAGTTCAATAAAGGAAGTGATTAGGGGCAGGGGCTCTGGGTTGGTTGGTTGCATATGGAAGGCATGCTTTCAGGGAAGTTCTTTATTATCTCTAGATATGGCTAAATCTGGTAGGGGCACTCCCACCCCAGGTCAGCAAGGCCTAGATGCCAAAGCATCAAATACAGAAATGAGAGAATATGGTTATTATAGGAATGTTTGAAGCCAGTAGGGAAGGAATAAAAAGAGCTGTTCTCTGATGTTACCTAATTAGGTTCATCCTCTGTACTCTTTAAGAGTAACACCGGCAGATTCCAACCCTTTCCTGCCACTTTCAGGTATTAGAAAAATCGTGTTCCTGGATGCTAAAATGTCCAGTTTAGTCTAACCCCAAACCTAACTGATCATCATTTCAAGGTTTTTTTCTCTTCCTCCAGTTCAGTTTAGTAAAATCATTAATTCATATGGTGGGCCAGAGTTGGGGAGGGAAGACAAACTTTAATTTTTCCTTTTATAAAATATATATACATATTTTTACCATGTTTATGCATTCCTTTTATAGACAACATGTACCATTTCAAAAAAACTCTTACAAAAGAAACAGAAAAAATAGTTTTTAGAATCTATATTTTTGAATTTCCCATTACAA
The DNA here is from genome assembly GCF_028885625.2 of Pongo pygmaeus. Lineage (NCBI taxonomy): Eukaryota > Metazoa > Chordata > Mammalia > Primates > Hominidae > Pongo > Pongo pygmaeus. The sequence continues at coordinate 160,465,529 of NC_072376.2, read as the reverse complement.
AAAAACTCTATAAAAATGCTACTGGTTGTATTTGATAAAAATTTTGCACTTGATTTTCCACTATTTAATTTAGCATTGATCAAACTCTTTGAAGGTGTCAAACAGTGTTTTTCTTTCTTTCCATTTTCAGCTACTGCCTTCTTAAGCAGATTTTCAATGACCTAAGTTCCACTGGAAGTAGACCTAACATAACTAGGGTGAACAGGAAACCTCTGAATGTGAAAGTGAACACTGTTAATACTTACATGAGAGCAACAGGCATGAACTGGAACAACCTTGGCCATGCTGGGACGTATGTTCACCCTAAGCAAAGGTCTTCTTTATTGGATTGTGTTTGCTTTATGGATAAACTTCAAACTCTTTAGAAAAGCACACAGCCCTGTATAATTTGGCCCTAGCCTATCTCTCATGCTGCTCCACGCTTCCATTTTATGCTTGGGCAGAGTGTAACTGATTGTAGAGCCATCCCTGACCCACCTGCAAGCTATGCTCAACCCTCTGCTTGTTTCTGGAAGTTGGCCCATTCTGCATCCCTCCTGATTGACCTCTCTCTTCACAGGGATGATGCTTATCCCTACTCAACAATTTTGTTAATTTCCTGCAGAAGAGCCTTGAGGAGGCAGCCTGTGCTACCATGTGCTTATTTGTTTATTCATTTATTTACTTTGAGATAGGGTCTTACTCTGTTGCCCAGGCTGGAGTACAGTGGTGTGATCATGGCTCACTGCAGCCTCAAGGTGCTGGGTTCAAGATATCCTCCCATCTCAGCCACCCAAGTAACTGGGACTATAGGCACCACCATGCCCAAATAATTTTTGTATTTTTTCATAGAGATGGGGTTTCACTATGTTGCCCAAGCTGGTCTCGAACTCCTGGGCTCAAGCAATCTGCTCGCCTTGGCCTCCCAAAGTGCTGGGATTACAGGTGTGAGCCACCACACCCGGCTTATGTGCTTATTTTTATTATTCTCTGCCACATTGTTTATACTTGTCTTAGTAACTTACTTACTTAGGTCTTGGTCCCTCCACTAGAGTCTGAACTCCTCCGTGGTGACAGCTGCCTCGGTCTGTTTTTAATCATTGGCGCTGACATTTAAATATTTGTTGAATGAATGAGTGAATTAATGAATAACACACTTCAAATCCATTTTCTTAAAAAGCCTACAGTCTTTAGAAGGCAGAATGACTTATTCTTGGACAGAAATTCATGGATGTATCTATCTAAAACACCCATGAATTTGATCTTGATATCATTAATGTAAAATTTGCTTATCAGATTAAATGATTACTTTGAGAGGATGGATATTAAATGCATTGAGATTTTAGACCTGTTTTGAAGATCAGTTCTTTGTTTTATATATTTGTATTCTTTACTGATTTAACTTTTTATGAAACTCCGTCAGACAGGATGACTCAGGGCTGGAGCTCTGAGTTTTAATTTATTATTTTTTCCCTGACATCCTGAAGTTTGAAGTATAGTCTGCTACCCAGATAACTGTAGATAAATATGAAGACTTACCTGGATTTAAAAGAACTAAGATGATTCTGTAACTGCTTATGGAAGATGTAAACACAAGAAAGGGATTATCATAAGGATGGTGGAAATGTTTTTTGGTTTAGAGTACAGGATGTTGCTACATAGCCTGGCCTCTGTTTTTATGACTCAAAGAGAACTCAGAACTCTTTGATCTCAATAGAGCATATAATATCTGGAAAAGGAAGTAATCTAAATATCCATTAGTAAGGCACTAGTCAAATAAATTATAGTAAATCCATACAGTGGAATATTAGGCAGCCATTAAAGTCAGTGAGGTAGCTGCTGAAGTCAATTTCTTTTTTGTTTTTTTTTTGAGACAGAGTCTTGTTCTGTTGACCAGGCTGGAGTGCAATGGTGCGATCTCGGATCACTGCAACTTCCGCCTCCCGGGTTCAAGCGATTCTCCTGCCTCAGACTCCTGAGTAGCTGGATTACAGGAACACACCACCACACCTGGCTAATTTTTGTATTTTTAGTTGAGATGGAGTTTCACCATGTTGGCCAGGCTGGTCTCGAACTCCTGATCTCAGGTTATGTGCCCACCTTGGCCTTCCAAAGTGCTGGGATAACAGGTGTAAGCCACTGTGCCTGGCCTGAAGTCAATCTAAGTGTTGTCAGCACTTAGATGTATAAGTATGTGTATAGGATGTATAAGATGTATACTTAAATGAGAGCAACAGGCTTATACAACATTTAGATGTATAAGTGCTGACAACATTCCATATATTAAGTAGAAAATATAGAATAATACATAAAGAATAATACCATTTTTGTTAAATATATGCTAATGTGACAAGATACAAACATTAAACTATTCAAATTTTTTTAACTTTTAGTTTTGAGATAATTGTAGATTTTCATGCAGTTGTAAGAAATAATACAGAGATTCCATATGCCCTGCACACGGTTTCCCCAGTCTTCTACACTATTGTACAGTATCACAACCATGAAATTGACATTAATACACTTCATCAATCTTAATAAAATGAAGCTATTTTTAATTAATTTTTATTTTTATGGAAATTAAACTTACCAAAGTGCAGTGGTGTACACCTGTGGTCTCAGCTATCTGTGAAGCTGAGGAAGGAGGATCGTTTGAACTCAGGAGGTCGAGGTTGCAGTGAGCTGTGATTGTGCCACTGCATTCCAGCCTGGGCAACAGAGCAAGACTCTATCTCAGAAAACATTTATACATGTACATAGTTTAAAAATTAGTGATGAAGACTTATTACTACTAAGTATGAACAGACTAATGTCCCAATTGTCTATTGCTGCGTGGGAAACCACCCTGATATGCACTGGGTGAAACCAACTTTATTATACCTCATGATTTTATAGATCAGGAATTCAGGCAGGGCTTGGCTGAGGGACTTCTCTGTTCCACATAGCGTTGACACTATATGTTTCAGCTGGTAGCTGGCCTGGTCTGGTGGGTCCAAGGTAGCTTTGTTCACATGCCTGCTGTCTTGGTGAGGTGGCCAGAAGTTTGGGCTGAACTAGTTCTTTCTCTCTTTTTCTGCAGTCTCAGGGCGTCTCCATGTGTTTTCTCGAGCAATGTGTTTGGTCTTCTGGAATTATGATTCATGGATTCAAGAGACTATGGTAGAAGCTTCTAATCCTCTTAAAAAGCAAGACTGATCATGGGAAACTGTCCTGTCCACTGGTACATTATTGGTAAATAGTAGAGGCCAGCCCAAATTCTTGGGGAGGGAAGATGGGCTCCATCCCTCCATGTGAAGGGTGTCATTTGTGGCCATCTTTAATCCTCCACAGCTTAAATGAAAAACAGAAGCCCTTGCTCATCCTTCACTTCTCCTGATGCCTGCTCCCCTGAGGCAACCACTTTTAACTGTCTAACTGCTTATATTGGTGTTTAACGCCATGTTTTTGAGCAACATGGCTATGCTGCCATTCCCCTGGATTTATCAATTTCAGACATTATTTATTGGCTTTTTTTTCAGAGTAGATGGGGTCTTACCTCAGTCTTTCTCTTTCTCTCTAGTCTCTCTCTCTCTGTGTCTCTTTCTTGCCCCCTTACACACACACACACAGAGTCACGTAGACACACACAGAGATACACACGTATACAGACATACACACTTTCCCTTCTCTGATTACTGCAAACACAGCAATGTCATAATTTGGACAATATTAGGTAATCTACTAATTCTATTTCCTCCTGGAGACCAAACCTCCCTTCCAGAGCTTTCTGCCCTCCTGCTGCTGTCTAGACTGGCTTCTCTAGGCCTGTGACTGTCAGCTGTCATGCTGGGCCTTCTCTTCATTCTTATTCTGAGAAGTCTCATTGTCTCTTTCCTGGGTTGGGGCCCCTGTTTGTCTGAATCCCTTATTTTCTTTTTTGGGCAACTACCTTGTTTTACTGGAGATAATCTATTTTTGCCCCCAAACTCATCTTGGGTTTGCCTGCTTTCCTTCTTTCCTTCCTTCCTTCCTTCATTCTCCTCCTCCTCCTTCTTTTCTTTTTTCTCTTTTCCTTCTTTTTCTTTTTTTCTTTCTTTCTTTTTCTTTCTCTTTCTTTCTTTTTCTTTCTTTCTTTCTTTCTTTCTTTCTCTTTCTTTCCTTCTTCTTTCTCTCTTTCTGTCTTCCCTTCTTTCTTTTCTTCCTTCCTATTCCTTCCTTCCTTCCTTCCTCCTTCCTTCAAGCTGTCTTTCTTTTTCTTTCTTCTTTCTTTCTTTCTATCTCTGTCTCTCTGGAAGTCATTTGTCCTGTTGGGCATAGGAGGAAGGTAGTAGTGAATGTATGGGCAACCTTCTTTAGCATGGAAAGCAAACCTCTCCCTTCTCTTTCAGAAATGGGAGATCTGGAAATACTGTTTCCGGAAAAAGCTCTTCCTGACCTTGAGGAAAGGAAGCAATGCTCTGGGGTCCAGGTTTAATGGATTATCATTCCTGTTAGCCATTAATAGCTACTGTGTCAGAAAAAGAGAAAATAGGCCAGGCGTGGTGGCTCACACCTGTAATCCCAGCGCTCTGGGAGGCTGAGGCCGGCGGATCACGAGGTCAGGAGATCAAGATCATACTGGCTAACAGGGTGAAACCCCGCCTCTACTAAAAATACAAAAACAAAATTAGCCGGGCATGGTGGTGGGCGCCTGTAGTCCCAGCTACTCGGGAGACTGAGGCAGGAGAATGGCGTGAACCCGGGAGGCGGAGCTTGCAGTGAGCCGAGATCACGCCACTGCACTCCACCGTGGGCGACAGAGCAAGACTCTGTCTCAAAAAAAAAAAAAGAAAAAAGAAAAAGAGAAAATAGAATTTTTCTGCAGTAGCAACAGGAGAAAGGGGACATAGGTTAAATTGGCTGAGGAAGGAGGGAGAAGTGTATGTGTGGAGGTGAACACAAGGGCTAAGCAGGGAGGTCACTGCCAGAGAAGTTCCATGCCCCACCCTGATGGTCCTGGTCTGTACTGGGAGCTTCGGTGCTGGCCTTAAGCGTCCTGCAGGTGAACCACAGCCACTGTGGATGCCCAGCTGAGTCCTCTTTCCTTTACTCCGCAGCAATCAGAGGAAGCTACTCTCTGATTTGTAACCTCCTTCTGTCTCCAGGACAACCATAAGACCAAAGGAATCCTTGGACACCTGGTCAGGAGGGTGGTGAGTTGAACTGAGCAAGCTTGAGCATCTCAAACTGAAGTGGACACTTGTGCTTTATACAGAGTAGAAGTATAAAGACACTTGCGCTTTATACAGAGTAAGGCCCAAATTGAATTAATCTGGAGTGAGTCTGCAACAAGCCTAGCGTCTGCATTTCTATAACTGATCTCAGTTAACACTGGAGCTACTTAAATTCCCAATGATTTTAGAAAATTATTATTTTTAAAGTGTGTGATTTGAAGGTAAATGAACCTATTCCAATTTAACTGCTTTATTTTTGTGGTTGTATATATAATCATATTTAAGCAATTTAAAATCCAAACTCCCTTTTGGAGCTGTTTTATTTTCTGAAGGGTCTTCCTTCCTTTTTCTTATGCCCAAGATGGTGTCTGGGTGCAGAAGGAAGCTTATTTACCTTCTGGCTTTGGGGAAGGGCTCCTTACTCAAGTGATGTGGTTCTCTCGTTTCCCTGTTGATCACCAGTTGAGATATGTACTCACCTCACTTGACTTCTATCCTCACTGTGTCTGCTAATAAAATGTCAGTTTTGTCCTCCATTAGCTTTCTGGCCTACCCTGTGTAACCCGAGGCCTTCAGTGTCATCTCACCTCTCTCTGTAGTGACCCAAAGGGGAGTTCATAGATTCCTGACTCTTGGCTAGCTTCATGACTTTCTCTAGGAACAAGTAGGAGCTTCTAGCTCTTTTCTATACTGCAAGGGAAAGTGTAGTAAACTTGAGGATGGCTAATACAGTCCCCTCTAACAACTCATGCTTCTTTCTCCTCCGCTGCAAACCCCCATGCTGGTTTAGGCCAGCAGGCACTATGTGTGGTGTGGTGGTCTGCCCCCTGTCCCAGACAGGAATTGCAGTGCCTGAGGGCCTTTTTCCACCTAGGGCACAACTCGCCAGTTTGAGGTTTCTAGCTTATCTCTCTTCTCTGCCTCATTTCTGGCTCCACATTCAACCCCTCCACTGGCTAAATCTTAGGGGTCCAGAGTGCGACCATTGAGATCCTAAAGAATCCAGGCAGGGTGTGCACTTTGCTGCCTGCTAAGTTCTCCTGCTGCTCAGGAGGGGTGCGTGCCCTCTCTTCAATCTGGTAGATACTTCTTTCATCATTGGTTTTGAAATCCTCCACTGATGACTTTGTTGTTCTGGGTGTTTCCTCTGTCCTCTCCTCTCAAATCTTAATGGTGGATAGGGTTTTAGGGATTAAAAAAACCCTGGATTACTGAAAAGAAAAATGTTTAGAGAGGCATTTAAGGTGATTTTTCTTATTGTCACTTTTAAACCCATGCTGAAGGTCTGGGTCCTGTACCTGTTCTGTTGGAATCTTGGCCAATCTCACAGTTTTTCTGTCATTCTTAGAATAGTTATAATGGCCTTTGTTTAAAAGACAATTTCATATGAAAACTAAAATATGCAGGTCAGCATAATAATCAAACCCTTATACTCTTAGCTAAATGTCATTATGTAGGTTTCCGCCAAACATCACCTCCTCAGGGAGGCTTTCTCTGACCATTAAACGTAGCCTCATGGAAGTTCTAGGCAACCTTTGCCATTTCCTATTGTAACACCTTGATTTAGTTCACTTGACATATACATATTGGGGGCTTACTACGTGGCATCCAGAATTATTCTAGGCACTAGGAATATCACAATAAATAAGATAGAGCCGGTCCTTTACCTAGTGGAAGGATACAAGCACTAGACAAACAATTAAATGAGCAAGAAAAATATCATTTAGCAGCATGTGCTATGCAGATAGTTTCTTTTTTTTTTTTGAGACAGAGTTTCACTGTGTCACCCAGGCTGGAGTGCAGTGGTGCAATCTCGGCTCACTGCAGCCTCTGCCTCCCAGGTTCAAGTGATTCTCCTGCCTCAGCCTCCCAAATAGCTGGGACTACAGGCACCTGCCACCACACCAGGCTAATTTTTTTTGTATTTTTAGTAGAGACGGGGTTTCACTATGTTGGCTAGGCTGGTCTTGAACTCCTGACCTCGTGATCCACCCACCTTGGCCTCCCAAAGTGCTGGGATTACAGGTGTGAGCCACTACGCTCAGCCTATGCAGAGAATTTAAACAGAGTGATATGATAGCGTGACTCAGTGGCTAGTTTAGATTGTAGGGTCAAATAAGATCTCTCCAAGGAGAGACCTGAAATCAGGACAACCACCTTTAACTTGTTGCATACTGCGTGATCGACACAGGCAAAATCTGTTAGGATTGTACACCATGCAGCATAATTTCTGGATGAGAGTTCATGAGCATAACCACAGAATAGCCTTTGGAGTATGTAACAACCTGGTGAAATGATGAGTGATTCCATGTGTGGTCAGAGGTAATGCCATTATTTTGCCTCAACCAATTCATGGTTCAGTAGAATATTAAGCTCCCATGATCCTTCTATATTTTGATTGAAAAAGGCCTGAAATTCTGAGCTGATTACAAAAATGAGTGGCTGTACCACCTAACCAAGTCCAAGGAGTTTTGCGATTCATAATGTAATTGTTGGATATTTAAAATGATACTGGATCTGAGAAACAGGGGGACAATATGGAGAAAGTGGTGAACTCAGAATCCCTTCTGCCTAATGAATATTGAGCCCAAGTATATTTGGAATCTAGCACTTGGTGGAGGTGTGTGGGAGGGGAAGGAAGGAGTTAGAAAACAGTCTACTATTTTTTTTTTTTTTGAAACAGGGTCTCACTCTGTCACCTAGCTGGAATGCAAGTGGCATGATCTTGGCTCACTGCAACCTCTGCCTCCAGGGTTCAAGCAATCCTCCAACCTCAGCCTCCTGAGTAGCTGAGACTACAGGCATGCATGAACATGCCAGGCTAATTTTTATATTTTTTTGGTAGAGATGGGTTTCACCATGTTGCCCAGGCTGGGACAATCTACTATTTTATAGATTTTCCGTAGACATACACAGGAGTGGAAGATATGCATGTTAGACTGCCCTGGGGCTTCGTCTCCTGCAGCCACCCTAACTGATAGATTTGGAACACTTAGAAAGACTCTTTAATGTGGAACAGCTTTGAGATTAGGACATATCTGTCAAATAAAAGATTAAGGGATAGTTATGCAGATAGTATACACCTTCAGCTTCTTGGAAATGTATTTTCTCTGATTGGTTCTCTAAGAAAGCATACATGTATAAAGAAAAGATTTTGATTTAACTTGGGTATATAGTATATAGTCAACTGTTAAACTGAGGAAGTTTAAACACCATTATCATAAAAAATTTTATATATATATAAGTATATATATATATATATAATGTGTGTGTGTGTATTTGACCACCAGAGCAATGAATATTCCTTATAGAAAAAATCTGCACAGTTATGTTTCCACTGGCACACAAAAATAGCCTTGAGCATGACTGAGATGCCTTCTGACTCCAACCCTAGGTGAGTCTTCCCCTAGTTCCCCTGGCTAGATGGTGGCCAAGGTAAAGTGTTCATACTGGTGCATTGGATGGTTATCTTTCCAGGATGCTCCTATAAGGCACTATTTAAAAAGCCATTGATATAGTTTGGATATTTGTCTGTACCCAAATCTCATGCTGAATTGTAATTCCCAATTGTATTAGTCCATTTTCGTACTGCTATGAAGAAATACCTGAGACTGGGTAATTTATAAAGAAAAAGAAGTTGAATGGACTCACAGTTCCACATGGTTGGGGAAGCCTCACAATCATGGCCGAAGGCAAAGGAGGAGCAAAATCACATCTTACATGGTGGCAGGCAAGAGAGCATGTGAGGGAGAACTGCACTTTATAAAACCATCAGATCTCATAAGCCTTATGAACTATCACGAGAATAGCAAGGGAAAAACCTGCCCCTATGATTCAATTACCTCCCACCAGGTCCTGCCCACGACACATGGGGATTATGGGGGCTACAATTCAAGATGAGACTTTGGTGGAGACAGTCCCAAACCATATCATTCCACCCTGGGACCCTCCAAAATCTCATGTCCTCAAATTTTAAAACCAATTATGTCTTTTCAACAGTCCCCCAAAGTCTTAACTCATTTCAGCATTAACTCAAAAGTCCACAGTCCAAAGTCTCATCTGAGACAAGGCAAGTCCCTTCTGCCTAAGAGCCTGTAAAATCAAAAGCAAGTTAGTTACTTCCTAGATACAGTGGGGTCCAGGCATTGGGTAAATACACTCATTCCAAACAGGAGAAATCAGCAAAATCAAAGGGGCTAAGTCCGAAATCCAGTGGGGCAGTCAAATCTTAAAGCTCCAAATGATCTCCTTTGACTTCATGTCTCACATCCAGGCCATGCTGATGCAAGAGGTGGATTCCCATGGTCTCAGGCAGCTCTGCCGCTGTGGCTTTGCAGAGTATAGCCCCTCTCCTGGCTGCTGGTGTTGAATGTCTGCAGCTTTTCCAGGTGCACAGTGCAAGCTGTTGGTGGATCTACCATTCTGGGGACTGGAGGCTAGTTGCCCTCTTCTCACAGCTCCACTAGGCAGTGCTCCAGTGAGGACTCTGTGTGGGGGCTCCCACCCCACATTTCCCTTCCCCACTGCCCTAGCAGAGGTTCTCCATGAGGGCTCTGCCCCAGCAGCACACTTCTGCCTGAACATCCAGGGGTTCCATACATCCTCTGAAATCTAGGTGGAGGTTCTCAAACCTCAATTCTTGACTTGTGCTCACCTGCAGGCCTGACACCACATGTAAGCTGCCAAGGCTTGGAGCTTGCACCCTCTGAAGCAATGACTTGAACTGTACATTGGCCCTTTTATCCACAGCTGGGACACAGGGCATCAAGTCCCAAGACTGCACAAAACAGCAAGGCCCTAGGCCCAGCACACAAAACTGTTTTTTCCTCCTAGGCCTCCCTACTTGTATTGGGAGGGGCTGCTGTGAAGACCTCAGACATGCCTGGGAGACATTTTCCCCATTGTCCTGTAATTAACATTTGGGTCCTTGATACTTAATGTAAATTTCTGCGGCAGGCTTGAATTTCTCCTCAGAAAATGGGTTTTTCTTTTCTATCGCATCATTAGGCTGCAAATTTTCCAAACTTTTATCCTCTGCTTCCCTTTTAAACACAAGTTCCAATTCCAAACCATATCTTTGTGAATACATAAAACTGAAAGCATTTAGTGGCACCCAAGTCACCTCTTGAACACTTTGTTTCTTAGAAATTTCTTCCACCAGATACCCTAAATCATCTCTCTCAAGTTCAAAGTTCCACAGATCTCTAGGGCAGGGGCAAAATGCTGCCAGTCTCTTTGCCAAAACATAGCAAGAGTCACCTTTGCTCCAGTTCCCAACAATCCTCATCTCCATCTAAGACCACCTCACCCAGGACCTTATAGTCCATATCACTATCAGCATTTTGGTCGAAGCCATTCAACAAATCTCTAGAAGTTCCAAACTTTCCCACATCTTCTTGTCTTCTGAGCCCTCCAAGTCTCTAGGAAGTTCCAAACTTTCCCACATTTTTCTGCCTTCTTCTGAGCCCTCCAAACTGTTCCAACCTCTGCCTGTTACCCAGCTCCAAAGTCGCTTCCACATTTTCAGGTATTCTTATAGCAGTACCCCACTCTACCAGTACCAATTTATTGTATTAGTTTGTTTTCATACTGCTATGAAGAAAAAACTGAGACTGGGTAATTTATAAAGAAAAAGAGGTTTAATGGACTCAGAGTTCCACATGGCTGGGGAGGACTCACAATCATGGCAGAAGGCAAAGGAGGAACAAAGGCACATCTTACATGGTGGCAGGCAAGAGAGCATATGCAAGGGAGCTGCCCTTTATAAAACCATCAGATCTCATGAGACTTATTCATTATCACGAGAATAGCCTGGGAAAAACCTGCCCCCACGATTCAATTACCTCCCACCAGGTCCTTCCCAAGACAAGTGGGGATTATGGGAGCTACAGTTCAAGATGAGATTTGGGTGGGGACACAGCCAAACCATATCACCAATGTTGGAAGTGAGACCTGGTGAGAGGTGTTTGGTACATGGAGGCAGATCCCTCATGGCTTGGTGCTGTTTTCATGATAGTGAGTTATCACAAAATCTGATTGTTTAAAAGTGTGTGGAGATGAGTGAAGAGAGCTTCCCCCCACTCTCTCTCCCTTGCTCCTGCTTTTGCCATGTGACATGCTCCCCCTCCACCTTCCACCCTGATTGTAAGCTTCCCAAGGCCTCCCTAGAAGCTGAGCAGATGCCAGCACCATGTCATCTCCTGTAAAGCCTGCAGAACCAGGAGGCAATTAAACCTCTTTTCTTTATAAATTACCCAGTCTCAGGTATCTTTATAGTGATGTGAGAACGGCCTAATACAGGCACTTTTCTATGTATGGCACAAATAGGCCTTTGTCCTTAAGCCTAACATACAGACAGAGGACATGGAACTCATAGGAAATCCTATGCCCTGAGACACAGGCACTTTTGATGGTCAGTGAAGACCTTCTTCCTTTCCAAGACTGCCATTTCCTCCCCCTCTCACCTTCTCTGGGAACTTCATCTATCAAGTATCTTTCTATTTTCATCCCTACACAATTTTTTCCTTTCACTGGCATCAATTCTTCTGTCCTAAAAACCCTGAGGTTGTATTTTTCTTGAATATACATACACCTTTCCTTTGCCCCTGCTGTTTCCTCTGGCTGCCGCCCGAGTTCCCAAGTGTTCTCACAGTCACACTCCTTGGACGAGCAGCCTGTGCTTGCTGCCTGCACTTTCCCGCCCACCCTGACTTAATCTTGTTACCTCTCTTACTGGTTTTCAGCTTCATAAATGACTCAAATTTTCACGCGACAGCTATCTGGGAGGGGCATGTTCTCTAAAGGGCAATTGCAGCTGCTTTCTGGCATGAGTAACATTTGGAGACACAGAAACGCCTAACAGCCATACCCCCTGAGAGTTTGAAATGGAGCTCCTACAGGGGTCGACGTGACTATCCCACAGAAAAGCCATGCTCTTTGACAGCAGCTGGGACTGCAGCTGTGGGGAAGGAAGCTTTGATTGTCAATTAGGAGAGAGATTTTAGTATATTATACTAAGATGGCCCAGTAAAGAAAGTGAAAGAGTAGTTTTAAATAGGAGCCCAAATTTAGTATGCTGAAGAATCTAACATGATCAATGTCTGGAATTTGTCATTTATGTTCAGTAGTGAAATAGAAATGTGTGTCTTTGCCCAGATTCTTCCTGAAGCTGACCTTGAACCAAGGATTTGGGTGTAAGTGGTTTGTTAAGGCACAGCTTCCAGAGGAAATTAGTAAGGGAATGGAAGAAGTAGACTGCGGGAAGGAAAGAGAGAAACTAAGTAAAGTTGAGATGTCAGGTGAAGTCCCAGACTCAGCCTGATCTCCAGGGTGCAAGGTGTTTACCCCACCTCAAGATACAAGAGTTGGTGTAAGTCCACACCAGTAAGTCATTGGCTATAGGTTGTGGTGGGGGTGGAGGAGGACATGCAATTCCCAGGCAGTTCTTCTTCTTACAGTCTAGGCGGGCTCCAGTGTCCAAGGGCGAGCCACTGAATGTTGCTGGTGTAAATATTAAGCAGTAGAAACACTGAAGCTGAGAATGGGAATGGTGGCTCATGCCTGTAATCCTAGCACTTTGAGGGACAGAGGCAGAAGGATCACTTGAGCCTAGGAGTTCGAGACCAGCCTGGGTAACACAGCGAGACCCCCTCTCTACTAAAAACAAAAAGTAAAAAAAAAAAGAAAGTCAGGTGTGGTGGCACGCACCTGTACTCCCAGCTACTCAGGAGGCTGGGGTGGGAGGATTTCTCAAGCCCAGGAGGTCGAGGCTGTAGTGAGCTGTGATCACACCACTGCACCCCAGCCTGGACAAAAGAGAGAGACACTGTTTCAAAAACAAACAAAATCCAACAAAAAAAACCCCAAAACATTGAAGCTGGAGGTGAGTGAAGAGAGCTGGTAAAATGGATGCAAGGGGGTCCGGTCTGGTCTTTGACAGTGTCTGCTTACGTGTCCCTAACGGTGTATGCTCCTCCATCATGATGGTTCCAGCGTAAAGTGGGGCAATTGCATGGCATCTGGAGCTGCTGAACTCTTCGATGATGGATCAACCCAGGACTAGTTTAGCCATTCTGGAGACATCTTGGCTGTAACTGGTGATATTAACTATGCACAAACCTTATGATCCAGCAGCAGTCCTGCTTACATCTCCCAGAGAAATCATGCAAATCCCCCCGGAGACTTGACAATGATGTACAGCACTGTCTTGTTTAGGGTAGCAAAGGACTAGATAAGTAAGATATATATCCCCATATGTATTAGTCCGTTTTCAACCTGCTGATAAAGACTTACCTGAGACTGGTCAATTTACAAAATAAAGAGGTTTACTGGACTTACAGTTTTATGTGGTTGGGAAGGCCTCACAATCACGGCAGAAGGTGAAAGGCATGTCTCACATGGCGGCAGACAAGAGAAGAGAACTTGTGCAGGGAAACTCCCGTTTTAAAAACCATCAGATCTCATGAGACTTATGCACTATCACAAGAATAGTATGGGAAAGACCTGCCCCCATGATTCAATCATCTCCCATTGGGTATCTCCCACAACATGTGGGAATTATGGGAGCTACAAGATGAGATATGGGTGAGGACACAGAGCCAAACCATATCACCATATATAGGGTTTCCCTCCATATATACATGGATTGTTCATTAATTATTGTTCTGTAAGTGTTTTAAAGACATTATTGACATATTTGATATATTCTTTTTATAATTTGAAAGGGAAAATTATTTTTAAAAACTAATAAAAATTGATGAATGAACTGAGCTAAATATGTCAAAAAGGAGCTGAAATAAGGAGTAGCAAGATATATAGACAAGTCTCCTTTCTTTTTTTTTTTGAGACAGAGTCTTGCTCTGTCACCCAGGCTGGCATGCAGTGAAGTGATCTCGGCCCACTGCAACCTCCGCCTCCTGGGTTCAACCAATTCTTCTGCCTCAGCCTCCTGAGTAACTGGGATTACAGGCACCTGCCACCATGCTTAGCTAACTTTTGTAATACTAGTGGAGATGGGGTTTAGCCATGTTGGCCAGGCTGGTCTTGAACTCTTGACCTCAGGTGATCCACCCACCTTGGCTTCCCAAAGTCTTGGGATTACAGGTGTGAGCTACTACATCCGGCCAATTCTCCTTTCTTTGGGAAATCACCCTTCTACCCCCAGCTCCAGGGGTTGGCCCCGCTTGCTAGATCTAAGTTGGTCAGCAGAATTCCATTTGTCCCAGTGGAATTTTGACTGAGAGTGAGGGACAGTAATCCAGGTCTAACCCTATCAGGTTTCATAACATAGAGAAAAAGTTGGACCTATGACATTAACTTTTCATTAGGTACAAATGTATTCCCTTTACTTGCTCACACTTAGATGTTCTCATTTTAGGATAGCTTAAAAGCACAAGCACTTAATTGAAGTTAACCCTAAAAGTCATACTTTGAGAGAAATAGAGAGCTGTAGTTCATGGAGAAATGGCATTATTCTGAAAAAAGCATGCACAAATGGAGTGAGTAAGAGGATGAGTGGGGTGGCTCACGCCTGTAATCCCAGCCCTTTGGGAGGCTGAGGCAGGTGGATTCCTTGAGCCCAGGAGTTTGAGACCTCCCTGGGCAACATGGTGAAACCCCGTCTCTACTAAAAATACAAAAAGTAGTGAGGTATGGTGACATGTGTCTGTAGTGCCAGCTACTGGGGAAGCTGAGATGGGAGGATTGCTTGAGCCCAGGAGGTCAAGGCTGCAGTGAACCGAGGTCGCGCCACTCCACTCCAACCTGTGCAATAGAGTGAGATCCTGTCTCAAAACAGAACAAAACAAACCACCCACCCCGCAAAAAAAAAAAAAAAAAAAAAAAAAAATGGAGTGAGTCAGAGCTGTGCTCTGTGTGCTCTGGAGGTGCCTTGGGCCTGTGATTTGGCTGACAATGTGGTAGTATGCAGACTGCGCAGGGTCATTACTCCCACCTGGGACAAATCTATCACACAACATCAAGTATACAATTGTATCTACCTTCATAGAATCAAATTCAAGTAAAAGATGATCAGTTCCATTTAGATAAACTAGATAAAGGGCCTGTGGTTTAGGACTAAAAGGGAAAAATTTGTGGAATTCTCTATATTCCTCTAGGAAGATTCCATGACTCTTCCTATTCTAACTAGGGTTGGCATTGCTGTTCCTAATTTATTACCACCCCCAAAGAAATACAGCTGATAGAATCTACTGAATAATATTGATGCTAAAAGCTTGGGAAAGTAGGAGATACAATGAGTTCTGGCTTCGTCACATCCAAAGTGAACTATTCTAGCATGCCTCATAGGGAAAGCCCAGTTTTGCAGTTACAATGTTATTTTCAATCTTTGATTCTTTCCTGATTCTAGGAACCCAAGTCTGTCCTCTTTCAGTTTTAAAAACAAAAAAGTCAAAGTATATCAGTGCTGACCAAATATAGACCCTGGTTTGTCTTTGTTACTATTTAGAGAAAAGTATGGCAGAAACTTCTTCAAATGTAGGATTATTAAAACAACAACAACAACAAAAAAAACCACTGGGTTTTAATTGTGAAGACCCCATTGGAATTTCAGAAACATTCAACTGCATATGGTGAACTTGCACTCTGATTTAACTTTGCTTTGAAGTATGGAGTAAAATCAATAAATACAGGGCTGTACTCTATTACTTTACAAATAAAGAAATAGAAGACTGAGAATCATGAGCTTGGAGTGGTTTGGGAAGGTTGGCAGTACGTTTCCTTCACTCTACACATAAAAGGTTTTCCATGCTATCACATGGACTAGTGATACTCCTAAGAACAATAGAGGTAATAGATTAGTCAAAGATTGACATGTGTCTCAGATATTTCCTAATTATATCTAGGAATTGTGTTTCATTATTTTGATTATTTTAAATTACTTTTGAATGGAAAATAATATGTATTTACTGACTTTATAAAAACTCACAATGTAGAGACAATACTATATTGCTTATTCTTATGCCATTTTCCTAGAGGTGACATAATGTTCATGCAAAGTAAAATGAGAGTTGTGGAAGCAAAGGCCCTCATACTTGTCTGCTGATGTTCACCAACTGAAGTTAAAAGAATTTTGACTACTCTTTCCTTTGTGCCTTTACCAGCCCCTATACTGACGTCTGTTGAGTCACCACAAAGCTCATCACTGCATTTATTTATTTATTCATCTGATTTCCTGTTCCCAGCTATTAGCACAATGTAATATGCTGGTTGTTCATGGTATTTGTGTTGAGTGAACAGATAAATCAAGAAGGGGATGGAGGGATGGATGAAATGATGCAGCACAGGGATTTTTAGGGCAGTGGGGCTCTTCTGAATGATACTGTAATGGTGGATATGTGATATTATACATTTGTCCAAAGCCATAGAATGTCGAGCACAGAGTGAACCTTAATGTAAACTATAATCTTTAGTTAATAATACTGCATCAATATTGGTTCGTTTACTGTAACAAATGTGCCACACTAATACAAGGTGTAAAAAATAGGGGGAAACTGTGTGGAGAAGGGGGGAGAAAGGAGGGCATGTAGGAATTTTCTGTAAGTTTGGATCAATTTTTCTGTAAACCTAGAACAGCTCTAAAAAACATAAAGTCTATTAAGTTAACAACAACAAAAGATAACTCAAGATAACTTAGATGAGATGGTCTTAGAATGTGTGTATTGCAAGCAACAGAAAACCAGATTTAACTAGTGTAGGTGAAAAGGTAAATGTGTTGGTTTATTTGCTGAAGCCATGAGAAAGCATCAAGGAGAGCTAGAACTGGGGACTTTAATGCTCTTCTTCATCTTCATGACACTCTAGATTGACTTTCTTCATAATGCTCAACCACAGCGTCCAGCCACGCCCAGACTCACAACCTCCCAGCCCTGCTTTAGTAGGAAAATAGCTCTATGTGACTTAGTTCTTACTGAGAAACTCCCAGAGGATGCTGGTCAGCCTCGCCTAACCTAATCACTTATGGGAGAGGAGAGACTGGCTCCAACTGGAATACAGCTGTTTACAAGGCTGGAAACGAGTAGGCATGTCAGGAGCCTATTGTGGTTATCCTGGCAAGAGAAGATGGTGCTCAGACTAGGGAGGTAGAGGCAGAGGCAGAGAAGTGGTCAGGTTCTGGATATATTCTGAAGATAGGGCTCTCAGGACTTATGGAGATGTTGGCTATAAGGTGTGAGGAAAAGGAATGAGCAATGACTTCAAAGTTTTTTATCCTGAACAACTCCTAAAAAATGGGACTGTCTATAACTGAGCAGAGGAATATTAGGCAGTGTAGGCTGGAAGATATCAGGAGCTCATTCTGCACATATTATGGTGTACTAGCCATCCAACTGTGGATGTCAAATAAACAGTTGGATATATATGAATCTTTTCCTCCAGGTATCTACCTGACATATTGCTTGTTGACTGTAATTGTTTATTGCCTAGAATGCAAGCTCCATGGGATCAGGGACTTTGCCTGTTTTGTTTACTATGTCCCCAATATCTGGAAGAATGCCTGGTGCATAGTAGACACCCAATTAAACTTACTGAAAGGGTAAATGAAGGAACGAATGACAGAGTTAAATGCTCAGTACAACAAAATAGGTTGGTTGAGAATAGAGGTAGGAAGTACCTGTTTGATAGTAAACTGCTTTCCAGGATATTACTAAGGAGAGGTTTGCAACAGGCATTATGTAACAAACATTTTCTGTGGAAAACTATGTAAAAATGAAGAGACACTTGCAAGGTTTCTGTAAACTTTTATTTTATACTTATGGGCCACTGCCAACTCAGGGCCTTGGCTTCTGGCTCATTTCTACAAAGTTACTTGTTGAAAAGATGTAGTAAAGGTAGAAATTGGAAATATTCCTACTAGTAAACCACAGTTACTTACCAGTCCATAAATAAAATGCACATTGAAGCCTTCAGAAATCTATGACTTTCTGAATTTATAAAATGCATTTTTTTCATATGAAAGAAACAAAGCATCTTGAGAAAAAGACAATTGTCTAAACAAAATGGTGTGAACCTATGACTTATATTATAGGCATATATCACTGCATATGATGCGCCAGTGGAATAATAGATTTGACTGCTAACACACAAAAGGGCAGTACTTCTTAGCCTTGCAGTTCAAGCAACTGGAACCTGATGTTATTTTACCTGTCCTAAAATATGGCCCAACAAATTATCTTACCTAATTTACTATCAGCAATCTGTCTGGTGAAGTCTGAAAGAAACATCAGACAACCTGGCAATTTCATCACCACATTGAGTTGAGGTTATGAACAATATAATACTTCAAAGTGTAATGACTTTTGCTCCAGCACAGAGAACAATATGACCCCAAATACTGCTTTGTCAAACCAACCAACCAAACAAAACCCTATATCGCTAGTCCACAGCTCATCTGCTTTCACGCTGCCTCTTATATCCCATTTGTAATGGTAACATGATTACAAGATTTATGAATGCAGAAGGTTGTTACAGGTTAAAATGGACTGAGGCAGGTTGTCATGATGAACAATCACCTAGATTTTACTCAGACTATGCACTTTGGCACAACTGCAGGGCACAATTATTAGATTAGATTAAATCCATACATACCATCACACACATGCATATATCACACACACAAATACATTCCACAGAGACAGTCTAGAAAAATGGGCTAAAAGAAATTTACAATTGTTTATATATATACACACACACTAGTAAAAGATTTTCTGCTGTACTCACAGTCTGTAAACATCTGGGAAAATGCCCGGCAAAAGTCACTGTGGGCCCTTTAAAATGGTGACAATGTGGGAGGGAGATGTTGGGGTAGGGATTTAGGTTCATACTGAAAACCCCGAGCAGTGAAGAATCGTAAGTTCTGGTGGCATTTGTGGGTAATTATTTTTCACCGACATGATAAACTCATCCGGCCACTTCAAAATTATGTTTCCTATATGGAAAAGGGAATGATCAAAAAAGACTTACTGCCAGTTAACATTTTAAGAAAAATTAAGAGAATAGGAGGTGATATGTATATACATGTATATGTCACTATTACAAATACCTGAATGAAAATTTCCAAATCATCTGAAAAATTTGATCTTTTCCTCTTAGGTGTACACGCTTTAGACTTCTATACACAGTGCACTGAAAGTCTGAGGCAGAGTTAAATGACATATGCATTAACATTTTGGTACTTGACATTGATTTTTCATACAAAATTTACATGAAAAACAGACTGAACTTGTGAAAAAGAACTATCTGATTGAAGCATTACTTTTGAATTTAACATACAAAACATGTTCAAGATCCCTTGTAATAAAACACCATTTAAAAAAGAAAATACAGTTTTTAAAAAATTCTTTGAGTAACATCTATTAAACTGCCAAATGTGTCATCAGACTGTGCTTTAAGGGCCTGTAGTATTTGTTGTAGCTTTAGAATTTGTGTTTTAAAAAAATAAACACTGACGTGGAAAATACTAACCTAATTGCTCACCTGAATACTATTTTCGTCTTTTTTTTTTTCAAACTACGTGTAAATAAGTTCAAATAATCATGTTAGGCTATTATGCAGTTAAAAAAATACTGGCACCAAATGACATTTCAAATAAAAGTGACTTGAGCCTATATTGTGTTTGGCTGAAGAACAAAAAAGTCATTTAAAAAAAGTAGAAAATCTTGTCATAATCTCTAAAGTTTCATGGTGATCAGTTCCCATTGAACATTCACCAGAACTACCATAAAAGCTAGCCATGTACTTGAAAGCTCTATTTTCATGCAAAAGTAGTAAATATCCTTCTGGTTTCATTTAACAGTCTTCATTCTTCCCCAGCTCCCACCATTTTTTAGTGCTGAATACAACACGCAGAATATGTAAATTAGATCAATTAAAGAAGTAGGATTCGTAAATGTTGTGGGTGGATAAAACAGTCTACCCTTGCGGTTTTGGAAAGCATTTCTTCTTGGGTGTGGGAGTGAATTAAGGAAGAAGGATCAGAGAAGAGATTCCCGGAGTCACAGTTGCCGTGTGATTTTTTTCTCCGAGAGGATGATGGGAGTACTGAGGAGTGCTTCTAAGGGTGGTCAGTTCATGCTGTCCTTATGGCTGCTCCGGTCTGTGTTGTGGTTGTTTTGATCGTGGTTCTTCCACTGGATGCTTGTTCCATTCATGGGGACCGAGGTCATCAGACTTTTGGACTGGTAACAGCAGCAGCAGAGGCATGACTGGGGGAAGGAACAGACTCGAAGTAAGGCGAGCCTACCAGCCCATTCCCAGCCAAACACAGCGGCCCTGGGCCACGCTAATGAGGGGCAAATGTCCATTTGCATTCGAGGGAAGTGAACCTTGACAGTAACCTAGAGTGGAGAGCCTGTTATCACCAGGCAGGAATTACACTGTCCATTCCAGTGCAGAGAAACAGAATCCTTGTTTCTCATTTTAATTTTATTACCAAGTGCAAGAGAAAGGGAAGGCAGTGTTGGTGAGAGGAAGGGCTCTCCACGGCTTGGGGCAGGCAAGGGTAGGACTGGGCTTGGAGGGGGGTCCTAGCATTTCTTCAGTGTGCACCACCTGTGTGGCTCTCCGCACCAGGTACCTTATCAGATCCTCACAACAGCCTTGGATGTTCTCCCATTTTATGCTATTCCCCCATTTTATGAATGAGGACAGTGAGGTCCAGAGAGGATAATGAGAATTAGAACTGGAATTAGAACCCAGGACTCTCTAGATTTGGGCTCTTTCTCTTGGATATGCTGCCTTTTTAGGAAGATTCATCAAAAAGTGGGATTAATTTCTGATAATTTATATCTTGATTTTCCCTCCCCCAATGAATATATAAATTAATGATTAAGTAATAATTAATTTCAGCTTATATAATGTACTAATTTTAACCTGCATGTTAGTCAATCCATTTTGGGCCGAGTATTTTGTGACTGGCAAACATTTCCAAGAAGACCTCAGAAATATGGCCCCAAACTTCCATACCGAGTTTCATCTGTTTGTGTGATTCCTTGGTTAATATATGTCTGCCTCTGTTTAGACTGTAAGTTCCATGCAGGCCGTTATTGTGTTTTTCCTCTCTACTCTGTCCCTAATGGTAATGAACTCATATTGAGCACTTACTATTTCAAGCATTTTACATATATTACCCTCCTTATGAGAGACATACTGTGATCATCCAATTTTATAGGTGAGGAAACTGAAAAAGCAGGAGAGGCACTAACCAGACCTGGGGTAGATAGTTAGCAAGTGCAGGGCTGTAATGTCCATCGAGGCTCTTTGCTTCCAGAGCCTGCATTCTTGACCTCTACCGTACTCTGCCTCATATGTACCATAAGCTAAAGTTAAACAGCCTGGTCCAAGATAACAAAATCCAGTGAGGATTAAGCCTACGCTAAAATCATTTCAGGAACCAGAAAATTACACATCAATAAGACAGGCTTAGAGCTTCTGAAGGACATGGGTGGCTGAGCTGGCTGGAGGTTTGAAAGCAGAAGGAAACTGATTTTGAATAAAATTATATTTGTTCAGATTCCCACAGCAATAAGCATTTACTTTCCTTGGAGATTCTATTACTAAGTACACAATTAAATAGCATTTAGTGAGAGCTTTCTTTTTTTTTTTTTTTTTTTTTGGAGACTGAGTCTGGCTCTGTCGCCCAGGCTGGAGTGCAGGGGCACTACCTCAGCTCACTGCAAGCTCCGCCTCTCGGGTTCACGCCATTCTCCAAGTAGCTGGGACTGCAGGCGCCTGCCACCACGCCCAGCTAATTTTTGTATTTTTAGTAGAGACGGGGTTTCACCATGTTGGCCAGGATGGTCTCGATCAGTGAGAGCTTTCTTAACAATAGAGCTTATATTTTGTCAAGACTTTGGTTCAAGTCTAAGACAATGTAAGGTATGAATAGGTCTTATGTACTCTCTGTGGCCTGGAGCAGGAGCATACATTGAAACATTTCTCTCTCAAGGAGGGTTCTAAACTGGCATGTGATTTAGTCCTTTTGATTTTAACCTCTTTGTATGTGGTTGTCTAAATAGGAACTGCTTTTCTGTTATGCCGACAATCTGACTCTCTTTCTGGGTAATAAAACATGATTTTCACTTCACTGCTAAAAAGGAGTACAGCTGATCAAAGTAATATTACAACTGGAATTGGCTGTGTCTGTTGACTGTTTAATATACTCATTTTGTTGTCTTTAAAAAATACTTGAAAAATCATCTTACCTGGAAACAATTTTTAAATTTCTTGCTCACAAAATACAGAGCTATGGGGTTTATACATGAATTCATGGTTGCCAAGTTAATACCGATGTAATCCATGAGCAGCAAGAAACTAGAGCAAAAGAAAGTGGTGTAGAATAATTAGAATATATTGTTTTAAAATCTGCTCACTAGCATTTCTTCCTAGAATAAGCATTTTTCTTGCCCAGAAGCCATTTCTTATGGCTGGCAGTTAGAATTTTGTAAAAAGTGCTTGTTTAAATGGCAGTTTCAGTTTTGCAGGACAGTTACAGATACATCACTAGTTGGTTAGCTCAAACCCTTATGCACAGCCTCAGGAGGGGAGGGGCAAGATAACAGATGTGGCTTGCACACATTTTGGGATCAGTTATAGGCTATGTCAGCTAAAGAAAAAAATCAACTTTGCAGTTTTAATTTTCAGGGCTAATGGGCATGTACAGTAGCTGGTTTTGTAAAAGTATTATAAATATGAAAATCTGAGAAACTCCAATTTTCTAGCGATTACACAGGATCATACCTAAGTAATTCACATCGGTTCTTGTCCATCTCGTTATACACGGTTTTCTTCAATATACGGCTTAAATGAAGAGGGAACCAGCAAAGAGCAAAAATTACAACCAAGCAGAAAACTGTTTTTGCCACTTCTCGACGCTAAAGGAAAATGAGAAGAAAAAATAGGACAACAAATTTAGTGTTTTTATACTAGATGCAAGAACTACAGTACCAAGAAGTAGCAGACATCAGGGAAAGAATAATTCAAAGAGCCAGGAGAACAGCCTGGCTTACAGTGCTTCCACCTCTTCAAGATTCTAAGGTCAGTGTTCCAACCAAGGAATTGCTAATGATGCTTCTGGGCAGCTTCCAGGAAGGATGGGGGCCTCAGGTTGGTTATTAGGGCCAGGACAGAGGTTATATGCCAGGAGAGAGGTGGAAACTGGCTGGAGGTGAGCCAGCTGAGTCTGCGGCTGTGTGTGTGTAGGTGGCTGAGTCTGCCTGTGTGTGTGTGTAGGGGGGTGGAGTGTGACTGCATGGGGGAAAGGGTTAGCTAATGACTCTTAATAACAGGTAACTAATTAGCATTAATGATGGCATGGAAGGCAAGGAGACTGAACATCACATGATAATGCACGGACAAATCAACAAAGACCTTGAGAAAACAAAATATGAGTGGGGAGTAGAAAAGGAAAAGTCATAGCACTATGTTTTTTCCTTTTCCTGATTTTGAACATAGCTATTATTGGGATTTTTTGCTCTTTAAATTCTTTTCTTAATGACATGTAGTTTCTTAATGACATATAAAAATATTATATGTTGTTTGCAAGCAGAAGGATGAGGGTAAAGGATTATCAGCAGTGATGACTAGAAAATCTGGAACATGCTGACCTTGGACGGACTTCATGGAAGGTTTGCATGCCTTTGAGTCTGCTCAGGATCAGAAAAACTATAAATTAGGAATTATCTGCAACCATTCATTGGCGTGCATTATTTGAGTATTATATTGCATGCATTTAGAAGTCTGACTAGGAACACAAAATGCAACTTGTCTGTAACTGGGATCAGTTAATGTCAAAATAAAACTGATTAAAAACAGGGTCTGGAAGGGTAATGCTGGCTCAACCTGAAACATATAACATTAAGTCTGGGAAGCTTACAATAAACTCACATGATTGGCTGAGCCATTCAAAATATTCTGGGGCAGTTTTCATAACTCGCTACTCTAGCTCAAAGAACTGGGAGTTCTTTAACCTCTCATAGTTATTGGGCTAGCTGGGATATGGCTTCAGAGTAATGACTGAGGGAAGAAATAAAATATTCAAATCTTCAGGAATGGGGGCTCTTTTTAAGAGGGTCATTTTGTGTGTCCAGAAAGACAGTGTGCCCAGAAAAATAGAAAAGCAGTGTATTAGGGGATAGGTTACCTTTCCTGAGTGCATACTCAAAGAGGATAACGCTTTTAAAAGCAGTATTAGTACACTGCCATGATAGTCTGATATTTGCTTAACCAATATCCATTTTCCTGTCTTCCTTACCATCACTCTGGTCTTGATTGGCTAAGGCAGCTGGGGAACCTGGCCTAATTATCTACATGGACACTTGGCACTGTTTTGACCCATTAGATGAAATAGAAACCATTGCATGGGTTTCTGGAAGAGCTACTGAGAAGTATAGGGACACTCCTTTGATGCACACCCACGATGGGTTGTTTTCTGTTCTTCCCCTCTTGCTGCTTGGAAATCAGATATAAAAGTAGAGCTGCTGCTACTGTCTTCTGAGACTGAAGCAAAGATCAGCAAAACAGTAGATACCTGGCCTCTAACTTGGCTTGATCACTAAATCTTGATGTCTGAACTTTTTGCTATGGAAGAAAGATAAACTCCTTCTGGGTCAACTAACAGTTATTTTGGGTTTTGTGTTCCCAGCATTCAAACACAACCCCTACTTGATAAAACTGTCATCATTATGATGAGGAGAAATTAGAGACAGCCAAGCAAGAAGCAAAACTATGAGCCCCACAGAGTATTAGTCAAGATGGCAAGGTTTTGTGCTTTATGCTGGTTCTCCTGCAGTCCCATCTGCAGGACCTCCAGCCACCCTTGCTCTTCTGTACTTAGGATTTGCTACAGCTTTGAGTGGCACCAAAACAAACGTTAACTGCATGAGGACAAAATCTTGGGTTCTAATCTCCATTTGGTTGAGCAAACCTCTAAATTACCTGTATAATAAAGAATATATATCCTACCGATCTCAGAGGGTGCTTGGAGGAATCAAACAAGAAAAAGACATGGAAATGGAAATGCGCTTTAAAAACTTAAAAAATGCTATGTAAACATGAAGCAGCATATGACAATTATTTGTTTCCACAATTAAATAATTAATATTATTCCAAAATTAAATAATTAATTATTTGATTATTTCCACAGCAAATACCACTCATAGCTTAAACAGGCTCAATCATGGTGCGAATGCAAAAATCCATATCTTAAAACACTGTTTTGCACAAACCCATTCTAACTACCTCCATTCCAAGAATGAGAGGAAATAATTGTAAACATATTAAGCAATTGGAGTATTTGAAACTTTCATGCCTGAACAAAGTCATACTAAGCTTTCTCAATGTAATCTTCCTGCTAAATGTCAATGAAAGATAATAGCTACCATTTGTATGGCCTGTTAGATTTTATAAAGTACATGCATACACATTCATCCTTTTGATCCTCATAATACTATTGATTCATATATTATGCCCAATTTACAGATGAAAAGCTGAAGCTCAGAAAAATCAGTATAGTAGTTGAAGAGTTGCTGATGAGGAACTATGCTTGCACATGGTAATTATATAGGACAGATTTACAGACTCCGTCAACAACTCACATTAACTTTTGGTGTAGTTGGCCATCATTATATACTTTTCTGTTGCAACAGGGAACTTACCTGAAGTCCTAGGTTTACTCTTAGAATTAATGTAAATTAACATTTGCTTAATATCTACTAGGAGCTGGTTACTATTAGGCACCTTACTTGTCTCAGGTAATCCTCATGATGTATTATTACATACATATTATGAGAAACTAGAAGTTCAGAGAGA
The DNA here is from genome assembly GCF_028885625.2 of Pongo pygmaeus. Taxonomy (NCBI): domain Eukaryota; kingdom Metazoa; phylum Chordata; class Mammalia; order Primates; family Hominidae; genus Pongo; species Pongo pygmaeus. The sequence continues at coordinate 160,439,538 of NC_072376.2, read as the reverse complement.
TTAAGCAATTTGCCCAAGGTCAGAGAGCCAAGTATGAGTCTAGTTTTGCCCTTGAAAGCCCACAGCTTTATCTGTTCTAATTTCACCCAGGAGGGACCAACATTAGCCTCCTACTGACATGTTCAAAATCCTTCTAGAACTTTGGGTCCTCCAACACTTTACCTCTTCTAATGTACATGATCCCATTTCCTTGCATAAGTCTCACATTAGACATTGCTCTAGAGAGGTTCATCTCCTTTTTGCCATTCTCCAAATGCATAGTTCCTATTCCATGTTCTAACTAGACTCCTGTTCTTCCACCTGAAATGCTCTCTGTCAACTTCTTCCCCATCAAATCCCACTTATCCTCCAAGGTCTGGTTCTATCCCCCTCATCCATGAACAGCTTCCCCATGACTCTATCTCATACCCTTCCTGGCTTTCCATAGCACAGGCTACTTTTACCACACATGTGGTTCTATTTTCCAGTTGTTTTGCATGCATACTTTATTTCTACAATAAGACTGTAAATCTGCATGGGGAGAAAGTCACATGCTTCTTTGTGTCCTGGTACAGTTTCAAGCCCAGCTGAATGCATGAACTCACATACACACATGCTCAGTACACTCTTGGCAAAATAGAGGGATAGTTCTTCTCTATTTGGGCCCAGCCTTCAGGACCACTTGTTTTACAAGTAGGTTTCCCATTTTACAAAAGAAATTTCTAACATCATTACTATAAAGAAAACAGTTACAAGATAGTATTTTTATTTTAGGAAATCAGGCTAATTCTACTAAAGACGGTATTTGCAGGCCTGCTGCTGTCAAGGACTAACCAGTCCTAGCCATATTTTCATGATGTTATGGGATTTACCTGCTTAAGATGTTCACTGAGGGCAATTCTCAAGCTGCCATTCCTTCTGTTCAACATCTCACAAGTCATGAGGGTGTAGAAGATCGCAGTGCACACCAAGGGCATACAGAAATAGAACCCGAAGAGCCACCAGTCCTTTACATCTTGGTAGAACTTCAAAGTGAAAAAAAAAAAAAAAAAAAAGAGAAAAGGAGGAGCAGAGTCATTTCAATTAACCATGCTGTACCTCTGGTAGCTTTAAGGTCTTTAAACTTGCAGATACATCTGTAAAATCATGCTCTCTGGTTGCAGTGATGGGTTTGGGAGTGGTCCTCAAAACTCAATTAAATTGGAAACTTCAGAAATTATCCTGGCTTTAAACAGCACATAAAGAAACTGCACTTACAAAAATTATCTTGACAAGGATACTTGATACTTTTCATAGATTGCAGGTTTCAACTACACAATGGAAGAGCCCTAATCAATAAAAATAATGTCCTTCTAAAGCTCATAAAACATGATTTTGAGACAAAAGAATATACATGTTTATCTTTATTTCTTGATGAACCTCAAAATTTTGTTAGCGCCTGCTTTACTTTTGACTATTGTGGTGAAAGTGTATTTAACCTGAAACAGTGAAGGTTATGATGGCTTATCGGTGTAGCTTTGGTTAATAGGGTTAACCCTCTGCCTGGTATGCCTGCTATGTGACCTTAAAGCCAGCTACTTTGAACTTCAATAGCTATACTCTTCTCCCGCCTTTAATACTTACCACCTGGAAACTATTGAGGCAGCATATCTCAACTGAAGGCATATCTGGTATTATCTAACTGGGCAGGATTTATAAATACTAAGATTATTCGGTTTTACATCTGCTTAAAGAAGAAAACTTAATACCCTATAAAAATGGAAAATGAAAAATGATATCTAAATTCTTCTTCCCACAAAATTAATCACCAACTTGGGACGAAATGCTTTTTCTTTCCTTATAATGCTTCTTCAGATTGTTAATTTACTAAGGACAATGCAGTTCCCACAGTAAAAAAAAATCACGTTGCTCTGTAAAAAATGGGATAGTTTCTGAATATAGAAAGAGGCTAAGAGGGCTGCATTTATAACATGTCTATTAAAATAATCTAAAAATGGTTCCTAAAGACAAAAAATTTGAGGGAGGAGTTCTTGACTATTTTTATGCCACAGACCCTTTTGGAAGTCTGGTAAAGATTATAATCCCTTCTGAGAATAATACTTTTACATGCATAAAATAAAATACATAAGATTGCAATGGAAACCAATTACATTAAAGCACAGCTATCAAAATATTAGAAATTAAATTTTGATATAGTAATATTGTGTTTATTCACAAATAACAAACCTAATGATGGTTCTAGTAACTACTGAACTGTTGAAGTGTTGAAGTTCTGAAGAGCATAAATAATATTTTGAGATTATACAAGTGTTATATGGTATGAAAATGTCTGCTATTTTTATTAATGAAAAAGTCATGATACTGGTAAACACTATGGTGATTTGTTGGGTACATTCATAATAGAAGGAAATGATAAATTCAGTTAGAAGTCAGTGAAAATAAACATGTTGTTTCTTTTCCAACCAAGTTCACAGATCCCTGAATTCTATCCTCAGGTTAAGTGCAAACTCCCAAAGGAGTTGGTTTATTCTAAACTGCTTACACAAACATTCCCTGTTCCCAACACACTGTAGAAAGACTTCAGTCCTGAACTTAAAAAAAGTCAGAAGCAGTCTCTCTCTCTCTTTTGAAGTGTAACACGAACACTCCTTTGAGCACCCATTCTCCCTTCTTTTGTATCCTCTTTTTCTGGGTGCATTTGCTGGCTGGGTATAAATGACGCAGAAGCAGCTGCAGAGGGTCTGGAGGCTGACCCTTGAGAGGGCTGAATGGAGTCCCCTGCCCCCTCCATGGCAAAGGCCCACAGAGAAATGGGTAATGCATCTCTTTGGAACTGATGTCATCAACATGGGTAGAGAGGGGCCTACCATCAGTCTAGGGTAAAGTTGAAGAGCAAGAATGGAAAAAATAGGGGAAATAAATTTAGAAAAAGAGAACAGGACCTCAGACTTGGAATGAACTCTAAAAAATTATCTGTTCAACTCATACCCTTTACTGCAACCGTCTAGCCCACCCATGCCTGTAGGGTAGCTACCCTTTACTTGAACACGTCTAGATAGGAGACTCAGTCTTTATGAAACAGCCCATTTCATTTTGTCTGGCTCTAAGGATTAGTAAGCTCCTTCTTATAGTGAACCTCTTTTCTCTAATGTTTGCATCTGGAATATCTAGATTGCTTATTCACACTGCCCAAATTCTGACAGTCTCCTACTGTCTACTTTGTTTTTCACTTTGAAGACTAACCCAGTAAGAAACTTCAATTTTAAGTTGTTAGTTTGGCAGTTTTCATGAGCACTTTTGATTTTAAAACAAGAATTTCCAAGCAGGATAACTGGTCAACCGTAAAACCATGAATTCTGTGAATTTTCCAAGTTGGGAAAGCATACCTTGAGATGTCTGTAAATAATTACATGTGGAATGTGAGCTACATGAAACTTACATCAAAGCACTAAATTATACAGATTTAAGAGAAATAGTTACCCTTTTGGTTTTCCTCCTCAGTCCACATGTAACTAGTTTTGCAAAGAAAAGGTGCATTTTAAATAGGTTTCCCAAAACAGTCATGTGATTAAGCTTTTCAGAAAAACATTAATATGGTCAGGTGTATTAAAAAAAACAACTGAATTTGTTAAACCAAAATATTCTTTTAAAAAGTTCTACAATTTTATATTATTTGTATATTAGACATAGAAACCATACTAATATAAGTACATGTAAGTACTACCCTCTACTTTGAATTAGCAAGTCCATCTTTAAAGAATGTGAGAAATGTGCTTCTCCCCAAGTGACATAAGATAAACATCAGCACGTCTTCCAGATGGAAATTGTTGTATTCATTATTATAAAAACAAATAGCATATGTGTGTATATATATACACACACACACACACTCACACACATACACACACACACACACACACACACACATCTAGTCCCTCCTTCTTAGTAAATTTGCTTTGGTATTCTTAGTGGTTTGGTGCAGAATAACAGATGTGTCTACCATTGTGGTATAATACAAGAGTGAAAGCCAACATAACTGTTCTATTCAAGAATCTAGACACAGGTTTAACATCTACTTTTCATGCAACTGAGGAATATTTGACAGAAGAAACCACACTTGGCATTGTGGCGATGTCATCAAGTCTCAAGATGGTGAAGTCTAACCGGAGGACCTCCTCCCTTCCCCAGTTAATTCTTTTTAAACGTTTAGTACCTCCATGAATTTTGATGTGGCATTGAGCATACAGGTTTTATGCTGTTCACCCCTATATTCAAAGGGTACCATGACGAAGCCAATCGCTTCAGGAATGGCCAGGATAAAGGACAGGATCCAGATGGAGACAATTTCAATGGCAGTTACCAAAGGAATCCCAATTCCCTGAACACGACTCCAGGAGGCAACTGCTCTGTACCTGAAAAAAAGGGTAATGGAACCAAGTTGTTAGGAAATTTTAAATGTATTTCAATTAAACAAAAATTGTAAGTGCTGGGAAGCTCCTCCCCATTGCCAATACCAGTAACTGTCTTTTTAGGAATTTTCTGAGTCTTGCTATGAAAACCAAGTGGGTTTTTTTTTTTTTTTTTTTTTTGAAGCGAAGTCTCGCTCTGTCGCTCAGGCTGGAGTGCAGTGGCGCGATCTCGGCTCACTGCAAGCTCCGTCTCCCAGGTTCACGCCATTCTCCTGCCTCAGCCTCCCGAGTAGCTGGGACTACAGGCGCCCGCCACCATGCCCGGCTAATTTTTTGTGGTTTTTTTTTCAGTAGAGGCGGGGTTTCACCGTGCTAGCCAGGATGTTCTTGATCTCCTGACCTCGTAATCCGTCCGCCTCGGCCTCCCAAAGTGCTGGGATTACAGGAGTGAGCCACTGCGCCTGGCATTTTTTTTTTTTTTTTTTTTTTTGAGACGGAGTCTTGCTCTGTCACCCAGGCTAACCAGGCTGGAGTTCAGCGGTGGGATCTCAGCTCACTGCAAGCTCTGCCTCCTGGGTTTACGCCATTCTGCCGCCTCAGCCTCCCGAGTAGCTGGGACTACAGGCGCCCGCCACCACACCCGGCTAATTTTGTTTTTGTATTTTTAGTAGAGATGGGGTTTCACCATATTAGTCAGGATGGTCTCGATCTCCTGATCTTGTGATCTGCCCGCCTTGGCCTCCCAAAGTGTTGGGATTACAGGTGTGAGCCACCACGCCCGGTCACAAATGGGGCTTTTAAGAGTTCCACCCATTTGGAAATCAACTGCGTGGCAGGCCTGAGTCTGAGGTCTTTATTTGGTCTAGTGAAATCTTAGGAGAGTTTAGAATGCGGCGGTAACAGAGAGTTGTGCCTATGTTTTTTAAGCTGGGGGAGAAATTGGATGGATAGGAGGGATCATGAAAGCTGCGGGTACTTGTTATGGTAATATGTTATTCCTCTTTATAAAATAAAAAAAGAAACCTTAAAGCATTATCTATGAAGTGGGCCTAGATATTCTTGAGTGAATAACCACCACAGATATTCCATTGTTTCCTCCCTTCTTATATGAGCACAGTGGGCTTGTACCAGGTGGCAGTTTTAGTAAATACCTATTTGTGGTAAATGTCAAAGAGGGATTATATCACTCCCATTATGGCCCTGTGCTAGAGCAGATAAAACTCATTTAAAGATACTTTGGTTCCTAACCTTTAGGGTTTACAATCTAACAGAAAAGAATGGTTCATACAGAGTATATAACATAAATGTGACTATGTCAATCAAAAAACTGTCTGATAATAAGAAATTATGTTCACCCTATTTTTTACTTCACTATTTTAATGATAATAATCACATTTAAATGTTATGTCTAAGGAAGGTTTGGTTTAGAAATTCTATGTTCTTTGACCTGATGTGATGGTCTAATGCTAACTGCTTTTAGAATTACTATTAAGAAGAGACCTGTGACATGGTATGGTATTTTTGTGGCCTCATTCCTGAAATTTTTGTTGCTGCCGTAATGGAAAAGAAACATTTTCTTTTTATAGTTTTCATTAGATAGTGCCAGAAGAAGGCTGTAAAACAGACCGAATGCATTGGAGACAGGTGCTCATGGGTTTGCAGGACATACAAAGTAATGTAGAAGATTAATCAATAAAGCCAAGGCAACATACAAGCTACCCATATCCACCAAGATGAGCCCCCATCAATTATATTTAGTGTACTGTCTCAGTACATTTACACAGTACATCTGTGAAAACACAACTCTTAGAATTATGCTGACTGTTTCTTCACCAGAATTCCCTAGAGATGAGCATGTACAGATTTGGGTATTTTATGATGATGCTACATGGCGTATTATATAGCACAATTTGCTGGAGAAATGTTTTATAAAATATTTTTAGGGTAAATAAGATTTGTGTACAATACAAATCTCAAAAAAGTCCAGATTATTTCAAAATGGGATAAAATACAGCTATGCAAACAGACCAAGAAAATCCTTTTATGCTATAACCAAGATTGAATTTTAAAATTTATGGTTATTTCCATAAATTGTCCAGTGGGATAAAAATCGTTGTTTATTTTTCTTTGTTCCCTTATTAAACTGGCAGGCTGATACCCAGTAAAAGCTAAGAGGAATGGAGACAGGATGTCTATATCCCAAGGCTGTCAACGGAGTTACATCTATTTCTTCTTCCCTTCTCTCAGGTTGTTTACCAGGGAAGGTGATTTAAATAAAACACCCTGCTTCATTAGAGAGTAAGAAAGCCTAATTTCCTTGCCAGCATTTGGGGTGAAAAGTTGCTTAAGGAATAAAATGTGGTCAACATGTTCTTATGACGAACATAAACAGACCAGTTTCATTTTTATAAAGTGCCATGAGTTCCCAGAATATTACACATCCGTAATCCAATGTAAATTCAACATTCACAAATAAGTAGAAGTCATTTTTAGAGTCAAGTTTAGCAAATAATTCATGATCAGTCTGCTCCTTCATTAACCCACTCACTGAGAATTAGAATATTTTCCATTTATAATCACACAGATCTTGATAACGTCTCCATGAGATAAGGGGAAAACAACCATAAGAACAATTAGAAACAACCATTTGTGATAATGGAGGTGGGGAAAGGTATGGAAACCATGAAACACTGGATGTTTCAAAACTGATTTCTATTTGGAATATAATGGCACAACACACTGACACACAAATATGGCTTTTTTATGAGGTGCGATTATAAACAGCCTCCCATCTAGTCACTATGTATATACATCTCTCTCTGTATATCTATGACATCTTCAGTTGTCATGGAAAATCTGCAAGTGTAGATTCCACCACTGACAACTGCTATTCCAGAAAGAATCCCTCCTCTCTGAAATGCTTTCTTCACTTGGTTTCCACCACAGTCTCCCAGTTTTCCTTCTGACTTACTGGCCATTCCTTCTCATTTACCTGGCTGGACCCCGCTTTCTCCACAGATTCTTAGCATTGGATTTGTCTGAGGGCTTAGTGCTCAGACGTTTTTTCTATCTATGCGCTCTCCTTTGGTGATCTCATCTAGTCTCATGGCTTTAGTGTCATTTAACTATCCATCTACCGGTAATTTCTAAATTTATACCTCTAGCCTGGTGCCTCACCTTTAACTCTAGACTTGTATCTCCAACTGCCTACTTGCAAGCTCCACTAGGACACCTAAGAGGCATCTAAACACTCTCAAATCAGACTCCTTGTCTTCCTTGCTGCTAAACCTTTTTGCAGTTTATCCCATCTCTGGCCCCAAACATTGGGTTAGATTTCACTCCTCTTCCACCACACATCCAATCCTTCAGCAAATCTTGCAACAACTTCCTTCAAGATATATCCAAATGCAACCACTTTCCGCCATCGTACCTGTTATCGCAGTGCCTTGATGATTGCCATAGCTTCCTAACTGATCTCCCTATGTCCACCTTGCTTTGCCACAGCCTACTCTGAACATAGCAACTGGAGTGACGCTGTTACGTCAGACCATGGCACCCTCTGCTCCAAACCCTCCAGTGGCTTCCCACCCCTGTGAGAATGCCCACAGGTGTCCTCAGAGCTGCTTCCTCACTTCCTTCAGGTTTTTACTCAACTGGAGTTTTTCACGGAAGCCTTCCCTGGAGACTTTACTTAAGTTTGCCAACTCCCCTCCAGAACTCTCTCTCACCCTGATTCATTTTTCCCCATAGCACTACAATGTGACCAACAATGTTCTATTTATTTATTTGGTTTATCATCTATGCTCTCCCCTCTCCTTTCGAATATAAGTTCCCAGCCGGGTGCGATGGTTCATGCCTGCAATCCCAGCACTTTGGGAGGCTGAGGCGGGTGATCGCTTGACACCCTGGGCAACATGGTGAAATTCTATCTCTACAAAAATACAAAAATTAGCCAGGTATGGTGGTGCGTGCCTATAGTCCCAGCTACTTGGGAGGCTGGGGTGGGAGGATCCCCTGAGCCCAGGGAGGTTGAGGCTGCAGTGATCCCTGATCATGGCACTGCACTCCAGCCTGGGCGACAGAGTAAGACCCTGTCTGAAAAAAAAAAAAAAGAAAGAAAGAAAGAAAAGAAAAAAGTGGAAAAAAGCATGTAAGCTTCATAAGGTCTGACATTTTGTATGTTGGTCACAATACCTAGAACAACAAGTGCCAAATAAATACCTGTTGAATGAATTGTCTTTTTGTTGGCGTTTTCATGCATGTTACCACGCATATATCTTACCTTACCTTAATTGGCCAGGAATTCTTAATCTCTAGGGAATTCTGGTGAAGAATCAGTCAGCATAATTCTAAGAGTTGTGTTTACACAGATGTACTGTGTAACCTTACCTTACCTTAAGTGGCTAAAGCTAATATTCACACTACATTCTGATCATTTTCCTATTTTTCAAGCTAGCCATGCATTAGGCCACAGATTAAAAGCTAATACTTTTAGAGGTCCAGATTCAATAATTTAAAGGAGGGATCTATGGGCTGATCTTTCTGCCCCATATGTTCCAGCTGGGAACTTGAGAACTGGCATCTTGTCGCATCCGGATGCCTGGTCTCCAGTGAACCTGGGGCATCTGGACCATGGCTCAGGGTTGCCAACTCCCGGTAGAGCCTTTTCCCATTATATCACCTGGTACCCTGTCATGTGATAGGCCAAAATAAAAGTATAAAATATATATTTTATTCATGTAAAGATGTTTGTTAGTGCATGTGCCTATAAATAGATTTTTACATGTTATTAAGGCCAGAGGCATTTAATGTATGTTTATTGAATCTTGAAGGTGTGGTCTGGGATAGTCATTAAATTTAAAAATGTTTATTCTTGAAAGAACTTTAAAACATTATAAAATAAAACAAAAAGATACCACTTCAACAAAATCTATTTTTTATTCTTTTCTTGTTTTGATTCTCATAGGCATAGTTTGAATAGACTATGATCATATGACTCACAATTTTTAAATTTTAGCTTTATTTACATTAAAAATACTCTCATGTTTCTACATGGGCGTGGCACTTAACAATTTAATGGCTACACAGTATAACAAGATTTTGATATAATTTACTTGAATCTTTTCTCTATGTTCACATCATTTCTAGTGTTTCACAGTTGTGAATAAGACACCTATAAGCTTGTTTGTACACATAATTTTATTTCTCTTTCTGAATGATTTTTCTGAATTAATTATCTTGAGTGGGATTACTGGATCAGGGAATAAATAGGTGGCTGAAGTGCCTTAAGAAAGAAGTTTCTACCAAGTGCCTGTCAATGAATGCTTGCCTGTGTTAGAATTTATTATTTATTCTTATTTGCCACTTCCATAAGGTACAGTGCCACCCCTATCTTTCCCTCTGCACATCTTTAATTAACAGCAAACTTGATCATTTGTAATTGTTGTTAATGATTTATCTCTCTCTTACCATGTGGAGGTTTGGAAGCTAAATACTAGCAGGAAGAATTCTTTTTTAGAGACAGGGTCTTACTGTGTCATCCAGGCTGAAGTGCAGTGGCACAATCATAGCTGCAGCCTCCAACACCTGTGCTCTCTTAAGGGATCCTCCTACCTCAGGCTCCCTAGTAGCTAGGACTATTGGTGCCCACCACCATGCCAGGCTAATTTTTAAAAATATTTTTTGTAGAGACAAGGATCTCGCTATGTTGCCCAGGCTAGTCTCGAATTCCTGACTTTAAGCCATCCTCCTGCTTCGGCCTCCTAAGGCTGAGCCACTGCAACTGCTTGGCCAATTCCAATTCAGAAGAGAATCAGGTGTGGTGAATTAAAAGACAGCTGCAAATGCTTTACCACTTCTTCAGCTGAGTTCTTAAATTGAGCTGGCCTGTGGCTACTTGGATCAATTGAGTGTGGCTAGAATGATGTTTTGCAGTTCCAGGTCTGGCCTCTGAAAGGAGCTTTGAGCCTGCTGGAGCAAAAACATTGAGCGGACCCTGAGACTACATGGAGGGGGAGATGGGCTCTGCTGAGCTCAGACTTCCAGCTGTCCCTTCCAAGGTGCCAGGCATGTGAGTGTTGGACCTCTGACACAAGCTCAGAGTCAGCTGAAGTCCACCAACCCCAGCTGAAGTGACAAGGAGCAGAAGAATTGCCCAAATTCCTGACCTTCAACATGGTGAGATATGATAAAATGGTTGTTGTTCTGAATTGCTAAGTTTTGGGGTAGTTATCAAAGAGAAATGGGGTAGCAAAATTAACCAGTTGCCTGATCTTGACAATCGAATAAGATAAAAGACAAATAACTCAGTGCAATAGTGAACAGACTCCCAAATAAGATCCTATGGCTCTAGCCAGCCTTGGACTTTGTCCAGTTCCCGGCTTATGTCTTCTGGCTCAGACCCTTCCTCTGTGTCTTCACTATTGTCATGGTGCAATAGAAAACCATAACACCAGGAAAATAAGGAGAAACCAAGTCCAACTCTAACAAAGAGGTTTTTCTGAAAACCACCTTCATGTTTCTTGAGTTAGGATATATCTTTGAGACTATCACAGAGACCACTGAGCAATTATTTGAAATGATGGGTTCAAGAACTGACATCAGCTTTTCAGCCATATAAAACAAAGCTGCCTCATTAATGGATCTTTGCAACTTTTCCAAGTATCTAATAACACATTACTCTGGAATAGTTGTTAAAAGAGTTTTATCTTTTTATAGCCTTCCTCCCCAGGCAACTTTTAACAAGTTGGATCTGTACCCAGACCTTTTTACTGGTCTGACCCCATCATCATCATCTTCCACTTTAACATGACTTTGCAAAGAACAACAGTGATCCCTCCTACCCTGCTCCTGCTGCTGCTTTTTTTTTTTTTTTTTTTTTTGCCTCCAAACAAACTCAAAGTAATATATAAAACTTGTCACTTTCAGCATGTAAAAATACCTATTTTAATAGCTGGTAATGGCTGGTTATTCATTTTTGTTGGGAAAAGTTTATTCATTATAGAAGTATACTGCCTTAGAATTAAAAAGATAATTTACCGAGAAAGCTGGATAGGGGTCAAAATTTGTTTCTGAATTTCTTCAGTTCCTGATTTGTCTTTTTCTTAAATGACCAAGGATGTGAAACTAGATTTGAGGAGGAATTATTCAAAAGGTTAAACTGAGACAAGTCCATAGTTGAAATTAGCAATGAAAGCCTATCCATTCTGGCAGAAATCCTGTGCTTTCTCTCAGTCCTGTTTACCTTATTCAGATTAAAAGCTGATAGTGAGAAAGCTAGATCTTTTCTTCGATCTTACATCATTCTGTAATCGTTGATTAATGAAGTAATAAAGAAATCCTATAGAACTTGGATGTATGGTTTCTCTCATTTTCTTTCAAACAACTCTGAAATGTGAGATAATTATGTTTTTAAAATACTGTGTAAAAAAATCATGGGAACTCTTTGTCCTGGGCCATAATTTATTTAGCTCATAAAATGAAAGAAGGGATTCACAAACTGCAACAGGTTCCAAACTCCCTTTTCATTCCTTGTTTCATTTTAAAAAGTGTTTTTTATTTTTTTGTTTTTATTTTTTTTTTGTAGTAGTAGAATATAATGCAACCAAATGAAGAGTTAAAGCAAATGGAATCTTATCTTCAGGAATTAAGTGTGAATGATTCATTCTCTCGTGTGAAAGCTTTTGAAATAGAAATGTCAAATAGATTCCCTACATACAAGTCCTGAAGCTTAGGGTCAATACCAAATGAAATGTAAAAATAGTAAAGTGTGTGTCTAGGGAAGAAAGAATGATTAGTTTATTTTCAAGGAAAAACCTTTTGGATTAAGGCTGATTTTTGTGAGAGTGGAATTTTAAAATAGTTCATCTCCTTGATCTACAACTCAGATCAAATCTTAATGAGATAGATTCTTGGCATCATTTTTTCTTACTTTCTTTTCTTTTCTTTCTTTTCCTTCCCTTCCTTCCTTCAGTCCTTCCTTCCTTTTTAACTAAGAATGACTCACATTTCATTTGATACACAACTATTTATCGTGATGGAACATCTTATTTCTTTTTCTTCATGCTTGAGATGAAGAGAGGAGGTGGTATGGGTGAGGTGACCCGACATTAGATATAGGAATCTATGACCTAACCTTCCCGCTATCTCCCCGACTCAACACTGGGCATGATTGAAGCTCTGCATGATGCTCCGAGATTCCCCCAAGGAAGAAAGAGGAGGCAGAACAAAAAAGTGAGGAGGAACCAGTTCTGCCCCCTGGGCCTGTGAGAGGAGTGACAATTTTTCCCAGCTTATTACTTTTTTTTTTTTAAGCTTTATGAATGTTTAATCTGAAGGTTTTAAAATACTATATCTTAAAATACAGTTATAATTTTATCCAGCATTTCTACCATTCTTTTAAAGTTCAGAAGGGTCTTCCTTCCCTTTCCAGAGATCAAAAAGATAGTCTATTTTCTTCTACTCCTTTATGGTGGAAACAAAAAATAAAATTCTAAGCCCCTCAAATGACTGAATGGACCCCTCCTCTTGGCCAAGGGGATTTCAAAGAAACCTAAAATACGAGTTCAGGCCATGATGGGTAGGGGATGTCGGACCTGCCTCTTCATACTTTCCTCTCTTTGGAATTTAGGCACAACAGGCCAGCATTAACGTTAGAACAGATCTTAAGACTAACAAAACAGGATGGGCGCGGTGGCTCACGCCTGTAATCCCAGCACTTTGGGAGGCCGAGGCGGGTGGATCACGAGGTCAGGAGATCGAAACCATCCTGGCTAACACGGTGAAACCCCGTCTCTACTAAAAATACAAAAAATAAGCCGGGTGTGGTGGTGGGCACTTGTAGTCCCAGCTACTTGGGAAGCTGAGGCAGAAGAATGGCGTGAACCCAGGAGGCGGAGCTTGCAGTGAGCCAAGATCAAGCCACTGCACTCTAGCCTGGGCCACAGAGCAAGACTCCGTCTCAAAAAAAAAAAAAAAAAAAAAAACCTAACAAAATAACAAAACAGACTCTCTGTAGCAGTGAGATACCAAATCCCAAGCACACTCTAGTATAGCATCATATGACAGAGAGAAGGCCCTGAAAGAAATAGAAGTATTTCACTCCAAAATATATTTCTTTGACCTATTTTGAAATGGCCCTGTGTAGCCATCTCTTCTGGGGAAAATTTACATTCTGTAGATAATTCCCTTCCATTTCCAGGTCTTTTCCTGATCCAGGAGAGATTTAACTAAGAGTGTGGCACCTTTTAAGATCTGATAAGAGGCATTTACTATCCTCATACTACCTGGAGGCTTCATGTACACAGAACCTTGGCTTCCACAACCCCCTTATCCTAACCCCAAGCACTTCTTGTCAGCATTTGCTGACTTCAGATCTTTAGACAAAACTTAACTCTTTCAACTAAATGCCAGTCAGGAAACCTTTGAATCCACCTGTGACCTGGAAGCACCACCCTGCCCTTCTCACCCAACCTCCACTTCAAGATGTCCCACGTTTCCAGGCCAAACCACTGTAAACCTTACATGTATCGATTTATGTTTTTGCCTGTAACTTCTGTCTCCCTAAAATGTATAAAATTAAACTGTAACTCAACAACCTTGGGCACAGGTTCTTGGGACCTCCTGAGGCTGTGTCACGGGTCATGGTCTTCACATTTGGTTTGGAATACATCTCTTCAACTATTTTTCAGAGTTTGGCTTTCTTCATCAACAGTGGTTTGAGTTTTCACGTGCTTGAGTATAGTGGTTAAGAATGCAGACTATCAACATTTGATTAGTGGCTCCAACACTTAGTAGCCATGCTGACTTGGTTAATCTCTTTCAACCTCAGCTTCCCTATCTGTGAAGTGGAGATAACACACCAACTATCACAGTTACATAAACTAATTTTTTTTTTTGAGACAGAGTCTCACTCCATCGCCCAGCCTGGAGTGCAGCTGCTGTTGTCTAATCTCGGCTCACTGCAACTTCTGCCTCCCGGGTTCAAGCGATTCTTGTGCCTTAGCCTCCCAAGTAGCTGGGACTATAGGTGCCTACCAGCATGCCTGGCTAATTTTTGTATTATTTGTAGAGATGGGGTTTCACCTGTTGGGCAGCCTGGTCTTGAACTCCTGGCTTCAAGTGATCTGCCCACCTTAGCCTCACAAAGTGCTGGGATTACAGGCATAAGCCACCTCACCCAGCCGTAAACTAATTTTTGTAAAGTATTTTCAATAGGGCCTAACACTTAGTAATACTCAATAAATGGTAATAATTATAAATATTATTATTGATATGTACAGAAGACTTTAACATGCTTTTTCCCTCAGATGGCTAAATAGCATTATTTATTGATAAATCTTTCCTCCCCCGATTATATTCAAAGTGATTTCAGCCTATATTATTAATACATTCTTGTGTATTCCAGCACCTGAGTCGAGTTTTCCCACTGATTTGTCAGTGTGTTCATGGGTTTGCATTTCATTGTTTGAAACACTGTAGCTTTATAGCATTTAAAATGACCATATAGGACCATTCTAGTCCGGGTGACAGAGCAAGACCCTGTATTTTAATTAAAAGAAAAATCATACAGGAAGAACATGTGTGTAGGACACGTTGTTTTTTTTTCAAAATGTCATGATTATTTTCCCATTTCTTTTCTCTACATGAATTTTAGAGTTATAACTAAAAAATTTAATTAGATATTATAACGAAAACACATGGCTACATCTCTGAAAGAAATGTAACTTGATGATACGCAGCTTGATGAATACAGGAAAAATTTTACTTGTATTAGCAATGTAATAGGTGCAATCTAATGCTTTTAATTTTTAGATAATATAACACTTCGAATGGAAGAAGAAATGATGTTGGGATGCTGGGAGTGGGAACATCAGAGTGAGAATTTATTAGTGAATCAAATCCACATCATAAGTGTTTATTCAGCTTTTTATGGTCTAAGGTACCATGATCTCGAGATTATACAGTGGCCACCTATGGTATGTAAGTGTTTTAATGCAGCAGCCTTTAACATCTAATATAATGTAGATGTAACCCAAAGAGACCCTAGACTTTCCTACAGATCACTGAAGGGTCTTATTAATAGATGATAAAATTATTTCTGATCTTTGTGTTTACCGTTGCAATGGGAACATTTTTGTCAATGGTATGATTGTGTTTTAAATTACTAATGAAATTATTTTTTGTGTTTTATTTTTAATAATGCGTTTTTATTTTGTGTTTCACAGTTATAGCCATTTATTTATTTATTTATTCCTGGGCTCAGGTGATTCTCCCACCTTAGCCTCCTGAATAGCTCGGACTACAGGCATGCATCACCATGTCCAGCTAATTTTTTGTATTTTTGGTAGAGATGGGGTTTTCCTATGTTACCCAGGCTAGTTTCAAACTCCTGGGCTCAAGCAGTCAGCCCACCTTGGCCTCCTAAAGTGCTAAGATTACAGGTGTGAGCCACCGTGCCCAGCTGACATAAATTTTTAACAAGGATATCATTCTAATTTTCTAATTACTGACTGAATGCACATTTTTATGTTTTAACAGTAACAATTTTTGTCCTAACAGTAATTATAAATGTAAAATAACAGAATATCTGTAAACGCTTTAATGTTCTTTAGGAGAGTGAGCCTTTTATTTCTATAATGATGAGACTCAGGTTCCCTGATAAAGTGATTGTCAGGGAATGAGTTAGAATGAAAACCTCTTCTAAATTGTATGTAGGCTAATTAAATAGGCCATTATACACCGCTTGTGTGAGATTATAGTGAATATAAAAGAGTGCCACAGAATGTGTTATAAAGTTTCTGATTTCATTCTTATAATTGCTGCTATGAAAACCAGAAGCTAAAGAAAATACCATCTAGAAGTTCACAGAATTCAGAAGGGCTTCTTTAGAGAATGCTTAACAATCATGCGTGCGGATTCTGGAAAGACTTCGGGACATTTGATGGCGTTTTCAGAATTGGATAAAGGGATGCTTCTGGTGTTGCACTCTTTTTAAAACTTATGAAACATTTCAGTCTTTCAAAAAGGCAGGGAGAAGAACATAGCAATGTGGTGCACTTACCTCTCACTCAATTAATTAAACATTACAGATATAATTGAACAGTATCTTTTTTAATGATAAATTTACCAGGTGAAATATAGGATTTGCATATCCTGGAATCTCCTTTTCACAAAGTTTATTCCATCTAATATGTTAATTTTCCCTTTATTGCCAAAAGGGCGTCAAATGGGTATTCTTGATAAAATGCTCTAGGTACATAACTGTCTGAGCCAAAGATGGCTAATAATCAGCAAATGTGGAAGGCAATTCTAAACAGCAAAGGCAAGATGGTTAATGCTTTAATTCACTTGAAGCTAATCAACAGCTGTCCTAGGCACCAATTCTCTTGACCTCTTTTTGAGAAAAATGCTTTTCTAAGCCCAGCCAAAGAGCAAAGGGAAAGAACCACATTACCTGTCAACACTAAGAGCGCAGAGGTTGAGGACGGTGATCCCCACCGAGGACTTCTGCAAAAAGGGGAACAGCTTGCAAAGAAATACGCCAAAGTCATTGTGATCAAAAGGCCAGCGTCCAGCCAGCAGCTGAAAGAAGGAGACACAGTGGTAAGAAATGGTAGAGCTGGCACGGAGCATGTGGGCACTTACAGTTTTAGTTATGCATCCCAACTTCTAAATTTTATTCACAGTGCTTTTCAGTTAGCACTGTAGCAAAAGAGCATTACTATTGTTATTTTTTCTTTCATATTTTAAAACCTCAGCAATTTTTAGTCTGGAAAGATACAGAGATTTATTATTATTAATATGTAGTAACATGAATATACTGTGATATATATTTAATATATAATACTTAATATAGTGTATTAATATTATAATACATACTTATATATTAAATATATTATAGTTATAGAATACAGTTTAATAACAGAAGAGATGTGCCTTTGATCTCACATCAACTAGTCATGCTGCCTACTTTTCAATCAGTAGCAAAAGTTTGGGATTTTGGGAGACAGCTCAACTGAGAAGCAGACAGTGGTTTTTTATCTGTGCTTACTAAACCGTGAGTAAAGCAAATAATTTCAACTACTGGAATTGGCAGATTATATTATCTCTGAAATTAAGAATGAAAGGTTAGGGAGAATACTGGAAAAAAACAAAGTGGTGTAGAAGCTACTAATTTTAGCAGCTAGCTAACACCTAAAGCCACTTTGAACTTATATTTTCCTCTGTGCTTAAGGGGCTGACTCTGCTTCAGTAGATGTGATGTAAGTGGCTTTTCTCTATTTAGGCTCAAACTTCCCCTTACTATACAGAAAAATGTGGTTACCTTGATCTGTTGGTATCATATGCAGAAAAATCTGTTCTTCCATGTTGACAATTTCCAACCTTGTTTGCAAGGCAAGAGTGGACACCCTCTAGTGGCTGTGCTGGGTAGCAGACACATAACAATAGCTACCAGTACTCTGTATTTGTCTAATTAGGTATTATACTAGGAGCATGGGCTTAAATAATAGCTCAGCTACCTAAAAGGGGGAAGGAAGTTCCTGCTGAACATATGATGCCTTTTCAAGTGTGAAAATGGTATTGATTTCCTTTCTAATTTTTTTCTTAGTGACTCAATTTAAACTTACTCAACTCACTAGGAAACAGTATCCTACTAACTTGCCAAACTCCTTTTTCTTTTTTTTGAAAAGTTCTTTTTGCCATAGTAACTCTAAGCTAAGCTTTGAATTTCTTTTCTACTATTTCCAAAAGATGATGTGAGGTTTAATTCCATGGTCAGTGTGATCCATAACACGAGTCCTTTGAAAGAGATTGGGAAACCAGTACCCCGTAGATAAAGAATGAGAACTTGGTTACACAGGGCAGTCTCTCACTCTGTGATTTTTGGCTAAGACCCTATAAAACTTCATTATAGAAGTTTCCTCTCTTTAGTTTTCAAGATTACTTCCTTTCTTCTAAATAGTTTTCGAAAAGAACCTTTTTCTTCAATTCAATTGTGCCTCTGGTTTCTTCTTCATCTCACTATAAACAGTCTCGATTGGTGTCTTCTCAAAATTTCCTCATAAACTTTTGTCCAAGAACAACCACAGAACTCTTTGCACAAACACTGCCTTCATTTCTTATGGTTTTCATGAAGCTGACAAATAATTCTGCCATTGCTGACTGCTGGTTATTAATGCTTGGTGCAAGTAAAGACATAAAACACTATTTCTGGGATGAATCACCCTATAAAAACAAGAAAACCTGAAAACTACTTTTTATAGAATGAGAATTTAGAATTCTGGCCCAGAATTATAATTCTTCAAAGACCACAGATATGTAATTAAAACAGTGTAGGCACGGTTATGGGATATACTCTGGAACAGTTGAATTGTTTGTTTGTTCATTCCCGGAGATTAAGAGGACCCTGATAATCCACATGAATGGATTTCCCAATTCACACATCTAACAATGAAAGAAAAGAAAAAGATGTTCTTGCTTAATAAGGGAGACTCTGAAATCCTGTGAAGGTCTCAGTGGCAAGTGCTAAGAAAATGATCCAGAGAAACCACAAATGAACATGGATTCTCTCAGATTCTTCCAATCTCAATTACATTTTTTCCTTTTACATGCTTCCTTAAACTTTTAACTAGGATTAGGTTAGGGTTAGGCATAAAGAAGGACAGAGAGGAAAGACATCATGGAATCAGTGGGAAGCAAAAAAGATCATGGAATTGTCTTTCTTTGAGACAAATAGGTGTGGTGTTGGTGGTGGTGTTCTTTTTCCTTTTCCTGGGAGTGAGCATTGATTCTTCTTGGGAATTATAGATAAAGGGGAAGGAAAGAAATCATTGGAGAAAATTATTAGGTGTAATCACTGTGTAGACTTCCCTAACTTGTATCTCCTTCATTCTGAAAGGATGTATGGGTAGTAAGTGTCCAATGCTGCTAGGAGGAAATTAGGTCCCTGCCTGTAGGCAATGTCCCCCTCTTTTCCTTTTCTTCTCTGGTTCCATGTGGCTTCCTCAAAGAGGCCCTCATTAACTATCTAACCTCAAGCAGAACCTGCTTGTTAATCTCTTCCATGGAACCAGTGTTGGAGCAGTCCTACATTCAAAGTCTCCTTTCAGCTTGCTCTGCTGGAGCATGAGCAGGAGTCCTCATGGAGGCAAACAGTGGGGCTCACCGGTTTTCTCTTATTTAGCAGAAGCACTTGGAGCTTCTGAAGGACTACTGGGAATGCATCCTGTTATTTACTAGCACTTAAAATTAAAAATATAATACATAAGATGGTAAAAATTAAGCTGTATAAAAGCTTATATAATGAAAAGTTAAGTCTTCCTTCCAATCAAGGCCCCCAAACTCCCTGCCCAAAGGCAACCACTGTTAATTGCTAAGTGTGTTTTCTTCCAGAAAACATCCTACGTACATAGAAGCATACGCTTTTTTTTTTTTTTTTTTTTTTTACAAGAAGAAAACAAGTGGGAACATATGGAAATAATATCTTTTAGTACTCCATTATGATCTTTTTTCCCGGAGTAATTTTCTGGAGAGCAATTCTATTGCTTAATCAAAAAGTTTTGATTTTTAAAAGCATGTTAATGGAATAGACTAGGAGAGGAATAAATAAGTAACTGTTTAAGAGAATACATCCTAGACCATGGCAAAGAACTCACTGATTTCACTAAAGTTAACAAGCTACTGTCAATTCAATGAAAAAAACAAAACAAAACAAAACGAAACCCAAAAGAGTCTGACAAGCTGACGAGTCGTATTGGTTCAAAGGGTTAATCAGGCACCTCAGATCAGTCATAGCTTATTTTTGCTACAAAAGAGTCTACGTACCCTAATATTTATAATTTGCCACCCTCATATTTATAATTTCCAAGGACATTACACAGTACCTAGCACATAGTAGGTGTTGGATGAATGGATGACTCCAACTCATTAAATCAGATCATATTTTCATAGTTTGAAATTAGACAGTACCAATTTTGCCCTGAAAACACATTCACTTTGAAATTTATTTTCTATTTGAAAGTTGTTTATCAGTGTCTCAAAGTAGTGCTCCCACTCTTTATGTTGAAAGAAACCTGCCATCGAGTTGTTTGAGGAAGTGGGAGAATACTGTGCTATTTAAGAGTCTAGGCTGAAGAGAGGCTGCCATTTACTCTTTGCTTGGAGACATCTCACTTTGGGCTGTGATGAGACTGCCCACCTTCCTAAGAGCTGCAGGGCAGGCCCTTGGAGGTGAGGCACATCCCATGGTCTAAATGTACATCATGTTCTCCTCTTCTCAAGCAGATCACAGAAGAACACCACAGAAAGAATCGTGGAGACACAGAAGGCAATCTGCTGAGCCAGGATTTTACATGCCTTTGTTCTAACTCAGGGAATTTTTCTATAGTTGAAATATAGTTAAAGCCCCTGATCCCCACCTGAAAATGAAAGCGCTTCTAAACGGCACAGATTAATATAGGAATTTTGCATTTGTGTGGTTGATTTGGATTGTATCAAAATCAACATCATAAAATTGACAGGCTGCACATTTTAACCCATCAAAAACAGATTTAGATAAGAACTTGTACCGTATGATACACTGATATGCACCCTGTTTGTAGAATGGATAGAGCCAAATGCAGGATGTACATTCACCACTATATTTAGCGCAATGCAAGATCTCATTTGGTTGGGACCTCTTAAGTACGGGGAACATATCTGTTTACATTAGTTTTCTGGAACATACCTGACAACCAGAAAGTAAACAAAAATGTAAGGAGTCAAAAAGTTGTGAAATTTATGCCCTAAAGCTCATGTGCATTAGTCCTCAGCAAACTGCCTGAGTCTTCACCACAGGGGGACTGATTCTCACTCTACACCCAGTGGTGTAAAGCTTAGCTCTTATTGTGCTCTAGCCCATTGCACATCCAGAGCTGTTCATTAATAGAGACTCTCCAGAGGCATAGTTCTCAGTGTTGCCTGTATATTAGAATGATTTTGGGAGCTCTTCCATATCCCAGTGCCTTGGCCATCACCCTAGGCCAGTGCTTATCAACCAGGGGACAATTTTGCCATCCCCCTTCCCCCCACCACCGCAAGGAACACTTGGCAATGTCTGAGATATTTTTAGTTATTACAGCTGGGGGTGGGTGTGCTACTCACATCTAGGGGTAGAGGCTTGGGATGCTGCTAAACATTTTGCAATGTACAGGACAGGCAACCCCAACAAATAATCATCCCCCCACCCAAATATCACTGGTGCTGAGGTTAAAAAACTGTGTCCTAGACCAACGAAATTAGAATCTTTGGAGTTGGGACATAAGCATTAGTAGACTTTAAGGGTCCCAGGGGATTCCCAAGGACAGCCAAGGTTGTGAATAGTTGCTGTGGAGCAGCAGCTCCTAAGACTTAGTAGCTGCAGAATCACCTGGAGGGCTCATTGAAACACAGATGGCTGGGCCCCATCCCCAGAGTTCCTGATTCAGTAGGTCTGGGGCAGGGCCTGAAAATTTGCATTTCTAGCAAGTTCTCAGGTGATGCTGATGCTGCTGGTTCACCAACCATACTTTGAGGATCACTGCTCTAGAGGTGACATGGTCAGCAAAAATGACAGCTGACAGTCAAATGGAACAGGAGGAGCAGAAAAAGGTATAAAATATAGTCACAAGAAATAAAAAATCTTGGGCTGGGTGTAGTGGCTCACACCTGTAATCCCAGCACTTTGGGAGGCTGAGGTGGATTGATCACTTGAGGCCAGGAGTTGGAGACCAGCCTGGCCAATGTGGTGAAACCCTGTCTCTACTAAAAATACAAAAATTAGCCAGGTGTGGTGGCACGCGCCTATAATCCCAGCTACTTGGGAGGCTGAGGCAGGAGAATCACTTGAACCCGGGAGGCAAAGGTTGCAGTGAGCCGAGATCATGCCATTGTACTCCAGCCTGGGCAACGAGAGTGAAACTCCGTCTCAAAAAAAAAAAAAAAAGAAAAAGAAAAAGAAAAAATCGTAATGTTTGGGGCCATGTAGCCTGCATCCCCTTACACTCTCACCCAAAGACATCAGTCCCTAAAGACATCAGCACATAAAGTCACAGTACAATAACAGATGTTCTACTGCCCCAGGCCTCACCAGTTAGCACTACAAAATAAGGCTGTTCTCCCCTATATTCAAGATGGGTTGTGAACCTATAAGATTTAGGTTCAAGTACGAGATTGACCTGTTGCTAACTGTGTGACCTTGGGTAAGCCAGTTCCCCGTTGTAAGTCTGTGTTTCTGTATTTGTTAAATGGGGGTAGTTCTCATACCTGCCACAAGGATATGATGCTCATTTGGGGTGCTCAAATGGGTTAATGCATATGAAAGAATCCTGCAAACTGAACATATACCACACAAATGTTATTTTGAATTGCTATAATTTGTAATCATAAACTGAAACGTATCATTTATGCACAACCATGAAAATATAAACGAACTTATGCCTCTTTATCCATTCCAGATGTTAATATCCCCTGCTACTTAATCCTATTACTTGTACATTATTTTTGTTATTGTCATGGCATCTTAAAATGGTACAAATAAAACTAGTGGCATATTTTTCTTTGTGCTAATTTTCCTCTCACCCCATCCTGTGAGGCTGAAGGGTTCTTCTCCTCTCCTTCATCTCCCGTCTGTCCTAGATAGGAATGAGGGATTTACAAGTACAGTCTGTAATAGCTGCAAACCTCAAAGCAAGGAAAACCTTCTCTTCCCTTCAATATGTATTATTATAGGGTCACTTAGAATTGGACATGACTGACCAGGTATCAGGCTTTAAAAACTGAGGTTCTGAGGTTTTTCTTTCTTTCTAGGGGAGGGACTGGGATGTAAAAGTTGGTACATAGTTGACTCAGTAGCAAACAAAAACATCTTCCAACAGCACATACTGAGATGATTATAAAGCTTGTGATGCCCAGGACAGACCATTTATGAGAACGTGCTCTCTGGCCACTGCAGATCTGAAATCAGATACTACGAAATAAGTCACTGTGTGTGACCAAGAATAGATTTTGTTCTTCTGTTATGCATTAATTGCTTCAGGATTGAGACAGAGCATTCATACAAATGTCATAAAAGCTATGGCATTTCCCTATCCCCTATCCATACACTTTTTCCTTTGAACAGGCTTTTCTTGCCTCCTGACCAGTCCAAGAATTCAGGATGTATGACAAATGCAGAGTAGAGCAGAAATTCCATAAATGGTTTTGACTCTGGCCTTAGGTGCCCTCCATGAGCTGGGGGGATGGAGAAGCCCTCCTTTTAATCAAGACAGCTGGCTTGGCATAGTAGCTCAGAGTGTGGGCCCTGAAGCTGGATTCCTTGGGGCAGACTGACCCCAAGCTCTGCTGTCTTCCTGATCTTGTGACATTGGCATGCTCGTTAACCTCTGTGCCTGTTAGTTTTCTCTTCTATAAAATGAAGATCGTTCTGGTAGCTACCGCAGAGGATTACTGTGGGCCAGAGAAGAGAGAATCTGGAGGAAGGGCTTGGCAGAAGTCAGAATATGGAAGTGTGAGTCATAACTATTGATGGTTCATGGTTATGGTCACCCATGGTCCAGGTCACCAGGTGCAGGGTGGTGGCAGGCCACACAAGAACAAAAGACCCCACTAGAAGATAAGCAGAAATAACAGCTTCTCAAGAAGCTCTAAGCAATTTTCCCTGGGCACTCCACAGAAGAAGAGAGTGGTGTGAGCTAACGGTAAAGAGAACAGGCTCGGGTGACTTTGTCCCCTGGCATGACTTAGACATGTTAACTGTTCCTCATGGAAAACTGCAGATAAAGAGAGTGCCCATGCATATGGATGATGTATTAAATGGGTTCACACATGAAAAGCACTTACAGCAGGGCCTGATCTATAGCAAATCATAAACGTTAGTTCCCGTAGGAGATGGATTCTGAGGAACTGCTTCTTGCTAAACTGCATTTAGATGGAAAGAGATGGAATTGTTGCTACTCACTAACCACATCTTTCACTATTGAATATTCGGTGTTTCAGTCTCTGCTGAGGTCTTCACTTTTTAGAATCTGAAATACATAGATGTTAATAACAACAAGGTGGATGAGAGGAAACAAGGAGAAAGAGAACTTTTTAAAGCCAGAGTTCCAGAGCCATGAAGATTTTTTCCTTCGAGGACAGATTATTCACCCAAGATATGGGCTTATCACCCCTGAGAATCTCAGTCACCTGAAGCCTGGGAATCAAGAGGAATATCTCTTTTTAATAACTCTCTTTGCTGTAAGAGTACCAATCCAAAAGTGAGGGACTTGAGGCTTTTACTTATTTTGTAAGCATATGACCAAAGGATCATTGGATAGAGAAGAATGGAACTTTAAAGAAGAAAAATTAGAGAGTCTCAATATTGAAATGGCAAGGTTTGTGCTGATTGTGTGTGTCAATACTTTAAGGTTTAATTCATAATGGAGAGGAGATTCATGCCAGAAAGAAAGACCCTGGTTTTCCTGGAATGGAGAAAAGATTTTCCATGTGTTGTGAGTGGAGCCCTACATCTTGTCATAAAAACATACAAGCACAGTTTTGGGCCTTATTGTGTGTCTGGGTCAGAGCTCCCATCATAGAAATGGGGTGCTCTGACCCGGACAGACAATAAGTCCCAAAACCTAATGGAAAAGTTTTATAGTTGATTTTAATCATCAGTTTCTATGGTCAGACATGCTAGTGCCATTTAAAAGAAACAGGCAGGCAAAACCAAAGTAGAACAAAACAAGATAAAACAGAATAGCAGAGATCCCCACCTACAGATTTAGGTAGTGGATCCCAAAATCTTATCAGTGATGTAGGTGATGATGAATAGGAAAAAGGGAAAACAAATGGCATATTTGAAAGTATGCAGCTGATTTAATGATCTAATGTATAAGTTCTGAAGAAACTTAAGTTCTTTATTGTAAAGTGTGTCATGTGGTCACAATTATCCTGGTGTAGATGGAAACAATGAGCCAACAAAGATATGGTATGCAGCATGAGCAAAATAATACCATATGTGTGTTTTGGGGAAAAAAGAATAAAGTAGAATAAAGTTGATGCTCTCACTGACTTGATAGTAAATAAGGTTGAGGTGATTTTGAATATTTAACAACAGAAATTCATTAGAAAATAAAACTTCACAATTACTTATAATTGAGGCATAAAGCAAAATAGACAAAATCAGGATGGCTGGGTTACTAATCATATCAGATAAGAATGGCATACATTTTAATAATTCACTATAAAGTTTTAGAAGCCAGGCTGTCTTCTAGGGAAATGCAATTTGTGGTGTCGAGAGAATTAAAACCACACAAGTTCTATTGAATGCAGAGATGGAAGGATGGAACATACTGAAGGAGAAGTTAGAAATGCTGGCTTCCAGTCTAGCTCTGTCAAAAATCTAGAAGATTTAGCTCCCTCCTCTGCCAAAGAAGAAATGTTAGGCTAGAACTAGATACTCTCTGAATTCTCTGCCAGCTCTGAAATTGTACATTATTTTCATATCAGAACTCTAGTCTGTAACTAGTTTATCTGAAACTATTATTAACTCCATTTATCTCTAAACTAACCTGCACCCTTCCCTGTACTGTATATGATTAATTTTGCTTTCTCAATTTCTTTTCATTCTTCCCGTGAAAGAGTGCTTTAGTACCTTTTTTTCTACCTAAAAAGATTAAGGATGTCAGAACTTGGGGAATCCCACAGATTGAAGCCTTGAGACTATTTATTTACCTTGAATATATGAACACTATTTCATTACTCTCAAAGGAAAAGCTAAAATGTATAGTAAATTTGCCCAGTGAGCTGTGACCATCATATGGTATACACAATTTGAGTTATATATAAAATGTAGAAAAAATATCAGTTAAGGGGCGATTTTAAGCTTCCAACCACGGGTCTGTCATAAACAATAATGTAAAATTAAAGCTTTTTGACAAATGGGATCTAATTAAACTAAAGAGCTTCTGCACAGCAAAAGAAACTACCATCAGAGTGAACAGGCAACCTACAGAATGGGAGAAAATTTTCGCAACCTACTCATCTGACAAAGGGCTAATATCCAGAATCTACAATGAAATCAAAACAAATTTACAAGAAACAAACAAACAACCCCATCAAAAAGTGGGCAAAGGATATGAACAGACACTTCTCAAAAGAAGACATTTATGCAGCCAAAAGACACATGAAAAAATGCTCATCATCACTGGCCATCAGAGAAATGCAAATCAAAACCACAATGAGATACCATCTCACACCAGTTAGAATGGCAATCATTAAAAAGTCAGGAAACAACAGGTGCTGGAGGGGATGTGGAGAAATAGGAACACTTTTACACTGTTGGTGGGACTGTAAACTAGTTCAACCATTGTGGAAGTCAGTGTGGCGATTCCTCAGGGATCTAGAGCTAGAAATACCATTTGACCCAGCCATCCCATTACTGGGTATATACCCAAAGGATTATAAATCAAGCTGCTATAAAGACACATGCACACGTATGTTTATTGCGGCACTATTCACAATAGCAAAGACTTGGAACCAACCCAAATGTCCAACAATGATAGACTGGATTAAGAAAATGTGGCACATATACACCATGGAATACTATGCAGCCATAAAAAATGATGAGTTCATGTCCTTTGTAGGGACATGGATGAAATTGGAAATCATCATTCTCAGTAAACTATCACAAGGACAAAAAACCAAACACCGCATGTTCTCACTCATAGATGGGAATTGAACAATGAGAACACATGGACACAGGAAGGGGAACATCACACTCTGGGGACTGTTGTGGGGTGGGGGGAGGGGGGAGGGATAGCATTAGGAGATATACCTAATGCTAAATGTCGAGTTAATGGGTGCAGCACACCAGCATGGCATATGTATACATATGTAACTAACCTGCACATTGTGCACATGTACCCTAAAACTTAAAGTATAATAATAATAATAAAAAAAAGAAAAAGTTGTAAAAATTAGTTTGATGTTACTTTATGTCTTACGGTCATTTGGAAATGAGATAACATTAGGTTGTACTAGCCTAGAATGATGGATTTTTACCTAGTTTTACTTCTAGTCTTGAAGTTTGATATATGTTGTACCTCCACTATAAGCATTTTGTTTATTTTTAGTAGAACAACAAATATACAAATTTGAGGTGTAATACAATCAGCCTATAGTGACACTGGTTCCTTTCCTAGACACCTGCAAACCCAGAGAGCCTTCTTTTGCCATTTTCTTGAGATTAGGACCAGTGTTCTATTTCCTTTCCATCTCTCTCAAAGGACTAGATATATTGTTCCACATGCAGCAATTGCCTAAGAAATATTGACCGCCAAGAAAACCAGCCATTTAAGTAAATTCTGTAAAGACAAATCTGATCAACACTGTTCATCTTAGGTTTTAAAAATTATAGCATTTTACACTTGGATGGGAGCTTAGAGACCATCTAGATCAGCGGTCCCCAAACTTTTTGGTACCAGGGACCCGTTTTGTGGAAGACAATTTTTACACGGACCTGGCGGGGGGGGCAGGATGGTTTTGGGATGATTCAAGCATATTACATTTATTGTGCACTTTATTTCTATTATGATTACATTGCAATATATAATAAAATAATTATACAACTCACCATAATGTAAAGTCAGTGGGAGCCCTCAGCTTGTTTTCCTGCAACTAGATGGTCCCATCTAGGGTTAATGGGAGATAGTGACAGATCATTAGGTGTTAGATTCTTATAAGGAATGCACAATCTAGATCCCTTGTGTGTGCAGTTCACAATAGGGTTCATACTCCTATGAGAATCTGATGCTGCTGCTGATCTGACAGGAGGCCAAGCTCAGGAGGTAATGCGAGTGATGGGGAGAAGCTGTAAATACAGAGGAAGCTTCACTCGCTTGCCTGCCACTCACCTCCTGCTGTGTGGCCGATTCCTAACAGGCCATGAACTGGTACTAGTCTGTAGCCTGGGGGTTGAGGACCCCGATCTAGATCACTGGTTCTCTCAGTGTTGTATGCAGACCACTGGGGAACCCTGGGAACCTTCTGTGAGGTCTGCAAAATCAAAATAACACCCAGAGATTATTGCCTTTTTTCACTGGTTGACATTTGCACTGTTAGTACAAAAGCAATGGTGGGTAAACTGCTGGTGCCTTCGCATGAATCATGACAGTGGCACCAAACTACCTAAAGGTCATTGTACTCTTCACCATCACACATTCACAGGAAGAAAGCTGATGCTGCAAAAGAAATAGAACTTGAACAGTCGTAGGATACAAGATCAATATGCAGAAAACAACTGCATTTCTGCATACTAGCCATGAAAAATCTAAAAAAATTAAAGAAAAATTCCATTCAAAACTTTACCAAAAAAGAATAAAATAGTTGAGAATACATATAACAAAAGAAGAATTGATATTATTAAGATGGCAATTCTCCCCAAATTCACCTAAAGGGTCAATGCAATTCCTATCCAAATCCAAGGAAACTAACAAATTCATCTTAAAATTTACATAAAAATATAAGGGATCTAGAATAGCCAAAACAATTTTGACAAAATGCAAAGTAGGAGAACTTATAGTACTTATTTAAAAACTTACTATTAATAGAAAACTCCAGTAATTAAGAGAGGATGGTATTGGCATAACAATAGAACACAGGTCACTGGACCAGAAAGAAAGTCCAGATACAAGCTCTTATATTTATTGTCAATTGAGTTTTAATAAAGGTCCAAGGCAATTCAATGAGAATAGTCTTCAAAGAATGGTGTTGAAAAACTGAGTACCCATATGCAAAAAAATAACTTAGATGCCTGCCTCATATCATACACAAAAATTTAACCAGAAAAGATTACGGAACTGAATGTAAGAGCTAAGCCTCTAAAACTGTTCGAAGAAAACATAGGAGAAATTCTTTGTGATCTTGGGTTAGGCAAAAATTTCATAGATAGGACACTAGGGCATGATCCATAGAAGAAAAATTTGATAAACCGGATTTGATCAAAATAAGAATTTTTGCTCTTCAGGCTGGGCGTGGTGGCTCACGCCTGTAATCCCAGAGCTTTGGTAGGCTGAGGTGGGTGGATCACCTGAGGTCAGGGGTTTGAGACCAGCCTGGACAACATGGTGAAACCCCGTCTCTACTAAAAATACAAAAATTAGCCAGGCGTGGTGGTGCATGCCTGTAATCCCAGCTACTCTGGAGGCTGAGGCACGAGAATCGATTGAACCCGGGAGGCGGAGGTTGCAGTGAGTGGAGATGGCCCCACTGCACTTCAGCCTGGGTGACAGAGCGAGACTCCATCTCAAACAAAAAATAAATAAATAAAATAAAGAATTTTTGCTTTTCAAAAGACATGAAGAAAATAAAAACAAATCTGCTAACTGGGAAAAATATTTGCAAATCATACATCTGATGAAGGACTTCTGTCTGGAATCTATAAAGATCTCCTACAACTAAAATAAAATAAATACTTAATTAAAAATGTGCAAAGATTTAAATGAACATTTCACCAAAGCAGATACATAAGTAAGTAAGGACATAGAAAATGCTCAATATCCTTAGCCATTAAGGAAATGCTAGTTAAAACCACCATGGGATACCACTATACACTATTAGAATGGCTGTAATGAAAAAGACTGACAATAGTATGTGTTGGGGTGAGGATGTGGAGAAATTAAAACCTTCATATAAAGCTGGTAGGAATGTGAAATGGCACAATTTTTTTTGATGTTGATATAATCTACCAATATTATTTTATTTCCCCAGTTTCACATATACTAATTCGTGTGCATTTAGGTCTATGCAATTGAGTAACATGTGTAGGTTTGTGTATTTATCACCAGTCAAGATACAGAACAGGTTTATCACCGCAAGGATCCCTTTTGATGTCCTCTTCTACCCATATTTCCCTTCTCTCCCCTTCCCATTCCTAACCCCTGGCAACCATTAATCTGTTATCCATCTCTATAACTCTATCATTTCAAGAATGTTATATAAATGGAGTAATACAGTATGCAATCTTTTGAGATTGGCTTTTTTTCACTCAGCACGGTTCTCTGGAGATTCACCCAGATGGTTGTGTGTATCAGTGACTTGTTTCCTTTCATTGCTGAGTAGTAGTCTCTGGTATGGATGTACCATGGTTGGTTTGACCACTCACATTGAAGAACATCTGAGTTGTCTCCAGGGTTTGGCTATTACAGGTGAAACTACTGTGAGTGTTAATGTACAGGGTTTTTTTCCCCCTCAAAATAAGGAACTTTGGCTTTTTATTCCTTTTAAGAGTTTCTGTAGTTGACTGTTTTTTTCTTGCTATATTATTCTTTTTGATTCTGTACTACCTCAGCTCCTCAGAGATACAGCAAGGGCAGAGAGTCCTCATTTAAAAACCATTTCCTAATTTTACATGCTAAAAGCTAATATTTAAGAGAAATCCTCTTAATCCTCCAACCCTTATTCCCATTGCGAATAAGCTGGTTTAATACAAGTTAAGTCTATAAATAAATTTGCTCTCTCTCCTCAAAAAACACTGAAGAAACTTTACAATAGTTATAGGTTTAGAAAATTTACCGAGAGAAAGGAAAGTATTGCCACTTAGCCCCTATTAACATACGGTGTTCAAGCCTTCCAGTATCAACGCGTTTTGCTTAGCATCACTGTTGTTTCACTAACATGCTGGCTAGGAGCCATCTTAATCACTCATTTCTCCTCCTTGATGATGTCTGTACTCTGGTTTCAGCTCCCACGTGTTTTTGTGGATCTCTTTTACATTCTGAAGATCAATTTCTTTTAAGAGTTCCCTCAGGTATACCACAGGTTGTTTTGTGATGTCCACCAAGTCCTTAAGATGATAATATTGATATTTCTAAAGGCTGAAAATAGCATGTCTGAAACATGTTGTTTATTAGCTGGAGCTTATTTTCCATCTGCTTTCTCTTTCCTTTCACATTCAGTATTGTATTGATTAGCAACAGGTTCGAAACTGGCTGTTACAACTTTGTCCAGTTGTTGTGATAGCCTCACTGGTTTGGAAGATTCCTCTATTTGCAATCTTTTTAATCTCATGTACTTTTCACTGGCAGTCTGTTGGCATTCAGTTCTTTGTACCACTGTTTCTTCCAAAGACAGCTTATCTGATGAACTCTCAGTAAATAATGTTCATATATGGCCTCCAACATTTTGCAAGACAAACGGATGTTCTTTATGAGCACTGACTGAAGCTGCTTTTCCGCCAATATCATGAATATTTGCAAGATCTTCATTCAAAGTAAATGACACCTCAGTCCTTCCTTGAGTCTTGGCAATCCACAGTTTCCCAACTTCACCTCTTCCAGGGGCTTTAGCTCATTGCTGTGACAAATATTCAGGAACCTGCGAGGTTACTGGGAACTCGGGGAAAGAGCAATGTACAGGTTTTTGCATGAACATAATTTTCACTTCTCTGAAATACATGCTCAAGAGTGCAACTGCTGGGTCTTATCGTAATTGCAGTATTTAGTTTTATAAGAAACTGCCGGCCGGGCGCGGTCACTCACACCTGTAATCCCAGCACTTTGGGAGGTTGAGGCGGGCGGATCACGAGGTCAGGAGATTGAGACCATCCTGGCTGAGACAGTGAAACCCCGTCTCTACTAAGAATGCAAAAAATTAGCTGGGCGTGATGGTGGGCACCTGTGGTCCCAGCTACTCGGGAGGCTGAGGCAGGAGAATGGCGTGAACCCGGGAGGCGGAGCTTGCAGTGAGCCGAGATCGCGCCACTGCCCTCCAGCCTGGGCGACAGAGTGAGACTCGGTCTCAAAAAAAAAAAAAAAAACAAAAACTGCCGGCGGGCAGGGTGGCTCACGCCTGTAATCACAGCACTATCGGAGGCTGAGGTGGGTGGATCGCCTGAGGTCAGGGATTCGAGACCAGCCTAACCAACATGGTGAAACCCCGTCTCTACTAAAAATACAACAATTAGCTGGGATGGTGTTGCACACCTGCAATCCTAGTTACTCAGGAGGCTGAGGCAGGAGAGACTTGCTTGAACCTGGGAGGCGGAGGTTGCAGTGAGCTTAGATCATGCCATTGCACTCCAGCCTGGGCAACAAGAGTGCAACTCCATCTCCAAAAAAAAAAAAAAAAGAAAAAGAAAAAAGAAACTGCCAAACTCTCTTCTAGAGTGGCTCTACATTCCGTTTCCACTAGCAGTTTCTCTTCACCCTTGACAGAATTAGGTGTTGTCTCTCTCTCTCTTTTTTTTTTAAAAACATTTTAGCCATTCAGATAGGGTGTAGTGATATCTCACTGTGGTTTGACTTGCATTTCCCTAATGGCTAATGATATTGAACATCTTTTCATGTGCCTATCTGTCATCTGCGTATACCCTTCAGTAAAATTTCTGTACATGTCTTTTGTCCATTTTCTATTTGGATTATTCATTTTTTTTACCATTGAGTTTTGAGAATTCTCTGTATATTGTAGATATGAATCCTTTTTTTTTTTTTTTTTCTGAGACAGGGTCTCACTTTGTTGCCCAGGCTGGTATGTAGTGGTGCAATCTCGGCTCACTGCAACCTCTGCCTCCCAGGTTTAAGTGATTCTACAGCCTCAGCCTCCAGAGTAGCTGGGACCACAGGTGCATGCCACCATGCCTGGCTAATTTTTGTATTTTTTTTTTTGTAGAGACGGAGTTTTGCCATGTTGCCCAGGCTGGTCCTTAACTCCTGAGCTCAGAGCAATCTGCCTTCCTTGGCCTCCGAAAGTGCTGGGATTACAGGCGTGAACCACCGCACCCGGCTGTTGTCTTTTCATCCTCTTAACAGGGTCTTTTGCAGAGTAAAAGTTTTTAATTTTGATAAGGCCCAATTTCTTTTTCTTTATGGATCATGTTTCATGAGTTTCCCTTAAGAACTCATGAAGCAGCAGAGAAATTATAAATTTTTAATATATCTTGAGCTTAGATACATGTCTTTTTAATATTCCATGTGACAAAGGATTGGTGGTGATATTAACGAATGTAGTTTTTTGATATTATATAATTAAATAAGGCAACATTGAGAAGATCCTTATAATTGGTAAACTAGCAATTCCTAACGGCCAATGTCTGATGTTGCAAAACCATGCTTATGTAAACGATCTATGCAAAGTACAAGAGAGACAACATATTTTAATGTAATAGTGTCTGAAAAGTTCATTAATATGGTTTCAGATTACACATTGCAACTAATCTTTACAAAACTGCCAATGGGAGAGTTTTGATGTCGTATCAAAGAATATTCACAATTATCTGAAAAGACGATTACAATTCTCATCCTTTTTTAAACTACATTTTTTTGTGAGGCTAGAGTTTTTTCATATGCTTCAACCAAAACAACATAGTACAACAGATTGCAGAAGCTGATATGAGTTTTAGCTGTCTTCTGTTAAGCCAGACATTAAATAAACAGATTTGTAAAAATGTAAAACAATGCCATTTTTCTCACTAAATAATTTTTTTGTTTTGGAAAATATAATTTTTTTCATAAAAGTATAGCATTTATGTTAACATTTAATGGGGTTATGTTCATGAAAATTAATACATATTTTTAATAAAATGATCAGTTTTAACTTGTAACATCAGAAATATCCATCAATATAACATATATGAAGAAAAATTTGGTGTCCTCAATGATTTTTTCAGAGTATAAAGGGGTGCTGAGAACAAAAATCTGGAGAAACACTGATCTAGATTAATACTCCATTTTGATGATGAAACTCTGAAGGTCACATAGCTTGTCAGACGCATCTTTATAATATTTTTAATATTTAATTTTCTTTGCTGGTACAGCAAAAAATTACAATCTGTATTTCTCTTCCTTTCAAAATTGTAATCACTTTTTTGAAAGAGGTGGTTGCAATTTCTAATCTACTGTAACTTTTAACATAATGATTTCTGTCTACAATGAACAATATAGTGGCAGGCATCAGTATGGTTCAATACAGAGGCAGCTGAGCATTTGTTTCTACACATGGGAACTAAAGGATCTTTTCCTGCTCTTTCCTGCTTCCTGTTCCCTGTGATTTCTGCTTGTCCTGGGAGCTCTGCCTAGATGCTGGAAGGTTAGTAGATTGAGAATCTTGTCACTTAGCTCGGTCAGGACAAGACTTGCAACCAAGGTATTCATCCAGTTGAGTAGATTATGTATTACCTACATTAATTTAGAATTGGCTTTCTATTAATTTCAGCTAAAAAGAAGTGTGTGTTGGATGAATTTAACAAAATGAAGCCTCATATCTACAAACATTTTGTATAAAATAAGTTTTAAAACATATCTGAAAAAATATAATGGTGTTTTAGAATTCTCCCAAATTTTAAAATGACATTTCTCTTTTTTATCCAAACTAAAGCTCTCAAAACAAACTCAAGGCTGAACAAAAGAAAATGTAAAGAGATTATTTTATTTACTGGAAAGCCATTGTTTTCTTCAAAAAACTAAACCTATGAATTTAGGTACAAAATTTAAATGTCAATTTCAGGCTGAATTCATACTACATGAAGTTATAAACTAAATAAATGAAGAAAAGCAGTCATATCAGTCCTAAAAATATAAAGTATTTCAGCAATTAGGCTAAATACATATTTTTGAAGAGATACCTCCCATTCTATAATCCTAGATTATTTCCAAAAAAGCTACAGACATGTTATCACATGACATTAACACTCAGTTGTCACCGTAAAGTTGTCATTCGGAACGTCTGTCTCAGTCCTCAACTACTGCCTGAACAGTGGAAAGGTCTGGGGTAAAGTTTGGATATTGGCTTCTAGGTTTTTCATTCTGATCTGTGTCAAAAAATAGGAGTTGAAACTGGATGGAACTTAGCTACTTCAGTTCATAAATTAGTTTTCAAAACTGTAATATTTGGAAAAAGTACAATTCTTCAGACTCAAGGCACAGGCTTACCTTGGTTTCAACCTGAAATATCAAAAAGCTGTTCAAGTTGAAGATGAAAATAATTTGGTTCCATTATGAGTACTTTTTTGATATATAAATGACTGGGAAAAACTGGCACAAATGCTTCACAAATCCTTCTTCTAAATATCAGTATCTAATAATTAGAGTTTATATATTTGACAATTTTCAGGTGTATGAATTCTGAAATAATTTAGTGTATAGAATCCACTGACAATCAGTGATTGCTTCAGAGTAGAAAAAATATCTAATTTTCTATGATACTTTCTTGAATTAGTATCCTCTTCATTATGGGTAAAAATGTATACTTTTGCAAAAGTAAATGACACATTAAATTATCACTGGGCATTTGATTCAGTGACCCAATATATTTTCCAAAATTAGTTTCCTATTTTTTCACCATTTTTTATACAATCTTAGTGTATAGGAACAAAACAAGACTTCCTCCCTGACATTTTCTATTTAAGATAATCCAAAGGAAAGAGAAATGCCTAATCTAAAAATATGTTTAGGCAATGGGGAAATAGGAACTCCTACACTGTTAATGAGAGTGCAAGACAGCACAATTATTATGGGGGACAATTTGGCAATTTATATCAAAGTAATACAGACATTTGACCTATGGCAAAGGAATCCTATGTGTGGGAATTTGTCATATAGCTGTACCCACAGATATAAACATGACATGCACATGGTTACAATTGTAGCATAGTCTGCAAAAACAAAAGATTGGAACAATTGATTATATAACCTATGGCACTCTCCCACAATGGGATACTATGAAACTATTTAAAAAATGAGCCAGCTTTTCATATATTGATATTCAGAGATCTCCAGGATATACTGTCAATTGAAAAAAGCAATGTACAGAACATTGTGTAATAAACAGGGGAGAGAATAGAAATATATATTTGGATTTTCTTATATTTGCATGAAGAAACACTGGAAAGATACAGAAGAATCTTTTAAAGGTGATTCGCTATAGAGGGTGGGAGTGGGGAAATTTGGTGATCAGGACTGGTCTAAGAGGAAGACTTCTCAATGTGTATCTTTTTCTATTTTCTTGATTTTTGATCCATTTGAATATATTCCCTATTCAAAACATGAAAAATTAGGATTTTCTCTAATTTATACAAAGGCATAAATGTATGAGACTGTACCTCCTACTAGTGTGGGAACTGCCCCTGCACAGGCATGTTTTTAGCAGAGAAGAGGTAGTTTGAACAGAATGTGGCATGTACCAAGGATCACAACCTAAAAAGTAATTGAAGGACAAATATTGAGCCCTCAGGCACTTACTTTTCTCCACTCATTCATTTATCCAAAATTTCTGGCTAAGAAAAATACACTTCATTAGACATCTTCAGTTCTAATACCAGCTTTTTCTTCTGGGCCATTTCCACAAATAAACTAAATGTTTATCACTTCATGAGGGTTCACTGGAGCTACTGCAAACAAGTAAAGAATTTCAAAACCACAAGAGAGATGGGCTTTGGTGTAGATACTGAGAGGCTCTTACACCAGCCTGTTTGGAGGGCCGATCAAAATGAGTGCCTCTGCAAAAATCATGAATAGGTCAATGCTCTGGTTCTTCAAGCTGCTTTCACATAGTTGGAACTACATATGTTGACTCCTCACATTTTGAGAGTCCATACTCCCTCCCTTTCTTCCTCAAATATATGAAATGTCACCTGGGTGCTGGCAGAATGACATGGTTGAGTCCTAAGGATGGGTCTCCACTACCCAACTCTGCTTTTTTTTCCTCCATCCCCTGTAGCTCCCCTGTCCTTTCCTCCCAACATTTTTTTTTCCTTCCAAGCTGGAGCGCAGTGGGAGCAATCATGGCTCAGAAACCTTGACCTGGGCTCAAGTGATTCTCCCACTTTAGCCTTCCAGTAGCCGGGACTGCAGGCACGTGCCACCACACTTAGCCAATTTTTGTATTTTTTGTAGCAATGGGGTTTCATCATGTTACTCTGGCTAGTCTAGAACTTCTGGGCTCAAATGAGCCTCTGGCCGTGGCCTCCCAATGTGCTGGGATTAAAGGCGTGAATCACCGCACCTGACCGCTAACAGTTTGGAAAAATCTAATGTAAACAGAGAACACCTGTGTCACAAAAAAATAACATGTATGCATACACACATACACCTAGTGTTAAAAAATGGAACATGAGATATTTCTTATCTTATCCCCCACTTTCCCCTTTGTCTAAGACGTGGCCTTTCTGTCCATTATTAAAGAAATAGTCCCTGATTTTTACAGCATAGAGGTAAGAAAATTCATGTTTTTAGTTATGATCATGTAATTCAATTGGTCCATCCAAAGAAATATAAAGTGTTGTGATTTTCTGACTGAGTAACTTCAAGTATGTAAAGCTTTATCTTTAAGACTTTTAGAGGCTGGGTGTGGTGGCTCACACTTGTAATCCCAGCACTTTGGGAGGCTGAGGCGGGCAGACCACCTGAGATCAGGAGTTCGAGACCAGCCTGGCCAACATGGTGAAACCCCCTCTCTACTAAAAATACAAAAATTAGCTGGGTGTAGTGGTGTGCACCTGTAATCCCAACTACTCAGGAGGCTGAGGTAGGAGAATTGCTTGAACTCGGGAGGCGGAGGTTGCAGTGAGCCAAGATTGCATCACTGCACTCCAGCCTGGGTGACAGAGCAAGACCTGTCTCAAAAAAAAAAAAAAAAAAAAAAGACTTTTAGAGAGTAACTACATTTTCATATGAAATTTCTCTAAAATAAATGAAAAATCTTCATCATCTCCTTTTCCTTTTTCTTTTTCTTAACTGAAACATAAATGGCTACCCAAAAATCTAGCCACCTGGCTTAGTGCTGCTTTTAATTACTCAAAGGACAATGTATTGAATATTTCTAAGTGTGTAACAAAGAGTTTAAAAATTGTTTAATTTTGATTAGAAAACGTGAATCGTGGTTGCCAAGACCTCTCATGAGACCAAAGTTCTGATGTTTACTAACATAAATCGAGACAACGAAGAGACAATAGACCTTGGTTGTTGTAACTGATGTTGGCTGTCAGCTTAGGAATAAGCCTACTTTGTGTCATTATGCCTAGTGGGATACCATGAAATGGTCCCTTCATTATTTATTTTTTTCAAATAAAAATAATGACTCGAGGCTGGGCATGGTGGCTCACGCCTATAATCCCAGCACTTTGTGAAGCTAAGGAGGGAGGATCACTTGAGTCCAAAAATTTGAGACCAGCCTGGGCAACATAGTGAGACCCTATCTTTACAAAAATTCAAAAAATTAGTTGGGCATGGTGGCATGTGCCTGTAGTCCCAGCCACTTGGGAGGCTTAGGTGGGAGGATTGCTTGGGCTCAGGAGCTTGAGGCAGCAGGGAGCTGTGGTTATGCCGCTGAACTCCAGCCTGGGTGGTAGAGTGAAGCCCTCTCTCAAAAAAAGAAGAAAAAGAAAAAGAATGACTTGGGAGGTCAAGTGATTTATTCAAGATCAGTGACAAACCATTTTAAAAAATAAAACATATTTTGATTTCTTGAGATTATGCCCATTTACTTCTTGGGGCTAAGGCATTAGGCACTTAAAAATATCAAAGGTTATGAACTGTCTGGGTACAGTGGCTCATGCCTGTAATCCCAGTATTTTGGGAGGGTTGAGGTAAGAGAATTGCTTGAGTTTAAGAGTTCTAGATCAGCCTGAGAAACAGTGAAGCCCCATCTCTATTAAAAAGAGAAAAAGGTTATGAAGCCTTATTCACATTTCTGAAGTTCACATCTTGGGCTTTGACTGCCTGTGCCTCCAAATGGAGGTAGATGAGAACCAGGGATGAGAGGAAGGGGCAGGGCAGTTGGTGAGATGCCACCAGGCTTGACAAACTTTTTCCATGAATGGCCAGATAGTAAATATTTTAGGCTTTCTGGGCCATATGGTGTCTGTTGAAACTACTTTCAAAAGCTGCTATAGAAAATACGTAAGCAACAGGTATGGCTGTGTTCCAATAAAACTTCATTTACAAAAACAGGTGGTGGGCCAGATTTGGCTCCCTAGCTGTAGTTTGCTGGGCCCTGGGTGAGCGAATCAAGCAGGAGAAAGCAGCAGTGCTTGAAAGCGGGCTCTGGATGGTCACCTTAGTGCATACCACTCCCTCTGGGTTAACTTCCTTTATGATGGTACAGGAGCTGGAGATGATTCTGAAATCATTCCATACAATTAATGAAAATATTACTGTGGAGCTATTTCTCCAGAACAAAAAGCAGGAAAAGTGTCAATGACTCACATTTAAATTCTTATTCATAAGATTGCAAAAATGCAGTGCTCAGATATTTCACAGAGTTCTGAATGACTTCCTGGGAGTGTTTACATTGTAAGATGGTTCCATTTCATATGTGGTCAGTGGGTTTTCATAAATAAAATTTCTTTTTGGGATGCTGCAAATGCAAATTTTGCTGATGATATTAAGAGAAATTTTTCTTTTAGCTCTGTCTTCATGTGTTCCAATTTGGTAAATTTCTATGACAACCATCCCTACCTACCCTGGCAATCTTGTATTAAGATGCCAATCTTTCTACTTTCGATGAACATTTTTAGAGGTATTTCACATTAAAAATAGTATCTTTGTGTTCTTTGGTTTCAAAAAGTCCAAGAGAGGCTGGGCGCGGTGGCTCAGGCCTGTAATCCCAGCACTTTGGAGGCTGAGGTGGGCGGATCACGAGGTCAGGAGATGCAGACCATCCTGGCTAACACGGTGAAACCTCGTCTCTACTAAAAATAAAAAAAAATTAGCCGGGCGTGGTGGCGGGCCCCTGTAGTCCCAGCTACTTGGGAGGCTGAGGCAGGAGAATGGCGTGAACCCGGGAGGCAGAGCTTGCGGTGAGCCGAGATCCCGCCACTGCCCTCCAGTCTGGGCGACAGAGCGAGACTCCATCTCAAAAAAAAAAAAAAAAAAAAAGTCCAAGAGAATACTTGAGTATAAAACTCCGCTGGTATCCAGGCTAACTTTATTGACTATTTGCTTGTATCCTCAAATAGATCGTCAGCAACTTGAAGGCACGGCTAGCCTAGATTCCTCTGTGTTTTCTACAGGTACTTAGTTAATGTGTGAGTTGATCTGGGAATTATCCATTATGAAGTCAGATAATAGATTTTCTTGAAAGGCAAATAATTATCATGGACCAAATTCATACACAGGCCACACAAGTCTTAAAGCTTCTAGAATTAGAAAAGAATTCTGGGCCAGGCATGGTGGCTCATGCCTGTAATCCCAGCAATTTGGGAGGCTGAGATGAGAGGATTACTTGAAGCCAGGAGTTTGAAACCAGCCTGGGCAACAAAGCAAGACCCCATCTCTAAACAAAAAAAAAAAAAAAAAAAAAAGAATTCTATTGCCTAGTTCTTAATTCTGTACCTTAACCTAGTGTAATTCTCCAACATTACTGAATAGTAAAATATAAAAGGGTTATGATCAAGAAAAATTATATAAGAAGTATATATTTAGATATATTTAGTATGTAGCTATCTATGTTGATATATAAATATTACAGATATCATTATATACACAGCTATAGGTTTTTATATCTATGTATTTACATATTCAACAAATATATGCACCAAAAAGATGCATAGGAGAATGTCCACAGCTGCACTATTCAAAATAGCCCAAAACTAGAAACTACTTAATAATTCCCATCTTTAGTAGAATTGATAAAGTGCAATATTCACACAGTGAAGTGCTATACAATAATGAGAATGACTGAATTACAACTGAATGCAACAATATGGATGACTCTCACAAACATAATGTTGAGTAAGACAAACCAGACACAAAACTACATATAGGCATCATAGGATTCCATATGCTGGATACACAAAAACAGGCAAGCAAATTCATGCTGTTAGAAGTCAGGAAAGTGAGTGGCTTAGGGGTTAGGATAGTGACTAGGAGACTTCAGGGTGCTGGTAATGCTCTCTTTGCTGATCCTGGTTACACATGTGTTCATTTTGTGAAAATTAACAGAGCCGATGCTTAGGCACATTATTCTATGTGTATGCTACATTTCGATAACATGTTTAAAAGTTTAAAAAGTATTATGACTCTTAAATGATATAACATAACCCTAATTTTCATAGATTTCACTTCTTTAAACAAGTAAAATTTATGGAAACAATGAAAATATGCAGAGAAATACCATACTTATGACATCAATGACACCATTTTAAAAGAGAAACTTTGCTGTATTCTAGATATTACTATTTGGTGAAAACTGAGATTTAAATCTTCTTTCAAACTAAAAATTCACAGTGGTTAGAGATTTTTTTTTGTACAGACATTCTGCAAAATTACTTTTGTGGCATAAAACTTATGTGGGATGCAGTGTAATGTGTTATTCAATATTTTGTTAAGAAACGTGTATCCATTACCTTTCATATTTTGATAAGCAATATTTTGGACATTGAAAAAATGTTCAATAATGTTTCCTTTATTTGTTGCTTTTAAAATTAGGAATTAATAATGAAGTTCCTTATGCATTAGATTTAATGGAAAGGTTTCACAAAAGGTATGTTTTATATGCAAATCTTTAAAAATTGAGGATTGCTGGCATCTTTTTAATGATCAGTTTAGACATATCCACAAATGTCATCTGTTATGCTTCCACATCCTCCTTTTAACTCCTGCGCATCTGGTAAACCCCCAAGGAGAAAAGTCTAGAAAAGCAACCTCTAGCTTTATCAGTCAAGCCTGACGTTTCTAACCCAGCTGAAACTATGGGCTAACCATAGACATTCATTCTTCTGTATCCTGTCCACAGACAAATTGCCTCGCCTTTCAAGTGATAACTAGATGAGCCATTCGTTTGGCAAAATGCATTTCTCTGAGCAGATGTGTCGAGGCAATCAGTCCATCAAATAACTCAATCTTTCCTCTCAGTTTATTTATTTTTTATTTTCTGGCTCTCCTTCTGTCAGTTGACCTCACTGACATGACAATGAACATAGGCTACACAAATCCTGTTCACCAGATGTCCCAAGACCATCTGCAAGACTTATAACATAGATGCTATTTTGGAGTGCAATCTATTGTACACA
Source organism: Pongo pygmaeus (assembly GCF_028885625.2). Lineage (NCBI taxonomy): Eukaryota > Metazoa > Chordata > Mammalia > Primates > Hominidae > Pongo > Pongo pygmaeus. The sequence goes on along the minus strand of NC_072376.2, from coordinate 160,397,148 downwards.
TTTTCTTTACAATGTGTTACTTCTGTCTTAAAGAAGGAACTAATGAAGCTGTTGGATTTAGTGGAGAAGATAAAAGGAAATGATTTTCTTCTTTGAACAGTCTTTGAAAATCTATTTGTGTTAGGGATGACATTTTGGTAATGATAAGATTTGTCTTATGAGGTGTGTGGAAGAACAGGATGGCAAGCTGGCTAACAGCACAGCCTCTGGGATCAGGCTGGATCCAAATCCTGGACCTGCCATTTCTAGCTGTGTGACTTTGAGGAAGTTACTCAACAGTCTGGAACTCACTTTTTTCATATTATCATTCAGGCAACAGTAGCATGTCATAGATTTGTTGGGAGGGTCATACGACTTAGCTTGGCATAGAGTACACGCTACACTTTAGGTAATATTCTCATGTTATATATTAGTATATATAACATATTTTAAGATTGCATATTTTCCCTTCATTGATTTAGGAAATACTTTTCAACATAGGAGCCAACGCCTAGGCTCAAGCTATCCTCCCACCTCTGCCTCCATAGGTGTTGGAATTACAGGCATGAGCCACTGTGCCTGGCCAGAATGTTCCTGTTAAAATGTAAACAAGTTCATGTCACTCATCTGGACATAACTTTCCAAAAACTTCCCATCTCATTCAGAGAGAAAAGCCTAAGACTTTTAAAGGTGTATAGGTTTTCCTTGTTTACTCAGGACTGTCCTAGTTTATGCCTATTGTCCTGACATGATAGTGTCTCCCTTCACTCTCAAAATTGTCCTGTTTGGACAATAGATGATATAGTCACCATACTATCAGGCCCTATGTGCTCTACCTCTCCCCTACTCTTGCTCCACCCTCATATCCTTGTGATCTCATTTGCCATGACTCTCTCTCTCCCACTCAACCACCATGGCCTCCTTGCTCTTCCTTTAACCCTCCAGGCACATTCCTGCCACAGGGCCTTTGCACTTGATGTTTCCTCTAACTGGAATGCTCTTACCTTACATACAGGCATTGTTTGCTCCTTCATCCCTTCTTTTGCTCAACTGTCACCTTGTATTGAGGTCACCCACTCAATATCTCTATTCTTTCCACTCCCTTTCCCCATTGTACTTATCTACTTAGCACTTATCTTACATATTATGTATTTACTTATTTATTTCCCTTTTTGTCTTGCTCTTCTACCAGAATCCACAAAGGCAAGGATGTGTATCTGTTTTGTTTGCTGCTATTTACCCAATGTCTTTATTGAATAAATGAAGAGCAGCTAGAGAATAAATACCTTATATTACTGAGTAAACAAGTGGTGAATGAGTTGCCATCTTTATTGCCTTCTAGTATAAATTTGATCTAAAATAACAGGAGTCTCATGTTTAGGGCAAGTATGAGATGCAAGATTTGACTTGCTTCCTTTCTTGGTACTAGTCTCCAACGAAGTTGTTTTAAAAGTTAGAATGTCAATAAAACTCTTAGAGGTGTTTAAGTTCTGAGAAGCGACCTCTAAATGTGCACAACCCAAAATAATATTAAGTCTTTCTGAGGGCACATCTGATTTTAGGTTCCTGAGCCCAAGAACATTGAAGGCCTCAAACCTTCCAAATTTATTTATTTTATTTTTTTCCAGGTTGCTCTTCTGCAAAAATGTACCAAATTTAAATAGATGCTTCAGAGCATGCAGTTTTGTATAATATTTGATGTTCAAATTTAAACATAAGGCTATCAAAAATTAATGCTGAATGACACATTCAGTTTTATTATTAAATTTAATTTCAACTATTAACTTTTAATCTTAGGACAGTTTTTCCAATAAAAACTAGACCTAGTTAAAAATGAAATTGTAGCTATAGAAAGCAGTAGTTCTAACTCCCAAGAGAATGTGGTAGATCCAGAAGGCAGTTGTAGAATTTCTGGCAGTATATCAAATTTATTTTGATGGAATTTCTTAGAACAGCCTTTATTTAACCACTCCAGTCTCAAAATCAACTTCAGAGACAACAAACTTGATTCCTCAGCCCCCTTCATTTTAGTTCGCACACTCTTTATACTAACTGTATATATACTTTATATAATAATCAAGCAACTCATAAGACTACCCTATAGAAATACTTCAGGATAAAATGGCCTGAACTTCTGCTTTTATTGATCAGAATGCTGGAACCAGAGCAACATTTACACACACACACAAGCACACACACACATACACAATGTATCAAGTGAAAATTATTTTCTCAAACCTAAAACTTTCCTGCATCATTATTTTATGTTAAATTTAGAATATAGCAAACTCTTCCTATGAGCTAAATGAACTCTTTCATGGGGGAACATCATCAGCCATGAATCTATTTACATCTCAACACCTTACTAACAAGAAGAAGACTGAAACCATCTCTCCCTCCTCAGCCATGGGAACAGTCTTGCAGTGATGGACGGTTTCCATCCCCCATCACTGACGCGAGAATAACTGTGCTGTGAGCCAAATGCCGAGGGTTAGCAGAGTAACCTCACATGAGAATAATTACTTAACATGACCATGAGAGAAGGCAATGAGGTTCCCAGACACAGGAAACGAAAAGTCAGAAGGGGAGGTAGAGCTGGACAGGGTTCTGAAGCCTTTCCAGACAGCAACTTCCTTATAACAAACAGCAAATTGGCTAATAAATTTATCACTCTGTCATTTTATATGTACATATATTCTTAAGCTAGGTAGTTAGCGTAATGTTTTGCAATGTATGTGTATCTTAGTAATGCCAGAAAAATCAACCTATTTCGTATTCTCTCAAGAGCGAAAAAAAAAACTTCTGTGATATGAATATTTATTTTGATATTCCAAATCACTTATAGGTTAATATTTCAATCAAAACTACAGTTACAACTATGCTTAAAGAATGCACAGAAATAGTTAACACAATGCCTAAACCATGAGACAAGAACTCTTGACCCCTAGAGACAAAGTGAAGGGGAAAATCATCTTGCTGTTATGTGCTGCTCTGCTTCCCACGAGCTTCTCACAGATTTATGGACCCTGAGACATTCTGATTTTCAGAAAAAAAGGTAGAGGTTCAATAAACTCAATAAGCAGGTCTGCTTGTAGATCTGGAATTGCATGGGAGAAAAACATTCTAATAGAGGCAACTATAGTGCATTTTCTTTTTTCACTCATTTACCAAATATTTTTAAAGCTGGGCACAGGAGATATAGTGATAAATGAGAATGATGGCAGCACGCCTCAAGGGACTTGCAGACAGGCCAAGGAGCTGGCAAATACAATAGAGTATGTTTTAAGTGCTAGTACAGGGTTAATAAAGGGGGTCTTGGGAGCGGCACTAACCCAGTTTGGATCATGGATACTTGCCAAAGAGATGATTAAGCTGAGATCCAAGGAATAAAGTGGAAGAAGCCAGAGAAGGCCTGAGGAAAAAATATTCCAGGTGGAAGGACCATATTCCGGGTAGAAGGACTCAGACAGATAGACCAGGCTAGCTGGAGTATACAGAGGTAGCGGAAAAGCGTGGAAAGAGAGGTGCTCACAGAGGAGGCAGCATCAGAGCTACCCTATGGGAAAACATCTAGCTGGAATACAATGCACCAGTGAGGAACAGAGATCTTGGTCAAGGGACACATTTTCTCTCTTAAAATTTAGAGAATGCAGTTTCTATAGCTAATTTTATGATGATAGCATGATTCTTGGAGTACATGAGAAAAGTGTGTTTTTATTTGCTTGATGATGCAGTAAAAGGGAAATATGCTTATCACATACGGAATGTGGTGGGTAACTTGACTAAGTTGGGGAATAGTATATGCATACCACTGATAATGTCTTCTGCTTTGTCTATAAATGAAGAATCCCTTTGACAAATCATCATCATCGTCTTCACCACCACCACCACCACCATCATCATTTTAATTTGAATATCTCAGATTAATCTGATTTGAAGTTAATTTAAGAGTGAAGGCCCTTGTCAAATCAAATCATAACAACAAACATTACTGAACATCTACTATGCTTGAGGCATCTAATCAGTAAGTTGTGACAATTTATTTTTAAGACACAATTTGCTGTGGTGATTTGATATGTCAAGAAGCAACTTTTGTAAAGCTGCCCCAGAAGGATGGATCCCAGTTGCACGAGACGTCAAAGGCTGTGTGAACATGGAGATAACTGGCTCTATGTGGATGTCTCTCATTTCCACATTGTTCAGATCCTCTGCCAGAGCAACATATTGAGAGTCTTGACTTTTCATTGCAAAATATTTGTGGTAATTTCATGCAGAAATAAGATATGTTTATTTTTCATTGTTGTCCTCAATAAGGGGTGGTTGCTTAGGGTAGACAAAATTAGTAATCAACAGAGTTACCAGATTCTATCACTGTTGTTCTCACAGATTTGCTTTGTGCCACATGCTAAGTGGAGACGTGATTTACGTGGCAAATTATCCACGGCATCAACTCCCTGCTATGCACGTCAAAAGCGTCTATGGCAAGCCATTGGACTGTACCTCTTACTTCTTTCCCTTACTCCATCTCTCTCATACATACATTTCCCTGCATTCTTGTTTCTGCTTAAGAGATGAGGTAGAGTGATATATGGAAATGTCTGTGTGTACATAATGGCAGAGCTGTTATCCTGAAGCTACGTGGTGCCAAGCCTTGGCTCATGCACAAATATCACTTTCAGGGCTTCCACTCTGTTCAAAATTATAACCCATCTCCCTATGGACAACACTCTATGGCATACATGTAATCTCATGAATCATTAAATAATTATTAAATTCTATACTTATCTATTTTGTCATCCAGTAATCAGGGGTTATTTTTGGTCTCCCAACATGGAGACAATGTTTTAACTATTTTGCCATTCTAACAAATGTAAATATCCTATATACAGATTAATTTACTTGGCTAAGTTTTTGTTTTTCTTGAAAATTTAGGATATCAGATAATGTAATTTATTGACAAGAATGAATCCACCAGCAGTATGGGTTATAAGCTTGGGTATATGAAAAAATCTGCTAACTCCTTTTCCTTCCTCCTTCCTGCTTTTGTCAATCTTCTACTGCAATTAGTAATATTATCCTTTTTTTGAACAACTAAAAATCAGTTATCCTTTGATAATCTTAGAAATAGCTTTTTTCTTCAACATTAGCATTTGCAAGGCCATTGTGTTTGAAAACCAAGAAGGCAACTGGCATTCATTGGCTTGCCTTGGTTCCTCCTGCCTTGCGTTTTACTTTCTTAGATTGCTGAGTTTCTTTTATCATCAGGTTGTGTGTGTGTGTGTGTGTGTGTGTGTGTGTGAGCGTATGTAAGCAAGGGCTATAGGAACTTCTTTTCATCTTTTGGGTTATTTCTGTTTGATACAAAATATATAATTCTAGGCCTAACTCATTTTTCAAACTAGGATCTGTAAATGCTTCAGTAGCAGCAATTCGGTGACTACATTCAGTCTCTCTGAGAATGTTATTTAGGGCAAAGTATGTTCCTTGGGGGTAGTGATAGCATTTTGACAGAGCTGAGCCATGCATTTTGGGAATTAGTAGGAAGGAGGTGAAGTATGGCCAAAGTGTGGAGGGCCTTGATTGCTAAACATGGGGGACAAGGGGGACAGGTGGGAGCTCCTGGGTGCTTTGTAGAAGCAGTGGCACTTGACAGATGGAAGCAAAGTCCCGGATATGTTATGGGGAAGAAGCTCTGAAGATATGGAAATCAATTAAGAAATTAATAAATTTCTAAAAATGTAGGGGTGGAATGACCCCATCCCACCTTCCATGCCACAGGCCATCAAGAGCCACCAAGCAACAGCTACACAGGTTAATGACATCCAAAACAGCCCAGCTGTTGTGTTACTTTTCAGTTGTGTTTTATATCACATTGATCTATGAAACCGTTTCAGTACAATCTTTTTCAAAGTGAGAGAAAGGGAATAAAACGTTAATAGGAAGAATACTTTATCGTGCCTTCTTCTTTTTCTTGTAACATTATTACAGTCTTATCAGTAATTCTAGCTTGCCTCAGATATTAATACAATCTTTAAATAGTCTACTTCCACTTATGCTGACTCTGATATGACTCAAAGCAATGTTGTCTGTCTGGAGACACCTTAGAACTGAGCATAGAAGCGACTAAGAGTGGATGATGAGAAATTTCATAGTGGGTACAATGTATATTATTCTTGTGATGGATACCCTAAAAGCCTTGACTTCACCACTATGCAATATATACATGTAACAAAACTACACTTGCACCCCATAAATTTATACAAATTAAAAAAGAAAAGCAATTAATATAATTGTTAAACACAAAAATAGGTGTGATTCAAAACTCATCTTTCTTTGAAGAGCATATTAGATACTTTCAACTATTTATTCTTCTTTCAACCTAATCCTTCTAATAGTGAGGGAAATAAAGAAGGCTCACACATCCCTTTAACTGAACATTCTCCAATTGTATGCATTATTTTCATAGCTACATAAATGTAATGGTAAAGTGAGATGGACAGCTGCTACCTTGCCCTGCAATACAGAGGTAGTGAACTTGATATGGTTAGAGGAATCTATAGGTTTAATACGTGACAGACTCCAAAGCACCAGAATTTTACTGTGGGAGGCAGCTATGGGGGAAAGGGATGGGGGCCTGTGACTCACATTGCTTGGAAGGATCTCTTGAGTATCCTGGTTAGAAGTCAGAAGAATAGCAACATGTATGATCACATGACCTAGAGAAGAGGATGACAGAAAGATGTGGAGATCGCTCCTAAATACTGTGAGCCTTTTTAGCACACTCCAGTGCTTTTTTCTCTTTTCCTCTGGAAAAAGATTGAAATAACTAAAGAGTATTTTTTTTTTAGCCTAAAGGTTTACTTTCTAAAATTAATGATAGTTAAATGACTCATTACATGAGTTTTGGAAAAACAGGAATTACACAAATGTACTCCTACCTATGATGTAAAAGTACCAGTCAAACTGTCCACATTATTTAGAACTACAGTAAGGTATACAAAGTATTGGATTCCCAGGAGGGGAGAACAATATGGTCAAATAAGAATATGTTAATTTTTATTCATTGCTAGGTGAATGTAAAGCAAAGTTTTATTTGCATTTTTACCAAATCTGGAGACATTCCAGATGATCTGACTTAAAACATTGCCATGGAATAGAAATGATGTTTAGTCTGGTGATTGGCAGTAGCACCGCAAAGAGATAAGCAGGTATCTTTCCCAGCAGTTGTGGATATTGATTGGCTAAGAAGCTGCTTTGCACATGGTCAAATATACATAGTGTGCTTCAGGGTGAACAGCAGCAGGGAGTTATTAATGCAGAGATGGTTAATTATTTTCTTGAGCCATGATGGGCTGGTTCACTAGTTCATAAGTTTGAATAATCAATGTTTGATACTCCACACTCTGATGACTGAAGAGTCAAAATTTGAATTTTCCAATTTATCATTAAGGAGAAATGTCAGGAGAAAGTCAAGTGGTTGTGTGCACATAGTATTTCACAAAGAGAAAACTTTTTAAAAGAAAAGATTAAAGTTATGTAGCATATGCTAAACATTTTAAATCAATTACGCATTTTCAATTTTGCATCATAGTTTAGTTCTAAATTCCTAATTTAAGCTCTAATAGAAAACACATGTATTTATGCTATCCTGTGGAAAGAGACAGTAATTTTTTGATTGTTTGTTCTCTAATCTCTTCAATTTTGGAAACAGTGTATTGGTGTAATTTTGGGAAGTTTTTATTTGCAATGTCAAAATTGTAACCATTGTTTTCATCTATATTGTCAGACCACTGATTTTTCTGCTAGGGTAATATAATTTAACAACAGCTTAAGTGTACTTATTGGAAACTGAGAGATTACTGTTTTACTTAAAATGTGTTATATCTTCAATTGAGAAAACTTGCCATTTAAAGTAATATTTCAGAATATTACCTCAGCATAGTTGCTTTCTATGCATAATACATAGAAGGAAAAAACAAGGCTGAGGAAAATACTCTTCCTGGGTTTAGAATAAACACATTTCATAAAATCTGGCATAGATCAGGCCATTTCATTTGAATTTTAGTATATCTGAATTCTTGCAGCAATTTTTCCCTCACAACAACTAGACCAAATATAGAATATCTAATTCCTTCGGCTTTAGTTTGTTTTGGGACTAAGTAGTCTCTGATATAGTTTGGATGTTTGTCCCCTCCAAATCCCATGTTGAAATGTAATCCCCAATGTTGGAGGTAGGAACTGGTGGGAGGTGTCTGGCTCATGGGGGCAGATCTCCCACGAATGGCTTGGTGCTGTCCTTGCGTTAGTGAGTGATTCTCGAGACATCTGGTTGTTTGCAAGTGTGGTGCCTTGCCCCCTTCTCTCTTGCTCCTGCTCTTGCCATGTTACATGCCTGCACCCCTTCCCCCTCTGCCATAATTGGAAGCTTCCTGAGGCCCTCACCAGAAGCAGATGCTGGAGCCATGCATGTACAGCCTACAGAGCCGTGAGCCAATCAGATTTCTTTTTTTTATAAATTACCCAGCCATTTTTTTTTTAATAGCAATGTAAAAATGGCCTAATACAGTCTGTAAGCAAGGTGATCACAGACTGGTTAGTTATCTTCCTCTCACACTGAGGCACTGACTTTGTTGTGTTTCTCTTCGGTTCCTTACTGCCTAGCTCAGGGCTGGGCACACAGTGAGTGCTCGATAAATGCAGACTGAAGAAATGAAGGAGACCCCAGTAAAGCAGGCCAGTTTTAAGTGGTATTAGTTAGTAATGCTGCTCAGCAAGGTCAACACTGGCTTGCTATCATGTGGACCCCATTATCTCTAAGTCACCCAAATCACTGAGAAAAGCCAGGATGCCCTTTGGCTTTAATCATTAATCTAGACAGTCAAAATAAAATAAATACCATTCATGTCAAGCTGGACTGTAGATATCTGGCTTCTGAACAGCATCATATTCAACAGGTAACTAAACTCAAGGATATGTTTGTTTCAAGTATTTTCTGGGCTCAGTAGCTCTCACTCTGGAAATTGCATTTCATAAAAATCCAGGGATCTCGCCAAGACTGCCTATCCAACCAGCAAGCTCAGGGCTGGCATGAGAATCCAAGTCATGAAACACCATGATTTTGAACCATCATCCCTGAAATACTATTTTGTTACAATTAAGGTAGAAACTAAGTGTAACATAAGACAGATAATAAAATTTTTAAATCTTAAAACTAGTAGTTAGAAGATAGCAGAAATAGTTCTCAGTAAGAACACAGATAAAATTCCAAAGGTCAGAAAAGTCTGCAGCAACATTCCATGTGGAATCAGAGCGTGGGTTTAAACCTGCAAATACATTTGTGGTTACTTCCTACCTTAAATACATTGATAGGGAGATCAATGACCACATAGATAAGGTCTCCAAGGGCAAGGCTGGCTATCAGCGCGTTGGGGCCATTCCTCATACATTTGTTCTGGTAAATGATCCTGAGCAGAGTTGCATTCCCCACCATTCCCACGATGAAAATAGTACAAGATATCACAGTGTTAATGTATTTGAAAGCTGAAGTAATTTTAGTCTGCTGTGGGCAATAGTTGTGCATTGAGCCATTGCTGGGTAGGACCAAATTAGTGGGTTGATGAGTGGTAACCAGGAAGCTGAGCTCTGTGCCACGAAAAGTGGTGAAATCATCCACATGATTGCTTAGATTTGTGCTGTATCTCTCAGGATTATCACTGATTACACATCCAACCAGCGCCAGCCAAAAGGATGCCCTGAGGCAAAGGGTTTCCATCTTGAGGCAAATTTGAGGAAATATCTCTTATTGTACTCGTGCTGCTTTTACACCTTCACTTTTTTTTTCACCTGAAACAAAAGGAAAGGTAATTTTTGTTACAAAACCCAGTTGCCAAAAAGATCATGTCAATGATTATTTATCGATTCAATTAAAATGCAGGATATATTTGGTGATTAGATAAGATATATGTATATCAGGTTACCCTATGGCCGAGCAAAACCAGAAAAAAACCAAAGCTCTATTAGGGCAAGATCTATCTCCTCTATGTCAGTCTCCATCTCCATCTCCATCATCTCCATCATCTCCGTCATCTCCGTCTCTGTCTCTGTCTCCGTCTCCGTCTCCATCTCCATCTCTATCGCTATCTATCTCTGTCTCTATCTCCATCTCCATCTCCCTATCTCTCTCACTTTCTCTCTCTCACTCATCTATGTATGTAGCTATACTTACATCTACATCATAATATGGATGAGGCTATGTCAGTTTTTCCTTCAAGTAGCAGTTACTTCTTTCTCTACATTCAGGCTGATAAGAACCTGAATTACAAAAATCTTCAAGAGTTGACATACAAACATATTTTTTAATGAAAGAGAAAAGGCATTATATGCTGAGTAAAGGGTACAGAGTATTGAGGCATAAAATAAAATTATCGAATGTAAAAATTCAATCTTCTAAAATGTGTGCTGTCTTGCATATGATAAATAATGAACATAGGAATGAAGTGCAGCACAGGTAGCCATCTAAAGTGTTATGAAATGTTAATCAAAACTCTGGTTAACACCATTAACACGTCTAACAATTTTAGTTTCAATTAAGAATGAAATAATTGATAAAGACAAAACATTTGTTTTGAAAACCTTGATGATTAATGTATAAAATCTAAATTTTCTACAGGAGTTTTTTGCTTTTTCATTTCTCAGAAATTATCATCACAATATGGTATTTGTCGATGAATGAAATGGGAGTAATGAACTTTCCCAGGCTAGTCATAGTATTTGGGTTTCCAAGGGACATCTGTCCCCATGCTATCTTTTAACCATCCTATATAGCTACATTTATTTTACGCCAGTCACTGTACTCAGTACTATATGTGCATGACGCCCTGTAATCCATACAATGGTCCTGTGGGGTAGATCCACGGTTCAATTTTGAAGATAGGGAAACAAAGGCCCAGGAGGGTGAAGCAGCTTGTCAAGGCCACAGGTGATGGGTGGCAACACTGCGATTCCAAGGCCGGTCAGTCCAACTCTGAGCCGGAGCTGTTAACCACTAAACCATCCTGTCTCTCATTCTTGTGCTTTATTTGTATGTAAAATATTTTAAAGAAGTCTCCAGAGTTTAGATGAAGCAATAGACTCAGGAGGGTGGTTAGACATTTTCAAAGACCATCTGGTATGGTTTATTTATTTATTTATTTATTTATTTATTTTTAAGTCACTTGCAGAGAGCAAGTGGTCCTTCCTGTCCAGGAAGTCTAGGAGACCTTAATAAGGAATAATCAAAGATAATTAAAAATAGTTCATCCTATTTCAATATTTTATATATTTCCTTTTCTGTAGGCTTTTATGAATCTTCAAATGAAGACATAATCTGATTTATGCAGTGGTGTGTGTATATGTCTGTGATGTATACGCCCAGGTCATAATTTAATCTTAAAAAAATTGAGTCCTGGCTGGGTGTGGTGGCTCATGTTTATAATCTCAGCACTTTGGGAGGCCAAAGCAGGAGGATTGCTTGAGCCCAGGAGTTTGGAACTAGCCTGGGCAACTTAGTGAGATCCTATCTTTACAAAACATAAAAAAGATTAGACAGGCATGGTGGCGTGTGCCTGTAGTCTCAGTTACTTAGGAGGCTGAGGTGGGAGAATCACTTGAGCCCAGGAGGTTAGGGCTGCAGGGAGCTATGATCGAGTCACTGCACTCCATCCTGAGCAGCAGAGTGAAACCCTGTCTCAAAAAAAAAAAATAAATAAATAAATAAATAAAAAGTAAAAAAAAAATTGAATCCTTTTTCTGAGTGTATTCAAGGTTGATATTAACCACTTTTAGGAATTTTGACAATTATCTTGGGAAATCAGTAAAGCTTAGGTTTGGCCAACATGTGGAAAAAATAAGATTTATTCAAGTTGTATAGAAAGTGTAGGGTATATATAAAGTGCAAGTATTGGATACTTTTGCCTTCCCCAGAGATTTCCCCCTGAACTCTGAAATAATAATAGTATTTACATATAGTAACTTATTATATATGTATCTGTTATCTGCCTTGAGCTTTACGACTCTAGGTAGGCAGGAGCAATATCTCCATTTTACTTATAAGGAAACCAGAGTCTTGAAGAAGTATTTAGGTCAAGGTTTCAAAGCCAAGAAATGGCAGGACACATAATTTTGCTTATAGGACTTGACTCACTCTGATTAAACGGGAAAAATATCAATTTTTCAAGGCTAGAGGCGGGCCATGTATTTGTCAGCTCTGACTACACTTAATTATAAACAGTTTGCAGTTTTTTCCTGCTTCTTATAATCTGGAGTGAGTATCTGGCCAAAAATTGATAGACCTATGAAATGACACCATTTCCATTCCAAAGGGAAGACCAGGACTCCAAGAGAAAAGCTTCTTGTCATCCTCCTGTTTGGATCACAGATATGGGGGGAGAAGAAATACTTTCATATCTTGTGCTGTTCAGTGACTAACGTCTTCCAGCTTCCCAATTGAAAGGGAACCTTCCATAACAGCTTTCTTAAAAATGAGAGAGAGAAGGCCTTTTTTGCAGAAATGGAATGGCTCTCTGCCAGTTACAGTCGGCTGGGAACTGACCTGTGAACTGACCTGGCTATGGTGGGTACTGCTCTACTCATCAGAGGTCCCGTGGTGCTTTGAACATTAGCATGCTGGTCTGCTTGGTTAGCTGATTATGGCAGGAGGTAAGGTCAACGCTATGGGTTCTTAAGGCATGAGAACCAGCTATCATTAAAACCCCCTTCCTTCCTCCTCCAACCATGACACCACCACAGAAATCATTTCTGATGACTTCTCTGTCAGCTCTCCACACATGTTAAGCTGCAAAACTAAGGGATACTTGGCAAAGGCCTGTGGATGTCATATTATCATTGGCTGAAAAGTACAAAACCAAATGAAAGAAGCCCCTCAACTGCAGGTTCTTCCAAGGTGGGTCTGTAGCTCATTTCCAGGAATCTGAGTCAGGCTGTGCTTTGAATCATCAGTCATAATCAGTCATAGCGCTAGTGAAGCATCTCAGGTTCAGACCTGAAGGGCATGGTCTATAGATTCAGCCTTCTTCCTGTTTGGAATCTGAGAGTTTGGGGAGTGCAAAAACTATTATTAAGAAAAAGGACTGAATCCTTACACTTACACTTTAATCATTTAACATATGAGACTCTCAGGATCAAAGTTCACCTGTAATTGGTAATTTGGAAATTCAGACCTTATCAAAATGGCATGAGTTTAGAGCATTCAATTTACATGAAATGACTGCCAAGGAGTTTCTCAATTAGCTAACACATAGACAACTACAGGTGGAGGAAAAAACAAGTAAAAGTAGGAACTTTTTACAAGTTTTCTGAGGTTTTGCTCTCCGGTTAAGAAATGAGCAACTCTCCTTAGAGACAACGCCTGACTTTAATATGCCTCCCACCCCCAACTCTATCAGGGGAAAGCCATTAGGATGATGTAAACAGAGAGTGATTATCTAGAAGCAGCCCTTGTTTTCTGCACGTGAGAAGCAACAAGTGTCCTTTAAAGGCGAGCACAGAACAAAACGCCCAGACCTCCACAGGCAGGTTTCCAAAACTAGCTACACAGGGGGTTTCCCCAAACACCTCAGTCCCTCACACCGAGTGCCCTTGGCTACCCTTGGCATACCCAGACCCAGATGTGGGGGAGGAAAAGCAAGCGAGTAAGAAAAGGCTGTGGAGCCAACTTCACAAGTAGGCGCTGGAGCAAGCCACAGAGCTTGGTGTTCCTCAAAGTTCTTGCATGCCTGGGGAAAAGGGGTCACCCAGGGAAAACTATTGGGCTTCCTCTTCCTAAAACTCCGAATCCTAAATCCTAACTTGGGGAGGTGAAGTTCACCGAACCCTACACGTTCCCGGAGCGCACCCCTCACGGAAGGCGTCCGCCTCCCCGCGCGCCCTGGGGCAAGTGGGTGCCAGTCCCTGCTGCGACGGGTCGCCCAAGCTGCAGGGCGGTAGTGCCAGAACGTTCCCAGCTCTCGTCTTCTCCCGACCGAGCGGCCCAGGCAGCATCTCCGCCATTCCCGCACCCGCCCCAGTCCCAGTCCCCGTCCCCGATAGGAAAGACTTGCACCGACCGTGGATCTCGGCGGGCGCAGACAGCTGCCGGGTCCGCGCGGCGCCTGGGCCAGAGGAAGCCGGAGCCGACGAGGGTGGTTGGCGCGGAGGGTGGCCGGTGTCCCAGGCTCCGGCGCGGCGGCTCCGGCTGCACAGCTACCCCGGCTTCAGAAAACTTCTGGGCACTTCTTCTCCGGGGGAGGTCTCGCTGGGACCCCAATCCCCGGCGGCGACCGGGTGGGATGGATGAAGCCTCTCCACCGCCTCTCCACAATCGTCAGACCAGCGGGATGACTGTACGCGCGCGAGAGGGCTCGCACGAAAAAGAAAACTCCGGAGGAACACGCCTCCAGTCTGTCCTCCCCGTCTCCTCCCAAAGCTCCAGACCTTCCACTCCACTCTGGGACCGCAAGAGAGTCCTAACCTTCCAGCTATCCTGGGACGCAGCCACTAAAAAGCACAAAGCTGCCGCCCCCTTCCAGGCCCTGAAGGGCAGGAGTCTTTTTTAACTATTTCCTTCCTGAAAGAAGAGGTGGGGGATGTGGAAGAGAGAGGGTAGAGTTTGACAGACAAGACTCGGAATTCCGAAAGGCCTTGCAGAGGAACCCATCCTCTTAGTGCAGGCAGATTTGATCTGTGATGGAACAACTGGACACAGAGCCAGGGCCCACGGGTGGTTTCTTCTCCGTCTTCCCTGCCAGCTTTGCTTGGCTTGCGTGCTCCCTCTTAAGTTTAGAGGCCGTTGAGGAGCCGAAGTGGACAGCAGTTTACTGAATCAGGTGGTTTGCTTCTATCTTGTCCCTTGTAGCCAGCATCCCACGGCTACAGACCTCCAGCCCAGGGCAAAGAAGGAGACTCAGGAGAGACTATGGAAGGTTCCAGCGCCTGGCTCCGTGAAACCTCAAGAAATTCAAACGATGAGGAAGCAGACCTTACAGAAAGTGGGTCTCAACATCTTTATCATGGCAGATACTTTATCCTAAATTGGGGGTGGGAGAGGAGATGAGGGACAAAGGCCACTGCCTGTGACATGTGAGTAAAAACTGGGGGCTCCTCAGGGAAGGCCTGCCTTGGAGTCCTTCAGTGCACTGCTAGAGTCAGCACATTGTAGAAGTGTGAGGTTGGAGCACTGGTCATGTTATATCCCATGCTGTTCTGGTTATCTGTTGCAGCTAAACAAATCACTATAAAACGTAGTGGCTTAAAACAACAACACTCATTTACTCTGCTTATCAGTCTGCAGTTTGGGCAGAGCTTGTCTGGGACAGCTCGTTTTTGCTCCATGTAGCAGGGCCTGGAGGATCCACTTCCAAGATAGTTCACTTGCTTAGTGTTGAGTGTTAGTTTTTCTCCACGTGCATCTCTCCACAAAGACTTGTGGAGACTTGTAGTTTGGGCTTCCTCACAGCATGGTGGCGGGGGTCCAAGAGTGAATGTCCCCAGAGACAGAAAGTGGAAGCTGCCAGTTTCTTAAGGGCTGGGCCCAGAAATTGGCACCGTGTCATTTCTGCTCCATTCTATTAGTCAAGCAGTCACAAATCCCAGATTGAAGGTGAGGGTATATAGAGCCCAACCCTCAGTGTGAGGAGTGTC
Organism: Pongo pygmaeus; assembly: GCF_028885625.2. NCBI lineage: Eukaryota > Metazoa > Chordata > Mammalia > Primates > Hominidae > Pongo > Pongo pygmaeus. Next base: position 160,381,494 of record NC_072376.2, on the reverse strand, counting down.
AAAGAATTTAGGGACCATTTTGTAAAACCATCAAAGAGATCTACAGAAAACCACCATTGAAAGAGGCCTTAATAGTCATCTAGTAGGGTTAGACTAGGTATTACCCTGTGCATTAATCTTACAGCTTCTCTATGAGGGAGAATCAGCCAACCAGAATAACTAATAGCTTTTATAAGTGCCATCGTTTACATTAAAAAAAAGTGACCCTTTGGGCATGTGGCTTGGCAAGCTGACAATATTTTCGGGAAAGAAAAACTTACTGCTTCCTCCCAAAAGAGGCAGTTCACATCTTGGCCTGTGAAACGTGCTGGATTTCAGCCCTTATTCACTCTGTGGCCAGACACACTTGGACAGTGCATCACCTGCATATCTGAATGTGTCAGTCTGTCCAGTCTTTGCTAGAACACATCCATCAGGCCCTACCTCTTGAGACAGCTGATCTCACTGTGGTGTAGGACTAGTTACTAAAAATTCTTCCTTCACACCTATTAGGATAGCCATTATAGTAAAACAAAAGCAAAAACAGCAAAGAACAAGTGTTGGCAAGAATGTTGAGAAATTGGAACCCTTGTGCATTGCCAGTCTGAATGTAAAATATAGTGTAGCAGCTGTGGAAAACAGCATGGCAGCCCTCCAAAAATTAAACATAAAATTACCCGATGATCCAGCAATTCTACTTTTGGTATTTACCTAAATAATTGAAAACAGAGTTTCAAACAGATATTTGTGCACCCATGTTCATAGCAGCATTATTCAGAAAAGCCAAGAGGTGAAAACTAGCCAAAAGATGGAAACAATCCAAATATCCATCAATGTAAGAATGGATAAACAAAATGTGGTATATACATGTATGTGTATGTATATTAATACATGTACATAACACAGAACATTATTCAGCTTTAAAAAAGAATGATATATGCTACCACATGGATGAACGTTTAAGATATTATGTTAAGTGAAATAAGCCAGACACAAAAGGAAAGATAGATATTTTATGATCCCTCTTAGATGAGGTACCTAGAATAGTTGAATTCATAGGCACAGAAGGTAGAATAGTGATTACCAGGGGCTTGGAGGTGCCGAGGGGAGAATGAGGACTTAGTGTTTCATATGTTTCAGAGATTTATTTTGGGATGATGAAAAAGTTCCAGTGACGGATGGTGATGATGTTTGCACAACAATGTGAATGTACTTAATGCCAATGAACTGTACACTTTGAAATGGTTAAAATGGTAAATTTATGTTATGTATCTTTTACCATAATAAATTCTTCCTGACATCAAAATGAAATCTGCCTCTATACATTACCTGTTGATCTGCCCTCTGAATTCATAAAATGAGTTTACTGTCTCTTTTAAGATCTTTAAACATAAATAAGTGTATTTATGTGAATCATCAGCATAGACCTGCCTTTGCAAGAGAATAGGATTGCCTCATTCTAGATGAGAACAACATAAATGTTCTTTAGCTGTTGGAGATTTATATCCTCATTTTCTCAGCTTTACTTGGGGAAAATGACTTCAGGGGACTCGAACCAGTTTTTAGTCAAGTTAACTTTACCTCCAGTTACCCTTCTCCCCATAGATAATACTTTATATACTTGCCCCAACTCTATATTCCATGCTTTTTACTTTCAAAGAACATATAATTAATATATTTGACTAAGCTTTTCAACTTGTCTTCCAAAGGTTATTTCTTTCCCCTGGAAAGTGGGTTGGATGCAGATTTGCAGGTTTTCTGGGTTTCGGGGAAACTATCCTGATCACACTTGGCTTCTGGTTCAAGTAGCTCACTAAGTGGAGGATTATTGTAATGGACTTATCTTGGCGTCATGTTAGTATTGTATTGATTTCATGAACAAAAATTGCTGAAGATTAAGAAGTACTCAATATAGCACTTAAAAAACCATTTTTTTCATGTGTCCTTGGGGCAAATGTTCTTCTGAATTTAAGTTTCTTGATTTAAATTTGTAAATCCATTTCACAGTTGCTAACTCCCAAGATCCTCAACCTTGAAATGCAGTAGTGATTTTGAGTCTCACAGTATTTGCTAGAGATGTTGTGTTCATGGTTAAGCTCTCTAGGAGAAATGAAACATGAAGGTTTCAAAGAAGAACCACAAAGATTGGTTGTGAGAGTAAAGGCAGAGAAATTGGGGAAATGTATGTCAGAGACCTGAAACTGTCACTACAGCCTTCTCATTGGTTAGTGCTGTGGCCAAGACTATTGGCAGCAAACAACACCTATCTGGAGATGAAAAGACAAGCCCTATTAGTTGAAGATCCATTTTTAATTAAAACTGACTAGAGGCAATTTGTTTTAGAAGTAAGCACAGTCATGTGCCACATAACATTTTGGTCAATGGCAGACCACACGTGGTCCCATAGGATTATAATACCTAAGTTACAAGAGATTTGAGAAATATGCGTTTTAAAAAAAGAAGAAAAAAAGATTATAATACTATATATTTTTTTACCATACCTTTTCTATGTTTAGATATGTTTGGATACACAAGTACCATTGTGTTACAACTGCCTACAATATTTAGTACAGTAACTTGCTGTACAGGTTTGTAGCCTATGAGTAATAGGCTATACCATATAGCTTAGATGTGTAGCACGATCTATCATCTAGTTTGTGTAAGTACACTCTATTATGTTCATACAACGATGAAACCACATTTCTCAAAACAAATCTCCATCATTAAGACACATGACTGTACTCCAAAATTAGTCTATAGATGAGCTGCTGGAGATTCTAAAGTGCTTATGCATTGCAACAATGTTGCACATGGTGGTTTAGACCAGGTTATCCCATTAAAATATATTTAATATATCATGTAGCCCAGAGTTTTTTTTAAATTGCTGGTGGCCCCATTGGAGATCTGAGAAATCAATCAATCTTAGTATTACTAATGATAGGGTAACCAGATATTAAGTGTCCACTGATCATATATTCCATCCATTTAAAAATGTTTCAGTTGAATATAATCAGGTCTTCAGCTGTAACTTCCAGTTTCCAACAAAGATAGGGAATAGATGAACAAGGTAAACAAATACCATGAGGATGCAAATAAACAAATCTGGAAGTTACAACATTTTACAGTGCAATTAACCTGTCTATTCAACAAGCCAAGCAATGAAAAGATGATTATCTTTTTCTAGATTAAAAGAGATTTAAAGGAACATAATATCCAGTTGTGCTGTTCTGGATTGGATCCTGCTTTGGCTAAAGCAACTATAAAGCTCATTTTTTTTTTGTGGAGGCAGCTGAGAATACTTTGATTTAGACTAGGTACTAGATGCTATTAAGGAATTATTAATTGTATTAAATGTGAAAATATTATTTTGGATATATAGAAGAATGGTCTTATATCTTAGAGATTCTTTTAGGGGGAGATATAACTTACTTTTAACTACCAAGGCACAAACAAACAAGGCACATGTGTCTTAATGATGGAGATATGTTTGAGAAACATGGTTTCATCGTTAACATGACATGAGTTAAAAAAAAGTGAAAAGTACAATGAAATACAGTGGTGGACAGGCACAAGACAGACATTCCCATTCCTAAGGGAGACATAGGCAGGACCATAGGGCTATTCAGCTGCAAACGTGCATGGGTTATTCTTTAAGGAAAGGGAAGAATGGCCCCAAAGGTGATTCAGAGATCATCGGGGCTGCCACTCCACCCATGGGCCTGGGATCAAGGCTGTTTCCATCTCACTTTCAAAGGGTGGGATTGCCTCTTGGTTTCAGCAGGCCAGGATGGCACCTTCCAGTGCCTCAGGAGCAGGGTTGCCCCACAGAGCGACAGGGTGACATTTTCATCCCAACATGCCTGAAGGGCAGAGTATGGAACTAAAGAGGATTATTCTCCAGTCTTAAGATCTGGTGGGATTTTCCCTGCTAGGTTTTGAATTTGCTTGGGAGCTATTACTCCTTCCTATCTTCTGGTTTCTCCCTTTTGGAATGAGAATGTCTATCCTCTGCCTGTCCACCACTGTATTTTGGAAGTATGTAATTGCGTGGTTTCATAGGCACACACGCACAGAGAAATTTTGCTTCAGCACGAATTGTACCTTGAACCTCACCCGTATGTGATTTAGATGATTTTTAAATGACTTTGGACCTTCCACTTTAGAGTTGAAGCTGAAATGAGTTAAAACTTTGGGGCTGCTGGGGTGGAATGAATGCATTTTGCAGGTGAGAAGGACATGAATTGTGAGGGGCCAGGGGCAGAATGTTATTTTTGTATCCTCCCGAATTCATATGTTGAAGCCCAAACCTCCATCATGATGCTGTTTGGAAATGGAGCCTTTTGAAGGCAATTAGCATTAGATGAGGTCGTGAGAATGGGGCCGTCATGATCCGATTAGTGCCCTCATAAGAGGATACACCAGAGAGCTTGCTTTCTCTTTCTCTGCTATGTGAGGATTCAGTGAGAAGGCAGCAGAAAGAGACCCGTGAACAGAACCAGACCTTGCTGGCACCCTGATCGTGGGCTTCCAGATTCCAGAATTGTGAGAAAATAAACTTCTGTTGTTTAAATTGCCTGGTATAAGGTGTTTTGTTATGGCAACTGACTAAGACACCAATTTTGCTTCTATTCGTAAATTTATTTCAATGTTTCTGATTGTTTATATGCATGTGGGTTTATTGAATTTTCTTTTGAACTTTTAGTGGGAATGTTCCCTATGGCCATATTTCTTCTACAGACAGTATTATTTAGTTAGAAGACCTTTTCCTCATCTGGATAGTTGCCAAAACATAATAATGCCAGTAGAATGATCCCTTTAAAATAATAGTAATAAACACTGTTTTTACATTTACCACGTGCAAACATGGTGTTGAATGCTTTGTATGTGTTATCTCATGTAATTAATACAACAGCACTACAAATTACTGTTTTGACTCCCAGTTTACAGAAAAGAAAACTGAAGCCTAAAACGGTTAGTTGACTTGCCCAAGGTTATAAACTTAGTGCCATGGTTTGAATGTGTCCCCTCCAAAATTCATGTTGAAACTTAATCCCCACTGTGGTGGTATTAAAAGGTGAGGTATTTTGGGAAGTGATTTGGTCATGAGGGCTCTACTTTAATGAATGGATTAGTATTCTTCTAAAAGAGGTCAGAGTCAACTAGCTACAGCCCTTTTTAGCCCCTCCATCCCTTCTGCCATGTGAGGACAGAGCATTCATCTCCTCCAGGAAGATGCAGCAACAAGGCATCATCTTGGACACAGAGAGCCAGCCCTCCCTCTTGGATTTCTCAGCCTCCAGAACTGTGAGAAGTAAATTTCAGTTCTTTATGAATTGCCTAGTCTCATGTATTTTGTTATAGCAGCCAAATGGACTAAAACATTCAATAAGTAGCAGACAGGTGGAAATGATGTTTTTGGGCTGGAATCATCTATACCAACTCCCTCATATTATGGAGAGGGACAGAGTGTAAGTGGATTAAGTTTCCCAGTGATGGCAATGGTTGCTTAGTAATTAAGGTTCCTAATATCTGGCAAGTACTCTAATAGTCCACTAACAAAACATCATGGAAAGTTATTGTTTTGCCTCCAGTTGCCGTAAATTTTCCATTGTATCATATTTAATCGACTCCTACCTACATTTGCCATCAGTCTCTTTTCCCATGCCACTTAACTGCTGCCTCTTTGCCATCTTTTACTATGTTCCCAGGAAACTTCATCTGTTTATTCCATCTGCATTAGTCCATGTTAACCAAAGAGTGGAAATCTCATTTTCCTTCATTTTGTAGGCATATATCGTAATTCAATGCTCTTTTGAAGCTTCAAAATCTTCCTGCTGTGATGGCAGTAAATCTTTGAGCAGCAAGAAACTTAAAAATCTACAGACAGCTTACATTCTTTTTCTTTGGAAATAAAACATAAAGTAGTATCTGTAGCTGGCAGAAAGGCTTTATTATAAAATTAATTGCTCCATTTCAATTAATAGAAAAGATAAGACAGGTTTTGTCTAGACATAGAGAAAATGAAATCCAATTAAATACATTAAGAAAATTATGTTGACACAAAAAATAAGTATAAGTGAAGGGAAAGAAAAGTCTCCAGGCAAAAAAATATCCAACTCTTTGATGTGTATTTTGCTGTTATTGATAGTGTCTGTGGCAGTTAAATTGATTACAGCATGACCAGAGTGGGGTCATTCATGAGTCTGAGCCCTAGAGAGCCTATTAAACTTGTCCTTGTCATTGTTCTGGAGTTAGATTGGCAAATGTTTTTTGGAAAGGACTGGGTGTTAAGTATTTTTGGCTTTGAGGGCCATATGGTCTCTGTTGCAATGACCCAACGTTGCCTTTGTACTCAAAAGCAGCAATAGAAAATACGTAAACCAATGACCATGGCTATGTTTCAATAATACTTTATTTATAAAAAACAGATGACTGGCTGAGTTTGATCCATGTACTGTAGCTTGATGACCCCTAATAGTGAGGATCAAATATTAGCAGGCTAGCTTGCAAAACAAAAAGCCATTTATAATGTTCTTTGTGCTTCCTCTTGGGTGATGGTGGTGGTGGTAGCAGTAGTGAATTCTTGTCTCATCAAAAAAATTATACAGATAGTGCATAGATATATTGTCACTTCAAACAATACAGAAGTATATAAAGATATTGTCTCTTAAAAAGCCTAAAAAATACAGAAATATATAAAGTAAAACATAAAAGGGCTTCCTCATCATATTCTTTGATTTCACTCCCCTCTCTTCAGGCTGTAGCTTTTAACCATTTAGTGCTTATTCTTCCAATCCTTCTTCTACTAATTTAGAAACATACATACACACATCTTTATACCTACACACATATACACATATACTTTTTCACTTTTTTGTTTGCTTATTTTACATAAATGGGATAATATTATATCTTATGTAATGCAGTATGTGAATTGCTTTTCTATCTAACTATATATCTTGGCAATTTTTTTATTTCACAGATACATAATTCTATTAAACAGTACTTTGTATTATAAATGTACCATAATTTGTTTAATCTATCCCCTGCTCATGGATGTTTAGGTTCTTTACAGTTTTTTCCTTTTATAAACAGGGTTTTAATGAACAACTCTGTATATTTCTCACTGTGAAAAAATATACAGTGGTACGTTTGTATATTATGTGTAGGTTATTCCTCTAGGATTGCTAGTTTTGAGTGGCAGTTGCTATCTTCAAAGAAGGAATGATTGATTCACCTTAGAAAATGGTAAGCTCTAAATATGAGATGACAGCTGACAGGATTCGGAGGTGAGACTGAAGATAAAACTTCTCACCATCATGGTGAGAAGCCGCTGTTCCAATTGAACACTGTCTGTGGCTATAACTTTTAAAGTAATGGAGAATCTGGTCTTCTAATGTAGGAGCCCATTCAATAAGAAAAAGTTTTTTTATAAGTGTTTATAGCATATCACAATTAAAAGAGAACTAGAATGAAATTAGGGAATTCAAATTCTAGTTCACTTCTACTATTAAGTAGCTGTGTAATCTCTGGCAAGTTCCTTTGACTTTTTGAGTCTCAGTTTCATCACATGTAAGGGGAAGTTGTAAGATTAAATGAACTAAAAACATTTTCATGATTTGTAATTTTACGGTTTATTTCTCATGGCAGTCCTCTTATAATGGTTTTAAGATCAAAGTAAATGTTTTGAATATAAAAATAGGCATTTAGGATATAAAATTTTGACTTTATATTTAGAAAATAAAATACCATTGCTTATCATTGATCAGGATGTGGTGAAAGAAAAGTTTTAGGATGATTAATTTGGCAGAAGTGTTTTATATACCTGAATAGAAATTAGAGGTAAGGGTGGATTCAAGATGGCTGAATAGGAACAGCTCCAGTCTACAGCTCCTAGTGTGAGTGACGCAGAAGACAGGTGATTTCTGCATTTCCAACTGAGGTACTGGGTTCATCTCACTGGGGAGTGCTGGACAGTGGGTGCAGGACAGTGGATGCAGCGCACCATGCGTGAGCCGAAGCAGGGCAAGGCATCGCCTCACCCGGGAAGCACAAGGGGTCAGGGAATTCCCTTTCCTAGTCAAAGAAAGGAGTGACCCGATGGAAAATCGGGTCACTCCCACCCTAATACTGTGCTTTTCCAGTGGGCTTAACAAACGGCACACCAGGAGATTATATCCTGTGCCTGGCTTGGAGGGTCCTAAGCCCATGGAGCCTCGCTCATTGCTAGCACAGCAGTCTGAGATCAAACTGCAAGGCGGCAGTGAGGCTGGGGGAGGGGCGCCCGCCATTGCTGAGGCTTGAGTAGGTAAACAAAGTGGTTGGGAAGCTGGAACTGGGTGGAGCCCACCACAGCTCAAGTAGGCCTGCCTGCCTCTGTAGGCTCCACTTCTGGGGGCAGGGCACAGACAAACAAAAGGCAGCAGTAACCTCTGCAGACTTAAATGTCCCTGCCTGACAACTTTGAAGAGAGTAGTGGTTCTCCCAGCACGCAGCTTGAGATCTGAGAACGGGCAGACAGCCTCCTCAAGTGGGTCCCTGACCCCCAAGTAGCCTAACTGGGAGGCACCCCCCAGTAGGGGCAGACTGACACCTCACATGGCCAGGTACTCCTCTGAGACAAAACTTCCAGAGGAACGATCAGGCAGCAGCATTTGCGGTTCACCAATATCTGCTGTTCTGCAGCCACTGCTGCTGATACCCAGGCAAACAGGGTCTGGAATGGACCTCCAGCAAACTCCAACAGACCTGCAGCTGAGGGTCCCGACTGTTAGAAGGAAAACTAACAAACAGAAAGGACATCCACACCAAAAACCCATCTGTACATCACCATCATCAAAGACCAAATGTAGATAAAACCACAAGGATGGGGAAAAAACAGAGCAGAAAAACCAGAAACTCTAAAAATCAGAGCACCTCTCCTCCTCCAAAGGAACACAGATCCTCACCAGCAACAGAACAAAGCTGGATGAAGAACGACCTTGACGAGTTGAGAGAAGAAGGCTTCAGAAGATCAAACTACTCTGAGCTAAAGGAGGAAGTTCGAACCCATGGCAAAGAAGTTAAAAACCTTGCAAAAATTAGACGAATAGCTGACTAGAATAACCAATGCAGAGAAGTCCTTAAAGGACCTGATGGAGGTGAAAATCACGACACGAGAACTACGTGATGAATGCACAAGCCTCAGTAGCCGATGCAATCAATTGGAAGAAAGGGTATCAGTGATGGAAGATGAAATTAATGAAATGAAGCAAGAAGAGAAGTTTAGAGAAAAAAGAATAAAAAGAAACGAACAAAGCCTCCAAGAAATATGGGACTACGTGAAAAGACCAAATCTACATCTGATTGGTGTACCTGAAAGTGACAGGGAGAATGGAACCAAGTTGGAAAATACTCTGCAGGATATTATCCAGGAGAACTTCCCTAATCTAGCATGGCAGGCCAACATTCAAATTCAGGAAATACAGAGAATGCCACAAAGATACTCCTCGAGAAGAGCAACTCCAAGACACATAATTGTCAGATTCACCAAAGTTGAAATGAAGGAAAAAATGTTAAGGGCAGCCAGAGAGAAAGGTCAGGTTACCCACAAAGGGAAGCCCATCAGACTGACAGCTGATCTCTCAGCAGAAACTCTACAAGCCAGAAGAGAGTGGGGGCCAATATTCAACATTCTTAAAGAATTTTCAACCCAGAATTTCACATCCAGACAAACTAAGCTTCATAAGTGAAGGAGAAATAAAATCCTTTACAGACAAGCAAATGCTGAGAGATTTTGTCACCACCAGGCCTGCCCTAAAAGAGCTCCTGAAGGAAGCACTAAACATGGAAAGGAACAACCGGTACCAGCCACTGCAGAAATATGCCGAATTGTAAAGACTGTCAAGGCTAGGAAGAAACTGCATCAACTAATGAGCAAAATAACCAGCTAACATCATAATGACAGGATCAAATTCACACATAACAATATTAACCTTAAATGTAAATGGGCTAAATGCTCCAATTAAAAGACACAGACTAGCAAATTGGATAAAGAGTCAAGACCCATCAGTGTGCTGTATTCAGGAAACCCATCTCACATGCAGAGACACACATAGGCTCAAAATAAAGGGATGGAGGAAGATCTACCAAGCAAATGGAAAACAAAGAAAGGTAGGGGTTGCAAGCCTAGTCTCTGATAAAACAGACTTTAAAGCAACAAAGATCAAAAGAGACACAGAAGGCCATTACATAATTGTAAAGGGATCAATTCAACAAGAAGAGCTAACTATCCTAAATATATATGCACCCAATACAGGAGCATCCAGATTCATAAAGCAAGTCCTTAGTGACCTAGAAAGAAACTTAGACTCCCACACAATAATAATGGGAGACTTTAACACCCTGCTGTCAACATTAGACAGATCAACGAGACAGAAAGTTAACAAGGATATCCAGGAATTCAACTCAGCTCTGCACCAAGCAGACCTAATAGACATCTGCAGAACTCTCCACCCCAAATCAACAGAATATACATTCTTTTCGGCACCACACCACACCTATTCCAAAATTGACCACATAGTTGGAAGTAAAGCACTCCTCAGCAAAGGTAAAAGAACAGAAATTATAACAAACTGTCTTTCAGACCACAGTGCAATCAAACTAGAACTCAGGATTAAGAAACTCACTCAAAACCGCTCAACTACATGGAAACTGAAAAACCTGCTCCTGAATGAATACTGGGTACGTAGCGAAATAAAGGCAGAAATAACGATGTTCTTTGAAACCAATGAGAACAAAGACAAAACATACCAGAATCTCTGGGACACATTCAAAGTAGTATGTAGAGGGAAATTTATAGCACTAAATGCCCACAAGGGAAAGCAGGAAAGATCTAAAATTGACACCCTAACATCACAATTAAAAGAACTAGAGAAGCAAGAGCAAACACATTCAAAAGCTAGCAGAAGGCAAGAAATAACTAAGATCAGAACAGAACTGAAGGAAACAGAGACACAAAAAACCCTTCAAAAAATCAATGGATCCAGGAGCTGGTTTTTTGAAAAGATCAACAAAATTGATAGACTGCTAGCAAGACTAATGAAGAAATCTAGAAGAAATGGATAAATTCCTTGACACATACACCCTCCCAAGACTAAACCAGGAAGAAGTTGAATCTCTGAATAGATCAATAACAGGCTCTGAAATTGAGGCAATAATTAATAGCTTACCAACCAAAAAAAGTCCAGGACCAGATGGATTCACAGCCGAATTCTACCAGAGGTACAAGGAGGAACTGGTACCATTCCTTCTGAAACTATTCCAATCAATAGAAAAAGAGGGAATCCTCCCTAAATCATTTTATGAGGCCAGCATCATCCTGATACCAAAGCCTGGCAGAGACACAACCAAAAAAGAGAATTTTAGACCAATATCCTTGATGAACATTGATGCAAAAATTCTCAATAAAATACTGGCAAACCGAATCCAGCAGCATATCAAAAAGTTTATCCACCATGATCAAGTGGGCTTCATACCTGGGATGCAAGGCTGGTTCAACATATGAAAATCAATAAACGTAATCCAGCATATAAACAGAATCAAAGACAAAAACTGCATGATTATCTCAACAGATGCAGAAAAGGCCTTTGACAAAATTCAACAAACCTTCATGCTAAAAACTCTCAATAAATTAGGAATTGATGGGACGTATCTCAAAATAATAGCTGTCTATGACAAACCCACAGCCAATATCATACTGAATGGGCAAAAACTGGAAGAATTCCCTTTGAAAACTGGCACAAGACAGGGATGCCCTCTCTCACCACTCCTATTCAACATAGTGTTGGAAGTTCTGGCCAGGGCAATCAGTCAGGAGAAGGAAATAAAGGGTATTCAATTAGGAAAAGAGGAAGTCAAATTGTCCCTGTTTGCAGACGACATGATTGTATATCTAGAAAACCCCATTGTCTCAGCCCAAAATCTCCTTAAGCTGATAAGCAACTTCAGCAAAGTCTCAGGATACAAAATCAATGTGCAAAAATCACAAGCATTCTTATACACCAATAACAGACAGACAGAGAGCCAAATCATAAGTGAACTCCCATTCACAATTGCTTCAAAGAGAATGAAATACCTAGGAATCCAACTTACAAGGGATGTGAAGGACCTCTTCAAGGAGAACTACAAACCACTGCTCAATGAAATAAAAGAGGATAGAAACAAATGGAAGGACATTCCATGCTCATGGGTAGGAAGAATCAATATCGTGAAAATGGCCATACTGCGCAAGGTAATTTACAGATTCAATGCCATCCCCATCAAGCTACCAATGACTTTCTTCACAGAATTGGAAAAAACTACTTTAAAGTTCATGTGGAACCAAAAAAGAGCCCGCATCGCCAAGTCAATCCTAAGCCAAAAGAACAAAGCTGGAGGCATCATGCTACCTGACTTCAAACTATACTACAAGGCTACAGTAACCAAAACAGCATGGTACTGGTATCAAAACAGAGATATAGATCAATGGAACAGAACAGAGCCCTCAGAAATAACGCCACATATCTACAACTATCTGATCTTTGACAAACCTGAGAAAAACAAGCAATGGGGAAAGGATTCTCTATTTAATAAATTTTTGCTGGGAAAACTGGCTAGCCATATGTAGAAAGCTGAAACTGGATCCCTTCCTTACACCTTATAGACAAATTAATTCAAGATGGATTAAAGACTTACATGTTAGACCTAAAACCATAAAAACCCTAGAAGAAAACCTAGGCAATACCATTCAGCACATAGGCATGGGCAAGGACTTCATGTCTAAAACTCCAAAAGCAATGGCAACAAAAGCCAAAATTGACAAATGGGATCTAATTAAACTCAAGAGCTTCTGCACAGCAAAAGAAACTACCATCAGAGTGAACAGGCAACCTACAAAATGGGAGAAAATCTTTGCAACCTACTAATCTGACAAAGGGCTAATATCCAGAATCTACAATGAACACAAACAAATTTACAAGAAAAAAACAAACAACCCCATCAAAAAGTGGGCAAAGGATATGAACAGACACTTCTCAAAAGAAGACATTTATGCAGCCAAAAAACACAGGAAAAAACGCTCATCATCACTGGCCATCAGAGAAATGCAAATCAAAACCACAGTGAGATACCATCTCACACCAGTTAGAATGGCAATCATTAAAAAGTCAGGAAACAACAGGTGCTGGAGAGGATGTGGAGAAATAGGAACACTTTTACACTGTTGGTGGGACTGTAAACTGGTTCCACCATTGTGGAAGTCAGTGTGGTGATTCCTCAGGGATCTAGAACTAGAAATACCATTTGACCCAGCCACCCCATTACTGGGTATATACCCAAAGGATTATAAATCATGCTGCTATAAAGACACATGCACACATATGTTTATTGTGGCACTATTCACAATAGCAAAGACTTGGAACCAACCCAAATGTCCAACAATGATAGACTGGATTAAGAAAATGTGGCACATATACACCATGGAATACTATGCAGCCATGAAAAATGATGAGTTCATGTCCTTTGTAGGGACATGGATGAAGCTGGAAACCATCATTCTCAGCAAACTATCGCAAGGACAAAAAAACAAACACCACATGTTCTCACTCATAGGTGGGAATTGAACAATGAGAACACATGGACACAGGAAGGGGAACATTACACACCGGGTACTGTTGTGGGGTGGGGGGGCGGGGGGAGGGATAGCATTAGCAGATGTACCTAATGTAAATGATGAGTTAATGGGTGCAGCACACCAACATGGCACATGTATACATATATAACAAATCTGCACGTTGTGCACATGTACCCTAAAACTTAAAGTATAATAATAATAAAAAAATAAAAAAAGAAGTTAGAGGTAAAAAGACAAGTTGGTGAGTTATTCTAATATGGAGCATAAGGGTGGAGGATAATGTGATGATGCATACTGCTTTGGTGGTTTGGGGTAAAGTTTAAGGTACAAATCCTAAAGATGTTTATAATGAAGAAGATCAATGTAGCAGTTAGCTTATGCTATATAACAACCCCTCACACCCCCAAAAATATTGGCTTAAAACAGCAATGGTTTATTAGCTCATGATTTTATGGGTGAATGATTTGGGCTAGGCTTAGCTAGGTGGTTTTTTGCTGGTCTTAGCTGGGCTCATTCATGCAATGAGGTTTCCTTATGTACCTGCAATCAGCTAGCATTTGATGGCTTCACTCATTTCTCTGGCTCTTGGCCAGAGTAGGGGAGTAACTGGGCAATGTATCTTTCATTATTCAGCAGGCTAGCTGGGCTCTTTCACCTGGTGGCACCAGAGTTCCACATGCAGCAAGAGAGGTCAAGTTCCAGTGTTCACATACCCTTCAAATGTCTGAATGCATCATATTTGGCATTATTCCATTGGCCAAAGCAAGCAACATGTTGAAGTCCAAAAGCAGTATTGGAGGGCACTAACCAAGGACAGAGACAGAGGGAATTATTGCAGCCATTTTTGCAAATGATCTAATGCAACAAATAATTTTTTTAGGGGGGCAGAGTGAACCTAGGGGATATAGTGAGAAGAGTCAAAAGATGACTCTAAAATTTCCTAGAGGGAGTTCAAAACAGTTCAAAATTCCTTGAGTAAATACCGTGTACCAGGCACTGTGCTAGGTATAGAAATAAAAAAAAAAGAGTAAGACTTGACCCTATTCTAAAGAAGCATAGAGTCTAATGGGGGAAAGACGTGTGAACTGCTTAAGAACAAATTACTAAATGTTAGCATAGAGTTGTCTGCTAGATAGGAGGTGAGAAAATATTTTCTGTAAAGGACTGTCTAGTAAACATTTTTGTCTTTGTATATCATCCGGTCTTTGTCAAAACTACTGTACTCTGCTGTCATAGCACAAAAGAGTCATAGGCAATATGTAAAAAAGTGGCTGGGTAAGAAAAATGGACAGCAAAGGAAGTTTGAAAGGAAGCCAGATTTGGAAGGAGTGCAAAAGGGGTTTATGTGCGAAGGAGAGCAATTCAATTTTGAAGTGGTTTGAAAACATTCCAGTGGAGATGGCTGATATCTGATGGCATATGGCACTGTAGGCCTAGGTGAGGACTTCAGGTTTGAAATATGAGAGTGTGGTAATTAGTAACTGCAGCCAGGAGTTGGATGCATTTGATTTAGGGACAGAATCTGAAAAAGAAAAGGTCAAAGAGACCAGGACAAATCTCATACAAGGCATGCAGTTAGGATAAGCAATGACTAGAAGCTTATCAAAAAGAGATAGAAACGTCAGAGAAAGAGTCAGGGAAGGATAGTGTCTGCAACACTAATAAAGAGGAGAGTCTCAGGAATGAATGGGTGGCCAGGAGAGGGCAAAGGTCACGCAGAGTGAGGACAGGCCATGGAGGGGCGATGAAGGGTATTGTTCTAAGGGTGTCAAGCCTCGCCTTTAGGCAAATTCTTCTTCCTGACACACATTGAAAACAACTTAGTAATTAGAAACAGTGCAAAAACATGCAGAAACATTGCTTATCAGTGAGAATAACTCTTTTTGCTAATTTTTTTTTTACTTATTTTATTGTGTAATAAATGGACAATTTACAGTTGTATAAATTTATGGGATACAAGGTGATATTATCATTTATGAATGCAATGTGAAAGAATTAAATCAAGCTAGTTAGTGTATCTATCACCTCAAGTACTTAACATTTTTATGATGAGAACATTTGAAATGTAGTCTCTTAGCAATTTTGAAATATAAAATACTCTAGTATTAACTATATTCACCATGCTGTTCAATAGAACTCAAAAAATCTCCATATTCCTCCTCTTTAACTGAGACTTTGTACGCATTGACTATCATCATTCCATTCCCCGCAAGGCCCTAGGCTTTGTAACCACCATTCTACTCTCTGCTTCGATTGTTTTAGATTCCACATATAAGTAACAATGTTAGGTAGTTGTCTTTCTGTGCCTGGCTTATTTTACTTAGCATAATGTTCTCATTCCATCCATTTTGTTGCAAATGATAAAATTTCTTTCTTTCTTTCTTTCTTTTTTTTTTTGAGACAGAATCTTGCTGTGTCGCCCAGGCTGGAGTGCAGGGGCACAATCTTGGCTCATTGCAACCTCCACCTCCCAGATTCAAGTGATTCTCCTGCCTCAGCCTCCCAAGTAGCTGGGATTACAGGTGCTCACCATGATGCCCGGCTAATTTTTGTAATTTTTAGTAGAGATGGGGTTTCACCATGTTGGCCAGGCTGGTCTTGAACTCCTGACCTCAAGTGATCTGCCTGCCTCCGCCTCCCAAAGTGCTGGGATTACAGATGTAAGCCACTATGCCTGGCTATTTTCTTTGTAAAAGCTGAATAATATTTCCTTATGTTTATATACCACATCTTCTTTATTTATTTATGTGTTGATGGACACTTCAGTTGGTTCCATTTCTTGGCTATTATGAATAGTGCTGCAATAAACATGGGAATGCAGACATCTCTCTGACCAACAGATTTCAAATCTTTGGGTAAATACTCAGAAGTAGGGATTGCTGGGTCATACGGTAATTCTATTTTTAGTTTTTCTATTTGTGGAAGAAAAATCAACACCATCTATTGTTAGCATGTGCTACATTAGACTTTTTCAAGACTTCTTGGTAACTTCTGGAAAAGAAATTTTCTTAGGAAGCAGTTCTAATTATATTTTTATATGGAGGTGAAAAAGAAAGCAGTAAAGTTGTGAGATAAAGCTTGAAGCAGTGCTTTTTTTCTAATTTCTAATTTACATTTTTAAAATTTGAAGATGTTTTTCATTACCTTAGCTGAATTCTGAGTTTAAAAAGCAATAATTGCCGGGCCTGGTGGCTCACGCCTGTAATTCCAGGTGTGAGAGACCTTTGAGAGGCCAAGGTGGGAGAATCTCTTGAGCCCAGGAGTTGGAGACTTGCCTGGGAAAGATAAGGAGACCCTATCTCTACAAAAAGTTAAAAAAATTAGCTGGGTGTGGTGGCATGTACCTGTGGTCCCAGCTACTTGGGAGGGAGGATTGTTTAAGCTTAGGAGTTTGGGGCTGTAGTGAGCCATGATTGCATTACTGCACTCAAGCCTGGGTAACAGAGCAAGACCCTGTCTTAAAAAATAAAAAATTTTAAAAAAATTTTAGAAAGGCAATAATTGAGACTTTCAGCTCTTAATGTAATTTTCAGTAATGTAAGTTTAAATAATGGCTAATGCAGAATGTGTTCTGTAGCAAAGACTTACAATTTTTTTCATCATTGTCAACCAAGGCTTCAAGACTACAGTTCTGAAATAGATGGGTTTTGTGCTGTAGAGAATTTTGAATCAAGATTTCAGAATTGTGTTCTTATCGTACCATCTCCAGCAACTCAGCCATCTTCCATGGATATCCAGTATTCTTCTCAGGCATTCTTTTTGTCCTTCAGTTGGAAGACTGAGAGTTAGCCTTGCCTAAAGGATGATGGATAGATTAGATGGTATCCCAAGGACCTTTGTCTACAGCTTTCTGACTGAATGTATTTGGGAGGGTGTCTGTATTAGTATGTAAAGGCTGCTGTAACAAAATACCAGACTGGGTGGCTTAAACAACAGAAATTGATTGTCTCACAGTTCTGAAGGCTGGAAGTCTGAGACCAAGGTGTCCCCAAGTATGGTTTCTTCTGAGACCTTTCTCTGTGCCTTGCAGATGGTTGTCTTCTTCCTGTGTCCTCACATGGTCTTTTCTCTGTGAGCGTGCACGTCTATCCTGCGAATGTTTGTGTCCTAACCTCCTCTTCTTTGAAGGACACCAGTCATATTGGATAGGGCCCGCTTGTAGCCTCATTTTACCTCAGTTACCTCTTTTAAGGCCCTATTTCCAAATATTGTCACATTCTGAGGTCCTGGGGGTTAGGAATACAATATATAAATTTTGGGGGACATAATTCAGCCCTTAATAACATCTACAATTGCTCTCTATGGCTTGAAATGACATTTTGCAGACATTTTTGTACACACCGCTCTGCTCTGGGCTCTGTAGCTTTGTTCCAACTTGCTGCCTCGTGAATTGCCCTTTGGGCTTGAAAGAATTAAAAAATGTTCACAGTTTGCTTTATATGCTTCATAAAGGTATATATTTCTGTGGAAGTACTGTAAAAATTATAGACATCATGACATTCACCCCTGTGTAGTTCATTATGTATCTCTAAAATATAAGAAAATTTTCCTACTTAATTTATTTGTGATTCTATTCAGTGTTTATTTCTTCTCAAACTATGAATTCAATTTTGATATTTTCTTGAAGCATTTATTTTTTGGTCTTTCTTAATCAAGTGTGCATAATATCTTCTAGGTTGGTGTTTTGTCAACATTTTATAATTCCTAAAACATTCTGCAGTTAAATCACATTAGGAAATGCTGATATGGGTGAATCTTGAGGATGTGGTTATGCGTTATTACTCATCATTTTAGTGAGGCTATGTTGATGTTAGTCACTACAGGTAAGATTTACTCATTCTACAGTTTGTAATTTCTGTCTGCATGAGACTTAAAAAAATCATGCCTTGAAGATACTAAACAAGTATCATGTCTTGAAAATACTAAAGTTTTAGATGTTGTTTTAAACCAAATTCTTGAAGATACTGAAGTTTTAGACATTGTTTTAAACAGAATTCTAAACTCTTTTATATGAAGCCCTAACCTGCTTTATTTATTGGAGATGTTCTCTTTTTTTTTTAGTTCTGGCTGTGGTAGTGTTTCTCAAGAATATTTATTTTCTTTATCCTTAATACCTCATAGGAATTAACTTGAGAGACTCCATTTCATTAACATGAAAGACTCCATTCCCATTCCCTCTTTCTATCTTTATTCAAAGCCAGTTCCAGAATTCATAGAGCCACTGTGATGTTAGCTTCTTAGTCCATTTGGGTTGCTCTCACAAAGTACCATAAACTGGGTAACTTGTAAAAACAGACATTTATTTTTCATAGTTCTAGAGGCTGGGAAGTTCATGATGAAGGCACTGGCAGATTTGGTGTCTGGTGAGGTGTTTGGTTCCTGGTTCACAGATGCCGCCTCCTCTCTGGGTCCTCACATGGTGGAAGGGACAGCCAAGCTCCCTCAGGCCTCTTTTATAAGGGTGCTAATCCCATTCATGAGCAGTCCACTCTCATGACCTAATCACCTCCCAAAAGGCACCCCCCTCCGACTCCTAATACCATCACCTTGGAGTGAGAATTTCAACATATGAATTCTGGGGAGACACCAACATTCAGACTGTAATGGCTTGTATCTACACCTGCATTCCAGAACCCTGCAAGGATATTCACTTTCAGACTGTAATGGCTTGTATCTACACCTGCATTCCAGAACCCTGCAAGGATATTCACTTTCTTCCACCGTGAACTACATTAAACTAAAACTTCTGGTGGTCTCATCTCTCCATCAGCATTGCAAATCGAAATTCTACTTGATTGTATTTATTATTTGACACAGGTAAGTCTCACCCTTGAGCCTGCATGCTCTTTGAGTTGAGTCAGAAAAATATATTTGATAACTTTCATGCAAGTTTCACCCTCTCTTGCCTCCAAGCCTTCACATATGCCACTAGCTCTGACCAGAATACCCTCCCAATTCCTTTTCAGAAACACTCTCATTGTTATATCACAACCTGACTCACCTCACTAGTGGGCTATCTTCAGATTTGGCTGGCTGAGTCCACTTACACTCATCTCTCTAGGGGTTAGACTATCTCCATTCTCTCTCTTCTAGATTACTTAAATGATTGTTAAATTATGTTCTTTTTTGTTTTCCTTATTTGGATTTTATAATGGAAACATATATTGTAGGTATAATCTTTGGTCCCACAAATTTTAAAAGCCATGTATAGCATGCTGGCCACCTTAGGATAGAATATTCCAGGGTATGGACTGAATTTTTTAATAGTAGTTTGCATCTAGTTCACTTAATTTTTTCAAAATGCAATTATAGCCAACATTTTTAAAGTTTCATACTATTCCGTGAGAAAGGTATGACAGGTATATGCATATCTCATTTCCTTACCAGTTTCTCTGAAAAGTGCATCATAAGGTGAATCATTGTAAGGAAATCCTACTTTCCTGAAGGGTCAATGTTAAATCTGAGGGCTATGTACTTTAGGAAAAGCTCCCACTTACCTTAGAGCTATTCTAAAACAACATAGTAGGTGCCCAATGACAAACCTGACAAAATGCTTTCACATATCTCTTCTCATTGACTGTCTTCTTTAAAATAAAGGACCAACACAAAGAGTGTTACCTTTATCCTCTCCAGCATCCTCAATTCATTCAAAGGTACAAAAGTAGTTGCTTAATAGAAGATAGATGGAAGATTCCCATCCTTCAAAGATATTGGACCTCCAGACACTTTGTTGACAGATACCAGATATCAGAATTCCTCACACTCAATGATAACCTAAAAGTTGCATTACTAGGGTATAAGACCAGAGTTTTAAAATGAAACATTATTATAATAGTGCTACAACTGGAATAAGATACTGTCTTAATTTAAGAATACAGACATTTTTTGCTTGTTTGTTGACAATGAATTGTCCCCTGAGTGCCTGAATGGAGCTCAGCACTTCCTAAAACATGAAGGCGTGTGCATCCCCGGGGAATACACTTCCTTCCTGGCTCCCATCTCCTCCTCCAAGCTGTACAATGAGGTCCGAGTGTGTAGGGAGAAGGACTGTGACCCTGAGGCCTAGTTTGAGATGCCTTATATGGTACGACTGCACAACTTCCACCAGCTGTCTGCATCCCAGCCCTGTTTCACCTTCAGCCATCCCAACACAGATCCTACGATTGACAACAACTGCTACTGGACCTTGGAGTTTCCCGTGGAGGTGAATATAGTACTGCATGGCTTTGCAGGCTACGTTGAGATGCTTTATCAGGACATCACTCTGAGTATCCGTCCAGAGACTCACTCTCCTGGGATGTTCTCATGGTTTCCTATCCTCTTCCCTATTAAGCAGCCCATAATGGTGCGTGAAGGCCAGACCATCTGTGTGTATTTCTGGTGAGGCAGCAATTCTAAGAAGGTGTGGTATCAGTGGGCTGTGACAGCACCAGTCTGTTCTGCTGTTCACAACCCCAAAGCCTGCTTATATACCATTGGCCTGTAGCCCTGCGTGCAAGGGCTAGAGCTGCTTCCAGAGCCTTGGAAGCAGCTTCAGGTTCTGCTTCTGTAGCACAAAGATACAGTACATTTATGGGCTGTGATTCCCCTTGCCCATCAGAGAGGAGCATTTTAATCTGCTTTGCTGCCTTATATCAAGGTGGGCAAGGGATTATAATTAATTGCAGGGCTCAAGCCACCAATCTTTGAAGACCTCAGGCCAGGTGTTGAGGAATTAGTGCTGGATTTGAAGCTACGCACTCAGCCTCAAGAGCTCCCTGGAATATGCCTGAGAACATGGTGTTTGAACAGATTCTCATCCCTTCTCTGTTCTTGTTTTGATGGTTTTGTGTAAGAGGAAATACAAATAAAGTTATAGCCCTTTCCTGCACTAAAAAAAAAGAATATAGACTTTAAAAATTATTTATTTATTTAATTTTTTAAAATTTTACTTTAAGGTCTGGGATACATGTGCAGAATGTGCAGGTTTGTTGCATAGGTATACAGGTGCCATGGTGGTTTGCTGCACCTATCAACCCATCATCTAGGTTTTAAGCATGGCATGCTTAAGTATTTGTCCTAATACTCTCCCTCCCCTTGCCCCCACCCCCTGACAGGCCCCGGTGTGTAATGTTCTCCTCCCTGTGTCCATGTGTTCTCAATGTTCAACTCCCACTTATGAGTGAGAACATGCAGTGTTTGGTTTTTTGTTCCTGCGTTAGTTTGCTGAGAATGATTGTTTCCAGCTTCATCCATGTCCCTGCAAAGGACATGAACTCAAAGAATATATACTTTGGATAGTGGCAAGTATGGATTACTAAAGGCTATAAAATTAATGCGTGTGTTAATTATCATTGCTTGAATATATCATCAAAATCACTGATTTCACAAACTTAATTTTATTTTATTGAACTTCTGTAGGCCAGGCAGTGTACTGGGTAGCAGGCAAGAAGAATATATTTGCCTTTATGGAGCTTATATCCTAGAGGAGGAGATAGATGATTGACAACTGGACAAAATACACATATAAAACAAAATTTTAGTGATACATGTAGTAAGAAATGTAAATCAGGGTAGGTAAAGATTCTGATGGGATGGGGGCTCTTTTAAAAGAATGATCTAGAAATGTCTCTCTGTAGTATGGCATTTGAGCAGAGACCTGACTGAAAGAGGGAGTAAACCATTCGAAGGTCGAGAGTAGAGCATTCCAGGAGAGAAATCAGCATGCAAAAAAGGCCTGTGCAAAACCACTTGGCAAGGGACAAATGAAGGGCAGTGCCGATAGAGTAGTATTTGTAAGAAAGAGAGAAATAAAGACAAGATGGACAAGGCGGTCAGGAAGAAGATCACACAGAGACTTGTGGATGTGCATGTTGGTCTGGGCTATCCAAGCATCAGATGTGAAGATGAGATTAAAAGTGGAAGGTACTCGGGAGGCTGAGACAGGAGAATTGCTTGAACCTGGGAGGTGGAGGTTGCAGTGAGCCAAGATTGTGCCACTGCACTCCAGCCTGGGAATAGAGTGAGACTCCGTCTAAAAAACAAAAACAAAAACAAGTGGAAGGATTCTATGAAGTGAATACCTGGGTGACAGAAAATAGAGAGAATCTAGTGAAGGCTAAGAGAGCCATGAGACTGTGATACTGTGATGTAAGTCTGCCCTGGGCAGAGGAGAGAGGAAGATTGGGTGGAAGTGTGTGGACTGCCGAGCAGTGTGAGGAAGGTGCAGCAAGATCATCGATGCTTCCTTGAGTTCTGGTTGGCCATCAGAAGAGTATTGTGATTCCCAGGAATTAGTCTGATTTAGTATTAGTCACTGGCTGGGAGCAGTTGGTGGAAAACGTGGCTTTGGTGCAAACACAGTGATGAATCAGAATGTCCTGAGAGGCAGGGACCTTTGGTTAATTATGGTCTCTGTAATCGGTGCGTTCTGTGGTAGCCATAGTGTGGTAAAGAATTTGGATTTTATTGTAAATTGGAGGGAAGCATTGGAGAGTTTTGAATAAGGGGAAAATATAATCTAGTATGTATAAAAATGTCACTCTGACTCATTGCAGGACTTCAAATGGAAAGACAAGCACTCTGACTAGGATAGTAGCAACAGAGATTATGAGACGTGGTAAGATCATGGATGAATTTAGAGGCAGAGCTAAGGAGCTGCCAATGGATTGAATGTGGGTAGTGAAGAGTTAGGGATGGCTTCTAAGTCTTGGGACGGAGGAAGTAGGTGTATGTTCTCATTCACTGAGATGTAGAACACTAGGGGAGGCAGGAGCTACATCAAGGGTTCAGCTTTATGTATACTAAGTTTGAAATACCGATATCAAATTTAGACATCTAAGTGGAGATATATGGTTGGTAATTGGACATATGGGTCTGAACAGCAGAGGAATTGTCCTGGATAGAGATACAATTTTTTTTTTGATGGGAGGGGGATCATCTGTGTTATTTAAAGCCATAAAACTGAATGAGGTCATCTAGAAAGAGTGTAGTAGTGAGGACAGGAAGCTGAGAACAGAGCCTGGGCCACTAGCTCTTGGAGGTCAGAAAGAGGCCCAAAAGAAGAAAAGATGGGAAAGGAAACATCAAAGAAATAGCTACCGATGTGAGAGGAGAACTGGGGGATGTAGTGTCCCGGAAAACATGGGAGGACAGTGTTTAATGAAAAAAATGATCAATTTTGGCATATGCTGCTGAGAAATTGGTGGGGACTCTCAGCAGTTAGGCAAGATAAGGGTCTTGATGACTTTGACGCAAGTGGGTTCATTAGTAGGAAAAAAACCAGATGGCTCAGAGGATGGGTATTGATCAAATGCAGACAGTGAATGCAGAGAGTCGTTTGGAGGAAACTGCAATAAGGGAGCAGAGAAGGGAGCTGTATCACAGCATGTTTGTATTTTGATGGGAGTGATTCAGAGGAGAGAGAGAGAGAGAGAAATTGAAGATGCAGAGCAAGGGGCTATACTTGTAGGAACTAAACTTTCAGCTGGCTTCTGGAAAAGGGCTTCATAGCACAAGTGAATGATCTGGCCTTACATAGGCATAGGGAGGGATTGGTCATTGTAACAGGAGGAAAAGTTGAATGTAGAGGTACTGGCACAAATGCTGGTGGATTCTGTGGTAGAACAAAGAGGAAGCTATTTTCAGATCACTTCTGTTTTCATAGTGAAATAGGAGGTAAAGTCACTAGTTGAAAATGAGGATTGAGGAGGAATTGATGGAAGTTTGAGAAAAAGAAGGGGTGAAATAATTGTCACTAGTCTCAGACTCCAGGAGAGTATGAGTGATTGACTAGGGTATAATATAAAAATGTCTGGCAATATAGAGGGCCCATCTCAGATTTGTGTTACCAATATTGCAATGTGGCAATGTGCACTGTTGAATGTACTTTATCTTTCAATTGTTCATAGCAGTGGTTCTCAACTGCAGGCAATTTTATGCCAAGGGGACATTTTTGGTTGTCACAGTTGTGAAGTGGGGAGGGCAGTTCTACTTATATTAGGAGTTGAAGATTTGGGTGGCAGCCACAGCACCAGTAGAGAGTTTAGATTTATTGTAAATTCACAGAAAGTCATTGAAGGGTTTTGATACTATGCTTGATCTTAGCCAAAAGGCCGAGAAGCTATCACTGAAGGGTTTTGAATAAGAGAAAGAGATGATCTGATTTATTCATAAAAACGAGGCCAGGGATGTTGCTAACCATCCTGCAATGCACACGGCAATCTCCCACAACTAAAAATTAGATGCTCTCAAATTCAGTAGTGTCAAGGCAAGTGTTTTCTTAGGTCCTGATACAAGGTCAAAATTCATGTGTGCCTGAAGAAAGCACACTGTGTCCATTCCCTCATTAGAAATTTGATCTTTATGGATACTTTATGGATATGATCTTTATGGATATCATTTGATCTTTATGGATACTCCACAGTGTATTTAAAATGTTCTTAAATTGCACAGTCTCATCAGCTTCCAGGCTCTAGGGGTTACTCTGGCTGATCCTGATGCACTGAGAGTGCAAGGGTAAAGAAGGCTCTATTTATGTCCTGTTTCATAGATTTCCTTCACCATTGTTGATACTGGACATATCCTGGAGGAGCCTGTGTGTTTGCCTGTATGTATATCTGTATCTATATCCATGTGTACATCGATATAGCTGTATTTTTAACATGGATTCTGTGTTTTAATTAGCATGGCATTATAGTTTGTTTTAATATTTGTTAGGGCAAATTTCTCATCTTTTTTTATTTTTAAGCACTTCTTTTGGGGGTCAGATTTACTATTGCAAGTCAACTTTAGAATCAACTTTTCAAGTTCGTTCGAAAATAGTTTGGATTTTTGTCCGAATTGCACTGGATTTATAGATATCAATTTGGTCAAAATCAATATTTTTACCAATGGAATCTTCCTATACTCAGAGGAATAATGTATTTTGATGTTTATTAGGATTTTTTTACAAAAAATTTTCTTTTTTAAAAAAATTTTATTATTATTATACTTTAAGTTTTAGGGTACATGTGCACAATGTGCAGGTTAGTTACATATGTATACATGTGCCATGTTGGTGTGCTGCACCCATCAACTCGTCATTTAGCATTAGGTATATCTTCTAATGCTATCCCTCCCCCCTCCCCCCACCCCACAACAGTCCCCAGAGTGGGAATAATTTTCTTACACCTCTCATTTGATTATTCTTAAATACATTATATATAAATTTTAATTGTTATTATAAATATGCAATTATATTGCATTTAATGGGTTATTGTTGTTTTATAGTAATGGCATTATTTTGGTATACCTACCTTGTATCTTGATCCCTCAGGAAACTCTCATTAGCTCTAATAATTGTAAATTGAGTATCTTCAACTAGAACTCTGCTCCCTTTCTCTGTGTGTGTGTGTGTGAGAGAGAGAGAGAGAGACAGAGAGAGAGAGACAGAGTGTGTGTGACAGAGAGAGAGAATGTGTGTGTGTGTGTGTTGTGCATGTGCCAATTGTGGATGTCTGGAGTTACCTCAGAGTCTGCTGTGCTTCTGTTTCTTGCCTTATTTTAGCAGTCCTGCCCAGCTAGAGTCTCTAGAAGTGAATAGTCCAGCCAAAAGATATCCATAGACAGGGAGAAGAAGGGACACAGCTGGCTCGGTTGTTCTACAGGTATTTCTTTGTTTTCCTGATGATTTCATCATCCACTTTGCCCTGCCCATATTTGTGTATTTAGAGCTTGCAGTTTCTCTCTAGCAGAGTCTCATTCACAGATGTCATTCCCACACCTATTGTGTGTTGTAGTTTTCTCTGCCTTGAATTTTCCATCAGTTTAATACCATCTGCTTTTTATTTCCTCAAGATTTCTGGTCTACTGGTTATACTTTTTCTTGTTTCCAGTGCTGTTAGGGATTTATTCTTTAAGATGTATATTTTCATATTTTCAAATGGGGTTTGAGAAGGAATAAGAAGTAAATATATGTGTTTAGTCTGTAACCTTAGACTGAAAGATTTGTAAGCTCTGTATAGCAAATGCTGTTAGTTTATTAGACTCTTGCATGGTCTCTTTCCTACCAAACATATGCTTTTTTTCTTCTATTGTTGATGAATTAATATTAGAGATTTAAAAAAAATGTTTAACATTATGGTATTGACTATAAATATTTCTTTTAATCACTTCTAAATCTTTAGCGACTTTATTATGTTAGAACCATTAACTTAGCCTGGCCAAGATGGTGAAACCCTGTCTCTACTAAAAATACAAAAATTAGCCGGGCATGGTGGTGGGCACCTGTAATCCCAGCTACTTGGGAGGCTGAGGCAGGAGAATTGCTTGAACCCAGGAAGTGGAGGTTGCAGCGAGCTGAGATCGCTCCATTGCACTCCAGCCTGGGTGACAGGAGCGAAACTCTGTCTCAAAAAAAAAAAAAAAAGGAAAAAGAAAAAGAAAAAAACTGTGGTCTTTATGATAGCCCACTCAGTAAGGCCAGTCTGGAATTTAATCATTAAATCAATTGGCAAAGGATTGGTATGTAACCCCTCAGAAAGGGATAGTATTGGGAGATCCACTGTCTTCTGCTTACTCAAATGGGACATTAAGTGGTGTCATGAAAGGACCATTGGGTCTGGAGTTTGGAGTCCAATAATTGGGTTTTGCCTTGGGCACTCATTGGCTGCGGGAACTTGAGCAAGTCCTTTAAATTTCTGAAATCAGTTTCCTCATCTGCAAAATGGCAATGATTATACCTGCCTTACCCTGTCTCCTACATTTCTTGTGACAATCAGATATGATAGTGAATGTGAAGGTCCTTTAAGAAACAAAAGTTAGGTAAATGTAAGTTAGTATTGAGTATTCTCATACCTTATCAATGATTATCTTCCAACAAAGATCTATATTTTTAAAATCAATAGAATTTTCGACCTCCTTAGAGATGACTCCTTGGATTCAAATATTTATTGTTTTTTATTGTTAAAAATGAGACTGTAATGTATGGGAAATGACAAATGCAGAATAAGAGGTTATTTGTTTAATGAAGTAGAGCAATTCATTAAATCTGATGAAAAGTAGAGTTTGTTTGCATTAATGTTTCAAAATTATGGTTCCCAAAAGGAACTAATTTGGAGATATTTTCACAGAAACATCTGGATAGTGGGTTAGAAAGGCTTAGAATGTGCTTGTCTAAGTATACTTAATTTATTTTGACTGAGTAAGCCTTTTTTCCTAGAATTCTAAATATTTAGTAGTCACCTTCCCTTGGTTAGTTCCTTATAACTAGTATCACCTGAAGAGACTCACTTTTTTCATCAGAATGCCAAATCAGGAAGTCTGATTTGAGTGTGTGAGTCAGTCTTCAACTTGAGAATTCTGCCAGGCAGGGAATTATAAAAGAAAAATTTTTGAAGTCAGACCATGAAAAAAACTGCGCCTGGCTAATTTGCCAGGGAAAATAACCTTGGGGCATATTTATTGCAGAAGAAAATTAAACATTCTAGTCAGGATTAAGCCTTTGGGAAAAGAGAAGGACTCATTATCAAACCAATCCCTCTCTCCTATCCAACCTTCTTGTGACCTGAAGCTGTGGAAACAGAATACTCGGCAGAACAAAACCTGTTGAAAGTTTGTTTGTGGTGGTTGAAGGGGAATGGCATTCTGTAGAAGTGGAACAGAATAACAGATGTGGAATAGAAGGCCTAAGACGGCCCTGTTTTCCAGTGGCTAAAACTCTAGACATTTAAAAACTGATTATATTGGTCTAAATATACTTCCTAATTTACCAAACTCTTTGGGATGATAAATAGATTGCATATGTGCACATTCAAATGTAGAACATAGCGGAATAAGAATGTGAATTAATTGAAAACACCTTAATGTTTTTGAGCATCATAAGCTCTCTCTCTCCCTCCTTTTTTTTTTTTTTTTTTTTTTTTGGTAATACAGTTGAAGCATGCTGGTCCAGTTAGGCAGGGATTTTTTCAATAAATATGGTCAGTACAGTAGGCCCTCCCTATCTGCAGGTTCCACGTTTGCAACCAAATGCAGCTTAAAAACAGAATACACAGGATGTGAAAGCTGACTTTGGGACTTGAATAAGCATGGATTTTGGTATCCAAATAGAGGTCCTAGAACCATTCCTCTGCAGTTACTGGAGGATGACTGTACTTTCAATGTATTGGGGAGACTTTTTTTTTTTTTGAGACAGGGTCTTGCTCTGTTGCCCAGGCTGGAGTGTAGTGGTGATAACAGCTCACTGCAGTACTTAACCTCCCAGGCTCAAGCAATCCTCCTGTGTCAGCCTACTGAGTAGCTGAGACTACAGGTGTGCATACCACTCTCAGCTAATTTTTACATTTTTTGTAAAGATGAGGTCTCCCTATTTTGCCTAGGCTGGTCTTGAACTCCTGGGCTCAAGAGATCCTCCCACCTTGACTTCCCAAAGTGCTGGGATTACAGGCATGAGTCACCACGGCTGGCTGAATATTTATTTAAAAAGAAAAAAGATAGGAGGATTACTTATTGAGTACTTGGAAAGAATGAAATAATCTTTCTTGACTTTGTTTTCCCCTTCAGCTAAAGCCCTATTTCTCTGGTCTTCTTTGCAGAATCTCTTAAAAGAATTGTCTGTACTCATTTTCTTTCCCCATTCTCTCTTCCAATCCACTTAATGTGAACTGGCCCAGACCAGTTTGGTCATGTATGACTCTTAGGTTCTAACCCATAAAGAGAAGCACATAGAGGCTTGCCATTCATTGACCACCTCATTACCAGGTCATAAGAAAAGCAATTTTCAGAGCAAATTCTTAAATATGTACAACTTTTATTTATAGCAAGCAGGCACCAAAAAGATACAAAAGTCTCAAATCTTTGTGTTTTAGATGTTCTGGCCATAATTTGTTTGAAAATGTCACTAAGGCTAACATGACAATATTTTAGAGGCACAGTCCAGACAAGTATCCCTTGAATTCAAAGCTGGATACAGGAGCAATTCAAGGTTCTGGGGTGCCACTGTGAAGTGTGCAGGCTACAGAGCATGCCAGAGTTTTGCAGCATCTTCATGCAAAGTGGGGGCAAAATATTTTGGGCAATATACATTATCACGACTATCACTAACTTCATCTATGAAAACCCATTCAAACATGCATAATGATTATAAGCAAGATCTCTGGTGTTAATCAGAGATGAAAATTGGAGATGAAATGATTTTAGTAGCTTCCTTTGTAGTGTGGACTTTATAGTTTTAACTGCACCAGAATTACCTGGAGGACTTGTTAAAACACAGGTTGCTGGATGCCACCCCAAGTTTCTAGTTTAGAAGGTATGGGTGGGCTCTGAGAAGGTGCATTTCTGACAACTTCCCAAGTATTACTGTCTCTGGTCTGGGTCCATCTTTCAGAACTATATTTATAAGTCAATTTAGGTTTAGTATTTCTTCTTGAGTTAATTTTTATAGATTTAGGAAATGGCAGATTTCATCTATGTTTGCAATCTTAATCCATTTATTTTTAATTCTGATCTTTTCTAATGTACATATTTAAGATTATAATTGTACCTTTAAGCATCATTTTATTTACATTGTGCAAATTTGATATGTAGCATTTTTGTCAACATTCAGTTCTAAGTATTTTATAATTTCCAGTATGATTTTTGTCTCCTTGATGAATTATTTTAAATCGTGGTTTTTAGTTTCTAATTTTATTTTTTATGGATTTTTGTTATTGATTTCTAACTTTATTGCATTGCTGTCAGGAATAGCATCTGTGTGATATTAATTCTTTAGTGTTAGATGAAAGTTCTTTTGTGGCATAGAACACGGTTAATTTGTAAGAATTCTCTGTGATCACTTTGGGAGGCTGAGGTGGGCGGATCACGAGGTCAGGAGATCAAGACCATCCTGGCTAACACGGTGAAGCTCCATCTCTACTAAAAATACAAAAAATTAGCCAGGTGTGGTGGCAAGGGCCTGTAGTCTCAGTTACTTGGGAGGCTGAGGCAGGAGAATGGAGTGAACCCGGGAGGCAGAGGTTGCAGTGAGCCGAGATTGTGCCACTGCACTCCAGCCTGGGCGACAGAACGAGACTCCGTCTCAAAAAAAAAAAAAAAAAGAATTCTCTGTGATCCTGGAAGCAATTTGAGATCTTCAGATATCGTACGCTCTACTTAGGTCCTTTCGTTCTGTCCATGCTTAGGGATTCTAGACCAGTGGTTCTTGAATATTAGCATGCATCATTACCACCTGCAACACTTGTTAAAACACATATTGCTGGGCCTCACCGCCAGAGTTTTGGATTCATAGGCCAGGTACGGTCTAGGACTTTTTACATTTCTAAATTTCCAGGTGATACTGAAACTGCTAGTTTAGGGATCACACTTGCAAAACTGTTGTTCTAAGCTACAACACCTCCTATATTTCTTATGGCCTTTTTGTCCAATATCCCTGCATTTGACTGGGCAACCCATACCTAATCTTTTGTTTCCTTTACATATTTCCTGAGGTTGTTTCATCCAAGAGCTGAACTCTGTTCTGCAACCTAACTCCAACTTCTGATTGTTTTATTTGCTTTTTCCAGACCTTGAGCTGTAGCTCTATTGATTGTCTCATCACAGGTCAGTGATTCGCAACCCTCATTTTACAATAGAAAGACTCACGAAGGTTTTTAAACATATACATTGATGACCTTCCGCTAGAGTTTCTCGAGTATGGCTGGGCATGTGTGAATTTTAAATGCCTTATGGTTTTTTCTAATGGATTGCCATGATCAAGATCTACTGAGCATATGGGTTAGCAGTAAAGCACCTTGTAGTCTTCCTCACATGGTGTGCCAGGACTTCACTTATTCAAGAATATGTTAATATAAAATGGCGGATGTGTCTTAAAGTGGCAGCCTTAGCACACCAGAGTAGATAGTGACTCTGAAGATAGGCTAAGGTTGGATATAGATATGGAATTAAGGAATTATGAACACAGAAGTGAACATTGAAGCTACGAGAATGATACATTGTCTGCAGGGTAAAGAATGGAAAAGAAGAAAAGAGGGTCAAGGGCTAAGCTTTGGGAAATACCAACTTGGATTTTTGGAGACTCATGTTATACAACGAAGAATCATTTGTTTAGGAGAACCAATGATTTCAGGGAAACGATCAACTTAATTCATCATTGTCTTTGTAGAACCAGCTTTCCAATTTTTGTCAAGAGTAACGTCATATTCCAATTTGTCCAGGTTTAATTCAAAACCATATGTAAATCTTCTTTTTTCTGATCCCTCAGGTTTATTCAGTGGATGAGATCTGACACTTCTCTTTGTACTATTTCCCATTTATCATTTTCTTCTCATTACCAAGTCTTTATATCTACAAATCTGGCTTATCATGAAGATCTGCTAACTAGTCCTCCAGTCATTTGATCTATCTTGCACATTCTTGGCAGATTGATCTTTTTAAAACTTTATTTTCTACCATATGTTCTTCTATATTGTTGGGATATTTTAAATGAGCAGGTGTTGACTTTATAACAAAAACTGATATTTACAAATAAACAGCATACAACAGAAAAAAATGTCATTTTGACTAGTCTATTTTTTGCTTAAAAGTTTCAGTGTTTTTTTTTTTGTTTATTTGTTTTTGTTACCGGTAAAAGGTACCAGCTTATCTTTCCAATCTTATATTTTTTTCTACTCCAGGCAGACTGGAGTGGACTCTTTACCTTTTTCTTTTTGATTCATACTTTTTGCCACCAATCTCCTTTGCATTTAGTGAAATCTTATTCATCCTTCAAGACTCAGATCAAACTTTGTTTTTCTTGAGCCTCCTTTGGGTTTAGACTCCTAAGCTATGTCTGGATTCAAACCTCTGATTTGCTACTTACTAGTTGTGTGACCCTGGACAAGTCACTTAACCTTTCTGAGCTTCAATTGCCTAATCTGTAAGTGAGGATAATATGACCTATCTCACAGGTTGTTGTAAAAATTAAATGAGTTAATGTATGTAAAGTGTTTAAGGTAGCCTGTGAAGGTGATAGCTATGATGATGATGATGATGATGATGATGATAGTGTAAGTCTTCCTTTGTCATCTTACATCCCTCTTCTTATTTCAGCATTTACTGACTAAATTACTTAATAATTTACTCATTAAATAAGAGAGGATGACACCTTTTCTTGAGTTAGTAATTACCTCAAACTATTTAAGTATTATCTCCTTCTTTAGATGTTGAGCTTCTTGGTGAAGCTAGGGGAATCTGACACTTCTCTGCAAAGATGGAAAGGGACTAAATACATCTAGTTAGAGAGAAATGTGGTTAAAAAGTAAAACCAAGTACCTTTGACATTTTCCTAAGATGAAATCAACCTGAGTATATCTAGTTGTATATGCTGATGAAAAAATAAACAAAAACTAAAATCACATTCCAAGTACTTTTTTTTTTTTAGTGATTTGAAGTTTGCAACAATAAAAGAAAGAACTGAAACATATGCTTATACTCTCTACAAAGAAACACACTCAACAATATGCTTTATTGGCTGGAATATAATTTATTTTCCTCATTAAAAAAATATTTTCTTTTTCCTTTGAGAAATACTCTTTCTGGCTACAATTTAAAAATGACAACCCAGTTATAGAACATTGAAAAGAATCTCTGTGATTATAACTACCAGGATTTGGCTAGAATAGAGGAAAAGGTATCAAGAAGCCATGGTTGCCAAAAACTAATGATTCCGGTATTAATTGACAAGTCTGGACTAAATTGTTTTCAGAGGCAGCGGTTAAAGTAACAAAGCAGGT
Organism: Pongo pygmaeus; assembly: GCF_028885625.2. Taxonomy (NCBI): domain Eukaryota; kingdom Metazoa; phylum Chordata; class Mammalia; order Primates; family Hominidae; genus Pongo; species Pongo pygmaeus. The sequence goes on along the minus strand of NC_072376.2, from coordinate 160,348,137 downwards.
AATAATTACGTACTCCAAAGAGCTACATGCCCAGTCTTGGTAGTCTTATAATGAACAAAATGTTCAATAGATCCTTCAGATTTATAGTTACATTTAATTAGAATATGAAACACTATCTATTAAATTTAGGAGACAATCTTTTAGTGACTAGGCCAAAAGCAGGTAAAAAATTCTGATAATAAGTTTTGAAAATTTAGACCATCCAGGGCTAACACTCATTCCTTATTTATGGCCACAGATAAACCACCCAACCTTGCCTAACATTAATTTTGTTTTCTAAAATAATGATGATAGGCTTTTTATCTACCGAAAACTTGCAGTGTGACCTTGAGCTAGTACCACTTCGAGCTTCAGTTTAATTATCTACAAAATGGGAGTTGAATTCAACAAGCCCTTAGGGTCATTTCCACTCTAAGACTTCTAATGGTATATAACAGCATGGGCTTTCTCCTCTATCTTATTTGGCTGTCTATACTTTTTCTTTTTCTTATTCCTATCTTTTTCAAACAGGGTCTCACTCTATTGCTCAGGCTGAGTGCAGTGGTGCTATCATGGCTCACTGCAGCCTGGGCCTCCCTGGCTCTATATTTCTTTATAGGCTCCCTAAGTAGAGATTCCAGGGATCCTTTTCCTTCTCTTCCCTTCCTTCCTCTCTCTCCCACCCTGCCTTCAGTGCTCTATAAATGCATCAATAATCTTCCTTATGGAATACACTGTTAGGTATTTTTCACATTGTTCCTTTTCACTTTCCTCATAATTCTGGAAACTGAGGCTGGAAGTTTTATAACTTGTTTCCTATTACAGAACTAGTGAGTGGCAAAAAAGGGATTCACATCCAAGGAGTATAACTCCAAATTCATGCTCATTTTATCCACGGCGCTGCTTTTCACCATCTCTGTCTTATCTTTCCTTATTTCTGTACTGAATTAACCACGGTGCTGCTTTTCACCATCTCTGTCTTATCTTTCCTTATTTCTGTACTGAATTACCTACAGGATTCCTTTTCTTCCTACTTTATTTGACTGTGGCAGCAATACTCCCAAGGCTTCCTCATGTGGGTGTAATTACTCCTGTTCTCACATAATAGAAACATGATATATATTCTACCATTATGCACCTTTCCTTAGACCCTAAGTAACCCCTTGAATCTCAGAATTCCTGTAGTCTCTGTAAGTTGTTTTTCTGTTTGTTCTTTAGTACTGCTTTTAAAGCAGGATTTTCAGCAATTTTCATCATTTCTTTCTAAAATTCATCTTTTCCTTGAAAATCTGCCCGTATCTCTTTCCTGCGTCCTTCCTAAGTGTCTGTTGGCAGCCTTTCGTTGATATCTGCATGTTCTTGTTTTGTCTTTTGGTAAAAGCCTTTATCTTTCACTCCTTAATCTTTTCTATAATCTTTCCCCATGTACCAATGTTCACTTTTGTAGAGACATTTCTCTCTATCATTCTATGAAACAAGAACAAACCCATTCCCCTACATTTGGCATTAAAATGGAAATAAGCCCACTATACCCCCACCCAAGATTTTGGACTATAGTAAAATATCAAAGCTACATTAAAATCCCATTGTCACGATGATTCTTTTTGAATGCTCACTTACTTATGAAGATAGTGACAGTTCCTTATATCCCTTGGTAGATTTGAAGGTGAAAAACAGTTCTATTGGATGCCACCAAGGACTGGCATCTGACTTTGATTAAATTGTAAAGTTTGCTTATAAATAACTGGGAGAAAGTAAGACTTTAACATATTGTCCGTGTTCTTATACATTTTTCCACAACAATACAATTATACCATTACTAGCATACATATTAGCTTCTCATAAGTTAGAGTTGAATAATAAATTTCAGTCAAGATAAAATGTAGTAATCTTTAAGAAATACAAATACAAGCAACTCCTTCCATAAGACCTCAACTGTTATCAGTTATTGTTTAATTTGGCAGTGAATGCTTTTTGGAAAATTTATTACCAGAAACAAAGGTTTTCTCCTTTGAAGCGTTTGTGTGCTTTCTTTCACTGATATTATATAACTCGCTGTGTTTTCCTTTTGCTCTTGACTGCCAAGAAGCTTGGGGCCATGCGTAGAGCTCAATCACAGTAACTGAATTATCCTTTGTGGTCAGAATATTTGTTTCTTTCTTCTTTTCTGGTTTGAATTTCTATTTCAACAGTATTATTTTATACCTGATTTTAACAGAAAACTATAACAAATTTTTTTTTTTCTTTTTTAAAGAGTCAAGAAGTAACAATAAATAAAAATAGATTTACTTCTCTGGATAAAATACAATTCATTTTGACTTCTTTTTGGTCAAAAATTTGCTTCTAGGTTCTACTTGTCTGACTTAGAACTTAATTTAACTTTGCATTAAAACACATACATGTGCACACATACTCAATATATAATAGACCCTGTATATAAGTCTTTAATTTCTTCCCCTTTATCAGAAAGGAGGTGGTGGTTTTTCTATTGGGTTGTTTTAATTAGTCATGGCCTATGACTTTCCAAATACCCCTCTTCAGAATTGAAGGGCTTGGCTTGGCTCTTTCTTACTTTACTTCCTAATGACTAACATTTGAGGGTGGCAAGGATGGGGGTGGGTGAAGACAAGGTGCCACTTTTAATAGTTCCCTGCATCTGTTTTTTTGGACCAGTCAGGAGATAATCCTTACAGTGACCCAATTATCCTTCCCAACAATTTCTTTCTTTAGCCAAATTATTATTCTGTTTAGCCTAGTGAACCTAAAGTTCACAACCTGCTGAATATCTCTAGGTCTCTGCCAGTGCTCTTAAAGAAAATATATGAGTATATACTTTTATATATAATTATATTATACATAATATATGAATATAATTATATATAAAGGCCATTTATGAAAAACACACAGCTAACATAATAATTAATGGGATTTTCCTTTGAGATTTGGTAAAAGACAATGTTGCCTACCCTTACCACTTCTATTCAACGTGGTGGTGGAACTATTATCAGGAGCAACCAGATAAGACAGAGAAATAAAAGTTATCCAGATTGGAAAGGAAGAAGTAAAACTATCTCAATTTGCAGATGAAATGATCCTGTGTGTAGAAAACTTCAAAACTTCACCAAACAAACCTGTTAGAACTAATAAATGCATTCAGTAAAGCTACAGGATGCAGAATCAACATATAAAAGTTCATGGCATTTCTACATAAATAATAACCTACCTGAAGAAGAAATCAAGAAAATAATCCCATTTATGATGTATCAAAAAAACTTGGAAATAAATTTACCCAGGAAGTGAAAGACCTATGCAGTTAATACTATCAAACATCGATCGAAGAAATTGAAGAGGATACAAATAAATGGAAAGATATTCTATGTTCATGGATTGGAAGAATTAATATTGTTAAAATGTTCACCTTACCCAAAGCAATATACAAATTCAATCCATCCCTATGAAAATTCCAGTGGCATTCTTCACAGAAATAGAAAAAATAATCCTAAAATTCTTTTTTCTTTATTATTATTATTATTTTTAATAGAGATAGGGTCTTGCTCTGTCACCCAGGCTGGAGTGCAGTGGCATGATTATAGCTCACTGCAACCTTTAACTCCTGTGCTCAAGTGATCTCTCTACTCCAGCCTTCCGAGTAGCTGGGACTACAGGTGTGTGTTACCATACCTGGCTTTAAAATTCTTACGAAACCACAAAATACCTCAAATAATCAGTCAAAGTAATTCTAAGAAATAAAAACAAAGTTGGAGGCATCACATTTCCTGACCAAATTATATTACAAAGCTATAGTAATCAAAACAGTATGGTACTGTCATCAAAACAGTATGGTACTGGCATAAAAACAGACACATACACCAGTGGAACAGAAAAAAGAGCCCAAAAGTAAATCTGAACACATATGATCAACTAAGTTTTGAAATAGGAAGTATTAATATTTGTAATTTATTGAAATGGTGGGACTATAAATATATTTATGTGAATATATTTATGTATTGACAAGAAGAAAGTGTCCACAATGGGGAAAAGATAGTCTCTTCAATAAATAATGCTAGGAAAACTGAATTTCCTCATGCAAAAGAATGAAATTGGACCCTTATCTTACACAAAAATAAACTCAATATAGGTAAAAGACCTACATTCAAGATTTGAAGCCATAAAACTTCTAGAAGAAAACATAGGGGAAAAGATCCTTGACACTGGCCTTGGCAATGATTTATTGGACGTCAAACTGAAAGCCCAGTCCACAAAAGCAAAAATAAATAAATGGGACTACATTAAACTAAAAAGCTTCTGCTCAGCCAAGGAAACAACTGACAAAGTGAAAAGGCAACCTATGGATTGGAGAAAAATATTTGAAAACCATATATCTGATAAGGGGTTAATATTAAAAAATAAAGGACTAACACAACCCAATAGCAAGAAAATATATAACCTGTTTATATAGATAAAACATATAACCTGTTATATATTGAATAGACATTTCTCCAAAGACAACATAAAAATGGCAAGCAGGTATATGAAAACGTTCTAAATATCATTAATTATGAGAGAAATGCAAATACAAACCACTGTGAGATACTGCCTCAAACCCATGACAATAGCTATTATAAAAAAGACAAGAGACAAATGTTGGTGAGGGTGTGGAGAAAAGGGAACCCTTGTACACTGTTGGTGGGAATGCAGACTGGTGCAGCCATTATGGAAAACTGTATGGAGGCTCCTAAGTAAATTAAAAATAGAATGACCACATGACCTAGTAATTCCTTTTCTGGGTATGTACCCAAAGCAAATGAAATCAGCACCTCATAAAGATATCTGCAGTTTCATGTTCATTGCAGCATTATTCACAATAGCCAGTCTATGGAAAAAACCTAGGTGTCTATTAATGAATGGATGGATAAAGAAACTGGTAGGTATATGCAATGGAATATTATTCAGCCTAAAAAAAGGAGGAGATTCTTCCATTTGCTACAGCATAGATGGACCTGAAAGACATGCTAAGGGAAATAAACCAGACACAAAAAGAAAAATATTGCATGATCTTACTTCGAAGTGGAATCTAAAACAAAAAAGGTCAAATATACAGATACAGAATAAAGCAGTGGTTACCAGGGTTGGGGTTGGAAGAGCAAATGGGAAAATGTAGGTCAAAGGATACATAGAAGCAGATATATAGGATGAACAGGTAAGAAGATCTAAAGCACAACATGATCATTACAGTTACTAATAATGTATTGTAGTCAGGGTTTTTTCTAAATGAGTAGAATATTGCTGCTCTTGCCACAGTGGGGGAAAATGGGTAACTATGTGAGAAGAGAAATATGCTAATTTGTTTTGCTATAGTAGGCATTTTACTCTCTGTATCTCATAACATCATGTTGTATACCTTAAATATACACAATACAATTTATTAAATAGTAAAATGTATATTCTATATACTTATATATAAATATATGTGTATTATATAAATATATAGAGACGCACACATGTAAATACATTCACACATAAATATCCCAAACAATATTAGAACAATTTAATCTTAAAAATTATCTATAGTCCCAACATTCCAATAAATTACATATTTTATTAAGATTTCCTATTTCAAAAGCCATACTTTTTTGTACTTTTTTTTCCTGATACAGGGTCTCACTTTGTTGCCCATTCTGAGTGCAGTGGCATGATCATGGCTCACTGCAGCCTCCCCAGGCTCACGCAATCCTGAGGAGCTGGGACTACAGGTGTGTGTTACCACGCCTGACTAATTTTTTATTTTTTGTAGAGACGAGGTCTCACTATGTTGCCTAGGCTGGTCTTGAACTCCTGGGCCCAAGCAATCCTCCCACCTCAGCCTCCCAAAGTGCTGGGATTACAGGTGTGAGTAACTGCACTCGGCCCACATTTTAAACCCACCGGAGCAAAAGGGAATAATACTTAATATAAAACAAAATATGAAATGGTATTTGTCTTCATTAGTTCCAGTTGCTATTAACAAACAAAATAGTTTACACTAGGTAATTTATAAAACACAGAAATTTGTTGCTGATGGTCCTAGATACTGGGAAGTCCAAGATCAAAGTACCAGGAGATTTGGTGTCTGGTGAGGACCCATTCCTCACAGACAGCACCTTCTATGTGTCCTCACATGGTAGAAGGGGTGAACAAGCTTCTTCAGGCTGCTTTTATAAGGGCACTAACTCTATTCATGAAGGTGGAGCCCTTATGACCTCATGACCTCCCCCAAACCCCACCTTTTAAACCACTATATTTCAGATTATGTTTTAACATATGAATTTGGTGGGGGACACACTCAGACCATAGCAGTACTCTTATAACTTAGGTTAAACAGTAAAGATCTTTCTATGATGACCAGGTATTTATATTAGCAGAGCCTTGCTGTTTTTCCTCCCCTCTCAATATTCATTCATCTCTTGACATCATTTTGTTTTGCTTTTTTCTTTTTCCCTCAAACTATAGATTTCTTGGGCTCTTCTTAGAGTTCATTTTTAGTTTTTGACTTTTTCTTCACCTACTCACTTTGATGACTTATTTAGCATTTAGTAAATTTTATGTACAAATAACAAGTATTTTCTCTCTCATTTTCAAATGTATTATTTACATCTGTTACCTGTTGGCCTAATATACATACTCCTCCCCGTACACCTGCCTTTTCATACCAAATGCCAAAGAGTCAAAAAGTTTTTATGAATAGCCTGGCCTTCTATTTTGGAACATCCTTCCTATCCAGCCTACCATCATATCGCCACAGGAGTTGGACAATTCCCATACTGTGTCACAACATTGAATTAAGCTTACTTGTCAGCAAGCCTTGTTCATAAAAAGTCATTGCTGTCTGTGGTTGGACATCCTGGATTTTAGTCAAGAGATAGCACTTTCTCTCAAGGTCAAATGTCTTGAGGTTACCTATTTTGAGACCTCAAAGGACCCTGACTTTTTCTTTCTTCCTGAGAAGTGGACAGTCCCTTCTCCGCCCTCACTGAAACAGTGACCTCTGAATGGGTTCCAGGAGCTGTGTCATTCCTGCACCCCAGCATAGAGTCGTTCGCTTTTGCTTGACTTGGGTAGTTCTCATTACTGGTGATCTTTGAAGGTTTGTCTTAAAAGAGCAAAGTTTCTGCTTCTAGAGGAAAAGATTCTGTGCTTCTACAGGAATCCAAATTTGCTAGTCATAATAAATCCAACACCCAGGGCTCGTCCCTTTGCTGCCTCCTGCCTCTCCTTGCCTCACCTGAACTTTCCCTGCTTCCACATCAGGAGCTCCTTGCTGCCCTCCCCATCCCAGCCCAAACTGGAGTAGGAATAGTAAATGGTAGACATGGCTTGGAAGTCTCACTCCTACCACAGTGGCAGTGTAGTCGGCACCTCCAGTTTTGAAACAGGAGTTAAAGAGACCCAAATTACAGTTTCAGCTTTGCCATAAACTATAAGCCTATGTGGCCTTAGGAAAATTAATCTCTGAGACTGTCTTTCTTCATCTATAAAATTAAAAAAATACCCTACCCTGCCTGTCTAACCATGTACCTAAGAATGGAATGTGGTAATATATATGGAAGAACTTTCAACATGACTTATGCTTTTATTATAGTATACGTGGTGGGGGATATTCATGGTTTACCACTTCACATTCAACTAGGGCAGCTACAGTGGCAGAGTTGTAGATTCTTTATGCAAGAATGGGGTATCTGAGGGAATTCTGGGAGAGTGAGTACTTCCTTGTTCTTGCTGGAGTGTCCCTTAACTGGATCCCACATCCTTTTCTACTTCTCTATTTCATTTCTCTAGGGACAGTTTCTCCCCATTTTTGGGGTTCTGTGGGCTTGAGACATTGTGCTATATTGCAGATAGGACACTAGCCTTTGGAAAAGCTGCATTACTAATAGTTTAACCTGGGCCTGTAGAACTGCCCCTCTTGGAAGCTACATCCCATCTCATTTTGAACATTTATTTGGGCATGTGGTGTGTTAGGTGCTAGGAGAGAAAGAAAAATGACACACAGTAAATTTTTGAGTCAGAGTCACAAATAATGAGAAAGAAATATAAGTAACCCCACTCTGATATGTGATAAAACCTCTAATTCTGGTATGGACAATACATTTTGAAAGTGCAAAAGAGGAGAGGTTAATTCTAAGTGATTGACTCTAGAAAGGCTTTGGAAGATATGGCATTTGAGTTGTAAATATCTAGCAGCTTGGGCTTTAGTTGGGTCTATACAGGCATACCTTGATGCTATTGTGGGTTTAGTTACAGACCATTGCAATAAGGCAAATATTGCAATAAAGTGAGTCACACAAATGATTTAGTTTCTCAGTGCATTTAGAAGTTATGTTTAGGCTATACTGTAGTATATTGTGTGCAATAGCATTATATGTAAAAAAGTATATATATCTTCATTAAAAAATACTTTATTGCTAAAAAAAAATGCTAAGGATCATCCGAGCTTTCAGTGAGTCATAATCTTTTTGCCAGTGGATACTCTTCTCTCAATGTTGGCGGCTGCTGACTGATCAGGGTGGTGATTCAGGTGCTGTGGCATTTTCTTAATATAAGACAAAAATGAGGTTTGCTGCATTGATTGACTCTTGCTTTCACGAAAGATTTCTCTGTGGCATGAGATGCTGTTTGATAGCATTTTACCCAGAGGATAACTTCTTTCAAAATTCTTCAAAATTGGGATAGATCCTCTCAAACTCTGTTACTGCTGTATCAACTTTGTAATGTTTTAAAGCCTTGGCTGTCATTTCAACACTGTTCAGAGCATCTTCTCCAGGAGTAGATCCATCTTAAGAAAGCACTTTCTTTGGTCATCCACAGGAAGTAACTCCTCATCTGTTTAAGTTTTATCATGAGATTGTAGCAATTCAGTCACATCTTTAGGCTCCACTTCTAATTCTAGTTCTCTTGCTATTTTCACCACATTTGCTGTTACTTCCTCCACTGACATCTTAAACCCCTCAAAGTCATTAATGAGGATTAGATTCAACTTCTTCCTAACTCCTGCTCATGTTGCTATTTTGACCTCCTCCCATGAATCACAAATGTTCTTAATGATATTTAGAATGGTGAATCCTTTCCAGATAGTTTTCAATTTACTTTGTCCAGATCCATTAGAGGAATCACTATCTATGGCAGCTATAGCCTTACAAAATGTATTTCTTAAATGGTAAGACTTGAGAGTCAAAATTACTCCTTGATCCGTAAGCTGAAGAATGGGTGTTGTGTTAACGGGCATGAAAACAACACAGATCTCCTCGTACATCTCCACCAGATCTCTTGAGTGACTAGGTGCACTGTTAATAAGCAAGAATATTTTGAAAGATATCTTTTTTTTTCTATGCGGTAGGTCTCCAATGGTGGGATTAAAATATTCAATAAACTGGCTGGGCGCTGTGGCTCACAGCTGTAATCCCAGCACTTTGGGAAGCTGAGGCTGGCGGATCACGAGGTCAGGAGATTGAGGCCATTCTGGCTACCATGGTGAAACCCCATCTCTACTTAAAAAAAAAAAAATAGCCAGTCGTGGCAGCATGCACCTGCAGTCCCAGCTACTCAGGAGGCTGAGGCAGGAGAATGGCATGAACCTGGGAGGCGAAGCTTGCAGTGAGCCGAGATTGTGCCACTGCACTCCAGCCTGGGCGACAGAGCGAGACTCTGTCTCAAAAAAAAAAAAAATAAAAAACAATAAACCATGCTGTAAATTTGTTGTTTTGTTTATAGAGCACAGGCAGAGTAGATATAGCATAATTCTTAGGGACCCTAGGATTTTCAGAATGGTAAATGAGCACTTGGCTTCAATTTAAGGTCACTAGAGGCATTTTCCTCTATAAAAGGGTCAGCCTGTCCTTTGAAGCTTTGAAACCAGGCATTGACTACTTCTCTCTATAAAATTCCTAGATGGCACCTTCTTCCAATAGAAGGCTGTTTTGTCCACATTGAAAATCTGTTGTTTAGTGTATCTTCTGGGTACTTGAAGCTTCTGGGTACTCGAAGCTTTTCTATTAGTATTTGCTGCTTTACCTTGCGCTTTTATGTTATGCAGATGAGTTCTTTCCTTTAACCTCAAGAACCAACCTCTACTAGCTTCAAACTTTTCTTCTGCAGCTTCCTTGCCTCTCTCAGCCTTCATAGAATTGAAGAGTTAGGGTCTTGCTCTGGCTTAGGCTTTTGCTTAAGGAACTATTATGGTTGGTTTGATCTTCTATCCAGACCACTCAAACTTTCTCCATATCAGCAATAAGGCTATTTTGTTTTCTTCTCATGCATGTGTTCACTGGAGTAGTGCTTTTAATTTCCTTCAAGAACTTTTCCTTTGCATTTACAACTTGGCCAACTGTTTGGTATAGGAGGCCTAAACTTTCCGTCTATCTCAGCCTTTGACATGTCTTTCTCACTAAGCTCAATCGTTTCTGCTTTTGATTTAAAGTGACAGAAGTGTGACTCTTCTTTCACTTAAACACTTAGAGGCCATTGTAAGGTAATTAATCGGCCTAATTTAAGTGTTGTTGTGCCTCAGGGAATAGGGAGGCCCAAGGAGAGAGAGAGAGATGGTAGAACGGCAGGCAGGTGGGTGGAGCAGTCAGAACACATATTATTTATCAATTACATTTGCTGTCTTCTATGGGCACAGTTTGTGGTTCCCCCAAACAACTAAAAGAGTAACACCAAAGATCACTGATCAGAGATCACCCTAACAGATATAATAATAAGAAAAATTTGGGACCCAGCAGAATGGCTCCCGCAAAGAAAGGAGGCGAGAAGAAAAAGGGCCATTCTGCCACCAGCAGGGTGGTGGCCTGAGAATACACCATCAACATTCACAAGCGCATCCATGGAGTGGGCTCCAAGAAGCGTGCCCCTCAGGAACTCAAAGGGATTCGGAAATTTTCCATGAAGGAGATGGGAACTCCAGATATGCGCATTGATACCAGGCTCAACAAAGCTGTCTGGGCCAAAGGAATAAGGAATGTCCCATATTGTATCCGTGTGTGCTTGTCCAGAAAACGTAATGAGGATAAAGATTCACCAGATAAACTCTATCCTTTGGTTACTTATGTACCTGTTACCACTTTCAAAAATCTACAGACAGTCAATGTGGATGAGAACTAATTGCTGATCATCAAATACATCCAATAAAGTTATAAAATTGCCTTTAAAAAGAAAAATTTAAAGGATATTGTGAGAATTACCAAAATGTGGCACAGAAACACGAAGCGAACATGTGCTGTTGGAAAAATGGTGCCTATGGACTTGCTTGGTACAGGGTTGCCACAAACCTTCAATTTGTTAAAAAAAAAAAAAGCATTCTCTGTGAAGCACAAAAATGCAAAGCACAATAAAATTAGGTATTCCTTTAAACAGGAATGGGTGAGATTAATTGAAGGGGAGAGAGGAATTTAAGAAGGTGGAATGCAAGACGGGGTAGGTGAGGGTGGCAGGAGAGAAATCTAGAGTGCAGAAAACTAGAGAGGGGCCCAATTGTAGAAAGGGCATATTGCATTCTGTTTTCTTCAGCCCATGTGAATGAATTTACTAGTTTTATTTCCTGAATTTTTGTTGAGTATTGGAAATTAAACCACTTCAATTATATATAATTCTTATGCTTCATGTTATATCTGGTTATGATGATATTTGATCCATGGAATCTTTTGAAGTCTGCATCAAGAGTGAAAAGAAATCAATACCTTTATGAATTTAAATAATTGCACTTTTATTTTTTTTTATATTGTCAAGAGCTAAGAATAGCTGGTGATCATCAAGTTTACCCTGCAAAATGAACAGATGCAGAGAATGTGGCATATAGTGTTACAAATGGGCCTATGTCTCAGACTAAAGGCTTTTAAAAAGTGTCCCAAGGACTATGTTGAGGTGAAGGAAAAACCACAGTTGGATTGCAAGTAAGATATTAGTGCCCGAGTCATAAAGTGTATAGTTAGACGTTGAAATAAGTGGTGAGAGAAGAAAATCAATCCAGAAATCTGCTACCTGAAAATTTAATATCATTGTGGAGACTTCAGAGGAAAGGTTAATAACCTAATTTCTTCTTGCTCTGATGGCGCCACTGTAAGCTATATATTAATCAGTTTTGAATGTCTAATTAGGAATAACTAAAGGCAGAAGGAACTTTCTAGTGTAAGTATAAACTTCTATCTTTCAGAAAATTTCAAGTATACAATACAGTATTATCAACTATAGTTACCATGCTGTACATTAGATCCCCAGGATTTATTCGTTTTGTTAACTGAAAGTTGGTTCTCAGAAAATAGATCCTAAACATTCTCATTGCAAAGACACACAGAAAATGGTAACTACATGAAATGCTAGATGTGTTAATTAAGTTGATTGTGGCAATTATTTTGCAATGTGCATCAAAAAATCACAGTGCATACATTAAATATATATATTTTTATTTGCCAATTATACCTCAATAAAGCTGGAGAAAATATCTCCTTCATAAACCACAAAGGCAAGAGTCTGAAAGAATTATTATTTTTCTAGAAGGTGAACACATTTCCTTCTCCTTCTATATAACAAACCCAGAGAAAATTCTAATTGGTTTTAAAAGCCTAGAAGAACTCTTTTAATGAATACCCTCCCTGCACCAGTAGCACTTTTTTTTGAGATGCTTAGGTACTTAACAAAGATCTCATTTACTTTTCCAAATTTTCTAAGTGGTCACATGATCAGTAAGAAGCATTTCTAGTTTTCAGTGTCTTGGGCAGGATTTGGGAGAGGGGAATTTGGGGAAAATAGAGAGACGAATATTCTCTACTGTCCCCTTGTCCCAGAGCAATCTCAGTGTTGACATTAGGCATCCCATTCTGAAAGCTCATGGAGAGTGTGTGACTGTCAACAAACTTCCAAATGGGACAGGTGGCAGCAGCCACTATGGCTAAATTTGCTATGATTACAGCCATCACTACCATTAGTCTCCACTGTTGTTGCTACTGAGGTTTGAGGACAGAAGCAAGAAAGGGGAGTTGGAAGGGAGGCCCCAAATACTAGGGACCTGGAACCTTTATCCTTCTGCAATGGTTAATTACATGTGTTCACTTAACTAGGGTATGGCATCCAGTTGTTTGTTGAGACAGCAGTCTAGATATTGCTGTGAAAGTATTTTTTAGTTATGGTTGAGATTTAAATCAGTAGACTGAGTAAAACAGATTACCCTCCATAATGTGAGTGGGCCTCATCCAATCAGTTAAAGGCCTTAGGAGAAAAAAAAAGACTGAGGTCCTCTGAGAATGAAAGAATTTTACCTCTATATTGTCTTCAGACTCAAGACTACAATATCAACTCTTCCCTGGGTCACCACCCTGCTGGCCTGTCCTGCGCATTCAGACTTGCCAGCCCCCACAATCACGTGAGTCAATTCTTTAAAATAAATATTGTTCTTTTTATATACACATTCTATTGATTCTGTTTCTTTGGAGAACCCTAATACATCCCTTTTTGGTATTTGTTTGTTTGTTTGTTTGTTTGTTACTGCTTGTAGTGAAAAGTCAGAGTTGAGTATTCCAGATAGGATTAGACGTCAAGTGGGCACCATGTTGCCTGTACTTTTTTCTCATCAGTATTCGTTTCTACATCAGGTCAAGAGACTGACTGATAAGAGTAAAGGGAAATGAAATGGCTTTGGCATGAAGTGTGCAGAGCACGGTGCTGGTTCTGTTTAGCTTCAGGGGCTGTCTGGTCCCCATCTTTCCTTTTAGCCCATTAATGTCACGTTCCATTTGAGGTTGAGCTGTGCTGCAGTTTGCTAGGAAGAAGGAATGTAAGCTGCTTTTATTAATGGGTATCATGTTGTCCTGACCTTTCCTTCTTTTTTATTTTTTTCTTTCTGAGGAAAGATGGCTAGAATTTTATAGGTGCTGGTTCAAGTTTTTACTTTTTGATTTGTTTCAAAGTGGAATAAGCCTTATATTCTTTAAAGTTTTGTTTGATAACCAAATCATCTTCAGTATAGCACTGTTCAATAGAACTTTCTATGATAATGGAAATGTTCTTCCGTGCTGTCTAATATGGTAGCCACGTGTGGCTATTGAGCTCTTAAAATGCAGCTAATGTAACTGAGCAACTGAATTTTAAATTTTATTTGATTTTAAATCATTTAAATTTAAATAGCCACACAAGGCTAGAAGTTATGTTGCACAGCACAAATCCAAGTGAGTCTCCAAACATCAGTTTCCAGTTTTTGTTTGTTTGTTTGTTTATTTAAAGATGGAGTTTTGCTCTTGTTGCCCAGGCTGGAGGACAGTGGCGCGATCTCAGTTCACTGTAACCTCTGCCTCCTGGGTTCAGGTGATTCTCCTGCCTCAGCCTCCCGAGTAGCTGGGATTACAGGCATGTGCCACCATGCCCCGCTAATTTTTTGTAATTTTAGTAGAGATGGGGTTTCACCCTGTTGGCCAGGTTGGTCTTGAACTCCTGACCTCAGGTTATCCACTCGCCTTGGCCTCCCAAAATGCTAGGTTTACAGGTATAAGCCACCACGCCCTGCTCCAGTTTATTTTTAACAAGTAAAAGCAAGTCTCTTTTCATACAGTGACTTAATGCTAAAAAATATAAATCTTGACTACTCATAAATGAGGTCCTTGGACCAGCCCCACCAACCTCCTCTATGAGTTTCTTACACATGTAGAATCTCAGGTCCTACTCTAGACCTACTGAATCAGAATTTGCATTTTAACAAGATCCTTGGTTTATATGCTCATTAAAGTCTGAGAATTACTGATATAAACTATCCATACAAAGACTCTTAGTTGACACACAGAGGTGGGGAAAAGCAGTGAGGATTTTTTCTGAATTGCTTACATGGCTTCTTCTGTGTAGCCCCCATATATGGGCAAAGGGCTACCACCCTGGTCCTGGCATGACCTTTTTAGGGCAAGTATTAGAATCTCTCTATGCATGCTTTTGGTTTTTCAAAATGTTGCATCTGTTCACAAACTTGTGATATTTTTTTCTTGTTAAAAAATAGGGCAGAATGTTCGAATCTTAGGGATTTCTTAAAGTGAAAAATCACTGCTCCTGAATAAGTAGCCAGCTGTGCTGTGTGATATATGTGATGTGGTTCATTGATAAAATAACTTTCCAAGGTACACATGAACACCTTCGTTGATTTTCTATTTATTATCAAATCAATTCTAACTCATCGATAACATTAAATATAATCAATGTTTAATATTATATATATATTTATGACTCCCACATACCTGATACTGTTCTGTCATTATTTTGGGGAGTGAACATTGCAGTGTATAATAGAGACTGGAGGTGGCTTACTAGTCCACAATCTACAGACACATTCATTAGTTTCCAAAATCAATTCTGAACTTCTAAATTTTTCTGATACTATGGTGGGTGTCATATAAAGCAACTCATAGCAAAGTCATCCTAGTTTTTTAGGGCATAACCACATAATAGGCAGTAGATCATATTCACTTGCAGTTTTATTGAAACAACTCTAAAATGCTATAGAAATTGGTAAAATAATGAATAGAAAGTGCATAGAAGGATGTCATGGTATGTGATTTTGTGTTAGACTCTATCCTAGCACCTTTTTGTGTCTCTACCACTGTGTTCACTTCCCCTTCCTTCCTTTCTTCCTTCTTCCTTCCTTCCTTCCTTCCTTCCCTCCCTCCCTCCCTTCTTTCTTTCTTTCTTTTTTTTTCTTTCTTTCTTTCTTTCTTTTTTTTTCTTTCTTTCTTTCTTTCTTTCTTTCTTTCTTTCTTTCTTTCTTTCTTTCTTTCTTTCTTCTCTTTCTCTCTTTCTCTCTTTCTCTCTTTCCTTCCTCCCTCCCTCCCTCCTTCCCTCCCTCCCTCCTTCCCTCCCTCTCTCCCTCCCTTCCTTCCTTCCTTCCTTCCTTCCTTCCTTCCTTCCTTCCTTCCTGGTCTTCCTCTATCACCCAGGCTGGAGTACAGTGACTCCATCATAGCTCACTACAACCTTGAACTCTCTGACTTCAGCAATCCCGTATCAGCCTTCCAAGTAGCTAGGACTACAGGTGCACACCACCGTGCCTAGCGAATTTTTTTATATTTGTTTGGTAGAGATGGAGTCCCACTGTGTTGCCCAGGCATGTCTTGAATTCTTGGCCTTCAGCAGTCCTCCTGCCTTAGCCTCCCAGTGTGCTGGGATTACTGGCATGAGCCACTGTGCCTGGTCCACTTTTCTTTTTGAACTACTTCTAGTTCATATTATGTGCTACACTTTATACAGGGTACTTTGTGGTAACAAAGTGGGGCTATACATTTAAAAATAATAGTTTGCATCAAAAATATGGATTTAGGCCAAGTGCAGTGGCTCATTCCTGTAATCTCAGCTCTTTGGGAGCCTGAGGCAGAAGGACTGCTTAAGCCCAGGAGTTTGAGATCAGCCTGGGCCACATCACCAGACTCCATCTCTACAAAAAAAAAAGAAAAAAAATTAGCTGGGCATGGTGGGACACACCTGTAGTCCCAGACACTTGAGAGACCTAGACAGGAGGATTCTGTGAGCTCAGGAATTTGAGGTTACAGTGAGCTATGATTGCATCACTGTGCTCCAGCCTGGGTGACAGGGACCCTGTCTTGAAAAAAAAGAAAAGGATTTACTCAGTTTCAATCAAACTTAGGAATTGCTATCAGATCTAAGGTCCAACGTCCATCCATTCTGATTCTTAGTTAAGCATACATTATATACAAATATTAGTACAATGTTTTCCTTCATATTCTCAACAGGGAGTAGAGAGGGAGAAGGCAGAATTCTTCACATTCAGAGGTCACAGATTACAGTTTAAAATTTAGCCTGGGTTTTTTGGTCTGATGGATTTAAGTCCTGGCCGGTTCACTTATTTGTATAGAGGTGATAACAATACTTACCTCAGATGTAGCTCTAACTCTCTCAGAAAGTTAGAGGTTTTCTATGCTTTTTTCAGGAGATGGCCTTTGCAGATTAGAAGTATCTGGAATGTAAGATTTTGATTACTGAAGCCACATCCAAGGTGTGGTGTTATGATTTTGGGGAGATCTGGCCCCAGATGTTTTATACAAACACATATTGGTTGCAGACACTGTGGCTGATGTTCTTTTAATAGGTCCAATTCCAAAAGAATCTACATGCCAAAGAAGCTGAAAAAGACTTTCATGTGCTCTGACTGGGGACTCAGTGTGTATCTGACTTCCCTGAAGTATATACACCTTCATGAGATCCTCTTCTAGAGAATTTTAGGGGTACAAGTCCTTTAACTCTACTGTGGTTCTAATCATACTTAGCAAAACTTCCCTTGGCAGCTGTATCTACGTTGGCCTTCAGTGTCCTATGATGCAAATGCAGAGTAGCTGCCCAGATCAAGAATTGGTCCAGAGATCCTGACCTTGAACTCCTGCTAACCCTTGATACCTCTTAGTATCAACTGATTTCAATGGGAATTGTCCCAGGTGCTTGAAAATATTCGGCAGAAAATTGAAGTTATCTGAAATGCCACTACTCAGCGATAATAGTTTAGATTTTCATGTATTTAATTTCAGGGTTTTTTTAAAAAATGAGGGCACATTTACATGTATGTATATACATATTTACTTACATATGAATTAGATTGGTTTTAACCATCTTATATTCTGTTATTTAAAAAATATGAACAATCAAGCCAGGTGCTGTGGCTTATGCCTGTAATCCCAGCATTTTGAGAGGCTGAGGCAGGAGGATTGCTCAAACCCAGGAATTTGAGACCAGCCTAGGCAACATAGTAAGCCCTTGTCTCTACAAAATTAAAAAAAAAAATTAGGCATGGTGGCACGCACCTGTGATCTCAGCTTCTTGAGAGGCTGAGGTGGGAGACGTGCTTGAGCCTGGGAGGTTGAGGCTGCAATGGGTCGTGATCATGATGCCACTGCACTTCAGCCTTGGTGACAGAGTGAGACCTCATCTCTAAAAAAGCAAACAAAACCTAAACAATATAAGAAATCACATATCATGGGGGAAAATGCATGTTATTAAATATTTTCCAAGAACATGATTTTTAACGGCGATATTCTTTTGTTACGTGGGTGTTGCATTATCTATTTAACCATTCCCTACTGTTTGATTTTGGATTTTAAAAATTAGTTGACATTATAAAGAGCACTTCATTGCTACTGTTTCATATGGTGTGACTTCTTTCTTGAAACATATTCCTAAATTCAATTCCAGAGAGTCTGTGTCACTTATGTTCCCAGTAGCAGTAGCTGAAAATATGTGTCTCTTAGGATGCCAGCAAGCTCTGAGAATTAACATTTAAATGATGCCTATTTCATGAGAGCAACTAATTGTTTTAACTAATTAATTATTTTAATGAGTTGTTTCAATGTGTATGTGGTCATGTGAAACTTTACATTTATTCTGTAAAATTTTAAATTTATTTTATCATTTAAAAAATATTGGAGTGTTGAAGGTTTTTCCCCCTAGAACAGTCCTAATATTTTTGACAATCAAAGTGGTAAATTTTCGTTGCAAAAAATTCAGAAAATGCAGAAACATATAGAGAAGAAAATAAATGTCATTCAGAATTCTATCACTCAAAAGTCACTGCTGTTGACACTTGTGTGTGTAGAAGTCTGTTTGTATTTTCTGTGGCTACATAGCACATGCCACACAACTATTCATATGTTCTTTCCTGGAACCAGAATGGAATCACATATTGTTTTTGTAACCTAATCTTTCTCAACTAAAAATATATTGTGGGAAAAGCAGTGCAATGTTTTAGTTAGGAACATGGTCTTGGAAGTTGAACTCCCTAGGTTGGCATCTAAGCTTTGCCAATTATTAGCTACGTGACCTTGAGAAACTTGTTTACTTACTATGGACTCTTCTTTCTAATTTGTAATACAGAGGAATGGGAAAAATTGGGAATAATAATAAATGGGAATGATTTATGATCTATTCACAGAGTTGTGAACAGCAAAAGAAATAAAGCATGGAAAACACCCAGAACAGTGCCTGGCAGATAGTAACACTCCATAAAAGTGAACTTTTATTATCTTCTCATATTCATAACAGATATATATTACTGGGAGTATAATTGTATTTTATTCTGTCATTAGGGGTATTCTGTTGTATCATAGATTTTGTATTTGCTTGTATTAGAATTTACTGAAACAATCCCCCTTTGAGGTTGGTAATTTTCAGTTGTTTGTAATTTCTCAGTTTTATATTTTCCTAAGATGGATGATGAGTAAGGTAGTTCAGAGTTTCAGAATACTAATACTGGCTGTTAAAATTACTAGCTATGTCCCTATGAATTCTGGCTCTGCCACTTACTAGACAAGGTACTTAACTAAGTCTTATATTTCTCATGTATAAATTAGATATAAGAAAATTCTCATAAGGTTATTATCTGTTGTTGTAAAACAAAACTTAATGGTTTAAAACCATTTTATTTGCTCATGATTCTGTGAGCCACCATTTTGGGCGAGGCTCAGCTTGGCGATTCTTCTGCTTCTCTCACCTGGGATCACTCATAGGGCTGCAATCATCTGAGCATGCAACAGTAGCTGAGTTGTCTGAGTTGGCCTCCCTCACATGTCTGGTGCTTGGTGCTGGTTGTTGACTGACCATGAGTCTTCAGTAGGCAAGCTAGGGTTTCTTAACATGGTGGCAAGATTTCAAAAGTAGAAAGAGAAGAGGGAATCCTCATTTGTGACATTTGCGTGCATCTCATTGACCAAAACAAGTGACATGGGAAAACCTAGAGTCAGTGTAGGAGGGAACTAAGCAAGGACATAGATACAAGGAGGCATGTTTCACTGGAGGAGATCATTATGTAATAATATATTCTAGTCACTATAAAAATTATAATTAAAATAGAGATGATAATAACAGTATCTGCCTCATAGAATTATCATAAAATTAAATGATCCAATGCATGTGTACTGTTTTTCACAGGGCTGGGAACATAGTAAGGGTTCAATAAAAGTTAGTTATATTGAGTACTAGCTTGATTATATTCTTGAGAAATGTATTGAGATATGTACTTGATAAAGGCATTAGATAACATTGGCAAATTACATATTTTCACACATCTTTTTAAAAACATTGGATATTATCACTTTTGAAAATCATTGTCACATGGACAAATAAAAATAACTCATTATAATTTTTTTTGATTACTCATGTCTTTGTACACAATTTCCATGGATTTATGACTACATGCATTGCTTTAGTGAACTGCCTATTCATGCTCTTTGCCCATTTCTTAAAAAAATCTTTTAATTTTTGAATAGTTTTAGATTTACAGAAAAGTTGCAAAGCTAATACAGAAAGTTCCTTTATATCCCCTGTAACATCTTATGTTGCCATGGTACATTTGTCATCACTAAAAAGCCAACATTTGTGTATTACTGTTAACTAAACTCCGCACTTTATTCAGATTTTACTAGTATTTTCACAAATGTACTTATTTGTGTGCCAGGGTCTGACCCAGGGTACCACATTGCATTTAATTTTACAATTCTTTAATCTCCTGTGGTGTGTGACAGTTTTTCAGTCTCTCTTTGCTTTTCATGATGGTGACAATTTTGAAGAGTACTAGTCAGATATTCCATAGAATATTGCTCAATATAAGTTTGTCTAATGTTTTCTCATGATTTGACTGGGATTATGAGTATTTTGGAAGAATACCACAGAAGTGAAATGCCCCTTCTATCACATCATATCAGCAGTCACATGCTGTCAACATGACTTGTCACTGGTGGAATTAAACTTGGTCACTTTGTTTTGGTAGTGGTTGCCAGTTTTTTCCACTGTAAAGCCATTATTTTTCACTTTCTATACTTTATTCTTTGGAATTACTCTTTGAAAGCAGGTCACTAAGTTCAGCCCACACTCAAGATGGGAGTCTGGGGGTTTAAGCTCCACCTCTGCAAAGAGAAATGTATTAGTTTGTGAAGGCTGCCATAACAAAATATCACAGACTAGGATACTTAAGCAACAGGAATTTATTTTCCTACAGTTCCAGAGGCTAGAAGTCTGAGATCAAAGTGTCAGCAGGGTTGGTTTCATCTGAGCCTCTCCCTCTGGTGTGTACCTGTCTGGTGTCATTTTCTGTCTGTGCTTATAAGAAGACTGGTCAGATTGGATTAGGACCCATCTTAACAACTCAATTTTAATTTAAATACCTCTTTAAAGGTACTATCTCCAAATACAGTTACATTTTGAAGTACTGGGGGTTACAGCTTCAACATATGAATTTTCAGCAGACGCAATTCAACTCATTAACAGGGAGAGTATCTATATATATATTATTTGAAAATTTTCTGCACAGATTTGTCTCTTTCCTGCCATTTATTTTTATATTCAACCATTATTTACATCAGTATGGAATCATGTTTATTGTATACTTTGGATTATATCTAATATCATGTCAATAACTCAGTTCGTCAAATTCTTCTAGCTTGGCCATTGGGAATTCTTTTAGAATGGCTTATGCCCCTTTGAAATGCTTCCATCCTTTAGTTCTTTGAGGACTTTCTTATTTTATAGTGCTACAAGATGATCCAGGTTCATCTTGTATTTTTTTTTGTGTGTGTTCCCCAGCCCTGGAGTCAGCCATTTCTCCAAGCAACTCTGGTTCCTTTTACTGGAGAGTGACATTAAAAAGCCAAGATCTGGGCATTAGGTGTGCCAATTTTTTCTATGGGAATGAAATAGTATTCTTGGCCAAATGAGGTGGCTCACGCCTGTAGTCCCAGCACTTTGGGAGGCTGAGGTAGGAGGATTGCTTGAGATCAGGAGTTTGAGACCAGCCTGGACAACACAGTGAGACCCCACATCTCAAAAAAAATTAAAAATTACCTTAATGTGGTGGTGCATATCTTTAGTTCCAGCTACTCAAGAGGTTGAGGTGGGAGGATCGCTTGAGTCTGGCAGGTGGAGGCTGCAGTGAGTGGTAACCATGCCACTTCACTCCAGCCTGGGCAACAGAGTGAGACCCTGTCTCAACAACAAAAGAAATAGTGTTCTTATCTATTGGAACAACTCTTTCTATTAGAGATACAGTATTAACCTTTTGCCTGTCTTATGTTTCAAATGTTTCTTCTAATCAGCAAATATTTAGTATGTGCTTACTTTGTCTCTGGCATTGTTCAATATGTTGGAGATACTGCACTGAATACAACAAAATCCCACCTTCATGCGGTTTATATTCTAGAGAAGGCAATTAGTCAAATAACAAATAGAGAAGAGGAAACAATAACATATCATAGCATAAGATCCATGAAGAAAAATAAAGCAATGTGAGTGTTAGAGAGAGACTGAAGGGAGGACTATCCTAGGCCAGCCAGGGAAGGCTTTTTGGAGGAGGTAACATTTCAGCAGACACCCGAATGAAGAAAGGAAACAAGCTAGGCAGATAGCTGAGGGTAGAGCATCTAGGCAGAGAAAACAGGAAGAGCAAAGACTGAGGTGATTGCATACTGGCTGTACTATAGGAACAGCAAGGAGGCCAGTGCAGCTGCAGCAGGATAAATAAAGGAGGCAGTAATAAAAGATGACAGCAGAGATTGTGAGGGGATGGATCACACAGAACCTTATAGGTCACGGTAAGAGATGTGGCCTTTACTCTGAGTATGATAGGAAGCCATTGGAGAATTCTGAGCAGAGTTGTGACACGATCATGTTTATATTTTAAAAGATGTAAAGCTCAATATCACTGATCATTAGAGAAGCAAATCAAAACCACAATGAGATACCATCTCATGCCAGTCAGAATGGCGATTATTAAAAAGTGAAAAAATAACAGATGCTAGTGAGGTTGTGGAGAAAAAGGAATGCTTTTAAACTGTTGGTGTAAGTGTAAGTTACTTTAACTATTCTGGAAGACAGTGTGGCAATTCCTCAGAAACACCATTTGACCCAGCAATCCCATTACTAGATATATAACCAAAGGAATATAAATTATTCTATTATAAAGACACATGCATGCAAATGTTCATTGTAGCATTATTCACAATAGCAAAGACATGGAATCAACCTAAATGTCCATCAATGATAGACTACATAAAGAAAATATGGTACATATACACCATGGAATACTATACAGCCATAAAAAAGAATGAGATCATGTGATTATGTCCTTTGCAGGGACATGGATGGAACTAGAAGCCATTATCCTTAGCAAACTAACACAGGAACAGAAAATGGAATACTGCATGTTCTCACTTATAAATGGGAGCTAAATTATGACAACACATGGAGACATAGAGGGGAACCACACACACTGGGGCCTCTTGGAGGGTGGAGGGTAGGAGGAGACAGAGATCAGGAAAAACAACTAATGGGTCCTACGCTTAATGCATGAGTGATAAATAATCTGTGCAATAAACCCCCATGACACATGTTTACCTATGTAACAAACCTCCACATATACCACTGAACTTAAAATAAAAGTTAAAAAAATCTGTTAGTGGGAATGTAAATTTGTGTAACAATTTTGCAGAACTACTTGGTGTTATCTAATAAGTTGTAGAAGTGCATATCCTTTGACTAAGGAATTGCACGCCTCTGCATAAACCTACAAAAACTCTAGCATTTATGCTAGAGTACAAGGTTAAGGAGATGACAGCTCCATGTGTGTTATTGCCCTGAAGACCTTCCCCTGAGACAAGATGTGGCGGTGGAAGACAGTGATATTGATGATCCAGACCCTGTGTAGGCGTAGGCTTATGAGTGTGTTTATGTTGTAGTTTTTAACAAAAAAGATTAAAAAGTAAAAAAAAAAAAAAAAAAAAAAAATTAAAAAGTAAAAAAAACTAGTTTTTTAAATAAAAAAAGCATACAGGATAAGGATATAAAGAAGGAAAATATTTTTGTACAGCTGCAAAATGTGTTTGTGTTTTAAACTATTATTACAGAAGAGTCAAAATGTTTTAGAACATTAAAAAGTTTACAAAGCAAAAAAAAAAAAAAAATACCATAGGCCAGGCATGGAGCTGTCATCTCCTGTGATAACAAGTAGAAGGAGTACACCCTAAAATGATGGTAAAAAGTGTAGTTTAGTAAATACATAAACCAGTAACATAGTTGTTTATTATGAAGTATTATGTACTGTACATAAATGTGTGTGCTATGCTTTCATCTGACTGGCAGCATGGTAGGCTTGTTTACCCCAGCATCACCACAAACACATGAGTAATGCATTGCACTACAATATGATTATGGCTACAACATCGCTAGACAATAGAAATTTTTCAGCTCTATCATTATCTTGTAGGACTACAATTGTATATGCAGTCCATTGTTGACCAAAACATTGATATGTCACACATAATTGGATTTGTGAAAAGCATAAATGATCTGTACATAGAGTTGATTCTCATTAGTCATGGTAGTTATGGTCTATAAAGTTGCTGAGAGGAGTGAATTATTGAATAGTGAATGATTGCTCTTAGGAGAAGTACGAGGTTAGGTTCCTGTGAGCCTCTGGTCACAGCATTTTCATCAATCAATTAATACATAACCTTGTTTTATGTGTATATCTGTCTAATATATTATTGTTAATTTATTAACTTGAATTAATGGCCAATAGCACTATAATTTGTGCCTAAGTGAAGCTTATCTGACACACGGATATTCTCTGTAAGCCACCTCACAGCCTTCTTGGACTGGGGAACACTAGACGTAACTTCAGCACTAGGAAGGGAGGCCTTTTCACATAGCAAAACACCAACAAGGAGTATAAAAATATGAAAAATATGGCACTAAATAGATGGTGAAAGGACACTTGTTTACAGTATGAGAGCTAACATGAGAAGTCAGAGTGTTGCCTTGTTCAACCTTAGCTGGGAATGTGCAGGTGGGGCCTCAAACATTTTTCTGTTCCATGTATATTTGTGAATGACCATGAAAGTACAGGGATTATTGATTTGAAGGGTTACAAATACATTTTAGCAAGTAGGCAAATCCATAAATATGGAATTCATGAAAAATGAAGATCAACTGTAATCTTCACTTGCACCGTGTGAAGTAAGAGTTATCCTTATATCACAAATTAAAACACACACACACACACACACAAAATCCTGAGGTTCTAAGATGCTCTCGGTTAGTGGGGTGGAGAAAAGGTAAACCATGCTCCTTTAATTTCAAAGGCAGTGCTTGCACCTTTGCACTTTATATCTTGCTGCATTTGAGAAAGCTAAATTATTGACAGGTTCTGGAGTCAGCCAGGTGCTGCTCTCCTACCTATGTAAAGTTGTGATAAGTGAGCCATCAACACTTAGATGTTTGTCCCTAGATTGGCCTCAGACAGGAGTTAAAGTCTGTTTAATAAATTCATCTCCTTCTGAAACATGTATTTTATTTCAAATAGTCCCAGTGCTTGGATCTTTCTTATAGGAGCTACAAGTCAGTATGCTAGGAGAATGGTTGTTGTATCATCTTTATTAATATGGCCCCCTCATCTCAGAGGCTTTTTCCTAAAAAGCTTATTTCTATTCATTTCAAAAGTAATCTGTCTTAGTCCATGTTCTGGACTGACCACCAGTTGCTATAACTGAATACCACAGACTGGGTAATTTATGAGAATAGAAGTTTGTTTAGCTCATGAATCTAGAGGCTGAAAAGTCCAGGTAGAGGAGTCAGCATCTTGTGAGGGCCTTCTTGATGCATTATAACATGGTAGGGGGCATCACAAGTCCCATCATGGGGCTCCCACCTTGATAACCTTATGTAATCCTAATTGCCTCCAAAGTCTCCACCTCCAATTAATATATAAATTTGGGGATTAAGTTTTCAACATATGAAATTTGAGGGCACATTCAAACCATAGGATAATCTATACTATTTTAGTAAATTTTGAAAATATAGATAAGCTCAAAGAATAAAATATAACTCACTCATATTTCTTAACACCAAGAAATCATTATTATTAACACTATGTGACTTCTTTCCATTATTTCCCTTTTGTTTTCTATATATATATATGTTTGAATAGACATATATACATATATTAGGAATTGCAGTTATCCTCTATATGATAGTTTTAGCTTTTTTATGTAAGGATATATTTTGGAGATATTTAAATATTATGATGTACGATATACCATACTTTATTGATCTATTTATACTGCTTTCCATTTTTAGCTATTTCAAATATATTTCTAATTCCACATTGTTTAAGATGAATATTACCACACATTCCTAATTATTATGTGGAAATAAAATTGTTGCATCCAAGCGTATGAACATTTTCAGAGTTTTTTTTTTTTTGTTTTTTTGTTTTTGTTTTTTTGAGATGGAGTCTTGCTCTTATTGCCCAGGCTGGAGTGCAATGGCGCGATCTTGGCTCACCACAACCTCTGCCTCCTGGCTTCAAGTGATTCTCCTGCCTCAGCCTCCTGAGTAGCTGGGATTACAGGCATGTGCCACCATGCCCAACTAATTTTGTATTTTTAATAGAGATGGGGTTTCTCCATGTTGGGCAGGCTGGTCTCGAACTCCCAACCTCAGGTGATCTGCCTGCCTCAGCCTCCCAAAGTGCTGGGATTACAGGTGTGAGCCACTGCGCCTGGCTGCTAGTTTTTAAAATCTAGTAATAATTATTGCTAGAGCTCTTCCAGGAAGCTTATGTCAATTTAGTTTCCCACTGGCTGTGTCCACCTGCCTTCATGCAAACAGGGTATATTCTAGGAGTTTTAACTTATATTACTTTCTTTTGGGCATGTGATAACGGTTTGTTCATACTGAATTGTAGCACCCATAATTTCCCCAAGTTGCGGGAGGGGCCGGATGGGAGATAACTGAATCATGAGGGCAGTTTCCCCCATACTGTTCTTGTGGTAGTGAATAAGTCTCACGAGATCTGATGGTTTTATAAGGGGTTTCCCCTTTTGCTTTGCTCTCATTCTCTCTTTTCCCGTCACCATATAAGATGTTCCTTTGCTCTTCCTTCATCTTCCACCATGACTATGAGGCCTACCAGCCATGTGGAACTGTGAGTCCATTAAACCTCTTTCTTTTATAAATTACCCAGTCTCAGATATGTCTTTATTAGCAGCATGAGAACAGACTAATACAGCATGTAAATGCCTTTGCAATTACATGAGTGTATGGTTTTTTTTTTTTAAAAAAGATTTAACTTCTTTGAATGCTCTCTAACTGAAATGAACTATAGTTTCAGTGTCCTCTGATAGTAAGCATCATGTGCCATGTGGTTATCTACACCATAGGGTGAGAGGAGGAGGCACGGATGTGGGCATCCCAGGGAACAACCACAAGATAAAGGAAGAGGGCAGGACACAAGATAAAGGAAGGGGGCAGGAAAGATGAATCCATGAAGGAGACAGAGACAGAGAAGCCAGAAAGATGCCCAGAGAAGCTGGGGAACAGGATGTCATGAGGATGAGAATGAGGCAGTTTCCATGAAACTGTGTGGACAATGGTGGGTGTGAGTGCTTCAGAAATTATTCAGAAAGTCAAATAAGACAACATCTAAAAATGTCTATTTAATTGAGCAACAAAGGAGGACAGAAATCTGAATGACTGTGGGCTGAGGTGCATGCGTCAGAGACCTGTATTTGGCAAGTTCCTGTTTCTATTTAGTTCCTGTCGGAATTTTTTGGAGTGTGTGTGGTGAGTGAATGTACAAACATGGATTATTCTGGAAATAGCTGGCACAGTTTGCTTCAGGCCACCTGCTTTAGGGGAGCAACAATTCCATAAATGCAAAGAAGCAAATAATTGCAGATATTATCTGTCTGCTTTTGAATGGCCATGAAAGGCCAATTCCAATTTTGTTCTAAAAATGGGCAAAAGTTTTTAACTGACCCGTTGT
Source organism: Pongo pygmaeus (assembly GCF_028885625.2). Taxonomy (NCBI): domain Eukaryota; kingdom Metazoa; phylum Chordata; class Mammalia; order Primates; family Hominidae; genus Pongo; species Pongo pygmaeus. The sequence goes on along the minus strand of NC_072376.2, from coordinate 160,320,344 downwards.
TGATGAGGTATTTTGAAGATGAATTTTCCTCCAGTCAGTAGCAGGGCAGCAGGAGGGAGCCAGCTATCCCAGCAATACGTTGGCGGTGTTTCATTTTAGTACGACCCTTCACCTGACACCAACTGAAATGGCACTTTTTGTTTTAGTGAGAGACACTTCTGGGTGAAAGGAATGACACACTCTAAAGTATCTCTTGGACTAAGCTGGGAAGAGCTGATTTAGATCTGAGAGAGCTTAGGAGTTCTTTCCATTCTGAAGTTTTTTTTTTTTACTTTGCCTAAGAACAGAATGTGAGATAATGAAACAATAATAACGATAGTGATGCTATTAGTAGCTAATACCCATTGAGTAATTACTCTGCTTAGGCTATGTACAAAGCAATTAATTGACAAGGTTACGCAATGCAGTCTTCACCATGAGCTTTATAAGATATGAAGCATTATGAACCATTTTACAGATGAGCAAAGTGAGGTGTGGAGCAGTTAAGTAACTTTCCTGAAGTCTCTCAGCTGATAACTTGAGAGTCAAACCTTGGCCCCTCTGATTCCAGGCCCTACTCTCACCTATGGCTACTTCTTAGGTCTGTAATGTGCCTGACACATAATAGGCACCCACCAGATGTTAGTTTCCTTCTCTTCTGAGCAGTAGTTGGCCTGAATGGCAGGCCTGTTATCTCTTGTCCAGTGGGATGGACACACACCAAGAACACAGCCTGCACCCTGGTCAGCCTAGGCTGGAATGACAGGCATGAGGGGGCCAAAGGTTGCAGAGCTCTCTGGACCCTCTGGGGGATTTGAGAACATTATATAACGTTCTGAGTCATTCTTTGGTCATTTTTCAGTATTTCTTTCTTATATCCTTAGCAGTGGTTCATTATTTTTATTATTAACTATTTTTCTTTCTTTCTTTCTTTCTTTTTTTTTTTTTTTTTTTTAAGAGACAGGGTCTTGCTCTGTCCCAGGCTGGAGTGCAATGGCATGGATCATAGCTCACTACAGTCATGAACTCCTGGGCTCATGCAATCCTCCTGCCTCTGCCTCCTGAGTAGCTGGGACTACAGGCATTCCCTACCATGCCTGGCTAATTAAAAAAAAAAACTTTTTTTAAATTAGAGACAGGGTCTTGCTACTTTGCCCTGGCTGGTCTCAAATTCCTGGGCTCAAGGGATCTCCTGCTTTGGCCTCTCAAGGTGCTGGGATTACAGGCATTTGCCATCATGCTTGACATGTTATTAACTAATACTTTAAAAATATTTTTAAAAACTGTGGTTTTTCTTACCAACTGAAGGTTGTTTACTGAGGTTTGGGAGGTGGGGAGGCATTTGAAAGGAATGTTCTTTTTATCTGAAACCCTAAAGTATGCTGTGAGGTTAATGGAGAGGAGGTTCTTCCTATTAGCTGGGAGCTGAATCAGTTCGATTAGGGAGTCAGCTTCAGGTTGCAGAGGTAGAGGAGATACTGACTCTTTTTCTCTAAATGAGCGGGTGTTTACACAGAAAATAAAATTTCATTGCTGCTTACAGTGCTCTGAAGGCATGAAGGAAAATGGAGAGTGTCCAAAGAGGAAAGCTAAGGGTGATAGTTTCTTACTACCCTGGTCAGATTTTGCTTCTTAGGAAGGAGTTAGGTAGTGAGCTTCAGAGAGCTGTCAGAGCCAAGCCCTTAACGGATGATGGGGGCAGAATGGCGCCTCCTACAGGCCTCCAAGGGAGCAGCAGGAAGCCACCTCAGGCTTTTCCTGGGTCTTGACAATCAGGCCTTCTCCTTTTGGGTCCAGCTAAGATAAGCGTAGGCATCCTTACTGAGAATAAAAATGCATTCAGGGACACCTATAATTTAACAGTCCTTTTAAAACAGAAAGTGAAAAGCTCAGTTACTTATCTATCTATCTATACACACACATATATTTCATTATTTATTTTTATCTAAAACATTTTTTAAGAGACAGGGTATAGTGTGCCATGAATGTCAATTTATTTCAGTTGGTCAAATCTGTATATCTTCACTAAATTTTTTTACTTTTATCAATTATTGAAACATAGGCAATCAAATCTCCAACTATGAATGTGATCTTTTTTGTATTTCTTCCTTTGGTCCTGTCAACTTTTCATTCATTTACTTTGATGCTTTATTATTACAACGTACAACTTTAGGGTTGTCACTTTTTTTTTGTTTGAGATAGAGTTTCACTCTTGTTGCCCAGGCTGCAGTGCAATGGCATGGTCTTGGCTCACCCTGCAACCTCCGCCTTCTGGGTTCAAGCGATTCTCCTGCCTCAGCCTCCTGAGTAGCTGAGATTACAGGCATGCACCACCAGGCCCGGCTAATTTTGTATTTTTTTAATAGAGACAGGGTTTCTCCATGTTGGTCAGGCTGGTCTCAAACTCCTGACCTCAGGTGATCCGCCTGCCTTGGCCTCCCAAAATTCTGGGATTATAGGCATGAGCCACCAGGGCATGAGCCCGGCCAGGGTTGTCACATATTTATCTCTGGTAATACTCCTTGTCAAAACCTCTACTTTGTCTATTGTCATTATAGCTACACTAACTCTCTTATTTGTAATGCTTGCATTGTATATCTTTTCTCATCTTTTCATTTCAAACATTTCGTGTCTTTATATTTAATGTTTCTTTTTCAAACAGCATATAGCTGGGTCATTCTCCCTCCCCTCTCATTTCATCCAGTCTAACACTCTTTGCCTTTTAATTGGCGTCCATTTACATGTGATGTTACAAGATTGGGTTGAAGTTTACCATGTTGCTACTTATTTCTTCTTTGTTCCTTTGTTCCTCTTTCCCTGTCTTCTTTTATGTTAACTGAGAATATTTTATTTTTCTATCAAATATCTTCAGTTATTAGGAGATAGAGACAAAACAAACCCTCCAAAAAACAAAGAATCCAGGAGCTGGTTTTTTGAAAGACAATGAACAAAATAGACCGCTAGATAGGCTAATAAAGAAGAAGAGAAAAGCATAAAATAGACAGAATAAAAAATGGTAGAGGGGATATCACCACTGACCCCACAGAAATACAAACTACCATCAGAGAATACTATAAACACTACTGTGCAAATAAACTAGAAAATCTAGAAGAAACAGATACGTTCCTGGACTCATACACCCTACCAAGACTAAACCAGGAAGAAGTTGAATCCCTGAATAGACCAATAACAAGCTGTGAAATTGAGGCAGTAGTTAATAGCCTGCCAACCAAAAAAAGCATAGGACCAGATGGATTCACAGCTGAATTCTACCAGAAATACAAAGAGGAGCTGGTACCACTCCTTCTGAAACTTTTCCAAACAATTGAAAAGGAAGGACTCTTCCCTAACTCATTTTATGAAGCTAGCATCATCCTGATACTAAAACCGGGAAGAGACACAACAAAAAAAAGAAAACTTCAGGCCAATATCCCTGATGAACATCAATGCAAAAATCCTCAATAAAATACTGGCAAACTGAATCCAGCAGCACATCAAAAAACTTATCCACCACAATCAAGTCAGCTTCATTCCTGGGATGCAAGGCTGGTTCAACATATGCAAATCAATAAACATAATCCATCACATAAACAGAAGCAAAGACAAAAACCACATGATTATCACAATAGATGCAGAAAAGGCCTTTGATAAAATTCAACATCACTTAGTGTTAAAAAACTTTCAATAAACTAGGTATTGATGGAACATATCTCAAAATAATAAGAGCTATTGATGACAAACCCACAGCCAATAGCATACTGAATGGGCAAAAGCTGGAAGCATTCCCTTTGAAAACCGGTATAAGATAAGGCCCTCTCTCACCACCCTTAGTCAACATAGTATTGGAAGTTCTGGACAGGGCAATCAGGCAAGAGAGAGAAATAAAGTGTATTCAAATAGGAAGAGAGGAAGTCAAGTTGTCTCTGTCTGCAGATTACATGATTTTATATTTAGAAAACCCCATCATCTCAGCCCAAAAACTTCTTGACCTGATAAGCAACTTCAGCAAAGTCTCAGGATACAAAATCAATGTGCAAAAATCACAAGCATTCCTATATGCCAACAATAGGCAAGCAGAGAGCCAAATCATGAATGAACTTCCATTCACAATTGCTCCAAAAAGGATAAAATACCTAGGAATACAGCTAACAAGGGAAGTGAAGGACCTTTTCAAGGAGAATTACAAACCACTGCTCAAGGAAATAAGAGAGGACACAAACAAAAGGAAAAACATTCCATGTTCATGGATAGGAAGAATCAATATTGTGAAAATGGCCATACTACCCAAAGTAATTTATAGATTCAATGCTATTCCCATCCAACTACATTGCCATTCTTCACATAATTAGAAAAAACTATTTTATATTTCATATGGAATCAAAGAAGACCCCATATAGCCAAGACAATCCTAAGCAAAAAATAAAAATAAAAAAAAAAGAAGCTGGAGACATCATGCTACTTGACTTCAAACTATACTACAAAGCTGCAGTAACCAAAACAGCATGGTACTGGTACCAAAACAGACATATAGACCAATGGAGCAGAACAGAGACCTCAGAAACAACACCACATATCTACAACCATCTGACGCCTGACAAAAACAAGCAATGGGGAAAGGATCTCCTATTCAGTAAATGGTGCTGGGAAAACTGGCTAGCCATATGCAGAAAACTGAAACTGGACCCTTTCCTTACACCTTATACAAAAAAATTAACTCAAGATGGATTAAAGACTTAAATGTAAAACCCAAAACCATAAAAACCCTAGAAGAAAACCTAGGCAATACCATTCAGGACATAGGCATGGGCAAAGACCTCATGACAAAAACACCAAAAGCAATTGCAACAAAAGCCAAAATTGACAAATGAGACCTAATTAAAGAGCTTCTGCAGAGCAAAAGGAACTATCATCAGAGTGAACAGGCAACCTACAGAATGGGAGAAAATTTTTGCAATCTACGCTTCTGACAAAGGCCTTATATCCACAATTTACAAGAAACTTAAACGTATTTATGAGAAAAAAACAAACAATCCCATCAAAAAGTGGGCAAAGGATATGAACAGACACTTCTCAAAAGAAAACATTTACAAGGCCAACAAACATATGAAAAAAAGCTCAACATCACTGATCTTCAAAGAAATACAAATCAAAACCACAATGAGATACCATCTCATGCCAGTCAGAATGGTGATTATTAAAAAGTCAGGAGACAATAGATGCTGTTGAGGCTGTGGAGAAATAGGAATGCTTTTACACTGTTGGTGGAATGCAAATTAGTTCAGCCATTGTGGAAGACAGTATGGTGATTCCTCAAGGATCTAGAACCAGAAATACCATTTGACCCAGCAATCCCAGTACTGGGTATATACACAAAGGAATATAAATCATTCTACTATACAGACACATGCACATGTATGTTTTCTGCAGCACTATGTACAATAGCAAAGGCATGAAACCAACCCAAATGTCCATCAATGATAGACTGAATAAAGAAAATGTGGCACATATACACAGTGGAATACTATACAGCCATAAAAAGGAATGAGATCATGTCCTTTGCAGGGACATGGATGAAGCTGGAAAACATCATCCTCAGCAAACTAACACAGGAACAGAAAACCAAACACCACATGTTCTCACTCATAAGTGGGAGTTGAACATTGAGCATACATGGACACAGAGGGGAACAACACACACCAGGGCCTGTTCTGGGGTAGGGGTTGCGGGGAGGGAACTTAGAAGATGGGTCGATAGGTGCAGCAAACCACCACGGCACACATATACCTATGTAACAAACTTGCACGTACTGCACATGTATCCAGTTTTTTTTTTCTTTAGAAGAAATAAAGGAAAAACAATTAAAAAATAAAAATAAAATATAAAATAACTAAAAGAGTATAATTGGATAGTTTTTAACACAAAGGATACATGCTTGAGGTGATGAAGACCTCATTTACCCTGATGTGATGATTATGCATTGCATGCCTGTATCAAAATATTCCAAATGCCTCATAAATATATACACCTACTATGTATTCATAAAAATTAAAAGTAAATTAAAATTTTTTTAAATGAATACATATTTTTGAAAAAAACTTCAGTTTTTGACACTATGCTTCTTTATTAAATTTAGAGTTTGCTCTAATGATTAAAATGTCATACTATCTTGTCAGTCTCCCTTGAAATGATATCATAACTAAGTAATTATTATACTTAAAACAATATAAGTGAGTGAAGATATTTGCAAAACATATTACCAATAAAGGTCTTGTATTTAGTATACTCAAAGAACTACAAATCAATAAGAAAAACATAAACAATTTAGTATAAAAAGATTTGAAAAGATAATTAAAAAAAGTTTAGATGGCCAATAAACATCTAAAAAAGTGATCACCTCATTAGTAATCAGGGAAATGCCAGTTAAAATCACAATGAGATAGCACTATACACCGAATATGACTGAAATTTAAAAAACAAAGACCTTTCAAACAGAGCTGGTGGGTGCGTAATCAGTACAACCATTTTGCAAGAACAAACTGACATAGTCTTCTGAACTTGAGGATATGGTGGTCTCTATGACATAGAAATTTACTTCTGTCGAAATGCATGCACATATGCTTCTAACCAGAAGTCCAAGAATACTCATAGCAGCTTAATTTATTATACTCCCAACAAGGAATATGCCAAGTTTCCATTAACAGACAAATGGACACATGAATAGCACATATATGTACAATGAAGCATTTTTCATTAGAGAAAATGAAGGAGCTATAGCTAAAGGGACAACAGAAAAAAATTACACCAATATAATATTGAACCAAAGGATCCATTCTCACAAAAAATTACATATGATGTGATACCATCTTTATAATGTTCAAGAATAGGCAACACTAAACTGTGGTGTTTAAGGATGTACTTGGATGATAAAACTATAAAGAAAAGCAAATAAGTAATTAACAAAATCAGAAAAATGTTTCATTTAGGTTGGGTAATGGGATTGATTGGGAATGGTACATATATATATTTGTTTTATGCAATTTTCTTTATGTGTATTGTATTTCACAATATTAAAGTAAAACAAAACCATTGGTTAGACTCTTCTCTGAAGACAGTGAAACTTTTTACCCCTATTGAGCAGACTCCTTACTTTGTAAACTCATGGTCAATGAATATAACATAGACTCTCCAGTTTATCTTAAAGAGATATATTTTGAAACCCAGGAAATGAAACTTCATTCAGACATAATGCTTATTTGAATAATTCTTTGGGGTTTATCACAACGTTAAAAATTTTATTTTCTGGATAAATGAATTAATGAATGGAAAGGTAACTAGTGTAAGAATATAGTATGGACACAAGAAAGACAGCAGAATGTGTAATGAGTTGCTAATACTTTGTTTCTTTCAATGGGCACAATCGGAATTCCATGCTGTCTACTTCAGTTTTTTTCTACTCTGTATTTACAAAAGAAGGTATAAAAATTTGAGAAGAGCTGAATGGAATCTTAAGAGTCATTTGATCCTACTAATACTAATAGACAACCCATGCCAAATGGCTGTGCACTTTATGAACAGTGCCTTTGAGGCTGTCTATTTCTTCTCTGGATAGCTTTAGGTATTTCCATCTTCTTTTTGGCATAGAGTTGCATTCTATCCCTGGGTTTTTAACCGAAAGTGACTTTGAAGATATGAGGAAGAAACACCCTTACAATGAGGACATTTTTGGGAAAAGGCTTGACGCTTTTCTTTTAGCATTATTTATGTAGAAGCCCTGTGAGCATAAGGTCCTTGAATAGCTTGTTCACAACTATGTGAATAACCCAAAATATCAGATGCTCAGTAGAGTTGAATGACCGAATTTTTAACTTCTATGGGAATACAGACTATTACATTGATGTGTACCTTCCCATTCTAATCTTTCTGATGTTTAATAAAAGCTATATGATTCAGTAGGGTGCTCACCTGAAAGGCAGGGTAGGTTTTGTATTTAGTCACAAATACGCACACATATAAAGAGGTGACAGGGAACCAAACACATTCTTCTAGGTTTAGTGGAAGTCCTCTCCGTAGAAAAATTCGGCCAAGTATACAGAGGCTCCTGTCCTATTGCTCAGTTGGTTTCAGTTCAAGACAGAGCAGAAGGAGAGTTATTATTTGACCTCCCAAATCATACACACACACAAAGCATAATCACATATACCCCTCCCAATGCAGTGTGCTGTCTAAAACTGTAACACTATGAGTGGTCATCTAAATTAATGAGCATTTTTGTGATGACTACTCATGAAGTTGGCCTGCTAGTGAGGAAGAACAGCTGTCAGTTACTCTTCTCTTTTCTTAACAGTATATTAAGTGAAATTTAATTAACTTCCAAAGAACAAACTTTCATAAAGTATTGAAAATATTTTTGATATCAATTTTGCAGGTTATATCTGTTTAATTTAGACTCTGGGTTTTCCCTTTAAAATACGTATATATACATACATTTATACATATATATGCACAATACTTTTAAAACTTCATTTTATTTGTTACACAGTAGTTCTACGCTCTTTTATTACATGTTCTCATAAACTCTCAGTCCTGACATTAATAAACAGAAAGTTTTATTGTGAAAAACTCAGTCACTTGAAATATGTTCTGTTAATATATTTTCGTTAAAGTGATAACCAGGAACTTACATATTATTGTTAAATTTAAATTATCCACAAGCCTTGATTCTACTTTAAGAGAAGTTTTTCGTTCTCTTTCTCTTCTCTTCAACCATAAAAGTTAATATCTTAAAAATTTTCTGTAGCCTACAGAAAGACACATACTGCATTTTCTCATTTAAATGAAGCAGGGGGTAGAATGTTGGTTGGTTTCTACCTCTTTCTACAGTGTATACATATATCAAAACATCATATTGTACCCTATAAATAAATACAATGATTATTTGTCAATTAAAAAAAAAAGGAGCAGTTACCTCTGAGTAGAGGGAGAGTATTGGCTAGGAAGGTACATGAGGAAAGCTTGTAGGTTGATGAGAATGTTCTGTATCTTGAGCTAGGTGGTTACTAGGCTATATGTGTACATAAAAATTCATCAGTCCGTATGCTAAGATTCGTGCTCTTTACTATGTGTGTATTATACATTCCTTTTAAATAAAGTGGTAGATTAAAAAGTAAAAATAAAAATCTCCCTAGCCTAGAGCCAAAAGCAGTTTCAAGGTTTTTGACTCTCTAATTTTCCTTTCCAGTGTCCTCCTTTATGCAAATTTCCAGAGAAACATATATCAACTAACTCCTTTTCTAGCATATGTAAAAGACACCACTGTAAAGGGGAAAAGCATAGAGAAGTTACAGGCTTACATGAGGTGGAAATTTCATTACGGCCAGAATTAGGCCTCATTTGACATGTTGTTAGGCTAAGCTTTTACCAGCTAAAGGTTAAGGGTATTAGAAGATCAATTTAGGTCACCAAATTACCTCATTTCATCTGAATATTAGCTTACAGACAGGTAATAGCATTAGTCTCTAAATGGAGGCATGAGGCATGTTGAAGCTGGAGAAATCCATTCTGTAGAGGAACGATGCTAGGTAATTAACATGTTTGACTCCTAGCCTACAATATAATGTATTTTAAATCCATATACTGCCTAAACGTTTTTCTGTAAGGAGGCAATCTGTCAAATTTGCCTAAATGAGATGACATTTAAATAGAAATGATATCTTTTAAATTTACTGTAGTAGGGTCATTACTATTTTTATATGCCAGTTGTTAAATCCTGAATGTTTTGCATTCTAAATAAAGAGAAATTTTAGTTTTTACATGATAATTTTATGTATGTGAACAGGCATTTTAGATAAATGGTAAATATTTAAATTTTCCTCTTCATAAAGTAGTAAAATGTATTATATATATGTATGCAACAATTTGAATGATAATGGTTTTCAACAAAAATTATAATCAGTTTTAAATAGGAGGGCATGTTTTGGCTTATTAAATTTCTATATGTAGTATTCAGTAAAGTAGAAATATTTTTGTCTCCATAAATTAAAAAAAGTCAGAGAGCCACTGTGAGTGGCTTTTCCTTAGGTAACAGGGATATTTTTCTAATTCAGTTTTCAGACATATTCATTATATAACATACTAATTTTCTTTGTTATTCTGACTGCAGATATGGCTTAGGAGAGGCCCATGCTATGGCCCAAACATCTTTATTTTTTCCCCTTAACTTCAGGTGTATTTGTCATAGACAGACAGACAGACAGACAGACACACACACACACACACACACGGAGCATGCAAATGAGGAATTTACAGAAATTAATTGAGATTAAATAGAACCAAAGAATGTGAACATGGGCCAAATGTAACATGAGTCTTAGCACATCTTGCTCAAGAATGTTGGAAAATCTGTAACTTCATTGTGTGATTCATATTTTGGTGATGGAGTTGCCATTAAACCTTTGAGGCTAATGAAAAATGGATAACAGCCCAGCGAGTTGAGTGTGGGAATGTCCTCAGAAAGCAGATTCTCCCTAAGAGAAGTTCAGAGGAGAAGCTGAGATCAGCCTAGTGTGAGCTGTGTAATTGGTCAATGTTCTAAGCTGAGGGCTGATCAGGGGATAGGCTTTGGGAGACAGTAAAAGTACTTCATGTTTATATAAAATCTTTTTGACTGCAAAGTTTAGAGAGCAAGCTCTGACTTGTTGGAATGTGATGTGAAGTTTCATCTTTGTTTTCCTCAAAGTAACCGTGTGCTCACCTCTTTTCTTTTTCCCTCCCTCCCTCCCTCCCTTCCGTCCTTCCTCTCTTTCTCTTTCTTCCCTTCTTTCTTTTCCTTTCTTTCTTTGGAGATAGAGGCTGGAATGAAGTGGAGCCACCTCAGCTCACTGCAACCTCTGCCTCCAGGGTTCAAGCGATTCTCTGCCTCAGCCTCCCAAGTAGCTGGGACTACAGGTGCACGCCACCATGCCTAGCTATTTTTTTTTTTGAGACAGGGGTTTTGTCATGTTGGCCAGGCTGGTCTCGAACTCCTGACCTCAAGTGATCCACCTGCTTCAGCCTCCCTAAGTGCTGGGATTACAGGCATGAGCCACCATGCCCAGCCTGAACTCTTTTGTTTATCAATGATTATTCGTGAAAAATACAGGGAGTCTCTAGGGTTTAGTAAAATGACGTATTTCATACTTTGAAGCAGTCAAAAACAGTCTTTTCCTAATATTCTTAGAGTTGTTCTATTTAGTTCTTCCCCACTTGATCAAGAAATATTTAAGCGACAATGGTTTGCCCAAAGTAACTTTTCTCAATTTTCTAAATTTTAAGTTTCAAGGATTTGATGTGTTTCTCAGATAGTATTTATAGAAAATTATTCTTTGATACTATTTGAGGTATTAGTTATACTTTTGCCATCTTATATATTTAATTCAGATTACAATCATTTGTCAACAGCATCCTTTGATTAATCTTTTGGGCGATGGGTATAATTGAAATTTCTAAGGTCAATTCTTTGTAAGCTTGAGTCACTTAACCTTTTTTCTTTGTTACTTACTCATTGTCATTATTTTTATCAGGCAGTCCGTGAACCAGAATAGGTTCAGAAATCTCCCATTTACTTGTTTTTAATTGTCAGGTAAAAATTATATATGTTTATTGCATACAACTAAAATTTATATATGTTTATTGTGTACAACCAAATGTTTTGAGATATGTATTCATCGTGAAATTACTAAATTGAGCTAATTGACATATGTGTTACCTCACATACTTGTCATTTTTTTTTGTGGTGAGAACACTTAAAATCTACTTTCTTAGCAATTTCCGAGAATACATGTCTTTGTTATTAACTATAGTCATCATGTTGTACGATAGATTTCTTGAACTTATTCTTTTTATGTAACTGAAACTTTGTACCCTTTGACCAACATCTCTTCAACCCATTGCTTCCCCTCAGCCTCAGGTAACCACCATTTACTCTATGAGTGAGATCATGAAGCATTTGTCCTTCTGTGCCTGGCTTATTTCACTTAGCATAATGTTTCAGGTTCATCCATGTTGTCCCAAATGACAAGATTTCCTTCTTTGTTAAGGCTGGAGTCACTTAACATTTAGTGAGTGCCCTCTGAGTATTTTAAACCTACCTAAGTTAAATTTAGAAAGCTGGACAACTGAAAGACTCTTGTTTTGAGTGGAACCAAAAGATTTCCTCACCTCAAAAATGAGACTGTAGACTTTGTTCTCCTACCCCTTCTCCTCTCCAGTTTACAAGGCATGTTTTTCTATGTTAACTGTGGTGCAAAGTTTTCTAGTGAACTTTATCTATGTAACTGGTAGAAAGTGCAAAGATAAGAAACAAAGCCAAAACACTCTTTCCCCATGGCAAAATCCTCCTCCAGCATTACCTCGTTTGTGAAACACTGCTTTATAAGGTATTGAATTAAGAGCTCGCTGGGCAACAGTCCAACACAGCACACCGCATGATGGCCATGTTCCATGGGAGACATTTTGGTGGACTCTTCCTTATGGGAAGACAGGATGGGATGGTGTCAAGTACACAGGCCTTACTATCTCTGTGATCTCAGACAAACTACTCACTTGCTAAGGAGCCTCCATTTTGACACTGGTGTATAATAATCAGGGTTCTCAGAGAAACAGAATCAATAGGATATATAAAATAGGAAATTTATTATGGGAATTGGCTCAAGTGATCATGGGAGCTGAGAAGTCCCACGACCTACCATCTGCAGGCTGAAGAATGGGTAAGCCAGTTGTGTAATTCAGTCTGAGTTTGAATGCCTGAGAACCAGGAAGCCAATGATCTAACTCCAAGTCTGAAGGACTGACAACACCAGGAGGGCTGGGAGGGTGTACACTGTGTCAGTTCCAAAGTCCAAAGGCCTGAGAACTAGCAGCTCCAATGTCCAAGGTCAGGAAGAGATGGATGTCTCAGCTCAATAAGAGAGAATTTATTTTTCCTACACCTTTTTGTTCTGTTAGGAACAATGATGTTCATACACATTTGGTAAGGGCAGATCTTCTTTACTCAGTCTACTGATTCAAATACTAGTCTTTTCTGGAAACACCCTCATAGATACACACAGAAATAATGTTTTACCAGCTATTTGGGCATCCCTTAGCCCAGTGAAGTTTACACATAAAATAAAATTAACCATTACAATTGGTAAAATGACAATAATACCTACCTGAGGGTTTTTGTGAGTTTAAACTAGGTTATGTATGTATAGTGTCTGGTAAATAGGAACCACTTATAAAAGGCAGCTGTTAGTGTCATTCTATGGAAACTTAATTTAATTAATTGACAATATTACTGACTAAAACCTTAAGGTTTTCGGTAGGAAAAGATAGCTTTCTCTCTCTGTTCTCTTCTTCTCATTCTAAGGTATCATCTCTCTGCTTCTGTCTCCATTACAAAATATTTCACATTTTTTTATTTTTAAGAAGATAATAAAAAATAATTTATTATATATAATATATGTATTATAGTAATGATTATAACTGCAACAAATATACTTTTATTATTTATTTTTATTTCAGTAAGTTTTTGGGGAACAGGTGGTGTCTGGATACATGAATAAGTTCTTTAGTTGTGAGTTCTGAGATTTGGGTGCACCCATTACCTGAGCAGTGTACACTGTACCCATGTGTAGTCTTTCATCCTTCACCCACCTCCCACCCTTTCCCCTGAGTAACCCAAGTCCACTGTATCATTCTTATGCCTTTGGGTCCTCATAGGTTATGAGTGAGAACATATGATGTTTGTTTTTCCATTTCTGAGTTATTTAATACTTCACTTAGAATAATGGTCTCCAATTCCATCCAGGTTGCTGCAAATGTCATTAATTCATTCCTTTTCATAGCTGAGTAGTATTCCATGGTGTGTGTGTGTGTATATATATATATATATATATATATATATATATATACCACATTTTCTTTATCTATTAGTTGATTGATGGGCATTTGGGCTGGTTCCATATTTTTGCAATTGTGAATTGTGCTGCTATAAACATGTATGTGCAAGTATCTTTTCCATATAATGACTTCTTTTCCTCTGGGCAAATACCCAGAAGTGGGATTGCTGGATGAAATGGTAGATCTACTTTTAGTTCTTTAAGGAATCTCCACACTGTTTTCCATAGTGGTTATACTAGTTTACCTTCCCATTAACAGTGTAAAAGTGTTCCCTTTTCACCACATCCACGCCAACATCTATTATGTTTTAGTTGTTTATGGCCATTCTTGCAGGAGTAAGGTGGTATTGCAACGTGGTTTTGATTTCCATTTCCCTGATAATTAGTGATGTTGAGCATTTTTTTCTGTTTGTTGGCCATTTGTACATCTTCTTTTGAGAATTGTGTATTCATATCCTTAGCCCTTTTTTTGATGGGATTGTTCGTTTTATCTTGCTGATTTGTTTGAGTTCCTTGTAGATTCTAGATATTAGTCTTTTGTTGGATGTATAGATTACAAAGGTTTTCTCCCACTCTGTGGGTTGTTTTTTTTACTCTACTGATTATTTCTTTTGCTATGGAGAAGGTTTTTCATTTAATTAGGTCACATCTATTTATCTTTGTTTTTGTTGCATTTGGTTTTGGGTTCTTTGTCATGAAGTCTTTGCCTAAGCCAATGTCTAGAAGGGACGTTTCTAGAAAGGACGTTATCTTCTAGAATTTTTATGGTTTCAGGTCTTAGATTTAAGTCTTTGATCTATCTTGAGTATTTTTTTGTATAAGGTGAGAAATGAGGATCCAGGTTCATTCTTCTACATGTGGCTTACCAATTATCCCAGCACCATTTGTTGAATAAGAGGTCCTTTCCCCACTTTATATTTTTGTTTTCTGTGTCAAAGATCAGTTGACTGTAAGTATTTGATTTTATTTCTGGATTCCATTTGTCAATATGCTTGTTTTTATACCAGTATCATGCTGTTTTGGTGACTATGGCCTTATAGTATAGTTTGAAGTCAGGTAATGTAATTCCTCCAGATTTGTTCCCTTTTCTTAGTCTTACTTTTGCTATCCAGGCTCTTTTTTGGTTCCATATGAATTTTAAAATTGCCTTTTGTAGTTCTGTGAAGAATGGTGGTGATATTTTGATGAGAATTACATTGAATCTTTATGAAGTCAGTATCACTCTAATACCAAAACCAGGAAAGGACATAACAAAAAAAGAAAACTACAGATCAATACCTTTAATGAACATAGATATAAGAATCCTCAACAAAATACTATCTAACCGAATCCAACAGCATATCAAAAAGATAACCCGCCATGATCAAGTGGATTTCATACCAGGGATGCAGAGATGGTTTACCATCCACAAGTCAATAAAATGTAATACACCGCATAAACAGAATTAAAAACAAAAATCACATGATCATCTCATTAGATGCAGAAAAAGCATTTGACAAAATCCAGCATCTCTTTATGATTAAAACCCTCCACAAAATAGGCATGGAAGGGATATACCTTAAGGTAATGAAAACCATCTATTACAAACTCACAGCCAACATTACACTGAACAGGGAAAAGTTGAAAGCATTCCCCCTGATAACTGCAACAAGATAAGGAAGCCCACTTTTACCACTTCTATTCAACTTAGTACTGGAAGTCCTAGCCAGAGCAATCAGACAAGATAAAGAAATAAAGGGCATCCAGAGGAAGTCAAACTGTTGCTGTTTGCTGATGGTATGATCATATACTTAGAAAACCCTAAAGAATCATCCAAAAAGCTCCTAGAACTGGTAAATGAATTCAGCAATGTAGGAATAAACTTAACCAAGGAGGTGGAAGACCTCTACAAAGAAAACTATGAAACACTGCTGAAAGAAATCAAAGACAACACAAACAAATGGAAACACATCCCATGCTCATGGATGGGTAAAATCAATACTGTGAAAATGACCATACTGCCAAAAGGAATCTACAAATTCAATACAAAATATTTCACATTTTAAATGGTGAGCTTTTGGCATATCTAACTTCTCATTAGGGTGGAGTTTTCAATCTAGTACAAACCAGTCAAAGTTTTTCTTAAAAATTGACCACATAATTGACTGGCATTCGGTTTTATCACTTCTAACCTTGGTATGTAAAGACAGAAGTGATAATTATTTACACATAGTTTTCAGAAGACTTACATTTAAAAATCCTGTCTTACAGCTAGAAGTGATGCAGAAGAACTGGGAAACATTTTTCTTTTTGGGCCTGGGGTTAATTTTCTCAGTCAAATGTGTGAAGCTCTTCTTTCATTTTGAGAGAGTATTGCAGTTCTATATGTTAAATTTATCAGATGAGCAATCAGCTAAAACTGTTGACACTTTATAGCAAAGGGAGCCTTTTCTCCATTGTTTGATAACTTGTCTTTTCTGTCTGAGACT
Source organism: Pongo pygmaeus (assembly GCF_028885625.2). Lineage (NCBI taxonomy): Eukaryota > Metazoa > Chordata > Mammalia > Primates > Hominidae > Pongo > Pongo pygmaeus. The sequence continues at coordinate 160,303,981 of NC_072376.2, read as the reverse complement.
TCAACAGAATGGCCTTTAAATGTTCATATTTCTATCAACATTACATACATGATTACTTATGCGTTCTCTGAGAAGACAGAGGCTTTTTCTGCAGCTCTCCACTTTTCTTTCTGAAATCTCACCAGAATCATATAAAACATCCCATCCTAGCAATATCAGCTTCTTCTAGCATGCACCTCAAAACCCTTCCAGTCTCTACCCTTTACCCAGCTCCAAAGCTGCCTCCACATGTTCTGGTTTGTTAAGGCAGCACCACACTTCTTGTTACCAAGTTCTTTCATAGTCAGTCTGGGCTATTACAACGAATCACCATAGCCTGGGTGGCTTAACAACAAATGTTTATTTCTCAGCATTCTGGAGGCTGTGAAGTTTGAGATCAGGGTGACAGCATGTAGTGTTCTGATGAGGGCCCTCTTTCTAGTTTCCTGACATGGTTGAGAAGCGGGGTGCGTAGTTGTATTAGTCTGTTCTCACACTGCTATAAAAAACTACCTGAGACTAGATAATTTATGAAGAAAAGAGGTTCAATTGACTGACAGTTCCTCAGGCTGTATAGGAAGCATGGCTAGGAGGCCTCACAAAACTTACAATCATGGCGGAAGGCCAAGGGGAAACAAGGTACATCTCATGGTGGAGCACGAGAGAGTGAGTGAAGGGGGAAGTGCCACACACTTTGAAATCATCAGATCTCATGAGAACTCACTCACTATCGTGAGAACATCAAGGGAGAAATCTGCTCCCATGATCCAATCACCCCCCACCAGGTGTCTCTCCTAACACTGGGGATTACAATTTAACCTGAGATTTGGGTGCAGACACAGAGCCAAATCATATCAGTAGTCAAACTCTCTCGTCTTCTTCTTTAATGGCATTAATCTCATTCATGGGGCTCCCTCTTGAGCCAATTACTTCCCAAAGGCCCTGTCTCCAAATGCCATCACACTGGAGATTAGGGTTGAACATGTGTGTAGGGGGAACACAAACATTTGGTTTATAGCACTTCCCATTTGGAAAATAGATCCTGCTCCTTCCCTTTGTATTTGCTGTTTCCCCTGGAAAGTTTACCATTTGCTTCCTGCCCTCAATTGCATTTATTCTAATCATCTTTCAAAATTATATTCAAGTGATTTCTCAATTGAAGTGAAATCCCTGTAATAGTACAAGGCACCTCTCTTCTTCCCAGTACTTTCTCCTGTTGTAGTTTTGCCCATAATTGTGGCTTGTGTATTTCTCCTCTCCACTCTAAGCACCTAGACAGCAAGAGCAGTAGCCGAATTTATTTCAGTGCCTGGCACGTAAAAGTCACTCAATAAATGCTTGTTTTAAGAGTATAAGCTCTATGAGGGCAGAGGCAATGTCTATATTTTTCACATTTGTATATTCAACGTCCTGATGCAATAAATACTTTTTGGATGAAAAAATTTCCAAAGCACTTGCCCATTTATTATCATATTTGAGCCTTCCAATGCTCTCTGAGATAAAGATGAAAGTTAACTGCTCAAGTTCCCACCTTTATCACTTGGTGGAGTTTGACTCTGAACACAATACTTCCCTAAATCTAGTCCTTATTTATTACCTTGTTCTCTATCAAAGGCATCAAATTCTGATTTCCTGTATTTCCGTTCATTCTGATACTTTACTATTATTCCTAAGTACAAGTATTTTAGTTATCCATTTAAAATTTATTCATTATAAAATGTGGGATAAAGATCCTACATTTCATTAAGAAGTTATAGGTTTACATCATTCATCTTGTTAAGTGAAAATGTCTGTTAACACCAGACACACTCAGTGGAGTGTTCCGTTGAGCAGGTAAAGGCTTTGTGATACACATGGCAAAATATTGTCTGTATAATTTACCAAACCATATGGTCTTTCTTATGCTAACTCATTTTTCCTAAGACTGTAGTTTTAGCTGGTTGCTCATCTGATGTTTAACATATGGAACTGCTGTTATCTTTCAAAATCAAGAAGGTCCTCACCCATCTGTCTGTGAAAATCACCTCCAGGCCCAGAGAGATAAATGTTTCTAGATTCTTTTGCATCACATTTAGATGTGAGAGAATGAGTATCTAGGCTTCAGGTTTTGTTTTTGTCTTTTTCATTTACCAGGGAGTATTAATACCCATCCCATAGGATTATGTTGAGAATTAAAATAAATAAAATTAATGAAGTAAATATGTGAGAATACTTCCCACCCATAAAATAGTTTACAAATATAAGCTATTAGTTTATAAATATAAGCTATTATTTCATGGGTAGATGTGGAGATTGGCTAAAATTTGCCTTGTGGGTAAAATGATAAAGTAGAAGTTCATTTCAAACTTTTCCCAAATTTTTGTCTTTTTTCACTCTCCCTTCTTCCCTTTATTCTTATTGTTATTCCCAATGCCTGCTTCTTAGATTATTTCAATAACTCTGTAGCTCTGCCCACTAAATTCTCTCTCTTGTGCTCTCTGATGTCTGCTTTCTACTTCCAAAGTAATTCTTCTCAGATCTTTTGTGCTCTTTCCTTTGGATAAAACTTCCTTAAGGTCAATGACATTGTTGCATTCTTTTCTGTGTCCATCTTTAGTTCCTGGAATAAAGTAACTGCTCAATGATGCTTATTTTTAGTTTGTTTAAGAATAAAATCTGGTGGTCTAAAGCACAGTAGTCTCCCACTTCAGACCCACCATCCTGGTGATGTTTAAGACCATCCATTGGTATGTGAAAAGGAAATATTAGGAGTTCTATTTCTAATTAGCTTTCAGATCATACTTTTCAAGTTTTAAATAGCATATATTGGAAATGCATGCTCAGAAGTTTTTCTTATTGTAACAGATAGCTTTTTGCTGCACTAATGCTATGGAACAAGAATTCCCACAATATCAGTGGGTTACAGTAGTAAACCTTTACTTCTTGCTGGATAGGCTGGGGTTGGCTGTGGATCACCTCTGGTTGTCAGTTGTCTGAGCTCAGCAACAGAGTCTGCCTTGGATTTTAGGTCTGCTTGATGTCTCTCCTTATTCTGAGACTGGGAGCTAATCAAAAAAGACTCTTATGGTGAAGCGTGTGGTTGCAAAAGGCCTGGCAGAATCTGAGCCTGCTACTAAATTCTCTGCTGGAACTGGCACCGTCACATTCTATTGGTCAAAGCAAGGCACCTGCCCAGACACCATGCCAGTGGGGTAGGATCACATATTTATGTCTGAAAGGAGAGGGGAGAGTAAAAATTTGCTGAATAATAATCCAACCTACTACACCGCTAAAAAGCATGCAATAAAAACTGTGTAGCCATTGTCCTTCCTAGAGGATAAAGGGCATATATCATGGAATGGCACTCCTGGCCCAAGCCTGTCTTTCCAGTCTCATCTCCCAGTGATGTTCTTCATACATATTATGAGCTTGGGGATCTAGTTCAGTGAAGTGCTTTTCTTCAAAAGCCCTGTTGAAGTTTCCACCTCTGCCATTTTTGGACAGTGATTCTGATTATGAAGCAGGTTGCTGCTGGCGGAGAAAGGAAGTCAAGTCACCGCTTCCAAAGTTTGTAGCAAGAAGTAGTCTGCGCTGAGCTGGAATCAGATCCAGGAGTAGCAGTGAGGGGTGATTTGGAAGGCGCAGCTCTCAGTTTCATTGAGTTTGGAATTATTGATCAAGTAAGTCCAGGATGTCCATGCAAGGAATTCCAAAGTCAGGGTTCAGCTCTTTGGCTGAGTATAGTACCTAGCATCTGATGGACCCTCAAAAATTATTTATTGTGAGGTTTATGTATTCACATATGACCACCTCAGACCAACTCCATAGCTGTCACCTTGTTTTGAGCCACTAGTATATTGTATCCAGATTTTTGAGATAGTTGCCTGACTGGCTTTTCTGTTTTTTCTTTGCTTCTATTGAGTCTTATTCCCAGACCATGTCACCCTATTCCTCAAAACCTTTACTTGCTTTTCTTCTCAGTGGGAGCCAAAGTTCCCACAGTGGTTGATATGGTTTGGCTCTGTGTCCCCACCTAAATCTCATTTCGAATTTTAATTCCCGTGTGTTGAGGGAGGGACCGGGTGGGAGGTGATTGGAGCATGGGGGCATTTTCCTCCATGCTGTTCTCATGATATTGAGGGAATTCTCACGAGATCTGATGAAAAGTGTGTGTCTTTCTTCACTCTGTCTCTCTCACTTGCTGCCATGTAAGATGTGCCTTGCTTTCCCTCCTGCCGTGATTGTAAAGTTTCCTGAGGCCTTCCCAGCCATGCAGAGCTGTGAGTCAATGAAACCTTCCTTTCTTTATAAATTACCCAGTCTCAGTAGTTCTTTATGGCAGTGCGAAAACAGACTAATACAGTGGGCTACAAGGCCCTAATGATCTGGCTCCTTTTTTTTCTCTCTCTTTATGTCTCCTACAACTCAACTTCTTCTGTCTACCCCAACCACTCTGACCTTCACATTATTCTTTGAATACATAATTCCTTCAGCTTACCAGTCATACTCTTGTGCAGACAGCTCCCTCAACATGAATGACATTCACACGAGTCACATGACTTATTCCTTTGGCTCCCCCAGGGCTTTGCTGAAACATTGCTTCCTCAGGAGGCCTTCTTGACTATCCTGTCTAAAGTTGCACTTCTCCAACACAGCTGCCATCCTCTGCCATGATGACATATAGATATATGTAATACTACATATAGATATATGTAATATTTATTACATATTTCTCCATGGTGCTTCTGTTTGACAAATGTCTTAATTTTTTTTTGTTTATGGTCTGGTTCCTTTGGTAGAGTGTAATTTCCCTGAGGGTAATTATTTTTGTTCTTTTGTTCACTTTAGCACTAAGAATCATTTCCGCACACACTAGTAGGTCCTCAATCAATATTTAGTCAACCAGTTAATGAAACATTCACTGTATTTACTAGTAAAAGTGCTATCTTTATTCTTTATTTTGCCATAGCACATTATTTGTACCCATTTTATAGTATATGTCATGTTCTAACAGTATAGAATTAATCTGTATATTGCTTATCTCTCCCACCAAGGTGGGTACCCAGAGCTGAGTTTTGTGTGTATTTAATAAATTTTTTATGAACTGGATCTATACTCTTGAAGACATTTCATTATCCTTTTACTTTCTTCTGGTGAACCACTACTGTCTCACATTCCAATTGATCACTTCTTAGACACCTAGTAGTTGGACTCTCACTGTTTGTGTGGACAGCCTATTCAGATATAGGTTTATTACATTTATTCAATCTTCTGTATTTTTAAAAGTTACTCTTTCTTTGGGCTTGGATGTTCATCTTACTAAGAAGCATGAAATTCTTGGCATTGCCAGAACAATCTCAACTTTCAATAATGATTTAGGTTAAGAGGGTTTGAGGCTCCAAGTTTTATGCCAGAATATTTAAAAGTGATTGCACCATGAAAAAGAAACAGAAATAGGGAAGAGGTTGGGGAGAGCAAAGAGAAAAAAATAAAAATTAGACTCAGAAGAGGATCTAGTGGCACTCATTCAAAAATTATTGTTGGCCTCCTCCAACAATGGGCGCTGCAGAGACTAAAGAATGTTTCCAGGTTACCCCCTATAAATAGCTGCTGTATACATTGTTTAGGTTGTGTACTGCACAAGGGTACCATATCAATAAGGGTTGCATTCATACATATAGACATACTTATCATATTAAAATTTTACAATAGTTCTGTCCTAATTATTGACTCCTAAGAGGGATAATCTGAATATTTGTTATGACAACTTTCTGGCTGGTGACAGTGAGGAGTTTGCGCTTCCAAAATCAGCATAGTGTGACAAATTTCCAACAGATAGATGTTTTGTGTCTTATTATGACAGAGAAGATCTATATCATTCTGCTTTACCTTAAAGAAGAGGGATTAGTTTAATAATAATAATAATAATAAAACCTTGTTGATATAATAACCTGTCTTTTTTTTTAAATCCATTTCCTTAGAATTTTCTTTTTTCTTTTTTATTTATTTTTTTATTTACTTTTATTTATTTTTATTTATTTATTTATTTATTTTTTACTTTAAGTTCTAGAGTACATGTGCACAACGTGCAGGTTTGTTACATATGTATACATGCGCCATGTTGGTGTGCTGCACCCATTAACTCGTGATTTACATTAGGTATATCTCCTAATGCTATCCCTCCCCACTTTCCCCCACCCCATGATAGGCCCCAGTGTGTGATGTTCCCCTTCCTGTGTCCAGGTGTTCTCATTGTTCAATTTTCACCTATGAGTGAGAACATGCGGTAATAACCTCAGTGTTTAAACAGGTAGCTTCTTATTTATCTTGGTGAATATCTTTAAAAAATCCCCTGGCCGGGCCCGGTGGCTCACACCTGTAATCCTAGCACTTTGGGAGGCCAAGGTGGGCGGATCACGAGGTCAGGAGATTGAGACCATCCTGGCTAACAAGGTGAAACCCCATCTCTACTAAAAATACAGAAAATTAGCTGGGCGTGGTGGCAGGCGCCTGTAGTCCCAGTTACTCCGGAGGCTGAGGCAGGAGAATGGCATGAACCCGGGAGGCAGAGCTTGCAGTGAGCCGAGATCATGACACTGCACTCCAGCCTGGGTGACAGAGCGAGACTCTGTCTCAAAAAAAAAAAAGAAAAAAAAATCCCCCACCGGTTTTAGTAGCGTCTTAGCTGGGTGTTTTATCCTATAGTTTATACCACCTGCTATGTGTTTCCTGGACTAGAATTGAATAACTAAGTAACCAATGAATCTATAAATTCCAACATTATGATACAAATTACTATATAATGATCCAATTTCCATTAATGATCCAGAAAGTATATTTTAGATAGAAATAAATCAGAGATTACCATGTAACAATTTGTTAATTATGTTATAGCATTGGCTTTTTAACTACTTAAAATTTGGAGATATGTATATAATATTATTTGAAAATGTTACAAATTTCTGGAAAAGATGCTATTTCCTCTCAGATGTTCCAAAGAAAATTTAAATAAATTATCAGCATTAGAAAGGAAATAATTGGGAAACTGCTAGAAAAAAATTAAGAAAAACTTTGGCTGGTTAAATAAGTTTTCTGGAGAAATAGGTGCAATGACAGAACAAAAGAGGAAAAAGTTTTGAGCTACACTTTTCAGCAGAATATAGCACAGATATGTCATTAATGAAGCAGGATGTGAATTTTCCTTAGATCTATATGTCAACTCTAAATAAAAAAATGTAAAGAATAATTTGAAGGGGAAGTGCCACCTGCCTTCAAATTCATTCAACTGAGCATCCTTTTTTTTTTTTTTGGATCCAGATTCATGACCATCTAATTAGATTATCAGACACTTGCCTCCACCTCCAAATTCATTCAACTGAGCATTCTTTTTTTTTTTTTTTTTTTTTTTTTTTTTTACTAGGAGACAGTATTTTATTCAAGGCAAGATTGAGGTCTTTTTTTTTTTTTTTTTTTTTTTTGATTTTTTTATTTTTATTATTATTATTATTATTATTATACTTTAGGCTCTATGGTACATGTGCGCAATGTGCAGGTAAGTTACATATGTATACATGTGCCATGCTGGTGCGCTGCACCCACCAACTCGTCATCTAGCATTAGGTATATCTCCCAATGCTATCCCTCCCCCCTCCCCCCACCCCACAACAGTCCCCGAAGTGTGATGTTCCCCTTCCTGTGTCCATGTGTTCTCATTGTTCAATTCCCACCTATGAGTGAGAATATGCGGTGTTTGGTTTTTTGTTCTTGCGATAGTTTACTGAGAATGATGATTTCCAATTTCATCCATGTCCCTACAAAGGACGTGAACTCATCATTTTTTATGGCTGCATAGTATTCCATGGTGTATCTGTGCCACATTTTCTTAATCCAGTCTATCATTGTTGGACATTTGGGTTGGTTCCAAGTCTTTGCTATTGTGAATAATGCGGCAATAAACATACGTGTGCATGTGTCTTTATAGCAGCATGATTTATAGTCCTTTGGGTATATACCCAGTAATGGGATGGCTGGGTCAAATGGTATTTCTAGCTCTAGATCCCTGAGGAATCGCCACACTGACTTCCACAATGGTTGAACTAGTTTACAGTCCCACCAACAGTGTAAAAGTGTTCCTATTTCTCCACATCCTCTCCAGCACCCGTTGTTTCCTGACTTTTTAACGATTGCCATTCTAACTGGTGTGAGATGGTATCTCATTGTGGTTTTGATTTGCATTTCTCTGATGGCCAGTGATGGTGAGCATTTTTTCATGTGTTTTTTGGCTGCATAAATGTCTTCTTTTGAGAAGTGTCTGTTCATGTCCTTTGCCCACTTTTTGATGGGGTTGTTTGTTTTTTTCTTGTAAATTTGTTGGAGTTCATTGTAGATTCTGGATATTAGCCCTTTGTCAGATGAGTAGGTTGCAAAAATTTTCTCCCATTTTGTAGGTTGCCTGTTCACTCTGATGGTAGTTTCCTTTGCTGTGCAGAAGCTCTTGAGTTTAATTAGATCCCATTTGTCAATTTTGGCTTTTGTTGCCATTGCTTTTGGAGTTTTAGACATGAAGTCCTTGCCCATGCCTATGTCCTGAATGGTATTGCCTAGGTTTTCTTCTAGGGTTTTTATGGTTTTAGGTCTAACATTTAAGTCTTTAATCCATCTTGAATTAATTTTTGTATAAGGTGTAAGGAAGGGATCCAGTTTCAGCTTTCTACATATGGCTAGCCAGTTTTCCCAGCACCATTTATTAAATAGGGAATCCTTTCCCCATTGCTTGTTTTTGTCAGGTTTGTCAAAGATCAGATAGTTGTAGATATGTGGCGTTATTTCTGAGGGCTCTGTTCTGTTCCATTGATCTATATCTCTGTTTTGGTACCAGTACCATGCTGTTTTGGTTACCGTAGCCTTGTAGTATAATTTGAAGTCAGGTAGCGTGATGCCTCCAGCTTTGTTCTTTTGGCTTAGGATTGACTTGGCGATGCGGGCTCTTTTTTGGTTCCATATGAACTTTAAAGTAGTTTTTTCCAATTCTGTGAAGAAAGTCATTGGTAACCTGATGGGGATGGCATTGAATCTGTAAATTACCTTGGGAAGGATGGCCATTTTCATGATATTGATTCTTCCTACCCATGAGCATGGAATGTTCTTCCATTTGTTTGTATCCTCTTTTATTTCCTTGAGCAGTGGTTTGTAGTTCTCCTTGAAGAGGTCCTTCACATCCCTTGTAAGTTGGATTCCTAGGTATTTTATTCTCTTTGAAGCAATTGTGAATGGGAGTTCACTCATGATTTGGCTTTCTGTTTGTCTGTTATTGATGTATAAGAATGCTTGTGATTTTTGTACATTGATTTTGTATCCTGAGACTTTGCTGAAGTTGCTTATCAGCTTAAGGAGATTTTGGGCTGAGACAATGGGGTTTTCTAGATATACTATCATGTCATCTGCAAACAGGGACAATTTGACTTCCTCTTTTCCTAATTGAATACCCTTGATTTCCTTCTCTTGCCTAATTGCCCTGGCCAGAACTTCCAACACTATGTTGAATAGAAGTGGTGAGAGAGGGCATCCCTGTCTTGTGCCAGTTTTCAAAGGGAATGCTTCCAGTTTTTGCCCATTCAGTATGATATTGGCTGTGGGTTTGTCATAAATAGCTCTTATTATTTTGAGATACGTCCCATCAATACCTAATTTATTGAGAGTTTTTAGCATGAAGGGTTGTTGAATTTTGTCAAAGGCCTTTTCTGCATCTATTGAGATAATCATGTGGTTTTTGACTTTGGTTCTGTTTATATGCTGGATTACATTTATTGATTTGCGTATATTGAACCAGCCTTGCATCCCAGGGATGAAGCCCACTTGATCATGGTGGATAAGCTTTTTGATGTGCTGCTGGATTCTGTTTGCCAGTATTTTATTGAGGATTTTTGCATCAATGTTCATCAAGGATATTGGTCTAAAATTCTCTTTTTTTGTTGTGTCTCTGCCAGGCTTTGGTATCAGGATGATGCTGGCCTCATAAAATGAGTTAGGGAGGATTCCCTCTTTTTCTATTGATTGGAATAGTTTCAGAAGGAATGGTACCAGCTCCTCCTTGTACCTCTGGTAGAATTCGGCTGTGAACCCATCTGGTCCTGGACTTTTTTTGGTTGGTAAGCTATTGATTATTGCCACAATTTCAGCTCCTGTTATTGGTCTATTCAGAGATTCAACTTCTTCCTGGTTTAGTCTTGGGAGGGTGTATGTGTTGAGGAATTCATCCATTTCTTCTAGATTTTCTAGCTTATTTGCGTAGAGGTGTTTGTAATATTCTCTGATGGTAGTTTGTATTTCTGTGGGATCAGTGGTGATATCCCCTTTATCATTTTTTATTGCATCTATTTGATTCTTCTCTCTTTTTTTCTTTATTAATCTTGCTAGCGGTCTATCAATTTTGTTGATCCTCTCAAAAAACCAGCTCCTGGATTCATTTATTTTTTGAAGGGTTTTTTGTGTCTCTATTTCCTTCAGTTCTGCTCTGATTTTAGTTATTTCTTGCCTTCTGCTAGCTTTTGAATGTGTTTGCTCTTGCTTCTCTAGTTCTTTTAATTGTGATGTTAGGGTGTCAATTTTGGATCTTTCCTGCTTTCTCTTGTGGGCATTTAGTGCTATAAATTTCCCTCTACACACTGCTTTGAATGCATCCCAGAGATTCTGGTATGTTGTGTCTTGGTTCTCGTTGGTTTCAAAGAACATCTTTATTTCTGCCTTCATTTCGTTATGTACCCAGTAGTCATTCAGGAGCAGGTTGTTCAGTTTCCATGTAGTTGAGCGGTTTTGAGTGAGATTCTTAATCCTGAGTTCTAGCTTGATTGCACTGTGATCTGAGAGATAGTTTGTTATAATTTCTGTTCTTTTACATTTATTGAGGAGAGCTTTACTTCCAAGTATATGGTCAACTTTGGAATAGGTGTGGTGTGGTGCTGAAAAAAATGTATATTCTGTTGATTTGGGGTGGAGAGTTCTGTAGATGTCTATTAGGTCTGCTTGGTGCAGAGCTGAGTTCAATTCCTGGGTATCCTTGTTGATTTTCTGTCTCGTTGATCTGTCTAATGTTGACAGTGGGGTGTTAAAGTCTCCCATTACTAATGTTTGGGAGTCTAAGTCTCTTTGTAGGTCACTCAGGACTTGCTTTATGAATCTGGGTGCTCCTGTATTGGGTGCATATATATTTAGGATAGTTAGCTCTTCTTGTTGAATTAATCCCTTTACCATTATGTAATGGCCTTCTTTGTCTCTTTTGATCTTTGTTGGTTTAAAGTCTGTTTTATCAGAGACTAGGATTGCAACCCCTGCCTTTTTTTGTTTTCCATTTGCTTGGTAGATCTTCCTCCATCCTTTTATTTTGAGCCTATGTGTGTCTCTGCACGTGAGATGGGTTTCCTGAGTACAGCACACTGATGGGTCTTAAGTCTTTATCCAATTTGCCAGTCTGTGTCTTTTAATTGGAGCATTTAGTCCATTTACATTTAAAGTTAATATTGTTATGTGTGAATCTGATCCTGTCATTATGATGTTAGCTGGTTATTTTTCTCGTTAGTTGATGCAGTCCCTTCCTAGTCTCGATGGTCTTTACAATTCGGTATGATTTTGCAGTGGCTGGTACCGGTTGTTCCTTTCCATGTTTAGCGCTTCCTTCAGGAGCTCTTTTAGGGCAGGCCTGGTGGTGACAAAATCTCTTAGCATTTGCTTGTCTATAAAGTATTTTATTTCTCCTTCACTTATGAAGCTTAGTTTGGCAGGATATGAAATTCTGGGTTGAAAATTCTTTTCTTTAAGAATGTTGAATATTGGCCCCCACTCTCTTCTGGCTTGTAGGGTTTCTGCCGAGAGATCCGCTGTGAGTCTGATGGGCTTCCCTTTGATGGTAACCCGACCTTTCTCTCTGGCTGCCCTTAACATTTTTTCCTTCATTTCAACTTTGGTGAATCTGACAATTATGTGTCTTGGAGTTGCTCTTCTCGAGGAGTATCTCTGTGGCGTTCTCTGTATTTCCTGAATCTGAATGTTGGCCTGTCTTGCTAGATTGGGGAAGTTCTCCTGGATAATATCCTGCAGAGTGTTTTCCAACTTGTTTCCATTCTCCCCGTCACTTCCAGGTACACCAATCAGACGTAGATTTGGTCTTTTCACATAGTCCCACATTTCTTGGAGGCTTTGCTCATTTCTTTTTATTCTTTTTTCTCTAAACTTCCCTTCTCGCTTCATTTCATTCATTTCATCTTCCAGGGCTGATACCCTTTCTTCCATTTGATCGCATCGGCTCCTGAGGCTTCTGCATTCTTCACGTAGTTCTCGAGCCTTGGTTTTCAGCTCCATCAGCTCCTTTAAGCACTTCTCTGTATTGGTTATTCTAGTTATACATTCTTCTAAATTTTTTTCAAAGTTTTCAACTTCTTTGCCTTTGGTTTGAATATCCTCCCGTAGCTCGGAGTAATTTGATCGTCTGAAGCCTTCTTCTCTCAGCTCGTCAAAGTCATTCTCCGTCCAGCTTTGTTCCGTTGCTGGTGAGGAACTGCGTTCCTTTGGAGGAGGAGAGGTGCTCTGCATTTTAGAGTTTCCAGTTTTTCTGCTCTGTTTTTTCCCCATCTTTGTGGTTTTATCTACTTTTGGTCTTTGATGATGGTGATGTACAGATGGGTTTTTGGTGTGGATGTCCTTTCTGCTAGTTTTCCTTCTAACAGACAGGACCCTCAGCTGCAGGTCTGTTGGAGTACCTGGCCGGCCGTGTGAGGTGTCAGTCTGCCCCTGCTGGGGGGTGCCTCCCAGTTAGGCTGCTCGGGGGTCAGGGGTCAGGGACCCACTTGAGGAGGCAGTCAGCCCGTTCTCAGATCTCCAGCTGCGTGCTGGGAGAACCACTGCTCTCCTCAAAGCTGTCAGACAGGGACATTTAAGTCTGCAGAGGTTACTGCTGTCTTTTTGTTTGTCTGTGCCCTGCCCCCAGAGGTGGAGCCTACAGAGGCAGGCAGGCCTCCTTGAGCTGTGGTGGGCTCCACCCAGTTCAAGCTTCCTGGCTGCTTTGTTTACCTAAGCGAGCCTGGGCAATGGCGGGCGCCCCTCCCCCAGCCTGGCTGCCGACTTGCTGTTTGATCTCAGACTGCTGTGCTAGCAATCAGCGAGACTCCGTGGGCGTAGGACCCTCTGAGCCAGGTGCGGGCTATACTCTCCTGGGGCACTGTTTCCTAAGCCCGTCGGAAAAACACAGTATTCGGGTGGGAGTGGCCCGACTTTCCAGGTGCTGTCTGTCACCCCTGGAAAGGGAACTCCCTGACCCCTTGCGCTTCCCGAGTGAGGCAATGCCTCGCCCCTGCTTCGGCTGGCGCACGGTGCACTCACCCACTGACCTGCGCCCACTGTCTGGCACTCCCTAGTGAGATGAACACGGTACCTCAGATGGAAATGCAGAAATCACCCGTCTTCTGCGTCGCTGGCACTGGGAGCTGTAGACCGGAGCTGTTCCTATTCGGCCATCTTGGCTCCTCCCCTCAACTGAGCATTCTTGTTTTTTTTTTTTTGGATCCAGATTCATGGCCATCTAATTAGATTATCAGACAAAATAACAGGACATTTTTGTTGAAAATTATCCAATTCTTGTGAGAAAGTATAATATTCCAAACGAAATTCTAGGTAAGAATATTTCGGAAATGATCACACACAAATTCTCCCTCATGTTGAAAAATGGTTAGATTATGGTTATTCTACCTCGAAGATTATTTTATCATTACAAACATTTTGGGGATAGAAAGATTCACTAATGAATAAGGAAATTTGCTCTACAGTTAACATTTATTACCTATTTCTTGGTAAATATGATAAAAGTGAAATGTACATCAATAGTAATGTAAGTATCCCACACTGAAATCTTATAGAAAAATTTTATAACTATTAATGCTAGCAGAAATTATATGAAAAAGGGGAAAATGTTGGCATTGACCTCCTAGTATATGATTCAGTTTTTGGCAAGGATATATCTAGTGTGGAGAGGATTGTTCAAAAAAATTTGAGAGAGATAATAATGATTTACTATATTTTGCATAAATGACAGCAGAATGTTACAATATCATGGAAGATAGTTGCACAGAATACAAACACTGGCAACATAACATATTTCTTAGGGGTGGAATACAAAACCAAAATTGTAAAATTATGACAGAATCATTCAGGTAAAATTACGTGTAAAATATAATTTAATTATTTTAGATAGAATCTCTGATGTATGCCAAGTAGACAGAAATTATTATAAGATTTGTGGATTATAGAAATGCATATATTTCCATATGCAAACTCTTGGGGTGGAATTTTGCCCTGTAAATTAAATGACTAAGGAAGAATCATGTGTATGTCTTGTGGAACAGCAACTTGAAAAACTATAATAAAGGCAAAAATAATTTGACAGGCCAGGCGTATGACAAGTACAGATAGAAAATATAAGATTGCACAAAAGAGCCTTTTTTCATTGATCTGTACATTGATCTGTACATTTTTTAAACTTGGTAGTTATAAGTTCAACAGATCTATTGTACACCATGACCACTATGGTTAATAATTATGTAACGTATTATATTCTTCAAAATTACCAAGAAAACAGATTTTAAGCGTTCTTACCATGAACAACAAATATGTGAGGTAATATGTATGTTAATTAGTTCAATTTGGCCATTCCACAGTGTATATTCATATTTCAAAAGATTGTGTACATGATAAATACAGTTTTTATTTGTCAATTAAAAATAAATTGAAAAATTTCATGCCAACATAAACCAATAATAACCTGAAAAAAATTAATAGTTAACAATGCAGTATAAAAATATTTTTTGACACCACAAATTTTGTCTTTTTTAAAACTTTTATTTCAGAATCAGAAGGTGCATGTGCAGGTTTGTGGCCTGAGTATATTGCATAATGCTGAGGTTTAGGGTACAACTGATCCTGTCAATCATGTGCTGAGCATGGTACCCAATAATTAGTTTTATTTAGTACCCTGCCTTCTACCCAGTGGTCCCCAATTTCTGTTGTTACTATCTTTAGGTCCATGAGTACCCAATGTTTAGCTCTCACTTACTAGTGAGAACATGCAGTATTTGGTTTTCTGTTTCAGTGTTAATTTGCTTAGGATAATGGCCTCCAGCTGCATCCATGTCCCTGCAAAATACATGATCTTGTTCTTTTTTTATGGCTGCAGAGTATTCCATGGTGTATATGTATCATATTTCCTTTTTCCAGTCTGCCATTGATGGGCACAAAGGTTGATTATGTCTTTGCCATAGTGAACAGTGCTGTGATGAACATGTGAGTACATGTATCTTTTTGATAGAACCATACGTTTTCTTTTGAATATATACTCAGTAATGGGATTGCTGGGTCAAATGGTAGTTCTAAGTTCTTTGCGAAATCTAAATTCCATAGTGGCTGAACTAATTACATTCCTACTAACATTGTAAGTGTTACCTTTTCTCCACAGCTTTGCCAGCATCTGTTGTGTTTTTGATGCTTTAATAATCACCATTCTGACTGGAGTGAGATGGTATCTCATTGTGATTTTGATTTGCATTTCTATGATGATTAGTGATATTGAGCATGTTTTTCATGTTTGCTTGTATGTCTTCTTCTGAGAAGTGTCTGTTCATCTCCTTTGCCCATTTTTTAATAAAGTCATTTTGCGCTTGTTGAAATTGTTTAAGTTCCTTATAGATTCTGGATCTTAGACCTTTGTTGGATATGTAGTTTGTGAATATTTTCTCCCATTCTGTAAGTTTTCTGTTTACTCTGTTGATAGTTAATTTGCTGTGCAGAAGCTCTTTAGTTTGATTAGGTCCCACTTGTTGCTTTTTATTTTTGTTACAACTGCTTTGGAAGACTTAGTCGTATTCTTTCTCAAGGCTGCTGTCCAGAATGATGTTTCCTAGATTTTGTATTTCCATGGGATCAATTGTAATACCATCTTTGTCAATTCTGATTGTGCTTATTTGGATCTTCTCTCTCTCTCTCTCTTTTTAATCTGGATGTCTACTTCTCTAGCAAGATTAGGGAAATTTTCTTGACTTATTCTCTCAAATATGTTTTCCAGGATGTTTCCTTTTTCTCCTTCTCTCTCAGGAATGCCAGTAATTTGTAGGTTTGTTTGCTTTGCATAATCTCATATATTTTGAAGACTTTTTAAAATTCTTTTTTCTTTATTTTTGCCTGACTAGGTTAGTTCAAAAGACCTGTCTTCAACCTCTGAAATTCTTTCTTCTGCTTGGTCTAGTCTATTAATAAAGCTTTCAATTATATTTTGAAATTCCTTATGTGAGTTTTTCAGTTCCAGACACTCTGATTGATTTCTTTTTAAGATATTTATCTCTTCCTTCATTTCCTGGATTGCTTTAGTTTCTTTATGTTGATTTAAACCTTGTCTTGGATCTCAGTGAGCTTCCTTGCAATCCGTGCTTTGAATTCTTTATCTGTCATTTCTGAGTTTTTGTATTGGTTAGGGACCATTGCTGGAGAGCTAGTGCGTTCCTTTGGTGGTGTCACTACATTCAGATTTTTCATGGTGCCAGAATTTTCACACTGCTTTCCTCTCATCTGGAGATCCTGGTATTTATAATATTTATAATTACGTTCAAGCAGGTAAGATTTTTTCTTTTTCTTTCTTTCCCCAAAATATTAATGTTGTTCTGTTTTTCTCTTTTCCTTTCTCTATCTCCGTAGATGGTGTGACTATAGAAAATGCTAGGTAGGGTCTTTTGGCTTTGCCTCTGTAGCCCTATGCACTTCTTTCAGTAGGTTTTATATTGGGCTGTGTGGCTCAACCTACAGCCCATAGATGGCATTTATAGGTAAGAGCTGGCTGTGACCAACACGGCTGTGTATGTACTTGATCTTTGTTTACTGGCAGAAGCTCTCTGTTGCGTCAGGCAATGGGCTGATTCATGGAATGCACAGTGGTCTGAACTCCCTGCTCAGTCCTGTGGGGTAGGGGCCATGATGGGCAGGGCCAGTCCAGGCAGGTTCTCCTATAGGTCCCCTGATGGCAGGCATAAGCACTAGCGTGGAGGAAGAATCAAGAGGGTGTCCACCAAGCACCTAGGGGTGTGCCTATATATGGGGGCTGAGAAACCTCTTCGGCTCCAAGTTCTCTGCTTGTTGGTCAGGGAGTGGCCTTAATTCTTAATCCAGGAGAGTGGACGCTTCAGCTGCCTGGAGATCTGCCTGAGTGTGGAGTGAAGAGGGCCTTGCTGCACCAAGATCTCTGCACAGGATGGGTGGGGTGGGTTAGGCTGCTGATCCAGGTGCGTGAGTGCCTCCAAAATCTGAATTTCTGCCGAGGGGTAGAGTGGAGATTGCCTTTTAAGAACAAACAAACTACTTTTGAGTTTAACTAAACATTGGATTGTGTTTAAAATGTGTTTACTAAGTATAAAAAAATTTAAAATCCTTGTCATATATGTGATGGAGAAGCCAGTTGATATCATTATATTACTAAGAAGTAAGTTAGAAGTGTGTGCCATTGTCTTTCAGAAATTGCTGATGATGTGGTTAAAGCTATCTAAATATGTAGAGTATTAGCAATATACACCAATAAAGCATAATAATATGCACTAATTAATACACTAATAGCTATATTATAATAATATACAATGACATATTATAATATCACTGTTACTATTAATACATAATAATGATGCAAGTATCATTTAAAAACATTTTTAATATTAAAAGACAATCATGGCCTTTTCAGAGTTCTAGATCAGGAGTTGGCAGACTTTTTCTATGAGGGGCCAGCTATTAAATATTTTAGGCTCTGTGGGCCATATGGTCTCTTTTGCAATTTTTCAACTCTGCCATTATGGTGCAAAAATAGTTACAGAAAATAATAAGCAAATGAATATGGCTATGTTCTAATAAAATTTTATTTATGTACACTGAAATTTAAATTTTATATAGGTTTCACGTCCTACAATATTATTCTTTTCAAAATATAAAAGAAATTTGTTGGCTGTACAAAAACAGAAGGAGGGTCAGATTCAGCTTGTGAGCCATTATTTGCTGACCACTATTGTAGATTACATATCAACTTTGAAAAATTGTAGAATGAATTACTGCAATTACACAAAGATTTACAATTGAAATGAACTGGTATACATAGTGAGGAATAACATATTAGATGGGATATAATCATACAGCCTTAATTTACTGCACACAGTTTCAAATACTTATCTGGCTCTCGGTTTGTATTTAATTTTGTGAATATCAGTAACCTGTGGAAAGTGTTTTCTCAAATTGAAAATTTATTAAACATTACTTAAGGACTAGAATATCATATGATATGTAGTCTAACCCAGTGGTCATTTCTATAGAATGAGACACAGTTACAAATAAATATTGAGATTGTTGTAATAAATTTATTTGCCAAAGAAGCGTGATATGTAATTATTTTATAACACATTACTATATTGTAGTTAGCTGATATTCTTAATTATTGTGATTACAATTTTGAATTTTGTATTATTTTATGTTCAATAATTTGATTTATGAATTTTATGAAAAATGACTTTATATTTGTTGTAGTTTTTATAATTGAGAAATAAATACAACATTAACTGAAACATTTTACATGAGGAAGAAATGCCTTTTTCTAATTTGCATGGAGGCTCTGAATGGACAAGTAGAAGCTGGTCCTTGTTGACAGGGGTGGAGGTCCACGTATCATGATAGTCCTAAGGAAGAGGGAATACAAAGATGATGAGATGTGGCTCTTTCGTTTAAGGAGCTTCTAGCCTCGTGTAGGGTTTTGCAGTCTAATGTTGATTGTATTGCAATGCTTTCCTGTTATTGTGCTTTTCAAGTTGTGTGGCAGTCACTTAATGCCCAGAATTTTACTTTAAAAGAAAAACAGCAACATAACACTATTCTACCTTACAGCAATTAAGCAAAAGAAGATGAAAAATGGAAACCACTCAGTATGCTGTTGAGTATAAAATGTACATTGTATAAGTTTTTGATTGTTTATTCTACCTCATGTCTTTAACAACACACAGGTAAAGCCAATAATCTTCACATACCATGCTGGGTGAAATGGTTTTGCTGTGCCCCCACCCAAATTTCATCTTGAATTGTAGCTCCCATAATTCCCATGTGTTGTGGGAGGGACCTGGTGGGAGGTAATCGAATCATAGAAGCAGTTTTCCCCATACTGTTCTCATGGTAGTGAATAAATCTCACAAGATCTGATGGTTTTATAATGGGAAACTTCTTTCACTTGGCTTTCAATTTCTCTTGCCTGCTGCCATGTAGGACATGCCTTTTGCCTTCTACCATGATTGTGAGGCCTCCCCAGCCACATGGAACTGTGAGTCCATTGAATATCTTTTTTAAAATAAATTACCCAGTCTCGGGTATGTCTTTATCAGCAGTGTGAAAACGGACTAATACACTGGGATTAGCCTCATGTCTTAAGGACAAATATTAGCCAGGTTGACAGCTTATTATTTTTGACAGGACCTGTCAACTCTATAATCAACAAAAACATAAACTTCAGCTCTGTAATCCTCAGCTCTATAATCTGACAAGACCTGGAAGCTCTGTAATCAACAAAAATGTATACTTCAGGTACGAAAATAAATTCCTCCAAACCAAAGCTTACTAGCTTTTAGACAAAAATACAAAAACCTCTAGGATTATACAAACACATTTTATTTTTATTTTTTTAGAAATAAACTTTGAAACACATTGAAGATAAAAGAAGAGTTGTTTATGAGCCAATGATGAAAGTGTATGAAGGGACACAGGTATTTTGCAATATCCATCTGGAGATCTCATTAAAATTTGAAAGTACCTTGAAAAGAACAGCTTTAAAATAAGAAGGATTGGCTGAGCTTGAGTGAGGTGAGTCACGCCTGGAAGCAAGGATCCGCTGGGTTTTTTTCCCCAGGTGGTGGTGTATAGACTGATAGGCGTCAGAAGGTTGCATCATGTCAATCCAGTTATTGATTCTTATTATAAGCTCTTTGAAAGCATACTCATGCTTTAATATATAATCATTCATTTGAAAATCTTTCACACAAGTTCTACATATCCCTTACATTTAAAAGCATTTTTTTTTTTCTGTTCCAGACTCAGAAGGTTAAATAGGTCAGTGATAGAATATCCAGTCTGATAATTGTTTATTGACTTGTGGGATAACTTAGCTCCATCTTAGGTAATTTCACTTTTATATAGTATCATGGGCTTGTTGACATTTATAGGAGTAAAGGCCAGGCTTTACTAAGCATATTAGATGTTATTTGGCTTCCTTTTTATAGAAATAGCATAAGCTATCCTTAAAATAGGATCTTCTATAAAAATTATATGTAGTTGAGAATGAAGCTGCTGAAATAAAACTAAGAGCAGGAATAAACAAAATGTAAAATGAATAAAACAACACTGAAGATCAAAGTTTGTTCTTCAAAATAATGAATAAGTAAATTACTGAAATGATTTATTTAAAAACTTGTTTTAATTGATAAAAAGAAAGTAAATATTAGTAAAATCATGAATGCATAAAAGATCATTGATGACACAAACATTTTAAATAATGTCTGTATCTTTATTCCCAGTTTATGTTAATATATTTGGTTATCAACTTAAGTAATTATGAAATTTATACAAGTACAACAAGACTTAAGAAACATACATTTACTGTTAAGAAAGGAAGAAATAGCAAAAGTTACTATGCAATTTAAAAGTTGACAGTTCTTAAATGTTTATATAACCGTGAAATTCCAAATTTCTAAAATTTCTAAAAATATATTCCTTGGAAGATATACTAAAATATGTTGGGTAATTCACTTAATAGGGAAAATGTAGTTCTAAATTCAAACTTGAAACTACTACCAAATTATAAAAGTTAAAAAAAGGACATTTATAGGTCAAGTTAAAAAGTTTTACAGTAGATGAACAAGATGCTCTAATCATATAGGGGTACTTCAGCAAAGTGGTGCTTCTATGTCACAAAAATACCACTCATCAGATTAATATGAAAGAAAACAAAAGCCCACAAAGTAAGCTCAATAAATTCTGGGAAGGTGTTCAATAAAATTTGCCATTGATTAAACTACTAAAGTGTACAAGATGGTTCTTAATAGTCTACATGTAGAATGGAGAAGTATTACGTTTACTTCAGAAATCTGAGAATTATTTTCTTAAACTAGAAGTAGGATAAAGATATGCCTGATCACTATTGCTATTTAATATAACACTTGAAATGCTGGCAATGGCTGTTTGATATAACAACAAAACCAGATAATAAAAAGAAGGATGAGAATATTTTAGAAATAATTTTATTATAAAAATACACATAAATTAGAAAAGTCAAGGAAATTATGTAAATAACTAACACTGTTAGAATTAACAAATTAATTTGCAAATTTTTAGAATATAAAATAAAGTCCCAAAACTATTGCACATAAATTACTATTTATCTATTACTTATTTTCATATAAAAAGTTAAAAATATTAAGTATGTGGATATTAATCTTGGGACCTAAAGAGTTATTCAAAGAAAAACCGTAAGCACCAAATGAGGAAAATAGAGTCTAAATGGATAGTTTAAAGACCAGCTGGCTCAAGTGGCTTGTAGTGCTATCTCCTGAAACCCATTCACATGTGACTTCAGACCTTCCTTTTCTTTTAAATGGACTTTCCAGAGATTTTAGCTTTTGATTCTGGGTTTCTGTTATAAATTGAAACTTTTGGATCTTAGCTAAGTAAAACTTTTTGGTAATTATAAGCAAGGTTCTTATCTCCCTTTACTCTTTTATCTGAAGAAAAATGGTAAGGATTTGACTCTAAATCAGTTCTACAGCCTTTTTGGGGCATAGGCTACTGCAAGACGGTAATTTTGTTCATAAAGAAAGATATTTTATTTTTTTCTGATGGTTAATTTTAGATGTCAACTTGCTTGAGTTAAAGAATACCCAGAGAACTGGTAAAGCATTACTTCTGGGTGTGTCTGTGTGATATTTCCAGAGGAGACTGGAAGTTGGTGGACTTAGGAAGATCCATCCTCAATGTGGGCAGGGAACATCCAATTGGTTTCCAACAAAAAAGGCAAAGACAGGTGATTTCCTCCACCTCTCTCTTCTGAAACTGAGACATTCTTCTCCTCTTGGCCTTGGACATCAGAAATCCAGGTTCTTACACCAGTGGCATTTCTCCTATCCCAGCCCTGTCTAGCTACTGTCACATGAGGGAAGGGAAAAAGATAAGAAACATTTGTGAAAGTCATAGTTTAAGGACAGAAGCCCACTAAAAGACTGTGATTTAATTTTAGGATTATAGATGACTTCTCCCTTATACCTTGCAACTATACCAATAGGACTCCAGAATAATAACAGCGCATTACTGAACAATGAGCTAAAAGACACAGGCTCTGTCTGAGGAGGTGTTATTAGGGGAAGCTCAAAGACAACAGGTAAAACCAAAAAAAGGACACTAGAAGAATTTGACCCCTACAGCTAGAGAAAGCATTGCACATGGCCCAGTTCCTAACCAGATGTACATAAAATATCATACTAAAGGCCTACTTATCTCTCCTTCCATTACCTGATAAATCATGTCTGACTTTCAACAAAAAGATTACAAGTCATACAAAAGACAAGGAGATAAACTCTGAAGAGACAAAGTAAGGATCCAAGCACCAGAATCAGACTCAGATATGGCAGAGATTTTGGAATTAATAGACGGAGACTTTTAAATTACTATGATTAGTATACCAAGGGCTCTAATGGAAAAAGTAGACAACATGACAGGATGAATAATGTAAGCAAAGAGGTAAAAACGCTAAGAAATAATTTTTAAAATGCTAGAAATACATAATGGTCTTCATTGGCTCATCACTAGGCTGGACACAGTCGAGAAAAGAATCAGTGAGCTGGAAGACAGGTCAATAGAAATTTTCTGAACTGAAATGCAAAGAGAAAAAAAAGACTGAAAAAAACAAACAAAAAGACCAGCCCCCCCAAAGAAAAAATAAAACCAAACAGAGCATCCAAGAACTATGGGTCAATTTCAAAGGGTGTGACATACCTGTAATTGGAATACTGAGGAGAAGAAAGACACAGTGGAGCAGAAGAAATGTTTGAAGTACAGCAAACTATCACAAGAACAAAAAACCAAACACCGCATGTTCTCACTTATAGGTGGGAATTGAACAATGAGACCACTTGGACACAGGAAGGGGAACACCACACACTGGGGCCTGTTGTGGGGTGGGGAGAGCGGGGAGTGAAAGCATTAGGAGATATACCCAATGTAAATGACGAGTTAATGGGTACAGCACACCAACATGGCACATGTATACATATGTAACAAACCTGCACATTGTGCACATGTACCCTAGAACTTAAAGTATAGTAATAAAAAAGAAATATTTGAAGTAATAATAGCTGAGAATTTTCCAAAATTAAACAACAGATCTAGGAAGCTCAGAGAATGTCAATCAGGATAAATATGAAAACAGCAACAACAACAACAAAAACAACAACAACATATAGACTTATCATGCTCAAATTGCAGAAAATCAAAGACAAAGATTAAGTCTTGAAAGAACATAGAGAAAAAGAACAATGCTATCAAGGAGCACGGATAAGAGTTATGTTGGGTTTCTCATCAGAAACCATACAAAATTGAAGACAGTTGATTTAAATATTTAATGTGTTGAGAGGAAAAATCTCACCAACCTAGAATTCTAAATCCAGCAAAATTATCCTTCAAACGTGAAGAAGAAATAAAGTTTCTCACAGCAACAAAAACTGGGGGAATTCCTTACCAGTAAACCTACTTTACAAGAAATGGTAAAAGAAGTTTTTCAGGGACAAGGAAAATCATACACATTAAAGCAATCTCAATTCATATCCCAGCAAGCTATTTTATTGAGACTGAAACACTGATCTGATTTTAAAGTTTAAATGGAAAGGGAATACTTCTAGAATAGCCAAAACAATACTGAAGAAGAAAAATAAAGTTTGAGGACTCACATTATCCAATCTCAAGACTTACTTTAAAGCTATAGTGATCAAGACACAAAATAGTATTGATTAAAGAATGCACACAAATTTCAATGGAATAGGATAGGGAGCCCAGAAACAGTCCCACAAAATACAGTCTACTTATTTTTGGTAAAGGAGCAAAGACAATTCAATGGAGAAAGGCTAGTCTTTTCAACTAATGGTGCTGGTGGAACAGCTGGTTTTTCATATGCTAAATAAATAAATAATAAAATAACCTAGATATAGACTTTAGACTTTTCACAAAAATTAACTCAAAACGGATCATAGACCTAAATATAAAATGCAAAAGGATAAAACTGAAAGAAAACATAGGAGAAAATCTAGGTGACCTTGGGTTTAGTGAGGAGTTTTTAGATGTAACACCAAAAGCATAATCCATGAAAGAAAAATATTAGATGAATAAGATTTTATTAGAATTCAAATCATCAGCTCTGTGAAAGACACTGTTAAGAGAATCAAAAGATAAACCATGGATAGAAAGAAATTATTAACAAAATATATATCTGAGAAAGTACCTGTGTCCAAAATACACAAAGAACTCTTAAAACTCAACAATAAAAAACAGATAACCCAGTTAAACATAGGCAAAAGATCTGAACAGACCCTTCACTAAAGAAAATATGTAGATGGCAAATAAGCATAAGAAACAACCATTCTTTGTAATTAGGGAATCGCAAATGAAAACAACAATGAGATACCACTGCACACCTATTAGAATGGTTAAACTCCCCAAACTGACAATACAAATTGTTGATGAAGATGCAGAGCACAGGAACTCTTATTCGTTGTTGGTGGGAATGCAAAATGGTACAACCACTTTGGAAGACACTTTTTGACATTTTTAAAGAAAGCTAAACTTAGTCTTAACCATGCAATCCAGCAATTATGCTCCTAGGTATTTACCCAACTGCTTCAAAATCTTATGTCCACACAAAAACCTGCATGCAAACCTTTAGAGAAGCTTTACTCATAGTTGCCAAAAATCCCCTTCAACAAGAGAATGAATAAATAAACTGTAGCATGTACAAACAATGGAATAATATTCAGTGATTAAAAAAATTAACAAACCACAAAAAACTTGAATGAATCTTAAATGTATATTATTAAGTGAAAGAAGCCAGTTGAAAAGCCTATATACTATATGATTTTCACTATATATTCACTGAAAAATGCAAAACTATTGTGAAGGTTAAAAGATCAGTGGTTGCTGAGGGTATAGGAGAAGAGAGAGAAGGCTGAATAGCATAGGAGATTCTTATGAAAGTGAAAATATTCTGGATTATGCTGTAATTGGGAATACATGACATTATACATTTGTCAAAACCCACTGAATTTAGAGAGTAAACTTTAATATAGAAAAATTAAAAATTTCTTTAGGATGTTGAGGAATCCCAGGATGGAATTACAGAATGTGACAAAACAATCTAATGGTATTACAAATATATGAATAAAACCTCATTAAAAGGGTAGGGGGAAAAGTTTCCAACCTAAGTATCTTTGGAAATGAGTGCAGTGTGTAAGACTAAAAGCAGAAGAAAATGTACATAAGTACTATACTCTAGTTGGTAAAGTTATTTCTTATGGGTTACTGGTTAAAAATTCTGATACTGCTCTACATGTACATTGGAATTGGTCAATTATTTAAACGTATGGTTGGAGGAACCAGGTTCTCCCTGTTGGAGTAGGAGTATACTGATAAGCAAGGAGAAGAAGCTAGAATAATCCATGTGGTAATGGATTAGAGTTGGCAACATCAGTATGAAAGCTCATGTTTAGCTTCCTATTGATACAGATGGTTACATTTAAGAATATTTATAGCTATGTATATATGTGGATTAGTTTATACAGAAATATTTTCTTGTTCTGTCTGATGAGAGAAACCTGAAACAATGACATCCCAGAAATAGTGAGCACACCTATTGCCCAGATCTTGGTTTCTAATACCATTCTCCAATAAAAGAAACTACACCTCCTTAGAGAAGTGGTTTATTCTAGGGCTGGGGAAGGAAATCTATAAGATGAGCCTAAAGTATCTAGTAATGCCATAAATGAAAGAAGTGCTCAAATGAAACAAACAGACAAACATAACCCACAGTGATAGCAGTATGTTAATTGAGGTTTGCCAAAGGAGTCAACTGAAAGAGCTCTCGATGGCGAAAGCTGGAATGATTTGAGCAACAAAATGAAGTAGTATTGAATTATAAACCAAATGATAAAATAGATATCCATGAGTTCATGCTGACATAAATAAATAATCGAATAAATACATAATTACCAGAGAAGAGGCAAATCCCCTGTACAGAAGAATTCCAAATAATCCATGTAGTTACTCTGTCCTCAAAGAGGTAGAGCAGAACTCCCCTCTTTAAGTATGTGCTGTGTGTGGTGACTTCCTCCCAAAAGGTACAATATGGAACGAGGGGAGCAGATAACCTTGCTGAGAGGAAACCTGAGAAACACGGCCTCATCCAGGTGATCAAGGTCAACATCAATAGCAATAAGTCATGTCAATCAATATGTGATTAAAATGGTGTTTTACCTCTGTGGTATTCCTCTCCAAAACTTAAAATCCCAGTCTAATCATAAGAAAACAAACATTAGACAAATCCCAATTGAGTGATGAATTGAGTGATGGTTGGCTTCTGGCGAGGGCTTTCTTCCTTGCTTGCAGGTAGTTTTCTCACTGTGTCTGCACATGGTGGAGAGAGCTAGGACACCAACACTACAGGAATAGGACCCTACCCTTAGGCCCTCATTTAACCTTTATCACCTCCTCACAGGATGTATCTCCAAATAAGTCACATTGGGGGATAGGCCTTCAACATACAAAGTTTGGAAGGACACAATTCAGTACATAGGAAGCCCATTCTACAGAACACCTGACTGATACTTCTCAAAAGTATTAATGTCATCAGAAACAAGGTAAGTCTGAGAAACTGTCATGGTCAAGAGGAGCCTAAAGGGACATGATGATTCAATGTAGTGTGATGTACTGGATGGGATCCTGAACAGGAAGAAGCAGTTAGGGGAAAACAAAGGAGATCTGAAGAAAGTATGGACTTCGGTTAATCATAGTGAATCAACAGTGATTCATTAATGTGGCAAACGTGCCATACTAATGTAATATTTTCATAACAGAGGAAACAATTTTCAGAGTATGTCTCTGTATATCTTCCTAATTTTTCTGTAAATCTAAGACTGTTCTAAAAACAAAGTAGATTATAAAAAATGATGTTATGGGATTAAAAAGAGAAAATGCAATTACAATGAGCTTTCAGAAGTATTTACAAACCATTTTAAGAGAATGGAAGTTGACAGATCAGAAACACCAAAACAATAGAGAATGGCAGGGACATTGCAGGGACAAACTAAATATTGGAGGAACAACTGACAATCGGTACAAAGAAGGACTGAATTAGTGACAAACGTACCACATATAACAATAAAGAATTCCAGATTTATCAAAAAGAAAAGCACAAAAACCAAGAAGGACACTTATCCTAACTCGCTTTAAGCATAAACAGTCATGCACCCCAAAATGATGTTTTAGTCAATGATGGACTGCATATACAACAGTGGTCCTGTAAGATTCTTAGACTGTACTTTTATTGTACCTTTTCTCTGTTTAGTTATGTTTATATACACCAATACTTACCATTGTATTATAATTGTCTACGATATTCAGTACAGTAACATGCTGTACAGCTGTGTAGCCTAGGAGCAATAGGCTACACCATACAGCCTAGGGGTGTGGCAGGTGATATCACCTTGGTTTGTGTAAGTACACTCTATGATGTTTGTGCAAGGGTGAAATCTCCTAACAATGCGTTTCTCAAAATGTATCTGTGTTGTTAAGCTACACATGACTGTGTATCTGTCCTTTTCTTTTGCCTGAACTTGACATTCTACTTCTGTTTATATTTTCCCTTGACCTAATTTCCTAATTCTACTTTGATATTATTGTGTGTATATTATATTGTGTGAATCCTCTGTAAGCTCTTTCTACTACTTTTTGGAACAAGATAAGACATTCGTGATTGGAAAATAAATTCCCAAACACTGAAGAAACCAAGGATGTCATCATAGATAAGGTAGAAGTTTCTCAGAGGTTTCTCCCTTTTTTTTCCTGCCCTTTCTAAGCTTTTTTTTTTTTTCTTAAGAAAACACATAATAGCCCACACAGAGGTAAGAACTAGTGACTAATTCATCTCAAACTGGCCCAGACTAGTCTCAATTTGATCCACCTCTGAGTTTTCAAGAGCTCTCTGGCCTCTGGTGGCCTCTAGCCCTTCTGGTTTTGCACCCTGATTGGCTTCCTGGCTCAAACCATCTCACTAGGAGAAAAGCATCTCTCAGACTCTATGTCAGGGGCTGTGTGTGGAGCTCTCTGTCTGGTCTCTTCTGCCTGGCCCAGGGATCCTGCCAGAGAACTGCCCCTGCTGGCTGTGATCCACTCTCCTAGGCTCTGCCTGTATCCTTGGGTCGGGGCCTCAGCTTTAAATACATAAAGCCGAAAAAGTTCTGTATAACAAACAATAATAGGACAACATTTTAAAGAAAACAACAGAATGACAAAATAATGGACAAAATTTGTTCCAAAAATACGTATGCTGGCTGGGTGCTGTGGCTCATACCTATAATCCCAGTAGTTTGGGAGGCTAAGTTGGGGAGGCCAGGAGTTTGAGGCCAGCCTGGGCAACATAGTGAGACCCCATCTTTACAGAAAATTAAAAATTAGCCGGGTTGTGGTGGTCCATGCCATCTGTACTCCCAGATACTCAGGAGGCTGAGGCGGGAGTATTGCTTGAGTGCAGGAGTTTGAGGCTGCAGTGAGCTATGATGGCACCACCACACTTCAGCCTGGGCAACAGAGTGAGACTCTGTCTCTAAAAATAAAAATATATGCTATGTATAAGAAGAATGCAATGCAAAATAATAAAAAAATTATAGACATGTTACATAAATGTTTATATAAGTGTGTCATTCCAATACTAAGAGCCATTTCAATGTTGAGATGAGACAGTATGTGTACTCACAAGAAAATTGAGAGAAAATATCAGCATGTGACAAAATGCATGGCTTTGCTCAAAATGAGGGTTTGTATTTTGAAACAGCATTTAGGCAACATTGTATACCTATTTAAATATCATCACTAAGCAATTTTAGTAAAACACAATGGCAGTGGGCTTTGGTGAAGGCACAGTTATGCAGAGTGGCTGACACTGTAAATTGCTATAGTCCTTTGGAGAGTAGGCTAGCAAAATTTATGCATACACACGATATTTACTACTGTTCCTCTGTTTTGATGTGGTCTCAGTTCTGTTACTCTACCCACGACAGTGATGTTCTGACCAGGCTCTAAGGAGTGCTAGAGGGAATGGGGGGTAAAGTTAGAGTTTATTTAGTTTTTTTCATTTGCCACAGCTTGTGTGTGTGTGTGTGTGTGTGTGTGTGTGTGTGTTTTAGTCAAGCTCTCAATTAAAATTTGCTTAAACACAAGTTTAGAAGAATCTAACATTTAGTTGAAGCTGTGCTCTCTGAAGGTATCCCTAAATAGAAAAATGTAAATTATATGAAGATATTAAAAATAACTCAGATTAAAATAGTAGAAGATAGAATACAACTCTGAATGCAAAAACAAAATGCAAACAGCAATAGCATCATGAAGGAGCACCACATAACTATTCTATGACACAAACCAGTCAAGCATGGGCCCTATTTAAGTACAAAGGAATATTAAATAAAATGAAGACACAGCAGAACACAAAACAGAACCCTTGCATGATACAATAACATAAAAATGTACTTATGCATATACAGTGACAGAATTTGGAAGATAATTTAGAGAAATATAAACAGAGCTTAATGTTCTTCAGTTCCCTTTTTCTACAAAAATATTTAAGTGCACATTAAAAATATTCTGTACCTATATAGGAGAATAAGGATTATTTGGATCAAACTTACCCAGATGAACGATTCCATTAAAATTATCATAATTTATTCATGTGTAAGTGTAATATACCCGCTTTTGTAAATTTCTGTAAAATTAATAAATGGCCTCTCAGCACGTTGGTTGAATTAGCTTGCTATTGTAAACCAGGTTCTCCAGACATTTGCAAGCATATGTTTGTGTACTCAGATGTGTAAACAACAAAATGATGGATCTTTTTTCACGTGGGAGTGTTTTAGCATTTCAAAGTCAACATCCAAAGAAATACACAGATGTATATGCAGCTGGGGAACAGTCTTATTTTCCTTTCCCATTCCAGTAATGATATTTTAATTCTTAGTTTTTGTCTGGATTGGGTTGTTGATTCCGGTATGGTCTTGATGAACAGTGATTTTAAGGTCTCCAGAAGGGCATGCAACGTGACGTTAATCTGACATTTGAAAATGATGAGATGTAGTGGAAGGGAAAAAAACCCTCAAGATAAACTAGTGAAAGTTCTGAGAAGAAAACAGAATAATAATGGTGGAGTGTGAGGTGAGGTCAAGGGCTTTTTCAAACTGAAAGAGGCTAAAAACTGCAAGAGGACAAGATGATATGACAAGTGTCCAGGTTGAGAGACTAATCCAGATTCCTTCATAGAAAGAGACAGATATAGTCTGAGGACTTCATTTCCTTATCCAGGAGAACACCTGATGCAGAAGAGAAGAATTAGGCAAGAACTGCTGGCAGACACTGGACTCTGGGTTGAGAAGGAAGAGAGAAATGTTCACTCATTCATTTACTTTCTACCTCTGTGATCCATGACCAGTTACTTAACTTCTCTCTGTCTTGGTTTTCCCATTTGTAAGTGGGCCAGATGACTGCATCTACCTCCCAGGGCTGTTGAAGGATCAAAAGAGACTGCACATGCCAGGCAGAGTATGTTCTCAATCAGTGTTAGCTATTGTTATTATTGGCAGCAATGGGGGCTGCCAGACTTCTCTGAAGACTGGAAAATACCACTATAAAATCGACATCTCTCCAGATAATCTGGGATACAGAAAATCTCACAGACTTTTGAGTGAGTGCTACATTTCTACATATTAGGGTATCCAAGAGATAGGTGAACAACAAAACTGTTTAAATGAATTGCAGGGGGTGCAGATACCGAGGTGCAAAGTCAGGCTGCAGGCTTATGTCACTGTGTGTAGCACTTGAAAATGTTTCTTTATTGTGTTTTGATCATGGTTCTCACCCCAGTGACTTGCCATAAAAATGGACACAAAGCACAAGGCTGGTCATTAGATCAACTGATGTGTTGTTTTCCTAATGCTTGGAAAACTACTTCTATGCAGGAGGTGAGCCATCCTTTCTTTCTTGACTTCAGAAAGAAAGTCTATTTATTCAGAAGTCTAGAAAGTAAGATAAGTGGCATGGTGTCATGTGTACAGAAATATAGAAAGTCAATCACTTCTCTCTACTCTGCTAGTCTGGGCCCCATCCTCTCTTACTAGAATGCCATGAGCATCTCTCACTGTCCTGGTTTCCTGGCTTCCATCATTGCCTGCCTCAAACTTTACCTAAAGCAATGTCTAATTATATTTACTATAATATAATGCAGTGTAAGCAAAACAAATCAAGATATGTGTCCAAAGGTAAAAAAAAATCTCGAATTAAAAAAAGAAGCACTTCAAGTGAAAAAATCAATTTTTGGCTGACAATTTTAACTTTATTCCTGTTTCTGCCCACCTCCTAATCTTGGAAAATGAATTTGACAACTGGAAGCTACATAGACAGACCAGTCAAGGTGTTGGCTAAGTGCAGTGTTTATTTCTCTTGTCTTCTTTTCTTGTTACCATCTTTATTTGGAGTTCTCTGCATGGCAGTGTTAAGACTCTCCTTAATTTGGCCTCTTCACCATTATTTCTCATGGTTTCATTATTCCTTTTTCCATGCTTTGTGCTCCAGCTAAACTTAAAAAAGTATTGTTTTTCTTATTTACATGGAAATGTTCTGCCTCCATGCCTTTTTTTCCGCTTCTAGGAATATCCAGCCCCTCTGCCTCATCCTGAAATATCCAAATATGAATGATTCTACATCTCTCACCTTCTCCATGGAGGCTTCAGCACACCACCTCCTCACCCTTCCCCAAGCTAAGAGCAGTAACTGCCTTCCTCTGGACTTCCTAGAGCAACCGAATCAGCTTGTGGCCTTGGCCACTTTCTTATGTGTGCTTTATTTCTTTATGTTCGTCTATTCTGTCTCAGCACTTGGTTAAGCAATCTGAGGGTACGGGCCATACCTTGATTATCAAGATTCAATGAATGAATAAATCTTTACCCACAGCAATGCTGAATTATACTTACTGTACAAGGTAGTGTGAGCTATAGAATAACAGAGATTTTATGATTGAGGAGAAATGCATCTCATACTGATTTTATTAATGTACGTAAGGACAAAATAATATGTATTTTGATTTCAATTTTCCATTTATAGTTTTTCTTTATTCAGAAGAAGATGGGGAAGCTGCAGCATGCCTCACACTTCTGCCATGAATTTGTTGCGTACTCTTGGGTAAATGATAATAAGAGCTAAAATGTATTCAGTGGTATAGAAAATAGAATGACTTCTCTCCGCTGTGCTGGTCTGAGCCCCACCTGCTCTTACTGGAACACTGTGGGCTCCCACCATTGCTGCCTATGCGCTATCTCTAAAACAGGAGCTGGCAAATCAGATCATATCAGCCTGCTCAAGTCCCTGCAACCTGTTTTGTCAAGTCCTGGCTCCCTGTTTTGCTCTAAGTAAAATTCAGTATCCTGCTCATGTCTTCAAGGCTCTTCTTGCTCTCTCTGGTGCCCTGTTCCCCTTTGACCTTGTCTCCTGCTGCTTTTCCTTCATTTGGCTCCATCCACACCAGCTTTGTGGCTCTTTCCCAAACAGGCCATGCACATGGCCACCTTAGAGGCTTTGAGTTACCTATTCCTCTGCCTACAAATGCTCCTCCCAAATATTTCACTTGTTGGTCCCTTAGCTCCTTCAAGTCTTTGCTCAAATGTTCTTTTCTCACCAGGCCTTTTCTTGACCAATGTAGGTAAAATTTGCAGGCACTACCCGCCTCCCCTTGCCAGCAATCTGATATCCCTTTCCCTTATCTTTTCATTCCATAGCATGCATCACTGGCCATTTTTCAATGTACTATATCATTCACTTAGTATTAGGTTGATTGTTTCTTGTCTATCTCTCCCCATTAATTTCTACTAAGTTCCATGAGGCAGAAATACTTTATATTCACTGATAAATCCCAAATGCTTGCAGCTGTGCCTGATGCATAGAAGACATCCTCAATATTTGTTGGACGAAAGGAAGAATGCTTATAATATGCCAGGCACTGCTAATCGCTTCCTACTCCTTTTACCATTTAAACATCACAGCAACACTCTGATGTAAATATTTTTACAACCCCCATTTGAAGTTGAGGGAGCAGAGTTTTATAGGGGTTAAAATGCTCAAGGTCATATAATTAGTCAGGGACAAAACCAGGATGTGAATTAAGGTGGTCTAACTTCAGACACCATGTCTTAACCACCCTCCTTTCTTAGCAGGGCTTGGCCTCAGTCTCCTCTGCTTATTTTAGTCAATATTATAATTGTCCATACATTTAGGAGTCAAAAAGCTCTAAAACTTAGTAATGAAAAACAATACTTTCATGTTGCTTTGCCTCCCTGCCTTTCTGCAGAAGCAAATACTTATAACTCCTAGGTGATTTTTGATGTTTGCATTTTCTTCCATATTTCTGAATAATATCTCACTATTTATTTGTTTATTTGTTTGTTTGCTTTTGAGGTAGAGTGTCGCTCTGTAACCTGGGCTAGGATGCAGTGGTATGATTTCAGCTCACTGCAACCTCTGCCTACTGGGCTCAAGCAATTCCCCTGCCTCAGTCTCTCGAGTAGCTGGGATTACAGGTGTGTGCCACCATGCCACGTTGGCCAGGCTTGTCTTGAACTCCTGACCTCAAGTGACCCACCTACCTCAGCCTCCCAAAGGGCTGGGATTACAGGTGTGAACCACCGCGCCTGGGCCCCATATCTCACTATTTCTATTCCTCGATTTTTTTTCCCTCCAGTTTTAGACATTATCTATTGAATTCCCACATTGGAAGATGATGATTTCTGCTCTTTTCCTCCTCTTTCTGCACAACACACACACACACACACACACACACACACACACACACACTCATCCCAAATACCTCACCATCCTTCTTCCTATTCCCCTGACCTCTTGTAACTTTGGTTAGATCAGTAGACAGGTTTATGTTATTATTACCTCTGTACTTTATTCACAGATGAACCATGAACATGTATATATATTTTTCCTTCCCCACATAACTTTCTGTGTTCCCTGGGGTTGTCTTATTTTAAATTTGCTTATTTATAATTGTACTTTTCACTGTTTGAGCCTGAAGACCTTCATCACTTTAGCAAATTTTTTTGAGCCCTTGAATATCTGAAAATAGCTGTATTTTGCTTTGACACTTGAATAATGGTGTGGCTGTTTATAGAAACTTAGATTGAAAATAATTTCCCTTCAGAATTTTGAAGGCATTACTCTATTAATTTCTAGTTTTCTGTTGTTTTTTGTTCTTTAGAAGTTATTTCACTTTCTGGTTCCTCTGCATACGATTTTCCCCCCGTCTCTGGAACTGTGTTTGCTCTTCCCTTTACCCCTAGTGTTCTGAAATTTCTCAGCGATGTGCCTGGGTGTGACTCTGTTTTCATCCATCTTGACATTCTGACCAGTGTTCTTCAGTTCTAGGAAATTCTCTTAAATTTTTTAATTGATAATTTCCCCCCTCAATGTTTTTTGTCCTCTTTTTCATGAAACTTGTTGTTCAGATATTATATTCTCAGTACTGGTCCTTCAAGTTTCTTTTCTTTTCTCTTGTATTTTTCATTTTTTTCTACTTTCAGAGATTTCCAAAATTTTCTCTGCCAATCTTTTGATTGAGTTTTCAATTTCTAATCAGGTCAGAACACAGGTTCTTCAACTTATCTGGGAAAGAAGTTCAGAATCTTTTCTAACAAGAAGTGGACTAGTGGCTTCCCGAAGGAAGTGTTTGGACCACAGTGTCCAGCTTTGAGGTGGGCACATAGCAGGTTCATGATAAAACACAAAGAGGGCACTGGCCACAAGAGCAGGGCAAAGACAAAGTAAATATAACTGAAACTAAAAGCAAAAGCGTGTCTAGGAATAAGATTACCTAGAAGATAAATCTACCTGAGATACACAACTAATTTCTTCTGGTTAATGTTTATATTGCATCCAGATCCTGAGGGTTGGTGGGGTGTGGGTCAACCTAAAAAGGGGATCAATGGCCCTTACTTTAAATAGAAGAGGCTGACAGATCCTTAGGATGTTAAATTCTCTCACACAGACATGCCACTTCGGAATCAGGCACTGTGGATTAAAGGTCTGCACTGAAGCCCCTCCAGTTTCAGAGGCATTGGTAGATAAACCCTGACTACTGAACATCTCTATTTTCCAAGTTGTTTTGAGTTTTTTTTTCACTTATTTCTAATAAAATACACTGGCATACTGAAATCATAAAGTCTGTCTGCCAATAAAATGTCACAGGTCTGTAGACTCCAAGGAAGTAGCTAGGTAAATATTTACATGCACAATTGAATTTTCTAAGTGTCCTGTGTCCCTGATCTTTGTGGATGCTGTAACTACTTGCTAACAGATAATTTAGTATGTTGCAGAGACGTGAAAACAGGCAGATGCTTAGTTCCTAAGAGGGAGCCTCGCTGCTGGGCTTGCTGCCAGTTATGTGCCTGATGGGTCATGTCTCAACCTCTGGATTTCAGTCCCATGTCTAGCTCTTATTTTTTCCCCCTGCTTTCTGAAAGCCTTAGGGATTTGGACTGCTTCCATTCCCTGGTTCTTTTCCTCCCACAACTGGCTGCTGAGTAAAATGCTGTCTTCCCATCTCCCTCTTTGCTTGCTGTCACCAAAAATAAGTGCTTAGGCTCTTTTTATTTAAGGATTTTGTGGATGATCTCTTCTTGTCTTGGGAATCAGCCTGTCCAGCCAATTTGTGAAAAACTCAGTGGCTCACTTCTGGTTAGAAGATTAATAAGCAGCATGTGGATTCATGTTTGCTAAGTGAACAAAAGTGTTTATAAAATTGATAATTGTTACATGATTCCTAAAGGCTTTTCCCAGAGGCTTCCTAGCAGTCATTTGTTACACCTTTTCTTAAAACCTCCTTGACTTGAGCTCCTGAAAATCTGATTGTTACCCTGGTCCATGTCTTCCTGTCCTCTTGGGTGTGCTAGTAACAATTTCTCTAAAGCAGTGTTTTTCAAACTTGAGCCTGCAAAAGAATCACCTGGAGAGCTGGTAGAACCACAGATTCTTGGGCCCTACCCCAGAGATCCAGATTTAGAGGGTCTGAGATGATATCGATACAGTTAGGCCAAGGACCACACTTTGGATAGCACTAGGCTAGACCATGAAGAAGAGTGGCTGTCATGTTGGATAGACCTGGGCTCCTTCACCAAATGTTCTTTCTGAGCTATAGTTTGGGCCCAGTCTTCCCAAAGTCCACATGGTTTCAGTGGAGTCTGTGGTACAACTCTTCTCTCCAACAGTATAGCCACACCTCCAATTCCCTTAGCCAAGAGGAAGGAAGGCAACTATTCCTCATGGAGGATATAATCTATGTAGGTGATGGGCTATGTACATTTATGTATTTACTTCATTGAATGGTCACAACAACCTAATGGTATGGCTGATGTAATTTCATAGAGAAGTTCAGTAACTTACGCAGTATCATCAAGCTGTTATTCATCAGGGAACCTAGGCTTTGTACTTATCACTGAGAAGTGCAGCTCTCCTGCCTCAGAGAGCACTTGCCTGGTGTCAAACCTTTCTAAAAGGCTCACTTTCAGTTCGGAGAAACACTCCCAACGACAGCAATAGCTGATATGCCCGAAACCTAAGGAACAACCGAACTTTTCCTTATTCAGACAAAGAGCTCTGCTTTCCTCCCAGAGTCTCTATGACTCACAGTTGCCCTCTGCCCTCATGAAAGTGCTCTGTAGAATTACAGATCAGCAATGTTGGAAATAGCTCATAACAAAAAGTAGTTAGACAGTTTCTGACAATGGAAGGATGTCATTTTCTAATAGGCCTAAAGAGAAATTAGGTCAGATCTCCGGAAAATCAAGAGAATGGTCTAATGAAATGTAGCATACTTTATTTCTTCCTTGCAATTCTTTAAGAAAATTTCCTTTATAGTAGATGACCCTTTAGGACAAATGTACTTTTATATATCAAATATAAATGCATACAACTAGGATTCTTATTTTAATATAAGAGAATAATACACAAGTGTAAGAGATTATGGTAACTGTTTAAGGCTGTCATGGGTCAAGATTGATTTTGGGCTTGTCCTTATCCTAATAGAGTAAGCTTTAGGTTCTCATTTTCCAGGCACTGATTGTGGAGGTGTTGGGATTTCTATTTCCCTGCTTCCTTAGCTGCCAGCAGGGCTGTGCTACTTTTGATTCAGGAAGGCATGTAATATTCTTTACAATATTCTGTGTTTCAACCATTGCAGGGAGCCTGAATAAAGATGCTATTTGATCCTCTTATTCTTCCTCATCCCTTCCAACTCCATTTTTTCTCACCTCCCCAGTGTCTTTGAATCATGTGTAAGTTTCAGAAGATTCACATCATCATAAATTATTGGCTCATCCTGAAGTAAAATAGGGCCCTGTTTCTGCAGTCTGATGACCTGGGTCCTTCTATTCCTAGTTTTGCCATATATTTAGCTATGGGGACTTGGGCAAGTCACTTCTATTCACTGGCTCCTACTTTTGTTTTCTATAATATTAGGGTGTTTTATTAAATTATTTTAAGATTTAAAGTTCCATAAAACTAGAATTGCTATAAAGAACTTTAATCTTCATTTTGAATAAACCATCCATTCAAACTGTGACAACTTCCAGCTAAATGCCTAAAAGAATTTTTCTTAGACTGTCAGCAGCTCATGGACTCTTTAAACTTAACTTAAAAACAGACAAACAAAAAAACCTTTTAGGTAATTAACTGAAGTGTTCTGGCCTGTCCCTTAATTATTAAATGTTTGGGCAGGATAATGGAATGATGGACAAATTGATTCTTATATTTTTCACTTGAAAAACATTGCTTTTCAGTCTGTGAAAACTTTGCCATTTGCCGGTGGTGAGAAAAAGATATCAGTGCTTTCAAGAAATTTCTTCAAATCAGAATTTAAAGTGTCAGAGTCAGACCACAGTACAACTCAGTGACTCAGCAGTGCCTTTCAAAACTGCTTCCTACAGAGATTCTGCAGATGAAGGCAAATAGAGCTCTCAATGTGGGGTGGAGAAAATTGGGAAAAGCTGAAGAACCCAAGGAAACCACATGTCTGACTTCTATCTTTCCATGAGATCATATAAGCTCTTAGGTCTTTTTCTTTTTCTAAGCCATTCCAAACATGGACATTAAATAAACAATCACTATATGAAGCGGTGCTTCCAGGGCCTACATGAATATCAGGGGCAGATGGGGACATCCCTGATGCTGGGGTACCAGATAGTACTGCTGTGAACTCCTTGCCTTCTGTTCCATCTCCCTATAACATCTATCCTGATCAGGGGCAGGGTGGCTCAGCCCAAATGGAAAACCATATACTACGTAGGTCAGTGTAATGCCTGAGAAGCTTTTGGGTATTCCCTTGTGTAGGTCTCCATATGTTTCCCAGCGTCTCATTTAAATACAAATGGCTGTCACAAGATCAAGCCAAGTCTTCTTTGCTTGAAGAGCGTGGCCTGAGGTCCATCAGAGTCCCCACCTTGGTTCTAACCTAGCATTTCTGGTAGGAGACTGACACTCCACTTGACAAAGTCCAGGAATGTGCTGATCAAGGATGCCAAAATGTGTTCGGGTGTCAGACTTTGTATGAGACCCAGGAGGCAGGGTTAGTGATCAGTGGACATTCGAACAGGGGGACTGGATGTTACTTTAAGGAGAGCCAGAAATTCAAAGCAAAGTTAGTGAACTGATGGAGAAACACAACTCCGAGTCCATGGGCTGAAAGCAGAGAGGGAAACAGAAATTCAACAAATATCACTGCCAAAGAAAGAGCAGGGTGAGGCAAAGGCGATTCATCTTAAGGCTCCCTCTCACTTGGATTTTATTGACCCATTCATATATTGAGCAGCTCTGGGAAACTAAGCCTCTGAGAGGATATTGTTAAAAAAGTGTTATGGGGATGATATGGTTAGGCTTTGTGTTCCCACCCAAATCTCATCTTGAACTGTAGTTCCCATAATCCCCATGTGTTGTGGGAGGTACCCGGTGGGAGATAATTGAATCGTGAGGGTGGTTACCCACATGCTGTCCTCATGATAGTGAGTGAGTCTCATAAGATCTGATGGTTTTATAAGGGGCTTCTCCCTTTGCTCGGCACTTCTCTTTCCTGCCGCCATGTGAAAAAGGATGTGTTTGCCTCCCTTTCCGTCATGATTGTAAGTTTCCTGAGGCCTCCCCAGCCATCTGGAACTGTGAGTCAATTAAATCTCTTTTCTTTGTAAATTACCCAGGCTCAGGTATTTCTTCCTAGCAGTATTAGAACAGACTAATACAGGGGACATAATTTATATGCTATACATGTCACCCATTTAATGTATATAATTCAATGCTTTTTATTATATGCACAGAATTGTGCACTATTGCTAAAATCTAAGTTTGGAATATTTCATCACTTAAAAAAGATACCTCATACCCATTAGCAGTCACTTCCTATTGTCCCCTATTCCTCCCACTTTCCACCCCCAGCCCTTGCCAACTACTAATCTACTTTTTTGCCTCTGTAGATTTACCTAGTCTGGACATTTCACGTAAATAGAAATATACAACACATGGTCTCTTGTGACTGGCTTGTTGATAGGGTTGTTGAAAATCTATTTTCTTTACAAGATCTACTTACCTGTTAAAACTATTCTGTGGGTGTGTTATGACTGAATTTAGACTACTTTTCCCAAGTATGAAATATGTACATACATTGAAGTGTCCTGGTTAAGAAAATGTTGTGGTTAATTAACAGTTACATAGATTTCCAGTTAAAAAATTAAATAAAATATAGTACATGCAACATTAAAACTAATTTGACTTTCTTTTGATGGCTCATGCCGTGAAGAGCCACCATATAATTATGAGTAAACATACATGCTGTGGTTGAGTATTGTGGGTGTATAAAATAGAGACAACAGGTCTAAGGTGTGTGATCCTATTACCTACTCTAAAGAGTAGAAAAACAACACAACTACAATAACAAACCCATTTCTCTGATCTCCATTTGTTTATTTGTTTTGTCTCTTCTTTTTTTTCCACTGAGGTAAAATGTACAAAAAAATTTAGTAAAACCTGAACTTTTTTACTATTTACATTCCAGAAAGATGGGTGTTACAGTAACTTAGGAAAGGGAATCTGATAATGACTTGTAAAAGAAGAGACAAAAATATTGGCCTATCAACTGAATCTTTCGGCGTGGATTTTTTGGAGTTGGGTGGATCCTACTTCTTGTTTCCTACATTCATATGCCTTCTCAAGGGAAGGTGAGATTGGGAATTGTGCTTCAGACAAATTATTCAGCATGCTTGGAAACATGGCTTACCCCATGCAAATTAGTACACGTTCAAGAAAACAAATATACAGTCAAATACAATGAATCTTGTTCTGGCAAAAAATGTTTACTTCATAAATTAAAGCAATTTAATTAGTGAATTTCTAGCTAAAGGAAACACTACCCTGAAAAAGTGAAATAACAGGATAGTGATGGGGCATTTCACACCAGAATGACCCTGAGATATGTTTTGGTACCAGAATGTATAAAACAGAAGCTAGAAATGGTGGGAAAGTCATTGTCCCATGGGATCAATCTCATCCGTATAAGTCATAACTTTCTCAGTTTTGCCTTTCATTCCTTTACATCCTTGAGAGATAAATCATAGTTTTGTTGTTAACAAGAGCAGCTGGACTCCTCTGACTAAGGGGTCAGCTTTCAGGAAACATTGTTGATATTGGACTATCATTTCCTGCAGGGAGAAGAGTGGCTTATGTGGTGAATCTTCTTTCCTACATACATTCGCTAAAATGCTTCCCGCACATGCATTTTGCAGGATTCTCATGAGAAAAATTTAATGTGGCATTTTGGTTATTCTGCAGCTTCTGGCCACGAACCTTTGCATGTTATTCTCTCCTACCGACAACTGCCTAGGGTGAGCTGCTTGACACAGAGGAAAAATAACAAGCTTAGAATGGGTCAAGAATGACAACATAATCTGGAATACATTGTTCTTTAATTTTGTTAGTTAAATTTCCTAAAAGATTTTTTAGATTTTTTTACGAACAATGCTTATAACTTGACTGCCATTGTCCAGGAGGAAATATTTCATTTTTTTAAATGGAAGACTTAGCTATGTCGCATCTCTCACAATTTCAGTAATGCTGAAACAGAAAATGTCTGCTCTGAACTCTCTGGAATTCTTAAGCCACTGTGTTTTCTATATCTGCTTTGTTCACATTACCATATACAAGTCAGCTGCCAGATGCTGACTTGCCCAGGGTCCTGGGAACATACCCCTCGTGTTTTGATCTCTTTATTAACTGCTTATACAATTTCCTTTCAAACTCGAGTTTAATGAACCTTTCTCTTTCCTGGCTTTATGATCTCCTTTTCCCCATTCCCCCACTACTCTTGTCCTTCACTCAGACTGCTTATCTAGTTGGAATTTATTTGATTTCTCTTTCCCTCCCTCTGTCCTATGGGAAAACTCAAGGCTAGGTTTCCTTAAACATTTATGACCTTAGTTTATGCTTTGGAGTTCCTTTGGATTATTCAGGCTTGACCCACCACACATCTTTTAAACAGAACTTGCTTTGAGTGCCCCAGTGTTGAGCCTGTAACATACTCTTTAGATTGCAGGACCACGAATTATGATCAAGATGCAGAACAAAGGAATGAACATATGTACCACATCTTCCATGCTTAAAAGTCTAAGGGAAAAAAGAATCAGGATATTCTAGTGATACCCCAACAGTGAATGTGATTTGATTATAATTCACATCATCATTAGTTAACACTATCCCTCAGTTTTCAATCCAGAGAAGAATAGGAGGGGAGAAAAAATTGAAAGAAAAGGAGAAGCAAGGGAAAACAGCTCGTGGTGCTTGCTATTGAAATACCATATGAACTTCAGTTTGTGGTTTAATCAATAACTCCTAAGACACCTGTGCCTTTTATATTACACCTTTGATTCCTAGGTATTTAGGAGCATATTGTGTTTATTTCGTTACACATCTTGGTTTTCTTTGAAACTGCTGATACTCATTCTCTTGGATTATGTACTGCTTTTTGTGATTGATCACAATTTATCTTGGCAGTGGTAGGAAGCTCTTTGTTATGGGTTCAATTTTTTTTTTCTTGACAGTGAAGGCAATGAAGAATGAGCCTCTAATGCTGCTGAGTATTTTAGGGCTGGGGTGGGGAATAAAGGGGAGGGTTTATAAAAGGCTAGTTAGTTCTAGACATGCAGAGTGCAGAGGCGGGAAAGGGGAAGAAAGTTTCCTATTTCATAGAGAAATTTTGGACAGAGTTTGAACAGGGAATAAGAAAAAATACCCAAATGTAATTTTATAGCCAACTTCCCATGTCTTCATGTCTGCAGGATAACTTAAGATCTTTTTATTATACTTCCCTTGCAATTCAGTTTGCTGATGTTCCAAGAGAAATAGGAGGAGGGCTGGGAACATTCCTTTTGATGGTTGGAATACACAAGGTCTGTTATTATGCCTTTTAAAATTGCAGTTCATTTACACAACAGTGATTATCCATTATATTTTTTGATGACATTATTTGGGGAAATGAACCATAAGATCACAAGCAGAATTTCTGCTAAACCAGGCATGTTCATGACAGAGCCTCCTGGTAAGCAGTTCTGTTCACAGTTGACCATCAGATGGGCATATTCCTGTGGTGTAAACTCCCTGAGTTAGAATTACTTTCCCTGCCACTTCTCTGCTCCATGAGACAGAGCAAGATGGGAGTGGGTAGAGAGAATTAAAAGTCAATTGTCTTGGCCCATTGGAAGTGAGTAAATGAGGACGAGCATAAAAGTTAGCAAAGTGCACATATGCACCTTCTCTCCTGCATGCTACTCTCACCTCTTGCTGCCCTCAGATTCTGGCACCTCTTCTGCTTCCTCTAACCATGGTCTTAGTGCACTGAGGGTATCCTCTGGTTTATTTCCCTTCCACCCTACGATAAAGCTCCCAGGCCTACCCTAACTCCATAGTCTTCACATTGATGATGACCGTGTGTTTCTAAGGACCAATGAGGATGCAAACTGTGACAAATAAAAATGTGCCTGTTGGCAGCTAAAGATGGGATTGAAGCCATATGGAGACAAGATTTAATGAAAGTCCACATTTTCACTGTGAGACTCCCCTGACTTCATTTCCTGTTCTGTTCCCAGGACACTGGCAGGAGAGTGGGGGAGAGATCTGTGGGCACCGAATGGCCACATCCCTGCCATGTCCCTACCAAGCATCCTACAGTGGAGCCTGTCCCTTGGCAAACCATGCACACAGAGCTTCCAGTAAGGATTTTGGTGGCTGACCTTTAAATATGAAGGGTTCACCAAGAGGAAGGTTGTAATGTGAAGACAAAAACCAAAAAAAAAAAAAAAAAAAATCAGAAGAGAAAGTTTAGTGCAGGTTCCCCAAAACTGTAAAAGAAACTAGGGGGATGGCGGAGAGAAAGATAATAATATCCTCACAGAGAGAAGGCAATTTATATACATAAAACAAAAATAAGAGTCTTATAAAAATATTTGTTAAAGGACTAAAAGCATTTATTAAGGAATGAAAGCTCATGAAAAATAAAAATATAATAGCAGATGTAAACAGTTCAATAGAAGGTTTAGAAGATAAGTTTTAGGATGTATAGTTTTTTATTTTATTTTTTTATTTTTTTATTTTTTTAACAGACAAGGTCTTGCTATGTTGCTCAGGCTGGCCTTGAACTCCTGGGCTCAAGTAATCCTCATGCTTTGACCTTCCAAGTAGCTGGGACTTACAGGCATGAGCCACCAAACCTGGGTCAGTTTGAGGACTTCTAGAAAGTAGATCAAAAGTCAGGAGTGAAAAATGGGAGAGAAATATAAGGAAACTAGAAGGTAATATAATTTTAACATCCAAATAATATGTAATTCAGAAAGAGAGAATAGAGAAAATAGAGGAGAAATACTATCAAAGATGTATACCAAAAATTTTTCAGAATTGAAAGACGTGAGATTTTAGATCCAAATGGGCGCTGAGTACCTAATACAATGATGATTGGAAAATAAACTTGTTCCAGGTCTTGTTGAATTTCATGATGTTTCAGAAATATGGCTACAAAGAGGAGTTCCCATAGAGAAAACAACAGAATTAAGCCACTTACAGGGATCCAAACTAAGAACGTCATCCAGTCTCTCAAATGCGAGACGGGAAGCTAGAAGGCACTGGTGTAATGCTTCAAATTTCAGAGAAGAATTATTTCCAACTTAGAAATGTATACTTCATGAGATGACCAAACCAGTGTGAAATTAAGATAAAGACATTTCAAGCAGAAACGGTCTCTTTATTATTTTTAGATCTCCCACACACTCTTCTCAGTAAGCTATTGAAGGATGTATCCTACAAAACAAGGGATTAAATCAAGAATGAGGAAGACAGGGAATCCAGGACATCAGGGATTCAGAATGAGAAAGAGAAGGGAAATCCTGCAGGCCAAGAGCATCACGTACAGGATAATGGCAGGCTTGGGAAAAGTGTTTCCAGGAAAAAAAAAATGGAACTGATACATAAATACGATAGTTTTGCCCATGTAGAAAATTAAATGGAAAG
The DNA here is from genome assembly GCF_028885625.2 of Pongo pygmaeus. Classification (NCBI taxonomy): domain Eukaryota; kingdom Metazoa; phylum Chordata; class Mammalia; order Primates; family Hominidae; genus Pongo; species Pongo pygmaeus. Next base: position 160,259,044 of record NC_072376.2, on the reverse strand, counting down.
TTACCGAAGAGTATAGGAAGATTTAGGCAGGGCCTCAAAGAAAGAAATAGGTAAAAAAGAAGCTACTTATTTTAAGAATAACACAAAATTATTTTAAAGAGGGAATGCTAAGGTGTGAATGTGTGTTTCCCTCACAAATTTAAATGCTGAAATTCTCACTCCCAAGGTGATGGTATAGAAGGTGGGGTCTTGTGCCCTTATAAAAGAGGCTCAAGAGAGACCTCTTGTCTCTTGCACAATATGAGGTTATAGTGAAAAGAACTGTCTGTGAACCAGGAGGCAGGCAGGCCCTCACCAGACATCCAATCTGCCAGCACCTTGATCTTGGACTTCTGATCCTCCAGAACTGTGAGAAATAAATTTCTGTTGTTTATAAATTACCCAGTTTATGATATTTTGTTATAGCAGCGCAAATGAACTAAGATGGAAATGCAGTCATAATACGCTACTTGACTCAATGATGAATCATAGTTACAGTCATAATAAAAACATGATATACTGATTTATTCAGAAGTAATAAAACTGTGTTCCAAGATGAGGAAGGAAAATACCTGTATGAAGCATAGTTTAGGGAGCTAAATTTGCATTACCTATAGTAGGAAAAAAATAGATTTTATATAAAATAGAAAAAAAGAAACACGATTTAGAAATATAAAGGCAAATACTTTAGGAAACAACTAAAATAGTAAAAGATGGTTGCTTCATAGGAATGAAGATAGAGAGAGATGCGGAAGAGGACTGATGACTTTTCATGATAAAACCTGCAGTTGTGCAGCAACTGTAAGCAGGGCCGAAGGATGAGACACTGTGGAGGAGTCTCATTTGAAGGTTTGAGAAACCGTGTCTGAGCTGCCTTAGTCCACAGACATTTCTGGTGCCCACAGTATTGCAGGCGCATTGGCTCTATAATAGTAGAGTTTGTGGTCATCTGCAGGAATCTTGGAGATGTTATCGGATTAGATAATAGGCAGGAAGGGAGCAATAAACATTGCTGTCCTAGAGGCCTGTACCCTGAAGATGCCCATTCTTAGCAGGTGGCAATGTGGTAGATGGGACTTACCACTTGTGGCTGGACAAGTGAACAGGGAGGATCCCAAATTCTTTCTTTGTCTCTTCCTTCCCTGTCTCCTTCCTTCCCTTCCCTCCTTCCCTTCCTTCTTACCCCTCCTTCCCTTCCCTTCCCTTCCCTTCTTTCCCCCTTCCCTTTCCTTCCCTCCCCTCCCTCTTCTCTCCCCCTCCCCCTCCTCCTGCCTTTCTGCCCTTCCTTCCTTCCTTTCTTTCTCTTTCTTTTCTTCCTTCCTTCTTTCTTTTTCTTTCTTCTTTCTTTTCTTTTTCTTTCTCCTTCCTTCCTCCCTCCCTCCCTTTCTTTTCTTTCTTTCTTTCTTTCTTTCTTCCTTTCTTTCTCTTCTCCTTCCTTCCTTCCTCCCTTCCTTCTTTCCTTCCTTCCTTCCTTCCTTCCTTCCATCCTTCCTTCTCTCCTTTTTCTCCTTCTCTCCCTTCTTTCCTTCTTCTCTCCTTACTTCTTCTTTACTTTCCTCCCTCTCTTTTTTCCTGAATGAGTTCTATCTATGATCAATCTTCTATCATCTAACCTATTCTGAAAGAGTATGAATATACACATATATATCTTGAAAGAAGAAAAGCATAGATATGCATTACTGTCAAACACTGTGGTGAATTGTATTCTGCACAAAAGACCTTTAGGAATTTTTCCCAGGGGCTCTACCAGTGCCGCTCCTGATGAGGTTGGTGGGCTGGCAGTATCAGTATCCTCCTAGGAGCTTGTTTGAAATGTGCATGTTCAGGCCCCACTCAGACCTACTGAACTAAAGTCTCTGAGGATGGGCTTACGAATCTGCACTTTGACAAGCTACTTTTTTTTCGTTTTTTTTTTTTTTTTTGAGATAGAGTTTCGCTCTTGTTGCCCAGGCTGGAGTGCAGTGGCATGATCTCGGCTCACAGCAACCTCTGCCTCCCAAGTTCAAGCGATTCTCCTGCCTCAGCCTCCCAAGTAGCTGGGACTACAGGCACGTGCCACCACGCCCAGCTAATTTTGTATTTTTAGTACAGACAGGGTTTCTCCACGTTGGTCAGGCTGGTCTTGAACTCCTAACCTCAGGTGATCCACCCACCTTGGGCTCCCAAAATGCTGGGATTACAGGCTTGAACCACCGTGCCCAGCCTTGACAAGCTTTTTAGGTGATTCTGCTTCATGCTGAAATGTGAGAAGCATTGCTCTAAGTATCGTGACTTCTGTGACAGGACGAAGAAATATCACAGCATTTTCTCTTCTGTGTTTGCTCAGGAGAACACTGACTTCACCAGCTTACTTTCTGGGTCTTCGTAGTGCAGAACTGGGTCATGAAAAGGACAAAAATGAGCTTGATTGATTAAGGTTAGGACAAATAGTTCCTCAGAATGAAAAAGATTAAGAGAATGAAGGACATGAAAGAAAAAACTAGAGTGGGCCAGGTTTCAGAGAAAATTCTGGGAAGTGGTAGAGACAGAAGGGAGGCTGGGGACAGTTGCAGTACCTGGTTTTGTGGATTTTTGAGGGCAAAAAGAGGTTTTGAAGTGGTTTGAGGATGAAATCTCCCAGCAACATTTTGTGAATGTTTACTGAAAAGATTTCAATACCTTTTCAGTTTTTCTTTTTGATTGATGTTGGATGGATGCTCATCTGAATGTGGCATCATGTCAAGTGCAAGAGTGCACTTCTTTGTGGGAACTGTGAGGATCTGGGCACCAAGATATGCCTGTTTTATATTATGTAATGGTGGTTGTTTTGATTAACAGTAATGCATCTTTTAATGATGGGCACACATTTTGAGAAATGCATCATTAGGTGATTTTTTTCATTGTGTGAACATCATAGAGCGTAATTCCACAAGCCAAGATGGTATAGCCTACTACATAACTAGGCTATATGGTGTAACCTATTGCTTCTAGGCTATAAACCTGTACAGCATGTTACTATAGTGAATACTGTAGGCAATTATAACATAATGGTAAGTATTTATGTATCTAAACATCTCTAGACATAAAAAAAGACACAGTAAAAATGATGTAAAAGATAAAAATGGTCCACCTCTATAGGGCACTTACCATGAATGGAACTTTCAGCAGGACCGGAAATTGCTCTGGGTGAGTCAGTGAGTGAGTGGTAAATGAACGTGAAGGCCCAGGACTGTACATTACTGTAGCCTTCACAAACACTGTACTCTTAGGCTACACTACATTTATAAAAAATATTTTTCTTACTTTGATATTAACTTAACCTCAGCTTACTAAAAATTTTTCCTTTGTAAACTCTTTAAAAACTTTTTGCCTTCTGTTATAATACTTAGCTTAAAAATGCAAGTCCATTTTACAGTTGTACAAACTATTTTTTTTCTTGATATCTGTGATGGTTAATATTGAGTGTCAACTTGATTGGATTTAAGGATGCAAATATTGTTCCTGGCTGTGTCTGTAAGGGTGTTGCCAAAGATTAACATTTGAGTCAGTGGACTGGGAAAGGCAGACCCACCCTCAATCTGGGTGGGCACCATCTAATCAGCTGCCAGTACTGCTGGAATAAAAGCTGACAGGAAGATGTGGAAAGTCTAGACTGGTTTAGTCTTCTAGCCTACATCTGTCTCCCGTGCTGGATGCGTACTGCCCTTGAACATCAGACTCCAAGTTCTTCAGCTTTGGGACACAGACCGGCTCTCCTTGCTCCTCAGCTTGCAGACAGCTTATGGTGGGACCTCACTTTGTGATCGTGTGAGTCAATAGTTCTTATTAAACTCCCCTTTATGTATAAATCTATCCTATTAGTTCTGTCCCTCTAGAGAACCCTAATACAATATCCTTAACCTATTTGCCTTTTTCTATGAAAATTTTTTTGTTGTTAAAAACAACAATACAAACACCCCTATTAGCCTCGGCCTGCACAGGGTCAGGATCATTGATATCACTGTCCTCCACCTCCACATTTTGTCCCACAGGAAGGTCCCCAGGGGCAGTAACACCCACGGAGCTGTCATCTCCTATGATAACAATGCCTTACTCTGGAATACTTCCTGAAAGACCTACCTGAGATGGTTTTACACTTAACTTATTTTTTTTTAACAAGTAGAAGGAGTATACCCTAAAAGAATGATAATATGTATAGTATAGTAAATACATAAACCAGCAACATAGTCATTTATGATCATTACCCAGTACTATATGGGGTATATAATTGCATGTGCTACACTTTTATATGACTGGCAGCACAGTAGGTTTGTTTACACCAGCATCACCACAAACACATGAGTAATGCATTGCACTATATTAGGATGGCTATGATGTCACTAGGTGATAGGAATTCTTCAGCTCCATAATAATTTTATGGGTCCATTGTCATATATGCAGTCCATCGTGGACTGAAAATTTGTTATGCAGTACGTGACTGTATTTGTTTTTTGGTGGTGGTTACTGGGAAGATCTGTAGAGGGATTGCTGTTTGGTTACAGGATTGTGTCAAATGGACAAAACAGGACACAGCTGATTGTTTGTGTCATCATGGTCACTGCTGATGTAAGAGTCACAAGATTATCAATATACCTTATACAAATTTTTCATTTTTCATTTAGCAGCATGGTTTCCTAATTTTCACTCTCTCTTTTTAAATTTTTTTTGGTGCTGTCCACGCTTCTGTGGACATGCCTTGGATCTTGTTAAACCCAGAAATTGCATCACCTCTGAAATCTCAAATCTATTTCATTTTTTTATCCGCATAGCTCATTTGCTCAAGAATATTCTCTGCAGGACATCTATTTGTCAGCAAGTCTTGTTGGTTCTTCCTTCAAGTCATGTCCCCAACCCAGCCACTGCTCACTGTCTTCACTGTTAACATACTACCTCAGGCCACCATCATGTCTAGTTTAAAATAACTTGGCTTTCCACACATTACTTCTCACTGCAACCAAAGTAATTTTTATAATGTAACTCAGATTTTTTTACATCCCTATTAAAAAACTTCCCATAGTTTCTGAAGCCACTGGAATTAATCCAAAGCCCTTACTATGGATCCTATAAAGCTCTAACTGATTTGACACTTGATTTTTTTAACTTTGCTATCCTCTGCTAGCCCCTTTGCCCACTACACTTAATATTCCCATTTTAATTTTTCATCTGCATTCCAGACCCATCTAACTATATACTTGACATGTATACTTGGATGTCTCACAAGCATCTCAAACTTAACCTGCCTACACACACAGACACACACACACACACACACCTTGTGCCTTTACCATCCACTTAATTGTTCAGAGCATAATTAGAGGTTACTCGTTTCTTTTCTCTGTGAGGCCTGTCGTTTTTATTTCAAAGAAAACCTTGAAGTCATCCCTTTTCCCCAGTTCCATTGCCAACACTCTAGTTCAAGTCACCATCATCACTGGGTTGGACTAATAGATTAGACATATTTTTTGGTCTCCCATTTCTATTTTTGCCACAGTCCACGTGAGTCTTATCTTCAATACCAGTGATAGCATGTCCTTCAACATGCATGCTTTGTTGATCTGCATGCATTAAAAGAATAACATGTTTTTGTGAAAAGTTGGGGGGTGTTGTCCATCTGGTGAGAATACAGATCAGGCTTTGAAAATGCCTTAAGAAAATGACTAACTTGCCAATTATACTTTTGGTATTCGAAATATATAGATATAGCATCTGTATTAGTTAGTTTTTATGCTGCTGATACATACTCGAGACTGGGTAATTTATATAGGAAAAAGGGTTTAATGGATTTACAGTTTTACATGGCTAGGGATGCTTCACAGTCATGGCAGAAGGCAAGGAGGAGCAAGTCACATCATGCATGGATGGCAGCAGGCAAAGACAGCTTGTGCAGAGAAACTCCCCCTTATAAAACCATCAGATCTGTGAGACTTATTCAGTATCATGAGAACAGCACAGGAAAGACCTGCCCCCATGATTCAACTACCTCCTACTGGGTCCCTTCCACAGCACATGGGAATTCAAGACGAGATTTGAGTGGGGACACAGCCAAACCATAGCTTCTATATTGTTCCAACTCCAAATCAGAAGATTAGGCCTAAAAACGCATAGATTGATGATGACAACTCAGGACTATCCTGGAAAATTCAGGACAAAAACTTAGGAACATATTGACTGCAATAGGAAATAGAAAATATGTGGGCTGTTGCTAGGAATTCTTTCCTTTAACTAAAATCTTTATCTTTTTAAAAGTCAGAAGAGCACATATTGTAAAAAAAAGTAAGTTTACACTTATTCTACCCAAGGGGTAAAAAAATGTAGCTAAGTAAAATCTTCATCTCCCTTTTCTCAGAACTACTTAAAGAACTTAGGGAAATGTGATGTGAGCAACCATAGTTCCCTAGATTACTCCACTTTTTTTCTGTTATTAAATAAGGAAATTTTATACCTTGAATCTTATATCAACAATTGCTATATAAAAACCACCCTAAAGCTCAATGTCTTGAAACAATAATTTATTTAGCTTATGATTCTGGTGGTTACCAGTTTGAGTTGTTTGCAGCTGGGCAGTTCTTCTGCTGGCCTGTCCTGGGATCACTCATGCAGCTGTAGTTATCTGGTGTCTCGACTGGGGTGAGATGGCCTAAAGAAGCTTTCTTCAATTGTCTGGCAGGTGGTGCTGACTGTCAGCTGGGCTTCTCTCTGAGGGTGGTTGTTATCCTCAAGAGGGCTAGCATGTGCTTTTATCCATAAGAGGGCTAGCCTGGACTAGAGTGTGAGAGCAGAAGCTGCAAGGCCTCTTGAAGCCCAGGCTAGGAAGTCATACAAAGTCATTTCTATTGGCCAAAGCTGGCCACAGAGACAGCCCAGATTCAAGGGGAAGAGAACTATACTCTACCACTTGATAAGGGAGTGACAAAATCACATTGCCAAGTGTTAGCATGCAGGGATGAAAAGAATTGGGGCCATAATTACCAGCAATCTACACAACTTCATTACTTTACCCCTTTAGAGAAACACTTTCTCTGAGTTATTAGATTAGTGCAAAAGTAATTGCAGTTTTTGCATTACATTCTACGGCAAAACCATAATTACTTTTGTACCAACATAATACTTCATGTATGTATATCTGTATGGATGAATATGTACGTGTGTGTATATAGATTACATGCCGTAATTCAGAAATATACATGTATGCACACATAGCATACTTGTGCATAAATAAATGGTTTACTAATATGTAGGTATGCATTAGTGAACCTACAAACATTTGGACAGGAGTTGTTTGTGGTCGTCTATTATGTTGTCTAAATGCATTTGTAAAAGGATCCATGCAATAAATGCATAAATATGTCTTAGAAGATGTGTAACTCTTAAATAAATAATTCTTTTGTTCAGATAAACAATGTATAATTCATCACTGGCCCTTATTTTGGCATCTAGAAAGCTCAGAGTTAAATCTAATGTCATTGTCCATTCTTGATATTAGCTTAGATATAATTGTCTTTCACTTAGAATTAGTTTCCGATTGCAATTATTTACTTGCTGATTGTTTATGTGTATTTATTATAAGCTACTCCAATCATTTTCGAAATGAGATGAAATATAATCAAAACATTAAAAAACATAACAATGTGTCTTTTGAAGTATCAGATGTATTTTCATTTTAGAGAATGATAATAATGCACTCTAGAAACACTGGAGAACCAATTCACTTTGGCAATATTTTTAGTCTTAGCTTATGCAATAAAAATAGTTCAAATAGTGGAGAAGAGTGCCCCAGAGAACTACTAGGCTCAAATGCTTATAGTTTAATTCATTCTGTTTCTCCCACTTCATAATCAACCATCTGGAAAAGCCATGATGACTCATCCTTAAAAAAGAGTCATTGATTTTATATCTCCATTTTCAATCTGCTCTTCAATTTACCTCTTCCTCCTTTCTTCTAAATCAGAAAGGAGTCTTCATGGAGAAACGAATAATTAATTTGGTTATTGGCCAATATCCGGTTATTCTCTCACACGTGAGAGGTATCTAAAAATAAAGCTACTTTTTTCAATTTTGATTCTTGTCATTATTTTTAGTAAGTTTCTGAATTATAAACTCCCAATTCATACCATGCATAATATTTTTCTTTGATTTTCCTTTTTTCTGCAAAAGAATCCAAATATTTCTCCATAACACAATTGCATTTGTCTTGCCCTTTTTAGACTAGAAGTGCAAAGAATTCAAATGGGTATGGAGGCTATACCATTTTAGTCATTTAATTGTTCAATCACACTTCACTGATTCAGGGCTGGCTTATCTGGCAAACTCTACCACCTAGGGCACAGTCACCAACCTGTAAGTAGGCAAAGAATTGACAGGAAAGTGTTATATTACATTCAAATTGTCAATTTTAAAAGACATGGAAAGATTTCCACCAAAATTGTTATTGCTGATGTTCTTATTAGTTTCAGTGCTTTAAAAGAGTTTTGTTCAATTACTGGGGAAATTAATTGGTTGCAGGACTCATTCACTATTCTTTGCACACAGTTTTTTTTTTTTTTGAGACGGAGTCTCGCTCTGTCGCCCAGGCTGGAGTGCAGTGGCGCGATTCGGCTCACTGCAAGCTCCGCCCCTCGGGTTCACGCCATTCTCCTGCCTCAGCCTCTCGAGTAGCTGGGACTACAGGTGCCCGCCACCACGCCCAGCTAATTTTTCTAGTTTTTTTAGTAGAGACGGGGTTTCACCGTGTTAGTAAGGGTGGTCTCGATCTCCTGACCTTGTGATCCGCCCGCCTCGGCCTCCCAAAGTGCTGGGATTACAGGCGTGAGCCACCGCGCCCGGCCTGCACACAGTTTTATGGAGCGGGCACTACACATCAGGCACTGACTAGGAGCTGGATCCTCTGTAGTGATGAACAAAACAAACACCACTGCCACCTTGGTGGAGCTTGCAGGATTGCAGTGGAGACGGACAGTTACTAAGCAAAAAAAAAAAAAAAAGTAGAACATGGGGGTATAATAGAGAACCCCGAGTGGGAGTGAGGAGACAGAGAGCATGATTATTTATTTAGAGTAATCAGGTAGGGCCAGAAGCCCCCAAAGAGGATGGAGCCAGCAATGTGAAAAGGGGAAGAAGGGTGCAATAGCAGAAACAACGACCAAAGGATTTGAGGTAGGAAAGAGATTGGCAATGCAGAGGTGCTGCAAGGAGGCTGGTGTGATCGGAATATGGGTTAGAGGGACAACAGAATGATTTGGGATTGAGGAAAAAATTGCTGGATCATGGAGGGTTGTGCAGACCACAGTAAGGAGTCTGGATTTTATTCAAAGTATCATAGGAAGCCTTTGAAGGATTTCAAGCATAGTCACTGGGTAACCAGCTTGAAGTGTTTTGTTGCCCTTTGCGTTTGGTTATATTTGTTAAAACACAAAACAAAACAAAAAACAATGCAGGAATGCTTCTGCAAATGTGTGGTGAAGAAATGAATACACGTTTTAAAGAGCCTAAATCTTAAACAATTGAGGGAGGATTCTATAAGAAAAATAACTGAAAACTACAAATATAAAATGAGGAACAGAGTTGTCCTGGGAGGGCAGAGCTTAAGCTTCATTGTGTCACAATATATCCACTTATTTCTGGTATTGTGGAAAGGGTTGTATCGATATTTCTGGCTTTAGATGGGAACCAAAGTTGATTTTTAATTTTGAGAATTGCTTGAAGCACTCTCTCCACCATTCATCAGAAGCTCTGGCATTTTTTCTTTTTCTTTTTTAACCTTTCTTGCATCTCATTATTCAATGCCCCCTGACTCAGAGAGCCCAGGTTAAACACTCATTTTGGTTTTGGCACTTGTCTTCAAATTGATTTGGAGATTTTCTGTTCCACACAAATGTATACATCCTTTGTAGCAATGTACCTCAGAGGGTTAGCATGAGTGCATCTGAAAAGGTATGGGACTGGGAGATGAAATCAAAAAACATAATGAGATTTCTTCATGTCCACATGTTTTTGAGATTCCTTTGTCTCAGGAAACAACAAAACTGGAAATATTCCAGAAGACTGTTACGGTGGTATTCCAAAGCTTCATTTTTTAAGATCAAAGACCCTGGAAGGTTCAAGGTGCTTTATTGAGTTGGAGCCTTTGCCTCTTTTTGTTCAACATTCCTATCTCCGTTGAAATCTCATTGAACACAGTTGCGTATCTCTTACCCTACTTGTGAAGCTGTTTTTCCGTAGGAAATGGTGTCTATCCTGTGAATTTCATTCTCTAAAGAAATAGTGCTTTAAAGATGAGCTGCCTAATTTATTCCATTCTCAGGGCTTTGGAACAGAAGTTGAAATGAATGAAAATAATTGAGTTTGTAGGCCTGGTCTGCAGATACGAAAAATGTCTGGAAACTGTTGAGTATGGAATGGCTTTAATTTACTCTGTGGATTGCAGCCCGTGATCTGCCTGTTTGTTGTTAACTTTCATAAAAGAGAAAGAAATGCAGAAAGCAAAAGCTTTCAGAATGACTGTAGTTGGAAGGAACCAGTACTTGAAGCTCTACAATTGTTATTTACATTGAACAATGGGGTATTGTTCTGGAGGAGTCGAAGAGGAGGACAGAACCTGGGAGAGTCAGACAGACATCCTCATTAGTGAGAGCTCAAATGGTTTATAGCCATTGAATGGCTTCCTTCCCGCATTAGCAGGTGGGCCTGCGGATGCTGTGGAATGATCAAAGCTAGGACTTGGTATGACTAATAGGAGGTCTTGAGAACATAGCTTCTCCCTCTACACTGAGAATATTGTCTCTAGACTTTCTGCATGTGACTCAAATGCCAAAGTACTTGATATTGACTAAAGCATGACAAACATTCCTTTTTTTTCATGTTTCTACTCCAATACTTAGGGTTCATTAAATGATTATATTAGGGCCCTCTCATAATACCACATGGGTACAGGTGGAGAATATCCTTTAACATACCTTTCTTTGTTTTTGGGTTTTCACATTTTGCTTTAATTGCACAGCCCTGTGCTACTGAGAACTGTAACCCCAGGCTCCTCACAAAGCAGTTGAGTTCAGCATCCTGGATGACTTACAGCAACACTGAGACATCAGGCCTTTGGTTCTCATGTCTTCTAAATAAGAAGTAGAAGAAAGCAGTCCTTGCTTCTATCCCGTAGAGAGGACAGAAGGTTTTTCATGTCTCGTTATCATACCCTAAATTTCCCTCCTCCCTTTTTAAAAGGTAGTATTGAAACCATCTGGGCTGCTTTGAAGGAAGTTTATTTTACTAAATTAAACTTTTTCAGATTGTGCCTTTAGAAAAAGCACTATACCATGTAACATTTGATTAATTCTGGCACAAGTATACCTGTGTTTATAAATCTGACAATTTAGTTTGTGGACAAAGAAAGCTAGAGTCAGAAATTTGTGCCAAATTAAATCTACTGGTAGGCTTCACCGTTTTTTTTTTTTCTTTTTGATATTATTTTGGATTAAATGTTTCCCTGTGTGGATAAGTATCTTTGGTTTTCAGGATTAGGTTATTTAAAGAGACAGAATAGTACAGTAATAAAGCATAGAACTTAGAGAGATCCACATTCAAATCTTTTTTTTTGAGACGGAGTCTCACTCTGTCGCCAGGCTGGAGTGCAGTGGCGCGATCTTGGCTCACTGCAACCTCTGCCTCCCGGGTTCAAGCGGTTCTCCTGCCTCAGCCTCCTGAGTAGCTGGGACTACAGGTGCATGCCACCACGCCCAGCTAATTTTTGTATTTTTAGTAGAGATGGGGTTTCACCATGTTGGCCAGGATAGGCTCGATCTCTTGACCTTGTGATCTGCCCACCTCGGCCTCCCAAAGTGTTGGGATTATTGGCGTGAGCCAATGCGCCTGGCCCCAGGTTCAGATCTTAAGTCTACATCTTACTGTATAAGCTTGGGGAACTTGCTTTGCTTCCCTGGGCCCCACTAATCTCAATTGTTAAATGATGATTGTGGTGGCCAGCTTCCAAGATGGCCTTTGATTCCTACCTCCTGGTCTATAGGCCTGTGTGTAGTTTCCTCTCATATTCATTAGGCCTGACTTACATAACCAATGGGTTATTGTAAAAACGAGGGTGTGTGACTTCTGAGGTTAGGTAATCCAAACCATGTGGCTTTTGCCTTGCCCTTTCTCTTCAATTGCTCATTGTGGGAGAAACCAGCAGCCGTGTTGTAAGGATAGACAAGCAGCATGAGGAATGGCCCATACGGAAGGTACTAAGGTTTCCTGCCAACAGCCAGCACCATGTGAATGAGCCATCTTGTAAGCACAACCTCCAGCCCCAGCGATGCGTTCAGATGTCTGCAACTCTGGCTCATGTCTTGATGGCAACTGCATAAGATACCTTGAGCTAGAACCTCCCAATTATGTACCTCCCAAATTCCTGACCTACAGGAAGGAGATGAAATAATAAATGTTTCTTGTTGTTTTGAGCTGTTGAGTTTGGGATAATTTGCTATGCAGCAATAGATAACCAAAACAATTATAATGATTTTACTCCCTCCTGTGATTGTTAGGAGGATTAAATGTGGCAGTGTAAGGCCTTTGCACAGAATCCAGCACATGATAAGTGTTATTCAGAAAGACAAAAACATTAATTGTGGATGGCACTTGACACCAGAGGACCAGCTCTTTTCTCCAGCACCTACACTCCAAATGCTTTACCTGGGTTCTGCCTTAGTGGCTGAATAATTCCAGATTTACTCCAGAGTGAATGGTAAATGGGGTGTCATGTCTAATATGTCCTTTCTCCTTCCTCGCATCTTAATTTCAGCCTTGCTCTTAATTTCAGCCTTGCTCTTGCAACCAGCTTCAGGGTAGTATTAGTCTGATAACACTCACTTCAGCTGTACCAGGAGCCTCTTGCTCAATCCTGGGGCTTCTCTATTGCTGTCTTGGGATACATCAGCATGGGTCCTTTTCACCATTTGGATGCATGTGCCAACATGGACTTGCAGTGGAGTTGCCACCAGGACCCATTGGGAATGGGAGGTGGTGGATAAATACTCCCCTTTTCCATCCCTTGCCTGGATGATTCTAAGGCACCTTCGATGTGGCTCCTTGGAGTGTCCCTAATGGGCTGGAGACCTGCTGCTCACAGCGATCTGCTCAATAGTGCCCCTCCGAATCGACTTTCCCTCCTTTTCTGTCTCACTCTTCCCCAGCCCTTTCTCTTGTTCTTTGGGTTTACAGACTAAAAAAACTACCTGCGTGCCAACCCTGCATGTCCCTGGTTCTGCTTCTTGGGTGTTAATTTAGGCTGAGACAGGTGGCTCTAATAAGAATTGACCAAGTGCTGTATGCTTAATGTAAGTTCACGAAACCATTAATACGATACTGGATTTACCCCTTTCAATGGTTTTCCACCGTTCTGTGGATAACATCTCAAACATCTTATTTCTATGGTGGTAGGGGCTTCTCCAAGCTGAGACCGGCTCATATCTCCATCCTCCTCTTCCAACTTGCTGCCCATCTCTTCTGTACCTTGGTCTTCCTGGGCTTGGCCCGATTCTTTTCACATGACTGTCTCTTGCCTTTGGATCAAGAGCATGCTGTTTCTTCTCATTGTGCTTGGCAAATTGTCACTCGTTCAGGTCTCAACCTAAATACCACATCCCCAGGACGGCCTTGCAAATATCACTTTATTCCTCTGTCAAATTGAATGCCTCTTTTCTTGATACCTATTGCACTTGCATTTTCTTAATGTTTATGTTTCTGTCCTGAGTGTAAACTTTCTGAGGGCAGGCACTGTGACTATTTTGTTTTCTGTTGCTTAATGCTTGGCTTAGAGAACATTTTAATAAATATTTATTGAATGAAAGAAAGAATTTACCTGAGCAAAGTTTCACCTGGCTGATAATTTTCTTTGTGTTCTTAAATGCCTTAATGTATCCCTTTAAAACATGAACAATATTCAAAAGGGTCTCCTTGAGCTGCTAAAACAAGACATCATTTTAATAACATAAACAATAAATTTGTTGTTAGTAAAAGGATTTGTATTTTTCAGCAGCCTACAAAAAGACAAAGACAAAAGCAAAGGCAAAGGCAAAAAGGTAAAAAGGCAATATTATAGAATCACATCAACTGATGAACTTCCCAGTATTAAGTATAGTATTGTTATAATCAGCTTATAAAATTTGATTGACAGACAACTTTTAGAAATCATCTCTATTGGATAGCGTCTACCTCTGTATGATTAGGTAAAATTTGTAGTTTCGATTCTTGTAATCTAAGTTCTACTTAAATAGAAAGTACTTTTAGCTTCCAAATAAGTAGGAAGAGAACTCTATTGATGGGTTAATAGAAAACAAGGGGTGCCCATCCTAGAAAGTCTACTAGCCATTTTAGATAGAGCAATATTATTCAAATGGCTATACCATGGTTTCTGCTTGTATATTTAAGGATAGAAAGTCTTTTATAACTGGGCTTATGCATCAAAAAACATTAAGATGAAGTTTAGGGCCACCCTGTATTAACTGGCATCAAATAGTCTAAATTTATAAACTAATACTGAAAATCTGGAATTGCATCAGAACTGTATTATGGTATGGGCAAGAAACCTCTGAATTAATGCTGTCCTTAAACAAATTTCATTGATGAATGTGTTTGCAAATGGAAGTCAACTCTGGTCAATAATTAGAAAGATAACTCTCTTGATATTTTACAGAGTAACTGTGAACTAAGTTTATTATGTCTTAATGATTATAAAGATCACATGATGTGCAAGAAAACATTCATTCATTCAACAAATATTTATTATTGAGTGCCTACTATGTTCCAGGCACTTCTCCAGGTCAATGAAATGCAGCGAGAACAAACTATATCTTAGCATATTCTCTTTAAGAACAAATTGTATGATGGCAAAGGGCTGTGCAAAATCTTGTTAACAAGAAGTGACTGACATCATTGGGAATTAGCATTGGTCTGGCTACAGGAAATTGTGAACAGATTGCCCATGGTGTTTTCTGAACAACTAGGAGCTTCAAAAAGGGGAAGCAGTGTCACGTATTTCATCTAGATTCAGCTGTTATAGCAGTTTACTTCAAGGCTGGAAATGTTCTTTTTCTCTAAGGAAATTGGGATGCACTGAACTAGGTTAATTGAACTCACTTCTCACTCAGCCACAGATGTTCCCTTTGGTGGAGCTGCCCTCTATCTTCTTTTCTCTCCGTAGGATCAGGGGAGACTTAGCCAGGCATAGTGAGTTGTTATTAATAAGACCAGAGAATAATTATATACAGAATTGACAAAGGCGATTGGCAGTCTTAGAAATTAAGGAAAAACTACATTTCAATCAGATTTGATAAGGCAAGATACAGTAAAAACTAATTTCTGGGATAAAATGGAAGGGATTTTTGATGTGCAATCTAGATCAGTGATTCTAAAACTTGGATGGGCATCTATATCACCTGTTGAACTCACTAGATTGTAGGTGCTTCAACTCAACCACTGTGATTCCAATGCACACCGGTTTGAGAAACATGCACCCAGGTGTTAAAATCCATTTGGTGATGAACTCCCCACCATACTTTCTCAAGGATTTCTAGAATCATTGGGTGAGACAACAATTTTTTTTTTAATGGTGCCTGTAGTAGATTCCTAATTTCTAAAAACCCATATAACAAAAGCAAAAATAATCACAAAATTACAACATGGTAAATTCTTGCTGGTTAGTAGATTATATTATCTAAGGAAGTCATCTATGACTACAGGGGCTATGGTTCAATCCTAGATCAAGTATTCCTTTGATTAATTGGGAAACACTGTAAAATTTGTCTTTTTATTGTTTTCCAAGCACTACAATTTAGAGTCTAGTGCCTGAACCTTTGCATCATTGACTATGGGGATAGAGAACTTTAAAACTTAGAAGAGCTTTTACTTAAAATGTATACCAACAGTGTATGAAATCAAGTGAATCAACTAACAGTGTGGAGATGTGAACTGTGTTAATGGGGTTGTTACTGCTATTTGGTAAAGAATGACTTGAAGACTGAAATCCAAAGACAGTCTTGTGGGTTTTGTTGTCTCTCCTTTGAGCGTTACTCAATTTAATGTATTTCCTGACAAAACAAAATCCCTTTAAGAATGCTATTATTATATAAACCCTTGGTTAGACATGGTTGCAAAGATTTCTTTCTGAAAGATGGTAGAAAACAATTTTTCCTTTGATGTTTTCTCTCAGCATTCTGAATTTGATTTGTGAAGATATTTTGTGCAGCACATCAATCTTTGCTAAAATTCTTCAAGTATTTCTTTGCAAAAACCAGCAGAAATTTACCAGAGTAAATTATGAAACATTGCTGCATTTGACTCCAACAAACTGGAGTTGCACAACAAAATGAATGTGCAATATAAAAAATAAAATTTAGTGGGCCTTGTTATTGTTTTACGTAGAGTTTGGCCTGAAGGAAAAGTGAAACTAAGTTATAAATTAAGTTATATATCATCTAATAGAATGAGGTTTTGAAGTAGTAATAGAATTTTGAAACTCTCTGAATTCTTGTCTAAAACAAAAATCATCCCTTCTTTTTGCTCTATTCTCTTGAATCAGAAGCCTATGTTTACCAGCTGCTCTAAGTCACCCTTTCCTTTATTGCAGTGTTTGACACTATAATACCTTAAAGTGGGGGTTGCTTATCTTGGGAGTGGTGGTAAATGTTGAATGAATGTGGGAAGGAATTATAGATGTTTAACAACTGTTTGCAAAGGTTCCAGGGTTCTTGGGAGGGAACAGGAAATATTAATTTTATACTAGTTCCCAAAGCCAAAAGGAAGAAGAAGAAAAAAGAAGCTTCTTAATCTGTTTAGATTACCTCTAAGGAGATGAGTCATGAGTGAAATTCAGGATTAATATACAAGAAGAGCTCCTAAGAGACCGTCTAGACTACAGGCCATCTTTCTCTTTCACAGAACTCCTCCTGAATTTTTTTTTTAGAGAGGAAGTTCTCTGCCATATTTTAAATACTTAGAAGAAAAGGGAATTAAGGAACTGAATAATCAGCCCAGTATCTAATAGACTTCATCATCAGAATAATGTTCTTTGATTTGTTTTAACTTCTCTGATGGCAATTTGCATTTTCTTAGGACGTGTACACTCAGATATATTACAATTGGATTTATATAGTTTATTTTTCTGCCTATTTAAAAAATTTGGTTAAAAGTCATTTTTAATTGTAAACCTTTGCAAAACCACTATTCTATGTCTTAACACTTCAAGGCCTATGTTACTTTAGCTATGGTATTTCTCTAAGTCATCAACACAGATATCCCTTTCTATTGTCATTGATACATTTTAAACTACTATTGGGAATTTTTCTTAGCAATATGATTTTATGTCTTCCATATATCTTTTAGGGTAGTTATGAAAAATGTAAACATATAATTTAGCTAATATGGCCCTGTTAGTGAGGGATGAATCCTCTGTATATTCCCCCAACTCCAGTGCTACTTAAAAGAAAGGAAAATAGTTAAAAAATTTTGTTTATGCAACTTCTATAAATAATATAAATGAATGTATTGCAGACCCAGCAATTTCATAATATGAGCAATTATGAAAATTTTCTTATGGATATACTGGGACTGGAAGCCGATTGTAGTTCCTGTTCCTTATGACTCCCGCTCTACAGGGGATGGCTCACTCACCTCACTGCATTGCAGCACTTTGGGACAGTAGAATTTGGCCTCCACCAAATTGGCCCCTTACCTCCTGCTACTTTGGAAGCCATTTTCTGCTGTTGTAGAAAATCAGATTTTCCTTGATGAGCATTTTTGCCTGGCTGGAAAGTAGGCGGGACTTCTCCTGGGAATAAGCATTTGTTCTAAGTTGCTTGCTGGGAGGCGTGCTTCTTTTGGCTGTCAGATCTCCACCCAGGCATGGGATGAGGCCTTTCCATGGAATGCTTGTTTGTCCCTATTCTGAAGAGGTGCCTGGTAGCTGGGAGGTTCCTGGCTGCTGCTCCTCTTTGCTACAATATTTGATCTCCAAGTAATGCAATCCCCACCCTCACTCGTTGATGAAAGCTTTATGTTCTTTATATACAAAAATTTAAATTGCTTAACAATTTACCACATGAAATACTCACCTATGGAAAATGGCTTTGTAAATTCCAGTATATATATATATATACACATTTGTTGAACAATATGCAATCATGAAAAATACTGAGTTTGTAGTAACGTGGAAATATGCTTATGTTAAATGAGAAAAGCAGGATGCAAAATTGTATTTGCGTTATGCTCACAACTAAGTAAAAAAGGAGCCCTTGTTCCTTCTGAAAAATATATGCCTAGAAAAAGTCTGAAAGAAAAATTATTAAATTATGGTTGACAAGGAGTAGTAAAACTATTGACAATTCCCCTTTTTCTATGTTGTTTTCAAATTTCTGTAATAGGTATGATATTACCCTAATAGTGTAAATAAAAATTCAATACTTTCCCTTTTAAATGAAGCAAACAAATCCTTATTAGATTCCCTTTTGCTTTCCCATAGCTTGAAATAATAATCCTCCTTCTCTAAGTGATATTGTTGGATGGAAGAAAGAGGAAAAACAGTATGTAAACAAAGGTAACATTTTCATTCAACTAATTTCATCAGAGGCATACAGACTAGTACATATTTAATGAATACCTAAATAATTGAAATGATTTAGTGGAAATATAGCTGTAACTCCTTGAAGCGATTTATCTTTCCAATCTTGGCTAGGACAACAGAAGATACAGTTTTAAAATAAAGCCTTTCCTTGATGTAAATATAGAAGAGTTGTTGAAGACGTTAACTTGAGTTACTCTATTTTACTAGTGATCATCAATTTACCTAGTGTAAATTCCCTGGTTCAGAGGCATAGAAATTGAGACTCTGCAAGCAGAATGATTTACCACCAGGAGCGGCAGTGCCAGGTCTAGAAGGCACATCTCTGGATTGCAGAAGAGTTCCTTTCTCACTATGACTCTGAGTCTCCCAAAAGCTAAACTAAACCCAAAGTCTTCTTTGGTCTGGAACAGTTTTAGTTCTGCACTGCTGTTTCATCTGACATGCAAAGCATAAGAGCCAAAGAATATGAGAACAGTTTTCCATGTCCACTCTGCCAAAACTAACATGCATTGGCAGTTGAACCACCAAAGCAATTTGGAAGTCTTCAGCACAGGAGCAAGGCCCTCTCTCCAACATAAATCACAGGAACAGCATGGTTGTAGACAATGACCATGAGCAGTTTGCACTGGGGAAGGGGAAGTGAACTTGTACAAAGATATTTCCTAATTGCAAATATCCATACACAGCTAAAAAAAGAGACCTTGTGGGCAACAGCTCCCCAATTTTACATGCTTTTTTCCTCCCTTAGGGCTAAGGAGGGGAATGGGCATGTATTCATACTTCCATTTTTTATTTGTTTTATAGCACTATTTTAGTGATGCTGTGTTTATTACTGCTTCAGAAAAATAATTCCTTATCATAGAATAATTAGTTTGGCTAGTTGGAAAGATGTTTGAATTTTCTGTGTCTTTAGAAGATGGAGGATGAGGCGAGCATTTCATGAGGGAAATGTGACATGCTTCACAGTGCCCTGTGTTTGGCAGTTTCTTGGTAGAATACTCAACCTTGAGATGTGTGCAATTGATGCCAACACTATATTCATGGTTGTAAAGGTGTATATTTCTATGTTATTATCTTAAACCATGCTCTCTGCATTTATGCCCCTGTGGAAGCTTTGTAAATTAAAATAAAGTGAAGTATTTTTCCTGTATCAGCTTTACAAATATTTGAACATCCACAAACTTACAAAATGCTTTTCAGATATGTTGTATCATGCATTTTTTACAACACCCCTTTTGGAGTATATATCATTATTTGTATTTTAAAGATGAGGCAATACTACTTGGAAATGCAGCTAAAAATTAGCAGCATACTGTGGTCTTCCCACTGCCTCTGATCTCAAATTTAATGTCCTTTTCACTATGATTCATGACCCCTCTGCTATAGGGGACCATCTCACTTATGGGATAATAATTCACTAAAACTTCTAAACTTTGCGTAACTAAAGCTCTTCTAAAATTGTACTTCATTGCTTGTGTGAGATTCAATAATCTATATCTTTCTCAGTGAGAGAACGAGTAATGGAACAATGTTAACAATAAATTTAGAAGTTTCTCTTGTGATTGTGGGTTTTTTTGTAGAATAAGTTTATTTTGCTGTACTTAAACCTTGTGAACAGTTATAAAATGGTGGTTAAATTTAAACAATAATTGGTTTTAGAATTATCTATTTTTTATGATTCAATGAATTAAAAAAATGCATGTGTGAGCACAGACTTAATAATACAGAATAGTGGCATTTTAAAATCAGATTTTTAAATGTGCAGGCCTAGATGACATTTTGGCCATCAGAAAAAAAAGTATTCGTACTGAAAGAAAGTATTGTACTTGTTCATTAGTAGTTTTCATAGGAGGGTCCATAGTTTTTCTTCTTGATAATATGCTTTAGACTGTGATGTGGGTCAGGAGTTGCTGGCTCTTTCATCATGATAGTGCTTTTATTTTTTTTAAACTCCAACCTTGTGAAACTGACATAAATGAAAAAATATGATGTTATTTATCCATCTTCTACTATACTACTCGTCAACACCATCTTTTAATGCCTTTGCTCATTTAAAAATATTCTGGAAAACCTGAACATAGAAGAGTGAGTGACTTGCCAAGATTTTATGGTTAATAAGTGGATCTGTCAGGACTTGAATAAAATGTGTCTGGTTACGAGGCCACACACTTCACTTAACCACTAAGCCATTATAATATGTACCATGTATGTGTGCACAAGTGTGTGTGTGTGTGTGTGTGTGACAGAGAGAGAGAGAGAGACAGAGGGAGAGAGAGAAAGAGAGAGAACATGTAAGGCATGTTCTTCCTTATCCTAATAATTCTCTTCCAGAAATACTCTAATCACCAAAAAGGGCAATGCATTGAGAGTTATGCAGTCTTCTGTATGAACTCATGTGTTGCCTGGACATATATCTTCATTATTCCCTAATGTCAAGAAAATATGACTTAGTAGCATTTCAATGGGAGAACAGAGATGTGTATAAGTGGGAATAATTACTCTTTCTGACAAGGAGACATTTTCTTAGTGAACTTTATTTCCTGACCTGAGACAAATATTTTAGTCTTTAGTTTTTAAAATTTGAAGGATAGAATGATTAAAAACGACTTTTTTTTTTTTTTTTTGAGATGGAGTCTCACCCTGTCGCCCAGGCTGGAGTGCAATGGTGCAATCCTGGCTCACTGCAACCTCCACCTCCTGGGTGGGTTCAAGCGATTTTCCTGCCTCAGCTTCCCGAGTAGCTGGGATTACAGGCACGTATCACCACACCTGGCTAATTTTTGTATCTTTAGTAGAGGCGGGGTTTCAGCATCTTGGCTAGGCTGGTCTTGAATTCCTGACCTCATGATCCACCTGTCTCTGCCTCCCAAAGTGCTGGGATTACAGGCGTGAGCCACCACGCCCAGCCAAAGATGACTTTTTTATGCTTAAATTTTTTTTGGAAACAGTTTTCAACAACACAGAGTGATCTTTCCCCTCTGCAAAGATCTTAGTGCTAAGTGTTATGGAAAGGAGGTGATATGAAACAATAACCTGAATTATCATCCTAAGTCTGGTCAATTCAGAACAAAAGAAAGCAGAAAATTAGACCTAAACTAATATGAGCTTTAGAGTGATTCACAGATTGGTGCTGTTAAACAGACTTGATAACAATTTGTAACCAGATAGATAGAAAAATTGGGAGTGTTCGGGAACTTTCAGAATAGTTGAAAAAAACCTTAACAGTGTAATTTTATGTCTGCTGAATCTAATGATGAAAGCAATGGGAGTTTATATTTTTTATGTTTTAATTTTCTTTTTCTGGTAATTCATGCCTGTTTTCTTTCATGAAAATATCTGTATATCTTGAATTAGAACTTTAAAAAATCTGGTCTTCCACCACAGAAAGTTTGAGAACATGATGCTGAACCACAACCAAATCAGGTTTGTTATTTAATTGAGTATAAAAATAGTTGTGTGTCACTTAACAACAGGAATGTCTTCTGAGAAATGTATCATAAGGTGATTTCATCATTATGCGAACATCACAGGGTGTACTTACACAAACCGAGATGATATAGTCTACTACACACCGAGGCTATGTGGTATAGCCTACTGCTTCTAGGCTACAAACCTGGACAGCGTGTGACTATACTGAATACTGTAGGCGATTGTAACACGATAGGTATTGATATTATCTAAACATATGTAAACATAGAAAAGATACAGTGAAATATGGTATGAAAGATAAAATGTGGTACACCTGTGTAGGGCATTTACCATGAATGGAGCTTACAGGACTGGAAGTTGCTCTGGGTGAGTCAGTGAGTGAGTACTGAGTGAAGGTCAAGGCCTGGGATGCTACTGTACACTGCTGTAGACTTTATAAACACTGTACACTTAGGCTACACTAAAGTTATAAAAAATATTTCTCTTTCTTCAATAATAAATTAACCTAATCTTACTCTAACTTTTTCACTTTGTAAACACTTTAAAAACTTTTTGACGCTTTTGTAATAATGCTTGGCTTACAACATGCACACATTGTATAGGTGTATAAAAATATTTTCTTTATATTCTTATTCTATAAGCTTTTTTCTATTTAATTTTTTTAAAACTTTTAAAATATTTTGTTAAAAACTAAGACACAAACCCACACTAGCCTAGGTTTGCACAGGGTCAGAGTCATCAATATCACTGTCTTCCCCCTTCACATCTTGCCCAACTGGAAGGTCTCCAGGGGCAGTAACCACATGGAACTATCATCTCCCATGGTAACAATGCCTTCTTCTGGAATACCTCCTGAAGGACTTACCTGAGGCTGTTTTACAGTTAACTATTTTTTATAAGTAGGAATATGCTCTAAAAAAAAAAAAGATAAGAAGTATAGTGTAGTAAATACATAAAACAGTAACATAGTCATTATCAGGTGTTAGATACTGTATGTAATTGTTAGTGCAATACTTTCATATGACTGGCAGCACCGCAGGTTTATTTACACCATCATCACTATGAACACTTGGCAATGTGTTGCACCGCAATGTTATCATGGCTACGAAGTCACTAGGCGATGGAAATTTTTCAGTTCCATTACAATCTTAGGGTACCATTTTTGTAATATGTTGTCTGTCACTGACTGATTATGCGGCACATGACTATACTGGATTAAAAATATGTAAATTATAGCATTAGATATTTTCCACCCTTGGTCAATCAGGTGAATAGGATCCAAAGAATTCTGGAGATTTGCAGTCTAATGGAGACAAATTTTGCTTAATCCCAAGTGAGAAGTTTTGCCAAAAAATTAAAAGGGGGAAAATAGCCTAATAGTTGAATATCTAAACAAAGATATTGTGGGGATATCTTTGCTCAGTCTCTCATACAGGAATGACTGTATATCTATCTATTCATTCATTCATTGACTATTGAACTGCAATTATATACCCAGGGCCATTCTCTGGGTATTAGGATATACTTCAGGGATAATATTAGGGGTTGTACGTATGTTTTTACTGAAGTTCTAAATTTTCTCAGATATACTTAGAGATTATTTAAATCCAAGCCCTTTGAGTTCTTTGATGTGACCCTTGAAAAACTCAGGCTCACTGAGCTCATTTGCAGAATATTCTTAGCTGACCTGACTTCAACTCTGCTTTCTCTTTTTTCCTGGCTCCATTAGCTGTCATCTCAGTTTTTTTAGCTCTTACTTTTGGAATGGACCTAGAAGATAACAAGTGGAACAAGACAATGGGAATAGCAGAGTGTGAAAGCTAAATCTGAACACAACTGCAAAGGCAGCTCCCATCACAAAAGCCTACTTGGCTTTAGGCAAGTAGGCAAGGAGGTGTGGTAGACATGATACCCTTGATGATATAGTGGCTTAGATGAACAGAATGTGCTTTTAGCATAAGGTTAGCAAAGTGTGTGTAACATAGATATTGAACATTCAAGACCTTATTGCTGAATTTTCTCTCTGGAGAGGCAAAACAAGATTGCAGAGAAATTCTTTTTTGAATCCTATTTGGTGAAGTCTAACCTCTGACATTCCACTGTGTGATCTTTTGGGGTTTTGAATGTCTTTATAAAATAACTCCATCTTTTCTTTTCTTTTGACTTTCTTTTATTTAATTTATCTTGATTTATCATTAACAGTCTTGTGTTAACACAAAAGGGAAAGTTTCCATCATAGATGTGATTCATGATGTTACGTTGTAAAATCGTCTGTTTTGTTGATAGATGTCCAGACAGCATTGAAAGGCAAAAGCGTAATCATTCAGTCTCCATCAGCATTTAGGCTGGGTTCCTAAACAGGAACACATGTATTGATTGGAACAGTTAGATACTTCCTTAGCATGGTTTGCAGAGTTCTTGATTTTTCTCAATATGGGAGAAGCTGGGAAGGTCAAGAGAAAATAAGCGCAAGTCAAAGAGAGACTTGTAAAATAAACAGCAACATCTGGCAAATGACTTCCTCCCATGGACATAGGAAGTACTCTTACTCAGGGCAGTGAAGGAGAAATGTTTTTCTTGGCAGAGTGTTAGCTTAATATCCATTGGATCTGGGAATCAGCTTTACTTAGGTTTATAATATTTCTCTTGCTGATGGTGTGGGCTTTAAGGCCTCATGCTCACAACAGCAAACATTTATTTGGCCATTCTTAAGAATCATTAGGTTTACTTTGAAGTGTTTTCAAAGTTTAAAAAGATATTTAAACATTAAAGGCCTCGTAATTCTTCATTATCAAAATTTTTGTTTTTATCTTCTTAGTGAACTATATTATTTACATTGGAGATGTCTAGTTCTGCATTTCTTTTTGCTCAATTAATGAAAAAAATACAAAATTCTAACAATTAACCATGTCTCTCCAGACACCAGTTTGGTAGAAGCTGTATAATTTCTTGATGCATAGTTAATCATATTAAATGATTAATAAGATATTAATCTGCAAAAACTTACAATATGTTATTATATATCTTGCCACTGAGTTTATAAAGGGTAGTTTCAGGCCTTTTCTTACCAAGATGGACATTTTAAAAATTGTTTTCACAGACTAAAAGAAGAAAAGCATGAGTTTTTGTATTAAGAAAATAGAAGATTATAAAATAGAAAAGTTCAGAATCTTTCACTCAGGCCCTAGCAGTGACAATTTTTTGACTTTGTATAATAATAAAATGAAGAAAAATTATTTTCACATGATAGTCACTATTTTTAAGTTAATATAAAGATAGCAAAGCTTTCAAGTTCTAATATGAGAGTTTTGCAATTTATTGCTTCTCAGTGCAACAGGGATTGAGAACATGTTTTCTTTGTTATGGGGATGAGAATGAGACGATGGTATATTTCTCCAGAGGGGAAAGTGACTAGAATGTCCACTTCATTTCCCATCTTACTTCCCTTCCTTCATTTCTCAATTATTGTCATTTATTAAAACCAGATGGAAGAAAAGTGATTTAAACATGGAATAATTCTATGTTATGTTATGAGATATGTGGATGTCCCAGTTTCAGGATTTTTGTGACAATGTTGTTTTTTTAGGTGCAGGCCATTCGCATAGTGAAACCATCTGTTTTGCTAAAGCCATGTGTTCTGAACAAATGATTCTCAAAAAGACTCATGGACTTTAGGTGGAGATGTAAGTCTGTGACTTACAAGGCAAAGAGAAAATTTCTGGGATTTCTAAAGGGGGAAGTTGTTTAAGCGGCAGTTGTCTGAATAGCAGACCTGTCAGGAACTAAGCTGATTGTAGAAGACTTCCCAGAAACCGTATAAGAGCGAGAAAACTGCTTAAATAAACCCCTATAAGTAAATATTATAAATATTTATTTACGACAAATATTATACAATTCTATTAATCTATAACAAAATTATAAATATTTATTTATAAGCAAATAAACTGCTGAGATAAACCCTTAAATTAGTTACCCCCATTCTACCCCTGTTGTTTTAGAAAAATCAGCATACAGAACATAATTTCCTTCTTGAATGGGGTGCAATGGAATTTAAAGAAGGGAGAGGCTAATGTCTCATAATCTCTCTACCTGGCAGCATTTGACATTTTACACAATGACTAACTTTTGAGTTGCTGACTCGGGCGGTGTTGGAGGGTATAAAAGAGCATCCCATAGAGAGGCAAGCATGTTCAACTGTCGTTTATTTTTTAAATGGTGTGAAGCCCTGTGATGCCAACTTTCTGTGTCTTTCCAGAGCTTCAGACTCACATGGCCTGGCCACTGCCCATTTCTCCTTAGGTATGTCACGAGTAACTTGTATTTGTTGTGGCACTTTGGAACAGACAGTAATTCAAGGAAAGTTATCACAGAGATCAGGGCTCTCTAACCTGAAAGGGGAAGGAATGTAACCTGAAAGGGGAGGTCGTGGCCATCAAGGTTTGGTTGGCAGTCTGGGGCTCTCTGACTTGTCTCTGCTTCTTCTTTCAGTATGTAGATTGCATTTTCTCTGCTCTGCTGTGAATGTGACCAGCAGTTTATGGGTTCTCCATTGCTCACAAGTGTATATATCATAGGTCCAGATATATGAAGAGACTGAGTTAGTTCTCTCTTGGTCCTTAGTCTTCCAGCAAAGGCTAACAGAGTCAAAATGATCTACATCATTTCAACCACTATGGCACTGAACAAAGTAATTAGTGAAAAAAGATGCAGACAGTAGGACAAAGGAGACAAAGGTGAGGCCAGTGACAAAGGAGAGGTTGGAGGAAACTGCATTTTGTCTAAAAGATCAGCATGTACTTTGGCAGTGGTTTCATTCTTCCTAATGAACATGGATGAGGAACCTGGAGGTGTTGCTTCCATGACATGGTGGGTTCTAGGAAGGTCAGCTCTGAAGGAACAGGACTGACCCGATTCGAACTGGCACACACCCTGGGGGCAGGGATGGCAAAGTCAAGATAGGGTTCTGTTTCGAGAGGCTCTGAATTCTGGATTATTTCCTGAGCTGCACATGGAAAGGAGCAATGCAGACCAGTAGGCATCAGAAAGATTGTATAAAATGAGAACTTTGTTTTAGGAACTTTTACTGGGATCCAAGGATGGAGCAGAACTGCTAATAAAAGTGAACTAAAGTATCATTTTTAAGGACTGATGTGCTCCAGAGCTCCGGACATAACTCAACCTGCAAGCTCTGGTGAGGAAAAGCGATCTGGGAATTGGGTTGGTGGTGGGTGAGGAGCATCCTCTAAATAAATAGTAAAGGTTTCTGGCCCTATGAGAGTACCATGGGCGAGCTGAGAAAAATGTGTGAGATCTTTATATTTATATAGTATATAAATTTCTGTCAAAGCCAGGATACGGAGAATCTGTGAAAATTAATTCCCTAGTCAATTTACATGCAATGTAGCAAGAATATTAACTGTAACTCGAATCTAATTTCTCGCTGATTTACATTATAACCTGGAGACAGTTTCTTCTATGTAAAATACAATAGTACAACCAGAAAACAGATAATCAGCAGTAAACTGTGGAGAGAAAAGCCGATTTTACATGCAAATATCCAAGTTTATATTTTTCTTAAGAAAATAAAAGTGCAAACGAAGTCATGTGTTTTGAATTATTTCCTGTGTTTCTTCCCCACCTCCACCTATAGTTTAATTTCTGTTTCATTTCAGAAGGAGATGGTATTAAGTGTCTGGTGGAAATGGAGTGCTGTCTGCTTGCATTTCTTATCTATTTAAGAGACAGTTCCCTCGGTCGTTTTGTTTCTGGTCTCTATACTTGTTGTTAACGCTGAACACCACAATGCCTGCCTTCCCTCTAAGACTTGAAAGCTCCCAGTTGGATCCCATAACCTCCAGGAAGCCTTCTTCCACCTTTCCAGCACCCAGTGGTAGACTATTGTCTTCCAGAATACTTTTTACCCTTATAGTCATCACTGCATATTTTAGTGTTAATATTTAATTTTTATTTAGGTGTATTATATAAGCTGTTCTTTCTCCTCATGAAGGCTGTCAGACTCCAAATCCTGTGCTCTTCTATGCTGAGCTTGATCATCTTGTGGAGAATATTGTCTTTTGTCTCAGAAAAATGTGACATCTCTCCTTGGATCTTGCATTGCTTTTCAAGAACCCAGTTCCCCATACTCAGGTCCCTTCCTGAATAGCCTTATGGGTCCTCATATTGCATTTCTAATGCCAGCCCCACGGAATCCTGCCCAAGATTTCCATTATATTTCTCAACTCTGCCTGCCCCTTCCTATTCCCTCTTCCAATCACTCTACCTGCTTGAATGCACAGCATTTTATTTATTTATTTTATTATTTTTACTTCTTCAACTTTTATTTTAGATTCAAGAGTACATGTGCAGGTCTATTACCTGACTATATTGCGTGATAATGAGGTTTAGGGTACAAATGATCCCATCACCCAGGTACTGAGCTTAGTACCCAGTAGTTACTTAAGCCTTATCTCTCTTCCTCATTCCCTCCCTCCCTCCTGTAGTTGTCCCCAGTTTCTATTGTTGCCATCTTTATGTCCATGAATGCCCAATGTTTAGCTCCTACTTATAAGTGAGAATATGCAGCATTTGGTTTTCTGTTCCTGCATTAGTTCACTTAGGATAATTGCCTCCAGCTGCATCTGCATAATTGCCTCTGTTGCTGCTGAGGACATGATTTTATTTTTTTTTATGGCTGCATAGTATTCCATGGTGTCTATGTACTACATTTTCATCATCCAGTCTACTGTTGATGGGCACCTAGGTTGATTCTATGTCTTTGCTATTGTGAATAGTGCACAGCCTTTTAGAGTTCACACTAGATTATCCTTATAGCCAAGTTTTCTAGACCTCTGGTCTTTCCTGATCTGGCGCTTCCTGCCACCCATATTTCATCTTTTAATGATCATTTAATATTCTGCCCTATGTTGTAGGTATTTGAGTCTATGCCTCATTTCTGCTACAATATTCAGTGTAACATTTATGGTCACTGTGTGAGAAAAACACTGTTGTCCTAATTTTCTAAGTGATGAAACAGAAGCTTTACTAAAGAGTGCTGTGCCCAATGCCAACCCATAGGTGGTAAGTAAGGGAATAATTAAAATCTAGGTCTTCTTTCCCTTCTATTACAGAAAATAAGAACATATCTCACCACTGAGGTAAGCAACTTGGAATGCAGAAAATCCTTGTGATTGATGAATACTTAAGAGATGATTTGACAATAATGTTTCAGCTTTTTAAAGTAATGTTACTAAGATGAAAATATAATTCTAGTTACCATCTTGGTACTTATGGGAAATTAATTTCAAATGTGTAAACTGAACATACTGAAATAGGAAACTCAGTTCTTATTATTTATGTTTTTTCTTTTGGTTATTTGAAGGGACATAAAACTACCTGTATTTTCAATTTGTCCCTGGGAGAACACTAGTTAAAAACAGTATTGTGGAAAAAAGGGCTCTATAACTTAGAGAACCCGCATTTTAGGGGGCTTTTCAGAGCTAATTTTCTAAGAAATTATTGTTTCCTACTGAAAGTTCAAAAGTACCTCCTCATTGTTATTTTTCATGTGATCTCATCCCAAATGTACAAACCCCAGTTCCCTGTCATCTGCAGTTATCATAATTATCAATGTTAACTTAAATGAGAGCATATATAAGTAGTATAGGTAAATGAAAGGTTATTCAAATATTGTATGTTGGTATCTCTATAGCATCATTGTGGCCTTATATGTATTTAGGAAATTTGTTTCAGTTGTTAAATCTTTGACTAATCAATATGTCTATGGGCCAAACACACAAATGTAAACTTACATTACAAGGTGATAAAAGAGGCATGCTAAATTTGGGTTTCTCAGGGGATAATTTATAGATTTGATAAGGTATATAGAAGATTGTCATGTAATACGAATGGAAAATGATTATAATAAAACAACTCACATGATATTATTTATATTTAAGTATATAGCTAATATTAAAACAAATATAAACATAGAAGATATTGTATGTTTACAATCTCTTTTAGCTCTAAAAATGTTATTAATAAGCCAGGCATGGTGGCACATGTCTGTAGTCCCAGCTACTCAGGAGGCTGAGGTGGGAGGATCACTGGCACCCAGGAGTTTGAGGCTGCAGTGAGCTATAATCACACTACTGCACTCCAGCCTGGGTGACAGAATGAGACACTGTCTCAAAAAATAAAAAAATTATTAACAGTAGTAAATATTTGTCACCAAGCTTTGTATAAAGAAGATGGAGAAGGAACAGCCAGAGAGGGATAGAACAAAAGCCAAAGGAGTGAGCATCAGTAGAGCCAAGAAAAAAAGAGTGTTTTAGGAAGAAAAGACTTTCAAACAGAATGTTTTTGTACAAGAAAGAGGAAGTTATCTACCAAGGAGGCTAGAAGGAGATGCAGATGAGGAAAATTCTGTTTACCTTTTGATGGGAAAAATTGAACATGCTTAGAAGTCAACGGCAAGGATCCGTTTGATGGAGGCAGGGAGGTGGGGATTGAGCACTAAAGAGAGAAAAGATATAATCAGTAGTTCTTGAGATTGCTGAGAAGGTGATGGGCATAGCATTAAAAGCATAATGGAGGGATTGGCTTTATATAATCCCAAAGTCAGTTCTGTCACTGTCACAGGAAGGAAGAATGAGGATAATTGTGGAGATATTTGTATATTGGTAATGCATAATTATGGAATTGCTAGAAATGTAACTGAAATATGACAGACCATAGAATCTAAATTCGATAAGGAGAGATGTGAAGGGAGTTAAAAAATAAAAAGGGCCGACAGATTGGAACAAAGTAGAATGGTCAATGAAGTTGTGGATGGCTCAAATGGCCATCTCAAGCAAACTAGAAGAGAGGTTATAGCCAGAGAGTGGGGTGCTTAAACTAGTGCTTTTGAAACAGGAACCCTTTCAGATGATGATAAGGTTCAAGGTGTAGCCCAGGAAATATGAGGTAATGTGAGGCTTTGGAGAAAGTTATTGTAAGCAAGATGGTTAAGAAACTGAGACACTAAGTTGTTAGATGGACCATGTGGTTGTTGTGGTTCCCCAGAGGGAGGACAATGGCTTGGAGAGAAAAAGTGGCAAAGTCTGATGGATGGAAGGGGGTGGATGAAAGATTTGAAGCCTAGAGGGACAAGGAGCAGGAGAAAGTTGTAGCTTCAAATGCCATGGCCCCCAATAGAACAGAGTATCTTACCAGAAAGAAGGACAGCAGCAGAGAAGAAGGAAGAAAGCAACTTCACTTCCTTACTCTGATGTCCTTGGGTATGTAAAAACAAGCAGTCATTACTGCAGAAGTTTACATAGAAATTTATATCTTCAGGGGAGAGCAGGTATGGTAAGGAGTTTGGGGAAACACTTAGAGAAGACTGTAGACAATTTGTTGATTTTGAAACAATAATTCTAGAGGACACAACAGGAAAGTTCGGGGGAGGGAAGCACTGGGGAAGAACGAACAGATATTATGCGCTGAGGGTATGTTGGAGCAGTTGCTTCTCAAATTATAATCTGTATCCAAATGAGCCTATTAAAATGCGGATTGTTATTCATTAAGTCTGGGTTAAGGACTGAGGTCCTGCATTTCCAACAAGCTCCTAGGTAATGCCAGTGCTGTTGGTCCCAGGCTACAACTTGCTCAAGGGATTAGAGGACACAATTGTTTTATTTGGGGGAGGGGAATGGAAATATACTTTTTTTATTGACTGATGAAAGTTAGGATAATACTAACTAATGTGTATCCAACTTAATATTAATATTAATAAATAATATTAATTAATGTGTATATGCCAGAGGCTTTTTAAATGTACGTTACATATATCAACTCATAATCCTTTGAGGTAGGTGCTGTTATTAGTGAAACTGATGCACTTGCTCAAAGATGTACTGATAGTACAGGCAGAGCCAGGGTTTGACACTAGGCAACACTGACCAGAGCTGACATGCTTTGCAATTCATGAGCGGCATAGAAGTTTAGTTTCAAGAGTCTAAATGAGGAGAGCAAGCACTGGGTCTGTTAGCCAAAGATCTAATCTCTTCTGGTAGGTACCTGAGAAATTTTTGAGTGTATGAATATAGTATTTTATTGTCATAACAATCCTATATGGGGTATAATCTCTTAGGTGGACATTTGCAAGAATTTTGCCCACTTTTCATTAACTTCCATTTCCATAAATATGTGAATATGGTTCTGAATTTAAATGATTAGCCATAACTATTCATATACTAGCTAAATGCAGTCATTTGCTTATAGGTTTTCCCAGATTAGGCTTGCGTTTGGAAATAAGATGGTGGCGAAACACTTCAGTTCTCGTATACCCCACCATGTTACAGTTGGATAAACAATGACTCTTATCCATCATTTGGCCATCCCCAGCACCAGTTAGTGGACGTATCCTTCTGTACTTGTAAAATCTTCCATGACCTTCTTGAAGAGCTTGGGGACACTCAGAAGGACTCCAGAAACTAAAATCGTATTAACGCAGCTGGAACATAATATCTCCATCCACATCTAGTTGGCAAGCTAATCACATTCTTTTGGCAAACTGATTACATTCTTTCCAGTTTAGCTTTCACTAGATTTCTTCCTAAGGGAATCTACAAAGACAGTATGGAGTAGAAACAGGCTTTATCTTTCTTGAAGAACAACACTATTATTTTCTTTTTTTCAAGACATTCATTCATCTACAAAGGTGAACTTGCCTAAGGCTGAGGATTCAAATGGGGATTGAAACTCAGTACAGTGAAAGAGATCATCCCTTCATTCATACAATATTTAGCTAGACATTTTTTATTGTTGGTCTTATACCTAAAAGTAAAGGACTTGGAGGGATTTCAAAGCTTATATTTTATTATTAAATAATCTGGTTTCAGGTCTCTGCCAGAAAATGTATAAATTAAAAAGCTAGTTGTCCAAGAATTGTTAAATAATAAAGATATTGGTATCAGTATAAAGTTTTAGATCAGTCACATTCGTAAAATCAAATTCTGGAAAGAGTAAGTGAAGTGCAAGATGAAGATTAGGAAGAAAATTCTCCTTTGGAAAGTGCTCTTGCCCTGAGTCTAGTCACTTTCTGCCTGGAGTAGAATGTTAAACACCTCTCTGCGTTGTCTGCATGAATGGAAATGCTTAATGCAATAAAAAAGTTTTAAGAGAAATGAAATACTGTATATACATTTAGTCACCAGTGATTTTATATGAAGAGTGTGCAATTGTGTTAACATCAAAACTCAAACTAACGTTTTTGTTTATTTAAGGGATAGCTTGATGACTTCTGTCTTATTTGGGCACCATTATCTTCTGCTTGGAAAAATCTAACAGTCTTTTAACTCAGTTTTTAAAGTTCTGTATGATTTTGGTCCTGTAATCATATTGTGATTTTGATCAAAATCAGCATATGAGTTTGGTTGTATAACATGAACCTATTTCAAAAAGTACAAGTTTGACCAGAAGAATTGGTCCTTCTAGAGATAATTTCTATAAAAAAGCACAATTTAGAATATATTGGACCTTCAAATAGAAATGTTTTCTCAATTAATCAATGATACATGTGATGCATGCATCAACGAAAACAGCTACAGCCCACATCATATCATTTCATGGGTTAAACTATAAATACTGTCCCAGTATCTGGGATGCAGACCATGTTTTAAGCTATTGCCCTAAAGTATATGGCCCAATTTGGTGCATCACTTTTAATTTATAGAGTTTTTTTTTTTTTGAGACTGAAGACATGCTTTGCTTATCTTAATTTCCCTGCATGCACTAAGGAATAAAGCTCTAACATATCTGACTTCATAGAAAAGTAATATGGACTAAATATCCAATGGTAGAGAAGCACCACAGAAATTATACGGATATAATGCAGAAAAAAAGAAACTTAAAAAAAATTTTTTTCTCCTCTTAAATGTAAGTTAAGTCAGTAGGCTCAGATGTCCACTTCTTGGTTAAAATTCTTTGTTAAAGTTGCAGCCAGTCACCCTTGACTGCAATACCTCGATGCTTATTTCGGAGTTCCTGAAAGATCATTCCCTCCAAAAAAAATCCACTGACAGACTGTAAGCACAAAAGGACAGTCTTCAGAACTTAACACATAGTTACAATAAATGAAGGACAGAAAGAAAAAAAATAAATGCAGCTAAAATATTGATCTAATTGTTCAGTCATGCATATTAAATGGATTCTTGATCAACTCTCATAAATATTCTCTGAAACCTCATGCTTCAGTCAAAAAGAATATGTAATTCCTTGCTTTTTGCCGTGGTAAAGTTATTGTTGAAAACTTTCCTGAAGAGTTTTTTTTTTTTTTTTTTTTCTTAAAGAACTGTTCACATTTCTTTCCTTTTGCATTTGTTTAAGGTAAGGAGGGGTGGATGAGGAGAAATAGAGATCAAGTGTTGGGTGAGTCTCAGCTTAACCTTGTTATATATATAAGGTGTAGGAGTCGAGTCTCCACTGCACTTCCTGCTATCAATGACCTGGAGGCATTTCTCTGTCTAGTTATCATCCTGTAACAGGTACTTTCTTGCCAGGTCATTAAGATCCCCTGCAAGCCTCTGTGACAAGCTCTGCCTCTCAGGAACTCAAGATTAATACTTTAGGGAGAGTTTGGGAATTCGTTGTTATCAAATTGATCTGTGAGAATTTTTCTTACTGCTATCAGGAATGCAGGGTTGCTGTAGAGTTAGTCAAGCTAACAAACATACTCATGGATACACATCTTCAACTCATCCTCTCTAGCCTTTCTCTTTCCTTTCTATCTTATTTGCCTACATGGTTAATTAACTCTTTGGAAGATTAGTTTCTTTAAAGAAAAATACAGTTCATTTCAATATTAGACAAGGGCTGATACTGTGGTTTTGGAGTAATATATCAATTTGATTTGGATAAAATTGGTGTTACCCTAAGGTGGTTTTCCTATTAGATCTCTAGAAATCTTCTTAATTGACTGGCATTATCTTTAAGTCAGGTATTTTCCTTTTCCACACCTCACCTTTATTACTGGAGATAGCCCTGACTGGGTAAAAGAGATCTTTAACAAAGCCACTTTATCTTTCTGCGCTCAGCCACTCTATCTGTATGATAAAAAATTTGGATAGATGATGGATGAAGTGATTCCAGCTGCCTGGGCTTCATAAACCATAAGCTGTGTTGTAAACACCACACTCACATTTATTACGGGGTTTTTCAACTTGACAACATATAGGCTGGTCTTGCTCTTTAGCCCATATATCAGTCACAGTATGCTAAAATAAATAAGTGTCACCTCTGAGATATATTTGTTGGTAAAGTTTACTAACTGTGCCTCAGGATTCTCTAACTTCTACTTAACATTGATATTGGTGTTTATGGTGAAAGATAGCAAGAAGGTTGGATACCAAGAGGATGATTGTTACAAGTTCAGTGACACTGTTAGGTTAAAATTTTAATTATTTTTATGATAATCATCACCACACTTTAAGTGCCTATTTGCTTATGGCATTGTCCTGGTTAAAACAGATTGGTAGGGAGAGGCCAGGATCTAGATGACTTAGTCCGGATCTTGATGACTTCTATGCTAAACTGCGAGAAGGTTTGGTTCAGTGAAGGGAGTAGGGAGCATGCTACATGAATCAAAATGCAAAAGGTATTGGAGAGGGTCTAAGAAGAAAGAATATTTTTTTTTTAAAGAATGGAATCTAAAGAGAATAGACTTATTCTGTGCATTGTGAAAAAAATATACATGTTGACAATGATATAGGAAATAGCACTTATTTATAAAAAGCAATTATCAACTGTCTCAGGTAATCATTATTAGTTTGGGACTGCATCTGCAAATGAGTCAAGAGGAAATATTAAAATCAAAGGTAATTATTCCAATAGCACTTCCGGATCCTTTATATTCTATTAAATAAATTGGAGGAAGCAAATGGGGCCCACTAGCCCTGCGAGAAGTGTGCAGTTATCCTACACTAGTAACAATGGACAGCAGCCTAGTGTGGGAAAGGCGGAGGGGAAATTCGTCACCTTTTGGAGATGAATTAACTCCTTTAGGCTCTAGGTGCCATTCAGTACATATATTTTGTACGAATTAGCACCTTTGGGTCCAAGTCTTAATGAAGGCCAAAAGGGGAATGGTTTGTTCCCCAGACATCAGGAATATAAGGCCCATTATTATTGTTTATAATAAAATACTGTACTTACCCAGCACCTTTCATCCCAGCTCAAAGGGCTTTTTTCTCCCCTTTCCAAACATTTCCATTAACCCTAACATTATCACTGGGATTAAGTGGCAAAAACATTATATCATTATTTCCATTTCTGAGAGAAAAGGACTAATCCAGGGAGGCAGCAATTTTCTCAGACCATGGTGACCAGAAATGGAAAAGGGACAAGAAATCAGGACTCCTGGCTTTCCTTCTTAGGCTAAAAATATCTTAGCTGATGAAAGGATGACAGGAACTGACTGCAGAAATCAGCAATGCTTTTGCATCTCCCATTCATTCCCTTATTACCCACAGGGCTTTCATATGATGGAAGAGCCATGGGGAGTTTCACCTTTCCCCAAGATGATTGAAGCGGGTCACAGGTCCGCTGGGTATCAACATTATTATTTTTAAAAGTATTGTAAGCCCACCCTCCTATAACACTTTAAAACATTAAAAAATAATCTGACAATACATTCTAGAAGCAAATCCACTTGAGAAAGAAGCCTTAAAAAGGAATCTATCTTCTAAATATTGAGTAAGACAAAGATCCATTTCAGCAATGGGGATATCAGGGAGATCATCAGTCACACAGACAAGAGAACACTCAAGAACCTGGATGCACATTGAGTAGGCAAATGACCTCTAACCCGTGTCATTTTGTGCCTTATTCTCTCGATAGATCTTTGGGTTTTCCTCTCCAGTTTTCAAACAAAGCCTTCATTCCTTCAAGTTATGGGATTTTTCTGAGAGCTGACCTGTAGTTTAAAAATAGAAGACTGTACCTTCCATGACAAATTGGTCACTAACAGACCCCCAGGGAAGGTGGGATTCACTGAGACAATTTTAGGTTTCCTGTGCTTACAAAGGCATTTGCAACTTCAGGGAATAGGGCTCATTCATCACAGCTGTGGTAGTCAGGTATGATTGAAGAACCACTTTTTGGAGAGAAGTAAATTGATTCCTCTTTTTTTTTTTTATATGTGTTACTACTACTGAGTAATACTGGGTCTTTATTTAAATCTGTGATACTATCAATATAGATTAAGAACATAGGCTTTGAAGATCTTAAAACCTGTGTAACCTTGGACATTTAACCTCACTAAGTCTCAGTTTTCTCTTTTGTGAAATGGGGTCATAATCATACTTACCACGTAGCAATAAGTAACAATGCATTGAAAGCGCTTCACACAGTGCCTGACACATAGTACGAGGTCAATCAATATTGGATATTATCATTAACCCCTGGTATATTCAACTTATAAAGAACATAATTAAGGTTTAAAGGCATGTTGAATGGTGCTTGAAAGGGGCCACACATTTCAATGTTTCACCCAATTCCTTTGCCAACTTTGAAGAAAGAAGGTTTCTAGCAGATCCATTAAATCCCTGTTTCTCTGGTTTATCTCCAGGGATTTTAATATCTACAGTTTTCTGCTCAGATGTTTTTTCTTGTCTAAAAGGATTTACTCACACCTTAGACAGTTATTTGACCCACTGTAGTCTCAGGTCCTCGGGTTGCCCCATATAATCAGAGAATAATTTCAACTTGTTAATGATTTTTTTGGAAATAAGTTAAAGAACTTTGCCTATTTGATCATAACCATCTTATGATTCATGTTTTATTTCTACACAATAAGAAAGAGGAGGCTGTTATTCAGAAGAGATTCTACTGCAGTAATTATATATTTTACCTCAATATTAGAATCATCTAAAGATGATTCTCAAAAATCCTGATGCCCAGGCTGTACTTCAAACAATTCAACAAAGTTTCTGGAGGTTGGACCAGGCTTCACTCTCAAAGCTTCCTGGGTGTTTCCACACGTGGCAAAGGTTGAAACCCACTCTAGTGTTAGCCCTACACTTTAGTAAGCATCAGAAGTATGGGAAGTCTGGTGATTCCAGGAAGCCACTCTCAGAAATTCCATTTTCAGCAGATCTATGTTAAGTTTTAGAGTTTTACATTTTTAACAAGCACATTCTCAGTCCCCACACCCACCCCATCCTGTAAATCTGGCTGAGTGGTCTTAGGACCATCCGTTGGGAAACATCAGTGTCCACCAGCAATCTATTTAGTGAACCCATTTTTTAAATTTGTAAGGTTCTAAATTAGAGTAAAAGCCTCACCCATAATATATGTTACTCAGTCTCTTACAGTTACCCATATAAGAAACTTCAGTTGCTTTCAAATGTGTGGTCAATTTTAAATTAGCACCTCACAGTTTTGAGGCTGGCTTCTTGTGAACCACTATGAAGCTACCTTAATTCACCAGACAAGAGGCAAGAAGCTGCTGCTTGACTTCAGGAGAGGTGCCTGGGAACATCTCCAGGGACTGAGGCTGCTTGCAAAGCTGGATTTACCCCCAGGGTTCAACCCATTGTTTGACTAATTTTATTAAACTTTAAAAATAATCTTTCACTATAATTATCTTTTAGGTTTTCAACCATCTAGTGACATTTCTATGACTTTACCATGGTTTTATTAAATGAAAGCCTTTCTGACTGGATTTCATGTGATGCTGTTACATTTAATGTTGGACTTCCTGTTTGCTTTGTAATAAAATACAACTAAAATGTGCCCATGTTTAATTTTTCTCAAGTCCCCTTTCAGCTTCTTGGGCTTGACATTCCTGGGAAACACTCCACACATTTCCCTCTTGTGAAATCTGAGCTGTAAGCACACCCCATATTTAACCCCCGCAGACAGACTCCAGTATAAATTGTTCTTGGGAAAGGCCAATGGGGTATGACTTAAAAATCTTCCTTTTATTGAGTTTCAAACCAAATATACTAAAACGTTTTGAAAATTGAAAAAAAAAACACCCCAAACCAATCCCCCCAAATTTGTAGAACCTTTAGATTTTTAGAGAAAAATGATTATAATGCTCACTAAACAGCACCAAATACACAATGATGCACTTCTGCTTTCTATACAGTTAGGGTATTCACTAATTAACACAGCAATATGATGATATCATTAGGGCTTTGGATACAGCCAACCTTATAATTTATGCCCTGTGGGACTAAGATTTTGTAGTCTGAAAATGATAAGGCAAATTGAGAATAGTCATTCCAGCCCTTTATCCTTGACTCTGAGAATAGTTTACTTCTGGTTTCTTACACAGCTGCTCTCATCTCTACTGTTCATGATATGAGCACTGTGAACATTTATCTTGTCTTCAAAAGTACTCTCAAGTGCCTAGGGCAGAGGTGCCCTAAGAACCAGCTTCAAGACCCAGCAGTAATGTATAATTCTGAAATAAAAATATTCCTGGTGACTTATGGGCCCAGGACCAAGTAAAAGGTGCCCCACTGAATTAAGATGGGGCTTAGTCACTAAAAGGAAAACCCAACTTTGCCCCACATATATTGTATTACTAAATAGCTGTACAGTGTGAGTACTTAGGTGGAGGGACACTTACCTTCAAATGCATCCATTCATTCAACAAATGTTTAACATCACTTATGGAATGCCAAGTTCAGTTTGGGCATTAGGATGCAGCAGTGAACAAAAATCCCTATCCTCATGAACTTTCCATTCTAGTGGGAAGGGATGATAATAAGCAAAATAAAAACTAAAAAAGTGAATTATATAGTGTATAAGTGCCATGGAGAAAAATAAGGCAGTCAAAAAGAAGATGATGGAGGAGAGATTGTTGTTGCAATTTCAAAAATAGAAATGAAGAAGCCCTCACTGAGAAAATGACAGTTGAGTTAAGGTCCCCAGAGAGGAAAGAGAGTTATGTGGGTATTTGGAAAGAGCAGTCCATGTAGAGGGAAGGCTATGTGCAAAGGTCCTGAGGCAGGAGAGTGCCAACCCAGTCAGAAGCAAGGGGCCTGGAGCTTTAGTGCTAGGTGAAATCTACCATTGGCTGGGGCAAACCAAGTAGACTTAGCCACTAAATTGAAATGCTTACTGGGCTTAGAAATAAAGGACCCTACTAACCTCCTACTTCTCATCTCCCTCTGCTCCTGTTTCCCTCCTCTTTCTCTTTCTCTCCAAGATTTATTCATGGTGCTATCTTCTGTTTAAAGTTTTCTTCTTTCCATCAAGGATTCTATAGAGATTCCAAATTACATGGCTATGTCCTCCAAGGAAACTTTCCAGAAGGTGGCCCTGACACCTTATAACCTTATATGAAGGTACTTCTAACCACACAAGAACCACATAGGAAAGATAATTACGTTTCATAGCCCAATTTCATATTGAAAATTACAAATGCTGATTTTCTAAAGAAAACTGGTCTGGCTATTCTGGCCTGGTGAGAAAAGGGATTAAGCTGGTGTGGACACCTCTAGGAGGTGTGGGAAGCAAAACACAGGCCTTGGCATCAAACACGAGTTTGGATTTTAGTGAAGAAATTTTCTGAACATATTTTCATCATCACCTGTTTTCAGAGGGTTAAATATGTTCAAATATCTCATTCATAATTGGTGGCCCATAAATCGTAGGATTACCTTTATACATGTTTAGGCATAAACAGTGAAAGGAGTCCAGGGAAGGCAGAAAAGAGAAGAAAATGGAGCAAAGGGATTTCTTTCAAGGAAACAAAGAAGAGTATATTTGTAGAACGAAGACAAGAAGCCAGTAGAGATTTAAAGGTGAAAGGTCATGCCCTTTCACTTTCGTACATCCCTGCAGGGAAGGCTGCAGATAGGACCCTGTTGTCATCATGTCCTCATAAAGCAGCCTCTGTGCCTCCCAGCTGGTGAGATGGTCATGAATAGACTTGGGGTGGAGTGACAGGGCCACAGAGATACTGGTGGCCTGCGTTTATCAATAATTATCTTCTGGGTGAGGATCCAGTTGCTGATAACAACCATGGGGTTAACTGATGTGATTTATGGCCTGTGAACGTGATCTGTCATGAGAAATAATTAGTCCAAGTCAACTTCGGTGAAGAGCGGACTATCAGTTAGGCTCCTTTGAACTTTGATGACTGTGGAAAGATGTCCCCAAATCTCTTAAACACATTTATAATGCCTGGCACATAGGAGATGTTCAATCAATGGCTATTGGCCATTATGATAATTTTGATAACATAAGTAGTATTGATTTTTATTCTAAATCTGGTAGAATATTAATTAAGAATCAAGTATTATCACATGAAGGTAAAATTATCACAGCTGGAAATAGCAAAATGAAGAATAATAATTCATTTCAGTAGTTACAGATCAAGGAGAAAAGAACTTGGAATGAATCAAAACACACTGACATAGTTTTGTGCGAATGGAAGAATGACACTAGACTCAAAAGCAACTTGAGACTTCCTTTGATTCTGGCCTCTCAAATACAATGTAACTTTTTAACTTATCTCCTGGTGTCTTGTCCCCCACTCCCCAAAACCCAGACTGTTTAAAACTAATTTAGTATTTTCCATGTGAAATAAAAAGCTGCTGTCTTTTATAATAGATGAAATGATTCCATAATCACGTATACATGGGAATGGAAATAGAATCCAGAAAAAGAAAGTACAACTATTGTACTCAAGAACTGTGCATTACTGAAAACCCAGCTAGGAGGTGCTGACATCCCCCTCTTTTGTTGAGACATCATGGTACTTACGGGGAAAAAAATAAATAAAGAAAGTGAAAATGATCCGAGCTTTTCTTTCTGTGCTCTCAAATTCATGCACTGTGTACAAAAACCTTTTGTATTTTTTTACTGCTTCTTACTATGAGCTAAGTGCTTTGATATATTTCCCACATAGAACATATACAACCCTAAGTGAAAAGTATTATCCCCATTTGCAGATAAGAATAGGAATTAGAATATATATGTTACACCAGATAGCACCATGCATAGCACCAGATGTAGGGTTTGAACCTCTGTCCATGTGACTAAAAATAGGTATTTCCACTTTACTATTTTGTTGGTGCATGCCTGAGATATTTTCTGTTCTCTTCCTACTTGGTTTCTACCCACCATCTTTTTCTTCCCACTAATGTGCTTTACCTTCCATTTTACCATAGCCTACTTTTGCCACCTACTACCTCTGTACCTCCTTTATAAAGATGTCTACAGGACAGAACAATTGTTGACAAAAGACATTGTTGTGTGGGAAATTCTCTGGGGTAGTAGAGAGTGTGGTCCTTGGGCCAGCAGTGTTGGCATCATCTGGGAATTTGTTAATCCTTCAAATTTAGGAACTAAACTTGACAGTGAAAGTTGTTTATGAATATTAATGGCTAAACAGTTCAGTTTCATGGAAAGCACTGAGGAGATTATATAAAGTGAAAATCAGAAATTTTAAGAAATTGCATGAGACCTTAGTCCTTTTTCATTTACTCCCATGAACATTTATATTTCACATGAATGAATTTGATCTGCTTCGATGTTTTGCAGTAGCTTGTTTTTTTAAGGAGGCACGTTTTTTCATCCATGAGTCCCTGAAACTGCTGCAGGATGCTCATCACAACTTAGAACTCCTTTCTGGGTACATCGTCATGATGAACACTTGCAGAGAGATTTACTAGTGCACAATATGAATCTTCACGCTAGTGGGGAAAGAGTATTTTCTAGCCTTGAGTGAATATCTTTGGAAGTGTTTTCTTATCTGTCCTCTGCAAATGAGCTCAGGATGGGCCTGTTACTGTCTAATGCTACAAAAAAGGAGGGCTGTTAATAATGGCCGCTTCCTCATGCGTACAGTGGAGAGAAGGCTATGGACAGTCCTATCATGGCCTTGGAAGATGATGTTAACCTGAGAAGTCATTTTAGCTGCCTGAGTGATTCTCATTTGTGAATGGTTGAAGGGTGAGTTTCCATACCACTAAGACCTGGAATTCGTTGTAAATACCACTGGTTTTGTCTCAGCTCATGAAGACAATATAGAAACATACTGCAGGAAAGCACATTTCCTTTCATTTTTAAGTTATTTAGGGCAGCTTAAAATTCATGACTTGAAAAGACTTGAAAGTTTGTATTCTCTTTTAAGAGAACATGAACTTTTGACTTTTCTTTCTGGAAGAAACAAAAGATGGAAAAATCTTATTTAAATATTCACCACAGGTTTACTTACTTTGAAGCCTTCTGCATTTTTGGCCTATTTGGTAATCCTCATGTTTGAGTCACCTGAAGAGTAAGTACACGAGCAGTTACAAATGATTTCAAAAGACAGAATTGTGAAGTATTTGTTCTACTTAGATCTTTCTTGATTTTATCTGTGTGAAACCTTGATGTGTGTAGCATTATCATTATGTAAAGTAACAGATGCAATGTAAATTTTTTTTTAAAATTATA
Organism: Pongo pygmaeus; assembly: GCF_028885625.2. Lineage (NCBI taxonomy): Eukaryota > Metazoa > Chordata > Mammalia > Primates > Hominidae > Pongo > Pongo pygmaeus. Next base: position 160,215,579 of record NC_072376.2, on the reverse strand, counting down.
CTTTAAGTTCTGGGATACATGTGCAGAACATGCAGGTTTGTTACATAGGTATATATGTGCCACAGTGGTTTGCAGTGCTCATCAACCCATCATCTACATTAGGTGTTTCTCCTAATGCTATCCCGCCCCTAGCCCTCCACCCCCTGACAGGCCCCAGTATATGACATTCCCCTCCCCGTGTCCATGTGCTCTCGTTGTTCAACTCCCACTTACGAGTGAGAACATGGGGTGCTTGGTTTTCTGTTCCTGTGTTAGTTTGCTGAGAATGATTTTTTCCAGTTTCATCCATGTCCCTGCAAAGGACATGAACTCATCCTTTTTATGGCTGCATAGTATTCCATGGTGTATATGTGCCATATTTTCTTTATCCAGTCTATCATTGATGGGCATTTGGGTTGGTTCCAAGTCTTTGGTATTGTGAACAGTGCTGCAATAAACATACGTGTGCATGTGTCTTTATAATAGAATGATTTATAATTCTTTGGGTCTATACCCAGTAATAGGATTGCTGGGTCAAATGGTATTTCTGGTTCTAGATACTTGAGGAATTGCCACACTGTCTTGCACCATGGTTGAACTAATTTACACTCCCACCAACAGTGTAAAAGTGTTTCTATTTCTCCACATCCTCTCCAGTATCTGTTGTTTCCTGACTTTTAATGATTGCCATTCTAACTGGCATGAGATGGTATCTCATTGTGGTTTTGATTTGGATTTCTCTAATGACCCGTGATAATGAGCTTTTTTCATATGTTTGTTGGCCACATAAATGTCTTCTTTTGAGAAGTGTCTGTTCATATCCTTTGCCCACTTTTTGATGGGGTTGTTTTTTTTCTTATAAATTTGTTTAAGTTCTTTGTAGATTCTGGATATTAGCCCTTTGTTAAATGGATAGATTGCAAAAATTTTCTCCCATTCTGTAAGTTGCCTGTTCACTCTGATGATAGTTTCTTATGCTGTGAGGAAGCTCTTGAGTTTAATTAGATCCCATTTGTCAATTTTGGCTTCTGTTGCCATTGTTTTTGGTGTTTTGTTTTTAATAACTAAATCTAATTCTGTGTGTCTTAGATATTCTACAAACATTCTGGGTGGATTACCAAACATGATGGTGAACTGTTCTATGCTCTGGAAGAATATTGATCTTTTATTTCTTTCTGTGTGTTTTTCTTGTCTATTCTACCAAAATCTAATCACAGCAATAAAGCAGTATGTATGTATAGTAGATCAATTATGTTACTAAATGGTACACTATGCCAGGTTTGATTGCTCACGCCTATAATCCCAACACTTTGGGAGGTCAAGGTGGGCAGATCACATGAGGCCAGGAGTTTGAGACCAGTCTGGCTAACATGGCAAACCCCATCTCTACTAAAAATACAAAAATTAGCTGGGCGTGGTGGTGCGTACTTGTAATCCCAGCTACTCAGGAGGCTGAGGCACGAGAATCGCTTGAACCGGGAGTACAGAGGTTGCAGTAAGCGGAGTGGTGACACTGCACTCCAGCCTGGGTGACAGAGCAAGACTCTATCGCAAAAACAAAACAAAACAAAATAAAAAAACACCAAATGTATATCCTTTAATTGCTTTGAGTTTGCTTTTAATGCAAACTTAAAGCAATTTATTCCACATAATAAAAATATTTACAGGAGCTGAATTTGAGCTTCCTTGGATGAAAAAGTATCTATTTAGCAAATTAAAAAAAACCCCAGTAAGTAAGAATGCAAAAAATTCACAGTGGTAAATCAATGAATGAATTAGGGTCAAATGGCAAATAGTTTTAAAAGCACATAGAGTTTTCTGCAGCTAAAAATCTTTCTACTGGTAATGTGAGTTTGCAAATCAGGTCTTCTGCTTTAGGTTAGTTGACCCTTCCTTTTGATTTTGTAGTCATCAGAGATCTAAGCTTTTTAGTTGATTTGTCCTAAAACTCTCCTCAATAGTTTTCCCTTTAGTAAATAACCAATATTAACCAACTATCAATAAAGATCCAAGACATTGTTCTGGATTAGTATTCATATGTGTGGCAAGAGAAATTCAAGAAAGCATCCATAAATATCCACATATACACAGAAAACGGAAATGAGTTAAAACCAGGTAACTACTAGATTTTCTTTTTGGTATGCACATTGAATTACATTTTATAATGGCTTATTATGCAGCATTAGATAATCAGAATACCCACACATTGACACTAGGGGCTCTTAGAGGAGTCTAAAGAAAAGTTCCACCTCAGGCACCCAAAAGTGAAGCCTCTAATCAATGATCTTCATTTGTAATTGGAGAGTTTCCAATAATCTCCTAGTGTCTTATTATTAAATGTGAATGGACAATCATGAGCCACTGTCCACATAATAAAATATTCCCTCCCAGAAACAGAAAGTCAAAAATAAATACATAAGATGAACCCAGAAGAAACACAGATAATTCAGGAAAAAGAAGAAATATTCCACACTATAAATTCAGGGATGAACAGGGATTATTGTAGTCATAAAACAATAAATAGATGCTATGAAAAGGAGAAATTAGAAAAAGAGAAAATTTGCAAGTTTGAAATATGATTGCTGAAAGAGAGAATTATGTAAATGGTTGGAAGATAGTCAATAAGACCTCCCGAGAGTGAAACACAAAGGGAGATTGGTTGTAATAGGAAAATATGAAAGACTAGGGTTTATCTATGATGCCCAAAATTTGAATAAAAAGAATTCCGTAAGTAAAGAACAGATAAAACAATAGGAGAAAAATAACCACAAAGTAATAAAACGATATTTCCTAAACAGATGGAAATGGGCCCCAGTAACATAATTAAAAAAGACCCACCCCAAAGCCCTTAATTCTAGACCAGGGATACAGAGGAAGTTTCTAAAAATTTCTGGAGAGGAAAAATAAAATCGAATCACCAATAAAGGTATAAGCATCAGAATAGCATCTGCTTTATGGCGACACTAGGTACCAGAAGGAATGAAGCATTTCACAATTTTGAGTGAAAATGATTTCCTAATTACAATGTCATGTCCAGCCATATTATCAGTAAAAATTTAGGTAAAGTGAAGACAGTTGCACACATATGAGGATTCAGGTACTCATATATTCTTTGAGAGCCCCTTCTGAATGTGCTTCATCACAATGAAGAAATAAATCAAGATGAAACATCATTTCCAAGAAACAGTGATTCTGACTCAGAAGGAAGAATATTCAAGATGAGCCCTCTACAGCAGGCATTAGTTCAGGTTGGAGCAGCAGGATTGGGGGCTCCAGGAAGGAGATGGTCTGGAAATAAAGGGGACTTGATAGAACATATGAGGTAGCAGGTGAGGAGAACAACTCAATGGTAGACTATGATGGAGAACTTGGAGAATAAAATAAAGATGTGAGTATTGAAGTTACAAAGATCAAGAAATAAGGCAACTTAAATTCAGGAAAAGAGCTATAAGGAGTACAAGAAAAAATGTAGTTCTTTCATAAAATACTCTGGTATTACTTGGTTTTGTAGTGAATAATATTTACATAGGCAATTTTACAAACTATTACTAATTCAACAAAAAATAGTGATATAATGATATTAGTAGGATGGGAATGAGAGATCAGTGGTATAAGAAGAATAGAAAAAGAGGGAATCCTCCCTAACTCATTTTATGAGGCCAGCATCATCCTGATACCAAAGCCTGGCAGAGACACAACCAAAAAAGAGAATTTTAGACCAATATCCTTGATGAACATTGATGCAAAAATCCTCAATAAAATACTGGCAAACCAAATCCAGCAGCACATCAAAAAGCTTATCCACCGTGATCAAGTGGGCTTCATCCCTGGGATGCAAGGCTGGTTCAATATATGCAAATCAATAAATGTAATCCAGCATATAAACAGAACCAAAGACAAAAACCACATGATTATCTCAATAGATGCAGAAAAGGCCTTTGACAAAATTCAACAACGCTTCATGCTAAAAACTCTCAATAAATTAGGTATTGATGGGATGTATCTCAAAATAATAGGAGCTATCTATGACAAACCCACAGCCAATATAATACTGAATGGGCAAAAACTGGAAGCATTCCCTTTGAAAACTGGCACAAGACAGGAATGCCCTCACTCACCACTCCTATTCAACATAGTGTTGGAAGTTCTGGCCAGGGCAATCAGGCAGGAGAAGGAAATAAAGGGAATTCAATTAGGAAAAGAGGAAGTCAAATTGTCCCTGTTTGCAGATGACATGATTGTGTATCTAGAAAACCCCATCGTCTCAGCCCAAAATCTCCTTAAGCTGATAAGCAACTTCAGGAAAGTCTCAGGATACAAAATCAATGTACAAAAATCACAAGCATTCTTATACACCAATAACAGACAAACAGAGAGCCAAATCATGAGTGAACTCCCATTTACAATTGCTTCAAAGAGAATAAAATACTTAGGAATCCAACTTACAAGGGATGTGAAGGACCTCTTCAGGGAGAACTATAAACCACTGCTCAATGAAATAAAAGAGGATAGAAACAAATGGAAGAACATTCCATGCTCATGGGTAGGAAGAATCAATATTGTGAAAATGGCCATACTGCCCAAGGTAATCTATAGATTCAATGCCATCCCCATCAAGCTACCAATGACTTTCTTCACAGAATTGGAAAAAACTACTTTAAAGTTCATATGGAACCAAAAAAGAGCCCGCATCGCCAAGTCAATCCTAAGCCAAAAGAACAAAGCTGGAGGCATCACGTTACCTGATTTCAAACTATACTACAAGGCTACAGTAACCAAAACAGCATGGTACTGGTACCAAAACAGAGATATAGATCAATGGAACAGAACAGAGCCCTCAGAAATAATGCCACATATCTACAACTATCTGATCTTTGACAAACCTGAGAAAAACAAGAAATGGGGAAAGGATTCCCTATTTAATAAATGGTACTGGGAAAACTGGCTAGCCATATGTAGAAAGCTGAAACTGGATCCCTTCCTTACACCTTATACAAAAATTAATTCAAGATGGATTAAAGACTTAAACGTTAGACCTAAAACCATAAAAACCCTAGAAGAAAACCTAGGCTTTACCATTCAGGACATAGGCATGGGCAAGGACTTCATGTCTAAAACACCAAAAGCAATGGCAACAAAAGCCAAAATTGACAAATGGGATCTAATTAAACTAAAGTGCTTCTGCACAGCAAAAGAAGCTACCATCAGAGTGAACAGGCAACCTACAAAATGAGAGAAAATTTTTGCAACCTACTCATCTGACAAAGGGCTCATATCCAGAATCTACAATGAACTCCAACAAATTTACAAGAAAAAAACAAACAACCCCATCAAAAAGTGGGTGAAAGACATGAACAGACACTTCTCAAAAGAAGACATTTATGCAGCCAAAAAACACATGAAAAAATGCTCACCATCACTGGCCATCAGAGAAATGCAAATCAAAACCACAATGAGATACCATCTCACACCAGTTAGAATGGCAATCAGTAAAAGTCAGGAAACAATAGGTGCTGGAGAGGATGTGGAGAAATAGGAACACTTTTACACTATTGGTGGGACTGTAAACTAGTTCAACCATTGTGGAAGTCAGTGTGGCCATTCCTCAAGGATCTAGAACTAGAAATACCATTTGACCCAGCCATCCCATTACTGGGTATATACCCAAAGAACTATAAATCATGCTGCTATAAAGACACATGCACATGTATGTTTATTGCGGCACTATTCACAATAGCAAAGACTTGGAACCAACCCAAATGTCCAACAATGATAGACTGGATTAAGAAAATGTGGCACATATACACCATGGAATACTATGCAGCCATAAAAAATGATGAGTTCATGTCCTTTGTAGGGACATGGATGAAATTGGAAATCATCATTCTCAGTAAACTCTTGCAAGAACAAAAAACCAAACACCACATATTCTCACTCATAGGTGGGAATTGAACAATGAGAACACATGGACACAGGAAGGGGAACATCACACTCTGAGGACTGTTGTGGGGTGGGGGGAGCAGGGAGGGATAGCTTTAGGAGATATACCTAATGTTAGATGACGAGTTAATGGGTGCAGCACACCAGCATGGCACATGTATACATATGTAACTAACCTGCACATTGTGCACATGTACCCTAAAACTTAAAGTATAGTAATAATAAAATAAAAAAAGAAGACTCGGTTTTATTCTATCGTAATAGCAAGTCAATAGTTAATGCCCAAAACTGATTATTTGAGAGCTAGTCATATAATTAATTCTACAGATAAAAGGAGATAACTTCCAGAAAATATAGCTAAAAGAGTTAACAGTGATGGATGGTAGGGAGTGAAGTTGAGAGTTGGGTGGGTCAGGATCTGCTAGTTTTCATTATAAGAGCAACCCTATATATTTGTTTGCCCATGTCAGTTCTGGTTTATGTGTCATATCTCATATCCTGTTTGCTCGAATATTTATGTGAGGCAAAAGCACCCCAGTTTGTATAATAAATCATACTGTCACCTTAATTATAAACATTTTGGCTCAACTTGCTTTTTTAAAAAAGATATATGTATTTATTTGCTGTAAATTAAAATATAAAGGTTAAAAATAAAAAAAAGCATGATGGTTTGCGATCTCTTTGCTTGGAGAGATTAATAAAAACTGAGAAGCATGTCTAATGTTGCTCGGAATGGTCTGGAAGTGGGATGGCCAATACTGGCCTGAGATTTCCATTGGCTTCCTTGTCCTAGTGTGACAGTTGTACAAATATATCGTAAAAAACTTCTCATCCAGTGACTGATAGGAACAGACCCTGGGTCAAATTAGCACTATTTCAGGAAGGCAGGCAACAGTTGGAAAACGTGCAGAATTAGGAACTTTGGGAATACCAAAATAAATCCTGGTGCAGGAAAATGATCACTATGTTGACAGTAGAAAAACCTTATTTATGTGGGATTTGAACTTTGCTTGGAGTTAATAGGCAGAAACCTACATCATTTTAACTTGGATTATAACACGGCATATGCTGAGATGACCAGAAGGAGTAGAATAAGAAGGAAACTAGTGTTCTCTTCTTCTCCACGCACAGGCCTTTGAAGAGTACTATAGTTAGCATGTTTATCGTTGGAAATTCCTGTATCTCAAATCACAACAGGCAAAGATAATTTTCCTTGCAGTGAGGAAGATAGGGTAGATGGGAGGAAGTGCTGATGAGTGGGGATGTTCTGGAAGTTCAGCCTAACCTTTGCTTGAAATCAGCAATGGATATCATGCCAGCCTCAATTCTGTTAGATATTTCTTTATAAAGCTGGATTGGACTAGGTCAACCAGACATCATTTTCTTCTGCTTTGGAAATGATAATGTACTTTAGATGTACTTGTACTTATTCAATTCATAATTAAGATCCTGTGTTTTTCCTTAATAATCAAATGCTTTAAAGAAGGAGGAGGACCTAAAACCATCTAGTCCCAATCTCTAATAAGAAAGCAAACATTTTTGGAATGTGTGAACACTTGACTGAAATATCATAACACTTATGGGAAAAAAAAATCTGGAAAAATGATCCAAGCCTTTCCTTTTATATGCAAAAATTTATGAACTTAAGTACAAGAAACTTCTTTATTGCTTTATTGTTTATTATGTGTTAGGTGTTTGAATGTATTTGCCACATGAAACACACAGAAGAATTCTATGAAATAAGCATCATTATACACATTTTCAGTTGGGAAAATGGCTTGGGATATATATTTTGCATCAGATGCATCACACATGGGATCTGAACCTATGTCTATGTGACTGAAAAACTAGTGTTCTTTCCACTTCATCACTTTGTTGCGGGCATGCTTGAGATGTTTCCTCTTTTCCTCCTATTTGGTCTCTCCCTACCATATATTCTTTCTCATTGATATCCTCTGCCTTCCATTTGACTCTAGCCTACATATGCCATCTACTGCTCCAGCATCTCTTTTATGAAGATTTCTAGAAATTGGCAATTGTTTTCAGAAAAAATCACTGTCATGTAGAAAGTTCCTAGAGCAAAGCTATTCAAGAGTGTGGCGGCAGGACAAGCAGCCTGGACATCACCTGGGAACTTGTTAGAAATGGAAATTCCTAAACCCTGCACAGACCTACTAAATCAGAAATGCTGCGGGTGGGGCCCAGGTGCAACCTATATTTTAACAAGCCCTCAAGGTAATTCTGAAGTAGGCTAATACTTGAGAACCACTGCTCTAGAGCAATACCATTACATGTGTGGTCCAAGGACCAGAATCATCAACATTATGTGAGATTTCTCTAGAAATACAAATTCCTCACTCTCACCCTAGATCTACTGAATCAGAATTTGGGGCAGGGTATTAAGAATCAAGGGTCCAGGATTCTGTGTTTTAATAAGCCTTCCAGGTGATTCTTATGCAGGCTAAGGTCTGGGGGGCACAGCTGCAGGAATTATCATTCTCTCTTTATCACCAAGAGAAGCATTCAGAGGTGAAACTCCTTCATTTACTTCCCTCTCACAGAAGACTCATATTCGCTCCAGGAGTAGTGCCTAATTCTCATAGTACTTAGTTACACCCAAGAACTTTATTATGAACAATAGTTTTGTAATTCATCTAAGAGGCTAAACTAATAATAGAAAAGTGTTTCTGGTTTAGCAATGTGAGACTTGATTTTTTAGTATTATTATTCTTTCCTTATGTTGCCTGCCTCTGGAAGCTCTTCCTATCTTCCCTTCATATCCTGTCCTTCATCCTGCTGTATGCATTCAAAGCATGCTGAGCAATCAGTGATTAAAGCACTTTCACTGGTAGTAAAGTTGGGCTTCTTACATGTCTGCTCCTCTCACAGGCTAGAAGTTTAATGCTTTTATTTGCTATTTATTTGAGTAAATATTCCCCAGGTTTCTTAGAATCCTTAGAGCTAAAAGGAAACTTGAATGTCGTCCATGTCCTGACCCTTCTGATGCAAGGTATGCTAGGTTTTCATGGATAGGAAGTGTTCGAAGTGGGGAAGCCATGTTTAGATGGGCTCAGCATTCATAAGGCTGACCCTGGCTGTAGTGATCTTGAATTCCATCTGGTTCAAAATCTAGGTCATAACCCTGCAGGATGGCCTGACAACCTAGCCTCCTGAGACCTATGCAATGAAGGTGCATTAGAAGGTAAGTGGTCTGCATTCCAGCATGGGCCAAATCTGAATCAGTTATGCATGGAAAGGCACGGGGATGAGGCGTCTGCTTTATTTACTTTTGCTGCTTGCTGTGGGTAGCAAGCTTTTACGGAGCTGGAAGAGCCTTATAAAACATCTAGACGACATTTTCTCCTTGTGGAAATTGAGATCTGGAGATCTGGGTAGATTTTTGCATCAGACAATAAGTTTTTCCATTAAAATTTAAATTACTCAGTTTAGATTCTGATCTCCTTGAGGGCAGGAATGATACTTTCATTTTATTATTTGTGAAGACTAGAAAAGTGCTTGATATATAGTAGTTATACCACAAATATTTGAGTGAAAAATTTACCTAAGGCTGACAAAGATTAAGCCTGAATGATAACAAAGGTTTTCTAGCTTTCTGTGCAGTGGCTTTCTAGTTGTAGCATATAAGACCATTGATGCTAAAACCGTACAAAGATCTCATAATTCGTGCTGCTATTTACCCGTAATTAATGCTAATGTTTGTATAGAGAAGGCTCTTCTGAACTTGGTCCAAACCGATCAAGGTAATGGCAAATTAAGGAAGATCAAAGGCTTTCACAGCATGGATGGCACGGACTTTCTCCATCTCTCGCCATCTCAAAAGCACAAGCAAACTTACATTTTCAGTGGTTCCCAAACATTTCCAGTTAATATACCACTTAATAGGAATAAAGCTGTTTTAAACCACACTGCTTTCCTGAGAGGACAGGTCATTTTGTTTTAACAGTACATTTTATTTTAACAATGGAAGTCTAATTCTTGTATAGGGACTGTATATTATGTGGGAGGACTGAGCAATGCAAGGAGTGGGCTGCATCAAGATATTCCATTGACAACTCATCTTTTGTCTTCACCTGTATCTAGAGTTTCTGGGTGCTTGTACTGAGCTGCTGTAGCCACTGGCCCCACAAGGGAAGAATGTGACAGTGCTTTGCCTTCTGCCTGTATTGTGTACCTTTTACCCCTTCATCTGTGCTGAGTGTGAGACCCTGCGTGACCTCTTAAGTCCCCATGTATGTGCAACCCAGGGATTCCAGGAAATCAGTGTCAGTGGGCAAAAACTTTGATAATGAGTGGTGGGTAATTTTTTCTCTTTCTCACCTTGGGTGGATTGTTCTGAGATAGTTTATACAGCCTCTTAGAAGATGGTTACAGAAGATAGAACAATCCGAGGGGCTCTATAAAACGACTTGCATTTTATTTCCCTCCTTTGATTGACTTCCCCCTTCCTGCACTCCTGTCTCCCTGGGCTTGTACATCTTAACAAAGTAGCACATAAGCCTTTGCATGAGGTTCTGCTTTCTGGGAAACTCAGACTAAGGCAGAAAGCAATTAATAAATGATAGGTCAGAGCTTATTATTTTTTCAATTTTATTTTAAACATTATTTTATTTTCATCAAATTCTACCATGATTGAGAGAAGTAAGATAAAGATATACAAAGTTAGGAGTTGGCTTTAATTTAGTGTTATTCTTTTGAAACTGAATTATTGTTACAAGTTTTTATTCTGTACTTAGTATTGGCCCAACAATTGTTTCCCTCCAATGATTGTATTTCCTTCTTTAGTGTTTGGCATTTTGAGTTTGAGTGTCTGGCAGGGAGTAGGTAGGTGTAAAGGCTTTCAAAAATGATTTTGGGGAGGAGAAAGTGCTTATAGTTTTCTATACGAATTGCACTGTTCAGTGAATAATCCCCGTCTGATGTTGCATCTGTGATCACCTCTGTTTTTTAAAAAGCCACCTTTCTCTTTAAGCACATCCATGTCAGTATCCCTCTATTTGCTCTGAGCTGCTTATATCAGTATTGAAAGAAGACCAGAGATAATCCCTGTCTGATGTTGCATCTGTGATCACCTCTGTTTTTTAAAAAGTCACCTTTCTCTTTAAGCACATCTATGTCAGTATCCCTCTATTTGCTCTGAGCTGCTTATATCAGTATTGAAAGAAGACCAGAGATAATCTTTACATTATGAGTAATCTCTGTGGAAGACATATATTGTCAACTGGAACACTAGCGTATGCTTGACTTGGTTTCTTTTGTGGTTACTAAGGTTCTTTATGAATTTGGTTATTTGCTTTTTTCTCTTTGCTCAGTGACTAATATCAGTGTGAAACTCTGTCTGCTGACACACTCTTCTGTGAACAGCCAGAGCTAAGATTTCATAGAGTGCAACCGCCGCTACTGTGATATTTGAGAAGAATAAGGCATTGGGAGGTGGTATGAATATGCCTTACATTATCTCCTCATTATGAAATTAATAAATGCTCATTATGCAAAATGAGAAAAATTAGAAAAATGGAAGGAAATATGAGCCATAGTTCTGTTATCCAGAAAAGAATCACTCCCTGCATGTGGATGTATTTTGTTTGAATCACTTTGCAGAGTAAATTTTTTTTTTTTTTTTTTTGCATTTTTAGTAGAGATGGGGTTTCGCCATGTTGGCCAGGCTGGTCTTGAACTCCTGACCTCAGGTGATCCACCTGCCTTGGCCTGCCAAAGTGCTGGGATTACAGGTGTAAGCCACTGTGCCTGGCCCGAGTTTTTACATAAATATTATCACACAAAATGAAATCTATTCATGTTTTTCAAGAATATATTTTCTGGTTTCAAAACTAATACATACCTGGTGCAGCAACTTTGGAAAATAAGACATTAATAGAAAAAAGTTATTGTGAACCATATCACCTGAAATAATCACTGTAAACATGCAATTTATCTCCTTATGATGTTCTGCATATGAGCAAAACATCCCCTCAAAAATAAGCATTTCTGTTTTTTTTTAAAGCATAGAGTTTTTATTAGTTTTCTTTTACTTGTTCATTTGTTTTCTTTTTTTATTATATAATTATACTTTAAGTTCTGGGATACATGTGCAGAATGTGCAGGTTTGTTACCTAGGAATACACGTGCCATGGTGGTTTGCTACACCCATCAACCTGTCACCTACATTAGGTATTTCTTCTAATGCTATCCCTCCCCTAGCCCCCCACACCACAACAGACCCAGGTGTGTGATGTTCCCCTCCCTGTGTCCATGTGTTCTCATTGTTCACCTCCCACTTATGAGTGAGAACATGTGGTGTTTGGTTTTCTGTTCCTGTGTTAGTTTGCTGAGAATGGTGGTTTCCAGCTTCATCCATGTCCCTGCAAAGGACAAAAACTCATCCTTTTTATGGCTGCATAGTATTCCATGGTGTATATGTGCCATATTTTCTTTATCCAGTCTATCATTGATGGGCATTTGGGTTGGTTCCAAGTCTTTGCTATTGTGAACGGTGCTGAAATAAACATATGTGTGCATGTATCTTTATAGTAGAATGATTTATAATCCTTTGGGTCTACACCCAGTAATAGGATTGCTGGGTCAAATGGTATTTCTGGTTCCAGATACTTGAGGAATCGCCACACTGCCTGCCACAATGGTTGAACTAATTTATACTCCCATGAACAGTGTAAAAGCATTCCTATGTCTCCACATCCTCTCCAGCATCTGTTGTTTCCTGACTTTTTAATGATCGCCATCCTAACTGGCGTGAGATGGTATCTCATTTTGGTTTTGATTTGCATTTCTCTAATGACCAGTGATGATGAGCTTTTATTCATATGTCTGTTGGCCGCATAAATGTCTTCTTTTGAGAAGTGTCTGTTCATATTCTTGGCCCACTTTTTGTTGAGGTTGTTTGTTTTTTTCCTGTAAATTTGTTTAAGTTTCTTGTAGAATCTAGATATTAGCCTTTTGTCAGATGGAGACATTGCAAAAATTTTCTCCCACTCTGTAGGTTGCCTGTTCACTCTGATGATAGTTTTTTTTTTTTTTTTTTTTTTTTGCTGTGCAGAAGCTCTTTAGTTTAATTAGATCCGATGTGTCAAATTTTGGTTTTGTTACCATTGCTTTTGGTGTTTGTCATGAGGCCTTGCCCATGCCTATGTCCTCAGTGGTATTGCCTAGGTTTTCTTCTAGAGTTTTTATGGTTTTAGGTCTTACATTTAAGTCTTTAATCTGTCTTGAGTTAATTTTTGTATAAGGTGTAAGGAAGGGGTCCGATTTCAGCTTTCTGTGTATGGCTAGCCGGTTTTCCCAACAGCATTTATTAAATAGGGAATCCTTTCCCCATTGCTTGTTTTTGTCAGGTTTGTCAAAGACCAGATAGTTGTAGATGTGTGGCATTATTTCTGAGGCCTCTGTTCTGTTCCATTGGTCTGTATGTCTATTTTGGTACCAGTACTGTGCTGTTTTGGTTACTGTAGCCTTGTAGTATAGTTTGGAGTCAGGTAGCATAATGCCTCCAGCTTTGTTCTTTTTGCTTACAATTGTCTTGTCTATATGGGCTCTTTTTTTGATTTCATATGAAATTTGTAGTAGTTTTTTTCTAATTCTGTGAAGAAAGCCAATGGTAACTTGATGGGGATAGCACTGAATCTATAAATTACTTTGGGCAGTATGGCCATTTTCACGATATTGATTCTTCCTATCCATGAGCATGGAATATTCTTCCACTTGTTTGTGTCCTCTCTTATTTCCTTGAGCAGTGGTTTATTGTTCTCCTTGAAGAGGTCCTTCACATCCCTTGTAAGTTGTATTCCTAGGTATTCTATTCTCTTTCTAGCAATTGTGAATGGGAGTTCACTTATGGTTTGGCTGCTTGTCTATTATGGGTGTATAGGAATGCTTGTGATTTTTGCACATTGATTTTGTATCCTGAGACTTTGCTGAAGTTGCTTATCAGCTGAAGGAGATTTTGGGCTGAGACAATGAGGTTTTCCTAATATACAATCATGTCATCTTCAAACAGACAATTTGACTTCCTCTCTTCCTATTTGAGTATCCTTTATTTCTTTCTCTTGCCTGATTGCCCTGGCCAGAACTTCCAATACGATGTTGAATAGGAGTGTGAGAGGGCATCCTTGACTTGTGCCGGTTTTCAAAGGGAATGCTTCCAGTTTTTGCCCATTCAGTATGATATTGGCTGGGGGTTTGTCATAAATAACTCCTATTATTTTGAGATATGTTCCATCAATATCTAGTTTATTGAGAGTTTTTAGCATGAAGGGCTGTAGATTTTTGTTGAATGCCTTTTCTGCATCTATTGAAATAATCATGTGTTTTTTGTCATCGGTTCTGTTTATGTGATGGATTATGTTTATTGATTTGCATATGTTGAAGCAGCCTCGCATCCCAGGGATGAAGCCAACTTGGTCTTGGTGGATAAGCTTTTTGATATGCTGCTGGATTCAGTTCGCCAGTATTGTATTGTGGATTTTTGCATCAATGTTCATCAGGGATATTGGCCTGAAATTTTTTTTGTTGTTGTGTCTCTGTTAGTTTTTGGTATCAGAATGATGCTGGCCTCATAAGATGAGTTAGGGAGGAGTCCCTCTTTTTCTATTGTTTGGAATAGTTTTAGAAGGAAGAGTACCAGCTCCTCTTGTACCTTTGGTAGAATTGGACTGTGAATCCATCTGGTCCTGGGCTTTTTTTTTGGTTGGTAGGCTATTAATTACTGCCTCAATTTCAGAACTTGTTATTGGTCTATTCAGGGATTTGACTCCTTTCTAGTTTAGTCTTGGGAGGGTGTATGTGTTCAGGAATTTATCAATTTCTTCTAGATTTTCTAGTTTATTTGCATAGAGGTGTTTATAGTATTCTCTGATGGTAGTTTGTAAGTTTTTATTTCTGTGGGATCAGTGGTGATCTCCCCTTTATCATTTTTTATTGTGTCTATTTGATTCTTCTCTATTTTCTTCTTTATTAGTCTGGCTAGCAGTCTATCTATTTTGTTAATCTTTTCAGAAAACCAGCTCCTGGATTCACTGATTTTTTGAAGGGTTTTTCATGTCTCTATCTCCTTCAGTTCTGTTAGTTATTTCTTGTTTTCTGCTGGCTTTTGCATTTGTTTGCTCTTGATTCTCTAGTTCTTTTAATTGTGATGTTAGGGTGTTGATTTTAGATCTTTCCCGCTTTCTGCTGTGGGCATTTAGTGCTATAAATTTCCCTCTAAACACTGCTTTAGCCGTGTCCCACAGATTCTGGTACGTTTTGTCTTTGTTCTCATTGAACTCTCATTCAAATAACTTATTGATTTCTGCCTTAATTTTGTTATTTACCCAGTAGTCATTCAGGAGCAAGTTGTTCAGGTTCCATATACTTGTGTGGTTTTGAGTGAGTTTCTTAATTCTGAGTTCTAATTTGATTGCACTGTGATCTGAGAGACTGTCTGTTGTGATCTCTGTTCTTTTGCATTTGCTGAGGAGTGTTGTGCTTCCAATTATGTGGTCAATTTTAGAATAAGTGCGATGTGGTGCTGAGAAGAATGTATACTTGAGGTGGAGAGTTGATTTGACATGGGGAGTTCTGTAGATGTCTATTAGGTCTGCTTGGTCCAGAGCTGAGTTCAAGTCCTGAATATCCTTGTTAATTTTCTGTCTCTTTGATCTAATTTTGACAGTGGGGTGTTAAAGTCTCCCACTATTATTGTGCAGGAGTCTAAGTCTCTTTGTAGGTCTCTAAGAACTTGCTTTATGAATCTGGGTGCTCCTGTATGGGGTGCATATATATTTAGGATAGTTAGCGCTTCTTGTTGCATTGATTCCTTTGCCATTATGTAATGCCCTTATCTTTTTTGATCTTTGTTGGTTTAAAGTCTGTTTTATCAGAGACTAGGATTGCATCCTGTGCTTCTTTTTGCTTTCCATTTGCTTGGTAAATCTTCTTTCATCTCTTTATTTTGAGCCTATGTGTGTCTTTGCACATGAGAAGGGTCTGCTGAATACAGCACACCAATGAATCTTGAGTCTTTATCCAATTTGCCAGTCTGTGTCTTTTAATTGGGGCATTTAGCCCACTTACATTCAAGGTTAATATTATTATATGTGAATTTGATGCTGTCATTATGGTGTTAGCTGGTTATTTTGCCTGTTAGTTAATGCAGTTTCTTCATAGTGTCGGTGGTCTTTACAATTTGCTATGTTTTTGCAGTGGCTGGTACTGGTTTTTCCTTTCCATATTTAGTGCTTCTTTCAGGAGCTCTTGTAAGGCAGGTCTGGTGGTGACAAAATCTCTTGACATTTGCTTGTCTGTAAAGGATTTTATTTATCCTTCACTTATGAAGCTTAGTTTGGCTGGATATGCAATTCTGGGTTGAAAATTCTCTGCTTTAATAATGTTGAATATTGGCTCACACTCTCTTTTGGCTTATATATAGAGAGATCTGCTGTTAGTCTGATGGGCTTCCCTTTGTGGGCAACCCAACCTTTCTCTCTGGCTGCCCTTAACATTTTTTCCTTCATTTCAACCTTGGTGAATCTGATGATTATGTGTCTTGGGTTGCTCTTCTCAGGGATTGTCTATGTGGATTTCCTGAATTTGAATGTTGGCCTGTCTTAATAGATTGGGGAAGTTCTCCTGGATAATATCCTGAAGAGTGTTTTCCAACTTGGTTTCATTCTTCCCATCACTCAGGTACACCAATCAAACATAGATTTGATATTTTTACATAGTCCCATATTTCTTGGAGGCTTTGTTCATTGCTTTTCATTCTTTTTTCTCTAATCTTGTCTTCACATTTTATTTCATTAAGTTGATCTTCAATTTCTGATATCCTTTCTTCTGCTTGTTCGATTCGGCTATTGATACTTGTGTATGCTTTATGAAGTTCTCGTGCTGTATTTTTCAGCTCCATCAGGCCATTTATGTTCTTCTCTAAACTGCTTATTCTAGTTAGCCATTCCTTTAACCTTTTTTCAAGGTTCTTAGCTTCTTTGCATTGGGTTAGAACATGTTCCTTTAGCTCAAAGAAGTTTGTTATTACCCACCTTCTGAAGCCTACTTCTGTCAGTTCATCAAACTCATTCTCCATCCAGTTTTGTTCTCTTGCTGGTGAGGAGTAGTGATCCTTTGGAGGAGAAGAGGCATTCTGGTTTTTGAAATTTTCAGCCTTTTTGCACTGGCACTGGTTTTTCTTATCTTCGTGGATTTATCTACCTTTGATCTTTGATGTTGGTGACCTTTGAATGGGGTTTTTGTGTGGATGTCCTTTTGGTTGATGTTGATGCTATTCCTTTCTGTTTGTTAGTTTTCCTTCCACCAGTCAGGCCCCGCTGCTGCAGGTCTGCTGGCGTTTGCTGGAGGTCCACTCCAGACCCTGTTTGCCTGGGTATCACCAGTGGAGGCTGCAGAACAGCAAAGATTGCTCCCTGTTCCTCCCTCTGGAAGCTTTATCCCCAAGGGGCACCCGCCAGACACCAGCCAGAGCTCTCCTGTATGAGGTGTCTGTCGACCCCTGCTGGGAGGTGTCTCCTTGTGAGGAGGCACGGGGGTTAGGGAACCACTTGAGGAGACACCTTGTCCCTTGGCACAGCTCGAGCGCTGTGCTGGGAAATCCCCTGCTCTCTTCAAAGCTGGCAGGCAGGAATATTTAAGTCTGCTGAAGCTGTGCCCACAGCTGCCCCTTCCCCCAGATGCTCTGTCCCAGGGAGATGGAAGTTTTATCTATAAGCCCCTGACTGGGGCTGCTGCCTTTCTTTCAGAGATGCCCTGCCAGAGAGGAGGAATCTAGAGAGGCAGTCTGGCTATAGTGGCTTTGCTGAGCTGCAGTTTGAACTTCCTGATGGCTTTATTTCACTGTGAGGTGAAAACTGCCTACTGAAGCCTCAGTAATGGCGGGTGCCCCTTCCCCCATCAAGCTTGAGCATTCCAGGTGGACTTCAGACTGCTGTGCTGGCAGTGAGAATTTCAAACCAGTGCTGGGCTCTGTAGGGGTGGGATCTGCTGAGCTAAACAACTTGGCTACCTGGCTTCAGCCCTCTTTCCAGGGTAGTGAATGGTTCTGTCTCACTGGCATTCCTGCAGCTAGCTCAGTGTCTGCCCAAACGGTCACCCAGTTTTGTGCTTGAAACCCAGGGCCCTGGTGGCGTAGGCACCCGAGGGAATCTCCTAGTCTGTGGGTTGTAAAGACCATGGGAAAAGCATAGTATCTGGGTTGGAATGCTCCGTCCCTCATGGCACAGTCCATCATGGCTTCCCTTTGCTAGGGGAGGGAGTTCCCTGGCCCCTTGCCCTTCCCTGGTGAGGCACCACCCCACCCTGCTTCAGCTCGCCCTCTGTGGGCTGTACCCACTGTCTAACCAGTTCCAATGAGATGAGCTAGGTACCTCAGTTGGAAATGCAGAAATCACCTATCTTCTGTGTTGATCTTGCTGGGAGCTGCAGACTGGAGCTGTTCCTCTTCCACCATCTTGCCAGTCACCTCCCAAAAATATGCGTTTCTTAAAAGTTCTAGCAATAGTCTGGAAAAGAAATAAGTTTATAAGATAACTTCCATCAATTTGAATTATGTAAACGTTAACAAAATAAACTTAATTTACATTTACTTTTCATAAATATCAGTTGTAAAGGCAAGTTACAATCAAGCTACTATTTGAAAAAATTATATCTCAAACTCCTGAATATTGGCCATAGCAAATAAAAAATCAGAATATCTGGCATTTACCTTAAAGAGAATACATTATTTTAAGCTCCTCAAAGGAAACTTGAGTTACTGTTGGACTCCAGATGAATTAAAGGCTAAATTACTAATAAAGTAGCCAAGCTTGTTGATATAGAAGAACTAGAAACAGGAACACCACCACACCACAGGACAGACAGACTTACTGATGGATACATAAACACATGAGCCTTCCTGTACAGACTGAAGACAGAAGTAGCTTAAAGTGACTGTTTGAAAAATCTGTTAAACTAGCAGGTCTTATGTACACTTGAATGCACACTCTGGTTTTAAGCAAGCCGTTCTAATTTTCTTGTGATTGTTGATTCCTTAAAAGGTAACATATTTGACTTTCTAGTAGTATGCAGACTTTTGCTTATCTTGTATTTCCTGGCAGAGATCCAGGCTAGGGTAATACTTTTCATTAATTTGGAAATCATAAATCTTTATTTATCACATGGTTCCTTCAGGTATGTGTAATCGCATTTTCTACTGGAAGGGAGTCTAATATTCCAACATTGCATTTTTGTTAAGATCTTCTAGCTAACATGATTGCGAGCTGCAGGGGTGGAAATATTAGTTAAGCCTTCAGGAAGAGTGTTATTGCAGACTTTACATTTGACTATAAAGACATATAAAGATACATTTTTAGTTAAATTTTTAAACTTTTGAGATAATTGTAGATTCACAGGGAATTATGGAAATACTATGGAGAGATCCACTTACCTAATACATTTTACCTAGTTTTCCCCAATGGTGACATCTTACAACAGTATGGCATCACAAGTGGATTAAAAACACAGATATTGACATTGATATAATGCACCAATTTTATTCAGATTTCCTCAATTTTACTTGCACTCATTTGTGTGTGTATGTGGTGATATTTTATCACTATACAGCACATATGCTATGTAGTATGCAGTGCATATAGTGATATTTTATCATATACAGGTTTACCTACATGCTACTACCAACACAACATTAAAGATGCAGATCAGTTAGATCACCACAGGGATCCCTCATGTTGCTGCATGCTTTTGCTTATCCATGCCCACCTCCCTCCTACTCTCACTCCCATCCCTAACCCCTTGCAACCATGTCTGTTCTTTATTTCTAAAATTTTGTCGTTTCAAGCATGTTATGGGAATGGAATCATACAGCCTGCAACTTTTTGGAATTGGCTTTTTTTTTTCTTTTTTTAACTTAGCGTTTTCTTGAAATGCATCCGAGTTGTGTGCTTCAATAGTTTGCTCCTTTTGTATTGTATGTAGAGTAATATTCAATGGTATGAATGTACCACTGTTTGTTCTACCATTCACTTATTGAAAGATATCTGTTCTTTGTTTCCCCAGTTTTTTTCTTTTTAAATATAACTGCTAAGAATATTTTTGTATAGGTTTTGGTGTGAACATACATTTTCATTTCTTTGGGATAAATGCTAAATAGTGCAATTGCTTGGTCATATGGTAATTGCATGTTTAGTTTGATTATTGAATTTGAAGTGAGTTTCTTGTAAGTAGCATGTAGGTGGTGTGTGTGTGTGTGTGTGTGTGTGTGTGTGTGTGTGTGTGTATTTAATATACTTTGCTACTTTCTGCCTTTAAAAAATGGTGTAATTAGACCATTTCCATTGTTAGGTCTTAAGTCTGTAATTTAATTATTTGTTTTCTGTTGTTTATTCTTTTCTATTTTTTTGCTTTTTTGTGAGTCACTTAACATTTTTTGAGATTCCTTCTTGAGTTATTTATATTGTTCTTGAGTATCTCTCTTTTAGTAGTTTTCTTTGTGGTTTTGTATTTTAATTTTAATGTGACTTATCATATAATCATTAGTATCAACATTTAGTATTTTAATGTGACTTATGTGATCACTAGTATCAACATTTTCCACTTTGTGTGAACCATGGAAACTTTATTTCCTTTTAGATCCATTTGTACCTCCCCATTTTTTTGTTTTTTTCTATTTGAGACAGAGTCTCGCTCTGTCACCCCAGGCTGGAGTGCAGTGGCTGATCTTAGCTCACTGCAACCTCCGTCTCCTAGGTTCAAGCGATGCTCCTGCCTCAGCCTCCCAAGTATCTGGGACTACAGGCACATGCCACCACACCCAGCTAATTTTTGTATTTTTAGTAGAGATGGAGTTTCACCATTTTGGCCAGGCTAGTCTTGAACTCCTGACCTCAAGTGATCTGCCTGCCTCAGCCTCCCAAAGTGCTAGTATTACAGGCTTGAGCCACCATGCCCAGCCTTACCTTGCCAACTTGTTTTATGTATCAGATGTTGTAGATAAAATTCTTTGATACTACTCGAAGAGGTGGAGCCTAATTCCCATCCTAGGGAGACTAGGCTGTACTTAGTGCCAAATAGAATAAAGTGGGAGGGATGGTATGCAACTTCAGAGACTAGGCTTACAGGACACCACTCTTTCTCTCTTGGAATTCATACTCTAGTGGAAACTGGCTGCTATTTTGTGAGCAGCCTTATGGAGAGGCCCATGTGGTGAGAAACTGAGCTTCCTGCAAACAGTCACAAGAGTAAGCCATCCTGGAGGTGAATCATCCTCCAGCCTCAGTCAAGCTTTTATTTATTTATTTATTTATTTATTGAAATGGAGTTTCACTCTGTCGCCCAGGCTGGAGTGCAGTGTTGGAATCTCAGCACACTGCAACCTCCACCTCCCAGATTCAAGGGATCCTCTTGCCTCAGCCTCCTAAGTAGCTGGGATTACAAGCACCCGCCACCCACGCCTGGCTAATTTTTGTATTTTCAGTAGAGACGGGGTTTTGCCATGCTGGCGAGGCTTGTCTCAAACTCCTGATTTCAGGTGATCTGCCAGCCTCGGCCTACAAAGTGCTCAGTCAAGCTTTTTTGATACAGCTTTGACTGACATCTTGATGGTAACCTTATGAGAGAACCTGAGACATAAAAACCCAGGTAAGCTGCTCTTGGATTTCTCATCCCAGAAACTACATAAGATAATATGTGTTTGTTGTCTTAAGCCACTGTATTTTGCAGTACTTTGTTATGCAACAATATATAACTAATCAAAATATCAACTATGTAGGAAGGCATGTAAAATATACTAGAAAATCAGGAGAATATTTTAAACTTTATTGAAAAAAATCCTACAGACTACTTTTGCTTTTACAATTACAACAGAGTTTTGGACATAAAACAATTAATATCAGGCCAAGAGATAGATCATGAATTGCCTAAACTGGGGAGGATGGTTGTTCTTGTTTTTTCTAACTGGAGTTAGAAGAATCTAGGGCATAGGCCCTTCTATTTCTCCATCTTTCCCTCCCACACATTCCTTTGCCTTTTTTCCCCTACTGAGGCTGTTGTCTGTGTGATACCTTTTGTGAAGTTTGTTTCCAATGGCAGACCTTGATCACATATAGAAACACCCCTAAAACTATGTACCGTGAAAAGCAAAAACAACCAACCAACAAACAAACCAACAAACAAAACCTTAGCCAATGCCCCGCTTCTGTAATGATTTATTGTTAGAATTTCAGGCCAACTGGCATATCTTTTGCATATATTATTTGCTCAGTGCTCCAATTCATTTATACAAAATAAAGAAGAGATTCTGATATATAATATAAACCTAAACCAGAATTAATCACTCATTGTCTTGGTCCCCACACTTGTGCTCAACTACCTATCCTTATTTTGTATCTATCTTTAATCTATTTTCTGATTATAAATATATTCTTCGAATCTTATATCACACGTTTATGTAACAGCTAAAGCAGCACTAGAGCAATTACTGGCAGCTTCAGACTGTTTTATAAAGGAGCTTGTTGGAAAAGTATGGCAATCTAGTGGGAATTGGGAGATGGGGCATTTGTATTGAGATTCTACATTAGAAAACTAATAAGAGATTACAGGGATGGTGGTGGTGGCCTATGTTCTCCTCCCTCCCAGCCACTCGTTGCCACTTGTTGCCACTGCCACTGAAAGCAGTGTTTTGCGGTGGAAATATTCTCCATTTCTTTATTGGCAGCTCTTCTATCAGTTGCTTAACTGTTATTCTTTAAAGCAATAGTTCTCAAACTTTAATACATCAGAATCACTTGGAAGTCTGGTTAAGAGAGATTTCTGAGCCCACCGCTAGAGTTATTGATCTAGTAGGTCTGTGGTGAAACCTGAGAATTTGCACTGCCAAGTTCCCAGGTCATGCTGATGCTGCTGTTCTCCAGACAACACCAAGAACTGCTGCCCTGAAGTTGAGATCCTGAGGACATGGTGAGGCCAGGAGCCAAGACAGCAAAAGAGATCGTCAAACTGCTTTGCATGAGGCAATAACAGGAATATATTTCTCCTCTTGAGAAAGAGGAAATGAAGAGAGAGAAGGAGGAAGAGAAGTGGAGTGAGCAAGATGGCCTGAGGCTGAGGGGTCAGATAAACACAAGGCAATTATTGAAATGCACCTGGGAGAGAGGTCCCCGCAAATCTTTAAAAGATCCCTCCTCCATATCTGGACAAATCTTAAAATAACACCACATTTACTCATTTCCTTGTAAAGTGTGTGTGTGTGTGTGTCTGTGTGAGAGAGAGACAGAGACAGAGAATGTGCACGTGCCTGTGTGAGGAGATTAAGACAGATGCTGAGTTTGCTATGGGGCTGATGTGACTCAGAGCAGAGGCAGCTCCTGTAAGATGTCGAGATGATCAGTAGATTGAAGAAGTAGTAGGCTGTAGCCAGAGGTGATCTGTAACCTATCAGTCCCTACACCTCACGCCTTCCTTCAGTGGAATTTATAGTTATTTTGGAGAAGGATTTGGGCCTGCACAGGACATGAAAATGGAGGTTTGAATCAATCATACCTTGTTTTCTGAGGGCCAGAGAGGCCTCAGCTAACATCTGGGTTACTTTTTCTTATGGTTCTCATCTACTTTTGTGTTTATTCTTAAGTCTTTACATCTGGTAAGCAGATGGCAACACACTTCTTCAAATTGCAACCTTGAGAGGCTCCTGTCTTCTCCTCCTGAATTATTTGGTTACTATATGGAGGTAACAGTTCCTTGCTACAGGTCATTTTTATTCTGACCCCCAGGTGAAGCTTGGATATTCTTAAGACTCTGGGAAGTGGGGGCCGCCCCAGCTGCCCTATATTTGAGGAAGACCAGGAAGACAGCGCTTTGACAATTCTGGGCTGACTGGAGAATGAGAGATGTTGTGGGGCCCCATGAGCATCAAGCCTGCAACATCCTGTCACCATCTCTGCTGCAGATTCTCTTTCTCCATAAAAGTCTGTGAGCCTGTGAGGGGAGGGAAGGAAGAAACATCTACCTTGGGATTTAAGGCCAACAGGCCTGTTCCCTGTCCCCTCTTCCTTGGTTGCCCCTTTGGTCTCCATGCAGATGCATTGCTCTATGAATTTATTTGTCGTTTCCAGCCTTGACTGGTTCAGAATGTTTTTAACCATTATAAAAAGAAACAACTAGTTAAAGGATTTAATTTAAAGCTAATGATATACTTCAATGTGGTGCTAATCAGAGACATGGAGCTTGTTGTTCCTTAACATCTTGTTCACCAAGAGGACATTAACTTATGAAAAGTTGGAGAGATTAAGCATGGAAAACTTTGATGGTGGTGATGGCGGTAGTTCTGATTGGTGAATCAGACCAATCTTGCCTTCAGGAATCCTACACAGAGTTTGGTGGTTCTCCAGAGACTAAGTTCAACTACTGATGCAGTTTCATATAGAGTTCCTTCTCAGGGTAAAAATGCCTTTCCCAAGCACTGAAAATTTATGTCAGAAATGGAGTCTTGGCATGTTCTAGAAAATGGAGAGTGCTTCATGAGAGCTGCTGGAGCAAGGCATTCTTTTTCCTGCTCCTGGTAGGCCCCATTCTTCCCCTTCCCTGCTGATTTTCATATAGCTTCTCCCCACTTGCCGATAATACGTTTTCAGGATGGTTATGACTTCTCTACCCACAAAAGGGCAGACATGTGGGCACTGGGTTCCACAGTTACTGTCAGTGCTGGGCATCGTACCAACACCAACAGAATCCCTGTCTGGGTTCTTCCCAGAGGTTATGCAGTCTTGATTCAACAGACAATAAACAATAGGGAACAAGGATAATGGCCATTGGAGTTGCAAAAGAAGTGCCTGTTTTCATTATTTATACTCTCTGGCACTCCCTTATGGCTCCTTTATTCAAACATTGGTAGACTGAAACAAAAAAGGATTCTTGGAAGAAATAATTATTTAAAAAATGATGAAAAGCACTTCTACTAATTCTGTAAACTTGTTAAAATAATAAATTATTGGAAGAATATTGGGTAATGTACAGGATTGGTGGAAGAACCGAACCACTGAGCCTGGGGAAATCAGAAAATAGAGGCCTTGTCTTTATTCAGGATTTCAAATTCCACATGAGAGAATTTGATTGGACCAGACAGGATGTGTTGTGCCTACTTTGGTTCTAACCATCCACATTGTCAGGAGATCGGACAGGGAGCGTAGCTGCTGTGATTGGGAGAATCCTGGTGAGTTGGGCAGCCTCTTGCAACGTGTATGTTTCTGCATTGGTCAATCATAATTTTAATCAAGTTAGCGGCTATTCGATGGAATGTGCCTAAACTTAATGCCCTGCATTATCTTGCTTGAAACATGAATAATCTGTTACCAAACTAGGGAAAAAACATAACATCCTCTAGGCAAGAATGGTAGTTTTTAAACTGTGGTCTCCAGACCATCAGCATGGACATGATGGAGAACTTGTTGGAAATACAAATTGTTTTTCCCACTCCAGATCTAGTGAATTCCTGGTGAGACACAAAAAGCATGTTTTAACAAATACTCTAGATGATTCTGATACATGCAAAAATTTAATGTGTATGAATCACCTAGGGGTGTTGTTACAGTACATATTCTTTTTTAGTAGGTCTAGGGTAAGGCTGATACTCTGCATTTCTAACAAATTTCCAGGTTACCCCATTGGTGCTGATGCAGGGACAGACTTTGAGTAGCAAAAATAAAGATATTGAAGGAGAATACTTATATCACTATTTCAAACTGTTGAAATTCTGTAGACAAAAGAGCAATGAAAACCATAATGCCCTGTATGAATAAATTATAATTATTGCTATTGGATGATACTAGTTTTCATAAATCTTCAGAACATTGTGTATTTTGGGGGTAGAGGGGACTCTTATCTTCAACTGGCAGGTCTGAAGACAGGATTGGTTATAAAGTTTATGTAGCAAGTCACCTTTAAGTCAAGTATATAAATGCCCCATGTGTCTTAATCTCAACATATAATAGCATGTAGCAAGAGTAGTATTTATATCTCCAGCTATCACTTGTCTTGTTCATGACAGAAATAACGTTCCACATTATTTAAAAATTATAACTCAAAGCATAATGCTAATGAAGTTGCCAAGCTATGACCTAAAAGAAGGCAGAGCCTGGCCAGATGGCTCGTTACTGATTACAACTTGTTGGGTCTTTCCTGGCCCAGATTGATCTTATCTAGTGTTTTTAGTCTCTGGCTATTTGGTGAATAATCATGAAAGCTTTTGAGCATCTGGTTCAATTTCCAGCAATTTGCTGTTAGTGATACTCAAATCTGATTGCAGTGGTTTGGCAATGACTTAATGGGAGTAGGGAAAGATTATCTAACTGGGTTTATGAACCTTGCTAGCTAGGGGTCTCTTAGATTATGTTCGCCAATATTTTCCTTTCAATTTCATTGCTTTTATTATCAGATGACTGTTTCTTTGAGTTTTTGCTTTTGAAGATTATAGATGCTTTCATTTCACCTAATGCATTAAAAAAATTTAAGAGGACCTCCTCCACACAAAAATCTCCCACTAGGTCAACATTAATATACATAGAAAGATCTCTCATCATAACTAAAATTAAAACAAGAACTAAGACTTACTGACAGAGTAATTTCTGTTGTATTCCTCCAAGAGGCCAAATAAGCCTGAGAATAAAGACAAACAAGGGAACATAATTTATTTAGTCTTTCAAAAATTCTCATAAAACTTAGTAAGAAAGAGAATTAAATCATTAGTAATTGAGGAGTTCCCCCTTTCCATAAAGTCCTTGTTTGCAATCAAGAAATGAAGAGCAGAGATATGTAGGCATTTTTCTGGAGAAAGAAACACTGATATTGTGACATCCAAAGATTTATTTCTGATAGGTGTCTAAGTTAACATTTTTATAAATAATCTGAATGGATAATTATACATAGTTAAATGGCAGATAATGACTAGGATAATAATATGAGAGAAACTAATGGCTGTTTCAAACTTGAGCTTAAGGTGTAATTGCATCTTGGTTGAGTTCTGAATATCAGTGTCTGATCTCTCAGCTTCCAGGTTGGAAGTCTTGGTTGCCTTTTTATTAAGAGAAAATTTCTAGGAAAATGGCTTCCTTACTTGAAAAAGGCCCACTAAAGGTAAGAGAATGTGTATACTTAACATTTTTTTTTATTGACGTATATTTAACACAAAGATTTAAGGTATACAATTTGATGATTTAATATACACATACGTTGTAAAATAATCAGCACACACTAGTTAACATAGCGATCGCTTTAGATAGTTACCACTTAAACATTTGTATGTGTGTGTATGATAAAAATACATACTATCTCCCCTCTTGGCAAATTTCAAATATACAATAAACTATTGTTAATTATACTCATATTATTGTACATTCGATCTTCAGAACGTATTCTTCCAGCATAATTGAAACTTTGTACCCCCTAACCAACATCTCCCCATTTTTCTCTCCCCTCACCCCTGGCAAACACTATTCTATTCTCTGTTTCTATGACTTCAACTATTTTAGATTCCCTCTTTTTAAGGCTGAATAATATTCTATTGTGTGTAGTGTTTGTATGTGTATGTGTGTGTATAGCCCCCACATTTTCCTTTATTCATTCATCATTTCCATACTTTGACTATTGTAAATAATGCGGAAATTAACATGGGAATGCAGGTATCTCTTGGAGAGCCTGATTTCATTTCCTTTGGATGTATACGCAGTAGTCAGATTACTGGATCTTTTTAGTTTTTGAGGAACCTCCGACTGTTTTCCATAATGGTTGTACCAATTTACATTCCCAGAAACAGTATATAAGAGTTTCCTTTTTTCCACAGCCTCTCCAACACTTGTTATCTTTGGTCTTTCTCATAATAGCCATTCTAACAGATGTGAGGTGATAACTCAGTTTTGATTTGAATTTCCTTGATGATTAGCAATGTTGAGGACCTTTTCATAAACTTGTTTGCCATTTGTATGTTTTCTTTTGAGAAATGTCTATTTAGATCCTTCGCTCATTTTTGAAACAGGATGTTTTTCATTATTGAGTTGTGTGAGTTCCTTATATATATATTAGATATTAACCCCTTATCCTTCAGCAGTTTTGCAGTTTCAGGTCTTACACTGAAGTCTTCAATCCATTTTGAGTTGATTTTTGTATAGGTGTGAGATAAGTGTCTAATTTCATTCTTCTGTATGTGAATATCTGTTTTTCTCAGCATCACTTATTGAAGAGACTGTCTTTTCCTCAGTTTGTGTTCATAGCACTCTTGTCAAAGATCAGTTGATTGTAGATGTGAGGACTTATTTCTGGGCTTTCTGCTCTGTTCCGTTGGTCTATATGTCTGTTTTTATGAAGGTACCATACTGTAGCTTTGTAAAATAATTTGAAATTAGGAAGTGTGATGCCTGCAGCTTTGTTCCTCTTGCTCAAGATTGCTTTGTCTATTTGGGGTATTTCATGGTTCCATATGAATTTTAGAAGTTTTTTCTTTTCTATAAAGAATGCCATTAGGACTTTGATAAGGATTGCAATACTGTGAATTGCTTTGGGTATTATGAACATTTACAGACATTAATTACTCCAATCCATGAACACAAGATATTTTCCCATCTATCTGTGTCTTTCTTAATTACTTTCATAAACATTTTATAGTTTTTAGTGTACGTGTCTTTCACCTCTTTGATTAAATTTATTCCTAAGTATTTTATACTTTTGGCTGTTATTGTTAATGGATTATTTTTAAATTTCCTTTTCAGATGGTTCATTGTTGTGAATAGAAATGCAATTGATGTTTGCATGTTGATATTTTACCTTGCAGCTTTACTGAATTCATTTATTATTTCTAATAGTTTTTCTTTTTGCTCGTTGTTGAGCCTTTAAGATTTTCTATGTGTATAATTATGTCATTTGCAAATAGACGATTTTACTTCTTTTCCAATTTGGATGCCTTTTTATTTCTTTTTCTTGCCTAATTGCCGTGGATAAGATTTTCAATTCTAGGTTGTAAAGAAGTGGCAAGAGTGGGTATCCTTGGCTTGTACTAGATCTTAGAGGGAAAGCTTTTACTTTCCCTCCACTGATTATGATATTTGCTTTGGGCTTTTCCTATCTGGCCTTTATTGGGTTTAGGTAAGATTCATCTGTAGCTATTTTGTTGAGAGTTTTAAGAATGACTGGGTGTTGAACTTTGTCAAATGTGGTTTTTTTTTTTGCCCTTTTTTCTCTCATTTTGTTAATATGTTGTATCATGTTGATTCATTTGCATATATTGAACCATTCTGGTATCTTTTTGTTAAATCTCACTTGTTCATGGTGTATGATCCTTCCAATGTGTTGTTGAATTTGGTTTGCTAGAAAAATTGGCCTGTAGTTTTGTTTTGTTTTTTTCCTGTAGGGTCTTTTCTTGGTTTTGGTATCAGGGTGAAGCTGACCTTATTCAATGAATTTGGAAGAGTTTACTTTTTTTATATTTTTTGAAAATTTAACAAGGATTGGTATTAATTCTTCAAGTGTTTGATAGAATTGACATATGAAGCCATCAG
This sequence comes from Pongo pygmaeus, assembly GCF_028885625.2. Taxonomy (NCBI): domain Eukaryota; kingdom Metazoa; phylum Chordata; class Mammalia; order Primates; family Hominidae; genus Pongo; species Pongo pygmaeus. The sequence continues at coordinate 160,186,105 of NC_072376.2, read as the reverse complement.
GTCCTGGGCTTTGTTGGAAGGTTTTTGATTACTGAGTCAGTCTCCTAATTTATATTCAGGCTTTCTATTTCTTCCTGATTCAGGTTTGATAGCTTGTATGATTCTGGGAATTTATTCTTCCAGATTACCCAGTTTGTTGTCATATAATTGTTCCTAATACTCCCTTATAATCTGTTTTATTTCTGAGGCTTCCATTGTATTGTCTCTTCTCTTATTTCTGATTTTATTTATTTGCGTGTTCTCTTTTTCTTGGGATTTGTAGATTTTAGTAATCTTTTAAAAAAACTTGTAGTTTTATTTTATTATTTTTTATATTTGCTCTGCATTTGATTTATTTTTTTCTCCAGTCTTCATTATTTCCTTCCTTCTGCTAACTTTGGGCTTAATATTTTCTTTTTCTAGTTCCTTGATGTGTAAAATTAGATGTTTATTAGGGATCTTTCTTCTTTATTAATGTAGGCATCTATTGCTATAGAATTCTGTCTTATTACTGCTTTTACTACATCCCATAAGTTTTGGTATGTTGTGTTTTCATTTTCATTTGTCTCAAGATCCTTTTTACTTATTTATTCATTTATTTATTTTTATTTTTATTTTTTTAATTTTTCTTTATCAATTCTACTTTTTTCTTATTTTATTTTATAATTTTTTAATTATTATTACACTTTAGGTTTTAGGGTACATGTGCACAATGTGCAGGTTAGTTACATATGTATACATGTGCCATGCTGGTGTGCTGCACCCATTAACTTGCCATTTAGCATTAGGTATATCTCCTAATGCTATCCCTCCCCACTCCCCCCACCCCACAACAGTCCCCAGACATGTTTCCCTTCCTGTGTCCACGTGTTCTCATTGTTCAATTCCAATCTATGAGTGAGAACATGCAGTGTTTGGTTTTTTGTCCTTGCGATAGTTTACTGAGAATGATGATTTCCAATTTCATCCATGTCCCTACAAAGGACATGAACTCATCATTTTTTATGGCTGCATAGTATTCCATGGTGTATATGTGCCACATTTTCTTAATCCAGTCTATCATTGTTGGACATTTAGGTTGGTTCCAAGTCTTTGCTATTGTGAATAGTGCTGCAATAAACATACGTGTGCATGTGTCTTTATAGCAGCATGATTTATAGTCCTTTGGGTATATACCCAGTAATGGGATGGCTGGGTCAAATGGTATTTCTAGTTCTGGATCCCTGAGGAATGGCCACACTGACTTCCACAATAGTTGAACTAGTTTACAGTCCCACCAACAGTGTAAAAGTGTTCCTATTTCTCCACATCCTCTCCAGCACCTGTTGTTTCCTGACTTTTTAATGATTGCCATTCTAACTGGTGTGAGATGGTATCTCACTGTGGTTTTGATCTGCATTTCTCTGATGGCCAGTGATGGTGAGCATTTTTTCATGTGTCTTTTGGCTGCATAAATGTCTTCTTTTGAGAAGTGTCTGTTCATATCCTTCACCCACTTTTTGATGGGGTTGTTTGTTTTTTTCTTGTAAATTGTTTGAGTTCATTGTAGATTCTGGATATTAGCCCTTTGTCAGATGAGTAGGTTACAAAAATTTTCTCCCATTTTGTAGGTTGCCTGTTCACTCTGATGGTAGTTTCTTTTGCTGTGCAGAAGCTCTTTAGTTTAATTAGATCCCATTTGTCAATTTTGGCTTTTGTTGCCATTGCTTTTGGTGTTTTAGACATGAAGTCCTTGCCCGTGCCTATGTCCTGAATGGTAACGCCTAGGTTTTCTTCTAGGGTTTTTATGGTTTTAGGTCTAACATTTAAGTCTTTAATCCATCTTGAATTAATTTTGTATAAGGTGTAAGGAAGGGATCCAGTTTCAGCTTTCTACCTATGGCTAGCCAGTTTTCTCAGCACCATTTATTAAATAGGGAATCCTTTCCCCATTGCTTGGTTTTCTCAGGTTTGTCAAAGATCAGATAGCTGTAGATATGTGGTGTTATTTCTGAGGGCTCTGTTCTGTTCCATTGGTCTATATCTCTGTTTTGGTACCAGTACCATGCTGTTTTGGTTACTGTAGCCTTGTAGCATAGTTTGAAGTCAGGTAACGTGATGCCTCCAGCTTTGTTCTTTTGGCTTAGGATGGACTTGGCGATGCGGGCTCTTTTTTCTCCTCAGCAAATGTAAAAGAACAGAAATTATAACAAACTGTCTCTCAGACCACAGTGCAATCAAACTAGAACTCAGGATTAAGAAACTCACTCAAAACAGCTCAACTACGTGGAAACTGAACAACCTGCTCCTGAATGACTACTGGGTACATAATGAAATGAAGGCAGAAATAAAGATGTTCTTTAAACTAACGAGAATGAAGACACAACATACCAGAATCTCTGGGACACATTCAAAGCAGTGTGTAGAGGGAAATTTATAGCACTAAATGCCCACAAGAGAAAGCAGGAAAGATCCAAAATTGACACCTAACATCACAATTAAAAGAACTAGAAAAGCAAGAGCAAACACATTCAAAAGCTAGCAGAAGGCAGGAAATAACTAAAATCAGAGCAGAACTGAAGGAAATAGAGACACAAAAAACCCTTCAAAAAATTAATGAATCCAGGAGCTGGTTTTTTGAAAGGATCAACAAAATTGATAGACTGCTAGCAAGACTAACAAAGAAGAAAACAGAGAAGAATCAAATAGTTGCAATAAAAAATGATAAAGAGGATATCACCACTGATCCCACAGAAATACAAACTACCATCAGAGAATACTACAAACACCTCTATGCAAATAAACTAGAAAATCTAGAAGAAATGGATAAATTCCTCGACACATACACCCTCCCAAGACTAAACCAGGAAGAAGTTGAATCTCTGAATAGACCAATAACAGGCTCTGAAATTGTGGCAATAATCAATAGCTTACCAACCAAAAAGAGTCCAGGACCAGATGGATTCACAGCCGAATTCTACCAGAGGTATAAGGAGGAACTGGTACCATTCCTTCTGAAATTATTCCAATCAATAGAAAAAGAGGGAATCCTCCCTAACTCATTTTATGAGGCCAGCATCATCCTGATACCAAAGCCGGGCAGAGACACAAGCAAAAAAGAGAATTTTAGACCAATATCCTTGATGAACATTGATGCAAAAATCCTCAATAAAATACTGGCAAACAGAATCCAGCAGCACATCAAAAAGCTTATCCACCATGATCAAGTGGGCTTCATCCCTGGGATGCAAGGCTGGTTCAATATACACAAATCAATAAATGTAATCCAGCATATAAACAGAACCAAAGACAAAAGCCACATGATTATCTCAATAGATGCAGAAAAGGCCTTTGACAAAATTCAACAACGCTTCATGCTAAAAACTCTCAATAAATTAGGTATTGATGGGACGTATCTCAAAATAATAGGAGCTATCTATGACAAACCCACAGCCAATATCATACTGAATGGGCAAAAACTGGAAGAATTCCCTTTGAAAACTGGCACAAGACAGGGATGCCCTCTCTCACCACTCCTATTCAACATAGTGTTGGAAGTTCTGGCCAGGGCAATCAGGCAGGAGAAGGAAATAAAGGGTATTCAATTAGGAAAAGAGGAAGTCAAATTGTCCCTGTTTGCAGATGACATGATTGTATATCTAGAAAACCCCATTGTCTCAGCCCAAAATCTCCTTAAGCTGATAAGCAACTTCAGGAAAGTCTCAGGATAGAAAATCGATGTACAAAAATCATAAGCATTCTTATACACCAGTAACAGACGAACAGAGAGCCAAATCATGAGTGAACTCCCATTCACAATTGCTTCAAATAGAATAAAATACTTAGGAATCCAACTTACAAGGGATGTGAAGGACCTCTTCAAGGAGAACTATAAACCACTGCTCAATGAAATAAAAGAGGATAGAAACAAATGGAAGAACATTCCATGCTCATGGGTAGGAAGAATCAATATCGTGAAAATGGCCATACTGCCCAAGGTAATCTATAGATTCAATGCCATCCCCATCAAGCTACCAATGACTTTCTTCACAGAATTGGAAAAAACTACTTTAAAGTTCATATGGAACCAAAAAAGAGCCCACATCGCCAAGTCAATCCTAAGCCAAAAGAACAAAGTTGGAGGCATCACGCTACCTGACTTCAAACTATACTACAAGGCTACAGTAACCAAAACAGCATGGTACTGGTACCAAAACAGAGATATAGATCAATGGAACAGAACAGAGCCCTCAGAAATAACACCGTAGATCTACAACTATCAAGATCGTTTTTAAAATCCCTTCTCATTTTTTGCTTTGGCCCAATGGTTGTTTAAGGGTGTGTTGTTTAGTTTTCACATGTTTGTTGGAATCAGTCACTGGAAAATTATTGTGTTTGTTTTTGTGGCACCACTTTTTGAATTTTTTTTTGTTCGTTTCTTGTGGCCTTGCATTGATGTCTGTACATTTGAGGGAGCAGTCACCTTGTCCACACTTTATAGACTGGGAAAAGACCTTCAGCTATGTGTGGATGTGAGGACACTGGCTAGGTGGATTGTGGTGGTTCTGGCCGTGCAGGGGAGGATGCAATGGTGGTTGTGGTCTTGGAGAAGGCACAGTACTGAAGTCTCCATGGAATTTCGTCAGCTGTGGTTAGTGTTGGCAAAGACTGCAGGAGTCCTCTGCAGCTAAGGCTGCAGGTGTCTACATTGGCAATGGGCTATTGGAGTCATTGGTGGTGGAGTCTGTTGATATCCACCTATTCTCATTTATTCCTTCAGGGAATAATTATGGCTGAAGGGATCATTCTCGGCCTGTGGTCTAGCATAGGTGATCACATGCGCTAGTGGCAGCATCTGGGTTAGGTTTGGGGCACAGACAAATTTGACATAGTGGTGGATGTGTTGTCCAAGGTACAAGAACACACCAAGTGTATGTGGAAGCACACCAAATGGGGTCTGGGGCTTGGGGGTACATTGAAGGAGTGTGGCGTTTGAGGCAGAAGTAGAAATGTACTTACTACAGTGGTGGCACCAGTGTTCAAGGTGCAGATGATCCGAGTGACCCTGGATCTGAGGTCTAGGTCCTCTGTGCAATTGTGGGAAGGTGTAGGAACTCTGAGGAAAAGGGGGTTGGGTAGGACACAGCAGTGGTGGCTCTAGTCCTCAGGATGGGGTTTAGGAGTGGGCTTTGGCCCCAGATGGGGTGGGGAGCAGCAACAGCGGCTTTGGCAGGGAAGGAGGTGCAGCAATGCTTCCTCTCTGGTGGGGGTAAACAGTAGCTTCTTTTGTAGTGGGGATGCAGTGGTGGCTCCTTTGGGGTGGTGGGCTGTGGTGGCTCTTCCAGTGGGGGAGGTGCTACAGCTGCTCCTTGGTTGGGGAAGTGCAGTAACATGGACTTTGTCAAACTGGGTCCTGTGTTGATGAAGGCTGTGGGGGACCTTGGTGGTGAAAGAGACAGGGTGTCAATGGTGGCAACGAGGGCTGTTGTGGTCTTACTGCTCTCTTTTCCCACAATGTGGGGTGGGGAGTGAGGCCAAGGGGATCCCTCTTGACACCAAGCCATGCCTGACAAGAATGGAGTAACACAGGCATACTGTGCTTTTTCATGTAGCCACTTTCAGCCTCTGTGCACCACAGGATTCCTGCAGTTCTTTATTCCTGCAGCTTCTTTGTTATATTCCGGAGTTCTCCCGTGGCTTTTCTTGTCAGCATGTAGTTTTTATTCACTGTTTTTATTGGGGGAGGACAAGCGTCAGGGCCTCCTAAATGGTCATCTTGTTCCTATAACTCCAGTGGGAGAAATCAAGGTATGGTTCTTACAAAGAATCTTGTCCTGATTATAAAATCTATAGATGTTTATTATAGGAAAGTTAGAACACATAAAAATGCTCAAATTAAAAAAAATTCTTCCGTTCCAATCTTACCATTGTTAACATTTTCATATTCTTTTGGTCTTACTATCTGTAAATACAGTAAAATTTTAATAATCTTGTGTAAACACTTTTGTATATTTAAGTGAATTTACTAGTTCAATATATGTGCTAAAATTACTTAGTAGGTATTTTACACTTACTCTCTGTAAAGATATAACAATTTGGATTCCCATCAAGTTAGATATCAGGGTGCCTAGTTTTTTCAAATTTCCATCATCACAAGATATCATTGACTAAAAAAATTGGTACATTTATAGGAGAAAAATGATATTCTGTTATAATTTGTATTTATGTGACCTCTTATGAGGCTGAATGAATACAATGACATTTGTATTCACTGAACTATATCTTTTTATGCTTGTATCTTAGTGAATAATACAGAACCTGGCTTTAGTAGCTGCTCATCTGATTTTGTTTTTATTGATATGTTACAACGGTAAGAATAAGGCTATTTATTCAGTTGGAAAGTTTTATTAATTTACTAAGGATATCAAATTATCTCATGGACAGGACTCAACATAGTTGTGTGTGAGATGCAAACAGGGATTGGGAAGGGTGAGGAGGGGTCAAAGCTTAAGCTAATACTTAAAGAGGAGAGTTCATCTGGGCCAAAGGAAAGTTGAAATAACACGGGAAAATGTTTCACAAAGAGGGGAGACCAAGTGCAAGGTTCTAAAGGTAGTACAACATAGTGTCTAGATAAAGTATATGATTTCAGGTTGATGGAGGATACAGAGTATTTAAACTGTACAGGGAAACACTAACCAGATCACAATGGGTTTATTTTTCTAACAAGTTTGAACTTTATCTAGAGGATAACTTGATAATATATATTAAATGCTTCAAAACGTGTATTGCCTCAATTCAGAAATTCCACAATGAAAATGTACCATAAAGAAGTAGAGATGCAACAAAAATAGCCTTGTATCATTAATCATAACAGTAAAAGTTGGACACAGCTTAAATATCCAATTATAAAAAACCGATGAAGTAAATTATGCTCATTCTATGAAATTATATTGGTCATGAAAAATACACTTCGGAGGAATGTTATTAGAAAAGATATTTTTCACATAATCTTAAGGGAACACATTATATGTAAAATATGGTCCCAAATTTTAAAAAATAAATGATGTAAAAGTGTTGATCATTTAAAGTGTCATTTGTGAAATGTACAAAGAATATAGAGCTTCTTCATTTTCTATTGCTACTCTCATATTGTTCTTGAGCCCTTTAGCTGGGTTCAGTGTGTGGGTGTACATGTGTCTTACTTAAATTGGCCAATTAAATACGATTTATTCTCTTCTAGTTAAAAAGAGGCTCTTTTGTTTTTAAAAGGTCTTATTTGGACAAATCTTCAACCTTTCACAGTTCTTGTTCAACCCCTTTTGCTCCCCCATATGGCTGCCAGGTATGCTGGAGCAGGTAAGACCTCTAGCTGGCTAGAGAGGGAAGCTTTAGGTATGTTTACCAGTGTCCCTTGATGGTCCTCTAAATTACTTTAAACCTATTGGGGAGAGATATCATTCCACTTGTCTTGGGCATTAGCCTCTTCCTCATCATTACCGAGGTGCTTGTTCCTACCTGGTCTTTGGGCCTGTGATGCCATCTGCTACTACTGAACTCCATTCTTGCTTCTGCCTTAATGTCCTGGCCCTCAGAAGTATCTATATTATGTTTCCATGCCTCTTTTTTTGCATCAGCCTTTCCCCTTGGGTGGGAATATTTTGAAAATCTGAATTTCCTTTATACCACATACAACCTGGGAGGTATTTTTTGATACATTTCCCTCTGATACTGTTGCACTGCCGTTGTTGCAACATCTTGGATGTGGTTTCAGGCTAAGTGCAAGGCTTCTGGGGGAGTTTGCGGCCTCCACCAGACAACACCAGGACGAGTGGAACACTAGCTTGGATGCTCTATTATCCTTTGATATTAATATGAATGTTTCTACAGTGCATTCCCCACATCCCATGAAAGTCTCATGCTCTCATATTTAATCTACTGACTATATCCCTTTCATGAATTCCTCTTTCTTTCTTCCAGAAGTGGAAGTATTTTTCTTTCATTTTCTTTTCCATTCTGGCTGGGAGTGTTTCTATATAATGTTATTTTTCAGGATGTTTTGAGGGGAAGCATGCAGGGAATCATAATTTTTAAAAATCTCTTGAACAATTTCCTTTACAGCACTTGTTATTTGCCAGGTACTATTTTTAAACACTTCACAAATACTAAATTATTTGTGTCTCCTCAAAATTCATATATTGAAATCCTAACCCTCAATGTGATAGTATTAGTAGATGGGGCCTTTGGGAGGTAAATAGGTCATGAGGGTGGAGACCTCATGAATGGGACTTGTAATCTTATAATAAGAGACACAAGAGTTTGCTATCTGTCTCTGTTCTCTATCATGTGAGAAGATATAATGAGAAGACAGCCATCTACAAACCAGGAAGTGGGCCCTTACCAGACACCAGGTCCGTTGACACCTTGATCTTGGACTTCTTAGCCTCCAGAGGTGTGATAGATAAATGTTTACTGTTTAAGCCACCAGTCTATGGTAATTTGTTGTAGCAACCCAAACAAAGACACATCCCCATGGTTGAAACTGCAAAGGAAAGTTGAGATCCAGAGAATCCAGAAATTGCTAACAAATATTTACCCCAAAAGAAAGGGACTGCACACAGGAGTAGAAAGTCTGTCACTCAATCTCAGCCAAACAGCCAAACTAGGAGAGGGCTTTTGAAGCCCCTTTGTCTGTATGAGTGCAGGGAGACTTTGAGAAGCTTGAAAATGCTATAAATTTGAACCCTGTAGGGGTACCTGGTTACCAATCTTTATGCTATAAATTCGAGCCCTGTGAATTCTTATAGCTAATCAGCTGAAGTTTTCTTCGAAGACAAATCCTCATATTGAGGTACAACTTCAGGGGGTAAAATCCACATTGACAGCAGGACAGAGCCATTAAGGGGAAAAAAAGAGATTCAGATATGAAAAGGAGAAGAGAAAAGAAAGCAGATTTCAGAAATAATTGTCTCCATATTTTAAATTATTCAATTGTTGGTATAGAACTATGAGCCCTATAATGATGAAACTAAGAAATATCTTCTGGTTCATCCTGCTCTCCTACAAAGCAGGCTCCTCTTAGAAGCACAGAAAAACATGTTGTGCTTAAACATGAGTGACATAAAAGGATTGTAATTAAGTTCTATACAAAGTTATGATAAGGGAAAAAATGAACAAAGTAACATCCCCAAGTACATTGAAGCTAAAAACTGTAACCATAATATTTAAAATAAATTTTTAATAGGTTGAGATATCAGCAAGATGGCAGAATACGATTTTTAACACTCATCCCCCTGCAGAAACATCAATTTGAACAACTATCCACGTACAGAAATACCTTCACAAGAGCTAAGGAAAACAGTTGAGAGATTATAGTACCTTGATGTGGTGCAGAAATAAGAAAAGATACATTGAAGAGGGTGGGAAGGACAGTTTTACATTTCTCATGTCAGCAGGGAGGGTGGGTGGTAGGGACAGGGGAGACACCCTTCACTTGCTGGAAGGAGAGGAAAGTGAGCACCAGACCTTAGATCCGAACACCAGGCACACCCAAATGCAATTCAGCACTGGCAAGGCCCCCTTGTCTCCAGACACTAGACTGGTACCCATAGACTGTGCATTTAGGTTTACCCCAGCACCAGGCCTGATGTTGCAGCCCCAGTGTCCAGGCCTGCCAGGTACGTTCAGTCTTCTGGCTTTCTCTACCACTAGGCAGCCCCACCCAGCAGCCCCAGGCTCTAGACTGGCCCCAGCACTGGGCCAGCCCCAGTAGCTGCAGGCTTTGAATGCCAGGCCAGCCACCAGAGACAAGGCTTCAGAATCGTCCTGCAGACTCAGTCTCCAAGCCAGGCTCAGTGACCCTTGGCTTCAGGCCTGTGCAAGCCACCAGGCTGATCCTGCAGCCCTAGCCATCAGGCCAGCACCTATGGACTCAGCCTTCAGGCTAGCCCCTGTGGATATAGGTTCTAGGCTCACCCAATGCCCAGGCCAATCTCTGTGGCCCCAGGCTCTAGGCTTCCCCAGGTTCCAGCCCAGCCTACAGCCAGGTCAGTCCATGTAGCCTCAGACTTCAGGCCTGCACCAGCACTAGGTTGGCATACCTGGCCTCAGGTGACAGGCTGGCACTTACAGCTATAGGCACTAGGTCTGCCTAGTGTCAGGCCAATCACTGCATCCCCACCCTCCAGACTGACCACACGTTCCAACAGACTCAGGGTCCAGGCCCATCCCAGCAGACCCCAGTGCTGGGCAGCCTCCATGGACTCAAGCTCCATGACTTCCCCTACAGACCCAGGTTCCAGGCCCCAAAGCCCCAGGACTCAGGTAGGCCCTTGCAGACCTAACCTTCAGGCCAGCATCAACAAACCTAGACTTGAGACTAGCCTTCATGCACCCAAGCTCCAGGCTGACTAGGACCTCCTAGGACCCCAAATTCTAGTCTTCATGGCTTCAGGTACCAGGCCAGTACACACAATCCGAGGCTTTAGACCAGCCCCTGCATACCCAGATTTTATGTCTGCCCCAGCACCAAACTGGCCTGAGGATCCAAGGAAGTCCTAGTGGCCTCAGGCTTCAGTGGACCGTGGGTTCAGGCCTGCTTCAGGAGACCTAAGGTCTAGGCCAACTTCAGTAGACTTTAGTGCCAGGCTGGCCCCTGTGGTTCCAGGACCACCCCTGAAAATCCTGTCTCCAGACCATCCTCATGGACCCAGGACCTAGGCACATCTCCATGGACTCAGGCTCCAGGTTGACCCCAGTGGACCTAGGCACCAGGCCTATCCCAAGATCTGGTCAGCTTCTGCAGACTCAAACTCAATGCTCACACCAGTGCCAGGTCAGCAATATGAATCAAGGCTTCAAGTCAGCAACTACATATACAGGCTCCAGGCCCACTGTTGCAGAACCAGGCTGCAGACACACACCCCCTCTCACCCCGCCACAAACCTAAACAACAGCTCTACCTCAGTGAACAGAGACTCCATACCCAACCCTGTGGACTCAGGTACCAGCTGATCCAGACACCAGGCCAGCCTGCCTGAGGACTCCAGCAGTAAGTCAGCCTACAGACCAGGACAGATGTCTTGCTGAAAAATCTCTGCAGGGGCTGATTGGTAAAGGGCATTCCCACACAAAGCCAATCTGTAAAAACTAAAATAAGTCACTGCTTCAAATGTGCAGGCATCCACATAGCCACAAGGATAAAAAACAATCAGGGAAACATGACACCATCAAAGGAACAAAATAAAGCCCTTACTTCTTCAGAGTAACTAGCTTTGAAGAAATGGAGACTTATGAGTTGCCTGACAATTCAAAATAATTGTTTTAAGGAAGCCCAGTGAACTTCAAGAAAATACAGAGAAGTAACTCAATGAAATCAGGAAAACAGACAACCAAAATGAAAAATTTAATGGAGATATTGAAATTATATATATGCACACACACAAATGTTATAACATATATAACATGTTATATATATCAAATATACTATATGCATATATAATGAATTCTGGATCTGACAATTGTAATAAATGAAAAGAAAAATGCATTAGAGAATGTCAATAGCAGACCTGATCAAGCAGAAGAAAGAATCCATGAATTTAGAGACAGGTTATTTGAAAATATAGGACCAGAACAGGAAAAAAAGGAATAAATGAAACTAATGAGACATATGGGACAGCATCTAACAAACAAATATTCAGATTATAGGACTTCAAGGAAAGGAGAGGAACATTGGGCCAGAAAACTTAAAGAAACAATTGCAGAAATTTCTCCAAATCTGGGGAAATCTATAAATATCCAGGTACAGGAAGGTCAAAGTTCTCCAATTAGATACAACCCTAACAAGACTACACCAAGAAAAGTTATGATTAAACTGTCAAAAATAAAAGATAAAGAGACCATTCTTTAAGCAGTAAGAGGGGGAAAAAAAGCCTATCACTTATCAGGGAGTTTGAATAAGGCTAGCAGCAGACTTCTCATAGAAACCTTACAGACCAGATGAGAGTGGGATGATATATTCAAAACACTGAAGGAAAAATAAAGTCAAAACAAACCTACCATCCAATAGTAATTTACCCAGAAAAACTGTTCCTCAGGTATAATTTACCCAGCAAAGCTGTTTTTCAGATATGAAGGAGAGACAGGGTTTCTCAGCAAACAAAAGCAAAGAGAATTCATTACTACCAGACCTGTCTTATAAGAAATCCTAAAGATAATTCTTCAAGCAGAATGAAAAGTGTATTGTCAAATTCAGAATACTCCAATACTGTAATGGTAGTGTGTAAATGACATATCTTTAGTACAAAAGTTAAAAGACAAAATTGTTTTAAAATAACAGCTACAACAACTGTTAAGAGATACACAGTATAAAATGATATAAATTGTGTCATCAAACACACAAAATTGGTGGAGAGGTTGAGGAAGAAATGTTGAGGATTTTTTAGTGATCAGTTTAGTTGTTATCAGCTTTAATGAGCCTATTATAACTGTAAGATGTACATTGGCCTTGTGGTAAAAATAAAACAAAAACCTACAGTAGATACACAAAAAATAAATGGTAAGAATTCGAAGCATACCACTAGAGAAAAATCACGAAATCACAAAGGAAGACGGCAAGAAAGGAAGAAAGGAACAAAAGATCTACAAAACAATGGGAAAACAATTAAAATGACTATAAGTCCTTGCTTGTCAATAATTATGTTGAAAGCAAATGGATTAAATTCTCCAATCAAAAGATATAGAGTTGTTGAATAAATTTTTAAAAATCCCAACTATATGCTGCTTATAACAGATTTACTTCACCTTTAAAGACACACATAGTCCAAAAGTGAAAGTAAGAAAAAGGATATTCCAGACAAATGGAAACCAATAGAGAGCAAAGTTAGCTATACTTACATCAGATAAAAATAGATGTTAATAAAAAATTATAAAGAGAGACAAAGAAGGTCACTATAGAATGATAAAGGGGTCAATTCATCAATTGGATATAACAACTGTAAATATATATGCACCCAATATCCAAGCTCCTTAATTGTATGAAGCAAATATTTACAGATCTGAAGGGTGATATATACTGTAATACAATAGTAGTAAGACATTTTAATATCCCACCTTCAGCAATGGACCAGTCACCTAGACAGAAAATCAACAAGGAAACATTGGACTTGAACTGCACTTTAGACCAAATGGACCTAAGAGACATATACAGAACATTGCATCCAACAGCAGCAGAATACACATTTTTCTCAAGCCACATGGAGGATTCTTCAAATATATTACATATTGAGCCACAAAACAAGTCTTAATAAATTTTAAGAGAGTGAAATTATACCAAGTATCTTTTCCAACCACAACGGTATGACACTCTCAGCAGAAACCTTACAGACCAGATGAGAGTGGGATGATATACTCAAAACACTGAAGGAAGTGAACAGAATGAATTTTGAAAATTTCCATTATTTACTCCTGAACAACCCAAATGGATCAAAGAGAAATTATAAGGGAAATTAGAAAATGTCTTCACACAAACAAAAAGGAACACACGACATACCCAAATTTATGGGATGCTGCAAAAGTGGTTGTAAGAGGAAGTTTATACAACAAAAAAGAAGAAAGATCTCAAGTGCAATCTATTATTTCATTGTAAGGAACTAGAAAAAGATAAATTAAGCCTAAAGTTAGCACAAGAAAGAAAATAATAAAGATCAGAGAAGAAATAAAGGAAACATAGAATAGAAAAAAATAGAAAAGATCAATAAAGGGGGAGAGTTGGTATTTTTGAAAAGATAAATTCAACAAACCTGTAGCTAGACTAAATATTAAAAAAGAGATAACTCCTGTAAATAAAATCAGAAATGAAAGAGGAAGCATTACAACTGATTCCACAGAAATACAAATAAATCCAAAAGGATCATAAGAGACTATGAACAATTATATATCAAAAATTGGAAAGCCTAGAAAGAATGGATAAATTTCTAAACACGTACAATCTACCAAGACAGGATCATAAAGAAACAGAAAATCTGAATAGAACAAGAATGAGTAAGGAGATTGAATCATTAATTTTAAAAAACCCAAATAATTTATGTTCTCATTTATAAGTATGAGCTAAGCTATGAGGATGCAAAGGCATAAGAATGATATAATGGAATTTGGGGACTAAGAGGAAAGAGGGGAGAGTGGTGAGGGATAAAGGACTACACATTGGGTACAGCGTACACTGCTGGGTGACTGGTACATCAAAATCTCAGAAATTACCACCAAATAATTTATTCATACCAAAAAGCGCCTGTTCCCCAAAAACTATTAAAAAAGTCTCCTGTGAAAGAAATGTTCAGTATCTAATGGCTTTATTGCTGAATTATACCAAGTATTTAAGCAAGAAATAACGCTGATCCTTCTCAAACTCTTCCCAAAAATTGAAGTAGAGGGAATACCTACAAACTCATTTTATAAGGGTAGCATTACCCAGCCAGAGAAGGACACTAAAAGAAAAGAAAACTGCAGACCAATATTCCTGATACACATACATCCAAAAACCCTAAAACAAATACCGAATTCAACAACACATTATCATTCACTATGATCAAGTGGGATTTATCCCTGGGATGCAAGGATGGTTCAACATATGCAAATCAATAAACTTGATACATCACATTCACAGAATGAAGGGCAAAAACCATATGATCATCTCAATGGATACATAAAAAACATTTGACAGAATTCAATATCCTTCTATGATTAAAAACACCCAACAAACTAGGCATAGTAGGAATGTACCTCAACACAAAAAAGGCCATATATGACAAGCCTACAGCTAATATCATATTCAGTGGTGAAAAGTTGGAAACTTTTTCTTTAAAAGATCAGGAATATGACCAAGAAGCCTACTCTCATCACTTCTGTTCAACATGGTACTGGAAGTCCTAGCCAGAGCAATTAGGCATGAAATACAAGAAAAGAAAGGCATCCAAATCGAGAAGGAAGAAGTGAAATTGTCCCTGTTTACAGATGACATCATTTTATAGAAAGTCCTAAAGACTTCACTAAAGTCTTTGTTAGACTAATTATTAGTCATTTGTTAGAACTAATAACAAAATTCAGTAAAGTTGCAGGATATAGAATCAACATGCAAAAATCAGTAGGGTTTCTATATACTAATAACAAGTTATATGATTAAAAATATCCCATTTTCATTAGCTACCCCCAAAGTAAAATACTTAAGAATAAATTCAACCAAGATAAAAAACCTATACTGTATACTGCTATAAAACGTTGATAAAAGAAGTGGAATAATACATAAAGAAATGGAAAGATATCCTTTTTAAGAAGATTGAGGAATTAATATTAAAATCGCTATACTACCCAAAGTGATCTACAGATTCAATGCAATCCTCATCAAAATTTCAATGACATTTTTTACAGAAATGGAAAAAATAATCCTAAACTTCATATGGAAGTAAGAGACTCCAAATAGCCTAATCAATTTTGAACAAAAAGAATAAAGCTGGAAGCATCAGTCTACCTGATCTCATAATACAAAGCTACAGTAATCAGAACAGTATGGTACTGACATAAAAACAGACACATAGACCAATGGAAACAAATAGCCCAGCAACAAACCCACACATTTATTATAGTCAATTGATTTTTGACATAGATGTTAAGAACACACAGTAGGGAAAAGACAGTCTCTTGAATAAATCATGTTGGGACAAATGAATATCCACATGCAGAAGCATGAAATTAGACCCTTATCTCACACTATAAAGAAGCTCCAACTCAAAGTGTATTATAAGCTTAATTCTAAGACCTAAAACTGTAAAATGACAAGAAAAAAATGGGGGAAACTGTTTATGAAATGGTCTGGGCAATAATTTTTTGGATGTAAACCCCAAAGTGGCAATAAAAGCAACAATAGACAAATGGGATTACATTAAACTAAAAATCCTCTGCACAGTCAAGGAAACAAACAACAGATTGAAGAGGCAACTTATGAAATGGGTTAAAATATTTGCAAGCCACAGATCTTAAAAGGGGCGAATATTCAAAATATATAAAAAACTCAAAAAAACTCAATAGGAAGAAAAATAACCTGATTAAAAATGGGAAAAGGACCTAAATAGACATTTCTACTCAACAGATAGATAAAAAGATGTTCAACCTCACGAATTATCAGAAAAATGCAAGTTAATACCACAATGAGATAATCACCTTTCACCTGTTGGAATGGCTGTTATTAAAAAGACGAAAGATTAACAAGTGTTGAAGAGGATATGGAGAAAAGGGAACCCTAGCATGCTGTTGGTGAGAATGTAAGTTAGTATAGCCAGACTGGAAAAAGAGTATGCAAGTTCCTCAAAAAATTAAAAATAGATTTGCCATATGATCCAGCAATCCCACTACTGGGTATACATTCCAAAGGAAATAAAATTATGTTTGAACTCCCATGTTTATTGTAGCATTATTCACAATAGAATCAACCGAAGTGTTCATCAGCGAATAAATGGGTAGGGAAAAAAATGTGCTGTATAGATACAGTGGAATACTATTCTGCCATAAAAAGCAAATTTTGTTATTTGTAACAAAATGGATGAACCTGGAGAACATTATGTTGAGTGAAATAATCCAGGTGCAGAAAGATAAATACCATATGATTTTACTTATATGTTGAATCTTAAAAAGTTGAACTCATAG
The DNA here is from genome assembly GCF_028885625.2 of Pongo pygmaeus. Classification (NCBI taxonomy): domain Eukaryota; kingdom Metazoa; phylum Chordata; class Mammalia; order Primates; family Hominidae; genus Pongo; species Pongo pygmaeus. The sequence goes on along the minus strand of NC_072376.2, from coordinate 160,169,452 downwards.
AAGCACTGAGTAGAATATTGGTTACCAGGAGCTGAGGGTTGGGAGAGTGATTGGGGAGATGTTGGTCATAGGATAAATATATTCAGTTGGCTAGGTGCAAGAAATACAAGAGATCTACAACACTTTGTACAACACTTTGGCTATAGATAGTAATAATGTATTATATTCTTGAAAGTCACTGAGAGTAGATTTTAAGTGTTTTCTCTACAAAAAGTATAAAGTATATGTGGTAATTCATTTGTTCATTAGCTCAACTTAGCCATTCCACAATGTATACATATTTCAAAACATCATGTTGTACATGATAATTATACACAATTTTTATGTGTCAGTTAAAATAAATATATTTAAAATAAATGTAAGGAGCTTTCACTTCTAGATGTACCTTTCCCTATTTTTCCAGCTAAGCACTAACTAACTAAAAATCCTGGACCTTATATATAAAATAAACAAAGAAGCCATTGAAAAAGAAGAAGGCAGGCTGGCTAAGAACCTTGGGATGTGCAGGGTGATGTAAGTGTTTGGTTGGCTTTTTTTGGGTCTCATATATCTCAGACTTGGATCTGAAAAATCAGAAGCCCCACAATGCCAATGAGTGCAGACCAACAGAAACAATGAAAACCCCTCTAAAAGCCTTATCTCTTTAGCCAGAAGACCAGGAAATGGACAACCCAGCAAGACAAAAAATTTTTAGACATTACTTTGTCGACTCCAGTTAAACATATGTAAACAGTTGACCCACTTCCAATCACAAAATCAAAGGCTGAGTGGAAAGCTAGAGTTTCACCATTGCAAGACTGTGAAAAAGCACCCATCAGCCCCTCTAGGGTGCTATCAGAAAAGGCCAACTAAGAGTTTAATTCTGCCATTCTTGTAACAAGGCCCTGTGGTTTCAGAGAAGACCACTGCTACTAAACAGTAATGAGGATTATCCCATGTCAGGTGTCAATTGAGGATGAGTGCGTAACTAAGAGACTTCTACCTTTGCTTTGAGGAAATGAGGCAGCACCACCTTTTCTTCCTCTTCTTGAGCAGTTTTAGAGAAAGTCAACTAAAACAGAAGGCTTAATAATACACAGTCTCGGAACATAATAGGAAAATGCCTGTGTTTTTAGTTCAAAGTCATTCATCATCCTAAGGACAATAAATTTTTCAAACTGAATAAAAAAGACAATCAATAGATGCCAACATTGAGATGACAAAGCAGCTGTGATAAAAATGCAACAAGTAATTACAAACATATTTGAGCCAAATGAAAAATTAAAAAAATCTTAGCAAGAAAATAGTCTTAACAAATAAATATAAGATATAAAAGGGAATCAAATGGAAATTTCAAAATGAAAAAATACAACAACCGAAAATAAAAAGTACAATTAATGGGCTCAACAACAGAATGGATGAGACAGAGGAAATATTCAGTGAACTATAAGAGAATAGAAATTACCCAATCTGAAAAACAGAAAGAAAGTAGACTTTTAGAAAGAAACAGAATCTTAGGGACCTGTGTAACTACAAGAAAAAGATTTAACATTTGTGGTTTTAGAGTACTGGAAGAAAAGGAGGAAAAGGACGGGGCTGAAAAAGTATCAGAGGAATAATGACTGAAAATGTCCCAAATTTGGTAAGAGACAAATCTACAAATTTAAGAAGCTGAATGAATCCCAAACAAGATAAATCCAGACAAATTCACACCAAGATATATTATAATTAAACTTTTATAAACTAAAAACTTTTTAGGGCACCAAAGAATAGTTTCACTTTACCTATTGGTGAAAAACAATTCAAATAATAATTTATTTCTTACCAGGAACTATGGGACCCAGAAGGAAGTAGCATATTTTTTAGGTGCTGAAACGAAAGAACCACCAGCCCAGAATCCTATATCCCACACAAATATCTTTCAGGAATAATGAATACATTAATACATTCTCAGATGAAGGAAAAGCATGAGAATTTGTCACTAGTGGATATATTCTAAAATAATTGAAGTTCTCTAAATAGAAATTATATGATAAAAGAAGAAAACTTGGAACATTTGGAAAGAAAAACACAGTAAGAAAAAACATGGGTAAATACAATAGGCTTTCTTTGTCCCCTTGAAATTTCTAAATTATGTATGCAGTTGAAGCAAAAATTATAATATTGACGTGGCTCTAAATGTACATAGAGAAATTACTTAAGGTAATTATAAATGGAGGGGGGTAAAGGAACTAAGTTATGTATATTTCAGTCAAACTGGTAAGATGTGACACCAGTAGGGAGTAGAGTATGATTCTATGATTCTATCTATATGTCTGTCTGTCTGTCTATCATCTATTTATCTATCTATCTATCTGTATCTCTATTTAAAATGTAACATCTAGAGTGACCACAAAAAAAAACTGTCATAAACATTATAGGTAAATCAAAATAGATTCCAAGAAAATGTTTAAATAGCCCCCAGGAAGGGAGAAAAAAGAAACTAAAGAGAGAAAAAAAACAAAGAGAATAAACAGAAAACAAAAACTAAAATGGCAGATTTAGGCCCTAATAATAATTACATTAACTATAAATGGTCTAAATATGTCTGTTAATAGAGATTGATAGATTGGATTAAAAATACCACTTGACTGTATTCTGTTCATAAGAAATTCATTCAGTTATAAACACATAGGCAGATTGAAAGTAAAAAGATGAAGAAAACACATCCTGCAAACATTAATCAAAAGAAAGAAGAAGTGGCCATATGAATATCAGGTAAAATTGATTTTAGAACAAAGAAGATTACTAGAGAGGGAAAGAGTTATTATATAATGATAAAAAATCAATCCATCAAGACAACATAGAAATCCTAAATGCATATGCAACTGAACAACAGAGCTTCAAAATATGTAAAACAAAAACTAATAAATCTGAAAGGAGAAATAGACAAATCCTCTCTTAACAATTGATAGAAAAATCGACAAAATTATTAATATAGATTAACTCATCAACCAACAAAATCTAATTGTTATTAATAGAGCACTGCACTCAACCACAGCAGAATGCACTTTCTGGGCCATAAGACAAACCCTCAGTGAATTTAAAAGTATTGAAATCATATAGAGTGCATTCTCCAACCACAGTGGAATCAAACTAGAAGTTAGTAACAGAAAGATAACAAGAAACTCACCAAACTCCTGTAAATTAAAAAACACACTTCTAATTTATCCATGAATAAAGATGGAAGTTTCAAGGGAAATAAAAAAAGTTTAACAGAAAAAAAAATTAAAACTTCTCAAAAATAATGAGAAAAAGCAAAAATAGAACTGGGAAAGAAATATGTAGCAGTAAATACATATGTAAGAAAAGAGAACGCATCTCACATTAATAATCTAATCTCTCGTGTCAGTAACTTGAAAAGAATTATTGCAATATAAACTCAAAGCAAGGAGAGGGAAGGAAAAAATAAAGATAAAGCAGAAATAGAAATTGAAAATAAAAAAGAGAGAAAATATATGTAGCAAAGAGCTGAATTTTTGCAAAGATCAATAAAATTAAAATTAAAAATCTTACAGCAATATCACCAAAGAAGGAATGAAATGGGGCGATCAGTACAAACCCTGTAGATATTAAAAGTATAATAAGTGAACACCACAAGCAACTCCACACCCATACATTTGATAACTCAGATGAAATGATTTAATTCCTTGAAAAATATAAACTGCCACAACTCACCTAATATGAAATCAATAATTTAGATAGGCTTTAGTAAGGAAATTGAATGTATAATTCAAAATCTCTCCAAAGGTTTAAGGAAGAATTAACATCAATTCTACACAACTTCTTTCAAAAAATAGAAGAGAAATGAGTATTTTCCAATTTGCTTTATGAAGTTACTGTTATCTTGATACCAAAACAAAGATAGTAAAAAAAAATAAAGAAAATAAAACAAAATATTAATAGATTAATATCCCTCATAGTTATGGACACAATAATCCTTTACAAACATTAGAAAATAGAGTTCAGCAATTTAAAAAATTATATCCCATTACCATAGGAGGTTTATTCCAGGAATGCAAGGCTATCTGTTTTAGAAAATAAATAAATGTAATCCACCATATTAACAGGCTAAAGACGAAAAATCATATATCAATCAGTGAAGAAAATCATTCGACAAAGTTCAACATCTATTCATTATAAAAACTCTCAGAGGTATATAAATTGATGGGACACTTTCTCTATAAGCAAAAGAACACAAACACCTGTAGCTATCATTACACATGATGGTGAAAGTCTGAAAGCTTTCTAAGATCCAGAACAAGGCAAAAATTTGCATTCTAACCACTCTTATTCAACACAGTACCACAATTTCTAGGCTGTAAAAGTCATGCAGGTTGGAAATAAATAAATAAAACTGTTCCTATTTACAGATGATATAATTTTCTATGCAGAAAATCACAAGGAATCTACAAAAACAATAAACAAACAAAAAACCCTCCTGGAACTATAGGGTTCAGTAAGAGCACAAGATATAAGAAAAATATACAAAAATCAACTCTATTTTGATATTTTAACAATGAATACAAAACAATGAAATTTAAAATACAATATAACTTTGAATGACTTCCCCCAAAATGAACTACTTTATCCTCACTATGTTGGCTAAAATCTAATAGACAGTAAGTGTTGGTGAGAATATGGAGAAATTAGAACCTCATTCATCACTGGTGGGAATATATAACATGATGCATCCATTTTGGAAAACATTCTGTCAGTTCTTCAAAAGGTTAAACACAGAGTTTCCATATGATTCAGCAATTCTACTCCCAAGGGAAATAAAAAATATACATATTTACACAAAAACCTGTACATCATTGTTCACAATAGCATTATTCATAATAGCTTAAAAGTGGGAAACAACTCAAATGTCCGTCAACTAATGAATGAATAAATAAAATGTGGTATATCCATACAATGAAATATCATTTGGCAATACAATCAAATGAAAGACTGATACATGTTACAAAATAGATAAACCTTGAAAGTATTATGCTAAGTGAAAAGAACCAGTCATTTTATTCTGTAATTCCATGTATATGAAATTTCCAGAATAAGTAACTCTATAAAGGTAGAAAATACATTAGAGGTTACCTAGGGGTGGTAGTGGGTGGGTAGGAAATGAGCAGCAACTACAAATAAATACAGGATTTCTTTTGGCAGTACTAAAAGTATTCTAAAATTGACTGTAGTGATGGTTGAACTACTTTATGAATATATTAAAAACCACTGAATGTTACACTTTAAGTGGGTCAATTGTACTCTATGTGAATTTTATCTCAATAAAACTGAATGTGTATATATATATGCATAATGTATACATACACACATATGTACACATGTATATATAAATAATTAAGTGTAAATCTTATACACATATTATATATGTGTAAATCTAATAAAACATGTAAAGTACTTCTCTGAAAACTATATAATGCTGGTGAAAAAAATTAAACATGTTCATGGGCTGTAATACTCAATATAGTAAAGTTATCAATTATCCACAAATTGATAAACAGGTTTAATCACAATTTCTATTAAAATTTCAGCAATATATTTTTGTAACCATATCCAAGATTATACTAAAAATTTTAAGGAAAAGCAAAGGAATTAAAATTATAAAACAATTTTGGAAAAGAAGAATAAATTGGAGTAACACTCTACCTGATTTCAAGACTTACAGACTATATGGCTACAGTAATCAAACTGTGTGGAACAATAGACACAGATCAATGAAACAGTAGAGAGAATCCAGTAATAGACCCATGAAAATATGCCCAACTAATTTTTTACAAAGTTGCAAAAACAATTGAATAGAAATGCAATTCAACAAATTGTCCTGGAGAATTGGAAATCCATAAACAAACAAAAAAATCCCTACACAAGTCTCATAGTTCATATAAAAATTGACTCAATGTCCAGAGAATTATGGCAAGTAAAAACCAATTCCAGTGTGTTACAAAATGTATGACTACATTTATATAGCACTCTTTTTTTTTTTTTTTTGAGACAAGTCTCTCTCTTCTCACCTGGGCTAGAATGCAATGGCATGATCTCAGCTCACTGCAACCTCTGCCTCCTGGGTTCAAGTGATTCTCCTGCCTCAGCCTCCTGAGTAGCTGTTATTACAGGTGCCCGCCACCACATCTGGTTAATTTTTGTATTTGTAGAAGAGATGGGGTTTCACCATGTTGGCCAGGCTGGTCTCAAACTCCTGACCTCAAGTGATCACCCTCCTCAGCCTCTCAAAATGCTGGGATTACAGGCGTGAGCCATCCAAAACTATGTTGAATAGGAGTGGTGAGTGAGGGCATCCCTGTCTTGTGCCAGTTTTCAAAGGGAATGCTTCCAGTTTTTGCCCATTCAGTATGATATTGGCTGTGGGTTTGTCATAAATAGCTCTTACTATTTTGAGATACGTGCCATCAATACCTAGTTTATTGAGAGTTTTTAGCATGAAGGGCTGTTGAATTTTGTCAAAGGCCTTTTCTGCATCTATTGAGATAATCATGTGGTTTTTGTCATTGGTTCTGTTTATATGATGGATTACATTTATTGATTTCCATATGTTGAACCAGCCTTGCATCCCATGGATGAAGCCAACTTGGTCGTGGTGGATAAGCTTTTTGATGTGCTGCTCGATTCGGTTTGCCAGTATTTTATTGAGGATTTTAGCATCGATGTTCATCAGGGATATTGGCCTGAAATTCTCTTTATTTGTTGTGTCTCTGCCAGGCTTTGGTATCAGGATGATGCTGGCCTCATAAAATGAGTTAGGGAGGATTCCCTCTTTTTCTATTGATTGGAATAGTTTCAGAAGGAATAGTAACAGCTCCTCTTTGTACCTCTGGTAGAATTTGACTGTGAATCTGTCTGGTCCTGGACTTTTTTTGTTTGGTAGGCTATTAATTATTGCCTCAATTTCAGAGCCTGTTATTGGTCTATTCAGGGATTCAACTCCTTCTTGGTTTAGTCTTTGGAGGGTGTATGTGTCGGGGAATTTATCCATTTCTTCTAGATTTTCTAGTTTATTTGCATAGAGGTGTTTCTAGTATTCTCTGATGATAGTTTGTATTTCTGTGGGATCGGTGATAATATCCCCTTTATTATTTTTTATTGCATCTATTTGATTCTTCTCTCTTTTCTTGTTTATTAGTCTTGCTAGCAGTCTATCAATTTTGTTGATCTTTTCAAAAAACCAGCTCCTGGATTCATTGATTTTTTGAAGGGTTTTTTTGTGTCTCTATCTCCTTCAGTTCTGCTCTGATCTTAGTTATTTCTTGCCTTCTGCTAGCTTTTGAATGTGTTTGCTCTTGCTTCTCTAGTTCTTTTAATTGTGATGTTAGGGTGTCAATTTTAGATCTTTCCTGCTTTCTCTTGTGGGCATTTAGTGCTATACATTTCCGTCTACACACTGCTTTAAATGTGTCTCAGAGATTCTGGTATGTTGTGTCTTTCTTCTCATTGGTTTCAAAGAACATCTTTATTTCTGCCTTCATTTTGTTATGTACCCAGTAGTCATTCAGGGGCAGGTTGTTCAGTTTCCATGTAGTTGAGCGGTTTTGAGTGAGTTTCTTAATCCTGAGTTCTAGTTTGATTGCACTGTGGTCTGAGAGACAGTTTGTTATAATTTCTGTTCTTTTACATTTGCTGAGGATTGCTTTACTTCCAACTATGTGGTCAATTTTGAAGTGTGATATGGTGCTGAGAAGAATGTGTATTCTGATGATTTGGGGTGGAGAGTTCTGTAGATGTCTATTAGGTCCACTTGGTGCAGAGGTGAGTTCAATTCCTGGATATCCTTGCTAACTTTCTGTCTCATTGATCTGTCTAATGTTGATAGTGGGGTGTTAAAGTCTCCCATTATTATTGTGTGGGAGTCTAAGTCTCTTTATAGGTCTGTAAGGACTTGCTTTATGAATCTGGGTGCTCTTGTATTGGGTGCATACATATTTAGGATAGTTAGCTCTTCTTGTTGAATTGATCCCTTTACCATTATGTAATGGCCTTCTTTGTCTCTTTTGATCTTTGTTGGTTTAAAGTCTGTTTTATCAGAGACTAGGATTGCTACCCCTGCTTTTTTTTTGTTTTCCATTTGCTTGGTAGATCTTCCTCCATCCCTTTATTTTGAGGCTATGTGTGTCTCTGCACTTTGGTGAATCTGACAATTATGTGTCTTGGAGTTGCTCTTCTCGAGGAGTATCTTTGTGGTGTTCTCTGTATTTCCTGAATTTGAACGTTGGCCTGCCTGGCTAGGTTGGGGAAATTCTCGATAATATCCTGCAGAGCGTTTTCCAACTTGGTTCCGTTCTCCCTGTCACTTTCAGGTACACCAATTAGATGTAGATTTGGTCTTTTCACATAGTCCCATATTTCTTTGAGGCTTTGTTCATTTCCTTTTACTCATTTTTCTCTGACGCTGTCTTCTCACTTCATTTCATTTATTTGATCTTCAATCACTGATACCCTTTCTTCCACTTGATCGAATCAGCTACTGAAGCGTGTGCATTCGTCATGTAGTTCTCGTGCCATGGTTTTCAGCTCCATAAGGTCATTTAAGTTCTTCTCTATGCTATCTATTCTAGTTAGCCATTCATCTAATCTTTTTTCAAGTTTTTTAGCTTCTTTGCGATGGGTTCAAACATCCTCCTTTAGCTCGGAGAAGTTTGTTATTACTGATCGTCTGACGCCTTCTTCTCTCAATTCGTCAGTCATCCTCCATCCAGCTTTGTTCTGTTGCTGGCGAGGAGCTGTGTTCCTTTGGAAGAGAAGAGGCGCTCTGATTTTTAGAATTTTCAGCTTTTCTTCTCTGGTTTCTCCCCATCTTTGTGGTTTTATCTACCTTTGGTCTTTGATGATGGTGACATACAGATGGGGTTTTGGTGTGGATGTCCTTTCTGTTCATTAGTTTTCCTTCTAACAGTCAGGACCCTCAGCTATAGGTCTGTTGGAATTTGCTGGAGGTCCACTACAAACCCTGTTTGCCTGGGTATCACCAGCGGAGGCTGCAGAACAGCAAATATTGCAGAATGGCAAATGTTGCTGCCTGATCCTTCCTCTGGAAGCTTCATCTCAGAGAGGCACCCAGTCATATTGAGGTGTCAGTCAGCCCCTTCTGGGAGGTGCCTCCCAGTTAGGCTACTCGGGGGTCAGGGACCCACTTGAGGAGGCAGTCTGTCCATTCTCAGATATCAAACTCTGTGCTGGGAGGACCAGTAGTCTCTTCAAAGCTGTCAGACAGGGATGTTTAAGTCTGCAGAAGTTTCTGCTGCCTTTTGTTCAGCTATGCCCTGCCCCCAGAGGTGGAGTCTACAGAAGCAGGCAGTCCTCCTTGAGCTGCAGTGGGCTCCACCCAGTTCGAGCTTCTGGGCTGCTTTGTTTATCTACTTAAGCCTCAGCAATGGCGGACACCCCTCCCCCAGCCTCGCTGCTGCCTTGCAGTTCGATCTCAGACTGCTGTTCTGGCAGTGAGTGAGGCTCCATGGGTGTGGGACCCTCCGAGCCAGGCATGGGATATAATCTCCTGGTGTGCCATTTGCTAAGACCATTGGAAAAGTGCAGTATTAGTGTGGGAATGTACTGATTTTCCAGGTACCATCTGTCAAAGCTTCCCTTGGCTAGGAAAGGGAATTCCCTGACCCCTTGCACTTCCCCCGACCCCTTGCACTTCCCACGTGAGGCAATGCCCCACCCTGCTTTGGCTCATGCTCTGTGGGCTGCACCCACTGTCCAACAAGCCACAGTGAGATGAACCCAGTACCTCAGCTGGAAATGTAGAAATCAACCATCTTCTGCGTCGCTCACGCTGGGAGCTGTTCCTATTCGGCCATCTTGGAACCTCCTCCCGAAAATTTCTACTTTTTTTAAAAAACTATACCTTCTGGAAAGGGAGACTTCTTTACTGATTTTATCACCTCATTTCTGGAATCTTTTATTTATACTGTCTTTTTACATTCTGCATGACTTTCTTGCTTTTTATAATTTGGCTTAAAATATTGCATTCTAATTTTCATCTGTTTTTGGGGGGGTATATTTTTGGTGGTGTGTTTCCATAATCTGTGGGAATTTTGTACCAGTGCCTGCTCTCTCTTTTTTGACCACAACTACATATGTTTATAATCTTTTCTGTTGCTCATTTGTCTGCAGATGAGTTTCCTGGAAAAAAAGGTAGACTATATCTGGATAGCTGTGGATCTTTTATCTTCATTAAGTGTTCAAAAATGTAATCTTGTTCTTTCTGGGATCTCTTGATTCTGTTTTTCTCTGTTGCTTTTACTAGGCTTTCTCTTTTCTTTTGCTTCTACTGCCCCTGCCCTGTTTAATTTGGAATCTATTCTCAGCTATTTCTACTCACTGTAGAAATGTATTCTGGAATATGTTAGATTCTAGTTTTCATAAGACTTGGTCTCTTCCCTTTCTGCTCCCATGCACAATCACCTGAAGGTATGAACCTCTTCCAGTTTAATTGTTTTGCTGATATTGTCCCATCATACTTTCTAGTAGGTGTCTGTTGTCATTTGGCTTTCCTGTTCTCATGTCTGATAGATGTCCATTGCCTCTCCCGCTTCCTTCAGTGCGCATGTTCATATACCGTGTTGGTCTTACAGATGTGGGTGGTATGTCTCCATCCACTAGTATTTTGGGGTTTGTGAGATACCTTGTCACTTAGTTTTGTTTTAGATGCTCCACATTTAGTTTTGCTATCTAGGGACATCTCTTTTTATAGGAGGGTTATGGTGAGAATAAAAACGATGCTACTACTTTTTCTTCAACCCTGTCAGAATCCTGCCAAAAAGGAATGATTGATTATTCATTCTAAATGTCTCGATTTAGAATGAATAAACAAGAATTCATTCTAAATAAAAACTTATTTAGAATGAATTATTATTGATTATAATAACTGATTGTTTATTCTAAACTGATTATTTATTCTAAACTAGTCTTTACTAAATTTTCTTCGTATCAGTAAATGGTATCACACAATCACACAAGCCAAATCAGTCACACAAGCCAAAAATCTATGTGTCAGCAATAATGTATCCTTTGCCTTCATCCTTCACATCTGATAGTTATGTCAACAAGACCATCAACAAATCCTGTTTCATATAGCTCCAAGATGCATATTAAATTTCTTAATTTCTCTTCATCTTCACTATTATTACTCAAGTTCAAATTGCTGTCATCCTCTCCCTGGATTTCTGTATATCCTCTTTTTTTGGCCTCTCTGTTTATTCTCTTTTCCTCCTACAAAAGATAGAGTGGCCTTTTAAAATTATAAACCAAATTGTTACTTTTCTGTTTAAAATGGCTATTAATAACATTTCAATAAAATAAAATTTTTCTGTAGTATAAAATCCCAATTCATTTCCAGGTCTAAAAAGTCTCTATGTAATTGGATCTCCTACTTTTACCCTATATTCTACTCTCACTTCTGTCTATCCACAATGGCTTCCTTTTTAGATGAAATAAGTGCTGAATAGATGGGGAAAAAACATAGAAGTAACAGCTTGATGACTTCAATGAAGTAGAAGAACAAGTGAGACTGCAAAGTAAAAGACTATGAAAATTAGGACATTGTGGTCAGGAGAAAAGATGCTTGCAATTACATTTTCTGTCATGAGGCAGCTTTGGGTGAAAGGTTTCATCAGCGTTGCCTCTGTGTAGGAGGTGGCTCATGATGAATGCCATTGGAAACATATTGGAGTTGAAGCAATTAATAAAATAAGAGGCTAGAGAGTGGGATGGGCTAACTGCATGAAGATGGCTTTTACTCAGTATGTTGACAGAAAATAGAGTTAAAAAAACAGTGATAGGTACTCATAAAAATCAAATTTTTGGTTGATAGGTCCACTCCAGAGGTTTTTCTGTCTATATAAATGAGAGATGTTATTGAAATTATTGAACCCTCTCAAAAAAAAACACTGGAGAAATATTGATCAGGTCTGAGTTTCCAGCTCTCGTTTTTGTAGATTTAGTACAGTTCATGTCCTGATATTAGTATTGTCACTAAACAGTCTTTTTATTCAACAAACACTCATAGATCACATCCTGAGATAGGCTCTCTGAAATGGTCCCTGATTCCATGATTTTTTTTCATTGAGATATAACCCACATACCATAATTCACTCTTTTAAAATGTACAATCCGATGGTTTTTAGTATGTTCACAAAGTTGTACAACTATCAACACTATCTAATTCCAAAACATTTAATTACCCCGAGAAGAAACTCTGTATCTATAAACAGTCACTCCCCACTTCTTCCTATCTCTGTGGATTTGACTATTCTGGATATTTCATACAAATAAAAATAAGTGACCTTTTTAATCTGATGTCCTTCACTTAGCATCATGTTTTTAGGGTTCATCCATATTGTAGCATGACTCAGAACTTCATTACTTATGGCTAAATAGTATTCCTTTATATGGACTGATAAAATTGGACTTAAATCTACTATTTTGCTATTTGTTTTCTACATGTGTATGCTTTTTTTGCTCCTCTATTTCTCCATTACTGCCTTTCTTCTGAAATAAAAATTTTCCAGTGTGCAATTTTAATTCCCTTGTCATTTATTTTACTGATTTTTGGTTGTTAGTTTCTTAGTTATTGCCTGGTGTTATAATTAACATCTTCACTTATAGCAACCTAGTTTGGATTAATACCAATCTAATTACAATAGTATATAACAATTTTGCTCCTATATAGCTTTGATTTTTCACCGTCTTTCTGCTGTTATTTTCATATAAATTATATTTTTATACAGTGTGTGCCCCTCTATGCAGATTTATTGTTTTATAAAATTTTTCTTTTTGATTTTTTAAAATGTAGTTTTCTTTTAAATCAGATAGTAGAAAATAGTTATAAACAAAATATACAGATATTTATGAGGTAAATGCATATATTTATTTATGTAATAACCTTTACTAGTGCTCTTTCTTTCTTCATTAGATTTGAGTTACTCCAAGGACTCTAGTATTTTTTATAGCACAGGCTTCTAAGTGATAGATGCTCTTAGTTTGTGTTTTTCTGGGGATATCTTAGTTTTTCCACCTTAAGTTTTGAAGGATAGATTTTCTGGATATAGAATTTTTGATGACAATATTTTTTTCAGCACTTTAGACATGTCATCTGTTCTAGCTTCCATGGTTTGTAATGAGAAATTGGCTGTTAATCTTATTGAGGATTACTTGTATGTAATGAGTCACTTTGCCGTTGCTGTTTTCAGGGTTCTTTCTTCATCTTTGTCAACACTTTGATTATAATATGTCTTGATGTGGGTCTCTTTGAATTTATCCTACTTGAGTTTTGTTAAACTTCTTGGATATGTAGATTATTTTTAAAATCAATTTTGAGCTTTGGCCTTTTTTTTTTTTCCAAATAGTATTTTTTCACCTTTTGCTTTCTCTCCTTTCTCTTGTACTCCCATTACACCGAAGTTGGTACACTTTATCTGGGAATATTAAGATATCACCAGATAAACACAAGCTAGGAGTCTGTTCATTTTTCCTTTTTTTTTCTTTCTGTTCTTCATATTGAATAATCTCCATTGACATTCCTTCAGGTTTGTTGATTCTTTTATCCCCATTGTCACATTTGCTGCTGAGCCATGCTAGTAAATGTTTCATTTCAGTTGTTATATTCTCAATTCCAGAATTTCTGTGTATGAAGTAATTTTTTTATCTATTTATTGATATTTTACATTTTGATGAGATATCATTATTTAGGTATTGTTGTGTTTCATTCTTTGAACACACTTAACATAGATTATTTACAGTCTTTTGTCTAAAAGTACAATGTTTGATTTTCCTCAGAGACATTTCTATTGATTGCTTTTTTCCCTGTGTATGGAACATACTTTCTTTTTTTTCATGTCTGGTAATTTTTTTTTGAAAACTGAATATTTAAAATAATATAATGTGGCAAATCTGAAAATCAGATTACACCCTTCCCAAGGAGGAGGGAATGTTGTTGTTACTTAGTGTTTTTTCTGAAAGAATTCTACAAAATCTATATTCTTTATTATATATGGCAACTGAAGTCTCTGCTTGATTAGTTTGTTAGCTTAATGGTCAGTTAAAGGATTGGATAGATATTTCCTTAAACACTTGAAATAAGTGTTTTCCTATCTTGGGGAAGGGCTTTGTGTATATATTGGGGCATGCCTTCAACACTCAGCAAGGCCTTCTTGTGCAGAGCCTCCAAGTCAGCCCACAGTGACAGCTCAGGGCTTTCTCAGGTCTCTTCTGACTGTGTGCACAGACATGGGCATGTGCACAACTCTGTGCATCATGTTACCTTCTGGATTCCATGAAATATGTTGGAGCTTTTCAATACCTTTGTGGGTATCTACTTCCCCAGGCTTTACTTTTAAGCATTTTGGTTAGCCTACTGTTTGCCCCAGCTGTTATCCATTGCCTCATACAGCCAGAAAGTTATTCAATTGCCTCTAATTGCTTTTGGAAAATGCTCCTGGGGAAACTGGATGAGTTCTGGGCCAAGTCAAAAACAGACAGCTGTGGGTATGGGGTCTTCCAGGGACCATAAGACAGGCAAAATAATGACAGTGCTTTGAAAATGAGCCTTTAAAGAAGCTTCAATACTATTTTTCTCTCTCTGGCAGCTGTCAGTCTACTGGTTTTCACTGTGATTGCAGGCTTTTGGCTTTCAAAGCTACTTCAGAGCTGTGGAGGAGAGGATTGGATAGGACAAGTTAAAATGCTACAAAGCTTGCTCCTTACCGAGATTCAAATTTTTTCATTTTTTTTTTCCAAATAAATGCTCCCCAAGTTTCTGCAAACCTTTGGCTAATTTCTAGAGTTCTGAGAAAGTTGATTCTGATGATTTTTGCCAGTTTTCTCATTGCTTTTATGGAAGAGAGAATTTTTTTAAGTCCTTACTCTGCCATTTTTGCTGATATCATCTCTCCAAGATTTTATCATGTAGGTTATATAACAAGCTCCAGTAGATATTCACTTGAACACATATTCATATGTTACAGTCCCTAAGATTAGTTTTTTTTTCCCCAGCTGATTCTTTAAATAGTGAGAGAAATTTAGTTCCTAGGAAGTATGTGCTCTGGCCATAGTGATTAATAATATGGAGAAGACTACTGACAACAAACTGAACATTTTTATTCAATTTTCAAAAATGAAGTTAACCAACCTCTGTACTATTTTATGCATTTCTTGTTTCTATCTGTTAAGAAATCATAATGGCCATAGAGAATATGCATATGATATAACATTAGGACTTTCTAGTTTTAAAAGATAAAAACTCAAGGAAATTTATCCATGATTAATGAATTTATGGAGGTTGTTTTTCAAGGGCTGATAGAGACTAAAACATAGATATATGTCTTAGTCTGTTTGTGCTGCTGTAACAGAATATCTGAGACTGGGTAATTTATAATGAACAGAAATTTATTATCTCATAGTTTTGGAGGCTGAGAGATCCAATATCAAACTGCTGGCATCTGGGGAGGACCTTCTTGCTTCATCAAAACGTGGTGGAAGACATCACGTGGTGAGAGAAACCAAGTGAGAGAAAGCAAGCATGGGCAAAACCATTCCTGCAGTAACAAACCCACTCCTGCAATAATGGTACTAGTTGATTCATGAGAGCTCTGCCTCTAAGAGATCCCACCTCCCAATACCATCACAATGACAATTGAATTTCAACATGGGTTTTGGTGGTGACAAACATTCAAACTATAGCAATATATTGAATTATCATGTCAAAAATATGCCTTTGCTCTCATTCCTTCAATAAATTGGACAGGGCAGTACAAATGAATTAAAATTTAGAAAATCCTTCTTACCTGAATGTAAAATATTGTAAAATTTAGGTTTAGCAGGATTTGGCCCTTGCCTCTAATGCTATAACAGATTTAGAGATTATACTTTGATATATTGTTCCATTCAGAGGAACCATGATATTACTAAGAATAATGAAATACTTACTTAAGAACATTTTCTGCCATTAGCAGGATAAAGTTTGATTAAAAATCTAGAAAGTATTTTCTTGCTAATTGAAAGGAGATATCAAATCCTAGGCCTAATACTTTAGCAATGTTCATAAAATCCCTGCCAAGATTTGGCTTCCCCCATGAATCATGGGAAACTGTGATGTGCTAAGTCTGACCTTAGAAGATCTATACTGTTCTAAGTGATTGAAAATAAACTTTGTTTTTTTAAATTTAATTTTGGCTGATTGACTTCCTGTGTTTCCTATTTATGTATGTACATAGTATGCATTTTGAGAGAAAAATTGGAGAAAATTTTAAGTATTATTTTTAATCCAAAACAATCAGAATCTTCAATTTCAGTTCCAAAATCAATTAATTAATATCAGCATAAAGGACAAAAATATACATGGGCTTAGTGAAATTATATTGTATTCATGATGTATATGACTAAAATTATCTGTTAATTTTATGTAAAACATAAAACAGAGTACTGTACGTGTTGCCCCATGCACCTATGTGGTAGGGGTAGGGCACTCTTCAGGTAAAAAATATTGGTAGCCCATGTGAGGCTGGTGGAAGTGAGAGCAAATAGAAGTGGATGGAGGGGAGATGTTTAAGAAGGCAAAAAACCAACATTTGTAACTTCTTTCTCCCCACTTAATATAATTCACTTCACCCAGATTGTAAGATTTTATGGCATTAAACATTCCATTACCATCCAATAAAATGAACTGTCTTCCATGTCATTCTTTCTCAGAAAAAATGCTGTGCTCTCTAGCCACACATTTGAAAAATACTTCTAAAATGTCTTAGGAGAAAGCCTTAATGTGGAGACCTTCATACTAAAACTAAAAGAATCATTTTCATTTGGCCTAAACTGAATTAGTTGGCAACTTTTGAATGTAGGGAGTTTCTTCACATAAAAATACAGATTTTAAAGCTTTCCTTGAAAATGTGGGTGATCTGGCCACATGGGCTCTCTTGGCATGAAGCTACCAGTTGGAGCAGAGAAGCTGCTCAGAGACCATGTGCTCTCCAGACTCTGACAGTTCTCACTCATTCACAGGAGCTTCCTGCTCCTCCTGGAGGCATTTAAGTTGGCAACTTCTGCTGCAAGTTTAAAAAAAAAAAATCCCCAGTTGAAGTTATAGGTGGTTTTGAGAATACTGCTTTCCAGTTTGGGTCAAGAGTGATGAGAGCTTCATATAGCTAATGTTTGTTCTGTGAAGATAGGGAAGCTATAAAATATTAACTTGACATCTCTGGGCCACTTGAAGCTAAGAAGCCCAGATATGTGACTCAGGAGAAAGAGGAGTGAAGGAAAGAAGAAAGAGAAGTGATAATCAAAGAATATATGCAAGGATTTGGAGGCATGGAGAATTCAGAATTGACCTCGAGTGTTCGCAGAGAGCAGCTTTAAAAAAAAATATTTGCCAGTTAGAGATTAGGCGAGGAGGAAGCTTGGCAGAAGTTGTTAATTAGAAATTTGGGGTCCATAAAAAAGATAGACTAATAGAGAAAAATTCCTGTAACTGGGCAAATGTTTTTTGGTTGGAAATTTTTATAACTAGAGATAAAGCGATTTTTCCTTTCTCTGAGAATAGATTTGGGACCCAGCAAGAAAGAAAGTAACTAGGAAACGAATAATTGGTGTTTCTGGGAGAGAGAAGTCTGTCTGTTTCTTTTTCCTTTCTTCTTTTTTCCTTCCTTTCTTCCTGTATTCCCTCTCTCCCACTCCTTCCCTTCTTTCTTCCTTTTCGCTTCCTTCCTCTCTTTCTTTCTGTCTCCCTCCCTCTTTCCTTATAACCCTCTGTCTCTCTCTTTCTCTCTTTCAGTTTATTTATTTATTTATTTTGAGTCAGAGTCTCACTCTGTCACCCAGGCTGGAGTACAGTGGCACAATCTTGGCTCACTGTAACCTCCACCTCCTGGGTTCAAGTGATTCTCCTGCCTCAGCCTCCCGAGTTGCTGGGACTACAGGCACCCGCCACCATGCCTGGCTAATTTTTGTATTTTTAGTACAGACAAGGTTTCACCGTGTTGGCCAGGCTGGTCTCAAACTCCTGACCTCAGGTGATCTGCCCGCCTTGGCCTCCCAAAGTGCTGGGATTACAGGTGTGAGCCACCATGCCCGGCCTTTCAGTTTTTAAAGCACATGCTGTCCTCCTGGTGTACTTGTACATGACTGTAAAATGAGGCAATAAGTGTTAACTACTATACTAGAGGTTCAAAGTGCAGTAGGAGAGGGCCTAGGTTTAACAGGGGAGAGGTAGTATGATATAAAAACAAAGGGATTTGCAGCCAGACTTATCTGGATATCATTAGATCTTACAATTTCCTAGCTATATAGCTTTGAATGAATGATCTCAAAATCCTGCTTTCCTTGTCTGTTAACTTGGGGCATCAGTATTTATTGAGCACTTACTATATACTAAGTACACGCCATATATTATTGTAGTTGATCTTCACAGGAGCCCTATTAGACAGGAAATATTGTCCTGAGGAAGACAGGAAGGCAGAAGTTCTGCCTCATTTCCAAGGTCACACAGCTGTTTCAACATAGGTTTTTTTTTGTTATTTAGGCATGATAAAGCAACAGACCAGGAGGTGACTGCTATTGAAAAGATAGTTTGCTATACTCATAGATTCCAAGAGAAGTGGCATGCCACACCGTGGGGGTTTACATGGGGAAGCACTACATCCAGTTAGGAGGCAGAGGGAGAGAAGAAACTATGAGCAAGGGCCAGTATTGTAGTTTCTATGGGAAGGAAGGCAGGGTAAATAGGCTTAGGATTGGCTGGTTTGAATTATTTCAGTGGGCTCTTGGGTATGGGGACTGTCCCTAGTTTCTGGGGTGATTAAGGCAGTTGGAGTGTGAGAGCCCAGTCAAGGAGGTGGTTGGGTGTATGGGCTCTAGATTGGTTGGTTTGCATTTGAAAAGCAAGCTCCCACATTTACCATCTCTGAATAGTTAGCTCTGGGAGGGACAGGCTGTCCAGGATCAGTGCAGCTCTACATGTCAAAGCATCAGAATACAGAAAATTAAAAAAAACATGGTTAATACAACAGATTTTAAGTACGTGATGGAACTGGGATTGGATACTGATTTCTTGACTCAAGCCCAAGTCCTTAACATTCTGTGATGGATGTATGAAGGGGCTTAGGTGAAGGGATTTGAGGAGATGACCAGAGGACTGAGAATTGAAAATCTGTTAATTAACTGTCGAATTTAGTTGAGCTGATTTACTATGTGAGATCAAGGCTCTGCTTCCTTGTAATTCCTTGAACAGTGATCTTTCACTGCCGTTAAGTATTGTTAGTTTTCCCCGTCAGAATAACAAAGCCTATGAAGTGCTGCAGTGAGATTAGCAGAGAAGATAGCAGAGATTCGTAAAAGGAAGAATGTGCTGGCCATTTTGACCTGGCTTTGTGGAGACAATGCTTCCTTTTCTCTTAGAAGGAATTTCCAGAATTACTAGTACAGGAAAGGCTCATGCTTTGAGGGCTCCTTTGGACCCATTTTATCAGAGTTCCTTGAAGTGAAGGGAAGTTTCTTGTCCTAATTGTTTCCTCTTAAGACCTCAGGCCTAACAAGGATCACCTCAGTTGGAAAGGGAAGATGAGCAAGGGAGGGAAGCTGGCGCCATGTTGAGGTTGCTCTGCGACAGCCCCATCATTCTGTTAGTCCCCACCTGCCTTTCTTCATCACGGTGCCTGTGCAGTCCAGGCTCCTTGGCCAGATGTTGGAGGGTATGTAGAAGGCAAGGATTAAAGAGTGGGACCCCACTTAGAACAGTACATTTAAGACAGAACTGCTAGTGTTTTTCTGAATTTGGGTATGATCACCCCAGAGTTACTTTGCAGAGAAAAATAATTGAAGGAAAATCTGTTTTTCATTTATTCAGCAAGTTAATTGCCTCTTTATACATGTAGTTCTGAATTGTTTACTAATATATAACATTCCTGGAATTTCACAAGCTCTCTTTAAATAGTACACTTTATTTTCAGGCATAGTTCAAGAACTGAGTTAAAATCAATTTTGCTTATGAAACTAGATTCCATATGATTTATTTACTGCAACTCAATGACTTGCCACGTATGGGGAAAATATAAGCTACTTGGTTTCTTTAAACAGTATCTTTCACTAGAAAATTTGGAATCTTTAGAATGAAAGCTTCAGGAAAATGTGTACATTTTATCTCAATATTGTAAAAGGTGGCTTTAAGAATGAAAATATCAGGGTCCTTCTAAATGAATCCTGCCAGGAAGATGGAGGAAATTTACCAAAATGACAATGATTGAGTACAAATATTGTAGTCAATACAATAGACTCTTAAGATGGAATGATGTTCTCAGGGCAGCAGAAACATTTGAATAATGGAGCCAAAATGTCACTTTTTTAATTGGCTCCATTACTTGGCCAATAAAGGTGTGACAACCACTGTGGCAGTGGCATGAGTTATGGTTTATTCTTTGAGGTTTAAATATCTAATTTCAAACAAGAATCACTACTGTTTAGAACAAACTCTTTTGCTATGATCACTCTCAGAATTTAATCAAAGACTAGTTAGGAGGAGGTTTGCTTTTGTGAAATCTTCTGATACAGGAATCACTTTAAAAGTGACTCAACAAGTATCCTGTCTCACAACTTAATCTATGAGTAATAGGATTTGTAACTAAAAAAAAAAAAAATCCATTGCTGAACTAAAGAGTTACTGTTCTCTATAAAAATACATTAGAACGATAGTTCCCTAAAAGAATATATTGGGAGTATAGCTGAATTTTGAGTTGGGAAACTTTGTTAGAAAATAACCCTCTTTGGAAAGACTGCAATTAAGAGCCAATTTTATGGCTTCACACATTTGCTTAATTTTAAGGCCAACTTGAGTCTCTTGTAAGATTTGGGTTTGGGGTTGAATTTCGGTAACAGCTTCCTCACATGTATGATTTTGTTGGCAGTTTAGCATCTACAGAACATGGGTGAATTTCCATCTAAAGAGGGAACATTAGCTTTGAGTTAGAGGATCAGGCAGACCAAGATGAGGGAGGAAAAAAAGACAGAGATTGAGACAGGCAGATGCTAGTGCAAGGGGTTCTTGTTTTTCATTTCATCCCCTGAATCCCAGGATTAGGCTTTTCTATTGTTTTCTGTTTTAGACTGCGATGGTCTTTATAATTTTGATACATATATAGTAATTCTTTGTAGTCTCTCAGAAATATCCAACTAAAAGGTTTTAATCAAACTTCAGAAGTTTCAGAAAAGTTCTTGTGTAGGTTTCATAATATGTCAATTGGTAAACAGGGCATCTCAATTTGGAGCATTTTTGTTGATGTCCAGGGACCCCAAACAAATCTGAGTGTTTTGTTTATCATTTCGGTGCCTTTGATTCAGTAAGGACAATTCATATATGTGCGCAGGATAAGAAAATCATGTACATAAATCCCCTCAAAGGTATTTGATCTTCAGAGGTACTGAAGAGTCCTTGTTCATTGCAGTTACAAATCTGTGATTCATCCGGTTAGCTTTGTGATTTAGGGAATGACTCTGAGATGTCACCTGGGGGCAACATTGATGACTTAGATGGTGGGAGTGATCATGTACATGTTGTGCATCTTGAGGCTGATGCTAAACCTTCTGGGGAGACTGAGTAGGTTACAACAGAGAGTCACCACGCTCCCTCAGTAGTCACGGCTCAGCTCTACCTAACATCTTCCCGAGAGGCACTGGAACAAGAGTGTAACTTTGGGGATATTTCAGATTTGGAAACTTACCCATGGAAAGCTCGCCTATTCTTCCCGGCTTGGCAAAATTGGGAAGTTACATGGATGTAACCTAGTTTATCTGCCCTTCCTTTCTTTTTATTGGTCTCTCCTTTGTTATTCTGTCTATATTACGTGTTCTACGAAATAAAACCCTGCCATCTTGGTCTCCACTAATTCTTTGATGCTTTCTGACACACAGGAGGTTTGCTGTGAGGAACGTTATTGTCTAATATCACCCTCACTGGTGAGCCTGTTCTTCACTCCCTTTAAATCTTACCTTCTCTAAGTTGATTAAATTCACTCTATGTATATGATGCAATAAAGACAGATTTTGTTAATGCCTCTACCAGGTTAGATCTCTGAAATCATTCAGAATAGTGCAAATAATAGGGTTTTAAAATTCACAGGCCGGAGATGGAATAAATCCAAAGTGCATTTCCTTGTACTTCGAATAGAAATAAGTGAATGTGTGTGGCCAGTGATGCTTTTCAAAAGCCTTATATGATGCAGTCATTTGAAGTGAATATTGTTCTCACTATAAATATACATACTCTCTTCCAGGGTATGAGAAGACATAAATAATTTCTAAATAGATAAGTTGCTGTTTCAGCTTTTATTGTACCTTCCTCCATAGCTAACCTATTGTTTTAAAACAAAGAGAAGATTAGCAGGACTATTTTGAAAGACATTTTCACAAACATTGCTCTTGGGAGTGTAAATTGCAACAAAATTTATGGAGGACAATTCAGCAATATATTTTAAAAGGCTTAAAAGTCTCATACTCTTTGAACTCAATAATTTTACTGTTTTGAATTTACTGTAAAGAGAAAAAAATCACAAACATGCAGAAAGAATTATATTCGAGGATTTTTTTATTGCAGAGGTAATAATAGTGAAAAATAAAATCCCCTCTATGTGTCCAACAATTAAGAGTGATTAAATGAATTATAGAATATACATATGATGAAATACATATATGCTTTTGAAGTTATTTTATATATAAAAAGCTAAAAGAAATTACTGACTCTTAATAATGGTTACTTCTTTGTAGCATGTAGGAAAATTTTATTTTCATTTTTTTCTTTGTTTTATAACTTATTCTGCCTTGTATTACTTTTTTAAAATGAGAAAATAGCATAAAAACCAAAATAAAGAGAACTCATTCTTCTGATTATTCTTAACCAGTATAATCAACTATATTATTAACTTGAATATTTTTCAGGAATTGTTCATCTTTGTGATTATCTAAGAATCTTATTATTTTCTTTGTTTATTCTCAGCTTCTGTTGATTTAACCATTTATTAGTCCTGTGCTTCAAAGTGAATGAACAGAGAGGCTAGGAAGCAGACAGACTCACAGGACTCTATTATGGGCTGGATTTGAATATAACTTTTATTAATAAAAGTTGGGGGAAAGTCTTTTAGTTCAATAAAATAATATTTTAAAAACAAACTTGTTTTCACAGAGATTGTTGAAGTGATGAGATTACGTGGGAATCAGTAGTAAATCTTCAGAGTGACTTCTGATTCTTTGTTTCTTTTAAAGAGAATTCAGGAGCAGGATCTGTATGGGCATAAAATCAACATGGCTTCTTTCTGGGTAAGTGTAGCTACCTGAGGGTTCCTTCCCTAAGAGACCCTGGGGAGAAGCGCTGTTGACCTGACACAGAGGACTGTTGACTTGACACAGAGGACTCGGATTTTTTTTTTCTCTCCTTAGCTTCCTTTTCCTCTATCCTAGTCTCTCTAAAAGTTTCTCAGCCACATAGTTGATATGCTCAAGTATTTAACAGATTTCAACTATAGAGTACTGAGCAAGAAATTACTTTAAAAATGCCTGTTCCATATAACGATAATGATGGAAGCCGGAAAATTAAAGTCATATTATTTGTGAAAAGAATCATGCTTCTTATATGTGTACATTCTCTGTGTAGGCACTTTGTGTTTTGATCATATTAATATAGTCAACAGCATGGCCCTTTTCAGTTTTATTACTGGCTCGAAACGATAGAAAATGCATTATAAGGGATGACACGGGGCACAGGCATCCCAGTCTTGGCATTTATCTTTTTAAATGTCTGATGGTTAAAAAGTTTTCTTTTCATGACCTTTGTGAAGGCTGAAATGAGTTGATTTGTGTCTAGTCCATTAGCCTGAGAATTTGTTCTTAATTGCTGTGGTGAAGCCCAACATTATTTTGTTCAAGTTAGAGAGTTTGAAGATAGTGTTGCAACTGCTGTCTCCCTCTTTGCCACTCTGTTCAGTCATGACTGCACCCAGTCTATGCTGAATGAATAAACTTCTTGGTGCTTTGTTGGGAAATGAAATTATTCTAGGAAAGGCACTCCAGCCCATCAAGATCCATCAGGTATTGGGTCTTAAAAATTAATTGGCCACTACATCAGATCCATAATGAGACACAGTTCATACAGTCAGGGCAGGCACTGAGTGACTACATTGCTGTGATACATTTTAGAAAGCATTTAGATTGCTTAATATTGGGTGCTCTGTTGAGGTAATTTGCAAGAGACCTATAAAATGTGGGGACTGATATACCTACTGAGGAACTTCAATCTTTTATTTTCTTTTTTTCTGATTATAAAAGTAAATTGTGCTCATTGTGGAAAACTTGGAAAATCCATACATACTTTTAAAAAGAAAATTAGAATTACCTTTTATTCCCAGACATCCAGGTAAATACTCTCAGCATTCTGTTTTATTTTTTTTCTAGTCCTTTTTCCTCTGGATATTTACATATATAGCATTGTTGAGATCCTTAAGTGTTTTGCTTTGTTTTTCTTTCATAAACATTATATCATGATTATTTCTCTTAGCATTAAAAATTCCTCAGATATATATTTAGAATTTATAATATTTAATCAAAGAACCTCAAAGCCCCCCTGTTTTGGACATTTAGATTGTTTGCAGTTGTTAATTATAAATAATGATGCATTGAACATCTTGTGCATACATTTTTGCCCCTATACAACTAATTCTTTGTGACAGCATCTTAAAAGTGGAATTTGTGTGTAAAATGATGTGTTTAAAAGTTTATATTCTCTCAGGCATGACTAAAATCATATTTCTAGAAAATCAGATTTATTTTCTGGGAAATAAGGCTGGGAAGTGATAAAGTAGGAAGACTGTAGAGCCTTCTAACATGATAATTTAAACTCCGTTCTGATCTCCCAATTAGCCATAATGGTTCAGACTCTTGATAATGCCACTTCAACTCTTTGTGCCTAATTTTCTAATTTTGTGGGATAAATACTACTACTCTTTTTTTTTGTTGCCGTTTTAGAAAACTTTAAAGTGGAATGATTGATGGGAGTTTTTAAAGTACTTTGAAAACTAATTTTAAAAGTGCTGTGGAAGAATAAGTAATGCCAATCAGTTGTTTACTTTGTGTTAGTGAACCAAAATCAGATGTGTGGACCTCCAGTGGTTAGAGGCTTGGCTGGGAGTGCAGGAGACAATGAGACTGGCCAAAGCAGCATTTACTGTTCAGTATAATTTCAAAGATATGCTAAGAGAAAGAAAGCTCAGTCAAGAATTTATGAGTCGGTCAGAGGCAAAGTTGGGAGCTATCACCTGCTTCAAGGAGGACAGCTTTGGATGAGTTCATATATATGCATGGCACACGGCTGCAGTCTAACTTTATGACTTTTAATGACTCCGACCACCTAATCACTTGTGAAAGGATGTGCTGGAGTTTGCCTTCACTCAGCTTGACAAGGTGATGGGAGGCATATATCTTCCTTACATGAAAACACTTGTCAGTTGCATCATATTTGGTAAGACAAGCACCAATGTCACCTTGGGGGGAAAGAAAAGTAACTCAGCTGACATCCAATGCATATGAGTTTCCAATATGCTGCAACATAGCCTAATTTCAAGTGAAATATGCAAATACACCCTATTTTGTCTGTAGTTTTTATTTTCCTGATGCTTTCTCTAAGTGCCATATCTTCTGCTGATGGAAACATTGTGTAACTTCTTCTGAACTGATGCATATTTAAATATGCAAGGTGAAGAATGCTCAGCCTTTGAGTAGAAGAAGCAACATGGCAAGCCAAATGCAAATCTCTCAGTCACCTGTTCTTGTTTTGTTTGTTTTTATTTTATTTTTAGACTTGGGCTGCACTTATATAACCAGTTCACTTTAGTTCAAATTGCTGAATTTTAGACATTTTGTGGGTAGTAGGTCAGTGGAGTGAAGTCAGGGCTTATTAGAGTTTGGTACTAAGCTATGTGGGTGATAGAGGAGAACAGAGGGATGACTGGATGTGCTCTCATAATGAGTAACTGGTAAAGGAGTTGGATCACAGATTCATGTCTCTTTATTTCTTTTAACTACACTTTTAAGAAGAATGTTAAGGCAAATATGTTTTGTAATCCCCATGGTGAGTTTGTATGTTTATTTTGTTTTGATTTCTAAATGACTTATGCATTTGGGCAGTGTACCTAAAGAATTTTAGGTATAAATGCATCTCAGAGATAAATATTGTGGATCAGGTGAATATGCTGAATTAGGCCAGTGAGGTAGATGGTTTCCAGAGTAGTAGAGTCCTGTTTCCCAGGGAAAGGAAAAGGTAAGTTGAATATGGGGTGCCATTGAAAAGGCTTCAGTGCAAGCCTTGCGCAAAAATAGAAGAAAGCTATAGAGGTATTTTAGTGAGACTGCATTGCCGATTGCTAAAATTGTTACACAGTGTTCCATGGAAAACAAAGAACTTTGCCCACCATCAGACTTTCCCTAATAGAATGTCGTTGTTGAATAAGGAGGTAGGTGTCCCTCTTTGTGTACTTCAGAAGACCCAATCTGCCAGTGTTTAATTTGAGTCTCCTAGGTTGTCGTAAATATGTTCAGTCCAACTCCCTACAGTATGCTTTTCTGTTTGTTTTTAATATATATGTGTATATATATATATGCGCATTTATTATAGCTGCCATTTTCTTACAACAAGCTGGTTAGCTGTTGCAAATTACAATGGTCAAAGGTTTCATTTTCTTTCATATATATATTGCCTTCGATTGCTGCCAGCCACATATATTCATCACTTCTGAGTGGCTAGAGTGGAGCTTTCTCCCACTGAATTGTGTAGTAGAATTCTGCCTATTTTGGAAGCAAAAATTGCTGAGCATTTGCTCATATGTGTAGAGCAAACAAACATTTTGTTTTCAATTTGATATAACTTTATTTCCATTTCATTGTTTCATATCATGAAGAAATGAGTCCTGCTGATGTGCTGAGCCAACGTGTTTCCTCATCCAAGAAACAAGAGTCCCATTGTCAGAATCTGATTCTTCATCTGCTGTCTTGTCAGTGCTAATGGAAACAGTTGATGCTTACTTTATATAGTTTTTAGAATGTCAAGGAATAAAGATCCAGAGGCCTGTAATTGTCCTCAGTAGCAGACTAAGATAAACATGCAGATAGTGATGTGATATAGTTCCATTTACAGTGCTACACATTCTGAAAAAGAGAGTTCTCTTATAGTCAGAAACAAAACAAAACCAAAAAACCCTACAAATTGCATGGCCCATTGTGAAAACACTAACCTTGAAAATAGTAAGTAAAAACTACATTTTTAAATTCATTTTAATTCAATAAGGGGCAAAATGATGTCAAGTTTATATCTGTGGCCATCCATACCTTTGTTTAAAAAAAAAAAACGCTAATCAGTAAATGTAAGAGAAAGCTATGTGGTTTGCCATGTTAATGAAAACCTTGCTGCTTGGGGCTGGTAAGCTGTATTGAAATTTTTCATTTTAAATTTCAAGCCTTTGTTTCCAAAATTCAACATTCATGACTATGTGATGTTGTTATTATTACTATTTCTTTTTTAAAAGTTGGTGAAAGCTGTATTCCAATGATCATCCACTTACGGTTTGATTTTTTTTTTAAAAATTGGAAGTTATTTGAGAATAAAGTAAGCATCACTATTAATCTGAAATGAAATACATGTTGGAAAACAAACTTTTGCTCATCTGCAATTGTCTCTTATACAATAGGTAGGAACAATGACCCACTTTGGAGTTTATGACTGTGTAGCTCCTTCCACATGTGGAACATCAGTTACATATTTCCTGCTGGTGCTATTGTTCAGCGGTGGAGGAGGGAAACAAAGGAAATGCACTGAGTTGTCACATGACTATTTGAGGGTAGTCGTGAGCAACATTTTCTTCTGGTATGAAACAATAACATTTAAATTTTGTGGTTATGTATCATGAATGTCTGACAGCAGAAACCACTGTGATTGGCAGGCAGTAGATTAAATTTATGTGTTTTAGGCTTTTTTTTTTTCTTAATAAGGATACCTTGAGAAAGTCCAAGGGAAATGAAAGTCAGTTTTGTCATCTCACACAGATTTCAAAGGCAGGGGGCTACACCAGGGCTTGAAAGGTCTATATTACACCGCTGCTGTCTAGCCATACTTGACAATGAGACATACCGTATTTGCTCACAGTGCTGGAGTTTATCATGCAAGAAGAGTAATTATATTTGAATTGTGTCAGCCAGCCACCCTAAAATGAAGGAACGTCAACGAATGTTGCTCCAAGGAGAAGGAGATGATTAGTTATAATTATACTCAGTGTCCAAGAAAAATGCTTCATTCCCTCATTCTGTTGCAAAAGGGAGAGGAAAAAAACCAATAAAAAATTTTCAGTACTTTTCAGTATTTTTGAGAACTTTTAAGGTGGTCATTTGTTGTAGAGATTTCAGATAAACTGTCTGGTGTGACCATTTAAATCTCTGGGGACTTGCTTGGTCTGTGCACAATTTTATAGTCATAAAAATACATAACATGTTTTACATCTTTAGATTTTTTTTCCTCACCATTTGTGATGATCTCCTAACAGGGGAATGTTAAACAATAGGAAGCAAATTTCTTAATTCCTCTAACTATGGTTTCATCTACATATGCCAAGGTTTAAAATATGGCTTTACAACCACTCATGAATATAGTGATTTGATCTATAGTTTTTATCAAGCAGTTTGTTTGAGATGATGAGATGGATACTTTGGACCATTGCCACTTTGATTTCCTAAAATGCACATTTTACAGTTTATGTGTCTTTGGGACTTTTAAGTTGGTGCATATTGTTGTATATTGTTTCTTATTATGCAGCTTCCATGACTAGTTTAGAGTGAGAGTTTTGGGGCCATTAATTTGTTGGTCAACTTTTACAGTAGTTGATTTCAATCATTTTTTATGTATAATCTTTTGGGTAAAATTCTCTGTTCAGCAACTTTTTGTAATGTTGAGATGATCATATGGTTGATGGACTTGGGTTATCCTCAAATAAGTTATTATTGTTCTTAGTTATGAAAATTAGCTTTAGTAATTTACCAACACAATTTCATGCAGTCATTGTTATCAGTAATTGTAAGATGAGTAAAAAGAATGGATTTTAAAAGGGATAATGTTGATACATTTGCTGAAAAAAACAAATTTGTACTTGTAATTTTTGCACAGTATTTAATCCAACTTTCTTATCAATGAAGATACAACCAATACATTTTAGATATTACTTCTATTATCTAAACAATGTATTATTAGTTTTATAATTATAATTATATAATCAATATGTACCTATTTTCATTGGAAATTGAAATAGTAGTGAAGCATTTTCAAAGAAACTACAATGAGAAAAGTCATTGAAATTGTCTAGTTTCCATTTTAACATCTTGTTGAATGACTATATGGATCACTCAGAAGTGCCTTGACTCATCTTTAACAAAATAGTTTACCTTTCATAGAATTCTGCAAACTTCTCAGATGATGTGCAATGTAACTATGTCTGATCCATATATAGTGAAATGGGGACATGACATAGTCTTCTTTCAGATCATACCCCATCATTTTGATCCATATATAGTGAAATGGGGACATGACATAGTCTTCTTTCAGATCATACCCCATCATTTTGATCCATATATAGTGAAATGGGGACATGACATAGTCTTCTTTCAGATCATACCCCATCATTTTGATCCATATATAGTGAAATGGGGACATGACGTAGTCTTCTTTCAGATCATACCCCATCATTTTGATCCATATATAGTGAAATGGGGACATGACATAGTCTTCTTTCTGATCATACCCCATCATTTTGCCCGAAACAGCCAGGTCATTGAAATAGAATTTCCCATTTATTCACACACACACACACACACACACACACACACACACACACACAGAAGCACACACACACACACAAATATGTGTGTGTATATATATATACACACATACAAATCACACAAATATATGTATATTTTAGTCTCTCTATGTATGTGTACGCACACACATATGTTTCTTTTTCCTTTCGGCTGCTTAATCCATGCACATATGTAGCAAAGTGATGACACTGCTGCCTGATGTAGTTGTCCCCTCCAAGTGGTGCTGGGCATCTTAGTGCCAACCCTGACTTTGTAAGTTAGATACAAATGTGCCATGTGAGCGCTGTTGCTGCAGTGAACTGCTCAGATAATCTTCCCTTGGTTTGATTTGCTTTCTTCATGTGTTTAAATACTATCAGACCCATAAATCAATTTTAGAAATGAAAAATTTCTGCATAAGATTTTAAAGATTTCTAAATTCTACTTAATTGTGGTTAAAATTATGGTTTTGGGATATCACCAGTCTATATTTTTTTGCTATGCTTTTTAAAATATCATTCTCTTTCTCTTCAGATGAATTTTATCTTTAGATGTGGCTGCATATTGATTGTTCCTAATGTCAATAACTATAGCTACAAAGTACTTATGTGTTTCTTCGTTTTTGTTTTTGGTCAAATACACACAGTTGAGTCAACCGTGGTCCTTGTTCATTGCCCAATATGTCATAGGTTGGCTTGGTACAAGCCTCTCTTCTGTTTTATCTAATTTTCTCACTTGGTCCCTAAGCTCCTCTTTCATTCTCTTGCCCCATAGACATCTGCTGTAACATACTTAAAGTGTATTCTTACAATTCTTCTCATAAATATAATATATACAATTACATATACATGTAATAATTTATACAGTTGACCCTTGAACAACACAGGTTTGAATTGCGTGGGTCCACTTATCCATGGATTGTTTTCAAGAAATATTACACCAGGTATGCCTGTCTCTCCTGCCGCCCCTTCCACCTCCTCCACCTCTTCTGCCTCTGACACCCTTGAGACAGCAAGACCAACCCTTCTTCTTCCTCCTTCTTCTCAGTGTGAAGATGATGAAGATGAAGACCTTTATGATGATCCACTTCCACTTAAAGGATAGTAAATATGTCTTATCTTTGTTATTATTTTCTTAATAACATTTTCTTCTCTCTAGCTTACTTTACTTTAAAAATACAGTATATAATACATACAACAAACAAAATGTGTGTTAATCAACTGTTTATGCTACCAGTAAGGCCTCTGGTCAACAGTAGGCTATTAGTAGTTAAATTTGGGGGAGTCAAAAGTTATAACCTGATTTTCCACTGTGTGGAAGGGGCAGTGCTCATAACCTCATGTTATTCAAGGGTCAATTGTACATATAGATTTAAATTTATATCTATACAGTTGGCCCTCTGTATCTGTGGTTTCTGCATCTGTGGTTGGTTGAATCTGCAGATGTTGAACCCACAGATACAAAGGGCCAACTGTAGTACACCATTTTATAGAATGGACTTGAGTATCTGCAGGAAGTCCTGAAACCAATCTCCTGCAAATAAGAAGAGCTGACTGTATAACTACACAGACTTAAAGTTAAGTACAGTAGCCCCTGCTTATCCTAGGGGGATAATAGTTTTCTATGACCCCCAGTGGATGCCTGAAACTATAGATAATAGTGAACTGTATATATACTATATTTGTTCATATACATATATACCTATGCTAAAGTTTAATTTATAAATTAGGCACATTAAGAGACTAAAAATAGCTAATATACTATTAAAATAACTAAAATAACACAATTATAACTATAAGCCAGTACCACTACTCTTGTGCTTTGGGGCCATTATTAAGTAAAAAAAGGGTTGCCTGAACACAAGCACTGGGATACCGTGATGATGGATCTGATAACCAGGACAGCTACCAAGAGACTCACAGGCAGGGAGAGTCTGCAGTGTGGACATGCTGGACAGAGGAGGATTCATGTCCTACATGGGCTGGAGTAGGACAGGGTGAGATTTCACCCACTAAACAGAACAGTGCACCATGTAAAACTTAGGAATTGTTCATGTCTGAGATTTCCCATTTAATGTTTTTGGACTGCAGAAACAAACTGTGGATAAGAGAGGGACTACTGTATATCCCTGGAACAATATAGTATTGTTTTAAAATTTATACAAATGATTGTGTGCTATAAATGTCATTTCATTTCTTTTAAAAAACTAAGTATTAGGTTTATGAGCTGTTTCTATATATGTATTGCTAAATGTAAATCTGCTCATGAGTTCTGACTTTGTACTTGTTTTGTGCACCTGTGATATTTTCCCATTCCCTAGAGCTACTCTATTTTGTTTTCTTTTTGCAACCATTAAGAATGCTTCTATAAACATTCCTGTACAATAGGATCTGTGGATCTGTGAGACTAAATATTCAGCAGAAAGACTGCTGGGTTGTAGGGCTTGTGTCCTTTTCCTTTTCCTTTTTAGGAAAGGATTTAGAAAAGGCTTCCTTAATAAAGCCTTTTCCATCTGACTTTTTACTGATGAATGAACGCATGCTGATTTACGTTTTACGATGACCTAGAATCTTGTTCCTTGCTTGGGGTTCAAAATTAGGTTAACAGATGTCTTGGAAAAAAAATGATCCTGTTGTCCCCCTTTACATAATCTAATTAGGTGACAGTATAAATATATTTTACTTTTTAAAACCCAGGAATAAAATGGAGGAGGCTTTATAGTAAACTGTGTAAAATATTTATCCTAGCATTGTAATCAGTAGGTCTGTTTTTACAGTGAGAACACCTATTTTTTTGAGGATTCTACGTTTACCTAGATGACTAATAAAATAACTTCAATGATATGATTGGCCATTTGAATACATTTTTTTACTATATTGCCCACTATGGGCAAAAGAGTAAATAGTAGGCAAAAAAGTGTCCAGAGGGAACAATTGTGCCTTTTGTGTGTGTGTGTGAGCATCTGCCTGAGCTTTTCATTTTCTGGTTTGGTTGTTCTTATTACAATTTCTTCCATATTCTTTTTATCTCCCAAATCAATAAGCACTTTGAAACAAGTGCTTCAGAAAGTAAATTAAAATGATGTTTGGTGAATAATATTATTTGCTGAATACTTTTGTCAGGCCCTGTTACCGGAAGAGTCCCCATTTCAGTGAGTCCCAGACTGTGTTGCACAGCATCTTTTATTTACTGGAAACATAAACCTTGTACACCCAGGTAGAGGGGTCCATTTATGTGGGACAAACAGTTATTAGACAGCTAAACTGAGAATCTCTGATTGATTTCTTATGAGGAATCATATAAATTTCTAAAATTACTTTAAGTGCTATTTCCTTTCATATTTTATTTTCCTGTCTTTCCTGGTATATCTGCAATGAAAATCAGGAAGAACTATAATAAAAACGATTATAAAGGAAAGTGTGTTGTTTAGCTTGGTCATGAGAAAAAGCTGTTATATAGCTATTTAGATAAAATCTTAATGACCAGTTCTTAATTTAGAAGATTTGGTTATAATTACAAACAACATTTGTTGTTTCTTCTGTGTAACAGAAAAAAAGAGTTAACTCTCAGGCATTCTGCTTTACCACAGCTGTACTGATAGCCCTCTGCCCTAATTTTATTGGATAGAAACAGCGATTTCTTTTTCTATTTCCATTATAAATTCTCTTAGTGTATTTTTTAAAAATTAGCTGATAGTAACACTGATTTATATAAGAATTATTGAACCCCCTTTTTACAAAACTAAATGTTTCATCAGATTTCACAAGAATAACAAGAACCAAATTCTTGAACTTTCAGTGTGTGCCTTCTTTTTACCAACCCTTAACTACTCCATTTGGAATTGAAGAGTCCTTTCTGGCTTGTGTTGGGGCTGGGCATGGTTATGAATTCATTAGGGGACGGTGGATGCACTCTTAGGCTCTTCCGCCTTTCTTTGGTCCTGAGAGCCGTGGAAAGAGAGGAGGAGGGGTGGTGGGGGAAAGAGTGAAGGGAAGAGGGAGACAGGGAGACAAAGCCTGAGAGGGAGACAATGACATTAGAGGTGACACCTAGCTATCATGAACTTCCTAAGACTGAGGGGAAGAATAATGAAGGGTTTCCCTGCCTTCTACACCCCGAGGACAACCCTATGGCCACAGCACCTTTTCTAATCCCATTTTCTGTGTGCTGCATGTCATAATCTGTAAGGCATTGGTTCCAAGGGAAAACACTGAATTCAAACAGTGACTGGGTCTTGTATTTATTTGCACTTTAAAATTACAATGTGCAGGAAAACTTATTCTAAAAAAAAAAAAAAAGAAAGGGAGAGGGACAGCAGCAGCACAGCACCATAAGTTTGTTGACATCAAAAGGGAGTCACCGGGCCCAGAGAGCCTTACATTTTAGTTCTCTCATTTACAGTGGCATTTTACCAGTTAGAGAAAAGTGTGTGTTCTCTTTAAACAACTTTTCATAAAAATCTCCCTCCTTTGGAATATCTTTGTTTCATGCAGTGTTGGACCCTGTGAAAGTAGTTGTCCTAGAGTCTGGCAGACCCTAAGTCCCCCCAGTGTCTGCAGGACTTTGGAAGGCTAGAGTAAAGTGATTCTGAGTGGGAACGGGGTCGGACAATTTTCCTAGAGGCCAGGACCTGGGAGGCAGCATGTGAAAAACAGGGTTATATTCTGCATGTTATTTTGTACATGAAGATAAAAGGTAAAAATCAGTAAGAAGAATCTGTATATGGAGCCCATTGCTATAGCCCCTTACCAGCTTTCCTCTACCAGTCTGGTGAGTAGAAGTCATTGGATTAAATTATTTTAATGTTTTGTAAGGAGGGAGTTAGTTGATGGTTTAAAAGTGTGGACAGTCTGTGTGCGTAACCTGAAGATATGAATAGTATTTGTAAGCCTCCTGGGAGTTAGAGGCAAAGAAGGTTGGATATGAACTAGGGTGACAAGATGATTCATGACTGCATCAGTAAGGAGCGAGGAACAAATCAGGGGGACTGGAAACCAGGCAGATTTCTGGGAATAGCATTGGTGTCTGCCTGCCTGTTAAAGAGAGTTCCAAGCAGACCTTAAAGAGAAACTCTTGGAAAGAGCATAATCTGTCCATTTTACAAATACTGATTAATCATTATGGTTGTAAATATCCCACTGATGTAGAAAAATGGTGATTGTAGTTGAAAAAAATTATTACTTAGATCTTTAGTCATTAGAATTCTATGGACAAAATGTTCACTATTTTACTCCTTTTTCATAGTTTGGGCATTAGAGACATGTTAAGAATTTAGAACACAATTTTATTATGAAATTGTATTTACTTTTTGCAAATATAAGAAACACCTTGTTTTGAGCTAGTTTACATAACTGGAAATAGATTGTGACAAAGTATTAATAATATGCACTACTTTTTAATAAAGAAGTTTAAACAATATAAAAAAACTGAAGAAGATGCTTTTAAGTGAACATTTAATTTAGCTTTTAACATTCTTCTTATCCCATAAGTCTTCTTTCATTTGCTTGTGGATAAGTTGGGGGTACCTAATTTCTTTGTTTGTTCACTCTCTAGGGCTATAAATTTACTTCATGTAATTATGCAACAATTCCAAAGGAAAATATTTGGTTATATTTTGGTTTAATAAAAATTATTGGCTGAAGATTAGAGAGTTGGTTTAAAAATCCACAAATGCATACTAAATATTTTTCAGTAATTATGCCTCTTGGAGCAGTAATAGAAGTCCTCCACTTAAAAAAATATGGAATAAGAATATGGAGGAAAATAATCTGCTTATCCAACCAGTGAGCATCTAATACTTTGTACAGAAAGGCTGTTTGGCTGTTAGAATGTTATATGTGTATTTTCTGATTCCTGAAGTTTAGTTATTATTAGAACTGGCTATCAACTTAGAGGGAGCATGATGAGCCATCCTTAAAAAACATTTTTAAATGAGTATTTTTTCACTTAGATTATAACTAGGCATTCATATCTAATAGAATTTGCTAGTTCCCATTAGAATATAATGATTTCTGCCCTTTTCTATCTGGTAGTTATTTATAAAGAAAACAAAAGCATTACAGAAAGGCCATTTCAGGTCATTTATCATTGTGTGTGTTTAATGGAATTTTGGCTCATTTAGTATATTCTCATTTTGGAAGAATTAATGGATACCCCAGTGGATAAAAATGCACAATCATTTGTGCTTGACTAAGCTAATTTCTTATTTTTAAAATGATAATATTCTAATAAGGTCTCAAGTCACTTCATTTCAGAATAATATGAATACTAGAATAGGCATAATTTTATAATTTTGGGTACATTATGGATACAGAATTTGGTTGCATTTCAATGTCATCACTAACTAGCTGTATAATGTTGGACAATTCACTAAATATTGTCAGACTTCAGATTCTTTAT
Organism: Pongo pygmaeus; assembly: GCF_028885625.2. Classification (NCBI taxonomy): domain Eukaryota; kingdom Metazoa; phylum Chordata; class Mammalia; order Primates; family Hominidae; genus Pongo; species Pongo pygmaeus. Next base: position 160,133,143 of record NC_072376.2, on the reverse strand, counting down.
CTAAAATGAGGACGGGGAAGAGGAATTCCAAGGTCTTTTTCTAATTCTAAAGTTTCATGATATAGAAATAATGTGCATGAACTTAACTGAATGTCTATGTGGAAAACCAGAATTACTTTGATAGGACAATAAAATTAAATTGAACATTAATTTTCTTTTCAGACATTCAGAAATGTTGTTGAGAAGAAAGTTGAGATATCCTTTCAGTGATTCTGACCATTTCATCTGGTCTGAGTTCATATGACCTCAGTTACATATGGTCTGAGTTACATATAGTTTCCTATATGTAAGAAGAGATACTACATAGTAGCTTGCAGCAACTTACAAAATAACATCACAATTTTATTAGTTAGCAATCTATTGGTTATTGGTTGCAAAGTGCCTAAACTCCAGCTCAAATGACCTTATGCAAAATATGGGGAAATTACTGGAATATTGACTACCATCCAAAGACAGATGTAGCTTCAGGTATAGGTAGGTTCAGGGTTTCAAATGATGCCCAGAGGGCTTTGTTTCTCTCTCAGTCCCATTTTCCTATTGGCTTAATTTTCAGGAAGGCCACTTCTCAATATGGTAGGAAAGGAATCCCCAAGGACATATCCTTCTTAATTTTGATCAAAGAAAGACTCTTTCTCTCACAGCTAGCTTACATCAAATCTGATCAAATACTCTGGCCTTTTTGAGGTAATGCTCTCATCTAATTTTCATGATTGACATGAGGATAGAACATTCTCTTTGGCCAGTTGTGAGTCACATGATCACCATGGCAGGTGGACTCATCCTACCTAAACCATAGGGAATAGACTCTCCAAAAGAAAAAAAGAGTTCCACTATTAGAAGTGAGATGGGCAGGCCGGGTGTGGTGGCTCATACCTGTAATCCCAGCACTTTGGGAGGCCGAGGTGGGTGGATCGCCTGAGGTCTGAAGTTCGAGCCCAGCCTGGCCAACATGGTGAAACCCCATCTCTACTAAAAATACAAAAAATTAGCCAGGAGTGGCGGCAGACATCTATAATCCCAGCTACTCAGGAGGCTGAGGCAGGAGAATCGCTTGAACCTGGGCAGCGGAGGTTGCAGTGAGCCTAGATTGCATCATTGCACTCTAGCCTAGGCAACAAGAGCGAAACTCCGTCTCAAAAAAAAAAAAAAAAAAAAAAGGAGTGAGGTGGACATGCTGAAAAGACACAATTAAGTAGAAAATCTAACACAGGGCCTCAGACTGAAGACCTTTTTTGCAGGTGAAAAATTTTAGCCGAAGAGACAATTTGTCAACACCTAGGGAAAAAAAAAGGCAACAACCTGCTGTTGAAAGGCTTCAACTTTTTCTTTAGAACATTCAATCAGGCAAATGTCAAGGCCCTTCCAGAACTAATTTAAAATTGATCTGCCCAAGGATTCAGAAACTTTGCTTTATTCATGCATTTATTTCATTCTTTTAATAATTTATAGTGGTGAAGCTCCAAGGTATTCAAGATAGGTACCTCAATTTTCTTGGTTGCTAACAGTAATATGTTGTTGTTAGTATTTCTGCTCCATTCCTATTTTATATAATAAAGAATATAATTTGATATGATAGGAATGGTTTGGTTGAAACTATATACTCTTAAGTGACTTCAGCCTATTTTCCCCGGGCAAGACAATAATCAAGCAAAATTATTTTATTGCTAAACATTTATAAACTAATGATTAACTGTTTATATGTTCACATTCTAATCTAGTTAGAAGGAGGTGTGAAAAGAGTCTAGGAAAATGCTGGAAATCTTAAATACATTTTAACCTCACTTTCTTTTAATTCTCACCTTACAATTTGACACTTGAAAAAGCTCTGAGGAATGAGACAACAGAGTGAAAATGTGTGGATTGGAGTTGGAAGTAGAAATAATCCTCACATAGTGAGTGTTCTACTCACAGAATTAACCCTAGTGTACAGCAAATACCAGGAATATATTCAGTCCATACTATACATTTTGCATTTTTAAAAAATTCTTTGTTGATTTTTTAAAATTAAATGAGGTAATAATTTTGTCCTGAACCTTTTTTGATATGAAAAAATGAAAGTAATAGAGTTTTTCCCCCCAAAGACATTTTAAATCATGGAATTTTAAATGATGTCACTGTATATTTTTAGATTATAAAAAGTTATTGAATTTAATCAATTATACAGAGCAAAGGCAAATTCAAGGGAGTTTCAATAGCTTTCTAGACAATGACATCACAAGTCAGGCTTCCATTAAGGCAAATTGAAGCCCAACAATCAATAGCACGCTGTGGGCAATAGGTAGGAACTGGAACTCGGAGTTTTAATTGCTAATTTGCCCTAGGTCATGCCTCAGAGTTTCATCTAAATCTCTGGTGTAAAGAATCCCTTGTCTTCTTCTTGTTGCATTTGAACACCTAATGGAAAGAAGCCTGTGCTCCTCAGGGAAATAACTTTGGGCAGTGTGAATCAATCTCTCTCTCTTCCTCACTGTTACTCTTACTGTCTCTCAATTTCTCTTCTGTGAAATCTAATTTTAGTGTAAATATAGCAAATCAAATGCAAAAAGAAAAGAGATCAGAATTGGTGTCCATTTGTCTGACCCTCATTTTTTCTTTCAATGCAAAGTTTTTAACCAGGAAGAGAAAAAAGAGTTGATTTAATCAGAACAGTTTTAAATTTAAGGGAAAGCCTAGTGGAAATGAAAGTCTGGAAAGCACCAGGATATGTTTGGCCCCAACCTTTGCTATTGAGTAAAAACTATGATTTTGAATAAGTCTTGGATTCTCTACTTGGTCATCTACATTATTTTAACGATAGTATTTTGATTATGTAGACTCCAAGTGGGAATGGATATGAGCCCAAAGACTGTTGCATTCTAGCACAGAAGAGGATGCGTACATAAATAACGTGTCTAATGTTAGGTAGAATGTGATAAGTTGTTATAATAAAAATTGTTACGTTGACATGCTTTGGGAGTTCATAGTGAGGAGAGATTATTTCTGTTGGAATGTGGGGAAGGGGACAGCAAAGGATTAGAAATGAAAAGATAAAGACATTCAAGAAACTGATGACCTTTGAGTGAAACTTTGACAGTTAACAAGGACTTAAAGAATACAGTGAAAAATCAAAAACTATTTAAGATTTCAGAGATGTTGGGATGTAAGAAAAAAATGTAGTATAATACAACTAATATGAATCTAGTTAAATTAATTAAAATTATTCCCAAACATCTTCATAGCAGCTATATATGTTAATTATATAAAGCTGAGTAAAGCTGTAACTTTCTATGTGTGTGTATTTGTGTGGGTGGATATGGGTTTTAGAAGCCAGTATTTGGGTCTGACTGTCGGAGTTCATTTCAGTTTTTATATTGATGAGGAATTAACCTCTGCTTGTTCCAATTTTTTGCTGCTTAACACTTCAGCCACCCTGGTCTCCTACTCTTTGAGGTGAAGCAAGCCAATATTAGGAAACTACATTCACTTTGGAAGGTATATACATGAGGATGTATTTTTTTTTCTAATTTTACTTTAAGTTCTGGGATACATGTGCAGAACGTGCAGGTTTGTTACATAGGTATACATGTCCCATGGTGGTTTGCTGCACCTATCAACCCATCATCTAGGTTTTAAGCCCTGCATGCATTAGGTATTTGTCCTAATGCTCTCCCCCACCTTGCCCCTACCCTCCGACAGACTCTGTTGTGTGACGCTCCCCCACTGTGTCCATGTGCTCTCATTGTTCAACTCCCACTTATTAGCGAGAATATGTGGTGTTTGGTTTTCTGTTCCTGTGTTAGTTTGCTGAAAATGATGGTTTCCAGCTTCATCCACATCCCTGCAAAGGACATGAGCTCATTATTTTTTATGGCTGCATAGTGTTCCGTGGTGTATATGTGCCACAATTTCTTTATCTAGTCTATCACTGATGGGCATTTGGGTTGATTCCAAATCTTTGCTATTGTAAATAGTGCTGCAATAAACATACATGTGCATGTCTCTTTATAGTAGAATGATTTACAGTCCTTTGGGTATATATTCATTAATGGGATTGGTGGGTCAAATGGTATTTCTGGTTCTAGATCCTTGAGGAATCACCACACTGTCTTCCGCAATGGTTGAAGTAATTTACACTCCCACCAACAGTGTAAAAGCGTTCCTATTTTGACATGAGGATATTTTTAACCACGTGGCACATGAACCACTGATTTAGTTAAGCTGACATCTTTGAGATACTATTTTGTAAGTGATTTAATATTCAGATTGGGATCATATGTCATAAATACCATAAACTACAGAGAATTCCTCTCCCTTTATTTTGACCCCCAAGAAAAATCACATTTTGTCCTAATAAAATTTTGTGAGTCCTAAAAGGTTGGAGTTAAAAGTTATAAGCCACGGATTTTACTAAAATGTCAAATGAACTAAGCAAATGGATTAATCATTTTCTTAACTGGGGCAAACAAATAAACAAATGCATCATAGTCCTGGAACACATCAAGGGTAACTAATTTGCTGGCTGCTTTTGAAAGAACAAATAAGGTTGAAATGTGTAGTGAGGAAAAAAAATGATGTTGTTAAGTTTAATTAATTAGACTTTAATTCATTATGCCATTGGAATTTCATTTGAACAATGTGATAATGAGCAGGTAATGGCACCTCTGAAAACGAATAGTGAGTGAAAAGTGCACTAGATTATAGCCCGCTAGCTTTGAGCTACCTTGGCATAGACAGCTGTGAGGTAGCTAAGTTCAGAGGCGCATGGGCTGGAGTCATGCCCGCATTCCCCACTGAGGCTACGGATATGCACAAGTTGTTCTTTTGGATTCTCGCTTTTCTTACGTGCTGGCTGGGGGAAATAATAACTATTGCCTGGGGTTGTTTAAGGATAAATGAAACAGAGCATGTAAAATGCCAGGCATATAACTGACACTCTATAATTTACAGGTTTTATTGTTGCTGCTATGTATTATTTGCAAAAGGAGTTTTGAGGCCATCTTGGATCCCCAGAACATTTGTTGGTACTAAACTAAAACAAGAAAAAAATCAGGAAAGACAATGCTACCAAGAAGTCTACAAAATCTTACTTATTTCTGGTGATGGTGCAAACTGGAATATCTCTTTTTGAAAATGATTTAGCAATTTTGTATCTATTGTAACATTACTGCAGTGCAAGAATGCTCTATTTTAGAGTATTTTAAGAGAACAAGGTGGTCAGGAAAGTGCTTTTGATGGTCCAGTGGGACAAAGGGAGCCCAGAGGAATCAGGAAACATCTCTTTGGTAAACACTGGAAAAAATGAGAGAAGACAGACAGAGAGAGAGAGAGAGAGAGAAATGCCAATCTTTGTGGAATTAAACCTTTGCTCTCACTCTTAGCCTGTTTTGGCAGCATGACCTAACTACATGCAGAAGGTGGCAGACAAAGCAGATGGTGGTGCAGGCAGTTGGGCTGCTGGCAGGTGGAAACTGGGAGCAACTAATTCCGTGGCAAAGATTTTTCAAACTGAATCTTGATTCAGTGTCTAGCATGCCATGGGGAAGGAGTGAAAACACACCCTGATGAAAACCCATCCAGAGTCAGCACATTTGAGAAGTTCCACTGTGAAGTAAGGACCAGTAGACAGCACTGACCTCAAGGAGTCACATGAGCAGGTGTGATTAGGTTTCCTAGGCTATGCCCTCCTGAATTTTCCAGGCCTGGGCAGCTTCCACACACCTGTATGAGCTGTATACCATCTAGCCTTTCTGTTACCTACACTTCTTATCAACACTTTTTGGTGTGAGAGTTTGTCCTTTATTATAAATGTATTGGTGAGACCTAAAAGGTTGGAGTTTTGTTTAAAACTTGTAAGTCATGGATTTTACAAATGAACTAAGCAAATGGATTAACCATTCCTTAACCGGGACAAAAAGAAAGAAAGAAAGAAAGAATACATCATAGTCCTGGAATAGTATCAAAGGTAACTAATTTGCTGGCTGCTTTGAAAAAAAAAAGTAAGATTTAAATTTTTAGTTAGGAAAAATAATGGTGCAGTTGAGTTTAATTAACTAAAATATTGAAAAAAGCTAGGACAAGGTGTATACCATCTACCCACATTACATGAAACTATCTGAGAGAATACCAGAGAAACATACCGAGATCAAGGTACTGGAGTAACTGATCTAGAAGATGTCCACACATTTTTTTGCTGCAGTAGTCCTGGATCACACTACTCAATCTGGAAAGGATCCAGAAATACATGAAGAAGTTAAAAAGATAAGCATTTTGTTTAAGTGAAGATTTACTTAATAAATAATAAATAGAATACTTAAATGTTTAATTAAATTAATAGAATATTGTGCTTCTAATAAAAATTACACATGTGAAAAGGCAATTTTATTTAATGTTATATAGGAAAAAGAGGGTACAATATTTGATATATGTGATAATTACAATATGAAAAACATATAAAGTAATGTTTATTTAAAGAGAATATACAAAAACAGTGAAAGGAATATACAAAAATAGGATAATGCTTATATTAGGTGACATGCTTATGGGATATTATTTTTACATTAATTTTAAAATAAAACAAGAACTTATTTATGTAAAGCTTTTTCTTTTAAGAGAAACTATTCTATGTGCATCTTTTGAGAATTGGAAAGACAAAAAGAAGAAATTGGTATTTTATTGTGAATATGATAAACTCTTTAGATGAAGTTTTCAAGGGTTGGATTTATTTGAAAGTGAATTATAATTAAATAAAAAACGAAATATAGTCCCATAACTTTAAAATTAAAAGCAGAAATTTTCAAAATGAATTTCAAGATATGTGAAAGTTAACCACCTTACCATCACACCAACTAGATGTATTTATTTGTGTCACAGTATAAACAGAAATTACAGATATTGGAGATGCAAAATATTCCTCATCTAATATTTCTTTGGGAATTTTTCATCTCTGCCCCCTTCTGTGTTTCTGGGAATATAAAGACTATTTTGACATTGTTTACTGTGTTGGTCTTCCACTCATTAATTATTAAAACAGAAAATGGTAGAAAAAGGTGTCAGAAGATCATGTTTCTTTGGGAATGTCCACCAGCTCTTAAGGAAAGTATATTTTCTAAGTCAAAAGGTCACAAATATTCAAACAAGAAAAAATATGGAGGTTGGTTATGGAAGGGAATGTTTTATCATTCGGACCAGATTTTTTTGTTCTCACTTTTCACATAGAATATCATGAAAAGTCCTTCTTCTCTGTTCGAACTACTTTTTCTTTGATGTCTTTGAAGTTTTCCAATCAAACAACTAAGAACAGTTTTTTTCTTTTTGTGAAGAAACTAAGGACCCTTTCCCCTAATCCAGTTAAAAGTACAAGAAGGCTAAATAATTAGACACCAGACCTGAGAAACTGCCTAAATTAGGCTTGCCAAGAATCATAAAAACCTTGCACTTCCTTCTAGTTCTTCTTTCTTTATATTGGTCTATTTCCTAACAGACTATAACCTCTGGTATGACTCATAAGATAGTTAATGTTGGAAGTTTCCTTTAATTGGAAGTGATGATTTTAGACCAAAAGACCCTTGAAATGCATTTAAAATTAGCATATTGGATTCATTCCTTTTAAAAAATTGACATTTGAATATATCCACTCTATGGAGAATGTTTCTTAGTTTTTCCATTCCTGTCTCCTGACTTAATGGGGAAGTACATTCATAAATATTTAGAGATAAGTGCATTATATGCACACAAACTTTTAAAAATGTTAACCTATAAATAAATGCATTCAAACTTGTAAAAGCATGCATACTTCATGGAATACTATGTCAAGCCTATTTTCAATAATTCAAATACTTCAAGGCAGCCATCTAACAAAACTCAGGTCAAAACTTTTTATTTGAAAATGGAAAATATGTTGGTGTATTTCAATGCTAGTTTCTTCCATTAAATTAAACAGTGTCCAGAAACCAATCACACAATGGGTCTTATGAAATAATGTAATATACCCTTTTTTACTTTTTAGTATCAGTATTTATTTTCTTTATTGGAATCTGTTTTAAGGGTGATTGATTGGGTTATGTTTACTGCCAGCTAAAACTTGCATTTTCTCTATTAGTAGAGAACCAATAGAAAGAGGCAGTGGCAATGCTAATGTGAACTGAGTCAATATTAGTCTTTTGATCAATTAGAGTACATTTATGTGTATAATTTTTGAAAACTACTTACAAGCTAAACTAGTAGGAAAAAATGAATAGATTTTATTTCAATGGAAGCAAAATACCACACCTGTCCTTGAAGTATTCCTTGGACTGCCATCAAAGCATGTGAAGTTTGGTTGAAAGAAAGAGAAAAATAATTGGTAATTAAAACTTAAGTAGAGTTGAGGAAATGGAATGGTTGCTACTGAGAACAGAGTTTCAGTGGATCGACTACTGTCCTAAATTCTCTAATAAATACAGTCTACACAGTCATAGATTTAAGCATGTTTATTTTATTGGATGAAAAAGATCAGGGCCCTCTTTCCAAACTCCTCTGCATTTAAAACCTTCTGGTTTGATCCTATTCCGGAGTAAGGAAGTCTTTAGTCTATTTTGGGTTTTAGGAAAGAGCCCATTAATCCAAAATAGTTTATCATACTTGCAGTGTGTAAAAATTTATTCAACACTAAGCAAGTTTAGTTTCTAAGGTCTCTGGCTTAGAGCAAACTCTTCATGCAGCGTACAGTTTAACGTAACACCACCTAAGAGATGAAGTTACCTCTTTATGCACAAATTATGAAATTCATACATAATAGAAACTGAAGTTGTCTAAACTTATCTTCTTGGAATCAAGGATGAATTGAATGTTCCCCTCCCCCACCATTCACTCTATTGCTGTCCATGGACAGTGCCATTTTTTATTTGAAAGTTCAGATCAATTCAACTAAATGTACAAAAAGCCTGTTTCCTCTGTGCTGTATGTGCCAGGTACTCTGCTGGGTACTCCTGGTGGTTTGCAAGTGATAGCCAGGAATCCTTGGCAAAGACTCAAGAGCCCACAGCAGCCTTCTGAATTGAATTGAAATTATTTTATGTTGAATTTTGGCAGACAGGCAAATTTTTATTCAGGAGGTTTCTCTTGTGTAGTTTTCTTTTCTCATAGTTAAAATATCATATGATCTTATTATTGCAGAACAACGTGCCTTCAGTTATGAGCTGGTTTCCTTATGCACATACAATATTCCTTTCTCTTAGTGGTACAAGATGTTCCAGCCCTAAGAATGTCTTGATTTGCCATAATTGGGTTGTTTTTCATTGTTACAGTAGATTCCAAGGAAAATCCACATACTAAGTGAGCCAAAGGCAAAACTGGGTTACTTTATTTTTTAAAACTGAAGACTCTCATCTCCTAGTTAGTTCTTGGTTGCTTGTTTGCTGATTATAATAATTGAGTTTTAGGTCCAGGCCCGTGTTGTTACAAGGCTAAATTTTATGCTTAAATATTTTACAAAGTGCATCATAAATAGTAATTAGACTTACCTTTCATTGATACACATAAACCTCTGGGAAGAAAAGTGTTCAGTGCATAATTAATACCTAATATATGTTTCCTATTATTATTGCTGAACCCCCTTCACTTTGTGGTTGATTATGGCCCTTGTGGGCATGTTTCTTATCATAGAATGTAGGCACTATCAAATATGTGGTTTTGTTCACTGACTTATCCAAAACACCTAGTAGGGTGCCTAGCAGAGTAGGTACTCTGTAAGTTTTTAAAATTAATAATAGATTGGTCTCAATCTGGCTGCCCACCTGCCATCCCATCCTTTGACTTCAACTTGACACCAATAGGTTTGCAGCTATAATGAGTGATCAAACACACTCCAGACAAATGCTGTTAACACTCTCCTGTGTTATTAGGTGCTGTGATGGCAAAGGTGCTCACTTATCTGACTGAAAGTCATGGACAAAGGAACTCCTGGACTTGAGTGCAGAGACAGCATGAAAGCTCTACTCCTGGTAGGAATTTTAATGAAGTCTTCCATTTCGGTTTCTATTGGCTACATTTTATTAAAGCTCTTTATTTCTGGGTACTTTACATTACAGATATTGTCTTGGAGGGGAAATTATAAACAAAGGGATATATATTATATCTCTTCGTTATAATTGATAAAGGGATCTATATAAAATAAATATATATAATATGTAATAAACAAATGGATGTTATATAAATATATATAATATTATATATTATAAGCATATATAATATATTATATATTATATATAATATATATTATAAACAAAGAGATATATAATATATAACAAATATATATTTTTAATATATATGATATATAACTTAAATATATAATTGTTAAGTTCATAATTAATGTATTTATTATGTTAATTATTTAATAAATAACATATCAAATTCAAAAAATGAACTTTATATATATTTATTTTAATCCTACCTGGTGTTAAGATGATGAATTTTAAAAATGAAATTAAATATACGTATTTAAGTTCATGTATATATACATATATATATATAAGTTCATTTTTAAAATTTATCATTTTAATACCAAGTAGTTAAAACTTAGAGATAATGACAAAATATTAAAGGTTTTAATACATCTGAAGTGTGTTCCAAAGCAAAACTGGGAGCAATTATCTTCTAATTGTGGCAAATGAAGAGAAAAGTCATTTCAGGACAGATTTGTTTTTCAGTTTAAGGTGAAAACACTTTTCTGGCTCATAGAGCATATGCCTTCTTGCAGCCCTTCAGGAATTGACTTGTTGAATGTTGAGAGGATAGCACAGCTAATTTGGCTTGCCACATAAAAATAGAAATCTCCCGTTTTCTTTGTGGTGCTTCTCAGCAGACCATGTTTCAGTTAGATGATTTTTTAAATTCTAGTTTTCTCAAAGGTTTCCAAATTCTAGTCACTCTTGAGATTTATATTGCCTCTAAAGTCTAAGGATTTTTAGATTTGTTCAGTGTTAAAAATAAATGCTGGATTTATTTCATGACTTCTTATAATCCCCTGTGATTTTTTCTACTGTTACACATTTACCAATTACTGTCCCTGCTTTTAAGTAAAGTTTTCATTTATGACTCAATGGATTAGCATTATTACAATTATATTGTGTTTTGTACATTTGCTTCCATTCCCCATCCCTTAACTAGTTTTTATTTGTATTACTCACTAACTTTATTTTATTATTATTATTTTTTAGAGATGGGGTTTCACTGTGTTGCCCAGGCTGGAGTGCAATGGTGCTATCATAGTTCACTGCAGCTCCTGGGCTCAAGTGATCCTCTCACCTCAGTCTCCTGAGTAATGGACTACAGGTACATGCCACAACACCTAATTTTTTTTAAAAAAAGTTTTTTAGAGATGGAGTCTCACTATATTGCCCAGACTAGTCTAAAACTCCTGACTTCAAGTGATCCTCCTGCCTCAGCCTTCTAAGTAGTTGGAATTACAGGTGTGAGCCACCATGCCTGGCCTCACTAACTTTGACCAAACTCATTAGGATGGCTGAATTTGTCATTTTAATTTTTATTCTGAAAATATAAATCTTTCCATGTCCCTCTGATAGTGAAGTGAAATCTTGCCTAATCTCTTGAGTAGCTTATATTTAAACATATGTTTCAAGGTATGATGTGTTGGCCTTGCTGAGTTTGCCTAGAGTTAACTATTCTTCTTTTATATTTTTGTTATTCTATCAGTCCTAATTCTTATTCATCTGTTTCCATTGCTCCATTGTTCCTATTGACTATTAGGAATGATCACATTGTATTACTTTGATCTATGTCTCACCAACAGAGATTATAAATATTTTGAAGATATAGACCATTCCTTTTCAACTTTATATATGTAATATGTGGCTTATACTAGGTATTCAGTTATATTTTTGTTGAAAAAATAAAACTGTGGCCAGGTAGTATTTGTTACTTAAGTCATGGACTCTACAGAGAAGTATGGAAAAGAATAGATATTACAAATGACTATTATTACATTTTTAAATATAAGAAACATACAAATATAAAACTCACAGCTCTGGTGGATTCTTGAAAAACAGCTCGTCCTGTGCTGCTTTCAAGAAGGCCAAACGTAATAAATTTGGTTTGAAATCATCCTATTATTAACTCTCAGTTTCCATTTTATGGGATTGTTTTACTGATGAGATTAATTTAGACTGAAGTTTTATAGAATTATATTAAATACACTTTTTTTGTTTAGGTTCAAGGCTAAACCACATTTTACTGAATATTGTATCACATCTCACATATTAGCTAGCATTGTAGAGTTGTAGGTTACTTTTAAATGCTTCATTGGAAATATATTCTATATTCTTCTTTGATAACTATTCTGATTGTTAAGAAGAAACATATTTTTAAAGGTTCATTAGAAAAGTGAGCCCTGGAGGTAGATACTGTGACAAAAATTGCATTCTCTGTATAATGATGTAGGGTGCCTGAAAGACTTCTTAATTGCATTTATAGTCACCTGTAGTTCTTCAGGACTTAAAGAACTGAACAAGGGCCAGATATTTATTAAAAATAAAGGTAAATTTGCAGTTTCCACTTTCACCTAGGATGTAAAAAGCTAGAAAGTATGCCACTTCCACCCAACGTAACAAGGAGAAAAACTCAGATAAACTCTAAAGTTGTAACTTTTCTTGAACCTATAAGAAAGTTGAGGTCACAAGGAAACCTAAATTCCAAAAAGTGACAAGTCCATGGAATATAAACTATCTTAACTACTGGGGGGAAGAAACAAGGGCCACACAAGCTGGTAAGAAGAAATCAGTAAAAATTTTAACCAATTGTTCAAGGCCAAGTGTGGACTAGCATGCCAATCTGAAATAAATGAGTACTCGCTCTCTTAGTCTCTTTGGGTTGCTATAACAAAATACTATAAATTGGGTAGCTTATACACAGCAAAATTTATTTCTCATGGTTCTGGAGGCTGGGAAGTCCTAGATCAAGTTGCTAGTAGATTTGGTGACTGTTAAGGGCCTGTTCCTTATAGATTGCATCCTCTTACTCCATCCTCACGTGGTGGAAAGGCAGAATGAGCTCCCTTGGGCCTCTTTCATAAAGACACTAATCCCATTTCTGAGGGCTCTGCTTCATGACCTAATCACCTTCCAAAGGCCCCACCTCCTAATACCATCACTTTGGAGGTTAGGATTTCAGCACATAAATTTTGAAGAGAGACACAAACATTCAGACTCTAGCACACTCACTAGCAAGACCTTTTCTATTAGGTTGCACTGGGTGCTCCTGAGGGCAGGACAGGAGACTGCAGAGACCACCTTTCTTTGAGGGGCATAGGCATGCAGAAGGTGACCTGTGGCTCCTAGGGAAAACCTCAAAGTCTCCCTCACCCCTTTTTGGGTCCCTTCTCTCCTGTGAACAAAACTCCTTAAGCCACTGAGGCAAGGGAGCAGACACTTACACTCATGGGGCACAAAGAATGATTGTGGCTGGGAGAAGAATGGAAGAAAAGCTCCATGTTTATAGGAGAACAGGAAAGCAGGCTGGATTCCATAGTGATACCCAGCACTGGTCTGCTACCACTGGGAGAGAGCAGAAAATGCCTGCCCAAGATAAACCACAGATGCAAGTTCTTAGAGACCTATAAAGAGACATAGACTCCCACACAATAATAGTGGGAGACTTCAACACTCCATTGACAATATTAGACAGATCATCGAGGCAGAAAATTAACAAAGATATTCAGGACCTGAATTCAACATTGAAACAAATGGATCTAATAGACCTCTATAGAACTCTGTACCCCAAAACAACAGAATATACATTCTTCTCATCTCCACTTAGCACATCCTCTAAAGTTGATCACATAATTGGATATAAAACAATTCTCCACAACTGTGAAAGAACTGAAGTTATACCAAACACACTCTTGGACCATAGTGGAATAAAAATATAAATCAACACAATGAAAATCGCTCAAAACCATACAATTACATGGAAATTAAACAACATGCTCCAGAATGACTTTTGGATAAATAATGAAATTAAGACAGAAATGAAGTTCCTTGAAAGTAACGATAACGAAGATACAAGGTACCAAAATCTCTGGGACATAGCTAAGGAGTGGTAAGAAGGAAATTCATAGCACTAAAATGCCTATATTAAAAAGTTAGAAAGATCCCAAATTAACAACCTAACATCACAACTGAAAGAATTACAGAAACAAGAACAAATCAAACCCAAAGCTAGCAGAAGACAAGAAATAACCAAAATCAAAACTGAACTGAAGGAAGTTGAGACATGAAAAACCATTTAAAACACTAATGAATCCAGGAGTTGTTTTTTTGAAAAAATTGATAGGCCACTAGCTAGACTAATAAAGAAGAAAAGAGAGAAGATCCAAATAAATGCAATTAGATATGATGAAGGGAATGTTACCACTGACCCCACAAAAATAAAAACAAACATCGGAAACTACTACAAACACCTCTACGCACACAAACTAGAAAACCTGGAAGAGATGGATAAATTCCTGGACACATACACCCTCCCAAGACTGAACCAGGAAGAAATGATTTTCTGAATAGACCAATAATGAGCTCCAAAATTGAATAAATAAAAAATAGTCTACCAACCAATAAAAGCCCAGGACATGATGGATTCACAGCTGAATTCTAAAAGATGTACAAAGAAGAGCTGGTACCATTTCTACAGAAACTATTCCAAAAAATTGCAAAGGAGGGACTCCTTCTCAACTCATTCTATGAGACCAGCATCCATCCTGATAACAAAAACTGGCAAAGGCACAACAAAAAAAGAAAACTTTAGGTCATTATCATTGATGAACATCAAAGCAAAAATTCTCAACAAAATACTTGCAAACCGAATCCAGCAACACATCAAAAAGCTAATCCACCCCAATCAATTAGGCTTCATCCCGAAGATGCAAGATTGGTTCAACAAATGCAAATCAATAAATGTGATTCATCACATAAACAGAACAAAGACAAAAAACACATGATTGTCTCAAAAGACACAGAAAAGGCTTTTGATAAAATTCAGCATCCCTTTATGTTAAAAACTCTCAATAAACTAGGTATTGAAGGAACATACCTCAAAATAATAAGAGCCATCTATGACAAACCCACAGCCAACATTATACTGAGTGGGCAAAAGCTGGAAGCATTTTCCTTGAAAATCAGCACAAGACAAGGATGCCCTCTCTCACTGCTCCTATTCAGTATAATATTGGAAGTACTAGCCAGAGCAATGGGACAACAAAAAAGGGCATCCAACAGAAAGAGAGGAAGTCAAACTATCTCTGTTTGCAGATGACATGATCCTATATCTAGAAAACCTCATGGCCTTGGCCCCAAAGCTTCTTCAGCTGATAAACAACTTCAGCAAAGTTTCACAATACAAAATTAATGTACAAAAATCCCTAGCATTCCTATAAACCAACAGCCAAACTGATAGCCAAATCAGAAAAGCATCACATTCACAATTGCCACAAAAAGAATGATACTTAGAAATACAGCTAACCAGGGAGGTGAAAGTTCTCTACAATGGGAATTACAAACCACTACTCAAAGAAATCAGCAATGACACAAACTAATGGAAAAACATTCTATGCTCATGGATAAGAAGAACCAATGTCATTAAAATGGTCATACTGCTTAAGGCAATTTATACATTCAATGCTATTCCTATCAAACAATAAATGCCATTCTTCACAGACTAGAAAAAGCTATTTAAAAATGCATATGGAACCAAATAAGAGTCCAAATAGCCAAGGCAATCCTAAGCAGAAAGAACAAAGCTGGAGGCATTACATTACCTGACTTCAAAATATACTACATGGCCATAGTAACCAAAACAGCATGTACTGGTACAAAAACAGACACATAGACCAATGGAATGGAATAGAGAGCTAAGAAATAAGGCTGCACACCTACAGCCATCTGATCTTCAGCAAAGCTGACAAAAACAAGCAATGAGGAAAAGACGCCCTATTCAATAAATGGTGCTAACTGGCTAGCCATATGCAGAAGACTAAAGCTGGAACCTTTCCTTATACCATATACAAAAATCAACTCAAGATGGGTTAAAGACTTAAATGTGAAACTGCAAAATATAAAAACTCTGGAAAACAACCTAGGCAATACCATCCTAAACATAGGAAGGGGCAAAGTTTTCATGACAAAGACACCAAAATCAATCACAACAAAAGCAAAAATTGACAAATGGGATCTAACTAAACTAAAGAGCTTCTGCACAGCAAAAGCAACTATCAACAGAGGAAACAGACAACCTGCAGAATGAGAGAAAATTTTTGCAAACTGTGAATCTGACAAAGGTCTCATATCTAGCATCTATAAGGAACTTAAACAAATTTCAAGCAAAAAACAACCCCATTAAAAAGTGGGCAAAGGACACAAGCAGACTCTTTTCAAAAGAAGACATACATGTGGCCAACAAGCATATGAAAAAAAGCTCAATATCATAGATCATTAGAGAAATGCAAATCAGATCCACAGTGAGATACCATCTCACATCAGTCAGAATGGCTATTACTAAAAAGTCAAAAAATAGGCTGGGCATGGTGGCTCATGCCAGTAATCCCAGCACTTTGGGAGGCCTAGATGGGTGGATCATTGAGGTCAGGAGTTCGAGAACAGCCAGGCCAACATAGTGAAAACCCGTCTCTACTAAAAATATAAAAATTAACTGGGCATGGTGGTGCATGCCTGTAGTCCCAACTACTCAGAAGGCTGAGGCAGGAGAATTGCTTGAACAGGAAAGGCAGAGGTTGCAGTGAACCGAGATCACGCCACTGCACTCCAGCCTGGGTGACAAAGCGAGACCCCGTCCTAAAAAAAAAACAAAAAAAACCAAAAACAAACAGACAAAAAAAAACAGATGCTGGCAAGGTTGCAGAGATAAAAGAACACTTACACACTATTGGTGAGAGTGTAAATTAGTTAAACCATTGTGGGAAGCAGTATGGCGATTCCTCAAAGATCTAAAAGCAGAATCAACCTAAATGCCCATCAATGACAGGTTGGAGAAAGAAAACATGGTACATCTAGACCATGGAATACTATGCAGCTGTGTAAGTGAACAAGATTATGTCTTTTGTGAGAATATGGATGGAACTAGAGGCTATTATCCTCAGTAAGCTAACATGGGAACAGAAAACCAAACACTGCCATGTTCTCACTTATAAGTGGGAGCTAAATGATGAGAACTCACGAACACAAAGAAATAAACAACAGACACTGGGGTCTATTCGAGGGTGGAGAGTGGGAGGAGGAAGAGGAGCAGAAATAATAACTATTGGGTACTGGGCTTAATTCCTGGGCTATGAAATAATCTATACAACAAACTCCCTTGACATGAGTTTACTTACATAACAAACCTTCACATATACCTCCCAACCTAAATTAAAAGTTTTAAAAATGAAAAAACTCTTTCAAAAAATGAAGATTAAATACTTTTTCATACAAATTTTTATACAAAATTTCAAACAAAAAATGAGAGAATTCATTGCCAGTTGAACTGCCATATAAGAAATATAAAATAAAGTTCATGCAGGAGTATGATACCAGGTAGACATTAGGATTTATTAAAAAAGAAAGGCAAAGTGCCAATAATGGTAAAAATAGAGGTAAATGTAAAATGCATGTATAACTTATTTTAATCACTTTAAAAGATAATTGACAATTTAAAGCAAAAATAGTAAAAATGTACTGTAGGGTTTATGATACATGTAAAAATAAAATATATGACAACAAAATGTAAGTTATAGGAGAGAGGAAATGGAAATATACTGTCATAAGTTTTTTCATTGTATGTGAAGTAAAAATATTATTTGAAAACAGTATATGATTGTTAAAGATGCATATTATCAACTTTAGGGCAACCACAAAATTTTTCAGAAGAAGATGTAACTAACAATCCAACCATAGAGAAAAAAATTAAATGATAAAATATACATAAACCAAGTGATTGTAAAAAAGGGAGAACATCTGGGAAATGGAAAACAACTAGAAAGGTGGTAGATTTAAATGTCATTATATCAACAATTACCTTAAAAGTGATCTAACACACTGATTAAAAGGCAGAGATTGTCAAATTAGAGAATAATGCAAGACTGAATTATTTTCTGTCTATAAGAAACTGTTTTAATATAAAGATATAGATCTGTCAAAAGTGAAAGGATGGAAAAAGATATACCATACAATCATGAATCAAAAGGAAGTGACCCTATTAAAATCAGACAAGATAGACTTCACTCAAGATATATTATCAAGGATCAGGAGGGACATTACATATTGATAAAAGTGTCAATTCATGAAAAATACATTGCTATTTTAAATGTTTTTGGATCACAGTAGGATACATGAACCAACAACTTATAGAAATACAAAAATCCATAATTATACCTGAAGATGTCAATACTTTTAGTAATTAATGCAACAAGTTGACAGAAAATAACTAAAAATACAGAAAGTATAATAACTATCAACTAATTTGACCTAATTGACATTTTACATTCATCAAAGTAGACCATATTCTGGGCCATAAAACAATCCCAACAAGTTTTAAAGAACTAAAATTTTACAAATTGTGTTCTCTTTGAAGTTTTATAAAGAATTGAAATTTTACAAAGTATGTTCTCTAATTTGATTCTGGGGAATTAAACTAGAAATCAATAACAAAAAGATATCTGGAAAATTAGAAAATGTGTGATTAAACCTAATGCTTCTAAATAACCCATTCAAAAAGGAATTTACAATGGAAAGGAGAAAATATTGACAATGGGGTAAATAAGAAAATATAAACTATTAAAAATTAGAGGTGCACCTAACTGATGAATAAAATAAAAATTATAGCATAAAGTTCTTATATTTTTTGAAAGCACTTTTACATCAATATTTAAAAATTTCTTCTTTAGAAACTAGAAAAAAAGAGCAAATTAAGGTCAAAGCATGCAGAATGAAGTTTTTATATGACCAAAAAAAAAAAAAAAAAAAAGAAAGAAAACAGATGAGTAAGATGAGTAAGAGACAAATTGATAAACTGATCTAAAATTTAAAGATTTAATACCAATCAAAATCCTAGCTGAATTTTTTTTTGGGAGGGAGTCATGGTACTTGATAAGCTGACGTTAAAATTTATATTGAAATGCAAATAGCTGTGAACAGGCAGACACTCTTTAAGAGAAAAACAAAATGAGAATTTGATCTCTATTGGTTATCAAGTATGAAAGCTATATTAATGGAGCCAATATGGAGTTGGTGCAAGAATTGCCAAATGGGCCAATGAAATAAAATTGAGAGCCTAAAATTCAACTGTCACATATATGAATCCTTGATTTATGACAAAGCTGGCACTGCATAATAATGGGAAAAGGGCAAATATAAAAGCTGCTAGGAAAAGTTACACATCCACCTCAAAAAAAGAGTAAATTGGGATCCTACTTCATACTATATATAAAACTAATTTTGGACCTACATATTTGAGGGAAAACAACAAAAGTTTTAGAAGCTAACATCTGGGATTTCTTTGTGATTTCTAGTTAAAGAAGAAGTACTGAAAAATATTTGCTTGAGTTCCGATAAAAAAGAGATTACTTTGGCCTAGGTAATGATTTAGACAGTTTTTTGAAGAAGATCAAGTTGATCTGAGCCTCAAAGAATGGGTAGGATTTGAACAGGTAGAAATTATAGGGAAGGATATTCTAAGCACAATCAAAATGTAGACTTTGGAAAACAATGATTACACTGGTTTGGCTGGAGCAGAAGATCTTCCGTATTGAGAGAGCTGGTGGGGGAGATGCCCAAGGGCCAAAAGTTAATGGGCTTTGAATGCCAGATGAAGTTGGTATTTACCTCACGGGCAATGAAAATGAGAATATAACGTAATGCAAGTAATAACATGGTGGCAGTGTCAAGTACGGATTGAGGTGAGGAAGTAAGAAGGATGCAATTGGTGTATCCAACCCTGAAATGGTGGATACAAGAGACTTCCTTCAAAGATGAATATTACCAATACTGTGAATAGATCATTGAATGTGGAGGTGGATGAGGTGATTCAAAGATAACTAAGATTTTAACTGAAAGTAACTAGAGGATTGGTGGGCGATGTTTAGTAGCAAGAGGAACATAAGGGAGAAGACATTGCGGAGAAAATAATAAGTACATTTGGAGCATGTCACACTTAAAGAATGAGCAAGATAGTCCAGGTAGAAATGTTCAAATGGCCATTGGAGATGGGTAGTTTGAGCTTAGGAGATAGATCAGGAGAGGAGATATTTGTGTACATAAATGAATGTAATGATGTTTAAAGCTGGATAGATGAGGTTTCAGGATAAGTGCTTAAAGAGAAGTGAGGCCTGGACTTTAAGCCTTGGGGAACACCCACATTTAGGAAAAAAGAAGAGGCAGAAAAGGAATCTGGGACAAGGTGATTAGAAACATGTGGAAAACCAGCAGAGACTGGATTTCAAGAAGAGGTATTGCTAACAGTTTTGAGTTGCGACAAATTGGTAAAGAATGAAGGCAAGGCAATTGCCTTTTGTGTTTGTGGTCAGGAGATGATGGATAACATCAGGAACACAGTTTCAGTGGAGTGGGAGAGGAGACAAAATCTTCAGGGACCAAGGAGTGTGCATGGGAGTTCATTCCCAAATATTTTATAAACAAGAGAAAGGAATGAAATAGATTATTGATAGAGGAAACAAAATGTCATTTATCAGGTAATTCATTTACATTTATCTTCAAAGATGGAAGGAGCCTTAGAAATTATTTAATTCAGAGACAATTACCTGAATGCCTGGGGACAAATATGATCTTCAGGCTGCATTACACCAACAGATATTTTTTTGCTTGGCCAATAGAGTGCTTAAAAAATTGAATTAGTTGTGAACATTTAGAAATGGGAAGATGTTACATCTTTAATTTCTATCTTCTCTTGAAAAAGCTGGAAATTTGGTACTTCTGGGCCCATACTAGGCACATACCATTTAATTAGCTGGAGATGAATAGCACATGACCCTTTGGAAGGGCATGCATTCTTAACTGCCATCCTTACGCTGCTGGGTCTCCCCTTTAAGCTACCTGCTGGATCCTTGAAGGTATTTGAGTTGGTAGTCCCTAATTAAGTCCAACTCTCTCATCCTATAGACTAGGAGACTGAGGTCCAAAATGGGGGGAGTGACTTGCTTCCAAAGTCACATATCTGGTAGGTGGAAGAGCTCATTTCAGAGCCCAAAACTCCTGCTTCTTATTTCAGTAATTCTCCTCCCTATTAACTCACTAAGTGTTTCTCTAGCTTGGTAGTCTCTTGAGGACTGGTCCATGGCATTCCACCCTCTTCCTGGATTCTAGCATTGCCAGATGGCACCCACATGATTTGTTTGGCTCTGCCCCAACCAGGTTCTCGATACTTTTCTTGTGGTCCAGATGGTGACCAAAGCTATTCCTTGGACAAGAAGGAAACTCTACTCTATGGTCACCAAGTCCAAGTTCACTCTTTTTAGAACTTGGCATGCAACAAAGCTCATAAATTCCCCATAAAGTTTCTTTTATGGAGATTTTTTAGTCCTAAGTGGAATATGTTAAAAAATGACTCTCATGCATTGCCTCCCAAACTAGAAAATTCAATTCAATTCACTGAAATTAGTACCAGATCACACTCTCCAAGTCCCTCCACCCAAGATCTATAGCTGGTCTGTCAACTGAATTTGAATACTGTGTTTAGATTTATGTACTTTCTGTCTTAAGAAGAAAGTTGTTAGATAATGGCCTTTCCTATTTTCCTTTAGATATGAAAATTCATTAATTTTTCAAAAGTATTCCTTTAAAATTTAGGAGAGGTGGTAACACTATTTAAAAAACCAAACTGCATTGTTAGCTGGAGCATAAATAGTTTCTAACCCACTCACTCAAAAAGGACTTTCAGAAACCCTGGTGTAACAGCCACATTAATTCCTTTCTCATTCCTCACGCCCATCTTTGTCCTTCCACCACTCAAAATGTATAGACTTGGCTCAAAGACACAGGACCTGAAAGATGTTTGACTATTGGACTTCAGTTAGACAGTGTCATTCTGCTTAATGTTAAAGTTATCATAGCCCTGTGAAAATTCAGAAATACTGCTATTTCAATGAAGCATGACTCCTGAGATAATTTAGTGTTCCAAACTAGCCAAATCTTTCCTGAGCTTATCTTTTTTATGTAATGCCTTGCCAAATGCAGCCTATATTCGCCAAGATACACTATGGGTATTACATCTTTCCATTTTCTTCCTCTAGAGCCTCTGATGCAGTAGGCTGTAGTGTTGTCTATTAAGTTATCATTGATAATAGTTTTACAACCCGTTTCTCACTGTGCAACTTAGATCACCGTATTTCCAGCCTGTGATATTAGCTTCTTTGCTGCCTGATGCTCTGCCACATCTTAAAAGTTTCATGATACAGTATCCACTGCCAGTATTAGTCAGGTTGGGCTAAGTTGTGGTGCAGTGATAAACAAGCTTGGGACTCTCAGTGGCTTAGTAAATTAAGGTTTACTTCCCTGTCCGATGCAGTTGAAGTTGCTCTCCTTCATCTTGCTATGCTGCCATTTTCATTGCATAGTCTCCATTGTTGCCTTTATGGATGACCATGCATTGAATTTTATGAAATAGGCATGAAAATGGTAAATCGCTTCCTTCTACATGTCACTGGCCAGAACCCAGGTACCTGTAATTAACTCAACTGCAGAAAACACTGGGAGTTTTATTTTTCCTTTCTTTTTGGAGAAAAGGAAAATAAGATTAGTAAATGTCTACCCAATCTTGCTGTAATATGGATCCAAATATACATCACTTTAACTGTAAATAGCGTTTTTGTTTCTTTTAAACTAGTACCTTGTGACAAGAGTACGACATAAACTTTAGAGCTCTAGAATTCAACTCTGATTTGACCAAGCAGGTGAGATCACCAAAGGAAAACCTTGTGATGAAAGAGATCAGAGTCTCAAATATCATCTGTTTGTGGTAGGTACCTTCTAAACAGGAAAATAAAAGCATTTAAATGTGTATATGAATTTGTTAGAAAATATAAATGTTTGTTCCTACAAGAAAGAATCGACATATATGAATGTGTATGAGTATGTCTACTAATTACTAACAAGTGATCATCTTTCTCTATCCCAAGGGCGATTCCAACCAGCAAACTAAACTACAAATCATAACAGTGTCATTTCAAAGTTATTGAAATAATTTTATAATAAAAATAATTCTAAGCAGCTCATTAAGAAGTAAATAACATGCTTAATTGCCCCAATGTTTAAATATCAATTTTTAAAAAAATTCAATTTTGATGGTGATTATTTTTCTATGGAATTTATAAACTCAAATTTTGGGACTTGTATATTAAATATGTTAGTTCAAAATTAAAATTTTAAAATGCATTTTATAAACATGGAAAGTTTAAAAATTTTAGTTTGGAGATTTCCTTGTATGCAATGAAGAAAAATATCTCTGGACACATTAAGTGTGTATATGTACATATGAATAGTAAATTTTTAAAAAATAATGTGTTTGCTTAGTGATGACCAAGTATTTTCAAAAGAATGCATACGGATCAAGAATGTTATATTTTAATCTACGAAAAAATTCTGGCTTTGGCCTAGAGCAAAAAAAGCTAATATTTTTTGTCTATAATTTCCTGATTTTTAATTTTTGTCTTTGCTTTAAAAATCCCTTATACCACTATCTGAACTGATAATAAAAGATTTGTACTTATAATACATACTTATTATGCTTGAAGAAGTCTCTTGTAATACAAATGTGCTGTTGTTTTTCTAAACAGCCAATTTCAGAATCCTGACAAAATAAATCTATAGGCATTGTTACTCTTAAATTATTTGATATATTTATTACATTAGATCAAAAATATTGATCAAAATATAGATCATTTCTATTTCTATCAATAAATACATAAAATCATTAAATTTAATCTATTTCTCTAATAATTTAAAATTTTAATTTTATATAGTATATTTAACTTGATATTAATTCGGTTGCATTATTTTATATTTCTACTTTGAGGGAAATAATTGTATTTATCTAAAGACCTTTCAAAATTGATCTCTAACACTAATTTTTTCTGAATTAGAAAGTAGTGATGTTAGTAAAATTCCCCACCAGTAGATATTATTTTATAATATGCTTGGATAAGATTTAAGTTTATTTTTAAAATCGAAGTTACGAAAACTTTAAATATGAATTTAAATAATAATTTGGTATGACAATATATGATAGTATATTAATGTTAATAAGAAAATATTATACATTACATAGGAGAGAAACTGGTAGGATAGAAAAAGGAAAACATGAAAAACTTTTGTATCAGGTTAAAATGAGATAAAGTGAAGTTAGATTTAAATTGATGCATTCAAAACTTTACAGTCTGAGGACTCATGTATCATTGCACATAATTTGGTCTATTACCAAACTCACATGTAATTCAAGTGTGAATTAACATTGTGAAAAAAATTAAGAACTCATGTATCATTGCACATAATTTGGTCTATTACCAAACTCACATATAATTCAAGTGTGAATTAAACATTGTGAAAAAAATTAAAACTCATGTATCATTGCACATAATTTGGTCTATTACCAAACTCACATGTAATTCAAGTGTGAATTAAACATTATGAGAAATTAATCTCATTACTATAAAAGTAGGTTTACCGTAGCCTAAGAAGAATCACCCTTGGAAATAGAATGCAGAATCTCTATTGATAAGCTGAAATATTGGCTTTAGTGGTTATAGACTAATATGATCAGTCTGTTCTTCTTGGTTAGGGGACTAATATGTAATCCTGGGATGAAGAAATGAATGAATTAAAAAATATTAATCAAACTGAAATGTCCTATACAAGAGCTTCAGGAACCATCCTGCCCACTGACAATGACTTCATATGATGTTTGCAAACTTGATTCCATGTTTCCAAACAGCCTAATTTATAAATTAGATTAATTAACCACTTCAAAAAGTGTTTAAAACTTTAATATAGCTGATTTTCTCTGATACTTCAAATGCCTGACAAATCTGGCAAGCAACAACTTTCTGAGCATTTAGTCTGTTCCTGCAATTTTAATAAATCTTGTTTATAGTGTTTTTGGCTACTATGTACATTGTTTTTATATATGTATGGTAACACATTACATTGCTTTGTGTGTGCTTCAACTATTAGGATACATAACAGGACTAGAAAACCACATTTATTACTATCCAGTAGTTGAATGATGCACCAAATAGGGAATGTAATCTGCATAGAAATCTATTTCTAATTGCAAGTGTTATACACAAAGAAAGGAATTTCTTAGAGTTACTCAAGGGCAAATAATTTGACTACATAATTAGGTGGGTATATTCAAATGATGGCCCACTAAAGTCAACTGCAATATTGTCTGTTTGTTAACCTAGAAGTTTTATTGTTACTGGGGATATTAGTGAAGTTTTATTAAAAACAAGACTTGATAGTTGGTGGTACAATTGTCTGGATCATCAACACGGGGGCTGTGTTGCAATATGATAATTATAAGATCAAGGTCAATGAAACAGATAAAAGCTTGTATGCTAGTATCACTATGCAGGTGGAGGAGTGCAGAATTCCCTCAACTTTAATGAGGCAGGATGGAGGTTAATTTTAATCTATAATTTAATCTATAATTTTAATCTATAAGTGCGGGTGAAGAAACTTACAACTCTAAACAACCAACAAAAAGTTGTAAATGTTACTCCAACTTTCTAAGACTTGGTTTCCTCTTTTGTAAAAACAGGGATAATAATAGGATGTCGTTCATAAGGGTGCTTGAAGGATGAAGTTAAGTCATCTATATGCCGTGTTTGGTAGAGCACATAGTCAATAAGCATCCCACTGCAGCTGCTGATAGCAAAAGTGGCTGTTGATGGTAGCATTGTTGTTAAGTAGCATGTTAGGCAGGTCAAGCAGACACTTCTTTTGCTGCAGAGAGACATGATAGAATGTGCTGTGTGTGGGATGGACTTCTTTCTATTGCTTCCTTCAGAGGACTTGTCCACTTTGGCTTTCCTCCATCATTCTATTAAGTATCTTACTGTTTATATTTTTCAGAACCTAAAACAAGCCAATATATTTTAGTTTGGATGCCTTCCTTCTCCCTGTAACTGATACTCCTCTCCTATCTTTTCTGTCTTCAGTTTCTGCCCATTTTGGTGGTAATTCTGGTGAATGTCTTTTGGTCAAGGCTTTGTCTTCTGTTGGGTCTTTGGTGGAGAACGTTAGGGATAAGAGGAGCTTTTCTTATTCTAATTGATTAAGGAACCTAGAGTGACAACTAGGCAGCTCTAATGTCTTTCCTGTACTTAGAAACTTTCTCTCTCTCATTGTGGACTTCTGCTTTTCAAATCAATGGCTCAAACATTCTCATTTTAAACATTTTTTTTTGTTTCCTAACACCGCTCATTGATAAAACATTTTATAAGTGAAATTTGCTTAGAAGGATGTTTCTGGCCGGGTGCAGTGGCTCATGCCTGTAATCCCAGCACTTTGGGAGGCCGAGGCGGGCGGATCATGAGGTCAGGAGATCAAGACCATCCTGGGTAACACGGTGAAACCCTGTCTCTATTAAAAAAAAAACACAAAAAATTAGCCAGGCATGGTGATGGGCACCTGTAGTCCCAGCTACTCAGGAGGCTGAGGCAGGAGAATGGCGTGAACCCAGGAGGTGGAGCTTGCAGTGAGCCAAGATCGTGCCACTGCACTCCAGCCTGGGCAACAGAGTGAGACTCCGTCTTAAAAAAAAAAAAGAAGGATGTTTCTTTAGTAATTCCTTTTGTACTTTCTCTGCTCCCTTTTTTCATCTTTTCTTTTCCTACAGGGTCCACTTGCTGCCCAACTCTAGCAGGTAGTATTCATACTGAATGCTATGTGAATGGTGGCCCTGAAATCATGCAATTAAGTCATCTTGCTCCCAACCCAACCTTGCAGTTCTATTAAAGCGATACTCTACAGAATCATATAAAGTATTAGTACCATGAAAAAATGTAAATGAATCATAAATTCCTAACATAGAGATATTGGAGAGATATTATCATAGCGGTATTAATATAATTTTATGAAGTGTATACAAATGGTTACTTTTAATGACTACAAGTCCACTGGACCCCATTTTTCTCAGCAAGAAAATAAAATTGGAGTCTTTGGTAGTAGTATTCTACTTGACTTCTGGGTCTTGTTTGCCACTATATCCTTAAAGAGTGCCTCACATACCATAGGTAATTTATTGAAAGCTTACCAATATGGTTGAGGACCTCACTCAAAAACCTTTTCTCTACATGGTTCACCATGTCTATAATCCTGTGGGTGATTGCATCACAGAGAATAACAATAATTGTTAATCATTTTAAGAGCTACAAGTAGCAGCTTTGGACAAAGTTATTATTAAGATGGTTATTAAAGTGACTCATATGATCTTCAAGTTCTACACTTGCTTTCTATCAGTAGCAGTTTCAGATGGTTAGTGTTATTTACTTTCTAAACCATTTAGATATTTTTGTTTATAATCTTGCTAAGATGGTATGCAGCCTGTTCTAACTGAGGTCAGAGTATCTGAACTACTAGAATAAGCATCTCAGAAAGTGGTTATATATGTATCCCAGCTTGCAAGTTCTTTGTGGAAATCATCCAGTCTTGGGCTAATTCTTGCTGTCTCTACCACACTGTCATAGTCAACTACTTTTTACATTTTTAAAGATGATTAGACTAAGAAAATTCACAGAATATTTACTCACTTTAAATACCTTCTGTTTTTTCCCTACATCATGGATGACAATGAAAAAAATGAAACAAGAAAAAGAGGAAAAGAATTGTAAAGATTTAATACATTTCTTTTAAATGTTAGGTTCACCCTGACTTCTTTCAGGTTGAGGGTAAATAAGTTTGTATCTGATTTGTGAATGCATAGTATAGCTCAATTTTGCATTCTTAGGTTCTTGTATTGGTTGGTATTTAAAACATGAATACAATAGCGAAGTTTATTGGAGCACCTATCCTGTGTCCCTTTCTCTTTATGAGACTAAATAATATTGACTCATAATCCCTATTTCATCACATAAAGGCTCATGATACCACGGAGGACCTTAGAATCTTACTTATGTTCCCAATGAAATGCTTGAACCATCCATATCCATTAAGGGAGTGTTTCTCTGGCAGATGCTGTTCTGGGTTCTTGGGTGTAGGTCGATATTGATCCATGAAGCCCAGGCTGGCAGGGCATGACTTAGGGTGCCTGGAGCCCCCTCCTCCCCCTCACTACCCTCACTTTCCTCTCCTTCCCCAGGTAGTTATTTCTAGACACACTGACTTGTCTGATTACTGCTGGGTATAAATACATACTATCATTTTCTCTGAGAGCCATTACTTGGGAAACACTACTTTAAGTGTTGATATGATCATATCTAACTTTTTCTAGTCAGATAAATATGAAATCCTATGGGCTGTTGGTATATCCCAAATCTGAGAGAGACACCAGAACCAGCTGAGAGGATAAAGGCAGACTGTCAAGTGTCCCAGCTATCTGCAAATTAACACAAATACTGCCCTTCATTCACACATGACTGGTGCAGTGGAGTCCTGAATAAGGTGGCTGTGGAAATTGTAGAAACCCTTAACAATTCCCTTAATAAAATGTTGTGGGGGACTTCTTTTTTAACATTGAGATGGGGGGCAACAAAAG
The DNA here is from genome assembly GCF_028885625.2 of Pongo pygmaeus. Classification (NCBI taxonomy): domain Eukaryota; kingdom Metazoa; phylum Chordata; class Mammalia; order Primates; family Hominidae; genus Pongo; species Pongo pygmaeus. The sequence goes on along the minus strand of NC_072376.2, from coordinate 160,104,421 downwards.
ATAAAGCTGTGTGGCTGGATGCAAGCAAATGACATCCGTTATCAACTACATTTTCTCTGAGTCTCCCGTTAAAGGGAACATTCTTAAATGCAATTTTTTCTCTCCCATACTCATGTTACCTTAAGTCAAGGCTTAATTCAGTGCCACTATGTAATGATCCTTTGATGGGCCACAAAAAGTACACTTAACATTTTCCCTAAAGATGTTCTATGATCCCTTGTTCTCAGAGGGCCATATTTAATTGTTCGCTTTGGTAATAAGAAGCCATTAAGTCTGCCAGTGCTTCTTGTCTTCAGAAGTTGTAGCTAAATATGCAGGTGTGGCTGAAGGGCTGCTCAGGACTGTATCCTGTGCTCTCACATCTGTTGGTTTTCATTATAGTCTCATGTAAGGAGACCTGCAGAGGTGGCCCTTCCAGTTAAACAATTCAGCCCTCATTTCATGTAAATCCTTCTTCGATAAGTAATTTGGCCCTTCTCTGTTCATGGCTTATTGTTTGTCTTATTAAAAACTGTTAGGGTAGTTATGATCTTCTGGCACAGTACATTAAGTGAAATTAGTAATTAGAAGAAAGCTAAGAAATGAATAAATTCAGAAATGTCCCACATTTTTACATTCTGATATGATTGTGGCCAGCAGGGAGTCAGGTCTGACTACAAACACTTCTGGTGCATAAATCCTTGTGTTTTTGTGCTCTGGAGAAATAATTGTTACATGCCTAAGAAATTAATACATATTTCAGGTTCTAGGTTATGGACCCACTGAAGTACCAACAAACTACAAATAAAACCAGACTAGCCCATACTCACAGATTGTTGCTATTACAGCCGCATTTGTCAGACCATCCTGCAAATATTGACCATCTCAGAATCATTAGTCACAAAAACCAAGAGGCAGGCTTACTGTGAGAAGATATTATAGATGTATCATCTGCTCCTTCCCAGTTTTTTAGGATTAATAGCCTACTGGGCTAAAGCATAACATGGTTCACTTCTTTATAACGGTCTCTAATTAAATTGAGGAGGTTGATGTCCCTTCTTCAGAATCCATACATTTTACCATTAAACAAACAGTCCACTCTATTAAGGCTGGAAAGGATCAAGCTATGCTTCAGGGACAGACCATTGTCTAAGACGATGTTCCCTGCTAAGGAATGTGAAGTAGCACAGCCTGGTGATGCTCCTACTGAGCCTCAACATGAAGAGACTGGCTTCTGCAGAAATATATTTGAAACCATGTCTTCTGGCATAAGAATGATGTGCTTATTTCCTTACAAGATGGCTATTTTTCACTGGGACTTAGTTTTTGGCCTTTGTTTCCTGTGTGTACGTTTCTGATATGGTGTGCTTAGGCTGTTTGTTTAAATTAATCTGTGCTTAAAGGAATGTGATAGAGAATGTGAGAGCATTTCTGGAATTCTTTGGAATGCTCTGGCTATTTGCAAGAACATTCCTGCCTTCAGCTTGATTGTTTTTGGCTGACAGGTGCTGACTTTCCCCTTAATTATCAGAGTAACAAAGAGATGTGCAGTTCTCATCTATCTTCAATATTAGAAAAACTTGGATATGTTAACTTCACTTATTAACAAATAACATTTGGTCAGCTTTATTTCATGCCATGCATGGCTGGTCTAATCCTCGTGACAAATTTTTGATGTAACTACTAATATGATCATTTTACAGAAGAAGAAACTGAGGCTTTAAAAATTACCCAGTTGTTCCAGATGACACAGCTAAAATCTGTTGGAGAATTCAGTGTTCAGGCTTCTTTGATACCAAGGCTTGAGCCCACAATTTTCAGATTTATAAATGTTTGGTACATTAAAGGATGCAATATATAAGCTTATGATTTGTGAATTCTTCTGAGAAGCTAGTGACTCTTCCCTTTTGGGGAGTGGCTTGTTTTTGTTTGTTCTTTGTATGCCAGCACAGCATATTGGACTATATTCTTTAGAATAATGCATCGTTTCATTTAACGTATCACTTTCATTTGTATGAGGTACTTTCACATCCATGATCTAATTGGCGCATCATAGCACTGGATTTGATGCTTTGCTCACATAAATTAACCTGCGATGTTCCCCATGGGAATGCAGGCTCCCTCCCCTGCCAGGCATATTCCCTCTTATTTCCTTATGCCCAGTTTAGCTCTTACCTTTATTGTGACACTTTTCCCAAATTCCTAAGGTAGAGTCAATTTCTCCCCTTCTGTGCTCTTAACTCCTTTAGAACAGTTATCAGGTTGTTGCTTAATTATTAACTTACATGTCTTCTTCCCCTCATGGGGCTCTAATCTATTTGAGGTGGGGGTATTATCTATTTATCTTTATATTATCTGCGTGTCACATAGTTGTAAGTATACTTATATACGGAGAAATAGTAGGGAGTCCAGGAAGATGGCAGAAGTGAGAAATGAATCCTGTTATTCACGAGAGTTTGATAATAACACCTCACTTCTATTAACCAAGAGAGCAGTTGATTTAATAGCCTATATTTCTATGATAGAAGAACCAGTGTATAATTAAAAGGATGCAGGTTTGGAAGGATCTGAAACTTATACAATTTTGGAATACACTCCTTAAAAAATATAAAATTATGAATATAAAATTGTATAAAAGGTAAATATTTATTACACATAGGAAATCACAAGAAGTTGCCAACTAATAAAATCTGAGAAATGCCATATATACCTTAACTTCCAGAAAAATAACATAATGGTTTTTATTAATACAGTACCTTGCAAAATTCCATATTATCTTTTTACCCTACTTTTGGGCTACTTTCTTTTTTTATCAAACCTCTGCATAAGACAACAATTCTGTAATATTTTTCATAAAGAGAACACAAAAAGAATTCAGTCTTTTCTCTAAAACATGGTTGATTTAAATGTATGTATTATTAATAACGTAGAAAAGTTTGTTTCAGATTTATAGCTTGTTACTGGTAATGCCATACATTTTTAGGGTTGCTGTCAAATTTGGGAAGACTTCTATCAAGTTTCTTTCACATATGAGCCTTATAATTTAGAAGAATTTTCACAGACTAGCTGCACCTTCACGTCATGATGCTGCCTAAGTTGGCAGAGCAAGTATTTAAAATACATTCCCTTTATGATTCTTTTAATAAAAGATCATTGAACAAATTGATTAGTCTTGTCTGTTGTTAAGGAGGATTCTTCTTACCTCAAACTTTTCCCTAGGTTTCCTTGAAAATGTCAAGTTCAGTCAAGAACGCCAGAGAATGAGGAAGGTAACATGGCCATTGTATTTCACAACAGGGAGTTTTTTGTGGATTTACAAACATTGTTGTCCACAACCTTTCATTATGGCATTGGAGAGAGAAGAGAGAGTCCATATTCCTAGGTGAGGAGGAGGAAGCAGGTGTTGAGAAAAAAAAAAAGGAGGCAGTGAATATAGACTATATATTTGAAATTTTTGTAAAGTAAGAAAAACTAGTAAGAGAAAGACCAGTAGAATTAAATAAAAAATTGTGACAGAGGGCTATTTGCATTTTTAAGAAAGAGGAGCTTGAATGCAGATTCATAAATTTGTCTAATCAGCTCTGTGTTGGCTCTGATGCAACTTCCCAGGAAGGCACTGTTTGTGGGAGAGTGTTAACCTGGCATCAATCACCCATGCATAGAAATGTTCCTTCTAATAACTCCGTCATGCACTTGTCAATCATAAGCTTAGATAAACTGGTCAGGCATGGTGGCTCATGCCTGTAATCCCAGCACTTTGAGAGGCTGAGGTGGGTGGATTACTTGAGGCCAGGAGTTCAAGACCAGCCTGGCCAACTCGATGAAACCCCATCTCTACTAAAAATACAAAAATTAGCCAGGCCTGGTGGCGGGCACCTATAGTCCCAGCTATTCAGGAGGCTGAGGCAGGAGAATCACTTGAATCTGGGAGGTGGAGGCTGCAGTGAGCCTAGATGGTGCCACTGCACTCCAGCCTGGGTGACAGACCAAGACTTTATCAAAAAAAAAAAAAAAAACAGTTTAGATAAGTCAATGTTTTAAGTTATTTGACTTGTAACATCTTGCAGGCGAATATTAATGATATCTTCTATTAATGTACCACTTCATTTGTATGAGGTACTTTCGCATGCATGATCTAATTAGAGCATCATAGCTGTTAAATTATTTATAAATGAATAAGCGGTGTCCAGTTTACAAGAAACAGGTGAGACTTTAACATGCCTAGGGAAACATTCGAAAGAATAGACAGTTAACAGTTTGGGGAACTGAAAGAAATGGCATTGGGAGTACCTTCCTCTTCTTGACAATGTGGAGCAAAGGGACTGATGGGGATACTTACGGGGAATGAAAAAATTTTTTTTTCTGCAGTATACAATGAATTTCCCCTCTCTCTTCTGTGTCACCTAAAAAATGCTTGGAAAAACAAGATTCACTGTTCCAATGTTTTTACATCAAAGGATTCTTTAAGGGGGAATAATGAGCATGCTTTAGTGTGACTAAGTGGGTGCTTGAGTAGAGAGTGAAACTGCAGACTGAAATTCAATGGAAACAAAACGGGACAGGGAACTCAAAGACGTGTTGAGTTCTGCATCCAGGTGGGTGTGGGTCATGGACTGGAGCGGGAGGATCAGGACAAAGCTGATCTCTGGATTGTGCCTGTTTCTCCAAGGAGGAGTCTGAGGCTTAGAGAAATTATATGACTTACCCTGGGTAGCTTAGAGCTGACAATTGGAGGTGGACCAGGGACTTGAACCTTAGTCTTCAGTCCTTCAGTCCTACATTGTCTCTGTAACTGTGGCCTGAGAGAGAGCATACCAATGTGGTGAAGACTGTGGATTTTAGAATCAGGCTCCTTGGGTTTGAATCTTAGCTCTTCCACTTATTAGCTATATTATCTTAGAGAAAAGATTTAATCTTGGCAGCCTCAGTTTCCCCATTTGAAAACAGGGATAATTTGTCATAGCTTTAAATGAGTTGCTACTGGAGAATCCTGCAGTAGGCACCATGCAACTATCTGTAAGATAACGAAGAAACTCCTCTCTCGTGACCTACAATGTAGAAGACAGTACTTTATTTGTTTGCCCCAAGTGTATATTGCACTTCATTGCCTCCTCTCCACCTACATCCTCATCTATGGTATTCACATCTGGTGTCTCCCCAGCTCTGCCTTCACTGAGTCTTCTCCTTCAGCTTTGTGGGCTCCAGGAAAAGAGAGAGTGACCCAGTTAGAGGCAGGCACTAGCTGCCTTCAGTGCAAACCCAGCAGAGGCAGAAAGGTTGTTCTAGCTCATTCTGTTGCTTTGCCCTTGCTTACATTCACAGAGACATTTAAGTTTCAGTTTTTAAATCGGCCGGTAGAAAATGATTGAAAATGCTACCCAGGCACAGGAGAAAGTGGGCTTTTTTGTTTTGTTTTGTTTCACCCTTTGGACATTCTAATATTCTACTCTTACTGGCCAGGAAATTTGCCACAGGTTTTCCAAATCTGTAATGATTCCCTTTCCTCTCTCTTTTTCAATGTTTTTCAGAGCAAGTCTTCTTATTTGCTGAATGTGGACGGCTCCTTTTTCCCCCTGTCCTATTTGTTAAAGGAAAACACATATGCATTTAAAAATCATAATTTTCTCTCTGACAGTGTCCAGCAATTCTCAGTTGCTTTGTTATTTTTGGATATTTTCCTTTGCTGGCCTCTGATATCACAGTACATGTGGGTGTTGTTAGCGGCTGTTAGCCAGTCCATGGGACAGCTGGGTGTTGTCTCTTGTCCTTGCCTTGTCTCACAAAGGTGGCACTAGTAGAGGGCCTTCATAGACTTTTTCTGTGGGAAGCCATGACCACCCAGGCAAGTTGCTGGCTCACTCAACCATAAAGGGCAGTGGGGCAGGCTCATTTATACCCACTGCTGGGAGCGAAAATCAGTACCTGGTTCCGAAGATAAATATGGCAAGATGTATGCATACATATTACAAATACATACCTATTACTTAATACAAAGTACATGTTAAATCTTAAAAGTTTGCAGTCCCTGACTTGGTAATTCCATTTCTGGGAATTCTTTATTTCTAAGGAAATACTAAACAAGTGTACTAAGGTTTATAAACAAGTGTATTTATAAAAATGAGTTGTTTATAACAGCAAGAAGATTGGAAGCCACTCTACTGTCCATTAATAGAGGCTTGACTAATAAATTATGGTACATCTACATAATGGAATGTCAGACAACTATTTAAAACCATGATATGGGATATAATTATTATATATAATATGGAAATTTTAAATTATATTTAGCTATGGGAAAAAGGATTATATATAATGCATCTTTAAAATTTGGTATATTTACCTGTGTATGAATTTTTATACGCTTAGAAAAAGCAAATCTACACAACAAAATATTAACAATAGTTATTTCATATTGTGGTATTATTAATGATTTTAATTTTCTTATTTCAGCTTATTTATTTTCCTAATTTTTCATACTAATAGTGTATGCTACTTATGTAATAAAAATGACTATGCGGAACAGTTTGTATATGACAAATAGTGTGTTGTAAGCTGTTCTTCCCTGAATTCTTATTAGAGAAGTTTACACATGGGAGTAAATGTTCATAACATTTCATTTTGTCAAATGAGGGAGAAGAAAGAGGCAAGATGGCTCCTTGAAGTGCTTCTTGAAGTGCTGCATCAGTACTCAGAAAGCCAAATTGCTTTAGGTCTGTCATTTGTTGGCTTGTACAGAAAGATATCTCCATAAAGTTAGACCACTGTTGGGTTAGCTTGTGGACCCTCTGTTTTTATAGTCTGAGATCCATGCTACAAAACCAGAAGGACTGATCATCTTCCGTGTTTTTATAGTGCACATCTAGAAGCCAAAAGAAATAAAGAATAAAGCCAAAACCCAATACATATACGTATAATTATTCTATATTTTACTTGGAAAATATTCTAGAGAAACATCATTAGCACCCAAGATTGCATGGCATTGAATTTGCTTCTTTGTACTCTATGCCATTTAAATTATTTTACATTCTTATCTGCAATTTTGTGGACATGTTACAAATAACCTTCTGAATGCCAAGAGTCTTTTTTAAATGCTTTCTCAGTTTGAAGTTTTCATGTTGTTTCTATAATAGAGAAGAAAATATGTCATCATGGTAAGTTAGGCAACCAGATTTTAAGCCTGCTTTTGCAGATGACTGCTCTGTGAGCTGATATGATGGTGATCATGATGATGATGTAATAATAGTTGTAGTAGTAGCAATAATAATTACTAGGTAGTTATGCAATAATAATATTAATTGTTAATATTAAATGTTATTAATAAATCTAATACCAATATCATCTATTGATCCCTTACTATATGTGAGAAACTCTACTAAATGCTTTACATACATTGTCTAATTTAATCTTGAAATCTCCCTTATAAGTAGATATTACTACCTTCATTTTACAAGTGACAGAATTGAGGTATAGAAAGGTTAAATAATCTGCACAAATGAGAGAGTTAATAGGTTGTAAAACTACTGATCCAATCCAGGTTATTTGTGTTGAAATACCTTGCTCCTTCTGGTATATGCACTGTTTTCCCAAATCTCTTAACAATCCTTAGAGCTTTAGTTTACTACTAATACAATGAGGAAGTCAGGCTAACTAACTAGTCGCTACGTTTTCCTGTAAGTTTAACATTCTTGCAGTCCATATACATTACAGTAGGAAATTGAGGTAACTAAATGGATAAAGCCTGTGTTCAGATCTTGGCTTTACCATTTGCTAGCCTTGTGATCTTGCCAAGTTACTTAATCTCTCTGTACCTCTATTTCCTTATCTGTACGCTTAAACTTGCAATAACTACATTTCATAAGATGGTGGTGAGGATAGAAAGAGATGATAGGTTATGTACAGTGTCTGGCATGTTATGAATGTTAGCTTTATGAAGGGAAGATCAAAATTGAAAACATGTAAGTTCTACAGTGTCATCCCGAACCTGACAAGTAAGGTCCTCTCCTCTCCCTCTTGTCCCAGGGTTAATCTACACATGAGCTGCTGAAACATCCCAAGTGGTTTCCTATAACCTAAAATGTCTTTGCATTTTCACTGACCTGGAATATTTAGCTGAAAAAAATACTCATATGCCTCAATCTTTTTACTTTAATAAGTATTTACTTTAATAAGCATTTCTTCTGCAATGGCCTTCATGGCTTGAACCTAAAGTGTCAGAATATGTGACCCAGGCATGTGGAAGTATGCAAATATTTCAGTGATACCACATGATCAGCTAACCCATGTACCCTGACTACTTCTATATTGTTGGAATATAGTTGAAAGTCGTTTAATCATCTGTCACATGTCAATTTTGTGTCAAGATTTCTTCTAGGAAAAACTGCCTAAAATGCATGCCTTTATTTCCTTATCTGTGAAATGTAACTAATAACAGTACTCATCTACTAAGGTTGCTCTGAGGACAATTGAGATATTCTGTGCGAAGCACTTTAGTCTGTGGATGGTATATTAAGTTCCCAATAAGTATTTGACAGTATTATTGTCTTTCATTAATATGTATGCAGCTAGCACAAAAGTCCCTGGACAAAGTTGCATTCAACAAAGTACAGCCCACCAATCAAGAATAATAAAAATATTTCTGATATTTTCATATTTTCACAAGATACGTTAAAGAAAGTCTAACTTTCTTTTCTTTCCTGTACAATTCTTTCACATCTTTAATCTTTGATTGAGCAAAACTCCAAACAATTTCAAGTTCTAGTAACCAATTCATTGGGGTTTGCCAGGGACTTTTCCAGCTTGAGCCCTGAAAGTCTCATTTCCCAGGAGACTCTTCTGTGCCAGACAAACTTGGATAGTTGGTTACTCTATGTTTTAATTCTCTACCAAAACTCCCTGAGGCCCCGGTTTGTGTGGCTTGTCTTTTCTTCATTCATCTTTACATTTCCAGTAGCTTTGTCTCTCCCATCCTGGAGGGATGTGGGAGAACTCATTAATAAATTTCTTTCTTGCTACACTTCTCTATGTGCTTTCCTACCAGCTCACACCATCCTACCAACTCACACAGCCAAAAACATATATATATATATATATATATATATGCATGCTTGTTCTACATTGTACTTGAAAAATATTCTAAAGAAACGTGATACAATTTCCATCATGCAAACTTGGATGGCATTAATTTTGCTTGGCAAATTGTGACTCTTAAGTCAGAGTGTTATAGAACTCTAGCTGAAAGTTACCTTAGATTGATTGTATCTTGTCATGTTTTGAGATATGGCTGGAAGCGGCCCAGGTGACTATAATAGGATGAGGAGGCAGAAAAAACTCAACCCATACATTAAGCTCATGGAGGGTTTGGGGGCACAAAGCCAGGTGTAAAGAAAAGTTCACCCAGTTTGTTCCATGTGAGGGCTCTGGTGACAGGCGGCAAAAAGTAGTCTTGATTTTTTGGAACGAGAAAAATACACCGATGAGTCCAATAGGTGAGTGGCACACAGCAAAGGAAAATCCAGGGACAGGGATTTTCAGTTTCAGACAGGAAAGGCAGGTAGGCAACGTCAGGGAAACCAGTCATTAAGCAGACAGACTCCAACTAAAGAACAGTTCAGGGACAGAGGCTCAGGGACAGAGGCCCAGGCAGGAAGCTGTAGAACTGGCCTTCTGAAAGCGGCCAGAATTTTAGGCAGGTTCCAGTCAGGGAATCACTAAAAATTAAGGCAAAATCCCAATTATTTGAATTGGGACACAGATGCAAACCATATTTAATGAAAAGGCAGAAGCCCATTGTCAGATTCAGGGCACTAAGTCAGGGCCAGAATATTGACAGGATGACTTGATGCCAGGTACTAGAGTCTTTGGCTTTGTCCCCTAAATCGGAATTTTAGCCTAATATCAGGATTGGCACCAGAGTAGTAGGTGCCAGTCTTTACTGTTTACAGGAATCACCTGGAGTATTTATAGAAAGGAAGATTCTGAGGCTTGATTCTTTTTTTTAAAAAAAAAATGATTATTATACTTTAAGTTCTGGGATACATGTGTAGATCGTGCAGGTTTGTTATATAGGTATACACATGCCATGGCGGTTTGCTGCACCCATCAACTCATCATCTACATTAGGTATTTCTCCTAATGATATCCCTCCCCTAACCCCTAACCCCTGACAGGCCCTGGTGTGTGACATTCCCCTCCCTGGGTCCATGTGTTCTTACTGTTCAGCTCCCACTTGTGAGTGAGAATATGCGGCGTTTGGTTTTCTGTTCCTGTGTTAGTTTGCTGAGAATGATGTTTCCAGCTTCATCCATGTCCCTGAAAAGGAAATGAACTCATCCTTTTTTATGGCTGCATAGTATTCCATGGTATATATGTGCCACATTTTCTTTATCCAGTCTATCATTGATGGGCATTTGGGCCGGTTCCAAGTCTTTACTAGAGTGAACAGTGCTGCAATAAACATACATGTGCATGTGTCTCTATAGTAGAATGATTTATAATCCTTTGGGTATATACCCAGTAATGGGATTGCTGGGTCAAATGGTATTTCTGGTTCTAGATCCTTGAGAAATTGCCACACTGTCTTCCACAATGGTTGAACTAATTTACACTCCCACCAACTGTGTAAAAGTGTTTCTATTTCTCTACATCCTCTGCCGCATCTGTTGTTTCCTCACTTTTTAACAATTGCCATTCTAACTGGCGTGAGATGGTATCTCATGGTGGTTTTGATGTGCATTTCTCTAACGATCAGTGATGATGAGCTTTTTTTCATATGTTTCTTGGCCGCATGTCTTCTTTTGAGAAGTGTCTATTCATATCCTTTGCCCACTTTTTGATGGGGCTGTTTGTTTTTTTTCTTGTAAATTTGTTTAAGTTCCATGTAGATTCTGGATATTAGCTGCTTGTCAGATGGATAGATTGCAAAAATTTTCTCTCATTCTCTAGGTTTCCTGTTCACTTTGACGATAGTTTCTTTTGCTGTGGAGAAGCTCTTTAGTTTAATTAGATTTCATTTGTCAATTTTGGCTTTTGTTGCCATTGCTTTTGGTGTTTTAGTCATGATGTCTTTGCCCATGCCTATGTCCTGAATGGTATTCCCTAGGTTTTCTTCTATGGTTGTTATGGTTTTAGGTCTTACATTTAAGTCTTTAATCCATCTTGGGTTAATTTTTGTAGAAGGTGTGAGGAAGGGGTCCAGTTTCAGTTTTATGCATATGGCTAGCCAGTTTTCCCAACAGCATTTTTAAATAAGGAATTCTTTCCCCATAGTTTGTTTTTGTCAGGTTTATCGAAGATCAGATGGTTGTAGATGTGTGGTGCTATTTCTGAGGCCTCTGTTCTGTTCCACTGGTCTATATATCTGTTTTGGTGCCAGTACCATGCTGTTTTGGTTACTGTAGACTTGTAGTATAGTTTAAAGTCAGGTAGTATGATGCCTCCAGCTTTGTTCTTTTTGCTTATGATTGACTTGCCTATGTGGGCTCTTTTTTGGTTCCATATGAAATTTAAAGTAGTTTTTTTCTAATTCTGTGAAGAATGTCAGTGGTAGCTTGATGGGGATAGCATTGAATCTATAAATTACTTTGGGCAGTGTGGCCATTTTCACGATATTGATTCTTCCTATCCATGAGCATGGAATGTTTTTCCATTTGTGTCCTCTCTTACTTCCTTGAGCAGTGGTTTGTAGTTCTCCTTGATGAGGTTCTTCACATCCCCTTGTAAGTTGTGTTCCTAGGTATTTTATTCTCTTTGTAGCAATTGTGAACGGGAGTTCACTCATGATTTGGCACTCTGTTTGTCTATTATTGGTGTATAAGAGTGCTTGTGATTTTTGCACATTGATTTTGTATCCTGAGACTTTGCTGAAGTTGCTTATCATCTTTAGGAGATTTTGGGCTGAGATGATAGAGTTTTCTAAATATACAATCATGTCATCTGCAAACAGAGTCAATTTGACTTCCTCTCTTCCTATTTGAATATCCTTTATTTGTTTCTCTTGCCTGATTGCCCTGGCCAGAACTTCCAATACTATGTCAAACAGGAGTGGTGAGAGAGGGCATCCTTGTCTTGTGCCAGTTTTCAAAGGGAAGACTTCCAGCTTTTGTTCATTCAGTATGATATTGGCTGTGGGTTTTTCATAAATAGCTCTTATTATTTTGAGATACATTCCATCAACACCTAGTTTATTGAGAGTTTTTTAGCATGAAGGGGTATTGAATCTTATTGAAGGCTTTTTCTGCATCTATTGAGATAATCACGTGTTTTTTGTCATTGGTTCTGTTTATGTGATGGATTACATTTATTGATTTGCATATGTTGAACCAGCCTTGCATCCCACGGATGGAGCCCACTTGATCGTGGTGGATAAGATTTTTGATATGCTGCTGGATTTGGTTTGCCAGTATTGTATTGAGGATTTTCACATCAATGTTCATCAGGGATATTGGCCTTAAATTTTCTTTTTTTGTTGTGTCTCTGCCAGGCTTTGGTATCAGGATGATGCTGGCCTCATGAAAAGAGTTAGGGAGAAGTCCTTCTTTTTCTGTTGTTTGGAATAATTTTGGAAGGAATGGTACCAGCTTCTCTTTGTACCTCTTGTAGAATTCGGCTGTGAATCCATCTGGTGTTGGGCTTTTTTTGGTTAGTAGACTATTAATTACTGCCTCAGTTTCAGAACTTGTTATTGGTCTATTCAGAGAGTTGACTTCTTCCTGGTTTAGTCTCGGGAGCGAGGGTGTATGTGTCCAAGAATTTATCCATTTCTTTTAGATTTTCTAGTTTATTTGCGTAGTGGTGTTTATAGTATTCTCTGATGGTAGTTAGTATTTCTGTGGGATCAGTGGCGATATCCCCTTCATCATTTCTTATTCTGTCTATTTGATTCTTCTCTCTTTTCTTTTTTATTCATCTGGCTAGCAGTCTATCTATTTTGTTGATCTTTTCAAAATACCAGCTTCTGGATTCATTGATTTTTTGAAGGATTTTTCATGTCTCCATCTCCTTCAGTTCTGCTCTGATCTTAGTTATTTCTTGTCTTCTGCTAGCTTTTGAATTTGTTTGCTCTTGCTTCTCTACTTCTTTTAATTGTGATGTTAGGGTGTTGATTTTAGATCATTCCCACTTTCTGCTGTGGGCATTTAGTGCTATAAGTTTCCCTCTAAACACTGCTTTAGCTCTGTCCCAGAGATTCTGGCACATTATGTCTTTGTTCTCATTGGTTTCAAAGAACTTATTTATTTCTGCCTTAATTTCATTATTTACTCAGTAGTAATTCAGGAGCAGGTTGTTGCGTTTCCATGTAGTTGTGCGGTTTTGAGTGAGTTTCTTAATCTTGAGTTCTACCTTGATTGCACTGTGGTCTGAGAGACTGTTATTGATTTCCTTTCTTCTGCGTTTGCTGAGGAGTGTTTTACTTCCAATTATGTGGTCAATTTTAGAATAAGTGCAGTGTGGTGCTGAGAAGAATGTATATTCTGTTGAGTTGGGATGGAGAGTTCTGTAGATGTCTATTAGGTCCACTTGGTCCAGAGCTGAGTTCAAGTTCTGAAAATCCTTGTTAATTTCCTTTCTCATTGATCTAATAAATTGCTTTATTTCATTGACAGTGGGCCGTTAAAGTCTCCATTATTGTGTGGGAGTGTAAGTCTCTTTGCAGGTCTCTAAGGACTTGCTTTATGAATCTGGGTGCTCCTGTATTGGGTACATATATATTTAGGATATTTAGCTCTTTTTGTTGCTTTGATCCCTTTACCATTATGTAATGCCCTTCTTTGTCTTTTCTGATCTTTGTTGGTTTAAAGTCTGTTTTATCAGAGACTAGGATTGCAACCGCTGCTCTTTTTTGTTTTCCATTTGCTTGGTAGATATTCCTCCCTCCCTTTATTTTGAGCCTATGTGAGTTTTTGCATGTTAGATGGGTCTCCTGCATACAGCACACCAATGGGTCTTGACTCTTTATCCAATTTGCCAGTCTGTGTCTTTTATTTGGGGCATTTAGCCCATTTACATTTAAGGTTAATATTATTGTGTGTGAATTTGATCCTGTCATTAGATGCTAGTGGGTTATTTTGCCTATTAGTTGATGCAGTTTCTTCAGTGTCAATGGTCTTTACAATTTGGTATGTTTTTGCAGTAGCTGGTACAAATTGTTCCTTTCCATATTTAGTGCTTCTTTCAATAGCTCTTATAAGGCAGGCCTGGTGGTGACAAAATCTCTCGGCATTTGCTTGTCTGTAAGGGGTTTTATTTCTCCTTTGCTTATGAAGCTTAGTTTGGTGGGATATGCAATTCTGGGTTGAAAATTCTTTTCTTTAAGAATGTTGAATATTTGTCCCCACTCTCTTCTGGCTTGTAGGATTTCTGCAGAGAAATCCACTGTTAGTCTGATGGGCTTCCCTTTGTGGGTAACCTGACCTTTCTCTCTGGCTGCACTTAACATTTTTTTTTTTTCATTTCACCTTGGTGAATCTGACGATTATGTGTTTTCCGGTTGCTCTTCTTGGGGAGTACCTTTGAGGTGTTCACTGTATTTCCTGAATTTGGATGTTGGCCTGTCTTGCTATATTGGGGAAGTTCTCCTGGATAATATCCTGAAGAGTGTTTTCCAACTTGGTTCCATTATCCTTATCACTTTCAGGTACACCAGTCAAGTGTAGATTTGGTCTTTTCACATAGTCCCTTATTTCTTGGAGGCTTTGTTCATTCCTTTTCATTCTTTTTTCTCTAATCTTGTCTTCATGCTTTATTTTATTAAGTTGATCTTCAATCTCTGATATCCTTTCCTCTGCTTGATCAATTCAGCTATTGATACTTGTGTATGCTTCACAAAGTTCTTGTGCTGTGTTTTTCAACTCCATCGGGTCATTTATATTCTCTCTAAACTGGTTATTCTAGTTAGCAATTCCTCCAACCTTTTTTCAAGGTTTTTGGCTTCCTTTCATTGGGTTAGAACATGCTCCTTTACCTCGGAGGAGTTTGCTATTACCCACCTTCTGAAGCTTACTTGTGTGAATTCATCAAACTCATTCTCCATCCAGTTTTGTTCCCTTGCTGTAGAGGAGTTGTGATCCTTTGGAGGAGAAGAGGTGTTCTGGTTTTTGGAATTTTCAGCCTTTTTGTGCTGGTTTTTCCTTATCTTCTTGGGTGTATCTACATTTAGTCTTTGATTTTGGTGATCTTTGGATGGGATTCTGTGTGGATGTCCTTTTATTGATGTTGACGCTATTCCTTTCTGTTAGTTTTCCTTGTAACAGTCAGGCCTGTCTGCTGGAGTTGCTGGAGGTCCACTCCAGACCCTGTTTGCCTGTGTATCACCAGCAGAGGCTGCAGAATAGCAAAGATTGCTGCCTGTTCCTTCCTCTGGAAGCTCCATCCCAGAAAGGCGTGTGCCAGATGCCAGCCAGAGCTCTCCTGTATGAGGTGTCTGTTGTCCCCTGCTGGGAGGTGTCTCCCAGTTAGGAGGCACGAGGGTCAGGGACCCTCTTGAGGAGGCAGTCTGTCCCTTAGAAGAGCTCAAGCACTGTGCTGGGAGATCTGCTACTCTCTTCAGAGCTGGCAGGCAGGAACATTTAAGTCTGCTGAAGCTGTGCCCACAGCTGCCCCTTCCCCCAACTGCTCTGTCCCAGGGAGGTGGGTGTTTTGTCTATCATGCCTTACTGTGGCTGCTGCCTTTCTTTCAGAGATGCCCTGCCCAGAGTGGAGGAATTTAGAGATGCAATCTGGGTACAGCAGCGTTTCCTAGCTGCAGTGGGCTCCACTCAGTTCGAACTTCCTGGCGCCTTTGTTTACACTGTGAGGGGAAAACTGCCTACTCAAGCCTCAGTAATTGTGGATGCCCTTCCCCCCACCGAGCTAGAGCATCCCAGGTCAACTTCAGACTGTTGTGCTGGCAGCAAGAATTTCAGGGCAGTGGATCTTACCTTGCTGGACTCTTGGGGGGTGGGATCTGTGAGCTAGACCACTTGGCTCCCTGGCTTCAGCCCCCTTTCCAGGGGAGTGAGCGGTTCTGTCTTGCTGGCATTTTAGGTGCCACTAGGGTATGAAAAAAAAAACCTCCTACAACTAGCTCAGTCTCTGCCCAAACAGCCTCCCAGTTTTGTGCTTGAAACCCAGGGACCTGGTAGCATAGGTACCAGAATGGATCTCCTGATCATGAAGACCGTGGGAAAGGGTAGTATCTGGGCCAGAGTGCACAGTCCCTCATGGCTTCCTTTGGATTGGGGAGGGAGTTCCTTGACCCTTGTGCTTCCTGGGTGAGGCAGCGCCCCACCCTGCTTTGGCTAGCCCTCTGTGGGCTGAACCCACTGTCTAACCAGTCTCAGTGAGATGAACCAGGTACCTCAGTTGGAAATGGAGAAATCACCCACCTTCTGTGTTGATCTCGCTGGGAGCTGCAGACTGGACCTGTTCCTATTTGGCCATCTTCAAGTTTCTTTTTTTTTTTTTTTTTTAATCCATTCTAGTACTGGTGGCACAATCAATGATTGACATTGAAATGTCAATCTGGAAATATAATTTTTAATCATTCTCAAGAACATTTATGAGATAACTATTTTGGGCTAGGCAGTTTGGAAGAACAAATCCTGTGCTCAAAATCATTCAAAGTCTGGTAATTTTCTATTAAAGGAGGGAGGGTGGTTGATGTAATAGAAAAATAAAGGGATGTGCAGTCAGACAAATTTGGATTTGAATTTCAGTTCACCATTTTCTAACTAAGTTACTGTCTAGGAAACTTTCCTGGAAAGTAACCTAACTTACCTGAGACTTTGCTTCCCTTCTTGCAAAATAAGATAATCATGGGTGTGTGACAGTCACTGCCAGTTGCCTTGATAATACTTATTCCTCTCCTTCTCCCTATTTTATTGGGGTGGCAATGTACCCAGCTAATAAGCTTGATTTCTCAGACTCCCTGGAAGCAAGTGGTGGTCAAGTGACACATTTCTGATGAATGAAGCCTGAGCAAAGGGGAAAGTAATAGTCTTGAGGTCACAGGGATAATGGGGCTAGGCAGATCCTGTGGGGCCTTGAGGCTGTTTTAGGGCTTTGGATTTTACCGAGTGAAAGGGAAGCCATAAAGCATCCTGAGAGATGACTACTCCAGATGCTATGTTGAGAGTAGACTGGAAGGGTGAGGAAGGGAGATCTGGTCAGAAAATGTTGCAGTAATCTATGTGAAAGACCATGATGGCTTAAACTAGGTTGGTGAGCTGTAGAGATGGCACAAATTGTCTGATTTTGGATAGGTTTTGGAAGGAGAGTTCACAGGATTTGAAAATAGAATAGTTGTGGAGAGTGTGATTAAGATAATTAAGAAATAATCCAAGTTTTTGGCCTGAGTAACTGTCAGGATGTGATTGCCCTCAATTGAGAGGAGGAAGGCTATAATAAAGTGTGTTTGATGGGAAAGGCTAGGAGTTCATTTCTGTTTATGGTGAATTTGATGTGTCTACTAGAAATCCAAGAGGAAATGTGAAGTAGGTAGTTTTGTGTATAAATCTGGAGTTGAAGAGAGAAACCTGTGCTGAAGAAGCAAATTTAGGATTCTAACGTGTGTTTAAAACCGTGAGATTGGATGAGATCACCAGAGTTAGCATAAGTAAAGGAGAGGTGTGTGTGTGCCCTGGACCAATCCACCATTATGAAACAAGGAGAAAAGAAAGGAGACTGAGAAGGAAGATCTAGTAAGGCAGGAGGAAAAGCAAAGGGGTGTTGTCTTGGAAGCTAAGAGAGGGGGTGCTCCACTGTGTCAAAGGCTGCAGATTAGTCACTCTAAAATTCAGACAAAGAATTTACCATTAGATCTAGCACCATGGAGGTCATAGGTCACCACAGGGAAAGCGCTTTGTGCCTGCTAGATGTGCCTTGGGGGAAATGGAAGGGGAGGAATTGGAAACAGAAAGTAAACAGGATTCTCAAGGAGTTTTAAGGCAAAGATTTAAGATAGTTGTTAGTAGGAAAGTGGAATAAGGGGCAAGAGAAAGTGGTGTGTATGTGTATATATATGTGTGTGTTTAGAAAAATTACATAATAGTATCTTGATGAAAATAATCCCATCATCAAAATTTTGATGATGTTATAGAGAGGAAAAATGGCTAATCACTTTAAGTAGGATAGAGGAGACATAATCTAAAACACATTTAGAAGAGCATGTACTTCTTTATGTATACCATCTGTAGTTAAGGCATGGGTGGTTATGGAAGAAACAAAAGGCAAAGTCTGTTACTTCAAAGTACATATAGTTTAGCTAGGGAAATGAGAACATTATGTACCCTGCTACCTCCTTAGAGTATGTCCTACCCCATCCTTTTTGTTTCATGCGTTGTGAAGATTCTTCGACTCACAGTGAGATGGACACACTATTATCCTTCTTTGTTATCTCTGAGCAGAGAATTTCACAAGTGGTATGCATTCGTCAATTAAATTCACCATACCAGAGGACTACCATAATTTTACCTATATTTTATGATTGGTTTATAACAGCTTCATTGTGTTTCTTTAAACTTTCAACAAACTTTTTCCACTCCCTCTGCAATTCCAGGCCGTTTGCTAGGTGCTGGGTTTGGAGAAATAGGAACTCTGTACTTAAGCAAGTAATGAGACCCTGAAATAAAGCAGTGGTGTTGACAGCAGGGTAGAGGGAATGGGGCATGTTAGAAAGAGATCCAGAAAGTAGAATCAGCACAATTTGGTGATTGCCTAGCAATGAAAAATTGGTGAGACTGAGGAGTTTAACTTTCTTTTGAGAATGTTCTAAATACAAATTTCAGTTTCTACAATAATTAGATTGATAATCATATATTATTACTCATTTTATTTGACTTCTTAAGTTAGTTTTATTTGTGTTTTCCTATAAATTAATCAATTTCATATACATTTCTCATCGTTTTACCATCAAGTTGTATGTAACATTCTGTTTACATTTTAAATATTTTGTAAATAAATTTGCATTTCTACGATTTTACACTGGTGCTTTATCTCTTAGCTTTTTGAAAATTTTAAACGTTTCACTAACCTCTGTGCTTACCTTTTTGCTCTTTCATTTCTTGCTTTCCTTAAAATTTTCATTGATTTTTCCCTTCAGATTCTAGAATTAAATATTTACTTTCATTGTTTCCATTCTTTCTTATTTAATAATAAAAGCTTGAAAAATACAACTTTTCCTCTGAATATAGTTTTGACCACATCCCACTTCAATAATCCGAGTAGTGTGTCATTCCTACTTGACCCCACTTGATTTCTCATATACTTTAGTTTTAACATACATTGATGTTTTTACTTTTATTAATAGGTTAGAGTCTAACTTTATGGTATTCCGAGAATATATTGAATTTTTCATGGAATAATAGGTGATAAACTGAAGGCCTGCTATATAAAGTGATTCCAAAGTGATAGAGAAATTGTTTTCTGTTTTGTGTGAACCTTGAGTTCTGAAATAGGAAGTAGGCAGAGGAAGAGAGAGGGAGAAAGAAAAGGAAAGGATATTCTTACTTTTAGTTGAGCAAAGCATTGGTAGGCCACAATTAAATAGAGCTTTATTGGCCTTCTAGGTTGTAGGAAATTATCTAATTTTATTTTATTTCTGATACTTTATTTTTGATATTTCCTTGGCTTTATATATACTTTTTTGGTTTTATTTATTTTTTTTTTAAAGATAAGGTCTTTTTCTGTTGCCCAGGCTGGAGTGCAGTGGCACGATCATAGCTCACTGCAGCCTCAAACTCCTGGACTCAAGTGATCCTCCCATCTCAGCCTCCCTATATATACTTTTTCATTTTTCTTTTTGGAGATGGGATCTTGCTATGTTGCCCAGGGTTGGCTCAAACTCCTGAGCTCAAATGATCTTCCCACCTTGACCTTCCAAAGTGCTGGGATTATAGGAGTGAGCCACAGTGTCCAGCCTTTATATATACTTTTATACCTTATTTCTGATATTTTATTTCTGTTACTTGGGTTTCAATGTTACTGTATGTTTTCATTTTTCTGTCTTCATAAGCTTAAGTGAAATGTTAAGAGTGCCTGCCTTGTAGTCTTCCTTATAGCTGGGTACCTGAAAGAATAATGACAAAATTAATACATGATTAATTTATGAAAATTTTAAAATACAAAAAGTGAATTTAGAGCTATAACTTTGTCACCCAAAGACAATTATCAGCATTTTTACACATCATGAATATGCTTGCTTATATAGAACAGTAATATTATAAGTAAAAAAAAATTATAATCATTTAGTAAATATTGTGTGTAACTTGAGTATTTCACTGAACAGTATATGTGTTATTTCCCCATATTACCAAGTATTCTTCTATAACATGCTTTTAAAATGGATGCCATTCTGTAGTAGTATTATTTATATATACTCTTTTGATGAACCTGTATATATTACCTTTAAAATATATATATATTTTGCTATTATGAACTTCCTTGTGCATATATTTTCTATAGATCCCTGTGGTTTTCCTAGGATAAACTTCCCAAGGTGTTTAAGAATTTGTGGGGAGAGGCACCTCAGCGCTAGGAAGCTTAGCTCTATGTTGCAGGTTGCCCTTTAGAATGATGGTATCAATTTACACCCTCACCAGTATTGCACTTAGGCCCAATGGATATTACCATTTATTGCTATCTTTCTTATTAGTTTGCTAGGTCTGCCTTAAGAAGATACCACTAGCAGGCACAGAAATTTATCTTCTCACGGTTCTAGACAATAAAAGTCTAAGATCAAGGTGTCAGCAGGTTTGGCTTCTTCCCAGCTCTCTCTCCTTGTCTTGCAGATGGTTGTCTTCTTGCTGTGTGTTCACATGGTCCCTGAGTGCATGAACGTGCCAGGTGTCTCTCTGTGTGTCCAATTTTCCTCTTCTTGTACAAACACCAGCCAAATTGAATTAGGGCCCTACCTCAATGGCCTCATTTTAACTTGATCACTTCTTTAAAGTTCCTATATTCAAATACAGTCACATTCTGAGAAACTGGCGGTTAGGGCTTCAACCTATGAATTTGAAGGGTAGGACACAATTTAGGCCATAACATGCATCTTTGTTGGAGAAGAGGCAAGTAATGCTATCTAATTGTTGTTTTCATTTTTATTTGTTTAATTATTAGTGAGGTTAAACATTTTATATATTTACTTACCATTTGTATTTCCCCTCTTCATATTCTTTGTCCAGTTTTGGATATTTCTAGTTTCTTCTTATTCTCTACATCTTCTTATCTTTTAAAAGATATATATATTAATATATATGCATCTTGTTGATTTATAAGAGCTCCTTCTATATTATAAATATTGGCTGTCAAATATATTGAAAAATTTCAATTGTACCAGTCAGCTTTAATAATCTTCACATTTTGATATATAAATGTTTTTAAAATTTAAATGTTCCTTTTTGGAGGACATTAACCAGTTTTTCTAATGGATTCTTGAGAAATACATCTTCTTAGTGTTAAAGGTATAAAATACCTTTATACTTCTTAGTATAAAATACCTTTAATATTTCTTAGTATCAAAGGTATAAAATACCTTTTATGTATTAAACTATTACATAAATGTGAATGAATTCATTTATTTTTATATATGGAATCTCTATGTTGTTTAATAACATGATTTTATAATACATTTTAAGAAAATTGCAGGGCAAGCCTTGCATCTTTTTTTTTTTAAAAAAAACTTTTTCCTTATGTTTCTTTTTTGCCATTTTTTTCTTCACATACATTTTATAATTATTTTGAAAAATCTTCTGCATTGTCTAATGCCCCCCCGCCACCGATGCTATTGGGATTTGCATGTGTAATTTCATTAAATATTTGGGCTGCCCCAAAGTTTAGCCCTCTGTCACATAAGGCAGAGAAATCCCCACAGCAACCCCAGGTTTCATGCAGTAAACCAGGCTCCAATTTCTGACCTCCCTCCAGCAAATTGAGTTAGTTTTGGTGACCTCCCGGGAGCTGAATTCCCAGCCTCTTTTGCCTGCCTCTGCATCTGGAACCCAGGAGGCCCATGGCTTCAACTCCACTTATTTATTTCACCCCTTTGTGTTTCAGATGCACAGAGACAGTTACTTAATTTTTGATAATGACCAGGCTATTTGAATTATCCATTTATAACCTAAGTGTCATTGCTATGTATTTAGAACAGAGGAGCTTTCAAAGCATGAATTTTTAATACCCTTTAAAACAGAAGATAAGCAATTGATCTTGTATTTTTCCTTTGTAATTGACGGCCTTGTTGACCTCTCTTCCTAGTTTTCATGTTTCATTGATTTTTTGGGTTTTCCAAAGAAATTACTGACTTGAAAATGTTACCAGTTTGGTCTTCTCTTTCCCATTTTTAGATTGCTTATTATTAATACTGTCACATGTGGCTGAATGACAGGAATACATTCTGAGAAATGCATTGTCAGACAATCTGGTTGCTGTGTGAATATCATAGAGTATACTTACACAAACCTACATGGTATAGCCTACTATACACCTAGCCTGTATGGTATGGTTTATTGCTCCTAGGCTACAAACACGTACAGCATGTTACTCTTCTGAATACAGTAGGCAATTGTAACACAATGGTATTTGTGTCTCTAAATGCAGACAAGGCAATGCATTGCACTACAATGTTAGGACACATACAGTGTCAGTAGGTGGTAGGAAGTTTTTAGCTCCATTACAATCTCATGGGACCACCATTGTATATGTGGTCCATTGTTGACTAAAACATTATTATGCAGCATATCACTGAATTATTATTTGTTCTCTTTGCACCAGCTAAAGCTGTAATGATAAATAAGGTTGGGGAAGATGGGGTAGTAAGCACGCTATTTTGGAGAAGCTTGTGGAAGCCAAAGTGGCTGGAGTGGGCCGGAGAAGGAGCACAAGAGGTCAGACCACCTCTGTGCATGAGATTAATCTGGTTGTATATATTTTTCATCACCTTTATATGTCAATGACTGATTACACAGATTGGCTGATATAAAATCATGAGACCAAAACTTTTTAAAAGAACTCTGTAGAGTAGATGTTGCGCTATTGTCCTTCAGTTTTTAAGACTGAGAAAAAGAAATTTGAGATTAATTATTTTTCTCTCTGCCTGGGTTTTGCATTTGCTCTTCTTTTTTTGGAATTTAATTTTATTGCCCTGGAATATGTCTAGATGTTGGTCTTTCTTTAGTAACATTACTTTGTATATGGTAAATCCATTTGTTCTGCACCTTCCTATCTTTTTTAGTCCAGAAATAGATCTAATGGTTATGTCTTTATTACTTCTTTTCTGTCTGCTCTAGACTCTTCTTTAAAAGTTAATAATCATTCTTGTTTGGGATCTTTGTTTTCTATTCTCTGTATCATTCATCTGTTATAATTTTCTGTTTTATTTCTTCTAATATACATTTTAACGTCTCTAACATATTTTGTTTTCTTGGAGGAAAATTTTATGTACTGCCCTTAACAGTTTATCTTTTATTTCACAGTATTGTTTCACTTCGTCTTGTATTTTATTTCATATTCTGTATTTTTGAAAGCAGAGAGTATCTTTCTGACCAAGATTTCTTTTTTTGTAATGTCTTTATCAATATTATTCTCTTCCTCTGTATCTTGCATGATATATTCTCCCTTTTTTATATAGAGGAATCTTTTTCTTTCTAATTATCCACGAATGAAGAACAGGCTATCCAAGCCCATTAGCAGCATGGGAAGCTGTGACTTGCAATCTCTAACTATCTTCCATCACGTATTCAATGTCTGTTGATATAACTTTAAATTACTTGCTCAGTAGTTGGACTGCCACAAAAGGGCACGGGAAGGGAGTTAAAGCCCTTGGGCAGTCCAAGCTGAGGATCATTTTTTTTTTCTGGCTTTGTAGGAGCAGCTTCCTATATCTGTCTGTTAGGCCATTCCACATCAGCTATATTGTGTGTTTGTGCTGTGTCTCCTTCTTTATGATGCAGCCATCTACATCCAGATATAAGTGCCCACCTCTCAAATCTTAGAGAATCCTTGCCCCCCTCCTGGCTCTTTTTGATGCACCCATTTTATGAGCCAATTGGGCCTTTCAGCACAATTGTTTTGAATGCTGCAGATTCCCATGGCAAAGGGCCTTTCCAAGTGGTGTGCTCCTTCTGTCCTTAGACCCTTTCCTTGACCTCTAAATCAGAGACTTTTGAAAGAATCTCTTCTATTGTTTCCAGGGTCTCCCTTATCTATTCATGTGCTATGTTCTCAAGAAGCTCTTTATTATTTTTCTATTGTTGCCAAAACAAGTTACTACAGAGTTAGTGGCTTAAAGAAAACAAATAGACATGCACACATATGTTTATTGTGGCACTATTCACAATAGCAAAGACTTGGAACCAACCCAAATGTCCAACAACAATAGACTGGATTAAGAAAATGTGGCATATATACACCATGGAATACTATGCAGCCATGAAAAATGATGAGTTCATGTCCTTTGTAGGGACATGGATGAAACTGGAAATCATCATTCTCAGTAAACTGTCGCAAGGACAAAAAACCAAACACCACATGTTCTCACTCATAGATGGGAATTGAACAATGAGAATACATGGACACAGG
This sequence comes from Pongo pygmaeus, assembly GCF_028885625.2. NCBI lineage: Eukaryota > Metazoa > Chordata > Mammalia > Primates > Hominidae > Pongo > Pongo pygmaeus. The sequence goes on along the minus strand of NC_072376.2, from coordinate 160,079,893 downwards.
AAGGGGAACATCACACTCTGGGGACTGTTGTGGGGTGGGGGGAGGGGGGAGGGATAGCATTAGGAGATATACCTAATGCTAAATGGCGAGTTAATGGGTGCAGCACACCAGCATGACACATGTATACATATGTAACTAACCTGCACATTGTGCACATGTATAATAATAATAATAATAATAAGGTAACTGAATTGAGAATTGTATATGTTATAAAACTTTGGATCATTTGTAGATACTTAGTAAACTGTTAGTGAAACCTCCCTTTAAGAAATGTTTCTCTTAAATGTTAAAAAAAAAAGTATTTAAATTAAGAGTATATAACTAATTAGGATTGTATATTGTTCTCAAGACATAAAATTATGTAAAAATTCACATTTATCAATACATACAGCAAAACTGACAGCAAATGTAGTCACCTGTTCCTTGTATGCAAATAAAAGATGAAGCTAAAAAAAAAAAATAGAGTATCTTACAGTTCTGAAGGTCAGAAGTCTGACACACACACCTCACTGGGCTAAAATCAGGACCTTGGCAGGGCCGCATTCCTTTCTGTAGGCTCTAGGTAGGATACTTTTTTTTTTCCTGCCTTTTGCAGCTTCCCCAGGCCTCCTGCAAGCCTTGGAGTGTGGTTCCTCCCACCATCTTCAAAGCCAGCAAAGGCATCAAGTCCTTGTATCGCCTCACCCTGACCTCCTCTTCTGCCTCTCTTCTACTTTTAAAGACCCTGTGATTCCACTGGGCCCACCTGGGTAATCCAGGATAATCTCTCTCTTTTAAGGTTACATGATTAGGAACCTTAATTCCATCTTATTTACTCTTTATTATATAGTTTAGTGTGTTCATAGTGTATTTTAGGGATTAGGACCTGGACATCGTTGGGAGGACCATTATTCTGCCTGCCAAGGCCTCTGTATCTTTTTCAGCTGTATTATACCTCCGCAATATCTGGTGACACTTCCTTAACATTTCCGGCATAATCTTGATACTCTTACCAACTTTCCACGACTGATGCCACTTTTCGTGTACTTTATTTTCAATGGGAGAGCTACATGGGTATACTCAGGCCACCAAATTTTCAGGAAAGTGCAGATACTATTTATTATAAAAGGAATTATGTGACTTTTTCAGGGAGTTTCACCATGATTACATTTACATATTGGTTATGAAATTTGTGGTTATTCAGGTTATATTTATTTTCCTGGATTTATGGCTTTCTGTTGCTTTTTTAGGAATTTCTCTGGAAGTTTTGTTATCCAGGAACTCCCTTTCTCATGGACATTTTCAGCACACGGTGGATAAGGAACTAAATTTAGCCAGTTTTGGTTCTCATGTAAAAAATGGACTGAGGAATGGGTCAAAAACTTCTCATCTCAAAATCAGTGTACTCAATGCAAATTTGTTATATTTCTCTTATATTGAACATTAAGCTCTATTTATCAAACACTTCCCACATATGTTTTCCATTAGCTTTAAACCCTGGTGAATATTTGGAAGGTACCCTAGCTTTTAATGGTCCCTTGAGGAAACTGCTGAAATTTTTCCAATTCATTTTACATTCATTTTATGTTGTGAAAACTATTTTCTATTCTACTTTAAATTGTGTCTTAAAAATGTCAAGGGTTTAAATTTCTATGAACAACTTCTTTGAATTTTGTCTCATAAATTAGGATTCCCATGGGCATATTATTTTCCTTAACATTTTAAAATTTTCAAGATTATATGACATTGTAATATTTACTTATTCTCCAGGGATGCAGTCTCCAAAGAAATTTGAAAGTTTTTGTTTGTTTGTTTGTTTGGTTGGTTGATTGTTGTTTGTTTTTACATCAAAAAAATTTCCTAATTGGCTAGTAATACCTTAAATCCCAGCTGTATACTTCATATTTCAAAAAGCCTGAAGAATAAGCTGTCCCAAATGGCACTAAGATAATATCTATACATAAAACAACATATGAGTCTCTTGTTTCTTTATTACCAATAAACTGCAAGATTAATTTCTTTGTTTCCCTCCAAACAGCATTTTATTTGGAATGGAGTCATTGTAACCTTTTCTTTTATGCACTTAATGACCTAGATTTTTGTTGAACTCCACAATCTAAACACCATTTAGATCTACTAATGGTGTAAGCCTTCTGTGCTGACAGAACACCCCATGTGCTAACTTTCAGCTGGGGTCCCCCGATATAAAGTCTGCTGGTGAAAGTTGCTGAGCACTGTCGAGCTTATCAACAGACTTCAGTGAGGAGTGTGGCATTTCAGTGATACTAAGCCAGGGCTGTGCTGTTCAGACATACCATTCATCACCTCCTTCACAGGGCCTGGACAGGCATTCCTGCTTCTAATCAGTACTTATATGGTGTTGGGAACAAGGACAACAAAAAGATGTCTGCTGCATCAAAGTAGGACAGTCATTATATCTAGTGGTTGTTGAATTGGTCGTGTACTAATTACTCTCATTGAGATACATTGCTCAAGAAAAATGAGGAATGAATAGCAGCCAGGACAAGCGTGAATGAGAAAGAGCTTCACAAATCCTTAGGTTTGGTGTTTCAGAGGAACCAATTGTTGAAGAGAAGGCCAGAAGCAAATAACTGAAAATAGGCTCTTCAAGTATCTGCATTAATATACCAAATAAAGTAAAGTTTATTTTTATTTGGATTATGCAGAATAATATTAACGCATTCTATATAGAAAATCATACCATTGAACCAGTGGGCCCACCTCTGTCCAAGACTGACTTGCTGTGATCAGACCTCACTCTATTTTTAAACCTGCTGAGGTGTGGGAGGATATGGAGCCATGAATCTTTCCCTTCTTGGCACAAGATGAGTTGGTGGTGTCAGGTGTGGCACTGGCATGATTCCTAGTAGTGGTTGTTATAGCTCTCTTTGAAAAAGAGGTTCTCCTAGATATCCTACATTAGAAATTAACTAAATAAAGTATGGTTTGTAATTAAACAGATTATGAAGAAGTCATTAAAATCACATTCTTTAAGAATATTTAACTACACAAAAGTATATACATATTTTAAAGGTAATATATACAGTTTCATCAAAAGAGTATATATAAATAGTGCTACTACAGAATGGCATCCATTTAAAAAGCATGTTATAGAAGAACACTTAGTAATATGGGGAAATACACACATATATTGTTGAGTGAAATACTCAAGTTACACACAATATTTACTAAATGATTATAATTTTAACTACACAACAAAATACTCACTATTACAAAAAGGGGTAGGCAACAGGATGCAAAAATTATTAAAATGTACCAAAATGTTTTCAGTATTTGTTTCTGGATGTTAGCATTATAGTAAATTTAAAATTTTATTTTTTATGTCTTTTTTTTCTATTTCTTGGATATTCCACAATGACCATATGCTCTTATTATCATGGGGAAGATGTATTTTTAACAAAGAAATTTAAGGAAAATGCTTAAAGCAAATATTCCAGGCCTGGATCTATCAATTCCAAATTTTGTTGAATAAGATTTAGAGCTATGTGGACAATATTTAATCTTGAGATTTGGGTTATATTGGACAGGTAAAATGTTGGTTGAATATATTTTTAGTGGAATTTGATTCTCATGTTATTTCAGGGGGCTATTTTAAAGATAAATATGAAAGTAATAATTATTTTCAATATGTTAAATATGTACAAAGATAAGCTTTACGTTTTATATTTTTCAGTGGGAAAAGAAAAACTTAAGCTAGTGCAATGCTATGGTCCCAATGTTGGTGGCCACTGAAATTCACATGTGAAAACTACTCCTTAATGAAAACATATTAAGAGGTGGGCATTCGTAAGGGTGATAAAAGAGGCTCGAGGGACCTGTTTACCCTTCCATCATGTGTGGACATGTAGAAGGCACTATCTATGAGAAATAGGGCTTCACCAGGCACAGAATCTGCTGGTGCCTTAATGTTGGACTTCCCAGTTCCCAGAACTGTGAGCAAAAAATTTCTGCTGTTTATAAATCACCCACATTTTATTTGGAATAAATGATTGTGGAAATTTGGTTATTCCACATCCACATCACCTTTTAAGTACTCAATAGATATTTTTCTTAATGAATAAATAAGTGTCTGTTTCAGTCAATCTATTGTAGAACAATTATTGCCAGTGACAAAAGTCATTGTTTGTCTGCACTTTGGCTAAAACTAACAAATAGAGAGAAAGCTGAACTCAACAGTAAGCAATTTTGAGCTGTGAGCATGTTATGTGAAGTTATTCTATGTTCTATGATAACCATGAAAATATCATTTAGTGTTATTTCCAGGATATACAAAAATGTAGGAGGTAAGCTCTTTGAAATTCACCTCTTATTTTCTTTATGCTACAGAGAAAGGGGAGGGTGGAAGGTAAGAATAACATCTTATTGTTGAATGACAGTAATCTACTGAACTAGTGAAGGCAAGAAGATATGATGCTATAAAACAATGAATCGGGAATCAGATTTATTTGGTGTCTCCATCTGCTTTGTGGTTAATTTGTGTCTGTTGGTTGCTCTGTAGGCCTTAGTTTTTTCAAGTGTAAACTCAAACGTTTGTTCTAAAATTAGTTCTAAAATTGTCAGATTGCAGAGGCCCAGGAAAGCTACAGAATCTGGCAATGGCAATAGTGAGGGGAGAAGCAGGGTACCTATGAGCCATGTTCACCCTTTCTGATCAGATTGCCACTTTGCTTATCTGTTTTTGGAAACTGGTTGTTTTATGGCTTCCAATGCAAAACAAATAAACACCCTCCCTATTTATGAAGAGTTGTTTTGGTGGGAGAGGCATGGAACCACTTGTTCAAATGAGTGGGGTTAATTTAAGCTTTATTTTAATATATATAATAATGTTTGAGAATTATTTTTAAAGACTTGCTGACACTACAGGATTGCAATTCATTGTTGTCAATGTGCTTTGTTCTGGAGGTGTGGTTTTACACTAGCTAGTTATTATTTCATGTGGTTAGTTCAGTGTTGAGATGAAATCAGTCATCAAGTTGTAAGCGGTGAGTGTCCCTATAAAAGAATGGGATCTAATGGCTGAAAAAAAAATAGTCCCTGATGGGAAACCAGAAAATCTGCATTCTATTCTCATCACCCACTGGCTAAAGGAAGGGGGACAATATAATAGAATTTTCTGCATTTTGCTTTTCCCATCAGCAAAATGGAGGTAGCACATGTCAACCGTCAGCCTCCACTGAGGTTTTCCTGGGAATCAACTAAAAAGGCTTTTCAAGTGCTCTCTGGGGGAGACACAGTTTGTATTTAAACGACTTTGACAACCATCTTGGAACAGCTTCACTTGGCATTCTAGTGAATGAGCTCAGATAATTTTTTCATTCAATTTATTATTTTATTGATACATAATAGCTGTACATATTTTCAAGGTACATGTGATAATTTGTTTTTTGTTGTTGGTTTTTTTTGTTTGTTTGTTTTACTTTAAGTTCTAGGATACATGGGCAGAATGTTCAGGTTTGTTACATAGGTATACGTGTGCCATAGTGGTTTGCCACACCTATCAACCCATCATCTAGCTTTTAAGCCCCACGTGCATTAATGCTCTCCCTCCCCTTGACCCCCACCCAACAGGCCCTGGTGTGTGATGTTCCCCTCCCTGTGTTCATGTGTTCTCATTCATTGTTCAACTCCCACTTACGACTGAGAACACGCAGTGTTTGTTTTCTGTTCCTGTGTTGGTTTGCTAAGAATGATTTTTTTTCTTTTTTTCTTTTTACTTTAAAGAGCCTGGATACTTTTAGAATGACTTTTTCTTACTCTTATATAACTGAACTACTAATAACTTAATTTTCCCCAAAGGATTATTTCCTTTGTGAGCTTGAATGAGGGAGAAAGAAAGGAAGTATGGCAAAGTTTACATAATAGACTGCACTTGAGTGTTTTAACTATAGTAAAGCACAATGATCTTGCTTCTCGCCTGGGATGACTAGTTGTTCTGAGGTCTGGAAAGTCTGTCAAGACCTACATCCATGAGAGAGAAACTTATTGACCACAGTCCTGTGTGTCTTCAACCTCATGGGTCACCCAAAGTTTTCTTGTGACCATAGAAAGATAATTATTATCTTTTCTCTGCTGAGATGTTTGTGTTCTCTTAGATTTCAGAAGATTCCAGCAGTTATAAAATATAAGGCCAATATTTTGCAAAGACTCAACAACTTTTTTGGGAGAGCTAAATTTGCAATGCACAGTAATGTATCTGCTTTCATCAAATAATCAAAGGCTTCCATATTGGTATAATGTAATTGTAAACTAGCCCACATTTTTTAGAGGAACCAACTAGACCTAGAATTGCAGTAATAGATTCCTGGACTGCAAAATTAAATGCCCCAATAGTTTGCCTCTGTATCCAAAGTCACGGTTATCCATTCACTGGGTGACGTGTGTTACATGCCCTTCTGTACTCAGGAGTATTAGTTCCCTTTCATTAATAATGTGCAAGTTAAAAACATATATTTTTTCTTAAGTAATAAATAGGATCATAAAATGTAATAGATAATGAAGTTCCTCCTATGGGCAAAATCTTAAATTTGCTTAAACCTTGAATTTGGTTAAGTCTTTTGCTGTGAGTGTAGAATTTTCCATCTCCAAATGGGATCAAATCATTTCTTGACTGTGTTCAACTAATTTATTTTAAGGATGTTCATTTTCTTATACACAGATTTTCTCATGCTATTTACTTTTCTTTCTTTTGGAATACGATGCATCATTCCAGGTCTTCTTCAAATCCCATCTCTTCCAGGAAAGCTTTCTAGCCATGAATGGCTCACAGTGTTCTCTCCCTTATAGGAACTTTCTTAGTACATGATTAAGAATTTCTTTGATCTTTATTTTTGTGTAGTCATTTATCTTCCACTTCTTTTTTTTTTTTTAAACACACATTTTTATTGTGGCAAAATATGCATAACATACAATTTACCATTTTAACCATTTTTAAGTGTACACTTCATTGGCACTAAATGCATTCACATTATTGTTCCATCATCGTCTCTAACCTTCTCCAGAACTTTTTCATCATTCCAAACTGAAACTCTATGTCCATTAAACAATAACTCCATATTCCCACGGAACCCTACCAACCTTGGTAACCATCATTCTACTTTCTTTTTTTTTTATTATACTTTAAGTTTTAGGGTACATGTGCACAACGTGCACGTTTGTTACATATGTATACATGTGCCATGTTGGTGTGCTGCACCCATTAACTCGTCATTTAACATTAGGTATATCTCCTAATGCTATCCCTCCCCCTCGCCCCACCCCACAACAGGCCCCAGTGTATGATGTTCCCCTTCCTGTGTCCATGTGTTCTCATTGTTCAATTCCCACCTATGAGTGAGAACATGTGGTGTTTGGTTTTTTGTCCTAAACCATCATTCTACTTTCTATCTCTATGGATTTGACTACTTCAGGTACCACGTATAGGTGGAATCCTACAATATTTGTCCTCTTGTGCCTGGCATGTTTTATTCAGCATGATATCTTCAAGGTTGTAGAATGTGTCAGAGTTTCCTTCATTTTCAGGGCTAAGTCATATTCCACTGTATGTATATACCACTTTTGGTAATCCATTCACATGTTGATGGCCATCTAAGTTGTTTCCACTTTTTGGCTATTGTGACTAATGCTGTTATAAACATTGGCATGCAAAGCTTTCATATATATCTATATATGATTTGAGTACCTAAAACAAAATCTTTTAGATAAGACAAACTAATAAGACATTAGAAATCTAATACTTGGTGTTAACTGGGATGCCATACCTGGTGAAATTTTTGAATCATTTTGGAATTATCCATTATAGTTAGAGTGACCACATAATTTATCATCCAAACCAGGATAGTCTTGACAATAAAAATAATATGACTAATATTTACCTAGACAAAATCGGCACAAAACAGAACTATCCCAGGCAAACCAGGTCATGTGGCCACCTTATCCCTTTGAAAGGCAGTTTAATAAATAGAATCTTTTGTTTCCAGGTACTGGAATCTGTCATTTGAAAATATTGTATTTAATTTCATTGGAAATCGTGGTCAAATTTTCTGATTAGGAAGTATATTAGTAGTTTTAAACCTCTGGGATTCCATTTAGTGAGATGAAGTCAAACCCGTTATTCTCTTCTCATGGAGAATCTGAGATAATTACTGACAAAAGTGCTAGCAATAGAAAACAGTGGGTTCACCTAGACCTATCTGCTTGGTGCCACCTCTGTTAATAATTATCATTTCCTTAAATAATATCAAAGCACAGTATTAAGTGGTTAACTTAAGGGAAATATCTTCCATTTCTTTAGCAATTTCCACAACGTCTGGCTCAATGCCAGTATGGTGCCAAATAACAAATAAGTTCTCATTAATTACTTGTTGATGACCATTTCTAAAATGAATAAATGAACAGGTCTTCAACTAATACAAAATTATTTTTACTGGTTTTAACTATGGTTTCTGAACTCTGTGTTGTTCTGGGAATAATCACAGAGAGACTAGAAGAACATCATTGTAATTTTAGAAGCAGGAAACCCAATTTTTTGTATTGTTCTGAGACACAGTGGATAAACAGAAGGGTGATACTAGCTTAGAACATAGAAGGTTAACCTACTGAGTCAGAGGTTGGTAGTCATTATGCAGGAGTTGAAGGGGAGCTTCCTTGACTTTTAGATGTGGGCACTCAGGCCTCTGTGGTTGGTCAATATCTACTGTTGACTAATCTTTAATTCACTTACTGATCGTACTAATTGATAATTCTAGCATTTCCATTGGACTGATAAGGTATTTTCTTCACTCTAAGAGAATAAATTGGCATTCTGATTTACCAGTCTCCATGTACTTGGCTAATGTTAGTCTACAACCAGGAAGATAGTTATTCTCAGGTTTCTAAGCCTGCAGGGCTCAGGGCCAAACTGTTAGCTGTGGTGCTTAGGAGGCCCTTCTCATGGAATCTTCTATACTTCTTATACTACATACCTTGACATTAAGAGCACTAAAAAGAGCTAAAAAGAGACAAAGCCTTTTATCTCAAAAACTATCATATTTTAAGCATATAGAACATAGCAGCACACTTTTAAATGCAGAATACAACAGCTTCCTCTCAATGCTCCATGAACAGTTTCTTTTTCTTTCTTTGTTTTTTTTTGAGACAGAGTCTTGCTCTGTTGCCCAGTCTGGAGTGCGGCGGCATGATCTCAGCTCACTGAAACCTCTGCCTCCCGGGTTCAAGCAATTCCCCTGCCTCAGCCTCCCAAGTAGCTGGGACTACAGGTGCATGCCACCACACTCGGCGAATTTTTTGTATTTTAGTAGAGACAGGTTTTCACCATGTTGCCAGGATGGTCTTGATCTCCTGACCTCGTGATCCACCCTCCTCAGCCTCCCAAAATGCTGGGATTACAGGCGTGAGCCACTGCACCTGGCCTCCATGAACACTTTCAACAGGGAGTGCAGATGACCTTCTGAATGCAGTTCTGAGTGACGACATTTAGTTTCTTTTTTATGTATTTAAAGAGGCATAGAAAGAGAAAAAGAAAAAAGAAGTTCAGAAACAGTCAAAAGGGACTTAAGATTCCATTTTTTTAAAATGAAGTCTCATGAACACTAATCAGTTTAATTTTTTTAAGTTTTATGTGCCCATGTGGTATGCTTAAAGAGATAACTACACATTTATATAAAAGAAAGAGCCAGAGACGGAAGGGGACAATTATGGTGACCCAACATGGCTAAGATGGAAGATTTTTTCTTTTTAAATTTTAAGTACCTGCACACCAGAGGGACTTAGGTCAACTGGCTACTGCAATCCTAATTCCTCAAGTTTTCCAACTAGGTTGGAAGAGAGCTGAGGGACCTTTTGGCTCTCCATGGAAATTTGAGGCATGTAGGAGTCACTATAGATAGGGAGATTTGAAGGTGTAAGAAAGGGAAGCTGAGCTGTAAAGGATTTTTTTTTTTTTCTCCACAGTGTAGCCATGTAATCCCAGCACTTTGGGAGGCCGAGGCAGGCGGATCACCTGAGGTCGGGAGTTCGAGACCAGCCTGACCAACACAGAGAAACCCCATCTCTACTAAAAATACAAAATTAGCCGGGTGTGGTGGCAGGTGCCTGTAATCCCAGCTACTTGGGAAGGCTGAGGCAGGAGAATCACTTGAACACCTCGGAAGGCAGGGGTTGTGGTGAGCCAAGATCGCGCCATTGAACTCCACCCTGGGCAACATGAATGAAATTCTGTCTCAAAACAAACAAACAAACAAAAAAACCAAACCAAAAACAAAAAACAAAAAAAACCCACATGCCTTTGATTTCACTTTTTGTTTACCTAGAAGTGGCAGTCTCTTCATGTGTAAGGTAATGGCAGTTGCCCTTTTGAATTTGAAGTGTTTGAGGAGGATTGAAATGGAAAGAATTTTAAAATTTATTCTCAGAATGGTGAGAAGTAATGGCGTTGGTAGAAAAATCATGCTAGCGTCTCACGTATTTCTATTTTCTCACAGAAATTGTAGAGCTAGATCTTTGGCATTTGTCCTCCATCTAGATACAGTTTTCTTTGGACATCTTCTCAGTCTTTTGGAAAAAAAATTGAATTTGGAAGACAGTACTTAAAGACATTTATTTTCTTCTTTAGGATGACTTTTTTTTTTTGGTTGTTATACAACACAATGACAATAGCTACTATTTTCAAATGTCTATTGGGTTTTTAGGGGTTTTTTGCACAGTATCCCATTTCATCTTCTTACCAACTCTGTAAGAAGTGAATCGTAAATATAGTAAACTTTATTTACTGCCCCTGTTTAATTTAACTAAGGTGGCTTAAAGGAGGGAAGTCAGTTGTTCAAGGGTACAGAAGAATTTTTTTTAAAACCCACGAAATATCATACAGGAACAATGTTATGTAAAAGAGCAGGTTTCCAAAGCTGATGAGACTGGCTTGTTGTATAACTTATATGATGCAAATGGTGTTTTGGTTGAGGAAAATACTGTGATTGGAGGCTCATAGGAAACTAACACTCTGTTTCCCCTAGGAGTGATCATTTGACATTTACTGATTCAGTGATTATGGCGACTTTATAGAACATGGCTACCACAAATAACAAGAATCATCTGTATACAGTAACTCCTTACTTAATGTCATCCATAGGTTCTTTGAAACAGACTTTAAGTGAAATGATGTATAACAAAACCAATTTTACCATAGGCTAATTGATATAAATGAGTTAAGTTCCTATGGCATATTTCTAGTCACAAAAATTCACCAAACTTCTAAATAAAGATGAAGACACTTCTAATATTAAACATTGAAATAAATGTGATATATATATACATTTAAGAAAGATTAATAAAAACAAATAAGGTAATAATTTACCCAGTTATTCCAGCTCAGGGTTGCATATGGCCTGATTCCATCCCCGCAGCTCAGGGCACGAGGCAGGAATCCCACCCTGGACAGGATGCCATCCCACCACAGGGTGCACTCACCACTCCCACACTCACTCAGGCGGGGACCATGGAGACACACCAATTCACTCCACGTGCACATCTTCAATATGGGAGGAAACCAGAGTACCTGGAGAAAACCCATGTGGACCTGGGAGAATGTGCAAATTCCACGCAGACAGTGCCCTTGGCTGGGAATTGATGCTTTTCCTCATCAATGTTGTAACAAAATAACATTGAACAAAACAATATTAGTTGAGGACCTGCTGTATTCACCAGGGATAATGCAGTGGATTCTAAACACTATTTGACTCCTCTGAGAAGGAGGACTCTGTTTGTCTTTTAACACATCTTTGGGCTTGTTTTCTTTCTCTTTATGATGGTTCCTTCATTTTTATGTTGTTCTCAAATTCCATATCAAGTAAGAGCTTTTCTTAGCAGAACTGACAATCTGGGAATCAAAGGATGTTGACGCCATGTGCCAATATTACATTACTTTGGATTGAAACTGTCATCTTCAGTCAATGACTGCAAGTCTGAGTGTAGTGTTTAACCAATGAGGCGAGGAGAAATGGCAGTGACACAGCCTTCAGGTGGGATTATTCTTTGACCTGGGAATCACAGAGCATCATCTTTGTATTCAGCAAGTATGTGAGCCCAAGTATGTATTAATGCCCAAGGCACTGTGAGTGGCTTTTGCATCTCCTCGGAAAGAAAAGCGCTTCAAATATATATATAACTTTGATAAAAAATGGACTTCCACAAAGAAGTGTTTTTTAGGATCATGTTTTCCAGGTTTGTTCTTTCTGAGGACCAGAATTTCGACTTTAATAGTCAGGAAGGTTCTACCCCATTGAGGTATCAATATGTCACAATCCCTGAAGGGATGCTTGAACTAAGCATTTTATGAACATAGCAAAAGCTCATGACTTAGCCAAGGCTGGGTAAAGAGTAGGCACTCAATACTTATTTATGAAATAGATAAATAAATGAATGATTGATAATCAACACTGTGCATTGGTAATTATATATATGTACACACACAATAAAACAAGTGACAAGGAATGTGTGCATGTGCTGTACAGTCTTGCTGTGATTTCCAATTCCTTCTCCCTGTAGAATTAGTCTGGAGCATGACCAAGAGAGTATATGTGATCCTGATCTGGTTTGAATTCCTCTTCATGCATGGGTCTAAGTTCCTGCTGGATAAGCTCCAAAAGGACAAGCATTATGTTTGTTTTTTCCACTGATGTATTCCAAGTATCTACAACAGTGCCTGGCACATAGTAGATACTCAATAAATATTCACTGAGTAAATGAATGAGCACTCATCATCTTTACATGTGTGCCAGACTGTTGTAGTCCCATGCTGTCTACTGGACTGTTGCTCTCATATGTCAGAGCCCTTTTGGGTAAGTGGGTAACATTACTTCTTTCAGTCTTTATCATTGTTTTGCTAGAGTTGTCTGCTCCCTCAAATCTGCTCTCAAGAAAGCCTGCTTCCTGCTTGACTTGACAACATGAGAATGTCTATTGCTGCATTTTTTGCCTCTTTCTGATTGCAGAGCTGTGACTACATTACTGCATTTATTGCCTGCCATAATGTGGTTAAAAAAGAGGCATTTGAAACTCTCTTCAACTTGCATGTTTCCAATGTGGACAGTGCGCAGGGACGTATGAAGAACAGCAGCTATAGGTTTTGACCAACAGTTGGAGGTTGTGAGGGTTAAATAGGCTTCTTATTTCTCATTGGTAGACAACTCCTTAAAAGGAGCACTCATGGCTGAGGAAGAATCTTTTTAGGTGTGAGCTGAAAGGTAAAACCTTAAAGGTTGGGTACACTTTCCTAACTCATTGATTTTGCTCTCTAAAAAAGATATCACTTTGATTTTTTAAAGCTGGGGAGCTTTTTAGAAAATACAGTTTTTCAGTACTGCACCCATTCATTTGTTCTGAGGTGTAGCGCAGAAATCTGGATGTTTATTCCCAGGTTACCATGATGAGAGAGAGGTTGTTGTTATGGAGAGGGAGTCGGGTAGGGAAAAGAATTCAGAGAGAAAGAAGATATCTATTGTATCGAGTGAAAACCCACTGTCTTTTGCAAGAATGCGCCTATGAAACGTTTCTGAGTTCCAGGGTGTTATATCTTTGTGCTTAGGGATGTAATGGGGTTTGTTGGAAGGACAGGTGAGACTATGCCCTGTTGATTGCACAAGCGGACCTCTTTGTTATTCAAAGTCCAGATCCATCTGAATTTTCCTCTCTGCTCTCTTCTGGGATATCATTCTGCTGACAACAGCATGAGATTTTAAGTGGCAATGTTTATTCATAAGGAATTAGACTTGAAATAAGCTAAGCAATAACATTTTTTTAAACCTCTAAAGCTCTATAGGCATTTTTTGTATTATTATTACTACTAAGAAAAACAGTATTATTGCTGAATCTTGTGGGTGCTTTGAGGCATGCAGTAAGCCAAGCTGGACATGGTAAGTAGGAAGGCCCAGGTGTGGCTGGTAGACTCACCTCTGGTGAGCGTGCTGTGAAATCAATTGAGTTGGCTTATGCTCTCTAGCCCCAGAAGGATAGGCTTTTCACATTGTATCCTTTAGCAGTTTAAAAATGTGTGTTCCAGGATTATTACTTTAAAAATTTTTGCCTGTGATCCTACACCCTAACAAATATGTTGTTTTTCTAGCAGATTTCTTTCTTTATTCTTATACATATATGCACATATTTTATACAGTTTTATTTATGGTATGGATACAATTTTCTCAATTTTTTTTACCAAACATTTTTCTCATTTTTTCTAATCTTCACAATTTTAATCATAGCAACTACATATTATTTGGTATTTTTATTTGATTATTGTACAATTATTAGATAGGTTGTTTCCAAATTTTTCTGTTATGAGTAAACCTAGGATTAATATGATATCTTCATGCCAACAGCTCCTCCAACAATTTGAGTTTTTATCTTTGGCCAAACACTCAAATGTGGGATTATAGTTGCAAAAGATAGAAACATTTTCCAGGCTCCCGAAAACTATTAGAAAAACCTCTGCGCTTGATTTTCTCATCCTTATGATGAGGTTATAATAGTATGTAAAGTGATTAGAACAATGCATTCAATACATATTGGTGGCCACAGCTGCCACCACTACCACTGTATTACTACTACAATATTATTTGTATTACCATTTCGGGGAAGATCAGCTTTATTTTTATGAATAAAAACAGACATCTTAATACAATTTTGATAATCAGAATGCTCATATAGGGTTTTTTTTTTTTTTGGTTTCTCTTTGTTTTTTTAAATTGATTTGAAGGCTATTCGGTTTTTGTCCTTCCTCTTTAATACCAGCTTTCGTCTTAAAATAGTTGCCTTCTTAATTTCCTCCTTTTCCTTACTTTTTCCTCATGATGCCATTTCCATATAGGAAAGTAAACTATGTGTCTCTTATATTTATATATAATATTCTTATATTGTATTTGGTGATGATAAAGGTAAATTGAAGAGGAAAAGGTGCTGGGAAAAGAAACACCATTGTCTGTCTCAGACTCAAGTTTAGCATCTATTCGGGTGGGATGTAAAAATCTGACCTCTGGTGGTTCTGACCTGTAGCTGCAGGTCAGACTTAACCAAGTCTGAAATGGAGCACAGAAAAATGTATCCTCCTGCAGTGGCTGAACTGGTATAGGGCTGATTGATTGTTAGAGTTCTTTTGTATTAGTTGTGATGATCATTCCTTATGCCAGTTAAGACACTCTTGCTTTCTTTCTTACCAAGGAATTATCTTATAGTTCAGTTCCTCAGAATGAAGGGCTTTAAATAAGTGTACCAAACATCACAGTCTCCAAAAAATATTTTCTTAAAACTACTAACCACTACCATCATCACCACAACCACCACTACAACCACCACCTGATGAATTTTATCTAGAAATTTCAGAGAGAAAAAATGGATTCTAAACATGAGCAAAAGGGAACATCAGAGGGATTAAAATTCTATTTTTTTTGGTCTTCAGAACTTCTTTAAATGGAGATACACCTTATCTCCTAATCAAATATTTTCAAAATTTTTACCTCCCAGGATTTAGGTTTTCTTAAAAAGTAAACTTAAAAGTCTCAAAAATAATTTTCAGATCTCATCAGATATCCATATTTATTTATTGATCATGTGATTAAAAGGGAATAATATGAATGAAGGAAATATAACTAGGTCTAAGAGGCTACAGGGAGTTTATGAGAAACACATGGAATATTTTTGTTTTTAATGGTTGTTTAAAATGATATGGGAAGGGTGTCCCTTTGCCTAAGCTTGAGAATAAATATTTATATTAAATTTTTATTATTTTGACTCTATAAAAACCTGTTTTCAAGGTGATTGAATTAATAGCACACAACTAAAAGTTAATTTGGTATTGTGTGTTTACATGTGTTTGTGCACAAAAGCTAGTTGAAAAGTGGAAGGATTTAATTAATCATAGCTATGTGTTTGGTTCACATGAAATTATAGACTGTGAGACAGTTGGCATTGAAAATAAGTTTATTATTTCTAGATAGATGACACATTCTCCTTTGGTCCCACCATAAGTAGGGGCTGGTGTCTATGTTATTGTCTCTAGTCAAGAAGGGGACTATTAGTGACATGTCCTTTGCAAATTGGTTCATCAATCTTCCCCAGAATTTATACTATTGACTTGACTTCAAATAAACAAGATCAATACTTTTCTGTAAAATAAGGTTGAGATTTGAATGTGTTTCTTGATCTCTTCCAAACCAAATCTTAGACTGATTAATGTTTAAAAGCTTACTAAGGAGCCCTGTCATTTCAATATGTTCTAATTATATATTATAGCTATGAATTATTTTTGAATTTGTATATATGTTGCAAAAAAGTTCAGAAATGCCAAAATATATAAATAGGACAATTATATATATATATATATATATATATTTTTTTTTTTTTTTGAGACGGAGTCTCGCTCTGTTGCCCAGCCTGGAGTGCAGTGGCGCGATCTCGGCTCACTGCAAGCTCTGCCTCCCAGGTTCACGCCATTCTCCTGCCTCAGTCTCCCAAGTAGCTGGGACTACAGGCGCCCACCAACACGCCGGCTAATTTTTTTGTATTGTTAGTAGAGACGGGGTTTCACCGTGTTAGCCAGGGTAGATTCGATCTCCTGACCTCGTGATCCACCTGCCTCAGCCTCCCAAAATGCTGGGATTACAGGCGTGAGCCACCGCGCCCGGCCTAATATTTTATTTTTAAAATATGTTGACATTATAATTTGTTTTAAATAATTTATTGAAATAAATGACGTTATAATTTATTTTAGTTTTCTTATTTGAGCAGAATTAGTTAGCAAAAATAAATAACTAATATTTATTGTGTGATAATTCTGTGTGAGACAGTTTTTAGTCTTCATATGTAGTACCTAATATAATGTTCCAACAATCTCATGAAGTACTATTATCCCTAATTTTGCAGATGAGAAAATCTACAGAAAGATTGCCCAACATGATACAGTAAGTGGCTACATGAGGAGGTGAACCCAGGTTACGTGACTACAAAGCCTATCTTATAAACAATGCAAATTTAAAATGGTAAAATCTACGTGTGGACCGATACTCTGTCCATGAGCCGTACCTCAAAACACACAACCCAGACATACGAAACTGCTTAATTAAAATCAGTTATAATATCTGGAAAACATTATCTACCATCAATGAATTTTACTAGTATAAAATGTATTTAAAACAAATCAGAAATCTATGTATATTTTGATAATATGAAGTCATCATTTTTTTCATACTTTAATTTATCCTGGGAATTTTGAGCAACCAGAAATTGGTTTAGAGAAGGAATTTCTTCTTTACTTAAATCCTATTCTAGTTCCAATCTTTTCAATTCACTGAACTTAAAAATAATTGCTATCCATATTTTTTTCTCACTAGCAATAATTGCACTTCTGGAAATGTATTAAGTGGTTTTATTATTTTCTAAATCCTGCTTGAATTTCTTTTTCCCAGTTGAATCCACACCCAAAGCCGTATCTTCACCCCACCACAAACCGTTAGCTTTAGAAAGGAAAAGAAAAACCAAAACAAAACAGTGTGTGTGTACCAAAGACTTATGTGTGCATAAGCAAAAGCAAACAATAGCATTAGCAGGAACTCGTGGACATTCCAGGGAAGGGGAGGAATTAGGCGGGGGAGCGCGCCTCGTTCCCTCTGATCTGATGCACAGACAGACACGGACACGGTTATCCCCTAGGGTCTGGAGGGCTGTCAGGGAGCCCTGGCTCAGTCTTGCTGAGTGACAGGCCCAGGGAGCCCCGACTCCCCGCTGACCCCGCTCGGCGCCTGCCTCAGGACGGCCGGGAGCTGCCGGGAGGGGCCGCGGTGCCTCCTGACAGCCAGACGCCAGGCACAGCTCTGGGGCAGAGGGGCGCAGCTCAGGGGGCCCTCTGAGAAGGAAGGGGGCGTCGCTTCAGGGAGGGAGGGAACGCTGCGCTTCAGGGGGCTCAGTTTGTGCAGCTAGGAATGCAGCTACTGCCCTCTGAGGATACAAACTCGCCCCTGATTGGCAATAGACCAGAGAAGAGCCTTGTTTCTAACTAAAATCCGTAACTCCCGGTCTCAAGCAGGGCATCAAGCCATTCCACCCAGGCAGTAACTACGGTTACTTAATTGGAGCAGCAAATACTGACTTGAGGCTAAGGTGTGCCATCTACTGTTCTAGATACTGGGAATATAGAGCTCTCAGAAAGCTGACAGTTTATAGAACTGGGTCTTTACATCTTATCCTCTTCCCACCGCCCAATTAGCATGGGACCTGATGCATGTAATAGACACTTGGTCATGTTCATTGATTGAATGAGAGCAGTGAAAGGTGCCAGGGCAGAGGGGATTGCGCAATGACCCAGCGATGAACCTGGTGGATCACTGTGTTTCCAGGTTTGCCAGCAGTGCTAAGATGGGTTTTTCTCCCACCTGGCTGCTGCTTCAACCTTCTCCTGATTTCTTCTCCTCAATCAGGCAGCTCAGGTGAGCCTCTCCTTTCAGTTGCTCAGACCATGATGGAGATGGATGTTCTAACAGCTGGTAGTGGCCTCTGAAAAGCCAGAGAGGAAATCAGGTGAAGTGGAGAAACACTTGTATTTTGAATGCCCAGAAAAGAGAGAATGGAGTAAACAGACAAGAGTGCAGGAAATGCAGAAAGTGGCAGGAAACACTGATGGATGAGGACAGACCTCTGCTCGGCAGTCAGGTGGCTGTGCTGCCTTCCATCCCAGAGGGGCTCAGAAATAGGATTCCAGAATCTGTTGGCAGAGGCCTGCAAATGACTTTAGCTGGGTAGGTCTGTTTCCACACAAACTACTCATTTTGCTCTTTGCCTATTAAAATGTAAACCACTGTGTCCCTTAAAATGTATCACACTTAAAAATGTTCCTGTAGCAGAGCCAGTTTCAAAGACGAGCAGTTGTACTCCAATGGTCAAGGATGCCTGTGGCTACTCAGAACTCCTGACTCTTTCTGTAATATGAGGGGCTGGAAACTGCTTCTCATCCATCTTGCCCTTGTAAACCATTTGGGCAGGCTGCAATCGCTACTCCCACCAGTGTAACTAGTACAAGTTAGGATCACTTAGACAATTGAATTTCACGGTAGGGAGAGGTTACGGGAAATTTCCTTGGCTGCAACCATGAAAACGAGAATTGTGGTTTGGATTTTTATTGTTTGCTGTTTGTCAATGAGAATATAAGGGCTGTATTTCTCCAGAAATCTCCAAGTCTATTCCTGATAGTTTGACAATTAGGATCAGGGATAATGAGAACCATGTCTGCGGAAGCAGAAGAGCCAATCTCCTTGTATGATGGGCCTTTCCCCTTTCAGAACCTGATGTCCTGCCACGGCCTTTCTTTTTTTACCCCCTGCCTGAATGGTGAGCTCTAAAATGGCTTCAGCATGTGAGACACAAAGATCGTATCCAAGGCTTGTTTCTGTGGCATGGATGAATCCTTTATCAGATGCCAAAAGTAGTTCCTGCTTTCTATACATGGGTCACAGCAAAAACTCTTGGGCTAGTGAGTGAAATTGTATGTTTTAGTCTTAGTGCTTTAATCTATATTTTTTTTTTCAGAAATGTTGGCTATATGAGTGCACTAAGAATGCTACAAAGTTTGGGCCTATTTTTCTCGATAATTAACAAAACTACATGAGGCTATTTACATTTTGGTTGTTATCTTCCCTCTGAATAGTAGGAGGCTCCTCATTATAGGCTCTGAAAGGCTCAGCTGATGAGATCTGATGAGATCTAAAGGGCCTGTGCTGCTGGGAAGCCACTCAGGTACATGGAGCAAATAACCTTTCCTGGCTGTTGACACATCCTGGCATGTGAGCAGATTGAAAAAGCCTTGTTCCACAGCTTGATATTAAGACGGATGTTACTGAACCACGGGGTTAGGGGAGTGTGATTAAAAAGAAAAAAACTAGATTTGTGTAGCCTGGGTCTAGGCAACACTAGGAAAGACGTAAAGTTTACCTTTATCATTTTCCCTTTTGTGTGTCTTTCATTTGCTTTGCCAAAGTAAAGTTTAGGGGTGTGTGTACATATTTGTGTGAATGTATGTGTATGAGTCTCTGTGTTTGTCTACCAGTGAGTTAAATCCCAGTCATCCAAAATAATAACATTCAAACTCTGTCTTCAGTGTATTATTGATAAAGCATCTACAAATCTTTAGCTAAGGATGGTTCTGTAATGCTATGGCCATTGCAATGTTATATAAGAAAGGTGTCTATGTTTTTCCTCACTTAGGTAATGTCTTTTTAATAATCCCCAACTCTGATATGTCATGGTTTATTTTAGTTAGTCTTCATTTAGGATCTCTTTCCTAAACGGCAATTAGCAGCACTTCTAACCCTTTCTAAAAGGAAAATATTCAAGTAATGCCTAAGGGAAAATATTGACCAGGGTAAAAGGTCAAAAGAAGAATACTCTGCTATGTTGAACTCTCAAGATCTGTTGACTGACCTGAGGTGACCATTACACAACTCACAACCATGAAGAACAAGGAAATTCAATCAAGAAAGCACTTATTGCAGAAAACCTTAAATGTAGACAAATTATGATTAATTTAAAAACATTGATGAAACTCATAGGCAAATTGTAGCAATATTTCAAAAATTTCTCTGTAATTGTCCATATATCTACCTACCTATTTGTTTCTATATGATGGACGTAATAAAATTGACATTCCTCAAAGTATATTACATCTGCAGGATGCTCAGGGCAAAGTAGTTCCACAGTAAATAATTTTGGGACTTACCACCTGCTTACCATATGTCTCTCTTACTAAGACAGTCAAAGGACTCTCTTACATAGAGAGTTCTGAGAAGTTCTGCAGTAAACAAGCCTATTAAAATTTATTCAGTTCAATGTTCTTCAAGTGTACTTGACTCCAAATCCTTCTTTCCAATGATACCTATTTTGCATTCTCTTTTTCTTATAAATGCAAAAAAACAGATGAATCTGTTTTAACAGGAAGCTAACTTTTACCAACATTGATGCACACACACAGTTTTAAACAAAATTTTTAAAGAAATCTTAACAGATCAATACTTATGGAACAAAAATTTTAACTTATAAAAATTTCTTATAGATTTCTAGGTTATATATATATATATATTTTTTTTTTTTTTATGACACGGAGTCTCGCTCTGTTGCCCAGGCTGGAGTGCAGTGGCGTGATCTTGGCTCACTGCAAACTCTGCCTCCCGGGTTCATGCCATTCTCCTGCCTCAGCCTCCCGAGTAGCTGGGACTACAAGCGCCCGCCACCACGCTCGGCTAATTTTTTTTTTGTATATTTAGTAGAGACGGGGTTTCACCATGTTAGCCAGGATTATCTTGATCTCCTGACCTTACGATCCGCCCACCTCGGCCTCCCAAAGTGCTGGGATTACCGACGTGGGTCACCGTGCCCAGCCTCTAGGTTATATATTTTTGTGGTTAATTTGTAGGAATATTTAAAGGAGCTCATATTTCTTATACTACATGTTAAATTAATAAATCATTTTGAAGCATATAGAATGATGGGCAATATTCCTGCCAAAAATACCTGAAAAAGATCTTCCTTCCTTGTCTCCCACCCTCTCCATTCAAAGAAAACCTCAGAGCAATTCTTGTTATGAATTTATATTAATTCTTAAATAATAGTAAGCCATATTCCTTGGTCTATCTAAGAACAATCCACCATCGCTAACTAGGGTTAGCAAGGAATGTAAGGGTTATTTATTTATTAGAATATTAAATAACGTAATTATTTCAAAAGGTTAATAATGATAAACCATTGAGAAGGATTTTGAAAGTCCATGATAAAAATTAAGCCTCTGTTTGTGTATAACTCTAGCTGTGAGCTAGGACTTGAAGAATAATTATTTAACAAGATAACTAGTACCCACCTCAAATCAATTGCCAATATCATCTTTAATGGTGTAAAACCATGGGAAATAAGAATGTCTGTCATTACCATGAACATTTCCATTTCAAACCAATACAATAAGATACAAAGTAGAAACAAGAAACCAACCAATAATAATATATAATAAAACACAAGGTTATTATTATTTTCAGATAATATATTAATCTAGGAAAACAAAAAATCATCCCACCAAATTTTCCAATAGTTCAGATAATTGGCTAGTATAGAATAAATGTGGGGAAAACGTCAATAGATTTTTCTCTAAATACCTAAAAACACTCTATTACCTGAAACTGAAGACCTCACTAACAATATCAACAACAACAAGCAAGAATCCTATATAAAGAAAACTTTAACAGTGTACTGAGTGATTTTCTCTTCCATAAATGATGAGTGGGACAAATGAAGATATAATCTGTTCTTGAAGAATAGATTTATTCAAATAAATATATCTATTCTTCCTTTTAATTTAAAGTATTAATGAATTCTAATTTAAAAACCTAATTTCTTTCTTAACTTGGAAAATATCCTGACATTAATTTAGAAAAATTAATATGAAAGGAAGAGCTAAAATGTTTTAAGAAGAAAAATAGTGGCTTAGAAGATTTTACTCTATGAGATATTTAAACTTGATTTGAATTCCTGATAATTAAAATAATATGGTATCAGGAAAAAATGGATAAGCAGATGAATGGAAAAATACATCAGCTTTTAAAATTGTTGCAGTACAATAGTGTGACAGGAAATTATTAAGGTTAAATACAGGAAGTGTTTAGGGTCAAATAAATGAAACTATTTTAAAGAGGTTTTCATAGCTGTATAAACATTACGTAACCTTTATTTTGGTCGCATATATTGGGAATCTCCAAGAGGGGGATTTAATATCCCACATTCTCACAATCATTTAAACATGAAACTTTTTATTTTAAACTAGCTCATTGTTGGAACCATTATTCTTTGAAACATTCTTTGTGAAAGGCTGGCAAAACCAATCTAGAAACAGCAAATATTTGCTAAATAAATAAGAAAATCTTTTGGTCTAATAGCACACTGTAAAAGTTTATCTCCTCATTGAGTATTCTTTGCTAACCCCTAAAAATATTTCTTTTAGTTTAAAAGGACAACCTTCTCTTATATCTCACAAATCCACTGTTAGTATAATGTCCAATTTCTCCTTTGAGCTACTATTTGGCCACACTAGGAGATACCATACAGCAGCATTTATCATTTAGATGTTAATAATTATTTCTAATTACTAGCTGTACTCCTATGACATGAAAACAATATTGGAATATAATTGCACAAGAGAGATTCTTACCTAACAACTATGTATCGGTGAAGTTCCAAAACGGGGCCTGAGGAGAAGGTTAATTCATTCTAGGCATGGTTTATTAAGAGGGTCCCAAGAACAGTTGATAAGGCTTCAAGTTTGGGGATTCTCTAGCTGTGGGTCCATGCCTATAGGATTCCTGGCAATTATAAAATGAATATGAAGCCTTGATCAGAATTTAAATTAGTTTACCTTTTTGCTGTTGTTTTTCAAATTCAATTTAGACTATAAATTAATACCAAAGTCCAGTAAAGTCAATTTCCAAATTTAATGACATTGTACAGGGTTATTCTTAGTATAAATAAAAAAGATCCTCCCCAGCCCCTGTCACTCTTCTACCTTATCCCCATATATGTAGCTTTTTGACAACTGACAAATACCTTTTTCTCTTCTCATATATCAGCACTGTTCACTGTTAAGATTTTATCTCCTCCCATCTTTTTTTCCCAACTCTTTTCCTTTTCCTGCTTTGCTCCTTTCTTTTTTTTTTTTTTTCTTTTTTTTTTATTATTATTATTATTATTATTATACTTTAGGCTCTATGGTACATGTGCGCAACGTGCAGGTAAGTTACATATGTATACATGTGCCATGCTGGTGTGCTGCACCCACCAACTATCTCAACCCTATGACAAAATCTTCATGGATTGGCTACTGTCTTCCATGCGCTGTTTCTTTGTCCCTGCTCCTAATCCATAAGCAGGGACCCTGCTGAGCAACATAAGCCATTTCTTCCCCTCTGTCCTCTGGGCTGCCCGAAACACACACACATCTTTGGTTTAACATATTGCCAAGCTGAATGCAGCTGGAAGGTACAGTGGTTACTTGCATACCTTATGGGTTTAAAAGCCATAGCATACATAGGAGTTTACTGCCTATATTGCATTTTGATTATCATGTCCAATAAGTGTCAGGCAGCTGACTAAATGGTTCTCATTAGCATAACTTGACCTTTTTGCATTTGTGCAAAGCCTTACTCTATCTTTCAAAGATAGATTTAAGTCAGCAGTTCAACCAACTGGACATGTGCCTTATGCAAATGTTAAAAATTAGTTCCAACTCCTATAGAGTGTGCCTCTTTTAAAAACCTTAAGCAACTTATAGTAACATTTAACATTCCTTAAAACCAGAGGGATGTCTAATCCATGACGCCAAACTACAAGTCCAGACCTAATCAATAATTCATTTGTAGACGAGAGATATTTTTTAACTATGAGGAATTTATTCATTTGAGTTTAGTGAATTAAGTTTCAGAAAAAGTGGGAGAATGTATAATAGATATGATTTTGATGATAATACTATATTTCATCTGCTTTATATCAAATATTACAAAACATTTCCCATACTTAAAAACAGGATAACATTTGTTTTAAATGACATTTTTCATAGACTATCACAGGCTACATAAACCTATTATTAGAAAAATTATACACATAATTGAATTGTAGCTGCGGGTATGAATGTGTCTATACATTTTACATTGTAAATGAAAGACAGAATTTCTTGTCAATTAATTAAAAATGAGTATATATTCAGTGATTAGATTGGCAAAAGTATTAAAGTATTCTAAGTGAAAATGCAAATTGTCATGAGTTAGCCAAAGGAAATGCTTCAGTGGAATGAAAAACTGGCAAATAGGTGTATTTTGCATTTCTCCTTGTACTCGATGTGGTGCATAGAGGCAGACCACTTATGAGATTTGCCATTTATTCCTGATACCCACATGACCTGAGGTGTGTATGAGATTGTGTGGCCTCAAAATATGCTTGCAGAGGTAAGAATACCGACAAGACCAGAAACTGTGGCATTATTAAATCATAAACCACACTCAGGGAAGAGTGCACATTCGTTTTCATTTTGTAATGCAAGCAGAAAAGATAATTTTACTCCTGAATCCCATATATCTATTAATAGATGAAAAGAATGTTGTTTTTAGATAAGACAAAAAAGATAAGATAGGAAAAAGGATCAAAAAATTTCTAACAAGATTGAAAGCTGATGGATACATGTAGCCATCATCTTTAACACAATCAATTAGACTAGTAGAAGGTGAAATCATTAATAACAAAACTAGTAAATTATAAAACATCTAGGGTATTGTAACTATTATCGAAACCTGTACTGCAATTGTTTTACAAAATTTTTGAGTTTGATATAGGCTCATTTTTTTTTAAATAACAGATTTCCAAAAAATAAATGGAAGGAAAATATGCTGCTAGAATTACTGCAGTTTCCACATCTTTGAAAAACAAGAAAGCCTGTAAAATGTATAAGGTTAGTATCAGAGAAAAATAATGAATTTCTTTCTATTCGTATTTGGGAAGAGAAAATACCTTGTACCTACTCCAAGACGAAAATGACATTCTACTTTGGTCACTATTGGATTTCAAAATAGCTTACTTTAAATGAAGCTCCATGCAGAAATAGGGCTAGAGATTTGCTAGTTTTAAGAAATGATAACACATAGATTTTACAAAAGAAGAAAAAATACCTTCAATGGAAAAAATAAATTTAGTAAAGTCTGAGCCATTGCTTTTTGAGCTCTAGGAAAATAAACAATCAAATCGACAGCTTCACTTTGCAACTGATTATTACTTAAATACATTCATGACACCATAAAGAAAAAGTAAAATAAAGAAATCAATAGTGTATCTGTTTGTGTGACTAAATATTGAATGTTTTTATTTTTATTTTTTGAAATTTTTTAGATAATCAGAATAAATATAAGATCAAATGTAAAACTACAAATGTAAAAACGTTAGTAAGTGGTTTAACACAATATGTATTAAAATGAGGCTGGAGAAAACTTGCATGTAAAGTGATGACACACAGGCACACACAGGTCGCATTTCCAAACAAACTTGACACAGTGAACCAAATGAAAAGAATGAATTCTTAAAGTTAACATTTTATAAATCAATTTTTTAACCTCATAAAAACTAATAAAAATGTCTTTCTTATTCATAATTTACACCAAAACACAATAAGGTGCATTAAAAGACTTTAGAGAAGTGAAAAAAAAAAAAAAGGACATTCACCAGGCAGTAAGGTTTCCTTAAAACTACGGTGATTACTAAGTGACATGCTAGAATGTCACATGGCTTACTATTAATTATTAATCAATTGCTATAGACCTGCAATTTTTGAAGCTTTTCCAGACCTTGGTCTTCTTCAAAATGACAAAAAATATGAATGGCTCACTCCATCTGCTCATAGGAGACAGATATCAGATAAAATAAACATTTCTCCAGAATATCAGAAGGACTAGTTTTACATCTTATGAGATACCAATGAACTCAGTGAATTGTATTCACCTCAGATAAATTAATAATTCATACTAAAATATTAGTTATAAACATTAAGATTAGAAAATGGCAAACTACAAGTCTGTAGACATCCTGGAAGCTCTTTATTTTCTGTTAAAAGTCTTTCAGAGCTCTTCTCTTTCCTTCCTGAAAGATTCGATCCTAAATCATGAAGTGGGGCAGAGCAAGGCAAGCATCCAAGGTATGTGTGTGTCGGAGATGCAGTGGTCCAGAGCCTAAGCAGGTTGAAGATGGTCCACAGCAGGGTGTCCAGTGTCAGAATCCATGCAGGCTGGGAAAGGCATCCCTGCAGGCGTGGACTGGTGTGGAGTTTGAGCCTGATCAGAGTTAGGAAGACGTCCATGCAGAGGGAAGTTGGCATAGAGTATCAACCCTGAGCAGGGTGAGGAGTGAGTCCATGTGGAGGGGAAGCTGGAGAAGGACAGGAAGAGAAACTCCAAGGAGGGTGGCCTGGGGTGGGATGTGAGAGCTTGAGCAGGGAGAGAAGAATGTCCTTGTTGGGGGTGGCCTGGTGGGAGATAACCCAAACAGGGTCAGGTGCGATGCCTCACAGAGATGTGATGTGAGCTGTCAGAGTCTGAGCAGGGAGAGGAACTGTCTACGTGGAAGCAAGGGCAGCTCAGAATGTGGAATCATAGCTGTGCAGAGAAGAGGAGGCAGCCTTGCAGGGGAGGACTGATGGCAGATTACATACAGTGGGATGGATCAATTAAGTAAATACATAAAAAATAATTGAGGGGCTGAGCACGGTGGCTCACGCCTGTAATCCCAGCACTTTGGGAGGCCGAGGCAGGCGGATCATGAGGTCAGGACTTCAGGACCAGCCTGGCCAACATGGTGAAACCCCGTCTCTACTAAAAATACAAAACAAATTAGCTGGGTGTGGTGGTGGTTTCCTGTAATCCCAACTACTCTGGAGGCTGATGCAGGAGAATTGCTTGAACCCAGGAGGCGGAGGTTGCAGTGAGTTGAGATCGTGCCACTGCACTCCAGCCTGGGTGACAAAGAGAGACTCCATCTCAAAAACTAATAAATAAATAGAAATAATTGAGACAGATTTCTCACTTTTGGAGAAGGGAGTTAAAAATACAGAAAGGGAGGAAACTAGAATAAACCCAGTTGTTGGATTGGATATGTAATGTCCATGTGAACTCATGGTCTCTGATAGATAATGGATAGGAAGATGGATAAATAGGTAGATACACAGAAAGATAGATAATTAAAGATATAAATGTATGGATATGGAAGTTATCTGTATGTGTATTACATATATATATTTCCTAGCTTTCTCCACTGAGAGAGGTGGGAGCAGTGACACTCCAGTAGCAGTGAACACACCTAACACTCACATCTTGGCTTTGAAACACCATTTTCCATGCAAAAGAGCCAGGGCTCCTTGAGAAAATAGCTAATTTCAAGGATGGGACCGGGAAAATATGAAACAGGACATCTTGTGCCAGAAAGTAAGGATGTGCTAAAAGGATATTGGGGACATGTCAAAAAGAAGTAGAAATGAGTTTAAATCGGCTTCTTGTAGCCAAACTTGGGACAATTTGAGCATAAAATTAATGATAGCAATGCGTTATAACCCACTAAATGAAATAGGAAATTCATTTAGGTATAAATAAATTTATGAATAAATAGAAAATTTGGAGAGAAGCAGGATATTTATATAGTTTCAAAATATTTCTCCACAAAATAATTGTTAATTTCTAAGGAGAAAGGAATAATTTTGCAATGGAGAAGCTTTGCAGATACCACTTCACTCAAGAAGTCAAAGTAAACATCATCAGTAATGGGACTAATAAAAATGACTTGTAATCTGGTAGTATTCAGTGAGAACATGTTGTCACCTCTGAAATATTCTTGCCAAAAAGGCATAGTCTGAATCTAATCAAAAAGAAATACTGAACAAAGCCAAACGGAGGGACATGCTACAAAGTAACTTGTCTGCAAAGTTTCCAGTGTCAAGGTCAGGAAAGTCAAGGAAAGACTGCAAATCTGTTCTAGGTTGAAGGGACTAGACAACTAAGGGACATGACAACCAAATTCATGATTCTGGACTAGATCTTTTTGCTCTAAACTGGATAATTGGGGAAATGTGCAAAACTTAGATGGCATTTGAGAATTAGGCGGTGCTATCACTGTGAGATATCATGGTTAATATCCTAACATCTGAGTCCATTTTCGTGTTGTTATAAATGAAAACCTGAGGCTGGGTAAATAACAGAGGTTTATTTGGCTCATGGTCCTGCACACTGTACAAGCAGCATGGTACCTGAATCTTCTTGTGAGGCCCTCAAGAAGCTTTCACTAATGGTGGAAGGGAAAAGGAGAGTTGGCATGTGCAGATCACATGGTGAGAGGAGGTGGTCCCAGGCTCTTTTCAACAAGCAGTTCTCATGGCAACTAAGTGAAGACTCACTCACTCCCATGAGAATGGTACCAAGCCTATTCATGAGGGATTCACTCCCAGGACCAAAACACCTCCCACCAGGCCCCACCTCCAACACTGGGGAGAAAATTTCAATTTGAGATTTGGAGGGGACAAATATCCAAACTAAATCACCTAACTTAATAGATGTATTGTGGTTATGTAAAAAAATGTTCTTGTTTATTGGACATACACACTAAGAAATCCAAGCATAGCAGGACATCAGTTAGGCAACTTTTAGTTCATTTGCCCAAAAAGTAAATAGAAAATGTTCTATGTATTGAATATCTAGCTGTTTTGTATGTTTCTGGTTATTAAGAACTATAGGCACATGCCTTGCCTTTTGTTCCAGCTACTCAGGAGGCTGAGGCTGGAGGATCGCCTGCATCTAGGAGTTAGAGGCTGCAGTGCACTATGATCGTTCCTGTGAATAGCCACTGCACTCCAGCCTGCATAACAAAGAAAGATCCTGTCTCAATTTTTATTTTGTTTATTTATTTATTTAAGATGGAGTCTTGCCCAGGCTGGAGTGCAGTGGCGTGATCTAGGCTCACTGAAACATCCGCCTCCTGGGTTCAAGCGATTCTGTGTCTCAGCCTCCTGAATAGCTGGGATTACAGGCGCCCACCACCATGCTCGGCTAATTTTTTCATATTTTTAGTAGAGATGGGGTTTTGCCATGTTGGCCAGGCTGGTCTCAAACTCCTGACCTCAGGTGATCCACCCGCCTTGGCCTCCCAAAGTGCTGGGATTAAAGGCATGAACCACCATGCCTAGCCTCTATTTTAAAAAAATAGATAATTTTTAAAAATTGGAGAGGGGCCAGACCAACCGCCCTGCCTCTCCCACCCCCACACACCCAGCCTCCAGAGGTTGCAGCTGCACGTGAGCTCTGGCATTATTTCCGGAACCTATCGTTCCCATTAATAGCCTCTCCAAAGGGAGCTAAGGGGCCTCTCTCCAAGACCCAGCTTGTCTGCAATCTAGAAGCTCAGATCATAAAGAGTAGAGAGCTTCTTCATCCTCTGGAGGTGAGTACTAGGTCTAAAGTCTAGCCCTTGACCCATTGCTGCAGCCGTCAGTGATGCTTGCCCTTCCTAACAGGTGAGGCTTAAGAATCAAATAATCCTTTGGCTAGCCTACTCACCTTGACGAGGTTCCCTAGTGATCAAAAATGAATCCCACCTGTAACTAATTCAAACAACTAACTGTCTGCAGCTCCAAGGAGAAACCTGTTATTAATTCTTTGGAAACCCTGAGGACAGATGAACCCACAATGCCTCACATCTCTGACTTCCTTGATTGACACTTAGGACATATGACCCTCCAGTTCTTTCTCTTCTCAGGTATTCTCTTACCCTTGAGTCAACCTCAGACCATTTCCCACCATCCCAGGCTCTCATCTGAGATTCGTGGTACCCTTTTATATAGGTAACCAAAAACATTACATCCTCAACCCATCTCTGTTGGTTCCATCCATCACTTGGCTGCATCTGAGGAAATCGCTTCTCCTGAAGCCCTCTCAAGTCAGGTCAGGTTATCTGTCCACACGTCACTTTCCTCAGGGTAGGAAGTGGGCTCAGCAGCCTCCTCCTTGGCTTCTTTCAAACCACTGCTCATCCATCCTGATAAAAAAAAAAACCACTGTTTTTGTGCTCAGGCCATCTGACTGTATCATCTTTTATCCTTCTTCATTGCCCTTTCTCACCAATGTATTCCTTTGTCTGCTCAAGACTTTAGCAGCTACTTGTGTCTTTCTTTCACCTTGAGTTCTGGCATTCTCCTGCATGTCTGTGTAGATGATGCACCGACACCCTGGCTCTCAGTTCCTTCATAATCCCAGCTTCAATGGCCTTCTCCTCCATGCCCCTTGAGCTGTTCATTCTCATGTCCATAACCTGGATCTTGCTAGCTCCTGGATTTTCTCTCCACCTCTGCATATTTTAATTCATTTATGCCACTGTTTTACATCAACCTCCTTTCCTTCAGTCTCTCATATGTAATGACTCTCAATATTCTTGACCTTTTACTTCATAAAGATATTTAATTTCTAGCCCTTTTTGCTATATCTACTAGTCTTCTTTCATTCCAATTTCATTCCTTTCCAACTCTGCTTCCATGATTTATCCCTTGAGCCATCTTTCTGTCAGTATCCACAGAATCTTTTGCATTTTCATTCTTCCTCCATACTCACCTGGCAATACCTTAAACTAAGTCATTGCAAATTTCTACTCTTACCTCTACCTGGGCTGTGGAGCTCTGCTGAAGCCATTAATGTAGTTTTCCAGGTTCATTCCACTAGAAATGTATGGCTTTAATCTCAACAAAATACTCAACATTACCCAGAGACACTTCCATGGTTACTTAGTCATCTCTCTGTGCTATTTTCCAATGTGGCTATTTCAGAATCCCCACCCTTCTCAAACTCCTGACCCTACCTCCTCCCCTGTTACTCTTAACAACAAATCTTGCTAGCAGATATTAAAGAAAACAGAAACAAGAAGATCACTTCCTCAATTCCTGCCACCATATTGAAAACTTTACTTACATCCAAATCCACCATTTGCTTTTTCCTTCTGTTTCAATGGATGATGTGTCTTTCTCTCAAAGATACTCCCTCAATCTGCATTCTGGATGACGTCCCTTCTTGTGTCCCTTAAGAACTGCTTTGCTGATTGCATCTTCAATCTTCTATATAGATTTGTTAACATCAATATTTAACATGGTCAATTTTCTCCCTTCTTACCAAACAGTTCCTCCTTTGGCCTGTGACACCACTGCTTTTACTACCTTCATATGGGTTATAGGAACCATACATAATATTAAATTATATGGCTACCATAATCCAGTTTTCCTGAAATCTATTTTTTAGTCTGCAGTCAGTGTTAGTCTTCTAAAACACAAATCATTTTCATGGCTTCCCTGCATAAAAACCTCCAAAGGCTCCCATTACCCTCAGGGTAAAATTCAAAATATTTGATACGGCTTATGAGATCTTTTACAACCTATCCCCTGCTACCAGCTTGAAAACTTAAGCACCATCCACATCTTCTTCCTTCTCCATCACATCTTCCAACCCCACTCTTCCCACAGCCCTCACCAATATAGGCTCTTGTAATTTCTGGAATGTATCTCTCATCTCTGGGCTTTTGAAAATACGTGCTCTTATTAGAATATTCTTCTCTTTTGTCCTTTGTTCAATTCTTCTCATTCTTTAGGTTTCAATCTTGAAGTTTCCTTTGAAAAACTTCTCTGACACCCCAAGCCTTTGTCTGACAATGTGCCCTCATAATTAGCACTTATCCTCAGTCATAGCCTTTGCACACTCTTGGGATGCCCTGTTTACCTGTGCTCATTAGGATGTCAACTCCTAAAGGGCAGTGGTCTGTTGTATTTCACTTGCCTTTGTCTTCCTATTGCACAGTTCATTCACTTGTACAAAGTGGAGGTAGCTGGTAAACATTGTTGAATGCATGTGTCAGTGGTCACTGTCAATGAATTGTACAATTTTGGCAAAAATATTTTAAATTAAAAAATTATTGCACATTTTCAGAAAACTGAGTAATTCAAATGCAGCTAAAATGTGTTCAAGTTAGTGGACAGAAGCTTCCTATTTAATACAATAATAAATGGTAATTAAGGGAAACCATCTCATTTTGGGGGAATGTTTGGAAATAATGAGGATAAAGGATCAGGAGTAGCCATTGCTAACATACTATTTTAAAGACTTATTTAGAGTTTTTTCCCCTTGTCTTTAGAGATAAAAACACCTGTTCAGAAAAGTGATAAAAATAAGTTATATTTTGGTAGTATTCACTGAACTATGATGGAGAGAGAACTGAAAAGAAAAAGAAGTACAGGCATACCTCAAAGGGATTGCAGGGTTGGTTCCAGAACACGACAATACAGTGAGTCAAACACATTCTTTGGCTTCTTAGTGCATATAAAAGTTATGTTTAGGCCGGGCACAGTGGCTAATGCCTATAATCCCGGCACTTTGGGAGGCCAAGGTGGGTGGATCACCTGAAGTCAGGAGTTCGAGACCAGCCTGGCCAACATGGTGAAATCCCATCTCTACTAAAAATACAAAAATTAGCCGGGCGTGGTGGTATGTGCCTGTAATTGCAGCTACTTGGGAGGCTGAGGCAGGAGCATTGCTTGAACCCGGGAAGTAGAGGTTTCAGTGAGCCGAGATCACACCACTGCACTCCAGCTTGGGTGACAGAGTGAGACTCCATCTCAAAAAAAAAAAGCAAAAAAGTTATCTTTACACTATGCTATAGTCTGTGCAATGGCATTATATCTAAAATAAAAATATACGTACCTTAATTTAAAAAACACTTTTTTGCTAAAAAGTGCTAATAATCATCTGAGCTTCAGTGAGTGATAAACCTTGTTGCTGGTGAAAGGCCTTGCCTCAATGTTGATGGCTGCTGACTAATCAGGGTGGTGACTACTGAAAGTTGGGGTGGCTGTGGCAATGTCCTAAAGTAAGACAGCAATGAAGGTTAGATTGACTCTTCCTTTTATGACATATTTCTCTGTAGCCTGTGATACTGTTTAATAGTATTTTACCCACAATAGAACTTCTTTCAAAATTGGAGGTAATCCTCCCAAATCCTGCTGCTGTTTTATCAGTTTATGGAATATTCTAAATCCTTTGTTGTCATTTCAACAATGTTCACAGCATCTTCACCAGGAGTGGATTTCATCTCAAAAAATTATTTTCTTTGCTCATCCATAAGAAGCAACACCTCAGCTGTTCCAGTTTGATTATGAGATTGCAGAAATTCAATGGCATCTTCAGGGTCCACTTCTAATTCTATTTCTTTTGCTGCCTCTACCACATCTGTAGAGGCTTTCTCCACTGACATCCTGAACCACCCCCCAAAGTCATCCATTAAGGCTGGAATCAGCTTCTTCCTATCAGCTAATGATATTCTTCCAATATCAGCTAATGATATTTTGACCTCCTCTCATGAATGTTCTTAATGGTGTCTAGAATGATGAATCCTTTCCAGAAGATTTTTAATTTACTTTGCCCTGATCCATCAGAGGAATCACTATGTATGACAGCTATGGCCTAACAAAACTGTATTTCTTAAATAGTAAGACTTGAGAGTCAAAATTACTCCTTGATCCATGAGCTGCAGAAGGAATGTTGTCCTAGCAGGCATAGAAACAACATGACTCCTTGTACACCTCCATCAGAGCTCTTGGGTGACCAGGTGCCTTGTCTATGAGCAGTAATATTTTGAGAGGAACCTTTTTTTCCTGAGCAGTAGGTTTCAGTGTGCTTAAAATATTCAGTAAACCATTCTGTAAACAGATGTGCTGTCAACTAGGCTTCATTATTCTATTTATAGATGACAGGCAGAGTATACTTGTAATAATTCTTTTTTTTTTCTGTGTGTGTGCATGTTATCAATCTAAATCTAAGATTCCCACCGGACCATTATAGGCTTTTTATTATTGTTATTATAGTTTAAGTTCTGGGATACATGTACAGAGCATGCAGGTTTTTATGTAGGTATACACATGCCATGGCGGTTTGCTGCACCCATCAATCCATCATCTCCATTAGGTATTTCTTCTAATGCTATCCCTCCCCTAGCCCCCAACACCCCTCAACAGGCCCCCATGGGTGATGTTCCCCTCCCTGTGTCCATGTGTTCTCATCGCTCAACTCCCACTTATGAGTGAAAACATATGGTGTTTGGTCTTCTGTGCCTGCGTTAGTTTGCTGAGAATGATGGTTTCCAGCTTCATCCATGTCCCTGCAAAGGACATGGACTCATCCTTTTTTATAGCTGCATAGTATTCCATGGTGTATATGTGCCACATTTTCTTTATCCAGTCTATCATTGATGGGCATTTGGGTTGGTTCCAAGTCTTTGGTATTGTGAACGGTGCTGCAATAAACATATGTGTGCATGTGTCTTTATAGTAGAATGATTTATAATCCTTTGGGTATATACCCAGTAATGGGATTGCTGGGTCAAATGGTATTTCTGGTTCTAGATCCTTGAGGAATCACCACACTGTCTTCCACAATAGTTGAACTAATTTACACTCCCACCAGCAGTGTAAAAGCATTCCTATTTCTCCACATCCTCTCCAGCATCCGTTGTTTCCTGACTCATTTTTTTTTTTTAGAAGGGGTCTTGCTCTGTCGCCCAGGCTGGAGTGCAGTGGCATGATCTCAGCTCACTGCAAGCTCCACCTCCTGGGTTCACGCCATTCTCCTGCCTCAGCCTCCCCAGCAGCCGGGACTACAGGTGCCCGCCACCACGCCCGGCTAATTTTTTGTGTTTTTAGTAGAGATGGGGTTTCATCTCAGCCTGCCATAGTACTAGGATTACAGGTGTGAGCCACTGCACCTGGCCGGCATAATTTTTAAAGCTTTACTATATAGTTTTTATATGTGACCCTCCAAACCTTATGTTGAAATTTGATCCCCAGTGTTGGAGGTAGGACCTGGTGGGAGGTGTTTGGATTGTGCGGGCCAGATCCCTCAGAATGGCTTGATGCTATCCTCACACTAATGAATGTCTTCTTACTCTATTCATTCCGTGAGAACTGGTTGTTAAAAACAGTCTGGCGCCTCCCTCCCTGCTTGCGCTCTCTGTCACTCTCTCTCTCTCTCTTTCTCCCTCTTTCTCCCCATGTGATCTCTGCCTGCTTCTGTTCACTTTCCACCATGAGTGGAAGTAGTCTGAGGTCTTTACCAGAAGCAGATGTTGGTGCTATGCTTCTTGTACAGCCTGCAGAACCATGAGCCAACTAAACCTGATTTCTTTACAAATTACCGAGATTTGCATATTTCTTTATAGAAACAGAAATGAACCAAGACAGAACCCTAGGACATTCAGAATGGTAAATGAGCATTGGCTTTGACTTAAAGTCATCATTGCATTTGCCTCTAACAAGAGAGTCAGCCTCTCTTTTGAGACTTTGACTTCTCTCCTCTAGCTATAAAAGTCCTAAATGATGTCTTATTCCACTATAAAGCTGTTTTATCTGCATTGAAAATCTGTTGTTCAGTCTAGCTACCTTTATCTATTATTTTAGTTAGATCTTCTGGATAAGTTGCTGCAGCTTCTACATCAGCACTTGCTGTTTCACGTTGCACTTTTATGTTATAGAGATGGTTTCTTCTCTTAACCTCATGAACCAACTCCTGCTAGCTTCAGATTTTTCTTCTGCAGCTTCCTCACCTCTCTCAGCCTTCTTAGTATTAACTAGACTTAGGTTCTTGCTCTGGATTTAGCTTCACCTTAAGAAAATATTGTGACTGGTTTGATCTTCTATCCAAATGACTCAAACTTTCTCCATATCAGCAATAAGCCTGTTTTGTTTTTTTTCTCATTCATGTGTTTGCCAGAGTAGCACTTTTAATTTCCTTCAAGAAGTTTTCCTTTGTATTCACAACTCAGCTAACTGTCTGGCTCTAGAAGCTTAGCTTTCGGCCTGTCTCGGCTTTCGACACGTCTTCTTCACTAAGCGTAGTCATTTCTAGCTTTTGATTTAAAGTAAGAGATGTGCAACTCTTCCTTTTACTTGAACACTTAGAGGTTGTTGCGTGGTTATTAAATGGTCTAATTTCAGTTACTGTGTCTCAGGGAGGCCTAAAGAGCGGAAGAGAGATGGGGGAAGCACCAGTCAGTGGAGAAATAAAAACACAATATTTATAGATTAAGTTCACTGTCTTACGTGGGCATGGCTCCTGATGCTTCCAGATAATTACAATAGTAGCACCAAAGACTAGTGATCACAGATCACTATACCAGATATAATGAAAATGAAAAAGTTTGAAATACTAAGATGTGACACAGACACAAAGTGAGCACATGCTGTTAGAAACGTGGCTCTCATAGAGTTGGCAGATGCAGGGTTGCCACAAACCTTCAATTTGTAAAAATTGCAGTATTTGTGAAGTGCAGTAAGGCAAAGTGCAATAAAACAAGGTATGTCTGTATTTAATATTTTCAGAAATGACTTGGGGACTTACCAGGCTCATATTTCTCCCTGCTTACCTAACAGTCCCTCTTTGGCCTGACACTGCCGCTCCAACCACCCTCAACTTGTGTAGGGCTTGTTATAGTCCATGTTGCCCTGATACCTATTTTCAAGACCTATAACTTAGTTATCTTTACGTACGTGGTGCCAGATGCAATGCCTGGCACAAAATATTGCCCAATAAATAGATATTAAATAAATAAGTGAAGATAGAGGTGCCCTCTTTGATCCAAGTCTATAATTTTTCTTTTCATGTTATTCTTCAAAAAGGATTGCAATCCTTTTCCTTATCCTATGCTTCCTCTTGTGAGAGTTTAGGAGTAGGAAGTTGCTTATCCTTATTACCATCTAGTATCTTTACGTGTGGTATGATCAATGGCAGGACACTAATTTTATCAGATCAGGTTCTACTTTGGCTGCCTCTGTGGAGGTGTGAATCTCAAAAAAAGTTGTGCCTTCTATAAGCTCTATTACATATGAAACTGGAGGCAGCCTATTTCCTTGCTCTTTCTTCTATCAATAACATTTGTCATTATCTTCATTCTCTCAGAAGTGACCTTACATGATCGTTCTCTTTACTCTTATCTTATAAAACATATTTTGGTGTGTTTACTCACTCAATTTTCCTCCCATCCCATTGATCATGAGAGAAAAATTGCATTAGACTGAAACAAGCCTGGCTCCCAGGACTGCTGACCAAAGGCAGTTCACAGCCCTGGGGACATCTTCTCCCCAGTGTTCAAACCTCACATTCCATTCTGGTCATGCTTTCCGTTGTTAATCCTGGCTTTAGACGAAGCCCAGCTTAGAAGCCAAGAATGTATTAAGTAGTTTCCAGTGATCAATTTTGCCTCTGATCTTTGACTGCAGATGTAATTTTCAACCTATGCATATGAGTCATGTAAGTTGGCTATTTGATGAGAAGTAAGGGCACTATGTTATTTTACTTAATCGAGTATTCATAAACTCTTTATAAAGTTGTGACAATCTAGCAAAAATCCCCCAGTCATTTACCTTAGCACATTAAGCAAAAATATATGTTCTTTGTTTAGGGAAATGTCTTCTCAGGGATTGTCTTGGAAATATTATACTGAAAATGATGAAGACACAAATATCCCCACAAGAGAAGAAAAACATAGCTTCTTATGTGCCTGTAAATACTGTATTTTCTCTGGTTCAGTTGGCAAATGCGCATGGCGTACCTAAAACATCTATCAAGTGTCCAGTCCCCGACAGACCCTTACCCAAAAGTAGCTAATAACTGTTCTTGTTACGCCTTTCGACAGCTAAGCCACAGGATCTGCAGCAAGCACCCAATTTTTTATTCTGGTCTTGCTCATGTATTCATTCAATACATATTTATCTTGTTCTTCTGGTGTCCCAAGCACTATTATAGGTGCTGGAGATACATCAGTAAACTAGGTATGATTCTTGGTCATGACCAGTGGAGGCAGTTAGAAGACAGGTAATTAACAGAAAAAATATTAGAGCAAGTGTCAGATGGAATATTTAAAAAGTGGATTACGTAGAGAATAACAGAGGGTTTGAGGAGGAGAGATTTTAGATTGTGAGGCTGGGAAAGGCTCTCCTAGGGAGACAACACTTAAGCTGAGAACTGAGGACAGCAGGGAGCCAGCCAGCCAAAGATGACAGAAGGGCATGCCCCACAGTGGCTCAAAGTCAGACATAAGCTTGGTGTGTTTACAGCAAAGAAAGAAGGCCTCCAAGTGGTGAGACTTCAGTGCTTTAAGATGAGGCCATATAAAGCAAGATAAGATGCTTGTGTTTTTATTTTAAGACACTGATGACCTCATGGCCTGGCTGCTCTGGGAAAATGGAGGCAGAGTGGATGAATGGAGGCCAGTTAGGATACTATTATAGGAGTCCAGGCAAGAGAGGGTGGTGACTGGGATCAGGATGGCCACAGTGGGGATGGAGAGAACTAGGCAAATGAGGGAACTCTTTTATCAGAGAAGTTGACAGCAGTTACTCTTAGCTGCGATGTGGGGCTAAGGAAACAAGGGAACCCAGGACAATTCCCAAACATTTTTTAATTTCCTTTCTTTTCATTAGGCTTGTTGACTGTGCACTTGAAAACCTTGGAAGCTTCCTAGGAGTAAACCAGCTTTCTGTGTTCCAGGAAATAACCACAGGGAGCTTTCAAAACTAGGGGCCAAGGAACCAGTACTTCCTTCCAGTCTGGAGAGGTTGTGATTTATTTTCATTCATCGACGTTAATTTTAGTGAAGCTGTTTGGTTAACATAGAAATTTTTACAAATAATTGATAAGAGCTTTGTTTTAAAACTTATATTTTATGGAAAGTGTGTAGCATTTCATCTTGAAATGACAACAACAACTCTGTGTCCTCAGCTTTTTGATTAAGGAGAGAAGTGTGAATAACATTTGTTTGGGGTTTTTAGCACTACTATGGTTACAGTGTGATGGTTGAAAATGTTCTATCCAGCACATTATTAGTTATTCCATTTCTTGATAAAGCAGACATTTACCAACAAGGCAGAGGCAGGGAGTGTGGTGGGGGTGGGGGAGGCCAAACTCTGTGAAACGCTTAACCTTTTAACATAGTTCAACAAAGTTTAGATTTCTGGCAAAACGCCTAGACTTTGTAAGGCTGTTCATGGTTGCAAAACCCGACAAGACCCTAGTGCTTAAATTATTCTGGCTCAAAAATTGAGACAACGTGAAGAGAGCAAAGGGAAAAAACAAACACACCCTGATAGCTACAGTTGGGCTCATGGCACAGAGTAAGTAATTTGGAAAAGGATGCTGGAGGTGATTGATTACAACCTACAGTTCTCCTTGGAGGTTTGTCAACTACCTCTGCCAAGAGAACAAATTCTACCCAAAGGGAAAGCAAGTTCAGCGTGCAAGGTGAAGAAGGACCTTAAGAACACATGACAAACCAAATATACCATAGATTCGAGAGAATTGCTTGTTTCCCAGAACCTCAGCGATTGTCCTCACAGAGAACAGCAGCAAAGACTCATCAAGGAATACAGGTGTTAAGCACTTTGCCTGAGAAGAGTTGTCTCATCCAGAAATGGAGATGTAGATTATAATTGCTGACAGTGTCAATGATAGCATCTTCTAGCCAAAGAAAATGGGGAATTTGTAACTAGCCAGAAGTAATCACATATTTCCTTATACCGGCCTTTGTCTGGTATGTGTCAACATTTCCGTTGGTTTGAATTCCTAGGAGTTTGTCTAAAATTTGTTAGAACATATGGATCATTTGTAAATAAGAAAGCATAAAATGATAATTATGAAATAATTATGGATGAATGTAGTATAGTGGTTCCCATACGTGGTCCTCAGAACCCTAATTCCGAGGGAGGCACTGTAGATGACAAAGGGATTAATTTAAATATTAGTTCCTTGATCAATAAAATTGGGAAGCTTCTGAATGTTGCTTAGATTTCTCCACAATAGTATTTCTCCTTTTCAAAGTCTGTAACAGTTTTATATGCATTGTGAAGCTCTAGAAGGGGAACAGAGTATCCATCTTTTTTTCCAAATGTATTTGGTCACAAAATTATCTCTATACTGTGTCTTCATCCCACTATTTTGATGGATTATATCGTCAAACACATATTCTGAGGACACATACACTGGTCAACACTGGTGTAACACAATGTGCATCATAGGCGTGTCTGCAGATGGATGCGTTTTCACGTGGGGGCTCAAGAACAGTGGAGAAGTAATCAGACAAACAGCAAAACAAATGGAGGAACTGGGTAATTTAGTTCAATTCAGCAATTTTACAATGTTAGATCCAAGATTTCTGCATTCCTTTCAGCTGTTCCTTCCTAATTGCAATATGGCTGCTCTAACTCTGACACCCACATCTGCATCCGATGTAGGAAAAAAGTAGGAGAAAGGGGAAGGGCGTGGGAAAGGCTGTTTTTGTAATCAAGAAAATAAAAAAGTTTCCAGGAACACTACAGCAGATTTGTGAATGTATATAATTTCATGGGACTATGTCACACAGCAAAGAGCTGTGAAAGAGATTACGTTAGAATTTTATTTTGCTCTATGGGGCATTTTCTTGGTGACTTAGAGGCAGTAACAATTGAGGTCAGAAAAGGAGTTTGGGGTGATTTGTGCGTATTTCAAGCTGTAGAAATATGAGGTGGAATGTGTTATTTTAGACACATTCCTTTGGGCAAGTCTTTTGAAGTAACTGGGTCCTTCTTTTAAAAAGTGGTAAAATATCCTATCTCCTTTATTTTTGTCTTGGGGGAAGTATACTCTCTTAAAATAAACATAAACACACACCACACACACATACTCCTTTAAAGCTAGGTCAGGAGCAGACATGCCCCCCCATCCCTGGAAACGCTGTCTAGTGGCTTTTCAACCACCAGATCCAGGTCAGTACTTGTCAGAGGACAAAATGTTCTGAGGCTTTTCCTTAGGTTACTAGTAGACTTTGTTGTTTTTGCTAGATTGGATCTTTCAGG
The DNA here is from genome assembly GCF_028885625.2 of Pongo pygmaeus. NCBI lineage: Eukaryota > Metazoa > Chordata > Mammalia > Primates > Hominidae > Pongo > Pongo pygmaeus. Next base: position 160,038,384 of record NC_072376.2, on the reverse strand, counting down.
ACCCAATCCAGGCAATGGCTTAAAACATGAAAGTGTTTTAGAGACATCTGAGAGAATTGCCATATTTTTTAACTCTCTGTGCTCTTAATGAGGCTAAACATACACTAGCAAACAAATTGGTTCAGTTTGCTTATGAAATTTTCTTTGGTAGCAAGACACAGACATGTTGGTACAACACTGTTCTCTATGGAATGGAATTTTTGAAGAGGAAGTCCCATGATGAAACTTCCAGAAAGGGCTAGCAACTTTTAGTCTACGAAATACCAAAAAAGAACATTTGCTATAAAATGATTTCTTCGAAAATTGTCAATCATATGGGCCTCTAATTCTGTTATAAAAAAATCCCACTGGTTTTATACCACTTTTAGCAAAAAAAACTTAAAACATGTTCTTTTTTATATTTTTCATTTTAAAAATAATATAAGCCTCATTATTAACTCTTCAAAAAAATGGAAACACTACTCTGAAACCAATCATCCTAAACATTCTCTTGAAATATCTTCTAGGTTTTTAAATATGAGTTTTCTTTAAACATATGATTAAACTTGTAGCATTATACTGACATCTTACTTTCTTCACGCTGTTACATGGTAAGCACTGTTGTCATGATACTATCTAGTCTCATACCACCATATGAACAATCGGGTTGTTTTCATTTTTTCTCAAAGTGTCATATTATTAAGCCCATATTGTCATCCCTCATATGGTAATACTAGTGCTTTTGCCCATAGATGCAAAAATTACTCATTTAATCCTTCAACTGATTTATTGATTACCTATTTACATATGTGCAAGAAACCATGAAGGATACAAAAAAAAAAAAAAAAGAAGTGGGCCCTAACTTCAGGAGTATGAGGGTAAAAGTTATCCATATGTATGTCCATATGGAGTTGACAAAACTAGCCATTTGTAGAAGGTAAGTATAAAAGATAATAGGAACATCAAGGGCATGTACACAGAGGAAAGGCCCCCTGGGGACACAGCAAGAAGGCACCATCTGCAAGCCAAGAAGAGAGGTCTCGGGGGATACCAAACCTACAGACATTTTGCTCTTGGATTTCTAACCTCTAGAATAGTGAGAAAATAATTTCTGTTGTTTAAACCAAAACTAGAAATAAAAAAAGATGACAGGTGCTACAGGAGTTGAGAAGAAAGGGGCTGAGGAAAGAAGCGATTGGAAATGGACTCACCATTCCATTCAGCCTGGATCTGACCTGGATTTAGAGAGGTGAGGATGAGGCGGCTGAGGGACATTTCAGGCAAAGCAGAAAGGGTGGGAAATCCCTGGGTATGTTTAAGGAGTAGTCAGATTTATGCCTAGTTTGCATAGTGGAGTTTATTTTAACTGTAATTTCCTGCCTTACCAGAAGAAAATGGTCTGGAACCTTTAAATGCTGAGAATTTCCCAGTTCTCTTCTTCACTTTATGTGCAAAATCAGGGAGTACGTGTTTGACAGTGAATAGACATGAGGTCTCCTTTTTTCTAGTATAAGCTACTTTCTCAGACTCATACTCTTTGCCTGTCATCTCTTTAAAAATCTGAAAAAAGAAAGCTTCATTTGGAAGAAAAATCAAAGCCATTTATACCTTTTCATACTCAGCCTTCCCAGAATTTTCATGTTGACTCACATTTTGGGTAAAACTGGAGTTAAATGTCTCTGCATTTTGCTTTATGAGAATTGTATTGAAAAGTACATGCAAGTTGAAGAAATTTTGTAATTACAAAGTGTCAGAGCCGCAGAGGCCTCATTACAGATCACTTAGATCATCTAGGCAGTGGTTTTCAAACACTGCATTTTTAAATGTGTATCTTTCCTATTAAATGGAAGCTTCACTCTTAAGACCAAATGCAAGTGACATAAATCCAAGTCCCTCTCCTTAAGCAAATTATCTGAGTCCCTAAAGTTTCTCAGAGCACAGATGAAAAAACACCTGTTTAATCTTATCTGCTCACTTTGCAGATAGTAAAATTGAGTCCTAGAAAATAAAGTACCCTTAGAGGATGTTATAAGTCCATTATTAGGGCAGGTATGTTCAGGATTCATCATCTTGGCTGACTCCAAGCTTTTAAATCAGAGATGAATGCAATGAGTTAAGCCATAGTAAGTCTCTATTTCTTCATTCTCCCATCTCCTTTCTCCTAGGGAAAAGAAAGTCATGTTTCTGAGGCCTGGGAAGCAGAGGACAATGCAAAGGGTATTCGCCAGTATTCAGCTGCATCCTCCACTTCCAGGTCCTCTGGGTCCCGGGGTCTGGGCTTCCCCTCACACAGCCCCAAGAGAGCAGGGAGACTCATAGCTACACATCCGCTGTGATGAGGCTGCCTTTCAAGGAGCACCGAGCAGCATCAGAATGGGAATGAGAGCAGGAATTCTCATTCTTTCTTTTTTTTTTAATTTTGACATTTTCTTTACCTCCTTTATTGTAAATTTCCTTTTTGCATGTTTTATTAACCACAAATATATTATTACAGTAGTACATTACAGAAAAGAAGAAATGACAAATACATCAATATACATATATTGCCTTCATCCTAAGACATAGATTTTCTTCATACTTTATCAGCTCTAAAATTGGATGACATAATATATTACATATGTACGGCTTAGACAGAATTAAACTTATTTAAATAAAGACAAAAGATGAGTGTGTAGCTGTCTTAAAAGATCCTTCTCTGGTGTATTGTTGACATCATCATAGACTCAGAGCCCTTGAGATTGGTAGAATGGATTTATTAATTTGTCATCAGCCTAAAGGTTCTGATTGAAATTTGCCTTAAGCGTTAATGAAATAGCTGGGGATTTGAGTGCCCATAGTCCTCAGAGTTTATAAAATATCAGTAGAGTGTAGGTGTGAAGAAGAAAATTGGTAATCTTCACCTAATATCTACTTAGCTTGTCAAATATTTGCTCAGTATCTGTAGTCAAACCCTCTTTAAGACAGAGGGAATATAAGATACAATCTTTCTTTTTTAAAATTTTATTATTATTATACTTTAAGTTTTAGGGTACATGTGCACAATGTGCAGGTTAGTTACATATGTATACATGTGCCATGCTGGTGTGCTGCACCCATTAACTTGTCATTTAGCATTAGGTATATCTCCTAATGCTATCCCTCCCCCCTCCCTCCACCCCACAACAGTCCCCAGAGTGTGATGTTCCCCTTCCTGTGTCCATGTGTTCTCATTGTTCAATTCCCACCTATGAGTGAGAACATGCGGTGTTTGGTTTTTTGTCCCTGCGACAGTTTACTGAGAATGATGATTTCCAATTTCATCCATGTCCCTACAAAGGACATGATGAACTCATCATTTTTTTTGGCTGCATAGTATTCCATGGTGTATATGTGCCACATTTTCTTAATCCAGTCTATCATTGTTGTACATTTGGGTTGGTTCCAAGTCTTTGCTATTGTGAATAGTGCCGTAATCAACATACGTGTGCGTGTGTCTTTATAGCAGCATGATTTATAGTCCTTTGGGTATATACCCAGTAATGGGATGGCTGAGTCAAATGGTATTTTTAGTTCTAGATCCTTGAGGAATCGCCACACTGACTTCCACAATGGTTGAACTAGTTTACAGTCCCACCAACAGTGTAAAAGTGTTCCTATTTCTCCACATCCTCTCCAGCACCTGTTGTTTCCTGACTTTTTAATGATTGCCATTCTAACTGGTGTGAGATGGTATCTCATTGTGGTTTTTTGATTTTCATTTCTCTGATGGCCAGTGATGGTGAGCATTTCTTCATGTGTCTTTTGGCTGCATAAATGTCTTCTTTTGAGAAGTGTCTGTTCATGTCCTTCACCCACTTTTTGTTGGGGTTGTTTGTTTTTTTCTTGTAAATTTGTTTGAGTTCATTGTAGATTGTGGATATTAGCCCTTTGTCAGATGAGTAGGTTGTGAAAATTTTCTCCCATTTTGTAGGTTGCCTGTTCATTCTGATGGTAGTTTCTTTTGCTGTGCAGAGGCTCTTGAGTTTAATTAGATCCCATTTGTCAATGTTGGCTTTTGTTGCCATTGCTTTTGGTGTTTTAGACATGAAGTCTTTGCCCATGCCTATGTCCTGAATGGTAATGCCTAGGTTTTCTTCTAGGGTTTTTATGGTTTTAGGTCTAACATTTAAGTCTTTAATCCATCTTGAATTAATTTTTGCATAAGGTATAAGGAAGGGATCCAGTTTCAGCTTTCTACATATGGCTAGCCAGTTTTCCCAGCACTATTTATTACATAGTGATTCATTTCCCCATTGCTTGTTTTTCTCAGGTTTGTCAAAGATCAGAGAGCTGTAGATATGCGGCATTATTTCTGAGGGCTCTGTTCTGTTCCATTGGTCTATATCTCTGTTTTGGTGCCAGTACCATGCTGTTTTGGTTACTGTAGCCTTGTAGCATAGTTTGAAGTCAGGTAGCGTGATGCCTCCAGCTTTGTTCTTTTGGCTTAGGATTGACTTGGCGATGCGGGCTCTTTTTTCTCCTCAGCAAATGTAAAAGAACAGAAATTATAACAAACTGTCCCTCAGACCACAGTGCAATCAAACTAGAACTCAGGATTAAGAAACTCACTCAAAACCCCTCAACTACATGGAAACTGAACAACCTGCTCCTGAATGACTACTGGGTACATAATGAAATGAAGGCAGAAATAAAGATGTTCTTTGAAACCAACGAGAACAAAGGCACAACATACCAGAATCTCTGGGACACATTCAAAGCAGTGTGTAGAGGGAAACTGATAGCACTAAATGCCCACAAAAGAAAGCAGGAAAGATCCAAAATTGACACCCTAACATCACAATTAAAAGAACTAGAAAAGCAAGAGCAAACACATTCAAAAGCTAGCAGAAGGCAAGAAATAACTGAAATCAGAGCAGAACTGAAGGAAATAGAGACACAAAAAACCCTTCAAAAATTTAATGAATCCAGGAGCTGGTTTTTTGAAAGGATCAACAAAATTGGTAGACTGCTAGCAAGACTAATAAAGAAGAAAGAGAGAAGAATCAAATAGATGCAATAAAAAATGATAAAGGGGATATCACCACCGATCCCACAGAAATACAAACTACCATCAGAGAATACTACAGACACCTCTATGCAAATAAACTAGAAAATCTAGAAGAAATGGATAAATTCCTCGACACATACACCCTCCCAAGACTAAACCAGGAAGAAGTTGAATCTCTGAATAGACCAATAACAGGCTCTGAAATTGTGGCAATAATCAATAGCTTACCAACCAAAAAGAGTCCAGGACCAGATGGATTCACAGCCGAATTCTACCAGAGGTACAAGGAGGAATTGGTACCATTCCTTCTGAAACTATTCCAATCAATAGAAAAAGAGGGAATCCTCCCTAACTCATTTTATGAGGCCAGCATCATCCTGATACCAAAGCCGGGCAGAGACACAAGCCAAAAAGAGAATTTTAGACCAATATCCTTGATGAACATTGATGCAAAAATCCTCAATAAAATACTGGCAAACCAAATCCAGCAGCACATCAAAAAGCTTATCCACCATGATCCAGTGGGCTTCATCCCTGGGATGTAAGGCTGGTTCAATGTACACAAATCAATAAATGTAATCCAGCATATAAACAGAACCAAAGACAAAAACCACATGATTATCTCAATAGATGCAGAAAAGGCCTTTGACAAAATTCAACAACGCTTCATGCTAAAAACTCTCAATAAATTAGGTATTGATGGGACCTATCTCAAAATAATAAGAGCTATCTATGACAAACCCACAGCCAATATCATACTGAATGGGCAAAAACTAGAAGCATTCCCTTTAAAAACTGGCACAAGACAGGGATGCCCTCACTTACCACTCCTATTCAACATAGTGTTGGAAGTTCTGGCCAGGGCAATTAGGCAGGAGAAGGAAATAAAGGGTATTCAATTAGGAAAAGAGGAAGTCAAATTGTCCCTGTTTGCAAGATGACATGATTGTATATCTAGAAAACCCCATTGTCTCAGCCCAAAATCTCCTTAAGCTGATAAGCAACTTCAGCAAAGTCTCAGGATACAAAATCAATGTACAAAAATCACAAGCATTCTTATACACCAATAACAGACAAACAGAAAGCCAAATCATGAGTGAACTCCCATTCACAATTGCTTCAAAGAGAATGAAATACCTAGGAATCCAACTTACAAGGGACGTGAAGGACCTCTTCAAGGAGAACTACAAACCACTACTCAATGAAATAAAAGAGGATAGAAACAAATGGAAGAACATTCCATGCTCATGGGTAGGAAGAATCAATATCATTAAAATGGCCATACTGCCCAAGGTAATCTATAGATTCAATGCCATCCCCATCAAGCTACCAATGACTTTCTTCACAGAATTGGAAAAAACTACTTTAAAGTTCATATGGAACCAAAAAAGAGGAATTCTCATTCTTGAGCAAATACTTTGTGCCTTAAAGACAATCAATTTTTACATTCTGAAAAATTGCTGTTTCTCAGTTCCAAGCCTTGAAATCCTTCTAGTGAATTGGTTTTATTGCATGTAGACAGAAGAAACATATCTAAAATGGACTACAAATAACTCTTCTGATGGAGTATTTCTACTAGCACCTATTATGCCTTCATGCTTCATGGGCAAAGTTGTTTCCATGATATGATTACCTTTCAAGTCATGCTGATAGTTTTTGGATTAAATGTACCCATGGGATAAATGGTGATATTTAGAACATGGGTGACCCATGCATGTTAGGTCTATCTTGCATAGGCCACAAATTGGTGAACGAAGAACAAAATGTAAGACGTAGATTTGCTTTGTGAGGCATGTCTGGCATTTTAAAATTTTTGAATGAATTTTTAAGGGATTTCACCTAAAAATTCAGATTTCCTATTTCTCTTCAAAAATCAGAAGACTGGGCAATACTGCCTCCAAAGTCCTAAGGATGACTGACATGATAATTTTGGATCTGAGCTGTGTGGTATCTGCTTCCTTTAGATGAGACATGCGTTCCTCAGTTTTCTCTAGTTCCCTATTGTGAAGCCACCACAGGGGCCTGGTGCTTTTTTCTAGTATTCAATATTCCTTTGAAGCCATGCTTCCGTTAAAAGTGAAATAAATATTTGGTGTAGAGGGTATATGTTTCTTACGTAGAGTTGGGCTAATATACCTGATTTAATTGGCCTTGTGAGCATTTGAGTTTACCACTCCTGTACAATGTGTGAATGGATAACATGGTGTGGCACTAATTCTGTCATAAACATTTTTCTCATATTTTAGCATCTCTAAAATTGGGAGGCATCTTAGATTTGCTGTCACTGGGCAGCAGCCATGGGGAGTTAAGTGGTTACTGCCTGCAAACTTGGTCATAACTGTTTATGTTGTTATATCAATTGATTTTATGTCTAGTGTTGGAAAGGTGCAACACCAACAAAGGCATTGGTTTTAAGTTACTATTTAAAACATCTTCAATAAGATTATGCCATTACTCAGTATTGACACAAAAAGTGACTTTAATATGCAGAAAGAGGGAAACAGAAACTTGCCATGACTTTGACATTAGTGAAGCAAAAGTTCCTTGTAGGGGTAATAACTGCATTTCCTTCTTTTCTTGGAAAGAGGATCCAAGTGCTTTAGGAGACGTAAGAAGGGGAAATCTTACAGGTCTGTGAGGCTTTGTTACATTTTGTTACTGAGATAAGTGCAAAAGAATTCTTATTACAGGCCAAGCAGTGCAACCAAAGGCAAGAGAAAATGCCAAATAATTTGTAATAGATAAAAAGAAACGTCCGGACAAAGGCTGTGTGGCCCACCCAGGCTTTACAGAGGACTATCATTAAGGTGTTGCATCTGGGATTGATTGGAAATGTATCCTCTTTTCTGTATTGGTACCGTTAAAGAGAACCTGAGCCAGACAGTATTTAAAGCAGTTGGAACACGTTTTATTCAGGAGCGATTACAATATGGGAAAAGCTACAACTGGGCTATGCAGGTCCAGCAAGGATGGAAGCAAGGCTGAGAACTTAGTTAGGAAGAGGGCTCAGAGGAACCTGATTGAAGTTTGGTCAAGGAGAGTTTTGGTCAGTGCATAAAATAATGGTGCATTTCACCATCCATGATGTCTTAGATTCAATAAATACGACGAAACACAGCCAGAAAATGGGAAGGCCTTGCTGCCTCTGCTGACTATCAACATGGTCCCTTCTGCTACCGTCTATCTGCCTTTTTCAGAATTGCCTCCTCTCTCTTTCTGACTACTGAGTGAAAAAGAAATGGAGGCAAAATGCTTAAATGGCGTGACTCTTAGGAAACAGCAAATGCTGCTGCAGTAGAAAATAGAACCAGACACAACAAACCAAGCTGCCTCTAAAATTCTAAAGGCAGATCAACCTAGACCCACACATCTGAGAATTGTCTTCCCAAGTCTTTCCAAGTTTAAAAAAGGACATTTAATGAAAACCCCAACAGATTCATAGGAAGCCATAGCTGAAGGGCTAGGTGAACTTGGCCTGTTGTCTTACAGGCACCAAAACCTGCTGTTCAGGACAGTGACACATCCATCCCCTGTCATGTGTTATTACTTATTGTACGTGTCATGGGACAAATGTTTGTTATTAACAGAAGTTCCATGGACGAGTTTTATCATCTGCTTTCTGGTCCACTCCAATTTAACAACAATTTTATATTTTGCCTGCAGGCTAAGAGAGCTGAGTTTATGCCAAAGACATTTCTATTTTAGCTGTCATGCCCCAAAATGAACACTTTGTTTTAAAAAGAACTGGAAAAATAACAGGCAAGAAGAAAAAAGTAATTCTTTTTTTGACATTTTGAAAATAATTTAAACTTAATTCTAACCAACCAATGGCTGTTTGGTTCAGTTATCTTTCCAGAAAGTGAGATACTGGCTTTAGTATTAGAAGCAAATCATCTTTACTTAGCAAAAGGCCCTATTAATAACACACATGTTTAGGGAGTTGTTTAACTGTATTGCTATGCTGAAAGACACTGTGAAATGTCCCAGGGAGGTGTGCATTCATTTGAGTATTTTCTGTTTCTCACATTTATAAGCCGTGCTATCAACCAAATAAACTGCTAGCATGGGAATGACCCCATCATATCACTTTTGGTAAAATTCTTTGAACTCCAGGGTTAATTAGCATATTTTTTTACTGGTAAAACAAAGTGGAAATGGCCTTGCCTAAAAATTAACCACCCATACTCCTTTCTTCAGAAGGAAAACAAGAGCCAAGGTAAAATGTTACTTTCTCCTGCAAATTTATGCTTTCACTTTTAAATTGCTAAATTATTGTGTTTTGGGGGCTGACATTTTCATACCTTTAACAATTTTCTAATGGTGAGATTTTGGTGATTGAGTTTTAAAAGTGTAATTACAACATATTTGAAAGCTAAATGAAAATTGCCACTGTTACTGCTAGAAATTTTGTACTGAATAGAATTAGAGCTGGAATATGACAGAAGCTTATTTGGGTAGAGCACATCAACATAGTTTTAATGTTTTAAATCTGGTGTGTTTCCAGAGTTCCCAGGGCAATAAGACAAACTTAATAGGTGAATAACAGTTTACATAGTGTGTGATATTGAGTAGGCACTTGTGAATATTTGTTGAAAAAACTTTGCATATGCATGCCCAAATACATAAAATGTGCACACTATCTTTCAATAAAATTCAAAATTAGGACATGTCCCACAAATATTACGTTTAATACTACTCAACAAGTGAACTCAATATATTTATAATAATGATGATAATTATTATAGGTAAGTTATAAATAAATTTTTTTATTATTAACTCTCAACTTCATTTACCTTTTCTGCTGTTATCTCCGCTTCAGATAGTACCTTAAGACCTCAGTAATTCTAGAAAGTGTCTCTGATAAGAAGGCCACAAGTCATCTCTAAAGCAATTCCTAGACCCAAACTATGTCAAGTCACAGAGAGCTGCACCTTCATCCTCCAAGAGAATAAGGACCAAGAATAATCTTTTCACTGGTTTTATCTGGTTGAGAGGAGAAAAGCAAGAAGAAAGATCATTCATTTATTCATTGATATATTCCATATTTATAGAGAAGGGGAAAAATGTATAAAATTTCAGGTGATAGAAGAAAGCCATTTATATAGAAACGTGAGCACCCTGTTGCAACTTTACCTAAACATTCTCACGAACTTCTCAGTGAATTAAAGTTAACTTGATTTGGGAGGAATTTGGAAAAGTTTGAGTCTACATCATATTGATAGTGGAGACTCACCATGTGGCAAACCAGGCACAGTACAAGGGTGGTCCTCCAAGAGAGACTAACACCAAGATTGCTCAGTTTATTTATTTAGACTAACAAAAATTAACTCCTTGACCAAATTTGAGTCAGACTCCTCTGAGTCCTCTTTCTATCTAGGTATTGTCCTTGGGCTCTGTCATTGGCCCACTTAGTTCAGTTTTAGCAAGAATCCTGCTACGTCAGTGATATGGTTTGGCTGTGTCCCCACCCAAATCTCATCTTGAATTGTAGCTCCCATAATTCCCATGTGTCATGGGAGGGATCCAGTGGGAGGTAGTTGAATCATGGGGGCAAGTTTTCCCATGCTGTTCTCATGATATTGAATACGTCTTGCAAGATCTGATGGTTTTACAAGGGGCAGTTCCCCCGCACACACACTCTTGCCTGCCACCGTGTAAGATGTGACTTTGCTCCTCAGTCACCTTCTGTCATCATTGTTAGGCCTCCCCAGCCATGTGGAACTGTGAGTCCATTAAACTTCTTTTTCTTTATAAATTACCCACTCTGAGGTATTTCTTCATAGCAGTATAAAAATAGACTAATACAGTCAGGTTAGTGAAAACTCCCCCACCTTTGGAATCTGATCACCCTCCATGTCTGATCAAATTCCTTATCCTCTCATTCTTGATATCTTATTACCTTGACCTGTCTTCAGCAAGAATCCTGTGAGTCCAGCTCTCAAGAATCCTCTGGCCTTGATATTTAATCTTGGTAATGTTCCCTTCACTGACCCTGACTCTGTTCCTTGCTATAAATCCCTACTTGTCTTTGTTATATTTGGAGTTGAGCCCCATCTCTTCTCCCCACTGCAAAACCTTCATTGATGTAATCTCTCTTGAATAACATCTTCCTTACTGTCTTTAGCAAACAAGTGTCATGAACAACTTTTTATTTAACAAAGTGTAAATATTACCATAGCTATTTTATAGCCTGTAACTTAAATTACTAAATCATTAATCCTCTATTAAATTTTAAGTCAATCTAGGCATATTAGAGATGGTACTCTATGACAGTTATAATCTGAACAGTTAGGACCCCTATTCACAGATTTATATTTCAGGCAATAGAAATCTCTGTATTGGCATGTCAAAATTAATATTTTATTTTATTTTTAGTTCTATGTATTTTATTGTATTCATTTATCTATTGACTTGACCAAACTCTCACAGAGATTCATGGCATAAAAATGATTTTAAAAAGAAAACCCTGGATTTATTCTATTGAAATATTTTTTAAAATTCAATAATGTACTTTATTTAACCCAATATGTGTAAAACATTATCATTTCACCATGTACTCAATATAAAAATCATTAATAAAATATTTTACATTTTTTTGCTGTCTTGTTAAAAATGCATTGTTAATTTTACACTTATAGTACATTCCAATTCAGACTTGCTATATTTCTGAAATAATCTGTAAAAATAACAAATCAGAAAGCCTATTTTCTGTGTGCCTAAGCTTGATAGAACTTTGAACTGATGTCATATCGGTGACTCTTCCTTTTAAGACAGCATTAGAAGAGATAAGTTGAGAAGACCTGAGAGAAATGTAAAACAAGTTGGCAGGATTTCAATGCGGATGAAAATTTATAGGTTTGCAGTCCAGGACTTTACCAAGTATAGTTCTACAGTAAATCATAGCTGAATTGTTTTCCAATGAAGTTCAAATTTCGAAATTAAAGAGAAATTACAAGTGTTATTAGATTTAGCTTCTGGAAAACAAATGTTTCAACCATACCTGTTGTATAATGTCATTGACCTCTGTCAATTAATTGGGAGAAAATGGTTTGCCTGTTTGCTTGGTTGTTTAGGGGACTAAAGGTCTAACTGTACAATACACCTTGGTGTATGAGGAGAAAATATGAGCTCTGTATTCTGACTTTGTTAGCTGAGTGGATGTAGAATTAATGTTTGGTTGACATTTATTGAGCATCTATTTAGCCAGGCACTGTAATAGGCTCTGGGGAGGCTACAAAGGTAAGTGAGAGAATTTCTTCAGATGACTACATTGTTTGGTTATAGAAGAGAATCACTGTTTTTGTAGAATGTGAATATTTTGTTAAATGGCACTTTTATGACTTTAAACAGTTAGTTCTCCTTTTACCCCAATTTCTTATCATCAGGAAATAATTAGATGATCTAGTTTTCCTTTCTTCTAGAGTTTTCCAGAACATTAATATTCCCAAGCACCAAATGTGAGCTCCTTGAGCAGGGCACCACATCGAGAAGCAGCTTTATCATGGTGGCGAGTCCTGAGGTGTCAATAAGGCATGGCTTAGGAGGCCTGGAAGGCCCTCCTGACCCAACAGGTTTCTCCCAGGTTGCCCAAGATAGTCACATTACCAAGTAGCAATACATTAGAAATTCACTGGGTCAATAAGTATTGATTATACCTCCTAATGACTCTTTGAGCCCACCTTCACTGAGAAAGTAGAAATTTTCACAAGGGTGGGGGTAGATTGAATATGAGCCACTGTAGGAGGTGAGGTCACATGGGGCAGAGCAGATTGAGGTGCACGGTGCTGCTTGCAGTGTGCAGCATGAGGCCATAAGGCAACCCCCTGGCAACCTGAGACAATTCTGTCCATTTCAAGAGTGGCCTTGTAGAGTAGTGCAGATGGGGTAACTCTTCCAGTTAGAGGAAGGGTGCAGAAGCCAGTGTTGAGAGAGGAGGGATGATGCCCCCTGACCTTGTCCTCAGTGGAGTCCTCTTGCCCTGTGACTCCACATTTAAGCTGATCTCTGGCAGTGCTGCCTCCCTCATTGGACTGACTGTAAATGATGATACATTGTAAGAATTCTTCAGAGCACAATGAAATGCAAGCAGCAACATTCAAATAAGATTTTATTAACCACTTACGGATACCTGAAGGTAAAGAGAAATAAGAGCATGAAATTAAGTAATTTGGATTTTAAGGAATAACTACTCTGTCTTCAAGTTGTAGTTCAGCAGCTCCAGGCCAGGTGTGTGGCAAAGGCCATCCTTCTTCCCTGACCTGGGGATGTCCTGTAGCATATTTAGGCCCCTCTAGGCCCATAGAGATGCCAGCCACAAGGGGAAGCCTCGAGAGATAGGAGTTATCATTCCTGTGGACTGTAACTTTCTTAATGGCAGAGATCACATCTGTTTTACTCACATTCTTTCATTGAGGAATTTTTTCACTGAGCATCCACCCTATGCCAGATGCTTGGGATACATCAGGAAGCCAAAGAGACAAAAACAAAACATTTTCAAGTAACAGACAATAACAAAACATTTTTAAAAAGTTTGGTTAGAGTGAAATAAATGCTACAGAACATGATAGATAGGTAAAGGGGGACTGGAAATTCCAGCAGGGAGTTTGTATGTTTGGGGGTGGGTGGTGGAGTGGTGTTTTTGCAATGCAAAATAGGGTGGTAAGGGTAGCCTCATAGAGAAGGTGAAATCTAAGACAAGGTTTGAAAGAGGTGCACAGATGAACCACGTGAATATAGAAAGGGAGAGAAGGAGGCAGAGAGAAGAACCAGCACCTCAACCTTAAGTTGGTCACTATTAGATAATTAGAGGAAGAGTGCTAATTAGAGGGAGGGTGCAGAGGCTGCCGTCAAGAGAAAGGATGATCTCAGAGAGGTAGGAGGGATGAGGGGTCATGGGAACCTTAAAGGCCATAATAAGGACTTTGGCTTTTCTTGAGTGAAATGCAGAGCCACTGGAGGGTGTTGAGCAGATAAGTGGTATGATTTGAACTTAAATTTTATCAGAAATACCTGTGAGGTGGTGCTGAGAACGGACTACAGGGAGGCAAGGTGAAAGCTGAGGTACCGGTGTAGAGACGATGGTGGATGAGAGCATGGTAACCGTGGTTAAAGTGGTGGAAGGAAGTCAGACTCTGCATATATTTTGAAGGAAGAGCCAACAGGATTTCCTGATAGATAGGATGTGGACTGTGAAAGGAAGAAAGGCATCAAGTATTTTGGTTTGTGCAACTGGAAGCGTAGAGTTGCCATCAGCTGACACGGGGAGAAGTGGGTTGCACATGGTGGCAGTTGGAATGTAAGTTTAGTTGTGCACACGTAGAATTAAAGATGTCCATTAGGTACTTTTGTGGAAACACTTAATGGGCAGTTGGATATACAGTTTCTAGTTTTGGGCAATGATTTGGGCTGGAGAACACTGCCAGATAGGTAGTAAGCATTCAATGAATATTCATTGAATGAATGAATGGGCGAATGAATGAATTGAAAGTCTGTCTTCCAAGGTTGGATTTTCTGTCTGAGGAACTTCCTTTCCCCAGATAATTGTCACAGAAATACTAACTTTCCTTAGTGGAGACATCAATCCATTTAACATCATAAGACCACACTGTCAAAATATAGCAGAGTAAGTCTAACATATGCATGTAGGAACAAATATCTACTTATTTATAAACTGGATGGGCTTGGGTGCATGTGTTGGTTTGGTGGCAGCTGTTATAATTTTTACCAGGTGATTGAATAAGTGACGATTAGAGTGGAGCCAAGGAAAGTGATACGGGTGATCTTAAACACACAGGGTTTCTAAATTTTGCTTAGAATTGCCTTGGAGTGGATTTAGAGACCTAAAAACCAGTATCATGAAATCAAAGGCCACTAGGATGGCCCATAAATTATTGTTTGACCTGAAATGTTTCCAGTAATTCAGAGAGGGCAGAGGTGAATGTCTAGGTTTCCAATCCTATGATCTAAACTTCCTTCTTTCCCCATTTGCTCCATTTGTTTTTCTAGAAAATTTGTCCCTGTAGGAGGTAGCTGAGCTATTGGAAGAATTTGATCTCAATAAATTACTATAGTAGTAATACTGTAACACATCTTTACTTTTTAAAAACAGAGCTTCCCTATCCAGCCAAAAAGCATGTAGGTCTTTGCATACACAATACATTTCTACAAAAGTAATTAAAACAACATGAAAGAACCATGTTGGTGGAGAGCCTTTTAAACAGCCCAACGAGTTTGTTTATAAATGTGGTTTTCTAGATCATGCTCAGAATTCTTTGCAAATAAATATTTGCATGATATTTTTGTTCAAAGATTAATTTTTCCTGGGATAAAATGGGGTTTTAGAAATATTCTTGTGTTTAGCTTCGTATTGCTTTTCAGTGATATTATGGATTTATAGAACTATTTCTATTAAATGGAAATTGTACACTGAGCACAAAATTTTGTGAACTTAATTTGAAATGTGGGCTATATTCAAACTACAGAATATGCTGTTTTAAATAATTCACAGTAGAGATAGACAAAGACAAAAATACATCTGGACAACTGTAGTTGAGCTGGCTATTTTAAGAAATCAGTCTCAGTGGTAGCAAAGTCACTCTCTTTATGAGATTGTAATTTCTAAAGCACAGTTAATATTGGGCCCTATCACATGCATCTGGGAGTAACTGCACATCTGTGGAACATTTTTACAAAGATAATTCATCTTTTTCTAAAAAGAGACATAAAATTACTTGTTGGGTGAGGCTATTTATATATAAAATATTGTTATTTTTTGCACCCAACCAGGAAAGGGGATTGGTTTGCATCAGGTTCTCCTTGTTTTCCTTCTGTTCTGATTTATTCTTTTGTTTTTATCATAATTATTATCAACAGTAGGGTGTTTTTTGTTGTTTTTTTTTTTTTTTTTTAAAAAAAAACAACAGGGTCTTGCTATTTTACCCAGGCTGGTCTCAAACTCCTGGCCTCAAACAATCCTGCCTTCTAGCCTTCCAAAGTGCTGAGATTACAGGCATGAGACACCATGCCTGGCCCATCAGTAGTTTTTTACTTGGTCTAGTGCTTTATATTATTTTAATTCCCAGATGGTCGATTTGCTTATACATCATTTTTCCTGTGAAATGACTAGAATGCTTTGATCTTGGCAACAAAAATTATTTCAGGTTTATGACACGTTGAATTGAATCTTATCATGAGGGAAGTGAACAAATCAGGAAAACCGAGTAGGTATCGTAGCTATATTTATCAAAGTACAGCAATCGGAACAAACAATTCAGGCAGTTGACTAGATTTGAACTTTAACATCATTCCAAATATTTATTGTTGTGGATTTAACCTGCAAAAGTTTTGATTCCTAAAATATAAGAGTTTGTAAATAAGCTCTGGTTTCCTAAAAAGGAAAATGATATTACCATACACATACACATACAGATCCTAAAGTAATAAGGTCTGTACTCCAGCACAGTATAGTTGAACTCAAACAATATTATAAGGTCCTCACTTCAAAGAGGAGCTCAAGAGAGTATGTTTTTCAAAGAAAATCAGATCCAAGGAATGACTTCTCTCCGTTTTTCACAGCTTAATTAAGCTTGGCTTCTTAGAACTTAATGAGAGGGTTCCTTAAAAAGTTATCCTGGATTCTTGAGGGGCCAGACTGCCTCAGCCTTCTTCTTCACTTGCTTCAGGCCAATTTGGCATCAAGTGTCCTTCCAGGATCCCATAGTTCAAGCTCACAGGGTGGGTGTCCTCTGAATAATCAAATTGCTCAGTTAGCAATTTCTCTAGCCTCATGCCTCTTTCCAAGTAGTTCTTTTCTGAAGTAGAATAAGAAAAAAACTGCCAATAGAGAAAGAAATATAATTCATCCTTCTGCTCTACCTTCTCTCCACTTTTCCTTCTTTGTTCCACTTCAGGGTAAGGTGCAAAACATACCTGTGCTAGGGTACTAGAGTTAGAGAGAGTAAAAACCCAAAGCAAAGTCAGGAGACACACTGCTTGCCTCTTTTCTGTTTGCTTTGTATACTTATCAGTTCTTCCTCCTGTCTAACTGAAACACCGTACCCTTTGGCCACCAGCTCCTCATTCCCCCGGCTCCTCAGCCTCTAGTAACCACCATCTCTACTCTGTTTGACTGTTTTAAATTCCAAATGTAAGTGAGAACATGGTATTTGTCTTCCTGTTCTGGCTTATTTCACTTGGCATAATGTTCTCCAGGTTCATCCATGTTGTCATAGGTGACAGGATTTCCTTCTTTTTTACAGCTGAATAATATTCCTTTGTGTATATACACCACAGTTTCTTTATCCATTCATCCATTGGTAGACACTTAAGTTGATCCCATAACTTGGCTATTGTGAATAACGCTGCAATAAACATGGGAGTATGGATGGCTCTTTGATGTACTGATTTCAAATCCTTTGGACATGTACCCAGAAGTGGGATTGCTGGATCATATGGTAATTCTATTTTTTTTTTTTTAAGGAACCTGCGTGCTATTTCGAATAATGGCTGTATTGATTTACATTCCCAGTAGTAGAGTGCTAGGGTTCCATTTTCCCCACATCCTCACTAACATTCACCTCTCATCTTTTTGTTAATAGCCATTGTGACACTCCCTGTGTCTTTAAAGAACACATCACCTGAAAGCTCCCTGCTCCTTGAGGTGTGCCACTCCAGACGCTGGGTCTCGTGCTATTTGTTACAATCTTATATCACAGCATATAATGTTTGGAATAGTATGTTTAAATAGAAAATTTAACATTTTGAGATGTTTAACAAAGAGGTTACTGTTTGTTTGTTTGTTGGAGAACAGTCTATAAAAAACATTTACTTTAGGCCAGGTGCGGTGGCTCATGCCTGTAATTCCAGCACTTTGGGAGGCTGAGGCTGGCAGATCACCTGAGGTCAGGAGTTCAAGACCAGCCTGACCAACATGGCAAAACCCCATCTCTACTACAAATTTAAAAAATTAGCCGGATGAGGTGGTGGGCACCTGTAATCACAACTACACAGGAGGCTGAGGCAGGAGAATCGCTTGAACCCAGGAGGCGGAGGTTGCAGTGAACTGAGATCGTGTCATTGCACTCCAGGCAACAGAGCGAGTCTCCATCTTAAAAAACAACAACAACAACAAAAAACCCCAAACATTTGCTTCATACATTTCTTGGGATAGTTACCCAAGTACATTTTAGCAGCCAGTTGAATTGGCTGGCAGCATAAAGTAAGTATTACCATTGTGTTAGGGTTTATGAGATTGCTAGTTGCAATACCGCTATATTATTCTTCTAGTTAGTTAAGTCATAATCAATTTCTTTACACTTTCTGCTTTATGAAGGCTATTGCTCTGATCTTTGGAGTGGGAGAGAGAGAAAAAGGCCTCGTTCAGTCAGCAGTGGTTGAGAGTTTTCTGACTAGGTGGGCCAGCTTGCATCAGGAAGAATGGAAGCAAGCCTCCTGAGAGGTGCTGCGCATGGCTCTGTTCTTATCAGATTACAGTATTTTAGGAACTAGTGGCCACTGCGGTCAGGACCAACAGCATTCAACAAGGACCAACTTCTGAGATTTCTCTGCTCTCTAAGCCGAAGTGATGCTGGGTGGGGGTGGGGAAGGTCGGGTGAAACAGGGATGAACTTCTAAACTACTGTAATCTCTTGAGTAGGGGTGAGGTCACCTGGCAGCAGAGCCCTGGGTGGGAGGAATTCCACAGTGGTGGTCTTCACCTGCCACGCTTGTTCTGGCCATCATGACCGACACCTGGATGAGACAGGGAGGTGTCTGTGCTGGAGAAACTGAATGGTTATGTTTTAATATGAACAGTGCATAAACTGAA
Organism: Pongo pygmaeus; assembly: GCF_028885625.2. NCBI lineage: Eukaryota > Metazoa > Chordata > Mammalia > Primates > Hominidae > Pongo > Pongo pygmaeus. The sequence goes on along the minus strand of NC_072376.2, from coordinate 160,019,554 downwards.
TGTCTGGATTTCACCATCACATTTGCAGCATCATTAGGACACAAGTTGGTCTCTGAGAGCAAAGTGTACTTGTCAGGGGGAACTGTTCCTTTGCAAAGTACCAGAAAGTGAGATGATGGCAATAAAACTGTAATAAGGGGACAGAGAATACTTTTCACCTCTGCCAAGTTTTCCTAATACGTTCTCTAAAATGCAAATTCTGATTTTCATTAATTCTCTTTATGTAGGCAGAATTTTCCATTATTCCTCAGCAGACAATGCCTTAGTATATCTCCAGACTTGGAAACATTTCACCTTTAAAATAGTTAATGTGGATTGTGAGAGTGAGAGAATTCTGGTGGTAACCCTTTTTAAAAGGAATATTTTGTTATCCTCCCTACTTTCCCAATCCCAACTGGCATGAGGTGGGCAAAGCCCTCTGCCTACTTGTTGTAAATGTGTACTCCAAATGGACACATTTTCGTAAAGTGGGTTTCCTTGGATGAGATAATTACGCTGATCTTTGTAATGACCGATGGCTAAAGTTCGTTTGCAAAAGAAGAAAAAATCATGTAGATATAAATACAGCCTCTGATGTATTTATATCATCATATATTTATATTTAGCTACATGTCACATTTTATGTAGCATTTATTAATTTTAAGAGAGCAAGATACCCATTTCATCTGTATTAATGCCTTATCATTTAGAATATCCACTAGCTTAAGGTACCTTATTCTATTTTATTTTCTACTAGCTATTCTCTTGGGAAATGTATTAGATGAAGTGAAAGAACAGGAACGGGAGAGGAAAAACTCTCCTAACATGATTGTGATAAACCTCAGGAGCAGTATCATGTTTGCTTAGGAGTTTCAGTTTTGCTTGGAAGCCTTCCCCTGTCCATTCTTGGTTATGGGCTTTGGTCCAGTTTCTCAACTAGCCATGCTGTTAGCAGCAGTAACTAAAGAGGAAGAGAAATGACATAGCAGCATCAGCTCTGTGAAATCAGGGCCTAGCACATAGTAGTCACTTAGTACCTGTGTGCTGGATTTGGAAGTGACAAACAATATAGCGCATCCACATTTTGGGGTTAGGATGGTGCCCCTGCAAAGGTCCACTGAGAAGATAAGGACTGTGTGATGGTGGTGGTAGGGCCAGCAGGTGCCGAGGCAGGGCCAGGTGACTTGAAAGCAGAAAAAGATGGGAAATGCTCCTATTAAAAGTTGGAGGCAAAAAGAGACTGAATGCTTTCTGTGCATTTTTGCAGATAACCTAGTGTGTAATATACCACAATATGTCAAAAATCCATTCCCACACCTCCTAAACAGCCATACCCCAGTACTTTAGCCAACAACCAAGATCATGTGGGCAGTAGAGAGGCTGGTATTAAAAAATATATATTACTTGTAGGCTTTTTTTCTGTAAATAATCTAGTTTTTAAGATAAAATTTGTAATATTATTTTTAATAAATAAAATTGAGTTTCAGTTAGATTGCATCTCTTGTGCATTTATTTCATCTCTGTCTTGAAATAATCATCAAGAGAGGAAGCTTGAGTTTTGTATTAGTTTTTCAGGTGTGTTTTGATGTTATTATAAAAATATGTTTGAAAGGAGCAGGAGAAGAAGATACCTATCATCCTCCAAATATCAGAGATTTGCTGAGCATGATGAGAAAAATATTGCTTTTTCCTTAAAATGAAGAATGAAAAGATTAAAAGAACATTGTCTTTTAGAACCCAACTCCTCTTTAAAATATAAAATAAAGAGATTGTTTGCCAGACTATACAGGGTCCATGGAAAAATTACCACCATAGCCAGATCTGAGAAGAAACACAAGGATCTAGAGTGAGAGAGTGAAAAACAACTCATAATGTTTGGATTGAGGGTTAAAGAAGGAAAAATCCACAATCAAGGTGTGATTCCAGGAGAGAAGGAGTGAGACGGCCGTCAACAAGAAAGCTGGCTTATTGCAGAGCAGGAACTTGGCAGGAGCAAAATGGTAATACAGACATACAATCTTATCTTCTCCCGAGAAAGGCCTCCAGCTCTGAGCCTAATCCTTTTGGCAAGGGAGAATCAGGAAGCTTAAGATTTTATAGCCTTGCTGGGCTCTCCCTGTACCTATTTGGAAGATGAACAAATAACCCCAAGGCTTTTCATCACCCTGTAGCCTAAATAAGGGGTACATTTCTCCAGATAGATGGCTATTTTCAAGCCAAAAATGAGAGAGCAGGAACACATCCACTGTGGAAAGAGATAAGAGCTGTTCTGCTTGGACAGCAGAAGATCTAGAGACACCAAATCCCAGGCCAGATTTCACCCTGAGGAATCTGGGGAAAATTTCTAATCTTTTGGGGATAAGAGACTGTAACTAATTCCCTTGGCAAATGGAGTTACCTGTGAAATAATCTTCAGTGACGAAGTCATCTTAAAATGATCTAAAATGACAATTGTCTGCATTTAATATTTTTATCACTTACTACTTGGTTAACCAAAGGTTTGGCACAACATTAAGTGGTTTTGAAAGTGATGTGGCCAAAAAGAGAGAGAACATTTTTCTAAAGATATAGCCTGGTGTAGCAGAAGGATCATGGCTTTGGGAGCTAAAGATGTGGCTTATATCTGAAATCTTCATCTTGCTTCCTTTGTGATCTTATTACAAGTTACTTACTCTCTCTAAGTCCCAGATATTGTTTTCATCTGAGGATCATGATAACCTACTTATTGTTTTATGGTGATTAGATAAGATACTAAGAATAGACATATGTTAAATGATGTCACCTAATAGCATGTTTTAGGTACTTGGAACGTAATCCGAATCCTGAAATTCTTTTTTTTTTATTATTATACTTTAAGTTTTAGGGTATATGTGCACAACATGCAGGTTTATTACACAGGTATACATGTTCCATGTTGATTTGCTGCACCCATCAACTCATCATTTACATTAGATATTTCTCCTAATGCTATCCCTCCCCCAGCCCCCCACCCCCCAACAGGCCCTGGTGTGTGATGTTCCCTGCCCTGTGTCCAAGTGTTCTCATTGTTCAATACCCACCTATGAGTGAGAACATGCGGTGTCTGGTTTTCTGTCCTTGTGATAGTTTGCTCAGAATGATGGTTTCCAGCTTCATCCATGCCCCTGAAAAGGAGATGAACTCATCCCTTTTTATAGCTGCACAGTATTCCATGGCGTATATGTGCCACATTTTCTTAATCCAGTCTATCATTGATGGACATTTGGGTTGGTTCCAAGTCTTTGCTATTGTGAATAGTGGTGCAATAAACATATGTGTGCATGTGTCTTTATAGTAGCATGATTTATAATCCTTTGGGTATATACCCAGTAATGGGATTGCTGGGTCAAATGGTATTTCTAGTTCTAGATCCTTGAGGAATCACTACACTGTCTTCCACAATGGTTGAATTAATTTACACTGCCACCAACAGTGTAAAAGTGTTCCCGTTTCTCCATATCCTCTCCAGCATCTGTTGTTTCCTGACTTTTTTTTTTCTTTTTTTGAGATGGAATTTCACTCTGTCACCCAGGCTGGAGTGCGGTGGCACCATCTCAGCACACTGCAAGCTCCGCCTCCTGGGTTCATGCCATTCTCCTGCCTCAGCCTCCAGAGTAGCTGGGACTACAGGCGCCCACCATCACGTCTGGATAATTTTTTTGTATTTTTAGTACAGATGGGATTTCATCCTGTTAGCCAGGATGGTCTCGATCTCCTGACCTCGTGATCTGCCCGCCTCGGCCTCCCAAAGTGCTGGGATTACAGGCATGAGCCACCGCACCCGGCCTGTTTCCTGACTTTTTAATGATCGCCTTTCTAACTGGTGTGAGATGGTATCTCATTGTGGTTTCGATTTGCATTTCTCTGATGACCAGTGATGATGAGCATTTTTTCATCGGTCTGTTGGCTGCATAAATGTCGTCTTTTGAGAAGTGTCTGTTCATATCCTTTGCCCACTTTTTGATGGGATTGTTATTTTTTTCTTGTAAATTTGTTTAAGTTCTTTGGAGATTCTGGATATTAGCCCTCTGTCAGATGGGAAGATTGCAAAAATTTTCTCCCATTCTGTAGGTTGCCTGTTCACTCTGATGGTAGTTTCTTTTGCTGTGCAGAAGCTCTTTAGTTTAATAAGATCCCATTTGTCTATTTTGGCTTTTGTTGCCATTGCTTTTGGTGTTTTAGTCATGAAGTCTTTGCCCATGCCTATGTCTTGAATGGTATTGCCTAGGTTTTCTTCTAGGGTTGTTACGATTTTAGGTCTAATATGTAAGTTTTTAATCCATCTTGAATTAATTTTTGTATAGGGTGTAAGGAAGGGATCCAGTTTCAGCTTTCTACATATGGCTAGCCAGTGCTATGAATTTCCCTCTACACACTGCTTTAAATGTGTCCCAGAGATTCTGGTACATTGTGTCTTTGTTCTCATTGGTTTCAAAGAACATCTTTGTTTCTTTTCTTTTCTTTTTCTTTTTTTTTTTTGGATGGAGTCTTGCTCTGTCATCTAGGCTGGAGTGCAGTGGCACGATCTCCGCTCACTGCAAGCTCCGCCTCCTGGGTTCACACCATTCTCCTGCCCCAGCCTCCCGAGTAGTTCGAACTACAGGCACCCACCATCACGCCTGGCTAATTTTTTGTATATTTAGTAGAGATGGGGTTTCACCATGTTAGCCAGGATGGTCTCAATCTCCTGACCTCGTGATCCATCTGCCTCGGCCTCCCAAAGTGCTGGGATTACAGGCGTCAGCCACCGTGCACAGCCAGAGCATCTTTATTTCTGCCTTCATTTCGTTATTTACCCAGTAGTTGTTAGGAGCAGGTTGTTCAGTTTCCATGTAGTTGTGTGATTTTGAGTGAGCTTCTTAATCCTGAGTTATAATTTGATTGCACTGTGGTCTGAGATACAGTTTGTTGTGATTTCTGTTCTTTTACATTTGCTGAGGAGTGCTTTACTGCCAATTATGTGGCCAATTTTAGAATAAGTATGATGTGATGCTGAGAAGAGTGTATATTCTGTTGATTTGGCGTGGAGAGTTCTGTAGACGTCTATTACATCTGCTTGGTGCATAGCTGAATTCAAGTCCTGGCTATCCTTGTTAACCTTCTGTCTCATTGATCTGTCTAATGTTGACAGTGGGGTGTTAAAATCTCCCATTATTATTGTGTGGGAGTCTAAGTCTCTTTGTAGGTCTCTAAGGACTTGCTTTATGAATCTGGGAGCTCCTGTATTGGGTGCATATATATTTAGGATAGTTAGTTCTTCTTGTTGAATTGATCCCTTTACCATTATGTAATGGCCTTCTTTGTCTCTTTTGATCTTTGTTGGCTTAAAGTCTGTTTTATCAGAGACTAGGATTGCAACCCCTGCTTTTTTTTTTTTGCTTTCCATTTGCTTGGTAGATCTTTCTCCATCCCTTTATTTTGAGCCTACATGTGTCTCTGCATGTGAGATGGGTCTCCTGAATACAGCACACTGATGGGTCTTGACTCTTTATCCAATTTGCCAGTCTGTTTCTTTTTATTGGGGCATTTAGTCCATTTACATTTAAGGTTAATGTTGTTATGTGTGAATTTTATCCCGTCATTATGATGTTAGCTGGTTATTTTGCCCATTAATTGATGCAGTTTCTTCATAGTGTCTATGGTCTTCACAATTTGGTATGTTTTTGCAGTGGCTGGTACTGGTTGTTCCTTTCCATGTTTAGTGCTTCCTTCAGGCACTGTTGTAAGGCAGGCCTGGTAGTGACAAAATCTCTCAGCATTTGCTTGTCTGTAAAGGATTTTATTTCTCCTTCACTTATGAAGCTTAGTTTGGCTGGATATGAAATTCTGGGTTGAAAATTCTTTTCTTTAAGAATGTTGAATATTGGCCCCCACTCTCTTCTGGCTTGTAGGATTTCTGCCGAGAGATCAGCTGTTAGTCTGATGGGCTTCCCTTTGTGGGTAACCCGACGTTTCTGTCTGGCTGCCCTTAACATTTTTTCCTTCATTTCAACCTTGGCGAATCTGACGATTATGTGTCTTGGGGTTGCTTTTCTTGAGGAGTATCTTTGTGGTGTTCTCTGTATTTCCTGAATTTGAATGTTGGCCTGCCTTGCTATGCTGGGGAAGTTGTCCTGGATAATATCCTGAAGAGTGTTTTCCAACTTGGTTCCATTCTCCCCGTCACTTTCAGGTACACCAATCAGACATAGATTTGGTCTTTTCACATAGTCCCATATTTCTTGGAGGCTTTGTTTGTTTCCTTTTACTCTTTTTTCTCTAAACTTGTCTTCTCACTTTATTTCATTAATTTGATCTTCAATCACCGTTACCTTTCCTTCCACTTGATCGAATTGGCTATCGAAGCTCGTGCAGGCATCATGAAGTTCTCATGCTATGGTTTTCAGCTCCATTAGGTCATTTAAGGTCTTCTCTACACTGTTTATTTTAGTTAGCCATTCATCTAACCTTTTTTTCAAGGTTTTTAGCTTCCTTGCAATGGGTTAGAACATGCTCCTTTAGCTCCTTTAGCTCCTTTAGGAGAAGTTTGTTGTTACCGACTTTCTGAAGCCTACTTCTGCCAACTCATCAAAGTTATTCTCCATCTAGCTTTGTTCTGTTGCTGGTGAGGAGCTGCGATCCTTTGGAGGAGAAGAGGCACTCTGGTTTTTAGAATTTTCAGCTTTTCTGTTCTGGTTTCTCCCCATCTTTGCGGTTTTATCTACCTTTGGTCTTTGATGTTGGTGACCTACAGGTGGAGTTTTGGTATAGATGTCCTTTTCGTTGATGTTAATGCTATTCCTTTCTGTTTGTTAGTTTTTCTTCTAACAGTCAGGTCCATCAGCTGCAGGTCTGTTGGAGATTTCTGGAGGTCTGCTCCAGACCCTGTTTGCCTGGGTATCACCAACGGAGGCTGAAGAACAGCAAATGTTGCAGAACAGTAAATATTGCTGCCTGATCCTTCCTCTGGAAGCTTCATCCCAGAGGGGCACCCGCCTATATGAGGTGTCTGTCGGCCCCTACTGGGAGGTGTCTCCCAGTTAGGCTACACGGTGGTCAGGCATCCACTTGAGGAGGCAGTCTGTCTGTTCTCAGAGCTCAAACGCCATGCTGGGAGAACCACTGCTCTTTTCAGAGCTGTCAGGGAGGTTTAAGTCTGCAGAAGTCTGCTGCCTTTTGTTCAGCTATGCCCTGCCCACAGAGGTGGAGTCTATAGAGGCAGCAGGCCTTGCTGAACTGTGGTGGGCTCCGCCCTGTTCAAGCTTCCTGGCCGCTTCGTTCACCTACTCAAGCCTCAGCAGTGGCAGACGCCCCTCCCCCAGCCAGGCTGCCGCCTCACAGTTCAATCTCAGACTGCTGTGCTAGCAGTGAGCAAGCCTCCGTAGGTGTGGGACCCGCTGAGCCAGGCACGGGAGAGAATCTCCTTGTCTGCTGGTTGCTAACACCTTGGGAAAAGTGCAGTATTTGGGTGAAAGTGTCCCGTTTTTCCAAGTACAGTCTGTCATGGCTTCCCTTGGCTAGGAAAGGGAAATCCCCAGATCCCTTGCACTTCCTGGGTAAGGCGACACCCCACCCTGCTTTGGCTCACCCTCCATGGGATGCACCCACTGTCCAACCAGTCCCAATAAGATGAACCAGGTATCTCAGCTGGAAATGCAGAAATCACCCGTCTTCTATGTTGATCATGCTGGGAGCTGCAGACCAAAGCTGTTCCTATTCGGCCACCTTGGAACGGAGATGAATCCTGAAATTCTTTTGGAAATGTTCTGAAATGATTTCTTTTTCTTCATCTTAGATATGGAATTGTTGGGGGGTGGGTGGGTGATATGAGCAACAATGAAATAATGGGTACTGTGTTCCTGGCTTTAGAGAATTATCTTTAAATAAAAATACAACATGAAAGTCCTGATTTATTTTTATTTCTTTTATTTTTGAGGTGAAGTTTTGCTCTTGTTGCCCAGGTTGGAGTGCAGTGGGGCAATCTCGGCTCACTGTAACCTCTGCCTTCCAGGTTCAAGCGATTTTCCTGCCTCAGCCTCCCGAGTAGCTGGGATTATAGATGCACACTACCACACCCGGATAATTTTTGTATTTTGGTAGAGATGGGTATTTACCGTGTTGGCCAGGCTGGTCTTGAACTCCTGAACTCAGGTGATGCACCTGCCTTGGCCTCCCAAAGTGCCAGGATTACAGGTGTGAGCCACTGCACCTGGCCAGAAAGTCCTGATTTAAATAATAAAGTTCAAGAGTGTGTTCTCTGCCATCCTCGATTTATTAGCTTGCTCTGCTTTAGTGTATCCATCTCTAAAATGGGAATATTATTACTTACAGTTATAAATAGCTGTAACAGAGCATACAGTAATGGTCATTGAGCTTCTCAGTGTCACAAGATTCATGTTTTAAACATTTTAAATTCTTCTGCTTATCTATAGCACTCAAGAACATAAAGTGCTTTGAAATAGTCCAATAAAAAGGCCAGGTTTTTTCCTGCTATAGATATGTGGGATGAGGTACATTCAAGTGGTAAATCAGTGACACCCAGTGGCTGCTGCTTTTATATTTAGTCTTTAAATTTTCAATTTAACTTTCTAAAGTTCTGTCCCAAAACAAATGAAAGAAGATGTTGAGAGCATGGAAGTTGTAGATACCTTTAAAGACAGAGTTTCTCAGCAGTGATACCACTTTCCTAGGACATGAGAGCTATAGAATAGCAATACCAAAAATAGAGAGAGTGGAGGAAAGTGGAAAACAGTTCTGGGAATTTCCAGCCCCATCATTTGCATGCTATTAAAGAGTGTACTCAAGCTTTCCTGTCACTGTTGGATTTCCCAAGAAACATTCCCATCCTTGAAGTGGCATGTTAACTGCCCAAATCCAGCGAAATCCTTACGTGTTAGAGACGGTTGGGAACATTCACTGGATATTAGACTTCCTAGGTGTAAGCAAGACTTAACTGGAGGTTTAATCCATACCCCGAAACAAAACTCCCCTCAGTCATAATATGACTCGCTGTAACTGCCTCAAATCCCTACACACATGAAGTCGAGTAGATTAGCATAATGGAACATGCTGGGCTCAAATCCCAGCTTGCACACTCTGTGGTTGGAGTCTCTTAAGTCACTTAAACCTCTTGGAGCCCTCAGTTGTTCTTCTGTATAATAAGGAATAAAGGCGATAATACCTAATTCATGGGTTAGTAAATAAATACTAGGTTGGTGCAAAAGTAATTGCGGTTTTTCTCTCTTCCTTTCTTCCTTTCTTCCTCCCTTCCACCCTTCCTCCCTTCCTTCCTTCTCTCTCTCTCTTTTTGATGGAGTTTCACTCTTGTTGCCCAGACTGGAGGGCAATGGCACCATCTCACTCACTGCAACCTCCGCCTCTTGGGTTCAGGCAATTCTCCTGCCTCAGCCTCCAGAGTAACTGGGATTACAGGTGACCGCCACTACGCCCAGCTAATTTTTATATTTTTAGTAGAGACAGGGTTTCCCCATGTTGGCCAGGCTGGTCTCGAACTCCTGACCTCAGGTGATGCACCTGCCTCAGCCTTCCAAAGTGCTAGGATTACAGGTGTGAGGTTGCCATTACTTTCAATGGCAAAAATCTCAGTAACTTTTGCACCAACCTAATAATACACATAAAGTGGTGGTCATATTATAGGCACTCATCATTGTCCTTATTTTTATCAGCTGACATTCTCCGTTGACCTAGATGCACAATGGCTGCTGAGCAAAACCCTTCTCTGAAACTGGTTGAGTCTATTGCACTTTTTAGGTGTTCTGTGATCTGACTCCTCTCTGAGGTAACAGCTTGGATGGAAATGTACTCATTGTCATATTTTATAATTAGAGAGTGGGACTATTTTCCATATAGGACTAGTGTTGCTAAAGTACTTAGGATTTTCTGGATGAAGGACTCTAGAGAAATACTGCATTTAAAAATTCTTAGCTAATAACTTACATTTTAAGGATTAGTATTCTTTCCACATAAAACATTAAAGAAGTTATAATAGCACAGAGATATGCTAAGTAAGGCAATTAGGTAACAGAGTTTATTAAAAACTACACAAAGGGTACATTAAAACAAAAGGCTGTAGTGCTTAGTTGCTGCTCCTTTTAATTGCTAGATAAATATCTTCAATAAGTAGATTATTAAACTATATAAATAGAAATATGGTAGTAGTATTTTAAAAAGATGACTTTTTTCTACATTATTTAAAAAAGTGGAATGGTTAAGATGCCAGGCCTTGCAGCCAGGTGGACTTGAACTTGAATCTTGGATTTTTCCACTTACTGGTTTACTTAGATTCTTTAAGCTTTAGTTTATATAAACAATATAAAATTGTGTCGTTTTATATCATCTATAGAAGGTTGGGAAGAGTGAAGGAGAGCAAGTCTTGGAAATACTTAGTATCTGGCACACAGGAAGCACTCAATATGGAAAGTGGAAAAATAGGAACTGCATAGAACAGTGGTTCTTAACCTTATCTGATTCCAACTCTCTTTACATAACAAATATTTATTTATGTATTTTTACTTGACAAATAAAAATTGTGCATACCTATGGTATCTAGCATGATGTTTTGATAAATGTGTACATTGTGGAATGGCTAAATCAGGCTCTTTAACATATGCATAACATCACGTATGTATTTTTTGTGGTAAGTGCTTAAAGTCTTGTTGAAATTTTCAAGTATACAATATATTGTTATTAACTATAGACACCATGATGTTCAATAGGTCTCTTGAACTTATTTCTTCTGTGTAACTGGAAATTTTGTGTCTGTTGACCAATGTTTCCCCAATCCTTTCTCCCCCAACAAATAGTTTTATATTTTCTTTTGCCTTTACTATCTTAGAAAGAAATTTTAGAGCTAACACAAGATACTACATTATTTAAATTAGAGCACATTAGAGTGCTCTAATTATAACATAAAGGAGAAATAGAAGAAATTGGCAAATGGTGAAATAATAATATGTATTTCATAATAATTGGCAAATGGTGAACTAATAAGCATTTCAACATAATGCTTGGGTACAAATGACACCAGAAGACAAAATATTTGTGCCTCCACAGTCACCCTGAGTATGGCAGCTAGCCATGCAGAACTATCCAGCTATGTGACTCAACAAGAAGTAGAACTTCGGTGACTTTTTCAAATAGGAAAAAACCCTTGGTAAATATCAAACAAGGCATAGTGATATTCCCTCACATAGGTGGTAGGTGCATTACTGGGAATTTTATATTGGTTTATACAAACTAAATGTATCATTTATATTTAAACCATACAGAAACACCATTAGAGTTAAGGTTCTAAGCTAAAAAAGTTATAATCAGATTTTTTTACCTACACAAACTTGGGATGGAATGATTTTTCGTTGTGGGACTGCCTCATTACACCATGTTGATAATTCTGGACCCCCATCTACTAAATACCAATAGCCCCTACCCTCTAAATCTTAACCAAAAGTAACCCCACAGCTTTCCAAAATACCTCCTAGCGGGAGGTGCTACTCTCTTTAGGAACCAATGGCCCAGAGAGGCATTGAATCTCAAAGCTGATTTTCTTAACTTCTTAAACAAGCCAAAGGTTTTGAAATCCGGGCTGTGGGGAGCGAGACTGAGGAATTCCTTTTTTTTTTCTTTTTTAACTTTTAAGTCCAGGGGTACATGTTGAGGTTTGTTATGTAGGTAAACTCATGTCGTGGGGGTTTGTTAAACAGATTATCTCCCCATCCCAGTGTTAAGCCTAGTACCCATTACTTATCTTTTCTGATCCTCTTCCTCCTCCGACCCTCCATCCTCTGGTAGGCCCCAGTGTCTGTTGTTTCCCTCTTTGTGTCCATGTGTTCTTGTCATTTAGCTCCCACTTATAAGTGAGACCGTGCGCTATTTCATTTTTGGTTCCTGCATTCGTTTTCTAAGGAAAATGGCCTCTAGCTCCATCCATGTCCCTGCAAAGGACTTGATCTCATTCTTTTTTGTGGCTCCATAGTATTTCATGGTGTATATGTACCACATTTTCTTTATCTAATCTTTTATTGGTGGGCATTTAGGTTGATTCCATGTCTTTGCTATTGTAAATAGTGCTACAGTGAACATTCATGTGCATGTGTCTTTATGGTAGAATGATTTATATTCCTTCAGATATATACCCAGTAATGAGATTGCTGGGTCGAATGTTAGTTCAGTTTTTAGCCCTTTGAGGAATCGCCACACTGTTTTCCACAGTGGTTGAACTGATTTATCCTCCCACCAACAGTGTATAAGCATTCCTTTTTTTCCACAACCTCGCCAGCATGTTTTTTTTTTTTTACTTTTTAATAATAGCCATTCTGACTGGTGTGAGATGGCATCTCATTGTTTTGATTTCTCTAGTGATCAGTGGTGTTGAACTTTTTTTCATATGCTTGTTGGCCACATGTATGTCTTCTTTTGAAAAGTATCTGTTTATGTTCTTTGCCCACTTTTGAATGCAGTTGTTTGTTTTTTCTCTTGTAAGTGTATTTAAGTTCCTTATAGATGCTGGATATTAGACCTTTGTCAGATGCATAGTTTGCAAATATCTTCTCCCATTCTGTAGCTTGTCTGTTTACACTGTTGATAGTTTCTTTTGCTGTGCAGAAGCTCTTTAGTTTAATTACATCCAATTTGTCAATTTTTGCTTTTGTTGCGAAAGCTTTTGTTGTCTTTGTCATGAAATCTTTGTCCAGGATGGCACTGCCTAGGTTGTCTTTCAGGATTTTTGTTTTTTGGGGGTTTTACATATAAGGTTTAATCCATCTTGAGTTAATTTTTGTATATGGCATAAGGAAGGGGCCTAGTTTCAATCTTCTGCATGTGGCTAGCCAGTTACCCCAGCACCATTTATTGAATAGGGCATTTTTTCTATTTTTGTTTTGGTTGTTTTTCTATTGCTTGTTTTTGTCAACCTTGTCAAAGATCAGATGGTTGTAGATGTGTGGCCTTATTTCTGGACTCTCTATTCTGTTCCATTGGTCTAGGTACCACTTTTTGTTCTAGTACCATGTTGTTTTGGTTATTGTAGCCCTGTAGTATAGTTTGAAGTTGGACAGTGTGACATCTCCAGCTTTGTTCTTTTTGCTTAGGATTTCCTTGGCTATTTGGGCTCTTTTTTAGTTCCATATGAATTTTAAAATAGTTTTTTCTAGTTCTGTGAAGAATGATATTGGTAGTTTGACAGGAATAGCATTGCATCTATAAGTTGTTTTTGATAGTATGGCCATTTTAATGATATTGATTCTTCCTATCCATGAGCATGAAATGTTTTTCCATTTGTTTGTGTCATCTCTGATTTCTTTGAGCAGTGGTTTGTGATTCTCATTGTAGAGATCTTTCACTTAGTTAGCTGTATTCCTAGGTATTTTATTATGTTTGTGGCAATTGTGAATGGAATTGCATTCCAGATTTGACTCTCAGCTTAGCTATTGTTGGTGTATAGGGATGTTAGTGACTTTTGTATTTTGATTTTGTATCCTGAGACTTTGCTGAAGTTGTTTATCATCTGAAGGAGCTTTTGGGCGACGACTATGGGGTTTTCTAGATATAGAATCATGTCATCTGTAAACAACAATAGTTTGACTTCCTCTCTTCCTATTTGGATGTCCTTTATTTCTTTCTCTTGCCTTACTGCTCTGGCCAGGACTTCCAATGCTATGTTGAATAGGAGTGGTGAGAGAGAGCATTCTTGTCTTGTGCTGGTTTTCAAGGGGAATGCTTCTAGCTTGCTCATTCAGTATGATGTTGGCTGTGGGTTTGTCATAGATGGCTTTTATTATTTTGAGGTATGTTACTTCAATACCTAGTTTGTTGAGAGTTTTTATCATAAAGGTGTGTTGAATTTTATCAAAAGCTTTTTCTGCATCTATTAAGATAATCATGTGGTTTTTGTCTTTAGTTCTGTTTTTGTGATGAATCACATTTATTGATTTGCATAATCCCTGCATCCCAGGGATAAAGCCTACCTGATCATGGTGGATTAGTTTTTCTATGTGATTCTAGATTCAGTTTGCCAGTATTTTGTTGAGGATTTTTGCACTGATGTTCATCAAGGATATTGGCCTGAAGCTTTCTTTATTTGTTGTGTCTCTGCCAGGTGAGGTATTTCTAATAATCAAGATTCATTAAAATTTCAAGAGGAAAGACTGGCAGTTTGTGGAGTTCACCTAAGGGAATCCTCACCCAACCCTCCCTCTACCAGGAGATTGTTAGAAGGAGAGAAAAATGGGAGAGGCTGGGTGAGACATACATGTCCCCATTTTTCCTCTTTCTGGTCAGGAGCCAAGGGAGGAGAGGTGTTGGGTCGAAGGATGGGAAAAATTTGCCCAGTTTGGAACCCTGTAAGGAGCTTCTGCATAGAGTGACCACCTCAACATGGGATGGTGGAGGGGGCAGGATGGCTACAGCTGAGCACTGAGTAGCAGAACAGGATTGAGCAGAAGAAGGGCCAGGTTTAGCTTTCCCAGGTCTTTTTGACACCTCTGGGATGTGAATGGAACTCAAATAAGCCCACAGTCCTCCAAGGAGAGCCAGTGAATGGGCCAGGGATCTGTAATAGGAGAAGGGTAAGGGATGCCCTCAGAGCTGAGTGCACAGCCTAGGCCAAGGGCAGAGGGAAGAGGAGGGGCAGACTCTGACAGGCTGCGGCACTGCCTCATGGCAAACCCAAGCCTGGAACATGAGGGGGCTCCACAGAATCCCACACATGAAGCCAGGAAACGAAGCAGCCTTTCAGTAACAGATGTCAGCAGGAAGCCCAGAGATGGGCTCATCACAATTTAGTGTTTAAATCCAGTCTGAACAAGTCACTGTGCCTAAGGGGCCAATGAGGGTCCAGAGGATACCTCTTGTCTCCTCTGTCACCATCTGATCATATAAGCCACACTCTTTGCTGACAAAGCCAGAGATGATCTAGAGTGACATTTAAGAGACTGAACTTGACCTCATTCATGACCTCAGAGATGGAGCATTTACCAAAGGGATATTTTAAATTATTGAGTCAGACTATATTAAGTTTTTTTCCCTTTCAGATCCACCAGGTAGGGGCTTATGAGAAAGATAGACTCAATTATAGGAGGAAGTGGAAATCTGTATTTTCTTTACATATATTTATTGTGTGAATAAATTTGTGATTCTTCTATGCTATTATTAACCAAGGGTTTACCCCCAGGATCTAGACATGACACGCTGGTAGTGCTTTTTGATGAGAGATGGCTTTGACATTACATATCATAGTGGCTTCATTCACAATGTCAAGCCTAACTCACACATGTGTTTGGCATTTATCTCATTAACAAACAAAATTAGCTCAGTAATTTTCACTGGCAAATTAAGAGACCATGGAACTTTTGTAGGAAAACAGGGTGTCAATTTTAAAATATTACTTTTAGGTAAGTTGCACTTGAATCTCATAAAAAACTTTACCTTTCGCCCTGATTTGATATAATCAAATAATATTTGGTTGTTTGATAGCATTAATACATGGCAATTTTTAAAACATCGCTCCTAACCAGTTTTAGAATTTCCTCTCACTCATCTTTTAAGGAAAATATTTCTGTGATTTGTTCATGGCCAACGTTAAAGGGTCAGGTAGCACTATAGATTAAGGGAGGCAGAAAATTGACAGAGAAAAAACTATTTCCCTTGTTATGAATTCAATGTAGGAAAAAACGATTTCCATAGTTACGAATTCAATGTAGCCCCGCGCCCTCCACCCACCAAATCAAATGCCTGTGGCTCACACAGTTTTCACGCGTGTTCTACATTTCTGGTTGAGTCACAGACGGGAGCAGTGAACCCTGAGGAAACTCAGTGCACATTCTAAGGACAGTCACGCGAGAAGCTCGCCTCACCAACTCCCTCCCCAGGCTTCACACAGCCCCAGTGAGTCAGGCAGAACTTTCCCAGCAAGGCAGCCTGTGTGTCAAAGTGGACCAAGGCGAGCTCCTGCTGTTATAAATAGATTCTTAGTGGGACTGGGAAGGGCATGGAGACACCAGAAAATATAGCAGTTCTGGGTGGGGTGGCAGACTAAGGACAGAAAGTGGGAACAGACTATGATGCAAGTTAAATTGATGCCAGAACCTAGACTTCTGCTATTAACAGTGTTTCCTTTCTCAGAAGGGACTAACTGGGCAGTTCTTTGGCTCCAAGTGACTTCTACCCCCCTTGCTAAATGATTTGATTTCTGCTGGCTTGCACCCTCTTTGCTTCTTCCTGGCAAGCTCTTGGGCTGATTTCCAATCGCTTCCCCTTGTGGGTACCCTTTTCCAGGGTTGTTTGAGGTCGTGCAGTTGTTTTGTTTCTTCACAGACTTTTAGGCAAAGTTATTCCACATGGCTCTTTAAAGGCCACCCAAACTACAAATTTCTTAAAAATATATGTGCATATACATGGGGAAAAATCATAAATTTGAGTAAAAATGTTCATTATAGAACAAAGTTAAAAAAAAAAGCCAGTGGCCTCTGCACAAAATCTGAATAGACTACATGGTCCAAATTATGTATTATAACCTTATAGGAATAGATTATGTTTACATTACTATACAAATGCATAGACAAAACTACAATAGCAATATAAAACCTGGAAGGAAATATAACAAAATATTTATAGGAATCTACCTCATGTAGTACAATTAACAAATTATTTTTATGGTTTTCATTATAATTTTCTTCACTTTCAAATTTCTATAATGGTATATATAGTTTTATAGTAAAAACTATTTAAAAACCACCAGTTGTTTTTTTTTGTTTCCATTTTTACATCAGCTAGTACATACAGTTTTCTAAAACAACAATAGCTGTGTGCAGCTGGTGGTATATGGTGGGTGGGGTGGATGTAATATAGGAAGAGGAATGTAGAAAAGAACAGTATATTCAGAAGAAATGAATTGAGGCTCTTGCTTTAGACATAAAGTATTTTACACAAATTGCCCAAGATTTCCCATTTACAGTTGGTCACAAGCTATAGTGAACATTGGCTGGGTTTTGGCAACCCTGAATGCAATTTTGCCTTTCTTTTCTTTCTTTTTCTTTTCTTTTCTTTCTTTCTTTCTTTTTTTTTTTTTTTTTTTTTTTTTTTTTGAGATAGAGGGTCGCTCTGTCACCCAGCCTGGGGTGCAATGGCGCGATCTCGGCTCACCACAACTTCTGCCTCCCGGGTTCAAACAATTCTCCTGCCTCAGCCTCCTGAGTAGCTGGGATTACAGGTGCCCACCACCACACCTGGCTAATTTTTTTATTTTTAGTAGAGATGGGGTTTCGTCATGTTGGCCAGGCTGGTCTCGAACTCCTGACCTCAAGTGATCTGCCCTCCTTGGCCTCCCAAATTGCTGGGATTACAGCCGTGAGCCACTGAGCCTGGCCAATTTTGCTAACAATTTTCTTTTCAGAAATTACTTCTCACCCAGTCTAGTTTAACTGTTACCAGGAGCCCCATACTTACTTAGACTGGGGACAGATACACGACCCAAGTCTAGTTATGGAAACGTTCTTTTTGCCGTGAATTTGAACTATGAATAGAGAGACAAAAGAACTGAAAAACTGATTGTAATTCCATTAGGTCCTGGCAGCACCTTGTCATTCCCGCTACCTTGTCCAGGGCCTGCCTCGCTATGTGCCTGTTCCCAAGTCTAACTAAATTCCCTGCTGCTTAAGTTAATCAGAATCAGTTTCTTTTGCTTGCACCTGTGCAGGTGCAAGCAGCTGTGCATCTGCTTGCACAGTTATTTTTACAGCTTGACTAGGGCAGCTCCATGCTGACCTCCATGAATGCCTGGATGCTTTGCTTTGACACTTGGCCAATTTAAAGTCAGTGGGCTAACTAACCAACTAATCAGTGATTTGTAATGCACTGTTTACAGTCCAGAAATCCCCTGGCGAAACCCAGGGCCAGAATGTTTGTTGATAGCTTTCACCTGGTGTGACCAGTTGCCTGACTTGGCTAACAAAGGGGTGAGGGGTTTGGGGAGACTTCTGCCTAGAGGTTTTGAGAAGCCAAGTTCATATCACAAGTCTTGGTTATTTAATCTGGAGAGCAAGCACCTCCTTATGCAAATCAGAAGAAACCTAGTGCCTGGAGATGTCTCAGATTCCCAGTGCTTGAGTGCCATCTCTTTCTCTTGTTATACCTGAGCTTTTGCCTTTATTTCAAGTCTTAGGTGAGTGTGCTTTGTGAAGTTTCCTGAGCCCTTTCAAATAACTTAACCTGAGCAATCTTTATGGGACCCTAACTGACACAGAAGTAAATAGCAGTTACAGAGTGACAGAAAACCCTCAGTGATGAAAAGGTCTAAGACAGCGAGTAGGTAGAGGCACCATTTAAGGTTGAGAGAGGGGCTTGGCTAGCTAGGCAGTCTTTTTAAAAACAGTTTTTTTAAAAAAATTTTTATTTTTTCAGAGACAGGATCTTGCTCTGCTCTGTTGCCCAGGTTGGAGTGCAGTGGTGCCATCATAGCCCACTGCAGCCTCAAACTCTTGGGCTCAAGGAAGCCTCCCACCTCAGCCTCCCAAAGTGCTGGGATTATAGGAGTTAGCTGCCATGCCTGTCTAACAGTCTTTCATATCAGATCCAGAGAGGGGAAATGTGCAGTGATTTTTCCATGAATGTGGGAAAAACTAGGCGGCATTCTAGACCATTCTTATAAGATACTGTAAATCAGAATGAAGTCAGGAGAACCTTTGACCATTTTGTGAATATGATAGAACCCACTCCTGTTACTGGATAGGTGACAAAGCCATGGCTCCGCGGTAGTGCTAATGAGCAGGTTGCTGCTGCTCTTCTTGGGTGCATCTTCCCCACAATTCCATTCCCCAGGTTGCATCCTCTGGGCCAGTTCTACCATCGTCCTGTGGTTGCTTGGTGAATTGTAAGCTAAGATCTAGTCAGGTAATGATATGTTGGGAGTCAGTGAATCATATGTTCTAAAAATGCTGTTCATCTGTGGCTGGGTGTGGTGGCTCACGCCTGTAATCCCAGCACTTTGGGAGGCTGAGGTGGGTGGATCACCTGAGGTCAGGAGTTTGAGACCAGCCTGGCCAACATGATGAAACCCTGTCTCTACTAAAAATACAAAAATTAGCTGGGCATAGTGGCAGGTACCTGTAATCCCAGCTACTCAGGAGGCTGAGGCAGAAGAATCGCTTGAACCCGGGAGGCGGAGGTTGCAGTGAGCAGAGATCACGCCATTGCACTCCAGCCTGGGCGACAAGAGTGAGACTCCATCTCAAAAAAAAAAAAAAAAAAAAAAGAAGAAGCTATTTATCTGTTGGGGTCAAGCTGTGGATGAGTTCTGGTTCACAGAGATTTATAGGATTCACTGGCTCCATTCCTCTCTTTTTGAAATAATCAATTACGTTATTGCACTATCACAGTGAAGTTTAAGTCTTTATTTTTTAATCTCCTGTACTGCTGTGAGCATCTTGATTGCTGCAGCTTGGCATTTATCTTCCCATTTTCCACAGTGTCAAGCAAATGCCTTGCACGTAGTAGGTGCTCAAAAAGTATTTGCAGAATAAACATATACATGTATATATTTATACATTTGATGACCAAGCTACTGGAAGTTCAAAGAAGCCTATGTTTTTCCTTCTGCTCCTCTGTCATAAATTAGAGAGTGACAAAAAGGAAGCACAATAAACTGATAAAAGAAAGAAATGCAGCTTATATCCTCATTTATAAAATGGGGATAATGATCCTACCTACCTCCAAGGGTTGTTCCAAGGATTAAATGAGCTAATTTTTCTAAAGAGTTTCTGGTACATAGAAACCATCCCCCACCACATTCCCTTGGCCATGTAATCACACAATAAACTCAATATCTAAGGCCTTACCAGCAAGGAGTTTGCAATATAAGTTGGAAGGCTGCTATAAGCCTTGTATTCTCTATCACCCTTTCTCCGGGTTATCCTTAGATATTCTCTCTTGGTAGATCTTCCTGCGTGTGCACAGATTGGAACAAGAGAGCCCTACAGTATCTCCTTGGCCTCAGGCTACCTGTAAGTTCTTCAAGAGGGCTAGTGGAGGCTTTCTATAAACCCATTCTCTCACACCGATCATGCGCCTTTTCATTTCCAAGGGATTAGCTAGGAAATACAGATTGCCTAAATCAATCAAGAAACAAATCTTGCATAAGAGTACCTTTTGTTGAGGTAAACACAGAAATAGGTCCCATTAAGTGAAAAGTACAAGGAATAGATTACTATTAGTAGTGACTGGGATTTCCCTCTAAGAAGCTCCTTAGGGACCTCTGCTATACGAGGGGACCCTGCTTCAATGTGTAAGAACTACTTTGCTGCTTTTTGAAATATAATGTTACACACTCCACCTTTCAAAGACACACCATCTGTTAAAGATGGCTGTCCTCAGACCAGTCTTGTAACTCTCAGAAACAAAAAGATGAAGCTAGAGTAACATTCAACTTAAGACATATCATGACCTAATTGAGATCACTTAGATGAAACCAATTATTTAAAATTAAAATCACTAAAATTACTTAGTAATATACCTCTTTGATTTATTCCTTTCGTTACTGGCTGATCATATATGCACTAATATCTATGGTCAAGTGTGCATACATGTGCAGACATGAAAGTCTTCCTCATCCAGACGATTTGGGAGGCCAACTCCTTCACACAGCTGAGTCCTTGGAACATAGGTGGTGGGCTCAGTCTAGGAGGGCTTCTAGAGAGAATACTTGGAGAAGCAATGTGACCCCCTAAAATGTCAGAGGTGGGGAAGGGGCTGAAATCTCCCTTTCAAAGGCTCACAGCTTCCTTGGCAGCTTGAGTAATTGGAAGAAACTAGTAGCCCAGCCACAGCTTCAAAAGGTGGTATCACTGATGATTTGAGAAACTCCCAGTGTTAACATCTACCTTAGAACCTTCACAAATACACAAACATGAGAGGATTTGTCATACTATTGTTAGAGTCAAATGAAACACAACCTTGTTGTCAACTGACCAATACTTTGATTTTAGAGCTAGAAGCTAGCATGAAGATTAAGGGGGTCTGCTGGTAGTAGCATCTGTAGTTGGGAGAAATCCCCTCAATAATAGAATTTTTTTACTAAATTTTTTTAATGACCGTGCAAAAACAATTTATTTTGAGAATAAAATATCTATGAAGTTCAAAATGCATGATGATAATACAAAAAATGAGATGGTGGTAAATGGAGTTAAACTGGTAAAATTTCCTAGCATCATCAAGGAAATGGTATAAGTAATTATTTTATTATGTATGTATGTATTTATTTATTTAATTTTTTATTTTTCCATAAGTTATTGGGGTACAGGTGGTATTTGGTTACATGAATAAGTTCTTTAGTGGTGATTTGTGAGATTTTGGTGCACCCATCACCTGAGCAGTATACACTGCACCATATTTGTAGTCTTTTATCTCTCGTCCCCCTCCCACTCTTTCTCACAAGTCCCCAAAGTCCACTGTATCATTCTTATGCCTTTGCGTCCTCATAGCTTAGCTCCCGCATATCAGTGAGAACGTAGATGTTTGGTTTTCCATTCCTGAGTTACTTCACTTAGAATAATAGTCTCCAATCTCATTCAGGTCACTGAAAATGCGGTTAATTCATTCCTCTTTATGGCTGCTTAGTATTCCATCATATGTATATATATCACAGTTTCTTTATCCACTCGTTGATTGATGGACATTTGGGTTGGTTCCACAATTTTCCAGTTGTGAATTGTGCTGCTATAAACATGTGTGTGCAAGTACCTTTTAAATAATGACTTCTTGTCCTCTGGGTGGATACCCAGTAGTGGGATTGTTGGATCAAATGGTAGTTCTACTTTTAGTTCTTTAAGGAATCTGCACACTGTTTTCCATAGTGGCTGTACTAGTTTACATTCCCACTAGCAGTGTAGAAATGTTCCCTGTTCACCATATCCACGCCAACATCTACTGTTTCTTGATTCTTTGATTATGGCCATTCTTGCAAGAGTGAGGTGGTATCACACTGTGGTTTTGATTTGCATTTCCCTGATCATTAGTGATGTTGGCATTTTCCCATATGTTTGTTGGCCATTTGTATATCTTCTTCTGAGAATTGTCTATTCATGTCCTTAGCCCACTTTTTGATGGGATTGTTTTTTTCTTACTGATTTGTTTGAGGTCGTTGTAGATTCTGTATATTAGTCCTTTGTCAGATGTATAGATCGTGAAGATTTTCTCCCACTCTGTGGGTCGTCTGTTTACTCTGCTGACTGTTCCTTTTGCTGTGCAAAAGCTCTTTAATTAGAGCTATTTATCTTTGTTTTCATAGCATTTGCTTTTGGGTTCTTGGTCATGAAATCCTTGCCTAAGCCAATATCTAGAAAGGTTTTTCCAATGTTACCTTCTAGAATATTTGTAGTTTCAGGTCTTAGGTTTATGAAATATATTTACATTATTTCCTGAGCTATCTTTTCCTTCAACTTGAAACTTCACGCAATGGTCTGATCCATTAATGTCTTCAATTGACCACTAGATGGCAACATTGTTCTTTTATGTTACAGCTTTGACTCCCAATGAACAAGACATTTAATTTTCCAACAACCAATTTTAAAAAGTAAAAACACAAAAGCTAGTAATTTAAATACATCACTCTGTACAATGGGAACAAGGCAGAGCATATTAAATTATGATTTTTCAATTCATTTATCTAAAAACTGTACTACACAGTATTCTATTTCTGTGCATTTTTGGGTCACAGACATTTGTACCTGGTGTGTTTGGAGATGGTGTGGCCTCGGCTCTTCTAGTCTTTGTGGCTGCAGGGAACTGCCCACATGTTGAAATATGTTTTCATTCAAATCATTTAACATCTCTCTTGATTTTGCAACATCCTGGAGCAGTGGTTTCCAAATCTGGAAGCTAAATAAATAAATAAGATTCCAGGAACCCGTCCTCAGAGATTCTGATTTAGTAGCTCTGATACGGGCATGGGTATCTGAATTTTTAATAGCACCTCCATCTGCTTCTGATTATCAACAAGTTTGGAAGTGGTCTTCGTGTCCTTAATTCCTCTAGCAACAGAATCCTTCAAATAATATGAATTTTAAGTCAACTTAATTTAAAATTGCCACACTTTTTTTTATTTTAGCAAAATGGTCTTCACTAAAAATACTCAAATATCTCAATTACTAGAAAGTTGAATTCATTGTAAAAATAGCAGGGCTCTAACAATTGTAATTAATATTCATTCACCCCGTGTGTCTGAAAGAAAGGTGATCAGACCCACGTGTGGGTTGGGATTGATGTGATAAGAAAGATGGCTCGCACATGGGTTGCCATTCCTGTATGTTTCTCAGAATGGGGATCCTTGCACTGGGGAGGGGTGGATTTCTGCAGGAATAATTTCAGACATTGCAGAAGGATGTGTCTCTATTGTTATTCTGTTAAATACTAGGATGTATAACATAAAATGTCATTATCATTTTGGATAATTTTGAGGGTCCCATCAGCTATGTGAAGTAGTATTTTTCTTTGTCATTTCCCATTTTCCCTCTTCTCTTTTTCTCCCTGTTTCTTTCTCTCTTTCTCTGTGTCTGTCTTTCTCCCTTTCTGTCTCTCTCTCTCTATATATATATATACACACACACATATACACATATGTGTGTATATATACAAATATACACGCATATATACACACATATATAGATATATATATCTAAATAAATATATATATATATTTCTGTCATTATTTGTTCTGGGTCATTATTAACTCTTTGGTTTAATGTGATAGCTTTAGACCAATTAATCACTGTTTAAATATTATTTGCCTTGACTCATTTGAATTAAGTGACCTCATTAGTTTTTTTTCTTTCTCTAATATTATATTTTTGTATTTAAAAATGATATGAAAATATAATGAAGACTAGTATTACAAAATAGCACTATCCTTTTCTGGTGTTAATTCATGAATGTGTATAAAGGCCCTCATAATGATAATTAAAGAGAGTGGTGCTTTCTTGAATGGGTTTACAGTTAAGCTACACATACTGTTTAAACATTAAAAACCAGTTTTATTCTCATAGAAAAAGAGTACCAGAATACCATAGCATGACTCTCCAGTTTAAAACAGTCAAGTCTACTGATCTCCAAACTATACTTACACAGATTTTTGTTGCTAGAAGGTAAGAGTCAGGGAAAATTACTGCTTTGTCACATTCTCTTGCCTTCTTTCTTCTTGTTTCTCTAGTTTTTAAAATAAATCCTTGACTTTAAAGACAAGGAGCTTCTTATAAATTTTCTAGTTCACAAAAACCACTTCTAATTTTTAAAAGACAATTTCAAAAAAGCGTGGTTAGAAAATGGAGCATGTATTGAAATGTACATTGACTTCTGAGTCAGATACACAACTTAGAGAAATTCTGTCTGGGCAGCTGCTTGATTTTCCTGTCATAGTTGGAGTCCACACTTACCACTCCCTGCATTCCAGTGATGGTCCTTGGCCATAGGAGAAGAGTAAATACAACATTCTATTTACAAGTTTTCATTTAGAGGTAGAAGTCTCTGAGCCTGCCCTTGACAGCTCCCACTGAGCTGGACCAGCAGAGGGACCTGAAGCTCCGCTCATGAGCCTGGGGTCAGGGATAGAAATTCGTGTGTCCAAATAAACATTTATTTTCTTAGAATTTTATTGCCTGTTTCTCCCCTTTAAAAAATGCAAGAGAATTATCTGCAGGAAAACATTCAGATTTAGATCAAAACAGAAAAATGAAGCAATGCTCTCTAGTGCGAGGGCTAAACCATACTTCTTCCCTCCTGAAAAATTGTCAGTGATTTTGATTAGCAGGAATCATTGACACTACAAATCAACCCTGTTTTAATTTTTAAAGGACACTTGAGATGTGTTTCACAGCACATTGTGTCTGTGCAAACTAAAAAATTAAAATAAAATAAAATTTAAAAATATTTTAAGCCCAAAAAGCGGGAAAGGGAGGGCCCCTAAATTTAGAAGATGCCAGATCTTAAATACTAGAAAACCCTGTCCTGGTTTCCAAATGTTTACCCTTCTGCAAGCCTGGCCCACAGAGTACCTTCTCTCTTCAAAAGAAAATCCTGGCACCTAGAAGATTGGGCTGACAGTGAGTATTAAAATGACTTGTTTAATGAGCAGCATGATTGAACAGGGTAGGGAATGCTGGGGAGTTTTCTCACAAGGACTAGGTTTGGTGTTTATATTTTGTTATGTTGTGTGCTTCCACTGTCCCTTATTTTGACAAGCTATCGAAAAGTTTAAGATGAGGATGGGCAATTTAAAAAAAAAAAACTGGTTGCTAAAAAAGAACTGGTGCCTCTTCTTACCCGTCTCTAATGGAATATAGGCTGTACCACTTAAGTGAGAGAGTACTTGGCATTAATACAGCACCAAAGATTCTTGAGGTCTGTATAGTACAAATGAGCAGGGGCTGTGATAGATGTTTTATTTTTTTAAAGCATTAGGCTACCCTCCACTAAGTAAAGGCTATTTACTAAATGGTAGGCAAATTGCCTATTCTTAGGGCTGGAAGGAACTGTCCTCCAGAAATCATTAACTGCATTCCACGCTTCTTCCAGGTTGGACTACATTTACAATGTTTGTGTCCTTCACTCTCTAAGATGATACTGTCTATTCTAATCTTTACTTCCTGATAGACTGGACAAATTCTGCCCCTCACCACCCAGATGATTCTGTTGTTTAGGAATCTAACCTCAATTTCCCTCCCTAAATTTAAGATTATTACTTTTTTTTCTTACTAGAATAATGGAGAACTTTTCTTTGCCAGGACAGATATATTGACTTTCTTTTATTTTATATTTGTCATTTTGCCTCTAAAGTTTGGACTTATTTCTCAAGGAGTTCAATCTTCTCTTTTCTGTCATTTTGAACTTTTCACCATTTTCATTTTTTTTCATGGAGTAATTAACCGAAAGGAAGAGGATATTAAATAACTAGTAAATGTTGAATCAAAAGAAACTCAGGATGTAATATCAAAA
Source organism: Pongo pygmaeus (assembly GCF_028885625.2). Taxonomy (NCBI): domain Eukaryota; kingdom Metazoa; phylum Chordata; class Mammalia; order Primates; family Hominidae; genus Pongo; species Pongo pygmaeus. Next base: position 159,993,586 of record NC_072376.2, on the reverse strand, counting down.
ACCATACATAGAAATATCATATAAATCTATTATCGTAGAATTTTAAATTTCATGGCTGACTAGTAGGAAGAAGGTAAGTGGACAACTTTATTCTCTTCTACTTCATAGAATTGGACTCATCAATTTACAAAATGTCCTAGAAGCAAATAAGTGGCTGGTAAATATTCTAAAGATTCTAGCATTTATTCTTTTAAACTAAAACTTCAAGACTTTTATGGATAATATTTTATTCTTTGTGTCTTCCAGGGAAAAAGGGAGTCTATATTGTTCAAATTTACATTATCTATGTTAGAGTTATTTTCCTGAAGGCTACTTAAAGGTTGAGAAATACTGCAAATGTCTGAAAGACAAGTGTATATTTTAAAAACAGATGCATAGGCGCATGGCTTTAACAGAGAAATACTAACATATATAACTAATTTTTTTTTTTTTTTTTTTTTTTGAGACGGAGTCTCACTCTATTGCCCAGGCTGGAGTGCAGTGGCGCGATCTCGGCTCACTGCAAGCTCTGCCTCCCGGGTTCATGCCATTCTCCTGCCTCAGCCTCCCGAGTAGCTGGTACTACAGGCACCCGCCACCATGCTCGGCCAATTTTTTTGTATTTTTAGTAGAGACAGGGTTTCACCGTGTTAGCCAGGATGGTCTCGGTCTCCTGACCTCGTGATCCGCCCACCTCGGCCTCCCAAAGTGCTGGGATTACAGGCGTGAGCCACCGCACCCAGCCCATAAATAACTAATTTTTTTGCAACTAAAGAGAAAATTTGCTCTCTTTCGACCTCTCTATTCACATGGTCTAAGATTTCTGTTCATATTGCAGTAGATGGAATGGAGTAAAATAACCACAGTAGGGCTGTAGGGAGAATGCTTCCAAGATAGTGAAACACAGATTGATTGGCAATAATTGGTAAAAGCTCGGTTGTTTCAGGGAAAAAATTTTCATCAGGCTCGGAAATACACATGCAAATGGCACAGAGTTCCAAAATAGGCTGTTGCACCCAACACAAAAGAAGACCTGTGAGCGCATGCATGTGCAGGCATATGTATGTGTGCACAGGTTTTCTGCTGCCAAAGGCTTTATATCTTTGTGGCACCCAGATGGTGAGGAGGAAGTAGTCAGAATTGCCTTGCTTGACTGACTCTCCATTTTGATGATCAAACCCCAAACAAACCCAAAGCTTTGGTCTGGGAGCAGGGTTGTCACTTTTAAATACAACAAAATAAAATACCCTCCCTCTCCCCCCAAGAGCAGCCATTCATAACCTAGACATAGATTCAGGGGCCATGAGAGCAGAAGGGCTCCTAGAGCCACTGAGACCAAAGCCTCCAGGTGGCAGAGGAGGCGTCAGGCCCAGGTCAGCATGTCTTTTCAGAAATCAGTCAGGAAGACTATGCTGGCAAAGGCAGCTCCCATGCAGACCTGTGTTGCCCTTCTCTTTAGAGTAAGTCTCCAGTCCTTGCCTTTTCTTCCTATGGACTCTCCTTTTCCTCCCTCTTCTCAGAGGGAAAATGATCTCGAAGTCACAACATGAATATTTGCTAGGTTTGATTTTGGTAAATTAAGTAACCCCTTGGTTTAAGCCAGGTCACAGGAGAGCTGTGTGTTTTGCCTGGTGTAGGCTGGAGCCTGGTGAATTGTGCTTTTGTGTTGTGCCATTGCTAGTATTGAGAGACACTAGCAAGGGGCCTTATAAAGCCTGTTACTTTGTTCACTGTAGGGATTCCCCAGGCTGCCATCCATACAATCAGGCCATTGGCAAATGCTTTCACATAACTCATGGGAATTAATATTTTAAGTTTTACAATCTGGGAAAAATCATGTTTCTCCCCAACAATTGTGAATTTTTTCCACCATAAATTTTGTAACTGAACATTGTCTGTTTATTGCTTAGGCTGTTGGGAAGCATCATTTGTCTGAGCTTGCGGGTTCAGTTTCCTCATCTATAAAATGAAGATAATAATAATGTACCTCATAGCTTTACTACGAAGAAAGATAATGGCTTTATTATGAAGAATAAATGTTTTTTTTCTACAAAGATAAAGAAAGTAAAACATGGTGCATCTTTTTTGGCTCATGGTGAATGTTTAATTGATGTCAGTTGTTATGATTTATGCATGTGACAACAATAACATATAGGTAAGCAGTAGTGATATGTCAGGCACTCTGATAGATGCTGGAAATAAGGAGCAACCTAGACCCAGCTGCTACTCTCCAAGAGTGCATTCTCAAACAGCAAAAGCAAGCAGGTAAGTAAATAATGAAGTGTGACAGGTGCTGTGATGAGGAAGGACAGGTGGGAACATGCTTCAGGAGCACCTACTCCAGTCTGAGAAGCATGACCCAGAACTGGAGGAAGTTTAAGTGCAAGTTCAGCTGGTGGAGAGGCAGAAGAGCCTCACTGAAAAAGCTGTGCAGGAAAGGACATATTTGAATTGTTGAACGAGGTCTGGTGTGACCAGAGGGCAGAGTAGCTGGTGGGGCGCTGAGACTGCTAGAGAGGTGGACAGCAGTGAGGTGCCAGGTCACGCTAGTATTATAAGCTACACTGAGGAATTCTGACTTTATCTTATGTATAGGGGGCAGTCATTAACATGTTGAAGCAATGATAAGACCTCATCTGATTTGCTTTTTAGAGGTATCACTCAGGTATGGAGACTGAGATTAGAGGAGGGCTAGGTGGGAGTTGAGGAGATGAATTGGGCATCTCTTGAGCATTGGTGCTGGGGACTGGACTAGGGTCAGGGCATCCATCCAGCCAAAGTTCCACCTTCCACTCTCCAGCAACCATACAGGAGTGAATGGTTTGCATTTATATATATTTTGGAATATTTCCTTCAGCGTTAGTTTTCTTGTCTATTTTCTTTTCTGCTCCAATTTCAGCTATTTATTATATCCTGTGTATTGTGTGTCTTCAGATATGCTTTAAAATCTTTTGTGAAATCAAAATATGGAGGAAAGAAGGAATGAAAGATGGAAGAAAGAAAGGAGGAGAGAGGCTGGTGATACTCATGAGCTGGTACTTACTCTTTTTTACATACATTTATTTCAAAATAATTATAAAGCATCTGTCCTGGTTTTGACCCGATTTGAGGGAAAGTCTTTATATCAGACTCTGTGTATATTTTTTACCATTAAATGCATTATAACCTTGTTGAGGATGTGACCCAGATGGTGTTACCATTTTAGGACAGATTTGAGCTTTCCTCCTCTGTTAAACTTCTGACCATAATTCTAACACCTGCGTATTTAAACTGGTGCAGTCAGAACAAGTTTCTGCACTCATCACTTCTTCACCCAGCAAGGTATGTGAAAGAAGATTTGTGCAGCCAGTTGGTACTAAATTGCGTAATAGGTTAACCTGAGCCCTTTGAATTCAAACAAAAGAAGTTCTCAACCTGATTGGAATTAACCTACACTGACTTTCCGCTTCATCTTTCCTAAAGTGAAGATGATACCGATCGGCAGGCGGGGAGCCTGATGGATGTTAATGGGGGGTTTTCAAGTTTGTCTTGCTTTTCTTAAACTATTAAGAAAGAACAAAAAACATTATTTAGAGTGGAATCAGTTTCCAAGAAGGGAAAAAAGAAAACTGAGAATTTATTATTAAAGAAAGAAATGGAGCCAAGGTGAAAAAAAGAAAAAAAAAAAAAAAAGGCCTTCTCACATCTCCTGGCCAGGTGCTCCGTGCATATAAATGTTTCAAGTTAAACTTTAAGATCAAGGGAAAGTCTGTAGGGAGCCTTGTTTCCTAGAGGTCTGCTTGCTAGAGCTGCTCCCGAATACGGGCTGCCCATTTTTATTTGGTTATTAAGGATTAAAGCGGGTGACAATTCTGGAATGGTAGTTCCTTGGTTTCCATTAACTTTGTACAAGAGAGTGAAAAGCAAGCTTCCAAGGGAGGGTTTGCATATGTATTTTGGGCTATCAGCTCGCCCCCTTCCCTGTCATCTTGTGTGTATGTTTAACATGAAATTGCCCTTCCTCTGATGAACTCGCACTACAAGAAAGCTGCCTCGTTGCAACGATTGAGAATCTCTGTGCCTCTCAGAAATCCTCCTGGTTTTCACAGGAGTGTGGAGGGAAGATGAAAGGAATTTTACATTAGCTTGCTGGTTGCTCCAGATACTGCAGGTTAGCGACTGCCCAGGTTCTCTGGGCTTTCAGCCTCTGAATAGACGATCAGGAAGGCAACCCATCGCTCTGTGTCCGTATCTTTAAATTTTCTTTTTTTCTTGTTAGTTTTACAGCCTGCCCTCAAAACTAAAGCCCGTCTGAAGTTACTTTAGTAAAGTGACTAAGTTTAGTGATAAAACAACACACACCTGAAGAGAATGCCTGATCGTCCTGGTGGGTAATTGGGTCATGAGTGTCAGTTTTAGTAACAGTCGTTACAATAAAAGCAGAGATGAAGAGCTCAGCCTTCCAAAGTCACAAAATAACAGAAATAACAAGCCGATTTGCTGATTTAATCCAAGCAATGTTTTAAAAACAGAACTGGAAACTCAGAGTTGGTAAAGACTTACACCCTCTGTCATCAACATTTTTCAATCCCACAGGACCCCAGGAGGTTCAATGTATAAACTAAAAGGCTGAATATAAATAGACTTGTCCCGTGTCACGTGACTGGACTAACAAATCATGGAATCTGAAATGAAAACTATACGGTTTCACTTCAGTATTGTAATATCCAGTGCCATTATTGTGGTTTCGATGCTGCGTGTTGTTCTTAATCATTGCTAGGTTTTGCAGCACAGAAGGCTGCATAACATGAATGGTGAAAGATCAACCAAAAACATGTAATTCTGGAACAGTATGTCTTATTGTATATTTTTTTAATTGAAATTTTTATACGCTCAGAGCCGAATTTATTTTCTATTATAACCTCATAGTTTTATATTCATGGCTACTTGATAGCATGGTTATTTTAAAAGCTGTAATCAGTAATTATATGTCCATGGTCATTATTACCTAATATGGTAATGAACACAGTTAAAGACTAAGACTTGCAGTTTCATCTAGAGGTTACATCTATCTTCTGTTAAAATGTGAACTTCTCTTTGATGTGGAATAATAGTTGAGAAATAAAGATGGCTGGCCATGGTGGCCCATGCCTGTAATCCCAGCACTTTGGGAGGCCGAGGTGGGCAGATCACGAAGTCAGGAGTTCAAGACCAGCCTGGCCAACATGGTGAAAACCCCGTCTCTACTAAAAATACAAAAATTAGCCGGGCATGGTGGTACGTGCCTGTAGTCCAGCTACTTGGGAGGCTGAGGCAGGAGAATTGCTTGAACCCGGGAGGCAGAGGTTGCAGTGAGCAGAGATCGTGCCACTGCACTCCAACTTGGGCAACAGAGTGAGACTTCGTCTCAAAAAAATAAATAAATAAAAATAAAAATAAAAATAAAAATATTTCAGTGCTTAGTAATCCTGAGACCTCTGTGCAGTATTTGCTCTCTCTCTCCCTCTCTGCTTTCAGAACGTTCCAGAATGCTGCCTTTCGATAGTCTGTAATGCAGAAGCTGTTAGAGAAGCCTCACCCTGGGAAAGCATTGTTCAGGACAGATGACATTCCATTTTATTTACCCTTTGATTGTATCTTAGGCAAAAGTCATCACATTTACTGGGCACAGGACTTTGGGGATGTTGAATTTAGTGACGGTCATTTGTGAGATTTGAGTCAGTCTGCTGCCTCCACCAGCAGAGCCTTCACATATGGGCCTTAAAGAAGAGGCATGTGGCGTCATTCACTCATACAGCAAGTGTTCACCCAGTTCGTACTTCGTTGGGGTAACTGAGCGGGTCCACAGCATCCAGCAGCCAACTAGAGAGATGGAGGCAGTGACTGCAAAGAACATGGAGTCCACAGATAGAACAGAAGAAGCACACTGGGTGGGAAGGTGGCATTCTCATTAGTGGGGAAGGGTCTAGGATCACTTAAATCCTAGTGGAAACACTGAGTGGATGTGTTAAGTGAAGAATCAGTAATGTCTCAGTGTAACCATCACTTTAACTTAAATGAATGCACAGACAACAAGCTAATTATTTTCTGCTGAAATTCTTGTTTCCAGTATGCATGTCAAAAATTTACAATAGTTATTGTTGTTTTGGACTAGACTTTTTTTTTCTAAACATTATTATTTGTTGTTATAACAGCTTAGGTTTGAGTTGTTCAGGGCTAAAATGAGAAAACAATATAAAGTGAATTAAGCTAATGATCAAACCAACAACATGAAAGTTACAACTTGGATGATCTAAGGAAACCCAGGTTGCAAAAGCTACCAGGGCCATTAATAGGTTTCTTATTAATTTTTTCCCCCACTCAGGAACTTCTGTGTTAGTTTATAACAGCAACTTGGATCCATAGCACTGGATGGTTTACAGAGTTCATTTCTGCGCATTTTTATCTTAAGATCTTTAAACAATACTATGGCTATGACCTAGAGAGTGCAGATTTTATCTCCATCATACAGAAAATATACTGAGGCTTAGGGATACACTAAAGATAACCACTTAATGATAGAGACTAGAACTTAACTCCAAATTCAATCTTCATTCTACTACTTTCTACCTTCCTACTATGAATTCTAAATCAGATCTTCAAAAAATTTAAAGATGATAGCAGTCATATCCTTGTATCGAGAATTTTAAACACCCAATATGTCTAGGTTAAGTACCTATTCTGGGAGATAAGTGATCTTTAAATCACCCACTCTTTCACGAAACCCCATCTCAGAACTGAGAGTGAATTCAGGAATATTTTTCCAGCCTCGGAATAGAGAATCCTTTGGGAAAATAGTTTTAATGGTTATGGATCACTAGCAAATCTTGACTGGTATTTTTTTTTTAAACCAAGCCATCTGGCAGTTGTGTCTTATTTCTTCCTCCTGTCAATGGCTGGACCCACACACATTCCAACCTCACACAAAAAATGCCAATGTCTGCACATTTTCACTATGAACAGGCATTTTCAGTCAAAGCAGAGAGAAATGAGGCTCTGCCTGTCTGTGGCAATAACATTAATATTACCTCTGTACAGATGCTTTTAGAAGTATGAAGTTAAATGCAGAGCCCTGGAGATGCCTAGAAGCACACATGAGATAAGCACAGCCATTCACGGAAGACCTAAGAAACTGAACATTTGCCGGATAAACTTTTCACCATGACAAAGTAGAGTAATGTCGCATATTCCAATGTGAGATTGACAGCAGGAAATAATGACAATAAGATAAGCGTAAGATGCATTTATGATGCAGAGAGGTGGAATACATATATATATATACATATATATATGTACTTGGTCAGAATAAGCCATATTATTAATTACCAATGTAAATTTAGCCTTGGGGAATAAAACAGCTGAAATCTGAAGGCAGCAAAGTCAGTCTGGCTACAGATAAGCTAAGAAGTATAGATCTGAAATAAACATTCATTACAGGCTCTTTGACAAGAAAAACTGTTATATTAGTGGACAGCATTTCACAACTCAGAGGAGCAGAAGGTCAGCTTCACAACCAGAATGCCAACTGCTAAATGAATGTGCTGAGTAAAACTGGCCAGATAGCGCCCTCACAAAGGCAGCGGTAGGGTGGGACTGGCCCCTGGGGATGCTGAAGAAAATGCTGGTGTCCAGTGGCTTATTGACCCATTTCACTCTCATTCTTTCAACTGCTGTTAAGTGAAAAAAGGGTTACATGTGAGCATACACACATGTGCATCTGCATACATGCATATTTATTTAATGCCAACAATCTCTTTCCTGTTTACCCTTCTAACTTCATAAACAAGAGGAGAACATTTTCTCTGCATTAAAAAAATCTGATAAAGCAGAACCACCCTAAATTATGGGAAAAGAAGAAAAGCAGTTAGTCCATTGAGTCAAGCTCATGGAACCAGAAGTATGCTTGGAAATCGGCCATTAAGGATAAAGTTGAGCATTTGCAATCCAGGCACTAGATCTAAATACCTATAATTGTTTGTTCATGTCATGGACTAAATACGCAGTTGTATTTTAACACTCATGTTGACCCCTGCATTGAATTCTGCAGATAACAAGGCTGTTTTCTATTTGTGGATCATGATAGTGGCCATCAGATGCTCTGCAATGGTGTACTTACCTAAAATGTGAGGCTATGGGTCAGAATTATATAGTGTTCATCTTATTTTAAAGAGTTAAAAACTGTAGTTTTAGGACAGTAAAGAGATTTTTAGGATTTTAAGCATGTGCACTTGGTGAAAGTTTCACTACTCTGTAATTCAGGTTTTGCTTTTTATTTTTCATGTAAATAGAACCAAGACACTATTTCTTTCCACAATAAGTGAGTTAGAGACTGGAGCCCAGAAATGAGACCAAGCATAGGCTTGGTCTTGACTTTGTACCTTAGCCATTATCAGTTTATTGCATTTTATAGTTGGATCATTTTTTTATTCCCTGACTGTGAAGTGTGAGGTGGATACAACAGGATTAGTAACACATTAAGTGATTTATTCACTTCTATTAATTGCCAACTATATATGAGGAACTATGATAAGTATTAGGGATGCAGAGATGAATAAGACAAGGCCTCTGATTTAGAGGATCTCATAGTTAAGTGAAGGAGGTAAATTAGCAGACAAGTCATAATACAAATAGTCTAACTGAGACATGACTAAAATGTTCTGGAAATTTAGAGGAGAAAGAAACCCTGCCATTGTGAGAGGGCATTTGACTTGTGTCTTGAGTACTTTTTGAATATTTGTATTAATTCTCCCAGGAAAAATAAAGTGAGGAGCCTTCCAATCTCACGTGTCTCACAAGCCTTCTGCTAAAATGATTGAGATTTGCTGAAAGCTGGCTATATGCTACAGCAACTATATATATATATATTTTGTTTTTCAGTTTACAAAGTGCTTTCTAGCATGACTTTCACAAAATGCCCTTACCATGGGGATTATTCTCCCCATTTTACATGTGAGAATGCTGAAGCACTGAATGGGAAGTAACTTGCACCAGGGCCTGGATTCAAACATTGCAAATATTGGCTTTCTTCCAATTCCAAAAACTTAAATCTTTTTTCTTGTTTATATAAATAACAAAGTATATATATATGTATATATATATACATATATATACACACATATATATACACATATATATATACACACATATATATACACATATATATATACACACACACACACTTTGGAGATACATATGTATATATACACACACACACACCACACACACAACCTTGATTATAGAAATAACAAATTTCAACAGCATCATTTCATTAAGCTTCCCATTTAAAATGGATCCATTTCATTTATGCTTCTATTGAAGAGATGGATGTTCATCTGGTCCTGTTTCCTATTAGCTAAAAGGAACTTTGGAACTGCTCTGCTGGAAAAGCCCATGTTCCATCCAACCTAATATTGTGTTGACAACAGAGGCCTCAAGGGATTTGCCAGGGAAGGACATAGTTTTCCTCCCTGACATTAACCTTAAAGGTCAGGTGTACTCTCAGTAGCCATTTATGGCTCTGACATTCATAAATTTGGTCAAAACCTTTATGAATCCATTTATATTCCTTGCCTGTACCTCTTTTGTGATAATGAGCTCCATACATTTATTATTTTCTGTGTAAAGTAATACTTCCTTTTATCAGTCCTTAACTCACCTCACTCAAGTTTCAAGAGGGTCCTCTACTTCCAGTGAGAAATTGAGGATTAGGAGAATAACTGTGCTGTGTTCAGTTTACAAATGATCTCCAAAATTCTCTGGGTTTATTTTATTTTTGTCTAAAGCAAGAATAAATAAACTGTACATTATATTTTTATTGTAGAGAGACCAATATTTTATTTAAAGATGAAGATTCTGCCTAGTGGCATATTTTTAGTATACTTTTTGATGCTGCTAAAATTTGCTCTAGAAAATAACCTCATTTTGCTGTTTGTAATACACATTTTGCATGTCGAAGGCAGCTCCAATCTGGCTATGGGGAAAGCTTGAGGTAATTTTTGTTGTCTTCTACAGCCACTTTTGAAGAGTAAGTATATTGCATATTATGTATATTTGATAACTTATTATAATGGATGTATGATAGAATATCATGAAGTAGTAGAAGAATGCTGGCCTGGGTGTCAAAGACCTGGTGTTCTAAAACCATTTCTGGACTGTAGTTTTCAAGCTTATGAGATTAGGGATTGAATTAGGTAATTTTCAAGATTACTTTGTACTTTAAAATTGTAAGTCCTTCATTTCCTTAGCCATTCAATTGGTGACTTAACAGAACACAGCCAATCCTAGCTTCTCTAAGCCTTGGCAGCCATCTCCTGATTCTATCATGATTCATTTGCTCTCAGTACTATTGAAGGCTTGTAGATATTGCTTATTTCCCACTTCAGGGATCTCAGTAAATGAAAAAAATTATAATTTGCTCACTCTACCCCCTTACACAAATAATTACCTATCCTACAGATTTTTCTCAAGTGGTGGGTTTATTTTAGGCTCCCCAAGCTTTTCTTATTTGGAGGTAGGGCTTAAAGGCCTCTTCTGGATCTCTTCTGTTCTAAGTGGTCACCCTTATATTTGATCAGTACCATCCTTTAGAACTCACTACAAACAAAAGTAAATATTCACCAAAGCCTCTTCATTTTCATCTTTCAATTTGCTCAGAATATTGAGGCTGATGGCTTTTGTCCCAACTACATTTGTTTGTTGACTTGGGTTAAAATTTTTTTCAGCATTGGCCACTTACTAGTTTTGCCATGAGAAGTAGACATTTAATAAGAATTATTTTATTTGCATTTTTTTCAAATGGTGAGTACAGGTTGCAAAGTTCTCAGCCTTTTTTTTTTTTTTCTTTTTTTTTTTTGAGACAGAGTTTCGCTCTGTCGCAATCTCGGCTCACTGCAAGCTCCGCCTCCCGGGTTCACGCCATTCTCTTGCCTCAGCCTCCCTAGTAGCTGTGACTACAGGCGCCCGCCCGCCACCATGCCCGGCTAATTTTTTGTATTTTTAGTAGAGATGGGGTTTCATCATGTTAGCCAGGATGGTCTTGATCTCCCAACCTTGGGATCCGCCTGCCTCGGCCTCCCAAAGTGCTGGGATTACAGGCGTGAGCCACCGTGCCCGGCAGTTCTCAGCCATTTGAATATAACATCACTCTGCTCATCAAACGAACACTCACTCCTTACACACTCATTTATGACCAGGTCTCCACTTGCTCTACCCAGGCACAATGACACTTCAAGCACACAGTTCATGGCGTGGTGAAAGCATGTGAACTTACAGATTCAACAGTCACATCTGTAAAATGGAGCCAGTGATGCCCACATCATGGGATTGTGCTGGGCCTTAAATGAGGAATGCATGACATACCTCGGACACGTAGAGGAAATTTAGGTGTATGACTGTTGGCTTTTTTCCTGTTATTTTCTAGTTCTCTAATTAAGCCATCCAACAATTCAAATTGGAATAGACCACTGTATCAGAGGTGTATTAAAGCAATAGGATACTGACTCCCTGAAAAACATTGTTTATAAATAGAGAAACGCTGTGGTCTGTGAAAACTGAAGTGAATTGAATGTGTCTTGTAAAGTTGACCAGGCTGATGGTCATTGTTTTGAGAAAAATTTTTCCTGCTCACATTGGCTCTAGTTGTTATCAGATACTGTGTTGCTATGCTGTTCATATTTTGCTGTGTGGCTGATATTAACCACAATGATCTGGGTCTTTCTCTTAGATAGCCTATTTTATTAGGCTATAAAGCTTTATCTGTCCAGGTCTGAAATCAGGGCCCCTGCTCCTTAAATGATTTTCTCTGACAGTTGAGTAGCTCTCTCAGCCTCTTTGTGCTGTCAGAGAGTTACTGTCATGAGCGAGTTGATTTCTGCCACCTGCCCTGCAATATTCCTTAAAGGAGTTTTTTTTCTGTTTACTACCCAGTACTGTACCTCTATCCTCCCTTGATCCCACTAAGTAGAGGGATAAGGAGGCTGGAAATAAAACCAAAAAGGAATATAAATCCTGCAACTATTATTTGAAAATCCTAATTGTAGATAGGGTAATGTTTAATAAAATGACTCACTTTTGGTATCTCTAAAATTAAAAAAATTGTAACAATTTAAACATGTTAATCAGACAAAAATGAATGACTTTATTTTAGAAGAACAGGCTGTGTATTTATTCGTAAAGATACTTCATTAATCCTAGAGGATTCATAAAGTTGATTTTTTAAAAGTTCAAATACTGCTTTGAAGTACCTAATAGAAGGTACCTGGTAGACATTGGAGACTATAATGATGAATAAAACAAAAGTTCTGTCTTTGTTTCATTTAAATATATAGCATCATTGTTAGCTTAGATTAATGCTTAATCTAGGTGGATTTTGAATGAATCACATTGTATCCTGGTGAATTTCTGATGAGAGTGCACAGGGAAGAGGGAATGGGTAAAACAGCTGCACTTACTTTCATAGTGAATTGACTACAGGGTAAATACAGCTATTTTCATTATAAAGCCTTTTGGCAGCAAACAACAGAACAGTTATTTACCAGGTTAGAGAAAGGGGGTTCTTTTTCTCATGTAGCAGAATGGTGCAGCTGCCTATGGTCAGAAGAGATGCTTCACAGTCCCTAGAAGGGGCTGCAGCTCTAAGCACCAGCTCCAGGCGATGTCCACACTCAAAGCAGGAGAAGGGCACAGAGGCCAGCACAAGAAACATCTGTCTTTCATATCAGGAAAGCAAATACTTTCCCAGAATCCCCCAGAAAAAAAACTCTTAGGTACTATTGGACAGAAATAGTTGACATGCCACATGCTTCAAAGGAAGCCGGGAAAGTGAGTGTTCAGTTTTACCAGCTTCTAAGAGGCAGAAGAAGGGAGTTGAGAATGGAAATTGGGCTAGTCAACTTACAATGTCTGCCATAATGTTTTAAACATAAGATCCCCAAATCAATTCTTCCCAAAGCCCGAGGGAGAGAGAGCAAGAAGCAAACACAACTGGAGAGGAGAGCACTGCTCTATCACAGTGGCCTGTCAGGTGCTGGTGAGGTGCTTCTTTTCTAATTTCTACAATTGTTTTAAGGAGAAAAATTTCCACCTGGTTTTACTATGTCAAGTTCTCCAGAATCTCTTTGCCTTTTTATAATTTTCCATGCAAACAGAAGAGTGGCCAAAAGGCCTGGCATTTGGCAGGTGACAGAAAAGCGGTTAAGTTACCCTTTGTCTTAAATACGAAATATCCTCCTTGAGTCCTATCCCATGGTGCTGTGAAGTCTGAACCCTTCCCACATACACCAAGCTGGGCTCACATGGCTTTTCTAGAAGTGGTCCATTTCCCATCTCGCAGTATTTATAACCTCTCTTTGAGAAGAAAATGGGCTTCACTAGGAAGTCATATTAAGATAGAGAATTCAGGCAGCCCCATTAGTAAAAAGTAAGGACATAATTTAAATTCATTTGGTTGAAAAGACAAATGCAGATAAAAGCAGTAGACAGGAGTCAAATGCCTTGGCACAGGAAGCAGGCAGACAATGAACTTGGCCCTTTGCCACAGGAGCCATTCACATTTGCTGAGGGCCTGGTTCTGAGCAGCAGCGAGTGCCCACTGAGGGTCTCTGCCTAGTGCTGTGTGTGGAAGCGAACTGCTGAATGAAACGACTGGGGAAGTGAGGGCAGGCAGAAAAGCTGCAAGAGCGTGAGAAAGCCAACTGGCGGGGAGGGAGGCCCCAAGTCTGCAAGAGCTACACAGTCAAAAATAGCCTCGGGCCACGGTGCTCAGGAAACTTTGCAGATATGCCCTTTGCTTTCAGAAAGAAAACCCAGAATGCTGTTGTCCGTCTTAGGAGTGAAACATTATGTTTTAACTAGAAAATGTCTTCATTAGAAGTACCTGGAAGAATGCTGTTGACACTGCCTGGGTTGTCTGTGGCGTTTTGCTGGAACAGTGTCACACTTCCTGAGCTTCAGATCAATTCATTAAACGTTGGCTGAGTGTATGTTATGAGGCAGGCACTCTGCTAGTTTCTGAGTTTAACAAGATGAAAAAGGTGAGGTGCAACCCTGGAGTGGCTTGCACTATAACTGGAGGCGCTTTTGTCCTCCAGGGAACGTTTGGCAATGTCTGGAGACATTTTTGATTGTCACAATTTGGAGGGATGCTACTAGAATCTAGTGGGCAGAGGTCGGGGATGCTGCGAAGCATCCTACGATACCCGGAACAGCCCGCCCCTGCCACTACAAAGAATTAACCAGCCTCAAATGTCAATAGTGCTGAGGCTGAGAAACCCTGCACTATAATGAAGATACATGTGAAAAAATAAAAATAGTACAATTGTAGAAGTGTGGATAAGATGAAGTGTCTGAAAGACGGGACTTATAAATTCTATCCAAGGAATCTGTGAATGATATGAAAGTGATGTAAGGTCTTCAGTGAGTTTTGAAGAATGCTCAGGAGTTCACCAGAAGATTAAGAGGAGAGAGAACTCCTTATGGGATTACCTAAGCAAGAGAGGATAAGACTGTGGGCAGAAGCATTTCCAAATCAGAAAGACTTCAGATTGCACAATGTGAACAGTAGGAAGTGCTGGGAAGCAATTTGGAAGGGGATAGGCAAGATCATGTTATTAATGGCCTGGGAAGCCAGTCTAAGGAGCTAGAACTCAGTTATATAACTGATGGGGAAAGACTGAAGAACTACAAAGTAATGTAACCAAAATTTTAGGTAAAATAATCCATGTAGAAGTAACAAACCGCTTTTCTCTGTTCTTACACTCAACACAGAACATGTCTGTTACCAAATGTGTGGGTGCTTCTCCCACACCAAGAAATTCTCCAATTATCTGTGGATACCAACTGGTGTCCTACAGTTTATCTCAATTCTGAAACTATGTACCTGGAGGTAGCATCAAATCAAGGGCTTGGTGTCATGGGTTGCCTCCACTCCAGATGCCAATCACAAGTAGTGAGTGAGTACCTAGGTTACCCACAACTTCTGTCCAACTTGGCTACAAATTGGTGGTTCCCATGACCTTTCTCAAGTTTGATAATGTGCTAGAATGGATCATGGAATCCAGGAAAATGGCTTACTTACTAGGTTACCATTTTATTACAAAGACTACATTAAAGGATACAAATGAACAGCCAGATAAAGAGATACACAGGGCAAGGTCCGGGAAGGTCTTGAGCACTGGAGCTTCTGTCCCTGTGGAGCTTGGGGTGCACCACGCTCCCAGCATGTGGATGTGTTGCTGTTAACCACCTGGAAGCTCTCTGAACCCTGCCCTTTTGGTTTTTATAGAGGTTTCCTTACATAGGCATGATTGATTAAATCAGTGGCCATTGGTGATCACCTCAACCTTCAGTCCTTCTCTGCTCCCTAGAGATTGAGGGATGGGGTGGGAGGTAGCATGGGGCTGAAAGTTCCAACTGTGTAATCACTTGGTTGCTTCTCCTGGCACACAGCCCCCATCCTGAGGCTATTCAGGAGCACCCCCCCCCCCCCCCCACCAGCCATCCCATTAGCACATGAAAAGACACCTATCACTTGGTTTTAGGAACTTTCTACCAGAAAATGGAGGCTGAGATAAAACCTGTATTTTTATTATTACACAGATAAATAACTACTATATTTGAATTATTCTGAAAAGGATTTGAGAGGCCCCATTACCTAGTCATTAGCATTCTACCAGCTCTTTCTCAGCTCATCACACAAAGGCACATCTTCGATGATATGTCCCCAGAATCATCTATGGTGCTGTAGACTGCTTTTATGGAAGAGACGTTGCTTGGTTATCAATGGAGAGGCCTGGTCTAGATAGGAAAGTAAAACCAAAGAAGGTTTCATTACTTGACAAAATGTGGAGGCACTGAGAGCTTAGAGATGTGTATGAAGCCAAAAATAAAAAACAAAAAACAAAAAGAGACAAGTTTGGCAGGAAAAAGACCACGAGAAAAATGTAGGATTGGAGATTGTGTCTAGGGAGTGGAATATAAGTATTCTGGTGTAGAGCAGATTGGGTGAGATAGGTGAGTAAGATGTCTAAATACCAGTGAATGAAGTAGAAAGCAGTTGTTGGCACTGAGTGTGAAGAAAACAATGAGTCATTGGGCTGGGGAGTTGGGTAGCTTATTCATGTGACCATAAACGATGCCAGAGATGAGGGCAGGACTTGAAGTGAAAATGAAGTGTGCGAAGCAGGTGTCAAGTGTGTCCATAAATATGATGGAAGACATCTCATACATTCACCATGAATATGCTGGAAGACAGCAGTGATGAGGGAGGGTAGAAGCTATCCAATGGCTTAACCCACAGAGTGAGAGGGAGTTTTGCAACATATTGGGGAGTAATTCCCTGGAAATAGCAATAGGGAGCTAGAGAATGCCAACTTCGTACCGTTGCAGGACTTTTCCTTAGTTCAGCTAAAGATGGAGTCCTTGTCCATCCCATGCCACGAAAATGTAGGCTTGCAGACAGTTTGAAGGGTGAGTAAAGCAGGGTTTTATTGAGTGAAAAGGGAAAAGCAGGGAACAGGGACCCTCTGCAAAGCCAGAGTCCCCTGCTCCTGTGCTTCCTGCCTCGCAGTTTGAATCCCAGTTTCCACACAGGAAGAGGAGGGGCCAGGCTTTTCCCCCGCTGCAAAAGGCTCAAACTTCCCGACTCAACCCTAGTGTACAGGCTGGCTGGAGTTTTGCCAGGGAGCCCCTCCCACCTGGCTGTCTCAGTGAAGTGATGAATTGCCCTTGAGAGAGCCACGTGTAAAGCCATGTCTTCAAGACAGTGTTAGAAGCAGAGAGCCTGTTTGGTGAAGAAAATAAAGACGTTGGGAAGTCTCTTTAGCATGGAATGGGAGTTCCAGATGTCACAGTTAGGAGATTTTTTAACAATCAGAATGGGAGCAACAGATGGGATGTATCAGTTTGCTGTGGTTTCAGTAACAAAATAAAAATACCACCAACTGGGAGGCTTAAACAACAGAAATGTATTGTCTCACAGTTCTGAAAGCTAGAAATCTGAGAATAAAATGTCTGCAGGATGGTTCCTTCTGAGAACTGTGAAGGAGAACCTGTTCTAGGTCTCTGTCCTAGCTTCTGGTGTTTTGCTGGCCATCTTTGGTGTTACTTGGCTTGTAGATGCACCCTTCTGATCTCTGACTTCACCTTCACATGGCCTTCTTGTGTCTCTCTCTCTACCTGGAGTTCTTTTTAGGAACACGCTAGTCATATTGAATTAGGGGCCCACCCTACTCCAGTATGACCTCATCTTAACCAATTGCATTAGCAACAATCCTATTTCCAAATGAGGGCGCATTCTGAGAGTTAGGGCTTCAACATATCTTTTCTGGAAGAACACATTTTAACCCATAATGTGGGGTGAGAGAAGCAAAACACCCGATTGGAAAAGACTCAGAGAGGAAAGATGGCTAGAGAGGTTTCCACTTTGGCCACTGATCAAGAATGATGGGTGTATGAGACTCAGTAGAATGAGTCAGTCCTAAGTCTCCAAATCTATCTCAAATGGCAAGGTCAGGTACAGTTGGGATGGACCAATGCTCATTCTGGGGCAGTTGGCTTGACACTGCCCAACTCTAAGGGGCACCTCTTATAGAAACAGTCACATAGATTAATGTGTGGCTAGAGCTCTCTGTTGACCAACTCTAGGCTGTAGCTCACTGTACATGCCTCAGACCAAGGGAGAGGAAGTTTGCAACAGGCCAATGAATTGGGAAAAATCTTAGTATGAATTATGTTGCATACTATATTTTGAAGGCTTTTGAGAGGCCTTCCTCTCTGAGCAAAACACCTTGAGACTAGGATCCATATCTTCTTATTTATAGATATCTCCTTCAGTGCCTTAAAGTCTGATGCAATAAGTACTCAATAAATAAATGAAGAATTAATTTCTAGTGGTAATAGTGTAGTTACACTTAGTTAAGAGTGGATTCATAGGGAAATGTTTGGAATTGAAAGATTCAATCCTTGGAAAATAGCCCAAGATGTTTGAGAATATGGGACACATTTCTGAAGGACACAATGTGTCTGTGATTTAGGCTTTAGCAGTTAACTATAACACATTCCTTTCCCTTATAGAGTCAACTTCCAAAAGCATTTTCTACTTGAGTGTTTTTCTAAGAGGTTTCAAACACTTTTATCAGAAAGATGTTCAAAGACAAGTGTTCTGGGAGGCCACATTTTGGATTTGAGAGGCTTTGTTTTTTCTTTTTTTTGTCATTTTAAGTTTTATAATTCAGTTTTGCCCAGCTGCACAAGAAAATTGTTTTTACATCATTCTTTGAATGGGGGAAATTCAAATGCCTATATAATAGAGGCTCGTGGTGGATAAGAAATGTGATAAGCATTATCAAATTAATCCTGAAAGTCCTACAAACCATTTGGTTGAATTTATGCAGATTGTATGAGAAATGGGAAAGGAAAATGTTCTTGGATGACATATTCTAGAAATTGAAATGTCATATTTTTCTAGAAGATTAAAATTATGCAGCAGTTAGGGCAGTCCTAGTTGTGGAGTAAGCAGCAATTCCAAATTAAAGTGGCTGAACTTATTGTCTCATATAACAACTAAAAGCTAGGGCTCTTACTGAAATGATGGATTCCACAGCTTAGGGGCTTCCTCGTGGATCCAGGTTCTTTTAGTCTTTGTGCTCCACCTTCCACCACCTGTCAAGAAATTTCTTTGTGGTCACAGGATGGCTGTAGCAGCTGTATGCATTACTTTTATTTATTTCACAATTGTTCATTGAGTGAATATTATGTGCTAAGGTTGTAGGTACTGAAAATACAGTGGGACTGAGTGGACCCAGTGGAATAAGCTGGCTATAAGTTTCCAAATAGATCTCCTGCTCTGTTATTAGATAAAAAACAAATTATCTGCCTTCATCAAGTTACACTCTAAAGAAAACAGAGGCCCAAAAAAGGGGAGGGGATGATACATATATTTCAAGTAGTGAAAAGTGCTGTGAAGAACAATATTGCTGTGCAAGGTGAAATAGTGTTGAAGGAGGTGTTCCTTTTTTTTTTTTTTCTTTTTCTTTTTTTGGAGGCAGAGTCTCACTCTATCACCCAGGTTGGAGTGCAGTGGTGTGATCACAGCTCACTGCAGCCTTGAACTCCTGGGCCCAAGTGATCCTCCCACCCTAGCCTCCCAATTGGCTGGGACCACAGGAGCATGCCACCATGCCTGGGTAGCTTTGGTATTTTTTCGTAGAGACGAAGTTTCTCCATGTTGCCCAGACTGGTCTTGAGCTTCTGGGTTCAAGTGATCCTCCTGCCTTGGCCTCCCAATGTGCTGGGATTCGAGGTGTGAGCCATCGAGCCTGGCTGGAGCTGTTACTTTATAAATAGTTATCAGAGAAGTCTTCTTTGGCCTACAAGGTAAGACCTAAATGAAGGAGTGGAGTAGACTGTGGGAACTTTTGGAGAAGAGCTTCCAGACAAGTTCAAAGCCCCGAGGGTAGGGACATGTTTGATGTATTTGGGAAACAGCAAGGAAGTAAACATGGCTGGAAAGGAGTGAGCAAGGAAGTTGGCAAGACATGAAATCTCAGAGGTGGTACATTGGATCAGAAGGACCGTCTAGCCATGATTAGAATCTTGAATTTTCTCATAATGTGGGAAGTGTTTGGAGAGTTCTGAGCAGGTGGGTGATATGATTGCTGTTTAAAAGGGACACTGGAGGGATATTCTCTTTTTCCCTGTCTGAGGATATTGATGTGTGAGACTATCAGTATATCCTGAATCTGACTACTTCTCACTCCCCAACCACTATAAGTCAGTTGTCTCTTACCTGGACTGCTTCAGTGGCCTCCTAAGCATTGACCCTCTTACAGCCAGTTCTCCAGAAAGCCTCCTTTTAAGTTCTCTTTCTTCTTTCTCTGAGATTTGCAGCCATGCTTTTGTGGGAGTTCAGTCAGGCTGGTGGGAAAAATTTTAAGATGAAGTTATAGGAAATAAACACAAACCCTCTTGGAAGTTCTGGAGGTTTGCCTAAAGTGTTTGGCTGAAGGCAGCTGAATCCACTTAATAGCTTAGGACATAATACATAGGAATGTAGAGGAGTTTATCCAAACAGCTTGTTTACTTATGTGGTCCTAAAACTAACCTTTGATCATTCACAGGCAGGATGGCTCTCCCGGGGTGGGGGCGACCAGATTAATTACCAACAGATGTGTTGACTCAAAGCCTTTGTCATTAAAACTGTGCTAAATAAATGCCTGCAGGACCAGCTAGTTGGGCCATGGCTGCTGACTCTTTACAGCACCTTCCTTGGTGTCCATGAGTGGCTTGTACCCCTAGCTGCTCTTTCACTGAATATCGGTGTCTGCGTACATTATTCATCTGTCGTGTGAGCTGGGTTCCCTCCCAGGCTTTGCTATGTTTTGGGGGTCTCACAGGATATTTACCTGAAAGACTATACCTTGGCCCCTGGCATTGTGATCAGTGTTCCTGCAGGATTTGCATTAGATACTCACACATCCTCTTTTCAATCAATTTTGGTTTGGGGTTTTTCTTGGCCACCTCATTAATAAGGTGTCATTGAAGTACATACTGCCCACCTCCTCAGAGGAATTCTTGACAATTGTCTCCAAATTAATTACTTACTGTGTACCTTCTCAGCTTTTCTGGATTTTAACTATATTTTCTTTGCTTCTAGGATTTTGAAATGTCTTTTTGAAAATATCCTTTTGAAATATCTCAAAAGGGTCAATACTGCTATTTTAGAATGAGTAGGGTTTTTTCTTTTGCACAGGGGGAAGAGTATATAATTACTGGACAACATGAGGAACAAAATGAAGTGCATTTTAAGCAGGCCAAAATTTTTTCTTTTTCTTTTTTTTTTTTTTTTTTTAATAAAGAACTTCTTGCCTTCTAGGGTATAATGGCTTTTGTATTCCTTCAAGCAGAGAACAATCAAGTGCCTTGGTCATTTAGATATTCACCAGGCAGAATAATTTGGGTATCATTGTCTGAAACCAGTGGTCTTCAATCTTTCTTCTACTTTGGGTTAGAGTTCTGAGTGATGGCTGTAGGCTCCCAGGACGTTATTCTCTCTCTTAGAATGAGCACAAGCCTAGAATCTTCCAAGTCAGGGAAACCTAATTCCATTAGGTTTATGATTGCTAGTGGAATTCAGTTTTTGATATGATAATTCTTGTTATCACTGATGGGAGAAAATTATCTAAATATGTTAAAAGGTATTTGGCAAGCTTTTTCTTCTACTCAATTATTAGTATTGGTTAATCAAGAATATATAAAAAGATTTATATAATCATGTTTATGTTTTATTATAAAGTTTTTGATGAATACTTTAAATTTTCTTCATAAAACTAATTATGCCAACTCATTTACTTTTGCTTGGGTAAGTTCTTTCCATAATGTTGAATAGAACCACTAATCCCAACTGTCACTTATGACAAATTAGGGCTTCCAGGCCCACAAATGCAGATCATGCAGGTCACATGCCCCAGAGATGGAAAATGTGATTTCTCCCAGGGGCCAGATATACAGACCATTATATCATCTCACGCTCTGAGAAAGTCTCCCCTCTCCACATTTACGGTGCATCCTCTGGCTGTGGAACATCTTTATCTCTGACCTCTAAGCAGGGTCACTGTTGTAACAGCTGAGAGAAAGCTTTCAGGAATGAACGAGTGCTCACAGAAATCAGGTAGCATGCTCCATCCAGCATGGTGATCATTTCTGACAATGCTGATCGAGAGGCTTCTTCTGCAGTCCATTGATTTCGGTGTCAGGCAGATGAAAAGTAGCATATTGATGAGACTTTGCCAAAGGTGTCTTGTCAGATAAAAGACCAATAGAGGAAGCCAACTTAAGACAGGCCATCGCATCAATTTTCTTGGTGCTGAAGGAAAGAGAATGAACTGTGATATTGAAACTAATCGATGACTGTAAAGATACTCTTAAACTCATACAATAAATTGTTTTGATTTACAAAAAAAAAAGAGAAGAGTGATCTACAAAAAGGATAAAGGAAAATAGGCCACATAAGATGAAGTAAATGATTTTCATTCGCAGCAATAGTGAAGTTACAACTGAGACTCTTTTTTAATATTTACCTGTACTAAAGGCTTTTCTGTATAGCAGGATTGTGTAAAATATCTTGTGCAATGTTTTTTGACTTCTCAGTATTGGCTTCTAGAACTCAAAGTTGAGAGTAAAGGCCTATTGGCTTCTAGAACTCAAAGTTGAGAGTAAAGGCCACTCTTAATTCAGAGAGAATCTCAGATGAAGGTGCTGGTCTCCAGCTCCAAGGGCTTGATGAGAGGTGCTGCTTGAGTAGGATCAGAGATGAGCACTTTTTTCAAGCTCTTTCCTTCCTCTATCCACCCATCCTCTGTTTGTATAAAGAAGACTGGAAAGGGGCTAGGAGGTTATTTTTAGGGGCCTTGTCCTAGGCACTTACTGATTTCTTTTCTCAAGCTTAAGGGAGTAGGAAACCAAAGACTGTGGGTATCAATAAGAAATGGAGAATTGTTTTTCCCCTTGCTGACTTCTGAGCAATAGAGTTTGCAAGAACACTAAAGGAAGATGATGGGAGCACTGAGGCCAAATGAAGGCAGCACGAGTTAGTACTGTTAAGTGTTCCATGGTTCCCAAAAATGCACTGGGAGAGGGTGCAAAATATAATTGAGATAGAGAGAGGTGGCTGCAAGCTTGCTGGGGTCCACTACAGGCTAGGATGTGATATGGTAGCTAGGTGATATCAACTTTTGAAGATGTATTCAGTTTTCTAAATGAAATACCTTGGAGCTGAGTCCAGTGCCAGCAGGGTCTTGGGACCTTTTCCTCTCTACTTCTACTGTATAGACCACAGCTTGATTAATGGTGCTGAGCACAGAGAATCAGTGAGGATCTTTGTTGCACTACTGAGGTTGGAAAACATGCTTATCTTTGATTCTGCTCAAGTGGCACCTCTCACCAGTAATATGCTTTTTTCACATGTGGGCACTCATGTTAGGCAAGAGCAGTTCAGGCCAACCAAGAAAAGGACATTTGCCATGCATAGGCATGTCGGGTAGTAGATCTTCTCCTTTCTTCCTCCCAGCACTGATGCCAGAGGAAGACTGCAAGGAAGAAGGAGCAGGGAGGTGGGAGAGAAGACTTCCACCCCCAACTCCAGGCTCTGGAGTCAAGGTCTAGTGGCCTTCATGGGTCTGAGGAGAAGGGAAAAGCCTTGACTCTAACAGGAGGTTGATCTGGACCAAGTGTGAATAACTGAAGATGACAGAAAAACAATGAGATTGGATTTAGAGACTGTTAGCGAAGGGAGTTGGCAGCACAGCTGATAGAAATTATTGGAAAAAAAAATGTCCACACTTAACAACTCAATGACTTGAGACTTCTTGAATAAACCATGACATCACTTTCTCTAGAGAATATTTTAATCTGAGTAATTACAGGTTTACTTATAAGGCAAAGAGAAGATTTGTTGTTAATCTTCAAAAAATAAGGGATCCAGGCCTGGCACAGTGGCTCACACCTGCAATCCCAGCACTTTGGGAGGCTGAGGCAAGAGGATTGCTTGAGCCCAGGAAGTCGATTGCTTGAGCTGAGTTCGTGCCACTACACTCCAATCTGAGTGAGAGAATGACACTCTGTCTCAAAAAAAAAGGAAACTTAAAATTTTAAAATTATGATATCAGCAATGTAAATTCATTCCTTCATGGGGTTGGGGGGGCATGGTGAGGACTGAGGTGCTCCAGCTCAGCATCATTTTGCCTCTGCTGACCTGACATCTGATTGCAGACACAGGAGATAGTCCAGGTCAGATCACTCAAAGCTGGCCCAAATTGCCAATCACAGACCTGTGAACTGAATAACTTATTTTGGTTTATGCCAATAACCTTTAGGATAGTTTGTTATGAAGCCAAAGCCAGCTGATACAACAGTATGATGTGCTGTCTGAAAATCATAAAGAATATTTAAAATAAAATCATCCCATGTTACCATCGCCCTAAACCAGCTCAGCATTGTAGAATTAGTTTATTACTTAGCCTGGGCCTGAAATTCCATTAAGATATGTTATTCTTAAAATTTCCGAAGGTATAAATTGTTTATCAAACTACATTCTCTTTCTAGCATGTGTGCGCAGGCATGTAGAATTCTCTGTTCAGACACTGGCATTATTGAGCGATTGCTTGTGTAGGGTCACCTTCCACACCAGTGCTTCCACTTCATGAGGACTCGATTGAATTTTCACAGCTTAGCCCTGTCCTTGGTCAGATCAGAGGCCCAATTTGCTCAAAGTAAATAGTGATGGTGACAGCAGCAGCACTAGCAGCAGCAGAGAGAACACCCAGGCTGACCTTGGTGGCAACTGATGAAGCTGGATTTTATAATTAGCGTTTGCCCTGAAAAATGTTGTCCTCTACTGTGATTCTTTTTGCCCAATCTTATTGTTTATAAGAAAAATATCCATTTGTTCCTGTATTTATTGTTAACATTAAATTCTTCTTGGTTTTTTGTTTTTATTTCACTAGTTTTGGGGGAACAGATGGTGTTTGGTTGCATGGAAAAGTTCTGTAGTAGTGATTTCTGAGATTTTGATGTACTGTTACCTGAGCAGTGTACACTATACCCAGTGTGTAGTCTTTAAAAATTTTTTAAAAATATTCATTTATTTTTTTCTCCTTAATAATATGTTTTGACTTTTTAAAAATCCTTTCTCTAGTTCGTTATAATAGGCAGTTAATAAAATCAGACCAAGGTAAGAGGTCTGCTTGGCATGATCTGGAAACAGCTATAGATCTAGGAGTCTGGAGACTTAAGATTGGTTCTTGTCTCCTTCACTATTTTGCAGTGGTATGTTAGAATGAATTGCCTTCAGTTTTTCCCATGATTAAAGTCAGAATAGAATGCCACAATTGGCTCAGAGTGTGGTAAGTAAGATCATGTGGAGAGAAATAATCTCCCTCCAGACAGGACATAGAGTGGCAGTGCACAAGCTTGAGAGGAAGGCCGTATCCCCCAAGTCTTGTGGCATGCAGGAGGAACTGGGTATGCTTTCACAAAAAATCATCTACCATCACAGAACATCTGGTAGCTTGTCTGTGCCTCCTATTCCTCCTAATTTAAAGTGATAATTTATTAGGCTGCTGTAAATAGAAATAGCATTCATAGATGACCAACATAAAATCTTGAATAAAAATATATTAATTTCAACAAGCAAGTGAAAGTATTCAATAGCTGAGGAAATCCAATTAATAGAACAAACACAAGTGCAATATATAAGTATTATTAATATTTTTCTCAGGACGAAAAATCTTCTCATGAGGGCATTTATAAAACAAAGTTTCTTTTGAGGAATTAGCAACATAAGAAATAAATATATAATTGTAAAAATTAATAAATCCTCAAATATAAATATTTCTATTGATGGTCCTATTCAGAGCCAACTAGAATGAACCAAAAAACACAATCTAGGCACATCAAAGTTCAGAAGGAAATAACTTTGAGCTCCAATTCTAAACACAGCCGAATCATCAGTAATAGGTATGCAAGGACTCCTTGAAAGACAAGAATGCATTTCAGCAAAATAAAAAATTGAAAAGAATGGTATATATGATACAATAAACAGTGACAGGCAAAGAAATCAGCAAAATGTGTAGTTGTCTAATTGTTAGTTGTAGAAGTAATATAGAACAAAATAAATCTCAAAATGGATGTTGGAGTGGGTAAGGTGGGTTGGGTAGAAGATGATGTGAGAATAGAGAAGTCTAAATGCACCAGGCTTCTAACTACTTATAGAAAAATGTTTTAAATATGTTAAAACTTCAAATTACAAGTAAAAAATTGTAAATAAAACATACAACTTTCAAACAAAAAAGAAAAAATAGTTTAAAGACCCTCCATAAATCAAAAAATAATAAATTAAAAAGTTAAAAATAAAGAAAGTAAACAAAACTTTTCCAAATAACTTTACATAATAAGGAAATCAAACTAAATTTCTATTTAGTTTCAAATTTCATTAGAAATAAATGACAATTGATGTGCATACCAAAAACTATGAGACCTAGCCAAAGTAGTACTCAGTGGCAAATTTATACCTTAAACGCATTTGTTAGACAGTAAAAAAAAAAAAAAATTAGAGTTTCAACTCAAGAAACTAGAAAAAGAAAATTAAACAACCCCTCCAAAGAAGTGATTTCTAAAGATAAAAAATGTAATGAAAAAATAGAATTTACCAGTAAGACAAAATTTTGCTTATTTGCTCCTTCTAAAGATACTCTGTTAAACACAGACACACACACACGGACTATTAGTGATTTTAATTTTGAGAAAGATAAGTGAACACTAAGTACAAATATGTATATGACTAGAAATTTCTGTAGAACATGTCCATATACATTTTAATAGAAATGTACATAGAAATGTCTAAAGATAATGGCCTAATAGCATATGTCTATCAGTTGTCCCTTCCTGATTCACCAATGAAATGGTAGACAATAAATTAAAAGGTTAACAAACAAAGAGAAAAGAAATGAGGTTGTTAAGGGATCATAGATTTTAACACATATTTAAAATATTGAGAGCAGTTGGAAGCGTGATGATTGATGTCACAGGGTAGAGAAACTGGAGCTTAGAGCACATCAAGAGCAGATATATCATAAAAGACAGCCAATTTGCTCCAATCTATGGTTTCTCAAACCCTAGGGTGCATCAGAATTGCCTGTTGTGCTTATTAAAAGATAGATTTCTGGGCTCTGTCCCTAAAATTTCTGATTCAATAGGCTAGAGTAGGACCTGAGAACTTACTAGAAATGCTGATGTGGATGTTGTTGGTTTGGGGACAACATTTAGAGGGCTGTTGTTCTAGATAATCTTGGATAGGTTCAGAATTTTGAATCATCAGGTACAGTGGAGGAAAAGAATGACAAGTGGGGCAGAAAACAGGGAGCTAATCAAAAGTCTGTGTATAATCTGATCTGCACAGTCTGTGTATATTGAACAATTAATTGTTCAGTCTGCTTTTCAAACACACAGAATGTTCAACAACAGAAATCTTTGCTAAAGCAAGTAATGAGAGGCTTTTTTCACTGGAGCTAAGTTGAAAAGGCCTGCTGAGAATTAATCTGTTTTGTTTGAGTTTCCTACAAGGGCAATATATTCACATAGTACTTGTTCAATTAAAAACCAGGTATAGATGGTAAACAGTAGTGACATTTGATTACTGTCACCATCTTTACCTAAAAAGATGAGGAAATATTCTAAAAGGGTCTTGGTCCTCAAGAAAGAGGCTTTCAAGAAATATACTTTTTTTGGTCTCTGGAAAAACTGAAAGAAAAGGAAATATCTTCATCCACATATTGCAGAGTTAGTTTCTCTGTTCTGTCAAGAATCAGATTAGAGCATGTACATATATGAATGATGAACCTCTTAATATCCATATTTATAATGGAAATGTCTGCTAGTAATGACTAGAATAATATAACTGCTATATTTGTAACTGTTTGTAATGTGTCTCAGAGCCCAGATTTTCTCGATAAAGTTGCATTATTTAGGGCTAGACAAAAAAGCTACAATTCATGAGACAATAATAATTTTCTCACTAAAAAATGAATAAGCACTAGTATATATGCCTGCTGCCTTATTATTTTAAAATAGCTCAAGTCAAATTTTTATACCTTCAAATGCTATTTTTTGTTTCTAAAAATCTTATGACTTAACAAATGTTACTTTAAAAATTTAAGAGTCCAAAATCAGACCCACTATAAACTATATTCCCTTTTTCTTTACTTGTGTGAACCTTGGTCTCTATCTCTTACAAATTTCAGCGGAAACCAAGTGCATATTTCAAAGTCAATTCCAGTAAGGAATTTTGCTTTGGTCCCCCAGAGTAGTAAACCATAGCAGACCATGTTCCTTGTTACCCAAATAGATATCCAGCAGAACTATTTTCCTTCCATGCAAGGCATCTTGCAAAACAACTCTTTCCATCCCAAGAACTTGTGACAAAACTTGTTTGCACTCCAGGTTTTCATGCCTTTCCTATATAACTTCCTTCTGTTAGGCCATCACCAACAGTGTAATGAAAAAAGGATGCCAAGACATCATGTTGCCAAAATACCGTAATTGACATGCCAAATGTCTAGTCTAGTCTTTGCTGCCTCTCTTAGTTAGACAGTTGATTCCCTTAAGGAGCCAAATGCTATTGGGGATTTTGACCTGGTATGTGCTCTGATGAAAAAATAAAAGGCCCTTAGCAGGTGAGCTTTGATGTAATACAAAAGGAAGAAAAGGAAAGAGCCTATTGAAAACAAAAACAGGCCTGGCACGGTGGCCCATACGTGTAATCCCAGCACTTTGGGAGGCCAAGGTGGGTGATCGCCTGAGATCAGGAGTTTGAGACCAGCCTGGCCAATATGGTGAAACCCTGTCTCTACTAAAAATACAAAAATTAGCCGGGTGTGGTGGCACATGCCTGTAGTCCCAGCTACTCGGGAGGCTGAGGCAGGAGAATTGCTTGAACCCGGGAGGTGGATGTTGCAGTGAGCTGAGATTGAGCCCCTGCGCTCTAGCCTGGGTGACAGAGTGAGACTCTGTCTCAAAAACAAAAAAAAAAAAAAAGAAAGAAAAAACAGAAAAAGCAAGAAACAAACGAACAAAAGGAAATGGGGGAAAGGAGGGAAATTTTTACCCCTAAACACTCAGAGAGAATGTAATTCTAATTATTATCATTTTTGTCTTTAATTTTCTTTCAACTTCTCTGAGATATGTACATCAAAATCAGATAAACACTATTAAAAGTAAACACGTGTATATAGAGTTACTCTCCAGATTCTGTTGAAAGCCTGTCATGCCTTACATCTTTTAATTCCCACAACTCCTGTGTAGTGGATATTGTAAATTCCCATTTTACAGATGATGATACTGATGGTCAGGGAGGTGAAATAGCCTGTCCCATGTTGGTGTACATATATTAATGCTGGGGCTGGAATCCCAAATATGTCTGACTCTGTATCCCATGATATTAATGCAGAACTACTGGAAACCAGACAATAGGATGTCAAAGTTATAAAAAGTGAAAAATGCCTTTAATCAATTGCCTTGGTATTTGCAGTAGTACAGACTAACCTCTTATTGATTAATTAAATTTACCACATGCAGTATAATTGATCAATTGTTTACTGGAACAACCAACTCCTATCTTGTGTCTTAAAGACTGGCTTGACATGAAATAATTTGTTGGGGGCTTGACATCTAATGTTATCTAATAACATTAATAATGCTGGGCCAGGCACAGTGGCTCATGCCTGTAATCCCAGCACTTTGGGAGGCCAAGGCAGCGTATTCACAAGGTCAGAAGTTCGAGATCAGCCTGGCCAACATGGTGAAACCCCATATCTACTAAAAATGCAAAAAATTAGCTGGGTGTGGTGGCGGGCGCCTGTAATCCCACTACTCGGGAGGCTAAGACAGGAGAATTGCTTGAACCTAGGAGGCAGAGGTTGCAGTGAGCCAAGATCATGCCACAGCACTCCAGCCTGGGCGACAGTGCGAGACTCAGTCTCAAAAAAAGAAAAAACAAACAAACAAAAAACGCTGATGTAGCAATGCATCACCTATCTAAAACCCTAAAGAAAATACAAATATTTCTCCTGCCTAGTATTATTTTGTTTTAATAAAGAGAGAAACTAAGACATTTGTTTAAATAAATAATAAATTAGTGCTAAGGTTTATAACAACACCACATTCATTCAAAGATTACTGAAGGCTTTTGCCTGATACCAGCTTTTGTCTTTTTCCCTGAAGAAAAATGTTTTATCTGCTAATGGGTATTTTGTATAAGAATACTACTTTAGGAAAAGTGATATCAGTAATTATGCACAAAAACTAAATAAATAATAAACAAATGAATGAATCAGACACCAAAAAATTCATAAAGGTTTACAATTAACATTGCAGAAGAGTAGCAAAGTCTGGTCGAAGTTCTTTGTACTAGAGCACAATTCCCAACTTTGAGAAATAACTTCTGACTAAATTTCAGAGAGGAGAATATTTTCAAGATAATCAAGGAAACAATGCAATAAAATCTAAATAGATTAGCAACCAATTCCCACTTTGCTGCCTTTCTTTTTGTTTTCTCAAAAATACTTTACTCTTTGCATGAAAAATCTCGGATACTTACCAACTCTTTAGAAAATTCTTCGCTAACAAGAGTCTATACCTTAGCTTGCCACTTTCCCTACTCTGTCTCAGGGACTGCTGTGTTCTTGAGCCCTGTGTCATCCTCATGGTCCAGGAGTGCCTTAAAGAGTTAATATACTTCCTGGGCCGTTCACTTACTTGGCTGGTTGTGGGGAGAATTGAACATATTCATTATGAAATGATTCAAGGGAAAGTTTGTTTACCACTTTAGAATAGATTTTAAATAAGAGATTAAAATAATAGTTTCTCAGTGATCATTTAAACACGTTTCATTGGAAACCTATTTTTTTATTCCATCCTATGACACAGAGGCTACCACTCCACTGTCTCCAATTTCACCTGTCTACTGACCAAATTTCCAGCTGCCTGATAAATATCGCCCCTTGTTTGTCTTGCAAACATTTCAAACGTGACATTTCCAAAATTTAAATTGTCAACATTCTTCAATTCATAAAGCTTACTTTTCTCTAAAGAAAAATTTCCTAATTTTGTGTCATAATCACGTTTTGAGCATTTAATACACAACTCTGCCCTTAGTAGGGGGACATATTTTTTAAAGCAAAGGCTAAAGTAAAAAGTTTCTCTACTCAAACTTGTAAATAATGACATTCATTGCCCATAGCTACATGGGGATGGGGAGAGAGTGGAGAAAGCATTGTCAGAGATGTAAATAACATACTTTCTAGCTAAGGGACATAAGCTCTGTCTTTTCATTTATTTTTCTTCAATTTGTTCAGACTTTTTATTTTGTCACTCATAATTCAAAAACAATTTAATGGAAAAACTTCAAGTATTGTATATATATTAGTCCTCGATGAGAACTAGAATGTAAGAATAATTTTACCAACATGGAATTTAAAGTTTTTTTATTTACTGAAGGTTAATTTTTCTCTTCACCGGAGAGCACCATGAAGGTCCCTACAGACAATATTATTTCCACTGGGCATCTGGCCACACGTTTACTAACCTGAGGTTTCATTTTGAAAAATAAAATGCCTTGTCCTTTCTTTGAAAGGACAAAAGATCTTTGCCATAAAACGATTTCCTGTGGGTCTAAGTTTGTCATATTTACTTCTATAAAGTGGCAGCTTATCCCACTGGTTCTATTTTCATTTGCTCCATATAGTTCTCCTTCACCTTTGCTTGTAGATCTTTCTAGGAGAAGTTAACAGAATGTCTCTGTCTGTGGAAATGTGTGTTTATCAAAGGGGAGGATTGGGCCAAGTGAAAATGAGGAAGGTAACAGGCATCAGCTCCCCAGATATCCTCAAAGCAAGGCCAGTCCATGTTCAGGGAGTGGGAAGTGTGTTTCCTAAACTCTTTCATTCGAGTTAGGTTCCCTCACACCAGTAATTTAGTGAACAGGAGAGTTCAGGCTTGTCCCCAAGAGTGCCTAGATTGCCTGTTCTGTGAATGAGTATTGTTTAGAGATAACTTTTATCTCTAACAGGGCTTGCTGAAGCCCTGGGCAGCAAGTAGGAAGGGAAATTGAAGTAGCTTTGGGGACAAGTGCTTTCTCTTCTCACACATGCCACAAATGGCTTAATGCTCACACAAAACCTATGGCCATAAAATTCCTTCCAGTAGGTTCCTTATAGGAAACAGAATAAACCACAGCCTGCCCATTATGGAAGGCTAGCCAGCTTATTACCCCGCAGGGATGAAGGATCTCTGGCTCCAAAAAGTCTCAGGGTTTTCTTCAGCTTGGTACGTAGAACTGCTGAACTATCACCTCTGAGAAGCAGGAGATAATAACAAACAGGTTAAGGAATCATTAAGGCAAACCTTGCTCATTGATAACATTTCCTTCACATTCCTTTTATTAAATGCTTTTAAAGCTTGCTGCCAAATAGGCCTACAGTGCATTAAAACTCCTGCTGAAAGGAACAGCCTAATCTAATATGGGAAATGATGAAGAGCCATGAAAGAGTGCATTGAGCTTATTGTCTTAGATGTGGAATAAGCATCATCTTTGTGGTTCATATTGCCATTAAAAACTCTACTTGTGGTATGTAGTTCTTACCACAGTCAATGCAGCTAGCAGACATGATGTGAACTGTGAAGCTATATTACAAATGAAAGGGGGGTTTTTCTTCCCAGGGAAGCATACCTTGTAGTGTTGTCATCATGTGCCGGCCTCATCAGCTGGGATACAATATTTTACCTGGATGATCACTGGGAACATTTCCATTAGCATCAGTTAATCCTTGACCTTCGTCCTGTGTTGCTATTTGGGTTTCTCCTGGAGGGTGAATTGATGCCACAGAGCTTATCTGCATTAGCTAGTGCATCCTGTAAAAGAATTCCAAATAGGTTCTGTCATATGTGCTGGTGCGGGATGGGGATTGGTTAACTGTTCACTCCTAGCATTTTTGCACCCTGAATGTGATCAGGGAGTAGCCAAAAGTTGGTGAAAAGGAAAAAAATAGGTTGTTGACAGCACAGCAGTAATAGAGTCTTGAAGCCCCAGTTGGGGAATTAGACTGGCCTAGAAGAACAGCAAGGCTGAATAGGTCAAGAAGCAATGAACCTTAAAGCAGCTTTAAAAGGAAACAGATAAGAAGAGTGAAGAATTCAGCAGGACACTGAGGCCTAAAAGCAGGCTCAGAAAAATTCCAGCAACACTAAAAGAAAGTATGAGCTGCTGCCAAAGGAAAAGGAAATTTGAGCTGGATGGGGACATTTGGGAAGGAGTGCATTTTGGCAGGCAGTCCGGGTAGATGCAACATGTTACGATATGTGTTTCAGTTATTGAGGAATGATATTGGGTAAATCGATTAACAAGAACTCGACACTATTCAGTTTTATAAAAAATATAACAAAAACTACTGAAAAAGACAATTCTGAATTCTGAATCACTTCACATCATATGTCCGTCTTTGTTTCTCTGACCTTCTCTTAAGGACACAGACTATTTGTCTCCACTATCTACCCTCTTGAATAAGGAAAGATGCTATATTAGTTGGGAATCTTTTGTTTATTAGTAATAAAAAATGGACTCAAGTTGTCTTATGGAACATGGAAATTGATTGGTTCTCCAGACCTAATATGACTAAATTCAGGTGTTCAAAAATGTAATAAGTCATCAGACTTAATTCTTTAAAGTCTCTTGGTTCTGATTTTTTATATAGGCTCCATTCTATAACTGACTTTCTCTAGTTGGAAATAAATGGCCACCTGCAGCTCCAGGCTTATCTTCTACCCACTTGGCTATACCAGGAAAAAGAGATCCTCATTTTCCCAACCTTCTCAGTAAAATACCTCTCATGTGAATAACTTTATTACTGATAAAGTCACTTGTCTGCCACAAAACCAGTCACTATGACCAACACGGGAGGGGGTGGGTGGAGACATGCAAATCTTTGACTGACAGTTTTTGGAAAGTGTGGTGTGCTACTATTAGAGGAAGTATCTTAGACTCTTTTGTGCTGCTATAAAAGAATACCACAGACTGGGTAGTTTATAAGGAACATAAATTTATTTTCTCACAATTCTGGAGGCTGGGAAGTCCAAGATCAAGGTGCCAGCAAGTTCATTGTCTGGTGAGAGTTCAGTCTCTACTTCTAAAAGTGCACCTTGAATGCTGCATCCTATGGAGGGAGGAGGGTGGGAAGAAACACTGTGTCCTCACATAGTGGAAAGAGGAAGGGCAAAAAGGGACAAATTGCCTCCATTGAGCCCTTCATAAGAGCACTTTATCCAGTGAATGAGGGAGAAGGCCTCATGACCTAATCATCTCTTACAGGCCCCACTATTTAATACCATTACATTGGCCATTAAGTTTCAACATGTGAATGCTGGAGGGGACATATGCAAACCACAGCATTGCAAGGATGAATGGATACTGAGCAGACTAAAGCAACAGATGTCCACCTCCTATGCTCAGTGGCTGGCAACTTTTCTCCACCATGGACTTGCATTGGATGAGCGCTTGACTAAAGCGATGCCACCAGAATGCCCCCTGAACTGCT
Source organism: Pongo pygmaeus (assembly GCF_028885625.2). Lineage (NCBI taxonomy): Eukaryota > Metazoa > Chordata > Mammalia > Primates > Hominidae > Pongo > Pongo pygmaeus. The sequence goes on along the minus strand of NC_072376.2, from coordinate 159,959,453 downwards.
CATAAATCCAGAGACATTTTTACAATAGGATTATTTTTTAAAGAATCCTCTTAGATAAGTTTGACCTTTATCTAGGTAATCTGAAATCAGACCTTATATGTCTTTTAAATAAGCATACAAATGCAGAAATTACCTAAAGAACTGAAATACAGGTGACAGCCAAGAGAATAAACTGAACTTTATGACTTTCTCAGTTCTTTTACAGACCTTGGAAGTTTTAATCAGTTATTTTCTGCCATTTGTGGCTTATTTTGAATATCTAGGGACGATGTTTATGTGTATTTCAAGAGAACTGTGAAAAGGCCTATATAAATATTATTGTAGTAGTTAACTCTTTTGGAGATCTTAATCAGAATTACATTATTTGTTATTGTACAATTGGTAATTCAAACCCTAAGGATGTGAACTCGTTGAAGGACTTACCTTTTTTAGTGTTTCAAAAACTTGTCATAATAGCCAATATAGTATAATGTGTCAAATTATCAAATATAGCAGATAAAAATGATTATAGAGATGTCACTTGGCTTGATAATTTTAAGAATAAAATAAAAAAAGGGAAAATGATTATAAAGATGAATTACAAAGAGTCTTCTTACAGCTTGGCATCATCCTCTCTCAGGCCTGCTATATAGCTTTCATTTTTAATAACATTTGGGTCTATGTAATAAATGAATCAATTTTTATGACATGTATTTTTATTAACAAGAAGGAAGCCCAAGTGCTACATTCATCTAAGTTCAAGTTGTACTTTTCTTATAACTAGCATCTCACTATATACAGGAACCTGGAAATAGGAAAAAAATTAAGTTCAACTTAGATGTGCCCATGAAGAATATGGCTTAGTACAAGAATCTTAAAGAGTCACCACTTTTTTATGTGACTAGAGTCGTGCTAATAAAGTAGCTAATTGAAATTCTAGCTCTAGGGAAAGCCATTAAGGTTAACACACTTCTTGAGGGAGAAAAAAAAAATGTTCTTGAGGCAAAGGAATGCTTCCTTGAAAATCTCTTACAGTATTTTTAAAAGGATCTTGGTTGGTGGTCTATGTACGCCCATTGTCTTTAACATTTCTTGCTTGATTTTGTTTGTTGAATGTGATTCCCTTGTACGTTTCTTTGTTCTTTTTTCCTTAAAAATGTTGCATGGCTACTTACCTTTAGATCAGACAAATAGGCACTTTCCCCTTCAGGAAGTGCTGTTAACAGGAAGAAGCCCGAGACGCAAGGACCAAAACAAGTTGAAGACCTTTCATAGGTTTCTTTTCTTTACATGACTTTACTTTTGTTTCTTTTTAAAAGATCTGTTGCCAATGACAGTATAAAGTTACTCATTTTTTTCTGCATATTTCTTTCCCATCTTCTAAGAATTTTATGTGTGAATTTCTTTGCAATTTTACCACTATTTTACACTTTCACTTTCAAAATACTATAAGTTAACACAGTCAGCAGATTCCAAACTGCTAAACTTTTGAATTCTCCGAGTCCTACGTGTGTAAATGGGTCTATTTAGCTGCAGAATTTGGAATCAGATGTTTTGTCAGTTAATCCCACTAATTCAAACCATCCAGTTTTCTCTGTCACCCTCTACTTCAAGCAAAACCCACAGTTTTTTATTTTCAAATGAAATTTAAAAATGTTATTTTGATTCAATATAAGAGTGGCCGAAATCACAGCAGAATTTTGTGTGCCTTTTTGTCAGTTACCACACGTTTCCTCACTTGCCTCGTTTTGGTGTTTTTAATTGAACATACTGAAGTTGTAGCAAGTTCTTCCCATGAACATTGCTCTATGCACTCCCTCTACTGATACCACCGTGTATAAACATTGTTTCTGTGTGTGAGAGATAGAATTTCCCCAGAGGCCCACAAAACATTTAATGAAGTGTGAAGCACAAACATTTCATTACAACATATTGTGTACTTTGCCTTTAATAACTACATTCTTCATCCAAGAAGTCTCAATAGCTTTCAAAAATGAATTACAGTAGTATTATTTTTCCCAGAATATAGTTTTTCCATGACAGAAACAGCACTTTCCTAAACTATTGTATTTATTAGCAACCTGTTGCCCTTCGACACTAGTGCCATTTTCATCGACCCTGATCAAGTGTGTATCATTTAAACTTCCTTTAAAAATTATTAAAATAGTTTCATGTTATTGGATTCTTTTTCCTTAACTGTTCACAATCACCACTGAAAATGACGCGCTGAAAGGGGAAGTATGAAGTTGCTGAACATTACTTTGAGTGGAGAAGTACATTTAATTGAGGATCTTCATGGTAGTGGGGAGATTCTTTTTTTCCCTTGATTGTGCACAGAGGAGGCAGGTGAGCTCTGAATTCCTTTGTTTTACTATTTCCCACTTTGGTCTGCTGCAGAGAAACTCTCCATCTTCTGTCTTTATACCCTTCCTTCCCAAGGCAACCCCTCTTAGCTATTTTGTAAACAAAATACAAAATATTGTGGGATGACAATATTCTATGGCCAATATTACAAATATAGGAGATTCTTTGCCTTGTTCAGTGATGTCCTTCATGATTTTATCCGTGTAGTTAGTTTCTTAATTCACTTTTTAATTATCAGTAGTTTATGTATAAATAATAATATACAATATGTATTATTTTACTTTCTTGGATTCTTTTTTGGAATGTAACCTGTTAGGAATGTTATCAAAATATGTGTTCCTCACTAGTGAGTGAGCTTAAATTGGCATATGATAAAGTTATCTTAGGTAGATTTTGAATAGAAGATACAAGAAAAATTATGAATCTATGAGACACACATCTCATCTGTTGTTGAAAGTTACATTTTTGTTCTATAAACTTTCTGAACTAACACTTTTTTTTTTTTTTTATTGAGGCCAAACAAATTGCTATTGTCCTTGCAGCACAAGACCATCCAAACAATTTTTCATCAGGAAATAGGACTCTCCTTCTCTGCCGTTTGCTCCTTCTGCATAGTTTTTGATAAACCAAGTAACATCTTCAAGAGTGGTAGTTTGCCAACTTAAATCAAAGATTTCACTATGAAAACATTAATGTTTTCACTGACTCCATTTCTTCTTTCTCAACTCTCCTTTGCCTTATTTTGTACTGTGCACTTGATATACATTCACTTATGTGTTACTCATGGTCCACTGAATAAATTGGACACTTCCTATGTGCACTCCCTATTGGGTACTCCCTATGTGCAAATGGGAGATATGAAGATGAATAAACATAAATCATGCTCCCAGTAGGCCTACTAAATATGGCGGATATTGTAGACTGGATCAATTCACATTCTCTCCAATCCATTTCCATCGTGCCTTTTATGTTTGAATGGACGTCTAAAAATGACATTTCTCAAATTCTCTTGTAACTAGGATTCCACATAGGCACTAGATTTCGCCAAACAAATGAACCCACACATAAGACTTTGAAAATGAAAGTGAGAAACATGAGATTGGGCTTATGGGTGGGGAGATTGAAAGTTGTGGTGGAAGCGCTTTGTTTTCCCAAGGCATTTGAAATGTTACAGTCTACATTTTGTCCTTGGTGCTGTATCATGAACTGAGAGGAAGCAGTGGTAATTAAATTTCTATGCAAACAGTTCCCTTAATGTAGCAAAATAATTCTTTTGGCTATATTGTTTCAGGATGTAATTGGTCTAAGCTTGATTTTCTGGCTCTTCCAGAAATTCTATAAACTATTTAGTAGCCTGTGATAAATCCCATTCTGCTTAGACTAGCTGGAGTGGATTCTGTTGTCTGCCTCAAAGGACCCTGACCCTTACTATACAATTGGGAGATATGAGCACAAATTGCTTGAATATCAAGTAAACAGTAAGCATAATAGGAAGGTAAAGATAAATTTGTATGAAGAATGGGAGGAAAAGTTATTATTTCTTGCTTGAATGTTCAGAGAGAAAGGGCTATTGGTATTTGAGAAAGGCTTTGAAATATGAATAAGGTAAACTTGCTGGAATGGGGAAAAGGATATACCAAATGAAGGAATAGAATAGAGTAAGAGATAAGAATGGGAGCAGGGCTGGAGCATATGAGCATAATAAGCAATAATGAGATACAATGAGATTTAGTGTTAGAAAGATAAATAGGAAATAATGAGACACTGACGTTTTTGTGTAGGATAGATGAGAATCACTGATTGATTTGTTCATTTAACAAGTGTTTCTTGAGACCCTATTCTGTGCCAAGCATTGTGCAAGACAGAACTCTGCCTCATTATGATTAATTTAGTAGTAAAGAAAAGAATATATCTTAGTGACAGGAGCACTGAAGGCAGGGAGCCAAGAGGATTTTACCATAATCTAATGAGAGATAATGAGCAGTGACAATAGGAATGGAGTTTGCTATACTATACTGTTGACTTTTTTATTTGCCCATTTTTATTGCATAGCTCAATTTTGGCTCTGCTGCATTAGTTTAATAATTCTGATGTATTTATTTACACAAACATGACAAATTGTGGTTTATGATTTCATGTTTATGTGGCTTATCACCTCCCATGAGATTGCAAGTACCTGATTAGTAAATGACTGTGATGTTCTAGATTGTTTCTTGATTGATGGATTTAAGAAATCTCCAGATCTATATGGGTGGCAGATATGTATCCGAGAACTCTAAGACCCTATAAAACCATATGCAAGCCAGGTGCTAGCACAGGTCATCCAGGCTTTTGTAATAATAATAAAAAAATTGGCTTAAATCCCCATCTCACCTCCAGTGGGAGACCTGCCCTCCTCTGGAACTTCTGAGTGTCCTTGTGATACAGGTTTGGAGTAGGGGAGGAAGTTTGAGATTCTAACTTTCCTCTGGTCCCAAGTTCCCGGATCACCTAACTGTCCCAGCTGTGCCATTATGTCCCATAGTAAATTCCACCCTGCATCCTTTACTGACCTCAATACCAACACCAGCCTTGGTGTAGAACAGATTTTTGCTAATGGGTTAGAGTCAAGAGAGGACTTACATTAAAGCAGGCAAGTGTCTTTCAATTGGTTCTTCAGAAGTCTTGCTCCTAGTAGACTGAGACTGAGAACCCAACCTCTGTCAATCTATCTCCAACCATTTATTGGTCAGATCTAGCTTCCCAATATGCTGCTTAGCCTAGTCTCTCTTTTGTTGTTTTTGTTGTTGTTTGTCTCCTTTTTTCTATGTTGCTCCTGTCTCCAATCCCCATTAATTTTGTAGATGAAACAACTCAATTACGTATTGGTTTACTACTCTCTCCTCCAGGCCATCCCATTGGGTTCTTAACTTCCTCAGCCAAGGCCATCATCCATCATGAAACTTCCCTAACCAAACAGGGAAACTCTTGGATTATCTTATAATATCTATTAGTTCTGCTACACAAATATTAAAGAGCATGTATTCTGGGGATATTCCTCTATCAGAGGAGGACTTTTATTCCTGTCAGGAAAAAGGAGCTAAAATTGGCAGAATAAATTTCTCCCAGTTTATGAAACATCATATAAACAGAATTAAAATTTCCATTTTTAAATTGCATTAAATTCTATTCTCATTGAAAAAACAAGTAAGAGATTACTAAAATTTTCTTCTTTTAAAAAAAATTGTTGAAAACTATAAGAAACAAACCTAATTTGTTTCACTGCAGCAACATTGAAATACCACTTTTAGAAGAATAGTTGTGCTCCATAAAATGTAAATTTATTTAAGTACCTTTGGAAGTTTAAATCCCAAATATTTTGCTTTGGATCAACCAAAAGTGTTGAAAATAACTATATATATATATATATATAGTTATATATATTTATTTATTTCATATATATTTACATACATATATATTTATAACTATATGTAGTTATATGGTTTTATGTATAACTATATATGCTTAGTTTTATATATAGTATATATAACTATACATGTAACTATATATCTATATATAGTTATATACACTATATATAATGTGTATATAACCATATATCTATATATAGTTATATACACTATATATAATGTGTATATAACTATATATCTATATATAGTTATATATACTATATATAATGTATATAACTATATATAGTTATAGAACTATATAATATATAAGTATGTATAGTTATATATATATTTCTAAAGTTCTTCCAAATATAATTAATATAGTAGATGGTTTAAAATAAACAGAAACCTTATTCCCTTACCCATCTGTGAGCCAGAGAGATATTGACTACTGTGAGATCACAAATCAATTAACAAAGGCAGCAGTGGCTTCTAAAGCAAAAGAAAGTATTCAATTAAGCCAGAAAAGCTCAAAGAGCTCTCCTCTGTCTGATGAGTCTTCTGTGGCTAGTTCACATCAATACTCCGCAAAACCTGAAAAGAGACCACCAGACAGTGCCAAAACAGACATTCATTCTTCAGTCCACACTCTGGCTTTGAAACACCTCATGAACAAACAACCCTTGGGCATCTTTCCTCTTCAGGGTTAAATGTGGGCTGTCAGTTGTTGATGGTATGTGACCCATCTCAATTCACTTCCCTGAACAGATACACCTTCATGACTTAGTAGTCATTCTTTTTCCGGCAAAGGATATGAGTACCTATGGCTGGATGATCTCTGTCTCCCCTATCTTGAACTAGGCAAAGACATTTCTCCAAAGCAATTTTAAAAATAAAATTTGTTGTAGGCTTTTTTTTTTGGAAATAAAAATAACACACTTTAATTTTGGAAAGTGTTGGGAAAAAAAATCACACCCAGAAATGATCATTGTTGATATTCTTTTCAATCTTTTATTCTTAAAAATGCATATGTGTACAAATGTATATATGCTATATTAATGAAACCATACTATTTTGCAAACCCTCATTCAATACATTGTGAGATCTTTCTGTGTCATTGGATATTATCCTAGAGCATTATTCTCATTAACTTTATTATATAAATATATACCATAATTTATTTAAATCAGTTCCATACTGTTGCATATTTTGGTTGTTTCTAATTATTTACTATTTCAAAAAATGTGTGTGCTTGTGTGATATTGCACCTATTTCATTATAAGCAAATCCTAAGTAGTATAATTTCTGCATCAATAAATATGGGAAATTTTTTATCATTTTGATAAATAGAAGTAAATTGCTCTCAAGAAATGTTATACTGCCATTACTTGATGTAGAAGAATGACCATTCTTGTTGTTATCGTTCACTTTAACCTTTTTTATTTCAGTATTTTAATGTTCATACTTTTTCTGGAAACTGCTTTATATTAGTTTTCTGTTGTTGCTAAAACAAATGGCCACAAATTTTGTGGTTTTAAAAAACACAAATCTATTATCTTACAGATCTAGAAGCCAGAAGTCTGAAATGGGACTCACTTGGCTAAAATCAAGGTGTTTGGAGAGTTCTAGGGGAGAGTCCATTTCCTTGCTTTCTAGCTTCTAGAGGCTGCCGGCATTCCTTGGCTTGTGGCCCCCTTCCATCTTCAAAGCCCAGAATGGCCAGTGGAGATTTTCCCACATCACCTCTCTGGTTCTGTCTCCTCTGCCTCCCTGTTCCCCATTTACTGACCTTTGTGATTATATTGGGCCCACCTCATTAATCCAGGATAACTGCTCATCTCAAGGTCATCTAATCAGCAACCTTAGTTCCATCTGCAACCTCAACTTCCCATTGTTAGGTAACATAATATATCCCAGGTTCTGAAGATTAGCACATGCCCATCATTAGGTGGCCATTATCCTGTTTACTACATGTTTCGTTTCTTGTATGGGAAAATACAACATAGCAAAGAATGTTTAATGGATTGGTACATGCAATTTGAATTCTGCATTTGCATTCTGTATGTGTAGATATATGCAATGAATATAGGTCATTTTATATATTTTGTCCTTCTATGTATATGGCTCTAGGACAAACCATAAATTTACTTCTGTGCAATCTTTTCCATTAAAAATACCTCCTAAATCTGTAAAAATTTTAAGAAGAGACTTCTGACACCAGCTGTATCAATCTCATTTGGATTGTTATACATGTTGATAAGCAGCAGTGAGAAGTGAACTTTAAAAAGGAAATCTTGAGAAAACTTATCATTAAAAGAAATTGTTACATTGATATAAACTTTAGCACTGAAAAAACAATGTTTTGGTGGTACTTTCATCGTTTTTTCTTTCTGTCACTGATGCCCTGCAGGATTCCAGAGTTCCTTCATTGCTTTTGGCATTGCTTTTTTGTCAAGATGCAAATAGGTTGCAAACAAACCAGTAGATTGAGCTTTGCCATAGCTCTTCTAATGGGTGTTTATTCAAACCCAAAGGTTTAGAAGGTGCATTGCTTCATGACTGTAAGTGATCTAAAAATAGTTGGGTAACTTTCCGTGCACAAGTCTTAGAGTTCATTCCTATCATGCTCTGCTGAAACATATCAAGACCAGAGCACAGTGCCAAGAAATTTGAGTCTGCCCAGATTAATTGGGTGTGAGACACCCTGGAAAAATAAAAAGCTGCAATAAGGTTTAAAGTGAAGTGGATGGTAAATTTTTTCCCCTTAGAGTAAGCTTAGATAAGGGCAGAAAGGGCATAAGGTAAACCACGATGACTCAGCTCCATCAAGAAGCACTCAAAGCAAAAGAACAGCCCCAACGCAGCTTTAGCACTTCTGGTTTTCAGAACACAGTTGGATGTAATGTCAACATCAAGGAACTGACAAAATGAAGCCTACTGGTGTGAAAGGAACATCCACCCCACTCCTTCTAAAGAAGCTTCTAAATATCAGTTGTCTAAACCTATTGATAAGCATGGATGCATTATTAATGAAGCCAGCAGCCTGCCTGGTGCTACTCAGATGGTTCAAGCATTTAGTAGGAAATATTTCTGTGAAGTTCTGCACAAAATAATGACAGCGTCTGTCTTAAATCGAAACAAATGGCTGTTGCAAGCTCTGGGGAGGCTGGGAGCAAGCAGCTGCTTTGCAGAGAAAGGCAGAGGGCCACCACCTGCTGAAGACAGGCGAGCAGGCAGCGGCCCACTGAATATTGACTATTTAATAATTCAGGATAACAGGAACCCCTGGCTCTTCAAACATGGCACTGCCCCTTCATCATGGGCTTTTCATCACCCTAATGAGTTACTCGAAGAATTGGATGCTAAAATGTCTTCCAGCAATTCTCCAAAGTCTAGGACTCAAACTGCCACAATGAAAAGTTCTTCTTTGCAACAAAGGGTCCATGTTCTTATTTTATCTGTCTCTTCTTTTCTTTTTTTCTCTTTCTTCCTCCCTGTTACCTTCTCTTCCTTCATTCTCTCTTCCACCTTTTTGTACTTCCACCCTGCCATTTACGTCATGAGAATGCCAAGTAAAATATTAAGTTAGAAAAAAGCTTTAGAATCACCATTCTCCACAAGCTTCTGATACAGTAAATTAAAAAAACAACAAAACAATGTTGGTCCAATTAGTTTTCTACCAGAAACATTTGAAGAAGTTCATGTGCTCAGTGGAGCTTTTTCTTTGGAGCCTCCTGTAGCCAAGCTTTCAGATGAATGCAACTTCCCCATCATTTCACAAAGGAAGAGATAAACACTTGGGTTCAGCGGAAGGATTTCAGCCAACAGGACCACCCCGAGCCCCCTATGAAGCTGATTCTTGTGACTCATAAAGACCCAAACTACAATAGGGGATTTGAGATTTAATTGGGCACACAAAATGGCAATGTGGACAAAGTGATATTTTTATTGACTAGTTGAAAAACAGTTTTCTTGGTGTTACTTCTCATTTGTTTAACGTGGACTTGTTGAATTCCACATGTCAGATATGAGGCCGGGTCCTGGGAATACAACAGTGATCAAGGCCCACAAGCCCTCTGCTCTCATGGGGTTTAGACATTTTTGGGGATATGAAAATAACAAGAAAATAAACAAATATGCTTTTATATTCTATATATATTGTATATGAAATAGACAAATATATGTAAAATAACAAATATATAAGAGCAACAATTACTGATTGTGTTAGGTGCCTTAAAGGATATAAACAGCATGCAAGGGAGAGAATAATGGTGTGAAAGGGAAGGGGCTACATCGATGTGAGTTGGGAAGACAGTCTTGCTAAAGAGGTGAAATTTTAGCTGATACCTTAAAAGTGAGAAGGAGCCAGCCATGGAAGAAGTTAGATGACAAGCATTCCATGCAGAAGGAAAATCAGTTGTAGAGATTCTACACTGGAAGACTTACCAGAAAACCAGTATGGTTGAAGCATAGTGAGCGAGCAGGAGAGGGCTTGAGATAAGGTTGGAAATGTTCGTCTTAAGTATATAGGACATTTCAGCATTACAGAATGTGACTTTCCCAGTATCCATTCTTCCCTCATTCCTTACTAACAAAGTCCTGATTTTATTCTAAACAGTAAAGCACCGAGATAAAAAGACTATATTTCCTGTCTTATGTTTGCAGGTGAGGATGGTTATGCTATGTAAGTGGAAGACATTAAGACATTGGGTAGGATTTCTAGGAAATCTTATTACAGGGACTGACTCAGCAAGAAGACATGACATTTTGTCTTTCCCCTTCTTCCTCTTTTTCTTCCCTGGAATGTGATTGTCAGGCTGGAGCTCCAGCAGCCATATTGGGCCATAGGTCAACCTTGAGAATAGAAGCCACAACTAAGAGAGGTGGAGCACAAAGGTAGAAAAAGCAGAGTCCCCGTTGACTGGTGTGTCCCCAAATTAGCCTATGAGTACCTTTCCTCCAACTTTTTTCACATTAGAAAAAAGTAAACCTCTATCTTATTCTAGACAGTTCAATTTGGATTCTTTGAAAAACACCACAACTGGTATTATTTTAGATTCTACGTTTTAGATTCAAATATTCGTTTTTGAAAGAGAGTAAAAAGTGATATATAGTTTACTAGGAGAAGAGATATTGCTAAGGTTTTTTTTTCAAAAGTGGTGTTTTGAGAAGGATTTTTCAGTACTAGTACTATTTGAAAAATATTTTCATAGATGATTCACATTCACATTCATTCATCCTTTTTAACATTCAAAATGAGACAACTTGAAAGATGATACAAGTAAAGGAATGAAAACTTCAAAATATTCAAAAAGCCAAGAGGGACTTTGTCAATGCTAAATTCCCACTCTCTTTCCAGTTTGAAATATCATTACTTTTCTACTATCCTTTTGGAATTAAGGTAGGCCATCTAATCATATTTATCTATTTCCAAAATCATTCAAAAAATTAGTTTTTAGGTTTTCGTTTTGTTTTGTTTTGTTTTTTGTTTTTTGTTTTTTTTTTTGAGACAGAGTCTTGCTCTGTTGCCCAGGCTGGAGTGCGGTGGCGCGATCTCCGCTCACTGCTGCAAGCTCTGCCTCCTGGGTTCATGCCATTCTCCTGCCTCAGCCTCCCAAGTAGCTGGGACTTACAGGCACCCACCACCATGCCTGGCTAATTTTTTGTATTTTTTTAGTAGAGATGGGGTTTCACCATGTTAGCCAGGATGGTCTCGATCTCCTGACCTCGTGATCCGCCTACCTCGGCCTCCCAAAGAAAAAATTAGTTCTATAAAAAATTTTTTGAGTATCCATGGATTTTCTTGGCTATGTCTTCCTTCAGTTACTATTAAGTGCCATATTCCCTTTTGAGACTCATTCATCCACGATGTCCCATCTGAAATATCATCATGTTTACATTCCTACAGTATCATTCACATTAGCTGTGGTTGTTGACAAACTCTGGGTCCACATTTTCACCTAAATAAATGTAAAAGTGTAATGGGGGAAACATAATTGCTTTCCTCAAGTTGCCACTAGGTGCCAAATAGACATTGGAATTACTTTACAATTACCTAGCTTATTGTTATAGTCTAATAAACAGCAAAGGTATGGAAATTTCTATGAACATTTGGGTTTAGAAAATCATTGACTTGTTTGCCAGTTTTTTTTAATAAGTGGAAATATCATGTGCCTAGTAAGTTATAACATGTGTTTGTTGAAAGGAGGGAAAAAGGAGGTCATCAATTAGATATTATTTAAAAATTGAAAAAAAATTGTACTAAGAGAAATACCCCAAACAATCAGAAGTGTGGCTGTGAAGGAGACATACCTGGATACAACTAAACTTGCTGCAAACCAAGATGGGATTAATAAAATAGTACTGACATTCAAGGAGAAATTAATTCTAACTGTGGAATCAGAGAAGGCTTTTGAGAGAAGGCAGCATTTGAGCTGGGTCTTAAAAAACAAGAAAGAATTGGAAAGTTTGTAGCATGTAAGGAAACCATTCCAGGCAGAACCCTGCTGGTGTGGAAATGCCTGGTAAATTTGAGAGAACAAGGAAGGATAGGTTCTCAGCTGCAGAAGATGGGGGAGGAGATCTGGCTTGGGACATACTACATTCTCTTGGCTTGACTCTTGTTCTTCAAAGCCACATCTTATAAAGGGGAAATAAATACAACAGATAAATGCCTGAGTGACAATTAGCGAGATAGAATGAAAGGGGAAATAGAGTGCTATGTGTGAAAACAACCAAGGTTGGACCCTGCTCAAGCAAGCTGCCAGGCATTTCAGGTGACATTGAAACTATGACCTGAAAGAATCTGGCCAGGTAACATTTGGGGAAAGAGCTTTCCAAGCAAAGGGAGCAGAGTGCAGTGTGTTTGAGGGACTAAAAATGTGTCTGAGATGAGTTGTGATAGAAGGTGAAGTCGTGGGGGTATATAGGAATCAGATCATCTTGAGCCTTTTGCACAATGGAAAGAGCTTGGATTTTAATCTGAAGGCACAAGAAACCATGGAAATATTTACATAGGAAAGTGGTGTGGTTTGGTTTATGATTTACCAGATCATTAACTGATATATGGACAAGAGATTGGAGACGAAGCAAAGAGGCTAGGAGGCCATTGCAGGAATCCCACTGAGAAGCGATGGTGGTCCACACTGGCGAGTGCTAGTGGATTTGAGAGATATTTGGGAGGTAGAATCAAGAGGATTTAGGGAAAGACTAGATGTTAGGTTGGGGCAGTGGGGAGGAAGGAATCAAGTACAACAACCTTACTGAAGTTATAGCAAAGTTCCTAGAGTCATGACGTTCAGGAATAAGTTAAAAAAGAAGTTGGAATTCTCTAAAATTTTAAAGATATTTATAAATTAGAGAAAATTTACAAATCATAAATAAACTACAAAAATTTACAAATTTACAAATACTAGAAAAAAAGTGATAGTAGTGATTCTGATGGCTATCAAAATCAGACCTAAAATAATCATTGTCTCACTTCTAAAGACCCATTACTGGGCATGGTGGCTCATGCCTGTAATTCCAGCACTTTGGGAGGCAGAGGCAGGTGGATTACCTGAGGTCAGGAGTTTGAGACCAGCCTGGCCAACACAGTGAAACCCTGTCTCTGCTAAAAATACAAAAATTAGCTGGGCATGGTGGTGGGCGCCTGTAATCCCAGTTACTTGGGAGACTGAGGCAGGAGAATGGCTTGAACCCAGGAGCAGAGGCTGAAGTGAGCTGAAATGGCACCACTGCACCCCAGCCTGGGTGACAGAGTAAGACTCCGTCTCAAAAAAAAAAAAAACAAAACAACAACAACAACAAAAAAACAAACCCATTACTTTTAAAAACAATATTTTAAATGAACTAACCTTACTTAAAATCTGCAAGTTGACCATCTAAAAGAAGGCAAAAGAATTAATTGTAGACTGCATCTTTGGAGTTCACTTGCAACACTTTTGAATGCCTTCTTTATTTCAATTAAATTATTTTGTTGATTCTGATAGTTTATAGTTTAAGCTTTTAAGCTTTTTTTTCTGTTGTTAATGATGAAATATTTATTCCCTGTGATGGTGGTAGACTGAAAACTTCTAAACTAATTTTAACCAATGGATATAATGATATTTCCTACTAAGACTTTGACCAGATTTATAATAAATAGCAAATAAGACAGATTTGTTGTACTTCTTAGTTTTGCACTTGATTTGGTGAAATGATGATCTGAGCAATCTCAAAAAGAATAGAAAATACATCATATTGTTTTAATGTCATGAGGGCACGTGTATAATTGATTATTAGCTAAAGGCTATTTTTAGATGTTTGCCTATTACCACTGAATGCACAGATAATTTTAAACATCTGAGAAGCCATGCATATATACATATATATATACACATATATATATACATATATATATACACATATATATATACATATATATACACATATATATACATATATACACACACATATATACATATATACACATATATATACATATATATACATATATACATATATACACATATATATACATATATACACATATATATACATATATACACATATAGATACATATATACACACATAGATACATATATACACACATATATATACATATATACACATATATATACACATATATACATATATACACATATATACATATATACACATATATACATATATACACATATATACATATATACACATATATACATATATACACATATATACACATATATACACATATATATACATATATACACATATATCTACATATATGCACATATATACATATATACACATATATACATATATACACATATATATACACATATATATACATATATATGCTTTTCAAATTTCAAAACAAAAGTTTTCACAGCTCAGGTAAATGAGAAGTTCAGTGATATTGCTGTTTCACCGCATAGAAAGAAGAACTCGTTTTGAAAGATGTATTTTTAAGTGTCTTTCAAAGAAGTTTGGATTTGGGCTCCTTGTGGTTCCCAGGAAGTGAAATGAACCATAAATGAGACACATCAAAAGTAACTTACAAAGAACTTTTTTAATATTAAAGTGATGAATCAGAGCTCAAATTAACAAGTAAAGGAGTCCGCCTATAATGAAAATCTTTTTCCAACATAACACTTCATTATAAAGGGAGTTTTTCTATAATAGAAGCAAGTGTAATTACATTTTTATATATAATTAGGACATTATTATCATTTCACCATATCAAAGTTCATTATAAGACATCTCCGATACATTTTTCATAGAGCAAAAATAAAAAGAGAACAGGAGTCCTTCAATTAGACTCATATAAGGACATCCACAGAGACTGAGAGAAGCTGATCAAACAACTTACTTAGCCCAAAAGGGACCAGGTAGAACCCACGTTGCTTTTATGACACAGAAGTTGCTTTTTTTTTTTTTTTTGTATCTGGAATAATTTCTAATTATAGTTTTCACTGGTTCCTATTCAACCATGCAAAATTAAAGGTGCAACATTCTCAGCTGGAACCCAAATTTCCCCAGCATTGCAAGCCGCTGCACCACAGATCTTCATTGTTTACTCGGCTTGGAGTAATTTGTATTGTCCCTGACACAAACACCTGTCAAACGGGAGGGAATCCACTGCTCTGTTCACAAGTTTTATAAAAATAACTGAAGTTCCCTTTTTCCCTTAACCCGCCCTCTTGTAACATCTTTGGAAGATAATTAAAGTAGCTTCTAAAAAGAAAGTGACATGTTTTAGAACAAGTTATATAACAGAAATGTTATATAATAGATTTATATATATAAAACAGATTACATAACAAATGTCTAGTCGAACATGAAAAATTAGTCATGTGTCAGGATTTGTTAGCATGTGTGCAAATAAATTTTGACTTGTAGAAATTAACATATTAACATGTTCAAAGTAAAAACAACAATACAATTTTTATGCATTAGTTTTACAGTATAAAAATTATTTTACATTATTTTACATCTGCTCGTTATTTTGAGCAGATAAAATGAAGAAGAGAACATGATGCCAGAATGGACTCTTAGTATTCCAATCTCAGAAATTCTTTTCAACTTCCTGAAGACCCCTCACTGAGTAATGCCCCTGTGAATTTGTCATGTATGTTCATCTTGGTTTTAAGATCTTCAGTCTCTGCTCTACCGGAAAGACGTGGATATGTGCCAGGGAAAGATTTTTGTCTGACCCAAGTAATTATAAAGTTAGCACTTGGAGCTGTAGAGAGCTTCCGCCTTGAACAGATGGTGAAACTTTGACTCACAAAAGGCCTTTGCCTGACCTTAAACTGGGTCCCTGCCTCCATGGCTGGGGATCTTTCTGCTCCACCCCATTCCGACAGCATTTGTTGTGCTTTTTTTTTTTTTTTTTTTTTTTTTATCATTCCCATGCTCCCAGAAAATAAGTTTTTTACAATTGAATCATTATCTCTATTGCACTATGTAACTTATCTTTATTTTAAAGACTTTTCTTGTGTGCATGTGGTTCTTTTTGTTTTGATTTGTTTTATGCTATGCCATCTGAAGTCCACCACCTTATTTTTTTGAATAGCAGTTTGATGTGAATTAATATATGTAAACAAATAAAATACATGTAGACAGTCTCCAATACTAATGATTCAGAAGGTACTTCAAGTTTTCCAGGTTTATAATTTTAAATAACAATTATTAAGTAGTTATGGAAAGGTTATAATTAATAGGGTTTCCTGAAATTAAATTAATATAATTTAAATAGAGAAATTTATGTATGCCAATTTTACCTCAGCTCCACAGATCCTTTTATTCTTTGGGTTTCTAATACTTCTAGATGCATATTATTTCTTATAATCATAGACTGCATATGAAAATGTTAAAGAAGACTAGAGATCTAGGTCATTTATGGCAGAGATGGATTTCAAATCGTGCTCTTATCACTTAAATCACACCACACTGCTTCTCAAAATAAGTGATAACCCATACATGTAAAAATTGTGATTAACTAGTCTGAATATTCACTTGTAGAGTTGTAAGTATAGCTCTTTAGGCAGAGTGAATCCTGTTAAAAATTGGCTCATCTCCTTGCTTTCTTAAATCAAATTTAATGATCAGTAACTTCTTACTATACTCATGTTCCTGCCTGTAATCAAAGTTGTTTGTGATGGTATCATCACCGTGTTATGGAATAAATGTTTATCAAATGGAATCTAGTATTTCTGTACTTTTTTGAATATTCATGAATTCTGTTTGCAATAGAATTTTCTGAGAGATTATTCCTTAGAACAAGACACTTTCTCCTTTCTCTATTATACTAAAATACTAAATATGAAAATGATAGTAAAACTAAAAGTATAGTCTTTGTTAATGATTCTTAGAGATGGAGAAAAAATCTGTTAAAATACTGTCTCATTTCTTGCCTTTTAATTCTAAAAACCGTAAGTTAACACAGTGATGTGTCTCATTTCTTCCCAATTAAACTTAAAAAAATCTTTCAGGTTCGTTTTTAAAATATTAAGAGTTAAAAGTCTATAAACTATCTTTTTTTTTTAAGTTGAAATAAAATCCATAGGCTTTGTAAAACAATCAACAGAAGGGTGAGTTAATCAATTATGGGATTAATTTGATGAAACCTTTTATCATATGATCAAACTATGTTAACTCCTGTCCTATCTCACAACAAATAAATGCTTTGACAGAAAATGAACAAGTTTCTATTGTGGACAATATTGTCACTCAGCTGTGCTTGTGTGCCTGGCACTTGAAGTTTTGGGACCATTTCAAATGAAGTCACCCTGTCAGTCGGGAGCCTCTGCATAAACTCCTGTGTTTGATTGTAATTGGTTTTGCATGCTCTGACTTTTTGAAATGTATGTGCTCTTTGTACATTCACATACATTTGTTTGTATGTATTTCTTCTGTTTGACTATAGGCACTTTGAAGGAAGAAAATCTGTTTTCCATTTTATTTTTACCTTTTCATGGTAGCTGGCAAAGGGCTCTGCCCACCATGGGTTTTCGGTAAATACCATTGACATGTTTTCCAACTACCAATCACTCCTACATTGTGGTTTCTTACTTGTTTGTTTTATTTTAGTTCTATGGCACTGTACTCTCTGAAATAAAGCTGAAAACTTCCTTTCAAGAACATGTGAATACTGGTGGGGGAAACTGGGATAGAAGGACTGTAATTTATTATATGCCACCACTGCACTTGTGATAAATACATGCTAAGGTTTCAGATGACTTCCTAAGGAAATGTCAAGTTTGTGCTCCGTATTTACAGAAGAAGCAATTTTTTTTCACAAATCAGAGAAAGTACAGCTTTTTCCACGTTGCTTTCAGAATACATGGCTGGTGAAGCACTCCTTTTAGCCTATCAAAGGACTGATCAGGCGTTCAGAGTCTGAAGTTATGCAGATTCATATTTAATTATGTTGGCCAATTATTTTGCTACACTTACAGAAGGGGGAGGATGGTGACATGGTAGAGAATTCCCAGACCACATAAACTATTGCTATCCCTCCTAGCCATCACTCTCATACTATCTGCATATTCTTGTACCTTTTTTTTTTTAAGTCAAACTTTCATCTGTGAAAAGAAAAGCATTAAAATAAAGTGCAACAGAAGGAGGCTGCATTTGGAATTGAGCAAGATGTTCAAAGTGCTTGCATTTTAGAAATGCATTTTTTTTTCTCTCCAGAAGGAAAATTTCTTGATCTCATCATGTTTGGAGTAAAAATTTGAGACATGTTTTTACTACCTTGGCTCCAAATTGGACTGATTATTACATTTGAAAATAGGAACTCTGCTCTTTTTAACCTTTTGCTCCTTGAGGTTAATAGTAATTATTATTTTTCACAAAATGTGTGCATTATATTTGTATTTTATTCTAAGTGATAGCTTTATTTGGAACAACATTTAAGGTGAAATTAAAACCAGGCTTGCGCAACACATAATGGAATGACCAATTCTCAATACATTATGCTATTTTCTTGTGCAGAAAAATAGGAATTTTACTAATGAGAACTATCTAAAGAAGTATCTAAATCTATTCCCTTCATTAGTGTTTCTGACCCTAGGTAAAGGACAATTTATAAAAAGCTGAAAGAAGTTTGTTTTAAAGTTTTATTTGTGGTTTCATGCTTGTTGAAAATGGAGTAAATCTTGTTATAATTCTCCAAGTGAACCTCTAACTTCACATTTCTACTCTAGAAAATTAGACAGACAACAGTGCATTATCATTCACAGGATTCAGTCTTTTTATTTAATGATACAACCAAAGAAATATACTTAAAATTCTTTTTCTTCCATGAGAGCTGCTCTTAAGATATTCTCCACCCAGGTCTCTGTACAAGGCTGTATACTGGGTATTTTGCCCTCATCAAACCATCAGTTCATGCTGCATACATGCTTTCATCCAGATAGATGCTTAAGGGCTGACCACAATGCTGATAGCTGCTTTCACAGAGCTCCCAGCCTGGCAGTAAAGCTCACAAGAAGAGCATAAATTTGAGCTTAATGCTTTCATTATTTCCAAAGCAGTGTTAGCTTGTTTTTGCCTTCTCCTCCTCCAGGACAGCTGCTTTGCCCAGGAGACTTGCCCCCAGGTTGAAACACAGTGAGGCCACAGTGGTTCTCGTGGACAGAACCCCTGCTCTGTGGGAAGATACAGCCCCGGCCCGGATGCTGTGATGTTGCATCTCAAGGGCAGCTTGGACAGCTGTCATGGCCAGCTCATCTCTTGTTTTCTCTGACCTCTTCTGACCTCATTTCATCCATAAGTAATGTCTGAAGTTTCATCCAGTGGGCGATGCTCCTGCTCTGCTAATGTGATTATTAGGGTCCTGCAGCCGACCAGTTGGCCAGATGAGCATGGAGAGTAATCTTGCCCGGATGCTGTCAGCCCCGACAGATGGCTGTGTCAGTCACGTTTAAAGGCACCATGTGCTTGTTCCCTCTTAGACCCCTTTAAGGCTATACCCGCCAAGTTGAGTGCAGGAGAGAAGGGCCAAACAGTAAGACTGATGTGAAGCCTGAATGCCACAGACATAAGGAGCAGATAGTAAAAATGGACACTATGAAGACAAGGGGATGAGTAGGTTTGGGGTATTGTCCAGGAAACTAGTCTCAGAAGTATTCTTTTCCATTCATTCTAGTTTTGTTAAATCCAGGGCGCCATTCTCCTACCCAGGACTTACGTGTGATTAAAGAAACATCCCCCTCGAGTTGGAAACAGCGCCTAGGTTTTAGTCACTACTGGTTCCTCAGCAGCACTCTTGTGCAGGGCACAGCCTGCTCAACTGTCTCTGTCAGCCCCATTTCCCTACTTTTTCTTAAGTAACATCAGCTGATGGCTCTCTTCTCTTGCAGCATCAAGAGCTCGCCACCTCCAAAAGCACACAGCCTGGACAGCCACTCCCTGAAGCAAATCTGCCATGTATCCATATATTCATGCTGTGAGTATCACTTGGGAAGCCAAGATATCAGCATTACAGACCACTACCTTAATAACACATACTTAGTCTTATTTCTATGGAGGGATGGACGCCTTGTTTCCAAATAGCACAAGTGGGTAGGTTTGTTGTTATTTATAATTAACTGGTCACTTCCCCACCTCACAATAAAATAAAGTGGTCTTTACACTCTAGGAACTATTTTAAACAAGTGCAATGCTTTTTTCCAATCTGTGGAGAGTTTTTGCATCCCAGTTTTGTCACTCATTCAGATTCATTCATTCATTCATTCAAACATTAAGAAGAGTGTGTCATCTTCAATACTCTTTTAGGTACTGGAAGAAACAGTTGGATAGGGGCACGGTATTTGTCTTCACAAAGCTCACAGTGTAAGAGGGAAGAGGAATGATCTTTTTTTTATGTGTCTTATTAGATGCCTATGAACTGAGTTCCTTTTCCTCAGAAGGATGCGTGGGATTCTCAGCATGTTACATTGGAACTGCCCACCTCAGCATAGAGAGTATTGAAGAGGTAGGATAATGAGGTGATCATTGGCAGAAATTCTTAGCAGAATTCTATTCTGCTAATCTAAGTCCCCCAACAGTGTCTCTTAAATCCAGCCTCTTTTCTTCAGCTGACACTACCATCATCTCAGTCTGGAGAACTACACATGTCTTAAGTGGTCTCCTTGTACCAATCTGTTCTAGAGGGGTCAATATCCTTTCCATAGAACCATCAGAGTTATTGTAGAAAGGACATCTGATTGTCATCCTTCCTCTTTGTGGAAGGTTCCAGTTGGCTCCCTGTTGTCTGTAGGGTGAATTCTAAATGTCTTAGCTTAGCATATGAGTCCATGTAGTCTGCTCCAAGCCCAATTCCCTAGTCTTATTGCCTCTCTCTATTCCCTCTCCTCTCCTCAAATGCACAGCCTAAGCTCTGGCCACACTGACATTCTCACCATCCCCAATGTTGCTGATTATCTATGACTTCAAGTCTCTCCATCATCTTTGTCCACTGGGTAAGCTTCTGTCCACACATGAAAGATGCAGACCCCAGATACAGTCTCAACACATGTGGCCTAGAAAACAGTGTATTCCCTCCTTGGAGGTCCTCAGCACTTTTTCATGCCTTCAAAAGAGATGACATTATAGGTTTTATGCTTACAAATGTCCTCTCCATTAAAGGATGAATTCCTTGAGGAAGGGGGTTGGGTCTTACCCACCCTCCTATTTTAGGGACCTGGCAAAATCCCTAGCATGGAATATCATGTGAAAAATGCTTCTTGAATGAACAGATACATGAAAGAGAAATTGACTGTGCCTGCTCCAAGTCCTTATGTCATCAATGCCCCTCTGTTTATTGTTGAAAAGAGCTTGTTGATAGATAGACTCATTCCATGGATGGTAGAGTGAGTACATGACTACCTCTGGCACACACCACTTCAGTATTTGGGAGAAGAGGCTGCTGACGCTTTGAATGTAGCCACAAAGAGCAAAGGTAGTACACAAGCAGTTAGCTTCTTAAGCACAAAACCGTTGTCCCTGATTTCTCACTGCTTACCCATTATTAGCAGTTGGGTCAAGCTTCTCTGTACAGAGCCACTGGAAATCTTTATTTTCCCCATGATTACTTTTCTTGGTTTTCGAAGAAGTACAGCAATGCTATTTGGGTGATTGTTTCTGTGTGATGCCAAGATGTTTTAGAACAATGTTATGATGGCTGGTCGCACCCACTACCACTGAGACAAGCCCAGAAGTTAAATTATGAAGCAAACGTAAGCTTTGAAGAAATTTTTATTTAATCTGTATTCCCCTGTTTCATCTGCACATCCATCCAGCACAATCTGCATCATTATTAGCCACATCAACTTGCTTTAAAAAAAAGAGTAAAAAGTAAGACATCTGTGTTATAACATTAATATATTCAAAGGTTTTTACTTTCATCTTGCAGACATTAACAGTGTGTAAATGCAATGTAAGCGCAACTTACAACTGCACTAAGTTAGCAGAAGAAAAATGCACTTAGCATAAAAAGAAGGGGGGCTTACAAAAAAAGTAAGAAAAAGGTATGTTTATGTGGAGGGGACAACCAGGATGGGACTTATGTAAAAAGCAGAGTTTTATCCATAAATAGAGTATTTTGCCTATTGCTCTTACATAGTTTTATTTCTAATTGCTAGCGCAATTTCTAAGGCACTGAGGCAACCCTCTAGCAGTGTGCTGAAGGTGTGTTTGTGCTGCTATGCCCTCTGGCTTGGCTGCCAGCCTATTCCCTTAGATCAGAGCCAGAAGGCAGACTGTTTTCGAATACCGATCACCTCACCCGGACCTAATCCTTTGAGTTCTCTTTGGCATCTATTCCTTCTGCCAGTTTCCTCTTCTGTTCCTCTCTTTTCTTCTGAAGTTGACAACAAAGACATCCTCAGGGCCCTCCTTGATGTAAGACCACTCTTGATGTTATTACAGTGTGGTTTTTTTTTTTGTACCCTAAAGTTGTGCTACTTTTATATTCAGCTAGCACAATATTTGCACACTAGAAGATAAAGAAAATGTGAATATGTTATACAGAGTGATCGTTTCTTTTTAATTTGTACCCCTCAGTGTTTTTTGATGTAAACCTTTTCCTTCCCTGTCACTCATCTCCATACCTGATCAAGAACCTGAAGGTCTCTCTTTATAGACAACGTTACTTCTATACCTTAAATTGGCCTGACCTGCCACTTTTAATTTTAAAAATATGGCTGCATGAGATATGGATGAATATGGAATTTCTATGAAGCACAGAACTTTTGAACGGTTCCTGTCCTCTGTGATAGTGAGTTTTAAAAGGGAAATCTCCAAAGAGCTAATTAGTAGACAAGTAGAGCTGAGCCTGAACAAAGCTGAAAAGATAGCAGATAACTAAAAGGACCTGGCCATAGCTGACAAAAATCAAAGCCCTGACAGAGAGCTGGCAGTAACCTTGGGCTGCTAACTGACAGGGACAATAAAAAAAAAAACAACAAAAAAAACCCCCTCTGAACCTGGCGGAGAGTGACAGCCTCACTACTGGCTCTCTGAAGAGCACAGTATCTCCACCACAAGGAAGCAGTAATCTTCCAGCAGGCAAAACCAAAGGCTTCTGCTGCCCGCCCCAACTCCAAAAGATGTGCGCTGGCTCGGATCACGGCTCTTGGAGGAGAGGGAGAGGGGAGGCCCAGGAGCTTTGAAAAGTTCCTTGAAAAGTTCCAGGCCGGTGGTTAACTTGACAGTGGATGTCTTTCTGGAGTGGTGGGAAGAATATGGAGGAGGACAAGGAGCGAGGCGGCTGCTGGAGGCTCAGGCTGAGGAGCCCGTGGAGAAAAGCGGAGGGAAAGCCCTACTTGGAAGGAGCCCATGCCGGCCAGAACTGACCGCCAACAAAAAATGGTTGGAAAGAAAAGGAGTGGCATTTGTAAGAAACTTGAGACATGCAAGGAAAAAGGGAAGGTGGAAGTCAAGGAAAAGAATAACAGCAAGGGCAACAGTAGTTCTTCATTAGAGAAATAATTTGCAAGGAGCAAATTATTTGTGTGGAGTAGAGACCCGCATTTTAAAATTACTAGAAGAGCGAAAAAAAATGATGTTGAAAAAAACTCTTTAATTCACTATGAAGAGAGAGGAAGTTCTGGAAGCTTTATATTAGGTTTAGGCACTAATAATCCCTGTTCTGAAATCCTAAGGGTATAAAGGTCATGAGAGGTAAGGAAATATACTTCTGTGAACTGCGTGATCTTAAAATTTCTGTGTTTATGACATTCCATTATATATTTCTGGACACATGAACAATTAATGTTTAAGAACGAAGCCAAGCCCTGACAAAGTGCTACAACTATTAGTAGGGTGGAACTTGAAAGCAAGTGCTTAAAAAGCATTCTACTTTGAAACCCAAATGATAGTAACATACATTAGGTGGTTTTTATTATCCCTAAATAAGGTCTTAGTTTCAGACAAGTTCTTCTGGTTCTATATTTATTCCTCCCTGTGATACTAAAATCTAGATTCGTACTGACATTTTAGCACTTGAAAATATGATCAGTGATTTCAGACTCCAGGGATATTACCTCAGACGGAAACAAGTAGGAAGACCAGGCGAAAGCTTTAGAAGTAGAAACTCAAGGGATTTTTTTTTTTAAAAAGAAGGACATATAGACATGTTTAAATTCAAGGAAAATGCAAGTCAGTTTTCTTCCTCAGACTCCAGTGCCTGCAATCGTATACCTCACAACTGATGGGGAATGGAAAGAAAACTGTGTATTTACTATTCATTTTAAGAATGTCATCCAGTCCTCCCTGCACCACAATCCTGTTTCCACAAACAACACTTCTGGCAAGTTAAAAAACTTGGCTTGACTCAGAATGAGTCCGATCTCATATGTCTGTCTGAATCGGAACAAAAATGACAACAACAAAAAAGATAATGGAGTAAAGTCTGGGTCAAGAAAATATTTGAAGATTTTAATCATGGAAAATCTGCCCCAGACTACACTTGGGATAAAGGAATAATTTTCTTTTTTTGATGTGGACTTGAGATTCAACATCCACTTAGGAAAAATAAATGTATATCAGAAGACTTTTTTTTTAAATATATCTATCTGCTCATATTTAGAGCTCAGTATATAATCTAAAACAAGCTTGGGTTTGTTTGTTTTTTGTTTGTTTGTTTTAAGCAAGTAACTTAGGAGTTAGTATAAAGTACATTCTAGCAAATATTTGCTTTTGGGTTCTCCTTAATTCACATTAACAGGAAAAGTCAGGATTTTCTGTTTCATATTTAAAGATGATGCTTGTAACTCAACTATAGTAGAACAAGTTGTCAGTTATTTTCTCTAGGAATGAAAAACAATTTTTGATGAGCCATTTGCAGGCTATGCCAAACATTTTACTGTCACACAGTAACACATATTTGTGGTGCCTGGCCAGGATTCAGATGAATAACAGGGAGAACTGGAAGGGTTTTTAGTCCCTTGTTGTACAGATGAGGTTCCTGAGGCCCAGAAAGGTTGAGAAACTTGGAACTCAGTGGTGGAGCTGGAAGTAGAGCTCAGGCCTGCCTCTCTGCACAGACTGCTCACTGTTAAGAAGCAAAGGAGCCAAACCATTTTTTGCCTGCTTTGGTATAAGTCAATTACTGCTTTGACAATTACTGCTTTAAAAATAAACTGTCCAAATATAAAGGCTTTGATGATCATCGGTAGATAGTGTATCTGAAAATCCCCCTTCTCCCTTTCTCTCTTGAAAGCTTCCTCTGTTGCCGTCTTCTGTGTTCTCTCTCTCATTTGTCTTCATGAGACATCAGTATGAGAAAACAAAACAAAAGTTGGTTATTGGTTTCCCCTCTAGCACCTACAATGGCATGCGGCATACAGATAGAATGGTGGCTGGCATACAGCCGGTATTCAATAATATTTTTCTCAATAAGTAGATGAACCAGTGGTTTTCAGTTCTTGGTTGAAAATCAGACAGTGGCCCAGCTGATTTTTAAAAATAACTCTCCATATGAATTTTAATTAGAACTCATGAAGATGACCCAAATAATATGCTTCCTTTTTTAACTTTTACTGGTGGTTATACTTACTTGATTGGCCCATCTATAACTTACTCACGAAAACCGCTCCCAAATTTGATTTATTAATGTAAATGCTTTAAATCCTTCCTCCCTGAATATATGCATATGTTTGTATACTGAAGTGATTTTCCTTTTGTAGTTTTCTGTGATAAAATCTTGAAGTGTGTCATAACAAAATGGAAGAGAGAGAGTTGAAAACACACTGTCATCTAGACACAGATTGTATATGCTTCATTTGCATAATTTTGGAAAGATTTCTCTTTTTTTCTGAATGTCTTCAATGGGAATTCTATGAATTAGAATATATTCTTCTTAGCCTTTTTAACAGATCTCTCTGTAGTAACACCACATACATTGCTATCAACACAAAACTATGAAAATTTGGCATTTTCCAAGTCTCTGCATTCTGCTATTACTTCATCTCAATGTTGACTTTGCTTTAATTTTCTCTTTAGAGGACAAAAATGTATCTAAAGAACAATATGTATTTTAGTTTTTTTAAAAAAGATAAATGGTCCTGAGTAGTGAAATCTCTGCACCTATCATATGATAATTTTAATATCCTTTAGGAAAATTGTCAGAAGATATCAATATGTTAAATACCAAAGCATCTCTAAGAAAAGGCAGAATATTCAATATCCTTTTGTTGGCATGAAGTGTCACTCTGCATCAGCCTTTGTCCTAAGTAGCCAGTGCAAACTCTTTCCATTATTTTGTTGTAGAAACACAGATAATTCCTTTTTTCTTTCCTTTTTTCATTTCTTTTTTCTTTTTTGCTTCCTTCGCTCTCTCTCTTTCTTTCATCTCAACATGTAATTCAAAAGTATGGAAAGATAATATTTGAGGTCTTTTAAATACATTTTGTTAATATGATTTTTGTTTGTTTTTGAAAAGATTTACTTAAAGTGATTTATTTTTAAAGCCCATGTACTTCAGTGGAGACTGTGTTTTCCCATCATTAAAGTGCATTTACAGAATTGTTGTAAGCTAAAATTTTCTATGTCCTTTAGATTGGAGTAAGAAATAGTTGATGGGAAATTTTCTTTATATATTTTTATACTGAGGGCTTCTACATGTCTGCAAATGGAATAAGTCACAAGGAAGTTATCTGTGAAAATGATGCTTATAAGACAACTTAGACCTCTGGTTACAGAATAACCTTAGGTAATCATACTTCAAAAATGATTTTGCTTCCTTTCGTGATAAATGGCATTGTCTCTTCCAGAAGCAGACAATATGCAAAATGATCCTTTGTGATTATTTTCTTATTCAATTTTATAGGGTTCTGCTTTATGAAAGAGAATTTTAAAAAGGATCTTGAATATAAAGTGAATCTACTCAATCAAATTAACTTGGCAAAAGAAGTTGAATGCAGTCAGTTATATTGAGAACTAGTTGAATTCAATTAAAGATTATTTAGAAATAAAATAATTGGTAATAATTTTCTCCCAAAATAAATAGTGACCAAATTATTCTTTTTATCCCAAAAAGAATAATTAGAATCTCTAACTTCCAGAACAGCCTTCAGAGTCCATCACTCCAAAACACATTGCTTCAATGCCATAAATGATATTTAGAACAGTCCAGGAAAGCTGATTTAACAGAAATATTGTACATTGGCAGTTAAAATTTTGAATATATTCCCTTAGCCAAATTTTACTTTCATAATTTGAAAAAGGATCACTGTGCTCATGACACAGCTTTTATTTTAGACCTTTGTAGTCTAAAATATGGTATATTAAATTTCTACATCTCTATCTATCTGGGTAGGATTAAGAATAAAAAGGTATAAACTAAAGAACTGTGGCAATATCTCTTCATCTAACCCACTGTGACTTTGCAAGTTCCCCTTTCCTCAGCTATCTTATTTGTGAAACAATGATTGCCAATTCCAGTGTATCTCCAACAGACTGAATGAGAGATATGTACACTTCAAAAGTAAAAGGGGGCAGAATACTGCTTAATGATTACATTACATTTCCTCTAAGTTTTCCTAACTTCTCAAAATGCATAAAGCATCACAACAGAATCCACTACAAGATCTCCAATTTTGTGGCATAGACAAACCATTTTGGTGTTTCAATTTAGGACTATATGCTGAGAATTACATTTTTCATATCTTTGGTAACAATTTCCATCTTAAAGTGTTTAGAATGCTACATGTGCATGCTTCTTGATGATTATCTTCCAAGTTTATAAATGGGAAAAGTAGAGATTAAATACGTTAGCAAAGTTTGAAAGTCAGAGTTAAGGCCAAGTTTTCCCGATTCCTGGATTATCCATGGAGGCCTATCCTGGTGATTTGATTGCCTCTTCAGTCCTCTTCACTCATGGGAAACATACTGGTACCTCTTTTTCATAAGCAATCACAGAATTGTATTTAGTATTAAATTCAAATAATTTTCATTTTTAAAAACATTAAAATAATTTCCAGCATAATAGCCCATAATTACTTCAGAGTTAACTTTTCTAAGTGAAGATGAACACGCCATGCTTTTCTCTAGGTTTTTTTCCCCCTATATTTGATAATTACATCAAATGATGCATATATCACAAATTTGATTAAGTTCACCACAGTAAACACCAACAATGGGTACACTCAGCTCTGGGCTGAAATCATTGTAAAAGCCAGCAGCTGTTCCATGTAAGGGGCTAATTATGCATAATGAGTGTCTAACTTGAGAGCAACACAAAGCACATTTCATCTAAAAATCAAAGAAATTGATGTGACATGCTCAAGTATCTCTTATGAATTTGTTGATTGGCCTTACTAATTCAAAGGATGAGGAGTGAGTGAGCACCTCTTTCTACTCTTGGCTCTTTTCTGAAAGACAGCAATTTTTCCTTTGGGAAGGACTTATGATCTGTGCATCCTGCTGAATGATACTAAGTACCTTACCATTTAGATAGGAATACCTTAGTTCAGCACTGAGGTGCTGTGTATT
Source organism: Pongo pygmaeus (assembly GCF_028885625.2). Taxonomy (NCBI): domain Eukaryota; kingdom Metazoa; phylum Chordata; class Mammalia; order Primates; family Hominidae; genus Pongo; species Pongo pygmaeus. The sequence goes on along the minus strand of NC_072376.2, from coordinate 159,930,759 downwards.
GGCATTGAAGGCCAACTATTCTCTTCCTCAGTATACCTGCAAAATATAAAGGTACTTGGTGGTGTCAACATGTTGGCAAATTCAGGAAATCAACCACAAACTTCTCCTTTAACAACTTGCCTCATATTTATGAAATATCATGGTCAAAGTGTATCTGAAACATAAATATTTAAAGCCTGACGAAATATAAAACACTACTGATCCTGCTATCTTCTTTAAATTTTATACATTACTTCAAAGAAGCAGCATCTATTTGTACTTATTTTCTCACATTCTAAGGCAGGCAACGTTGAGCCCTATATTGCTTCAGAATCTACAGAGGCCAATCTGCATTGCACTGTCCTCTGTAGGTACTTGGCTCTGTGAGAGAAGAGAGCATTTCCATCTTGCTTATAATTCTATCCAAAATGTCAGTCCCAACACCTGACACATAGTTGGCAATGAAGGAATATGCCTCGGATAAATAGAAATAGAACAATTGTGGTTATCCAAATGCTTTGAGCTTGAATGCTGTCTAAGTAATTGGATGGACAATTTCTTACAGTTTTCATTTTTTTTCTAATCATTTTTGTCCTTTAGGTGATATACTGTATTACACATGGTGAGGTGAGACCCTTAGAGGGTTGAATCATTCCAACTATGGATGTACTATCACCAGGTAAATAATATGACCATGTAGGGAGGAAAATGCATACTTTTGAATCAGACTTTGGCTGGTATCCCAATGTATTTAAACCCTCTGACCTCAGGTTCTTTGTCTTTAAAATACCCACTTTGAAGAGTTGTTTTATTAGATGAGAAAATGAATATAAACTCTCTAGCATCACACCCAATAACAGATAATAGGTCTGGATTTTATATTAACTTCTTCCTTTTCCTTTATAGCAGTATATAGATGACTACTAGATTCGGATTGAGAATTTGAGTGAAAGAATTCTTAACAACACATTAAAATATTAACCCTCTCTTTTAACTTCACTGTAACCTGTGAATTATGCATCATTTTTCTGTTTTCACTTATAGCTTTGGAAGGCCTATCGTCTGCTTATTTGATCTATAATCTCTTCATAAAACATATAAACTGGCTCTTGCCTTAAATCCAAATTGCCCTCATCATCCAAATTAGCATAGACATATAGACATAGATTTATAGCAAGAACAGAAATGGTTACTTAAAGGAAATCAACATTAAACATTAAACTCAACAGGCCATATTAAACCCACATTAAATCCACCTGAGCTGCACTCTCCTCTTGACAGGGTAATTGTTAGGGGGACTAGTGAGGCTGAAGGGTGAAGTGATTGCACAGATGGTGGGAGGGTGGAAGACAGGTGTTTGAATAGACACAACCTTCTCACTAGGTCTGTCCAACTCAATGATTCTCAATATATTTTTCTTGCCCCACAAGTTCCATTTTTATTCACAGTGGTTTTGCAGATGGTGACTGAGTAAACAGATACAAATGACAGTAAAGTGCGTTTAAATATTAAACATGACATTGACGTGGGCTGATCTAGCCTTTGGAAAGATAATTGTGTACAAGGTGTCCTTTTGTGATGACAGGCCCTAAGTGTTTAATGCCACCAGTGGCCATGAATCCTAAAAGCTACAAGCAGGTTTGGGTGCCAGAAGAGAATCATCAAATTGTAAGAATTATATGTGAGCCCTTACATTAGAGTGAACAGTGCATTGTCTTTCCTAGTCCCTATCACCATAGAAGGGAACAAGCATGTATAATAGGTCAGCTTATGTCAATATATTTACAATAACATACAGGAATATAGGAAGACAACAGGAAGCTACATTATGCTGAATCTGGCCCTGCCAGAGATCACTCCAAACGAACTGGCAGCATTTAGTCAAAAGTCCTTGAGATAGCCATGCTGGAATGTTAGAAGCTAGTCACTGTACTACATAAGAAGTACATATTTTGGACTCCATTGTTTCAGAATAAAGCAAAAGGGACAGGTGACTTGTCTGAAGAGGACTGCAATTGCATCCTAAACTCCATTAGGAAAGGATAACATGAGCCTTGCTGTGGAGAAAGTGAGTCAAGTTGGTAGAGAACCAAAGATCCGAGTTGTATTCTTTCTTTTATACACAGTGCTAGTGATGCCACTCTTTGACTCTAACCACATTCTGACCTTCAGCAAGATTCCATCTTAACAGAAAAGGACCACAAATTCTCACCCTTCAGCAGCCAGATTAAAAGATTGTGGACACCGAGCATCACATTACTTTCATGGGGGACAAAGGCAAGTGCTGTTCTGCACACAGCACTCACAGGCTCACTGTCTCCATCCCTCTCATCAGTGCTTCAGCACTGAGTCTGGTCAGAATGGTAACGCGTGGGAGAAGCAGAAGGGCTTCTCTCTCTTCTCTCTGCAAACACATGCATAGGAAACATTGCATGTGCTCTACCCGAGCAGGCTCCGTGGGACTGTAAACAAGTCTAGGATGTTGGAAATTAGAATCTTATTTACTTATTCATACAATATATCGAGTGCTTGTCAGCTGATAGGACCCATGGCAGGTGCTGGGAACAGAGGGATGTGCAAGATGGATGTGGCCTCTGTCTTTATAGGACTTACAGCCAACTGGGGGTCATAGCACACGAACAATTATACAAGTAAGTATTAAAGTATAATTATGTGAATTGATGTGTATAGAAGAAGTAAAATTTATGGAAAGCACACACCTCAAAGTGGCCTGGCCTAGGCTGGGAGTCAGGAAAGCTTGTCTGAGGAAAACAGTGTTTATGCTGACACAGAAAGCACGAATATTGGTTAGACAGATGAAGAACAGGGAAGAGTGTTTTAGTTTGGGGGCAGAACAAACATGAAGTCCCTGGGATGGGAAAGCATTTGCGCATCTGAGGAGGAAAATGAAGATCAGCACAGTTGAACTTAAGATGAGGTTTGCAAGGGCAAGTTGGTATAATTCCTTGTGGTAATGTATCCCTTGTGCAATGGGAAACTGTTGAAAAGTCTAAATAGAGATAGTGTGGTGTTATTTTTAAAAGTTCATTTTGGACCTCATGAATAACTAGAGATATCAAAGGTGGAGGTGGGAAAAGGGGCTAAGAGACTAATGTAACAATGCGAGTGAAGAGATGGTGGTGACTTGGACTAGGCTGGGTGATGTGAATGGAGAGAGACATATGCACATGTGTTAATTGCCTTTTCCCGAAGCCCTACCTGGGCCATGTCCTTTTTCACAGCGAATTAGGCCAAAGCATTTAAATCATATCTTACTTTCCGGGAAAGAATTGCTTCCCTTTCTGTAAATGGGCACAGCAGTACTTGTATTGTCAAGACTAATGCTTAGTTCAGCCAGTCATCATCAGGAAGATTCTAACAATGTAAGGCTAATTCGTGTACTGGATGCTACTGGATTAAAAGTGAAGCTATAGCACTTCTACCCCTTGATAAGCTGTCCTCTATACATGGTACAGTGAGAAAGCTGGTTGCAAGTAATTAATAAGATTACAACTGTAATTTAATATGATTAAGTGAAGCACCGAGGTGTACCATAAATAATTTAAACCGTCAGAACTGTAAATGAACAATCTGCATTATATTTAGGCCACCAATCTTTTCTTACCCAGGTAACTGGCAATGGCTACTCTATGTCTTAATCCATTTGTTTCCTGTCTCTTTATCCTAGCCCACTCTTCTCTACTGGGCTTTCTGTTGTCTGGTGGAATCCTCTGTGTTTCACCACTTTCTTGTCATGCCAATTCCCCTGCTGTCTGCTTTTGCCTTGTATTTCCTCCCCTTTTCCTGTTTACTTGGGTAGCTCGCTCTCCTTTTCTCTCCTATTTTCTTTGACCTGTCACTTCCCTTCTGCTGCCACACACTACACTGATTTCTTGCTCTCTCCTTCAGTTAGTTCTTTGCTCTTTTTTCTGTTCTGCTCTCACTAAAGGTTTCTCTTAGGAAAATCTTCTACTTTTCATAGGACAGAGGGAAGTTAAATTCCCAACTCAGTAATGAAGCCTGTGTCTCTACTAAAGTCAGGAGAAGAAGCTGATTGGATAAGCCAGAGAGCTCTTGCCCTACTTCTGGGAAACAAAAACATGTGCTATAACAAGGGATTTATCAAGTTTCTATCAATACCAGATCTTTTTTTTTTCCCCAAGACGTGAGCTTTGAGACTCGAGTTCTACCCCTAAAGCTTACTCTAGTAACAAATGTAGACATTTGTTACTAGATAGAGGTAAACAGCATGTATTGTACATACTAATATCATCACACACACATCAAATTGTGAAACAATCACACAGTCACATCAGATCAGTGGTCATCAAATTTTAGAGCTGGAAGAAACATTAGACAAATTTGAATAGCATGCTAATTGGAAAGAGTAATTAGGCATCACCTACTAAGAGGAGATCTTATGGCAATGAAATTGAGGACAGGTTCACTTTCATGAGATGAAGAGAAATGAACAACTTGAAGGAAATGGAGCATGGCTTGGCCATTCATGAGGCCTGTGGGAAGAAGATGTCAGGGGAAAAGGCCATCAGCATGAGGCATAACAAAGAACACAAGTGATGCCCACTTTGTATCTAGGCATATGGGGGTGCTGGACCAAGTGTGTGCAGCTGTGACATCAAACACTATGTTCATCCACTCATGAACTTTAGCAGCCAAATTCCAAAAGTCACGGAAAAAGGATGATGAAGACTTGAAGTCATTTATGCATTCATTCATTCATTGAATAAATAATTATTAAGCCCTTACTATGTGCTAGGCACTCTTCTTGCAATGAGAATATAGTAGTAAACAAAACAAAGTCTTTGTGGTTAAGAAGGTTATGTTCTTGCGTAGGAGACAGATAATAAACCCCAAACAAATAAATGTACTACTACTAATAATAATAATGATTGACACTTACATCATGCTTACAATTGGCTAAAGATTCTTCTCATTGTTTTACATGCATTAACTCCCTTGATACAACCCTTTTTAAGGTAGGTATCATCATGATTCCCATCTTACAGATGAGGCACAAACAGGTGAAGTGCGTTCCTTAAGGTCACATGGCCCTAAGTGGCAGAGTTATATAGTGTCAGTGATAAATATCATGAAGAAAAATAAAGGTCAAGACATGCTGTCTACAGATCTGGCCAATGGAAGTAGTATAATTTAGAGTAACAACAGAATATTTGGAACCTGAAATCTTGGATCAGTGTGCTATATCCAAGCTGTCTGATGTTAAATAAATTACATCATTTATTTTGGCCTTCAGATTTCTCATCTGTAAAATGGGGATTAAAAACCTAGTTAAGGAGTTTCTGAAAGCATAAAATAAGATTAAATTATGTAATAATTGTAAAGATTGAGCACAGTCCTGAAGAACATCGTATGTATATTTTACATATATGTGTTATATATATTTTATATATTTGTATACGTGTGTGTGTCAAAATTAAACAACAGGGCTTGAAGCTCAGCAACAGCAAAAAAAAAAAAAAAAAAGTGAGAAGACAAATTGCCTGTTGCTGCATGTTTCTGGGACAAGATTTAGTAACTCAGAGAACTAAGAAGGAGTATAAGAGACTCAGATCTCTCTCCAAGGCAAATGGACTCTTTTAAGAAATGATCATTTTCAGCATATATGCAAAGGAAGAGGCTCCCCAAGGAACTCAGACTCACTAGGAAAGAACAATGGAGCAGTTGGAGAGAAGCTGAACCCTAGGGGTTAGCAGGACTTTACATAACCCATAACCACAAGGGAAGCCCTGAAGTTGGAATGCATCACACAGCCCCTGTTGGTCATAGAACTCAGAGCTGAAAGCAAAAGAGCTGGGCCAGCCTGAAGCCTTGTTATTGAAAGACATTTCATCTGGCAATGTATAGGTGGCTCCTTGTACAGATCTAAAAGAAGAGAACATGGCCTGAAGCAATGACGTCTGATTTCATTAGAAAACTTATACAACCTCCTAATGCTCCCTTTTCCAGACTCACTCTGTTCAGCAGGAATCTAGATGATATTTCCCATTATTGTAAAATGAAAAAAAAAGTTATTTGTCACTAACATGTTCCTCAGTTTTTTTTTCTCTTTCCTATAATCATGTTCTTTGCTTATCAAACATTTACGATTCATTATTAATATTCTGAGATACGGCCAAGTTCATTCAAAGGATAGCTCTGAGACACATATTATTTTTGGTTGGTTGGTTGGTATATTAGAAAAACATAAGCCTCATGATTCCAGAGTAATTTTCTTGGTCAATCAAAAAGACTTTAGGAAACTTGACTTCTGACCAAGGTTAACATAGAACAAAAGTTTAGTGCCAGCGTTAAAATGTATATTGGCATTGTGGTAAATGCTCATCGTTTGAAAATGAAGAATCGATTTTATGCTGGATTTTGCCAGTATTGTCTTCTGATATTTTTGGAAATCTAGCTAGCCTGTTTAGACATCCCTTTTTCAATGGTGAATGAGAATAATAAGGGTCCATAATATTGGTGTGTTAGTGGTGTAGCTTCAAAAGGATTTATCTCCACTGCACAGGGATAGTCAATCAAGGGAAAATAAATTAATGTAATAGTTCATAGGGGCAGGAAGCAGGGAAAGTACAATGTAAGCTTTGTATTATATAATAAAGTGTAAAGTTTGAAATGTAGTATCCTTAATGCAACTTGTTTTAAAATACTCTTTCAGACTACTTTTAATATGATACAGTACGTTTGAGAAGTGTCCTAGGAGAAAGTGCAAGGGAAAATAATCTCTACATATTTATCATTATCAATATTAACACATTTCAATAGAATGCCTTAGTATGTGTGACCTTTTGTTGAATATCTTAAAAATGATTGCTGGTGATACACATTAGTGGAATCCACCTTGCTCTGTTCTTCTTGGTCTACCAGATACCCACTGGCCATTTTTGAGCCTTTCTAAAAGACACAAAACTGGAGATCCCAATTGCTTTATTGGCCTTCAGATTTTCACTAGACTTGATTCAAATTCCTAACCTTTCTAATATAAATTTCCTGAGACAAACAACCTGGAGTGACTTTCACCACTGAAACTTAAAGTTTGGTGTCACCTATACACCTAAGCAGGTTCTCAATAAATATGTGTAAGTGTATTCATGGGCAGCTCCAATGTGAGCAATCAGCACTTTTATTTGAAGGATGCTGTCCTTTAAATGTGAAGTCATGCTGACATATAATGAATGGAGTATCTATGTTTGCTACAGTGTTCTGAACCATGGGCCCCTCAGAGCAGTGACAATTAGAGATTCAAAATGGCAAACAACAAAAAAAGAAGAAGGTTAAGAAAGAAGGCTTCAGGGAGGCCAGCCTGTAAACCTGAAGAATGCTTTGAGTAAAATTGGGAGAGTGGTCTTTGTGGAAATGCACATATTCATAGCTCTGGATAGAATGGATAGATGGACTTGCAGGCAATTTTGAACAAAAATTATTGCCTCTTTTGTATAAGAAAGTCAGTTTCACATTGAATAATTTTTTTCAAAGTTTTTTCTGCTGTGTTTCTAGCAACTCAAAAGCATTATTACATGATTCTATGTCTAGAAAATCCCATAGTCTCAGCCCCAAAGCTCCTTAAGCTGATAAACAACTTCAATAAGGTCTCAGGATACAAAATCAATATTCAAAAATCACTAGCATTCCTATACATGAACAGCAGCCAAGTTGACCACCAAATCAGGAATGTAATCCCATTCACAATTACCACAAAAATAATAAAATACCTAGGAATACAGGTAATCAAGGATCTATATAATGATAATCACAAAACATGGCTGAAGGAATCAGAGATGACACAAGCAAATGGAAAAACATTGCATGCTTATGGATAGAAAGAATCAATATTATTAAAATGGCCATACTGCTCAAAGCTATTCATAGATTTCATTCTCTTCCTATCGAACTACCAATGACATTCTTCACAGAATTGAAAAAACTATTTTAAAATTCATATGGAACCAAAAAAGAGCCCAGATAGCGAAGGCAATCCTAAGCAAAAAGAACCAAGCAGGTAGCATCACATTACCTCACTTCAAACTATACTACAGGGCTACAGTAACCAAAACAGCATGGTACTGTTTTGTACTGTATAAAAACAGGCACATAGACCAATGGAACAGGGTAGAGAGCCCAGAAACAAGGCTGCACACCTACAACCATTTGATCTTCAACAAAACTGACAAAAACAAGCAATGGGGAAAGGATTCTTTAGTCAATAAATGGTGCTGGGATAACTGGCTAGCCATGTGCAGAAGATTGAAACTGGACCCTTTCCTTACACCATATACAAAATCAACCCAAGATGGATTAAACACTTGAATGTAAAACCCAAAACTATTAAAACCCTGGAAGGCAACTTAGACAATACTATTCTGGACATAAGAACTGGCAAAGCAACTTATGAAGATGCCAAAAGCAGTTGCAACAAAAGCCAAAATTGACAAATGGGATCTAATTAAAATAAAGAGCTTCTGCACAGCAAAAGAAACTATCAACAGAGTAAAGAGACAACCTACAGAATGGGAGAAAATTTTTGCATTCTACCCATCTGACAAAGGTCTAATATCCAGAGTCTACAAGGAACTTAAATAAATTTACAACCCCATTAAAAAGTGGGCAAAGGACATGAACACTTTTCAAAAGAAGACATACATATGGCCAAACGAGCACATGAAAAAGAACTCAATATCACTGATAGAGAAATGTAAATCAAAAGCACAATAACATACCATCTCACACCAGTCAGAATGGCTATTATATTTAAAAAAATTATTAATTAGTTCAACCATTGTGGAAAGCAGTGTGGTGATTCCTCAAAGGGCTAAAAACAAAGCTACCATTCTACGAAGCAATCCCATTACTGGGTATATAACCAAAGGAATAGAAATTGTTCACATAGAGACACATGCATGGCTATGTTCACTGCAGCACTATTCACAATAGCAAAGACATGGAATCAACCTAAATGCCCAACAATAGAAGACTGGATAAAGAAAATGTGGTACATATGTACCATAGAATACTATGCAGCCATTAAAAAAGAATGAGATCATGTTCTTTGCTGGAACATGGATGGAGCTGGAGGCCATTATCCTTAGCAAACTAATGCAGGAACAGAAAACCAAATACTACATGTTCTTGCTTATAAATGGCAGCCAAGTGATGAGAACACATGGACACAAAGAGGGGAATAAGAGACACTGTGGCCTACTTGAGGGTCAAGGGTGGGAGAAGGATGAGGAGCAGAAAAAAATAGCTATTGGGAGCTAGGCTTACTACCTGGGTGATGAAATAATCTGTATAACAAGCTTCCATGAGATGAGTTTACCTATGTAACAAACCTGCACATGTACCTCTGAACTGAAAATAAAAGTTAAAAAAAATAAAATAAATAAAAGTATATATGTAAATTCAAAAAAATTGTAAATATTTGAAGAATATATCTTCATAGCATGGATAATATGGATGTATTTGACAAGGAAAAAATGGTTTTGCAAGATTTACATAAGAAACAAAAGGAGCACTGTGGCTTGTTGGGTTCACCTCAGCCATAAATTAACATCTGGCACAATGGGCTCTGAATATACAGTTGTTGAATAAACGAAGAAATTTAGTGATCCATGGAGAGTAGAATCTGTAAAAAGTCTTTTGAGTTTTGGAGATACAAAAACAGAAATAGACTGGTCACAGTGGCTCACACCTGTAATCTCAGCACTTTGGGAGGCGGAGGCATGAGTATCTCTTGATCCTAGGAGTTTGAGGCTAGCCTGAGCAATATGGTAAAAAATCTCTACCAAAAAAAAAAATACAAAAATTTCCCAGGTGCTGTGGTGCATGCCTGTAGTCCTAGCTACTCAGGAGGCTGAGCTGGAAGGATGGTTTGAGCCTGGGAGGCGGAGTATGCACTCCAGCCTCAGCAACAGAGCCAGACCCTCTTCCAAATAAATAAATAAATGAAAATAAGACCAGAAATGCTCACTTTACTTCTTCTTTTTTTCCTAAGTTTATTAGAGCCCCTCTCCATAACTTCAGTGTTCCTTTAGCTGACTCTGCCTCTTCAATGACTCTCCCACCATGGCCAGGCTAACAGTGTGTGCTTTAACAGGGACGGTGGTGACACCCCACACTCAGTAAGTCTCTCTGGGCTCTAGTTCTCACCTATGTCCTGAATGCCCTTGCTCTGGTCAAGAATATCTGTCCTCTCTTCCACTGCTTGACCCTCAATTATACTCTTTACCCAGCTGCTACTGTCTTCTTGGTTTTAAATGTAAGTATGAGCTTTGGCCCCTTTCTTTATCACACAAACCGTAATCTGTGGAGTTCTTGTCTCACCTTTGTGCCTTACCCAGGCCTTAGATCTAAGACTGTGGGGTAACCACCTACATGCAAGAGCTGTTTGAACACCAGTCTCTCAGTCTCTTTCCTACCCCTCAGGCTACAGTGGCTGGGTGTGCTGAAGATTCCTTAATGGCCAGTGTAACTGACTGATGTGTTTCTTCGGGAAGCTTCTCCATACTTCAGACAAGCACACACCCAGAGCTTGAAATCACAGGCCTATAGACTCGTCCTTTTCTAGTTAGTTCACTAGAAATAAAGGAGAAGCTTAGGCTTCAGGAGAGTTCTAAAGGCCCACTGTGTCCTGAGGCTCACGAGTGCCCTCCATAGGGGTTGATCTGAGTATGGCCAATAGGACCAGGGGCTGAGCATTTTAACCAGAGCATCCCCAAACTCCAGGCTTGTGCCTAGAAATGCAGTAGCAAACAGAGGTCCTGCCATCCTTCCTTCTCAGTATGGGTATTTTTGTTATCTAGGTTTTCAGAGGGGCTTAGCCCACCTAGCTGCTCTCATGCTCAGCAAGAGAAAGAGAGATAGACAGGGTCTGCCCTCCAGCCAGAAGCCTACGGCCTCCCAGCAGCAGCAGCAGCATGTATGGAGGGTCATGCAGGAAGAGAGGACCGAGGAAGCCAGATACGGGCCTTTTCCAGTCCTTCTTCATAGAGAGCAGTGCTCCATGTGCTTCTCCCCTGCTCACAGGTGATCTGTTTCTCTCTCAGGACTGAGATGATGATGTAAGGAAGTACCCTCTAGGCAGTATGGATAGGAGGCAAGAACTGGGGTCCCGGGGCAACACTGCCTGGATTCCAAGCCTGATTTTGCATTCATGACTTGAGACTTCAGGTAAATTGCTTAAACTCATTGTAACTCAGTTTTTTCTTTATAAATTGATACTTCATCATGCAACAACTGTTTATTGTGCTAATTATTTGGGAAGGGTATCATTTTGGGGGCTAGGATATAGCCATCAACAAACCAGATAACATTTCCTTCCACTGTGCAATGTTAAGTTCTGGAAGGGTTATAAGCAATGCACAAATACATAAATTTCTTCAGGGAGATAAGAGCTGTGCAGAAAAATAAAGGATGGCAAGGGAATAAGCAGTGGGGTAGAGTATTTTCGTGATCAGAACAGTGTTCACTGAGGAGATGACATTTGACCAAAGGTCAGAATGCCGTGAGGAGTAAGCCATGCATATACCTGGGAAATGGTGTTTTGATTAGAGGAAACTTCAAGTGCAAACACTCTGAAGCTAAAGCATGCCTGAGATCATGACATGATCTATTAAATACAGTTGTTGTGATGTTAAGTGAGTTAGTTCATTAAAGTAGAGCTGGTAGATAAATATTTCTTGATGAATATTAGGTATTAGTATTATGAAAATGCTTCATACTTTCTGGCCCAGCTGGTCCACTTCCACACCTGACCTGTGGCCTCCCTGATGTTGGGGGACACTGCCACCTGCTGCTTCTTGTTGGTAAACCATTGAGTGTGAGTAACATGTTGAGAAGCTGATGTGGAGTCTGATCTTCCGCCCTTGGCGTCCCTGTATCTTAGCTTCTTCTGGCTAGATATTCACTCAGCTCCTTAAATCCACTCTGTTTTCTGCTTCATCAGATTTCTACCATTAGTACTGCCTATGTCGCCTGTCAAGCGTCAGCTTGCCTTCAAACACAGTGCCTGACATCCAGGACAATTGTCGTATAGGGAGATGTCTTTAAACACAGAAGACTGCTTTCAATACATGTTTCACTAGGGCCTGTGCTTTTGCCAAATGGCTATCTTTGTTCTTTGAGCCTAAGAAGCCATGGAGAAAAACAAAGATACTGAGTTATGGTGGAGTCTAATGAAAGAAAAATGGACCATCTCCCCCAGAGCTACCACTGCTTCAATGCATTCACTGTTTAAGGCTGGTACCTGCTCCCACAGACTCATGACTTTCTGAAACAGCTCTGTTGAATGCATTTGTAATTTGCCACTAAAAAAATTGTACTTCCACGTGTTTACAACCTTGTCCATATCTGGGAAAGTGACAAGTAGAAAGTTGGCCTTCTAGTCCTTTCTGAAGGCAGGGTCTGGCTTTGGTCTGTCTGTGCATACAATGGTGCTGTTTGGTATATGCAGAAGCCTGGGTACCTACAGGATTTGCTTAGCGAATATATCTTATATGACCTTCTGGTCCATCACACTTACATAATCCCCTAACATACCATCGCATAGTCAATAACAATAACATCAATTACGATAGACATTTACCTGAGATCCTATTAAAAAGTCATATGTTGGCTGGGCACGGTGGCTCATGCCTATAATCTCAGCACTTTGGGAGGCCAAGGTGAGAGGATGACTTGAGGCCAGTAGTTTGAGACCAGCCTGGACCACATGGCAAAACCCTGTCTCTACTAAGAATACAAAAATTAGCCAGATGTGGTGGCAGGTGCCTGTAATCCCAGCTACTCAGGAGGCTTGACACGGGAATCAGTTGAACCCAGGAGGCAGAGGTTTCAGTGAGCCGAGATTGCGCCACTGCACTCCAGCCTGGGCAATATAATGAGACCTTGTCTCAAAAACAAAACAGATGTTTTGCTAAAAACTTTTTATTCATTGTCTCATTCCAACCTTGCAACAATCCTATGTGACCCAGATACCCCATACATCAGCAGGTTGTAAGATCACACCTCCCGTGAATATCCAAACCACAATAATCTAGGTCTGCTTTCCTTATTACTGTCAGAGGTCCAGTGGCTTCTCCAGTTTCCCTTTCAAGAATTTCTTGGAACCCCTGGGAAATTCTTCCTGTCCCTAAACCTGTCTATCTATGGCATGTTGGTTTGGGTTTGCGCTGCTGCTGGGCTCTTCTGAAGGTCTCCTCTTCCTGTCCAGAGACTCTTCATTCAGGCATCAGCTGCTATTCTCCTGGCACAGCTTTGTCTGAAGTGTAGGCTCAGATGCTTCCCATATTTTCCTACAGTGATAGGGAAGATTGAGCTGTAATGTGTGAGACATTTATGACGGCTTTGGGGAACAGAATGAATTAATGCACAGAGGACTTAACACTGGTTATTAGATATGGTTACTGTGGGAGTCCTCGGGCTCAAGCTCCTTCTAAAGCCCCAGCGTGCAGTGCATAGAGCTTTTAGCTCCCTCCTTCCAACATATTGCAGGGGTCAATTTAAAATGCTGGCACTTGGATATCCTTGCAAATATCTCTTGTATTTTGAGTCTAAACTTTTTTCTCCAGTCCTAAACAGAGGGACATTTATCCCATATTATCTAAAATCTTACCCTTGGGCTTTCATTTTCTACCTCTGGATGGGGAGCACTCTCATCTCTATCCACAGGGCCTTACCCTAAGGCCCCCAATACATAAAAACACTATAAACCAACATATGGGGACATTTCTCAATTTCTGAGTGATTCCCTGCTGACTCACTGCACATACGAGGCCTAAATAGAGCCGTCCAGATTGAGCCTTGGCATTCCCAGATCGGTCCCTTACAGACATGGGGCTAAGACAGCTGCCACACCCTCCCTGACACCTTTCAGCCTCTGCTCCCAATCTCCATCATGTTTTGTATGTGTTATCCCATTGAGTTCTCACCATGGTCCAGGCGAACAGATATAACTGCCTTTTGCCACTCACTATGCACAAAGTCAATGAGATTGGAACTATTATGAGGTCCATGTCACAGGTAAGAAAACCCAGGTTTAGAAAGGTTAAGTAACTTGCTCAAGGCAGTAGACATGTATACATAGAGGGCACCTTATGTATTCCACTTGCTTTCATCCAGTGCTGCCCTCTCCATCAAAGGTATTTATTATCTCTAGGAAACCCTTAGCCACTTTGCTAACTACCGCTCTGTCTAGTTGGCTTTCTGGCTTTGGAGCGGGCTACTCGTACCACCACTGATCTATGCGCATGGACAAGACAGCTCTCACACCACAACCTTAGGACCTCCACTTCCCTGACCCCTCCATCTGGAGATCTTCCCTCTCTGTACTGCTGTAAAAACTTATTTTTTTTTTCTTAATACACATAGCATAGCATTTTATTATTTATTACAGAAAGTCCTCATTAATCACTACAGAGAGTCTTACACTGTTCTCCCATGCTTTTTATTTCAGTAAGTGCTGTATTTGTCTTCTGCATAAAATTAGAACTCGAAGTTATCCTGAAGGACCATGCCTTAAATGTATTTTTGTTATCTCTAAAGAATGTAAGGTTATGCTAGTTGTCTATAAGACGCTAAATAAATATTGGCTTGATAAATCCTTTATAGGAATTAATCAAAGGAACTGGTATAAATAAGTCAATAATGTTCCTTAAAATACATGTTTTAAATTATTTTTCATATTGCCAGTAAACTTCAAAATATTAGAAATTGTCAGTGATAATTCTAAAGCAAGTAGCAAAGCCTTCTTATCTTTTAAAAAATTTAAACATTTTTAAAATAAGTGGTAAAAAAGGAAACAGACACATGTGGTTTTTAATAACTCGGAAAAAAGGTTAAATAGTTTCTTAGCGTTTCTAAGTAATAATTTCCACATGTTAATTGTTAGATAGTCTTATCTTCACATTTTCTCAAGTGTCTCCGGATATCTTTGTCATCTACTTTATATAAGTAAATTAACAATGTGAGCTTTGCAATTTAAAAAAAGAGATTTTTGGTTTGATTTTAAAGACTATTGTTTAAAAAAGGCAAATTCCATCACCTAATTTTGAAGCCCTTAGGTTTAATGACCTTCCTTTTAACATGTTTAATGAAATCCTGAATTAAAAGCTCAATTAGTTTACTATATGCTTTGTGAACAGCACCTTTTTTTCTGCCTCTTCAAGAAACTGTGTTGCTTTCTGATTACACATGATTTATCTTTGGTCTTGTTTCTTAATGTTTCTGGAGTTAAAAAAATATCTTATGGCAAAGTTAAATCTACTTTAGGAACATTCACATAAAAAGCCAAAGATGATCTCATGGGCCATTGCTATGCCCTTAAATAATATGAACTTGATTAAAATCAGACATTGAAGTAGATGACATTCACTGGAAAGTTTTCATTTCTTTCCTATTTTCTTAAAACCCCCAGAAACTTGTTTATTTCAGCAAAGAGCCCACCCTCTTCCAAACACATCAGCCTTCGGAAAGCTTTATTTAAATGCCTCTGCCGAATGAAAGGCTCTTTTCATGCCATTTCAAGCCCCGAAGTACCAAAAGGGTAAATAACTTGAAGTATCATTTTTGACTGACTTGGCTTTGAAACAGGCACAGCCTGCGTAAACAGCTGCTCAGCTGCGCTGTGAGAAGCTCACCGCCTCTCTAAACATTTCCCTCCGTTATCTCCTAATGTTGGTAACAATGATAAACACCTTAATTCACTGGATTAATGAGTTAGAGCCCATAGAAACGGACAAAACCCATAACTTTCCCACAAACTTAGTTAAATGTCAAGGTTTTTAAAGGCCTAGTTAGCAAGTATATTAGATGAGATATGTCAGTTTCCCAATTTACGACTCTGACTTGTCTCTTGTGATTCCTCATAGCCTCTAGCCATTCTCCTCTTACCTGAGGCATTCTCTGGCAAAAACCTGATGCTTCCAGTCATTCTGCATTCTTGTGTTTCTTCAAAAATAATTGGACAGGCACCTTTCCATAAACAATCATCATTAGTTATATACAGTACACAGATAAGAATACCACACCAATAAGTTTCAATGGAATGTCTTGAGCCAAATAGTAATAATTTGGCCTGCATGTTACGGATGTGATTGACAGAGAGTTAATGCACTTAGCACTTTTCCAGGAGGCTCTGAGTATTAGCTTCTTGATGCTCAGAAAGTCCTGCTCCCAGAAAAGTGACATAGACATTGACCATTGAGTTTGTTGCTATTCAATAGCCGATTCCGTTTCCAGACTCTATGATTAAAGTCATTACAGGAACTGTCAGCAGAGGGGAAGAAATAGAAACTGTCACAAAAAGCAACTGTCTGAAACGTTAAAGATTTCCATAATGTTTTAAAGCAGGGAATTTTAACTTAATGAAGATAAACTTAAATTATAAAGCCACAAGCTTCAAATATTTTCTGCTAGATTGATTATTTTCACATCCCTCCCGTTTTTTTTTTTTTAAGTCTTTCTTAGAAAAATTCTGAAGAAAACAAAAGCAAAAACAAAACAAAACAAAACGTTTGTACTTATGGCTATGAACAAAGTTTACAACATAAATTCATTAACATCTTTCAAGGGTCTGTTCTTAGAAGTATGTATATTCTGTGGAAAAACTAATGAAATGAAAATTCAAGGTTAGTAAAATAAAAGCACATGATTTGAAAGTTTCCAGTAATTATCTTTATATTCGAAGACCATGATAAGTACAATGTTCAACTGAAAACAATTGTTCCAATCTAATGATGAGCTCATACATGTTTACAAGTTGCTACAAGTTATATTTTTCCTAATGTTAAAATGAAAAATCCTGATTTATAATTATGATTTATTACTGTTTTTGTAATCTTATATATACAGTATTAGATATAGACTATTAAAATAATTTATATTAAACATTTAATAAATGTGTTAATTTTTAAAAAGTGGATTTTGAATACATAATCAAGTATTAACACTATTAGATTATCAATTAATATTTTAGCTCATTTTGTACTGTGTTTAAAAGCAAACGGGAAGTCAGAAAAACTGTTGCAGACCAGGGGAGCCTACCGAGACATGATGACTACATGTAATGTGCTATCCTGAATGAGATCCTGGAGCAGAAAAGAGATACATAAGAAAACTAGTGAAATTCAAATAAAAGTGTAGAATTCAGTTCTCTAATATTTATTCTCAGTTGTGGCAAATGTAGCATACCAGGGTTACGTTAGGATTGCCATGGGACATTGGTACATTAAAAGATCGTTGATCTTAAATTCAAATTAAACTGGTGTCCTGCATTTTATCAGCTAAATCTGGCAACCCTGATAGTAATGTAAGATGTTAACAACAGGGGAAGCTGGATGAAGTGTGTACAGGAACTCTCTTTAATATCCTTGCCACTTTTCTATAAATCTAAGATTTTTGCAAAATAAAAAGTACCTATAAACTTAAAAAAAGAGTGGGAAAATCTATAGCCCCCAATGCATTTTGCTTGAATATTTTAGTTGGAGCATTTTATACACCTAAGAAAAATTAAAACCTGACACTAACCTAAGCATTATTATTTTTTCAATATGTAAGCAAGTTTACCCTTTAAGAAATGTATGCTTTAACCCCATCTGCCTGTGAGAGGAGATACTGAAACAATAATACTAACAGTAATATTCTACTATTTATTTTTCTTTTCTCACCTGCTATGCCCAGGTTTTGACATTAAGAATATTGTGTTTGATATTTTCTGCATTAAAAACCACTTTAGGCTTTGGTTCCATTTTACTCCCAGTCAGAAAGATCAGAAAAAGCTCAAGTAACACAGTGAGAAACTTTATCCACTGAATGAGACATTATCCATTCCACCAGACTGCAAATCAAAGAGTATCTCTTAGGCTGCTTAAAAATTCATTTTAAAATCTGATCCTGATTGTACTTTTATGGTAATTTCATACCATCAATCATCCTTTTACCTTTAGTCTCTGGGTCCACTGCTCTCCCCGTAGAGCTCATTCACTCTACCTCATTATAATTCCTTAGGTGAGAAAACAGGGTAAGAAACCTTAACAGAAAATGAGAGAAAGATGTAAATTTCTTGAGAAAAGTCAGGTTCACTAAGAAGCAGAGTTAATGATATGTTCTGATCTTTTGTTTTTGGATTAAAATATAGGAGGAAAAATGGACCCCAATAAAGCAAAAAAAAAAAAAAGTCTCCATGCAAATAAGATAGTTGTAATCTGCATTCAATCTCAATTTTATACCTTATAGTTTTTACCTGTCATGGTTCTGACTTGTTTCTGCCATTAGAAGTGAACAAAAGAAATATTTTTTGAAATTCTCCAGAACTTTTCTTTCCTTGTGTGATGTTTGCCTGCCCTTCACCGAGGCCACCTCCTTTCTAATTCTGTTTTCAGTGAATGGAATTACCAGAGTGAATTATCAGCATGCAGCTATAAGCCACAGAGAGCAGGCCCCTCTCTAGGTATATAAGTTCACATAGAGTTATGGGAAATCAATAATATAACTTTGGTTATTACTCTCCATTTGGCAATGTATATATGCCTGCTCCTGCTAACAATTAATCACTGGAAGAAAAAACATGTGGCTGTGTGTCAGCTGAAAAGTGCTCATGGCAAGTGAAATGATTTCTAACATCCAGTTTAAGTTAAGCATTCATTCAGCCTTTTTCAGCATGATTCAATTTTACTAACAATAAATGTTATATTTTTGCTCCATTGATTTGAATGCTGACTCCAGTGTAAAGCATATTTCTTAGAGCAACAAGAAATGTAGCAGATAATAAACTCAGCAGCACAGCTCAGCCTCGGTACACTTAGATTGGAAGAAAAAAATGGCCATTAACCACAAGGGAAAGGACTGATTTCTCTGAAATATCAAGTCCAGCTGCACTATCGTTTCTAATGTCTTTAACAAAATGTTGTCATAAACCACAGATGCCAATAATAGCGATAATCCCTGCAAAATGGGTTGTTACCAGCAGTTAGTGACCAGTTTCTTAGTTAATGGCCTGAGGGAAAAGGCTTTAAGAAAGCTGTATTCACTATTTCCTCTCAGGCAATTTAACCGGATGCATTAAACTGCATTTTCATTGGGATTTCAAAATGTTTGTGCTCTGACAAGGCGCTCATCCTAAGGTCTTTTGATTAAATCTCCATCTCCACAGTCTTAGGAAGGGCAAACAAGCAACGGATCTAAGTGTGGAGGTGGGATAATTTAAACAGTCTCTTAATTAATAACTATGCGACAGTCTGAAACGTATACAAATATATATGCCGACATAATCACGGGGAGCGTCTTTGTTCTCGATTTAATGCTCTGTGCCACTGATAAACTGTAACTTGACCCTCCCTTCATTCATTTCTGTGTGGAGATGATAATCCCTGCTGCCTTCACTGGGGGGTTATTGTGAGGATCAAGGGCAATTCTATTGGTGAAAGAAATTGAAAACTACCTGGTGTTTGGGATCGTGAGGCAGGAACTGCCAGCCAGCAGCTTCCTTCGTCAATAGTAACCAGGTGGGCTTTGACAGAGTGAACTAGTTAATTCTCACATTTGCCCAGAGGGTTAAATTTTAACTCTATATTGCAAAGGAGGTTGGGGGTGGGAGTGAGGATGTGACCAAGGAAATGAGTTTTCAGTAATTGCTTCTAGCAAGAGTCTGAATCCATTCAAATTTAGATTGAAAATTCAAGATTTAAGGGATTCACTTTTATTTTAGGGCTTATAAACCACCAACCCCACTTTGTTTGAAAACATAAATTTTTTATCAGATGTCATAAGATGTCTGATTATTATAGGATAGTTTCTGTTAGAAATAAATTGCACCTAGCATGCAAATTAACTCAGGCCTATAGACTTCGGACTTTGAAGCGATTACAAGGAGTTTTAAAATTCCACATGAGAAAATATGAGAATGTTATAATAATTCATATTGGAATAAACTGCCTGATGTACATGACCTCAGAGATGTTTTACCAATAAATGTGAGAATAGCTGACGTAACTATATTTCAGGCGATAATCTGATACAACATCATTGAAATGGTCATTGCTATGTCATTATAATAATAATGATAATGTCAGTATAATAATAATAATAACATCTGCCTTTGAGGAACTTCAAAATAATTTTGTATATGCCGTCTTTTTTGATGCATTGTTTTTCCTGACCACACTTAAAATAATTTCCTTTCCTGATTCATATTTTATATATGTAATTAAAATATTAAAATGAACTATGGCCACCAAAACATTTGTTTCAATGTGTTAATCGTAGGAATAACACTTCTAGATTTAAACGCAAATGTTCTGACACTATTTATATATCAATCATAAATCATTCGAAACCTGAATAGGTTACATAGTATTATTTAATTCATCTACTTCCACAGTCTATTGGTTTTAAGTGAAACATTTCAAGTGCTCATTAATCTCAAACATTAACCTAACTTTTTAAATAAAGGCAAAAATGATTGACATTACAAAGAAAATGACATGTGTCAAGTAGTGGTCTGCTCATATTCATTAAATCTCGTGCTAGCTCAGATTATAAATACTCACTTTTATGTGTGCACTGAGGGGACAAAGGTAAGGTATGTGCACTATCTTTCACTCTGTGTGTGTGAATAATATTATGTTACATACAGTATATCCCATTTTCTGTGTGAAAACAAAGCAATATAAGTGAAGCATTACATAGTAAGCTTATCAAATCAAAATTACATTTTGAAGAAAATCAAGTATGCACTTGAAATCAGAACTTTTTATTTTCCTAATAACCAAATTTCAAGCTGTCTAGCACGTGATCCCTTTTGCTTTATTTTTTTAGAGACAGGGTCTTGCTGTGTTGCTAAGGCGGGAGTGCAGTAGTGTGATCATGGCTTCCTGCAGCCTCGAACTCCTGGACTCAAGAGATCTTCCCGTTTCAGCCTCCTGAGTAGCTAGGACTACAGGCAGCTGGTAGAGGCAGGGTCTTGCTATGTTGCCCAGTCTTCTTTTAAAGGATAGTTGAAAAATTATGGATGGCAGGACTTGTCAGCCAGAGAGGATGGTTGAGAATGATGGGCCTCTGAAGAACTCAGATGGGGAGGAAGACACAGCCACATGCCAAGGCACCATTTCACAGCAGGAAAAGGCAGGATGGAGAGAAGCTGGCAGCTGCAGCAAGAGGCACATGCCGATCCTGCTCCCCTCAGTTCTG
This sequence comes from Pongo pygmaeus, assembly GCF_028885625.2. Taxonomy (NCBI): domain Eukaryota; kingdom Metazoa; phylum Chordata; class Mammalia; order Primates; family Hominidae; genus Pongo; species Pongo pygmaeus. The sequence goes on along the minus strand of NC_072376.2, from coordinate 159,909,564 downwards.
CTCTTTCTCCCTCACCTCAACATGGCCAGCTTTGGGATATCTAAAAATACTGTAATAGAGACAAAGCTTTTATTCTGCCATGCACCTCAGGAAAAAGGCAGTACTATTATAAAGGTTTGTTTGAAAGGCAGAGCCTTGAAGGAGGGAAAGGGTGCCATTCAAAGTGTGGGCACGGACATGGTAAAGACAGGCTGTGGGTACAGGAAACCACCGGTGCAGCTCCTCCAGCGTTGCTTCATACAACTAGCCCTTTTGCCCATCAGTGCATCTTTTAGGACTGTTATGCAAATGTTATTTTTTATTTTATTTTATTTTATTTGAGACAGGGGCTCGCTGTGTTGCCCACGCTGGAGTGCAGTGGCACAATCTTGGTTCACTGCAGCCTCGGCCTCCGGGGCTCAAGTGACTCTCCAACCTCAGCCTTCCAAATAGCTGGGATTAGAGGTGTGTGCCACCACACCCAGCTAATTTTTGTATTTTTTAGTAGAGAGGGGCTTTTGCCATTTGGCCAGGCTGGTCAAACTACTGAGCTCAGGTGATCCGCCCGCCTCAGCCTCTCAAAGTGCTGGGATTACAGATGTGAGCCACCACACCTGACCCTTTAAATAAATGTGAAAGAGTGCTGAATTCCTTGGAAGGAAGATAAGCGAGTGTTCCAGTATGACCGCATCTTGAAAGAGCTTGACAAATTTGGGAAAAACACATGGAGCATAATGTTAATTCAGAATTTTACTAATTTGATTTTCTTTTATTTGATATGGTACTCACTTGCTATACATTAGAGGAGTCAATGAAAAATATAAAAGGATGGTAAGAGTACAAATTCTTTTGAAGGGCACTAGTGCCTGTGTTTTCTCCTGAGTGTGGCCATTGGTGAGAAGCAGTGATGGCAGATGAGAGGAAAGAGAAAGGAAACTTGAGCATAGTGTTAAGTATTTTCTCACATATTATTTCTTTCATCCTCAACTATGCAGTAGCTATTATATTATTACAGTCGGTAAAGTCATAGAAAACTTAAGTTAACGTGCCTAAGCTAGTAACTTGCATAGCAAGTTAAGTAGCAAAATACCCAAATCCAAAACCAAGTCTTTCAGACACCAATGCTCAAGTTTTTTCTGCAGCAATAATTGAGGGTCCCAGTACCTATAAAAATCAGGCCTGGCAGGGCCTCTGCTTAGAAATATGTTCATAATTCATTTGAATGATTATAAAGTACCTGCTATTGCAGTTGCATTTTAAAATATCAATTTTAAAGTCTACAAGTTTCCATAGTAAATATTCTGCAAATATATTTGATCCCTGACATGTTTCTACATTTTCCTGGCTGGAAAAGGAAGCTTTGAAAAAGATGTTTCTATCTCAACTAGTGACCTACTTGCTTTGCAATTGTAAGAAGATTAAAAAGACCTTTTCTGCAATGTTTTCTTACCATTTTGGTGTGTAAATTTCTGCTGCTCACCACTCTCTAATCTGCTTTTATTTTCAGACGTTAGATTTTCTAGAGACTTACTTTTCCGAAGAATCCAACAACAATTCTCTCAGGCTGCTTATAGAAAGAGCCCTTGCACCCAGGGCTTATCAAAATGTGCAACATTTTTCAATATACAAGGTTATCCGGTGACCAAAGACATTTAATACGAAATCACAAAATTTCAGGGCTAAAAGGGACTACTGAGGGCATCTAGTCCAATTCCTCAATGTGTTTGAAATTCATTAGGACAGAGCATGATGTATGTAGTAAAACTGATTTCTTTCCTTGAATGTGGCTCTCTCATGCTACAGACATTTTACTACAGGCAATTCTCAGCATTGTGGCAGCTTAACAGCCCCTGAATGTAAACGATATAAATTAAATTGATTTCTGCGTATAGACAATGTTGTAACAGGATCAAGAATTTGGAGCTCTGTTCCCATTCGAGACCATAGAGCATCACTACTTCAGTATTAAAACTTAATGACAATAGTCTTTTCCAAATTTTTAGGAAGAAAATTAAATTGATTACTGAAATTCTCTCCACTAAAACTTAACCCCCATTTTTCTTAAGCCTTCTCTATTCTCATTATGTAGAGAATGATAAAATAGGATCTCAATCAGTACTAAATTAATTTAAATTTGATATCTGAATATTTCATCATACTTTATGATATGATTTTCAGTTGCTCCACCAGTTAAATAATACATCTGAGACTCAAAGTCATAGGGGACTACTTTTCTAACTAAGAACCTACTCTTAATTTTTTAATAAAACAAGACACAAATACAACATTTAATCAATTGTCAATAACACGCTTTTATATCACACAGCCTAAAATATTCCAATTATTTTTCTGTAAATGGTGAATTAGAAATAACACTACTATGTTTATCAATTATATAGGGAAGCCAGAGAAAAACCAATGATACACATTTATCCAATGGATTCCTGGAAAAGCCTCGGGTAACTACTGAGGACTCTTGGGCTGGGGCCTGTTCTGGCTAGGGCCGCACTAAAGTGTCAGGGCAGAGGACAGGGGAGTTGCATATTGGCCAGGTGGTACAGTTGGTTTGCTCTCTTCACTGAGTGCTGCAAGTCAATAACGTGCACAATTTCAAGAATTTTGTCCATATTAACTACAGGAAGTTGGATCATTGTGAGTCAAGAAAGCATCATATTACAGATGATGAAAGTGGAAAATAATAGAAAGGACTCTCGTAAAACACATTAAAAAAAGATAGTAATAGAAAGTGAAAAGGTTTAGCTTATAAAATGGAAAGGAAATGGTCATTGCTAATTCTTCAAAGAGCTTATAAAGAAATTTGAGACAGCTTTTCTAATATCTGGAAAGGTTGTTATGTTATACCTGACTTGGAGTTTTTTAAAAAAAACCCTAAGCCTAGTATTGTCTGTTTTTGTTTGAGGAACACTGTGCTTCTCATTGACAATTTGCAAATTCAATTTAGGACTGAAGGATTAGCTTCTCAACCTACTTACCAGAACCAAGATTAGGTGCTGAGAAGAGTCATCTAAAAAAATGGGGCAGAGAGTCACCTAAAAAAATGAGGCATCACTATGGGTGATGGTACCATGTATTAAAGATTCCAGTCTAAAAAGCAAGGTACTTGAGTATCTCATTCAATCTCCCCAGCACAGCAGGTCAGGAAAACTGAAAATAGAAACAATTCTTCCAGCAGGAATTTGAAGAAGCTCTTCTAGTTGATCTTCCAATTGACTGTGAAGATGGGTGAGAGGATATTAATGACATGAAACCAGCTAATAGAATTATGTGGAATTATTGCTTATTATAAGCAGAAAAATTAAACTAACAGGTTGAATTCTTCTGGCTTTCAGTTTTAATATTGCATCTTTTAAATGCCTTCTTGGTGAAACTTTAATATAAAATAATATCTTATTCAGAACTGGTTACTTAGGATGAGGTATTGATGACTAAGCAAAATTATTTGTTGGAGACTGAGTTGACTTCTATCCTTTGGTGTGATACCATGACCTGGCTCTACATCTGGCACATAGTAAGTGTACAATATACTATCATTAATGGACAGCATAAAGGAATGCATGCTGTATGTGTGAGATTTGGCAGAGTAAGGAGGCAGTAGATTGTAAGGTAGAATATTAGTATTGCCTCAAAAATGTGTCTTAATTCTTTTTTCTTTTACATTTTTCTATCTCCACTGCTACAACCACAGTCCAGATTTTATCGTGTCTCATGTAAACTACTGTACTCGCCTCCTACTTGGCCTTCCTGCTTCCACATTTACCCCTTACATTCTGTTTTCCAAAGAGAGGCCAAAGTAATTATTATAAAATGTGAGTCAGGTCATGTCATTCCCCTGCTTGAAACCCTCCAATGGCTTCCTGTAACACTTAAAGTACAATCTGAAGTCTTTGCCTGGCCTATAAAGGCCCTGCCTTCTTAGGATTTGTCTGACTGTCTCATATTCCATTCCTTACTGTCCACCTTAACAACTGTGCTTCTGGTACATTTACCTTTTTCTAATTCCTTGTATTTGCCAAAGCTTGTTCCTACCGCAAGGGCTTTTGCACTGTCCTTTTTACCTGGTAAGCCCAGGTGCTCAGAAAGCATGCTCCTTCTTATCATGAAAGCTTCAGCTGAAATCCCGTTTTTGGAGAATCGTTTTTTAACCACCCTGCCAAAAATGGCCCCTAGGGGCTCTCTAAGACATCACACTGATTATTTTCATTGTTCTGCATTTATCACCACCTGCTATTTTCTTGTTTACTTTTTAAATTATTTGTCTCTCCTACATTAAAAGGGAGGCATCATGAGAGCTTATTCAGTGATGTATCCCCTTAATTTAGTAAAATAAATACATAAAATATTTTTAAATTAAGTACGTACAGAGAGAGAGAGAGAATGAGAGAGAGCTGTATCCCCAGGAACCAGAATAGTCTGCCATTTGATAAGAGTTCAGTAAAGGACTGTAAAAACAAATGAAGAAATGAGAAGTTTATCTTGATTTGTGAAGGATCCATGGTGGAGAATCTTAGCAATTGGATTGTTCTGTGTGTTTATATGCATTTCTATGCACATCCCAAATGCCAAAATAACAAATACCCAGAAGGGGGATATCAGTGAAGCAAGAATATTTCTGGTACCATGTAGGCAACCCAATGTCTTCATGAATAGTATTATTTTCTTTTTGGCCAGGCGCGGTGGCTCATGCTTGTAATCCCAGCACTTTGGGAGGCCCAGGCGGGTGGATCACCTGAGGTCATGAGTTTGAGACCAGCCTGGCCAACATAATGAAACCCTGTCTCTACTAAAAATACAAAAATTAGCTGGTCGTAGTGGTGGGTGCCCGTAATCCCAGCTACTCAGGAGGCTGATGCAGGAGAATTGCTTGAACCCAGGAGGCGGAGGTTGCAGTGAACTGAGATCGTGCCACCTCACTCCAGCCTGGGGGAAAGAGTGAAACTCCATTTCAAAATAAACAAATAAATAAATAATAAAAAATAAAAGATTTTCTTTACAGCCTTCCATTTGGAGCTCTCATCAGATATGAGCTATTTGAATTATTCTTGGATGCACTTAAAACGTGAAATTTCCAGTGGCCATTTTCTTGTAACTTCTGACTTGTTTCACAAAGTCTATGATGTTCACTGTGATTCTTCTCATCCCATCAGGATGGTCTTCTGTGATCAGGCTTATTCAGTCGTTGACGAATAAGCAGCAGCTGTGTCTGGAGCTAGCATATTCCTAAGTAGGGTGTTGTAATAGGAAATATAATGCAGTGGGCTGGGGGAAGGAATGGAAGTGGTGAGATGGGAACCTGTCCACACATACCAGTTGAAAAACCTACTTTAAAACTCACCCAGCACCCAGGGAGCTTAATGTGGTTGTTACAGAGAGCATGGGCACTGTGATGGCGTTGTGTCAGGCCTAATTGGGACCTTCTGAGAGCTAAAAGGACATGCAATTTGAGCAGAAAAATGTTAATCCAGCCACAGACACTGTATTCACAAGAAAATTTCCCTTCAGCCCTCCCTGCCTTCCTTACTTAGCAATTCAAGGGACGTGATCGGTGCATGCAAAACTTATAAAAATTTAAACTATTTGGGTGCTTTTGGAAATGAATTACAGAACTCCACTAAACAAAAAAAAAATCCTCCATGAAAATGAGATCTTTAATAGGTATTGCTGACTCCTCTCTCACGTAGGGGAAGTCCAGCCAGTCAAGCAAGCCACCTGAATTTACAGGAGTGACATTTCCACGTTATTCAAATTCAAAACAAGCCTACTCAGTGAACCTGAGCCCCAAGGAATTCACAGTGCTCTGCATCAACTCCCAATTGCAATTCTAGGTAGGTGTTCACCAAACCACTGTTTTTTGTTTTTGTTTTTGTTTTGAGATGTAGTCTTGCTCAGTCGCCCAAGGTGGAGTACAGTGGGACAATCTCAGCTCGCTGCAACCTCCACCTCCCGGGTTCAAGTGATTCTCCTGCCTCAGCCTCCCAAGTAGCTGGGATTACAGGCGCGAGCCACTGTGCCCTGCTAATTTTTTGTATTTTTAGTAGAGACAGGGTTTTGCTATGTTGGCCAGGCTGGTCTCGAACTCCTGACCTCTGGTGATCCACTCTCATGGGCCTCCCAAAGTGCTGGTATTACAGGCGTAAGCCACCGTGCCTGGCCTCCAAATCACTTCTGAAACAATCGATGAAAAATAATATGAGAGAAATCTCTCACTCCCTGGCTTAGAGGGAACCTGAAGGTGGGAGGAGTTTTGTCTATGTTGATATGATCAATTCTGGTGTCATGAAGACCCAGGGAGGGCCACTTCCTGGAGGGGGCTTGCCACACTTATGTTCATTCCACAGTTGTCTTTCACTGGGGTAAAAGGTCAAGGTCAATGTAGTTTTTTCAGGTCAAGAGATGACTCTAGGTATTGTGACCTTTATTTCACCTTGCTCATTGACAAATAATGAACACAAAAAGCCAACAACTCATAGATGCAAAAAAACAGTTTGTACCCCTCACTTTTGTTAAGTACAGTGTGGCTTGCCATGAAAAGAAGCTTTGACCAATAAACTATGATGGCTATCAAGATAGATCTAAAGGAAATTAAGCAAGAGATCTTAGAGAAATATACTTTACCATGCCTGCCTTTCTATTTAGAAAACAGCAAGACAAATTCTAATGGGTTTCACTGAGAATCTAGATGTATTGGGGACCTTTGATATAATTGTTGAATAGTCTTTATCTTGTCCTCGTTTGCCCTAACACTTATTGATTACTCACGCTGTTCCAGATATTATCTAAAGGCTTTGCATACATTAACTTATTTAATTCTCACAGCAACTCTGAGAAGCAAGTATACCCATTGTAACAGACAAGGAGGTGGACGGGGTCGCATGGCTTTAAGATTGCAGCACTCTCATGAATAATAAAATACCAATTAACGGATCATTTTCAAAGAAGAACTTGAGCAAAACTGGAGAGATAAATCTTGTAAGATTTAACATTTTCAGACTAGAGAATGCTTAGAAAAGAACATTGGGAACTATGAGGAGTTAGAGAGCAGCATTCTAGACTTAAATGAGACTTTTTATCATAGATATGAGCACACATTAATCAGAACCTAGAGTTTCCAAGGACCAGGAACCTTGCAATCATACCTTTTTTCTACTACCTAAAGCAAAATAAAGTCCTGGTTAACATTTGCCTTGACTGCACACCATGTATCCTATAATATCCTATAAGTTGTTTACACGTGTTTTTGCTTTGTTTTGTATAAACATTTTATCTCAGGGGTTGCAGGAAGCACAATGTGGTAAGTCCCCCAAATACGATCTCTTCTATGAGATTGCTTCTCTGCACCTAGTGTGTAACTACAAGTAACTTCCTTATGGGTTATACTTAGGACAAGGTGGGGTGATGTGTCCTGCCAGGCTCCCCAGAAGCAATTCTTTGTTTATCCATATTTCTTCCAGATCATCTCCAAAGACCTGTCTACCTGTGTTTTAGTTCACCTATGTTTTATTTACAGCATCTCACTGAGACCAGGCAGTACAGAAAGGGACCTTGTGTTTTGTGACAAGTTCTTCTTTCAAGTCTTCATGCTCAAAGAGAATTGACTACAGAGTGTCAGGTGACCTTCAGCTGAGATTTAACAAGCAGGTGGGATACAATGATCAGAAAATGGCTTCATTGGACTTCATGCACCAAATCACAGCCAACATCTTAAGTCCTTCCCAAATATTCCAAATTAGAGTAATATATATTATAAAATTAATTTAAGAAATTCACAGTGGGAATCTGATTTTTTCACCCTATAATACTTTCCTTCCCTGATAAACCTTATGTAGAAGTAGCAAACATTATTTTTCATTCCTGCCATATTCAGCGCAGTAGGACATAATGTCAGCCAGAGACATTAACTCCCGCGTTGTTGTGCATGCTTAAGTGTTCTCATTATCTACCATGCCAGCTCTAAACTTATTCAAGGGAAAAAAAAGATCTCAGCATGAAACTCATTCTGACTATAGGAAGTCCCATGAACTGTGTTTAAAAATTCATTAGAAACTGTCCTCATCACATACATGAAGTTCTTTTGACAAATGCCTAAGGCCTTAAATTTTAGGAGCCACTTTATGATTGTTTTTCAGGGAATCTATGAAATCAAAAAAAGATGTGATATGGTTTGGCTCTGTGTCCCCACCCAAATCTCATCTCCAATTGTAATCCCCACATGGGATGACATGGGAGGGACCTAGTGGGAGGTGCTTGGATCATGGGGGTGGTTTCCCCCATGCTGTTCTTGTGGCAGTGAAGAAGTTCTCACGAGATCTGATGGTTTTAAAAGCAGCAGTTTCCCCTGCGCCCTCTCTCTCCTGTCATCATGTAAGATGTGCCTTGCTTTCCTTTCACCTTCTGCAATGATTGTAAGTTTCCTGAGGCCTCCCCAGACATGCAGAACTGTGAGTCAATCAAAACCTCTTTTGTTTATAAATTACCCAGTCTCAAGTAGTATCATTATAGCAGTGTGAGAATGGACAAATACAAAATGCCACTACAGGTGGCATTGTCTGAGAATATTGGGCTTTCTTGGTTAACAACACCAGGCAGTCACTGGCAGTCCTTGTTATATTTCACACAAATAATAAACTCTTTCAACATTTTCTTGAAATGCTTACTTCTGAAGCTGATGAGCCAGCCAATGGAAAAATAGGCAATGTTATAAAACAGTTTTGGACTTTGAAAAGACCAGCTCAGTAAGTGCATGTGTTAGCCACACACCCTAGTCCACCATCATATACAACACATGTTGCCCAGTGAAGTGGAGGTCGCAACAGTGAGGACTGTAATATGCAGCACAATGTATTCAAGGGCATATAACAAGGCTATTCAGAGGTTCCATCATCAGCAGTAAATGTAGAGTTGTCTCTCTTTTGGATTTGCTCTACAAAATTCATCTTAGGTATCTCTGCTTTTGTTCATGTGCTTTAAGTACCTCTATGCCAAGGCCCTCTTAAAGACCAGCCAGGGGAGATTTCCCTCTTTCTTTGGGTCCAAAGTAGTCTGCAAATTTCCACATAGCATGAGATATGATGGGATTCCTGATGTTAAGGGAGAAGGAAAGCCTTGGATTCCATGATCCAAAAGGATTGAATGATTCACCAGGCCCTGATGATTTTCCACAGTGAGCTCATGCAGCACCCCTTTTAGACTGCAAGGATTCCTCACTACTTAACTTGATGAAATGTATATAATCTGCAGTGAACTACTAGAACTGAAATCATTTACCATGAATACTCATGGCTTTAGGTCCAAGGCAGTGAAAGGGCGTTGAAGAAGGACTTGGGCATGGCTGGGGTGGCATAGGCTATCTATGAAATCAACATCGATAGCACAGTGGTTCTCAAACTTAGCTACACTCAAGCCTCCAGCCCCATTAAAGCAGCCTCACCCTAGCTTTTATGATAGGCAAACAACCACAGGGACAGCTATGTATGGAGAAAATTACCCCAAGACAGACACAGTTTAAAGGGTACCAACACCTGTCTTGTTGTACTTGATGAACACAATTTGACTCATGTATCATTTACATAATCTGCCTATAAAGAATGGCAATTTTTTGTAGTTTTTTACATTGAAACTGTAAGATTGTGCATCCAAAAGGCAAATTTCAATGACTTGAGTCTCACCAAGATAGCAGAAGTTACTTACCATAAATCTGGTGCCTGAACCAGAGTAGGGGGCCAAAACTTCCTGGATATGTGTCATATGCATTCACAACTCTAATCTTGGTAACATGCTAAAATAGAGAGGTTTAGGCACATTAAGAAATATTTTCAGAGTGGCAGACTATATTGTTCAAATATGGAATCATCCCTTTAAATATAGAACACTTAACTGTGCAAGTCATTTCCATTTACTCTTGTCTATTTACTCCTACACACTGTCATTGCTAAGATCCCTAATAATTCATGCATTCCTAGTTTCCTCTCCTTAAGGTTCTTCTATAAAGGTAGGATGAAGCAATGCCTCATTACTTATACTTCTTATCACCTCTACATTTACCTGGTCATCAGAATGTTTATCTGTGTAAAGCATTTCTCTATTTCTTTGATAAAACATTTTGAAGTATTAAAAATATTTACTTGACCTCATTGGAGCAAAAAACATGAGGTGTTTTCTTCTAAATTCCAGTATCTAACACAGTGTCTAACTCATAGTGGCACTCAATAAATTCTTATTAAATTGATTTTTTAAAATTTTATTCTCAAAATGAAACGTGGTGCAAACCAATGGATGCTAGCCTTTTCACACAGCCTTTTACACCCTCCTCTTCAAATGCTACAAAGTGCTGACTAGAACTTCAATGACTTACTACTTTCACTTCCAAAACTTTGATTTAAAAAAAACTTACTGGGAATAAAAATTAAGCTGCTTCTACAACATTGAGACAGGCAAGCTTGAGAAGATTTTTTTAACACTTTTGCAGTGGAAAAATGGTACTTAAATATTCATATTAAATCCATCATATAGGAACAAGTTTTATCAATTTCCATTTAATATCTAGAGTCTGATATCATAATATTTTATTTTAAAAAGCTACTATGAAAGAGCAAAGATATAGCTCACGAAGGAGATGGCATTTGAGAGGGGCCTTGAAGTACACGAAGCATTTTGTTTGGTTTAATTTTAATATTGATTTTAATAAAAGTATGTATATATAAGTGATACACACTTTTGTGTGTAGGTTTATGTCACAAACTACCAGGCAGGGTTTTGATATAGGAAGGGAACAAGGATAGGAAGCCAGGTCAGTGGGAGATGGATAGGAAGCCAGGTCAGTGGGAGATGAAGGATCATGTCTTATACATAATAGGGGCTGGCATGTAGTAGGTACTCTGTGAATGTTTAGTGAAGGAATAAAATGAAAGAAAGCTGGTCAGACATGGTGGCTCACTTCTGTAAACCTAGGATTTGGGGTGGCTGAGGTGGGAGGACTGCTAGGCCAGGAGTTTAAGAGAAGCCTGGGCAACAGAGCGAGCCCCCATCTCTACAAACAAACAAAAAAACTAGCCAAGCATGGTGGTGGTGCATGCCTGTAGTCGCAACTACTCAGGAGGCTGAGGCATGAGGATTGCTTGAGCTCGTGAGTTCGAGGTTGCAATGGGCTATGACTGTGCCACTGCGCTCCAGCCTGGGCAATACAATACCTTGTCTCTGAAAAAAAAAAAAAGAGGAAGCTACAAAGATGAAACATACAGAGGCTATTTAAAGAACCACAAGTTGTCCAGTTTGATTGAATAGGTTAGGGCAGGGTTTCTCAACCTCAGTATTCCTGATGATTTGAACTGGATAATTCTTTGTTGTGAGGGAGGACTGTCATTTGCATTTTAGGGTGTTTAGCAGCATCCCTGACTTCTTCCTACTTCATGCCATTAAACTCCCAAGTCATGAGAGCCTGAAATGTCTCTAGACATTGCCATATATCCCCCAGGTGGCAAAATCATCCCTGATTGAGGACCATTGTTAGGGAATTCCTGTAAAACAGAGCTGGAGAAAGAAATTAGGATCACAATTTGGGAGATCTTGTATGTTAGGATAGGATATTTGCACTTAATTTGATAGACACAGGATATTTATTAAAGATTTCTTGGGTAGAGAATGGCAAAATCAATATTGTGATTTAAAGAGAGTAAGTTGACAGTTTGCAGGAATGTTTGAATTTTTGTAAAGTGTTAATATTTATATTATATGTAACAAATAGGTAAATTATTTAACTTCCTGTGCCTCAGTTTTCTAAAATGTAAAATGGGGATAATCATAGCAGTATAATGAGAATTAAGGTGGGTAACTCATGTAAAGTGTTTGAAACACTGCCTAGCATATTTTAAGGAAAAAATAATTTTTTGTTATTATTGTTAATATCATGTCAAAAACCAACCTGTTCTACAACCTTGAGACATGCAAGGCCTTGTTGTGGTGTTAGTAACTTTGAATCATTTTTGAAGTATAAGTACCATGTCTAATATGAATCAATATCAAATCATTTACTCCAAAACTAAGTCCCACTTTAACCAAAATAATCACACCCAGAGGGATTAATATTCCCATTCCTTTTTAAATCCTGAATTAAAGGATAATAAAATCACACTTAAAAATAAAATGAGAGAAAAGGTTAGAAAAAGAAAATGGATTTTAAAGCTTCTCAAATAACGTATTGGAGTGCTCTGAAACCATGTAGAGACAGATGGAAGGAAGGCAACAGCCTAAAACTCCTCTGCAGGGGAAACTTTGAATGGGTTGGCTTCTGCAATGTAATTGCTAACAAGCCACAGGTGCCAAGCCACATGAGCAGATGATAGCCTGATTTTGAGAAGAGAAATGACAATTCTTTACCCATCATTCATCCCAAGGTGCGCTTGTCATCTCTTATAGCACATAGCGAGTTACCTTTTTATTAGTGGCTTTGGAAAAATTTTCGCAGGGGAGTAGCAGCAGCATCCATATGTGCAAAACTGCGTGTAAATGAGACTATGCTCGATGGAAGACGTGCGATCCACCTGCCAGGAGGATGAAAGGTGTGTAGTTGAGCTCTCAGGCAATAAGATTAGGGGCTCCTTTCCTTCTTGTCTGTCTCTTCTCAATGACCAAAATGATGGGTGAATGCAGTTCTCCCATCTTTGTTCTCTTCCCCAGTTTCCCTGACCATCTAACCTCACCAGCTTGAAATAAAGTTTAAAATGCAAAATCAAGTTCATTCTATCAGCTTTCTTTAGCAAGTTTTCAATTGCCTTCTCATAAGTCATCTTGTTTGAGCCCTACCAAGATACTTAAGATAAACAGCACAAATACTATCTACTCCTTACAGAAAGAAACTGAGTGGAGTTCAGTGAGTTTAAATGACTGGTCCATGAAAATGATGGAATTGAGAATTGAAGTCAGGTATTCTGATTTATAGTCCCTACATCTGCTGAGCCATATGCGTCCATCTACCATCTTATTCCAATCCAATTCTCCTTTGTTCTGACCCCACTTTTTTGGCACATTCCTTAAATCGTCTCATGGACAAAACATCTACACCCAACGATTCACTGACTTGCCAATCAGTTTCTCTAGCCAATCAGTTTCTCTAACCCTGAATGTCTTGAGCCCCAGAACCATAATATTAACTGCTTATTCAACTGATATTCAGCACTTGGATATGACTCCAGGGTGAACACACGTGCGCTTCACTTGTTCTTTCTTCTCCACCCACCCTTGTCTTAGCCTGTTCCTTGATTTGTATTTCCCATCTATACATGGCAATAGATGGCAGTAAATAGCACAAGCATTTATCCAATTATCTTCAAATCATTTTAAAAATTTTAAAATATTTTTTGTAATTTTAACTTTTATTTTAGATGCAGGGAGTACATATACAAGTTTATTACTTGGGTATTGTATTAGTCCGTTTTCACGCTGCTGATAAAGACACACCCGAGACTGGGCAATTTACAAAAGAAAGAGGTTTAATGGACTCACAGTTCCACGTGACTGGGGAGGCCTCACAATCATAACGGAAGGTAAAAGGCACATCTCACATGGTGGCAGACAAGAGAAGAATGAGAGCCAAGCGAAAGGGGTTTCCCCTTATAAAACCATCAGATCTTGTGAGATGTTTTCACTACCCTGAGAACAGTATAGGGGAAACTACCCCCATGATTCAATTATCTCCCACTGGGTCCCTCCCACAACAACAAGGGAATTATGTGAGCTATAATTCAAGATGAGATTTGGGTGGAGACACAGCCAAATCATATCAGGTATATTGCCTATTGCTGAGGTTTGGGGTACAATTGATCTCATCACCCAGGTAGTGAACATAGCACTCAATAGTTTTTCAAGCCTCACTTCTCACCCTATCTCCCCGCTCTAGTAGTCCCCAGTGTCTATTTTTCTCATCTCTGTGTCCATGAGTACCCAATATTTAGCTTCCACTTATATGTGAGAACATGCAGTATTTGGTTTTCTCTTCCTGCATTAAGTTACTTAGGATAATGGCCTCTAGCTACATCATGTTACTGCAAAAGACACAATTTTGTTCTTTTTTATGGCTGTGTAGTATGCCATGGTGTATATGTACTACATTTTCTCTATCCAACCTGCTGTCGATGGGTACTTGGGTTGATTCCATGTCTGCTATTGTGAATAGTGCTGCAATGAACATGAAAGTACATGTGTCTTTTTGGTAGAATGGTTTATTTTCTTTTGGATATATACCCAGTAATGGGACTGCTGGGTCAAATAGTTCTGGTTTAAATTGTTTGAGAAATCTCCAAACTGCTTTCCACAGTGTCTAAACTAATTTACATTCCTACCTATATCATATAAACGTTCTTTTTTCCCTGCAGCCTTGCCAGCATCTGTTTTTTGGTTCATGTTTTGTTTTTTGCTTTTACTTTTTAATAATTGCCATTCTGACTGGTGTGAGATAGTATCTCATTGTGGTTTTGATTTGCATTTCTGTGATGATTAGTGATGTGGAACTTTTTTTCATGTGTCTGTTGGCCGCTTATATGTTTCAAAATCATTTCTGATACCTTTCTCTCTGTAAAGCCAACTGGATACCATGTCGTATCAATTTTACTTTTTAATGATCGCAAGATTCTCTATCTTCCTCTCTGTTGTCTCGGCTACTGCTTTAGTTCAGGTTTTCATCTTCTATCTCCCACCTGGACTCTTACAAAAGCATGTGAACTTTAGTTTCTTTTCACTTTCATGTGGTGATTCTCAACAAACCACCCTGTGTGATAGGACAGGAGGAGTAGATGAGAGAAAACTTTTCTGCATTTTTCAATCTCATCATTGAAGTGCCTACGTGTTCTGTGGTGGTTTCCTAGCCATGGCCACTTCCTGAGGGTGCCATCTCTCTGGTCCTGGGAATGGTGGTGTGTTTTGGGAGTTGGCAACTGTAGCAGTAACTTCCCAACTTGGTAGCTGCTCCCTTAATGGCTCAATTCAGAATCATGGCTCCCAAAGTCGTTTCTAGAAGCTCATCTTACCATTGATTTCCTCAGCCTTCCCAATGATATATAAGCCATTTAATATTCCAGAATACATTAATTTCTACTTAAACTTGGTAGAATAACTTCTGTTCTCTGCCCGTGAACCCTCTCCCTTAACAACACGGTTTGTCACATTTTCCGTTAAGACTATTCTAATTCCAGAATTCCAACACAGAAGGAATTCCCCGTCCTGTAAACATTTACCTCTTACTTTTTGAAGCAATGGTTCTCAAATTTTGCTGCACATTAAAATCACCCAGGAAGTTTTTAAAGACCCTGATGACCATGCTGCACCTCTTACCAATTAAATCAGAATTTCTGAAGGTGGAACTGAGACATCTGGATTATTCTAAACTACCCAGGGGAGTTCAGCCTACAGCCAAATTGAAAAGTCAGTCATTGGAATACTTGTTAGACATCTATGCCATTATACTATACTGAAGAGCGTGGTATATAAGATGAAATACAATTGGCATCAGAAATTGTTTTCTCCTACTTAGAACTCATTTCATCAAGATACTTTGAAACAGAGAAAAGGAACTAAAAAGTTAAATTCATGAGCTCATTTCAGCATTGTTCAAATGATTTCCTAGATGAGAAGAGCATATGCTCAAGCATTTGGAGAACTTAAATATAGCTTATCTTAACTCAGATGTGTTGTATTCAATATTTTGAAACAAACACTAGAAGTTACTTTCAACTTCTCTACTGTGTCTAAGATAGAGATGGGTTCCAAGTGTCTGTAAACTCTATCTTGCTCTTCTGAACAAAACTGCCTATTTGTCCCGTCCCCTATTGCATTGTAATTTCTGGGGTTATGTCCCTGGGCTACGGAGCAAGTTTGAATTGTACAATGCCATATTTATTGAAAATGTATCTATTAGTGCAAATTATTAATTTATAAAATAATGAAATTTCACTGATTAGATTGCCCTGTTGCCTTATACACACTCTATTAAAGCATTTCAAAGTAAATGACCAAAGCATTTTTAAAACTTGCATAAAGACTAATAACACTGTTATTGTTTCAGATTACTTCCTTTGATAAGGCAAATACATATTTATCTCCAGGCATTAGGAAAAACCAGTATTAAAAGGTGTGTTTATTTTCTCTTAAGATCTTTGAATTAAAACTGATATTGTAGATAAGTGTTCAAACAAACTGGATCATGTGAGCAAATAAAGATTTAACTTTAGGCCAGGCGCGGTGGCTCACGCCTGTAATCCCAGCACTTTGGGAGGCCGAGGCGGGTGGATCACTAGGTCAAGAGATCAAGAGCATCCTGGCCAACATGGTGAAACCCCGTCTCTACTAAAAATACAAAAATTAGCTGGGAGTGGTGGTGCGCACCTGTAGTCCCAGCTACTCAGGAGGCTGAGGCAGGAGAATCGCTTGAACCCAGAAGGCAGAGGTTGCAGTGAGCTGAGATCGTGCCACTGCACTCCAGCCTGGCGACAGAAGGAGACTCCATTTCAAAAAAAAAAAAAAAAAGATGTAACTTAAAATATAAAATATCTTATTCATATAATGGATGGATAACAATTAGTTTGAAGTGAAAACAATTAAAACAAAAGATTCTTTGAAGCCTAGGAAATCTCGTCACGTGTTTCATCAGTGTAAATCAGCTATCAGAGCCCAACTGAGTTGGAGTGGAGAGAGCTGTGTCAAGAGAGAGGCACATGCATATGAAATCATGCATTGATGATCATGAAAACACAAGAAAGAACCAGTGTATTTTTACAGATTGCACTTAGTGGGCCAAATAGAGTTTAATGACAGTCTAAATAAATTAAGTGAGAAACTTGCTGTTAATACTAGGAAAAATAGCCAAAATATAAAGCCCAATTTATACAAAGATCCATCAAATCCAAATTCTTGCTTGTTCAAGCTTGTGAAAAATAGCTTTACTATTTTACCAGATGAATCACTCATTTAATTGGGGTGAAGTTACATACAGTCAGCCCTCAGTATGCAAGGGTTCCACATCCACAATTCAAACAATGTTGGATAGAAAATATTCAGGAAGAAGAGGAAAAAATAACAATACAACAATAAAAATAGCACATTTAAAAATACAGTATAACAACTATTAAATAGTATCCATATAGTGTGGTGGCTAACCATATGGCCTAAGTGTGTAGTAGGTTATACTGTCTAGGCTGGTGGAAGTATACTCTATGATGCTCACACAATGATGAAATACTAACCAAGCGTCTTTCAGAAAATATCCCTGCTGTTAAGTGTCACATGACTATATTCACCCATATCTCTGGTAATACCCCTTCCCTTATAGCCTTCTTTGACTGATATTATTATAATCTCTTCAGCTTTCTTATTATTAGTGTGTACTTGTCACAAAGCTACCTATTCTCTTCACTTCTAACAAATATAAAGTGAATTTCCATATTCAAGATGGGTAACTAGACACAGCCAGGAAGAATGTCTGCCACTGAGAGACTGGGACATCCAGAAGACTGGTGCACTCTGAGCCATCTTCAGAGGGAAGGTATCGAGAGTGGATGGAGGGAGGACGCAGGTGCCGGGCTGAAGAGAAAGGAAGCTGGGAACCCGACATGGCGCTACTGCACACTGGGACTCATTCCTGGCCCTCAGTGACTCCTGGAGAAGGGGTGAGCTGAGCAGGCAATCAGCATCCTGCTCTCACTGGGGACCTCTGGAATCCTGTCAGCAGGAGACCTCAGGACCTCCATGGACACTTGAGCTGGCAGGGAGAGCCGCTTACAGAGGTGGTAGAGGCAGGACTCCATCCAGTGTGGAATCCAGGGGGTTTGGTGTGGGAACGTGTGCAGTGGAGCATGGCCAGGGATGCCCATCCCCCAAGGCTTGCCTTGTGCCTCTAGGAGACTTTAGCCTTAGGGTGACTGTAAGCCTGGGACAGAGCAGGGTGATCTTGCCTGCGAGATGGGGCCAGCCCAATCTGAGTGACAGCCTGTCTGCTGGCCTGTCCTAGAGCCCCAGTTCGGCTGCACCTGCTTGCAGTACAGCCTCAGATGCCCAACAGGGGTGCTTCCCGGGGGCCTTCACTGTAGCTCCCCCACCAGCAGACTGGGCCTGACTATCAGCTACAGCAGAGCGGCCCTGTCAATTTGCATCAGCACACACACACACTCCCTTACCCACTGAAGCCTCCTCCAGGCTGCTTTGCTGGCATGCACTCACCCACAGCCACCCCTTATCACTTTGCCAGTGCACACACATGGGGATGGACATCGCCTCCCCTCCATCACCAATTTGTATGTGTGTGTGCACCCTGCCATGCCACTGTTGCTGGTGTGAGCACACCCCACACCCCCTGGCTGTACTGTCATTGCTGACATGAATGCATGCTAAGATTCCATCAATCCCAGGCCCTCCATATGTAGACATCACCACCAGCGCAAACACATGCCAAGAGACCAGCAACCCTGCCCCCACCCCACACTGCCATCACCACTGCTGAAAACATACACACAGAGGCTGGCAGCTCCGCACTCCCCAGCAACACACCCTTGTTGCTGTGGCCACTGGTGTGAGCATGCACAGGAATGCCACAACCCCACTCCCACTAGTACCCCACAACAGCAAACATGCATGCACCCCACCACATTGCCACTGCTGCTGGCATGCACGAATGGGCATGAATCCTGCTGCCACCACCTCAGTGAAGCACTTTGGCTGCCATCATCCATCAAAGTGCTGTGGCCAGCCGTCTGGGAACACCTCAGCCCCTCCAGTTCAGTAGGTTCTGAGCCTCTAGCAAACAAAGAACAAAGCTGTGGGCTGGTACCATTTCTCCAGAGTTAGAGCACAGAGGCCAAGAGTGCTGAGCTGAGACTTGGCTTCCTAAAATCTTTCAGAAATGAAGCTAGCTGACTGAACCCACCTTATACCACAATCAAATGCTGAGAGCCTCAAAGAGGATAAAAGCAAAAAAACAAAACAAAACAAACAAACATCCTGCATTCAAAGGACAGCAACATCAAAGATTGAAGGAACATCAGCCCACACAGGTGAGAAAGAACCAGCACAAGAACTCTGGAAACTCAAAAAGCTAGAGTTCCTTAGCATTGGTTATTAATTAGGCTGAAATGGCTGAAATGATAGAAATAGAATTCAGAATATGGATAGGAATGAAGATCATTGAGATTCAGGAGAAATTCAAAACTCAAAGGATTCTAAGGAATACAATAAAATGATACAGGAGATAAAAGATGAAATGACCATTTTTAAGAAAGAACCAAACTGACCTGATAGAACTGAAAAACTCTCTTCAAGAATTTCAGAATACAATCGCAAGTATTAAGAGCAGAATCAACCAAGCAGAGGAAAGAATCTCAGAACTCGAAGACAAGTTATCTGAAATAACTCAGACAAAAATAAAGAAAAAAGATTAAAGAAGAATAAATAAATCTACCATGAAATATGGGATTATGTAAAGAGAACAAATGTGTCTCACTGATGTCTTGGAAAGAGAGGAGAGAAAGCAAGCAACTTGGAAAACATACTTCAAGATATCATCCATGAAAATTTCCCTAACTTCGCTAGAGAGGCCAACATTCAAATTCAGGAAGTGCAGATAATTTGTGCAAGGTACTATACAAGATGACCATCCTCAAGATGCATAGTCATCAGATTCTCCAAGGTTGAAATGAAAGAAAAAATGTTAAAGGGAGCTAGAGGGAAGGGGCAGGTTACCTACAAAGGGAGCCCCATCAGGCTAAGGGTGGAACTTTTGGCAGAAATCCTGTAAGCCAGAAGAGAATGGAAGACTATAGTCATATTTTTAAAGAAAAGAATTTGCAACCAAGAGTTTCATATCCAGTGAAACTAATTTTCATAAGCAAAGGGAAATAATATCCTTTTCAGACAAGCAAATGCTAAGGCAATTCATTATGACCAGACCTGCCTTACAAGAGGCCTAAAAGGGAGTACTAAATATGGAAAGGAAAGACTATTACTGGACACTACAAAAACACAGTTAAGTACATAGATCATTGACACTATAAGGCAACCACATAAACCAAGTCAGCATAATAACCAGCTGACATGATGACAGTATCAAATTGGCACATATCAATATAAACCTTGAATGTAAATGGGTTAAATGTCCCAATTAAAAGGCACAGAATGGCAAATTGTAGAAAGAGCCAAAACTCAATGATATGCAGTCTTCAAGAGACCTGTCTTACACGCAGTGACACCCATAGGTTCAAAGTAAAGGGTGAAGAAAATTGACCAAACAAATGGAAAACAGAAAATGGCAGGGATTGCTATCCTAATTTCAGACAAAACAGACTTTAAACCAGCAATGATCAAAACAGACAATGGCATTACATAATTCAGCAAGAAAACCTAACTATCCTAAATATATTTAAACTTAGTACAGGAACATCAGTCATAAAGCAAGTTACTAAAGACCTACAAAGATACCTGATAACCACAAAATAATAGTGGGAGACTTCAACACCCCACTGATAGGATTAGGCAGATTATCAAGGCAGAAAACTAACAAAGGTATTTGGGACCTGGACCCAACACTTTAACAAAAGGACCTAATAGATATCTACAAAACCCTCCAACTGAAAATATCAGAATATATATTCTTCTCATCTTTATGTAGCACACACTCTAAAATTGACCACACAAACAGCCATAAAACAATCCTCAGCAAAGTAAAAATACCGCAAATTACACCAACAACAGTTTCAGACTACAGCACATACAAAAAAATAGAAATCAATACTAAGAAAATTGCTCAAAAACCCTATCATTACATGGAAATTAAACAACCTGCTCTTGAATGACTTTTGGGCAAACAATGAAATTAAGGCAGAAATCAAGAAATTCTTTGAAACTAATAAGGGGAAAATACAACATATCAGAATCTCTGGGACACAGCTAAAGCAGTGTTAAGAGGGAATTTTATAGTGCTAAATGCCCACATCAAAAAGTCAAAAAGATCTCAGATTAGCAACCCATCATCACACCTAGAGGAATTAGAGAAAAAAGAGCAAATGAACCCCAAAGCCAGCAGAAGATAAGGAAAAAACAAAATGAGAGGTGACTTGAAGGAAATTGAAATATGAAAAACCATAAAAAAGATCTGCAAGACCAGGGCTTGGTTACTTGAAAGATTAAATAGTTAGATAGATTGCTGGGTAGACTAATAAAGAAAAAATGTAGCTTCGAATAAATACAATCAGAAAGACAAATTTTTTTCCAACTTTTATTTTAGGTTCAGAGGGTATATGTGCTGGTTTTTTACATGGGTATAAATCATTCTTCCATAAAGGCACAGTCAATTGTGTTTTAAAGAAATTAAGATACAAGCAGAAAACTTTTCTGTTTTACCCACATATTCCTCGTTTCTGGTGCTTTTCACTCCTTCCTGTAGATCCATGCTCCCATCGGGTATCATGTTTTTCCACCCAAAAAACTTTATCATTTATTGTAATTCAAGTCTGCTGTTGATGAAAGTTCTCAGCATTTGCTTATTTGAAAATGTCCTTATTTTGCTTTCATTTTAAAAGAGTATTTTCTCTGTATTTAGAATTCTAATTTGACAGGTCTTTTCTTTCAGTGCTTCAATAGTAACATCACTTGATATTCTGGCTGGCATTCTTTCTTTTCTTTTTTTTTTTTTTTTTTTAGATGGAGTTTTACACTGTCACCCAGGCTGGAGTGCAGTGGTGCAATCTTGGCTCACTGCAACCTCCGCCTCCCGGGTTCAAGGGATTCTCCTGCCTCAGCTTCCCAAGTAGCTGGGATTACAGGTGCCCGCCACCATGCCTGGCTAATTTTTTTGTATTTTTAGTAGAGATGGGGTTTCACTATGTTGGCCAGGCTGGTCTCAAACCTCTGACCTCGAGATCTGCCCTGCTTGGCCTCCCAAAGTGCTGGGATTACAGGCATAAGCCACTGCACCTGGCCAATTTCTTTGAGTATTTTTTCTGCTCCATCTTCACTCTCTCTCTCTTCTCCTTTTGGATTCCAAAAACACATATTAAACCTTTCTGTCCCTACATGTCACCTCTGGTCCTGTAGTTTGTTTTCAATTTTTTTCTTCCTCTCTGTTTTTAGTTTGATACTTTCTTTTAATTGGTTTTTAAGTTCAGTGATCTTTCTTCTGCACTGCAGTGTCCTGCTGTTAAAACTATGCATTAAATTTGTCTTTTCTTAGATTGTATTTTTCAATTCTAGCATTTCCATTCAACTTTTGATAGTTCTATTTTTCCATTGTCGTACTATACCTGCCCACTCATTATGCCCATTTTTAAATTCTTGAACATATTTGCAATAGCTGCTTTAAAGGTCTTTTCTGTTAATTTCAACGTATTTGTCAACTCTGGATTTGTTTTTTCCGTGTCCTAGTTTTATGTCACAGTTTTCTAATTATTTGCCTATCTAATTATGTTTTGTCGTATGCCAAACATTGTGGATGCTACATTGTTGAAAATCTGTATTTTATTATCTTCCCTTAAAGAGTGCTGAGATTTTTTTCTTTTTCTTTTTTTCTGACTAGCAGTTAAATTACTGGTGGACCAGCCTGATCCTATCAAAGCTGGTTTCAGATTTTGTTAGGGCAGTTAGAGTATCCCTGGCTCTAGGGCTAGAGAAGCTCAATGCCAAAATGTAGACTTTCTGGATTCTTCAGGAATGCTTGAGTTTTCAGGAAGATTTCTCCATGTCATTGGCTGGAATTCCAACCTCTCCCAGTCCTGTGTGACCTCTAGAATCCCTGTTCAGTTCACAGTGCACCTCACACTATCATTGTTCCCTGCCAAAACAGGTCTTTCACAGTCTCTCATTGCACAAGTACAGCTTACTAGCCAGCAAACCACGTAAAGAGGCCCAGCTGCAACCTCAGTCATCTCATTATGTGGGTACAAGCTAAAAATGGATGGCATTTGTTTGACAACTACAGTCAGACATATCCCTGAAACATGTGGAGAATGAAAAATTGGCTGAGCTATGAGCAGTGCACTTGCTCATGCACTTTGTGTGGAAGAACACATAAATATTTCTGAGCAGTGGCCATTGGCCTAACAAATTGCTCAGGGACTTCGAGGGGAAAAAGACTGGATGATCTGAGAAAAGCAGTTCTGAATAGAGGCATTTGGATAGACATATGAGAGTGAACACAAAGCAAAAAGGTTTTTGTACCACCTATTAATGCCCACCAAAAGGCATCTACCCCTGAAGAGATACTAAAAAAAGAAATAGATAATATGAGTTGGTGAATTGATTTAGCCAGCCTTCATTGTCAACTACCCCAGGCATGTGATAGCATTATAGGATATGATGGAGGTGACATTGCCCCAAAGCATGGACTCCCACTTACCAAGGCTGATATAGCTATGGCTACCTCTGAATACCCAACCTTCCAGCAACAGAGACCAGTGATAAATTTCCAACATGACACGTTCCTCATGGAATACTCCTGGAAGGTCCAGGGGTTCACAGGGATGGATACCTAAACTAAATGTGGGTTTGCCTTTTCTGTCCCAGGGCAACACTGTGTGTGTCCCACTCTGTTATTTGGTGGTTTATGGAATGAGTGGTCCACAGGCAAGAAATCTCACAAAGCATAGCCTCTAACCATAAGACCAACTTCGTAGTGAAATGAGCACAGAAGTGGATCTGAGATCATGGGGTTCAGTGGTTGTATCACATACCTTACCAACCAGATGCAACTGGTCTCATACAAGTCTGGAAGAGTCTTCTAAAGGTGCCAATGGAAGCACCAGCTCAGAGGAAACACTGAAAGGTAGATGTCATTCTCTAGGATGCAGTGCATTTAATTAACTAGAGATCCGATATGCTGTATTCTCTATAGGAAAAAGGCGTGGGTTAGAGCATCAAGGGGTAGAAGCAAGAATAGCCCCACTTGTCGTAACTCCCAGTGACATACTGGTAGTTTCATGCTTCCTGTCCCTACAACTCTGGACTCTTCAGGGCTGGAAGTCTGGGTCCCCAGTAGGCACATGCTCTGCTAGGGAACATAGCATTGAACTATAAGTTATGGCTGCCTCCAGAGCACATTGAACTCATTATTCCCAGACCCCTGGTAAGGAGAAGAGTCACCTTACTGGCAAGAGTAATTTTCCCTGATCAGCAAGAGGAGGCAATGCTGTTTTTACCCAATAGGGGCATGGAGGAATACATATGAAACACAGGTGCTCTATTTGGTCACCACCTGGTTCTCCCTTTACTTGCTGTATCTGTGAATGGACATTTGTGGCTACCTCAGGCTTAGACAAATGTGATTTTCAGGGGTTCAAATACTTCAGAAATGCTACCAAGACTTGCCTAGGGAATAGCTGATTGTAAAGGGAGTTGGAATGTATAGCGGAGGAGAGACAGGGTAAGTCTCAGTTATGGCCCTAACATCAACAGGAGCAATGGGAGCAGTAGCTCATCCCAGTCACCTCCCTATTCTGAGTTTTCCCACAGGAAGAAAAGACCACAGAAACCACAGAGGAGCTACTCTACAAATCTGCATAAAAGTAAATCTGTGTGGCCTGAGTGGCCTGTGGCAGCCATGAGAAACACACCTTGTAGATCTGCAACTGTGTGGGAGTATACTTGATCAAAGGCCCCAGCTGCTGCCTTTTAACTCCATTGCCACATTTCTCTCTGATGAACCTATGCTCTCAACATGCTGCTTCCGGTCAATGATGAGTGCATTGGTTCTACTAAGGCAGGACAATTCCTGGAAGACACTGGCATCCTCTGACAGCAAATTTGATTTTGAGGACTCCCCATGGCCTTGCTTAGACTGTACAGCACCCAGACTTCCTTCCCTCTCTCCTCTCTGGTCAGACTTGCACTGCAGTCTGATGGTGCTCCCAGTCTAACCTAGCTTCGACCTATTTTCTCAAACAGAGTATTTCTCCTAATAGAATTCTTGCCTGTTAATCTTGTCTTAGTGTCTGCTTCTTTCAGAAGCAGGATTAAGAACTTGATAGTTTTCTAGGTATGACGTGAAGACTTTGAAGGATTGAAAGGAGGGGAATGATATGATCAATCACTTGTTCAGCCAGTGGTGTTCAATATTATTTGCCTAATATTTTATGAGGTCACTTCAGATACAAAGCCAAGAACTGAGAGAATAGTGAAGGAGTGCTTTGCCTTGTCCCCTTCCAATTACTAGTGTCTCTGATTATGACTGTAGAAAATTAATATGGATTGTGTCTTCCATCTACAATGTATTCTTGTCTTATTCCAATCATCACAACTCCATCTTTCTCCCTCATGAAACTGTTTCTCCTGAATGCCCATGAAATGTTATCACATAGGAAATATTTGTGAAACCTGATCTCTAATAATTATCAGCACTGAACGACTTTTGAATGAAGAAAATGGTAAGAATTATCTCATCTCTTAGGATTCTTCTACTTGGTAACTATTAATACATTTGCTAATTTTTTCATTTACTGGCAACAAATACAAGTTTGCAATGGTTTAATGTTTACCTTTTTAAAAATAACACTTTGGTTTTCAGTGTATTGAAAGGAGAAAGCAAAAAGGGATTGTATTTTTAAAAGCTTTGGTGTATTGTCACTGAGAAATGAATTGGACCAGCCATATTCCCAAATCTTTTTTTTTTTAAACAAGTGGTAAATGGTAATTAAGTAATCCACCTTGAACAACATTTCAAGTTTTATGTTTATTCAGGATGCTATGGCCAAGATGGCTCCCAGTTTTTTTCACTAAAGATTACATTTTTTGCAACAATTTTCATTGTGTTGGTCAACTTGTGAGCAAGAATCATAGTTTGGAGACTTTGACTTCAAAAACGCCTCAAAACTTGGTTTCTTCTGCTTCAAGATTAGTATATCAACTAAAATGATTTGAGAAAAAATGAGTGAAAAATACAGAACAACTCAGTAAATTGTCAGCTATCTATAATATGTTATCATTTTCTCTCCCCTTTCCTTCTATATCCTTTTAATTGTCTTGACTTAATGACTTTCGCTTGTTGTGTAGGCAAAGTGTTTCTGACAGCGATATAATAATGACATCACTTTTGTAGAATCCTTTATTGTTTTCGAAGCACACACATCACACAAATTATTTCATGTAATCTCTTAGAAATTATGAGAATAAAATAGAACAAAGACTATTAGCTCCGTTTTACAAATATAGAAACTGAAGCACAGAAAGGTTAAGAAATCTCCCGAAGGCCACGTGGTGTTCACATGAAAGCCCCAATATTCATATAGAAGATTTATAATCATCAATGTCACACACATGGAGTTTTGTATATTTTGTTTACAGAAATATGGATCGAAGTTAGTAACCAAGCTCAGAAGTCACATGTTGCATATGACATACAAACTGAAGCATATATTACCACAACTATTTTTCAAAAAGAAGCATGGCAAAATTACATCCGATTTTGAATGTGCTAAACACAGTTTGCAACAGATTTATTTTCATTCCCCAAAGAGACAAAAATGATGCTACTGAATCCCTCCCACATTCAAGTAATTGGGCAAGCTGAACTGATCATATTTTACCAAATTATTCAACTTGTCCAACTTTGGACTAAGTCATGATTCTTTCCCATCAGGATTGTTCATCTGTATGCCAGAGAGTTGGCAACATTGGAGTTTGCTTAACATTCTCAGCCCTCTTCTCCTTTGATCTTCATCTCCTTTCTTTGCGTTTCCTTTTCTTCATTAAGACCCATTCCCTGGCCCACTCCAGCTGAAAGAGACTTTTGTTACGGACTAAATCTGTCTATTTGGCCAAATTAAATGGTTAACTTGGCGTAACAGAAAGCATAGGTGAAGGATAATTAAATGTCCAGTCAACTACCTATGACTGATGAAATTTTCTCTTGGCATTTACATTATGCATTGCTTATTTAGATAGCAAGTCCAGGCTGGGCACAGTGGCTCACGCCTGTAATCTCAGCACTTTGGGAGGCTGAGGTGGGTGGATCACGAGGTCAGGAGATCGAGACCATCCTAGCTAACACAGTGAAACCCCGTCTCTACTAAAAATACAAAAAATTAGCTGGGCATGGTGGCATGCGCCTGTAATCCCAGCTACTTGGGAGGCTGAGGTAGGAGAATAACTTGAACCCTGAAGGTGGAGGTTGCAGTGAGACAAGATCGCGCCACTGTACTCCAGCCTGGGTGACAGAGCGAGACTCCATCTCAAAATAAAATAAAATAATAAAATAAAATAGATAGCAGTCCATTAGGCAGAAGCTTTATGTTTTTGTAAGCTGTATCATATAGTCAAAATTTCATCAGCACTTTTTGATATAAAATAATAATATAGTAGGCTACATGGACATCTACATTGTTAGTAATGCTGCATTATTACATCCACACCATACAAGCAATGATGCATCAGAAAGTAGAACTCCAAGGCTATTGGTGATGAACTATCACATAGGTTTTCTCCTCTAAAAGTATCATACTAACATTTAGGCTTTAATTCGTGGTAATGATATACCAAGTTTTGTACCAAAAAGAAAAATGACAATCTTTTCCATACTATATTTGCTATCTGTAATTTACAGAGACAAAAGTAAATAAATAAATACTCAAGCCCACAGTGAAACTGCCCACACACTCCTGTGCTCTGAAAACAATGTTCAGCAGCGTTTGCTGATAGGGCAGGCAGTTAGCTAAGGCACTGTGGGAGGCTGGATTTGGCCTTTGCTCGGTTCATGTAATCAGAGACCAGAATGTTCTTAACCTTCTATGGGTGAGTGAACAACAAATTAGGAATTTCTAATTGCCTGCTCTCCGAGGGCCCTCTCCCAACTAAGTAGTGAAGGTATTAGCAGAAAAATGTTGTTCATCCACGGTGATGTTAACTTTTTGTGAAATTAAGAGACCTTTATTTGAAAACGGCTTCAATAGCTAGAGGCATAGAATATAAGGAATGTACTCCAGGCTGTAATAATTGCTGGCTGCCCTGGGAAATGGCTTCAAGGCCTGAGCAGTTGTGGCTCCATGCAAGCACATCCTCTAATTATTGAAAAACCTGTGTAGAGTCTCCATGTTAATCAGTCTCTCAGAGACTTCAGCTTTATGTGGTTAGTGCAGATTTATGGCATTTTTCTTTTTCTGTTATTAAAACTGATATTTCACAAGGAAGAAACTATCTCCAGACAACTGTTAAAATGCAAAGTTTCAATCATAAAAGAAAACTGCAAGATTATTTTGAGAATATTCCATAGAGAATTCCAAACAAGGATAAGAAACAACACATCAAAGGCGGGGGGAAATTTCAAAAAATAAAAAGGGCTGACTCTAAAATATTAAAAAAAAGACTCAACAGTTGGCCCATGGAATCAAGAGGTTATGGTATAATTAATTTAAATGCTTGTTACAATTATGGAAATAAACATTTCATGCATAAATGCAAACCGAATTATACATAATTATGAAAGCACTAAACTAATTGGAACATTTGGATTAACATAGTAGGAACCAAATTGCCTTTTAAAGCCAGTGATATAGTGCTTTGCATGTATCTTGCATGTACATGGCAAATATTAGTTAATAATGGAAAGAAGCATATTTGAAAACACATATTTATACGAAGTTGGCATTTTCTTTCTCTTGTAAAGTATATACATATTATAGGTTCAATTATAGTGAAATACTATGGAAGACATTCAAGGCTAGGACAGGCTGGTTACATCAGTTGTCACTAATCCATAGATGAAGAATGACGGGCAGAGACTCACAGTCCAGGACTTGAGTTTCCCTCCACCCTGCCACCAGCCATATTCTCAACACTCCAGGCTCAGTAGGATAATGCAGCTGGATGGCAAGAACAGGCAATTTGAGAAAGATATAAGGAACATTGTGCTTAGCTGAGATGAGGAAGATTGAGTATGAGATTCTTCCTCCCCTAAATTTCAAAGTTTGTCTGGACCCTCCCAGCTCCCTTTTGGTATTTTTAAAGTTTGTCTATTAATATACTTTCTCTTCTCCCAGATGTACCACATCATTTTACTGCATGAAGGCTGTACAAATCTTTATAATCTATTCCTACATAGTAGAGAAGTGCCCTGTGATTTTAAAATAAAAGAAAAACAAAAATCCTCTTTCTACTTTTCTTCTGTCCTTCAAAACTCACATTCCTACAGAGAAGGTGACCATAGCTTAACTTCAGAAAAACAGTCTGATTAAACTACATGTATTATAGTTGAAATGACTGATAATATCCTTTTAATTCTCCCAATAGTAACATCTTGTTAACCCAAGTGAACCAGTAATTATATGTAATTAGAGTTCCCCAGACATTACCATTACATTAGATAAGGGATCATAGTAACAGCAGTGGAGCTAATCTCACCAGCTTCTCTGACTCTGCTTGTTCATCCATTACCTTATGCTCTTGCAAAATCTCACTCTCTGATTTCTAACATCTTGAAAAATGTTTTATACGTGTCTAGGTACAAGGTAGCCAGTTATAGTCTACAGTGCATCCACCATGGTCCTCCTGTCTGACTAGAGCCACTTTCATGTATATGTCACCTCCAAACCTCCTCACTATGGCTATGATTCATGGTGCCTTTCACAACAAGGTTGGCACCCAAACCGAAAGTGCTATGTATTGATACTCCCTGAGAGTATTAGGAACACTCTGGGTCTTCTGTGATTTAAAGCCATCGTATTTGTTATCCAGTAGTGAGGAGAATGTTTTCCTTTCTAATGCTCATACTGATACTAAAGTAACCCTGGATACCTGTGTTTCATGGAGTCTCATAAAAATATTCCCTTAGCTTCTTCCTTCAAGCATGCTCTACATAGAACTCAAATGCAAATCACTGGAAGCAGGTCATATGAAGCAATAGACCCTCAATTCCAAGTCACTGTCCATTTTATTGATAGAATATTAAAAATCACCATCACTTACCATGGTATCATTTTTCAGTGTAGTATTTTAACATGTTGCTGAATTATAGTTTACAATATTTTTCTTACAGATCAAGGAGTTCATTAGTGGGCTCTTAGAGTGTTCTTATGAATCTGTTTATTCTCTCCTTTTCTCAGTTACTCTTAGAAATTTTCATGTGGGCTTTGGGTGGAATGGGGCAGCAAGGCCAAAGGCTTTCACCATTGCGGATTTCTCCACAAGATGAGGAAAAGCATCTATTGCTTTATGACATTTTTATCTTCTTATTGGGTGTAGATATTCACTGATAATTATTTTAAGTTACAGAATTTCTGTTAGAACTAGAATTGGCTAAACAGTCAATAGCCACCAGTGATCATCAGTGGACAATCATCTTTTCAATCTAATGGTTAGTTAAATAATAACATTTTGGGAGGAGTTTTAGAAAATCAAAAGGGGACAAAAATGATCTAGTAACAAAAGGATGAATATATGCACAATCATTTTATCTTAATCATATTAAATGTAATAATTCCAAATGAATACAGAAGCTATCCATTAAAAACATTCTCTCTCTATTTTCACCTGACAACCAAAATGCTAACAGACGCCTGGGCCCAACCCTTGAGATTCTGATTTAGTTGTTCTGAGGTGGGGCTTGGATGCCCACATAAAAAATATAAACAACTAAGAGATGAAACAGTACACAGATGCATATATAAATAAATATCTACCCAGGATTGAGAAGTACTGATACACTGTGTACCAATTCCCAATAGATACCATTTGCCTTGAAATATCTATCTCTCAAGCAGAAGTGGCCCACAATTTAAGAGAGTTAAATCATCCTCCACAACAGATGAAAAGAGAATAAGCCCATGGTTCTTTATAACAAAAATAAGCATCCCATATCTGTTTGCCTCTTCCTCCACTGTATCGGTAGGAGTCCAGGCTGGGATTGGGAAGAGCACTTACCTGTGGTGAGCCCAGCCTCTGAAGACCTGGCTGCTCACCATGTGAGCAACGAAGTCAACCTCATTAAAGGAAGTGATTCGTGGTCCTGGCTCAGGAGAAGTCTATGGAGTATGGCCATCATCTGGTAAGGCTGGAGAGGTAGCTATTCTTTCTCTATTAGATAACACCAACCAGTTCCTAGAGGTCTCCAAGTTGCTGGAAGCACTCCTACTCTTTCCTCCTGAAGTTCTATCTAGGAGAATGGGATAAAAATGCCTCCCTCTTCTTTTGGTTGAGGATGCGACCCTTGGGGGTAGAAGAGGCGGGTGAACTCTAAAACTTGCATTGGTTTTTATTCTATTACAGGGTATGTGTATTTTCTGTAAAAAGCAAATTCTTAGTTTCATCTTAGGAATGAAAAGATAAGTGTTTCTGAAGACAAAGACACTATCATAGCCCCCTTTCCACCTGACTCAGAATTGCTACCATTAGAACTACTTCTACAAATTCAGACCACGATGTGGAGACTTATTCTCAGGAAGCCAGAGTTGATTTGCACAGGTTACTTGGGATGAGAAAGGGGTGGAAAACTGTAAGATTTCCAGGTGACTTTAGGATAGAAATCATATAAAATTGAATGGAATATGTTTGCCAGGGAAAAGAAAGTATTAATAACAGGGGAATGCTTAAATGTCTCAATTCCAGTCTCAGTACTGCTACCAGTTTTCTTAAGGATCTTATGTGAAGTAGAAAGGCAATGAGTCATTTCACTGATTTTTTTTTTTTTTTGGCCCACTCAGTTGCAATGTAAATACATGGGGCATGTACACTACAAAAAAGAGGAAAAAGAAAATACTCAAAAAGAAAGATTGTGAAGTTGGTAGGAGGATAATACTGCGTACTGATTTAGAATCATTAAATCCTGGTATCCCATTACTAGAAATGACCATAGACATCATTAAGTCAATCAATGTATTTTCTCTTACATATGGGAGAGCTGGCCATCAGAGAGGTTAAAGGATGTGTTCTAGGCCACAAAAACTATCAGTCATGTTATAACCAGGTTGCTTAATTCCTTCAGTTCAATATTTTCCATTTGGTTTATAACCAGCCCCAATTTCCAGCTAATGGAGATATTTTTAATATAGTAGAAGTATATACAATTGAAGTATATATAATAGATGTACATAGAGAATAGAACATATTTACTCCCAAAGATACTTTTGCATGAATTGGCTGTCCATACGACCTGCAATAAGTTATCTAGCCCCTCTATGCCTCTGTTTCCACATCATTACTGAGTTGGACTAGATTTCTATAGTACCTGAATGGGCCCACCAGGATCCCAGACCAAGATTCTTGAAAGCTAAGTCATTCTGAAGTCTTCAGAAAACTGCAGATGTGGCAATATTTGATATATGGGTATAAACCTTGTGGGCACATGTGCTGGAAGCTGAATGGACTCCAGGCTTCGATGACTTTTCTCTCACTTCTTGTAGCACTTGCTGCACATGTCATCCATGAGGCATTTATCACTTGTCTTCCACGTGTTTACAAGTACACATATGTACATGTTTGCACACCAGTAGATTTATTTTAAGTCTCCACGGAGTTGAAACTGTGACTTACCATTCTTTGAAGTCCCAGTGCCTGGTCTATATGGAATATATAATAACCCTCTGCTGACATTAAGGATTAGATGCCTCATGTCTATTTTCTTAGTTAAGGAAATATCTATGGAAAATGTATAGGTTATCTGGCATGAATCATTTCCTACAACTTGCCTATATTCCCATTGGTATGAGATGCCTTTCCTTAGGTTTCCTTCTCATTACAAGGGATAAAAGAAAGTGAGGAAGATAGGGACCTAAACACAGAACCATGTCTTACTAATCTGCAGAATTAGTAAGCAATGTAAAGGCCTCACTGTTTTTTAACAAAAAAAGTACTTGTATTTGCTACTACTGTGGTTGTTTTGAGTTTCCATTCAAACGAGAACCAGATAACTTAGCAGCAGTTTCTCTAAAAGTCTTAAATCAATAAATGATGTTTCAGCAGTGCTAATAAATCACCACTTCTCTATTAAGCCCCTGATTTAAATCAGTCAGAATTTCTCAGGATTTTAAACTTATCATGTTCTTGAGCAGGAAAGAAAGGAATGGGAAGTATCATCTTTGTTAGCTTTAAATGGTAGGCATACCTAAGGTAGATACAAAGAAGAGCAAAAAGAGAGTGATGATTAGGATTGGTTTTGATTTGGATTTATTTTTGCAACATTAGGTTTGTTTAGTGAAAGTGCACATTATCTGAGTGAATAAAGAATTTTTAGCCTAACACTGGAAATGGTGCACTGAGAACTTTTTTATTCAGCCTTCCCCTTTCATCTCTCAAAGGGAATGGAGCAAGTGTGTGATGGGAAGAGTTTGGATTGGATTCAGACAAGATTATGGGACTTAACTTCTCTGAGCCTCAGAATCGCCATCCTAAAATGAGAGTAATAATTTCTTCTCTGGGGATTTTTCTCAGAAGATTAAATGGGATAGTCCAGAGTATCTAGGATTGTGCCTAATGCATTATAAATGCTCATTAAACCACCTGTGACTTTGCCAAGAAAAATAGCCAAGACAACTGCATTAATTGCCCATTGTTTCTCAGCTCATCATTTTCATTCTTAAAATACTTATTGCAAATCTTTCCTGCAAATTTCCCCAACGAAATGGAATTTATCCTGCACAATTAGGAAGTCAACTACATCCATATTCACATATGCACACATACCACTCCTCCCCCAGTAAGTCAAAGAAATTTTAAATATTTATGCATACATATGCTACATAGTTGTATGTATGAATAGACATATCATATAGTAATTTAGAATATAGCTTTTTTAAAGACAGTGAATCTTGTACTTGTTCTTAGTTCCTACGTATTTGAAAATACTATATAAGTACTTTGGTTTGCATTTAGTTAGAATAAGAGTTTCATTCACCAGTGACTCATCCCTTACATGTTTCATATTCTAGACATTTTCCCTACCCAATCCTCATGTCTCTTCCATGCATTTGTCTTTATATTTACATTGTCTGGTAATATGGATATTTTTGTTTGAGATTATTTGGCCTATGTCAAGTATTCTTCTCTGTGGTCCCCAGGGTCTTGTATCTTGTTTTTAACTTCTTCTTTTTCCTTGCTCTCTTTTTATCAAATGTCATCCATTGTGCCTCAGTATTTTACCCTTGGGTGTTTCAATTATGCATGAATGAGATCCGTCTCACAGTTGCACGTTCCCATTTTCAGTCTAAATAACCGCACACAAGAATAAAAGTCTCTGCATTTAACTTGAGGGGCTCTCAGCTGGTCGCAGGTTTCATTTGGGCTCACTCTGGTCTTCTCTGCTAGTAGCAATTTTGGAATTGTGTTTAAATCAGCCTGCTTAGGTGTTGCCCAAGCTTTTACGTCCAGCCCTCTTCAGTCTTCACTCCAATGTTCCAACTAAGCCTCTATTTTTACGTTTATGTATTTGCTACTATTGTGGTTGTTTTGAGTTTCCATTCAAACGAGAACCAGATAACTTAGCAGCAGTTTCTCTAAAAGTCTTAAATCAATAAATGGTGTTTCAGCAGTGCTAATAAATCACCACTTCTCTATTAAGCCCCTTATTTAAAACAGTCAGAATTTCTCATGATTTCAAACTTACCATGTTCTCGAGCAGGAAAGAAAGGAATGGGAAGTATTATCTTTGTTAGCATTAAATGGTAGGCATGTCTAAGGCAGATACAAAGAAGAGCAAAAAGAGGGTGATGATTAGGATTGGTTTTCTTTTGTGAAACATCAATCTGGCCATGCATACTAGCCCTTAACTCTTCCAGCTTGCTCCTGTCTGGAACTTCCCACACTTGATTACTTACTGCATTACACTTGTTCAATTAGGTGTCTCCAGTACATAGCACAATGCCCGACCCATAAAAGAAACAAAAAGAAACAAGTGAATAAACAAATTCAGGAATTAATCTCAAGGATGTTATGACTGTGACAATAAAAAGAATTACTATATTAGGCATTTCAATGACACAATGTAAATTTGTAAAGTAAACCTGAGGTGGCCAATAAAAACAACTAACCTATAAAATTAGTGGCTTTGTACTAGAACAAGTTTAGGTGATCTTTTTTATGAGCATTATTCTTATAGGTAATCCTTTGGATCATATGTTCAAAATGGCTTTAAATATGTCTATGCCATGTTTGTCTTCATTATCAATACAGCTGGAGTAGCATGCAGAATTAGAGAAACAATGCAAAGTAACTCTATGCTAGAGTGAATATGCAACTCAGAGCCTTATAAGGGTCTTTTTCAGCCCAGTTAATGGTGTAATTCTCCTCAATCTGCAGCCCCAGACACTGGCCCATGCTGTGTAAACAATCCTTATAGTCCATCTATAGAGCACAGCCTTGGTTTTCCTACTGATCTCATTTAAGATAAGAAACAAACTCAGTGCTAGTGAAATTTGCGTGCACACTTTCCTGAGCCATTCTAGCTCCATTTCATTAAAGGAGAACATATTCTTTAACAGCTTTGTGTCAAGGACTCCTGTTGTGCCATCTGCCATCTGGTCTCAGAGATCAACCACCTGCACCATAAAGATAACAATCATGTGTTCTCCATTGCATAGAAACACACTCTTGCAACATCAGAGGAAGACTGACTAGAATTTGGAAGCTGCAGCATCAAACATAAGCAAGAAAACTGTATGTAGGTAGGCTGATATTTCTCAGCCAATGGGATTTCATAAGACAGAAAATTTCAAACATATTTTTAAAAGAAATAGTAGAACCAATGTGTTAATGTAAGTGCAAACTTTTAATTGCAAAGTGAGATCCTTTAACAAACATATACGCACACCTTAATATTAACTCTCACCATCATAAAAGGAAAGACATGTTAATGCAAAAAAAAAAAAAAAAAAAAAGGAACAGTATAATTGCAGCAGTTCTTTAAGTGGAAGTGTTCTTATTTTTCTTTTTTACTGGGTTTGGCCCTGTGGTTGATGGCTTAGTCTTGGCTGTTGCCTCTGGAAGCCTCCTGCCTCTGGAAGCCTCCTGCCTCATCCTCTTCAGTAACACGCTCAGAAGACTTCTAGTGGAGGTTGCACAGCTACTTCTGTTCAGTCCTGGGTGGGAAACAGTAGAAACATTTAGGTTTTTTTCCTGCTTCTTGAAGTAACTGTTACAGGCCAGGTCCAGGTCAGCTCTGCCCGTGTGCAGTAAATCAATCATTGTGACATAGGTTTTGCAAAAGAGAAAAGATGTACTCACAAGACCGACATGTAGTGGGGGAAGGGAGGAGCGTGGGAAAATAGCTTTCAAATCTGCCTGCCCCAGGATAAGGCTTAGGGGTCTTTATGGTTTAGGGAAGTGGGGTGACGTAAGGCATGAAAAAAGATGACTAGCAATGGGGAACAATGAAGTAACAGATTCATTTTGGACAAGCATAGTTGGAGATTATGGCAGTTCTTAGAACATATGTATGGAAAATGGTGGCATTATGATGATCCAAGGAAGAGGTTTCAGCCCTCGGATAACAAAAGGCCACCTCTTGAGCACTTGCCACAGGCCAAGTTGAAGGGTCAGTGGTCTCAACCAGTTTGACTGGACAGGAGCTGGCCTAAGTTCCCGAAAAACAACGGGAGCAACCATTACTATGGTGACCTATAAATGGTATCTATAAAGTAGCCAGGGAAAGTTAAGTTTCAGCACTCAGTGGGGAGGCCTTTAGCTACCATGGCCTTCAGTTTCATGGAAAAAGGAAAAAACGTGACAAAAAAACAAGTGACCAAAAGCAAGCAGGGCAGGCAGTTCTGATCAAAATAGCCCTTTGGTTTCATAATCAACTTTTCTTTTTTTTTTGAGACAGATTCTCGCTCTTGTCACCCAGGCTGGAGTGCAATGCGTGCTCTCAGCTTACTGCAACCTCCACCTCCCAGGTTCAAGCGATTTTCCTGCCTCAGCCTCTCGAGTAGCTAGGATTACAAGTGTGTGCCACCCCACCTGGCTAATTTTGTATTTTTAGTAGAGACAGGGTTTCACCATGTTGGCCAGGCTGGTCTCGAACTCCTGACTTTAGGTGATCCACCCGCCTCAGCCTCCCAAAGTGCTGGGATTACAGGTGTGAGCCATCACGCCCAGCCCATATCCAAATTAAAGTCTGTGTCTTAAGTAAACACTCAAAAATGCAAGCCACCCTTTTTGCCCCTTGTAAATCCACAGACAACATCACCAAGAAAAGCCCTATGAAATAGGACGTATGACCAACAGTGGAGAACTGAATTTTGCTCACCCACTAGCTAAATCTTTTCTTTGTAAAGGCTTCATTGTCATTCAAACTGGTCAGTAACTCCCCTTGAGTATACATATTCAAGAATAGCAAACAAAACATTTATCTGTGGTGAGATCAACAGTGCTTCTAAAAGAACATGGATGAATAGCAAAGTAAATACAAATCAACAAACATACGACTTTAACAAAAACAACACCCTCCCTCTAGGGAACTTTTTTCTTTTTTTAAAACAATCCATCTGCTCAAACAAGGACTGGGTGTAAGAGACATGATTATTAGTTAAACCATCTTAATGAAATGTACGGACCTATGTGCTCTCAGATAGATAATTCATGTGCAATTGTATTATCTCTCAATGTTTAATTAAGTATTTGCCTTTTGGCTAATCAACAGCAATTAATAAGAGATGCTTATATTTATACAACTTAAAAGAAATGTTGACATGGCCTCCACTGGAATTTTAGTGGTCTTCTCTGTGAAAGCAAGGGTAAGTAAGAGTGTGTGCCAGGTCAGAATGAGAACCTGTATATTAGTCAGCATTCTCCAGGGAAACAGAACGCACAGAATGAGTGAATATGTGTGTGTGTGTGTGCATGTGTGTGTGATACTGTGATTAATAGGAAATATGGATTTTGGTCTTCATCCTTGGTTCCTGACACAAAGCTCCTAAAACCATTGTCGTTTCCTGAGCAATAGGGTTGCTAAGAGAATCTTTTGTTCTAATAATTCTAGTATTTGGTCTTTGATCCTGGTTCCTGACACAGAGTTCCTAATCCCTTGGAATTTTCTGGGACACAGGAGTGTCTTTTGTTCTAATTAGGTGACTCTTGGTGGACTCTTGGATGGGGGTTGGTCACCAAAAAGACTAAGCCATGATTATAAGCTTGGAACTTTTAGCCCTAACCCTCACCCTTATCCTCCAGGAAGGGGAGAAGGGCTGGAGTTTGAGTTAATAATCTATCATGCCTCCATAATGAAGCCTTCATAAAACTCCCTAACCTATGGGGTTTGAAGAGCTTTCTTCCAGGTTGCTGAACACCTGGAGGTTCCTGGAGGGTGGTGCACCCAGAGAGGGCATGGAGGCTTTGCACCCCTTCCCACATTCCTTGCCCTTTGCATCTCTTCCATCTGGCTCTGCGTGCTTTAGAATAAACTGGTAAACATAAGTAAAGTGTTTTTCTGGAGTTCTGTGAGTCATTGCAGCAAACGATCAAACCTGAGGTGGGGCCCTGGGAACCCCAGCTTATAGCCAGTTGATCAGAAGCTCCAGAGGACTGGATTTATGATTGGTATCTGAAGTTGGAGGAAGTTTTATGGGACTGAGCCCTTAACCTATGGGATCTGTCTCTAACTCCAGGTCAATAGTATCAGAATTGACTTGAATTATAGGACACCTGGTTGATGTCTGCTGGAGAATTGCTTGTTGGGGATATAAAAGCCCACACATTTTGGTCACAAGAAGTGTGGTGTTGAGCATATAGTAGGAGAAACCAGTTTGTCTTTTTTCCTATACTGTGTATCATATATGCCTTCAACTGACAGGATGAGGTAACCTGCTTTACTCAGCCTACTGATTTACAATATATCACAAGGATACATTCACCCTCATATTTATTGCAGCATTATTCACAATAGCTAAGACATGGAATCAACTTAAGTGTCTATTGACAGAATAATGGATAAAGAAAATGTGGTATACACAATGGAATACTATTCAGCCTCAAGAAACAATGAAATCCTGTCATTTGTGGCAATACGGATGAGCCTGGAGGACAGTATGTTTGGTGAAATGTCAAGCATGGTAAGATGAATACCATTTATTCTCACTCATATGTGGGAGCTAAAAAGCAATTCGAGTTCATGGAAGTAGAGAGTAGAATTGTGGGTATTAGAGGCTCGAAGGATAGTGGGTGGGGAGGATGGGAAGAGGTTGTCCAACAGATACAAAATTACAGCTAGATAGGAGGAGTGAGTTCTCAGGTTCTGCAGCACTGGAAGGTGAATATGGTTAACTGAAATTTATCACATGTTTTCAAAAAGCTAAAAGAGGATTTTGAATGTTCACAGTGCAAATGATAACTGTTTGAGGTGACAGATATATGAATTCCCCGAATTTGAATCATGACATATTGTATACACCTATCAAAATATCACTCTTTATCCTATAAATATGTACAATTATTGTGTGTCATCTAAAAATAAAAGGAAAAAATCAAATTCCCAAAAATAAAAAATAAATAAAAGCTTACATTTAAAACATCATATTGTATATATACAATATACATAAATATGTATATATAAATAGATACAGTTATATATAAGTATATATACATATATACAATTATATGTAAACATATACAATTAT
This sequence comes from Pongo pygmaeus, assembly GCF_028885625.2. NCBI lineage: Eukaryota > Metazoa > Chordata > Mammalia > Primates > Hominidae > Pongo > Pongo pygmaeus. The sequence goes on along the minus strand of NC_072376.2, from coordinate 159,870,019 downwards.
ATATAAATATATACAATTTCTTGTTGATTAAAACAAAATAATCTTGGTTCTAGCCATAGAACCAAAAATAAACAAATAAAATAAAAACCTGTATTATCTTTTTTAAAAAGACCTATTGATTTAAATGTTAATCTTATCTAAAAAATGCCTTCAGAGCAATATCTAGACTGGTATTAGACCAAATATCTGGATGCCATGACCTAGCCAAGTTGACACATAAAATTAATCATCACAACCTGAGAGGAAAAAAAAATGAGAATATTAACTTTAAAATAGAAGGCTTAAAACAGATGAATATTCTAAAAAGGTAAATATAATAAATATTTTATAGATAAAGTCTCCTTTTAAAGTCCCATACTTTTCTACACAGAGCTAGAAGGAATTTGACTGGATTGAAAGGAATTTCGAATAATCTGTATCTTAAGAATGTCATCTTAAGATGTGTTTTGTGCAGTATGGATACGCACTTGTGGCACCTAAAACATGCACACAAAGCGTACTTTGTCACCCTGTGAAACATAAAACTGCAAGGTAAACGGAGGAGCCTGTATTAAAATTATAAAGAACCCAGGATGTCATTTGTTTCATAACTTGTCATAAAATGATAATGATTTTTTGATCCTCAGCTTGGTGCCACCATTTCATGCCAGCAAAGTGACTATTTTTACAGTCTTAGACTCTGCAAAATTTTAAAAACATAAGGAGAAGAGGGGAATCACAAATGACAAATAATTACCAAGGTACTTTGTACATTTGGAAAGTGGTAAATGCTTTGGGCATGTGAGAGGAAACTTTGACTAACTCTCTGCTATAAATTTATTTCGCTTTAGTTTAAACCATCTGATGCTTTATTAAAAAATAACTTGAAATGGAGAAATTCTTAAACTACAGTTCAGAACAAATCATAGTTTTGGGGAAGAGGGAAAAGCCAGAACCCCATGCAGAATTTAACCAGAGTAGCCCTGATTTAGACATGAAGCTTACCAGAATTCACTTAAAGAGATGATTCTACTACTAAAGAAAGCTTGAACATCACTGTTGATGCCATTTCTTCATTTAAAGATGTTAAAATTATTTCTATGTTCATAAAATGAGCATAGAAGTGATGCTGAGCTAGAGCCCTGGCCATCCTACTGAGAGCCTTTGCTCTGCGCAGATCAATTTGAAAAAAGGCACTCCCTCTGCATGGTGGCATCCCACTGGCTTGACCAGCAAAAGGTGCCTTTGTGTGACAAAATAAGTCACCTTTTTCTTTAAAAATTGTAGCCCTTGCTAGGGCACAAGGCAGACAAGTAAAAACAAGCTAGATCTCATCCCTCATCACGCCTCTTCCACTTAGGAGCCTTTGTGCAAAGTCAGAAACACACAGTGGATCTTTGACCCTATGCTGATGTACCCCAGGGTCCTAAATAAGGCATTTAATATGACCATATCTGCTTAGTAAAATTAAATCTATTCACTTTCTCTCTTTCTGCTGATGAGTTGATATTGAGTTATATAACACTATCCTAATAGATTGACCTACAGAGATTTTTAAACAAAGAGAACTTCAACTCTCAAAAACACACAGAAATAGATTGTTTGGGGGATAACCTATTTTCTACGCTTACATTCTGCCCACGTTTCCTAAAATCTGCACCTAAAACAGATAAGAAGGAGACAGATACTCTTGCAGACATAGGAGAAGAGACATCAGAAGATTCTTCTTTGCAGGAAGAATGGGGCTGATTTTTTCAGATATTCTTCCTTAAGGCCAGACACTCTGAGAGAGTCTCTTTCTCCTCCTCAGCCCCTCTACACATTCCTTGAGAATTAGAAAATCCCTCCTTGTCTTTGCTGGCAGGGGAAACAAGTGGAGTATAAAATGACTGATAACTCAGGGTAGAGGCTGGGTCACGATAGCAGGCAGTCACTTGGACGGGCAGGAGAAAAATGGTTTTAAAGCTCAATGGGTTAGGACCATGTAGGATTGGGAGAGCAGAGCTAGGAAAAAGAGTCCAGAGAAGCGCTCAGCAGTGGCCACAGGAGGCTCTCTAACATCCCGGGGATGAGGCTGTGAGCCTGGAAGAGGCAGTGGGGATAAGTTAACAAACTAAGGAAAATGCTCTTGAGGCTCTTTGCCCTTTGGCATTTGTATATATTGGTGTAAATTGAATGACAACACTGCAGAAGGAACTGCTTACTCCTCAGGAGTGTGTGTGTATGTCTGTGTGGGTATGTGCAAGCACATGCATGTGCACACAAATGGGAAGGAAGATGTGTGACCCTTCCTCTCTTCTACTTAAATATACTCTGCTGTCTGTAGTTGTTAAGTGTAGAAAACAGACAAATGGAATAATGTAAGGGAACAACTCATGGGTAAGACCATTTTTGTTTTCACTTCCAACTATGTCTTTCGTGATAAGGAGAATAGTACCTAAGTTTCAGATAATAAAGCTTCAGCACAGTCTGGGAGAGACTGGCAAGTCATTATATTCCAGAGAAATTATTCTACTAGGTCCTGATTTACTTGAGTTCTTTGAGATTTTAGAACATGATGAAAGCTTTTGATCTGCACCAGATAAATATGTTAGTGTTAATACTCAGTTACATTGGGGCTGATTAGTCATTTTGTGGGTTTTCTACATCCTTCGCTTTCTCTTCTTTTCTGATTTTTGGCCATTTTACTGCTCATTAGCAACTTTACAAGAAATAAAACAGGAAATAAAAGAAGATAAAACTCAAATCAATTATGTAATATTATTTCTCTCTGATTTACTGTGATTTAGCTTGGGGGAAAGTTGGACATATTGGCTGAAAAAGCAGTTTGGGGCTTATTTGTGAATTTCAATGATCTATCTTGTCTCTGAAGAGGAGATAAGATATTGTCCTTCTTGTAGTGTTTTGGAGAGAGGCCTGCCTTTGCAAGACTAAGCTGGCCTGCATTTTTCTGCTTCTTGCTATTTCTGGATAATTATTTTATCTGTATTAGTCTGTTTTCATGCTGATGATAAAGACATACCCGAGACTGGGAAGAAAAAGAGGTTTAATTGGACTTACAGTTTCACATGACTGAGGAGACCTCAGAATCATGGTGGGAGGTGAAATGCACTTCTTATATGGCAGTGGCAAGAGAAAATGAGGAAGATGCAAAAGCAGAAATCCCTGCTAAAACCATCAGATCTCATGAGACTTATTCACTACCATGAGAACAGTATGGGGAAAACTGCCCCCATGATTCAAAGTATCTCCCACTGGGTCTCTCCCACAGGGTCCCTCCCACAACACGTGGGAATTATGGGAGTACAATTCATGGTGAGATTTGGGTGGGGACACAAAATGGGGTCTGGAGGATGGTGGCCCTCTTCCCACAGCTACACTAGGTGGTGCCCCAGTAGGGACTCTATGTGGGGGCTCCAACCTCACGTTTGCCTTCTGCAGGGCTCTAGCAGAGGTTCTCCATGACAGCTGTACCCCTGCAGCCCAGGCGTTTCCATACATCTTCTGAAATCTAGGCGGAGGTTCCCAAACCTCAATTCTTGACTTCTGTGCATTGGCAGGCTCAACTCTACATGGAAGCTGCTAAGGCTTGGGGCTTGTATCATCTGAAGCCATGGCCCAAGTTCTACATTGGCCCCTCTAAGCCATGGCTGGAGTGGCTGGGATGCCAGGAACCAAGTTGCTAGGCTGCACACAGCTCGGGGTCCCCATGCCCAGCCCACAAAACCACTTTTTCCTTCTAGGTCCCTGGACCTGTGATGGAAGGGGCTGCTATGAAGACCTCTGACATGCCCTGGAGATATTTTCCACATTGTCTTGGGGATTAACATTTGGCTCCTCATTACTTATGCAAATTTCTGCTGCCGGCTTGAATTTCTCCTCAGAAAATGAGATTTTCTTTTCTATGGCATTTTCAGGCTGCAAATTTCTCAAACTTTTATGCTGTTTCCCTTGTAAAACTGAATGCATTTAACAGCACCCAAGTCACCTCTTGAATGCTTTGCTGCTTAGAAATTTCTTCTGCCAGATACTCTAAATTATCTCTCTCAAGTTCAAAGTTCCACAGATCTCTAGGGCAGGGGCAAAATGCTGTCAGTGTCTCTGCTAAAACATAAAAAGAGTCACCTTTGCTCTAGTTCCCGACAAGTTCCTCATCTCCATCTGAGACTACCTTGGCCTGGACCTTATTGTCCATATCACTATCAGCATTTTGGGCAAAGCCACTCAATGAGTCTCTAGGAAGTTTCAAACTTTCCCACATTTTCCTGTGTTCTGAGCCACCCTCCAAACTGTCCCAACCTCTGCCTGTTACCCAGTTCCAAATTTGCTTCCACATTTTTGAGTATCTTCTCAGGAACAACCCACTCTACTGGTACTAATTTACTGTATTAGTCTGTTTTTGTGCTGCTGATAAAGACATATTTAAGACTGGGAAGAAAAAGAGCTTTATTTGGACTTACAGTTGAACATGGCTGGGGAGGCCTCAGAATCATGGTGGGAGGTGAAAGGCACTTCTCGCATGACAGTGGCAAGAGAAAATGAGGAAGATGCAAAAGCAGAAACCCTTGATCAAACCATCAGGTCTCATGAGACTTATTCACTACCATAAGAACAGTATGGGGGAAACTGCCCCCATGATTCAAATTATTTCCCACTGGGTCCCTCCAACAACACATGGGAATTATGGGAGTACAATTCAAGATGAGGTTTGAGTGGGGATAGAGCCAAACCCTATCATCATCTTTTTGGACCTTGATTTCCTCTACTATAATTTGGACTAGATGTTCTCCATTTGCCTAGAAAATTTCCCTGGTACTATTGAGCCACTGACAATTATGGAAATTCATTTGCAAATAAGATTTCTGACACCTGTCTAGCCTCCTTGTGGCCATTAGTCATCATTTTATAAGGAAGCTGGTTGGAAGGTAAATGCAGTTTTTGGTCATAAAACGGAGCCAGAAATCTGACTTGCTCTCAATAATCCCATGCTCCCTTACATGATCCACCTTTCCTTACAGAACTCCAGTCAGTTGCTCTTCTCATGCTTCACTCTCTTTAGTTTTTAAGTGATAATCAGAAGTGGCCTTTTCTTCCATCCTCATTACTGGAAGTATAATTTCATAGTGAATAACTCCTAATCCCCACAGTTCAGGGACCTTGCTATCATATCCAACCCCCTCTCTAGACTTTAGGGTATGCAGTGCTAACTCTTATTCTAACATAACTCAAACATTTGTTCTGATATAACTCTAACTTATTGTAACACACTCACATATGCTATTTCTACCTAGCACCTTATTATAATATTTTTCCAAATAGTCCTATTGCTATGTGGAGTCTGTAAGAAGAGAATGCAATTTTGTTTTGTTTTCATTATTTTCAGCAGAGAGCTGGGACTCACTTTGACTTTATCCTAAATTCACAGATGGTAGAATGCGTGTTTCTTTATATATAACCAGTGCTCATAACCAACTGTATGAATGAAACGGTAAGACAAAGAAACTTTTAAAGTAAACCCTTAATGTAGTATATTTGCATACTCTTAAATACCAAATATTTACTAGTTATCTAATACAAACTGGAGTGATTTTATTGAAACGTAAATCATATGCAATATAGTTTATTTTCTCCTAGGAAAACTATTCATGATGGATAATTATCTTTATTCCCTATCGATTGTTCACCATTTTATAATATTTTGCTGTTTATCATTTTTTCACTTCTTATATTTTGAAATAATTATTAGAAATTTTAATAACCTGTGCTATTGCTAATAATAACTATCAGTGACTTAATTCTGGTTCTCTGAGGGGAAACTTTCCTTGTTATGTCTCAAACTAGATCCTTTTTCTTCACCTTTTTTCGCATTCTGTTTCAGTGTATCTACCATAAACCCTTTGTTTTCATTTTCTTTCTGAAAAGGTATATTGAAGTTTCTAAAGCTTTCAGACACATAGCTCATACATGTGTCTTGAGAAATAGTTAGATACAATGAAGGAAGTTTGATATCTTTGTTATGATAATTTAATGGCTATACTACTTGATGTTAGGATGTTTCTCAAAGTTAAATAGTCAGAATAAGATTATAACGTGTGCAGTCATTAAGAATATTTGATCGGCATTGTATGAATCATATATTAAAATGTGTTCTGACTTAAATTTAAAATATTAGCTTAAACAATTCTCTATAGAATAAATAATATATTGACCTAGATTTTGATTATTACCTTTCATTCAATCCAAAGAGGACCTTCAAACTCACTTGCCTGAGGCACTCACAAGCTCTAGGTTTTTCATGCTCATGAAAGAAAGATAAGATTTACTCTTGAGAAGTGAGAAATCCTGCAGTAAAAACTCAGCGAGGGTTATCGGTTTGTATCCTTTAACTAAATCAATCCTGCCTTTGTAGAATCTTAATTTATTATTATCAACTTATTTGCCTCTTCAACTATAGTCCATAATGCTAAACTGACTGTCATGTGTTAGCATTACTACAACTAAAGTATAAGAGAGGGTGCTGTGCTCTAAATGTTTCTGTTCCTTCAAAATTCACATGTTGAAATAGTAACTCCCAAAATGATGAGATTAGAAAGTGTGAAGTTTGGGAGGTGATTAGATCACAAGGGCAGCACCCTCATGAATGGGATTAGTGCCCTTATAAAAGAGGCCTCAGAGAGACCTTTGTCCCTTTTACCACATGAGGACATGGCAAGAAGGTGTCATCTCTGAAACAGAAAAGTGGACCTTCAGCAGATAACAAATCTGCCAGCACTTTGATCCTGGGCTTTTCAGCCTCCAGAACTATGAGAAATAATTTTTTGTTATTTATAAGCCACCATTTTGTGGCATTTTGTTGTAGCAGCCTGATTAGACTGAAACAAATGATAAAGTTTAAGTGTGTTCCATCGACTAATTTTATTTTGGAAGTAATAATTTCTAACTACTAAATTAAAAGTGTTACTTAAACAGGTATTACTAATGTCTGAAAACCTGGAAGGTAAAAGATTACTTAAAACCAGTAAAGGGTGAAGGTCAGCCAATAGAGTAAGTTCCTTCGGGCTATATCAATGGCTCAAGTAGAATGAAGAGGCAGTGGTGAGGGGGCTGTGGGAACGTATGTCCCATGTGGGAGCTGGCCAAAAAGAGGGCTGCAGTGGAACTTGGTTTTTCTACATCTACATCACCTCCGCTATGAAATATTTATTTTATATTTTACATATGCTATTGAACATAGTGATAATAGCCTACTGGTTTAAACATTGGCAAAGCAAAATTCTCTATTTTCATTGTTAGAAGAAAGTTTCTATGTTGATTTCATTGTTTTAATTATATAGCACATTAACACTTCCTCCCTCGATGATTTTCATCCCATTCCTGTTTTTAACTACAGCCAGTATTCCAACTACTTCCAAATATGTATAACTGGTACTGAGTTCCAGATCTGTTTATTCAATGGCTTCCTTGACATTTCCCCCCTGAATATCTAATTGACATCTGAAATTGGACATGTCAAAATAGCACCCTGATTTTGTCCTCTTTCTGTTTGTTTCACCTGAGTCACCTAGCTTTACTGCTCTTGAGTTCTCCATTTCAGTAAAGGCATCACTGTAGTTCCAGTAGCTGAATCCACATAGCTAGGATTTGGTGAACTCTGCATTCAAACTTTTTCCTGACTCTTCTTCTTTGTCACCACACTCCACTCCTACTACCTTAATCCAAGCCGGTCCCTCCTGCTTACATATCTCCAATGACTTTCTAAGGCATTGAAAATAAAATCCAGTTTCCTTACTATGGTCTAAGGTTCTATGTAGTTACCCCTCTACGTCACCTTCTCTCCCACTGGATCACTACCTACAAACCAAATGTGTATTCTTGGCTCCTGGGCCATTTGATTGTTTTCTGTGCTCTGTAGCAAATGAGTAGAAACTTAACAACTTCCAGCCACATATCTATTATCTCATCATTTCTGTATGATATCTAGCTTTGCTGGGTGCTCTGTGTAGTGTCTCATAGGGCTGCAAACAAGGGGTTGGCCAGGACTGAGTTTTCATGTGAAGGTTCAACTAGGGAAGTGTTGTTTCCCACTGGTGTGGTTTTGGAAGCACTCAGTTTCTTGTGGCTGTAGGAGTCACGGAAGCTTCCTTTTTCAAAGCTGACAACAGAGGGATAGAGAGACTAGAGTAAGTCTGATAGCAAGATGGATCATCACATAAAATAATCACAGGAGTGACATCCATCATTTTTGTAATGTTATATAGATTGGCTAGAGTAAGTCACAGGTATCACCTACAATCAATGGGATGAGATCTTCTAAAGATGTGAACACTGGAATGAGGAAATCATGGAAAGGTACCACAGCCAATGCACCAATTCTGCTCCCACCTCTGGAGGTTTGCCTGTCCTATCCCACCTACCTGTGATGCTATCCCCACAGATCTGTACCTGACTTCTCCATTCCATCATTCACTCAGGTTCCAGCTCAAATATCACTTCACATGGTGGCATTCTCTATTCAATCTAAAGAGACATCCCCAAACACACATATGAGTGTGCACATGCATGCATACACACACATCACTCTAATTGTGTTACCTTGTTTTATTTGATTCATAGCCTTGAAATCATCTTGTTTACTTATTGTCATAGTCTTGGAATCATCTTGTTTACTTATTGTCTATCTCCCATTCCCCTCAATAGAGTTTAATATTCAAAAAGCCCATTAATCTGAGTGTTTTGTTTAGCACTATATTTAAACAGGTAGAAGTGGCACATAATAGTGTAACTAAGATTGTTAGATAAAAATAAAAGAATATTGGAATAAATTGCTTATGCCTTACAATTTTACTTGGGATAAAGAACTGAATTATGAGATTCCCATCTGAAAATCGAAAAATAAAATTGATCAAAATCTTGTTCTAAAGATCAGTTTGCTGATGTGACTAGCAATGTGTAAAAATCAGTACTTGGAAGATTGAGGTCTGAATTAAAATTCATAATCATGTATCCCTTCTTATTGTAAAGGGTTTATGAAGAAAAAGCATAGGACTTGTAAAATTTTTATTTCTTCAGTGATAATTATATTCCTAAATTTACAATACATATTCACATGAGGATCAGAGTCTTCACATGTTTATACTAGTTTGTCATTTTGTGAATTTTGCAGATTCAAGTCACAAAATTTGAACTTCATTTAAATAACACATGTCTTTTCAAGCTGGAAAAATAAACAAATTAATTGACTGTGATACTCATTACAACAGATACTGAAGTAGGCTGTTCTGTAGAGTTTTATGGGATTTTCAGATGGGAATTTCATAATTCAGTTCTTTATCCCAGTATTGGGTAGGAACACTAGCTCAGTGTCTAGCTTACAGCTTTGCTGATGCAACGACAAATATTTACTAGTTCACCAAGAAGTAATTAGGAAGTAGAAACCGATTTACAATGGTCAACATTCTGAAGACTAGTGTTTACACACTAGATTGCCAGTTTATGTTCAAATCTGTATTTGACAAGGCAACAAATCCTAATCCCTTAACTCAAGACAGAACTTCCTTTTTCAATGCATAAAGCAAATTGTCAGTCAGAAAGTTTACTGGCAAGCACAGAATTAGAAAGGAGTCAGATATCCTTAAAAGACATGTCTACCGTGCTTTGGCCACCTATAGGATTACATTACTCTAGTAATGTCTCCATCTACATGACTAGAATTGACCTTTGGAGTCAGCCCTAGTGTCTCCGGACACTGCTGGAGGGCACTTGGTCTTTCTCACCCTCTGCCTTCTGCTGGTTTTAGCAATCATGACATTATCTCTTCTAGGCAACTTATATTGCAGTGGAATCTATTATAGGCACAATTTTCTAAAAATACATCTAGGTCTTTATACGCACAATTTTCTAAAAATACATCTAGGTCTTTATAGCCACAAGTCCTCAGTCTCAGGGGCAATGCTTTTACAAGCTGTTTCGTACAATGGGCCATTTTTATAGATGCTTGGTCTCGCCTATAATGGTTGATTTTTACAGCTCTCAGTTTCATTTAAAAACTTCTTCCTTTCCCCTTCTCAAGCCCTCCTGTACCCTTTTTGGCACCTGTAGCTCCTGTGAACCGACTATATGTGTGGCTTTTTACTTATTAAATAATCATCTGCTTAGCTAGTTTTGGTGGCTCTAATAGGGAAAATATTTTCATTATAAATTCTATCAATATTTTAGAATAAGCTATTGGAAAACATCTGCAATTTTCTATCACAATTTTCAACTTATTCTCTCTGAAACAGAAAGTAATGAAGAGAAAAATGGAAATACTGAAATAAACATTTTGGGTGTCAACTTTCTTGAAAATATTTTATTCTCCCTTCAGTGTGTTGCTGAAGCAGTACACAGATGTGCTTTTCTGGAATCTATGTGTTTAATGATTTGTGTGATGAGCTGTATCTATTAAGAACGCTGACAATGGTAGTTTAATCTTCAACGATACTGCTCTCTCTGTCTCATCTCTCATTCTGCATGTTGTAAAAAAAGGAGAGGTGATTTGGAGAATTTTCGAGGCTAATTATGTATTTCAAGTGAGACACCCGTTGTTTTGTCTTCTGATCAGAAACCAGTAATAATCATCAACTGAGCAAGATTCTGCTTAAACAAAACTATGCCTCCTGCTATGAATACTGTGCAAAATTAAGTGGATAAAGTAAGTCCATTTTGTTTGTGGTAAGCTCTTACTCAGTTAAAACAACCTAGTCAGATATGCTTCTGCATGTCTAAGGGTCTGTTCTTTTCACAAAACCTCCCACCATTTCAAAAGCAGTTTCTAGCTGAACTATAAAATACTATGTTATTCCACTTGTTGGGATTGGCAAAGAGCCAACCTGAGCAATGAGAGAAGCACTTCAGGAGTTTTGGAAGGCAGGAAGGGGAGTAGCAATGATTCCAGGGGTGGGAACCAGGCTGAACAGGGTGCTGAGACCATGCTGCTCTTTCTGGAGGGAGAAGTAAGTTAGTGAAAGATACAATGATGAAGGGCAAGTACAAAGATTTGAGCAGCACATTAATGCTGTGAAAGGTGCAGGGCAGTTTGGGCAGATGATACTAGAAATGTCAATAATGCATACAGCTTGCTAATCAAATTGATTGCAATTATCAGTAGGTGGTAGCCAATCAGACGATATGGAGACTGTATTAACGATGTGATCTGGAAGAGTCGCGAAGAGACCACTCACCTTTGGAGGAATCATTCCCACCTGTGAGACATCACTGCTCAAAGTTGGTAGCACATGGTGATCAGGAGCAAGGACTTTGGAGTCAGAACACCTGAATAAATCCCAGCTGTGTCATTTATTAGCCAGGAAAACTGAAACAATACAGCAGAACTGGATACATGCGGCATGGCAGGTAGCTTCCCAAAGCAGAGTCAGGGCTACTCCTGCTCAGACCTAAAACAAAGTACTTAAACTGTACATGGCAGATTGGTGCTGGCTTTGGATGTCTTCCAGAGAAATGCATTCAATGCAGGTAGTAAGAGCACTTCTCCCCCAAAAGTCTGTCAAATCACCCATTCAGAACACGCACAGTATTAATCAGGGTCTTATTTGCAAAGACCAGAAACCAACTCTGGCTAATATAAGCAGATATAATTTCATTGGAATCATATTGGATCTTTCACAGAATAATCACAGCTGGAGAACAAACTTGAAGCCTACAATGATGTCCAACATCATGCCTCATAGCTGGTCCTGTGAACACTCTGGTGTGCTGGGAATTCATACTTCACCTTGGACTTCCAACTCCGTTACTCCTGGCCCTTAGCTCTATACAGTGCTACCTCTGAAAACTGGGTGTGGGGGCTACCACTGCTCTGAGCCTTGCCAGTTCTACATAATCATTATGTCTTTGCATGACTCCTTTCTGTTTCAGATGCTGGGGCAAACGTGCCTAATTGGCTGAAACTGGCAATGTATCCATGACCCCATCGCAACAAAGTCTGGGAAAGTAACTTTTTGGCATATTGAGATTCTGTAAATGAAAGTGGACTCTTCATAGGGTACAAGATTTCCCAAACATAGGCAGAAGGTACAGATGCTGTGTAACCAGAAAGAATGCCAAATTCCCACTATGATCTACCCCTCTGGCTGCCCAACATCGACATACACCATAATTCCCTTATTTAAATATTCTTTACCAAACCAAAACCATGACCATTCCATTCTCAAAAGGGATCAACTAAAAAATCTCATTTGTTACTGCAGTTATATCTGCATGCAAGATTGCTCAGTAATGTCCATTCTTTCTCAAGTTCTGGTATGATCTCAGCTCAATATTCTGGATAGGTGGTGCGAGTTTTTTTCTACAACTTGTCATGCATCTTAAGTATGCAGCAATTTTCCTTCTCCACTATATGTTTTCTTTTATTTTTTTTGAGCTGGTCGAGGTTCTTTATCTGATGGAATAACTTGAACATTCATTCCAAATGGATACAAGCCCTTGGTGTTCCAAATCATATGAGATCATTGTGGTCTTCTAATAATTTTAACCATTAGATATAGAAGTTCTACAAGGCACTCCAGGAACCCCTTGGGTTTCATCAATAATTCCCCTTTTCTCTTGATGGTTCAGATCAATCATCTTATCTAATACCACAACCTCTTTGAGGAGCTCAAGATATCAGGTGGCAGACTCAGTATCCAACTTAACGGAAGCAAAGTTGTGTCCCTTTGTAAAATCATTTCTCCCTTTGGTACTAAGAACTCAGCACATTCCAGAGTTGTGTTGCTGAGAATTTCTGCAAACCAAATATTAGGTATAATATCAAGCAGTGCCACTGTCTGTTCTACCTTTTGGTTCTGGAATTCAAGTATCCTGGCTATGGCAAACAGCACAATACACTGATTTCGAGTTCAGAGTACATATTATATCTTATAGGACTACACCCTAAACTTAGAAGCTAGCGTGCGGCAGCTGGAGCTCTGAGTCTTCATTTGTTTTCTTCTGTAACATCACATGTTTCTGGATGATAGGTGATGTGTAAAAGCAAAAAATTCATGAACATCAACAAACCCCCTTACTCCTTCCTCTAAAAGCCATTTGTGTTGTGGCCATAAATAAGACATTTATAAGTCCATTTATGATGTGGCTCTCAGTAGCATATCCAATAGAGAAGGTAAATCCATATGCAGAATACATGTCTATTCTAATTAGGGCAAAACACTGCCTTCTCTGTCACAGAGGGGATATAATATAACCAATTTACTACTAGTTCATCCATTGGCCCTCCCAGGAAGTGGTATCCTATCAGGAATCTGGGGTTGCTCACCATTGCATGCAAAATGGGTTCTCAGCAATGGCAAAGGCCACGTCATCCTGGTGAGGGCAAATCCTTGTTACTGTGCTTATTCATGTGTCATCTCCATTCCTGCCAATACAATCATGTAGTTCATAAATCATTGAGTAAGCACTGAAATAAATTGACCTCCACTGGGCAGGAAATTATATCCACCTGGTCTTTTAAAGCCTCTTCTGCCTATTCTGGGTAATTTTTTGGTGGACAAGAGGATTTATCTTTCAATGTTCAGACCCCAGGAGGACTAGGCTCTACCATTTGGAATTCTGACCTTGTATAATATGATATAAATGTTGAAGAGAATTTAGGAAAGTTTTTAGATGTGTTGGTCATGGTCTTTCAAGAAGTTGATGCAAAAATGGGCTACACCTGCAAAGATTTTATTTGAGAAAAATGCCCATTTGAAAGAAAATAGGGAGGGAGATGAGAAAGCTGAGAGCCATCAGACTGTGATGCAATTTTGACCCCAAATGAAGAAGTGGAAATGGTTAAGTGGAAGTACCCTACACTGCTTAAAGGTTTGGGAAAGCCTTAGGAGAATTCTTAAGCTAAGTTTAGCCTTCAGAGGAGTACAGTGTCTCTCAGGAATTGGTCTGCATCTGTACTCCTGCTGCACATAGTCATTGGCTGGAAACAACCCAGAGGAGGCATGGAAGCCACAAATTTCTAAACACAGTATCTGGGGCTCTTGGCTAATTACACTCCCTATAGTTAGTGGTCTGTGAAGTTCATTTTCATGGTCACTGCAAATAGAGACTAGAACTTCACCTATCTAATTAGTCCAGAAATAAAATATGAAGATAGTATTGCTAAAATTGTTAAAAGAACCACTATAATTATTTTTAGCACTTTGGTTTGTAATATCCAAAATCATTGAGTAAGCACTGAAATAAATTTGTTAGGTTATTGCTATGATCTGAATGTCCCCTAAAATTCATATGTTGAAACCTGATCACCTATGAGATAGTATTAAGAGGTGGGGTCTTTAAGAAGTGATTAAGTCATGAGGGAACAGGTCATCATTCCAATGGTGGCATGATGGTCCTTACAACAGGGCTTGAGGGAGTGCTTTCTTCCATTCTTTCAACATGTGAGGACACAGTGTTCATTCCCTCAGGTGAATGCAACAATAAGGCACCACTTTGGAACCAGATACTGTGCCCTAAGCAGACACCAGCCCTGCTGGCATCTGTATCTTGGACTTCCCAGCCTTCAGAACTGTGACAAATAAATTTCTATTATTTACAAGTTACCAAGTCTGTGGTTGTCATAGCAGCACAAACTAAGAGTGTTACTAGCAGTTTCATCAATATTCTATTTTCTCTTACAGTTCCTATAATACTTAAAAATTTTTAATAAACCACATGACCCTCTAATTACTACAGTAATTAAGAGAGTAAAGATAGAGCTACCATCAAGAGAAGCCAATGGTTACTAAATTGGCCCTCAGAAGATGGTCTTTTTCTGGATGGGCCACTCTAGCCAACCTGTTTCCCCTTTTTGCAGGTCCAGAAGCTCTGCAGTACACAGAGTGGTGATCAACAGTAGTAAAGGCTTTAACCCAAAGAAACCAAATTCACATACGCTGATGCAAAAACCAAATGTCATTACATTAACTTACAGTGAGAACATAATTTTGAGACGAGCCTAAATATTTATGTCATTAATTAGAACATACTTTTCATCCACTTAGAAATCTCTACATGGAGAAAAAAATGTATACCTATGTGATTGCTTGGTGAGCATGGGCTAAAAGGAAAGGAGTTAATTAAAGGCAGTGTGATTTAAGAGAAAAGCTTTGGAGTTAGGTAGACCAAGGCTCTTTGTAGAATACTCTTATAACCAATTTTATCCATATAGGACTAATGACTTTTTTATTTTATTTTCTCTAAATAATGAGTTTTATTTTAATCTTCTGAAGGGGCATTCATAGTTCTCCCATGTCCTGACTGTAACTAATTCTATAAAATCAATATCAATTATAATCTCAAACTAAACTAATGAATATGTTATGATGTGTTCAGTTTTTTATTGTCTTGGTTGGAGCTCAAAATTTTATGTTGCTACATTGTTTCATGGCTGGCATTATCTTTCACAGCTCTCTGCCCTTGCATTCTAGAATTCACATGTATCAAGCAAGCCATTCTATTCCAATCCTCAGTACCTGGCACACCTCTATTTATTTTTCAAGGCTCAAAATCACATTACAAGCATTATTCCTTCTGTGAAGCCTTCCATTACCTCTCAACTTCCAGCCAGTCCTGGGAAGCTAGATGGCCCCTCCTTGGGGCACCAATTGAGATGTCATCTGTACAGAGCTTATCACGTGCAACTGTGGCTATGGGACTGGGCTGATTCAGGGAGGAGCATCAGCCACAATGGTCTGTGCTGTGCCAGATTCCACTGGACTAAGTAGTTATGTAAACTGACTGGAGGCAGGTAACTAATGGGTTGTGAATGCCAAGAAGGTCTGAGATCTGTGCCCAAAGAGCAAGAGTCAGATCTGGGTGGTGAGTTTAAGGTCTTAAATAGGAAATTAGGAGCAGAGAGAATTTGGAACAGATTGGGGAGTGGGGTGGGAGACTTAGGTCTAAGACTTAGGCCATTAAGAAAACAAAGACATCAGTCTAGTTCTCTCTGTTCCTGGTGCAAAGAGATCACAGAAATTAGAGGCAAATAAATAGTTGTCTCTTTTGTCTGTCTGTCTTAACTTCAAGGCTGTGAATTCATTGAGGACATGGCTTATCTTTATATTCCCACCCTAGCAGAGTACCTGGCTTGTTGAAATAATGAATGGGCTGATGGACTTAGACATTCAAATTCAGTACTTAGGGTTGCTACTCCGTATTTTTTTCCTCTGTTATATCTAATTCAGCTTTTATTTGTAACCTTATTTTAAAAATTGTTTCCCTGTGAGACTATAATGAAAGTTATAGTAGAATTTTACCAAATGTGACATTTGTCATCTTCTTTATAACAGTCTCTAAGAAATATCATTATAGTCTATATATTTTTCATAAATTTTGAATTTCCTTTGCATATACATGGTTACTTTTCTGTCCTTGGAAAATGAGAAACTTCATTTCTTAATTACATTGGACAAATATTAACATGTCTCTTAATATCTAAGAATGCCATTTGTTACATATAAGTAGCTGGATATAATGTACACACATAATTAAGATTTAAATATATTTGGACAACTATTGAAGCATACTATTTTGTAGATATTTGTCTCCACCTATAGAAAACATTGCCAATGTAATTTTATCAATTACACAGAGGCATAAAATGATGAAGATGAGTAAAATTAACAATAAAGTATATTTGGATATTCATGTTTAAGTGTTATTTTAAAAAATTAGCAGATTTAGCAATCTGAGACAACAGAATTGGACCAAAACAGGACCCAAAGTATGAAGATGCTAAAAAAAAAATGGGCAAGTTTAATACCCACTGATGTTTATAAGATAAATTATAAAGTGAAGCTGGTTCTTTGTGTACTTTGGATTTAAAAACAATATGATTTGTATATATTGAGGGAAAAAAAAAACAAGGAAATGCTCATAAGATGCCATATGACGTAGCCTAGATTTTCAAGCTAGCTTCTGATGGCTTTCCAGAACTTTTTGGATGTTGATAGTTTTTGTTTGTTTGTTTTTGTTTTTTGAATCAGAGTCTCCCGCTGTCACCAGGCTGGAGTGCAGTGGCACCATCTCAGCTCACTGAAACCTCCACCTCCTTGGTTCAAGCAACCTTCCTGCCTCAGCCTCCCGAGTAGCTGGGACTACAGGTGCACTCCACCAAGCCCAGCTATTTTTTATTTTTAGTAGAGATGGGATTTCACCATGTTGGCCAGGATGGTCTCAATTTCTTGACCTTGTGATCCGCCTGCCTCGGCCTCCCAAAATGCTGGGATTACAGGCATGAGCTACTGTGCCCGGCCAGATGTTGATAGTTTTAAGGAAATCATTTCTCAGACCTTCGACTTTCAAATGTGCTCCTTTCCAAAATTGCCGCCTGAGGACTATATGGCCTCAGTGTGCTGCTTCTCCTTTGCCAGTCCCATTTCATTTTACAAAATCCTTCCAAAGGGACACTTTGGGAATGCATAATTAAAAAACTCTTTGCTGATTCTCCTTGATTAGATCTTAAAAGTTATTTTTGTAGATTCTTTTAAAGGCAAAACACTTATGACAATTACAAGAGAGTTATATATGTAGGTGAAATCTATAAAAAGGCTTTCAACTCTAAATTCAGTAAAAAGTTATTACTTGCAAGCATCAATAAGCAATTGTGTTTTTTTTGGTTTGTTTTACCTTAGAAAACCTAGTGCAGTGCACTGTTTATGTAAGATCGATAAATATTGACTTATCTACCTGACTTATTATACAA
The DNA here is from genome assembly GCF_028885625.2 of Pongo pygmaeus. NCBI lineage: Eukaryota > Metazoa > Chordata > Mammalia > Primates > Hominidae > Pongo > Pongo pygmaeus. Next base: position 159,852,309 of record NC_072376.2, on the reverse strand, counting down.
ATGGAAAATGTTTGAAACTCATAAAATATTTTACAATATTTTCAGCCAGGTCAACAACACATCATCATTTGATACTGTATAAATAAAATATTTAGGCCTTAATTTCTTTAACCAATTTTATAAAATCTCTATGTAACAATAGAAAAATTAATGTAATTGTTATGTAGGCTCTTTAATGCAATTTATCAAATGAATCTGAGAGCTTCAACTACTTCTTTAGAAAAAGTATAATATTCTGAAAAGTTCTGTGTAACTGATATTATCTGTAATTAACACCTACTAATTTGTGTTTTTTAAATAATTTTATCTCATTTGTATCATCTAGTGCTTTCTAAATTATTGTATACATTAGTATTCTTTGGTTGTAAATAATAAAAATCAACTCTGTCTACCTTTAGAAAAATTAATTCATTGGAATAATATCAGGGGCTCACAAAATCATTGCGAAGCTGGAAAGCCAGACTTGAGAAGGGTAGATATCAAGGCAGATCCTGGGGCTAGAAAATAAGAACTGCAGTAATTCTCATGGTAGGGTGCAAACGCAGAAGTTATGAGAAGCTAATTCATATCAGATTCCAAAATCCAAACTATAGGCAAATAAGCATTTTGCCTGGTTGTGCAAATTTCAACAAATTATACTTTATTTTGGAGTATCCCTCCATGTAACACTCCTAACCAACCAAACAAAAACAAAAACAGTGAAACAAAACAAAAAACAAAACAAAAACCTTCACTAAGATGAAAGACTCCTGTGTTTTCATAAGATTTATATCATTTATTTGGCATGTATTGATAGTACCAAGACATGTAGGGTGCCTGCTGTTTCCTGCTTTCCAAGTCTTTTAGAATACCTATCAGTACAATGATGCTGCATGTTATTGCATAATATGGTAAGATAATTAAGGTCCCTGTGGGTTAAACTGCATCGAAGAGGCAGGGTTGATTGGTTACAAAGTTGGAACACAAAAGTATACTGCTATCCCTGCTACATAAAAGCAAATTACTTCTATTTTTTTTTTCTATTTATCAAAATGTAGGGGAGAAACAGTATATGCTGTGTATCAGGTTGCTCCAGGAAAAAGGGCTGTATCAGGAACAGTAGCACATTTAAAGTTACCATCAGATTAACATATTCCTTTTCAAGATACATGTATTTTGTTCAGCTAACTCAGAGATAAAATAGGAATATGCTAGGAATGATCACCCCTAAAATATTCAAGTCTGAAATTCCGCTGGAAATTATTGCTTTCGATTTACTATTTTGGTAGGAAAGTGTGGGGTTAGCTTGCAGTTGGCCTGTGGTAGCTTTATGTTTATCTCCAAAGATGGTTGGAGCCATAGTACTCTCTTTTAGCCAAGACAGAAATGAAATGCACTAGCTAGTGATATATAACATGCTATTTATATCCTGAAGCTCCCTTGAATGCACTCCATACTAGTTTGTCTGCATCATTTTTTAAAAAATACAGATTGGTAATCTTCACCTGTATTACCTGATATGTAGACAGGTTTTGGCTATGTGACCAGTGGAATATAAAAGATCCCTTGGTAAACTTTTGCTGTGAAGATGAAGTGCATTCTGCGCGACAGTGGGAGGACCAAAGAAGTTGTACCTGAATGTTCAGGACCAACCTGAAGTTGCCTTGTGCTTTCTTGTCCCTGATTCCGTGTAGCCTTTGCTTATAGAAAATCTTTCTGAGTAAACATCACCAGAGTCTAGTGAGTCCTTTCAATTATCTGACCCAGAGCTTCTTTGACCCTTCTTTAAAATCATAATAACCTTTATTCCATAGGTTAGATGGCCACTAAAAACTTATGCCATTTTTTGCATATATCTACACACTCAGAGGAATAACCATAGGATGGGCTCAGAGTCTACTAGGTCTATTTTAGAATTAAAAAAAATTAATTTACCTGAAATCCATTGATAAGTTCGTTCTGGGTCCCTGGAAATTAGTATTAGCTCAGAGTTAGCATCTAATGTCGAGCAATCCAAAAGTTTTGGATATAATCTTTTCCCCAGTGCAGTTACCTAAGTAAATAAATACAGTTATCTTTGAGAAAAAATAGGAGAAAGATTCACAGTGTGCACTTGTGATGTTATTTCTGGACCCCAGGGTTCAGAGCTCTTTCATTCAATGTGCTATGAATCTAGTCTTAGAACATAGTCAGAGACCAGTACTCTCTACTCTCCACTGTGGTAAATCAGGTCAGGCCTCTGTTTACCAGATTTAGGAGACTTTACTTTCCCCTTTTCTCGTACAAATCAAATTCAAAGTAGATTACCCATTATTTTATTCCTAACTGTCATAACCAATTAATCATAATCGTAAATCTCTGTAGATCAGGTCATACTAATTAACACTATGGCATGGCTGTATGTTTATGGTAAATACACCAAATATCCCATGAGATTTGATAATCCAGCCTTTCTTTCCTGGAAACATTGCCTTTCCATTGAAGTCATGGTGCCCATTTCAATTTAACATCTCCCACTAGCGCTGTTAAACAAGGGAAACAAAATAATAAAGAACTTACAAAGTCTCTGGCTTTGTAGGTCTCAAATCCTTGAGGAATGGAAAATTTCAACATGGTCTTAAGAGAACATAGTTAGGAAGTAAGACATAATGATGTATGCTAGCATTCCTGTTTCTGAAAGACTTTAAATTAAAAAAATTTTTTTTTTTTTGGCAGCACAACTTGCTTTAGAGTTGGGAAGCTTTGCATTACCCAAACCAGGAAAGTGTCAAATATACTTAGTCACCCAAAATAACACATGGAATCTAGAATCTCTGGAAAACACACTCATTTGACAAATTTGTTTCTTCTAATATTGTATTCCAACATTTTTGTTGAAGAATCCTCAAAAATCTATTCTGAAAGAAAACAATGTCCTTAGAGTTTTACTGATATAAACTAGCAAATTCATCTCTCTCTCTCTCTGTGTATGCGCGTGCCCGTGTGTGTTTACAAGAGCCTTCTCAGATTTGGATATTTAAACTACTGTCCCCTAGGACAGATGGAATTCACTTCTAATGACAGATCTGGATAGGTTGGGTAAATAAAAATGTATTTTTTCTTCAAGAGAACCACCTTAGACAAAGAAGTAGCAGTGTCTTCAAGCAAGGAAAGAACAGCTATATCAGTCAAGAAAGGGGAATTTTCTGAGCAAAGATGCCTCAGTGGAAAATGCTTAATAGAGGCTTTGCACTTTAGGCTGCTAAGTCTTCTCTGAATATGACTAGATAGCACAATTTCCATTGTTAAAAATTTAACCACTAGGTTCCCCATTTGACCCCCTCATCCCTGTGCAGGCTTTCTTTTGATAAGATGTAATAGCTGGATCATCAATGAGGCAATCTTGGGAATGGAATCCATGTGCAGTGAAGCTAAAAACAGAAGGAACTAGGAATCTGACACCATGGAGTGTCATTCCTATTCTGTAGTTTGCGTGGTTGTTTGTTAGTCACAGCTGAACCTAATGCTAATTAACAGAGTAACCAAATACAATATGATACCTAATACAGAAATTTCAACATTAACAAAAGAAGCACTTTTCCTGGAAGAAAAGATAATTTAACAACAACAAAAAAAGACAACTTTTGAGATACTATTCCACCCTAAAAAAAATGAGATCCTGTCATTTGCAACAACATGGATGGAACTGGAGGTCATTATGTTAAGTGAAATAAGCCAGGCACCGAAAGATAAACTTCACATGTTCTCACTTATTTGTGGGAGCTCAAAATTGAAACAATTGAACTCATGGAGATAGAGAGTAAAAGAAGTTTACCAGAGGCTGGGAAAGGTAGTGAGGGGGTGGGGTTGGGAGTGGGGATGGTTAAGGGGTACAAAAATATAGTTAGAAAGAATGAATAAGATCTAGTATTTGATAGCACAACAGAGTGACTGCAGTCAATCATAATTTAATTCTACATTTAAAAATAAGAGTATCAGTTGGATTGTCTGTAACACAAAGGATAAATGCTTGAGGTGATGGGTACCCCATTTACTCTGATGTGATAATTACACATTTTATGCCTATATCAAAATAATTAATGTATTCCATAAATACATACACCTACTATGTACCCACAAAAATTAAAAATAAAAAGACTACTTTAAAAAACAAATTAATATATTCAGAGATAATTGCAAAATATTACATTCATAAAAGAGTCTATAAAGAAGGAGCAATCAGAAAGCAAGAATGCTCAAAGACCAACAATGTGACTCCTTCTATGTACAAACAAATCAGTTAAAGACTAAAAAGCAATATTGTCAAAAACTTACAGACTTTAGAATATAAAGGCAAAAAGGATAAAAATCTTTTTAAAAAAATCAAGGATAAAAAAGACAAATCTAGGGATCTGCATTCACTAAACAAAATCTTAAAGAAATAATAGAACAAATTCAAGACAAGGAAATTATAATTTAAAAAATAGAAGACAATTATCTAAATCTGAAGAAGGATGTGAGTACTCAGCTGAAGAGTTCTACCATAAAATTCGAGAATAAAAAAGATAAAGTCACCTAAAAATGCCTGTGCTGAGGGGAAAAACCAGGTCTACGACCATCATTATGACCATTAATGGATAATCTGGTCTTTCAGGCACAGGTGAAATCGCACATACCTGCTTTCTTAAAGTTGAGCATGGCTGTTTCAGTTGTGGCCAACGAAATGCGAAAGTGATGGATACCCTTTTGGATGAAACCTTTAAAGCTAATGTGCAGGTTACTCTTATGATCTTTCTGCTAACAGACCAGCCATCCTCCAGGTGGCAAAGGTTCTCTCATATTGATTCTGCTGTGACATAGCATGGAGCAAAACCCAAGGCTGACTTGTGATGGTGACATACGGTAATCAATAAATACATTTTGTTGTTTTAGGCCACACAGATTTGTGGTTGTCAATTTGTGGTTGTCATGTGGATCTTACTACTACATCACATACAAAGGAAGGACAATAAAATTGCCAATAGACTTCTCATCCCAAACACTGGATACTAGAAAACAGTGAAATCATGCCTTCTAAATTCAGAGGGAAATGATTGTTAATCTAGAATGTGCAACCCTACCAAATGATTGTAAGCAAAATAAGGATATTGTCATACATGAAAGAACTTCAAATTTTATCTTATATGTTCTTTCCTAAGATGATGTTACTTGGGGATGTGTTTAGTAAAACAAGAATGATTCAGAATAATTTTGCTGTAGAAATTGGTGATTGAGATATCAAAAACACTTTGAGAACAATTATAGGGAGCAGTTAAGATGGATTGGCTTCCACTAGAAAATTATCACTTGCTTCTTTAGGGAGCTGAGCTAACCTAAAATCATTTCTCCAGAGCAAGATTGGAAGAGGAAACTTTAGAGGTTGTTATGTCAGTAATAGCATTCAAACTATCAATTGCATCACCTGACCTTCCCCCTAGAATTCTAGGTGGAGAAGATTGAGGAAGCAATGAGAAGAATTATACAAGGAAGAATCTGTTTGAAAAACCACTCTATTCTGTCATTCAGTTAATTCAAAAAATATTTCTGAGCACATACGGTATACTAATCCTTGTATACAGTACAAGGGAATTCAGAAAACAATAAGACAAAATCTGTGCTTTCAAGGTACTCACAATCTTTCAGGCAAGTTTGGTTCCCATAAGCCAAACACCATGCAAAGTTATACTGATGAAATAAAGGTAGGTCTAAGAGAAAGGAGGCGAGAGGAGGAGAAATTAATTCTGTGTAGTGAAAGGAAGGGGTATTCTGGAATCCTCAAAACTTTCAGAAAGGCCTGAGTCTCTAGATAAAGTTGCAGCTGAATCTGGCATCCTTCGGTTTTCATCAGTTTCCTTTTTTGCTTAAGCCCGTTTGTGTTTTCTGTCACTTGCAAACAAAGTTCTCTAACTGAAGGAATTCTATGCTAAACAGAAGGAGAAAGAGAGTCAGTCAAAGGACTTCTAGTGAAAAAACAGAAGTAGGAGAAATAAGTCCAAAGAAGCAGGAAGGAACTACCTAGAAAGCCAACTAAGACAGCCTCCTGTGAGAAAGGAAGGTGCATGGAATTCACAAACCTCTAAGTCAGAAAAAGCAGCAAGGACTGGAAAAGAATTCCCACAGGTCACAGTGGAGTGTGTTCAGGTGATGCTGAAACTGGAAAATAAACTCATGAGAATAGAATGAGAGTCTTACTGGTGTGGGGGATGGGGTGGAGCCCAATTACAGACAGTCATAGTGTTCATTGAATGTATAATGTAAACTTACTTGGAAATAATTTAGTAATTTATTACAGCAAATCAGATGTTAGAATGAAAGTGTGGTTATGGTTGATATGCTTGTACTCCAAATAGAATGGATTTATGGTTAATAGAATGATTCGTGTGAGCAATATTGCTGGCTCGTTCTCCTACAATGTGTGACAGTAGACAAGGAACAATAGCCTAACTTTCCAGCACTTCTGTATTTTAGAAGAAACAAGTGGCAAGCCTCACTCTCTTGCCCCATATATATATATATATATGAGGCAATGAGCAAGGAGGCTCACTTCCTTGCACTCATGTCTGAGAGAAGAGATGGAATGATGGGCCAAGATTAATACGATGATATTTATTTAGTGTAAATATAAAACCCTGAGTTTCAGGTAAAAATGCAAAACACATAAGGACAGATGCAGGGAGATTCTCTGAAAGAGACCTTGAGTATTTAGCGAACCATAATTCAAAATTGAATTGTCTGTGGGGACAGGACAGGAAAAGGCATTTGTGGTGGGTTCTGACTGCAAGAGAGGCTGAGGAAGAGGAGAATGAATGACTTAGCTAGATGGATAAATTGGCTTCAGGTCACGGGGATCATGAATGCCTGGCTCAGCGTTTTCCCGTCAATCCTGTGGACGAAAGGGAAATGAAGAAAAAACATTGAGAATGCAAGGCCACGAAAGAAATGAAAGTGGCAAATTCGAGCCCCTTGGGTTATGTGAAAATGCCTAAAAGCGAGCTAACTTCTGAAAGCAGCCCTGCCTGAAAAGCCTCCGCTGTCTGGGGACCCCGCCCGGCCGTCGGTAAGCTCCACCCCTCTCCAGACTCCGCCCCCAAGCCCGAAGAGTCTGGGAGCTGCCCCAATGCCGAGGCCCGGTTTAGCCTAACTCCACCCCCGGCCGTCCTGCCTCGCCTTTCTGTTTCCCTGGAGACGCTCTTGGCGTCCCCTCTCTCCGCGCGGGCGGAGCCAGGCCTCGGAATCACTGAGAGAGGAGTGGGCAGCGCCAACGCCCAGCACCTGCCGCCAGTGGGGGACAGACTTCGGCGAAACGGAAAACTGGAGTTGTTTCCCTGGGTCAGTGCACCGAGGTTCGTGACGGCAGGGACGAGGTTGGGACAGGACTTCTTCAGCTCCTTGGAGAGGCGGGCTGTTTTTCAGGCAGCCCCTTCCCTGACCCCTACAGCCCTTCCTCCATCAGTCTTTCTCAAGCTTCCTGAGTCCAGGCCCTCGCCACTTACCTCAATAAACGAATTGAAAGAGAAGTAGGGAAAGGCGCCAGTTCCTCTTGCTCTCCAGTTCACCTGACCCTCTGAGGGGAGTGAAAAACTAGGCATAGGATAAGTCCTTTAGTCCTGTTGAGAACTAGGTGGGAACAGAAAGGGAACTGAGATGCTCTCCGTTTTTGGCAAAGATAACTGTATCTCGTAAATTTGAGAGAACAAACAAATGGTTATCCCTAATGTCACATTTGTATTTAAATACATCAATACATATATGTATTTCAGATGTTTTGGCATTTCACTGATTTAGTGATTAGTTTCTCTCATAGGATCTATACTTGGGGATTTTCTTGAAAAGTTCATCTAAACTTAGATGGTAGGAGGTATTTGTTGTAAGAGTGAATCTTATTCCATGACTTGGGGCGGGGAGAGGAGTTACACTACTGACTGATTTTAAACTTCTTTTCTTCTTTGCTATTATTCTTTGCTTCCTGCTTTTCAGGCTGAAGTCTATAAGCCTGGAGAGACCATCAGCAGTAATCTGCAAATGTAAGTCGAGTGAAATATGGTTTGCCTTCAAACTCATTTCCTGCTTGATTTTGTGATTTAGCTGTCAATGTCAGTTGGTAGGAAATGTGTTTTCTATTTGTTTTACCTAACAACCTATCTACCCACGAGAGAGTGCCAGAAGTGTCCAAAAATTATGATACCGAGAATAAACATTATTAGTGACTCTTTATAAATTTAATTATGTTTTTTTTTTTTTACTTAGGGAGCATAATTAGTGATATTTCTTCTGTAGTTTTCGTTAAACTTTCATAGTAAAAGAGCTTGTGATAATATGAAAAGTTTTAATTCTTATGAATGATTTTTAGTGAAATCATACTTGTTTTGAAGTCGTGATGATGTATAATAAACTTGCTTACTGTGGTTTACTGGCTTTATTTCTCTAATCTCAGTTTTTACTCCAAAGTGACTGAACCCTGGAGACACTGGTCAGCCTCAGACATAGTCATTCTCCAAGTAGCCTCTGTTTACACAGTAGTAGGTCTCCCTCCTTTGTGTTTCCTGATAAAGACATCTCTGGGGATAGAGGGCAGGAGGGTTACTCTTTGAAGAATTTTACTTGGGGGCCAAAAATTTAAACTCACACCATGGGACACATTCAGCCTGACCTAGCACTCTCAAACCTTTCATCCTGTATTTCTCCATTCTCATTTGTCTTTGCATGTGGGGGCCAAACTTAGAGATTATAACTGTGATACAAGAGCCAACCAACAGATCAAAGAGCGCACCAAATCTCTTCTGAATACTAACAGTGGAATGGCTTCAGGCGGCCTTTTGATCTTTGTCTCAGCACCCGATGGTGCCACACTGTAGCACTGCCCACTTGCTGGCACTGGGGGAGGTGCCTCTGGGTCCTCCTAACAGGCTGATTCAGCCTGAGCTCCTGGGGCTAAGCTCATTTTGGTGGCAGCCAAAGAGGTATCTTTCATTCTTCTACTTTCTTACTTACTCACCTGAACCTGAGCAATTTCCCTTCATGCAGCCACACCCATCTTGTGTGTTTTCTCCTGAGATGTTGATCTAGGAGAACCCTAAGGAGGTGCCATAACTAATGGTGATATGCTCCATTTATGCTACAGGCCTGGGTCAGTCACCTCATAGCACTAGTCCCATTCTTCATTGTTGAGTCTAGATTGGAGCTCACATGGGAACTGAGAATGCTGTCTGACCAACACCGGGAAAATGATGCAACTCATATTAACAAATACCAAAAGGCTTTCTTTACAGGTATTTAATTTAATGTAAGTACTGCAAACCCTGCTTGAACTTATAAGGCATAAAAGATGGCAATTACTTAGATAAGAAAGTAATTTGTTACAGGACCCCTTTAAATATTTGGTGCATTCAAAATATTAACTGTGTCATAAAATTCAGATCACACATTATCTGTTGTGTAAAACAAAATACCTTATGTGGCCACGTATTGATTCTGAGAAACAAAATTCCCTTTCCCAATAGGCATAGGTAAGGTAGGATGTGGGGTTCAGAAACAAAGAGAAAGCCTGTTCAACTTCCACCCTGACTCTAAGCTTAAACTTTCCAACATAGATTGATTGAGGGATATTTTTTCCAACATGCTTTTTTTTTTCCACTTTATCATTCAGCTCTGATAACTTTTTTTCCACTTTATCATTCAGCTCTGACCACCCCCCATTCAGAGTTTGTGCCTTGAGGCTTGCCAGCAGGGCTTGCAGTACTTACATTAAACTAAATTTAAGAGTAAAGGTGCTCCTGCTGTTAATGTTCTCAGATCAGAGGAGAGCAAAATGAAGGAACTGGCAGCTGAAACTTTAATGGTAGGAAACGTTGACTTAGAATTTGAAAAAAAAAAAAAAGCACAGTTGATCTGTATGACAAAGAAGACATATCCCTCTCCATGTATGTCATTTGCATCTGGTTTCTATTCCACACTTACATTTTCTAACAAAAATCATCGAACTCAAGTAAACATCAAAAAGGATAAATTTTATATAACATGCTGGTATGCCAACTTTGGTGGGGAGTTATATGCAACTGGATGAGCTATCTTGGCTGGATCAGCACCTCTAGGGGCTGCTCTCTTTTATCTGTCTACAAATAGCTGGATGTTCTTAGTATTCAAGGAAATTGCAAGCACTGTTCCTCATTTTGAAGCTCCTTGGTGAACTCTTCAAAGACCCCTGCAATTATGAAGAGATTACCCTGGCCCCAGTGCCCACTGCATAATGCTTTGGCAAGTAAAGTGGGGCTTTTAGAAAAGAGTCTAAAATTTATAGAGGATGGAATGCCCCAAATGAGGCAAACTTAGTTGTTTTCCTCTCTCCCTTTTGAAATTTACTAGGGCCACACTGGTGTGGGTTAAGAACTTAGATGATTCCGATGTTCACTATAACATTGGAAGACTCTGGGACTCTGTGGAAAAGTCTTCACAGCTCCTCTGAAGTAAGCTCTTGGGAGGCCTGTTTGGTGAGCTTTGGTGTCCCTTCAAACCTCACATGGGTCATAACTTCTTACCATATGCTTTGTATGATACTGCCATTTAGTAAGTTCTTGTTATTCCAGTAACTCAACTGTTTAATATAACATCTAATCAGAAAAATAGATTTTTTAAATTAAAAAAGTTGTCATTACGTTATGAAGTTATGAAAGTTAATATAGTATGTTTCTAATGTTTAGTCTGTAGGAGAGGACTAACATTTGCTGTTTAGATTGTGCACTTTAAAGCTACAACTGCATAAAAATAAGTGGGCATTTTGTTTCATAGGTCATATCACACCTTGATAAACTGGTAGTACTAGGATTCTATTATATTTAAAATAAACCACTGATCTCCATTAGAATTCTCTTTAATTATGTAAAAAATTATTTTTAGGCCAGGGTAATAATCTTTTTCAGTAACACAAAGCTGTCTATTTCTACACTGAATTTCAGAAGATTTTCTCTCGTCTTAGTGCTTCTGCACCCCCACCTCCACCATGGCTTTGTAGCACTAGAGGAATATTGTGTCTCAGCTATCCACAGGTGGTTCTATTTCAGGTTTGACTACATCTCTCCTTCTCTACTTCTACCTAAGCCACCACTCTCTCTCCCCTGTATTTCACAGGAGGCTTTGGGCTGGCCTCTCTGCTGTCTACCCTTTCCCCCACTACAGTCTAACCTGAAAGAAAAACTCAGAGTGATCCCTTCAGGATGAAAGTCAGATCGTGTCAATTCTATGCTCTGTATCCTCCAGTGGATTCTTACCTCAATGAGAATAAAAGCCAGTTTTTACAGTAACCCTCAAGACATTACACTATTGGGACACCCAACAAAATTCTCTGTAACGTCTTTGAGCTTGTCTCCTTCTGCTTTTATTCATCCCTTTGCCATTGGTTAGCATTTGGGTAGTTTCTAGTTCTCTGCTTTGTTTTCCAGCAGAGAATCTTGTCAACATCTGAGGTTCTATATATTTTTCTTATTTGTGTATTGTCTTTCTCCATATTTACCCCCATACTGCAAAGTCTGTGAAATCAGAGAGTTTTGTCTTTTTCTTCACTGCTGTATCTTTGGCACCTAGAACAGTACCTGGCACCAGATAGGAGCTCATTAAATATCTGCTGAATATATTCAAGGCCCAGATTTTATTGTGATTTTCCCTGGGTCACACAGGTAGTAATGCTGAAGATAAGCCATTTAAAACCTAAAACAAGCCTTTCAGTTGCTTGGTGAAGCTAAGAGTGCAGGTCAAACCTGGTGGACATAGAGGAGGTGGGATCAGGAGCCCCTGGCCTTTTGGATGCCTCTCTATTTAACAGAAGCATGGGTTCTTTTGCATCTGAGAGCCCTTGCACCATGTAACAATTTTTCTAAGTTCACAGACATCATGTCCACACTTCTTCCTCTTTGGAGTAAGATTTGGATAATTTGATTTTATAGACTTGCCTTCCTAATTGCTCACCACTGTGGCACACTGCATTTTCCAAAAAGGGCTGCAACAATATCTCCCATGCTATATTCTTTTCTTACAATGAAACTTTGACACTCTCCTATCAATAGGTGGTTCTGTATTCATTTGCCTTGAATCTGGGTGAACATGTTATTACAGTAGAAGTGGATGCTATGTGACTTCCAAGGGTAGACCCTAAAAGGGGGTAAATCTTCTGCCTGGCTTTTCTCTAAAATACTTGCCTTTGGAGCCTGGAGCTGCTACATAAGAAGTCTTAGGTTGCCATGATGTGAGGAAGCCCATGCCACATGAGGAGACCACATGTATGAGTTCTGGCAGATAGCCCCAGTTGAGTCCCAGCTAACAGTTAGCATCAACCACTAGAAAAGTGAGTGAAGACACTTCAAGGTGATTCCTGTCCCTTATCATTGGGTTACTACAGCTTCTGAGTTTTCTCAGCAGAGGCTCCCATCATCATGGAGGAGAAAAAATCCATGGCTATCATACCCTGTCCTTATTCCTGACCCATGTAAAGTGTGAGATAAAGTTGTTTTAAACAACTTTTAAAAAACAGTACATTTTGAAGTGATTCATTATATTGTTATGGCTGTGTGCTTTCTCAGGGCAGCTGTCTCCTTGTTGAGAATTGTTCTTATCATCTATCACATCTAAGGGAAAGCCTTTATTTGTGAGCGATAAGACTTTTAGAAAACAGCAAGTATGAGCAATTTTCAATTATTGATTGTAACAGGAAAGCAACACATAAACATTGGAAATCCATAGCTATCCTAAAAATCTTTATTCTTTAATTGCAATCATGTCCCCTACAAAACTCTTACCAAAGATGCCAACTGAACCATCAATGCATTTACCAAATTTTCTTCTTATCTACTTTGTGCTGAAGATACAGACAAATAATAAATTGGCCAAAAAGCAGACAATGGAAGAAAATAATGAGAGAAGCAACCTGCAGAATCCACTCACTGAGCATCATTCCTGAATAACACAGCTGTAGCACTACACATAGGCATTCTCAACTAAGATGACAGACTGTAAATCTCTAATAATGTCTTAAAGGATCTTTTGAAAGATTTATTCTTTAAAATACAATTTCTACTTATTTCTTTTTGTAGTCCGAAATGACCACCCTGCCCCCACTGCCCATGACATGCCCGAAGCTTACAGCCTTAGCCAGACAGAAGCTGCCTTGCTCCTCCAGAAAAATTCCAAGGTACATGCCCCTGGTTTTTACTTATTTTCCTACAGAATGAATTCTCTGTAGTAAGAAATGTCAATAATGTATCTCAGAAAATAAAATCATTTCAAGAGAAGAGAAAAATACCTTGCTATATTGAAAATATTGAAATCTGCTGTTTCTAAAGGATTTATGAACCACATTCAAATACTGCAAATATATTTATTTATTTATTAATCTAGTGCTTATTTCATCATTTTATTTCCTATTGCAATTATATCATGGTTCCTGTAGAGTTTTGGAGATAAGTTTCCTGTTTTAAATGTGTATGGAGAACAGAAAGCAGAAGCTTTGGGAACAAAAGGTGTAAAGCTTTTTTCTTTTTAAGGCAGAGTCTTACTCTGTCACCTAGGCTGGAGTGCAGTGGTGTGATCTCAGCTTACTGCAATCTCTGCCTCTTGGGTTCAAGCAATTATCGTGCCTCAGCCTCCTGAGTAGCTGGGACCACAGGCTTGCAGCACTATGCCCAGCTAAGCTTTTGTATTTTTAGTAGAGACAGGTTTTGCCATGTTGGCCAGGCTGGTCTTGAACTCCTGACCTCAAGTGGTTCACCTGCCTTGGCCTCCCCAAATGCTGGGTTTGTAGGGATGAGCCACCATGCCCAGACTGAAAGGTGTAATGCTTTTAATCTACAGGGTCCCAAGGGCTGACTTCTGTTTTGGAAGAAGGAGGGTAGAGCCTTACTTGTAGGGTAGATTGGCAGGCAAGAATCAGCTCCTGAAATGATGCTGGGGCCTGAAAATGCATCATCAAACTGCTGCTGCCCATGAATGGCTGCTGAGCTACTCAAATTGTCACTGAGGAAATGCAGGACAGAGAAATTGATACATTTTGTCATAATTATGAATATTAACTGATTGTGCTATTTTGAAATTGCCATTTGTAATTCTATTGACTTTTAGTAATATACATATTATTTACCAATATAAATAGTTTGCATAAGTAGGTTTATTTTCTTTATATGCCTACCTTTCCATTCCTGCAAGGCATAATGATCAAAGTATTAGGAGGCTTCTTTGTTCTCATGCCTCATTTTTAGTATTTCTAGGAAAGACCAAAGCCCCTGGAACAAAATAAATACATTCGGCTAAACTAACATAAAAATTATTTTAAAATAGTAAATCAAAATTTTCTTTTTCTATAGCAGAGAAATCTTTCAATGAATGCATAATTCATGTGTGTATACTATAATATATATACATACATATTTTTTGTTTTACTTTTGAATAATGTAAAATATTTATGAAGTCTGAAAAAGCTTATTCTTTCTGTCTTTTTAAAGGATTTAATTTGTATTTTGTTTTCAAGGTGAGCAAAAGCATAGCCAAATCTCACATCCTTAGGATAGGATGAGTTTTAAAGAAAATGTTTTCTTGTATTCATTTTACAAAGAAATGAATATTTTTTGTAATATTCATTACAAAAAGAAAAGAAAAATATTTTTATCACACCCACAAAAGGCAAGGTTTGTATCAACATTCTTTAATAGCTTCTGAATAAAACACTGATATTTGTTTCATTCCATATCATCATAGTTATGAGAGGTTGACAGCATGCTTATTTTTAAAGGTGCAAAAGGGTGTGAAGAATGAATGCACTACGAGTATAATACATTTTCAATAAGGGCTTCTTAAAATTATTTTGCACCTTGAACCTTTAATAATTTGAATTTTATGTGTGATTAAAAAAACTATTCAAAGAGCATTTCAGGACAAAATTGAGTAATGTTTGGAACAAATTCATGTTACACATTTGAATCAAACAGGTGTTCTTGGCTCAGGATTCTGTGCCAAACAATATATAACTTCAGCAGTTGGAAAGTTACACCACGAAAATATGTGAGCAAAAGAGAAGGTCTTGTAAGCTTTGAGGAGAAGACTCTTAAGTAGAAAGTGAATTATTTCAAGGTGTTTTATTTGTTTACACACTGGGTTTAATATTCTTCCTTATCATTTTCCATTCAGGAAAGATAAAATTTTGAAATGATCAACCAACGACCTAACTCTATAGCTATTCCATTTATTACATATGGTGTTATACCCTGAATATTTCTATTCTCCTGGTGGTGTTTTATATGTTGGGTAGCTTTTCAACTTGATAAGGGGGTGCTTTATTATTTCTTTCTATTTCATTTAGGTCTCAATTGATCAAAGAAAAAGATGACATAGATCATTATCTAGAAGTGAATTTCAAAGGATTATCAAAAGAGGAAGTTGCTGCGTAAGTACAACCTTTAAAGGTACTTTAATATAAAGTTTGTTTCTTTTGTCTTGATTCTTTATTGAAATTTCAATTTTCCTGTGTAATATACTTTTTCATTGGAACATGGCATTTAAAAATTAAAGCTCATATTAAATAGTGATAAGTCATGTCTATTGATCTCACACATATCAAAGTCTTTAATTTTATGGCTCTCAAAATTCCCATATTTACCAAGATATACTATCACATTTGCAATATTTAGTTAAGTCTGTGCTATTAATTGCTTGTTAACCTTCGTTTTAAGGTGTGTTGTCTCCGTGGGAAAGAAAAAAGCTTTAAGAAAAAGATTTATATATCTTTTCTCCTGGTGATTAAAGAAAAAGAAACACCTTACTAGTGTACTAATATGTCTCCTTTTCGACCCAAGCACTCACAAAAAGAACCAATGGATCATAGTTTATTGGTTAATTTTTAAATAATTCTAAATTGTCTAGATTTATTTTTTAGATGAACGATACAAACTTTGACATTTTATCACCAGTTAGAATCTAATTTATGGGATGAATAAAAGCAGTACAAAAATCAATGTAGGTTAGTGAGAAATGAATAGAAACTTAGAATAATAGCTAAACAGGTTTAATATTTCTTACCTATACTTAGTGGCTCTGTTATCAGATCTTTTCATGTAAGTATTGAAAAATGGAAATCTTGTAAATTTACACGTATCCTATGGAATTCATTAATTGTTTCAATTAAAATATTTTATGCAACAAATGTTTTTAAAAGATTCTCTCTATTAATTTGTCTAATGCTGTGGGATTCTACTGAAAGAGTGTTGCTAATGATATTTTGGTGTAGCTTTGATATATTCTAAAGTTCTAAGTCTCTTGGTGTTTTCCATTTTATCAGATATTATCTTTGTCAATTTGCATATAACATGGAAAAACACAGTCATTTATTTTGTCAATAACTACTTTATAGAATGACAAAATTTTACAGTAGCTGTAATCGCTCACTTCTGCAGAGCTCTATAGACTACCATGTATATGGTATGTGGGATTTTTGGTTAAATGCTATTCTGATGATTAATTCTTTAACTTTCCGTGATAACCTGTTAGATAAAATTTAAGGCCAATATTGTATGATAGTACAACTACTTCTTAAAAGAAAAATATATGTATGCCATATTTGGATTCGGATTTAAATATTATATCCAAATAGTTTTAATTGGCTTAAGAATTGGAATTAAATTAAAAACTAAACATTCTACACATAATTTCAACAAACCAGAAGTCCATGTACTAAAAGTCTACTGACATTTAAGTTTTCAGTGCAGGCTGAAGAAAAATTTTATCTAAGACAATGCAAAATAGACTATGGTGATGAGTATTCTCTTAATATTATTTTTCCACTAAAGATACTGCCAAATTGATTTCAAATTCATCATTACAGTATTGACAACAGTAACACTGGGTAATTCTCAGGCCTTACTACAATATTCTCCTTAAAGTTTCCTTCACTTCAGTGCTTTCTTAGACCAAAGCTCTTTCTGTAAGATAGTGGATGCAAATCATTAGTATGGAGATAGCTTGTACACAGGTCATTATTATGCTTTTGATTGATATACATTCTAGACCTTGCCCTAGACAGACTAATTGAATAGCATAAAAAGGAGAAAATTGATGAATGATTTCAGCATCTCCCAGCAATGCCCAGCAGGTGCCATGAAGAATTATGCATAGTCTGTTAGCCAGGGAATTACTGCATCAAACTCTTTATAGCCATTCAGCTCTAAAAAGATAAATTGATCAACAAACATTTATTAAGTACTCACTTTATATCTAATACTAGGTTTTTCACAGTGGGAGAGACAATGATATTTTACTGTAAAATACTTGGCCCCATCCTGGAGCCTTAACATCTATTTGAGACAATAAGACCTATGAGCAGGAGACAAATATGAAATGATCGAGTGCCGACTGTACTGTGAGCTGCAGCCTAGAGGTCAAGAAACAATCAGAGAAGACTAAGCCGATAGGATAGAACTTCTCAAGGAAAATAGATTTTGAGTTTGGCTCCCTGTCTGGTTGCATTATAAAATTATCTAACTGGTAAGTCATAGATCTTCAGTATATGAAAATGTAATGGGTAGAAATGGAAGAATCAAATCGGGCAAAAACAATGTCTAAGATATATCCTCAAATCCCTCTCTCTGCTGCCTTATTCGTGTCTTTAAGATGGTGATCGATGTATTTGTGTATACTCATTAATACATTTGATGTACACTGGCTTTGATATCCCATATTACACATATGCTCTGTGTCTAGTTTCAAAATAACCTCTTATCATGTACCCCAAAATATGCCAACCTACCTATGTGTAAACTCACACGCTGTGACTTTCTTCCTAATGCGATGGGTGGAGAGTTCCTACTGTCATCTAAGCATGGTCCCTCTGCTTGTGCTCTGCATCTTATCCCCTTACCTGCTCCCAAGACTTCCTCCTGCAGTTAAATTTGTTTTTCTCCTACACCATCAATTTCTCCTTTTTCATTGGATCGATCTCACTGGTATTCATTTCTACTCAAACATTTTTCTTGACATCTTATCCCCTTCCAGGTTCT
The DNA here is from genome assembly GCF_028885625.2 of Pongo pygmaeus. Lineage (NCBI taxonomy): Eukaryota > Metazoa > Chordata > Mammalia > Primates > Hominidae > Pongo > Pongo pygmaeus. The sequence goes on along the minus strand of NC_072376.2, from coordinate 159,834,286 downwards.
ACCCCATTTTGCTCTACCCAAGACAGCAAGCAAAGTGCTGTCTTAATATTTTCACGTTTCAGTTTTGCCTCAGTTGACTCTAAATAGGTTTCCAGCCCCCATACTTACTGAAATGTCTCTTTAGGGTCACCCATGACCCCTATTTTTATCACATCTAATACTTATGTTTTTGTTGCCAGCTTCCTTGATGTTTTCACAGCATTTGACCGAGTTGAATGCTCTCATCTTCTTGAACATTGTGTGCTTGTGACTTTTGGGATGCCATATTCTATGGTTTTCCTCCACACTGGAGCACTTCAGTCTTCTTTGCAGGCTGGCTTTCTCTTTCCAAACTCTCAGTGGTGAGGTGCCCAAAGGCTGGGTCCTAGGTGCACTTCAGCCACACTCTCAACCTGGACCCAGTCTTATAGCTTTAAACATTAGCAATAACCCAATGTCTACTCAATTTATAAATCCAGCACTGACCTCTCCATCAAGCTGAAAGTTTTTAGATCCAACTGCCTCCTTGATGTGTCTACTTGGATATATCACAGACATCCCAAGGTTAATATAACCCAAAACTGGGCTCTTGCTTCACCCCTACTCCTCTCCTATCCCCAATATTTGTCCCACAGCCTTTCCTCAATTCAGCAAATAACATCAAGGCAGCCTGGAGTCTTACCTTGCTTACTGCTACCCGCCTCTAATCCATCAGTATGCCCGATCAGCTACAACTCCAAAATATGTCCTGTGTTCATCTCCTGGTCTTCATTGCAGAGCTGCCATCATGCCAGCTAAGATCGCTTAAATGGTCATATAACTGCTCTTCCCACACCCACTCTCACTCCATCACACTCCTTCTGCTAGAGTGGTCTTTTGAAAACATTAGATCATGACATTCCCCTGCTTAAAGTCTGCCAATAGCTTCCCATTCTTCACCTGCCCTGAAGCTGTGCATGGTCTGGACTTTACTGACCTCTCTGACCTTCTCTCTCTTTCTCCCCATCACTCTCTACTCCCGATGTGGCCTTATTGCTGACACTTCTTCTTATGCAGGTGTCAACTTGAATGTGACCTCCGCAGTGAACCATTTCTTGACCTCATAATACAATGTAAATGAGTAAGCAAGCAGGATAAGCTAACATGTAGTTGTCACTGGAATGGCCAAACCCAAGTGATGGGGGTTTATTTTACTTGGGAATGGTAGAATCATTCAAAGGCAAAAGGCTTCTGGGTTTTGTATCATCTACCTTCACAGAAGAAATTTCAGTATGCTTCGTTACTTTCTAAGTGACTAGATTATTGTTGTGCCTTATAGGTGCATTTAAAAAAATCAAATCCATTGTATTCACATTCCATATTTGATAACGATGATTTGACTTTAAACTTCAAAGTCAAATTTGACTTAGCAGTGAACTTCAAACGGTTCACTGCTACTATCTAACTGATCTTTAACAAGTACAGACAGTCATGTCAGAAGAGTTTCTGTACTTCTGTACTTCGGATTTTTAATTCTGTATAATATTATCAAAATGCATTATTGTTTTCAAAAAGAACTTAAAATATCACTTATTATCATATCATAATTACTTTGAGTAGCTAAGTAATAAAAGAGTCATTTATAGATTCAAATAAACATTTCTAGAGGACACTTTACAGCTTTAGCTATGTATCTGAGGAAACAAAATCATCTGGGGACAGAGTATGTTAATCTCAATATTATTTTCTGCTTCAGATATCAAGTTCTATTATGCAGAAGAATATTTTTGGTTCAAAACTGTGTGCATCTCTAAGATATTACTTTCTTTCCGAACATCTTATTTTTAGCATCATCAGTGGGTGTTTATTGAGCATCACTTTGTCGCAAGCTCAGTGGCAGTTAGGACTGTTCGTTACTATATTCAGTGAGTTTGGGCTGTAAAGAAACAAAGAACAATTTACTTTCATATCTTTTTTTTTTTTTTTGAGACGAAGTCTCGGTCTGTCACCCAGACTCGAGTGCAGTGGCGTGATCTCGGCTCACTGCAAGCTCCGCTTCCCGGGTTCACGCCATTCTCCTGCCTCAGCCTCCCGAGTAGCTGGGACTACAGGCGTCCGCCGCCACGCCCGGCTAATTGTTTTTGTATTTTTAGTAGAGACAGGGTTTCACCATGTTGGCTAGGATGGTCTCCGTCTCCTGACCTCGTGATCTACCCGCCTCAGCCTCCCAAAGTGCTGGGACTACAGGCGTTAACCACCGCGCCCGGCCTACTTTCATATCTTTTAAAGCCTTTTTCTCCTGCCTCATTTTGAATTGTATTATACTTACTCAAAGTAAATAAGTGTTTTGCCAGTCCACATTTTGTTTTTTGTAGATTAGATTTTTATCTTGAATCTCAAAATTTTTGTCCAAAGATGCTTTTATGAACTACAAATATACTTTTTATATGCAAATCTAGCTTCTGTATTTGCACAATGCCCTGGCACTCAAACATATGGAGCAAGATGAAGCCATTGATTTAAGATACAATATTTCATAATTCTTTATTGGAAGTTAGATCCTTTCAAGTGTACTCTTCCTCTGCTTCATTCATTTTTGTTTACTTTTGAAAATGTTTGTGAAATCATTTTGGTTTCTCTTAAAAAATTTGCTCTTTGGTAAAGTAATAAATTCTCTATCGAGGTTTGCAAATTAACTTCCTGAAGAAGCCAGTTGCCAAGCAGATGTTTACATGACTAATCTCCAGATGAGACAGAGATAGGTGGGCAGGAGAAGGAAGAACCCCTGTTTTCTGCTAGGAAAAGAAGATTTTGGTGTTCTAAAATGAAGAGAAAATTTCTTCCTTTCTCATGAATATTTTTTTTAAATAAGCGATTACAGAGAATGCAGATGGGAAGAGAGAAGGAGTTGCCACTTCTTTTTGAAAAAATTCTGGCATTGTCTTCTAGATCAGGTCTCTAGGATGTGAAACTAGGAATGAAAAGATCGCTTTGCCATGATTTAAAAGAAAAGGAAGAAGGAAAAGAAAGAGAAGGAAGGGAAGAAGAAAAAGCAGAAAGAAGAAAGGGGAAAAGACTGACATCAATAAAGTTTAAAATTGGGGAATTTAAAAAATGTAGTTGGAAGGAGCTTTTTTAAAAACAAAACAAGACAGAATAAAACAACAATGTTCACTAGGTACAAAAAAAATGGTCTCAAATTTTCACCAAAACCAAATATAGAGATAAAAGAAAATATTTCAAATGTCAACAGAACATAGAAATGCCAATTTCTTAGGCATTTATATCTTTGTGTCCTTTAGCAGTTTGCTTTAAAATACTATTTTCACATATGGTGTTTAAGCTTACCAGCTCTAATAGACATTAAAGAAAGATATCTCTAAGAGGAAAGCATGGAAATCATGACTAGCAGCTCTGGCTATTATAGGAGCTGATTCTTTCTGTGGTTGAAAACTTGGCTTTGTTATGTAATACCTGTATTGTCTTAAGGAGGTTACCTGCTTTCTCCCATCTTTGCTTTCCACAACTATTTGGAGAGCATAATAACAAGAAATTCTTACAAGAATTAAATGAGATTCTCTATATGAAACACGTGTAGATGACACTCAATTCAGCTATTATTAATTACCATTGCTCATTTTTCTTTGGCTTTTAAGAATTTATTAATAGTATAAATAACCTAAATATTTTGCATTCACTTAATGTGTTGATTTATGTAGTGATATTAATTTATCATTTCTCTTTAAATATGTATAGTTATATCTTTTGCTTTGTACTAAGTATTATTTTCATCATGTTCTAAAGGCAGAGTTTTAAATAACATATATTTCAAACTTATAATACTAATCAATGAGGGGACTTTTTTTTTTTTTGTAGTGACAGGGTCTCACTATGTTGCCCAGATTGAACTTGAACTCCTGGCTTCATGCAGTCCTCTCACCTCAGCTTCCCAAAGTGCTGGCATTACAGCTGTGAGCCATCATGCCCAGCCAGTTTTTTAAGAAAATTTCAAGTTGTAATAAAAACTTTTCAGAAATGTACAGATAAACTCGCAGTTTTAGAAATACACAGAATATAGCTGAAGGATGTGGTTCTTCCTACAATAGCCCATAAACCACAGTGCAAAATGCACTTCTCTATTTAAAAACCATTTGGGAAATTCCTTTTTCAGTGTCATAGAACAAAGTGATAAATAAAAAAAGATAAAAGGAGACAAGCACACAGGTACCACAGAGGATGAATCAGCCAGAACTGTCAGTCAGTGGGATAAACAATGATCCAGCCACATCACTCTCAATGTATGGGGCAAGATGGTTTTATTATGTTGAGTTTTGTCTTTGATAGTGTCTTCTTTCTGTATTAAGAAAACAGGGAAGATTAAAAACTATTTAGACCCTTTTCAAGTCTCCATTATGGCTAAAAAACAATCCTTAAAATTACTGAGGTTACTGCAGCTATGGAAAAATCATCTTGCTGGCCTATACCCGTATCCTGTTCTGTTTTCTATGCTGGAAATTGGAGATGTTGTAATAACCAGCATCACCATCTCACTGTTTAAAGCAAAACCAGGTTATGGATTCACAAGAACTTTTTTGCTTCGCCAGGGTTTCCACAGATACTACCAGACCAGGGACTTTTCTGGGAAGCATAATCAGGTGATGCCCACCTCCAGATTAGAAGGGAACAGCATTATCATTCTCTTTTATTTTTATGTTTTAATTCTCTTTTAAAATAAAAGCATTTAAATGTCTAGTTATAAGAAATAAAAAAGAGAATATAAGTTTGTAGGAGATACTTTTCCTTGATAGTTTTTATTATTTGGAAGCTTTTAAAACTTCATGTTTGTATTTCAGTGATTCTCTGAGACCATTTAAAATATGATCACCCTTTCTTTGATCTAGGAAGGCAACTTATCAAGATGTATATGTGTGTGCATATATATATATATATATATATATATGCACACACACATACAAATATATGTAGTGTGTCTTTATAAATATATATATATATATAGTATGTGTGCATGTTTGTGTGTATATATGTGTGTGTGTATTAGCATCTTCAAGCTCTGTGCTTTAACTGTTAATCCCAATTTTCTACATACCACTATATAAAAATCTTTCAATATATTTTAAGTACTTCTCTTTAAGCCAAAGTGTAAGCATGTTAAGTCATATTAAATACAGGCATACCTTATTCTATTGCACTTTGCTGTATTGCACATCACAGATACTGTATAGCTAGAAAACCCAGATAGAGGAGCTTCTTCCTCTTCTTCCCCACAATCCACACAGTGCAGGCAAAACTTGACAGTTCCTTCATAAGAAGAATATCAGGAACACATCACTAATTCAGATGTCAGATTTACATTAACCAACATCGGTATATGCATGCAAACCTTGACACAACAAAGAAAAGCTCCAGAAAAATAGCCTACATATTTTACTGTCAGGAGGGCTGTGGAGGCATCCTTAGGCCAAGTCTGTCGACTTAGACATGTATATAAAATTAGGTTTTCTTATTTAACTAGCTTGCCTATATTGCTTTTCATGGAAGCATCCTGTTTTTCCTACTTTAGCTAAATTAAATTTGTAAGGAAGAAGCTAAAATACTGAAATACTAGCTGACATGGGGAAGATAAAATAATTGGCCACTGTGAAAAGGACAGACTGTCTGGGGACAAGGGCAAGGCATGACTGGGCGCTGCAGCCACTCTTTTCAGTGTATTTACATTGTGTTGAAATTAAATAACAGAATTCATAACAAAGCATTATTTTGTTGACCTTACTCTGTTTCATATGGCAGGGAAATGAATAATATGTTTTAGAAAAGTTTTAATTATATGTTTTGCTTTATTAGTTTTTGTTTTAGTCTAGGTTTATATATTGAGAGATTTGTGTTGTTGGAAAATTTACCAATGTTGATTGCCTCTGTCATTAAATTAATACAAATTTTTTATTAATTTACTTATTAATTAATTACTATAGTATCTTCCAAAACTCTTAGATGAGCAATAAGAATCTTTCCAAATCTCTTTTGTGCTTTTTGGATTTTTTAAAAATTCGCTTCACATTGTTCCTAAGGGATAGAAGTTATTTGGTCAGAATAATTTCCAAAAAGCCTAAATTTTCTTCTAAGTATGCTAGGAAACCTTTGGCTCATTTTATGCAGGGAAATGATATGATGTCACTTTATTTTAAAAGGATCACTCAAGGCTGTTGTGCTCTGTAGATATTTGACTGGGGAACACCCCAAGCAAAAGGTGTTGGTGGCTTGACCAGGGCAGATGTAGTAGAAATGATGAGAAGTGGTCTAATTTAGAATATATTTAAGTGACAGGGAGATCAGAGCTTACCAATGGAGTAAACATGGGAACTTAGTAAAGGAATAGATAAAAAATGACTCCTTCTGAAGTGACCTGAGCAACTAGAGGGATGTCTTGTTCACTGCTGAGTCTCCAGCACCTATAACAGTATCCACATAGTAGGCACTCAAGAAATACTTTTTAATTAAGGCCAGCCTCATCCCAGCCTGTGCATACTGTTTCCAGTTTAATGCCTTCCATTCCTGCTTTGAAATTCATCTTCTTGCAAAAATAATAGTAATGACTAATATTTGTAGAGCACTTTCTATGTTTCAGGTATTATTTTAAGTGCCTCATATGTATTCATTCATTTAATTCACAAAAATTATTTGTTAGTTCAATTTACAGCTAAAAATTGATGCACAGAGATACTAAGTAACTTTCCCAAGGACACACACATAATAAGTAGAAGAGATGACTTTGAATCTAGGCAGTCTCGGTCTAACACTCAGTTTTGGAGCATTATACCATTCTGCCTCTGAAAATACTCAGGTCTTCATTAAACTGTGTTTTCTCTCATCTCTCATTCTTAGTGTATTTCCATTCTCTTGGCCTAGAACGATTTTTCTCCTTACTGTCTCATGATTCTTACTCATTCCTAAATGGCTCGACTGTATTAGATAAACTTGCTACTATCTTGTAATCTCCAGTACACTTATAGCACTGTGTTGCCATTGCAATACAGTATAATTGTTTCCTATACCAGACTACAAGCTTCAAGAGAGCTGGGCCATTGCTGCTCTGCTCATATGTGCATCCGTGGTACTCTACTCATACAGTGCTTAGCTCACCTCACAGGAATGAGAACCCATGATCTTTTACCCTTTCATAGCCTTGCATATGTATTCTGCCTGGAAAACCCTCTGCTTTCTCTCATGCCTTGTGTACTGGGCAAGCTTTTATTTATCTTCCAGCTTCAACTTAACAGTTTCCTGCTTTGTGAGGCCTCCTTTGAAACACTTGGTAGAGTGCAGAGCTCCTGTTTGAACTATCTTGATGGCCATCGACAGTCATGTACAAGTGTTTTATTTCCCCTTTATTAATATTTAACATACTATAGTATGTTCTATACTATGCATGTATATACTATGTATATACATACTATGTATGTATGTATGTATATACTATGTATATACATACTATGTATGTATGTTGTATGTATGTATTATAGTACATATAGTATATAGATTGTGACTCATTAGTGGGTAGTGATTTTGACTCATCAGTTTGGGGGGTCATGGCTAGGATTTAAAAAATGGAAAGAGAGTATAGACAAGCAGGATAGAAAAGAACGCATTGCATAGAGGAAAGCTAAATATTGGGAGGCTGCCATGTATAATGGAATAGAGCATGAATTTTTAAACCATACTCTCTGGACTCCAGCCCCAGATTTACTCTCATTAACAAAGTAAATGGTTGACTTTGGTGAAGTTACTTAACCTTTCTGTACTTCAGTTACCTAATCTGAAAAAAATAATGATAATAGGGCCTGTTTCCTAAAATAGTTATGATAATTAATTGAGTTAATAATTATAAACTGATTGGAACATTTTGCATATTTGTGCTTTTAAATATTGGCTTAATATATATTACACTCACATTTATACATGTGCTGAACTGCAATGTAAGTGTCTTTTTTTTTTTTTTTTTGAGATGGAGTCTTGCTCTGTTGCCCAGGCTGGAGTGCAGTGGCGCAATCTCCACCTCCCGAGTTTAAGCAATTCTCCTGCCTCAGCCTCCTGAGTAGGTGGAATTACAGGCGTGCACCACCACACCCAGCTAACTTTTGTATTTTTTCTTAATGTGGTTGTCATAAGGAATGAACTCTGCTCTAGACTGGAGTCTTTGAAAGCAGGGATTGTGTTTTCTTCACCTTTTAGGCCTCTGACTTACATAAAATAACCCTTTTTTGCTTGTTGACTTTCTTTCCAGAATGGATTAAAGAAACTTAAAGTTAAAACTTTGTAGGCTGGATGTGGTGGTTCACTTCTGTAATCCCAGCACTTTGGGAGGCCGAGGTGGGCGGATCACCTGAGGTCAGGAGTTCGAGACCAGCCTGGCCAACATGGTGAAACCCTGTCTCTACTAAAAATGTAAAAATTAGCCAGGCATGGTGGCACACACCTGTAATCCCAGCTACTCAGGAGGCTGAGGCAGGAGAATTGCTTGAACCTGGGCAGTGAGCCAAGATTGCACCATTGCACTCTCCAGCCTGGGCGACAAGGCAAGACTCCGTCTCAAAACAAACAAACAAACAAACAAAAAAAACCCCCCCAAAAAAACAAAAAACAAACAAAAAAAAACCTTTGTATTACACAGCTGTCAGAGTATAACTAGAAAATAGAAGGCAAATAAATAAAGTATGTAAATATGCTCTCCACTGGAATTACTATAGTTACTATGAGGGAACATTAAGTTTTTCTTTCAACTTCTGGGTAGACTGGGCAAAAAGGAAGATGTGAAGGACTACAGAATTCTCATTACCTGATGAAAAGGCATACATCAGTTCTTTAAGAGAGACAAGTTTTTCCTGATACTAAGCTCCAAAAGAAAGTTATTATATAATCTTATATAAGAAAAATTTGCACACCTAATGCAACAAAATAGTTATTTAGAGAGCTTGTCATAAATATTACATCGTCGTTAAGTTTTCTTTCAAACAAGATAGTAACAGGTAAAATAAATGATTACTGTGTGCTATTCTCTGTGTTAAGTGGTCCTTAAAACAACCCTATGAACAATAACCCTTGTTATTACTCCCAGAGACCAAGGCATGGAGAGGTTGAGTAATTTGACAAAGGCAATCTATTGTTATAAAGAAGCAGAAGCAATGCAGTAGAAAAAAAAGATGGTTCAAAGAGAGGAAGGAATGAATAAGCTGGAAAGAAAATGGATGACATATATTTGAAATCAATTTTCAGACTTTTCCAGTATTTCCAGGACTACCCTGGATCCAGAACCTCCCTTGGGGTTCAGTTCTACCAGAACTCAGTCGTTCTGCAATCATGATTCAGATTTCCATGAAATCATTTTACTTAAGCTTGTCTGAAACAATTTTTTATCCTATAACCAAAGTAGCCAAAGAAATGCATTGCTGATTAAGGGAATTGTTTTCTCAAAAGTTAGTTTGGCTTAAGGTTTTTCCACATCAATGTCAAGGTCAAGATAAATGATGAATCTCATTTCTTTTCTATATTTGAAATGGCCACACAGAAGTACAAAGGATAATAAATTCTTACCATGATAAGGAAGGAGAGAAAACAAATCAGAGATCTCAAAATTTCAGAAATATGTTTTCAGAAAGCAGTTGAAATATCACTATGGAAAAAAATGATATTTTGTAATGATAAAAGGAGTTGGCTCATCAAGAGGACATAAGCCTAAATGTTTTTGCTTCTGATAATAGAACTTCAAAAAAATGTTAAACCAAAACTGATAGAACGAAGAGAAGAAGTAGAAAAGCCCATAATTTTAGTTGGAGATTCCAACATCACTCTCTCAATAACTGGTAGAAAAACCAGTAGGAATATAGAAGCCTTGGACAATGCCTTTAATCACCTTAAGTAATTGACACTTATGGACTATTCCACCAAACAACAGTAGAACACATTATGTTCAACTGTGCATGGAGGATTTATCAAAGTAGATTATAGTCTGGGCCATAAAACAAATTTTAACATGTTTAAACAATTTAAATCCTTCCAACTGTGTTCTCTTACAAGAATGAAATTAAGTTAAAAATGATAGCAGAAAGAGTTTTGGAAAATCTTCCGAAATTGGGAAGCAAGACAACATACTTCTAAATAACCCACGAATCAAAGAAGAAATCACAAGTCAAATTAGAAAATATTTTAACTGAATGAAAAAGAAAACACAGCATATCAAAATTTGTGGGATACAGCTAAAGCAGTGCTTAAAAGGAAATTTATAGCATTAAAATGCTTGTATTAGAAAAATATAAATATCCAAAATTAATTTTCTAAGTTTTCATTTTCAAAAACCGAAAAAATAAAGCAAATTAAACTCAAAGTTAGTAGAGAAAAAGGAATAGTAAAATAAGAGCAGGAAACAAACAAAAAAACCAATGAAACTAATGCTGGTTCTTTGAAAAAAAATTGATCAACCATTAGTCAAACTGATCAGAGAAAAATAGAAGACACAGTTTACCAATTTGGGAAATGAAAAGGGACACATCACTACAGATTACACAAATATTAAATTGTTATTAGGAGATAAACTTTATGCTGATAAACTCAGTGACTTAGATGAAATGGTTAATAATAATAATAATAATAAAAGAAAAAGAAAAAAAAAAAAAAGACACTGCCAAAGTTCCCTTACATAGAAACAGATAACGGAAGAGATTTGTATTTATTAAAGACATTAAATTTATAGTTAAAAAAACTTCCTACAAAGAAAATTCCAGGCCCATGTGGCTCCACTAATGAATTCTACCTAACATTAGGGGAAGAAATAATGACAAACTCAACATGAACTCTTCAAGAAAATAGAAGAGGAAGAAACAGTTCTCAAGTAATTCTCTAGCAAATAATATGATTAAGCAGCTGAAAGATCTTCATGATAATGTTAATACAAACCTATCACATGTATTAATTAGGGTTAAGGAGATGATCAGGAAACTGAGATTTAAGTGTATTAAGTATATTCTTAAATGCAGAAAAGTAATATAGCACATGCTATATATATGTTATTTGTTGAATATAAAATATTAATCTAAAATAATAAAACCAGTAATATTTGAAAATCAGTTGTCCTAAAAACTTTACCCTGAATTGAAATCTCCTTTTATTAAATGCCAAATTTTCATGTGTGTATGCATATACCTATACACATACATGTACATATATATTCTGTTATATTGATTTATTTGCGTTTTCTTATATTAATGCCACTAATATTTTTATCAATATAGTTGAAATGCATTCTCGTATCTGGCAGACAGTCCCTTTTGTTCCAAATGAGAAAGTTTTTCTTGTATATTCACTGTTTTATATGAATTTTAGAATTATCTTGTCAAGAGTTGGGGAGATATCATTAAGCTTTTATTGGGATTGTGTTAAGTTCATATGTTATTTTAGGAGAACTGACATTATTAAAATACTGAGTCCCACATTAACAAGAACCTTTCATTTCAATGGTGTTGAATAATAGCATTGACAGCGGTGCCTCTTCACATTCCTGGCTTCAGTGAAGATGATTCTAATGTATCCCAAACAGAAAGCCTTTTGCCATAGGTTTTTAAATAGATACACGTTACCAAGATAAGGAAGCTTTTTTTTAGTTTCTATTTTTCTTAATCATGTGTGTTTTGAACCTTGTGAAATAATTTTCTAGCACCTACTAGATTATTATAAAGTTACTAGATTTTCTATTTTGAACTATTCTTCCAATCCTGAGATAAACTCTACTTACGATGGTTTCGATTTATTGACTTCTCTGTGTGTTAGTGTGCGCACGCGCGTGTGTGTGATTTTTGTATCTAAATAATAATGATATTGAGCTGTGATTTTTACTTTCTCATGCTACACTTTAAGGTTTTGTAAAATTGACTAAAGAATTTTTATCTTATTCAGTTAAAAGTGAGGGCAAATTAAAAATTTTTTCAGATTGTGCAAGGACCTAGAAACATCTCTTTCTCTGCAGTCTTTCTGGGCCCTCCCCCAGCGAAAGAAATTACAATGGTTACTTGTAATTTGTAAAATTGACTAAATAATTTTTTATCCTTTTCAATGCTCTAGGACATTTTGGATGAAATGGGAATTTTTTATGACTGAAAATTTGGCAGAACTCCCATGCGGAACTGAATAGTTTCTCACCTTTGGTGAGAGTAGGGGTCGGGGAAAGGGGGTAGGTAGGTCTTGTAATTGGTCTTCTAAGTCTTCTCCAGCTAATTGTTATTTTAAAAAAATAAGTGCCTATTTATGTAAAATTTTATATTTACTGCAATAAATTTTAACATGATATTTTCTAATAATGTTAAAGTCTCTTCTATATTTCTTGAAATATTCTCTGTATCTTGGAGGGAGTGTAAAGATAATGATGGCTAATAATATGGGGTCTAGGGTTGGACTGCCTCTGTTGATGAACCAGCGCCATCACTCACAGGTGTGCGATCTTCACCTTGTTAATTAAACTCTTTGTGCCGTAGTTTCCTCATCTGTAACATGGAGATTAAAATGATAGCACCTATCTCATTAAAAATGTTGTCAGGTTTAAATAGGCTAATTACATGTAAATTATTGAAAACAGCACCTGGCACATCATTAAGCATACAGTAAGAGTTAGCTGTTACTATAATTATAATTAGAAGCTTTTTCCATTTGTGCTACTATGTTTAGTGACTATCTGTTTTTGTTTTTCATGGTTATATTTGCACAGGTATCTTTTTCTTTTCACATAACCAGTTATTTCATTTTATGGGTCAACTTTTTGGTCTCTCTTTTATCATTTTATCAACTTACTGTTAATATTTTCTTCTCGGATTTTTATTTAGTATTATTTCATGATACTTGTTTTGTTAGGATTTTTTCCTATCATCCTGAGTTGAAAGCTAGCTTCTTCACTAGTATCAGTTGCTCCTGTTTTTTAGAAAATGCACTTAAATCTATAGCCTCCTTTTTAAATATGGTAATAACTTTTTTTTTCTTTCAATTCTAAATATGTGAAAATTTCCATAGTGGTTTTGCATTTAAGCAAAAAATAAATAAATTTGAAGTGTATTTCTAAATTTGCAGGTGAGTAGTTTTTGGTGTTTTCTTTTCTTTTTTTTTGTAGGGGATCCAGGATTGGGAAGTAAATCTTTACTCATGCTTAGTAAGTGTGTCATGGATGTATATCCATGGATGTGTACTAAATGTATCAATTTACAAAATTCCTGGTGTGACCAGTACATGGTCAGGTTTTATAAATATTTATTTTTTTTGAAAAATAAGTATATATTCTCTATTTGTTTGGTAGATAATTATATAAAAATCTCTCAGAATCTAAATATTAGTGTGAGGCTGTTATTTCAATCAAGCTAGGCAATTACTGTTCAAATATTTCTACCTCTACTTTATCTGTAAGTTTCTGAAAAAAATTAAAATCAATGTCTTCTCATTATTCTGTTAATTTTATGTATTTTTAAGCTATATTATTAGGTGCATTATTTCCTACCTGCTATATTTTTCAGTAAATTAATCTGTTTATAAATCTGATATTATTATGCTCTTTTAATTTTTTTCCACCTGAATTCTATTTTGTTTAATACTAATAATATTATACAAGCTTTCTTTTTGTTGGTATTTGCATTATTATATGGTAATACAAAAGAAAAATATTCTTGTTCTCTGCCTACTAATCTATTTTATACTTTTTAAAAAAAGTTTAAATCCAAGGCTCTTTTATTTCATCTTCTTGCAAATACTTTCTTTTGTTCTTGCAATGTTCTTATTGATATACTTTTGTATTTACTAATTCCATATTCTTAGTTATAACTAGTAATTTTCTAAATGTTTAGATAGCTGCAATAAAATTAATATGATATTCAGGAAAACAAGATCTTTATATACAAGATCTTTTATATATACACAGATGTTTTCTGGCCGAAGCATCAAAATGATCCATTGACTTTTTGTTTTTATTAATTTAGTTTTTATTATGTTCTGGAAGTTTATTGTATACATACAATCTGTGAAAACTCCTGGCTTCACTGTTCATGTGTGCAGTGCACACTTACTTTGCAACGGTAATTAAAGAGCACATAATTTGAAAGATTTATTTACATGACTTACAGTTTGGTAGTTATCTTTTAAGCATTCAAGTTTGACAGGGAAATGTATTCTAATTTATTTTTAGATAAGGAGAAAATCAAAATATGTTGAGTCAAATGAGGAACTATTTCTGTGATAGAAACTTAAAAACTCAAAGAAGAAATGAGATTAACTGCTGCTCTTAAGTAGTCAGAACTTGACATTTCTCTTAAGGTATTTCTCACCCAAGACATATAGAATATTTATATGTAAATTCTCACCCAAGACATACAGATTTCTCACCCAAGACATATAGAATATTTATATCTAAAAATATAGAACTGGAGTCGTCTTAAGAATCATTTGGTTTCTTTTTAAAATTTTATCAAAAAAGGGGCGCAAGAGAGTGTAGTTAACGGAGTACCAATGATTGATTTGTAAAAGATAAGTTCTATAAGTGTATATACTTTTTTCTCATGACAAAATATCATTACTTCACTAGAAGACATGCCATAGTAAGAGAAATATACATGCAGTTTTTGTTATTTACCCCTACACTATCTTCCATTACATTACTGAAAAGAGCATGAATAATGTTTTGTTTTCATTTTTAATTTATGTGATTTTTTCCCTTTGTATTTTAAACATTATATTTATCTTAAAATTTGTCATGTTTACAACTCAGTGTATACTATTTTTCTTGCCATTATTTTTAATATTTTTAAAGTATTATAAGGAAATATATGTTTAGAGGGAGCAATATTAGAATGTATATGACGAACCTATAGGTGTAAAGAATTGATTGTTTTACCTTTCTCAGAGAAAGCTCCTCATGTAGTTGTTTAATATGAAAGGTTTTTTCTTGAAAAGGTTAAAAAAGTTCTAATCAACTTTTGTACATTATGTAGAACTTCATTTTCTAAACTCTGCAAAAGAAAGTTTCATATTTAATGGGGAATCATGAATTATTCCATTTATTATCTACTTCCTCCTTTCAAAGACATGATCTGGATAAAAGGCGGGGTGAATAATTTCAAAAAATACAATACATTTTTAATGGGAAGGTGCAAACTACAGATTCTCATGACTATTAGCAAGTGTAGAGGAAACAGAATTTTACTTGCAAAACTCGTCAAACTCTTGCAAAGATAAAATGTATGACATACTTTAGTAAAAAAAAAATGCAGTGAGCTGAAGTTTTCTTTATAATGCAACTTGTTTTTACTAAGTTTGTTCTTTATATTCTCCAGCTTTTCATTTTTATTAAAAGTTTGATATTTCCCTGAATGTATATGGAAAGTTGATAGTTCTTTTATTTCTAATGCTGTATAGAGAGCTAAAAGAAAATTTTAAATGATGTTATTTGAGAAAAAGTTTTCCAAACAATAAAATTTCAAAAAATGTGGAGGGTATCATAGAATTATGTTTCAAAAAACAGAGTGTCAGTGTGAAGATGGGTGGTTTTAAAAAGAAGAACGCAACAGAGTGAATATCATATTCTATGCAGTTTTTTGTTAATAGAAATTATAAATACTAATTTAGACAAAAATGATCATTTGATGAGTGAGTATGATGAAATTTACATGTATATTTAGTCCACTCTTTGTAGTCCTGTGATATGAAACTCATTTTTTGTTTCCCTCCTCTTTTCCTCGTGTTTCTTCTTGTTATATTAGGACACAGAATATACCAGAATTGTATTACTTATTTGAATTTATTTTGTATCATTATAACTCAATTTAAAAGCTAAGATTATTTCCAGGGTTTATTTTTCAGCTTAGGTTTAACTGGTTTTTCTATAGTAGAGAAGTACAGTGTAATCTGAAAGAAAAGAACAAGAATCCATATGATTTGCTGCAGTTAGCCAAAGGTGTTTGGAGTCGTGTTGTAATCCCGGCTTGAAAAGACTGTCCCTGAAAAATTCTCCTTTAACACTCATTTAATATCTTTCCATGTGGAATCTTTGGCTTAAAATTTTTCTACACAAATTATTTTGTATAAAGTTTGAATTTCTCAAAGGAGTTTGGAAGTAATAAGACTTTTATCAAAATTGCATATGTAATTAAGCTCATATAAGGAGCTTTTCTTCCAATCCTTTTTTACCAAACTACTAAAGAAGTTTTCATTAAAGGCAGTTACTTTTTGTGAGAGCAACAAATGTTTCGAAAACCAACAGTATTTTTTTAAGTCTTAAAAATGTGTATGTTTGAGGTTTTTCAATAAAGAAAATGAATAATGCTAAAGTTCTGTGCGACAGCTACCGTGGGTAACTATTTTGGTAATACTCTCTATTGTCTGATGAATAGTTTATCCAATCCTGGTTGATAACAATTACTGTACTTCAAATATTTGATTAAATGGGAATCACTTGAATAACTCACTTTGAGCAGGTGGGCACATAAAAAATGCCTTTCTGTTATTAAGGAAATTATCTAAAGTTATTGTAAAGATTATAGTCCTGTACTATTTGCTAAATAAGCATGCTTTCCTCTGATATTTGTTAATAATCATCAATGAAAATACTGTTTGGTTTATAAACATTTGTTGATCTCACAAAAAGTGACTGCCTTTAATGCAAAACATCAGTTCTATCAAAATAGAATCTGTGAAAGAATTTCTGTCCCATTCTACACAAATATTTCATAACTTCTAAAATATAATCACCCATGTTGAAATGAATTCTTATCAGGCTATTGAGAGAATTTTTACTGATCGAATTTTTAGCTATTTTTATTATTCGTTGAAAGTGTTGTATTAGTGGTAGTACTATTTACAAAATGCCACAGGATAAACTTTATTCCTTCATTATTACTAGGTTTTTTTTTTAAAATAAAGGTTGAACTTAGGTTAGTTTTTTCAAAAGAGCATTTTTCAATTTGTATATATACTTTTAAAATGTTGAAAGTCTGACTATGCTTTTCTTTATTATTAATAGATAAAAAATCCAAAAATACAAAGCACAACTTGCATAGGTAACAGTTTCCTCTAAAGTTCAAATTAGTAAATGCGTAACTGTTTTGATAATCACATAAAAGTTCTGTTCCATAAAATGTTCTGGGAGGCAGATTTTATTTATGTATTTAAAATTGTTAAATTGGCCTATCTACCTAAATTGAGTCTAAATCAAAACTGAAACAGAATGCTATATTAATATTTACATTCTGACTTTTTGGCAATATTTTTATATTGCTTAATTTTTTCAGTTCATATAATAAAAGATGAAGTCATTTATTTGGATAGCAATTCTAAGAAATTTCTAGAAAAATTATAAATTAATATATTGCATTAGACAATTTCTTTGGAGTGAAGCTAAAATGTTATCTGAATCTTTACAAGGAGAATTTTATATAATTTTTATATATAATTTTATGTAAATTGTATATCATATAATTTAATATAAGTAATATAATATAAAATTTATATAATGTATAATTTTATATAAATATATAATTTATATATCTAATTATATATTTATATAAATAATATATAATGTATATAATATCTAATTGCATTTTATAAAAATTATGTATAATTATATATAAATTATGTAAATTTTACAGCAATGTATAAAATATATAATGGTAAAATATAAGCATATCACAATGTTTATACTTTCAAATTTTATTTTTAATCTTCTCTCAAAGTGAATATGATTCATAAATTCTGCAAAAAATCAAGATCATTATAACGGCTGTGATATTTAAATTATCATATGATTAGTCATAACTGAGATAATATTATAAAAAGAGCTTTTTAATTAAAATATGTTAAACTATAATACATTGAAATGATTGTATTGTGTTCATTATATGTTCAATATTCTTTAAGGAGGTTCTGAAATGTTTAGAAGACATTAATAACAATGTTCATTTTAATGATGAATTCTAGTTGTAATGACTATAATGAAAAATTCTTTTGATCCAAGTATAATAAATTCTACTTTTTGAGATGTTAACATGTAATAATTAAATTAAATCATATAGAAAATAAGCAGTAGTCATATTATTTATGATTGGTGGATGTATGAGATACAAAATGATTTGTTTTAGAGAATCCATCATAATTTAAAAGTGCTTTATATGTATTTTATTTGGATTAATAAAAATTTCTCGTTAAATATGTGAATGTTTAAGTGTAAAGTATTTTTCTAATTTTTCCAAAAATAAGAATTGGATGCTTTGAAAACTGTTAATCTATGATATGCCACCTGCCCTATTTACATTTTTAACAGTTGAATATTTGTTAACTGATCTCATAGACAGCTACATGTTTTGCTGTTACCAGATGGATGAGATAGAATACCATGCATAACTTTACATTTATCTTCTTTGTCAACTTATTTGCATATCAATTAAAATAATATCTGTATTAGGATGGATAATGAAAGTTATCAAATTTACGTGATGAAATTGCAGTTTGCTAAATTTCCAGTAGATGCCCCCAGAGACCAGTCAACTCATTGGAAATCCTTTAAATTTAAAGACCTTTTTATATTGAAACTTCTTTCTTGCTATATTTTGAAGTGCATGGAAAATAAGAATTCTAAAAATCTTAACTCACTAATGTTTCTTACAAAATACATATATATGGCTGTTGGTAGCCCAATTCTTAATCATTGCTAATCAATACTATGACTAATAATTGTGAACAACCTGAGTGTGTAAAATTAAGAAAAATGCTTTCAGTTTTCATTGTAATTCTATATGGCTTTAAAGTAAAAAGTCATTTTAAACACTGTCAAATTTTATGTCTTTTTAACTTCTCTCTCTTTATACATTTATATGGCTAGGAAAATGCTATATTGTTATTTTAGCTTTTGGGAAAAAATAGCATTTTTACCAAAAACTATAAAACATAAACAACTCATATAATTTTTATCAGTTAGTGTGTGTATGTCAAGAAATGACTTTTTTCATTCTAATTACAGTATACATAATATCTACCTACACCGAAAAAGATAGGTAAGAATAGTGATTCACTTTATTCCAAGGAAATTATATTAACTGAAGCTATTTAAGTATTAATTTAAGTCAATGTAATTATCCCGTAGGTGATTCCAGGAACATTTATCCCTACCATATGAATGTAAAACTGTATAACTGACACATGGATAACCCACTCATGACTTATAAATATTAACTTAATGAAATAAAATTATTATCCTGACTTTTGATTAGATATTACATATCTTTTGATTTTATCTTTGTCAGATTAAATGAAAATTTTATGATCTTGTTTTAAAGTATGGTTTTTTTTATTGAACCACTTTTGAAATATTTCACTGAATGTAAAGCTTCATCTTGATTCCATAATTCAGTTTATCCTATGAAAAAAATATGTTAAATATATCAGTCATATAATTGAATATACAATAATGCCTTTGATTTTAAAAATTCACCCAATAACTAATACAAAGACCTACTTAGGTGGTTTTATATTACTTATTAGATGTATTAGTTTAGGTGCAGAGAGAGTAAAATAAATTGTAATTTCTATTCATTGCATCTGTTCATCTTTTTTATATTTATAGAAGTATATGCTTTTTATCCTTTTAAATGTTTGTCTTTGTCAGTGTTTTTCCTGTTAGAGTTTACGCCCTTGAGTGGGAACCATATCCATTTAATTTGCTCTTCCTGGATGCTGCTGGCTGTCTGCTCTCTCCTTTTAAAGAGAAGGATTTTCTGGGGGAGTCACAAAATGATACTGATCTCTGTCTCCAACCCAACCTATACATGGATTGCCATGGATAAACAGAACGGCTTACCAATTGAAAGGTTGCATCATAATTGTCAAATAACATCAAATTCCTAATCAATACAAATAAATAAAACATTGTGTGGAGGAGGAGAAGAAGAAAAAGCAACAACATGTGATATAATAGGAGGCAATGTAGGGAAATGGGAAGAATTCAGAATTTGCAACCAGAGGGATCTGGGTGTGAATTCCAACTCTGCCATTTACTATTAATAACTTGTATGGCTTTGGGCAATTCACAACCTCACTGAAGACAGGTTTTTTAATTTGTAAAAATTGAAGTAGTACTTTATACAGTTATTGTGCCAGTTAGAAATGATGTCTACACAGTGCCTGACACATTGTGGGTGCTCTATAAATAGTAGCTATTCAAAATAGTTTAAGGCGGAATTTTAAAACACTATAATATCTCCATGGCTGTTTAGCAGTAAATTCTCCATTTCTCAGCATCTCTTCGTATTCACCTGCTGTGGAGTTATGCCATATTGTTCAGCTCTGCTTTCTGTCAGTTTCTAGATTTTTTTAATGTCTGCATTTTTTTAGGGAGATGTTGATGTGAATTCAAAACAGTTAACAGCATCTCCATTAAATGAATAATGCCCTTAAATGGCAATAAAACCCATATGAAATGCTTGACTACTTAATTTCATTCTCAAATGCGTTCTCAAGCTGCATCCCTTATCCCATTGCAGCCCCAAGTATCGGCAGTGGCAAAGATCTTCCTTAGGATACATTCAGCATGTCCACGAATGTGACAACTTTTGCTTCTGTGAATGGCACATTTTTTTTCCTGTCAGATGAACTCTCCTCATATTTTGTAACATTAAATCTCTCCATAAATTTTACCAGCGTTCTCTATTTTCATCCAGTATCGTGGCATCAGTTCAAGAAGATTTTTCTTTTTCTGATGCTTAAAAACAGCATCTGTTAATTTAGACTAATATTCATAAAAGTTTTTTAATGTGTAAATGAAACCAAAGCCTAAAAAGTTTATGGCCAAATGAAATAACGATTAAGCGAATAAATCTGAGTTTTGTTTATATTTCTATTTGTGTTTAAAACAATTCTTTCATATAGCAAGTGAACTTTGGCTATGGTTCTCTGTTATGAAATTTAAAACCTGAGAAATTCAAATATAATGGTAGAGATTGACATTCCTTTTTTTTAGATAGCTGATTTATTTTAATAAAAGAAGATAAAGAAATAATTTGCATTAACTATGAAGGTTTAGATAGGAACCTATTTATTAAACCACTATAATTGTCTTTTCTTGCTCTCAAATATTAGCAATGAGGCTTAAACAGTAGCATATTTGTATGCATAGGTATGTGCGCATGAGTGTAAAAAATAGAGATGATACCAGCATAGTTCTATATGCATATTTAAATACATTTCTATTTGTAACATCATCTGTAAAGAATGATCTTTTTTAAAAATGTACTAGAAATTTTAAAAATTGATATTAGTTATATATCATAGATGTTTGAAGCTGAAAGGTGTTGTGGAAATGATTGTCCAACCCCTTCTGAATCACTTAGTGTTCTTTGGTCACAGACAGCAGAAATGGATTCTGACTAAATCAAGTGGAAATGATTTTATTGGAAGGATATAGTAGAATTTAGAGGAGAACCCAGATCAGAAGAAAAAGACCAGACCCAGCCCTCTCGAATGGATGTAGGTAGCAGGAACTACGAGAGAATCTTGTCAAGATTCTTCCAGATTGATTGAGCACCAGCAACCTCCTACACCTTTATGTTGCTTGCCTCTGGTTTCAGAATTTTGGGAGAGAGACCAGTTGGCCTAATTTGGGTCAATAACCCACTCCTTGGCTAGGGAGTCCCTGCATTTTCATGCCACCAAGACTACATACAACGTGGGATTGGTTATTTCTGAAATACTTTTAGAATGTGCCTCCTGTGGACGTGGAGCTAGATGCTGGGTAGACCAAATCCAGCAAAAGCACCTTTATCTTCCAGGTGGGGAAAATGAGGCCCAGAGAGTGATTTTTCTGGATTTCTGACCCTGTTGTGATTAGAACTGAGATGGCCTTCTAACTGCCCTATCTAGCATTTATTTGTATCATTTATGGTCAATTTTAATTTTTATCTATTTATTATTTTCTTCATTTTGGCCCCCAGATGTCTTCTTCACTCCTAGGAAGATCGGCTGGCCACCAGTGCATACACATACAAAGGTGGCATTGCTTGTGTGAGGCAAGATTCCAACCCCTTGTCCTCTCAGGCCTCCTATGTCACCCCCCAAACTGCCTTCTAGGGTAACACGTGGAGGTCCCCTCAGGCTCCTGAAACTCCAGTTATCTGAACCTTAACTCATTATCTTTCCCCAAACCAGTTCATCCTTTCGTGTTCCCCTCTTCAGCAAATTACTAATTAACCCATTACCCAATCCCAAAACCTGGTTTTTATCCTTGCTCCTCCCTTTCCTTCACTCCTGATATCCTTTGAGTCACCAAGTAACCCATACTTTTGTCTCCCTAAAATGTTTTGAAATCACCTACTTCTCTCCATCCCTCCAGCTTTACCCTGGTTCCACCCCCAGCACCTCTCCTTTCCGCAACCACAGTCTCCCATCCGTTCTTCCTGCTCCCGGTTTTACCCTCCTCCCCTCCCTTCTCTTGGATCAGGTGTGAATTTCTGACTCACAGACTCGAGAATGCTAAATTGAAAGTCTTTATTTTTTTATAACTTAATTTTAATTCCTGGCCCTGAGCCTTGATCCTCCCTAGTGTAAAAATCCAATCTTGTCACTCTCAGGTAAAGTCAGTCCAATTCGGCAGTTTCTCAGGTTGTTCAAGATTCTAAAACTTCTTCCCCTCACCCTATTTTCCTACACAGAGACAGCATCGCACTACTGGGGGCTTCAGGGGAGTAGAGTTACTAGATTTAGCAAATAGAAATACAGAGCATACAGTTCAGTCTGAGTTTCAAAAACAAGAAATTTTTTTTTAGAATAAGTATGTTCTATGCAGTATTTGGGGCATACCGCTAATAAAAAAATCATTCATTGTTTATCTGATGTTAAAATGTACCTGGGCATCCTACATTTTATCTGGTAACCCCCTGGGGTAACAGCATTTATTTTCAGATCTTGACCTGGAACAAGCTTGTCCAACCCAGTGCCCATGGGCCACATGCGGCCCAGGATGGCTTTGAATGTGGCCCAACACAAATTCATAAACTTTCTTAAAAAGGCTATGAGATTTGTTTGTGATTTTTTTTAGCTTATCAGCTATTGTTAGTGTATTTTATGTGTGGCCCAAGGCAATTCTTCTTTCAATGTGGCCCAGAGAACCCAAAAGACTGGACACCCCTGACTTCCTGGACTTTGTAATTGTCACTGCATTTGTCTGGCCAGTATCCATTCCTTCCTCCATCTTTGCAGACATAGCTCTAGTTTTGTTTGGGGGCAGTAACATGCCCAAGAGCAGGCAGGGTATTTGTTTTTCCAGACTCCTTGCACCAAGGTGAGGAGTGGGGCTGTGACAGGGTTCTGGCCAATAAACAAGTGGAAATCTGCTAGTGGTTGCAGGAATGTTTCATTTTTCCCTAAAATAAGGGATGCCAGTGCCACCCCACTTTCCCTTTTCTTCCTGTCTTGAAAGTAGACATAATTTCTGAAGCTGTAGCAGCCCTGTAGCAACCAGTAAGGGACCAGAAAGAGGGAAAGTCAAGATAACCCCAGAGACATGGTCTTGAACTTGCCAGGCTACTGAACCAAGGCCCTCAGCTGCCTGCCTTTAGGCAAGAAAATTAGAAACCTCCACTTTTCACAGCACTGTGAGACAAATTTCTTTTACTTATAGCTGAATGCATTCCTAGCTTATGAGGTCCTTTACATGTGTCCATCTCTGATGTACTTGATCCGTCTTTGTTCTATCAGCTCTGGAAATATGCTGACCTGAACCCTTCAGGAGCTCCCCAGTACTGCTCATTTCCGCTTTAGCTGTGTCTTCCTTCAGTCCCCAGTGGGTAGCCCATGAACAGTCATTAGGATACATCTCCTTGCTATGGCCAGATGACATTGTGACAGACGTATCAGCCCTCTCCTCCCAGTAACTTCTGGGCCACACATGATGCCCACTAGAATATTAAGTCCCGTCTCCTATACCATTCAGGGGCTGTGGACAATTACAGGGCTGGTTCTGGTCCTCCTCTGCCTAGAAATGCTATGCAGGGACTTTTGCTGCCTTTGCATGCCCTTGCGTATGGGGAGGTGGGGAGAGGGATGTTGGTAATCCTCCCTGCCTTCAAGAACCCTAGATGGGAAACAGGATATGAGTGTTTTCTACTCTTGGCTCCCACTGCATTTCACAGGATGTTGACTTTTCTACTCTCTGAGCCCCTCCATTTGACTGGAGTGAGGAAGAGAAAGAGAACATGGCCCTCCAAGCATCTCACTGCCTTTCTCCATACTTTCCTCCTCTATCGCAATTGGAGGACACGAATAAGTAACAAGCACTATTCCTTTTCTCTTCCCCATTTCAAATATATCTTATTCTCATACTAAATGTTGGCTTTTAATCTTTTGACCTAGGATCCATGTGGTCTCTTTATTCTCTTTATGGACTAGTTCTATAACAACCTGACTGCCATATAGGGGAAGGTTGCAGTTCAGCTGGGACGCTTCTTCCAGATGACTTTTGTAAAATGCAGTCTCGTCATGTCAGTTCCCTGACTCTGATCTCCAATAGCTCTACCTCCCTCCCAGCTTGGAGTCCAAACTTCTCACTGTTGCTTTTACCTTAAGGTCTCTTCATGATCTGGTCCCTGCCTTTTTTCTAAACTTCCTGTCTCACCACTCTCCTGCTTGCCACTCCTTATTTGTTTGTTCTCTACCTAAGTTGATCCACTGCATAAGAAATCCTTGGCAGATGCAAGTCTAGTCACTTTGTTTTATTTTGTTATTTGTTTGTTTTTTTGAACTCTGTAGGTGAATCTAATGCATAATGAGGAATTGAGAAGCAGCAGTGAGATTTCACATTTCCCAGAGTATTTTCACATACCTAATTTCATTTGGTTCCTAGAGGAATCCCATGATGTAGGTAGCATATACTAATATACACAGCTTAGAGAGGAGAAGACTGGAGACCCAGGGAGGTGAGGCAAAACTGGACTCAATCTTGGTGGTCTGGGCTGTTTCCACTCCACGGTGAATTTTTGTTGCCAGTAGTAGCACATCATGTCGTTTGTCCTATATTTTTTTAAAGAATATAATATAATTAGTATAAAGCTATATCTTTTGGTATCTAATTGTTCTTTTAATGGAATAATAGCCACTACACAGCTATTATCTCACAATTCTGTTTATTTCCTTTCTAGAAATTTTCATGATTTGAAATTATTTCTCATTTGCTTACTTATTTGTTAGTCATGTTCTGCCCCTAGAATGTAAGCGTCACAGGGCATGGAATCTATTTGGTCTAGAACAGTGCCTGGCACTTAGTAGGAAACTCAGTACCTATTTGTCGCTTGACTAAATGGAATATTCATTTGTCACTTTATCTTTTTGCATTTGATTATTGAAGTTAGAATATAATTATTAATCATTAACTTAATTCTAACTGAAAATAATTTAAAAATATATAGTTAGTAATAGATTTCAATAAATATTTTCTGCATGAATGAAAGAATGATGAACTTCTGTAACATACAGTGAAACTGCTAATATAGAGAGAATATTGTTTTGATATTAAATGGCAAGTTTTATTTTTGCTTGACTTGTTGGGGTTTTTTCTTTTTTTGGTGGGAGGCTGTTGTATCAAGTATTTTTTAATATTCATCAGTCAACTAGCTTATTTGTCCTTATCAAATGGAGCTCAGCTCTGGAACTGATATGTTTATAATGTAATTTCATTAAAATTACTGTATTTAGATAGCTCCTGGCATCTTTCATTAAGCAGAAGTTGTTAAATTATAAGTGTTTGAGGCAAAGATCTTTTGATAGTTTTCAGTGCTTTCACTGGCAGAAAAGGCAACATGATTCAACCTTTAATCATTAGAGAATGAAAACGCTGTGCGGACTGAAAGGATTAACATAAACCTGAGAGTGTTCTGATTCATATTCCCAGTTATAGGAACCCCTACAAGAAGAATATCTGTGTGGACATGCTGCGAGATGGTTATCATAAGTCCTTCACCGAGCTCTTTGCTCTGATGGAGCAGTGGGATGCCCTGAAGGAGGCTGCGAGAGTCAGGTCCCTCTTCTGGCTGCAGAAGCCCCTGGAGGAGCAGCCTGATAAACTGGATTACTTCTACTATTACCTGACCAGGGCTGAGGACGCTGAGAGGAAAAGTAAGTGGTGGGACTGTGGGCAGAGCACAGAAGGAGCCAGAACAGCGAGCTCCTGGGAGAAGATTCCAGATTGTTTCATGTATGAATTTGAAACATTAAGACAACTTAGCACACTTCAACCCAGTCAATTAAGCATCTTTATAGAATTAAGGAAAGGGAATGTTGGATCACGAGGCTGCCCAGGCACGGGGGCATTCTGGTGATGTCCTTCCGAGCCAGGGAAGACAACACATAGCACCTAATAATATCTCCAGAACTTCCCCATGAATTAACATAGTTCCTATCATTAGGTTTAAACTTTCTACAGTTTTTCTGT
Source organism: Pongo pygmaeus (assembly GCF_028885625.2). Lineage (NCBI taxonomy): Eukaryota > Metazoa > Chordata > Mammalia > Primates > Hominidae > Pongo > Pongo pygmaeus. The sequence continues at coordinate 159,807,828 of NC_072376.2, read as the reverse complement.
ATACGTAATCTGAATATTGACTTTCATACAGGAGATACTTTCAAAGAGTGCTATAACTTGAAAATCACACTGATTTTCCTAAGTTTAGATAGTGGACTTTGAAGTTTGGGTCAAGAAGTCCTACTGATTTGAATCGGAGAATTTGTCTTTGTAAATAGTAAAAAGACATGAAAATCCTGCAATTCACAATTGCAAATAAAATTGTCAATTTTATATTTTCCATTACATCATTTCTAATAAATTTTTTGTATTTCAAAATTTTCCAGAAAGTTAGTATACATTCCAAGTATTAAATATTTTCATCTCTACACTAATTATACTGATATTGTTGTCATAAATATTTCTTAGTTACATATTAGGAACTGGTCATTTTAACTAGTCATCTATAATCAAATAAAAAAAGGAAATTCTAGAATTTGGCATGTAAATTTGGTATTCTAAATTATTCCTTTCTCCAAATTTTTGGGGGAAAATACCACAGGATTCAAAAAGAAAAACTCAGGCCTCAACATGACGATGTCTACATGTCATTTCAGGCTTTTCTATGAGAAAATAGGGTATTAGCAACTTTTTGTTACCCAATGGTACCATGGAGAAAATTTATGGAGTCGTGTAAACAACATTAGAAGAGTCTCTATATGTTGGAGCCAATACATATTTCCCATCAGGTTGTGAACTGACTTATGAGTATGAGACACACAAAAATGTGAACAACAAAACAAATGAACTAGGGTGTGTGTATGGCAGGGGTGGGATAGGAGGTGGTTATTTATATTATGAAAAGGGTTTCACTGCAGGACGGATGTGAAAAAAATATTTTGGTGAACTTTAAAATATTATTTACAATTATTTCTCAAGAAATTAACTATTGTAAATAAAAAGTGCTATTGTAAAAAACCTCCATTTTGGCTGGGCGCAGTGGCTCATGCCTGTAATTCTAGCACTTTGGGAGGCCGAGGCGGGTGGATCACCTGAGGTCAGGAGTTCGAGACCAGCCTGGCCAACATGGTGAAACCCCGTCTCTACTAAAAATACAAAAATTAGCCGGATGTGGTGGCAGGTGCCTGTGATCCCAGCTACTCAGGAGGCTGAGGCAGGGAATTGCTTGAACCCGAGAGACAAAGGTTGCAGTGAGCTGAGATTGCTCCATTGCGCTCCAGCTTAGGTGACAAGAGCAAGACTCCATCTCAAAACAAAACAAAACAAAACAACCTACATTCTAGTATTTGCCCAAAATTCTACAGTGATATTTAAACTGAAAGTAGAACTAATTAAGATAATATTTGCTCATTAGCTGTTTTAGTCCATTGAATTTTATCATATTCACTGTTTTAAATTGAGGCTTTCATTGGAGAGAGTGTAAATATAAGCTAAATATGTCACTTGTCATAAGGTGTCATAGATGTGAGCCAGCTTGTCATAAAGCTTTTTCAAATTTATAAGAACCTAAAATGCCAAATAGTCTATTTCAGGGTAGAAAACATTTTAATATATAATATTTCTTAAAGAAAAGTTACTACAAGTAAAAATGTTTCTCCAATCCAAAAGTTAACAAAGTCTAACTTTTTGTTTTGTTTTGAGACAGACTCTTGCTCTGTCAACCAGGCTGGAGTACAGTGGTGTGATCTTAGCTCACTGCAACCTCCTTCTTCCAGGTTCAAGCGATTTTCCTGCCGCAGCCTCCCGAGTAGCTGGGACTACAGGCACAAACCACCATGCCAAGCTAATTTTTGTATTTTTAGTAGAGACGGGGTTTCACCATGTTGGCCAGGCTGGTCTCGAACTCCTGACCTCAAGTGATTCTCCTACCTTGGTCTCCCAAAGAGCTGGGATTACAGGCATGAGCCACTGCACCTGGCCCAAAGTCCAATGTTATAATAGCCAAAGTCTCTTCTGTAGGATTATCTCCCACAAAATGCAGTGGCTTTTGACTGGTTGAAATATACAAAAATAAAATTATTACAAAAGTATTACTGGAAAAACTTCAGCTGAAGGACATGTAAACATTTGTGCCACCTTTTTTCAAAAATTGTTATAATTTTTTTTCCACATTCAACACATGAACTTTATTGGAGGAAAATTGTGGTTTGAATTAGGGATGTACCAGAAAATGACATATGCACATTCACATTTATTAATTTGAATGAATCCTAAATCTTAAAATGTGTATGTATGCCTAGAATATAGAAATATGTTAATAGTATCTGAAAGTTCCATTCCATATGGTTGTGACGTTAGAGACAATTTTCCTGAGATAGCATGTAACTGAGCATTCTCGTTGCTTCTCATTGGAAGAACCATCACTCTAGGGTCACAGTGAAGTTCATTTAATCAAAGCTATGGCACTAACAACAGTCATCTCAGGTCAGTTCTATCTCTTGAGACTTACAGAGCAGTAACCTAGAGTTATTTAAATTACTTTATAAAACACTTGCTGTTTTATAGCAAAGATGTGTTTAAAGTAAGCCAGTCATTTCTTTTTGGGTTATTTTCCATTTGTTAAAGTGTTTCTTTGTCCCTGATACTTTTTTTAAAAAATATTATCCATTTTCGTGAATCACTGCTGTGCCATCTGTGACATCTGATTTGAGCATTATGCCCCATGGGGCTAGGGAAGAGATGACAATAATGGTAATGGGTAAGAGAATCAATAGATAATTCAAACATTATTTACACTTGACTTTTAAATTTATTAAGGGCTGAGCAGCAATTTTTTTCTAATAATGTTTGTTTAAGATACACAAATTATGTTCTACTAAAGCAAAATTCCACAGGTATTTACAGATTTGATGTAAAGCAAAACAAAACAATTTTCTGGCAAAATAAGCTTGAGAAATACCCGGTGAACTAACATTGAGGTTAAGCAGGTTGATTTATTGCGGGACTAATCAGAGAATTTAGCATGCTGATGTATATTGTGTGGTTTACTGAAAAAGGAAATTTGCAAAAATGTTTTTCAAATTTATTTTATTGTAGAAGCTTCTTTTTAAGGAGCATAAGAAACCCACAATAAAATTGATTTTCATCTTCTGAATATACCTGCTGACAATTCAAGAAGTGGTCTACAAGCAAGGAGAGAAGGCTACTTGTAGCCTTTGTAAAGGGCACAGGACATGTATTTGGACTGCCCAAAGATTTGAAACTTGAATATATTCTTTTATATTTAATATTCTAGAAAATCATCCTTTTTTTCTAGAAAAATAGCTTAGCTGACAAGTAGTCTTTAAATATGTAATCTTGGTAGCTTATCTAACTCATTCCTAAAAAAAAAAACCTTATGAAATGTTGCAAATATTTTTACATTAAGGTTTAATTACTAAAATATAAAAAAATTGTTTCAGGACTACATATATTTTTAATTTTATATATATATATACTTTTTATTAAAGTGGAAAATATGAAATGTTTTACTTACTGGCTTCTAAAAGCAATAACTCTCTAATCAGTAAATATAACCAAGAATATGAAATATTACAAAACAGACTTCAGTGTTGTATTCACATTATGTAGGAAGTTCATAATGGAAAGACAAAGCACAGAAATATTCTGAGGTGGGAGTATTTGCATCAGATAAATAACTTAGGTCATGCTCTACTTTTCACCTGAGCTGTCACCTGGTGTGAGTGTCCTCGAAAAGCAGAATGGCTCTCCAGAATCCCCAGCAACTTCCAGGATAGGGAGACCTTTTTATTTTGTTTTCCAGTTATTAAATTTATTTTGATATAAATGTTAATTTCCATTGGAATTTTAAAGAAGTATATGTAAAGGAATAGAATCGGTTTTAGAAATTTCTTTTGAAACATTGGGGTGACTTACTTACAGTTCTGCAAAACGACCCTTTGTTGTAATCAACTTGTTTCATTTTTTCTGAGTTTTGGTTTTAATCTTATAGGTGTCCTAGTGGGCAATATTTTTGATAATTGTAATCTCTTCAGGAATATGTGGGTTGACTCCTCTGGTAGTAGTGAACAATTAATATCAGTGAATTTTAATAGGTAATGATTGTTATTAAAAAATTATTGGAAGGGTAACCCAGAGGCCACTGCATTTTATAATACAACTATGCTTTCAGCATAAATACAAGAGACATAAATATTATGAATTTGTTCATATTCACCATTATAGTGGAGTTTACAGGACTGAGACACGACTTATGAACACACAGACATATTTGTTTAGGTTTACTATCACAGTGGGGTTTATAAGACTGCTTCACAATTGACGGACACACTTTTTACGTAGATATAGGTTAGATACCCTTTAGGAAAAAAAACCTACGAGAGTTTAATTAACAACTTTCTGAGTAAAAACGACGAATATTTATGCATTCCCAGCAAAAAAATACCCATAGAAAACAGAAGCATGGAAGTCTACTCTTTCTTAACATTGCTAGAAATTTGTATTGCTAGAAACATTGCTTGAAAGCATGTGGAGCTTATAGGGTCATTCTGATCATCATTTGTTGTATCTATCAGGCCCATGACATTTTTATGATATGAAATACCTTGGTATTTTCATATCCATTCTGCCTTCTTCATTTACATTATCTTTTGCCGTGGCTGAGAAACATTGCCATCTCTAGAATCTCTAAGTACTTTCAAACCTCCAGTGGGAAAAGTACTCAATGATACTACATAATCCTTTCTTCCAAAAGTGCTGAGCACGTTGCTAGTAGGTGTTGTCCTGTCCTACATCTTAAAGCCTCCTGTTTCAACCAGATAGTGTCAGTTTCCCACATGTTCTAAGTTTTCAGAAAGGCTTTTGTTGCTTTACTCATCTGCACATCCTTTAATTAATGTAATTAATATAATAGTTAAAATAAATTAATTTTTGCTTTTAGACCAAATTTTTAAAATTGGTAATCACATCTTTAAGGAAAAATAGGAAATAAATGTCATGATATTGGTTTGCCATTCTAAAGGGTGTGCCATGAGACATCTTTCTAATGCCATTCGTGGTGCTTTTCTCTCTTTGAAGAATCCTTCGAAGATGTATATAATAACTTGTATGCTCTGGCCTGTTACTTCAATAATTCTGAAGACAAGTGGGTAAGGAACCACTTCTATGAACGATGTTTTAAGATTGCTCAGCTGATCAAAATTGACTGTGGGAAGAAAGAAGCCGAGGCACACATGCATATGGGTCTTCTCTACGAGGAAGATGGTGAGTGGGCATTTGCCAGGATGCCTTGGGTGTGTTTTGGTGGATCCTGAGATCACACAATGGAAAAAACACGTGGTGGTCGAGAAAAAGACCTGAGATTTCAGCATAATCATGCATATTATTGAGATCAAAAAGCAAAGCCATGTGACTTGTGGACCCAGCTTCAGTATTCCTTGCAGAATATTTTTTGCAGAATCCCTTGCTCATGCTTCTGCCTCAGTGCTCAGCCTACAGTTCCCACCCGGTAATATCCTCACCAAGAGAAAGCATCCTCCCCAACCCCTCCACAAACAGGATGAAAAGAATGAAAGGTATACTTTGTGATTTTCATAAAGCCCAATGCCCCTTATATGAAAACCAAGAAATATCTGTATAACTCACATACCACCTCATCATGGTTTTTAAAATAATTCCTGAATGTAATACTCATTTAAAAATAACTTCATGCTTAATAATGTTAAGACAAGCCAAAATCTAAAACAACAACAAAATTGTCAGAAATAGATATCGTGTAGTGGCTGATCAAGGATTGCAAATAGGAATTTAACAATGGAAAATTTTTATGGCAGAATAGTGTGTAGATAATATGCAAAGAAAATATAGGGAAACATGAAAAGATTTGATCTTGAGTAACGCCATTTCTTCCCTCAAAACACTATCTCGTTTTGCATAGAAGTTTTTACTTTGGTGAAACTGCTAAATTTTAAAAATAGTTATTATTTTGTGACTAGGACTGCATAAGACTTTGAAAGTGTTTCAGGAAGTTGCAGTTCATGTGATTGTAGCTAAAGCTCACGAGGCGCCTGAACATGGTCAGAAGCCACCATGCGTGCTAGACACAGGGAGTATTAGAAAAACTCAGAGAAGTGAGAGATCATGCAGACTAGATTCAAGGAAGGCACGATGCAATCAGGAGGGACTGGCAAGGGACTTGGAAGATGGGTGGAATTTAGGCTTGCAAATAAATAGGAATATATTCTGTGAAGAGGGAACAGTGTACACTAAAGCATAATTAGAGCAACTGGTAAGAGGGACAACCTGCGTCCAGTGGGAAGTGTGGGGGTGTTTTTTGGAATAGTTAAATGATTTTTTTAACTTTTAAGTTCAGGGGTACGTATGCAAGTTTGTTACATAGGTAAACTTGTGTCATGGGGTGTGTGGTATAGATTATTTCATCACCCAGGTACTAAGCCTAGTACCCATTGGTTATTTTTTTGTGATCCTCCCCCTCCTCCTGCTCTGGGAGACCACAGTGGGAAGGTAGAATAGGGATGCACCAGCAGTCAGAGCTTGGACTTAAGCTTCTGTACACGGAGGGCAAGGAAAGGAGTGTGATATCAGTCTGTCTGTGATACAAACTGTGAGAGGAGGGAAAAAAGGAAGGGAGGTGGCTAGGAAGCTGCTGCACTCAATGTAATTAACTCGGATAAAACAATGGAAAACTACTGTATTTAAGAGAACATATTTAAGTATTCCACTGCAGTGCAATCTATAGTATCCCAGAAAAGGGAATTAGCTAAACGTATTTAGCAACATCCATGCAACAGAGTTCTGTGCAGTCATGAAATAGGTTAAAGCAAAAGTCATTGGTTCATTCAACAAGCGGTGATTTAGAACCTAGTGTCAGGGGATAGAAGAATGAACAAGACAAAGTCTCTGCCCTTGTAGAGCTTACATTCTTCTAGGAAAACCAGGTCTTAACAATCAATAGCTATGTAATATAATATTAAGTCAGTGTTAAGTGCTACAATAAATAATAAAGTAGAGCAAGGGGATACACAATGGTTATCACTTTATATAAGGTGCTTATCTATTATAAGGTGAGACAGCAATGAAATGAGGGAGAAGCCCTTGTGAAAATCTGAAGAAAGGGGTTCCAGAAGGAAGATGCAATAAGTGCGAAGGTCCTGAGGCAAGTGCATGCTGATCATTGCCTAAGGACCAGCAAGAAGGCCAGTGTGACTAGAACACAGTGAGTGGAAGGTGGGAAGTGGAAGAAGCTGAAATTAGACAGGGAGACTTAGGATAGATCACACTGGGGCTTGTAGACCAAGGTAAGGACTTTGGATTTTATTCCAAATTAATATAGGAAACCCCAAATATGTGTTAATTTCAGAAAATGCTCCTGATACATTAAATAGAAAAATAAGATATAAAACAATGTAAAATATATTTATATTGTGCATATATCATACACTAACACGTTAACAGTTATTTCTGAGTGCAGAGACTCTAGGTGATTATAAATGTACACACTGAGGAACTATGGCTTACTATAAATTGAGAAGTTATTTCAAATTTGTTAAAAATTTCTAGCCTGTTGCTAAAAGTCAAGTTTTATTTTTCTTTTCTTTTTTTTTGGTTGTTTAATTACATTTATTTTTTTAATTTATTTTTCTTTTATTATTATTATTATTATTATTATACTTTAGGTTTTATGGTACATGTGCCCAATGTGCAGGTAAGTTACATATGTATACATGTGCCATGCTGGTGCGCTGCACCCACCAACTCGTCATCTAGCATTAGGTATATCTCTCAATGCTATCCCTCCCCCCTCCCCACAACCCACAACAGTCCCCGAAGTGTGATGTTCCCCTTCCTGTGTCCATGTGTTCTCATTGTTCAATTCCCACCTATGAGTGAGAATATGCGGTGTTTGGTTTTTTGTTCTTGCGATAGTTTACTGAGAATGATGTTTTCCAATTTCATCCATGTCCCTACAAAGGACATGAACTCATCATTTTTCAAACTGTACAAAAGGGTTAAGTTCTTCCTTATATAAAATTGAAAGTAAAATTATTTTTGTTTTGTTTTTGTAATTACACCATCAAATTCTGTCTGGACTGTCAAATGGAACTGTCAATTACTGACCCCCCCACCAAAAGAAGCCATAGGATAAATCATACATATTATGTGAAAATGGGACAAAGAAGTCAGGGCTATGTTGATGAAAACTGAAGAGTGGCTGCAGTGAGATTCAGATAGCTGTCATAAGTGTATTTTGAATTTTTCTATAAATTTTATTTCTACTTTTTAAAAATTTTGTTTAATTTTTAAATTCTTTATGGTGGTGAAAAACATAACATAAAACTTAGACATCTTCATCATTTCTACGTATATTTAGCAGTGTTAAATATATTCACTTGGTTGCACAACCAATCTCCAGAACTTTCTCACCTTGCAAAACTGAAACTCTTTACTCATTAAGCAACAACTCCCCATTCCCCTCTCATTCTGATTTTTAAAAATATCTTAAAATACTTCTATTGGAGGATTTATACACTGCTTAATTTATTTGTTCATTCATCTATGCACCCATTCGTTCAAAAAATACTCCACCTATGGGCCCTGTGATTAGTACACACGGCACCATGGTCCCACCTACAATTTAGTGGCAGCCACACAGTGACTGAGGGAAAGGATGAGTTGGAAAATGTGAGCAGTCGGGGAGGGTCTGCCATGAGATTACACTCCCAGGTCCTTAGCTTGCTTGAGTTTAGATGCTCCACCCTATTGGATGATGAAATGCACTCATATTTCATAAGTAAAAAGTTTGGGTTATGAAGAATTGTAAAGGCTTTTGCTTTTGAGATCATTTGAGAGTGTGTTATTTTGTTTTGGAACTACTTTTGTCAGATCTAAAATATTTTTCTATGCCCTTAAATAGTTCATAAACCCTAGAACCATACCTTTATTGCCCGACAGATAAAACAACTAAGTCAGTGTTGATGAAAACTCTGGAGATTAACTTTGAGTGTTTGATGTACCTAGTGAGGGTGAAAATTATCTGTGGAGCTTCTGTAATATGGGGTAGAATTTTCAACCCAAAAAAAGTGAATTAGGAGTTTCAAGAATATGTGGCTAGAGTGGAGTGGGGACTTACCTGGCTAAAGGGTTCCCTCTGAGGCGATGGTGGCCCAGCTTCCACATATCTGATCTGATTGGTCCAGACAAGCGAATGGAGGCCATGCAGCAACAGCTAGGTGGCAGCTGTGCCCAGGGGCAGGTGGCAGAATCCTGATTCCAGGGGTGCCTTCATTCATGCTAAAGTGGGACATTAGCTGGCAGATGGCAATGGGCAGGTTGTCAGGGCCCAACCAAGCAGGCTATAGTCCTTGGCAGGGCTCCAGCACACTCAGGGAACCATAGAGCAAATGAGGAACATGAGCAGAAGCCAGAGCCACAGAGACTGGGCACATGGCTACAGTCAGGGGTCATGTTCATCCCACTGGTGTAAATGTGACCAGAGCCCCACGCAGAGCTCCCTGGCCAGAGTCATAAACAGTAGATAGGTTCAAGTCCCCACTGCTGCTAAAAATGGGTCTTTGGTGTGCAGCATGGCCTGGTTCCCTTTGACTCAAGGGCTGGCAGTCTCATTCTTCAGGTCAAATATCTTCAGATCTTTACCTGGGGTGGCCGGTTTGGAGTAGTCATCAATTGAAAAACACTTGGAACAAATCAGCTGTATCTTCTTTCAGAATTGTGACCTTATTTGTAAGGTTTTTATTATGCAAACAGGACGAATGGACAAGCAGCATTCTCACTGTGTCTGTGGGGCACTGGAGAAAGCTCTCAGACGCTGGATCAATAGATGTTCCCATTCATTCTAGAGCTGCACACAGAGGTCTATCGGGGCCAGACATGACTGGGGAAACACCATTTCCTCCTTTGGTATGATCTGAGGCCAGGGAATAATAGCAAGATGAGTGGCACAGCCTTCATTTCAATCCTATCCTGCCAGGTCAGCATTAGTGGTTGGATACAATGCCAGCCTCTTCTCTGGCATGATGAGGGACTGGGGTCCAAGCCTTGCAGTTGCAGTTTTATTGGAGAGGTTTGGGGGGCATGCAAACTAGCAGTAGGGTTTACCACACCAGCATTCATAGTTGAGGAAGCACCAGCACTTTCCTCTCTCCTCTTCACCACGATGAGCTAAGTTCAAGCCTTGCTTTTGACCAAATTAATGGACTTAAGCACTGAGACTAGATGGTTTATGTTGAGCTGTGCAGGAGGCCAGCCTTCTTTGTGGGGGGCTAGACTGGAGAGGTCAGTCTTGGACAAGTTAACCCTTCATTTCAGTCCACATTTTAGTCCTTTCCCTTCTCCCAATTCCAGTGGGTGGCTTGTAAGTATCATCTCCCACTTCATCAGCAGCCCATTCCATTTCAACCCATTAGCTTTGAGTCTAGATATTGACTTTGCTGTGGGAAACCCAGAGGAAAATTAGATGTCCTCCTGGATGATAGATGATTGGTGACAACCCCAAGTTGCTGAATATATTCACTGCAGACAAGGCAGGGGAGACCGTTGTAAGAACAACGTAGAAAGTGCACATTTTCCGGTTTGGAAGACCCTCCCGTATGACTTTAGTACAGAGTTGGAGTAAAGGCTAACCATAATCTAAGCATTAATTCCAAGTTCTTCCAATGACTGGGGGACTTCTGAAGAAAGAAACAGCTGTCCTGACTAGCTTGCTCAGTTCGAATCCTAAAATTTATTGTTGACAGTTTTTGGACAGACACTAGCTAGTGTATCTCTACAAATTGCCAGGAGCTCAGAAGGCACCAGGAGCAGCACAGTATTGTGAAGACACATTGGAATAACTACCAGCTCTCCCTTGAAACACCCAGCGGTGGAAGGCAGACCCAGCAACAGACTTCTGGAGGAGGCCACCACTATAAGGGACTGTCCCCTTTCCCGTTTTGATCTCATAGAGAGGAGTTAGAATTGGGAGCCCTCTTATCCCTGTTTGCTGATGGTCAGTACCCTTCCCTCATTATCTCCTCTACTCATTCTTTAGTGATCGTGGCACTATGTGATTTTGTTTTATTTTTCCGTGAGTGTTATGAAGCAGTGGTTCAGCTTTCTTCTCAGTACAGTATCCATCCCATCCTTGGCAACTTGTTTTACTCTCACTAAAAAAAACAATAATTCTATCATAGAGTCTTAACCCTGTATATCTCCCACTCCTCAGTTTTCCAGGGGTCATTCCTGCTAATAGTCACCAACTCCCAACGGCTGACAACAACTCTGCTACTAGACCCTCTCTTTGAGTCTTTAACCTATCTCTGCTTTCCTGACTTGCTTCTGGAAGGCCATGATGTGTGCCTAGACAGATATTCCATTTACTGGAACAATTGCCATGCTAGCAAGGTATCTTGGTAAGCAGCACTCACAGCAGACCAACTGGGAGCAGCATTGCTTTGTGAGAACTTGCAGACACAGGAGCAATAGCAGGGTGCTGGTCTCCCATTATCCTGCCATCAGATGCTGTATGATTAGGAGCCAGACGCAATAGCAATATGACATGGCAAAGCCTTGGTACAGTTCAGCATTCATGATTTGATGTAACATCAGCCCCTCCCCTGCATGATCAGCAGGGGGTGGCAGGGAGGGGGAGAGGGACCAAGGAGAGAGGCCTTGTGGTTGCAGTCATAGTGCATGGCATACAAATAGTAAGATTTACCACATGGGCAATCATAGTTTGGGGAACACCAACCTCTCCCCTGTCAGGAGGAGAGGACTTCTGACAAGCCTTTGCAATAGGTCACAATTGATTGCCTTGAGCACTGAGCCTAACTAGTTTCTATGGAGCTTTGCTAGCATCCATCTTCTTTTCTGAGAAGCTGGCCTGCAGGGGATCAGTGTTAACCCCTACCTCTCAGGTCTTCAAATTATGCATAAGGAGTGCCGTTAACCTAAAGAGATTTTGGTTATATTATGACCACGAAAGTCCTGTCCTTTAAGAATGAGGACAAAGATGGGACCATGAGTAAGTCTGTAAGCTTCAAAAGAAGCTTCACCCCTAAGGCTAGATATTTTCAAGAACTGACCAAAGTAGAAGAGAACTAATGGGTTAAAGTAAGAGAAGAACAAACGTCAGCCCTGGAAGAATGCCTGGTAAACACAAAAATATTTACCAACTACCACCCACCTTTAGTTAGCAGAAGAGGATTCCACCAGCATCACATGGTCAGTGAGTAGAACCAAGGGGAGACTGTCCACTCTGCTTGCCTTTGAATACCAGGACTAAAGAGCATCCTCCTAACTGAGGGATGTAGGAGATGAAAGAAAAACTAAGCATTAATCCAGAGGCTTAACTTGGGAAAAAGAACAAACCTGTTAAAGTGGTAGTTTTAGAAAACTGCTTTGTATCTTCATAAAGACAAAGGTAGAAACTAGAAAGTCTTAAGGATAGAACCAGATGATATGAGAATGAGCACCAGATAAAATCAGAAAAGGCATTCAAAACAATGTCTTGGGAGAATTAAGGTACAGAGTAGAAAAAGAGTGAAATTGACATAATGAAAAATTGAGTCCGTGATGTTGAGGACAAACTTGAATAATGATCTCAAATTGCAGGGGAAGGACTAAGAAATGAAAACAATGACAGAAGGTGACAAATATGGAAGTTCCTGAGGAAGAATACACAATAATTGGAAATGAGACAGTAATCAAATATATTTTAAGAATGCTTTCTTGTTCCTCACACATCCCAAAATTCTGAATATGCATATTAAAATAGCTTTTCATGCTTCAGTCACAATTAATAAGGAGATATTCATAGCTAGACAAATCGTTGGAAATATTTTGAATATTCAAGTAGAGAGAGACTCCTACCTGTATTCAAGGAGAAAACACAGATCTCCTGCATTGGATTAAAAATTAGACAAGTATTCAGCTTTCTCCTTTGCAACAATAAATGCCAGAAGGTAAAAAGAAGTAGAGTCTACAAAGTTTGAGGGGAGAGAAAAGAGAGTTGAAATGCTGTACAGTTGAGAACTGAGGGCTATAGAGCAAAATTCTGGTTTCTGGGTGAAACAACAGGAAAACATTCTTAGATATGCAAGGTTCAGAAACTGCATTATGAATACAGTTTCTGTATATCATAGTCTGGAGCCCAACAAAAGATAAGTCAAAATTAAAAGTTCAAGAATAGAGAAATCCTGATGTAAAAATATTGACAGTAAACAATTAAATCAATTAAACATAAAGTTAAGTTTGCAAAAAAACGCACATTAGTAATTTTGGCAGTAGAAGCTACACAGTATAAAGTATGATTTTAATTTTTATCTTCATTTTTAATATTTACTATTGTACAGTAATGTTGATTACTTCTCTATCTTGTTTTAAAAATAAATTTTATGAGAAACTTTTATAAATATGCTATTAAAAAAACAAGTAGAAAATATGGGCAAATATTTATGCAATTTTAGATGAGAAAGACCTTCAAACAAAAACAAATGAATAAAGCACAAGGGAAAATGATGGGGTTTATTGAGGGATAATTATATCCTCTCTGCTCCAAGTATAAAACAAATTCATAATAAACAAAGGAGTCAGACAGATCATAATTGTTAAGGTTGATTAGAGAATAGAGCTTTAATCTGTTCTAATCAGAGTCTCTATTCTCCCCCAGAATTAATCTTAACCACCTAGCTACTGGCAGACTGGTCAAGTTCAGGCTCTCGTACAGGCTCAATGCTTGCTCCTGTGAGCTTCCTCATAGAGTTCAAAGATCACCCTCCTTGAGAACTGAGTCCAGAGAAGATGAAAGTTGAGAATTTCACCAGTCAGATATGTCCTGCCTCTTCCCTTGATGAGAAGTGAAGAATGAAGGAGAGAGGAAGTCCCCTCAAGGAAACACGAGGCTAGAGGAATGGAATTTCCTCTATGAGAAACAAAAATTGAGAGATTTGACACCTAACTTTAAAAATATTTATTAAAGACCTCATATAATTAAAGTTAACAAAAGCTGGGAAATATTTGAAACAAACATGATAATGGATTAATATTATTATATGAAGAACATTTACAAATTGGTGAGAAAAACAACTAACATACCAGTAGAAAAATAGGTAAATGAATTAAGAGACAATTCCAAGAAATTCAGCCAGGTAGAAAGCATGAGAAAAAAGCCAACATTGATAATTTAAAAAGCACTAATTTGAGCACTAAAGATATGCCACTTTTCACTTGTAATTTTTAAACACATTTACTGTGTTCCAACTCTGTGCAAGGCACTGGGCTAAGTGCTGGGAATAGTAGCTGAAAAAGATATTTATGGCCCCTTGATTAGGTGGCTTACATTTCAGTGGAAGGGTCAAATTTGTCTTCTGATAATTACAATAATGTGAGTGACTATATGCACCAAATTCAAATGTGGAGGAATCAAAGTTGTCTATTTATTTGTTTAACATAGCATTTAATACTTGTGACGTTTTGATAAGTATGCTTCTTACATTGCTGGTGATAGGATAAATGAGTCTGACATTTCTAGCATAAAATTTGGCATATGTATCAAGAGTCACTTCTAAAAAATAATCAGATATGAAGACAAGGATTTATATAAAGACATGTTTTGTCTTTGCTTATGTATTATTTGTAAGAGTGAAAAAAGGACACATGACTGGGCACGTTGGCTCATGCCTGTAATCTCAGCACTTTGGGAGGCTTAGGTGGGAGGATTGTTTGAGGCCAGGAGTTCAAGATCAGCCTGGACAACATAGTGAGACTCTGTCTCTACAAAAAATAAATTAGTCAGGTATGGTGGCACGTGCCTATAGTCTCAGTTACTCAGGAGGCTGAGGCAGAAGGATCACTTGAGCCCAGGATGTTGAAGCTGCAGTGAGCCATGATTGTCCCAATGCACTCCAGCCTGGATGACAGAGTAAGACCCTGATTCTAAATAATAATAATAATAATAACAACAAAGGACACACTAGAAATGTCCTACAGCAGGTTAATAGTTAATTAATCATGGTAACTACACATGATGAACTCTTTTCCAGTTATTCAAAATGTTGCTTTCCAATAACCATAATGGTAAGAGCTACAATTTATTGAGTGCTATGTGTCTGTCATTATAAAAATGCTAATTCTGGCCAATAAGCTATAATCAGTCACTTCCAGTTTGAAGTATGGAGGAGCGGATGTGAGTTGTCCATGCTACATCTATTTTGCCATGGCAACCATGGAAAACTTGTGTTGAGGTGGTGAAACCGCATGATGGAAACAACCTGGATCCCTGAATGACCATTTGGAGGGGAGCTACCCTATAGAGCCGCCCATTCCTCAGTGGACTCTATGTGAACAAGAAAGTTACTTTGTGTGAGCCCCTGAGGTTTCAGGATCTATTTACTACCACTGTAATAAATCTGACTTTTGACTAATACAGTCTCCAACACTTATATGCCCTTATTGTGAATGAGGGATTTCCAGAGTACTGTTAATGGTGTTTGGCAATGTCTTTGAAAATTTCACGCAATGGTCTAAAATGTCCCTTTGGAATGTGATATTTTATGTATTTGTGCTTCAGTAAAAACTTCTGTTTTAACATTTTTGAAGACGAACAGATACCTCAATTTACTGATATAACAGTCTTTCAAAAACTCCATTTCTATTTCTTTAATATAGAAAAGGTGGATGTATTTTACTTTTTCCTTTATGTATTTCTGCATTATTTCATTATAGTAGACATGCAACATATTTTTTATCTAAAAAATAAAACTATACAGCTTTTTAAAGCTAGCTGATGTAGAATGCCTCCATTGCAGGTCCACAATGGTGTTTTACTTACTGTGCAAGATTGTAAACTGTTTCAGGATACCATGGTTATTATTACTGAAGACTTAACCCAGAAGGAACTAGTAGACCGCTTAACTGACACAGTTTCCTAGTGTTTCCATCTGGACCAAAGACTCAATACCTGGTCATGGGTCTTGGGGTTGGGATCCACTACTCAAAAAGTGAGCTCCCTGATTCAGTCCTGCACTCCTAATTTCCTTCACTCAAGTTTCTTGAAAGCTCCTGCCAGGCTAACTCAGTAACTCAGTGTGAAGAAGAACCAGCCAATAAAACAGAGGTGTCCATGGAATACTATGCAGCCGTAAAAAGGAACAAGATCATGTCCCTTACAGGGACATAGATGAAGCCATTATCCTCAGCAAACTAATGCAGGAACAGAAAACCAAATACCATGTGTTCTCACTTATAAGTGGGAGCTGACTGATGAGAACACATGGACACACCATGGGGAACAACACACACTGTTTGGGGGATAGCAGCAGGAAGAATAGCTAAACGGATGCTGAGCTTAATACCTGGGCTATGGGATGATCTGTACAGTAAACCACCATGGCGTGCTTTTACTTATGTAGCAAACCTGCACATCCTGCACATGGTACCACTGAACTTAAAAGTTGGGGGAAAAAGAAAGAACAGAGATATCAAAGGAGTAGGCACAATAGTTATGGTTGTCAACACTGAACAACACAGCATACAGACTATAGTAGTCTATTCTCACATTGCTATAAGGAACTACCTGAGACTGGGTAATTTATTTATTTATTTATTTATTTATTTATTTATTATACTTTAAGTTTTAGGGTACATGTGCACAACGTGTAGGTTAGTTACATATGTATACATGTGCCATGTTGGTGTGCTGCACCCATTAACTCGTCATTTAACATTAGGTATATCTCCTAATGCTATCCCTCTCCCGTCCCCCCACCCCCCACCCCACAACAGGCCCTGGTGTGTGATGTTCCCCTTCCTGTGTCCACATGTTCTCAAAGTTCAATTCCCACCTATGAGTGAGAACATGCAGTGTTTGGTTTTTTGTCCTTGTGATAGTTTGCTGAGAATGATGGTTTCCAGCTTCATCCATGTCTCTACAAAGGACATGAACTCATCATTTTTTATGGCTGCATAGTATTCCATGGTGTATATGTGCCACATTTTCTTAATCCAGTCCATCATTGTTGGACATTTGGGTTGGTTCCAAGTCTTTGCTGTTGGGAATAGTGCTGCAGTCAACATACGTGTGCATGTATCTTTATAGCAGCATGATTTATAATCCTTTGGGTATATACCCCGTAATGGGATGGCTGGGTCAAATGGTATTTCTAGTTCTAGATCCCTGAGGAATCGCCACATTGACTTCCACAATGGTTGAACTAGTTTACAGTCCCACCAACAGTGTAAAAGTGTTCCTATTTCTCCACATCCTCTCCAGCACCTGTTGTTTCCTGACTTTTTAATGATTGCCATTCTAGCTGGTGTGAGATGGTATCTCTTTGTGGTTTTGATTTGCATTTCTCTGATGGCCAGTGCTGATGAGCATTTTTTCATGTGTCTTTTGGCTGCATAAATGTCTTTTGAGAAGTGTCTGTTCATATCCTTTGCCCACTTTTTGATGGGGTTGTTTGTTTTTTTCTTGTAAATTTGCTTGAGTTCTTTGTAGATTCTGGATATTAGCCCTTTGTCAGATGAGTAGGTTGCAAAAATTTTCTCCCATTTTGTAGGTTGCCTGTTCACTCTGATGGTAGTTTCTTCTGCTGTGCAGAAGCTCTTGAGTTTAATTAGATCCCATTTGTCAATTTTGTCTTTTGTTGCCATTGCTTTTGGTGTTTTGGACATGAAGTCCTTGCCCATGCCTATGCCCTGAATGGTATTGCATAGGTTTTCTTCCAGGGTTTTTATGGTTTTAGGTCTAACATTTAAGTCTTTAATCCATCTTGAATTAATTTTTGTATAAGGTGTAAGAAAGGGATCCAGTTTCAGCTTTCTATATATATGGCTAGCCAGTTTTCCCAGCACTATTTATTAAGCAGGGAATCTTTTCCCCATTGCTTGTTTTTAACAGGTTTGTCAAAGATCAGATGGTTGTAGATGTGTGGTATTATTTCTGAGGCCTCTGTGCTGTTCCATTGGTCTATATCTCTGTTTTGGTACCAGTACCATGCTGTTTGGTTTCCTGTAGCCTTGTAGTATAGTTTGAAGTCAGGTAGCATGATGCCTCCAGCTTTGTTCTTTTGGCTTAGGATTGACTTGGCAATGCGGGCTCTTTTTTGGTTCCATATGAACTTTAAAGTAGTTTTTTCCAATTCTGTGAAGAAAGTCATTGGTAGCTTGATGGGGATGGCATTGAATCTATAAATTACCTTGGGCAGTATGGCCGTTTCCACGATATTGATTCTTCCTATCCATGAGCATGGAATGTTCTTCCATTTGTTTGTATCCTCTTTTATTTCATTGAGCAGTGGTTTGTAGTTCTCCTTGAAGAAGAGGTCGTTCCCATCCCTTGTAAGTTGGATTCCTAGGTATTTTATTCTCTTTGAAGCAATTGTGGATGGGAGTTCACTCATGATTTGGCTCTCTGTTTGTCTGTTATTGGTGTATAAGAATGCTTGTGATTTTTGCACATTGATTTTGTATGCTGAGACTTTTCTGAAGTTGCCTATCAGCTTAAGGAGATTTTGGGTTGAGACAATGGGGTTTTTTAGATATACAATCATGTCATCTGCAAACAGGGACAATTTGATTTCCTCTTTTCCTAATTGAATACCCTTTATTTCCTTCTCCTGCCTGATTGCCCTGGCCAGAACTTCCAACACTATGTTGAATAGGAGTGGTGAGAGAGGGCATCCCTGTCTTGTGCCAGTTTTCAAAGGGAATGCTTCCAGTTTTTGCCCATTCAGTATGATACTGGCTGTGCGTTTGTTGTAGATAGCTCTTATTATTTGGAGATACGTCCCATCAATACCTAATTTCTTGAGAGTTTTTAGCATGAAGGGTTGTTGAATTTTGTCAAAGGCCTTTTCTGCATCTATTGAGATAATCAAATGGTTTTTGTCTTTGGTTCTGTTTATATGCTGGATTACGTTTATTGATTTGCGTATGTTGAACCAGCCTTGCGTGGAGACTGGGTAATTTTTAAAAAGAGGTTCAATTGACTCACAGTTCCACAGACTATATGGGATACATGGCTGTGGTGGCCTCAGGAAACTCACAACCATGGCAGTTGGTAAAGGGGAAGCAGGCACATCTTCACATGGCAGAGCAGGAGAGAGAAAATTAAGGGGGAACTGCTACACACTGTAAACAACCAGATTTCATGAGAACTCACTCACTATCACGAGAACAGCAAGGGGAAGTCTGCCCCCATGATCCAATCACCTCCCACCGGATACCTCCTCCAACATTGAGGATTAAAATTTGACATGAGATTTGGGAGGGGACACAGATCTAAACCATATCACAGACATCTCAGAAACTCAGTCACACAAAGATATTTAACAGAGTCCTTACAGTATCCACTTAGACATCAGGGGTGCCTGAACTGCTTTCCCCAAGATAATCTACCCTGAAAGCATCTGTCACCCAGTTCCACTTGAGCCATATCCCAGGCAATAATTCCATACAACTAGAAACATCTTCTAAATCTCTGTGAGCATTCCCCAAAGAGGCTCCATTGCTGATGAACTGCTTCAGAAAGACTTGTATGTCCCAAGACACTCGTGCTCTGGCTGTGCCTCAGGATGGTTCTGTCTGCAGAAATATTTGGCGACCTAAAACCCCACCAGTATCTGCCCAGGCCAAGGAGTAATATCAACATCAAAAGTCCCTGTAATCCTTGTCACCACCCAATGTCTGTGGGCTTCTAATATCCTGTGTTTTATCTCCCAGCTGCCCAGCATCAGAGCCTTGATGTTGTACATGATGGTGATGGTTTCAACATTTTCTGTCACAGCAACAAATATGTTTGTCTGCATTGACTTAGATAATATTCCTATGAGAATTCTGAGATTAAGACAAACACTGTCCCCCAAAGCAGAAGTAAACACCATCACTAATTATTGGCTACAGTCAAAGTAAAATAGGCTGAAGGTTATGTGCTACCTATAGCTCTATAGCCTTTCTCCCCCACCTAGAAAGCACATTGGAAATCAAACAAACCAGAGTAATTAACATTTTTTAAAGTGGATAATGATAAATCAACATTATGTATTTTAAAAAGTAAATCATTCAAAAACTTTGGTTGTTTATTGCTATAAGAAATTCCTTGCAACACATTTCGGAACTGATCAGGACAAACCTCTGGACATCAGCATAGTCACTGTGAACTACTAGTTTAGGGTAGAGTTTTTGGCTCTGCTCTACTCATCTACCTGGAAGTTTGACTAATAAACTTCTGAGGCCCTTCATCATCATTGCTGTTGTCAGTCTGGTTTCCTTCTCTTGTACTTTCCCTTCTGTATCTCTCTATGTACTCTGTATTTGTGAATCCACCATCTGCCAGACATCAGACCTCATCCTTGACTTTATGTCTCTTCCAATAGCTCCCTCACTAGTTAAAGGAGACCACCAAACTCAACCATGTGAGCTGAACTCTGCTCCCATTGGCATTAAAAAAAAAGCAAAAAACAAAAAACAGAAAACAAAACAAAAAAAAAAACAGGCTGAAGTGTGCATAAACCAGAGAACTTTCTGGCTTTTTGTGACAGCTTTCCTAGTGATGGATTCTACCCCATAAAGCCCAGGCCCTGTATGTGTGAGGGGAATATCCAACCATCTGGGCATTAGGCCCAATCATAGAAGCCAGATCTCATTTTTTCAAATGAAGCCTTCCTGCTGTGAAGCCTCTGATGACTATCCCTACACATGGCTTGTCTTTGGCCCTGTCTCCTCTCTGCTTTGACCTCAGGTTCACCATGGGCACGGGCTCCCAGGTGCACCTCACTTGTAACCATGTCTGTGATTCTAGTTATCTCTTTGCTGGGTGGGGTGGGCCTTTCTACCTCCAGCCCTCAGCCTCCTGTCATGAGTCCCACATGCTCCCCACGCCTCGCCCTGCTTCTCATGTGGGGGCTGGAACCTCTTATAGCTCCATAAGTAAGATGGGACTACTACCCTATACATTGGTGGTACTTTTGTTTTCTCAGTTTAGAGAACTTTTTCAACCATATTTATTATGAGATGAATTGTAAACCCTTTAAAGGTGTTGAGCTCTTAACCCCCAGTACTTATGAATGTGACCTCAGAAGGAAGAAACCCTCCTGATGCCTTGAGTTTGAACTTTCAGCCTCCAGAACTGTAAGACCATAAATTTTTGTTGTTTAAGCCACCCAGTTTGTGCTGCTTTTTTATGACAGCTCCAGGAAACTAATATAATATTCAATATGGTGTCAATGTTTTTCCTTAAGTAACCAAAGATGCTATTTCAGAAATAAAAAAAAAGAAATATACCAATGGTGGAGTGGCGTGACTCAATATATATGAGAAATTTAATGTTTCTTCATTTTAAACTCTACACATAAAAAACAATTATGTGCATGGTGATCAATTGAATACTATCTAAAATAATAAAAGATGATTTTGAAAAACTAATATCTCATATGAAAATTTTTTTCTAGAGTTTTTACTTTTTACCTTATTCTATATTGCATTGTAAATATCACTTTATTCTTTGGCATTTGAAGTGAGGTTGATTATCACAATATTCAGTTCTCCAAAAAAGGTAAAAACATATTTAACATAAAGATGTCACATCAAAATTGATCAAAATTTCATTGTAATTTCTTATTTGTCATGGAATAACATTTGCCAGTTTATTAGAAGAACAGACTTAATAACTAAAAGAAATGCAAAAGATATATCAGTTTTTAGTGTGGTATTTTATTTTCTCTTTGATTTTATTAAAAATTAATAGAGATGTAAGTGCTATTGAGAGGATTTAAAACCCATCAAATACACAAAATTTTGACCAGGACAGCCTCTGGAGAAGGGCATTGATGATGCGAAATTATGGGGAGACTTATTATTCCTTTTCACACTGTTAGGACTGGTTACTTTGTGCATGTATTGTTTCGTTACAATTTAAAAAATATTTTAAGTATTATTTTTTAAAACTAGCTAATTGTAGAAATCTCATTAAATTACAAATTATTGAAAGGAATGGGTTTTTACAGCTGGTATAAGATAATCATGAAGATTAAAGAATTATTATAGATCTAATCACAAGAGTATTAATGAGGTAGACAATATGTTTTGGGTGGGAGAATGTTAATTAACCATGGATTGAATGGTCTTTAGGCAGTAAGGGATATTAAAAATAAAGGACGCAAGTATTGAATAAAAATAAATTAGAAACCTGCAAATTCATACATGCGGGTTAAATTAAGGAGAGTTGATAGATGTTGAATGTGTGTCTTGGCCTTGTTACTTAAAATGACATTTGAGCATCACTCAAGTCTAGCAGTGGAAAAATGTATTAGACTGGGTAGTAAACCTAGATTCTCTTTTGACACTGCCATTAGCTAATTAACTATGTAAATCTAGGTGAGTTATTTAATCATTGTAGATCTTGCTTCCCTCAGCTCTAAAATGAGGGAGTTGGAGCAGACGCTATCTGCTCTTAGTTCACCTCCAGCTCTGATTTCTATGGCTGCTTAAATGATTATTGAAAGATCAGTCACAAAAAAAGAATGATTAGTCATTAAAAACTCTGTGTGTCAAATTATTTACTAATTAGGGGGAGAAAAATGTCACTTTATGAAAAGCAGAGAAGGATCCTAAAATTAAGCTCTTTGTACCTCTCTTTAATTATTAGAAAAAAAATTCTAGTCCTTCAGATAATTGTTTTGAAACCAAATGTGATAAGTAAAGTGTCTAGTGCTCTGCTTGGCACATGGGCCTGTATAAATACTGCTTTCTCTTTTCACTTCCAGGGCTAGGAAGAGTTAGCTATACTGTTATAACCCAATGTTAGGTCTACAAGCAGCAATTTCAGTGAATCCCCATGTAAAAGTGGTAAATGTCCTCAGGCAGACCAGCATAGGAAGCCCAGGGCTGCAGGGGTGAGAAGCTCCATGTTAGTGAACCCGTTCAACGCTTCCCACCTGGTCTGCTCTTCACCTTCCCTCAGCGTCTCTCTTCATCATATCTCATTCTTCCTTTTAACTCCTGACATTTTATCTTGGTAATCTCTCTGCTCCATTGTTTATGTCCTCCAAGTTCTCTCTGTAGTTCTATGTAGAGGGTGCAAATCTACCACAAAGCAATCTAGCAAAACTTTAAACTATTCTTCTTTGGGCCTTGTGTTTTTGATTAAAAAACAAAACCACCTACTCCACTTGTGTTCAAGATTTTCTTATCTTTGTCCTCAGAACATTAAACACATACAGAGTGGGGAAGCTTTGCTCCATTAATAACTTCCCCATTGCCTTTCCAAGTGGTAAGATCACTGTTGTGTGTGCAGTGCCTCCTCAGCACATATTCTCTTTGTCTCGGGGAGCATGAAGGCTTTTCTGCTTGTCCCTATAGTTTCACTTTGATGCTGGGCCACTGCATACAAATGAGGTAACACTTTGAAGAGCAGTAGCTTAGGTGGGAAATAGAAGAAGGAAGAATTGTTCTCAGGTGATTAATTTTTCATAAGTGCTTATGATCCCTAAAAATTGATGTCCAAGAAGAGATGCGGTAAGAGTGGCACTAAGGGTCAGGAAAACCTAGTGTCTATGGAATAACATGTGGAGATGGATTTAGCAAATTGTAAAATAGTCCTCAATTGTTTGGGTTGAGAATTTATGTTCAATTCTTTTAGATGAATGAATTTTAGAGTCATATTGGATCTTCAAAGTAATCTAGTCTAAACCCTAATTTGATAGATAAGTATTAAGCTGAAGCACTGTAATTGAACAATTTTGCCATTAGCCATAAAGTTAGCAGCCGGTGCTAGACTTGAAGCCAGAGCTCCTAATATCCATATCAGGCCCCTTTCCCCTCTCCCTATCATACTCTACACAAATAAACACAAACAATCTCTACACATGGTTTTCAAACTGATTTAACAGTAACATTTGACAAACTTACAGCAAGTCAAATGTATCTACAAGCTACATAATGGCAGTAACACATAAGAAGGTATATTGATGGAGACTGAGTATTTTTTTCATGCGTGCATATCATCCTCATTTTAAGGAAGCAGAAACTAGGATACTAAGAGGTTATTTTGTTTCTTTTCTTATGTTATTGTGGTAAGAATGCTTAATGAGATCTATCCTCAAAAGATTTTTAAGTTCCCAATAAATATTATTATCTATAGGCACAAAGTTGTACAGAGGGTCTGTAGAACTGATCCATCTTGCATAGCTGAAGTTTTATACTCATTGATTGGCAACTTCCCATCAACTCCTCCCTCCTGCCCCTGGCAACTACCATTCTATTCATTGCTTCTATGAGTTTGACTATTTTGATACCTCAAATAAGTAGAATCATGAAGTATTTGTCCTTCTGTGACTCGTTTATTTCATTTAGTATTATGTCCTAAGGTTCATCCAAATCACATATTGCAAAATTCTCATCTTTTTTAAGGCTGAATAAAATTAAATGACAACTAAAGCATGTCAGAGCCAGATGGAAACCTGTGTCTTCAGATCTTAGATTCAGTGTTTTTTCCACTACCCAACACCATCTCCTTATGCAAGGATTTGCTCAGCAGAGACCTTACAAAGTTGACCTTCTGAGTTTTTCATTCTTGTCTTATTTTATTAAAAGTATGATAAGAAAAGGCTTCTGAAATAGGACTCACCCAGGCAAAATTATAAATTAAAAAAATCTCCTTTTTAATGTCCTCTTTCATTTGCCAACAGTTCTGGCCATTTGCCTTTATCAGGCCTTCTCTCCTCAGCCCTACCCTAGCCCACGCTTCCCATGTCGTGTTCAGTGAGTATCCCATTCTATCAGTGGGTCCAGCACATAACTCCCTCGTTACTTAATCCTTGATGCCATTTTAGCCTATTCAGATTATGCATTATAAAGGATGGTTTTTTAAGAAAACTAAATCCATGAAGGTTAATAGATGTGGAGAGCAAAGTTGAGGAGAAAAAGATGAGCAAACTGAGTCAGTGGGAAGAGACAGGAATGGATGGATTTCTAACAGGTTTTTTGTCATATGAATTGGGCTGTTCAACAAATGTGGGTGACGTAACCTACAACAGAGGAAATAAAAAGCAGAAGGAAGATACAGGAGGCATTCAGACTGGTGAAGAGAATGGGTTGGTATGTGGCTGAATAAATTGAAAGAAAGGATGATTATCAGACATTACAGCAGAGGAGACAGTATCAGTATTCAGATATAGGGCATGAGGTAGGGAAAAAGAGAAAAATTAGCTTCATATGCATTATAGATAATACAGATTTAGTAACTTTTTTTATGTATCCAATAATTGGTAAGAAAAATGTTGGCAACTATAATTTAATGGCAAAAATACAGAAAATTCACCAAAGATGAAATATGGCAAGTAATGAATACATAGAAAAATAACCAACTTCCTAAAAATCAAATTGAATAATTATAAAGAACCATTTAACACTTCTTATAATAGGGACAAAAAAGTAATCACGATTTCTTAAAGTAACACATGTGTATTGCTGCTCATGATGATGTGAATCATTTAAATGGTTTTGGAAAGTAATATGGTAAATGGTTTTGGAAAGTAATATGGTAAATGGTTTTAGGTTAGTGCAAAAGTAATTCCAGTTTTTACCATTACTTTTAATTGAAGAACTGCAATTACTTTTGTGCCAACCTAACAATCATAAAATTTGCCACACTCCCTTATCTATCAATTCCAGT
This sequence comes from Pongo pygmaeus, assembly GCF_028885625.2. Taxonomy (NCBI): domain Eukaryota; kingdom Metazoa; phylum Chordata; class Mammalia; order Primates; family Hominidae; genus Pongo; species Pongo pygmaeus. Next base: position 159,782,240 of record NC_072376.2, on the reverse strand, counting down.
TCTAAAAATGTTAAGATAGTGAAAAACATTACTTAAAGAAGTAATCTAAATACCAGAGCACTAGACAGATGATTAAAGTGTATATCCCCCCAAAAAATATTGCACAGCCTTTTAAAATATGATTATGAAAATAAATAATATGGAATGTCATTCTAATAAAATAATCTAGATACGTAGAAAATTTGTATTCAATTCTTTACAACTGTGTAAAAATTATGTGTGGATATATAACAGAATAGAATGAAACTTGACCAAAATAAGTACATTTTGAGTGATTAATGGTGTTGTCAGCAATACTTAAGATTTTTCCTGTATTGTTTCATTCATGCCAATATATTTTTGCCCTCAAAATAAGTAAACTTATATTGCATTTTATTTTTGCTATAAATATCCTTTTTTTTTGCTTTATTGCATTACATTTTCAAAATCTTTTGTTATTTTGTGTCAGTTGTAGGGTAGTGTCACCCTAATTTGCCTGGGACCGAGGAGGTTCTCAAGACTCATGATTTTTGGTTGCTAGAACCAGGAGAGCCCTGGGTAAACTTGAGCTGGTCACCTTAAATAGAGTGAATGTGACAATTTTCTTTTGCCTTTCTTAATCTGGTATTGTATTCATGTATGAGATAATAACATCTTTGTTTGCTGTCAATAGATTTTGACAAGCATAGTATGGTTATTTTTGGTTTTAAATAACTCTTATTTTCTATTTTAATTACTATCATATTAAAAAATTTTTAACAATAAAGCCTCCTTTATGTACAGGGTGTTGCAAGAGAAAATGGCATAAACTGATAAAGGACGTCTTATTAAATTAAAACACAAACAAACAAAAAACTGCAAGAACTCCTAATGGCTGCAGCTGAGTCATGACCAAAGCTCTCTGTAGGTTTCTCTATCTGGGTGTTAAATCCTAGTGTACTTTCCAGTCTCGTTACACCTTTTGTACAACTAAGCAAGTTCGTTGGGAGTATTTTTTCTCTTCATAGTCAAAAAATAAATCCTACTTGTTCATTTCCCCCATTTGTAAACTGCTTCCAAATTTGCATCTTAAAAGTCCCTCTGGAGGAAATTTTTCCAAAAAGATTCCCTGGAAGAGCAAACACATTATTCCATTCGGGCTTCCTAGTAACAACATGGAATAAAGCCAATCAAACTAGTTCCTAAGTGTAAAGCATTGATGATTGTAATATACCCTTCACTAACACTCAAACTGCAGGTCTCTTGAAAGCACCTCCTCTTTAATGTCTGTGTGATTTAGAGGCTAACTACTTCCCACTGTCACTATGTGCACACTTCATTTTTCAGAGTAAATTCCAAGAATGGATTTAGAAAGCCAACCCTAGTAAACATTTTCGAAGGTGCATCCAACTAGACCAGTGTTAGAAACTGAGTCACTTTATACTTGAATGAAAGTGAATTTGATAGTTAGAAACTTTCTTAAAGAAGTGGATTAGCATTCCTATTTCTACATAAATTAATTGTCACTTTTTGGGGCATGTCAGTTTATTCTTCATCTGCTATGTGTACATGTTCATAAGACCTTATAGTATTTAATGAAGAAATCCTTTTTAAGTATTGATAGCCACAAGAAAATTATACCATGTTTGATCTATGTTAAAGAATCAAAGTCCAAGATCTTTGAATGGAATTTAGAATAAAAATGTAATTAGGTTACATCCCTAAAGTCTGATATATCTTTAAACAAGACTGCAAACGAAACTTTATTAGAGCTTCAAATGAATTATTTCATTGCTTCTTTTTTTTCAATTCATTTTCTTCCTCTTCTCTTTCATGTCTGTGATACTGACATTGCTGCTTGTATTTTACCTGTCTTTTTCAGGGTGTTTTAATTATTTACTGCTTAACGAGTAGCACAGAGAGGAAGCCTCATTCAAAGGTGCCTGCTCTGCAGCAGGTTTTTCTTTTTTCAAAGCTTTGCAAGGAGGTCTTGAATAGTTGCACAGAGCCCACAGTTCTTGCTACACTGAATAAACTGTTCAGGAGGCAGTATTTCCTCTGTCTAAGAAGAGGCACTGCCCCTAAAATATCTCTTCAGAGGTACAACTGACCAGGAGTGTAAGGATTATTTATTGTGTTAGAGCTGGATGAAGTGGGCTGTTTCCAATTAGTGCCTCAACTGGCATTTAATCTGAAAAACTGATATTATTCCATAACCTTTAACAGGGGTATTCCCTAAAAAAGGCCTATCCAGATTCACAACAAATTGCAAACTTGAAAAAAAAAACAAAAAGAAACTATGTAACTCCACGTGAAAAGTTATTGGATGTCTGTGAGGCACCAGGCACTGAGCAAGGTGCTGACAATTGTTTCCGCACCCGTTGCAGCTACATCTGGAGCTTGGCATAGTTACCCATACTTCAGAATTCTTAAGGAAAGGAAGCTCAGAAGTAGTGTGTGAATGGTCCAATGATATCACTGGGGCAGATGGCCAAAACCTGGTCTCTGGCTTTGAAGTTAAATATTTGACCCATTTTCTAAAAGGGGGAGTGACCCTGAAGAAGTAAAGCCACAGTGGGCTTTGGACATTGGTTCACCACCTACTGAGTATGTGAATTTAGGCAAGAGAATTCCTAAGGCTCAGTTTCCTCATCTCAAAAATATACTAACACCTGAGGGTGAGTGAAGTAAGGTTATACACAGACAGACACACACATACGTGCACGCACACACACACACACACACACACAGAGAGCAGCAGCTAGTGTCACGCCTGGCACATAGTAAAAGTTCAACTAACATTATTTCTCTCTCCCCATACTCATCTAATTATCTTATTTTCAGTTTTTTGGGTTTTGTCGTAATATCCAAAATAACACGTTAATCATCCATCAAAACAAAGAAGTGGAGGGGGAAAGTTAACTCTCCTCACTCTCCTCATCACCATCTTCAATAATCAATACTGATACTTTGGCATAGATGCTTCTGCATCTTTCTCTTTGCTCACATAAACATATAGAAATCAAATTGAATGTGGTTTATATAAAACCATGAGCAATATATAATTCAAGTAAAAATTACATTATTGATTAAAGCCTGTGCAAATATAATTCAATAGTTGATCTAATGTCAATATTAACTTTATTTCTTCTCAGATGTTTATACCTATCGACACTTTTTAGTTAGTATTTTAAGATAAGGTGGGAACATTAAAGTAAAACAATTTATTATATGAGGAAAATAGTCAACTCTACCAACTATACGAGGTTCAAAATGGCCAATATTAATTCCTTACTTTTTATACGTTATACACGTTACATTTTTCAATAAATTTTTTGAGTAATTTTTATACCTCCAATTATGCTCTTTTAAGAGTAAAGCTGCCTAATGCTTATCTTTAGAAATTACAAAACTTAGATTGAAACCAACTGTTGGAGGTTTATTGGCCAAGGGCAGTCAGACTTGCTCACTGGCCACAATTCAGCTATCTAAAATCATAAGCAACAACAATTAATAACACTTCCTCCGGAATATTTTGGAGATCTAGGCAAATTTTCTGGATTTAAAAAAAATGAACTTTTATTTCCAACATCAGTGATAAAACCCTGGGTGAGGTTCTCCCAAACCTGTCTACATGGGATTATTTTCATTGTCTGGTCAATATGACTGATACTCTTTAACTGATGTGTGGTAGCACTCCTATAACATCCACTTGAAATCAGCACTCCAAATGACAAAGAGAGGATTCCGTTTTTAAACTAGCATCTTACATTTCTTCTAAATATCTAAAAGTAGCTACTCAAAAGTTATGGGCACATTTTCTTCTCAGTTTATTAGGGATGCTATTGAGTTACAGAACAAAATCTTTGTTTTCCAGTGTTCCATTTTGCAATGGTGTGCAGCGGGTTATAGTGCACAACAAATCTCTTGTGACAGGAGATAAACCCTTGAAAGTGATAGTTTCTGTTGGAAGTGTGGCAAGCCCTTAACTATTTCAGCATGTGTAGTGCCGTTATAATTATCATAATTGAATGTAAAAACCTAAAGATAATATAAATTGTTCATGCAGTTAAGCCAAAATGGAAAGCAGTGTCTTTTGTTTTTGCAAAGGGGCAATAACATTTTTCTCTTTTTGCTACTGTTCAATATTGCTTCCAGCAGATTTTATCTCTATGTTGTACAGAATAGTAATTTACACCAAAGATGTCCAGTAGCTCTAGATTAAAATGTAACATAATACACGTAAAGCTTTATTGTTCCTTTAGGTTGTTGTTTTAAACTAAAGTGGAATATTTCTCTAAAGTCTTCAGCAAATGTGCACAATTTTGAACTAAATATGCTTAAGACTTATACCAGTGCTGCTGAAGAAACAGGTCTTATGGATCTGTCAAATTATTTTTATGCAATTGTTTCTGCAGCATTGTTTTTACTGGCAAATGTACAAGTCGATAGAAAAAGAAATAATTAGCTGTTTTCAGAATTGCTGATGCATGGAGCTAAAACAGACCAGTCTATGCGTCTTAGAGATTGTGACATTTTAAATTACCTAAACAATACCAGCAGCCATCTTTGGACATAATTAACACCTTGTCTAATTAATGTCAGATCTGGACAGAGTCATGCTGTATTTATGAGATATTATTTTATTTAAACTTGCTTTTGCTCTTATTGTGTTGCAAACTTTAGATTTGTATGCTGTTTTCTTAAGTGGAGCAACTTCTTTTTTTCCTTTTTTTTCTTTTTTTGTTTCCCTCCCCCTTCAAGTAATCAATGCACTGCTGAATGAGTTCATTTTAATGCACTCAATCATGCCTCTAATGTTCGTAGCTTACGGGCGCAAGCATCAGTAATGCAGGAATGTTATATGGCTTTAGTTTGGGCCATTTCATAAAATATTCATGGAATCAAAAATGTGCATCAAAATAGCGGCTGGGAGAATTACATTTATGTTCCTGCTTTTATGGCAGCTTCACATTTAAACCCATTTGTGTTAATATCTAGTCAATCTTCCTACTTTAAAAAAAAACTAAAATGGGAGAGATCATATACATTCTCCTTTGCTTAATATTTATTCTAGACATCTGCTGTGATACAACAAATATCTGTAAACTTTCAAAGATGTTGTGCAGGGAAGAGGGCAAGCAACAATTTGGATAATACCCAACTATATAAAATCTTATTTTCCCTACATTGTGTTTGTCTTAACATCCTACCAAGCATTTGGCAGTTTACAACATTGTTTGGGTTTTGTTTGTATTTTTAATAAACGGATGGATTTCTTGTTTGTGTGGGCTTTAGATAAAGTAAAACTCCATTGTAGTAGTTTTGTTTTGAGTGCTCGTTCCTTTAGGTGAAAAACTATAAATGCATGCCAGACTCCTCATTGTTTATGTGGATGTCATATAATTGATAAACAAAACAAAACTGAGGCTTAGGCTATTTCTGTTCATACCTGGATACTCTTGTTTGATGCAGTTGTTCACAGTGTTCTCCTAAGATGAGTTTTCTGATCCTACTTCATATTATTGAAATAAATTGACTACTAAGGGTATTTGTGGAGGGCCATCCCCAGCCTCTCCGACAAAACATTTTGGCTCTATTTTCTTCCCTGGTTCACATGAAATGTTGGTGGACTATCTGGACTTTTGCTTGGTATAGAGCCATGCATGCAGGCCTTTAGTTCAGCAGTTAGTGTGTCTTCCTTTCTTCCTTACTGTGGTCACTGTGATCTGGTTACTCACAGTGATGATGAAGATTTGCGGGCGCTTCCTGGTGCACCATGATAAAACTCACTTTCCCCTACCAAGACTTTAATACCTGTGAATAGTCCCCAGGCCTTCTTTTTGTGTCCTGTTTTCTGTTAACCTTTGTATTTGTGATACGTTGGTAAAATTATTCCACTTTTTGCTGTCCCTATTCCTTGATGGAAAATAATGTCAACACTTGATAATTCCAGAGGAGGACAGTCCTTGGACACTTAAACACTTGTTCTTGTCCTTCTAAAACATGAACATCAGAACCAAGTGAGATTTCTAGATCCTGCTGTGTTAAAGTTTATTTGGTGCCAAAAGGTAGACTAAATATGAACGCTTTGTAGAAGTTATAAAGGAATGCTATAAGCCATGTTAGAAAATCTGATTTATTAGCTACATTGATATTTATATTTAGCTTTGTAAAAGTGATCATCATATTGAGGTCTTTTGTAATGTTTCTCTCAGGTAAATTGAATTTAAAATTTTCAGTTAAAAGCAGTATGCATTATGTCTTAATAAATGTCTAGTCTTAATTAATATCAGAACCGTTACTCAGAAAATAAGATGATTTTAAAAATCCAATTCACAGTTGGAAATAGAAATTGGATGGAAATCATATCATTGTTAATCATGCTTAAAGGGAAATGCTTGCATATTTAAATTATTATGCTCTCTTCATAGCATGGGCATATCTTTTAATATTTTTTAATCAAATATTCTACTATATCATAATATATGCTTTAAATTCTGGCCAGCCTTTAGAAATTGCAGATAAGTCATTTGTGTGCCTGTGGTCATTTGGATCAAATCTTTGCTGGCTTATTTTCTTGCTGGCTTATTTACTGCCACCAAATACTTTTAGAAATGAATCCCTACATATGAGAAGAACTGGAAAACTGCTTCTGTGTAGTAGGGACCTCCATTTAAAATAGTACTAATCAAGACCCCACTGGCCTCATCTGTGGGAAAATGGTGAAGCAAGGGGAAGTGAAACCATGAACAGTGAGATGAGGCCACAGGTGCCTGAGTCTGGGGTACCCACGGAATTCCAGAGCCCCCCACAGATGTCACTGCATGGCTTAGAAGAGAGCAGAGAATTCAGATATAGCTGGTTATACAACAGCTTCTTCAGAAAGACCAATCAGAAACACATCAGGGGCTCACATCTGTGCTTTTCTTAGAGGTGACCTATGATGGCCTGAGCAAAGTCGGAGAATTATAGAACTGGAAGAGACTAAGAATCATGCAAATTTGATCATTATTTTTAACACAAGAGATTCATGTCCAGAGAATTTAACTCACTCCACCTAAGTTTCCTGGCTCTTGATTTGTTGACTAGTATCTGATGTGGTGGAACCAGTTGTGTGGGCTTTTGGTGACCTTGGGTTTAAATCCTAATCATCACTTATGATAACTCTGGGGCTTATATTTGAGTCATGTAAGCTTTGTGAGTCTCAGTTTCCTCTTTAGTGAAAAAGCAACTATCATATATACTTCACCAGTTTTTGGAATGTTCAGTAAGTTAATGTGTAGGGGAGAGAAAAGCCTTGCATTTTGACTAGCACCTAATAGGCCTTCAGGAAAGAGTAGGTCACTGTTCTCTTTTACCCAAGCATCTCAGGCTCCGTCCTCAGGGAAGACTCCAAATAGACCTTTCTGAAAGCTGAACTTTGGCCAATAACCATGAACTAAGTAGTATATTGATACTAGCCCTGAAAGCTCTAGCAAAAAGCAAATCCAACCGAAAAGCTACTGTTATTTCTAACCATCCCAAGGTTGCCTTCTGTAGTCACCAGCTGAAACCAGTGTCCTGAGGACCATCCTCACTTCATTCCTGCTTGGACAGCCTTATGCAGGACATCTAACAGCAACCCAAGACTCAGTAAGGTAACACAGAGGACATCTGGCGGATAAGGAATACGAAGACACAGCCCCAGCCTTCCCTCCACTCTTCCCACCTCCCATTTTGTCCTGATTTCATCCACTTCTCCTTTTCCTACTCGACCCTCCCATCACCTCCCCTTTCTGCCCCCATATAGATCAAATTTTGGAGGTGGATATCAGTTCTCATTTGCTATTTACATCATTATACCTCATTTGCCTCTAATTCTAATTGAGTTACCCAGAGCTTCATTTCTTTTATGATCCCTATCTATTCTGGAACTATCTGTTTTTCTCACAGTATTCTACATCCCTTTTTCCCTGCTTACATGGCCAAAAAGAAATATGTGTCTGTACTTTATGACTAGATGGACACTAGATGAAAAAAGAAAAGGAACTCTTGTATACATCTTTCCAGGGCTACAGTGCTATACTTCATAGGCAGAAATATAGTTAACAGAGGAAATATAACACACATATATGTCAATGCTCCATTCTAGTTTTAAAAAATGAGGGTCATGGGTATTTGGAGCAAGGTGTTTCTGCCAAGAGGTGCCATGTGGGAGAGATGAAAAACTATGCCTGTTTTTCTGGAAGGTAAGAAAAAAAATATCAGCTAAAAGTAAAGATAGATTAGAGCCATGAACTTCAACCTTGAGTATTTGTCTCAATGTGAAAAAGATACTGAGCATTATTTCTTAAATAACTTTCATTGTATATCCTGATAACAAAATAAACATGCTTTGGTGATAGAAACTTTAGGAAATGCTAATAAGCAAACAGAAAAAAAAATCAAGAAAAAGAAAACAGAAAATCAGAAACCATAAGTTACCCATAATCCTACCTCCCAGATATAACACCGATAATGCTTTCTAAATGCTTTTTTATGTTTCCTAATATATTTACTTATTATAAACACTTGTTCACATAAGAAGATAGGCTTCTATAATATCATACTTATGGCCTGCAGTCTCCTATCATGTGAAAGTTTCATAATATAAATTTATAAACAAGTCTGCAGTACACATTGCTCTTTTTGTATGTATCTTTGCTGACATGCCCTCCTGCATGGCTCAGCAAGGACTTAGACTGTCCACGTCTACTGAATTTTGCTTTTTTTTTTTTTTGAGATGGAGTCTCGCTCTGTTGACAGGCTGGAGTGCAGTGGCACGATCTTGGCTCACCGCAATCTCCGCCTCCTGGGTTCAAGCGATTCCCCTGCCTCAGCCTCCTAAGTAGCTGGGACTACAGGTGTGCATCACTACAGCTGGCTGCATTTTTGTATTTTTAGTAGAGATGGGGCTTCACCATGTTGGCCAGGCTGGTCTTGAACTCCTGACCTCGTGGTCCACCCGCCGCAGCCTCCCAAAGTGCCGGGATTATAGGCGTGAGCCACTGTGCCTGGCCTGTCTACTGAATTTTTCTACAGACCGTTTACTGATTATCCACCACCACTGGTTGTTTTTCTTTGAGAATACTATTCTTATTTCTATGTGCATTCTTTAATACTCATTCTGGTAACAAATTCAATGCAACAAATAGGAAGAAATTATATGCAACAGTCATGGAAGCAGCTCCAACCCACACTATTCAATGAAATTCATTTGAGGAAAGATATTGAGTCTAATATAACCTGCATAGGTTAATTTAATATGTCATGATGATATTATTATAGGGACTCAACTAATTTTTGTTTTTTGTGGGAAGAGTAAGTTATACTTAATAAACATAATAAATTAGTGGCTATATTTCAATTTGCCTGCTGGAGTTTCTGAAGATATTATTACTGTACCAACTGATAACATTAGCTGTGTTTCTTGAGCACCTACCCTGTAACGTATAATTGTACATGCATGAATTCATTTCTCACAATAGTACCTTGAAAAATTACACAGTAATCCTGTTTTGCAGAAGAATAAAGTAAGGCACAGGGAGGACAGTAATTAGCCTGAGGCTAAACAAAAACTGGGAAAGCTGGGATAGGAACAGGCTATCTGCTTAGAGCCCACACTCACTCTTAACCACTATGGTTGGAGGGCCTAGATATAAGTGTTCTTCCTATCAATTCCAATTATGTAACTCCAATACCATAAAAGAGCATTTACATTTCAGGATATTGTGAGCATTCCCATGAGGCAATTAACAAATAAAATACAATCCACTGTATGGAGCTGCAAACTATTCTTCCAGAAATATGTTTGCTCATATTTTACGGAAAGAAATTACTTACAGCTAATTTAGAGTTTTAGCTTGGAGAAGTTATATTTTGGATTTTATTATAGGGTAAAATCCAAAAAGGCAGTTAGTTACATTCTAATTATTCAAAACTAAACAGCATATACAAAAACCTCATTGGAAAGTCCAGTCAAATTTTGAGAAGCAGTTTAAGGAGCCATAATGTTTGGATTTGAAGTTTGTAACAGATGCATTCTTTTTTAAGAATGATGAAATTGGGAGGCTGAGGTGGGAGGATTGCTTGAGCTCGGGAGTTCAAGGCTGCAGTAAGCTGTGATTGCACCCCTGCACTCCAGCCTGAGTGACAGAGTGAAAAGAGAAGAAAAAAAAATGATGAAATTTTCATCAGTTGGAAAAGCAGTAGAGGATATTGGTTGAGAGTATCAGCTCTAGAGTTAGATTTCCTGGATATTATAGCACTAGACTTGCCATCTTGAGCAAAATTCTTAACCTTACTAAATTTTGACTTTCTATTCTGTAATATGAAATCAGAACAGTCCTACTCCATTGGATTGTTTTGAGAAATGCATATAAAGCACATAGCAGAGTGCGTGGCATACATAATGTTAAAGAAGTATTAGACAATATGATGGCTATTAATAAATATTGCTGGCCTTTTACACCCTCTCTAAACATATGCAAGCCCAGTAAATTTCTACTAGCCAGAGTACATCCCTCTTGCAGGTGTCTATCTAAAATTCACGCTGAAACTGAGGTCCAATTAGAGATCGCTCCTTTCCCAGTTTAACTCGTTTACAGCCTTAGAAATCCTTCACCATAATCCATGGTGTTTCTCCATTGAATAGTAAAGCTAAAACGTATGCAAAATTTCTGAAAATATGTTCTGACCTCTGGTTTATACTTATGAATGGCTTTTATTCTCCAGGTCAGCTTCTGGAAGCTGCTGAGCATTATGAAGCATTCCATCAATTGACGCAGGGGCGGATATGGAAGGATGAGACAGGCCACTCTCTCAACTTGTTGGCCTGTGAGAGTCTCCTGAGGACTTACAGATTACTCTCAGACAAAATGCTAGAAAATAAAGAATACAAACAGGCCATCAAAATTCTAATAAAAGCTTCTGAAATAGCCAAAGAAGGTGGGTGGAAAAGAACACTCTCACATTGCTTTCTTTAATGGGTAGACACTGGTTCTCCCAAGAGTGAAGTAAAAATCGTCAAGTGTTAGGGTGATTATTTCCTATGAAATGCAAAGACAAATGCCATCAATTTACTTTCAAATTTCACTGTAAAACGGAGGTGTCTTAGGTCTGACAACAAGAAATCCATTAGTTTCCTGAAAGCTTTATCTCCAAAATTACAATCCACAGGGGGTAGTGTTGTAAAACAAAGAACCTAAAGTGAGAAGGTAAGATCATCTGCAAAAGTTAAGCGTGTGTGTGTGCATGCGCATGTGTGTATGTGGTTGTATATTCCTTGCAGTCTTAGAGACCTTTCATTGTTTGTAAATTCCCCATTGTCAGGTAATAAGGAAAATATGATATATATTTAGTTATTAGTAACAGGAAAATAGGGCTGTAACATATTTTAGACCTTTTTGCCTCTCAAAATGTGGCCTTTGGATCAGCAGCTTCAATACGTTATAACAGCCAGGATCTCTGGTCCCACCCCAGACCTACTGCAGCAGGATCCTCAGGTTAGCAAGATACCCAGGTGATGTATATGCACACTTAAAGCAGTAAAAATGCTTCTATGAGAGCTGCTCATGTCTTTCATAGTCTATATCATTTCTGTATGTATAAAATATAAAGAAAAAATTTGGAGCATATTCTTATAAGCTTTTAATTTGTGAAATGTACAGATATTTTGTTACCATATAGTAAATTATTACTAGAGTAGCCTTTTCAGGAAGGAGAAAAAGATAAAAGTTATGCTCCTGAACTAAAGTTTATTAGCTCATGGATATATTTAATTGATTGGTTTATTAAATAATAGATGGCTTATTTAGAGTAAGCAGGACTGATTTTCTGGGTGTGATTTTAATTTACTAAAGAGGAAAAATAAAGAGCTTAGTCTCTCTGTAACTTCTTTTAATAATATTAGTCAACATACTCACAGGAAATCACCCCCTGAAAGATGTATCTCGTTAAATGAACTGCTTTTGAATAAATGGTCTAGTACCTTCCCCCAAAGGGGTAAACACATAGTTAGCTCTTATATCAATTTCAGCAGCAAACTTTAGTCACATAGAAAGTTACATGGAATTTCAATGAAAAGGAATGCGTTGATTAGGAAAAGATATGTTACTTTAGGTTTACATTTGCTAAGTTTTAAGGTAGTTCACAAAGAAAGAAAAGTTCCTTGGGTCTCTTCCAACAGTCAGAGCCTGTCAAGCAGTCTTCTTTCAAAAAGTAACTCTCGCTTACCAAAGATCAGATCAGGAGAATAGGAGAAGGCTTACTTCTTACACTGTTATAGTTTTTAATATCTTTTAAAACCAAAAAATATTTGTCCCCACATTTTTCATCTAAGAAAGTACATAGGTTAAAGGATTACACAATACTTCACAGAGCTCTTAAAGAGGGGAAATATTCTGGGACAAAGCATCCCTTTACTCTTGTCTCCTACTTTGATCAGGAAGCCGCAAGCTGATGATTACCTGAATAAAGCATGCCCCTCACATTGGTTTACATAGTATTTAAGCGGTACTGACACCAACTGTTGGCCAATTCCTTTGTTAGGGAACATTGATGTAATGCACAAATGTAGCATCAGCCAACACCTTTTACTTAACATAACGTTTTCAAGGTTCATCCATCATATAGGGCCAAATCGCCTTCCATGGCATGGTTATACCACATTTTCTTTATTCATTAATGATGGGCATATGAGTTGTTTCCACCTTTTGCCTATTATGAATAATGCTGGAATGAACATTTGTGTACAAATTTTCAAAAATCTTGATTATATGCTTAGGAGTGGCATCGCTGGGTTATATGATTACCGTGTTCCACTTATTGAGGAGCTGCCAGTTTTCCAAAGTGGCTTCACCATTTAACATTTCCACTAGTTTTATGTGAGGGTTTCAGTTTAGCCACTTCCTCAGCAACACTTCTTACTTTTTTTTTCTTTTTTTAAGATTTGTATACTACACATGAGGTAGTATAATAGTATTTTTTTTCTTTTTATTATTATTATTATTATTATTATTATACTTTAGGCTCTATGGTACATGTGCGCAACGTGCAGGTAAGTTACATATGTATACATGTGCCATGCTGGTGCACTGCACCCACCAACTCGTCATCTAGCATTAGGTATATCTTCCAATGCTATCCCTCCCCCCTCCCCCCACCCCACAACAGTCCCCGAAGTGTGATGTTCCCCTTCCTGTGTCCATGTGTTCTCATTGTTCAATTCCCACCTATGAGTGAGAATATGCGGTGTTTGGTTTTTTGTTCTTGCGATAGTTTACTGAGAATGATGATTTCCAATTTCATCCATGTCCCTACAAAGGACATGAACTCATCATTTTTTATGGCTGCATAGTATTCCATGGTGTATATGTGCCACATTTTCTTAATCCAGTCTATCGTTGTTGGACATTTGGGTTGGTTACTTTTATCTTCTTCATTATACTCATCCTAGTAGGTGTAATGTGGTATCTCACTGTAGATTTGATTTGCATTTCCCTGTTGGCCAGTAACATTGAGCATTTTTTTCATGTGCTTCTTGGCCATTTGTATATCTTCTCTGCAGACATTTTTATTCAGATTCTTTGCCCAGTTTTAATTGGGTTATTTTTTTGTTACTGAGTTTTAAGAATTCTGTATATATTTTATATACAAGTGTTCCATCAGATATACGATTTGAAAATATTTTCTCCTATTCTGTGGGTTTTATTTTCACTTTCTGATGGTATTCATTGAAGCACAAATTTTTAATTTTGATAAAGTTCAGTTCGTCTAGTTTTTCTTTTGCTGTTCTTGCTTCTGATATCATCAATAAGAAGGCTTTGACCAATGCAAGGTCACAGTGATTTACTTCTACACTTTAAGAGTTTTTAGTTTTAACTATATTTAAGCTTATGATCTATTTTCGTGTGTGTGTGTGTATGCATATGTGGTGTGAGGAGGGTACGACTTCATATTTTGAAAGTGGATATCCAATTGTACTAGTACTACTTGTTGAAAACATTATTCTTTTCCCAATACTTTGTAATGATACCCTACATAAAATCATTTGACCATAAATGTGGGGATTGTTTCTGGATTCTCAATTCTATTGCCTTGATCTCTCTTGTCTAACTTACAACTACAAGAATACATAGATTTTATTACTCTAGTTTTGTAGTAAGTTTTGAAATTGGGAAATATGTCTTGTAATACTGTTCTTTTTCAAGTTTGCTCTAGTTCTTTTCAACACTTGCATTTCCATGTGAATTTTAGGATCAGCTTGTTAATTTCTGCAGAAAGGGGAGCTGGAATTTTGATAGGAATTGCATTGAATCTGTCAATCAATTTGGGGAATATTGCCATCTTAACACTAAGTTTTTCAACCCATGAATATGGGATATCTGTCCATTTATTTAAATATTCTTTAATTTCTTTCAATGATTTTTATAGTTGTCAGTGTATATGTACTGCCTTCTTTTGTTAAATTTATTTTTAATATTTTATTCTTTTGATGCTATTCTAAATGGAATTGTTTCTTAATTTCATTTTCAGATCATTCATAACCTGTATGTAAAAGTAAAACTGACTTTTCTATATTGATCTTATAGCTTGCAACCTTGTTAAACTCATTTATTAGCTTTGACAGTTTGTTATGGATTCTTTAGGGTTCTCTATATACAAGACTATGGTATCTGCAAATAAAGTTTTGCTGCTTCCCTTCTATCTATGTGCCTTATCTTTTCTTGCCTAATTTATCTGACTAGAACCTCTAGCGCAACAGTTTTAAACAGAAGTATGGTATTTTCTGAGGGTTTTTTGTAGATGCCCTTTACTACGTTGAAAAAATTCCCTTCCATTCCAAGTTTGTTGAGGGTTTTTAACATGAAAGGGGGTTGGATTTTGCAAAATGTTTTTTTCCTACATCTATTGAGAAGGCCATGTGTTTTTGTCTTTTATCCTATTAGTATGGTATATTATACTAATTGATTAGCATATGTTGAACCAACCTTGCATCGCTGGGCTAAATTCCACTTGATCGTGGTGTATAATCCTTCTTATATGTTACCGATTTGGCTTTGCGAGTAATTTTGTTAAGGATTTTTGTGACTATATTCGTAGGCGACATTAGTTTATAGTTTTCCTTTCTTGTAACGTCTTTGGTTTGATGTCAAAATAATACTGGCCTCATAGAATGACTTGGGAGGTGTTTTCTCTTGATTGCTTAAAAAGTTTGTAAAAGATTGGTGTTAATTCTTAAAATATTTTTAAAAAATTCAGCAGTGAAATCATCTGAGCCTGGCTAGCCTTTCCTTCTGGGAAGTTTTTAAATTACTAATTCAGTTACTTCACTTGTTATGAATTTATTCAGGGTTTTTATTTCTTCTTGAGTCAATTTCAGTAGTTTGTATCTTTCCAGGAATTTGTCTATTTCATCTACTTTATCTAACTTGTTAGTATGTAATTGTCCACAAAATTCTGTTATAATCCTTTTTATTTCTGTAAGGCCTACAGTTATTTACCTTTTTTCATTCTTGATTTTAATAATTTAAGGGTCTCTTTTTTTTCTCTTTTGTTTGGTCTAACTAAACATTTGTTAATTTTGTTGACTTTTTCAAAGAATCATTTTTTGTTTTGTTGATTTTCACTATGGTTTTTCTATTCTTTATGTTATTCATTTCCACTCAAGTTTTTCCTATTTCCTTCTCTCTCTTTGATTTGAGTGTAGTTGTATCCTCTTTTTCTAGTTTTATAAGGTGGAAAGAACTTTCTTATTTTTAAATATAGACATTCATAGCTATAAATGTCCCTCTATGCACATCTTAGTTGTATCCCATACATTTTGATTTGTTGTGTTTCCATTTTCATCCATCTCAGAGTATTTTTTGGTTTATCTTGTGTTCTTCTTTGACCCATTGTTTATTTAGGAGAATTTTTAATTTCCACATACATGCAAGTTTCCCAAATTTAATTCTATTATGTATTTTTAATTTCACATTATTGTGAATACCACCTTATCAATGGAGTCTATTGTGATGACCATACTTAATATTGAAACCTGCTTTGTCCTCTGGACCCCCACTTGGCTCTCCCAATTCCCCTTACCCTGCTCTATTTTCCCCCTGGAACATTTGTCAGCATACACCTTACCACATAATTATTCTTTATTATTTATTTTCTCTCTCTTTATGCCTCTGTCCTCTAAAACATAAGTTTTGATGTGTTACTCAATTTTAGTAGTGTCAAGATTTTAGATCTAACCTTTTCTTTTTGGTTGTTTTTAATCCTATTCTTACCGACATTTTTCTCTGTTATGTTATTGCTTTCACTTTATCTTAACTTTGTCTCTATTCGTGTGCAAGAAAAATTCTCATGCTTAAATACTATTTAAAAACTAATATTTGGTGTTTCCAAACTGTATCAGTAGTAATAGATGTTTTCTTTCCTTTCTCCTCTTTGCTGAGCTTCCACTCACATAAAATTAGATGCGGATGATGGTGCCATATCAACCCAGCCAGTTGCTAGTGCTTTAACACAGTTACACCACTTGACACAGAAAATACATACCACATACAGCCAACTTTTAACTCTAATAAGTAGCTTCCTGTCACAGCCTCTTTCTTCTATTCTGTTTTTCCCTTCACTAGTCCCACCTTTATCCCCAGAACCCATAATCCTGTACCAGAGAAAAAGTTAGGGCCCAGCTGAATTTTAAGAATTAAAATTCCCCTTACTGGATTACTGGCATCATCACCTCTGATAAGATGAGATCTTGAAGGTATAATTCTCTGCAATTGGGGAATAGCTAGAGAAGAAAAAAATACTGTCACTGGCATTTGCCATCTTATTTCCTCGAAGTCTTCAAAGAGCCGCTGCTTCAGCAGTGGTTATTTGGTGAGTGGTGAGAGTGAATGCAGCATGAAATGTTCCAGCTGACATCCTTCATGGTTGGAATGTGGAGGTCAGAAATCTAAGGATACTTCCTGTATTAGTCTATTTTGCATTTCTATGAACGAATATCGGAGGGTGGGTAATTTATAAAGAAAAGAGGGTTTTTTTTGTTTTGTTTTGTTTTGTTTTTTTGTTTGTTTGTTTGTTTTACTTAAAGCTTCACGGTGCCAGCATCTCCTTCTGGTGAGGGCTTCAGGAAGCTTCCAGTCATGGCAAAAGGCAAAGGGGAGCAGGCATGTCATATGGCGAGAGAAGGAGTAACAGAGATGGTAGGCTCTTTAAAGCAATCAGCTCTCATGTGGACTAATAGAGCAAGAGCTCACTCATTACCATAAGGATGGCACCAAGACATTCATGAGGGATCTGCCCCCATGACAGACACCTTCCACAGGCACCACTTCCAACACTGGGGATCACATTTCTATCTGAGATTTGGAGAGGACAAACATCAAAACTGTATTACTTACTTTCCAAAGACCAAAAACAAAGGTTAGATCACTCAGCATTTGCATTAGCCAGGAGTTAGTCACATTGGAAGCCAATGTTACATTTAATATACTAAATATAAGCAAGTTATATATTTGCCAAATGGTATGAGGTATGTCATGTTGAACCACGTTATATCTTTACACATTTTGCTTTTGAAAAGAAGTGGTTAATTTCTGAAAAAAATTAGTAAGATATCGCAGGAATTAGAAAGACTAACTTTCTTGCAAAAAAGATGATGAAAAGCATTACCAGTGATTAGTAAAGAAAAGCGTTTGGATTTCAAATATGCATGGAATTTTGTACCAGGAAACTAAGCTCTGTCAGTTACTGTCACCTGTGCTTTAATCAATAGCTCTTAAACAGAACGTAATCAGAATAAAAATTCATTAATTTGTGAATTATCTGCAGTTAGAAACTAAGCTGAATGTGAGTCCATGTGATTGACTATGAATGTTTGTGCACCATTTAAGGTTGTTATCCATTATCAGTTGTTTTACGTATGTAGTAGCAACTATGCTGGATGACTATAAGCCTTTACATGCTGGACTAGTATAAAAATTATACACGAATGTCAAAATGATAATATTGGGCTGTGTTTATAAAGGGAAACCCCTTTATAAACTAAATATAAGCAAGTTATATATTTGCCAAATAGCATGAGGTATGTCATGTATGAGGTGTATAATTATATTGCTAAAGCATCTTAATTTAATATCTGTGATCCAGGTAAATTGTGTTTATATCAGCCTTTTTTTTCCAGTATACAGCTAGGTTTTGGGGATTATTGATAAAACTGCATACTTTTAAAAATAATAATTTTCTACTGTCTTGAAAAGCAAGGATTCTGTTTGTTGTAATAAATCATTTCTTGAATAGTTGGTAATTTTTTTACATCTTCACTTCAGGAAGTGACAAAAAGATGGAAGCGGAAGCCTCTTACTACTTGGGCTTAGCACACTTAGCTGCTGAGGAATATGAAACAGCATTAACAGTAAGCTAAACTTTTAATCACTGCCATTTTTAATTTTTATTGTAGTATATTTATTTTATTTTCCTATATGTTATTACAAGGCCAATAGAAATGAGTTAGGCCTGACATAGGTGTGCCTATTTACTGAGATTAAAGTAGAATAGCAATATGCTAGAAGCATTTTAAAAATCAGTTTTATTGTTTATTGAAGGTACAGTGGTATGTAATCAATTACTATGAAGTGCTTTGGGATATGTGAAAGTTAAATAAATGGAGTAATATGGCCCTCCATATGCCCATATCAACAAGGACAAGAGGAAATAGGTTTAAGTGATGGTAAAAAGTAAATAACAAAAAAGAAATTACAGTCATTTTATAATATGATTTGGGAAATTTTGCACACACAAAATTGCAGTTATAAAGCAAACAGAGTGAGCTGCGTTGATGTATATCTTCAGTGCAGGTAGTGGGGAGGCAACAGAGGTGGAGGCGGGTGTTAGTCTCAGTCTGAGAAGTAGCCTGCCCTATAATCAAATCACTGTTCGGCTACTTTGCAACCAGGTTTTGTTTGGCTAAAAACAAACAAATAAAAATGTCAAGAGTGATCTTTGCTGAATTATAACTGAAGTCATTTTTTCTTCTTCTCTTACCTCTACTATGTATTTAAAGTATTTCACCTACATCTCTTATAATAATCTCCAATGTGATACACAATATTGGATTAATTTTTACCTTTTGGGATCTTCTTTGTTCCTTTAGATATTTTTTGCTAAGTAGAATTCCTATATTTGGGCTAGATATTCTCCTCTAGCCCCCTTACAATTGGATATCATAGAAAACTTAGGTTTTCCTAGATGACTCTTATGCTTAATATTTTTAAATTAATGATTAGCATTCAGCAAAGCTTTGTTTCTGATACCTTGGGGAGCACAGAGACCAACCAGATGCACACTTCTCTTTAGGAGTTAATTTAATGAGGGTAAACAACTTGCAAGCATAACCACAATTCAAAGTAGGATGAACAGGGGCTTTTTAAGTGCAGAGGGAAGAGTGGTTGGTTCCAACACTGAAGACCAGCGAGGTTGCACCAAAAAAAAGTTTTTGAGAGACAGGATTTACACATGTAGAAAACATGAGAGTCCACAATGATAGAACACCAGATATGCACGTGTGCCCACATGCATACACACTCAACATGGACATAGTGTGTTGGGAAGGACTTAGGTGGAAGATGAGATTCAGTTGGAGGTCAAATTGGAAAATTAGGTGAAAACTAGCTCATAGATACTCTTTCTCTCTCAGGTAATGCAAGCACAAAATAAATTCAAACAATACAATAAAATTCACAATGAAAACTAAATTTTCTTTCCCTCCCTGTACTCAGTCTCACAGTTCTTTTCTCAGAGACAAACACAGTTACACATTTCTGGCTTATCTTTCCAAAAATATTCTATATATTCAAATATCTAAAAAGTGCATATATATGTTTCCTTTGTGTTATTTAGAAAATTGTTGCATTTTATATGCACTGTTCTGCACCCTGAGTTAATTTCTTCCATACTAATGCATAGAGACATGCCTAGTTTTATTATTTTAATTTTTCCAGCTTCATTGAGATATGATTGGCAGATAAACATTGCATATATTTAAGATGTACAATGTGATGTTTTGATATATCTATATATTGGGAAATTATTTCCCCAATCAAACTAGTTGGCCTGTCCATCACCTCCCATATTAACCTCTTTCGTATGTGTGTGAGGACACGTTAAGATCTAGTCTCAGTAAACTTAAAGTGTATAATATACCATTATTAACTATAGACAAGTCTCATTGTATTTATTTATTTATAATTTCAACTTTTAGATTCCGGGGTACATGTGCAGATTTGTTATCTGAGTATGTTTTGTGATGCTGAGGTTTGGGGTATGATTGATCCTGTCACCCAGATAGTGAGCATAGTACCTGATAGTTTTTCAGCCATTGCCCTCCTTCCTCTAGTTGTCTATTGTTCTCATCTTTATGTCCATGAGTACCCAAGGTTTCGCTCCCGCTTATAAGTGAGAACAAGTGGTATTTGGTTTTCTGTTCCTGTGTTAATTTGGACAAGCCTTATCTTAAGGGGTCTACATGATATCCCATTGTGTGGCTGTGCCATAATGGATTCAAACATCTTCTACTGCTGGGCATTAAGGTTGTTTCACATAACTTTTATTGTAAAGGATGTGGTAGTGAACAGTTTCATCAGATGTGACAAATTTATCCATAGAATAGATTCCTAGAGGTGGAAATGCTGGTGTGTCCTATTCCTAGTGGTGTAGGATAGTCTAGTAATGAATAGATTGAAGGAGTATTTGACATCCAAGGGATGAATTACTTTACTTGAAACTGTTACTCCTTCCAGAAGAGTATTGAAATTGTTTCTCTGAAAGTACATGTGAAGCTTAAGTCCCTGCAACCTATTAACTGTGTGACACTGGGC
This sequence comes from Pongo pygmaeus, assembly GCF_028885625.2. Classification (NCBI taxonomy): domain Eukaryota; kingdom Metazoa; phylum Chordata; class Mammalia; order Primates; family Hominidae; genus Pongo; species Pongo pygmaeus. The sequence continues at coordinate 159,761,388 of NC_072376.2, read as the reverse complement.
AATTTCCCTTACACTCTTTAAGTCTCAATTGCCCCATCTATCCAGTGGGACTAATAGCTATACTTATTTCATAAAGGGTAGTGAGTTAAATGTTAATCCCCTCAAAAAAAAAATCTACTTCCTAATCCCTGGAACCTGTGAATGCAGAGGTAACTAAGTTAAAGATCTTGAGATGAAGTGCTCATTCTGGATTATCTAGGTGGACTCTAAATATGAAGACAAACATTCTTATAAGAAAAAGGTGGAAGATTTGAAACAGAAGACAGGAAGCCACATGTGCAGAGGAAAAGACCATGTGAAGACAAGGGCAGAGAGTGCAGTGATACAGCCACAAGTCAAGGAATCCCTGGAACCGCCAGGAGATAAAAGAGGCAAGGAAGGATCCTCTCCTACAGCCTTTAAAAAGATCACAGCCCTGCTGATGCCTTGATTTCAGACTTGTAGCCTTCAAAGCTAGAAGAGAATATATTTCTATTATTTTAAGTCACTTAGTTTGTGGTAATTTTTATGTCAGCCCTAGAGAACTAATAAGAGGGTGATAATAAGAGATAATTTAATTTATGTAAAGTTTTAAAAGACTGTCTGCCTGGTTTGTCATAAACCTTCGATAATTATTATTTTTTTATTTTTTCACTAATCTAAGTCTCTGGACTTGAGCAGTAATAGTGAAGATGGAAGAAATTAGACAGATTCAAAAGTTATAAAGGACTTGGTAACAGGCTAAGTATAGGAGGTGAGGGAAACAGAGGTGCGAAGATGGGCCCTGAGTTCCTGGCTGTGGAACTGGGTGGATGCTTGTGTTGTTTACGGGGGTAGGGAATGTGAAAGGCTTGCAGGGAAATGGAGAGTTCAATTCTGGTTATGTAGAACTGGAGGAGTTTTAAAGGTATTCGAGGAGAGTTCAAGTAGACAGTTAAATATGATGGTCTGGAGCTTAAAAAGAAGTCTAGAGTGGAAATATTATATGTAAAAGTTAATTTTATGTGTCAACTAGGCTGGGTCATGGGATGCCCAGATAGCTGGTGAAACATTTCTGAGTATGTCTCTGAGGGTGTTTCTGGAGAAGATTAGCATTTGAATCGGTGGGTTGAGTAAAGCAGATGGTCTTCCCCTATAAATTTGTATGTTTTCAGCAAATTGAAGCTGTGGAGTGGATGAGATTTCCTAGAGAGAGAGTTAATAGTGTTGAAAGAAAAAGGCCTAGAGCCAAATTGGATGAAAGAGGGAGGTACAAAATAGCTTAAGCAGGAGTATCCAGGAAGGCAGGGGGAACATAGAATAGATGATTTCATACCAGGTATTTCTAAAAAAAACGGACATGCAAACTGCACATTTTTGCAAACTGCAAAATCCTGGGATTTGGGCTGGAATGAGAGCACTCTATGCAGATATTTCCAGTAAATGTATCTGGATTGGAATTAGGTTTAGTTAATTCTTTTTTTTCGAGACAGAGTCTGGCTGTGTCACCCAGGCTGGAGTGTAGTGGCGCGATCTCGGCTCACTGCAAGCTCCACCTCCCAGGTTCACACCATTCTCCTGCCTCAGCCTCCTGAGTAGCTGGCACTACAGGCACATGCCACCACGCCCGGCTAATTTTTTGTATTTTTAGCACAGGCGGGGTTTCACCATGTTAGCCAGAATGGTCTCGATCTCCTGACCTTGTGATCTGCCCGCCTCAGCCTCCCAAAATGCTGGGATTACAGTGGTGAACCAGCACGCCTGGCCCAGGTTTAGTTAGTTCTTGTTATTTAATTCTCCAGCCAGAGTGGAGGCTTCGGGAAACTAGGCAAGGACGTATTCCAGCCCTCAGGCTCACTGCTGTCATCCAGTAGCCTTTGCAGTTGGGAAAAGCCTGGGACTTTCTTCAGAGCCTACATTTTGACAGAATGTTTGTGGAAGAATATTGTTGCCTTCTTGGACACAGCTCACCCAGAACTGCAGACGTGCAGAAGCCAAGCACAACATTTGAACAGAGCTTTGCTTTGACTTCAGATTTGAAGGCAATGTCTTTTCACTCTCCTTAGTGTCCTGTCTTAGCCACTTTTTCTATTTCCTTTGAGTTAAAAGGACATTCTTCAAATTTTCAATTGAATCTCCTTTTACTTTTTTCTTTCTGGACCTGATGAAAGTAACCATGTTTCATAAGTGATCTATTATCTGCTTGCAAATTTCAACATATCTTCCTATCTGCAGGGTCTTCTGTGATGGCATTCCTTCTAGCTTACAATATTTCTGTTAGAAATCTATAGCAGGACAGAGCACTCCTTATTTAGTGAATATATTGTGTGTATATATACATATATATATATATATATAAAATGATAAAATATAAATAAATATGTAGGATTGATTCCCTGATTGGAGATCTAACCAGTTATGTAATCACAAAGTAAATATTCAACATATATTTTTTAAAGTTTTCTTTCAAGATCCTCTTTTATTCTACTTTCCCACCTTGCATAGTGTTACCAACATTGTCTTCACCTGTTTTAAAGCACTACTGATGTTCCTGTCATAGTGTAGCTGTGAAGAGAGGTAAGAAAGCTCAGAAACTGCTTTGTTGTGTTAGATTTAGCGTTTTCCTTTCCTTTTCATATTCAGTCTATCTTTAATTGTTGTCATTAATTCCATATACCATTTTATCTTCTCACTTGTATTTCAAATTGATGAATTGGAATATTTTCAGATTTTCAGTATCTTGCCTCTGGATTCAACTTCTATCTCTCACAATTTTCTTCCTTCCAATAATGTTATTCATCTATCTAAAGATTTTTACACATTTTTTTCAAAGAAACTTGGATAAACACAAGTGAATATTCCTAATCAATAATTCTATTAATCTGAAATAGAAGGAATTTTGAAATTTTGCTAATGTATCTTAATGGAAAGGCTTTAATTTATCAGTAAAGTATTAACACAGTAATAGAAGAATGTGCAGACAAGCATAGGAATAAAACTTTGGTGATTCATTCCTTGTTGATAAAGGGTTCTTTCCTGAACGATAGAATACAGCTAAACTAAAAACAAATAACAGATTTATTTAGGGCTGAAACACCTACTAGTAAGGAAAGAGCATTTGGTAAAGAGAAAAAATAGTTACACTAATAAATCTGTGCAAGAGGTCATGGAGACCCTGACATTTAACGAGGAGAATGCTACCTGCATATGCCATGTGCTGGGGAAGGAAAGCGTAATTCCCTTTGGCCATCATCAAATTAGACCTGTAAATGTTCTAAGTAGGGTAAATTCCAAATTTTAGGAGGTATATTATAAGGTCCTAAGATTTGAAAGAGAAAAATATTTTACCAAGAATCACATCTAAGGCCTTGTGCAAAATTGGACCAGCCACATACCAACGTAAAGTTATTTTAAGGAAAAGGAATGGCCTTGCTTAGCCGTTCGTTTTTATGTATGAATTTCCTTTCTCCCTAAATATATCAATGCACTTAATGATTCTAGGAACACCAACTTTATTCAATCTTTAAAACAGGCAGAGAATTATTTGCTTTCTATTATTTTGCAATATTGTAACTTAAAAATGATACTATGAAAACAAAATTCAACAGATTGATATTTCATTTGCTTTTTTTTTTATTTTTATTTTTATTTTTTTGTTGTTGAGACGGAGTCTCGCTCTTTCACCCAGGCTGGAGTGCAGTGGCGCGATCTCGGCTCACTGCAGGCTCTGCCCCCCGGGGTTCATGCCATTCTCCTGCCTCAGCCTCCCGCGTAGCTGGGACTACAGGCGCCCGCCACCTTGCCCGGCTAATTTTTTGTATTTTTACTAGAGACGGGGTTTCACCGTGTTAGCCAGGATGGTCTCGATCTCCTGACCTCGTGATCCGCCCGCCTCGGCCTCCCAAAGTGCTGGGATTACAGGCGTGAGCCACCGTGCCCGGCCTTCATTTGCTTTTAAAATACAGGATTCACCCCATTACTATTATTTATTCCATATACAAAACAGTAGCCATCTCTATGTTTACATACATTAGCATCTTTGTAACAGTTTAGAATGCTTCTAACATTAGTGTTAGCTTGTAGATGTGGTTGACCTATATGTCCAGCCTCACCAGTAGCATCACATAGAAAATTGCAAATAAGTAATACAAAATAGTCTTCCCTCATCTGAGGTTTTACTTCCCACGGTTTGTTGCTGGTGGTCAACCACAGTCTGAAAATATTAAACGGAAAAATTTTGGAAATAAAAATTCGTAAGTTTTCAATTATGCACCATTCTGAGTAGCACAATGAAATCTCGTGCTGTTCCACTCTGTCCCATTTGGCACATGAATCATCCCTTCATTGAGAGTATCCATGCTGTATACGCTGCCTGCCTATGACTGCATAGGAAGAAACAGTGAATATCGGATTCAATACTATCTGAAGTTTCAGGCATCCACTGGGGGTCTTGGATCATATTCCCCACATATAAGGAGGAACTACTGTATCAGAAGAAATATTCCAAAAATTTTTATTTGATATATATTTATTAACAATGGAGGATATGTATCATGTGTGTAAAATAATATATCCTTAGGGTTTCACTAAAGTAATACATTTTTTCAACTCAATAAATGTAAGCAAAGATAAAGCCGTACTGTATGAGAAACGATTTCTATCAATGATTTATTTGCTTTGTAATGTTTAGCTGACAGAAAGTTTTGGGGGGAGAGAGTTCTTACAGTTGTTTCCACTTAGTTGCTTTCTGTATATAGTTTACCTCTCTTTTAAAAGTCAACCCATTGTTTATAGCAGTGGGTTCTTAAATCAAGTGATAATATAGCTGATATGCAAATACCTTGGCAGATTTCATACTGACAAACCAAAAACTAATCTCTTCTTTGGTCACTTTAATAAGTGAAGACACATTTCTGTCTATTGCTGAAACCATTATGCAACCCAAATAAATCTCAGAGTTCTCCATGGCTCAGTCTTTGTATGATGACATATTAAAAGAAAAGAAATCCAGCAATCTAAACTGAAAGTAATTTTAATTTCTACTTAATTACCCTTAAAGAACAGTAAAAGAGATAATCTTAACTCACAGCACCATTATTTCTTAAAATCCTCTTTTCTTCTATTTCTCCAACTTTTAAATTTGTCTATCACAGGATATTCAGAAGCCCATATCTTTATGTCACTCCCTAAACCCAAAACTCCCCGGCTGTATTCCACTTCTATGTTGTTATCACTCCTCTCTCTTCTCTCTCTCCTGCCTTCTTTTCTCTTTCAGGTCAATAAATCTTGACTCTTTCAGCAGTCTTATCTCTACTTTGCACAACCCATTCCTCTGAAAAATTATAACTGTTATGTGTGTAACAGAACCCAGTAGGGATAACACTGGTTTGAGAGAAAAAGGAGTGTCAAATGGGTTATGCCAGAATTCATAGTCTGGGAAAGGCAAGGAAAGCAAATACACTTGCATTAATCATATTTTAGATTTTCTTACACTGTATGTAAGAAATTCTTGAAAAGCGTATGTCAGAAGAAAAAAATGTAAATAAAAAATAATAAACAAGAGGGGAAGGAAATGAGAACAAAGAAGCCAAGGCAAAGGAGGAATCAAGAGAGAGGCTGTCTGAGACTCAGTGTTCCTTTGGGTCCTTTCTGTGTCATTTCCCATACTTCAGCTCTAGAGTTCTGAATGTCTGCAGGATATAATAATAGGATGAATCTTTCTGATGGACACCACATTTATTCTATCTGTAGTTTGAATCAGTTTGTCTACAAGAGCAATGGCCTCTTCATATCTGCATTCTCACTCTTCCCTATCATCTCCTGGCTGCATGTAGATGACAGTTGGGGCCAGTTTAATATGACATCATGATATTAGAGTTTCCTGGAATGCATATAGGTGCTCACATCTGCTACCAAATCTTTGATTGTTAGACATTTGTATGAAGTAAAGGCAGTAAGTACTAGCATTTCTCAGATAAGGCACTCTCAAAATGCTTTCTAGAGAGTACATTTATCAACTCTTTGGAGTGAGAGGACAACAACATCATTAATTGATGGGCTCTAAAATCAAACTAATCAAGCATAGAATCCCAGATCTGCTACCACCTCACCATGTGACATTGAACAAGTGACTGACTTAACCTTTCTGAACATTAGTTTCCTTTTCTGTAAGATGGGGATAATCCTACTCTGTAACTCAGGACAGCCTTGTGAGAGTTAAGTAAGAATATGTGTCTGAAATTTGTAGCATGGGGCTTAACACACAGATAACTAGAACTATTATGTTACTATTAATATACATAAAATATTTTTTTCCAAAGTGCTAGATGATCATACATCTATGAAATCACAATGTCTGGCTTCTGCTCTAGACCTACGGTATTTTCAAACCCCTAGTTAGCATAGGAACAAATGTTAAATGTGTTGGTAAAGTCTACACAGTTAAAAGTATTTGAAGGAGAAGTTGATGTACATATATTACATGATAAAGAGCATGTTAATGGAATATAGGTCAAGTCATACATAGCAATGGCATTCTAATTATAAGTGGCCAAATATGTGAAATGGCTGTAGGTTTGGATGTACAATGTTCATATCAGAGGTAACTGCGGTACAGAAAGAGCACATGAGCCTTGGAGCTAGAAGACATGGATTTTAGTCCTGTCTGCCATGCACTAGCTGTGTGACCTTAGGGTAGTCACTTAACTTCTTGGAAGCTCAGTTTCGTTTGTGAAATAACAATACTAATGGCAGCTTCACTGTGTCTTTGTGAAGACCAAAATTTAAAAATGTATGTTTACACTTAAAATTATAAACAGTTCTCAAATGTAAAATACCATTATCACTACAGATTGATGTAACTATAACTAGATAATGATAGCAATGATACTGTAGTAGGTAGTATTTATTGAGTATGCATTCAAAATCTCTACTTCATTCTTTATTCTTAATTGTAATTTACTATTTATCATATGTAAATTACATAGTACCTAAATTTTATCTTTGTATTGGCACATATTTTTATATAATGGAAAGAAGATAAACCAACATTTTGTGAAAAGTATTTTATTATTAATTTATTAATTACTTTTCTTTGGGTTAAAAATATGACATTTATTTTTTAAAAATTGAGTTATTTCTTTCTTTAAACATCAGAGCTACTCATTGCCCATTAAACAGAAGTTGTCTTTACTCGCCAGTTAGAAATCCTTACCTAAAATTTACCCTTCCATCCTTGGTTTAATGGTCTGGGTAACCGAGGGGAGCTCAGATGCTGCCAGAGAGGAAATCATGGCCCCTTCTCCCAGAGGATGGCTGGTTATCATTATACATAACATGCAGACAAGCCTGCTTGCAGCCAGTTTGCCTCCTGGTGGTGTGTAGTTCATCACCAGCTTCTAAGGCATGCTAAAGAGGGCTCGCCACTCAGCTTGAGATGATTCAGGTGTAGGCTCAGCGGTCTCAGCAGTCATTTTCCTGCTTTACATCAGAGTTTTCATCTGCTTTATCCTTTTGTCCTGTGGCCCACCTCAGGCAGTCTCCTTCTTGGGGACTCTAAAAGGAGCAGCTGTTACAGATCCCATTTCCCCCAATTGTTGTGGCTCGGACCTCTTTCTGTTTAGCATTACCCTCCACACACACACACACACACACACACACACACACACACACACTTCCACCAGTACACAAACAGCGTCTACCTTATCTTCATTTCATAAGTTTTGCTAAGTAATATTCAAAATATTCAGTGTCTGAAATGCAAAAGAAAGGGTTTTTTAAAACCAACATTAAAAGGAAATAATATTTTCTAATTTTGAAATATGTATTTATTTACAAATTGTATAGAAAATGTCTTATTCAGAATTATTATACAATAACTTAAGGCATAGTATAAAAATGTATTCCATATCTGATCTTATTTTGAATAGTTACTTGGAAATAGCCTTCCTTGGAAAACAGCATTTTAGGTAGTTTAATAAAAATATGTTTTAATACTTGGGGAATTACGAAAACTTAAAATGTTTTACTAATAATTTTGTTATTGTTATCTTAATCTTTAAAGTTTTGTCCTTTCTGAAACATTGAAACAGGTAACTTTATGGTACTAATTTAACATAGTTTCTGTAGTAAAGATCACACAATAGAATCTTAGTAGATTGAATTTTTTCATTTCCTCATCAATGGGGAGTATCTTTAAATCATTTTTAATTTTTTAAAATGTCTCTAATTTTTTTACATATTAATAATATTTTAATTAGTGAATAATATTAATAATGTTACAGTTTAGGAAAATATGCATCTGTTTCTTTTTTTACCATGATTATAGTATTTGTCATATAAATTACAGTATTTGTCATTTAAATGACAAAAGCATGTAGAAAATCAGAAAGCTCAAAAAAATTAAAATATTTATTTTTTGAAACAAATCTGTACAGTAGTAATTTACAATTTATAAACTTTCCTACAAATAAAGAAATGTTTTATGTCAGGAAAGAAAGTTTGTGGCCTAAATTAATATAAATACAAATTTTCTAGTAATAAAATTTATTGATTTTTTTTAACGTGAAAGCTAGTTTTAGTTTCCCTTGAGACCTAGAATACCACTTGGGCCAAAACTTCATGATTATTTTACTTATTCGTTTTTTAAAACGTACTGCTACAGTAGCTCTTTACAAAAAAGCTGAAGTTTTTGTATCTAGGTATTCACATTTTAAGAAACAGTGCAAAAAGTTCTGATACTCACTGTGAGAGAAAAATGAAGGAAAGGATAAATTTTTTATTTAGTGCATCCTAAAAGGATGAGGTTCAAAAATCTGAAAATTGAGTACTCTAATCAACTATACTAAATAGTGACATATGGAACATAATGTATGTATACTCCTTAAAGTTCAAGGCCTAGCGTATGAAAATGTTCGCTGGAGCAATAAAGCAACCTGCATAGTTCATCACAAGACTAATTGTATGACAGACCTAGAGGCAATGGCACAGCTGTTAGCACTCGTTGATCTAGAGGCTGCGAAAGAAGAAGAGGCATTACACCTGGAAGAACCCAGAGAAGATTATAGGATTAGATGTGTTAAACAGGAATAAGTGTGTGGGTCATACTTCATCATTACAAATTTAGCCAAATTATATATAATTCCTCTAAGAGATGAAAGGGGTAACTTCAGAAAGAAAAAATGTAATCAAATATATTAAAACTTATCCAAAACATTCTCAAAGGTGTCTTTGGTGTAATTATGGATCTACAATTAACAGTAACATTGCATTTAGAAATTATACAGTATAATTGGTGCACAATAAAAATAACATATACTAGGATTTAAAAATAGCATTAATACCATACTCCTAATATTCAATCCATATACTTGTAAAAAACTCTTTTACCCAGTAATTTCAACTTTCTCCCTTAATCAACACATAAGTTTCATTAATAACTAATGAAATGACTTTAAGATTAAATCTCCATTTTTTTCCCATGACTATCCTCTATTGACCCTTATTTGTTTGTTTGTTTGAGATGGAGTCTTGCTCTGTCACCCAGGCTGGAGTGCAGTGGCAAAATCTCTGCCCACTGCAACTTGCGCCTCCCAGGTTCAAGCGAGTCTCCTGCCTCAGCTTCCAGAATAGCTGGGATTACAGGCGCACACCACAATGCCCAGCTGATTTTTGTATTTTTAGTAGAGATGGGGTTTTGCCATGTTGGCCAGGCTGGTCTTGAACTCCTGACCTCAAGTGATTCACCTGCCTCAGTCTCCCAAAGTGCTGCTGGGATTATAGGCATGAGCCACCATGCCTGGCTAATTTTTGTATTTTTAATAGAGACAGGGTTTTACCATACTGGCCAGGCTGGTCTTGAATTCCTGACCTCAAGCGATTCACCCGTCTCAACCTTCCAAAGTGCTGCTGGGATTACAGGCATGATCCACCTTGCCTGGCCCCTTATTCATTGTTTTTAATGATGAAGATGATGGCCGAGAATAGAAAAAGAGAAAGAAGATAAGGGAACCAACTAATCCACAACATGGCATTTGGCACCTGAACAATCAAGGATTGATTATATAGATGTGTGTAACAGCTTTCTTTTGTGAGCATTTCAAGGGAGGAGTTTAATATTCTTTTGCACAAAAGCATGACTTTGAGGCAAAACATTAGAAAGTTAGAAAGCCAAATAGTGTGAAAGGTTGGCAAGGATGTGAGATTACAAGAACTGCAGTTAGGAGGGTAAGCTGGTGTGGCTATCATTCCAAGAGTGATGGTGTGAGTGAAATTCTGTACGTGATTTCCTGGTGGTACACCAGCCCACTCCTGGGAATATCTGTCCCAGAAAAACTCTTTAGGGACACATTAGAGAGGGCTTATGGAGGGGAAAGGGAGTAAGAGTGAGGATGGAGGATGAAGGAGAAAAATTTATTAAGAACAATTGAGGGGGCAAGCACAGACCAATGATAAAAGTGTGCCCTGCTCTAGGGAGTATGGCTAACTCGATTCTATGTGCCAGAGTTTCCAAATAAATAACGTGAAATAACCTGGTCACAAAATATTTTTGATTGCAACCCGAATGTGTCACATAGTTCTTGCTCAAATACACATTTTTGGACATTTCGTAAAAGCTTACAAGGCATTCTTTGAGTTTTTACAAAAGCATGGGCAGCAATAGGTGAATGCTTTTGTACTGTTGAACTCACTACCTTGATGACTTGGTTCGGGTTTTCCCAGAAGCTGAGTTTGAGACGTGGAATTGAGTACATGTGGCTTATTTGGGAGGGATTCTATCAGCCAGGGAGTCAGGCAAAAGAAGGAAGCCAAGAAAAGGTGCATTGCCAAGCCAGTTATTACTGTGGGCAAATGGATCAGTCCTGCTGGAACGCTCTAGGAAACAGTGTAGAAACAAATCAGTTATCCCAGGGGAGAGATGAGGGAGCTGGTGTATTTATCCACCAGTTTCCACCATTCATTGGTTAAGAGTTGCTTCCAGAGACACTAAAATTCCCTGGAATTCCAGTTTACCATGAGCCCAGCCATCAAACAGAAGATCCCAGGTGCTGGCCTGAGCAGCCCTTGGCCACTCTGTCAGTGCAAGTCACTGACAGAATGCAAGTCACTTAGCTTGTAGGCTTCCTTTTCTGTATCTGAAAAATAGGAATGATAAAGTTGCTGCGGCAATTAAACAAGATAAAGAAGTAATGTGCCTGGCACTTAGTAAGCATTCAGTAAATGATAGCTTTGTTTTAAGGTTTAAATTTTGCACATCTTTTGACTCAAGAGTTGCTCATTTTGGAATTTACCTAAGGGAAATAATTAGTAATGTGTGCAAATATTGAGCTGTAATATTGTTCATAAAATCGTTAATATATACAGAGATTTAGCTATAACCTCTGTATACAATGCTATAAATGCTGTTTGGAATGGTGAAAAATTCAGAAAAAAAGTAAATGTAAAGTAATATCAAATTGAATAAATCATTGTTGGGTATCCTGTGCTGAAATACAATGCAGCCAATAAAAATTACAAAATGAATAAACATTTTATAACAATAAAAGTATTACTGATATGTTGAATAAAAAATCAGGTTATAAAACATTGTACATTATGACCCTACTTATATATAAATACATATATATGTAGTGCATAAATAATATATGAAAATGCTAGAACTACCAAACTGTTTTTGGTGGTTATCTGTAGAAGCTGGAATAATGAATGACTTTAATTTTTCTGTTTTTGGGGGAGATTGGTATCTGTATTCTCAACATTTTCTACAATTAACACATATTGATTTTGTAATAAAAAATAAAAGAAAAACTACTTAAAAAGTAAACTATTATATCTTTCCATTCCATTAAAATTTAAAGGTTTTAATTAATGTTTTTAATAGGTTTTATATAGGTTGTTCATAGTAAAAATCTTTAGTGTAGGATTGATTGTAGCAGGTTAGTCACTTCAACAGCTTATCTCAACCCACAACATTAAAGAAAATTATTAAATGCTTAACAAGTAATAAAAGAATTTAAAAATTAATTCATCAAGTAAAAAATAGTCGTATAAATTATAAAGCAAAAACAATAAAATAGGGAGAAAAATACAGCTATATAGATTCTGAAGTCCTGAGTAATTTTGTCCAAAGTCCCTATGATCAGAAATGGTAATAATTATGTTGATGATGTTTTAAACTTCAGTTTAGTGCACAGTGTTGAATAATAGGTCTGGGAAGTTTCTTTTTGGTCGGGTAGATTGTTCCTATAGTGCAAGACTGCATTATCCACATGGAAAAGAGACATATACCAGTGCCATTCTTATAATAGGGAGCAAGAGCTAGAGAAGCAACAGGAAAGCTGTTGTTCCCTCATTGGAGCGGGAGCAGCAAGAGTAAAGGCCTGGGAGGGCAGCAAAATGCATCCAGCCAGGCTGGAGTAGGAGCGTTGCAGGAGTGAAACTGTTCTGAGTAGGGCTACTGGGGGAGAAGCTGTTTGAAAAGAAGGCTGAGACATCCATTAACTAGTCAGCCTGTGGTCACAAATCTAGCAGATGCAGAGCCAGACAGGAGCCCATGCCTGTAACTACTGATGTTGTTGTAATTGGTAGAGTTGTCAGTAAGATGATTTTAAACTCATTTGTTGAGCCTCGTCACAAGTTTCCCATATAAATGTTTAATAACATTCTCATCTGTTCCACTTAATGAACTACTTATTGGCATTAATAACATTTTGTTATTCTTGTCCAGTGGAAATTATTATTGAATAACACTTGAAGCTTAAAAAAGAAATCACCCCTCTGCTGCTGGACCAGTTGGGAATCAGCACAGTTTGGAGAAAAGCACAACAGGACACAGAAGTAGAAGATGCAAATGGTGGGCTGGGTGAGGTGGCTCACGCCTGTAGTACCAGCTACTCGGGAGGCTGAGGCAGGAGAATCGCTTGAACCCGGGAGGCAGAGGTTGCAATGAGCTGAGATCATGCCACTGCACTCCAGTCTGGGTGACAGAGCAAGATTCCATCTCAAAAAACCAAAGATGTAAGTGGCATCAGGCTAGAAATGACCCACTGCTTTGTAGCTTCTCCAGAGAAAAAGATGTCAGGAATTCTTACTTTCCATTTCTTATTTCCATTTCCTTCTTCCCCTCCATTATTATAGATAATGGGATACCATGGATTCTTCCTTTGTTATGATGTAACTTCCTAGCTGAATTTGCCTTGTTTTCTCTGGATGTTTTTCTGACAGTGAAATATGTCCAGCTCTAAAATTAAGGCACTTGTAAAAAGAAAAAGTAATATTATTCTTTTCTAAAAGCAGTGTAATCAGTGTATTATACCTACAATCCTCAGTCTCTTCTTGCTGCAGATGCAAATTTGCTATCTACTAGCAACTCAGTAAATGCAAGGGAAAGAGCATGTGAAAGTGCTGATTGCTAGATTTTCAGTTGAAAGATCTGGTAGGGGAGATGCTTATAATTTTGGATAAAATGAAAGAAGAGGAGGGGGACAGGGTCCTTTTCATCAATCTTAATTTTCTCTGTTGCCGTCTCAACCATTGTCACAATATGATTATGATCTGGTGATTAGGAGGTTGGTCCCTTGGAATCACAGTGCCTGACTCCAAATCCTGTTCCTGCCACTTCTAATCCTGAAGCCTTGAGTGAGTTATTTAGCCCATCTTGTGCTTCAGTTTCTTCACCTGCGGCATGAAGATTACTCTAGCATCTAAGTTATAATGTGGTTGTGAGGATTAAATGAGTTAACATACAGAAAGCACTTAGACCTGTGTCTGGCATATGCTGCTTCCTCAATACATGTTAGTGAAAATTACAGAATAGTAAAAGTATGATTTGCTGGGTTAGTGCAAGGATTATGCTATTCTTGCTGCCACAGCTGGCTTAACAGATCACAGACAAATCTCTCAGCACCCCTTGCTTTGTAAAATGAAGATGATAGATGTTAATATAGCATATTGATGAAAATTCCAATGGAATAGTAAAAAAAGTTACGTTTATTGGTCCTTATTGTTGTAATGCAAATGATTTAACTATACATTTTTCCTAAATTTAATTAAACATATTCATTTTCCCTGTGAGCTTATATTAGCTTACAGCAGAATGATCGTTTATATCTCAATTTTATATGTTTATAATATCATAGATATTAAAAAACAAACATTTTCCATTGAAAATATTGTGTAAATAAACATGAATATTTGTCACATGGTTTCAAAGCCAAAATTACTTCTTAATTGTTTTTGTAATATGTTACATGGGAATGGGAAAGTATTAGCCAAATAATCATTAGGATCTTCAAAATGGGTTTTGAAAATACCAGAAAGACCACCAAATTTGGAATCAGACATCCTGGATTCTGGTTGTGGTTTTTGTCACCAAGCTCTTGGCCTTGGACAAGTCATTAAACTTTGTTCAGTTCCCTTATGGACACTGTTGCAAGACACCATTGTTGTAATCTTGGTCAATCCACAATAGGACAGGTTGCACCAAAAAGATCCAGAAGCTGGAGCCCAGCCTGCATGGTGGCATTGTCAGGCAGCTACTTGTCAATGGGGTGGAAGAGAGGGCTCGATAAGTATGCTGTCTCTGAAGTCAGATGGCTCAAATGTGAATCCTTTCTTGACCATTTACCAGTTGTATGACCTTGGCCCTGTGGCTTCATCTCTATGTGCTTTTGTCTCCTCACCTTTAAAGAGACAAGAATAATAATAATGCCAACTCATGGGGTGTTAAGAAGATTAAATTAGCTCACACATGTAGTCTTAAGAACATAGTTTTGGAGCACATATTGCCAAGTCTTGTTTTAGATGCTTTGGGTACAGCAATAACAACGCAGACAGGCACAAGAGCTGAAAAACTACTTACTGGGGACTCTGCTCACTACCTGGGTGACACGATCATCCATACCCCAAACCTCAACATCACACAGTATACCCAGCTAACAAACCTTCCCATGTGTTCCCTGAACTAAAATAAAAATCGAAATAATTTTTTTAAAAAAGAAAAAGTAGTATTACCCATGGGACAAAATTTGTACTATTAGCAAGAATCATTTTGTGTCTCATTTAGAAACAATTTGACTTTTGTTCCAGTGTTTAAACTTTGACAAAAATGGTTTTGAATAGATCTTTATAACCTGATGCCATAAATACAAGATTCTCTGATACCTTCATTTAATATATCAATATTGGGCCTAAAACAGTATTCTGTAAAGCTTAAACTGGTATTAACTATGATCATCTTGATGTCTATGATAGATAACAAACAAGGTCATACATACCTTACTAAACAAAAACAAAAACAAAACAAACAAAAACAAACAAAAAAAAACAACGCAGACAGACATCTTTGTCCTTGTGGACCTTCCATCCCATTGGGGAAAACTAACAATGAAGATGAAACATAATTGACAAGTGAATTAAACAGTATGTTAGACAATGAGAAACACTATGGAAAAAAGTACTACAAAATAATGAGTCAGGAGTTCCTAGGCCAGAGATAGGGTGGAGGGAATTATAAATGGGTGATCAGAGAAGGCTGCATTGAGACGCTGACTTTTGAGGAAAGACTGAAAGCCTGTGAGAGAGTGGGCCATGCAGATACTCGAGGGAAGCACACCCAGGCAGTGGTAATGGCCAGGGCAAAAGCCTTAAGGTGGCAGTTTTCCTGGGGGACTGGAGCCAGTAAGGCTGGAGAAAAGCAAAAGGGGAGAAGAGTGGAGATAAGGAGTGGGACCATAGCTGACCTTGGAGGTCATTTTCAAGCATGGCTTTTTTTTTTCTAAGTGAAAAGGGGTTCATTTCAGGCCAAGGAATGACCTAAAAATACTAAGTTAATATTGGCTATTATTACCTCTAATCATTAAGCTGCATGATGAAAAAATAGCAGCTGCTAACAGGCAACACTGTGACCAGGCAAGTGTGAGGTTGACATCTAGAACATCAGACACTGGGCTGCGATGAATGTCCCTGTATGTGAGTGGAGGATAGCTTCTGGCAACTGGGGCAGAACGCAGTGAGCTGTAGGTGAAGGTCAAGGTCAGCACAATCATGCTCAGTGTGATCCAGCTGCAAGCATATCACAGTGCTGAAGAACATGGGTTTCGAAGTCCAATGAACCCAATTCAAATCCTTCCTCCTTCACCAATTCACTGTGTACTCCAGAGCAAGGCACTCAGCTTCCCTGTATTGTATTTCTCTCAGATATACAATGGGAATATTAATATATATTTCAAGGTTCTGTGAAGATTGAATGCACTATGAATATAAGACATCCTGCACATGTAGTTTTGCACTATAAATGGTAGTAACTGCCATTGGCAAGTGACAAGCACCAAGCTACAGGGACTGGGGCTCAAGGGTGAGACTGCTGACTCAGGCATACTGAGGGCAGCAGGATAGGTCTCCAGACTCGCAGTCAGTAGGGAACAGGTTAGGCACCAAGATAGAGATTCAAGCAAGAAGAACAAGACTGGAATATAGCTCCCCAGGCTGGGATGCACCCTGGGATGCATGCTTGGTCTCAAGGGACAGGACAAAAGTCCAGTCACTTTAACAAAGGTTAAAAACATTATATGATCCATGGCAAACTGATGTGATGCCAACTTTCTGCCCTGCCAGACCAGGAACAGGAGCAGTCCTGGGGACAGGGACAGGTCTAAGTTCCTCCCAAATGGGGAGGATGGCAGGGCTGAGGAAGCAGGGCAACTGGCAATGTTCTCTACTGTTCCTCCTGGGCTCTGTAATTCTCAATGTCTAAGTATTGATAAGTAATTCAAAAGCACCAAATATAACAGTTCCTGCTATAAAACCTAAAGCTTACTATAAGAATGCTAGCAGCAGTTTGTTTTGCCATTTTATTTTCAGCGTGTATGTTATTTCAGAGCTGATCAAAGGCATTGGTTGCAAAGAATAAAATAAATCACACATCTAAATAAACCACTAAAGAGTGTTAAATTGATTTAAGTGATTTTATGAATATTAATATTTAAAACTTCTCCATCCCAAGCCTCTTTATGACTACCTATAGCAATAATAACTACCATTTTATCCTACCATTCTTCATCTTATAATATTACACAGTAAACTGTGTAAAAACATTATTTCTTAGCATTGGAATGGAAGTACAGGATTTCAGCTGCTTATTTGTGGAAGTATATCTTGAATTTTATTCAGTCAATAAAAGTATACTCGATTAATGCTTTATTATACTCTTTGCATAGGCTGAGGTGAAGAAAGTACAATGTGTGTTTTCTGTTATTAAAGAAAACTTTGCCTTCCACTCACATTTCTTTCCAGTACATTTGATTCTAAGCAGCATCTAATTCAGGTTAGTTCCAGTGTTGAGAAACTTTGTAGCTTTACAATTTTGTATATTTAGCTCATCTGAAAATATTGTTAAAGTTGTACAAGTGATTTTTGTGGACTTTTAAAAAAATGCATAGGGGAGGAAAAGGTATCCACAGTCCACACTGTTAAATGCAATACCTGTGAAGTTCCCTCAGTGGGAGGATTTGGGCACCAAATCATCCCATGCATCCACTTTGGTGTTGGAGTTACCCAGGCTGCACAGTTTGACAGCAGGTATATGAGTGAAGACACGTTGCGTGATAAAAGCAACTCAGACATCTGGATCACAGTGCGAGCATTCAAAGGCACTTCTGAACTTTCGATGCATTTGTACTTACCCTGGTCCCCAGCCTTGTCCGTGGCTCACTCAGCATTTTCTCCACCTTGGCATGTCTTCATCTTTTTTTGTACTTCAGCAGCCTCCCTTCTCCCTGACAAGTCACCTCCATCTGCTTCTGTGTCAGTGTGGCCCTTCTGCACATGGCTCGCTGAGGAATTCTCAAGATGAAGAGCCACATCGTCCTCCCTGCCTCTGCCTCAGTGCTGGCTCCTGCCTGTCACTGCTCAGCACTCTGCACCACACTGGCTTGTTTTGTCAATAACCATTTATTTGTTGCTGGAATAGTAGCAGCCATTACATCTGACCTCCCTGTTTCATCAATTATGGATAGATTATTGAATGTGAACATCTGCAAAAGCTTGCTGTTGAACTCACCTCCTGGCTGGGATTAGATAAAGTACTAAACTGTTGTTTATTGTCAGGCCAAAACTCTACTGGGAAGCCAGGGAATTCCAAGAGTAGCAGAACCCCATCAGAAATACCAAAAATCATTTCCTATTGCCACCGTTTCCCCTAAGATCCCAGACATTTATTATTTACACTTATTACTAGTTGTTATAACCTACTTGATAAAAGCTCTTGGCAGGGATCGCATTTCCAGTCATTGTCGCTCCTGTCAGAATGGAAATGACTCATAAATTGTTTTCTTGTCTCTTCTATCACTGTGAAAGGGCAATAGACGAAGCTTCTTCTGTGTGAAAGCATTCAGTGGAAGACTTTCCTACCATGTTTTATTTTAAAGGAACGTGTTCACACAGCCTGATATGGAAGCATTACATCGTGGATCTAAATTAGGGTTTACCGAGTTTACCAGAATAATGGCCTGAGGTGGAAAGGATATCAAATTGTACAGACAGAATATGCTCAACATGTTTTTCAGGGCTTTCATGGATTTCTGAGAAAGGGAAACTACAATGAAATTTTATTGAATCCTACCTTAAATGAGAAAGAAATCCAGTAAGAGGTATGATGAATAGATGATGGCTTTGCTGCCAGCGGAGAGAGAGATTTCCTCATGGTAATCAGTTCATGTGGAAATATAGAAATTTTTGTAGGATTAGTGTTTATTAAAACCTTCTAGATAGTCACCCACAAATGTAAAACACCCCCTGATCCTTTTATGCAGAGCCAGAAACCATTTTGTTCAAGGTGGCCAAAAGGAAGAAGGTTAGGTAGCCACTGGGGAGAAGTTGAGAGACTTGTCACCATGCTAGTGACTTTTCACAGCTTCTCTGCCTCATTTTGGTACTTATCAGGATAGAAACTGTATTTGTCTCTTATTATTCTGGAGTAAATGGAAGAAAAAATGTTTCATATTTCTTCCACAGATAAGAAGAATCATTCCAAATACCAGGACTATTGTAACATGGTTCAGTCTCTGATCCACCTGTCCACACTTAGCATAATGACCCCTTGGGTTCGTAATGGGGGAAACTTTTATTTGTCTGAGAATGTGATCAAACAAACCAAATGCACCTTTAGATAGGGGGCTCTTGTGTCAATCTGACGTTTCATGTAAGTCTTCTTCTATGAAGATTGTTTGCTGATACTTCATTTCTCCAGGACTGGCTGTTAACTGAAATTTTTCATACACTTTTCATTTACCATAGGTATAAAGTGTCATTTTTTTTTCTTTTATTGAATGAGGTAGAATGCAAAAGTCAATACATACAATGGTTTGTTATAGCCATGTTAATGTTTCTACAGGTACTACTAGTACTTCCCAAGGGCTCTACAATAGTCATTCAACAATATTCAAGGTTAACATGAGACTAGGAACTAGGGGCACAATGGAGAGCAAAACAGATATGGATCCTGTCCTCAGGGCACTTACAGTCTAACTAGAAGGAGACAAATAATAAGTAGATATGTTTCATAATGTGGTGAGTGCTAGAATAGCACAAAGAAGTGGTGTGTGTGTGTGTGTGTGTGAGATTGTGTGTACAAGTACTGGAAGAGTAGGAGTAAAATGAGAAAGAATAATGCAGGCAGGGGGGCCTGAAATTAACAAGGGCCTGGAGGCAGAGAGAGCTGGGCCCATTCCTTAGTGAAAGGTCTGTACGGCTGGGGTGAGATTCCTAGAGTCCTGCACATTGTAAATCTAGTTGTAGATATTGACATTTCTGCATTGGCAAAGCAAGTGACAATAGCTGTTTGGTCAAGTTACATTTGACTGGCACTTTATTTGATTCAGTTTGCCACCACCATCTTTAGTTTCCATAAATAACTGATAACTGCTATTATTGGTTATGTTATAGGTATAATGAAATTATTTGTCCCACTCACTTTGAATCCTTGTAGAAACATAACCAAGTGAAGTGTGAGAATTTATTAATAAAAAAATACACAAGCAACTTACTTTCTGTCATATCTTTTCTGACAAGGATGTCACTAATCATTGTATGTAACCTGTGTCTACTGGCCTATTTCTCTTGCCAGTAGACACAGGCTGAAACAATCAACCTATATTGTGTCTCACTGATACACATGGAAGGAAAAGGCCTTGAAGTTATCTGTTTACCGCCTTAACTCTAAGGCAGCTGTTTTATCTCTCAGTGCTTCTCTGTTTTATTCTTGAGGTTCAAGAAAGAGATTCATTCAGACTACCTCAAGTACAAGAGTTGATTGTGAAGATTGCTGTGGCAGGGAGAGAAATCCTAATCCTACAAATTCCCAGGAGAAGCAAACAGTTGGGCCTCACACAGACCAAAAGATTCTTGGGAACTGAAGACCCCTGGAAGACGAGGGGCTGAGTTTTCTTATTTCCCCCTCCACAGCAGCAGCAGTCCATCGATTCACTCTGCTGACACGAATCAGTTGGTCTCTTGCTGTTCCTTTATGTCTGAGTGCCCTCCCACCTCTGCCATTACTAATGACTCAGCTGCTCTGAACTCTCTAAGAGGACATGATGGCCCTAAACTAATCGCTTTAATCTTACATTGCACAGAATTTTTGTATCAGGCTGCCTCACAGATTGCTGGACTGCCAATGAATTGGCTATTCATTGTTCAAGGCTTCCTAGCAAAATATAACCCAAGATCTCCAATGGATTTCCTTAGCAAAAAGTTAAGGGCTGGGGGCTGGGCACAGCGGCTCATGCCTCTAATCCCAGCACTGTGAGAGGCCAAGGCGGGTGGATTGCGTGAGCCCAGGAGTTCAAGACCAGCCTAAGCCACATGACAAAACCCCATCTCTAAAATAAAAATAAAAATAAACACAAAAAAAGAAGGTTAAGGGCTAGGAAATTTTTCTTTCAAGGAGCTGTAAATATAACTCACACTGTGATTGGGCTGTACAGGATAAATATTCCACGTTTTGATTTATAGTACAGTAACAATTGAGAGAATAAAAACTCTTCATCAATATGTATCTTATTAAGGTAATACAAAACTATAATGACCAATTTAGGAAATGGCAGTTTTGAGCTGTATGTTCCAATTTACTACTGAGGAAAACTTTTATTTCTAACTGTATATGAAATTTTGTTTCACTACTTTGAGGTTTCAGAGCCATCTGGATATTGGATGTTTAAAGAGAGAGTTTTAGATGAAAAAAGATTCTTGGAAATTTTTCTGATATATTTATGTTTTTACAGCTTTTGAAAATACAATGTAAAACTCTTAGCATGGGAAAGATAATTGGGTATTCTTAATCAGGCTATTATATTTAAGGCTAATCTTGATTTTCATCAAATTATTAAGAACTTCTGACTGTAAAACAAAAATTTGCCATTTTTGTACAGTTATTACGTTTAACTGCTGTTTAATGTTAACCAAATAGCATTGTTAATTGAGCTTTCCTTTCTGTCATTTATTCTAATGTAGGGACATTTTAAAAAAGCAGTTCCCTAAAACTCTGCAGGGCTTATCAAATGAGGAGAGAGTATGAAAATAAAATTTCAGTCAAATACAGTGACTTATGCCTTTGCTTCTTAGAGAGAAAGTTTAAAGAGATAAAGTAAATTGATCAGGAATTTTGAAGCCAAAGATAAATTATTGAAAACAATTAGGACATATGTTTGATTATTAAAGATATCAATGTAGAGTTCCAAAATCCAAGTCATACTTTTGGAATGGAGAATTTGAGACCATTTGATTCATCTCCATCATCTAGTAGACTTGTAAACTGAAGCACAAGGTAACAAGTGACTTGCCCATAGTCACACAATGAGCTCATGGCAGAAGAGAAACTAGTGTTCATGTCTTGCAATACTCAGCCCTTCCTGCCCTTGACCATACAGCCTCCATTTCAGGTGTTGGGCAATGTAAGCAGTCAATGTATGAGAGATACTCTGAATGATGAGTCATGGATTTCAGGGAGAAAGTGTACATACTCAAATGATCAATATTAATAATTATAAGGCCAGACTATTCCCAATTTAAGAGTATAGTTTCAGCAGAATTCAAAAGATGTACCACCTTTGTGTATTATAGTTTACAAAGCTACATCCCTGATTGTCCTCAGTGTCCATTCAAGATAACACATTTGTAGAAAAGAATTAGTGTTTTTATTGCATGTCAGATACTTTTCATAAAGTATGTAACAGCCTTTAAGTGATGTGGGGCCACTGCTATCTGCCTTCATGTGTATTATCTTCCACCAGTGCCTATTTGCTGGCTCCTCTAAAACATCCCTGAATGCTATGGCTGCCCAGTCTGGTCCTCAGCCTGTTACTGCAGTGCTTGTCAGAAATCATTAGCCACTGATTCCTTTGACTAATGTTGCAGTTGATTGTCTGAATCATGTTCAGACACTGTAAATGAGGCAGAAACATCCTCTCTGCTCACCAACTGTGAAATGGCTAAAGGGGGTTAGATTGCCAGAAATCAGAATAAATGTATTTCCAATAAGATTTGACAATGATTTCAAGCTCAAGATGGCAAACTTGATTTTTTATTTCTGTATTTCTCGTTGCATAAGTATAAATCTGTATCTTTGCCCTTTTTTTCTTCAAAGTAATGCACTACATGGAGAACAGTGCTAAACTTTTGTTATAAAATGACACAGTTTGGATTTTGTGTCGGGGATGTATAACGCAATATTAGCTATGCTGACTTTTTATGGTGGGGAAGGAAGAAACGGGTAAAAAATGTACCCTGGGCAAAGGACTCATAACTTCTTGTTAACAGAGAAATCTGTCTGATGCTGTTTATGGTTTTATAGACAATTTTTGATCTAGGTGGGTTTATTTAAACTCTTCTGGTTCTCTTAGACTTGTAGACAAAACTGGAAACAAAGCATCCAAATATGGCTAACCTCTAGGGGTTTCATTCTCATTTATTTCAGAGTGTCCTGCATGACTCTCTATAAGTCTGTGGGGTTTGGGGAGGGAAAACAGCCACCTTTCAATATTGGGAGGACTGTCACAAGAAGAGGAATGGGCTTATTTTGCTGTCTCACAAAGCACAACCTTGGCTAGCAAGTGAGAGCTACAGATTTTGCCTGAGCTGAACCCATCCTTTTCTCAGGTAACTCTCCAGTGATTGAATGGCTAGCCTCCCTAGGAAATAATTTCCTATCATGAAAATTGTTCAAGCAAAGGCCAGCTGAGGGTTTCTCAACAGTGACCCTATGCTGCGTAATTATTTGTTATGGTGAAGACTATGGTGTGCATTGTAGGATGTTTAGCAGCATCCTTGGACTTGACTCACTAGATACTAGTAGCACCCCCCCAATAATTATAGCAACCTAAAACATATGCAGACATTGCCAAATGCCATCTGGCAAGGACAAAATAACCCCCATTTGAGAACAACTAGGTTAGATAAGCACTAAGGCAAATTAAGCAGTTGTTTTGTTCAAATCCTTAGACAGTATTTTACATACCTAATCTTATTGGAACCTTGTAACACCCCTTCAAGGTAGGCTTTATTCATTTCCATTTTGCACCTGAGGAAACAGGCCCAGAGAGATTAAGTCACCTGGCACCATCAGTCAGCTCAGTAGAACACCTGCCAGGCTCAAAAGCCTATGATGTTCGGAGAAAATTTGAACACCCAGAGGAAGATTTCATTATTTCACAAGGCTCCTCCAAGGCCTGGTGTATGTCTTCAGAGAAGGAGTCCTTACTGCTTCAAATATTGAGTTAACTCAGGAAGAAAGAACAATGGGAAGGGTGGCAAGCAGAGAAAGGAATAGGTACAGAGGAAAAAAAAATAAGAAAAAAAAAAGATTCGTGTTCACTGAAGTTTTTGCAAAATTGCAAAACTCCCATCTCAAATAGGCTACATTCTAGAACTTGTTTCATATGATGGCTTCTATGGTGTTTTTTTTTTTTTGCTTGTTTGTTTTTTTTACACAGAAATAGTGGTAGTTAAGGTCACCAGCCAGAGAGCAGAGGCCCATTTAAATTCATGTCACTGACCTGTGTGATCTGGTCATAGTAGTTTGAACTGTGCATGCGTGGTGCTGTGCCAGAGGGAGAAAGAAAAATACTTCCTCTCCTTTCCCTAGGCACAGGAACAACGCTGAATAAAATCTTGAAAACTTGGAATAACAGAAAACGAGGCAGCCACCTGCACCATCCTGAATGTGGCAAATTTCACCAAACATGTTGAGGTGCTCAGAAAGTAGAAAGACAAAAACTATGAATTTTTTTAAAGTCCTGCAAAAGACTATTGTTATGTGCACGTAGAACAAAGGGATGAAAATGAATGACCTGCCTTACCTTCTCAACAACAATTAAATACTTTCTTTGAAATCAAAAAGATAAATTGCCATTTGAAAGTTTGTTCCTTAATACATCAGTTGAAACTGCGATAACTTAGTCCACATTACTAGACAAACATTCTGTGAATGCTTTTTTTAAAAATTATTATTATACTTTAGGTTTTATGGTACATGTGCGCAATGTGCAGGTTAGTTACATATGGCACATATACACTATGGAATACTATGCAGCCATAAAAAATGATGAGTTCATGTCCTTTGTAGGGACATGGATGAAACTGGAAATCATCATTCTCAGTAAACTATCGCAAGAACAGAAAACTGTGAATGCTTTTTAAAGCACACTTTCTATTGAACATTGCTGCATCTATGTATCCTAGCAAAGCTTTCTCTTCTTTCTCATTGTATCATTTATTCTCATTTCCAGACTTGCTCCAGCTTCCCCAATTCTATTATTCCTTTAAAATACAGATAGAGTTCTTACATGAAGATAGAGTTATTATAGAGTTCTTATATGAAGCTTCCCCTGGTTGTATTCCTTTGTAGTTCTTACAACTATCTGAAATTCATTTATTTATTTATTTCATTACGAATTGTCTTCCCGTTGCCCAAATACAATGTAGGCTGCAATGGGCCAGGGATTTTGTATTATTGGCTGCTGTATCCCTAGCACCTAGAACAAGGCTTTGCCCATAAAAGACACTCAGTATTTATGTAATGGATTAATGTTTTTGGACTAAATTTTTAGCCATTTATACAGACTTACAGCACTATATAATTTCAATGTCTGTAAGTCTTATTTCCTTACATAGTAAGGTCTTTAAGAGCAGAAATATAATTTTATATCTAGCAGGCACACCTAATGGAATATACTGGAAGAGTTCTTTGCATAATACATTGGTTCTGAAGGTTGGGCATTATGAAGAAAGTGATAACAAGGTGGAATGGAAATAGCTGCAGTTCCCTTTACCAGGATCACATCTGCTGCTGCACATTTCCCTCTTCTTTTTTTCATCTCTTCCACACTTATGTGATAAGAGACATTGTGAAAAAGCCATGGAGCTTCTAGAAAACACAAAGGTACAGTAGACCAAAAAAAAAAAAAAAAAAGATAAAAACCAGTACCCACTTAAAAGATTAAGAGATCATAATATCAAAGGTTAGATTTCAAGACAAGGAAGCTGGCTTTTTATTTTATAACCCTTGTCCCCAAATTTTCCTGCCACACACTGTCTGAGTTATCTTCCTGCACTTTATTAAACTCCATAAAATATAGTTTAGAAGAAATGATATGGGGCTGACAAACATTTTCTTTTTAAAACTGCAACTTCCTCTGCCAGAGTTAATGATGTTTGAGTCATTCACACCTATGTATAAGTATAAATTAATTTAGTCAACTCCTTTTTTTCTATCACTTAGCTGAGGAAATTGCCAGGGAAATACAAGGGCTCAAGTTAAAGGAGGTGCACCAAAGGGGTAGAGAAGAGATGCCAAAATATTGCAGAATTTTTCCCAAGGAAGAACTTTTACCCAAGGAAAAGAGAAAAAAAGAGATTTTCCTTTATCATTTTCTTTTTTCTTTTTTAAGGAGCAAACAAAAAACGAACTAGGAAAGAGTATCATGAGGCATCCTTGTATGATGGAATTTTTCTGTATCTTGATTGCAGTGGTGGCTACATGAATATATTCATGTGATAAAATAGCATAAAACTTACACACACACACACACAAGTTCATGTAAAACTGGTGAAATCTGAATAAGGCCGGTGAAATTTATAAATTTTTATTGCTATATAATAGCTATACATATTTGGGGGTTACCTGTGACATTTGGATTCCTGTATAAAATGTATAATGCTCAAATCAAGGTTATTGAGATATATATCACCTCAAACATTTATCTTTGTGTTGGGAACATTACAAATCTTTTAGCTAGTTTTAGGTATACAATAAATGATTATTAACTACAATTTCCTAGCTATTTTGAAATATATAATTATTATCTATAATTTCTCTACTGCACTATCAAATACTAGCACTTATTTGGTTAGCACACAGTACTTATAAGGCCAGTGGGTATATATCAATGTCATTTCCCTGATTGTGATTATTATACTATCATTATGAAAAAAGTCATCACTGGGATAAAATGGAGCGAAGGGTATATGGGATCACTCTGTATTATTTCCTACAACTCTATGTGACTCTACAGTGGTCTTTAAACTTTTTTAAAACAAATGAACTGGAACAGTGTTTTCTTATAAAGGCTGGCTGGACAGAGGGGTCAGGGGACAGTTCCATCTAATTTGGAAAAGGTAGGCCTGAAGTGATAGTTCTCATAGTGATTTAAAATTTCACTTGTTAAAGTGAACATAAGGGCCAAGACTGGTAGAATTTTATGTTTTAATAGTTTCTAAAATAAAGGTATATAAGAGAGGAATTGCAGTGGGGTGAGAAACAGGAAAACAGAGGAAGTTAGAAAGGAGGATGAATACCAAATACAGTTGTTCCTTCAGGCAGGTTCCCAATCCTTCAAATACTGTATTTTCGATCTACATTTGGTTGAAAAAAATTCACATTAAGTAGACTCATGCAGTTCACACCTGTGTTGTTCAAGAGTCAACTGCAGTTCATTTTTGTCTGTCCAAGGTACTCTCCTAACTGGTAGTCCTAAGCATAGAAAGGAAAAAAACAACTGGGTGCTTGAAATTATTAGACCTAATAATGTCTTCCTATGTGTCTCCTTAAAGGTGTCAAAGCTCAGGCACAAAATTTATTCTTATAAATTTTAAATTCTTATCTTCTGAAAAAGCAAGGATATTTTTCTACTTTCTCTAAGACAGATAGATATTCTAATTTTTTTTGACAGTTGACAATCTTTGACTTAAATCCAATATTCCCTTAGGCTATTGCATTAAAAATAAATTAATAATCCTTAAATTTCATTTTACAACAACACTTCTTCAAAGAATCTGTAGCATATCCCCAGCATTGTTCTTTTGTACACTCTCATTTTTTTTTCTGGTGAGTATTCTACTAGTTTTGTTTTTAGGTGACCAATAGCAATTATTTTATTTTAAGAACTTTAGATTTTATTTGAAAATGGTTTTACCAAGTACATCTATTTCATTTTGGTAAGAAGATAGTCTGTTTTCTCTGAAGTCACAGAAATTGTTTTCAAAGCTTCATCTTCATTACTCACTGAAATTATTGGAGCAATTGGATAGAGTGGCCATGTAGCACTCAATTCTTATTAGGTGTATGAACTGACTTTGCCAACTTTGGTAACTTTGGTATCATGTAGTTTGGTGTCCATTGAAACTTACATAGTAGCACGCTAAATTAATGTTCTCCTCTGTCTTTTGCCAAAGTTAAGTTAGTTCCCATGAACTTCAAAGATAGACAAATTCACTTATATTTTATATATTATATATATTTTCAATTCATCAAAATATTTGTACCTGGAGATCCTTTACGTTTGCCTATCTCTGATTTGCGATGCTAGATTTTAACCATCCTGATCCTGGCTCTGTTTCCAACATATTATCTGCCACAGGGATAGTCAATCAAGTGCAGTGCACCCTTTAGATTGCCACACTGTATTTTCTTATAATACTTGAAGTATTCTTTGTAAAAGTGGTTCCACTCTTTGTCTAGTGATTCAAGTTGATCAATATTTATTAATTTGTAGGTTATACCTTACCTGCTTTAAGCAGATCAAGTTGCCTACTATAAATCAGTATAAAACATCTGTATCTTTTTAAAAAACTTTTAAGTTCAGCGGTACATGTGCAGGATTGTTATATAGGTAGACTTGTGTCACAGGGCTTTATTTTACAGATTATTTCATCACCTGGGTACTAAACCTAGTACCCAACAGTTATCTTTTCTGGTCTTCTTCCTCCTCCCACCCTCCATTCTCAAGCAGGTCCCCAGTGTCTGTTGTTCCCTTCTTTGTATCCATGAGTTCCCATCATTTAGCTTCCACTTATAAGTGAGAACATGCAGTATTTGGTTTCCTGTTTCTGTGCTAGTTTACTAAGGATAATGGCCTTGAGCTGCATCCATGTTGCTGCAAGGGACATGATCTCATTCTTTCTTATGGCTGCATAGTATTCCATGGTGTATATGTACCACATTTTCTTTATCCAGTGAGCATTGATGTGCATTTAGATCGATTCCATGTCTTGGCTATTGTGAATAGTGCTGCAATGAACATTTGCATGCATGTGTCTTTATGGTAGAATAATTTATATTCCTCTGGGTATACACCTAGTAATGGGATTGCTGGGTTGAATGGTAGTTCTGTTTCTAGCCCTTTGAGGAATCGCCACACTGTTTTCCACTATGGTTGAACTAATTTACACTCCCACCAACAGTGTATAAGCATTCTCTTTTCTCCACAACCTTTGCCAGCATATGTTGTTGTTCGACTTTGATAATAGCCATCCCGACTCAGAAGAGATGGTATCTCATTGTGGTTCTGATTTGCATTTCTCTAATGATCACTGATATTGAGCTTTTTTCCATATGCTTGTTGGCAACATGCATGTCATCTTTTTAAGTGCCTGTTCACCTCCTTTGCCCACTTTTTAATAGGGTTAAGTTCTTCTTGTAAATTAAAACATCTGTATCTTCTACAGAATTTGTAGTATCATGTTATTTTTCCACTCATTTTAATGCTTTTTTATTTTAATGAAGACCCTCCTACTCTCTTTAGTTTGAACTACACAATTCACCAATGCACTGGGTTTTGTCTAGTAATCTCTTCATGATTTCACCTATATGCACTCCTCTCTCCTACTGCAGCTCATGTTGCTGAGGATCAGAGGGTGTGTCTTTGATTTAGAGCAGCTCCTTTGCAAGACCCTCATGTGGATTTCATGTGATTGACATTTTCCCTACTTGGTCAATAATGAACTATACTCGTCCTACTGCCTATATATTTCCTGTTTTTCTGTAAACTGTTTAAGGAAATACCCACACTCTCTCAAACCACAAAAAAGATCAGTTGTCTTTACTTTGAGGAGGGACACTCCTACCAGGAGCTGTTCACTGGCAGCTAATTAACAGGTTCCCAAATAATTCTTGTCCTAATATCTACATAGCACTTTATATTATCTCACAGCATTACAACCACTCTCAGAAGTAGATTTTCTTTTTTACTATGAGGAAATTCAACTTAAAGAGATTTCCTGGCCCAAATGTGTTGAGTATGGAAGGCTAGGACATGAATCCAAGGTGTTCTTATTCTAAGGTTAGTGTTCATTTCAGCAGGCCGCATCTGTCTCCAATGGGAAGCTACTACGGAATCAAGAGCAAGGCCAAAGCTGTTTTTTGCCCCTCTGCTCCCAGGAATTATGGCACAGTGGTGTTGGATAGGAGCCATCAACACTGAAGTATCTACCCATAATTTGTTGGGAGCCTACCCTTCTATCCATGGGTTGAAGAGCCACACCTCACAGATAAAACTGGGCACCTCTGATTGTTGCCATGTGCTTCAGAGCCCATGGACATCACGGTCATGAGAGACTGGTGCAGTATAAGCACAGCTTTAGTCCTGGAGAAACCTGTCTTCAGTCATTGTTAATTCACACAGTTGTATCAGTCCAAAGTCTGGAGCACTGAACTGTAAATGCCTTGAGGGTTACAGGCATATTCTCATCTACTTAAGATCCTGTGGTCTAATGTAGTGCCTGAGACACAATAGCGGTATTTGCTGGAAAAAAACAAATGAACTATTTTGGCAGAAAATATAATTATATTCAATCTTTACTTTAAATTTCTAGAATGTCATATAAATTATATGGACCTTAAAAAGACACCAGAAAATCTTTTCCTAAATATTTTGATATTAGGATTCCAAAAGATCTCTTATAAATTCACAAAATTCAGAGGTACTGCCCTTTAACTCAGAAAGGTCTATGTCAATTCATATCAGATTAGATCTAAGTGCTACTTGTTATGTAAGATGGTGAAAAGAATATTCTCAGGTTTACACAAGGGTTATTAAAAGACTTAAAAATGTTGGTGTGCTGCACCCATTAACTCGTCATTTAACATTAGGTAAAGTATAATAATAAAAAAAGAGGCTTAAAAATGAAAATCAAAGGTAATAATAATGTATATTTCAAAATTGCTAAAAGAATACATTTTTAACATTCTCACCACATTAACAAATGGTAATTTGGTGAAGTGATAGATATGTTATTATTTATTAATTAAGAATAAATACATTTTTAAAGTACAAAATACCCCACAATTTTTAACTTTGTGGTTTTAGCAGGAATTAAAACCCTGGGTCAGTATATAGCCATAAGTTTTAACAACAGCATTATGTCAAGCAGTCACTTGCAAACCACATGAAACTCAAATTTTATGAAGTGTCGCAATAGCCTCATTGAAATTATTTCCCAAATATTGACACTAAGAAAGCAAATAAAATATCAACCCTGCCGCTCAGACTTAAACCTTCTAGGCTGCCTGATTCAGGCAGTAGCAGACAAGGTGTTTTTATGTCGTCCCTCACATTGACTGTGTCTTCCAAATGCCGTCAAATGACTTTTGCTAATTCTTTCTTAGAAAATGTGCAAAAAGGATTTCCATAGAGGTCTTTGGAGATTTCCTGTGTCCTCATGTGTGTAATAGGTTGGGCCAAGTAATAATGAAGGAAAAAGGAAGAATGGGGATTCTGTTTTATGTATTTTTCTCCTTCTGGCCATTGAAAGAGGGAAAAATGGAAAAGGGAAAATTATACCATACAGATGATGTCAGTGTTAAATTAAATTAAGATCACATGTTTGGCTGTGGCAGCTGTAATCTTTTGATTATTGAAGAGATTGTTGGTAATGAAATACATTTGTAAGAAATATTTTTAGTGTAAACTGTATACATGCACAAACTGTGAGCTATGCATCTAATAAAATGATAGATTTAGAAATTGCCTGGCACCTAAATTCTTGCTTTTCAAATAGCTATTTATAGAAAGAAAAGTGATATTTAAGCTATCATAGTAGAATATTATAATCTGCCTTATATTACCTTAGATAATAGTCCCGTATTTTAAAATAATGTAAAAACCATTACATTATTTATTCACACCTAAGTTATATAAATTGGAAGATTTGGGCAATTATGCAAGAAAAGAATTATTTTTTTCCAAAAGTAAGGCCTCACTCTCATGGCTTAAAGAGATTGCCACAAAACAAGTTATACTATAGATAAAAATAAACCAAACCAACATGAATTTTTAATCAACAAAATTTTTTATAGAGACATTAAAAACAACTATTAATTTTAATTTTTTCTGTTATGAAATGAAACATCAGTGTATCTGGCTGTGCTATATGTTCAATATGTGTTTCTCTTCCTGATAGGTCCTTGACACTTACTGTAAAATCTCCACAGACCTGGATGATGATCTCAGTCTGGGGAGAGGCTATGAAGCCGTAGCCAAGGTCCTGCAGAGGTAAGTTAGCACATCCTCGTCTTGCTGTCACTGTGAATTCACTCGACTGTGAAAGGCTTAAATTGTTTGAGGTCTGTCGCTTTCCATTACTGCCTGCTTAAATTTTAAGCAGTGCCCTTCTTAAGTGACCCTTTCATCGTAAGTTATTTTAAACCAGTTTGGTAGTTTAAAATACACATCTAAACTCTTCTTTGTCTGTGCCTCCTTCGTATTATTTTCTTTTTGGTTTTCTGTAAGTTTAGTGATGACCTTGAATAAAAGAGAAAAAAATCAGGTCACATCTCACAAGTTAAGAAAGCAGAGAGCACAGAAATATGTAGTACGCTTCAGTGGCTGTGGCTCACCATAACCTTTCCAGATCTCTTCTGTGAGGAAAGTTTATATCTGTGCTTCAGTCATGCTTTTCCATTAAGACATCTCTCCTTTGAGCACATCTAGATAAACAATTGGGGTTAAAACCAATATTCCCAATATTTCATTTGAAACAGAAAATTTTAGATATATGAACAACTTCTGATACCTGTTTTTCCATGGAAGATATATCATTCACCCTTCAGTCATTATCTTGCAATCATTGTTTACTCCA
Organism: Pongo pygmaeus; assembly: GCF_028885625.2. Lineage (NCBI taxonomy): Eukaryota > Metazoa > Chordata > Mammalia > Primates > Hominidae > Pongo > Pongo pygmaeus. The sequence continues at coordinate 159,729,027 of NC_072376.2, read as the reverse complement.
TTTGATTGTTATAGAGTAGCATTATGACTGAAGAAATAATAACAATAAGAAAAGTTATCAGTTAAGGCCTTGGTTTTTACTATGTTATCTTATATCCAAGATATAGCTTTTTAATAATAGTAATGTGGGTTGCAGTAACTGTAGTAATATAGATTGTGTTAAGTTCTAATTTCTTCCCATTTGTATTTCAGTTGTAAACACATACAAGGAGGTGTTTCAAAAGTAAAATTGTTATTTGAAAGGCATTTGAAACATTAAAAAGTACCTAGTGAGGTAAAATAGGAATCATTATATAAGTACCATTACTAATATAATAATCATAGTTAAAAATATCAGTACCAATGAAATTAAAGATATCCTACAAAATAAATAAAATGCAGTCATCACTGGATAAATGGTTTAGGAACACAAACACATTTAGAAGGAGAGGCCAGGCACGGTGGCTCACACCTGTAATCCCAGCACTTTGGGAGGCCGAGGTGAGCAGATCACCTGAGGTCAGGAGTTTGAGACCAGCCTGGCCAACATGGTGAAACCCCCTCTCTACTAAAAATACCACACACACACACACGCAAAATTAGTTGGCTGTGGAGGAGGGCTCCTGTAATCCCAGCTACTCGGGAGGCTGAGGCAGGAGAATCACTTGAACCTGGGAGGTGGCGGTTGCAGTGAGCCGAGATTGCACTCCAGCCAGGGCATCAAGAGTGAAACTCTGTCTCAAAAAAAAAAAGGAAAAGAAGGAGAGTATGGGTGTTTACCCAAGAAAGACAGAGCCAGTCATGGATAAGGCAAGCAGCCTGTGAGTGTTGTGATACTTCTAAATAAAGATTGGTAACTAGTCCATGGAAGACCAACTCAGCTATTTTTTAAAACTTTTACTTCCAAACAACAACCCAGAAGATGCAGATGTTGAATACAAAGAAAAGACTGATAAGAATTCAATTTATGTCTATTTGGAACTAACCAACTCTGTTGATTGTACATTTTGATTATGAAAATACTTGACTCTGCTGTTATCACTGCCCAAAAATCAGCAGAAAAGGATTGGATTCTTTGCTTTGCTTTGTAGTAGCATATAAATGTGTCCCCTAACATGTTTATAAAATAATTTTTACAAAATGACATTTCCATTGTGTTCCAGCATAACTAGAGAGGTAAGCTGGGTGTGGTGGTGGGTGCCTGTAATCTCAGTTACTTGGGAGGCTGAGATGGAAAGATCCCTGGAGCCCAGGAGTTTGATTCCAACCTGAGCAACATAGCAAGACCTCATCGCAAAAAATTAATTAATTAATAAAGAGATAAAACTTCAAGGGGAAAATTTATTTATAAACATCTACTAAGTGCTTACAATGTCACTGGACAAATATTGAAATGTCCCTTTGGTTACTGATGGTCTTTATAGTTATTTTTGAAACTTCCAGAGACATGAGCCTGTCTTCAAATAATTCTCACCTCTTAGCCTTGCTTCTTATCTGGAATATTTTAGCATCCTTCCCAGGATTTGAATTCCTGGTCGGTTCAGTCAAGGCTAAGTGAAGAGTTGAACAATTATCTGGTGAATTTTGGCACTACCAGGCAATCTGATGTTTTAATTTGCCTATTTAAGTATCATTTGGAGCTTGGGAGTGGGATGGGATACAGCTATATTTGATATATCATGAAGTTGAATTTGTTTTGGGTAGGACTGGGGACCATTCTGTTCCAACACTCTCAGCAGCCTGCCAATGTGCCTTAGGGCAAACATTTAAAGGAGCGAGAAGATTTATCCCCATTTTACTTTTATGCCAAGTAAACTAATTATTTTTATAAGAATTCCTGGCCAGGCACAATGGCTCACACTTGTAATCCCAGCACTTTGGGAGGCCAAAGTGGGAGGACCACTTGAGTGCAGGAGTTTGAGACCAGCCTGGGCCACAGAGAGAGACCCTATCTCTATTTTTTAAAAATTAATTAAAAAAAGAATTCCCATCTACTAAAGTACAGTAAAGCTACCAGTGATTTCATGGTAGACATGGATTCTTAATTTTATAATGTTATACAATGCCACAATGCACAAGACAGTGCAGGGGATGCTTATTCTGAGGTCATAGTGAAAAAGTGTCCCAAGGCTACAACCAGGTTTCCAATCCAAATCTGTGATTTTGCAGCATTGTTGTTGGTTATAGAGGCACGCTCAGGGGAGTGCAAGCCTCCACATATTATTTCAACATCTGTGCAAAATAATTCAAAAGAGTGATCTACTAGCAGGCAGATGTTTCCAAACCTAAAATTCTATAAGATAGACAACAGCATCCTTAATAGCGCAAAGCATTATTAAATCAAGTCCACTCATAGTATAAATGCTTTGATGTAAATTCTGTGATCATTTTTAGAACATTTTGCTTGAAAGGCTTCATATCCTTCAGTAAACATGCATGTGCACACATACACACATGCACATACCCACACACATAAACACAAACACACACATGTACCAGCCCTTTCATAGCCCTAAATTGTCCTTCTCAGGTTAGTAGCAACATGCAAGAAACAGACTACAGCCCAAATAGAGGAAATTATGGTGGTGGCAGCTGAGAAATAAATCAAGTTGCATATGAAGCTTAGCATCACCTCTAAATCTCTTTTTCCTAACCTGTGCAATTGCACAAGTTTCACTAATGGTAGCCCTATCTCTATAAACATATTTTATATCTTTAAAGGAAATGGAAGAGGATAGCCATGTCTAGGATAAGTGTGTGTCTAAGGCCATCAGCTGAGCATGCATGAACAGTGAATAAGATCTAAGGCTGGAAGCTTCTAAAATGGTTATAAGAATTTATACTGAGCCCTCAATTGAAAAACACACCACAATCCCTCAAGACTGAGGATTTGGTAATACAGAGTTGCCTGTCTGGTGATATTATTAATAGATACAGACTTGGTGTTAGAGTTACTGGGGAAGGTGTTAATAAGTGAACAAGTTTTGTTATTTTTGCCATTGATCTGAATAATATTAATTGCATAAGACTTTAAGCAGCATAGCAGAAAATAAGCATTTATAATGTCATTCTTCCCCTACTTGGAATAATAGTGAAGAAAAGAGTTGATGTTCTAAAATACTAACAATTGCTTTGTGAAACTACAATAAAAGCTAGAATTATGGTCTATAAAACAAAGAGAAAGTCAGTTGAGAAATTACAAGTAAATATTATTATTATACAGACAGTTTAAGTAAATACAGAGAGGGAAAATCCCTATATTTTCCTTATGGCATTTCTTTTTTTGCCTCATTTACTGAAGTAGTTCATTTACAGAAATGCCACAACTTTCCAAAATACTCAGATTATTTAAAAGAATACAGAGAAAAATATTCACAAAAATATGTTTAATACATATTGGTCACAATTAACCCATCTCTGGGTTTATTCCATACCAACTGTAAATTTTCTTGCAAACTCGAGTTAAACTATTTCCTAGAAAACTTTCCACAATGGAGATCTTTAAATCAATCAGCACAAAGTTTCAAGTGTGAAAATTACCTTTCTGTTATAGCTGAAAATTAATTTTTTCTTGCTTGAGAGAAATGACACGCCCTACTAATTTTCATATATTCTTTAAAAGGGAACATCCAGGCTTTGATGTGAAATTTCCTAAAAATGACCAAAAAAAAAATACATCAAAACATATCTATTAATTCATGAAATTAAGAACAGCTTTTTGCATTTTCTCCTGTCACTGATCCCATTTGCCTTATTACTTTCATCTGTGGCCCACAAACTTGGTGGCACAATCAACAAACCCCTTAGTGGCTGTTTCATCTCTGCTCTATTTGATTTCTTCTCTCTGAGTAAATGATTAAGTTTTCATGCATTGGTTCAACCAAAATCTATGTTCACTCAACCACATCCTTTATTGATTACTTCTACTGCAAACAGTAGGCCAAGTGTGATATACATAATTGGACAGTTGTCAAGGGATGTGGGTGTTAACGGTCCTGTTTTCCCAGTTGGAAACTGGAATCACCTTGATACACAAATATTCTGCACTGTTTCATTCTCATTCTTTGGACCGAGGAGTCCTGTTCCTCCGAATATATGTTTTTAACTCTCTAAGGTCTGGTTGAATGAATTTAATGATTATACCATATAATATGCTGTTCAAGTTGCACCTGTGCACTGCATATAGCAAACTGGAATTAATATTTATCTAACATTTTAACCTTGTCCTTTAACTTATACAAATAAGCTGTACCCTTTCTGTAAGAAAATATTTGATGTTTTCCCCTTCCATAAAAAGAATGGCTTCTAAATCTGTTGCTTACTTTTAAATTTGGAAAACCTTTAACCAGCATATAATGTTAATATTTCAGATGTTGCATTAACAACTTTGCTGGCTGTAGACCTATACATTCATTGAGTAAAGCAAATGACTTACAATAATAAGACTGTTTTCTCTAGCATTATTTGTTAGAGCAAGTTCCAGATAATTTTGTATGTTTTGGAGATCTGTTGCTCCTTTGGAAGAAAAATGACATGAATTACCCAGCAATAGTTTTATTTATACTGTTTTGTGTTTCTCACACTCTAAACTTAGTTTTTTTTGCTTGTTTCTTTGTTTGTATATGTCTTGATTTAACAATCCTCAGCAGGCCAAATCTACTTCAAAATGTACTTTCTTCAAAAATATATTGGTTTTTAGAAACATGAACATAAATAAGCTTCAGTGAGTCCATCTTAGCTAAATAATTAATAATAATAATTTTCTCTAAGGTTTTGAAGTGATATTCAGAGAAATCATCATTTTTCCCCCATCAATTTTTTCTTGAATAGTATAGCCTAGGAAAGAGTGTGAAAAATTAACAATTTGATAGAACATTTTTAGCCCTAGAAATCCACAATTCGCTTAAAATTCTAAATAATGTATTTTCTTTATTAATATTTTATACTCAAGCTCTCTCAATAACTTTTAGTTTCACAAAACAAATATTTAAATTAAAATAATCGGTGAACCTCTCATTATATTTTACTCTATGCCTGCATTTGAAAATTTCCTCCAATAATTCATGATTTTTCTGGAGAATTGACCTATGCCTATATGTGGAAGATCGGTCATAATTTTAGTATGAAAAAGTGAGGACAGAATTATAAAAAGTAGTATTCACAGCTGCAGTATCATAAAATTTCATCCTATTTCTGATATGTAGGAGACTCTTTTACCAATAAGAGGAAAAAATGTATTTGATAGTACCTGATACTCAAGTAAACAAAAAATGTTAGCTCTTTGATTTTGCCCTTAGAAAATAGACACAAGGACTTTATGTGACTGATTTGCAGAGCATACATTAAAATCAGAGTTTTTAATTCATCACATGATGAATGTTTTCAGGAAGGATTGCTTAGCTAAATTGAATTTGCCTCTTGGCTTGTGGTAGACAATGTCAAGTAGAGAGCTGTGAATGTGATAGTTGTTTATTTCACTGAGAGATAATAATAACACTAGTGCCATTTATTGAATCCCTACTACATGCCAAGCTATACATTTGCACAATTTTTAATCCCACAGCAACTTGTGGCCATTTTTGAAATGAAGAAACAAGATTTCTTCAGTTTCATAACTTTAGTATGATCAAAGTTGTTAATATAAGAGGCTGAGCTGAGATTCAAACCTATATCTTTCTAAATTCCACCATAACTCATTTTGACTTTAAAGTAATCTAACTTATTTTTAAAAACATATCACTGTTTACCTGTGAAAATGAATGTTTTCCAAACCTTGGGAGGTTATGCAAGGAGGTAACCCTAATCCTACCAATACTTGTTTATAATAAACTTCTTTGAAAATACCTTCTGGGGCATATAGAAATGCTACCGTGGGGGCAGGGCCAAGATGGCCTACTAGAAGCTGGGGCTCCCATCAAAATAAACTATAATAAGTGTGTGAATCCTTCACCAGAAACCAAGGTATCCAGATTCTGTCATCAAAATTGACTAGAAGTCAGGCAAGACCCATGGAGAGAGGGAAGAGCAGTGTGGTGTGGTGGCCCACCTGAGAGCCACACGGGGAAAGGGAGCCCCCTCCCTCCAGCCAAGGGATGTGGGCACAGACATGGATGAAGGATCAAATGGATGAAGTGGCAGAAGTAGGCTACAGAAGATGGATCATAAAAAACTACGATGAGCTAAAGGAGCATGTTCTAACCCAATGCAAACAAGCTAAGAACCTTGATAAAAGGTTAGAGGAATTCCTAACTAGAATAACCAGTTTAGAGAGGAACATAAACGACCTTATGGAGCTGAAAAACACAGCACAAGAACTTCATGAAGCATATACAAGTATCAACAGCCGAATCAGCCAAGCAGAAGAAAGGATATCAGAGTTGGAAGGCCACCTTACTGAAATAAGACATGCAGACAAGAATAGAGAAAAAAGAATGAAATGGAATGAACAAAGCCTCCAAGAAATATGGGACTTCATAAAAAGACCGAACCTACAATTGATTGGAGTACCAGAGGAGATGAGGAGAATGGAAACAAGCTGGAAAATACACTTCAGGATATTATCCAGGAGAATTTTCCCAACCTAGCAAGATAGGCCAACATGCAAATTCAGGAAATACAGAGAACACCATTAAGATACTCCATGAGAAGATCAACCCCAAGAAATATGATCATCAGATTCTCCAAGGTCAAAATGAAGGAAAAACTGTTAAGGGCAGCCAGAAAGAAAGGCCAGGTCACCTACAAAGGGAAGCCCATCAGACTAACAGCAGACATCTCAGCAGAAACTCTACAAGCCAGAAGAGATTGGGGGCCAATATTCAACATTCTTAAGGAAAAGAATTTTCAATCCAGAATTTCATATCCAGCCAAATTAAGCTTCATAAGTGAATGAGAAATATAATCCTTTCCAGACAAGCAAATGCTGAGGGATTTTGTTACCACCAGACCTTCCCTGGTGCTTCCCTGAAAGAAGCACTAAATATGGAAAGGAAAAACTGGTACCAGCCACTGCAAAGACACACTAAAATATAAAGACCAATGACACTATGAAGAAACTGCATTAACTAGTGTGCAAAATAACCACATAGCATTATGATGACAGGATCAAATTCACACATAACAACACTAACCTTAAATGTAAGTGGGCCAAATGCCCCAATTAAAAGACACAGATTGGCAAATTGGATAAGGAGTCAAGACCCACTGGTGTGCTGTATTCAAGAGACCCATCTTACCTGCAGAGACACACACAGGCTCAAAATAAAGGGACGAAGAAAAATTTACCAAGCACGTGGAAATAAAAAAAAAAAAGCAGGGGTTGCAATCCTAGTCTCTGACAAAACAGACTTTAAACCAACAATGATACAAAAAGACAAAGAAGGGCATTACATAATGGTAAAGGGAACAATTCAACAAGAAGGACTAATTATTCTAAATATATATGCACCCAATGCAGGAGCACCCAGATTCATAAAACAAGTTCTTAGAGACCTAGAAAGAGACTTAGTCTCCCACACAATAATAGTGGGAGACTTTAACAACCCACTGTCAGTATTAGGCAGATTAACAAGACAGAAAATTAACAAGAATATTCAGGACTTGAACTCAGCTCTGGATCAAGTGGACCTAGTAGACAGCTACAGAACTCTCTACCCCAAATCTACAGAACATACATTCTTCTCAGTGCCACATGCCACTTATTCTAAAATTGACCACATAAGTGGAAGTAAAACACTCCTCAGCAAATGCAAAAGAACTGAAATCACTTTTCTCAGATCACAGTGCAATCAAATTAGAATTCAGGATTAAGAAACTCACTGAAAACTGCAAAATTATGTGGAAATTGAACACCTTGCTCCTGAATGACTACTGGATAAATAACAAAATTAGGATGGAAATTAAGTAGTTCTTTGAAACCAATGAGAGCAAAGAGACAACGTAACAGAAACTCTAAGACACAGCTAAAGCAGTGTTAAGAGGGCAATTTATAGAACTAAATGCCCACAGGAGAAAGCAGGAAAGATCTAAAATAGACACCCTAACCTCACAATTAAAAGAGTTTGAGAGGCAAGAGCAAACTAATCCAAAAGCTAGCAGAAGACAAGAAATAACTAACATCACAGAAGAATTGAGGGAGATAGAAACATGAAAAACCCTCCAAAAAATCAATAAATCCAGGAGCTGGTTTTATGAAAAAATTAACAAAATAGATAAGCTGCTAGCAAGACTAATATAGAAGAAGAGAGAGAAGAATCAAATAGACACAATAAAAAATGATAAAGGGGATATCACCACTGACTCCACAGAAATACAAACTACTAACAGAGAATACGGTAAACAACTGTACACAAATAAACTAGAAAATCTAGAAGAAATGGATAAATTCCTGGATGCATACACCTTACCAAGACTAAATCAGGAAGAAGTTGGATCCCTGAATAGACCAATAACAAGCTCTGAAATTGCGGCAGTAATTAATAGCCTAACAACCAAAAAAGCCCAGGACCAGACAAATTCACAGCTGAATTCTGCCAGATACACAAAGAGGAGCTGATGCTATTCCTTCTGGAACTATTCCAAACAATTGAAAAGGAGGGAATTTCCTCTAACTCATTTTATGAAGCCAGCATCATCCTGATACCAAAATCAGGAAAAGACACACACACACAAAAGAAAATTTCAGGCCAATATCCCTGATGAACATCAATGTGAAAATTCTCAATAAAATACTGGTAGACTGATTCCAGCAGCGCATTAAAAACTTATCCACCACGATCAAGTCAGCTTCATCCCTGGGATGCAAGGCTGGTTCAACATAAGCAAATCAATAAATGTGACCCATCACATGAACAGAGCCAATGACAAAAACAACAGGATTACCTCAATAGATGCAGAAAAGGCCTTCAATAAAATACAACATCCCTTCATGTTAAAAACTCTCAATAAACTGGATATTGATGGAACATCTCTCAAAATAATAAGAACTGTTTATGACAAACCCACAGCCAATATCATATTGAATGGGTAAAAGCTGAAAGCATTTCCTTTGAAAACCGGCACAAGAGAAGGATACCTTCTTTCACCACTTCTATTCAACATAGTATTGGACGTTCTGGCCAGGGCAATCAGGCAAGAGAAAGAAATAAAGGGTATTCAAACAGGAAGGGAGGAAGTGAAATTGTCTCTGTTTGCAGATGACATGATTGTATATTTAGAAAATCCCATTGTCTCAGCCCAAAATCTCCTTAAGCTGAGAAGCAACTTCAGCAAAGTCTCAGGATACAAAATCGATGTGCAAAAATCACAAGCATTCCTTTACACCAACAGTAGGCAAGCAGAGAGCCAAATCATGAGTGAACTCCCATTCACAATTGCTACAAAGAAAATAAAATACCTAGGAATGCAGCTAACAAGAGATGTGAAGGACCTCTTCAAGGAGCACTACAAACCACTACTGAAGGAAATAAGAGAGAAAACAAACAAATGGAGAAACATTCCATCCCCATGGATAGGAAGAATCAGTATCATGAAAATGGCCATACTGCTCAAAGTAATTTATAGATTCAATGCTATTCCCATCAAACTACCATTGACATTCTTCACAGAATTAGAGAAAACTATTTTAAATTTCATGTGGAATCAAAGAAGACCCCGTATAGCCAAGACAATCTCAAGCAAAAAGAACAAAGCTGGAGGCATCATGCTACCTGACTTCAAACTATACTACAAGGCTACAGTAACCAAAACAGCATGGTACTGGTACCAAAACAGACATATAGACCAGTGGATCAGAACAGAGACGTCAGAAATAACACCACACTTCTACAACCATCTGGTCTTCAACAAGCCTGACAAAAACAATCAATGGTGAAAGGATCCTATTCAGTAAATGGTGCTGGGAAAACTGGCTAGCCATATGCAGAAAACTGAAACTGGACCCCTTCCTTACACCTTATAGAAAAACTAACTCAAGATGAATTAACGACTTAAATGTAAAACCCCAAACCATAAAAACCCTAGAAGTAAACCTAGGCAATACCATTCAGGGCGTAGGCACAGGAAATGATGTCATGACAAAAACACCAAAAACAATTGCAACAAAAACAAAAATTGACAAATGGGATCTAATTAAACTAAAGAGCTTCTGCATAGCAAAAGAAACTATCATCAGAGTGAACAGGCAACATACAGAATGGGAGAACACTTTTGCAATCCACCCATCTGACAAAGGTGTAATATCCAGAATATTCAAGGAACTTAAATATATTTACAAGAAAAAAACAACCCCATCAAACAGTGGAAAAAGGATATGAACAGACACTTCTCAAAAGAAGACATTTACGCAGCCAACAAACATGAAAAAAAGCTCGACATCACTGATCTTCAGAGAAATGCAAATCAAAACCACAATGAGATACCATCTCATGCCATTCAGAATGGCAATTATTAAAAAGTCAGTAAACAATAGATTCTGGTGAGGCTGTGGAGAAATAGGAACACTTTTACACTGTTGGTGAAAGTTAAATTAGTTCAACCAATGTGGAAGACAGAATGGTGATTCCTCAAAGATCTAGAAGCAGCAATATCATTTGACCCAGCAATCCCATTACTGGATATATACCAAAGGATCCTACAGAAAATGATTCAGTAAACCTACATCATTCTACTATAAAGACGCGTGCACACGTATGTTTATTGCAGCACTATTTACAATAACAAAGACATGGAACTAACCCAAATGCCCATCAATGATAGACTGGATAAAGAAAATGTGGTACATATACACCATGGAACACTATGCAGCCATTGAAAGGAATGAGATCATGTGCTTTGTGGGGACACGGATGAAGCTGGAAGCCACCATCCTCAGCAAATTAACACAGGAACAGAAAACCAAACACCGCATGTTCTCACTCATAAGTGGGAGTTGAACACTAAGAACACAAAGACACAGAAAGGAGAACAACACACACCAGGGCCTGTTGAAGGGTGATGATTGAGGAGAGGGAACTTAGAGGATGGGTCAATAGGTGCAGCAAACCACCATGGCCCACGTAGACCTATGTAACAAACCTGTACGTTCTTTACATGTATCTCTCTTTTTTTTTTTTTAAAGAAAATACTTTCTGAACTTGCAACATGTTCTTTTAAACAGCCCCAGTTGAGAGGTGGGTTCAGTCTTTAGAAATAGCCAAAAGAATTTGGAGTCACATTTAGAAAACCCAGAAAACAAAAAACAAAAAACACTAGACGTGTTCTTACGAGGATAGGCGAATGAATGTACTCCAGGTTTCAAAGCACTGTATACAAGTCAGTACCTGTCACAATTGATCCCATGTATGAATTTATACACTTATTTCTCCAAATTGACAGTGAAACTCTTCAAGCACAGGAACCTTATTCCCCAGCAACTAGCAAATTTTGGGACATTTGCTAGGCTCCCAAAGTTTCTTGATGTTACTGGAATATCCAAGGGTCAGGAGTTTACAATCATAGACTCCAAACATCTATATGCCTTAAGGTTCTCACCGTTTACCTGGATGCTTAGCTTTCATGTGAGCAGCATATGTGTCTCCCTTCTCAAATTTTCAACATTACTTCATTCAAAAATATATTAATGCTTACTATATGCCAAATTCTCTGCTAGAAATTATATGTCTTCCTGAACATTTTGTGAGGATATGTAACACTTGTATATGTGACTTTAGTGACACCTGAGCTTTCACTACCAATGAAAGCTTTCAAGAGTAAGCTAGTATTTGCCTTTTATAAACTTTTAAAAGTTTTTTTTTTTTAAAAAAGCCTGAGTGAGACATAATTCTTATGCTATACAATTATGACTTTAACAATTGTAGACTTTGAAAGTCTACAATTTAAAAGAGTCCTCACTTTAAAAGTTTAAAGTCTACAATTCAGTGGTTTTTAGCGTACTCACAGGGTTGAGCAACCATGGCCAGTATCTAATTTCAGTCACTCTAAAAGGAAACCTTGTACCCATTATTTGTCATTTCTCAATCCTCCACTTTCCTCAGCCTCTAGCGACCATTAGCCTACTTTCCATCTCATGGATTTGCCATTCTGGACATGTTGTATAAATGGGCTCATATGGTGTGTGATCTTTTGTTGTCTGGCTTCTTTCACTTAGCATATTTTCAAGTTTCATCCATGTTGCAACATGTATCACTATCTCATTCTTTTTTTTTTTTTTTTTTTTTGAGACGGAGTCTTGCTCTGTTGCCCATACTGGAGTGCAGTGGCGTGATCTCAGCTCACTGCAAGCTCCGCCTCCCAGGTTCATGCCATTCTCCTGCCTCAGCCTCCCGAGTAGCTGGGACTACAGGCGCCCGCCACCACGCCCAGCTAATTTTTTATATTTTTAGTAGAGATGGGGTTTCACCATGTTAGCCAGGATAGTCTCAATCTCCTGACCTCGTGATCCACCACCTGGGCCCCCCAAAGTGCTGGGATTACAGGCGTGAGCCACCGCACCTGGCCCACCTCATTCTTTTTTAAGACTGAATATTATTTCATTGTAGGTATACAGCACATTTTGTTTACCCATTCATCAGTTGATATACATTTCAATTGTTTTCATGCCTTGGCTATTATGAATAATGCTGCTATGAACTTTCATGTATATGACTTTTTGTGTTGACATATTTTTGCTTCACTTGGGTATATATTTTGGAGTAAAATTTCTGGGTCATATGGTAACTCTATGTTAAAGTTTTTGAGGAACTGCCAAGCTGTTTTCCAAGAAGATGTACCATTTTACATTTCCATTAGCAATGCATGAGGATTTAAAAGTTTCAGTTTTAACTCAATGTATGCTCCAACAAAAACAAGCCATATATTTTTAATTTGGTATTTACACATTAAATCTCATTATCCTGATAACCATCTTGCATTTTCTACAGTAAAGACACAAGATACTTCCTCTTTACTGTGACATTAAGTGAGATGATACTCCATTGACTTCCTATTTCATTCATTCTAGCCAAGGAGAGACTACAGAAGCAATTAAATACTTGAAAAAATTTGTGAAAATTGCAAGAAACAATTTTCAAAGCCTAGATTTTGTGAGAGCAAGTACAATGCTTGGGGACATCTACAATGAAAAAGTGAGTCTATGTATTTCTTGTTTATAGAGAAATTTGCAGTGTTTAGGGAGAAATTTGCCATTTTAAAAGCCTCTTCTGATGTCATCCTTGTCTTCCCACAATATATTATGCAGAATGGCCCTGGACTGCATGGTGTAGTTAATGCCCACGGCAAGGACTAGGAGGAGAAACGCCTCCTCCTCCTTCTCTCCTTCCAATATCTTAGGGCCATGCGGGGACAGTCCTTATGAGCTGCTAACCCTGATTCATAGATTGACATCCAGTGAGGATTCTAAGTGACATTGGATTTGAGGAGCAATTAAAATATTTAATTCAAAGGAAATTGATTATAACTGTTGGCTATTATCTACTTCCACTGACATTCATCTCTCTCGCTCCAAATTCTGTATTAATCCAGCTGTGGCACCCTGCTAGTTTCCTTAGAAGAAACGACAATCCTAAAAATAATTCTGCAGAAAATTTAGAGTGGAATTTTAGCATCAGATTGATTACATGAAAGAGAAAACAGGAAGAAGAACAAAAAAGTCCAAAATAAAATTATCCAATTCAAGAAGCTGTTATTAGTATAATGTACTGGTCATAATGGACTTTTATCGTATTTTCTCCTGATTTTATCTTTTTATTACCGATTCACCTTTAGAAATGGTGTGAAAGAGCCTTGTTTCTCTAGTTATAATTGCTGTTTTGATCATGAGTAAGATCCATCATTTTTAGGGTAATTATGTTCTCAAATTATGTTTATACATTTTCTGTTAATCTCTTTGAGAGTCTGTGTATGTAGTGAATAAAATCACTAATTCCAAAACCACACTGCTTGAGTTAAAAACCCAGCTCTTTCACTTGTAAGATCTGTGACCTTGGGCTAGTTACTTAAATTTATAGGTGCCTCAGTTTTCTCACCTCATAAAGTTATTGTGCGTATTAAGTTAACATATGTGCTTTACAGCAGAGAAGTACTATCTTTATAAACTTCTGTTATTCTCTACACTCTTAGTGGTATCAAACAATTCCCCTTTGCCAGACCCTCAGATGATTCTGGGTGGCAATGGTATTCAAACCCATTCTCCTAACCACTACAGTATTCTGTTGTTTGCCATAAAATTGACTTTATTTCAGAAGGATTTAGGATTTTTTTTAAGGAAATTGAGTTTGAAATTAATTTGAATGAGTGAAACTAATATTTCTTTAGTTCCTGATGTGGAGTAAGTGCTTTCAAACAAGGTATCTCATTTCCTTTTTGTCTTACATCCCCTCTCTTGCTCCCCTGGGCTCATTTGCCTCCCCTCTCTCCTATTACTTGAAATCTAAAAAGCCCCCTTTTCTCCTGGCCCTTCTTCTCCCCGCCTCCCTTACCCATCTTGCTCCCTCCTGTCCTGCATCCTTCCTTCTCGTCCCTCCTCCTTGCTCTCTGACCTCCGGGTCATCCTCTCCCTCTCCCCCATCTCCACCACGTTGTTTCCCCTCTTTTTTCAAGTCCTCCCCTGCCTGTTGCTGTAAGCTGTGCTCAGGTTTTGCATGTCGTGTACTTCGTCTGCTACCCTCTGGTTCCCTGACCATTTCTTTGTCTTTATTGACTCCTCTGTCCTTGATTTTGTATTTGCTTTTGCTTACTTTTTAGGATACAGTGGTGAAAACAGACAAGACCTAAACCCTTGTGAGGCTCACAGTCTAATGAGGGAGCATCTCCTATAGCATAGGAGAAAAGATATAGTATATGAATATATGCAGTATGATATGGTGTATGAATCAACTTGTATATTTGAAGGCATATATATTTGAAGATAGTGCAAATACCCAGAATCCTCCAAATTTTCTACTAGAATAGGGATAAACTGATAAAATTTAACTTCTGGAAGTTGACACAGCTTTTGGATATTATTTCTTACACCTTAACTTCAGATACTAAACTCTTCTCCAAGAATCAAAAATCGGAGAATTAAATACACACTGGTGAGACATAAACTCTTGGCAAAAACATTAAGAAAATGCAAGTATAAAAATATTGTCCCTCAGAAAAGTTTATTTTTCTTATGCTTTCTGTTATTAGGAAAATATAGGTTAGCAATGTTCATGTTGTACAGAAGGGCTGTGTTTGGGTGTTGTTTGGAGATAGGGTAAAAAGTTGTGCTTTTTGCCCTTCTGTTTTGAAGAACAGTCCTTTTAAAAGCTCAGATCTCTCCCCTCAATTCCAAACGCATACCCCACCACCTACTTGACATCTTCACTTAGATATCTTCAACTATAATGTACTAAAAACTGAACTTATTGTTTTTTTCTCTAAATTTTTTTCTTCTAACAACTTAAATCTCAACCACATTAGAATATTATTTAGGCATTTTCCAGGCAGTCTTCTCTTTTTAATCTATGAGCTCCTCTTATCTGCCCCATCCAGGCCCGTGGCTTTTAAATACTATCCATATGCCAGTTACTTCCAGATTTGTATCTCCAATTCTGATCTCTCCTGGGACTCCAAACTTTGTAAAGGCAATTGCTTCCTTAGCACCTCCACCCGGATTTCTAACATATTTCATATGGAACCCACTCCTCTCTAGTCTTCTCCATCTTAATAAATAGTAATATTATGCATCCACCCAGTCACTTAAGCCAAAAATCTGAAAATCCTTCAATTCTCCTCTCCCCCGGCTCCATATTCAATCCAAAAACAAACTCTGACCTTTATGTTACCAAATATATATCTCAAATCCACCCTTTTCCCTCTATCTCTGCAACTGTCACATCAGTTTATGACACTATATTGTCTCACCTAGACACTGCAGTAAGCCCTAAACTCAGCTTCCTGCATGCAGTCTCTTCCCTCCCACCCCCGCATAAACAGAAAGAGGCCAAAGTAATTATTTTAAAATGTAAATCAAATGCGATTTCTCTGCTTAAAATGCTTCCATTCCTTCTCATTCACATTTCCATTACTTCTCATTCTTCTGAGAACATAAATATAAATCCGTACCCTGTCCTAAAATACGAGATAGCCCCACCCCTATCTCTGACCTCATTGCTTCCTACTCCTTTTTATCCACTGCACCATAATGAATTGACATTCTTGGAGTTCTTTAAGCATGTTAAGCTAGTTCCTGCCTTAGAACATTTGCCTTGGCTGGAATGCTCTACATGAAATGCTCTGAACTTCACATTGCTGGATTCTTGTCACTCAGATCTCTGTTCAATGCCACCTCTTCAGAGGGGCCTTCCCTTAGCAACGAAAGAGTGGCCATCAGGTCACCCCCCTCCCTTATTTATTTATTTATTTATTTTGAGATGGAGTCTCGCTCTATTGCCAGGCTGGAGTGCAGTGGCACGATTTTGGCTCACTGCAACCTCTGCCTCCCAGGTTCAAGCAATTCTTCTGCCTCAGCCTCCTGAGTAGCTGGGACTACAGGCATGCACCACCACGCCCAGCTAATTTTTGTATTTTTAGTAGAGACAGGGTTTCACCATGTTGGCCATGATGGTCTTGATCTCTTGACCTCGTGATCTGCCCACTTCGGCCTCCCAAAGTGCTGGGATTACAGGCATAAGCCACCGCGCCCGCCCCCCCACCCCCCCCCACCCACCCCCACTTTTTTTTAATAGAAGCAGGGTTTTGTCATGTGGCCCAGGCTGGTCTTGAACTCCTGGACTCAAAGGATTCTCCTGCTTCAGCCTCCCAAAGTGCTGTGGATTACAGGCATGAGCTGCCCCACCTGGGTCACTCTTTAAAATTACTGTATTTGAATTATCCATGTAGCATTTATCTCATAGTTTTCTTGTTCATGTTATTTTCATATTATTGTTGTTTAATTTGGCCAAAATGTAAGTTTAATGAGAGCAGAAGCGGTATGTGCCTCGTTTATTATTCTAGTGTCTAGAAAAAAACCTGGCACAGAATTGGTGATCAAAAACATGTCAGTTCCTTGGACCAATAAATAAATTTGTAACCAGTTTCATACCACTGAAGAGTAGTATTCTCTCACTTGTGAAAGTTCAGACTTCTATTTCATTTTGTCATTGTTGTTGTTGTTTTGAGACAGAATTTCACTCTTGTTGCCCAAACTGGAGTGCAGTGGTGCGGTGTCAGCTCACTGCAACCTCCGCCTCCTGGGTTCAAGTGATTCTCCTGCCTCAGCCTCCCAAGTAGCTGGGATTACAGGCACATGCCACCCCACCCAGCTAATTTTTGTATTTTTCATAGAGACGGGGTTTCACCATGTCGGCCTGGTTCGTCTCGAACTCCTGCCTTCAAGTGATCCTCCCTCCTCGGCCTCCCAAAGTGCTGGCTACCTACAGGCATGAACCACCATGCCCAGCCTCTACTTCATTTTTGTATAATATTTTAGCATTTTGAAAACTTGTCCTGAATCTTTAAAAGCAAACCCAATATTTTCTGGCTTCATATTACTCCTGCAAGGTATTGTAATTGTATTCTTAACAATTTTCAAGAAATAAAAATGTTATAAGACCAAAATTATAATAATTGGAAAAATATTGGAGTTACCTTTTCTGTAGTTATTATAGTAATTAGAATTAGCACATCTTAAAAATATCCTGTATCCTAGTTATTTACCTTTTACTATGTAATCATAGAAAATGGACCACTCATCCTACCCTCCGGGTCTTTTGATGGACTGTTAATTGAAAATATATAATTAGTGTAAAGTGGTCAAATGAGAATGTTTTAGAGGGAATAACTAGGTTTATAAGATTTCTCATTCCTTAATAAAATCATAGACTAATGACATAGTTAAAAAGAATGGTGGTTCCAACACTAAAATTATAGGGAAAATGGGTAGGAAATGATTTATCCTTAGTACTGAGAAAATGCTCATTTATTTTGAGCTTGCTCATTGAATAGACTGACATTTTAGACACTAAAAATCAAAATAATGCATGAAAATTCTATGTCATAATGTAATAATTCGAGCATTGTTCCAAGGTCTATGATGTCATCAAGATCCTGTCCACTGAATGCTTATCAGGGATATTAATAACATTAAATGAAGTTGTTCTCTTCCGGTAAGATTCATTTAGGAAGTGCATATTGTCAAACTCATATTTAAGATTGCCAAGACTAATTACTAGAATCTTCTGAATTTTATGATAGAATAGGGATTATCTGATAACAGAAATAAACTGTAGAAAGTTGTATTTAACTTTGGAGAAGAGATTTAGACAGTAAACTCTAAGAATTAAACATCCACAAGTACAATATACATTAGCAAAATCTCATTCTAAAATGGTATATATACAAATGCTTGCATCTTAAAAGAATTAATTTTTTATTTCTTTAGTAGTGTTTTAAACTAGAGAAACTGGAAAAACTGGTAGGTTTATATCTATTTAATGTCAGTTGTGTGCATCTACAGACGGAATACTAAGTACAATTTGAGGGAATAATAATTAGCTAATTATAAAGCTTCCATTTTAAGAGTAAAAAGGCACTTAAATAAGATGTAATCAAAATTGTAGGCATATCACTACTTACACCTAATAGTAACCTCAAAAACTTGAGTGAAAACTCCATTTACTGCTCCTTCTGCATGGCCTGGCATTTGGCCTGGCTCAGCGTGGTTGCCACATGAATGAATGAATGAATGAATGAATGAGTTAATTTTAACTTAATAACATATAAAAATAACTTTGGAAATTCATATATACATTCCCTTATTGGTGGTCTCTAATTTTCCTAATTAAGACTCTCACCTAAAACAATAAATAATTGAAATCTCAGAAATATAATTAGAATATCAATTAGATATTTGTACTTTTGTTTCTAAAAAAATGGTTATGTTTGGCCTAATTATATATTTTCATATATTTTGTCCTATGTCTTTGATATCTACCAGGAAAATCTATAATTTTAGTGACATTTATTTTCATCATCTTCAATATTTGTATGTTTCTCAATTATAGTTGACTTCATTGGCATACAAATATCTTTGATACAGTTTTTTTTTCCTAATTAACTTTTTTTCTCATATAAATTTTATGTTTTATGCCTTGAAGAAAGAGAAAGAATTGTTCACCTCAACAAACAAAAGTTATTTTTGATGTAATATGGAGAGACTCTGTTTAAATTAACAAAGTTGGTTGGAATGAATCATTTGAATAAACAGTTCTCCTAAACTGTGTGGGCATATAACATAGTGTTATATGTGCTCTTCCTGTTTCTAACAAATGATCACATAAGTCCTATTTATCCCCCTCCTCACCTTGCCAGAAATTTCTTTATTCAGTCAGTTTGACAGATCTTGGAGCTTCATGATTATACAGAGGTATGCAGAGTTGAAGATGTGTTTTCCCTCTACTGCTGTAATGGTATAAAGCTGTTCCTGTGTTGTTTTTATGTTCGTTTCCTTCATAAAATACTAGAAACTGACTTAACAGCTCATACAGCAAAACATCCTCCCATATAAGGGTTTCTGTTCAAAAGAGTGCACATGCATGTTTTTGTTTTTTGTGTGTTTGGTGGGGTGAGGAGGAGAGAGATGAGTGGAAGGGAGGAGATGGTGGAGCCTAAAGGGTTATAAGTCAGTGAAGAAAGGAAATTTTTTCCCCTAGAGCCTTCACAAATGTAGATCAATCCTAGATAATATCCTCCTCTTAGAAAGAGATTTTCATGAGGATTTTTAGAAGATTTGGGGGTGGCAGAAGATGCTCTTTTCTCTGAGGCTTAATATGATTATCTGTAAAATAAGAATAATATTTTCCTCATAGGGTGATGTGTGAAAGTTAATGACATAATATATACGAATTATTTAGCATTGGCCTCCATGCTTCATAAGAGCTAGGTAAACAGTATTTATTTGTGGAGGATAGCTTTTAATAGAGGTGACACTGACTAACAAACAACAACAACAACAAAACCCTGAATTTTTGCAGCTCGAGCTGTTGCAAAGGACTTCTTGAAGAGATATTTAAATGATCATTTCATTGGTGCTAGTGACATCAAGATCATATTTTTCAGAAATTTTGGATACTTCAACATTCTCGTTAACAAGAATGGCATATGAACATGGGAAAATAAGAGCAGTAAACGAATTAGAGGATAGATACATTTATTTTCACCAGCCATTAACTAAATGACTTGGCTGAAATGACCTTTTGCTGTGACTGAAAACAAAACATAGTAATCCCAGCTTTGGGAAGCCGAGGCGGGTGGATCACTTGAGGTCAGGAGTTCGAAACCAGCCTGGCCAACATGGTAAAACCCCGTCTCTACCAAAAATATAAAAAATTAACCAGGCGTGGTGGCATATGCCTGTAATCCCAGCTACTCGGGAGGCTGAGGCAGGAGAATCGCTTGAACCTGGGAGGCAGAGGTTGCGTGAGCTGAAATCATGCCACTGCACTCCAACCTGGGCGAGACAGTGAGACTCCACCTCAAAAAAAAAAAAAAAAAAAAAAAAAAAAAGAGAAGGTATGTAAAAAATACTTCATTAGCTAAATCCAACTCTACGAATAGTAAAATTCTATCCAAATCAATGTGAATTGGTTCACTCATTCCCAAACTTCTTTTTACTACAATGTATTAGGTTGAACCATATGAAACTGCCAATATTTGACTACTTTTTATTGATAAGAACATAAGACTTTGTTTATATATACTTTAAGTTCTGGGATACATGTGCGGAACATACAGGTTTGTTACATAGGTATACACGTGCCATGGTTTGCTGCACCCATCAACCTGTCATCTATATTAGGTATTTCTCCTAATGCTATCCCTCCCCTAGTCCCCAAATCCCCAACAGGTATGTGATGTTCCCTTCCCTGTGTCCATGTCTTCTTGTTGTTCAACTCCCACTTATGAGTGAGAACATGCCATGTTTGGTTTTTCTGTTCCTGTGTTAATTTGCTGAGAATGATAGTGTCCAGCTTCATCCATGTCCCTAAAAAGGACATGAACTCATCCTTTTTTATAGCTGCATAGTATTCCATGGGGTATATGTCCCACATTTTCTTTTTTTTTTTTTTTTGAACTGCATAAAACATGCTTTTATTTTTTTTTAATTTTTTAAATCTTTTTATTATTATGATTATTATTATACTTTAGGTTTTATGGTACATGTGCGCAATGTGCAGGTAAGTTACATATGTATACATGTGCCATGCTAGTGCGCTGCACCCACCAACTCGTCATCTAGCATTAGGTATATCTCCCAATGCTATCCCTCCCCCCTCCCCACAACCCACAACAGTCCCCGAAGTGTGATGTTCCCCTTCCTGTGTCCATGTGTTCTCATTGTTCAATTCCCACCTATGAGTGAGAATATGCGGTGTTTGGTTTTTTGTTCTTGCGATAGTTTACTGAGAATGATGATTTCCAATTTCATCCATGTCCCTACAAAGGACGTGAACTCATCATTTTTTATGGCTGCATAGTATTCCATGGTGTATATGTGCCACATTTTCTTAATCCAGTCTATCATTGTTGGACATTTGGGTTGGTTCCA
Source organism: Pongo pygmaeus (assembly GCF_028885625.2). Classification (NCBI taxonomy): domain Eukaryota; kingdom Metazoa; phylum Chordata; class Mammalia; order Primates; family Hominidae; genus Pongo; species Pongo pygmaeus. The sequence goes on along the minus strand of NC_072376.2, from coordinate 159,707,481 downwards.
AGTCTTTGCTATTGTGAATAATGCGGCAATAAACATACATGTGCATGTGTCTTTATAGCAGCATGATTTATAGTCCTTCGGGTATATACCCAGTAATGGGATGGCTGGGTCGAATGGAATTTCTAGTTCTAGATCCCTGAGGAATCACCACACTGACTTCCACAAGGGTTGAACTAGTTTACAATCCCACCAACAGTGTAAAAGTGTTCCTATTTCTCCACATCCTCTCCAGCACCTGTTGTTTCCTGACTTTTTAATGATCGCCATTCTAACTGGTGTGAGATGGTATCTCATTGTGGTTTTGATTTGCATTTCTCTGATGGCCAGTGATGGTGAGCATTTTTTCATGTGTTTTTTGGCTGCATAAATGTCTTCTTTTGAGAAGTGTCTGTTCATGTCCTTCGCCCACTTTTTGATGGGGTTGTTTGTTTTTTCTTGTAAATTTGTTTGAGTTCATTGTAGATTCTGGATATTAGCCCTTTGTCAGATGAGTAGGTTGCGAAAATTTTCTCCCATTTTGTAGGTTGCCTGTTCACTTTGATGGTAGTTTCTTTTGCTGTGCAGAAGCTCTTGAGTTTAATTAGATCCCATTTGTCAATTTTGGCTTTTGTTGCCATTGCTTTTGGTGTTTTAGACATGAAGTCCTTGCCCATGCCTATGTCCTAAATGGTAATGCCTAGGTTTTCTTCTAGGGTTTTTATGGTTTCAGGTCTAACATTTAAGTCTTCAATCCATCTTGAATTGATTTTTGTATAAGGTGTAAGGAAGGGATCCAGTTTCAGCTTTCTACATATGGCTAGCCAGTTTTCCCAGCACCATTTATTAAATAGGGAATCCTTTCCCCATTTCTTGTTTTTGTCAGGTTTGTCAAAGATCAGATACTTGTAGATATGTGGCATTATTTCTGACGGCTCTGTTCTGTTCCATTGATCTATATCTCTGTTTTGGTACCAGTACCATGCTGTTTTGGTTACTGTAGCCTTGTAGTATAGTTTGAAGTCAGGTAGTGTGATACCTCCAGCTTTGTTCTTTTGGCTTAGGATTGACTTGGTGATGCGGGCTCTTTTTTGGTTCCATATGAACTTTAAAGTAGTTTTTTCCAATTCTGTGAAGAAAGTCATTGGTAGCTTGATGGGGATGGCATTGAATCTGTAAATTACCTTGGGAAGGATGGCCATTTTCATGATATTGATTCTTCCTACCCATGAGCATGGAATGTTCTTCCATTTGTTTGTGTCCTCTTTTATTTCCTTGAGCAGTGGTTTGTAGTTCTCCTTGAAGAGGTCTTTCACATCCCTTGTAAGTTGGATTCCTAGGTATTTTATTCTCTTTGAAGCAATTGTGAATGGGAGTTCACTCATGATTTGGCTCTCTGTCTGTCTGTTATTGACGTATAAGAATGCTTGTGATTTTTGCACATTGATTTTGTATCCTGAGACTTTGCTGAAGTTGCTTATCAGCTTAAGGAGATTTTGGGCTGAGACAATGGGGTTTTCTAGATATACTATCATGTCATCTGCAAACAGGGACAATTTGACTTCCTCTTTTCCTAATTGAATACCCTTGATTTCCTTCTCCTGCCTAATTGCCCTGGCCAGAACTTCCAACACTATGTTGAATAGGAGTGGTGAGAGAGGGCATCCCTGTCTTGTGCCAGTTTTCAAAGGGAATGCTTCCAGTTTTTGCCCATTCAGTATGATATTGGCTGTGGGTTTGTCATAAATAGCTCTTATTATTTTGAGATACGTCCCATCAATTCCTAATTTATTGAGAGTTTTTAGCATGAAGGGTTGTTGAATTTTGTCAAAGGCCTTTTCTGCATCTATTGAGATAATCATGTGGTTTTTGTCTTTCGTTCTGTTTATATGCTGGATTACATTTATTGATTTGCGTATATTGAACCAGCCTTGCATCCCAGGGATGAAGCCCACTTGATCATGGTGGATAAGCTTTTTGATGTGCTGCTGGATTCTGTTTGCCAGTATTTTATTGAGGATTTTTGCATCAATGTTCATCAAGGATATTGGTCTAAAATTCTCTTTTTTTGTTGTGTCTCTGCCAGGCTTTGGTATCAGGATGATGCTGGCCTCATAAAATGAGTTAGGGAGGATTCCCTCTTTTTCTATTGATTGGAATAGTTTCAGAAGGAATGGTACCAGCTCATCCTTGTACCTCTGGTAGAATTCGGCTGTGAACCCATCTGGTCCTGGACTTTTTTTGGTTGGTAAGCTATTGATTATTGCCACAATTTCAGCTCCTGTTATTGGTCTATTCAGAGATTCAACTTCTTCCTGGTTTAGTCTTGGGAGAGTGTATGTGTTGAGGAATTTATCCATTTCTTCTAGATTTTCTAGTTTATTTGCATAGAGGTGTTTGTAATATTCTCTGATGGTAGTTTGTATTTCTGTGGGATCGGTGGTGATATCCCCTTTATCATTTTTTATTGCATCTATTTGATTCTTCTCTCTTTTTTTCTTTATTAATCTTGCTAGCGGTCTATCAATTTTGTTGATCCTTTCAAAAAACCAGCTCCTGGATTCATTGATTTTTTGAAGGGTTTTTTGTGTCTCTATTTCCTTCAGTTCTGCTCTGATTTTAGTTATTTCTTGCCTTCTGCTAGCTTTTGAATGTGTTTGCTCTTGCTTTTCTTGTTCTTTTAATTGTGATGCTAGGGTGTCAATTTTGGATGTTTCCTGCTTTCTCTTGTGGGCATTTAGTGCTATAAATTTCCCTCTACACACTGCTTTGAATGCATCCCAGAGATTCTGGTATGTTGTGTCTTGGTTCTCGTTGATTTCAAAGAACATCTTTATTTCTGCCTTCATTTCGTTATGTACCCAGTAGTCATTCAGGAGCAGGTTGTTCAGTTTCCACGTAGTTGAGCGGTTTTGAGTGAGATTCTTAATCCTGAGTTCTAGCTTGATTGCACTGTGATCTGAGAGACAGTTTGTTACAATTTCTGTTCGTTTACATTTATTGAGGAGAGCTTTACTTCCAAGTATATGGTCAATTTTGGAATAGGTGTGGTGTGATGCTGAAAAAAATGTATATTCTGTTGATTTGGGGTGGAGAGTTCTGTAGATGTCTATTAGGTCCGCTTGGTGCAGAGCTGAGTTCAATTCCTGGGTATCCTTGTTGACTTTCTGTCTCGTTGCTCTGTCTAATGTTGACAGTGGGGTGTTAAAGTCTCCCATTATTAGTGTGTGGGAGTCTGAGTCTCTTTGTAGGTCACTCAGGACTTGCTTTATGAATCTGGGTGCTCCTGTATTGGGTGCATATATATTTAGGATAGTTAGCTCTTCTTGTTGAATTAATCCCTTTACCATTATGTAATGGCCTTGTCTCTTTTGATCTTTGTTGGTTTAAAGTCTGTTTTATCAGAGACTAGGATTGCAACCCCTGCCTTTTTTTGTTTTCCATTTGCTTGGTAGATCTTCCTCCATCCTTTTATTTTGAGCCTATGTGTGTCTCTGCACGTGAGATGGGTTTCCTGAATACAGCACACTGATGGGTCTTGAGTCTTTATCCAATTTGCCAGTCTGTGTCTTTTAATTGGAGCATTTAGTCCATTTACATTTAAAGTTAATATTGTTATGTGTGAATTTGATCCTGTCATTATGATGTTAGCTGGATATTTTGCTCGTTAGTTGATGCAGTCTCTTCCTAGTCTCGATGGTCTTTACATTTCGGTATGATTTTGCAGTGGCTGGTACCGGTTGTGCCTTTCCATGCTTAGCGCTTCCTTCAGGAGCTCTTTTAGGGCAGGCCTGGTGGTGACAAAATCTCTCAGCATTTGCTTGTCTGTAAAGTATTTTATTTCTCCTTCACTTATGAAGCTTAGTTTGGCAGGATATGAAATTCTGGGTTGAAAATTCTTTTCTTTAAGAATGTTGAATATTGGCCCCCACTCTCTTCTGGCTTGTAGGGTTTCTGCCGAGAGATCCGCTGTTAGTCTGATGGGCTTCCCTTTGATGGTAACCCGACCTTTCTCTCTGGCTGCCCTTAACATTTTTTCCTTCATTTCAACTTTGGTGAATCTGACAATTATGTGTCTTGGAGTTGCTCTTCTCGAGGAGTATCTTTGTGGCGTTCTCTGTATTTCCTGAATCTGAATGTTGGCCTGCCTTGCTAGATTGGGGAAGTTCTGCTGGATAATATCCTGCAGAGTGTTTTCCAACTTGTTTCCATTCTCCCCGTCACTTTCAGGTACACCAATCAGACGTAGATTTGGTCTTTTCACATAGTCCCACATTTCTTGGAGGCTTTGCTCGTTTCTTTTTATTCTTTTTTCTCTAAACTTCCTTTCTCGCTTCATTTCATTCATTTCATCTTCCAGGGCTGATACCCTTTCTTCCATTTGATCGCATCGGCTCCTGAGGCTTCTGCATTCTTCAGGTAGTTCTCAAGCCTTGGTTTTCAGCTCCATCAGCTCCTTTAAGCACTTCTCTGTATTGGTTATTCTAGTTATACATTCTTCTAAATTTTTTTCAAAGTTTTCAACTTCTTTGCCTTTGGTTTGAATATCCTCCCGTAGCTCGGAGTAATTTGATCGTCTGAAGCCTTCTTCTCTCAGCTCGTCAAAGTCATTCTCTGTCCAGCTTTGTTCCGTTGCTGGTGAGGAACTGCGTTCCTTTGGAGGAGGAGAGGTACTCTGCTTTTTAGAGTTTCCAGTTTTTCTGCTCTGTTTTTTCCCCATCTTTGTGGTTTTATCTACTTTTGGTCTTTGATGATGGTGATGTACAGATGGGTTTTTGGTGTGGATGTCCTTTCTGTTAGTTTTCCTTCTAACAGACAGAACCCTCAGCTGCAGGTCTGTTGGAGTACCTGGCTGGCCGTGTGAGGTGTCAGTCTGCCCCTGCTGGGGGGTGCCTCCCAGTTAGACTGCTCGGGGGTCGGGGGTCAGGGACCCACTTGAGGAGGCAGTCTGCCCATTCTCAGATCTCCAGCTGCGTGCTGGGAGAACCACTGCTCTCCTCACAGCTGTCAGACAGGGACATTTAAGTCTGCAGAGGTTACTGCTGTCTTTTTGTTTGTCTGTGCCCTGCCCCCAGAGGTGGAGCCTACAGAGGCAGGCAGGCCTCCTTGAGCTGTGCTGGGCTCCACCCAGTTCAAGCTTCCAGGCTGCTTTGTTTACCTAAGCGAGCCTGGGCAATGGCGGGCGCCCCTCCCCCAGCCTCGCTGCCGACTTGCTGTTTGATCTCAGACTGCTGTGCTAGCAATCAGCAAGACTCCATGGGCGTAGGACCCTCTGAGCCAGGTGCGGGCTATACTCTCCTGGGGCACCGTTTCCTAAGCCCGTCGGAAAAGCACAGTATTCGGGTGGGAGTGGGCCGATTTTCCAGGTGCCGTCTGTCACCCCTGGAAAGGGAACTCCCTGACCCCTTGCGCTTCCCGAGTGAGGCAATGCCTCGCCCCTGCTTTGGCTGGCGCACGGTGCGCTCACCCACTGACCTGCGCCCACTGTCTGGCACTCCCTAGTGAGATGAACACGGTACCTCAGATGGAAATGCAGAAATCACCCGTCTTCTGCATCGCTCGTGCTGGGAGCTGTAGACCGGAGCTGTTCCTATTCGGCCATCTTGTCTCCTCCCATCGTCCCACATTTTCTTTATCCAGTCTATCATTGATGGGCATTTAGGTTGGTTCCAAGTCTTTGCTATTGTGAACAGTGCTGCAATAAACATATGTGTCCATGTGTCTTTATGGTAGAATGATTTATAATCCTTGGGGAATATACCCAGTAATGGGATTGCTGGGTCAAATGGTATTTCTGGTTCTAGATCCTTGAGAAATCGCCACCCTGTCTTCCACAATGGTTGGACTAATTTACACTCCCACCAACAGGGTAAAAATGTTTCTATTTCTCCACATCCTCTCCAGCATCTGTTGTTTCCTGACTTTTTAATGATCACCATTCTAACTGGCATGAGATGGTATCTCATTGTGGTTTTGATTTGCATTTCTCTGATGGCCAGTGATGATGAGCTTTTTTTTCATATGTTTGGTGGCCACATAAATGTCTTCTTTTGAAAAGTGTCTGTTCATATCCTTTGCCCACTTTTTGATGGAGTTGTTTGTTTTTTTCTTGTAAATTTGTTGAAGTTCTTTGTAGATTCTGGATTTTAGCCCTTTGTCGATTCTGGATTTTAGCCCTTTGTCAGTTGGCTAGATTGCAAAAATTTTCTGCCATTCTGTAGGTTGCCTGTTCACTCTGATGACAGTTTATTTTACTATGCAGAAGCTCTTTCATTTAATTAGATCCCATTTGTCAGTTTTGGCTTTTGTTGCCATTGCTGTTTGTGTTATAGTCATGAAGTCTTTGCTCATGCCTATGTCCTGAATGGTATTGCCTAGGTTTTCTTCTAGGGTTTTTATGGTTTTAGGTCTTACGTTTAAGTCTTTAATCCATCTTGAGTTAATTTTTGTATAAGATGTAAGGAAGGGACCCAGTTTCAGTTTTTTGCATGTGGCTAGCCAGTTTTCCCAACACCATTTATTAAATAGGGAATCCTTTCCCCATTGCTTGTTTTTGTCAGGTTTGTCAAAGATCAGATGGTTGTAGATGTGTGGCATTATTTCTGAAGCCTCTGTTCTGTTCCATTGATCTATATATCTGTTTTGGTACCAGTACCATGCTGTTTTGGTTACTGTAGCCTTGTAGTATAGTTTGAAGTCAGGTAGCGTGATGCCTCCAGCTTTGTTCTTTTTGCTTAGGATTGTCTTGGCTATACAGGCTCTTTTTTTAGTTCCATATGAAATTTAAAGTAATTTTTTCTAAATATGTGAAGAAAGTCAATGGTAGCTTGATGGGGATAGCATTGAATCTGTAAATTACTTTGGGCAGTATGGCTATTTTCACGATATTGATTCTTCCTATCCATGAGCATGGAATGTTTTTCCATTTGTTTGTGTTCTCTCTTATTTCCTTGAGCAGTGGTTTGCAGTTCTCCTTGAAGAGTTCCTTCACATCCCTGTAAGTTGTATTTCTAGGTATTTTATTCTCTTTGTAGCAATTGTGAATGGGAGTTCATTCATGATTTGGCTCTCTGTCTGTTATTGGTGTATAGGAATGCTTGCGAGTTTTGCACATTGATTTTGTATCCTGAGACTTTGCTGAAGTTGCTTCTCAGCTTAAGGAGATTTTCAGCTGAGATGATGGGGTTTTCTAAATATCTAATCATGTCATCTGCAAACAGAGACAATTTGACTGCCTCTCTTCCTATTCAAATACTCTTTATTTATTCCTCTTGCCTGATTGCCCTGGCCAGAACTTCCAATACTATGTTGAATAGGAGTAGTGAGAGAGGACATCCTTCTCTTGTGCCGGTTTTCAAAGGGAATGCTTGCAGCTTGTGCCCATTAAGTATGATATTGGCTGTGGGTTTGTCATAAATAGCTCTTATTATTTTGAGATACGTTCCATCAATAACTAGTTTATCAAGAGTTTTTAGCATGAAGCCGTGTTTAATTTTATCGAAGGCCTTTTCTGCATCTATTGAGATAATCATGTGGTTTTTGTCATTGGTTCTATTTATGTGAGAGATTACGTTTATTGATTTGCGTATGTTGAACTAGCTTTGCATCCCAGGAATGAAGCCAGTTCGATGGTGGTGAATAAGCTTTTTAATGTGATTCTGGATTCAGTTTGCCAGTATTTTATTTTGGATTTTTGCATCAATATTCATCAGGGATATTGGCCTGAAATTTTCTTTTTTTGTTGTGTCTCTACCAGGTTTTGTTATCAGGATGATGCTGGCCTCATAAGATGAATTAGGGAGGAGTCCCTCTTTTTCTATTGTTTGGAATAGTTTCAGAAGGAATGGTACCAGCTCCTCTTTGTACCTCTGATAGAATTTGGCTGTGAATCTGTCTGGTCCTGGGCTTTTTTTGGTTGGTAGGCATTAATTACTGCCTCAATTTCAGAACTTGTTATTGGTCTATTCAGGGATTTGACTTCTTCCTGGTATAGTCTTGGGAGGGTATATGTGTCCAGGAATTTATCCATTTCTTCTACATTTTCTAGTTATTTGCGTAGAGGTATTTATAGTATTCTCTGATGGTAGTTTGTATTTCTGTGGGATCAGTAGTGATATCCCCTTTATCATTTTTTATTGCATCTATTTGATTCTTCTCTCTTTTCTTCTTGATTAGTCTGGCTAGCATTCTATCTGTTTTGTTAATCTTTTCAAAAAACCAGCTCCTGGATTCATTGATTTTTTTGAAGGGTTTTTTATGTCTCTATCTCCTTCAGTTCTGCTCTGATCTTAGTTATTTCTTGTATTCTGCTACCTTTTGAATTTATTTGCTCTTGCTTCTCTAGTTCTTTTAATTGTGATGTTAGGGTGTTGATTTTAGATCTTTCCTGCTTTTTCAGTGTGGGCATTTAGTGCTATGAATTTCTCTCTAAACACTGCTTTAGCTGTGTCCCAGAGATTCTGGTACATTGTGTCTTTGTTCTCATTGGTTTCAAAGAACTTATTTATTTTTGCCTTAATTTTGTTATTTACCCAGTAGTCACTCAAGAGCATGTTGTTTAGTTTCCATGTAGTTGTGTGGTTTTGAGTGAGTTTCTTAATTCTGAGTTCTAATTTGATTGCACTGTGGTCTGAGACACTGTTTGTTATGATTTCTACTCTTTTGCATTTTCTAGGGAGGGTTTTACTTCCAATTATGTGGTCAATTTTAGAATAAGTGTGATGTGGTGCTGAGAAGAATGTATATTCTGTTGATTTGGGGTGGAGAGTCCTGTAGATGTCTATTAGGTCTGCTTGGTCCACAGCTGAGTTCAAGTCCTGAATATCCTTGTTAATTTTCTGTCTCGTTGATCCATCTAATATTGACAGTGGGGTGTTAAATTCTCCCACTATTATTATGTGGGAGTCTACATCTTTTTGTAGGTCTCTAAGAACTTGCCTTATTCATCTGGGTGCTCTTGTATGGGGTGCATATATATTTAGGCTAGTTAACTCTTCTTGCTTCATTGATCCCTTTACCATTATGTAGTGCCCTTCTTTGTCTTTTTTTTAATCTTTGTTGGTTTAAAGTCTGTTTTATCAGAGACTAGGATTGCAACCTCTGCTTTTATTTTGCTTTTCATTTACCCGGTAAATATTCCTTCATCCCTTTATTTTAAGTCTATGTGTGCCTTTGCACATGAGATGGGTTTCCTGAATAGAGCACACCGATGGGTCTTCAGTCTTTATCAAATTTGCCAGTCTGTGTCTATTAATTGGGGCATTTAGCCCGTTTACATTTAAGGTTAATATTGTCATGTGTGAATTTGATCCTGTCATTACGATGCTAGCTGGTTATTTTGCCCGTCAGTTGATGCAGTTTCTTCATAGTGTTGATGGTCTTTACAATTCGGTGTTTTTGCAGTAGCTAGTACTGGTTTTTCCTTTCCATATTTAGTGCTTCCTTCAGGAGCTCTTGTAAGGAAGGCCTGGTGGTGACAAAATCTCTCAGCATTTGCTTGTCTGTAAAGGATTTTATTTCTCCTTTGCTTATGAAGCTTAGTTTGGCTGGATATGAAATTCTGAGTTGAAAATTCTTTTCTTTAAGAGTGTTGAATATTGGCCCCCACTCTCTTCTGGCTTGTAGGGTTTCTCCTGAGAGATTTGCTGTTAGTCTGATGGGCTTCTGTTTGTAGGTAACCCGACCTTTCTCTCTGGCTGCCCTTAGCATTGTTTCCTTCATTTCAACCTCGGTGAATCTGACGATTATATGTCTCAGAGTTGCTCTTCTCGAGGAGTTTTGTGGTGTTCTCTGTATTTCCTGAATTTGAATGTTGGTCTGTCTTGCTAGGTTGGGGAAGTGCTGCTGTATAGTATCCTGAAGGGTATTTTCTAACTTGGGTCCATTCTGCTTGTCACTTTCAGGTACACCAATCAAATGTAGATTTAGTCTTTTCACATAGTCCCATATTTCTTGGAGGCTTTATTCATTCCTTTTCTTCTTTTTTCTCCAGTCTTGTCTTCACACTTTATTTCATTAAGTTGATCTTCAATCTCTAATATCCTTTCTTCCGCTTGATCTATTCAGCTATTGATACTTTTGTATACTTCACGAAGTTCTCGTGCTGTGTTTTTCAGTTCCATCAGCTCATTTATGTTCTTCTCTAAACTGGTTATTTTAGATAGCAATTCATCTAACCTTTTGTCAAGGTTCTTAGCTTCCTTGAATTGGGTTAGAACATGGTCCTCTAGCTCAGAGGAGTTTTTTATTACCCACCTTCTGAAACCTACTTCTGTCAATTCGTCAAACTCATTTTCCATCCAGTTTTGTTCCCTTGCTGGTGATGAGTTATGATCCTTTGGAGGAGAAGAGGCATTCTGGTTTTTGGAATTTTCAGCCTTTTTGTGTGTTTTTTTCTCATCTTCGTGGATTTATCTACCTTTGGTCTTTGATGTTGGTGATCTTCGGATGGCATTTCTGTGTGCACATCCTTTTTGTTGATGTTGATGCTATTCCTTTATGTTTGTTAGTTTTCCTTCTAACAGTCAGGCCCCTTTCCTGCAGGTCTGATGGAGTTTGCTGGAGGTACACTCCAGACCCTGTTTGCCTGGGTATCACCAGTGGGGCTGCAGAACAGCAAAGATTGCTGCCTGTTCCTTCCTCTGGAAGCTTCGTCCCAGAGGGGCACCCGCCAGATGCCAGCTAGAGCTCTCCTGTATGAGGTGTCTGTCGACCCCTGCTGGGAGATGTCTCTCAGTCAGGAGGCATGGGGGTCAGGGACCCACTTGAGAAGGCAGTCTGTCCCTTAGCAGAGCTTGAGCACTGTGCTGGCAGATCCACTGCTCTCTTCAGGGCCAGCAGGCAGGAAAGTTTAAGTCCGCTGAAGCTGCGCCCACAGCCTCCCTTCCCCCAGGTGCTGTGTCCCAGGGAGATGGGAGTTTTATCTATAAGCCCCTGACTGGGGCTGCTGCCTTTCTTTCAGAGATGGCCTGCCCAGAGAGGTGGAATCTAGAGAGGCAGTCTGGCTACAGGGGCTTTGGGGAGCTGTGGTGTGCTCCACCCAGTTGGAACTTCCCAGAGGCTTTCTTTACACTGTGAGGGGAAAACTGCCTACTCAAGCCTCCATAATGGTGGGACCCCCTCCCCCCACCAACTTCGAGCATCCCAGGTTGACTTCAGACTGCTGTGCTGGCAGTGAGAATTTCAAACCAGTGGATCTTAGCTTGCTTGGCTCCGTGCAGGTGGGATTCGCTGAGCTAGATCACTTGGCTCCCCGGCTTCAGCCTCCTTTCCAGGGGAGTGAATGGTTCTGTCTCGCTTGCATTCCAGGCACCACTGGGTTGTGAAAAAAAAAAACTCCTGCAGCTAACTCAGTGTCTACCCAAATGGCCGCCCTGTTTTGTGCTCGAAACCCATAGGCACCAGAGGGAATCTCCTGGTCTGTGGGTTGCGAAGACCATGGGAAAAGCATAGTACCTGAGCCACAGAGCACCATTCCTCACAGCGCAATCCCTCACAGCTTCCCTTGGCTAGCTGAGGGAATTCCCCAACCTCTTGCACTTCCCAGGTGAAGCAATGCCCCACCCTGCTTCAGCTTGCCCTCCGTGGGCTGCACCCACTGTCTAACCCTTCCCAAAGAGATGAGCCGGTTACCTTGGTTGGAAATGCAGAAATCACCTGCCTTCTGTGTTGAGCTCGCTGGACGCTGCAGACCAGAGCTGTTCCTATTCAGCCATCTTGCTAGACATTGCAGAGCTTAAGTCTTATATAGCTTAGTCTAATAGATACAACTTTCCTACTAAGTTAATTTCAAGATATTGAATGGTGAGTAATCACAGGTCTTTAAAAGAACCTTATCCTAATAGCCTGCTTGCCATCTGTTTCTTCTTGAAGATGAACTGCTGTAACTGTCGAAAGGTCAGTGTGGGACATGCCAGGGTAAGGTCAGAAAATATGTGAAATGGTGACATTAAAAGTAAGAAAGAAAATTATTTCTCTTACCTTTTTAGGGATACTACAACAAAGCTTCTGAATGCTTTCAGCAAGCTTTTGACACAACAGTAGAGCTAATGAGCATGCCTCTGATGGATGAGACAAAAGTTCACTATGGAATAGCAAAAGCTCATCAGATGATGCTTACAGTGAACAACTATATAGAGTCTGCAGATCTCACCAGCCTCAACTACCTGCTGTCATGGAAGGAGAGCAGAGGTAACATTGAACCTGATCCAGTTACTGGTAAGGCATTGGTTTTTAGAACACTTTAGTTTTCATATCATTCTCAATGGTTAATTCACTTTCATTGGAAAGGTTCACTCAAATGTTGGTGATTTTAATTTGATTGGTAATTTCAATTTTATGGATCCATTACTACATGAAGGTTGGATATACTTTTGTGCTAAATTATACCTTTGATGTTTAAGAGAAGCATAAAATAGTGGTAATAATGTGGTGTACCTGATAAATCACCATTCTCATGCTGTTTTTTTCATCAGTTATCTTAGTCAACAATATGTACTGATGAGGCATAAGGAATGTGAAATAAGCTTATGCTTTTTTAGCATGCTCTGTGTTATACCTTACTGAAAAGAGTGACTGTTGATGAATGCTAATTTGTTTTATGTGCTTACTTTACTGATGAGTATTTTTATCAGTTTGAGTTGGAATATTAATTTAGAAAATACTTGGTAGTAATCTTTCTCAATTCTACTTTTTTGCCACATGCTTTTTCTTATTCAATAGAATTGAAGAATTCTATTCAAAATAGTCAATTAAAACCAAACAACTAGAAGGGATGCAGGGGTCAGTATTATGTGCCAACTAGGCTTGCCTCTAGTTCCCACTTAAGAACTTTAAAATGGGATATTTTAAAAACCAAAACAAAATAAAATAAAAAACAATACTGCCTATGACAGCCTTTAGAGTTTCTTTTATTTGTGTGCAAATCAAACTTTTTAAAGTAAAATATTTTGGCATAACTCAAATGGAATCATAAGGCAAACCTTTTGTAATGTGAAGAAGTATCTTCTATTTGATTTGAACTCTTTGTTTTCCCCTGTGGTCATTTAGATGAAACAACAATCTATTTTGGTATTTATTTCCTCCATAGAATAAATTGTAAATAATAGCAAATTAAGCACAAATAAGTTTTGTTGACTTTTTTAGGTCAGTAGAATACTACTTAACTACCCACCGTCCTCTAGTTATAAAATAAGGAAAGATCTTCTTCCAAATACATCCATAGTAAGAGAAAACAAGATGAAGTCTTCAAAAAATTGGCAGCTTCTTGAATTTCAGTGTGTTCAAACACCCCCAAAATATTTACAGTCCATTATTAACTGACTGCTTTCAGGTCATATCGTGCTTACTTCAGCATGCTGTCTTGTCATCATGTATTTGAGAGTTCTGTAGTTTTGAGTTATGTATTCTTCAGGTTCGCATATTTTCTGTCCAGAATAGCAGAAAATAATGCAGAGGAAACATGACCCATATTAGATTACTTATTCTGATGAAGGTTTAGTAGAAGATGAGTAAAGCTTCTCACATTTTCAGATTTATTTTGGATAAACTCCAATCATCACAATGGTAATTATGAAAAAAAAAATACTCCTGAAAAAAGTATCTTCTGATCAGATCTATGTCTATTCGAGGCCATCCTGATTTTCGCTTTAAAAAAATCTCTTTTTTTTTTTTTTTGAGACAGCCTCGCTCTGTCGTCCAGGCTGGAGTGCAGTGGCATGATCTCGGCTCACTGCAAGCTCCACCTCCTGGGTTCACGCCATTCTCCTGCCTCAGCCTCCTGAGCAGCTGGGACCACAGGTGCCCAACCATGACGCCCAGCTAATTTTTTTTGTATTTTTAGTAGAGACGGGGTTTCACGATCTTAGCCAGGATGGTCTCGATCTCCTGACTGCATGATCTACCCGCCTTGGCCTCCCAAACTGCTGGGATTACGGGCGTGAGCCCCTGCACCCGGCTCTTTTGTTTTTCTTTATTCTGTAAAACTATTTATTTTTCTATAATTTTTATGTTTTATTTCCATGTTTTTGTAAGGTCATGTTTTTTTTTTTTTTCCAGCAGGACTTAGGAGCAGAACAAAAGCATATCAAAATATTATTCAGACATTAAAAACAGCTATTTGTATGGTAGAAGGGGCAGATTAAGTTGTTCAGAATGCTATAAAATAAAACACTCCTTTGCTGATTTATTTCACCTACATTAGAAATATATGCATGGATGAGCCACAACATTATAAAACTGAAAAATAACAACCTTTTGGATCCTAGTACAAGTGAGAAATTAATTCTCATACTACTGGCATGGTTTAACATTTTCAGGGGTAGCCCTTCTATTTGGAAATAAAACCTGTAGGATATTATCAAACACGTTTGTTTACATAGACACATTTTTTAGTTCAAAAGACATGAAATTCTGCTTTAAAAGGCTTCAAAAATACTTCTTGAACCACAACTCTTAACACCATCTCTGCTCTGCTTAAAAATCTTCCTCGGCTCCCCACTGCCTGTTCATTAAATGCAAGCTTCTCCATCTTTTCTGGCCACTTCCCTCCCCTGTCCTCTGCCACTCCCCCTGCCCTCAGCATACCACATGCTTTATTATCACTTACTTTCAGTTGTAGCCCCATCCAGGAAAATCTTGCCCATTTTGCTAGGTCATTCTCAAATGCTGAAATCCTCCATGATGCCCTCTTATTTAAATGCGGTCTCTTCTCTGTCCCACATTGAATGTCATTCATTTCTCTCCACGCGCTTTTCATTTGGCATATTCTGCATCCTACCACGGCCATTTCTGTAATCGCCTTAACTGCCTGATTAAGGGTAAAAGTCTTTTGAAAACAGGTCCCTGTTCTTGGTATTCCCTACAAAAGAAGACACGATGTTTGGCATCTACTAGGTACCAAGTAAATATTTGTTGAATTAAATAGAATTCAAAATGAGTATGTATGCCCTAATCATAAACTAGTTTGCATTAACTACTTTCCAAACAATATGCATAGTTTCCCCCTCTTCTTGGAAAACCTGTGATCCAACACTGCATTTTGATTACCATCCAATTATCACATGAATGAAGGATGACACTCACCCAACATGATGTCAACAAAATGAAAAAATACAAAAATATTATTTGGAAATCTGAGCAGCTTTTAAGTTTTCAACTTTTGCCTTTCTTCTAAGAAAAGGCATCTTTAATCTTGCCATTGAAGGGTCCCATGTATTCAGAAAAAAAACAGATCAAAGATCTGAAAGATACATTTTAAAACCTGTGCAGTTATCTTCACCTCTGAGACTTCCATCCTCCAAACAAATCATTAGCTCAGAGAGCAGGCAATATTCTTTTAAGCAGAGGAACATGACCCCCTAAGGGAATAGAGCAGTGAGAGCACTCAGGTCTCTAGATGAAATAGAACAGTGACTCACCAGCAATCATCTCTCATCTTTATATCTTTCAGAGGGAACACAGCAAATATAGGCATCTTCATTCTATTCTAACACTCTTAGATATGGTTAGACCTGATTGCTTATTCTTTCTTTCCAATATTAAAATAAGAATAGATTATCCTCCCAAACTTAGGGACTTAGAAGAAATTCAGACTTATTGCAGTTCAATAAAATTGTTCATTCTAAATCAACTGAAATTGGTTGGCTCCAGAAGGCTTAAGAGCCTATGAATTTCTGCTGATTTCTCCAGAATATAGTTTACTTTCCTTACTAGAGCTATTATCTCTACAATCAAGAAGAATTTTTTTAAAATGAAAGGCTCATTCATCTGGCCTTTTGGAGATCTCAGACCCACGTGTGGAACAGCAACACAGAAGCAAAAGCTTTCCATATTCAACTTTATAGCAGTGTTAACCTAGAAATGTAATTATAGTCATTGAAATACCAACATTGTTAACCACTTCATTGATAATAATTATATCAGTAACATGGTTTTAATGTACTTTCTTATTGTAGCCAAATGTAAATGACATCAGAGAAATAAGATGCAAATCCTGACTATAGAAATATAGTAGATTAAACTGCGGGCAGTACTTAAAGACACTATTTTCTACAAAATGGCATGTAAAGGTTTCTTTGACTGGCAATGATATCATTGTAGTTTTATGCATCATTTAGTATTCTTAAAAGAGAATGATCAAAACCATGACTTGGTCTCACAGCCCTTGGTTTATGTTGGCTTAATGTGGGTCCCTGGGCTTAATGTTGAGTTATGTTTTTGTAACCTGTTCCTTGCTTGTATTTTTCATTCATGAACTCAACCCTTTAAAAAAAAAAGTGAAAAAAATCACACTCACTAGTGATCCTCAGCTTTTATTACAATCAGCTACTTCTGTTGGTTAATAACTTTAATAATGAGGAGGAAGTCATGGAATTAGCCAAAAAGTCAGCAAGCAAGTAGGTTTCATCCATCTTATAATCACAGAGCAACTCTCTGTCTTTAATAATGTTTTCATAACCAACACAAAGAAAAAGAAGAGTCTGGTGAAAAATATGACTGAATCAGAGCTCACCTACTGGCAGCGTGGTGTCATTCAGAGAGGCTACTAGTCAAGAGTCCAGTGATCTGAGCTCTAACATCATATTGAGCACTAATTAGCTTTGTGACTTTCAGCAAAAGATTTCATTTTGTGTCCTTAGCCTGTTACCTGAGGTTCAAAATATATGTCGATAAGATTCCTCCGGAACTGACCATGATTTCTCAGTAAGAGCATCTTTCTCACTAAATATGGTATTTTGTAGTCTTTTTTTTTTTCTTTTTTTTTTTTTCTTGAGACGGAGTCTGGCTCTGTCGCCCAGGCTAGAGTGCAGTGGTGCAATCTCGGCTCACTACAAGCTCCATCTCCCGGGTTCATGCCATTCTCCTGCCTCAGCCTCCCAAGTAGCTGGGACTGCAGGTGCCCGGCCCCACACCTGGCTAATTTTTTGTATTTTTAGTAGAGACGGGGTTTCACTGTGTTAGCCAGGATGGTCTCGATCTCCTGACCTCGTGATCCGCCTGCCTCAGCCTCCCAAAGTGCTGGGATTACAGGCGTGAGCCACTGTGCCTGGCCCGGCCAGTATTTTGTAGTCTTTAAGAGTACAATCTAGATGTTCATGAGCATTTTATTTGTTGTTTTTCTCCCCACAAACATCGGCTTCTGTAAGTTTCCACAAAAGGAAACTTATTATTATCATTATTTTTATTATATATTAAACAACTGTAGGAAGACCAAGTGTATTTGATCCTTCTGCTAAGATTTATAATAAAAGTTTTACTTTTCCCTGGTTGGCACTCTTGAGGTTGCTAATCTTAGTGAACTATTTTATCTGAAGACTTTTAATTCATCCTCCTGTATCCAATCCTGTGTCTTACTTCCCCTTAGCATTTCCTCAACCCTACCCTATCCCCCACTGTTCCTGGGGCTCTTGATTTCTGAATATTCCTGCTTTTCTCCTCATGATTATTCCTCTTCATGTACTTTACTTTGTGGCTACCTCTTCCCTCCTAAATCTGGTGCCACTCCTATATACTATATCCATATGTTCAAGGAGGTAGTAGGAACTTAAAGAGTCATGGAATAAAATGTCCAAGATGAAAAATAAATTGAGTGGGATCAGCAGCAGATTACACAATGCAAAGGAAAAGGTTAGTGAACTTGAAGACATAGCAATAGAAACTATTTACAATGAAATACTGCGAAAAAATACTGAAAAAAAAAATGAACAGAGAATGTCAGAGAACTGTGGGTCAGCTTCAAGAAGCCTAATATATGATTGAGTTGGAGGCCCCAAAGGAGAGGGAAAAGAAGAGAGAACGAATATATATATATATATATAAAACAAAGTAATCAGTGGCCAGTTGTTTTACAAATTTGATTTAAGAAAAACCGCAAACTGGAATTTAAGAAGCCCAATAAACTCTAAGCAAAAGAAACATGAAGAAACTAAATGGAGGCATACCATAGTCAGTGCTTGAAATCAGTGATAAAAAGCAGCCAGGGTGAGGTGGGAGAGGAAGGACACTACATACAGAGACAGGACAAACAAAAAAAACCAGAAAGATCTTTGTAAAAAATACAGTTCAGAAGAAGGTATTTAAAGTACTGAAATAAAAAAAAAATAAGCTTCAAACCTAGAATTGTATACTCTGTGAAAATATCTTTCAAAACCATAGGCAAAATAAAGCTTTTGCCAGCCATACAAAAGCTGAGAGAATTAATCACTAAACATCAGTACAAAAAAATGTTACAGTCCTACACACTGAAGGAAAAGGGATTCAGTTTGAAATCTGCATCTGTGCAAAGAAATAAAGAACATGAAAATTAGAAATATATCAGTAAAAATAATTTTTCTTTTTAAATTTGCTTTAAAAATAATTGATTAATGCAGACAAATAATAATGCATTGTAGGGTTTATAACAAATGTGAAAGTAAATGTAAATTAAATGGAGAAATCTGATTTTGTAGGGGCACCTTCAGTTTCCACCAGGCAGACAACTGCCAGCCTGGGGACCACCATAGCTCAATATTTGAACTGAATGTTGTCAGTGCTCATCAGTCTCTTCTTTGGGAACCCACTGTTTTAGCATCCATATCTCATTGCCTAGTTGTTGGGTTCCTCTAAAAGGGATTTGTTTTTAATTTTGACCTTTCTTTTTCTTAGATTACAAAAACTTTACCTGGCTAAGGGTGGGTGATATATTTTGATACTGGGTATTTTGGGGCCCCAAATCATCACAGCCTACTGCACAAAGGGGGCTTCTAATGTCGGCTTTGTGGGTTTTGATGGCTTTCTATTTGCTATGAGAAATTGTTTCAGGCTCATGGCATACATCTTTGCATCCAGACCTGGAATCTATCATTTTTACAAGGAGCCCCAACAAAAGAAATTTTTGAAAAAGCAAAAGTAACTTCTAAAAATCTAAAAATAAATAAACAGATAAAGTCAATGACTGTAAATATGTATCCAGTTGGTGATATAATCACACAGAAAGGAAAAATTCCAGATGGCTTTAAAATAGAGAAATTTGACCCTACATCTCTAATGGATTATATCCTAAAAAATGCCTCCCACCCAAAAAATCTAAAATTTTTTTCAGTAGTCATGTTATTGGTGTTGATGCTGACATTATTATTATTATGTGTGGTTTAGGAGACATTAAGTGGATAATTACTTAATATACTAAGTATTTTATTCACAGTGTCCCTATGGACTAAAATTCTCACTTTGTGTAACTTCCTCATTTGAAAATTGGGGTGCAACAGAGGTGATTAGACTATATGATCTCTGAATTCCTTTTTTGTTCTTTAAATCTATGATTCCTAGGTTTCTGAGAAAATTCTTATGCTTTTAAGTTTTATTTTACTCTAAGTGAATTTAAGATAATCCTAAAAACTAATAAAATTATTATGGGTTTTTAAAACATCATTCTCCCTGATATGGTTTTCAACAAATTCCATATAAATAACTCCTTTACATTGTTTTTGCCATGATATTGCAAGTATATCAACATATGACAGTGGGGGTGGAGGTGGGAAAAAATAAAGGTTTATGAAATGAATCATTACATAATCTCAAACAAAATTTCTTCAAAATTCCTTAGTTATATCCTAGAATAACACTTCTTTAAGAATTTCTGGCGCAACACACTGGAATAGAGAATTAAGAAAAACCTAAAAAACATAAGCCTGTGAATTTGGAGAAGGCGTATTTTAGTGATGGGAAGTCTTCTTTGACTATAGTCTCCAAGTGTTGGGCAGGGAGGAATTTGGGCTTTGAAGTCAGTCGATCAATCTCTTCGTTTGAATCCCAACTCCTCCCCGCCATAGCTGATGGACCTGGGTAACTTTACCTTTGTTCCCTCATCTATAAAAGGAAGATGACAGTTCCTCCCTCACAAGGTTGCCTTGAGGATCCACTGACAGAATGCACCTGTTGGCCACCTGCCTAGTGGCCATTGCCCGACTTCTTACCTGCCAACAGAATCCTGACCAGTTTTCCCTCCTCAAGGTCCCATGTCCTTAAGGGGAGGTAAGGCCTTTCTCGATCCCCAGTCGTTGAATATTTACATATAATTCAGTCACTGGGATCTCATTATACTTGCCGAGTGACAGCTTCAGAAAGAATATGTGACACAATCCTAAATAACCATATTAGAGAAGAAAATCTTCTAATGAATTCCTAAGAAGATTTTCTTCATTCCTAAAAGGGAGCACAAGATAAGGAATTCCCCTTTTCCTGATTTTAAATGTTGATGCATGAATATGTGATGCCTGGAGCTACCATAGCCAACTTGCGACCAAGCTGTCAAAGTGCTGAGGATGGCAACGAGAAAGCACAGAAGGAATCAGAAGCGTAACGAGTTCCCTGCATGCCAAAGTAACCAACCCTGGAATTACCACCACTACTTACTATTAATGTGAGATAAATGTCCCCATTTCTTTTTGTATTTTATTATTTTTAATTGACGAAAACAAATTATACATATTTATAATGTACAACATGATGTTTTGAAACATGTATTCATTGTGGAATGTCTCAAGCTAATTAGCATATACAATATCTCTCATACTTTTTTTTTTTATGGAGGGAGAACACAAACTCTACTATCTTAGCAATTTTCAAAAAACAATACATTGGCCGGGCGCGGTGGCTCACACCTGTAATCCCACATCTTTAGGAGGCCGAGGCAGGTGAATCACCTGAGGTCAGGAGTTCGAGACCAGCCTGGCCAACATGGTGAAACCTCATCTCTGCTAAAAATACAAAAATTAAGTGGGCATGGTGGCAGGTGCCTGTAATCCCAGCTACTCGGGAGGCTGAGGCAAGAGAATTGCTTGAACCTGGGAGGTACAGTTTACAGTGAGCTGAGATTGTGCCATTGCACTCCAGCCTGGACGACAAGAGCAAAACTCCATCTAAAAAAAAAAAAAGAAAAGAAAAGGAAAGAAAAATCAATACATTGTTACTAACTACACGCACTATATTGTCTGATAGATCTATTGAACTTATTCCTCCTATCTGACTGACACTTTGTATCCTTTGGCCAACATCTCCTCCTCCCATCCCCAAATTTTTGTATTTCTTAAGCCATTGTTAACTGTTTTTAAAAAAAAAAAAAGAAAAAAAAACTTGTATCTGACAATACTGCAAGAACAAAATGTCAAGTAGTGCCAACACATTATCTATCACGGAGAAACAACTGTAGTCATTACTGTGGTCCCAGCTGCTAGCACCATGCCAGGCACATAATAGTGCTCAAGGAAAACCTAAACTGTGCAACTGTTTGTTGAACAATAGTCGTTTACAATAGAATTTTAGTAAATATGTTTTTTTAAAGCATTAGGCAAGATCTCAAAATCTGATATGCTCTCTGAATTTTAAAAACACCTCATGTTCTAACTGTATTTATCTCTCCTCCCAACTTAAGTCCTTTCCTAATGAGAACACCCATTCCTTCAGAGTATCAAAGTTATGAATGTAGTTAGGAAGAAATCAAATTGAACTGATTCCTCAACAAATTATGCCTGAAAGTGTTTTAACCTATTCAGAGCAATTAGGGCGTTTTTAAATGTTGGAAGATTACCTATGACCAGAACTTAGGACAGTTGTAATATAGTATGTAATTGAAATCATTCAGGCAGTGTGGGGAAAGAAAATCATGGATAATGAGGCCAATACATGGATCCATCTTGTAAAAGTTGGGAATCTGCCTTTAAATTCAACTTCTGTAAGCTATCCTGAATTTCAAAGCTTTCCTTTATTTAACATGAATCTACATCCCCTTTTTTGGGGGGAAAAAAACAGGTCATTAGAATTTGTATTAAGAAAAATGTGTATGCTATATTTTAACAAAGGAATTTTTAAATGACAGATCACTCTGATGAATCTGATGAAAGCTAAGGGGTCTCTCTCCAGAAAACGTGCAACTATGGCATATGTAGCTGACTTGAATGACACAGGTTTGAGCTACGTAGGTCCACTCAGATGCAGATTTTCTTCCACCTCTGCCATCCCTGAGATAGCAAGACCGATCCTAGTTCTCTTCATCCTCCTCACAATTTTCGTAATAACATTTTCTTTTCTCTATCTTACTTTATTGTAAGAATACAATGTATACATACAACATACATACATACAACATACAAATTATATGTTAATAGACGGTTCATGTTATCAGTAAGGCTTCCGGTTAACAGTAGGCTATTAGCAGTTACATTTTGGGGGAGTCAAAAGTTATATGCAGATTTTCCACTGCAGCAGGGTCAGCACCCCTAGCCCCTTCATCGTTCGAGGGTCAACTGTAATTTCAGAGAGTTCAGTAACCATTGCTCAAATAGGTAGAAACGACAAGTGCTTACAAGTATCTGATTCTTTTCTCTCACATGGAAGATTGCACTTCCCAGTCCCTTGCAACTGGACAGGGCTCTGGGACTGACTAGTTCTGGCCAATGGACTGTAGTCAAAAGTCACTTCTGGCTTAAGCATAGGAGAGCCCACCTGAAACTGCAGCTGATTCTTTTCCTGCTACAGCGATCATGGAGAAAGCCTCATTAAAAATAATAGAACCACCAGATCGAAGCAGCCTGGATAACTAAATCTCCAATTGGAGAACATTTGCCCAGAAAGTCACTCATATCAGCAGCAGACTTTGTGTGAACATGGAATAATCCTTTTTTGGTGACAAACCATTGATATCTTCAGACTTTGTTACCACAGCCTAATTTAGCCTGCCCTAACTCCAAAAGATTCAGGATTCTTCATCATGACTCCCAAGAGGTCAGCAGTGGGAACTCCAGTGGGAGAATTGGGACAGCCATGAATTGTATGACGATTTACAAATTGTGTTTTTAGGTTGTTGGTCTGCACGTGATTCTTTTAGAGAGAGAGGCCCTTAAAATCTTTCATTTGTACTTCCATTTCTAGTCACAGAAAACAAGTTTGATAAGACAAATAGAGAGAAAACATTAAAATATGTTTTCTATGTATATATACTACATGCTAGTGTCAAAAAAGTGTAAAGAAGGATATGCATATTTTCTGCTAATCTTATTTAAATTATAATAGATTATGTAAGTATATTTCTAATAAATATCAAGAAGAGGCTTAGATAATTCAGTGACTTCTGCAACCAAAAAGAAAATGAAATAATTCCAAAGGTGAAACATGCTGAAAAAGATAAGTCAATACTTAATTGTAACCAAATTTTAATAAAGAAGACAGAAACATTTGAGTTTGAATTACAAATTTCCTCATTCAAATACAATTCACCTATCTTCATTTATTTTCTATGAGTGACAAGTTGCTTCCTTAAGAATAAAGTATTTCTTCAGAAACTGTTGCTCACTTCATTGGGAAATAATAATGTAGCTCTAGATCCCTCGGGTTGAAAGATCTTTTTTTTTTTCTTTTTCTTTTTTCCCCCTCTGAGAGTCTCCTTCTCTATCTGCTGCTTTGGTTCAATAAAAGAGAATTCTTGATTGCTCAAACAAAAACTACACTTCTTTTAGATTCTGCTCACAGTTCTTGGTAGCTGGTGGTGTTACCAGTTTTAACTTTCCAATCTACACTGAACTCATCACTTGTAAGAAAAATGTAGCTGGGTTTCTCTAATCTGATTTTATTTCAACTTTGTCTTTAATTGCTAGTTTGAGGAGCTTCTGAAAAGTTTTTCAGTTAGTTAAACCACAGCAAAACGAGAGTGAATCAGTAGAAGGGAAGAGTTGGAGAACTCAGCTGTCACCCCATTTATATTTGTCTCATTCTCAGCAAGGGTCTTACCTCTGCCTCTAGCTGTGTCATTTGGCCTGTGGCCACGGATTCCAAATATTATACCAGTTTAGCTAGATGTTTTCTACCATTGCTAGAATTTGGAAGCAAAATGATCCTCTCCTATGTGTATTTAATCCTTTTTTGGTAAGGCTTTCTTAGGACAATTCTAGTGGTTCTTGGTCCGTAAGATTTCTTCTGAAAAAATAAGCAATATGACTGTATTTAAAACATGAACACATTGAAGGCACATGTTTTGTTGGCTTCTAATTCTTTCTAAACTTTTCCTAATTCAGGGTTTTTTAGAAAAAATATATTCATGGTCCCATAATTTACTTTTCTTAATGTTCTTTTACTGTGTCCTCCCTGCCTTTTTAACTCCCAGATGAGGATAAATATTCTAGATTATTTGGCATAATTAATACAAAAATAAATGCTTTTCATGACAAATATCCCTTTACAAATTATTTCCAATGCCTTATCCCTGGATACATATTTCACTTCTCGTGGATGATGTCTGGGATGATGTCTGCCTCCTGGTGATGGGTCAGTGGGCCCAGTATAGGAAACATTGGGCAAGACTCTAATGACAAGAAGTAGTAGCATATGTCTTCATTTTAATGCCAGTCCATCCTGACCAGTGTTTTCATCTTCCTGGAATGAATTTTTGAATCACTATGAATGTACCTGCACACATTTACTTTCTTAGTCCTCTGAACTACTGTGGCAATGAAATAAATATTAAAAGGACTAACCAATATTTGCCATACCCAAATCTTTTCACACTACATTATACTCAGGTTTTCTCTTCCTTTCATTTCATTCTAAACTTCAGTCAAAAACCCTGAGAAAATAGGCATTCTTTTACCATGCTCTTAAGGTAAACAAAGTTGGACTTTGTCAAACCAATAGGAAAAACTAAAGTTAGTTCACTTAAGTGCTATTCCTTTGAGGGATTGCATTTATTAACCTCTAATATGAAATCAGATACCTAAAAGGAGAAAAAGCCTAGTTAATTTCAAACTTTAGTGAGATAGGTCTGATTTCTCTGAATTAAGACTGTGCATTTCCATTTACCTATGTAACACACCTGCACATCCTGCACATGTACCCTGGAAGTTAAAATTAATTTTTTTTAAAAAAGGCTGTGTATTTCATGATATCAGCAGCTAATCAAGTATATTTTGCATTATTGTCAAAAGAAGTTTAGTGCAACCATTCAAAGGGCTTCTAGCCTTGCTTATGAGATAGTAAGCTCCTAAAGAGGGAAACAGTTTTCAAGTTTCCACATATTTTTAATTCTAATACTAAAGTATCAGTGGGGAAAAATGAAATGAAGCTTCAAGATCAATAGGAAAAGAAAGGGTGAGAAAACTCGGGAAAACTGGATCAAAATAACCATCTTAAAACTTTGAGATTAATATTTATACTCTACTGTACAGATTTATTTGGCCCAAGTTTTTACCATCACCAGCTAACAGGATTATGGAAAAGGGGAAATAAACTATGCAAGAGGAAGCTATCGCATTCATCCTTTAGCTACTAATTTCCTTCCATCATAATATGAAAAAACTAATTGTGTTGAATACAATGTGAGCAAAAGAAACAATATTTTTTCATTAAAATCTTAGTAGGCATGGATGAGCAGGCTGATATTATAATTTGATCACAGGAATATTCCCTAAAAATATAGATGTCCAAATAGCTACATTAACTACCTCTCATGTGAATGACTTCATTCGTCCACTCACTTTTATCCAGGGCTTTAAATTGTAATCACTTTTGAAGATCTGTATGATGAAATGTGAATATAGTCTTTTTTTAGTAATTTGATTGGCAGGAAATAAGAAGCAAAACATTACAAGCACAGCTTTTTAATAATTTATCATTACTTACATGAATCTACTAAGTTTGGGCACACAATTATATGACTAATTATGTTGAAAATCCAAGTGGATGCTTAAATAGATGACCATGCCCTGAGGCCCTTCCAGTTGTTTCTGCTGTCTCATTTAACCATGCAAATGTTATTAAGCATTCCTGGCTAAAAATTTTCAAGCATGTGCAAGTGTAATTGCATAGGTAATTATGCATAATGCTGCCACTTACTATATCTAACGTAGGAATTTTTCTTTTTTTAAAAAACTTCAGCTTTCTACTGGATAGAGTTCTCAGTACAAATATGATTTATAAAAGACAAGTAGATGAAAACCAACCTATTGCTTTTCTTTAGGGCCTCTTCTAGACTCTCTTTTGCACATCAATTTGAAGGAAAAGAGAAAAATATCAAGACAGATACAGGCATACCTTGGAGATATTGTGGGTTCAGTTCCAGATTATTGCAATAAAGCAAGTCACACAAATTCTTTGGTTTCTCAGTACATATAAAAGTTATGCTTACACTGCACTTTAGTCTGTTATGTGTGCAATAGCATTTTTCTAAAAAAACAATGTACATACCTTTATTAAGAATACTTTATTACTAAAAACAAAATGCTAATTATCATCTGAGCCTACGGCAAGTCATAATCATTTTGCTGGTGGAGAGTCTTCCCTTGATGTTAATGGCTGTTGATTGATCAGGGTGGTGGTTGCTGAAGATTTGGATGGCTCTGGTAATTTCTTAGGACAATAATGCAGTTTGTCACATTGATTGACTCTTCCTTTCACAAAAGATTTCTCTGTAGTATGCAATGCTGTTTGATAGCATTTTACCCACTGTAGAACTTCTCTTAAAATTGGAGTCAAATCTCTCAAACTCTACGACTGTTTTACCAACTAAATTTATGTAATACTCTTTGTTGTCATTTCAACAATGTTCACAGTATCTTCACCAGTAATAGATTCCATCTCAAGAAACCACTTTATTTGCTCATCCATAAGAAGCAACTCCTCATTTATTCAAGTTTGATTATGGGATTGCACCAATTCACTCAGATATTCAGGCTCCACTTCTAATTCTAGTTCTCTTGCTATTTCCACCACAACTGCAGTGACTTTTCCCACTGAAATCTCAAACCTCTCAGTCATCCGTGAGCGCTGCAATCAACTTCTTCCAAATTCCCATAACTATTGATATATTTTGACCACCTCCCATAGATCATAAATGTTCTTAATGGCATCTAGAATGATGAATCCTTTATAGAAGATTTTCCATTTACTTTTACCAGATCCATCAGAAGAATCAACTACCTATGGAAGCTAAAGCCTTACAAAATATTTCTTAAATATTAAATAATATTAAAGCTGTACAAAGTATTTCTTAAATAATAAGACTTCGAAGTCAAAACTTCTTATTGATCCATGGGTTACAGATGGATATTTTATTAGCAGGCGTAAAAACGACATTAATCTCTTTATACATTTCTATCAGAGCAATCTTGGGTGACTAGATGCATTATCAATGAGCAGTAATACTTTGAGAAGAATCTTTTTTCTAAGCAGTAGGTCTCAATGGTGGGCTTAACATATTAAGTAAACCATGCTACAAGAGACTTGATGTTATCCAGTCTTTGTTGTGCCATTTATAGAGCACAGGTGTGGTAGATTTAGCATAATTCTTAAAGACCCTGATTTTCAGAATTGTAAATGAGCATGGGCTTTGACGTCGAAGTCACCAGCTGCAGTAGCTACTAATAAGAGTTAGCCTGTCCTTTAAAGCCAGGCATTGACTTCTCCTCTCTAGCTATGAAAGCCCTAGATAGCATCTTCTTCCAATGAAAGGCTGTTTCATCTGCACTGAAAATATGTTGTTTATTGTAGCCACCTTCACCAATTATCTTAGCTAGATCTTCTGGATAACTTGCTGCAGCTTCTCCATTAGCATTTGTTGTTTCACCTTGCACTTTTATGTTATGGAGATGACTTCTTTTCTTAAACCTCATAAACCAATTTCTGCTAGCTTCAAACTTTTCTTCTGAAGCTTCCTTACCTCTCTCAGCCTTCATAGAATTAAAGAGAGTTTGGGGCTTGCTCTGGATACTGGTTTTGGCTTAAGAGAATGTTGTGGCTTATTTAATATTTTATCCACACCACTAAAAGTTTCTCCATATCAGCAATACAGCTGTTTTGCTTCCTTTTCATGTGTTCACTGGAGTAGCACTTTTAATTTCTTTCAAGAACTTTCTTTTCTCTTGTATTGACAACTTGGCTAACTGTTTGGCACAAGAGGCCTAGCGTTCACCTCTCTCAGCTTTCAACATGCCTTCCTCACTAAGCATAGTAATCATTTCTACCTTTTGATTTAAAGTGAGAGATATGCAATGCTTCCTTTCACATGAACACTTAGAGGCCAGTGTAGGGTTATTAGTTGGCCCTTTTTCGATATTGTTGTGTCTCAGGGAATAGGGAGGCCCAAGGAGAGGGAGAGACAGGGGAATGGCTGGTCAGTGGAGCAGTCAGAGTACACACAACATTTATCAGTTAAATTCACTGTCTTTTATGGATGCAATATATGGCATCCCAAAACAATTACAATAATAACATCAAAGATCACTGATCTCAGGTCACCATAACAGATGTAATGATAATAATATTAATAATAAGTTTGAAATACTGAATTACCAAAATGTGACACAGAGGAACTAAGTGAGTACATGCTGTTGGAAAAATTGTGTTGATAGACTTGCTTAAAGCAAGGTTACCATACACCTTCAATGTGTAAAAAATGCAACATCTGCATAGTGCAATAAAGAAAAGCACAATGAAACAGTGCATGTTTGTAACAAAATTAAAGGAAATTTGAAATACTTATAAATGGAACAATCTATATTCACAAATTGAGAATTCTCAACTCAATTGAGAATATAATTCAACCACTCTACTTATGATAGTCATAATCATACTTACATGGACTTTGGGCCACATAAATATTTATACAAACTTGGTAACAGGGATACAAAAGAAGTAGCTGCCCTGTTCTAGGAATAAAAACTACGGGCTGCAAATTTTTCAGGTTTGCATATACTAAAGCTATGTAACAATAAAAAATGTCCAGAAAATTTGTTTACCAGTACATACATGTTGGTGGGTAAATTTCTTGTCATGAGAACTATTAAGGAAGCTTTACAATACAGAACCCTGCCTGGTGCCATTCCTTGCTGAGTGGGATTCTGCACAGTCTTGCTTAGCAAGTCCCAGATTCTGATGCAAAGTTTAGTGTGCACAGCACACATGACTCATATGGTCAGGAAGGATACTCGCTCCCTGAAGCTGGAGGTGAGTATCTGGCTTTTCAACACCTACAGTGAGAGCAAGTCTTGACTTTCCACCTACATTTATAAAGTAGGAAATTACTTAAGCATAGGAATGGAGATTTAGATGCTGGTGGGCAATCTCTAGAAATAGTGGTTAAGTGCTACAAAAAAATAAATAAAGCAGATATGAAAATAGAAAGTGATTGGGTTTGGTGGCCGGGTGCGGTGGCTCACGCCTGTAATCCCAGCACTTTAGGAAGCCGAGGTGGGCAGATCACGAGGTCAGGAGATCAAGACAATCCTGGCCAACATGGTGAAACCCTGTCTCTACTAAAAATACAAAATTTAGCCAGGCATGGTGGCGGGAGCCTGTAGTCCCAGCTACTCGGGAGGCTGAGGCAGGAGAATGGCGTGAACCTGGGAGGCAGAGTTTGCAGACAGCCGAGATCGGGCCACTGCACTCCAGCCTGGGTGACAGAGCGAGACTCCATCTCAAAAAAAAAAGAAAGTGATTGGGTTTGGATTTGGTGAGGGCTGTTTTAAATAGAAGGTTTTGAGGAGTCTGAAGAGAAGCCTAACTGAAATGAGGAATCAAGGCATGTATATGTAGGAGGGTGGGGAGAAGATATCCAGATAAAGCAAGGCTTGTTTTACCTGGATAGAAACCGATATGGCTGGAACAAATTGAGTGAGAGGGAGAGAAGTAAGAATTGAAGTTTGAGGGGAAGCCAGTTAATTTAGGCCTTGTAAGTTGTGGTGATTACTTTAGATTTTATTCCAGTTGTTACTGAGTTACCGCTGAGGTCTGAGAAGAGAACTCTAACTTTCCAAAAAGATCACCTTGGCTGCTGTGTGAAGAATAGCTTGTAAAGCAGTGGGCTTTTTTTAAAAATTAAAATCTACAGTAAAAACTATATTTTACCTTGTGACATAGAATACATAATTGAATAAACAGTTTGACAAAACAGAACTTACTATGTGTGAAGTACTCTGATATTTTTCTATTGTAGTCTAGTTTAGTCTATTTCATAGTTCAATGATTTCAAAGAAATTATAAGTGGAAGATTTTTAAGAGGAAAAAATGACATTGAAGTTAAAAATGTTCAGTGGTGACAAGATATTCTGTTGCATTTCTAATATGAACAAGTATTTTAAGACACCCTGTGGAAAATTAAACTTCACAATAAGCCTTAGGCAGTTTCTCAAGGTGCAGCTCAAGGACCACTTGCATCAAAATTATGAGGGGTAGGTGGTGTTGAGTTGTTAAAAATGTATCTTTTTAGGGTCCTATCTTAAAATTATAGAATCAGAATCTGTAATGAAGGGGCTTAAGAATCTGCTTTTAACAAGCTCACCAGGAGATTCTTATATGCAGGAGCTGTTCTTAAGTTTCTTGAATTTTTCAGTATTTTAAGGTGATAATGCAAGGTTAGCTTTTCTTCATGAATACGTGATAGTTCACTAATATATGTAAACCCAGTTAGTGAGTCTTAAGATAACATTTCCTTATCCCTAAACTCATCCAGTTGTATACATTAAATATGTACGGCTCACTACATATCAATCATACCTCAACAAAGTGTATTTTTAAAGGATAACATTTCTTAGTAGTATTAGTACTGCAGAACATTATTATAAATTCACAGATGGAATATGGAAAGCACTTCAAATCGGTGCTTTTATTCAGTGCATCTATCCCCATCACCTCCTTTAGATATCTATTTAAAAATCAGTTCAAAAGTTCCTTGAACTCTTTTCCTCTCTGATCCCAACTCTGTATCAATACTTGTCACTTCACATAATTTATCCAAAATAATCTACTTTCCTCTGCTTTCCTTTCCTTTCCCCTTCCAAAAGTTTCTGAAGTTTTACTTAAGAAACCTACCCACCTGCGATGGTTGAAATGTGACTAAATGCCACATATTGACAACTTTACAATTCTAAGTGGTATATGACAGCATCATTTTTCCATACCTTTGTATGTCATTGATTTTCACTAAATATTATGCTCCACTGTGGCACAGGTGGAATTTTCTCAGCATGTCATTCTATTTAGATGCATTCTAGATACTACAGGTTAAATGGTCTTTCTAAAAAGCATTTTCAAACTATTATTAAATGGTGTGGGAAGTTTTTCTTTGCTTGGTTTTAAAACGAAACACAGGAAACCCTAGACAGTAGCTATATTACGAATCACACGCATGTAAGATCAGGCTCCAATCTGGCACATTTGATGTTTGTGAAAAATGGGGCTTAAGACCTGATGTAATAAGGTCATTTTGTAAAATGTTTTCCAACGTCACCTTCACTTTTACTATGGATGCAATAACGTGCCCCACATTAGTGATATCCCTATAGCAAAGCCTGTCACAGGGGCATTCTCCCCATCCCTTAGCCAAAGCAAAATATTCTGACATATGACTGTATGTCAAAGAAATCATCTCTCATCAATTCAGCTTCAAAAACAAAAAAGGGACAGAATTCTTATGTGTTCATGGGAAAACATGGGGTTAAAGTGGACTGCATTCCAGGAAGTGTTCAGTTGACTTGCTATGTGGTGAAAGGCTGTGCAGTCCTAGCTAATGACTTGTAGGTACTGAATCCTCAGGTCTCTCAGGTGGTTTCAGTGGATCAGTTTCAGCAGCATGATGAAAAGGTTGAGATAAAATAAACTGACAGTTGCTACTCATCGTAGGCAGCATGCTGTACCCAGGCAGCTGAGACCCTGGAAGCCCTCTTTCTTAAACAAAGGCTTTCACTGCAGTGAGCAATGAACTCCAAATAAAAAAAAAAAATGGGGGCAGATTGGCAGCTGGTGACCGACAGGAGGAGGGGAAGGAGGGAAACTGGGAAACACAGCAATTGTTGGCTAATTAGAAGCCATTCCCACCTACTTAATACCAACCCATTAAGCAGAAAACACTTTTCATCTTTCTCTCCCACATGACATTATACTCCAATCAATACCCTCCCACTGGCTGCCTCAGTGCCCACAAATGAATACGCTGCAAGTTTAAGAATGCAGGAATTGACCTGGGACGGTGAAGCTGCAGCTTTCACAGATTTTCTGAAGATACTAGGCTAGTGATGCTTAGATAAAGTGATCACATCTGTTAACTGGCAGCTGTCAAAAACTGGCAAACACAGGAGAAAACCTAAGCACGCTAAACTTATTTGAGTCTTAATAGCAAACAACTATGTAAATCAATTTTCCCACTTTGGAGGGAACAACTCAAATATTTTGCTTTCGCTACAACTACTACCATTTCCACACACACACACACACAGATGCAAACATACACGCATACAATTTTTAAGACGATACATGGAAAATATAATAGGTACATATCAAATTATGTTGCATTACCCATTGAGCATGATGTTTAAGTAGAATTCTTTCATTTGTCTCACCTCTAATAATTTCTCTTAACAACCCAAATAAACTACTGGAAATGTATCCTCATGCAATATGACGCTATTCATGTACCATCACCTTCATATTATTTTGAACAATTTTTCATCCTTACTAGGTAGTTCTTTAGCTCTCAAAAGCAGATTTTATCCCAAATAATGTTTACATGAAAATAATATATATCTAAAATGTTATTTTGATTTGTTTCAGTTCTGTGACTTTAAATTTACTCCCAGGCTCAAGCAACCCTCCTGCCCCAGCCTCTCAAGTAGCTAAGACTGCAGGTGCATACCACCACACCCAGCTAATTTTTTTCTCTTTTTTTTTTTGGTAGAGGTGGGGTTTTTACTATGTTACCTAGCCTGGTCTCAAACACCTAGCCTCAAGCAATCCTCCTGCCTTGGCCTCCCAAAGCACTGGGATTACAGGCATGAGCCACCATGCCCAGCCTTAGTTCAGTGACTTTTATAAAGGTTAGATTTTTTTTCTGGGCCTAAATATTAGCTTCTAAAATTTATACAGATTTTCTAAATGTTATGTGGTCACTTCTTTGCATTCTTAGGCACTATTTCTGAGACATTTATCACAATATTAGTCAGCTTTCTGAGTAGGGAATAGAAAGGAAAACAAAATATTCCTCCCAAACTATGTAAAAATAACTAGGAAAGAGTTGTGGAACCAATTACGATTTCGGAACCTAAAGTTTAAATTCTCTGTACAGAAGGTTGTTCTATGGGACTGCCTTGAGGTTTATTTAGAGTAGAACCTGCAGCAGGGGAGAATATATGGAAATCATTCTGGTCAAAAAGGGAAGAGCGTGGTGCTATGATTTCATCCATGTGCATAAAACAAGTGATGTGACATCCAAATTATCTTTTAGTAAGTGTGAGTAGAGTGAATTAAATTTTACAAGTTGATTCAACCGTGTTATTTTAAAGCACATATTTCAAACACAGGCATACTTATTACCCAAAGTGTTGCCTGGCAGTACCACTCTTTTAGATAACAAACGGTCACTTGTGCATTATACCTTACAGCCATCTGCAAGGTAAGGCGACCTCTAAAGATGGTGCACTGGAGGAAGAGAAAGAGGAAGAGGGAGAGACTTCTTGTTTTAAAATTGTGGCTGGATTTCAGAAAACAACTCCACTCATAAGTTTTATTTCTCAGCAAGCATTTACACTACTAGTATCAAGCCTCTTAGGTAATTCACAGGAATATTCTTCTGGTATCCCAAACCAACCAAGTTTACTATTTCAGTTGTAGGTGTGTGAGTGTGTGTGTGTGTGTGTGTGTGTACACATATATACTGTAGATATACATATATATATTTTTTAATAACCCAATTCTAGTACAAAGAATATGGTTTCCTTATCACTAATTTAGTGACTTTTAGTTAAATGTCCAAACTTTGTTATTTCAGTTTAACCATAAGTAAAATGCAGATAATATCAAAACTGTTAACATCATTTTAAGAAATAATAACAGAAATGTTAATAGAAATGTCGTCTTTTATTATTAGACCAGTTTTGGTTTTGAAACCAGACAGCTCAAGAAACATGTAAAAGAATGAAAAGGGATTTGCAGAATTATAATGAAAAAGTTTAATTATTTGGAAAATGAGTCACATGAGTAAAGGTTGAGATTTTTTAGACTGGGGGAAAAGAAGGTTCTCTAAGGACCCAATAACTGTCTTCAAATAGGTGTCATTAAGGAGAGGAGTCTTTAACAGCTGTCCTCCATCTCCTCAGAGGATAGAGCAGAAGAAAATGTATTAACAATTACAGCACAAGAGATTTATTTTGATTTTCCTTTGACTAGTGCAGAAATATTTCACTTACTCATCAGTCAAACTTTGATGACTTCAACAAGCCAAACATTTTTGTTGCTGCCATTTGAGGCAGTTGCAACCCACTTTATAGAAGGATATTATCCCTCAATAAGTGTATTGAAAATTAGAGGCTGAGGCAGAAGAATCGCTTGAACTTGGGAGGCAGAGGTTATGGTGATCTGGGATCGTGCCATTGCACTCCAGCCTGGGCAACAAGAGCGGAACTCCATCTCAAAAAAAAAAAAAAAATAGGCAGCAAGTTATAAACAGACAGTGATTACATCAATAAACAATAGCTGAAAAAATATTTTTAAAAGGCTCAAGTATGTACACACACACACACAGAGACACACACTCTTACACAAAACCAATCAAACAAACATGCAGCAATGCAGCAGTCTGGGGTCATTTTGCACAGGAACCAAAGGATCTTACAAACTCAATAGCCTCTTACTATATCACATAATTAATTTTTCTATTGATGATCTCCAGCCACCAAGAGAAGATTAAATTATGTTCATTTTAGTCTGTTTAAGAATGCAGGGAAATTTTAAAGAAATATCATTTGGTAGACCTTAATGATGAAAAAGACTCTCAGATTTCTGGTTCATCCTCCATTTTTTCAGATAAAGAAACTTAATTTCACAGAGGGTGAAGTGTACTATTGTCTTAGTCCATCCAGGATGTTATAACAAAATACTATTAATTGGGTAACTTATAAGCAGCAGAAATTTATTTCTTACAGTTCTGGAGGCTGGCAAGTCCAAGATTGAGGCAGATTCAATATATGCTGAGGCCTGCTTTTTGGCTCAAAGGCACCAACTGCTTGCTGTGTCCTCACATGGTCAAAGGTGCAAATGAGCCCTCTTGGGTCTTTTTTATAAACGCACTAATGCCGTTTATGAGGGCTCTGCACACATAATCTAATCACCTCCCAAAGGCCCCACCTCCTAATACCATCACCTTGTGGGGTTGGGATTTCAACATAGGAATTTTAAGGGGACACAAACATTCAGACCATAGCACCTACCAGAGGCCACAAGGAGTAGGTGACAGGGTCAGAACTTGAAGACTTGTCTTCATAAACCACATATGACACTCTTTCCATTTTACTGTGTTGTCTCCAACAATTTTACTATTTTTAATTTTTTTTAATTTTTGTCACTTATTGGAGTAAGTTTAAATTATCTAAAAGGTTTACCACTTGTCTTCTCAAAAGATGTTAAAAAAGGGATACTATATTATACACTATATTTATGTCACTTTATACAGTAAGTATAGTATCCTCCTATTATATAGTTTATGGTATAGTAAATATGGTATATATTTTATAAATATAGTAAATATAGTATATATATGTATATACTATACTATACCTGAGACTTAGCTCCTTTCTCAGTTAAGAAAACTAGTTCAAGCTACTGAGTTAATTCACAAGAATCGATTTCACAAGTCTTTAGAAAGGTTAGAGATAGAAATGAGTTTTAGGTTTCCAGTTAGACATACCATTTGAGAGTAGAGTCCTGGTTAATTTGTCTCTTAAATCTTCATTAATATGTGGATCCCATCATTCTCTCTTTATCTTCAAAGAATAATTAACATAACATTTGTTAAATTAGTCAGTCTATCCTTAAAAAATGGTACTGTTTAACACAAATATAGAAGACAAATTTCTGAGATGCTCCTATAATGTAAAAAATAAGAGGCTACCTCTTCCCACTTTAGAAATTGTAGTCAGTAGTCTACCCTCACCTGAGACTTAGCTCCTTTCTCAGTTGAGAAATACCAAAAATATGATGAACTGTTGGAAACATTACTTCTTCTATGAATGCACATTTTATATGGCTGCCTCTGTCAGGAACAGATGTTACTGAACTTATGTTAAGGCATCGCAGATTATTCTAGATTTATATTTTATAATAAAACATTTCCCTATGATGACTCAAAATGTGTTCACATGTGAATGTTTACAGGCTTCCTTCATCCCCATGTCTGCTCCATTTTCCTCCTCCTAACCCCCAAAGTAAAAGTATTTTCATTGGCTGAGAGAGAGGCGAAGTTGATTTACATAGAGGCTAAGTTTTCATTCATAAAAAAAAATGAAGAAGAGGGTGTATGGGGACAGAGACTAAGAAGCTAAACAAGAGACAGATGAGAGAGGAGGTTTGTGAGTACTGTTGGGGGTTGTGGAGAGTGAAAAGGAATTTGATAATAAAGAAAATAGGATGTGAAGTAACAAATATGTTAACTAGCTTGACTTAGCCATTCCACAATGTATACGTATATCAAAACATCATGTTGTACACCATAAATATATACAATTATTATTTGTGAATTTAAATAAGTAAATACATAAACAAATAAGTTAAAAAGAAAATTTGGAGATTATGATGTGGTATGTTGAATTTTTATATCTAAAAAATGCAAGTGAAGAATTTGAGTTATACTTCAACTGCTTTTGTTGCTGAACTGCTTCCTCTCCTATGACAGAACTCTTGAGACTGGACCACATGGGTTTCTGGATTTACAAAGTCTTTTCTAGTTATCTGTTTATTTGCTGATGCTTACTTGATGATTAAAACTTTGGTCAACTTAAGTAAAACAATATTCCTTGCCTTCGGGCTTTTATATTCTATTCTAAATAATAGTCAATAGTAAAGTAATAATTACAGAATAAATTGTCTGGACAGATCATTTTCTACTCCTGTATATATCTCCTTGTACTATAGGGTAGTTTTTAAAGCAACAAAACACTATAATAGACAGCATTTTACATCCTGGAATAGATTACATTGATATGTGAAAAACGTTTTCTTCATCAGTCTTCTTTAGTCGCTATCATCTACTTCTTACTAAACAAAAACAATGAGCCAAGTATTGCATTGAATGTGGTATTCCCTAACATTTCTCTGTAAGTTTCTCCAACAGAGTAATGTCAGAAAACTTGCTACAAGATAAACATTTCATTTCTTAAGTAACTTTACAGGAATGTACTTAACAATCATTTTATCTTGCTATTCAATTTCCTTTTATTCTTCTCTTGATAATTAATGCATTTCAATAATCCATTAATTTCAAATAATAATATTTTTATATAAATGACCAACATATATTTAATATATATAAAATAATACACTAAATAACTTATTTTTAAAGTTGTCAGTTTCTGCACAAAGTTATCAGAGGAGAGACTAGCAGAAGACAAGATAAAATTACTGAGAAAAAGTGAAAAAATGTACTACAATGAGTAGAAGTTTAAGTGTCTTCTGTGTGTATTAAATCAGAATGCCAGAAATCAATTTCTCAAAATAAAAATAAATATAGAATTTGTAATAGGTTGTTGCACCTCTAGACTCAAACAATTCCATGTTTTCATTGGCTAAATAGCATGTTTTATAGCTGGTAGTCTTTTTTTTTTTCATTTATTTGCTTCAATTTCTTATTTGGCCGTGAGATTTGCTAATGATTGTCATTTTAGATTTTTATTCATTAAAAATTAAAAGTCAAGGTTTTCTCTTGGCTATCGGAATCCCCATCTAGTTTACTCTACCACTGATTTCTTTCATACTCCATGCACGCATAAAAATACTTTTGTAGAGAGGCACTCCATGTGCACAGCTAGGTGGAATTCATTTTCTCAAGATACCAAAGTGAAAACACTTCAAAGCACTACTGTGATAAAATTTCATTTTCTAGTAGTCCTATACTAGAGGTAAATATTAATAATTTGAGATAAGGAGGTATTGGAATAGTATGTTAGTGAGCCTTACTTGTAATGAAGTTCTACTGACCTCAACATATAGTGAGTTGGTTTTATATAATGCTTGCTTTTATTGAGTAAATCTTTCATAATACATTTCTTTACACTGTACTGAGCAGATCTTACAGTCTACTGATTTGTCATGTACTTTTCAAGGTTTTAATCTTACACTATAAAATTATATGTGATTTTGCCCATTATTTGTTTGGAGATATTGGGGTTGGGCTGTATTTTCATTGTGATTTCAAAATCTCAGTTTCAGGGGCCTTAAAGAAAGAAATCTTCCATTCAGAGCTCAAGTCTCTTAATCCCTTTTCTAGAGGTTAATATGATAGTTAACTCATTTCAATATGATGCAATCTAAATATTTATATCAAGTATATATCTTTTGATTGGGAAATATGTCAAGCCATATAGTACTGGATTATTCAATCTAGCGATTATTCTACTCATGTATCATTGTAGATTTTATTGTGTTTCCTTTTTGTTCCAGACACTATACTGACAGGTATATTTCTGAATATATACTTATTTCAAAAAGGGGAGGATGTATTTTTATAACAAAGCATGTCTGGTGCCATTTTCTTTTCCATTACAATGATTTGTAATGGAAAAAGGAGTGATGAAGTATAATACAATTGCCTTTCTTGTGTACTTTATATTATGCATGCTTATCTAACTAGCAAACTGAAATTTATCTAACCATTTTAATCTTCAAGTTCAAGACTGTCAGGGTATTTTTATATCTGTGAGACTCATGCAGGTCCACAAGTTCCAGTTCCCTGGGAAGGAAACAAGAGAAGCTATCTACAGTGAGACACAGAGATGTGGATTGTAATACCAATCCAGCTATCATTTACTATCTGATTCTCCATTTTCTAATTTTTTGTATTCGAAAATCATTCCAAGCTTACAGGACTGTTGAAAGAATTAAGTGTGAAAAAAACTGGGACAGTTATATGACATGTGTGTGTGTGTGTGTGTGTGTACTTTAATATGTATTTCTTCTGCAAGTTAAGAGATGAACTGGAGAGAAGGCAAATCTAGAGATATGAGAAGCTGAAACTAGCCCAAGGAAGAGCACTTAATCACAGAGAAGAAATTCCTACAGATATTCTCCACTATATACATACCAGAATCCTGAATGTCTTATTTCATTTGCCCAAAAAGGACACATCATCCCTGGAAGAGACTTGGAAATTGATGGACTCAAAAGATAGCGCCCTGGAACATGCCTCTTTGTATTTTTGTGATTTTGATATAATTTAGGCATTTAAAAAAATAAGAACATTTACAATGGAGAGAGTGAAAGTTCTTTTGACATCTGTATACACACACACACACACACACACCTTCATTCACAAAATGATTCATTTGACGATCCTATACCCATTAAAATGCTCAATCCTTTGTACTTCTGAGATGACTGGAGCATTGTGGTCTCTACCCATACATGTTACCCAAAAAGTACTTTGAAAAGAAGTACTCCACTTAGCTCAATTTGGGGGAAGCAAGTAGATTTTTAGCAGATTTAGACGAATATATGAATTTTGGGAATTTTATAAGCTCTTTCACAATTGTTTAAATTCAATTAAAATATTTTAAAGTTCTACTACAAAGCATATCACATTTATTTCAAATTGGAAGATTTTAGAATGAAGTAACTTTATGCTTAAAACATCATTTCCCTTTATCTCTCATACTGAAAATTGATGTGCACTTAAATGTTCTTTGCTTTCTCTTAAAGCTAAAGTTTTTAGTTAGAATTTTGTTTACTATCCTTGACATTTCAAAGAAAGATAAAAATATTTTAAAAATCTTTCAAATTATAAAACATTACTATTTTTGAGAATCTCTGCAGATCTAGAATTTCAAGTAGATGTAAATGTCATTACTAAGATCGGGTGGAGGTGAAATATAACAAGTTAGCCAAAACAAAAGTTTATTTGAATTCAGTGTTGAATTTAAGATTCACTTTCTGGTTTCAGCTAACTAGTTAATAAGAGGTTCTAAAAGCAGTGGAAATAGCAGGTGGGGCCAAGCTATATGAAAACCTATAAATTCAACCTTATTTTGACTAGCTTCCAGGTTAGTCTTCCATTAAGTGGAGATTCAGAACCAATGTAAAGGAAGTAAAATGAGCCCTTGGCAGTTTCACCAGGAACTGAGAGCCAAAGACTGTGGGATAAGTGCTGTGGTGCCCAGACTCAGCCAGATAGAGCCTAATCTAATGTAATTCTAACCTGCTGTAAAATCTCAGACCATAGTAGCCTATCATGATGAAAATTAACATAGACAATTATATCATCTACTCTTTTACTCAAAATATTTAGTTAATTAATGAGATAGATGTTAAAATTACCAATAGATTCCAATTATTTTTACCAATGGATCTGATTTAAGAATGTGCCACATATCTCAGTTGAATTCAATTTATAATATTACTTGAATGCTTTTTCTTTTTTTTTTTTCTTTTATTATTATTATTATTATACTTTAGGTTTTATGGTACATGTGCGCAATGTGCAGGTAAGTTACATATGTATACATGTGCCATGCTGGTGTGCTGCACCCACCAACTCGTCATCTAGCATTAGGTACATCTCCCAATGCTATCCCTCCCCCCTCCCCCCACCCCACAACAGTCCCCGAAGTGTGATGTTCCCCTTCCTGTGTCCATGTGTTCTCATTGTTCAATTCCCACCCATGAGTGAGAATATGTGGTGTTTGGTTTTTTGTTCTTGCGATAGTTTACTGAGAATGATGATTTCCAATTTCATCCATGTCCCTACAAAGGACGTGAACTCATCATTTTTTATGGCTGCATAGTATTCCATGGTGTATATGTGTCACATTTTCTTAATCCAGTCTATCATTGTTGGACATTTGGGTTGGTTCCAAGTCTTTCCTATTGTGAATAATGCGGCAATAAACATACGTGTGCATGTGTCTTTATAGCAGCATGATTTATAGTCCTTTGGGTATATACCCAGTAATGGAATGGCTAGGTCGAATGGAATTTCTAGTTCTAGATCCCTGAGGAATCGCCACACTGACTTCCACAAGGGTTGAACTAGTTTACAGTCCCACCAACAGTGTAAAAGTGTTCCTATTTCTCCACATCCTCTCCAGCACCTGTTGTTTCCTGACTTTTTAATGATTGCCATTCTAACTGGTGTGAGATGGTATCTCATTGTGGTTTTGATTTGCATTTCTCTGATGGCCAGTGATGGTGAGCATTTTTTCATGTGTTTTTTGGCTGCATAAATGTCTTCTTTTGAGAAGTGTCTGTTCATGTCCTTCGCCCACTTTTTGATGGGGTTGTTTGTTTTTTTCTTGTAAATTTGTTGGAGTTCATTGTAGATTCTGGATATTAGCCCTTTGTCAGATGAGTAGGTTGCGAAAATTTTCTCCCATTTTGTAGGTTGCCTGTTCACTCTGATGGTAGTTTCTTTTGCTGTGCAGAAGCTCTTGAGTTTAATTAGATCCCATTTGTCAATTTTGGCTTTTGTTGCCATTGCTTTTGGTGTTTTAGACATGAAGTCCTTGCCCATGCCTATGTCCTGAATGGTAATGCCTAGGTTTTCTTCTAGGGTTTTTATGGTTTTAGGTCTAACATTTAAGTCTTTAATCCATCTTGAATTGATTTTTGTATAAGGTGTAAGGAAGGGATCCAGTTTCAGCTTTCTACATATGGCTAGCCAGTTTTCCCAGCACCATTTATTAAATAGGGAATCCTTTCCCCATTTCTTGTTTTTGTCAGGTTTGTCAAAGATCAGATAGTTGTAGATATGTGGCATTATTTCTGACGGCTCTGTTCTGTTCCAT
This sequence comes from Pongo pygmaeus, assembly GCF_028885625.2. NCBI lineage: Eukaryota > Metazoa > Chordata > Mammalia > Primates > Hominidae > Pongo > Pongo pygmaeus. The sequence goes on along the minus strand of NC_072376.2, from coordinate 159,665,731 downwards.
TGATCTATATCTCTGTTTTGGTACCAGTACCATGCTGTTTTGGTTACTGTAGCCTTGTAGTATAGTTTGAAGTCAGGTAGTGTGATGCCTCCACCTTTGTTCTTTTGGCTTAGGATTGACTTGGCGATGCGGGCTCTTTTTTGGTTCCATATGAACTTTAAAGTAGTTTTTTCCAATTCTGTGAAGAAAGTCATTGGTAGCTTGATGGCAATGGCATTGAATCTGTAAATTACCTTGGGAAGGATGGCCATTTTCATGATATTGATTCTTCCTACCCATGAGCATGGAATGTTCTTCCATTTGTTTGTATCCTCTTTTATTTCCTTGAGCAGTGGTTTGTAGTTCTCCTTGAAGAGGTCTTTCACATCCCTTGTAAGTTGGATTCCTAGGTATTTTATTCTCTTTGAAGCAATTATGAATGGGAGTTCACTCATGATTTGGCTCTCTGTTTGTCTGTTATTGATGTATAAGAATGCTTGTGACTTAGACATCTACAGAACTCTCCACCCCAAATCAACAGAATATACATTTTTTTCAGCACCACACCACACCTATTCCAAAATTGACCATATACTTGGAAGTAAAGCTCTCCTCAATAAATGTAAAAGAACAGAAATTGTAACAAACTGTCTCTCAGATCACAGTGCAATCAAGCTAGAACTCAGGATTAAGAATCTCACTCAAAACTGCTCAACTACGTGGAAACTGAACAACCTGCTCCTGAATGACTACTGGGTACATAATGAAATGAAGGCAGAAATAAAGATGTTCTTTGAAACCAACGAGAACCAAGACACAACATACCAGAATCTCTGGGATGCATTCAAAGCAGTGTGTAGAGGGAAATTTATAGCACTAAATGCCCACAAGAGAAAGCAGGAAAGATCCAAAATTGACACCCTAATATCACAATTAAAAGAACTAGAAAAGCAAGAGCAAACACATTCAAAAGCTAGCAGAAGGCAAGAAATAACTAAAATCAGAGCAGAACTGAAGGAAATAGAGACACAAAAAACCCTTCAAAAAATCAATGAATCCAGGAGCTGGTTTTTTGAAAGGATCAACAAAATTGATAGACCGCTAGCAAGATTAATAAAGAAAAAAAGAGAGAAGAATCAAATAGATGCAATAAAAAATGATAAAGGGGATATCACCACCGATCCCACAGAAATACAAACTACCATCAGAGAATATTACAAACACCTCTATGCAAATAAACTAGAAAATCTAGAAGAAATGGATGAATTCCTCAACACATACACCCTCCCAAGACTAAACCAAGAAGAAGTTGAATCTCTGAATAGACCAATAACAGGAGCTGAAATTGTGGCAATAATCAATAGCTTACCAACCAAAAAAAGTCCAGGACCAGATGGGTTCACAGCCGAATTCTACCAGAGGTACAAGGAGCTGGTACCATTCCTTCTGAAACTATTCCAATCAATAGAAAAAGAGGGAATCCTCCCTAACTCATTTTATGAGGCCAGCATCATCCTGATACCAAAGCCTGGCAGAGACACAACCAAAAAAGAGAATTTTAGACCAATATCCTTGATGAACATTGATGCAAAAATCCTCAATAAAATACTGGCAAACAGAATCCAGCAGCACATCAAAAAGCTTATCCACCATGATCAAGTGGGCTTCATCCCTGGGATGCAAGGCTGGTTCAATATACGCAAACCAATAAATGTAATCCAGCATATAAACAGAACCAAAGACAAAAACCACATGATTATCTCAATAGACGCAGAAAAGGCCTTTGACAAAATTCAACAACCCTTCATGCTAAAAACTCTCAATAAATTAGGAATTGATGGGACGTATCTCAAAATAATAAGAGCTATTTATGACAAACCCACAGCCAATATCATACTGAATGGGCAAAAACTGGAAGCATTCCCTTTGAAAACTGGCACAAGACAGGGATGCCCTCTCTCACCACTTCTATTCAACATAGTGTTGTAAGTTCTGGCCAGGGCAATTAGGCAGGAGAAGGAAATCAAGGGTATTCAATTAGGAAAAGAGGAAGTCAAATTGTCCCTGTTTGCAGATGACATGATAGTATATCTAGAAAACCCCATTGTCTCAGCCCAAAATCTCCTTAAGCTGATAAGCAACTTCAGCAAAGTCTTGAATGCTTTTTCTAAGCTATAGAAAATTACTTTAAAAATATACTGCTCCTATTTTTTTATGCACTCATGCTATACCTAGACATTGGGAACATTATACATCATTTGGAAAAATTTGAAAATTAATTGGAAGGAATCAAATTATAAAGAAAATGGGAGTGGAAGTTGCTCTTCAATGTGTATACATGTGTAGTTGTAAACAGGATGTATTAATTGAGGTTGTCAATAAATAACTATTGTAAAATATTTTTTAAAGTCCTCACACAATAATTCTGGAATATGACATTTATTCTTATTGCTATAAATTATTTTTAAGGGAATTCTAAGCAGGCTACATTGGGACCAAGTATACTTCAGATTTAAGTTCCTCTTCTCATTGTTCAAAGCTGTTGTTGTCTAGCCCGTAAGTCTTACAACAGCATTTCTTTTTCTTTTCTTTTTTTTTTTTTTTTTTTTAGGAATACAAGTGCAGTTGTGTTACATGGATATATTGGGTAGCAGTAAAATCTGCGCTTTTTGTGTAGTGTACCCATCATCCAAATAGTGAACAATGAACCCAATAGGTAATTTTTCAACCCTCTCTCCCCTCACTCCCTTCTTCCTTTTGGAGTCCAGGGCCTATTCTCTTCTGTGTGTCCATGTATACCTGTTGTTTTGCTCCTGCTTGTAAGTGAGAATGCATGGTATTTGATTTTCACAACAGGATTTCAAAACTGCTTTTCACAAAGTTGCTCTTTGTTGCTCATCATTTATAGAAAGTAAATATGCAGTCTATTTCTTGATGTAGAAATGTGTACTCATATATGTACATATGCAAACATAGGATGTGTATGCACCCAAATGTCAGGATGGAAGCTGCTGTTCAATGTGTATGTATGCATAGTTGCTTCTCTGCAACAGAATGTCTATAAGAATGTAAGCATGTGGAATACAGAATGCAGAGTGGAAATGAGATATTTTCAACTTAATTTCTACTCAAAAAATTGAATAAAAAGAAAGAGTAAAGGACATACTGAAGAAGTTCTGTCCTCTGAAAATTTGGCTAGCATCAGAGTGGTGGTAGAGATGTAGTGATTAAGAGAAGCAGATAGACTTGAGATACTTTTCTTATAGAACCAACAAGACTTGTTGATAGCTTACATTCAGGGATGAGAGAAAGAAAGAAATAAATGATGATTCCTAAATTTGGAATATGACCAGAAATGATTTTGTTTGGAAAGAAACACATTGGATGGGAAAAATTAAGGGACCTATTTTGGACATATTATGCTTTAGATGTTTAAGATGTTTATCAGATCCTTCATGAAACATTTCAAGCATGGATTGAGTATGTAAGTTTGGAACTCAGAAGGAAAGATTGGGCTGTGGATACATATTTGAGAGTTATGGCTTACGTATAGTATTGAAGCAGTGGTATTTCATGAAATAATTTTAAAGGAATACAATAGAGAAAAATGGCCAAGGTTTGAGAACTAGGGCCTTCTACAAGTAAAAGTTGGGTTCTAGAGGAGGAGCTAGCAGTAGAAAGTAAGAAAATGCATAGAAAACTATATATCCTGAAAAACTTTTCCACCAGGAAATACTTTATTCCTGTTGCAATATGAAATAGATATAATTTTTAAAGATTTTTAAAATACATGGCTATGCTGGCAAAAAGTAAGGAAAATACCCAGAAGCCTAAAACATAATGGGCTTGTATGCTTAAGAAATAGCAAGGAAGTCATTTTGGCTTAAAAGGAGTGAGCAAGAAGACAAGTGATAGGATATAACATCCCAGTATTAATAGATAGGATGAGATGGGAATGATCCAATAGAAAGGGAAGAAATTACAGTGAAGGATAAGGGAGAATTGCTAGAGCAATATTCTTATTTAGTTAAGAAGAAATGGAATCTACTACAAAAATAAAAATAATACAGTTGGCCTTAGATAGCAGCACAGACACATCTCTATTCAAACAAAACTCCAGGCACAAGGCAAGTTAGGCGACTAACTGTTTTAGAAGATTACTGAAATTATCTTTTGATTGCTCCAGTTTTCTTAGTGAAATAAGAAACAACATCATTATCTAGAGGACAGATTGAGAGCTTTAAAGAGAAAGGAGAAGCTATGAAAGCATTTTCTAGGAGAATGATGGAGTATATGGACTAAGTCAATATGTAATTATTCCAGTGCCAACCTAATGAAGCACTTGAGGTAAGTGTTTGTGAATCTAAAGACCAGTCAGCATGGTGTGGTTTCTCTCAAGCCCAGCTAAGATACTCTTCGGGCACCAAGTATGAATATAATGGGTTTACCAAGTTAGTACATAAAATCAAAAAAGGGAAAGGGAAAATTAAAGATACATACAAAGGAGAAATTAATATGATAAGCAATGAAATTAATGAAAAAAAACTTCAAGGGATGGGCTAAGCATCAGATGTGATTCAGCTAAATGGAGAACTAATAAACTAAAAAACAAATCTAAAGAAAATATCAGACTAGATCATGTTAATGGACAAAGAGAAAGACAATATTGCCTAGCAGTTAAGAATCACAGAATATAAAGTAAAATTATCCAACATACAATAGTTGGAGTTACATAGTGATAAAATGGAAGGCAACACCCAAAGGAATAGTGTCTGACAATTGTCAAGAAACGAATGCTCAGATATAAGGAGTACAACATATTCCAAACAAAGTAAATAAAGAAGAATCTGCAGTTTGGAAACTTCAGAGTAAAACTGTGGAACACCAAAGATAAAGAAAAGATTTTAAAAATGATGAAGAAGAGGCCGGGCATGGTGGCTCACACCTATAATCCCAACATTTTGGGAGGCCGAGGTAGGTGGATCACTTGAGGTCAGGAGTTTGAGACCAGCCTGGCCAACATGGTAAAAACCCGTCTCTACTAAAAATACAAAAATCAGCCTGGCATGGTGGCAGGTGCCTGTAATCTCAGCCACTCAGGAGGCTGAGGCAGGAGAATCACTTGAATCTGGCAGGCAGAGGTTTTAGTGAGCAGAGATCGCCCCACTACACTCCAGCCTGGGTGACAGAACGAGACTCCATCTCAAAAAAAAAAAAAAAAATAGTGACGAAGAATAAAATAAAAGATTTTTTTAGGGAATGACAAGTTGACAGTTCAATAATCAAATAGTAATAATGGGAGTCAAGATACAGGGGAATAATATTTGTAATATAATGAGAGAAACAACAATCAACCTAGAATTGTAAATCTGGTGAAACTATCACTCAAGAACAGTGGCAGAGTAAAGATATTTTCAGATAAACAAATCATTCTACTCACTGAACCTCACCAAAAAAAATTCTAAAGTATGTGCGAAAGAGTAAAGTGATCCCAGAAGAAAGGTCTGAAATGCAAGAAAAAATGGTAAAAAAAAAAAAGTAGACATATAAGTGAATCTAAATAATTATTGATTCTATAAAAAGATAAATTAGAAATCCTAATTTGAAGAATTAAAAAATGCGAAATATCTAGGCAATAAGGACACATAATTCAGGTTGGAATGACTGGAGCTAAAGTGGCTTCCTTGTACAGGAAGAGGTTAAACATACTAATTTACTTTCAACTTTTTAAACTTCATTATGCATACATCTAGAGTAACAGCTAAAAGAAATAGAATCATAGAAGGAAAGAAAGGAATAAAGTGAGAAAAGACCAAACAAATCAAAAAAGAGCAAAGGGGGAAAAATGAAACATAAGAAAATCAGAACAAAAAGCATTACATAATACAATAAAAATGAATTCATAATAGCAATGAATATAAGCTGACTTATTAAACTATCATGTGAACTATTAAAGATAAAGATTATCAGACCAAACTCAACAAATTTAGTGACATGGCATCTACTAGAAACGTATCTAAAAACCAGAAAGTTTGAAAAACTGAAAAATGAGAAAACATATACAAGCAAGTACTGACAAAAGCCATGAAACTTTTATTTACCAGATAAAATAGACCTTTAAAGCAAAAGTATACCAGAGACATAAAGAAAGTTACTATATAATAATGAAAGGTTCAATTCACTGGGAAGATATAAGGTTCTAAATGGAAATGTGCCTAGTTCAAAAGCCTTTCAATGTGTTAAAGCAAAAGTTGACAGAATAAAGGTGGAGAAATTTCAAATCTACCATCATAAGAGGTTGTCACATACTTCTTGGTAGTTGATGGATTAAGCAAACCTAAATATCTGCAAAAATAAAAATGACTTGAACAATCAAATTTGAAAATATGATGTACTTAATGCAACTGAAACGATTTCTAACAATAGGAAAATATATATTATTTTCAAGCACATATGAAACATTTTAAAAAATTGACGCCCATGAAATAATCCTTGACAGAATCTATAGGATTGATATCATACAGACCATGTTCTCTATCCACAGTGTGATTACGTTAATTTCAACAAAAATTTGTTTAAAAATTTTTTTCCAAAAAAAGAAAGTAAATAGGCTTTTCAAAAAAATCAAAAGTGAAGTTAGATAATTCTTAGTACTAAATGACTATGAAATATGAAAATTTCAAAATTAATGAAATAGAGCTAAAGCAACTCTTAAAGGGGAATTTATAACCTTAAATAGTTATATTAGGAAAAATTAAGTATATGAATTAACAAACTAAATATATAAATTAAGAAGTTACAATAACAGAATAAACTTGGAGAAAGTAAAAGAGGAAATAAATAAAAGAACATAAACAAAATAGAGCACAAAGATAAAACACTATAACTAATGACTCCCAAACTTAACATGTCCACAAAGATAATCCATGAACTACAGTTCATTGTGGCCAACACTTGACATCTCCATTGAGATATCAATGGAGTATCCATCCATCAGATGGGTTTCAGTAGCCATCTGAAACCCAATGTGAGCTCCTGATTTTCACTCCAATTTTTTCACCCCAATCCATCCATCCTGTTACCCCTAGGCTTGCTCATTGAGCAATCTTCTCTCAGTTCAATGGTAAATCCATTCTTCTAGTTTCTCAAGGCAAAACCCTGGGAGACATCTTCATTTCTCCTTTCTCACACACCATATCCAGTTAGTGAGAAAATCCTATTGGCTTTTCTACCAATTTGATAACTCAAGGACTCTAAAGTAGAGAAACCCCACAAGCATTCTGTTACAAATCTTGATATAATTTAATGCCAGAGTCGGCATGAAATTTAAAAGGCACCATATACTTGAGTTATAGTGCTAAGAATCTAGTAAGACAAAAGAAAATTTAGAGGCTTAGAACACTGCAGCTGGAGAAGAAAGGACTGGCAAAGTATAGGTAAATGAATTGTAAACAGCATAGAGAAAAAGTAATATGAAGGAAATAGTAAGATTATGTGGGAATTTCTTCTATGCTTCTAAAATGCCGTCTTAGTTATTAGAACATAGACATTTTTGTCTAATAAATAAATATCCAGAACACACAAATAAAAATGATAAAAAAGCCTCTCTCCTAACTTTAAAAAAAAAAAAAAAGTCAACGTAATATATAAAAAACCAGTTGGGGTCTAGTCCTGGCTCTGGCACCTAGCAGATGAGTTGGCAAAGGCAATACAACTCTTTGTGCTTTGGCTTTCTCTTCTGTAAAAAGGAAGGCAGACATTCTGTTATCACAAAAGTATTAGGTTGGCACAAAAGCAATTGCGGTTTTTCCTATTACTTGTGCGCGAACCTAGTATCTTCCGCCTCAGAGAGCCATGATTGCAGGAGATAGGATATCCAACTGCACTACTGCTGTGATGTGAACCCAACTACCTGTCCCCACCCCTGTGTGCAAGAGCACTCAGCCGAACTTCCATTGCTGGTGTGAACATGGCAAAGACACTGGTAACCTCAGCCCTCCCTGCACCACCGCCACCACCACCGCCAGTGTGAACGCATGTACTGATACCAGTGGCCCTGCCTCCCCGTTCCAATTCCATCACCGGCACAAACATGGAGGCAGACAGCCCCACACCATCCAGCACCCCACTCCCACTGCTGCTAGCGCAAATGTGAGCACAAACACTGGCAACTCGCCCCTGCCTGTGCCCCACTGCCACAACGAGCACACAGAAGAGTGCAACCCTGCTTCCATCGGTACTCTACTCCAGCCAATGTGTGTGCACCCTACTGCGCTAGCATGCTTGAGCAGGCACAGATCCCACTGCCCCAATGAAGTGCTTTTACTAATACTGACTATCAGACTGCTGTGCCCAGCGGACCAGGAGCACCTTGGCCCCTCCAGCACAGCAGATTCCTAACTTCCAGGGGCCAGAGAACAAAGTTGGGGGTCCAGTACCAGCCCTCCATAGTTGGAGCATGCAGAACAGGAGGGCCGAGCTAAACCTTGGCCCCCTAAAATCCTCCAGAAGCAAACCCAGTCAATTGAACCCAACTGAAACCAAAATCAAACCCCAAAAGCATCAAAGAAGATAAAAGCAAAAAAAAAAAAAAAAAACAAAAAAAAAAACCATCCAAAGGACAGCAACTTCAAAGACTGAAGGAACATCAGCCCACACAGATGACACAGAACCAGAGCAAGAACTCTGGCAACTCAAAAAGCCAGAGTGTCTTCTTACCACTAGTTCCCCAGCAATGGTTCCAGGCTGAAAAGGTTGAAATGACAGAAATAGAATTCAGAATATGGATAGGAGTGAAGATCATCAACATCTAGGAGAAAGTTGAAACCCAATCCAAGGAATCTAAGGAATACAATGAAACAATACAGAAAATAAAAGATGAAATGGCCATTTTAAGAAAGAAACAAACTTATCTGATAGAGCTGAAGAATTCACTTCAAAAATTTCAGAACACAATTGCAAATATTAAAAAGCAGAATTGATCAAGCTGAGGAAAGAAGCTCAGAGCTCGAAGACTGGTTCTTCAAAATAACTCAGACAAAAATAAAGAAAAAACAATAAAGATGAATGAAAAATGAATTTCTCAAAGGGTAATATGGGATTACGTAAAGAGACCATTTGAGAAACATGGGATTATGTAAAGAGACCAAATCTATGATTTACTGGCATCCCAAAAGAGAGGGCGAGAAAGCAACTTGTAAAACATATTTTAAGATTTCATCCATGAAAATTTCCCAACCTCGCCAGAGAGGCCAACATTCAAATTCAGGAAATGCAGAGAACCCCTGCAAGATATTATACAAGACAACCATCCCTAAGACACATAGACATCAGATTTTCCAAGGTCAAAATGAAAGAAGAAATGTAAAAGGCAGACAGAGAGAAGGGGCAGATCATCTACAAAGAGAACCCCATTGGGCTAACAGCAGACCTTTCAGCAGAAATGCTACAAGTCAGAAGAGATTAGGGGCCTATATTCAGCATTCTTAAAAAAAAAAAAAAGAAATTCCAACCAAGAATTTCATATCCAGCCAAACTAAGCTTCATAAACAAAGGAGAAATAAGATACTTTCAGACAAGCAAATACCAAGGGAATTCATTACCACTAGACCTGCCTTACAAGAGGTCCTTAAAGGAGTGCTAAACATGGAAAGAAAAGATTGTTACCAGCCACCACAAAAACACACTTAATCACATAGACTATTGGCACTATAAAGCAACCACACAATCAAGTCTGCATAATAACCAGCCAACAACATGATTACAGGATCAAATTCACACATATCAATATTAATCTTGAATATAAACAGGATGAATTTCCCAGGTAAAAGGAACAGAGTGGCAAGTTGGATAAAGAAGCAAGACACAATGGTAGGTTGTCTTTAAGAGATCCATCTCACATGCAATGACACCTATAGGCTCAAAGTAAGTAAATGGATGGAGAAAATCTACTGAGCAATGGAAAACAAAAAGTAGGGATTGCTATTCTAATTTCAGACAAACAGACTTCTAACCAACAATGATCAAAAAAAGACAAGGGCATTATATAATAGTAAAGGGTTCAATTCAACAAGAAGACCTAACTATCCTAAATACATATGCACCAAACACAAGAGCACCTAGATTTATAAAGCAAGTTCTTAAAGACCTACGAAGAGACCTAGACAACCACATAATAATACTGGGAGACATCAACACCCCACTGACACCATTAGACAGATCATTGAGGCAGAACACTAACAAAGATATTCAGGACCTGAACTTGACACTTGAGCAAATGGACCTAACAGACGTCTACAGAACTGTCCACCCCAAAACAACAGAATATACATTCTTCCCCTCTGCACATGGCACATATTTTAAAATCTACCACACAATAGGCCATAAAACAATCCTCCACAAATTCAAAAAAGCAGAAATCATGCCGAGCACACTCTCAGATCACAGCACAATAAAAATAGAAATCAATACAAAGAAAATTGCCTCAAGCCATACAATTACATGGAAATTAACCTGCTCCTGAATGACTTCTGGGTAAACAATGAAATTAAGGCAGAAATCAAGACATTATTTGAAAATAACAAGAACAAAGATGTAACAGAATCTCTGGGATGCAGCTAAAGCAACATTAAGAGGGAAGTTTATAGGCTGAACACCCACATCAAAAAATTAGAAAGATCTCTCATTAACAACCTAACATCACATGTAAGGGAACTGTAGAAATAAGAACAAACCAACACCAAAGCTAGCAGAAAACAAGAAATAACTAAAATCAGAGCTGAACTGAGGGGAATTAAGACATGAAAAACCATGCAAAAGATCAATGAATCCGGGAGTTGGTTTTTTGAAAGAATAAATAAGATAAATAGACTGCTAGCTAAACTAATAAAGAATATCCAAAGGAACACAATCAGAAATGTCAAAGGAGACATGACCTCCAACACCACAGAAATACAAGTAACCATTACAGACATGAACAACTCTATGCACACAAACTAGAAAACCTAGAAGAAATAGATAAATTCCTGGAAACATACAGCTTCCCAATATTGAACCAGGAAGAAATTGAATCAATGAACAAACAAATCACAGGTTCTAAAACTGAATCAGTGATAAAAAGCCTATGAATAAGAAGAAACCCAGGACCAGATGGATTCACAGCTGAATTCTACCAGATGTATAAAGAAGAGCTGGTGCCATTCCTACTGAAAGTATTAAAAAACAAAACCTGAGAAGGAGGGACTCCTCCCTTACTCATTCTATGAGACCAGCATCATCTTGATACTATAACCTGGCAGATATACACAAAAAACAGAAAACTTCAGGCCAATATCCTTGAAGAACATAAATGCAAAAATCTGCAACAAAATACCAGCAAACCAAACCCAGCAGCACATCAACAAACTAATCTATGATCAAGTAGATTAGAGCCTATGATCAAGTAGTCTGTAAGCTCTGGGATGCAAGATTGGTTCAACACATGCAGATGAATATATGTGATTCATCACATAAACAGAACTAAAAACAAAAATCTCATGATCATCTCGATGCAGAAAATGTTTTCAATAAAACTCAATATCTCTTCAAGTTAAAAACCCTCAACAAACTGGGCATTGAAGGAACATACCTGAAAATAATAAGAGGCATCCATGACAAACACACAGGCAACATCATACTGAATGGTCACAAGCTGGAAGCATTGGTTTTGAGAACCAGAACAAGACAAGGATGCCCACTCTCACCATTCCTATTTAACATAGTACTGGAAGCCCTAGCCAGAGCAATTGGGCAAGAGAAAGAAATAAAATTCATCCAAATAGGAAGAGAGAAAGTCAAACTCTGTTTGCAGACTAGATGATACTATACCTAGAAAACCCATAGTCTCTGCCCAAAAGCTCCTTGATGTGATAAACAACTTCAGCAAAGTTTCAATATACAAAATCAATGAACAAAAATCAGTAGCATTTCTATACTCCCAGAAAGTCCAAGTTGAGAGTCAAATCAATAAAGCAGTCTCATTCATAATAGCCACAAAAAGAATAAAATACACAGAAATACAGCTAGCCAGAGAGGTGAAAGATCACTACTATGAAAATTACAAAACACTGCTCAAAGATATCAGAGATAACACAAATGGAAAGACATTCCATGCTCATAGATAGAAAGAATCAATATTGTTACAATGGTCATATTACCCAAAGCAACTTACAGATTCAACACTATTCCTATCAAACTGCCAACAACATTCTTCACAAAACCAAAAAAAAACTATTTAAAAATTAATAGGGAGCAAAAAAGAGTCTAAACAGCCAAGACAATCCTAAGCAAAAAGAACAAAGCTGGAGACATCACATTACCTGACTTCAAACTATACTACAAGGCCATAGTAACTAAAATCACGTGGTACTGGTACAAAAACAGGCACATAGACTAATGGAACAAAATAGAGAGCCCAGAAATAAGGCTGCAATCATCTGATCTTTGACAAAAACAAGCAATGCGGACAGAATTCCCTATTCACTAAATGGTTCTGGGATAACTGGGTAGCCATATGGAGCAGATTGAAACTGGACCCCTTTCTTATATCATATACAAAAAATCAACTCAAGGTAAAATCTAAAACTGTAAAAACTCTGCAAGATAACCTAGGAAATACCATTCTGGACATAGGACCTGGCAAAGATTTTATGACAGAGATGCCAAAAGCAATTGCAACAAAAATAAAAATTGACAAATGGAACCTAATTAAACTAAAGAGCTTCTGCACAGCAAAAGAAACTATCGACATAGTAAACAGACAACCTACAGAATGGGAGAATATATTTGCAAACTACACATCCAACAAAGGTCTAATATCCAGAATCTATAAGGAACTTAAACAAATAACAAGCAGAAAACAAACAACCCCATTAAAAAGTGAGCAAAGGACACGAACAGACACTTTTCAAAAGACATACACACAGCCAACAAGCATATAAGAAGATGCTCACCACCACTAATCATTAGAGAAATGTAAATTAAAATCACAATGAGATACCATCTCACACCAGTCAGAATGGCTATTATTAAAAAGTCAAAAAATAACAGATGCTGGTAAGGATGTGGAGAAAAGGGAATGCTTATATCCCACTGCTGGTGGGAATGCAAATTAGTTCAGCCATTGTGGAAGGCAGGGTGGCGATTTCTCAAAGAATTTAAAACAGAACTACCATTCAACCCAACAATCCTATTACTCAGTGTATACCCAAAGGAATATAAATCATTCTACGTAAAGACACATGCATACTTATGTTCATTGTAGCACTATTCACAACAGCAAAGACATAGAATCAACCTAAATGCCTATCAAATGGTAGACTGGATAAAGAAAATGTGGTATATATACACCGTGAAATACTACACAACCATGAAAAGGAACGAGATCATGTCCTTTGCAGCAATATGGATAGAGCTGGAGGCTATTATCCTAAGTGAACTAAGACAGAAACAGAAAACCAAATACTACATGTTCTCGCCAACAAGTGGGAGCTAAACATTGAGTACACAGGAACACAAAGAAGGGAACAACAGACACTGGGCCTACTGGAGGGCAGAGGGTGGTAGCAGGGAAAGGATTGAAAAACTACCTATCAGATACTATGCTTATTACCTGGGTGACAAAATAATCTGTACACTAAAGCCCCATGACACACAATTTGCCTATATAATAAACCTGCACATGTACCCCTGAACCTAAAATAAAAGTTAAAACAAAGAAACATCTGAGCAACATATAGTCTTTGACTAAAGCCTGACCATAAAACTGACAACTAAAGTCCGCATGTTTCTTAATAATGAAGGCTTAGCTCTCTACTTCTGGGCATATTCACATAATCTATCTGTGAGGTCTTATTCTGTATCAAAAATTATGATGTGTATATTTAATCAATGGCTTCTGTTCTTATTGAGTATTAACATATCAAAACAGTATGTGCTAATTGGACATAATAACAGCTAAAACTTTAGAACTAATAGAAAATAATGACTAACATTTATTTAGCCCTTGCATTTAGGCCCTATGCTAAGCAATTTTCATGCAGTTTCTCGTTTATTCTTACAAATAGATTATAATTTAGTTATTGGTAAGCTTCTTGGCAGCAGGGACCTAGGCTACCCTGCTTTCCTCTGAATACTGCCTGGCATCAAAGTTCTCTTGGGACATATCGAGAGAGAGACTAAACAAAACAGATATTATTGCTTCCATTTTACACATTAGAAAACTGAAGCTTGGAGATATTAGGGGACACATTGGTAAGTAGCATAGCTGGAATCTGAACCCAGGTTTGTTTGATTGCAGAATCCATGCTTTGAACCACACTATCTTTGCCCTACTTGGTCACTGACTCTTGAGTTGTCTGAATTGGGAGAATGTTATCTCTTATGCAATTATACTTAATTTTGAACTTCCCGAAGACCAGAATTCAGTTGAGTGTATTTTTGTTAAGCAATTTGTAATTTATTTAAGTCAAAGAAATTACAGGCCAATTCAAGGAATATTTGCCTCCAGTTCCTCAAATATAAAAGAGTTAAAAAAAAAAAAAGTGAAAACGTTTTCCCATCAAGGTGGCAGTAGAAAACTGATGTGAAGGAGGATAAATGGCCCTACTACTAAGTGTGGTTCCTGGCAGTGTGGACGTTACCCAGAAGGCTTTTTTTGAGAAATGCAGAAGCTCAGACCCACTCAGATCTACTAGATCATCCTCTGCATTTTACAAAATGCCCAGAGTTCTCTACTCTGGCTGCACTTCAGACTCCACAGTTAGTTTTTTTAAAGCTACTGATGCAGAGACCTCACACCGGGGATTTGGATTTAAATGGGCATTAATTGAGTGTCATTCAGACAATTTTTTTTTCTGAAGTTCCCCAAGTGAGCCTAAGGAACAACTAGTGTTGAGAACCACTAGAATTATAAGCCTGAAAACCATAAAGTCCAGATTCTTTTCCCAGTGCCCCCACTTGCTTGAGCAAATCATCTGGCTTCTCTAGGTCTGCCTTTTAATCTATTTAATAAAGATGATGTTTAGCCTGCCTACTTAAGGGGAGTTGTAACAGACACAAAAAGCTTTGAGAAGTTTAAAGCACCATTGCATAGCATTATTTTTATTGTGCTTAACTACAGTTATCATCTATTGTGCAGTATCATTTTTTTAGAAATTTAGAAATAGTGAAAGCAACTGAAGCTGTTCAAGTTCCTTAAACCTGCATAAGAAATAACAGAAAAGCATCAGAACTAAACCCAATTCAGGGTCACTGTTGTGCAACACTGATTCTCAGCCCAAAGTATAACTAAAATGATTATTGGATGGAGAATATACCACCAAGTGAAGACACACAACACGTCTGTTCAGTATTGCTTAACTTACAGCTGAAGTGGGGACTGATTTTCTTTTGTTTTTAATGGTATGTAAAGTGCTTTTGCATCTACATCTTTCTTCTGGGTAGGCATAAAAAATATATGCTTAATCCCTATTTTAGTATCTAAAAGCTAGAATTAACCAATGGTAGATCCGTATACTACCTTTCACTAGCATATTTTTTGTAGTTATACTTAGTCAAATCTCATAATTGATAAAGTAAGAGAGAAACCATTTTTTAAAAAAATTCTAGAAATCAGGAAAATATTAAGCTTGAATATTATATTTTTATCAGATATAGTATTTTTATTGCTGATAAGTCAGTGTTTGTCTAAAAGGAAAGTCAAAAATATTTGCAATCCCTACAGCAAAAGATTGACATTTTAATGTCTTATGTGTTCAAAATTTCAACCACAAACACCAATAATAAGAATTTTATTCAAAATTCTGAGATTATAGGGCAATATGTAGTTTTTAAGGAAAGAAAGATTTGAAGTGGGGAGAAATGCTTGAAAGCAACCATTTTGTCGCTGAAAGTTAGGCATAGTTAATAGGTTAATTTCTGTTTATTGAATAAGAGAGCCCAATGCTGATTGATATAGTAATTTCAGTGTTTGCTATGGCAAATATTTAGCTCATTATCAGTTTTAATAGCATTTTGCAGAACAAGCCTTTTCTTGACATCTAGAAAATACTATTAAATTTCCCTGCATAGATACATTGTTATGACATGCAATAACTACTTGAATATAAAGGGGATTAATAATTTAAAAGGTGTTAACAAATTAGGGCCATCATTAAAAATAGACTTTGAACCATTTTGTAGCAAAATCAGATTGAGGTAATGCTCTGCTCTTATGATAAAGAATTACTGCATTAATTCTGCAAAGTGAACTTATTGCTCCTATTCGTCTCCAAAACCCTGGAGCATTAAAAGACAGGAAGAATGAAATGATCACTGCATTTTTTTTCAGGCACAACAGCTCTAATATTTCCATCACAGTTTCACAGCTCAGCCAACCTAGTTGTGTTAATGGAGGGGAAAAAATCTCTTCAAAATTGTCATCTTTTTCTTTAATTTTGCTTTTAGACTGTCTTATAAATTTGGGCCAGATTTTCTCAGACAGTTTATAGTAATAAAGAGAGAATTATATTTAACTTGAGCAACTTCGGTTTTGACTACACAGCTTGATACTGTTTTGCTTCTGACTTTTCAAAATTTAATCCATGAGTATGTTGATGATCTTATTTCCACATTTGTTACCTACTGATGGTTGGAGTTAATTTAGCTGATGGGGATAGCTAAGCGGGGTCCCCTTCCTCATCTACTGCTCCAAGGACATCCCTCCTAAAACTAAGCACTTGTCAGTACATAGGACAACCTCACAGAAATTGTTACTTGGTCAAGAGAAAATGATGGCTACACTCTCCTATTTGAATCTTCAAACTTAATACTCAATTTTCTTTATTTTGTCTTCTTTCCTCTAAAAAAATTACGTATCATAACACATTTTGAAATGCTATTTTACTTCCTGACAACTAAATTCCCTGCACAACTATTGATATAAACTGGAAAGAAAATGAAAATTGGTATAGGAATTGCGGCTATAATATATATGTTCATAGAATCATGGAATATTAAAATAAAAATGGACCTAGAAGATCACCTTATCCAACCCTTGAATTTTAAAGGTAAGGAAACTGAAGCCCAGGTATGTTAAATAGATGGTTTTCAACACACAAAGTTATGAGTGACAAGGGGGACCTCTCCATTTTTATTTTTGCAATAGCAGACGTTATTCAGGTCTGAAATTCCCCTATTTTACAATATGACCTGAGCATTTTATTGATTACAACTGTGAAGTAGAACAAATACTGCACATAGATTTAGCTGACCTAGAGCTTGACTCCCAAATCATGCATGTATCCTTGAGAAACTTACTTGAGCTCTTGTTAGTGTTAGTTTCCTTATCCACTAAATATAGACAATAATATCCTACTTCAGGTATGTCATGTGAATTAACTGAGATTACACATATGCCAAACAGCAACCTATAGATCTTTATACAAATATAAGTTATTATCATTTAGAAGAAATGTGCGCTTCCACTAAATTAAGGCATTTTGTTATCTGGGAGGGGAATTATTAGTTAGCTAACACATTAACAAGGCCCTGAAGCAATGGGACAAAACAATAAGTTTTCATTTGGGGGAGAAGAAAGGTAGAGAAAGATGTAAGGCATTGACAATTAGAACAGAACAGTGAGAGACCCAGAGCGGTTGTCAAAAACACCATTAAAAAATGGCTGCATTTTACGGTTGAGAAAATGAAAGCTTGGAGAGGTTAAGTAATTTGACCCCGGTGAACCAGGCAGAAGATGGTAGAACCAGGACTAAAACCAGGGCTCTCTGATTCTGGCTATCAGATATGATTAACTACAAGGGGAATGATTTAAAGTATCATCAATAGGATGAAATCTTTGCACTAAGATCATAAAAGAACATTCTTTTCTCATGTCAAATGCTAGAAGTGACATGTGTTATGAAGGAAACCTAAGGAAGCTCTAGTGGAATCTGTAATACCAAGTTGCTAAAGCAATAGCTAAATGATGAATAAATGTTTTGTCTACAGGATGATTTCATGAATTATTCTAAAAGAATTCCAATTGGAATTTGTCAGTTATCTTTTTTTGTCTTAATTAATTTAAGGACTGGACAACTTCTAAATGTCTATCTCTAATAATATCAATTACCCACTACCTAACTACTTCTTCCCAATTCACAATCCCTGTTACAACCCCTTCTAACCTACCTAGGGGCTGCATTTTCTTTTTGGGTTGTAAGTTGATTGAGAAAAAATTATTTAACAATTTATTGAAGCTTGTAGCTTCATACTTTGCCAAAGATCTTATAAAACCTAACACTAAAGTACATCTATACATAATGTCATTTAACCCAGTTTTGAAAATCACTGCAGTGTAATTTAGCAATAATGAGACTAATAGCTTTATCACAAACCCACTTCTAAAAAAATACTAATTCATTTTTTGTTTAATTTTTTTATCAGACAAGTTGTCCATATGCAAGAAATACATTATTAAAATATTTATTTAGAAATATTTAACCCTACCTATCCCCGCAAGACAATAAAGCTGCTTTCACCCACCAATGCTTTAAGAATGTCAGAAAGAACTATAAAAGTTATATTTGAGAGTACCAATTGGTGTAGAAGTAGAGAAAAAGAAACAGCTATGAAAATCATAACAAATGAAAAGAAGAATTTGTTCTGTGGTACTTGCCAACCCAAAGACCATGTTTACACATAATGATCTCCTGATCAAAAGCATCTTCTCTCATGTGCCAAAACTATTTGCTAACATACATGTTGCTCCTCTGCTTGGGGTTCCATAATTAGGTACTTCTTTAAGTTAACAGTTTTAAATGCAAACACCCATACAATGGTCATGGCCATTCATATACTAGAATATATTGGCTTAGTCTGATTGCTTTCTTTAGCTGAGCACAGTTGAACTAAGACACTGTGAATCCAAGTAAATAATACTTTGACTCAAGACCTCTCTGCTTCCCAGATTTACTTCATTTCTGAAGCCCCTAACTTACCTTTAGTGTTTTGCTCTCCTTGAGAATCCAGCTACCTGACCTGTATATGTGTTTACGGCAGAGGCCATATATTCCGAACAACAGTCCCCTCTAGAGAGTTGACGCTTTAAAAACATTTCTGTCAATGTTTTTAAACATTGACAGATATAAAACATTGATATAAAACATTGACAGTTGATTTATATCCTTTGAATTTGCACTCCCAGACCAAGCTCCTTTAAAACAAAATTCAGTCATAGAGTATCATCATCATTTAAAATGATAAAACTGGGCAAATGCCCAGGTCTGTCTGTCTTATGAAGGCTGCTTGTCTAATCCATTCACTCCGTTTGGGGCCACATTACAACCCAAATCAAGTGGGAGTGTTAGTGCTTAAGTAGAAACAAGGAATACCTTGTTATCACTGAAGGATCACGTACTTAGTGTGCAGAGATGCTTTCAGGAGGAAATTACAGACGATATTCTCATTTTTGTAGATAAGATAAAAATTAGGGTTTTAGTTCCAAACTTAGCCCATTAGAAATTAAATCCTGGGGCTGAGCGCGTTGCTCGTGCCTGTAATCCCAGCACTTTGGGAGGCCAAGGCAGGTGGATTATTTGAGATCAGGAGTTCCAGAAATTAAAACCTGGTTACTCAAATGCATTTTGCCTAAATGTTACCTTATGGTTTTTGGTCTCTTTTAAAGAAATGACCGAGCATTTAAATAATAATTTCACTTTATAAAGAATTACTTTCCATGAAAATTGTTATCTCTTTCACATGACTTTGTCTTAATAACAAACCTCTCTTTTTTATATTGAGGATTTAATGTTCTAAATTTTTAAAATAGCAGAGAATTACATTTTTTAACATATCTACATGTACATTCCTTTAAGTTATAAAAGACCAACAATTTTAAAATAAGCCCTAAAATTCTTCCAAACTTTTAATTGCATTTTTAAAATCTATAAAATGGTAAGTTAATACATTGAGGTCTGACATAACATTAATGAAGACTTTTTTGGTAATGCATAGAAAAATACATCAATAATTCTTATGGCTAAACTTAAAGTTAACAAGGCTGTACATGAAACGTGAGATCATGAAATCAGCAAACTGATGATCATCATGGAAAAGAAAAAGAAAGAGACAAACTCTCTTCGCAGTTGCTGTCACTATCAGTAGGCAATAAGAAAAAACACTAACGTTAGTGGTACCTCAGGACATGATCATCCTGTTTGAACTGAATTTATTCAGTACATTTCTGTTCCTCAGCACCACGCCTCCAAGCATTGCTTTACTCAACATTGTTAAAGCCTAAGTCTGGAAGTGATCCCTTTATTATAGTTTGATCATCTGCAGGTAAAACATCAAGTACAAGCGATGAAATAGAAGCAAATGATACCTATGTTCGAACATGATTTTTTTAAAAAAGGAAAAATTCTTACATAACTGAGCCTATGTATTGGTACGCTCCTAAACTGATTCTATTTTAAGATGTTTTTTTCTTTTTAAAATAATTATTTTTATTGAAGTACTTATAAACCAATTAACCAGGGAACTGAATGTCAGTAATGCCTTAAGAAATATTACTTATTGAGGTGATAAAGATTTGGAGTTGTGATAGGATATGATACTATCTGCCCTCCTCTCTCCTCCTCCCCACCCCCACAATGAGAGGGGTTAAGGCTGCATCTCTCTCGAGTAGCCCCTTGAGGTTAGCTTAGAGCAGCAGTTTTGCTTTGGAAAAAGCTGTCAGCTCTCTGGGCTACAGGAATATGCTGTTTTTAGTAAGAATCTTGTACAATACAGTAGCTATGAATTAGAATCTATTTTCTCCCCTATACCACTCTTGAAATGGAATGGATCACAGGGTGATTGAATACTGAATGCAAAACTTGTTCTGAATGTTAGAAATCACCAAGAATTTCAAATCCATATGTTAAACTTTCAAAAAGTGGTTTAACAGATGCTTTTGGGGTATATCCTCCATGTTGTGCACTTGAAACCTTACTATGTTGCACTGCCATAGCAGGAGAATTTAAATGTGAAAATTGAGTTCAGGTAGGTGCAGTCATTGTCCCACCCTCTGCCTTAAGCCATCAAACCTGTTATTTTGTGTGATATGTTTATCTAGACCAAAGTTTAGAACTTGTGTGGAGTCAGCCTGAAAAAGGAATAAGATACAGATTGAAAAGAAGAGGCTTTCTGGTGAAGTCTATAAGTGTAGCAAGTTTGGAAGTCACGGTATATGACTTCCACTTTCAGAACTCACTTTAGATGGTAACCAAGATAAAGAAACTGATATCACTTTTACTTCTGTCATCCTACTATGCTCTCTCCACTGCCTCTGTTATTCACTGAAAGAATATCTTTTTCTGAAAATGTGATATTTAACTAAATCTATCTGAACATTATTAGATAAGTACACCTGCTCATCGTGTTGCCTTAAGAGCACTAACCTAAATTCAATTGCTCATCACCCTTAAAAAACCCTTTCCAGTCTCACAATACTTAAACTTCCAGTCATTTGAATATGGATGAATGTTACATTCTACCGTACCCTACACTACATTCTGGTAGAGCTGGGAGGCCTGAGATCTATAACCACCATGCGGTGGGCTGACATGGAACTGGATTATCATCCACAAAATTCCTTGTAGTTAAAAAAAGTCAGAAATAGGAGAGAATGGGAAAGTCTGTGGGAATCAGGAAAATTCTTCATTCAAAACTCCAAGAATATATAACTGTTCAACATAAAGTTAATGAAAAGGCTCATCTCTTCCTTAACTTTATATTTACTTAATGCAGTCATATTTTGGGGAAGGAAAAAAAAGGAAACATCAGAAGCATAGTACAAGCAACAGGGAACTGGTTGAATTCAGTGTGGCTAAAGAGCCTTGTAAGGCCTAAGAAACTGAAAGCTGCACAATTACAATAAAGAGAGGTGAGAGAAGTTCTGGGTATCTAAAACTCCAAAGTACTTTAGAATAACCAAACAGGTGAGCAGAACTATTAAAAATGCAAAGGAATTGACTGCTATGAAAACTTCCGCCCTAGGGAATTGACTATAAGCCCTATATCCAGAAATAATGTTAGCTAAACAATTGCAGCTCAAAGTTTAAATAACAAAGCTTTCTTTGGGCTGTCACATTGTAGATTATGGGCATATATTGCTTATATATTTTGTTTACTTTTTTTGAAATAAATAAAAAAATATTTTCCACATTCTGGAAAATATACCAGGAATCCAAAAAAGTGGCAAATTATACTTCAGTTACATTCCTTAGTAGTAGACAAGCCAGGCAAACTATGAGTCTGAGGTCACTGAGAAATCAAAATGCATTTTATGATTACTTGAATCATGTTTTTAGAAGGAGGAGAAAAAGGGAAGATGACTAGGCTAGATAAACAATTTCTAAATCCAGATGTCTCAAAGCAGTGATCCTGTGTTAATTATGGCACCATTTCTTGAAATAGAAATAGAACATACCACAGTTAATAGAATCACTGTTTCAGTGAACCCTAATTGTGTATTTAACTGTTGCCTGCTGTATACTTTATCCAAGGAGATGATTCTTTGTTGACTGTAACAGCAGTGGGATCTCAGTAAGAGATAGCTGGCTTTTACACAGACTACATTGCCTTAAGAGACATTGAGACTCACAGGAAAAAAAAAAAAAAAGAAATTACACTGATTCAATAGATATACTGCTGAGAGCTTTCTATTATATTCCTACCTCAGACATTGTACCACCATTAAATTCACATATTCAGTCCCTGGGAATCAGGCCAGCCTGACACACAAGTTTGGCTGAAATGAATCTACTGTATTAGTTTTTGTGAAAATGATGGAGCTCTGTGGATTCAAGATCAGTTCTATTTTTCAAGCAGTCAAAGCCCTATGAAACTAAGCAAATAAACCTTAATAAGAGACAAAACGAAAGGAAGCTTAGCAGAGATAAAATTGAATAACAAAAGCAAGCAGACTGCCATAAGACATGATTTGAGCCCAGAAAAACAACACAAGGTCATTGATTTGGCAGGTTTTTGTTTTTTTGTGTTTTTTTTTTTTTAAATCTGCTAACAGGCAACATGTCTTTAAACGTCTTTTAAGAAGAATGTCCGTCACAAAGGCATAATTTTAATCGGAATTCTTACAACGTTTCTCAAATTCCTAAGGGCATTCAGCTCCACTCAAATTAGTAACTCAGATAAATCATCATTAATTAGCTAATATAAGCCAGCAGGTGGTTTTGAGCCCAGAGACATTCCCTGGTTATTTAAATTATGTATACTACACCATACTAAAAAAGAGTAAGTAGAAGGGAGCAACAGAGACAAGTCTACAAAAAAAAAAAAAAAAAACCTACTCTGTTTAGGGAAACTACTCAACTAAAATCTCCTGCAACCTCCAAATCTAACCCAGTGGAATACAAGGCAGCTTTGACCCCCTAACTCAAAAAATATTATTCACCCACACTCAGCTCTCAATTCAACATTGATTATGCATGCAGTGTACAAAGTGTGCATTGAAGCTTACTTGAATATATTTGTTCTAGAAAAATTACCAATTACTAAAGAGTAGGAGAGAAAGAATTGTTTTCATGCATAATTTGTGACACAAGAGAATCTTCTTCATAATCTTTACGCCCTTGTGTTCTTTAATTGACCCACTCTAATTTGTGTAATTCAGGGTTACTTCCTAAACTGTAAAAAAAGATAAAAAGACCTATGCAGCTGCCTATCATCTAAGATTATATTTGTGATTGAATGATGTAGAAGATGGTTAGTTTGTATTTTTTTCCATAAGTTATTATTGGGGTTCAGGTGGTATTTGGTTACATGAGTAAGTTCTTTAGTGGTGACTTATGAGATTTTGGTGCACCTAACACTGCACCATATTTGTAGTCTTCTATCCCTCACCCCAACTCCCACTCTTCCCCCCAAGTCCCCAAAGTCCATTGTATCATTCTTATGCCTTTGCATCTTCATAGCTTAGTTCCCACATATCAGTGAGAACATACAATGTTTGATTTTCCATTCCTGAGTTACTTCACTTAGAATAATAGAATAATAGTCTCCAATCTCATCCAGGTCACTGTAGATGCTGTTAATTCATTCCTTTTTATGGCTGTGTAGTATTCCATCATATATATATATATATATATATATAGTATTTCATCATATATATATAGTATTCCATCATATTTATAGCTAGCCATATATATATAGCTAGCCAATGATCACAGCACCATTTGTTGAAAAGGGTGTCCTTTCCCCACTTTATGTTTTTGTTTGCTTTGTCAAAGATCAGTTGGCTCTAAGTATTTGGGTTCATTTCTGGGTTCTCTATTCTGTTCCATTGGTCTATATGCCTATTTCTGTACCAGTACCATGCTGTTTTAGTGACTATGGACTTACAGTATAGTTTGAAATCAGGTAGTGTGATACCTCCAGATTTGTACTTTTTGCTTACTCTTGCTTTGGCTATGTGGACTCTTTTTTAGTTCCATATGAATTTTAGAATTTTTTTTTCTAATTTTGTGAAGAATGATGGTGGTATTTTCATGGGGATTGCATTGAATTTGTAGATTGCTTTTGGCAGTATGGTCATTTTCACAATATTGATTCTACCCATCCATGAGCATGGGATGTGTTTCCGTTTGTTTGTATCATCTATGATTTCTTTCAGCAGTGTTTTGTAGTTTTCCTCATAGAGGCCTTTCGACTCCTTGGTTAGGCATATTGCTAAGTATTTTAAATTTTTTGCAGCTGTTGTAAAAGGGGGTGAGTTCTCAATTTGAATCTCTTCTTTGTTATTGTTGGTGTATAGAAGAGCTACTGATTTGTGTACATTAATCTTGTATCCAGAAACTTTGCTGAATTCTTTTTATCAGTTCAAAGAGCTTTCTGGGGGAGTCTGTAGGGTATTAAAGGTAAACAATCATATCGTTGGCAAACAGTGACAGTTTGACTTCCTCTTTACTGATTTGAATGCCCTTTATTTCCTTCTCTTGTCTGATTGTTTTGGCTAGGACTTCCAGTACTATGTTGAAGAGGAGTGGTGAGACTGGGCATCCTTTTCTTGTTCCTGTTCTCAGAGGGAATGTTTTCAACTTTTCCTCATTCAGTGTTATGTTGGCTATGGGTTTGCCATAGATGGCTTTTATTACATTAAGTTATGTCCCTTGTATGCCAATTTTGCTGAGAGTTTTAATCATAAAGCGATGCTGGATTTTGTTGAATGCTTTTTCTGCATCTATTGAAATGATCATGTGATTTTTGGTTTTAATTCTGTTTGTGTGGTGTATCACATTTATTGACTTGTGTCTGTTAAACCATCCCTGCATCCTTGGTATGAAACCCATTTGATCATGGTGGATTATCTTTTTGATATGTTGTTGGATTCAGTTAGCAAATATTTTGTTAAGGATTTTAGCATCATGTTCATCAAGGATATCAGTCTGTAGTTTTCTTTTCTGGTTATGTCCTTTCCTGGTTTTGGTATTAGGGTTATGCTGGCTTCATAGAATGAATTAGGGAGGGTTCCTTCTTTCTCTATCTTGTGAAATAGTGTCAGAAGTATTGGTACCAATTCTTCTTTGAATGTTTGTTGGTAATTTTTTAATTACCATTTCAATCTCACTGCTTGTTATTGGTCTGTTTAGGGTATCTAGTTCTTCCTGATTTAAGCTAGGAGGGTTGTATTTTTCCAGGAATTTATTCATGTCTTCTAGGTTTTCTAGTTTATGTGTGTAAAGGTGTTCATAGTAGCCTTGAATGATCTTTTGTATTTCAGTGGTGTCAGTTGTAATATCTCCTGTTTCATTTCTTAGTGAGATTATTTGGATTTTCTCTCTCCTTGGTTAATCTTGCCAATGGTTTATCAATCTTATCTTTTAAAAGAATCAGCTCTTTGTTTCCTTTATCTTTTGTATTTTATTTTTGTTTCAATTTCATTTAGTTCTGCTCTGATCTTGGTTATTTCCTTTCTTCTGTTGGGTGTGGGTTTGGTTTGTTCTTGTTTCTCTAGTTCCTTGAGGTGTGACCTTATATTGTCAATTTGTGCTCTTTTAGTCTTTTTGATGTAGGTGTTTAGGGCTATGAACTTTCCTCTTAGCACCACCTTTGCTGTATCCCAGAGGTCTTGATAGGTTGTGTCATTATTGTCATTAAGTTTGAAGAATTTTTTAATTTCCATCTTCATTTCGTTTTTGACCCAATGCTCATTCGGGAGCAGATTATTTAACTTCCATGTAATACGCATGGTTTTGAAGGCTCCTTTTGGAGTTGATTTCCAGTTTTATTCCACTGTGGTCTGAGAGAGTGCTTGATATAATTTCAATTTTCTTAAATTAATTGAGGCCTATTTTATGGCCTATCTTATGGTCTATCTTGGAGAAAGTTCCATGTGCTGTTGAATAGAATGTGTATTCTGCGGTTGTTGGATGAAACGTTCTGTATATATCTGTTAAGTCCATTTATAACAAGGTATGGTTTAAATCCATTGCTTCTTTGTTGAATTTCTGTCTTGATGACTTGTCTTGTGCTGTCAGTGGAGTATTGAAGTCCCCTGCTATTATTGTGTTGCTGTCTATCTCATTTCTTAGGTCTATTAGTAATTGTTTTATAATTTGGGGAGCTCCAGCGTTAGGTGCATATATGTTTAGAATTGTGATATATTCCTGTTGGACAAGGCCTCTTACCATTATATAATGTCCCTCTTCGTCTCTTTTAACTGCTGTTGCTTTAAAGTATGTTTTGTTTGATATCAGAATAGCTACCCCTGCTCGCTTTTGGTGTCCATTTGAATGAAATGCCTTTTTCCACCCCTTTATTTTAAGTTTATGTGACTCCATATGTTCTAGGTAAGTCTCCTGAAGGCAGCAAATAGTTGG
Source organism: Pongo pygmaeus (assembly GCF_028885625.2). Taxonomy (NCBI): domain Eukaryota; kingdom Metazoa; phylum Chordata; class Mammalia; order Primates; family Hominidae; genus Pongo; species Pongo pygmaeus. The sequence continues at coordinate 159,638,858 of NC_072376.2, read as the reverse complement.
TTTGTGAGTTCTTATCCATTCTGTGGTCCTATACCTTTTAAGTGCAGCATTTAAGCCATTTACAGTCAATGTTAATATTGAAATGTGAGGCACCGTTGCATTCATTGTGCTCTTTGTTGCCTGTGTACTTTGTTTTTTTTTTTTTTGGTTTTGGTTTTTGCTTTTTAACTTGTATTTTTGTTTTAGAGGTCTTGTGTGATTTATGCTTTAAAGAGGTTTTATTTTGATGTGTTTCCAGGATTTGTTTCAAGATTTAGAGCTCTTTTTAGCAGTTCTTGTAGTGGTGGCTTGGTAATGATGAATTCTCTCAGCATTTGTTTGTCTGAAAAAGACTGTATCTTTCCTTCATATATGATGCTTAGTTTCACTGGATACAAAATTCTTGGCTGGTAATTGTTTTGTTTAAGGAGGCTGAAGATAGTGCCCCAATCCCTTCTAGCTTTTAGAGTTTCTGCTGAGAAATCTGCTGTTAATCTGATAGGTTTTCCTTTATAGATTACCTGGTGCTTCTGTCTCACAGCTCTTAAGATTCTTCCCTTCATGTTATCTTTGGATAATCTGATGACAGTGTGCCTAGGCAAAGATCCTTTTGCCATGAATTTCCCAGGTGTTCTTTGCACTTCTTGTATTTGGATGTCTAGATCTCTAGCAATAGGCACTGGTATCCACGGCTGAGAGACTCATAGATGGTTCACAACACAGGACTCTGTGCAGACTATCCCCAGTACCAGCCTGGAGCCAGGTAGACTCACTAGGCGGCTAGACCCAGAAGAGAGACAATAATCACTGCAGTTTGGCTCACAGGAAGCCACATCCGTAGGAAAAGGGGGAGAGTACTACATCAAGGGAACACCTCCTGGGACAAAAAAAAAAAATCTGAACAACAGCCTTCAGCCCTAGGCCTTCCCTCTGACAGATCCTACTCAAATGAGAAGAAACCAGAAAAACAACCCTGATAATATGACAAAACAAGGCTCTTCAACACCCCCCAAAATTGCACCAGTTCACCAGCAATGGATCCAAACCAAGAAGAAATCCCTGATTTACCTGAAAAAGAATTCAGGAGGTTAGTTATTAGGCTAATCACTGAGGGACCAGAGAAAGGCAAAGCCCAATGCAAGGAAATCCAAAAAATAATACAAGAAGTGAAAAGAGAAATATTAATGGAAATAGATAGCTTAAAGATAAAACAATAAAAAATTTAGGAAACTTTGGACACACTTTTAGAAATGTGAAATGCTCTGGAAAGTCTCAGCAATAGAATGGTACAAGTAGAAGAAAGAAAGTCAGAGCTGGAAGACAAGATATTTGAATTAGCCCAACCCAACAAAGACAAAGAAAAAAAGAATAAAAAAAATATGAACAAAGACTCCAAGAAGTCTGGGATTATGTTAAATGACCAAACCTAAGAATAATTGATATTCCTGAGGAAGAAGAGAATTCTAAAAGCTTGAAAAACATATTTGGGGGAATAATCAAGGAAAATTTCCCTGGGTTAGTTTGTATTGAAAATCGACTTGTCCATATGGAGGCAACTTGTCTTAATGCTATTAAAGAACTATGCCTTTACTCTTACCATCACCCTAAACAGACAGTGAAACTTTGAACAGTCTTCACAAAATATTTCTTATACAAAATTATGTTAGGTTCCAGATGCCTAATTTTATTCCGTTTTTGCTAATGTCATTCATAGTATCATTTTGAACTTCATGGATATAATGCCTACTTGATAGGATTTCTAAATCATGAGCATAATAAAACAAGTAGACATTTGAATCTGACTGCAGAATTTTTTTTTTTTTGGGACGGAGTCTCGCTCTGTCACCCAGACTGGAGTGCAGTGGCACAATCCACTCACTGCAAGCTCCACCTCCTGAGTTCACACCATTTTCCTCCTCAGCCTCCTGAGTAGCTGGAACTACAGGCACCTGCCACTACATCTGGCTAATTTTTTGTATTTTTAGTAGAAACGGGGTTTCATTGTGTTAGCCAGTATGGTCTCGATCTCCTGACCTCATGATCCACGTGCCTCGGCCTCCCAAAGTGCTGGGATTACAGGCTTGAGCCACCACACCCAGCCTGACTACAGAATTTCTTAAACAAAATCACACAGTCTGATTCTCTTTAAACCTAAAAGTTGAATTTTAGTAACTTATAATAGGTTGAGATACATGTTTAAGATCAAAAGTCTTTTGGGGTTGCAGCTTCCAAAAATAAACTAGCTTTTGGAATATAGGGTAGACTTGGTTTTGGGTCATACTTTGTGCAATCTTTGGATTTGTGATATAGAACCCTAATTTTTTAAAGAGTATTTTAAAAACATTTTATTGGGTGTATCTAAGGTATATAACATAATATTGTGGGAGATATGTATATATATATATATATATATAGTTTAAAAAAGTTACTATCGAAGCAAATTAACATATCTGTCATGTCACATACTTACTTATTTCTTCTTGATTTTGTGGCAAGAGCAGCTAAAATCTCATTTAGCATGAATCCCATATACACTACAATCTTATTACCTATAGTCCTTATGTGGTACGTTAGATCTCTAATTTGTTCATCTTACATGTCTGCTACTTTTATCCTCTGATTTACATCTCCCTGTTTCCTTTAAATGAGAAAGTTTGATGCTTCCAATTTTGTTTTTCTTTCTCAGAATTGCTTTGGCTATTCAGAATATTTTGTGCTTCCACACAAATTTTAAGATTGTTTTTCCTATTTCAGTGAAGAATGTCATTGGAATTTTGATAAGGATTGCATTAAAACTGTGTATTGCTTAGATAGTATGGACATTTTAACAATATTAATTCTTCTGATCTATGAGGACAGGTATCTTCCCATTTGTGTCTTCTTCAACTTCTTTTATCAGTGTTTTATAGATTTCAATGTAGAGACTTTTCACTTCCTTGGTTAAATTTATTCCTGTGTTTTTTTATGCTATTATTAATGGGACTTTTAAAAATTTATTTTCAATAAGGTGGCTATTTGTGTATAGAAATCCTATGATATTGGATGTTGATTTTTCCTCCTGCAATTTTACTGATTCTATTTATTGGTTCAAACCATTCTTTTGTGGATTTTTCACATATAGGATCATGTCATCTGCAAACAGAGATCATTTTTCTTCTTTCTTTCTGATTTGGGTATCTTATATTTCTTTTTCTTTTCTGATTACTCTTGCTACTACTTCCAATACTATGTTAAATAGAAGTGGTAATGATGGGCATCTTGCCTTATACTAGATCTTAGTTCATCTTCATTATTATGTTAGTTGTGGGATTTTAATAAATGGCCTTTATTATGTTGAGCTACTTTCCTTCTATACACAAACAATTGAGAGTTTTTATCAAGAAAGGATGTTAAACTTTGTCAAATGCTTTTTCCATGTCAATTGAGATAATCATGTGGTTTTAATCTTTCATTCTGTTAATGTGATGTGTTCTGTTGATTGATTTGCATAAACCAGCCTTACATGCCAGGGATAAATCCCACTTGGTCAGGAGATATAATTTTTTGATGTGTTGTTAAAATTGGTTTGCTGACATTTGATTGAGTATTTTTGCATCAACATTCATCAGCAAAATTGGCCTGTAGTTTCACTTTTCTTGTGAGGTCTTCTTTGGCTTAGGTATCAAAGTAATGCTGTCTTCATAAAATATGTTCAGAAGAGCTTAAGAAGTATTGGTATAATTCTTCTTTGAATGTTTGCTAGAATTTATCTGGTATGCTATCTAGGCTTTTATTTGTTTAAAAGATATCCAAATCTCTCTTCAGGCTTTCTAGTTCTTCCTGACTCAATCTTGGTAGGTTTTATTTTTCTAGCAATTTATTCTTTTAATCTAGGTTATCCAATGTATTGACGTATAATGGTTTGCAGTAATCTCTTATGATCCTTTTTATTTCTGAGGCGTCTGTTATAATTTCTTTTTTTTTTTCAAATACAAAATGGTGGTAGTTTATTTAACAAACAGATTTACCAAAATCTTTTTTATTTTTATTTTTATTTTTTATTATTATACTTTAAGTTTTAGGGTACATGTGCACGATGTGCATGTTTGTTACATATGTATACATGTGCCATGATGGTGTGCTGAACCCATTAACTTGTCATTTAGTATTAGGTGTATCTCCTAATGCTATCCCTCCCCCCTCTCCCCACCCCACAACAGTCCCCGGTGTGTGATGTTCCCCTTCCTGTGTCAATGTGTTCTCATTGTTCAATTCCCACCTATGAGTGAGAACATGCGGTGTTTGGTTTTTTGTCCTTGTGATAGTTTGCTGAGAATGATGGTTTCCAGCTTCATCCATGTCCCTACAAAGGACATGAAGTCATCATTTTTTATGGCTGCATAGTATTCCATGGTGTATTATGTGCCACATTTTCTTAATCTAGTCTATCATTGTTGGACGTTTAGGTTGGTTCCAAGTCTTTCCTATTGTGAATAGTGCCGCAATAAACATACGTGTGCATGTGTCTTTATAGCAGCATGATTTATAATCCTTTGGGTATATACCCAGTAATGGGACGTCTGGGTCAAATGGCATTTCTAGTTCTGGATCCCTGAGGAATCACCACACTGACTTCCACAATGGTTGAACTAGTTTACAGTCCCACCAACAGTGTAAAAGTGTTCCTATTTCTCCACATCCTCTCCAGCACCTGTTGTTTCCTGACTTTTTAATGATCGCCATTCTAACTGGTGTGAGATGGTATCTCATTGTGGTTTTGATTTGCATTTCTCTGATGGCCAGTGATGATGAGCATTTTTTCATGTGTTTTTTGGCTGCATAAATGTCTTCTTTTGAGAAATGTCTGTTCGTATCCTTGGCCCACTTGTTGATGGAGTTGTTTGTTTTTTTCTTGTAAATTTGTTTGAGTTCTTTGTAGATTCTGGATATTAGCCCTTTGTCAGATGAGTAGGTTGCAAAAATGTTCTCCCATTCGGTAGGTTGCCTGTTCACTCTGACGGTAGTTTCTTCTGCTGTGCAGAAGCTCTTTAGTTTAATTATATCCCATTTGTCAATTTTGGCTTTGGTTGCCCTTGCTTTTGGTGTTTTAGACATGAAGTCCTTGCCCATGCCTATGTCCTGAATGGTATTGCCTAGGTTTTCTTCAAGGGTTTTTATGGTTTTAGGTCTGACATGTAAGTCTTTAATCCATCTTGAATTAATTTTTGTATAAGGTGTAAGAAAGGGATCCAGTTTCAGCTTTCTACATATGGCTAGCCAGTTTCCCAGCACCATTTATTAAATAAGGAATCCTTTCCCCATTTCTTCTTTTTGTCAGGTTTGTCAAAGATCAGATAGTTGTAGATATGCGGCATTATTTCTGAGGGCTCTGTTCTGTTCCATTGGTCTATCTGTCTGTTTTGGTACCAGTACCATGCTGTTTTGGTTACTGTAGCCTTGTAGTATAGTTTGAAGTCAGGTAGCGTATGCCTCCAGCTTTGTTCTTTTGGCTTAGGATTGACTTGGCAATGTGGGCTCCTTTTTGGTTCCATATGAACTTTAAAGTAGTTTTTTCCAATTCTGTGAAGAAAGTCATTGGTAGCTTGATGGGGATAGCATTGAATCTGTAGATTACCTTGGGCAGTATGGCCATTTTCACGATATTGATTCTTCCTACCCATGAGCATGGAATGTTCTTCCATTTCTTTGTATCCTCTTTTATTTCATTGAGCAGTGGTTTGTAGTTCTCCTTGAAGAGATCCTTCACATCCCTTGTAAGTTGGATTCCTAGGTATTTTATTCTCTTTGAAGCAATTGTGAATGGGAGTTCACTCATGATTTGGCTCTCTGTTTGTCTGTTATTGGTGTACAAGAATGCTTGTGATTTTTGCACATTGATTTTGTATCCTGAGACTTTGCCGAAGGTGCTTATCAGCTTAAGGAGATTTTGGGCTGAGACGATGGGGTTTTCTAGATATACAAGCATGTCATCTGCAAACAGGGACAATTTGACTTCCTCTTTTCCTAATTGAATCCCCTTTATTCCCTTCTCCTGCCTGATTGCCCTGGCCAGAACTTCCAACACTATGTTGAACAGGAGTGGTGAGAGAGGGCATCCCTGTCTTGTGCCAGTTTTATAATTTCTTGACTTTCATTTTTTATTTGCATCTTCTCTCCTTTTTATTAGACTAGCTTAGAGCTTATCAATTTTATTTTCTCAAAAAAAAACAGTTCTTAGTTTTATTGATTCATTTTATGATTTTTCTATTTTGTATTTGATTTATTTCTGTTCTGATTTTTATGATTTCCTTCCTTCTGTTTAGTTCTTCTTTTTCTAGTTCCTTGAGGTATAATGTTAAACTTTTCATGTGAGCTCTTTCATCTTTTTTAATGTAAGTGTTTGTTGCCACAAATGTCTCTCTTACAACGGTTTTTGGTGTATCCCATACATTTTGGTATCCTGTGTTTCCATTTTCATTTGTCTCAAGACATTTTTAATTACACTTTAGATTTTCTCTTTGATCCGTTGGTTGGTCAGGAGGATGTTGTTTAATTTCCACAATTTGTGAATTTTCCAAGATACCTTGTGTTATTGATTTTTATTTTCATACCACTGTGGTCTAATATGATTTCAGTCTTCTAAAATTTGTTAAGACTTGTTTTGTGGCCTAACGTATGGTCTGTCCTGAAGAACGTTTCATGTCCACTCGTGAAAAATGTGTATTTTCTGCTGTTTGGTGGAAAGTTCTGTATATGTCTGTATGTCCATTTAGTCAAAAGTGCAATTCAAGTACCAGTATTTATGAATTAATTTTATGTCTTATTGATTTATCCATTTAAAGTGGGGTATTGAAATCTGCTACTATTATTGTACTGCTATCTATTTTTCTCTTTGTGTTCATCAATATTTGTTTTGTGTATTAAGGTGCTCCAATGTTGGGTGCATATATATTTACAGTGATTATGTCCTCTTGGTGAACTGACACCTTTATCAATAAATAGTGACCATCTTTGTATCTTGTGACAGTTTTTGACTTGAAGTCTATCTTATCCAATATAAGTGTAGTCACTTCTGCTTTTTTTTGGTTACCATTTATGTGGGGTGTCTTCTTTCATCACATTCAGCCTATATATGTCTTTAAGCTTAAACAGGGCTTTTGTAGGAAGCGAATATTTAGGTATTTTTTTAAATTCATTTAGCCACTCTGTATCTTTTGATTGGATAATTTAATCCATTTATGTTCAAAGTTATTATCGATATAGGTAAAGACTTATCACTGCCATTTTGTTGTTTTCAGATTGTTTTATAAGTCCTTTGTTCCTTTCTTCCTCTCCTGTTGTCTACCTTTGTGATTTGATAGTTTTCTGTATTGCTAAGCTTAGGTTCCTTTCTCTTTATCGTTTGTATATCTGCTATAGTTTTTTGTTTTGCGATCACCATGAAACTTACCTTTAAAAATCTTATAATCTGCTATTTTAAGCCAATAATAATTTAACCTCTGTTGCATACAAAACCTCTAGACTTATACCCTCCTTCCTCAACAAGTTATGTTTTTGATGTCACAATTTACATCATTTTATATTGTACATTTCTTAACAATATATTGTAGCTTTGGTTATTTTTGGTCATTTTTATTTTTAACCTTCATACTAGAGATGTATATGTGATTAACATACGACCATTACAGTATAGGAGTATTCTAGATTTGATTATGTATTTATCTCTACTAGTGCATTTTCTGTTTTTAAATGTATTAATGATAGTAATTATTATATTTTCCTTTTGGCATGAACTTTCTTAAATGTTTCTTAAAAGGCAGGTATAGGGCCGGGCGCAGTGGCTTATGCCTGTAATCCCAGCACTTTGGGAGGCTGAGGCGGGCAGATCACAAGGTCGGGAGATTGAGACCATCTTGGCTAACACTGCGAAACCCCGTCTCTGCTAAAAATACAAAAAATTAGCCAAGCCTGGTGGTGGGCACCTGTAGTCCCAGCTACTCAGGAGGCTGAGGCAGGAGAATGGCGTGAACCTGGGAGGCAGAGCTTGCAGTGAGCCAAGATCACACCACTGTACTCCAACGTAGGGCAACAGAGTGAGACTCCAACTCAAAAAAAAAAAAAAGCAGGTATAGTGGCAATAAATTCCCTCAGTTTTTGTTTATCTGAAAAAGACTTTATTTCTCCTTCATTATGCTTCACAAGTGGTACAGTATTCTTGGCTGGCAGTTTTTTCTTTCAGCAGTTTGAATATATCATCCCATTCTCTCCTGGCCTGCAAGGTTTCTGCTGAAAAATCTGCTGATAGTCTATTGAGGATTCCCTCATGTATGACTTGATGTTTTTCTCTTGCTGCTTTTAAAATTCTCTGTCTGTGACTTTTGTCAGTTTGATTATAATGTGCCTTGAAGCTGACCCCTTTGCATTGAATCTACTTGAGAACCTTTTTAGTTTCATCAATCTGGATGTCCTTATCTCTCCCAGGACTTGGGGAGTTTTACCCATTATTTGATTAAGTATGCTTTTTTTCCCTTTCTCTGTCTCTTCTTCTCTGGAAGTCCATAATTCAAAAATAAATAAATAAAATAAATAAATTTAATACTATGCCATAAGTCCCATAGGCTATCTTCACTCTTTTATTCTTTTTTCTTTTCTTTTCCTCTGATGGAGGTCGTTTCAGAAGACCTATCTTCAACTTTACAGATTCTTTCTTCTCTTTGATCTAGCCTGCTGTTGAATCTCTTTATTATATTTTTTATTCTGTTGATTCAATTCTTCAGCTCCAAATTTGTTTGGTTCTTTTTATGATATCTTTTTAGTTTGTTTTGAGACAGGGTCTTACTCTGTCACCCAGGCTGGAGGACAACAGTGAGATCACAGCTCACAGTAGCCTTCAACTCGTGGGCTCAAGCGATCCTCCTACCTCAGCCTCATGAGGACTACAAACATGCACCACCACACCTGGCTTTTTTTTTTTTTTTTTTGGTAGAAATGGGGTCTCACTATGTTGTCAGTACTGGTCTTGAATTTCTGGCTAAAAGCAATCTTCCTGCCTTGGCCTCCGAAAACACTGGGATTACAGGCATGAGCCACCACATCCAGCCAATGTATATCTCTGTTGAATTTCACATTCAGATCATAAATTATTTTCTTGATTTCATTAGCTCATCTCTCTATTGTATCTTACTGTTTGCTTAAGATCATTATTTTGAATTCTCTTTCAGGTAATTCATAGACTTCTATTTTGGAGGGGGTCAGTTACTAGAGAATTATTGTGTTTTTTGGTGATGCCAAGTTCCTTTATTATTTCATGTGTCTTGTGTCCCTGCATTGATGTCTGCACATTTGGTCACCTCTTCTAAATTTCACAGAATAGCTTTTGTAGGGAAAGACTTTTACCTGCAGATTGGCCTGAGACAATGCCAGTTGGGCAGGGTGTGATGACTCTTGTTCCATGTGGGCACCGTGATGTAGTCTCCACGTAGCTTCTTCAGTTGCAATCAATGTTAGTGAGGACTGCAGGTGCCTCGTTGGTTTAGACTGCAGGAGTTTGTGGCAGTGGTGGTGGCTGCATAGGTTGTTAGGGCAAGGACTTTAGGGATCCTCTTGTTATTGTCACAGTGGAGATTCTTACCTGAGGGGATTGCTCTTGGTATTTGTTCTGACATGGTTCACAGGCAGTCACAGTGGTGCTGGGTTCCAGGGTACAGGTGTTTGGAGTGGCAGTGGAGCCAGGTTCCTGGGTTCAGGGTCTTGTGAAACTACTGTAGCAACTGGAACTTGGATGCAGGCTCACTCTCCAAGACATGAGTGGATGCAGTTCTCACATTAAGCCAGGGTCTTCTTCTAAGGCATACCCTAGAAGCTCAGGCCCTGGGATGTGATGTTAGCTGTGGTTCTGATTCTGGGGTCAGTTCACAGCACTGGTGTATCTCCAGGGAAGAAGGGATGCTCTGGAGGCACAGGCCCCACAGAGCAAGGCACAGCTGCCATTTGGAGTCTGGAAGCAACAGGGCACTCTGGCAGCTCGAGCTTCAGAAGATGAGGTACCAAACAGTGATGAATCTGGACCCTGGAATGGTGGGACATTGGTAGTAGCCTAGGCTCTGTGAGGCAGATGCAGAAGCAGCAAGGACCCAGGAATGGCAAGATGCCACTGTGACTTGGGCTCCAGCGGATGGGGAACAGCACAGCAATGACTCCAATCCCCAGAGAGGCAAGGTGCCTCAGCAGCTCAGACTATGGGGAGCTAGTCAAGTTCCAGGTAGGTGGGGTGCTGATTTCCTGGGATGTGAGGCAACACATCTCCTTGGCTCTAGAAAGCACAGCTATGTGAGTCAATGGAGCCTCTGGATCCCTAGGGGTAGGGTACCACATCAGATGTTGTGCTGGGAGATGCAACTGCTCTGGTGTTTTGGAGGCCTGAGGTCCCCAGGGTGCTGCGTCAGCTATAGGATTGGGGGCACAACTGCTCCAGTGTGCAGAAGACCTGAAGCTGCCAGTGGGTGGGACACCACATTTGCTCTGGAGCCAGGGGAATGACTGCTCCAGTAGTTAAAGTCTCCATGTTCCCAGGGGTGGGGCAACTTTACCCTATGTGGAGGGTGCACCAGTGACTGCAATGGATATGAATGGAGCAGTTCTGCGATAGCTTAGCCCTAAAAGGCAGGGCATAGCAGAAGCTCTGATTGAGGATGGCATGCTACCAGGTTCCTGTGGTGCAGTGGTAGCTGAGCCTCAGGGATGGAAGGATGTAATGACTACTCACCCCTGGAGTAGGACACACACTCTAGCAGTGGCTCCAGTTTCAAGATGGTACAGAGCAGTAGCAGTGTGACCCAGGTGGGGGACACAGCAGGACACATCATGAGCTCCTTCTCTGGGGGTAGCTCAGTGTGCAGATTCTGAAGAGCTCTCTCAGCTAGGCTCAGAGCCCTTGAGCATTGCATGAGTCTCTAATAGTAAAAACTGCAGGTGTCCACGGTGGTGATAGGGGATGCTGGGGTCCTCTAGCCTACCTTTCTTCCATAGGGAGAAGTTTCTACTGGTTCTAAGTTGATTACATCTGGGGGATGGGGTGGCAGAGGTGACATGTTTCCTTCCCTTCTCAGTGTGGCCACCTTAGGTTTCTGTGTTCTACAGGATTTCTGCTGCTGCTTTGCTATACTCCAGCACTTTCTTTTAATTATTTTGGTCAAATGTAACTGTTTATTCTTTTTGGGGGGTGGAGGAGGGAGGAAAGAGCACTACAGGTTTCTAGTCAGCCATCTTACTGACATCACTCTTAATGACATCACTTTTACTGACATCACTCTCCCAGAACCCTAAATTTATATCTCATTCTTGCTTGTATGGGGCAGAAACTAGACCAACCTAAAAAACTGGAGAAGTGAGGAACTGTTCCCTACAACATTTCTCTAAACACACTCTTTCATCTGGTGGGACAGGGGAGGGGACAGACAAATTCCTCACACACACAATAAAAATTGCCTGAAAATACTATTTTTGTCTAAACTAAAGTTATCTGGAAAATACTTGTAAACCAAAATTTTTCTATGTTTGCATATATGCCACAGGATTAAACTAAACAGAAAATTATGACTATTTTAATTTCCTGAATTTAGGGTTCACCATCAAACTATCAAACTGCATAATTTCTTCACAAATACAAATACCTAACATCATAATGTTGACCTGGTTGGAAAGTCAGTACTAAGAATATTTGGAATTTGTGATATTTTTAACATCTCTAATTCTTAATGCAACTCTCTATTCTTTGTTGAGCATACTAACGAGTCCTACACAGTGTTGTAGCCCTAGACAGTTCAGAGAAGCAAGTGCTGACTTGTTGCTCACTTCATGTAACCATGCCCTTTGATATCTTTTTTTTTAAGTTTGTAATAATGCTGTGACTACTGCTGTTCACAAATATTTTATTTATAAAATCTATCCTCCCCTAGGGCTGGTACAGAGAATCTACAAGCTGAAGGCTAGTCTATAAACTCCACTCACTCTAGGAGACTGAGCTTCTTTCTCAACATCAATCGCTGAACTGGGAGTTTAGACAGAGTAAACTAGCTGTGCCTCCCAATTGCAATATAGAAAGCAAAGTATCTCTTTGCAAATAGGTTTTCCTGTTGTGGTTGTGGCATTCTTTAGACAAAAAGAGAAACACGTTGTGAGATAACAGTGCCCATTCTTTCAGTGTTGGCACTAAAGGCCAGTACTAAAGGCAAAAGGAAAAACAAATTAGCCTATCACCATTTTTAGCTTAACACTTGAATAATAAACCTTATGTAATACTATTAAAAATATTGGGTAGCCTTTATGTATTCCACACTATTGACAATTGACTATGCTATTATATGAATTATTGAAAACAGTGTAAGAGTCAGTGTGGGGTGGTCAGAAGAGCACATTATTGTGTATCAGAAGACCTGAGGTTTCTAAAGTCACAAAGATTGTGACTATCAGCTGTAGTTTAAGCAATCTTCCACCTATCGAGTATTAAGCTTGGCTATATAGCTAAACAAGTCTAACCATTGTTCAGACTTTAGCTCAATTTCATTTAATGCCTAAAACAGGAAGGAAACTGCATTCTTTATTCCTCTCTCTTTTGCTCAGCCAAACTTTATTTGCTGCACCCCGCAGAGAACCAACAGAGAATGCTGCCATCGCTAATCAATCTGAACTTATCTCTCTCAAGGCTCAGAATCATGTGCCAGCCTCAGCTCCATGACTAGTGGTTCTCTATCTACCTGCCAGCATTTCATTTTCCCCTTCTAGTTCCAGAAGGCTCTGGTTATTGCCAATAAATCTCTTCTACTTTCTCTCACTTGGCCAGAGTTTCAATTGTCTGAGCCAAAGGCCCTGTGCCCTTTTCCTCTAGGCTCTTGCTCGACTCCTACTTTACTCATGAGTCCACCAGCTTCTGGAGCCCTCTCAAATCTGCCACTGTCTTTCTTAGACTCTTTGTCCAATATCCCCAACTGTGAACATGGCATGTGCTTGATAGAAATTGGTGGTAGTCTAATACCCATACCAGGCATCTGGGTGTTGATGTTCAGCATTATTTGTTCTCTGAATCTTGGTTAAGTGAGCTATTGATGATGAATGACAGGGATTCTTCTCCACTTTCTCCATAAATTTTCAGATTTTTATTCCTAAGATATTGGAGGTTAAGGGAATGACTCCATCTCCCCACCTTTAATACAACTCACACATCTTGTTGGGGAAGCTACATAACACACTAGCTATTCATTCATCAAACATGACTTGAATAGAAACTGTAAGCCAGACATTTCCAGGGCCTAGAAATATAAAACGAAAATATAAATGTAATCTCTGCCCTCAGAGAGCTCATACACAGACAAGGAAGCAGCTGACAATATACTTTGATAATTGGTGAGAGAGGCATATACAACAGCTGTGGGCCCACGGAGAGGCTGCCACCCATCCTGCTCAGCAGAGAGATTTCTGTCACTCAACACTGTGCTGATGGAGTAATTTAATTATGGGGCTACCCCCTTCATAGAACTAGAATGTATAGAAGAAGACGGCTTGGAAAATTGCAAGCATTTACTGAATGAATCTCATTTTATCCTGAAAGATCCATATTTGAGGCACCTATAGCTTCTATCTCTGCTACTGTTTACCTATTCACTCTCTATCTTTCTTCTCTGCCTCCCACCCCACTCCTTCTTTCCTCATCCTCCTCCTCTCTCTCTCTCTCTTTTAAGAGATGGGGGTCTCACTGTGTTGCCCAGGCTGATCTGGAACTCCTGGCCTCAAGTGATCCTCCCTCCTCAGCCTCCCAAACTGCTGGGATTACAGTCATGAGCCACTGTGCCTGGCATCTCTCTCTCTCTCTCTCTCTCTCTTTCCTACACGTACACATCCTAAGCACATATTTCCACATGGGAAACATCTAACAAAAGCCTTCTTCATTTGGAGTAAAAATGGATAAAAACCAGATACACTGGAATATTATCTGTACAGATATAGGAGTATTTCAGAGGATATCAATACTCTTTCCTTTCCCTCCTTCCCATCTCCACATCATTCTGGCCTTAACCCTCTTCTTTACCAATGAATCATATCTGGTGATGTAGGTTTGCTGGCATTTGCTCCTTGGATTGAATGAATTCTTCAAATATTCCCATTATGGGGTTCTATACATTCCTTTGATCAATTGCTCTATTAATTAGAAGGAATTTGTGAGGGAAGATCCCACTAGCTCCAATTTGTAAATATTTTCCTGAGGTCAACCCCAGATGTAAAGGGTTCACACATTGCTCATGGAGCAATTCAGTAACTGTGCAATACCCTCTTGATGGGACAATGTAGATGAAATTCTCTGTCAATTTAAAGTGCCATACAAATTTTGTATTTTCTAAAGCTAAATAAGAAGCAAAATTCTCAACAGAAGGAAATCAAAGCAATCTATAATAATCTTCAAACTAAATGCTTTCACCCTTGAATTTGGCACTTGAAGGACATTGCTGTGCTAAAGACATATGAGTGAAGTTGGACTAAATATTTCTGGGAGTGCCATAAAACCAAAGAGTGTCTTACATTCCATGCTTTGTTGTCTTTAAAACATAAAAGAAAAAAAAAGAGCAGTCTGGCTGTGCCGCTTGTTCACTTTTGAACTCTCTAAACCATCCACCTCTAATTCAACCTGACATTGCTAATTTTGGCATTAGAGTTTGAAATGAAAATCAATATCTGTTTTGAGCTTGAAAACAGAGTGACCGTACCTTGGGTAGAGCATAGCGAGGCACTTATTTTCAGTTATCTGTAAGGGAAGACATAGAAATTTCCCAAGTTAGAACACTCAAAATACACATTCAAATGAAATCTGTCTTCATGAAATTAATTATGTATTGCATTCACCCACCCTCCCAAGGCCAATTATAAAATATTTTTCAAGGTTTCTTGCATATTTTCTTTTTAAAAAAAGTGTGTCGCCAAGAATGTTTTCTACATGAAATTTAAAGTCTTTTCCTGGCCCTCCCTGGCAGGACAAGAGGTCTTTGACTAATGCTGATGGAGAGTAAAGGGCCAGAGCCTAAGGACTGATTTCTTTTGTAATGTCAGGCAAGAAGTTAGCTGATGCTTTTGCTTTAAAAAGTCCTATCTGAGGATTTTTCTTTCCATTGTGTTTTCTGTTGCCTTAGTTTGTTTCACATTTCCATTGAAATATCTTCTGAAAAGCAGATTATAGTATTTTAAATGTTTTATATAAATAGCCTGATCTAATCTCATCTTTACTTCATTCTAATACGGAGATCAACTATTTTGGTTTGAAGGAGGAAGAAAGAGGAGGAAAAGAAAGGAAAGGAGAGGGGAGGGGAGGGGAGGGAAAGAGAGGGGAGGAGAGCAGAAGGGAGGGGAGGGAAGGGGAAGGGGGGAGGGGGAGGAGCAGAAGAGGAAAGAAGGAATTGAAGTAAAGAAGGAATTGAAGTAAAGAAGGAAGGAAGGAAAGAAGGAAGGAAAGGAAGGAAGGAAGGGAAGGAAGTGGGGGAGGGAGAGATGAAGAAAGGTTAGTTTACACTGATGTGCATACAAATTTTTGTCAGTGTTTTGAAGTATTTCTTTTACTTTTAATTATTAGACGTGTTTACTAGACAAACTGTTAGCTATACCATCTCAGCTCTAAAAGATGCAGGGAGTCTTCCTTCACAGAGAGAGTGAGAAGAATTCTCACTTGTCCCTCTAGAGTTCTTTGTTAGCCCCCTGCAATACAGTTCTTTTGCTACTCCAAAAGTGCCACAGAGAAGTGCTTGTGGTTGGCTTGCAGCAGTCTAGTGTCACGAAGTGTGCACCTGCTCATAAGCTGGAAGTCAGACTGTGACCATCCAAGAGCCTTGTGTCCAGTTATACCCTTAAGCAACTGAGAAAGAAAGAAAGAAAGAAAGAAGTGAGGAGAGAAGACTCCATGGAGGCAGGATTCATTCAGCAAATGTAATAGTGATGCAAAGTGCCAACTCTGGGGCCAGATGACCTAGGTTCAAATCATGGCCTCACCATTTACCAGCTGTGCCATTTAGACCCTGTGGGCTTCTGCATATGCTTCTGTAATGTGGGAATAATAATATTATCCCAATAAGTTAAATGAGATAATGCATGTGAACCCACTAAGTTCCCACAGTGCTAACTCCCATTATGATAAAGTTCCTTGGCTGAAGGAACTGGCCACCTAGTAGAATCTGATAAGTTCTCAAATCAAGGTATGCAGTGCCATGAAGAGCTAAGGAGAAGCACCTAACTTAGGAGAAGCTTCCCGTGGAAATGCTTTTAAGTTGTGATGGGAGTAGAGTAGGAATTCACCCAGTAGCTGGAAAGAGGATAATCCAGAAAGGGCAAAGGCTCATGAGAAAACATAGTGTGTTTTAGGTATTGCCGTTGTACAGGTAGCTAGAACGTGCTAGGAATATGGCCAGAGATTCTTGGGAATGTGCAAATGTAACTGTGGCAATGTAGAGGAGGAACTGGAGATAAGAGAGACCAGAAGCAAAGAGCCCAGTTAAGAGTTATTGCAACAATCTAGGGAAGAGATGATGACCTGAATTAGGTCAATGTTCAATGGATTGGATAAAAGAGACAAATAAAGTAAGCAAAAAAAAAAAAAAGAACAATTTTTTAAGATAATTTGGAAAAGAAAGAAAAAATATATCTCTGCCCATTGTTGGACATTATGGGCTGAACAGTTCGTCCCTTGGTCTGAAGAAATGATGGCTATCCAAACCCATGCAATATCTTCTGGGGTTTTTTAATGGCTCTCTGAGCATTTGTGTCTTCCACTGGGTAAGCAAAGCCCACTCCAAAGTCAGTGGCTATTCCTGCAATAAAGTTCTTCAGTTTTTATTCCAGTATAAAAATACTTGCATATAGTCATCTAAAAGTTTCACACCCTGGATCTAAAATATGACTTATGTGTCATGTGTTTGCACTAAAATGGCCTTCTTCTCAAAATGTCAAAATAAAGATTCTTCTATTTCTAAGGCAAAGTAAGGTTCACACTACTGGGTGACTTTTCCAGGCCAGAAAGATCAATTCAGACTTCAACTCTGAAATCATTAAGGCATAAGATTGTTCTGCCATGGTTGGTGGCTCGTGCCTGTTATTCCAGCGCCTAGGGAGGCTGACTTAGGAGGGTTGTTCGAGCCCAGGAGTTTGAACCAGCACATCAAACCTCGTCTCTAAAATATTTTTTAAAAATTAGCCAGTCATGGTGGTGCATGTGCCTGTAGTTTCAGCTGCTTGGGAGGCTGAGGCGGGGGGATCACTTGAGCCCAGAAGTTCAAGGCTGCTGTGAGCTATGATCAACCCACTGCACTGCACTCAGCTAGGTGTAGTGAAGTGGCTTGAGTGAGACTCTATCTCTAAAAAATAAAAAAAAAATTATTTTAAAAATATTTGGGATGATTTTATATCTAATTTAAATTTTCCTTAATGAACTTTAAGTCTGGTACTTTGAATACCCTTCTCAATAAAAATAAAGATTTGTGTCTATCACATTTACTTATCCAAATACCCAGTTGTTCACTGAATACTGTTTTCTGCCTGAGCTAGGTGCTAGGAGAGTTGTGGGCAAAACACACGCAACATAAAGATTATTTTCAACCCATTCTCTGCCATCTATTTTCCATGCTAATAGATCCATTCCTTGGGTTCCTTCAACATCCTTTTTGTTACTCTTGAGCTACAATAAAAGCATGGCCATGCTAGCGATTCTAGCTGCTACACACAAGGACATGTTTCTCCTAAGCCAGGGAAATGCAGTTTGCAGCCACCATTACTTTCCCTACTGTGTCATTTAGGGTAGGCTAGATTGTAGTAACAAAAAGATACAAAAATACGATGGCTCCATGCAACGGAGGTTTGCTTCTTATTTATTTAATAGGCTAGAGAGGTCCCCAGTCAGCATGTGGAGCCTCTGCTTCTCATAATCATTCAGAGACCCCCCAGGTCCTACGATCCAGTGCCTCCACCACCTCCTCTGACTCATTACTGTTTGCATCCAACCAGCTGAAAGATAAAGTCCTTAGGAGACTTTTCCTAGGACTCAGCCTGTAAGAGGCACACTTCTATTCGTATTTCTTTAGAGGGAATTTAGTCCCAGCGACACCTACCTGCAAAGGATGGCTGAGAGATGTAGCCTAGCAATGTACCCAAACAGAGAGAAGACACATCTGGTGGTTAACTAGCAGTCCCCACCACAACTACCTATTACTGCCATCTATACAATAGGGAAAAAGATACAGAAGGGCACTGCATTTATGGGTCAAAAGTGGAGATTGTAGGGAAAAGTATGAATATATGAATATAAGAGACAGCCTACACAGATCTTTTTAATGAAATGTTGGAACCAATTACTCTCCACTCTGAATATCCAAACTGCAGTTGTCTTTTTCTAGACAGTGCTGAAAATCATTCAAAAAATATTTACTAAACATTTATTCTATGAAAAGCCCTGTGCTAGGATGTAAATTGGGTGACAGAATGGGGAATACAACTTTGAATCTTAAGTTCAAGGATTTTTACAATCATAATTTGTAAGAAAATCATGCATACAAATAACCAGAATATACAATAGAACACAATATGGACTACAGAAAAGAAAAAGTGTTACAGGAGTTCCAAAAGAGAGAAAGATCACGTACAGTTGGAAGCATAAGGAATGACACCAGGGTGAAGGGGGTATTTGAACAAGGCCTTAAAGAGCACTTTAAATTTTATTTTTTCTTTCCTCAGTAAAGGCAGAAAATCATCTCCTATAGCATTCAATTCATGCTACTATTTTTGTTGAATCCCAAAACACGTCCACCTTTTTGCAGTTTTTGTCATAGTCTTCATCCTATAATAGACAGTTTATATAATCTAGTTATCTCTCCAATGTAATAGACTTTAAATATTATTGGAAATTCATAGCTATTTCCTTTAATTCTGAAAAAGTGAAAGTTTATGTTTTCTAAACAAATTTTAAAACAAAAATATTTTGCCAAAATTGTGCCCCAAAAATAATTTTTTTTTTACATTTACCAGTTTATTATAAAGGCTATTACAAAGGTACAGGTGAAAAGATGCACAGGGTAAGGTACGGGGTAAGGGCTGCAGAGCATCCATACCTTCCCTGGGTGCCACCCACCAGGAACCTCCACTTGTTCAGCTATCCAGAAGCTCCCCAACCTTGCCCTCGTGGGTTTTTATGGAAGCTTCATGATGTCAGCATTCCTTCCCCCAGAGTATAAGGTAGGACCCTCTCTGGGGAGGGTCTTAAGATGCGCAATCACAAAGGCTGGGTAAGATTAGAGTCTTGCTGTGGGGCAGGTGAAAGGAGGGCAGAAGAGAGATTCTGTTTCCTGAAGCCTACCCCTGAGACCTAACACTCCAACATTATGACAAAAGACTGTAACAGGGCTATGGGAGGTATGAACCGGGAACTGTGGATGAGAAACAACATATATCATAAGACCACAGGACACCCCTGGTTTTCAACCACACATCTCTTCGAGCAAAACAAATATATGCAATCTTTAATAATTAGTCCAGTCCATCATACTATATGGATGTCTCTCAGGCTGAGGCCACTCAGGTTTGCAGGCTTCCTTTTAATCTTGTCAGCCTCCAAAAGCAGGAGTGGTCTTGGCAAATACACAGCTTTCCCCCTTCAGATACCTGGGATAACTGAGCTAAGAGACAATGGCCTCTCTTGCTCTGAGGCTCCTTAAAGTTGTAAATGTAATATTGGATTTCTCTCCATTTATAACCCATTTATCCATTTCTTCACCATCAGCTGTTATTTCTCCTTTTCCTCATTTGTTATTTATTTTTACCCCTACTTTTTCACTTTTAAAAGGAACATTAGGTTCTGCCACCGTGCTGGTCCAGATCACTGGGAGCAATACTAGTCTGATAGTGCCTCCCACTCAGTCCATTTCCACTCATAGATGGTAGAGTTACCTATGTTCTGAACTAGTGAGCTGTTTTTGCCACCAGGCAATATAGTTGTATTTATTCTTAACCCCAATTTTGCCAGGTGGGCTGAAGACACAATCCAGCCCCATCCAGTCTGTAGGAATGCTGACAAAGTTTAAAAACATAGGGACAGTTTCTGGCTTAGAAATCATCCCTGCTTCCAGCACTTGTCATCACAGCCCTGGTCTTAGGACCACTGCAACAGAGAAGAGAAAAAAAAAAGATTTTTTTAGATGATTTGGAAAAGAAAGGAAAACTATATCTCTGCCCATTGTTGGACATTATGGGCTGAACAGTTTGTTTGCTCCTTGGTCTGAAGAAACGATGGCCATCCAAACCCATGCAATATCTTCTGGGGTTTTTTCAATGGCACCCTGAGCATTTGTGTCTTCCACTGGGTAAGCAAAGCCTACTCCAAAGTCAGTGGCTATTCCTGTCAAGACCCATTTGTAGCCCCCCAAGGCTACTAGCATCAGCCTCACTTGCCAGATGCGTTCAGGGCCTTCCTACCAGATAATTTGCCCCGTAGTCATCAGCAGTCTCTGTCTCTCTTGCTGGGAATCAGAACGGTTCTTACTGTCATTATGCACCTGAAAGGGTGCAAAAGGAACATGTTTAGATTGATCCTGTGTCTGCACTGCTGCAGTGCCCCCATATCCATTCATTTCATGGACTCAAGTGACCACCTCAGGGAAACACACAGAAATATCTGCTTGTTGATTTCAGTCACTTTCCAAGCCTGGAAGGGAGCTCTTCTAATGAATATTGACTTGTTCTACTTTAATGCGTCTCCCAATCTCCATAGGGTCATGCTCCATATAGGCATTCCTTTAAAAGGGCAGATTTCCATTGCCCTCTTGCCTGAGCTTATGGCCAGGCCATTGGTCACTGCCCAGTAAAAACCCAAACATAGGAGCTTCTATCACTCTTCAATTCTTCCAAAACTGTTAGGAAAACAGCACTGAATTCAGCCCCCCAAGGTGATCTGTTTTTACCTTCTTTGATCAAAGTGGCAGCTTTTCAAACAGGATTTTGTCCATTTACTTTGCAACTGCCATCTGTAAACCAAGTAGTTCCTGTTGTCAGTTGAGAGCTGTTCGTAGTGCACTGTCTAAGTGTCAATAGAATCCAGCAGCACCTCACAGAGTTTCAGAGTCAGTCCCAGGGAGCCCAGAGGCTCCCTGCTTGTGACCATCTCCTCCTTTCATTCCCTGGGTACCAAGATCCTGCATAAACCGTTTTCATTTTATTATGGAACACTTCTGAGCACTGCCATCATCATGAGAGCATTTCTCTGACATCACTGAAGACATCATGAGTATTTCAGGTTTCAGGATCATTTTATGTCCTTCAGTCATAGGGGTAGCTTTACTTAATGTCCCATAACAGGTTAAATGTCCATCAAGTGGAAATCTCTAGTTCAGTCTCAGTAGTCATCGCTGGGAGTCACATAGGCATAAAGGGCTATCAGATGGAGAATTTGTCCCTGCCAGCACTCTGGCTTCTACTCTGTACTGTGTGGGCTTGGGTAATCTTACTGGTTTCTGTCTAGCATATCCAATTACTGTTGCTTGAAAGGCAGATTTACATGCCTTCTATTGTATGTTAGTAAGTAAGGATAACATTTCCCAATCAGATACGATGTTCATTCCCATGATACAGTCAGGTAAAAGACAGGCAACCACTTCACATGAAGTGTATTCAAGTATACCAACTTTCGTAATCCTATCAGCCCTTACTTTTCTGTTGTTCTAGTTCCAGGAACTTCTCTTCTCCACTCTCACCCAGACCATTTTACCCACTCTTGTGCAAAAGGCTTTGGGTCCCCAGCCAAAGGTTGAGCTGAAGAACTCTGGCCCTTTCCTCAATCTTTATCTTGATTAATCTGCTTGACTATTGTTCCAGGCAATTTCAGATCAAATTTCTCATTGTAATCTCTGCCCTCCAACCTTTACATTTCTCCAGACTGGGGGAAACATAGCAAACTGGTTTGAGGTCCTTTAATGTTGGATGACTGGCAGGGACTTCCTTTGGTCCACCCAATCTTCAATAGTATTGTATTAAGACCTTTGTTTTAACCCCACCAGTTTCCATTTTATTTCTTAATAACCATCTAAAGATTTCTACCTTGCTGGGATGAATCTTTTGACTTTTTGCCTTTCCCCATTGTCTTGTTAATTAATCTTATGTTTTTATCAGCATCTGTAAGACCCATGAAGGGAAGTTCATACAGCTTCTCAAACTGTTGTTCAGTTTTACAAAAGTAACATCACGTTGGGTGCCCATGTAGAAAGGGCCCCCTTAACCACAGCATTTACCATGACCTGGGTAACAGGCACATTCAGTGGTAAATATCCCTGTCATGATAAAGCCAGTCACCCATGGCTTACATAGAAAGTAAGCTGTCTCATCTAGGGTGTGCCACTTGGCATTTATAGGTGGAGTTGGACAGTCCTCCTTCTTAGGGTAAAAAGACTTACACTGGCTTTTATCCAAGCTACCAGGCTGGCTATTCCCTCAAGAATAACCTCCTGTGTGTTTTGACCATGTATACCCATTTATGATTGTTCAGTAGTGAGCCGTGGGTCCTCCATCAATGTGTTCGTCCACTCTGCAGTATTTAAAACCAAAGATACTGTCCCTAAGTTAGTCACTCTCATAATCCATTTTAGTAAATGTTCCTCAAAAACCTGATGATGCCCATCGACAAAATAGAACACTTCCTTCATACTGTACCCTCTGGTTTGAAGAGTTCCTTGGTTTCTCCCTTCCCCCACGTTGACTACCTTCTTGGTAACCAACCACAGGTCTCAGAGGTATTTTCTGTTGTCCCTGCATCATTTTGCCTTTAGGGGGGTGGCTTTAAGTCCAGGGGCCCGAACTCAGACTAAAATGTAAGCTCGGTCTAGCATTAAGGTCTAACCCAGCATTCTCTTTTAATTTCATTTTAGCTATTGCAGATAACAATAACCAATGGATTGAATATTTTGCTTTTTTCTTATTAGTTTGCATTTCCTTATGCATCCAGTGAACCAACTCCCTGGAAGTTAGATCTATCTCTAAATTCCAATGATAACTTTTACCTTTAGTGACTGATCTCAACACAGCTGTGGCTTTGTACCATGGGTGACCACATGGCCACTGAGGAATCAAAGATTCCTCAACCCCCACCCTTTTATCCTTTCTCTTCCCAAACCATATGTTTTCCTGAGCCTGGGCCAGTCTAGCAGATCCCATCACTGCCACCAATTGTTTCAGGAAAAACTCTCTCAAACCGTGTTTTTCCTCTACTTTCACACCACAGCAATCATCAACATAGAAGTCTTCTGTGACCAAATGTATTGGTTTTTTTCCCCATACACCAAGCAGCAGACACCAGCTGGGTGTCCCCCAATTCAATTCCAACACTATCTACCTGGAGATAGCGTCAAATCCCCCAGGTTGAGGGTTCAGTCCCCAAGACTGTCTCTCACACCCCCAGACACCTGTCGCAAGTCCTGGAACTTCTGACAGACCAGTTTCAAGTTGGGGTTCCCCTGACTCGCTCTTTAGGTTTAGTTAATTTGTTGGAGTGGCTCACAGAACTCAGGGAAACACTTAACGTTTACTGGTTTTATTATAAGGACATTGCAAATGTCACAGATGAAGAGATGCATAGGGTGAAGTATGGGGGAAGGGGCGCAGAGCTTTCATACCCTCGCTGGGTGCACCATCCTCCAGGAAACTCCATGTGTTCCACTACCCAGAAGATCCCCCAATTTTTAATTATACATAGAGTCAGTAAGGTCACTCTAGAGTGACCTTATTGCCATTTCTTACTGGCTAAAATTCTACCTATAAATCTCAGTTAATGAGACTATACTCTCCTACCTCTTTTGGTTTGCAATCATATTATAGAAATAAAATAATAGAAAATGTTTTGAAAAAACTGACCAGTCATTTGACGTAGAGAGACACTAGGATTTAAAAGTTTTGTAGCTCTCCTTTGGCCAGTTGTCTAACATTTCTTCTTTAGTTATCCAATGTTTCCATTTATTAGAAAGAAAGGCGTGCTTTATCATTTTCTCTTTAAAAAGATGAGGAAACATTTCAAATCATTGATGCTATTCTGGCTACAAATTAAGTTAGAGAGTCTCTTGAATATTAATATCTGATTTTTTAAAAAAATTACCCCACTGATGCAGTGAAAGAGACCCCTATAATCTCTCAGACAAAAGTAGATGTCTAGGTTACACTGAAAAGATGTTTTGTTCACACACTAACAACAGCCTTGCTTATTTCAATATTTATCTGAAAATCATTAACATAATACTTCCATTTCCCCAAGCTCTTATTTAAGGTGTTGAGAAAGCCACTCAAAGAGACATTTTGAGTAGGCATTTGTCATCCTTAAGATAAAAGCCAGTTGATTTTAAATAATAAGTCACCTATGTCTATAGCCAGACAACACACTAACGTAAAGTAGGATAAGTATGTAGAATTATTTCTAAGTAACAGGTCTAATAAGATTTTAAAATATGCTTCTTAAAGTCCATAAAGTGTTACCATATTATATTTTCAAGGGAAACAAGTTTGATATTAGGTTAGTGACTGCCATTATTTCATACAAGCTCATTAATTTTTTTAATTGTGATATATATATCATATACTTACAGAAGTATATCAAACATATATGTATTTTATCTAGATGTTCAAAAATTAATCAAAATATGATGCTAAATTCTTTAGCATGTAACGTCTATACTAAATAAGAAGGTTCCAAATCTAGGCTCATCACTCCCAACTTTACAGCCTCTGCCTGTGACTATCAGGAGTAATTTCAAGATATCTATAGTCACTGTTTATAGCAGTACAGAAAAAATTCTGTCTCCCAAGACTCTGATATGCATAAGGTTCTCCACATATCCTTTTTTCTGACCTCATCTCTCAAATCTCCCCAACTACTGAGATCCTTCCTGTGAACCCCTCAGAAACTCAGGCCAGGCAAGGCAAAATCCACCACCTTTCTCCCACTATTCCTTTGGCTGCCTTGTGCTAATTGAAGCCTGGTTGTCCCCCAAGGATGCCATTTCCTCTACAGTACTCTCAAGTGATGACTCTTTTCTCTCCCATGTCCTTTGAGACCTTTGGGCCTAAAGTTATGACAGGTGGTCTTGACTTTATTGCCACTTCTTGCTGGCTAAAATCCTACCAATAAATCTCAGGTAATAAGGCTATACTCCTCTGCCTCGCTGTCTTCCTTATTTATTCCTTGAAGCTTTTAGCTCCTGGTTCTTTGTCACTCCATCTCCACACCTGCTAACTTTTGGGCATTTCAATATCTACATGATGATCCTTCCAATATTTTCTTCTCTCACTTCCTTGACCTCTTCTCCTTCAATGGTCCTGTCTTCCACCATATCTTACCTACTCATTCCCGTAGTTAAACCTGAAACTTTTCAAACTACTTCATTGCCCTCCACAAAGCCAGTTTTAATCATCCCATTCTTACAGGTTCTTTCAGTTCACTTTGTATAATAAATGACTCCTACCAACATGTGTCATCAGTTGATCCTACTACCTTTTCATTTTCCTTCAGTTTCCTCATGCCCATATTTCTGTCTAGTGTTCATAAATTCCCAGCAGATTAATCTTTGGGAACAAGAAAAGGAATCCTATGAATTATCAAAAATTCCCCAAATCATGAGTTATTCCAATAGTCTTCATACTCTTTACATATTATTATATATTTTTAAAGTCTATAAGCCCAAAACTATAGATATCTAAAAAAATATTAAGCTTAGTAAAATTTACAAAGAACAGTGGCCCATTACCTATTTTCAAATAGTAGAAAATGTCAGCAAATACTGTTGGATGGTATTTTGAATACCATAACATTCCCATCTCCTAGCAGTTTAACAGCACTACTCAGAATTACATATCAAAAACACAAACATAAGGATTTATTTTATTTCCAAAACTTGTTACTTCTGGAAACATCACTCATAGGAGTCATATGAAGTATACTACTCATGTAAGCTGATTAACAAGTTTTTGCAAGAATGACTTGCCATTAGCAGATGACATTGTTAGAAACACATACAATGTGGCAGCAGCTACAAGTGACACTGACTGGCTGGACCATGGCTATTTCTCTCTGACATGCTCTCATTATGGTTCCAGGAATGCCAACCTTAACTTTGATTCCCAAGTGTCAGCATTTCCTGCTCTTGCTTTCAATTTGGCACAAATGGATTCCTTCAAAAGTAACATCTTTATGTTGATAATCTGTAATCCTCAGAGGAGAATTTTGATATTTTACCAATTTTCCCAATTTGTCAACTTGTCATTTTCTCTGGGACCCAGATTTTGAAAAACATACATTTTCCTGAGAAATCCCAGAAAGAAATTGCCACATAGAAACATTACTTTTTTTTAGCAGCTTAAACTCTGTGGTCCATTCTTTGTCCCTCTTTCTTCCTCATACTTGCCTAGTGAAACCATAACACTAGCTAAACAAAACTCTTTCTGCTCTCTGCACTCTTACAATTGAATCTTTCTGAAGAAAAACATAAAGCTATGCAATGCTAGCTGGTCTCATTTTGAAGCTGTGATCACTAACCTCAAGTGGGCCCTTAATGCTAATCCCAATCAGTATATTTCCCTGGTTCATTCTCTCTCCCTCTCTCCCAGCCAACTATTTCATATTTTGTCTTCTTTACTCAACCCTCCAATACCTCCTCCCTATATTTCCTCTCAACTAATGACCCTGCTTCCTATTTCACCAAGAAACACTCAAAAGATAATGACCATAAGGTATCGCTATGATATCTACCCACCTACCTACATCTCTGCTCAATATATATTCTCTCCTTTTACTAAGGATTAATTGCCATGCTCCCAGCATGGGCCAGTTTCTCTACCAGTGTACTATATGTCATCCATTCTCATTTACTCAAAGCCATTACCTCCAACAATTCTCCGCTCTGCATCAAATGATCTGTAGATCATTCTCATCAGCATAGAAAAATGCTACAGTTTCTCCTGTCTTTAAAGAATAGTTTTCACCCTCACAATCTCTACCAATTACTATTCTATTTCTCTCCTCCACTTCATAGCAACACTCTTTAAAAGAATCATCTACATTGGTTGTTTGTCTAATTCCTCCCTTCCTTTCTTTCCTGAATCCACTCGGATCAGGTTTCCAGTCCCACCTTCAACTGAAATTGCTGTTCTCAAATTCATCAATGGCTTTTGCATCGCCAAACACAGTAGTCATTTCTCAGTCCTCTTCATCTTATTTGACCCATCAGCAACAATGAACAAAGTTGATAACTCCTTCCTCATATAAATTCTTCCTCCACATGGCTTACAGGATACCATACTGGCTCCTTTTTCCTCACTAGCTGCCTCTTCCCAACATCCTCTGCTGGTTCCACTTCATTTGCTTGAAACTTAACTGTTAAAGTGACCCATGGCTCAATCTTTAATTTCTTCTTTTTGCTATTTGCATTCATTCTCTAATTATTATGTCCAATTTCATTACCTTAAATATTATCTATTCACTAATAATTCTCAAAATTATCTATCCAGCCTAAAGCTTTCTCTTGAATTCCTCACTTGTATACATAATTCCTACTTGGTATCTCCACTCGAATAGTTAATAGACACCTCAGACTTAGAGTGGCCAAAATCATACTCTAATTCTCCCAAGTTAATCACTTAGGATAATGCCCTCCAGCTGCCTCCACATTGCTGCAAATGACATGATTTCATTCTTTTTTAAGGCTGTGTAGTATCCCAGGATTTAACATTATTATAGAGAAAGCAAGAAGATACTATACAAGATATGGAAAAATATGAGGAGACTGTATACTTATTTACATAGATATAAATGCTCAACTGAAAAAAACAAGGAAAATCCAATGAAAACCCTTATAAAAATAAGATAACTTGGTAAGATGTGTGAGTACAAAGTTAATATGTAAAGAATAATACTATTCTAGCTTCTGCTTGTAGAATCCATGAAAGAGTGTCAATCCCACCTAATATGGTTTGGCTTTGTGTCCCCACCCAAATCTCATCTCTGATGGTAATCCCCATAATCCCCACAGATCGAGGGCGGGTCACGGTGGGAGGGGATTTGATCATGGCGGCAGTTTCCCCCAAGCTGTTCTCATGGATAGTGAGTTCTCATAAGATCTGATGGTTTTATAAGTGTTTGACAGTTCCTCCTTCACACTAACGCTCTCTTGCCTGCCGCTATATAAGACATGCCTGCTTCTACTTCTGCCATGATTGTAAGTTTCCTGAGGCCTCCCCAGCCCTGTGGAACTGTCAGTTAATTAAACCTCTTTTATTTCTTTATAAATTACCCAGTCTCAGGCAGTTCTTTATAGCAGTGTGAAAACAGACTAATACACCACCTTTATAACAAAACAAACTTTTTTGAACCCATTAGACATCTGATTTCACAGAGCAGACATCCAAGCTCTACAATCAAAAATGAAGAAAATGACAACATGCCTTCATAAAGAAATTCTGCATGACAAAATATATGATAAACAACTTTAAAAGATAAAAATGAACTTGGAAAAAAGTCTTCAAATGTCACAAAGAGTTTGTCTCCTTCACAGATCAATAAACAAAAGAACAATCCAGTTTTAAAAAGGAAAAGGAAAACAGAGTTAAGTGAAAAGTCAGCTTTAATGTGAAAAATGCTGAACTTTACTCATGTTAGGAGAAATGTAAATGAAAAATGTAGGAAGCAATTTTTCAGCTATCAGATCAGCAAATGGTTGATAATGCAATTTATAGGTTAGTATAAGATGGCACAAGATCTCTAGTGAAAAGAACAGATACAGCCTCCAAGGACAGTAGTTTGGCAATATCAAAATGTAGAATGAACAAAGCTTTGGCCCAATAATTCAAAGTTTATACAATAGATGTACCAACACATTCATTCATTCAACAACTATTTATAATATATCCCTATGTGCCTGGCATTGGCTGAGGGAGGTACTAGGGCTACAGCAGAAAACAAAACAACCTCCCTTCCTTCAGAGAGATGATTCACTAGAGGGCATCTAGACAGATGCATATATATATATATATATCTCCTCTAGACATAAATACACACATATATACACATACACACATACATTTTAGTACCCAATATTTTATATATAATCATATATATATAGAGAGAGAGAGAGAGAGACAGAGAGAGGAGGAGTAGTAGTAAAAGTAAAATGTTATATTAAAACAAATAAATACATAAATTGGCCCCATTCCATCATTCCCTGTCCCTGTATAAATGGGGCAATCTTATTTTAGATAGAATGGATGGGGAAGACCTTTCAGGCGAGGTGATATTTCAGGAGAGTAAAGGAAGGAGTGAACCATATGATTATCTTGGGGGAAGCAGTCCAGGCTGAAGGGCAAGCAAATTTTAAAAGCCTTACATATGTGTAGGGGTTGATTTTCAGTATTACAAAAGATTGCAAACAACTTAAATGTTCAACAGGACACTTAGTGACTGGTTAAATTATGGTACATTCCTATGTGGAATCTTTTTTTTTTTTTTTTTTTTTTTTTCTGAGATGGGCTTTCACTCTGTTGCCCAGGCTGGAGTGCAGTGGCACCATCTAGGCTCACTGCAACCTTTGCCTCCAGGTTCAGGTGATTCTCCTGCCTCAGCCGCCTCAGCCTCCTGAGTAGCTGGGATTATAGGTGCCCACCACCTCGCCCAGCTAATTTTTGTATTTTTAGTAGAGACAGGGTTTTGCCATGTTAGCCAGGCTGATCTTGAACTCCTAACCTCAGGTGATCCACCCACCTCGGCCTCCCAAAATGCTGGGATTACAGGCATGAGCCATCGCACCTGGCCCTATGTGGATTCTTATTCCAGTTAGCAATGAATGAAGCAACTCCATATGTACTAAAAAAGAATTATCAAGATAATGAGAAGACAAGCTTGGCAGTTTCTTATAAAACTAAATGTACGCTTGCCATATGATCCAATAATTATGCTCCTTGGTATTTATTCAGCTGAGTTAAAAACATGTCTACATAAACACCTGCACACTAATTTTATAGCAGCTTTATTAATAATTGCCAAAACTTGGAAGCAACAAAATGTTCTTCAGTAGCTGAATTAATAAACAGTGGCACATCCAGACAATGGAATATTATTCAGCACTAAAAAGAAATGAGTTATCAACCTATGAAAAGATATGGAGGAATCTTAAATGCATATTACTAAGTGAAAGAAGCCAGTCTGAAAAAGGCAATACTATGGAAATAATTTTTAAAAATCAGTGGTTTCAGGGAGGGAAATATTAATTGGCAAAGCACAGAGGATTTTTAGAGCAGTGAAACTATTTTATGATTCTATAATGGTGAGTACATGTCATTATATATTTTTCAAAACCCAAAGAATGTATAATACCAAAAGTGAACCCTAATGTAAATTATGGACTTTGGGTGATTAAGATTTGTCCAGGTAGGTTCATCCATTATAAGAAATGCACCACTCTGGTGCCAGATGTCAAAGTGGAGGAGACTGTGCATGGTATATGAGAACTCTGTACTTTCTGCTCAATTTTGCTGTAAACCAAAACTGCTCAAAAATAAAGTATGTAAAAACAGAGAGAGAATGATATCCAATATATACTGCTTCTTAAAAAGTACAGAAATATGTGCATAGTATGGTGACATTCATATAAATATGAAACACAAATTTATATTATACATTTTATATAAATATATATCATTTTGTCTTTTTATAAATGCATGGGACATATCTGAAAGAGTAAGAAACAGTAACAGTGGTTGCCTCTAGAGGAGAGGAAGTAAGTAAGTGGGATCAAGGATTTCAACAGATTTTTCACTGTCTACCCTTTTTTAAAAATGTACCATGTGCATGAATCATCTATGCAAAAAATTTTTAATTTTTGAAGTAAGGAATGTGATCCACAGAGAATAATTACAGAATTCTTAGGGTCTATTATTTTCTTTATTCTTTCACAAAAGATTTAATAAAATTCTGTAATAACGTCAATGCAAAGGAACTGTTCTATTTAGTTACTCTTCCAAGTTCAAACCCTTATATGAGTAACACTTAGTTTATATTTTATAACTTAGAAAAGTGGCGTCATAAAGTCATCAGTAATATGCATAAAGCAGTAGATTCCCTTTAACATCGTTCCAAATATGCTGTCTATATACCATCTTCATGAAAAATATCACAAAACCCTGAGCCAGATAACAGGTGTCAAAAAGAAAAGAGTACTTTTATGACAATATTTGAAAAAGAAAACAGGCCAGTCTGAGTAAGAGATAACTGAGTAGGAGATGTGAAGGTAGATACTGAGTCAAATTTTTTTTTCTTTTTGAGACAGAGTCTCACTGTATTGCCCAGGCTGGAGTGCAGTAGTGCAATTTCGGCT
This sequence comes from Pongo pygmaeus, assembly GCF_028885625.2. Lineage (NCBI taxonomy): Eukaryota > Metazoa > Chordata > Mammalia > Primates > Hominidae > Pongo > Pongo pygmaeus. The sequence goes on along the minus strand of NC_072376.2, from coordinate 159,607,491 downwards.
CACTGCAACCTCCGCCTCCCGGGTTCAAGCAATTCTCCTGCCTCAGCCTTCTGAGTAGTGGAGATTACAGGCGTGCACCACCACACCCACCTACTTTTTGAATTTTTGGTAAAGACAGGATTTCACCATTTGTCCAGGCTGGTCTGAAACTCCTGGCCTCAAGTGATCCACCTGCCTCAGGCTCCCAAAGTGCTCAGCTGAAATTTTTTTATAGATAGTTTAGGCCTGGCATGATGGCTCACACCTGTAATCCCAAACATTTTGGGAGGCCAAGGCAGGAGGATCACTTGAGGACAGGAGTTTGAGACCAACCTGGGCAATACAGCGATACCGCTGTCTCTAAAATTAAAATAAAAAATTAGCTGAGTTTGGTGGTACACATCAATAGTCCTAATTATTTGGGAGACTGAGGTGAAAGGATCACTTGAGTCCAGGAGTTGCAGGCTGCAGTGGACTATAATTGCACCACTGCACTCCAACCTGGGCAACAGAGTGAGACCCTGACTCTAAAAAACATAGAATTGGTGTATAGGTGTAAGGGGCTCTATTCAAGTTGATATGTAACTTACTTAGCTTTCCCAATATGTGGAATGAAATGTTCTACAATATTGGAGCAAATCGACACTTTAAACTGTACAGGCTATTTGTTTTTTTTATTCTCAGTTTCTTAGATCAGAAGATGGCAAGAATGATGCAGGCAAACACCTTGATGAAAGATGGATAGACGGGCAGACAGATATAATGGACAGATAGACAGATATAAAATAGGCTTTTCAGTGAAAAGACAATATAAAGTTTTCTTCAACCTAATTTAATCACCTGGAATTAGCCATAAAAGTACCCTTTTTTCCAGTAACTGTTTTTTGAAACAAGGTATCACTCTCTCACCCAGGCTGGAGTGCAGTGGTGAGATCTCTGCTCACTGCAGCTTTGACCTCCCCAGGCTCAAGCAATCTTCCTACCTTAGCCTCCCAAGTAGCTGGGAATATAGGCATGGGTCACCACACTGGCTAATTTTTTAAAATTTTTTGTGGCGACAAAGTCTCACTATGTTGCCCAGGCTGGCCTGGAATTCCTGAGCCCAAGCAATCCTCCTGCCTCAGCCTCCCAAAGTGCTGGGATTACAGATGTGATCTACCAGTCTGGCCTTTCCAGTAATTTTTATCATCTGAATAAGTATTGTCACATCTTTTAGTAGCATCTCATTCACTGAAGTATAGTTTATATAATGCCTTTCCAGGAAAAATATGTTTGGTTTTAAGATACAGTATTTTTTTGTCCCTACCACAGTGCAATCGAAACAAAGAAGTTAAATTTGAAGGAGGCAGATTATTTGAGTAGAAAGGATACACAATCTTCCAATGGTAGTATTCCTTCTCTCTTCTCCCCCTATGCCCATATATACTCCAGTTATACTGACTGCAATGGTCTGTAAGTACCTGTAAACTGCATAAAAACCACAGAATCCATAAAAATTAAGATAAGTCGTATAGCTGAAATCTTCCTCCATTAAGAAAGGAAGGAAAAACAAGCATGTATTTCTTTGAACTTAAATAATTATTTTAAATTATTTTAAGAAGCTGATGGCCAGGCATGATGGCATGTAATCCCGGCACTTTGGGAGGCCGAGGCAGGCGGATCACCTGAGGTCAGGAGTTCAAGACCAGCCTGGCCAACGTGGTGAAACCCCGTCTCTACTAAAAATACAAAAATTAGCCAAGCGTAGTGATGGGCACCTGTAATCCCAGCTACTCAGGAGGCTATGGCAGGAGTATTGCTTGAACCCAGGAGGTGGAGGTTGCAGTGAGCCAATTCGTGCCACTGCACTCCAGACTGGGTGACAGAGTGAGACTCTGTCTCAAAAAATAAAAAAAAATAAAAAAGAAGTTGAACATAAAAATCTCATTTCTTCTCTAAAGCATTTTAGAAACTGACTAAAAGTTTAGACTTCTCCTACTTGTAAAAGGAGCAAATAATATATTCAAGAGGAAAATCAGTTCTTAAAAATTATTTCTTTTTTTTTAATTTCAACTTTTATTTTAGATTTGGGGCTACATGTGCAGGTTTGTTACTTGGATATATTCTGCGATGCTGAGGTATGCAATAAATAGATCCCATCACCCAAATTGCGAGCATAGCACCCAACAGCTAGATTTTCAATCCTTGCCTCCTTCTCTGCCTGCCCACTTAGTAGCCCCCAGTGTCTATTTTTGCCATCTTTATGTCTATGAGTACCCAGTGTTTAACTCCTACTTGTAAGTGAGAACATGCAGTATTTGGTTTTCTGTTCCTGCATTAATTCACTTAGGATAATGGCCTCCAGCTGCATCCATGTTGCTGCAAAGGACATGATTTCACTCTTTTTGTGACTGCATAGTATTCAATGGTGTATATGTGTACTTTTTCTTTATTCAGTCCACCATTGATGGGCAACTAGGTTGGCTCCAGGTCTTTGGTATTCTGAACAAAGCTGCAATAAACATGTGAGAGCATGTCTTTTGGTACAGCAATTTATATTCTTTTAGATATATACCCGGTAATGGGATTTCTCAGTTGACTGGTAGTTCTGTTTTCAGTTCTCTGAAGAATCTCCAAACTGCTTTCCACAGTGGCTGAACTAATTTACATTCCCACCAACAGTGCATGAGCATTCCCTTTTCTCCACAGCCTCACCAGCATCTGCTGTTTTTTCACTTCTGAATAATAGCCATTCTGACTGGTGGGAGATGGTATCTCATCCTGGTTTTGATTTGCATTTCTCTGATGATTAGTTTTATGTGGAGCACTTTCTCATACGTTTGTTGGCTCTTTGCATGTCTTCTTTTGAGAAGTGTCTGTTCATGTCATTTGCCCACTTTTTAATGGGGGTTTTGTCTTTTGCTCATTGAATTAAGTTCCTTATAGATTCTGGGTATTAAATATTTGTCAGATGCATAGTTTGTGAATATTTTCTCCCATTTGGAGATCGTTTGTTTTCTCTGTTGATAGTTTATTTTGCTGTACAGAAGCTCTTTAGTTTAATTAGGTCCCACTTGTCAAATTTTGTTTCTGCTGCAATTGTTTTAAGGACTTAGTCATAAATTATTTCCCAAGGCCCATGTCCAGAATGGTGTTTCCTGTTTTCTTCTAGGATTCTTATTGTTTGAGGTCTTACATTTAATTTTTTTTTTTTTTTTTTGACGGAGTTTTGCTCTTGTTGCCCAAGCTGGAGTGCAATGGCGTGATTTCAGCTCAGTGCAACCTCCGCCTCCCAGTTCAAGCGATTCTCCTGCCTCAGCCTCCTGAGTAGCTGGGATTATAGGAGTGTGCCACCACACCTGGCTAATTGTTTGTATTTTTAGTAGAAATGGGGTTTCACCATGTTAGCCAGGCTGGTCTCGAACTCCTGACCTCAGGTGATCTGCCTGCATTTAAATCTTTAATTCAGGCCAGGTGCCGTGGCTCATGCCTGTAATCCCAGCACTTTGGGAGGCTGAGGCGGGTGGATCTCTTGAGCTCAGGAGTTCAAGACCCGCCTGGGCAACATGGCAAAACCCTGTCTCTACTAAAAATACAAAAATTAGCGGGGTATGGTAGTGCACACCTGTAATCCCAGCGACTGAGATGGCTGAGGAAGGAGAATTGCTTGAACCCAGGAAGCAGAGACTGCAGTGAGCCGAGATTGTGCCACTGCACTCCAGTCTGGGAAACAGAGTGAGACCCTGTATCAAAAAAATAAAAATAAAATAAAATAAACCTTTAATCCATCTTGAGTTACTTTTTGTATATGGTAAAAGGTAGGGGTCCATTTTTTTTTTCTTCTGCATATGGCTAGCCAGCTATTCTAGCACCATTTATTGAATAAGGAGTCTTTTCTCCATTGCTTAATTTTGTTGACTTCGTCGAAAATCAGATGGCTGTAGGTGTGCAGCTTTATTTTCAGGTTCTCCTTTCTGTTCCATTGGTCTATGTGTCTGTTTTTGTACCAGTACCATGCTGTTTTGGTTACTGTGGCCTTATGGTATAGTTTGAAGTTGGGTAGTGTGGGACCTCTGGCTTTGTTCTTTTTGCTTAGGATTGCTTTGGCTATTTGGGCTCTTTTTTGGTTCCGTATGATTTTTAGAATTGTTTTTTAACATTTTGTGAAAAATGATGTTGGTAGCTTGATAGGAACAGCATTGAATGTGCAGGTTGATTTGGAAATTATGGCCATTTCAACAATATTTATTCTTCCAATCCATGAACATGGAATGTTTTTCCATTGGTTTGTGTCATCTATGATTTCTTTGAGCAGTATTTTGCAGTTCTCCTTGTAGAGATCATTCAGCCACTTGGTTAGATGTATTCCTAGGTGATTGTGTGTGTGTGTGTGTGTGTGTGTGTGTGTCTATTGTGAATGGGACTCTGTTCTTGATTTGACTCTCAGCTTGAACGTTATTGTTGTACAGAAATGCTGCTGATTTTTTTACATTGATTTTGTATCCTGAAACTTTACTGAAGTTGTTTATCAGTTCCAGGAGCCTTTTGGCAGAGTCTTTAGGGTTTTCTAGGTATAGAATCCTATCATCAATAAAGAGAGATTGTTTTATGACTTATTTTCCTATTTGGATACTTTATATTTCTTTCTCTTGCCTGATTGCTCTGGGTAGGACTTGCTTAACTAATTTTTATGTACTTATTGAAGAGCTGTCCATAGATCTTGCTGTTGAATTTTTGTAATCTGGCATTTCAAACCCACATCTTTGTCTTTACTATATGTCTTTTGTACTCTCATATAAACTTTTAAGAATAGATGTATTAACTCACTCTGTCTGTCTTTCAGTAGACATTTAATGGTCGCCTTCTATGTGCCAACCAACGTTTTATTATGTCATATTTTTAAAGTAAATCATAAGCTGCAGACTGTTCACTCAGAAAACACTATGTATATACTAGCTCTAAGACATCATGCAGGGTACTACAGATACAGGGACAAATATACTAGTTTTCAAAAGAGAAAAGTTTATAATCTGAAGATTATAAGGAAATGGTGATTATATACTTAAATTCTAACCACAAAAATTTCTCCAGAAATGACTTCAAGTTATCAGTCAAAATGTATACACATTTGTATCGTGTGCACATTGAGTGTTGAGAAAACATGCTCTAACACAGAGATGCTCTGCTTTTCTGTGTCTTTTCATATTTGACCCACAAATTATGCTACTAAAGAACCTGAGTCCTACCATGGAAACCTAGCAGACTATTTTTATTGGGACAAGCATTTAAACGCATTTAACTGTATTCTTTTAAAGTCAGTATTTGTTTTGAAACTCTGTGTCCCCTACTAAATTAATTGTTTTAAGAAGTTGTACATAAAAACCTCATTTCTTCTCTGAGGGTCACGCACTAATTTAGAGGGTTATGCCATGATTGCAGATTAAACTTCCTATGCCCCTCCTCAGCCATGTACCTCTGAATCTATCTAATTTGAACACAATTACAAACTGCACCCAAGCACCTATCCCACAAATGTGTGTTTTTCACTTGGGTTCTCAACGAATATCTGTTGAGTGTGTGACAAATGAATAGAGATTATCATTTGTGACTGACACAGTGTATATTCAACATAAACCATATTACTATCAGAAAAGCAGTTTTAAACTTGCATCATTCTGAGAGTGGAGTAGCATGAATCTCTGTCTTATTCATTATTATACAAGCAGAATCAAAAATATGCTTAGTCAAAAGAGTGTCTACTTGGTTAGCTATTGAGTTCTACAAAACACATGACATAAGTGGCATTTCAGGAGTCTTTGAATATGATTTTTCTCATTGTCCTCACTTTCTCTGAAAAGAATGACTGATAGCCTTTCCATGTGATATCTTGGCTTTTAGGAGTGTTGTTTTATCTATTTTTTATGACTTAACTTTACATTTTTTAAGTGTAATTTTTGCTTTATGTAACATTAAAAAATCTGTGATATGATGCCCCATGAATTAACAACAATGGCTGGACCAAAGACAAGAAATCTTTTAAAAACAAATGTTCACATTAAATACCTTGGATAGGTAGGCCTTCTGGGGGGTTTTCTTTAATGCAAGAAAAGTACACCATTTCTGTTTTCAGAAATAGTTTCTTTTAGGTTTATACTGAGCTTGTCTAAAGTTGTATTACATAAGTAAGGGCTTAGTTTGCACATTAGTATTTTACATCTTAGAGTCTTACTAAATCCTTTTTTGATCAATCTGATATTGAACAGATCTATATTGATTTCTTCTATACATGTTTATGGTATTTATTTTTATATATCTAGGATTAAAAGCCAAATTAACAAGTGTAATCAATTTTCTCAGTGATAAAGAAAATTCTTCTAGTACTCTTAGATACATTCATCTAGGGACAAAATCTTAAGTGAAGATGTTGTAATAAATGGATTGATTTATTCAATCACTGAGCATGAAAACATTAGCCCTGGGAAAGCATTTTCCTCTAAGCACTTTAGCTACCGAGTTTCACTTACGTGGCACCAAATGATTTGCATTTTTAGAGAAATTTCATGACTGCAGTGAGCTCCAATGAAAACATGAATAAATTGCTTTTTTTTTCTTTTTCTGACTTTATGAAGCTGAATCCATTAGGGGTTGAATCAAAGTATAATGAAATAAAGGCAACAACTTACATGATGGAAACCCTGGATTTGGTTTCTCACTAGGCCAATCTCAGTTGTCATGGCCTACATGTCAGATTAGTGGTTTTCAGGAAGATCCCTGGAGTATGTGGCATTAGGAATGGTCTCTAAAAGACAAGAAAGTAAATAGACAAACAACTATTAAGAACTAAATAGGTTTGCTGCAGTAGTTCTTGCCACAAAGTCAAATAAATCAGTCTTTCCAAGCCTAACGCTATACAATTGCCTAAGAGGCTTTCTTAAGACTCACCTTCCTTTTGAATTCATTGAAGTGAGAATGAGCACAGAAGCTATGAGGATGGATTTAAGATCCAAATTAACCTGGATTTGAATCTCCAATGAAACAGTTATCAGCTGTGTGAGATTGAGCAAGTTAATCTCTCCAGCCTTTTGTTTCCTTATCTGTACAAAATGAATAATAATACCTAAAGCATAGGGTGGTTGAGAGATTTAATGTCATTTTTCATAAATAGAAAAGACAATCCTAAAATTTATATGGAACCACACGACACACACACACACACACACACACAGACACACCCCAATAGCCAAGGCAATGATGAGCAAAAAGAACAAATCTGGAGGCATCACACTACCTGACTTCAAAATATACTACAAACTGATAATAATTAAAACAGCATGATACTGACAAAAAATAGAGTTATTGACCAATAGAACAGAATAGAGAGCCCATAAATGAACCCACACATGTATGTATGGTCAATTGATTTTCAACAAAGGTGCCAAGAATACACAATAGAAAAAGGACAGTCTCTCTAATAAATGGTGCTGAGAAAACTAGATATCCGTATGCAGAATGAAATTTGATCCTTAATGCACATCATATGCAAAATCAATTCAAAATGAATTGAAGACTTAAACATAAGACCTGACACTGTAATGCTACTAGAAGAAAACATAAGGGGAAAACTATGTGTCATTGGTCTAGGCAATAACTTTTTAGATTTGACCCCAAAAGTGTAGCAACAAAAGCAAAAACAGACAAATGGGATTACATCAAAATTAAAAGTTTCTGCACAAAAAGAAAATGACAGAGTGAAGAGAAAACCTATGGATTGGGAGGAAATGTTTGCAAGCCATACATCTGATAAGGGATTAATAACCAACATAAAAAACTCAAACAACTCTATAGAAAGAAAGCAAATGGTCTAATTTTAAAATGGGCTAGGGACCTAAGTAGACATCTCTCAAAAAAAAAAGACATAAGTGGCGAACAGACATATGGAAACATTGCTGAACATCATTAATCACTAGTAAACTAAAATCACAATGAGATATCAAAACACACCTATTAGAACGGCTGTTATCAAAAAGATGAAAGATGAACGTTGGCAAGGAGGTGGAGAAAAGGGAACCCTTGTACACTATTGGTGGGACTATAAATTAGTACAACCATTACAGAAATCTGTATGGAGTTTTCTCAAAAACTAAAAATAAAATTACCATATGATACAGCAATCCTACTTCTGGGTATTTACCCAAATATATGAAATCAGCATGTCAAATGTCTGCACTCCCATGTTCGTTGCAGCACTGTTTCTAATAGCCAAGTCATGGAAGTGTCCATAAACCAATGAATGGATAAAGAAAATGTGAGATATATATATATATATATATATATATATATGTATATATGTAATGAAGTATTATTCAGCCTTAAAAAATGATAAATCCTGTCATTTGCAATATCATAGATGGAACTGGAGAATAGTATACTAAATGAAATAAGCCAGGCATAGAAAGACACATATAAAATGTTCTCACTTATATTGGAATCTAAAATAATCTAACTCAAAGAAGCAGAGAGCAGAAGAATGGTTATCAGAGGATAGGAGTGGTGAGGGAAATGGGAAGATAATGGTAAAAAAGTACAAAGCCTCAATTAGACAGGAGGAATAAGGTTTTTTCTTTAAGCTATATTGCACATCATGGTAAATATAGTCAGTAATAATGTATTGTACATTTCAGAATCTCTAAGACAGTAATTCTCAAATGCTCTCACCATAAAAAAATGATAAGCATTTGAAGTTTTGGACACACAAACTAGCTTGATTTAACCATTTCACATTGTATTCATAGATCATAATATCACTTTGTACCCCATAAATATATATAATTATAATTTGTCAATGTACAATTAAAAATTAAAACTAAATAATAAAGTGCTGGCTGGGTGCAATGGCTCACACTTGTAATCCCAGCACTTTGGGAGGCTGAGGCGGGCGGATCACCTGAGGTCAGGAGTTCGAGACCAGCCTGGCCAACATGGTGAAACCCCATGTCTACTAAAAATACAAAAATTAGCCGGGCATGATAGCGGGCACCTGTAATCCCAGCTACTCAGGAGGCTGAGACAGAAGAATCGCTTGAACTGGGAGGCGGAGATTGCAGTGAGCCGAGATTGTGCCACTGTACTTCAGCCTAGGTGACAGAGTGAGACTCCATCTCAAAATAATAATAATAATAATAATAACCATACAGGGGCTGACCACATTCCCTATTACAAAATATGTTCTCAATCCATGGGAAAAATTTTATTTTTACTTACTATCTAAATGTTGCAACTGAACAACAGACAAGCAGCTACAACTCCTTTTTCCAACAGGCTATTAATATTTTACTTTTACTCTACATAGTTAAATATAAATCCATAAAGCAACGATTCTCAAACTTTAATGGGTGAATTAATCACCTTGGGATCCTGTTAAAGGCAGATTCTGTGTTACTAGGTCTGAAGTACGGCCTACATTTCTGCATTTCTAACAAGCTCCAGGTAATGTTAATGCTCCTGGTTTGGAGACCACACTTGGAGTAGCAGACATTCGGGTCACCTGGAAACTGGTGACTTATTTCAAAATGTATTTCTCACTGTCATTGTTTTAAATAGACCAGTTCATTCTTATGAAAATTTAAGAGGAAGAGTATCTTAGCTGGGATATACAAGGTTTTGATTTTTAATTTTGGTGAGGGAATTGTTTGGGTTTTTCAGAGATGTTATTTCTAGGAACTACTTTGCTGCTGACCAGAGATATATTTACTCATCTTATAATACTATATTTGGACTGGATACTGTATATCTACAGCATCTCTTTTTTGGAAATCTCAACATACATTAGCAAACTCAATTTTTACAAAAACATTCATTTTCACATCTCTGAATTAGTCATTCAAAATATCATCCCCTGGATGATGGATGTGTTTATAGCATAGATTTAGAATGGTTTCATAGACATATACTTAGCTCCAAACCCATCAAGTTTTATAAATTAAATATGTACAGCTTTTATTATGTCAATCATACCTCAATAAAGCATTACAAAAAATTATCCCATATAATTCTCTGTTCTAAAGTACAGAGGATATGAAAAGAACATGAATACGGAGCTTGTAAATTTTCCAAACTGTTACTCTGAAGTAACCAGAAAAAGAAAATTCAAACCTACCTATCAGCATTTAGTTTCATATTATATGTATTACACTGCACATAATTTGGTCAAGAAAATTAAACTTTCAGAGTGATAATGAAATGGTTATTTCTTTGAATTCATTAGCTTATCTTCAAGCCTCAGATCAGGGGAATATATGAGAAGGATAAGTTTTCAAATTAATGTTTAAATTAGAGACAGGCTTTCTTATTTTCAGATTCGAGGGATGCTGATTTTTCAAATCTTATTTTTTTCTATCCAGAATATTTAAATGAAAAGTGTAAACTAAAATGTAAAAACAAAAATAATGATCAGTGTATATCTTTAACTTTTCACAACCTACCTTCAAGTGACATTAGATCATTTAACACATAGTGTAAGAATTTTTTCCCTTTTATTTTTAGTTGACACATTATAATTGTAGATATTTATGGAATACAGGGTGATATTTTGATACGTGTTTACAATGTGTAATGATCAAATCAGGGTAATTAGCATAGCCATCACCTCAAGCATTTATCATTTCTTTGTGTTGTGAACATTCAAAATTCTGTCTTCTAGCTTTTGGAAAATAGTCAATAAATTATAGTTAATCATATTCACCCTGCAATGCTGCAGAGCACCAGACTTCATTCCTCCTATTTAGCTGTAATTTTGTATCCATTAACCAACATCTCCCACCTTCTCCCATCCCCCGACCCTTCCCAGCCTCTAATACCCACTATCCTATTCTCTACTTCCAAGAGCTAGAATTATTTTAGCTTCTACATGAGAGTGAGAACATGCAGTATGTACCTTTCTGTGCTTGCCTTATTTCACTGAACATAATGTTCGCCAGGCTCATTCCAGTGGCGGCAAATGACAGGATTGCATTCTGTTTTGTAGCTGAATATTATTCTATTGGGTATATACACTACATTTTCTTCATCCTTTTGTCTGTTAATGGACATTTAGGTTGACTCCATATCTTAGCTATTGTAGATAGTGCTGCAATACACATGGAGGTGCAGGTATCCCTTTAATGTATTTATTTTATTTCCTTTGTATAAATACCCAGCAGTGGGATTGCTGGATTGCATGATAGTTCTAGTTTTATAGTTTTTTGAGAAATGTCCATAATAGCTGTACTGATTTGCATTCCCACCAACAGTAACACATAGTATAAGAATCTTATAGGCCAGGCATGGTAGCTCATGCTTGTCATCCCAACACTTTGGGACACCAAGACAGAAGGATTGCTTGAGGCCAAGAGTTCAAGACCAGAGTAGGCAATGAAACGAGATCCCATCTCTACAAGAATTTTTTTTTCTTTAATTAGCCAGACATGGTGGCATACGCCTGTAGTCCCAGCTACTTGGCAGGCTGAGGAGGATGGAGGATTGCTTGAGCCTGTAAGGTCAAGGCTGCAGTAAGCAAGATCCTGTCTCAAAAAAAGAAGTTTACAATTACATCCTTCCATTTCTCCCCTTCTCACTTTTGTACAATGTTGTCATGCGTTGTACTTACCTCTGATGCTCTTCATTTCTTTACATAGATCCAGATTGCCATGTGGTATCGTTTTTCTTCTGCCTTGAGGACTTGTAGTGCAAATATGCTGCTAATGAATTGCTTCAGCTTTTGTCTGTCTGAAAAGCCTTTATTTTTGCCTTCATTTTTAAAAGATATTTTCAGTGGGTATGGCATTGTACATTTTATAGGGTTTTTTTTTCTTTTTTTTTTTTTTCCGTACTTTAAGTTTCTTAAGCTTGGGGTCTGTTGAGCTTCTTGGATCTATGGGTTTATAGTCTTCATCAATTTTAGAAAATTTTCAGCCCAATTTCTTAAACTATATTTCAATTCTTTCTCCATCTCCTTTTTAGAATGCCAGTAAATGTCTACTAGGCTGCTTGAAGCTGTCTTATGGTTTACTGATAATATGTTCATCTTTTTGACTCTCTTTCTTTCTTCATTTTGCAATTTCTACTACTCTGTCTTCAAGTTTATTAATGTTCTATTTTATTTTCCATGTCTGTACTTAACATTTTAAATATCTAAAATACAGTTAGAGTAACTTTGTTTTTGTTCCTAATTCTAATAATTATGTCAGTTCTGGGTCAGTTTTGATTGATTTTTCTCCACATTGTGCCTTTTTGCATGTTTTGTATTCAAACATATTTCTTGTCTTTCAGAAATTGCTGGCTTTTGTTGTCTGATGTCCAGTGTCTTCAAAATCATTGTTTCATATATTTTGTTCAGGATTTTTTGGGCAGGGAAGAGTGTTCTAGGAAAAAAGTTAATCTGATTCCTGTTACACTGTCTTGAATAGAAAAAAATTGCGGGATTTATAATGCAGCAACAATCAGAGAAATAAAAAGAACTGTATGAAGACATTAACACACTATTTATCTTAAGAAAGTATTTAGTGTCTGGACAGATTAATAGACCTGAATCAGATATTCTCATTAAAAGTTTAGATGCCCAGAAAAAGAAATTCAGTATCATTCTGTCAATGTGGTATCTTCAGTGCTTCATTCAGGCCTAGTTGCATTCCATTTATTCAGAATAATGGTGTGTAAGGTTAAAAAAAACCCTATAATTTTGAATTGGAATATACTTCTGATCTTTGCATAAATTTTAATTGCTTGAATATTAATAAAAGCCCTCGGCAAGGGAATTGATATATACCAGATCCTGTAATATGAAAGAACATATGTCAGTTTTTGACACTTAAGAGAGTCTATCCAAACTTGAAAGTGCCTCCTGCCTTAAAAGTTTCCATCTTGATTATTATACTCATCAGATATAGAATTACCACATCATGATTTCTACTTCAAAACACAGATAAGAAAGATTAACTTTTTGTTTTGTTAACAACAAAATGTAGAAAAATATTAACCCCCAAATCACATTTTTTGATAGAGTGAGATTAACTCTATAATCTTAGGGTTTGATTCATAAATTTTTTACAAAACTGTAAGATGAGAAAGCCATGAATGCATGAATGACAAACCAATATTAAAGAACAAGGAGGAGGGAGGAGGAGGAGGAGGAGGAGGAAAATGAATAAAGAAACACCCAATTATATGCCAACATTAAATATGTTGACGCCCAAACCACACTTCACATGACTAAATGTTTGCTAAAGGAAAACATTTGCATTTTATGGTTATTATATGCTACTTGTTTCCCCTCCCACACCTCTTACACACACACACACACACACACACACACACGATCAATTCTCCCACCTTCTCTGCTCTGTGTCCCAGGAGACTGACTTCAGACTGCATCACACAGGCTGACTTGCTTTCTGGCTTCGTCATATGGATTTAGCCAAAGGGAGTCACCAGCAGATGAGAGGTTAGGAAGGTGGAGAGTTAGAATACTATTCCTCTGTCCCTCACTTCAGCTCCTTTCTGACAACTGTGACACCCTGCAACTCCTACTTCTGGATTTAGAAAAGGCAGTCCCTTTTCTAAATCTCTGCTCTCATCCAAAGTCCAGTGGCACCATCCTCTCTCTTTACCCTGAATTTAGACCCAGGGATGATAATGGCATGGCACCCTCTTTTGCAAGTCCCTAGGTGCCTCAATATCCCTTATTAGTTCCTTAGCCCTGCCCTCATCTCTTAATAGTCCCTTCATTAAAGTCTCTTCAAAATCCCAGTTGCATGTGCCATCTGTTTCCTCCTGACTGATACCCACTCGTCTGTTGTGAGTATCAAGTGAGTAGCTAAAGGCAAGCAAGTACAAGAAATATTAGGAAACCTCCACCTGCTGAAAAGTTCAATTGATTAAGAGAACAGTGCTAATGAGGCCAAAATTAGTGTCTGGCTGTGTTCCAGGATCACAGCCTGCATCCCTGACCAGCCGTTTTACAAACCATCAGTTACAAGGTAGACCATGCCAAAGAGCACATATGAGTCTATGCCAATCCATCATCACTCCTGGGAACACAGCTCAAGGACTTAGCTGTTCAACTGAGATAGCGTCAAAATCATCTTTGTCCCCAAAGGACAGCTTTTGTAATGTGATTCTAACGAAAAAATTTATATGTTATTTTAAATAATAAAGTCATAACTGTCAATATCTTTTTCAAAGATGAGCTCTCATTTCATTCCTTATTTGTGGCTAATTCATAATAAAATAATTTAAAAGTCAAGCTTATCTAAATAAGCCTTTTATTGGTAATGGGATTCTGGGTTTATAAAAACCAGATTCATAGCCCTGAATCAGATATTCTCATTGTAATTAAATGAGTGAACCTATACAACCATCATATTAAGAATAAACAGTTAAATATTTTATTTATTTATTTATTTATTTATTGGAAGGGATTTTCTCATTATCAAGTGTGATTGACAAGTTTTCAGTTCATATACACATTTCCCCAAAACAGAACTTTGTTCCCTTCAGTACAGTGGCCTTGTAAAATCATATTGTAAGTAGGCCATTATAGATGTGCCATTGTAGTAACATTGATATACTGGCTTACTTCCAGGGTAATTTTATATGATTTACATGGTGGGGAAGGGAGACTTCTGTTCCTTTTTCAGAAATCAGTTTCTGAGACTCTTTACTATCAGTGAGAGAGAAGTACTGTTTCTACTAAAATTGAATCTATGACTATCAATAAAATCTCCTGAAATACAAAAACAAAACATCTCATTGTTAATAATAGCATAATGTTAACATCACCCATAAGATAGGAGCATAGTTTATACACAGTATTTATTCTTAATCAGTTTCATAAAACATAATCTGAGTTTTATTTTTTAACAAAAGCTTTTGAGTCATTATGATAAGGTCAACAGAAAGCACAGTCTTTTAACATTAGGTGATCAACTTTTTGACAATGGCAGGACCAGTGTAGCTAATGGAATAATAGCCTGCAGGGTCCAGCTAAATATGACATACGAATGTAATCAACCTCTGTGATGACTATTCAAAAGTAATCCCTTTAGCTTTGAACTGCAACATATATTTCAACAAGGCAAAAAACATATGAAGAAATTCTCTGCAGACCACACTGATACAATACAGCCTTCATATCATGCTCTCTGTGTTTGCTGCTTATAGTGAGTTTTAAATTTAAGGTAATGACTACTGTATATTCATGTGAGCATACAACAATACTTTTGATTTGTTGTAGAAAGGTTGAATCCATTACCACGGGTCTAGTCTATAAACTCTGACACAACCTTTATGAATGAGTTATTTACCCTTTTTTAGAGTAAGGCCACTACAAATGTTTAGCATGCCAAAATTATAAAAATTCATTTACCTTTCCAGTCCCCAAACTACCAGGTAATGTCTTCTCCATTTCAATTCATCCTTCTCTACAGATAACATTTTAAAAATCTTGTTTACATATAATACTGTATAATATAAATATTATATTCCATTGTTTTCAAAAAAGGGATGCGATGTTGGATTTATAGCAATTTAGCATTTACTGGCTTATTCTATTGCTTTTGTAACGTATAGGCTTAGTGGTGGTATAAATGAAATCTTTTTGTTGCCCACTTGAATCTACCATTTCAGAGTCTTTACTATTAGCAACAAAGAAGTGCCAATTTCTACTGAAATGTAGATCATATAAGCAAATATCACACTTCAACGTGCTGTTGCTTCTGGTCTCCCTTACTAAAGTGGTACTGGTCCCAGTCTTCCAGCTCCCTTGAAGTCCTACAGATCAAACATCTCAAATCACACCTTAAGTCAGACCCATTGTGCAAAACCTAGGTTATAATCCAAATGAGTGTTTTTGCAGTGATGGAACCAAGAGTCAACAGTCCTGTGGTGAGTGAGTACCCAATATCTAACACTCAGACCCAGAAGAAGTATCCAGTCATGCGCTGCATAAGGACATTTCTGTCAACAATATATGCCATACACAATGGTGATACTAAAAGATTATAATGGAGCTGAAAGATTCCTATGCACTAGTGACATTTTAGCCATCATAACACTGTGGTGCAATGCATTACCTTTACTATGTTTAGCTATAGTAAATACTCATTATAGTGTTACACATGCCTACAATATTCACGATAGTAATGTGCCGAACAGGTTCGTAACCCAGAAGCAATACACTATAGCATATAATAGCCTAGCTATGTGGTAGGCTGTGCCATCTAGATTTGTGTAAGTACACTCTATGATGTTTGTACAACAACATCACCTAATGACTCATTTCTTAGAAGGTATTCTTGTCGTTAAGTGACACACAACTGTATATTACTTTGCTCATTTCTTTGCTGAGAACTTAGTCACATGGCTTTAACTAAATAGTTCTCTACTGATAGGGAAGATCTAATAGAGAGGAAGAGCACTGATGAGTGGGAGGCAGAAGGAAGGACTGAAACCGTGTCTTGTCTAGACAAGAGGGCATGAGATCTAGTGAAGAAGTAGAGGGATAGGCCTTAGGCAGTTCATTGATACTAACAGAAGGGAAGACAGAGTATACAGAACAGAAGCAGTAGGTGAGTAACTCTTGCCACAAGGCTTGTGGAAGATTTTTCCTATTGTCATTTATTTCCTCTATGAAGCCAGAAAATAAATCATCAGCTGAGAAAAGTGGAGGGTGGGAGGTTTGAGAAAAAGAGAAGATTTAGTCATCTAGGGGAGTGGAAGAATGAGTGGACTAGGAATGTCTCATAGAATGGCCTGGAAGCGTAAGGGTCTACTTAATGTTTGTGGCCATGAATTTAAGATGAGGCATCTCAGGCCAGTTGTATTTTCTCCAGCCATATTGAACTATACAGTGCAGGAGAGGAATAGGCACATAACTGGATTTAACTAGGGCTATACTTTTGCCAAGTAAGCAAACAAATTGAAAAGAAGAGAAATTTAGACTTTATATAAGGAAGTAGATAACCATGGAATTTAAATTATATAAGGAAGGAAGAAGAGACAGAAAAATGAGGAAAAACAATGAAAAGGTGGTAGGATTGGAGGTTCCAATGAAGTAGAAGAATTGCTGGTGTCAGGATACCAGAGGGAGTGATCTGGAAATACAAAAGGAGGCAGCCAAACAGTTAAATGCAGGAAAATGAGCTAGAGGGGGCTCATAGTTATTGATAATGACAAGGTCTAAGTATGACCAGGGGAATTAATGGCTGTGGTAATGTAAAGGACAAGATGTAAAAGAACAGGAGGTCAAGGAATTGAGACTTAGGGTGGAATAATCTTCTACCTTTACATTGAAATTACTAAATTAAGACAGTAGTAGTACAGTGACAATGAGGCAATGATAACATCAACTGAGAATGATTCTGCTTGTAGACAGATCACAATAGTGACAAATGGTTGACTGTATAATATAATGACACGAGTGTTAGAAAGGCAAAGAGGAAGGGCAAGGGTCCTGAAAGAACAAGGAGGAGAGGACACCAACCCATCTTCAGGTCCAGTAGTGAGAAGACCGAGAAAAACAATAACAAAAACGGTTTTCTGGGCTGATAGTATCTTGAGAGAAGAGACAAATTTCTGTTAGAGCAAGAAAGTAAAAGGAATTTCAGAAAATAGGGTAAGGATATAGGACATTTTGCTGAAATAATGAATCAAATATTCCAAAAGGCAAAGTGGAACTCTTTCAGGAATTTCAGTGGGTAGGGATGGGGACAGAACAGGAAAGGTAATAAAAAATAGAACGAAGGGACCTGAAAACTGGGGCCTGTCGTAAACAGGAATAAACGGTATCTTATTAGATTAAGCCCAGTGACTTGAAATCAAAAGTAAAGGGGCAGATATGAAAGTTAAAGTTAAGTAACAAATTAACATGGCTCTCTCTCTATATATAGATATACATATAATATATGATAAATGAAGTCATATATACACATATATCTACATATATAAACTTCCCATATTTGATTTCATTATCATAATGTCATAATAATGAAGTCAATGTGGGAAGTTTTTATATATATATGTTTATATATGTATTTATATATATACACACACACATACATGTAGATAGATAGATATATATAAACTTCCCATATTTGACTTCATTATTTGGGTACTTTATTTTGCTCCCTAAATTAATTTTCCTCTTGAGTATGATTTTTAAAATTCATCTTAAACAAAAGGTGGCCTTTTCAGTAGCCATTTTATTATATCACAAGAATACTGTGGATTGGGAATTCAGGCAGGGCTCGGCTGGACGTTAATTGAAGTCACTAAGTGGTATTCAGCTGACAGATGGGCTGGTTTGATGGGTCAAAGACAGCTTCACTCACAGGCTGGAGACTTGGCCAAGATGGCTGGAAGGCTGGACTCAGCTGGTACTGTCTGCTAGAACATCTATACATGGCCATTCCAGCATGGCAGTCTCAGGGTATGAGGACTTATGTGATGACTTGCTTCCTCCAAAAAAAGTATCCTAAGATAACCAGGTAGAGGCTGCATAGCCTTTATGGACCTAGCCCCAGAACTCATTTTTGTTACTTCCTCCATATTCAGCTGATCACAAAAGAGTCTTAAGGGTAGCTCAATTTCAAGAAGAAAACTAGATTCTACTTCTTCATGGGGGATTGACAAGATCATGCTGTACAGGAACATGTGGAGTGGGAGATATTGTTGTGGCCATCTTTATACAATACAATCTGCCCTGGTGATACATACACCCTTATCTTATAGGTGATAAGGACAGATATCCCTGAAAAGGGATTCCCAGGTTCAAGATCAAAATAACATAAACTGTGTTCATGATAATTTATTAACTTTGTGCATCTTTTTTTTTTTTAGAAGAGTTTAGAGGATCCACAGTGGAAGCTGTATCTCAAAACTCAGAACGTTTGGAAGAACTCAGTAGGTATGATAAATCAAGTAAAAAGTTTCTATTAAGTACCCACTTTGTGCAATATACTAAGTATAATCTCATTCTCCAAACACAAAAAGAGGAGTTTCATCCAGCACTTGATAACCTTAATACTGCTTTAAAAAAAATCACAGATTTATTTTCAAATGTCACATAAGGTTAAGTATTTTTAATTTTGAAGCCACATCTGAAAATTACAGAAAACAAATTATTTTTCAAAACAAATGTTCTTTGCTTTCTAGCTCAGTATAAAAGTTAAATTTATAATTTATTTAATTTCAGGTTTCCAGGTGATCAAAAAAATGAAGCTTAAAGCACCTTTCACTTAACATCAAAGCAAGAAGAAATCCATAATGTCACCTTAGACTTCAATACTTGTAATAGGAGCATGTTACAGATAATACACAGTTATAATAAAACTGACTATGACTCTTTTCATTGGATTTTGCATTGCAGTGTGTTACTATAAATTTAATCCAAAACATCTAAATCCATGAAAATAAAATATATTCCAATTCTTAGAAATATCAGCAATCATCCATGAAATAAACGATTTCCTCTTATCCACAATTCCACAAGAAATAGTGATACCATGAAACCAAAATAAGAAAATATTTTCTAATGAAAAAATAATTACAAGCTTAAGAAAATCTTTCATGCTGAATTCATGTAGGAAAATATTTACTAAAACTCTAGGGAAACTTCTCAACATAGATAAAAGGAGTATAAGCAATTAAGACTACCATACTGATAAGTCTTGTTTGAAACAGTTTGCTTTACCTGTGTAACAGTATATTTTATGATACTTTTAGCTGATAGCACATAATAAAACTTATCCATGTCAACTTAAAAAGTTTAACTAAGTCCTTCAATCTTACAAGCCTTACCTAATGTGTCTTGCAAATGAAAGAACACAGCTGAGATGGTTACATGTATAATTTCAGGAGATCTGAAGATCTGGGGGAATTTATGAATTAAGTACATTACCAACAATAAAGACTTTTATTCCCATTTAATCTTGGTCAGTATACAGTTTAAATCTGGTTTCTCAAAAGAAGAGTCCAAGTAGCCAAAGCAATCCTAAGCAAAAATAACAAAGCCAGAGGCATAATATTACCCAACTTCAAACTACATTATAAGGCCATAGCAGCCAAAACGGCATGGTACTGGTAAAAACAGACACATAGACTAATGGAACAAAATAGAGAACCCAGCCACACACCTACAGCCAACTGATCTTTGACAAAGTTGACAATAATAAGCAGTGGGAAAAGGACATCCTACTCAGTGGGCTGAGACAACTGGCTGGTCATATGCAAAAGAATGAAACTGGACCCCCTACCTTTTACCATATACAAAATGTAACTCAAGTTGGATTAAAGATTTAAATGTAAAACCTCAAACTATAAGAATCCTAGAAGAAAACTTAGGAAACACCACTCTGGACATTGGCCTTGGGAAAGAATTTATGACCAAGTCCTCAAAAGCAATTGCAACAAAACCAAAAATGGATAAGTGAGATTTAATTAAACTAAAAAGCTTCTGCACCACAAAAGAAACTATTAACAGAGTAAATAGACAACCTGCAGAATGGAAGAAAATATTCACAAACTGTGCATCTGACAAAGGTCAAATATCCGGAATCTATAAGGGACTTAATATAACAAGCAAAAAAGCCAAGTAACCCCATTAAAAAATGGCCAAAAGACATGAACAGACACTTTTCAAATGAAAACATAAAGCATCAAATAAACATATGAAAAAATGCTTCACATCACTAATCATCAGAGAAATACAAATCAAAACCACAATGAGATTGTATCCACTCCAGTCAAATGGCTATCATTAAAAAGTCAAAAAACAGACGCTGGCAAGGCCATGGAGAAAAAGGAATGCTTATACACTGTTGGTGGGAATGTAAATTAGTTCAGCCACTGTGGAAAGCAGCTTGGAGATTTCTCAAAGAACTTAAAAAAGAGCTATCATTTTACCCAGCAATCTCATCACAGGGTATATATCCATATCCAAACGAAAATAAATTATTCTACGAAAAATACATATGCACTTAGATGTTCATCACAGCACTATTCACAATAGCAAATACATAGAATCAACCTAGGAGCCCATCAATGTTGGGATTGATAGAGAAAATATGGTACATATACACCATGAAATACTATACAGCCATAAAAAAGAATGGAACCATATTCTTTGCAGTAACATAAATGCAATTTGAGGCCATTATCCTAAGTGAATTAATAACAGGAATGGAAAACCAAATACCACATGATTTCACTTATAAGTGGGAGCTAAATATTGGGTACATATGGACATAAAGACGGGAACAGTAGACACTGGCAACTACTAGAGGAGGGAGGGAGGGGGCAAGTGTTGAAAACTACCTATTGGATACTATGTTCACTATTTGAGTGACAGGATCAATTGTACCTGAAACCTCAGCATCACGCAATATACCCACGTAACAAACCTGCGCATATACTCCCTGAATCTAAATAAAAGTTGAAATTATTTTTAAAAAAGTTAGGTTCCTTTGAATGTTCCATGATTGAAGAATAGAGACTCACCCTGCAGTGTGTAGAATCACTCTGCTTTCCACATGATATTGAAATTTTAGCACTCTGCCCAAGGAAATTATTCAATGTATCAGTGTAATGAACATGAGTCAATGCAAATACCAAAAAATAATTGAAAAGGTATATGGGTGAAAAAGTGTTTTCTTGTATTGTTTATTTAATCAGTAAAACCAATTTCCACAGTATCTCTGATTCCTGAACAATCTTTTGTAGTGCCTACAGATTTCCATGGGTTTTGCCCTAGAATTAAAATTAAAGTAGATTTCTCTCTTTAAAACAACTGCAGATATCTGCTTTTAGACTTACAAAATATTGAGACAGAAATAAGGTTGTTAAGGATGGTATCTGAGAATGCATCTTTTACAGTGATCACCACCAAGTTCTTTTTTCCCGGAAATGTCCTGTTTCGCTAGGAAGAGTCATTTTTTAAAAATGATGCGGCCAGGGACAAATAGATAAATGAAACAGAAAAGAGCATTCAGAAATTACATATACAAAGTTAGTATATGATAAAGGTGGCTTTTCAAAACAATGAGAGAAGGATAGACTCTATAAGGAATGTCCTGAGAGCACTGGTTATGTCTAAAGAAACAAAATCCGTAATGTGTTCACTATTTCACATCATCAGATCAAATTGAACTATAAATACATCAGAATTCCACACTGGGAAATGTTTTTCTAATATCGGGTTGGGGAACACCTTCCTAAGCAAAAAATCAAGGTCAGGTGAAGAATAGTCAAACTCTACAACATACTAGAGTACATTGAAAAGATCCATACAGTGAAAAAGTCATTAAAGTTAGAAGATCAATGACAGAGCAAAAGAAATTGCAACAAAAAACCCCAATGCCCATAAAATACAGATACTTTCTTTAAAATAAATTAATAAAGATGAAAAGAAGGAAAAATAGAAAGGAAAGACAACTTGGTATGCAAAAGGACAAAGGATACAAATTGGCAATCCAGAGAAGAAAAATACCAATGATTAATACACACAATAAAAGATAGCCAAGATGGAACACTTGTGCTTTGCTGGTGAGAATCTAAAATGGTATAAACACAATGGAAAACAGTATATAAGCTCCTCAAAAACTAAATATGAAAGTACTGTATATGATAATACAGCAACTCTAACCTAACCAATAAGATATCATTTTCCACCAATCAAATTAACAAAAATTTAAAAGATTGAAAATATCCAGTGTGGCTAGGGTTTAGGATGAAGGACACTCCACTGTGGCTTGAATATGTCCCCCAAAGTTCACGTGTTGGAAACTTAATCCCCAAGGCAACAGGGTTGAAAGATGAGGCCTAATGGAGGGGTTTAGGTCATGAGAGCTTCATTCTCATGAATGGATTAATGCTGAATATAAAAGGGCTTGAGGCTGCAGGTTCAATCTCTTGTTCTTTCTCACTCTCTCTTTGCCCTTCTGCCATGAGATGACACCTCAAGGCTTTTATCAGACACTAGCCCCTTAATTTTGCACTTTCCAGCCTCCAGAACTGTGAGCCAATAAATTTTTGTTCATTATAAACTACCTAGCCTGTGGTAGTCTGTTATAGCAACACAAAGTGAACTAAGACACATTCTCATATGCTATTAATAGGATTAAAAACTGATAAATAAAATTTTGTGAAGTCAAAGTATTTGGCAGTACTTATGAAAATGTAAAAAAAATGAATGTCCTATAAGCTAACATTTCTAATCTAGAAATAGTTTCTTCAAAACTATTCAGACAAGTGCATAAATATTCACTTATAAAGATGCTTATCTCAGATCTTCTGTAATACTGTGAAATTGGAACCATCTTAAACATTCATTAACTTGGGAATGACTAAATAAATTATGGTGCATCCATACAACAATATAGTATGTGATCATTAAAAATGTGAAGTAAAGTTTACTGTACTGACATGAAATGATGCCTATGGTATATTGTCAACATAAAATCAAGTTATAGTCAAGGACCTAAATGTAAGAGGTAAAACTATAAAACTTCTAAAAGAAAACATAGAAGAAAATTGTCATGACCTTTAGTTAGGCAAAGATTTCTTAGGAGACAAAAATGCACAAACCATAAAAGAAAAATTGATAGAGTATACTTCATCAAAAGTAAAAATGCCTGCTCTTCTGAAAATGTTAAAATAAAAAGACAAGTCCCAGACCGGTAGAAAATATTTGCAAAATACTTATCTGGTAAAGTACTTGTATTGAAAATACGTGAAGAACTTTTACAGCTCAATAATGAGACAACTAATGCAAATTAAGAAACAGGCAAAATATTTGAACAGGCATTTCACCAAAGAAGATCCACATATGGCAAATAAGCACATGAAAAGATACTCAGCATCATTAGAGATGATGTGATCAGCACATTAGAGAAATGTGATCCCAGCACTTTGTGAGGCTGAGGCAGGCGGATCACCAGGTCAAGAGATGGAGACCATCCTGGCCAACATGGTAAAACCCCGTCTCTGCTAAAAAATACAAAAATTAGCTGAGTGTGGTGGTGCACACCTGTAATCCCAGCTACTCTGGAGGCTGAGGCAGGAGAATCACTTGAATCCGGGAGGCAGAGGTTGCAGTGAGCTGCACCACTGCACTCCAGCCAGTGACAGAGCGAGACTCCATCTAAAAAAAAAAAAAAAAAAAAAAAAAAAAAAGAGAGAGATATTATTACACACCTACTAGAATGGCTAAAATGTTAAAAATCTGACAGTACCAAGGGCTGACAAGGACTTGGAGCAACTGGAACTCTCAAAATCACTGATGGGAATGAAAAATTGTACAGCTGCTTTAGAAACTGTTTAGCAGTTCCATATAAACTTAAATACACACCATATGATAGAGGAATCCCACTCATAATTATTTACCAAAAAAAAAAAATCATACATCCACACAAACACCTGTATATAAATATTTATAGTAGTTTTATTCATAATAGTCAAAACCAGAAATAACCCAAATGTCCATCAACTGGTGAATGGATAAACAAATTGTGGTACATTTGTAGAATGAAATACAATTCAACAATGTAATAGAAGCAACTGCTGATAAATGTAACAAGATGAACCTCAAAAGCATTATGCCAAGTAGAAGAAGCCAATCACAGAATTTCTATTTATATAACATTCTGAAAAAGGCAAAACTATGGAACAGAAATTAGATCTAATGGCTGCGAAGAGCTGGGGTTGGAGGAAAAAAGACTGACTATAAAACAATATGAGGAAATTTGGGGGATAAGGAAATATTCTATATCTGAATTATGGTTATGATTGTGTATCTTCATACATTTGTCAAAGCTAATTGAACTGTACATATAAGAGGATGAATTTTACTATGTAAATTATAACTCAATAAAGTTGACTTCTAAAAAATAAAACAAAAAGCGAATGGCTATAGTGTAGATTCAGCTTGATCATATTGCATATGTATAATGTAGTTGTGCATGCTTGTGGTTATGTATATGTTTATATGTGTATAGAAAGACATATTAAGTAATCTAAACCCAAAATGAACTGTGATTATCTCTAGGGAATAGGGTTGGGGACAATTTCACTTTTTATTTTATATACACCTGTATTGTTTAAATTTTTCCCACATACATGAATATATGTATATTTTAACAACAAAAAATATTAAATACTAAATATTCTCCTACTGTTTTTTTGTTTTTGTTTTTGTTTAGTTTGTTTGTTTTTTGAGTCTCACTCTGTCCCCTAGGCTGGAGTGCAATGGTGGGATCTCGGCTCACTGCAACCTTTAACACCTAGGTTCAAGCAATTCTCATGCCTCAGGCTCCTGAATTGCAGGTATTACAGGCATATACCACCAATCCCAGCTAATTTTTATATTTTTAGTAGAAATGGGGTTTTACAATATTGGCCAGGCTGATCTCAAACTCCTGACCTCAGTTGATCTGTCCACTTTGGCCTCCCAAAGTGCTGGGATTACAGCCGTGAGCCACCGCACCAGGCTCTTACTTTGTTATATAATGTTTCTTTAACCATAACCATTACATTACAAATGCCCCATCTCATCTCACTCTAAAAACTAGTTTAACCACAAGAAAACTTTATTTCCTTTTATAAGAACAATTTTAGCTTCGAAGTTCAAATTCAAATAACAAATACTTCTTTTTTCCTCTATAATAACTGCTTTTTGCTATAGTGTCTTCTCAAATTAGTTTTCAGGTTCCTTAAAAAGATGTATGGAAAGTTTTGTGAGAATATTTGTAATCAGAATGCCCACATCTTTGAAAACACTTCAGAAAATTAGATATATCAAACATAAACCTGTCAGCAAGGTCAACAGAAACTGGAATTTACAATCAAATGCTAAATAGCCACAGTGCTATCCCTTCTGATAGATTTAATCAAAAAGGTTTCTTAGGAGCTTTCTCCTTAAATTTCAATTTGATTCATTTTTATTTGTGAAACTGAAAACAAATCTGAAAACAAAATCAAGGTTTTCTGGATGATAGATGCAAATCACAATTGCATCAAATGCTAGTTCTTATCTGTAAAAGATCCTCCCATAAATAATGCAGCCAGGACCACTCACTGAGAACATGTAAGCATTTACAATGGTCCCTAATTCCATTTTTATCAAAATGACAGTGCTTAAAATACAACATTCTATAATATACTATAATTACTTTAGCTTTTAGCTTCTCCTTTAAAAAATTGCTAAGGCATCATTCCTTTTCTCGTTTTCATACTGTATGTAATAAGATTCCTGAAGGTGGTAGTGGTGGCGGCCGGGGGCGGGGCGGGGGGTGCATCTCAGGTTATAGGCAACAAACATGGGCCAGGTACAGTGGCTCATGCCTGTAATCCCAACATTTTGGGAGACCGAGGAGGGAGGATCGCTTGAGCCCAGGAATTCAAGGCTAGCCTGGGCAACATAGGGAGACTTCGCCTCTACTAAAAATAAAAATTAGCACACATATAGCTGTGCATGCCCATAGTCTTAGCTACTCGGGAGATTGAGACAGAAGGATCGCTTGAGCCCAGGAGTTTGAGGCTGCAGTGAGCTGTGATCACACCACTCACTCCAACCTGGGTGACAGAGTGATACCCTGCCTCTTAAAAACAAAAAAAAGTATGTTTGTGCTCCCACACTATATAACACTAAAAAAGTCCTGGACAATATATTTTGATCTAATTGTTAAGGCCCTTGTATTTTTATTCCATCCCCCAGTTCTTCCCTTCTAGGGGGCCTTCCTTTCCTCTCCCAGGGTAGTGATACATATTTCTACATAGGGTTGATGGTATATGTCAAAATACAGAAGACATATTTGGTTAACTTTCAAGATCCACATTTAAAGGTGAAATATAGGAATTCTTTAGAAAAAGTAATGAACATAGCTTCTATTAAAGCAAAAGGCTTTAATGTCTTCTTTCCAATGTTACTTTACCCAGATTTTTTAATGAAATGTATTATATTTCCATTGTTACTATTGATATTCATCTTCTCTCTGCCTCCCATACACACACCCTATAGATAAGTATACCCTAGACAGTAATGTGACCATGTAATGATTATGAGATTTTTTAAAATTATCTGAATTGACTGAACATTAAAGAAAAATGACACAAATAATGTAGATTTAATTAGTACTTTACTAAAAGTTGCTTTGTACTTCCAAATATCTTGCTTTGGTATATAACTTCTCAAGTCCTACATCAAATAACACTTCTTTGTAGAATTATAGCTATACATTTTATGATATTGCAATTGATTTAAGAAATTCTCTCCAAAATTTTGAGTATATACAAATTATCTCAATTTTTTTTTTTTTGAGACAGAATCTTGCTCTGTCTTCCAGGCTGAGTGCAGCGGCATGATCATAGCTCCCTGCAGCCTTGAACTCCTGGGCTCAAGGGATCCTCCTGCATCAGCCTCCTCCTGAGTAACTGGGACTACCAGCACCATGCTCAGCTAATTCTTTTTTTTTTTTGATAGTGATGGGGTTTTGCTCTGTTGCCTAGACTGGTCTTGAACTCCTAGCCTTAAGCGATCCTCCTGCCTCAGCCTCCCAAAGTACTGGGATTACATACATAAGCCACTGTGCCTGGCTCAATACTTTTAAAAAAGAAAACAAAAACAAAAAAACCTTTTACTAGTTATTTGCTTGAACAATCTAGAATTTACCAGCCTGAGTAAATATGGCCTTACAGAACAAAAAGTTTATGATTGCCTACAATCCCTAAACGTTTAAACATGTTGTACAGCCCCTAGTCTTCAGAGAAATGCACATTAAAACAGCATTGTAACACTAATCTTTTACCTATCATTTTATCAAAAGTTACAAAGAATAACTGGTGTTAAAATGGTGGGTTTAGCTGGGCGCGGTGGCTCATGCCTGTAATCCCAGCACTTTGGGAGGCCGAAGCGGGTGGATCACGAAGTCAAGAGATCGAGAACATCCTGGCCAACATAGTGAAACCCCATCTCTACTAAAAATACAAAAATTAGCTGGGCGTGGTGGTGGGCGCCTGTAGTCCCAGCTACTAGGGAGTCTGAGGCAGGAGAATCACTTGAACCCGGGAGGCGGAGCTTGCAGTGAGCTGAGATTGCGCCACTGCAGTCCAGCCTGGCGACAGAGCGAGACTCTGTCTCAAAAAAAAAAAAAAAAAGTGAGTTTAAAAAAAGAGGTAGCCATGTAAATTTAAAAAAAAAAAAAATCAGAGAATAATTTGACAATATGCACCAAAAGCCTTTAAAAACACTTTAACTCTGCTATTTCATTTCTAAGAATTTATCTTAGGAAATAATGAGACAAATGAGAAATACTGAAGGTAAAAAGCTGTTTATTGAAGTTTCTTTCTTGTGCTAGCATAAGAACAAATAAAGCAAACAGATAAAACTTAGATTCCACCTAAATATCCAATATTAAATAACTGGTCAAATCCAATATTAAATAACTGGTCAAATAACTACTACAAACTTAGTGGCTTAATATAATACCCACTTATTATCTTACAGTTCTGTAGGTCAAAAGACCGAGGAGGCTTGACTAGGTTTTCTGCTTAGGTCTCCCAGGGCAAAAATAAAGGTATCTGCCAAGATGAGCTCTTATTTGACAAGTGTGGGGAAGAATCAGCTTCTAAGTTCATTCAGGTTCTTGGAAGAATTCAGTTCCTCGCAGTTACTGAGGTCCCTGTTTCATTGCTGCCTGTCAGCCAGGGTCCACCCTCACCAACTTGAAGCCAGCACATTCCTTCACGTAGTCCCTTCTATCTTAGAGGCAACAGTGCTACATAATAGAGTCTTGCTCAGGTTTAAAAGCTCTCTGACTTCCTCTTCTGCAACCAGCCAGAAAAAGTTCTCTGCTTTTCCGGACTCATGTGATTAGATTAGGCCCACACAATATCCTCTCCATCTTAGAGCCAACTGTGCCATATACCAGAATACAATCATGGGATTGATATCTCCTCATATTCACAAGTTCCAGGGATTTAGGTGGGACAATTTGGGTGGGAAAAGTCTCCACTGCACCATGGAATAAAATACAATAACTAAAAATGATAATAGAGTTGATATTTGGGTTGCCTTTCAAAAAAATATAAATTAGTTATTAAATATTGAAATATTTCTGTAGCATTTGTCAACAAGCTATTGCCTTGGTCTCCACCTCCTACCCGGTCCTGGATATTCTCCCAGCTCCTCCCCTAGGAAGACCACGGTCCCACCTTTTGATCTAGCAATTAAAGGACTGATGCCTCCTACAGCAGTAAACCACCAGGCCACAGTCTGTTCTTTCTGATTGTTTGGTGGCTTTGAAGTAGTAATCATTAAATATTTGTAATATCATCCCTGGATTTGGCGCTATACTTAATGGCAGAAAAAAGAATATTATAATACTACTAAATGAGGAGAAAAGACATGTTTATTTAAAATGACGAGAGAGACAAACATGTAGGTTTGAATTGGTTTCTTTATGTCAGTGAATATATCTAGGAGCAATTCCTGGAATTCCTACTGGCTTATTTATATTACTGAATATGCATAGAAGCAATTCCTAAAAAATATATCACAAAACATTAATTGATTATTTCTAAAACATAGAACTTTAAATAATATTAATTTAATTTTAAAATTTTCTGTGTTTTTAATGAACAAGTATTATTGGCAAAATAAAAATAACATGTAATAGAGACAAAATAATTCCTGGACTTATCTCTCCATTGACCATCTACGGCCTTGGGGGAAAATGTTTCTCATTTCTGAACCTCTGTTTCTTAACCAGTAAAATAAACTACATCATATTTTTCATCCTTTCCAGCTCCTAAAGTTTCTGATTCTAAATCTGCCACTCAACTATATATATAGGCTCAATTTGGGCTTTTTAAAAAATGAAGGAAGGAAGGAAACCATCAAAGCCACATAAAATTGTCTTCATTTTGTGCACTTTACGCATTGTAGAAAGCTATAATTTCTTTTTAACGTGACATAATTCATTTAAGATCAAGGTTCCCAATGTAATTATTTATTCACCTTTCCTAATTGTCAAAATGCTATAAGTTTATTCCGGCTTTTAAATTACATCTCCTGAACTATCGTTATTCAATGAGAATAATGATAGCACCTAGCACCTCAGCACCTAGCACTGAGAATATTGTTAATTATAGTGAAAAAAACCAAAGAGCCCACATCCCTGGAGCCAAAATTCAAGATACAAACAATGTCTTAACAATAAGTAAATAAACAAGAAAGATTGTTACAAAAACCTAAAAGAAATAAAGGAGACGTGATAGATAAAAATGGAAAAGGGACAATTTTACATAAGGTCACCAGGGAAGGTCTCTCTGAGGAAGTAATTTTAAACTGAAACCTGCAAGATGAGAAGAAGATAGCAGTATGAAAAGCCAAGAGAAATATTCTAGCAGAGAGAACAGTAATGTGAATGCTCTAAGGCAAGAAAGAGTTTCAATTGTCTATGGAATATAAGAAGGATAATGTAATTGCAATAAACGAGTGGGAGAGTGTGGCACCAGATGAAATTAAGGAAACAGGCAGGTATCCATTGCTATAGTTTAAATGTGTACCCCCAAAAGTTCATGTGTTGGAAACATTGCCATTGTAACAATATTAAGAAGTGGAGCCTTTAAGAGGGGGTTAATGCTGTTATCGTAAGAGTGAGTGCACCTCACTCTTGTGGCCTCTTTTGCATGTGATTACTTGCCCTTCCACATTTCTGCCATGATATGACACAGTACAAAAGTCCTTGCCAGAAGCTGCTGCCATGCCTTTGGACTTTTCAGCCTACCGAACCATAAGCTAAATAAATTTCTTTTCTTTATAAATTACCCAGTCTGTGATATTATGTTACAGCAACAGAAATGGACTAAGATACATATAAATGTCATTAGACCAGAGTAAAGAATTCAGATTTTATCCTAAATACCAATGAGAAGACATTCAAAACCTTTGAACCTAGAAGAGATGTGAACTTATTATCTGTTTTTGAAAGATAACTTTGGCTGTTGTGTAGGGAGGAGATTATAGGAGGGCAAAAGTGGAACCTTGAAGACCAGTTAGAAGGCTACTGTACAAGTCCAAGCAAGTGTAGATGAGTCACTAAGAGTAAGAGTATCAGTGAAAATGGACAAAAGCAAATGGTTTAAAAGGTATTTTAAGCAACAATCCATAAGCTTGCTGATGGGATCATGGTAAAACAAAGGGGAAGATCAGCAGGATAGATCCTAAAGATTTGTCTTGAGCAACTTAGTGATTAGTATGATTAGCAGTACTATTTACTAAGATGAGAAAAACTACAAGAAGATCAAACTTTGCAGGTGAAATCAAGAGCTCTATTTTAGACACAGGTTTAAAGATGTTTATTAAACTTCCGAGAGGAGAGGAGAGGTTAAAGAGAGAATTACACATAAAAGTTCAGGATTCAGAATAGAGATCAGTCTAGAGATAATTATTTGTAAGTCAACAGAATATGGATAGTAATTAAAGAATAAGAGCCAAAATAGAGAGAGACAATTCAAAATGTAAGTACAGTAAGTCTGAGTATAGGAAAAGGAAATAAATTTTGTTAATTTATCTTAACATAAAGCATACCAGTACCAAAAGGAAGAAATTATAGATTCATGATTCATGAAAAAGTACATATTTATAAATGCATATATTTGAAACTAAAATTTAGAACCTGAAATTACTTAAGTAACAATAAGGAAAAAAATTCATTCCCAGAGAGAAATATTCATCTTAGATGTCTAATTTCTTACCATAAAATCACTTACTCATGACGGAACTAGCAAAATCATGTCAAGAAGAATCTCTATAAGCCCAACAACACACAACACTCACTGTAAGCCCAATACTGCACATCCAAAAGTTTTGTCATGGTATATGGTTGCCACTAGGACTTCAAGCCAAAAATCCTGACAAATTTCTAAGTAGCAGATAATTACAGTGAATTCATAGTGCCCTTAATTCTAAAAGCATTGCCATGTTTTGTATAAAACATTTATATACTACCTATATGACTTTAAGCAAGTTATTTAACCTCCCTGCACATTAATTTTCTTATGCTTAAAATAAAGCAAATTAACATATAAAGAACTCTTACAACTCAACAATTAAAAAGACAACCCAATTTTACAGTGAAAAAATAACTTGATATATATT
Organism: Pongo pygmaeus; assembly: GCF_028885625.2. Classification (NCBI taxonomy): domain Eukaryota; kingdom Metazoa; phylum Chordata; class Mammalia; order Primates; family Hominidae; genus Pongo; species Pongo pygmaeus. The sequence continues at coordinate 159,575,348 of NC_072376.2, read as the reverse complement.
TCTCCAAAGAAGATACATAAGTAGCTAGTAAGCACACACAGAGATGTTCAATATCATTAGGCACGGGGGAAATGCAAGTCAAAACTATCATAGAATAGCACATTACACCCATTTAGATGGCAATAAGAAAAAAAGGTGAATAATAGCAAGTGTTGTAGAAGATGTAGAGAAATTAAAACATCATACATTGCTAGTAGTACTGTAAAATGGTACAGCTGCTTTGGAAAGTTTGGCATCTCCTCAAAAAGTTAAACATATCATGCCTGTAATCCCAGCACTTTGGGAGGCTGAGAAAGGCAGATCATGAGGTCAGGAGGTCAAGACCATCCTGGCTAATATGGTGAAACCCCGTCTCTACTAAAAATACAAAAAAAAATTAGCCAGGCGTAGTGGCAGGCACCTGTAGTCCCAGCTACTCAGGAGGCTGAGGCAGGAGAATGGCATGAACCCAGGAGGCAGAGTTTGCAGTGAGCTGAGATCGCGCCACTGCACTCCAGCCTGGGTGACTGAGCGAGACTCCACCTCAAAAAAAAAAAAAAAAAAGTTAAACATAGAGTTAACTGATGACCCAGTAATTACAATCCTAAGTATCTACCCCAAAGAATTAAAAATATATGTTCAAATAAAAATGTGTACATAAATGTTCATGGCAGAGTTATTCATAATGGCCAAAATGTGGAACAACCCATATGTCCAACAACTGATGAATGGGTAAATAAAATTTGGCATATCAATACAATGAAATATTATTCAGCATTGAAAATATATATACATGTTGTATACATGATACATACACCATGGATGAACTTTGAAAACAATATGTTACATAAAACAAGCCAGACACAAAAGGCCATATATTGTATGAGTTCATTTACAAAAACTATCCAGAATAGGCAATTCATAAAAACAGAAAGTAGATTAATGGTTGCCTGGGACAGGGAGGATTTAAAGGGAAATAGAGGGTGACTGCTAATTGGTGTAGTGCTCCTTTTGTGGGTGAGGAAAATGTTCTGAAATCAGATAGTGAGGCCGATTGCATAGTCTTGTGAATATACTAAAAACCCCTCAATTGTATGCTTTTTGTTTAGATACAGGATCTTGCCATGTTGCCCAGGCTGGACTCAAACTCCTGGCCTCAAGCAGTCCTCCTGCCTCAGCCTTGCGAGTAGCTGGGACTACATCCTCCAAAGTAGCTGGGACTACAGGCACATGCCAACACACCTGGCCAAACTGTACACTTTTTAAAAGAGTAAATTTCATTGTGTATGAATTTACCTCCATAAAGCTGGTATTTGTTAAAGTAACAATAAAAAGAATATGGTTAAATACAGTGCCAGGACAGTTCTCTGGGTGGCCTTGGATAGACCCAGTTCTCTCCCCTATACTTAGCTGTAGTTTTCAAGAATAACTGTAGAACGTTCTAGGAATGCAACATCCTGAGATAGGGGAGGGACTGGCTGGAACAGCCTGGGCTCTGTTCCTGTCTTCCCTAGAGACAGGATGTCCTTCAGTGCTTTAGCCCAGCAAGTCACCTTGCCCCTGTGGTATATAACCTCGGGTGGGCTGCTTTTGGGAGTCCTTCAGCTGTGGTACCAGTAAGGCACACACAGCTGAGACTCCATGTGACCCTGGAAGATTTCCTGAGCCTTGGAGGACCAGCTCACTCTGAATCTTATGTTTCTGTTGTCCCTTGCTGCCTATGTGTAAGTAATAAATTTGCTTCATGTAGCTTGTTGTGTATGTAGATAATCTGCCTCACCGGACTCAAACAGATTAGTAATCAACACACAGTAAACCTGCTTCACATCTACCTCAGGGGTTGTTACCAAGATTTAAATGAGTTAATATTCATTAAGTGCTTAAAGAAAAAAGTTGACCTATTGGAAGTTCTACATAAGTGATAAAAAAAAGGCTCTTCCATCAAGGCAAAAGTTTCTTTGGGTACACATGCCCATCTGCTCCTAACTCACAGCATTAATAGAGTAAATATAAAACAGTTTGTAATACATACAACTAATAAAATATTAGTATCTAGAATTGGACAAAACATTCAAATCAATAAGAAAAAGACAACAAAATAGAAAAATGGGCAAAGTATAAGAACAGACAATTCATAGACAAAGAACACCAAATAGCCAATAAAATATGAAATATATTAGTATGAAATACTAAAATAAAATATTATTTTATAATATATTAAAATAAAATAAAATATAAAATATTAATATAAACACCGTTACAGTTACTAATCAGGAAAATGCATAGTTAAAGAAAGATACATTTTATACTCATCCAATTTGGCAAAAAATTTAAAATTCTAATAACCCCCAAGTGTTGGTGAGAATGTGGAGAAATAGAACACTTTAGAGAGCAATTTGGCAATATCTAGTAGAGGTAAAGATTCTTACACTCTATAAACCAGCAATTCCATTTCTGAGAACATGCTTCAGAGAAACTGTCTCACAAATGCATAAGGAGACAGACTAAGAATATATATTACATCCTAGTTTATGGTAAGTGAAAACTAGAAAATATCTATTCATATGAGAATGGATACATGGAAACATTCGTACAATGGAAATCATATGCAGCAGTTCATGAAGGAACTAAAGGTACATGTATCAGCATGAACAAATCTCCAAAAATATAATTGTGTACAAAAAATTTCAGAAAGATGTGTACACTGTATGACTTTAACAAAATTTCAAAACATGTAAAACAATACTATATATTTTGCATATATATAATAGCCTGAGAATAATTAACAACAAATTCAGAATAATGATTACCTCTATAGAGGGAAGGCGAAAAATGGGATTATGGAGGGATACACATAAGGAAGCAATTATATCTGTACTGCATTTCTTTTAAAATACCTAACTGAAGTAAATACAGACTAATAGAAAGAATTAATAAAGGTAAATGGTGGACACACAGGTATAAATTATATTTTCCAAGCTTACCTATATAACGAGTAATTACTAGGAAGTAAAAGAAAAAATATTGATGCCTTCCAGTCTCCAGTCAAAAAGAAATATTACTGGTCACAGTGGCATGAGACTGTAGTCACAGCTACTTGGATAGCTGAGGTGGAAGGATCGCTTGAGGCCAGGAGCTCCTGGCTACCATTTGCTATAGTTGTGCCACTGAATAGCCACTGCACTCCAGCCTGAGCAACATAGAGACACTGTTTACAAAAAAGACAGAAAATATAAGAAAATAGAACAAAGACACTACTTTTTCTTACTTGTTTATTGATATTTCATTTGGTTTTGGTTAAATTTCTTCCTTATTAATCTTGATGACAAAGTACCTTTGGATATAATTAAATGACATTTAATTAAAAGATAATTGTAAACATTTAATAAGGGATAATATACAAAATAAATGATTACAAGTTTGCAGTAAACTTCCTCCAGCTGTTCCATTTCCAGACTATCTGTAGAGTGTTTTCTAAGAGCTTAGACATTTTTAATGTTATTTAGTGATTCAAGGGGGAAATTATTCAGGCAAATTTTAACATGATTTTTTAATTGACAAATAAGAATTGTATATATTTACAGTGTAGAACATGACGTTTTGATGTATGTATACCTTGTGGAATGTCTAAATCAAGCTATTTAACATACGCATTACTTCACATTATTTAGTTTTTGTGGTGAAAACACTTAAAATCTACCCTCCTAGCAATTTTCAAGCATATAACATATTGTTAATAGATACAGTCATCATAATATACAATAGATCTCTTGAAATTATGCCTCTTATCTAACTGAAATTTTGAGTTCTTTGATCAACATTTTCCCACGCCACTAGCTTCTAGCCTCTGGTAACCACTACTTTACATTTCTTTACATTCTGCTTTTTTCAATTCCACGTATGTGAGAACATGCAGTATTTGCCTTTCTCTGCCTGGCTTATTTCAGTTAACACAACATCCTCCAGGTTAATCCATGTTGTTGAAATGACAGGGCTTCCTTTTTTGATGCTGAATAGTACTATTGCGTGTATATCTCACATTCCCTTTGTCTACTCACCAGTTGATGGATGCTAAGGTTGATTCCACATCTTGGTTATTGTGTATAATGCTGCAATGGACATGAGCATGCAGATATTTCTTCCATGTACTGGTTTCATATCTTTTGGATATGTATCCAGTAGTGAGATTGCTGTATAATATGGTAGTTCTTTTAAAAATTTTTGAGGAACATCCATACCGTTTTCCATAATAGCTATCCTAATTTACATTCCCACCAACAGTGTACAGGGTTAACGTTATTCTTTAATTACAATTTATTTAATTTTCAAGTAATCTACTCTTTTATAAAGAGTGTTGCTATGATTAACTTTTAACATACAGTTCCTTAATAAAGGAGAAACATTCTGAGAAATGCATCATTAGGGATTTCATGCAAACATTATAGAGTGCACTTACACAAGCCTAGATGGCATAGCCTGCTATGCCATCTAGGCTTTATCTTCCTAGGCAACAAACTTGTACCGCATATGTTATTGTACTGAGTACTGTAGGTAATCGTAACACTATAGTATTTGTGTATCTAACCATATATAAACATAAAAAAGGTACAGTAAAAATACAGTATGATAAATTTATGGGACTGCCATCATATATGTAACCTGTCATTGATCAAAATATCATTATGCAGTGCATAACTGTGTTCTTAAACTTGCTGTTAGTTTAGTAGATGCAAGCATTTTTTAAAAAGAGCATTCTTCATCTTTCTTTTACCCAGCTAACTCATCAGAGGCAACTCATGGGAAAATAGCTTAGAAATAACCATATTTCCAATTTTAAAACATCAAAGTGGAAATATAAGCTTTAGCGTTTAGTATAATAATTTAGCTAACCAAGCCAACAGAATGAGATTAGGAAAACAATGGTCACTCTCACAACATGTAGTATAAATAGAAACTCTCCTTTTTTTCAAACCATCAAGATAAACAATTTAATTGTTTCTTATGGTTACCCAGTTAACAAGTATCAAGAAGTGATTGTTTTGTGAGAACACTGTAATAAGCATTGTGTACATATTTTTCAATAGACTCTATAATACTTAGTCTTAAGAAGTGTAAATAGGAACTGGAGAGTAAAGGCTCCATAAGAAATACTTTGGAAACAGTGACAGTGCATCCCATAAGCAAATCATTCAACTCCAGCATCTTATTTCTAATATCTGGTTCAGATATCAGGAACAATGGTACATCATTGTATCCTACTTCTATAGCACAAAATTATTAAAGAATCAGAAAGTAGTCAGAAGGTCTGGTTTAGGTGCCTCGGTCTTGCAGTTCTATTACATTCTCTTTTCAACAGCTAGCCTCCCTCAAGATGATATGTGTTTATTTATTTAGTGCGCACTGTGTGCCAGGCACTGTTGTAAGCATGTTAGAAATAATAATTTATATCAGTAAGATTACAATAAGTCTGGCAGCAGTAAGAAATGATCCTGAATTTCAGTGGCTCACAACAAGAAATATCTGTTCCTCACTACACTGTATGTTGGCTTTGACTGTGGTTCTGCTTCTTGTCCTCTTCAGTCCAGGATCCATGTTGAGGAGAACCCTATCTCAGACATCACCATTCTCATGGTAGAAAAAAGAGAATGGCAGAAACATGCAATGGCTGCAGTGAGCTCTTGAAATTTCTGCACATAAGTTATATACAGCAGTTAGACTAACGTTTTAGAGGCCAAAAAAGTGACTTGGCCAAACTTGACAATGAAGTAGGAATGGATAATCTTCTCATAGACAGGGGCTCTACAGATTTTGAAAATATAAGGTATTATCGTCATGTCAACCGTACGAGGGTAGGCACTATTATTATCACCATTTTACAGTTCAGGAAATTGAGGCACAAGGATATTAAGCAACTACTTCAAGCACATACAGCTAGTAAATGGCAGAGCCAGAACTTGAAACCCTGGCAATACGTGCTCTTAACTACTACACTATGCTAACTTCTTATGTTTTTGCTCTATTATTTTCACTTCTTCAGAAAAAAAATCTGAAGCTCATTCACACAAAAGTATTTGACACTTAAACACTTAAGTCATAACTACATTTTAAGGATTTGTATTTTAAGGCAACAAAGACTTAAGATAAAGTTGCGAAGTATAGACAGCTGGATTTCAGAAGATTTGTGGGGGACAGCAGTCTTTGTAATGCTCCTGGAATCACACCTAATAATTAGCCCTTTACTCTGTTTATATACACTTATTTAATTGCTGCAGTTTGAGGTCATCTACTTAGAGAGGCTTCCCTCACAACCCTGTTTTTAAAAACACACATGCCTCATCATCACCACAATAACTAACTTCTTTGTTCTTCATCCCTTTCCTCTGCTTTATTTTTTCATCATAAGCTCCGATCTAGTTTTATTTTCCATGATTATTTGTTTATTATTTGTCTCCCCTGTTTAGTTATAAGTTCTATGAGGATGTGGACACTGTTCATCTTATTCACTGTTGTAGCCATAGTATCACCACAGGAACTGGTGTATATAGTAGGTCCTCAATAAAGATTTGTTGAATGGATTGATAAATGGATATATGAGCGCATGAATTAACAAACTCAATGTATAATACTCAAAAGTAGAGTAAGACTAGCTATGAAAGAAATACTGGAGTAACCATGGTAAAGCATTTTTTATATTCACTAGAAGTTATTACTTTTATTGAATGCCAGCTGTGTGTCAAATGCCATAATTATACAAAGAAATATAACATAAAAGTCCCTGAGGTATACAATGTAATTAAGGAAATGGACTATACTAACAAAGAAATTAATAATAGATTAATTACATAAAAATTATAATAGATAAGAATGATCAGTAAAATAACTTTAGTATATGTTTCAACTTCATGCAAATAGATGTGTGTAAACACACATATGAGAAATTTTGTAAATTTCCCAAGAAATTGAATAAAGGGGAAAAAAAATCACAGCATACCTGTCAGGACCAAAAGTATTTGCTGTAATTTACTGTGTCCTAAAGTACAATTCTCAACAGCCTTTAAAAGAAAAAAAATCCAGTATCCTAAAAATGTACCATGACAATGTCCAGCATACTAGATGTAAAAAATTAAGAAAATATGACTCAAAACCAAAAAACAAAAGCAAACAACAGACACAGTCCTGAAATGATCCAGATGTTGGTATTAGCAGACACAAACTTTAAAGCAGATATTATAAATTTATTCATGAGCTTAAAGAAAAAGATGATCGTAATTAGTAAATACATGAGGAATCTCAGCAGAGAAATAGAAACTATTTTTTTAAAGAGTTGAAGTCCTAGAATGGAAAATATATAAGGCACAAATTCTTTTAACAGTATTGTGAAGACTACAGAAGAAAGTGATAGTGGATTTGAAGGCAAATCAAAGAAATTGTCTACTAGAAGAGAGAAAAAAATGATTTAAAAAAATTAACAGAGATGGCTGGGTGTGGTGGCTCACGCCTGTAATCCCAACATTTTGGGAGGCGGGTGGATCACCTGATGTCAGGAGTTTGAGACCAGTCTGGCCAACATGGTGAAACCCTGTCTCTACTAAAAATACAAAAATTAGCCAGGCATGGTGGCAGGTACCTGTAATCCCAGCAACTCAGGAGGCTGAGGCAGGAGAATCACTTGAACCCAGGAGGCAGAGGTTGCAGTGAGCTGAGATTGCGCCATTGCACTCCAACCTGGGTGACAACAGTGAGACTCCATCTCAAAAAAAAAAAATTAATAGAGACTCAGTGACCTGTAGGACAATATAAAATGGTATCTCACACACACACACACACACACACACACACACACATTCATACATATAGACATACATACGTGTGTGTGTATGGTAACTAAAGTCTCAGGTGGAGAGGAGAGACAAGATAAGGCAAAATATATATATATTACAAAAAAATAAATAAAATAAAGTTGGCCAAATGTGGTGGAAAACATCAAATTAATGACCCAACATTCTCCATGAACCCCAAACAAAATAAGTGTACAGGAGAGAGCATGTGTGTATGTCAACGTCAACTACTGACAACCAAAGTTAAACAACAAATCTAAAAGTGGTCAGAGAAAAAGACAATACAAATAATGGCAGACTTCTCATCAGACATAATGGAAGCCAAGAGACGAATAACATTTGTAAACTACTAAAGGAAAAAAACTTTCAAAAAAAGTTTGAAATATTCACTCACTCTTTGTTGAGTGAATATACCCCAAATGAGTGGATTGAAGACATTTGCAGATAAACAAAAACACACACAATCAAAACTAGCAGCCCTCAGCTGTTAATGAACATGAACTATTATATAAATTTAAAAACTACCCAGGCATGGTGGCTCACACCTGTAATCCCAGCACTTTGGGAGGCCAAGGCAGGCAGCTCACCTGAGGTCAAGCATTCAAGACCAGCCTGGCCAATATGGTGAAACCCCATCTCTACTAAAAAAAATACAGAAAAATTAGCTGGGCGTGGTGGCACGTGCCTGTAATCCCAGCTACTCCAGAAGCTGAGGCAGGAGAATCACTTGAACCTGGGAGGCAGATATTGCAGTGAGCTGAGATTGCACTACTGCACTCCAGCCTGGGTAACAGAGCTAGACTCCATCTCAAAAAAATAAATAAATAAAAATAATAAAAATTAAAACCACGGACCGGGGTAAATTATTCACAATGCAAATATATAACAAAGGTCTTATATCCAGAATATAAAAAGAGGTCATACAACTCACTAATAACAAGGCACACATTCCAATTTCATAAATAGGCAAGACTTGCACAGACATCTAACAAAACATTTATGAATGGACAATAAGCACATGGAAAGTTGCTCAATGTTACTAGTCATCAGCATAATGCAAATTAAAAACACAATGAGATGTTACTTTTCTCATTGGCTAAAATTTAAAAGATGAACACCTCCAAACATTGGGCAGGGATATGGAGCAACTATGCATTGGTTGTGGGAATTAAAAATGTTACAACCACTTTGGAAAACTGTTTAGCAGTTCGTTATATACTTAAACATATGCCTGCCCTATGACCCTCCAACTCCACTTGTAGGTACTTATCAAAAGAAATAAAAATGTATGTCCATACAAAGACTTGTATGTGACAATCTATAGCAGCTTTATCCATAATAGCCAAAAAAATGAAACAGCCCAAATGATCATCAGCAAGAAAATAGACTAACAATTTGTGCTAAATCCACACAATGAAATAATACTCAACAATAAAAAAAACTACAAAACATGAATGCATATATCGATGAATCAAATCAATAAATTTTGTATGCTCAGTAACATGAATGAATTTCAAAAACATGTTGAGAAAAATATCAGACACAAAAGGGAACTGAATTCATTTATTTAAAATTCAGGAACACAAAACTAATCTATCAGAATAGATGGCAGAACTGTGGTTGCTTCAGGGCTTGACTCAAAAAGGGGCATGAGGGAACTTTCTGGGTGATAGAAATATTCTACATTTTGATTGGATATTGGTTAGGTAAGGTGACACAATTTTCAAAACTCATTGAGTTGTACATTTAAAAGCTGTCTTCAACTGCTTGTAAAGATTACCTCAATAAACAAAAATCATGGCAGAATTTTCAAATAATTTGGCAACCCAATTTTAAATGTATGAGAAAAAGCAAAGCTTATGAATGGTCAAGACACTGTTAAGGAAGGAGGAGGTAGAGGGCAATGTGGGCAAACACTTTTGCACTAAAATTAGGATTTATTATTAACCTATTATAATTTTTAAATGTAGTTTTGGTAAATGGAAAGGTAAATTGACCAGTGGAATAGAACAGAGGCCCAAAACAGAACCACACAGAGATGCCAGAGATAGCAATGAAAATTACTGAAACAGACTACTGAAAAATTGTACCAGGAAAACTGATTATTCAAATGGAAACAAAATTAGATCCTTGCCTTAACACATACATAAAAAATAATTTCAAATGGATCAAAAAATTGTATGTGAAGAACAAAATTTTAAAACTTTTGCAGATAATTACAGAATATTTTTATGATATCAGGTTTGAAAAAAACTTTTCAAACAAAATTACTAAACAAAAGATATCAATAAATTTGACAAATTAAAATAAAGAACTTCTGTTCATCAAAAGATACCAAAAGTGTAAAGAAAACAAGACACAAAATGAATTATAAAACAAGCATAGACAGAAGAACTCTAAGAAAAATATGTAAATACCACCCCCACAAAAAAAAGCATTGCATAGAAGAAAAAATAATGAAACAACAAAGAAAAACATGAGGGAAAGTATGTCCAATCTCATTTGTAGGACTGTGAGCTCTTCCTTTTTTATTTATTAAACATTGGAGGAGGAATGTTGTAAAGAAGAAGAGGTGTATCAAGGACAAATTGTGAGATAATGCAGAAGGAACTAATGTTAAAATCAATATTCAGCCAAAACCAAGACCTACGCCTATATTCACCATCAGAGATTGGACTTCTCAGATGTAAGAAACTTGGGAATGTTACCCAAAAAGTTATTTCATTATAATTTTATCATTAAAACCAGCAGTAAAATTTTGAAAATTTGACATAATAGAGGAAGAACCATTTCTCAGTACTGTCAGCTGCTAGACTGCTCCTGCATTCACGCTACGGCTTATCTGTGATACTAAATAGACACACTCTTTCAACTGAGGTTGGTAGAGAAACATGATATTTTAGGAATTCCTCATTTTTCTTTAACACTTTCCTCCTTTATTCTTTATATTCTTTGTTGTGTCTAGATCAAAGAAGATTTATCACAGATGTTGTTGTACATGATTTGGGTTGTTTTCCTGCCTTGTGAAATTTTAACAAGGCAACCTTAATTTTGTTTTTTATTCATCCTTCAAGATGTGAAACATTCCCATAGAGAACTTTTTCCTGCAAGACTCATGGCCTAAATAGAACTAAATAACTACAAAATACTAGTATGATTTTAAAGGTTATTTTCTTTGATAATTTAATGTTAATACTACAAACATTTCCAAAGATTGTAATCTTAATGATAAGATTTATATTACTCTTTCTTGTATTATTTCAATTTTATAAATATTTACTGGCTCTAATAAGATATAATATTCTTATCAAGGTTATCTAGCTAATATATTCTCTCTTAACATTAACCTTTATTTTAAATCTATTTCTTTATACACTTATTATTTGAAATGGCCTGGTCATTTTTGGATATAAAGTTAACAGTTTTCACAATCATCATTAATTTTTGCTGCATTTGACTCTTGCAATAACATTTACATCTATGTTTCAACAAACCTATACACTGTCAACATTTAAGGCATATAGAGATATTTTTCATTCAAAAGTACATATAGAATACGTATCTATATTTGAAAGTGACTATTCAGCTAGTAACAACAAATCTGAATTATTTGTCTTGTTTATGCTATTGGCAGTGTAATGCTGATTCAATGTACTAGTATCCTATACACTTACATCAGTGATCCTGCAAACATTTAGAGCCGACATTTGAAGTAGGTGTTGAACTACTCAGCTTTCCAAAAGCTGTGGCTTTAGACAAAGACAAAAATTTTGGCCAAATACTGATGCTAACACCAACTATGGTGTATCCCTAAAAAGAAGTACAGGCCAAGTATCTATCTCCTAAACAGAACTTTATTCCATATTCACATAAATACATACACAAATTCTTCATCTTCAAACTTTTAATTTGTATGCCTACAAAAAACAGAGATGAAACATAACGGCCCTCAATGAATCATGCCAAGAATGCTCTTGTTCTTGTTGATAATGATGATTTATTCTCATCTTATAACCCACTGCCACTTAGAACACTTCATAGCAGCCCCTCAGGCAACCATCACTCATAACCAGTGGGATAAACCCCATTCCCTATTTATCCCCCTTTGTAATAGCAGTCCTTCAAAATGGATTTGGACAAAGTGAGCTTCATGGTGAATTCTGAATTAAAGAATAAAAACAAGGTTATTTCAGGCATAAAAGGTATTGCTATAAATGAATAAATTATATGAATGTCGGGCTGAAATCAAAATGGTAAAAATAGATATAGGAAAAGACAAAAATTGTTCATAATATTTTAGTTCAGTGTGTACACTATTCTAAAGCAAAGAAATTTCTACTTGTGATAATTTCACTGACTCAGAGAATACATCATTCATATTTTTTTAAAAAATGAATACTTTGCCTTGAACCTTCAGACCTTACCTATTTTCTAATTGCCCAACCCTCACAGAATAGCAATAATGGTTCTCAACTTCTTAATTTCATGGCTCTTGAGCCTCTAAAGAATTACTGATGACCTGTATTAGTCCATTTTCACACTGCTATGAAGAGCTGCCTGAGACTGGGTAATTTATAAAGGAAAGAAGTTTAATCGATTCACAGTTCCATATGGCTGGGGAGGCCTCAGGAAACTTACAATCATGGTGGAAGGTGAAGGAGAAGCAAGTACCTTCTTCACAAGGCAACAGGAAAGAGAAAAAATGCAGGGAAACTGCCACTTTTAAACAATCAGATCTCGTGAGAACTCCCTCACTATCACGAGAACAGCATGGGGGAAACTGCCCCCATGACACAATCACCTCCCATCAGGTTTCTCCCTCCACACTTGGGGATTACAATTCGAGGTGAGATTTGGGTGGGGACGCAAATCCAAACCATATTATGACCCTAAAGAGCTTTTGTTTGTGTGAGTTAGATATACTGATACCTATCATATTAGATATTGAAACAGAAAATTTTAAATATTTACTTGTTTTACAGTAATATAAAAAGCCCATTACATGTTAACATACATGACATGTTTTTATGAAAAACAGCTATATTTCCTAAATAAAAAATTTAGTGAGAATTATTTTACATGTTTGCAAGTCTCTAATGTCTAGCTTAACAGAAGACAGCTGAATTCTGATATCTGCTTATGTATTCAATCTGTTGCAACATCTTGTTTTGAAGAAAATCCAGCCTCACATAGTTATGCAGTTGGAAAAGAGGAAAACTTAACAGGCTTTTCAGATAATTGATAATATTCTTCTGTGATACTACACCAAAATTTGACGAATGAAAATTTCTTAAAAATTGGTTGAATGTGAACACACTGTTGAACTTTTCCTGTTTTGTTGCATTAAAATCATTGGTTTATCTTGCATATAAACCCATGCATGATTTTTTAAGTGTGGATTAAAATATTGGTTCACAAAGTTAAGTCAATCTCCCAAATGTTGACATATTTCTGTATGCAATACTTTTTTAAATCACAGGTATTAATATTACTATGAACTTCATCAGAAAATATTTGAGTATTAGGAAGCTATCAAGCTCTTGATAGCAGAAGCAAGTTTACCAAAATTCTAATAGTTACATCAAAACTTAAATTTTAATCACCGGCAACATGTGCTGTCAATTGATTTTCTTGAAGAGTCAGTCTCACTTTGTTAATTCTGAAGAAAATGTCTGCCAGATACTAGCCATATTTCAAGTAAAAATGGTGTCCTATAGGGGAAAAGTGGCTAGTTCAGCCCACAATTCATTCTCTCAAGTGATTTTCCTCAAGTCAGCCATTGTAATTTGATATGCAGAAGCACTTTATGAATACTTCCCATTTTGTCACACAACATATTTTCTTTTTTTTTATTATACTTTAAGTTCTAGGGTACATGTGCACAACATGCAGGTTTGTTACATAGGTATACATGTGCCATGTTGGTTTGCTGCACCCATCAGCTCGTCATATACATTAGCATTAGGTATTTCTCCATTAGGTATTAGGGATAGGTATTTGTATCCCTCCCCCAGGCCCCACCCCACAACAGGCCCTGGTGTGTGATGTTCCCCACCCTGTGTTGATGTGTTCTCGTTGTTCAACTCCCACCTGTGAGTGAGAACATGTGGTGTTTGGTTTTCTGTCCTTCTGATAGTTTGTTGAGAATGATGATTTCCAGCTTCATCCATTTCCCTGCAAAGGACACAAACTCATCCTTTTTAATGGCTGGATAGTATTCCATGGTGTATATGTGCCACATTTTCTTAATCCAGTCTATCATTGATGGACGTTTGGGTTGGTTCCAAGTCTTTGCTATTCTGAATAGTGCCGCAATAAACATACGTGTGCATGTGTCTTTATAGCAGCATGATTTATAATCCTTTGGTTATATACTGAGTAATGGGATGGCTGGGTCAAATGGTATTTCTAGTTCTAGATCCTTGAGGAATTGCCACACTGTCTTCCACAATGGTTGAACTAATTTACGCTCCCACAAACAGTGTAAAAGTGTTCCTATTTCTTCACATCCTCTCCAGCACCTGTTGTTTCCTGACTTTTTAATGATCACCATTCTAACTGGCATGAGATGGTATCTCATTGTGGTTTTGATTTGCATTTCTCTGATGACCAGTGATGATGAGCATTTTTTCATATTTGTTGGCTGCATAAATGTCTTCTTTTGAGAAGTGTCTATTCATATCCTTTGCCCCTTTTTGATGGGGTTGTTTATTTCTTGTAAATTTGTTTAAGTCCTTTGTAGATTCTGGATATTAGCCCTTTGTCAGATAGGTAGATTACAAAGATTTTCTCCCATTCTGTAGGTTGCCTGTTCACTCTGATGATAGTTTTTTTGCTGTGCAGAAGCTCTTTAGTTAAATTAGATTCCATTTTTCAATTTTTGCTTTTGTTGCCATTGCTTTTGGTGTTTTAGTCATGAAGTCTTTGCCCATGCCTATGTCCTGAATGGTATTGCCTAGGTTTTCTTCTAGGGTTTTTATGGTGTTAGGTCTTATGTCTAAGTCTTTCATCCATCTTGAGTTAATTTTTGCATAAGATGTAAGAAAGGGATCCAGTTTCAGCTTTCTATATATATGGCTAGCCAGTTTTCCCAGCACCATTTATTAAACAGGGAATCTTTTCCCTATTGCTTGTTTTTAACAGGTTTGTCAAAGATTAGATGGTTGTAGATGGGTGGTATTATTTCTGAGACCTCTGTTCTGTTCCATTGGTCTATATATCTCTTTTGGTACCAGTGCCATGCTGTTTTGGTTACTGTAGCCTTGTAGTATAGTTTGCAGTCAGGTAGTGTGATGCCTCCAGCTTTGTTCTTTTGGCTTAGGATTGTCTTTGCTATGCGGGCTCTTTTTTGGTTCCATATGAACTTTAAAGTAGTTTTTTTTTCAATTCCGTGAAGAAAGTCAGTGGTAGCTTGATGGGGATAGCATTGAATCTATAAATTACCTTGAGCAGTATGCCCATTTTCACAATATTGATTCTTCCTATCCATGAGCATAAAATGTTCCACTTGTTTGTGTCCTCTTTTATTTCATTGAGCAGTGGTTTGTAGTTCTCCTTGAAGAGGTCCTTCACATCCCTTGTAAGTTGGATTCCTAGATATTTTATTCTCTTTGTAGTAATTGTGAATGGGAGTTCACTCATTATTTGGCTCTCTGTTTGTCTCTTACTGGTGTATAGGAATGCTTGTGATTTTTGCACATTGATTTTGTGCCCTGAGACTTTGATGAAGTTGCTTATCAGCTTAAGGAGATTTTGGGCTGAGACGATGGGGTTTTCTAAAGATGCAATCATGTCATCTGCAAACAGAGACAATTTGACTTCCTCTTTTCCTATTTGATTACCCTTTTTTTCTTTCTCTTGCCTGATTGCATTGGCCAGAACTTCCAACACTATGTTGAATAGGAGTGGTGAGAGAGGGCATCCTTGTCTTGTGCCGGTCTTCAAAGGGAATGCTTCCATTTTTGCCCATTCAGTATGATATTGGCTATGAGTTTGTCATAAATAGCCCTTCTTATTTTGAGATACATTCCATTAATACCTAGTTTATTGAGAGTTTTTAGCATGAGAGGCTGTTGAATTTTGTCGAAGGCCTTTCTGCATCTATTGAGATAATCATGTGGTTTTTGTCATATGTCCTGTTTATGTGATGGATTACATTTATTGATTTGGGTATGTTGAACTAGCGTTGCATCCCAGGGATGAAGCTGACTTGATCATGGTGGATAAGCTTTTTGATGTGCTGCTGGATTTGGTTTGCCAGCATTTTATTGAGGATTTTCGCATCAATGTTCATCAGGGATATTGGACTAAAATTCTCTTTTTTTGTTGTGTCTCTACTAGGTTTTGGTATCAGAATGATGCTAGCCTCATCAAATGAGTTAGGGAGGATTCCTTCTTTTTCTATTCATTTAAATAGTTTTAGAAGGAATGGTACCAGCTCCTCTTTGTACCTCTGGTAGAATTCAGCTGTGCATCCACCTGATTCTGGACTTTTTTTGGTTGGTAGGCTATTAATTATTGCCTCAATTTCAGAACTTGTTATTGGTCTATTCAGAGATTCAACTTCTTCCTGGTTTAGTCTTGGTAGGGTGTATGTGTCCAGGAGTTTATCCGTTTCTTCTAGATTTTCTAGTTTATTTTCGTAGAGGTGTTTATAGTATTCTCTGATGGTAGTTTGTATTTCTGTGGGATCGGTGGTGATATCCCCTTTATCATTTTTTATTGCGTGTATTTGATTCTTCTCTCTTTTCTTCTTTATTAGTCTTGCTAGCAGTCTATTTTGTTTATCTTTTCAAAAAAACAGTTGGGGAATCACTGATTTTTTGAAGGGTTTTTTGTGTCTCTATCTCCTTCAGTTCTGCTCTGATCTTAGTTATTTCTTGCCTTCTGCTAGCTTTTGAATGTGTTTGCTCTTGCTTCTCTAGTTCTTTTAATTGTGATGTTAGGGTGTTGATTTTAGATCTTTCCTGCTTTCTCTTGTGAGCATTTAGTGCTATAAATTTCCCTCTACACACTGCTTTAAATGTGTCCCAGAGATTCTGGTACATTGATCACACAACATATTTTCTAAAGTAGACTTGGTGTTGATGTTCAATGTAATTAAGATATTTTTTCTGTTTCATTAGATATTCTTTTTTTTTTTTTTTTTTTGATGGAGTATCGCACTCTCGCCCAGGCTGGAGTGCAGTGGCACTATCTCGGCTCACTGCAAGCTCTGCCTCCCGGGTTCACACCATTCTCCTGCCTCAGCCTCCCGAGTAGCTGGGACTACAGGCGCCTGCCACCCCGCCCGGCTGATTTTTTGTATTTTTAGTAGAGATTGGATTTCACTGTGTTAGCCAGGATGGTCTCCATCTCCTGACCCTGTGATCTGCCTGCCTTGGCCTCCCAAAGTGCTGGGATTACAGGTGTGAGCCACTGTGCCTGGCCTCATTAGATATTCTTAATTGAGATTTACTTTTTTAGAAATGTGATTGCATGGCAGTGAAGAAGTCAATGGCTACCAGTACGGTTTGCTCCCACTGGTTGATTTGTACCAGTCTGCACAAAGTTTTACCCACTATTATTTTTGCATCATTTATGCAGATGTCAACCGTGAAAAAAGAAAATGATGTCTTAGTACCACTATGAAATAATTTGACCTCTTCAATTGCCTAAAATTATCTTGGAGATCCCCAGGGTTCTGTAGGGCACATTTTGAAAATATTTAGGCTAGACAATCTTAATTATGCTCTTGTTTTTGTTATGACTTCCTAATCCCTTCCAAAATAATACAGAATATTTTGCTGTCTGTTTCAAAAACTACTGAAGCAAAGGCTATGAATTTGCATTCTTTTGTTTTTAATCTTATACAAATACATATGCTATAGATATACCTGCAGTAATATGAAATTACATACACATGTAGTTTCTCATTACAACATTTTAGTAGAAGACAAAAATTGGAACAATCCAGCTATCCATTGATGGAGAATTTGTTAAATATATTAGATTACATTATACAGTGGAATATTATGCAGCAGTAAAAAGAGAAGAGAAGAAGATGACGACGAGGAGGAGGAGGAGAAGGAGGAGAGGGTGGGGGAGGGAAGGAAGAGAAGAAGAAAGGAAAAGGAAGTAAAAAGAAGAGGAGGAGGAGGTACAAAAAGAAGAGAATGAGGTAGAGGAGAGAGGGATGAGGGTGTTTTCTACAGGCATGTTTGGAAATATCACTAGGATAGTCTTTAAAAAGGCAAGGTGCAGAATAACATATACAGTATATGCTATGGTTTGAATGTTTGTGTCCCCTCCAAAATTCATGTTGAAACTTAATCACCAGTGTGATAGTATTAAGAGATAAAGATTTTGGAGGTGATTGAGTTGTGAGGACTCTGCCCTTCTGAGTGGGATTAATGCCTTCAAAAAAGGACTTAACACAAGTTTTAAAAACATATCATCCCACTTCCCCAAATTAATGGAGAATAATTTAGGTAATGTTTCATATAAGCATTTGAGCAAGTTCAAGAAAGTTTATAAATCCTTGAACCCCAAAGTAAATTTTCTCTAAATGTGTTCGAAGCATACCATCAATGACGAGCACTCAGTACTTATTTTAAAAGAGGAAACTCTTTAAAATATTTTTAAACTACCAAATGCATTTTTTAATTTGACCACAATCAATTTACTTTTTTGCCTGAAGCCAATTTTACTACTTTATATCTAGTTAATGAATGAAAAGTTACACTATACTCCATTCACATATACTTTAGTGTTGAAATAGAAACAATAGGTAGTTTTCATAGACTTTCCTAGAATGGTTTTTATCAATAGTATCATCTTTACTGCTTAAACTCATTTGGATTCCCTTCCAATACTCGTCCATACATAAAGATGAAAAGTGTAAAACTATTTTATTAGAAATATTGATTTTTAAATTTAAAACTGTTGTGAATAAATTGCTTGTTTAAGAAAAGCCAGAGGGGAAACAGTGAACTAGGGTGTTCTGTGTAAATAAGCACTGTCAGGGCCTGCCATTCTCCTTGTAATTTCTATGAGGAGATATTGTGCAATCAAGTTTAATTCATGTTTCTGAACCTCGACTGCAAAGAATAAAGAAACCTGTGGCACAATATTGTCATAGACGATGTCTGTCAGCAACTGAAATTCATGGCGCATACATAATACCAACACACTCATTATTCTCCCTCCTCATCCACTAAATATACTGGCAAATAAATATTTTGTCACAATAAGATAACAAAACACTTTCAGAAAATGTCTGCAACATATTCTGAAGAAAACAAAAGAGGGTTTAATCAGGTCCAATAGGCAATGAATGATTTAGCCAGTTCAGCAATGATTCAGCAAACACTGCTCCAGCCTCAAAAGGCCCATGAGTCAGTGAGCAGGAAGGATTCTCCCATCGAGTGTTCAAAGGAATTCTGATCAAGGAGTGATCTTAGTTATTCCTAATACATCCATCAAGAAAGACATAGGCTCTTGTCTCCCAAAGTCTTTCTGGGATTCTACATAGTGGTGGTAAAATGATTCTGAAAAAGCACAGCACAGCCTCCTTTAAAAAAGAAGACAAGTCATGCTGCACAGGATTTTAAGTGTAAAATGATCATTCTTTTGTTAGTGAATGCCATTAATCTTGAAGCTTTCAGCAGCTCTTAAACAAATATATCAATACCCTTGTTCGTTATTTCATATAAGAGAATATTACAACAGAAGCTATTATCTCAAAGCAATTTCCTTTTTTTCATTTTAAGCATGCAAAAATATCTATTGCATCATATCTCCATTGAAAAAAATAAAGAGCATTACAAAAATAATTTCACTGTTTAAATCTATGGAGACTTGCGGAGCTTCTATGCACTCCTATGTAGCAAGGATTAGGGATGTAAGGTTGTTTATTCCTATGTACCGCCTGACCACCACTGACTATGCTTTTATAGTTTTTCTACCTTCTGTTTGCATTTTCTGTCTTTTGTCTGCTATTTGCCATTACTTCAACTGACTAATAAGTGCTGCCTGTTTTTCAAACACTGAGCAAGGGCTAGGCTGCACTAACAGAGCCAAATGCCAGTGCTCTGGGGTAGGTCTTTGGTGCTAAGAAACCTGTGCCAATTACTTCCAGGTTTAAGACAAAATATGTTATAGTTCATGTATTAGTCAGGGTTCTCTAGAGGGACAGGGCTAATAGGATAGATGTATCTATGAAGGGGATTTTATTAAGGAGTATTGATTCACACAATCACAATGTGAAGTCCCACAATAGGCTGTCTGCACGCTGAGGAACAAGGAGAACCAGTCTGAGTTCCAAAACCTCACAAGTAGGGAAGCAGTAGGGAAGCTGAAGTGCAGCCTTTGGTATGTGGCCTGAGGCCCAATAGCCCCTGGCAAACCACTGGTGTAGGTCCAAGAGTACAAAAGTTGAAGAACTTGGAGTCTGATGTTCAAGGGCAAGAAGCATCCAGCACGGGAGAAAGATGGAGGCCAGAAGACTCAGCAGGTCTGATCTGTCCATTCTTGCTTTATTCTAGCCACACTGGCAGCTGATTGGATGGTGCCCACCCAGATTGAGGGTGGGTCTGCCTTTCCCAGCCCACTGACTCAAATGTTAATCTCCTTTGGCAACACCTCACAGACACACCTCACAGACAGAACAATACTTTGCATCCTTCAATCCAATCAAGTTGACACTCAGTATTAACCAACACAGTTCAAATCTGACTTCTGGGAAAGTGGCTTGTTCATTTAATACAATTCCAGCCTTTTATGGTAACTCTTCCAATATTCTAATCGGCATCTTGTCACAAAAGACAACACTAACTATGTTTAAACAAAAATTCTACATCTAGTCTTCTCAAGGTTGTCCTTGTTTTCACAAATGATAAACCATTTTCCAAAGTATGTTCCACAGAACACAGGCTAATCATAGGTAATAAACAATACTATCCTTAGAACCCGATAGCTGGGGCCCCCACCCTGAGTCCTCCCCACCACCCTCGGTGCCCTGGCTTCCTCAGGGCTCACCCTTCAGCAGAAGCTTAGAGGGGCCAAAGAGGTATCTCATCCCCTCCATAGTTCCCACACCCAAAGGATGTAAGGGGAGGGGCGCCCAGGAGGTAGACCCTGGATGTAAGTGTTGTGATATCCCCAAATATCCATGCAAAACTTTCCTGGGGTGGGAAGATAAGTGAGAAAGGAGCTCACAAGCAGGGAGCCAGAAGCAAGTGCGCTCTGTCATCAGGGCACAAAACTCCAAATAATCCAAATTCTAAATGAAAGCTTGGCCTTCCAGATCATTTTGCAGACATATCACTCAAGGGAAGAGCATGGAACACATTTTAACAATCAGTTAGTTTAATGTATAGCTTTTAAATATTTATGTTGCTATGTGATATTTATGATTATATTTAATATGATATGGGCGCTCATTTGTACTGATGTTCCAGCACGGCAAATGACCGTAAGCTCTACAAATTCCATGAGAGCAAAGCAACTTTTTATCTTTTTCACTGCTCTATTTCCTGGACTGAACACATAACTGGTGAAATGTTAAGTGAAAAAGGTGGTTTAAAAACCTGTTTTAAACCATCCTTTAAACCACGGTTTAAAAACCTGTTTTGGAAATGCCGCCTTTTGCAGTCCCATTTGGAGCGTTGATAATGCAAATTAGTACTTCAACAGCTTTGAGAATCCTACCATTTTAACCCAGACACCCCCTCCCTCTGCTTTTTTCCGACAGACCATCTCACATTTACTCTATGGTGAAGGACTTTTATTAATAGTATTGCTCAAATCAATGGCACATAGCAACAAAACCACTTTGGTGATATCAAGAAACCTGGAGTAAATGCAACATATCCTCCAATATGGTCCCAGCTACAATCCAAACATTACAAAAAGCTAGTACATTTACAGGATGTTCTAGAAGGATATAAATATAAGATTTTCTTTTTTTGTGAGCAAACCAAGCACCCAATAATAGCAAAAATTGAACTTTCCCTGAAGTCCTTCTACCTAGAAATAAATGGTTTAGAGAGTATTGAAAAGACAGAAAAAGAGTTACAAACCTATCATATTAAATTTAAGTTGAAGAATAAATGTCCAGTAAACCTTTAATGCTCATTCAACACCTTATATATCAATTTAAAATATATTTATTTCTGGTTAAAGTTGTCACTAATCTTGGTTCAAGCGTCCTATAACCAACTTAATATTTTGAGTTCCAGCCTGGCTATCCATTGTGATTAATACTGATGCTGATTATGATTAATACTTGGTGTCAGTGCAAGGTCAACTGGGGAATTTATACTGTAGATTTTTAATTTCAACGGAAACTATAGAAAAAAATTGGGAATGCAAATTAGGACTCTTTCAGAGACAAGCCTTAGAAATTATATTTAAATCCTTTTGGCTTAGGATTGACTTGGCGATGCGGGCTCTTTTTTGGTTCCATATGAACTTTAAAGTAGTTTTTTTCCAGTTCTGTGAAGAAAGTCGTTTGTAGCTTGATGGGGATGGCATTGAATCTGTAAATTACCTTGGGCAGTATGGCCATTTTCACGATATTGATTCTTCCTACCCATGAGCATGGAATGTTCTTCCATTTCTTTGTATCCTCTTTTATTTCATCGAGCAGTGGTTTGTAGTTCTCCTTGAAGAGATCCTTCACGTCCCTTGTAAGTTGGATTCCTAGGTATTTTATTCTCTTTGAAGCAATTGTGAATGGGAGTTCACTCATGATTTGGCTCTCTGTTTGTTATTGGTGTATAAGAATGCTTGTGACTTTTGCACATTGATTTTGTATCCTGAGACTTTGCTGAAGTTGCTTATCAGCTTAAGGAGATTTTGGGCTGAGACAATGGGGTTTTCTAGATACACAATCATGTCATCTGCAAACAGGGACAATTTGACTTCCTCTTTTCCTAATTGAATACCCTTTATTTCCTTCTCCTGCCTAATTGCCCTGGCCAGAACTTCCAACACTATGTTGAATAGGAGCGGTGAGAGAGGGCATCCCTGTCTTGTGCCAGTTTTCAAAGGGAATGCTTCCAGTTTTTGCCCATTCAGTATGATATTGGCTGTGCGTTTGTCATAGATAGCTCTTATTATTTTGAGATGCGTCCCATCAGTACCTAATTTATTGAGAGTTTTTAGCAGGAAGGGTTGTTGAATTTTGTCAAAGGCCTTTTCTGCATCTATTGAGATAATCATGTGGTTTTTGTCCTTGGTTCTGTTTATATGCTGGATTACATTTATTGATTTGCGTATATTGAACCAGCCTTGCATCCCAGGGATGAAACTGACTTGATCATGATGGATAAGCTTTTTGATGTGCTGCTGGATTCTGTTTGCCAGTATTTTATTGAGGATTTTTGCTGGAGGCATCATGCTACCTGACTTCAAACTATAATACAAGGCTACAGTAACCAAAACAGCATGGTACTGGTACCAAAACAGAGATATAGATCAATGGAACTGAACAGATCCCTCAGAAATAACGCTGCATATCTACAACTATCTGATCTTTGACAAACCTGACAAAAACAAGAAATGGGGAAAGGATTCCCTATTTAATAAATGGTGCTGGGAAAACTGGCTAGCCGTATGTAGAAAGCTGAAACTGGATTCCTTCCTTACACCTTATACAGAAATTAATTCAAGATGGATTAAAGACTTAAAAGTTAGACCTGAAACCATAAAAACCCTAGAAGAAAACCTAGGCATTACCATTCAGGACATAGGCATGGGCAAGGACTTCATGTCTAAAACACCAAAAGCAATGGCAAGAAAAGCCAAAACTGACAAATGGGATCTAATCAAACTCAAGAGCTTCTGCACAGCAAAAGAAACTACCATCAGAGTGAACAGGCAACCTACAAAATGAGAGAAAATTTTTGCAGCCTACTCATCGGACAAAGGGCTAATATCCAGAATCTACAATGAACTTAAACAAATTTACAAGAAAAAAACAAACAACCCCATCAAAACGTGGGTGAAGGACATGAACAGACACTTCTCAAAAGAAGACATTTATGCAGCCAAAAAACACATGAAAAAATGCTCACCATCACTGGCCATCAGAGAAATGCAAATCAAAACCACAATGAGATACCATCTCACACCGGTTAGAATGGCGATCATTAAAAGTCAGGAAACAACAGGTGCTGGAGAGGATGTGGAGAAATAGGAACATTTTTACACTGTTGGTGGGACTGTAAACTAGTTCAACCATTGTGGAAGTCAGTGTGGTGATTCCTCAGGGATCCAGAACTAGAAATACCATTTGACCCAGCCGTCCCATTACTGGGTATATACCCAAAGGACTATAAATCATGCTGCTATAAAGACACATGCACACGTATGTTTATTGCGGCACTATTCAGAATAGCAAAGACTTGGAACCAAGCCAAATGTCCAACAATGATAGACTGGATTAACAAAATGTGACACATATACACCATGGAATACTATGCAGCCATAAAAAATGGTGAGTTCATGTCCTTTGTAGGGACATGGATGAAATTAGAAATCATCATTCTCAGTAAACTATTGCAAGGACAAAAAACCAAACACCACATGTTCTCACTCATAAGTGGGAATTGAACAATGAGAACACATGGACATAGGAAGGGGAACATCACACTCTGGGGCCTGTTGTGGGGTGGGGGAGGGGGGAGAGATAGCATTAGGAGATATACCTAATGCTAAATGACGAGTTAATGGCTGCAGCACACCAGCATGGCACATGTATACATATGTAACTAACCTGCACATTGTGCACATGTACCCTAAAATTTAAAGTATAATAAAATAAAATAAAAAAGAAATTATATTTAAATTAACATAATCACATGAAAGTATGTCTTAGCACAAGGAACTGAAAGAATATGGATGCAACTGACCTCAGGAATAACTGGATGGAAGAACTCAACTCTCTCCTCTCTCTTTTGTTCTACTTCTTTCCCCCATTCCCTTCTCCCCTCTTCTTGTTCCCCTTATTCTCTCACCTCCTTTTCCTTTTCTTTTTTCCCCCAGTCCCAACCCATAGTGTCTCATCTCAACTTCTCTTTATGTTGCCCTCCTTCTCTCCAGTCACAGAGTTTCCTCCCTAAGTCAGGCATCCTAGCAGCGGACACCACCAAGTAACATTATCAGAGCTTAGGAACCCCAGAGGACAGAACATCTCAAGTTTCAGAACATAAAATCTCAAAGGAAGAAGTCTGGTTGGCCTAGTTTGGGTCACATGTACCCATTATATCAATTGCTAAGATCTAGGGAGGCATGTTACTGCCTGGCAGCACCCTGAGGCCCCAAAATCCCATTTCTGGGATGAGATAAATCAAAACAGGACAGGTACTCTTACCAGAAGAGGAAGTAAAAGGGAGGCTTGACATACAGAACTTCAGATGTCCTATGCAGAGTGTAAACTGTTAAATTTTTGGAAAGTAATTTGACAACATACAACAAGACCCTATAAATTCACTACCATGATCTATGCCAAGAAAAGAATCCAAACTCAGAAGTCATATTTATCAAGAAGTATACTATAACAACATTTCTAATACCAAAACTTGTCATTAACCTAAGGGTCCAATAAGAGAAAAACAACTGGGCAAGTACCCATTGTCCCAGATACTAGGAAGGCTGAGGCATGAGGATCATTTCAGTCCAAGAGTTCAAGGCCAGCCTAGGAAACATAGCAAGAGCCACCCCCCCTCAAAAAAAAGCAACAACAAAAATAGGTAAATTATGGTATAACCTCACAATAGAATATGAAGTCGCCATAATAAAGAAAACTGCCTGCTACCTGGAGTCTGTCTATTACCAGGAATCCTGACTTAAGGGGAAAAAAGCAAACTACAAATGTATGTATATATACAAACCTGGAAAAATAAGTAGATAGAAAAGATACAAGAAGAGGCCAGACACAGTGGCTCACTCCTGTAATTCCAGCACTTTGGGAGGCCAAGGTGGGCAGATCATATCAAGCCAAGAGTTCGAGACCAGCTTGGCCAACATGGCACAACTCCATCTCTTAAAAAAAATAAAAACTACAAAAATTAGCCAGGCGTCATGGCACACGCCTGTAATCCCAGCTACTCCAGAAGCTGAAGCAAGAGAATCACTTGAACCCAGAAGGCAGAGGTTGCAGTGAGCCAGGATTGTGCCACTGTACTCCAGCCTGGGTGACAGAGCAAGACCCCATCTCTTGGTCTCAAGAAAAAAAAAAAGAAAAAAGATACAAGAAGAAACAAATAAACAACTCGAAAATGTTAAGAGACTTTGGATACTAAGGCAATAGGTGATCATTTATCTTTTACAAATATTCTTCTATCATTTCTATATTTTCTATAACAAATGTATAATTTTAATGGAAAAAAACATTAACTTCAAGATTTAAAAACTATAACTCTCAAACATTTAAGTATCAGATGAGTATTCTTAGAATTTCTCATCTTCCCAAGTTTACCAGATGTTTCCCAAAATCAGTTATTTATTTCAAAATATTATTGTAAATTGTATAGATCTAAGGACCTTTGCCAACAATAGAGAAGTGAACAAACAAACAAAAAACATATGGAATCGGGTACAAGCTAGTCAATCATAAGAGAAGGGAGCATTTGCTTCTCTCATCTAAAACCTATGGTATTCAGGGACAAACATCATGAGGCACCACGCACAGCTATTTTTGTCAGGATACATTTAAACTATGTAGAATGGAACAGAAGCAGCTAGACCTTTGTATGAGTAAGACAAGGTCTGGAAACCATCTCCCCACCCTTCCGACCTTCCAATCTCTTGACCCCAAGCCCTGATGCATGCAGACCTCACCCACCCCACTCCTGATCCACACTTGTCCCTCTTCGTTCCCAACCTCAACACAACCCCTCTGCATTGTGACTCACATCACTCTCCAGGTTTCTACTCTGGAGGATGAGGAAGGTCATTAACAATTATCTTCTAGTCAAGAGGTCAATAAGGCAAGATGGGGCAATAGGGAAGTGACAGCTTCAGGGACAGAGACACACTCAACGGCTGCCCTGTCCTCATTGTGCTATCTGGACAGAATAGACTATTTCCTTGCCACAGTCCCTTAGAGCTCAGCCTCACAGTCAGCAAAACGAAAAACTGCTTTGAAACGAAGTCAGACAGAGGTATAGATATAGCACTTAATATGTGTAACAATCTATTTTGCTTTTATGTTATCCTAGTTTCTTGTGAGGTCATTGTCTGAAGAAAAGACACTTAATAACGATTCATTCTACCGGAAGTCGATCCAGTACCAACTATGTTGCTAATTTGTTGTGTGACCAAAGATAAGTCACATCACCTTTTTGTTCCTGTAACGTGAGAAGATTGAACTAAATTCATCTTTCAAGCTTCTTTTGACTATAACATTTGATTGTTCTATGGAAACCTATTTACAAAGTCTTAGCTACTGTCCTGCAGAACATAGGACACAATAAATCCAACATCTTTTATTATTGCTCACCAACTCTCTTTTTCTAGGGTTCTTCTCACAGCATGAATTTGAAACTTTTCAGCTTACCCATGTGCTTACTACATATACTAAGTAATATATAAAATCAAAATGTTACCATGAAAAACAAAAAGAATCACTTTCAATTTATATTTTCACAGAAACATTTTAACTATTAAAATTTTGCTATATAACTAAAATTAAAATACCCACTGTAATGTAAAATAGATTTCAGATAAAATCTATGTTAAGAAGGAAAAGAGTTTTAAGGGGGACATCCAGAACAGGATGTAGAGCAGTAGGATGTATAGAAGGGAAAGGAAAGGAGAAAGAAGAGAAGGAAGGAAAGAAGGAGGTTGTTTACTTTTGACAATATGGAGACAGACTTTTTTAAAAACACCAAAGCTGTTAAAATCCTGTCATTTGAATATAACCTGAGAAGTCAACTTTTATCACTTTTTATATCATGCTTAATATCTACTAAATCCCCCAGACAATAAATAAAGATCAAATTATCTTTATTACACACACATGCTCCTCAGCCTCTCCACAGAATACAGACATCACCAGCAGCTGACTTAGCTGCCAACCACATCCCTGACTCCTCTGCCTCTACTACCTACACTGGTCTGCCTTATTGAAGGTTCTGAGACTCAAATGACTCATACTGCTCTGTAGATCATGCTTCATATTGCACTAGGCAATAGGCTACTTCCTTCCTTTCCTTCAATGGATAAAATGTTGCTTCCATAGTGGATTAACCAACTTTATATGTTCTCCTTCAGGACTTCTTTTTATATGATAACAATATGCATTCTTAGTTTTTTTTTTAAAAAAAGCTGACTTCAGTAACAGTGGCCACTTTGGTCATACACAGTTTGAGTGTATGACCACTCAAAACTGTGATCTACAAGAATTAGAAAATTTAAGCGAGGAGTGGTACAGAGTACATATCCAGACTAAGGAACTCACAAAGGTAATAGTCTACAAGTGTAAACTGAATGTGTCTAGAAGTATCCAAGTTAGTTATGTACACATGTGTCAGTTGAACGTGTTCGAATGTTTTACTACTTCAATAAACATCATCTGTGCCTTCCAGGCCCAGAAAGGTGGGCATACGAGTTGAAGTAGACTTCCTAGTGCCTTGAGGTGCCTCAGAGCCCTCTATCTCTACACAAATTCTTCTGGGCCCCTGGGTCTGCTGAGTATCTCTGTGAAGCCTTGCTATATATGTCTCTACTGTCATCCTTAAAGATTAGCATACTATTTCATGCTTATTGTTTACTGTCAATATGTGGCTGAGCTTGAGTATCTGGAATACAATTGAAGAGTGATTCTCTATACAACTCTGTAACAGGAAAGGGTGAATTAATTAAAAGCTTAACTAATTCTCCTCACTTGACTTCCATACTGCCTTTTCTTGTGGCCTGGCTCCTAGCCAAGTCCTGCAGGGCCGCTGACTGCCAAAGACAGATCCCCAGGTGCTCAGAAATGTAGGGCAACCTCAGTAGCCAGATTCTTATATACTAAAAGCAAATCAGAAACAGATAGTTTTTTAAATAGATAACTTGAGCTTATTGACATGCTATCATTTTCTTAACTTTACCAGTTCTCTGAGGTTATCATGCAAAATGTTCACTGTTCACATCCACAATTGTTAAAGCATGCAGTAACTGTTTCTCTTCTGAATACAATATTTTCCCAAAATATTGAACTGACACATTTTGCAGATAACAAAAGTGAAACATCTTCAAAGTGGCAGCACAGAAAATACAATCATATAGTTCCACAAAAAGTAAAGGAGAAACTTTTTCCAAGTTTGCAACCTACTGAATTCCTCAAAAAATGGATTGATTCTAAAAATAAAACCATACCATCTTTGTAAAATAAGGAAAGGAATTTTTTTCTCTTCTACTTCTAATATTCTGCTTTCTAGAAGCCAAAACAAATTATCTATTTTCATTAAAGGAATGATGAATGGAGGCATTTTTTCATTTGGCTAAGAATGCTTACAATGAATGTGCGTAAAGTTGAAATTCTTGAGCAAGTATATCAAAAAGTATTCTACTTGAAATGGCTAACTGAAACAGAAAAAATATGCAAGCTTCAAAGGCAAAACAATCTTTTCTTGAACTATCTCTGCAATTATCTCATGACTTTAACAAATAACTATAGTTTTATGTAAGCCAAAACTGGCTTTGAAGAAAATAAATTCTTCATTCTGCCTCTGTCAACTCAGGGTATGTGTTGCAGGGTTGAAGGTAATAGTGGGTTTATCATCATTTGATGAAATACAAATTGACACAGCACCTTCTCTACTGCCATAACACTCCGGGCTTAACCCCACAAGCACTCATCATTTGCTCAGCAAGTTTTTTCCGGTGTCCTTCTCGCCAAACTACTGTAAGGTTTTCAAAGGTAGGACACCTTTTATTTCCAGCATCTTTCAAAATATCTGAAATTTATTAAAAGTTTGTTAACTTAATGATTAAAATGTTCAATTTACTAATTAACATAATAATTCCAGAAATCATGGTGGGAGAAAAAAAGCATTATACAATGGTCTCACATGTCATACAAAGTCTCACATGTCACTCGAACCATTAATACAGTAGCAGAATTCCCTACATTTCAATTACTTCCAGAACACACCTTCAAACTCAGTTTCAGATATATAGAGTTCAAAAAGTATAAAGGAAACTAGGGAAAAACACTCTGTTCACTTCATGTCTATGTCCCTGTTTATGGTATATTTTGAACGACCTTCATTCTCTGCATTTTGAACTCCTACCTGCCTGGAAGTAACATCAAGAACTGGTTTCTCATTCCCAGATTATCGACCTCCTAGATCCCAGATCTTTGGCTTATTTCTGATAGCTGGTTCTGCTGGAAGCCTGTGTGCCTCCCTAACCAGTTCTATTTGACTGGTATTGAAATCTTAGCATTGTACTACCAAAATCACTACTTGTGTCCTTAGAATTATGTATCTAAAGCTGAAGCAGTAATCTATTTCATACTTCTCTATAAACATTGCAACTGCTTAGGATAGCATAGAATGTGATTTTTTAAAAATTTCCTCAATAACTACATGATAAACTTAAAATTAAAGCACCAACAAAATTCTACATTTTTAGTTATTAATGCAAAAACCTGATAATCAAAACAGAAATGATGTTCTCAGCATATCAGGTTATCCCTGATAAACATTTAAGAGATAAACATTTGCCTTTTTGAAATTATCCTTAAGGTAATACATGAACTGCATCAAATAGTGTATACATCAATATTATTAACACATAATTTTCTGAAGTAATATATAGTGATTATTATTTTCTGAATTTTGAAGATGGAGTAATTGAGAGAAACAAGATTATTCTCCCAGGTTCTCAAAAAAACAGAAAATATAAGATTAATATACCAAACTCTTTTGTTGTCATGGGTTCTACCTACCTCCTTCCAAAGGAGATTGGAAGTTTCATATCATAAATGGACAGAAAGAGAACTAACACTTACTGAGTATCTAAAATGTCGTAAATACTGTGATGTTTCAGACAATAATTAAAACAATGTGGAATGTAGTATTAATATCATTTTGCAGACAACAATAATAAGATACAGACAGGTTTCTTTTCCGAAATCACATAGCTAAGAAGTATTAAAATGCTGATTTGTTCAGAATTTGAATCCAGGCCTATCCAATTCCAAAGCCAACACATGTCATTTCCTTTGTAGTATGCTGACATAGGTGTAATAAACCCAGAAAGCCCCTAATCAAAAGCAAGTTGAAAACAAACAATAAAAAAGCAAGTTATAGAAGACTTCTAAAGATAAATATTCCAAAAAAATATGTGTTGAAAAGGCCTACTGGATTTTAACCCAAATCTCAGGTCTGCAGTGTATGTCAGCCAAGAAAAGGAAATTCAAGGGTTGCAGCTCTCATTTATCTAATAAAAAAAGGATTCTTATTCTGTCAAGAAGGAAACAACTTACAAGTTCTAAAAAGGATTTCTAGTGTAAATTACAAACCGAATCTTATACAATAAAATCCCTTTTCTCCATAACAGTTTTTCAAAAATTGCAAAAATGTCATCCACTTACCTGTTTCTTATACAGGAGCCCATTCCTATAGCCAGGTACAAGTGAAATGAAATAATATACTGCTAGTATAATAGGAGTAAAGGACAAGACAATGTCACACACACAAAGTTTTAATTTCCTCAAATTATTAGTTCTTAGCCTTTCCTTCTCATCCTAAGTTCATTAGCAAAATACCTTCCTGCCAGCAAGGAAGAAAAGGCCTGCTGCCTCTGCCAGAACAATGACTGGTCATTCTTATGTCATTCAGCCCATCAAGTAGTCAATCAGCTGGCCAACAAATGTGTATTGAGCTTCGACCATGTGCCAAGGATTGTGCTAGGTACAAATGAGCTCAACAGACCTGGTCTACACTAATGAACTCTATGCTCTGATGGAGGAAACAAATCACCTAGCACATAAATATTTATAGTCAAACTCCACTAAGTATCATGAAGACATTACAAGGCACTATGAGAGCCAGTAACAAGGGGACAGGAGTGAGCCTCTAGCGGAGGCAGAGAACACATTAAGAAAAATTGGAGGCCATAATCCTAAGCAAATTAACACAGGAACAGAAAATCCAATACTGCATGTTCTCACTTACAAGTGGGAACTAAACACTGGGCACACATGAACATGAATATGGGAACAATAGACACTGTGGACTACCAGACGGTGGGCAGTGGGGGTTAAAAATCTACCTATTGGGTATTATGCTCATTACCTGGGTGACAGGATCCTTACTCTAAACCTCAGCATCACGTAATATTCCCATGTAACAAATCTGCACGTGTACCTTCTGTATTTAAAATAAAAGTTGGAAAAAAAAAAAAAAGAAAAGCATCCCTAGAACAGACTTGCTTTTGTCAAGCACATAATTAGCCACCTACATTTATCAACTACTATCGTGTACAGAACCACCTCGGAGACCACGAAACATACAACGAAGTCTAAAATACACACCTTTGAAACAGTTCAAATTCAATTAGAAAGAAATAGACATGAGAAGTTAATAACACAGGAAACACTAGAGGAGCATTCAGTAAGTAGCACCAATAAGTGGCAGTGGGGTAAAAGGACTGATAAACAACTAAGGGCTGGTGGGACTCAGAAAGAATTCTCAGAGAAGGTAGGAAGTGAGCTAGGCCCAGCCACAACGGTTCTCAAACGGTTTTGACTAAAACACACAGTAAAAAATATATTTTCTGCCATGGCCCAATATAAATATACAAATATAAATACATCTAAAGTTTTAT
Organism: Pongo pygmaeus; assembly: GCF_028885625.2. Classification (NCBI taxonomy): domain Eukaryota; kingdom Metazoa; phylum Chordata; class Mammalia; order Primates; family Hominidae; genus Pongo; species Pongo pygmaeus. Next base: position 159,542,724 of record NC_072376.2, on the reverse strand, counting down.
CAAACAAAACTCGTTCTCACAGCATGTGGTCCCCAGTGATTGTTTGTATTCTACTCTGTTTTTAAAAACTTGTTCTTAAATGTTCTTGATGCTAGTCACAACCCACTAAATTCATTACACACTAATGAGTGGCAACCTAAAGTCTGAGATTTCCATAACAGAAAAGAGTTTTACACAGAAAAGGTCCTTCACAGAGGTACAGGGAAAGTGGATGATTCTCACTTCCTACAGAGGAAGTCCAAGTCAACGGGGACTTTTCACTCCTCCCCACCCTTCTCCTCCTACCTTTCCTCATTTCCAGCCCGATGGCTTAGCTATAAGGAATCCACACCCAGTATTGGGCCACCCCACATATTTCCATCATAACCTTTTCTCAGACATTGCTCCCACCCTTCCCTCCCTTGGACCAACAGCACCAGCTTCTGATTCTCAGACAAAACATATTAAGCTTTCTCATAGAAATGTAAGTGAAGATTGCTATCAGACGTATGACTAGATCAGAATTCCTCATCAGACCCACATTTCAGGTCCTGAGGCTGCACACTGAGTTTGTAAATATGTCAATTTTTTTTTCTCCAAAATAAAATGTAATAACTCACAAACAGAGGGGATTTATCTGTTATGTACCTCTAGTAGCATTAGTATTAGGCCCAATTCAGTTTTTAAGGCCAGTTCTTTTATAATTGAGCAGATCTCCAGTTTCATAAAGAGACACACACACACACACACACACACACATATATATATATAAATATATATATATATAAAATGCAGGGTAGGCTTCCAATTTCTCATGAATATTATGGTGATCTTTAATCAATACCCACCAATGCTGATAAACTTTTCATCTAGGAAAGAGTGCTCATTCTTTAATCACCTCTGTGTGGAAGGTACAGATTTAACAATAGACTCAAAAAATGTAACCCACAAACTTGATCTCAGAGCCTGAGAGCAATAGTTCCCATCCTCGCCAGCTTCATAAGTGTGCCACGGATATTCCCCAGTTTGTTTTCTTTTCTCTTTAAGGAAGAAACAGTTGTTTAAAAGTAAAAAATGTTAACTCAAAATAAGATAATAGTCATAATTTGGTGGGGAACAGGTTAAGAACTGTATCTTAACCTGCAGTTATTGATGCAAATGATGAAAATGCATTTCTCGATTTGGTTTAATTAAAACCAAAATTGATTAGCCTATATCTTGGTGTCTCAAGACATATTCCCTTATTTGGCCCTATCCATTTGCAAGCCTCCTCGAAAAATCTGGAAAAGAGGTTTTCTTCCTTCACTGGTGGGCAGAACTAATTTTAATAATCTGGGAAATAGCAGAGGAATCCTTCAGTGACACTGTGTGCTTGTCACTGTTCCATAAGCAGCTTCACGCCCACACACACACTCCCTCCCCCCACCCAGGCCCAACATTACCAGTGGAGAGTAGAGATGCTTCCTAGGCTAGTTTGGTTCACTCTCGAGTTTTCTGTTTGTTTCAGGTGTGTGTGCACACGTGTTAATTTGAAGACTACTCAGGACACTTAATGCTCTAAAACTAAAGGCGACGCACGGTCCCTTCTGTCTAAACCACAGTCACTCCAAAGGGCAGCAATATCGCTAGAATTGACATTCACCTTAAAATGAACCTGAACAGGCCCCAATTTTAGTATTGAGGTTCCTCTAAGCAAGAGTAAGAGCGGCTCTCTGGCGACCGAAGTCTGCAAATTATCTACGGGGTTTAGTGACGAAAGGACCTGCTCATTATGAGATTTTAATCAGATCTGATGATTCTTTTGCTCTAATGTCAAAGATAATGGTTTAGTAGCATTGACCGTTTTTAAACTTCCGTATAACCCATTTAAATTGTTGAGAGGGAAATGAAACTCATCCACTTAGGAATTTCCTACTGGATTTGCCTTCCTATGTGACTAGTGATTGATAGGTTGGTTTGGAAAAGGCAAATTGCTTCTGGTACATCTTTTTGTCAAAAGGTATGGAGAGTTTTTTCTTAGGTCTCCAGTTACATGAGGTAGCTTGTGGGGACCGCTGGATTCCGTAGGGTGGCCCCGGAGGGGAATCCAAAGAACCCGGCCAGGGTGGCATTCCGCTGAGTATTCGGGTCCTCCGGGGCTCCGGGGCAGACCGCGCGGGCTTGGGACGCTTCCCCGGCTTTGGGCCTCGGCGGAGCGGCCGGCGGAGGCACCAAGGGCAGGCCTGGGCTACCTCGCCCAAATGGGCGGCGAAGGCATCGCCGGGGCATCTGCGGTCTGGCTCTGGAGAAAAGGCTTTGAGAAAAGCCAGAAGGCAGCGAGGTCGATGGGAAAGGGAAGCGGCTGCCGCGCCCGGTCACTGCGTGCGCTGTCCTCAGCAGGCAGCAGCAGGGCGCGGGCCGAGCGCAGCAGGGGGCGCAGGCGGGGAATGGGGTGGGGGGTGGCGCCGGAGACCTGCGAGTCCAGGCGGCCCGGGAGGGGCCCCCGGAGGGCCCAGGCGCCCGCCGCGCGGCGGATCCTTGGACGAGCCTGCGGCTCCCGGGGCTCGGGACGCCCCTGCGCGGCTGCCCGAGACCGCAGCATCGCCGCGCCGCCCAAATGCAATTTTGACCCGTGTGTCCCCGGTCGGCTGCCTAAGGCCAAGGCGAGGAGGGAGGAGAGGCCGAGAGAGAAAACGCGAATGGGGTGGGGGAGGGGACCCGGAGCGGGGAAGCAGTGTCATTTCCACCAACTGGGCTCCTTCCTGACCCAGCCGCTCATCTGTCACCGCTGTCTCATTCCTGTTATTTACATCTGTCTTTAGCATTCTAATTACTCGCTTTATTACTTTAGCCTGGAGGAATCCTGTAAAAAACAACGGAGATGAGGATCCTACCACACAATAAAACTGCCCAAAATCCCCACTGCACATTAGACAGAGCACTTGAGAATATTTGTGCTGATATATTACCTCAATATGTCCTTAAATTGATCTTATTATATCTTTCTTTCTCCCTTCTCTTTCTCCGTGTATATGTAATGAACTCTTTTAAGGTGTGGAACGCAAGAATAAGCTGTTCAACAAATAATGAAAATGAGATTATTCTTTGAGGGGGTGATAAGGGAGTGAGGACAGAGAAGACTTCGAGGCATTTGGACCAGCCCCGCGCAAGTCCAGTTCCTAAACTCTTGGTTTCATTTTTACGTCTGTGTGATAAAGGAGAACCCTCTTCACACCCGAGCTTCTAAGGCTGAAAGAATCTTGGAAATTTAGAGGACGGAATAAAATGCCTAATGTCTTTCATTATCTTGCATTAATCTCTGAGTCCCCAGAAGGTCTCAGGAGGGGAAATGAATTTAGAGTAGGAATAGAAGTGGGGTTCAAAAATCATGGTGGCTTGAATATTTTTCTTTAAAGGTAAGATTTAGAGATGGGGGCCCATGCAAAATCGGAATAAACCCCCTGATAGTAGGATTCCTCTGTAAACTCAAGATTGGATTCAAGAGGAGGCTGATTCAACCTACCAGAAAATCCTGGACAGAAATGCAGCTTTCTAACTGTTATTTATTCCTGCTGGTGGAATTATTGTTGCACTCAGTTGCAATTTTCTGGCTGTGCTAATGGTTTTCTTTATTGTGTTACACTAACATAATCTCCTCCAGAAAGAAAATGACAAAATATATGGATTTTTAGATAAATAACTGAGGTAATTTATTGGCCTTTATGCTCTTCTGATGGGGTGGTTGATAGATAATGTAATAATATGTACATAATTAAGCGGGTTTACTGTACCTCAGTGAAAATAGGTTCAAAGGCAGTATCTCTGTCTTTAAGCCTATGGTTTTTCTCAATGGATATTTACTTCCTCTACCCTGTGGAATGAAGGGGGAAACCTCAGGAAGCAAACAACTGCGTGTAAATAGAGGAGGGAGGTGAAAAGAGGGGGAAAAAAGGAAACTGGTGAGTCCTTTCACAAAGGACATTCGATTAGGGCCCATTTACCAGCCAAACTCTTCTCATAAGATTCAGTAAGCCACAGTAAATATGAATTGAGAAGTTAAAGAAGGGCAGATTGTAGACAAATATAGATCTTCCCTAAGAAATGAATTACTTACACCCAGCTAAGGGAGAGGGCCTTCAAAAACACTCTCACAGGACTCAGAGACCTGCTCTCAAAGAAACATGAAGGCTTCTGGGAGAAGATCACTGATAGTAAACTTGGTGACCAAATGCCCCCTTGCCCTGGCTTCTGGAGGTTGCCCATTCAAGGCATGGTGTACTTGCTCTTCCAAACTCATCTAAATTACATCAATAACAGAGCGTACTCTTTAATGAGCTCTCAACTTTAAAGACTTGAAGGATATTAACAAGCCACTTGACAAATGGTGCTTAGAAGCACATTAAAGACGCTGCTAATGGAGCGCATAATGACGGCTAATTTTCGATCAGATATAAATTAGAGCCCCAACAGTTATTTGCCTTAAGGACTTTATGTAAATGATTCTGTTCTGTATAAACTGAAAAGCGAAGAGAGCCCTGCCATTTTGGCAATCCTTGTGGATATGATTAATAGATCTGCAATAGAACTGGGCAGAGACAACTGATGGCATTTTCTTCTAAAAGTCAGTGTGTTTAGGTAGTAAATATGGTAACTTCTAGAGTTGATGTAGCCTTCTTCAAGCAAAAGAGTAACAGTGTCCTTGGCACCTCCCTCACATGGTTAAAGAAGTTAAAAAAAAAAAAAAAAAAAAGGCATTCAGACTCATCTCCCTCTGACCTGCACCTCACACCCACCAACATACCCAGAACAGCCACAGCTCCATCCTTCACTAGGACCCAAATCTGCTTCACAGGCTCCCTAACCACACATCCCTGCACCACCCTCCAAGACCAGACAATTTTCAGGGATCTAAGCCTTGTAAGTATCACTTTTTAGAATCCTCTCACTGTGAAATCACTTAAGATCTCATTCCTAGCTGTGCATACAATTCACATCCTGCAAGAGTGTGCTGGTGGGGAAGGGAGTGGGAGAAGAAAGAAGAGGAGGAGGAGAACGGTGATGAGGGTAGTAGTGGTGAGGTGGGAAGAAGAATGGTGAAAGAGAACTTGAAGGAGTGCAAACAGAAAGGTTGGAGGAATGGTAATACCTACCCTATTCAAAATGGAGGAGATATTGTAGCTTTTTAGTTTTTTCAATTTATTTATTTATTTATTTATGGACTGCTGTGCCAACCCACACTCCCTCATTAAAAGAGTTAGATCTCAAGTCATCAGAGTGTACAAAAGGGTTTGGGGACTGATTCCTAAAATTTATTTCCTTCCAACCTATTCCTGTCATTATGACTAATGGGAAGCTCGGGAGAAGAGTTATCCTAAGATAGTCTTTCCTGTGTCCAGTTTCTGCTTTATCACATCTACTTGCCATAAGCCAGCTGGGGGAAATATCATATATAACACTGGGATTGCTTGGAGCTGCATCTGGCTGCAGTTTCAGGGATAGCATCCCTTCCTGAACAAGGGGAGAGAGTTTGTATGAGTGAGTTTGCAAAACCTAAATAGACAGCCAACTCTAGCTTGTCAATGGCTTGTTTATTATTAATTACAAACAAATAAAAACTCAGTCTTGCTGTTTCAGGAAAGGCAAGCATTATTGCATCTCAGGCTAGTTTTCTCTGCCTTTCTCATGCAAGATAAGTACAGATTTGGGGGAGGATCATTTTTATAAGCAACTCATGGACAGCATTAAAGTTGATACAGAAATCCTGCCCCAATAAGTGAGCTGCTTCTAACAGTGACACCAGCTTCTAAGATTTCCTCATCCAAGCTATTTGAGAGATGAGAGGAGAGAAAAGAGGGAGGGGGAGGGGAAAATGGAAGGAGGAAGGATTGAACAGTAAAGAGATTATTTCACCTAGGCTGATTAAATCATTTTATCTTGCAGTAACTGATACCTAATGGCCACAAGTTAAATGGTGGGAAGTAAGGATGCTCCTCACCATCGTTACTGAGTTATGAAGTAGTTTCAAATTGGGGTACAATAAATACAATTGTTCTTAACCTAAATTAAATCTCTCTATTCTCCCCTCCAAACTTCCTCCCCAGTTGTACACACTGCTAGCGCAAAAAGGCCATGTAGGAAACATCCGGACATTTCTGATACCTTCTAGTTTAGGATTCTACAGCAATGGGAGCAAATAGAAACAGCAGCCTCAGCTTTCCCTTTGTCTGACAGCAACCTCTTGCTCATTTCTGCTCTACACTGGGTACCTTATCTTCTGTGCTGATGCCACAACTGGTTGGTAAAAACTACTATTTGAAAAATAAACCTGAAGTTACCTTAATAACAAAATTAATGACAGAACCAAAGAATTATAGTCTTGCCTGGTTTTGAAAGGAAATGTGACTGAGCTTTCCAGAATTAGAAGCTGTTCTAATTCTGCTCAGAAAACTTGATTTACTATAACATCTTTTGTGATTTCTTTACAGTGAATGAATGCATATTACCAAGTCTAATTACCAGTTATCCAGACATGTCTGCTCCCCTCCTCAGAACAAATTGAGAATACTTGGCAAAAATGAAACTGGTCTAGCTCCCCGCACTGATGCCCTTCTATTTTATTATAGCTCCTCTTTCTCTTTGCATGTCTACACTGCAGGACCTAAGATAGAGAGATAACGTATGTGGTCATCTTTGCATTATTTCCCCCTCCCTGGGGAAAGATAGATAACTGCCTCCTATTTGCCGCCCATCACCCCCTCACATAGTCCCTCTTTTTCTTATTCACCTCTCAAATTCAGAGTGAATCCCGGGGAAAAAGAAATAAGTCTCCCTGAAAAGGAAAGCAGCGTGAGAAAAAAAATCAATGAAATGATTTAGGAAATGGAAGAATGGGCCCCTCTGACAATACTGTAATTAAAAGCTTTCAGGGCTGTAAAGTGAAAAGTTGATGAAAGAAAGTGTAAGTTGCCAACCAATTCTTACCTAACCCAGTAGGACCATTTAGGGGAAGTTAGATTTAATTTAAGGGTGTGGACCCCAGGGTCCTCAAACTGCTCTTTTCCCAGATGGAATCAGACATTCTAGCTCAAAAGCCAGGGGCCGAGTTCTCTTCCCCCACAAAATCCTAAGACTCTGGAGGTGAAGGAGAAAGGAGCTGTCTTCATTCTGGCTCAAAGTGACAAAATGGTCACCTCCAGAAGCTGAGATGCAAAGTTAGCGCTTGGGCACCATTAGTTGGTACCTTGGAGTTGGTACCAAAATGGGACTTAAAACCAGTTAGCCAGGCTGCCCTCTCTGAAAGCCACCATGAAACCCTGGAGAGGGTAAAGACTGAAGCACCGAACACTGCTTCCAAAGAGATCCTCACTTTAATTGTGGATCCTCATCCCTGCCCATCCCTGCTGAGCCCAGCTGCAGGCCAGGTCCCCTGTTTTCCCCAGGAAACACAGATGGCTTCCACCTTCGGAGCCAGAGGTGCTGCTGCCAAAAAGACACCGTGTTGGGCTCTGTGTAAAGGGAGGACCCACAGGCAAGACACCTGTAGCAAACAAAAGGTAAAAGCCCCATCAGGTGCTTTGAAAAAAGATACACAGAAAAGGGAGTCTCAGGCACCTTCCCAGGAGAAGCAAGTGTCTTGGTAAGACTAAGAAAGTGGCATTTTGAGTGAGTTTGAAAAGTTTCACCAAGCATGTTGGCAGGGGGATATAGCAGGAGAATGGCTTGGAGTGTGCCCGTTTGTTGCTTTGTGGTGTGTGTGTGTGTGTGTGTGTGTGTGTGTGTGTGATGCAGGTGAGAAGTTTTGAGGAAAATGCCAGAGTTGAAGTTGAGAATCTTGGAATCTACATGTCCATGTAGTATGGCTCATAGGGGGTATACCCCGGTCCTCCACTCTGCTGCAAAAGTTTCCTTCGCTCTGGTGTAAAATGCTTTGGTTCAGGTCAGTTCTTAAAGAACCTTTACAATCCAGGCCTTGCTTTGGTACACCAGGGAGCCAGCTGCCACCTAGGGAGAGACACTTCACCCTCACCCCAGTGCAAGAAATAGGGGCTCCTAGGTTTATAACTAGTGAGCACAAAAGGTGCCCCTTCTTGGCAAGGGTCAGAAGCCTTCCTTATATTTTTTGGGCTTGGAACTGCTGTTGAATTTGGAGCATAAGGTGACTGCAAAAAGATTCTCCACCTCTGTCACGTCACACACTAGGCCAATAATTCCCAAAACCATGACCTTCTCTGTCTCTGGAAGTCAGTGAGTCTTCACCCAGTTTAACCAAAAGGCACAGAAATGCAGACAGCCATTTAGCAAAGCCAAGGTAGCCCACTGGGAGAGTAGGACTGTCCAGCCCTGTGTGTATTAACCCTGCATCTCCAGGTGTCCCTTACCAACTCCAGAGTCGTTCAGGCCTTCCAAGAACCACAAACACTGTCCTGAACGAATCGTGCAGAGGCTGTTAGTTTAAGCCTTTTAACCACTTACAAACACATCAGTAATTTTTTTTTAAAAAAAATCAAACCCCATTAGTTTAACAGGACGACTTGGCATCTTACAACAATTTCGGAAGCCAGTTGGCTTCTCTTAAAAATATCAGTTCTCATTTTCTTGCTGCCTCCAATTATTCAGGAAGCTCCCCACCACCAGAGATAAAAAACAAAAACCCTCACCCATGTACATAAATAAGACTTTGAATATGCTCCCAGGGTCCAGAAAATGCAAAGGTTAGGGGAGCTAGGAAAGAGGAAGTACAGTGTTGATGAAAAATTAGGACAAGTTTTTAAGATCCACGATCCAGACCCTATGGGAGAGTGAGGGGGGCACTGGCTTCTGTTAACTACAGCCAATTCTGGGGCTGGGGGGAGGGTGCTTGCTTTCCGCCCAGTGACAGCTGGAGTAATGGCTGCAGACCCAGCGCGGGGTGGGGGCGGGTGAAGCTGGGCGGGGGTGGGGGAAGCAGTAATTACTAGCCATGCTCACTCGCCTCCCTACTTTAGGGCCAACGCGTTCTTTTTGCGCGTCCAGCTGCGCGCCTGGATTGCTGCTCAGCCTCGGGGCATCCTGGAGCCTGAATGGGGGATGGGGTTCGTGCTACAGGACTTTAAGCTGAGGTTCCTAAAAAGTTTCTGAGCTAGACTCTCCCCGAAGGCCATATCCTTGGAGCAAAGGAAGGCCGAGTAGAGACCGCTCCGTGCCCGGCAGCCCCCAACCATTAGGCCAGCTATAGGGGCCTGGCAAAAAGTGAGAAAGGGGTCGTGCACAAGGGATAGCAGCTCCGGAAGCGGATGCCCTGCACAGGCCAGGTCCCAACCTTCTCCCACCATCTTCCTTTCTCCTCCAAAAAAGCTCGAACCCTGAGAATGCGCACAAGGCTCCCTGGGGCCCCCGAACCCTGAAGTTGAGTGTATATCAAGAGGCCGCGCTGGGAGGGGCGAGGAGGAGGGGAGAGGGGTAGGGGCTGGGTTCTCCACCTCCTCCCACCGCCTCCCTCCCGCTGGCTGGAAGCCTCACGTAGTCAGGGATTTTTTCAGAATAATTGATGGGTCCAGTTCTCCAGAGCTTTCCCGGTGAGAGCGCGGCGGACCGCGCTAGAATTTAAATAGACGTGATTAGTAAAATGCAAGGGGGCGAGGCGCCCGGGCCTCTCTTTCTTGCGGGTTCCTGGCTGAGCGCCTGGCGAGGCGCCTGCTCCCTCAGCTCTGGGGGCCCCTCGGGGACCGGGCGAGCTCCTCCAGCGAGGGAGGGAGGTTCTGCTCTGACCCCACGCACCCCCAGCCCTTTGGACTCTACCCCTCACCCTCTCCCAAACCGCCTGTCACCAGTGCGCACCAGGAACCAGAGGGGAGGAGAGGGGAGATGGGACTAGCAGGGAACCCAAGGCCAGCTTGTGCAAAGCATTAGGTGGTGAGTCGGAGGGTGGGGACGAGGATCTTGATTCCTCGGTGCCGCCTGAGCCCCGCAGGCAGGCGCGTGACATTAGCCACCAAAAGCGAGGAAAGCTTCTGGGAGATCGCTGTCCCCGCGTCCTGCTTCTCAGTCTCACTGTTCCCTTTCCCGCCTCCAGTCTGCGGAGCCTGAGCAGCTAGGACCGCGGAACTTAAGGTGCCTCTTCACTTACCCAAAGCTCTGAGAAGGCCTCTCCGCAAAGAAGTGACCTAGACTGGTGAAAGCATTCGTCTTCCCTCTCTCGCATCCCTATCTCATCGATTTGTTCCTGAAAATGGGGTTGTGCATTCTTATAACATCTACAGCCAATTAATATTGCATTAACTCTATTTAAACACACACACACACACACACACACGCAACACAAAAGCACCAGAATACTGCACCCTATCAAAGCCATCTATTATTCACGGAAATGTAATTGGAGACCTAAGATATGTGTGTTACGGGGCAATGGAGAAAAACAGTCGTGACAATATTTCAGAAAGGAAGGGTATCCGGGGGTATCTAATATTTAATTTCAAGTCTGTGGTTTTCTAATTCGAGATTAAAAGCAGTCACGTCTTTGAAGCCAGACAGTTGGTATAAATGTACAGTTAAAATATTCTATTCCACGGTCCCTAGACAGAGCTCTCTGCTCGTCCCAGGCTTCATTAAATTTTTATTATCATCCCAGACTAGAGCAGGGAATGAGCGGAAAGACTGTCCATCTAATTGCAATTGATAAAAAAAAAAAAAAAGCTCTTAGATTCCACCCCCCTCATTTTAATACATTAACAGCAGATTTTTTTTTTCTTGATATGTCCAGGCTTACCCAGCCCTGTGATAAACACAATTACATTATCACACAGATGTATTTTCCACTTTCCAACGGGTACCAGGATTTGCCCTCTTCTCTGCCCTTTGAGAAGGCCTCAGGGGTTGGTGGGAGTGGAGGGAGAGAGGATAGGAGAGGCTGGCTTCAGAAAGTGATGCTATATGAGAAAAAAAAGTGACATCAGTTCTCGAAGCATCTGGCAAAAGATCAACGAGAGACAACATTTGCACTAAGCTGGTTCTTCCTGTGGCAAGATGAAAGCATACTGTTACCCAAACAAAAACAAAACAAACAGATTATTAGGCCAGGCTGCACTTTTCCACAGCATTTCCACTGCGTGGAATGAAAGCAAAGAGCAATATTTTCATTTGTTTTATTTCTGACTTCTGCCTCGCCCCCTCCCCACATCTGAGAGAGATAGAGGGAGAGGAAGAGAGAGGAGGGAGGAAGAGAAGGAGGAAGGGAGGGAAGGAGGGAGGGAGGGAGAGAGACAGAGAGAGAGGACTCAAAACGTTTGTTCTTCCTGAGCCTTCTTCATGTGCTGCTAATCTGACTGTCACACCAGTCGACTGTAGATATGTGTGCATGTGTGTTTGGGGAGCCCATCTCAACAAGGGTGCTTTAAATTTTTTTGAAACGGTGTAAATAAAGCTTTTCATCTCCAAGCGTTGAAAGTACAGAATAAAACCCACAGTTTGCTTTCTGAGCAGCTTTCTATTATCACATCGCCACTTAATTTTATTTCTATTCTCTCCAAGTTAAATAGAAAGACTAGCTCACGGGGGAGCTGCCATGTGCCTACAGACTGGGGATGTCAAGCAGAGAGACTCACTGTGCAAAGTTAATTTCAATTCCCGCGGAGGATTTCACATTCCGGCTGGCTCTGACCCACAGTAATTAGCTGAGATAACTAATGATTACTTACTTATTCCTTGTAATTATCTGGATTTAATAATTCGCTGTGTAATTTATTAATTCACTCATAATAGACTTTCAGTACTGGGAATGGCTCCTTTAAAGGGGCAAAGCAGGGGAAATTTAGTGATTTTTTTTTTCTCATTGCCATAAATCTGTCTCCTGACAAATGTGGACTTCAGGAACATCATAACTGTCAGAAAACCTTTGTCTTCCCTTTTGTCCTAGAGGATACCAATCCAACTTTTTTTCCCTTCTGTTGCAGCAACCCCCTCCAAGACCATCTGAAAAGTAAAGTGAAGTTTTGAGTTCTAATATGAATCATTTACCTAGAGATATAAATGGTTTTTGCAAAACAATTCCAAAAACAAATTTCTAAACTTACTGTCATTGCCTGCCTAGAAAAATTTTGAGCTTCATTCTGTGAATAATATTCTTTTTAAAATCAAGGGAATTTTTCTATGTGTTTTTCACTGTCTCCTCAAGAGCTTCTCGAATAGATAGGTCAAAATAAATTGATATATTTGAAGTTTGAGATAAAACATTTTTATCCCTCAAATTTCAATTATCTTGAAAAAATTTCAATGATCTTGAAAAAATTTCAATTCTCTTCGCAAAGAGAAGTAACAGGATCTCTCCTTGATATTGAAAAGTGTAGTTATGTATCATCACTTATTTTTAAAAATCAATTTTGTGGAAAACAGAAGAGTATTACATTGTATGTAAATCCTAATTACTTCATTTGCTTTTTCATACTTACATTATTTTTCCCCAGGCTATATGTCAATGAAACATAATCTGATAAAGAGTTGATCAACTGATGTAATGTCAGGTATTTGAAATAAACTGAATTATAATGTTTTGCTATGGAGGGTACTTAGATATCAGCCAGGGCTTACATGATCATTTCTGTTCCATTTCAGTTTGGATTTAAATGACCACATTGAACAAAAAGATTGGATCATTTGCTTTTAGGAAAGTCTAAAAAACTACATAATACTGAAACATAAAATTCAAGATGCCTAAATATGCTACTAAGTCAATTCATAATATATCTCTTTCCAACAAAATAGCAATTGTGAACCTTGGGGAAAATTAGGAAATAAGTCATGAATGCCAGTGGATTTGATTGATATGACAAGAATTTTCAGACACATTCTACTACTTATCCATTTGAGTATTTTGAAAGTCAATACCAAATGGATATTTCTCAACAATTTATACATGGTTCAGCCTATTCTTACCTTTAATTTTTTCTTTAAGACCAACCCTCTTCTCTCCAAATCTCTTTGGTTTGGTATTATCTCTAGTATCTCTGCAACTTTCGTTAGTAAAAACTTCAGAATATATTTCTTTTCAGCTTTTCCCATACAATACACATTTAAGCATGCTCTAAGAATGAAAATATTTCCATTTTGCAGACAAGAAAGTTTTATCTTACCCTAACACAGAGAAGATTAACAAAATGTGATGTACTTTTGAAAGTCCAGGAACACAAGAGACAAAGAACACCTGGTGAATTAGGAGAAAATATAGGCCTTTAAGCTCAACTATGGAAGCATATGGGTAGTTGTTGTTATGTCACTCTTCTCGCAAAAATCTTAGGCATGTATGCACATATGCAAGCTGTCATGTACTTCAAAAGTACTTTTAAAACTCCTTTTTATTTCTGTCCAATATGTTTCTCAATTTCTACTACTTTTACAGTGTTTTCATCTTCATTTAAAGATGCTATACTTGTAGAAATAAGACACTAGCACATCTGTTTTACTTCCCGCCAACTAACTCCCTTTCACTAAAAATCCACATATGAGAAGGGAATGGTGTGATTTATTAAAGATCATTTTTATCCTAGATAAGCAAGCTGAATCTGTTGCACATTCAAGCCATTTTATTCATTTTCTCCACTTTGGAGAAGGCAAGGAAGCCGAAGGTTGTTTAGCTAGCTAAAAACTTTTTGGTCAAAGGTGAGTTGGAGTAGGGCTGAGTGCTACGGTTACTATCCATGGTACTGAAATTAGTACTCAGCATAGAACCGAGCTGAGTTTAACTCAGCATATGCTGGCTGTTTGAAAAGACTTTCAGGAAAACCGAATCTAAGAATACAAAGGAAGATAGAAGAAGAAACTTTCAGCCTTCAAGACAGAAATAGAACTAAACCATCAATATTGCTATACTTGAACTCACAGTTTTTTCTTTTAAATTCCTGCAAGTTTTAATGTTTTCTTAGGCACCTATGCAACATCTCATTATTTGTAATGGACACTTAGATTTTGTTTCTTCAGGTGTCTTTCTTTTTTCAGTAATAAAAAGAAGTCCCTCCACCCATTCTCCACCTAACTTTCAAAACTGTTTTTGTTACATCCAGAAATTATGATTTTCCAACAACATTTAATCCCAACTTGAGCCACTGTAACGACTTTCATTGACTCATAGGATATTTCCTAATATTGTCTCCAAAATAAGAAACATCTCAAGATAGCTCCATATCAGAGGAGTCACAGCTCAGGTTAATAGAATTACTCCTGGAGAATGACCTAGATCTTCCTCTCGTTGGAGCTATAGATTAGCGTGATATTCTCATATTAATTAATAGTATGAGATAATAATCACATAAATATCTAAACCAGATACTTACTGAGGGAAAAAAACACCTTTGAAAACCTGTATTAAGTATGTTGTCCAACTGTTGTAGGGAGTCTGAATATTATTAAAATAGTGGAGAGATGTCTTTAAGCTAGGATCAGAAGAAGAAATGACTGCATCAACCATGACGAATTTTCCTGTGTCAGTGCCAAACTAGTGTCAGACAGACTTCCCACCAACTCTGGTGTCAGGGTGAATCACAGAAGAGGGCAAAAATTTGCTGCTTCTAACTACACAGAATTTCTTCCTCAGCCCTACTCTGCTATGTGAGTTTCCTTAAAGGTCATGGGAAATTAGGAGGGGGAGAGAGAGAGAGAGAGAGAGAGAGAGAGAGAGAGAGACCTTACTTCCTAAGCCAGCAACTCAGGTGCTTCCTGCTCTGTCTGGGTTCATTGCTTTCCAGTGGTGGTGACCAAACTGAAAGTTATGGTGGGCTTGCTTCTGGGCCTCAACCAGGTTGCTGTACTCCTCCAGCCAGGCCTTGGCTCTTGCCACAGCCAGTCTCCTAGAGCTGCTGAAAAGTGAGCTGAGTTTCTTTCTTACTTTTACTCCTGATAGATGGGAGGGAATGCATGAAATTGTTTCCATCCAATATCTCTGCTTATAAAGATTCTTTTTTGCAGGATTATTGCAAGTCTGAAGGAAGAACTCCAAGGGAGATATTTGGAGCCAAATATCATGATTTCTTCTGAGCAGAAAAGTGAAGTATCCTGTGAGATGAGCTCTCACTATTAAAAGGCTGTTTTAAACCTTATTATTTAATACTTTACCAGAGAAACAGCCCCTACTAAGTCCAAGCTATACTTTGATAACAACCACTCCTAATAAATCATCAAAATGTGCTTCCTCCTTTAAAAAAGTCTCCCATCAAAACACTTCCCACATAAATGATTAAAACAACATCACATTTTAAAAGCCATTTAATTTTAATAGCACATTTTAATGAAAAAGCAGCATACGTTGCCAATAAAACATTAAAATTATCTCTTCAATGAAAGACAATCGAACAACACCAAAAATAAATTAATACATTACCATAGTAAATAAACCATCTATTAATAAAAACAAGAAACCAGGCCATATACAGAACTCAAGACTTTGGAGAGCCTCAAATAGAACAGCAATACAGCAAAATTTGTAAGAATATATCTATGTGTGCATCATTTTTAATGAAATATTTACAGTAGATAAGGTACCAGTTATCATGTACCTAATTTTTTGTTCCAAAAGAATTTTTCCAAATAATGTGAATTTACAAGCAGTGCACTGTCTTTCTTATAGTTCAAATTAGTTTTTCTACAAACAAACCTCCAAAAGGAAAAACTGAAGTATTCCTATAAATATTAACATGTAGCCAACAAAGCAATTGAAAACTGGAAGACTGAAATACCTTGGTGAAATCTAAAATCCGAAGGGCAAACACCAAGTGGCAAATGCACCTAAAGCTAGAAAATGGTGCATTAGTCGTGCTTCCAACTGCTTCTTCCCTTCTGTTAGAGGTGTGTGAGTGTGTGTGTAAGGGTAAGTGAGAGCGCTCATGTGTCACGGGGACAATGTGGGAATCCCCATTAAATATGTAACGAAGTAAACAATACTTCAGACAGTGAATCAGGTCTACACGATTAAGACATCCATTATTGAGTGTCAACTCACAAATCAGAACACTACCAGTAAAAACAAAGAAAAAAACAATCTTCATTCAAGTGAGAATATACAAATGGGACAAAAGGAACACAGTATAGGAGGAAAGCTGTAAAAATTCGGCAAACTCATCAAACAAAATTTTTTGAACGTTACTAGCTATACATTTCCCCCACTTTTTTTAGACCGAAGAAGTTTAATTAATTAGAATGTGCACAAAATTAAGTTGCTAGAGAGATAAATTAATAATTTACAGAGGGTTGTTCTGCAATAATCTAATAATAGCTTTCAAGATCAGTGAACACAGCAGGCGCAACTCTTTTCTTAAGCATTAACACTTCGGAGAAGGAAAAGGGGGTAAGAACCACAATAAAAATATATATATAATATACAGTGTAAATGCAGAAAATCTGCCATCTTTTTTTAAAATTCAAAATACTTTAGAGATGTCTCTATCACATTAAGCATCAACTCTAGTTTAAAGTTTTAGTCCTGAATCAATTTCTATTTCTGAAAAATAGTTGCAAAGTGTACTTTTAAACTTGAACACGGGTGATGTCTGTAAGAATAAAAACAAATCTTACTTGATCATTCTTGTGGACTTTTTAAAGACTGTCTCGTCTGCCTTCCTGCAAACAACCATCTCCACACTTCCTCTGAAGAAGCCGAGGTGGGGTTCAAAGGGACAACTTTGCTACAACAGACAAATACCATCTTTTGTTATTCTTTCCTTTGAGAAACTGTTTCACATTCTCACCGGCTTGGGCTCAGTTGTTCGCTCGTTCGCTCCGTCTTCAGTCCTCGATTTGTCGAGATTCACATTTACTAGAATTGTTCCTAATCGCCAAAAGTGAAAAGAGGCAGAAGAGAGAAGGAGAGAAAAGAGGGGACGAGGAGAGGGGCGTCTCTGGAGAGGCCAAGAGTCTTCTAAATGCCGGCGGAATATTTCATTCTTTTCTGTTTCTGCCTCTGGTTGCAGAACCAGACGCGCACCACGTTTTTCTTCAGGTCCAGCTTCTCCGCGATGGCGGCGATCTTTTCAGAGGAGGGCCGAGGCTGAATGGCAAAGTAGGCTTCGAGGGAGCGCTTCTCTGGCGCAGCGATGGACGTGCGCTTGCGCTTCTTCTCCGCGCCATTGAAGAGCTCAGGCTTGGTGAGCTTCTCGCGGTGGGACTTCTCGGCCTCCTCGAGCCATGCCTGCAGGATGGGTTTGAGCGCGATCATGTTATTGTGCGACAGTGTGAGGGACTCGAACCTGCAGATGGTGCTCTGGCTAAGCGAGCCCACGCCGGGGATCTTGAGGTTGGCCAGCGCGGAACCCACATCTGCCTGGGTCACCCCCAGCTTGATGCGTCGCTGCTTGAAGCGTTCGGCGAATGCCTCCAGGTCCCGCGGGTCGGCGTCCACGTCGCTCATGCAGCCCATGTGCGACGGCAGCCCGTGCGCGTGGGCCATGCTGAGCGCTGCTTGGTGCATGGGGTTCATGGTGGCCATGTGCGGCGCGTGAGCCGGCGTGGACACCACAGCGCCGTCGGGGCCCGCCATAGCGCCCAGGGCCAGCCCGGGACTCAGGTGCTCCAGCAGCTCGCCCTCCAGCGCCTGGTGCGGTTGGTGATGGTGGTGGTGGTGATGGTGGTGGTGGTGGTGCGTGCCCGCCAGCGCGGAAGGGTGAGAGATGGGCACCGATGAAGAAGAGGCGGCCGACGTGCACGGGATGGTGTTCATAGTGTGGTAGGTGGCGTCCGGTTTGAAGGGGCTGTGGTGGGGCGGATGGTGGTGGTGGCTCTTGCTCTGGGAGACGATGTCCACGGCTGCCAGAGCCTCGGCGCGGGCCAGCAGACTCTCATCCAGCCCGCCGAATATATTGCTCTGCAATTGTAAGTAGAAGGCACACATTACGCTCAGCAGGGAATTGTACGCGCTCTCTCCAGAAGCCCCGGCCCAGGGCTCGACACCGTCGCCGTGCCTACAACATTCCCAGATCGTTAAAATAATAATAATAATAATAATCCTGAAAACAGAGGTGAAGAGAAAAAGAGGGAAGCCACCGAAAGAAGCCGAGAGTGCAGGAGGAGGAGGAAAGTGAGCCTGTAGACACAACGAAACAACACAACACGCGCACAGGCAACATCCCAGGTCATAAAAATTAATATGAAAGGCAAGACCCGCTGAATACTTAGAGAGGGGGGAAAATTGGTTGGAGGTGTGGGGTGATTTGCTGTGCAGACATGAAAAAAACATCAAGCAGATAAAGGGGGCTGTCAAAATGTGCCTTTAAGCGGTGATTATGCAGAAATACGCACCGGTGGGGTTGGAAGACAGGCTCTCCGCATAGCCTCCGAGCCCCCGCCGCCGCTGCCGCTGCTGCCACTGCTGCTGGAGCTGCTGCTCCGGCCTCCGCCGCCGCCGCCGCCGCCACCGCCACCAGCGTTGCTCGAGCTGCTGGGGGAGCTGGCCGAGGGCGCGGTGGGAGCCGAGGAGCCCGGCGAGGTGCTGTGCAGTGCCGAGTACTTGGGCTCCACGTGCAGGCTGCCGCCGTGCGGCATGCTAAACGCCTGCTTGCTGTTCAGGGACATCATCATCATCTTCCCGCCCGCCGGGGCGCTGGTCCGTAGAGGCACTCACTGGCCCCGGCTGCCGGGACCCTCCGAGAAGTGCCGGCACGGGGCTGGAGCTGGGAAGGGCCGTGCGAAGTTGAGCTCACCCCGCCACCGCCTCCGGACTCTGTACGCCTGATCTCGGCTACGCGCTCCTTCGCCGCCTCTGCTGTCAGTCTGAACGGATGCCTGACTCCGCTTGCCGCTGGCTGCAGACCTCGGCACCCGAAACTGCCCCCGCTCCTCTCGGCCGGCGAGTTATACTCCCCTCTCCCAGCGCCTACCTCCGCACCCCCCGCCCTCCCTCTCTCCCGCGCGCCTCCGCCCTCCCTTGCCAGGAAACGCCGGCTCCTGCTCGGTTTCTCGCGTTGCGCCTTCTCCCTCTCTACTCCCCTCAGGCTTGAGTCCTTTCTGCTCTCCCCGCACTCGCCTTGCGCTCCCCCCCCGCGCCCTCCGCCGCCCCTTTTCTGCCGCCGCCCCTTTCCAGCGTCCCGCGGCTGCTACTCACAATCGCGCCCCTGCTCAACCCCACCCAAATGGCCAGGTCCGCGCTCCAGTCGCCAGGCAGTGCCTACCTAAGGACCAGCCTCCAGCCCCTCCCGCTTCTTCTGCCGGGTCTCTGTCTCACCGGAAAAAGAAACTCCCAAATAAAGTTGCGGCCCAAGCCAGCGTTGGGTAGGGTTTTCCCTGGACTACTTGGAGTGCCTCTTACCTGGCTGCCACCTCCCACGCCTCCTGCTTACCACTAAGTTCCAGGCTTCCAACCCCACTCGGCCTGTCCCCACCCCGTCAGCTCAGGTGACCCTGATCCCAGGTTCCCGGCCACCGCTGAGAACACAGACGCTGCGGCCAACCCGGGTCCTGCGCGCGGCTCTGAACTCCCGGCCCAATAAGAGCGGAGGTCGGCGTTCGGCTACGAGCCCCCCACGGCCCGGCGGGTGCCTGGTGCCAAAGAGACATGGGGTCGGAGGGGCTGCAGGGCTTTCTCTCACTCGATTTCTCGCAGCTCTCAGCGGATTGGACAGCCGCGGAGCAGGCTTGGGTCGTCTGTGCGCATGCGACTCCTCCCCCTCCCCGCTGTTCCCCCCCCAACAACACACACACACACATACACACAGGCACGCACACACGCTCCTCTTGCCCCCCTTTTCTCCTCCTCCTCCTCCTCCTCCTCCCTGTATCCAGTACAGTGTGAGTTGATCTTGGAAGGATCCACTGGCAAACCCTGCCCCTGGATTTATTATTCTTCATTAGCCACAGTCAAAGGAAGAAGGGGCAACTGACAGGGAGAGGGAAGGTCAGAAATTACACAGCGCATGTGCTGCTGAATACACCCCACAACACAGACACACACACACACCCCCTCGGGGGCTGGCACAAGCCCCACTTATCTTCATTTCCACAGCCTTTCCGTGCGGAGCCTGTTTTTAGCTGACACTTCACTCCCACTTCTGTCCCAGTCCCAGTGCAGACCACTTTTCCTAGAGATGGACACACACTCTTGGTTCCAGTTGCAAAAGGAGATAATCTCTTTCTTTCTCTCTCTCTCGCTCTCTCTCTCTCTCTCTCACACACACACACACTACTTCCTCTCCTTCTGGATCCCATTTTCTCTCTACTTCCCGCGGTGTTGGGGGCTGCTGTCACCTCCCTAGAGAGCGGAAGGAGCAGGGTGCAGGCGAGGGTGAGAAGGCCCCGCGACCCCGACGCAGGAACCCGCGGGTGGCCCAATCCGGACGGGGGTTGACCGGTAGCAGGTGCAGGCACTGGGCGCCTGGGGAAGGCGAGCAGGTGCGAGAGCAGGCGGCAGGCCTGAGAGGCGCTGGCGCGCGCTGGGACAAAAACAGAGTGGGAAGGAGTGGAAAAGGGGAACCCTCGGGTGGTCAGCTCCCGGAAGCGGCGGTGGAGAGTAGGGGACCGCCTGTCCACCCCTGACCTCAGCCGGGCGGAATAGCGGTTTCAAGATGGGACCGCTGTCCTCAGGAGCCGCCAGAGTGCTGGGGAAGGCGGCTGCAACGAGCGCGCGACGGGCTCTGTCCATGGTCCTTAACCCCCTTCTGCTTTCCCTGGATCCTCTCGGGCTTGCCTTTCTCTTCCCCTGTGTGGAGGAAAATAATAAATAGTAGCCGAAGGGGACTCCTAGCAGCAGTGTTCCCGGGTGTGAGCTCAGAGAAACCTGGACGTGGGGCAGGGAGAGGGGAGTGTTGACGTGAATGAATGTGGCTTGTGCCGGACGGTTCAAGTAAGTGCTTAGGTGTTTAATTTCTACCTCAACAACAGCCAGAGTAATTTTCAAGGAAACAAAAAAAAATGACATTGTACAGCTCTCACTGTCTCAAGCTTCAAGAAATGAAATAAATCAAAGTTAAAAGCTTGAGTATCATTTAATTATAGTGCGAATAGCGCTTTGAAAGAAGTAGAACAACATCTCTAAACAAATTATGACTGGGCCAGGAAGGAATTATTAGATTGAAATTTCATTTAGGCTCGGGAGACACCGCGCTTCACTGTGTAATCTGCTATGCCTCATCTGATTTGTATGCTTAATTCAGCTTGACGAATTTATTAGTTTTCATAATAGTGAAAAAATTGAGCAGTACTATGAGCTAATGCATTGTGGGTACTATAAATTGTATGTCATCGTGGAAAGGCTGAAGTCTATAGAAATCTTTTATTAATGTCGGTATAGGAGGGAGGATTTCCTGCAAGCCGTGAAGAGGTTCATGCCAAACTCTATCGGCACTATGTCTCACTGGTCTATTAACATATCGTCATACCAATTAGACTACTTCATCAGTGATATAATTTCAAACTTCAAATTATGTCCTAATTAACAAGGGTTGTCCAATTTGCTTAATCTTCAAAAGGCTTTGGATGGTCTAATTAGTATTAACTGTTGGGCATCTTTAAAGCCTAATAAAAAAATCCATAAAAATATTTTGGGTGTGTTTTCTATCGGTACTGGATAAAGGCCAAAGGGCCAAAGTGAGAGTGAAGATGGAAAATAACCGGAAGACAAATGTCCTCTTCTTTATAATTCCCCCAGATTATTATAGCAAGTTAATCACATGAGAAACTTTTGGGTATTGCCACTCCTAAATAGTGTGTTTATGTGTTTAAATAAAGGCACAAGAATATCAAGGAGAAAAGCCACATGGGGAAAAAATTCTTCTCTTTCATTAGGTGCCTAATTAGATGTAAAGTAAAAAGTAACCCTGAGGAGTTTCCCAAGCATTATTGTGGCAACAGTCTGCTGAACTTGAATTGAAAATCAAATATTTGGGGTGTTTTGAACCTCTCTCTGTCCCCTCCCCCTTCATTGAGCTTAATTACTTGCAATAGTTGTTTTAATGTATGTTGTCACCTGGGAGTATTGAGAAATGCATATCGTTAATATGAATTAATCTTGATTTTAATAGTAACTGACAACTGATCTCCAAAATGCTAAACACTTGTCACCACTTCATATGGTAAATAAGGTACTATAATAAATTCATGAAATAGAGAGGGGCACTGTTGAAATGACTGGGCAAACTTTGTTTGATATGGAATTTATTGACCAAAACTATTTTAAGCAAGAAAACTCCCATGAGAATATTTTCCTGGTAACTGAAATTCATATATCATCAAAAAAATTTTTAACATGACTTTTTTATCTCTCTGATATTTCTCAGTGATATCCCTAATTCCAGACAAGAAAAAAAGGAAGGTTGTGTTTTCAAATTATCAAGTTGAAGTAAATTAATATGTGGTTGTAGAGCAGTTCAAGAGTTTATTTACCTGTATTTCCTTCCTCCTAGAAAACACATACATTTTTAAAAAGTCAAGTCATAGAGTTAGACTTCTCCATTTCCCACTCAAAGTGAAAAATGAATAGTGATTGTGTTGCATTAGAGGGAAAAAGCAATTGTTCCTTCGTCAACCAGGACTTGCAATCTTGCAGTCTCTCCTTTCAGGAGTGTCCAGAATACCAACATCGTTGCGGTGATATCAACAAAACCCATTTCGGTTTTGCCCACAGGCATTGCTGCAAAGTGCTCCAGCGAGTGCGGAAGCCTCTCTCCAAGGAAGAAAACCTCCAGCCCTGCAGTTATCAGGAGCCATCTAAACAATTAGAAAGTTGGCAATAAACCCAAGGGGTGGAGGCAAATGACCCAAAATTTGAAATCTGCTTCCTGAGACCTCAACATACCTATGCCCAAGCCCCTATTCACACTTGTGCATCTACACACCTACAGACCTACCTAGCAAAAGGAAAATAAACATTTTATTTTTTAAGCAGCAAGACGGAAAATTGATCAACTCTGTGACTACAGGAGGCGCTCCTTTCTTCTCGCCAAGCCTCTTTGTTTGACAATAGCTTCTGTCCAGTCCTCTGGCAGATGCAGACAGATGTGAGCAGCCCCCCTCACTACCCCCCACTCCTGGGTGAGGAGGAGTAGCTGGAGATTCCCCTCAGGCTTCTGGGCAAAGGGTCCCCGCAGTAGGCGCCCCCCACCCGAAAATCAACCCTCGCCTGAAGCGATCCCAAGGGGAGAAATCTCTGTCTCCTCCTTGTATCTGGGTCCTAATTTACTATTAAAATTTTAAGTAGTGCATTCATATTTTACCGGACCTAATGTCTTTTATTAAATTTTAATCTATTAAGGGCAGGGTGATTTCTTTGTATTTCAAACAGAATTGAATTGGACTACAAGGAAGATTTCTGAAAAGACAGATCTGGCCCTATTCGCTCACCATTTCGATCTCAGGGAGAGAGTGGTTGGTGGAAGAAAGAGGGAAAGGAGGGATTCTCCCATCTGTTTTTGTACGGATTTCAAAATCAGCCAATCTGCTTCAGATTCTGAATAGAAGATGAACACCCTGAGCTCTCTCTGGACTCGTGGCTTGAGGCAGAAGAGTTTAGGGTGGGGGGGGGGTGGCATAGATTAAACTCTTCCGTGGCCTCTACTGTTACAGGGAGGAAAAAGAAGACACAAGAGGGAATTATCCCTGAAACAAACTTCTGGAAGCTCCCAGGGACGTAGTTGCAGAGCAAAGTTCAGGTGAAGGGGGGCGCTTTGGGGCTTGAGTATTGAGATGGGGTTTATGTTTGAGGAGTGATGGGTGGATTTTGTTCAAACATCTTTTCTCTTCTGAGTATGTCCACTACTACCCTGTCACTAGCTCCCCGTGTGCCCCAAGTCCCCCTCTCCTGCGTTAAATGAGTCACTCTCTCGCCCAAAGATTCCAGGCACCCCATATGCCCGAGGGTAACCGCCTCCTTTCAGTGCCTTTCCGGCTCTCACTCCCAACCTTCCAATGCAAGTAGTCAGCGAGTGTCACCAGAAATCTGTGCATCCAGTAGTTCCCAGGCCCTTCTAGAACGAAATACAGACTCACAACCTCTTTCCCTCCCATCAAAGCCAAGTAGAATTCACGGAGGAAGAGGCGACAAAAGCAAAGACTATCAGCACTCCAGAAAGCATACTCTGGAGGTTGGGAGAGACTTGGCCAAGACTAGTGGCCTGTAGTCGCACAGCAAGCCACGTGGGGCTCTCTCTAGGTAATTCTGAACAGAGGAAAGCAGCCCGGCAGAGGACAAGAGAATGAAGGGAGACAAGGCAGAAGAGAAAGCAACGGTTCCCCTTTTCCCGCTGGAGGAAAGAAAGCAGAGCTCAGTTTCAAAGAAAGTAGACTGGGAGGAGGGGGACGCAGGACGCAGCCAGCCCGGGCTGGCCGGATGCCTTAGAGGCTCCTAGACGCCCTCTCAATTCTGTCTGGTGGGTTTGCTAAGGCTGATTGTGGCCAGGAACTCACATTCAGGGACAGCTGATTGGACCCACTGGCATCGACTAACCTTTGAAGCAAACACAATAGGCTCCAGGAAACTAAAATCTGCCCTAGGGAAGGACTCAACTCCTCAGCACCTAATTCTGCACTCTTCCAGAGCACAGGTGCTCAAATTCACACATCTATGCAGACACACACACACACACGCAGGCACGCAGACACACACGTGCTGACACTAACGCACACCCATTCAGACGCGCACACGTTTCTGTTTCTCCCCTCTTCTTCCCACACACCACATGGAGGAGGGGGGCAGACCTCTGCGTTCTGTTCAGAAGCAGGCACCCCGGTGTCTACTTGCCCCAACGAACTATTATTTTTCGTCGCAGTGAACTTCCTTGGTCCGCGTATTTACCTCTTTTCAAAGTTAAGTCCAGTCACGAAATCAAACTTTAAGCATTGGAACAATCAATGAAGACTTTTGCAATCCATGGCGCCTAGCGCTTCCTAGAACTAAAATAAATGCAAGAAATCGAAACTTAATTACTTGAAAGAAATCCAGAAATCCCTCTGCATAATTTATCCAGTCATTTTTAGTAGCTTTTGTGTTCGGTGCAGTGTATGTTAACTATCCACTTTTGGCTAAGATCTGGCTCCTCTAAGTCGCTTCCCTGAGGTTCACTGCCCTCCACCTCAGCCCAGGAATTCTGCCCTGCGAGGGGCTCCCACCTCCTGCCACTCCTCAGAGCTGATTTAGTAACCTTTTTTTTTTTTTTTTCCAAACACCACCAATTGTAAGGGTACCAGAATTCCTGGGGCTATGTATACTTCAAAATTGTTTTAAATCTCACCCATTCTCTCTTGTCTTTTTGCTCACTAGGGCTATTATTTGAATTTGTGTGAGTTGTTTCATTCTCCATCTGAAACCAGGCCTCTTAGTAAATCCAAACCAGAACTATTTCTCTGAGGGAATAGTGCACCTCAAAAAGTACCATTTTGCTGGTGATGCAAAAATTGATTAAAAGGTGAATTTTTTCTATTCTCCAGGGAAGTTCTTTTTTTTTTTCTTTTCCTTTTTTCCTTGAATGTCATTATATTCCTAATGACTAAGTACTAAGTATTTGTTCTGACTGAACTACTCTTCAAGGTACTTAGCTGGACTACAAAACCTGGATACTCGTTTCTTCTTCTGATATCTGTTCCTTCCAAAATCACTCATTTTCTCCTCTCCTTTAGTTCCTAACTGACAGAGAATCTTCGTATCTATAAAGCACTAAAAGACTTCTCATCTGGAGGCACTAAATAAAGTAGATGCTCCTGTTTTGGGTTTAAAGATGCAGGCTAAGATCAAATTACTTTTGCACCTATCAAGGCTCTGGCACTGTGTACCATGGGGAATTTAAAATTTGGTGGTGACCAGTGCTATGGCCAGTGAATCTGTAAAACTGAACAGTACCTGAATCTATCAGCATGGTGAGGGTGACTCCTGAAAGGCAAGCTGTTTCATAGACACCTCATAGAAATCTGAAGTAATGTTATGAAAGAATGAAAAATACATTGGGGAACAGCTTGGAAACTGAAGTACATTTTGATTTAACTTACATTAACAGAAATGTAATGTAAAAGTGAAAGGATCTAACAAAACCATTAATAATTAAAAAATAATTACAGATAGTCTATCCTTACTATTCATAACCACTCAACACTTTAGACAAAGAAAACGGAATACTCTTAATGGGAATGAGATGTGAGCAGACTGCTAATGAGAAGTTAACCAAGAACTGTGCATTTGTCAAAGGAGACAAGTTTCCTTGTTTCCCTCACCTGTGTATTTTTATTCTCTCAAAGTTAGCTTGGACCTTCATCTTCCGTCAGCACATATACTGAGTGTCAGAGTTTATACAACCAAAATCTCTTGAGCAATAACAATGCAGACCTTATCAAGTTCTGAGGATCAGGGGCACCAGATGGCATGCCTATTAACCATTCTCATTGACAAATATTTATAGGAGCCTAAGAGATACATGTCTCTGTAACAGATTTTTGGTTGGACAATCCTATCCCACAGGATTTCACAAAACAATGACCCTCTAAAGGCAGCAGTTTGTTCCCTTTCCCTGTTTGTGATCACTTAAAAAAAAAGATTAATCATCATTTAAGGATTCATTATCAGTCTTTTTCTTGTATCCCTTACCACAAGAGTTGTGCCCCTATGTTTTAAAAAATGTGAATGCATCTTTCTGTTACCTGAGTAGGGTTTATTTCCAGACTTGAGAGCAGTATTCTGCATATAAGTATTCAACAAACTCTTAATCATGCACTAGACATTTAAAAAGGTGTTGGGAAGAAGGTGCAGTGACTCTATTCCGATTTTCACTGCATATTCTCCTTTATTTTGTTTGAGAGACACACGGGACTGCCCCTAGAGTGCTCTGTTGACGTTTGTTCGAGGCACCGGGAGGAAATCAAAGCAGCCTGGTGGAAAGCAAACTTCACTGCCTCTTTTCAGAGATAAAGGGAAATCTTACAAAAGGAGAGATTTGCAGACATACAACTAGAATTCAATGGAGTCATGGCTGAGCATCTGCTGGGAAGCCACCAGGAAGTGGAGACCTACAGCCCATGTCAAATTGTATGCATCTGAAGGATCTGAAGCCTCTTTCCTTCCTCTCCCATCCCCAGATGAATTAGAAACAAAACAGCTTGCCTTTTGTAGGAAACAGAAAAACCTAAGGAGAAATGCTAATAGGTTGACTGCAAAGATTGTAAATACTTCTTAGCTATATAAATATGAATTGAGTGCATAAAACATGTTAAAATCCTTGTAGGCATCCACTCTCAATTTTTTTTTAACTGCAGCAGAAGGACCTTACAACGACAACAAATTCACCTTTAAGCATTTATTCTTTCTTGAAATTTTGTATACAGCCTATGATTTGTCTGTAAGTCTCATGTATATATAGAAGTATGTGAATCAAACATAGAATGATAGTATTTGTACCCAAACATGTGCTGTTTTCCCTCTTCTTTCTCTCCTTTATTTGCGTATACAGATCACCAAATTATAGTTCAACTAGCAAGAGCGCTGGTAGATGCTATAGCTTTGTGCCTTGACTACTTTTTTCTGATATGCATATGAGATATCAGTTTGCCCTAGCATCAAAACAAACACACTGTACTTGAAAGTATTAATAACTCTCCTCAAAACAGAAATACTACAGTTTGTGGTGTTGTGTGCCTATTGCACATTTTCTTTGGCTCTCAAGGCCAAAGTAGGCATTATCAACATTATGCTCATTTGGCATATTCCTAGCCTCATATTTCATTGATTTCTCCTGGCGTCTATTGACCACTTACCTAGTCTGGACCACATGGTTAGTCATTTCTATAGTGACCCTATGAGGCATCCTGATATCATTGCTCCCTTAACTTTTACATATCAAACTAGTCATTTTCTTTACTTTTGCCCATAGACTGCAGATTTCAGTGGAAAGAGTAAGGAGAATAGTCTAGTTTCTCTTTAAATTGTAATTTACCATATGTTTGTGTTATCCATCTGTCACAGATATGGTAGCTTGCCACTCGACATCCCCTCCAGCTTCTTTCCGGTGTGCCTTCCTGCCATGCAGGGTCCATGAAGCTAAAAGCTACATTTCTCACACCCTTACAGCTCAGGTACTGATGTAACCAAGAGGCAGAAGTGTGGGTAATTTATTGTCAGGTGGTGAGTCTAAGAGGGGCGGTACTTCTTTAAAGCCAACAGTTGTGCACCTCTAAGATGGTGTGTTTCCGAAGTCTTTATTTTCACCAGTTCCTTCCTATTCCCCTTCTTCCTGATTATGGTAGAGTTCACAGCTTTCCTGGCAAGCTAGTTCTGCACCATGGTTCTGGGAATCATTCCCAGACGTTCAGCCTAGAGTCTGCTACTTCAGCCTTTCCAAAGATTTGTAAGCATCCACCTGTATTAAATCTCTCTCTTCTTAAAATAGCTAAAGTGGTTTCTGTTATTTGCCGCTAAAGCTTGACTGATACTCCAGCTTAACGTTATTTTTCTCTACTGCTCAGTTTCCCTTTTACTCACCTTTAACTGGCTCTCCATCTCATTCTCTACAGAATATATCGCAAATATTCTCCATTTCTGCCATCATGACTTTGAGCATCACCTCACCTCATGGTTTATCAATAAAATGATTTACTGTTACATGTTCTACCACTTAACTGCTCTATCATCACCTAATCATTTTTTCTGTGTTTCCACCCCCAACATCTCCTTCTTTGATTCTCCCATAAGTGTCAACTTAACCTCCTCCTCCAGGTTAGTTCTTTCATATGTCATGAGTTTTTACCCTCTCACTTCCTTCGGAACTGCAGTCTATCAATTTAACTCTTTTTCTTGAATCTTCAATTTCTCCTCCCCAGTCTTTCTCTTGTTACCCCACAAATATATTTGAGATGTATTAGCCATAAAATTTAAATTAAGAAACACTTTAATTTTTTTTCCTTCGATGTCTCTCTTTCTTCACCATCAGAGTTGGCAATGGCAGTTACATTTACTGCTTTCATTTGCTTACCACCCAATTGTTTCTTAACTTCTGGCAAGATTATTTCAATCCTTGACTCTCTACTGATGGTGCTCCCTCTTACGTTCCAATGACCTTTTAGTTTACAAATTCTGTATTACCTTTTCCAAAAGCATGGGCTTCACACTTGGAAATTTGTGCTGGCTCTGCTAGTTATTGACTTTGATTCTCATTTTGCCCCTGTGAAAAATGTGGATAATAATAGCAAATTCTTCCCCCAGCTTATTGAGTAGATTAAATGGCATATTGCATGTAAAAGGCTTAGCATATTTCCTTGGATGTAATAAGCACTTAATAAATGTTAGCTAATAATAGAACAATATCAACAACAATCTGCAGAATGTGAGTGCTGGTAATCCTCTCATTCTTGAAATGGATTGCCATGGATTTAAACATATAATCTGTAAAGGCAGGATATGCCAGCCTTAGCAGAGTCAGTCTTTAAACCAGGATTTGTTCTTTCTTGGTGTTCTTCTCCCACCCTTTCCAGTCCATCAAACAAGGCCAGCCACCCAATGGCCCATCTCCCTGAGGCTATTTTATGTTAAAATGTGGGCTTATGTAATATTTGTTAATTAACTCAAAGATCCATTGAGGGAAGAAGGGGGTTAAATATTGTTGGTTGGTGCTATATCTTTCTCAGAGAGTCTGACATTTTCGTGGCCAGGCTTCATCTATCAGTTTAACATCATTTCTAACTTATTGCCTCAAAAAAAATTCTGAGAGAAAAACATATTCAATACCAAAACCTGAGCATATTTGATATGGTTCCTTTTCTCAAGTCAAGAGTATTCTGCACATCTACTCTGTGAGACATTGGATTTTTTTTCTCATTTTCCTTGGCTACTCTCCCATTTCCCAAAAGGTAGTGCTTGCCCAAGGATCTATCAGCTCTGTTTTCACTTCTCTCTTACTAATTCCATCAATTTTATAGCTTCTACTCTCACCAAAATGCCTCTCCAAACTCTATTACTCTGACCTCTTCTGATAGTCAGTTTCACATTCCAACAGTTTATTAGATTTTTCCATCTGGACATCTGCTCTACCTTCAAACTCAGTCCCTACAGACCCATACCAGTTTCACTTATGGAAGCTATTACTTTACATTTGTATACGTTTTTCCCTTATCTCCTAAATGAGACTGTGAAATCCCTGAAGACAGAGTCTATGTTTTACTCCTCTGTGTCCTCAACATGCTTATCATTGCATTCTGTATAAAGTGGGTGCCTGATATGTATTTGTTGACTAACTTAATGAATGATTGTTATGACAGAAAATGATTTGAATATTGTGCACTGAAATCTCACTAATGCTTTTTGTCTTTCGAATCTTTTCTGGTACTTGGCCCAGCTTAACAGGTGGATGACAAACTAAGAGAAAACATTTGCATTGACTAAAAAGCACAATAAAAATCCTGGATTATACAAGGCAACCTTGAAAAATAACATAAAAAGGAACAACATAAAACAAAATCTGATAGATCTGATAGAAAAGTGGACAAAGGATATAAGTAGGCAATTTACAGATTAGCAAAGCATAGTTGGAATGCTAACTATGATGAAGAGATGCCACATCTCACTAAGTAACCAGTGAGGTACATTTTATAGCTATCATCTTTATAAAATTGGAAAGTTAGACAATACCAAAAATTATTAAGGATGTGGGCTAGAAACCATAACATAGGACTGATATACATAATTATTGTTATAACCATTTTGAAATGCAAACTGGTAGTTCTTAGTAAAAATGATCATGCAAATATCCTGTGGCCTACCAATTCCACTGCTGGATTATACTCCAAAAAATTTTTCTACAGATCCCAAAGGTGACATGTTTCTATCAGTGTTGTTTATAATGGCAGAGGTGTGGAGACAGCAGATAGATGCAATGAATCTTATGGCAATATGAAAAGGCCCTAAAATGTTGAATGAAAAACTGAATGGGGTCTACAATAGAATGCCATTAATATACATATACAGAAAAAACATTTGCATATCTTTCACGGAGACTTATATCCAGAAACATATTCTGTTTATTAGAATAATGTCTTAGTCTGTTTGTGCTGCTATAATAAAATACCTAAGACTGGAAAATTTTTAAAGAACAAAAATTCATTTCTCCCAGTTCTGGAGGCTGGGAGTTCAAGATCAAAATGGAGGCGGGTAGGGGCCCAGTCTCTGCTTCCAAGATGGTGCCTTATTGCTGCATCCTTTAAACGCGAGAAAGGCTGTGTCCTCACTTAGTGGAAGAAGAGAATACGAGAACCCACTCTCTCCAGCCTTTCTCTAAGGGCTCTATTTCCATCCATGAGGGCAGAGCCCTCATGACTTAATCACCTCTTAAAGGATCCTCCTCTTAATACCATTACATTGGCAATAGTATTTGAATACTATTTGAATAATATTTGAATGTTTGAATTTTAAAGGGGATACCATCATTCAGATCACAGCAAGTATGTACCATTGGCTGGTAGAAATGTAACTTGGAAGTAAATTCATTAAAAATGTTAAGGGCCTTACAAGAGTTCATTTTATCCATTGAATTCTACTTCTAGGAGTCTCTTTTAAGAAAACAATTAAAAATACAAACGAAGGAGAAATGCTGTGTTGTTTATAATAGTGAAAATTAGAGACAGTCTAAATGTCCAAAAATAGATAAATAGCTTAATAAACTGTAGTACAACCATACTATTAAACAGTATTCAGTCACTACAATCATGTTTTCAGAGAAAATTTAATGACATAGGAAAGTGCTTTAAAGTAAAGCTCACATGATACAAAACAATGATTCTTTTTGTTCAAAATAAGTATATAAATGCATGGAAAACAGTGAAAAGTACGTTTTTCATTTTACACGTTGCATTGTTAAGAGATTTTAATTTTCCAAATTGTCTACAATGAGCTTTCATTCTTCCTATTACCAGAATTACATGCATGTCTAGATTAAATATAGTTACTGATATAACTTTCACATGTTGCATACTTTTCATATAAGATTCATTGCCTCTGTTATTTAAAGCGCTATAACTAAATGATCCATGAGCTGAACCACCAGTTGAACTCATTCACTATCACTAGCTGCAGTGAATATTTATAGATTGGAAATGCTATTTAATTGACATGAGAGGTATTTTTTCTTCTAAGTTTTATAGTGCATCTCTGAAATATGGAAAAGCTCACAGTCTTATATAAAGGAGCCAGTCTTGAGTATTACACACTGGGGATCCAACAAAATGACCCTCTATATATGGGCTAAGTCATTTCAACTGTAACCACATTGCCCCTCTTTGCTTAGCATGGGACCAACATACTTTCCAGGTCACTAAGAGACAGGACAAGAAGGGGTATGTTATCAGACTCCTTATTATCACACTTTTCAATGCTTTATTACAGAAAAGAATGGAAATTTGGTTAGTTTAAGGGGAAAAGACATGTTATTAAGAAAGAGTTAAAAAGGCATCTCTAGTTTCAGAGGCAAGATCCATTTCTATACCTGGAATTCCTTGGATGATATATACTTGGAGAATTTTACAAACTGGTTGCTGTTGTTAATTGAAAAAGTAAAACACCATGAGGACTGCATTTATGCCCAAGACAGTAGAGTAATTTCAATATTTGACCATCCCATTAGTTGCAAACACGTGGCAAAGTTAGAAAAAATAAAAGAAAAGGAAACCCCATAGTGGCATGATAAAGAAAGACTGATGGCTTCATCTCAGACGTACCAGTGACAAGGAGAGGGCATAGACAGGAATTCTTTTCTTTTTAAAATGAAACACTCAAGACTTTATGCCCATAGGTGTCCACAGGGCCATTTCTGGTTCTTTGATTAGAGACTTGGATTGAATTACACACATATCATATCACATACAAATCTTCGAGTGTGAACTGGTGTCATTATGTGGACTTAAACTCTTCCATCACTTAATGAATACATCAACAGTGAATCTTACACATATGGTTGGTTGGTTGGTTGGTTTT
Organism: Pongo pygmaeus; assembly: GCF_028885625.2. Lineage (NCBI taxonomy): Eukaryota > Metazoa > Chordata > Mammalia > Primates > Hominidae > Pongo > Pongo pygmaeus. The sequence goes on along the minus strand of NC_072376.2, from coordinate 159,509,885 downwards.
AATCTAAGGCAGGAGTAATGTTATCCATATTATTCTCTTTAACATCTCTTAATACTATTTACCTTAAAAATTACTAACCCGTTACTAATTTGAGTTCAAATATTTCTTTAATGAAACATCATGGAGGGACCTGAACAACTAGAAAATTCTTTTCTTTCCTGATGCTACTTAGACCAAATGGTCACAGAGAATCTATAATGAAAGGAAAATGCAGGGCTAGGCTGGGCGTGGTGGCTTACGCCTGTAATCCTAACACTTAGAGAGGCGCAAGCGGGTGGATCGTGTGAGGTCGGGAGTTTGAGACCAGGCTGGCCAACATGGTGAAACTCCGTCTCTACTAAAAATACAAAAATTAGCCAGGCATGGTGTCAGGCGCCTGTAATCCCAGCTACTCAGGAGGCTGAGGCAGGAGAATTGCTCAAACCCAGGAGTTGGAGGTTGCAATGAGCCAAGATCATGCCACTGCACTCCAGCCTGGGCGACAGAGTGAGATTTTCTATCACAAAATTTATTTGTAACTGAATTTGATGAATTAACACAAGTGATTTTCTTAGATAATCAACCTAATTTTCCAAATTCTTTGTTCTATACAATTTCCCCTCCAATCTGCTTTATATAGATTCTGGGGAAAAAATGATTCAATATTAAACCAGGTATGTTAAGTCCAGCTAAGTCTAAAATAAGATTCAGCCATAGTTGAAGTTTCATTTAATTACCATGCAATTGGCATGCAGGTGAACTGGTTTTCTTTGTTCATCTCAATTGTTTAACTGTTTATTGAGTGCCTACTGTGTACTAGGCACCATGCTAGACTATCGTGAGGGAGAATAAACATATGATCATGACATTGTGAAGATAGTTTGCTGTGTATGGGGTCGGGGAATCATGCTTCTAAAGAATTACCTATGAATACCTAGGGAGCTCACAAGAAGAAAGAGCTGTTATCTCACTCCTTGGCTGGATACTTGCTAATTTCCAGAATTCTCAGCCCCCAAGTGAAAGACATGGTGAGGGAATTTTTGGAAGAACTTTCTGAAGGTGTATGAGGACATAAACATGAAGACCAAGGACTGTTTTTTTATCTGGTGACTTCAGAAGGTGGGAAGCCTGCTGGGTGAGCCCACAGAAGCAGTTTGTGGGAGAATATGAATGATATTTCCAAATGTAATATCTTATAATTCTATAAAATATCCTGTTGAGTAGTCCATCGCTCCTATTGCAGCAACTGAAACAAAAAGAAATACAAAAATAGAATTTTTGAAGACATTGGAGAACTGTTGGAAACAAAGAATTTTGGAAGGAAAGAAGTAAAATTTTAGATAAAAAGGAGCCCTTCCTAGTTGAACTAAGATCAAAGACTTTCTTTTTCTCAGGGGAATCTGAAGTTTCAGGAAAGGAGCACAGGCAGAGTGGCTCTACTAGGATAGACAGACAAGAAGAACTTTCATGGCTGCCTCTGCTGGTGTGACTGATTGAAACATACAAGAACACCAAAGTTATGGCTTGCTTTCCACACGACATATTTTCTGCAGGCTGAGACAGCTGGGGAGGCACAACAGCTGAATCAGAAAGGCAGAACAAAATATCCTGCTGTCTTGTAACATTTAGGAGTCAAAGTCCTGCTAAATTTTTGACTCAGGTGGGGTGGCAGGCCAAACGGCTAAGTGCAAAACCTCTGAAAGAATTCTGAGCGCTAAGGACAGAGAACCCTGATAGGATTTCAATCAGAACCCTGGCTCCAGAACCACATTTGTGATATCAGGGCCACTAGCAAATATTTTGGGCAGGGCTTTGTCTATATAAACAATACTGAGATGTATTATAAGATTCATGGGCCTATATGAGGTAGAGTGATTTACTGACAAAGATTTAGAATGATGGATAGAGAAGAGGTACGTACCTACTTGCATATTGTCCAAGTGGTGCATGTGAATATTCTTTCTTCATAGTATGCAGGCACCATTTCCTCCTGTTCATGTCCAGGAACCATCTCTTGATGTTCTTTATTGTTAAATATGCTATTCCTGGCTGATTGTATATCTCCTACCATAAAGAAAAAGTAGCTTTTTGAACTGGTTCGTGTTAATACAACGTAGGGTTTCTTGCCCCTGTGGTGCTCTAGTACCATTTATTTCACACTGGTTACATCACTACCCACGATGCTGTGGCATCCACCCTGCTGCCCATGAATACTGACTCCCATTGATGCTTTCCAATGTGGTTATTGTGTTTTGTGGATAATGACCTCAAATGCAAGTTTTACCCATAGTACACAGGAAAATGTGAATTATAATCTGTTTTCTGGTAATATTAAATTTACTTTTCAGAATTTTATAGAATAAAGATAAAACAACATATTTTCTGACCATGTTTTCTCTTGAACTTTTTTAGGCCATGATCAATGCCTTCCTAGATTGTTATCTTTTTCAATGTCGACTGTACCCCTGCCTTCCACATACCACCAACAGCAGGAAGGAGAGGTGAAACCCATATAAGCAGAAGAAAGAACGGTCCCATTCACTCAAGTACATCTATCCCTCATTCGACATGGCATAAAAATGATCCAAGAGAACATGACATCACCACATCTATCTGGGAACAGAGGCAAGAGAAGACATTTATCAGAAAAGCCCTATGGCATTGTGGAGCTGTGGTCTTAAAAACTCCCGGAGGAAAAAGGTATGGCCATCCAGGATACCTGACATGTGATTCAGAGTCTGCAGAGAGGGTGGAGTAAACATCTTTGGTGCCAGAGATGGAGGGAAAACTGTAAAAGATAACTGGTGTCCCATCCCCTGCCTTGGATGCTACAGACCAGAGGTAACATTGTGGTCAGAAGATAGAAGAGAAAGAGTCAATACATAGGCCCAAATACCCAGTTCAGGCCCAGAGGTTGGCAGTGGACCACTTGTAGTCCATAACACTGAACTCATTCCGTGTCCAATGTGAATGATAGTCACCCAACATCAGAGTGTCAGCAGCATTCTGGTGGCCCAATCTTACATTATTCTGTGAAAGAAATATGACACTGGCCAGCAGCAATGATCTGATGATCAGGCTGTCCTCCTGAAATAATAGTCTAGCCACGGTAACCTAGGATGATGTTATAGGTTCAAATCCTGAAGCTCTTTGGGGTATCTGGTTGAATCCACATGTAAAGAAGAGGGTCTGAAAACAAGATGAAAAGAGAATTAGCTCTCAGTGTAGGCATGGGATGCACTGCCCAGATAGACCTGCTGGCCCAGTCATATTATGGCAAGAGGAATTGGAAAATTTATGGAAATGCTTCTGGTAACTAGAACTCATGTAACACTAGAACTCAGCAAGCCCTATCTGAATTGTACTGCTGGTCCTGGCCAACCCAATGCATTGGATAAGAATTTAGAAAATTTCAATGAAGGTACTGCAAAGTGCAGGGTTCCTGAATTGTGGGGCCTGGTGCAGTGCCATTTACTCTGGTTTAAGAGCAGTGCTGCCTAAATAGCCCATACCTGAGTGATGGACAGCTTTGTTTTTTTTATAAAAATATTTATTTCTTAAATTTTTAAAATTTCTTAACACAGACCATCTTGAAGATAGTTTTTTGAACAATGTATGGCATATGCAAAAAAAATTATGTCATGCTACAAAACAGAACTAAATGACCAAAAAAAACCAGATGATAGAATGAACCCCATGTATAATCCAAATATTTAAATGATCAGATATGGACTCTTTAAATAATTGTGATTAATATGCTTAAGAAACTAGATGACAGTTGTAATTCATTAAAAAGTGGACATTCTAGAAATGAATAAAATAACTGAAATTAAGAATTCAATAAGAGTGTTTAACCTCAAATGAGACACACAGAACAGAGAAGCATTGGCCTAAAATATGGATCTGGAATGAATCATGGAGAGAAAAAAGGGCGATATATGTAAGAAGAACCACAGCTTTAAAAAGCTCTAGAAATTTCCAGCAGGATAAATACAAAGAAAAAAAGACAGGTGCATCATAGAAAAACTGCTAAAAGCAAAGAGAAAGAGAAAGTCATACTATCACTAACAGAAAAACATATGTGAACTTCAAAGAGGCAACAGGAAGACTCACAGCAGACTTTCAAGAAAAGTATGGAATGAGATCTTTAAAGTTCTGAAAGACAATAGCTTCCCATTTATAACCCAACAGCTGAGAAAGTGTGCTTCAAAATGAAGGTGGAATAAACACTTTTTAGACAAACACTGAAAGATTTTTTTCACCAACAGACCTATACCTAAAGAAATTCTAAGTGAGTTCTTCAGAAAGAAGAAAAGTGATCTAAGAAACAGGCATTGAGATTTATGAATAAAAGATTATTATAAAGGATTAACATGTGGTAAATATAAATATATACAGAATAAAATAAATGACAGCTACTGATGCTCTTTGACTTACAATAGAGTTACATCCTGATAAACCCACCATAAAACAAAAAACATCATTACTTTTAATGGCAAAAACTGCAATTACTTTTGCACCATCCTAGTATTTGTACAGTTGATTTAAACCCAAACATACCAGTAATTACACTAAATATGAATGGACTAAACATTCCAATTAAACAAGCATCCTCTAGGAAACGTGTTGGCAAACTATGTAATTGGTCAGATAGTGTTTTAAGCTTTGCATGCTACATATATCTCTGTGGCCTCTTCTTTCTTCTTTGTCTTTTATAACCTTTTAAACATACAAAAACAATTCTTAGCTTGTATACCATACAAATCAGATAAGCTAGATTTTGCTTGAGGGCAACAGTTTGCCAATCTACACTCTAAGCAATAATGACAGTGATAATTACAATGATAATATTTATTTAGGACCCATTATAGACTGGGCACACTTATAAATACATTATACCTATAAATTCATTTAAGCCTTATATCAATAATGTGGAATAGGTACTGATATAATCTCCATTTTACTGAAGAAGAACTTCTCTGAGGCACAGAGAAGTTAAGTAGGTAACTTGATCAAGTCTTACAGTAAGTGGCAGAACCAGGCAATCTGGCTCCAGAGCTAAGCTTCTTATGGAGTTGATTAGTAACATTTTTGGCTAACACGCAGTTCACTTGAAAACAGCAGCAATATGTATGGTTAGCGAATCTGGCATCTGAAGGCTAGAGATCAGGACCAGTTAGAAACTTCAAATATCCTCAACAAGGTCCAGCTTCCACAAGAATCATTGTCTCTATTTGTTCATTTTGCAATAATCAGGGCTATTGATTTATGCCATATCTAACTGTAGCTTGAAATTAGTTTTTATTAAGTCTAAATTTTTCCAGTCCTCATGAAAGGCCGTTTCTAGGAAATCTGTTGTCTCAGCATGATGCTGATCTTGAGTTCATTTTTAAGACAATCCAGTAACTGCCAATACTGCTCCTGCAATCTTACAGGTAGGCATTGATCAATTGCAACACGTCAAGCCTGTAAGTGTCTTGTGGCAATTAGTCCAGATCAACCTTAAAACAATTTGCAAGTTTGTAAAGGTGCAGTCTACATTTCTACTAGTAACATTTTTGTGTGTTTTTAAAAAATCCAAGTATGTAATTAAGGTGTTGTTTCTTGTTCAAAGTACAGGGTTAATGTCCTTATTAATGTGTATTATTTAGATATTTATCAAAGATCACTGTATAAATGATTGTTTTTAAAAGCTTTTTAATATTGTATATATTTCAAATATTTTATAGAGGAAAAGTGGATACAGCTGGGAGGCATAGCTTACAAATAACTGCAGGTGTAAATATTAGTGTTACCCTTTCTTTTCCAAAAAAAGCAGATGAAAAAAATTTTAATTACTCAATGATGATAGCATAATATGGCAAATTTTTATTAGACGTTCAAGTGTTGAAACTAAGCATTTAATATACCTTCATTTGGACACTCAAATTTTTTTTTAGGTTTATAATTTAGGCATTAAAAATACGTTCTAGTAAAAGTTTCACCATACAAAGCCTAGGATAGGGGCATCATAGGGCTAATTCTACTAATCAAATTAAAATACATTAAACAATACTTTCATGTTCTTATTTATTTCTGCCTAAATGTTATTTTAGTTTTTAAATGGGCACTAGTGCTACATTTTAAAATATTATTTTGAATAGAAATAATTCTGGAAAAAGTACTAAAGCATCAGAATAATAATATAAAGAAATACTTTTCCCCTTAAATCTCAGTTTATTTTGTATACCAGTAAAGTCTCTAGGAAGATCCCTTAGATGTTGTGAACCAATTAAGTAAATGAAGTTTTACCACAGTGAACACAGAAAAAAAGGGTTTGATTCTAGTTGGAGCTAGATGTTTTAGTGCAAGTTTAAAATTTCCTTCTCTTTACAGGTAAAAATGTTATAAAATCTCTGGTGGTAAATTTATTTTAATTTTGTTTTCATTCTTCATTTGTCTGGCAACTGTAGTCTCTTGCCAAATAACGGTCCCTATCATTTGGCCCAGTTTTTCTGGCAACCCAAAAAGAAAGGAAATCACTGGAGATGTTCTTTCTGAGATCAAACATTGAGTTGCAGCAATTGGCAGATTTTGATTATTCTCCACTGTATTACTCCATCTCGCATTGCTGTAAATGAATACCTGAAGCTGAGTAATTTATAAAGAAAAGAGGTTCATTTGGCTTATGATTCTTCAGGCTGTACAAGAAGCATGATGCTAGCTAACACCAGTTTTTGGTGAGGCCTTAGGAAGCTTTCATTCTGGCAGAAGGCAAAGGGAAGCTGGCATCACATGACAAGAGAGAGCAAGAGAGAGAGGAGGAGGTGCCAGCCTCTTTTAAACAACCAGAGAGAGCAACCTCATCACCAAGGAGATGACACTGAGCCATTCATGGCTGATCCACCCCCATGACCCAAACACCTCCCACTAGGCCCTGCCTCCAACATTGAGGATCACATTTTAACATGAGATTTGGAAGGGACAAATATCCAAACTATATTATCCACTCACAAGTGTTTACCAAAAGGTTTCAGAGGCAGCACCTTTTGTTGACTGACAATTTCCCTATACAGACATTTCAGTAGGAAGACATCCTGAATACCTCCTTAAAAGAATTACCTAGATTCTCTACCTTCTCTCTTTCTTCTTCCTGATTGCTTCACTCTCTTCTGGGGCCCTCCTGCTGCAATGTCCTGCAAACCAGCTTCCAGGAAAGGCTCTGACATGTTCATCTACATGAAGGTGTAATGGACTTACTGATGTATCAAGCAGGGACAGAGTCACCTTTTATGCTAGTTAATTTTATGTATCAATTTGGACTAAGGGATGTCTAATAGTTGGTAACACACTTTTTCTGGGTGTGTCTGTGCAAGATAACGGAGCTCCCAGTTCTCTGTCATTGGCACTTGGTCTGAATTACGACATTAGCTTTCCTGGTTCTCCAGCTTGCAGACCGCAGATCGTGGGACTTCTCTGCCTCTCTAATCACGAGTCAATTCATATAATATAAAATATGTATATATTTGTATATAAACATAAATGTTTATAAATAAGTATAGATTTATATGTAAGTATATATTTATATAAATATATTTAGAAATATAAAATTTATATATATATACTTGTAATATGTATTTATGAGTGTATATAATATATACATATAGATAAATATATTCGGTTTCTCTGGGGAATCCTGAATAATACATATTCCGTGGGGAAATCTGCATTTTAATAGAGTTCCGCAAAGTGAATCTCTTGTTGTAGAGTGTCCAGCATTAGCAAGGAAGACAGTGGTGGAGAATAAGTGATCCTGAAATCGTATAATACAAATTGCTGTTTATTCTACTACTTGTTAGGGTGCACATGACAAATAAAGACTAAGCTTCTCAGATTTACTTGGTGAAACAAACGGAGAGTTGACTTACTGTCAAGATAACTTTTTTTTTTTTTTTTTTTTTTTTTTTTTGAGACGGAGTCTCGCCCTTTCGCCCAGGCCGGACATGGCGCGATCTCAGCTCACTGCAAGATCCGCCTCCCGGGTTCACGCCATTCTCCTGCCTCAGCCTCCCGAGTAGCTGGGACTATAGGTGCCTGCCATCGTGCCCGGCTAATTTTTTGTATTTTTAGTAGAGACGGGGTTCCACCATGTTAGCCAGGTTGGTCTCGATCTCCTGACCTCGTGATCTGCCCGCCTCGGCCTTCCAAAGTGCTGGGATTACAGGCGTGAGCGGCCGGCCCAGAACTTTTTTTTAACTGTTACTTAGGTTCAGGGGTACACGTGCAGGTTTTGTTATATAGGTAAACTGATGTCGTGGGAGTTTGTTGTACAGATTACTTCATCACCCAGGTACTAATCTAAGCACCCAATAGTTATTTTTTCTGATCCTCTCCCTTCTCCCACCCTGTACCTTCTTTGTGTCCATGAATTCTCATCATTTAGCTCCCACTTATAAATGAGAGCATGCTGTATTTGGTTTTCTGTTCTTGCATTAGTTTGCTAAGGATAATGGCCTCCAGCTCCATCCATGTTCCTGCAAGGACATAATCTAATTCTTTTTTATGGCTGCATAGTCTTCCATGGTGTATATGTTTTCTTTATGCAGTCCACCATGGGTGGGCATTTAGGTTGATTCCATGTCTTTGCTATTGTAAATAGTGCTACAATGAGCATACATGTGCAAGTGTCTTTATGGTAAAATAATTTATATTCCTTTGGGTATATACCTAGTAATGGGATTGCTGGCTTCAATGGTAGTTCTGTTTTTAGCTCTTTGTCAGCTGAACTTTAACCATATGAACAGCAAGATTTAAAACTAAAGACAATTATCTTCAATACTTCAACAGGCATATAAGTATCTACATGCATATAAGACTGAATGGGAGATAATGCATTTGCAAAAAGAAATATATATTTAATTAAAGCTGATTTTTTAGAATCTTAGCAGAAGCCACAAGAGCTAACAAGATAAAATTATGCAAAATTTTACGCATGATTTGACCTTATTACTTCATTGAATTACTCTTTGCCATTTTTATGGTCCAAACAACAGAGCTGAAGAAAAATATCACTTTTAAATGGTGAAAAATATGAGAAATATAGTTGGAATTCTTCCTTAAGGAAAGCTCTTTTTGTACTTGTGCAATTTGAAATGGCAGCAATTAGTTTCTTAGCAGGACCTAATCACTTGCACAAAGAGAAAACATATCATTTCAGATATGGAATCAGCATTTGATTTGATCAGTAAATTCCTAATTTGAAGAAAGAAAAATAGCTTCAGGGCTTGGGTGGGCCAGAGTAGTGAACCATGCATGTAAAATGCTGAGCCTCTGATTAGAAATATAAATAATTATTAGCTTATACCACATGGTGTTTCTCCTTTTTCTCTTTCATTCTCCATATCTGCAGGGTGTTTTATCAAATTTAACTGTGGAAAGGAGGGCAAGCTAGCCAAGGGGCTCTTGTCCTAGCTTGCCTCTTGTGAACACATAATTCTCAATGCTTTGGTTAAATTGCAGATTCCTGCTGTCAGAGGAGTAAGAAAAATTATAGGTGTCATTGTGGACAGTATACCTAACATTTTGAAGATTTGAAGACACCTTGTTTCCGGTTCCTTTTTTCTAAAATGACAGCTAATTGCATATTCAAAAACTAAATATGAACATATTCAGTTTTAGGTAATAGTGCTTTTATATCAAAATTACCATTGGGATTATGGAGTCTTTTTTTCCCCCAGACTTTTTATTTATGGAATTAATTTTAATCAAGTAATTCTTATTCATCTCCATTGACATAAGGTAATACTTAGTAAAGGAAAAATAGAGGTATTTTTCTAAACATTTTACTTAGGATCAAAACATTGATATTTGCTGGAGTGACTTTTGGCCTTCAGAAATGTATGATATACCTAAATTTCATGAAATTCTGCCTAAATACATACAGAAGAAAGTGGGACACTTGGGTAATTATTCAGAAAAATTCAACACATGCTTTCAATCTGTTTCTATTCATGGAAGAGTTAGTCTAAATACCTCAGATCCACAATTTACTGTATGCATCAGTTCAAGAGAACAGATCAGAGGATTTTCGTAGGGAATGGCTTTCTTTCTGTTAAGGGTTCAGATGTCAGAACAGACCTCACAGTTCACTTCCTAAAGGAACTGTGTTTACTCATATCTTCATGGAGACAAAAGATGGGCAAAGTGAATGTAGTCCTATGGAGGAGAAGTTTGTTTTTAGGTAACCTAAACAAGAAATAAGCAATGATGAGCAGTGTTTATTTGTAGTCTACCTCCAAGGCCTCATCTTTACAGTATGGTGATTTTTGAACCGGTTCTGGTTGGGATTGCCTTGATGCCTTGTCCTAGTTATGTATCTGGCTCACCATTTATTCTTTGCTACCCTCCGACCCACACTTGTCTGGCTACTTTCAAATATTAATATTTATTCAGAATTGCAGATAACTTGAGTCCTTTTGTCAACAACTGCTGTAAGTTCTTTCCTTAGATTATAGGCTTTCTGTTTCATAACAGAGCTTAATTATTGTTTTGTCCATTTCAGATCTTATTGCTGACTTCCGTTGCTCAAATGTATAGAATGCAAGAGGAAGATTCTCCTGAGTGACACTCTTTCTACCTGACATTTTCCTCCTCTGATATGCTTCCTTAACCTTTGAGATATATTTCATAGTCTCCTATGGGTATCAGTATTTTAAAAGAAAAATGAACTTTTTTTTTTTTTTGGTTTGAGAATTCTTTTTTTTTTCCCCCTTAAACCTAATTTTTTTTTATTTTTTATTTTTTTTCTTTTTATTATTATTATTATTATACTCTAGAGCTGTGTGGAAGACTTTTCCCATTATTCAAAATTTTAGTCTCTTTTCATTCACTCTAACAGTCGGCCGCTGAGGAATATTTTCCATACTGAAGAAAATTTGGTGGATATATTTGTAGGTATAATAATTAGTAACATGATCCATGTCTTTTACCAAGAAAAAATTAATACTTTTTGGAATCTTTTATTTCAGAGGTAGGCTACATAATTAGAAAGTTCAGGCCAGGTGCAGTGGCTCACACCTGTAATCCTACCACTTTGGGAGGCCGAGGCAGGTGGATCACCTGAAATCAGGAGTTTGAGACCAGCCTGGCCAACATGGTGAAACCCCCTCTCAACTAAAAATGCAAGTATTTGCTGGGCATGGTGGTGCACACCTGTAATCCCAGCTACTTGGGAGGCTGAGGCAGGATAATTGCCTGAACCCAGGAGGCAGAGCCAAGATCGCACCACTGCATTCCAGCCTGGGTGACAAGAGCGAAACTCCATCTCAAAAAAAAAAAAAAAAAAAGAAAAAGGAAAAAGAAAAGAAAGAAAAAAGAAAGTTCAACTTCAGATGCATAATATAGAGGTTTTTGTATAATATAGAGGTTTTTGAAGTGTAGGTATGTTTAGAAATATTGAGAACAAATTTATGTTTTAAAACATTTTTAGTTCACTCACACTGGAGGAAAATTGAATAATGGAGGTTTGAAGTGTTATATATTCTTCATACCAGTCATTCAACAATACATGCCTTGTAAGATGAAAAACTTTAAGTCATTCACCTGACAAGAATTTATCAAATATCTACTTTGTTCCAGATATCATTTTAGGTGCTATGGAATCAACAGTGAAAAAGGTAAACTCCAGAAATTACATTCTAGTAAGAGTCAGATAGTTAACAAGCAGCCAAATAGATGCATAAAATCAGTTTTTAAAAAGCAATGAAGAAAAGTAAAAGAAGGTTAAGAGATAAACAATTTCAGGATGTACTATTTAAGTGATTCTGGAAGGACTATCAGAGAAGGTTACACGTGAACCCTGCGGAAAGTGAGGAAGCCAGCCCTACAGATTTGTGGGGGAAGGGCATTTCTGAAGGGTGGAAGAGTCACACAAAGGCCTGGGGCAGGAGAGAGTGTGATTCTTGCAGAAGAGCCAGGAGTCAGTCTGGCTAGAATACAGTGAAGGGTCTGGAAGGTGGAAGAGATATTGACCATGACCTCTTAGAGGTTGCCAAGTGATAGAACGTGGAGAACCTTGAAATCCCTGGTAATGAATAGATTTGTTCCCAATGTGACAGGGAGCCACTGGAGGACTGAGAACAGGGAAGTGAATGTGATTAAGTTCTGGTTCTAAAAGATCAGTCTGGTTGGGTTGAGAAAGGCCTACAGAAGATAGAGCTGGAAGTAGGAGGACTAGTTGTAAGTCTATAGCTGCTAATCAAGACAAGAGATGATGGCAGCTCAGATTAGGATATTATCAGTGAAGGGAGTGAGAAATGGTCACTTTCAAGACATATTTAGAAACTAGAAGCTATAGAATTTTCTAATAGAAGAGAGGTCTCAAAGATGACTCTAAGATTTTGACCTAAGCAATAGGGTGTATAAATATCCCATTTATTGAGAGGGAGAACATTGAAAGAAAAAGAAATTTAAAGGAGAAAATAAAAAGTTAAGTTTTGGACAAGTTAAATGAGAAAAATAATTAGAAATTGATCTGCATATACTGCAGTATGTTTCATTTTTTTATTACAAAGGTTTTTATTATGAAATAGAACATTCACACAGTAAGGAACATGAAACATAAATAAAAAATCTGTATAAGCAAACACCCAGGTCACCAGCATTTTAAAAAGCTTCCTGTGTGATTCAATATGTAGCCAGAGTTGAGAATGGCTATTTTGTAATGGCTACAAATTCAAGTTTTTACAGTCTCTGAGAAAACTTTGGAACAATCTTTCTTGAGACCAGTGGTTTGGATTATATGAATGCGTACAGTTCTTTTGAATCTGTAATCAGGTGGGATTAATTAGAATATTCTCTTATGGGATGTAGTAGCTAATTGATTTTTTTCTGGCCAAAATTTCTTTTCATTCTTACTGTTAAGGGTGCTTTTAGAAGGTATCCAACTTCTGGCTATTGTAATGAAGGCAGAGTAATTCCACATGCCTCTTTTTCCTTGTGCTGAAGACTGGTGTCTACATTACATTGTTGCCAGTTATGATTATGCAGCCTGGCAGGGAGGGCTAGACATGTTTGAATCTTTTCTGGACTAACTATGCAACAATCTCTCTTAGACCCAGTAAACTGGGGAATTTTTATTAGCTTATACAATCTGTTCTAAATCTATGTTTCTATAATTGATAGAACAGGCTGAGTGCTGGACATTGTACAAAATTTTTAACAAAGTTTATTAATATCTGTAATTTTTGTTAGAATTTGACTTGATCATCTAAAAGTAGTATAAAAGGCATTCAAACTTAATTTTTGAATAATTGAGATTTACAATTTGTTGGGTTTTAGATACCTGACATTCACAAACAAATAAAAAGTTCTTCACTCAGGTCAACTATTCCTTCTTCTCTTCCCCTGCTCTATTCTTATTCCTTTTTAATATTTAATAACTTTTAATAATGTGGACATATAGTTGATGTGTATAGAACAAAAAGTCTAGAATATCTAACACCATCTGATCATTACTTCCATATAAAGGGTTCTGGCAATTGAAAAAAAAGGAGTATACATTCTAAAGTAACAAATGTCTTTAGAATCTAAGATGTTTTATTACATTTTCTTCCAAAGGGGAAAATAAACCATCAGCTTTTCAAAATAATTTCTTTACATGTTTTCTTTAAAATTACAAAACCCACACATTAAACATTCCAAACACCAGAACTATCCTAAAAATGTGTCTTTCTACCAAAATCTTACCATGAAATACATCAGCATAATGGCAAAAAAAGTGGCCTGTATGAAAACTGTTTTCAAGGGCTACTGATCATCATTTCTGGCAATACCTGGTAAAAAGAGAAGACCTATCAATCAAGAGGTACTGCAACACACACAATGCCAGGAGTATCTTCAAAAGGTAGTGGAAAAGTCAATAAATCACCTAAGATAATTCCCAGATGATTACAATGGGAAAAATCTCCTGGCATTTCTAAGTCGATGGGGTGCACTGACTACAGACCCAGAATAGTGTTTCTTTTTTTTTTTTTTTAATTATACTTTAAGTTCTAGGGTACATGTGCACAACGTGCAGGTTTGATACATAGGTATACATGTGCCATGTTGGTTTGCTGCACCCATCAACTCATCATTTACACTGGGAATTTCTCCCATTGCTATCCCTCCCACAGTCCCCCACCCCCCAACAGGCCCTGGTGTGTGATGTTCCCTGCCCTGTGTCCATGTGTTCTCATCGTTCAATCCCATCTATGAGTGAGAACATGCGGTGTTTGGTTTTCTGTCCTTGCGATAGTTTGCTGAGAATGATGATTTCCAGCTTCATCCCTGTCCCTGCAAAGGATATGAACTCATCATTTTTTATGGCCGCATAGTATTCTATGGTGTGTATGTGCCACATTTTCTTAATCCCGTCTATCATTGATGGACATTTGGCTTGGTTCCAAGTCTTTGCTATTGTGAATAGTGCCGCAATAAACATATGTGCACATGTGTCTTTACAGTAGCATGATTTGTAGTCCTTTGGGTATATACCTAGTAATGGGATCACTGGGTCAAATGGTATTTCTAGACCCAGAATACTCCTTCTAAGTCCTGAAATGTATAGCTGCTGTAGTCATCCAATGTTGGCATTGCACTTGCCTCTCCTGGTAACTTTTAACTTGATGAGCAGCCAATGATGAAGGAATCTTGTGTTGGAGAGGGTAAACTAATTTTGGAATTCAGACTTCAGGGTGTGTTTATTAAATAAAGTTAGTTGTCCTCAAATCTTATTTATGTTTACCAACTTTTCATCATTTCGCCTGTCAGTCATCAGGAGAGAGGTGTTGAAATCTCTCATTTTAATTGTGTATTCATCAGTTTCTCCTAAAGTTCCATACATTTTTCTGTATATGTGTTGGGGCAAATTTATTATTAGAGGCATGTGACTTAAAAATTGTTACATCTTCCTTACATTTATTCAGAAGCAAACTTTTATCATTATATTATGATTTTCCTTATTCTTAATAATGATTTTTACAATAAAGTCTATTTTCTGATATTAGGATAGAGACACTGGCTTTCTTTTGGTTTATTTTTTGACTTTTAAAAAATTGGATTTAATTTTTTTTCTGTTTGTTTTCTCATTTTATTATTTGTTTTTATTCTTTTAGAGGTAATCCTTGAAATTTTACAAAGAGTATTTAACAACTTGAAAAAGTTTACAGTTGATGAATATGTTAACCTGTCTTCCAAAAAGTAGAAACACCTTAGAACAATTTTATTCCAATTGCCGCCTCCCAAAATTATATTGACTTATTTTCAACAGGCATAACTTTGGCTTCTGTGTAAAGAATGGATAGGAAGAGCAAAAGTGGATAAGGAAGCCAGTCAGGAGGTACTGGCACTAGTCCAGGCAAGCAATGATGGTGGCTTAGATGGACAGGTTGAATGCAGTAAGACAATTAGGTGCAGTCACTTCCCAGCATAAGATGGAATCAAAATGCTAGCGTTCTAATCTATGTTACAATAAATAATAGCTAATATTTAGTGAGGGTCTCTATGGGTCAGGCACTGCAGTAGTACTTAAAATGGATTTCTCCTTTAATCCTCACAAAAATCCTGTAAGATAGATTTTTTGCTTCTCCCAGAAAGAAACTTAAGGTTGCAGGCTATGTGCGTGACCACCCTAACACATGAGAAAGGTAAGAAGCCAGCTGTGATTCAGTGTAGGAAGAAAATTGTCCCTGTGAGAACCAGCAATCTAAAATCACCTTACTATGTTTGCTTGTTTGTGTTATATTTCAAAGTAATGTTAGATACCCTTATCTTTCCAAACTTGAAACAACAAAGTACATTACAGAATTGCAATAATTGTAAGAATAAAGGCTCTTTTCTTTTTTTGCTGTCTTAGAGCAGGGAAAAAAATATTCAATTTCTCTGTGAATATATTATGCTGTTAAATAATTATATACAGTATGAATGTATCACCTCTAAGTTAATAGTCATTGAAGACTACCCTTTGTATTAAAAGGCTGAAAGATTGGAGGGCTGTTTACTGTCTGCCCCACATTAAAGTTTTTTGTCAATTAAGATTTTTTAACAGTGATAAAAAATTTTAGTGACATATTGGCTATGAATAGTCCTCAATTTATAAATAGGCAATGTTCTCAAATTTGGTTTGAAATCTAATTTGCATTTCATATAAAACAATAATTATAGTCAGCATTTATAAAGTGTCTAATATATAGTGAGTGCTTTACAAATATGATTTTTAGGCTCCCAGTAAATACTATGAAGTAGGTAAACTGCTCTCATTTTACAGATGAGAAACCTGAAGCTGAAAGAGGCTAAGTAACTTGATGAAGGTTACACAGTTTCTAAATGACAGAATTGGAATTTTAATCCAGGTCAAATCCTGGTGAGCACAAAAAGTCTACTGAAGTCATAAATGCAGCATCAATAATACTTCTTAAGACATCAGAGTAACTATTCCCCCCTAAACTCTTCCAAACCGAGTGTTGACTGAGCTTTCAGTCTTTCAGAATCCAGAACCCAATTCCCTGTAAGTTTGAACAGTCCTCAAACTAGAATTTTTCTAAACGTTTCTCTAATGATTTAGACATAATAAGTGCTCAATAAACATAATGAAGGGCATTGAATTGGATTCTTTGCGACCAATATGATAAAATCAGAAATAAATTTTTCTAAGATTGCATTGAAAATGTTTGAAGAAGACAGGATAACAAAGGTAGTTAACATTATGGCACGTTAACGTGTACATCTGCTAGGTTTTTACATTAAGCAAAACATTTCCAACTCTTTTTAAAAATCATTAATTTATCTTATCACCTTTCTGCTGGAATGTGGGTCACCACTGCCTAGAGAAGAAAGTCTAAACTGCTCATCATGCCCACTTGGCTCTTCAAGTTTGGGTCTGCTACTTACCTCTTCAGTCTTCTTTCTCACTGTGGTGTCTGTTCCAACCTATCAATGGACCTCCATGCCTTTACTCCTGCCATTCTCTCTGCTGGAAAGAAGACTTGTTTGTCTTCTCAGATAGGTGAGAGCTATTTCCCCCAGACTGGAATCTTTGTATCCCCTCTGTACCCTCCCTCCACCATCTTCAACAGCATGTTTTACTGAACTTGTTTATAAGGCTTTTTCTCTGCACTAGGTGAAGAGCTTCTTAAGAACAAGGATCACATCTTGTTCAGCCTTGTGTTCTCAATGCTCAGCATATACTAGGTTTTCAACAAATGTTTATTACTGAATTGTATGTCAGCAGCATGTTGGGAAAAAGAGAAAATTATGTCAGCACTGGGAATTGAAAGAACCTGTTGTTTATTTATTGTGATTGCTGTTTCAGAAGCAGACTAGATGTGCAAAGTTTTAGTAATAAAAACTGGAGCAGTTTGAATACTTTCTTAACATGTTGTAAAATATTCTGTGGCACCAAATGGCTGCATCACACTTTATGCATTCATTCACCAAAAGGGATTGATGGAGCACCTGTCCCAGCGCTAATATCTTTTTGAATGAAAGAGGCAAGGTTCCTGCTCACATGGGCCTCACTGTCATGCAAAAGAAGCAGGCATGAGATAAATGATCACACAGATTATTATGCCTACAATGAGGCTGCATGTTAAGAAGTGATGAGTGCTCTGAGAAGTGGGAACAGGAAGACTTATACTAGTTGGGGGACCAGGCAATGTTTCTCTGAGGGATGTTTAAAAAGAAAGTCCAGTAGAAAGTGAACATATTCTTGGCAGAATGGAGAGCATTTACAAAGAACCCGAAGTGAAACAGATCCAAGTGTGTTCTGTGAACAGAGAGGAGGCCTGTGTGGCCTCTCAACCTCACTAATAATCAAATAAAAGTTGGTCAAAATTTTTAAAAGATTGATAAACCATATTGAATGAAGTTGGGAAAGCAGGAAAACACACAAAGTTTGTGCTGGTATAGCAATCTCTCTGAGGACAGCTTAGCAATGTGTATCAAAATTTGAAATGTGTGTGGGTTTGACTCTGAAATGCCATGACCAGGAACTTAACCAGACAGGAACGAGTCGAATGGACAAAGACCTATGTTTTCAAGGCTATTCACTGTAACATTATTTTTCTCAGAAAATATTTGGAAAAAACTTAAATATTCGTCAATAGAGGATCGGTGAATTAAATCATGGAACTAGATGGGTGTTAGAAATAAATATATGGATCTATATTTATCATTAAGCAAAAAGAGCAAGTTTTGACACTGCATTTATAATATAATCCGATTTTATGAAAAATGTGGTGTGGATTTTCAGTTAAGAGGACACTGAAACTTCAGGCTTATTTGAAACAGCTATGAAAGGAGGTAATTCAACAACTATGAAGAAAAAAGATCCAGAAAGATATACAGGGGTAACAACAATGAACACATCAATTGGTGAAATTAATCATAAAAACTATGTGTATTAAAATAATTTGGAATTAAATTCTAGACAACAATAACGAGAAAGATAGCAGAAGAACTTTCAGTGTGAGGTCAAAGCAGGCTAAGGCCTTTGTCTTATTGTGGAGAAGTACAGAGACAGTGAATGGCTTGAGATAACTGGAAAACCTTATAGCAGAGTATGCATATTAAAATTTTAAATGTAAGCTCGACCATGTATAGCTACACAAATAAGCCTATGAAACAATATTGAGTAAATAACCAGAGAAATCATAGAATAATGGAGATAAAATATCATTAACCTAAAGCTTAAGCATTTACAAAACCATATAATATTGTTTAAGGTTCAAACATATAGTAAAAATATAAAGACATGGATAAAATAATACATATTAACTTCAGATGATGTAACTTTTGGATGGGAAGGAGGGTGGAAGGAGCATGAAATCATGGAAATGTACAAAGGTCAGTACAAACAAAAAAAGATCACTATAGCACACTTTATTTCCTACAAATATATATCTGAAACAGATATAGTAAAATGTTAACATTTGTTAAATTCTGAGGTGAGTACATGGATTTTGCTAGTATGAACAGGGACCTTTGATTTGAGCAATGAGGTGGCCCTGAGTTGAATGCTATACTTCACTGCAACAATGCAAACCTTCAAATTCTGGTTAAGTATTTGCAGTTACAGTGAAATACAAAAGAAATATGACTTAGGGTCCCACAGGGTACTTACCTTGGTGAGGCCAGTGTACTTCAAGTCCTGTGCTTGCCTCTGCAGGCTCAGATATATTATTTTCATCAGCTTACCCCTAGGAAATAATCAGGTATAGGGTCTCCAAGTCGTACTAACCAAGTAGAGAGGAACCAATGTGTTCATTTAAGAAATGTTTAACTACCAAAGGGGCCAAAAAGTTCACGAGGAGAGACTACACTGACTCTGTAGGATTATCCACATGAAAAACCAGATCATATCAAAGGGTTATTTAGTGAGTGTAAAGCCAGGGATGGTCAGTGTTATTGACTTGTGATAGACTGATGTTTTCATTTCAGAAAGAATTTATTGAATTTAACAATTGTCTGTTGTCCTCCAAATCCCTGCCAGGAGGACCCAGTGCCTGTGATGGCTGGTTTGTGCAGCCCTTTCCCCAACTGTCCTAGAAACATAATGACAGACACTTAATCTCTGACTCTCTGCTCTGTACTTCCTGCTGCCACACCCTGGATGGTAACACCACCTTTTCCTCAGACCAGCCAGGATGCATTATGTCAGACTTAAACTTTCCAGATGCTATTGAATTCCAGCTATGCCTCTTTGTGACTTACACTCATATCACCTAAATTGGACTTGTGTTCCCAAATCTCCTTAGCCACCCTTCACAGACAGTTGCTTAGGTTACTATGACAGTTGGTAATTTTATTCATGTTGGTACTTATTAGACTTACTCCTTTAAAGTTGAATAACTTTTCTTTTTAAAAAATTATTTTTCGTTTAGTAAAATATACACATAGCATGAAATTCAACAATACAAAATGATGTACAATAATATCTCAGCTTCACTTCCACCTCCATCATCCATTTATTTTTATCTCTCTCCAATTTTTTTTTCCTGCTATTGCAATGGAAGCTACTGGCACCTGAGATGGTGCTTTGAAAATGTCTTCTGGATTCAGATCCTTCCATGTGTGTTCTCCCTGCGCCCCATTATTTCCCTATCCTTAACACATAATTTCTTGCCTACTTGCTTGTATCTTCTATACATTGCCAGTTTCTTGAAGGATGGGATTGTCTCTGTCTTGTTTATTGTTCTACTCCCAGCATTTAGCACAGTGAAGGTATCCTAGCACATGGTACAATAGATGTTTGTAAAATGAATAAATACTATCATAACTAACATTTACTAAGTGTTTACTATAAAATGGAAAAAGATATATTGTCTGAAGATCATTATTTACTGTAGCAGATGCTGTCAATACCCCACCCATATCCAACTTGCGCTTACAATTTTGGTACATGCAAGACCAACTTCCAAATGCATTTCTTTGCCTGAGGGCTTTCTCTGACCACCTGAGCCCAAAATACAGGGGAATTAATGACTTCACCACCACCACTACGACCAGTAGCCCTCATGCCTCAGGTTATCCCACCCTAGGAGCAAGGAAACTGGGTATTTATACCAAATGAATGATGGGAGTCAGGGTGTAAATACCCACTTTCATTGCCCCTAGGGTGGGATAACTCTGAGGCATGTGTCCCACATTTAATCCCAGGATTTCAAAGCAATATTAAACTCTACTTACCTATAACGCTAACTTTTAAAAATGTACTTGCTGATGCCAGTGTCCTGAAGTTAACCTTGTTGTTTCCAATTTGCCTTACAGGGTCATGTGCCCATCCTTAACCAATCTCCATCCCTAGAGGTGTTTTGATTGGCCAGACTTAGGTCACATGTCCGCCCTTAAAGTCAAGAGTGGGAAAAAATCCACCAGAACCACAATGATTAAGAAGGAGAAAGGAAAAAATCAGAGGCCACTTCCAGAATGCATTGTGATTAGATGTGGGATAGCCAAAGAAGAACTATATTCCATTACAGAGGACTGAGACTCGCTGAAAGAGAAGAAAGGTTTTTTTTATTGAGATTTATAGCTGGAGTGAATTATTTATTAGTCCTTCTAAGGAAAATAATATTTCTCTATTTTGAACTTTTCCAGAGAGCCTTAAAATGAAAGATGCCTTTTTTAAGCAATATATTTTTCTTCGGATGATACATGAGAACATCCACCTCCAGTGAGGTCATAGGCCAAGCATTTGGCTTTTACACATGCATTGAAATATTATTCACCTCTACAAATATACCTGAATGGACAGGATTTTTCAAAATGTATTTTAAGGAGTTTTCATAAAGAACTAATTATTTTGAGGTTCTGGCCCCAGAAAGTCTGAGGTGTGAGCAACTCAACACACTTAAAATTTCTCACATTAAAAGGCCTAAAACTTCCAATCTTTCCTCTCCAGAGTGTTCCTTTTTTGCTATCAGTAAATTCCTCAAATCTGAAAGATGAACCTTCTCACTGAACATCAACTGTTCCTTTACTCAACTACTTTCTACTGTCCTGGGAGCACTACATTTCTTATCAATTCAATATTTTCAAACATAAGTATAATATCCCTCATCTTCAATTGACAGTTTAATTAGTGAATCTCTGGCTCTTTGGCATGGGTGAGTAGCTTGATCTTACCTTGTGACTGTATGTATGAAGTCATCTCTTCAATCAAGATGTTTCATGCAGGTCTACTCTCTGCACACATTCTCTGAGTTTCTCCTGAGTGGAACAAACTAGAAATGCACTTACACTACCCCTAAAAAATTTGGAGAGTAGACAATCACTTATTCTTTCACTGATACTTTTTTTCTAATAATAGCTCACAATAATATGGAAAATGTTGGTGAGGAAATTAGAGAATTGACTGAGGGCACTTTTCTGTCTTTGAAGAGCGGCTTCGAGGTGGGGCAAAGGAAATGACAGTAAATTAAAGTCTAAGTCTCCTCGGATCTATAGGGATCAAGAGGATGATCAGAAAGAGATGGCCAGAAAGAAAGGTCACATCATTCCTCTAAACCTGGTGTGACATCAGAAATAAACTGCAAAAACTCCAAAATCAAAGGGAATGGATAGGGAACTGGTATGGTTTGGCTGTGTCTCCACCCAGATCTCGAACTGTAGCTCCTGTAATTCCCACATGTCATGGGAGGGACCCCAGTGGGAGGTAATTGAATCATGGGGGTGGGGCCTTCCTGTGCTGTTCTCCTGATAGTAAATAAGTCTCCTGAGATTTGATGATTTTATAAAGGGCAGCTCCCCTCCTCATGCTCTGTCTTGCCTGCCACATGTAAGATGTGACTTTGCTCCTCATTTGCCTTCAGCCAGGATTGTGAGGCCTCCACAACCGTGTGGAACTGAATCAATTAAGCCTTTTTCCTTTATAAATTACCCAGTCTTGGGTATGTCTTTATTAGCAGTGTGAGAAAAGACTAATGTGTTAAAATAGCAGGTAGGGGGGTGCTGCTATAAAGATACAAGCAACTTTGGAACTGGGTAACAGGCAGAGGTTGGAACAGTTTGGGGGGCTCAGAAGAAGACAGGAAAATGTGGGAAAGTTTGGAACTTCCTAGAGACTTGGGGGGCTCAGAAGAAGACAGGAAAATGTGGGAAAGTTTGGAAATTCCTAGAGACTTGGAAGGCTCAGAAGAAGACAGGAAGACATGGGAAAGCTTGGAGCTTCCTAGAGACTTGTCAAATGGTTTTGACCAAAATGCTGACAGTGATATGGACAATAAGGTCTTGGCTGAGGTGGTCTCAGATGGAGATGAGGAACTTGTTCGGTACTGGAGCAAAGGTGATTCTTGTTTTGCCTTAGCAAAGCGACTGGCAGCATTTTGCCAGTGCCCTAGAGATCTGTGGAACTTTGAACTTGAGAGAGATGAATAAGGCTATCTTGTGGAAGAAATTTCTAAGCAGCAAAGCATTCAAGATGTGATTTGGGTGCTGTTAAAAGCACTCAGTTTTATGTATTCACAAAGATATCGTTTAAAATTGGAACTTATGTTTAAAAGGGAAGTAAAGCATAAAAGTTCAGAAAATTTGCAGTCTGACATGTGATAGAAAAGAAAAACCCATTTTCTGAGCAGAAATTCAAGCCACTGCAAAAATTTGTGTAAGTAATGAGGAGCCAAACGTTAACTACAAAGACAATGGGGAAAATGTCTCCAGGGCATGTCAGAGGTCTTCACAACAGTCCCTCCCATCACAAGCCTGCAGGCCTAGGAGGAAAAAATGGATTCCTGGGCTGGGCCCAGGGCCTTGCTGCTTTGTGCTGTCTCTGCATCCCAGCCATGGCTAAAAGGGGCCAACATATAGCTCAGTCCATTGCTTCAGAGGGTGCAAGCTCCAAGCCTTGGCTGCTTCCATGCGGTATTGAGCCTGCAAGTGCACAGAAGCCAAGAATTGAGTTTGGGGAACCTCTGCCTAGATTTCAGAAGATGTATGGAAATGCCTGGATGCCCAGGCAGGAGTTTGCTGCAGTACTGGGGCCCTTGTGGAGAACCTCTGCTAGAGCAGTGTGGAAGGGAAATGTGGGGTTGAAGTCCCCACACAGAGTCCCCACTGGGGCACTGCCTAGGGGAGCTGTGAGAAGAGGGCCACCATCCTCCACACCCCAGAATGGTAGATCCACGAACAGCTTGCACTGTGCACCTGGAAAAGCCAAGACACTCAATGACAGCCTGTGAAAGCAGCCAGGAGGGGGGCGGTACCCTGCAAAGCTGCCCATTGGGTGGAGCTACCCAAGACCACAGGAACCCACACTTTGCTCCAGCATGACCTGAATGTGAGACATGTAGTCAAAGAAGATGATTTCGGAGCTTTAAGATTTGACTGTCCCCCTGGATTTCGGACTTGCATGGGTCCCGTAGCCCCTTTGTTTTGGCCAATTTCCCCCATTCGGAATGGGTGTATTTACCTAACACCTGTACCCCCATTGTATCTAGGAGGTAGCCAACTTGCTTTTGATTTTACAGGCTCATAGGCAGAAGAGAAGAGACTTGCCTTGTCTCAGATGAGACTTTGGACTGTGGACTTTTGGTTAATGCTGAAATGAGTTAAAACTTTGAGGGACTGTTGGGAAGGCATGATTGGTTTTGAAATGTGAGGACATGACATTTGAGAGGGGCTGGGGTGGAATGATATGGTTTGGCTGTGTCTCCACCCAAATCTCAAATCATAGCTCCCATAATTCCCACATGTCATGGAAAGGACCTGGTGGGAGATAATTGAATCATGGGGACAGGTCTTTCTCATGCTGCTCTCATTAGTGAATAAGTCTCACAAGATCTGATGGTTTTACAAAGGGGAGTTTCCCTGCACATGGTCTGCTTGCCTGCCACCATGTAACATGTGACTTTGCTCCTCATTCACATTCCACCATGATTGTGAGGCCTCCCCAGCCATGTGGAACTGTGTCAATTAAACCTCTTTCTTTTACAAATTACTCAGTCTCAGATATGTCTTTACTAGCTGCATGAGAACTGACTAATACAGGAACCCTTTAGTTAAATATTTCAGAACATAAATGATTGGGGTGAGGCAAAGGAGACAACTTCTGCAAAAGTCAATATGTGCAAAACAGCAACATTTTGCAAGCAATTTTGCATTTTCTTAGACATGCATATACAGAAATCCTGTCCTTCCCTTCCAGCGTAGGCTGGGACATTTGTGTCCCTTTAGTAATTGGCTGCAGCACAACTGAGGCCTGCTTAACTTTCATTATATCGATGTAAAGGAGAGTAGGCTAGAAAGCTTCTTAACAGAAAAAGACTTTGTGAAGATAGTAATTGCTGGAATGAAATTCCAGCTTGACATCTGTTCCAGATTCACCTGCAGCTGTTGCTTACCTATTTAGAGGCAGCTGGTGACATGGAAAAGCACAAAATGTTTGAGACAAAGAGCTAAAAGAACTGAGTCTCTCCATGCCACCTCCTGATGATAAACATGAGGTTTACAGAAATTCATACTTGACCAAAGTCACATTATTAAGTGTCAGAGTCAGTACTAGAATGCAGGCCTTCTGGCTCTAAATGGGTGCCTTTTCACAACATTTGTTATGGACACTATACTTTTGTTAATTAATCTAAGATGTCATTAGTTGGTAGGGGTTTTTCCAGTTTGTAAATAACAGCTTTATTGAGATAATTTACACACCATAAAATGTGCATTTGTAAAGTGTACAATTCAGTGGGTTTTTGTATACTCAGAATTATGCAACTGTCACAACAGTCTAATTTAAGAACATTTTCATCACTCCATAAAGAAAACCCGGGAGGGGTGCAGTGGCTCACGTCTATAATCCTAGGACTTTGGGAGGCCACGGTGGGAGGGTCAATTGAGCTCAGGAGTTCAAGACCAGCCTGGGCAAAGTAGTAGAACCTTGTTTCTACAAAAAGTTAAAAAATTAGCCAGGCATGGTGGTGGCCTGTGGTCCCATCTACTCAGGAGGCTGAGGTGGGAGAATTGCTTGAACCCAGGAGGTTGAGGCTGCAGTGAGCTGTGTTCACTGCTCTCCAGGCTGGGTGACAGAGTGAGACCCTGTCTCAATTTAAAAAAAAGAAAAAAAAGAAAGAAAACATATTCATTAGCAGCCTCCATTCGCTCCTTTCTCCAGCTCCCGGAAAAATATAATGTATCTGTACAATGGAAAATTATTTAGCTTTTTTTTAAATTATACTTTAAGTTCTGGGGTACATGTGCACAACGTGCAGGTTTGTTACATATGTATACATGTGCCATGTTGGTGTGCTGCACCCATTAACTCATCCTTTACATTAGGTATATCTCCTAATGCTTTCCCTCCCCCTTTCCCCACCGCACAACAGGCCCTGGTGTGTGATGTTCCCCTTCCTGTGTCTAAGTGTTCTCATTGTTCAATTCCCACCTATGAGTGAGAACATGTGGTGTTTGGTTTTTTGTTCTTGCGATAGTTTGCTGAGAATGATGGTTTCCAGCTTCATCCATGTCCCTACAAAGGACATGAACTCATCATTTTTTATGGCTGCATAGTATTCCATGGTGTATATGTGCCACATTTTCTTAATCCAGTCTATCATTGATGGACATTTGGGTTGGTTCCAAGTCTTTGCTATTGTGAATAGTGCCACAATAAACATACGTGTGCATGTGTCTTTATAGCAGTATGATTTAGAATCCTTTGGGTATATACCCAGTAATGGGATGGCTGGGTCGAATGGTATTTCTAGTTCTAGATCCTTGAGGAATCACCACTCTGTCTTCCACAATGGTTGAACTAGTTTACAGTCCCACCAACAGTGTAAAAGTGTTCCTATTTCTCCACATCCCCTCCAGCACCTGTTGTTTCCTGACTTTTTAACGATCGCCATTCTAACTAGTGTGAGATGGTATCTCATTGTGGTTTTCATGTGCATTTCTCTGATGGCCAGTGATGATGAGCATTTTTTCACGTGTCTGTTGCCTGCATAAATGTTCTTTCGAGAAGTGTCTGTTCATATCCTTTGCCCACTTTTTGATGGGGTTGTTTTTTTCTCGTAAATTTGTTTGAGTTCATTGTAGATTCTGGATATTAGCCCTTTGTCAGATGAGTAGATTGCAAAAATTTTCTCCCATTCTGTAGGTTGCATGTTCACTCTGATGGTAGTTCCTTTTGCTGTGAAGAAGCTCTTGAGTTTAATTAGATTCCATTTGTCAATTTTGGCTTTTGTTGCCATTGCTTTTGGTGTTTTAGACATGAAGTCCTTGCCCATGCCTATGTCCTGAATGGTAATGCCTAGGTTTTCTTCTAGGATTTTTATGGTTTTAGGTCTAACATTTAAGTCTTTAATCCATCTTGAATTAATTTTTGTATAAAGTGTAAGGAAGGGATCTAGTTTCAGCTTTCTACATATGGCTAGCCAGTTTTCCCAGCACCACTTATTAAATAGGGAATCCTTTCCCCATTTCTTGTTTCTGTCAGGTTTGTCAAAGATCAGATGGTTGTAGATGTGTGGTATTATTTCTGAGGGCTCTGTTCTGTTCCATTGGTCTATATCTCTGTTTTGGTACCAGTACCATTCTGTTTTGGTCACTGTAGCCTTGTAGTATAGTTTGAAGTCAGGTAGCGTGATGCCTCCAGCTTTGTTCTTTTGGCTTAGGATTGTCTTGGCAATGCGGGCTCTTTTTTTGTTCCACATGAACTTTAAAGTAGTTTTTTCCAATTCTGTGAAGAAAGTCATTGGTAGCTTGATGGAGATGGCACTGAATCTATAAATTACCTTGGACAGTATGGCCATTTTCACGGTATTGATTCTTCCTATCCATGAGCATGGAATGTTCTTCCATTTGTTTGGACCTCCTTTATTTCCTTGAGCAGTGGTTTGTAGTTCTCCTTATTTAGCTTTACAAAGGTAGGAAATTCTAACACATACTACAGCATGAATAATTTTTTTTTTTTTTGAGACAGAGTCTCACTCTGTCAACTAGGCTGGAGTGCAGAGGTGTGATCTTGGCTTACTGCAACCTCCGCCTCCTGGGTTCAAGCTATTCTCCTGCCTCAGCCTCCCAAGTAGCTGGGACTACAGGCACCCACCACCATGCCCAGCTAACTTTTCAGTTTTTATAGAGACAGGCTTTCACCATGTTGGCCAGGCTGGTCTCGAACTTCTGACCTCCAGGGATCCACATGCCTCGACCTCCTAAAGTGCTGGGATTACAGGTGTGAGCCACCGCGCCTGGCCTAATCTTGAAAACATTACGGTAAGTAAAAGAAGCCAGTCACATATTGCATGAATTCATTTATATAAAATGCCTACAATAGGTAAATCCATTAGTTTTTTAAAAATTGTGGCAAAATACACTTAACAAAATTTACTATAATATCTTAACCATTTTTAACTGTACAGGTCAGTGTTATTAAGTACATTCTCATTGCTCTTCCACCACCACTAACCGTCTCCAACTTTTTCATCATCCTAAACTGAAACTCTATACCCATTAAACACTAAGTCCTCATTTTCCTCCCCCCAACCCTCCTCCGGCAAGCCACCATTCTACTTTCTATCTCTATGAATTTGACACTCTAGGTACTTCATATAAGTAGAATCACAGAGTATTTGTCTTTCTGTGACTGGCTTATTTCACTTAGCCTAATGTCATTAAGTTTCATCCATGTTGTAGCATGTGTCAGAATTTCATTCCTTTTCAAGGATAAATAATATTTCATTATATGCATGTATCACATTTTATTTATCCAATTGCTCTCAGCGGACCCTGGTGTTGATTCTACGTTTTGGCTCTTGCAAATGATACTTCTATGATTATGAGTATACAAATTCACAAATATCTCTGAGACCCTGATTTCAATTCTCCTGAGTATACACCCAGGAGTGGAATTGTTGGGTCATATGGTAATTCTGTTTTAATTTTTTGGAGGAACTGCCGTAGTATTTTTTAAGCAGTCATAGGAGCTTATAGTAAATGAATGCCTCAATCCTATCTATCATTTGCATGCAGACAGGCAAAATCTACCTGAGCACAGTTGAATCCCAGGCTCCAGAACAGCAAGGTTAGAAACAAATGATCTACACCCCAGCAATAGTGCTGCTTTTCAAAAGCCCTCAAGTTAATGAAATGTCTCATTTTTTAAATTCAGTTACTAAAACTGATTTCAATCTCAGTCTATTATCTGTTAACTTTAAGGAAAATTTTAGAGTATTACTTTACTTTCAATAAGCCTAGAAGTCAAACTTTCCTCCATGCTTACGCAGAGCCTGCCCACCAATGTTCAGAGGAAAAGCTCATTTATGAATGGGTGGTTTTTGTGTGTGGCCCAAACAGTGTGCTAGACACTGAATTTTTGTAGGAGAGGATTCCATTTGCATCCCCTAATGGTTTAGTTGCAGCCATGCCTCAAGGCATAAGAACAGACTGGATTTTTATCACTTTATTTTTCTGACTCATGAGGGAAAAAGAAGATTGAAGCCGTTTCTGATTTGGAAAGAGGGAGAGAAGTACTACTCATTCTCCCTTTACCCTCAAGTGCTTTCCTTTTTTTCCCCTCCTAAATGTCACTCTCCCTGAAAAAAAAAAAAAAAAAAAGTGTTCACAGACTTAAATTCCTCAATTCATCACTAACATTTTCATTGCAGAAGCAATGGAAAGAAAACCAGAGATGATTCTATCAGCATCAGTGCCCTGCAGGGAGGACATTCAGCAACACAGTCTTCCTGCATTAGGAGACACACTTCAAGGCTGGCCCCTAAGAGAGGCTCTATTTTAATAAGCCAGGTAAGCTGGGCATGGTGGCAGGTGCCTGTCATCTCAGCTCCTCAGGAGGCTGAGGTAGGGGTATCCCTTGAGGACAGGAGTTGGAAGCTACAGTAAGCTATAATCGTGCCTGTGAACAACCACTGCACTCCAGCCTTGGCACAGTGATGAGACCCTAACTCTAAATAATAATAATAATAATAAGCCAGGTGAATGTTTTCCATAAAAAGTGATCTCCCTCTTAATGAAACCCTTACTAAACCACCTCAGAAGTATTGTCACTCAAATTCCAAGCCAACAAAACAAAGAATCTTAAGTATATTTTTTAAACTTAAAGTTAGCCTCAATCAGGTACTTTGTGAACCACTGATTTTCTTACTAAAGAGAAATCAATCTGATCCTCCCTTCCATTTATGTAGAGGGATGTGTGTGGTCTCAGGAGTGATGGACTAGAGAACACCAAGGAAAACATCTGTCACTTTATCCTTTTAAATGGAAGAAACTATTTTGTCCATGCGGATGGAAGGCCATGAAGAACTTCCCTCTGCCATTACTAACTGAGGCCCCATTGTATGAATTGAGTATGTGAAAGCTACTAGAGACCAGGCCCCTGATGCCCTCGTGTGTGCATTAGCTTCAAACCATCATCAGAATGACTGAACCATGAGCCCACAAAGCTCTGTCTGCTATAAGTACAAGCCCTGACTTCCCTCTGCAGTGATTCACGGCCTCTTCACCTTTGTCAGCACAAGAATCTACCAGAGTTAATCCCTTTGTATTCTCCATCCCTGTTTACTTCAGCAGCCTCAAGAAGGCCAGATCAGGCCTTTTCACTCCAACACTCAGCCCCATATGGCTCTGTTAACCCCATGATAATCTGACCTGATCTTTCTTCCTCCTGCCAGCAGGGTTCCTGTCTCTGTTCCCTCTGGAACTCACATCTGTCATCAACAAAAATCCCCCACAGCCTTAATCTCATCTTGCTGGAACTCTAACCTGGCTCTCCCCTGAGGACACTACTTTCCCTACAGTTCCCTCAGGTGGTGAATCTTTTTGTCTCCTAAAACTGGGCCCAGAAGTCATAGCTATTCTCTGTGCCCTTCCTTGCCACTTCCAGGCCATGGTTTCGCCTCTTCCCCAAACCTCTCAACTCCTCCAAATCTCATGCCTTTGTGAATTCTACCCACCACACATCCCTGTTGCAGTCACCAAGGACTCCCAGATCACTCTTCAACAATCCTTAAAGATTTTTGCTCTTGGTTCATTGTCAACCTCTCCAGTCATCTCAATATCACTGAGCTAATTCCTCCATGAAGGTGAGTTTCAGGGCCTTAACTACCTCTTTGAAATCTCTTCAGCTATCTTTGCCATTTATTCTCTGAAAACGTCATCCAACCTTATGGCTTTAAATACTATCTACTGAGGCCCCCCAAATTTGTGTCTTCAGCCTCTGTCTCTCCCCCAGGCTCCAGACTTATATACCCAACTGGACACTGAAACTCTTCACTTGGATGTGCAATAGAACCTCAAACTTAACATCTAAAAAGTAACAATTTATTTATTTGAGCGATGCCCCTCCCACCAAAACCTGCCCTTTCTTACAAAGTGGCAACTCCAGTCTCCTAGCTAGTCAGGCCCAAAATGTTGGAGTTGTCTTAAGTGCTTTCCATCACATTCCACATCTAATTTTAAATTCCATTGGCTTCACCTTCAAAATATTTGCAAAACCTTATGGCTTTGTACCACTTCCTCGGATACCATCATCTCCATCAAAGATGACAGCCACTGGCTTCCTAACTAACTTGACTGCTGCTCTGCTGTCCTTGGTTTTCCCAGCCTATTGTCCACCTAGAAGCCAGAGTGATCTTTCTAGAATGCAAGCCAGATCATCACTCTCTTCTGCTCAAAACCCTCCAATGGCTCTCCAGCTCACTTTTTCCAAAAGCTTTACCCTGGTCTGCAAGAACTCAACTGACCTGAGCCCCAGATACCCCTTGGCCCCTCCCCCTCCACCCCAGGCTCACTATGCTCCAGCCTCCCTAGCCCTGTTATGGCTCCTCCCATACCCCAGGCATACTCTTGCCTCAGGGCCTCTGTATTCACAGTTTCTCTGTCTGAAACATTTCCCCCTGCAAATATCCACCTGGTTCCCTCCCTCACTTCACTTAGGTCTCTGTTCAACTGTTACCTCCTCTGAGAGGCCTTCCCCAGTCCTCAATTTAAAATTGCACATCTACGCCGTGACTAACTTCCTCTTTTTCCTTTTTTTTCCCACAGCACTTACCCTCATGTGATGCATTATATACTGTCTTTATTTATCATTAGCTCCTTCCACTAGAACCAAAATTCTAGTTTCACCCTAATATTTAGCTTTATGAAAGCATGATTTTATCTATTAATCACTCTATATCCCAGCAACCCATGCCCTCACTAAATATTTTTTTTATTTGTGATATTTCTTTTAATACATTTTATTTAACATTCATCCAATAAATATTTACCGAGTACAAACTATACGCTAGGCATTGAAGCAATAATGATTATAAGATAGACACACATTTTGTCCTCATGAAGCTTACAGTTTAATGTAGGTGGGAGAGGCAATAGATACTGCACAGTAACATACGCTATGGTGGGGTGGCACAGGGTGCCACAGGGGCAGAGAATAGAAGCTCTTCCAGGTTACAGGAGACAGAATTTCAGAGATAAAACTCCTAGAAATTAAAGTCTTTCATTTCTGCTTCCAACTGCATAATTATCAGAATAGACTGAATATAGAACCAAATAATAAATGCTTTACAACATCCTCACAACATCCTATGTAGTAAGTCCTACTCTCATCAGTTCTCAGGTGAAGGAATGGAAGTACAGAAAGAGTGGCAAGTTGACAACAGTTACAGAGATAGAAAAGTGGCACAGAAAGCAAATAAACTCAGGCAGTATGGCTTCAGAGCCTGTGCTTTTAACCACTATCTTAAACATACTCTCTGAGCAGCATGCATGTGTGATAATTTGGTAACGAATAAAGTCCTCTAGGTATTTTCTAGCTGCATGTATAGGTAAGGCTTGGTACAGACTATCTGAATAGTTTGGTTTTCAAAAAAGTTTTTATCAGCATGACCTAGAATGCAGAAAGACTATTTGTGTCTAAAAATTAAAATCAAATCATCTTATTCGTACTGTGATGTGAACTTCTAACACTGGTATTCACTAACCATTAATATAAAAAGAATGCACTAGGAGCAGCTCTTTGGAATCCCCCCTTCTCTCTGTCTTCTGACATTCTCTCTTTTTTTCCCCCTTTCAATTCTTTTTATTTATTTATTTATTTTTATTATACTTTAAGTTCCTAAAACCATAAAAACCCTAGAAGAAAACCTAGGCAATACCATTCAGGACATAGGCATGGGCAAGGACTTCATGTCTAAAACACTAAAAGCAATGGCAACAAAAGCCAAAACTGACAAATGGGATCTAATTAAACTAAAGAGCTTCTGCACAGCAAAAGAAACTACCATCAGAGTGAACAGGCAACCTACAGAATGGGAAAAAATGTTTGCAATCTACTCATCTGACAAAGGACTAATATCCAGAATCTACAAAGAACTCAAACAAATTTACAAGAAAAAAACAAACTACCCCATCAACAAGTGGGTGAAGGATATGAACAGACACTTCTCAAAAGAAGACATTTATGCAGCCAACAGACACATGAAAAAATGCTCATCATCACTGGCCATCAGAGAAATGCAAATCAAAACCACAATGAGATACCATCTCACACCAGTTAGAATGGTGATCATTAAAAAGTCAGGAAACAACAGGTGCTGAAGAGGATGTGGAGAAATAGGAACACTTTTACACTGTTGGTGGGACTGTAAACTAGTTCAACCATTGTGGAAGACAGAGTGGCGATTCCTCAAGGATCTAGAACTAGAAATACCATTTGACCCAGCCATCTCATTAGTGGGTATATACCCAAAGGATTATAAATCATGCTGCTCTAAAGATACATGATGTTCCCCTTCCTGTGTCCATGTGTTCTCATTGTTCAATTCCCACCTATGAGTGAGAATATGCGGTGTTTGGTTTTTTGTTCTTGCGATAGTTTACTGAGAATGATGATTTCCAGTTTCATCCATGTCCCTACAAAGGACATGAACTCATCATTTTTTATGGCTGCATAGTATTCCATGGTGTATTATGTAACTAACCTGCACATTGTGCACATGTACCATAAAACCTAAAGTATAATAATAATAAAAAAAATTAAATTAAATTAAAAAAAAACTTGGATGAATTTCCAGGAAATTATGCTGAATTAAAAAAGCCAACTTGAAAAAGTTAAAAAAAAAAAAAAAGACACATGAACACGTATGTTTATTGCAGCACTATTCACAATAGCAAAGGCTTGGAACCAACCCTGGCCCTCACTAAATATTTCTTGATTGAAGTAAATCATCCAAATGCTGTAAATGCAGGAAATAACTTTTATTCTCTTACTTTCATGATGTTTTCCCCAGAAACCAGCACCAACTTCAATAGAAATTATCTCTGTTAACATTTCCAAAAGAATCACTTAATATCTACCAAATACACATTGAGCACCTACTATATGCCAGACATTATCCTAGGTGCTGGGGGCATAATATTAAATGAAAAAAATATTCTGTGTTCCTGGATCTTCTGGAAGGGGAGATTGAATAAATATGCAAATAATTAAAATATATGGAATGGAGGATAGTCTTAAGTGCTAAAAAGAAAAAGTAAAGAAGGCGTATATAAGATATCAGGGGTTGAAGAAACTGGAATTTCAAGTAATGTGGCCAGGCAATGCCTCAAAGAGAAGACACTTTTTGAAGGAAAGGGAGGATAGCAAAATGAGGAAGCAAAGAAGTTGTCAGCATAAATTGCATGTTCTAGGACTAGGAAGGAAGCCAGTGTGACTGGTGCAGAAAGAACAAGGGAGAGAGTGAAAAGTGATGAAAGTTAGGGAGGTAAAGAGGCCAGATCATATAGGATCTTAAAGGCAAGAGTTAGCAACTTGTCTTTTACCCTTAGTAAGGAAGAAGCCACTGGAAGGTTTTGAGAAGATAAATGACATTACTTGCCTTAAGTTTTTCAGGATGACTCTGGCTATTGTGCTGAGAATAGACTGCAGAGGGTGCAGGCAGAAGAGAGCAAGGCTAGTACACTAATCTAGATGATAGCTGAGTGGCTTGGGCCAGAGAAGGAGTAGAGCAGATGGTGAGAAGTAGTCTCCTTCTAGATATATTTTAAAGGTAGAGCTGCCAGGTTTTGCAGATAGACTGAATGTGGGTCATGAGAAAAGTAAGGGAGTTAAAGATGCCACCAAAGTGATTGGCCTGAGCAAGTGGAGAAAGGTGATGTCTTAAACTGAGCTGGTGAAGGTTGCAGGAGAAGGTGACTTGGGAGGAAAAATCAGGAGCTCAATTTTAACTATGTTTAGACTAAGATGCTTATTCTGTATGTATCCAATTAATGTGTCAAGTAACAATTAAATATGTGATTCTGAAAAAGACATTTTTGGACATCAAGTCTAGATTGATTCTTTAAATTGTTTTTTTATCATTTTAATAAAAAGAATTGGAAGCAGCCTGTATAAGTCAAAATAATACAGAAATTTCAAGGAAAAATGAATTATTCCAAGGAGTTGGAAGCTCACACAATTATTCAAAAAATGGATGCCAGGAAAGATTTTCAGGAAATCCAGAAATTCAGTGATCATAGAGAAGCACTACTGATGATCACTTCTATTTTCTTGATGAGGTAGGATGTAAGGTAACATGCTGAGAATAAGAGGGATAAAGAGAGTTGTGGATAGGGTTTTTGAGGAAGCAGTAAAAGACACTCTTGGTCATCAAAAAAATGTCTCTGCTGAGCCTGTCTATGATTTCTCAAATAAATAGCTAGGATTGTGACATAATGGGATTTCATGCTGTTCTCCTGCTCTGGTGCAACTCTATGAACATTTAAAGTAGTTCTGTTTAAAAGCTCTTTTAGGAGCATAGTTACACACTAGCAGACAATAAGAGATGCAAGCAGAACTCAACTCTGAACTTGTAAAACGCAGATTTACAGCCCACCCTAGAGATTCTGATTTATTAGGTTTGGGGTGAGGTCCAGGAATTTTTCATAAGTACCACAGATGATTTTGCACACTGTGATAAACACTACTCTGAGTGGCTTCCAAACAGAAGCTGTTGATAGGAACAGCTGCTAAGAATTAGGGGTGCCTTTGGTTGGCAGTGGGAGCCACTGTCACGTAAAAGCAGCCTTTGAAAGCAGTAAGTTGCTCAGAGAGAAAAAGTCTTATTATAACAGAATGCTAAAGATTTCCGTCATTCATTACTCTAGAGTGAATCACCCTCCAAGGCTTACTGTCTACCCCAATAGCTGAAGAAGTAGAGATTTCTGGTTTTTGGTTTTTTTTTTAATTCTCAATGAAGATAAGAAATAGCAATTCTCGCCAGAAAATTTCTCAGGTTAAGCTTATAAACTCTAGCCTTTGAATCATTTACAAATTTTAAAATAATAACCTGGCACTCAGATATCTAGCCAGGGCAATGTGTCCAAAAGAAACTTTAAAAACATTAAGTTTTTCCGGGGCTAGTATTAACTTTCAACTGTATTTAGACTGATAGGAGATGTGGGCAGAGATAATCATATGGTACTTTTAATCTTCAAATAAATAGCAAACAGATCAACTTGATGTGATAATTGCAGATTTTTTTTTCTTAATGTGTCTGATTTCATTTTTTACCCTAGATCAAGATTGTCCAACCTGTGGCCCAGAGGCCACATGTGGCCCAGGACAGCTTTGAATGCAGTTCAACACAAATTCATAAATTTTCTTAAAACATTTTGAGATTTTTTTTGCCATTTTTTTTTTTTTAGCTCATCAGCTATCATTATTTTTGTATTTTGCGTGTAGCCCAAGACAAGTCTTCTTCTTCCAACATGGCCCAGGGAAGCCAAAAGATTGAACATCCCTACCCTAGAGGATTGTTTAATCAAGGTGTAACTGTGCTAACATTATGAAAAAGCTTCAACCATTTATATAAAACTAGTATGTCAGAATAGAGTTGGTATATTTTCCTAAAAAATTAAAAAATTTCTACTTATTACCAGCAACTACTTAACAGCCCATATTATTTAACTGAATGAATTAAATTAATCCCATGAAATAAAATGTGAGATAGGGATGATATCTGAATTCATTTTTATTCATGGCTAGAGACTATGAAGATTCTTTTGACAAGCCCTTAAAAATCTTGTGGGTGATGTTAAAAACTTCAATGTACAAGTGCTGATTCAATTTGGGGGTGCGGGTAGGGACCTCCTGATTTGACACAGTCAATTCTATACAGAGAACATGAGACTAGAAAACCCCCAAGCCATACAAAGGCTGCTGGAGTGTTCACATGCTCATTACCTGAATTTTCTAATGCTGAACAACTGAGGGATATGAATATGCAAAGCTCATAGACTCTGCCCAGCATCAGCCTCTTTCAGCCTCTCCTTTTTCTGAAAAGGAAGTCACAGTGCCTCTGGCTTTCTAAGCTCTGTGTTCTGAATTCCCAAAGCAAGCAGGAGAAGAGAGGAGAGAGAGTGTAGGTTTTTATGTGCTTGTTTGTTTTTATAGCAAAAGCCAAATTTGCCTTTTTCAGAGTATGTGCTTCCAGATCAATATCAGAGTTTAGCCAGTGACTCCTCATGCATTTGCCTCCCAGAATTAGCACACATGGTTGTCCCAGAGGCAAAACAAGAGAAATCTCATTGGCTCCGCATCCTGAACTGTCTCAAGTGAGTTGCAAGTTCTTGTAGTTTTCTTCTGTTTCTCTGTGCGTATTTTTTATGATACACAATAAGTGTACACTTTATGGGACACGTGATATTTTGATACATGCATACGATGTGTAATGATCAAATCAAGTAATTGGGATATCCATCACGTCAAACATTTATCATTTCTTTCCATTGGAAACATTCCAAATCTTCTGGTCTAGCTATTTTGAAATATACAAAGTATTATTAACTCTAGTCACCCTACTGTGCTGTTGAACACTAGAATGTATTTCTTCTAACTGTATTTTTGTACACATTTACCAACCTTTCTCCATCCTCATCCTACCACTTACCCTTCCCCAACTCTGATAACTGCCATTTTACTCTCTATCTCCATGAAATCTATGTTTTTTAAGTTCCTATGAATGAATGAGAACATGAGATAGTTGTCTTTCTGTGCCTGGCTTATTTCACTTAATGCAATGTCCTCCAAGTTCATCCATGTTACTACAAATGACAGGATTTCATTCTTTTTTATGGCTGAATAGTATTCTACTGTGTATATATATCACAGTTTCTTTATCCATTCATCCATTGATGCACAGTTAGGTTGATTCCATATCTTTTTTTTTGTTTCGAGTTGGAGTCTCACTTTGTTGCCCAGGCTGGAGTGCAGTGGCGTGATCTTGGCTCACTGCAAGCTCCGCCTCCCAGGTTCACGCCATCCTCCTGCCTTAGCCTCCCAAGTAGCTGGGACTACAGGCGCATGCCACCATGCCCAGCTAATTTTTTTGTATTTTTAGTAGAGGTGGGGTTTCACCGTGTTAGCCAAGATGGTCTTGATCTCCTGACCTTGTGATCTGCCCACCTCAGCCTCCCAAAGTGCTGGGATTACAGGCATGAGCCACCCCACCTGGCCGATTCCATATCTTGGCTATTGTGAAGAGTGCTGCAATTAACATGGGAGTACAGAAATCTCTTTGACATACTGATTTTTTTTCTTTTAGATATATCTATGTGCTTTTAAAACCCATTATTTGCACTTAATATATTTCTATAACTCTATGCTCAAGATTTGTTAAAATTCCCAGTCCTTTCTAAGAATTCATGCTTGTTTGTCCATTCTATCAAACATTAATTTTGTGTAACAGTGACTAGTTCAGATAAGGATATCTCCTAAGTCTACCAGTATCCTTTACATTTTACCAAGTGGAAGACACATTGCCTTCTCTCATAGTCCATCTGTAACCTCCTTTCCTTCCCTTTTCCACTCTGTGCTGAACAGCAAATAGCAACCAAACTATCTTGGGCCAACAATACCATCTACTGGTCATGGTAATAAACTACTAAAACTGCTTGAGCATATTCACAAGCCATGTTCTCCTATTTATTCTATAATCAAAACTCAATAAATTATCTTGTAAATTTTTTAGCAAGTGAAAACTATATACACTCAGGCCATCTCAGTCACCAAAAGAAGCCCCAATTCACCACTCATCGTTGTAAACCACATTCTTGTACAGCTCTGTTCATTTCTTTATATGACCCAATCTCACACCCTTTCCCACAATACACTCTTCCACCGTGTTCCTTGGAGTTCACTGTGGGTCATTAGCAAAATTTCCAATATCCTTGAAGTAGTCTCTACATCACCTTCGTCTCTTTATTCTGAATGAAACCTGATCTTTCTGCAGCTATGAATAGTCACTGCCAATTTCAGCTTATCCTTCTTTCCTTCTCCCTAAACATCCTTGCTTCCTCTGAAGTTCAGCCATGGGTCACCTCACTTCTCCATATGTTCAATCATCTACAGACTTCATAGTCACTTCGCATTATTCCTTGAAGATTCTCATGCCTTACCCACTGTCATCTCCCCAACAGCATTTTTCTCCTAATTCTTGGTAATTTCAATATCATTGAAAAGATCCTTACAATAAACTAGCCCCTCAGGCTGTTGGTGTTCTCTCCTGCCATCATCTTGTCTTCCACATCACTCCAGCTACCTCTTCTTATGGTTGCACTCTAAACTTTACTATTATCAATAACTGTACCACCTTTCATGTCAATTTCAGATGTCATATACTCCCACCACTACTTCCCAAGTCTCCATCTCATTCTGATCATTTTCAAGCCATACAAGAAACATATATCTATTGACCTTAGCATCTATTTCTCACTTCCTCATATCTGCATTTACCTCTATCTTCAATTAAGATTCAACAGTTCAATAGGATAACCATTACCTTCTATAATC
Organism: Pongo pygmaeus; assembly: GCF_028885625.2. NCBI lineage: Eukaryota > Metazoa > Chordata > Mammalia > Primates > Hominidae > Pongo > Pongo pygmaeus. Next base: position 159,470,611 of record NC_072376.2, on the reverse strand, counting down.
CCAATTCCCTTGTCCTTCTCTTCCACCATCAAATTTACTTGTTCTTAGTTAAATCCCAACTTCCACCTACTCCTTCCTGCTTCTGATCTGTTGGAAATGGCTGAAAAAAACAGTTATGCTAACAGATTTACTTCAATTCCTGATTGTCACCCTCAAGTGGGCCTTCACTATTGCCAGGGAATTTCACTGCCTTTGAATAATCACCTTCATCTCTTATTCTCCTAGACAACTATTTTATACCCTTCTTTTCTCTTCGAACCTACAGCATCTTGCCATTTATTCTCACTCTAATTCTCTTTATTCTCACTATAATGACTTTGCTCTTCATTTTACTAAGAAAATAGAGATAATTAGAACTTCCTCATGCTTCCACCACCAAACACACACACTTTCCTCTATGCCCTGCATCCTGTCTTCCCTTCTGTTACATTGAATAGATAATCTCTGTTCCTATCTAAAGAGAATTCCACGTGTAAAATGGATCTTGTCTTCTAAGAGCATCTCTCTGGAAGTTGTGTGTCTTATCTGTATCATAGTTTCCTCTCTGACTGGATCATTTTTGTCTTTAAAAATAAAACCCTGCCAGGCACATTGGCTCATGCCTGTAATCCCAGCACTTTGGGAGGCCAAGGTGGGAGGATTGCTTGATTCTAGGAGTTCAAGACCAGCCTGAGCAACATTGGGAGACCCTGTCTGTATAATAAATTTTTTAAAATTAACCAGGCATGGTGGCATGTGCCTGCAGTCCCAGCTACTCAGGAGGCTGAGCGGGGGGATTGCTTGAGCCCGGGAGATGGAGGCTGCAATGAGCCATGATGGTGCCACTGCATTCTAGCCTGGGCAACAGAGTGAGATCCTGTCTCTAAAATAAAATAAAATTTAAAAACCCAAACCCTAACTTGACTGCACATGACCCTCTAGGTACTACCTGATTTCTCTGCTCCCTATCATAGCAAAAACCTTCAAAATGGTGGGCTACATTTGCTGTCTGTACTTCTCCTAATATTTCCTGAAGCAAGCTCAAGGGGCTTGTATGCACTCAAAGATTAACAGCGATATCCATGTTGCCAAGCTAATGGTTTTTTCTTAGTTCTCGTCTTCCTTCATTATCAGAGGCATTTGAGTTACTTTTGATCATTCTCCTTTCTTAAAATGCCTTCCTTGCTGGGCTTTTTTTTTTCTCTCTTTTTTTGTCTTCCTAGTTCTCTGGTCATCCTGCCATATCCTTGCTGGTTCCTCTTCATATTCCAGACCTCCACACTTGAGAGTGCCAAAATGTTCAATCCTCATATCTCTCCTTTATCACTCTTCAGGTGATCTCACTTAATCTTCAGACTTTAAACGCCACCTACATGCAGATAATTTCAAATTTCTATCTATAGCCCAGGCCTTTTCTTTGAATTCTAAATGCATATAATCAACTTCCTACTTGGTATTGCCATATGGAGGACTGACAGGCAACTCAAATTTAACATGCCCAAAACTGAACTCACGGTCCCACCCCTCACATATGTTCCTTTCCCTGTTTTTGCTCATAACAGTAAATGACAACTCCTTTCTCTCAATTTCTTGAGTCCAAGATCTTGAGTCATCCTTGACCCCCTCTCTCTGTTTTCTTGCTTTTTGTTGTGGACATTTTTAAACACAGACGAAAGTAGAGTTAACCTTGACCACACTTTTGTTTTTTGCTTACACTCCACATCTGATCCATCAACAAGTCCTACTTGTTCTACTTTCAAAGAAAATACAGACCACTTCCTAGCAGCACTCATCATTATGACTCTCTTAGAGCCACCACTGTTTCTCATCTGAACTACTGTAAGAGCCTCCTAATTGTTCTACTGACTTCTGCCCATGCTTCTGTGTTTTCTTTTATTTCTTTACACAGAGGAAGCCTGTTCTTAGGCTGTGAAGACTGGGGAAAGCGTGAATGCAGTCCCTCACTACACAAATTATGCAGTCAAGTTTCCCACATACGGGCAAATCACAGGGGTCAGCACATCCAGAGTCCAATGGATAAGCCTGGCCCTTGGAAAACCAACTTCGTGAACATGGTATCTCCCCTGCCAGATAAGTATGCTTCTGTGTTTTCAATGGAACAATTGGAATTTTCTTGCAAGATTATATCACAGCTCTACTCAAAGCCCTCTTCCCACCTCCCTCAGAGTGGAACTCTAAAGCTCTTATTAGAGCTGCACCCTCCACTGCCTTGTCACTGCTGCATGTCTTACTGCTTCCTTCTCATGCCTTTCTCCCCTAGCCTGGCCTTTGTGCTCTAACTCACTAATCATGTCTAGCTTCAGGATCTTTGCACTTCATGTTTCCTCTGCCTGAAATGCCATTCTTCACATCTCTGCTCAAATGTAACCTTGTCAACAAGTCCTTCCCTGACCATTTTACAGATTAGCATTTTCCTTTCTCCCCGTCACTTATATCCCTATTTTTAAATTTTTTTCTTCATGTTACTTATCTCCATTAACAATATTTGTTTGTTTGCTTGTTTTTTGAGACAGGGTCTCACTCTGTCACCCAGGCTGTAGTGCAGTGGCACAATCTCAGCTCACTGCAACCTCTGCCTCCCTGGCTCAAGCGATTCTCCCACCTCAGCCCCCCGAGTAGCTAGGACTACAGACGCATGCCACCACACCTGGATAATTTTTGTGTTTTTTGTAGAGATGTGTTTTTGCCATGTTGCCCAGGCTGGTCTCGAATTCCGGGGCTCAAGCAATCCTCCCACCTGGGCCTCCCAAATTGCTGGGATTACAGGCAGGAGCCACCGTGCCCAGCTATTTGTTGTTTTATATTTCTCCCCAACTAGAACGTAAGCTCCATGAACGTAAGAACTTCATCTGTTTTGTTGTTTTTTTTTTTTTTCCCAGTGTTTTGAATAGTGCTTGGTGTATGATAGGAACTTAATGAATATTTGCCAAACAAATCTTTTTTCTTTCTCTATTCTTCCAACTGTTGTATCGTTAGCCAAAAGAATCTCTTTCTTCTCTCTCTGGTTCCATCTATTCTTCCTTGGTTCTCTCTCTTTCATTACTTCTGTTAACATCTCTGAGTCCCAAAGGAAGTAATGTAATCTAGGGCTGAAAATAAACACCTTCAGAACCCAAGTGGGCAAGGCGTGTATTAAGCAGCAGGGTGCAAAGCCACAGGGGGTGGCGAAGTGTGTCGTCTTACTCCAAGCTATTCACATTTTTGAAAGTTAAACAATCCATCTGTCCAGCGGGCTTGAGCCTGGAGATCATGAGTTTGCTGTCCTTGTCCTCATCACAGCCAGGAAGCCCAAGAATGGTGGTAGTGCTATACAGTTCTTATATGGAGGACATTTTCTTAAATTTTAAAATTAAATTTGACAAACTACAAATGCACGGTAGTCTACTTCACAATTTGCTCCAGTTTGTCTTCAATGCTTCATCCATATTAAATTAAACCTACTTTCTTCAAGTTCTAGCATTTGAGGTGTTTTCTTGAATATTTTACTTTTCTTTGTGTTATGACTAATATAAAATTGTCTACTAATTTTCATAGTGAGTTTTATATCTTAGTATTTAGTCTGCAGTATTTTATAGATCCTTTATAAGGCTTCAGGCCCCCACTGCAACCATCTAGTAACGAAGCAAATGGGATTAATGAACTGTGATCGGTGTCTATTTTTCCTAAACAGGGCAGACCAAAATATGTGTGCAGCTTTTGAAAAGATAGGCCTCAAGGAAAAAATAAATCATGTCTAAAAATCCTCTGCTTAAAGCTCCTTTATTTCAAAACTGCTTGTTTCTATGTTTCCTTAAAAGAATAGAGAAACAATTGCCCCTCAGTGGCCCCCAACAGGTAAGCTGTGTTGGATAGGCCACAATTTCCATCCTAATTAAATACTAAAGTGAATCAGAACTCACCCCATGACCCTACCTTTTTATGTTCTCCCCTCCAAATCATCATCCAGTTATGCAAAGGAGTCATGAGCCACTCTCTGAGGAAAGGCTGATTCCTCTAAAGCAGGGGCCCCCAACCCCAGGGCCATGGACCAGTACCCATCCATGGCCTGTTAGGAACTGGGCCAACAGCAGTAGGCACATTGCCACATGAGCTCCGCCTCCTGTCAGATCAGTGGCGGCATCAGATTCTCATAGGAGCATGAACTCCATTGTGAACTGCACATGCGAGGGATCTAGGTTGCATGCTCCTTGTGAGAATCTAGCGCCCGATGATCTGAGGTGGAACAGTTTCATCCCCAAACTATCCCATCTCCCCGACCATGGAAAAATTGTCTTCCATGAAACCGGTTCCTGGTGTCAAAAAGGTTGGGGACCGCCAGTCTAAAGGCCCTGGACCATTCCGACAAGGGAAGACTTTCACCATCAAGCCAAAGAAAGAGGCAGTGTAAGTCCTATCTGCTTACCCTCCTACCTGTTTACTCTCATATCTGCTTACTCTTGAGGATTGCATTTGATAGGGAATAAAGGTCAGAGCTCTTCTTGCCCAGTAATCTCTGGGCAAGAAATTTTAAAAAACCATGTATACTCTACCCTGCTTTCTTCGCTTTTAATAATACTTGCCTGACCCCAAACAGCTGTGTTTGCATTCGGCCTCTGATTTTCAACAGTTTTCATTGGAAGATGAGTTCTAAGCTGCTAGTTAATGAATGTACTTTTGAAACATAATTTAAACATAAATGAAAATACCACTTCTTCTCAAACAAGATCAAATTCAACAATAGAATTTTTCTGGTCAGACCGAGTCACTATAAATGAAAGGGAGGGGAATTGAGCACATGTTTAGATGTTACCAGCCTTGGCAGCTCTCCAAGATAATCAAGACTTCCAGAACATGTGGATTTTTTTCCCTCAATGGCATGATTTAATGTTGGGGACAAAGACATTTTACAGAATCAACCAGATAATACTCAGACTAGGTCATAGAGAGAATTTTATAAGCAAGTCACTCCAAAATGGACCTTGAAAAATAGGATTTATTTGCTAAGTTCTGAATAAGGAAATTGGCCTGGTTGTGAAATATTAATACATCAGAAACAAAACTTCACTTGATATTGGCTCTGGCTCCTGAGCTCAGCTGTAAGACTTTCTACATCTGAGCAGAGTTCTAATATGCAAACAGAAAAGTCAAACCATCAGGCTAAAAGGAAATTGTATCTTCTCAGAGGTCAAATTTGCTGAAACTTTTGAATAAGGTACAGAAGGGCAAGAGAACCAAAGACCGTGGTGAAATCAGAACTGTGTCGCCTGAAGCCAGTGACTGAGTGGGAAAATAATTTCATATCCTCATGGCCAGATTTTAAGTGCAGAAAGCAATATAGTGTGGCAAAAATATGGGACATAAATTTAATAAAATGAGTTTTATGAGATGGGGCACTGCAGAGCTTCCCTAATTAAACTTTATCCTCATGTTTGGGCAATTTTCTTCTTTTTGAGAGCAGTCTATCCTTTATTTCTTAACTTCCTGTCACTCTTTTTATTGGTAAAGCAATTATTTTTGCTAAAACCAGTGGACAGAACTCATAAAGTCGCATTGTTTGCCCACGTTCTGCATTACTGAGAGATATAAAGAATAAATATACACTTTTGGAAGAGAAATGAATCTCTCAAATATTCCTCATCATAGTAGCTTGTGCCCATCATTATAACTTTAAACTAGGTTATCTGCATGAAGATTGGGAAAATACCCTTTTTTAAATGTAGGAAAACAGTGTTTGCTTTTGGAGACATTATATCAAGTAGGTTTTAGATTAAGATAGTAACTTATCAGCCAGGGGTGGTGACTCACACCTGTAATCCCAGCACTTTGGGAGGCCGAGGCTGGGGGGATCACCTGAGGTCAGGAGTTTGAGACCAGCCTGGCCAACATGGTGAAACCCATCTTTACTAAAAATACAAAAATTAGCAGGGCATGGTAGTGTGTGCCTGTAGTCCCAGCTACTTAGGAGGCTGAGGCAGGAGAATTGCTTGAACCCGGGAGACAGAGGCTGCAGTGAGCTGAGATCACACTACTGCACTCCAGTCTGGGTGACAGAGTGAGACTCCATCTCAAAAAAAGTAAAAAAATAAAAAAAATAGTAACTCATAGGAGCAAAGGAAGATTTCCCTCAGAGTCCTTAAATATACTCTCTTATGTCAGAAAACTGTACCTAAATTGGTCACAACTGCTACAACTATTTCATGAAAGCATCTCAAAGTGATTTGCTAAAATTGTTACCTGTAAATATGTCTGCAGGGAAAATAAACTTGTTATACAAGTCACTACAAACTTCTACTATAAAAAAGTATATCCAGTTGCATCATTCAATAACCCTTTCAGCTACTGAAAAGTCAACCAGTTATATAATGAGCATTATATACTAGATAAAGTACTACTGCCAAATAGTCCTTTCATAATTTAAGGTAAAACCCACAGAAAAAGATCTTAGTGACAAATGTTTATTCACAAATTACTTGCTTTATTAAATAGATTTAACTTTTGGCTAAATCTAGAGAGAGAGACAGAGAGAGAGAAATACTTAGGAGTAAGTTAAGAATAATGAGCTCTAGTTCCTTCAAAAATAGTTGTGTTGTCATTTCTAAGAGGGGATGGAGCAGGTAATACATTAGGTACAGTTTGCTTTTTTTCAAGGTGAAGACCCTAAACTGTGAGTGTAGTGATATAGCATACCACATTTTTTCAAGTCAAGATTTCTCAAGACACCATTGTATTCTACCTGCTGAAATGTTATAAAGAAATGTCCAATGGCATAGACAGCAGCCCCAGATTATTTTCTTTGAAAAAATGATGATTCTTATCTGTTATCCACCAGATGCCATGTCGGATACAGTTGTTGTAGGGAAACCACAAGAACTTCAAAGCTGCGTGTTCAAGATGGATTCATGAAAGTCTCTGTAACATTAACTTGCTTCCATTGATTATGTTTTATGAAAATAAAATCTTTCCATGGATTCTGTCCTCCTGAAGCATGTGGGGAGCTATGTAGGAAGAGAGTGGATATAAAAGTGGGTGGTAGATGGAAAAAAAGAAACTGATGAAAGGGGACTCTATTCATAACCATTACAGTTTTTCTCCTAGAAATAAAAATCTTTGAATACAAATATAAGTAGATTATTTGCTTTGGGCTATGTAAAATAGAACCTAAATAAAATGATGCCAAGTGTTGATTCAATCAGTATCTTTTAGCATTACAATATAGGCTTTCTTAATTTCCAAAAGCAGAATAGGAAAATTCAAAAAACAATCCAGTGTTCAGGAATATTTTACTTACTATTTTAATAAACCTTTGTTTATGCCTAGAGGTGCCATTAAATTTCTAGGCAGACATTAATATACAGCTCACTAGGGACTGATGTATATGCCGTGATTATTGCTGGACGTTTCACTTGGGGCTCACTCACTACTCATATACACAGCTACCGGACAGAAGATTTTTTTCAAAGTTTGTGCTTCATTTATACCCCCAAGATTGTTCTTCTACCTTACATGGAGATGAATAGCTATTTATGATGTGGATCTAATAATCACAATAGCAAGCTTTAAAAAATATTTAATGCATCTTTAGAAAATCTTTCTGTGGTTACAGTACAGAATAATTTAATTTTTGTTTAATTTGAAGAAGTGACTGAAAATAGGGTGGATAATACTGAATAGTATGTTTTGCTCCATTCTCATCACAGCTGAAAGCTTGGCAGAGACTCTAAGGGTAAGGGACTGGGTAGATCTGAGAAGATAACCAAGGAGGCACCAATTTCCACCTGTGCAAATAGATGCCAATTATTATGAACTTCAAAAAATCAATTCGAATATTGCTGTGAAACCTGAGCCTGAATGGGTTTGGTATGTTAACTCTAATTATAATAATTAGATTATAAATAATTCATCATGTATCAGTACAATGAGTTAATGGCATTGTATTTCTTTGATGGGTGCTCTTGATTTTTTTTTCAGCATTTAAAAATAAGAATGCTGCCACGGAGCTGAGATTCATAGCTTTAAATCTTTTTTTAAAGTTTATAACGCAAATCAGAACATAGAAATGCTATTCAATGATTTAAAGTGCATTTTTATACTGCTTTCAGGGGCTGGAAGCAAACATCACAGCAGTGTGATGAAAATCAGAAAGCGATGCTGGCAAAATGGAGCCATTTTTCTCTGCTAAGTGGAAGGCAGAGAACATTCTTAACTCTAAGAACTGGTGGAACTAAGTGAGTAACTTCTTACTGTGGCTCTCAGGATCTATTGATGATAGTTCTATTTGGCTGCCTGGCATAGCTTTGGAAACATGGTTATTAAAGCCCTGTTTCACTCACTTTTAAAATGCAGATGACAAGATCAATGAGCCAGGTAAAACTTGAATAATGACTGAGTTTTTTCTAGCATCAATAATAATGCAATAAGTTTATTGTAGTTGCCCTAATTATGTGTATATGTAAATGTATAAACACTAAAAATAAGTATTGGATAAAATGCAAAAGAGATATGTGAACTCTTAATCTCTTTTGAGGATGCAACTCTGGCCATATCAATTAAGATTACAAGTACACGCAGACATTCCCCTAGCAATCCCATAAAAATAAAATTATCAGCACTTAAGGGTACGTGTGCAAGGATGTTTGTCATAGCTTTGTTCATAGTGACAAAAACAGGACACAGCAAGAATACTCCTCACTCAGTATATAGATAAGCAAACTATGATTCAGCTAATGTTATGCATCCAACAAAGAGAATGTGTTGGAGGGATTTTTACACTAGCTGTTCAAGTGACCAAAACAGTTTTCTAATTTTTTTGTAGTTGTGGTGAGGAGGGATGGGTAAGAGAGGGAGAGGAAAGGGATAAACAATTTAACAAAATGGTTAAAAAGATTTCTTAATGAAATACATGTAAAATATTATCCCATTTATTCAAAATTATGTATCTAAGTATTCATATGTATGTCTGAAGAAATGTATTAAAGGATAGTTAGCAACAACAGTGGTTATCTTGAGTGATTTTTAGTTTCTTACTTATATATATTTTTTGTTTGGGTTGATTACTTTACAATAGCATATTTTATTTGTAAAATGAGATTGTAAAAAATTAGAGAATCAATAAAACAATGTTTTAATGTTATAAACATTTAAGAAAAAACTTTACAAATCTGTAAAATACAGAATATATAAACAAATTTCTGAAAGGTCAAAAAGTAACCTATGTTTTCAAATATAAGACTTAATATAGTTGCTTATCAGCTTAAGGAGATTTTGGGCTGAGACGATGGGGTTTTCTAGATATACAGTCATGTCATCTGCAAACAGGGACAATTTGACTTCCTTTTTTCCTAATTGAATGCCCTTTATTTCCTTCTCCTGCCTGATTGCCCTGGCCAGAACTTCCAACACTATGTTGAATAGGAGTGGTGAGAGAGGGCACCCCTGTCTTGTGCCAGTTTTCAAAGGGAATCCTTCCAGTTTTTGTCCATTCAGTATGATATTGGCTGTGGGTTTGTCATAGACAGCTCTTATTATTTTGAGATACGTCCCATCAATACCTAATTTATTGAGAGTTTTTAGCATGAAGGTTGTTGAATTTTGTCAAAGGTCTTTTCTGCATCTATTGAGACAATCATGTGGTTTTTGTCTTTGGTTCTGTTTATATGCTGGATTATGTTTATTGATTTTCGTATGTTGAACCAGCCTTGCATCCCAGGGATGAAGCCCACTTGATCATGGTAGATAAGCTTTTTGATGTGTTGCTGGATTCGGTTTGCCAGTATTTTATTGAGAATTTTTGCATCAATGTTCATCAAGGATATTGGCCCAAAATTCTCTTTTTTTGTTGTGTCTCAGCCAGGCTTTGGTATCAGGATGATGCTGGCCTCATAAAATGAGTTAAGGAGGATTCCCTCTTTTTCTATTGATTGGAATAGTTTCAGAAGGAATGGTACAAAATCAATGTGCAAAAATCACAAGCATTCTTATACACCAATAACAGACAAACAGAGAGCCAAATCATGAGTGAACTCCCATTCACAATTGCTTCAAAGAGAAAAAATACCTAGGAATCCAACTTACAAGGGATGTGAAGGACCTCTTCAAGGAGAACTACAAACCACTGCTCAATGAAAAATAAGAGGATACAAACAAATGGAAGAACATTCCATGCTCATGGGTAGGAAGAATCAATATCGTGAAAATGGCCATATTGCCCAAGGTAATTTATAGATTCAGTGCCATCCCCATCAAGCTACCAATGACTTTCTTCAAAGAACTGGAGAAAACTACTTTAAAGTTCATATGGAACCAAAAAAGAGCCCTCATTACCAAGTCAATCCTAAGCCAAAAGAACAAAGCTGGAGGCATCACGCTACCTGACTTCAAACTATACTATAAGGCTACAGTAACCAAAACAGTATGGTACTGGTACCAAAACAGAGATATAGACCAACAGAACAGAACAGAGCCCTCAGAAATAATGCCACAAATCTACAACTATCTGATCTTTGACAAACCTGACAGAAACAAGAAATGGGGAAAGGATTCCTTATTTAATAAATGGTGCTGGGAAAACTGCCTAGCCATATGTAGAAAGCTGAAACTGGATCCCTTCCTTACACCTTATACAAAAATTAATTCAAGATGGATTAAAGACTTACATGTTAGACCTAAAGCCACAAAAACCCTAGAAGAAAACCTAGGCAATACCATTCAGGACATAGGCATGGGCAAGGACTTCAGGTCTAAAACACCAAAAGCAATGGCAACAAAAGCCAAAATTGACAAATGGGATCTAATTAAACTAAAGGGCTTCTGCACAGCAAAAGAAACTACCATCAGAGTGAACAGGCAACCTACAAAATGGGAGAAAATTTTTGCAACCTACTCATCTGACAAAGGACTAATATCCAGAATCTACAATGAACTCAAACAAATTTACAAGAAAAAAATCAAACAACCCCATCAAAAAGTGGGCAAAGGAGACGAACAGACACTTCTCAAAAGAAGACATTTATGCAGCCAAAAAACACATGAAAAAATGCTCACCATCACTGGCCATCAGAGAAATGCAAATCAAAACCACAATGAGGTACCATCTCACACCAGTTAGAATGGCGATCATTAAAAAGTCAGGAAACAACAGGTGCTGAAGAGGATGTGGAGAAATAGGAACACTTTTACACTGTTGGTGGGACCGTAAACTAGTTCAACCATTGTGGAAGTCAGTGTGGTGATTCCTCAGGGATCTTGAACTAGAAATACCATTTGACCCAGCCATTCCATTACTGGGTATATACCCAAAGGATTGTAAATCATGCTGCTATAAAGACACATGCACACGTATGTTTATTGCGGCACTATTCACAACAGCAATGACTTGGAACCAATCCAAATGTCCAACAATGATAGACTGGATTAAGAAAATGTGGCACATATATGCCATGGAATACTATGCAGCCATAAGAAATGATGAGTTCATGTCCTTTGTAGGGACATGGATGAAGCTGGAAACCATCATTCTCAGCAAACTATTGCAAGGACAAAACACCAAACACCGCATGTTCTCACTCATAGGTGGGAATTGAACAATGAGAACACATGGACACAGGAAGGGGAACATCACACACCAGGAACTGTTGTGGGGTGAGGGGAGGGGGGAGGGATAGCATTAGGAGATATATATACCTAATGCTAAATGAGGAGTTAATGGGTGCAGCACACCAACATGGCACATGTATACATACGTAACAAACCTGCACTTTGTGCACATGTACCCTAAAACTTAAAGTATAATAATAATAATAATAAGAAGAAGAAGAAGACTTAATATATACTCCAGACAAGTTAGGAAAATTTTTTTAAGTTTGGCAGATTTAAAAAATTACAGAAAGCATTTGACATGCTGATATATAATGGCCCAAGTACCAAAAAAGTGGACAATTTGCAAACCCTAATCCTGTTCAAGGGCCCTTAAACCCACCTAGAATATCTGTCCCAATTGAACATTCATGCTTTTAAATGTGGGGCTTTGATATAAAAAGTCAGAAAGTGCAGTAGAACCCGTTCCTCCTAGGGCAGGAATTGACATCTCCTGCTTCTTCCAAGGACTCAAAGCATGCAATCCCAAGATTTCCAACATGTCCAATAAAGAATAGATTAGGATACTACTAATTCTTCATTTTGGCCATCTAAACATCTGTACGTATCACAACATGGTAGATTTGCCTCAGTTTTGAATATGGGGAAATTAATATCTTGGTTGCCATCTATAGAAATACCAATAATATCTACCATTTGCTGATCATTGAGGATGTATGAGGTATGAGGTAAGTGCTTTCTATGCATCATCTAATTTAATGTTTTGACAATAGGTAGGTAATATTATCTTCACATGGCTGGTGCCCTCATTTCATTCAGATTTCAAATGGTGGCACCTCAAAGAGGCCTTCCCCAGTCAGCCAGTCTAAACTGGAATACCTCACCCCAGGGCAGTACCAGATGCTTGGTAGTCCTATACTAGAGCCTCTGAATCTGTCTAGAACTTCTTAGGCACTCAGTAAATAATTTGTTGAATAAAAGAATTATTTTTACTTCTCAAATAACATAAGGTTATTGAGATGGTTAAGTTGGCTGGGTTAAGGGATACCCAGATCGCTGGTAAACAAGATTTTCTGGATATATCTGTGAGCATGTTTCTGGAAGAGATTAGCATTTGAATCCATAGACTGAATGAAGAAGAGTCAAGGTGGCAAGCATCATCCAAGCAGTTGAGGGTCTGAATAGAATAAAAAGGTAGAGGGAATTCACCCTCTTTTCTTGAGCTGGGACATCCATCTTCTCCTATCCTCGGACATGGAAGCTCCTGATTCTCAGGACTTCAAACTCAGACTGGATTAAATTACACCACCAGCTTTCCTGGTTTTCCAGCTTGCAGATAGCCAAATGTGGGACTTTTCAGCCTCCCTAATCACATGAGCAAATTCTCATAATAAATCCCCTCTCATGCACCTACATATTTCCAACTTGTTCTGTTTCTCTGGAGAACCCTTACTAATAGAGTCATGAGCCTCAATTTCCTCATCTGTTTCCTTTACTATTTCATTTATTCTTTCAACAAATATTCATTAAGTACCAACTATATTTCAGGCCTGTTCTAGGCCTTCAGAATGTGCCAGTGAAGAAAGAGACAAAGTTCTTGTGTCCTTGGAGCTTTCTTTTCAGTCATTACAATTTTTTTCCACATAGTTTTCACTGGTTGTCAGAAAAGTAATAACAAATGTAAACACTGTAAATTTCCTTCTATGAAACTTAAAAATGTAGATATGCTCCTGTCAGAATGATAAAAATCAGACAAATTCTTTACATTTCACATTTGTAAATATGTAATTGTTTACTTGAGTAGTCTTAGCTACAGAGGTAAAACAGACATTATAAATGAATGACAGAAATGACTAATAAAATCATTGTCCTTATTTAAGGTCACGATAAAGAAATCAAAGCAGAATTAATTCAGAAACTTTTTTCCTATTCTTTGGTTGTATCAGTAAATTTTAACACTTGAAAAATGGTTTTACCAAGCTAAAATATTACATCCTATACATTCTCCTCTTGGGAGAAAAAGAATTCTCTACAACTGCCTATGCACAAATCCTTACAAGGAATTAGAAATCTTGGTTTATTGGTTTGTTTGTTTTTTAACCCAATGCTAACCCTGGGTAAATGTGGCCAGAGTCCTCAAACCACCCTGCATTTCCTCATCACTAAAATGGGGATAATAATACCTATCTGTCTGTACTATAGGATTATGAGAAGCAAATAAATTCATGCAGGTTTTTATAACTGTCAAGTACTACATATATTCTATACAAAGTATAATTTTTACTTGGTGCAATTTTAAGAATATACAAATGAAGTCTATTAACATCTGATATAAGTTGTTTTAGAATGAGAAAAATTTAATTTAGTGCTAATTTCCAAATATGCTTTATCTTAATGAAATGAATGCACAATCTAAGAATAACCAATTTTAAGACTATGTTAATCTTAAAAATGGTGTAAGAATAACTCAAGAATTTAGTGCATTGCCACATCACATTTATAGTTCTTAAAGAAAGCCAAAAGTCAAGCTCAAATTTGTAAAAGTATGATTCTTTTGGTATTTTCCCTTGATAATTTAACTGTGTAAATTAATATAAGTAGAAGAGATAAGATGTTATTCAATGTATGTAAAGAGGAGATTTTGACACAATAGCATAAGATTAAAACTGATGCTTGGTATTTATGGCATAACCTCCTGTAAAGGATAGCTCAGGCAGGGAGAACTGATTCCACAACAGGGCTTTTCCCTATTTCACATTCCAAGAGCTCTCCTTAGAATCCACAGTTGTCTTAGTCACTGATTTGGCACAGCTGGGCCCCCAAGGGCACAGCAGCCTTTGATTGTCTCTGTCTATTGCAGTGTTGGCAAATTCTTCTTGGCATCTTTATACAAGGCATTCACTAGGTGGATGCTAGGGTTGGAGACACAGCAGGAAGTGCACCTCCCCCACTGTCCTGGGGTATTGGTGCGACTTCCTAGAGGAGAAGACACCAGATATGAGACCTAAAGAATGAGTAGAAATTGTCTAGAAGAGCAAAACTATTGTTTAAAGAGAAGATGAGTCACATCTGTAAAAACAAGAAGAGATCCAGATTGTAGAGGACCTCATATTTTATGCCAAGGAGCTGGGATTCAGTCTGATAGGCCAAGAGAATCTTGACTGCTTTTGAGTGCAGCAGTTATAAACTGAGATTTGGATTCTAGATTAACAAGGGAACTGAGCTGAAGATTTGCTACTGGAAGGGATGGTGGTAATGGTGGACGGTTAATACAGGAGACCTGTGGAGAACCTACGTAACAGTTGTGTTGTGCTACTGATGTCAGTAGCAGCAGGTAGAACAGCAAATGAATTTCAGCAACATTAATTTTGAGAATATCTCATCATATAGCAAATATGACAGGAAGTGAGGGAGGTTATTTTTTTTACTCCATCAGGATCCCACAAAATAAAATCTGTGGTTCAGGGAGCAGAGATGCAGGCAAGTAGGGATTGGCTTTGATACATGTACTTGGTAAATGCTTGCTCTTGTGTTGATCTCTCCTATGCAGTAAGATAAAGGGACAGATATGAAAACAGTTGTGAGATGGAGTTCAAGGGATTTGGAGACTGAAAGGAGGAAGAGCCTTGGACAACGCTCTGGCTTGTGACTTTGGGTGACTGGGAAAGCAACGTGATTACTGAGAATGTTTACTGAGGAAAGTTGGCCTTTTTAAAAATAAGCTTTCACTGGGAAATGAAGGCAAAAATAACAGAAACAGATCATTTTACATAGGATGGGCTTCTAATTTAACATTAATGAAAATTCAACTATTAGTTGAACCATTTATTGGTTACTCAATTTTTATATTCATCTCAGTTCTGTTTGAGAACCCACCCTTGGATATTTTCCCTTCCTATCATCCCCAATTCTTCTCTTTCCTCAAAAGAAGAGTTAGGCTTATGTGTAAATTTCTCTCTGATTGTAGAAATATATAAAATTAATAAGCAGATAGGATTCCCAGACCAGAGAATAAAAGCTTTATAGGAGATGTCACCTTCTTATCAAAAGCTTTAAAAATCTACAGCTGGCTAGTTAATTGGAAAAGGCAATTAAAACAGGGAAATTTGTAAGCTACCTTTTTAAAAGGTTTAAAAGTGTAAGTTGGTATACACTTTATATATATAATATATAGGTGTATACACATATGTGTACATAAATATTAGAATATAATATATAGGTGTATATACGTATGTGTACATAAATTAGAAAACTTGGTTTTTTAACCCAATGCTGACCCTGGGTAAATGTATATACATATGTACACATATGTATATACACCTATATATTATATATATGTACATATTTATGTACACATATGTATACACCTATATGTGTGTATATATAGGTGTACATATTTATGAGATACAGAGTGACATTTGCTATACGTATACAGTGAGTAATGATCAAATCAGGGTGTGTGTGTGTACATATATATATATACACACACCTATACATATATATACCTTGCCTTTTCTTTGATTTTTGCATCATCTTTTTTAAAGAACCAGAGCCATATGCCTCACCAATTTCCAGTTTCCATTTCTTTAACATGGCAGAAGAATGTTGAAGCAATCTGAATGTAGAATCCTAGATTTTTATAAATTTAATCTAATATTTTGCAGGTATATAATCCACATATATATGAAAACAATTTTTAAGCAGTCTAGTCTTCATAGAAACACTAAACTTCTGTATTTATATTTCTTTCTTTCTTCCTTTTTATTTTTTGAGACAGGATCTTGCTCTGTCACCCAGGTTGGAGTGCAGTGGCATGATTGCAACTCACAGCAGCCTGACCTCCTGGGGTCAAGTTACCCTCCCACCTCAGCCCCCTGAGTAGCTGGGACTACAGGTGCATACAATTATGCCTGGCTAATCTTTATATTTTTTGTAGAGACGTGGTTTCACCATGTTGCCCAGGCTGGTCTCACACACCTGGGATCAAGTGATCCTCTTGCCTTGGCCTCCCAAAGTGTTGGGATTACAGGCATGAGCCACTGCACTCGCCTTCTATATTTATATTTCATTAGTCTGTTCAACACTTAACTAAATAATGTTATCCAAATAACAAGGGCAAAAGACACAAATTGGTTTGGGAACAAAGACAATTGACTTTTTTTCTCCTTTTATTTTTAGTTGACATGTAATAATTGTACATATTTATGAGATACAGAGTGATATTTGGTATATGTATACAATGTGTAATTATCAAATCAGGGTAATTAGTATACTATCCCCACAAACATTTAACATTTCTTTGTGCTGCGAACATAAAAATCCTCTCTTCTAGCTTTTAAAAAATACACAATAAATTATAGTTAACCCTATTCGCCCTGCAATGCACAGAACACCAGAACTCATTTCTCCTATCTAGTTGTAACAATTGCCTCTTGGTAAGAGAATGTGTTCTTGAGTAGCTTCACATTAGCATGCGAGAACAACCCCAAAGCAACTCTTAGCTGGAGTTTAGGAATTAGAAAGATCTGGGTAGAGTCCAGACTCTGGAGTTTACTAACTGTGTGACCTTATAAGTTGTTTATTTTTTCTGAGTCTTGGTTTCTTGAGAAGGAGCATAAGTGTTACTAGAAAGGGGTCCCTACCCAGACCCCAAGAGATCTCACACAAGAAAGGATTCAGGGTGAGTCCACAGAGTAAAAAGAAAGCAAGTTTATTAGAGAAGAAACAAAAGAACAACTACTCCATAAAGAGAGCAGCCCCGAGGGCTGCTGATTGGCTAATTTTACGGTTATTTCTTGATCATATGCTAACCAAGGGGTGGATTATTCATGAGGGAAAGAGGTGGGCAATTCCCAGAACTGAGGATTCCTCCCTTTTTTAGACCATACAGGGTAACTTCTAGATGTTGCCATGGCATTTGTAAACTGTCATGGTGCTAATGGGAGTGTCTTTTAGCATGCTAATGAATTATATAATATAGTACATAATATATATAAACATATAATTATAATAATGAATTATAATTAGCATATAATGATCAGTGAGAATGATCAGAGGTCACTTTCGTCACCATGTCGGTTTTAGTAGGTTTTGGTCAGCTTCTTTACCACATCCTGTTTTATCAGCAGGGTCTTTATGACCTGTATCTTATGATACCAGTCCTACCAACCTCCTATCTCATCCTGTGACAAAGAATGCCTAACCTCCTAGGAATGCAGCCCAGTAGGTCTCAGCCTCATTTTACCGATCCACTATTCAAGATGGAGTCACTGTGGTTCAAATGCCTGTGACATAAGAACCACAATTCCTAAAACTCAATGTTAAATGAATTGTCACAGATTGCTGACAACAATTTCAACCCTGAAAAGTAAACACATCGGCTTGAAATTGAAGTGCACTTTGCCAGGTAGCAACAGGCTGACAGCATATCTGGGTCCTTATTGCAAATAAGACTAAATGTTAGCATGGATCGCTGCATAGTTCATTTGCCCATTCTGCTCTGATATTTAAAAGCATCTAAAGACAATGTCATCTAGAAAAGCTCTTGGTATACCATACTTACTCAGTAAACACTCATTTCCTTACCTCTTGATGAGAGAAAAAGATACATTTCTCTCATCACCATTCCTCCCCAATTCCTTTTGCCATTATTATTATCAAAGCTTCTACTAAACAAATAGTTGAATCAAATTGATTTAATCTTAGGAAATAAAGTTTCTTAGGCTATGCTTAATGGATTATCCTAATCATTTGAAAGTGTTATGGAATAAAAATCCATTGGTTTCTGATCTAGAACACAGGTGAATATTTCAAAAGCAAGTAACAGGCTCAACAATTTATGGGCTCATCAGTTTGCTCCATGCCTCCCTTCCACCTCCTTTCTGAGTGATGGTAATAACTGATAACAGGAGAAAGAAGGCAGAGAACAAGGGTCTTCAATACAATGGGCTGATTTAGGGGTCTTCTCTTCCCACGTCCCCATTCTTCTGCCCTTAAGAAAGTGTTCTCTTGGTGTGATAGAATTATTTCCCCCAAGTCCTTTGCCAGTGCCTGAACCTTCATATACAACACACAATTATTGGGCTCAGTATCAGTCCTGTTCTGGTCCTCTAGAAACCCTCTGTGTTGGGACTTTGTGTGTGTGTTTTCATTTGAACACAGGGTCTGGTGATGATGGGGGAGGGTAATATGGGTTATTTCCCTCACAGAGATGTGATGAGGATAAATGAAATGATATTCATATAGCACTTTAGGATGTTCTTGTAAAATGAACCTTTGTAAATATGAAGTATTCTAAAAGGCCAGTGACTGCAACTCCTATTTCAAGTAAAAATTGCTGACAATTTCAACTCTGGAAAGTAAACACATCAGCTTGAAATTGAAGTGCACTTTGCTAGGTAGCAGCAGGCTGATGGCATATCTGGGTCCTTATTGCAAATAAGGCTAAATGTTAGCGTGGATCATTGCATAGTACCATTCACCCATCCTGCTCTGATATTTAAAAGCATCTAAAGACAAAGGCTAGGGCTTGTGTTGTTTGTGATCCAGGGAAATCTGAAAGGCTGGTTCAGTCTTTGACCCTCCAAGGGCATTGCAGTCTATCTGGAGAAAGCTAAGATAGGGACATCTGGAGGATCCTGAACTACAACAGGATCCGAGCCTGCTCCTGTGATTGACTGTAGTCCCTTAGTGGCACATTAGAGCCATCCCATGGGGTTAGTGTGAAACCAGATCAAAGTGATTCTCTGGGAAACCTTCAACCTGGAGACGGGAGCAGAACTCTTATCCCTCAGGTGGCCATGGTCTGGGAATAAAGCCATGCTCCTGGAACATGTTTGGAGCTATGTGTATGCAAACACCATATGTTACCCGCTTACAGTATATTGAGAGATGTTCTAAAATTATCACAGAGCACTGATCTGTTTTAGACCCTATCAAGCAAAATAGGACCTAGGTCTACCAGAGATCACATGCTAATTTAGCATCCTGGGTACAGAGGGGAATGATCAGTGAAGCCTCTATGAGTTGACGGAGGACCAAGCCAGCAAATGCAATAGGAAGAACTGAGTCTTGGGGAGTTTAGCCCTGGTAGATTTCCCAGACAACTGCACAAGTGAGACTTGGCTCTGGAGTAGCATAGAATAAAGCCACAAAGACTCAGCAAAGGAAAAATATGAATTTCAGTAGAAGGCAAAGGACGATGCCTAATACCTCTGAAACAAAGTAGCTTCTCAAACAATCACAGCCGTGGCCACTACATGTGTACTTGCCCACTTTTAACCTCGTTCTTTGTTCTCTACTGTGGAGTTCTCCTTAGGCCCTCTGTATGAGTTAACACATAAACATATAATGGGATGTCTAATAAACATATAATGATATAAACATATAACTGGTTATCTACTAAAACATTCACGGACAAATAATACAACCTAAAAATAACTAATCAGTAATTTCACTACTGGTTGATGATATACATACAAACACCAAGTAATATCTCAGATATAATATGCTTGTTTTTAGAATTTTAAACTTTAAGTTTGGAGACTTTGATATTCTTTTTGGATTTGTTCTTTGGTAACTTCAGAGAGGTTGTTCACATTTTGGTGTTTCTACTTCTATGTTTTTAGAATGAGAAAAATTATGTCATGTTTGTGTGCAAAGATTCAGGAAAGACATTAGATATCTTGCCACCATTTTGTGTTTATCATTAAAATGTAGGAGACTTTCATCCTATTCTCTTCCTGAGTCTATTCCACAAATAGTGATGTTTAGGATCACTTGACTTTTCTTCACTTTGAGAACAGGAAGGAGGACAAACTGCAGGGGGAACAGAAGAAGAACATTTATTACCATTAACTCTACCTCTAGGTGATTTATCTATATTTAACCTTCACAACCATCTTATGAAGCAGGTATTATTAACCATGACATGTTTTACCAGCGAGGAGAAGGGTCACTTGCCTCTCAATGAGATAGCATGAGATTTTTATGCACTTCTTCAAAGTAACAACAAGATCATGTCTTCCCTATGATTTTTGAGAATATGCATTTTCCAGGTTTGCCACCCATGCTCTTGGCTATTCTATTCTATCAACAAAGAAAGGAACCTTTAACTGTGGTTAGGTAATGTACTCAAATGGTAGATGTGGAGTTTAAATCCTCCATGTTTTCACTCTCTCTTGCATTTTTAGTGTTTTAAGGAAGGTATTTCATATTGGTTTTAGAAGTGCATTCATCTGTAATCACAACTTAGCCTTCAAAATAAATCTTTAGGTAGATGACTAAAGTGATCATGAGAAAGTCATGAAGCATGAAAATCGAATCATTTAAAACATGTTTATTCTTTCTCTCTTTACTGCTTTTAGGATATTCAACAAGTGGGAATAACATGTGATATGTTATAGACTCCAGCTGTTTGCAATATGGTACTAAGTGAGGAGGCATATTATTTTAGGAAAAATAGAGGGAAACAGATATAAAGTACTTTCTAATTGCTTTTCTCTATGTTCTTTTAGAAAGCAATGCAAAAACAGATTGATCTTGTTTTGGGGTTACTTATTGTTAAGGTCTCAAGATTTATACTTTGCTTTCTTGGGTCAGATAGTTGATGGGTTTTCACATACTTATACATGTATAGAGACCCAAGTTGTGAAAAGACCAAAATATTTGTCAGATATTCCCAGCTCTTCTTCAAGTTAACCCAATGACACATGACACACATCCAGAGGAAAGGAAGATTTTCCTTGAGGAAATACCAGTCTTCTTATAAATCCATCAAAGCAAAGAACCAGAAAGAACTTTTGAAAAAGATATTTCAGTTTAAAATGCAGCAGATGACAAACCCAGTCCTAGAGCCCTCTGAGGATTTGACTACCAAAACCCAATATATCACAGAAACATTTATTTTGTAAGTAATGTTAATGATATTCTCAGAGCTCTGTGTTTATTGTTTAACACTGCCATCATTTATTGATGACTAATGGCCAATAAACAGAGCCTCTTGCCTTTACTCTGGCTTCTAGTCAGTATTTATGGATTAGGTCCATTAGTCTTCCTTTTGAAAGCCATTGAGACAATGCAGCTGGTACCCAACTGAAGAAGACATGCAAAAAACATTATCTGCCACTCAGGTGAAGACAAAGAAGTGAAATTGTAAGGAAGATGTGCAGTTGCAACCACAAAAAGCACTAAAATGTAAGTACTGTAATGACCTAATGAATGTTTCTGAATATATCTAATCATGTGACTTACCTTTTTATTCTAGCTTTTAGAATACTAATCACAAATAGATCCCATATTATCAAATGTGGTTCTATAAGAGAGTATGGGAATACAGTTGTTGAGACCACATTAAGGAAAAAAAATGCTCAGGCATTTAAGAATGTAAAAGACATGCAGAAATAAAAGGAATGATAAGAAAATTTAATTACTGTAAATATATGGTAAAAGGAAGATGGCACACAATTCAGAGAAAAAAAATACAACACATGGGGATTTTGGGAACTAGAATTCAAGACGAAATTTGGGTAGGGACACAGCCAAACCATATCAGGCCTTTATATTGTACTTTCAGGAAAGTCTTGCTTGTTTGGGGTTGATGCATAACAACTCACTAATTGGATTTAATAAGAAAGTTCCACTATGCCCTAGTAAAGCATGCACTCTCACCCTAGAGAAGACAGATCTGGGGAGTTATCTTGAAGTAGAAAGGACTTGAAAGTTTAAAATGAAGTTTTAAGAATATTAACATTTCTTACCTAAAATAGTATAGCATAGAGAGGGAGAGAGCAGCAAACATTTTTTACAAAAGCAAACATTTTTTATAAAGGGCATGGCTGTGGCTGCATTTCAGTAAAAGTTTATTTACAAAAACAGTATTTGGTCCAAGGGCTTTAGTTTGTCTGTCTCTGGTTTAGGACAAAAAATACCAGGCTAGTAATTAGGAGATGTGAATTTAAGAGCTCTGCTCTGATAAGATGGATTGGAGAATACCATTGGTCTGGTTATCCAATTTCTTACTTCCAGAGAAACAACTGCTACAGTCCTCCAACAGTAGGGAAAGAATAAAGCGATACTTTCCTTGGAAAATGGCAGCAGCACTTGTTTTTTCCGTCTTTGTTGAAGAGTTTCAATCCCAGTACCCAGGGTCACTTCAGGCCAAGAGGGCCTGCCTCATAATTGATGGTAGGAGACCCAATGTATTCAAAAATAATATTTATAGGTGTCTGGCCTGATAGAGTTCTAAGGTGTCTTCAGATATAGCTTCTGACATTTTCTTCCTCCAACTATGCACAAATTTGATTTAACAACATTGGTAGCCTTATTACAACAGCAAATTCCAGCCTTAGTTTTCTATTTGATAATCGATCTATCACCAATGATTCCATTTCTACTGTGTGTAACTTGAAAAGATTGTATGAGTTTAAGGCATTCAATTAGGCATTAGTTAGGGTTAGCAATTCACTTTTTGGAGCAACCTTTAGATCAAGAGATAATGGCTTACTTTTCTGCTTTTTAGAACTGCATAGCATATAAAATTAAGCTTTTCTATAAGCAACAGAAAACTCAAAATAATAGTGATAAACCAGAGAGAAGTTTGTTTCTCTTATATACCTACAATCCAGAGATACTCAAGCTAGAGTCCTTAGGGTAGCTCCAGGAATTTCCCATCTTGCCACTCTGCCACTGTTAGGAATTTCAGCCTTTACATATGCATTCAGCTGGCAAGAAGAAGGAACAAACAGGTGAATGTCCCCTTCCTTTAAGGAACTTCCTAGAAATCAGCCACTTCTAGTTACATTACATCGCTGGAACTTAGTTACATGCCTACTTACTAGCTTCAAAAGAATTTGTAATCTTTATTTAGCAGCCTTGTGCCCAGCTAGAATCAGGAGTTCTAACACTAAGGGAGAAGGAGAGAATGTGTAATGGGAGACCGACCACCAGCAACCTCTACTACCCATTATAATTACACAGCTCTTGGAAGCCAACCCAATCTATTCTTTGAAATGGTCAGACTTTGAGAGCTCCATGAACCCAGGGTAATGTGTACAGGTCTCCAAATCACAGGGACATAATGCTCTCCAAACTTCTTTTAGATCTTTGTTCTTACTTAAATTAAGTTGGACTTATAACTCTTGTTGTTGCCCCACCTTAGAGGACACTCAGAGATACAGTAATTGTATATAATTTTCCAGGAGGAGATGAAAAGACCCTCTGGAGATTTTTAATATCTTTGGCATTTAAGGAGTATGAAGTGGGCAACCACTCTACAAATAGTTTCATTTGCCCTACATGAATGCAGACGGCTATCTTTTCCCTGAAAACCAATATTAAACAAAATTACACGGGCAATTATTACATATTATTTTCTGATATGTAAGGCAAAATTATATATTTGTTTTAAACAATGAAACCTATATTACTCATGTTATTTTACACACACATGCTTTTGAATTTTGTCTTTTTATCTCAGTCATTCCTCATTAGTGGTACCGAGTTATGCCTTTGTTTTTAGCTTAGCTAGTTGTTACAAGTGCTTCTGTGATATTGTTATGCACAGAATGTTGGCTTTATTTCTTTTACTCTTTCTATCCTTCATCATTTATTAATGACACAGATTGTATGATGAAGAGTTGTCAACATTATCATTTTTC
Source organism: Pongo pygmaeus (assembly GCF_028885625.2). Taxonomy (NCBI): domain Eukaryota; kingdom Metazoa; phylum Chordata; class Mammalia; order Primates; family Hominidae; genus Pongo; species Pongo pygmaeus. The sequence continues at coordinate 159,446,384 of NC_072376.2, read as the reverse complement.
TATATTTACAGGTATAATAACTGCATTGAAGTGGATTTGTCATCTAATAGCCTTAAATGATCCCTCTCTTTGGAGCTACATTTCACTCCATTGTTTACTGTGCTTCCCAATAGCTTATCTTCCACGACTGTCTACTCTCCTCTCTCCCCTTAATTTCCTGAGACAGATTTCCGCTTAAGAGACAGAGAAACTATTAGATGGAGAGGTTCCACAAACCACCAGAGTATAAGGTCTTCCGCAAAGAGACACATTCACCCCTCACGAGTTAAAGAAAGAAAGTAGCATTACATCTTCCACACAGACAAACTCTGTCACTATCAATGTGCAAAGGGCATAATCCTATTTCAATTGAGGAAATTTACATGCATAACTCTCATTAACACAAATACAATAGAAGCTAAGTGCCTAAATTCCTGTATGGAGAAAAGAGAAGTGGTTATGTTCCTAGTCTAATGTAAAACATGACTTCCTATATTTGAGTTGGAATTTTCATAACTGTTTAATATTAGTCTGTGAGTTGTTCTAGGGAGAGGCAATATCAAAGAAGAAAATAATACTCTATCTCCATAAAGCATTTTAGCAATGCTCAGAGAAGTGGACTACCAGACACTTATTCTGGAAATTATCTTGCTAGCTCCAATATGTTTTCAAATTATGCATGTATTTGTAGTATTCTGTTATAATTGGCACAGCCACTACATATCTTTATCTTTGCTGTATTTGGAATACAGGAAAAGAAGAGCATTTCCTTTCATGGTAGCATTTTGAAGCTAACAATATTCAGTAGTATAAAAAATATTCCCTGATCAAAATAGTTGCTCTTAAATATGCTTGTTTGAAGATTATATATGTCCTTATGAATCTTTTCATTTAATTTGTAATTACTTTAAATGATTAAAAAGAATACAAATAACTTATCTAATTTCTCAAAAGAAAAATATAAAACAAGATTATCCTGCCATATGTAATTTTCACAAATTATCTACCAGAGATAAATTAATTACAGGAGTTGATTATTGAACCAAGTATTACCACCTAAATTATGTTTCTATGCATTCCCAGGTGGCTTTTTATTTAACTTGTCTGAATGGAGTTCTATGCTTCAATGTTTCTGTAAGCCCATGGTAAGACTTGAGAAATTCTTGATTGAGGATGAGGGTAGGCTGAATTAGAAGCATCATGAAGACATGAAAGTGCTAGTGAAGTTTGGGCAAATTATTATAACATAGGCCGTTAACTTGAAGCTTATGGAAGCAACTGGTCAACCTGCCTTTGAATTTAGGAATTTAAGAATTAATAGGGACTACATTTTAAACCTTTCACTTACTTTTCATCTATCACTCACTTCATGTTATTAGATATTTATTAGGTTCAGAGACCCAGTTGCCGGGTATGTACATTGTTAACTGAGCCCTTACTTATCTCATTGCTGTAGTCTGAATATTTGTCCTCCACCCCCAAATTCTTATGTTGCAGTCTAATCCCCAGTGCAATAATAGTATTAAGAGGTGGGGCCTTTGGTTGGATCATGAAGACAGAGTCCTCATGAATGCAATTAGTGACCCTATCAGAGAGGCCAGAGAGAGTTCATTGGCCTCTTCCACCAAGTGAGAACTCAGCAAGAAGGCGGAATCTGTGAACTAAAGAGTGAGCTCTCACCAGATGTCACATGTTTTGGAACTTTGATCATGGACTTCCCAGCCTCTAGGACTGTAAGAAATGTCTGTTGTTTGTAAGCCACCACTGTATGGTAGTTTGTTATAGCAGCCCAAACTGACTAAGACAGTCATCATGGGAGACATTTATGTTGTGTCTACACTAAACACTCAGGATATACGCTACCAAACAAGTGAATTGACTAAGTGATATAAAACTGAAACAAATGAGTTGATCTAGGAAAATTTTGACTTCTGACACATGGTATAATAACAACAAAAAGACAACTACACAAATACAACCAGCAATAATTCCCATTACCACCACCCATTTTTAAGCATGCATTCCTTACTAGACTATATATTTTACATATATTTTCCTGAGCACAGCTCCATGAGGCATGTTTTTACCAATGAAGAAACTGAGTCATAGAGAGGTTAAGTTACTTGCTGAAAGTAAATCGCTAGTAAATGCCACAGCCTAAATTTGAAAGCAGTTTTGTATGCACTGAATTTCTTGAATAAATCAATAAATGGGTACAAAGCTCACATTTCTTAACTACTTACATAACACCATAATTCTGAGTTTACCAATCAGTTCCCTATGATCAGGTGGAAAGGAGAAACCTAAATATTTAAATACATTAGGTTCATTTATTTTGTGAGTTCTTTTTACTTGGTAAAAAATTAAGTGACTCCTTTGAAGATCTCAGCTAATGAGATCAGGGCATGAGCAGGGTCATGGCTGGAACACAGATGTTCTGATCTATCTAGTACAGTTCCCATCCAGTACTATCTCACTTCCACCCCGTGATGCCCATTACTTCATGATAGTCACCATCATCTAAGATAAGTTTTAATCATCTACACCTTGGGAGAAGTTAAAGAACCAAAACATACATTTTCTTTGTCACTGACCAAAACATAAGATAAATCTTATTATTTTTTGGCTTCTACACTGTACCCTCTGATTCTATTCCAACTATTCAAGTCAATAAATGCATATCATATCAAATATTTACTATATTTCATGGTACTATGTTAGCTAGTGTGAATGACAGTAAAATGAAAAAAACCCCAACAATCCTTCTTAAGAAGCTTCTATTCTAGTTGTAGGATGCGTATGTATACCAAAAACATTATGATAACTATAACACAGTAGAGGAAACATGTAAAAGAGAAAGATTTTTTTTTTTTCTGGCTCAGGGGAGCAGGAAAAGCTTCATAAAATATGTTAGTTTTATGTGGAAAAGCTTCACAAAATATGTCAGATTTCATGTGGGTCAAGATATAAGGGAGGTGATATGGTTTGGATCTGCGTCCTACCCAAATCTCATGTTCAAGTGTAATCCTCAGTGTTGGAGGTGGGGCCTAGTTGGAGGTGATTGGATCACAGGGGCGGTTTCTAATGGTTTAACACAATCACCCTGGGTGCTGTTCTCACGATACTGAACGAGTTCTCATGAGAATTGGTTATTTAAAAGTGTGTAGCACTTTCCCCCCTATCCACTTCCTCCTGCTCCAGTCATGTGAAGTGCCAGCTTTCTCTTTGCCTTCCACTATGATGAAAACCAAACAGTTGCTGCCATGCTTTCTGTACAGACTGCAGAACCATGAACCAATTAAACCTCTCGTCTTTATAAATTACCCAGTCTCAGGTCTTGTCTTGTCTTGTCTTTGTTGTTGTTGTTGTTTTTGATGGAGTCTTGCTCTGTCACCCAGGCTGGAGTGCAGTGGTGCCATCTCGGCTCACTGCAGCCCCCACCTCCCAAGTTCAAATGATTCTCCTGCCTCAGCCTTCCAAGAAACTGGGATTATAGTTGTGAGGCACCACGCCCAGATAATTTTTTTTTTTTTAAGTAAAGATGGGAGTTTCATCATGTTGGCCAGGCCTTTCTCAAACTCCTGACCTCAGGTGATCCACCCACCTCAGCCTCGCAGAATGCTAGGATTACAGGCCAGGTATTTCTTTATAGCAGTTCGAGAACATGCTAATACAGGGGGCAATGTCAAAATTTTTTTGACACTGGTTACGCTGTCAATATATTTACTCATCATTGTAACAATCCAGATTATAGGTACTAACTTTATATTATAGGTACTATATATTATAGGTAGTGTAATTATCTTCCAAACTGAGACCAAGGAAGGTTAAGTGACTTTCCCAGAGTCACATGGGTATTACAGTAAGTAGTGGAGTTAGGATTTTAACCTGGGCAGTTGGATGCTTGGAGACATACTCTTAACCACTGAAGTCTACTGCTCAGGTTTCTGAAATCAGGCATACCTTGGTTTGAAGCCTGACTCTGCCACTTATCAGCCATGGGAAAAACTTTTACCTTACTTTCTTCATTGTCACATCTTTAAAATGAGGAAAATCAGACTTACGTCATTTGGAATGGGAAGGTTGGGAAAGGCACCAGAATACCACCCGCTGGCCACTAAGAAGTCACAATTACTGTGGTAGTTTCACTATCTTTCAGCAGCTGTTTTACAGTTTTACAGGCTCGGAAGACCTACCCATCAGCTTCCCAGAGCCGATCAAACTCTGGGGTGCTCTCTCATGATACAAAGCTTACTGTGTTCCAGGCACCATTTTGGGAAGATATTAAATATTACTGTGGGCAGAGAAGTGGTGTTATTAGGCCAGGTACGGTGGCTCATGCCTGTAATCTCAGCACTTTGGGAGGTCGAGGCGGGTGGATCACTTGAGATCAGGAGTTCCAGACCAGCCTGGCCAGCATGGTGAAACCCTGTCTCTACTAAAAATACAAAAAATTAGCCTGGTGTGGTGGTGTGCGCCTGTTATCCTAGCTACTCAGGAGGCCGAGGCAAGAGAATTGCTTGAACCTGGGAGGCAGAGGTTGCAGTGAGCTGAAATCGTGCCACTGCACTCCAGCCTGGGTGAACGAGTGAGACTCTGTCTCAGAAAAAAAAAAAAAAAAGAAGAAGAAAAAGAAAACGCTCTGATCCTCATCTTTCTACACTTACCATGTAATTCCTCTACTCACCACATAATTCCTCTACTCACCCCCATAGCAAACTTCTTGACTGAGTTGTCTATGCTCACTGCAGGCACTTTTCAACTCTTTCCAATTCAGCTTAGGTGTCAGTTACCTATTGCTGTGTAAAGAATTACCCTAAAATTTGGCAGCTTAGTTAGGGCTTACAGTTTCTGTGGGTCAGCAATATTGGCTTGGCTTAGTTGGATGCCTGTGGCTACAATCAAGCTGTAAACTGGGGCAGAAGACATCCTCAGTTTCACTGGGAGAGAAGCCACTCCAAGCCTCAGACTGTGGCTGGCTGTTGGAGGGAGATTCTTTCTTGACATATGGGCTTCTGAATAGACAAGCTTACATGATGGCAGCTGGCTTCTCTCAGCAATGGAGCAAGCCTGCAGAAAAAGCTTAAGACAGAAGTCATAGTCATTTTGTAGCTTAATAGAAGTGACATCTAATCACTTCTACCATATTCCATTTATTAGAAGCAAATCAATAAGTCTGTCCACATCCAAAGGAAGGGAAATACACAAGTTCACGGAGGTAGGGATCTATTTTAGGAGCTGCCAACCACAGCCTCTGTGCCCACCTTTCAAACTATAATGTCTCATGTTAAGGTCTCAGACAGCCTGCATGTAGTCAAATCCTTCCAGTAGCATTAACTCCAGATGGCTGCTCCCTCCTTCATCAAACTCTATCCCCTTGTCTTCTGTGATTCCACATTCTCCTGATTTTCCTCTAAGTTTCTGTTCCTTCTTAGTTTTCTTAACAGCATCCTGCTCCTCTATCCAATTTCTTTCCTTTGTCATCAGCACTCACTGAGTAGGTCATTCAATCCCATGGCTTTAAGTATCATCTAATTGCTTACGGTGATTGTTGCCTGTCTCTAGCCCAAACTGCTCTCCTGATCTCTACAGTCACATATTTCAGCGGCTTTCCTGACATCACAATGTGGATGTATAATAGGTATATCTAGCTACTCAAGACTAAAACAGAGCTTATAGTTTTTCTCAAAATCTGTTGCTCTGATTTTTTTTAAATCAAGTTTTATAATGTCAGGAAAATAAAACAACAAAAACCTCAAAACCAAAACCAAAGCAAGCAAGTAACCAATCAACCAAACAAACAAAAAAATCCCAAGAACACCATGGAAAATGGCCGACTAGAAGCCGCTAGTGCGTGCTGCTTTTCACAGAGAGAAATGAAACGGGCGAGTAAATACTACACCTTCGACTGAAACACCCAGATTCGTGTATTTGATTCATGTATTCATCAAGGAAACAACAACCCACAGAGAATGGAGAGGACTAAGACAGGATGACTGCCCACCTGGGAGTGGCACGGAGCCAGGGAGCTTCCCCTGCCCAGGGAAATTGTGAATGAGTGAGAGACCCCTGGGACCCATGCATTTTCCATGGATCTTTGCAACCCTGGGGCCAGGAGATCCCCTCATACACCCACTCCACCAGGGCCTTCAGTCTGACATCAGAGCTATGTGGACTTTGGGCAGAGACACTGCTCAGGCACACACAGAGTCCCAAGAGCCTTGGATCCCCAGGCATCCTGGCAACAGCAGCTCTGGCAAAGTGGGACTCCTGTACACGCCAGCAGGCTGAGTAGTAATGGTCTGCAGGCCCCACTTCCATGGCATCTCACAGGATAAGACCCATAGGCCTGGGATGCCAGCCAGCTTCCAGTAGCAGCTCTGCACCTCTCTGAGATGGAGCTCCCAGTGGGAGGGGCAGGCTGGCATCTTTACTGTTTGGAAGTCTTGGCTGTTGTTGCCTTCGGGCTTTGGAGAGTCCAAGGCACTTGGGGTTTGGAGCAGACTCACAGCATAGCACTTCTGCCCTATCGAAAAGTGGCCAGATTGCTTTTTTACGTGGGTCCCCAATCTCATTTCTCCTCACTGGGCGGGACCTTCTGACTAAGGTATCCAGCCATCTCCCGCCAGTGTTTTTGGGCAAGCAGCAGCTCCACACCTCCCTGGGAGGGAGGGAGCAGACCGCCATCTTTGCTGTTTTGCAGCCTTCCGTGTTGTTGCCTTCAGGCACTGGAAAATCTGAGCTGACTGGAGACTGGAGCAGACTCCAGTATAGTGCAACAGCCTTATGGAAAAATGGCCAGACTGTTTTTCATATGGGTCTTGTTTCTTCTCATTTGGTGGGACCTCCCGGCCTGGGTCTCCAGCCAGCACCTGCTGGGGCTATCAAGACAGTGGCAGCTCTGCACCTCCCTGGGACAGGGTTCACAGCAGGAGGGGCGAGTTGCCATCTTTGCTCGCCTTTGTTGTCACCAGGCTCTGGAGAGTCAGTGGGGACCAGGGGCTGAGCAGCCGCCTCATGGAAAAGTTGCCAGACTCTCCTCCACACAGGTCCCGGTTGTCACTTCTCCTCACTGGGCTTGGCTGCCTCACCTGGGACTCCAGCAAAACCACCCCTGCCCCCACCAATCACTTCAATCAGAGGCAGCTCAGCATCTTGCCGAGGAGGAAGTCCCACAGTCGACCCACAACCCTTCTACCACTGCAGTTGCAATGGTACCACCCTAACAGCCCTAGGGCTGGGGAAGGAACAAAGGGTCTAGGCATTATACTGGCACTCTCAGCACACTGCAACCACCATACGGAGAGGAGTCTAGTCCCTCTACCCTGGGAACCTCCACCTTCTATTCTTCACCAGGCGGGGTCCCAGCTCAGAACCACAGAATAACTGCCCCACCCATGGCTATGCATATCCCCTGGTAGTGGCTCTGAGTTTCCCTGGAGAGAGCCTCCCAGAGGCAACTGATAGCCTCTCTGCCACTGTCCCAGCAGTGGTTCTGCCCCTGCTGCTCCAAGTCTGGGGAAGAAACAAAGAGCCTGAGGGCTACACCTGAGCTTACACCACATCACACTGATCATACAGAGAGGAGGTCAGCCTCTCTTCCCTATAAGCCCTCGACCCCATGCTCCCCAACACGTGGAGCCCCCAGCTGACACCAGCAGTGCAGCCACCCCACCTCCATGGCTGAACACTCCTAATAGCAGAGGCTCCAAGTTTCCCAGAGGTGGAGCCCCCGGGAGCAACCGAAAGCCCCTCTGACACTGCCTCTGTAGTGGTACTGCCCTTGCTTCCTTTGCACTGGCAAAGGAGCAAACACCCTGTCTCATCCACACCTCCATCAAGTTGAAGTAGACCCAAGGAGAGCACGCCACTCTGTTTCCCATGGTTCCCACCCACCCCCACTGCTCACCACTAGGCAACGCCCCCCTGGCTTGGGCACACAGCACAGACACCTGCACCCCCATCCTGAGCTGACTGCACTGAGCAATTGCTGCTCTGCATCTCACTGGAGTGGAGCCCCAGGAGGCAAGTAAAAAACCCATGGCCACAACCACTACTAAGGTCCCTTCCTCTGCTGCCTCCAAGTTGGAGAAGGAATATAAACTCTGAGATTGCCCCAAAGTTATGGTGGGTAGCCTAGGAGTGCCAAGCTGTGATCTATAGCCAGCACTCAAGAGGGAGAGGAGCCCACACTTTCAGAGAATTGAGAGGGAGCATGGCTAAAAATGAGAGGAAATATAGGGGACCATGTGACTGAGTGAGAGGCTACCTACTGACCAGTAAGTCTAAGCGTCACCTACTGGATCACATCCCAAAACTTCAACACCAAAATACCCCACTAACATATCTCACTGTGAAAACAAAGACAAGTCAACCACTAATAAAGGCCCTGCACAAAGCCTTGGCCCTTTGAAAACACCCAGAAAAGAAGTCTACTGACTGTATTCAATCTACACCACAGTTAAAGGAACACCCACATGCAGAAATAAGAAAGGACCAATGCAAGAACTCTGGCAAGTCAAAAGGCCAGAGTGTTTTATGTCCTCCAAGTGACCACACTAGTTCTCCAACAAGGTTCTTAACAAGGCTGAAAGGAACACCCACATGCAGAAATGAGAAAGGACCAATGCAAGAACTCTGGCAATTCAAATGGCCAGAGTGTCTTATGTCCTCCAAGTGACCACACTAGTTCTCCAACAAGTTTCTTAACAAGGCTGAGATGGCTGAAATAACAGAAATAGAATTCAGACTATGCATAAGAATGAAGATCATTGAGATTCAGAATTCCAAAACGCAATCTAAGGAAATTAAGAATACAATAAAATGATACAGGAGCTGACAGACAAAATAGCTGGTATAAAAACAGAAAACAAAAAACAAAACAAAACAACACTGAACTGACATGATAGAGCTGAAAAACACACTCCAAGAATTTCACAATGCAATTACAAATATTAACAGCAGAATAGACCAAGCTGAGGAAAGTATCTCAGAGCTTGAAGACTGGCTCTCTGTAATAAGACAGTCAGACAAAAATAAAGAAAAAAGAATAAAAAGGAAGATACACAACCTCTAAGATATACGAGATTATATGAAGAAGCAAAATCTACTAATCATTGGTATCCCTAAAAGAGATGGGGAGAAAGCAAACAAATTGAAAAACATATTTCAGGACATCAGCCATGAAAGCTTCCCCAATCCTTGCTGGAGAGGCCAACATTCAAATTCAGGAAATGCAGAGGACCCCAGCAAGATATTACACAAAAAGATCATCCCCAAGATACATAATCATCAGACTTTCCAAGGTCAAATTGAAAGAAAGAATGTTAAAGGCAGCTACAGAGAAAGGGTAGGTCACCTACAAAGGGAACCCCATCAGGCTAACCATAGACCTTTAAGCAGAAACCCTGCAAGCCAGAAGAAATTGAGGGCCTATATTCAACATTCTTAAAGAAAAAAATATCTAAGCCATGACTTTTGGGTAAATAATGAAATTAAGGCAGATATCAAGTCGTTCTTTGAAACTAATGATAACAGATCAACATACCAAAAATTTCATATCCAGCTAAATTAAGTTTTCTAAGCAAAGGAGAAATGAGATCCATTTCAGGCAAGCAAATGCTGAGAGAATTCATTACCACCAGATCTGCTTTACAAGAGCTCTTGAAGGGAGTGCTAACATGGAAAGGAAAGACTATTACCAGCCACTACAAAAACACAATTAAGTACATAGACCAGTGACACTACAAAGCAACCACATAAACAAGCCTGCCTAATAACCAGTTAAAAACACAATGACCGGATCATATCCACATATATCAATACCGACCTTGAATGTAGATAGGCTAAATGCCCCAATTAAAAGGTGCAGAGTGACAAGCTGGATAAGGAAGCAAGACCCAATAGTATGCTGTCTTCAAGGGACTCAACTCAAATGCAATGACATCCATAGGTTCAAAACAAATGGATGGAAGAAAAGCTGCCAAGCAAATGGAAACCAGGAAAAAGTAGGGGTTGCAATCCTGATTTCATACAAAACAGACTTTAAACCAACAAATCTCAAAAAAAAAAAAAAAGACAAAGAAGGGCATTACATAATGGTAAAGGGTTCAATTCAACAAGAAGACCTAAATATATATTTACCCAACACAGGAGCACCCCGATTTATAAAGCAAGTTCTTAGAGACCTACAAAGAGACTTAGACTCCCACACAATAATAGTGGGACACTTCAACACCCCACTGACACTATTAACAGATCATCAAGGCAGAAAATCAACAGATATTCAGGACATGAACTCCACACTGGACCAAATGGACCTGACAGAAATCTATAGAACTCTCCACTCACTAATAATAGAAAATACATTCTTCTCAACACCACATGGCACATACTCTAAAATCGACCACACAATCAGATATTTTAAAAATCCTTAGCAAATGCAAAAAATAAAAACCCAAATCATACAAACCACACTCTCATACCATAGCACAACAGAAATAGAAATCAAGACTAAGAAAATAACTCAGAACCATATAATTACATGGCAATTAAACAACATACTCCACAATGACTTTTGGGTAAATAATGAAATTAAGGCAGAATTCAAGTTGTTCTTTGAAACTGATGAGAACGAAGATCAACATACCAGAATCTCTGGGACACAGCTAAGGCAGTGTTAAGTGGGAAATTTATAGCACTAAACACCCACATTAAAAAGTTAGAATGATCTTAAACTAACAATCTAACATCACAACTAAAAGAACTAGAGAAGTAAGAGCAAACCAGCCCCAAAGCTAGCAGAAGATAAGAAATAACCAAATTCAGAACTGAATGGAAAGAAACTGAGACATGAAAAACCATTCAAAAGATCAAGGAATCCAGAAGTTGATTTTTTGAAAACATTAATAAGATAGACAGCTAGCTAGACTAATAAAGGAGAAAAGAGAGAAGATCCAAATAAACCTAATTAGAAATGACAAAAGAGATGTTACTACTGACCCCACAGAAACACAAATAACTGTCAGAGACTACTGTGGACACCTCTATGCACAAAAACTAGAAAATCTAGAAGAAATGGATAATTTCCTGGACACATAAACCCCCTCAAACCTGAATCAGTAAGAAACTGATTCACAGAACAGACCAATAATTAGCTCCAAAATTTAATCAGTAATAAATAAACTACCAACCAAAAAAAAAAAAAAAAGGCTGGGACCAGATAGATTTACAGCCAAATTCTACCATGTGTACAAAGAAGAGCTAGTATCATTCCTACTAAAACTATTTCAAAACGCTGAGGAGGGCTCCTCCCCAAATCATTCTATGAGGCCAACATCATCCTGATACCAAAACCTGGCAGAGACACAACAAAAAGAGGAAACTTCAGGCCAATATCCTTGATGAACACAGGTGCAAAAATCCTCAACAAAATACTAGCAAATCAAATCCAGCAACACATCAAAAAGAGAATCCATTATAATCAAATAGGCTTTGATTGGTTCAACATAGACAAATCAATAAATGTGATTCATCACATAAACAAAACTAAAGACAAAATCCACATGATTATCTCAATAGATGCAGAAAAGACTTTTGATATAATTCAACATACTTTCATGTTAAAAACTCTCAATAAACTATGTATTGAAGAAACATATACTACAAAATAATAAGAGCCATCTGTAACAAACCCACAGCCAACATCATACTGAATGGGCAAGAACTGGAAGGATTTCCCTTGAAAATCAGCACAAGACAAGGGTCCTCCCTCACCAACTCTATTCAACATAGTATTGGAAGTCCTGGCTAGGGCAATCAGGCAAGAAAAAGAAATAAAGGGCATCCAAATAGGAAGAGAGGAAGTCAAACTATTCTTGCTTGCAGATGACATAATTCTGCATCAAGAAAACCCCATAGTCTCACCCCAAAACCTCCTTCAGCTGATAAATAACTTCAGCAAAGTTGCAGGATACAAAATCAACATACAAAAATCACTAGCATTTCTATATACCAATAACAGGCAAGCTGGGAGACAAATCAGGAATGCAATCCCATTCATGGACAACTCCAAAATACATAAATAAATAAATAAATAAGTAAAATACCTAGGAATACAACTAACCAGGGAGGTGAAATATCTCTACAAGAAGAGTTACAAAACACTGCTCAAATATATCAGAAATTACACAAACACATGGAAAATCATTCCATGCTCATGGATAGGAAGAATCAATATTGTTAAAATGTCCATATTGCCCAAAGCAATTTACAGATTCAATGCTATTCCTATCAGACTACCAATGACATTATTAACAGAACTAGAAAAAAACTCTTTTAAAATTTATATGGAACCAACAAAAGGGGCAGAATAGCCAAGACAATCCTAAGCAAAAAGAACAAAGCTGGAGGCATCATGTTACCTGACTTCAAGCTGTACTACAGGGCTACAGTAACCAAAAGAGCATGAAACTGGTACAAAAACAAACACATACACCAACGGATCAGAATAGAGAGCTCAGAAATAAGGCCACACACCTACAACCATCTGATCTTCAACAAAACTGACAAAAACAAGCATTGGGGAAAGGACTCCCTATTCAATAAATGGTACTGGGATAACTGGCTAGAAATATGCAGAAAATTGAAACTGGACTCCTTCCTTACACCATATACAAAAATCAAGAAGGATTAAAGACTTACATGTAAACCCCAAAACTATAAAAACTCTGGAAGATAACCTAGGAAATAAGATATTGGACATAGAGACTGGCAAAGATTTCATGATGAAGACACCAAAAGTAATTGCAACAAAAGCAAAAATTGACAAATGGGATATAACTACACTAAAAAGCTTCTGCTTAGAAAAAAAAACTATCAACAGAGTAAATGGACAACCTACAGAATGCGAGAAAATATTTGCAAACTATGTATGTGACAAAGGCCTACTATCTACCACTTATAAGAAACAAACAAATTTACAAGCAAAAAACAAACAACCTCAGTAAAAAGTGGGCAAAGGACATGAACAGACACTTTTCAAAAGCAGACATACATGTGGCCAACAAGCATATGAAAAAAGCTCATCTTCACTAATCACTAGAGAAATGCAAATGAAAACCATAATGAGATACCATCTCACACCAGTCAGAATGGCTATTACCAAAAAGTGAAAAAATAACACATGCTGGTGTGGTTGCAGAGAAAAGGGAATGTTTATACATTGTTGGTGGGAGAGTAAATTAGTTCAACCATTGTGGAAAGCAGTGTGGCAATTTCTCAAAGAGCTAAAACAGAACTGCAATTTGACCCAGCAATCCCATTACTGGGTATATACTCAAAAAAGTATCAATCATTCTACCATAAAGACACATGCACATGTATGTTCATTGCAGCACTATTCACAATAGCAAGGACATAGTATGAACTTAAATGCCCATCAGTGGCAGATTAGATCAAGAAAATGAGGTACATATACACCATAGAATACTATGGTGCCATAAAAAAAAACAAGATCATGTCCTTTGCAGGAACATGGATGGAGCTGGAGGTTATTATCCTTAGCGAACTAATGCAGGAACAGAAAACCAAATAGAACATGTTTGCACTTATAAGTGGGAGTTAAATGATGAGGACACATGGCCACAAAAAGGAGAATAAGACAGTGGTGCCTACTTGAAGGTGAAGGCTGGGAGGAGGGAAAGGATCAGAAAAAATAACTATCAAGTACTAAGTTTAATACCTAGCTGATGAAATAATCTGTATATCAAATCCTCATGACATGAGTTTACCTATGCAACAAACCTGTACATGTATACCCCTGAACCTAAAATAAAAGTTAAAAAAAGTCCCAAGAAATTGAGTTGAAAAATATATTTAAAAAACAAAATGTAAGAATGTGAAGAGATTTATTCAGTGGTATCTTAATTTATGTGATAAGGATTTTTTTTTACAACAGAATCATTTGAGGAATATTGAAATTTTTTCATGCATGAGACCTATAATTAAAGCAAAGCTAAGCCATATTATACATTCAAGTAAATTTTTTCAAGTTATATACATATTTTTTGCATTGGCTATAAGCATTATCAAGGTGGGATCAAAAGATGAATCAGATGTGGAGCCTGCCTTTAATGAGTTTACACGTCTAGGAGGGATAGAGATAAAATGCTAGGGAGTTAGGGAACAGAATAATTCTTTCATAACTGGAAACCATCAGAAAAATCTTCGAGGTGAAGGAAACATTTGTGCAGAGACTTAAAGGCTTGGTGAGATTGGATTTAGACTTACAAAAATAGGAAGACCATTCCTGGAGAATCAAATAGCATTTCAAAAAGTTATAAAAGCAGAAAATCTCACCTAAGATTGCAAGAAGGGGGATAATAGAAAATCAAATGAGATATGTGGGTCAGAGTTTGTCAGAATAAGGAGTTGTAGGAAACATAGTCATTGAAGATCTTTCAGTAGAGAAGGGTCATACTTTTAGAAAAGTGTGGCATCTCTGGATGGTGGTAGCTAACCTGAGCTCGTTTATGTTATGGACTGAATGTTTGTATCCCCCCCAAAGTTCATTAAGTTGATGCCCTAATCCCCACTGTGATGGTGTTGGGAGGTGTGGCCTCAGGGAGGTAATTCAGTTAAGAGCAGAGCCCTCATGAATGGAATGAGGGTCCTTAAACGAGATCCCAGTTAATTTTCTAGCTCCCTCCTCCCACGTGAGAACACAGTGAAAAGATAGCCATCTATGAACCAGGAAGCAGCCTATGCCAGACACTGGATCTGGCAGTGCCTTGATTTTGGACTTCCCAGCCCCAAGAACTGTGAGAAATAAATGTGTGTTGCTTAAGTCACCAAGTGTATGCTATTTTTGTTATAGCCTAAATAGATTAAGATACTTCATTAAGATGCTTTTCTGTACACATTGTCTTTCTCAGTAATCTCCAATCCCATGTCATTAAAGACCACTTATGCCAACTCCTAAATTTTTATCTCAGGTCCTGAGCTCCCTCTATGAAATGTTTAGTCAACTGCCTGACCTCCACCTGGATTTATAATAGGCATCTTAAAGTTGTCTCAAGCGAATTGGATTTTGCTCACTAAATCTGCTTTCCCATCTCTTCTATCTTTGTAAAGGATACTAACTGTGATGGTTAATACCAAGTGTCAACTTGATTGGATTGAAGGATGAAAAGTATTGATCCTGAGTGTATCTGTGAAGTTTGTCCTCACTGGAATAGACATTCTGAATGTGGGTTTGCCTATCCTGCACACAATGCTTCTGCCAAGACTACCATCTACGGACTCATGGAATGCTTTATCCATCGTCATGGTATTCCACACAGCATTGCCTCTGACCAAGGCACTCACTTTATGGCTAAAGAAGTATGGCAGGCTGGGCGCGGTGGCTCACACCTGTAATCCCAGCACTTTGGGAGGCCAAGGCGGGTGGATCACGAGGTCAGGAGATCGAGACCATCCTGGCCAACATGGTAAAACTCCGTCTCTACTAAAAATACAAAAAATTAGCCAGGCGTGGTGGCAGGTGCCTGTAGTCCCAGCTACTCGGGAGGCTGAGGCAAGAGAATGGCGTGAACCCAGGAGGTGGAGCTTGCAGTGAGCCGAAATTGTGCCACTGCACTCCAGCCTGGCGACAGAGTGAGACTCCATCTAAAAAAAAAGAAAAAGTGCCATCATGGAATTCACTGACCTTACCATGTTCCCCATCATCCTGAAGCAGCTGAATTGATAGAACAGTGGAATGGCCTTTTGAAGTCACAATTACAATGCCAACTAGGTGACAATACTTTGCAGGGCTGGGTCAAAGTTCTCCAGAAGGCCGATGCTCTGAATCAGCATCCAATTTATGGTACTATTTCTCCCTTAGACAGGATTCATGGGTCCAGGAATCAAGGAGTGGAAATGGAAGTGGCACCACTGACCATCAACCCTCATGATCCACTAACAAAATTTTTGCTTCCTGTTCCTGCAACATTATGTTCTGCTGGCCTAGAGGTCTTAGTTACAGAGGGAGGAATGCTGCCACCAGGAGACACAACAACAATTCCACTAAGCTGGAAATTAAGATTTCCACCTGGACACTTTGGACTCCTCCTACCTTTAAGTCAACAGGCTAAGAAGGGAGTACAGTGTTGGCTGGGGCGACTGACCCAGACTATCAAGATGAAATCAGTCTACTACTCTACAGTGGAGGTAAGGTAGAGTATGCATGGAATACAGGAGATCCATTAGGGCATCTCTTAGTATTACCATGCCCTGTGATTAAGGTCAATGGGAAACTACAACAGCCCAATCCAAGCAGGACTGCAAATGACCCAGACCCTTCAGGAATAAAGGTGTGGGTCACTCCACCAGGAAAAAAACTACGGACCTGCTGAGGTACTTGCTGAAGGCAAAGGGAATACAGAATGGGTAGCAGAAGAAGGTAGTCATCAATTCCAGCTACAACAACATGACCAGTTGCAAATATGGGGACTGTAATTTTCATGCGTATTTCCTCCTGCTTTTGTTAAAAACATGTTTGTGCATGTATACACTTGTACTAAGAAAATATGTTCATTTTATTTCCTTTTTCCTTTATCATGACATAAGATTTATTGACTTCATATCAGCATTTAAGTATTGTTAACTTTAAGTAATAACATTTGGGTTGGCGATTGGTGCGTTTCCAGTGTATTACGTTAGGCATAGTTACGACCTTATGATTGTCTTTATTTGAAGATTATGTATGATATCAGGAGATGTGTATGGGTTCAAATTGACAAGGGGTGGACTTACGAGTGTCAATGTGATTGGATTGAAGGATGCAAAGTCTTGATCTTGGGTATGTCTGTGAGGGTGTTGCCAAAGGAGATTAACATTTGAGTCAGTGGGCTGGGGAAGGCAGATCCGACTTTAATCTGAGTGGGCACCATTTCACCAGCTGCAGGCACAGCCAGAGTATAAAGTAGGTAGAAAAACATTAAAAGAGTAGACTGTCTTAGCCTCCTAGCCTACATCTTTCTCTCATGCTGGATGCTTCCTGCCCTCGAACATTGGACTTCAAGTTCTTCGGCTCTGGGACTTGGACTGGCTTCCTTGCTCCTCAGCTTGCAGATGGCCTACTGTGGGACCTTGTGATCTTTTGAGTTTAATACTCCTTAATAAAGTCCCATATATATATACACACACACATATATATATAATCCTATTAGTTCTGTCCCTCTAGAGAACCCTGACTAATAGACCAACATTCACCCAAACCTATGGATTTAGCTCTAGGTTGGTGCAAAAGTAATTGAGGTTTTTGCCATTTAATGACAAAAACCGCAATTACTTTTGCACCAACCTAATACAATTTAGGAGTCATCCTTGATTACTCTTTTCCTCATTTACCTAAGTCCAATGCAGCAGTAAGTGCTATAACATGAATGGAAAATTTCTGCTTTTCTTCCTCTTCACTACCACTGCCTCTGTAGTGTAGATCAATAGAATCTTTCCCTTGAACCACCCAAAAAGCCTCCTAACTGATTTCTCTTCTCTAAAATTCCTCCTCCACACAGCATCCAGAGCAATCTTTTAAAAACGATGTACTTTTCTTGCTTAGAATTTTCCCTACACCTTCTCATCACAATTAAATTTAAACTTTGTAACTTGGTCTACAAAGGCCTACATGATCTGGATGAAATGATCCCTGCCTCCCCCAACCCTCAACACTCACTGAGGTCTTTTTATTCCTTTAACATGCTGTGATAGGCAGAATAATGACCCCCAAAGATCTCCACATTCTAATCCCCAGTACCTATGAATATGCTACTTTACATAGCAAAATGGACTCTGTAGATTTGATTAAGTTAAGGCTCTTGTGGTAGGGAGGTTATCCTGGAGTAGTTGGATACAATTGGTGTGTACCCAAGTGTATTCACTTCCTAGGAATGCTGTAAAAAAATACCAAAAACTAGATGGCTTAAAACAACAGAAATTTGTTGTTTCATAGTTCTGGAAGCTAGAAGTGCAAAGTCAAGGTAATGGCAGGGATGTGCTGTTTCTGATGGCTCTAAAGGGAAAATCTTTTTTTGCCTCTTCTAGCTTCTGCTGTTTGCTGCCAATCAGTGGTTCTCCTTGGCTTGTAGATGCATCACTCCAGTCACATGGCCATCTTCCCCTCGTTTACTTTCATTGTCTTGCTACTTATTATGTGTGTTCCTGTGTCCAAGTTTCCTCCTTTTTAAGGATACCAGTCAGATTAGGACTTACCCCAATGACCTCATTTTAATTTGATAACCTGTCAAGACATTATTTCCAAATAAAGGTCACATTTTGAGGCACTAGGGGCTAAGACTTCAACATATCTTTTTTGAGGAACACAATTCAGCCCATAACACCAATATCATCAGAAGGGTCTTTATAAGTAAAAGAGAGACGCAGGAGAGTCGCTGTCAGAGTGATTCTTCCCAAGAAAGACTTGATAGGCTCCTACTATGAAGATGGAAGAACAGGGAGCCAAGGAATGCAGGCAGCCTTAGAAAATGGAAAAGGAAAGGCAGTCCTCCCCTAGAACCTCCAAAAAGGCCTTACAACCCTGCCAACTTGTTGATTTTAGTCCAGTGACATTCATTTAGGACTTGTGAGTTCCTGAATTGTAAGATAATAAAGTTGTGTAGTTTTAAGCCACTAAGTTTGTAGTAATTTGTTACAGTAGCAATAGGAAACTAATACACACACCAAGACAGTTGCCACCTTACGGCATTTATGTGGATTGCTTGTGAACAGTTTCCTGTGTCTAAAGTGCTCATCTCCCAGACAGAAGCATGGTGAGCTTTTCCACATGATTTGAGTCTCTGCTTAAATCACATCCCTTCAGAGAGGTTTTCTGTTAAAGATTATTTGTGCCCCTTTCCCCCAAATTCACATCTTGAAATCCTAATCACTAACATAATAGTATTTGGAGGCAGGGCTCTTAAGAGGTGATTAGGTCATGAGAGTAGAACCCTTATGAAGGGATTAGCTACCTTCTAAGAAGATACAATGAGCTTGCTGTCTGTCTCTACTCTCTGCTATGTGAGCACACAGCAAGACAACCACATGCAAACCAGGAAGTGGATCCTCACCAGACAGGGATCGGTCTACATCTTGATCTTGGACTTCTCAACATCCATAACTATAAGAAATATTTCTTTTTTAAACTACTCAGTCTTTGGTAACTTGTGATAGTAGCCTAAACTAAGACACCTTCCCTGACTTCAATTAAAGTAGCCCCCTTCTTACTCTATCACATGACCTTGCTTTATTTTCATCATGGCACTTGTCACTTCTTGCCACGATTTTCTTTATGTTATTATTAGAACACACAAGGAAAGCTGAAACTTTCTCTTCTATTTCCTTATAACCCCACTACTTAGACTAGTGCCTACTACATAGCAGGAGCTCAATATTTGCTGAATAAGTGAATGAGTAAACATTTATTCAATGTAAGATAATGGATATACACTATTCCACTTAATCTTTTCATCAGCCCAATGAGATAGAATTCCTACCACCATTTTATCACACATAAACTCTATGAGAGCAGGCGTAGGTGTACCTGTACCTTTCTGGCAAAATTAATCATTCATACATATTATGAATAAGTAAATGAACCACATTCCAAGAAATCAAGTAGTCTGTGTAAGTAACAAAGTTTAGAAAATAGATATCTACTACATTAATCCCTATGGCTTCCATAATCTGTTCCTGAAGAATCCCAGAGCTACAGTTTGAGCCAACTCCATTCTAATGAGGTGGAACTCTCATTTTGCCTGCCTTTTGGACAGCTCTATTGACACACTCCAGTCATCCCTGAATTCCAGATACACAAAACTGAATTTCAGATCTATTCCCCAAATCTACTTTGTAGATTTGTCAGCTAAAACAAGGGCACCAGCACCTATTTGCCAAACAAATTCCTGGGAGTCATTTTCGACTTCCTTTCTATTCCCCTACAGATGATCGGTAATTTATTTTTCCTGTTTAATACTTTTTATACTAGTTGCCTTTTCCAGCTCCACTGACTTAGTCACTTCCCGAACTATTTGTCCAGAGACTGCTTCTACGATAATCTCTTCAGCAAGACCGAGCATGACACTTGTTAGCTTAAAATCCTTCCGTGACCTTCTACAGTGTTTTTTTTTTAAATTATACTTTAAGTTTTAGGGTACATGTGCACAATGTGCAGGTTTGTTACATATGTATACATGTGCCATGTTGGTGTGCTGCACCCGGTAACTCGTCATTTAACATTAGATATATCTCCTAATGCTATCCCTCCCCCCTCCCCCACCCCACAACAGGCCCCGGTGTGTGATGTTCCCCTTCCTGTGTCCATGTGTTCTCATTGTTCAATTCCCACCTATGAGTGAGAACATGCAGTGTTTGGTTTTTTGTCCTTGCGATAATTTGCTGAGAATGATGGTTTCTTGCTTCAATCCATGTCCCCACAAAGGGCATGAACTCATCCTTTTTTATGGCTGCAAAGTATTCCATGGTGTATATGTGCCACATTTTCTTAATCCAGTCTATCATTGTTGGACATTTGGGTTGGTTCCAAGTCTTTGCTATTGTGAATAGTGCCGCAATAAACATACGTGTGCATGTGTCTTTATAGCAGCATGATTTGTAATCCCTTGGGTATATACCCAGTAATGGGATTGCTGGGTCAAATGGTATTTCTAGTTCTAGATCCCTGAGGAATCGCCACACTGACTTCCACAATGGTTGAACTAGTTTACAGTCCCACCAACAGTGTAAAAGTGTTCCTATTTCTCCACATCTTCTCTGGCACCTGTTGTTTCCTGACTTTTTAATGATCGCCATTCCAACTGGTGTGAGATGGTATCTCATTGTGGTTTTGATTTGCATTTCTCTGATGGCCAGTGCTGATGAGCATTTTTTATGTGTCTTTTGGCTGCATAAATGTCTTCTTTTGAGAAGTGTCTATTCATATCCTTCACCCACTTTTTGATGGGGTTGTTTTTTTCTTGTAAATTTGTTGGGTTCATTGTAGATTCTGGATATTAGCCCTTTGTCAGATGAGTAGATGGCAAAAATTTTCTCTCATTTTGTAGGTTGCCCGTTCACTCTAAGGGTAGTTTCTTTTGCTGTGCAGAAGCCCTTTAGTTTAATTAGATCCCATTTGTCAATTTTGGCTTTTGTTGCCACTGCTTTTGGTGTTTTAGACATGAAGTCCTTGCCCATGCCTATGTCCTGAATGGTAATGCCTAGGTTTTCTTCTAGGCTTTTTATAGTTTTAGGTCTAACATTTAAGTATTTAATCTATCTTGAATTAATTTTTGTATAAGGTGTAAGGAAAGGATCCAGTTTCAGCTTCCTACATATGGCTAGGCAGTTTTCCCAGCACCATTTATTAAATAGGGAATCCTTTCCCCATTGCCTGTTTTTCTCAGGTTTGTCAAAGATCAGATAGTTGTAGATTTGTGGCATTATCTCTGAAGGCTCTGTTCTGTTCCATTGGTCTATATCTCTGTTTTGGTACCAGTACCATGCTGTTTTGGTTACTGTAGACTTGTAGTATATTTTGAAGTCAGGTAGCGTGATGCCTCCCACTTTGTTCTTTTCGCTTAGGATTGACTTGGCAATGAGGGCTCTTTTTTGGTTCCATATGAACTTTAAAGTAGTTTTTTCCAATTCTGTGAAGAAAGTCATTGGTAGCTTGATGGGGATGGCAGTGAATCTATAAATTACCTTGGGCAGTATGGCCATTTTCATGATATTGATTCTTCCTACCCATGAGCATGGAATGTTCTTCCATTTGTTTTTATTCTCTTTTATTTCATTGAGCAGTGGTTTGTAGTACTCCTTGAAGAGGTCCTTCACATCCCTTGTAAGTTGGATTCCTAGGTATTTTATTCTCTTTGAAGTGATTGTGAATGGGAGTTCACTCATGATTTGGCTTTCTGTTTGTCTGTTATTGGTGTATAAGAATGCTTGTGATTTTTGCACATTGATTTTGTATGCTGAGACTTTTCTGAAGTTGCCTATCAGCTTCAGGAGATTTTGGGCTGAGACAATGGGGTTTTCTAGATACACAATCATGTCATCTGCAAACAGGGACAATTTGATTTCCTCTTTTCCTGATTGAATACCCTTTATTTCCTTCTCCTGCCTGATTGCCCTGGCCAGAACTTCCAACACTATGTTGAATAGGAGTGGTGAGAGAGGGAATCCCTGTCTTGTGCCAGTTTTCAAAGGGAATGCTTCCAGGTTTTGCCCATTCAGTATGATATTGGCTGTGGGTTTGTCATAGATAGCTCTTATTATTTTGAGATACATCCCATCAATACCTAATTTTTTGAGAGTTTTTAGCATGAAGTGTTGTTGAATTTTCTCAAAGGCCTTTTCTGCATCTATTGAGATAATCATATGGTTTTGGTCGTTGGTTCTGTTTATATGCTGGATTACGTTTATTGGTTTGCATATGTTAAACCAGCCTTGCATCCCAGGGATGAAGCCCACTTGATCATGGTGGATAAGCTTTTTGATGTGCTGCTGGATTCGGTTTGAAAGTATTTTGTTGAGGATTTTTACATCGACGTTCATCAGGGATATTGGTCAAAAATTCTCTTTTTTTGTTGTGTCTGTCAGGCTTTGGTAACAGGATGATGCTGGCCTCATAAAATGAGTTAAGGAGGATTCCCTCTATTTCTATTGATTGGAATAGTTTCAGAAGGAATGGTACCAGCTCCTTTTTGTACCTCTGGTAGAATTCGGCTGTGAATCCATCTGGTCCTGGACGTTTTTTGGTTGGTAAGCTATTAATTATTGCCTCAATTTCAGAGCCTGTTATTGGTCTATTCCGAGATTCAACTTCTTCCTGGTTTAGTCTTGGGAGGGTGTATGTGTCGAAGAATTTATCCATTTCTTCTAGATTTTCTAGTTTATTTGTGTAGAGGTGTTTACAGTATTCTGATGGTAGTTTGTATTTCTGTGGGATCGGTGGTGATATCCCCTTTATCATTTTTTATTGCATCTATTTGATTCTTCTCTCTTTTCTTCTTTATTAGTCTTGCTAGTGGTCTATCAATTTTGTTGATCTTTTCAAAAAACCAGCTCCTGGATTCCTTCATTTTTTGAAGGGTTTTTTGTGTCTCTATTTCCTTCAGTTCTGCTCTGATCTTAGTTATTTCTTGCCTTCTGCTAGCTTTTGAATGTGTTTGCTCTTGCTTCTCTAGTTCTTTTAATTGTGATGTTAGTGTGTCAATTAAAGCAACAAGTTCAGCTTTCTGGGCTGAAGTGCCCTGGGGCAATGATCTGGCTTCAACAACAGTGTCCAGGGTTACCACTGCATACCCTGCACATCTCTCTCCTTGTGGGTTGATGAAGCTGCTCCCATCCACATATAGTTCCCTGTCTACTGATGCCCAAGGCTGGTCCCAGAGTTCAGGTCTGCTAGAGTAAACTGAGTCTAACACTTCTACACAATCATGCTCAACACGACTCTCTGATACTGGGAGCAAGGTGGCGGGGTTCAGGGTGTTACAGACTTCAATGGTTATATGGGGATTTTCACACAGCAAACTTTAGTACTTGGTAAGTCTAGCATTCGTTAGCCAATGATGTCCTCTAGTATTCGTTAAAGTCACCACAGCATGGGGGGCCCTTTATGTTCAGGTTTTGCCCAAGAGTCAGCTTATTTGCTTCTTGTACTAGCAGGGCAGTTGCTGCCAAGGCCCTTAAACATCGGGGCCATCCTTTAGAAACCTCATCTAGTTGTTTAGAGAGGTAGGTCACTGGCCTCGGCCAGGGCCCCAGTTTGGGTTAAAACTCCAACTGCCATCTTTTCTCTCTCTGACACATACAATGTAAAAGGCTTTGTCAGATCGGGTAGCCCCAGTGCTGGGGCTGACATAAGTTTTCCTTTAACTCATGAAAGGCTTGCTGTTGTTGGGATCCCCATTCAAAAGGTTCCTGGTCCCCCACTTTGTGACCTCATACGAAGGCTTGGTTAATACTGCAAAGTTTGGGATCCACAGTCTACAAAACCCCATAGCTCCTAAGAATTCTCTCACCCGCCTTCTGCTCTTAGGCTCCAGTAGATTGTAAATAACCTGCTTTGTTTCTGATCCCAGGCTGCGTTCCCCCTGTCGGATAGTAAAACCCAAGTAACGTACCTGCTGTTGGCAGAACTGAGCTTTTTTCTTGGACACCGTATACCCACAGTCCTCCAGGTGCCGGAGTAGGGCATCCGTTCCCTTGGTGCACCCGACTGCCATGGGGTGTCCCAGCAAAAGGTCATCAACGTACTGGAGCAATACGCAGCCTAGGTCTCTGGTGGGAAACTTCTGGAGGTCTCGAGCCAACACCTCCCGGAAGATGGTGGGGGAGTTCTTGAACCCTTGGGGAAACTGGGTCCAATTGTACTGAGTAGTGACACCTGACTCCGGATCTTCCCACTGAAAGGCAAAGAGCTTCTGGCTCTCAGGGGCTAATCTGATACTAAAGAAAGTATCTTTTAGGTCCAAGCAGGTGAACCAGCTGTCCTCAGCTGGCAGCAACCCCAACAATGTGTACTGGTTAGGTACTGTTGGATGTAAAGTCACTGTGGCTTGATTAACCAAGTGCAAATCCTGTACCAGCCTGTAGTCCTTGGTCCCTGGCTTGGGAACAGGCAGGAGGGGAATGTTCCATGGAGATTGACAAGGAACTATAATTCCAGAAGTTCTTAAGTGCTTGAGATGGACCTGGATACCTTTAAGAGCTTCTCTGGGGACCGGGTATTGTTTTTGCCTAATTGGCTGGGCCCCAGGCTTAACTTCTATAAGTACGGGGGCTTGGTTGACTGCCAACCCTGGAGGGTTGTCTTCCGCCCATACTCTTGGCCACCGCTTAGCCAGAGCTGGTCTTATCTCTTGGCCCGGCTCAGTTAAGAAAAGTCTCCATTCCTCTTCTCAGGGGACCATAAGGGTCATAATGATTCCCGTTGCAGGTAACTTTAGCAGCAAAGAGCTGTGCTCTGTAAAAGAGATAGTGGTTCTCAGCTTGCTAAGCAAGTCCCTTCCCAACAAGGGCAAGGGACAGTCAGGCATGTACAAAAACTGATGAATCGCTTTATGTCCTCCTACAGTACAAGTCCAGGGCAAGCAGGAAGCTTGCTTTGCTGAAAGCCCCGTGGCTCCAATGATGTCAATAGTCTTTTTGGATAAGGGGGTGACCAGGGCGGTTACTACCAAATGTTCAGCACCGGTATCTACAAGAAAATCAATGTCTTTACCCCCGACTATCATTCTGAGCATAGGCACTTTGGGAGCACTTGAGCCTGGTCCCCCTCAGTCCAATAACCCTTCTGCCAGGTTGAGCAGGGCCCCTTCCTCCTTGTCTGGGACCTCCTGCTCTGAGTCACCTTGTTTTCTTTTTAGCTGAGGGTATTTGTTCTTCCAATGTCCTATTTCTTTACAATAAGCACACTGGTTACACTGCAAACTCTGACAGCCAAGCTGAGTTTCTTTCCCAGGGCCCCCCCCCCTTCCCTTGCCTCTTTGAGGGGACCCCTCTGATTGCTGCAGCTAACAGGTTGGTGTTTCGCCGGGCCTGATGTTCATCCTCTTTGTGGTTTTCCTTACGGCTTACTGCATCCCTGTTTACAAACACCTGGTTAGCTATTTCTAACTGTGATGTATTCATCCCTGCAAACCCAGCCTGTTTCTGCAGTTTTCTTCTAATGTCTTTTGCACTTTGACTAACTAAAGCCACGTTAATGGTGCGCTGATTTTCAGGGCTATCAGGATCAAAGGGAGTATACATACGATAGGCCTCACACAGTCTCTCGTAGAATTGTGCTGGACTTTCTTCTTTTCCCTGGATGACCTCAGAGACCTTGTTAACGTTTGTGGCCTTCTGGGCTCCCCTCTTTAATCCTTCCAAGAAAGCTTCCCTGTATCGGTTTAGCCTTTGCATATCCTGTCTTTCATTTGGGTCCCACTGGGGGTCGGTTCCTGGTAATTGGGTCCTCAAATACTCTTGCGGGTTTTGGTAATCAGCTGGTGCATGTTCCTGTAGCCACTTAGTTGCTGCTTGGAGCACTCTCCGCCTTTCATCTGTGTTAAACAGGAACATGAGCAACTGGTGGCAATCAGCCCAGGTGGGGTTGTGGGTCTGGATAATAGTTTGGAGCAAATCAATTAGAGTTTGTGACTTTTCGGTATAGGACGGGGTATTGTTTTTCTAGTTGAGAAGATCGGCAGAGGTGAAGGGCTGGTACACAAAAACACGCCTCTCCACCATGTGACCATCCTCATCTATCCCAGTATACCGCTGCTCTCTCAGGGGCATTTGCATCCCAGTTTTGGGTCGTAGACAAGCTGCCAAGGGAGGGGTTTCTCCCGAGTCTTCACCTCCTCTCTTGTCTACCCTGCATGGCCTAGGGATACGCTTGTCTTGCAGAGGCGCAAGCGCTGTGGGCTCTAGAGTGAGGAGCCTCTTTCCCTGGTAAGGGGAGGACACCACTGGGATCACTAGTGCCATCTCCTGCAATGGATCTTCTGATGTTGGGTCAAACAATACTTCAGGAGTTGATTTCCCTGGGTGGGTGGAGCGGGATCCTTCCTTGGCTATCTGTCCTTTTCCTACTAGCATTGCTGCTGCCTGCCCTCTTAGCCACTGTGGGAGATCTAGCACCAGCTGTAACCAAGTGTCTATGTGTGGGAACTGGTCTAGGTATCCTTTACCAGTTACCTTGTGCCACACCTTAGAAACAAGGGACCTGTCCAAGCTTCCTTCTGATGGCCAACCCACTTCTAATGTTGGCCAATCTATTTCATGCAAAGTTCTAAGTTTCCCTGGTGTCATAGTAACCCCGTAGTCTCCACTAAATCCTTCCTTGACATAGTTCCTAGTGGAGTGGGCTTACTTTGTGTCTGACCCATGTCTCCTCGAGACAAACCACCACGCTCACACCACAGAACAAAGAACCGGTAAAAAGGGCACACACACACTTTTTCAGTTTACACCAGACCAGAATCAAAACCAAAATCGGAGTATCCAGAAATTCATGCCATGTCAAAACCAAAACCAAAGTATCAAGCAATTCAAGTCAAAAACAAGAACCAAAGAGCTGGTACAGGCACGCCATGGGTGATCAGGCCACGCTTCCACTCAAATGGAGTGGGCAAGTTCCAGAGACCAGTCTTACCAAGTTTCAGATGTCCAGACTTGAAGTGCCAGTTCCTTCCCGGTGTTCAGCCACTGCGTTGATCCTCCGCGAGGGCCTGTCATGCACTGCTCTGACGAGGTGTTCCACCAGGGCAATTGCCTCCCTGGGAGCGCTCTCAAGATCCACAACGCTGGAGCTAGTCAGAATCCCCTGCAGGGATGTTCCACATGGCAGGCCTAAGCAGTCTAAGAGGCTGCCTTGACCGTCCGTTAATCACCTTGATTCCCAGTCAGGGAACCAAGAAATGTAGCAGAACAAGCCGCAGACAAAACTCCTCAGACACTGGATTAAAGAAGGAAGAGGTTTTTATTCGGCCGGGAGCGTCAGCAGATTCGCGTCTTAAGAGCGGAGCTCCCCAAAGACAGAGTTCCTGGCCCTTTTAAGGGCTTACAACTCTAAGGGGTTCCACGTGAAAGGGTCATGATGGATTGACAACACATGTGGTTAGAGTAGGGGGGGGTGGTTAATCTTTTAACCTCAGGCCAGGTCATCAGTGGCACCAGCTGGTCTTGCCTCTGACTTCATTCGTGTTGTTTTCCAACTTTTACTTCCTCCTCTTCAGAGAGAGGAGACAGTAAGAGAAATGGCTTCTCTCCTCAGTAAGCTGTTCTGAGTAGTGTGATAAAATCTTGCACTGTCCAGGACATAAATCCTTCCTTTGTCCAGCATATCCACACTGTAGACACTACCTGCCTTTAGTCACTTAGTAGCCATCTTGGTTATGAGATACTGTTGTGGTATCACACTGCTTATGTTCAAGTAATCCCCCTATTTTTTTAAACTTAATTGTTCTATTTTATTAGTCATGTGCTACATATGATGTTCTAGTCAAGACAGTGCTCCCGTAAGACTATAATGAAGCTGCTGGGTGTGGCAGTGTGTACCTGTGGTCCCAGCTACTCGGGAAGCTGAGGCGGGATCGCTTGAGCCCAGGAGCTCAAGGCTGTAGTAAGCTATGATCGCACCACTGCACTCAGGCCTGTGCAACAGAGTGAGACCAGCTTTCTTAAAAAAAAAAAAAAAAAAAAAAGGACTATAATGAAGCTGAAAAATTCCTATTATCTAGTGAAAATGTACTCATTGTAATGTCATAATGCGACACATTATTTATGCAAATCTATGATGAAAGAAATAAATCAGGCAAAACACCATAGGCATATTTCTGAAAAGAGCAACATCTCCCAAAGAGACTGAGGTAGGTCCTTCAGGAGGTATTCTGGAAGAAGGCATTGTTGTCATATAAGATGACTGCTCTACATAGGTTACTGCTCCTAAAGATCTTCTACAGGGACAAGATGTGGAGGTAGAAGACAGTGATATTGACGATCCTGATCATATGCAGGCCTAGGCCAATAGGTGTGTGTCTTAGTTTTTTAAAAAAAGTTTAGAAAAGTAAAAACAAAAATGTAAATAGAAAAAACTTATAGAATAAGAACATAAAATATTTTGGACAGCTATACAATGTGTTTTAAGCTAAGTGCTATAACAAGAGTCAAAAAGTAAAAAAATTAAAAAGTTTATAAAGTTAAAAGTTACAGTAAGTTAAGATTAATTTATTACTGAATTTAAAAACTACTGTTAAATTAAATGTAGCCCAAGTATAGTATTTATAAAGTCTACAATAGCGTAATGTCCTAGGCCTTAACATTCATTCACCACTCACTCACTGATCCACCCAGAGCAACTTCCAGTCCTACAAGCTCCATTCATATTAAGTGCTCTATACAGGTATACCATGGTTTTTTTTTTTTTTTTCTTTTTAAAGAAATGGAATCTTGTTATGTTACTCAGACTGGCCTCAAACTCCTGAATTCAAGTGAGTCTCCCGTCTCACCCTCTCGAAGCAGCTGGGACTAGAGGCACACATGACTACGCCTGACTCCATTAAAAAAAAAACCTCTTATACCGTAATTTTACTATACTTTTTCTACATTTAGATATGTTTAGATACACAAATACCACTGTGTTGCAACTGCCTACAGTATTCAGTATAGTAACATGCTGTATAGGTTTGCAGCCTAGGAGCAACAGGCTATACCATATAGTCCAGGTGTGTTGTACACTATATTATTTTGGTTTGTGTAAGTACACTCTATGACGTTTCTCTAATGATGAAATCGTCTAACCATGCATTTCTCAGAATGTAACCCGGTGGTTAAGCGATGCCTGATTGTATTAACTATTGTTCATCTCTTACTGTGCCTAATATATAAACTAAAAATTATCATCATAGGAATGTATGTATAAGAAAAAATACCATAGCATATATAGATAGGGTTCAGTACAACCAGCAGTTTCAGGCATCTACCTAAACTTCTTGGAACGTATCCTTCCAGGATAAGGGGGGACTACTGTGATTGAGTTAAGGATCTTGAGAGATCATTTTGGATTATCTGGGTAGGCCCTAAATCCAATGACAAGTGTCTTTATAAAAGACACACAGAAGAGGAGGTGCAATGTGAAGATGGATGCAGAGACTAGAATAACGTGGCCACTAGAAAAAAATACAGAGGAGAATGTGATGTGAAAACAGTGGCAGAGATTGGAACACTCTAGCTACAAGCCAAGGAAGGCACCACCAGAAACTAGAAAAGGCAAGGAAGGACTCTCCCCTAGAGCCTTCAGAGGGAGTATGGCTCTGCCAAAATCTTGATTTTGGACTTCTCTCCTCCAGAACTGTGAGATAATAAATTTCTGTTGTTTGAAGGCATCCAAGTTCGAGTATTTGTTTCAGCATCCACAGCAAACAAATACAGGCGAGAATATAATTCACGGTACATTATATTCTTTTCCTTTAAGTACCATTAAAAACAAAACAAAAATATCTGAGTTAGATTCTGCTCTACACAGATCAAAGAGGTACTAGTAAATAATTTGTGAACAGCTGTAAAGTTAAAATAGCTCAATTTCTGTAAACTTAATGTTTAATGATGTTTTAATACAAAACTATCCCTTCAATGACTGAGACGTATGACTCTTTAACCTACTAAGAAATTACTATAAGAAAATAATTATGTTGTAAACTATCTTTCATTTATCTTCACGTATCTTCTGACTGCCTGACAACTAACATCAAATTTTATCATATTTCATGTACCTGTCTCCTTTCAGAGTAAACTGCTTAATGTCATCTATGTCTCCCTGTTAAGTCCTTTTTATCTTGAAATTAATTTGTTTTCATGTTGCCTGATGTATAATTAGATGACACTTGGTACTGTGTAACCTACAACTGGGAGCACAACTCTTAAAGTGGCTTAGTTTCTGGAAGTCTTGCCATCAAGATAAAGCTAAATTAAATACAGGAAATGACACAACGAGTGTCTTTCCAGCTTTGAATAAATTCAGAATTGAAGTCTGGCATCACGAAACAATCTCTTCCAAACCTTAAGTTCTATTTTTAACCATTTAAGTGGCAGATGCCAGGTTATTTCAAAATGTCACATACTGTTTTCTTTCTTCATTTGGATGAATGATACAGTGGAGTTCATGCTCTTGCAGGGTCCACCGGTAGGAAGTCCATTCATGAAACCATCAATGTCACTGGTTGCCACAAAACATTTGAAGGAAGAAACTGGCAGATAGAACTAGCACTCGTGGCAACGGAAGGTAGGACTCCCCAACCTCTCAGACTCGATCCCCCATTACTTCCGCGTTGGAATCCGCGACCCTCTTCCCAGAGTTTTCCTGTGGCTTAGGTAGGTCAGCCCTGGGGGCGAGCCAGAGCGGGCACCCGCGCGCCCAGGGGCTTGCCAGCGCAGACCCCACTCCGCCCGCGAGTAGCTTAGTTGGTGGGGAGACTTGAGCTCTCACTTTCGGCCCGCAAAGGCAGATCTGCCCCGATCCCCGCAGCCCTCCCTAGTCCCGGAGACAGGTGTGGGCCGCGGAGGGAACTGGATCCGGGCCAAAAGCCCACCCGCAGGCGAGCGACCTCGCGAGGTCCGGCCCACCTTCCTTGGGTTGTAGCGGACGCCGGCAAGCCCAGGTCCAGTGAACGTGGGCATCTGCCCGGTGACGGATTTTCAACCCACCGCCAGGGCTAAGGCTCCCCGCCCACCAGCGAGCCACTTTCCCGCGCGGACACCTCTAACTCCGGCAGCCCAGGCTGGGAACTCGGAGATCCAGAGTGACCTCCCCTCCCCTCCGCGCACACGTCAGCGCTGGCGTCGTGGAAGCGCCGTAATGTCCCGAAGAAGCGCGTCTCCAAACTTGCACCCCGCTGCCGCAGCTTCAACGGAGAAATCCCTTGCCCCAAGCACACGTCAGCCCTGCCCGCGGAGTCATGGCACAGCAAAAGAGAGGCTCTCCATGGAGATATACTCCAAAAGCGTGGGTGGCTGTGCCTAAAGGTTTGTTAGAGAAGGACAGTCAGTGAGGCTTGCTGGCTGTGGCGCCTTACGACGCTCTCTCCGACCCCTCGTCATTCAGAAGGTTCTGCAGGTCTCGGCAGCGGTGGGCTTGTCAGCCCCATCCGGCGGCCAGCCTTCCTTGCCGGATCGCCCACGTTTGTCGGCCTGGTCCAAGTTCTTCGTTTCAAAGCATCTGCACCTGCGAGCCCGCGGGCGGAGGCGCTGGGGGCGTTTGTGCGCGTGTATTCTGAGGCGCGTGGTAGTGATGGCGGCGCTCAGTGAGACTTTCCTGTCACTGGATACTACTACTCCCAACCGTCCTCAAAGCCGCCGGAGCAACCCCCAGGTCTTTACTTTACAATCGGCAATTTGACTTGCTCTGCTGCATGTCTGGAGGGACCAAGGAAAGTGTGGAGACGCTCCAAGGATTAGGTGATCGGAGCTTGAAAAGAAAAAAAGCCAAACAAATAAACAAAACCCACCCACCCTAACAAATATGAGGCTGCTGGAGAGAATGAGGAAAGACTGGTTCATGGTCGGAATAGTGCTGGCGATCGCTGGAGCTAAACTGGAGCCGTCCATAGGGGTGAATGGGGGTAAGTGCTGCACCTCTGCCGGCTCCACCGCGGCTCCCACTTCAGAACTAATTTGTGAGTCTTGGAAAGGTGGGGCAACCCTCATTGCAAGCGCTTGCCAATTTCAGGGGGCACTGACCAGCCTTTGGCCCTTTTGCTGGTTTTCTAATTTACCAACCCCAGAGGGAACTTGTAATTAGGAACGGGGCAAAGGAATTTGAGCGCAGGTTGCCTTTTCCGTAGACAAACAATGACTATCCTGAGTGTCAAGAAG
The DNA here is from genome assembly GCF_028885625.2 of Pongo pygmaeus. NCBI lineage: Eukaryota > Metazoa > Chordata > Mammalia > Primates > Hominidae > Pongo > Pongo pygmaeus. The sequence goes on along the minus strand of NC_072376.2, from coordinate 159,414,011 downwards.
TGAGGTTACAGAGAATGAAACTTACTCCTCTTGCCTTCAAAGTAGCATCCTATCCCAAGGGAATCTAGGTTGCCAAGAGTTCGGTATCTATCTTGGAGTGGACCTCATTATCGAGTCTACTTTCGAGTCCTCCCCGCCCCCACATTAAAAAAAAAAAGTGGAGGAAAAACAAGAAAAGGGACACCTCCGCCCCCAACTCAGATTTTATGGCCCACATGTTGGAGAGTGATGATTTGCTGTAGTTGCTGGCGCTCCAGAAACTCCCAAGCCGACTGACACGTTGCACTGTTTCATTACAGGGCACTTCATTACAGCATACTTCCGTGTGCTGCCGGGATTCAGTTGCTATACTAGCAGTCTAACAGATACAGACTGTTAAACTATGTGTAGTGTAGTGTAGTGCGTGTTTTGGCAAGGAAATGTAGATGGACTGAAAGCACACTTAGATCTCTGAATAGTGGGAGCTTTGTACTGGAGATGATGGGCGCTGGTGGGAACATTAGAAATATTAGTTTTTTATGCCCCCCCAACACCTTTAGACAATCTTGTACTACTTTTCATAAACATTAATTGAATTTATTCAATTCGCTTGTCTTTTTGACCTTGTTTGTCAGTTTCCAAGCTTATTGACAGGCTTAATACCTAACACATGCAACCGGAGAAAATAAGGACAGAGGTGAACAGGCACAATCTTTCATAGTAGGAAGCGCTCAGGAGGATATTTGAAGTTATTTTTATCTTTTTGTTAAAACATGATGGAAGTGAATGAAATGATCTCTTAGGAGAACAGTAGTGGTCCCTTCTCCCCTTAACCTCCACCCCATTACTCTGTTTAGAAGTAGCTTCCGGGAACATTTTAAAAGGAATTATTTAAACCAAAATTGTGGAGATGAAGGCTTGTTTGTTTTAAAATTTTGTTCTTCTGTATTCAACTTAGAACAAAATGTGTAGAATATGTAACTATGAGAATAAAGCAGTTATTCCTGGTGGTTTCTCCCTCTGATTGATGATAATAGTTTCTTCTTTAACACGGCTGCTCTGTGAACTTTTGGGAAACTCTTGTGAAGATCAGGTCTGTCAAATGAAGACCCCCCCCATCCCCGGAGCTAAATGAATAGTAAGACTTAGAGTACCTTTGCATGATCTGCAATGCACACTTCACTAGCTATCGCTTCTCGTGTTAGATCTCTTATTTGCTCAGTTTTGAGATGAAATTACAGAGGATGTATGATCTTTAACTTTAAATCTGCAGGGGCTAAGTTTGGCAAAATATCTTTTACCTTGCATTCCCAAATATTCTGTGGGAAGAAAGGTGTTGAATGCTGAACAATTTCCGTGGGGCTTTTGTGCAGTGGCGTGTATGAGATAGATTCTGCAAACTTGTGTGTTCCATAGACTCTGCTTGTTAATATTTTGGTACATTATTGTATCATAGAAATGCCATTTCCCATTTTCACTAGTCCTTTTGTCTTTAATGTAGGATAATTCATTCCTTTGTTTAATTATAGTAGAATGTTAACAGTGGGAGGGGAACTTTTAAAGTGTTTTAAGCCAACATGCTTCTTTTACAGTTGAAGATACCAGGTGACTCTCTCTAGGTTAAGGTAGGTAGCTTAGGGAAGAGGAACTATTGGAGACCGGGGTATTTAAAATTCCTGGGAAACTTCTACTTCCCAAGCAAGCCAGATTCCTGTACTTTAAAATCTGTTCCTGAATCACCCTGCTTAGCTGCTGAAGAAATATTACTTGTGTGAGCTGCTGAGACAGATTCACTCACAAATATAAAGATAATGTACTTCTTATAAAAGTTTTTGAACAGCCTTCACTGCCCCCAAATGTAATGCCTTTTGCACTTGCCTTCTCCCTTTCCTTCCCTTTTCTTAGATCTCAGCAAAATGATTTGTGTAAATGCCAGGCATATTAAATAATTTATTACAGCATTTGAGGAAATCTTTGTTTCTTTTATTCATTGTTGTGCTACAAATGCCTAAGACATAGTAGGTCCTCTCTCTCTCTATATATATATAATATTATAGATTATGTTAAATAATATATTATATATTATCATATATATTATGTTATATATTGTACATAATGTTATATATTATATAAAATATATTATTATATATAATATATATTCTCTCTCAGAGTGGCCTTGAGATATTATGTATATTATATATTATATACATTATTGTATCATATATTATATATTATGTTATATACATAATATATATTAATTATATATTATATTATATATATATGGTGATTTTTCCTGAGCTTGGTCTTCTGTCCATATATCGAACAAGTGGAGGGTTTCAGGCTATGGAGGAGCCATGATTGTTGTCCTGTTGTTTTGCTTAAGTGAGTGTATTAGTTTCTTAGGGCTGCCACAACAAATTACCATGAACCAGGTGGCTCAATACAACAGAAATTTATTATCTCACAGTTCTAGAGGCCAGAAGTCTGAGGTCAAGATGTCCTCCAAAGGACATCTGGGAAAGAATCCTTTGAGTCTTCTAGCTTGTGGTGGTTGCCAGCCATTCCTTGGCTTGTGGCAATATAACTCCAGTCTGCACCTCTGTCATCACATGGCTATCTTCCTTGTGCATGTGTCTGTGTCCAAATTTCCATCTTTTAAGAATACCAGTTATTGGATTAATGTCCCTCCTAATCCAATAAGACCTCATCTTAACTAGATTACATCTGCAAAGACCCTATTTCCAAAAATGTGACATTCACAGGTTCTGGGTGGGCATGAATTTTGGGATTCCGGGGACACTATTTAATCTAGTACAAGAAGACTGAATAGGATGCCAAATACGAGATGGTCTTAGGTTTTTAAATGTTGCCATGTAGCAAGATTTCTCAGCCTTGGCACATTGACATTTTGAACATGATAATTTTTGTTGTTGGAGGGGCTGTTCTATGCCTTCCAAGATGTTTAATAGAATTCCTGATCTCTGCCCACTAGATGTTAGTAGCACATCCTATCCCCCAAGTTATGACAACCAAAAAACATTTCTAAACATTTTCAAATGTCCATGGAGGGCAAGATTTCTACTGCTGGAGAACCGCTGCTATATAGGTGTAAAATGTCATTTTGTCAAGACTGCGTTTTTTGAAAGAATGTTGTTTTTTGTTAGCACATTAGGTCTTCAAGCCAATTGTGTACATATCACAAATGATACTTATATCCACTCACAAATGATACTTTTAAGTATTGTTCTCGCAGTGTTAACACATTTGAATGCTGCCTTCCTAACTCCAGAGAGGATTTCCTGGAAGGCAGGGACCAGGCCTGGCTGGGTCACCACATATCTCTAGGGCCTAGCACAATTTAATAATAATTAAGGTCATAGCAATTTATTATTAAGTACTTTATATGCATTATCTCATTCACATAGCAAGTGCTCAGTAAGTATTTGTAGAATGAATACTCTTGGGCAGAACTGAATGCATGTGTGATTACAAGCTTTTGTTTCTGATATCCTGGAAGAAATGAAATAATATTTGCTAAAGAGAAGGGAACTTCTTCCACTGATTCTCTTCTTTGGGCTCGGGGGTATTTTGATTATTATATAAGTGCTGATACCATGATAGATATAATTAGGACCTCTATTGAAGGATGTTGTTACATGCTCTCCTGTGTGCTTCTTTATTCTTCTGGTCTGAAGATACCGTGCTGAGCAAGGCAGCCATGGTCCTTGCCCTCTGGAAAATGCTCTCTGGAGTTAGGCTGCATCACACAAATGCTTACCTCTGTTGGGACAGTAAGACACTAGGGGTGACACTGATATCTAAAGTACCATTTGTTGTCCTGCAGTAGATTATTATTATTATTATTATTATTATTTTAAGACAGAGTCTTGCTTTGTTGCCCAGGCTGGAGTACAATGGCATGATCTCAGCTCACTGCAACCTCTGCCTCCTGGGCTCAGGTAATCCTCCCACTCAGCCTCCCAAGGAGCTGGGACTACAGGCGTGCACCACCATGCCTGGCTAATTTTTGTATTTTTAGTAAAGACTGGGTTTTGCCATGTTGGTCAGGCTGGTCTTGAACTCCTGGCCTCAAGTGCTCTACTCGCCTCGGCCTCCCAAAGTGCTGGGATTACAGGCGGGAACAAATAGATTCTTCTTTTGTGCCAAGTTATCTACTAAAATTCTTTTCCAACAATAACTCTTTTTTCTCTTTTTAGGACCACTGAAGCCAGAAATAACTGTATCCTACATTGCTGTTGCAACAATATTCTTTAACAGTGGACTATCATTGAAAACAGAGGTACTGTCATCTATGGGACACATGAAAAGCAGGGAGAAAAATTTAATTTCTACTTACCTTAAATTTCAGAGTCCTTTGGTAAAGCTGTTTATAGCTATAATCTGAAGGATTCACTATAGCAGAAGATAACTTGGTCGGCAAAGGACTTGTGTTTCATTCCTACATACGTGTATTATAAAAGCTGTACAGTTGAGCAGCATGGGCCCTGAGGATGTGGTTATAATGAGTATGTTTTTAATATGACAGCTGAACTGAAGCATCTACTTTAGTTCTTCCTCAACTTATGGTGGTAACTACAGTGGTGCCTGCTATGCCTGGGCACATTTGAGCTGTTGATGTTCAGTTTGGTTTTCATAACTTTTGTGGATCATCTTTGGTTCCCAGGACTCATGCTGTCCAAATAATGCTTAATTTGTCATAACTTTTAACTAATTTTTGTTTAGAAAAGCTTATTGTTCCTTAGCATATCTATTAAATATTAATAGATGTTTTAAGAGAAATATTGATGTTTTTCATTTGACACGTATATGTATGTGTCAAATGTGTGTGTGTGTATACACACACACACACACACACACACACACACACCCCACACCCGTATATATGTAGTGTTATTTACTGATTTACTGATTCAGGTTTCACCGAACATGAGATTCTCTTGGAAGTAAAGAAATCCAGACATTTTTACATTTACGTGGGATAGAGGAATGAGTAGAATTTATGATTCTCTTTTAACTTACAATGGAAGAAAAAAAAAGAGGAGAAAATACCCATTTGCTCTTGAAGAAATTACATAAAACTATCATTCTAACATCCTGTTCTTATATAGATGGGAATATCTCACTATAAGAAGGTATTTTGTTTTTGGAAATGGCTTTAAAAATTAAAATTCTAGTCCAGCATCATGTCTTACCTTTATTTATTTTAAGTGTGATTGGAATGGAGACTAAATTTAGTTATCTCCTTCTTAGATCATCCTAGTAGCAACATGGAAAAAATATGACTTTACTAAATTTATGTATTCTGTAGCCATCAGTTGGTATAAATCTTTTCATTGTTTTTTTTTTTTTATTTTTATTTTTTTTTTTTATTTGAGACAGAATCTCACTCTGTCGCCCAGGCTGGAGGGCAGTAGTGTGATCACGGCTCACTGCAACCTCCGCCTCCCGGGTTCAAGTGATTCTCCTGCCTCAGCCTCCCGAATAGCTGGGAGTACAGGCACCCACCACCACGCCCGGCTAATTTCTGTATTTTTAATAGAGGTGGGGTTTCACTACATTGGCCAGGCTGGTCTTGAACTCCTGACCTCAAATGATTCACCCACTTCAGCCTCCCAAAGTGTTGGGATTACAGGCATGAGCCACCACACTCGGCCTCATTGGGGTATTTTTTGATATACATGGGATCATTGTGTAGTGTCTATAGCTGATAAATTGTGTCTCAAGAATTGTAAATATTTTCTGTGATTACCTACTTTTCTGAAAATAACTGACATGGGATGAGATTTCCAAGTATGTCAAATTCCAATTTTGGTATACAATATTGATATGAGAGGACCATAATTACTACTTACAGGGCACAGGCTTTTTTTCTGTCAACATATGAGTTCTAATATTTGTTCTCAAATGTGGGGCACAGTGATACAGAAAGATATTTGCTACTACCATAATGTTGGACTGATCTTGTTTGGAGGTCTTCCTGCTGACCTTGGCTAATGCTCTTTATGGAGCAGCTTTCTAACCCAAGTCCTTTACTTGGGACGTTGCTCTATGTCCCCTGGTGGCTGCTTAATGGCTACAGCTATTACTCGTACCATGGGAAATCCAGAAAGCGACTTGATTTCTCTCACTCCTTAGCTTCTTACTTAATGCGATTCTGTGAAGCAGCCAACTTTGTGAGATGCAGGAGTTGAAGAAGGAAGAATGCCACAGCTGTCAGCATTTCTCTAAGGACTGACTTCTTTTGTAAGCACCTGAGAAACCTTCAGTCATCCACCTAATTTGGATCTAATGAAATGCCGTGATCTTGTGCTTTATCATGGTATCTAAGCAGCAATCAAAGCCATTTCTTCCATCAAAAGCCCTTTTCAAACGAATACAACATTAAGTCATTTTCAAAAGCCATTTAACTTAAGATGTCCTAGATTGTATCATTGTGTAATATTAAACCACTTCTAAACCCTGCTAATTTCATGGGTAACTTGTAACTTAGGAGGTAGCAGTCATATTTGTTTACTAGTTAGTAATCCTAAATTCATTTCAGTGGGGATTACAATTTATATATCTTATTAGGTCCTAAAATAGTTCATTTTTGCACACAGGAGACAGTGAATTATTATTGACTTGAGTTTATTTGGAAGCATTTGTGTTGGTCCCATTCAAGTTTGATTTATATTGAACATTTCTTATATGACTCATACATTGATTTAATGACATGTATTCTAAAATTTGTTTTAGTAATTTGTTAAAATTATAAAGGACACTGTGCTAATGCAATGCTGAGTCTTCAGTTTTATGACTATTAATTTCTAGTTTTTTGAAATTTTGTTGTATTGAAGTGAAATATGGTCACATTTAAAATTCATATTTAGTTCACTTCAAACCTGTAGTTTCAGAGGATTTGTCACTTAGCCGACTGTGGCAGGGTGAATTCGTTTCAACAAATATCAATTAAGTACTTATGGCCACAAGGCACGGTGCTGGGGATAGAAACAAAGGTGAGCAGGAGACTCAGGGGCTGAGAAAAGGTCCTGAGTAGGGCAGAAGATGCAGGTTTTTCTTTATTTTTCTGTAAAAATTATTATTTTTTATCCTATTAGCAGAAAAGCAAATATAGCAAACTCTAAACTTTAGACTCATGCTGTTTGTTTCAAGCCCAGAGCTATGAGCCTGACTCTCGGCAAATGAATGAGATGGTCAGATAAAGGGTTACAAGAGAAATCAGTGTCTAATGAAAATATTTCTATGTCCCAGTTAGAGCCCTGGTTTTAAGCAATGCTTGATGCTGTCAATGAGACTCTGATATAATCAGTACATGATGTGGAGTGTCTTCTTAAGTTTATTTTAATGGATTTTGACCTTATTACATATGAATAAACAAACTATGATGCAGAGCCAACTTTTTGATTATTCATGATGGCATTTATTTGACTATGTGGCTCAAAATTCTACATGGGTATGTATGGAATAATAACTATTTTGGAATTTACAGGGTTTACTTGCTTGTTATTTTCTTTTATTAACTTGTTTTATCACCTTGTTTTATCTTTATGGTTGTATGCAGAAGATATGGAAAATATATGATTCTGGGATTTTGTGAAAGTCTTGAAGCTCTTTCTTAGAAGCACTTCCCTATTGTTAAGAGGCCCCTTATGAGCCAACATGGTTGGTTGTTGTGACTTGTTTTGCTGGGTTCTTTACTGTACCATCATTCTGATGCAATGGCAATTTCTAAGTGTCATTTATTAGGTCAGCAGTATTTTCTAAGCACATTTTAGTTTTTATAACTTGTTTCTGTTGTAATAAAAGTGGTATTTACTTATTATAGAAAGATTAGAAAGATTAAAAATGACTACTATTAACTATTAACATCCATTTTTTAGTCCTTTTTAAAAAATATGTTTTATATGCATAATATTTTACAAATAAAATTGGATGTGAATGTAGTATGTTTATACACATATTGTGGACCTTTGCACATACACACATGTAATCTTATTCTTTTCATGTAACATTGTATAATTTAATATTATTTATATTTTCTTTATATAGTATATAAAAAGTATACGTTACTTTTATGAACATATGATTTATTCACATAGTTCAGAATTAAAAGGTATAAAGATATGTATAAGTCTTTTTTTTTCACTCTTCCACCAACTATCCAGTTTTCTTCTCTGGAGACAAACAATATTAACAATTTCTGTGTACCTCTCCAGAGATAATTCCATGTGAAACATACACATGCATATTCTACTCCCCTACAGATTGTATTTCATACTGTTTGGCGCCTTAACTTATTTTACTTAAAAAACATGTCTTGTACATTGTTTCATCTCAACACATAAATAAGCCCATTTTTTTTTGTACACCAAATAGTATTCTGTTGTATGGATGTGTCGTGATGTATTTTTGTTGTCCTATATTGATGAACATTTAGTTAGTTTACAAGGTTTTGCTATTACAAACATGTTGCAAAGGATAAAAATATATTATTTCTTATATTTGGAAACATATGTGAAGGATAAATTCCTGGAAGTGGAATTGCTAGGTCAAATGATATATGTAGTTTAAGTTGTAACAGATATTCCAAGTACCTAGAATGGTGCCAGGTGCTCAGTAAGTATTACTTAAATGAAGGAATGAGTTGCTAGGTTGCTCTCTATAGGTTATGCCAATTTATACACCTATTGATAAAGTAGGGGAGAGATTCTGTACACCTGCATTCTCATCAACAAGGTATTTAATAGCTCATAACACTCCAATTAGATTTTAACTTTTTAAATGATTCTCCTATTTTTGGACATTTGTTTCCAGATTTTGCTCGAATAGATAACACTGTGATGATCAATTTTGTGTATTAATGTTTACAATCACGTTTTTATATCTTTAGGATAAATTCCTAGTCATAAAATTCTGGGGTACAAGAATATGAATTATATAGTCCTTGATATATATTACCAAATTAATTTTCAGAAAAGTTATGCCATTTTTTATTCCTATCAGAAGTATATGCAGTCCGGGCATGGTGGCTCATGCCTGTAATCCCAGCACTTGGGGAGGCCGAGGCGGGTGGATCACCTGAGGTCAGGAGTTCCAGACAAGCCTGGCCAACATGGCAAAACCCCATCTCTACTCAAAATACAAAAATTAGCTGGGTGTAGTGGTGGGCGCCTGTAATCCCAGCTACTTGGGAGGTGGAGGCAGGAGAATCGCTTGAACTCAGGAGGCAGTGGTTGCAGGGAGCCGAGATCGCACCATTGCACTCCAGCGTGGATGACAAGAGTGAAACTGCATCTCAAAAAAGAAAAGTATATGCAAATGCCTTAGTGTATTCTGGCTAATCATTTCATTACGGTATTTTAAAAAATAAAAATACTAATATTTGTTTAGTGTTTATCAAATGCCTCTGAGTATATTTAAATGAGATTTGGCTTCAAGGCTGTTGAGAATTCTCTGGAACTGCTGGTGCTCAAGTTTTCTCTGGAGTAGAGCTCTAAGAATTCTGATTCACTGTAAGGATGGCTTGCTTTCTCTTAGGTCTGATCCCAGGACCTAATATGACTTCTGGTAGGCTGAGTGTTTTCTAGTGGTCCTAAATTATACTCAGATTGCTAGAAATTCTTTAGATGTCATTTAGGGATGTCTTGTTACCTAACAGGAAGGAACTGCTGTGTGTATCTCCACACAGGGAGATAGACAGTGGGAAGTGATGAGACTAATCTCAGAATGTGGTGATGAGCAAATGAGTCTGCATTAACATACTGTTGATTAAACTGATAAACTTTGGCTAATGTCTCTGAGGCTGAGGATCTCTTGAACATCTTACCTGAACAAAGGGGCCATTGCAGTTCTATACTTACAACCAGTGACTCTCTGGCATAGTTGAATATGCTTTAATGATCACTTGCTTGTTTTAAAGGACAGTAGTTTTTCTAGCACTTTCCAATTTTCTTTTATTTTAGTTTCCTGTTTTGTTTTTATTTCAACACAATATAAACTCAAATGCAAGTATTTGTTAGTTTATATATATTTGAATCCTAGAGGTTAACTAATTATCCTTTTTTTAGTTGTCAAACTCATAACGTCTGCCTGGTTTCTTATGTTTAATGTGCATTTTTTTCCCCTCTTGGGGCAGCAGTGGGAGAAGCAGGCATGGGTTTGCTAGCATGCCAGAAAATTTAGTTCTGATCTTCACCATATAGTAGCTCTCAACTTCAATTTCTTCATCGGTAAAACAGGGATAATAGTATTTACTTAATGAGATTCTTGTGAGGATTAAGTGAGATAGCATGTAAAGTGACAAGCTCAGATTATGGCACAAAGCTGGTATTCTGTTAGTATTAACAAAGAATCTAGTGAATAGACTGTGGAAGGAAATGCCATTTGGAATTAGAGACTATCATTGAGGGAAATGTTTTTTAAAGTATTAATTTGTAGATTCAGTAACATCTTGCCAAATTGAGGACTTACAGCCTTGGTGCAATGAATAGAGGTTAATTACTGTATTTGGTTGAAATGTGATAGGTCTTATTAAGGTTTTTTTGAAAAGATTTATTATTTTATGTAGGTAAACATACATGTACGTTGTTCAACAATCCCCAAATCTATACTAGTATAAAGTATAGTTAGCTTAGTCCTGGTCCAGAATTTTACACATCTGATTTGTTAGGGCTTATTGTGTATTGTAAAGAAATTAGAATAAGAACATTTAAAAAATTTTAGGCCAGGCATGGTGGCTCATGCCTGTAATTCCAGCACTTTGGGAAGCCGAGGAGGGCAGATCACGAGGTCAGGAGGTCGAGACCATTCTGCCCAACATGGTGAAACCCCGTCCTACTAAAATACAAAAATTAAGAGGGCATGGTGGCGGCAGGCACCTGTAGTCCAGACTACTCAGGAGGCTGAGGCAGGAGAATCCCTTGAACCTGGGGGGCAGAGGTTGCAGTGAGCCAAGATCGTGCCACTACACTCCAGCCTGGGTGACGAGCAAAAACTCCATCTCAAAAAAAAAAAAAATTTTAAGATATTTTAAACAAAAATACTTTATAGCCTTCATGAGTAACTTTTTTCTCTTGCATTCTGTCTCATATGCATATACTTATAGATAAAAATTTTAGCTATGAAAAAACTCAAAATTAAAAACTAACTCATGTGATGTTATTTTAGTAGGGATCTCCTTTCAGGAATAGTTTTCTTACCTTTGTTTATTTTGTTTCCTTAATTTTTCCAGGAGCTGACCAGTGCTTTGGTGCATCTAAAACTGCATCTTTTTATTCAGATCTTTACTCTTGCATTCTTCCCAGCAGCAATGTGGCTTTTTCTTCAGCTTTTATCAATCACACCCATCAACGAATGGCTTTTAAAAGGGTATGTTTAAATCTTTAAAAGTGGGTCCACTTTTAATGGGGCATCTCTAGAGACATTATTGTTTCTATGGCAACTATATACAAAAGGGCTTATGTGTACTATCTTAAAAGGAAGTAAAAACACATCTTTGTTTTCCTTTAAAACAATAGTATTTCATCAAGGAGGTTCATCAAATAATTAACAGAATCTTAAGATACACCCTCATGCTTCATCCTGAGGTTTTATGACGAGCACTTTTCTGAGAATTTTAAAGAGTGGTCTTGGAAGAAAAATGAGAAGGACTAGCAGATGTAAGATCTGTATGCAAGTCAATTGGATGTCAATTAATTAGATAATAGCTGAGTATAATGTGTGTTTTAGAAATGTTTAAGGAATGAAACATACATATATGTGGGACAAACGTTACCTTTTCATTGTCTTATGTTTGATATAATAGTTGAACTTAGAGCCTGAAGATTGAATTCTGACCATATCCCTAACATACTATGTGACTTTGAGCAAAGTTTTTAAATAGTTTTTAATGTCAATTTCCCTGTCTAGAAAAGGAGGATAATCATACTTTTACTGCTTACTTACCAATGATGTTGGGGATATCAATTGAAATTACGTATTCATTGATTCAAGTTATTTATTTAGCTTCTGCTTTGTTTCAGGAGTTATTATAAATATTGGAGAAACAACAGTGAAATGCCAGTTAGTTTTGCATGTTGGGGAGTCTCAGGGGGTGTGGTATCAATAAACAAGTAAGTAGATGAGCAAGATAGAGATAAATGATGTAAAAAGAACAAAACAGTGAGATATGTGAAAGTGGTTGGGTGGGCAGGCTGGTGATTAATTTAGATTTCAGAGTTCTGGGGGCAGAATGTTCTAGGGAAAGGAAAGAGAATGTACAAAGGCTCTAGGGAAGGATCAAGCCTGTTGTGTTTTCCAGTCAGTAAAGCAGCCAGAAAGGCCAGAACCTGGTGATGTAGAGGAAAAATACCATGTCCTAGTGGTAGAAAAGTAGGCAGGAATGAGGTATGTAGAGCCTTATAGGCCGTGGTACAGCATTCGGATTTTATTCTGAGTGCTACAGGAAGCTACTGGAGGGATTGGAATGAGGGAGTGATGTGGTCTGATTTATGTTTGCAAATGATTCTTCTGATAGCTATGTGGAGAAGAGATAGTAGAGGGGCCTGAGAGAAATCAACTCAGAGAGTAGTGGTGAGGTAGCAGTTCAATAGAGAGGAATGAATGTGTGCCAGATAGATTTTACAGTAGAGCTTTCAGCAGTGATGGGTGAGGAGGATGTAAAAGGAGGACAGAGGAACCAAGGGTGACTTCTGGGTTTTAGGTATGAACCACTGGGTAATTGGTAACATCATTTACTTAAGAGGGGAAAACTAGGTTAGGAGGCATGGTGGAAATCAAGAGTGCCATTTTGGCCAAATTTAGTTTGAGAGAATGAACATAAAATTTCACCAAAAAGTGTAAAATGCCACATAAATATGATGACATCATTTTAGAGCAAAAATGTATTATGCATATCAAGAACCAATAGTTACTGAATATCTGCCATGTGTAGGCCACTCAAGGAATACAAAGATATTTACTCATTTTTGTTGTCTTCTGGGAACTTCCAACCTAGTTGGTTATAAAGGACATATATATATATATGCCTCCTAGTAATCACCAAAATGGGGCACCATGTGATTTTTCAGATGAGTGGTGTAATCAGTTAAAGAATAAGCAGTTCAGCAAAGGTTGGGTACTCGTAGAGATTTCAAAAATGTGGCATTAATGAGATACAAAGATAAAATATTTCCATAGGGTTGGCTTGCAGAAGGCCTGAATTACTGGGCTGAGGAGTTTGCATTTGAAGCTATAGATGATGGAGAGAGAGCTGTTAAAAATGCTAAACAAGCGAATAACAACATCTTTAAAAGTGGCTACTAAGGAATATTAATTGGACAGCTTGGACTTTCAATATGCTAAATAAAACAAACAATTCTGACTTCAAGATGTTGAACTTAAAGGAGTATACACTTACCGTAATTCACTTAGAGAAAGCTCTTCCTGGCTTAGTGTTTTTTCCCTTCCCCTCCCTAATTTGAAAGTACATACTTAGTATATTAACTTGAAGGGGTTGCATAATCATGTCTAAGTTGTTGAAATAAAGATATTCTGAGCACATGCTCCTTACCTTGCATAGTAAAGGGACAGAGTGAGATAGAGGGAACATTGAATAGGCCTTTGTAAGTGTCCAGATTGGCTGAGAAGCATCTGGACAGGGATGATGGTGGCAGTAGTCATGGAGGAAACTGGAAAGTTAGTTATGGTGACAGATTGATTTATTTTTATTTTTATTTTTTGAGACAGAGTCTCACTCTGTCACCAGGCTGGAGTGCAGTGGCGTAATCTCGGCTCACTGCAACCTCTGCCTCCTGGGTTCAAGTGATTCTCCTGCCTTAAGCCTCCTGAGTAGCTGGGATTACAGGTGCCCGCCACCATGCCCGGCTAATTTTTGTATTTTTAGTAGAAACAGGGTTTCACCATGTTGGCCAGGATGGTTTCAATTTCTTCACCTCGTGATCCGCCCACCTCAGCCTCCCAAAGTGCTGGGATTAAAGGTGTGAGCCACTGCGCCCAGCCACAGATTGATTTTTGAGGAGCAAGTGGAGTCACATATAACTTTAGAGTTTCAAACTGGATCATTAGGGGAAAAACTGGTCCCATTGACTGAAAAAAATATGTAAATTCAGAGGGGAAGTTTATTTTTTAGAAAACATATGAATTCTTTCTGAAGATCTGTTGTACAGCATGGTAACTATAGTTAATAACATATACTAGAAAATTGCCGAGAGAGTAGATGTATATGTTAATTAGTTTGATTGAGGTAATAATTTCACAGTGCATACATATGTCAAAACATCATGTTGTATGCCATAAATTTTTATAATATTTGCTTGTCAATTATACCTCAATAAATTTGGAAAACAAATATATAAATGCAATATTAGACATGCTTAGTTTAGAGTGGCAGTCATAGGCAGCTACAAATTTGGGAACTGTAGTTAGGGCTAAAAAATATAAACTTGAAAGTATTCCTACAGATTGAAAATAAGATTGAAAAGATGGCAGGAGAGCCAGCAAAAACAAAAATAAAAAAAACCCAAACAAACAAACAACACCAGAGTGACTGGTTTAAAAGACAGAAGCCAAATTTTAATGAACTACAACGGTAACCATGAAAATATTAGAGTGGCCTGAGGAGTAAGAAGGTAAGCAGAATGAATATGAGGAAGAATATACCAGATTTGGTGATTTGGGGATTACTGGTTACGTTAAGGTTACTATTACTAGTAGAGGGGGCAGAAGTCCCATTTCAGAGAAGTAAAGAGAATGGTCTGTGGGGCCATGGAGGCAGGCACTCTTTAAAGGTCAAAAGTGAGTCACAATGAGAAAAGTGGGATTGTATCTTGAGGAGGCAGCACCACTCATTTCACTCATTTTGCTGTTAGTTATCGACATTTGTGCATTGACTCTTCTGCCTGCTTGAAGGCAGGAATAATGTTTTTACTTCTTTTTAAAGATTCTTTCCTGTAGGATTTTACCCATAGAAGTTATATGAATTCAATATATAGTTGGCAAGTATTTTTTTTTTTTTTGAGATGGCATCTCACTCTGCTGCCCAGCTGGAGTGCAGTGGCACGATCTTGGCTCACTGCAACCTCTGCCTCCTGAGTTCAAACAAAATTTCTGTCTTTTTAAAGCTATGAGAATTCTGCTTTTTTGCACATAGAGGGGAAGGGGCTGGAAGAAGAGGGATGAAAAAGCTAAAAAGATTGAAAATGCCTGAGAGGATCTGTCCTAGTATTAGGGGTAGGGGAGACAGAAGGCAGAGAGGCTGAAGTGGGAGGCCTAGATAAGTCTTTGACCTATAAAAGTTTTACCCCAGATAGGTGGCTTTGTGAGTTTGGGAAAGTTACTTATCTTCTTTCTTCACTTCAGTTTTCTGTAAGATGGGAATAATAATAACACTTATCTTAAATATAACTTTTGAGGAATAAGTGAGATAGTACGTAAAGTGTTTAGAATAGTGTCTACTACAAATGGTAAATGCTCAGTATTAGTGATGATGATAGTAGACTCTAAGGAAGGCTCAGAGATTGGGAATTTATAATAGGATAGACTACTCTAGTAGCTCTTGGTAAAACAGATCTGGAAAGAAGACCATATTAAATGGAACGGAGTTGGAAATTCCATAAAATGGGTTTTCTTATGCTTCAATCAAAATGAGTTTAAACATTTTTTTCCTATTTCAGAGCTAACATTGAATCCATTGCATAAAGTTTAGATAATATGTTCTTACAAAAATGAATAAAAATATAGTTGACCCTTGAACACTGTGAGGCTTAGAGGTGCCAACCCCCATGCAGTTGAAAATCCACATATAACTTTTGACTCCCCAAACACTTAACTATTATTAGCCTAACCATTGACTGGAAGCCTTACCTATAATATAAAGAGTCGATTAATATATATTTCATATATTACATGTATTACATATTCTTACAGTTAAGCCAGAGAAAAGAAACATATTAAGAAAATTATAAGGAAAAAAATATATTTACTATTCATTAAGTGGAAATGGATCATTATATAGGTCTTCATTTTTGTCATCTTCACATTGAGTAGGGTAAAGAAGAGGAAGAAGTCTTGCTGTCTCAGGCATAGCAGAAGCAGAAGAAATTCTTGTATAAGTGGGGCCCTCACAGTTCAAATCCATGTTGTTAAATGGTCAACTGTAACCTTTAATCATACCCATTCAAAATCTAAGTCAGATACTCTGTGTCATCTATGCCCTGCATGAACTTTCCACTTAGGCCAGCTACCTGTTCTCCCCAGAAGATATATTCTATATGAATTTTGAGTACTTAAAAAATGTATAGTACTTAAATTTATTACTCATAGTTTCATTTGCTTGTTATGCAATTTATTTTCTGTCCTAAACTAAGAAAATAGACCTGTCATGATCTTGGGTGTGTGCACATATATAATAAAAACCAAATTGAGGATAGATACTAGAATTTACTACAGAGTCTGAATGCAAGAAGTATGTGATTGTGTCATGCCTGTTTCTATAATGTTATTACAACGTTAAAATGTCTTATGAGATGAAGATTTGAAAACTGCTCTTCTATAGAAAGAAATCCAAAGATGTAAGCTTGTGTCTTGTCAAGTATTTTTGAACTTAGGAAGTGGTTTTGAAGATTTAGAGACTTCCTACAAACAAAATGTAGGGAAAATGTTTTTCACTTTACCTAAAAATAACCTGACTATATACACTTACGAAATGATTAGCCATTTTGGTTATCTTTCTTTTTTTTTTTTTTTTTTTTTTTTGAGACGGAGTCTCACTCTTTCACCCAGGCTGGACTGCAGTGGCGCTATCTCGGCTCACTGCAAACTCCGCCTCCCAGGTTCACACCGTTCTCCTGCCTCAGCCTCCCAAGTGGCTGGGACTACAGGCACCCGCCAGTGCGCCCGGCTAATTTTTTGTACTTTTAGTAGAGATGGGGTTTCACTGTGTTAGCCAGGATGGTCTCCATCTCCTGACCTCGTGATCCGCCCGCCTCGGCCTCCCAACGTGCTGGGATTACAGGCGTGAGCCACCGAGCCCGGCCCATTTTGGTTATCTTTCAATGACTGCACTCACTATACCTTGACTGCTTTTTGAATTGTATAATAAGAGCTTAAATAGCTTAAAACAGACTCGCTCAAGCCTGTGGAATAGCATAAGAGATTAGAACCCATACATTTGCAGCACCTTGTAAGCCATGTTGCCTTGTGTAGACTTGTCTAAATTCAACAGGTCATGTGCATCAATAAATATGCCCTTATATTCATTTGCTCAGCCTTGCTATTTTAGAATGAATGTAGTGAAAGCTGTCTATGATTAAAAAAATTATTTATAGTTGGATTTTCTTTTATTTTTCAGTTTGCAGACAGTAGGTTGCATGCCTCCGCCTGTGTCTTCTGCAGTGATTTTAACCAAGGCCGTTGGTGGAAATGAGGTGAGTCATGGGGCTACCTTATTTAAACATAAGTGCATGCTGTGCTTTTATTTCAAAATTATATCATAGTTTTGGACATGAAGGGTTGATGTTGCAGAAAACTCCTAGCCATAGCAGCTTGTGAAAGAAGGAGGTGTACTCACATACTAGCATGATGCTAAAATTGATTATGATGGATGGAATTTAGGATTTCAAAGAGAAGAGCAAGGGAAATGAGTGAAATAGAGATAGTGATTTTTCTTCTACCTCAGTGGAAATCGGGAGACAAAGGACAGAGAAGACCTGGGAAAGGCATTTTTCATCCAAGATTCACAGACTGAGGACATCCAGTATGGTGATTCCTTATCTCCAAAAAATTTGTTAACAAACTAAATTGATGGGGAAAAGTTAAATATGTTTAATGGCAAGTGAGGATGATATAAAAAGAAGAAATTAGGCTAGGTTTCTTAGATGAATTCAAAGAGATTATTCAACTGCCAGGGGACTATAGCACAATAATTGTATTTGTATATTGGAGTAGCAATTGTCCAATGCAGAAGCTACTTATAGGGGGTTCTTCCTTGGTTGAAAGGCGCTATGATTTTATACAGAGGGACATTCATTTGTGATAGCTTATTTCTCCTTTTCTACTTATATTCTCTCATTCAGAAAAAAGATGTTATTGAAGGAGGGAAGATATAATGGGTTTCCACTTCAGTTCATTCTTAGGATTCTGCTTTCAACATCTATTTTCATTTTCATCCACTTTATGCTTTCCAAAAATATTGAGTACCTGCTATATTCTTTTTGAAAACAGGTTTATGGAAGTATCATTGACATATAACAAACTGTATAAACATAAACAGTTTAATGTTTTGACGTATGTGTACATTTGTGAAACCATCACCACAATCAAGATAGTGAACATATCCATATCCATATATACACCCTCAAAGAGTTTCCTGAGTCCCTTTGACATTCCTTCCATCTGCCCTTCTCAACACACCTCTTCCCCAGGCAACCACTGATCTGCTCTCTGTCACTATAGATTAGTTTGCATTTTTTAGAGTTTTATGCAATGGAATTACACAGTTTGTGCTCTTTTTTAAAATCTTTTCTGGCTTCTTTTACTAAGCATATATATTTTGAAATTCATCTATGTTGTGTTCATTAATAATTCAGTACCTTTTTTGCTGAGGCATAGTATTTTGTATAGATACACTACAAATTGTTTATCCATTCACTTGTTGATGGAAATTTGGGCATTTTCTAATTTTTGGCTATGAGCATTACTGTAGAAATCTTAAGTTTATATATAATATACCCCCTTTTCCTTAGAAATACCTAGAAGTGGAATGGGTATATCATCCAGTAGGTGTAAGTTTTAGTACCTTTTAGTCAAGGAAGAATCATCTATAAATAGTTATAAGTCTCCTATAAATAGCTTCTGATGTAGACCATTTCTCTCAATGTATAAGCACTCTTCTTTTACTACATGTGTATGTTTAACTTTTAAATAAATTACCAAACTATTTTTTAAAGTGGTCATACAGTTTTACATTCCAACCAATAGCGAATGAGAGTTCCAGTGTTCTACATCCTAGTCAACATTTGGTACTATATTTTCAGTCTTTTTAATTTTTGCCATTCTAATATGGTGTAATGATATCTCACTGTGGTTCTAATTTAATTTGTATTCCTAGTGATATTGAGTATCTTTTCATGTGCTGATTTGCTATTCATATGTCTTCTTTAGTGAAATGTCTATTAGCTCTCTTGCTCATTTATTTAAAAATTGGGTGGTTTGTTTACTTATTGATGAGCATTAAGAGTTCTATATATTCTGGATATATCTCTTTCATCAGATATTTGCTTTGTCAATATTTTTTCCTAGTCTGTGACTTGTCTTATTATTTTTTACCAGTGCCTTTTGAAGAGCAGGATGGTAGTGGAGACAGTAAAGGTGATTGGATTCTGGGTGTATTTTGAAGGTACAGGATATGCTGATGAATTAGATGTGGGGTGTGAGAGAAAAAGTGGGGTCAAGAATGACTTTAAGGTTTTTGGTTGAGCAACTGCAAGGATGAGGTTGCTGTTGCTATGTGAGAACAGGTTTGGGGAGTATTAGCCTACAGAAGCTAGGCTATTCTGGGATCACTAAGAACTCCAAAATCTCAGTGGTTAAAAATATACATTTATTTCTTGTTCATGGTACATGTCCCATGTGGGTCAGTGGGAAGGTCTTCTGCCATCCCTAAAGATGCCAGATTGATTGGAGGCTCTACTGTCTTGTAGGTCTACCTCCTGGATGGAACACACAACATTTTCACTTGCCACAGCAGAGAGAAAGATTGGAGAACCACAAATAGGCTTTTCACTGCCCCGGTTGATAGTGATACATGGCACTTCTGCTCACATTAAATTGGCCAGAATAAGTCATATGGCCTTACCATGTGTTGTCACTTATGTGCCCTGAAGGAGAAAGGAACTGACATTAGTGAATACTTGTAATGTCAGCCATATAGGTAAAGATCAAGAGTTTGGTTTTTTGATGTACTAAGATGCCTATTATATATCCAAGTGGAAATACTAACAAAGAATTAGAGATATTAGAATTGGTAGTTTAGGAAGTGGTCTAAACTAGAGATATAAATTAGGGAATCATCAGTGGATAAATGTATTTAAAGCCAAAATTGGATGAGATTATTTGGGGAGAGAGCATAGATATAAAAGAGAAGAGGTTCAAGGACTGAGCCCTGGATCACTCCAACATTAAGAGGTCAAGGGAATGAGGAATAATCAGCAAAGGCAACAGAGAAAGCAGCAATAATGAGAGCAGGAAAAACAGGGGAGCACTGTGTCAGGGACGCCAGGTGTCCTGGAAGCCATGTGAAAAAGTGTTTGAAGAGGAGGGTCTGGTTCACTGTGTAAAATAATGCTGATATAAGTTGTGTAAGGTAAATTCTGAAGATTAGCCACTAAATTATGCTACATGGAGTAAATGGCAGCCTGACCAGAGTGGTTTTGTTGGAGCATTGGGATAAAAGTTTATTTGGGGTGGGCTCAAGAAAAAAGTGGGAAGAGCAGAATTAGAGATAGAAGTAGAGACAACTGTTTTGAGGTTCTCTGTGATGAAAGGGAAAAGGGAAATGAGGTTGTATTTAGAGGGGATGTGGGGTAGAAATTTTTTTAATGGGGAAATAACAGCATGTATCCATCATGATGAGAATGCTACACTAGAGAGGAAACTATTGATGTAAAAGAGAGTATGTATGCTGGAGTAATATATTTGATCAGATGAGAGAGAATGGTATTGAGTTGTATGACTGTCAGTAGACCTTGGGCTGTTTATTTATAATAACAGAAGGGAAGGCAGAGTGTGTGGATATGGATGTGTGTAGCTGGGTAGAAGGGGTATACTTGGTCTCTTTTAATGGTTTTTATTTTCTTAGTGAGGTTGGAAGCAAGGTCAACAACTGAGAGTGATGATGAGGTAGGTAGTATTGATGTTTCAAAACGGAGGAGAAAGTGTGCAATTGCCATCTAGATGAGGAAAGTGAGTTAACTTGAGGGTATGGCAGGACAGCTAGGCTGGACTGAGGAGCCAGCTGAGATGTGTAGGCATGCATTGAAAGTGAAGCCAGGCATTGTGGTTGTGTGTTTTCTCAAAGCCACATTTAGCTTCTTAGTGTAGGAATGAAATGAGCAGATAGCTGTATTTAACCAAAGATTTCATTATGTCAGGTAGTTATTTCTATTTGCCATATAATTAGTGAGATAGAGGAGGTATAGGAGTTTTAGACTAGTATGCACTGTGGTTTTCTTTCTATTTTGATTAGAGATAAATGTGATTTGTCTAATGGTGACTCCCTTAAGAGGTGTGTAGGCTATATTGATTTAAGAGACTAAAAAGCCTTTTTGTTCTCAACTTTTGGCCAAAGTTCACATTTCATCCATATCCTTGACATTGACATAGCATTAGATTCTTCTAAAGTCTACTTACATGTTTATTCCTTCAATAGATAAATTGTTTATATTAATGTTCCATGTTAAAAATGTGGAATTTAGAAATATCTCCTTTGTTTTCTAAAAGTGTTAGTCTATTTCTTTAAATGTTTATATTGTATACCTTCATGATTATCAAGCATTTTTGTAGACCAGGGGTATAAGATATAATTTTTCATAAATCTTGAATATCAAACTTCAGAAATGAAGTTTGCAGAGTCCAGTTTGGTCCTATCTTCTGATATGAAATGAGTAGACTATTTCATATTTTCACCAGATTGTAGGAGAAAATGATCTGCAAGAAAAGGTAGTAGAAAAGTTTAATACTTTCCTAAAATAATGTTACTAGATAAGTGAATATAGACTTTTGTTGAAGTAAATGTGAAAGAAGATTAATCTGTTGTATAGTATATTGGAAAGAATGTAATCTAAGGATGGACAGTGAATTTGTTGGTGTGTGTAATGAAAAGGTCCACAAGCTGGGCCCACTATCACCTACCATTTGATGAAGGCCCTGATTCTGCTTTTCTGTGATTCTCTGCTCTGCCTTGCATGTAGCGGCTCTGTACTCACATGGATTTTAACATAGCAATAGAATTACTGTGGCATATTTCCATGTTGCATTATCCTTGCAAAATGTTCTTGATGGTGTTTATGACAAGTATGAAAACGTCTTCCTTCAGGATTTTGTGTTATCACCTTTTTCACATGTAGTTGATGCTCATGTATATTTATATATTTATATGTAATATATACATGTTTAATATGTGCTCTCATGTACTAAATAAAGTGTGTGGTTGTATAGCATATTTGTTTTTAATGATTTGGGGATGTATGCAGTTGTAATGGTGTCATTTGAAATGATTATTTTCATTTTGCAAAGTTGTTATAGAACGTAGGAGGAAATTTGTTTCTACTACTTACACATTTTTCATTTTAAATGATTTTCAGTAAAATTGTTGGTTACCAAAAGATTTTGTCATGGGTTGTACTTTGGCAAGAAGTAACTTTATTGCTTTTTGTTAGTTAAAAAAAGATATGTTCTTATAACTTAGGTTATTATTGTTTCAGTGAGCCAATTAGAATTTATAATAATTTTTAGCAGCAGAGGGAACTCAATGTATGTGCATAGCAATGTATATACAGTGAAATGCCAGTATATTTCTCAGGTAAACAAATGATACTGTTTAGTAGTAAAGCTGACTGACAATCTTCTTTTGTGGCTTTTACATTTTAAGCTATTTTTATTTAAATATTAGAAACATGGTCAGCTTCTTATTTGTGATTGTTATTTATTCATTTGAATATTTTAAACACAAGTTTTCAAAACTGCAAAGTTGTAGAGTGTGCTTTGACATGGTCCAGCTGGTGGTGATTGTGGCTGTGTGTATGTGTGTGTGCATGTAGTTGTAGTTCCTTTTTAAGTAATAGAAAAAGTAATAAGGCCGGGGGCAGTGGCTCATGTCTGTAATCCCAGCACTTTGGGAGGCCGAGACGGGGGGATCACCTGAGGTCAGGAGTTCTAGACTAGCCTGGTCAACATGGGGAAACCTCATCTCTACTAAAAATACAAAAATTAGCTGGGCTTGGTGGCACGTGCCTGTAATCCCAGCTACTCGGGAGGCTAAGGCAGAAGAATTGCTTGAACCCGGGGCGCGGAGGTTGCAGTGAGCCAAGATTGTGCCATTGCACTCCAGCCTGGGTGACAGAGCGAGACGCCATCTCAAAAAAAAAAAAAAAAAAAAGAAAAAAAGTAATAAGAGTTGGTGAATCCTAATTTTATTTCCAAAAATAAGAAGATAGGTCAGAATGTTTTATATTTTATTCTGACATGGGAGGCAAAAGATAAACACTTATTCTTTGTTTAAAACTATATATATTTGTTTAGTTTAAATTTCTGTTCTAAATATAAGATTCAGTGATAAAAATTTTTTTTGATTTTTTTTTTCCCTCCAAAAGCCTTACAAAGGTTTTAAACCTGATGAGACTTGCTAAGAGAATCCTTGTATTTGAATTCAAGTTACTTCTGCTTTACAATAACTATCACAGGGATTCCTTTAAAAAAGAAAAAAAAAATTAAAGAAACTAGAAAATTATTCCCCTATGTTTGGAGAGGGAGTTATGTGGTTTTCATAGTATTGTTGTAGAACTACTTCATTTCTCTATGGTTTGTACTGGTATTTAGTGAAAAAGCAAGAAAGGTAGGGTTTGGGAAAGAGGCATTGTCTTCTTTTATCTTAATATTGCTTCTTTTGCATGCTGAGAAAAGGAAGAATTCAGCTAAAAGCCATTGCCTAAAAATGTGAAGTGAATATGAAGCCTTAACGTCCAAGTAAAGTTGCAAAGCTATACCACTTTGCAAAATTTTGAGAGCCTAGGTATTAAAGAAGTAGAAGAGAAATATAATTAAGGAGTGTCTGCCTTCAAATATCTGAAGGAAAAAAGAAAAAGGCATTAAGAGTTTAATAGATAAAAGTCAGGGCAAGTTAGAAAGGAGTCTTTAGTCAGATCTGGGAGTAATATTTAAACTCTAGGTTATCTGTGTTTAAAACCAAGCCTGGTAATTCGAACCATGAAAATACGCACCTTTACCACTAGTAGCAGTGTCTGACTATAGGCATGTTATTTATGTTTATTTGTGGTTTTTTGATTGTTTGTTTCTTAAAATGGATTTCATGGATCACTTGCACTGGCATTACCTGAAAGATTAGAAAAGTAAACTTAAATTCTTTATATCATATCCACCCTAGACATATTGAATTAGAATGTTTAGTGGATGGGCCTCAAGAATCTCCTTTTAAAAATTGTGAAACCTATCATAGCTATAAAAAGGGTGTAAAACACATATACACAGTTTAAAGCACAATATGCACTTCTATGTCCACCATCCAGCTTTAGAAATAGAATACAGTATTCAACCAGTTGTTAAGCATCAACTTTAAGATACTGTTTTCTACCATAGAGAATAATAAGGATAATAAGGTCTTACAGGGGAGAAAAAGTAATCTTTTGCTCACCCATGGCAAGGGTCATAGCTGACATCCCTATAACAAATGACACATTAACAAGAGAAAAGCATAACAAATTTATTTACCCAAAGTTTTCAGTGACATGGGTGATTTCAGATATGTAGACCCAAAGAGACAGGGAAAACTATATTTTTATGCTGTCTGATGAAATAAATGGATAGTTGTGGAGAAACATGGTTGGAAAAAAAGGGGTATGCTTTAATGGTAATAAACTGGGGCCACTTAACAAGGCCAGGTTTTTCAGATTCTTTTCTGTGTCTCTGTAAGACCTGCTTTCCCCCTGAGTGTGAGAAAGGATACCTGTCACATGATGATCTTCAGGGGAGAAGGAAGGAAGTCAGAGTGACCTTTCTGCTTTCTATGATCCACCTAGGGGGAGGGGAATTCTAGTTTCTATGATCCACTCACGGGCAAGAGAAAGAGGGACAGGAGACATGAGGGCAGGAGAAGGTTAGGGAGACCATCTTGCTTTTGAGGCCACCTTGTCTGTGTCAGCTCAAAAATACTCAGTATGCCAAGGCACCATGCTTTAGGGTATTGTGTTCTGAGACCTGACAATCTAGTGCCTGACTTTGAGAAGCTTACATTTAGTGTGATATTACAGTATTCAGAATCTCTACTTCATGTGATAAACCTCACAAAAATAGGTGAAACATAGTGGAATAGTTTTGCCTAGATGACCCATATCATTAAATTATTGTTTTCCATTTTAGTGTAGAAAAAAAACAAAATGTGCCGCAAGTGAGGTCAGCTCCACCCAGCTGTGTGGGACAGCCAGAACTTCAGGTTAGAGATCTAGACTGTGTTTGCTACTTGCAGCATTAGGCTGTGGTCTTGCCTGGTCTAGTATTAAGACAGTGTACTTCTTTTAATGCAAGCATATTTAGCTGGCATTTTTATTTTATTTTACTTAGCAGGTTGAAGGATTTTAGAACTTTGATAGTCATGCTGAATTCCAAATACATTTTAAAGAAACATTTTGATTTGGGGTATAGAAGAAAGATAACAAGTATGTGTATGTGCCTCTGTGTGTGTGTGTGTGTTTTACTTTCATCAACGGGGCTGGTGCTCAAATCTCTTCAAAGACAATTTAAGAATGTCTCCTGAGCAAAGAAAATTATTACATGTGGTGAAGTCTTTAAGTCATAGATGAAGGTCATGGAAGTCTGAGTGTATTTAAAAAAGGTTTTCTATCTGCTTGGAAAGCAAATGAAGCACTCATTACTAACTTTCAAAGTATAGCTATGAGATTTTTGCTAGAGGTGAAAGATCAAGATCATCACAGTCCAAATGGAGACTGAAAGTTCAATTTCTGACTCATGAGTGAGGCATGAAACATTTCAGGGTTATTTTGCATTATCATTGGGGAGTTGGTCTTGCTAATCCAATGCATTAAGATAAGATTCATTGAAACATTTATAAAGGCAGTTAGAGTAGATCTAATCAGCAGAGAGGACTAGGAGTGAACGGAAATCTTATCTGTCACTCACTTTCTCCGCTTTAGCAATTACTTAGCCTTTCTGTTCTTTGCCTTTCTCTTCTGTTAAATGGGGTTACTGCTTTGGCTTGTAGTGGAAGGTTACTGGCATCCTGGAGGAATCTTATGTCTGAAAAACATTGTCAGCATTGAGCCTTCTTGCAAGCTGGCAGATGTATATTTTTTAGCCTCCAGACTGGTGTGCTTTCTGAGAAGTAGTAACAGCTACATTTCCCTCTTTAACAGATGAAAGAACAGAAGTAACAGCAGCAACAGCAAGAAATTCTATGCCCCTACTCTTCTACTATATCTACCTTTTCGCTTCAGTCTTATTTTCCGGATTTTCCGGATTGGGCGAGAGTTCTTAGGAGGTAGAAAGAGTTGACTGTGTTTGTTTTAAGCTGCTATAAAACTTGTGAAACGTACCTAGATTTCCCTAGATTTTTGTGTAACTTAGAATTTTCTCATTTAACCCTGCTGCCCAGCAAATTGTCTTCATTTTTACCTCTCTAACTAAAAGGGCCCTTTTAATAGGTTAGCAGTGATTTCTAGTCACCAATCCCAGTGGCCAGTTCTCAGTTCATATCCTCCATGACTGATACCATGGCCACTCATCTCCAAATTCCTTCTGCTTTCCTGACACTCATCTCTCCTGATTTCCTTTCCATGCCTGTCATCACTTCTTTTCTTCTTGTCTGGTTCCTTTTCCATCCCTATGGTGTCTCCCAGAGATCTGATCTAAAACAAAGTGTTAGCCCTGCTAGATTCCTGTTTCTGAATCCTTCTTCTCTCTATAGCTAAAGCCATATGACCCCCATCTTTGGGTTTGACTGTGCCTCAGACGTTAGGGCCATTCCTGATCTTGGGCGAGAAGTATTTACGTAACTCCAGCTTAACATGCCGTGGCACTATATCACCACCTTTGCTGATAGGCCGCCTGACCTTGAGCACAGAATACCCTGCCTTGGAATCAAAGCATGTGCTTAATTCCTGCTTTTACCATTACTAACCTAGTGGTTTCAGTAAGCCCTGGACCTTGCTGGCTTTTGGTTTCCCCATACAAGGAGCAATAATATTTGCATTCTCATTTCATAGGATTGCTTACAAGGATCTCATGCATTGATATGTGGAAGTACTTGTAAACTATGAGGGAACACATCAAGTAAGCATCAGCATTATTATCATTGCAGAGGTTTATCACTGATGAAATAACTGGGTTTTCTGAGTCAATATTATTGCTGTCTCAAGAACTTGATCTTCTAAATTCGCTCATTCATTCACTTCGTTCATTTATTCAAAAATATATGTCGAGTGCTTGCAATAGCTTGCTGTATATACATATTACACTTATAGAATTTTCAGTTTAGTAAGTGATATAAAACAAGCAGTAAATTGCAGCATAAGATGATTCGTATTTAAATAAATTTAATAAACTGGATAATTTTAGTTTATTAGTTTGCATTACAGGTCTTCAGGTTTTTTGTATAAGTATTTCTTGTCATAACCTGGAATATTCATGTCAGATACCCAAGATAGCCCCTTTGGGAATTAAAGGGCATGGGGAGCCAAACTAGTAATTGAAAGATTGCTTTGAGAGTTTAGAACTAGATAAAAGGGATTGAAGATTGAATAGATTTATAGGATGTTTCTCTGAAACAGTAAAGCCTAGAAAGCATCCCAGCTCCATTCCAATGAACAACAACAAAAAAACACAAGCCACAAAAACAATCAGATATATCTCTCTCTCCCTCTCTCTTTTTTTTTTTTTTTTTTTCGAGACATAGTCTTGCACTGTTGCCCAGGCTGGAGTGCAATGGCGCAATCTCGGCTCACTTAAACAGTTCTACATAAACATTGAAAATGTGTTATCAACCTAATACTCCTTGTTCAGTATCAGAATATCTGCATGTATGATGACTAGCAAAACATTTTTTGATAATTTGGTTTATTTTGATTAGTTATATTTTAAATATCAGGCTTCCTATTTAGAGAGGCACTAGTCTAAACAACAACACACTTCTAACTTTTCTTTTAGCTAATCTAATCTAATTAATGTTTATATTTTTGCATCTTATTATAGAGAATTTTATTATTTTTACTTTTATTTCCAAATTCTGGGCATGTGCCTTTTTCAAGTTCTGTAGCTTGTCTGTGCACCAACTACATGCTAGTTACACATGTATTTGTGTATATTTATGAAGTTGTTTTTCTTGAAAATGGAAGACTTATTCTTAATAATTTACTAAATCATGGAGTTATGAAAATGTCAACAAATTAAACCTCAGAAGACTTAGCTGCTTCTTTTGGCCCCATCCCTAACTAGCTCTGTGATCTTGGGTAGTCTTTTCTTCAGATTTTTAATCAATTGTATGTAGGCAGGGTTGTTTTAGATGAAAATATTTTTGGAAAAAAAACATATAAGACCCATGTAAATGAGAGGAGATATTCTGTCACTTTAAACTGTTTGCTTCTTGGTGAAATATGATCTATTTTTATTGCATTAAATTTAGATTTTTATGCTTTCCCAACGTATTCTCTTTTTATATTAAGATGTTTGGCATCTCTCAGACTATTTATTAAGAACATGGCTGGCTGGGCGCGGTGGCTCATGCCTGTAATCCCAGCACTTTGGGAGGCCGATGCCAGTGGATCACTTGAGCTTACGAGTTTCAGACCCGCCTGGGTGACATGGCAAAACCCCATCTTTCCAAAATTACAAAGAAATTTAGCCAGGCATGGTGGTGTGTGCCTGTGGTCCCAGCTCTTTGGGAGCTTGAAGTGGGAGGGTTGTTTGTGCTTGGAAGGTGGAGGTTGTAGTGAGCCAAGATCCTGGCAACACACTCCAGCCTGGGGGAAAGAGTGAGACCCCATCTTAAAAAAAAAATAGAAAAGAAAGAAAGAAACAAAGAAACATGGACAGTGTATAGGCCAAAGGAGTCAGGTTTAATCTGTATTGCATTGCTACAAACTTTAGAAGTGATTCTGTTAAACTTTACTCGCGTTACAAAGTCATCAGGGTGTGTCTTTCTTTTCTTTCTTTTTTTTTTTGAGACAGAGACTCGCTCTGTCGCCTAGGCTGGAGTGCAATGACGTGATCTCGACTCACTGCAAGCTCTGCCTCCAGGGTTCATGCCATTCTCCTGCTTCAGCCTCCCAAGTAGCTGGGACTACAGGTGCCTGCCACCACGCCCAGCTAATTTTTTTTTTGTATTTTTAGTAGAAATGGGGTTTCACCATGTTAGCCAGGATGGTGTCGATATCCTAACCTCGTGATCCACCCGCCTCGGCCTCCCAAAGTGCTGGGATTACAGGCATGACCCACCGCGCCCGGCCCGGGCTGTGTCTTTCTAAGTATTTAATGAGAACATCCTGTTTAGTGCAATGAGATTTTCAAGCAGATTATTCATGGCCAAGAACACCTGGATCCAAACAAATGGTCTGAATATATTGAGTGCACTGAGCTGCATTTTAATCCAGTGCCAAGATATTGGCCTTGCAGGGCCCTCTGAATGAGGGATTTATTTATTCCCTTCCTTCCTTCCTTCCTTCCTTCCTTCCTTCCATCCTTTCCTCCCTCCCTCCCTCCTTCCTTTCTTTCTTCACACAGGCAGAAACCGAAAAGTTTTCCAAAATATAATTACTCTGTGTGTAATTCACTCTTTCTTTCCCTCGCCTTTTTTCCCGTCCTCCCTCCACCTTTTTCCTTGTCTTCTCTTCCTTTTCCTTCTCTCCAATCTTGGAAAAATAATGCCAATCATTATTCACTAAATTGATTTTGTGACCACAGCTTGAAAAACACTATCCTAAACACTAATGGATATTTGCCATTCGTATTTCCTCTTGAGTCAGCTCCTTTGATTGTCTGGACAAACTTTTTGGCCTTGGTCTATATGCCCTGGAGGATTTCTGGCCACCTATTACTTGCAGACAGTTCCTTTGGTATTGGTCTTCAGGCTATTTTGAGGACTTTGTCTTCTGACGAATTCTTCTGCTGCTTGTGGCCAGCTCACCTGATCTGTCAGCACCTACAATAAGGACCTCCTCATCCCCCGTATCTAGTAGTTGAAGCCTTGCCCATTAGTCAAGGCCCAGCTCAGATATAGTTTTCCTCTCAAAAAGCCGCTGTAGATGCCCAGTCAGAATTAGTCTTTTCTTCCTTCCACAATACTGTGTTTGTACTTCTGTTGTGACACTCACCCTTAATCAGATATTTTTGCATATATTTGGCTCCCCAAACAATCTTTGAGTTTTCTTTGTGGGAACTACTTTTCTTTTGTATCTTTTTAGTGCAGTGTAGGAGTAGCCTTAATAAAAATGGCAGGAAAAGGGCTTGGGGAAGCTGGAGAATGATCCAGTTTCTTCCTGGTCATATCGTGGTTGAAGTAATTTCCACAACTCTATGTTCTCCATCTCTCATTCCAGGATTCTTTCATGTATTTACTGTACTACAATAAAGAGGGGATAGAATTAAATGATATCCTAGATTGGGCATATGTTTTTTTTTTTTTCCTTCATGCAAGTCCATTTTAGTTCCAGTTAAGAGAGCCTGTTGTGGGAATTATTCAGAGTGTATGCTTAATAGTGTTTCTCATTTATCGATTCTTCAAATGTGGACCCTGAGACAATGTTATTATGAAGTTCAATCTCACTATAGTTGCCTTAAGTTCACACTGGTTTGAAAATGGTACACCTTCTCAAATAGGCAAACCATGGTAATTTGACTCTGACAAACAGCCTGGGAAACTAACAATATGAGGTAAAATATGTTATATATTTATTTACACTAATCTTTGTTTAAATGCATGATAGAGTACTCTACAAAAAATGCTTTGGACTTTTATGGCCCTCTAATAACCCATTAGACTGATATGCCTAACTCTCATGTGAGTTTACAGTGAGTCTTTGTCAAAATAAGCCCTTATGAATACTCATTGCATTTGTGCAATGAAGTTGTTGGCATGTATGTATTCTTTTTGTTCCTCTGAAGTTTGATATTTCTAGTTCCCTAATTATTATTTAATTGCTAACTATTCTGTAGTGTTTGCATACTTGCTCTTAAGGATAGGCGATATAGTCACATTTTGGTATGAAAAATGAGAACTGGCAGTATAATTTAAAAGTAATGTACCATGCCCAGTTAGTCTATAAAGAGAGACATGAATTCTCTTGGTTTGATGTGATCATCTTTTTGTAGATAACAAAAAAAATAGAATTTTTGTTGGAGGAATTATGTAGCTCCCTTGAAAAAGATTTATTTTCAAATTGAGATTGAAAACATATCAAAGGGTAAAAAAAAAAGAGCCTACTTTAAGAAACAGCTTGCCTGTGGTTGATAAACTTTGGGCTTAATTGATAATAAAGGGACCAATAGAGAAGGAGAAAAGCAGTTAATTGAGTTAGAAGCTTGTTTGCTAAATAGAGGAGTCTTTTACCGGTTGAGTGGGAAAAGCCTAGTCTCAGGTTTTACAAAGCCTCTTAGAGATGTGAAGAAATGCAAGCACTTTCTGATTTCTGATCCGAAGGAAAAAAAGAGTACAGCAGAAGGATGGAATAACTCAGGACTGTTCTGATGCACAATTCTAGAAGGCACTTTTAACCCGTGGGCAGTTCCTTTGCCCTACGTGGATTTAGTGAGCTGCTACCCCTTGCACAATAAGGGATGACCTCAATCACAATAAGCTCTTGCCATCAAAATAGTAAGATCAGCCAGTACGTGCTATATGTCAGTTCTTGTTCTCAGTGCTTTACATATATTAATTCCTTTAATCTTTTGAGATAGGTATTATTACTATCCCCATTTTGCAGATGAGAAAACTGACACAAAAAGAGACTAAGAAATTTGTCTAGGTTTACAGAGCGCAAACAAGGTAGAGTGAAGATGTCAACTCAGGCACTCTGGCTTCAATACCTGTGCTCCTCACCCTCCCTTCTCTGCTCTTCCTGTTAACACTGGAGGTAGAACAGACTGCCTCAATCCACAGATGGCTTAGTGCCTGAACTACCTAGGTGGAAAAAATAAAGGCTGTGTTCAGAGTAATGAGTCCTAAGAAGTTACAGATGTGTTGATATTTCTGTTTGACTGGAAGCCTCCTTTCAGGAAGCCTTCGCCATTTCTGTACAGCCGTGTGGTACTACCCCATCAAGGCACATTTAGCACAGGCTATTGAAAATGGCTGTGTATGTCATTGAAGCTCTCATTAGATGGCAGGGAATGTGTGTTTCTTATTCACAGTTGTATCCTCTGTATCTAGTGCAGTGTTTGGCATACATGAGGGACACAGGAAATGTATTTGAATAAATTAATATTTCTGAAGAAATTTGTCTAGCCTTATAAGTGTATTGATTTAAATATGTATTATTAAGGCAGTAATTCATATTAAGGTAAACTTTGTCCTGTGTTAAACTTTTATAAAAAAATCAAGATACACAATAAGCTATATATTGTGGCATTTTTGCTTCTCTCAATTATTCACGCCTATTCTGCTTTGTCTAAGCTTTAACAGCCACAGCCTTGTGGTAGCAACCCCCAAAATAGCTGGCATAATGCCTGGAAGGAAATAAGACTTCGAATGCTTAGAAGGAAATAAAAGACTTCTATAGGGTTGACCTGGTCTGGAAGAAAATAAAATACTCCTAAAGGGCTAATAGTGCATTTTTAAAATCTATTGATGAAAAAAACAGAAATCTTAGTAGCTGAATGGGACTTTTAGTCATTTTTTTCCCTCCTTAATTTTGGATGATCTGAAATCATCTAGTCAAGTAAATATCTCATGTGGAAAAAATGATTTGCATGTTAGAAGACATTAGGAGATGCTCAATAAATATTTTTTTCTGAACAAATGATGAAGTATAATTTCTTTCCCTTATTTAAAGTAAGTGGTGATTTCTCCATGCAAGTTTCAGTATATATAGAATTAAAATATATTTAATATACTTTTTCAGGTCATCTCCTATTATGGTAAATACATTCAATATTATTGTGCATATCTTATGAAATGCTTTTACCTATATTTCCTTTTTTTTTCTTTTGAGGCAGGGTCTCAGTCTGTCACCACGGCAGTACAGTGGTATGATCATGGCTCACTGCAGCCTTGACCTCCCAGGCTCAAGCAATCCTCCTGCCTCAGTATCACAAGTAGCTGGGATTACAGGCATGTGCTACCATGCTTGACTAATTAAAAAAATTTTTTTTCGTAGATACAGAGTTCCACTATATTTCCCAGGCTGGCCTTGAATTCCTGGGCTCAAGCAATCCTCCTACCTCCCAGCAGCTGGGATTCAAGGTGTGCAGCACTATGCCTGTCTAATTTTTTTTTAATTTTTAATTTTATTATTATTATACTTTAAGTTTTAGGGTACATGTGCACAATGTGCAGGTTAGTTACATACGTATACATGTTTGTAGAGAAAGAGTGTTGCTTAGGGCTGGTCTCCAACTCCTGGGCTCAAACAATCCTGGGCTCAAGCAATCCTCCTACCTTGGCCTCCCAAAGAGATGAGATTACAGGGGTGAGCTACCATATCTGGCCTATATTTTTCTATCTTTAACTTCCATATAATTGTATGAAGTACATGGGACTGGTTTTATATTATTCTGGTTTTGTAGTTGGGAAAATAGGCATTGAGAGGTGAGATGACTTGTCTAAAGTCCCACAGGTGGGAAGTCATGGAATCCTTCTTCAGGACACTTTCATCCCATTATGCATTATCTCAAGCAAAAACAACAAAACTCCATAAATCAGCCATGTAAGATCTAGATCTTGTTTTGGCTCCTCATTAAAGTTGGATGGCTTGACATTTTTCTGAGGGATGACTGTCAGTGTACTATTAGCTAAAAACAAATTATTGAGCACTTGTACTTTATAGAGTACTGGGTTAAAATTCTGAGGAGTGGGGAGCTCTAGGGTACAAGGAAGCTCAAACCTTGTATGTTTTCACAGAGGTTGGTAATGAACTGGGGGAAAATTGGCAGAAACATAAACAACAGGTGAGTGTAAATGTGCAAGTCAGGTAAGGAGAGGGCGGAGAGGTCTCTAGAGCTTGAGTCAGGCTCATGGGTCCTGGTTGGAAAGTTGGCTCTTGGAAGTAATAGGTTTTCAAATTCTTTTCCAGTGGTTAGGGCATTTTTTTGAAAAGCCTCTCCTGTGTGGTTAAGGTATTCAAACTGGCTGAAAGACACAAGAGAATGGGTCTAGTAGAGAAGGTGCTGCTTATAGATTCTATTCTGGGGACCTGGTCAATGGAACAGGATTACCTGCATTGGGAGCAAGAGAGCAGGCTGGCTGAGGAAGCAATTGCAGTTTGGCTGACAATTTGGCTGAAAGGTTGCTTCCTTATGGTGGGTTGGTGGCAGAATTATTGCTTTGCTGTGCCCCATAGACATGAATCTAAATGGAATAACCAAATACTGGGTGATATGGGTGGCCTAGGTGCACAGGCCAAGCCTGTGTGTCCTGCATCACTGGCAGTTGTAGATTTAAAAGAGAAGACTGCCACTGCCCTATAGGGGATTCTCTGTGTTCATCTCAGTAACTCCTATTCCTTGTAGGATGAGAAAGTGAAAGCAAAGCTGAGGTCTTCTTGTACATCTCAAACATAAAAGAACTTCTGTTCTGAATTGATTTTGGTACCATGAACCCAAATTCTACCAGGAAGCCAATCCCACCCAGGAAAACAGCCACAAATATATCCCATTCTAAGAAATGTTAAAAATGGCATCTGGAACTGTAAGACACCATGCACATATGTTTTTAAAAAATTTATTTGTTTAGATATAAGGGAAAACAACTGCAGCGTTAGAAACCTTATTGGTACGTACCTACTTTCTCCTCTGAATTCACACTATTCACTAGGTCATATAAAATATTTCCTGGAAATAAATATGTGTTGCTTAAAAAACTTGTTAAATGATTAAATTAATGTGTATGAACATGTTTTGTAAATCACAAAACATTATTTTCAAAACATTTTTGAAATAACATTATGTTATTGCTATTAAAAGGCTAGCTTTAAAAAATAAAGAACAAAGCTGGAGGCATCATGCTACCTGACTTCAAACTATACTACAAGGCTACAGTAACCAAAACAGCATGGTACTGGTACCAAAACAGAGATATAGATCAATGGAACAGAACAGAGCCCTCAGAAATAACGCTGCATATCTACAACTATCTGATCTTTGACAAACCTGAGAAAAACTAGCAATGGGGAAAGGATTCCCTATTTAATAAATGGTGCTGGGAAAACTGGCTAGCCATATGTAGAAAGCTGAAACTGGATCCCTTCCTTACACCTTATACAAAAATTAATTCAAGATGGATTAAAGACTTAAACATTAGACCTAAAACCATAAAAACCCTAGAAGAAAACCTAGGCATTACCATTCAGGACATAGACATGGGCAAGGACTTCATGTCTAAAACACCAAAAGCAATGGCAACAAAAGCCAAAACTGACAAATGGGATCTAATTAAACTAAAGAGCTTCTGCACAGTGAAAGAAACTACCACCAGAGTGAACAGGCAACCTACAAAATGGGAGAAAATTTTCGCAACCTACTCATCTGACAAAGGGCTAATATCCAGAATCTACAATGAACTCCAACAAATTTACAAGAAAAAAACAAACAACCCCATCAAAAAGTGGGCAAAGGATATGAACAGACACTTCTCAAAAGAAGACATTTATGCAGCCAAAAAACACATGAAAAAATGCTTACCATCACTGGCCATCAGAGAAATGCAAATCAAAACCACAATGAGATACCATCTCACACCAGTTAGAATGGCAGTCATTAAAAAGTCAGGAAACAACAGGTGCTGGAGAGGATGTGGAGAAATAGGAACACTTTTACACTGTTGGTGGGACTGTAAACTAGTTCAACCATTGTGGAAGTCAGTGTGGTGATTCCTCAGGGATCTAGAACTAGAAATACCATTTGACCCAGCCATCCCATTACTGGGTATATACCCAAAGGACTATAAATCATGCTGCTATAAAGACACATGCACACGTATGTTTATTGCGGCACTATTCACAATAGCAAAGACTTGGAACCAACCCAAATGTCCAACAATGATAGACTGGATTAAGAAAATGTGGCACATATACACCATGGAATACTATGCAGCCATAAGAAATGATGAGTTCATGTCCTTTGTAGGGACATGGATGAAATTAGAAATCATCATTCTCAGTAAACTATCGCAAGGACAAAAAACCAAACACTGCATGTTCTCACTCATAGGTGGGAATTGAACAATGAGAACACATGGACACAGGAAGGGGAACATCACACTCTGGGAACTGTTGTGGGGTGGGGGGAGGGGGGAGGGATAGCATTAGGAGATATATCTAATGCTAAATGACGAGTTAATGGTTGCAGCACACCAGCGTGGCACATGTATACATATGTAACTAACCTGCACATTGTGCACATGTACCCTAAAACTTAAAGTATAATAAAAAAAAATTGGAAAGTCTGTTGAATGTGGTTAATTGGTAATAAATTAATCATTGCTCTCAAGAGCTTATTTGAGTGACCTGCAGTTTCTAGTTGAGTATTGAATTGTCTTATTGAATGTTGTATTATTACTTCAGGAGTTGTGATATGTTTCACCTGGGTTTAGAAAACCATAGTTTTATCATGATACCTGACAAAAGATTTAGTATTCTCTCTTTTTCTTAAGTTGCCTCACACATTCACATTTCTTTTTACTTCATAAGGCTGGGAAAAGAGAATACCATAATTGTCCACTTGATTTTTAAAATCTTCATTTTTTTAATCTCTATATTTTAAAAATTCATACCTCTCTTTTCTGAGCTTCTTGCCTTCTCTTTCCTGCCTTTTCCCTCCTTTTCTTTCGTCATTATCTCTCCTTATCTCTTCTGGTGAATTTTAATTCCTTCACCAACCAGGTCTTCACCATGCTAGACTCTTTAGAAGGACCCTGCATGATCCTCTGGCCCCTGTGTTGTTGTCATCATCCTTATGACTGTCATCATCATAGTCTCTTTCTCTGGGCATAACTGTTTTTTCAGCCCAGAGTAGGACTTTCTCTTGGATTTCCAAATCCTGAACCTGGACTTATATGTGCTTTCCTGGTACTGTGTCTTCTTCCAGAAGCCGTCGTAGTTAGACTGTCTGCTCTGGCAGTAATAAATACTCTGAAGGTCTTCTAGGACAGGAGATTACCTTGAACACCAGCTCTTTGTGTGGCAGGCGTTTCCAGGGACCACTGGGACTCCCTGAGGAATTCTGCCCTCAGCACCAAGGTGTTAGGAAGCTTCTTCCAAACTATGTGACCCTGTTTTGCTGTGACCACAAGGTCCATTCCAAAGCTTGCTGCTGCTGTCAAGCCCCTTTAGGACTCTCTGCTAGGTGGCCACTTACTCTTTGAAGTTTTGCTTCCAAAGTCCCCTCAAAATGAATCACTGCAGCTTTATTTGGATGTTGTAAAAGCCAAGGAGATAGATGGTCAGTGGATAGCGGCTATATCTCTAACTAAAAAATCTCTAGTCACAGTCAAATAAGATAATCTTCTTTAATTCCCTCCTGTGTGACTCTGTACAAATAATTCTCCATTTGATCTGGGAGATAGACACAATAGGAAGTTGTTTTGGTTATCCTAAGTTTTACTGTTTTGCTTCTTTTCTTACTTTTTTTTCCCAGTGGGTAAAAGGGATGAGGTGGGATAGTAGAAAATCGTTGACATTGGTCTATACAGTATGTTCTGGTCCCCACATTTGACTCTGTCTAAGGCAACACAGAATATTAACTCATTGGAAGGATCTGCTTATATTATTATTGAGTAAGTACTCAAGTCATATTTAAGGAAATAAAGGAAGTTAAATTTGTTGCAAGGAAATTAATTCCTTGTATCTGTCTTTTAAATTGGGCTTTATTTTCTCAAATCGATCTAATTTAAAATTTCTTATTTTCATTTTGGTGATATATCAATAACTCCCACTCTTTTATCTGATTTATGCTAATCTGATACCAGTAATAGGAATAACTTTATTTTCCCTTTTATTTAAAAAAATCCATACTTACCTACAATAGCATAAATCCCATATCTGGTACAATTTTATTACCTATTGTCCTCATGTGTACATTGGATCTCTAGACTTTTTTATCCTAAATATCTGCTACTTTGTATCTGCTGACCTACATCTCCCCATTTCTTCCTCTATCGAGTCCCCAGTAACCACTGTTTTTTTCTCTATCTCTCTATGTTTGACTTTAAAAAAATTTAGATTTCATATATAAGTGAGATTATGCAATATTGTTCTTCCTATATTTGATAGACATATAGTCAAAGTGCAATTTGAGTCCAGTGTTTCTTCATTCATTTTCTGTCTGGTTGATTTATTCACTTAAAAAAAAATTTTAGGGACAGAGTGTCTCTCTGTCACTCAGGCTGGAGTGCAGTGTTGGCATCATAGTTCACTGCAGCCTTGAGATTCTGGGCTCAAGCAGTCCTTCTGCCTCAGCCTCCTGAGTAGCTGGAACTACAGGCACATGCTACCATGCCTGGCTAATTTAGAAAATATTTTTGTAGAGACAAGGTATCACTATGTTGCCCAAGATGCTCTTAAGCTCCTGGCCTCAAGCAGTCCTCCTGCCTTGGTCTCCTGAAATGTTGGAATTACAGATGTGAGCCACTGCACCTGGCCTGATCTTTTCATTATTAAAAGTGGCTACTGAAGTTCATTATTGTTATTGCATTGCTATCTATTTCTCCCCTCACATCCATTAACTCTTGCTTTATATATTTAGAGGCCCCATTGTTAGGTGCATAAATATTTACTGTGGTTATGTCCTCTTGATGAATTGACCCCTTTATCATTTAATAAAAACCTTCTTTTTCTCTTTTGACAGTTTTTGACTTGAAGTCTA
This sequence comes from Pongo pygmaeus, assembly GCF_028885625.2. Classification (NCBI taxonomy): domain Eukaryota; kingdom Metazoa; phylum Chordata; class Mammalia; order Primates; family Hominidae; genus Pongo; species Pongo pygmaeus. The sequence goes on along the minus strand of NC_072376.2, from coordinate 159,375,200 downwards.
TTTTATCAGATATAAGTATATAAGTATAGCTACCCTGCTCTTTTTTGGTTACCATTTATATGGAATATCTTCTATCATTTTACTTTCAGCTTATATGTCTTCTTAAAGCTTATGTATGTCTCTTGTAGGCAGCATGTAGGATCTGGGTTTTTTTTTTCTTTTAATCCAATCATCCTGTCTATGTCTTTTTTATTAGAAAATTTCATCCATTTACATTCAAGGTTATTAGAGATAGGTGAGGACTTACGATTACCTTTTGTTACTTGTTTTCTGGTTGTTTTGTTCTTTATTTCTTTCTTCCTCTCATCTTCCTTTGTGATTTGATCATTTTCTGTATTGCTATACTTTGATTTCTTTCTCTTTATTGTTTGTATATATGATGTAGGGTTTGTGTGTGTGTGTGTGTGGTTACTATGAGGTTTAGATAAAACATAAACTACTGTTGTAAGCTGATAACAATTTTTCTGTCACATACAAGAACTTTAGCCATTTACCTTACCCCATTTATGTTTTTAATCTCAAAATTTACATCTTCTAATATTGTGTATTCCTTAACAACTTATTACAGCTTTAATTTTCACTGTTTTGACTTTTAACCTTCATACTAGAAATATGTATGATTTACACACCATCACTACAATGTTGGAGTATTCTAGATTTTTTTATATATTTACCTTTACTGGGAAGTTTTATACTTTCATATATATTCATGATAGTAATTATTGTCCTTTCATTTCCACGTGAGGAACTCCTTTTAGTATTTCTTGTAAGACAGGCCTAGTGGTAATGAATTCCCCCAGCTTTTGCTTGTCTGTGAAAAACTTTCTCCTTCCTTTCTGAAAAGACAGCTTTGGGGATATAGTATTCTTGGTTGTCAGTTTTTTTTTTTTCTTTCAGTACTTTGAATATATCATTCCACTCTATTGGCCTATAAGGTTTTTCCTGAGAAATCCACTAGTAGTCAAATGGGGACTCCCTTATGTGTGACTTGACTCTTTTGTTGCTTTTAAAGTTTTCTGTTTGTCTTTGACTTTTGACAGTTTGATTATAATGCCCCTGGGAGAATTTTTCTTTGGATTCAATCAATTTGGGAACTTTGAGCTTCATAGATATGGATGCCTGTATCTCTGCCAAGGCTTGGAAAGTTTTTAGCATTCTCTGTCTCTTCTCTGGAACTCCCATAATGCGAAAAATCTGTTGGCCTAGTGGCATCCCATAAGTCCCATAGGCTGTCTTCTTTCTTTTGCCTTTTTTTTTTCTTATTTTTTCTTCTGACTGAGTCACTTCTAAAGTCCTTTCTTCAACTTCACAGATTATTTCTTCTGCTCAATGGAGTGTGCTATTGAGGCTCTGTATTTCATTTTTTATTTTATTGATTGAAGTCTTCAGCTTCAAGATTTCTGTTTGATTATTTTTTATGATATCTATTTCTTTATGAATTTGTTATTCAGATCATGAATTATTTTCCTGATTTCATTAAATTGTCTATCTGTATTCTTTTATATCTTGCTGAGTTTCCTTAAGATCATTATTTTTAAATTCTTCTTCAGATAATTAGTAAATTTCTCTTTCTGTTACATCAGTTACTAGAGAATCATTTAGTTCCTTTGGTGGTATCATTCTTCCTTACTTTTTCATGTCTTATGTTTTTGCATTGATATCTGTGCATCTGATGGTACGATCACCTCTTCCAAACTTTATAGAGTGGCTTTCATTGGGGGAAGACGTCCCTGAAGATGAGCCTAAGGGTGGCAGTTGGACAGATTATAGTGGCTCTGGTTTTGTATTGGTGCAATGGTGAAATCTTTGTACAGCTTCTTCAGTTGTGATCAGTATTAGTAATGACTGTGGGTGCCTCTGTGGTGGTGGTTTCACAGCTTATTAGGGCAGGGACTTTAGGGATTTTTCTGTTTTTGTTTTTCATACAATTTGGAGTCTTAGCTGAGAGGATCTCTTTAGGTGTTGGGTCTGCATAGCTCAAAGGCAGCCACAGCAGCACTGGTATTCATGGCACAGGTGCTCAGGGTGGCTGTGGATCCAGGTTCTTGGGCTCAGGATCTTTTGAGATTGCTATTAGCACCTGGGACTTGAGGCACAAGTTCACTCTCCAAGGCATGATTGGATGCAGTTCTCTCACTAGGCTGGGGTCCGTTGCTCTGAAGCATACCCTAGCAGCCCAAACCCTGGGCTGGGATGCAGTTATGGTACTGCCCCTGGAGGGCACAGCATAGTACTTGCATAACTCTTGGGAAGAAGGGGTGCTCCAGAGGCTCAGGCCCAGGGAACAGAGCACAGCTGCAGTTTGGGACCTGGAGCCGCGAAGCACAGTGGTAACTCAGGCTCTGGGTGATGAGATGACTCTGGACCCTGAAATGGTAGAACATGGCCATGGCCCAGGTTCTGTGACACAAAGTGGAGCAGCAGCAGTAGCAGCAAGGACCCAGGCATGGTAAGATGCCACTTTGGCTTGTGGGGTGTGGGGCGCAGTGCAGCAATGACTTTACTCTCTGGAGAGATGGGGTGCTTCAGCAGCTTGGACTGTGGGGGACTCATTATGTTCCAGGTGGGTATGGCACTGTGCCTATTTGGCCTGGGGAGTGGGGTGGCATTGCTTAGCCAGGGCTCTGAATCCTTGGGATGGGAATTACTGCATCTGCTTAGCCCCAGAAAGCATGGCTACAGCAGTCCGGGGAGCTTCTGTATTCTCGAGGGTGGGGTGCCACATCAGGTGTAGTACTCAGAAGTACAACTGCTCTAGTGTGCTAGAGGGTTGGAGTCCTTTGGGGGGCAGGATGCGGTGTCACCTCTGGGGTTGGGAGAATGCTGCTCTGGTGTACAGGAGACCTGAGGTTTCCTTCCCTTCTCTGTGCAGCCATCTCAGGTTTTTGTACTTTCCATGATTTTTCCTGTTTATTTGCTGTTCTCTGGTGCTCTCCTTTAGCTATTTTGGTAAATATGCAGTTGCTTATTCATTATTTTGGGTTTTTTTTGGTGGGAGACAAAGATCCCTAACAGCTTCATATCAGCCATCTTGCTGACATCACTCTTCTGGTTGCTTTCAATTATCGACCTCACCTTCATCTTTAGAACAGAACCCCAACTTTCAGCTGGCACCCAGCTGAAATATCATATTTATCTACTAGACTTCCTGGTGTTCTATTTGGCCATGTGACTTAATTATTGCTTTTAAGATGTAAATAAAAGTATTTTATATACTAAGGCTGGTATTATATACCAGCCTTCACTTTTTCTTCATCTTTCTGCTTACTGGAATGTTGATTTGATTATTAGAGCTTGAGGAGCATTCTTGGCTCATGAGATGCCTGCTAATGACAATGGAGCAGCAAGAATAGGACGTGGGGTCTTTTTGGCTGTGGAGCTGCCATGCCAGCCTTGGATTGCCTACCTTGGGACATCTTTTACACGAAAGAGAAATGAGCATCTCTTTGTATAATCTACTGTTATTTGGGGGTAATTTTTTATATACAGCAAATTGAAGCACAATTTATATAAAATATATAAGGTTATAATTTTCAAATAGTAGAATATAATAAAGGACATTTAACATTGGAACTACACTGAATATAATTTAAAATAATGTGATATCTAGTAGGTACTGAATTAGTGAAGAGCTGAATTACTTTTTGAGTCTAATATAACCTAATAGTTATATTAATAACAATAACAATGTGGTGTTATAAAAAAATCTAGTTGTTTTGAATTTTCTAACCTTTGGATTCTTTTAGAAATACACATTAATATTAAGAATAGTTTTGTTATTTAGCTGCAGTATGCCTTATACTACGTACAAAAGTCAGACATCTAGGGGAATTTTTGAAAACATTCTTTGTGGAATCTATTTTGTTAAAATATTCTGAGACAGATATTCTGCTTTTTTTGTTTGTTTTTTGAATGTTGAATGTTTTTTGAATGTTGAATGTATACATTAACATGTGGTATAATGCTTCTCATAAACTTTATGCATCTTTGGTCAAAGGGCAACAGTCTAAATAAAAAATATTGGAATTTTTATTGTCTTTGGGTTTTTATATCATTTTTCTAACAGTTTTTTTGAATTGTGGTAAAATAATTTTTAAGTGTACAGTTCAGTGGCATTAAGTACATTCATATTGTTGTGTAACCACCATCATCCATCTCTGTAACTTTTTCATCTTCCTAAGCTGAAACTGTATACCCATTAATTAAACAACTGGTCTCCATACTCCCTTCCCCCACCCTCTGGCAACTACCAGTCTACTTTTTGTCTCTGTGAATTTGACTATTCTAGAAACCTCATATAAATAGAATCATACAATATTGTCCCATTGTAACTGGCTTATTCCATTGTAACACAATTCTTTTGTATTTACTTGGGAAATTAATCATAAATGAATTATGATTGCCTAAGGTTATCTTTTTTATATTTATCTTCTGAAAATTTTCATCTGTTTTAATTATAATGGATATGAACAAAGTAGGTAGTGTTATGATAAAGTAGGGTATTAGAATTGCTAACCTACGAAATATAGTACAAAGCTGAAGTCACAATATAGCTATATGCTTTGATTATTACTAAGATAATTGAAATCTAAAATGACCAATTTCTCTTAATAATAGATCAGAGATGAGTGCGTTGGGTATTTTGGCAATCTGTTGAGTTTTCTATCATCCTGTAAAACAATATAAATATATTGCAGGGTAACATTTGATTTTATACATTATCCAAATCTGTAATTATATGTTAGAAACAGGTAAAATGTGATATTTTAGGGTAAAATATCAAAGTTCACAAATTAAGCTGTTTTCCACTTGGCTTATATTCTATTTGTATAACAAATGGCAATTTTTTTCTTATTCAAACCGTATAGATTTTTGAGATTGAACAATAATGCCTAAAATGATACTTAGATGATGATTATTTTTGTTTTCTTGGGAAAAATGTTGGTGATATTGTGACTATGAATATAACACTTTGTCCTTGACATCACTGTTTTATTTTTATTTCTAAAGCTCATGTCATTTCTTCTTGCTCTTTCTTGCTTTCCTCAGAGGCACTTTACAGAAGCCCACTTTAATAAAACCTTTTTAGTAGATTAGTAGCTATGAATCTTTCAAAAATCCCAGCTAGAAGAAATAGGATAGGGATTTGGCATAATGGGAAGCATGCAACTGTATTTACAAATCTTAGACATTGTCCCACAATTTTGGTGTAACCCTTCAGCTGACAATTAAAATCTTTGTTTTATCAGTCATCACCCAACCCCAACAGATGGGTGAGGAATTAATCTGATTTGTATTTTTCCCCACAACTTTCTGCTACATATTGTAATATTCTATGATTAACATTCAGTGAATTCTTAAAGATGATTGATGGCCCTTAAAGATATAATATGTACATCCTATTTAAATTTTGCCACAGTAAAACCACAGAATAGAAGAGCTCCTAAGACCCCTGTAGAAATTTGAAAACAATTTTGATACTCTCATCCACTCAAAAAGAAATCTGCTAATACTGTAATGTTTTTTCCCTTGCCAGGACCCTCCTTGCCTGGTGTCATTTCTTGAGCTCTCCTGGGAGGAGATTAGTCTAAAACAACAAAGTAGCCAGATGTCTGGTTCTGAGAGAGTCCCAGAGGCCAGGCTATGGTAGGCAACAGAAACCGCGTGGGGCTGAAGATCAAAGATACCTGAGAATTACTTATGGGCACATAGTATGTGTCATTCCCATTATTAACAGTCTGAGAAAATTTGTTTCCCTAATTAACCCTTTTGTTGGAATAACCTTAAATTTTAGTGAGTATATTTCTGTTTTGATATGTTTTCTTTTATGTAGTATTAAGTGCACACACCAAAAAAGAGAAATGAAAAGGTACTCTCATGCTTGATTGAAATCTCTAAGCCGTTATTCTTCTCCCAAATAGATACGCTATCAAGTGTGTTATCATTTATCATGAAATGAATGGGCATTATGGTTCTAAGTTAAAATTATACATCAATAGTTAGGAACTACATGGTTTATATGTACAAAAAGCTGTTCTTAAATTCCTAATCTTTTTTAAGCACAAGTATTTCAACTTTTAACTGTTTTAGAGTGGTGATTTTTAGATCACAGCTTCCTGTTCTTAAAATGAATTCAGAATAAATCCCAGTGGTGGGAAATCTGTATCTTATTAATAGTTGACCTCTTTCTTTTCACACTGGTATTACTAATGAAATGCTAATTAAAAATTCTTGTTATCCTTTACCTGTTTGCTTTTATGATATAATCTTGCATTACTTAGACATGTACAAAATTGGAAAATACAAATGCATTTGCTATTTTAGGTTATTCTTAATTCTAGAGCCCCTAAAAACTTTCAGCTGAATTTATCCAAGGGATGAGTAAAAATCTAATTATAACTTTTGAGTTTTTAGCCTCTAGATGAGAGTATCAGAAAAGAAAACAAAAGATTTTGGTTGAATTTGCTACTTGTTTTTGTTTCTGTTTAACATTATCATGTAACAACAAAAGTGTGTAAAAGCCTTATTCTTGCTTTTCCTGAGAGGTAATCATAAACCATTGTTATCAAGAGCATAATTAGTCAGCTTTAGAGCTTTTAAGCGCTACAACGCATTCTTTAGCATCTAGTAATATAAACTTGGCATAAAAGCTGTAAAAATGTCTTTAAATCTAATTGGAGATATGTGTTAGCAATTTAGTGCAGAGATTTCATATTCTTTGTGCAGTGGTCAAGGCTTCTTTTAATTCCTTGAGGAAAATGAAGCTCCTAGGAGCGGTTTATAAGGATTAATTGATTTATATCTTTGTTTCTAGATTTAAGTATTGAAGCAAGAATAAAACTGGCTTATTGTACAAAGAACTGGAGAAACAACTGTATTTTTTTTTTTTTCAGAGCAGAATTTGTTGTTACTTCAGTGACAAAGGGTGATCTGTGTTTTCCACTCTTTACACCTGTGTTTCTGCTACTGGCTTCCCCCACTGTGAACAACACCATTTGCTATCACTAAACCAGTCTAGTTAACTGTCTTCCTGTTTTGAATGTAAGTTGAGTCAGTGATGGTCACTTTACCATAAATATTCCTGAGCCCTAAGTAATGGATTACTTTAAGCAAGTAATATTAGAGAAAACCATAATTCCATCAATTCCTTGAAGTTTTTTAATAGTAAGATTTGATCTGAGGCAATGCAAGTCATAGTTCTAGAACTAAAGTCCAAAAGAAAGGAGATCCAGCATCCCACAAGGCTGTGGCTCAGGGTGCTGTTTACGTTTCTCCTCTTCAGGTAACTCCACATGTGCCTCCCCTTTACCCTTCACCCCAAGACACATGCACATGCACACACACACAAACACACACACAATTTAAACAGGCATTTGCAAAAGAGAAGACTGAAAGGTAACTCCTCGTTTTGTCTTTCAGAAATTGTCAATACTGCTGACCACTTACTTCTTAATGTATTTATTTTGCATTGGCCATTGGTGCCCTGCCTCTCGCCTCCGCCTTATTTACCTCACGGGCCATTACTGCACCTATCATCTCTTTGTACAGCATATCTTCCGCAACACTCTACAGAGAAGTGTTTAATTGTGCTTTAAAAAATAGGTATTATCAAATTTAAGGAGGTGAAGAGTGTTAGTTTTCTAGTTGCTACTCTTTACTTACTCTACCTTCCTCATTCATAGATTTCTTTTTACGTTGCCTCCTCCTCTACCTTCTCATATTTTATTTAGTTTTCTTCATCTTTTAGGTGTTAATTCTGTTTCTTCATCCTATCTCCTATCTGTAGCTTTTCAGGAAGCGTTCTAATGTGAAATAAGAGATAAATTGTAAAGGCAGGCAATTCAGATCTCTTTCTAAAAACACCTTTAGCAGCTTAATGCATAATGATTTAGTACTTGCATGGCTGTTGAGGTAGTCATCTGTAAACTTTTTATGATAAAATATGTGCTTGCAATATAAATTCAGTTGGCTTTGTTAGAATGTGAAGATTTAATATGCGTTTTAATTTCTCTTAATTTTAAAAGCTTCAAGGTTGTGTATACAATCTTAAAATCTTCTTTTTAGTTCGTGATGGATTGAAAGGTTTTTTGAGGTATTTATTTTTTTTTTTACTTGTTTGATCAATTTCCATGGTTTTCATTTAAAGTTGTATTTATCTTCACCTAAGGTTTGGAGTAATAGCTTTGAAACATCTGCTACTGTTTAGAATGGTGGTCTTTGATGCTTAAGTTGCCCAAGAGTCTGAGGTTGCAAAGTGATAGGATTAGATCTTGGCAAATGGGAGTGTCCTTTCTCCAGTGCGTAGCATGTTGCTCAAGAGGGCAATTGTGGAAGGCAAGGATGTTTGGGGAAAAAAATGATCAGTACATGAATCCTTGTGACTTCTAACTCTGTTGCTAAAATAAAGATCAACATTTTAAAAAGCTATAATAGAAAATTAAGTATTGCCATTGATTATATTTAATATGAGTGGTTGACAGGAAACGTTTTAAGTGGATTATTTTTCTTTTTTTCAAGTAAGATTTACATGATTAAATACAAAATGAAACTACAGCTGATAGATAATCAGATACCTAAGAATAATGTTTGGGAAGCTGGGTTTCCTGAAGATATGAGGCTCAGTTATTTTAGCCTGGGGATTTTGCCTGGGGAAAAATGTATGTGCCTCTACAGCTGAAGGGCTATTCAGGAAGAAACAAAGTAAAATGGCATCTATTTTAACGTGTAATTTCGGTATCTCATACTTAATCTTATCCTTGGCAGAAATGTCAAAAAATACTAGCTGAAAACCATCTCTGAAGCCATGGCTATACCACCAGATTGAACTGGGTAGATAAAGTTCTTAGGAATCAAATGGTTTTCATTGGAAAAGGAAGGTCCTTTCTAGGTAATTCTCTGGAGGGAAGGGAATGCTCTGGTACTATCAAAATGAAGATGTGGCTTATTTCAAATATAGGAATGTGCAGCCTATAGAAACAGCTGGTGGGGGTTGGGAGGCACATTTTAAAATTAGTATATCACACGTAAACATAAATATGTTTCTTTCACATGATTTTCTATTTGTATTTACTCTCACTTAAATTTTTAAATAACATTTTCTTCATTTATCTTTACTTTTATAAATTTTATAAGTTTTATAAATTTTAAGCTTATCCAAAGTTGAATTGCTAATGCTGGAAATCATACTATAATTCTGTCCTTATTGCCTTCTTTACCACCCTTTAGAGACCAAATTATTCTAGCTGCGTAAGTTGCTATTTAAGATAAAATCAAGTTCTTAGTGATGGCATAACTAGATTTCTATTTCGTATATATGCTTTTCTTTTGTTTACCCTAGAGTGGAAATGTACCTCTTTAAGGAATTAAAGTGGTAAAGTCTGGCCACTATTTATCCTGTCACCACATGGCTGCTGTTGATTGTTAATCAAAAATCAAGTTTCTATACTTAATGACTTGGAAGATGCATTACATTTTGTCAAAATGTAAGAATTCTTGAAGAATAAACAGTCCCTGGAATCCCCAAAAGATAAAGAAGGAGATGTGTATAATTTTGTTGTTTAACACATATATAAGCATTAATATTTAAAATGGAGTTTAGTATTTTGTATTTATACTTTCATCAACAATATATTGTTGTATATTGTTTAGAGACTATTAAATAGCTCAGGATTTACTTATGGAAGGAAAAATTCTTCTAGTTTTTTTTTTTCTCTTTTATTTGACTTTTCCTCAGGTTGTTTAGTAAAGAACAACTTTCTTCAACATGAGGAGGATATTTACTTTATATAAAACCCTGTCTGACATGTATGGGAGTAATCCAAAGAACTGACAAGTTGCAGAATGGTCAAGCTCACCTCTTTAATGTGTTGCAAAAACTGTTAAGGTAACAGAGATAACTGTGCCAGTGAAAATCAGTGCCATAGCCCTTGATACTTAATTTTGGTTAATTATTAGAATGTATATAAAGTATATCAGGTTGGTTGCTATAAATAAGAGTGTTGGTTCCCTAACATTTAAAATTCATAGAAATGTTAGAAAAATGTACTTTTGTTTCACTGCAGGATCCATTTTTCTATTAAAATACCAGTAAAAAATGTAAGATTTCTAGAAACTCATTTTTTTTAAATACTTGATTAGTTAGAAAATGTTTCCCTAGCCAAATTGGTAGTCTCATGCTCTTTTAAATAGTATTATTTAGAATACTTCTAAAAGCACTTTTTCCTGTTAAATTAAATGTCAAATTATACTCCTTCTTTGCAACCTTTTTAAGGGGAAATTTCAAGGAATGAGACTATATTTAATTCACTGAAATGAATTATGATTTCAAACATCTGTTAAGGTGTTTTAAAGATGATCTTATGTAACGTGGTAAATAGAAATGTTTAGTGGAATATACCCTTCAGCTTTTCCTTACTTGATATATATTGTAGCTTGGAAAGAAAATCACACACAGATAAAACGTTCTAGGAACTAAGCAGCATTAAAATAAAACATGTGTCATACATGCAAACAGTAAAAAGCATGTCAGTGGGTCAGCCTTTTTTTAAAAAAACTGTTTTCAATAATCATTTGAGATTAAACAAAATAATTTTGACTTGTCTTTTTTGATTATACCGTCAGCCAGTTGTAGTAATCCGTCCACAACTTTTCTTATTGGAATCAGCATGCACAAAGGTTTATGCTTTATGGGAACCTTAGGATGTGCTTGGATTAGAATTAAAAACTACATTTAAAAGAGACATTGGTATAGGAGTACCCTCACTTTTATCCCCATGAGGAAATAGTGATAACTGCCATTCAGATCTTCCTCACACTTCTAGTCCTCTATATTGATTGAGGAATCTTTAGACAACTGGTGACCAAGTGGTTTGCTTTTTACCGACTTGGGCTTTTATATTTGAAATTCACATTTCAGTCTCATTCCTACCTACTGCTGCAGAATGGCCTTTAGACAACTAGACTTTAAAAAGTTAAAAGGCAATAAGTCAATCCCCTGGAAACGATGCAGAAACGTAGATTCAAATCATAAATAAGGAAATGCATTGGGTACATTAAACAGACATAGAAAAATGGATTTCTGTCTTTTGTAGTAAGGTAATTGGGCACCACTGCTTGGCAGGAGCTGGTGCTATTGAGCTAGCTCTAGCTGCCACAGGTTGATAGGCAGGTGATAAGGCAGCTTCCACCAGGGTCTGCACAGGAGGCCTACCTAATATGCTGTCTGCCCTAAGGGCCTATGGGAACACAGTTGGATTATTATGTTAATGCATGAGCCCGCTGCCCTCTTCCTATCCCAGCTGGGTTCCCTGTTGTTAGGAACTGCTTTGCACTGACAGTGGAGTAATATGCTTCATGATTGAAAGGGCAAAGGGGCTTGAAAGGAAAAAAAAAAAAAACAGAATAAGCCTGCACAGATATGTAAATGAGAGAAGGAAATCTGTAGGAAGATTTCACTCTAAGTATAGGGAGAAAGTTTATTAGAAAGTTCTTCTTATAGCACTCTGTAAAACCACCCATTTCTTAATTAATTTCTGGGTTTGTTTTTCTTCCTAACACTGGTATGTATGCCGTACATGGAAGTGTTTTTCTAAACAGGCACTTGATTTGTTTTAAACTAAGATGCACTAACACATTTGTACCCAGGTATAATGCTGACAGCAGTGCATTTTTTTTTGCACGTTCATTATTCTTTAATGTTTGTCCCTCAGTTATTCCACTATATTTTATAGAAAAGTTTATTTTTAAGATGCTGAAGGATTTATATTTTGTATTGAGATGTCACTTTTATTTCCCTTTATTTTTAGTGTACATTTGGAAAACTGCATGAGCTATCTTTTGGGAGTGGGCGGGTATGGTGGACAGGAAATGGTTGGGTGGGTCAGAGGAATATTTTCTTGAGTTCGTGAATTTGATATAAGTGATGGTTCAAGCATTTTATATTTAGTCAAGGTTTTTAATGTTGACACTTTAACATAGTGAAAAGAGTGTGGCCTTTGGTGTCTCTAGACCTGTTCAAATGCAGGCTCTACTAATTAAGTACTATCTGATTGTAGATAAATTATTTTACTTGTCATTTACTTCAGCTGTAAAATGGGTATAATATGAATTTTAAATGGAAAGATAAAGAATATAAATAATTTGGTGTGACATAGAGTGACTACTCATTAAATGCTTGCCATAATGATGATATTTAATTGCAGTTGTAACAACTATCATTTTCAGTTATGAGATCATTCTTTTAATATGTATAACTGTATACTTCAATGGATTGAAGATTTTATCTACCTTCTTTTCAGCAAGCCTCACCAAATAGGAGTGACTTTAGCTACAACTGGAATTTGACACAGAAAAATATTCAGATAGACATTGTCTAACTTAAAGATCTAAAGGTACCTCAAACAAAATGCTAGGCTGTGTTTCTAAAGTTAGTTTTATAATAAGCCATACTTCAAATGCTAAAAGCAAACTGAATGGAAAAGAAAATCCCATTGGTCCAGTGTTCTAGATAGCTTCTATAGTTACTTTAGTATATGCCTAAATTTAGGAAAGTTTTCGACTATCCCTACGTATGTAACTATTTGTACAAGTTCAGTATCCCTGTTCTGAAAATCTGAAACTGGAAATGCTCGAAAATCTAAAACACTTTGAATGGCAACATGACACTCATAGAAAATGCTCACTGGTGCATTTTGGATTTTGGATTTTCGAATTAGAGATGCTCAACCAGTAAGTGTATATAAAGCAGATATTCAAACATCTGAAAAATCTAAAAATCTGAAACAGTTCTGATCCTAAGCATTTTGGTTAAGGGATACTCAATGTGTAATCATTTGTTTATTTAAGCTAATTTAAAATGACAATATATAGTTGGGCTGTATTTTAAATACATCTCATGTTTTTTACTTAGTATTGTACCTATTGCATGAAGTGATATCTGTAAAGATGGTACATGCACAGTGCCTGGCACACATAGAGGGATTGAGAAGTGGTGATTGTTATTAGTGCTAGTGAATTTCCCATACCAACATGCTAGCCTGCATTAGTCATGCTGTGCAGATTTGCAAAGAGGAATTTCAGAGTCAGCAAATGCAGAAAGTTTGGGGCTAGTTATAGGCTCCATAGTCTAGTAGTATGGTTATCATATATCTGGTGAAAAAGAATTCACATGATTTCTTTAATGAAAAATATAAATATGTAAACATCATTTTAATACTCTAGTAAAAACTTTGTTCAAGTTTGAGGTAAGTACCTTGTGTTATATCAGAAAAGAGACTCCTTTCTGAAAAGGTAATTGTGCATTTGACTTTAAATATTAAGAATGAGGAGGGAAGGAAGCAACTCTATCTGAGCAGTCCTTCTTTGTAGTTATAGCAAAATTCTTTTATAGCATGTCTTTATATTACCCATTTAGTTATGTATACATGGGGTATGTGTATGGCATGTGTATATATTTATATATGTACATATATATGTATATATACATATGTACATTTATATGTATATATACATATGTACATTTATATGTATATATAATATATGCATCTGTATCTCAGAATCAGTAGTATACCTAGGGATATTTCAAGACGAATTGTAACTGAGAACATTCTTTAAAAGTGGCACTTAAAATAATGGCTTAAATTTGAACAATAGTTGTTAAGACTTTGAAGAAAAGACATTAAAGGAAGCAATAAGCCTATGAGATAGGAGAGAAATAGTCAAAGAATTATAACTTTTTTACATCCTTCTTCTCCCACCAAATAATAGTGCAAGCTCTGTATGCTGCCTGTTGTCAGAACGTATTTATACATCTACCTCAAATGTAGCCATTCCACATTGCATAGTTATATATCTGCCCCAAACGTAGCCCATCATGGAGTAAATAATAAATTCTATTTTAAAGGAAGTTTGATTTTAAAGGAATGCCTTTGTTTTCTTTTAAAGTTGTTTTGGGCTGGGTGTGGTGACTCATGTCTGTAATCCCAGCATTTGGGAGGTGGCCGAGGCAGGAGGGTCACTTGGGGCCAGGAGTTACCTAAGACGAGCCTGGGCAACATAGTGAGACCTCATCTCTACAAAAAAATTTTAAAAATAGCTGGGTGTGGTGGCATGCACCTGTGGTCCCAACTACTCAGGAAGCTGCGGTGGGAGGATTGCTTGAGCCTGGGAGGTTGAGGCTGCAGTAAGCCATGATCATGCCACTGAGCTCAAGCCTGGGTGACATAGGAAGACCCAATAAATACATAAATAAATAATCTTTGGGTTTTATACATGCTAATACTCCTTTATAGGTTGAAATGTTCTTGAGGATGGTGATCATATCTTACAATAAGAAAATTATTTCACTGTTTTTTATACACAGTAGGAATTCATCAAATGTCTGTTTACTGAATAATTGGGTTGATTTTGATGATAGTATGCAGATTCAAGTAGAAGGATTCTAACTCCATGGATCCTAGTGTCCTTTTTTTTCTCTTACTTTTCCCTGGTGCTGCTTTCAAGGAAGCATTTCCCATGTGCCCTTTGGCATCTTCATGCAGCTGCTGACTGAGTTAAATTTCCAATCTCTCTGACACCAGCAATAGCTTCTACCTCTCCTGACCACTTTCCCGCCTTCACCAACCATTTGTGCCTCTTTACATCATCCCTATGTTACTATTTTAGGAGCACAAGAAAGGCCAGAGTTGGAGAAATGATGACTGGGTTAGAAGATGTATGTCATAGGAAAAATGCCAGGATCTTGCCAGAGGGGTTTGTTCATACCCTCCTAGAAGCCATTAGCCTCTCCAGTGACTGTGCTCTCCTTCTGGTTGTGTTCCCCATTCAGCTTTGCTTTTCAGGAAGTTTCAGGAGAACCCTGAATGATTCTTTTTAATCCAAACTGCAACCCTAATTAGAACTGTGAAGACCTTCTCCATTCAAGTTTGGTTTTTCCTGAGGACTTTAAGGTACCTCCCTACCCCCAAAAATGGTTTAAAAAAATGTATTTGTTATTGAATATTTTCTGAAGCGTCACAAATCTCTAAATATTAACAAAGAAGTACCACCCACATAACAGGTTATTATTTTAAAGTCACAGTAAATTATGTCATAAGAATTAAACACTGTATTTTAAAAGCCTTGCTGGCCAGGCGCGGTGGCTCCCGCCTGTAATCCCTGCACTTTGAGAGGCTGAGGCGAGTAGATCACCTGAGGTCAGGAGTTCGAGACCAGCCTGGCCAACATGGTGAAACCCTGTCTCTACTAAAAATTAGCTGGGTGTGGTGGTGCACATCTGTAGTCCTAGCTACTCGGGGGGCTGAGGCAGGAGACTTGCTTAAACCCTGGAGGCAGAGGTTGCAGTGAGCCGAGATTGTGCCATTGCACTCCAGCCTGGGCAACAGAGCGAGACTCCATCTCAAAAAAAAAAAAAATTAAAATATAAGTTAGAATAAATAAATAAATAAATGCCTTGCTCCACGCCCTCATGTCCATCCCTCCTTTTTCCCACATTAAAATGTTTATTTGTCTCTATGTTTTCAAATTTATCAGAAGTTTTATATCTCTGTTTCTGGATTTCTGGTTTGGCAAATCATTGATTAATGGCCCTTACCACTTGGTAATGTGATAATATTGATGATGATATAGTTAATAATAGCTAATATTTATTAAGCTTATGGTGCTACTGATTGTCATGAATTGTCTTATTTAATTCTCACAAAATTCTTGTAAGTGGATATTATGCCCATTATTGAGATGAGGGAATAGAGGCTTGAAGTGGTTTAATTAAACTCATTAGAGGTCCTCTAGCTATGGAGCTGCATTCAGACCTAGGTAAACTAAGTCTGGGGTCCTCTGATGCCTGCATATTTCATGGCTGTTTCACGTGGTAAATTATAAACTGTAATGTCTCTCTTCTCCCACCTACCTGTCTCTAATCTTTGGGTTGTCATATCTATCCTTGTACAGGGTGCTGTGTCACATTAGGCATATCACATCACATAGATCCAGGAGGCTGGATCATAGATAAAAGAGTGCAAGGCCAGGTGCAGTGGCTCACGCCTGTAATCCCAGCACTTTGGGAGGCCAAGGCGGGTGAATCACATGAGGTCACGAGTTTGAGACCAGTCTGGCCAACACGGCAAAACCCCATCTCTACTAAAAATACAAAAATTAGTTGGGCATGTTGGTACATGCCTGTACTACCAGCTACTTGGGAGGCTGAGGCACAAGAATCACTTGAACCTGGGAGGCAGAGATTGCAGTATGCTGAGACTGTGCCATTGCACTTCAGCCTGGGAAACAGAGCGCTCTGTCTCAAAAAAAAGAAAAAATAAAAAAAGAGAAAGAAAAAAGAAAAGGGCAAAACAAAAGCTAAGGAGTAAAAAAGTATTTGTGTGTGCCTGTGTGTGTGTGTGTGTGTGTGTGTGTGTGTGTTTAAACCTACTTTTCAGAGTTGACTGGGTAGGGAGCTTGGCAATTTAGTGTTATCTTTCTCAAAGGAAAAAGTAATAGCTAGCTTAACTAGTCCGTGTTTTACTAGTAAAGCATAGCAGCAAAAGTTGTGTAGAAAAATGATTAATTAACAGGAGACTGACAGTGGAAGGGAGTGAAAGGCAGGACTTGAGTTTGCCTTAGTTTCCTTAAACATAAACCTAGCCTGGGAGCTAACAATCTGGTAAGTATACAAACAGACCCTGAAGATGGAATGAAAAAGTTACCAGGAGGAAACTGGGCATAGATTAATACACCAGATCTTTACTTTATGGTAAATCCTGGCATTGATTAAGAAGATGCCAAGTAATTCCGGCTTTTAGCAAGCTCTTAGCCTCTGCAGAGAAGTCCTGAGAGCCCCAGGAATGAAACTTCTTGAAGCATTCTATCCAAGCTTACTACCAGAGATGAAGCTGTTTTCTGGGGCCATGACAATCCCAACAGCCTGGTAGACAGGATTGTAGTTAATCTTAACATTGAAAATAGGTGCTTTATCCTAGGCTTTCCTCCTAAGGTCTCACCTTTGCAGAAATGATACTATGCTTTTACCAGATGGGAGCATGGATTTAGGAGTCAAATCCCAGTTTCACCACTGATGCATTTAATTTATTTCTCTCAACCACTTAACTACTCTGAGCCTTATCTTTTGTATCTATAAAATAAAGTAATCCTTACCTCATAGGGTTATTTTGAGGATTAAATAAAATAACGCATTGTCTGGCATACAGAAGGTGCTCAATAAATGTCAGCTTTTTTTTCTGCTTATGAAATGCAATTTTGAAGGAAAAGCTAAGAAAAAGAATGTAATAATTCCATTATAACTTCCTGGGTCAGAAAAACAGATTTTGTCCCCTGTCCTTACAGAATTTTATGCATCATCTCTCATTTAGGACTCTGTGAGCTCCTGATCTAGGGGGAAAAATGAAATTCAGTTTGGTTAAGAAAACATCTTGGAAGGCAGTTTTTAAACTGTGAAGAAGCTAGGTTAAATGGGAGCCAAGTGGGGCCATTTCCAGGGGTTTTGGAGGTGAAACAATTTGTTTTTATACTTGTATCAGTGCTTTTACTCTTTTAAATCTCATTTCTAGTCCCTTTGGATCTATAATAAAGTCTTCAGTACTATACATTTTTATTAAACATCTTCTTCTGGACTCCAATTTGCATTTCAGATAATATAACAAAATGTATGTGTTTCAAATATTCACTGCATAATTGTGATTAGAACATGTAATCCCTCAAAAGATGTTAATTGCAATTTAAATTCACACTGAATTTAATTAAGTGAGTTGGGGATTAGAAAGTAGATGTAAGGAGTAGTTAAGGGAATACATTTTTTAAAAGCATCCACTTTTTTTTCTAAAACACATAAACCTCTTTCAACTTTAAGATTAGAACTCTGTAGAAAATACAGAAGAAAAGAGGAGAAAGCAGGTTAAAGAACATCTTAGAAAAATCTCAAACTATGTTCACAATTTGGATTTAAGCTGTTAAATAATTGTGGTTAGACGGGAGGGCTGGTTTGAGTAACCTTCTCATTTGTATTCTTGAAGAGTCTTTCAGTACATGTTAACTCACTTGGTGTCTGATGAAGACTTCAGTTAAACTGCGATATTTAAGAACTGCAGAGAATCACTGGGTTGGAAGCAGCCACGGAGATCTTTCAGTCCAACTGTTACCTGATGCTTCAAGCTTCCTTATAATCTTCTTGCCAAGGGGGTATTTTATGAATAATTTGATGTAATAGGAACTTTGTGTATGGACAAATCATATATAAGTAGTGCTTTTCCATGAAGGCTTCACTGTTTTAATGAAAATAAACAGTAACTTTGCAAGAAACACAGATATCTTTTTTTCTAATAAAATAAAGAATATTAAAACTTTAAAGATATAAAAAGTATTAAGCAGTTATATCTCCCAGAGATAGGGAGAATAAAGTGTGCAAATTATCTGTTGTTGAATCAAAAAGCAGTTCTTCAAAAGGCTGCCAGAATAACATTGTGCCTATAAACCTCATTTTATTTATAAATTTTCCTAGGAATAAGTTTTATAAGATAAGGAATCAGGAGTCAGTTTTAAGATGGTCTAAACAGTTTTAAAAGCAAAAGTATATCCTTACTGTTAAGTAATTTTCTTGTTTTTGTATGTGTTTAGAAGAGGAAAAAATCAATTTCATAAACTTATTTTGAATTAGTCACACCGTGAGTATGATGTGCACATTTCTGGAGAGAGGAAGAGAGAATATATGTGTTAATTAGGCACAGTAGCTGTCTGATACTTTGTTGGACTCTATAAATAACTTTTTAACAAACAAATTGCAGTCTTAAAAAATGTTGTTCTTAGTGGAAATATTTCCTCTGAAAATTCTAGTGGGAAGCTCTGTCTTTGTTTCATAAGAAATTGAGTATCTTTAAAAAAGAATCATGAATCTGAGCTTTGCATCTGGAACAAATTTCTTCAACTTTATCTTTTCTGTTGTGAGTTAAGGGAATACTTTTTAAAAAATGAGTAAATAATAAACTCTGTTTTAAAGGAAACAAAAACTCTGTTTTTGTCTAAGATACCGTCTGTGGCTTTAAATATTTAAACCCTCATCTATTTTGCTTGCAACCTAAAATCATTCTACATAAATGTCTTCATTTATTTGCAGTTTTTTCCTCCAGAAATGACTACTTTGATAATGACTGTCATAGATTCTTTTTCTAATATCATAAAATTACTGTTATTCTTAATGGGATGACTTTTTTTTTTTCTTTTGGATTAGGCTCACATTATCACATGAACATACTTTTTGGCCAATGGCATTTCAAGGGAAAGGTTTACTGTTCATTTACTGTCCTAAAGTACATTGCATTGTGACTTCTCTTAGTCACATACGATGTTCTGCAATCACTATATAATAAAATTTTATGTTCTTGTATGGTTTATAATATTTTAATAACTTATTTTTTTATTACAGAAGCATTATGTATTCCTAGTGAGCAATATAGAAAATATAAATTAAAAATACCATAATCTCACTGTTCAGTTAACTACATTAATGTTTTTATGTGTATCTTTTCAAACCTTTTAATCTGCACATATGTTTAATGAAATGAGTCATACAATGCATACTGTTTTGTAACTCTATTTGTCCACTTAATATAGTGTGAACATCTCTCGATAGTGTCTTCTTATAGACTATTATTCTCACGTATGGATGTGTAATTATTAATATCAGCCCTGATAGTTCCAGCTTTTTTTTTGCTATTAGAAAGTAATGGGGCCAGGCGTGGTGACTCATGCCTATAATCCCAGCATTCTGGGAGGCCAAGGCGGTAGGACTGCTTGAGCCCAGGAATTCAAGACCAGCCTGGGCAACATAGTGGGACCCCATCTCTCAAAAGTATAAAAAAAATTAGCTAGGTATGGTGGCACATACCTGTAGTCCCAGCAACTTGGGAGTCTGAGGTGGGAGATCGTCTGAGCCCAGGAGATTGAGACTGCAGTGAATTGTGATTGTGCCACTGCACTCTAGCTTGGGCAAAAGGGTGAGACTTTGTCTCAAAAAAAAAAAAGAAAAAAAAAAGGAAATAACGGTATGATGAAAATCTTTTTAGCTAAATCTTTTTGCGAACCTGAATTCTGTTTTTTTTTTTTTTTTTTCTAAGACAGGGTCTTGCTCTGTCACCCAGGGTGGAGTACAGTTACACAATCCTAGCTTACTGCAGCCGCAAACTCATGAGCCCAAGCAGTCCTCCTGCCTCAGCCTCCCAAGTAGCTGGGCATACAGGCATGTGCCACAACACCTGGCTAAGTTTTTAATTTTTTCTAGAGACAGGATATTACTATGTTGCCCAGGCTGGCCTTGAACTTCTGGCCTCAAACAATCCTCCTGCCTCGGCCTCCCAAAGTGCTGGGATTACAGATGTGACTGAATTATTTTCTGAGATAAATTTTTACAAGAGACATTGCTGGGTCAAGGGGCACGTATGGACATTTGTAAGATACTGATATTTACCACACTTTCAGCAATATTATAAAGTGTGTGAAGTTAACTTTTCCCTGAACTCTCATTAATCATATGCAATATTCGTTGCTCATTTAGTGTTTTTCTCCCCTTACAACTTTTGTTTTTCTCCTCCCAATGCAAGTTGGTCTATATTATAAAGATGAGGAGTCCACATAATATTTTATAGACATGTGTATTTAATAAATATTTTTATTTCATGCCTTTTTCCCAATTTTCATTGCTTGCATTTTAGAGTAAAATCTAGAGGGCAGCATTTCAAAAGTTGCTGTATGTCTTTATTTTACTTCAACCAAAAGACGTACATGGTGTAGTTGCTGAGTGTGTTATTTAACTGGATCTCTAACCGTGTTATAAATGGTGCCTGTAGAAGGATCTGGGGACAAGACCTTTAAGCTTTTTTTCTTTTTAATCACAGCTTAAGATCTTGAAGAATCTGAACTTATATAAGAATGTTTGGGCTACTGTTATTACAGTGAAACCTTCTGAGAGTATCTTCACAGGTGATTTTTTTTTAGAGAAAGTCACTTACAGATATAAAATGTTTGACCAGGAGAAAGCCTCAGGTTGTCAGAGTTACTTACACACCGTTGTTCAGCTGGTCCTCTTTATTAAATCATCTCTTGGCAGTCCATTAGTTGTGGTGCTACAGCTATTGCATGGCCCACTAAGCTAATATACCTTCAATCACTAACGGAAGGATAACCTTAATAAAAATTTGAAGTCAATTTAGTGCTTCACTGCTTGCTGACTAGTGTTTTACTTTTTAGTGTGTCTATACAATTTCCATGCTGTGTATTTTTGATATTCATATATATCTTAGCTACATAGCATATTAGAGTAAAATAAAGATTAATGGTGTGGAGAAGGAAGAGTATTTGGGAGCTCTTCCTTGTAATCCTGACTCAGCCACTGTTAGACATTGTGTGATCTTGAGCAAGTCACTTCCCACACTGGGCTGCTGTCTAATCCTTACATGTAAAATTAAGAAATTGGGAAGAGATTTTCTCATATTTATTTCCATATTTATTGTTTGTAGAAAATTTAAACCACATTCTGCTGAATGTAGCACTTTCAAGCTTGTTTTAAACATCAGCTATGATTTTACTAACAAAAAAGAATTGCTATATTCTTCCCCATATAAATATTTGAGTAACTAGAATGAAAAAAAAAGAGAAGATCCACATTATTCAGTGGTAAGTGATACAGGAGAAAACTCATTTAAACTCAATTAACTTTAAAAAATTAACATTTTGTAGCAATTATTGAAAAATATATTTATTTAGTCTTTATTTTGAAAAAAATTAAATTATGAAAATAAGCTTATTTTATCATTCACTTCACAAAATTTACATGAGAACTATTCACTAATTCTTGGCATGAATGGATAAAGAATCAAGTGTTGCTTTTAGGGAGCGGGGGCTGATGTAATTTTTCTGAGAAAATTGTATGATGATTTGATATCCTATTTTTCTCTCCTGTTTATTTTTGCAAAAATAATTGTCTTCATCGGTTTTCACAGGTGCTCTTATTTAAAAAATAGCCTGGTCACTCCTTTTAAGCACCTATCCTGTCTTTTTTTTTTTTTTCTTCTCATTGAGTTTGTTCTGATTTTCACTGACTTACTTAAATTCTGCAGGATGGGCAGTTATATTTAGCAACCTAGTTATGTATTATTTGTGATATATTCACAAGGTGTTTAAAATACTGTACAATTAGTGAGAGTAAGCCAACCAAAGCTGGAGTGCAGAGATAGACATTGGGGTGTGTGTACAGAAAGGGAAGAGGTTTTCCTGGGGATCATTTTAGAAATGGTCAGTTTATTAGTGAACCATTCCCCACTGTGATGTCTCTTGTTTCCTTGTACAACCTAAGTTCTTAGGGAACTTGGAGAATGAATACTTAGATAATGAAGGCTTACTGGGCCTTACTTTATATAATATCTTGTAGCATACTCACTGGTTTCGTATTTGCCATCTCATTTAATCCTCACAAAATTTTATGAAGTTGGCATTGTTTTTCCCATTTAATGAAATGAATAAACTGAGATGTAATGATTTTTCATAGCTATGTATGTGATAAGTTGTTTTGAAATCAGATCTTCTGACTCCATTGTAAGTGCTAGTTCTAGTATTTTGTAAATGCCTCTGTGATGATTTTAAATTAAAACAGTTTATTTAATATGAAATCCTTACCATCTTTAAATAAATGTGAAACAAGGGTATCTTTTTTGAATATTAGATAAGGTCTAAGCCTCCAGATCATGTTACTGTTGAAAATAATGACTTGAAAAGACATTTTTACAAATCACAAGCAGAGCCCTGAAGCTTAATCTTTCTTAGTTAGGAAGTAGTAACAGAAATTTGGTGGTTTTGGTTTATTTCTAATTCTGTTAAGCAAAACCTTATTTTTTTTAATTGAAATTTTCTATGTAAACCTCAAAATCATTTAAATACAAACAATCTAAAGCTTAATGTCATATAGTTATGTTTTTCTTTTTGTTGACTTTTAAAATTTTTGTGATTTAAAAACAGATTTTTGTGTATATAATTTATAGACAGTAAAATTCGTCTTTTAAAATTATATAATGTTTTAGAATATGTGTAAAATTGTATAAACACTACTACAATCAAAATTTAAAACATTGCCATCAGGACAAAAAATTCTTTTATGGCTCTTTCCCCTTCCCTTACCTGCAGTCCTTGACAGTCTGTGATCTGATTTCTGTTTTACCGTTTCCAGAATAGCCTATCAGTGGAATCATACAGTACATGTAGCCTTTTGTATTTGGCTGCTTTTACTTAGCAGAGTGCTTTTGAGATTCATCCATGTTGTTCCATTTATCCATAGTTCATTCCTTTTTATTGCTGAGTCATATTCCACTGTATGAATGTACCATAATTTCTTTATCCATTCACCATTTGAAGGACATTTGGGTAGTTTCCAGTTTTGAGCTATTACTAATAAATCTGAACATTTGAATACAAGTCTGTGTGAGTGTAGGAATATCTATCTTTTGGTTAAATATCTAGTGGTGGGATGGTTTGGTCATATGGTAAATATATGTGTAACTTTAACAGAAACTTTGTTTTTGACAGTGGCTTCATCATTTTCAATCTATACCAGCAATATATGAGAGTCCTCATTGGTCCACATCCTCACCAACACTGAGCTGCCAGTTTCTTTTTAAGTTTTAGCCCTTCTTGCTGGTAAATAGTGTTATCTCATTGTGATTTTAATTAATTAATAGTTCTCTACCAACTAAAGATGTTTAGGATCTTTTCATGTGTTAATTTGTCATCCACATCTCTTCTTCAGTGAAGTGTCTGTTCAAATCTTTTGCCCATTTTTAAAAACTTGGGGTTGTCTTCTTATTTAGTTGTAAGAGTTTTGTTTTATTTTGTTTTAAAAATATATTCTGCATACAAGTCCTTTATCAGCTATGTATTTTAGAAATTATTCTCCCAGTCTGTTTGCTTTTTCATTTTCTTTACAGTGACTTTGAAGGACAATGAAGTCCAATTTATCCATTCTTAATTTTATGATTTAAAATTTATTATATCAAAAGTTTGTGATTTTTGTAGCCTAGCATAGATATGTTGTCCTAATCCAGACTCACAAAGATGTTCTTTAAGTGTTCTAGAAGTTTTATAGATTTAGTTCTTATGTTTAGGTCTATGATCCATTCCAAGTTGCTTTGTGTGTATAGTGTGAATGAGCATCAGAGTTTTTTGGGGTTTTTTTGTGTGTGGATGTCCAGTTACCACCTATTGAAAAGATTATTCTTTCCACATTGAATTACTCTAGCACGTTTGCCAAAAATCAATTTACCATCTCTATATAGATCTGTTTCTGAACTTTCTCTTTTCTTCTGTTGATCCATCTATCTGTCCTTAAGCCAGTACCACATTGTCTTGATTAGCATAACTTTATCTTAAAATATAAAATGTGAGTCTTCCAACTTTTCTAAGAAAAATTCCTTGAATAAATAAATAAATAAATAAATAAATAAAATTTATTTTTAAAATAAATTGTAGTCATTTGTCAATTTCTACTAAAAATCCTGTAGGGATTTTGACTGAGATTACATTGAGTCTATAGATCAATGTGGAGAAATTTGACACCTTAATATCGAGGATTCTAATACATATCTCTCTATTTAAGTCTTTTAGGATTTATCTTATCAGTGTTTTATAACCTTTAGCATACACAGTCTACACATATTTTGTTAGCTTTATTTTATATTTCATGTTCTTTATACTGTTTGTGAAAAAGATTTTTATTAATTTCAATTTAAAATTATTCCTTCTATGTATATAGAAATACACTGATTTTTCAATATAGACCTTGCATTCTTGAATTTTGATAAACTTTCCTATTTTGTAGTTTTTTTCAGAAGGGAGGTTTTCTAGGATGATGTAATTTGTGAATAAAGGCAGGTTTATTCCTTTCCAATCTATTTGCATTTTCTTTCTTTTTCTTGCAGTATTACGTGGCTAACACTTTCAGGCTGTTCAAAACAAAAATCAAATCGGATAAGTAAAGAGAGTTTTAAAGTTTACTGTTGAGTAAAATAGTAAATACAGATTGTTACACACAAGTCCTCAAAATCAAAAGTGGTTAGAAGCTCAGAGGCCTACTCTTGCAGATTGGGTTTTATAGTAAAAACGAGGAAGTTGTTTAATCTTTACAATGATTGATTACAGCAGTGGGGATTTCCAGATAGCAGAGGATGGGCCAATAACAATTACTTTCACCATTTTTGTAAGGTGACTTAGTTTAGTTTCTGATTGTCAGAGATATTTATAAGGAATAATCCAACTTAAGTTTTGCTTACATTTACCAATCAAATCCTTATTTGACTAACTGACTTGGTCTGCTTGGGGAATTTTCAGCCTGGTCTCCATTTTATTTTACTTTGACAAGGCCAAGATTGGATAGAAGTAGTAATAAGAACACACGTCCTAACTTTGTTCCTGATTTTAGGAACACTCAGTCTTTTACAGTTAGGTATGATGTCAGCTGTTTGGTTTTTTATATGAGGCAGAGGAAATTTTTATCAGTTCTAGTCTTCCAAATTTTTATCATGAATATATATTGAATTTTGTCAAATGATTTTTCTGTACCTATTGAAATGATTATATGTTTTTTTTCTTTTTTCATCTATTGATAAGGTGAATTGCTTTGATTGATTCTTAAATCTTATGCCAACTTTGCATTCCTGGAATAAACTCCACTTTGTCATACTGTATCATCCTTTTTATATATTGCTAGGTTAAATTAGTTCAAATTTTATAAGGAGTTTTATGTCTATGTGCATGAGGATTATTCTTCTGTGGTTTCCTTATGATGTTTTAATCTGATTTTGGTATCAGGTTAGTGCTGGTCTCGTAAAATGATTTGGCAAATTTTCTTTCCTGTTGTATTTCTCTTGGTGAGTTTTTATAGAATTAATATTTCTTCTTTAAATATTTGGTAGAATTCACCAGTGCAGCCATTTGGTCCTAGAGATTGCATTTTGGGAAAGTTTTTAACTACACATTTAATGTCTTTGATATGTAATAGAAAATTTAGGTCATCTGTTCTTAAGAGAGTTTTGGTAGTTTGTGTCTTTCAAGGAATTTGTTCATTTCATCTAAGTTTTCAAATTTGGGGACATAATGCTGTCTACAATATTCTCATCTTTTAAATATCTGAAGGAGTTTCGGATGTCCCTGCTTTCATTCCCGATATTAGAAATGTCTGTATTTTCTTTTTTTACCCAAGGGCAGGGATGAACAAACTGTGGTTTGCAGGGCAAATCAGGCTTGCTGAAAGTTTTTTTGTGTGGTATATGAGTTAAGAATGTTTTGTGGGGCGATGAGGGGATGGTTAATGGATCCAAAAAGAAAGAATGAATAAGACCTAGTATTTGATAGCACAACAGGGTGACTATAGTCAATAATAATTTAATTGTACATTTAAAAATAACTAAGGAGTATAATTGGGTTGTTTGTAACACAAGGGATGGATGCTTGAGGAGATGGATACCCATTTTATATGATGTGATTATTACACATTGTATGCTTGTATCAAAACATCTCATATACTCCATAAATATGTACACCTATTATGTACCCACAAAACTTAAAATAAAAGGAAAGAATAGTTTTTACATTTTTTTAAATGTTTGGATAAAAATCAAAAGAAGAATAAAATTTCAAGATGTGAAAATTAAACAAAAATCAAATTTTAGTATCCATAGATAAAGTTTTATTGGAACACAGCCACACTCATTAGTTTATATATTGCCTATGGCTGCTTTTGCACCACAATAGCAGAGTTGAGAATTTGTGACCATATGGTCCACAGAGCCTAAAATACATAAATAATGTGCCTGTTGTATAATTTAAAAATGTATCTAGTCTTTGACCCAAGTTCTTGGCACAGAGCTTCAATAACGTTTGGAATTTTCTGAGTGATGGGAGTATCTTTGTTAGGCTGATGAGGTTACTCTTGGTGAGTCCTGGATAGCTTTGGGATGGGAACTGGCCACCAGAAAGACCAAGCATGTGATTAGAAGGTTGGAACTTTCAGCTGCCTGACCTCTAGGAAGAGGAGGGGGCTGGAGATTGAATTCAATCGTGTGATCGATGATTTAATCAATTATGCCTACATAATGAAACACCAATTAAAACTCGGTGTTGCCTCTTGGTTTGTAAGCATCTTGATGTTCTCTGAGAGGGCATGGAAGCTCTGCACTCCTTCCCAGACCTTGCCTAATGTGTATCCCTTATAATTAAACTGTAATTGTTAAGTATGGCACTTCGAGTAAGTTCTGTGAGTTATTCTAGTGAATTAGTGAACCTAAGGGGGCCATTGGAGCCAGTTGGTCAAAAGTGTGGGTAGCCTGTGGACTCTTGAAGTGCAGCTGCTGTCTAAAGCAAGGGCAGTTCTGTGGGGGACTGAGTTTTTAACTTGTGGAGTTTGACACTAATTCTAGGTAGTTAACACCAGAATTGTATTCCAGAACACCCAGTTGGCGTTAGACCAGTTGGGTTAAAACAAAGCCATGACTCTTTAAAAGTTCACCAATCCCTGTTTTAGAGGTATATCAATTTTATTTGTCTTTTTCAAAGGCCCAGCTTTTGATTTCAGTGATTTTTCTTTACTGTTTTTCTGTTTTTTATTTCATTATTTTCTGCTCATATCTTTATTATTTCCTTCCTGTGCTTGTTCTGTATTTAATTTGCCCTTCTTTTTCTAATTTCTTGTGCCTTTGGAATTATGCCATCTTTCCCTTCTTGGTGTTGAGTGACATTATATTTGCATTTTGAAATTGGCCATGGTGGCAGTATTTACACCATGAAAATCAGCACATATTACAAATTGGTGTTATCTCTTTATCCTAAGAGCCAGTCGTTAAACGGTTACTAGCACACTACTTGTAATGGCAAAAACACAGCCTTTAAAAATTTTCTCAGGGGACCTAACATTAGAAAAAACGCCAATAAAAAGTTAAGTCAGAAGAGGAAAGAACTTATTAGTTTAAAATATGATTTACAATATAGACTTTAAAATCTGAAACTGTAAAGGAGATTGTGCACTATTTGATCCTGAAGACATAAAGAATAGGATAGGTAGACACCATCTGTGATTTCAGTATAGTCCTTTTTGAGGAAAAGTGCCTTGATGAGATGATCTGCAGAAGTCCGTTGCAGTTCTGTGAATCTATGGTAAGTTATTTCCCAGAAGATGGTAGGAAAGCTATTTTATTGCTAATGAAAAGCTGATGAGAGAGTTATTGCTAAGGGATTGATCCATTGCCCTCTTAAGAAGCTTTGAGATTCCCAGACCTAATGGATGGAAAAAGAGCAGAAATAACAGAGTTAAGAAAGCTAGAGTCTAAAATTCGTAAGAAACATTAGATACTTTGACATAGGCTGTCACTTAGGTTTTGTGGATGCCCTTCTAAACAAAGTGTTAGGGGAATTCTTGGCCAATTTCTCTCTCAGTGTGCTGAGAGCTTAGTTCAATGTGTTGGTATTAAATAGAGCTTCCATTAATTGATCAGAAAAGTGCTTGTTGTATTTCACTAGGAGATATTGGAAAAGCCCATTTTAAAGTTAATTTCTGTGCTGCCATAACTCTTTGATACCATTGATCTTCTTGTATTGTAGTTGTTATGATGTCTCTCTTCTAGTCCTAGACTGTGAGTTGGTACTCTATGGTATTTATTTTTGTGTTTGCTTAATAAATTTAGGTTGAAGGAATGAATAATTAGAGAAGCATTTCTTTTATTCTTTTCTGGAAGAGATAGGAAACCCAAAGGATTAAGAAGAATTAAACTTGAGGAATATTGAGAAATTGGTTTTTTTAAAAGATACAATATCAAATAGTATATAACATTTTAAGTAAGTTTCATTCAGCTTAATCTTAGAGATTTACAATAAAAATCTTAGATATTTATCAGTAAGCTATTAATAGATAAATAGTACAAATAAATAGTATTTTCAATTTAAGTGTTGGTATTCTGGGTTATACCCATGATTTGTTCCTGTGAATATTCAGTGTTAGCATAGCAAAGAAGACTAAGTAGTTTAGTCTTTTAACTACTTTTAAGTAGTTTCCTTTTGGTATTATCCTCAACTCATTCAATTTTTAGTCAGACATTGAGCATCTAATATGTGCACAGCATTGTTCAAAGTTTGCCTAAAGATTAAAGAGAGAGCCTCTAAAATTCTTAACATAATTCTAGGAGAAGCACAAAGGAAAAAATATTCATAATTCCATTTACCCCAACATAACCATTAGTGTTTCAGCATGTGCCCTTTTTCCACGATATATCTACAAATGTCTGTTAAAAATAATATATAAAACAGACAGTGTGGATGTAATAGAGAGGGTGCAAGAGATGTCTGGAGATGAGTTCTATTCTGGCTTTACTGCTGTCCAGTATGACCTTGGGAAAGATCCTTTGCCTGTCTGGAGTTTTGTTTCTTGATTTACAAAGGGATTGTCATAGTATTTAATGGCCCTTCCCACTTAAAAATTCTGATTTTATAGAAATTGAACACCTTTGAAGACTGAGATTTCAGGAGGATGCAATCAAAATGTTGGATTAAGTTTAATTTCACCTCAATTATAAGGCAGATTTTAAAATCTTGAATTAAATATTTCTTGCTAATATTAGGTATTGTTATTGTGAACCAGTAACCCTTAAAGTAACAAATTTCTTCCCAGAACTAGAACAACAATCTGAATTGATGAGCTTATTTGAACTGATAATTATGTTTTTAGGAAAATGTTGAAACAATTCTTTTAAGCTCTTAAAAAGTATTCTACTAGAAATAAGAAATACAGAATCATTACTATTTTAAGTACATGACATTTCATCAAAAAACCATACCAAAGAGAAATCAAAGCAGCTATGTTACTTCATTCTTTTTGCACCTCAAGAAAATTGATTTTGCCCTTCCTCTCTTGCCCTATGCATATTGTGAAAATGTAGATTGGTATGCACGAACTGTTGCATATTGTGTACCAGGGCTTTAAAAGTGTTAAAAGGTGTCTGTTTTGTCTTAGAAGGGTCAGTTTGCACATTAAATGATTTTTGTTGAACAGTTAAGGTGTCCTTTTAATTTTACTGTTTTGTACTAGAATTTTTTGTATGCATTTTAATGGTTATTTAAGAGTCCCCATGTACTTAGAAAGGAATCTGAATATATGTGCCTTTTTAAAAAAAGCCTCAGCACAATGTAGGTTATTCCATCAATACCATCAAATGACTGGGAGCTGTAGTTGGAACAGTATGTAAAAATACAGCTTGTGAAAGATTTCCTTTATTAACTGTCATCATCCACAGAATATATGTTCAAATAAACGTTGTGCAATAACTAAATTTGAGATTAATAGGCCCCTTAAGAAACAGCGAAGTCATTCAGAATAGTCAGTGAAAAATAGGCTGTAAGACTGTAACATGCACATATTGTCCTGCTTATGTGCTCTCTCTGGTGTCATTCCCATTTATCACTGTCGGCCGGCTCTGTTCTCATTAAAACACTCTTGCACAAAAGCAACTTAATTTTCTTAAGAGGAGAGGACACCTGATTCAATTTAGCACCCAGAAAACAGTAACTTGAATATATTTTTTTCCTTACCTGAATTGAGATGAATAGTTACAAACAAGGATAGCATCCCGCTATTCATCTCAAGATTTAGAATATTAAATAATTTTTTCCACTGGTGTCAAGAAATGGACCTGTAGAAATAGGCAAGAAATGTAGCTTGCTCCTCATGTTAAACATTCACTCTTAACTTGAAGATTGTATATTTATATATATACACACACATTATATATATCTATAAATCTATATCTGTATATAGTATACATACTTCAGAAGTGTATATATATGTATATATACTTCTGTTAATTCCTGTAATATTTTAAAACAAAGAATTAAAATTAATCTTTCTTTAATTTGGTGAATGCCTTGTAGCAGTAATAAGTCTTCATTTAGCTTTCTTTGTTGAGAGAAAATATTCAGTAATGGTTTAAGTAATATTCAGTAATTTAAGTAATGGTACTTAAAAAATACAATGATACATATAAAAATGGTACCAGATTAAAAGTGCCCTCTTAATATTGAGCATAGTGTATAAACCCGCATTTTGATTGATATCCTGAATATCTTTACTTTTCTGTGGTATGTTGTAGTAATACTTAAATATGACATAGAAATGTAGAATTCAAATTTTTCTTGTAATGAGGTCTCTTCAGTGAAAATAGTGGTAATTAAGTAGTCAGTAGTAAAACTAGCAACTAAGTTGATAAAGTCAATCATAATTGGCTTTGAAAGGAACAATAAATATTTCTTATTTTTTGACTTTTTATAGCACTTTAGAAAGTACCTTACAGATAGAATGAAAATGTTTTGTGTTTTCATATTTAATTGAAGATCAAGTATTGGAATTCAGTCTTTGATGTTTTAGTCTTTATGTGTTTTTAAAACTGAATCTATGCTTAGGGAGAAAATAAATATTAAGGCTGTTTCTCCTTCCTGTGAATCAAAGCCTGATGGGATATAAATTCACATAGTTGAAGAACTTTTCTAGGGTAAGGCAATTTAGCTTTGACCTCCAACAATTGTGACCAATAGTCAGTTTTCTCTTCCTTATTTTCAGTGATGTCATATACAGTAGGAACAAGAGATTATACTAAATAAGATTTAATGTGCCTACTCAAGGTCATAGTTTAGAGGAAATAGTTTTTTATTTATCTGACCTGCTGGAGTAGTCCTTTATTTTTATCCTTGTTTAGGAACACGGTGGTGTCAGGCTTCAAGTACCAGAAAATTAGACTAAAAGTGGCTTTAGCAAGGAGGGACTTATTTTTCTCATATACCAAGATGCCTGGAGGTAGAGGCCACTGGCATTTATTCTGCGGCTCAGTGACATTAGAGTGGCTATCTCTTCAGTGCTCTTATGGATGCAAGATAGCTTTTGCTGCTCTCGGCAGGAAGAATTGTCAGTACCAGAAACTAACGTCCCTCCCTAAGCCCCTACCATCAAGCATATATCACTTTTTATCTCATTGGCCAGAACTTTGTTGCATGGAAACCCCTAGCTTTTCTTTTGTCTTATCTTAAGGTGTGTAACTTCTATCTAAGGTGTGTAACTTCTATACCTAATTTGTTGAGAATTTTTATCATGAAGAGATGTCGAATTTTATCAAATGCATGTTCTGCATCTATTGAGGTAATCATGTGGTTTTTGTCCCTCATTCTATTGATGTGGTGTGCCACATGTATTGATTTGCATGTGTTGAACCATCCTTGCATCCCTAGGATAAATCCCACTTGAACATGGTGTACTATTGTTTTGATGTGCTGTTGGATTCCATTTGCTAGAATGTTGTTGAGGATTTTTGCGTCTGTGTTCATCAGGGATATTAGCCTGTGGTTTTCTTTTTGTGTTGTGTCCTTGTCTGGTTTGGTATCAGGGTAATGCTGACCTCATAGAATGAATTAGGAAGGATTCCTTCCTCTTCAGTTTTTTTTGGGTAGTTTGAGAAGAATTGGTAATAGTTCTTGAAAAGTGTAGTAGAATTCAGCAGTGAAGCCAGCTGGTCCTGGGTTTTTTTTTTTTTTTTTGGTGGGAGACTACTACTGATTCAGTCTTGTTACTCGCTATTGGTCTGTTCAGGTCTCCTATTTTAGCTTCTCCTTTTTTATATGTACTTTTTCTGTCTTGCTTAAAAAAACTGCTTTTCTTTCTGAGGGCATAAAGATAGTTCCATATTTTCTTCTAAAAGTGTTAAAGTTTTGCCTTCCACATCTAGATCTTTAATCTATCTGGTATTTTTTTTCTTTAGTATATTGTAAAAAATCCAGTTGCTTCCCTTTTCCTCGCTGCTTTTATGATACTCTTGTCATACAGCTTTCTCACATTGTTTAAAATTTTTTATTGTTAACATTTCTTCAGTAGAGGTTGTTTTATCTGGTAATCCACTCTGTTCTGGGTTATTGAAGTGACCCCAAAGAGAAGTTTTACTTTTGCTTCTTTCAAGGGCTTAGAAATTGCACTGCCCCTTCATCTGTTTTGTCTTTTCTTTCTTTAAATAAATTGTTAGTTTGAAATTCATGAGTCACGTAGGTAGTGTAAATTCAGTCCTTACACCCACCTTTGATACAGACCTTATACTACTTTCTTAAATTTGTAAGTAGAGTTTTCTATTTGCTTTTACACAGTGCTGGCAGTCCTTCTAGCCTTCCACTCTGCTTTATGCAGATGTCTCATTTCCAGTTCTCCACCCTTTGCAGGCCAAAGCCTGTGTTTCTCATTTCTTCATGGGCATGAGTGCAGCATCAACTCATATGCTTTACTACTCTGGCTTTGACTAATTTCTATATGTTTAGAGCAATTGTCCCGTGGTATCTGTGGGGTATTGGTTCTAGGACTCTCCAGGAACACCAAAATCTGCAGATGTTCAAGTCCCTGATATACAATGACATTTATATATATAAATGCACATCTTCCTGTATACTTTATCTTCTCTAGATTACATAAAATACCTAATATATGATGTAAATGCTGTGTAACAAGTTGTACACTGTATTGCTTAGGGAATAACAACAAGAAAAAAGTATGTACACATTCAGTACAGATGCAACCATCTTTTTTCTTCTTTTTTGAATATAGTATTTTTGATCTGTGGTTGGTTGAATCCACAGATGCAGAACCCACAGATACAGAGGGCTAACTACTTGTTTTTTGTTTGTTTGTTTGTTTTAGCTCAGCTATATATTTAAAATGTTGTGTTGTTATCATAATATTTTTATTGAATGGTGTGAATGTAAGGATTATATACCTGAAATGCCTTCTCACATATTTCTGTTCCCCATTCCCATCCCTCCTTTGATGACATCTCTGTCAGATCTCATGGTTTTCTGGTCACTTTTGATTACAAAAATAGTCATATCTTTGGTAGTTAGGATTAATTTCTAGCTATTAAATAACCCAGGGCATTCTAGTTTGAAACTTTAAATTCCCTTCTTTCCCAAGTGAGGCCAAACCTACGTTTTTAAAACATAGAAAGTTATACTTTTAATTAATGAATATATAAACATGATAAGAATTTAAAAATAGGGCCCATGGAGAAGAAGGCATGGTCTGTTTCACAGTTTTTTTGTTGTTGTTGTGGTGGTGGTGGTGGTGGTGGTTTGTGTTTTTATTTTTTTAACGCTTCTCACCTTTTCTACTTCCAATCACTTCAGAGGAGAAATAAATGAGAGAGAACAGGATGGGGTCTTAGCTTATCGATACTGTCAGACTGTGGACCTCAATGCCCTCTGTCATAGCAGGGGTCTACACGCTATCTCTTTTTGCTGGACAGTTTAGGGGAGAGGGTTGTTCAGAATACACTTCCAACCCCTGCTCCTCTTGTTCCTTCAGCCTCTTATTGGTGGAGTCTCTTCTTGGGTGTGGTCTCTCAAACTGAATTAAGTTCAGTGGCATCTTCTTGGCTCATTTGGAATTGGCAGACCCATGCCTCATCACAGAATTGAGGTATACTTTGTCCAACTGCTTACTGTCTCTCCTTGCGCTACCATTGTGTTCTGTTCTAGGCAGCCCCTCACCTTTGCTATTTCTAGTCAGAAAGCAAGTATTTATTTCTGGTTCACTTATATACCCTCCCTATCCCTGCCACCCAGTGGGAAATGCACTGGGTGAGAATGTTCCTAAGAACTCTTACAGGGTGTATCCGATGCTCCTGTGGTGGCCCAATGTGGAATTTGTCCTCTCACTAAACATCCAGCATGGAACAGAGATGCTATTCTAATTTCTTTGCTGTTTGTTCTAGCACAGTTGCTTCATTTGTAGATATCACCCTCTACCCCAACTTCAGAGGTGCGGTGAACAGAGCAGCTTTCTCCTGTAGAGAAGGAGGAAAACAATTTCATTTTATCAATCTCCTCTGGAATTTCTGGTCTTCACCTATACAGCCTGCATGTGAAGTGGTCCCTGACCCACTTTTGGTGTCTTTTATAAGTACCAAGGTATGTGTCTGGCATCTTACTTTTGAATAGCAGGATTCTTCTCCCAAGTTTGGTATTCTCCTAAGGGTATTCTCCTAGGCTTGAAACATCATTAGAAATTCTGAGATAACCATAAATATCCCATTTTTACATTTTGGTAAACATTTCTGTGTATTTTGACTAAGAATCTGGTACTCAAAAGCAAAAGCTAGAAGTTTAATACATTAACTTGTCATAAATTATTCATACTCAATGTAAATAATGGATTTTACCTTTTTTTTTATTTAGTAGCCTCATAAGGGAAGGAAAAAGAGGGGTGTTGGACCAGCATTATGAAAATTTTTGATACAATGTCATAAGAGAAGACTTGGGTAGGAGTCAGCAGTGTACATATATTTGAAATGCACTTATAAAAGGGACTAGACATATTTATGTAACTCCAGAGCACAGAACATGGTCCAGTGCATGGCAGTTATGGGAAGTTATAGGTTTCAGGCTTATGGTAGGCTTAAGGTAGAACATAATGTTTAGAGCCATTCAGCAATGAAAGAGCTTGCTTTTATGAGAGAATTGTTTTTCCCCATTTTTTTTAGTTTTTTAAAAAAATGTTTTTAATTTTTAAATTTTATTATTATTATACTTTAAGTTTTAGGGTACACGTGCACAACATGCAGGTTTGTTACATATGTATACTTGTGCCATGTTGGTGTGCTGTACCCATTAACTCGTCATTTAGCATTAGGTATATCTCCTAATGCTATCCCTCCCCCCTCCCCCCACCCTACAACAGTCCCCGATGTGTGATGTTCCCCTTCCTGTGTCCAAGTGTTCTCTTTGTTCAATTCCCACCTATGAGTGAGAACATGCGGTGTTTGGTTTTTTGTCCTTGCGATAGTTTGCTGAGAATTATTAGTTTTTTTTTAAGAAATTTACCTTTGTTTTAAATAATTCCAAGTAGTTTATGACGAAATTAATTCATATTGAACTTGCTCAATTTTCCAAAATAATTTAATAAAGACATGCTGTATAATATATAATGGAACATTAGTAAAATATCTTATATTGGGTAAAATTGGGTTGATACCAAAGGCAATATATTATCTACAAATGTGTAATATAACGGAAGTCAATCTAGTCAATATTAAAAAAAAAAAATCTCAACATGAACTTTTTTTTTTTTTTTTTTTAGCTAGGGTTGATCTAATTATTCACCAAATTGTGATTACTCCAAGGTATACATTTTGCTAATGGGATTTTATGAGTTAATAATAAAAACATTACTGTGTAGGACATTCAGTTAGCACAAGAGGTATTTGTTCATTCACTCATTTCTTTCAATGAATTAGACAAATTCTTGTTGTAATGGAGCATTCTAGAGGAGGAATGGATTTTGAAATATTTTCTAACAAAGGAGCTAATAACAAAAGAATTGCTATATTTTAAAATCAAGCTGGGTATGGTGACTCACACCTGTAATCTCAGCTAGGATTTAGGAGGCTGAGATGGGAGGATCGCTTGAGTCCAGGAGTTCAAGACCAGCCTGGGCAACATAAGGAAACCCTGTCTCTACAAAAAAATTAAAAAATTCTAGCTAGGCATGGTGGCTAATTTTTGGTCATTTATGGTTTACAGTCATACTACTCTGAACTTGCCCAATCTCATCTGATCTCGGAAAACATTATTTATATTAAACATATTTTATATAACTGTATTATAATAGGAAGGTTCAGGCATTTTAAGTAAAGCAAGATACTGTTTTGAAAACGATGTGAAGGAAATTCTTGTATTGAATGGGGTGGATGGGAGTCTGAAGTCTAGATCTCCTATTACTGTCATAGGTTGGTTATGGTACCAGATGTCAGATCCAGTCTTCTGTTCCTTGGATTCTACCAAATACATAAAATAACTCAGTAGGAAATGAAGACTTTGGACATTTCAGGGAATCGTACTTGTGTCAGCAATTCATACTTTTTAATTAATGAATATATACACATGATAAAAGTTTTAAAAGAGTACCAGTGGATACAAGGGCCTGCTCTG
The DNA here is from genome assembly GCF_028885625.2 of Pongo pygmaeus. Lineage (NCBI taxonomy): Eukaryota > Metazoa > Chordata > Mammalia > Primates > Hominidae > Pongo > Pongo pygmaeus. The sequence continues at coordinate 159,338,168 of NC_072376.2, read as the reverse complement.
TTTCACTATCGATAGATAGATAGATAGATAGATAGATAGATAGATAGATAAACCTTCTCACCCATTCTACTTCTGGCCACTTCAGAGTCAGGGTGCGAGTAGGAATAACAAACAATTGGGTGCTTAGGATGAGTTTCATTAGATTCCTATCTTAGATGACCAGGGGAGAGAGATATGTAAGTAGGTCATGTATTTTCATTTTTGTTTTGAGACAGGGTCTTGCTCCGTCGCCCGGGCTGGAATGCAGTGGTACAATTTCGACTCACTGCCACCTCCACCTCCTGGGTTCAAGCAATTCTCCTGCCTAAGCCTCCCAAGTCACTGGGATTGCAGGCATCTGCCACCATACCTGGCTAATTTTTGTATTTTTAGGAGAGACAGGGTTTCACCATGTTGGCCAGGCTGGTTTCAAACTCCTGACCTCAAGTGATCTGCCCACCTCGGCCTCCCAAAGTGCTGGAATTACAGGTGTGAGTCACCATGCCCAACCAGTCATTTCAATGCAGTGGGACAAGTCCCATGGCAGAGATAGGCTCAGGATGTTCTGCCAGCAGGTGTGGGGATACTCAGTCCCTCTGTAAGTGTAGATATGTGTGTATGCTAAGGTGTGTGTGTGTGTGTGTGTGTGTGTGTGTTGGGGGAAGGTCATTGAAAACTTCTTGGAAGTGATAGGGCCAGGAGGCAGAGAAATACTGGGTAGAAGAGGGTAGGGTTTCTGGCGAGAGCTCCACCCTCAAGCCTGGACCCACAGCCCAAAGTGAGAACTATTCTTGTTTCCCCACCGGAAATGTTGCCTTTTGGACTGCCCCACCCACTATCCCGTGCCCATGAGAACTGCAAACCCCAGACTCAGGGGACCCCCCCCCCCCGCGCGCACACACACACACACACACACACTCGCACACACACACATGGAAGAGAGAAGAGAGAAGAGAGAAGCGTCTGAACAACCAGAGGAGAAGAAGCTGGACGTCAGAGACTATGGTCAGAGAGGAGTTCGATTAGGGATGGCCAGACTCCAGGGGAAGATTTTCGTCCCATTCCACCCCGTTTCCAGCTCGCTTTCCCTCTGAGAGCCACTTCCACCGCTCAACAAAGTCCTCCACATTAACTACCCTTTGATTTGTTTGTGTGACCTGATTTTTCCTGGACGCCTGACAAGAACTCGGGTACCAAGAGGGCAGAGTGTAAAAGTCTGTCACCCTGACCCTCCACTGAGCTGGTTAACACCTAGCCATCCACGGACGGCAAATGCTAAAAGAGCAGTGATTTTAACACACGTCTTCTTGGGCTTCGAGGGTCACAGACACCCCCTTCTGGATGGCAGAGCTAAAAGAGCATTGTAACACATTTGGACACTGCCGCGGGGCCACACAAACCCTGCTCCCGCCAGAGAGGTGCGACCGGCCAGTTCCAGTGTTCCTTTGTGCCCGTTCCCACACCCGTTTGCTTGTGTGCTCACTCCTGTAAGGCATCGAGCACAGCGGCCAAGTAAATGAGCCACCCCCTTCGCGAGTCCCATAAGGGATCAAGGGAACTCTCCCATCTCAGAAGGATGATGACCAAGCTGTGTTATTAAAATTAAATAGAATTACCCAGGTAGAAGAGGGGGAAGGGTATTTCAGGCCGCGGAGCAAGGAGATAAGAAATGACATGATGAGTTTGGGGAATTGCAAGTAGTTCATTGTTGTCAGAATGTAAAATTCGAGGCAGGGAATGAGAAGGATAGAAACATGTTCATGGAAGGCCCTGGACGTCATGCCAAGGGGCTGGGAATTCCTCTGCAAGTCAAAATACATGCATGTCTTTTATATATCAATAAAATACTCTAAATATTTGTTATTACTTGTTGAAACTCTGGAAATCATGGTTCTTTCATAGACTGCAACCACAGAATTGAGCCAACCATTACCTTAATTATTGGTTGCTATTGAGCCCACGATCCTTGGTTTCAGTGTCTGATTTCACGTGGTCTTCAGAGTACCCAGAACCTTAATCAATCATTTCACAGAAGATTGACGGAGCTCACTGCACAGCAGGACAGTATAGCTGACTGAGTGAGTTCAAATCCATCACCACTGTCGGCAAACAACTAAGAATGAGTTGGCCTGCAGCGTCGTCTTTGGGTACCTAATATATCCCGTCACTGTCATTTTATACGAGGAAGGAATATAGGCCAATTCACATAAAATGTATTTCTTGCGTTTGGGTTAAAGAAGAGAACAAGAGGGAGTAGGAGTATGGTGATTTGATCTTATAAGCAGTAGTTGTTATATACTCATATAGTTATTTATGAGTATTTATGAGTTATTTATGAGTATGATATTATTTGTCATATATAGTTATTTTACTTTGACTTCTGAGTCTTTTTTCCTCAAATGATTCTATGTTTCCTCAAATGCTAGACAAGACCACTAGTTATTGAGTAAAAGATTAGTGAAAGGGACTTAAAAGAAATGAATTCAGAAGAGACAGGCTCAAAGGGGAAGACCTCCTTCCTTTACTAAAAGAAAGTAATTCTGTTTTAAGCACAAAATAGGATCTAAATATACAAATTGTTTGTCGGAAAGGTACATTTTTTGAGGACCAGTGTTCCCTGTTGGTGTCACCACAACTAATTTATTTATACCCTTTTACTTATTTTTCCCCATACATAAAACTTTTTCCTGGAATCATCCATAATGGAATTCCAGGAAGATGTGTTAAATATATTGCTATAGTTTACAATTGTCATCTGTAATGTTTTATTTAGCTGATTTTCTTTTTTTCACTGCTCCCTGTACAGCACAGAACACCATATGCCATTGTCCCTGTCAGGAAGCAAAGGTTTCCTTGGTCTGTGCCTGTGCCTATGTTTATGCCACAGAGGAGCTGTGGTCCAGTGCCATCTTTTATTGATAGGGCCAGCAAAGGAGAAATCTAATAAAATTATCAAAGCTTTGAATTAATTATGAACTGGAATAGGAGAGCTAAGCTCTCTGGAGCCGAGGATCTCATTACCCATTCACTCTCATCGCATCCTCTTCTGGAGCAGAAGGCATTTTCGGCTACAGCTCTTAGCCTGGCTTTGGACTTTATTCAAACTTACTAAACTGACATCCTCTTTTTACTACAGTGTGGCTGCTAATGTCCAGGATGATTAATTTAATTCTGCTCTGGATATACAGGAGATGTAAATAGGTTCTCTCTACCCCTTTTATTATTTTTTCTTTCGTATTTTCTTTTTATCAAATTGGATGTTATACAAGTTTTTTCCTTTTTGGGTAATGTGAGAAGCTTGCAGGACTCTAGTATAGCGTCATTGAATATAGTGATTAAATTAAAATTAAGAGCTATATTATTACATCTGCTATGTATTCCGTGGATATTTAGGTAAGCAGAAAGTCAAATATTTTTTCTTTGAATTTTGAACACCAAATTGGAGCTTTTCTTGCTTTTCTTTACCTTAGAATTAATGGTACAGCAATAACTTTCCTGGTCTTAACAGCATTGTTCATATTTCTAATGTGTGTTGTATAGAAACATCTTACCTTGTGACTGTAGCTCATAAGACTTGTGTCACTGACAGGGAGCAATTAATGTTTGTCTTACAATTCTGTTTTTCCTTCTTCCAATAATATACATTTTTTAACGAATAAATCAACCTCTGATTGTTTTAAATTTAGTAGGAAAATCAATAGCAACATGGTCTCAATTTAGTATTGGCAATGATTCTTTTGGCACATCATATAGGTTCAAGGCATGACAAGTGTTTTCTGCCTGCTTTTGAGACCCATTATTTATGAATTCCTAAGCTGTAGCTTATCTGTCTTAGTAAACTACAGGCCACTGGCAATTTTTGTAAACAGTGACTAACTTTGCTTTATAGAGTCAATGTTTTAAGGTTTTGAATAGTGGGGGAGGGGAGAATGATAATCTCTGCCTTTATTACTCTTATTTACTTTCAATGAGTTTTTTTCCCCTATTTATTTTCTTCATAGGCAGCTGCAATATTTAATTCAGCCTTTGGAAGTTTTTTGGTAAGTAAACATAGTTTAACTTGTCTATTACAACTTTTGCTATGATATTGTGTATACGAAAGATTTAGTGAAAGCTAGATTTCTTTTACTCTTTGGTTAAATATAAAAGTTGTTGAATCTTTTCATGTGCCAGTATCCATACCCTGAAGAAAATTAGTTAATGAATCAAGCAAATGTTCTCTTACAATATATTTTGGAGGTTTGGGTTTTAAAATTCCATTTAATGAATTCAAGGAATCAATTAAAACACTATGTGTCTCCTTACAGAGGTTATGTCAATATATTGATCATTTAATGAGGTCTTTTAGATTATTATTATTTTGTATCATGGGACTGAGGATTTTGAAAAGGAAACATGACCCAGCTGGTCAGAAAGGGAATGCTAATTTACTTGTTGACATGCCATTTATTTTGTACATTTCACTGTCAAAGAAGCTACTGGCTTGGATGCTTCTGAGAAATCTATGTGAAAAAAAATTTGAAAGGAAGATATGACTAATGAGTAATTTGCAAGTAAATGTTGTATCAATGTATATATATATATAAAGATTCAAAAGTAGTTCAGCTTTCATAAGTAGAACCAATATAAGGATGTTGTTTTAGCATTTTTAATCATTATTTTTAAATAAATGATGTAACAGAGGCTTGATTTGTGTTATGAAAGATTGAGGAACTAAATTTTCTGTTGATTTAATTTTTTTGTGCTTTAAAACTTTGTTAAATTCCTGAAGTTAATTATAATATTGTGTTTTTGGGGGCATAACTCATTAGCAGATATGTAGTGCAGTGATTTACAAATAATTGAGAGTAAAATCAGTGATGTATAAACTAGTTCGTGAGTCTAGGTAAAATATCAATTACCTCTGTTTAAAATGCTCTGTTAATTATTGTTGTATGTATTTAAATGTAGTTAAAGCTTTTAAACATGTTGTTACATAGTATTAATTCTACATAGTGCTACACAGCTTTTAGTGTCACATAGCCTTACGGAGTTTATAATGATGTAGCATCTGCAAAATATATGCATAGCTTATATCCTATTTTTATAGAGCTAGTAATGTTTTTTGTGATGCTGTGTTACTTCTGGGTTTTAGACAATAAAGTCTGTTTAACAAAAATAACAGACTTAGGATTGCTTAGTTTAGACTCAGTAATATTTTAAGTCATTATTTCATGAGTCCAAGTATTATTCTGTACGTTGTCACAATTGTTTAATAGAATAATATCTGTAAAATATGAACTTTCTGGAAGCCAGTTTTTGTACATGATTTGGCACCATACACATCCACTATCAAAACAGCTTCTTAAGTTGGGTCTCTTATTCTTTCAGATGTCTAGACTTTGAGAAAATAAAGTTGACACAATTGTCTGAGTGACTAAAACAAAATACACGATTCCTTTGTTAAAGAACAAATTTACTAAGTATAGTTTGAGACATGCACTGACTATATGAACGTATCATATTTTTTCTACCAGGCCCACTTGTTTGGTAAGGTCTAGTGAAGTACAGCTTGTTCTCGTGGTTGTTTGGGATTTGTATTGTGCTCTTTCACTCCTAAGAAGCTGTGTATTCTCACTTCTTAGTCTTGCTCTTTTTCTTTTCTTCACTTTTTTTTCTTACCCTAATTCAGTTAATTGATCAAAAGTATTTATTGATTTCCTGCTACATAGAGGTAGTTTTCTAGTGTCAGTGAAGAATGCAAAGAAATACAAAGTGGGTCCCACTAGGTTGTGGAGATGACATGTAGAAAAAGAAATGCAATGTAAAAGTTAACAAACCATATGAAAGATGTTACTAGAGATGTATGATTGTCAAATAAATGGCACAGACAATATGCACTCTAAATTGAAAGGTCTGACAGAAGTGATTGCTCTGAGCTGGACCTTGAGGTATGGGTAGGACTTAACTGGTAAAGGAGAGAGGAGAGGAAATGGCATGGGCAATGGCAGACAGGCAGAAGCGTTGTTTTACTTTTTTTATTCCCCTTCCTTTCCCTGCTTTTTCTTTCATAAAGTTGAAAATTACCAGAGAGAGTTTGAGAGTGAAAATTATGATTAGGTATGTTTTGCTCCAGTGTTATAAGAGAAATCATTCTATATCTTTTTTTCCTCTCTTCACCATAGTTACAACAACCTAGGATTATGAAACGTGTAAACTGTATCAGTTAGAATTAGGTTTGGCTTAACAGAAAAATAAATAATAGTGACTTATACAAGATTAAGATTTATTTCTCTATTATATAACATTTGGAGGGAGCTGTCCAAGTGTGGTATAGTGGCTTCATGGTCTCATCATGGGCCAAGATGCCTGTCTCTCTCCTCCACCACCTGCAGCATGCAGTTTTCTTCCTCAAGTCTGCCTCTTGGTCCAAGATAGCTCCTGGAGCCCCAGCCAGAACGTCTGGATAGCAAGATAAAGTAGTGGGAATAGAAAAAAGAGCTCCCTACTCCAGCCTGGGTGAAAGAGCGAGACTCCGTCTCAAAAAAAAGAAAGAAAGAAAAGAAAAGAAAAAAGACCTCCCTAAAACCTGAGTCTTCTTTCTTTGAACAGCATTCCTGGAATTCTAACACAATACTAGCACTTCTTATTGCAGAACTCATCACATGATCACTCCTAGCCACTGAAGTTGGGAAATATGGCAATTTACTGAGAGCTAAAAATTAGATTTCTGTTGCTAAGAAAGAAGAGGAAAATAGATATCAAGACAGCTAGTGCATTCTACATATGAGCAATATACAACAATTATTAAAGGTTTGAAGAAAGAGATTCATCTCAGTTAAATGACATGAGAAGGCTTCAGGGAGAAATTGGTGCTTGAGTTGGGATTAGAAAGAAGATTTATTTTAGAGGAGTGAAATTCCATATTGTAAACTTTATATTTTTATTTTATTATTCTTAAAGGATGGTACTTGTTACAGCTATTTGGGAATTTTCTCTATAAATGGAAAATATCCACCTGTTCTTAAAATTTAGGATTATGGGTAGTAGTATGGTTTCTGGAGCCAGACTGGGTTTGAATTCTTACTTGACTGAATACTAGCCTAATTATATAAGCTTCCCCATATATAAAATGAGGCAATGATAGTGCCTAAACTGTCGACTTGTGGGATAATCTATATAAAATGTTTACATGATGTGATAAGAAATAACTTTGAGCTAAACTTTAGATCTAGGTTTTTATCCAAGCTCTGTCATGAATGTTTGTGTGTGTGACTATGGATATCCATGAAATAAGGAAATTGGTTATCTCTGACTAAGGCTGGCAAGATCTAAAATACCCTGATCCAATGATTATTCTCTGATTATGAGTGACCATTCCTGTGGTGTAAATATAATAGAATCTGAAAAGGGTATTTATTTCAGATTACCTTAAAACTTTGAATGAAAGGCTTTTATTAAAATAATTTTTGAAGAAAGAACTCTGAGGGCATTTTTGTTGATTTTCAGGCATCTGGGTATACTAAATAAAATACCGTACATATTTATAGCTACTTTAATAATGTCCCAGGTCTAATTTAAATAGTGTTTTTAGGAACTAATTATTATAGAAAGCTGTTTTTGTTGTTGTTGTTATTGTTTTTAATATAGCTAGGCTGGTAATAACTAATGATAGGTGAATTCAATTTACATAAATTTGAGACCAAGAAAATATTTTAAAATCATGCCATGGAGGATTGCTTTAAGTTAAGCAGTTAATGTCATTATCTCCTCCTCTCATTTAAATTGTTCAGTTTATAATAATTGTGGAGCATAGTAAGTGATTTGAGATATTTCTCTTAATGAGATTTTAATAAAATTTGATAGTCGAGCACCCTGAATAACTAAAATGCTATTAAAATTTATGTATTTACGTGTATATATTTCGACTTCAAATTCAGGCAACTCACATGTTGCTCCTCATCAAAAGGTTTTAGTTTTTTAAAGATGGATACTGACATCTTTTGGGAAAATTCTAATTGAATTTTTTTTTCTTTAATTTCAAAAGATTCAATTGTGTTGAAAACAAATTCGCCAAACTAAATTTAGGTCATTTGATTTGTTAGAACTTAGCATTTTTGATTTGGAGGCTGAATTCAGTGTTTCCATGTCTCTAAGAATTATAGGTTAAAGTTTAAAAGGAACATTTAGAACTTTGCTATTTTTAGACTCCTTAGCCTATTTTATTATTTTTTGGTAACTCCTAATCTTAAAGGGAAATGCTAATGAGTGACAAGCTGATCATGCCAAACTGAGTTTTTAATAATGATGTTATAAACATTAGAACAATTCATGGCAACATAGATGTACTAATGAGAATTTCAGAAACAGCATCAAAGAGTCAGAAAGTTAAATTATCCTTGTAAATTCAAAACATCTAGTCTAAAAGAGATCTATACGAGTCACTGATTACTTTCTAAATCTCTTCATGTGAAGTGTCAAGAAATGAGTTTCTTTCACATAATTTTTCTCTTTTAAAATACTCATTGCTGGAACTAGCAGAAGCTATTCTAAGATGAAAATTTTCTTTTCATGCCAGATCAAAGGTTAAAAGGAACTGCTTGCCTTGGGCTGAAAAACTAGCCAGTTTATATTTTTCTTCCCTTACCCAATTGTTCTGTCTTCCCTCTGCTTTGGCTGGTTCCCGGTTACTACCCTGCTTTGTAGAAAAATTTGAATGGTTAACTGATGTTATTATAGCTGCTGAAAGAAAAGAAATCCCAAACACAAATGCCATGTTTTAATAATAATAACTTGTGATATTCTTCTTGTAATTTTTCCTTTCCTGTACAATGATTCATGCCTATTTTATTGTTTTTGGTGACTCCTCATCTTAAAAGGAAACCCTAGTGAATGACAAAGATGATCATGCCAAATTGAGTTTCCAACTGTGCTATAAAACATTAGAGAAATTCATGGTAACATAAATGTAAGAATTTCTGAAATAGTTAGAATGGTTAAAGAGGAAACACCATTATCTTTGTTACTCATTGATTGCTGTGGGACAATGCTTTTTAAAAATTAGATCAAGAATCTCAAATGTTAAACAAAGAGGCTTAAAAGTTGTACTAAATCAATTGTTAATTTGGTTTGCTTCCACCTAAGTCTAGGATGTATTTAGTTTATGGTTTATGGGGTCTCTTATTTTGTACAGTATTGAAGACTATGCTGAATTTGTGTGTGCATATGCTTAATTTTCTTAAAATCTTAATCAACCCAAATTATTCACTTGGGATCTTAGTTTTACCTCAAAAGTTCATGGCTTGTTTATAAAAAAGTTTTTATTTTCATTAAACTTAAATGCCAGAACAAACAAACGACTTAATATTTAAGCAGTATCAGCACCATCTTATAGATGCTGTTTCAAGTTCATCTTTTAGTGGGAAGAACTGGATAAAACCAAGATTTTAAATGGCCCATCCTGGGTGTTAAAATTAATAACTGTGTTCAGATGAATGGAAGTTGGTTTCCACCTTTGCACAATGCAACCCATCATCGTGCTATGCGTTTCATTTGATCATCACCTGTTTGAGCATGTGAACATCATAAAAGCTGGATTGCTGAGAACAGACTACTTTTGTTTTAAAAAATACCATTAGTTCAATTAGCAGGTAGCACAACATAGGAAAATAGGATAGAAAATCAACACACGTATACTCAGAGTCCATTAGATTCAAGGCATTTTTCGAGATACTGAAGCAAATACACAAAACATAAATATGGGAAAAATGATAATAAAATATTTAAGAAAGAGAGAAGACTGGAAAGAGGACTGTCTTCAATGCAGTGCTTTCCAGCATTCAGGCATCATTATAGCTTTTGCCATGTCAGCATACTGTTTGTTAAATAAGACTCACATTTTCAATTTAAATTTATTTCAAGCCAAAACTTTACATCAACACTATAAATAAAGAACTATCTTGTCATGAATAGAAGGTAACTGAAATTAAGTCAATGGAAAAAAAAGCTACTATTAATTTGTAGCTAACCTCTGCTGCTTATTCAAGGCTCTGAATCTGATGCCTGCCCTTCTTTTAATAAAAGGTGAAATTAGCACCAGCACCAAACAAAGCACTTTCTCCTTCTGCAATCCAAAGGATTGAAAGAGAGTTGAAAAGACAGTAAGTTGCATTACTAATTCTCTGTGCACATGTCCTTTGAGTCATCTTGTTTTCATTTATACTCTGGGAAACACTGTTCTTTGAGGTCACTTCTCAATTATGCCATCGAAGAAGTGAATTAAAATTATTTGGAGAAGCCAAATGAAGAAACCCCTAGAATCAGGGACTCTGGCAACCTGAACATGTTTGCGTTTCTTTCACTAGATCATTTTTTACATGACACCTCTCTAGAAAAACAGTGATGTGTGTGCCAAAGTGACAAACATATTTGCAGAATTAAAAATATGCTATAATGCTCCAGTCAGGATAGCTGACATGTGGGTGTGTTTTTAAAACAAACTCTTACCTGAAGTACAATCATTGTAAATAAAAAATGGTCTTTGTTACTTAATAAAAATGTATAGGATCTGTACCTATTCCATTTTAGCAGCATAATGTTCTATGCTGTCTGGCAGGACTTGTGTAGCGGGTAAATGCATTAGTCACAGTGATCATTTTTCTTGCAAATTTGTGACACAGATTTAATTATAGGAATGACCAGCAACTTACAAATCTAATTTTGGTGGAGGCTGAGGCAACTTTTTTTTTTATTTTAATAATGATGGATTTTTTTTAAAGCAATGATTTCATTACCATTTAAAGAAATCTACTGGTGTAGAACTAGCCAATTGACTGGAGTTATTTTATTACCCTTTAACAAATGCCATGTACTTTCATTTTAATTTTTATTAATTTTTGAAACATCATCGGTCCCAAACTGGGAAAGTATTTGCTTCTATACTCATTTGAGTAAAAATAAATAAATATAAATTATTCTGGTTCAGGATGTTTGTAAAGGACCTCGTAAGAAAGATGATCCTAGCAGTTGTTTAAAATAAAAATTAAATTTCCTTAATTTGAATCTAGCCTACTACAGAACTGCTTAGTTTATGGTCTTTAGTAGGAGATGCTTATTAACTACTAATGATGATAATGTGGCAAATAGTTCTTATTTCTTTGTTTCTTTTTCCTTCAAACTAAAAATTTTGTATGGTTAATCTATTTGTTGAGCTAATATTTTGGGGTTCTGGCATAATAGTGTGGTGAGCCAAACGATTAAGGTTCCTGCCTTCATCTACATTACAGATTCTTAAAGTGAGAATATCAAGTCCTAATTGTGTGTGTGTGTGGTGGGGAGAGACTGTTGGAATAAATAATGTTAAATATTTTCTTAGAACTTTTTTAAAGTTTTGTTCCATTATTAATATACCTCATTGATTCAGACCCCACTACCATTCCAGAATAAATCTGGCCATGTGGAGAGAAGCAGGAGGAAAATAGAAGATGCATAAACTGTATAAACTTGGTTCTATCAGCCAAAGAGAATCTTCCCTTTAATTGTTGGTCCCTGTGATGAAAGCAGTGTTAGACCTCCAAACTTCATCATGGACTTAGGATTTCAAGTAAACAATTTAGCATTTCTAAAAAACAATATTTTTGGAAATGGCAGATTTTAGTTTGAAATTAAAAAATCATTTTTTAAACCTAGATTTACTGGATGTTGCTGTTTGATCTTACCTTAACTTTTAAAATGAAACATTTGTGGACTTCCTACTATATGCTCAGCTCTGGGCCAGCTTCTAGAACTGAAAAAATAATTTAAAAAAAATGATTCTTGCCCTTAATTTGCTTAAAATTCCTGGATTTAAATGCTGTTTTTCCTAGTGTGATTCCACAGACATCCTAATTCTGAATTGCCTCCCGGTAACTGCACCATACAGTTTGAGAAACACTTATTTTACTATAAAACTTCAAGTAGGTGGGTGTGGTGGCTCACGCCTATAATCCCAGGACTTTGGGAGGCCGAGGCTAGTGGATCACGAGGTCAGGAGTTCGAGACCAGCCTGACCAACATGGTGAAACCCTGTCTCTACTAAAAATACAAGAATTAGCCAGGCATGGTGGCGCATGCCTGTAATCCCAGCTACTCAGGAGACTGAGGCAGGAGAATCCCTTGGACCCAGGAGGTGCAGGTTGCAGTGAGCAGAGATTACGCCACTGCACTCCAGCCTGGGTGACAGAGCGAGACTCCATCTCAAAACAAAAACAAAAACAAAAAATGAAAACAACTTCACATAATGAAGTAGGTTATCATCTCAATTATTGTTTTTTAAAACTGCTACTTTTTGTTACAACTCCAAAGAAAACTGGATTTTTATCATAAGGTTTGTATCTACCAATTTAGATGTTTTGAAAGTACAATTTATCAGATACCAGATTCAATTTTTAAATATACCAAAAGCTGACTTAGAAAGATACTTTACTGTGTATAATTTACTTTGTGGGGACAATGTGTTAAAAAATAACTTTCAAAAAGCTGCTGTAATTTTAATATAAGTTTATTATAGAACTTATGAAAAATACAGATAGAATCACCTAGCTATAACAAATCAGCATTTTGGTCTATGTCCTGTGTATTACGTAGATGTAGTTACAAAATTGATATTACGTTGTATAGACAATCTTATTTTCTGCTTTTTCCCTTTATGTATGTGAGCATTTTCTCATATTCTTATTTCTACTCTGACAATTTGATTTTGTTTTATTTAATGTATAATATAATCTATAATTTTTTTGGATGATTTATTCTTTCGCTATTATTTTTAAAAAACTGCCACAACATTTTTGTACATAAATATTTGTGGTTCTCCCTTTTCATTATCTTTTAAGGATAATGTAAATGGGTAAAATGCTGCATACTTTAAAATATTCTTGATATTGCTAAACTATCCACTGGAAATGTTGAACCAATTTATCATCTTTATTTTTTTGAGACAGGGTTTGGCTCTGTCACCCAGGATGAAGTTCAGTGGCATGATCATAGCTCACTGCAGCCTGAACTCCTGGGCACAAGACATCCTCCCACCTCAACTGGGACTAGAGGCATGCACCACCCTGCCTGGCTAATTTTTTTATTTTTGTAGAGATGGGATCTCGCTGTGTTGCCGAGGCTGGTGTTGAACTCCTGAGCTCAAGCTATCCTCCCACCTCAGCCTCGAAAAGTGCTGGGATTGTAGGCATGAACCTCCACAGCCAGCCCTCAATTTATCATCTTACAAGAGTATACAGAAATATTTATTTCCCTGTATTCTCATCAATTCTGGTTATTGTTTTTTTCTAAAAAAGCTTTAGCAAACTGATATTTTATCTTAATTATAATTTTTTGATTGAGAAGTTGATCTTGTATCTGTTTATTGATCATTTGAAATTATTCTATTATAAATTATCGGTTCATATCTTTTGCTTATGTTTCTTATTGAGATGGTTACTTTGGTTTCAAAGAGCCAGAGAATATGTACCGGGCATGGTAGCATGTGCCTGTAATCTCAGCTACTCAGGAGGCTGAGGCAGGAGAATCACTTGAACCTAGGAGGCGGAGGTTGCAGTGAGCTGAGATCACACCATGGCACTCCAGCCTGGGCGACAGAGCGAGACTCCGTCTCAAAAAAAAAAAAAAAGAAAAAAAGCTAGAGAATATGAATATTATATATCTTACAAAAATTTTTCTCTGTCTTTAGCCTTCTAATTTTTGTTCTGTGTGTATATGGGTGATGGGGGGTGATTTTTTATTGACAAATTCAGATTTTTTTTTGAGACAGAGTCTCACTCTGTCACCCACGCTGGAGTGCAGTGGCCTGATCTCGGCTCACTGCAAGCTCCACCTCCTGGGTTCACGCTATTCTCCTGTCTCAGCCTCCCGGGTAGCTGGGACTACAGGCGCGTACCACCACGCCAGGCTAATTTTTTGTATTTTACTAGAAATGGGGTTTCATCGTGTTGGCCTGGATGGTCTTGATCTCCTGACCTCGTGATCTGCCCGCCTTGGCCTCCCAAAGTTCTGGGATTACAGGCATGAGCCACCATGGCCGGTTTATTGAGCTATAATTTTTATACAGAAAAATCTATACATTTCAGAGGTATAGTTCTGTCAGTTTTGACAAATGTATGCAGTCAAATAGCAACCATCTCAATCAAGATAATATTCTCATCACCTAGAAGGTTTCTTCTTGCCCTTTGGAGTCAATCCCCTCCCTTATCCTCAGTCTCTGGCAGCCACTGATTTTTTTCCCTTTCTCTATACTTTTGCCTTTTTCTAGAAAGTCATCTAAATGGAATCACACGATATATGCTTTTTGAGTACAGTTTCTATCACTTAGAATACACTTTTGTGATTCATCTATGTTGTATATATCAGTAGTTAATTTTTTTATTGCCAAGTAGTAATAAATTTTTAATAAATTTACCAGTTGATGAACTGGTTGTTTCCTGGATGATAATTATAAATAAAGTTGCTATAAATATTTGTGTACAGGTTCTTGTATAGATATATGTTTTTATTTCTCTTGGGAAAATATTTATGCTGAGTCATATAGTAAGTATATTTTAACATTATAAGAAACCACCAAACTTTTTCCCAAAGTGATTGTACCATTTTACATTCCTAGCAGGATTGTATAAGTAGTCCAGTTACTCCACAACCTTGCCATCCCTTGACGTTCACAATATTTTTTATTTTAGCCATTCTAATAGGTGTGTAGTGGTATGTCATCAAAGCTTTAATTTGTATTTCTCTAGCGGCTAATGATGTTGGACATTTTTTATGTGCTTATTTGCCATCTGTATATCTTTGGTGGCCTGTGTGTTCAAATCTCTTGCCCATCTTATTTATTAGGTTGTTTTCTTATAATTAGGTGCAAGTTTTTAAGTATGTGTTGGACACCAGTCATTTATCAGACATATATTTTGTAAGTGATTTTTTTTCCCAGTCTATAGCTCATCTTTTCATTTTCTTAACAGTAATTTTCAAATAGCAGAAGTTCAAAATTTTTGATAAATTGTTTGTCTTTTTTTTTTCTTTTATGACTCAGGCTCTTTGTATCCTATATAAGAAATCCTTGTTTGTCACAAATATTTTTCTCTAATGTTTTCTTCTATAAGTTTTAGTTTTTGTTTTTACATTTAGTCTTGTGACCCATTTTGAATTAATGTTTGTGTATAGTTTAGTGTATTGGTTGGTGTTCATTACTTTTTGTATGGTTCTAGAGTTGTAAGGTTTTTGTGTCTGTCACATTTGTCCATTTTTTCCTTTATGGATTTTTTCATTGCCTTTACATGTATGAAGCTTTTTCCTATCACAATGTTAGGTAAAAATTCATGTGTATTTTCTTTTAGTTTTATAATCAAGATGAATATTTAATACTGTATATGTTGAAAAGCAAAGCCCATCATATGGGGGTTTATAAAAAGAAATAATAGATTGAAAGTGCTTCACCTGATTATGGTATCACTTGTTAAAGAAGTCAATTTCTGTTTGTTGCTTTCGCCACTGTGTTTTTTTGCCCTGTAAATCCAGCCTCATAGTGTTATTCTCACATCTACATATTGATATATATGCCTGTCTCTGAAAATAATTGGATCAGTATTCATGACTGTTAAAAATTGCTTTTCTATCTTAGGATATCACACATGACATTAACGCAATTACTTAAGATAAAATTGTTTATTCAAAATGTGAAATGGGGATGGACATAAAAGAATAAGGGAAAATTATAGAAACTTCATTTTTATATCAATTTGATTTATAAATGTTCACACAAATTAATAGTAAAATATTCTTATTAGGGGGATTATGAACCAAGGTGAATAACTTTCTTAGAGTTTCTTGGAGGACTTTATGAAAATAAAATTCATAATCTTAAGAGCCTTGATAAACTTGATTTTAACTTTTGGTAATTGAACGAGCTCTACTGATCAGGGGAAAAAATTCTACTAATATAAACTTGGTATTTTGGAAATTAGAGAGTCAAAGCACCACAGATCTTCTAGACTATGAGTAACTAGAGTAACTAGTGTTATCTAGAGTAACATTGATTCATATTCTATGTGTCCGGGGATGGTTATACTCTGAGCTTACAGGTTTCTTTTTTGCTAGTACCCTACACTTGTTTACTTTTCCTGAGTAGCTTTTTTTGGTGATATTTTTAATAAGTGGAATAATTAAAATGTTCACCGTGTTTATAGTTTTACCTTATAACAGTAGTTGGTGTACAGTTCAAGATTTGTAGTTTGGTTTGTTTATTATTCAGCCAATTCTTTTGTAAGCAGTTATTTTCTGCAGTGTTCCTAGGTTTTCACTTGAAAGCTTAAGTTAATATTTTTATCCATTTATTTTGGAGGGATAATGTTTATTAACATTATTTTGCTTTTGGTAATTTCCAAGAGCCAGGGCAATGAATCCTATCTTCTTCGTTGTCATCCACACAATGTTGTAAGATAAACTATTATCACATACAACTTTTATGTGTCACTCCTATGCCCTAATGTCTACAGTGGCTCTTAATTAGCCACTACCTGATTGGCCGTTCAGGAATCCTCTGAGTGTGGCCCTATTGTCTCTCTCTCCCCGCCCATCCAGTGTCTTTCATTCCCGTGTTAACTGTTGATCCACCCTTCACCCTCTCCTGTTTGTTAAATCCAGTTTATCTATTTTTTTTTTTCTTTTATGGCTCAGGCATTTTGTATCCTATCTAAGAAATCCTTGTTTGTCACAAAGATTTTTCCCCTATGTTTTCTTCTGTAAGTTTTAGTTTTTGTTTTTACATTTAGTCCTGTGATCCATTTTGAATGAATGTTTTTGTACAGTTCAGTGTATTAATTGGGGTTTGTTACTTTGCATATGGTTATAGAATTTTAAAGTTTTTATGTATGTCACGTTTGTCTATTTTTTCCTTTATGGATTTTTTTTTTCATTGCCTTTATACTTACAAAGCATCCTCTAACACTTGGACCTTTTTCTGCTCCCACCTCTTTGCTTGCACTGTTCCCATCCATTCTATTATCCTAGCTGTCCTTCAAAACCTATCTCAAAAGCAATTTCTCCAGCTTTCCTTTTATGATTATTTAGCTTTTGGAATGAGTTTCCATCTAGATTGTAATGGGTTACTATAGATTGTAACTGGTTAGTGTAGTTAGTTTGAAATTCTGATCTTCTCTCCCATCTCTGGCACTTCCTATTCTTGTTAGCCTGCTATTTTTCTTTCTATAAAATAATGTCTTCTAACATAGTATATAATTTGTCATTTATTACATTAATTGACTGTCTTTCCTTATTCAAATGAAAGCTCCATGAAGGCAGGTGTTTGTTTTCCTTTGGTTGTTTCACTACTCTATCTATCTTCAATATTTATAGTACTTGGCACAAAGTAAGCTTTCAAAAAATATTAAATGAATAGACAGAAATCACCCAGTGAATGCTATTTTAATCTCTCTTCTTCATTTATCTAAGATTGTAAAATATCTTGTATATCATATGCACTTAAAATGTACGCTAATTATCATAATTATATGTTGAATTCGTTTAACAAAAATCTCATCTTTTTGTAATCTGTTTTGACCATAATTGGTCATCTGTCTACCAAATTTTTCTTTACCACATTAAAATGATTTTAAATTCCAAGCTTTTAAATCTCAATAAAACTTGCTGTAGCCATAAGAAATTTGTATTGCCTTATATTCACAGTGTTGATTTGGAATGGAAGTGGAAATTCATCCCCACATCTAAGTTTGATATTTAGTAATTTATAAGATTTTTTTTCTACTAAAGAAGAAAATCCTGTGAAGTAGATTAGGGCAGATTATCCCTGTATAATAGGTTACCAAACCCATATGCTATTTTCATTGAAATAATTGATTTTAAATATCAGGAAGTTTTACATGAAAAATGGCTACAAGTGTGATTACTACAAATATTTAAATAGCTAGAGATGTGTAAATAAAAGGATGTAATAAGTGATTGCTATTATATAGCATTGTAGAGAATGATTTCACTGTTGGTATTAAAGGAAAGTATTTTTTTAAATTAAAGTTTATTTTTTAACTACTTGTGAAATACATACTTTAATCAAATTGACAAGTGAAAGTTAAATTTCTAGACAGTGCATAAAAAGAAACTGTACAGTATCCTAAAGAAGAAGTAAAAATATAAGTATGAAAAAGAACCAATTCAGTGGTGTATAAAGACTAGATCAAATCCATGTCTGAGAGGCATTAGAAGTCCTTAGAAAATAATAATAAAAAAGAAGAGCCAAGGTGAGAATGACAAACCAGATAACTTGAACTTGCAATATCATATGACAGCAGATGCAAGCTAATGTGGTTTGCTGTTTAGAAGCATCATGTTACAGCCCTCGGCACTTGAGTTTTATGAGTTCATAATTCAGAATATTGCTTTGACTTTTTGGTCTTATCATCTTGTCAGAGGTTAAAATTTGTTAAATGAAATATAGAAAATAATAAAGATGTGACTTGGGCTGGAGAAGCTTTGGAGAGAGCTATCTATCTCCAGGTAATAGAGAAGAGACAGACTTTTAAGAAACTAAAGGAAGGATAGTTACTCAAATGATTTTTTGATGGGAAAGTTGGTGGTTTTTGTTTGTTTGTTTGTTTTTGAGTTAGGGTCTTGTTTCGTTGCCAAAGCTGGAGTGCAGTGTGGTAGGATCACAGCTCACTGCAGCCTCAACCTCCCAGGCTCAAGCCATCCTCCCACCTCAGCCTCTCAAGTAGCTGGGACTACAGGCATGCTCCACCATGCCCAGCTGATTTTTTTTTTTTTAATTTTTTGTAGAGACTGAGTCTCACTTTGTTGCCAAGGCTGGTTCTTGATCACCTGGGCTCAAGCAATTCTCCTGCCTTAACTTCCTAAAGTGCTGGGATTACAGGTATGAGCCACTGCGCTTGGCTGCATTTTTTAAATAATAACCTAAAAAATACATTAACATCGTATTTTTGAGAACAGCCTAACAAGCCATTCAGAATACCTGATCAGTAGCTACCGAGGTATGCAAATGAAGAGCAGGACAGATTTGTCAATCTTTTCAATAATTAAAATCAGTAACAGGAAAGATTATTTCTAGTGTACCAAAGAAAGTAGGTTTACATGTTTCTTTTTCTCTTTTCTTCATTTATTTCTACCTTTTTAAACTAAAGAGGAAACAATGAGTAGAGATCATGGAAACAGTATATAAACATAGAGGCTTCTGCCTTTGCCCTTTAATTCACAGATATTTTTCCTCAAAGATGGTTGAATCCTGATTCCATATCACTGTATGTCTCTGTAGAATTTTGGGTCTATATCTTGTGTGGTTTCCAGCCAAACAACTGTTGAAGTCAAAAGGTTAAATTTCCAGCTTAAAAAAAATTGAAGAAAACCTCCTACCAGTGCAAACCAATGTTAAAAAAAAAAAAAGTTTTAAGCTTGTAACACTAGAAAACATCCAGATTACGAAGAATACTTTTCTTTCTTTTGTGTGCATGTGTCACCCAGGATGGTGTGCAGTGGCACCATCACAACCCACTGTAACTTCTGCCTCCCCGGATCAGGTGATCCTCCCATCTCAGCCTCCTGAGTAGCTGGAACCACAGGCGTGCAACACCATGCCCAGCTAATTTTTTGTTTTAATTTTTTATAGAGACAGGGTTTTGCCGTGTTACCCAAGCTGGTCTACAATCCTTAGTTCTGAAACAAATCTTCCATCATGTCTGGCCACTTTTCAGATTCCATCAACTTAGTGCCATAATCAGTAAGAATTTTCTAGAGACAGAAATAGCATACACTAATAAAAATCTCAGATAACATTGTGCATCTTTGTCTTACTTTTCCTAATTGTCCCTGACTGTTCATTTCTCTATGAGACTGCTAAATAGTGAGTCACCAAAACATATGTTTTGTTATATGTTTATATTGTTTGTTTGTTTTTTGAGACGGAGTCTCACTCTGTCAGCCAGGCTGGAGTGCAGTGGAGCGATCTCGGCTCACTGCAACCTCCGCCTCCCGGGTTCAAGTGATTCTCCTGCCTCAGCCTCCTGAGTAGCTGGTATTACAGGTACGTACCACTATGCCCAGCTAATTTTTGTATTTTTTAATAGAGACGGGGTTTCACTGTATTAGCCAGGATGGTCTCCATCTCCTGACCTCGTGATCTGCCCACCTCAGCCTCCCAAAGTGCTGGGATTACAGGTGTGAGCCACTGCACAAATGGCCTGTTATATGTTTTTAAAAATACAAACTAGAAGGAAAAGTTTTTCTTCTTTTTATTTACTTATTTAATTTATTTTTTGTAGAGATGGGGTTTTGCTATATTGTCTAGACTGGTCTTGAATTCCTAAGCTCAAGTGATCCTTTCACCTTGGCCTCCCAAAGTGTTGGGATTACAGACATGAGCCACAGCACCTGGCCTAAGTTTTTCCTCATAAAGAAGGAGAGGTTGGGTGCCACATAGTCCTTAAAGAAGTTTTTCTTTCTCTGCTGGAAATCACTCGATACCTCACAGATCTGAGAGCTCTTTCTTTGGCTTTGACGGTAGCATGATGTCGCTCGCTGAACCGTTTCTAGTAATATTACTTTTTTCATTGTCTGTTGGAATCATCCCACATTTTTAAGATCCTGAGCATCTCATTGTCAGGAAAAAGTGGCATATACTTTGAAAGTTTTTGATGGTTCTGTTTGGAAACTAATTTTGTGGCTCTACCTTGCAGGAATAGACTCACATTAATCATACTCACATAATGATACTTAAGACAGACTGCCAATTTACTAATTGTGAATGGAAAAAATAATTTGAGAGACCTTTAGACACTTGGCTTGATGCGTTCTCTCTTCATGGTTAAATTCACAAGAGAAAGTATTTTACTAAGGAGTTTATTTGGTGAGAATGGGATTAGAGGAAGCAGAGGTAGGGAGGTAATTCTCAAGTGTGATTCTATCAGGCTGTTGGAAATGGATGTGTCTGGCTCCCCTGCAAGGGTACACTGCCCTTGGAAACAGACATGTCCATCATTTGGACCAGAGATCTTCTTTCCTAGGTAGTGCTTAGATAGGTATTCTTAATTATTGCTTTTAGGTTTGTTTTCTCTATTTCCATTGCTGGCTGGTTTCCTCTTTTTTATTGACCCACGATACCTTAAAGTCCTGCTGACATTGGCAGCATCCTCATGTTTTACGGTGATTTTGCATGTTTTTACCGTAAAGGTATTTCTTTTATTTTTTCAAGTTCAGGAAGAGGGAGGTACTTTAGTATTTCCATTTTGTATCGTCTATATTTGCGCTGACCAACATGGTGGCCACAAGCCACATGTGGCTATTTAAAATTCAATTAATGAAAATTAAATGAAGTTAAACTTTTCTATTCCTCAGTCGCACCAGCCACATTTTAGGTATCCAACAGCCACATGTGACTGGTGGCTCCTGTATTGGACAGTGCAGAGTGTTGAACATTTTCGTCATTGCTCTACTGGAGAGCGCTGGTGAAAGGTATTTAATAAACAAACTATTTTGCAATTATATATTTAATTAGTTTAATTATAAACTATTTTGCATTTTATACATTTTAATATAATTTGATGTCTATTCTTATATGTCTTTATTTTTGTATGTTTCTTTCAGGTAATAGTCCAACTTCCCATTCCAGTCTTCTCTAGTGAATTCAAAGGCAATCACATACACATGTTCAGCTTGTCAGGGATCTGTTGTTACGATACTAGTTAGTTAAGTATCCAGCACTTAAACATTTTTCTTATTGAAAAGTGATCATGATTTTTATTTGCAGTTTTCCTTTAGTTTACTGAGAGGACTATTTTCTGCAGGGTATTAGAAAAAACCCTGGTGCACAGCCAGAACTTTTTTTAATGATTAAATTACAATTTACATAATTATTACATTTCATCATGGTAGATTGCTTTTCTTTTTCAACACTATACTATTTTGACAAATTAATAATACTCTTTCAGAAATTCTGACAGTGCCAGGAAAATAAATATAACTTCATATGTATAAGAAATGTTTTTTGGAAAATAATATAATGTTGTAGCTAGAAATGCCTGAGCCTGAAAGTCAGTTCATTTTCAGAGTCTCAAATATGGTTTTATATTTAACTCATGGTTTCTTCTGTTTTTTTTTTTTTTTTTTTCTGAGACGGAGTCTCGCTCTGTCACCCAGGCTGGAGTGCAGCAGCCGGATCTTGGCTCAATGCAACCTCTGTCTCCTGGGTTCAAGCCATTCTCCTACCTCAGCCTCCTGAGTAGCTGGGATTACAGGCGGCCGCCACCACGCCCAGCTAATTTTTGCATTTTTATAGAGATAGGGTCTCACCACATTGGCCAGGCTGGTCTGTAACTCCTGACCTCAGGTGGTCTGCCTGCCTTGGCTTCCTAAAGTGCTGGGATTATAGGCGTGAGTCACCACGCCCAGCCCTTATTCTGTATTTAACAATGATTCTCAGACAAGAATGGTGGCTCACATTTGTAATCCCAGCATTTTGGGAGGTTGAGGCAAGTGGATCATTGGAGCCCAGGAGTTTGAGACCAGCTTGGGCAACACAGCAAGACCCTGTCTCTACAAAAAACTAAAAAATTAGCCAGATGTGGTGTTGCCCACTTGTAGTCCCAGCTACTCTGGAGGCTGAGGTGGGAGAACCGTTTGAGCCTGTGAGTTCTAGGCTGCAGTGAGCCATGATTCTGCCACTGCATTCCAGCCTGGACAACAGAGGGAGAACTTGTCTCTATTTAAAACAAAAACAAACAAAACCCAACTGTTCTCATGGGACTATAACATTTTTTAAAAATCCGCTTTAACCTTCTTCACAGTTCAAAGATTGTTTTTTGTAAGATAGGTCTTTCTTACATGGTTGTTTGACTGACTAGGCCAGTGATTTTCTAACATTTGGATTCCCCTGATAAGTAAAACTTCAAAATAAATTTTGGCAGATGCCTAATGTTTTCAATCTTTATTTTCTAAATGGAATTACCATTTGTTATTGTCATCATTTCATGGAAGGAATGGGCATTTAAACATAAAACTCACAAGGATATATTTCAGAATAACTGGAATAAATGTATGATATTCATATTACATTCTTATTTTTCCCATTTATTCCTTTAGGGCTATTGAGTAGCACTAAACCTAAGCTCTTCACTGTTGAAATTACCAACCATTGTTAGTTGGGTTTCTTTTTCTTCATTGATCTTTTTTACCACCTCTCTTTGGTGTTTTAAATTATAATTTTGATGTAGATTTTATGCTTTTAGTCAGGCAAAGCCTGTCTCTAGGCAAGGAAATCCTATCATATAATTAGGAAACATTTGACAGATTCAAAGTTTGACAAGTGATGGTGATTTATCAAAAGTTATTCAACACTTTTAACCATACCAACTATTATTGTAATTTTCATTTGTCTAATTCATACTCTAAATTTGCCCAAGTTATACTCTGTAGGGACTAAGAAGAAATAGAACTGAAGGAAGAAGGAATCAAAGCAATACAGGGAAAATGACTTGTTAAATAGACCTAGAAGTTAGTTGCAAAGGAAATTTATTTTCAGGTTAGGTTAATTTAGCTCACTTGATAAGAACTTAGAATTTTAGCAAAAAAAAATTTATACAGTTTGGAAAAATGCATTTTTTAGGGTGACATTTAGAAATATGTATATAATTTTTGCCTGTGAAATTTTCTATGTGCTTAATGGACTTGTGAAAGAACTCTTTATACATATTTATTCATCTATATTTTTATACACAGTTGTTCTTATCATTAGAAAAGGTCACTTGTTATTGAATACTTTGAAGGTAATGCTTTCAATGTAGCTGCTGGGAGGAATAAAAATATGTCAACAGGTCCAAATCCTACTCTCAGAGAATTTACACTATATTAATTAGTACATATGAAAGGACATGTAAAGATTGGCTAAAATATGGGTGGTTGGGAAGACCTCCCAAAATAGATGGCAGGAGAAGCAGCTTTGCAGAACAGGTAGAATTTAGGAAAATAATGACATTCATTTCAGACTAAGAGGACCTTACTATTATTGATTCTCTAGGAAACAATCTAAGTAGGATTATCTTATGATGAATTATAATATTAGCACATTGTGGACAAAATACAGTATAATCCAAAATAAATAATCCAAAAGAGACAAGTAATACATATAAGAAAATCAGGTCTAATGTTTGTCATAGCTGGATTTCTGCAAGAAAGGTATGTTTGACATGAGAAGTCTGCAAGTTCATTCATCAAACTTTTTAGTTACAGTTTTATACACAGTTAAACTATAGTAATGTTCTTTTTAGGTAAATGTTATACTCTCTCTTTCTAAATATGAATCTTTACTTCTGTTGAAAAAGAGTTTTTCTTCTAAATAAGTAAAAACTTAATTTGCTCCTATCAATATTATTGACATCTAGCAGAACCCTAATAAATTTGGCCTATGGTATGGCCTCTAAATTATGTTCTATGAAATGCAAGAATTAAAGGAAAAGACTGATGTTTCATAGATCCCCTAAAATATTATACATTATTGGAGACAGTTATACCATGTGGGAAAAATTTCCTTCTTTGTACCTTTATTCTCCCTATTTATATACCTGTACCTTTCCTAGAGCATTTTATTTCTCCATTTTCAAAGATAAATTAGATCTTGATCTATCATTATTTTGACTTTGTATGCTTGGCTCTTTTCAATACTGAAAGCTATTTATTAACTTCATGTTGTACATATATCATTGAAGTCAGCTGAGTTACATTCAGTTTGGTGATGAAGAAGAATATAAGATACAATTTCTGTTTAAGAGAGTGTAATCGAAGAAAGGAGACATGCCTAAGTAAAACACTCAGAGAAAGAAACACAAGACAAAATATAATTAAGTGCTCAAATGTGTGATATCATCAATTAAAAAAGAGAGGACACAGTAGGTTAAAGTGATCAGGAAAGGATGCTGGTGAATGTTGAGTGTGAAGATCTTGAAAATTGAGAACAGCCCAAGTGGAGAAGGTCAACCTGAGAGAGGATGTGGCCCAGTAAGGGCAGGGACCATGCCTGTTATGCTCACTGTTATATCTCTCTGTATATAAATGTAATGGCAAATACGGTGCCTGGTACATAGCAAATGATCAACATATAAAAACTAAATGAATGAATGGTCAGTTGCTGGCAAGAAAGTGAAAAGAGGGGCATTTACTGGAGTAAGCCCGTTCTTGGTGGCTGGTGGAAATTAGGTGAGACAGTATTATAGAGAGCCTGAGTGGGAGGCTCAACTTGGACCTGATACCATGTGAGGCATTGCTGAAGAGTTTTCAAGGAGTATATCATGGACAAAGTGCTATATTGGGAGAAATGGCCTGGTAGCAATGTGTTTGTTGGTAAGTTAGTGAGTGAAAGATGCTGTGTAGAGTATTCTGAACCCAGATGAACAATAATGAACACTTTGGCTAGAGCTTTTCAATTGTCATACAAATAAAGGACCACAAACACAAAAGAAAAAGGAAAAACTTTCTTAATCATTTATTCAATTATTTAGACAGTTAATATTAACCTAGTGAATACTGTGTGCAAGGACCCAATACTGGAGGAGGAGTCTCTACCAAGTTTTGAGTTAGGGATACCTAACTAGGAGTACTGATAGAGATTAAATAAGATCAAATCTCTCAAATGCTTAGCAGAGTGGCCCATTAGCAAGCATTCATAAATGGTAGGTGCTACTATTATTATCGAGAGTATTTTACCCCAAAATTCTCTGTATAAGCCTTTCTCAAGACCTTTTTTGTTTTTGGAGACAGGATCTTGCTCTGTCCCCCAGGCTGGAGTACAGTGGTGCAATTATATCTCACTGCAGCCTCAACCTCCAGGGCTCAAGTAATCCTCCCACCTCAGCCTTCCTAGTAGCTGGGACTACAGGTCTGCAATGCCACACTCAGCTAATTTTTAAAATTTTTGTGTAGAGACAGAATCTTGCTATGTTGCCTAGGCTGGTCTTCAACTCTCAGCCTTAAGCAATCCTCCTGCCTCAGCCCCTCAAAGTGCTAGGATTACAGGAATGAGCCAACGTGCCCAGCTGTTGAAACTTCTTGTCTAGCCCCAAATATGATATTTTCCTAAATCTCTACCCCTAAAAAAAACAACAGCAACATTTTTAAAATCAGAAACTTTGAAATGTATGCAGAGTAGACCAAATAATATTAATAAGCCTTGTGTACCTATCTCTCAGCTTCTACAGATGTCAACTCAGCCCAGTCTTTTTTCCTCTACATTTCCATCCACTTTCTTCCTCTCAGGTATTATTTTGAAGCAAACTCTGGTGATCATATAATTTCAACATGAATCCCTAATAAGTATGTTTTTAAGCATCACTATAATGGTGGTTTTTACTTAGATACTTATACTGACCAAGTTTTTCATGAAAGCTTCTGGAATATTATATGGTAAAAAGGCCAGGAAATTCAAGAAACATGAAGAGACTGGGGACTCAAAGATCTTAAGATTAATTGTTGCGAAGCATCATGAACAAAAACAGGAAATTTAGGTGAGAAACCCATTGTGAGATAAACAAACATTTCATTTGATATGTATTAGTGATGTGGTGTCCAGAGGTAGATATAGTAGATAACTATTTTTTTTCATGAATGAAGAACACATGGATGTTAAGTGAATAGACAGTCTTTTAGTTCAACCATTAATTCTCCTCTCTCTTTTGTTTTCTTCTTAACTTCCGATCTCATCCTTCCTGTGTCCCAGCTTTCAATTCTATACGGCCACTCCCCTTCATTCTATACATTTATTGGTATACTTTGTAACATTACTTTTTTATTATGTTCATTAGTATTCATTATGTTAAAAAGCTCATTTTCTTATTAAAAATAATTTTAGTCCTCTGACAGTACTTAGAGACAGTAATGATTAGACATTAGGTAGGTATTCAAATGAAATGGATGGTAGCTTTGTGATTCTTTTTTTTTTTTTTCTGACGGAGTCTTGCTCTGTTACCCAGGCTGGAGTGCAGTGGCATGATCTCAGCTCACTATAACCTCTGCCTCCTGGGCTCAAGCGATTCTTGTGCCTCAGCCTCCTGAGTAGCTGGGATGGCAGGCACCCACCACCATGCCTGGCTAATTTTTGTATTGTTAGTAGAGATGGGATTTCACCATGTTGTCCAGGCTGGTCTTGAACTCCTGCCCTTATGTGATCAGCCAACCTCAGCCTCCCAAAGTGCTGGGATTACAGGCATGAGCCACTGTGCCTGGCCTTTAATTGTGATTTTATAGTGATTTTAATGTAAGATATTTTTCCAAATAAAAGTGTAAAACAGTATCTAGGTAAAATTTCATTCATCAAAGGAATACATAGATCAATGTCACTGATTCCTAAAATTAAATTAGTGAAATTAAGTTAAATGTGATATTGTGAAATATATATTTTCTGGTATAAAGCTCCTAAAATCCCTGGAATCTCCAGAATGAGAAGAGTGACTTTTGTGTGCTAATTTGGCTTATTGGCCTCTAGGTAGTTTCAGGATCTGGGCTGGTCACCAGAAAGACTAAGGCTTGATTAGAGGGTAGGGACTTTCAATCCCATCTCCCAACCTCCTGGGCTGAAGGTTGAGTTGATCACCAATGGCCAATGACATAATCAATCATACCTACATAATGAAGCCTCCATAAAAATCCAAAAGGACAGGATTCAGAGCGCTTGCTGATAGCCAAATGCAAGGAGGTTCCCAGTGTGCCCTGGAGAGGGCATGGAAGCTCCGTGCCCCTTTCCACATGCCTTGCCCTATGCATATCTTCCATCTGGCTCTTCATCTGTGTTCTTTGTAATATCCTTTATCATAATCTGGCAAACACAAGTGTTTTTCCTGAGTTTTGTGAGCTTTAGCAAATTAATCAAACCTGAGGAGGGATTGTGGGAACCCTGATTTATAGCTGGTCAGGTAGAAGCATAAGCCACAACCTGGAGCTTGAAGTTGTCATCTGAAGTGGGGGATAGCCTTGTGGGACTGAGCCCCCAGCTTTGGAATCTGACACTCTCTGCAGGTGGAGAGTGTTAGAATTGAATTGAATTAGAGCACATCCAGTTGGTGTCTGCTGGAGAATTGCTTGGTGTGTGGGGAAACACTCCTACACATCTGGTGTCAGAAGTGTTGTATCGAGTGGTAAGACAGAGTAGGAAATGCACTTTGCTTTGGTTTTTCACATGTCACGGGTAAATTAAATTAAAAACGATCATAAAAAACTTTAATTCTTTTTTAAAAAAATTCTTTAGCTTTCAAAATATCTTTTCCTATTTCACTTTTGAAAATACTATAAGCAATGTAGCTTGTAGGCTAAAACAGAGATCCTATTATTCTTTTTGATGCATGGGTACCATCATTTTAATGCTAATTTGGATTATATGTATTCATGAAGAGTAAACATCAGGCTTATTTTAGTGCTTGATTTAAGCCTGCAGCTGACTTTCACATCAGAATTGTAAACCCTAAAAACTAGAGATTTGTATCAAAAGTGGAGCTATATATGCCTAGGAATTCAGCTTTAAAACACACTCGTAATTATTAGCAATGGAATCCATGCAGTTAACATTGGACAATGTTTGAATGTTTTGTGATAATTTATAGGGTTGATTACTCCAGCCCTAAGTGGAAGCTTAGGAAGAAGAGCGCAAATGCTAAATCTTTGTGACAGTCTCTGGAGCATCGTTTCAGTTTGAGGCTCTGAGTTATGTGGGGTCTCAATCTCTTTTCCTCCCCTATTCTTTTCTGTGGATCATTATCATCATCATCATCATCATCATCATCATCATCATCATCATCATCTGTTCAGATATTGTCTGTTCAGAACTCACAGGTCCCCAGGGAGGAGAGAGAGGAGAGAGTCCTGTTATAAGCATGCTCGCTGCAAACCTTTCACCTTGCTGTCAAGGTGACAAATGTTTGTCCTTAAGGGAACACTAGAGGTTAAATCACCAATGTTTTTCTCACTTATCTTCTTTCCCATAGTATCCAAACCCTTAGCCAAATCTGTAGCTAAAAGAATCAAAGAAAATTAGGCTACTCTTAACCTTTATGGACCTTGTTCATAGAGATATGTTTTGTGCAAGCTTAAAGTCTTCACTATATTATATATTGCTGTTGAAGCAAATAGAATTTGCTAAAAGTACATGTTTATTTCAGGGCTTATTCAGAAGGAAAACATTTGGGAAAGAAGCATTTAAATTTTGAGAGTTTGGATTGGGAATTTTGTAAAGATAGGCAAGCAATAAGTTGTTTTTACATCAGCATGTGTTAAGGGTGTATACACCTTCACATAGAGAGACAACAAAACTTGTGTTCACCCTGGAGATGAGAATTGCTCTGGATTTTCTCATCTCTTTTTGGCCTATTTCATTCTATTCTCCACATAATAGTTAAAATTATCTTGGAAGATGTAAATTGATCATGTCATTTTTCTGCTTAAAATCCTTCAATGACTTTCTTGAGATAAAAACCAAAGTCTGTTATGTGGCTTAAAAGATTCTCCTTGGTTTATTTCTTGACTCTCTCTCAAGTTTCATCCTGTGCCATCTTCTTCACCAACAAGGCATCTGCCATAAGGGCATGCTTGTAGTCTCTCCAGTTCATTTATTTAACAAATAACTTTGCTGAGCCCCTACTCTATAGTGAGGCTATGAAAATGTATAAAACAGATAACACTTGTGGAGCTTACATTCTAGTGAGGGAATATAACAACTAAAATGTACACTTTTACAATGTTATATATATATGTACACATCTTATGGAGAGAACAGAAATGAAACAGGAAAGGGATAAAACTAGAGGGGTTGCATTTTATTGAAAGGTGGTAGGTGACAGTCTCATTTATAAAAGAACATTTGAGCAGAGACTTGAAGGAGGTGAGAGAGCAAGCCATGGGGATATTTGGGGAAATGGTGTTTGTTTCATATAGAGATAACTCAAAGTACAAAGGTATTGAGGTAGGAGAATGGCCAGAACAGAGAAGGCAATGAAGATGAATTCAGATGTGTAATAAGGGTCCAGATTATAAAGTTAGGACCTTGTGGGTCATTGAAAAGATTTTGGCTTTAAATCCAAATGAGTTGGGAAGACATTTGTAAGTTCTGAGTTCTTTTCTAGTAGAGTATTCAGAAAGACCAGATTCTCTTTCTGAATACTCTGCTGGTATGTAGTGCAGTTCCTTTAAAGCACCTATCAGAACTTTAAATAATTATTGTGTAATTTTTTTTTGTTCCTGTCTTCTATCACCAGGATGTAAGTTCTTGGAGAGCAAGGGCCGAGGCTCATTGATATCCTAGCAGAGCTTCTCAAATAGAGTCAGGTGAAGAAATGAATGTGTTCACGCTTTCTAGCTAGCTCAGGATTTATTCTTTTAAACAACTCTCTGAACATTTTTTACTATATTAAATAAAAATATTTTAAAGTACATCATATACTCTCCAGTCTTCTGAAATTCTCTGTTGTTTAACCTTTTGTTGGTGACCCTATTTGGTCATTACTCTATTGACAAGCATACTAGGCATGGCTCTCATGCTAACCATGCTGACTTCCAACCATGCTGAAGTGTTTGGAGTTTTTGCCTCCACACTAAGTGACTCCTGTGCCACAGTGCTTTTTGAGTTAGATTGTCTTTGCTTTAATTTCTGGCATCTCCCTTGCTCTAAGCTAATCATTCTTACTCAGTCTTTCAGCCAAGTGTCTGCTCCATGCCAGACACTAGACTAGGTTCTGAACATACCTGAGAATAGGTATAGTATGTCTGGGAGAGCAGCCAATTTTTTAAAATTTCTCTAGACTTGGAAAGCAGTTTGTTGGAATTGGATTGAAAAAGGAATAGCTTCTGAGCAAGATAGAGCCTAGGGAGCTTTTGTCACTATTTGTACAGTGCTCTTTGTGGCTGTGTACCTAACTAATTCACAGTCTATGATATTTCAAGCTGGTTGGAATAGGATTAAAGTTGATCATACATATTCATACTGCAAATAATTTTGTGGTAGATATTTTTAATATACTTGAGAAATAAACTCAAAGTATACTTTATTGATTTAATTACAGATGAACTCTGCTAATCTTGAATGAATTAATCTATTGATTAAATACTAGTGATTTCTTATATGTAAAGCATCATATAGCTTTCAAAGCACTTTTACATATATGTTCTCAAATAAGGGCCACACCTGTCCTGTGAGGCAGGTACAGTATTGCTGAGACTGAATTTCCAATAAGACTGATTCTGGAGTCAGACTGCCTGTGTCTGTATCCCTTTACTGTGCCTCCATTCCCTGAATGAGAATATAATAG
The DNA here is from genome assembly GCF_028885625.2 of Pongo pygmaeus. NCBI lineage: Eukaryota > Metazoa > Chordata > Mammalia > Primates > Hominidae > Pongo > Pongo pygmaeus. The sequence continues at coordinate 159,306,879 of NC_072376.2, read as the reverse complement.
CAACTATGTCAACCTGTGGATGTTTGTAGGGATTAAATGAAGTATGTGGTGTTAAATATTAACAGAGCATGTAACATGGTAGTAGGATACTCCGTAAATATTAGCTGTTATTATTTTTGCCATTTAATAGATGATGAACTTGAGATTCAGAAAGGTCAAGGGGTTTGTCCAAGCTTATCCAGCTGGTAATGAGAAGAACCGCAGCCAGAATCCAGTTCCCACTATTTCTTGACAAGCTACTTTCCATTATGTCATGTAGCTGAAGGAATTCCATTTTAAACCAGAGGTTAGTTCAAGTTACGGAAAGTAGTAAATGTTTCTTTCTCTTAAAAAATTCCATAATTCGAACTTTTCAGTACTCAATCCTGACTCACATTCTTTTTTTCTCATGCTAATCCACATAAATGAGATTTCCCCTTCTGTTTATCTCTTTGTAAAGTTTAGCTTTTTATTTCCTGGAAGTAGTCCGAAAATTTGACTATCCATTGAATTATTAAGCTATCCTTCTCTTTGGAAATTGCTTAATTTTTTTCTATTGTTTTCTCAACAGTTCACTGTATCCTATTTTCATTAGGAGTGAGAATATTAATTCTGGGACTATTAAGATTTTTAAGGAGGTTTCTGCTCCCCCACCTGACCTTTGCTTTTATTTTGCCCAGCTTCCACTGTTGAGTATTTTACTTTCAGTAATGCATAGGTTTTTATAAAAGTCATGAACAGATGTCTGTGTAAGCTCTTGGGCAGTTTTCTCAGTGAGTTCTTCTGTGCGTTTTTTTTTTTTTTTTAGATGGAGTCTTGCTTTTTCACCCAGGCTGGTATGCAGTGGTATAACCTCGGCCCACTGCAACCTCCATCTTCTGGGTTCAAGTGGTTCTCTGGCTTAGCCTCTTGAGTAGCTGGGATTACAGACATGGACCGCCACACCTGGCTAATTTTTGTGTTTTTTTGTAGAGACAGGGTTTCACCATGTTGGCCAGGCTAGTCTCGAACTCCTGACCTCAGGTGATCCTCTCACCTCAGCTTCCCGAAGTGCTGGGATTACAGGCGTGAGCCACCGTGCCTGGCATCTAAGTGAGTTCTGAACACTAGTGAACTTGATGTCAGACCCAGGTGGAATCTTAGAATAGGCTAGAAGGGTTGTGGAAAAGCCTTACGTTTGGTTCTGGGTTGTCATATTTTTCCAGTGCCTACTTGGTGTCTTTTCATGGGGGCACATGGGTGTGTTTGGATCACCTTTATTGGAGTTTTATTTAACGCTTATTTATCTAGACATCTCCTTTCATCAGCACAATGCTGTTGTTTCCTAGTCATGTTGAGGAGGGCCCTATGTGAGCTTTCCGGGAATTTGCAGCTTCCCCAGGGCTATACCTCAGCAAGCTGTTGCCTAGCCCCAGTGTTCTGCATTCTGGACGTTTCTACTTCACCATCCCTTTCAAGCAAGGACCCTAGTATCTGACCTCCCCATCCTTCTCTTTCATGTCTTTCTGAATTTCTCTTCCTGCAAGTTCAGAAGCATAGTGGGCTTGCTCCCTGGGCCATTAAAAGTTCCCTTGGATCATATCCTGAACTTTCTCTTTCTTCGTGGTCAGGATTGATATTCAGCTCTACTGGATTTGACCCTTAATCTGTAATAGGAATTTAAGGTCTTTAGAAAAATCCCTTTCTCTCTCAAGGATACTGAGAATCTTTTTTAAGACTCTTTTCCCTCTAGGAACTCATCAGGTAAACCTTAATATGACTCTCAAAACTGAATAACAACTTTGATGCTGTAGACCATGTTTACCCTACTCTGGGTGATAGGCTTAATGGCTTAGCTTGAATGGAAAGTCTGCAAACGATAGTATTTACATTTGAATAAAAAAGCAAAAGATACTGTTTAATGTTTTCATAATATTTCTGTTATAGGTTAGTTATTTAGTGAATCTTTAATTCATCCTGAGTAGTAAATTAAAACTTATTAAGAATAAGAACCTGTAGTGAAGAAGCAGCTAGAAGGTAAAATACTGAAAATAGAAAGCAGGAAAGGAGACAACAAAATGATTAAATATGAGTCTATGTTGATAGGTCCCTTCGGTTTAGGGACATATTGCCTTACTTATCTCACTAATATCTGAAGGTACTACAATATTATATGACAGAATGTAAAAGCATTTTAATACACAATTTTGGTTATAAAACATTAATAAATAATTAAATGACGTGGAATTTATTTTTAAAAAACAAGCTAAAGAAGTAAATAATGATGTGTGTTTGAATGACACGCTTAAAATAATTGGAATTAAACTGTCTTAGAATCATAAAGGGATCATCTTTGGCTATCTGAGAAAATCAGCTTATTTAGAAAATCAGCTTATGTATTATTCTACAGTGATCCTAGATAAATGAAGGTTTTCCATATATATTTTTTCCATATATATCAATTTTTAAAGGATAAATGAAGTTTTTAAAGGAATAGAGAAGTTTAGGAAGTCCTTTGGAATCTCTTCTAATTCAATCTGGTTGAAATTTTAAAAAGTTTGTTTGTATAAGAAATACTTATTGAGTATTTACTGTGTGCCTGGAACTAAGCTAGACATTGGAAATGGAGTGGTGAACAGCCAGATATGATCCTTTTCCAGGTGAAATTTACATTCAAATAGAGAGGGAAACAGACAACAGATATAATAATTACATTATAATTAAGTGCTATTCAGAAAATAAGCCGAGTAAGAACAATAGATAGTTCAATTTTATTCTAGTTCTTCTCCCCCAACAGCTCCCCATTTCTCCTCCTGTTCTAAGATAATTTTTGTATCAGAGAACTCAGCCTTTAAATGTTTTGCTTAAATCATCCATATAAAATTGTGTAACACAGATAAAGAATATATAAATCCTTAAAAATGTATTAATCCTTTGCTTAAATCCTCCATATAAAAATGTGAGTCATTGACAGATTAGCTGAAGTCAAAAACTGGCTGATGTTTATGTTGATATACATAAAGTTTTAACTTAGGTCATGGTAGGCAGGCTAAGCTAGAAGAACATTTCAATAACAAACTATAACAATAACAAGCTTAGTAGGCATATTTGTGTGCTTTATAAATGTTATCAGTCATTACAGTTAATGGCTTTCTTTCTTTGCACCCAAAACAGACACTCATTGCAGAGCAAGTAGATGTTGTTATTTCTGCTATATACAGTTAATACTAATATTTGAAGGAGGTGTATGCTATAAAGAATGACAACATTAATTAGTAACTTGTTTTAAAATTATCTCTTGATAAGATAAAGGAAAATACCTTTGAGAAAATCATGTGAATTACTCCCCATATCTTTTAGGCCAAGTAATTATATTCTATCACATAATTTTTTTTGGCTAGATGGACAGAGTAAAGATAAAAGACAACTGTAGAGATAACAGCGTACTTCACAGCTGACTGAAGCAGGTGTTAGAAATGCAGATGAAGTGTATTGACTAAAGACTATACAAATTCGAAGTGAAAATGCCACTGGTCTGCATGCAGTGTTCCGCACATATGAAGTTTCAGGTAGTTAAATTATTCATTTTATTGTGTGAAATAGTTGAGGAGTTAGGGAAAAGGTGCCTTTTACATTTAAACTGTTATTTCCCTTCTTCCTTTCATCTGCACTTGACAAGCAAAACGAACTTCATTATGTAAGTTTTATTCCAGCAAATGCATGACTTACATCTCTATATTTTAAAAAGTACACCAAGAAACAGATCACCTATAGGCTTCAGTGACAGTATAAAACAAGAGAAACTAAAAATTATTTTTCTTCTTCACTTTTAATATAATGAAAACCACTAAAGATGAATGTGAAAGTAGCTATCTAATCATCATTACTATCACCCTCACCATGAATTATTTTTCAAGTGCCTATATGTACATTACTCTCCTTCAAACATTAGTATTAATTGTATACATTAGTAACACTAATACTACATTAATTAATACTAATTGTAAACATTAGTATTAATTAGCATACACCTCCTTCAAACATTAGTATTAATTGTATGGGTTAGAAGATTTTAAAAAATAAGCCATTCCTTCTGTCTTATAATTCAAAAGTCCTGAGTGTTTTATTTAAAGACAAAACAGATATTTAAAAATATTTAATATGGAATTTTAAAGCAGAGTCTTATTTTAAGGGAAATGTCACAATTCCTGGAATTATTTCTTATCTTATTTGGCTCATTTTGTTTTTCCATCTCATGGTCTGGGTGACCTTGCTATAGGGGACCACGGTGGTCTATAGAGGTTGACATGAGTATAAAAATACCTGCTTTTGGGGAACTCAGATCACTTCAAGACACTTAAGGAAGTTTGACACATATTTAAAAGGAAAACAGAAGCAATCCTCATTTTAAAGGTGAAGAAGGCCGAGCAAGGTGGCTTACACCTGTAATCCCAGTACTTTGGGAGGCCAGAGCGGGTGAATCACCTGAGTCAGGAGTTCGAGACCAGCCTGGCCAAAATGGTGAAACCCCATCTTTACTAAAAAAAAAAGTACAAAAATTAGCCAGGCATGGTGGCTCATGTATGTAATTCCAGTTACTCGGGAGGCTGAGGCAGGAGAATTGCTTGAACTGGAGAGGCGGAGGTTGCAGTGAGCCGAGATCATGCCATTGCACTCCAGCCTGGGTGACAGAGCAAGACTCTGTCTCAAAATAAATGCATAAATAAAGGTGAAGAAGCTATGAACAAGATATGCCTTAAAAGATCTTTTAAAACAATCTTCATTAAGATTCAAGGTTATGGAGCTACTGAAATTTTGACTCAATGTACAAGTGTGTAGGTTTAAAATATTTTTCTTTTGGCTCTTAGGACAAAGGGCTTCAGAATCCAACAGGCTTGGATTATAATCCATCCTTGGATGAATGCTAGTTTATCCATCCTTGATAAACTAGGTAACTTTGGACAACTTATTATCCTTGATCCAAATTTCTCTAAATGTAAAATGAGGATAATAATAATACCTATTCTTAGGGATCTTTGTGATATTAAATTTAAAACAGTTGGCCTGGATCATTGTAGGAAGTCTATGTGTGTCTACTTTGCTTTTTATTAGAGCAGTAGCTTTCCTTGCCTAAAATCCTGCCTGTGCTATATTCTCTTTAATTTAATAGGACCATTTTAAAAGCTGTAGAGCTGCATTTGAGTGTTGATATAGACTTTTTGTCAGTTTCAGTTGGCTTTGTAGTTTGAGATTTGGGGAAGAGTTTTGAGATATATTGTCTTTAATTGGCAGACTGATATAGGGAGGAAATTATTAGATTTGGGATCAGAATATCTTAGTTTATTTCCTGACTATCATTAATACTAATGTTAGAACTGTAGACAAATCATCTAACCTATTAGGCCTCTATTTTCTCATCTATATAGTGGAGAAAAATAATAATACCTTACCTTTTTAACCTTGTTGGATTACTGTGAGAATCAGATGATATAATGTATGAGAGATACTTTGTGACTATTAAATGTCCTTAAAAGCTAAGTAAACTATTAACATCTGCAATTTATCATTATTGAATATATCAAGTATGTCTCCTTCCCATTGGAAGGTACAATTATGCTATGAAATGTTAAGATTAATTGCTGATTTCCACAGCAAAGGATATCACTTTTTGTGATCCCTTACTAGTAAATTAAGCCAAATAATTTGCTATCTAACTCAGTTATGAAATTGATACCATTAAAAGTAAACACATAACTATCCAACACAGCATTAATTCTACCATATACATTTATAACTTAAAAATTTACGTAATATATAGGACAATGGCTCTATTTCTCAGGTTCTTGATTAGTTACCACAGCATGGCTTAACCCAACATAAAATAACTCTTGGTTCTTATCAGTTCACAGATGTGCTATTCCCCGATTTTAAAATTAAGGTATAATTTCCATAGAGTAAAATTCATCCTTTTTTAGTATACAGTTCTGTAAGTTTTGATAATTGTTTAATATATAATGACCACAATAATCAAGATGTAGAACATTCCATCACCCCCAAAGTTTCCCTGTGCCCTTTTGTAGGCAATGCCTCTATCCCCCTCCCTCCCAGCCCTTGGCAACCACTGATCTGTTTTTTTATCCCTTTAGTTTTGCCTTTTCCAGAACACCTTATACATTGAATCATACAATATGTACTTTTTTGAGTTTGACAGTGTGGCTTTTTTTTTGATGTGCCATATTCAATAGCATTTTTTTTCTATTTGGAAGTAAAAGTGTTATTGCACTTTCTTTTTAGAAGAGATTTCCAAAGTTGCATTTTTTTTGGAGTGTGCTTTTTATTTGCTGAGAAACACTGGTTGATGTTTTTGACTTCTATATTTATAGATAGCTTGAGAATACCTAAATATTCCCAAGCCTTTACCTATACATACCCATTAAAAAATTTCTCTTTCTATGTTTCCTATATATTGCAAAAAAAGTTAAATTATCTTTCAGAATATCTGAAATATATTTGTTCTCCCATTTTCAGTTCAGAGTTTTTGTTTTTTAATAACTATAACCCTTGAATATGTGAATTTACTATGCCTCTTGGAATTTCCACTTAGCTGCTGGATTAACAACCAGTACTGCCATAATATGTTGAAATTTCTAGGAGGCTGAAATTCTGAGCCATGAAGAATGCAATAGAAATGATTAACATTAAAGCTGATGTCACCCCACTAAGGCTTAAAGTGGTATAGATATTAATAGATAATAAAGCATTAGATAATCTGAGAAGAACAAGAGGGTTGATATTCCTACAAAGCTGAGAATTAAAGGATGCTTCAGAGAAAAAATTGACTTAAAATATTCCCTCCATTAGTGTCCACCAGTCAACTTTATATTGTTGAACGTCAGGCCCAAGATCAACAATTGTCTACTTCCCATTTTCGAAGTAGTCAGTTGTTGACCTTGAGTCTGACATTCAACAATATAAAGTCTCAAGCTCTTTCCATCTCTCTGCTCCATTATTCTTAGCTGTTGGTCTGCTTTTTGTTTGTTTGTTTGTTTGTTTGTTTGTTTGTTTTTTGTTTGTTTTTTGAGACACAGTCTTGCTCTGTCACTCCAGGGTTCAAGCAGTTCTTGTGTCTCACCCTCCCAAGTAGCTGGGACTCTAGGTGTGCATCACCACGCCCAGCTAATTTTTTGTATTTTAGTAGAGACGGAGTTTCACCATGTTGCCCCCAGGGTGGTCTCAAACTCCTGAGCTCAGGCAATCTGCCTGCCTCATCCTCCCAAAATGCTAAGATCACAGCCATGAGCCACCGTGCCTGGCTAGCTATTGGTCTTTTATCCTCATGCTTTGTTACTTCGTGGTAGTGAGATGGCTGTTGAGGTTTTAGGCATTGTATTTTTGTTCGAGGTAGGAAGAAAGGGAAAAGGCACTGCTGATATGCTATCCTCTTATTTCTGTCCTTTTATATGTTAGAACAAGCATTTCCAGGAGGCTCTCAGCAGACTTTCCCTAATATTGCATTGGCCAGAACTGGATTACTGCTAGCTGTAAGGAGAGGAGAGAAATTGAGTATCTATCCAAGGGAACAGAATTTGGCTTAGAAACATGCTTCCTGACTGACGTTTTTCCCTTTATGGCACGTGTAGGAAATGATAACATTTGTTGTACATCCTGAGGGTGAACAGAATGCTTCTGCTGATCTAGGCCCAGTCCTTCTGCCCTGAGAGTTAAGGGGAATCAATATCTCGGCTATGTGTCATGTATTTGAGGCACATATTACTTGGAAATGTGACTGGTTTAGACTAACTAGACTAACAGTGAGTCATGTCCTAGATTGGGCATATTGTTGTCCCAAAGAAAACAGGGTTCTGTTAACATATAAGAGGGTGGGAATGGCTATAAAGTAGGCAGTTAATAGTCTGGCACAGTAGCTGTTTGTTTAGAGATTATCTTCAATTTTAGAATATGCTGTATTTGGATTTGAATAAATACGTATCTGTTACTCTCAGAAGTCACCTTTTTCCCCTTTAATAATGTAACTTCTGGAGTGTGGGGGAAATGGTTGTTCAGTGTATATAAAGTTTTAATTATCTGCTAAAGTTCTAGAAATCTTTTGTACAACATAATGCCTATGCTTGACAATACAGTATTGTATACTTCAGAATTTGTAAAGAGCGTAGATCTCATGTTACATGTTCTTATTACAAAGAGCAACAATGGGATACAAGGAAACACTGAGAAATATTGCATGTGTCTGTTAACTTGATTGTGGTGATGGTATCATGGGTGTTTTCAATGTTCAAACTCATAAAATTGTATACATTAAATATATGCAGTTATTTGTATATCAATTGTACCTCAATAAAACTGCTTAAATATTGTGAAAGAGGATTAGAGTTGGAAAGTTGACTTTTCTCAGATATACTTTCAGCCTCACTTGCCATAGCCTGACTTCTATGTACAATGAGATATCCTGGGACTCTGAAAAGATAAAGTGAGGGGTAGGAAAGATCCCATCACCAAAATAAGTCAGGTTTATATATGGGAGACCAGAATCACACAGTAAACACTTTTTTGTTGTTGTTGTTGTTTGTTTTGTTTTTTGAGATGTAGTCTCACTCTGTTGCCCAGGCTGGAGTGCAGTGGTGCGATCTCGGCTCACTGCAACCTCCACCTCCCTGATTCAAGCGATTCTCCTGCCTCAGCCTCCCAAGTAGCTGGGATTACAGGCACCCACCACCACGCCCAGCTAATTTTTGTATTTTTAGTAGAGACGGGGTTTCACCATGTTGGCCAGCCTGGTCTCGAACTCCTGACCTTAGGTGATCCTCCCGCCTCTGCCTCCTGAAGTGCTGGGATCACAAGAGTGAGCCACTGCACCTGGCCACGCACAATAAACTCTTAAGGAAGGATCCTAGGAACTAGGCATTGAGCAGATGGCTGGTGGTTGGCTTCTTATATGTCAAATTGGCAAGAATGTTCTGGCAAATCCTTAGGTCTCCAATATAATTAAACAGCACGCTCCATTTGAGTTGTTCATAGCAGAGAGTGGAGATCAGCTTTCAGGACATGGCAAGGCTTTCCCATGCGAAGTACCAATGAAGAGCTTATAGATGAGGACATGGAACTTTCAGTCTAATATGGTCCAAAATAAATAGATGGAGTGCCTAAACTAAAACAGGAGATTGGTTTATATATTAGGTATTCAGCAATAGGCTTAAAAGCAAAATTTTAAAAAACACAGAAATATAACCAAAATTGCTCTAGAGCCAAGAGTTCCTTAGCCTAGGGACCTGAGATCCCAATAACTTATAGAAACTTACATTCAAAATTCTATAAAATTCTATAATTGTATATGGATTTTCTTGGTTTTTTAATTTTGTTTGTTTTGTTTTAGAAAGAAAGGCTGTAGCTTTTATTTAATTTTCAATGATTAAGAACTGAGAATCTACTGAATGCTTAACTAACTCAGACTGGAAACAGTTTTCCAGATCTTACAAGTTACTTTAAGAGAAGTACAGCTCCCAATTGTTCTATGATCTGATATAATCTATTTAAACAGTAATCTCTCTTTGCTATGCAAGTGCTTTACAGTACTTGTCAAAAATGGCTTTATGGAAAAGATATCCTTTTTTCTCCAAAATACCTGCTAGTCTTGGATCTACAAATTCAGTTTTTCTCTTGAAGAATATAAAATACATTCTATGGGATGAGCAAAATTATGCATCATTCTTGTAAGTGGTATTGCAAGGGAGCCAAAAAAAAAAAACTCTTCCTTCTGTCTCCAAGATTATATAGCATTAAGAGTTAGTTAAAATAATTAAATGCTTAATTATTTACTAGACCTTCCAGAATTTGAATATCCAAGATATTTGTACATCTACCTAGTTAGACTTTTAATCATAACAAAATGTTATATATGGGAGACAGAGAGGCAGATAGATAAAAAAAGAATGAGTTTTTCTCAATTATAAAACAATTCTCAGTTCTTCATTGCCTTCACAGTTACTCCTGTCCTTTAGATGTGTGTGTTTAAATAATTTTTTCTTCATGGATGAAGCTGACAGCATTTTTCAAATTGATTTTCTATCTGTAATATTCTAACCGTATTTCAAACCTCATTAAAGACCTTTTCATCATTTCTCTGAGTTCATTAGTTATGGCAGCATCTCAAAATCTGGTTTTCTCGTAAATTTCATTATTGTGGTGCCAATTTATTATAAAATGATCAGAGAAGTAGGAGGGAGTGAGGAGGAATTGACATATAAGGACAAAGTGAAAGATTAGGACTCTTTGGCTTAGAAAGTAAAAATCTATCAAATCATGAATGGCATGGATAAGATGAATATGGACCAAGATGGTAGATCTGGAAAATAGAAAGTTGAAGGGGCATTCTGGAAACTTTCTTAAAATATAAGTAGAGCTACTAAACAGAGGCAAAAAACTGATTTTAAAAGGCTTTGAGTGAATTTATTTCATAACCGGTGAAAGACTAAACTATAGTAAATCTTCCTGTAAACTGAGCAGATCCTAATTGATTGTAGGTATTATTCTGATAAACATGATTTCTTGTTTTTTATCATGTTCTCCAGGTCACTCATTAGTAACAGAATTTTGCACTGGTTAGGCGAGATGGGACCTGACCTAGAAAGATAATTCCTATGCCGTTTTCACATGAAATGCACAAACAAAACTGTCAATAACAAAAACCACTGCAGTGTATATCAGTAAATACTTCAACTTTAGTTTATTTTTACAGTGAAATATCAGGGAAGTGCTTTTATATCCAAAGTTCACGTAACAAAGACACAACATATAAGCCAGGTGTGGTGGCTCACACCTGTAACCCCAGCACTTTGGAAGGCCGAGGCAGGAGGATTGCTTGAGGCCAGGAGTTCAAGACCAGCCTGAGTAACATAGCAAGAGCCTGTCTCTACCAAAAGTAAAGAATTTTTTTAAAAGAAGCAATATATAGGTGAGGGTGTTTTTATCTTTAATATATGAACAACTTTTACAGATCAAGTAGAAACATATATACCCATAGAAAAAATGAACAAAGATCTTAAACCGGTCACACACACACACACACACACACACACACATAAATGAGCAGCAAACCTATGAAAAGATGTACAACTGTACCAGTAATCATATCAGTGCAAATAAAAATATTTTCCATCTATAAAATTAGCAAAGTTCAACAAGAGTCACAAGACCTATTGTTGGCAAGAATGGAAAGACATACAGTTTCATACTGTTGGTCAAGCATGGTGGCTCACACCTGTAATCTCAGCACTTTGGGCAGCCGAGGCAATTGGATTGCTGGAGTCTAGGAGTTTGAGACCAGCCTAGGAAACCCAGGGAGACCCTGTCTTTACAAAAAAATTAAAAACAAAATTAGCCAGGTATAGTGGTGCTCTTGTCACCCCAGTTAGTCAGGAGGCTGAGGTGGGAGGATCACTTGAGCCCGGGTGGTGGAGGCATGCCACTGCACTCTAGCCTGGGAGACATAGCAAGATCATGTCTTAAAACAAAAACAAAAACAAAAGCACACTGTTGGTGGGTGTGTAAATAGGGATAGTCTTTCTATTTGGTAATTTAGCAATATGGATAAAAATTGAAAACATTTAGAATAACAATAGCAATAATAGTAACATCTATCAAAGCCATCATGGACTTGGTGCTCTGCTGCACACTTTGCATGTACTGTATTCTTTCCTCACAATATCTATTCTTACTCCTATATTAGAATTGTGAAAACTAGGACTCAAAGAGTTTGGATTTTCTTCCCCCTTAATAGCTGTAATAACAGCTATTAAGTGGCAAAGTCAAGATTTAAACTTAACATCTTAATAACTCCAGATTTCACAACGATAACCACTTTGCTGTTCAGCTTGCTCTTTTTGGATCAGTTCCATTTTTAGGAATTTATGTCAAAAAGACAATTATTAAGTGCCCAAATTGCACATATAAGCATGTGATAGGCTGTCATAGTTAGGTGTGAAGTATACATGCAGGTATATGAAATGTAGCCTTGGGTAGTTAGCTGGAACTGAGACCACTCAATAAACCTGGGAACCTGAAAGGTGCCCTCTCACGGAAAGCACTACTAGAAAAACTCTAATCATTGGCCAGGATAAGCGAAGTGTCATCTTAGTCTGGGACTTTGAATGGGAGAAAATAAGTTTCTTGGGGGAAAAATGGAAACTCCATGTCTGTGCTGTAAGTGGTTATGGAGTGTGGATTTATACTGTTTTCATCAGATTAGAAACTCAAGTCCAGAAATTAATGTTAAAACTAGTTCCAGACAAGAGTTCCAGAAAGAAAATGGCTGAGATATTTTCAGAATTACTACAACATGAATTTTGCAGGTCCCAGGCAGGATAAGTTTAACTAAATCTGCACCTGTATATATCATAATAAAACTTCAATATAACAAAGACTACTACAATAACTACTACTAGCAGTAATAACAAACAGATAGTGGTTTCTTTGTGCCAGGTACTCTTCTAAGCACTTTATGTATACCAACTCATATATTTATAGACATTTACTCATTATTATTCTCATTTTCCTGAAGAGAAAAGGCACAGAAAAGTTAGAAAATTTTTGCAAGATTACACCACTAGTCTGTGGTCAAGCTGGGATTTGAATTCAGACAATCTTGCTCTTGAAGCTGTGCTCTTAACCGCTACATACACTGTTCAAAGAGAAAATCTTCAGGTCAGAGAGAAAAGACAACTTTCTAAAAAACAACAACAGCATAAACAACAATTAGTGTGACAGCTGGCTTCTCTAAAGCAGTAATAGAGGCCCCCCCAAATGGAATGTCTTCAAGGGGAGATGAAGTTAGAAAACAATTGCTAGCCTAGATTATTCCCAAGTAGACAATCATTCAAGAAATACTGGTACCAAAACAGATATAGATCAAGGGAACAGAACAGAGCCCTCAGAAATAACGCTGCATATCTACAACTATCTGATCTTTGACAAACCTGAGAAAAACAAGCAATGGGGAAAGGATTCCCTATTTAATAAATGGTGCTGGAAAAACTGGCTAGCCATATGTAGAAAGCTGAAACTGGATCCCTTCCTTACACCTTATACAAAAATTAATTCAAGATGGATTAAAGACTTAAACGTTAGACCTAAAACCATAAAAACGCTAGAAGAAAACCTAGGTATTACCATTCAGGACATAGGCATGGGCAAGGACTTCATGTCTAAAACACCAAAAGCAATGGCAACAAAAGCCAAAACTGACAAATGGGATCTAATTAAACTAAAGAGCTTCTGCACAGCAAAAGAAACTACCATCAGAGTGAACAGGCAACCTACAAAATGGGAGAAAATTTTCGCAACCTACTCATCTGACAAAGGGCTAATATCCGGAATCTACAATGAACTCCAACAAATTTACAAGAAAAAAACAAACAACCCCATCAAAAAGTGGGCAAAGGACATGAACAGACACTTCTCAAAAGAAGACATTTATGCAGCCAAAAAACACATGAAAAAATGCTCACCATCACTGGCCATTAGAGAAATGCAAATCAAAACCACAATGAGATACCATCTCACACCAGTTAGAATGGCAATCATTAAAAAGTCAGGAAACAACAGGTGCTGGAGAGGATGTGGAGAAATAGGAACACTTTTTACACTGTTGGTGGGACTGTAAACTGGTTCAACCATTGTGGAAGTCAGTGTGGTGATTCCTCAGGGATCTAGAACTAGAAATACCATTTTACCCAGCCATCCCATTACTGGGTATATACCCAAAGGACTATAAATCATGCTGCTCTAAAGACACATGCAGATGTATGTTTATTGCAGCACTATTCACAATAGCAAAGACTTGGAACCAACCCAAATGTCCAGCAATGATAGACTGGATTAAGAAAATGTGGCACATATACACCATGGAATACTATGCAGCCATAAAAAATGATGAGTTCATGTCCTTTGTAGGGACATGGATGAAATTGGAAATCATCATTCTCAGTAAACTATCACAAGGGCAGAAAACCAAACACCGCATGTTCTCACTCATAGGTGGGAATTGAACAATGAGAACACATGGACACAGGAAGGGGAACATCACACTCTGGGGCCTGTTGTGGGGTGGGGGGAGGGGGGAGGGATAGCATTGGGAGATATATCTAATGCTAAATGACGAGTTAATGGGTGCAGCACACCAGCATGGCATATGTATACATATGTAACTAACCTGCACATTGTGCATATGTACCCTAAAACTTAAAGTATAATAATAATAAAATAAAAAAAAGAATGAGGGTGAGCTCTTCCGCTACTTATTCCTGTCCCCCTGCCCCCTTTTTTCCCCTTTCCTCTTCTTTTTTTTAAAACATGTTTTTGGTTTCCTTCCCTCCCCTTGAGGCAGCCAGGGTTGGAGTGGCCTGTGGGGTCAGGGCTGAGGAAGCAGTTAGGACCAAGCGGGTGTGTTGGGCCCAGGAGGCGGTCGGGGCTGAAGAGGTGACTGGGATGAAGTCTCAGGAGGTGGGTAAGAGTAAGGAGGCAGTTGGGGCTGATAGGGCCAGTAGATTGGTTACATGGAGGAGGTATGAGGAAATAAGGGTAATGGGAGCCTGACTTCTCTCTGTTGAAGAAGGGAGTTTTAAATATGGAAAGGTGGAAGACTAGCAGACATCCTGTGGTGTTGACTGAAATTAGAGGTATCAGTATGACCTGATGTTTTAAAAATACATGTAGATAGATAGATATAAAATAGATAAAACAGATATTGGTATGTGTGTATACCCATATGTATCTTTCCTACCAGTGTCCACTGAAAGAGCCTAAAATCAGTTTCACTCCAGTAGCAATAAGTGTACCTAGCATGCTGGATCTTGGTTTCTAGATGTATTCTCCACCAATGGGGTATCATATCTGCAACTCACTCTCAATTAGGTATGAACACAATAATTGAGTGTCTATATGTGTGTATACTTTTTGTAGTAGTGGTATAGATGTAAATTTTTGTTCCATTTGAAACAGATTTAATACCTAATTATCATCTTTAATCTGGGTTTTAAAAATATATCATAAAGTTTATTTTGATCTAATTTTTAGCTTAGATGACCTATGAAAACTGAACAAAAAATACTGATTCAAAGTGCCCCAAAGTACAAGTTACACTTGTATATTATTTGACTTACTATTTTCCGTGTAATTTCTTCTCAATTTAATGTATTTCAAGCATATGTAATCCACAGTGTTTTATAATGGGAAGATAATGGTATTTAGAATCACATAGTCTGTGCTGCTGTGTGAATTTGGGCAAGACTCTTACCTCTTTTTGTTCACTGTTTCCTCATCCATAGGCAACTCAGGATTGTTCAGCAACCAATCTGAAAAAAACATGAAAAACCTAGACAGAGTTACTGGCATGTAAGAGGCATGCAATAAGTGTTGCTTTCCCCCATTTTGTTCTTTCTTTATTCTGTCTCTCACCAGTGTGGTTATGCAGATCTCCTGGGCAATGGGAAATACAAAGCTTAGTAATAAGGAACCATAGTAAGAGGGCTGTGTGTTTGCCCCTTTGTTCATATCTGGCCTCTCCTTTTGTATTTCATTTTTATCTTCATTTCTGTAATTAAGTCATCCATCATCATCCAGAAGATGAACCAAGTCACGTAGTAACCATAATTTGGGGAGGACAGTGGGGATAGGAGGATTGTGGAGCACTAAGGGTTACTAAGGGATCAGCAGCCAGTGTAAATCAGATTAGAATAGAGAAGGTCTTTCCAACCAGAAGACTTTTATCGCCTGCCATCAGAGTAGCTTATGATCTGTCAGAAAAATACTGATTGATCATAGCTGAATGACTTCAGCTGATGTTCCTCTCTGATTCCTTACTCAGCTAGCAAATTTTAGCTGTTCTGAATCTTGGGGCCATCCAGTGTTTGCAGTTTCTTTTCTTTCATTGATATCTTCATTTTTTACTTTGTTACTTTGGGAGTATTTTTCTTGTTGCTAATTTTCTTTGCACTTTTATATGTAAGTAGATATTCCCTAAATGTCAACATACATTTTATGCAATTTTTAGTGCATGCAGACTCACTTCTACTTATTTTGTATTCTTCTTTTCATGTCTGCAAGACCAGACAATTTGTTCTTGGAGTAAACAATGTATCTGTAGGGAAGGTAGAAGCCATTATCGACACACTATTCATTCACGTCTGTCATCAAATGGTGAGTATGTTCAGAAGGCCCTAGAGCTTAGCCTACTTTTTTGGTTCCTTGGAACCAAAAAAAACTTGTGGAAAAATTCCACAAGTCTCAGATGAAGGTTCTGCTCCTTAGCAAGAGCTCAAGTGCTGAAATTCAGAGCCCATATCCTTAGTTCTATTCTAATTACTACCACAGTGCCTCACATCTAGTAGATGTTCAGAAAGCGTTTCGATAAGTCACTCAGTAAGTAATTCGAGATCCTGCTTTTCATCCTAGGTATTTGTACTAAAGCCTAGAAACCAGAATAGGATGACTGTGAACCTCTACTGGATCGTGCTCTTATAACACCTCCCAAGTACCCCTTTAGCCACTGCCCTGTTTTATGCTCTTCTTTCAAGCAAAATTTGAAACAACTGTTCCAATTTCTACTTTTAACAGTGCCAATCCCACCCCCATACCCAATTTAATCAAGCCTCCCTAGCATTCTACTCAGCCTTTAGGCTCTGCCCTTGTCAAGGTCACCAGTGACCTCCATCTTCCAAATCCAATGATGATTTTTCTGTCCTCATCTTACAAAAACACTTGGCAGTAGTAGACAATATTGATCACTTGCTCCTTGTAACATGTTTCTCTTTTCATTTCCATGATACCTCTTTCTCCTGGGGTTTTTGTCTACTTCACTGACTGCTCCCCTTCTCAATTCCCTACATAGGTTCTCTAACCTCTAAATGTTAGAGGGTCTCAGGCCTGGCTGTGGGTCCTGGCCTTTACTCTGTCTAAAATATCTTCCCAGGAAAATTTATCCAATCATCCAACCCTGTGGTTTGATGTAACATCAAAATGCTTGTGCTGTGCCAATTGATATCTTCAACACTGATTTTTTTCTTAAATGCCGGACACATACATCAAAATGCCTATGTTATGTTCCATCCTAGATATCTAAAAGGTATTTCAAACTTACTGTGCGCAAAGTAGAAGTCTTGACCTCACCATCCTTAAACTGCTTCTTTCTCTATATTTCTTAATTCAGTGAATGCCTCTGCCCGTTACGTGGTCTTAAAAATGTTCCTTGATTTCTCTCTTTCCATTGTCTTCCCCTCCCCATATCTGATTTATCAGAAAATGCTATTGGATCTATTTTCAAACTGTATCTTGAGTTTATCAACTTCTCTTCATCTTCACTATAACTATTCAAATTCAAGATGCCATTAACTCATTTTGCCTCTTGTGCTGTAATTATTCCCTAATTGTCCACCTCCTTCTACTCTAATCCCCCTAAAATTTTGACTCCACACATTGGCTGTAGTAATCTTTTAATAATATAAACGTTTAAGTTGTATTCCCGTACTCTCTCCTAACTCTTCCTTGGTGTTAAAAACCTTTCTGGTCTTCCTGTTGCCCTTAGGTTAAAATCTACACTCCTTATCCCAACCAGTAAGCCCTGTTATCTAGCCCACCCTTCCTCTGTGTCTCCACCTTATGCTACACCCTCCACAGTCAGCTCACCACAGCAGCAAAGACTTTCTCCCCTCAAGCACTTCAAGCCTGTTTTCTCCTCAGAACCTTTGAACTAGCCACCCCCTGTGTCTAGAACACTCTTTCCTCAGATCTTCACTAGATTTGCTCCTCTTGTCACTCCAGTGTCAGCTCAAAAGACAGCTCTACAGTGGCCTTCCCTGAATACCTCCCTAGTACTTTCTATCACATTACCCTGTTTATTCTCTTAACAGCTAGGTTACCACTATCAAAAGTTAATCTTGTTAATTTCCCCATTGCCTGTCAATCTCCACTAGAATGTAAGCTCTGAGAGAGTAGGGTCCTTGTCTGCCTTTTTCACTCCCGTTCTCCTGCTGCTTACACAGTGCCTGGCACCTAGTATGTGCTAAATATCTGTAGAGTAAATGAACCATTTTCCCAGAATTCAGCTAGAGCAAAAACCCTGGGACTTTGGGAGTCTTACCAGTCACTGGTCGGTGATACCTAGTCACATGCAGAGTTTCTCTTTTCCCACTTTGGCTATTTTTTTCTCTCCATTCTTTTCTCCTCTTTCAGGATGGACTTGTTTGTTTCTGTCTCTCAAAGCTTTTACAAAGCCACATTTTATTCTTCTTGTCTTTTGACATCACCCACAGATTCTTTTCTGAAGTATAGTAATTCCAGCATGCTGTGGTCCATAAGCCTGTTTCTTATTATGTCAAATTAGAGGACTTCCTGATCACTGGTCCTAGGCTTGTCTACTTTTCTTATAACAAATGTTCCACAGTTTGGTAAGAAGTTGATGGAATATAGATTCTCCTTTGGTGTTTTTGCTTTTCTTGATCTTAATTTTTCTTCTCTGACTTCTTTTGTGATGAAGAATCTTTTTGATACTACTTCTCTAACTATATCTTTAACTAGAAAGATAACTAAATATTTCAGCTATAATGGATGCCACACATTCATTTTCTGTGTATGTATAAATGTGTGTATATACGAGTGTATGTAATTATTAACTTTTTTACATGACTCTTCCTTATATCCTAATTGATACTTTATTGCCAAAATAAATGTCAAATTGTAGGATACTGACTTATGTAAAGAGATTTATCTATTTTTTAGTACACAATAGAATATTTTTCCCTATTCAGTCATTCACATGCATATCCACATATTTTCAGAAATGTCAAGACGCTCCTAAGAGTTATTGTGTTCTGATTACATGATGTTGCAGAAAATTCCAATGCTACGTCAGTACATCTTTGGACACTTGTGACATTATATACACCTGGGCTGCCTGAAGAGCAAACTTTGCTTTACAACTTCATGTCTTAAACTTCTGGTCCCCAGAGTCTCTGCCCAAAATGAACAACTTCGTTTGTTATTGCTTTATCCAGTTTTTCTTTCAGCTTTAGTTTTCACTCTTGTTTTGTATTGTTAAATCATACCCCAGAGAATTCCTAAAGGTGTTTCCTCTGCTCTCCTGTTTTGAAGCCGCGTTAAATTTACTGACTGTACAAGGACTACTTGGGCATCCTGTTGCAGTTCTTTATTGGCTCTTGAACAACTTGCAGACTTAATGTTTCGACACTGCTTCAGTGTGAGTGGACTAACCATAATGAAGGAATTGTGTGTGGATGATCTCACTCTGCAATTTAAAGTTCAAGAATGACATTAATTAGAAATCCCATTAAACAGGATATGAAGGAAAGCTTCAAGCTCTCCAACTGCTAAAAATCCTATGCAAACTATCCCTCCTGCAGACCAGAACATAGTTATGGTTTCTTCAAGCTCAAGGATTTTTTCTCCACAGCACAAATGAAAAAGGTTACCAGTGATCAATTATATATATTACTGGAGATGTGTTTCTAAAGCAGACCTATTTTATCCTGAAATTCCTGGATAATTTTGGTGTTGTTTGAGTTGTTAAGTGGGAAGAAATCTCCAGATGTCTGAAAACTTTTCTGATGTTATTTTAGTTGACATATAGTGTGCAAGTGGCCCGGCTTTAAAATGAGCATTATTTAATACACAGTAAACCATCTTTCAGTTCTTACATCGGTCTTAACTTTATTAAAGTCAAAAGTAATGTTTGGGGAGAGTAAAATCATAAATATCATAAATATGATTCATAAGTACTTTAAAAAAAAAAGAGTTCCTAGTTGACTAGAAATTCCACTTAGAATTGTAGTTTATCTTTGAAAGAAAAACTTCTGGGATTGAGGGTAAACTGGTTTTAGAAAAGAAATCAAATGTTATGGAATTTGAAACTCTAATTTGGCATATATTAGATTAATGCCCTGTAAAAGCCGAAAGTCTGAATTCAGTTAACAGAGTGTTTGACTTAATTCTCTTGTTTCTTTTTCTCCTTTTCCTTTTGTTATTTGTGTTTAAATCTTGGTGACTTTTCCTTGTATGGGTTTAAACGTATTGTACTGAATTTCTAAAGGGGCTGGTCCCTCACTGCTTTTTTTTTTCAGTGATTTTAAAGGAAGTAGTGGTCCAGAATTTGTGTGTATTTGCAATTACTCTTTTTCTGAATATATATAATCCCACAATTTTATCAATGTGCATATTTTTTTGCTTGCAAATAAGCATGGATTTAAAAATTTGGTACATAAAGAGTAAGGTTGATAAGGCCTTTTCATGTATTTGTATCCTTTTTTTTTTTTTCTTTTTTTTAAATTTATTTATTTTTCTTTTATTATTATTATTATTATTATTATTATACTTTAGGTTTTATGGTACATGTGCGCAATGTGCAGGTAAGTTACATATGTATACATGTGCCATGCTGGTGCGCTGCACCCACCAACTCATCATCTAGCATTAGGTATATCTCCCAATGCTATCCCTCCCCCCTCCCCCCACCCCACAACAGTCCCCGAAGTGTGATGTTCCCCTTCCTGTGTCCATGTGTTCTCATTGTTCAATTCCCACCTATGAGTGAGAATATGCGGTATTTGGTTTTTTGTTCTTGCGATAGTTTACTGAGAATGATGATTTCCAATTTCATCCATGTCCCTACAAAGGACATGAACTCATCATTTTTTATGGCTGCATAGTATTCCATGGAGAAATAGGAACACTTTTACACTGTTGGTGGGAATGTATTTGTATCCTAATATGTTTTTATTTTTTAAAAATATGCTGCAACTGATTGAACTAAATTTGATTTTGACTTGTTCCACACAACTGTAATTCCTTCAAAAACATGCCAATATGCAGTATATTTAAGGTGATGTCAGCAACAATTCCTTCTTTATTTAGAGTAATGTAATCTAAAACTATCAACCTTTTCTACTTTCATGAGCTTTTGACTTTCATACCATAATGTACAAAATAATTTATTTTATTTAAAGCTTTTGGTAAAATGTCCATCACTTGAAGGAAAATTTTTATTTAGATATTCTCTTTCCACTAAAATAGACTTTTCTATGAGTATCTGTGTTTCTTTCCATGTTGCGAGCCCTTTGAATTACTTTGGTTTAATTAGTTATTCCTTTATTTAAAAGTTAACATAATGGTCCCATTTTGTGGTCAAAGAATTGAACCAAGTAGGGTGATTCAGTTAGGGAACAAAATGTCAAATGATACCAGAATCTAGTTACCTTATCAATCCTCTTCAGATAGACATGATTAAGCAACCTTTTATATAATATGTCTGAGCCAGAGAGAAGAAATAATTAATATTGGAAGGATGTGGGAGAAAAACCTTGTAGATTGTCATATAATGAGAGCAATCCATGATACATACATTTAAAGAAAGAAGAATGATCAGTGTCTCAAATTCAAAGGCTAACTTGGCTTACTTTTATGAGGACATCTCATTGATTTTTATGTATGCTAAGTTCTATAGAGTTCAAATTGAACAAAGAAAAACAAATGACGTATATGGTTCAATACAAGTACTATGTACAGAGGTGACTTGGGGAATAGAAAATATATTGAAATATTGAATAAACAAAGTAGTAACACTCCTCTAGCAAGACATTCATGCTGTGTAATTGTGTAATGTATGTATATACTTGTTTTGGTTTTCATTTACGTTATTACATTTTAATACTAAAAAGCATGTCTGATGTTAGTGTATGTTGGGAGTAAATATATGTGTCAGCACCTGACTCCAGTTCACTCACAAGCAGCCATGTCATTTATTTGTGCAGTGAATTGTTCTATCTATTAGGTGCACCATTATTAAAAGTGCTGGGGAAGGAATGGTTACAAAAAATATTCAGATGTAAAATCTGCCTGAATGAACTTCTGCTTTAAAAAGGAAGCCATGTACACATAAATCTATGAAATACAAGATAGTAGCAACTGTGTGGGGGTTTTATTTGTTTGTTTGTTTTCAGACAGTGTCTCACTCTGTTACCTAGGATGTAGTGCAGTGGCATGATCACAGCATACTGCAGCATCGAACTCCTGGGCCCAAAGCAATCCTCCTGCCTCAGCTTTTTGAACAGCTGGAACTATGTTCTGGCACTGTGTTAGCCACATTGCCTGGCTAAGTTAATTAATTAATTAATTTTTTTTTGTAGAGTTGAGAGTCTTGCTATGTTGCTGAGGCTGGTCTCAAACTCCTGTTCTCAGGCAGTCCTCCAGCCTCCACCTCCAAAGGTGCTGGGATTATAGGCATAAGCCACTGTGCCCAGCCAAAACTGCATTTTAATAGAGAAGCATGTAATAGCGGGAGAGGTGACGTGGAAACATGGAGTGAGAGTTCAGAGGAGAAAACAGAGAATATCAGGGAAGGCTTTCTGGAAGAAGTAGAAATGTTGTTTGGAGAACAATATTCCCTTTTAATGTTTCTTATAGCTGAACAAAGGTCATGTATTTCTAAAAAGGCATGAGTTTTTAGGAATAGAAATTATTCATTTTATACCATGTGAATAAGAATATGGAGAAATATGATCCCATGGATGAGAAAAAGGACTCAGAAGAAAGATATATTTGAACCTTTTCCCATGTCTTCCATATTTTCATTTGTTTATGTGGTTCATGTTTATTGTGTGTGTACATGTTTGGGCTCTGTTTGCTCCCTAAATCAGTATACAGTATTGCTTGAAGATAAAAGTGTGAGGCTGGGCACGGTGGTTCACGTTTGTAATCCTAGCACTTTGGGAGCCGAGGTGGATGAATTGCCTGAGCTCAGGAGCTCGAGACCAGCCTGGGCAACATGGCAAAACCCCATCTCTACTAAAATACAAAAATTAGCCGTGTGTAATGGCGTGCGCTTGTAGTAGTCCCAGCTCCTCAGGAGGCTGAGGCATGAGAATTGCTTGAACCCAGGAGGCTGAGGTTGCAGTGGGCCGAGATTGCGCCACTGCACTACAGCCTGGACAACAGAGCTGTACTCCCTTGAAAATCTTTTCATGGCAAGCTCATCATACCTTGGCCATTTCTTTGTTGTAGAAAGGAAAAATAAGAAACAATACCTATTTATTTTGTTATTTAGTCACAGCACTGGTAGATAAAAGATTGAATGAGGTAGGATGTTGAAATGAAGACTTAAATCAGGTTTTTATTTATGTTATAACCATGGATTATGAGAATTTGATATCTAGGGCTGACCTTGACCAGTCCCCAGAGTCAGTGATATTGGCCTTACATATCAGGTTCAAGAAAACTTCCAATCATGCTGATTAGATTTCCTGAAATAATACAGAATAATACTGACGCTGTTTAGATTCCCATATTTTAGCTGTATTCATTGAAGTGGATATTCTGTGGGTCTTTGAAACAATTTTACCTTAATTATACATAATTTTTAAATGAGATTTTAAATGTGTTTGTACTTTGAAATTGAAGTCAGGAGCTATCAGGCCTACTCTGAATGCTATAGAGCACTGAATTTTCAAAAGGTTCCCCGAATAATTGCTCTTATTGGTAGGTGCCTGTATATTCCCTTCCCCTAAAGACTAGTTTCATACATTTTATATTCAGATTATATTTACTATGGATTTTGATGGGACTTCATACAGTATTTGGTAATAATTTATGCCGATTTCAACTTTCCAAATTCACTGCTTGAGCTGGATAGGTAGCAATGTATCTTGAACTCTTTTAAGGTAGCCTTTCTTTCCTCTGTGTTTTATAGAAATTACTCAGTATGCCATGCACTCATTCATTCAACAAGAAACATTTGTTCACTTCTTTGTGCCCAGTGCCAGCACAATGTCTATTCCATAGTGAACAGGGTACTTTCTGCCTTTATGGAGGTTACATTCTAGTGTGGAAAGCAAACATTAAGCTACTGATTATGTGAAAGTTGTTAACCAAAGAGTGTAAAGTATAAAAAGATAATGTAGTAGAAGGACTACCTCAGTGAATTCCACCTCCACCATTTACAAGCTCTGTGATCTTGTACATATTTCTTAATCTTTCTAGGACTCATTTTCACATCTGTAAATGGAGATAATGCTAATAAGCTCATGGGGTTGTTATAAAAGCTAAATTTTAAAAATGCATGTAAAGAATGGAGCATAATGCCTAACACACAGAAACACTTAGTAGCAATTGACTTTTTTTTTTTTTTTTTTTTTTTTTTTGAGACAGGGCCTTGCTCTGTCATCCAGGCTGGAGTGTGGTGGCACGATCACAGCTCACTGCAACCTCTACCTCCTGTGCTCAGGTGATAATCCCACCTCAGCCACCCATCACCCCGCAATAGCTGGGACACAATTGACTTTTAAGCTCAGACTTGAACAATGGAATTTCCGAAGTGGAGAACATTTATTAAGAGAGAACACCATGATCAAGGGCCTTGAGGCAGGATTGCCCATGTTGTTTTTAAGGAACTAAAAGAAAGCCATCGTGCCATGAGCTCAGAAAATGGAGAGAAGAATCGCTTGAGATGAGGCTGAGGTAGTCATTGGTAGCAAGGTCATGCAGTGTCTTGTGGGTCTTGTTAAAGAGGTATCAGGGCTTTATTCTAAGGGCAATAGGAAGAATTTTCACAAGAGAATGATGCTATTCAATTTGAGTTTTAGAAAGATTATTCTGGCTTTAGTATTAAGAATTGTTCAAAATCTTTCACCAGGCATTGAGGGGTCTGGCTCATCTCTTAAGGGACCTTTGGGGAAAAATATTGGTGGATTTTTTTGCTATTATCATCTTCATAGGTGATGAGCCCTGGGACAACAATGAGTGACATAATTGGCATTGCCAATTTTTTGTTTTTCAGTAAATCTGAAGGTCATAGGTATGTGAGTATGAGTGAGTGTGTGTGTATTCATGTTTTCACACATATATAAACATAAAAATATATACATGCACATATATAGACCCACACATATATACATATACGTATATATCTCCCACTAGAGAGACAGCCAAGGTGTTTTTCTCTCTTTTCTGCCTCTGACCATTCAATCTCAATGTTTTTTAAATTATGGCACATAGGTTTAAGAGATAAGGGAAATATAATATATTTACCAATCCTTTTAGTCTGTACGGTATAATGACATATTATCATGGTTACTCTTCATGTGAGAATGGGAACATATTATGTTATGCATAATGACTTTATAATATAGATTCACAAATTTCAGAAATTATAGAGATACAACAGAGTCCTGTGTTCTTTTGCATGTCATGATGAATGCAGCAGTTGTATGTATATACAAGAATAGATCATACTGAGCATCCCCTGAGCTCTGTTTGCAGACAAGTCGTATCTCCACCATGACAAAATTCCCACAAGATTTTGAATTATTAATGTCTTGGAATCTGCGGGATTCAGCAGATATGTTCAGTGTTATTGATGGCAAACTTTATCTCTTTTATTCCTGAGACACATAATGAAATAGGGAGTTCCTCAAATAACCACAGTTACTGTTTAGAGTAATTTTGTAGGGGCCAGTGGGCTTTTGCCTTAATGTGTATGAATATAATTTTTCTCTCTCACAGCAGAATGTATGGAAGATAGAGGGAGAATGAATTGGCACTAATTTATGAACCTCCAGCCTTCTCAGTGCAGTACACCCTGTGAGGGCAAGATGCTCTAATTGCACCTACTTCACATAATGAGAGCTTTTAATGACAATTACTGATTAGAGTTAGGGATGTATGGGGGACTTTAGAGAAGATGTATTGACCTTGAGAAGACAAGACTTCATCTGCCTTTTATACAGCTCTGTCCCTAACAATTGACCAGCGGCTCAGTGAAATCCAGCTCTACAGACTTGCACCAAATATTGAGCAGATTTTAAACTGAGGGGCTGAGGTACACTTTATTTCTCAACTCAAATTAGGTCAGACAGTTCAAGAATTCTGTTTGCTTTTAGCAGTGTTTTTACTTTACGCTTTTTCTTCCTTGGTGATGGTCACGCAGACTGTTTTTCTGTTTGGTAACAACAATAATCCATAGTTCAGACTGCTCTTTTTAGAGACATTGATTTGCACCATCACAAATGGATACCTGACATTGTTTTCCTCTTAACACATTTGCAGTGTTCACATTTGGAAGGCCAATATTTAAAAACTGGTATATTTTATATAATATGTATATGAGAACTGTAAGAAAGATGAACAAATTAAAGAGAATTGCTGATTGTTTTATTAAGGGCAAGAGTTTATATGGTCTACGTGTCCTTTTTTGAGCAAAGCAGTTTTTTTAGTAAGTCAAGATGACATTTTATGTACATGTCATCTTTTTATGAACATTTAGACATTTTAATTACACAACACACACACATTTAACTAGCAAGATGATAGTGTCCTTTCCAGCTTCACTATCTAGCTCTCTCCTTAATGAAAACAGATCAAAGTTAATTTGTTTTTCCCTTTCAAGTTGCTCTGAGCATTAGTTTCTTCTAAAATCCCTCTTGCTTCCACATTTCCCACCTTTACAACCATTTTTTTTTTCATTTTAACTTTTCTGTATGTCTGGAAAATCTGATTTTATAATTAAAAGCAAAAAGTACTTACAATGCAGGCAAGTTTAAACCCAGCAGACTTAAATAATTTACAGTTAATATAACTGGTAAAGCAGTAGGGGAAAATTGCTCGTGTTTTCCTAGCTCCCCCTGCTCTGAATTTTCCCAGTCCTAGGATTCTGATTGAAATAACCATATTTTATTATTACTTTATTTCATTTTCTTTGAGACAAGGTCTTGCTTTGTCACCCAGACTGGAGTGCAGTGGCTTAAACGTGGCTCACTGCAGTCTCGACCTGCTGGCCCAAGGCTCAAGTGATCCTCCCGCCTCAGCCCTGCAGGTAGCTGGAACTACAGGTGTGCACCTCCACATCTGGCTAATTTTTTGTATTTTTTGTAGAGACATGGTTTCTCCATGTTGCTTAGCCTGGTCTTGAACTCCTGAGCTCAAGCAGTCTGACCACCTTGGCCTCCTAAAGTGCTGGGATTACAGGTGTGAGCCACTGTACCCAGCCTAAATAGCTATCTTTTACATATTCTGTATCCTCCTTCAAAACTGCCCCATGCCTAATGTTAAGCCTTTAATAACTATTAGCTTTACAGTACTACAATCTGTCACTGAAACCATAAAACATGATGGCCTTCTGTCAATTTCAATATCGTTTCTTGTGAACAGGTTTACTTACAACTAAAGAGCTCGTTGTCTGATTATTCTGTGTAAGATATAAAATATTAGTGAAAATAGTTTTTCAAATAGCAGAATCTAGATGTCTTCAACAAATTTTACTATTAAAAGTTTAAAATCACACCCTCACACCTTAGTGATGTTATGTACTATTATAATTCTCATTATAACTCCTAAAAATACGTTTTTTTGAGATTCCATGGGTTGCATTCAGCTAACATTTATTGAGCATCTATTAAGCTAGGCAACTGTGCTAAGTGATTTGGCATCCATTATGTCACAAATTCTAACAACAGCCCCAGGGAGGAATGGTCATCTGCATTTTATAGCTAAGAACTCTGAGAATCATAGAGGCTAGTTAAGTGATTTGCCCAGGGTTTCATAGCCAGAAGGCCAAACCAAAAGGTCTTCTAATTCCAAGTCTGAGATTCATATCTGTCTAACAGCCATTCCCCCTCCCTGCCCTGTTACATTAGAAGCTGATAAACCAACTCTGGTCATAAAGACACTATGATGTGCTAAGGAGAATGAAGTTCTCTCTGGGAATGTTGGTCTACTACTTGTCTTGGCACTACTTATAGCTTTTGAAAGAGTTAATAGATCTCATTAAGTGTATATGTTTGTTTTAGTTGGTTCAGGCTGCTGTAACAAATTACCATAGACTCCATGGCTTTAACAAAAACATTTATTTCTTGACAGTCTGGAGCTGGAAATCCAAGATCTGGTTGTCAGCATATAAAGTTGGTTGGATTCTGATGAAAGCTTTCTTCCAGGTTGCAGACAACTGACTTTTCCCTGTGTCTCCACATGGCAGAGACCAAGCTAGCTAGCTCTCTGGCCTCTTTTAAATTTTTCTTTATTTTTGTAGACTTAGGGGACACAAATGGAGTTTTGTTACATGGATATATTGCATAGTGGGGAGGTCTGGGTTTTAGTGTACGTGTTGCCCAAATAGTGAATATTATACCCAATGGGTAAATTTTCAACCCTCACCCTCCTTCCACTCTTCTACCTTTTGGAGTCTCCCATGTCCATTGTTCCACTCTGTGTCCATTGTTTAGCTCCCGCTTGTGAGTAAGAACATGTAGTTTTGATTTTCTGTTTCTAAGTTCTTTCACTTAGGATAATGGCCTCCAGTTGAGTTGTTTGAGTTCCTTGTAGATTCTGAATATTAACCATTTGTTGGATGCATAGTTTGCAAATGTTTTCTCCTATTCTGTACATTATCTATTTGCTCTGTTAATTATTTCTTTTGCTGTACAGGAGCTTTTTAATTAAGTCCCATTAGTCTATTTTTGTTTTTGTTGCATTTTCTTTTGAGGACTTAGTCATGAATTCTTTGCCTATGTCAATGTCCAGAAGAGTTTTTCTTTCCTAGGTTTTCTTCTAGGGTTTTTTTTTTTTTTTGGACAGAGTCTCACGCTGTCGCCCAGGCTGGAGTGCCGTGGCACCATCTCGGCTCACTGCAAGCTCTGCCTCCTGGGTTCACACCATTCTCCTGCCTCAGCCTCCCGAGTAGCTGGGACTACTGGCGCGCGCCACCACGCCCAGCTAATTTTTTTGTATTTTTACTACAGATGGGGTTTCACTGTGTTAGCCAGGATGGTCTCGATCACCTGACCTCGTGATCCACCCGCCTTGGCCTCGCAAAGTGCTGGGATTACAGGCGTGATCCACCATGCCCAGCCTCTTCTAGGATTTTTATAGTTTCAGGTTTTACATTTAAGTCTTTAATCCATCTTGAGTTAATTTTTGTAAATGGTGAGAGATATGGGTCCAGTTTCATTTTCTGTATATGGTTCTCCAGTTTTCTCAGCACCATTTATTGAATGGAGTGTCCTTTCACCAGTGTATACCTTTGTCAACTTTGTCAAATATCAGTTGGTTGTAGGTATGTGGCCTTATTTCTGGGTTCTCTATTCTGTTCCACCAATCTATTTGTCTGTTTTTATACCAATACCATGCTGTTTTGGTTAATATAGCCTTGTAATATAATTTGAAATCAGATAATTTGATGCCTCCAGCTTTGTTCTTTTGCTTAGGATTGCTTTGGCTAATCAGGCTCTTTTTTAGTTCCCTGTGAATTTTAGAATTGTTTTTCTAATTCTGTGAAAAATGATGTTGGTAATTTGATGGGGATTACATTGAATCTGTAGATTGTTTTGGGCAGTATAGTCATTTTATCAATATTGATACTTCCAGTCTGTGAGCATGGAATGTTTTTTCATTTGTTGGTTTCATCTCTGGTTTCTTTCATCAGTATTTTGTAGTTGTCCTTGTAGAGATCTTTTGCCTCTTTAGATAAATGTATCCCTATGTATTTTTTTTTGGTATGTATTATAAATGAGACTGAGTTATTTATTTGGTTTTCAACTGGATTGTCATTGATATTTAGAAATGTTACTGATTTTTGTACTTGATTTTGTATCCTGAAACTTTGCTGATGTCATTTATCAAAGCTAGGAGTCTTTTGTAGGAGTCTTTAGGGTTTTCTAGATAAAAGATCATATCAGTGAACAGAGATAATCTGACTTCCTTTTTTCCAATTTGTATGCCTTTTGTTTCTTTCTCTTGCCTGATTGCTCTAGCTAGGACTTCCAGTACTATGTTGAATGGCACTGGTAAAAGTGGGCATCCTTGTCTTGTTCCAGTCCTAGGGGGAATGCTTTCAGCTTTTCCCTGATGCATATGATGTTGGCTCTGGGTTTGTTTGTTTGATGCCTCATTTGTTGTGAGTTTTTATCATGAAGGGATGCCAAATTTTATCAAATGCTTTTTCTATATCTATTGAGATGATCATATGGTTTTTGTTTTTAATTCTGTTTATTGTGGTGAATCACATTTATTGATTTGCATATGTTGAACCATCCTTGTGTCTCTAGAATAAGACCCACTTTGACTGTGGTGTATTATCTTTTTGATGTGCTGCTAAATTCGGTTTGCTAGTATTTGGTTGAGGATTCTTGCATCTATGTTAATCAGGGTTATTCTCCAGCCTCTTCTTATAAGAACACTAGTCTAAATCATGAGGGCTCCACCTTTGTGCCCCAATTATCTTCCAAAAGTCCCACCTCCAAATACTTTCACATCAGGATTAGGATTTTAATTTGCATTAAATTACAAAGAAAGTTGCTAAAAGGTCAGAAATAGAATCTAATTCTCCCTCCGATTCTCTCACAAACATACATTTATTCAGTGATTTTGCTGATTGATTTTGTAGTTGTTTATTGAGTATCTCCTATATGTAAGAGACTATACTAAGCTCTATGAAAAATAGAACTTGCTATTCGATATGCTTCCTTTCCTCAAGTGCCCATGGACTATTAAGGGAGTGAGACATATATACAAATAATTGTCCTTCCAAGAAGAAAGCAGTATGTAGTATAAAAAGAGGCACATATAACTGAAGGAATATTTAGAAGAGTACGTTTTATGGGTTAAAGGGCATTTGAGTGGACTTTGAAGGATGGGTAAGATTTGGACATATGGCCGATAACAGTACATTCCAAAAAAAAGAAACAGTAAATGCATGATATAGAAAGTGCTGAGAGTTCATTAGGTTAGAGGAGGTACTTTTGAAGGGCCAGAATAGCAGAAGGCATTAACAACAGAGAATATGTGAATACATGCTAAGATATTAGGTGATCATTGCCACAATGTCACACACACAGTTTGCAAGTAACAGAGAGTTTGGGAGGCAGACAGTTGAGAGAGAGGTAGCAAAATGTTAATGACTGGTAATTGGTGAGTGCGGGTAAAGGATATATGAGTGTTCATTATACTATTCTTAGCAAGTTTTCTGTATGTTTAAAAACATTTTTTTTTAAGTTGAGGGCATCACTAATCATGAGAGAAATGCAAATCAAAACCACAATGAGATACCAACTCACACCAGTTGAAATGGCTATTATTAAACAGTCAAAAAACAACAAATGCTGGCAATGCTGCAGAGAAAAAGGAATGCTTATACACTGTTGGTAAGAATCTAATTCAGTTTAGCCACTGTGGAAAGCAGTTTGGAGAGTTCTTATAGACTTTAAGATAGAACTACTGTTTGACCCTACACTCCCATTACTGGCTATACGTCCAAAGGAAAATAAATTGGTCTTCCAAAAAGACATGGACTCATATGTTCATCACTGAATTATTCACAAAAGCAAAAACATGGAATGAACTTAGGTACCCCATCAACAGTTGATTAGATAAAGAAAATGTGGTACATATACACTATGGAATACTATGCCTCCGTAAAAAGGAAAGAAATCATGACTTTTGCAGCAACATGGATTTAGCTTGTGGCCATTATCCTAAGTGAGTTAATGCAAGAAAAGAAAACCAAATACTGCATGTTCTCACTTGTAAGTGGGAGCTAAACACTGGGTACTTACGGACATGAAGATGGCAACAAGAGACACTGGGGACTACTAGAGTCGGGAGGGAGGAAGGGGGCAAAAGTTGACTAACTATTGGATAATATGCTCACTATCTGGCTGATGAGATCAAATGTACTCCAAACTTCAGCATCATGCAGTATACCCAGGTAACAAACCTGCATGTGTACCCCTTGCATCTAAAATAAAAGTTATTTCGAGTTAAAAAAATTAGTTATTTTCAAGTTGAGGGAAAAAATCAAAATGTATAAGAAACATCTGTAATCAATAAGCAAAGGACAGTCACCTAATTGGAAAAAAAAAAAAGCAAAACATATGACATGAAATGACACAGGAGAATCAAAAAGATGAGTAAATATGCTGAACCTCTTAAGAGTTAGAGAAATTTAAGTTAAAGCAATGAGATTCTACTTTTCACCTATTTGACTATGCTGTTTTAAAAGTGAGGCATTTTTTAAAGTAATGGCAAAAACCGCAATTACTTTTGCACTAACCTAATAATATCAACCTTCTGTAATTACTACAGGGATTAGAGAACAGACATGTGAAGCACCTGCCACACAGAAGAATTTAGTAACAAGATCTCCTTCTACTACCACTATTATCTAACAAAAGATATTATTGAAACCCTAAACTAGGGTATTAGCAGAGGAAGTGGAAAAAAATCAACTAGACTTGGCAACTGATTGTATTTGAGGGGAAGAGAAAAAATACTAAGGAGAGGAAGACATTGCTATAGAAAGGAAGAAAGGTGGCTTAATTGTTTGCCATATTGATTGTTAAATACTCTGAAGGAGTCTTTTCAGTAAGGGTAGTTGATTCTTAGAAATTATTGAAGATAGACCCATAATTTAAAGACTATTCTTATATAATTATTGTTTTAAAAAATATATTCTTAAATACATAATATGGGCACATTAAAAAGCAGTGTATAAATGTAAAAAAAAATGCAAGTATCCCTTTCTTATCTCTCCTTATGGACAGCCATTGTTAAGTTTGTCATGTTTTCCTTCATGAGCTAGACACCTCCCAGTAGGCCCACCTCCAACATTGGGGATTATATTTCAATATAAGATTTGGAGGGGACAAAACATCTAAATCATATCAAGTATAATATTCTGATTTTATATTTCTTAAAAGTCTGTAGTAATTCTGTAAAATTAATCTTCTAATATTGTCCAAATCCCTATATATACATTATGTGCTTTTTTAATGAAACCTGATAAAGAGACTAATAATAAAATCACATACTTCATGTATTTAGTTTATCATTGGCTTTTTGACCATGTGTTCTTTCAAGGAACTGGGCTAGGCACAAAGAATACAAAGAAATATGTATTTTTACCCATTTCCCATTAGTCTTTTTACATTGATTTTATAAGCTAGTCATAAAATAATAACCTATGTCTGTTACATGTGTTGCATATGTTATTTCTAGTCATTTATCTTTTGACCATATGATGTTTTTGTCATCTGGGGCTTAAAAAGAAGTTGTGTAATTAAATTTATCAGTTTTTTTCTTTATAGCTTCTAGGCATTATAATTTTTTAAAAGTTACCAAGTTTCATTTTATATTCTGTATTAATCCACCAAATAGCAGTTTTGAGCATGAAATAAAAGATGTTTGCTGGACTTTAATAATTGACATTGTTTGATTAGTATAGTTTTTTTGAGAGCAGGAATATAATTTCATTCTGGCACTCCTCACGTGGGAAAGCAATAAATATAGTGTCAGATCTCAGAGATTATTTGATACAATACCTTTGATGTGTAACTGAGGAAACTGAGACCCAGAGTGTTTGAAACGACTTCCCCTAAATTACACAGTTAATCAGTGCCAGCAGTTGAACTGGAATCCTGGTTTCTTTGACTTCTGATCTGGTGTCATTAATTAAATACATGAACAAATACGTTTAACATGCTTAGAACATACCTGACATCTAATTAGTAGCTACCTAAGTATTGGCTATTATTACTTTGTTGTTTTCGTCATCAACGAGCACAGATTCTGGAGCCAGGCTGAGATTGAATCTCAGTGATTTTAATAGTCAGTTGTTAGCCTTTCTGAACTTCAGGTTTCTCAGCTATAAAATGGGACAATAAGGTAACCTATTGTTACCAGTGGAAGGTGACCAGGTTGTTGGAAGTTTGAACAAAGAATTGGACAAAACACACAAAGCAAGGAAAGAATGAAGCAACAAAAGCAGAGATATATTGAAAGCAAAAGCACACTCCACAGGGTGGGAGCAGGCCTGAGAAAGCAGCTCAATGGCCTGGTTACAGAGTTTTCTGGGGGCTTAAATATCGTCTAGAGATTTCCCATTGCTTACTTGGTGTGTGCTCTATGCAAATGAAGAGGATGAAATGAGATTACAAAGTTGTTTACTTGGTGTACACCCTGTACAAATGAAGGGGATGTTTCCTGTCATAGCTGACTTGGCCTTAGAAAGCCACGGTTTTCCCCCTTTGATTTAGTTCTAGGAAGTCCTTAGGTTCCCTACTCCTAGACCCTATTCTCCTGCCTCACTGTCTCATAGGGAGTTGAGAGAATTCACTAAGTTCTTATATACAGAGTACTACTTGAATCAAAATAATCATTTTGTAAATATTTACTATTATTACTTCAGAGCCCTAGAATCAGTTGAACAACCTAATCTTGTCTAGTTAAAGAAGTCAAGGTAACAATAAAAATGCTTACTTTTATTGTGTGATGAGGCTGCAGGTCACAATAGATAATGAGACAAATCGAGCTTTCGGTGGTTTCAGAGGCCTACATTCCAGAAGAAAATGGGGGAGCCATGCATGAGGAGGCAGTGCCTAGAGGTGGTTAGAGGTACCAAGGAAAGTTTCACTGATATTGATGATATTCTGCACCCCCCACCCCCAATACTGATATAATTCTATCTCAAGATACCCTGGGCCCATCATGGAAAAGAGTTTCATGGGTCAAGATTGAGTTTTGGATTTTTCTCATGTACAAAACTAGATATTATGAAGAGGAAAGGACACAAGGTGGCAGTTTTATAAGAAATTTAAAATGGTGTGATTTTAAACACATTTGGAGTACTTTTAATCTCTGGATTCTGAAATATGTTTCTCTAAGAGGACATTATTGTATATTTAAAATCCCTTCATGCTTAGAACTGCTCAGTCCATCATGAGCATCTTCTGTGCCAGCTCTTTATAAAATAACTTCAATATTTGATTTTCAACATGCCTTGGTAACCCCTAAAATGTTGGGTCTTGCCATTCATATCAAATATTATCAATTCCATGTCTGTTTCAGTAAATTCACTCATTGAGTGCCAACTATATGTCAGCACTACTCGTTATTAAAGATACAAAAATGAAAACAGCCCTAGTACAACCTCCCTTCTCCCAGCCCCTGGGAGTCTGTAGTCTATTGGGTGAAACAGTAATTGTAACATGATGTTAGTGCTGTGACAGTGTAAATACAGTGATGGCACAATGGAAGAAATGACTGATCAGAAATAGGCCATTTTATGCAGTCCTTGAGTAAATTTAGTCCTTCTACAGGAGAATAAGCAATTATTAAACAATGTCAACATAACTAGAAATGTTTATCCATTCATAAGTGTTATTTTGTAACATTGCTATAATTGCACAGCATGTATAATCTACATATGATGATAACAGAACCCAGAGTACTTAGAATATTTGCAGAGGTAAAAATATACAAAACCTTTGCAACAAAGCCTTTTGTCAGATTAGATTTTTTTTTTTTTCTTATCCCATGCCTTTAGAGAGCTTGAATGCCTTCTCTAAGATTGGGAGACATTTTTCTTTCTAGGTTTAGAAATCATTACTTTCTGTGTAGTCTTCTATAAACTATTGATACTGCAAATGCTTCTTTAAGTCATTGAAATGTCTGTTTTTGTAGATTTTAGACTTTAGGGCTAAGCAATCTTATGAGAAGTAGAGAGAAGGCATAGAAAAAGGTATAAATGCTGTCTAGGTGATTGATAATATGGCTGGCTGTCTCAGGGGCTAGCTTCTGGAAAGGGCCTTCCAAGGGTAGTTTTAAGAACAATTGCCTAGGGCAGTCTTAGGCTGAGTGTGTGGTAGAAACAGAACTTGCTCCTTTGGGGGAAGGGAAAAGAAGGCCTTGCCTCCCTAAAGACTGATGGCTTCTCTTTGTCTGATGAAAGAGTGGCATTGACAGAGTGCAGAGTGGATGAGAGCAAATCTTGCTTGTCTCCAGTGAAGATTTTTCTTTGGCTGGGTGGAGGGATTCAAATTGTGAAGTCTATTTGGGATGAGTTATCTGCAATCTCTCCCTATCCCTGGAGAGAATGAGAATGACTAATTGAAGCATCTCATAACAGTAATTGAGATGGATTGAAAGGGGAAATGAGTGATTAACCTTGAGCCTCCTCTTGATGCTGTGCATGGCAATGTTAGAGTAGATTTCTGGGGGTGAGGGGAGGGTTCCTAAACAGTTCAGTTTTACAAAAGTTCACATAGCTCCTCTAATTAACTTTTCAGAGAACTATATTTCCGCCCCAACTTAAATTTCAGATACTTGTTGCTCTGTTTTACATCATTCTATTGATGAAAGTTTGTTATTGATGACTGAAAACCAGAGTCAGATTTACTCAGAAGCTAATGATGCTTAAGCTTTAGGGCCCCTCATTTGCATGGGCCCCTTCTGAGGCCCTGGCACTAGTTTTGTACTCCTTTCTTAAACAAGAGCCCCCAAATTGTATGGGCTTTAGGGGTCACAAAACCTGGATCTGTCCCTGCTGATAAAATTCTAATTATAAATGAGTGGATCAGGCATAAATTTTAAAATTCTGTAAAATGATGGCCAGCATTTCTTCACTCCCTACAAACTTTGGAACTGTTTAAATTTATAATAAATGCTTAGGTGTATATCTGTATCTAAATTATCTATTTTTTAAACTTCTGGTAATGAAGATAAACATTGTACCAGCTAATTATATGTTTTTGTAAGTATAGAGTTTACTTTATTCCCTCTATAATGTTAGTCATGTTAAAAAGGAAAAGGAAAAGAAAAAAATTCCTACAATAATATAATGTGCCAGTTTGTATATTTCTGTGTACTGATACAACAATTATAAGTAGGAATCAAATGAATTCATTTCAGAAAGTCTCAATGGATTGCCTACATTTTGAATTGCAATGCAATTCATTTTTGTAGCCTTTAACAACACCTACTTTAGTGCCCCATATGTAGCAGGTCATCAAAAAGTCGTTTTTGAATTGAAAATAAAATAAGTATATGCAGTGAACTGAATCGCTTTTAAAACTAAAAAGGTATGTTGGCAAGATCTCCCTGGTTTGACAAAAATAAAACATATAACCTAAATATAGTGATTTGCACATTGATGGCAAGTAGTTTTTATAGAGCAGAACTCTCTTTTTCAGAAATTGCATAACCATGTTTTGCAAGTACAATTAATATAATATCACAAGCCTATTACCACATTATTACCTGATTAGTGAATGCATGGTTAATTTAGGCAACCTATGTGCCTTTTCTGGAAATTCACATACTGTCAAAACTATGGAGTTTTTTTCTTTATTATTATTGTGATTTTGTTTTTCTGCCTTTGATAGGGTTGTAGATTGATCCAGAGGGATTAAAACTAACATATATCTGGTTTTAAACAAAATTGTATTTGACCCATAGTACTCCTTGTTATATATTTGGATCTGAAACATCTTTTGGATAGTTTTCTTCCCAATGGGTATTAGATTTTCCTCAAACTGCTTTCTAAGAGACAGAAGCTCAGCTCTCTTGCTTGCTTACCCATATTCTTGCATACACACACACACACACACACACACACACACACACACACACAGAGAATTATTTGTCAAGCAGATATTTGTGTAGTATGAATCACTGAATGAACTCTGAACTGCATAGTTTGACCAGACCTGGGGCCATTCTTCAAGCTATCAAGAATTTTAAATCACTCAGCTAGGAATAATATATCTGATATAATAGTCAATGGTGGGATGGTCTAGAAATACTCAATGAAAGAGTGCTTAATATGATGTTCTTTGGAGAGGATAAAAATATAAGGAGGAATACATTGATTTAGAAGAAAGTAATTAATTGCTAATATTAACATTGGTGATTTAAGTTTTTCTTCCAACTGGACAGTTATCAAGATTGGGGTTTTTGTCTTTGGAGAAGACTATTTCTCACTTTTCTGATCTCTTCAGTTATTCCGGCAGTTTCATAGCTAATTACATGAGACAAAATATTTGTTTCATTTTAGATCAGCTATCCTAGTTTTGAATATACATTAGTCTTACCAGCAACAGTAATTATAATATTAAGATAACCAGTAACTTTTTTATTGGAGGTCTTATTTCTCAAAGACCTGTTTATCCTGATGATGTTACTGAAGCTTCTGATAAATCTGCATCAATAAAATCTGTTGTATTCATCAATTAAACATAGAGAAGCTGCAAATACATGTATATATGTGTTAAAGATGGTCACTTTGGATAGTTGTAAGGATAATTGCTGAGAACAGCGTAGACCTCAGTGAAACAGACTGATATGAACTATTCTGAGCTATTGGACCAGCATATGTCTAAATGAATAGGATCCTAATGGTTTTGTGAGCTAGAAGGTAGAATGAAAGTAATTTGGTCAGCATTCCTAAGTCTGCAATTCTGTTAGGCTAGTTCAGACACTCTCCACAGGAAGCGGACATTGAGGTCAGAAGTTGGGTCAAAGCCTTTTAATTGTGAGCCTCCATGATGCCTCTGGGCTTGGGTCAATAGCCTGAAAAGCTCTGTTTGTGGGCCTGGAAAGGGTATATTATGGGGGCTCAGGTGGTCTCTTGACTGTTCTAATACTCAACTGTGAGAAGCAGATTATCTGCTTTGGAGATTATCTGATCTTCTATCATCAGCCTTCCCATTGGGCTTTGAGTTGCCAAGGATGGGGCTAAAATGTGAAGTACAGGAAGTTAGGCACAGTGGACTCTGTGTGCAATCCCATTACAAAACCAAATATAAATCATTCAAGCACCACTTTGTTAAATGACTTTAGTTTTATTTGGTTTGACCTTTTTCTCTATCTTAATCTATATTCTCTAGAGTTGACTAAACCTCATTTATTTTATTCTCATTTTCTAGAACTCTTTAGATTAGAAAATAGACATGTCATAAAATCTATTCAAGATGGAATGACACAAACACCTTTCCTTCTTTTATGTACTCTATAATGTAGATTGAGCATTATGACGTAATTTAATTTCTTCTCTGGAAATTCATGAAATCATTCCAGTCTAGGCTGTCCTTGGCACCCTGGTAATCTTGGTTGATTGTGTCCCTTCAAACTGTGATTTGATCAGAAGAAAGACTGGTTATCTTTGTGATTCAGTTTCTATGGATTAGGAAATTGGGACTATATTGTGGATTATGTTTTTTATTTAAGACCAGAACATTATCATTATTCTCCCATGTTTTCTAAAATAAGAAGAGAGAGAGAGATTATAATTTTCTCTATAGCTAGGCAGATGAATTGTTGATAATGAAGCAGATTCATGCCCTTTTTTGGTGCAAGAAAGCATCCATGCACACTTAGAAGCAAAGTAGCAGACTTTTAAATTCTGGTCTTTGTTGTCGTCACTAGACCTCATGCCTCCCTCTGAAAGAGCTGCATCCAAAACCAGTCTTTTCCCCCTAAAACACATACTCTTTCCTTTGTTCCAGTAGCCCTGGCATAGATGCTCTAAGAATAGAGAAAGCATGAATAGTGCCAGTGAACAAGAATTTTGGGCTTCAGCATCCCCTTCTATTCTTTTTATTTTTCCCAAATAAATTAGTTTTGATGACTTGGTTTCCTATTAGTAGCATCTTTACTTACAATACTGGCATATAAACCTATGAAGTTTGAATTTTGTTGGCAATTTTCAAGTATTTTTTTTATTCAAAAGATGTTCATTTCACACTTTGTACCAGGCACTGTTCCAGGTACTTGTGATATACAAATTAATAAAGCAGACTCTGCCCTTGTGGAGTTTACATCTGGGATATTGTGATATAATAAGAAATATGTAGTTGTCCTCTGCACACCCTCTTTGTTCCTGGGACAGAGCTCCTAAAACCTTTGTAGATAAAGGTGATAGGAGACTCCTTTGTTCTAATATATTGTCTTTGGTTCTGGGTCCCTGAACAACCCTTTGCAATCTCCAGAGTGATAATGAGATGGGAGAATTTCCTTGACCTTATCATGGGACTTGAGACAGGGGTGTGGCTTAAACCCCTTGTGGGAGGGGGAGCATGCAGGTGAGTGTGTGCCAGGGCTGGGGTGAGTACTTTTGGGCTTCAGCCCCACAGCAGCATCTAAGGGTGTGTTACAATTAATGCCCCTTTAGCAGCTGCCATCCACAGATGGCTAAGTGTTAACCAGCTCAATGGAGAGTCAGGGTGACAGCCTTTTACATCCTGCCCTCTTGGTACCTGGGTTCTTGTCCAGCATCCAGGAAGAATCAGGTCACATGGACTTGAAGGATGCAGAGATTTTATTGAGTGTGTAAAAAGTAAAGTAAAGGTTCCTCTTCAAAGACTTTCCTGCCGTCTAATTAGAAATAAATAGTAACTTCTCTTAAAAACAAAATTTATTCAAAGACCTGTGCTAACATTCTTAAATATCTGCTAGCTGTAATAAAAAAAAATTATGTACTTTACTTTCTTATCTTCCACAATTTAGCCTAAATATTTGCCCTGGCATGCTTATACTGGTCCAAGCAAGCATTAAGTTATAGCCTGTTCCTCTTCCTTATTTAAAGGTGTTTTTACCTTTCTCAGCATTCCTCAAGTTATTTCCTCCTTCCTTTGTTCTCCTCTGCCTTTGCCTCTTTTAAAAATTTCTAAGTTGCTAGCCAATTGAGACAAATACAGAATGTGAGGTCCCGTTCCAGCCAATAAAAACTGGACACAGCTGTAAAGTGGACGCATCAGGTTATAAATGACCCTGTCTCCTTTGCTCAATATACGCTCGTGGCAAAACTGCTGGTGAGTGTACCCTTTCCACAGAAAGTATAAAAATGGCCTTGCTGAAGAAATTGAATTTATGTTCAAGTGCTATTTCTTTATGGCACTGGGGAACAAGCATCTCAAACAAGTGATAGAGGTGGCTTTCAGCGGGATGCGTAACTGGAAAGGGGATGGAAGGGAAAGATAGTCTTCCCCTGGAGTTCAGCTGGGGACCAACCATCCCTGTCTGAACTCTTCTCGATGTTAAGATGCCTCCTCTCTCCTTCTTTACCATGCTGCTCTGCTCCTGTGCCAGTGGGGTTTGGGGTTTTTAATGGGTATAGGATGGGGGGTGTGGTGGGCCAGGGTGGTTTTGGAAAAAGCAACATTTGGGCTGGACAACAGGGGCAACTATTCTCATTTAGGGTTGCAGTTTCCAGGCTTGAGGGTGGGGCATTTGCTGGGCAACGACCTTCTTCTACCCAATATTTCCCCACCTCCTATCCATATCAATAAGATCTGACAAAGAGCTCCTAAATCCTTTAGAATTTTGTGGGTGATAGGAACATCTTTTGTTCTAATGAGGAGACTCTTGGTGAACTCCTAGATAGCCTCAGGATGAGGCTGAATATGTGGAGGTTTCTGGGGTGTGGTGTGTCCTGAAAGGGCATGAAAGCTCTGCGCTCCTCTACCACACCACTCTATGCATCTCTTCCATCTGGCTGTTTATCTTTGTCCTTTGTAATATCCCGTACAGTAAATGGGTAAACGTAAGTAAAGTGTTTCCCTGGGTTCTCTAAGCTTCTCTCACAAATTAATCAAACCTGAGAAGGGGGTCACGGGCACCCTCAACTTATCACCAGTCTGTCATCAGTATAGGTCACAAGCTAGGACTTGTGATTAGCATCTGAAGTGGGGGGCAGTCTGATGGGACTGAGCCTTCAACCTGTGGGATCTGACACTATCTTCACCAAGCACCAGAATAGAATTGAATTAGAGGACACCCAGCTGGTGTCTGCTGGAGAATTGTTTGGTATGTGAGGAAACAACCCTAACACAGCTCATGTCAGAAGGGTTGTGTTGTGTGAGAATAGGAAAAACACTAGGGTTTTTCTTAGCCTTTACAACGTTCTATTGGGAGGAGGCAGACAATTAAAAAAAGAACGAAATAAATAGGTAAATCACACAGCTTGTTAAAAGGAGATAAGTCGTAAGGAAAAAGAGAAACAAAAACAAAAAAGAAGAGTTAGGTTAATGCTTATACGTTAAAGGGAGCTAGATGTTCTGTGGCAGGGTTGGGGAGATTGCAATTTAAGTACAGTGGTCAAGTTGGCCTCATGTAGGAGTAACATTTAGGAGTAACTTGAGGGCCGTGAGGGAGTTAAGCATGAGGACTTCTGGAGAACATTCCAGGCAAAGGACACAATGAATGCAAAGGTAAGAGCATCCCTTCAGGTATTCAAAGGTGATGTTCCTATAAATTGAGATTAGAATGTTTTTCCTAAAATCAGTCTTTCATTATTAAGCTCCTGTCTATTCATACTGTTTGTTTTTTTTGTTGTTTTGTTTTGCTTTTTGTTTTCTAAGATGGAGTCTCCCTCTGTCACCCAGTCCGGAGTGCAGTGGTGCAATCTCGGCTCACTGCAACCTCCGTCTCCTGGGTTCAAGTGACTCTCCTGCCTCAGCCTCCTGAGTAGCTAGGATTACAGGCATGCACCACCATGCCTGGTTAATTTTTGTTTTTTTTAGTAGAGACAGGGTTTCACCATGTTGGCCAGGCTAGTCTCGAACTCCTGACCTCAGGTGATCCATCTGCCTCAGCCTCCCAAAGTGCTAGGATTACAGGCATAAGCCACCACACCTAGTGGGTTTTTGAGATAATTTAACAATATTAGAAACAGATGGTCTCTCTCAGTGAATCTGCATCTCTAGAAATGATAATACAGTACTTTTTACATCCAGTGTATCTTTTTAAATGTCATGCATCTTCTGAGAAAATCATAGCATTTCTTAAATACTATGTTAAAGTAATTTCACGTATTGAAGTAATGTTAGCACAGTTTCTTTAGGAATCTAAACAAATAACCCTTACTTTCCATAGTGGTCACATCCAGAAAATATATATATGTGTGTGTGTGTGTGTGTGTGTGTGTGTGTGTGTGTATGTATATATATATATATATTTTTTGAGACAGTCTCGCTCTGTTGCCTAGGGTAGAGTACAGTAGTGTAATCTCAGCTTGCTGCAACCTCTGCCTCCCAGGTTCAAACGATTCTCCTGCCTCAGTCTCCCAAGTTGCTGGGATTACAGGCATGCACCACCATGCCCAGCTAGTTTCTGTATTTTTAGTAGCAAGGGAGTTTCATCATGTTGCCCAGGCTGGTCTTGAACTCCTGGCCTCAAGTGATCTGCCTGCCTCGGCCTCCCAAAGTGCCAGGATTACAGGCATGAGCCATTGCATCTGGCCCAAAATAGCTATGTTATAAAATGGGAGGGGAAAACATTCATTGAGCATCTGTTATATAATAGGCCCTGTGCTAGATCCCTTATACGTGTCATCTCATGTAATCTCAACAAAATGCTGTGAGGTATTATTGTTTCCATTTTGTATAGAGTTCAAAGAGATTAAATAATTTACCCAAAGCCTCAAAATAGAAAATGGAGGAGCAGATCCAAACCCAGGTTTCTTCCAATCTGAAGGCAATGAATAGCACTTCAGTTTGCCCATTTTCCTAGGAGGAGCCTGATGGCAGTTTTTGCTTCATGTATTTCCTGTACTCTCCATAGGTAACCAATCTGTACATACTGTTTGTTTTATTAAAACCACCTG
Organism: Pongo pygmaeus; assembly: GCF_028885625.2. NCBI lineage: Eukaryota > Metazoa > Chordata > Mammalia > Primates > Hominidae > Pongo > Pongo pygmaeus. Next base: position 159,263,483 of record NC_072376.2, on the reverse strand, counting down.
AATATCTGTCGAATTTATCCACATTTCCTCATCTCCATCACCAGAACCCTAGCTTAGCCATCATCTTTTATAGCCTTTGCCTGTCTCCTGGCATCCAGAAAATCTGAGCAGTGGTTCTCAACCTTGGTTGTATATTAAAATAACTTGAGTGGTTTTAAAAAAAATCATTCATATGTGGACCCCACTCCAGACTGATTAAATTAAGATCCTGGTGGATGAGAGTTTGGATATTAGTATTTTTAAAAATCTCCTTGCATGATTCTAATGTGTACTGAAAGTTGAAAACTACAGTATTAAACATTTTTATAATGTACATTTCACCATTAAAACCCTCTTTCACGTCTCATGTCTCTCAGGATAAATCTAAGCTTTTACTATGGTACTTTTTGACCTGATCCCTGTGCATACGTTGCCAGCCCTTGAATTTTGCCTTGCCCTTGTATTTATTTGTTATCACATTTTTTTTTTTTTTTTTTTTGAGGCAGGGTCTTGCTATCTTGCCTAGGTTGGAGTGTAGTGGTGCAATTATAGCTCACTGCAGCCTCCATCTCCTGGGCTCAAGCTATCGTCCCACCTCAGCCACTTGAGTAGCTGGGACTACAGGTGTGTTTCACCAGGCCTGGCTAATTTTTTTGATTTTTAGTAGAGATGAGGTCTTGCCATGTTGCCCAGGCTGATCTTAAAATCCTGAGCTCAAGCAATCCTCTTGCCTCAGCCTCTCAAAGTACTGGGATTATAGGCATGAGCCACTGTGCCTGGCCAAAATTATTTCTATTATAACTTCAGAGATGTTTATTTGTATTTCTAATCAGCCTTTTGCTTTAAAATGTTCTTTCTTCAGGCCTTTCCGTAGAATAATGATCAACAAACCCTTAGGTGCACTAAGAAGCTACAGATGATTTTAATGAAATAAACCATTATTTTGTGAAGCAAATAGGGCTCTCTGATGTGGCTGATTGATATTCTTCAAGACAGACCTGTTGAAGGAACAAATAGATTCTAGCAAATCAAAATTTAAATTGTCCTAGTAGTAATAATGTTGAAACCTGGATGATTTACTTGGATTTATTATTTCATAATTTATATTGCTAAATGTAACTGAGAATAAATAATGGCTAAACAACTTATTTAATCCAAAAAATGTTACTTTTTAAATATTTGATAAAACATTAAGTTAACGTGCTTCTCTGCCATTCTGCCATTCCCTGCTCCTTTATGCCATTCTCTTTGCAAAATATTTCAGTAACTCATTAAGAAGGAAAACATAATCTTATTAATGCCTTATTTAAATGAATTAGTGTTTTGTTTAGATTAAAAATAAAAAGGAGGCTAGTGATTTTATGAATCTGTTATTATTAGATAAGGTAAGTATTATTTTACTCAGTGGGCAATATGAGTAAAACATATTGACCTGACTTCTGAGAAGGCTAGAACAAAGGTCTTTAAATTGGGCTGTTCCTCAGAATCACTTGGGAAGCATTTTTTTTTTTTTTTTTTTTTTTTTGAAACAGGGTTTCCCTCTGTCACTCAGGCTGGAGTTCAGTGGTGCAATTGCAGCTCACTGTAGCCTTGACTGCCCTGGCTCAAGTGTTCCTGCCACCTCAGCCTCCTGAGTAGCTTGGACTAAAGGTGTATGCCACCATGTCCAGCTGATTTTTGTATTTTTTGTAGAGACGGGGTGTCTCCATGTTGCCCAAGCTGGTCTTGAACTCCTGAGCTCAAGCAATCTGCCCACCTCAGCCTCCCAGAGTGCTAGAATTATCAACATAAGCTACTGCACCCAGCCAGTTTGTAACTGTGCTAAAAAACAGTTTTCTCAGCTCTACCTTAAATGAATAAGAATCTCTAGGTTTAGGGCCAGGAAGTCCTGATTTTTATCAGATTCCCTAAGGGATTCTGATGCATATATTTAGTAATAGGAAGAGACAGAGAACATCCAGATAGAAGTAACCCATTCACCCATTTGACATAAAACATTGCTTCCAGGATACTAAGATGACTGGGAGTCAAATGGTAGAATGAGAAATACCATTCTGATAACCCGTACTTACTTCATTTCCTTATGCTTGAGCCATCCCCAACCATCTGGACTTCTCTAATAATAATAATAGGTCTCTATTAATAATGGCTCTGACAATAGTAGCAATAATACTTATTACAGGTGAGGCCCTGTTTTTATACATATTAAAAATCTCCATTTAATCCTCAATACATGCTGTGATGTAGGTACTATTATGTGGACAAAACACATGAAGAAGAGAAGCACCAGGTAGGCAGTTTATTCACCCCAGGTCACTCCTAGGAGGCAGCAGAACCATGATCCCAGCTCTGGCAGGCTAACTCTGAAATTATGTCCTCAGCCACTTTGTTCTGCTTTCTCTAAACACATCGTGTACTTTTTAGAACTCCGTTCCTTTTCTCATGATGCCACCCTTTGCTAAGAATCCCTCGGTTTTCATTCTTCTCTACTAAAATCCTACTTATTCCACAAGGCCCAGCATGAACTCTACCATTTATTTGGCCCCCTCTCTCATCATCTTCACTGCCTTTAGATGAGATGAATTGTTCTTGACTTTGTATACAAGGAAGAAAGCAAACAAGCAAACGAATAATTATTAACCATCTAACAAGGGCAGGTGCCCTGTAAGGTAAATAACATTATGTCTATGTTATAATGCAAGTAAAATGAAGCACAAGAAGGTGGGTGCCTTTTGCTGGTACCCCCAATATCTGGTGAAAGCAGATTTGAACCCTAATCTATCTAGCTCCCAAGATTTTTATGCCATGACACATGGTTCTGTCATATCAGAGTACATATCACATTGTAAGATAATGAGTTGTGAATTCCCTGTGGGCAAGAAGCATATCTATCTTTGAAGCCCTAGTTCTAGAAAAAGTGCTGTACATATAATAACATGCTCTGAAAAGTGTTTGATGACTCAGTTCTGAGGTTCTTCCATAAACCAGATCTGGGGAATTTTTATGGCGCTGTTAAGCACACACTTTGCAAATGGGGTTAACTTTACTTTCTCCTTCTTCATAGTGTACAGATTACATCTCAAGTCATCAGGAAAATGCCAAATTAAACTCTGAGGGTAATTACTAGAGCTTCACTCTCTAGTCATGATGTGATTTAGTGACTTTATTTGCCTTATGATTTCTCTTTTTGGAGTAGACATTTCGGAAACATAAATAAGAGAGACAAAGTAAGAAGAGTGGTTTAAAATAATTTTTATTTTTACTGAGCCAAATTTTCTTCTGTGAAAAGTACCTCTGAGCGCTGTGGGGGAAGATAAAAAAAGGCTGAATGCCGGTATTTGTTTTGCATGCTTGAGAACTCTATATTCTTCTTTGTGCCCTGAAGTTTAGCGTAGGAACACAGACAATCTGATTTGACCTTAAGTGCCTCCCCAATCTGCTCAGGGGACTCCCTTTAGGAATATAAGCTGACACCACTTGCCTGAGCTTCTTTCAATCAATAACATGACAGAGTACACATGATATGAATAGGCAGACCGATAAGAAAGAAAAGCATATCTGTTGATACAAATGGAGCAATAAAAGGACTAGTTTCTATCCAAGGACTTTGAAGGAGAAATCAAGGAGAGAAAGATGGCCAAATGAGAATGTATAGTCAATTAATTTTTCTTCTGAAGGATGATTTTTTTATTACTTGTGTTCAGAAGAGAATGGTCAAGTTGTTCTATGCCAAAAAGGAATTTGTTACTCTGATTCTTGGAACTACAAGCCTCTTGGGAGCATGCATTTTGTGACTGTAAATCTACAGTGGCAAAATTGTGTTAATTTGACTGACTAGAAATATTAACCATATTATATCAAATAACTGCCAGAAATAATTCTCTATCATGCCCTCTGACTTTATTTTAATTGATTTTTTTTTACTTTCAGCTTCTGTGATTTTTGTTTATTCTGACATGTATTTATTGAATGCATAAAGAAAATTGTTTTGCAAATTATTTTTAGTGTTTTTATCTTGTTTAAATTGGTAGGTTAACTCTTTTTCTGCAGAATTCCAACGTTTTTTATTTTCAAATGTGATATTGCTGATTTAGCTTTGTGGGCCCACTAATGGCATTATTGTCCACATCAGCAGTCTGTACAATTAAGTTGTATGCTTATAGTATCATTTGATATTTCTCAAAGATGTGAAAATCAAAATTGAATATGATTGATTGCTATGAGATATGTTAATATTGGGATTCCTGGGCTATGTTATGGAATAAAGCATTCGCTGTAGTAACAAAGATAAGGCCTCTAACATTACTCATTTTATGTTCTATCAGTAATCAGGCCTTAGGAGTAAGCGTCATTTGTCCGCTGGAGATCCCTCATGTTAAAGGAATCACAAGGTGAAAGTTCATTGAATCATCATTTATGATAGTAGGATCTACCAGTCAATATTACCAGTAAAGAAATATTCAAAGGGAGATAATCCATCTGTTTTATCAGCGTGTTTGCTTGTATTTGCCTTGACCTCTGATATTTAAAAATGAAGATGTTTTATGTTTACATATATTTGTCCCAAAAGACTAATGATAATGTTAACCAATAGTTCCTGAGTGTTTACTAAATGCCAGATTCTGTAGGATGCAATTAATATGTATAAATTTATTTAATCCTCACAGTAACAGTAACTTGTGGAGAAGCTGTTGTTATCACCGTTTTACTGAGGAAGCTGAGGTTCAGAGAGGTTAGATAACATGTTTAGGGTCACACAGATGGTAAGTGGTAGAGCAAGATTTGAACCCAGGGTGTCTGGCTCCAGGGTCCATACTCCTTATACCTGCTGGAGGAATATATAAGAGATGTAGCCCCTGTCCTCAGTGGCTTGCTTTCTCATTTTGGTGATACTAATCATGAATAGGAAGTTATAATAGAAGACAGACTAGTAAGTAATTGAATAAGTGCCCCTGATAGGTGTTGCAGGTCTTCAAGTGAAAAGGAAGATTAATATAGGCTGGGTAGCTCTCAAAATAATTTGTCATTATTTACTTAAAACTGAGATGCCTAGGAAAACTTTAAAGTTCCTAAACACTGAATGTTAATACTGAAAGCACTTTCATAGACTATAGTGTCTTTGTTTTTACATGTGACTCTAGACACTAACTAGTAGGAGTTGTCTTTTACAAATTATAATTTTTTCCAGGTTATTTTGAATATTTATATTTCTAGGGAAACTGTCCATTTGGAGAACTTTCACTTGTGACAGAAATTGAATATATACACTTGATAAAAATGTGTTACTCAAAGCTAATTTAATAGCTAGTGGGTTTGTACAAGACGGAAGGAAGGGGCACAAGTTGTATTCTTTTTTATGGTTTTTAAGTCTTTCTTATTTAAAGTTTTAGGCTGGACAAAATGTTCCTTTGTTTTCTGCAGTTAATCAAATCAGTGCAGGGTTACTACCTATGTAAAAATAATAACTTGCTAATTTAATGTCAAAGCCAAGAATGAATTAGTTTCATGTGATTAGTTGTCAACAGCTTTGGAGATTTTTGGCAGTCTGGTTAAGAAAAGCTATGTAACAATACCATGGAGAGAACATTTGTACTGTTAAGCTTTCAAACTCTTATTCCGCTGTCAACACATGGGCATTTTCTGCAGCCAGATACTCTCATGCTGTGTACTGCCTGCAGCTTGCCGGAAGCCCAACCTTGACTGAAAGGGTTGATTTCTCTGCTCTTACCCTTGTTCTTATTTAGTGTTAAAACCTGCTTAAAGTCCTCTTTTTATTCTAAAAAGTACACATGCATGTGTCATCTCTTAAACAATTCTGGTGTCAAGGTAAGGGGACCCAAAGAAATGCTGGACATCTGAACGCATAATTGATTAGAAAGGAGCCTGGCAGTGTTAATTCTGAGCTGCATTATAATGAATGCTGAAACAGAGCTTTTGGGATTGCTCCAAAACTTAAGGAAAGTTTTTAGGACTGGGCAAGAGGGTCAGTGTCCTGAGGTGGAATTTAAAGGAGTGTTTTTGACTATGATAGTTTTAAAATTGCCTTTGTCACTTGCTATTGTTATCTGATTGAAGGCTCATTTGTTATCAACTATTCATTGTTTTATTGTTGTTTGTTTTGTTTTTAATGTTTGTCTGCCTGAAGTCACTTTGTGAATATTTATTTATTAGACATATTGGTAAGGTAGGGTTGGTAGAAGAGTATAAATAACTACTGAATAAACAGAAGCACAAATGTTGGATAAAGCAATGAGTTCTTAAGTCAATACCCAACACATAGAAAAATGAAGCAGAAACTTTAATTCTCAGGAGCTCTCACAATTTATATTTTAAATGATTCTTTTCAAGCAAGATTATAGAAAAGACCTCTTAAATTTCACTACATGGAAAACATTACAGATAGTTTAAAAATAGAACTGGCATTCAGTGTCTCCATTGAAAAGGACTGCATAAACAATTGGGGTTTTGTGAACCTATACTCTCTAATACATTTATAAGTAGCCACATGTGGCTAATTAAATTTAAATTTAAATTAATTAAAAAATTAAATAAAATGTAGAATTTCATTCCTTAGTTGCACTAGCCACCTTTCAAGTGCTTAATAGCCACATGTGGCTAGTGGCTATTGTATGGAACACTGCATATAATAGAACATGTCATTACAGAAAGTTCTATTGGACAGCACTGCACTGGACAATAATAGGTAAAGCCTCAACAGAGATTTTTTTTGTTTTGTTTTGTTGTTTTGGGCTCTGGGTTTTAGTTACAATTTTAACATACTACTTGAAAGCAGAGACTATCTGTGTTAGAAGAACTAATGTGAGAATTTTGGTATTCATCTTGATATCTTACTGTTATGATATCTAACAGCTCACAGATCTATACATTATTCTAGTAACTTGTGAGCTGAAGAAATGCCTTGTAGATGAGCCAAACCATGATGAATAGCAAAAAAAAAAAAACAAAACAAAAAACAAAACAAAAAAAACTTGCTTATTGCTTGGGCAGAAGAAAAAAAAAATCTGAATTGGAATAGACGTTTCTTTGCCCCTAATGAGTGTATAACCCAAGAACATTTTCAAAGCAGAAAACTCAGAATAATTTTTGTTTGTGTGATAAAGGAAAAGGCAAGACCAAGAAAAGGATCTGTAAGGAGCTGCAGTGACTTAAAGTAAATAAATCCAAATGAAGGGAAAAGAAATACTTTTTTAAGTTCAATAAAGCTGTTTTATTATAAAAATAGTAAATGTCTATTACATCAAATTTATAAAATATGGAAATTATAGACAAGATAAAATTTACTTAGAATTTCATCAGTGAGCAGCCATCACTTTTAACAACTTTATGTATTTTCTAGTCTTTCAAAATTATAATAATGTCGATGACCAAGAAAACATTGGCAGCTAAGTATGGCTTAGTATGGCTGTGTACTCCATATGCATTTTATCATTTGATATTTACAGGAATCCCAAGAAGTAGACATGACAGGTCTTCTACTCCTTTCCACATTCAAAAACTGAAAAAATCTGGAAGACTAGAGAAAAACTGCAAGTGTTTGGGTCAGGGCAGTATCTGACCTGAAATGACATAAGGCTGTTTTTATCATGTATTTGTCTCATTAAGTATGAATATTAATATGTCCTGCTACAGAATGTAAGGTGTTTGATTATGGAGTGCTTCCTCAGCTCCCATTGGGATAGTTACATAATACATATACCTTTTAAAAAATCAGAAAAATTTGAAACCCATCTGGCCTCAGGAGTTTTGGATAAGAGATGTAAAACTGTATTATCTGACTTTTACTGAAGAGCAGCAGTTCCCAACCTTTTTGGCACCAGTTAGACCGGTTTTGTAGAAGCTAATTTTTCCATGGGGTGAGGCTGGTGAGTAGGGAATGCAGATGGGTTTTGAGATGAAACTGTTTTACCTCAAATCATCAGGCATTAGATTCTCATAAGGAGCACACAACCTAGATCTCTCACATGTGCAGTTCACAAGAGGGTTCTTGCTCCTTTGAGAATGTAATGCTGCAGCTGATCTAACAGGAGGCGGAGCTCAGGCAGTAATGCTCACTGGCCTGCCACTCACCTCTTGCAGTGCAGCCGGGCTCCTAACAGGCCACAGACCGGTTGGTCCACTCCCCAGGACTTGGGGACACCTGCTGAAGAGGACAAAGGACATTAAGTAACTTGTCCAAGTCCTCATGGCTAGTAGAAAATAATCCAAGACTCAAATAGACCTGTTTGTCTCCAGTATTTGAGTACCTACTACATTGCTTCATTTAAGTAAAATTGCTAAATATTGAGAAACAGTAAATACATACCTATCTATCTTGTAGAGCCTAAGCAGAACTTTCAAGTATTAACTTGGTAACCATCACTCCCTTTCTTTACCATTAAGTGTAGTAATATTGAAGCATTGTTTATTAACAGTAAGACAATTCTAACTAATTAAACCTCTAAGCCTGAATTTAAGTATTTAATGCCAAAACTGCAGTTAACTGTGCTTTAAGTAGAGGTAAACTTTAATGTACAGTGCAGTCATAAAGTCAGCTACTATCAACTATGCTGTACTAAAATAATACTTTGATGTAGTATCTATGTGATTTTTACTGAATCTTAGAAAGTTAAATATCCAGATAAAAATTTTAAATGCAAATGCAAATATAGATACTTGACAAAAAGAAAGCAAATATTTGTAGTATTACTAATTATATTCAGTGTTTATATAAATAAAAGGTGGTGTTTTGCTTTGTGCCTTATAGGAGTACAAAAGATTTAATTAATAGAAACAATAATTTTTTTGTACAACTCTGTATTTTCTATACTTACTGAGTCTTATGTGGTCATAATATATAACATATAATAGCAGTAGAATTTCAGATTTCTTTGATACTTTGATCAGTTCATGGACCTCATAATTTAAATTGCTGTTCAGGATTGGCAGTCTGCTTTTTGAGTGGTCTGTCTCACTAGATACTCTCTGATGAGAGCAGCATTAAAAAAGGAATGGAAGGGGCTTCTATGTATTGGTAAATTTTTTTATTTTTAACTTTTATAGATATGTAGTAGATGTATATATTTATGAGGTACATATGATTTTTTTTTACAAGCATACAATGTGTAATGATCAAATCAGGGTAATTGGGATACCCATCATTCCAAGTATTTTTCATTGCTTTGTGTTAGGAACATCCCAATTTTACTCTTTTAGTTATTTTGAAATATACAATAAATTATTTCTAGCTATAGTTGCCCTATTGTGCTACTGAACGCTAGGTCTTAGAAGAAATAAGATAACTGTATTTTTGCACCTGTTAACCAATCCCTCTTTATTCCTTCCTCTTCACTGCTTTTCTTGCCTCTGGGAACCATCACTCTGCTATCTCCATGAATTCAATTTTTTATAGCCCCAACATGAGTCGGAAAACATGTAACATTTGTCGTTCTGCACTTGGCTTATTTCACTTATCATAATGTCTTCCATTTCCATCCATATTCTGCAAATCTATTCTTCCTCCTCAATTTTTCGGACTAGTTTGTGTAGGATGAGTCTTAGTTCTTTTCATGTTTGGTAAAATTCATCAGTGAAGTCATCAGGTCCTGGACTTTTCTGTGATGAGAGACATTGTCTTACAGCTTCGATCTCATTATTTGTGTTTGGTCTATTCAGGTGTTTTATTTCTTCATGGTTTAATCTTGGTAGGTTGTATGTATCCAGGAATTAATCCATTTCTTCTAGGTTTTCCAATTTATTGGCATAGAGTTGCTTGTGATATCTCTAATAAGCCTTCAAATTTCTGTGGTATCAGTGGTAATGTAACCTTTTTGTCTCTAATTTTATTTATTTTGGTCTTCTCTCTTTTTTTCTTAGTCTAGCTAAAGGTTTTGTTAATTTTGTTTATCTTTTCAAAAGAACCAACTTTTTGTTTTGTTGATCTTTTGTATTTTTTAGTCTCTATTTTATTTGTTTCTGCTTTGATCTTTATCTTTTCCTCTATTAATTTTGTGTTTGGTGTGCTCTTGCTTTTTTAGTTCTTTACGATACATCATTAGGTTATTTATTTGAAGTTTTTCTCCTTGTTTGATGTAGGTGTTTATTGCTATAAACTTCCCTCTTAGTGGTGCTTTTGTTGTATGTCACAGGTACTGGTATGTTGTGTTTTCATTTTCATTTGTTTCAAGGAATTTTTCAGTTTCCTTCTTAATTTCATTGACCCAGTGGTTGTTCAGGAGCATATTGTTTACTTTCCATGTGTTTGACTAGTTTCCAAGTTCCTCTTTTTATTCATTTCTAGTTTTATTCCATTGTGGTCAGAAAAAGATAATTCATATGATTTCATTTTTTTAAATCATTTGAGATTTGTTTGTGGCCTACCACATGGTCTATTCTTCAAAATGTTCCCGTGCTGAGGAGAAGGTATGTTCTGCAGCTGTTGAATGAAATGTTCTGTAGATGTCTATTAGGTCCGTTTGGTCTATAGTGCAGATTGATATTTCTTTGTTGGTTTTCTGTCTGGATGATGTGTTCACTGCTGAAAGTAGGGTGTTGAAGTCACCAGCTGTTGTTGTATTGGGTCTCTCTCTCTCTTTAGCTCTAATAATATTTGCTTAATATATCTGGATGCTGCATTGAGTGCATATACATAGACAATTGCTATATTCTCTTGCTGAATTGACTCCTTTATCCTTATATAATGACCTTCTTTGTCTCTTTGTACCATTTTTATCTTGAAATCTGATTAACTTATAAAAGTATAGTTACTCCTGCTCTTTATTCATTTACATTTGCATAGAATATCTTTTTCCATCCCTTCATTTTCAGTCTATGTGTGTCTTTATAGGTGAATTGAGTTTTTTGTAGGCAGCATATAGTTGGGTCTTGTTTTAAAAAATCTACTTAGCCACTTTGTCTTTTGATTGGAGAATTCAGTCCATTTACATTCAATGTTATTATTTATAGGTAAGCACTTACTACTGCTTTTTTTTGTTATGTGTTTTCTGGTAGTTTTGTTGGTCCTATCTTTTTTTTATTTTCTTTTTGTTTTCTTTTGTTTATAACTAATTTTTCCCTCACAGTATCTTTTAATTTCTTGCTTTTTACTTTTTGTGTCAGTGTTATAGATTTTTGCTTTGTGTTTAGCATGAGGCTTGCAAATAACGTCTTATAACCAATTATTTTAAAACGATGAAAACTTTAATCACAAAGGAAAAAAAACAAGCAAGGAAAAAACTAAAAGTCTCATGCTTTAACTTCATTCATTTCACATTTTGACTTTTTGTTGTCTCTATATCTTATTATATTGTCTATTTCTTATCAAATTGTTGTAGTTATTATTTTTATTATATTTAATCTATTATTTTTAATAGATTTGTATATTATTCATTCTACTAAAGATATGAGTGGTTTACTTTATTAGAGTATTCTGTATTTGTGTACTTACATTTACAACATTATTTGTTCTTCATGTTTGAAAGATAATTTTGCTGTATATAGTATTACAGGTTGAAATATTTTTTTCTTCAGCATTTTGAATATGTCATCCCACTCCCTCCTGGCCTGTAAGGTTTTCATGGAGAAGTCTGCTGCCAGACATATCAGGGATCATTTATATGTTATTTGCCTCTTTTCTCTTGCTGTTTTTAGCATCCCTTCTTTTTCCTTGATCTTTGAGAGTTGGATTATTATATGTCTTGGAGTAGTTTTATTTAGGGTCAATCTGCTTGGTGTTCTTTGACCTTCTTCTACCTGGATATTAATATTTTTCTCTAGAATTGGAAAGTTCTTTATTATTATTTCTTTGAATAAACATTCTACCCGGATTTCTTTCTCTACAGCCTCTTAAGGCCGATAACTCTTAGATTTGATTTGCCCTTTTGAGGCTGTTTTCTATGTCTTGTAGGCGTACTTCATTCTTTTTTATTCTTTTTTATTTTTCCTTTTCTGGCTGTGTATTTTTATATACCCTGTCTTCAAGCTCACTAATTCTTGCTTCTGCTGGATCAATTCTGCTGCTGAGAGACTGATACATTTTTCAGTTTGTCAATCAAATTTTTCAGCTCCAGAATTTTTGCTTGATTTTTAAAAGAATGTCAATCTCTTTGTTAAATTTCTCTAACAGAAGTCTGAATTTCTTCTCAGGTGTTATGTTGAATTCATTGAGCTTCCTGAAGACAGCTGTTTTAAATTCCATGTCTGAGAGGTCACATATCTCCATCACTCCAGAATTGGTCACTGGTGCCTTATTTAGTCTGTTGATGTCATGTTTTCCTGGATGTTTCTGATGCTTGTGGACATTTATCCATGTCTGAGCATTAAAGATTTAGGTATTTATTCCATTCTTCACAGTCTGGACTTGTTTGTACTCATCCTTCTTGAGAGGGCTTTCCAGGAATTCAAAGTTTTGCAACCTGTGTCTGTGCTCACTGCAGCCATTTCAGCACTAGGGGGTGCCATAAGCCCAGCAATACTGCAACTCTTGCAGCCTTCTAGATAAATGACCCTGGCAGACTTGGGGAAGATAAGGGAGAATTTCCTGGATTACCAGGCAAGTCTGTCACTTTCTACATGTCTTTACAACCTTCTTGATGATCTGTTTAGAAGCTATATTATGAAAGAATATAATTTTTATTTGATGGTTTATTTTGCATTTTGATTATCTGTTGTATTTCTCATTGAACAATAAATCACAAAATATTTTGCCAACATTTTTAACTTTAAGTAATATTTGTTGAGTGCATACCACAAATTAGGCATTATATGAGTGCCACAGAACAATAAGAAGCAAGATAGATTGCCCTGCTTCCTCAGAGTTTTCATCTAGTGGAGAAGACAGGTATTAAAATATAATGTGATAAATGCTATGATAGGAGAAGATAGGGAACTATGGGAGTATATGTTAAAGACTTTAATCCACTCTAGGGACCTCAGGAGTGCTGATACCTGAAAGATGAGGAAAGGAGTTGTAGGGAGTAGAGAGCAGAAAATACATGTTCCTAGTAGAGGGAACAGCATGCACAGAAGCCTAGCCCAGAGAATAAGTTCATTGAACTTATAGGTGAGCCGGGGGGTGACCTAATCAGATCTGTATAGTTGTTGACTCCTAAGCTCTGAAGACCAACTACCAGGCTTTGAATCCTAGTTTACTTCTTTCTCACTGAACGAACTTGGGAAAGTACTCTTCCTCTTTAAGCTTCAGTGACTTGATTTAAAAAGAAAGAGAGGCTGGGCATGGTGGCTCATGCCTGTAATCCCAGCACTTTGGGAGGCTGAGGAGAGAGGACTGCTTGAGCTAAGAAGTTTGCAACCAACCTGGGTAATGTAGCAAGACCTTGTCTGTACTAACAAAAAAAAAAAAAAAAAAAAAAATAGCCAGGTGTGGTGTTGCCTGCCTGTGTTTCCAGCTACTCAGAAGGCTGAGGCAGTAGGATATTTTGAGCCCAGGAGTTCGAGGTTGCAGTGAGCTATGATTGTGCCACTATACTCCAGCCTGGGCAACAAAGCAAGACCCTGTCTCAGAGATTAAAAAAAAAGAAGAAAGGAAAGAGGAATATAGTGCTTTCTTCTCAGGGTATTTTTAATATTAAATGTGATCAAGCTTATAAAGAATCAAGCACAGAGTAAGCGTTGCTGAAAACCTAGCTATTATTAACTTAGAGGGCCCATTCTGGCTGTAGGTGGAAAAGTGGATTGGAGCAGGGCTAGACTGGAGTTTGGAGACTAATTAGGAAGTTGGTACACTGATTCAGAGGAAAAACAACAGTGGCTTAGAGTAAGGTAATGGCAATGAGAATAAGGAGAAGCAAATATATATTTGAAAGTTATTTAAGAGATAGAGAGTCTTTGGTAAGTTGATTAGATGTAGTAGGTGAGAGGGAGAGGAGTTAAGGATGATGCCTAGGTTCCTAGTTTTGGACTATTAGGTGAGTACAGAAGAACAGGTTAGAAATCCAAATCCAACCTGGTAATGTACAGTTGTGAAAATTCAGCTCTGTGGCTATGGATGAGTCATTACTAGGTAGTCAGTGCAGAGTGGGACTGGAAACACTTCTGACTTTCTGACCAGCATCTTTCCACCAAGATACACAAACTCTAGTAGCAAATACCATGTCTAAGAAAATCAAATTATAATAGAAGTACATCACTGGGTGGATTACCATAGGATATTCAGTATATATTCAATAATGGAAATTCTTCTGATTATGTCATATCTATAATCAATTTAGCTATTAAATCAGGAGTGCCTCACATGCTCACTAGGAGGATTGTTCACTTTTTTAAAAGGCATGATATACTTACTTCTCAAATTAATCTTCATAGTCAAGCCAAATATAAGATTTATTAAATGATCTAGATGCTATTGGATATGAGCAGAAAGCAATATTACTGTCACTCCTTAACACCCCTTTATACTTCCTCTGTGAATCCATTTCTTCTCCTTTTTTGATAAAATATTAGAATAAACCCATAGTTTTTCCAGTCATTTTCAGGTAATAAAAAATTCAGTACACTAGAAAAAAACATAGGTGAACATCTTAAGTCACAAAAACATAACTATATATGAAAAGATTGATTAATTGGATTTCATTAAAATTTAAAAAATCTGTTTATTGAAAGCCACCATTAAGAGAATAAAAGGCAAGCCATACAATCCAATAAGTTATTTAGAATACACACATCCTTTGTCAGATATCCAGCAAGCACTTCTACCCAAACTATGTAAATAACTCTTACAAATCAATAAAAATAGGTGACACAATAAAAAGTGGGCAAGGATTTGAATAGGTACTTCATAATGGATAATATCCAAATCTCCAATAAGCATATAAAAAGGGGCTCAACACCATAAGTCACCAGGAAAATGCAAATTAAAGCCACAATAAGACTGCCACACATGTATCAAAATGACTAAATTTTTAAAAGATTGTCACTAACAAGTATTAAAGCAGATGTCTAGTAACTGGAATTCTAATACATTGCTGGTAGTAGTGAATGGTAAATGGTTCAAGTGCTTTGGGAAATTGTTTGGCTGCATCTACTAATGTTAAACATGTGCCTACCCTATCACTTAGGAGTTCTACTCTCAGGTGTTGTATCCAACAGAATGAATGGAAATGTTCATCAAAAGACATCTTCAGGAATGTTTGTAGCAACTTTTTTATGTGTGTAAACCAAAATGAAAAAAAAATTCAAATGTCCATCATCAGGAGAATGGATAAATAAATCGTGGGATGTTCGTACATTACAACAAAATATGAATGGAAAAGCTGAGCTACTCCTCCACACAAAAATATGATTAACTATCACAGATATATTAATAATACTAAGTAAAAGAAGGCAGGCATTAAGAGAGTTCTTATGCATGACTTCATGTATATGAAACTCAAATAAGAAAAATTAACCTGTGGTGACAAAAGTCCAAATAATGGTACCTTTGGCAAAGTGAGTATTGACTTGGAGGGATTTTCCTGAAGTACTAGAAAATGTTTTATATTTGGATTTGGGTGATGGTTACCCAGGTATTTGTATGTATGTATAAGACATATATGTAAAATTTTATACTATATTATACTTCAATAAACAAAAAAGCCTAGTCTAGTCTAATGCCAAAACTTCAGTTTCTCATCCAGCTAAAAGTTTTTCCTCTTTCCCTCCCACATCAACTCACAATCAATAATCTGCAGCAGGGAAAGGAGAATTATAAGTTTCTTCCCTCATCCTTGGTCTACCTCCTCCCCATTCTTGTAGCCCTATTTTGTCCCATCTAGGATCAGATACATGGGGGAAAGAGGGATTAGAGAAGAATTAGAAAAGTGTCATGTGTCTCGAGTTGTAATCTATCTTTGATGTCCTCTGAGTGTGGCATATCTCCAAAAGCTGGCTCTTTTTTTTTTTTTTTTTTCTGGGGATGCTTCTGTGGGTTTTTCAGTGATCGTGCTTCATTAGGATCATCCTAATACAATATTAGGCGTGAACAATGATCCCTCTAAGAACTCCAGTCACAGCTCTTGACTCCTAATGATCTCCTCTCTAATGGGAGTTCTGGTCAGGATGACTCAAGTCCTTTTCTCTTTTTCGGGTTACTTGACCCGTAGGAAAACTGCCACATCTTTGCCTGGCCAAGGGAGAACTTGCAGCTCTTCTCCCCTTCCAGCCTCTCAGCTTCAAGACTCTCCTGGAGGGAATCATGCCTCACTTCCTGGTACTCTTTCCTTTTTCCCCAAATTCCAGGGGACATATTCTTCAAGTGATTCTCTGAAGCTCCCCTCACTTACCTTGGGTAGAAACAACCATGGAGAGGGAATTGAATTTCCATAGTTTAATGATAGCTCTCATCAAATAAGTTGCTCTTACCAATCTTACTTCTACCTTTCATGTATTGCTTGAAAGTAGATAACGGACTTATGGTAGAGCATGGTTGTTGTTTTAAGGTAGATGATGAGTGGTTCCTGCCTAGAAAGAGAAGTAATCATTTTATTTGCTTTGCCTTTTTTGCCAGTTGCATGAGGCATTCCTGAATGGAAAGAAGCTTTCTGTAGTATTAAGTGCTGCACAGTTTTTTTTTGTTCCTTAAGTATTCCACTCAAAAATATTTTAGCTGGAAAATGAAGATTGGGAGATATAGGTTTTATCATGCATATGTATACACACACATTCCCATGTGCAAAAATTATTGAAACTTCCTGGTAACTCTGTAAGTCTCTTGTTTCCACTTAAAAATAAGGAATAAATGTTACCTGCTTTACATTATTGCCATGAAAATAAAATAGAAATGAATTATGCACATACAGAAATATACATGTGCAAATGTACACATGCACATACATACATATGTTACATATACTACTCAGAACAAAGTAAATGCCTAACAAGTGTTAGTTTCTTTCTTTTTTCTTCATGGGTGATGTACCTCTCCTCCTCTTTCATTGAGCAAAGCAGCTTTCTTTACTTACAGGCTTTGGGTAGAGCAGAGAGGAGTGGGGCCATAGGATTCATTATAAAGATGTGTTGTTTCCTTGCAAGTTTATTCTTTGGAAACTTTCAATAAAGGTATACTGTATTTGAAATTAATCCAGGTATAGTATTATAAATTAAGCATAGGACTAGAGTTAGTAAGACCTGGATTAAAACTCCAGCTCCACAACTTCTAGCCATTCATTGATTCAACAAGTTTATTGAAGGCTTACTTTGTGCCAAGCACTGTTGTAGACATTGAGAATGCAGGGGGAAGAAGACAAAAAAAAAAAAATCCCTTGTAGAGCTTAGTTGGGGGATACAGGTAAGAGAACACTTGCGTAAATAGACAATAAGCAAATAACTATAATGTCAAGTGGTGTAAACAAAAATAAAGCAAGATAACAGCAAGAAGAAGTAGAGGAGAGAAGATGGGGAGTGTGTGTGTGTCTGTCTGTCTGTCTGTTGTAGATAGGACAGTTGTGGAAGCCTTATAAGAGACTTGAATAAGTGAGGGAGGAAGATCTAGGGGAAGAAGGTAAAAGAGTAGAATGCAATATTCCAGAATCAAATGAACTAAGTGTTTCAGGAAGGAAACTGTCAAATGCAATTGAGTGACAAAGTTACACGAGGATCTCTCAGTAGTCATATGACCCTTGGACAAGTTATTTACCTTTTGGAGCAATAGTTAATAATATATTGGATTAAGGATTAAGTGATTATGTAAAACACCTTTCACTTAGTAAACAGGAAACTGAAATTTTTCTTCACATTTCATGTGCGTAATAAATGTAAAGTTATAAACTCATAGTAAAAGATTTTTAAATGGTCTCAACTCAGTTTCTCCCTGAATTTACAAAATCTTTAAGTAAGTATGCATGAGAGCCAAAATATGAAAGTCAATAAATTAAATAATAGTTGTCGAGTTGTAGCTTTTTCTTTTTAAAAGACTATATATATATTTTTTAATTTCAACTTTTATTTTAGATTTGTGGGGGCACATGTACAGGACTGTTACTAGGGTATATGAAATAATGCTGAGGTTTGGGATATGAATGATCTCATTACCCAGATAGTGAGCGTAGTACCCAATAGGTTTTCAACCCTTGCCTCCCTTCCTTCATCCCTGCTCTATTAGTCCCCAGTGACTATTGTTGCCATATTTATGTCCATGAGAACCCAATATCTAGGTTCCTCTTGTAAGTGAGAATGTGCATTAATTTGCTTAGGATAATGGCCTCCAGCTGCATCCATGTTGCTGCAAAGAACATGATTTTGTTCTTTTTATGGCTGCATAGTATTCTATAGTGTATAAGTACCACATTTTCTTTATCTAATCCACTGTTAATGAACACCTAGATTGATTCCATGTCTTTACTATTGTGAATAGTGGTGCAGTGAACATGCTTGTGCATGTGTCTTCTTAGTAGAACAATTTATTTTCTTTTGGATGTATGCCCAGTAATGGGATTGCTGAGTTGAATGGTAGTTCTGCTTTAAGCTCTCTGAGAAGTCTCCAAACTGCTTCCCACAGTGGCTGAAATAATTTACATTCCCACCAATAGTGTACCAGTGTTCCCTTTTGCCTGCAGCTTTACCATCAACTGTTGTTTTTTACTTTAATAATAGCCATTCTGCTGGTGTGAGATGGTGTCTCATTGTGGTTTTGATTTGCATTTCTTTGATAATTGGTGATAATAAATTATCAAATTATAATTTGATAATTGATAAAAAATTGAGCATTTTTTTCATGTATTTGTTGGCTGCTTGTATGTCTTCTTTTGAGAAGTATCTGTTTAATGGACTATAGTAGTAACAAGTAGTTAATTTGGTAGGTTGTGGGTCTAATTGTAATGGGTTTAAATATGCTGGAATTTTTTACACTAAAACCAGCAAAAATCATTTGAAAAATAAGAGCTGAGAAAGTATATTTCAGCATTCATTGGGGTCTGTTTTGCTAAATTACACTTTCAGTGAATGATCAGCAAATTATGCCCATTTTAAATCTAAGAAATAAGGGAATTGATTTGGTTCTCATCTGTTTCAGGCATTTCCTAATGTCTCAGCATTGATTTTTAAATATGCTTTCAATTTTTTAGGATTTGGCCGACTAATATGGCATGGGATCTAACCTGTATAGTAATGACAAAGTGAAACTGTTATACACTCTTTAAAGTAATAGAAAATTATTATATCTTTGTCTATCTCACAATATTTACATGTCAAGTAAATTATTTTATAAAAATCAGGCATTAAAAATTCTACCCAGAAAGTGTTGAACAATGAAGATATACATTCAAGAATGTGTGGTTCAGGAAAATTTACATAAATTTAAATGATATGTTTTTATGTACTGTAGTTTTCTCCAGAAGAAATCTGTATGCTTTCTGAAAACATGACTCTTAGATGTTTAAAAGCTTGTCAAATACCCTACAGGAAAGGAAATAGTCATTTTACTTAAAGTAAATCATTTTTTCAAATTTTCTCAAGCACATTTATGTAGGTACTTAGAGAGAACAGGAGTTCTTTTACACGTTTTGAATACACAACACACCAGCTGCTACCCCAGCTATCCACTAGAGAAAGGAAGAATAACTAAATTTCTGCAGCAATGTGTAAAACTAAATTTATTGAAATCCCGGTGAAAGCTTTTGCTGTGTTTGGTATAATAGGGAAAATTCCATAAGATATCTTAGATTGCATTTTCTTCATGTTAATCTTTATAGTCCTTGTGCTCCCAGGTCAGTTTGTAAACATACTTCATTCATTTAGAGTGAAAACTCTCACCTCAGAAGCCAGCCAGGTTTGGTAATTACAGAACATTTTATTTCAAATAACATGACTACTCCTTGTTGTAAACACTGGATCCATTGAATTTGGTTCAGAGAGGTTAGAGCTTGGTGACCCCCATTAGTTATTTTTCCTGAAATATATAAGAAATGAATTTGTATTCTAAAGTGTGTGGTTTTGATGTGCTGATGTCAGCCTTTCTTGTGTCTATATCCAATGCTTTCTCCTAGTTATATTTCTGGTTTCAAGGGCTTTTTTAAAATTTATTTTTCATTTATTATAAGAAGCCAATGTATGTATTGAGGATTACTCATATTTTCTTTCATTTTCTTCCTCTTTTCACCTATCCTGTGTTTTCTAAAAGTAGATAGAATCGAGTGTTTTTGTTCCTCTTAAGAAATCCCTGACACTGGCTACTGCTGTAGCTGTAGCTGTACATTTCTATACATAATTGATGACTTGGGGCTAAGCAGACAGCACCAGTACACAAACAATATAGATTACTATACAGTGAGGGTTTTTAGTCTTTGAATTTTCCATTTTTGCATAGAAATAACTCCTTGCTAAGTAAGAAAAATTTCAGAAGGAATAAGTTCACTATAGTAATACATATTCTTCAGAGAACAAAGCATTTGCCAGCCATAGAAGATTTGGACAGTCTTAAGATTCTAACTTTACAATCCTGTCCTCCACTCCAGCCATGTCTCAACTTAGCAGCACTGGAAACATTCGGTTTTGCTGACATTTTGGTTACTAGTAAAATTTTAAAAAAACAAAGTTTTAGCACTGAGGAAAGTTAAATTTCCAAAGAGCACTTCTTGAGGTATTTCATAATCTCATTGCCCTTTCTGTGTCTTTGATTTCCTGGAAGAAGAGAAGGCTGGTAGATATAACTGGTTATCTTTTCATGAAGCTTCTGTGAGAGATTGGTGCCATGGGAATGGTGTTTATTATGTCCCATTCACTATGCCCTGCCTATCTTTTCCTCTAAGCACCACGAACACACTTCCTTGTCTACAGGCCTTTCACACGTGCCGTTCTGACCCCCACCATTCCCTAAACCATTTTTAGGTGCCTTCCACCTCTACCCTTCTCTGGGCCATTCTTACTGATCATTTGGGTCTTAGTTTAGATGTTACATCTTTTGAAACCCCTCGCTCAGTTGGGTGAGGTAAGCAGCCTTTCCTTAACCCCATTATCTGGCCTTTACCTTTTTAGTTTGCTGCAACTAGACCGTAAGATCTTTTAGGATAGAGACCAGACCACCTTTATCTTTGTTTCCCCCCTCCTCTTGGGTATACCTGTCATGGAGTAGGTATCCAAAAATTATTTGTTGAATGAAATCACAAAGATCCTAATAATATAAAATTGACTTGAAACATAAAAATAATGATATGGCTTGCTAGGTTTTAGATGATGAATTGTTAGAATTTATAGGTTTCCTGGATCTTTGTTTTTCATATTGTGATATATTCTTAAGCATGCTGTGATAATAGAAAAAATAGATTACAATTATGTTACACATTTAAATACTCATGAAACTATTTTGTAATTTCAAATGACCAACTTAATAGAAGTAAAATTAGTTGAAAAATAAATATAGCTGAAAAGTTATAATTGAATTTAAACCCAGTTGGAAAGGGAGACATGTATCTATGTAATTCTGAAACTTAAGGCTCATAGCTTTATTTTGATTCACTTTCTTTTTCAAAAATAGAATTTCTCAGAAGATCAAAAGGTTTTCTGAATCCTAACGTGTACGATCTAGTTCTGGATATCCAGAAGAGGACATTGTTTTTGTCATTGTTTCTTAGGCTGCCCTCATACCTTCAGAAAATACATTACACATATTGCACATATATGTATTTTTCTCTTATAACCAATGAAACATAAAAAGCTACCAAAGCTCTCACATGAAACTGCTGTTTGGTTTTTTGTTGTTGTTGTTGTTTTCTTAATACTAGTTAATTTCAGAACTTATTCCACAGTTCCCCAATAGAGTTGGTCATCAGTTTGTACCTTAGCTTCCTAGTTTATAAATCAGTCATTGATTTCTATAAGGAATAATTTTGAATTCCAACCTTATAAATGGAGATTAGGCCCATAAATGCTTTTTCGTCCATAAGACAACTGAACTACAGTGTAGAGTTGTGGGTGCTAAAATCAAACTGTTGGAGTCCAAATCCTGACCTCAAAAATTACAGCTTGACCTTGGGCAAATTAGCTAACCTCTGTGTGCATTGGTTTCTTCATCTGTAAATGGGGATGATAGTTGTGCTTATCTATTGGCTTCTTTTCAAAATTATGTCACACTTGCAAAGTGCAAGAACAGTGTCTAGGAGGAATGCTTAATAAATAATACCTATTATCATTTATTTATTTATTCAAAAATATTAAATTGTCCCCGATTATGTCCCAAGCATTTCACTAGGTATGGGAAATACAAGATAGAGTAAAAATAAGCATGGTCCCTTTCCTCATAAATCTTATAGCCTAGTGAAGGAGACGCAGGCATTAATGAAATAATCACACAAATAAATGTAAAATTACAACTGTGGTGCATGCCATAACGCAGATCTATAGTGCCATAAGAGTGCATATTTAGGGGGAATCTATAATGGCAGAAAGACTTCCTTGGTGACTGAAGGAAGCTGATGTCTGCAGGTTGAAAGTGAATATAGCCCGGTCAAGGAATAGACCAAGGGCCCTGTGGCTGGCGTATAGAGAGCCAGGTGGAGAATGGAAAAAGATGGAGATGTAGGCAGGAGCAGATAATACAGAATGTTGTAGACCACAGTTATAATATTCGTCCTTAAAGACCAGTGGGAAACTAATGAAGGATTGCGTTTCAGTGTGGAAACTGTGTTGTAGTCTCCCAGAGCACAAGAGGTAAGAGAAGGTAAAGAAAAATGACCCCTTCCTAGATGTAGCATTGGTCTCAGGCTAAATTTAGAAACAAGAGCATTTGCCATTGCACTCTTGACTCCTACCTGAGTAGGAGTCTGTTCCTTCTACCTGGGTCATTCCACCTGGGCCTGTGGTTCCCACGCCACTGTTTATCCCTCTGCATCAAGCTAGTCTTGCCCATAAAAGTACCTCTTGCTTCAAAATGCTCGACCTTTCTTGCTTCTAAGCAAATTTCATTCAGATAGAAGTTTCAGATTCATACCAGTATTTAGAAGAAAGCATATTGACTAAGATGTGAGTAGCCTTCTTCCAGAGCAGTGTTCTCCAACTTTTCAAACTCCTTTACAGTCTTAAAATTTGCGAGAACCAGAGAGAACAGTTGTTTATATGGGTGATATTTATCTATTGATCACATTTGAAATTAAAGCTGGAAAATTATTAATTCATTTAAAAATAATAACTTCACCATATGTAAATTTGCACATTTTTATGAAATATCACTATATTTTCCCAAACAAAAACTAGTGGGAAGAGTACTATTGTTTTGCATTTTGCAAATCTCTTTAATGCCTGGCTTAACATAAAACTGTTGGTGTATCAAATCTCTTTTGATATCACATGTCATGTAGCCTCTGGAAAACTCCACTATATAACTGCAAGAGAATGAGAGTAAAAAGGCAAATAATGTGTTAGTATTATAATGAAAGTAGTTTTTGTCTCACTGAGCCCCCCAAAAGGTCTTAGGAACCCGTAGGTCCCCAGGCCACACCATGAAAACTACTACTTCAAAAGAAAACATGCAATTTTAAAACAGATGCTTATTAAGCCAAAAAGACTATCATCCAAGATGGCATTTCAGGTAGTCTACAAGTGAAATGAAAAGAATTCAGGCAGCATGGCTCTAAACTAGTTCTGCTTTTCACCGCTTCTTCCATGTATCTGTTTGAACCAATTAAACCCTCTAAAAATTCCAAATGATTTTTAGTGTGGTAGAGATTCCTGTGAGTGTTTAGACAATATTGAAAATTCTTGAAACATGATATTTTTGCATTGGTTACTGGTGTAAGGCATAGTCTCCATTCAAAGTAAACTGTGATTTCTGCATAGCTTCCTGTGAGCATCCAGTCACTTCATTTTCTGTGACAAAGACCCACTTAGATACTGCAGCTTAACTGTGTTTATCTTTCAAGAACTGATTTGTGAGGTGAAGTAATGAGAGATTGTTAATCTCTGTGGTCTCTTCCAGGTCAGAAATGACATGATTTTTTCTTATTTTCTTATGTAGCACACAAACGCTTTCTGAGGGCAGCTAAAAACATTTGGAATGATGCATCATTTAAAAATGAGTTTTGCTTCTCTGATTGACAGACTTGAAGAAAAACATTCCTTTAGATGAGTTTTGTTGAATTTGTTTAAAAAATTCCTTTAGATGAGTTTTGTTGAATTTGTTAAAAATTCATTTTCATTCTTACCTTGTACCTATAATATTAAGTTCCACCATCACTACTAGTGGGAATAAATTCTATCCTTTTTTTATTGATGTTAAACATATATTTCTATCAATTCAATATTAAGTACTTTATTATTGTACTTCACAATCATGAAAGTGCCTGCAGGGAAGAGGAAGACCATGCCCATAAAAAAAGACTGCTAAATCTGTGCTTCTCTTTAAATCAGTAGCTCATCATGGACGGGTAATGCTCTTGACCACTAGTTTATCTCCCACATCATTAATATTTTCTGTTCTTTAAGGAAGGACATACATAAGTGATTAAACATTGTAGAAGGACAATTGAAAAGCATTTACACTCCTTCATTTGAACTGAAATTTGTGGTTATCTTTGAGATGTGTCACTCATAGATAAATCGTTAGGAACATGTTGGACTTAAGAGGTCTCAGATGAGTGGCCCACAGGCCACATGCAGACCACAGATGTGCTTTCTATATTCTGGGTTTCCTAAGTTGCCCTCACTTCCTATTATTTTACTTGTGGCCCAATCTGCACATTGACCTTGCCAGTCTGGTGGCTGTCAGTATTTGAATTAGTAGCTCTATAGCAAGCAGTCATGTCTGGGGAAAATAGAAAAACAGAACTCAAGAAGATTACAGTACTGTGTTGTAAGAAATCACCTAATAGAAAATCGTTTGACAAGGATGTATAATTATTCATCTTTTAAATTCTTGGTCATATGAAAAAAATAACTTTAAAGGTAAATGAAAATAATAGTTGATTGACAAGCATGCCTCAAAAATGACATTTATTTTATAAAGATTTTTTAATAGCTTAACACAGGAGTTAGGGTATGAGATTATGCAAGGGGGTTGTATCTTCCTCAAAGAGGTCATCTATCAAAACTTTGTTTTTTCATTATATTACTCTTCTTATTTATGTGCATTGTTTTATCTATAAAAAATATTTAATGTATATTTAAATATATAGAATCAACCACACAACTAATTTGTCAAATGCATACCTTTGCAGTGTTGGTTTATCTGGAAGGTCCCACAGCACCACCTAGTGCCCTGTATTTTATTTTGCATAATATTTTTATAAATTTAAAAATTCTTATCACATTTGAATATCAAATATGGCCCTGAAGCAAATATATGGTTTAAGTAGTATTATAAATAGAATGCTCTAAAGTAATTCTTGCATGCTTAATTGAAAATTTTAAGTGAAATTCTAAAAAATGATGATTGTATAATAGTACTATTATTAAAATTTACTGGCAAAAAAATTCACTAGTATTTCTAATTCATGTATAAAGACACTCTTAGAAGATTGTTACGTTGTGTATGATCTAATAGAACTATTGGTAAGGTTTTTGTCCAAAACAGATATTTATTTCTTCTTTTTTTTCTTGTATTTGCTGTTCTCTAATAAATTAAAAGTAATTTTTTTAGGCTTCCTCTGGAGGTCATGATTTCTAAGTCTTTATACTTTTAACACTATCTACAACAGCTCTTATAAATTTCAGATAAAACTGTATAACCACTTTTTAAACTAGAATTGTGAGATATTTAGAGATAGATAAAATACTTCTACATTAAAAAATAAAATGAGTCAAATAAAAGAATGAGGTGTGCTTATATACTCTTTTATGGAAAGAGCTCCAGGAAATACAGAGAAGTGGGAAAAGATAAAGCTATGTACAGAATACTGTGTATAGTATGATTATCTTAAGAAAATTGTATAAATTTGAATAAGTTAAGAAGGCTAGGCTAGATGGATGAATAGGTGGGTAGAGGAATGGGTGGATACTGTTTTTTTTTTCTGTAAGGAATTACAAGAAATTGCTAATGTTTCTGAGTTGAGAGGGAGCTAGAAATTTTCAATTTTTACTTTGTACTTTTCTATACAACTAAAAATTTTCTTTTTTTTTTATTATTATTATTATTATTATTATTATTATTATTATTATACTTTAGGTTTTATGGTACATGTGCGCAATGTGCAGGTAAGTTACATATGTATACATGTGCCATGCTGGTGCGCTGCACCCACCAACCTGTCATCTAGCATTAGGTATATCTCCCAATGCTATCCCTCCCCCCTCCCCCCACCCCACAACAGTCCCCAGAGTGTGATGTTCCCCTTCCTGTGTCCATGTGTTCTCATTGTTCAATTCCCACCTATGAGTGAGAATATGCGGTGTTTGGTTTTTTGTTCTTGTGATAGTTTACTGAGAATGATGATTTCCAATTTCATCCATGTCCCTACAAAGGACGTGAACTCATCATTTTTTATGGCTGCATAGTATTCCATGGTGTATATGTGCCACATTTTCTTAATCCAGTCTATCATTGTTGGACATTTGGGTTGGTTCCAAGTCTTTGCTATTGTGAATAATGCGGCAATAAACATACGTGTGCATGTGTCTTTATAGCAGCATGATTTATAGTCCTTTGGGTATATACCCAGTAATGGAATGGCTGGGTCGAATGGAATTTCTACTTCTAGATCCCTGAGGAATCGCCACACTGACTTCCACAAGGGTTGAACTAGTTTACAGTCCCACCAACAGTGTAAAAGTGTTCCTATTTCTCCACATCCTCTCCAGCACCTGTTGTTTCCTGACTTTTTAATGATTGCCATTCTAACTGGTGTGAGATGGTATCTCATTGTGGTTTTGATTTGCATTTCTCTGATGGCCAGTGACGGTGAGCATTTTTTCATGTGTTTTTTGGCTGCATAAATGTCTTCTTTTGAGAAGTGTCTGTTCATGTCCTTCGCCCACTTTTTGATGGGGTTGTTTGTTTTTTTCTTGTAAATTTGTTGGAGTTCATTGTAGATTCTGGATATTAGCCCTTTGTCAGATGAGTAGGTTGCGAAAATTTTCTCCCATTTTGTAGGTTGCCTGCTCACTCTGATGGTAGTTTCTTTTGCTGTGCAGAAGCTCTTGAGTTTAATTAGATCCCATTTGTCAATTTTGGCTTTTGTTGCCATTGCTTTTGGTGTTTTAGACATGAAGTCCTTGCCCATGCCTATGTCCTGAATGGTAATGCCTAGGTTTTCTTCTAGGGTTTTTATGGTTTTAGGTCTAACATTTAAGTCTTTAATCCATCTTGAATTGATCTTTGTATAAGGTGTAAGGAAGGGATCCAGTTTCAGCTTTCTACATATGGCTAGCCAGTTTTCCCAGCACCATTTATTAAATAGGGAATCCTTTCCCCATTTCTTGTTTTTGTCAGGTTTGTCAAAGATCAGATACTTGTAGATATGTGGCATTATTTCTGACGGCTCTGTTCTGTTCCATTGATCTATATCTCTGTTTTGGTACCAGTACCATGCTGTTTTGGTTACTGTAGCCTTGTAGTATAGTTTGAAGTCAGGTAGTGTGATGCCTCCAGCTTTGTTCTTTTGGCTTAGGATTGACTTGGCGATGCGGGCTCTTTTTTGGTTCCATATGAACTTTAAAGTAGTTTTTTCCAATTCTGTGAAGAAAGTCATTGGTAGCTTGATGGGGATGGCATTGAATCTGTAAATTACCTTGGGAAGGATGGCCATTTTCATGATATTGATTCTTCCTACCCATGAGCATGGAATGTTCTTCCATTTGTTTGTATCCTCTTTTATTTCCTTGAGCAGTGGTTTGTAGTTCTCCTTGAAGAGGTCTTTCACATCCCTTGTAAGTTGGATTCCTAGGTATTTTATTCTCTTTGAAGCAATTGTGAATGGGAGTTCACTCATGATTTGGCTCTCTGTTTGTCTGTTATTGATGTATAAGAATGCTTGTGATTTTTGCACATTGATTTTGTATCCTGAGACTTTGCTGAAGTTGCTTATCAGCTTAAGGAGATTTTGGGCTGAGACAATGGGGTTTTCTAGATATACTATCATGTCATCTGCAAACAGGGACAATTTGACTTCCTCTTTTCCTAATTGAATACCCTTGATTTCCTTCTCCTGCCTAATTGCCCTGTCACCACCAGGCCTGCCCTAAAAGAGCTCCTGAAGGAAGCGCTAAACATGGAAAGGCACAACCGGTACCAGCCACTGCAAAATCATACCGAAATGTAAAGAACATCGAGACTAGGAAGAGACTGCATCAACTAACGAGCAAAATATCCAGCTAACATCATAATGACAGGATCAAATTCACACATAACAATATTAACTTTAAATGTAAATGGACTAAATGCTCCAATTAAAAGACACAGACTGGCAAACTGGATAAAGACTCAAGACCCATCAGTGTGCTGTATTCAGGAAACCCATCTCACGTGCAGAGACACACATAGGCTCAAAATAAAAGGATGGAGGAAGATCTACCAAGCAAATGGAAAACAAAAAAAGGCAGGGGTTGCAATCCTAGTCTCTGATAAAACAGACTTTAAACCAACAAAGATCAAAAGAGACAAAGAAGGCCATTACATAATGGTAAAGGGATTAATTCAACAAGAAGAGCTAACTATCCTAAATATATATGCACCCAATACAGGAGCACCCAGATTCATAAAGCAAGTCCTGAGTGACCTACAAAGAGACTTAGACTCCCACACATTAATAATGGGAGACTTTAACACCCCACTATCAACATTAGACAGATCAACGAGACAGAAAGTCAACAAGGATACCCAGGAATTGAACTCAGCTCTGCACCAAGCGGACCTAATAGACATCTACAGAACTCTCCACCCCAAATCAACAGAATATACATTTTTTTCAGCACCACACCACACCTATTCCAAAATTGACCATATACTTGGAAGTAAAGCTCTCCTCAATAAATGTAAAAGAACAGAAATTGTAACAAACTGTCTCTCAGATCACAGTGCAATCAAGCTAGAACTCAGGATTAAGAATCTCACTCAAAACCACTCAACTACGTGGAAACTGAACAACCTGCTCCTGAATGACTACTGGGTACATAACGAAATGAAGGCAGAAATAAAGATGTTCTTTGAAACCAACGAGAACCAAGACACAACATACCAGAATCTCTGGGATGCATTCAAAGCAGTGTGTAGAGGGAAATTTATAGCACTAAATGCCCACAAGAGAAAGCAGGAAAGATCCAAAATTGACACCCTAACATCACAATTAAAAGAACTAGAAAAGCAAGAGCAAACACATTCAAAAGCTAGCAGAAGGCAAGAAATAACTAAAATCAGAGCAGAACTGAAGGAAATAGAGACACAAAAAACCCTTCAAAAAATCAATGAATCCAGGAGCTGGTTTTTTGAAAGGATCAACAAAATTGATAGACCGCTAGCAAGATTAATAAAGAAAAAAAGAGAGAAGAATCAAATAGATGCAATAAAAAATGATAAAGGGGATATCACCACCGATCCCACAGAAATACAAACTACCATCAGAGAATATTACAAACACCTCTATGCAAATAAACTAGAAAATCTAGAAGAAATGGATAAATTCCTCGACACATACACCCTCCCAAGACTAAACCAGGAAGAAGTTGAATCTCTGAATAGACCAATAACAGGAGCTGAAATTGTGGCAATAATCAATAGCTTACCAACCAAAAAAAGTCCAGGTCCAGATGGATTCACAGCCGAATTCTACCAGAGGTACAAGGAGGAGCTGGTACCATTCCTTCTGAAACTATTCCAATCAATAGAAAAAGAGGGAATCCTCCCTAACTCATTTTATGAGGCCAGCATCATCCTGATACCAAAGCCTGGCAGAGACACAACAAAAAAAGAGAATTTTAGACCAATATCCTTGATGAACATTGATGCAAAAATCCTCAATAAAATACTGGCAAACAGAATCCAGCAGCACATCAAAAAGCTTATCCACCATGATCAAGTGGGCTTCATCCCTGGGATGCAAGGCTGGTTCAATATACGCAAATCAATAAATGTAATCCAGCATATAAACAGAACGAAAGACAAAAACCACATGATTATCTCCATAGATGCAGAAAAGGCCTTTGACAAAATTCAACAACCCTTCATGCTAAAAACTCTCAATAAATTAGGAATTGATGGGACGTATCTCAAAATAATAAGAGCTATTTATGACAAACCCACAGCCAATATCATACTGAATGGGTAAAAATTTTCTAATGAGATTCATGTATAACTTTGTTTAAGGCCGACAAGGGTTATTTGTGTTTTAAGATTATGAACGATTTCATTGTTCCTTATAATATTTTCTGTATTAAAAACAAAGCCAAATTTTTAAATAAAAAGCTAGTATTATAAGGTTAACATCTATCTCATAGATTTGTCTTTTTAGAAGGCTTTACCATACATTACTTTTTAATAGAACAAGTAAGCCCCAAGATGGCAGAGAACTTTTGTCACACTGTATCCTTGACTTCTGGAATTGTATCTGGCACATAATAAGTGCTCAGTAAATTAGCGTTGAATGAATGAATGAGGACATATTATATTGTGTCCAACTACTATATAGAATACTATATAATAATGAGATGTATTATAGTGAAATTTTATCCTATTTGTGTATAAATATACATGCGCATGGTTACATTCTTATGTCTGATATCATTAAAACACTAACACGATTCAAGTTAGTTCAAAATACAGAATATCAAAAACTCTAAATTATACTTTCAAATGTTTGTGTATGGCCATTTTTGGCTTTGGGGGGGTTTGGTTTTGCCTATTCTCAATAAAATATTTTATGCAACATATTAGCTATATTTGGAACTCAGTTATATTGAAATTCAATCCAAATGGTTATTAAAGAACAATACTGTGATCATTTCCCTCTTATATTTAAATTCCTGATAATTCTATCTTAGTGACATAATCGTTGCTACTTTTAAAGTTCCTGCAATTATATTAATCATAAAATGCGAATTACTCATTACATATATTCAATTCCTAACTACTTATTTAAAATTCCATGACATTTTATAAGCTACTGTTAGTGAAAATCCATTCATAAGCATAAGTTATATTGTTTTATTTTAAACATGCAGTGATTCTTACTAATGTGCTGTGCATAGATTTTTTTTTTAAACTGTCAAAGTGTGCAGAAGTTGCCCTCTACTGGGGAACTAGAAAAATTATGTTAACATAGATTTTCAGTTCCTTAAAGACTCTTAGGTAAATCCATTGATATGATTTACCAGATGATTGCTTCTTGCTCTCTGGCACTTTTAAATTCTGAAGATATTGAAATGATTAGCAGAGGATATTTAAAAATAAATGTCTGATATGAATATACGTACATCCATTTCTAATTTAAAGTGTTGGCTATTTCTTATTAAAAATTCCTTAGTGACAACACCCAGTGGCTAAGGTCTAGAAGTAATTTTATTGGGATAAGTCTCTACTGAAACATTAAAGAAAATTAGCTGTATATACCTATGTAACTAAAAATGACTCAGTACTGTTTTTAATAATTCACCATAGAAATGTCCAGGTTAAAAGTCTAAAAGTCTAATCTCGCCCTCTCTCTCTCTCTCTCTCTCTCTCTCTCTATATATATATATATATATATATATATACACACACATATATATGTATATGTGTATATATATATATTTTGTTTTTTGTTTTTTGCTAGAGCCTTTGCATTTTTGCTAGAGCCTGGGTCGTTGTTTTTTGCTAGAGCCTGCATTTGCTAGAGGCTGCATTTGCTAGAGCCTGGGTCATAAGGTGAAATTTGATTATGGCGAAGTGATTTGCTTGTTCTATTAGTTGTTGAACTTTTTATACCAAAAAAAGTCCACTGACCAGTTCTTATAAACTGATAAGACAGTCTTCTTCCTTTTGCTATTATTGCCTTTCCTTCTGCCCTTGAGAGTTCCATCAGGCTTTGGAGAGCACTGCCCTAGAGAGGTTCAGAGTCTAGGATGCATCTCTAGGTTGTTAAGACCCCAATCACACATATGTTTTTCTTCTCCTACCCCCTGATATTTAATAAAAATAAACATATTATTAAGGAGAAACCTGTTTAAAATTGGTGTCATTGGTGAGAGGTAGATAGGGAAAGAAGCAACTACTGATATTTAATAAAAATAAACATGTTATCACACACCAGGACCTGTCGGGGTGGGGGACAAGGCGAGGGAGAGCATTAGGACAAATACCTAATGCGTGCGGGGATTAAAACCTAGATGGTGGGTTGATAGGTGCAGCAGACCACCATGACACATGTATACCTACGTAACAAACCTGCACATCCCACACATGTATCCTGGAACTTAAAGTAAAATTAAAAAAAAAAAAAACAGAAAAAGAAAACGACAAGTGAAACTACAAAAAGGCAGCAAAACATCTCAGTAGAAGTGAGGATATGAGAAGAAATAAATGCCTTATCTGGTAGATTAGGCTTGGAGAAAAAATGATAAATAAACATGTTATTAAGGAGAAACCTGTTTAAAATTGGTGTCAGTGGTGAGAGGTAAATAGGGAAGGAAGCAACTGCATACCCAGATCCTACTGCCTCTTTGTGTTGGGGGTGGCAGGAGGATTTGTGGACCAGTGATGCTTATGTGAGGTGCAAACCTTTCTTAGGACCATTGGTTAATCCACCTCCTTCTCCTGACTGAAGCCTCTCTGAGTCACAAAGTTCAGAGCTGGTTTTCTAAGCTGTAGGAATGGCTCTGGCTAAGGAATATTATAAAAACCAGAGTAAATCAGACCATTGATATATGAAACAAGGCAAGTGGAGTGCAGCTGTCTCCATTCATTTTGTCCATCTTATACTCAGTATTGATCGTCACAGCTAGATCTAACAGCAGTGTGTGCCATCATTTAGACACGTCCAAAAGGAATAGATGAGCTATGCCAAACCTATTCATTTCACATGTGTAGACATGGTCTGGGTTTTTTGTTTGTTTCTGTTAAAGTTCTGTTATAAATCTGAATAGTGATTTTGATTAAACCATTATTTTGAGTGTCTTATATAAAAGAGAATCAGTTTTTGATTATTTTAGAAGTTTATTTTAACATCCAGGAGCCTACATAAGAAGCCCCTTCCCCAAATCTCCCTCAAGTCACTTTCCATTGCCTCCTTTCTCTGTCCTCATTGAGCTTCATACTGTCCCCCTCCTCCATCTTCCATTTCTCTGCCTTGCTTTTTCAAAAATATTCTCCCATAGTCTTGTTG
The DNA here is from genome assembly GCF_028885625.2 of Pongo pygmaeus. Classification (NCBI taxonomy): domain Eukaryota; kingdom Metazoa; phylum Chordata; class Mammalia; order Primates; family Hominidae; genus Pongo; species Pongo pygmaeus. The sequence goes on along the minus strand of NC_072376.2, from coordinate 159,230,301 downwards.
GTAATTCATGGGCCTTTTAGGGTAGGGATGAAAGTGCCTATTTCAAGATTTAATCTCTTTTAAAAACCTTCCTCTAATCTGTTCTAATTTTATCATCTATGTGTTTTTGTTTTGTTTTGTTTTGTTGCTTTATATGTATGGTAAATAATATAGTGCTGAGTAACTGCTTTCAGATCTTCCATATGTGAGCTTTGTTCTACTCAAGTGGTTTGTAGGAGGCAGTGTGGTATTAGAAATAAAGAGCTGGGCAGGGAATTTGAGACACTAAAGTGCTACTCCTTGTGTTTCCACTAACTCTAACTCTGCACCCAAGAGTGAGAGACATCGCCTCCTTGGGCATCAACTTTGCACTTTGTAAAGTGAGGTAACACATTATCCCTAATGTCTCTTTCAGCTAGAATTCTTTGATTTCTCTAAATTCTTAAAGAACTCTTATCCAGTATATCAACACAATGGTAGAGATCTTGGATTCTGGAACCAGACTGCATGACTTGCTTCCCATTCTGCCACTTACTGCTTGGGAATTCTGAACAATTCCTTGTCTACGTACCTCAGTTTTCTCCTCTGTAAAATGAGAATTATAGTGGCACCTTTCTCATAGGTTTGTTGTGAGGACCAAATGAGTTAGTAAATATAAAGAGCATAGAAAAGTTGCTGACATATACACAGTAGGCATTCAATAAATGTCAACTAGTCTCATTATTATTACAAACACAAGGGTTTTAAAACATTTCAGACAGTGTGTGTGTTTCTTATCAAATGGATATGCTGCTCCATGAGAGAAACATTTGTGGACACACATTCATCTATTCATTTGTTCTTTCATTCAGCAAAAAAAAATGATTACGTGCCTAATATTTGCCAGGCACTGTTGTATTACAGACATCAATGAGCAGAATGGAAGATACACATTAAATCTTTTAAACCAGTGAGAAAAAACATCCAGTGTTACTCTAGTGACCTAAGAGAGTTACTTAGTGCCTTATTTTCATGTATTCCAACACCATTGGCAAGTTATATATGTAATCGTTGACCCTAGTTTTAATTAATATTATATATTTTACATTAATTTTCTACAATCTGTTTCTTAAATGTCTTTTTCTTTTAAATTTTCTGCTTCCTTCTTTGCACATTTTTTTCTTTTTAACAACTCAGACCATCTCCTGATCTCTCAACTTTGTTTTTATTCCTTTTGTTGAGTTCTATCTTCTGACACTTCCTTAGGTTAGTCTCTATAAGCCTCTTTTTTATTCTCACCTATAAAATTGGGATAATCAGTTTACTTACCGGAATTTTAAATTAGATAATGTTTGTAATGTACTTAGCACAGTTCCTAGTACATAATATACCTCAATAAATATTGGCTATTTTTATGATGGTGGTATTTTATATCAACTGAACCATGATTCTAAAGCAAGAAATACTACAAGCTCCTATGTATAATATTCAGGCCATAGGAACTTTGGCTGACCATTGGATAATGTGAAATGATCCTCTTGACATTTTAAGAGAGCTGTGTATCTTGTGTGTAATGTTTGTGTGTAATGTTTGCGGTGATACTAATAATCGGCTGCTCCATGTGTTCTCAGGGAAAATAAAACTGCAACCTCAGATTGTAGCTGTGTGCCCATGGTGGAGGCATGCAGGCCAAAGTGAGCTCTGTTAGGTCTTACTTTCACTATGAAAGCTTATGTCTTTATACTCTAGTCTTCAAAAAATAAATTTTGATTTAGTTTCCTTTTGCCTCCTCCTTGGTCTAATATATACTCTGCAAATAAGCATTTTTAAGAAACTTCTTTAGAAAATTATTTATTGCATGTTAAATCTAAAACTTAGAAGACATTTACATGAAAATCTTTTGGAAAATAATAGAAAGTTCCCACATCTCTGTTGCTCTGGGCTCTAATCAAATTTCAAATTGTTTTTGTCACTCTTAACCTGGATAGGAAAAGCCAAGTTAATGTAATACAGTTCTATGAGTTTACATAGCCTGAAGGTTTGCTTTTTCAGTTAAAAACAAAAAAGAGAAGTCATGAGTTTGAATGCTGTTTTTCATCTTTAACATATATCACTACATTAGTTCTAATCAGCAATGTACATATTATTTCACTTTTGTGTTCTTGTATTTGTCTGTCCTCGTTTATATAGCTCTAGATATTAGAGCCCTAAACCCCACACATTCTGTCTGCTATTCAGCATCTTTAATTTCCCCCTCTGCACTGATCCCCATCCTTTTGCTTCCATTATCCTTGTAAAGGAGAACCAACTTTAGATTAGAAATGGTAAAGTAAATATTGACAAAGGAAAGCAGGTCCAAGATAGGCAGACTATCTGCTGGCCCAGACAAATTACATCATAGGATCCTGAGAGAACTGACATTTGAGATTTCTGAATCACTATCTTTGACAAATCATAAAGAGAAGGAGCAGAATCAACAGCTGCTGGGAATGTGCAAACATCACTGCAAATACCAAAAAGAGGAAGAAAGTGGATTTTACACACTATTAACTAGTAATTTTGATATCAGTCTAAAGAAAAATTAAAGAATGGGTCATTAAATAGTGGGTTATAAGGAGTTACAAAGGAACATGGTGTGATGTTTAAAAGCCAGTGTGGGTTCACTCAAAGCCAAGTTATTAAAAACAAGTTTGTTACACTTATTTCTGTTTGAAATATAATTTCTAATTCAAAGCAATATTTCAGAGCAGGGATCTGCAAACTATGGCCCTGGGGCAAATCTTACCATGCCAATTTGTTTACTTATTGTCTTTGGCTGCTTTCCAGGTACAATAGCAGAGTTGAGTAATTGCAGAAGTGTCCCTGCAAAGGCTAAAATAATTATTACTTGGTCTTACAGAGAAAAAGTTTGCCAACCTCTGCTCTAGAATCTAAATCCATTTTTTAAAATTTTAATATGCCTACAAATTACCTGGGGATCTTGCTAAGATGCAGATTATGACATGGTAGTTCTGGGGCGGAGTCTGATATTCAGCTAGTTCTCACAAGCTTCCAGGTGAAATCAATGTTGCTGGTGCTTAGATCACATTTCAATCTAGTGAGGATCTAGATTTCAAAAAGATATTTAGCAGATTCACCCATTTTAAGACAACAAAGAGAGTAAATTATGAGTCAGAAGTCACTTCAGTTGGTTAGAATCTTGTTTAAATGATAGTGTTCATGAAGTGTTAGGCAATCAATGTCATCTTGGAGAGAAGTTTTTCTGGTCATTTCAAAATGATTATCTTATTATCATTTCCTTGTATGGGAATATTAGCTCAGTGGTGGTATTTGATGGGAGCAATAATGGGCTTGATAACTCATATGTTTAGATGACCAATATCAACTGGGTTGGTCTGCGGGACAGTTCCTCTGTTGGGCGACAGTTCTCTCTGTGTCTCATATTTCTATACATTTTGTCAGCAGAGGCACTGACTACCCTTCGTTCTCAACTCTGGAACAAAGGGCAGCTTTGCTTTCTGCCTGTTATAAAAGATTCAGGTTCCCTAAGCTCAGTATTCCTTTCCTGGAATGCAGTCCACTGCTTCTGCGGGCATCCATTCGAGCCCATCTGCATCACCTGCTTGACTTGGGGACAAGGGGAAATGACACCAACATCATGCTTAGGCTGCTTGCTGTTCTATGAGTGGTAAAATCCTTTGGCTCTGATCCAGGACTCTTGAGCCTTCTGCCAGCACACTTGAATGTGTGGCAGGCAGACTTGTCATCTTGAAAGTGTGGTAATCTCAGACCCTTCACCATCTTAGACTCTTTCCCAATAGTCGTAACACAGGTTCCCAATCACTGACTTTCCCCTTCCTCTGCACCCATCTTCCCCTCATTTTAGTAAAATCCTTCATGTTCTACAAAACAGAGAAAAGAGAAACTCTTACATGAAAATGCCTTCAACTTTCCAACATCAAGCATTCAAGCCTACGTTCATCTGTACCTACTATAACCTCTGCTCTTCTTTTACAATAAAGAGATACCTACCCTCTGCTGTTCTACAAGTTAAACCCTCTAGCTGTGTGCTAGGGCTCCTTCCCTGCTGCCTCTTTAGTTGCAATAGGTAAAATTCCTTCTCTTTACTAAATCTCTATTCCTGTGACCCTTTTTTGCCTCTTTTCTATGAATTTTAAGAATCCTCAAGATTCTTTCAAAACAAAGCAAACAACAAAACCAAAAACAACAAACTCCATTTACCACACTTTCATTCTTCTTACATTGCTGCTGTTGTTTTTCTCCTCCTCTTTACAGCTAGACTTCTGGAAAGACTTGTCCAAATTGCGTCTTTTCCCTCCTTACTCAGCCCTCCATGTACTCCAATTTAACTTTCACGCTAGTCATCTATTGAAATTGTTTTCATCTAGCCTTCAGTAAGCTTCAATCTATAGTCTACATTTCTTAACTTATTTTCTGTAGCAGTAAATCACCAAACCAAGCTATATGCTGAGGACTACTCAGTTGTTTTCACTGTCCAGACCCTATTCTGAGTTTCAGTCCTATAATTCCAGCTATTACAGTATCTCTAGTTGGAGGCCTTGCAGATACCTCAAACTCATCATCTTTCCCAAGAAAAATGAGTCTGTGCATCTCCAGTTCCACTCTGGCTCAGTAATTGGCTCTATGATCTCCTGTTTGGTCAAGAATCACTTAACTCAGAAAACTAAGAAACTGTTCTTCCTTCTGTTTTGACACTCTCCCCACAAACTTAATTGAACAGTCTACTAGTCTAGTTTTCAAATACGTTTTGAATCTGTTCTGTTGGTCCATCTTGATGACTAAGATCCCATCGCCTTAGCCCAGATCATCTTCTGCCTGGAGTCCTGAATAGCCTCCTGCTTAGCCTGCCTCACTCTAATCTTCTGCTTTAATGTCTTCTCTAAAGTACACATGGAGTGATTCTTACCTAACCACAGAGAGCACTGTGCCAGTTCCATTGCCCCTCCCCACACCCATGGTTGCATAAACTCTTCCAGTGTCTTCCTCTTGCTTTGAAGTGAAGCCCAAACTCCTTACCATGGATTACTAGGCTTTTCTGATTCATCTGTCTTTTAACTTCATCTCTCACAGCTGCACTCCTCACATTCTGCCCTTCACTTTCAGTTTCTATATGTTCTTCCTGCCTTCAGTGCCTTTATAGTCGCTTCCCTCTGCCTGTTTCCTCTCCTTCCCCTTCTACTGTTCTGACTCCTTTGCCTGGTTAACTCCTTTTCTTCTTTCAGTTCTCATCTTAATTGCTTTCACCTCCCTGTTAAGCAGTCTCATAGTTCGGTGTAATGTTCATTTTGAACATTATCATTTTATTGTAATTGCTTAACTGTCTTCTCTAAAAAACGTTGAGGGCATTGATTGTGTATGCGTCATTCACCTCTGTGTCTCATCATCTAATAGGGTCTGGCATGGTAGTCACTAAGTAGGTACATGTTGAATGTGTCAGTGACAAATCAAAATCTGAAAAAGATAATAGGCCAAATCTAATAAGCTAATGTTTAATGTAAGTGTAGAAGACCCTTAATTTTGGCCTGAAAAAACATCACATTTTTTTGAGAATAAGATGATAGAGGTATTTTTTGATGAAAGTATTAAAGTTAGAGAGGAACAAGGTAGAACTGCTTTCTCTGGTGGGAACTGTTTATGGCATAAACTATTATGACATAAACCATATATTCACCTTTTCCCCTCAGCACCAGTAATATATGATACATGGTACTCAATAAATGTTCGCTTAATTAAATGTAATGTCGTTAGGACAAGCCAGCTGCCATTCCTGTAAGGCCTCACTGAGTGACATTGCTTTAATGGGATCACCACCATCCAGGAATAGGTCCGTATCTTTACATATCCAGAAATGTCATCAGCACACCTTAGTGTGGTTATGTTCCAGGAGACTGATGTCAACTAGTCAGTGTGCTGTCTTCCTGTCAGAAATGCTACTTGGAAAACAAAATTATTACTAAACGTTTTCTTGACAAGCATGGTGTATTATTCTGTCCTTGCATTGCTATAAAGAAATACCTGAGACTGGGTAATTTATAAAGAAAAGAGGCTTAATTGGCTTATGGTTCTGCAGGCTGTACAGGAAGCATAATGGCCTCTGCTTCTGGGAGGCCTCAGGGAGCATTTACTCATGGTGGAAGGCAAAGCAGGAGCAGACACTTCACATGCTGAAAGCAAGAGCAAGACAGTGAGCAAGGTAGGAGGTACTACACACACTTTTAAACAACCAGATCTCACGAGAACTAACTATCATGAAAATAACACCAAAGGAATGGTGCTAAACAATTCATGAAGGATCCACCCCCATGATCCAATCACCTCCCACCAGGCTCCACCACCAACGTTGGAGATTACAACTCAATATGAGATATGGATGGGGACACAGATCCAAATCATAGCACGTGGTCTCAGACTAGAGAGAATTAACTGGACAATTTCAGTGGCTAGTATTATCCAGCTCAAATAGTCAGATGCCTCTGTCTTCACTATGGTGTACTGTGCCTAATGAACAAAGCAGCATGTTCCTGTCAGCTGCTAGACCATAACTGCTAAATGTTTGATTTGGGCATGTTAAGATCCTTAGTCTGTGAAGGTCTAGTTGTAAAGGGGAAAGTATAGTCAGAGGAGAGGAAAGAGGCCCTTGCTCACCAATCCACCACCACTTTCTTTCTAACTACCCTTCCCTGGGCTCCTAATGTCTCTTTCTTTCTTTCTAAAAGTTTTCTCAGTTATGTATCTTGACATTCATGCTTATAATGTCATATTCTTTGGAGAGTATATACCCTGACCATTTTGTTGAAATTTAGATGTGTCCAGAATTCCCTATACCGCCTCTTTATAATTTGTTGCTTAGGATTTGTTGACCAGTCTCACTCATTAAATATTGGTTTGACATCATTTTATTCTTGAAGAATAAACTTTTCACTAACTGTTTAAGATATCACTATATACTGACCACAGGACAAAAGATGAAGATAGCCTGGAGGTTTAGGTTGACAGTAATCTTTTTTTTTTAAATGATATTTTCATTAATACAAGTTCAGAAGAAAGGAGTTGTCAAAGTATAATTTTCGAAAAGTTAAAAACATGACTTTCTTATACATACAGAATGAACACATGTCAAACACTTATTTAACTGAATAATGAGGAAACCATCAGGATGGTAAAGCTAGTTCTGGAGAGATTATAAAAATGGGGGTTACCCAGGCCATTAGAAAAGCATACTGAAATAAGTATGCTAAATTAGAGACAAAACTGGCCAATGCCTACAGGGCGATAAAACCATAGTTATTGTGGTTATTTTTTTCTACTAGACAGAAATGATTTCCATCACTACTGAACAAAAACTCTGTAAGTTAACATATATTTTTATAGTCTGAGTCTTAACCAATAGTAAATAGAAGTTAAACAAAGGTGGTTAAGTAAACCTTGGATTGGCTGATAGATAATACTCCAAGATGACATTAAAGGGACATGCTGTCCTCTTGTTGCCTCATTTCCAAGTTTTGGTCAATTGTTAATAAGTGAGATTGACCCATTAATGTGGAGGCTTAAATTTATCTGGGTGAGTGTACGTCTAAGAGAAAGCTCAGAACCCTGCCCTAAGAGGAACAGTGGAGGAACTGAGGACTTTTGTCCTAGAGAAAACTTACTGTAGGGGCTAAAATGCTAACTTCAGCATTACTCTTAAAATATAACCCTGAGGAAATAGCTGAAGAAGGCATAGATTTTATTTACACCATTCAGGAGCATCATTTAAAAGGCTATCACCAGGAAGGAAGGTGAGGCTTGCCCTAAATTGCTTCAAGGGGAAGACAGAGCAGCAGTGGTAGTGGTTTGGAAGCAGTATAAGAAAGAGCTTTCTCTTCATGAGAAAGCTTCAGCCAGGCCACTGTTTGCCTGAAGAGCAAGGGTGTCTTCTCTCTGGGAGATTCTCTGGCAGAGGCACAGCTATCACAGTTCCCATCCGTATATAATGCTGTCCTACTTCATAGAATTGTTGTGAGGATTACATAAAATAACACAGAGTCCTTAATACAGTATGCAGCATAAGTACTGCATACATGTTAGCTTTTATTATTTTAATAATAATTGCGATGACTTCCCCAAAACTTAATTATGTTGCTCTTGTCAGAATGAATGCATCATGGCTGACTCATTTCCTAATGCAACTGAAAAGTAGATTTCAGCATTATATAAGGACGTGAGGGAGACAGAGAGAGGGGTTCACACTTTAGATGAGGACTAGACCAGGGTATCTCTAAGATCCCTTTCAAAACTGATATTCTTTTTTCTGTGAAAACTGAGTTAATGCAGTATCCTGGAGACAAATCTAAAAAGTCAATTTTAGTATCTGTGTGATCTTTGTAGTTGTTGCAGCAAAACCTCTTGATAACATTTTCTATTTCAAAAATTTCATAATTTCACTTTAGTTTTGCCTTTTTTTGCAAGTCCTATTGCTGAGAGAAGCACATTCACAGTTTTGTTGTCTTGCTGTTATTTGGGGCTTTTTGTTTGTATTTTGATGCAACTAAATCTGCATCTAAGATTTAACACTCTTTCTTTCCACTAAAGTCGTTGAAATACATTCACCTAGTCATTCACATCTGAGGTATAAATGGATTTTCTGAAAGTTTTTTCAGGAGACAATGAAAGCCAGTCAGTTTGTGACTTGACTTCTTCAGGTGTTGCAATCAGAAAGCTTTATACACCATCCCAATTGCAAGGATGCTAAAACTATGTCTTGACCTTGAATCTGCAAGGAGGAGGTAACATCTTTTGCTAGAAGTGCTTATCTCCTACCGCTTTGGTTTTATCCATTTTCAGGAGAATTTACTTAGGAAAGAGAAAAGAGAAATAATTAAATTGGGCTGCATATACTCAAAAGAAAATAACATGTTTATTTAATTTTCTAGTTTTCAGTGATTGTTGCTGATGCAGTTTAAATGTTTAGCTCACCCTTTTTACCACTGATATTTGCAAAAATTTGACTCTAAAAAAATGTATCTGCCATATGACATGAAGGCTTACTTCTCAATTTGTTTTATGTCATCAAAAAGACATACTGAGCCCGAAACTCCTCTCAGATTTACTCTTAAAATACAACCCTGAGGAAATAACTTAACAATGCAAAGATTTTATTTACACCATTCAAGAGCACAGGCTCTGGAGCCAAGGGGAGGTTCAATTCCTGGCATTGCTTCTTCCTACTTCACTCAGTCTCTCTGAGGCTCAGCATTCTTACCTAGTAGATGGGATAATATAATAATAGTACCTATGTCAGAGAGTTGTTGTGAGGGTTACATAAAATAACATAGTTAAAGTCCTGGGTACAATATCCAACATAAGTACTACATAAATGTTAGTTTTTATTATTTTAATAATAATCGTGATGACTTTACTAAAAAATATGGTGCTCTTCTCAAAGTGAATGCCTCCTGGCTGACTCACTTCCTAATACAACTGAAAAGTAGGTTTCAGCATTATATAGTGATTCACTCTTAATGAACTTGAACAGCTATTCTTGAGAAAATAAGAAGGAATATTAAATCCAGAATTAGCAAATACTTCCTATTTGCTAGGAAACTTTTACTATTTTGGGAACAAATGTTATAAGTCCTTGGAAGAGCTGCAAAGAAACTATCATGTGTCATTGACTATCCATTAGAAGTATTCAGGGAGAAAAACCTGTGGATAACAACACTTTTCCATCTCACCGATTTTCTTTAGTATCATTATGTTGAATTCTTTTTCAGGCATTTCATAAATTTCCTTCTCCTTTGGATCTGTTACCAGAGAATTATTGTGTTCCTTTGAAGGTGTCATGTTTTCTTGCTTTTTCATATTTTTTGTCCTTACTGCACATCTGGCATAACAGTTGCTTCTTCCAATTTTATAGATTGGCTTTAGTAGGGAAAGAATTTTTCCTATAGATGTATCTATAGTGTTGGTTTGGTAGATTGCCTTGGCTTTGATTCTGGATGGTCACAGTATTGTAGTCTTTGTATTTCTTCAGCTGTAATCAGCTCAGTGGTGTCTGTTGTGGTTGTTAGTGGAGGCTATGGTGAGGCATTTTGGGGGATAGGGACTCCAGGTAGTCCAGTCCATGGACCCCAGAGGTGGTGGTGGAGTGCAGAGTGGACCTATCCTCAGGCCTGGGATGGTTTGCATAGGTTCTGGCAGTAGTGGGCAGAGTGAGTCCCGACACTGTGCATGGGTGCTGGCAGCAGCAGTGGTAGAAGAGGAACAGCTTCTCCTAAGGTCCACCGATGATGCAAACAGGTGTCAGCAGCAGTAGGTGGGGCAGATTAATTCCCAGGCCCTGGAATGTTGTCCACAGGCACTGGTGGCTGCAGTGGCAGGTGAGAGAGGTCTCTCCTCAGACCTCCCAATAGTCCACACAAGCACCAGTGGTGATAAGGAAGTGTGAGTAAATCCCGAGGCCCCCAGACAACATGAACATTAGTAGCACACAGGGAGGCCCATCCTCAGGCCCCCATATGGTGCACATGGGTGCTGGTGGGAGGGATGGGTTAATCCCCAGGTTCTCAGATGACCTGTGCAGGTGGCAGTAGCAGGTAAGCCAGGCCTAGTCTTAGTCCCCTAGAGGGTGTATGTTGGTGCTGGTAGTGGAGGCAACAGGCAGGGGGGCTTCTCTTGAGGCCTCCCAATGGTGTGCACAGGTGCCAGTGGCAGCGAGCAGGGTGGGTCATTCCCCAGGCCCCCATATGATGTGCAGAGGTGCCAGTGCACTGGTGGCAGGTGGGGCTGGCCTGACCTCTGATCTGCAGATGGTGCCTGCAGATGCCAGTGGGTGGCACACGTCGATCTCCAGACCCTCAGATGATGTGCACGTGTGCCAGTGCAGGCAGAGTGGGCCTATTCTCAGGCCCCCCAATGGTGCACATGGGCGCTAGATGCAGTGGCACGGGGAGGAGGCTATCAATCCTCAGGCCCCTGGACAATGCGCACAGGTAGTTGTGGCAGCGCCGGTCACAGCAGTTATATCATTCTATATTGAACCTTGTTTATAGATCAGTGTCCTCTACTGGATTATAAGCTGTTTAAGCATAGGGACCATGTTGTACTTACTCTTGAATCTCTTGGATGAGCCCAGTACCCAGTATATAAGTGGATGTTTAATTATATGTTTAAACAAATCTGCTTGAAATTGAATGCCTCTCATATAGACTGAGTCAGCCAGATATTTTCATTTTCATGTGGCCCTGTAAAATTTGGAATTCCTCCTAAAGTCTGAACTTAGTACAAGTCATTGAAGGACAGTAGCCCTTCTAAGTTATCAATTATTTGTCATTTAGCACATTAGGCTCTCCTAAATGTGTTAATGAGAACCTGTTTCATAGATACCAATGGAGTTGATAGGCCACAATACCTGTTTTAATAAGTAGGATTTAAAGTGATTCTTAGATTAAAATATTGTATTCTCTTTGGCCAATTGCAAAAGTGTGCACAATAAAAAACATTCATTCTATTATTTAATAATAAAACAAGTCTGTCTGTGGATATTCACACGTGTATATGCCCCAGAAAGTCATGGTAGCATTGTTCATTTAAGGTAAGCCAGTCCCTCTAGGGCCACATGCAAAACAGTTGAGTGACTGTTACGACACAGGGACTTTCATGTAAATACCAAAAGGACTTTTTTTCTTCCAAAAGTAATGAAGTAGTCCCAGATCTGGATCTTGGACACTGTCTTGGTATAGTACCTCTGTCTATCTGTCTCTCTCTCTCTCTCTTTTTCTCTGTGTGTGTGTGTGTGTGTGTATGTGTGTGTGTGTCTGTCTGTCTCTTTTCTGTCTTAGGCATGCATAACCTCAGATTCTCTGAAATTTTAAAATTCCAAGTAGAATTCATTAATAAAAATCTGAAATGTTTTTTCTTGTATAAATCATAATGAAATGTTGAGAGAGAAAGGAAAAACTAAAACGGGCAAATAATCATCAGCTGCTCCAAAACTGAAGCCTGTCATTACAACTCCCAACTCAAACACTTAGTTTTAAAGATTCGCCTTCAAGAAACCTAAAAGCTGGTATTCTGCCTCATTGGCAACAGCCTCAAACTGTTCCCTGTCATTGAAGAAAACAAATCTTTTGCTCATTTCTGCCTAGGGGAGGCAGAGGGACTGAGGTGGTCCTATGTGGCTGAATTAGATGAAAGACTTGCCTTCCACCATGGAGACATGAAGTCTAATCAAGTGAAATGAGTTTTGAGATCCCAGCTCATTTCCTAGGGGAGATCAGTTCACATTACAAAGTCACGACATCTCATTCATCACAACTGACGTGGTCTTTGCTCAGGAGAGGACCCCAACTGGGACTAAACCACCTGTCTTCTCTCAAAAAGGGGCATTTTATCCAAGTTAGAGTTGAAAGCCTTGGAGTGAGGAAGCTTGCCAGCCACCAGCTTCTATCTGTGTGATCCATGTGCAATGTGGAAGGGAATTTAGGTTTACAAAAGGAAAGATGAACCTAAGGCAGATTGGTGGTTGCACTTTCAGGCTGCCAAATACAAATAATTGTAATAGAGATGTTATTATGGAAGAGAAAGCCAAGATTGGGACTCTCCTCTCCTTATCTCCTAGATTTTATTAAACAGCAGTGAGAAGATAAGCACTCCTATGCCTCAGAGTTTAAAATGGCAAAGAAAGTGTCCTGCTTTCCAGGCTGATAAATGATCATCCTCTCTTTTATTTTTTTCAGGGCATCATTATAACACCCCTGCTCCTGCTGCTTTTTGTGAGTATTTTGATGTTGTCTTTAACATATTTTATTAAAAGCTATCTACAACCCTTTAAGAAAGGCCATTAGAACAAAAATGAAATCTGAATTATTTTGCACCATATTTGGAATTGTTGTTCCAGTTTAGCTGTACCGCATAATAATATTCAGATACGAAGAAGCTTTATAATTTCATGATCCAAGAACAGCATCAGGACCCAGTCATTAGGCCTCCAGCTCCTGGCTAAATCATTATATTACAAATAAATGACCCCATGACACAGGTTACAAAAACTGCGCTGCTCTTTATTTTCTCATTAGTAAAACTAAAGTGATTGATAGTGACCCAGTGTTTGATAGTGTTTAACAGAAAGAGCCCTAGGACCAGGGGATCAGAGGAAGCTTGGGTTCCAAGGCTGGTACTGATGATAACTGGCTTCCTCACCTTGGGGAAGGCTGCCTCAATTTTTTTCATCTGTAGAATGGGAAGTAACACCTCCTCCATTCTATCGCCCAGAGATAATGAAAGGTGCTTTAAAAATTAAAAATACAAATCAGTACAGGCTTCTAGTTAACTAAACAAAAACTGTTCTGAAAACAAGAAATGCTAATTAGCTGTCTTATTTCTTTTGGCACTAAGCATATGAGAAATTAGATGAAAGATTATAATAGAAATTAATGTTATCTCATGCTCAGCAAAGCATATGTAATCATGAATGATACCTAAAATATTTTATGAACTGTGCATCTTTTCATACACACATCTTCCAAATATAAATCACTCTGCTTATCACTGAAATGTAGTGGGGATGTGTTTCTGGGAATGTAATGTAGCTGTTTGACTAACACTATTTATCAGTGAATTAAAACTATGGGGAAAATTTATTTAATTGTAGTGTAATTACCCAAGTTGGAATTCAATTAGAGTAATAGAATGAGGGACTTCATTTCTTACCCGCTGAGTAGGAAATAGGGAGGGATAGATATACTACTAAACAGTTGGATTCCACATCTTTCATGAAAGACATTACCTTCAAGTAATAAACCTCAGCCTTACCCTCCCTTTTGAAATTCTGGCTCCATTCTGACAAGGTAAGAAGAGTCAAATAAGCAGATCACTTTCCTCAGCATAACAAACTTCATTGACATGGACTTCACCAACACAGAATTTGCAGTTAGTTAGATTGAAACTAAAGAGACTATTTGCATTAATTTGGAAGAAAAGACTTATTATGTAACTACCTGCTACTAGTTGTGAGAAACTGGAATCATCTATTAGTTTATTTCCAAGACCTGGGATCACAGGACAGTTTCCCAGATGCAGCCCTTGGTGGGCACAGGATGCAGGCCTGTCTGAGGTCCCCATTTGCAGTAGGTCAAGGGACTAGTATAGAGCTCAGCATCTGGTAAGTGCACAATAAATGGCTGCATCACCTGGGTTTTCTTCATTATGGAAGAGTGACATCTCTTACTCATGTAACTCATTTAAGAAGAGCAGGGGAGATGTTACAGCCACAATTAGGTGGCTGAGGCCTAGGGTGTAACATCTTGGAGTATCTCAGAGGCTGGAATCTCTGAGACCCTTTTTTGACTTGTGATTAAAGAACCAAACAGTTGGCAATGCGGGCTCTTTTTTGGTTCCATATGAAATTTAAAATAGTTTTTTCCAATTCTGTGAAGAAAGTCATTGGTAGCTTGATGGGGATGGCATTGAATCTATAAATTACCTTGGGCAATATGGCCATTTTCACGATATTGATTCTTCCTATCCATGAGCATGGAATGTTCTTCCATTTGTTTGTATCTTCTTTTATTTCGTTGAGCAGTGGTTTGTAGTTCTCCTTGAAGAGGTCCTTCATATCCCTTGTAAGTTGGATTCCTAGGTATTTTATTCTCTTTGAAGCAATTGTGAATGGGAGTTCACTCATGATTTGGCTCTCTGTTTGTCTGTTATTGGTGTATAAGAATGCTTTTGATTTTTGCACAATGATTTTGTATCCTGAGACTTTGCTGAAGTTGCTTATCAGCTTAAGGAGATTTTGGGCTGAGATGATGGGGTTTTCTAGATATACAGTCATGTCATCTGCAAACAGGGACAATTTGACTTCCTCTTTTCCTAATTGAATACCCTTTATTTCTTTCTCCTGCCTGATTGCCCTGGCCAGAACTTCCAACACTATGTTGAATAGGAGTAGTGAGAGAGGGCATCCCTGTCTTGTGCCAGCTTTCAAAGTGAATGCTTCCAGTTTTTGCCATATGGAACCAAAAAAGAGTCTGCATTGCCAAGTCAATCCTAAGCCAAAAGGACAAAGCTGGAGGCATCACACTACCTGACTTCAAAATATACTACAAGGCTACAGTAACCAAAACAGCATGGTACTGATACCAAAACAGAGAGAGAGACCAGTGGAACAGAACAGAGCCCTCAGAAATAATACCACACATCTGCAACCATGTGATCTTTGACAAACCTGACGAAAACAAGAAATGAGGAAAGGATTCCCTATTTAATAAATGGTGCTGGGAAAACTGGCTAGCCATATGTAGAAAGCTGAAACTGGATCCCTTCCTTACACCTTATACAAAAATTAATTCAAGATGGATTAAAGACTTAAATGTTAGACCTAAAACCATAAAAACCCTGAAGAAAACCTAGGCAATACCATTCAGAACATAGGCATGGGCAAGGACTTCATGTCTAAAACACCAAAAGCAATGGCAACAAAAGCCAAAACTGACAAATGGGATCTAATTAAACTAAGGAGCTTCTGCACAGCAAAAGAAACTACCATCAGAGTGAACAGGCAACCTACAGAATGGGAGAAAATTTTTGCAATCTACTCATCTGACAAAGGGCAATATCCAGAATCTACAAAGAACTCAAACAAATTTACAAGAAAAAGCAACCCCATCAACAAGTGGGCAAAGGATATCAACAGATATTTCTCAAAAGAAAACATTTATGTAGCCAACAGACACATGAAAAAATGCTCATCAGCACTGGCCATCAGAGAAATGCAAACCAAAACCACAATGAGATACCATCTCACACCAGTTAGAATGGCAATCATTAAAAAGTCAGGAAACAACAGGTGCTGGACAGGATATGGAGAAATAGGAACACTTTTATACTGTTGGTGGGACTGTAAACTAGTTCAACCATTGTGGAAGTCAGTGTGGTGATTCCTCAGGGATCTAGAACTAGAACTACAATTTGACCCAGCCATCCCATTACTGGGTATATACCCAAAGGATTATAAATCATGCTGCTATAAAGACACATGCACACATATGTTTACTGTGGTACTATTCACAATAGCAAAGACTTGGAACCAACCCAAATGTCCATCAATGATAGACTGCATTAAGAAAATGTGGCACATATACACCATGGAATACTATGCAGCCATAAAAAATGATGAATTCATGTCCTTTGTAGGGGGACATGGATGAAGCTGGAAACCATCATTCTCAGCAAACTATCGCAAGGACAAAAAACCAAACACCGCATGTTCTCACTCATAGGTGGGAATTGAATAATGAGAACACTTGGACACAGGAAGGGGAACATCACACACTGGGGCCTGTCGTGGGGTGGGGCGGGGGGAGGGACAGCATTAGGAGATATACCTAATGTAAATGACGAGTTAATGGGTGTAGCACACCAACATGGCACATGTATACATATGTAACAAACCTGCACATTGTGCGCATGTACCCTAGAACTTAAAGTATAATAATAATAAAAAAAAGAACCAAAGTAATTTTCTTCCCCTCCTTTCCATATCTGTGCGGTAACATGCCGATAAAAATTATGGCATCACTTTATTACAAGCTTTCCCCTACTCACAGACCCATAGGCTCATGAACTTTAGTTGTAATGTTCAACATTCTAAAATTATAGAGCTACAATAATGAAAGACTTGCCAAGACCCTCAATGTAAAAGTTTAATGCTTCCCTTCTGAGTCAACGGGACTATCCCAGTAGGTTCAGTGGCATTATCACACACATCATTAGATACTTATGGTATTTTGACTTTACATCATATGCATCGCATATAACACTTTTTCTCTGTTTAGGTTGTCATGCATTTTATAAACAATGGAAATGTCTTAAGCATTTTGGTTACCAGGCCTCATTTACTGAGTAAATAATGAGCAAGTAACTGAGCAAGAACTCATTTACTGAGCAAGTAACTGAGCAAGAACTCATTTACTGAGCAAGTAACTGAGCAAGAACCTGAATGACTTAAAATGTGAACAAAGGCCAGGTGTGGTGGCTCACACCTATAATCCCAGCACTTTGATAGGCAAAGGTGTGAGGATCACTTGAGCCCAGGAGTTCAAGACCTTCCTGGGCAACATACAGAGACCCCATCTCTTAAAAATGTTTATATATGAACACATTCCATAAAAGGTGTACTGTTTTTCTCAATGTCCCTGTTGTGAGTTGAATTGTTTCACCTAAAAAGATATGTTGAGGTTTTGAATCCAAGTATATCAGAATGTGGTCTTGTTTGGAAATAAGGTAATTGCAAAAGTAATTAGTTAAGATGAGGACATACTGGAATAGGGTGGGCCCTGAATCAAATATGATTGATGTCCTTATAAGAACAAGAAGAGACGGTAGAGACACACAGGTAGAACTCTATGTGATGATGGAGGCAGAGATTAAAGTGATACATCCACAGGCCAAGAAATACCAAAGATTGCTGGCAAGCATCAGAATATAAGGAGATGAAGTATTCTCTCCTATAGATTTCACAGGGAACATGGCTCTGCTTGATTTCAGATTTAGAGCTTCTAGAACCATGAGGCAATATATTTCTGTTGTTTTAAGTTGCCCAGTTTTGGGGCTTTATTATAGAAGTACAAGAAACTAATACAACTCCTGGAAATAGTATTGTCTTATTTTACCATATCATAAAATGGAAATTTCTGGGTATTCAGGCATAGGAGCTAATGAAGGCCATTTTTGCTGGTGGAATCTCAGCTGTATTCCTAACCTTTTCTCAGAATATTTCCTTCACTTTCTTGCTCCAATCAAAACCTGTCCTCTGATTCATGTTTCTGCCACAGTCTTGAAATGGGGGAAAGTGTCTTCCTTGTACCTCATTGCCAATTCCAGATCATTTCCCATGCCTTTTCCATAAAATGCCCTGGTTCCTTTGAAGGTTGTACCAACACAGCTATACCACCTGCTACTCCTCTTTGTTGTAATTATCAATAGAACCCCAGGCCACTATCAGTCCAAAAAAAATGTTAGCATCTTCTCATTGTTTTCTTTTTAACAGTATACTTTAAAAATTCTTGGTATTTTCAGTATTCACATAGTTGGTCCTTCCAATACCCTGGTCTCTAAATTCTTGACCTCTTCTCCAGCAAGCTTGCCCTTCACTTTATCTCAGCCAACTATTCCAGGTCCTTCACTTTGTTATTTTCCATAACTGCATCCCTCGATAATCCAATTTTCAAATGTCCTCTCTGATTAACAGCTCCTATCTTATGATTTATCCCCAAAATCAAAAGTTCTTCACTGGAATGGCCAATTCATTTACTTTATCACCTTTACGATCCATCTAACTATACCCACCCTACTCTCACCCCATGCCCTCACATCCCATCTTACCCAGCCTAGGCCTCATGGGTCCATCATTATAATTCCTTAATTACATACACCATCAACAATCTTGCTCATCTCTACTGCTTCATATTTGCCTGGCAAAGTACTAACCCTGCTGAACTCTAACTCTACACCTTCCTGCATATGTACCTGAACATGCTGGAGCAAACACACTACCATGCTGACTGGTCTCATTTGAAATTCATGACAACTAAATGTAAGTAAGCCTGGCAATTCTACTACTTTCCTTTAATTAATTCACTCTTCCACTCTCTAGAGGATCATTTCACACCTTCTCCTTGCCTCTCAAATCTCCAGTGCCTCTTTTTTCATATCAAGTATTGCCAAAAGGAAATTGGCTGATGAGGAAATAAGCAATCAGAGAAATTTTACGTGATCCCACCCACCTGCATCTGTAGCCATATTCTTCGCCTTTTCTCCTGTTTCTATAGATAAACTGTCTTTTCTCCCCTCTAAAGGAAGTTTTTTGAGTTATGTCATTTCTTATGTCCTGCTTAATGATATGATTCATACAGATATTCCTTTTTCTCCTATTTTATCATATTTTCTCTCTCTACTGGATTACTTGTATTAGCATATAAGCATTCTGTAATATTACACATCTTAAAATTAAACCTCACCTTATCCTACCTGCACTCCATTTCTGTGCTCCCTTTTTGTAGCAGAATTCCTCAAAAAAGTTATTTAAACTTATTCATTACTCATTCAATAATATGTACTGAGTTATTTCTACATGCTAGACACCGTCCCAGGTGTGGGAATATAACAATAAGTAAAACAGATGTGTCTTTGCTCTCAAAACAGCATTTTGAGAATACTAGTGGAAAGAAACAACCAACAGATATGTAGAAATATAGTGTGCGAGATAGGTGAAGACAAAAATAAAATAATGCTGAAGACAAAAATGCTGAAGACAAAAATAAATGCTGAAGACAAAAATGCTGAAGACAATAAATGCTGAAGACAATAAATGCTGAAGACAAAATAAATGCTGAAGACAAAAATGCTGAAGACAAAAATAAAATAATGTAGAGGAATAGGAAGTACTAGATAAGGATGGGAGAGAGGGTTGCTATTTTAAATAGGATGGTTAAGTTCAGATTCACTGAGAAAATGATATTTGAGCAAAGGTCTGGAAGAGATAAGAGAGTGAGCCTTCTGGGGCTAGAGTGTTCCAGGTGGAAGGAACACTAAGTGCAAAGGTCCTGAGAGTATACCCAGTGTCCTTAAGAAACACCAAGATGGCCAGTGTGACTAGAATACAGTGAACAAGGGAGAGAGTAGATTAAGATGATGTCAGAGACAGAGCAGGGGACAAATGATTTAGGACCTTAAAGTCCTTTGTAAGGACTTGGAATTTTAATTTGAGAGAGACGGAAACCATTAAATGGGTTTTGATAAAAGGGATGCATGTTCTGCTGTACTTTTTTAAAGGATGATTCTGGATGCTGGATTGAGAACAGATTGTAAGGGGACCATGGTGGAGGAAGGAAGACCAGTTAGAAAGCTAATGATATTATGGCAAGTGATCCTGTTAGCTTGGACCAGAGTGGTTGAGTAAATCTGATAGGAGGTAGTTGTAAGTAGAACTGGAAAGTAGAACTAAGAGATTGAATGAAGGTTTTTTGGGAAAGAGAAGAGTCAAAGATGACTCCAGGCCTGAGCAACTGGAAGTGTAGAGTTGCCATTTACTAAGATAGGGAAGATTTTAGGGTTGAGCAGGTTGAAGGAACTCATAAGGATAATTCAGCATGGGAGATACTTGGATTCCACTGACTTTCAGACATCTGAGTAGAGACATCAGGTAAGCAATGGACTATATGAGTCTGGAATTCAGGAAAGAGATCTTAACTAGAGATATATATTTGGGAGACGTCAGCATCTAGATGGGTTTTAAATTAGACTGAAAGAAAGTGATAATAAAGAATGAAAGATATCAGAGGATCAAGTGCTAGGACACTGCAATAGTAAGAGATTCACAAAGTAGACCAAGGAATGCCCAGTTTGCTTAGGAGGAACACTGAGAAATTTTGGTGTCCTAGAAGTTTAGCAGAGAATATGTTTCAAAAAGGGGAGAGTGATCAACTACTTCAGTTGCTGCTAATAGTTCAAATAAAATGAAGTTTCAGAATTGACCATTGGTTTTAAGAAGACAGAGGTTATTGAGGACCTTAACAAGAGCTATTTCATCAAAGTTGTGTAGTTCAAAGCCTGATTGGATGGGTTGAGGAAAGAATGGAAGAAGAGTTAAAGACTGTGATAATTGATAACTCTTTTAGGGAAATATTTCTGTAAAGGGTACAGAAAATGGAGTACTAACAAAGTAATAAAATATGAAGAGAAGATTTTGTTTAAACTGGGAAAATGAGTACCACGTTTGTGTCGATAAGATTAACCCAGGTATGGAGAGAAAAACTGATACAGAAAAAATAAGGGAGAGCTTGTAGACACATGTCCTTGAGCAGGAGGAAGGGAGTGAGCACTAGTGCATAGTAGCCTCCTAGAGAGAGAGATTTATTATGGGAATTGACTCATGCAATTATGGAGCCTAGAAGTCCCACTATCTGCTATCTGGAAGCTGGGAAAATGGCAAAGCCAGTGATGTAATTCAGTCCAAGGCCAAAGGCCTGAGAATCAGAGAAACCAGTAGTATAACTCTTAGCTCCAGTCTGAGTTTGAAGGCCTAAGAACTGGGGGTTGGGGGTGGTGGCTGGTATAGGTCCTGGAGCCAAAACACCCAAGAACCCATAGTCCCAGTGTTCAAGTACAGGAGAAGATGGATGTCCCAGCTCAAGACAAGAGTAAATTCACCCTACTTCTGCCTTTTTGTTCAATACAGGCCCTCAATGGATTGGATGACACTTGCCCCCATTGGTGAGGGTGGATCTTCTTTACTCAGTGTACTAATTTAAATGCTAATATCTTCCAGACATACCCAGACAGATACACCCAAAAACAATGTTTTACCAACTATCTGGGCATCCCATAGTTCAGTCAAGTTGACACATTAAAATTAACCATCATATATTCCTGTTAGCGTTTATTATCTCATGACATCTTAATCATTTGTTAATTTGTTTATCTATGTTCTCCAACTAGAATGTAAGCATCACAAGAGAGCAGGGACTTTATCTGTTTTAGTCACCGTCATAATCCCAATACCCAAAATAGTGCCTGGCCATTGAAGCCACTCAAAAACATTATTTGAATGTTTTTGAATGTTTTGAATGAAAGTGAATGCATGGTTGGACAAATGAATGGATGCATCTGTCCAAAAAGTTGGGTTGGAGCTATTTTTAAAACTGCTGTTTTCTTGTTATATGCTCTAACTTCAGAGACATATTCTTTATTATGAAGCCACTTTGAAGGAACTGAGTGCACTTTCCCTCACACTCTATTTGTAGAGAGGTAGCACAGTATGATGAAAAGGTATAAAATTCTGGTTTAATTGGCAGCCAGTACCAGTTATGTAAAAGTAGGTTTTCTTTAACCCTTCTCAGCCTCAGTTTTTACCTCTGTAAAATGAAGATTATGATAAGATGAAATGAGTTAATTTTTGTGGAAGCATATTGTAAACTGTAAAGAGTCATGCAAATGTTACATTTGACACTTAATAGAGAAAAATAGAATCCCTGGAGGATATCAAGATTCTACAAAAGCACTCATCTGAAATGCAGCAGCTGGCCCACTACTTTAGATCTTAATCATGGGCTGAGTCCTAAGACTTAAAACTTTAGGATTCTATAACCATACATATCTATAATTTTATAATCTTGTGTGTAATTGAGTCCAATGTTTACCATGGCCAGCAGTGAAACTTTCCCTGAAGTATCACCTTTTACTACTAAGATCCTGTCTTAGTTCATCCAGGCTACTGTAAAAAAAATACCACAAACTGAGTGGCTTATAAACAAAAGGAATTTATTTCTGACAGTTCTGGAAGCTGGGAAGTCCAAGATGAAGGCAGATTCAGTGTCTGGTAAAGGCCTGCTGTCTGGGTCATAGATGGCTGCTTTTTTGCTGTGTCCTCACAAGGTGGAAAGGGCAAGGCAGCTCTCTAGGGCCTCTTTTATAAGAGCACTAATTCATTCATAAGGTCTCCACCCTCAGGACCTAATCACCTCCCAAAGTCCTGTCTCCCAATACCAGCACCCAGGGGGTTTGGATTTCAATATACAAATTTTAGGGGCACAGAAACATTCAGATTATCATAGACTGAGAGTGCTTTCAAATGCATTACCTCAATTATCTTGATAACATATCTCTCATTTAGGCAAGGGCAGAAATTATTGTTCTACTTTATTTTCTCAGTGTATCTTCCTCAGTCCATGGAGTTCCTGTCTGTGAGGATAAATTAACGCCTTGTCCAGCTTTAAAAACTGTACTTATAAGTTCATTACTTGGAATTTCATATTAATCTTCCTTATGAAACAGTGGTACAAGTGGCAAATGTCCACTAGATTTTAACTTCTAACAGGCCAGGAATTGAAATTGTGCATGTCTTATTCATTACCTTATCTTCAATGCCAAGTATTCAATAAATATTTATTGGAAGGAGGGCAATAGAAAGGTAGATGAGTAATGAATGATTAGAATCATTCAAATGATAAATGAATGGTTAGGAGGTTAGGAACTCAACCTGACTCATAACATCTTACCTTTTATTTGCTATGAAAAATAAATTATAGTTTTTTAATAATCTTAAGCAAAATAATCATCCTTTTATTGAGATGTATTGTGTATTGTGAGTACTACAAAGATTAATCTGACATTGATCCTTTCATTAAATATCTTATGGTTTAATAGAGAAAAGAGGATACATGCACAAATAATTAAAATTCAACTTAGAAATTATATTTTCACAGTTATATTTCAAAGGAGATTACTAACATAGAAAACACTTCATTAAATAGAAGTAGATTTTTTGCAATAAATTTTCTACTGAAAGAGAATTTTTAATTTGAGGAGAATGAAAAGGTAGATAGAAACTTCCAATGTTTCTCAATGGATCTCTTGCTTACTTCAGTTTTTTGTTTTCATTTGCATGGTTCTGATTCTCTGTTGTGTCTAACATCACTTAAAAACTTGCATATCTTTCCTTTCCTTTGATGTGGTTTATCACTAATACTATGTTTAGCAGCCATTATTATGGTCTTTATCAGCAGCATATAATGGAGAAGATTGAAGGAGAGAGATTCTAAAACTTGAAAAGTAGTATAGGATGGTAATTAAGATGAAGAGGCGATAGGGCTGAGTTAAGCACTTTGGCTGTGAAGTCAGGTGGTTGGGTTTTAAACCCTAGTGAACAGTACTAGGACAATTGATCAAGCATTTTGAAATCTTTCCTTTTGTGGACCCCTGTTCTCTACAAGTTGTGCAGTCTCCATATGACTACCAGTTTCCATAGTAGTTAACTCATACTTTCTCCCCAACTACATCTTGCTTACTGTAAGAAGAGGAATGAAAGGAAGCTACCTGTATATCTAGGCTTCTTTCCTACTCCCTCTGAAAGACAAAGTAGGTCAAAGATAGCTGTTCACACCATAGAAACAAATCAGTCTAATTCTGTGTAATTGCAGTCTAAGGAAACCATATATTGGATGGTGTTGTCATGGGCTCAAGCCCCCAAATTCTGCAGACCATCAATTTATTTAAAAGGTGCATAATTCGCAGAGAAAGGTCAGTAACACTTTGAGTTTTTACCATTAGAATGACATACCAAAGCCACACTTCTCCTCTCTCCAGCCATAAAGGTCAATTGAGCATCAAGACCTCTTGAAACATGTGGAGTGCAAGCTTTGACCACTGCTGAAAGTCATCCTCAGAGTTCATAGATGACACAATCTTCATATGTGGGGATGGTCACATCATTACCTTGGGGTATTTGACAAACATTGGCCTACATGCTCACCCATTCGGAATCATGTAAGCACCCCTTGAGTAAGTGGGGGCACTGCTAGCTCTTCTATTCTATCAACTGATTTTATATGACTTGGTTTCTTAGAGAGCTGGCCCCTCAGCAAGTAGGTTTATAAGGCACTGTGATCATTGGACTGATACACACATATGCATGTATATACACAAACACATATGTACACAGAATATATACATACCAGGCTCTGTTTCTAGGCTAACTATATGTTCCCTTGATCTGACTGTCTCTCCTGTTAGTTTCCATTTCAGCAGTTCTTAAATTCAATAGGTTTGAATTCTCACATCTCTGTATAAGAAACCTTGTTTTTCTGGGTAAGATAATTTTTATTGAGTAGCTATTGTGGTTACTTGATGCATAATCCCACGTAACAGGCATGACTAGCTTTGGAGGTATTATCTTCACTTTATATGAGAAAAGCTAGGTTCAGAGAGATTTTGTCACTCGACTGAGACTGCACAACTGGTAGAGAACACAAGACGCTTTCAGCCTGGGTCTGCCTCCCCTTGAATGCCCCTTCCAGGTTATGCTTCCTAAGCATGCCTCTTGGGAGACACAGTTTGTTTTAAAACATATTATCAGCACACAGTTTCTTTTCCTTGAACGTTATATCCTAAGTAACATAGGTAAGAGGAAAAAGAAGCGGGCATAATAATTGCCTTGAAGAAACTTAAAATGTATTTGTGCAAACAAGAATCAAGAATATGGAAGAAATTTAGAGAAGAAATTGACTGCTAAACTGTGATTCGAACTAAGCTTAATAGGAGTTCATAGGAGAGAGAGGTCCAGGTCAGCAAAAGAGATCAAGGGGCAGCTTTCAAGGCTACAGTCATCATTAGTTTCCCTAGTAACTGGCTGTCTATGATAGAAAATTCTTCAACTTTTGATCCCATCACTATGAACAGAAACAATGTATACAGCCATTAGTGTCATGTACAATAATTATTTTTTATAATTTGTTTCCAGTTATGGTTGCATAATTAATGGACACACGTGTAAGATGCATAAGATGATAAAGCTAAACCACTTGAAAAAAAACTAGCCATCTGATTGTCTCAGTTGCTTCACATTGAGTCAGTTTCTCTACCTTGTTCTAAAGCAAGTGAAGACAAATCTCCCCTTGAAGCTAAGAGTAGCTTCTGACTAAGGGAAGGGAAGCACCTGGTAAGCAGTTTTCAAATGCTCTAGAGGTGAAAGAGGTGACATTGATAAACTTCTTCCCCCATTAAGGACTAGTGTCCCAAGAAGGCCAGTTGCAGTGCTGGTCTGGGACTTCTCAGGCTTCACCGAAGTGAGCTGGAGACATGGGTTGAGTTGGGGCAGTCTTGTCCTAGCCAGGCTTTTCCCTTGCCCTTTGGTTCCTTCTTCAGCACCAGCTACTGGGGGTGTTCCTTAAGCGGGTAGGGTCAATCCAGAGTTGTAAAGACACTGGTTCCTTGCTACTCCCTTGCCTATTGGTAACCAAGCTGAAGGAACTTAATCATGTGTTCTACTTAAGAGAATATTTAGCAATAGCAGGTCTTTGGTTCCCAAACCACATTCAGGATTGACAAGACCAAATCCTTTGGTCAAAAATTAGGGAGCAAAGTTTGGTCCTAGAGGCCTCTGAGTATCTCTGCCTCCAGCCCTTCATGGCCTGGAAGCTCAATTCTTCACAGCTTTCCTCTTTCCTCTAGGTTAGAATAAGCCAATTTGCAGTTCATTTTGGCACACTTCACTAAACAGACTGTGTGGGTTTGAGTAACCTGAACCTATGATTGCACACATTAAGTTTCCATCAAAGTTATTAGAAAGTAACCTTTTCATCTTACATTTTAAATTAGCATATAACATGGATGAACCAAAGGACTTTATGCTAAGTGAAATAAACCAGACACACAAAGAAAAATACTGCGTAATCTCACTTATATGTGGAATCTAAAAGAGTCAAACTCATAGAAACAGAGTAGAAGGGAGGTTACCAGGGGCCAGGGAGTTGGAGAAATGGGGAGATGTTGGCCAAAGGATGCAGACTTGCAGTTATAAGCCAGTAAGTTCTGGACACTGAATGTACAGCATCGTTACTATAGTTAATAATAACGTATTGCATATTTAAAATTTGCTAAGTGATTAGATCTTAAGTATTCTTAAGATCATACACAAAAAAGTAACTATGTGAGGTGATGGATATGTTAAATAGCTTTATTGTAGTAATCATTTTGCAATATATACATATATCAAAACATCATGTTGTACACCTTGAATAGATACAATTTTTGTCAATTATAGCTCAATAAGAACAGTAGCTAGCATATAAACAAAAAAAAAGTGAAGCCGTGTTTTATGTAATGTTTTTATATTGATAAAATCTACTAAGCCTCTTTTGTTCTTTATTTCTCAAAGAGGGAAAAAGACTGCATATAAATATTAAAAAGAGACTTTCCTCTCCTGAACATATACTTTCCACACAATAACCCAATTTTAGCTTGATGCATGCAACTGAATCAGTATGGCTGTTTAATAACCATATTCCTAATTTTGATAAAAATCATAGTCTTTTTAACATTTGAATCTGTCACCTAGTATACATTTACTTGACAATTGTATGTAAGTTTAGTTTGCATGTATCCCTGTGAGAGAAGGAGCAGTGGGAATGAAAGAAAACCTGAACTATATCGTGTATAGGGAGGGGATTGGGGCCTGGGGAGACTCTCCCTTCTTCTGTTTAAATGTTTATCTTTGTGACAGGAAGGAGATATGGGTATTATGAGTGTGTCTGTGTGTGGGCACAATAGTAAGCAAGCCTTCTTCCCTTTCCCTTTCCCCAGGGCTGGGCTCTGTGGGTGTTGTAGAGGGGTGGAAACAGAGCAGGAAGACAACAAATCCTGCTCTACATCTGAAGCTGCTACTTTCTGATTTCCTAGCAAAAGAGAGTTAACATGCATAATTCTACAGTATCAACTGTAAATATCTATTCTTATTTTTCCCTGAATGTGGTGCTAATGAAAGTGAAGACCAATCGTCAAGGGTGAATTATTTAATACAATAATGTTTTAATAGCTGGGAAGAGACACAAATAGTGGAGACGCCTGTGGCTAATGGATTTCCCTGATAGGAGATAAAAGGCCGATTACACAGCAGAGCAAGTGAAGAACTGGTGCATTAATGACAATTTACAGGTCAGCTCACTTACAGGAGTGATTTAAAATGCACCATCTGTTTTCTAACTGTAGGTTGATAACTGTGGTTCTACAGACAGTCAACATCTCTTCATCAAGAACTGTTACCTATTTGTCTTTCTGAGCCTGGTTAGTTTGCCCCATATTATTTTACCAAGTGGACCCCCAGATTCTTTCCAGATGAAATAGTTTCTAGATTGAATGGGTTGATAACAGTCAATCCTGCTTCCACTCAGTCTCTCTCTGCCCAGTTAGAGAATTAAGCCCTGATTTCCTAAGGCATTCATTGTGTGTATTGAACTAACTTCTCCCTAATGCATCTACCCTGGCACTAGTTATGTACCATCCTTGGGAGAGTCAAGAAACCAGTCACTCCAATCATTTTCTGTGTTCTGTGGTTTGCCCCTTCCCCTTCCCCTCATCCCACTCCCCCGATCCTCCCCGTCTTTCACATAGGCACAAAAAGAGGAGCCCAGCTTTGATTTTCACTAGTGCCCCCTTCCCCTGTTTCACACTGTACCACCTGTAACTAACGTGTAGTAGAGTGTAAAGAGTTAAGTGTGAGGGCTTTGGAGCTACACTTGTGGGTTTAGATTCTGTCTCTGTCACTTTCTAGCTATGGTGACCTTGTCCAGGTTGTTTAACTGTTCTGTGCCACTGTTGCCTCTTGTGAAAACAAGGGTATAATAAAACCAACATCAAGGGGTTGCTGTGAGAATTAAATTATTCCACATGCAGTAAGCATTCAAAGTAGTGTCTGCTTCTCAAAAGAAGACATACAAGTGGCCAACAAATATAGGAAAAAAAGCTCAACATCACTAATCATCAGAGAAACGGAAATCAAAACCACAATGAGACACCATCTTACACCAGTCAGAATGGCTACTATTAAAAAGTGAAAAAGCAACAGATACTGGAGAGGCTACAGAGAAAAGAGAACACTTATGCGCAATTAGTGGGAATGTAAATTACTTCAGTGTCTGTGGAAAGCAGTTTTGGAGATTTCTCAAAGAACTTAGAACTACCATTCAACCCAGCAATCCCATTACTGCATATATATCCAAAAGAAAATAAATCATTCTTTCAAAAAGATACATACACTCACATGTTCATCACTGCACTATTCAAAATAGCAAAGACATGGAATCAACCTAAGTGACCATCAACAGTGGATTAGATAAAGAAAATGTGGTACATATACATCCGTGGAATACTACACAGCCACAAAAAAGAACAAAATCATGTCCTTTGCAGCAACATGGAAACAGCTAGAGGCCATTATCCTAAGCAAATTAACACAGGAACTGAAAACAAAATACTACATGTTCTCACTTACAAGTGGGAGCTTGGATATTGGGTACTCAGGGACATAAAGATGGCAAAGAGACACTAGGGACTAATAGAGTGGGGAGGGAGGAAGGGGGCAAGGGTTGAAAAACTAACTGTTGGGTACTATGCTCACTATCTGGGTGATGGGATAATCCATATCCCAAACTTCAGCATCACTCAATATACCCATGTAACAAACCTGCACGTGTACCACCCGAATCTAAAGTAAAAGTTGAAATTATTAAAAAATGAAACAAAGCAGTGTCTGTCACATGAAAGTGCACGATAAATGTTACTATTGAGATTATAGAAGATGACTGGTTGGGAGACCTGGCTGATGATCCTTACTTGGGTCTGTGAACAAAGTAGAGCTTTGCAGCCTACCTGAATGAAGTTGGAAGAATGTAATGAAAGCATTGGCAAGCTTTTTCTGCCTTCGTATTACAGTAATTCACTAATTGACACACATTCATTGAGCACCCACTATGTACTAGATTAGTGGTTCTCAAAGTGTGAACCCCCAAGTCAGCAGCAGCGGCATCACTGGGGACCTTGTTAAAAATACAAATTCTCACCACAACTCCCATCCCTCTCCCCAGGCTTTTTGAATCAGACACTGTGAGGATGGGGAAATCAATCTGTGTTTTAACAAGCCCTCCAGATGTTTCTGATATGCTAACATTTGAGAACCATTGCCCTAGATGTAGAAAGTGGTCACTCTGCTGGGCAATGGGACTGTAAACGTGAATGACATAGTGTCCCAACCTTCAGGAGCATAGATTTGTAAACAAGAACAACCAAGGATTCCGAGAGATACAATTCAGATACACAGAACAATGGTTCACAAAAGAGAGGGTGGCCAATTCAGCATTTTGGGAGGAGGTGTTGGAAAGAATTCCTGAAGAAGTAATGTTTGAACTGAGTCTTGGAAAAAGACTCAAACGTTTCCAGTTATAAGTGGGGAAAACAACATTCTAGAGAGAGGATTGAGTGCAGGTATACTTGGCGATGGACAGGCGTGCACACCGACCTCAGTTTTTAAAAAGCAGCAGCTTGACAGGAGGGGTTTTTGTGTTTTGTCTACAGTTATATCCACAGTGTTGAGAACATGCCCCTAGCTCACAGGAAGCACTAAGTAACTACTTGAATGATTGAATGCAAAGATCCTAAATTTCCACATATTGAATTTTCATGAATGATTTCTTCTCAGCATAGGATAGTAAAACAAAGAAACCAAGCTAATGGTGAGTTTTCTCCTTTAAAGTACTACATATTTCTGCAAGAAATTAGCCAAAGACTGGATTGTTTGCTTGACATGCTATATCTTAAACCATGGGTTGGCAGTATGAGACATATTACTTCTAAATCTGCCAGGGTGGCTCGTTTAAGCCCAGGGCACTTGCTTGATACAACCTTCTGAACCCAAAAACTTCACCTGCAAATTATTGCTGCTTCTCATAAACACACTGATCTTTACAATAGAAACCACAACAGGTTCCTCATTAAAATATGAAGAACCAGGTATCCCGAGTAGCATATTTTCTTCTGCTTTAGTTAAAATCACCTCTGCATGCAGAGTGATTGGGTTTTGTGTCACTCTAGTCCTGTCCTCACAGGCTGCGCTGTGCCAGATGCTTGCTGTTCTGTCTTCTGGATGCCAGGGCACACTTCATAGCATCATAAACTTCCCCAGGGGTCCTCTGCATCTTCATACTGACCACGGTGACAGGTCTGTTGGCCAATTCAAAAGAAAGGACTTAACGCCAAATTAGACTCCAGTACTGAGGTTTCCTTCCTTTCAGAGCCACTTCTAAGGGAGCCATCCTGGGGGATTTCGTCCCCAGCATCCCTGCCATACCTTGTCTGGCTTCATGTACCCAGTTAATTACATCCCTGAGTGGCTTGCTCTGATCTCTGATCTGACAGAGCCTCCGAGGAAGGCTGCTGTAACCTGTGTTTCCAATCAAGTGGGTCAGAGATCATAGCATTTTAGAGGAAAAAGGGACCATAGAGATCATGGACAACCTCCTCAACACATAGCCTTGTTCCACTATCTTCTAAGAACATGCAGTTTCCAAACATGGAATATGCCAATGGTCTGGTATGCGAAGGATGGAGACGTTATAAATATATAATACTTTTTAAAACCCAAGTTGAAATGGGTTTTTCTTTATTTTGGGGTGCTTAAAGAGAGATTATAGCTTTGAAATTGTTATTCATATAAAAAATTCAAAAACCTAATAATAAAGTTGAGATAGAAAGAGGAGCCAGGGATATGTGAGATCACTGAAGTGATTTCAGGCAGGAAATGTCACCTTTTACATGAAGATTATAGCTTAATTTTGCTACTTCTATCCAAGTTCTGTAAACCTTATGAATAGAGCATTGAGCTGGACCTTCTTGAACTTGAAAACTTTGTTCTTTAAAGTGTATTTTTCTATTCATCCAGTGCCTCAATTTCTCTGTAAAATATATTTTTTTCTTTATTTCAGTCCTTGCCCCAGGAATACCCTTAGGGTTAATATTTGTGGAGAGAATGTATTTGTTAAGCACCTTGTGCTTCAGAGACATAGTTGCTTTAAAATAGAGCTTAATTATTAGCTTTTAATATTTTGGTTTTGCATAAAAAGAAACATCTAACAGCCATGCGACGTTTAACACACCAGGAATCCTGTTTGTTCTTTACCAGTTTCACTTTTTCTGTTTGTCTCTCTTTGTTTTCGTTTGTATTGGTTGTGGGGAAAAAGGGCTAGAGACTACCAATTTTTATGGGTTAAATAGAGAGCCAGTGGTCAGTGTTGAAGCTGTTTTTCAATGAACACAGGGCCAATGATGGGCCAGACATATATTCTTGGCATTTTGAGTGTATGCAGATTGGGTCTGGAGCTGGGGAACAGAATTTTATATAATATGTCAGAGTGGAGAGGAGATTTTGGTAAACCCTTCATGCAGAAATCAGTGAAAACACTGTTCCCACACCACTTCATTCATAGCTATTGACTTCATGTAGCTAAATGTTTGATTTGTTTTGTTTCACATTCTATACCCTCAATCATCACTACCTCCATGTCCTTTCACAAAAATTATTTTCCAAAAGATATTTCCAAGTGTAACTAAACTTAGGTAAATATGAAAACTGAGGATTGGTCTGCAGGGGAAAGGCAAAAAGTAAGTTCCAAGGGCCAATTATCGATGGTTTGGTAGATCTGGTTGCAAAATGAACCTGTGAAAGAGAAAAACATCTATTGTTTGTCCAGAGAAGTTTGAAAAACAGGAGGAGGTTTTGACCAACACTAAAAAGTTCATAGGAAGACTTAGCAATTAGTAGTGATGGAGGCTAATGTGAGTGTGTTACTGTGTGTGTAGATAAGCACTCTTGTGCTGCAGGGAATAGCATCTTTTTTTAAAAAAATTATTTATTTATTTATTTATTATTATTATACTTTAGGTTTTAGGGTACATGTGCGCAATGTGCAGGTTAGTTACATATGTATACATGTGCCATGCTGGTGCGCTGCACCCACTAACTCGTCATCTAGCATTAGGTATATCTCCCAATGCTATCTCTCCCCCCTCCCCCCACCCCACAACAGTCCCCAGAGTGTGACTATGAATCATGCTGCTGTAAAAACACATGCACACGTATGTTTATTGCAGCATTATTCACAATAGCAAAGACTTGGAACCAACCCAAATGTCCAACAATGATAGACTGGATTAAGAAAATGTGGCACATATACACCATGGAATACTATGCGGCCATAAAAAATGATGAGTTCATGTCCTTTGTAGGGACATGGATGAAATTGGAAATCATCATTCTCAGTAAACTATCGCAAGAACAAAAAACCAAAAACCGCATATTCTCACTCATAGGTGGGAATTGAACAATGAGAACACATGGACACAGGAAGGGAATAGCATCTTAATGAAACTGAGATTGTAATTGTCAGCGAAGAAAGAATCAAAAAATGAGGAAGAAGAAAAATAGGAATTATGAACAGTGTTAAAGCGTACAAATTTAGGAGAGCTATACTGAAATTTTAAGTTGAAAAATAAGTTATGTTTCAGGATTTCCCATTTGCTAGATGTTGTGTAAGAAAAAATTCTACGGGATCTGAGATTCATTATATTTGTTTTGAAGGAGTCAGAAAGTTAGAAACTATTTCATTTACATAAATAAAAATGTTATCTTGATAAAGGAATGAGACATTTATTTTAGAGATCTACAGACAGGTGAAATAGAAATCACATAAACTGTAATTGTTGATGAAATATCATGCCATATGATTATAGGCTGTATGAACACAGAATGACTTTACTAAAATAATAAGCAATTTAGGTTGATTGCAACTCAATATTTTTCTCAATCTTAGTCTCCCAATAAAAATTATATTTTAAAATACTTAACAGTTTTTTGTGTTGAATTTAGAAAATTAGAGGTAACTTCACTTATTCTTTGTAGATAGCTACCAAATTTTTGGTGCACCTGAGAAAATCTATTTATTGCATTATTCATAAACACTATTGCTTGATAACTGATTCGAAGTAATTCTAACTCCTATTTTCTTGTTTTACAGCTTGGTTCATCTTCTTCTGTGCCTTTCACATCTATTTTTTCTCAGCTTTTTATGACTGTTGTGGTTCCTCTCATCATTGGACAGGTAAGGCCTCCAATTCTATCTGATCTTTTCTTTATCAATCAAATTGTGAAATCTTACATAATGTCAGAGCAGTTGAGAGAAAGGATATTCAGAGGGAGGAGATAAATGAAAATATGAGACTAAAAACAAAAGTTTCATCAATCACAGTATTCTCATCTTTTTATTTTTTAAATTAATACCAATCTGCTTTGCAGTTAGCTGTATGTAGGCACCCCTGGTAGCTATATATAGGGACTTCTACAAAGAGTCTTGATTTTTTTAAATTTATTATCTCCTCTTTGTAGCTGTGTAGTTACCTTGAAAATATCTAGCAAGTCTTTACCTTATTCTGCAACTTTTGATAAGGTCTCCGTGTTTATGACTGTTGTTGGGAACAAGCATCTGTCTTTGGTTGGCGTCTTTGTAGACTCCTCCAACAGCAGTTATGTTTGTGACCATGTAATTGATAAACAATTTAATCCTATTATCTCTTAAAGTTTATCTTAGAATATTTAGGGTTTACTTTGTCATTCTTGTTCAGTTGGAGTAATAGGAATTCTATTTTAACTTCTTATAACAAGTTAGTAGTAAGCATATAAGCATACAAATTTTAAAACAAGTGGATTTTTTTTGTTTTCTGTAAAATCATAGGATGCCACAGTATTGGAGTATAGAATTTAATGCACAACTAAAGTGAACAAGTCTTAGGAAAGCAGTACATTAAGAGCAACTAGATTCTAGACTTATTTCTGCCTTTTATTTGCAGTGTTACTATGGACAAGTTATTTAATCTCCCTAGCTCCAGGTTCATAATTTATTAAATATTATGATAATAATATCTATCATCAAGGGTTGTTGTAAAGATTAACTGAAATATGCATGCCTGTAAAGTTCTTGTCATAGAACCTAACACAGGTAAGTGCTCTGTAGCTTCTATCATCATAATCATTATTACCAAATTCCCTGCAAATACTAAACAGGAAACAAGTCTTTGAAATATTGAATATAAAAAATGTATGCATAGGCTGGGCTCGGTGGCTCACGCCTATAATCCCAGCACTTTGCAAAGCTGAGATGGGCAGGTCACCTGAGGTCAGGAGTTCGTGACCAGCCTGGGCAATGTGAGGAAACCCTGTTTCTATTAAAAATACGAAAAAATTAGCTGGGTATGGTGGTGGGTGCCTGTGGTCCCAGCTTCTCAGGAGGTTGATGCAAGAGAATCGCTTGAACCTGGGAGGCGGAGGTTGCAGTGAGTCAAGATTCTACCACTGCACTCCAGCCTTGGTGACAGAGCAAGACTCTGTCCCCCAAAAAAAAAAAAAAAAAAAAGAAGAAGAAGAAATGTATGCATAGATGTGTAATATTTACATGCTGTCTTAGGTCAGGTTCTCTGGGCAACAGACTCAAAGACAGAGGTTTTTATGCAGGAAGTTTACTAGGGAGTACCCTTGGGATCAATAGAGTGAATAAAGTAGGATGGAGATGATGCAGTCCCAGCAAAGGTCTCAGTAGATCCCATGGGGAACTCTGGAGCTGGAATGACCCCTCAGAGTTGTCCTGCCTTAAGGCAAGAGCACCTGGTCTTTATACTCTTAAATTGAGCAGTCATTAGATACTGGCTTCCCTCCTACCCTCCAGGAGGGCTGTGACCTTGGGTGAGTCTGCTCTCTTAGGCTGAGGGCAAGTCCCAAAGAGGAACTCCACTGACATATTTTACTCACCCAACACTCCCTGCAGCTGTGGGTATAAGCACCTCATTCCTGAAGAGAAGGATCTGGGTGGTGCCCCACAGCATCCACAACACATGTACTAATTTTTTTTTTAATTTTATACTTAGAAAAGGGACTAAATTTAGCATAAAAGGGGGGATTTAAAAGCACTTTAAAAACAGCATTTAATTAAATATAAAATGATACTTAAAAAATACTTCTCCCACAGTGCTGATCACATAACAAAGATTCTGAATAAATGTTACATCCCTGCCTACCTCTCTGACCTCTGCCACATTTCCCACTTCCAGCCTCGCTGGTTTTCTCAGGTCCTGCTCTTTCTTTCTGTTTAGAGTGTCTTTCTGCCTACCCTCCCACCTCAACTTTTTTCTCATTTGACTCTTTAATGAAGCCTTCTTTGAACCATATAGCTGATATATATTTCCCTGATTATTCTTCATTGCAACACCTTGTTTGATTTCTTTCTTGACCTTTCTCACAAAATTTACTTATGTTTAGTTTTCTTGTTAACAATTTGTCTCTGCCATTCGACTATCAGCTTCTTGAGTACCGGAGCCATATTTGTTTTATCATTACATTCCCAGACCATAGGTACCCAATAAATATGTGCTGAAAGAGTGAATGAAAGAATGAATGAGCCAGAGTTCTATGATCCGTAAGGGATATGCTTTGTTGTATAGAGGCATGACTGAATCTACCTGTACTTCTCATCTCCACACAGTTTAAGCTGTGGATTATATTAGTTTAAATTCATACTTATTTTCTTTGTTCTGAAAATAATTCCATCTAATAATTTAAGGCTCATGCATTCTTCTCATAGTAGATCTTAGAAATTTCCCTATTAATAATAAATGCTTGGCTTAAAACATACAAACAAAAAATCTGCATGTAGATTACTTAATTTTGTATGTATAGGGTTATATAATGTATGTAATTTAAAAACATTTATCCTGAGGGAATAATGAATTGTTAGATGGCTCATTCTTCATGTACTCAGTAGTAAATAGTTAAGTATTCAGTAAATTATAAAGTAATAATGGTAGTCAAAAGGTAGTATAGGTAGCTTTTTTTTTTCTTAAGTGTTCTAGATACCACAGTTCTTTGATGGCCCTTTTCGAGGAGAAACCTATATGCTTGCATCTACCTGTCCCTCCTCTTGTATTCTGGTCTTAGGAATTAACAGTCACCACCCTGTCTCCACATCTAGAAACCACCAATTAGCCTTGCCTCCTCCCTCTCCTTATAGCCATACTCCTTTACATCCAGGCAGTCACTTCATCCTACCATTTCTGCCTCAGAAATATTTCACACCTGGCCCCTGCAGCCCCAGTCACACTGCTGGAGAGGATGACACACCTTCATCATCTCTTGTCTAAATTATTGCACGTCCTAAACCTGTCTCTCTGCTGTGAGTCTCTTCCAATTCCCATGTAATGTCTTTACTGCCTCCAGAGTAGTCCTAAAACACAAATCAATTCATATTATTCCTCTCCTTAAAAACTTGCTCGTGCCTCCCTGTTGCCAATTCCTTGCATGGCCCCAAAGTCCTTCACAGTCTGGCCCAACCTGCTTCTCCAGTGCCACCTCCCACCACTTCTCTCCTTAGGGCTCTGCTTTTCCCATGCTGCATACTCATCATCCTTCACCTGACCATGGCCCTTCGCTGCTCTATGCCTTTGACTGTATTGCCAGCAAACTCCTACTCATTGTTGAAGACTTGTTACAGAGGTGCCCTCTAATGTGACGCCTGCCTGCTCTGACCTAGACTGGCCTTGATTAAATTCCGCGTCTCCCATAGTACTTGATTCATAAATTTATCAGGAAATAATATAATTTATTGATGAGCTTCCTAAAAGCAGAGACTATGTCTTCTTAATTTTCCTACCTCCTTGCTTATAGTAACTCTCAGTACATATGCATGTACGTAATCTGTTATTTCATCCTAAGTGGTGGTCTCCATAGGTTACTACTTATAGGTATACTTAATAACATATTCAAGAGTAGGGTGTAAGATGTATAAAAAGATTGACTGAAGAGAATTTTGAATTTATCTTCAGGGAGCCCCCAGCGGTAATTTTCCCTAGGTTGCCATTTGTTCAGGATAATATTTTTAGTCTGTATATAGCAGGTATTCAATAACAATGACTTACTTCTTTCCTAGTCATCACCTGAAAAACATATCTGAAAAAAAAGTATATCTTTTCTAAGGATACCAGTTCAAGAAAAAAATAAATATTTCAAAATTTTATGTTAAAGAAAAGCCATATTTCTAACACCTCCTTTGACTTTAGTATTTGGATGAACTGTGCTGTAATTGGCCCACAGGTACATTAACATGAACGATAGAGCCACACATCTGAGTAGATGTTACTATATAAGTGCTGATGCATGATCCTCAGGTCCTCCAGTACCTTGGAGAAGGGGGAGCATTTCACAGGCAGAGGTGCCCAGGGCAGGCAGTGCCACCTCAGCCACCTCCTCCTATAATCACCGCCTCACAGGGTCGTCTCTGCCTGCAGTGGTATAGATGGTGTGGTACACAACAATGCTGTATTTCAAAGAAGTGTGCTCACCTTATAGGCATCATAGGTTTGAATATTTATTATTAAAATTGTTCTGGCAGGAGGAAACAAAGTATATTAAAGAAGGGATTTTTCTAATACACACAAAAGTGCTATGGGGCTATAGCAGGCCTGTTGGACCTTGATGATCAATCTCAGGCAGCCCACTTCATAGCCACCATACCTGTCCTCACCTACTAAGCTCACATACTCTATTCAGTAATTCTTCAGTCTCACCAAGACCCCAGATTAACTGACCTTTCAGTCACCATCCTCATGAATTTACTTCCCTTCTTACCCAGGTCTGATTCCTTAGTCTAACATTATAATCCCTCCTTGACAATTATTCTCAACTCCTTCACCCTTTCTCCCTTTGATGTACTTGCTCAAAAAGCCCCAACCCTGGTTAAAGCCAACTCTGCCTACTCCACGCATGCAATGGAGCTGCTCAGATTCCATGGCCTGTCATTCACCTCACTCCCTGGCAGAGCTCTCAGCTTCTTCACCTCTCCGTTTTACCTGCTTCACAAAGGCCCAATCCCGCTTCTGCTGGAGCAGCTGAGCTTTGCTTCTCAGAGAGCAATACATATTGGTCTCATCTTCCGTTGAATTTATGACCCCACATTTAATGTGTCATCTAACACCTCCCAGAATCCCTACCCTACTTCCTTATAGTGTTTCTTTTTCTACTCTTCAAAGGGATTGTTACCTTATCCTCTATCTTCAAGTCCCTTTTACCTCCCCAACACTCTCCCACTTGCCCATTGCCCTCATGTCTCACTGACTTTGCTTCTGTTTCTCAAACATGCCAGTCTTGTTCCTGCCTTAGAATCTTTGCACTGGCTGTTCCTTCTGCATGAAACACCTTCCCACCTTTCACATCCTCAGAAAGACCTTCCCCACCCTCTCCTTGGGTGGCTACCCAGTAGCAACTCAGTCACTATCATATCATTTAGTTTAAACTTCGGCTTAGTATGTATCATTATTTTGCCTCTTGTTTATTTGTTGTTTTGCTTTTTATTCCTGTTTTGCTTTTTATTCCTCTCTTAAACTAGAATGTAAGCATCATGAGAGCAGGGACCTTGTCTACCTAGTTTAATCTACTGACTCACCTCAACTGTGTGATGTAATCTTTGAGGACCCTGTTAGCAGTACACATATGTGCTAGTTCAGAGGAATCAGGTGTACTGCATGGCAGGCTACTTTCACAACTGTAACTAGGAGTGCCAAATTATGAAAATAAACACTTGTATGGATTGTTATGTGCGTCTTTTAAAATGAGGTATTATCATTACTGGTTCAATAGAAAATGGGAACTAGAGGGAGAAGAAAAAGACCAGGAAGTATGAGCTGAATATATTTTTCTTAATCTTTTATTGGTGATAAAAGTTTGTCATTCAACTTGTGATTTATATTTCTGAGAGTGAATTTTATTTTTCTGTTTCCCCAGACAATACTTCTTTTTGGTTTAAATCATTATTGACTGACTCTGATTTGATGGGAGGTGTAGTTTGGTCTTTCTCACTGCTTGGCTGCACGCACAGCTCCTAGGCCTCACTTTCCTCATTTGTAGAACAAAGCGTGTTGTATCTTCTACCCTGAAGGTGCTACGACTCTGTGAGATAAGATTAGTCTTTCCATAGATGGTTAGGAGATTGTTCCTTCTGTCAATCTAGAAAGAAAGAAAATTTGTGCCATCATAGCATTTTCTCTTCTTTTCCAACAAACCTTTTCAATACATCTAAGTGCTTGTGACAAATACCTATTTTGTGCATTATATTTAAGAGTGGTATACAAATAAACAATGAAACAGAAATTCTACCACTTTTTATTTTCCGTCACCTTGAATATTTTTAAAGCAGCACACTAAAACCTACTTTTTACCCTATAAATTAATAATAAAAAAGCATATCTATACATTGTCATTCATGCATTCTCTGGTCTTTCCATTAGTGATTTGTTTCAGTTTGAGATGGGCCTTTCATATTAGTCTTCCATTAAAGTTGAAGTTAGTGTTATTAATACTAGTAGAGTTTTACACTTATAACATTATATTAGATATGAACAATCTTCATTGCTTCACCTGAAAATGCTTTGAGAGAAAAGTAACAGTGAGGTGTACTGATAAACAGTGATAGAAGCATCATCAAACTGAGACGTGGAAATAAGGATAGTGATCATGTACCAGGGACAGGCCCGGTCTCTAAAGCATTTTATATTTATTTAATTACTTAATCCTCAAGACAACTACTGTTATATCACAGACGAGGCACACGGAAAGTAAGGAATTTGCCCAACATCACAAAGTAAGGATTGGAGCCAGGACTCAAAGTTAGGCGCACTGTAGCTCCAGAGTCTGTACCCTGAGCCCCTGTGCCATGGTTCCCTCAGGAAATAGGGGTCGTAGTCCTACTCAGCCACCTCCCTAGCTTTTCAACATTTTATGCAAGTTGACTTGACTCTCTGTGCCTCTGTTTCCAATTGTAAACTCAGCAGAATAATAATGTGTGACCTTTCTCATGAGAATGAAATGAATTAATAGAGGGGAAGAATTTTCAAAGAGGGAAGTAGATAATAAGTGTTCATTGTGCCCATTTATTATTATTGTTTATACTTTTTTGCCAAGTGTTTTATTTTGAATCTACTCAATATTTAATAAAAATAAAGTGTTACAGAAATTGGATTTGATTTCATATCTCTGACTATATATTAAAACAGGATATTAATGAAGAAACAAAACTTTATGAAACTATATGGATTTAGTGCAATAGAGGATAAAATTGAAGAAACAAACTGAAACCACCTTGAAGAGAAATGTCTTAAAATTCAGACTTAACATGAAGCATTATCTGTCATATATCCTTATTCAAAAATCAATTTATGAATAGGGTAAAGACAGAATAGAAACAAAAAGCAAGGAAATACTTTAACAAAATATTAAGAAAACTAAGATGATGGGTATTATACTTTATATCTATCTCAGTGAATCGACCTTCTACACCTAAGACATGTCATTTTTACAGGTTTCCAACTTGGAAGTCATGCAGGAATTGATATGTGGCTCCATTTATTAGAAGCACAGAGAGTCAAATTTAAGTTTTCCTTTACCCTTTCCTGCTATTTAATTTAGAATAAAGAAAATCAAAGTTTTGAAGGTGAGACAACAAAATAAAAAAGCTTCTATGGAAGATTTTTTTCCTTCTCTCTTCACAGGGAAAAGTAAACAGGTTAATGAGGATTTGTCACTTAATTTTGAACGCCTACATTTCTCTGAGGTCTGAGGGCAAATTAATTAGTATAGATTCTGAAGGAAGATAGAACTGGCCACCTCACCAGAATGCCTTTTCCCACCTCATCTTGGATTTTCTTTTTTCCCAAGAGAGAATTCTGAGGCATCTATATCAGGTTGTGATGATCTAGCTCAAGCAAAGTGTTGTTTCCTATAAGGTTATTAAAGATTTCTATAAGGCAAAGAAGTTTGGAGAATTTTAAAATGACATGAATTCTTGACAAATACAGAATGATTGCATCAAAAGTGTAAGTGGCTAAACTAAGAGAAGATAAAGTTTCCTGGAGTTTATATCCAAAGCATATCTTTGAGGCATGTCAACACTACTTCACCCAGTTTTTGTTTATGAAACATTTTAACGCCTTTCTAGCTACATAGTGCAAAAGCAGCTGCTTTGTGAATTTAATTTTAGAGGAAGATGGAAAAGCTCTATGCAACCTGGCAAGATATAAAAGGGTTTACTTAGAAAATGTAGACAAATATCACAATAAGACTAGAAATGGTGAAAGACAATCTGCTTTCCCCTAGGGTTACTGTTTTACTTGTATATCTGTCCATTCCCAACTTTCCAGTTCTTTTCTTTATTGAGATTAGGTATCCACCATCAATTTATTGGAGTGTTTAGAAGAAAGACATTTTGGCTAGAAGGATTGTGGACCTGGGAGACCCTGTTTCTTGCCATATTGAGGGAGTCCTATTCTACTATGAGACTCTAAGTACTTTGCAATGAAGAAAGAGATTATTAGGTTAACTCGATCAAATTACAGTTGGCCCTTTGTATTTGTGGGTTCTGCATCTGTGGATTCAACCACCTGCAGATTAAAAAAATTGGGAAAAAACAATAAATAATGATGCAATAAAAATAACACAAAATTTTAAAAGTCCAGTGTAAAACCTACTACAGTATAATACATGTGTAAATAGTTGTATTAGGCATTATAAGTAATCTAGAGATGATTTAAAGTATACAGGAGGGTGTTTGTAGGTTATATGCAAACACTACACATTTTTATCAGGGGTTTGAGCATCAGTGGATTTGGTATTCACAGAGGTCCTAGAATCAATCCTCTGTGGATACCAAGGGACATCTCTATTGCTCATACAGTTGATTAATTATTACAGATTTGTCTTGGGTTTTAAAATGGTTTTCACTTACAAGTTGCACCTCATTCATATTTATTTATTTTGTTGGAGGGCAATGCTGGTAGGAGAGGAAGACACTTATTTTTGGAATTGGGATCATACATTCTATAACCTATTGCAGAGAGAGAACTTTTGTGGTGTTTTTAACCATTGTGTATTAAAACAAGATTGAAGGGCAGCAACAATTTCAATAATTTCATGTAATTTCCATTTATTTTATTTCCTGAAGGAGTTGAATTATATTAAATTTGGGCAGCTACCAGTTTTGTACCACCAAACACAATAGATTATGAAATGACCCTTTAAATGAAGTCCCTCTGTAGCCTTCCAATGACCAGCTACCCACCAGCCCTAGTGACGTATCTGATCATGGAGACATCTAGGTACCCATGATACCTATAGCACTATTATCCAAAATTTGTATTCTAATATGTCAGTCCGTAATGCTGTGTGACAGAACTGCTCTTATTTTTCTGTACATCACGTGTTTTAAATTTAAAGAAAGAAATGAATGCTAGATAAATTACTGTGGTTGGGGATCACTTCTACACTCCCCCCACCTTCCCAAAATAAACCCCATAATATTTTATAAATCCAGATGCGGCTTTAATTGCAAGATCTACTTTTTTAAAGAAAATTAATTACAATTTTTTTAAATATCTAACACACTTTCCGTTTATTCCCACCCCACCTAACCTTCAGGATTTTGTACCTGTACCTGGTACCAGCTGGTCAGCTTTCTGCCAAGACTGCCTTTAATACACTGTCAGTTCACTTCATGAGTCCTTGAGAACAGTTGAAGTTGATCCAACAGCCAGTTGTTCAAAGATTCTATTGAGAGTAGTTTATTTTATTCTTGAGCATCTGCAAAGATATGCTCCATTGCGAATTAAGCCTTTTTAGTGACAGAGTACATGATGACAGAACCCCATCAGCCTTATCAGGATAAGTTCCCTGACCTCATTATTGCTAATGGATCCATGGTAATTCAGCCTGTTGTGAATTCTCATGTTCAATTATGCAGGATAACGAGTGACTCAAAACTTAATATGTCTCAGCTATCATCCCTATGATAGGACTTGTACAGCTTCTTTCAAAAGTGAAACAATGTTTTAAGTAGAGTGGTTCACTTTTACGTCCAAACAGGAGTTATCACTAATATTCAGATGACCTGATTTTAAAATAAGACAGAATTGCTCTATAACTTTATATTTCACTGATCCTTTTGTAGGAGAGTTAGGACAGGTTTATTCATTTTTAAATGTTAATTCTGGAATTCTAAAAGTATGCAAATGGCATTTGTCTTTGGATTCACAAAAACTCTAGATATTCAGAGTTTGAATTATTTAAACTCCCACAACACATGCACTTTTGCTTTTCAAGCATGAGTTATAATTTAATTAAAAACTTCTGGTGCATTGCTAGCATTTTAAATATTAATATGTTCCATGGATCACTTTCGATTATCTACCGTCTTGAAATTCTTGAAGATGTCAGATTTTTAAGATTCCCAAAGTTGCACTTGGAATTGTCTGTTGAGGCAAAGGGGACTGTGATAATTACACACATCCATTAGGATCAGCAGAGGAGATAAACTTTGGGGAGGCTTAATGGGCATGTCTCAGTGACAGCTAGCAAAGAGCATTTGGCATGATTAAGGATGGATTTGAATGCAGTTGAAAATATACTCTCATTATGGACACCCAGTGGAAGTTGCACTGCAAATGTTAAATTCCCCAGAAGAAGAGTAGTGTGGCAGGGAAGCTTTGAAATCCACTGTGGCCATCAACCAAATTATTCTCTTTCCTTTATGTCTTTCTCCTGTCAGAATCACTTTGTGATGCCCATTTCAACTCCCTACATCTCTGAAAAGAGGCAACCTGTTGATCTCTGTATTTCAGATTGTCCGAAGATATATCAAGGATTGGCTTGAGAG
This sequence comes from Pongo pygmaeus, assembly GCF_028885625.2. Lineage (NCBI taxonomy): Eukaryota > Metazoa > Chordata > Mammalia > Primates > Hominidae > Pongo > Pongo pygmaeus. The sequence continues at coordinate 159,186,202 of NC_072376.2, read as the reverse complement.
AAAGAAGCCTCCTTTTGGTGCTATCAGCAGCAGTGTACTCCTCATGATCATCTACACAACATTCTGTGACACGTTCTCTAACCCAAATATTGACCTGGATAAATTCAGCCTTGTTCTCATACTGTTCATAAGTAAGTTGGAAAATGGGATAGCCTGGCTATGCCTCAGTGTCCTCAATAGCAACACGTAGCACTGTGTGTTCCCTAAATTCATGTCTAGTGTTAATTTGACTAGAAATGAATGCTTAATTTTATTTTACATTTACTCAGTGGCTTCATTCTGTTCTTTTAAAATACATTGGCTTTAGACTTATATCGTAATTTCCTTTGTTTTTGAGTCTGCTGCCTCATTTTCTGATTTACAGTAGTTGATGTCAGATGAGAGAAGCCTTAATTCCTGTCAGATGCAAATGTTAGATTGAGCACTGTGTCACCAATTTAGTTTATTATAACTTTAAACTGATCTTGCCCCTTATTGTGATTTAAAAACAGGATTTATAATATATGATACTATTATTTCTAAGTATAATAACTTGGCTGCATTGGTTAAAATATGAATATTTACATCATATTTTCTAATAAAATTTACCCAAAGTAATATCATTTCATTTTGAGAAGCAGCAGACTATAAAATGCAGGAAACTGCTAAAGCTCAAAAAGCAACCTTTTGTTCTATTTATCCTGTTATCCCAAAGACAACTGTTACTAATGTTGTAATATCAAAGAATCTTTTGTTATTCTAAAGTATATTGTATGCTACTGCATTTGTGATATTTGCTAGAAATATTCATAGAATAAACCAGCTCTTTCTAAATTGACCAAATTAAATAACCAAATCTTAAAAAGGCTTTAGGTTTTCCCTCAATAACAAAGACTGTTTCTGGGGATATCATCAATAAGAACAGACTGAGTCCTACTAATTTAAATGATTCTTTCAATTTAGCAAGCCATGCTTGTTTGGTTTGTTTGTTTTTCTTTTTTAGTTCCTATAAGTTTTAGATAAAACAAGTATACCAATAAGTATGCTACAAATACTGCTTTTAGAGTGCTAATTTAGATTCAATCTTTTTTTCTTCAGTATTTTCTATCCAGCTGAGTTTTATGCTTTTAACTTTCATCTTTTCAACAAGGTAAGTGATTTGGTATCTCTTGTTATTAGTTTTCTAAATGAGGAATCATGCTGTCTACTTGGCTACTATGCCACTACACACTTCTATATTTTTTTCTTCTTTTACATATGTTTTTCTCCCGTCTCCCTGACCATTCTGCCTCCCTTCTGCCACCTTCAAATTGTAGACATAACAAAGGGTCTTTCCTTGGCCTTATCTTGTCTATCCACATCGAGTGCTTAGGCAGGCCCTTCCATTCTACTGGCTTGAGCTGTTAGCTTCATACTGATGATTTTCAGGTGCAAACCATCCATTGCAATGTTTTTCCTGAGTTTGAACGCTATTTTTCATTTACCATTTGGATATCTTTACTTGACTGTCTTAACAAGACCTTAGACTCAAGATATTCAAAATGGAGTCATGTTTTTCCCAAAAACTGCTTCTTTCTCTTATTTCTTTCCTTATTTTTAGTGAACCACCATCCTCAAAGTTACTCAAGCTGGAATCCTTCACATCATTTTTTTTTTAATCTCCCAATCCTACTTCTGTAATATTTTTTCTGCTCCAAAAGCCACTTCCTTAATTCAGGCTCTTGTTGCCTCTTTCTCTCTAGGCTATTTCAATGGATATCTTACTGATAATTCCATTTCTACACCCAACTTTTATTATGTATTTCATAGTGCTTCCAATGACTAGAATTCTGATAATGGCTCTCTGGTTCAGATATCTTTAATGGTTATCCAGTGCCTATAGAATGAAGTTTATTTTGGGGGACAAGGTCCTCTAGTCTATTTTCCAGTATCATGAACCACTACTAGTATTCATGCTGTCTAAGCTTTAGGTTGATGTAAAATCTTTGCTGCTCCCTGGAAAGACCTCATGCTTTCTCATTTCTGTCCCTTGCTTAGGCAGTCCCCATATCCAAATTAGTCTCCATGTCCTGGTTCCTCCTTCCTGTTCTTAAAAGCTTACTTCAAATGCAAATTTTTCCACCTTTATTATACATTACAAATATTACTTGAACTTTTGGTTAGAGAAAGTTACCATAGGGAATGCCACAAATAAGAGGTGATTTCAATCTTGCACTGATAACCCAAGTGTCCTCTGGGTGGTACAGTAAGCCAACCTGTATTCAGTTCAAAGAAGAAGGAAGCACTTCCCAAGAGAGTATAGAGCAAGGATTCATGGAAATGATGCGGCTTGACCTGAGCCATACAGAATGGCTAACTGTTCAGCAGTTAGAGATGCCAAGAGGGAGTTCTTGGTGGGAGAAGAAGCAATAATGCAAATGTGGACACATACAAAAATCAAGATATGGTGAGACAATAGGAGTAGAGGAAGATTAGAAATAGTAATAGTAACTGGAAAGGTAGGCTTGAGTCAGATTGCAAAGCCCATGAACACCAGGCGATAGCAATGAGTGACCACAACGGAAAGAGCCTATGCTGTTTATAAGGCTTGAAAAAGCATCAGAGCAGTGGATGGTGCAGGCTATCACATTAGGCACTTGGCTCTCACAGCACTTGGTATAGCACTAGGCTGATTGTAAACAGTCAATAAAAACTTATTGATTGATGTAATTTGAAGCATTTTCCCAAGCTAGGGATTGTGATTTATGAAGTAAGAGTAAAGCCTGGAGCCATTAAGTCACAGAGAAAATGTGACTTAATTGGGTAAGTCTGAAAGCAGGAGCTATTTTAAAGTTCTTTTTGTAAATGGCTTGTTATGTCACCTTAGAAAAGACATTTGCCTTTCAATGGCAGTTTGTTTGCTTGTCCTTGCGGCAAAAGTGATCATCAGAACCACTCCTCCTATTGGATGAGGTAGGATGCAGATATCCTGTTAGTGACTAAAAATTTTCTTGGAAAATAGAACATAGAGCAGCCACTACTGGAACTGCTAAAGGAGGCATGGGTGGCAGAAGTGTGACACCTAGTTGAACTGAAATTAAAAATTTACGGCACGGAGTAGACTGGACTTTCATAAGGATCTGTAATTTTAAAATCCTTCTTTTCTTGCTTATTCTGCATTCACTGAGGTTCTGTTTTGTTTTGGTTTGGTTTGGTTTTGTTTTGTTTTGTTTTGTTTTGTTTTGTTTTGTTTTGTTTTGTTTTGTTTTGGTTTGGTTTGGTTTGGTTTGGTTTAGAGACAGGAGCTTGCTCTGTCACCCAGGCTGGAATGCAGTGATGCCATCATAGCTTGCTATAGCCTCAAACTCATGGGCTCAGGTGATCCTCTTGCCTCAGCCTCATGAGTTAGCTGAGACTACATGCAAACACCACCATGCCCGACTAACTTGTAATTTTTTGTAGAGACAAGCTCTTGTTATGTTGCCCAAGCTAGTCTTAAACTCCTGGCCTCAAGTGATTCTCCCACCTTGGCCTCCCCAAAGTGCTGGGACTATAGGCATGATTCACCGCAGCTGGCATCTGTCAGGTTTTTAACTTCCTTGACTTACAGTCAAACCTGCACATTCTTTGATAAACGACAGCATATAGCTTGATCATTTCTCTCTCTCTCTGCACCCCCTCCCCGCCCTGTCCCCTGCCATAATCATCTATTAATGATTTACTTCGAATTTGTCTGAAGCCTAAATTACCTCTCACATAGCCTCATTCTCTGTTCTCAAATTCCTGGCTTGCCTGGAGAATTTCTGTACTTTTTTTTTTTTTTTTTTTTTTTTTTTTTTGATATGGAGTCTTGCTCTGTCGCCCAGGCTGGAGTGCAGTGGCGCAATCTCAGTTCACTGCAAGCTCAGCCTCCTGGGTTCACGCCATTCTCCTGCCTCAGCCTCCCAAGTAGCTGGGACTACAGGCTCCCACCACCACACCTGGCTAATTTTTTGTATTTTTAGTAGAGATGGGGTTTCACCATGTTAGCCAGGATGGTCTGAATCTCCTGACCTCGTGATCTACCCACCTTGGCCTCCCAACGTGCTCGGATTACAGGCGTGAGCCACCACGCCCAGCCCAAGAATTTCTGTACTTTTAAAAAAATCTGGCTGGGTGCGGTTGCTCATGCCTTTAATCCCAGCACTTTGGGAGGCCAAGGTGGGTGGATCACGAGGTCAGGAGTTCAAAACCAGCCAGGCCAACATGGCGAAATCCCATCTCTACTAAAAATACAAAAATTAGCCCGGCGCAGTAGAGTGCGCCTGTAATCCCAGCTACTCCAGAGGCTGAGGCAGGAGAATCGCTTGAACCCGGGAGACGGAGGTTGCAGTGAGCTGAGATCACGCCACTGCACTCCAGCCTGGGTGACAGAGCAAGACTCCATCTCAAAAAAAAAAAACAAAAAAAACTAATAATCAGAGATGGGGCATTAGCTTTGCTAGCTTTGTAATACATTATTTTTTACTTTTCTCTGTCCCAGTTGCTAGGAAATGAGTTGATTCATCAAGCCAAGAGTCAGCTATCCAATGACCTAACCATTCTGCAACTTTGGGAAACTGCAAATTAAACACACACACACACACACCCACACACACACATTGAAAAAGTTTAGAAAAGGAAAGCAGTAATTGGAAATCTTTTAAAAATATATAAAAAGTTAAAAAGTTTGGTAGGCTGGTAACTAGAGTAACAGAAACCTATATTGTCATTAGAGTGGCAAAAGAAACTGTTAATGAAGGAAAAGGAAGAAAACAAATATTTGTATATGTGTTTTAATTCTGATCAGTACATTTCCAGTGAGATATCTCAATCTGCCTTTCACCATAGCCCTGGGAGAAGCAGGATGGGAGAATGGGAAAGGGAAGCAGGCAAGGAAGATGGGGATGATCATTAATGGTAAGTTTTCTTACCATTTCAGAGGAGGCAACTAAGCCTTGGCATCCTGGGTAGCTTGTTCAGTGCCACCCAGCTAATGACAGAGGAGGTCTTCTCTGAAAACGAGCAGAGACAAAACACAGGTACACAGGTTAACAAAGAAGAGGCTTCACATGGAAGTTTCCTCCTCTGAAAATAGTGAGCTTAGACAGAATTATCTCAAAGGACCTTTTCTGTTCCACATTCTGTGATTCTACTAGTAAAACCTGACATGTTTTCCTCTGTGGGTACTGCAAAGGAAGGCAAAATAAACATTATGTGGAAAACACTGATTGAAAGCTTTGTAAGAGAGAATAAAAAGACCAGTTGGGAAGAAAAGGAAATAAACATCTCAAGAGAAGACAAAGTGATCAAAAGAATCATTAAAAACAGGATAAAAAGAAAATCAATATTAAAAAGAGATAAGGTAGAGTTAGAAAATAAATAGTAATGTGATTCCTTTCAAGAATGTGAGCAGACCCAATAGAGATGTTAATCAGAATAATTTTAGTCATTACTACTCAAATATGATGTACAGGACACTTGATTTTTCTGGGTCTTGTCATGACCTTGTACCATGAAGTCCCCCTTGACAGAGTATGGCTAAGGGTGGATTATTTACCAAGATAGCTGCTGTCACCCATTACATTTTGTAGTGTTTTTGGTTTTAATATTGTCTTTCTCAAAAGGGCAAACTTATGACCAAGGTTTTGGGCAACCAACTTACTAGTTGTGTGACTTTAGGGGAGTTGTTTAACCTACTTGTGTTTCCAGTTCCCTTTTTGGAAAAAGCAGAGCAATAACACTATCTATTTGTATGGCTTTTCTGAGAAGGAAGTAATACTGGCTGCAACATGCTTAGAAAAGTGCTCAATAATGCTTATGCTGTGGTAATTTACCACCCTCCTGAAGAGAGGGTTAAGTGAGCATCTGCTCTATCAGCTTTCCCCGATGTACAGTGCTCCGGTCCTATATAGCTAGAGTACAAGTCAACCCTATTGAGGAAGAATATTGTTTTTAACTTTAAATGTTCCCTTTTTATGCCTTAAGGTTCTAATCCTCCTTCCCACTGATGGACTTTTTGTCAATAAGACTGTAGAGCAGTGTTACTGAGAGCAATGAGCCGGAAATCTCCCAGTGTGGCCCTAGCTTTAGCCTCCTTACCTGAAACAGAGGACAAGTAAGCGTATCTTGCAAATCCTCTTTAGCCACATTGTGAATGCTGCTGTAGTGAGCAGCAGCCAGCGCCAGATTAATTCACAGCCTCCTTGACCAGAGAGACTGTAACACACTGGAAATGTGCTGTAACCTTGAAAAGAACAAGATATCAAGCTGAACACAGTTTACTAAAGGAAAAGTGTAGTGCAAGACTCTAGGAAGAAAACCAAATGCATAAACCCAGATGCAGCCATGGCTGATATAAACAAGGGCCACAAAAGACAAAGTTTTTGAAGTGCTCCTAACACTACAAACGTTGCTGGACAACATCCCCTACCTAGGCCAGCTGATCACATTACATATTCTACAATCACTGGAGGGCACTCACTCCTGCACGGAAGTTTTTTTATTCATTGTTAATTGACTGTAATTCATATTCTCCAATCTGCCAATTTCAAACTTTTCTAATGTCTTTGATTCCCAGGCCTTGGAATTAACTCAAAGTTGGCTCACACTTTACAAAGAAAGTAAAATCTCTAACAAAACTTGCCTCTGCTTGCCCGTTCTCTACCTGAAAAATCTCCATATTTTTCACTCCCCTTGTTCACTTTGGCTTCCAGCTCAGATATGATAGGAAATGCCCTGCTCCAGATAACCTCTTTATTCTTGGCTTCTCAGGCCTCTTTAGGACCTGTGTTCATCAGGTATTTCTCTCTGCCGTGTCTTCACTTTCTCTTTATAATCATAGTCAAATATCCTGTGACCTTTTTCTTCCCTTTGCCAGATTTCTTGAAAACACAGTCCTCACCACTGCAAACATGGTCCTTCTCACCACTCCAAACTCAGTCCTTCTCACCACTCCAAACACAGTCCTTCTCACCACTCCAAACACAGTCCTTCTCACCACTCCAAACACAGTCCTTCTCACCACTCCAAACACAGTCCTTCTCACCACTCCAGAGTCCTTCTCATCACTCCAAACACAGTCCTTCTCACCATTCCAAACACAGTCCTTCTCACCACTCCAAACACAGTCCTTCTCACCACTCCAAACTCAGTCCTTCTCACCACTCCAAACACAGTCCTTCTCACCACTCCAAACTCAGTCCTTCTCACCACTCCAAACACAGTCCTTCTCACCACTCCAAACACAGTCCTTCTCACCACTCCAGAGTCCTTCTCATCACTCCAAACACAGTCCTTCTCACCATTCCAAACACAGTCCTTCTCACCACTCCAAACTCAGTCCTTCTCACTACTCCAAACTCAGTCCTTCTCACCACTCCAAACTCAGTCCTTCTCACTACTCCAAACTCAGTCCTTCTCACCACTCCAAACTCAGTCCTTCTCACCACAATAAACTCAGTCCTTCTCACCACTCCAAACACAGTCCTTCTCACCACTCCAAACACAGTCCTTCTCACCACTTCAAACTCAATCCTTCTCACCACTCCAAGTTTAGTCCTTCTCACCACTCCAAGTTCAGTCCTTCTCACCTCTCCAAGTTCAGTCCTTCTCACCACTCCAAACTCAGTCCTTTTCGCCACCCTAAACACAGTCTTTCTTACCACTCCAAACTCAGTCCCTCTCACCACTGCAGACACAGTCCTTTTTACCACTACAAATTCAGTCCTCACCACTACAAATCCAGTATACATCAGCATCAACTCCTTGGCCTCCTTCCCAAGGCTCACTGAGCCTCCTCTTTAATTCTGTTTCCTTAATGCTCCTCTTGGTTCCATATGCTCAAAATTTCTAATTTCTCTTTGATTCTTCCTTCTCTCTCAAAGCAATAATAATAATATCTCTTGGCTTGTGTTCGACATTTACATTGTGCCACATTCTTAACAAGCATTGGCATTTATCCCCACAATTGATCCTAAGAGTCAGACGGTCTTATACTCATTCTACATGTGAGAAAAAGGGTGGCCTGGAATTAAAATCAGGTGTGTTTGCTCCAAAAGCCTGCACTCTTGAGCTGTTGGGAGGTACTATTGCACAGAAGTTAACAGAAATTCTTTTCATCCTATCTCCATGTCTCTTTCCACCATCTGCTGTCTTCACTCTGATTCTTTAGGCCCTTAGAGCTCCCTGCTTCCTGCCCAGCCTCACCATCTTCAGTCTTACACCATGCTGTGTGATCACTTCTCCTTAAGAATGGATCTACTCATGTCATTTTACTGTCCCAAGTCCTTCAGCAGTTCCCCTTATCCCATCATATCAACTTCATACTCCTGATCATAAGCCAGTGTCCCTGCACACAAGTCAGCCTGAAGAATCTGTTCTTTGCCAACTGCCCCCTACACTCCTGTACTGCAGTCTCACTGTCCCCTATCTAAAACACACATCTGCACATATCTAAATCTATTCTTTAAGGCTCAGCTCAATTGTTATTTTTTCCCAGAAGGTTATTTGTGCTCTATCATCATCTTCTACTTTCCCTGCCAAGCTAGAGGTGATCCTTCTCTTTCAGCCGAAAGCACTCTATTTCTCTCTCCTCTCCTCTTTCTCATGTCTATCTGTAGTGCTTTCATCTCTCAGCCCATGCATTTACGGAAACTTATGGAACTCCTTCCCCATTAGGCCTACTGTGAGGAATAAAGGGATGAAGAAATATGAAAGCCATGTAGTGCAATGTTTAAAAAACAAGAATGGTATTACAATATCAATATGAGAATAAAATGTAGAAACAATTAAGCCAGTCTTGAATCCTCAACTGAAGTGAGACGCCAAAAATTCAGTTTGAAAGTTATCAAGAAAGAGCTTAGAAGTACGACTGGTTAGGAAGCAGAAACATGCATGCCTTTTCAGAAGAGAGACCGAAGGCCATTTTAAATATTCTCTTGACACAGGCACAGGGGATGAGGAAGCAGGGTGGGGTGATGGGGGAACCGGCGGGGAGTTGAGGGGACTCTTCTCTCCTCCTGTGGGTATACAACAAGAAAAACAGGATGTGGGATCTATTTAGGGAAGAGTTTTCTCCCAGCAAAAGTAGTGCATGGGGATGAGATTACTAAGGGAAATGATTGGGTCTCTTTCATTAGGGAGCCTTAAAAATCAGGTACATTGTTATATCTGCAACTGTATACATGGAGTCAGTTTCTAGAACATTTTTCCATTTGCTAACTCTTCTGTCAGAGTTCAGAGCAGGGAATGAATAGACTCTATATAGTCAAATCCTGATATCCTGACTCCACAAAAGAATAGTGTCTAAAATATAAGGGCACAATCATAACAATGACATTTTTAACTTTTTTGGCTTTCTAAACCCTTATTATCTAAAACAGGAAATCTGATTATGACATCTAATTCCCAGTACTGACTCCCCACAACATTTAATTAGTTTTGACTCAGTGAGTTTTTTTAAATGTTTAACATAGTATATAACAATAGTAGAATATAGTAATTAAGAACACAGGCCTAGGAACTAGACTCTATTTGAATCCTGGCTCTGTCACTTACTACCATGGGCCCTGAGTATGTTATACACTTCTGTGTGCCTCAGTTTTCTCATCTGTAAATAGGAACATTACATCACTTGCCTTTTGAGGTTGTTGCTTTTACATGTAAAGACATTAGAGAAGTACCTATACATGATACTGCTCAAAAAATGATAATTTGTTTTTACTAAAATATATGATGTTAAATCTTTGTTCATACCCTGTATTTCTTAAGTGGTGTTTGCTACCAAAAGGATGTGTTGCTCCTTGAAAAAAGCATTTTTAGAGATACATTAATCCTTTCAAGCCACTGGATAAATTTCAAGTAGTAACCTAGAGACTTAGAGTTCCTTGTTGCATTATTTTTATAATCAGTCCTGCTCCAGGGGCTGATTATATACGTGATCTTAGGCGACCTCCACCACACATTTTTACAGCTGTTCTCCTTTTCATGGATAAATGACTCAGAAGTGGTTCTCTAAAAAGAAATCCAGACACTTCTGTACATTTGGGTGTAGAATTACTACTGTCACCAGGATTGATCAAAGGGATGTTAACATAAAGGTAGGTACTACATTTGATTTTGAATATGTTAAATTGGCTTTTTATAAAAGTATTTGTCAAAATCTTTTTTTGCCCCTAGGAATAATTCGGGTTTCACACCAGCAGACACAGTGGCTATCATTTTCTGTTCTACACACAAATCCCTTACATTGGGTAAGTGATTCACAGAGTTAAAAACCACCTATTTCCCTCATATAGTTACATCTTATGATTTTGAAATTCAAAGAACTCTTCAAATTAAATGGAATGGGGTGTTGTCCACACTGTTAGATAAGGAACAGTAGCAAAGTGAGGGTGGGTCATTGCTTTGAAATTCTGTTATTTGATTGAACAAATCTCTGTGGGCCAAAATTAACACTGGAAAACTTAGCTTAATTTACAATCATATTTTCAATTCTCATACAGGATTACCAATGTAGAATGTTAACATTAGAGCAGGGGTAGAGATGCCGTGGAAACTACTTCTAAATAGGGAATTGGCAAAAACATTGCTTTGGCAGACCCTAGAGTTGTCCCTGGAAAAGACTAACTTATTTTCCAGCAGCTCAGAGCAAGGTGGGAATAATGTTATTACTCTAATTTGATATTGACTTTAGTTTGATGCTTATTTCTGAGTGTTATTTCTATAAAGAAACAATATAGTTATCATTAACTCAATCAGATTAGCACTAAAAGTGAAATAAGTATTTATTTAATGGACAAAAAATGGATTAAGAAGAAAAGTGCTATTTTCTACTTAGCTTTATCCAATTAGTGGCATTATCCCAATAACCTGTTAGACATCCGGAATCTATGTTTTTAGTCATTAAAAGTCATTAAGTAATCAGAAGCTTTATTGAAATATACATCAGTCACAAACTCCTTGGGGTGGTGAGCATGTTATGGCAAAAACTCATATTAAAAATTTCTCTACATTTTAGCACGAGTCACTTAAGAGAATGAAGAATCATTACAATGTTCTTAGTCTGCTTATGTTAAGGAAATTCAGTCTGTGAACTAGAAAATGAAGACATTTCATAATGTTTTTATTAATCCCAAACATATTTGTCTGATAGTCTACTGTCAGTCTTACAAAGTTTGGAAAATGATTTAGAAATTGGACAAACCCTTAGGAGCAGTTGTTATGGAGAGCTTCAGCTTATTTGAATAATATATATATTATATATATATATATAAAATATATATAGTCTATGCACTGCTCTATTTTTGTATTTGTGTAGCTATAATCATCATTAAATTGAAGTTGAAACAGTCTTAGAAACCATATTCCAATCCTAATTTTGTGACCTTAGACAAATCAGTTAACTTCCCTGAACCTTAACCTTTTCATCTGTGGAACGGGCAGAATAACACTCATTTTGTAAGGCTGTTGTAAAGATTAAAGTTTAAATTTGTTAAGTACTTGGCACAGCACTTGGTAGATAATAGGTAGTCAATAAATGACAAGATGTGTGCAATAATCATACTGTAAATAGATTGCTGTGGACTACATGAGAGAGCCCATCTAATAGCTTGCTGTGCTGCCTGGCACTTGGTGAGTATTCTATAAGGTGTAGCTATTCTTATTGATTACTAATAACTATGTTAGTTACAACTATGTTACCACTCCCAAGTTTCTAGTCTACTGACCCCTGTCTTGTAGATTTTCATGTAACAAGTGTGTTTTAGTTGTTGACCTCAAGGAAATCATCTTACACTTCTTTCCCATGTGTGTTATTGTCATGTACTGTCTGGTGTCTCAGGTCTTCTAAAACCAGAGGGACTTTTATAAAGTTAGTGAGTCCAGAGGCAGATGCTGCCAGACTCCTCAGATACACAGAGTGCAGGGATGGAATGCGCCTGTATCCTTAGAGCATAGGCTGAACCATGGCTGCACCAAATACATTCCCACATTTCTGCAATGGGCTTGCAAACCTGACCCACTTTTTTTTTTTTTTCTATTTTGAAGATTGTTCTTATTTTTCTTTTTTTTTTTTTTTATTTTACTTTAAGTTCTGGGATACTTTTAAGGACTTGCTTTTGTCAGGAAAACCGAAAAGGGTTTTCTCTGTTTCTCTGTTCTGTGCTAGAGCTGGTTGTGCTGAACAAAGAGTAAAACGCATACCCAAGAAGCACACAGCAGTGTGATCAGTGTGCTTTTCTATAAGCAGAATATCTACCCATTCAGGGTTTTTTGTCTTTTTATTTTTCTTAATCCTAAAGTCATATTTTTCTGTCCTTTATACTCTCCAAAAGCTAATTTTCAGGCAAACAGATAGGTGCTATGAAGTAGTTGTTTTGCTAAAAAGGGTTGGGTTAAATTGGATTTCTGTTTGCTTTTGCAGTGTTCTACCATGAAATAGATCCTCCAATAAGATGCTGTACTAGTGTAATATCTATGTAATCTTTAGCTACTTTCATAACATGATAGACATAGGCTGTCTTGGAATTATAAGACCTAAATACTCGTCCTGGCTCTTCCACTGATACTTTCCTGGGCCTCAGTTTCCTTGGTTCTAAAATTAGGTAATTTTACTTCCAACTCCAATATTCTGTCATCCCTTGATCGTATTTGGCTTCTGTCTTACAGTCTCTTACACAGTATTTATGAAAATGCCCTCTTTGCTGTTTCCCTTATCTCAGACAGATCACCACTATTTCCCCATACAGCAAGGGATGTTTAGATGCTAATGCTAGAATGTTCTTGTTAAGCACTATAAATTTACTGTATCCATTTTCACAAGATCCAATGCATGGATCTACTGGTGACCTGACATTTCTGCTACAGAGGATAGGCCATGACAGTGACCTGATATATAGGCTGATAATAGTCCTAATGGAAATTCTTTTTTGTTTGTTTTTATTTTTAATAAACTTTATTTTTTTAAAGCAGTTTAAGGCTCACAGCAAAATTGAGTGGAAGGTATAGAGATTTCTCACATACCGCTTGATCCCATACACACACAGCCTCCAAAATATCAACATCCCTGCATGGAAATGCAAGAACATCACAAGAAGTATGAGGACTTCATAGTCCAGAAAGCAAGGGGAAATTTTAGGTAATATCAGTTAGAGTTATATTTTCTCTCACTGCTGACACAAAGATGAAATATAACAGATTATAATATACCTATTTGGCACTTTAAAAATGCATCTTTCCCTTTGCAATCACTATCATAGTATTTCTTCTGATTTTATATATATGTGTATATATGTGTATACACATCTTTAACATCTCACACAGAATACATTAAGTGAAATATAAAATACCATTCATTATTATATCTAGTATTTGTATTTAAGAATAAATCATTGCAGGCCAAGAGGCAACCAGTAACTAATAAACCAAAGATGAAAACTCTTGCTTGAGAAGCTTTCTGAGTATTCCCTTATATACACCTTCGATTTATTTTATTGTTCTTGCTTTTGCCCTATCTCGATCTCTTCCTTGTACTTGCATCTACACACGCTGAATTTGATTCATTGCTTTTATTAGTGCATTTGCCATTGATTGATTAGTTCTTCGTATTAGTACTTTTTCTATTGATTGATTGCAGATGAAGTGACTATTTGACCTTTAATTATGAGGCTTCCTATTGAAAATGACATTGAGCTATGGCTTCACATAATCCATCTGGAAAGCCTGACAAGATGCCATTCCCTGGAGTTCATTCAGGAAGAAAGAGGAGGCCTGAAGGAAGTGCAGAGCTATCACTGTGCTTCATCTAAAACAGTACTACAGGGCTTGTTTGCTACTCTCCTATAGTTTCAGCTCAGGGTTGGAGGTAATTTTATATTTTGTCAAGACAGCATCACTTGCTGTGGGTTGCCATAAAAGCCATGAACTCTCCCAAATTCTTCTCTAGTTTGATGGCAATTTTTATGTAATAATGAAAAGATATTTTACATAGCAGAGATTGAAGAACAGCTTGTATCCTAGTTAATAATGGCTTAGTGCACAGTCAGTCAATAGATCTCATCAAGAAAGAAATTAGATCCAGGATATCCTGTGGAATTGGCATTTTACTTTCATCTTATTTATCTTTTTCTTTTGAGTATTCAAATCACTTTGCTTATCTAGAGTTCCAATATATGCAGAAAATGTTCTCACAACACTTAGCAAGCAAATGTTTCAGGACATTTGAGGTCCTTAAGTTAAGCATGTTTGTGTTAGTTTTTAATGTTTTTAAACAGCAAACTGAAAGCACATAACCTCAGAGTATGTCAGCTGACTATTAGCAGTCAATGGCAAGACTCCAAATTTCTTATTTCCAAAAGTACTTCTGAATTGAATGAATGCTAATTAAATATTAGAGTATCATCATCAATGCTTATTAAAAGTCCACTGTATATCTTGCCATTTACAGACAGTTGTGTACAAAGGCAAATCAAGGAAACTATTTCTTACATTGTTTATATGTACTTAATTATGGGTCTAGTTGCAGTTACACAGCTGAACTATGACAAGAACCTGTGCATTAAGCTAAAAGAATATAGCTTTCTGGTAGACATAGGATAAAGAGCACATCCCTGATTCTAGTCTGGATTCCTGTTCCACTTCTCTCAGCAAAAGCTGGAACAAATCACTTAATTGCCATAGGCCTCATTTCCTCATCCATACAATGAGAAGATGGACAAAATGACACTTGAGATTCCTTCCAGTATTAAGTTTCTGTGAGTCTGTGACTGATATTTCTGTTCTATGAAATAACAAGTTTCCCTATTATGCGTGCAAAGGAAATAAGTTCTTGAAAGGAATAGTTATATAAATAATGTTAACATATTACAGGAAAGGAAATATGTCTATAGCTTCTTCCTAAAGAGGTTAAAAAATACCTTCAGACCCTCCAAACTGTCTTAGGAGAAACACAATCTTAAAAGGATCTTGTTTTCCATTTGATTGGAAGTTTCTTAGGAATGGTAAAGAATTACCTACAACTTGGGCTAAAAATCTCATTTAATAACATTTGAGTCATTTTGTCAAGAGGAAATTGATTTGAAATACAAAAGTTTGCATTTCTGGTATTATTTTCACACAAAGCCTATTCTACTTGGTACATAAAGAATCTTATCTTAATAAAACTACTCTACAATTGGTCTAAAAGGTTAAAGCTCTTAACCTTGTAATATAATGTTACCTAAACAATCTTGAATATTAGCAAGTCAGTAATTGTTGCCTTATTGTGCATACAAATAAATGAAAGCATAGAAAAAAAATCTTTAAACTTATCCCAGATCATATCCCAGAAACTATATTCCAGGCCTCCTAACTTCCAGAACTGCATTGGATTATAGGATATGAAAACACTTTGAAGACCAAAAATTGCTTTACTGGATCCAAGTATTATAAATGTTTGATCTTGGCATGGGTTTGAATTGTTTTATTAATTGTTTAAAAAGAAAATTATTTCTGATTACACTGCTGGTTATAAGACAGTTCTAAAATACTTAACAAATGTAATTGCTCCCATAAACATATATCTCCATGTGGCCCAGTCATAAACTGATACTCATTTCTTACATTTTCTTTATTATTAATAAAAAGTTATATTCTATTTAAAGTAGATCTAGTGAGCCAGCCTTACCTTTCATGAGGCAACACTGTCTGCACTCCATTCTTGCAAACTAAAAGCCACATTGCTGTTTCACAGTAACCCATTAAAGTTGAAATAGAAATCCAGAGGAACGACAGAAAATAGAAGACTATCTTTGGAGTGTAGCCATAAATGTATTTCTGTCATGCAATTTCCTTCAGAGTTACAGTTCTGTGAGGAAAGGCAGTTTGGGAGTCTTTGCCATTTGACAGATTCTTAAAGATGCTGCTAAAATTATGGACCTAGTAGATTTTTACCACCAGGCTAAAGAAAAGTGAGGGAGTGTCTGTCATTTTGTGCTATTATTTTCTGATCCATATAAAGAAAGAGAGAAATGGAAGTTCTCAAACAAAGTGATACAATAATATTCTTTAGAGATTTTTGAACTATTTTTGGTTTGGATTTTTTATTCTGAATATGGTATCTGAAAATCATTGCTAGCATATCTAGACTATGTAATCAAAATTTAGAAAAGTCCCCAGGATTCTAGACAGCAGGTATGAAATTAAAGATATTAAAGCTTCTCTGAAAGATCTCCAGCTTGACCCTCAAGTATCATTCATCTTAATGATATGCCAGATGTTTGGCCTGGTACTCTCATGCTCTATTCCTCCTCTTCTTCCTCCACGTCAAATGTTTTTAACTACAATCTACATTTAGAAATATATTTTACAATGTGATCCAGAATTGCTTTTGCAGCTCACTAATGGGTCATAATCCAAGGTCTAAAAAAGATTGCTTTAGAGCTTGCTCAGCGAGAAGGTTTTACCTTCTTCCTCAAATAGTCACCACGTAGGCTTTGGCTTCTGCTGTCCCTTTTTCAGTGGATTTTTTTTTTTTTTTTAGATGGAGTCTCACTCTCACTCAGGCTGGAGTGCAGTGGCATGATCATATCTCACTGCAGCCTCCAACTCCTGGACTCCGACCATCCTCCTACCTCAGTCTCCTGAGTAGCTAGGACTACAGGCCTAAGCCACCATGCCTGGCTAATTTTTAGAAATTTTTTTGTAGAGACAGGGGCCTCGTTATGTTGCCCAGGCTGATCTTAAATTCCTGGCCTCAAGTGATCCTCCCACCTCAGTCTCTCAAAGCACTGGGATTACAGGTATGAGCCACTGCACCAGGCCTTCACTGAACTTTAACCCAAATTTCTGATACCATGTAGGAAGCAGAGCTAAATTAAGATTTAAAATGATTCTTAATTTGCATAATGTAAGATTACTTTTATTTAGATTATTATTTTATTCAGCTTATGTAACAGTTTTTATACCTTTTTTGATTTACTCAACACATTTTCAATAGTAATAATAGCAGCAAACATTAATTGGGCATTTAATAGGTAAACATTGTGCTAAGTGCTAGTTACATAAAGTAGTTTACTTTAAAATACTTCTCTGTGGACAGTGTGGTAATTATGTATGTACTTGTTAGTTTAGACTTCAGTGCCAGGAACAGCCAATTGCTCTAATAGAAAATTCTCACTGTAGTGTTCAGCCACAACTTCATCAGAAAGGAAATACTCACTCCAGAGGCAGCTACAACAAATACTTTTGTTATATCTCTATCAACCAGAGACCTTACTAATTAGCATAATGAATTCAGAAATTCATTATTTGGATTGGTGAAATTACTGACTTGTTACTTTGCATGATAAATGTAATAAATGGGTTCTCATTGATATGTGGACTGCCTAAAAGTTTGAGAGAGACTTCCCACTTGCTATAAGAATCTAGCAAATCCCATAGTCTGCATATGAAACCATCAGGGATGTGCTGGAGTGATCCCTACCTCATTCTGTGTCCAGCTACTGTTGGGAAGATCTGTGGTTTCCTGAACCTGACTGGAAGATCACCAAATTCTGCTCTGGAATGTCATTACATAGCTTTGAGGGACCCTCTCATACAAGGTGCTCTGAGAGCACCTAAAAGGTCCAAGCTGAGACTGCCATTTTATAGGGTAGGTTGCATAAAGTATTTTTGTGTTGAACTACTAGTATATGTTGAGTTTAAAAAAAAAAATAAGAAAAGCTTCTATGGGGGCAACAACTTACTTTCATTAAAACCTGCTGGCAAAATTATAGTAGTACAGCCAAGCTTCACCTACCTTAAACTTCCTTTGGCCTTATCTGCTGGAATACCTTATCTCCTGCTTATACCTTATCTGCTGGAAAGAATCCAGAACTTATACGTGACCAGCTTGGTGTAGGTCATTTCCCGTAGGTACTTTGTGGGCACCAGCTCACATGACTTCCACAGTCACACTAGATAAGGGAAGTTCCCAAGTGATCCATAACTTGCGCAAGTCACATGATCCCAAGTGGCAGAGCCAGAAATCAAGCCCAGGCCTAGCTATTAGCCACCATGCTAAGCTGTAGTGAGAGTTCTGCAGAAAGCGCCCTGTGCTGTGAAACATCTCAACCCTCTGGTCCACTGGCTATGAAAAGTTCAGACTAGATGATCTCTGGGGCTCTTCTAGCTCTACTATTCAATAATTCTGATTTTGAAGGGTTTAAGTATGTAGCTTTAGAATCTTGAGCCCTTTGGATGGACACCATAGACCAGCATTTCTCAAAGAGTGATCCTCAAGATTATAGCACATTGTTTCTTAAAAGAAATAAAAATTAAAAAAAAAAAAAACAGATTTGCTCAAGCCTACTGATTCTGAATTTTAAGGATAAAACCCTGATGTCTGACACATGTAACACATTTCAAAAGAGGGTATCATGCACATTAAAGTTTGAAAGCCACTCATTATTGACATCTAGAGTCACCTCTCAGGTTTCAGATGTGCTAGCTCATGCACCGAGATTCTTAGGGAAACTTTGATCTAGCAGAATATTCAGTCAGGTTTTGTGTAGGTGCATTTTGATGATGGTAGGAACCAGTTTCAGTCAACTCTGGGTGGTTGGTTGTTTTTTCTCTTACTTTAGCCTGGCCACAGTGTACCCCACTTTTAAATACTTTATATTCCATCATCAGCCAAAAGAATATCCTTATGACATAACTGCTTATGACATACTACTAAGTATTATATAATAATAAGCAATCATTTAAAAAAAATGCAGTAGGCCCGGACCCTAATTTCCAGGAATCACCTTCTTCCTCATTCCATGGTTTCAATATACGATATTGTGGTCCTGTCTAAGAAGGATAAAAACCTGGCTCCAGTTTTTCTAATTTGTAGCTGGGGTTACCATATTTTGCCTAACTTCAAATGTCCTTTTGAGTTTCATTTGTATTAATCTGGTTAAACGACAGTATTTGGATGTAAAAGTATGCCAGTATTTTATTAATATAAGGTATAATCTAGGCCAGGCGCAGTGGCTCATGCCTGTAATCCCAGAACTTTGGGAGGCTGAGGCTGGCAGATCACCTGAGGTGAAGAGATTGAGACCATCCTGGCCAACATAGTGAAACCCTGTCTCTACTAAAAATACAAAAGTTAGCCAGGCGTGGTGGCAGGCACCTGTAATCCCAGCTACTTGGGAAGCTGAGGCAAGAGAATTGCTTGAACCCAGGAGGTGGAGGTTCAGTGAGCCAAGATCATGCCACTGCACTCCAGCCTGGGTGACAGAGTGAAACTCCGTCTCAAAAAACAAACAAACAAACAAACAAACAAAAAAAAGTATAATCTGAGCAAAAGAGAACCACCCATTTAGTGCCCAAAACACCTAGCACTCCCTCCAGAAAGGGGCTTGCTTTCTTTAAGATCATGTCTTCCTGGCAAGCTGAGGGCAAAACTGAAGCATATTTAAAATAAATTCAGAATGCCATTTGAAAGTTATCCTTATATAAATCCCTTTATGAAAGTGATTTTTTTAAAAACTCTTACAACACAATTATTACTGTAGAAAGATTTTTTTTAAAGAAAGAACAAGAGATGGAATCGCTGCTTCTGCTTCCCAGAAGTCAGTGCTCTGAAAGGGGCAGTAGACCAAATATGATCATGAGCCCTTACCAAGAATACAGGGCTTGTAAACAGATGAGGCCAGTGGGAGTTTGGCAGCAGGAGGGAGTTTCAGTTCCCAGGGCAGTCCACAGCATCACTATCTGCAGTGTTTTAGAAGTGCTGCACACCTCATCTTGAATGATCTCAGTGACAAGCCCCTCCCTGGCCAGTCCTGGTAGACTGCTAAATTTGAGCCCCATAATACTATTTCATAATGCTACTTCTTATAATAATAATAACAACAGCAACAGTAATAACCCTAATAGCTATCATTTTGGGGATGCTTACTCTATGCCAGGTACTATACTAGGTACTTCCCATACACTGTCTCACTTGAAACCTCTAACCACCCTTCGAGATAGTTATTTTAACCTCATTTGAGTCAGATGTGGAAACTGAGGGGGGTTAGGGTAAGATCATCTGCTTATATAGCTGGTGGGTGGTACAGTGAGGATTTAAACTCAGGTCTCTAATTTCAAAGCCCACGTCCTTTCCATCACACCACCCAGCCCTCTAGAAGTACCTATGAGTGGCGTGTTAGCTATCTGCTGCTCGCTCAGCCTGAGTGTTGGAGCAGGAACAAGAGGGGCCAAGTGCTTGCATGTGTCAGCTTCATTCTAGCTAAGCTCTACCTGCAGTTGTCACCTACAGCTCAATGGCAAGGAGACATGAAAAATCCCACATATTGTACAGTGGCACCTCACAGTATATTGAATCCTTGTCACTGTGTTTCCTAATGACAGCTCTTATCATTAGAAGCTTTTAATTCCATAGTTTCGTATTAATTTCAAACTAAAAAATACCTTATAATAGAGATAGCTCTAAAGAGATTAATTTTACCCATTAAAAATCAACTCACATGCCCTCAGTGCTCCTGAAAGGGGAATTCCAAAGAAATGAGGGGCACACTTTCTGTTGTTCTGGAGCTTGTCCCTTCTGATGAAGACTGCCACATCCAGAAGACCAGAACGGCCTGTTTCCTGGAAATCCCTGTTCATCTGTGCACTCGCTGTCAGTTGCAGAGGGATTTGTTTATTATCATTATTATTATTATTTAGAAAGTTTGCCTCTAGCAGTACTAAAATGTGCATCACAAAACAACACTCATTTACTGCGTTTGAAGTGAAGACTCTCACCCAGGAGAGCCCATCCACTTGAAGTTTATATCTCTCAATTTCAACTTGCAAACAGAGATCGATAAAAAACAATTGTCCTTTCAGAGTTGCATCTCTCCAATCATTTATTTGGCCATGTCTCTTCCCAGAAGTTCTCTTAATTGAACCAGACACTATAAACCAGGTTGAGTGTCTTTAATGACAGCCCGCTCCATGCTTCTTTACAGTAAAGAATACATGAGCCTACAGCTGCAAAGCAAGGGTAACAGTTTCCCCTTGTATGTCCCCATTTACAGCCCCATCCAAACAACTCCAGCCAGAAATTAAAGTTAGCTACCCACTTTTTCAAGCTATTGGGTACCCAGTAGGTTTTTGACAAGTTACCCTGGGGGCAGGAGGAGATATAAAATTGGACACAACTCAAAAGATTCCTGGGCCCCAGGAAGCCAGCTGATTTGGAATGTCATCTGTACCGAAGCTGAGCATGTTAATGAAATTGCAGCTGTGACACTTCCTAGGGCTGCCTTTGCTACAAGTTTGTTCTGTACAGTGCCAATGAAAAGATGCTTTTAAAACGTAATCTACATCATCCATTCATTCATTCAGCAAGTGTTTATTTGGTACTTCCTATGTGCCCTGCTCTAGGCTGTAGGGGGACAGCAGTGAACAAAACACCAAAAAAGTTCTTGCCCTCATCTAGCTTCCAAAATTTCTAGTGGGAATAAGCAGACACTTGAATATACAGCACATCAGATGATGGTAAGCAATGGAGAAAAAGAAAACCAGAAAGGAGAATAAGGAATGCCAGGGTGGAGATGAGAAAGTTTCAGCCTTAAAGGGCACATTGGGTCAAAATACCTGAAGGAAATAGGGAGCAAGCCTGTGGATATTTCGGGGAAGGAGATTCCAACGAGAAGGAACAGTGAAGACAAAGACCTGAGGCAGCAGTGCGCTTGGCATGTTGGAGGAAGGAGGAGGAAGCTCACCTTGGGAGCAGAATGAGTGAGAGACAGGAGACCGGGGAATGGTAATGGGAGAGGGGCCAGTAATATTGTGTTAGGCCTTATTGGCCATTGTAGGGACTTGCCTCTTACTCAGAATGAGAGGGGAAGCCATTGGGGGTTTTGAATTGATGAGGGACAAGATCTCACTTCTACTTTGAAAGGATCCCTATGGTTGTTCTGTTAAAAGTAGACTGGGGTTTGGTGGGAAGGTGCGGCAGTGAGAAAGGAAGACACAAGAGAGAGGCTTTTATCCAGACAAGAGTTTAGGGTGGTTTGGTCAAAGGTAATAGGGGTGGAAGAGTTGAGAAGCTTTGGATTTGAGATACATTTTGAACACGGAACTAATAGTAATTGCTGGTGAATTGGATATGTAGGTAAAAGAAAGGAATTCAAGATGTTTGGCCTGAGGGTTGTAAGGATCCATTTACTGGCTTAGGGAAGACTGCAGAGGAGCAGATGTTAGCGGTTGAAAGTCATGTGGGAACAGATCAAGAGTTTGGATTTGCACATGTGAAGTTTGATATGTCTTTTTGACATCCAGTGGAGTCTGGAATCCTGATCCAGGCTGAAGTTTGCAGCCTATGGATGTCATTTTAGACTATCAGATTGGATGAGATCGCTAAGGGAATGTGTAGATACAGAAAAGAGCTCCACAGACTGAGAACCTGAGATTCTCCAGAGGACAGAGAGGATATGGAATTATTTTAATAATGAAATGATACGAAAGTCTAAATCAGCCAGACCTATGGCCCCCAAACTTGCAAGCCCGTATTCTTCTCCTATCCCACAAGGTTGAAGTGAACATTAAATCAGAAAGTAGATGTGAAGACACTTTGAAGTATTAGAAGAAGAGTCTGGCAGTTATTTGGTATCTCCTATGTGCTAGGCACTGCATTAGGCACTTAATTTGCCTTATTAATGCATGTAATCTTTACAATAGCCCTGCACAATAGCTATGATTGCTCTCATTGTCCAAACTAGAAAACCAAGCCCCAGAGAGGTCAAATAACTCACCCCAGTTCGCATACATAGCAGAGCCAGTGCACCATGGCTGAATTGTCTGCCTCCAGAGTTCTCTAACTCCACCGCAATACCAGACCTGGCTCTTTAACCTGGCTCACATTAGAATCACCTGGGAGCTGTGCCGTACTAGTGATGTCAGGACCCTCCCCAACACCTGTTAACTCAGTCTGTCAGGATAGGCCCAGGCAGCATAGGTTTTAGAAGCCACCCAGGTGATTCTAATGTGTGGCAGAAGCTAAGAACCACTGCATTTAGACTCGTTTACTCTGTATGCATTTATGTTCTACTAGGTTCCAAAAAGAATGCGAGATGGGTTATACCTACCCATTGATTACCAAAACTGACCATTTGTGTACCAATTCTGAACACCAGAATTAGTTGTGCCATAATTAGATATGTTAAATATTCAGAAGAGAAAACAGAGGAGAATAGAAAAACACAATTATTTTCAGAAGTGACTTCCAGGGTTTTTTAAATTTCTTCTGCCTAGAAGTCTTCTAAATGAGGTCCTAACTGCCAAATGTTTATAATTATTGAGAATAAATAAAGGCCAAGAGTAGATTATCAGGACATCATCTAGGTTAGATAAACCACAGAAACCTGAGTCAACCTTTTTAAGAGACATGGATCTAAGAACAAATAAGTCTGGTTTTTAATCCCCAAATCAAAACTGCCTCATTCTTTTATGTCAGAAGAAATCTCTTCTGAGGCTTCTGTTCAACATAAACACAGTACCATGAAAAGGAAAATTACCGCTGGAAGGTAATTAAAGGTCATGTTGACAAAACCAAACAAAATGTATATTAAAAATCGTTACTGTGCATTTGGGTCACAGCCTACTCACATTTACTTTTTAACTAATATTTGGAAGTCTTCTGAAAGTTCCAATGTCTAAAGATGAAACTATCAATGCAACCTTTTAGGGAAAACTACATCTAGGTTGTGGGGCAGTGGCAGAGTCAATGAAAGCTCATGTCACACCATCCGGCTTTGTTTTGCATCAGACTCAATAGGTTCAAGTGTTTTTCTTCATTCATATAAAAATACATCTAAAAAACTCTGTAAAATTGGACAACAGTTCCAGAGCCAGTCAGAAGAGGCCAGTTCTGTGTTGGTGACTATGTTAAATATATTCTTTTGATCTTGCATTATTTTTGTCATATGAAATTCTCATTCTATTTTTGATGTTTTCACATCCTGTGAGTATGAACATTAGCCAGATTGTCTCTTTAGAAGACTAAACAACTCTTCATTCACAGCCTAGAAAAGGAAAAAGTAATCTCACTGCTTCCTGCTAAGTTTGTCTCCATAAACATGGTGACCCCTCCTGGAAGACACAGCCAGTATTTGAACAAAGACTTCATGGCTCAGTTCTTTAATTCATTCTTGAATTCCCTGTTTGCTAATTACTCCTACAATGCTGTCAGACAGGTGAGGGTGTACCTGATCTTCTGAGGCAGAAACCTTCAATTGGTAGAGTTAAATCTTTCATTGTCAGCATCTGGTGAGTCGGCTTAGGCCATTCATTAAACATCTTTTCCAATCAGAGCATACCTGTTTCAAAACAGAAGCAACACCAGCTGCTCATTTTGGTCTTTTCTTGCATCTTTATTTACATAAAACTTTCAGCAAAGTGATGGGGTTACAGCCTGGGTAGTTGAAGACTAAAACACAATTTTTAATTTTCCTAATTTCCTAAAAATGGTAATCAACCAACCTTCATTCAAAGCCTGCCAAGTAATAAGCACCTTTATTGAAAGGTGTATCTCTCTTGCTTTCAGATTTTTCTTGTGTAACTGTTATTTTCCTTATATTTTACCATCCATTATTCTATCTTATTAAAAAGCACCCCTTTCACCCCTTTTTTAGGGTTCCTAAGTACCCTGACAAATTCTTTTCAGGTATTTCAGGCACGTAGCATGCAGAGGAGCACAGACTCTAGAGCCAGTCTGTCTGTATTCACACACCAGCTGTGTCCTGATGCTGTGTGTGGCTTTGAGCAAATTTCTACTTACCTGCTGCCTCAGTTTCCTTCTCTGAAAAGTGAGGACAACAATGGTAGTTTCACTCATCATGGATGTGAGGAGTGGATGAGCTGATGCTCTACACTCTCAGAACAGTGCCTGGCACATAGTAAACGCTGTGTAAGTAATGGCTACAATCAATATTCTGCCTTACCAATAATAAGTGAAAACCCAAAATATCTGTGAACTCTGGATAACAGCTTCCGACGTCCTGTGTAAGGTGTGACTGCTGGAAAACTAGAACATGAATAATGGTCTCTTTTTTCTAAAGGTCTTAGATTACTGGAAAGATTGTTCCTTTCTTTTAATGATGGCCTTAGACATCAAGTTTATGACCTATCTTTGTAAATTTTCCTCCTTTTCCAGGCCTGATTCCTCTTTTTGGATAGAGGAATATTTTTGAATTCTGGTTTTGAAATATGAGGGAAGGCCAAGTCTCTTAAGAAAGTTTTACATAAACATCTACTTAGCATAGCCAAATAGCTCCTGACTACACCAGAAAAGAAGTTTGAGCTTCCAGTCTTTTTAATTGTAGGCAGGAAGCGGGGCAGGAGAGCAATAGGAAGGCTCGACCGGAAAGCAGTTTCCTAGTCAGTAGCAAAGAGAAGGTTTGGGTCCAGTTTGTGCAGCATGTTTGGCTGATACATCCTGTGTGGATTTCAACATGTTCCTTTCCCTCATATGCCACCCACAGAGATCACCCTAAGACACTTTTCAGGCTTCAGAGGTTGGAAACTAAAATTCCATTGGTACATATCTGATAAACTGGTGCAAGATTGTCCTGTTTTTCTGCCAGAGCTCTAGCAAAGGGGGTTTGTCAGACATCCCAGAGGCGCTGCTGTTGGCTTTCTATTTAGCAATTTGGAAATCCGAAATCTAAGTAGATTCGGTGAACCCAACCCTAGGACACTGAGAAAATCATTAAAGAGCTCCAATTTGTATGTATCATTTAGCCACACCTCATTTTGGATATGATTCTTTGTATAAAAAGGATAAAAATATTCTCTTATGTGTCTCATAAAGCAACATAGAGGCTCTGATGCTTGTGCTGGGGTCCTACCAAAGAATTCGGCAGTTTTTAGTTAAAAATGGAATGACACACACAAAAACAGGGAAGCAAGTGAAACATAAATCACTGGCAAGGGTAAGGCAGCACAATCTGCATATTAAAATACCATGGAGAATTTGAGCAAAAGACCAATCACTTAGATGGGTGCAATGAGAGCAGGTCACATGATCTGTGATCTTTTACCCCTTCCTGGGGGACTCTGCAGAAAGTTGAGTTGCCAGCCTTTGGAAGGTTCCAGAATGGGTTTGGAGAAAGTCCTAGAATAGACAGATTATGAACAGAATGGAATTCTGGGGGCTGTGCAGACTAAACCTGCCTGATCCAAAAAGCCACATTGTAGGCTAGTGTAGGAGCAGCACCAGACTGATCTCACAGGCAAGTCATACCCACCACCCTGTAAGGAGGTGGCCTTTCTTTTGACACCCTCTAAAAGGGAGAGAAAATTAAAATGACTGAACTGCTCACTGAATTCATTTTATCTAACATCTTTTTTCATACGACAGTGCTGCATTTTTCCACTGCCCTGTGTAATGATCTTGGTATTGGGTGGAATTGCTCTTTGCCTAACTTTGGTATGGTACAGTCTGTCTTGTCTCCCTATTAAATGAGTAAGAATGTAAGCTCCCATGAGGGCCAGGAATTTTGGTGTATTCACTGCACCTAGAAGAGTGCCTGGCACATAATGGATGAACACTTGGTGTATACCAGACATTTTATATTATTTTATTCTTTATTTTTTAAAAATCCAAAAACTGACAAAGTAGGTATATTTCATTCATGTAAAAACAGGTTAAATAATAACTTGCCCAACCAAGGTCACACAGGTGGTAAATGGTGGACATGAGATCCAAACCCAGGGCTCTCCAGCTTCTGCGCCAAGCTTCTTAACTGCTACACTGTTCAGCCTCAGGCACATTACTGGATATGATCAATGATAAATCCCTGCTTGAAACACAACTATTATTACTAGAAATTAGCTTGCTTTAGGATAGTCCTAACTGAAAGCCTTTTCTAACCAAATTCCAAAGCCCTTGTTTTACCTTATCAAGGCATCATTTCATACTCTAAAAAATGTATAATTGCCCCTTTGTTTAGTTATTTGAGATAAATCAGTGGCTGTGAGTTTGACTTTCTGTGACTATTTTGTCTCTGAAGAGAAAGTCTGTGTGTATGTGTGTGCATGCATGCGTGTGTATGTGTCCATGTGCATGGGCATGTGTGGTGGGTAGGGGCAAAGAGATTGGTATTTGGTGATGTCTGAAGAGTGGCTGTGTTCCTCAATAGCAACTTCCCTCCTGGATTGCACTATGCTTAAAGGGACCATCTATACCAATGAATTTTAAAGGCATACATGAGCTTTTCAGAAAGATTCACTAAGGAGGAAGAAATAGAATTCAAATAACAGTGTTAGGACATTTGGATGGTAAACTTATGGATGTTTCTAACTAAGAACAAACTAAACAAAAGTGAGAAATCACCATGACAACTGAAGAGAGAAGCAACTGGATTCCAGATTTGCCAGCAGCTCTCTCCAAAACCCAGTGAAAAGTCAGAGAAAGCATTTAAATGGAAAACAGGTCATGTAAATTCAGGCAAATGAATCTTGAAAGACAAGAAATGATCCAGGTGATTGGAGTATACTATTTTGTGCTAAGTGGGAAAGTAAATGTAATATTAGACTTCAAAAGACACAACATGTGTTTTTCAATATATTTTCTTGCTTACTCCATACTTCAGTACTCATTTTGAATTTTGTGTTCCTTAGTCAGTCCAGTTTCTTTCCTTCCTGCCATATCAAATCTATTTTTGCCCTGTGAAATATAATCCTCTCCCAGAGCAGTATGTGAATGCATTGTCTTTTAAGTCTAGTGAAGCAACTAGTATTTGTTCTAAATCCTATCTTTTTCAATGTAGGAAACATTACTTTAGCACCTATTCATAAATAACCAATTATTTATGTATTGAGCACCAGCCCTGTGCCTAAATGTTGCAGGAAATTAAAATTAAAATATAGTATTTTGCCTATGTTCAGGAAAAATCAAACCCTACACAAAAGAAAATAATGGCAACATCACCAAAGGCTAAATTATGTGGTGCATCTAGAACGAGTGCCTTCATTCTTCAAAAAAAATGAAGAAATCAATAGGAAAGCCACCTTCATCATGGAGGAAAATATAAAACTGAGCCTTGGTGACCCCAAAGGATTTAGGTATACGGAGAAAAATGCAGGGCTCAATTTTAACAAAGATTAAAAAGTGCCAGCCCTGAGCCAGTGACAGCAATTGTCAAGTGAAAGTTTGGTTTAATGGAGTTAACACAGCTTGGAGATTAAAAGTAAACACACTGGGGTCCAATTCTGCCTGCACTGCATACCAGAGTAGGCCATTAGGCAAGGTACTTAACTGCTCTAAACCTCAGTTTCCTCATCTTTTAATGGGAAAATTACCACCTACTTCCTAGAGCTGTTGTAAGGCTTAAAGGAGATGATGCAGGCAGAGCACTTAGCATCCAGTAGTGCTTACAAAATAGTGGTAGTAGTGATTGTTTTTTACTGAAGTAGAATAAGTAGAGGATTTGATGAATGGATGCTGGAAAGTCATTGGAGTTCTTGAGCGGGGTATTGGCTTTAATGAATGTGGATTTGGGGAAGATTAATCTGGCTGTGATTTGTAGGATTGATGAGGGAAGAGTCTGAAGACAAGGAGTTATGTCAGAAGGCTGTAAGTATAATCTTGGCTTAATTTTATGAGAAGCTGAATTAGGAAGATGGCAGTGAAAACTGAGGGGAAAAGGGACTGGTAAATGAGGAAAAAAATCTACAGAATTTGGTAACTTAATCTAGAGGTGGAAGGACAAATAGAATTTGTCAAAGATGATCCTCAAACTTTGGGTTGTAGAAAGTAGGTAAGCTAGTGACAGTAGGAGTTGCAGGGGCTGTAGGAGTTGCAGTTGCAGTAGGAGTTGTGAGGGGCTGGCACTCACCCCTCTAATTGTGGAAAGCCAACATGGTCAGGACAAATGCTATGAGAAGGCAGCACCCAAGAAAGTAGACACCTTGTCTGGGTCATTCTCCTGATATCCCTACCACCTAGACCAGTAACTCACATATAGCAGAGGCCCAAAAAGTATTTTGTTAATGAATGAATGGTAGGAACATAGTACACCTACACAAGTAAACTCTGAACAACAATGTAAAGTAGATCATTTTATATTGTGAATAATAGAGCAGCCTTCAGTGGAAGTTAAATAAAAGTCCATATTTAATCTAAGAAGAAAAATGTCTGTTTCTCAAGGAAAAATAAAAAACTGTCCATCCAATAGAAAGTAGTTATTATTGAAGCTTGAACACTGATACAAAGGGAATTTTTTAATTCAGAGAACATGAAATAAACATATTTAAAATAGAAAAAAAACTTGTTCTTGTACATATTGTTTTATCCTTTCCATCCTGGGTATAGGATAAAAGAAAATCCTTACTTGCTTGTTAGAAGAAGAAAGCTCTTACTTGAAGTTCCTACTTGGCAGATGTCAGTTGAAAGCTCTGCTTATGGAATATGCTGCAGTGTCAAACTCTGTTGGATAATTTTAGACAAATGTGTCATGTGTGACATGGAAATATGGCATGCTGTACATTAGTGATTTCCCAAGTGTTTGGATCAGGTAGTAATGTGCTGAGAAAGTGCTCTTTATCTATCCACACAGTGTACTTGTAGAGCAATGGGGAAATGCTTTTGGTGGAAATTACTTTAGTCAGAAAAAGAATCCATTTACAATATGTGCCTTCTAACATCTTTCAGACAATGCATTGTATTAAAGAGGCATTTTTTGATTAATGTTTTATAAACATTTTTCAGCATGACAGCTTAAAGTCCCTGTAAAATTGTAAATGCGTGCATAGTGTTCACTTCCATAAAGTCAAATGCCATCTCATAAAGTCTAGTTGAATCCTGTCAACCATGGTGACACAGAATCAGTACCTGGGAGCATTAAAATTAATTTGCTTCATTTATATTACCGCAGTGATAGCAAGATGAAAAGAGTCCTATATTTAAATTTTACTTTAAAAGGAAAACTCTTTCTAGTAAGTTTGTTTGGGTTTTTTAATTATTACTATTTTTTTTCTAATTAACAAATGTAGTAAAAATGGAGTGATAGTCTGCACAATAACTTTGTGACAGAATCTGGAAAAATACAAGTTCATTCATTCAACACACTCCTTTTGACCACCGACCATATGCTCAACAATGAAGAAGAAACCGTTGCTGACCCTAAGAAGCTTACAGCTTGGTAAAGGAAATGCACGAGAAGCAGGCAATGATAATAAGGGTAGTGAAGGTGAGGCTGGAATGCCCTGGCCTAGGTAAGCATGGAGTGGAAAGGATCTAAAGGCCACCTTGGGACTCTGAGGATGGCTTCCCAGAGGAGGCAACCTAAGAACTGAGAGCTAAAGGATACAGAGGAGTTGAGTGGGTCATGAATGGGTGATGAGCATTCTAGGCAGAAGGAGCTCAGGTGCAAAGCCTAGGGGCAAGAGAGAGAATGGCACGTGGCCAAGGATGGGTGGGAGGACCACAAGGTGCCCATCATGGCTGGAGCGCCCAGGTCAAAGAGCAGAGTAAGTAGTGAGATTTAGAGTGAAAAAGAGCAAAATCCTGGGGCAAGTCATGAAGTCCTCTTATGCTCTTATGCCACACTTAGGGATCTGTCTTGTGATACACTTCTGCATGATGTGACACGATCAGATTTGCACTTTAGAATGTTCACTCTGGTCACAGAGTAGAAAATGGCTTGGACAGGACAACTCTGAAGGCAGAGAGACTGGTTTGAGACTGTGGAAGAGGTGCTCTTAAACGAAGGTGAGGGGGATGGAGATGTGAGTGGTCACCCATGTGCCCAGTAAGTTATGGAAATGCAGGGTTAGGTCAAATCATGCTTCCCAGGATTCCTAGCCCTTCTACAGAGTACTTGATCAGTTACATGAGTTCTAATTGAATAAATCAGCGAGCAAGTGAATTAGTAAGCAAGTGAGTGATGAGGACAAAAGAGTGGTGCATTACATAGTCTTCTGGAATAAGAGATGCAGCTGATTTTCTCTGATTTGATGTGAAGGGCAAATGTTGCCAAATTCTTGGCTAACAGACAGAAATCACAGTGTGGTAAGTGCAGTGGCTTTTAGCAGGTTCTCAACCTCTCTCAACAATTGACATGGCCCCCAAGTTTCCAGTTGTTGTCCAGATAGTGCTGCTAACAGCAAAGATGCCTTAGAGAAGAGATATTGAGCTCACCACTTCCAAATGATTGCCACCATAGCATGGAAACTCGAACATGGAAAGTGTTAACTCTCACTCTGCTTATCCCAACTTCTCTTTCTATTCTGATGTTGGAGAAACTGAAGATGTACTAAGTAGATGCTTGGGATTGCAGGGAGAAGTGGGGGAGAGGTTGAAAGAAAGCAAGGAAAGAAAAGGTTGAGATAAATAGATTTAGAAGAAACTCTAATAATTGAAAAGGAAAGTAGATAATTGAATGATTGAAAAGTAAGGAAAATTTTAAGTCCATAGAGCAGTGGGGGAAATGCTTTTGGTGGAAATTAGTCAGAAAAAGAATCCATTTACAATATGGGCCTTCTAACATCTTTCAGACATGCATTGTCTGAAATAAAATAAAGTTTCCTAAAACAAGTAACATATGACTCGAGTCGCTGGAATGGGCCTCCCCCTGGCGAGTGATTGACTTGTGAATCCACCATGTGAGAGCGGCATAGAGAGGGTACATGAAAGAGACTTGGACCGTGACCTCTGGGAACTATTTTTTTCTCTGATATATTATTTTCAAATATATTTTTAACATTATTCACTTGTAGGGGTAGAGATAGGAAATTTGATTAATGACTAGCAAGAAGGTTTTGCAGGCACATAAAGTGGTAGGGGGAAATTCCTATTTAATTTGACAAATTTCTGCCACAGCTGCAAGTGATCGTGGATCCCTTCTCTTTTTCAAGCAAAGGGAATGACTGTTATACAAGGCAGAGTAAGAAAAGGGCAACCAGGGTCCGTCAGGAAAGCAGAAATCACCCTTTGAATACAGGGAATTGATTAAATAGTGTTGGAAAGCTGAAAAGGGAAATGGCGACAGTGAGGGAACAAGACAAATAAATGCAGAAAGTAGCTGGAGCTGGGGGAACAAAGGGAAGAAGTTAGAATTTTCAGAACCTAGAAGCTTGGAGAAAGAGGCAGCAGAGCAGGTTCTCAGACATCTGAGAAGGGACACTGCCCCGCTGGTGCTGTGGCCCTCAGGGGCACGATGAGTTATAGGCTGGAGCCAAGTACCCCTGCACCGGTGAAGGGGCCTGGCAGGAAGCCCAGACTGGAAAGAAATTCCTCCTCCTCCTCCAGCCTTCCTCTGGGGCCCCTTGCAAGGAGCAGCTGACCAGAAGGACAGGTGTTTGCAGAGTCCCAGCTTCCTCGCAAGAGCAGCGGACAGAAGAGTGTGTTTGAAGGAGAGAGATAAGAGCTGAAGAACCAGCAATGGCCAGAAGAGAACTTCCTAAAACTTGACATTAGGGTCCAAAGAAGGGAGAGATCATTTGTCCACCTTAAGCTTCTTGAGGATCAAAGCTATGTCTTTGAATCCATGGCTTCCTTGCCACTATTGGGGTAGCCCTAGCAGTTGCTTTTGACACATTTGAAATCACAGGGATGTCCTGGTGTGGGGAGCTGGGGAGTTTGACACCATGCTGCCCCTGGAAGTGCTTCTGGGAGGTCTTCAAGGAGAATGAGTTCCAAAAGGACGGCTGGACTTGAAAGTGTTTTGCATGCCAGGCCCTCTCCCTTTTCACAGCAGCTGCAGTGCCCATGGCATCTGGAACTGACCTTACCTGATACGGAGAACTGGAAATTCAGGTTGCCTGAGTCGCAGTTTAGAGCCTACCACTGAGAAATTTTCCTGACCACTAGGTGCTTCAGTTTCCTCATCAATAGAACTTTTTGTTTACTTATTGTAGCAGCAGCATCTGGGACTATCTCTATGGCTTCCCTTCTGAGATCACTTAAGCTTGCTGAAGAATGAATGACACAGAGCCCAGATTCTTAGCTAAGAATGGACAACATAGGTGGTTTAGCCCAGCAGCCTCAGTCCTCGAATCTGGGGTCAGGAAGTCCTGCTCTGGTCATTTTTAGGGACAAAATGTCATGATACTTCTATCACTTGCTCCCTTTAGCCTCACATTTACTCCACTCCCATCCCCCAATGTCTTAGCATCATCTCTTTGGGCCAAGGAATGAATAATGTTTCTTGGAAACAGGAGGAGTTGTGTTCAGATTTTATTTTCTCATTGTAACAGCTTTTCAAAACTATAGTATCAGATGCTGCTTTTCAACAGTAGATTTTTTTTTTGTTTTTATTTTGATGTTTAAGCATTTATTAATTCTGATTTTGCATTTTTTTATTTTGATATATTTTTCCTCTTTTCTTTCTTTCTTTCCTTTTTTATTATTATTATACTTTAAGTTTTAGGGTACATGTGCACAATGTGCAGGTTAGTTAAATATGTATACATGTGCCGTGCTGGTATGCTGCACCCATTAACTCGCCATTTAGCATTAGGTATATCTCTTTTTAAAGCTTTTTTTTTTTTTTTAAAAAAAAAAAAGGCCTTCATTTTTTATATTAGTATAAAGACAGAAACTGCAAAAAATCTAAGCATGGACTTTAGAAGCTCTCAGAGACTATGTTTGGGAAGAGTTAAGTGTTTTCAGTTTATGGCAATGATATGTGAGGCTGTGAAAAAGAAAGCAACCATGAAATACATTTTTGCATAAAGGTTTGAAATGTATTAGAAGGTAAAAATAATTGAAAAAGCTAAGCCTTCCTTGTTGTGTTCTAATAAAAAGTTATTTATGTGCCATCATTGTACATGATTAGGAGCTTAGGTCCTTTTCAGAGGCTGTTATCAGAGAAACAAGAAAGCTAGGCTATTAAAGCTATTCAGTTGAAGAAGCTGATACATACATAGCACTTCTGAAGACTGTGGCTGCATTAAAACAATTAGTAATAATAGTTAGACTGCTAATGTCTGAACTGTGTTAGTTATAGAAGGTCAAAAATTATGCTCTATAGGCAGCAGCTTATAAAATATACACACCCAGCCCTTGGTATAATAGAATAGTAGATTCTTGAAGTAGTGTTCATTTGAGTTCCATTAAGACATTCACTGTGGAGTTTAAACATTCAGCCCTGATTTTTGAGACAGGGTTTCACTCTGTCCCCTAGGCTGGAGTGCAGCGATGCGATCTCGGCTCACTGCAACCTCCACCTCCCGGGTTCAAGCGATTTTTCTGCCTCAGCCTCCTGAGTAGCTAAGACTACAGGCGCACTACAGTGCACCACCATGCCCGGCTAATTTTTGTATTCATCTTCCATAGACCAATCTGTATGAGCCTTACCTAATGATCGTAAAGCACTTTAAGATCCTTGGCCGAAAGGGAACATACAAATCCTTTAAGGTTCAGTTGCCCTCCTACTTATTGCAGTGTGTACCATACGTTATCTTACCATATTTTTTTACTCTCAAAAGCAAGCTTTGGGACTTTGAACTGGTGCCAAGCAGGCCTCCCTAAAGACCAACAGGCTATCTCACTACTAAGCAAGAAGAGATCCATTTTTAGCATCTCCCTCACCAATATTTTTTGGCCTTCTTAAAGCAACTCCATCACACGCAATCTTCTCTCCTCTCCTTGTTAGATAAGCTTCTAATTTGCCGTGAGAATTATTGGTACCCTCGAATACTGACCATCTTTCCACCTTATCCTAGTTAGAACTTTATGTCATGAGAGGAAGATGGAAAGTTTTGGTGACCCATTTCAGACTTTCCCATTTCAGAATAAACATGAGAAAATATGGTAATAACCTATTCCAAAGTTCTGATTTTGATGGAGTATGCCTTTAATTTGATGACAGACTGAATTTGGTTTAGGTTTTCTGTCTTCTTTGTTCAACAGGAATTCCGATGCTGAAGATCGTGTTTGCAGGCCATGAGCATCTCTCTTTAATATCTGTACCCTTGCTCATCTACCACCCAGCTCAGATCCTTCTGGGAAGTGTGTTGGTGCCAACAATCAAGTCTTGGATGGTATCAAGGCAGAAGGTGAGTCCCCAGAAAGATCTTATTTGGATCCAAGTTAGATTAAAGTGCTGTTCCTGAATCTGAACTGTTCATACACTTTCGATTTTGCTTGCATATCTTTGTTTTCAAGTACATATTTTCTTACTTAAATACAATAATAATGGTGCACTGATCCATTCCAATTTGAACAGGAGAGTTGAGGTTAAAGATGTTAAGTTGTTTTATAAAAGACAATTAACATGCAGTTTTTACAAGCTCTTTTTAATTCATTCATATTGAAGGGCATATTATATGGGGTAAAGGTTCAGTAAATATACTCCAAATAGATACCTGCTCCACTCTGGTGCATACCATCTTTGCCTCACTCAGTCTTTCATCTGTGTCTTACTTCACATGCTTTTCCAAATAAGGTAGAACCTGGCATTATCCAGGTTGCCTACTTTATTTTTAATTTTCCAGACATATAATAACCTATTTGTACAGCAAAGCTGCATTTGGGCATTAAAAAATAAACTTTAAGTAGCAAAGAAGTCCATGCAATGTTAATTTCACCACACTTAGAATCTTGTACACATTAGATATTTGTGGATTTCATTTCCTAAATTATCAACAAAAATAAGTAAACCAGGTGATTCACAAGAAGTTTAGATGGTGCATATCACGTGGTAGCATTGATAGAACTGACTCCTTCCCAGTGACTTGGACATACCAGGACTTATTTTTGTCTATTCACAAAGTAGTGACTGTTATCAGGAGATGTGTGGGAAGAAGAGGCATCCAATGACAAGTGCCCTTGGTCATGTTCTTAATATCCTGAAAATGGGATGGCCACAGTACCACCTATTGAGCACTGTGTGTGCTAAGCACATCCTATCCTCTACCTGGTTCAGAGGATGGATCTTGGGCCAGCCTGCCTGGGCTCAGAGCTCAGGCTGCTGGCCTTCTCATCCTGTAACCTGGGGCATACTTTACTTCTCTGTAGCTCAGTTTCTGCTGACTAATGATAATATCTACACCCTAGGGTTGTAGAGGATTACGTGATGAGTGTTTGATAATGCTAGCTGCCATAATTATTATCATCATTGTTCATCATTATCTACAATGATGTTCACTGCAGGCTTTCCTCTCTCCATTTTACAGGTTAGGAAACAGGCTCAGGGAGTCGAGCAGCTGGCCTGAGACCATAGGGTAGTTCAGCCAGTGCTGGAGTTAGGACCTGAACACTGGGCTGTTTGACCCCCAAAATCTTTTCCCAACACCATGATGACACTCCAGATAGAAATGTAACATCACTTTTAGAAGGTTTGCCCTAGGCCCCCAGGATCCTACCTGAGAAGTTCAGCCCATCCAACATGTTCACTAATTCAGTTATTTAACAAAATGTTAACATAAAAAAGATTCCTCTTCTATGCTGGGTACCACTCCAGGTTCTGAGCCTCCTACTCAGAGTTGGTTGTGGAACAGTTCAGTAACTTTTTCTTTCTTTTACTATTTATCCCCTTTGAAATTTTCTATTTCTATTTATGCTTATGTTTATCAATATGTATGCAATTGTCAGTCAGAATTTGTACATATAAATTTTGACAAAGAATGAAGAAAATTATTTGAAAATCCTAATACTTATCAATATTATACAGCCGTAGTGAACAGCAAATTAATCAGAGTGAATTTTTCTTCCAAACATTTAAAAGCTCTAGAATTTGTTCTGTAGAATAACAGAAGCATTTCCAAAAGGAAGACTAAATTGTACAATGTTGTTCATTTTTCCTTTGTGTAGAAACTACTCCAAACCAGGGAGCCACTGGCTAACTTGAATAATCCAGAAGGCTTGGAATATCTATCCATCAAATTTGGGCATTAAAATAAATACCAAGAGTCCATCCTCCAGGTATCCATGAGTGCCTCCTCTGCTTTGCACACAGTACTGATTGAGACCCAAGGCTACCATCTAGTGCACAGGGGAACCATATCAGTAGCCAGGCCAGGTGCGGGAGGGGGAAATGACAAAGTCTGCTGGCCAGAGACGTGGGCAGGGAAATCTGTTTGTATCCAGAGGTTTGGATTATTGGTTATATGATGGCATCTGGGTGGGCCTCTTCTTCCTTCTAGTAGCATAAATTATCTGGTGTTAATTGATGCTTTCACTTTGCTCATGGATACTGTCCAACTCTGAACATGTTTTCCTTCCTTGTAGGGAGTGAAGCTGATGAGGCCGACAGTATAACAAAGGAAGTGGACTTTCTGTAGTGATGTATATATGTACAGGATTGTACATACTAGCAATTCTGAAGACTTGTACTTGTGAATGTTGCCTCAATGCATATTTTATTTTTTTACATAAAAATATGATATACCTGTTTAAGTGCCTTAAAATGTATTTGACAAGAGCATTATTTCCAAAATATGCTTTGTTGATTACTGCCAGAGGTGGTACAATATTTGGGGGTTAATTTTGTTTTCCTAATGCAGGAATCAGTCATGGTAAGTGACAAAAAGCAAACATGCTTTCCTACAGCACCTTTGTGCAATACAACCCTATAATAGTTACTGTAATGTTTGAAATGAGGTCACACCATCAGGAAAATGCCCTTCTGATGACAGTGAAAATTTCCAAAGTCTTATTCATGCATACTTTGATTTACTGTGTGATTCTTTTTTTCTACGACTGTGACATGCCTCTTCCTTATCAACTCAGCGGGGGTCATAGATCGAATAGATGCTGAAAAGCGTAAGATATATGCATTCCTTGACATCATTTTTAAAGACATTCCTTCAAATAGTTTCCACACAGAAATTCCTCACTCCCATTATGAGAGATTGTGGTTATATGTCTTAAATTTATTATAAGCTGCTTCAAAGAAAGGGCCTGAATGTTTGAATTATGAGTGAAATCATGTGAAATTTTGAGTTAAACTCTGTGATTTGATTTTCAGGGTCTTTAAAATATATCTTAATATCTTCTTCCTCTTTATTCAATAATTTCTTACACTTACAGACTCATAACAGACAAATATGAGGCACAAAAATGTTACAATCAGTTTGAAAGCAGCATCAATTAATGGTAGATTCTATTCACATTCCACAACCCAGACCAAATTTTTTTCCTGTTACACAAATGTGCTGAGCACTTTCCAGATTGCCCCTGTTGGCCAAAAGCAGCCTGTTACATCCTGGAATTAAGCACACTTAAGGTATTTGAGACAATTTATTAATGAAAATTTCCTTGACAGATTTGACAAATGTTGGCAATATTTTTTTAAAAGTTAAATCATATTGCTTTCATGAATAAATGAAAATATAAAGGTCATGGATGCAAACAAATGTTACATATACACATTCTGTCTCTCTAGATGAAAAGAACATGCAAAACCATTTAATAACCAAAATATCAAGTAAAATTAGTTCCCAGCTGGGCAGCAGCTTTCAAATGAGTATCCAATATTTGCTTCTGCTGTAGCTGCAAGAACTGTAACTGGACCCAAGTAGAGAATGAAGCCATGTATAGAACTACGGGAACACTTTTCTGTGTTTCCTCCATGCCGTCCTGTCACATCCTCTTACACGTCCCCTCTTGATCTGATAGACAATATTGGCATCCTGGGTCTCACTGAGGCTGTGCTATGTCCTCAGCAGCTGTTTTTGTTGTTTTGCTGTTATGCCCACTACAAAAAATCATTCCTTAGAAACTTACCAAGTTCATCTACTGTGTAAATTTTTATTATTGTTACTACCAGGTCTCATCTTTTGTCAATGTCATTGAATAAATTTCATGAGAGTTATTCTCAGTGTGAATTTTAAAGCTAATGCCAGATCCTGCAAAAATATATGCTAACCAGGCTGTAGTATACACTGTTATAAAGAATTTTACTTGTGTCTAAAACTACAGTAATTTTGCTTAGGTAATTGTGCTTACCTATGGAGCACAGGAAGGCTCTTATGTTTTGTTCCTACAAGTTTCTTTGAATTTTGGAGTAAATGCAAGTGTCTGTCTGTCATCTATCTGCCCTATCATAGAAATCTTTCTCCCTAACATTAGAATACTGATCGCCGCCCCCAACTTATCTACCTCTATTGTCTAACACCTATAGTAGGTGTGATCATGGGATAAAATTCAACTGAAAATGCTATGATAACATTTTATCTTTTGCTTTAAAAAATGTGTTTTGTTTTCAAATAATCTTTACATAGTGAACTTTGGTGGCTTTAGTGACATGTTTATGCCTATTTCTTTTTTTTACACAAATTCCTTGGCATATTTTTTCATAAAGAACAAAAAATAAAATCAAAATTTATTTTTAATTCATGCTTATTGGGATTTAATTATTCAGAGCTTAAAATATTTTGTTATGTTTATACACTGTAAAGCTATCTGTTTTATGCGTTTGTTTTGTCTAAATGTATTTATGAAAGAAATACATTAGATTATATTTATGTTTACTCATTTTTCCACCCGGGTTTTTTTTAATGGTTGTTACGAAATTAGTTTTTTGAATGGGTAATAACGTTGGTATTTTCATGTTTTTTTCTTAGTATTAAAATTTGTGTGGGTTTTTTAAAATTCTTCCGTATTCTGTTAAAAATTAACACACCTCTAGCTAATGTTCAGTGTTTGTGCTAAATACCAAATTTTTTCAAAAGGATTGGTTAAGTAATAAAGTGGATTATTTATGATGACTGGAAGATGAAAATAATTATATGATTAAACAAAGAATGTTTCAGAAATCACAAGAGAAACTGTGGCTTATTTTTAACCTGATTTCAGATGGCCTTGTGATGCCTTCCAAGTGTCTTTAGATTTCTCTTGATTCATTTCAGCACCGTTATATCATTGTTGTTATATAGATGTAAACTTCACAGTCTCCCAGGTATTTCTATGAGTACCTCCACCACACCATGATGTTAAAATCTAGAGGTAGCCCTTGCCTTTTTATGAGAGATGCTTTCTCTGCATCAGGGTTTAGGACCAAAAGGAAAACATATGCAGCAGAAGGGACAAAATGTAGATGATCTGAATTTCAGTTTTGAGAAATAGGAATGATAAACCTTAGAATGCCATTCCCAACCCCAGTGTTTCTCTGATGAGCAAGCTACCTTGTATAGAATTTCATACCTTTGTGTTCTTGTCTTTGCTGTCTTCTTGGCATAGAAATCCTCTTCCCCTGGAAGCCTGATAAAAATGTCACCTCCTCCATGAAGACTTCCCAAGCCAGTGCCAGACTTGCTTCCTTTGACATGTCCTTACAACGTGTCCCTCAAGTCTTCTGAAACCTCTGCATAGTTTAATCATTAGTTTATATTGCTGTCTCCTCCAGTGCGGTAAACATTTCTGTTTTTCTACTGTGCCTTGCACAATGCCTGGCTCAAAGTTGTAGCCAAAAAATGTGTATTGACTTTTCAAATTGTGATCTTAATAGGTAGGACATGAACCTTCACAATTACAAGCACTGTTCTCTATATTGGGTCATTATTAATTTATAAGGAAAACTGACTCTTTTACTACAATTCCTTTTGTGAATAAACTGTGAAGCACTGCCTTGTGCTCCTCATAGGAATATATTACTTCATAGCTTTGTAAATATTAACTCTCCAAGGCAAGACTGCAGGTATGATATGCAAGCAACTTTCATCTTGCATGCCTTGACAGAACAATAGGCCCTCAGTAATTTAAGCTAAATCAAGTTAGATCGATCTGAATTGATGAAAGCTTTATATACATAAAAAATAAAAGATTTCCTTATAGAAATTCTGATGTACTTACTTTAAAAACTAGATAAAAATTATCATCATCAATTTGTATACAGACAATATATGAAAGGTCTTATAAGACTTTCTTTAACAAATCTTAGTTGCACTATAGGACAGTTGTTCTCAAATGTGAGTAAAATGCAAAACCCATTTAAAGGGAAAAAAATTTTGTAGACTCTGGAGAACTTCTCTTCAAACCTGATTATGAGAAACTCTGTATTAAACATTGAACACTGTCACTCTAACAGGGTGCAGTGTGGTTGTCAACACGAGTGCAAACAAAGGCACTGAAATCACAGGGCCATGCTGGATCATAGGGTCCTCATCCAAATCAACTGAAATGGGCTCTCCCAGATCTCCACCCACTTCTGAACTCTCCAGCATCTCAAACTCCATGGCTGTTCTCTTCTGTGCACTTCATCCACCCAGACATGGAATTCAGCTCCAGTTACTTGATCACTACAGAAGTCCCAACACACTGAATGTCTGGGGATGTACAGACTTTTTTTTTTTTGAGACGGAGTCTCGCTCTTGTCGCCCTGGCTGGAGTACAGAGGCGTGATCTCAGCTCATTGCAACCTCCGCCTCCCGGGTTCAAGCGATCTCCTGCCTCAGCCTCCCAAGTAGCTGGGATTACAGGCACTTGCCACCACGCCTGGCTAATTTTTTGTATTTTTAGTAGAGATGGGATTTCGTCATGTTGCCCAGGCCAGTCTCGAACTCCTGAGCTCAGGCAGTCTGCCCACCTCGGCCTCCCAAACTGCTAGGATTTACAGGCATAAGCCACCACGCCCGGCCTGGGGATGTGCAAACTTAAATGACTACTGTACATCCTGTTTCTGCCCATCTGCCAGCTACCCGCCATCTGGAATTTCTCACTGAGCACCCCTCCCTCCCCAGAGGCTCCATCTACCTGCCCTGTTACCTGCTCTCCCCGCCCACCTCCCTTCTTTTATCTTCTCTTCCCAATCCCAAAATTCACAAAAATGCAGCTAGCTCTGTTCATTCTCTAACTTTCCAAATGTGCCCTAAGATCTACTTGCAATGGCCATGAGAAGCTTTAAAAAGCCATATTCCCTGAGATGGCTATATAACCTGACAAGCATCATCACTTCTACTTCCCTCTCATTTAGGCGAGCTCACATTTCTGAACTTGGAATGAGGCAATATGAGGATTCAGGTATGTCCTGGACAAGCTGTACCCTAAATGTCAGGGAGAGAGAAGGGAATATTTGACTTTTAAATACAGTAGAAAAACAAGCAAATGATATAAATGGCTAATTTATAGAAGACAAAATAAAAACAAATAATAGACATTTTAGAATATTCAAACTTACCATGGATCAGGGAAATGTACATTTAAATGAGATACTATTTTTCACCCACGAAAAAGATTGACAAAGAGTTTAAAGTTTCATAATATTCGAATACTGACAGAGTGTGGGAGAGGGCACTTCTGCCCTGTAGTGGGAGTGTAAATGAGATGGAATTGGTGGTGGGCTATTTAACACTACTATCCAAAGCTTAAATATATGTGCCCTTCAACCCGACTCTTGCATTTCTGGGAGTCTAACCTGCAGAAATAAGTGCACAAGAGTCCACTGACAAGGATGTGTTCAGAGTATTGGTAAGACCACAAAGAACACCCAAATTCCCCCAATCAGGGAAGCGTTTAAATAATCAATGGTGCATTCTTTAGAACATTTGAACCCATTTAAAGGAATGAGGGTAGACTACCTTGGAATAGCAGTATATTGTTGAGAGGGAGGAAGAAGTAAATTTCAGGAAAAAATATGCATTTTTGATCCTATTTTTACAGATCCAATATTTTCATTAACTAAAATGTTACATATGTGTAGGGACACTACATGCTTAAAAAACATTTGGAAGGATAATTATAACTACCATTTATTGAGCTCTTCCTTTATCCCTGGTACTTTTCCAGGCACTGAACATTATCTCATTTTACCCTCACCAACCTTATGACGTAGGTAATATTAACCCTGTTTTATAGATGAGAAGACTGAATCACAGACTAAGTAGCTTGCCCAAAGCCACAAAATTATTAAGTAGGAGCATTTTAACCATTTTTAGACTATATTTCACAGTGGTTACTTCAAGGAAGCAGAAATGCAGAGGTGGTGTATAATTTTATGTTTTACTTTTATCACATTTTGGAGGGCTTATAATAAGCATGTAACACAAACTGGTGTGACCTCTCCTTCTTCTTGAGGGAACAGCATAAGTCATGTCTAGGCTATTGGATGTTTGTCAAGAAAAACATCTTTTTCATCATGAGAAAGAAAGAGGAAGGCTTAAGCACAACCTAGGTGGGTGAAGGCAAGACAAGAATCAAGTTATGCTACAAAATGAGGTGAGGGGAACTTGGGGTGAGAGTAGACAGCATGGAAAGAAGGGCTGAGACGTTCAAGAATGGAGAGAAGAGAACAAAAAAGAGAAATAGAAGGCTTTAGCAGTAGACTTTTTAGCAGTATGGCTGAAGACTGAGGAGGAAAGACACAGAAATGTCTGATGGCAGTAACGGCAAGGGCCTCATGAAGACAGCGACTAAATACATCAATACACGCAGAGCATTTAGGAGCAGGCCTGGCACATACTTATTGACCTGTGTGAGTGGTGACGGTGGTGGCAATGGCAGTGGTTGCTATCAGCAGCAGCATCATTAGTTTAAGTTATTTACACTTTTTGCAGTTCTAAAACACGTGTGTCCCCTCCCTTCCTCCCCACTCAAAAAAAAAAAAAAAAAACTTTAGTGAAAATCTGCCTTACATCAGAGCTTTTTGTTCATTTGGGAGAAAATGAAGTAAAACGTTCAGCGTCCACCAAGAGGGTATATAGAGGACAGGAAGCAAGCATTCCAGTAATAAAGACACCAAGTCATAGGCAGGAATTCTGTGCATGAGATGATCAGAAGAATGGAAGCTCCTGGAAATCTTGGGGAGAGAATACTTCCCACAGAACATGGAAATCATTCTCAAACCATTACATCCAAATATAAGTTAATACATATTCAGATGGAATGGGGGATTGTAACGATAGTTGCTACAATTCATACTAGTTGCTCTGATTTGCAGCACTTGCCAATTGCTGGAGTATAAACACTCCTGCCTGGGCTGGTTTCAAGCTACCAGCACGCTGCTGCTGAAGGCAGAGTTAGGAAGACATGTGCACCATTGGCTCTCACGAGCTGGTACAGCCAACCCCAGCATACCTCTACACGACAGGCCAGTACTAAATTTTTACTCGAATTTTTCATTTAATTCTTTCAACAACCCTAGTAGGATATGTACCATTATTATCTGCATTGAACAGGTAAGGAAACAGACCAAAAACTAAG
Organism: Pongo pygmaeus; assembly: GCF_028885625.2. Lineage (NCBI taxonomy): Eukaryota > Metazoa > Chordata > Mammalia > Primates > Hominidae > Pongo > Pongo pygmaeus. Next base: position 159,142,143 of record NC_072376.2, on the reverse strand, counting down.
CAGGGAATGCAAGCCTCACAGCTCTTTTAGTGGTGGAGTTGGGATTCAAATTCAACTTTTCCTGACTCCAAGAGCCCACATGTCTAACCACTAAGTAGACTCCATGACAGCCCAAAAACCTTATAGTTCTTGGAAGATCTTATTTTCTCATGTGCTAAAATGCTGGAAAGTCGCAATGATTCTGAACTTCTTGAGCTCTGCAAAGGCTGGAGTGCAGTGGTGCGATCTCTGCTCACTGCAAGCTTCCCCTCCCGGGTTCACGTCATTCTCCTGCCTCAGCCTCCCGAGTAGCTGGGACTACAGGCGCCCGCCACCGCGCCTGGCTAATTTTTTGTATTTTTAGTAGAGACGGGGTTTCACCGTGTTAGCCAGGATGGTCCCCATTTCCTGACCTCGTGGTCCGCCCGCTTTGGCCTCCCAAAGTGCTGGGATTACAGGCGTGAGCCGCCGCGCCAGGCCTGCAATGAAAGTTTTAATACAGGATGTTCTCTCTTCATGTGGAGTGAGTCAAAAGCCCTACAACTCAGAAATTCCAGACAGTTGGAAGGAAAGAGCCTTGGGTTTCTGACATACATACCAGGTCTCAGAGTTCACTGGTAGTAAAATACAACGTGATGAGGAAATGGACCCTGCCCTCCACCCTAGAAATGGATCATTTCCCTGTTACCTGCTATTCCAAACTTGAAATTTTTGCAACGATGTTGACTTGTGCTCATTGCTGGAAGTCTGGACTCTGATTCTGTGTGCTCACAGAGAGCACTGCTGTCAGTGTGGTCTCCTGGGCTGGTTTTGCCAACATGGCTAGAACTTACTCAGTTTCTTTTCCACAAATAAATGTTTACCAAGACTTCCAACTCTGGGCCCCACTGCTATTGTTGTCTCATGTGTGGTGCATTCTGACAATCCCCCTCCCTCTTAGCAGCTAATCTATGTCCACGCCTGAGAAGTCTTGTGCATGCTGATGAAGGAGCAAACTGTCACTTGAAGAGTTCACTTATCTGCTTATGAAGCCAATGTGAGAATTATGTAACATCATAGAATTGTTATTAGGGTCGAATGAGATAATTCCAGCAAACAGCTTGTTACCGTGCCTGGCAAGAACTCAATGAGTGCCAGCTATGATTGTTATTCAACAATGGATGGGCAAACCATATTGGGTGTGTGGAGTCAGAAGTGCGTTGGCAGATGTCAGGCTCTATTCTGCATGACTTCTAATCTATGCAAAAGATCTATTATGGTGCCCATTAAACATTACTAATCAAGTCAGGAAGTGACCAAGATATGAGTGTCTACTTCATTAGTTAATGAAGACACTGGATTCTGGATTTTAAGATGGCTGCAGCAACAGGCCTCCCTGGCTTCCAGCAGGCCTCCCCAAGAACACACAGGGGCAAGTGCATATTGAAAGGTCCTCCAGGCCCACTGTTGCTGCTTGCCTTTTCCTACCTACTCCAAAGAACACCAAGTAGAGATTTTGCCCAACTCCTCCAAATGCCCTGAGTCCAGCTGAGAACCATCTGGTAATGCGGCTGACAGACAGAGCTACCCTCATTGACTCCAATTGCCTAACACCTGTCAGAGAGGAGCTCCAACTCTGGGGCTGCTCCTAGGGCAGTTGCTTGGTGGTCACGGCCCTCCCAGAGGGCTGCACCTTCTGCTCTAATTGTGTCCAGGATGAATTGTCACCTTTCCACTCCATCAGTTGCCACCGTAACCCAGGAGTGGCTGGCTGTACCCTTCCAGGCCCCCTTTTCTACTAACCCTTTTAGTGTTCCCCTTTCCAGAAAATCGGGTCTCAGATCCTTCTTCCCATACCCTATGTTCTCCCAGTGGGAACGTCTGAGCCGTTTGCATATGTCAGCCACTTTCTGTAAACCAGCAAGACCTCCCAAATCTGTTGCCCTGAGCTCATATTTTTAATTGCATTCTGGATGTTCCCACTTGGGTATCTTCAGGCACCTCTAACCCCACATGCCCTGAGTGAAAATTCAATAACCTCTTTCTTTCCCTATGTTCCATCCTCTCCACCAGCTTCCTCTGTAGGCATAGCAACCACATGGCTCTCCTCCCCCCTCAACCTTCACATCCCACCTTTTATATCCAGTTAGTCACCAAATTCTATTGATTCCATCTGCAAAACCCCTTTTTCCTCTTCTGCTTCCCACTACTACTTCCTTAAAAATACCTTTCCCAGCTATTCTTTTTTCCTACAGTGTTGCCCTTGTCCAATTCATGAAGCCGTTTGCTGACAGTTATCAATCACCTACTATGTGCCGGGCACTCTGATAAATGCTTTACCCATTTAATCCTTGCAGCAATTTTTGACATTGGTGTAATTATTCCCATTTTACAGCTTAGAATGTGGAAGGCCCATGAGACTAGGTTCCAAGTCCCACAGCTTATAAGTGGGAAAGCCTAGATTCCAGCTGGGTCTCTGATGTGGTCACCACCTGTGCTTCCCTTCACTTTACCTCTGCTCTAATTCCCAGGCTCCCTCAATGCTTCCCACCATCGTGAGACACAGGCCTTCACTTTCAAATGACAACTGAATTTCCTCACTTGCTATTGATATCACTTATCAGATTGTACCAGGTTTTCTTTGTCAACATGTCTCTTCCCCTCTAAATGATTAATTTATTCAATGGGAGCCTCATTTTGTTTATGTCTATAACGCTGATAGAACACTTGTCTGCTAGGAGGAACTTCAATAAATGTTTAATAATGAGTTAACCCTTAAGGCCCTCCAGTTCGCTTTTCTGATTCTGGAGGACAGATATTTTCCACCTGTGAAGCACTATTTTTGGAGAGGTGTGTGTGACTCTTAATTATCATTCAGTGAACGGGGGTCATCATGTTAATCATCTATGGATGCTCCTGAAAGGGACTCTTTTTTCATGAAAACTATCAGTATGAATAATGATTACAATTTCAACACCAGAATAGTTGACATCCGGAGAATCTAAACTCAGTATTACTCCAGACCCACACTCCTGGTGGCCTTTGCATGGGAGCCGTCTGGCTGGCCGACAGGCTGCACAGATCCTGAGAAGGTCAGGCCCTGGCTTCGCAGGAGCACATGGCTTTTGGCTTCACGCTAATCACACCGCAGCCCCACCGTCCCGTTCTTCTTTCACCTTTCATTTTCCATTCCCTAAGACACTAATGCATCTTCTGCTTGCCCAGGGACATCAATCACTTAGCCCCAGTGCTAAGTCAGGATCTAACCAAACTTCAGCTGCATGAGGAGAAAGCATGGGCAGATGTGAGAGAGAGTCCTGGGCCGGGAGTAACAAGGTACAGGCAGCTGGTTATTGTAAAGGGAGCCCTACATCAGGCCCTTTTACCTCTGGGTCACAGGTTCAAATCCAGCCAGGCCTCGCCTGACAGAAAATCATTACCAACTCTGTGTCAGGCTGCTTGACAGATGGGAAATGAGTTTCTGTCTCCATCCAGCAGGCAAGTGTCCACATCACACTTGGCACTAAGCAGATCTCGACTCAGTGGAGACAGAGAAGTCGTGCAAAAGTCACACAGTGTCAGGCAGGTCTCCAAGGTCGGGCTGAGTCCACATTTTGGCATCTCTGTGTGTGGGTCTGACAGCTCCTTTGTCTCACCCCTCTCATGAGCCTTTATTAATCAGCCAGTTTTGGGGTTTTTTCCCCCTCTGAAGACATTGTTTAACAAGCAGTTTGAAGTAATGGAACAACTGAGAATATCTCATTCTGCAGCATTGAAATAAGGTCAGCCAAAATCACAACAGAAAAATATCTACAGCGAACATTTTTATCCTTGGCCCTAAATTGGGTTCAATCACTTAAATGCTTCAAAATTTTCAACACTGTAATAATAAAGGAAACTAATTTCCAGAGGAACCTTCGGGACAGAGTCCACCTCACCTCTCCAGTCCTTCCACCCAGTACCCCACAGTGACTCAGTCCTTCCTAGAGATGCCCAAAGGCAGAGGGTTGGACTTGCAGACTGCAGGGAGTGGGAGCTCACACACGGATCTGATTCCTCAATAAACAACCTCCCTCCCAGAAGGGCCACAATGATATGGCCCTTTGCTGATATTTGCTGATATGGCAAGATAAGGACGGCTTGGCTCTGGACAGCTGATCCCATAGTGCTCTGACTGAGAGCACTCGTGGGGAGGGCCAGCCTGTTCATGCCAACAGTCACCTGCCTGGTCCTGGAGTGTCCTGTCATACTGCTCATCTCAGACTCCACAGTGATGCCTTGACTGAGCTCACTCCTTTACAGTCCAGAGAAACCTCAGCTGGGCAGGGCTGGGTTGGGCTGGGCTGTGTTGCTGGCTATGTCCACACAGAAGGCTTGGGCTACTGAAGAGGGTAGGCAGGGCAGGGCAGACTGACCTTCACCAAAAAACTCTTCGAATGAGACACAATAGGGACCTCTCTCTTCTTCCCTCCTAGAACCATCTAAGCCACCAATCTGAAGGCACTGCAAGTTTAAAAAGACCCTTTTTCCCTTCCTGTGCACCCACATCCTCAGAAAAGTATCTTCCAAACACTTACAGAGTACATTTTTTTCTTACCATAACCCCCCAGTGGGAGGAACGCAGCCACCTCTGGGTTGTTCTAGTAAATCCAGAGCATGGTTTTATTCAGCTCCACATTTCCGAACTCCATCCACTTCCCCCGGGCCGTGAAACCTGACAGCACTCCGCAATTTCATTCTTGGCCCTTGGAGAATTTCATCATCAGAGGTGTCCTGTGTAATTCCTCAGGGGAATTGCTGCAGAATGCCCCATCCTGGATCATTCCAGAAACACTCAGTCCTCCCGAGGGTCTCTGGGTCTAGACAGCCAAGCCCACTCATCAGTTTGGGTCCGTCCCCAGGGAGTTTGCAGTCCAGGGATTCCCTTGATCAGCACGGGACCGCCTGCATCTTCCCCTCTGCTGAGTGCAGTGGGCAGAATAGTGAACAGGCCCTGAGGGTGTAGTGGTGGTTCCCACAGCTCTTGTGGGAACCTGGCTTTTGGGAACCTGGCGGAGGTGTGTGGTGGAAACTTCTAAGCAATCCCTAGGAGTGAAGAGCCAGCTCAGGGAGTTCACTGTCATGTTTCTGTCTCAGGGATACCCATTTTCTCCTCCTCTCTCTACCCCCTACGCTGTGCTGGTTAGGATGGGAGCCAGTGGTCCCCTGACCTGAGCTCCATCCCACACCCTGTATAGATGAATTGGGAAGAAGAAACCCGAGCCCCGGGGGCTGCACAGAAGCGCTCCCAGGAGCACTGGCAGCAGGGCCAGGGCCTCTGCTCCTGCCTGTCTCCCCTCCCCAAATTTCTTACTGCCCTCCTCAGGGTTTTCTGAAGCAATCTGGCAAAAGAAGTCCGCAAACTCCCCGCATGCATCTTTTCTGTTCCTACCCTCTGGCTGACACACTGGTATTATTAAAGAGAGACAACCTCTATTGTATCTGCTGCCGTTCACATCCACCAGACATTTTGAATACAGATTCCCCGCGCACTGAGTGTCATGGACGAGGCTCCACATCCGCATGTGCAGCCACTAGTCCAGCATATGGCGCCACTTCCGCCAATAGGTCGAGCAGGAGCAGCCCCGCGGTCATTGAGAAAAACCCAGAACGGAGTCCAGTAAGAGGAGCCGTCTGCAGGGCACAGCTTGTGGCTCCCCTGCTGTTTGCCTGTCCCACGTTCTCTGCTGCCTTAGCCTTGAGGCTACAGAGGAGCTCTTCAGGGCTCCTCCGGGCACATCTGGCTTCTCCCAAAGAGCCCTCTGTCTGCTTTGAGATGCAGCATCTAGGCTCACCCTAGACAGAGCAAAAGGGAACAAGCCGCCCGCGCACATTTCCTGAACACACAGAAGGCTTCTGAGAGTTGCTTCTCTGCTCATACGTGGGCGTGCACAGAAGGGATGCCCTCCAAGAGGGGCGGGGCGGAGCGGCAGGCTGAGGTCTGAGCGCCGGAGACCGCCCTGGCCTTCTGGAAGGCCCTGCTGCTCCCAGGGAGGGCGCCCCCTACTGGCCGAGCCCAGCACAGAGCAGCCCCTGCTACCCCGAGACCCCCACGCGTGCAAGAGGTGGCAGCTGCCTTCGCGCTCTCCAGCTTCCTCTTCTAGCTGAGCTTCTGGAAGAACGAGTAGTTCCAAGGGAAGTCAAAGGGCTTGCCTTGACATTTACAGAGACTGTTTCCGAGGAAAGGCAAGAGGCAGCATCCTGTTCACACCGAGCCCCGAGTCCAGTGCACAGCAGATGCTCAGTAAAACGTGATGTAGGAGAGGTGAACTGATTGTAGCCCCAGCCCCACCGCCAGTGCTGTGGGACCCTGTTGAAATCCCTCCTCCTCCCTGGGCTTGGTGTCCTTCTCTACAATGGGGCTGATGATGATGACACCTACACAGGGCTGTTTCCAGGATGTAATGAGGTCACTCACATGACTCAGTGATATAAACTCTAAAGGGTGACACAAATGTCAGAGATGGGAAAGTTGAGTGTTGTGTATCAAATATGCTCCAGAAATAAGGTTGTCGTGGCTACAAAGTAGTTATAATTTCTCTGTTGACATTTTTCTATTCATCAAGTAAGAAATCCAAGTTGTAGGAATTATCTCTCCTTCCCACCACCACCAATGGAGCTCAGTAAATCTATTTTCTTCTTGGGTAAAATATATATATATATGTATATATACTATATACATATATATATATTTTTTTTTTTTTGAGACGGAGTCGCGCTGTCGCCCAGACTGGAGTGCAGTGGCGCGATCTCGGCTCACTACAGGCTCCGCCCCCAGGGTTCACGCCATTCTCCTGCCTCAGCCTCCCGAAAAAAAAAAAAAAAATATATATATATATATATATATATATATATATATATTCCCCCCCCCTAAATTGGGCTGTGTGAAAAAAAAAAAGAAGGCGGGGGGGAGTGCCTACCACCGCCCCAGACAACCCTGGCTGCACAAAATGTGCCTTATCCTTCCAGCGCCAAGACTTGGCCTGTCTTATTTACACTTATTTACATATCGAGTGAGATCTCCATGGCTGCCTGCCTGGAAGGCCTATTTTTAATTGTGTAATCCCCTGCCACCCCTCTGACCCTTCCTGGCTCTTTTCTGAGGATTTCCGGCCACTGCTAGCTTGTGAGGGAAGGGCAGAAGATGGGACTCCACGGAGAGAATCTCAGCCAAGGCCGAATTTAAACCAGGGGCCCCTAGATCAGGACCCCGCATTCCTTTCCAAGGTGCCTCTCCTTGCCCACTAGGGCTGGCCCGAGGCGGGTGTGGGAAGGCGGAGATCTGGGCGCCGAGGCTCCTTCACAGCTTGGGCAGCCAGCTGCATCCCATGTGGACAAAGGGATGGAGACGAGGGAAGCAGCTGCCTTCATGCTCCCCGGCTTCCTTCTGTAAGAATGAGGAATCGTTCCAAGTGGAGCCAAAGAGCTTGCCCTAAATTTTACATGGGCTTTTTGTTTGTTTGTTCCTTTTAAAAACAGAAACATTTCCTAGACATAGCAATAAAATATGTATCTATAAACATTTTCCAAGACTGCCCTCTAGTGGAAATCTGGAGGCAGCAGCACATCTCACAAATCAGTGCCTTAGATTCCAAACTTCTGAATAAAGTAAGCACTTTCCAGTGAGACCTCCTTCACACGTGATCTGAAAGCATATCGCATTTCTTCCACAGGACCCTAAGATGTCGCATGCCTTGACTGGAAATGAAGGCTGCCGTACGTCTTTAAAAAGAAATCATGGTTTACATTTAGAACTGAAACCATAATATTATGTGTATGATATTTTAAAACTATAAGTGCAGGGAAGTGTGTCGAATAGAACAATGGAAGAGAGCCGTTGGTTGTATCCTAGGCTGTGCATGTGTTACTGGCCAAGTGCTTTTATTTTGGCTGCGGAAGGAGCCAAGGCTGCAATAACATCCAGCCCTAAAGGCCACACACACTGCTGGGTTTTTACCTTGGAGGATGTGGGACAATGAGTCATTTGTGCCTCTTCCTGGTTCTTCCTGGCCAAGGTCAGCTTTCCCACTGGAACCAAGCAGCTTGGCCCAGGGCCCGAGCCGTCTGGAGCCTTTCAGTGGTGCAGAGCCCAGGGAGAGGGTGTGGCCCCACCCCACTCTCCCCAGATGGCCCCAGTTCAGGCTCTGAGGCAGCCCTTGTCCACATCATAAAACATTCACTCTGCTCAGTTTGGCATAAACGGCCTCCTGGTGGAGGCCTGGTGAAATCGGCCATCCTTAATAGAGGTTCCCAGGCAGAATTCTGTGAGGAGGAAACTTGAAAGGCTTCTGATCATTGTCATCCTTTCTGGTGAACTTTGCAAAGATGACTAAGTTGTGTCCGTTTATGCTGGTTCTGATACCGTGTAAACCACTGCCACCACTAGTAGTAATTAAGTAACGACCATTCATTTATGTGTCCATTCAACAAATACATTTTGAGCACCTGCTCTGTAGCAGGCATTGCTCTAGACTCTGGCCACCCAGAGAGACAAGATTCCTAATCTCATGGAAATTACAGTCTAGTGAAAAAGTAGACAATATACAAATAATATATCGTTTCAGGGACTATAAAGGAAAATAATATAATGAATAACAAGGGGATACCTATTTAGATAAAGTATTGAGGCAGAGTTTTCTGAAAAGTTACATTTAAGTAGCTACTATGTGCCACATATTTACTATATTAGAGGTTAAGTATACAAAGATAAAGAAAATACCACCTGTCCTTTCAAAGACTTCAGAGCCTAATAGAAATAATAATTTCACAAGATTTCAAACAGCTGAGCTTCTAAGACCTACTGCTCACAACAAATCTGCCAAGTAAATAATGTCATCCCCATTTTATAGATGTGAAAAATGAGTGTAAAGGATATGAAAGTACTTGCCAAAAGTTGTTGAATCTGCTGGATGGCTCACTCCTGTAATCTCAGCACTTTGGGAGGCCAAGGCGGATGGGCTGCTTTGAGCTCAGGAGTTTGAGACCAGCCTGGGCAACATGGTGAAACCCCGTCTCTACAAAAAATACAAAAATTAGCTGTGTGTTGGTGGCTTGTGCCTATAGTCCTAGCTACTCAGAAGGCTGAGACTGGAGAATTGTTTGAACCTAGGAGGCAGAGGTTGTAGTGAACCGAGATCACATCACTGCACTCCAGCCTGGGCCACAGAGCGAGACTCCGTCTCAAAAAAAAAGAAAAAAAAAAGAAAAAAGAAAAAGGTAGTTGAGTTCATCAGGAGCACTGTCAAGATTTCAATTAAGGCCTGTCTTACTCCCACATATTTTCTTTTCCTATGCCATGGTGCTTTGCTAGAAACAGGGAGACACACTCAATGAAATCCCAACATCTTTCTTAGCTCAGGGTTTTACGCAGACACACAGCACTGTCTCACATGGATTAATGGTACGCTGCTCCACTGGTCTCTCAGCATCTGGCTGAAGGACTCTTGCTAGAGTACAGAGTAGGGACTGAGGTGGCAGTCTGGCTAAAGCTCCAACCAAATACATTGTTTTACTAGCTCTCAGCAGTGAGTGGTACAGAAGAAAGGCAGCTGATTTCAGCCCCTCTCGGCCTATGTCCTGATGAGATACTGAAGTCTCCATCAAACTAACTCAGACCTAAGTCCACACCCAGGGTTCCTCTTCAGCTTTCTTTCATGAGACATCTCTCATCCATCAGCTAAAGGGACAGGACTTCTGACTCTGGGAGAAGGATATGCTTCATTTTCACAAAACTCATCTCTGACCGGACCCTGAGCAGGAGCAAGGAGGAAGAGAAGGCCATCAAAAGGGGCCCTTGACTGTTCCTCAGCCACTGGTGGAGGACAACAACCCACAGCTGGCTCCGTGCGGATAGTAAAAACTGGTGGCTTAAGCCTCCTCTCCTTTGAAAGCCATATTGTCACACCGTCTATCCCAGGAAGCCAGAGGAAGAAAATTAGATCAACTCCTTGGGTGATAGCGTTGTTGATTTAGTGTCAACTAAAAACCTTAATCTAGAAATACTAGGTTATTCAGAGCAAAGGCGTGCAGCCTGGGTTCTCAGCCTCCAAAGACTTAAGAAAAGCATTCTTGAGGGGGGATAATGGAGGGACAGGTGAGAGAACAGGACTTTCCTCCTATGCTGAGTAGCTGTGCTTTGGTTGGATTTACAACTTGGGCTTCCATTAAGAGCAGATTCTTTTTTGGATAAGGGACTTCTGATGCTTGGAAGAGAGGAAAGAGATGGGTGGAGGTGGGAGGCTGGACTAACATTTGGCTTAGTGTCAGCTCTAGGGCCAGCCTTGACATCGGATGATTTTGCCACCCTGCCACTGGCCCACTCCTTAGAGGCAGGGTCCCAACCTTACTTCCTTTTGTCTCCTCAACCTCCAATGCAAATCTGGTCCCTTGGTGGGTGCTCAATCAACATTTCTGAGTGATCCCAATTCATTCAGGTTCCAGTTGAGTCTCCAGCTTAGCATGTGTTTCATTTGGTCCTTTCAGCCTAAGCCCTCCCTTTTGACGGTTTCATTTCTTGATGTTCAACCTCTCCAAGTCAGTGTTGACCAGTGCCAGAGAAGGATGGAGACAGGGCAAAGGGGTTTCCTCCAGGACACAAGGGAGGCCTTCAGGAAGCCCTGCCCATGGAAAGGGAATCATTCTGCCTCCCTGAGGCCGCTCTCTGTAGACAATTGCTGGTTCCACAGATACAACTTCCCCTTTACACCCAGGAAGAACTGGGAACGTGCTGTGTGTCTACCGCTGCCAGAACAATGAGGGACAAAAGTGACTGGCAGCAGGGCTCTGGGAGTTGACCCCCTCCACAGATGCTTTGAATGGCCTAGTTATGTACAAATTTTTTTTTTTTAAGACAGAATCTCACTTTGTCACCCAGGCTGGAGAGCAGTGGCACAATCTTGGCTCACTGCAACTTCCACCTCCCGGGTTCAAGCAATTCTCCTGCCTCAGCCTCCTGAGTAGCTGGGACTACAGGCGTGTGCCACCATGCCTGGCTAATTTTTGTATTTTTAATAGAGATGGGGTTTCACCATATTGGTCAGGTTGGTCTTGAACTCCTGACCTCAGGTGATCCGCCCACCTCGGCTTCCCAAAGTGCTCATACTTTTGTCTGTTACAGAAATGCCTTGTTTCCCCCATTGCCCTTTCATTTAGTAAATCTACATTCCATTTCTACTACAAGCCAGAGTCTGTGCTAGATGCTGGGGTATACAGCAGAAAATAAACATTCAAGAATTCCGGCTCTTATGGAGTTTCTGTTCATCAGCATCCAGAGCCGCAGCCTCAGCCCTGGCTACACTTTAGAATCTCCTGGAAAGCCTTAAAAAATAGGGATGTGGATTGCACTCACAAAAATTGATTCACTTGGACTGGGATCCCTGTAACAGTGTTTATATGAAGAGGACTTGAGGCTAGATGAGAAGGACTCTGAGAGTCTCTGGAGAAGTTTCTAGTCTTTCCAGTTGTGAAATGACCAATCTCCCTCCTTGTTCCAGGCTGGTGGAGGAAAAGGGGATGTGTACTGCTTGCTTTTTGTTTCCTCTGGAATGTTACTACAGCTTAACGTGTCACTTTTATTTACTTAATTTCTTCTAAAAGTCAGACCTTGCCAACTGAGGTCTAGTGATCTGGATTTCAAAGATGCTCAACCTTTGCTTTCAACCACCCTGGGCCACTAATCAGCTGTTTTTGACTTTCCCCCTTCTTGTTTAATTTCTTCTCTGTTGCCTGTTCGGCAGGTCCTCAGTTTCCTTTATGGCTCTGAGACAGCAAAGACCCGCAAGTGGGAATAAGGGAACTTTCCCCTTGTAAGCCCGTGCAGCATCTCTCTTTTCAATCCTCCTTACCATTTCCACTCCCCGATCCATCCTTTCTCCTGCCCCTACTCCATTCTTTATGCTTCCTCTAGATGCGTCTGCCACTGAGGCATAGAGCCCTGGAGGAGAGAGAAGGCACCCTGTCACTAAGCCTCTGGGGTAGAGATTGCATTTCATGAAGCTCTCACCATCCTCACCCATGTTTGGCAGACAACCAGACCTGAAAATGTTTCACCAATAAGCATTACAAAGAGAAAGAAAAAGATATTTGTTTGTTTAATATCAAGAGGAGTTTATGTCCAATCCCAGTGGGTCTGAGCAAGCAGGGACTGAGCTTAAATCAGAGGGCTTGGGCTTCCATATGCCCGCCAAATCATAATAATAACAATAATAACATACTAGCACTAATGCTTGTGCTACATTTGGAGCTTGAAATGATCAGTGACATTTCCCCTGATGAGGTTAAACAGCCTGGCTCGGGGGCTGCACATTTGCATAATAAAGATCAGAAGTCACTGCCTTCTACATCTCTCCCAGCACTGGCCGCCTGGTGTCCTTGATTCAGGGACACCACATCCTAATGTACTTCCATATGCGGCCCTGTGCAGTGATTCTAACCTTTGGCTTGCATGTGAAATGTCAGCTTTTTTTTTTTCGTCTGGGAGAACAACAAATTATGTTTTTAAATGAGAAGGTGCCGCCTGTAATGGATAATATAATCTGAAAATGCAGAGGCAACATCTGTGACCCATGGTGCTAACCTAGCAAGCTCTAGTCTATTTTTCCTGCCTATCAGTTGATAGGAAAATATGACTTTCGATATGATAATTAATCATTAGTCAAAATGTATGTCTCCATTGGTTCCTTGCCTCTCAGACAACCCTGCGTAGCTGGACAATAAATCAGGGAAATACAGTCTTTATTATCCAATAGAATGTATTTCCAGGCACCCTCTTCCCTATATAAAGCAACAAAACACTTTGCAGAAGCCATCTATCATCAGGTGAGGGGGGAAGATGCTCCCAAGATGCCATTTGAAGGAAGGAAAATGCAGAGCCCACAGGAAGGAAGGCAGTGAGTTCAAGATGGTGGCTGTAAACCAATGAGAAACATCTTCTTGCCTTGGTGAGCTCCTACCTGGGATAACGACAGCCCTTCCCTCCCTTGCTGTCTCTCCTCCCTTTGGCCCACTGCTGGGGCCCTGCCACAGCCTGGCAGGTCATGCCCAGGCCTCACTCACTATGACTGACCAGTCTCCAGTGTCCTATCATCCTCCTCATTCCCAGGGTGGCTGTAAAGTGATCATTCCAGGCCATTTTTCTGCTTGATTCCTGGCTCTCTCTGGATCTGTTGAAATATTTACAGTACCTAACATGATCCAAGAGAATAAATGAGCTGCCAAGTATGGTGGAAGGAAAAGTGGTTTTGGAAGTCAGAGTGGGTCGAAGAAATCTGAGGACTCCCCAAGACTTACTTGCTGTTGGACTGACCTCTCCGTGGCCTTGTTCTCCTCATCTGAAGGCGTTGTTCATGGTTTTCAATCCCTGTTTGTTGGAGCCCTGAGTTTCTGAAGCAATGGGCAAAAGGGAGGCTGGGAGCAGGAAACAGGAGGGGAAGATATCCCCAAACCTCCCCTAGAGCATTCAGCTTTTATTGGTTTACTGACTCGGTTTTTAAAAACCACTGAGTCAGAAGACCTTCAAAGGCACTCCAATTTGTAAGCCCTGTAGTTCTCCATCTCAGTGCTGCCCACTCCATCCGTGGGTGTGGAAATCATGTGGGAAATGCCACTTCAGCTTGGGGCCTATAGTTACATGCCTTATTTCCTAGACCAGTGGTTCCCTAACAGGGGTGATTTTGCCCTCCAGGGGACATTTGTCAATGTCTGGAGGCATTTTTGGTTTTACAACTGGGGAGGAGGGAGCTACTGGCATTGAGTAGAGGCCAGGGATGCTGCTAAACATCCTGCAATGCACAGGACAGCCCCCCAAAATAAGCAATATCCAACCCCAGATGGTGATAGCATGGAGGCTGAGAAACCCTGCACCACGTGATGTAACCTGAAGGAAAGCTGCTCATGGGGAGCTTCTGAGTTGGAAAGACTCCAGTCAGCCTTCCTTCTGCCCCAGCGCAGATTGAGAGGGAAGTCTATTCTCGGTTCCTCCCTGCCGAGAACTCCCTGGAGCCTTGGATCTGAGACATAAGAGCATTTCCTGCACTGAGGACAGTCACCCATAGAACTCTTTTTAATTCACCTCTAGGAGGGAAACTTACGTTGCCTGATTCCCAAGTGTTCTGGAGCTACTCAAGGTGCCATATATTTAACTTTAATCTACACTAAGAGCTGGTGATAGTAACACCGGTATTGAACTTTTCACTTACAAATGTAACACAAACCTACTGATTACTTACTATGTACTAGGAATAGTGGACTCCAAGCCATGTACTAGGAATATAGCAGTGAACAAAACAAAGTCCTTGTCTTTATGAAGCATCTGTGTCTGGGGAAGGCAGAAAATAAACAAACACAGATAAATATATGACTCAAGTGGTTATAAGTGCTATCAATATTATTAAACAGTGTAGGAGCCTAGGTTGATTAGAGGTTGCAATGGTCAGGAGAAGGCTCTCTGCTGAGGCAGCTCTAGAAGAAAGTTCTGAAGGCTGGATGCCTGGGGGAACAGGGTTCCAGACAACAGGAGAGCAAGGGAGCTGCACGGAGCTTCCCGGAGCGCTCAGAGCAGCACAGTGAACATGCAGGAACAGGGCAATGTCAGAGGGCCAGCTCTCGCAGGACATAGCCCAATCAGATGTCCATATTTTATTCTGAGAGAGATGGAAAACCATTAGAGAATTCAGAGACAGCAACATGAACTGATTTATGTTTTGAAAGCAAAAAATCTCAGGAAAGCATCTGACAGGTTATAGTTGTCCTGGTGGCCTCAATCGTCATGGGTAGAACAGGAGTCTCAAAACGCTCCCATTTTCTTTGTGCATTTAAAGAGCAGAATAAACAAACAAACAAAACACTAGTCTTCCTTTTATCACAAATGCCTTCCTGATATGCTAAACCAGGAGCCAGAGATGACCACCCCTGGTTTTGCACCATGCCAGGGCAGATGGTGTAGAGTGCTCAGAATACTGTAAGTCTGGAGAAGTTCTCAAGTTTAATAAAACAAATTAATGCAAATTAATTTCACTTGAATAAAAGAAGTTTCTTGCCACTTTTAGAAGAGGGATAGGCTGGAGTGAAATGAAATCAGAACACACAGTCTGTGTCCCAGAAAGGCTAGGATTACTGATTAATACTGGAAGTCTGAAACAGGGAGAGGACATGGCCATCATCTGAAATTTATTCATAAATTGCCAGCCCTTCCCAGATAACTTGCAAATAAAGTGTGACACATGTCTAAATATTTACTGGTTTGCTGACTTTTTTTTTTTTTTTGCTAATTAAAATTTTTTTTTTTTAAGGAAAACAAACTGGCATAACAGCAAATTAATGCAGATAGCCTCAATAGTGGGACAGCAAGCCAAGCTACAGTCAAATATTAAGTTGTACTTTACTAAAATTGTATCTACGGGAAAAAATTAATTGGAAATATCAAAAATGGTCTCTGAATATAAAAAGATTAAGGCTACCACTACCCATGGTGTGTAGTTATTAAATTAGCACTATAGATATAAGAGCATTAGTTTAAAATAGAAAGAGTTTTCAGCAATTATTTATCCATCATTTTCCCTCAAATGTGTGTTTAGCCCCATACCTTCTTTCCTCCAAGAAGAGGTTGGCTGAGCAATTTTGTAGCTGTTCCTACAAAACACAAAAACTATTTTAAGATGTTGTATTTGAGTCCTTTCCCTTCTTCTGTTTTTTTTTTCTTTTTTTTTTTTTACTTTTCATGGCTTTGTGCTTTAGTAAGAGCCTTCAGGTTAAGTTAACACTTCCTACTCATTCCCTTCTGGGGCTTCTGTGAAGCTTAGAGGACCTTCACGATCACTTACATAGTTTGAGTATAGGCCCATGGACTCCAGCTGCCCTGGCCAAAAAAGAGTCTAGTCAGAATGCTGCAGCAAAAAAATATCTGATACGTGGTAGGAATTGTTGCCAATGACTACCATGACAACTCGTGTGGCCTTCAAGTGGCTGGGCCAGGGAAGTGAGGTGGGAAGGTTGCTTCAAGAGAAGTTGTCGGCCGGGCGCCGTGGCTCACGCCTGTAACCCCAGCACTTTGGGAGGCCCAGGTGGACGGATCATAAGGTCAAGAGATAGAGACCATCTTGACCAACATGGTGAAAACCTGTCTCTACTAAAAATACAAAAATTAGCTAGACGTGGTGGTGCGTGCCTGTAGTCCCAGCTACTCAGGAGGCTGAGGCAAGAGAATTGCTTGAACACAGGAGGCAGAGGTTGCAGTGAGCTGAGATCGCACCACTGCACTCCAGCCTGGTGACAGAGCAAGACTCCATCTCAGAAAAAAAAAAAAGGAAGAAGAGGAGAATTTGTCATAGAAAGAAAGTGACTTTTTTTCATGATCACAGAATTTCTCTAAATGGGCTACATGTAAAGACAGTGTTGCAGCTTCAGGATAACATTAACGACAATGGTATGTCAGTTTGGTTATGGATAGCTAAATATTGTGTATGCATTCAATCTTTACATCAACCAAAAGAGCTGAATGATTTTGTGATGTCCTTTTCTCTGATGAGGAAGATGAGGCTCAGAGATCTGGCTAACCCTTCTGCATCACTTTACTGTTTTGTATAAGCTGGAAGTCCATCTGGAGAAGAGAAAATAACTGACCCTGAAATCTGGAGACTCCTCTCACCTCCCTCATCACCCAGGGATGAATGGCATCTCTTCAAGTCTCACACAATCCCCCCATGGCAGATCAGCAGTCTAAGCAGAAGGGAAAGTTAATTAAAGATGGCTGCAAATCCTCTGTCACTTCTCCCATCAAAAAGTGAAATCTGTTGCCCTTCCTTTTGAATAATGAGGGTTGGTCCTGTGACTCACTACGACAACTTCCAAGGGCTAGGTCTTAAGAGATATGCAGCCTTTGGTTTTGTGTGCTTGGCACACATCCTCTTGGAACTCAGCCACCATATGGCATAAGAAGACACAAAGAACAGAAACATATTGCTTCCCACATTCTTCAGCAGCCCCATTTGGGCCCTTAGCTGGCAGCCAACACCAACTGCAAGCCATGTGAAGGAGTCAACTAGGTTGCCCCATCCCATTCAATAACACTGAGAGCAGAAGAACTGCCCAGCTGAGCCCAGGCAACCCCAGAATCATGAAAGATGATAAATGGTGGTGGTGGTGGTGATTTTATTTTCAACTACTAAGCCTGAAGGTAATTTGTTCACATCAATAGATAAGCAAAACAGTCTGTTTACATAGGAAAATTCTCTCTTAGACAGAAAAGATCTTAAAAAAGTTGCATACATGGTGCATCTGACTCTGATGTGATGTGGCCAGATGAAAGCTCTCCACTAATGGGGTCTCTCGTTTGCTTCTTGGGGAGGATGTCTTTTAGAGGGTTAGGCATGCAGAAGGGATATCTGTGGCCTTATTAGACTACAGTACATTTGTTTCTTTCCACAGCATTCCTAGAACACTTTCATTTGTGAATGCACAAATTACCTAGGTCTCCATGCATCTAATGACTGAAGCCAGGGAACAGAGCTATCTAGCCCAGAATCCAGGAGGAGAGAGTCTTGGAATTGATGACCAATGAGCTAAAGGGAGGTGTGGAAAAGGCAGGAGCTGTCTCTTTCCTGAACACTCAGTTTTTAAAAACTGTTAAATTGAGGTATAAGGAAAGCCTCATTCTCCTTGGAAAGCTACTGAACTTATTCCTCATTAAATTTTTGTGAGGGTTAAATGTGGAGATATATGCAAATTTCTTAGCACAGTTCCTGTATGAATTAGGTGTTCAAAAAACAAATATCCTTTCCGAATTTGTAGTGATTTTTGTTTCTGCATTAAAATGAATGATGACTCTATAATAGGTTTCACTCTGAAAAGGCAGCTAATTCCAATGTGCTATATTAGGTGAGCATATTTAAGAGTTGTATTCAGATCTGTTGTTTTGACCTCAGATAGTATCTGTGGAGCCACTGTTAAATCAAAGCAATCTTCATAAGGTTATGAGATCAGATAGATGGCCTTCATCCATGAAGCTTTCTTCCTGATATTCCCTGAAAAGACAAGTAAAGACTGTTCTTCAAACAATGCTGGTATAATAATGTTTTTCAGCCTGACCTTTGGCAAAAGGTAGTATGTCTGCTAGCTGTTGGGATACACGAATCTTTCCATCAAGTGTAAATGGATGGGAGGTCTCAGATCCATTTACACCTGATGAAAAGGCTTGCTTACCCCACTCTGGTGTTTATGGCCTTGTGTTGCATGTATTTGTTTTCCTAAAGATGTGTTCAATCAAGCTCTCAAAAACTTTCCTGACTTTGGATCAATTTCCATGGTGGATTTGCCAGACTGCTGAGTTGCCCAGAACACCAAATACACTTGCGTTCACCTAGTCATCCAAATCAGAACTCTAGCAAGTTGTTGAATTCAGTTTTGAAAAGAAAACTTCTTTGGGGGTGGTTTAGGAAGGCAAAGTGAGAGCTGCAGTTCTTTTTCTTGCAGGAGACACAACCCAACATTACTTTTTTTTCCCAAAGAGTTAGAAGAGATGAGACACTAAGGAGGGACAGTATTTCTATTTCTATGGCTTCCTTAAGGCAACAGAGGAAGCTTAGCGGCCACAGGGGTCTAGATAATGAGCGGGTTATACAATATTCATTGTGTTGAGTTTAAGTCTTCAAACAGAACGTCTAATTGCAAAAAGAATAAAGGAAGCTCAATTACAGATGTTAAGACAACAAAGCTCAGGAATAACTCCCTCTGTTGATGAAACTGTCCTCTCCCGGCTTCCTCCACTAACTGCATGTTCACAGAGGCACAATGAGTCCCTGTCTTCATCAGGTATTCTCATTAGCTGTGCTCTGTCTGGGACACTCTCCAGGGCCCAAGGAGGGCCACTGAGAGGTCTGGGGTGACAGTCTTCTCAGAGGACTGTTTTCTTGCTGCCCACAGAAGGAGTGATCCAGTTGTACTCTGCTTGAACCAAAACAAAACTGTTCTCCGCAATCTTCCTGATGTGCACAGTCTCACCACTGTCGCTCCTGGCAACAGCATCTGAAGCGGGCTCACTGAAGGACACTTCTGTCGGCTGGTGGCAATACTGGGTGTGCAGGTAGTGAAGGCCAGTGGCCAGGGCCATGCCCAGGGTGGCTGACAAGCAAAGCAGAATTCCCAGCTGGGGAGTTCTGAGCTGGATCCCCAGAGGGGCCTGGGCTCCCTCTAGCCCAGTGTCAGGCGGTGGGTTGGTCTGCCGAGGGTATCCCACTCCACCCTCTCTATCTCCCTTCCCTGCTCTCAGCTCCTTGTACTTTGACTGAGGTAAGAAGCCGGCAGAGGCCCTGGATGCCTCTGACTGGTCACCAGCAGCAGGTAGCCCAGAAATGCCAGAGGTCTGGAGGACGGGGGTTGGGTTGCTTGCCCCGGCCCCCTTCCCTGTGAAAGTTCCAGAGGACCAGAGGCACTGGGGATAGGTAAGCTGGACAGTGGACAGAGGAGGCTGTGTCATGGTCCTGTTAGAGGCCTTCGTCTTGTCCTAGAAAAACAAAGGGAAAAAAGAGTCAAAGGTACTGGTCTTCCTCCTAAGCTGCCACTGAATTTTGTAACTAACTGGGGTTCCTTAAAGACTCCCAGGCAGCAGCTGAAAACCCAATCTCTTTCTTGCTACTAAAGGAGCTCAAAGTAAAATGCCCAACTAGATACAAATGTACTTGTTATTGATGGGGATGGGGTGGCTAATGGAAACCCCAGAGAGAACAAGGAAACCAGCTACAAGAATAAGCTTAGGGTCCTTTAAGAGGCTTCCAAACCAAAATATCAATGGGTGATTGCATCATCTTCTATGGATGAAAGCTTTGAGTGTGTCTTTTTATGATAGGACCCATGCAAGAGGGACCATTTAACCTCACTGTAGGTTCTGATAAATGTAAGTAAGAACATTACACCATGTTTTATTTTGTGTTCCTTCTAAGACTTCAAAGGAATAGTAAATCAGTGGGCATTTATATTTTATATTGCCCATTGATCTAACTTCTGGGACCATACATGGCGTTTTGAGGTCAATGTTATGAAGGAGGGATGGAGGAGGAGAGAAGAGAGTAATTATTAACTATGGCTAAGTGAGAAGACAAGTCACTAAAACATCAATTTCTACAATTGCCGATCACTTCAGAGACACTGCATATAATGGAAACGTATTGATTAGTAGAAAGACACTGTGTGTATATTGTACTTTGCCTTCTTCTCTCTAACTTTGGCCACTAGTCTAATAGCTCTGATTTCCCAGCCTGAAACTGACCATTCTAGGATCAAAATACCAGTCGCAAGCCCACTTCACAGTTCAGGTTCTTACCTGTTCACCACCATCTGAGGACAGGCAAGTTTCCAGTGAATCAAAGCTGGGATCCTCCTGAGTTCTAAAGGGAAGAATGGAAGGGCTGAAAACAGGTCATTAAGTTTTGGACCAAAAAGCAATGTTTCCTACCACTGTTGTGTATGCAGACGGCATCAGATTCACTTGAAAAACTTCTGAGTTTGGAGTCAGGAACCATAGAGAAGAGGAAGGGGAGAGATGAGTGAGAATGGTGGCAAAGAACTCACCAAATGCTGTCGCTTATTATTTTATATAAAATATACATTTCTATATTGTTATTATAAGTATATTTAAAATATAAAAAGCCACTTTTAAAGTTTTGTTTTATTTATAACAGCATCTCAGAGATCTCACCCCATCCAAGAGAATAATTTCCCTGGGTGATTATCATACCCAGTCCTTCTGACGAGTAGCCCTTCTACATCCTGGGTTTTTCACACACTTAAGAAAAAATATGGCTGAGATCTTTTTTGTCAGACTCAAAGTGATGCACTCCAGTGTTCAGCCTAGTCCCATCACCTGTCCTGAATGGCCCACCCATCACCCTTACCTGTGATGGGTGCTAAGGCTGGGAGCAAAACTCTCTGAGGAGACTCTCTTGAGAGCCACGAGCCTCTCCAGCCTGTGGACCTCCAGGGACGGCTCTAGGGTCGGATTGCTGTCCCCGCTGGGTTGCTGGTTGATGCTGCCTTCAGTGGCTGTGTGTGAAGATGGTTGGGATAGAGTCTCTGCATCCCCAGGAAACTTTGTCACCCAAATACTGGCAGGAACAGGATCTAGGTTGTCCTCCTCTGCAGCTCCAGGAAGGGCAACAGCAAAGACATGTGTGTGCTGCTGTGGAAGAGTGATGGGGGCCCTGGGAGCTAAGCAGAGGGCCAAAGACAGCGCAGAGTGAGTGAGAGCATTTTCCCTGCATCGATTGGTACAAACAGCTATGATCAGGGGGTAAACAGCAGTGACTCTAATGTGCCTCAAGAAGAGACCATTAAGTGTGAGGCACTTAAAAGTGTCAGCATAAAGATGACCTGCCTGATCATACAAGCCCCTGACCACGCAAGGGCTTATATCTTTTTAGAGAGTGAGTCCCTGGCCTGTCTGGGCTTGTATCTTCTTAACAGCCACCATTCAGGGAACACAGAAAGCACTGTGACCACCGTATTTATTTCACGTCTGCCAAAAACTGCTTCTAGCTAGAAAAAAGAGTGGAATCCCACAAATCAAGACTTTTCAAAGCCCTAGGTCTTTCTTGCCCTAATATTAACACTCGAAGTTTCTTTCCCTGGTGATAATGACTTGAACATCTGCTATGAGAAGAGACGAGATCACTGCCCTCCACTGCCCTCCACCATCTAATTTCCCATCTGTGACTGGCTAACCTAACAGCCCAGAGCATGAGAAAGAGCTTCACATGGAGCAGCAAGCAAGCAAGTGCAGGTTTTAGAGTCAGATTCTTGTCTGGGTTCAGTCATCCACTAATTCCTGGCTTTGGGGAAGTCCTCCCAGAGCATTAGTTTCTTCATTTGCAAAATGAGGCCAGCATAGGATTGCTGAGGGGTTGACATGAACTCATTGATGTGGAAGCGTGAAGCAGGTGCCTGGCACACAGGTACACAGGCAACATGCACAGAGGGTTTACCACAATGATGATGAGGATGACATGATGGCATTGACCAAAACAGTGTTGGCAGAAGTTTCTCTGGCCAGAGCTCCAGGTTCTTTATGGGGGTGGAGGAGGTACCCCTTTGCTCCAATGTTTTTAACACTCAAAAACGTTGAGGTGAAGAACAAAGAAGCCTAGCCCAGACATACAGAACATGGCAAACTGATAGTTTCAAATTCCTGCCTGAACTCTAAGAGCATTTGGATATTTCCTGTAGACCCACTGTGTGCTGGGCATTGTTATAGTTGTTGGAGATGCAAACATAATGCAGACTTGTAATTGGTGTCCCTGAACTCAAAACTGGGAAGAGACACCCTTACATGTCAAACTACCTAAATTAATAAAGAAGCCGGGTGCTCACGCCTGTAATCCCAGCACTTTGGGAGGCCAAGGCAAGTAGATCACCTAAGGTCAGGAGTTCGAGACCAGCCTGGCCAACATGGGGAAACCCTGTCTCGCTACTAAAAACACCAGTTAGCAGGGTGCAGTGGCACGTGCCTGTAATTCCAGGCTACTTGGGAGGCTGAGGCAGGAGAATCGTTTTGAACCCAGGAGGTGGAGGTTGCAGTGAGCCAAGGCTGCACCACTGCACTCCAGCCTGGGTAACAGAGAGACTCTGTCTCAAAATTAATTAATTAATTAATCAATTAATACCAGAGCTAAGGAAGCAATTATACTTGCTGCTATGGTCTTAATGTGTCGCCCTCAAAATTCACATGTTGAAATCAAATCCCCAATGCAATAGTGTAAAGAGGTGGGGTTTTTAGCAGGTGCTTAAGTCATGATGGTGGAGCCCTCATGAATGGGATTACTAGCCTTTTAAAAGGGGACTGAGGGAGCTTGTTCACCCCTTCCATCATGTGAAGACACAGCAAGAACACACCATTGTTGAGGCACAGATCATCCCTCCCTCACCAGACACTTAATCTGTTGGTACCTTCATCTTGGACTTCCCAACCTCCAGAATGTAGGCAATACATTTCTATTGTTTATAAATTATTCAGTCTAGGATGTTTTGTTATAGCAGCCGGAATAGACTAAGATACTTGCCTACCAAGAAGTATGAGGAAAAGTTTCACAAAGGAGATATTTGAACTGTGCCTTGAAAGACGCAGAGAACTGTCGTGTGGAACAGTCCAATTTGAGGAAGTGTCAGAAGGCAAGGCACTGAAATATAAAAGTAGACCGTACCTAATGGGGTGGAGGAGGACTCAAAGTGTCTTGGTCTATTGGGAGATAAGTTTCAGATATACAATATACTACTTTCCCAATTTTGAAAATTTATAATTTATACTTGCCTACTGAATTCTTTGTACAGTTAAGAAACCTATTTCACTTTATTAGATGAAATAAGGTGAAATAGATTTCTTAACTGTACAAAGATAAACTTCCCAGAATACATACACACACACACACACGCACACGCACGCACATACATACATACATGCATGCACATGCATACATACATGTTTCTTTTTCCTTTGGGAATCACTAGGGTTTGGGTAGTAGAACGAATGGGGAAGACAGGCTGGGGCCAGAAGGAGAGGAACGTGGGCAGTGTAATGAGGAAGTTACTCTGTAAACTGCTTGGGCTGGAGGCTGCGACCCCCAGCAGGCAAGGTTTCCAGTGGAGTCAGGCATAGAAAGGCCCAAGGCTCCACATGACACTTCTTCTTGAAGCTTCACTTTTATTCATATTCATGTTCAAACAAATGTGGTTATACTTGAGATTAAAACATTACATTTTCATCATTCATAAAATAAAACATGAGATTTCAAACATATGTCAGGGGTGCAGGGTCTTCTCCAGGCCACGGTCTCAGGCTCCGAGATCTTTACTCTGCTTTTAGGAGTGTCTTGGTGGGAAGGTTGGAGGAGTTGTGCTGGGTAATGGAAGAAGACAAAGGTTGTGGGACAAAGGCAGAGAACGGAGGGTGGTCCCACTGTCTCTGTACCTGGGTCTGCTAGACTGAGAAGAGGCAGGGATTCTGATTGGATTCCGGCCTTAACATATTAGCAAAGAGTAAAGGAAAGAATAAGGGAAGAGGAGAACGAACGGATTAAGGGTAGGGTCTTGTGTGCATGTGCCTGGATGCTTTTACGAGTGCTTGTGTTCATAGCACTTAACTAGAAATAAGCAATAAAAAGGAGTTCCATATCACCAGGGATTTTCAGGTAGGTCAAACATCCTCTAGCTGGCTAGTGGTTTTCCTTTGTTTTGTTTCTTTTCTTTTCTTTTTTCAGGAGTTCATGGACTAATGGAATATAAAGCCATGTAGTGAGCAAGGAAAAATCCCTTCCCATTGAAACAGTGATTCCTGATTCTGTTCTCCAACCCAGGTTGCAAAGAGCCATCTACCTACCATGAAAAGTAACAATAAAAACTGGATGGTTTTTATGAGAAAAGATGAAGAAAAGCTCATTTCTTTTTTGTGCTCCTTGTGTAGCTTCAGGGGACTAAGGAAAACAGCAGAAATATTGTGAGGACTAGTAAATGTTGGGGGAAGACGTGCATGCTGTTTTTTGGTATTGCAGCACAGCTCTCACTGTCCACCCCGGGGCCTGACTTAATGTGTTAGGTTGAGCCAGACAAAGTGTGTTTGCTGCAACAAACAAAGCAACTGCAAGCGTTCCCTCCCTCTCACTGCTGCGTTATCACATCCCCAAGAACTGCTGCAGTTGGCCACGGAAGGTGTTTATTGCTTGTTTTGCAAGGACAGGAAACTGGCAGTAGTAACTTTTAAGTGAAAATAGATAACTGTAAAAATAATGATGACAACCAGCCTGGCAAATACAATGACAAGCTGTACCTGGAGCAGCTCCTTCAACATCACCCAGCCTCTGCTGAAGGGTTGGCATCAGTAATCTGGGCTCCGTGCGGTCGTCAGAATGGGCGCTGCTATGTGTCTGTTGAGACACAACAGATGATTCAATCCTTGCCCAGTAAACGAAATATGACTGGACTACTGATAAACTGCGGAAAGAGAAAGAGCAGAGCAGTTCACGGATTTAGTTTCCTTTAAATAATAACTCAGGCCAGCCTCACAGAAAAGAGAACACACTAACAGATAAAGAGGAACAAAACTAAATAAATAGAAGAACGAGAGAGACAGAGATTATGTTATTACTCTTTGAGTGACTTCATTCTTTTTAAAAACAAAAACCCCATAGTTGCAAATAATTAGAATAGGAGAGGATATGAACAAATCAATGGTCCTCTTGAATAAATATGTCACTAAAAATCTCATTTTAACTAAAAAGTATCTCCTTAAACTGTTTAGACTCTAATAAAAGGTTTTATAGTCAATATTACTATTAGCCATTCCTGATATACTGTTATTACATCATGATTTGAAGATCTCATAATTCTGTTGTATAATTGTACATGTCTACTGTCATTGTAGATTCTATTGGAAATTAGAGATAAATCCTTAATATTCTAAATAATTTTTTTAAAAATAATTCTTCAGTAAAAATAACTTTCACAAACATTATGCCATTTGTTCTTCCAAATATTTCAGTAAAGGAGGGATTATTGGCAAGTGCCATTTTTCCCACTTTAAGTATTCAGGAGGCAGACATAACAAGGTGATTAATTTGGCCGAGGTAACCCAGAGGCTCGAGACACAGTAAGCGTCATAGTTCAGGCCCCCAACATGCGGTTTCCAGACTTGGCAGACGTTATCGTGCGCAAGGGTTCCCAGAGGTGGGAGATCACAGGGTGACTTGGGACAGGTGTCTCATCAAGTGACTTACCTCGTTTTTTCTGTCAAATGGATATCATAGCTTCTACACTACTTGCTATGCGGCATGCAGCAACTATGATGGTAAATCCAAAAATAGGAATGGAGGTGCTTTGAGAAAGAAAGGTGACTGTACAGGTTTAAGGACTTCAAGCAGCAGACACCCTCTGCACTGCATAAGAACCAAAGCCAAGGGCAGAAGCTGGGCACACCCACAGGTAAGCGGGCCCCAGGCCTTCCAAAGAGGAAGAATCCTAAGGCACGTGTTTCCCTTCTTGCTCTCCTGTCTGCTGCCCTGTGCCACCAGGAAGTGGGGGAGAAGGGACACCACAGGCTGGGGCCACCAACCTCCTCTCCCACTGCTCCCCAGAGCAGAGGGGAGTCCTGGAGGGGAGCACGTGCCCTGGACGACCTCTGCCTGCAGGCGCAGTCTCCTTCATATTTAGGAGGGTGTGGGGAAAAGAAACAGAAACACACACCCTTTCCTGAAAGAAAAAAATTATCTTTCTTGGTAAATGCAAGTGTCTGAAAAGAATGACAAAACAAGTACCTCATTTTGGTAGTAATGATGCTTTTAAAGTGCTTACTGTTGCCAGGAACTGTTCTGAGCGAACGTAGGCTCTCTCATCCATATACAACCCTCTGAGGGAGGTGCTGTGGCGATGCCCATTTATAGAAAACAAGCCAAGGCACAGAGCCTCCAGAGGCTTTTCCTGGGCCCAGGGATGTGTCCATTTGTCCATTTGCCTGTTTCTCTCTTTCTTGGCTCTCTCCTGCCTTCCCCACCACCAGCCATTCTGTCCTCTGGTCAGAAATTCCTAGAGAGGTTGGCCAAGATTTACCTGTGCCTGGGGAGGCAGGGAGATAACACAGTCTAGGCCCATGGAGAGTGATGAAGGGATGAGTTTGGGGGCAATTTTTTTTTAGTTTTCCTCTGCATAGGCTCTCCAGTTTAGGCAGCATCCATGACCCTGTGCTTGCGATAAGGTGGCCACATAAGGAGGGGGAAAGGGAATATGAAATCAGGGCAAAGAGAAGCTCCCCTCTCTTCAAAGTAAAAGGCTCAGTTTCTAAGAAACAGCACTTCACTCTCTTACAGGAACTTAATGTCCCCCACAGGCTGGGCAGGGGCCTTCCACACGAACGACAGGTTTCTCTTCCGGGACTTGTCAGAGTGGGTGACTGCATCAGCCTCTTGAAAACAAGACATCAGTTTGGAATGAGGAGGAATGAGAACGAAAGTGCCAGCGATTTGATGATCAGACACTCTTCGAGCCTGAAGGAGAAATCCCATGAAATCACGACTGCTTCTCACCGTCACTGCAACAAAAACACCCATTCAACATGAACATGTGTGAGTTAGTTCCGTGTGGTGATTTTATGCAGCTTTTTTCAAAACTAAAAGCTTAAGATCAGCCCCCAGAAAGTGAACAATTCATTAGAGGGGGGAGAAGTTGAAGTCCTATTTCACACCAAAATAAATTCCATTTGGATCAAAGTTATGTGAAAATGAAATACAAAATAACTAGAAACTTTTTTCTTTTTATAAATATTGGATTTAGAAATACCTCTCTGAGCAAAACCCAGCTGCCATAAAGGAAAAGATGAGTAAAGTGTGCTATATTTTTTTTTAAATATGAGTTTAGGTGAACTCAGGACAGACGATTAAAAAAATTATTTTCCAAAAAAAAGTATTTGTAAGACATAAAACAGACAAATTATTCATAGTCATGGTGAATTCATAAAAAGATGACTCCCTCAAAATAATGAAAGGATACAAACAGAAATAAAACAAGCTTAGTAATAATTTTTTTTTTTTTGAGACAGAGTCTCCCTCTGTTGCCAGGCTGCAGTACAGTGGCGCGATCTCAGCTCACTGCAACCTCTGCCTCCTGGGTTCAAGCGATTCTCCTGCCTCAGTCTCTTGAGTAGCTAGGAGTACAGGCACGCACCACCACGCCCGGTTAATTTTTGTATTTTTAGTAGAGACAGGGTTTCATCATGTTGGCCAGGATGGTCTCGATCTCTTGACCTTGTGATCCGTCCTCCTCGGCCTCCCAAAGTGCTGGTATTACAGGCGTGAGCCACCGCACCTGGCTGCTCAGTAATAATTTTTAAAGCAATTATACATGAGATACTCTTTTATACCTTTCACATTAGCAAATGTTAAAACGTGTGGTTGTAAGCAGTCTTGTTAAGACTATGGAAAAACTAGGGCATTCATTCAGTAGTGCTGGAACTATAAACCACCCAACTTTTTGTGGTGTAACCTGACAACATCTTCCACATTTAAAATGCAATTACCCCTCTGATACATGCTACCTTATCAGTTAGCCCTGAAAACATAGTAAGTAAAATAAAGCCAGACCCAAGATGACAAATATTGCATGATTCCACTTATGTGAGGTACCTAGAGCAGTCAAATTGACAGAGATGGAAAGAAGATTTAAAGTTAGCTGGGGCTGGGCATAGGAAAGGATGGCCAGTACAGAGTGTCCATCTGGGATAATGGAAAAGTTCTGGAAATGGATAGTGATGATGGTTGTACAATATTGTGAATGCGCTTAATGCCACTGAGCTGTATACAGCTATAATGGTAAAGTTTATGATATATGTATATAAACACAATGAAAGAAATGCCCTCCAAAAATCATTACTCTTTGATCTAGAAACTTTGCATCTAGGAATTTTCCCCACTTACAAACTTGCACAAATAAATATGGCAAACACTGATGTCCAATACCCAACAGCGATTGTCCGCTTATTCCCTGCTAGCAGAACAGATGGTTCTGCTAACAGAACCCAGATGTTACATTCATGTGGAAGTGGAGACCACCTGTCTTCGGGGAAGTTAGGGCTCTCCTTTTCCCCAGGGGATGAACTGTGATTAGACTAAAACCAGTGTTGGTGATTCTGTTCCCCTTCACCAGATAGAATTCTGGCCAATGAGGGCAGATCTGCTGAGAGAACAGCTAATGTCTAAGGATCAATCTTTTCAAGTAAGGCCTTTATTCCAGCTGTCGTCCCAGTGTGAGGCGTAAAACCACGGCACTCATCCTGAAACTGTGCGATGTCAAAGGAATGAAAACCCAACTCGCTGATGACCGCGGAGCAGGAAAATGGAAAAATCTTAGGATCTAGATTATGTCATTGAATGGCTTCACCCAATACAGAAACTGTGCCTCCAGACTTAAGAGAGAAAATTAAATGCCTTTATTCATTAAGTTTCTGTTAATCAGTTTTTCTGATACTTGGAACTAAAACAATCTTGACGCATACAGTGAGCAAAGACATATGAATAAAGATATCCATCAAAACTGTTTATGAAAAAAATTTAAAAAGTAAATACCCACAAATAAGAAACTCGTTAAATCAATCATGTGACCTCTAGACAATGGACTGTCATGAAATCATTAAAAACAAGCTCTGTGGCTGGGCACGGTGGCTCACGCCTCTAATCCCAGCACTTTGGGAGGCTGAGGTGGGTGGATCACGAGGTCAGGAGATTGAGACCACCGTGGCTAACACAGTGAAACCCCATCTCTACTAAAAATACAAAAAAAAAAAAATTAGCCAGGTGTGGTGGTGGGCGCCTGTAGTCGCAGCTACTGGGGAGGCTGAGGCAGGAGAATGGCATGACCCAGGAGGTGGAGCTTGCAGTGAGCCAAGATTGCGCCACTGCACTCCAACCTGGGTGACAGAGTGAGACTCCGTTTTAAAAAAAACAAAAAACAAAAAAAACCTCTGTATCCAATAAAAGATATCAATCTGATTGTTAGGTAAAAAATATAAACATTAAGCAGACATTGAATTTGTATCTGCTTAAGATTATATTAATTTGAGATCTCACTCACATATGCTTAAATGCATGGAAAACTTCTGAAAAGAGGTGCAAGAAACTTAACAAGGATTACCTCTGGAGAATCAAATTGAGTGTTCAGAGCAAGAGAAGGAAAAGTACTTTTAATTTTCTACCTTTTGATAGTATTCTAACATTTTTAAAGCATGTAATATCTTTAAGCTATTTAAAATTTTCTTTTAAAAATTAGCCACTCATGTTCAAGGGAATGAGTGGCTAAAATCAGGGTCAGACCTTTATAAGTTTGCTAAGTGCAGCTTGGTGTCTAGGATTGTTTTATTTTCCACACATTTGAACTTTTATTAATAAACATTTGAACAAATATTTAGAACTACTGAACACCAAGCACTATGCTAGGAGTTGAGTATGTATCTATAAGCAGGATAACATGGTCCTTACCTTCAAGGAGCTCACAGATCCCGGCAAGAAAACAGTATACTTACAACGTAAGTCAGTAATAACTGACTCTCATTGAATCCATGAGGCATTCCATCAAGTCATTTATTACATATGCTGTCTTGATTCCAGTTACAATACAATTATGTTTCCCTCAGGATACCTTCAGAATTTAGGTATCACAATATTTTTAGTTATTTCTGCAGATTTTTCTCACTGACATAGTGGTTTTTTGGTTCGGGGTTTGTTTGTTTGAGACAGAGTCTCACTTTGTCACTGTCACCCAGGCTGGAGTACAGTGGGGCTATCTCAGTTCACTGCAACCTCTGCCTCCCAGGCTCAAGTAATCCTCCCACCTCAGCCTCCAGTGTAGCTGGGAACACAGGGTACAAGCCACCATGCCCGGCTAATTTCTGTATGCTTTTTGTAGAGACAGGGTTTTGCCATGTTGCCCAGGCTGGTCTCAAACTGCTGAGCTCAAGTGATCCACTCACCTTGGCCTCCCAAAGTGCTGGGATTACAGGCATGAGCCACCACGCCTGGCTAACATAGTGTTTTGATTCTTACCATTGTTATTCCCCTAGCCACAGAACACTAGGATACTGACATAACAATCTCTTCATGCTGGGAGGGGCTGGACGCACACTAGGGTGGATGGAGCCCCCAAAGAAGTGGCCTTCCTTGGGGAGCCTCTTGCATTTGCCCCGGTGTGCTATATACACAGACTCGCTTTCTTTGTCATGATGTGACAAAGTTTGGGAAGCTCTGTTAGAATAGACTTAATTCAGTATATTGGGGAGTATACTGATGTTGAACTCATGTACTATCCACCCATGTTTTTTCACACTTCTCAACAGAACGAAACGAATGGATAAAACAATATTTATAGAGTAAATTTCATTTTTGTTTATCACCGTTAGTTCCCATCAAAAGAATCAGCAAATCTCAAGAGGGGTTTAGGGCAAAAGCTGCTGATGTGTTGGAGCTCACCTTGAGTGCGTAGTTCTCTGCCTACACTTAGTGGCATATGAAGCATCTGTAGCTTCCTTCTCTGCTGTCCCTCACTGCCCCTTCCAAGCTTGGTCCAAGGTAAGCTGTGGACTCTGAAGAGTGTGTGTGAGTTCGGGGAGTGGGGGCGGCTCATGGAGGTAGAAACACCCCTGGTGGGGGCAACCTGAAACTGATAAGTTCTCTGCCCCTGAATCTTCCTGAGAGATGATTCAGAGGTGTTTCACATGGCTTCTCAGAGGGTCCCCACTGGAATGCACCTTGGTTGCCCACAGCAGCTACCTGCTCAGTTGCACGCCCTTGACTGGCGTCTCCTCTTGCCCAGCTCCCTTTCCCTCTTCCTCACCTGTGTTTCCTGAGATGCTCTCTCACATAAACCACCTGTGCTCACGTTCTTTCCCTGCTTTTATAGGCACCTAAACTAAAAGAGCAGGAAATGATTTTTTCATCCCCCAATATTTTAATTTAAAAAATGTCAAATTGTATATATTTAAAGTGTACAACATGATGTTTTGATATACTTACACATAGTGAAATGGTTACTATAGTCAAGCAAATTAAAATATCCATCATCTCACCAAAGTGTCTGTTGATGGATGAATTTTAGTTTTAAATAATGAGAAAAAAGTGTATTTCACACACATAGATGATACATGAAGGTTGTTCAGGGTAACTATATTTGTGTCCGTAATAAGATACTTTTATATCTTATGGTAAGGACAAAATAATTATCTATAATAATGATATTTGTCTCTTCTTATACAGATCACAATTAATACAGAGATTAGTTATCATGTGGCTTTTATGACACAAATATTTTATGCTTATTTTTAACCTGATAATTGCTTCTTAAGATTAAGCCAGGCTGGGCATGGTAGCTTGTGCCTGTAATCCCAGCACTTTGGGAGGCTGAATCAGGAGGTTCACTTGAGCCCAGGCGCTCGAGACCAGACTGGGCAACATACCAAGACCCTGTTTCTAAAAAAAATACAAAAAATTAGCAGGGCACAGTGGCATGTGCCTGCAGTCCCAGCTTCTTGGGAGCCTGAGGTGGGAGGATCACTTAAGCCCAGGAGTTTCAGACCAGCCAGGGCAACACAGTGAGTCTCCATCTCTACAAAAAAAAAAAAAGGATTAAGCCAAATTTAGTCCAGGAAGCTTCTGACTGGGACGAACACAAACTGGAAGTTCCATGGGGGCTTTAGGGCTCCTCGGAGTCTCTCAAAGCCTCTCTGGTACATACCTGGAATCATGTCACCTGGTGCATAGGAAGACCTGTGGGTGTGGATGGTGACGTGTTGGGTGTCCTGGTGCTGAGGCTGGGCTTGGATGTGCTTGGGCTGCATGTCCTCACAGGCCACCATGCTGGCACCATGGGAAAAGGCAGACGAGCAGGAAGCGAGGCAGAGGGTGGTACAAGCCCAGCCCACGAGGGCAGCCCGCATCCTCGTCCTGCCCTCTCCTGTAACATGACAAACAGCAGCTTCAGTCCAGACGCTATTTAGGAAAATGACATAAAGTCTTCTCAGGATGTGACTAACCTGAACCCCACACTGCCTCTGTACCTGAGATGCTTTTAGTGCAGCCTCCCAGGATTGCTAATGCTCAAGGCCAAGATCAAAAGGAAATGCCAGGCTATAGGAAGTGTTTCATTTCCAAACACCTTTTTGAAAACTTCTATTCTTGTAATTTTCTCATAAGACCAGACTGCTTTTTTTGTTGTTGTTCAAAAGAGAGGCTTTAATTATTGAGTCAAAGAAATAAAACCAGAAAATGTTTGTATCCTAGTGTGAGCTCCTTGCAAGCTGACTGGTACCCAAGGGCAGTGTGAGCTCTGATATATTAATGCTGAAGTAGACACCCAATACACCACCATGGGCAGGAGGCATGGCATGGATGGCTTGGCTGAGTGTCTTATCTCTGTTGCAATTGAAAATTACCAAGTTAAGTGCTACAAAACATCTACCAACTATCAATTATTTAGAGATGACTGTTAAGTTGGCAATGCTTTGCTATCTCTTTGCCCTTTCTTTGGCTGTTTTTAGCTATTTCACTACTTTCAGTAAAGAAGATGAGCAGAGAAAGAAATACTCAATTTATTCTATACCTTCTTAAACATACTGATAACAATTTTGGCTCAGGAATAGAATACAATGATTGAATAAAATAGCATTTATAGAGTAAATTTTATTTTTGTTTGCTACCTCTAATTCCCATCAAGAGGAAGAATTAAAATCTGGCAATGTAAAAGAAGTTGACAAAAATAAAATGAGAGATAGCAAACAAGGCAGATGAAAATCTGCCTACATAAATATTTAGGATTATCACAGGCATTTTTTAACAGTTCTGTTTTAGGTCAGGTACGGTGGCTCACGCCTGTAATCCTAGCACTTTGGGAGGCCAAGGCAGGTGGACTGCCTGAGCACAGGAGTTCAAGACCAGCCCGGGCAATACGGTGAAACTCTGTCTCTACTAAAATACAAAAAATTAGCCGGGCATGGTGGTGTGTGCCTGTAGTCCCAGCTACTCAGGAGGCTGAGGCAGGAGAATTGCTTGAACCTGGGAGATGGAGGTGGCAGTGAGCTGAGATTGTGCCATTGCACTCCAGCCTGGGCAAAAGAGCAAGACTCTATCTCAAAAAAAAGTTCTGTTTTTATTTTTTTTTATAGTCCTGCATACAGACATTTTAGAAGTTTGGCTAATATTTTGACCTAAGGAGCAAAGCAAAGCAAAGCAAAGCAAAGCAAAAAAAAAAAAAAAAAAAAAAAAAAAAAAAAAAAAAAAAAAAAAATGCCCTCCCCTGTAGTCAGCTGGTTTTAAAAGGTAAAAATAAAATCCTGAAAAGGTAGTGAAACTAGCTATCAAAACCATAGACTAAGGAAATAATCCTTAAACCAAATAATCAAGTGTCCTCCACTCCCATTGTCTCTTCACACACCACCACCTTTTACATTCACAAGCTAAAAGAAGACAGGAATACGATCTATACCTCAAATTTCTTAGACTTAAGAGTCCTTCAGACAATGCCTTTCTTTTCTAAGTTTGTTTTCTATGAAGCACCAAAGTCACACATCTCCATACTACAAGGAACCATGGCTACAGCTTCTCAGACACATTAGGAGATAATGAAGATGAACTGTGTAAAAACATATTCTCAGTCAAGGGGGCGCAGTGTTCTTCTCATTTTCTTTCACAAGGGCCACATAGAAAATACCCCTCGAATGCTGGGCATGATGGTACGCACCTATAGTTCCAGTTGCTCAGGAGGCTGAGGCAGGAGGATCACTTGAATCCAGGAGGTCGAGGCTGCAGTGAGCTATGATCACATGACTACACTCCAGCCTGGGCACAGAGCAAGACCCTGTCTCTTAAAAGAAAAGAAAGAAATGAAATGAAAATGCTCCTCAAGCCCTTGCTGATGGCAAGTGGTCTTTCCAAAGGCAGATCAGACACAGGTGCCTACAAGGGAAGGGGAGTGAGCACCTCGACTCACAGACTACAGCCACAGCCCCACCTCCCACCCTCCTGCCTTAGGTTTCACTGTGTCTTCTTTCCCACTAGCATCTTATCTACCTGAACCCCAAAAACTGTCCACTTGGAGCTGAGCACGGTGGCTCACACCTGTAATCCCAGCACTTTGGGAGGCTGAGGCAGGAAGATCACTTGAAGCCAGAAGTTCAAAACCAGCCTGCGCATCATAGGGAGACCTCATCCCTACAGAAATAAATAAAAAGAAAACATCCACTTACCTAGGAACACACTTTTCTTCAGGCTTGACAGAATGGCTTCCTCCCTCAGAGTTGCAAACACATCCCTTAAACAAAAGTATTTTCTACTCCTTTCAGTTTTTTCTCTAATGGGGAGAACAACAGCTGTTACCACTAATCCTCAGCATCTCCAGGAACTGACCCTCAGTGTCCAAATCCAGCCTAAATCGTATTAGTGTGCACAAACACACGCACACACACTGTTTACAGTCACATCATTGTTCAAGCCTGTGTGAAGAACTAGAAAGAACCGGAACTGGTTTTGCACAGGACTAGCACTGACATCCTTGGCAGAAGCTGGATGCCCCCATCTTGATCTCCCTGCAAAGGGGAGAATGTTTGAATGAAATGAGTCTCAGCATTTTTGGCTTCTTGAGTCAGTGTGGACTGAAGTCACTCTTGGTGAAGTAGAATTGATATGTTATCCCAAGAGCAACGTTTGGTACCAAAAAATAACACATGGCATAGGCACCTCCCGTATCAACTGCACTAAAGCTGGAGTTCACATTTGCATGCATCTAAGAATCTGCCGAGACACCTGATAATACCACAGAGCCTATAGCTCAGTGGTCCTCTAAGTGTGGTCCCCAGAATGCAACACCAGCATCACCTAGAAGCTTGCAACAGTAACAGTGATGATAAAGAAAGAGGAATGGACTCAGGAGATCAGGTAGAAATAGGATTTGGTGGCCGATTGAATGCAAGGTGTCCAAGAGAGAATCCTAGGATTGATAGTCCTGGGTGATGTGGAGTAGGCAGCTGCAGAGAGAGCAATGTTCTGACTGTTAGGCCTTGTCTCCACTCAGAAAAACCTAAAGATATGAGTAACTGAATAGGCAAGGCACTGGCTTAGGGACCAGGTTGCTAAGCCTTTTGTTGCAAATGTAGATGAGACTATCTATCCTATAAACACCAAGGGAAGTTGGGCTTCCTTGGCCTAGGATTCCAGTGTTCCCCACACACAGAACAAAAGCAAACAAATTCAATTTGGTTTCTCTAAGCCTCTATCCCACTAGGATGGAGGCAATCTCAATCTCCCACTGAGTCATGAGAAATTCTGGGAGGTCTAGAAAATTAGGGTACGTTCCTTCCATGACTGCTGTTACGATAGTTTTCAGAGCTCATGTGGTCACTTGAAGACTGTTAGTTGGAAGGCTTCTATGCAAAAAAGGGGCTCAGGTCTTCAGCAAGGCTGTGGCCTGGGTGCTGAGAGCTCAGCCTCCCAGGTGCACCCTGCGGCCTTTCCCTGCTGAGGTTCTTCCCACCCCCTCCACTGGGTCCTGACACAGATCTCTGCCCCTAGCAGGAGAGTGGCTAACCTCTTCTCCACTCCACCCTGTTCCTGTCCCAGTCTTAGAGACAAAAGTGTCCCTCCTCTCCCTTTTTTTTCACTCTCACCCCATTACCCTGGGGCACCTGGCATAATCCACCTACCACAGGTAGAGGGGTAATCTCCAACACCTCAGCTTTGGCCCTGAAACACAAACTCCCCAGACATAGGGATTCTCAAAAGGCCCAACTACCAATTAGAATGAGGAGGGGAGTGCAAAGGTAGAGAGAGCACACCTACATGGCTCAATAAATAATCCTGCCATTTGCTCATGTAATATTTCTTGTTGAAAATCAGGAGGACACCTTATATTAGACATGGACTTCTCCTGCCTGCCACATCCACAGCCTCTGCTGAGCCGGCAGCACATCTTATGCCACTCTCCCCACAAAGCTGATTGTACCAGGGTGGGCACTCATCACAGGGGAGGGCCTGCTGACTCAGGGCTGAGACAGAAACTCTCCCTGGGAATCTGACCGAGAACACATAGAAGGCTACTCTATACCAGTGCTGGCCAGTAGAAATAGAATGCAAGCCACATATGTAATTTAAAATTTTCTAGGCCGGACGCAGTGGCTCACGCCTGTAATCCCAGCACTTTGGGAGGCCAAGACGGGCAGATCACCTGAGGTCAGGTGTCCAAGACCAGCCTTGCCAACATGGTGAAACCCCGTCTCTACCAAAAAATACAAAAATTAGCCAGGGATGGTGGCACGTGCCTGTAATTCCAGCTACTTGGGAGGCTAAGGCAGGAAAATTGCTTGAACCTGGGAGGTGGATGTTGCAGTGAGCTGAGATCGTGCCATTGCACTCCAGCCTGGGTGACAGAGTGAGACCCTGTCTCAAAAACAAACAAACAAACAAAAAAATTGGACTAGCCTTATTTTTAAAAAACATGAAAAGGAACAAATGACATTTGTTTTAATAATAAATTTAGTCAATTCAATATATTGAAAACATTTCACATGCAATCAGCATATAAAAAATCATTAGTGAGATATTTTGCATTCTTTTTTTCACAGTAACTCTTTGATATCCAGTGGTATTTTACACTTACAGCACGTCTCAATTCAGACTAGACACATCTCAAGTGCTCAGGAGCCACATGTGGTAAGCTGCTACCATATTTATCAGCGCAGGTCTATACAAAGGAAGGTGGCTGAGCCACAGGTCTTTGTGTGGGGTCAGACCTGAGGCCATATTGTACCACGTGCAGGATGTGTAAGAGGCATTGAGGGGATAGGATGGTAATTAAACATAACAGCATATTTATATAGTGCTTGCACAGTACCACACACTATTCTAGTCAGCTAGTTGGCAAATTACCTCATCGATACAGCAACACAATGAGGTCTGCACTATTATTATCTCATTTTACGGATAAGGAAACTGAGTCACAGTATTTCTGTAACTTGCCAAAAGTTCCCACAGCATTCGGGAAGTGATAGATAAGGCTTTTCCCTACAGTTTTGCTATAGAATAGCTTTGTAACATAATCTACAAAATGAGGATAACTACAGCTCCTGTACCTGCATCCCGAAGTGCTGGTGAAGTTTCAATGAGGTAATAAATAATAAGGAGTTGGTACTTAGTATGGGGTTTGAGACAAAGGAAGGGCTCCATACCTGTTTTGTCTGGGAAAGAGAAAGCTGGCTGAGCCACAGAGAGGGTTGGTGCCCACCAAGGAGAGGAGGTGGTGAGAGAGTGTGGCTGTGAGCAAGACCATGCGCTAAGCCCGAAGCCCAAGAGACAGCAGCGAGTTGGCCTCCAATCCCCGCCCACATGAAGAAGATCCAGCTGTGTGCACTCGGAAAGCAAGAAAATACTGTTTTGTTTGTTTTTTGCTTTTTGTGTGTGTGTGAATCTGCTTGAGGTCATTTCACACTAGCAATTTGGCTGGACTTGATATATTAACATGACTGAATCTGTTACATTAACATCCCCTGGCCCTGAGTAGAACAGTTAATATTAGTGTCATACCAAGGGAAAGTCTTGGGGTGGGCTTTATGGTTATAAATCAGATACTCTGTGTCCTTCGGTAAATCACTTAACTTCTCTAGGTTGCCTCATGTATAAAATAAAAAGGTTTGAATTAAATAATCTCTTCAATTTCTTCCAGCAAGAAAATGATACACATTTTTAAGGTTTTATTTTAGTTATAAAGGCGTAAGAATGAGCTACTCTTAAAACAACTTGAGATGGCATGCATTAAAGTCTGGCACGTAATTATAACCTGCGTTGACACCATCCCACACTCACTCCTGGTTTAAGAGTCTGCCTTGGAAAAGTTTGCAAATGAAGGAGGAATCTGTTGAGCTCACTATTCTAGTCCTGTTTCCTGTTCCTTCACTCCAGCAGACAAGTGGACATTTTCTTCATTTTCAAAGATCTTGGAGATGAAGATCATGGCTTTTGTAACTGATGAACAGCCTTTCCTATCCAAATGTTTTTCCTACCTTGGTAATGACTTCCTGCTGAGATTGACTGGTGTTTTTACATAGAAATCTGCTATTCCAGTATCATCATTGTGATTAGCATTTTAATGTTTAGATAGATTTTTTTGAAAATATCTAAAGATATCTGGAGTGCTGGGATAATCTGTGTAAGAGAAAAATACTCACAATTCTCTTTAAACTCTACATGAAAGTGGGGAGTCAATGGTCATTCATGTATGTTTAGCAGGTCTGGACTTTTGCATCATCCTCCATGCTACTGTGCACTTTCTACCGTTTAAAAAAAAAAAAAAAAGTTGAGTGCCTTTTTTTTTTCTTTTGAGACAAGGTCTCACTCTGTCACCCAGGCTGGAGTGCAATGGTGCAATCACAGCTCACTGCAGCCTCAACTCCCAGGCTCAAGTGATCCTCCAGCCTCAGCCTCCTGAGTAGCTGGGACTATAGGCACCTGCCACCCCTCCTGGCTAATTTCTGTATTTTTTGTAGAGATGGAGTTTCACCATATTACTTAGGCTAGTCTCAAACTCCTGGCTGGACTCAAGCAATCCTCCTGCTTCTGCCTCCCAAAGTCTTGGGATTACAGGTGTGAGCCACTGTGCCTGGCCTAGTGCTTTTATTCTACCCAATAATCCTCTCCTTCATTATCTCTGTTAAAGAACAGTACAGTCAAACAGGATTTCTAAGCTAATTAATATTTAATTCTTACTATTTGTAAAGCAACTTGCAAGAGAGTCTGCTGATAAAGTATCGGCAGGATCTTCTCCCTAGGAGCTGACATTTTACTTGGGGTGAGGTAGCAAGGTACAGAAGAAAGAGCTGTGAAGTCAGACAGCAAACTGGTTACGTGACCTTGGAAAGTTAATGCTGGTGAGCCTCAGTTTTACCATCTGCAAAGTGGGGGGACTATTAGATTTCTTACAAAGGTGTTGTAAGGATTAGATGCTCTTTAGCAGTGATGCAGAGCAGTAAACAAGCTATGATCAGAAGAGAGATAAAAGCCAGGTTACCAGAGTCTGGGATGCCAGAATATTTCAAGTAGAATCAGGAAAATATGGTTGATTTTAGAGATTAGGTGGAGTTTAGACAGATGGAGATGGGTAAAAGGATATTCAAAGCAGGAGAGAGAGCTTGAACAAAGGTGTGAACACTAGCTGTGTTTGCAGTAATTATCCAGACATAAAATGAGGCTCATTTGACGCAGGATAGTGGGGACTGAGATGTTGAGAGAGTAAATGGAAGTAAGACTTGGAGACCTTTTGTATGGAGGCAAAGGAGGGGTCAAAAATTGGCATTTAGGGAGTCTGGACAAGTACTTTAATCTATGTCCGAAAGAGGGAAGTTGGTGGCATTCAATTTTAGTTACGCTGGAAATGTACTCTGAGCATCTATTCATTCCTTCAGCCAACCTTTATTAAATGCCTACTAAGTGCAGGTCATGGGCTCTGGGCAGGGGATATAAAGATGAATAACACATAGTCTTCACTCCCCTAGGGCTGGTAAAGCAGAGTAATGCATCAGCAGATAATTGCAAAACAACAAGCTAAATGATTAGAGAAATATGATCATGTATTGTTATAGCAGGACAGAAAAAGCATTACCTGGAGTTGATTAAGAGGCTCTTTTTCCCTTTTCAAAGCCTAAACATTCATATCTTGTGACTGCATGCAAAAATGAACCTCAAAGATTGGCATTGAATAATTCTGGGGACTTCTATTATACATATATGAATGTTTTATAGTATCTTTTTAGGATCCTACACCATGTATACCCTTTATCCTTGTGTAGGCACTTGATCCCATACACCGCCCTGGATTGCAACTGATCAGCTTTAAGTGTGCCATCTTTCCTACTGACCTAGCTCTAAATCCCTGTAGGGTAGGAATTGTCTTAAAATTGCCAAGCTTGGATGCATAGCACAGCACTATGAACATCGTAAGTTATCTGTGAAATAATGTAGCATAGACCTATGCTAAAGAAGACAAAGGTACATGGATCTCTCTGTTCAGAACTCTATATGTTCCACTTATTTTAATGCATCCTTTTTCCAACCTTTCCAAGGATAATAGGTCCCATGTATTGAACTCTTACCATGTGCCAGGCACACAGCTAACATTGAACATGTATGAACTCACTTAATCCTCACAATGATCCTATAAAATATGTTCTAATTCCATTTCCACTTTACAGACGAGAAAACTAAGGCACAGAAAGATTAAAGCAACTTGTTTGAAGTCACATTGCCTATGAATGGAGGCGCTAAGTTTCAAACCCCTGCAGAGTAGCTCTGGAGCCTGTGCCCCTAAATTCTAAGCTGTTACAATGGCCATTGTATAGTCGTGAACATGGAAACATACAGAAAAGGTGACGTAGGATGGTTCCAAAAAGCTAATTAAGGGTGGGAGACAAGACTTTGGTTTCCTGCTTCTCTGACAGGGACCAGGGTTTGGAGGGCCACTCTGAGTAAGTAAGAAATCTAGCTGGAACTTTCTTTCTCTGCAGAGCTCACATCCAAACCCTGCAAACCTACCAGAAGCGGGCAAACTGATTTTGGGACCCACTACTTCAGAGCAAGAAGGTAAAAGCTATTTCAGGGTAACTGGACTTCAGGAGCCCTCAATATTGAACAATGTCAAGTGTTTGTCCTTCCTTCCATCCATGGCATGTTTTCTCAAATTAAAGAACATTTAAAAATTGTAAGGATATATTTTGTTTTCTTCTTTCTCTCTCTTTTTAAAAGTAAAGAATGCAGCATTATGGTTGAGTATCTAAATGTCATCCTTTGTTTTCTCACTGTCCACACTGCCCTTTGATCGCCCATCACAGAAGCAGTCACAACAAACAGGGTTTACTCTCCTTTAAAGAGGCAATCCAAACCCCTTATCCACTCTGCAGCAAGAAGGAGCTAATTGTCTGGTTAGCCCCCACTCTCCCTTGGCAATGGGGAAATACTAAAATCTTTGAATGAGAAAGTCCTTCATCAAACTTTTTAACTTTTAATTTTAAAACATTTTTTTCAAGGAGCCTGCAAATACCAAACTCCAAAAGTGTTTCTCTGGTTCACGTTCATGGACCATTTCTGCAGGACCAATTCCTTCTTTTGCTCTAAGACTCAGCTCCAGAGCTGGATCCACATTTCCCTCAAACCAGCTGCAAGTCTGCCATCACAGTCCTTTCTTTTTACTAAACAGACATCTAAAACCGACAGGCCTCTTTCACCACCTCCTGCAAAACAGCAATAGAGTCAACTTCTCGGGCAGCACCCCAAAGCTGTGAAACGTTACGCCGGCACTTACTGCTAGGATCTGAGCCAGTTCTCCTGGGAGCAAACTGCCTGGTGACACAGAATCCCAGGAGCCCACTTAGCACACTGGCAGTATGTGAGTGGCCCCAGCTTAATGAGTTTGAGGCACCTCAGGAAATTTAATCATTTGTTTCCAACCATCCAGCAAGCAGTCTAGAAAAGCTGGAAGTAGAAATACCAGATTTCCCAATTCCCCTTCAGTGCTTAACAATTTCTTCCAATAAAAACCCTTCAGTAATGTGAGCAAAATCCACATGGCAATAGATCCCTTAAGAGTTTAACAGAAGGTCTACTGTAGGCCCAGCCAATGAGACTTCTTTAACACCATCTTTTCACTAAACCCTCTGTTGACTGTTTTCCCTATCTCACAAGATAGGGGAGCAGCAACGATTAGCATCAGTTTTACTCCTCCCCAAAACACCTGCACTTCCCCCCACAAAGCCCAATTCACACGTCTCTGATGGAAGAATCTATAGGTAAGCAGAAAATACTAATTGAAATAGTTTAAGTTTATACAAAATTCTGGTATGATAGTCCTTAGTATATTTTGCTTTTCTTTTTTCTTCAATTTTTACTTTAGGTTCGGGGGTATATGTACAGGTTTGTTACATTGTTAAACTCATGTCATGGCGGTTTGTTGTACAGATTATTTCATCACCCAGGTTTAAGTCCAGTACCCAGTAGTTATTTTTTCTGTTTTTACCACTTGTGATAGTTAATTTTATGTGTCAACAGAAACCAGATAGCCGGCTAAACATTATCTCTACGTCTGTCTGTGAGGGTGTTTTTGGAAGAGATTAGTATTTGAGTTGATGGGCTGAGTAGATTGCCCTCCCCAGTGTGCATGGGCCTCATTCAGTCCACTGAGGACCTGCTTAGAACAAAAGGGCTAAGAACAGTTGAATTCACTCTCTGACCGTCGAGCTGGAGCATTGAGCTTCTCCTGCCCTCAGAGGTTTGATTCTCAGGCCTTGGCACTCAAACTGGAATCTGTATCAGTGACTCTTGGACTCTCAGGCCTTCAAATGACACCACTGGCTTTCCTGGGTCTCTGGCTTATAGAGAGCAGGTCATGGGACTTCTCAGCTTCCATGATCATGTGAGCCAATACCTTATAATCAATCTCTTTCTCTATATCTATACAGGCATAACTCAGAGGTATAGCAGGTTTGGTTGGGGCCAGATCACCGCAATAAAGCAAACATCACAATAAAGAGAGTGACACAATATTTTTGGCTTCCCAGTGCATATAAAAGTTATGTTTATACTATACTATAGTCTTTAAAGTGTGTAATAACATTATGTCTTAAGAAATGATGTACATACCTTAATATAAAAAGACTTCATTGCCAAAAAATGCTAATGATCATCTGAGCCTTCAGCGAGTCATGATCTTTTTGCTGTTGGAGGGTCTTGCCTCGATGCTGATGGCTGCTGATGCATCAGAGTGGTGGTTGCTGAAAGCTGAGGTGGTTGTGGCAATTTCTTAAAATGAGACAACAATAAAATTTGCCACATTGATTGACTCTTTCTTTCACAGAAGATTTCTCTATAGCATGCAATGCTGTTTGATAGCATTTTACCCACAGTAGAACTTTTCAAAATTGGAGTCTATCTTCCCAAACTCTGCCTCTGCTTTATCAATTAACTTTATGTAATATTCTAAAGCCATGGCGTCATTTCAACAATGTTCAAAGTAGATTCCATCTCACGAAACCATTTTCTTTGCTCATCCATAAGAAGCAACTCCTCATCCATTAGAGTTTCATCATGAGATT
This sequence comes from Pongo pygmaeus, assembly GCF_028885625.2. Classification (NCBI taxonomy): domain Eukaryota; kingdom Metazoa; phylum Chordata; class Mammalia; order Primates; family Hominidae; genus Pongo; species Pongo pygmaeus. Next base: position 159,098,519 of record NC_072376.2, on the reverse strand, counting down.
GCAGCAATTCAGTTACATCTTTAGACTCCACTTCTAATTCTAGTTCTTTTGCTATTTCTACCACATCTGCAATGACTTCCTCCAGTAAAGTCTTGAACCCCTCAAAATCATTGATAATGGTTAGAATCAAATTCTTCCAAACTCCTGTTACTGTTGATATTTTGAACTCCTCCCATGAATCATTAATTTTCTTAATGGTATCTAAAATTGTGAATCCTTTCTAGAATATTTTCAATTTACTTTGCCCAGATTCATCAAAAGAATCACTATCTATGGCAGCAATAGCTTTACAAAATCTATTTCTTAAATAATAAGACTTGAAAGTGGAAATTATTCCTTGATCCACGGGCCACAGAATGGATGTTGTGTTAACAGGCATGAAAACACTAATCTTGTATATCTTCATCAGAGCTCTTGGATGACTGAGTTCATTGTCAATGAGCAGTAATATTTTAATAGAATTTTTTTTTTTCTGAGCAGTTGGTATCAACAGTGAGCTAAGGTATTCAGTAAACCATACTGTAAACAGAAGTGCTGTCATCAAGGCTTTATTGTTCCATTATAGAGCACAGGCAGGGTAGATTTAGTATAATTCTTAAGGGCCCTAGGATTTTCAAATGATAAATGAGCATTGACTTTAACTTAAAGTCATAAGCCACATTAGCCCAAACAAGAGAGTTGGCCTGCCTTTTGAAGCTTTGAAGCCAGGTATTGACTTCTCCTCTCTAGCTATGAAAGTCCTAGGTGGCATTTTCCTCCAACAGAAGGCTGTTTTGTCTACATTGAAAATCTGTTCTTCAGTGGCACCAGCTTCATCAGTTATCTTCTAGATCTCCTAGATAACTTGTTGCAGCTTCTGTATCAGCACTTTCTGCTTCATCTTGTGCTTTTATGTTATGGAGATGACTCTTCCTTCCTTAGCCCTCATGAACCAACCTCTGCTAGCTTCAAATTTTTCTTCTGCAGCTTCCTCACCTCTTTCAGCCTTCATGGAATTGAAGAGCGTTGGGGCCTTTCTCTGGATTAGGCTTTAGCTTAGAAGGATGACGTGGTTTGATCTTATGTCCAGACCACTAAAACTTTCTCTATATGAGCAATAAGGATGTTTTGATTTCTTATCATTCATGTGTCCACTGGAGTAGCACTTTTAATTTCCTTTAAGAACTTTTCCTTTGGATTCAAAATTTGGCTAACTGTCTGGTGCATGAGGCCTAGCTCTTAGTCTATCTCAATTTTCAACATGTCTGCCTCACTAAGCTTAATCATTTCTAGATTTAAAGTAAGAGTCCTTTGATTCTTCCTTTCAGTTGATCACTTAAATGCCACTGTAGGATTATTAATTGGCCTAATCTCCATAGTCTCATGTCTTAAGGAATAGGGAGTCCCAAAGACAAGGAGAGAGATGGGGGAACAGCTGGTTGGTGGAGCAGTCAGAACAGATACATTTATTGATTAAGTTTGCCATTTGACATGAGTGCAGTTCATGGTGCACCAAGAGAATTACAATAGTCACAACAAGGTCACTGATTAGAGATCACCATAACAGATATAATAATCATGAAAAAGTTTGAAATATTGTGAGAATTACCAAAATGTGACACAAAGATACAAAGTGAACACATGCTGTTGGAAAACAGTCACTCATAGACTTGCTCAACACACAGTTGCTACAAATCATCAATTTGTAAAAAACACATTTGCAAAGCACAAAGAGAGGTGTACCTACACTTCTATCTCTCTCTCTCTCTATTTCTATCTCCATCTCCATCTCCATCTCTATCTCCATCTCTATCTCCATCTCCATCTCTATCTATACAGTAGTTCCCCCTTATCCAAGGAGGATATATTCCATGACCCTTAGTGGATACCTGAAACCACAGATAGTACCAAATCTGATTGTTATCAATCAGAACATATCTCTGTTCACATCTTCTATCTACAAATTGAATATCTTTTCCATCTTAACTAAGCACGTATCATGTACTGTGGCCATAACTTTTATAGTTTGAGGTATGACAGCAAAACTAGCATGAATTTCTTTTTCCTTCTGTACAATTTTACAGATAGATTTTATTCTTATCTTAGATCTTAGGAATCTCAGTATATGATTCTTTTTCTTTCCTTATTAAGTTGACAATGTTCTTCTTTTCACTTAAAGGAAGCACTTTACAGCTTCTTTTTGGCATATCTGATTTGCCAGCATCACTATTCTTGGGCTTTGGGGCCATTATGAAATCAAATAAGGCTTCTTTGAATACAAGTACTGCAATACTGAGACAGTTGATCTGGAGATTGACATGGCCACCAAGTGACTAATGGGTAGAGAGTGTCTATGGCATGAATACGCTGGACAAACGGATGACCCACGTCCAGGTGGGATGGAGTGGGACAGCACAAGATTTCACCATGCTCAGAAAACGGCACACTTAAAACCTATGAAGTGTTTATCTCTGGAATTTCCCATGTAATATTTTCAGACCATGGCTGATACAGATAGCTAAAACCACAATGAAACCACGGATAGGAAGGGAGTACTATATTTCTCTATATAGGCACATCTATATCTATATCTATCTATCTCCTGTTGGTTTTGTTTCCTGGAGAAGCCTAATATATCATGTGTTATTATTTTATTTTTACTAGATTTTAAAAGTGGCTTAGACCCGTTAAAAATGGACCATTGGCCCATACTCTGAGCTTCCTGGCAGAGAAGTAAAAATGGTAAACATAATCAGCTGCCTATTTCTCATTACCTTTAAGGACCATATAAAGAAAAATTGGTTAAAATAACACAAAGATAACTAGAGACATTCTAAACTGGCTGCAGAATGTCCCCTAAAGGATGCTGACTGTCAGCTCTGTCACGTCACCTGGATAGGGGTTCCCTGTGGCTTCCCTCCAGCACTGTGTGAGAAAGGTATAGCAGGCATGCACCTCTGGCCTGTGGGTGACCAGCCACTGGGAGGAGCAGGCAGATGACTGCATGACAGAATAATGATGAAAAATGATCTTGACAGCCCAGAGCAATGAGCTGAATCTAACAAGATGAAATTAAACAAGGACAAATGTTAAGTGCTTTTCTTAGGTCAGAAAAAACCAATGGCTTAAACCCAGGATGGAGGAGATAGGGCTCACAAGCAGACACTTAAAAACTAAACAAAACAAAATCTTTAGGGTTTTAAGCTTAAAATATGCCATGAAAAACAGAACAAAAAAAGGTTTTGGGAGCAATTTTGTCTCCTGAACAAGGGATATAATTGTCCCATTACACTTTGAGTTACTAGTCTACATTTGAAATTAGATCCTGAACACCCTACTTTATTTCTATAGAAGATGGGGTATATGCCAACATTAAACACAATTTTTGAAAAAGCAAAGTATTTTATTGAGGATTTTTGCATCAATGTTCATCAAGGATATTGGTCTAAAATTCTCTTTTTTGGTTGTGTCTCTGCCTGGCTTTGGTATCAGGATGATGCTGGCCTCATAAAATGAGTTACGGAGGATTCCCTCTTTTACTATTGATTGGAATGGTTTCAGAAGGAATGTACCAGTTCCTCCTTGTACCTCTGGTAGAATTCGGCTGTGAATCCATCTGGTCCTGGACTCTTTTGGTTGGTAAGCTATTGATTATTGCCACAATTTCAGAGCCTGTTATTGGTCTACTCAGAGATTCAACTTCTTCCTGGTTTAGTCTTGGGAGAGTGTATGTGTCGAGGAATTTATCCATTTCTTCTAGATTTTCTAGTTTATTTGTGTAGAGGTGTTTGTAGTATTCTCTGATGGTAGTTTGTATTTCTGTGGGATTGGTGGTGATACCCCCTTTATCATTTTTATTGCGTCTATTTGATTCTTCTCTCTTTTCTTCTTTATTAGTCTTGCTAGCGGTCTATCAATTTTGTTGATCCTTTCAAAAAACCAGCTCCTGGATTCATTAATTTTTTGAAGGGTTTTTTGTGTCTCTATTTCCTTCAGTTCTGCTCTGATTTTAGTTATTTCTTGCCTTCTGCTAGCTTTTGAATGTGTTTGCTCTTGCTTTTCTAGTTCTTTTAATTGTGATGTTAGGGTGTCACTTTTGGAATGCCCCATTGTCTCAGCCCAAAATCTCCTTAAGCTGATAAGCAACTTCAGCAAAGTCTCAGGATACAAAATCAATGTACAAAAATCACAAGCATTCTTACACACCAATAACAGACAAACAGGGAGCCAAATCATGAGTGAACTCCCATTCACAATTGCTTCAAAGAGAATAAAATACCTAGGAATCCAACTTACAAGGGACGTGAAGGACCTCTTCAAGGAGAACTACAAACCACTCCTCAATGAAATAAAAGAGGATACAAACAAATAGAAGTACCTTCCATGCTCATGGGTAGGAAGAATCAATATCGTGAAAATGGCCATACTGCCCAAGGTAATTTATAGATTCAATGCCATCCCCATCAAGCTACCAATGACTTTCTTCACAGAATTGGAAAAAAACTACTTTAAAGTTCATATGGAACCAAAAAAGAGCCCGCATCGCCAAGTCAATCCTAAGCCAAAAGAACAAAGCCGGAGGCATCACGCTACCTGACTTCAAACTATACTACAAGGCTACAGTAACCAAAACAGCATGGTACTGGTACCAAAACAGAGATATAGATCAATGGAACAGAACAGAGCCATCAGAAATAATGCCACATATCTACAACTATCTGATCTTTGACAAACCTGAGAAAAACAAGCAATGGGGAAAGGATTCTCTATTTAATAAATGGTGCTGGGAAAACTGGCTAGCCATATGTAGAAAGCTGAAACTGGATCCCTTCCTTACACCTTATACAAAAATCAATTCAAGATGGATTAAAGACTTAAATGTTAGACCTAAAACCATAAAAACCCTAGAAGAAAACCTAGGCATTACCATTCAGGACATAGGCATGGGCAAGGACTTCATGTCTAAAACACCAAAAGCAATGGCAACAAAAGCCAAAATTGACAAATGGGATCTAATTAAACTCAAGAGCTTCTGCACAGCAAAAGAAACTACCATCAGAGTGAACAGGCAACCTACAAAATGGGAGAAAATTTTCGCAACCTACTCATCTGACAAACGGCTAATATCTAGAATCTACAATGAACTCCAACAAATTTACAAGAAAAAAACAAACAACCCCATCAAAAAGTGGGCGAAGGACATGAACAGACACTTCTCAAAAGAAGACATTTATGCAGCCAAAAAACACATGAAAAAATGCTCACCATCACTGGCCATCAGAGAAATGCAAATCAAAACCACAATGAGATACCATCTCACACCAGTTAGAATGGCAATCATTAAAAAGTCAGGAAACAACAGGTGCTGGAGAGGATGTGGAGAAATAGGAACCCTTTTACACTGTTGGTGGGACTGTAAACTAGTTCAACCACTGTGGAAGTCAGTGTGGTGATTCCTCAGGGATCTAAAACTAGAAATACCATTTGACCCAGCCATCCCATTACTGGGTATATACCCAAAGGGCTATAAATCATGATGCTATAAAGACAAATGCACACGTATGTTTATTGTGGCACTATTCACAATAGCAAAGACTTGGAACCAACCCAAATGTCCAACAATGACAGACTGGATTAAGCAAATGTGGCACATATACACCGTGGAATACTATGCAGCCATAAAAAATGATGAGTTCATGTCCTTTGTAGGGACATGGATGAAATTGGAAATCATCATTCTCAGTAAACTATTGCAAGAACAAAAAACCAAACACCACATATTCTCACTCATAGGTGGGAATTGAACAATGAGAACACATGGACACAGGAAGGGGAACATCACACTCTGGGGATTGTTGTGGGGTGGGGGGAGTGGGGATAGCTTTAGGAGATATACCTAATGCTAAATGACGAGTTAATGGGTGCAGCACACCAGCATGGCACATGTATACATATGTAACTAACCTGCACATTGTGTACATGTTCCCTAAAACTTAAAGTATAATAATAATAAAATAAAATAAATAAAAAATTAAAAAAAGCAATCATCAATAAGCTCCTTCACCTAACACAGCTCCTCTCATCATGTGCATGTTATTTTTCATGTTGCATACTGTACTTTAAAATTAACATACAGTTGAAAATAGAATAAATGTACAAAACTGGAGTGTATTCTAAAGAGAGTGACCAGGGTGGTGTATGGACTCCAAAATTATGCATCTGTGAAGAGCAGTTGAGCCAACAAGGAGTTTCATCTTGAGGACAGAAGATTCATAATAGCTTCCTAAAATATCTGAAGGGTTGACAACAAAAGATTAGGTTTGTTTAAGGTAAACTTAAGGGTTATAAAGAATAGCATTTGTAAAATCTTCGGAGTTTTTAATATGCCTTCTATTTTAAAAAAATCAATTTTACCCTCATAATAGGTATGGAAAATATTGATCTATTATTTAAAATGTTGCCATTTTTACAGATAAGAAAAATTTTGGATTAAAGAGGTAAAATGATTTGAGCAAGATCTTATGACCAGTATGTGGCAAGGCTGAGACACAAACCAAGGTGCTCAAGCTACAGTGAGACAAATTTAAATTCACTATTAAAAGAAAAATATCTCCCTATGAGCTAGATGTGTACAAAGACAAAAAGGATGCCCCCCAGATTTCCTTGTAGACAGTATCTGTAATGAGGCAATGAAAGAAAGGTATTTAAGCGTTGGCCATAGCAGTGGATTTCAAATTTTTCGACCACAACCTATAGTAGAAAATATGTTTTTTATCAGCCCCAAGTGCACCCACACCAAGAATAAAATGGAAACACATTTAACACAATAATACTAAATGCTATAAATGGTGCACATTGATTTGTTTCCATTTTTTTATTGATGACCTTTTACCACTAAATTGATTTCATTTCCCATGCCGTATTATGCAGACTGAAAAACACAGTACTAGAGAACTACTTGGTGGGACTTCTTGGGTGGGCTAGAAGACAAAACATTTCTTCCAACAATGAGATTCAATAATTCTGGGTCTCCCCAAACTGTGTTATATAGCTTTTAAAAAAATCCTAAATTGAAATGCCTTTTGTCTCCAGCTTATTGCTTTCATTCTCTTATTCTAGCTTATTGAATTTTTTTACTCTTGATTCTATTATTCCTAGTATTATCCATCCTTCCTTATACTACATAGTATCAAAAATCTTTGATTCTTTTACCTGGGAGTTGATGAAAATAATAAACTCTATAGAGCCAAGTACAGGAGGTTGTGATACATTTTAAGTATAGTTGCCCACATAGCTGTATTTATGTGCACTGCCTTTTCTTTTCCAAGCAGTTATAAATCCTCCAGTCATACTAACAACTACTCTATTTTATTTTTGTCCACATAGTTAAGAAATTTTGTTCAATGTGTTGCTAAGATTAAGTGAGACCATTCTACGACATAGGGTGGTTGGTTCTGAGGATTAAATGAGAGTTTATACTGACAGTTGCAGACATATAGCACCTGGAACAAAGAAACTGCTCAGTAGTTGTTACCCAGGATGATAATGATAGTGGCATCAATGATGATGATGATGTTACAATTACAATATCCTTCTAGTTTAGTAGTGTAGAAGGTATAGGTTCTACATATTTTAATAGGTGTAGTTTCTAGATCTATTAAAGTATTCTGTGGTCTTGACATGCCGTCTTTAAGTGAACCCATATTGGCTTTTAAACCACAACATTTTTTCTACATATTTTCTACTTCTCTTGAGTGTTCACGGTTTTTGCATCAAGGTTGCTGGTCTGTTGTTTTCCTACCTTTTCTTCCTTTTTAAAACCAGGGAATTTATTTGTTCATGTCTCATTTTCCTCAGTGTCTCACAGGCTCCTAACAGTGTTTCCTGTGTCACCTGCAAGTCGCTTTGTGCATTGTGATGACATCAGTGCCCCTGGAGACTTAACTTAGAGGAGTTCCAGTCTTCTTTATTTTGGTGGATTCCGTTTCTCCCCTAGAAATATTTTAAGCTTGGAGATGATTCTTTTTGATGGATAAAGAAACAAAATAAGACCCGAGTGGCCTGGCCTCCACGCCATCTGTTAACACCAGGCTATCCTCATTAATGAGTGGCCTTGTCCCTTTGTTGTCTACTTTATTCTGAAAAGCCTCAGCGCATCTGGGAGTTTGGTCTTCTTTTCAAGTAATTATTTTAAATTTTAATTAACAAATAATAATTGTATATATTATATATTTATGGAGTACAGTATGATGTTTTGATACATGTTTACATTGTGGGATGATTAAATCAAGCTAATTAACAAATCCAACACCTAACACATTTATCATTTTTTTGTGGTGAAAACATTTAAAATATACTCTTTTAGCAATTTTGAAATATACATTATTATACATTCTGTGCAATAGATCACTAAAGCTTATTCCTCCCAACCGAAATTTTGTACCTTTTGATCAGCATCTCCCTGTTACCCATCCACCCCTTCCCCCTGCCTCTGGTAACCACCATTCTATTCTCTACTTCCGAATTTGACTTTTTTAGATTCCACTTATAAGTGAGATCATGCAGTATTTATCTTCCTCTGCCTGGCTTATTTTACTTAGCATAACGTCCTTCAGGTTCACCCATGTTGTCACAAATGACAGAATTTCCTTCTCCTTTAAGGCTGAATAGTACTCCATTGTATATATATACCACATTTTCTTTATCCATTCATCCATTGATGGACACTTAGGTTCCTCCCTTATCTTGGCTATTGTGAATAATTCTGCAATGGACACAGGAATGCAGAGATGTCTTCAGCATACTGATATCAATTTCTTTTGATATATACCCAGAAGGGGATTGTTGGATCATATGGGTAGTTCTATTTTTTGTTTTCTGAGAAACCTTGATACTGCTTTCCGTAATGGCTGTATTAATTTACATTCCCACCAACAGTGCACTAGAATTCCCTTTTCTCCACATCCTCACCAACACATATTATCTTTCAACTTTTTGATAATAGCCATTCTGGAAGGTGTGAGGTGACATATTATCGTGGTTTTAACTTGCATTGCCTGATAATTGCCGATGATGAGCATGTTTACTGTTGCCCATTTATATATCTTCTTTTGAGAAATGTCTCTTTAGGTCCTTTGTCCATTTTTAAATTGGGTTCTTGTTTTTTTGCTGTTAAGTTGTTTGAGTTCCTTATATGTTTTGGATATTATCCCCTTACACCCATGTGGTTTGTAAATATTTTCTCCCAATCTATGGATTGTCTCTTCACTCTACTGTTTGTTTTGCTGTGCAGACGCTGTTTAGTTTGATGCAATCTCATTTATTTTTGCTTCTGTTGCCTATGCTTTTGGGGTCATACCCAAGAAATCTTTGCCCAGACCAGTGTTATGGAGTATTTCCCCTATGTTTTCATCTAGTAGTTTTACAGTTTCAAGTCTGATCAATGAATTTAGTAAAGTTGCAGGATACAAAATCAACACACAAACACAAAAATCAGTAGTATTTCTGGCTGGGCACAGTGGCTAATACCTCTAATCCACACATTTTGGGAGGCTAAGGCAGGTTAATCACTTAATCCCAGGAGTCTGATACCAGTGTGGGCAACAAGACAAAAACCTGTCTCTACTAAAAATACAAAAAATTACCTGGGTATGGTGGTGCACACCTGTAGTCCCAGCTACTCAAGAGGCTGAGGTGAGAGAATCACCTGATCCTGGGAGGCTGAGACTGCAGGGAGCAGCGATCACATCACTGCACTCAAGTCTGGATGATGGGAGTGAGACCCTGTCTAAAAAAAAGAAAAAAAACAGTAACATTTATTTACACTAAAAATGAATTACCTCAAAAAGAAATGAAGAAACCAATTTCATTTACAATAACATTAAAAAAAAAAACCACTTAGGAGTAAATTTCACCAGGGAGGTGAAAGATTTATATACTGAAAACTATAAAACATTGATGACAGAAATAGTAGAGGACACAAACGAATGGAAAGGTGTCCCATGTTCATGAATTGAAAGAATCAATATTGTTAAAATGTCCATACTACGCAAAACCATTTACAGATTCAATGCAATTCTTCTCAAAATTCCAATATCACTTTTTAAGGAAATAGAAAAAACAATCCTAAAATGTGTGTGGAACCACAACAGACCCCAAATAGCTAAGCAATACTGAACAAAAACAACAAGCTGGAGGCATCACACTGCCTGACTTCAAAATCTATTACAAAGTTATAATAATCAAAGCAGCATGGTATTAGCATGCAAACAGACATACTGACCAATAGAACAAGACAGAGACCCCAGAAATAAGCCGACATATCTAAGATCAATTGATTTTAGAAAAAGGTACCAAGAACACACAATGGAGAGAGGACTGTTTCTTCAATAAGTGGTGCTAGGAAACTGGATATCCACATGCAAAAGAATGAAAATGGATGCTTATCTTGCAACACATACAAAAATTAACTCAAAATGTGTTTGGGCTTCTTGACATACACAGGTGCAAGTGGTTTAAAGTCTCTGGACCCAGACTGCTGGGTTGAAATCTCACCTCTGCCAGTAACTAACTGGGTGATACTGAGCAAGTTTCTTCCTTTCTGTGTGCTTCAATTTCCTCATTTATAAATGGAATAATAATATCAATTTCATAGGGTTGTTCTGAAGATGAAATTAGTTTTAAAGAGCTTAGAACAATGGCCAGCACAAAGTAAGACTTGAATATGTGTTAGCTCTCTGAAGGCTCTCTTTTTATTTCTCTTTGGAGTTTGTATTCAAAAAGATACTTTACAAATTTTCTTAAACTTTCTGTGCCTTCCCACAAGATGGTATTTTTTTTTTCTGAGCAGAAATTTTTATAACTGCTTTCACAAAGGCTGGGATATGTGTCTGACTACACTTAAGATTTATTTCGGCTGGGGAAGGTGGCTCACGCTTGTAATCCCAGCACTTTGGGAGGCCGAGACAGGCAGATCCCGAGGTCAGGAGATCGAGACCATCCTGACTAACATGGTGAAACCCCGTCTCTACTAAAATACAAAAAATTAGCCAGGCATGGTGGCAGGCGCCTGTAGTCCCAGCGACTTGGGAGGCTGAGGCAGGAGAATGGTGTGAACCTGGGAGGCGGAGCTTGCAGTGAGCCTAGATCGCGCCACTGCACTCCAGCCTGGGCGACAGAGTGAGACTCCGTCTCAAAAACAAAACAAAACAACAACAACAAAAGATTTATTTCACTCCCTGGCCTACTCGCCAAGATGACAGCCCCCTTTTTTCCCAAATTCCCATCAATTCCCCATTCAATGAGCATTCTCTCCTTATGAGTCCAGTGTGTTGTTTCTTCTGATTTCTAAGCAGTAAAACTGTCAGCCCAGCAAACCAAAAATGCATCAGATGGTCAGCTTGCAGCAGAATGAACTTCCAGCAGATAGTAGAAAATTAAGGACCTTATTACTGCACTGCAACTTGCCTCTTTGCCAGTGTTTTCAAATTTTCAAATAATAATAATGAGCCTGATGCTGAGGATGACAGCAGTTCTATCTGGAAGCCAAAATGCTTACCAAAGACCTAGGTAAATTATCTAAAGACATCAGGATTGTGTTTCTATGTAATTATGTGTCAGCAGGAAAACAGCAAATGAACACCAATATCTCAGGCACCTTCAGGCACTGGAAATGAAAAGCCAAGAGAAACACAGCTCTGCCCTCAAGGAGCTTCCGATATACAATGGCACTGAAATTGATCTGGTCTCACTGTTGTAAAAGCCTGATAGGAAACTCTTTTCTTTAGGTTTTGTCAAGTTCCTAAAGTACCTAGGTCAGTGGCATCCACACACCAACTGCCCACAAAGTCACCAGCTATGTCAGGAGTACAGCTTCCACTGAGATACAACAGGGACTCCAGCACAGCCCCTTCCCCTCCACACAGAAAGCTTGAGGAAGGGTCAGCTTGTTAAAATAATAAATAAATTGACATGAAATTCAGAATAAGGGCAAATAGGAGAGAAATAATGCCAAGAGAATTTAGGCGGGGTAGGGGTAGGGGATTCAAACTACAGAGTTTAAAAGCTGGCTTCTCCCATAAAACAGAAGTAGAAAGAGGGAGAAAGAAGGGAATCATAATTTGGGGTAAATTTCACTTCATTAAAGGGAAATGAATGACAGCAGCAAAACTGATCATGTTAAAAGTCTGCACTGGTTTTTAATTAAAAAGAATGGCTTTTAAATTATCTGCCTAGCTGGTCATGGTGGTGTGCGCCTGTAGTCTCAGCTACTCAGGAGGCCGAGGTGGGAGGATCACTTGAGGCCAGGAGGTTGAGGCTGCAGTGAGCTATGACATCACTGTACTCCAGCCTGGGTGACAGAACAAGACTCTGTCCACTCCCCACTGCCCCCTCCAAAAAAATTCTCTACCTGATGATCATTCAACCTGCTTTTCCTTTCAGTTAAAATAAATTCATTTCTCTGAACAGGGTATATAGGTTCACTCAGGAAAACAGTTCTAATCATGGGAAATAGTATATATTATCTATTATCTCTTAACCTCTCACCCATCTATTTTAATTTTTTTACAATAGATGTTCCCCCTTTTTTCTGGAAATGCAAACAGAATACGGCATTTTGATCAAGGTTTGCTATATCTCTTTGACATCCTGCATTTTTTCCTCACAGTACTTAAAGTGATCAGTTTCAATGAAAAGTTAAAAAAAGTTTTAACGTTTTATAATACACTGAAAAATGGTAAGAATAGGAAAAGAGAAATTGTGAGTAAACATGTCACAAAAAATGTACTTAACACAAAATGCACAACCTAACATGGTTGAATTTTAAATGATTGTATGGTGATTTTAAGCAATGTGTGCCCAAGGTTGGGGGTAGAGTGGTTTTGGGGTATGGGCTGTGCTCAAGGAATGGGGCCTGGGAAAGTCCTAAGTACACAAAATGAGAATGAGGGATACAGAGAAGGGGGACAAGTGACATGGCAAATCTCACGTGAGAAAAGACATTAAATTACTTCAGTCTTGGGGCCAGGCATGGTGGCTCATGCCTATAATCCCAGCACTTTGGGAGGCCAAGGCAGGTGGGTCACTTGATGTCAGGAGTTTGAGACCAACCTGGCCAACATGGTGAAACTCCGTCTCTATTAAAAATACGAAAAGTTACTCCAGCTACTGGGGAGGCTGAGGCAGGAGAATTTGCTTGAACCCAAGAGGAGGAGGTTGCAGTGAGCTGAGATCATGCCACTGCACTTAAGCCTAGGCAACAGAGTGAGACTCTGTCTCAAAAATAAAAAATAAAAATAAATTACTTCAGTCTTCATTCAACATCTGAGCAAATGAGTCACTGACTAAAGAACTATAGATTTAGTCAGCGTTGCCCAGGGAGGGAAAGTTGATTCAGATGCACACACAGCCTGTCTCCACTTCTGTCCTACAGGCTTACTGGGTCTGATGATGCACAGCTTCTAACACAAAGGCCCAGCAAATGGCTGCTGGGAAACAGCCTGTTGAGTAGTAATTAGGATTAGAGAGACTCCAGGGAAGAAAAAACAAATTCTAAGAAACAGTCATCTCAAAAACTGCTAGTCTCTGCAAACAGTGCCTGCAGACACAAGCCAAGGAGCAGTTTTCTACCTTGGCCCGGTGTATAAAGGGCTGTTGGCCAACTATTGATATTTCCTGTCACACTCAAGCCAGATGATAACGAATCACTGTCAGCAACATCATCTTTGAATGTAGAGGACAGCAGTCTGTGTGCACACCTTGGGACCTTCTTCATTCGACTGCTGGTAGGATGAATCGGAAGAGAAGATTGATTTATTGATTAAATGCATGCTAGAAGAAGAAATCGATGGAGCCCACACCTATGCACTTGATCAAATAGCAGAAGGAACTGTTACTGTAGTTGTAGCGTCTCCCCAAGTGACCCTGGGCAAGTCACTTAACCTCTTGGCTTCAGGTTTCCTCATGTGGAAAAAGTGACTACCTTGTTCAGTAACTACGAGGGGAGAATGTGAGGATTAGCTTAGTTGGGTAATGAAACCAAGGTGGAGGTCTGATCCTCATGAGGCTCCTCTACTGCACTCCCAGCATGGAGAAATCATCTCAGAAATCTTTCTACCTATGCCAGTGCCAGGGGGACAAGGAACAGGGTGTGAAGCAGGCTCTGCCAAGAATATCACAATTAGGAAAAAGACAAAAGCAAACTGGAGATCAGGTCCTGCTGATGGGACATCTTTGAACAAGACAGGAGCACATGCACTTCCTCAGGAGAAAGATACCTGTAAAGAGTTTTGAATATACTGAAAAGGGAGAGCCATAAAAACCCACTGTATGAAAAGTGATAAGGTAAAGTTTTAGCTGTAACATGCCCTGTGCCTTTGAGACACATTTTACATAAGGCAAGTTCTGAGGTATACTAAAGACTCCATGATCATCTCCTCACAGTATGTGGATGGAACACATTTGGTTGGCTTGAGATAAAATTACCTGGTCTAATGAAAGACTGTCACCTTCTGCATTTTCTTTTAAATATAGGAATATATTAATTGGAAAACTGTAAGTTAAACTGCAGCAACAAAACCAAACCAAAACAATCTATTCAGACTCAGCTTCTGAAACCATGAAGAAACCACTTACTGTTTTCTTTGGAATCTAATGAAAAATAGATTAAGACACCAGGAGCACAGGTCCCTCAACCGAAGTCTTAACAAAGAAAAAATTCCTTTTTCAATACAGTAAAAATCACACCGAGGCTTTATACTTCTGAATGCTTTACTAATGATTAAGAAAATGTGTAATGCGAAGGATATGGTTAACATACCATGATAGTCAACTGCATAGATCAACTTGGCTAGGCCATGGTACCCAGGTATTTGGTCAAACATTACTCTAGATGTTGCTATGAAGCTATTTTTTAAAGACGAGATTAACATTTAAATCAGTAGACCTATTTAAAGTAAACAAAACAGACTACCCTCCATAATGTGGGTGGGCCTCATCCAATCAGTTGAAGGAATTAATAGGAAAACACTGACTTCCTTGGAGGAAAAGGGAATTCTTCCAGCAGCCAGCCTTCAGACTTGAATGGCAATTCTTCCCTGGGTCTCCAGGCTGCCAGCCACCCTGCAGATTTTGGGCTTGCCTCCACAATTGTGGGAGCCAAGTCCTTAAAATCTCTCTATACATCCTATTGGTTCTGTTTCTCTGGAGGAACCACGACTAGTACACATAATGTGGTAGGTTATTACCACTGTTCACCAGTATTTCTGGTTGTCTCTCCTGGGTCCATGAAAGGATTATACTTTCCTGAAAACTTAAAGTAAGCCCTGACCGTGTAACTTGCTTTGCCTAATAATGGGGTAGAAGTGACACTAGCTTTAAGCAAAAGGTTTTAGGAGCCAGGGAGTGATCCTTTATGCTCTTCCCCTGCCGCAGCAGATGCTGAGTCCTCAGGTTGAGATGTTGGAAACATAAGGTGCTGCCTCCCTCGGCCTGGGCCCCCAGGTGACTGCAATCAGTGGAGTCCCACCTATGGGCCCCTGTGCACATGGAGCATGAGTAAGATCATTAGTTGTTTCAAACCACTGAGATTTGGGGTTTGTGACTAACACACTACTGTGGGCGGGGTACAAGGAGCCCTGTATCCCAGCAACATCCACTCAACCATACATATTACATATTTTTAATTTTTTCATTTTTCCAAGTTCAATAAAACATCTATTTGATATAAACACTGAATAGTGACTTGAAATACCGTATGCACATGATGGTAATAAAATTGCCTAAGATTGTTACGTAAACTTTTCATAAACTAACCTCTCCTTTAATCCAAATTATTGGTATAATATATTGCCAAACCCACCAACATCCATCCCATTACAAAACTTGGAATAAATTAAGCCCATGTGAATTTGGACATTTGTGTAACCTAGGCATTGAAAACTAGCCTATCCCAAGTGTTTCATATTTCATGAAGTTCCTGGAATATGCCTCTGCCTTTCTATCTGCTATAACTCCCAAATTACTATGAAGAAAATCCTTTAGTGCTGCAGATGAATCAAAATGGGTCTTCAAATAAAAAAAAATCCAACATGATTTTTCAGTCAAACCACACAAAAGCTAGCTTTTGCTAGGGGAAGGAAAAAAACAAAGATGGAAGGCTGAACTACCTGGGCCTGTGGGTAAATAGGGCATAGTTATGTTCAGATTTCAAAATTATCCACTCCTGAGTTTATTTGGAATTTCAAGATACGAACATACAGTTGAGATGTTCAAATCCATCTAAAATGTTCAGATTTTTAAAAGAATTCTTACAATTTTGGCCCAATATTTTAAAAAAAGGATGGAGAGTACCACTTTCCCCCATAAATACCCAAACCTACAAACTCAGTATGGAAGGTGCGAACAATGTCATGTTTCCTTTTTTATCTACCCCCATAAGGTATAGCACAGTGCCTGCCTACAGCTGTCATCCAATAAACGCTAAATTGATTTCTGCCACCATATTCTGAAATCCCCACTCCCTGGCCACCTCCCGCATCTTTTAAAGGAGGGACATAACAGGTATCAGAGGGCTCTCTCCACGGTCCTGTCGTACGTGGCACATACCACTCTCACCATCCACTCTTGCATTTTCACCCCCACTCTGGCTAATTGGACTTCAACAGTGAATCTAAGTTAGTCGGTCAACAACAGAGACACAGCTAGCTGTACTGCTGTGTACTGGTGGTACAACAGACAGCAGCAACTGGAATTAAGGTAGTTGCTGGATATTCAGACCCCAGAGGTCAGGACTAACCCTGCCACTCTTAGGTGGCGTCTATCTCCACAACGGTCAGGGGCAAGCTTAGTGAAGACAGGCAGAGGCACTCCACTGAGCACACGGCCTCCTGAAACCAGGTTGGTGGGGAGAAAAGCTGCAGGTTGTCTTCCTTTCACCAACAATTTCTTTTTGTGGAGAAAAAAAAATTATAGTTAATGCAGTTGGGCTGTGGGGAAGAGCAAGGCCACAGCATGGGCTGGGATTTACCTCTGAATATAAGAGCTAGCCAGTACTCTGGAGGATCATCTGCTCGGAGAACAAAGGTCAGTGCAATCATGGGCGTGTCTGCCCCCAGTAAGGGAACATTCTGGATCTTTGGCCTGGAATGCTGTACTAAGGTCACCCAAGAGTCAGTGATTATCAAAGACAATTTTAGCCCCTAGAGGTTGCTTCTATTGTTACAGATTATTATAGCCTCCAGGGCGATAAGCCTTATACAGCAAGTCCAATGCTGCTGCACTTTTAGACCTTAAGGAAATCCCATAAGCATTTGTTACTATTATTAATCAAGCATAATTAAGCGCTCCTAGCATGCATTCCGTATTGCCTTGAGCAGAAAGCTTCAGATGTAAACCATCTTTCAATAACATTCCCTTCCTGAATGCTGAGATGAGAACATGAAAATCATACCACATGTCTGCCATCTGTATTTGTACTTGTCAACAGCTCTGTTTTGGGATAAACAGTTTTGAAATAAGAATCAATTCGACTTGTTGGAAGATTAGCCAAGGAATAGCTCAAAGACCAAAACAGAACAGGAAGTCAGATAGTCTGAAAATCGAGCACAATTTTGTTTCTCACTAAACATTCTGTTTTGTCACAGCCCAAGAGAAAGAGTGCAGCAGCCAGGGTTTGGGGGCACAGAGACAGGGAAAATGTGTGTTCTCAAGTAAAAAATTCTTCAACCTGGAACAAATGTCTTCGCTACAATGCAACTAGAAATCATTCACTGACCTCTAGGAGACTACAGTTAAGAACAAAGCAATTTTAGCATTTACACTTTGTTTCATGGTTCTACTATGTGAAGGTATACACAGGGGACAACTTGAGCAGGTCCAAGTGCATAATACAGTCCTTTATTACCATCAAAATGGCAGCATTTCCCAAAGTCGATCTTGATTAAAAGTAGTTCCATGGTTGAAAACAGTACTCCACTGTAGAGCTATTAAACTAGAGAGATGGCAAGGGGAAAATAAAGACTTATACACCAAAGGGGAGGTCAGGGAAGAAGTTAGAAAAAATAGGATGCTACAGATTGGTGGGAGACTACAATGGAATTGCTTTTAGAGGTGGCTGATATAAGTGAACGAAGGGACACGATAACCTGGCAGCCCCACATATCTACAAAACAAATGAGAACATGTATGCTCCACTTGGAGAGCCATCCATTTTCTCCTTAAAAGAATTCATTTATAAAAGAGCAAATTGGTGATTTGTACTTACAGACTGGACCTTTTCCAAGCCCCTGTCAAGAAGTGATAAATTATTGAAGCACAGCATAAAGTGTTTTATTTTCAGTGTGCACACAGTAAAACCCTGTGAAATGTTTCTGTTCACCTTTCCCGTTATTAATTAAAAAATAATTGTTTCCAATTACTCTCTGATCTTTAAAATAAACCAAGACAAAACACTACATATACCTCTCCAGAATCAGCACTGCCCCTTCCCTCTCCTTCTAGATCCTGCCCCCCATCCTTCAACCAAGCAGTTGTTTCAAATCACACCACCGGCTCCTGAAATAGGAATGCTATTTAGGTTGGAAAGGGAGGGAAGAGGAAGTCCAATACAACATTCACACAATTGTCTGGTATTCATTCAACCACAGTTCCCAGATATATTTGTTGTTCCTAGAGACAGCGTAAAACTGTTTGGAGAATAAAGCAGGGTTGTGGAAAACTCATTAATAAATTGTGAAAATCCTCTCAGCAGGAGTCATATAACCAGAGGAACTGCCTTGTGCCAAGCAACATAAAGCCTGGTGCTCTGCTCCTGGACAATGTCACAGGCAAATACAGCTGATTTTTGAGAAAGGTCTCCCTATAGCCACTTACTAGACAAGAGTTAGGAAAAATTATTTCCCAATCTCAGCTCAGCAATTAGAACCTGAATTATGTTTATAAACTTTAGGCTTTGCTTTAATCTGACTGTGAGAGATGTACAGGAACGGCCCCTCCCGTACTGTGTTTATAAACTGAGAGAATAACGTTGATGCCAATGCTCCTGAAAGGGAGCAGGGAAACCTAAAAAGTCTAATTGCATAGGAGATGCATGGGGACTGCTGACAGGAGGGCTTTCTCCTCACTGAAATCTTGTTCATCTTTAGGATTTCTCCAGCATCTCAGTTCAAATTCCCACTCCTTATGTGCAAGTGGCACTCTTAGCTTTCCAATTCTGTTTTCTATTAGGGTGACTCAATCAGTGGCTGAACTTCTGATCCTGTGGCCCCTTTTTGTAGCTTCAGACTGAAACTGGATGCCTTTGTAGAACATATTCACCCAAGGATTTTGTATGAACAGAAAACAACGCAATAAAGGAGGATACCTCTAAAATGTTTTAATTATATGCCCATACAATATATAAAATATATGCATCATTTTAGCTGGATAAGAAAAGCAAGTCAAATGAAATGACACTCCTCGAAACTTAAGTTAAATAATCTTGTAGGAAGAGGTATATTTTGTCTTTTTAAAATTATTTTAGCATTCTGTACACTGACGAGGTAAAAGAAACTGACTGAAACTTAAATGTGAAAGAACATTTCACAATTAAATCCACAATTGTATACATGTATCTTACTCACATGTCAGTGAAAAATCACCAACTATTATAAAAAGAGGACAAATTGTATCACAAAAGAAGCAAAAATTAGAAAAAATTCATAAAAAAATATATCCAACTATGAAAAGCATTGCTCTCTTGGTGTCTTCACATCCGTCTCTTCTGTGTACTGATGTACAATACTGAAAAGACAAAAATACATAAATTGAAATTAAAAAACCCTGCTTGTAAGTATACATAGCAGCAAGTTTAAAAGCCAACAGATTTTGGTCTGATACATCTGACATTTAAAAGGAATTCTCATATCATTCAATTAACTCTAGAAATACTATAAGACTAGTTTTATGAATCTACACCCGGGTTTGATGTCTTACAAAACTGTCCTAATCTCATCCATGTGTCTCAGTGACTCTTTAAAGTGTGACCAGGAAGATAAAATAAAATATATGTGAAAGTCCCTGGCATCTAAGAATGCTTTATAGTTAGAAGTATGAGAATTATGCTTTTCAGGGCTGAACACAGTGGCTCACGCCTGTAATCTTAGCACTTTGGGAGGCCGAAGCAGGTGGATCACTTGAGCTCAGAAGTTCGAGACCAGCCTGGGCAACATGGTGAAACCCCGTTTCTACCAAAAATACAAAAAATTAGCCAAGCAAGGTGGTATGCACTTGTAGTCCCAGCAACTTAGAATGCTGAGGTGGGAGGACTGCTTGAGCTTGGGAGGCAGAGGCTGCAGTGAGCTGAGATTGCACAACTACACTCCGGCCTGGGCCACAGAGCGAGACTTCATCTCAGGAAAAAAAAAAAAAAAAAAAAGATACTTTTCAGAAAGTAAATCAGTAAATCTAACCAGGCTAGATCTCAAATTAAGAATAAACAACATATTTTCATCTATCTCCCCAATACAAACTCTAAACTTGCTGTTTACCTTCTTAATTGCAACAGGATAAACAAGAGCTAAGGAGTTTATTTTTTATTTTTATTTTTTAATGATACCAAAGTCCTTATTCTGAGTTCCCGTTAAAGTTGCACACTTTGGTGTTACCCAGTGTTCTGCTTAGAGGTCCTCTCACAACTACCAACATGAACTCTTAGGATGTGTGGTCTGTAGGAATGAAACAAAATGAAATGCTTAGGTCACTTTGGCCAAACTAGAGGTGGTTCTCCCTTCCACCTTCCATGCCTACTCGGCTTCTGAGAGGTCTGCTCAAAGCGAACAGTAAGGTGTCTTCATCAAAGAACATAGCACAGATCAATCAAATAAGTCAAGATCCTCTTTAAGAGCCAACGATGTGAACTTGGGAGTCTAAAGATGAGTGTCACTGATTACATCATGGGAAATGTGACATGAAGGGAAGCATCAGAATGCCAGTACAGCCACCCCCCAACCCTGCCCCCCCAAGTCCTAGGGGTAGTGTGCACGTTAAAGGATCTACCCTATCAACACACACAGAACCCAACCTGCCGGTGACTGCTGCCATTAGCTGTCTTGAGGTGAGGCAAGATCATAATATTTCTTAGGAAAAAGAGGAGGTCAAATAAGGATATGAAAAACAGGATAAATAATTCTATAAATAGAAAGGACTAGAAAGCCAGGAAATAATGTATGTAAAAATATGATATGAAGAAATAAGGTACTATAAGCACAGGGGACAGACTCTATTATAAAAGTCAGGAAGTTTAGTTTATAGCAAAGAGATCCAACTATTTAGGGGGTTGAAGACATCCAGAATTAAAGAAATCAACAAAAAATCTGAACTCAAGAATCCCAGAGTTTCATCTGGGAGATGGAACCAAAAAGTGGGGTAATTCTCATAATTCCGATATCTTTCCCTCCCCACCAAAAATGCAAATATGACTTTATTATAATTTTCATTTTTAAACTAGGTACTTAAAAATAACTATAAAAATCATAGCAATTTATTAGTTGTTAAAAAACTGAGTAACTTTTTCTATTTTGCCATTTTTGCCAAACCAAAGGATGCAAATCTGCATAGAAAGCATCTGAATGTTTAATAGAGAAGGGATAAATAGGACGAACTGCCAAATTATGCAAATCAAAGACAGCAGGGAAACAGTGCCCATTCTTACAGCTCCAACTTCCAGGCTACAAGAAGCAGGAATATGCGTTGCGGGGATATACTACACTATATTCGAGCGCAGGGTTCTAGGTCAGGAGAACAACGTCCCTCAGTTCCTCATCATTAAAGGAAGGGAAGGAGAGAATTTTAGTTTCAAAATTCCATGAAGCATCTACAAAATAACTGGTCAAACTGAAGATCTGACGTATAAGCATTTTAAAATAATCAAGCCTAAAACTGGACTTTTAAATTATCTAGAAAACTCTTTGGTGATCTGGATTATAAATAGAAAGGCTTATTTTGAATGCTGTACTATAGGGTGAAGAAATGTTACCATTGTTTCCTCGGATAAATGCATCCCCATACTTATTCTTCAGTTGTCCATTTACATATTCTTCTGTCTGCTCCAGGGCTATATTCATGTAGCCATCCAGGCAAGCCAGGACCCCTGCACACATATTTAGTCAAAAAGAAGATATACAAGGCAAGTAAGAGTTGAAAATTACAGGGTATACCTTAGAGCAGACAATCTCTTTATTCATTAGCTCTTAGATGCTTAATATAAAAATTCACACCATAAATGAAATTCAACAGCTTAAACACAAAACAACTCTATGCCAACCTGAATGAAGTCTAGGAAGGCAGTCACGCACCCACTACTACCTGGTAAAACAACAAACTGTCACTTCCCTCATGGTACGTATGACCACACAGAAACTTTTAAAGCATTCAAAAAAGTAAGAGAATAAGACTATTCCAGCAAAACTACCATTCTTTGAAAGCTAAGCACAAGGTGGGCAATTATGCATGAACAAATGATCCTTGGTTCCAGTGGCATTTCCTACTTTAGCCACTAAGTGAAATAGGGGCTGGCAGATTTATTTCATTCTTTTACAACATCTACTGCAGCAGATGAATGTACTCCAGGGTTAAAAGGAAGTCTCCACAATCTGTTAAAATAATAGAAGAGGAGACAGCAGGTGCTCCCGAAAGAACATCTTAAAGCTGTGACTCACAGTGAAGAGCAGCTTGAGAATATAGGGCAACATATTGCATTATAACACATCTTGTTCTGTTTTGTTACAGCTATAATATTTTCCAATCAAAACTAATAGAGAAAATGGCCAAAAACATTCAAGGGAGCTTTCAAGGAAACAGTTTGAGTAAATCTTTAATTGTGTTAAGATGGTATAAATTTTGTAAAATTTGACCTGATGATCTTTTTCAAAAGATGAAAATCTGTAAGCCTCTAACTCTGTCTCTAATTTAAAGTGGCATTATCTAGAAAAAAAAAATTTAAGTAAAAATAAATACCAGATTCAATTCAATTAGTTGAGTCTATAGTTTCTCATTTGATGTCTTAACTTCATTAGTATGCTCCTCACTCTCTGCCTCTGCCCCCATTATCCTCTAAACAAAAAAGTTTCCTTTCAAAATTGTGTGCGTAATGACAGCAAAAGACATTAATCTACCAGAATTCTGCTAAAAGCGGTAAACTCTCAAAGAACCAGAATGGACTGTGAATAATAAAATTATTTCCTAGCAAAAGAAAGCTTAAGCTACAACTTTAGCTCATTTCCTGCTGTATTATTTTACATATAAACCGCAATTATAAATGAGCAAGAAAAATCTCAGGCACAATATGCAAACCTGTTTGAAAACTAATGAAAAGAATTTCAAAATGAAATGTCCAGGCTGGGCACAGTGGCTCATGCCTGTAATCCCAGTACTTTGGGAGGCAGAGGCAGGCAGATCACTTGAAGTCAGGAGTTCAAGATCAGCCTGGCTAACATGGCGAAACCCCGTCTCTACTAAAAATACAAAAATTAGCCAGGCATGGTGGCGGGTGCCTGTAATCCCAGCTACTCAGGAGGCTGAGGCAGGAGAATCGTCTGAACTTGGGAGGCGGAGCTTGCAGTGAGCCAAGACTGAGCCACTGTACTCCAGCCTGGGCGAAAGAGTGAGACTCGGTCTCAAAAAAGAAAAAAAAAAAAAAAGAGTTCACTTCTAATTAAAATATCTATTCTCACAGCAAAGGCAAAAACAAACAAACAAAACGAAAAACTGCCTAGGGGGTTAGAAATACAACCCTTTCCTTCCATGAGATAAACTACTATACATAACCAAAAACAAGACATTTTCTCAAAGAGAAACTGCTACAGAGAGTTGTTGGAGTTTTTTTTTTTTTTTTGGTATGTTGTTGTTTTGCTTTGGGGTTTTTTGGTGTTTTGTAAACCACAAAATAAGCACATTCCTTTAGTAAGGCTATCTAATAGTATAAAACATTTTGCTTTAATAGTATAAAGGCCATGAACAGACATTCATAAGAGGAAAAAAAAATTATGGTTACTATCCATGTGAAAGACTCCTGAATCTCACTAGTAAACAAAGAAAATATATGTAGAATGAGATATTACTTGTTGCCAATTAGATTGGAAAAGATGAAAAAAAGCTAATACAAGAGTTGGTGAGAACATAAAGGATAAACCCAAGTTCCCTAATGCAGGGCCATGAATACTCTCTGACTTGTAAATCCTAGCCCAGGGAATTGATTCTAAAGAGATGTTTGGTCAACTTCACAATATATGTCAAAGCAGAAGAGTTGTTTATAGTGGCAAAAAACTGGTCAACACCTAAATGTCCATTAATAGGAAATTGGTTAAAAGTAAAAACAAAACTATGGTACAGCCACACAAGAGATTCCTATGCAACCATTAAACCCTCTATATTGTCACAAAACTAAATGTACTGTTTCAACGTTTAAAAAAAAAAATCAGGTTGCATGTAGTTGATTCCATTTATGTCAAATTATGCTAATACAGAGCTCAAAATTGGTAAACTGTCTCTGGATAGTAGCATTGGGGATCCTTGGCTTTCTTCTATATACTTTTCTCTATTATTTCCTTTTACATTTCTAAAATTAAAACAGAACTAAAACATGTATTGCCTTTATAAATAGAAAAATTTTCCCTAAAGAGTACAGAGAAAAAAGGTCAGGCTGGTTCATCTCTTCAATAAAGTGGGTACTGAGAAGATATTGAACACAATGTCCTCACTTTAATCAACTGTCAAACAGAATAAAACCCCTAGAAGTCTATTACTTCCTATGGGCCCATCATCAAAAGTTCGCAGGTGAGAGGCAGTACATGGAGACATTATACTACCTCAGTATTCCGTATGAATCCGTTAATTTTACTATAAAAATAAAATTAAACTGGAGAGATGTTATTAATGTCAAGAAGCTAAAGGAGTACATAATCACCAGAGTGGTTTCTTAACAAGGCTTATGAGCCGAGCCTGAACTTGAGTCCTAGCTCCTCCTTTACTAAGTGGGGATAATCAATACAGATTTCAAAGGAAAAAGCTCAAGAGATTACTATGATTATTAATTATTCAGAAAAGAGACCAAGAAAAGGCCACAAAACCCTGTGCTATGGTTTGAATGTGTCCCCTCCAAAATTCAGGTGTTTGGCAATAGGACAGTATTAAGAGGTGGAGGCCTTTAAGAAGCAAGCAGACCATGGGGACTTGCCCATTAATGGGATGAAGGCCTGCATTAAAAAAAGTCTTCATGCAGTGTGCTGGTTTGCCCTGTGCCTTCTGCCACATGAGGACTCAGCATTCCTCCTCTCCGGAGGATGTAGCCTTCACCAGACAACTGAACCTGCTGGCACCTTGATCTTGGATTTCCTAGCCACCAGAACTGTGAGAAAATAAACTTCTGTTTTTGAAAATTACCCAGTCTAGAGGCGGAGCTTGCAGTGAGCCGAGATCGCGCCACTGCACTCCAGCCTGGGCGACAGAGCAAGACTCCGTCTCAAAAAAAAAAAAAAAAAATTACCCAGTCTAGTGTACAGTGCTCAGGTGACGGGTGCACCAAAATCTCAGAAACCACCACTAAAGAACATATCTATGTAACAAAAAAAACCACCTGTACCCCCAAAAACTACTGAAATAAATAATAAAAAAACACAAAAAATGAAAATAAAAATGACCCAGTCTGTGGTATTCTGTTATAGCAACCCAAGAGACCACGTCCCTCTGCTAATGAATCAGTTATAGCTACACCTGTCAAATATTTCAGGTAACTTAACATACTTTAGCTGTGGAAGATAAGAAATTCAGTAACTTTAAAAAATGGAATTTGAAACCATTCTTCCTTATAAAGTTAATTTCAAAAGCATTGCAGCCTCTTAAAAATATTCTCTCCAAGAACAGAAAGGCATTTTTTTTTTTTTGAGACAGAGTCTCACCCTGTCGCCCCACACATTATACGTTATATGAGTGGGACATTCAGGTTGTAAAATGATACTCAACAGCTGCTTGCCAATCTTGAATACTCCTGCAAAAACAAATGCTGCTGCACCAAGATGTTCTTCAGTTGAGTTGTTCATATCTGAGTTCACTAGGAATACCTAGCTATTACCAGGGAATTTAGGCACATATGATCTCAAAGCAGAGACAGGAGACAGAAGTCACACAAATCACACTGAAAGGCAGAAGCACACGCTATACTGTCAGACTTGTCCTTCTAAAAGGAATGACCTCAGAGGTAGAAAAAGATATATGCATAAAAACTACTGATGACCAGTACTTTTTTGGCCTATTGGGTATATTTAAGAGCTTAATAAATATCCGTAAGTCACATTTACTTATTCAGTTATACCAGTGAGGTTGAAACATGAAAATATTACCTCGATAATCCACTCCAGAATTTAATTTTACCACAACTGGTCGTCCGATGATTTGCTTTAAGAAGTCACTAGGGGTTTGCTTCCGAAGACTCATTTTAACAATCCTAAATCAAAATATGAAAAGAAATAATAAAAGGTAAAGACCAAAGCTGATTATTCAACAAAACCCTTAAAGCCCTTAACATACTTACAGAAAATGAAGTATCAAAGGACTATGCGAGAAGACGCATATTACTCCACTGCTACTACATGACAGCTAACATGTTTTCAGTACTTACTATGAGCCAGATACTAAGCTAAACATTCTACATGCATTATCTTATTCAGTTCCCACAACACCATGGCATAGTCTCATTAGGGAAAGTCCTGTGTTTACAAAAGCACCTGCTCTTAATCACTTATCATTACTGCCTGACATATAGTCAGTATACCCATTACAACCACTACCACTTCCATTCAGTGAATGGTTGGTTATTTTATGCAGAGCATTCTGCTAAGGTCTTTATAAACACTATCACATTTCATCTTTACAAGAACCCTGGGAAGAAGGTCTTAATACCCTCATTTTGCTGATGAAAAGTAAAGGCACAGAAAGATTAAATAATTTGTTCCCAAATGTGATGGAACATTCAAGTTCAAATCAGCCCTATTTTAAAGTCCATATTATATAGAACAGACACATTTATGAACAACTGATGCCTAAATGGTATCTCTGAAAAGAATTATAATCTAAAGGTAATTTTGAGTGTACTATATGCCAGCACTTTTCCAAGAACTTTATATTTATTAATCAATTTAAATTGCTCTACCCTAAAAGGGAGGTATTGTTTTTATCCTCATGTTACACATGAAGAAAAAGACACAGAAAGATTAAACACTCTGCTCAAGGTCACACAGCTAGAAAGTGGATAGCCAGCCCATACTCTTAATCACAACCTTAAACAGCCTTCTGAAAGTCAATAACACAGCCAAAGATTTTTAATTACTCTATTAGGACTATAGCAGATATGTGCTCTAAATAATGAAGAAAAAAGTCTTAATACTCAAGTATAACAGGGGTCTAACACAGAAAAAGAGATAGCATTACACACCCAAATCAACAGCATCAGACATGCAAAGCTGCACATCACTCCTTTCAAAACGCATCTTTTCTTATAAAATAGCTCTTTCAAAATATGTTGGCAAGTTAATAAAACTGTAGTTAAGCAAAAACTGAGTAAAAATATTTCAGAAATTAATTTTTCTGTTTCAGTCAAATTCAGCATCACTATTATTCAGCAGCTATATAGCACTGAGACTTAAAAATTAGTATGGATACAATATTTTAAGGATTCCCTTCAAGAACTCAAGCTGTTCTTTTGTTTTCAATGAAATTTTTTCATTAAACATTCTTCCATTATTTTTTCATTAAACATTCTTCCACTATGCTTATTTCATTCTAAGTCCATCCACTCAATAATCTGAGTTTGTGTGGAGAAGGATTATTTGGAGATGTTCTCATAGTGAATTCACACGGGATCAGCAGTTGTAGTAAGCTGGAACTCTAGGTTACTGGGTTCAACAAATTACATGTACATGTACACACTGAGCAAGGAAATTCAAAAACATGTCACACACAAAGGCTCTGCCCTTAAAGAACTTAAAATCTAGAAGAATTTAAACTCATTTAAAGAGTGTGAGTAAACAAACGCAATCGTAATTTAAGTAAAATAATTTTCTTTAGCCAAGAAAAGTCAACATCCTAAGTCAAATAAAAGAAAATACAAATTTCAGAAATTATTTTTGAATTTTGGGCTATCATTTGGACAATCTACACTGCCCCCAACCTTTGAAAGATGTTTTTAAAATGCGATAAATTATTTTGCTCAACAAATGTTAACTTTTCCATTGAATTTCCAGCTTATTTTTTTAGCTCCACAATCTCAACAGATAACTACAATTACAACTACTATTACAATTACAATTACAACTACTATTCAGGACAACCACTTTTCATTCAGGACTCAGATCACACAGTAATTTTATTTACACTGTTCTGAGTACAAAGTGAAAAATTACAAAATAAATACTGTAACAGATTCAGTACCTTTAATGAGTTTAGTGAAAACATACAAATCTTCCCATTCATCTATAAACCACCTTATTTACATTCTGAACACATGCCTGTTTTGAGGCTGAACACATCTAGAGAGAATATTAACTCTGAAGGCCTGATACTCAACTGATGAGTCAGGTTCATTTCCTATCACAGATGTTAAATCCCATTATGCCACAGTTTCATCATATATAAAACTGAGATAAAAGTAGCTATTTTGTGTTAAAAATCACTAAAATGCTTTGTAATGGGATTCTAGTTCATAGAGATATTAACTACTTTAATTATTACTAATTTCACCTGCTCATAGAGTATTTACAATTTCAGATTAAAAACATTTGAAAAGCAAAAGCTGGAAAGAGTTAATAACTGTCAGAAAAAAGAATGCAAATCTTGACTATCAGTTGCTTGACAGCATAGGTTATTTTAAAGGTATTAATATTAACTTTCCACACCTTTTTAAAAACACAGATATGTTCTTCTAAGCTCACCAAAGATAACGCCTTGTCCATTATGCTTTATCTGTATTCCAATTAACATCAATCTCTTCCTGAAGGCAATCAAAACTTTCAACTTTCACGGAGCACCTGTCAAGTTCAGGCACACAGGGTTGGGGAATGTAACACAAAGACAAAGCCTTAAGCCCTCAGAGTTTACATTCCAGAGAGGGCAAGAAACATGTAAATGCAGAATTTTACAAAGGTGATGTGTATTCTGATAGAATTATGCACAAAAGGGCAGAGAACACCCTCTTACCCCAGGCTTGGCAGATCAAAGAATTTCTGGAAGTAACACCTGAGCTGAATTTGAAGGAAAAGGCGTCACCCCCCAGCTGAAAGAAGAGAAGTCAGAAAAGGCACGGAACAAGTGTCTGGGTAGAATGTAAAAGCTACATAGGCAAGGAGGAGACGCCTCTGCGGCAGGGAGCTGTGCCACATTCACAGGGAGCACAGAGTTGAGGCTCTGGGTCAGTTTCCCAAACTTGAATCATTAGATCAGCTGGAGATTCTACTCAGTAGTTCTGGGGTAGGAGCCAGCAATCTATTTGAACAAGCCTAGGAAATAACTGGCAAGGGGAAATACTGTTGTCAATGATACGAAACGGGGGTTTTAAGCAGGAACTTGCTTGGGTTGCACTCTCTACTTTCCATAGCAGAGTGCAGATGCCCATCTCACCTACTTTTGGCATCACACAGTTTGGCATTTGATTTTATTTGCTATAACCTGTCACTATGCCCTCTTTTGTATTCTTTATGTGGGTCTTTTCTCCCTCAAAATACTGTAAGCCACATGACAAGAGGGGCTCACAAGCTTCTCGTCTGTTCTCTAGAATATCTACATTCTACTAAACCTCTTGGAAAAAAAATACTTCTAAGGTTATTTGGAAAAGAGTATATGGGTTGCCTCAAACACATTTTATCCATCACTTTAGGAAAGCCGTATCTTTTACATTAGTCTTCATTAGGCTTCCTTGGTACTCCCTGTTACTTAATGACTTGCCCATAAATCCATTTTGTATGAGTAAATTGGTCTTGACACCACAATTTTTCCCATCACTTGGCTCAAGTAATTTTAAGTTTTCATCTTTTAAATCGGATAAGGCAGAAGGAACAGTTCTGACAATTTCTGAAGCAAGAGATGAGTCTCTTGAACCGTAAACACATAAGAGGAAAAAGACCTTTCTTCAGGGTCACCCTGGTAAAACTTCTCCTTTCAAAATTAAAGTCATAATCACTCTCTGTACCTCCTCCTCCCTCCCCTGACTCCTACTCAGGCTTGTTTTAAATGACCTATTTTCATAAATGACTATTAAGTCAAAGGCAGTATATTTTCTGTCAGAAGCTACTGAGAGGTCTAGTATGAAAACATCTGCAAAGTGCCCTGCAGGGAGTTTTTTTCTTTTTGGTAAAAGAATGAAGAAAAAAAAAGAAATTCTATTAATCCAACTATGTGCTACCAGCATTAGATTCATAAGCAATTTACAGAGAAACCCTGTGAGGTGGAAAGCAAAGCCAAGGCTGACCCCGAAGCCCAAGCCCTTTCACAGGTACAGCTGCCCTTCTGAATATGTTAAGATTCTCTGGTTAAATCTTGGGGAGTCACAATAGAGGCGGTGAGAAATCCAGTTGGAGAGTAGCAGCACTGGGGAAAAAAAATACCTAACATGACAAAGTGCTGTAAATTAGCCTCAGAGAAATACAATGGACAAATGCAAAGAAATCTATCTCATGTGATTTGAGTTATGCCACTGAGCAGAAGACATGAAAATCCTTATTTCTTGGCAATGTTTACCTGTAAGTTTTTACCTACTCCTGGCATATTTACAGTTTAGGGTGAAAAGAATTTGAAAAGCAAAAAATTGCAAGGAAACATTACAATCCAAGTAATTGCAGCACTACACTAACAGATCAGTGTCTGAGGAGGCGATCAGATAGGGAGAAGAACAGCTTTCTAAATCCTCCCTTCTGACGCAGTGGAGTGCCTTGCTGTCTTTTGAAGGCTTCATACCAATCCCTCCTTCCTCGGCAGCAGGGGCTACTTCTCTCCCTCTCTCCCAAAGGCAAAGTGAGTCCACTCAGAGCACCTCTTTCCACTCTCAGTCATGGCCCTTATCAGGCTGTTTCATAATTTTTCCATTTGCTGACTGGTCTCCCATATGAATTTTAAGCTTCTTGGGGACAGGGAAAATATCTTACTCACTTGGTATCCCTGGTATCCAAGCACACTACCCAAGTCTGTGGAAGAGACATTCAAGGCCAGTGCCAAGCAAAATCCCTGTCCAGCCCCCACGAGCCCAAATTATGGATACAGTGACTAGTAGGATCACGCATGTACTTCAACAAATACTAACCTAGTAATCTCTATTATGACCACCAAAAACGGAGAAAACAACTGTTTCTGTCATTCAAGAACCAGCTGTTTCCAAATCTAGAGATGCTTGTTAAAATGCAGATTTTCCCGAAGTCTACTCAGGTAAAGGCACAGTATTTTACATTTTATAAAGTTCTCCAGGTAATTTCTATAAGTAAATGGTTCTCATCTAGGGGCAGTACCCCCAACCCTGCCCCACCCTGCTCAGGGACATTCGGAAATATCTGGGGACACTGAACTGTCATGACTGAGGAAGGTGGTGCTACTGCTATACTAGTGGGTAGAGACCAGAGATGTTGCTAAACATTTTATAACTAACGGGACGGCCCTCCACAACAAAGGACTATGCAGCCCAAAATGTCAATGGAAGTTGAGAATCTCTGCTATAAGCCCTAAAAAAAATAAAAAAATAAAAAATAATAAATAAATAAAAAAAAAACCATTGTTTTTGGTTTTAAAGTGAGGAGTTTCAAAGAAATCTCCAAGGTACAGCAAATGATAACCAAAAGCTACATTCTAACCAAATGATGGAGTGTAGATTATAATTAATCAGGGATGTTTTATTCTAACATATAGGGAACCTGAAAACAACCGTCGAAATCTTGAAGGGGTTGCCATTCTAAATAATGGATTTCTAGTCTTGGCCATGAAAATGATCACTTTCCAATTTTTCAGTGTTACAGGTCTCTCCGATGATTAAAATCTGTTAGTACACTTTTAAAAGAAGAGAATAATACAGGTGATGTGAACAAATTTTTAAATTCTAGTATCTACTATGCCACAGTTCAGTGAGAGACTGCCTGATGCAGCACAGAGTACTCACTTGGGAGGCAGGAAACCTGAGTTCTAATCCCAGCTCTGCTACTTAATTAGCTGTGTGACTTGGATAACTCATAATTTCACTTCTCATGGCCCCAGGTTCCTTCCTCATCTGCAAAATAAGGGAGTTATGCCAGATGACCACTTAAGTCTCTTCCTGCCCTAATATTCAGGTAGTCTAACGCATTAACGCCAGTGACACACACACACACACCCCACAAACATAAGCCTCTCAAGATTTCTGCACAATATTCAAGCAAGTAAAATTGCCAAACACCTCTAAAACTTTTTTGGAAAACTGCAGCAATGTGTATGAAGGCCTAAAACAGACCTTACAGATGACAGCATCTAATCTGATAATTTCACTTCTGAGAATCTAGTCCAAGGAAATAATCTAAAAAATAGGGGGAAAAGAGTTTATCAAAGCACTATCTGGGATGCTAAGATGATGTAAAAATTCAAAAACAATCTTATGTCCCACAATCGGGAAATGACTGAATAATTTATGGGACCTACACTGGGACCCACAATGATGGGACAATCAAAAGAAGATACAAAATTAGAATAATATTTAGGAAGAGTTTTTAAATGGAAGTGGAAAACTATACTGTTAAGTGATTAAACATGTACACTCTTAGCTCAAGTAGAAGCTAGCACATACAGGAGAAAATGATTGTAGGTGAAAGGGTTCAGTGAATATTATTTTCTTCACTAAAGTCTTCTATGTTTGCAATTTACTACAATAGTCACGTATTACTAAGAGCAGTGGGGCAGGGTAATCCGCATCATCTTAATCCTACACACCTTAAAAAATGCCTGCTATGCAGGTGTGCGGACACGCGTACGCACAGAAAACGTCGGGCGATAGGACTTAAGACCATACAATCTGGTTCCTCGACCTGACAACTCGGTAAGACAGGCGAATCCAGCCCTTAATTCCTGTGGTCAAGCGCAGCCACCCCGATGTAGGGGAGGGTTCGCAATTCCCTGAAGCCCTCCTGGAAGACTGGCGAAGCCTAGGCCTGGGTTCGGGATCCGCTTTCCCGCCGAATCTTGGGATTAGCGTCGGGGCTCCCTGGGGAACTTCAACAACCTGAACTGGTCTCGGACGCCAACTCGGTGGGAGCCGGCACGGTGCCGCTCGTCTCCGCGCAGTCTAGGCGCCTAGCTGAGGGCCGTCCCGGCGCCCACCATCAGACCTCTCCCGGCCATTCCGTGCGCGGAGAGCTTGGACGCGGCGTTTCGCGGGGACCCGCCACCCAGCGGTCCCTACCTGGAGCCCCAGCCCGTTCCCCGCAGGCCCTTTCCGGGGCTGCCTCGCCCGGCCTAGGGCCGCTGCAGCCGCCGCTCCACAGCGCGACTGAACACTGGGTCACCGAACCTGGGGCTGCGCCCAGCTCTGTCGTCGGCCCGCGCAGCGGTGCGGCTCACCTCGCGGGCGCGATCCAGAACCCTCACTCCAGGAGCCCCACGAGCCCGGCCGCGGCGGACGATCCCAGCCAAAACGCAAAGCGACGAGGCAGCCGCACTTTTCTACCTCAGCCAATCAGTGCTCTTCTCTGCTACGGAAGCCCGCTGGGGCCGAAAAAGCCTGTCAGCGCCAAAGCGCGCAAATCCAAGAATCCTGGTTTGTCTAGTAGCAAAATTGGTGCAATGGAGTTCCTCTAACAGAAATCTGAATACAAAATAAATACAATACAAAACAAAAACAAAAATCCAGGAAACTAGAAGTGATCTTTTGGGCAAGATTTATTTACAGAAGTGTAAAAAAATAACTTGAAGTCATAGGAAACTGGAATTTACTGTGTAAGTAACGGCATTGTGTACCCAGAAACGTCCTTGAATAGTTTAAAGCAAATAAATAAGTAAATGAAACACCTCAAGTCTTTAAATCTACCTCTGGATATTGATTAAATGTGTGAAGACTTAAGCCATTTTAGCCAGAGACTGTTTCCATGGCAATGTTAATCAATACAAAAATAATCAAAATCACTCAAGTAACTCCAAATTATAATGACATTAATTGTGTTACATTACTAGTTCCTATTGGAAATGGTGTGCAGACTTATTTAAGTGCTACTATGGGAACTTGGTTTGGAATTTTACATGAATTCTCAATACTCTTTCTATTAATGGAATTGGAGGGGAAAAAGAAGAGAACTGTTACACCAGGACTTCATTCCTTTTTCCCCCTCCACATATACTCTCATCAGTTGAAAACTTATACTTTAATTATATTTATGATTTGTAACACTATACACAGAGTGATAAGATCTTTCAACACAGATCCTTAACCCCATTAGGTGTTATAAAATCTAAGATGCAAAATTTTTTTCGAAGATAAAGAGTTCCTCCCTTGTAACCTTCTTTTGGTTAAAGGCAGAAGAAATGAACTTTTGATTGATATCAGGGACAGAAAACTACTGGATATGATTTGGTAAAGAATAGAGACTTCCTTATATCCTTCTATAAAAGCTCAGTTTGGGTAAAGACCAAACAGTTACTGATTTATTGAGAGGGCTGTATTTGAAATTCTTGCAATATAAAATACAATGTAAATAAAAATTTTAAGAAAAGTACCATTTAAATCAAATAATTACTTGCAAAGAACAAACATAATAGGATAAAAAGCCCTGTTCCTAAAAACGTTCTTTGCAAAAGACATCAAATTGCACATTCCTTACTGGTTGTTTAAATTATTTAAAAAAAAAAATTTTTTTTGATTCAAACTTCTTTCCCTTTCCTACAGAGCCCTAATCGAGCGGTTAACACTAGTGTGGTGGGTAGGGAGCCATGAGGAGTTTTAAGGGCCTAGTTCGTCTGCCGAGCAGCTGCAACCTTCTCCAAGGGGAGTAGCTGAGTAAGGGCCCAGTTTGACACACGGGGTGGGCATCCTGAATTATTTCATGAGCTAACAGGCTTGTAAAAAGTGTGGCTGTTCCCAAAAGCCCCTCAGCAGCTTATAAATGACTTTTACTAACTCACAAGGCAATTTTCCGTATTTCCTAGGTTTTTGCTTTCAGCATCTTCTATGATGCAAAGAAAACATTGCAAGACTTTTGGTGAATACTAGTCTTCAAAACCCTGAATGTAAACATTAATTTATTAAGGAGCCTTAAAGTCATAAAAATATTTTGGCAAGCTTTAGTTTAACTTATGTAGTTTAGTTTCATTTAGTTGTTAGAACTGATGAACCTACAGTGACACATCATTATCATCCAAAGGACAAAGTTTACATTAGGGTTCATTCTTGGTGTTGCACATTCTATAGGTTTTGACAAATGCATAATGAAATGTACCCACAATTACAGTATCATACAGAATAGTTTCACTGCCCTAAAAGTTCTCTGTGCTCCACCTATTTATCCCTTCCTCCCCACTGGCAACCACTGATCTTTTTTCTGTCTCCAAAGTTTTGCCTTTTTCCAGAATATCATACATTTGGAATCATACCATACATAGTTAGTGGTGCATACACTGCACCACCCCACTGTGTAGCCTTTTCAGACTGGCTTCTTTCACTTAGAAATATGCATTTAAGACCCCTCTATGCCTTTTCATGGCTTGACAACTCATTTCTTTTAAGTTCTGAATAATATTCCATTATTTGGATGTACCACAGCTTATTTATCCATTTAACTACAAAAGTACATCTTGGTTGCTTCCAAGTTTGGGAAGTTATGAATAAAGCTGCTATAAATATGTGTATGCAGGTTTTTGTGTAGAAATAAGTTTTCAGCTCATTTGGGCGAATATCAAGGAGTGTGACTGCTAGATCATACAGCAAGTGTATGTTTAGTTTTGTAAGAAACTGCCAAACTGTCTTACAATGTGGCTGTACCATTTTGCATTCCCACTAGCAGTGAATGAGAGTCTCCCTTGTTCCACATCCTCACGGGCATTTGGTGTTTCCAGTCCTTTGGATTTTGACTAGTCTAATAGCTGCTTATTGACTATCTCATAGTTGTTTAAAGTTGTAATTCCCTAGTGACATATGATATGGAGGATCTTTCTATATGCTTATTTGCCATATGTATATCTTTGGTTGTTCAGGTCTTTGGCCCAATTTTGAATCAGTTTGTTCTTTCTTTTTGTTGAGTTTTAGAGTCCTTTGTATACTTTGAATAATAGTTCTTTATCAGATATGTGTTTTACAAATATTTTCTCCCAGTTTATGGCTTGTCTTTTCATTCTCTTGAAGCTATTATGCTTAAAATAGACAAATGCAGATATAAAAATGCTAAGAGAACTCTTGCCACTTCATTGTTTGTCCCTTCTACAGTTCTATAGTACATATGCCTTTAAATAACTATGTCCTTCAATGTTTCATATTCATAAAAGATGGTCTCATGTCTAGCTTATTAAACACCCAACAGCCCTGTGAACATGTAGGTGAATGTATTGTGATGTTGTTGTGGTTGTTGATGATGATGATGATGATGATGATGATGATGATAAATACAAACATGTAATTGGATTGGCCAACACTCTCCAAAGCAGATTTTAATATGTAACATGGATGTTAAGCTTCCGAGAATACTGGCTGGTCTTGTTAGAGCAATGCATTAATTAGTATGAAGTGCTGGCATGGACCTGAACCTTTCCTGGACCTTCAGACTGTACAGTAGGAGCTCATAAGCTGTGATGTACTAGTTTTGGATACTTGGCACCACCATTATCTGCCTTTAGTCATGGGATATGAAAATTATTTGTTATAGAAAATGAAGAGAGGCCGGGGGCAGTGGCTCACACCTGTAATCCCAGCACTTTAGGAGGCCAAGGTTGGCGGATCACTTCAAGTCAGGAGTTTGAGACCAGCCTGGCCAAGATGTTGAATCCCGTATCTACTTAAAATTCAAAAATTAGCTGGGTGTAGTGGCACATGCCTATAATCCCAGCTACCTGGGAGGCTGAGGCATGAGAATCTCTTGAACCCGACAGGCTAAGGTTGCAGTGAGACGAGATCATGCCACTGCACTCCAGTCTGGATGATAGAGCAAGACTGTTTCTTAAAAGAAGAAAGAAAGAGAGAAAGAGAAAGAAAGAAAGAAAAAGAAAGAAAGAAAGAAGAAAGAGAAAGAAAGAAAGAAGGAAAGAAAGAAAGAAAAAAAGAAAAAGAGGGAGGGAGGGTAAAAAAGAAAATAAGGAGACAGACACTCTCTGGTTGTTGAATACCTTCTAAGAAGTGATACAAGCTTATTGACTAGTGGGCAAATTTCTCAGAAAAAGTAGTATGTCGTTTTGCTTACCCAAAGAAGGGATATATTCTACATCATGGGTGTTGGTTTCAGATGTAACATGTGAGGTGTTTAAATAATGTTCGGACTTCATCAGCCATCATTTTGGCATGACATGAATTTTAAAAGAGATAGGTTCAGAGTCTGAGCTCCTGGAAGGAGAAGCTCCCAAATGCTGTGATGCTTTATGCTCCACCGTGAACTCTAGAAAACCTCTCTCAGCTGTAAAATTCAGTGAAATCGGTGTGAAGCTGCCCTTGTATTTTAATCAAGATGAACTTGAAAGGTGAACATTATAAGTGGGAAAAATTATTTATAATTTGGTAATAAAAGTTTATGTCTAACACTCCAAATTTCATACATCTGCTATGGGCTGGCCCTGAGATATGAAACAATTGAAGTTGCCTTTACATTTGGCCTTATATGAAAGGTCATAAATTAGAGTGATAGCGTTCATCCTTTTTCCTAGCTCACAAAATTTCCATATTAACATCTTCACCTCAAACATAAATGGTTACCCAGCTACAAAGAAAAGAGTTGTGTTGGCCTTTATGAATTATAGTTTATGTTGGAAATCTGTGCTACACAGGGCTGCTATTCAGCTTGTAGGAGAGTACATCTACTTCAATGAAGCTCATTCCACCACAGTGAAACCAATTAAAATCGTATGGCCAATTTAAATAAATATAGTATATAAAAACTTGGGAATACTTTCAAAATTAGCAAATGGTTGCCAAGGTATGTGATTCTTTTAACTCTTAAAAATAGATATTCAAGGGATTTTCTCTGCTAGAATACCCAGTAACAAGTTCATTTTCAATAAACTCACTTTCAATTTTTAAAATGTACTTTCTAATGTGGTTTTAACTGATAATGTGAAAATGCTGGTTTTTTTAACTACAAAAAAACACACAGCTCATTTTATTATAATATATAGTAATTAAATTTATTCCAAAATATTAATGAATTGGACCAGTGCTTCATGTTTAGGCTTTCAAAAAAATGTTTATAGCAAAAAACAGATGTCCTTAATTATTCAGGGTGAGTTATCAAATCCATGTGCTTTTTGTGTACGTTTTTTTGCTAGCTCAGTCGTGTAGTTAAAATGCAGCATAATGTAAACTAGCAGGGTCAAGTTCAAGAACAACTTCAGAATCTCAGGCCTTCATCCAGGGAGAATGCAAAAATGTAAGAGCAAATTTTAGTTACCAGTAACTTTTAATATTAGGATCTCTTTTTCTCAATTCTAGATTAGTGAATATGATGTAGCTGAAAATTACCAACGTGGTAGCATGTCTTGGTCTTTTCAGGCTGCTGTAACAAAATACCTTAGACTGAGTAATTTATGTAACAACAGAAATTTACTGCTAACAAATCTGGAGGCTAGGAAGTCCAAGATCAAAGCTGCAGCAGATTCAATGCCTGTTGGGGGCATGTTCTCTGCTTCATGGATGGTTCATTCTAACTGCATCCTTATGTGACAGAAAGGGGCAAGGGAGCTTGCTTAGGCTTCTTATATAAGGGCACTAATCCCATTCATGAGGGTGGAGCCCTTAAGACTTAATCACTTTCCAAGGGCCCCACCTCTTACTACTATCACTTTGGGTGTTAGGTTCCAACATAGGAATTCTGGGGTATGCCAGCATAAGCTCTTTCATATCAATTATGTTTTGCCTAAGTAGTTGGCTTTCTTCTGTCTCCAATTTCAGGATAAACAAATGCTGCTGCAGTTGCTGAATTCCTTGCACTAGAAAGCACATCTGTTAGGCTGGGTGCCATGGTGCATGCCTGTAATCCCAACACTTTGGGAGGCTGAGGCGGGCAGATTGCTTTCAAGACCAGCCTGGGCAGCATGATGAAACCCTGTCTCTACAAAAAACACAAAAATTAGTCAGGCATGGTAATGCACGCCTGTGGTCCCAGCTACTTGGGAAGCTGAGGTGGGAGGATATCTTGAGCCTGGAAGGTGGAGGTTGCAATAAGCCTGGGTCGTGCCACGGCACTGCACTCCAGCCTGGGTGACAGAGTGAGATAGTCTAAAAAAAAAAAAAAATAGCACTTCTTTTGTCACCTAAAATTCTTAGGAGCACTGAGTATAGTTGTTTCTGTTGAGATGAAACTTGCACCAATATATGCATATATTTCTAAAAAATCACTCATACATTGAAGGTGATCAACTGTCTCACAAACACATTATTCTCTTTTTGTATCTGTCTCCCCCAAAATTGGGACACTCCCAGCCCCATTCATAGATTGTAACTAGAGGAAAAATTAATATCCTCTTAACTTTGAGGGTCTTCCGTACAAACTCAATTGAAAAGAATCCTAGCTGCCTTCTGTTAGGAGAAACCAGGCCTTCTAGTTTATGCTAAAGAACTAAGACCAGTTGCAGAGGACACAAAACACGGAGAGAAAAACACAGCTTCTAATTTAGTCATGAACAATGATGGATTTTATAATTGCTGGATTTACTTCAATCATATTGGGTAGGTGAAGTACTAAATAATTGATGTAGGCACTTGCTAGA
The DNA here is from genome assembly GCF_028885625.2 of Pongo pygmaeus. Taxonomy (NCBI): domain Eukaryota; kingdom Metazoa; phylum Chordata; class Mammalia; order Primates; family Hominidae; genus Pongo; species Pongo pygmaeus. The sequence goes on along the minus strand of NC_072376.2, from coordinate 159,058,619 downwards.
TTAGGACCAACCTAACATTATTTCCAAATAGCAGCATGTTCCCTTTTTAACTTTCATATATCTTCTCAATGCTTGGCAAAGAAAAGGTATTCTAAATATAAGTGGATGAATAAATGAATAAACAAATGAATTCTCTATTGGTCCCAGGATAAGATCCTTTGAGTAGCACAAATTTAATAAATCTTAAATTAAATATGAAAGAAAATGAAGTCCCTTGATGAGAACTCTATAGGAATCAAAATGTAAGCACTTCTTTAGCCGTATACCCCCAACCCAAATCACACAATTAATTCATAAATGTTTCATCATCACTTTTAAATGTCTGAAACTGGTGATTATAGCCCAAATCTGACTTTTTGCATCCATTCCTGTTTAGGAGTAGTAAAAATCTCAAACCATTCGTTGTAGCTTAGTTTTTACCTTCCTAATTAGACAAAGGACACACTAGTTCCACCTACAGCATGTAAGTTAACTCCTGATTACATATTTTACAAATTGGAGTCTTAAGGATACCACCCTACCCCCAAAAGAACTCAGAGGCTTTTCTGCTCTCATTTATTGTGAGAACAATTCAATAGTATGCTTCTAAAAATTCAAAACTCCAGAGAAAAAGAGATTCTGGAGGAAATCTATCATAGAGAAAATTGACTGCCTTTTCACAATAGAAAGGAAGATGATTTCTGTATTCTTGGGGTGTGTATAGGTGTTTTAAAAGATAATATTTTACTAGTCTCAACTAGCTGGAGCAAAGGAAGCCTTGGCTAAGCTCTGTGCATGGCTTCTTCCCATCTTTGAAGTTCTTTCATTCCTAAACCACTGGCAACTTTCCCCTGGCCCAAAAGTGCTTGCCTAACTTTGGTATTATTGACAAAGTGTGAGGCCCAGAATTTTCACACAGACCTACACAAAGTGCCACATTAGAAAGAGTGAAAATTTTGCCTAGATGTGACTGCTGAACAAAATTAGGGTAGGAATTATTTTCATCCTTTGACCATTCGCAAGACCAATGCCAGTACTAAAGCTGCATATCTGCATCTGATGAGGATCTGAAAGCATTGATATGTCTGGCAGTCATTAGGTAGGCTGCCATAACTCACTCATCATTCAGTCTGAAAGGAACATGACAAATCAGATTCAGCACAGAAGAATATCCACTAGAAGACACCCTAGAAACAAAGTTACTATAGAGAAAGGGTGTGAGGAAAGAAAGCCTCAGGGATGGTATTTTCCACCTTCAATGCAGGTGGTGTGTGCTGGCCAACAGGGGTGAGCCATTTGAAGAAAGTTGTCTTTGATGTCTTCCCAAAGTTTCTTTGCCAAGGTGCTTCTTCTTCCCCAGTCTGTTTGGTCAGCCCTGACTATGCTGGAATTCTCACCATGGCATCTCTCAAAAGAGCATCCCTATCTAACCAAGCCTTGGCTCTTGGCTTTGGATTTCTAACCCCTAAATGTTCCTCCAAAATAATTTATGTGTTCTATATTTCTTCCCTATTTTTTCAGCCAAATGTCATCATGGCAAATACCTAAAATACTCATTTCACATAAGGGAATAATAGTAAATCCAATATGGTCATTTTCTCCTTTACATTTTAATAAGGTAGAGTTTCTCAATAGCTTAAAGTAATAAATCTCTTGTTATGAAATCTGCATCAGTGACAGGTGTGAGAAGATTATGCAGGTATTTATAGGTATGATGGCCTACCCAGACGAAGTGCCACATTATTTTTTAAACAATTAGTCTTTGATTTGGGTGAGATAAGCACAGTCTAATGTAGTCTACTCTTAGATATATGTAACAAGAAGGTGCCTATATCTTCCTAAATATATGGAATAACAGGAAACGTGCGCACTTGCCCAAAGGTACAGAGCAGACTTGCAGACTAGCCTTCCAATTGTATATATCTAAGAGTGGGCTACATCAGACTTGGTTTATCTCACCCAAATCAAAGAATAACAGTGAAAAAAAATGTGAATTGTAATTAAAAAAAAGAATAATGGTTTAAAACAGCAGCTGTCTTCCGAATAACTTTATTGAAAAATGGGCAAAGGACTTGAATAGACATTTCTCCAGATGAAACACAGAAATGGCCAGCAGATTTATGAAGAGATACTCCACATCACTAATCATCAAGTAACTGAATATCAAAGCCACAATGAGATATTACCTCACACCTGTCAAGATGGCCATTGTAAAAAATAATCATAATAACAAATATTGGTGAGGGATGTGAAGAAATCAGAACCCCTGTGCATTGTTGCTGGGAATGTAAAACGGTGCAGCTGCCATGGAAAACAGTACGGATGTTTCTCAAGAAATTAAGAATAAACCTACCATAAGAGCCAGAAATCTCACTTCTGGCTATTTAGTCAAAATAATTGAAATGAGGACCTCGAAGAGGTATCTCCATTGCCATGTTCATGCACTATTCACAATAGCCGAGATGTGGATGAATGGCCAAAGAAAGTGTGGTATATATACATGTATTAGTCTATTCTCATGCTGCTGTGAAGAAATACCTGAGACTGGGTAATTTATAAAGGAAAGAGGCTTAATTGACTGACAGTTCTGCATGGCTGGGGAGGCCTCAGGAAACTTACAATCATGATGGAAAGGGAAGCAAACACGTCCTTCTTCATATTCAGGAGAAAGAAGAAAATAAGCCACTTATAAAACCATCAGATGTCATGAGAACTTACTCACTATCATGAGAATGGTATGAAGGAAACTGCCTCCATGATTCAATTATCTCCACTTGACAAGTGGGGATTATTACAATTCAGGGTGAGATTTGGGTGGGAACACAGAGCTAAACCATATCAATACACAGTGGAATATTACTCAGCCTTAAAAAGAGGGAAATTCGGCAGCACGTGGTGGCTCATACCTATAATCCCAGCACTTTGGGAGGCCAAGGCAAGCGGATCAGGAGGTCAGGAGTTTGAGACCAGCCTGGCTAACATAGTGAAATTCATCTCTACTAAAAATACAAACAAACAAACAAACAAACAAAAAATGAAAAGAAATCAGCCAGGGGAGGCTGCGGGCACCTGTAATCCTAGCTACTCAGGAGGCTGAGGCAGAAGAATCGCTTGAACCTGGGAGGCAGAGGTTGCAGTGAGCCGAGATCGTGCCACTGCACACCAGTCCAGGTGACAGCGTGAGATTCTGTCTCAAAAAAAAAAAAAAAAAAAAAAAAAAGAGAGAGAGAGAGAGGGAAATTCTGGCATTTACAACAAATTGGATGGAATTTGAGAACATTATGCTAAGTGAAATACACCAGTTGCTGAAGGACAAAGACTGCATGATTCTACTTACATGAGGCATCTAAAGTAGTCGGACCCATAGAAGCAGAAAGTAGAATGGTGGTTGCCAGGAGCTGGGAAATGGGGAGTTCCTGTCCGATGAGTGTAAAATTTCAGTTATGCAAGATGAAAAGGTTCTAGAGATCTACTGTACAACAATGTGCATAGTTAACAATACTATACCGTACACTTAAAATTTTTTAAAGGAGGTAGATCTCATGTTACATGTTTTTAAATACAGCAATAAATAATTGTAAAAACAGCAGCCATTTTCAAAGAAAAAGGGTAGAAAGAAAGGACATGGGGATGGAGTGGTTATATTTTATTCAACTTGAATGCTCAACATATTTATAAGCCAACATGTTTAAGCCACTCGCTGCCATCTAAAGTCCTTTATCCCTCAACCCCAGACAATTAGGATAATGGCAGCTGTTATGAAGTCAAGGGCATCCAAGACTTTTGAGACGAGCACATTGATGATTATTTCCAAGAAAATCAATCTAATTAAACCACACAGATGACACATTAGTTAATACCAATACTGTTAGCATTTTATGTTTAAGTTTAGAATGCAGTGATGCTCCATCCATGAACTTGGACTTGGAAGGGCAAGAGGCCTTCCAGATGGAATCTGTGTCTTCTTAGCTCATGTCCTGTTCTGGCTACAAACTTGCATTTCACTACTATTCTAACACATCTAAATCTGAGCCAGAAGCTTATTCCAAGTCTGGAAAAACTGATGGTTTGTTAAATATGCCTCTTTATTGAAGATGGATCAAGAACTGAGGGCAAATATGAACCCTGAGTGAGATGTGGTCATTCTTTTTATAAAATTAATTTATTTTTATTACACAGTATGGCACATTTCCTTTTTTATTTTGTTTTATTTCAATAGCTTTTGGGGAACAGGTGGTTTTTGGTTGCATGGATAAGTTCTTTAGTGGTGATTTCTGAGATTTGGGTGCACCCGTCACCTGAGCAGTGTACACTGTACCCAATATGTAGTATTTTATTCCTTGCCCCGTTTGCACCCTTCCCCACCAAGTCCCCAAAGTTCATTGTATCATTCTTATGCCTTTGAAGTCTCATGGCATTGCTCCCACTTATAAGTGAGAACATACGATATTTGGTTTTCCATTCCTGAGTTACTTCATTTAGAATAATGGTCTCCAACTCCATCCAAGTTGCTGCAAAGGCCGTTTTTTCATACCGATTTATGGCTGAGTAGTATCCCATGGTGTATATATACCACATTTTCTTTGGTTGATGGGCATTTATGGTGGTTCCATATTTTTGCAATTGCGAAATGTGCTGCTATAAACATGCATGTACATGTGTCTTTTTCATACAATGACTTCTTTTCCTCTGGGTAGATTTCTAGCAGTGGGATTACTGGATTGAATGGTAATTCTACTTTTAGTTTTAGTTTTAGTTTTGTTTTGTTTTGTTTTGAGACACAGTCTCACTCTGTCACCCAGGCTGGAGTGCAGTAGCATGATCTCAGCTCACTGCAACCTCTGCCTCCCGAGTTCAAGCGATTCTCATGCCTCAGCCTACCAAGAAGCTGGGATTTACAGGCGTGCACCACCACACCTCGCTAATTTTTGTATTTTTAGTAGAGATGGGGTTTCATGATGTGGGTCTGGCTGGTCTTGAACTCGACCTCAAGTGATTCGCCCACCTTGGCCTACCAAAATGCTGGAATTACAGGTGTGTGCCACTGTGCCCGGCTACTTTTAATTATTTAAGGAATCTCCACACTGTTTTCCATAGTGGTTGTACTAGTTACATTCCCACCAGCAGTGTAAAAGTGTTCTCTTTTCATCACATCCAAGCCAACGTCTATAATTTTTTTGATTTTTAAATTATTGCTATTCTTGTAGGAGTAAGATGATGTCTCATTGTGGTTTTAATTTGCATTTCCTGATAATTAGTGTCGTTGAGCATTTTTTCTAATGTTTGTTAGTCATTTTTATACCTTCTTTTGGGAATTGTCTATTCACATCCTATTCCCACTTATTGATGGGATTATTTGTCTTTTCTTACTGATTTGTTTGAGTTCCTTGTAGATTCTGGATATTAGTCCTTTGTCGGATGCAGAATTTGCAAATATTTTCTCCCACTCTGTAGATTCTCTGATTACTCTGCTGCTTATTTCTTTTGCTGTGCAGAAGTTTTTTTAGTTTAATTAGGTCCCATTTATTTATTTTTGTTTTTGTTGCATTTACTTTTGAGTTCTTGATCATAAAATCTTTGCCAAAGCCAATATCTAAAAGAATTTTTCTGATATTATCTTCTAGAATTTTTATGGTTTCAGGTCTTAGATTTAAGTCTTTGATCCATCTTGAGTTGATTTTTGTATAAAGTGAGAAATGAGGACCCAGTTTTATTCCTCTACATGTGGCTTGCCAATTATCCTGACACCATTTGTTAAATAGGGTGTCCTTTCCCCACTTTATATTTTTGTGTGCTTTATTGAAGGTCAGTTGGCTGTAAGTATTTGGGTTTATTTCTGGGCTCTCTATTCTGTTCCATTGGGGTCTACATGCCTATTTTTATACCAGCACCATGTTCTTATGAGAACTATAGCCTTGTAGTATAGTTTGTAGTCGGGTAATGTGATGCCTCCAAATTTGTTCTTTTTGCTTAGTCTTGCTTTGGCTATGCAGGCTCTTTTTTGGTTTCATGTGAATTTTAGGATTGTTTTTTTCTAGTTCTGTGAAGAATGATAATGGTATTTTGATGGGAATTGCATTAAATCTGTAGTTTGCTTTTGGCAATATGGTCATTTTCACAATATTGATTCTACCCAACCAAGTATAGCATATTTTCTGTAAATGAATTGGAAGTTACAGATAAAGCTCAAAACTTGCTTCTTATTTCATCACTCAGAGGAAAACAATGCATGAATGTAGTGCTTGAAAGCCACTCTTGTATCTATATCTCGCTCCTGCTCAGTATGATACACACTGTTGTATCATCTAATTTTTCTCATTCAATTATACTTTGTGAAGATCTTTACATTTCTGTGAATATAAAATCATTTTCATAGCAGCATAACATTCAAAAATGTAATCTCATTGTCAAACAAACATGTATTTTGAATTCTTTGCCATCAATAACAACATATATTTAAATATGTGTAGGTATATATATATATATATATATATATATATACAGATATATATATATCATATAATTTATATATATAATGCTTATCTGAGTATTTCCTTAGATAAATGCCCACAATGCAGTATCACTGTTTCCAACTATTTTCAATTATTTGCATATTTTAAAGGATACTTTGCTATAGATAGTGCCATATTTTCCCCAGGAAAGCCAGTTATATCCTTTCAGAATAAATGATAGTGCAAAAAGATAGCTGTTTTCAAAAATAATCTGTCTAGTTTGTAAATATATGTTTATTCTCCACTCTTCACATATGGAGTATAAGCTCCTGTAGGACAGGAAGAATGCTAAGTCACTATTATGTCCCTAGCACCGAGCAAATGATTATTCCTGAGTATTCCTAATATTTGTAACTTTATGCATTTGTGTTAAGAGGTACCAAACTGAATATGCTTCAGACCCTACAGAACCTGTAATTCTCCTGTTAACACTTAGTAAGCAGTTCCTATTTGCCAGTCTGAGTTTGTTTTGTGTTGCTATACTAGAATACCACAGACCGGGTAATTTATAGAGAAAAGAAATTTATTTCTCACAGTTCTGGAGGCTGGGAAGTCCAAAAGCACAGCACTAACATCTGGCAAGGACCTTTGTGCTGCATAATCCTATGACAGAAAGCAAAAGTATAAGTGAGCCAGGAGACAGAGAGGGATGGGGGTTGAACTTTATATTTTTATTAGCAGCCCACTCTTGTGATAACCAACCCACTCTCATGATAACCAACCCACTCTCATGATAATGGCATTAATCCATTCTTGACAGCAGAACTCTCATGACCAGATCACCTCTTATAGGTTCTACTTCTCAACACTATTACAATGGCAATTAAATTTCAACATAAGTTTGGAAGGGGACATTCAAACCTTAGAAGCCAGGTGCTGTTCTGTGAATTTTATAAGTATTAATTAATTTAATCTTCACACAAACCCTATGAAGTTACTATAGTTATCATCCTCAAACTGTAAGTGAGGATGTAAGTTGATTGAGGCTCAGAGAGTTGATAACTACAGTTATCATCCTCAAACTGTAAGTGAGGATGTAAGTTGATTGAGGCTCAGAAAAGTAATTTGCTCAAGATCACATGGCTAATATGTTGTGAATCTGGAATTTGAACCCAGGCAGCTGACCTCCAGAATCCATGATCTTTAACCACTTTGATTTATTTTAAATTGCACGGATGCCAATCTGTGGATTGCAGCAGTCACAGGTCAAATAGCTAGCTTTTTTGCATGTATAAAAAATTATCACACAACTTACTGATTTTACAATTAAGTAAAATAATAATCATTTTACTATCTTTCAGCATCTGCAAGTTAGAATTTGGGACAGGAAGATGGTAGTTAGAGCTAGCACTATAGCAGGCTTATGTAGATGGGGGCAAGCTGAGCATCTCTTTCTATTTGTGTGGTCATGAGGTCCCTCAATATGGTCTCTCTTTATGGGCTAGTTGTGCTTCCTCACAACATGGCCACCTCAGCAGTCAGACCATTTACCTGGTGGTTGAAGACTTTTTAAGTGAACAAACGAGGCAGAAACCTTTATAATCCAGCCTCAGAAGTCACATAGAAGTCACTTCTGCCAAAATCTGTTAATCAAAACAGTCACAAAGCACCTCCAGTTTCAAGGAAGCCATTGACCCCACCTCTAAATAGGAGAAGCATCAAAGTCACATTGTAATATAACATGTGGATTGGAAGATCTTGTTGATGCCCTCTTTGAAAAATAAAATCTGCCACATAACTAAAATTTCTTCAGCCCATAAAACATGCTTTAAAAGCTGTACGTCACACAGAGCTGATAATCTTCGTTGCTTGTTTGTCAGCAGCCCACTTGTATTAGTCAGGATTCTCTTAGAAGGACAGAACAGGATATATATATATATATACACACACACACACACACACACACATAGAGGAGTTTATTAAGTATTAACTTACACAATCACAAGGTCCCACAATAGGCTGTCTACAAGCTGAGGAGCAAGGAGAGCCAGTCCAAGTCCCCAAACTGAAGAACTGGGAGTCCGAAGTTTGAGGGCAGGAAGCATCCAGCATGGGAGAAAGATGTAGGCTGGGAGGCTAGGCCCATCTCTTCACGTTTTTCTGCCTGCTTTATATTTACTGGAATCTGATTAGATTGTGCCCACCAGATTAAGGGTGGATCTGCCTTCCCCAGCCCACTGACGCAAATGTTAATCGATTTTGGCAACACGCACACAGGCACACCCAGGATTAATACTTTGTATCCCTAAATCCAATCAAGTTGACACTCAGTATTAACCATCACACCACTCTTCTGAGTGATAGAATATGCTTATAAAACGGCACATTGGCAGTGTATATTTACAGGATAGTGGTACAGTTTATGGCTCTGGAACAAAATAAACTGACTAGCCTGTATGTAAATTGAGCCTAGGACCCCGGCTCCAGTGTTTCAAGTTTTCTAATTGTCCGCAGCATTTCAACAGTTTTTCTGCTTCTAAAAAATTATCATTATTGCAAAACTGCTTTTTATTGCATACATGAATTGATTCGACATTGCTGACTGCGGATTCTCTGTGGGGTCACTGATATCCGGTCAAGTGTTTGCCTCTGGCAGCAGGCCAGCAATAAAAGGCTGAGAGCAGAAGGGCAAAGGCAAACTGACCTCCTCCCCATGCAGCGATGCCCACTGCAGTGGCCTGCCCCCTTTCAGCTGTGATTCCATGTACTAAACAAGACCGATTTAGGAAGGTGTTTGCAGGAGCAAATAGTGACTGCTGGAGGTTTCAATCCTATTTACTTCTTGGCTGTAGGTAAAAAAAGGTAAAGCTCCCCAGAAGGGAAACCAGCTTGGAGTTATTAAGTCACTCCTTCATTGCTGTGGGGATGTTGGGTTTCTTACTGTTTGTTTGCTTCATAAAGCTTGTCATTGATTTCAAACTAGTGGAGTCTGAGGACACTGCATTTCTGGGTAGGTTAGCACTCTGGTTGACAAGTCACCACTGCCTCGCTGTGCTAAATGGTCCCATGTGGCCTGGAAGAGTCAGCAACAACCCCAGCATCTGACTTACTACGTTCAGTGTCACAGAATGGCTCGAGCGCTGGCCCATTTTCTGTGAAAGCGTGACTGTTCATTCAAAAATGGTTGTGACTCTAAAAAAAAAAAAGGAAACAGCAACCAGCAACAATAGCATCTCCTGCTTAGTCCAGAATGCTCATAGCATGGCTAGAAAGAAAAGCTAGATAGCCCTGGGCCAAATGCTGTGAAACTCCAAAAAGACAAAGATTTTTCTCCCCTCCCTCAACAGAAGGATTATTAAGTCAGGGATTTCCTTAAATGCTGTTTGGATTTGATGCTTAGTGTGAAGATTTGGTTTCATTTTGAATTGTGATTTCCCCAGGTCTAGACTCCTCTTAGGTAATTTTCCAAGTGATAGAGTCTGAACTACCATTCTGTTCTTGAGAGCATTTGCCATCAGCTTCTATATATTGTCATTTGTTTTAAGTTGTTAACTTTTGTAACATGGTCTAAATTTTCTAAGGGGAGAAGAGGGGAACTATACTTGCCCTTGAGAATTTTCTGTTGATAGCTTATAACATGGCATTGCCTCAGTAGATAGCTGAGTGTCCCAAATTCCTATTCTGAAACATTGCCAAAGAGGATTCTTTGCCATAAGAGACAATAGAACTTTGCTCTTTGTTTTAATTTTATTTCTAGGCACAGTTGACCCTCAAACAATTCAGGGTTAGGGGTACCGACATTCTGAGCAGTTGAAAATCTGTGTATAAGTTTTGACATCCAAAACTTAACAACTAGTAGCCTACTGTGGACCAGAAGCTTTACCAATAACAGAAATAATCAATTAACACATGTTTTGTATATTATATGAATTACATACTGCATTCTTACAATAAAGCAAGCTAGAGAAAAGAAAATGTTATTTAATCATAGGAACAGAAAATATATTTAAGACCAATTTAGGGTTTCAAGATAAGGATCTTGGGAAAATTGAAGAGGTAATTTAGATCACACCAAAAGAATTAATGAAGTAAAGAGAAAAGAAAATGTTTAAAATATATTAATTAAGTGGAAATGGATCATCATTAAGATCTTCATCCTCATAGTCTTCACGTTGAGTATGCTGATGAAGAAAAGGAAGAGGAGGGGTTGGCCTTGCTTGGGGTGGCAGAGGTGGAAGAGGTGGAGGAGGTGGAAGGGGAGGCAAGAGAGGTAGGCAATTTCAGTGTAACTTTATGGAATTATGTTGTAATTTCTATCGTTTTTGCTCGTTTATTTCTCTATAAAATGTTTCTATATGGTACCAATTCTTCTTCCACTGTTTGCTTTGGTTTCAGTGTCTGTATCATAGAAGGATCTATGCCATGAAAGAGGTCAAAAGCAGTCTTGAATAACGAGAATGCTTGTGCCAGATTGTCTAATGTCAATTTGTTTCCTGGAACAGCTTCTTCTATGACTTCTTCCTTACTGTTTGGCACTGGCTCAAAAGCACTCATCTCCATCAAGCTCTCCTCTTAATTCCTCTGGTGTGGTGTCTATTAACTCTTGAATTTTTCCAAGATCCATTTCTTGAAATCCTTCACCCCTCACTTAAAAAAAATTCTTTTTTGCCATATCCACAGTCTCTTTCATCATTTTCTTAATTGGTTCTGTTGTAAATCCTGTGAAGTCACACACAACATCTGGACAGTTTTCTCCAGCAGGAATTTATTGTTTTGGGCTTGATGGCTTTCACAACCTTTTCTGTAACAAAATGGCATCTTAAATGGTGTAATCCTTCCAGACGTTCATGATGTTCTGTCTGTTGGGATTCTCTTCCATAGTGTTGACAGTCCTATCCATGGAGCACCCTGTAATGAGCCTTAATGGTCCTTATGATCCCCTGATCTAGAGGTTGAATTAGGGACATTGTATTTGGGGGCAACAAGACCACTTTGACATCTTTGGTGTTGAGCTCATGAGGTTCTGAGTGTCCCAGGGCATTGTCCAATATCAAAACAACTTTAAAAGGCAGTCCCACTGGTGGTGGCTCAAACTTGTAATCCTAGAAACTGGGAGGCTGAGTGGGGAGGATTGGTTGAGGCCAGGAATTCAAGACCAGTCTAGGCAACATAGCAAGACCCCCATCTCTAAAAAGTAAATAAATATGTAAAATAAAAATAATGTTTTAAAAAAACAATCCCTTACTGGCAAGTTACTTCCTGACTTCAAGGACAAAGCATCAATGGAATCAACCCAGGAAGGGGTTTTTTTTTGGCCAAGCCTTCTTGTTGTACAACCAAAAGACTGGTAGCTGGTGTTTATCTTTTCCCTTCAAGCTGGGGGGTTAGCAGTTTTATAAATGAGGGCAATTTTGATCATAAAACTGAATGAATTTTCACAAAACGATAGAGTTAGACTATCTCTTTTTTCATTAAATCCTAGTGCTTGCTTCTGTTCATTACTAATAAATGTCCTTTGTGGCATTTTTTTTTTCCAGGATCGGACACTTTTGTTTGCATTTAAAACCTGTTCAGGAAGATATCATTTCTCCTTAAATAATTTTCTTAATGGCATCTAGAAACTCATCTTCTGCCTTGTGGCTGGCAGAAACTGCTTCTCTTGAAATATTGATATTTTTTAAGTCAAACTTTCTAAAATTATCAAACCATCCTTTGCTGGCATTAAATTCTTCAGCTTTAGATCCTTCACTTTCCTTTTGCTTTAAGTTGTTGTCTAATTTCTCTTTTTCTCAAACCATATTAGAGTCAATAATTCATCCTTTCCTATAGCAATCATGCAGCCACATAAAAGCTGCATTTTCAATACAAGATTAAAAGGTATTTTACAAAAAGTGGAAGATTTTTGCTCCTGCTTGTGTAGCTGCAGCGATGGCTTCTTGAAATTCCTTTTCTTTTTTTATAATGGTCCTTACACTGGATTCATTTATCTTGAAATGGACTACCATAGCTTCAGACCCCAATCTACATTACATCTCAAGAAATTCAACTTTCTCTTTTAGTGTCATGACTTTGCTCTGCTTCTTGGGAGCATGCCCAGCATCACTGGTGGTACTTTGTATGGGTCCCATGATATTATTCAAGGTTTATGGTGTTGCACTAAACACGATAAAAAATACGCAAGAGTCCAGGTGCAGTGGCTCATGCCTGTAATCCGAGCACTTTGGGAGGCTGAGGCAGGTGGATCACGAGATCAGGAATTCGAGACCAGCCTGGCCAACATGGTGAAACCTTATCTCTACTAAAAATACAAAAATTAGCTGGACATGGTGGCATGTGCTTGTAATCCCAGCTACTCGGGAGGCTGAGGCAGGAGAATTGCTTGAACCTGGGAGGCAGAGTTTGCAGTGAGCCGAGATCACGCCACTGCACTCCAGCCTGGGCAACAGAACAGGACTCCATCTCAAAACAAAAAACAACAAAAAAAACACACAAGAACTGTGAGAGATCACTTTTTATGACATGAGATTTACTGGAGAGATGAACTGCTCTTGTAGACGTGATTAGTGTCACATAGCATTTTAAGCAGATACTGGCAACACTGGAGCTCACTTAAATAGCAACAGGAGGTGGTTAGGAAATTATTACAGTAGTACAGTATGCACTACAGTTAATTTTATGCAGTTATCATTTAAAACTGTGTCTTTACATCTTCTAGGTTTCTCTCGATTGCAAATGGCACCATGTATGGTGTTAAGTGTGCGTGTAAGTTTTGATAAATTTATACTTTTTGTAATAAACTTGTGATATTTTATGTCAGTGAATGATAAAATAGACTAGTATCTATCTACATATATTTTATGCACTCATGACATACCTTTTTCTTAATTTTTTCTGTATTTCTAGTCCACATGATTTGTCTGTGGGTTTTTTCAAATTGTTACAAATCTCCAAAAAAATTTCCAATATGTTTGTTGGAAAAAATGTGTGTATGTGTATAAGTGGACCTGCACACTTCAAACCCATGTCGTTCAAGGGTCAACTGTATTTCCAAACGTTGACTAACCTCACCTGGACTTCCTCCTCTACTGAGACAGCGAGAGGACACGTTCCAGAGAGTAAGGCTGGAGTCATGACATAGCGCAGAGCACCTAGCATTACAGAGAAATGTCTGAGCTTCAGTTTCCTCCTGAGAGGTTTGTCTTTTTTTTTTTTTCTCATGAAAATTGGATACTTCCTCAAATGTCTAAGCCTTTCAGAGCTTGTGTGATTATGGCTATTCTCATTTGAATTAATCCATTAATCCATTGTGGCTTTCTAGCTACAAGTCATATGGAACTGGACTTGCTGAATTACAGATAAACACTATACATAAAATTATTGCACAGTTTACTCTGGAAGATTATCATGTACAGTCTACACAGCATTGTGTCAGAGCAAGAGAGGAAGCAATGTGTCATTTCTGTCATTTAGTGACAGAAACAGAGAAATACGCATATTTTAGCCTTTTTTAAAAATGAAAAAGATGTTAATTCCGTTCTATGGAAAGTTCTTGATCGTCTCAGTTTTGAGAAGCTGAATTATCTGAGTCTTTATGAATCTATAGAGTACATTGACTGCTAAACACAGCTGTGCTACTTTTTTCTCTTAATGAGATGCCCCGAGTGACCCCTCATTGATTCTGGTAGTCACTTCTGCAAAGAGAAATAATAGTATGTGAAGTCTTAGTTCCCCTTCACAAACTATGAAGTAAGATTAAACTTCTGGATGAACCTAAAGACTGAATTGAGAATCACCCATTTGCTTCACAGATGGATGTTCACTCATACTCCCTGAATCTAATGGTGTTTGAGGATTTAATTTAATTTAGGTCTTTCATTGTAAGATCTTCCAGAAACTCTAAATGTCTCTATGCCTGTAAAGGGTTAATCTGAAACCCTGAAAACACATAAAGGCAGTTGGATATGGGGGAAATTATAGGCTCCTTAATAATTTTTCTGTGTTTTTGTGTGGTCAGGTAGAAATTGACTCCCACCTTCCATTGAATCTTCCATTGAATAAGACTCATTATGCTCACCTTACATTTACACATGTATGAGACAGGCAGGTCAAACAAGTTCTTCCATAAATTGATGATTTGGTGATAGTCTTAAGAAAAAGCTTAAATTCAAACACAAAGACTGCTTCATTTGTGAACTAAAGGTGAATTGCGGGTTAAGTATTCCTTTGCCACTTCTTAGACTGGACAACTGAAAATGAAGGGCTAAAATCATTGAAAATGTCTAATGATTTACTATAAGAGCAAGTGTGAAATACATGCATTAATAAATCATACTCCAGCTATATTTCCTATCTGAGCTATGGCAGCCAGCTTTCTAAGTCTGAATTTTAAAAACTTTTTTTAAAAACGGAGAGAGCTATCTTTTCAAAATTTGCTTATATAACACTCAGTTAAGAAAATGTATATTTATTTCCTAAAGTAATGTCATTACTAGAAGTCTACCTCTTTCCCTTTGACAGTAAAACAGAGTGCTTATCTTCATATTTTCATAATGAAAGCTCCCCAAGCTCAGGCTACTCTGGCAGATTTACAACCTTTGAGCAGGAGAACTGACAGGCATTTTAATATGAAAGGAGATATGATGTCTTTAATGTACAGTGATGTCACTTCTAACAAGGTGGAAGCAGCTTTCTGCAGTGCAATCACCATAACAAGTCAGACCTGCCTGCTGCAGAAGAGACCTTTTAACCTAGAGAAAGGTCACCAATAATACAGAAAAGAAGGGACTCTCCTGATTCAGGTGGAAGGGTACAGTGTGAGGTTGTGGATATGCATTAGCTGCAGGAAGTTGAAGCTAGGAACTGTCTAGACAGAGCTGACCTTGAGAAGGAAAAAAGGTAAGGCATGACACTGAAAGGGTAATGGAAATCCTCCAGGGAGTGTTAAAATGAAAGCCGACTGCCTGTTGACCATCTTCTTTCTCCCCTTTATCCTATGCTGAATAGGTCTCATAACTTGAAAGTGATATTGACAGTCACACCGTCATTAGCAGGGTGCTTGATTATTGTGCCAGGATAAATGACAGTAGTAAATGCCAGAAACTTGCCATCTTTTATTTGCAAATGAGGACTTGAAGGTTTAGCATTTTGTGTAGAAAATATTGGTTCTGGTTTTGAAAAGAGCTTTACATTCTCAGAGGCTGATATTCAAATGTCCTTGTCCTAAGCCCCTAATTAAAACTGCTACTCACTTCTGACTGAGCAGAAAAGGATTTTTATCAAGTAATCTGAGAACTGCTATGCAGCTAAATCCCGTGTACCGGGGAAAGGCTGGAAAGAGCCTTCTGAAGGCCATTTCCCATGAAGTCCCAGGAGCACTTTCCACTACATCAGAGAATGCAGCTAGTGCGTGGTTCTCAAGGAAAACCCTCATACTCAAAAACTGGGTAGGTTCTCAGTATGCAAATAAACTTTCACTTGTTAAGCAAAACTTCTGGAAGTAGAGGGTTAACTTAAGAACTTAGAAGGTTTTGCCAAGTCAGGATAGCCAAGCACTTAAAATTTGCCAGCCCAATTAAATGCACTGCTCTTTAATTAAATGTAGGCACATTCAGCCATCCACATACTCAAAATTAAGTCTCAGATTTATCGTGTAAGGGAGCCAAACAGCCAAGGCAAAGGTCAGAATTGACCAGTATCACAGAGGACTATAATTTTTTAATATGTTATTATGCAATTAATTTTAATGAAGTGAGACAGTGGTTATAAGCTTGGGCAGGCAGTTCTGGGCTATGGTCTATCCCTGCCACTTGCTAATTATATGACTTAGAATAGTTATGTAATTTCTTTATGACTCAGTTTCTTTACACATAAAATGGAAACAATCACTTTACCTACCTGATATGATTTCTGTAAGATTTAATTGAGCTAGTAAATAAAAACCACTTACCACCCAGTCTAAAGCATGGTTAAGCACGCGATAAATGCTATATTACTCCTAGTATTATTATCAAAAACAGATAATTACCCACATTAGTCATGTGTCTGACATTATAATTTCATTTGCAGTACTTCAGAATATATAAAATTACCTTATTCACAATAGGTATACTGTTTGTAATAGAAATTATTTTCATATCATGGTTACTCAAATGATCATATTTCAAGTTCTAAGAAGCATGTGACCCCAGCACCACAAGCTAGTCAGCCTTGCCTGATGATTTTGACTTAAGAATGTATTCAAATCTTAACGATGACTACTACTCCTCATGCCTGCCCTCCCACCCTCCATGCTACTTTAACTCAGTGGCTCTCAAATTTTGATGCACACAAGAAAATCAGGGGAGCTTTTGATAACTTCAGAACTTCTGATTTGGTGAATTTGGACAGGCACCCAGACATCTGCAATTTTAATAGATGTCTCAGTTATTCTGATGCACATGATACATATCGACCCTAGTGGCCCAGTAGAACCCTAACAATGCCTGCCTTTCATGTGTCAAGGATGTCAGGATGCACCTTTGGAAGGATATATAGTTTCCTTCCTCTTTCTTGGTAAGACTTGGATTGCCTTCTGGTTAGGAAGTACTCTCAGATCTGGAATATTGAAGTGGGCCAAGTTAGGACCAAGAAAAAAGAACAAGGCAGATTTCTTAGGTTATCTGTTCCATGGGTTCTAAAGGAAAGAGATGGAGGATTTCTTAACATTTTACCGGAGTAGGAGAAGAGACAAAGACTTGGCTAGAAACTTGACACAATATTTAAGACTGCGCACACGGCTAGGGCATGTTTTATAGTTGTCTCTTGGGTTTAATAAGAGTGTCGATAGGTAGTAGGAGAGATTTCAGGTTCAGTGGAGGTAAGGGAAGAAATAATATCCTTGGGACATAGGTGGCTAGGTGGCAAGGTCACAATATGCTGTAGTGGCTCTCAAGCTTTGGCCATGGCCCACTTAGGCTGAGCACAAGACTTCATGGCCCCCATATCATACCAGTTCTTATCTTTCAGGGTTTTGTTTTTGTTTGTTTTTCATCAATCGCACATATTTATACATGTAGAGCAAGAATTGTACAATATTGTAGGTCATGGTAGGCAGCCTTATCAGTATAATACTGAATCACCTTCCCTAAAATTTTAGTTTATAAATGGCAAGCAAAAGAAAAGTCTCACCCTCCAGTTTCCAGTCTGACATGTAAGGAGCTTGGAAGTCATTTCTCCCATCTGTACAAGAAAAAAGCTGAACATACTAAAAATCAACAACTGTTTTTAGATCCATCTGAGAATTGAAGTCACAAGGCGAACCGCTGCCCTAAAAGTTGGAGAGACAGGTGGATTCAGAGAAACATAGTTTACTGGAGGAGAAACCTCCACAGGAACCAGTACCAGGGCCAGACAACCTAAACTGTAACTGATAAATTGCTAGAGGCCCCGTGTGGACAGCTTGAGAGTTAAAAATGCCAGGGGGAGCCCAGTCTTAGGGGGCCTCCACACTTTCAAGAGTTTTACCTCCAGGAGCCTTACTAGGTTCTCACAGTGAAGGTTACAAAAAAGTCCTTTGTGCTTCCATCAGCAGGAGGGGACATGTACAGATGCTCCTTAACTTATAATGGGATTATGTCTTGATAAACTCATCATAAGTTGAAAATATCGTAAATGCATTTAATATACCTAACCTACCATACATCATAGCTTAGCCTAGCCTACCGTAAACATGCTCAGAGCACTTACATTAGCCTAGAGCTGGGAAAAATTATCTAACATAAAGGCTATTTTTTTAAATGTTGAATATCTCATGTAACTTATTGAATACTGTACTGAAAATGAAAAATAGAATGTTTGTATGGATACTTGAAGTATGGTTTCTATTGAATGTGTATACTTTTTGTACCATTGTAAACTTGAAAAATTGTAAGTGAAACCATTGTAAGTTTGGGAAGTCTAGAGTCATTTTGAAATATACCAGAGCTCTATTCCTCCTAACAAGACCTACCTTCAAGGAAAACCAGTTTACAAGAGCCTAACCAAAGTAGGGTCTACCAGAATCTAACTTATCTGGGGGGAGAAAAATAACCAACTCTAGCCCTCTGTAGCCTTCCTGTCTCATCTAAGAGAGAAAAAAACTGAAAAGCATGTGTGAAGGCCATGGTTCAGGGGCACAGGCTCACTGAAATACTGCTACCTAATCATAGGCCCATAGAATGATTCTCCTTTCCCCACATCGTATCAACACATCAATAAGGCTCCTATACAATAACAGGAGATTACAACTGAACTAACTGCACCTCCCAGACTTTATTTTAGAAGTCTCTAGGCCAAGCACGATGGCTCATGCCTGTAATCCCAGCACTTTGGGAGGCTGAGGTGGGTGCATCACTTGAGGTCAGGAGTTCAAGACCAGCCTGACCAATATGGTGAAACCCCATCTCTACTAAAAATACAAAAGTTAGCCAGGCATGGTGGTACATACCTGTAATCTTAGCTACTCAGGAGGCTGAGACAGGAGAATTGCTTAAACCTGGGAGGTGGTGGTTTCAGTAAGCCCAGATAGCGCTACTGTACTCTAGCCTAGGTGACAGAGTAATATTCTGTCTCAGAAAAAAAAAAAAAAAAAAAGAAGCCTCTAAAGAAACCCAAAGATAACAGGAGAGACTAAAACAAGGCCACCAGAAAAAAATTAGTCTCTGATACCTACAGCTACAGCAAACAGTAAACAAAGTCTAACTCTGGCCATATAAACATAAAACCTTGCACTAAAAGTTTATTCTCTTCATTTTCTTTTACTCACTACATCACATGCTGCTTTCAACAAAAAAAAATTACAAGGCATACTAAAAGACATAAAACAGTTTAAGATAAAAAACAGTTTAAGAGATAAAGCAGAATCAGAACCATACTTAGATACAACAGAGATTGTAAAATTATCAGACCAGGCATTTAAACCAATTATGATTAACATGTTAAGGGCTATAACAGAAAAAGTGGACAACATGCAAGAACAAACAGAAAGATAGGAATGTAAGTAGAGAGATAGAAATTCTAAGAAAGAATTAAAACGAAATGCTGCAAATCAAAATCACCATAATGGTAATGAAGAATGCCTTTGGAAGGCTTAGCAATAGACTGGACACAGCCAAGCAAAGAATCAATAAACTTGAAGCTATGCCAAAAGAAACTTCCAAATCTGAAATACAAAAAGAAAAAATAATTGAAAAGATGAATACCCCCAAACTGTGGGACAATTACAAAAGGAATAAATGCCAAACACTGGTCACCATGAAAGGAGAACTAATTCCCTGAGGTCATGTATCCTTGGGGCGACAGGTAATAGAATAGCCTGTGGGCTATCCTTGCCTCTCACTCACTTTTCCCAGTCAGAACAGAAATAACTTACTTGATTGGTGAGTTTGGAAAAAGAATTTAAGTATCTTGAGAGTACCACGTTTTTCTCTGTTTTACTGTTCTCACTCACCATGCAAAAAGTGCCATGTCTCAGTTGAAAATACTGTATTTTTCCACTTCTGCCTTTTATTATGTGGGTACATTTTATTCTGTCCAAAATATTCAGAAACCCATTGTTGCTGCACATTGATTTAGCATAAGTTAAGACAATAAACAGAACCTGAAGATGAAGCTTACATGCTAAACTTTATTGGGAAGGAGTGTGATCGTAGGACAATAGAGAGTGGGAAAACATAAATGAGGAGGGCAAGGAAGGAGAATAAATATAAAGCGATATATTATGAGGCTGGCCACAGCTTTGCAAAAGATAAAACAAAGGAAGAGAAAACCACAGCAAGTTACCTTGTCACATGCCATATATCCATACAACTATGTGGAACCACCATCTCAGAAAAGTCCTTTGGTGTGTGGAGGGGAGAACAATTAGTTACTAGCTCACCTCCCCCCTATTTCTGTATACTATCTCTCATGGGTCAAAATTTGTCCCATAGGACATTTACTCCCTTACACTTGTGGGTTGCATGACCTGCCCTTCCAGGCAGCTGATGGGGGAAGTCAGATCCCACATCTTCTGGGTGGGAAGAGCTAGGTCCTCAGTGGGTCCCATCAGTTTGGCCTAGACACCAAAGCTGCTGTGGCTTTCATCATGGCACACATGATGGCAGTAGTGTCCGAGCTAGCCCTGGGAAAACCCAACTCCTGGGTATGTTAAATGAAGGGTGCCCAAAGTTGTCCCCAAGACAGGTAGCTATGGGCCCATTCCAGACAAATTCAAAGGATGCTTCCAGGGTGTAATAGTAACAGTAGCTTCTCATAGTAATCAGAGTGGGGTTTTACCAGCCCATATAGTTACCCTCCCTCCCTCTGTGTGCCCCCCCCCCTTTTTTTTTTTTTTTTTTACCTGCTGCTCTACTGGTATGAGAAGCTCAAAGTGGCCAAGGAGTAGTTGAAGCTTCCAGGTTAGTGGAACTTTCACTGTTTTGTCTGAATCAAGACCTCCCTTTCCTGGAACTAGGACCCTACCCAGGAAAACCTAGGTTTGAAGAGTGCGAGAAGCTGATCTTACTGTTTTAATTGACTTTTTCTTTACCCTGTTGGAGAGAGAGGAATTCCCCCTTTAGGTGTATGGAGTGGCCAAACACAACACCCAACGTTAGACAGATAAAACTGACAGCATTTCATTAGTCACATATACTATACTCACGGCCTGGGGAAGGACAGCACGCTCCATGCGGGGCCTCATGAAATTACACTTGAGAACAGTGAACAACCAGACCACAAGGGCCAAACTCTGAGCAAAGCCCAAATCCTTTCTTCTTCCATCAACTGGTTGTAGTCCCCTCCCCGGGAGCCCACAAATGTGAATTTAGGGAGAGCCATTGATGCAAAAGAGGTAGGTGACATGAGATTTGAGTCACCTGTATACATAATTTGTGGTATCTTCTGGATTAACTTGAGCCAAGTCCTGAATATACCATTTCCATCAAATAATGTTTCTGGCCAACTTTATGACTTATAAATCTGATCACATTGAGCTCACCATGGAGTAATATTCTCAAGTGAAATATCAGCTGCCTCTAAAATCCAAAGAAGGCCGAAATGCACTGTGCCTCTTTCTTGGTGGTAAGAGATGCAAAGTGCAACCATTTTTGCTTTATTTTATAAGGGGTTTTTCTGATGTGCTTTAGGCAAGTTGACAGGTGACTTGACTCCTAAAATTTTCACCAATGTAGAAGATCCTCAACTTCTGTGAAATTAATCTCCCACCTCTGGCATTCATGTGACTTGCCAGATATAGGGTTCTTGAAATCTCCTACTGATCACGTCCAATTAGCATGATCTTCTCGATATCGTGGACCGGCATGAAGTTCTATGTAATGTTAAGGTTGCCATGGTTCCTGTGAAGTATATGATGACAGAGACAAGAGCTGACATAACACCGAGGCAAGACGGTGAAGGTGAGGCTGGGAAGTCCAAGACCAAGATGCCACAGATTCAGTTCTTGGTGAGGGCCTTCTTCCCAGTTTGCAGACGGACACCTTCTTGCTGTCTCCTCACCTAGTAGACAGAGAGATTAGCTCTAGTGTCTCTTCTTTTAATAGCATTAATCACATTCATGGGGGCTCCACACCCATGACCTAATTACCTCCTAAAGACCCCACTTCCAAATACCATCACATTGAGAATTTTAGCTTCAACACGTGAATTTTGGGGGAAACACAAATATTCAGTCCATAGCACCACTGCTAAAAGTGGGAACCCTTCATGAGCCCTGAGTGTCCCTGTGCATTGTTGCTGGATGTGCCAAGAATACAAGGCTCTGACCACTCTTTATCCAGGCGATTTCTCAGGATTGTGTTTGCATTAAGCAACCTTGAAAAATGAGTTGCATAACCTCCCAGGCAATGCAAAGGTTTATAGTAAAAGCAGCAAATTCCCTAACTCAGGATCTGTCTGTTGTAATGCAATACACTAGGTGAGTTGGAATCCTCTTGGCCCACCTGAGTCATCACCATCTCTCCCCTCTGTGGGATTTAGGAGATACAGGGAACAAATACAAATGAACATGAAGTGCTGGTTACTGCTTTTTCTGTGAGTGCTAAAGCTGTTTGTGTCTAACCCAAGATCTTATTATGTCTTCTGCAAACATCCATGAAACTGTGGGAGGGCTACTTGTTAGCTTATAAATAGGGTGAAAACTTAGACCTTACATAGTTCTTGACAGCCACATAAAGGCAAGCTGCTTCTTTTGGTAATAGCTGTTGAGAAGAAAATCCTTGCCATATCAATAGCTGTATATCCAGTGTTAGAGGGTTGGTAGCCATAGTAAAGATATCTCATCTGGCACTGTAGCTTTGATTAGATCTGTTTTCTGGTTACATCAGCATCATCCTCCAGGATCCATGTGATTTTTACAGAGGCCAGAGAATTGAATCAAGAGAACATTAGGGGAATGAATCCCTTTATCTTTGGTGATGGTGTTAATCTCTGTAATTCTTCAAGGATTGTGGTATTATTCCTGCAATTGACAAGAGATGAGGCCATTTCAGGGACTTAAACATGGCCAGTGGTTTTCAATCAGAGGTGACTTTGCCCTCTTAGGGACATTGGGCAATGTCTAGAAACATTTTTGGTTATCATAACAAAAGTTGTTATTGGCATCTAGTGGGTAGCCAGGGATACTATTGAACATCCTACAATGCCCAGAATGATCCCACAGCAGATAATTGTCTGGTTCAAAATGTCAATAGGGCTGAGGTTGAGAGACCCTACACTTAGCCCTTCCTACCACAATGACTCTTACTCCACAGGACAGGCAATTGATTTGAGGGTGCAGCCAGAAGCTAAGTATATCTTCTCTATCATACTTTTGGGAACAAGAGAAATAATTGCAAAGTGGGTGTCCAAAACCACTTAACCCTTTAGTAGACAGACTTGGTCTCCATAATCCTCTCTTCTAATCAAGACTCTGTTCTAATATGATGGTATTTCAGGTCTCCTTTTATCAGTATCATCTCATATACAGTAGCTAATAGTCCTCAAAAAGTCTAAGTTTTACTCTTTCCTTAGTGTCCAGTTATCCTGGCAAATTACTTTGGTTCTCTCTGGGGAAGGATCAGAGGACTATTTACTGTATATGCTTGCAGTGGCATTATAGGGTCCTTCCTCTAGGGGATCCAGAATCTCCTTCAATCAATGGGCTCTGAGTCTGTTAACTGACTTAGATCTGGAAACTCAATGATGGAGTGCAGTTTTCTATTGTGGAAGGCAATGATAGCCTTCTACTCAACAGCTCTTGATGTTAAGTTATCCAAATCAAGCATCCCCGCCTCTTGCCAGTCAGTTTCCCATTACAATGCATCCTTGAAAGCAGGCACCCTCACTCAACTGGGGCCTTGCTGTTCACAAGGCTTATTAGATCTATGTTTTCCTTGATGGTTAATGGCTGCCACCTGGTCTTTGATCATCCACATTCCTTTTACCACCATGAATAAAAGGGGGCCCAATTCCAAAGCAGCATCTTCTACTGTGAACCTGGCCTACAGAGGACAGCCACCACTGGGTTTCTCAAAGATGCTGCTGTTCCACCACTTACTCTATCCCCATTTCCCCATGGCATTCTTCATCGCCTCATGAAGGCAGTCTTATGGGAAACATAATCAGGTGGTAGGTCTTACAAAGTGAATCTGTTCTCACATGCCTACCTCGTTGAGACTTCTGCCTCCTTTCTCAAAACTATGTCAAGGAAGTTCTCGTATCTCTACTTCATTCACTTTAGGCCATCGTAGTGATTAGGCTTGAAGGCATCATTGTAGCAGCATGTAAGGACCAGCGCCAGGTGTCCTTATCAGAACACCAAATCCTCTGTCACAGTGGAGTGGCTCATGTTAATCCATTCTCACCGATCCAGCCTGTGTGCCTCCTACAGTCTAATGCCCTCAAGATCCATTCCCACAGGTGTTCCCACAGTTTCTGCCAGCACATTTCATCAAGGTCAAGATTTCCTTTGGCATGGAGGCTACGTATTCCCCAGCAGGAAGAAAATTTACCTGGAGGCAGTGAGAGGAGGTTAGTGTGGGTGTTGAGGAAAACTTTAGAATCAGTGTGATTTTGGGGGCACCTGCTTCATAAGCTTGATCATTGCATGCTTACCAGGCAAGGGGTGATTCTTTACCACTATGAAGGGGAAAGAGTCTCTTTTGTTAGTCAGAAAGATCCAGGCTTGTCTACAAATATCCCCATTCCAGGTCTCAATTTTCCACTCTTCCCTATCAAGACCCTGACTTTAATATCAAGTCCCTACTGAGACTGCATATTTAGTTTTATATTATATATATATATGTGTGTGTGTGTATATATATATATATATGTGTGTGTGTGTGTATGTGTATATAGCTCTGCCACCCTTATAATCACATCCTAAACCAACTTTAAGTGCAGCTTCAGGAGATAAGCACCTCATTTAAACAGAGCCTCTGGCTTTCAGAGCATGACTTAAGTTGATAATAAGATGCCCTGAGTGTATCATTTTCTTTTAGCAAAGCCTCAAATGCCCCAAAAGCAGCTCATCTACACTGCAATTGCCGCCCCTTTACTGACCAAAGGCTGTAGCTCCATGATTTTCCAGGCTTGCTCTGCACCTGTACTTCATCCCAGTTAACCACAGGTGAAAGAATTAGCAACTGTGCATCCACTTCTAGAGGCTATTGCTGTCCCAACTATCTGATTGTTTTCAGACAGATGGGCATCAAATTCAAAGTCCCACTCCAAGGTCCTCCTTTCCAGGATACTTGTTGTACTAACTTTCTAGTAAACAAGAAAGTTTACTAAGTTTGGTGGCTAATGCTTTATTTTTTGGTAGTATAATCCCAGGCTGGGCTGAGTCAAGGAAAAGGGGAAGTGAGGCAGGGAAGGAGGGACAGCAAATACAGGGTGGTCCATTAGTGAGCTGGCCATAGCTTCATAGGAACATGCAGCCAGTTGTTTCATCATATGAGATGAATGTCTATAGACTGTTATGAAACACTAAGAACAGCCCAATGAGGAGAGTTCCAGTTTTCTCTTGCTATGTAAAAAAACTACCAGAGAATGTAGTGGTTTAACACAACCATTTTCTCTTGGCCTTGATTTTATGAGTCAGGAATCCAGGAAGGGCTTGGCTGGGTGGTTCATCTCTCTGATCCATTTGCCATCAGTTATGGTGGCCGAGCTAGAAGATCACTATAAAGGTGGCTTCTTCACTCACCTGTGGCACCTGGTCTAGGAAGGTTGGTAGTTGATGCTGGCTCATGGCTGGGAACTCAGCTGGGGCTATTTGACATGTGAATGTTCCATGTGGCTTGGGCTTCTGTTAGCATGGTGATTCAGTACCCAGAGATATGTCTCAAAAAAAAGGTATTCCAAAGAGAATCAGGCAGAAATTGCAAAGCTTCTTATGACTTAGCCACTTAAATCCAAGAATATTACTTCCGCTGCGTTCTATAAGTCAAGCAAGTCTCTAAGGCTGATGTAGATTTAAGGAGAGAGGGAATTAGACTCTACTTCTCAGTGGAAGAAATAGCGAAGAATCTGCTGTCATCTTTAATCTACTACATACAGTCCACAGGCAGAGAAAGAGGGATAGTAAATTCAAGGTGATGAATTATTGACCTGGCCAGAGTTTCACAGGAAAACACAGCCAGTGATTTAAACATTACAGTCTCCAAATAGAATGTTTGGAAAAACCATCTCAGGAGATTCTACATGGAGGAAGAGGAAAGAAAAGTTTATCTGATAGTTTTTCACCCCTATGTTATCTCTTGTCTTTCCCTGTATGAGGGAAAGACAATTTTTATATGAGGTGGTAATTCCCCTACACTTCTGGGCTGTCACTTAGCTCCCCTTCCTCCCAGGAAGCTGCTGGAGAAGCCACATTCCATGATCCACTTCATGGTCCTTCCTCTGAGTCCAGAAGTAGGTGGGAGGATCCAGAGCCTCCTCGCCTGAGGAGGCAAAGCTACTGTAGCTCTTGCAGTGGTAGGCATGTTGAGTCAAGCTAGAGCCAGCCCTTACCCTGGGGGAGGTTAAGATGCGTAATGGTGTTAACAATGGGTGTTGATTAACTTAGGTGACATTAGCCTTGGGGAGACAGTGGTGCTGTCTACTGAGAGCAGGTGTGGCCAAGTGAATCTGGAAAGATGCATAAGTTGGATCCAATACACACATCTGAATCTTGTCATTCAACCTATCTTTCATAAGTAATAAAGTGGATATTTTTAAAATTCATCTGAGGTCTTTCTTGGTCAATTTAGAATAAGCTGTGCCTTTCTCAATTGGTTCCAAACTTGGGAGGAGGTGATTAGACAATTTCTGTTGCCTCACAAGGTGTCACACTCATGTTTATCAACCCTGCCTGTGCTCTGGAAGGCTGCCTTAACAGACTGTACCTATAGGCTTCCCTGTTTTCTGGCTTCCAGTTGAGTTAGCCAATGGGATGCACTAAAAGGTTGTCAGAGTTGGCTGTGTCCCTTTAACAAAGACCATGGCTCCTATCAAGCAATCTTCTACAGCAACTCTCTCTCTCTCTTTTTTTTTTGAGATGAAGTCTTGTGCTTGTCCCCCAGGCTGGAGTGCAATGGCATGATCTTGGCTCACTGCAACCTCTGCCTCCCGGGTTCAAGCGATTCTCCTGCCTCAGCCTCCCGAGTAACTGGGATTACAGGCGCCTGCCACCATACCCGGCTAATTTTTGTATTTTTGGTAGAGATGGGGTTTCACCATGTTGGCCAGGCTGGTCTCAAACTCCTGACCTCAGGTGATCCACCTGCCTCGGCCTCCCAAAGTGTTGGGATTACAGGTGTGAGCCACCAATTCTCTAATGGCCCACAGAAACTGCCTCTTCGGCTTGTCCTGTCAGTTCTAGGAGTAGTGAGATGGCTCACCTGTGTTGCAAGCCCTGGGGTACTGCACCGCCCCTTGCAGGTTTCCTTTAACACAGCCTATGCTTTGTGAAGAGTCATTTAAAAACTCTCCTTAACTACAAGTTTAAGGGTGGCTTCTGTTTTCTGTTGGGACCCTGACTAATACAAGTGGGGACAAGAATATAATCATCACCCTCAGATCCCCCAAAGTAAGCCCTGATAATTGTTAATAGATTACTAGTAAACTCTCTTTAGCCATGTAAAAGTAAAAGGTATATTATTGCTCATTGTTCTCCTATAAGTAGAAAGTAAAGGACTTCATTTTTTAATCTGTTTGGGACTCATAAAGAGAACCCCTGGGGCTCAACTAGACAATTTCAGGGATAGCATGAAATGCCAACAATATTCTCAGGGGAAAGAGCTGGAGCTCTCATTTCCTACCATATGCCAGGGAAGAATTGAAAGTAAAGAGGTAATGAAATTAGTTAATTTACTCTTTTTGGGAAATCAGGCAAGTCCCAACATTGATTTTATTAAGGCAAAAGGAACACTACTAAGTGGCAAGTATCCATGAACAGTTTTATCTGAGTATAATTCAACAATCTTAACTCTGGAGCTGGGCCTTCCAATAGGGTAGCTATCAACCACGTATAGCTATTTAAATATGAATTAATTAAAGTCAAATAAAATTAAAAATTCAGCTCCTCAGTCACACTAGCTCCATTATAAATGCCCCATAGCCGTATGTGGCTAGTGGCTGCAGTACTGGGCAGCAAAGATGTAAAACATTTCCATCACCACAGAACATTCTGTGAGATGGCACTGCTCCTATGAA
The DNA here is from genome assembly GCF_028885625.2 of Pongo pygmaeus. Taxonomy (NCBI): domain Eukaryota; kingdom Metazoa; phylum Chordata; class Mammalia; order Primates; family Hominidae; genus Pongo; species Pongo pygmaeus. The sequence continues at coordinate 159,030,498 of NC_072376.2, read as the reverse complement.
AGAAAGTTCACCCCCGTTTCTCTATGTTGTCTGTTTTTTTTTAACTGGCATGTTTATTGAAATTTTAGGATGCTAAGTTATCAGATACCAGAGAGCTATATTAAATGGGAATGTGTTATATCATGTGGATAAGTAAAAGAGTTCTGCATTGTGATTCTTTAGAAAAGAGTTTATGACTGATTTCAAAACCTTTCAAAGTATTCATTTTAAAATTTGTTAAAGTTATTAAACAAAATAATAAAACAAGAAGATATTCAACCTAATTGAATTAAATATGTGCGCTTTTTTTCTCAGATATTAGAATCAGTATTAAAGGAACTTAATTGGTTTTGAAATTAATTATTGAAATGAAGATAGAATTTAAAAGCCATGTATAATATATTCAATATTATTTTTATTCTAGCATATCGAAAGGGAATGCTTTTTAAATAAAAGCATGAAAGCCAATAAGTAAACATATATCACCCAACTGCACCAAGTAAGATAAAGAAAATTGTTAGGTACTTCAACTTCAGATCCATTTGAAAACAATGGGAAAGTTAGTTATTAAGCATTCCAACCATAACAAAGTCACTTATTTTAAAAAAGAGAAAAAATTCTTACCAAGTTGATAAAACATCTAGGATATTATAATGACTCCATTTACAAACAAATAAACAATAAGCTGAGCTTAAATGCAAGGTTTTGAAATTACTTTTGTATGTATCTCAGTATGCATCCTTTATGTATTTTGAAATCAAACCAGTTTGCAATTTTTACTTTTAAACTCTGAAACAGAGAAGCCAGGGTTTTCTTAGAAGGGCTGTCATCAATACCACTTTCTCCTGGAAAATATGTTAAATGCCAGACCACATGGGTGGGCACTGAAAGTACACTATTGACTATTTAAAATTGACATGCTGTCTTTCTGGAAGAAAAACAAAACTGAGGGAGATGGAAAAGAGGTAAATTGAGGTCATCTTGGACAAAGTAGACTAAGATTGGTTAGTCTAATGGGCTGTTAAGGTTTTTAAAGGATTTTTAAAACAATCACCCTTTTTTCCTTATTACAGAAATAATTCATACTTATTTTAGACATGTTAGAAAACACAATTAAGCAGGTAGAATAATATGAAAACGATAATTCACCCTCCTTAGTGATAAACCCCACCGGTAGTTTGGGATATATTCTTCCAGGATTTTTGTTTCCTTGTTCAGAAAAATATATTAGTTCCACCACTTGAGGGTGTAAAGGTGAAAGTTTTAAGTTGATAGACTATTTTAAATATTGTTCTGAAACCTGTTTTTCCCCCCAGATCACGACATCTTATATTACTAGAAATTTTTAAAACATCTATTTTTTAAAGAGTTGCCAGCATTGTTCCCAATTTCCTGATATGTAGGGAAATTCACTATAGTTATTGTGTTAAATATTCCATTTTCTTAATTCAATAAAGAGCCCGATTCAGACTATTTGTTCTAGTGAGACTCAAAACAGTCCGCTCTCAATATCTTTTGTGGTCAGAAATACATGACCAATAAAAACATCGACAAATGCCCCCTACATTTATGTTCCTCAAACCTCACTTTAATTGTTTCAATGCATTTTCAAATCCAAAAGGGACCCATTTGTATCTCCAAAGGAAGGTAGAGGACTTTTTCTTTAAACCACTCAGGAGGAACTAAGAAAACTTTAGCTCCTAATCATAAATTAAACATAGAATACCCTCCAAAATAAGAGTGGTGATTTTGTCTGTAAACAACTCAGTGGTGTTAAGCATGAGAGTAATATCATTTAGTGTTTTAGGACCATCCACCTGGAGGCAAGGAGGTCGCTGGAGGCAATACAAGCAGTGGGGAGGTTATTGTCGCAGATAAAGGACAAATGGCAGGACAGGACTGAGGCAGCCAGCATGCCCAGGGACGGGGAGCAGATTAGATGTATTCTGAAAAAGTAGATTCATTGAATCTAGGCAAGTAAAGTGGTAAAAGTGGAGTCATGAGGGGAGAGAAAGAGTCTATGTAAATTGAGGTAATCTTGGACAAAGTCTAATACATTGCCAAGATTTTAAAGGATGTTTCAAAAATCACCCAGGTCTTTTTCTTGGACAACTAAAGTACCAACCAGGGAAAAAGATAAGGATTATAGGAGAAAAGGAAAGTATGAGGAGAAGCTTGGAGTCGGGCAAAATGATACCAGTTTTGATAATGTTAAATTTTAATTGCCATGGGACATCTAAATGTAATATGCAGTACACAGTTGGAAACACCATTCTGAAATTTAAGAGAGGTGCGTGGGCTCAGAATATAGATTTAGGGCAATGATTCCCAAAAGATGTTCTGCAGACTACTGTTACTGCAGGACTTCACAAAGCCTTTAGTTTGGTAATGTATCCTGCAAACCCCTAAGAACAAGATGTGTATCACTGGCACTTCTCTAACTTATTTGAACATGGAACCTAGTGCTCTATGGGACATCATTTTGTAGGCATTGGTGTGTTGGTGTCATCAGAGGCCTGACACAGATGAGATTCCTAAAGAAATAATTTTGAGTGGGAAGAGAAAGTGCTGACGATGAAACTTTGGAGAATCTAAATATGTCACGCCTAAAGAGTTGAAGGCCCAGACAGTGCCTTTGATTCCCCCTTATCTTAATTTTCTATCCTGATGAAAATTTTACTATTCTTTTACTGCCCCGGAACAAACAAAATTATGTCTTAATAAAATTATGTCTTTGCAACTTACTTAGGTGTATTAGGTGATTTTGACAATTCCATCTCCATTTGCATATTTATAGAACTTCTTTTAACTCTGAAAAACTGTACCCCCAAATTCAGACGTATGCTGGTGAATACCAACATTTAAGAGGTGTACAATAGAAGAAGAGGCTGGAAAGGGACAAGTGGGGAAAGATTGGAACAGCCAGGAAGGAGGCCCTGCTTAGAAGGTGTGGCGGATAATTGTGTGTCAACTTGGCCAGGTTCTGATGCCTAAAACAACTAGTCTAGATGTTGCTACAAAGGTATTTTGTAGATGTGATTAAGTTACAATTAGTTGACTGTAAGTAAGACAGATTACCCTTGATAAGGGAGGTGGGTTTCATTTGATTAGTTGAAGGCCTTCAGAGCGAAAACCAACATTTCCAGAAGTAGAAGGAATTCTGTCTCAAGACAGCAACATAGAAACCCTGCCTGAGTTTCCAGCCTGCTGGCCTGTCTTACAGATTTCGGATTCGCCAGCCCCCACAATCCTGTGAGCCCATTTCTTAAAATAACTCCCTCCCCCTCTCTCTTTCTCTGCCTGACTTGATACAGAAGCTGAATGAGGAGAGTATTTCAAAGAGAAGACCACGGTCAACACTGTTCAGTGCCTTAGAGGGTCAAGTAAGATGAATAAAAGAAACATCATCAAATCTAATGGAGTTTTAAAGCCTCCCTATAGTACTAACTTTTTTTGACTATTTTAATTCTTTTTTTTTTTTTTTTTTTTGGAGATGGATTCTTGCTATGTTGTCTAGGCTAGACTATAGTGGCCATTCACAGGCATAATTATGGTGCACTGCAGCCTTGATGCCTTGATCCTCCTACCTCAGACTCCTGAGTAGCTGGGACCACAGGCATGCCCCACCATGCGTGGCTTCCATTTTTGAGAAGCATTTCAAACCAATGTAACCATCTTCCTACTTTGATCACTGTCACCCCTTGTTTATAGGGTTGCAAGCTGAAATGTTCAACTCTCCTCAGTTATGAGTTCCCGCCAGAATTTATTCTTCTTTTGTAAACCTGACAGTTCCTAGTACTGAACCCAGTGGGGTCAAAGAATGTTAATCTGAATTATCTTCTCTTTCATCACCTGTAATTAATGAGATACAAAGTGTCATCATTTCCTCTTTCTTGCTCAAATGTGTCCTGTTTGTTGTTGTTGTTGTTGTTGTTGAGACAGGGTCCCTTGATCCCCGCTTGATAGGCTCAAGCAGTCCTCCTGCATCAGCTTCCTGAGTAGCTGGGACTACAGGTAGGCACTACCACACCTGGCTAATTTTAATTTTTTGGCTAGAGACAGGGTTCTTATTCTGTTACGCAGGCTGGTCTCCAACTCCTTGGTTCAAGCAATCCTCCCACCTTGGCCTCCCAAAGTGTAGGGATTACAGGCATGAGCCCTGCACCTGTCCTGTCCTGTTCCTGTTCGTATCACTGTAGCCCAGACCTTCATTTCCCTGTAATCTCAGGAGCTTTGAGGCTAAGCAGGACTTCAGGGTTGGTGGTGGCAGAACGTGAACAAGAGGGATTGAAGAGCCTCCTGGGAAGAACTGGTTCTAAGAGAAGAAACAGACATGTGCTGTGGCTCAGCTCAGAGGAAGGGTGTTCCTAGCACAGCGTTGGCGTCATTCCCCCACACTACAGCCCACTCCAGCTTCAGCTTGTGCCCGAGTCCTCAGCAGAGACAGAAGGACAGAAAGGGTCTTTCCTACAGTCTTCACAGTCTTTCTGAGACTCTGGAAATTCAAGGCAGTGCTCAGCCTTGGGAAAATGCAGCAGAGTAATATTGAAGGAGGTGTGAAGGATTCTGTCCCCTTTATTACAGAATATAAAAGCTTGGCTTTTGTGGATGTCAGACAGTGGTGTGCTGGGAAATGTTTAACAACCAGCTCTCTGGAAAAAATAAATAAATAGAAGCTGTAATCCATCCTGAGTTTAATCACATCACATCGGCAGGTTGAAATTAACCGTGGTGGGAAAGCTCATACCATGAAAATCAGCAAGTTTTACAGAGAAAGCAGTAGCACATCTTTCTATAATATTTTCACTGTACAAATACAATAGATGTAAATAACTTTAAGAACATAGATTATAGTAAAATAATTTGGAAGTGATGAGTTTCGAGGATATATTGCTTTTGTTTTTGATATAATTTATTTCTCTGCCAGTTTATATAATTTAATTTTTAATGATGTGCATGTTTAACAATCACAGGCAAAACTCCTAAACATGTCATAATTGGCTGTGGTCAGCCTGTCCGTACAGGGTCTAGTACACCACTGATTCTGGACTTCAGAGCATAGCACACCTGGGACATCAGGGGCCTGCTGCTTCCGCAGCACCTACAGCCGTGGCTGTGACAAGCCTCAATGCACAAAATTTGCTAATGCCTACGGAGTTTAACTGAAAACAAAATTGAGTTTAACTTAGCAAGGTCAGCTGCCACAAGTCTGCAATGCTCATTCATTTCTATGAATGAAAGCTTCATCATCTCTAATTCATGACAGAATGTAACAGCAGAGCAGGCTCTAGGAAGCCTTCTTGCATTTCATCAGTGTTTCTTCCTTCTTGTCAGTCTTTCTTTTTATTTTAATGCCTTTCCTTGCCAAAAAATGCCCAGTGAACTTTATTCAAGACTCCCAAATTCCTTTGGCTGTAGTTGGCTTCGTTTTTGTAGCTTGCTGTCTTATTTTTCCAAAATGAAGTTTTTCTTTTTTGTATTTTTTTCTTATTAAAAAAGCAATCATACCTTTGTTTCAGGAGGAAAAATGGGAAAACATAGTTAAATAAAAATGATATAAAACAAACCATGTTAAAAAAAACCCACTATTATTAATAACATTATTCTCCTTGTCTGCCTATTCCTGGCTCCATGGTGCTTACCTGAACTTGCCTTACTATTGAAAAAGTTCATCCTACCTTGAGGGTAGTTCTTAGAAGGGTAGGCTTTTTAATGACTTTTTTGGGGGGCAAGGGGGTGGGCATCAGAGCAAAGGTTCACAGTTTCTTTTCATTCATAAATTATTTAAACTCATAGGAGGTTAGCTTTCCCTATCCCACTCCTATAACCTTCCTAGTCCTTCTTTAACCTCTTAACTGATTTGAGGCCTTTATCCATGAGCTAGAGGGGGAAGCTTCTTGGAAAAGGGCAACTCTGGTATTTTGGCAATAGTGCTTGCCTCTCTACAACTATCAGAGCCACCTTTTCCAGGTCCTCACCAGTACATAAAGAGTAGTTTGCTGTCTGTCTGCAATGATGCTTTTTTGGCTGCCAAGGCAGTGTGTGGCTCTGGGGAAGAAAGACGGCCTATATTTCTTATTGTGTCTTTCTGTGCTTTGCAATGCCCCATTTGTATCTTTTGCTTATACAAAAGAAATTTTCATTTTAAAAGAAGCATCCAGTCTACGGCCATACCACCCTGAACGCTCCCGATCTCGTCTAAAAGAAGCATCCTGAATCCAGAAAATCCTATAGTACTAATTTCTTTTCTAAGAGGAGAAAGAATACAGTGAAAACAAAGCATGGTGATTAAAGATTTCCACGGCGACAGCTCCCTGGAGTGAAACACGAGGCCCTACTTTGGCAGCACCATCCACCAGGAAGGCTCTTCGTGGACATGCTGTGTCACTTGCTTCAGTCGCTATCTGAGCCGGGATTGGACTGGCACATTGCCTTGTTGAAATTGGCTCCGCACCTTGTTTAAGTGGGCATCCTGCCATACTAATTGATGGGTATGAGTACAGACATGCTAGAGAACCAGGATGCACAGCAGATCTGGGTAGTAGAAGAGTTTCAGCCCAGAAATATCAAAACAGTCAATTGTGCTGAGTTTGTGTGCCAGGGCCTAGAAGAAGATGGTATCAATGCTCTGCTGCAGCTCAGAGCTGGATTTATTTTTAAATGCCCCAAATAGCTGAAAAAACAAGGAAGGTATGGGCCTGAGAAGGAGCAGGAAGAGGCAAGGTTATTGACTTTCAAAAGAAATAGCTAGTGTCTGCCAACTGGTACAAGAAGGTTTTTCATCCAGGCTGTTCCACGATTACAGTAACTTTCAAGCTGAGTGCTTTGGGCAGATACAGAAATCAGAGCCACCTCCTGATGGGGCTTCCCAGGTAAGTCACAACAAGGACTGCCGAGGGTGGATGCAGATGGCTGCTCCCAACCTGGGGAACATCCTCCCTGCTTGTTTGTGATGCCTCAGCTACCCCATGAGATCAACCAGCTCATCAAGTGCAAACAGCAGTCCAGCCCCTCCCCAAGAAGCACAGCCATCAATCCGTGTCCTTTTTTCAGTTCCATTTTTTGGAACACAATTGCCCCTCCATTGAAAGAACAGCTGGGTAACAATCCAAGTTTGGTGCAGAAGAGAGAAATTTTTCAATATTAAAATGGGAAGATGTCAAAGAGAGTTCTGAATGCATGTTAACACAGACTACCCCATGTTTCCGGAACTCTATGGCTGGCAGTCACCTTCTTCACACCACCTAATGATAAACAGCCCAGGAGAAAATGACATTGAAGGACTCCAACACCTAATAACACAGACAGTAACAGGGTCAAGAGACAAAACGAGGTAAATGACAACTACACTGATGCTGGTGGAGATGAAATCTGTACCTCAATGTAGCCATATGTTACAGCATAACATACAAGGGTGAAATACAAAAAACTTTGGCTGGACTTCAAGAAAATGCCTGTTTGAAGACTTGAAAAACTCACTCTTTGAATTGTCCCATCATTATTTGAATCAATTGACAATATGGGGGAATATGGACTGGTCTGTTTAGCCTCCCTCAGCTTTTGAACCAGATCCATTTTATTAACAATTGAATTCTACACAGAGTAGGATTAGAAGCCATTGCTCTGACCCCAATTTTACATAATTTCTCCCTTCCTGATTGTAAAAGTGCTTCATAGTTTTCTATTATTTAAGTCATGAAGTCAAGATGAAGAACTATATACACAGTGGCCAAAGTAAATGTGATCATGTTTAACTCACTTTTAGTTTCTCCTTACTTACAATTTTTTTTGGGGTGTGTGTGTGTGTGTGTGTGTGTGTGTGTGTGGCATTTAAAAAAAGTCAACCTAAAAGGAATAGAATCAAGGAGGGATAGTGGAAGCCAAGCAAAATCCTCTCAGTTTTAGCTAAATTTAAAAGATTGGAAGTAAGTCTATTTTGCTTTTACCATAAGTCCCCGATTATTCACTTGAAACCAATGGAAAGCATTGAATTCAAGAACAAAAGCCACAAGAAAATCTTTGTGTTATACTTGGAGACGGTACTGAAAGAACAGGAAGAAGTACGTTGATTGGATTACACTCAGTGAAAGGTAAGCAAAATCATTTGGGTTTAATGGTTCTACTTCTAATATCTCATAATATGGGATGTATTCTAAGCTTCTTACATAGGAACGTGTGTTCATAATTCCCAGTTTTGCTCATTAGAATGACTCACGCCTATGGACATTTTCTTATCTTGGATTCGAATCACATAAATTTTGATGAGTCCATCAACTTTCTAAACTGACTGTCATTCTCCACACAAACAGCCCTATTCACAAGGAGCTTCGAGGAGTTCCAGGTTGGTGGGAGTCACACAGAAATTTTTCAAGCATTTTCTCTTCATGGCTAATTAAGGTCAGAGGATGGAAGCAGGTCATTTTCCTCCTCAGTTTTCCTTATGTCCTTGGTTAACTTGCCCTGCCTAATAACTTTTAAAACTTGAATTCCACAATTCCTTCTGACATCCCCCAAGCTGCTCAGAAATAGCATACTGCCCAGCGTTTCCCTTTATGATTTTGGCTTCTGAAACTGTGTGGTGTATGATGGATGACTCTTTCCATTTTGAGTATTTTCCTTCACAATTCTCACTTCTCATGCACTCAACAACCAATTCTTTGCGGGATAAGAAATGATTTCTCTCTCTCCAAAGGCACCATTCACCACAATGCTGCACTAAGAGTTCTCAGTGGCCAGCCCAGTGTTTGTCAGGCACACACCGTGGGATTCCCCAGTGACTATTACTCACAGTTTCACTCACGCATGTCCTGACTCTGTCTTGACTCAGTGGAAGAGCAGCCCAGGCCAGCAGCAGGTGCAGTTTGTAGTTACCCTTGTGACTATATACAATCTAGAATACTTGAGGTGAGGCCTTGGGACCTGAGACCCCCTGAGTAGTCCCCTCCCTGTACTCATTTCCCAGGGCTGCTGTAACAAAGTACCACAATCACAAACTGGGTGGCTTAGAACAACAGAAATTTATTGCTTCACAGTCCTGTGAGCCAGAAGTGCAAAGGTAAGGTGGTGGCAAGACCATGCTCCCTCTGAAACCTTCAGGGGAAGAATCCTTCTTTGCCCCTTCCAGCTCTGGTAGCCCCAGGCATTGCTTGGCTTGTGGCCGCATCACTCTAATCTTCATGTGGACTGCTCCATATGTTTCCTCACATGGTCCTCCCTCCCAACATATCTGTGTTTGTGTTCAAATTTTCCCTTTTTTGTAGGGACACCAGTTGTACTGGGTTAGGGGTCATTCCAGTAACCTCATTTTAACTTTGCTACATCTGCAAATACCCTATTACCAAATAGGTCACATTCTGAGATACTGGAGGTTTGAACTTCAACATTATCTTTTTGGGGGACACACAATTTATCCCAAAGTACTCCCTCTCGACTCACCACTATGCTGGCTAGTTCATCTGTCTTCATTCCATAAACATGTTTAGTTGAGCACCTACTATGTGCCACAGGCTGGTGAGGCACAAGAGGCAGGGCAGTGAAGAAAAATATGGTCCTTTCCCTCACAATGCGTGCCCTGTCATAGCAAAGGCAGACAATAAACAAATCAATATAATGTGTTGTGAGATAAATTCTATGAAGGAATTAACAGGGGCTCTAGGGGGGAAGGGTGGAGGCATGAGCAGAGGCTGCTTTAGAAGGGAGGTCAAGGAAGGGCTCACCAACACGGTGATAAAATGCAAAGGGAGGGTGAGGCTGCCATGGGATGGAGAGGCAGAACAGTGTTCCAGGCAGAGGAAACGGGCAGTGAGAGCACTGGGAGGTAGGAAAGAATGTGGCATGTCCTGGATGCTGTGCAAAGGTAGCCATGGGGGCACGGCACAGATGTGGCTGGAGACAGAGCCAGTGGCAGGCCCAGCAGTGCCTTCCAGGCTGTTGGAAGTTCTGGGGATGTGATTTTGGGTACAATGAGCTTAGGCAGACATGATCTAATATACGTTTTTTCACGACACCATTCCATCTTGTATGGAGAATGAATCAGAGCAGGGCAGCAGTGAAGCCAGGGGGACTGTTAGAATGATTTCAGTATCGGCCAGCTGAAGGCTAGTCCAGGTGGCTTAGATGAGGCTGGGGGCAGCAGTGAGAAGGGATAAGAGAAAACTGACTTGGGGTTTTTTTGGAAGATAATGTACAGGGCCTGCCAGTGGGGTGGGAGCTTGATCACAGTGAGACTGGAGGATGTTTTGTGTGGGTGGGAATTGCCTGGTTTCCCCATTCAGCCCTCTAGGCCTCTGCTGGACTGACCTGTGTGGAGCTCCTACCTGCTGGCCTGCCATTCTGCCACCTGCCGCTCTCTTACCAGGCCCCACCATGAACTCCCTGGTCACCAGCCAGAAGCCATGCCATGAGGGCCCTGGTTGGCGAGGTCCCACCAGCTGCCATCTGAAAGTGTGAAGTCTGGGCTTTGCCTGCACCTTGGGTCTGCGTCCCACCTTTAAGGAACACAGGACCTTTGAGAACTAGTTTTTATATTTAGGCTTAACTCCCCCCAGCCCTCACTACATTTAGCTTCAGCTTCCTCTGTGTTCCTGCTCACCGAATTAGCTAAAGCCTCCAATCACGTTTATCACTCCAAAACTCTGATGAATTGTTCTTTGTCACAGCACCCAGGTTGACAGCTATATTCATTGCAAAAGATAATGAGATGGTGAGGTCTGACTTCTATTGGGTGAATCTGTGTGATGCTCAGCAGAGGTCAGGTGTCACACCCTTTTAGGAAATTGATTAAGACTTGTACCTTAGACCTAAGCAGGGCTGAGAGGGAGCTTCACGAACAGCCTGTTTGGCTGTATGATGTGGGGCTTCCACTGCATGGGCTCACTGCCTTTTATGATCAGGCCCGCCCTATGTGTATGGGAAGATAGGCTGAGAAGGATGGAAGGATTTTATAATATGATATCTCTGGCATAACCTAGATCTTAGAAGCTGGCCCAGGGAGTGAGGATGGGGTTTCGTCCAACTGGATGCTCAGTGCTAATTTGAGAGTCCAGTTTTTAAAGATCAGTAAAGCTGAGAGGTTTGTTTCTTGAAGGAATCATCTCATAGATAAATGATAGCCATCCAGCATGAAAGCAAATGCTATAAAGTGTTTCCCTCTTCATGACTAGGTTAGGGGAAAACAGCCCTGTTCACTGAAGCAAACTCCATTTTTAAATGAAACGATGATTATGAAGAGCAGAGATCTCTAGCAGTGAGGCCTAGCATTTACAGAGCACCTACCTTGTGGAGAGGCTTTTATGTCTATCACCTGTGGGCCTCACTTCATCCTGCAGGGTGGACTGCTTTGTCTCCCAGCATTCTCTCCCCCTTCCTTAGGAAATGCTTCTTCCCCAACTTGAATGATGGGGTTCAAATGAGCCCCAGGGAGATGAAGAATTCTTTCCTGAGATTTTAGAATTTAACAGGGAGCATGAGGCAGGCCCTTTCTGGAGACAGACAATTCCAGGTAAGAAGCAAGAAAAAGCTGGGCTGTAGGAAGAGTAAATAAAAGGCAGCATTAGCCCATCCTTTATTCATGGTTTGGTTTTTATTGCTTCCTATGCACAGAAATTTTCCTTTGTTTTGTAACCTCATCTTTATCACAATTCAGAGTTCCAACTAATATGATGCTATTATTGTCCCATTTCACAAATAAGGAAACTGAGTTTTGGAGAAGTAATCATTTATTTGCATGAGGTCACATGGCCAGTAAGTGGTGGAGCCAAGATTTAGATTTAAATCTGGGAGACTCAAACAAAATCCCATTATACACCCTGCACACTTCTTATTGCTGTTAGATCCAGCGATGTGCTATTTCCATGAAACATACTTAAAGCAAACTGTCACTGGTTGAACATAAAAAGTAGGCAAAGATATATCAGCCAAAAGTAAACTGAACAACTTGTAAAAAATTGTCTTAAATATATTTTTAATGGAGAAATAATTCAATAGTGCATTAGGAGATCTTTTACACTGATTTCAAAATACAATACATAAAGAAGATAAAATAGCCAAAAACTATTTTATAACTGAACAACAGTGATCAAAATATATGTAAAAACCAAAAAGTTGGAAATGCAAGGAGAATTGTGAAAACCACAGTCATAATGGGAGACTCATACTGCTCAAACTTCGGCAGGTCAAGTAACCAAAAAGTTATAACATTATAATGAATTTGAATCACAAATAATTAACAAGCTAGCCAAGACACAGAAACTACACATGCTTTCCAAATCCCCACAGAACATTTATAAATTTTATTATGTATCAGACCATGAAAGAAATTTCAGTAAACTCCAAATATTATATATAGCCACATTCTCTGATCATTATGCAAGAAAACTCAATGTTAAGAACAAAATATGTCAAAAAATAAATCTAACTACATAAGGGAAAAGATTATTTTAATAATTCTTTTTCAAAAAGGAACTATTCAGAATGAGGTACATCTACATGTGTGGCTATGACTGTATCTCCAAATTATATTAAATTAAAACCAGCAGATGATAAAACAGTTTATAAAATAATCTAATTTTTATATATTTAAAAGGATTTTCGCATATAAAATTAAATACATAAATAACTTTCCTGGAAGAATGCATAAGAAAATTGTTGACATTGGCTATCTTAAGAGAGAGGATAAGGGTCAGAGGTAGGGAGAGGAACACTATAGAGAACTTAAATCATATGCAATTAACAAGCTACCCAATATACAAACTATGCATTCTTTCCAAATCCCTATTGGATATTTTTAAAGTTTATTATGTACCAGGCCATGAAAAACATTAATAAATTCTAAATACTATATACAGACCACATTCTTTTTTGTACTCTTTGAATTTTTCTTCTACCTAAAAAAAATAAGATGAAGGGCATTTTATAATCTATTGTTTATAAAAGTAAACTCTAGATCAAAAATACAAATCCTCCAAATTATTAGCAGAACCACACACAAAACAACAAAGAGTCCAAATAGTGGAGAAACATTTTTAAAGCCATAAAAATAGAAAGCATACTATTAAAAAATGACAGAAATGTAAATAAGTTAAATCCACCTATTAAAGAAAAAGTTTATAAAATCGGATCACAAAGAAAATTAAACTTTGTGTTGTACGTATGAAGAATGCTTAAAAGATAGACATTTAGCAAAGGTTAAAAATTAAAAGATGGTTAAAGTTATACCATGAAAATATAAACAGAAACAAGTCAGAGGTCATGATTTTACTATCAGAAAAGGTGAACTTGGATCATAAAGGATTAAACAAAACAAAGAAAGGCACCTTATAATGCTAAAGGGTGTAATTCATTACAAAGATACATATTCATAGATAATTACATAGAAAACTGTATTTTCTGAAACTGATTTCAGAAAAGATATCCACCAGATTAATTTATTATTTTAAAAATAGACAAAGTTGTGAAAAATCTAACTCAAGACCCCTTAAAAATGTTTCTAGACAGTTTCACATAGCAATTTATGTAAATTTCTAAAGAAAGACGATTCCAATGCTCTTGAGACTGTTCACAAAGTGTAGAAGAAGGAAAGCGTCCATTTTCTTTAACTGAAGTGAGTACAAAACAGCAAAAGCTAACAAATTGCACCTAAAAGAAAACTACACACTAAATTCACTGAGACTCTCCATAAAAATATCATAAATAGAATATTAGTAAATAGAGTTCAACAGTATCTTGAAATAATAATGCACCATGACTAGGGTTTAAGAATGTAAGGAAATTTCAATATTTAGAAATCATTCATGTGATTTTCCATATTACTACATATAAGGAGAAAAACCATATGATTATCTTCACAGATGCTCAAAAGCATTTGGTAAAATTCAAAGATATTCTAGACCAAATTCTCAACAAAACAAGGCTAGAAGGATATTTCTTCAACATGATTTTTTCATCTATATATAGTCATGCGTCACTTAACAACAGGGAAACATTCTGAGAAGTGCGTCATTAAGTGATTTCATCGTTGTGCGAACATCATAGAGTGTACTTACACAAACCAAGATGGTATAGCCTTCTATACACCTATGTAATAGGATATATCCTATTGCTCCTAGGCTAGAAGCCTGTACACCATGTTACTGTACTGAATACTGTAGTTAGTTGCAACACAGTGGTAAGGATTTGTGTATCTGAACATATCTAAACATAGTAAAAATACAGTATCATAATCTTATGGGGCCACTGCTGTGCCCCATAAGATTTATTTATTATGCATGTTTATCAGAACATGCAGTCTGTTGTTGACAGAAATATTATACAGCACATGGCTGTATTTATGCAACAATAGATAGATTAGATAGATAGATAGAGAGATAGAGAGATAGATAGATAATCTTTTCTCCAAAAACAGGAACTAGACTCAATTAGAACTGGACTGTGAACTCTAAGATTTACCAATTGGCTAGGAACCACACTTGAGGCATTATCAACCTGTGGCTCCTAACTGATATGGGTCCCACTTGGGGGGGTCCCTGACAGTTGTAAAAAAAAATTCTTTCCATGGTACCAAGTGCACCCCCAGTACCAATTTTTAGTTGGAAGCCAGGCATTAACTTGCATCCCTCCCCAAAATATGGAAATTTGCACCTAGGGATTGGAGAGATGGTCATAAGAGACCTTCAAGTGTTTAAGGAAACACTTGAAGCCTTCATATGATGTAGAGACCTCTCCAAAATAAGGCCACCCTTAGTTACTTGGGATTGCTTCTCGGAAAGATAACTTGTTATTTAGGCACACTTTGAAATCGATTGTCAGGAGTCTTCCAATTAGAAAAGTTAGTAAAAAAATTGTCTTTGACTTTAGCTGAAGTAATCAGTATTACCATCTGAGCCTCGGAATGCATTTAGATCAGCCTCAACTCACTGGTCAGAGTTGTTATGGGTGACAAAATTGCCCTAGATTTCTTCATCATGAGCCAAGGAGGAATCTGTGCAATCAGTAATGCATTCCGCTGTACCTGGAGTAATGCCTCTGGCCATCAATGTGGAAACTTAAGGAGAAAGCCACCTAACTTCTAAGGTAGATGTTGATAGTTTATGAGATGTGTTTAGCTATTTGGCCTGTAACTCTGGGGATCATGGTTGAGGTCAGTACTGGTTGTTCTCATCCTGTTAATAGTAGCCTTAACTGTGGTAGCCTCACAGTGGCCTTGTAAATAATGCTGTATGAGATTATATTGAATGAATTTGCTTCCAGCCTCTGTCAGTCAGATTACTCAGATTAACCAATGAAGTGGCATACTGATGGAGAAAATTCTCCAGAAGTCAATACAGTATAGAAGAAAGTGTGGATATTGTTGGGGGACAACCTTCTATTGACCTGTTACATTTCTGACTATCTTGAAAACAGATATTGACTGCCCTTTCTTTCAGACTATCTTTTCAAGGGTATTTGTACAACAAACAGCCTTGGAACTTAAAGATATGTCTCCCTCCAGAGAAAAACGTAGATTTTCTTACAGCCTTGAATGATAAAGGTAATGTATGTCACCTTCTGGAGGAAAGATCACACATGCTTATTGTGTGAATATAAAAGATTCAAGTTCCCTAAGCTCAGGGTTTCTCTTCTGTAAGGCAACCTACTGCATATACAGGCATCTATCTGGGCCTATCTGAATCCCTCTCATAGGACTTGAGAGCAAGGATAACTGACACAAATAGGCTGATGTTCATGCTTCTTGCTTTCTATGAGTAATAAAGTCCTGTGTCTCTGATCTAGGAGTCTCATGTCTTCTGCCAGCAATCATGCTGTGACAAGCCAATGTGTTACCTTGCAAGTAGGGTAAAATCTCAAGCCCTTCATACTTCTGGATAATAACAGAAGACAAAAATGGAGTTGTCTAGCCCAGTTTACAAAAAAAACTATTTTTAAAATCAAAATACTTTGATTTCTTGTCTAATAAGAACTTATGTTTTCTTCCTATGCCTTGGGCCTGGTGGAATTGTCAAAGCTTTCCCCAAAAGCTGCTCCCCAATACAACCTCCAGGAGCATGTGCCAGTCCAGCCTTTTCTATTCTACAGTTTCTAAGATTTCTACAATTTTCCTAGGTTCTACCTCTGGCCCTTCTTGAAGAAGGTCTTCCTTTATTTATTTTAATTTTAATTTAATTTAATTTTATTTTTGAGATAAGATCTTGCTCTGTTGCCTGGGCTGGAGTGCAGCTCACTGTAGCCTTGACCTCCCAGGCTCAAGTGATCCTTCTACCTCAGCCTCCCAAGTAGCTGGGACCACAGGCACACACCACCAAGCTGGGCTAATTTATTTATTTATTTATTTATTTTGTATAGATGGGGTCTCCCTGTGTTGCTCAGGCTGGACTTGAACTCCTGGGCTCAAGTGATCCTCTCACCTTGACCTTCTAAAGTACTGGGATTACAGGCATAAGGCAACCACACCCAGCCTTCCTTTATTTGATACACAAAATTCCTCCCCAGGGACATCAAGCTGTCTTGCAAAACTGGTTTCTTCATTTTTCTTCTGGAGATTTCAATAGCCCTGGGTCCCTGGAAATCAAATTCTTACATCATTCACTCGTTTATTTTGTCATTCACCAAATATCTCTAACACCTTATGTACTCAACACAAAGTAAATGTACAATAACCACTTACTGAATGATTAATAAATCATTTAAATCAACACCATCTCTCAAATCAACACTCAAATAATATATCACTGTAAACCGTGAACAGTGCTATGAAAGAAAAGTACTAAAAAAAAGTACAACATTAACAGCAATAGAGGAAGTGGCATTTAAAGTGGGAACTGCAGGGGGAGTAGGAGTTAACTAGGTACAGGGATGGTGATATATTCCGGGCAGAGAGAAGAGCATTGACTCACTTTTCTTGGTCCTGTGCCTTTTTCCAAGTCACAGTCAATGGCCAGCTAGAAAGGCTTTTCCTTTCAAGAGGCCCTATTTCTTCCTCCTCTTTTCTAAGGTGGACTCTGTTCCTCCTCCCACCATCATCCCGATGGCCTCAGTGGCAGGCATCATCTTTTCTGGAGTTGTCTCTGCTTCATCAGCCCCTCCACTGACCCCAAGAGGCTCCCCGTCGCAGTAGCTTCAGACAACCAGGAACTTGCTCACTGAGGGGCACATCCCACTCCTTGCCTATTTGCATACCCTGAGCCCAGTTACTCACACAACCTTTAATGGTTACTGCTTCTATATACATCTCCAGATTCTCATTGATAGCTCATCCCTCAAGCGACTTTAAAGAAATGAGACGCACATTAAGCTTTATGATACAACATGTCTTAAAATGATTACAGAAACAACAGAACTAGAAAAAATAGAATGCCCACTCCTTATGGGATCATTTGTGAGCTAGGCAAATTCTTATAATACAAATTGACCTGGTGTTTTCCTAAACAAATTAAGTAGGAAGTAAGCCAGACACCAAGAAAAAAAAAAAAAAAAAAACAACTCTGGTGGCCAATGTTAGAACTCATTTGTTGTAGCGAATACTGCTACCTTTAATCATATTAAAGTAGTTGCTGCTGCCTCCTCATATAAGTGTTGGCATTGTAAACAGTACTTACAAACTACTCTATAATAAAGCATAGAGATGTCTATGTTTTAAACGTCCTCCTTCATCATTCAGATCAGAAAAGGGATGTGACTTTGAACAGAGGAAATATGTGAGTGACATTAAGTGTGGTATAAGCCTATTTCATGTTCCAGCTCTGGTATGGGGCTGGGTAAAGCATCAATTCTGGTAAATGCCAGCCAAATTTGCTGTCAATAATAAGATACATCCATGACAGGATAAGAATTGCTGTCTACTACAGAAAACTGCTTCTTGTTAGCAACATTACTTTGCTGCTCTATGGACTGCTTCTAGGGGTGATGAATAATATGACAAGCTTTTTGTGTGCGTGTCCAATAAAATATATAGTTTCTTGTAGCAAAATGAAACTGAGCATTGAAGCTATGTACAGTACCTAGATTGATATTTTCTTAGCTATTAACTTGAATTAATCCTGATATGATACTATTTTCATTTGAAAAAAAGGTGCAGATGATTGCTTTTTGGAGACCTAATTCTGAGTCTCTGAGGTATTCTTAAATTCACCCAGTCTACCTCTTTCTGAATTATAAGTTTAACATTAAATACAGTCACCAATGGTTGTTTAATAACCTCTTGCCTGAGGAGTGTATGGTTTAAATTCCATAGATCTTTGGTTTCAAAATTGCAAACCAAATAAGAGCCAATGTGAGTAGTTATTGAAGGAAGATTCCATTAAGTATTCTCTGAACATTAATATAAAATGACAAAAGCAAGAGAACAACTGTTAAGGAGTATCTGTGGGTATAAGGGAATTATTGGTCAAATTGAAAAGAAAATCAGTAAAGCCTCTCCCATTTAAAAAAAAAAAAAAAAAGACCAGGAAAAAGTTTTTCTTCTTTTTACACTGAATGATTAAGGAGAACATTACACAGAATTCAAGAGGAAATGAATCCAGGGATTGAGAGCAGCTGGCTGTGACAGTTAATCAGAGAGAAGAAATCCAAATGATGTGTTTTCAGGACTTGCACCTTGCAGAGCGCTGCAATCTATGCCAGAGAGAGGCTGGAAAGGCCTGTAGACTGAGTTCTGGGAATCAAAACCCAAACCAGCTGTGCCAAGGGGCTGGATGACCAGGTTTCCACGAACAAAAACGTAGTTGCCAAATTCATATTAACTTTTTTAAAGAAAAAAGCAGCAAGAAGTTGATCATCTTACACATGATCCAGCCAAGGCAAGGACTAATAAAGCCCTCTGCTGATGGACTCTAATTGTATAGTATTCTCACTGTATGGCTACCACTGGCAGCAGACTTACTCGTGGGGTTAGGAGCCTCTGTATCCTTTTTCTCCACAACCCTACTCATATTCCCACCATAAACCAGGAGTACCTACTTTGAATAAAACCTTACATAGATAAGCAGAGAAAAGGAAACAGAAAGTATGCTGATGATTGGCAGTCTCCTAAAGTACCTTCCTCTAGGTCAAAGCTTTCTATTAGGTTGGTGCAAAGGTAATTGTGCTTTTTGCCATTTAAAGTAATGGCAAAACCACAATTACTTTTGCACCAACCTAGTAGTTCATCTTCCAAGCTGAAATCATCAGGAGTTTCATTTTTTCCCTTTAACGCTTTAAGGTGTTAAAGGTCGTCATCCTCCTTAGTCAAAATGACCAATTCAGTTGTCTGGACAGGCCAGCAAAGGTGCCTCCTCGCTATAACGCCTCCATATGGTGAAGCTTTAGAGTGTCTACCACAACCACAGCCTCTTCTGAAAGATCCTTTGCATAGGTCAGCGTGTTGGCATTGTGTGATGTCACAACCACAGTCAGTGCTGATTGGACCTGTGATGGGTGTTGGTTAGCTATCTAGAAGTTGTCCAGGGGTCCCTGAGGGAGGCCAGCACAAGAGCTCTGCCATAAAAGGACATTGGACAGGAGTGAAGAGTCCAATCAGAAACTCTTTTTGAGAGATGGAACGCAAAGCATTCAGAGAGTCAGCAGGCTGCAGAGGCCAAGACACACACAGGAAGAAGGCAGTAAGTAAAAACTGGGTGGTAGGAGAAGTTATGAGTAAACAGAAACCTGGAGATAAATAGAAGAGATTAAAAAGTTATTCCATCGTAGTAGTAACAGGAGCAGAAACAGAAGCCAAGAGAGGGTAGAGAATTAGTCCTAGCAAAGAAAAAATGAGTGCAGATAAGCAGAATGGAAGACCGGAATCAGGAGCACAGCCAGCTGCTGGAGTCAGTAGACGTTATTATAAAACTTTTCATTGTGTCCCAAATAGCCATAATATTTAATTCTCTGGTGGCTTAGCTTGAGTTATTTTCACTTTTTCTGAGTTTTCCTACCTTCCTGTGTAATCTTACAATAAGCCCTGTTAACTGAGATAATGGATTATTCTTTATTCTTTGCATCCTGTAAGAGCCTAAGCACCTTCTCAGGTCACCTTGTAAATGGCTTAGAGCAACACATTTGAATGTAAAATACTGTCTACAAAATCCAAAGATCCCCAGAGTGTACCATTTTAATAGGTAGGGGCTACAACATGTACCAATCCGGCATTCCCTTGGAAGAAGATATTCCAATATCCTGGGACTATCAAATTCCTGGAAATTTTATTGAAGGGGTACGCTCCTTCTTGCACTTTTATAGGATATATCTCCTTCCCTCTTATAGGCATGTATCTTACCATGGCATCGAGAGTAGCTCTTAATTTCTGCTCTTCAATTGCTGTCAGCATGATGTCATCAATTTAGCGTACCTATGATCCAATGATGTTTTATGGGATGATGGGATGTTCAAGGCACTTATCTCCTGTATTGTGGGATAAAACCTGAGATTTGATGTAACTCTGAGACAACATAATAAAGGTATTCTACTGTTCCTACCAGGTGAAAGCAAACTTGACTGTTTTCTCTGCTTAATGGGATATAGCAGGGGTCAGCAAAGTAGAGTCTGAAGGTAAAATCTGCCTTGCTGCGTTTTATAATTTTTATTAATGGACTTGCATTTTTAGAGTAGTTTTATATTTACAGAAAAATTGAGCAAAGAGCACGGTGAGTTCCCAGTATACCCATAATTTCTCCTGTTATTAACATCTTATATTAATATGGTACATTTGTTACAATTAACATAGATTGATATACTATTACTAAATAATCCTTTTTATATTCAATGTTCTACTGGCAAGGCTGAGAATTCAACAGATCAAAGCAAAATTCAGAATTAACCATTGCATTTGGTTTGCAGCTATTTTGGCCCTGCTGCAAGAGATTATTTTAGAATAGTTATATATGATTCCTTTTTTTCATAACTGTGCCTTGGGCTGAGAATTTAGTGATTTGAGTTTGTTATTTTCTCTATTTAAACCTCTCCTGATTGTTCGTATTAACCATACCACCTCACAGTCCTTGTGTGACCCTTTCCATCCATTCTGTTCAGACTTCCTTAATTTTGACCTAATGTCCTTTTTCTGTTCCAGGATGCCATCCAGGATACCACATTACATTTATTTGTCACATTTCATTAGCCTACTTTGACTATGAAATTTTCTCAGATTTTCCTTGTTTTTGATGACCTTGGCAGTTTTCTTTTTGAGACAGGGTTTTACTGTGTTGCCTAGTCTGATCCTGAACTTCTGGGCTCAAGTGTTCCACTTGCCTCAGATTCCCAAGGAGCTGGGAATACAGGAGCTCACCACTGCACCAAGTTCACCTTGGCAGTTTTGAGTAGTGGTTAGGTATATTGCACAATCTTCCTCTATTGGAGTTTTTCTGATGATTTTCTCACAGTTTGGACAGTGTTGTGGATTTTCGGGGAAAGATCACAAATTTAAAGTGCCCTTTTCACCACATCATATCAAGGGTACATATTACCAACATGATGTATGACTGTCGATATTGACCTCAAACACCTGGCTGAAATAGTGCACATCAGGTTTCTCCACTGTAAAGTTACTTCTTGCTGCCTCTCCTTACTGTATTCTTGGGAGAGAAGTCACTATGCATAGCCCACACTTGAGTGGGGAGTTATGCTCTCCCTCCTTTAAGACAGAGTATCTATGTATTGTATTTGGAATTCTTCTGCATGAGAGATTGTCTCTTCTTCTCACTTGTTAGTTTATTAAATCATGTATTAATATCAGTATGGAATCTTGGATATTTACTTTATACTTTGAGCCATAATCCAATGCTACTTTATTTTATTGCTCAAATTGTCTCAGCTTTGGCCATTAGGAGCTCTTTTGGTTGGCTCCTGTGCCCCTTTGACATACCCCCATCGATGTGTGTGTGTGTTTTTGTTGGTGATGGATTTTTCTTAGTTTTTTGTTTTGTTTTGCTTTTTGTTATTTGTGAGCACATCCTTACTTTTTGGTATAATTGGATGCTCCAGGCTCATGTGGTATATTTCTCACCCCAGTCCTAGAATCAGTCATTTCTCCAAGGATCCCTAGTTTCTTTTATTGAAGAATGATACTAGAAACCAGGATCTGAGAACTGGATGTGCTTGTTGCTACTGGGGCACTTACTGCCCATTTTGTAAATAAAATTTCATTAGAATACAGCCACGTCCATTTGTTTATGCATGGTCTATGGCTCTCCTATTGCAATGGCAGAGTTTGGTAGATATGACAGATTCCTTATGGTCTGCAGAGCCTGTCATTACACTCTCTGGCCTCATACAAAAAAAAAAAAAAAAAAAAAAAAAAAAGCCTGCCAATCCTTGGGATAGAAAAAAAATAAACAAAAGTAGTGACTGCACATATAGGTTCTAATGATTTTCTTTAGTAAGGAGACTTCATCAGGAGTAGAAGCTGCAGTTACAGTCAGCTGATTAAGTTTACAATAATCCACTCTGCTAAGATCCATCCATGTTCTGCCCTAGTCAAATCGGAAAGCTATATGGAGATACAAAGCTACTATAAGCTTCCAACACTTAATTTATCACTAATCTTTGCAGTTTCCTCATGAATTTTAGATTGGTTTGATTAATTCTTTGGGAAGAACCTAGTGAAAGCCCTGGAATATCACTGCCCCTCTCCCAAGATCAAGATAAATTCGTCTCCATTTAAATGTATGTTCTCACCCTCCTTGACCTAGCACCCCTTAATCCATTCCCCAGTCATATTCCACAGACATTTTTGCTAACATAAAGTAGGAAAAATTATTCTTTTTTTTTAGAAAGCCTCTTCCTTTGATACTTGACTTTGTAACTGCCCCACCACCACCACCATACACCCAGGCATGTTGGCATTTTAATTATGGCACTGTGGAAAATGAAGGATGTTGGGAATGTGGAAGTAAAGAATTGACATGTCCTTGTAGAGTAAGTCCTCAGAGAGGTTCTTACAGGGTTTTCAAATAAGACAAGAACAGCCGCTTCACAGTTGATGCTCATCAGGACATAGACAGACTTTTTCCACTTTACGCTGTTAAAATTCACTAGAATTTGCAAAGACTAGCTTCTTTGTAGGGACTCATGAACTGTGACCTATGGACATATGTTCCTCTGTGACCCTCAGAGGGGCAGCAGCAATTGGAGGTCAAAACCTTACGAGGCCTCTGAATCCTTCCATATATCCCCATTTCAGTGGTCAGGGTTCCACATTTTTATGTTCAATGTTCTACTGACAAGCCTGAGAATTCAACAGATCAAAGCAAAATTCAGAATTAACCATTGCATTTGGTTTGCAGCTATTTTGGCCCTGCTGCAAGAGATTATTTTAGCATAGTTATATATGATTCCCTTTTTTTCTAACTGTGCTTTGGGCTGAGAATTTAGTGATTTGAGTTTGTTATTTTCTTTATTTAAGCTACTCCTGACTGTTAATATTAATTACTTCACTCCATAGCCTCCTTGTGTGACTATTTCCACCTATGCTATTCAGTGGCAGTGGCTACTCAGACCCCTAAAATGTCATTGTCTTACCCCTGCATGTCATAGACTAACAAATTCTCATTCTTAAATACTACTACTGAAATTTTACTGCCCTCATCCCCAACTTTCTCAAAAATTACTTCCAGAATCCCTCCTTCTCCCCCTTCCCTGAGATGCTGGAATCACTCCTGGTTCTTATATCTGAACTAGTCAGGAATATTAGACATAAATTGGCTGTTTTCATTAGGTCTTACTAAACCTAGAATAGGCTTGTGTCTTTCAAAAGAGACCCCCAAATACAGTGGCTCAACCAATATAGGCTTATTTCTCTCTCACATAACAACCCACAAGAACACAGACCCACAAACATAGGAAGGTGGTTCTGCTACATAAAATCATCCAGAGACTTGTTCCATCTTTCTAGGTGCCCTGTCATCTCCTCAAATGTTGCTCTTATTCACTGAAGCAAGCTGACTCCCCAATACCATGTACATACTGAACCCAGAAGAGGGGAGAAAAGAAGAAAGGAGTGTGCATAGGAGTTCCTTTTGAAGAAGTGACATGGAGATTAGACACATCACTTCTGCTCACATTTCCCTTATGAGAATTTAGTCACATGGCCACGCCTGGTCACAAGGAAGGTTGGAAAATTTAGTCTCTAAAATTAGAGCAATTATTTCCCCTTTTCCTTTTAGTAACAGAGCCTCCTGTTTTCACCAAACCTAACAATGATCAACCACACTGACTCTGATTGAGTTAAGTAGAAAAGAAGTTTATTAAAAGATGACCGAGGAGCTCACAGAAACACCAGGAAATTTTGAGAAGTTTCAGAAAACAGGTAGAAGAAGAGAGACTCTAGGTATCTAGAACCCAAGTACAAATCATGCCACAAGAACATGAGCAATGGGCACTGCTGCTAATAGCACTAGACACTGGACATCAGAACTTGCACTCGCCACCAGCATAGGAAACCAGTGAATGTTACTTTATAGGGCAAAGGGGACTTTGCACATGTAATCTTGGAAGAGTATCCCGGACTACTTAGGGCCCAGTGTAACCACAAGGGTCCTTATAAGAGGGATGCAGGCGATCAGAGGGAGAAGTAGGAGAGGTGATGACAGAAGCAGAGATTGAAGTGATGCAGCCACAGGCCAAGGAATGCTGGCAGTCACTAGAAGCTGAAAAGGGCAGGCCCCAGCTCTCCTGAAGCTCTCAGAGGAACCAATCCTGTCAGTTCCTTGATTTTAGCACTAAGACTCATGTCAGACTTCTGACCTCCAGAATTGTAAGATAATAGATTTGTGTTCCTCACCACAATCAAGCTAATTAACATTTCCATCACATCACATAGTTACCATTCTTTTTTATTTTTTATTTTTATTTCTTGGTATGGTAAAGACACTTGGGATCTACCCTCTTAGCAAATTACAGATATACAACACAGCATGATCATTGTGTTGGTTTCAGCTTCAAAGGGTCAGGTAACCTGTTACAGCAGCAATAGAAAAATGAACACAGCAGCTTTTGCCTGGAGACTCTCCATTGCCCAAGCCAAGATTGTCTCAGAATTCTGCTGCACTCTGAGGCTCTTCCCACCATTCTTTGTTTCTCTTTATCCTTTTACAGTTGTTAGACCTGTCTCCCAATCTAATGGCTCTCTCCGCCAACTCCCACTCCCTTTCTCTTTATCCTCCAGAGCCATTTTCCCTAATGAATGTCTTTCCCTAATAAACCTCGAATCTCATCTTGGCATCTGCTTCTTGAATGTTCTCAACTAAATAATGCTACCAATCCTACTCTCTCTCGTGCCCCAGGAAACTGGAGGCTTTAGCTGCCTTCTACCCCACCACCCTACTCCTCAGAATAGACTCTCTACCACTTCTCTTCATCGGTTCACTAGCTTCCAATGCAAAGTCCTGGGGAGGTGCCTGACTGGCCAAGCCTAGGTCACATGCCCCCTCTCCAGGGGCAGGAGGCTGGAAAAACAAGTCTCTGGCCTATTTGACCTCCATAGTGGAGGTCTCTAACCCTCATGGAGACTCATACAGTGAGGACATCCCTAAACATAAAAAGTGGGTTCATGTGCTGCCAGGTACCCCCAATGTCTGTGACAATATCCCTCCCTCAAATAATGTGAATCTCATCCTGTGTGAACAAGAAACACGTAGTCTTCTTTCGCAAGAACTGCTGAAGATTTGTCAGGGAATGCTTACACCAGCTCTGTGCTTCCTCTTGTCATCTCCTGACCTTATCTCTCTGTTAATCGGTTGCCCCCTGTGGACACCAGCTCCTCTCTTTATTCCAACAACATGGCTGACACCAGCCTTAGAGAGTGACAAAACTTTACTGAGGGTTTGAGAATAACATGAGGAGTCATATCACATGCCTTAGTCCATTTTGCGTTGTTATCAAGAAATGCCTGAGGCTGGGTAACTTATAGAGAAAAAAGATTTATTTGGCTTACTATTCTGATGGGCTGGAAGGTTCAAGATTAGGCCTCTGCCATTAGGACCTTGGGCTGCTTCACCGCATGAGAGGAAGGAAACTGGTGTATGCAGAGATCATATGGAAAGGAAGCAAGAGAGAGGTGAGGGTGCCGGGCTTTTTGTAACAACCAGCTGGATCGGGAACTAATGAGATGAGAACTCACTCACCCCTGAGGGAGAGTATTAATCAGTTCTTATGGGATCTTCCCCCATGACCCAAACCCCTCTCATAAAGTCCCACCTCCAACACTGGGATCAAATTTCAACATGAAGTTTTTTGGGGTACAAACATCCAAACCACAGCACCACCAAAAGGGAAATAGAAAATTCTGTATCATTGCTCCTAAAGCAGATTGGTCATAACCCCATCGAAGGAATCCCTTGCAATTAAACTCTGCTCTTAACCTCCTGCCTGCCACTGTGGTGCTAAAGTCCATTCCTCCTCCTCTCTGTGAACCCCCTGTTTTATCACCACTCTGTCCATGTCCACTCTTCCCTGGCCTGCTTCTTTCCTGAGGAAGCCATAAAATATATTAGAGAAAAAAAAAAATCTCTGATGAGCAGCTTAGCTTTGCTCCATCTTAATCTGTTTCTTCCAGAATAGAAGCATGGCCCTATCTTTGTTTAACTAAAGAGCTTATATCGGTGTTTTTCCAATCAAAAGGATAGTCTCCCTGAAAATGAATTCTGCCTCAATCTCTAGAGTCAGAGGTGCAAATTCTAGGTAGATTTAAAAATAGCAGTTCCCTAGGATGGTTAATTTTAGGTGCCAACTTGACTGGATTAAGGTATACTTACAGAACTAGTAAAGCATTCTTTCTGGGTGTGTCTGTGAGATGGTTTCCAGAGGAGACTGGAGTGTGTGTCAGTAAACTGAGTGGGGAAGACCTGTCCTCAAAGTGGGGGCATCATCCAAATGGCTGGGGGCACAGATAAGAACAAAAAAGGCAACAACAGCACATACACAAAAAGAGATTTTTTTTTTCTCTCTCTCTCTCCTGGAGCAAGGACACTCTTCTCCTCCTGCCGTTGGACTCCAGGCTCTATGACCTTCAAACTCCAGGACTTACACCAGCCGCCCCTGGGCACTCAGGACTTCTGCCTCAAACTGACAGTTGCAGGACAGTGCAGCATTTTATTTTAAAGATACCCCACAATGTAGGCGGCCGGTCCTGCTGCAGGTGCGGTTTTAAGTCTTTGGAGTTTGACCTTCTAGTCCAAGGTCATTACAGCTGCAGGCGGAGGCTCCCTCGGGGAAAAGAGCTTTCCTGGGACACTGGCACTAAATGAAGGGCCCACTCTCCAGTTCAGCCCTTGCCTCCTTCCCGACACATAAAGTTCAAGAGCCGCGGTCCTGAGTGCACAGGAACAGCCCCATCACCCTTCTCCCTCTGGGCAAGCTAGGAGCAGCGGTGCGAGGCTCCATTTCTTCTTCTCTGGCTCCTGGACCTCGGCCACCTCTGCTCGGGCACAGGCCAGCTGCCCAGGCATACTCCTCCGGCGACCAGCTCTGACCGCAGCCCTGGTCTGCTCTCGGGGTCCGGCCCATGCCCCTCTTCTTCCGCCTCTTCCTCTCAAGGCCTGGGCTTGGGTCCCTCTTCTCACCTTTCCCTTTGTTGCATTGGAACCGTAATTTGGGAAAACCCTTCTTGATCTTCCTCTCTCGCCTCCTTTCAAACACATGCTTGCAGGCTTTTTCCCAATCTCATCTTCAGGGCAGATACGCTCCCTTGATTCTGAGGTCTTTGAACTTGCCTTGAAGCCACACTGCCTGCATCCCAGGGTCTCCAGCTTGCAGATGGACTGTGGTGGGACTTCTCAGCCACCAAGATCGTGTGAGCCAATTCCCCTAATACATCCCCTCTCATCTATCTATATCTGTAGAGATACCAATATCAGTATAGATATGGCTCCTATTGGTTCTGTCTCCCCAGACAGCCCTCACAAACACAGTTCCTGAACCCACCTTACACTGCTCCACCCCACACCCAGACAAACGCACACATAGAGGTAGGTAGGTAAATACATAGATCAATAGATTTATATAAACTGTGAGCATCATGCCTGAAGAGAACTCCCTATTTCCACACTGTGTTGCCACAGCACTCCTACTTCCCACATCTGCCTCCAAACTGGCATTCTTCCTTCCATCTCTGCTCATAGGTCAGGCGACCCACCATGCGGCCACACTCCTTGCCGTGGACCACAGTTTCACAGACACTGTGCCTTCCAGCCACCCCGCTGCCCTGCCGCAGCCATGAGAATGTGGTGTTTCAGGAGTCCTCGTGGTGTTCCTCATGCTGACCCTGCTGAGCTCCAGCCATCTCACTGGATCCAGTGGCTTGGGAGTTTGGGTTCATAAGGATTTGAGCTCTGCTAACATCCCTGACAGGAAAGAAGCAGAGTAGCTTTTAGGGACAAACCATTCCAAGGAGAAGGATCACTGCACAAGGACCCTCTGACTCTCTCCCCAGAATCTCCCCTCTCTCTACAGTGCTCTAAATTCTGTCCTCATCATCCCTGCAGTGTCTCTTCCCCATTTCCCCTCTACCATAGACATAGACAAAGCATCACCCAAAAAGGGAGAGGGAAATACGACTCGGAATTCTTTAGAGGTGAGTGGAGTTAAGAACCTGACCTGGATTTTTCTCTTTTACAGAGCAAAACTAACTAAATACATAAAAATTTAAATTTATTTTCCTTTCTTCCTTGGTCCAGTGAAGACTGGACTTTTCAAAGTGGACTTTGGTAAAAACAAAAGAAAAAGTTAAAAAAAATTAAACTCTAAAGGCTAAATTTACACTGTAGAGATTTTTAATAACTGAATTCTGGTAACAAGTTGGTTGACTCAAGCTAAGATTCTTTTCCTTCCACTTCTGCTTTCTTATTGTTGTTTTTGGTTTTATGTTTGCATTTGTACTGTCACACACAGGATTTCTCCTCCTTTATTTCCACCGGTAGACCTGCACCATACAAAAATGTGCCCTGTTAATAATAATAGCTGCTGTTTATTGATTATTTACCACATCCAGGTACTTCATGTAAGAATGCTATACTGTAGCTAATTAAGATAATCACAGAAAAATATCAATAGGTAACTTTGGTTACTATTTTCTACATGCTAGCTTTTGTTCTCGTTTCATCCTTACCATCATGCTAGGAGGACAGGTATTATTATCACCATTTTAGAGATGAGAAAAGTGAAGTAAATACTATTAATTTCATTTAGAAGATAAGTAGATGAGGCTTAATCACACAGTTATTAAGTGGCAAAGACCGGATTTGAATCAAGGTATCTGATTTTTAAAATTCACCTTGTTTTAAAGTGTTTTACTTCACCTAAGAAGTTAATACGCCTGACAACCAGACAACTCCTTCTTTTCAATTAGACTGTGTCTATATCTGGGATCAGTTGCAAAGCAGAAGTATGACGTGACTAAGGCCACTGTTGGGTTAGGATACCCCCATCCAAGATCAGGTTCTTAGCTTCACTTACCTCTGAAGACTTAACGATTAGTTTTTCCTCTCCCATTTTTTGGGTAGCCCTTTCTCTTCTTTTCTATGGAAAAATTTGTAACTTACCAGAACAGTTCACAATATGACAATATTGTAGTGGCAACATCACGGAGACAGAAGGAGGAAGAATGGCAACCCTTGGACTCCTGGGGATGTGGGAGCTCCTTGACCACATGTGGTACCTCTCTTCCCTGATCCCACATTGAGAGCTGTACTAGCCTGGCATGCAGACAGCAGCTTTAGAATCAGATCTGCCTTCTGGCGGCTTCCCACCTAGGAGCCATGAGACCTTTGTGAAGTCACCAATTGTGCTGTGGATGCTTCATTTGTGAAGGAGAACAGGACTGCCTTGTAAGTTGCAATATGCATTAGAAATAGCAAATAAAGAGTACTTAACTCGGGAGAGGAGCCAAGATGGCCGAATAGGAACAGCTCCGGTCTACAGCTCCCAGCGTGAGCGACGCAGAAGACGGGTGATTTCTGCATTTCCATCTGAGGTACCGTGTTCATCTCACTAGGGAGTGCCAGACAGTGGGCACAGGTCAGTGGGTGAGTGCATCGTGCGCCAGCCGAAGCAGGGGCGAGGCATTGCCTCACTCGGGAAGCGCAAGGGGTCAGGGAGTTCCCTTTCCAGGGGTGACAGACTGCACCTGGAAAATCGGGCCACTCCCACCCGAATACTGTGCTTTTCCGACGGGCTTAGGAAATGGTGCCCCAGGAGAGTATAGCCCGCACCTGGCTCAGAGGGTCCTACGCCCACGGAGTCTCGCTGATTGCTAGCACAGCAGTCTGAGATCAAACAGCAAGTCGGCAGCGAGGCTGGGGGAGGGGCGCCCGCCATTGCCCAGGCTCGCTTAGGTAAACAAAGCAGCCTGGAAGCTTGAACTGGGTGGAGCCCACCACAGCTCAAGGAGGCCTGCCTGCCTCTGTAGGCTCCACCTCTGGGGGCAGGGCACAGACAAACAAAAAGACAGCAGTAACCTCTGCAGACTTAAATGTCCCTGTCTGACAGCTTTGAGGAGAGCAGTGGTTCTCCCAGCACTCAGCTGGAGATCTGAGAACGGGCAGACTGCCTCCTCAAGTGGGTCCCTGACCCCTGACCCCCGAGCAGCCTAACTGGGAGGCACCCCCCAGCAGGGGCAGACTGACACCTCACACGGCCGGCCAGGTACTCCAACAGACCTGCAGCTGAGGGTCCTGTCTGTTAGAAGGAAAACTAACAGAAAGGACATCCACACCAAAAACCCATCTGTACATCACCATCATCAAAGACCAAAAGTAGATAAAACCACAAAGATGGGGAAAAAACAGAGCAGAAAAACTGGAAACCCTAAAAACCAGAGTACCTCTCCTCCTCCAAAGGAACGCAGTTCCTCACCAGCAACAGAACAAAGCTAGACGGAGAATGACTTTGACGAGCTGAGAGAAGAAGGCTTCAGACGATCAAATTACTCCGAGCTACGGGAGGATATTCAAACCAAAGGCAAAGAAGTTGAAAACTTTGAAAAAAATTTAGAAGAATGTATAACTAGAATAACCAATACAGAGAAGTGCTTAAAGGAGCTGATAGAGCTGAAAACCAAGGCTCGAGAACTACGTGAAGAATGCAGAAGCCTCAGGAGCCGATGCGATCAAATGGAAGAAAGGGTATCAGCCCTGGAAGATGAAATGAATGAAATGAAGCGAGAAGGGAAGTTTAGAGAAAAAAGAATAAAAAGAAATGAGCAAAGCCTCCAAGAAATGTGGGACTATGTGAAAAGACCAAATCTACGTCTGATTGGTGTACCTGAAAGTGATGGGGAGAATGGAAACAAGTTGGAAAACACTCTGCAGGATATTATCCAGGAGAACTTCCCCAATCTAGCAAGGCAGGCCAACATTCAGATTCAGAAATACAGAGAACGCCACAAAGATACTCCTCGAGAAGAGCAACTCCAAGACACATAATTGTCAGATTCACTAAAGTTGAAATGAAGGAAAAAATGTTAAGGGCAGCCAGAGAGAAAGGTCGGGTTACCATCAAAGGGAAGCCCATCAGACTAACAGCGGATCTCTCCGCAGAAACCCTACAAGCCAGAAGAGAGTGGGGGCCAATATTCAACATTCTTAAAGAAAAGAATTTTCAACCCAGAATTTCATATCCAGCCAAACTAAGCTTCATAAGTGAAGGAGAAATAAAATACTTTACAGACAAGCAAATGCTGAGAGATTTTGTCGCCACCAGGCCTGCCCTAAAAGAGCTCCTGAAGGAAGCGCTAAACATGGAAAGGCACAACCGGTACCAGCCACTGCAAAATCATACCAAAATGTAAAGACCATCGAGACTAGGAAGAGACTGCATCAACTAACGAGCAAAATAACCAGCTAACATCATAATGACAGGATCAAATTCACACATAACAATATTAACTTTAAATGTAAATGGACTAAATGCTCCAATTAAAAGACACAGACTGGCAAATTGGATAAAGACTCAAGACCCATCAGTGTGCTGTATTCAGGAAACCCATCTCACGTGCAGAGACACACATAGGCTCAAAATAAAAGGATGGAGGAAGATCTACCAAGCAAATGGAAAACAAAAAAAGGCAGGGGTTGCAATCCTAGTCTCTGATAAAACAGACTTTAAACCAACAAAGATCAAAAGAGACAAAGAAGGCCATGACATAATGGTAAAGGGATTAGTTCAACAAGAAGAGCTAACTATCCTAAATATATATGCACCCAATGCAGGAGCACCCAGATTCATAAAGCAAGTCCTGAGTGACCTACCAAGAGACTTAGACTCCCACACATTAATAATGGGAGACTTTAACACCCCACTGTCAACATTAGACAGATCAACAAGACAGAAAGTCAACAAGGATACCCAGGAATTGAACTCAGCTCTGCACCAAGCGGACCTAATAGACATCTACAGAACTCTCCACCCCAAATCAACAGAATACACATTTTTTTCAGCACCACACCACACCTATTCCAAAATTGACCATATACTTGGAAGTAAAGCTCTCCTCAATAAATGTAAAAGAACAGAAATTACAACAAACGATCTCTCAGATCACAGTGCAATCAAGCTAGAACTCAGGATTAAGAATCTCACTCAAAACCACTCAACTACGTGGAAACTGAACAACCTGCTCCTGAATGACTACTGGGTACATAACGAAATGAAGGCAGAAATAAAGATGTTCTTTGAAACCAACGAGAACCAAGACACAACATACCAGAATCTCTGGGATGCATTCAAAGCAGTGTGTAGAGGGAAATTTATAGCACTAAATGCCCACAAGAGTAAGCAGGAAAGATCCAAAATTGACACCCTAACATCACAATTAAAAGAACTAGAAAAGCAAGAGCAAACACATTCAAAAGCTAGCAGAAGGCAAGAAATAACTAAAATCAGAGGAGAACTGAAGGAAATAGAGACACAAAAAACCCTTCAAAAAATTAATGAATCCAGGAGCTGGTTTTTTGAAAGGATCAACAAAATTGATAGACTGCTAGCAAGATTAATAAAGAAAAAAAGAGAGAAGAATCAAATAGATGCAATAAAAAATGATAAAGGGGATATCACCACCGATCCCACAGAAATACAAACTACCATCAGAGAATATTACAAACACCTCTACGCAAATAAACTAGAAAATCTAGAAGAAATGGATAAATTCCTCAACACATACACCCTCCCAAGACTAAACCAGGAAGAAGTTGAATCTCTGAATAGACCAATAACAGGAGCTGAAATTGTGGCAATAATCAATAGCTTACCAACCAAAAAAAGTCCAGGACCAGATGGGTTCACAGCCGAATTCTACCAGAGGTATAAGGAGGAGCTGGTACCATTCCTTCTGAAACTATTCCAATCAATAGAAAAAGAGGGAATCCTCCCTAACTCATTTTATGAGGCCAGCATCATCCTGATACCAAAGCCGGGCAGAGACACAACAAAAAAAGAGAATTTTAGACCAATATCCTTGATGAACATTGATGCAAAAATCCTCAATAAAATACTGGCAAACAGAATCCAGCAGCACATCAAAAAGCTTATCTACCATGATCAAGTGGGCTTCATCCCTGGGATGCAAGGCTGGTTCAATATACGCAAATCAATAAATGTAATCCAGCATATAAACAGAACCAAAGACAAAAACCACATGATTATCTCAATAGATGCAGAAAAGGCCTTTGACAAAATTCAACAACACTTCATGCTAAAAACTCTCAAGAAATTAGGTATTGATGGGACATATCTCAAAATAATAAGAGCTATCTATGACAAACCCACAGCCAATATCATACTGAATGGGCAAAAACTAGAAGCATTCCCTTTGAAAACTGGCACAAGACAGGGATGCCCTCTCTCACCACTTCTATTCAATATAGTGTTGGAAGTTCTGGCCAGGGCAATTAGGCAGGAGAAGGAAATCAAGGGTATTCAATTAGGAAAAGAGGAAGTCAAATTGTCCCTGTTTTCAGATGACATGATAGTATATCTAAAAAACCCCATCGTCTCAGCCCAAAATCTCCTTAAGCTGATAAGCAACTTCAGCAAAGTCTCAGGATACAAAATCAATGTACAAAAATCACAAGCATTCTTATACATCAATAACAGACAAACAGAGAGCCAAATCATGAGTGAACTCCCATTCACAATTGCTTCAAAGAGAATAAAATACCTAGGAATCCAACTTACAAGGGATGTGAAGGACCTCTTCAAGGAGAACTACAAACCACTGCTCAAGGAAATAAAAGAGGATACAAACAAATGGAAGAACATTCCATGCTCATGGATAGGAAGAATCAATATCATGAAAATGGCCATCCTTCCCAAGGTAATTTACAGATTCAATGCCATCCCCATCAAGCTACCAATGACTTTCTTCACAGAATTGGAAAAAACTACTTTAAAGTTCATATGGAACCAAAAAAGAGCCCTCATCGCCAAGTCAATCCTAAGCCAAAAGAACAAAGCTGGAGGCATCACACTACCTGACTTCAAACTATACTACAAGGCTACAGTAACCAAAACAGCATGGTACTGGTACAAAAACAGAGATATGATCAATGGAACAGAACAGAGCCGTCAGAAATAATGCCACATATCTACAACTATCTGATCTTTGACAAACCTGAGAAAAACAAGAAATGGGGAAAGGATTCCCTATTTAATAAATGGTGCTGGGAAAACTGGCTAGCCATATGTAGAAAGCTGAAACTGGATCCCTTCCTTACACCTTATACAAAAATCAATTCAAGATGGATTAAAGACTTAAATGTTAGACCTAAAACCATAAAAACCCTAGAAGAAAACCTAGGCATTACCATTCAGGACATAGGCATGGGCAAGGACTTCATGTCTAAAACACCAAAAGCAATGGCAACAAAAGCCAAAATTGACAAATGGGATCTAATTAAACTCAAGAGCTTCTGCACAGCAAAGGAAACTACCACCAGAGTGAACAGGCAACCTACAAAATGGGAGAAAATTTTCGCAACCTACTCATCTGACAAAGGGCTAATATCCAGAATCTACAATGAACTCCAACAAATTTACAAGAAAAAAACAAACAATCCCATCAAAAAGTGGGCTAAGGACATGAACAGACACTTCTCAAAAGAAGACATTTATACAGCCAAAAAACACATGAAAAAATGCTCACCATCACTGGCCATCAGAGAAATGCACATCAAAACCACAATGAGATACAATCTCACACCAGTTAGAATGGCAACCATTAAAAAGTCAGGAAACAACAGGTGCTTGAGAGGATGTGGAGAAATAGGAACACTTTTACACTGTTGGTGGGACTGTAAACTAGTTCAACCCTTGTGGAAGTCAGTGTGGCGATTCCTCAGGGATCTAGAACTAGAAATTCCATTCAACCCAGCCATCCCATTACTGGGTATATACCCAAAGGACTATAAATCATGCTGCTATAAAGACACATGCACATGTATGTTTATTGCGGCATTATTCACAATAGCAAAGACTTGGAACCAACCCAAATGTCCAACAATGATAGACTGGATTAAGAAAATGTGGCACATATACACCATGGAATACTATGCAGCCATAAAAAATGATGAGTTCATGTCCTTTGTAGGGACATGGATGAAATTGGAAATCATCATTCTCAGTAAACTATTGCAAGAACAAAAAACCAAACACCACATATTCTCACTCATAGGTGGGAATTGAACAATGAGAACACATGGACACAGGAAAGGGAACATCACACTTCGGGGACTGTTGAGGGGTGGGGGGAGCGGGGAGGGATAGCATTGAGAGATATACCTAATGCTAGATGACGAGTTAGTGGGTGCAGCGCACTAGCATGGCACATGTGTACATATGTAACTTACCTGCACATTGCGCACATGTACCATAAAACCTAAAGTATAATAATAATAATAATAATAATAATAATAATAAAAAAGAGTACTTAACTCATAGGAGGCCTGTGATAAATGGGAGCTTTTATTATAGACTACCTTTCCTGCTCCTGTTTTGCTTCTTCTTTATGTTCAGGTGAAGTTACAGATGGTGCTAATAAAACATATCAATAATTTGAATTTCACTTTTGTGGATGCTTTAAACATCATAGTCAGTAGAAGGTGGATCTGGCTGATTGTACTTTAAATTTTCAGTTTGGGCTGTAGCTTTGTATTATAACAGGAGGGTACTGGACAAGGTGAGTTGCCGATAGCCTCCCCCCACCTGCCAACAGACATATCATTAGATGGAATGTAATGGACTTTGGCCAGTTGTTCTCCACCCCAGCTCTGACTTAGTGGCTTTGGCAAGAATGGACATATGAGCCTAAATACACAGCTTGTTGTGCTACTTTTGGCTTTCCTTGTCATTATTTCTTCCTCTAAATTCAACAAATCATTACTTCCTTTTTTATTATGTTTTAGTATGAGTGATTTAATACCACAGATATTCAAAATAAGCCTGTGGGAGACACTGGGTTATGAGGTGATCATACATTGTTTCTTTAATTCTCAGAACAACATAATAAGATAGGGACCCTGTCCCAGAGATGACTACATTGAAGTTCAGAGAGTTTAAGTAACTTGCCCAAAGGCACATTGCTAGTGAATAGCAGAACCAGATTCAAGCCTAGGCCTGCCTATTTTCAAAGTTTATGGAAGGAATTAAAACATTTCTTAGTCTAATTTTCTCGGAGTTTTGTTTTGCTTTGTTTTGTTTTGTTTGGCTTACTTTCTTCATCAGCCTAATACCTGCTTCAAGTCTAAGTGAAGCTTTCACCTCTGCCTGGAAGTCTTCCCCATCCCTGTAGGCTAAGTCAGGTGGCCTTCTTCCAGCCCCCATAGCATCCAGCATAGAAGCTGATCACAGCACTTACCACCCAGTGAAAACTGTGGGCACAGTCCTGTCAGCCCCTTCCTCCTAGACTGTGCACCCTTGGGCAGCATTCTTTGCTTCCACAACACTTGCTACTCAGCAGGGGCTCAGGGCAAATGTGTGGACTTGAGCTCCCAAATTGAAGCCATAGGTCAATATTAGAACTAAACACTAGTGCTAAAGTGAAAACTGTAAGATGCACATAGACCAGTAATCCCCAAATGTGTTTGCTGAGGAGTGTGTGTGTGTGTGTGTGTGTGTGTGTTTGTGTGTGTGTGAAGAGACTGTGTACCACTGGCTTTTTCTCTCCTATCATACTTTCACTCCTGATGGACTAGGCCTATGGAGTGTTCATTTTTCTCCCTGAACATTAGACATCTCTCTGCTGCCTTTAAATAAAATTCCTCATTTTACCTCTCCTCTTCGTTTCTTTATTTCCTTTGCTTCAGACAAAATATGAGCCCTTACTTCACCATAATTAACCTCACAATGGGCTACTGTTTGTTTCATATTGGAGACCACAAGATGGATCGGATAATAGTCCAATATTTTTGGACTATAATTTCCAATATTATTCCAATATTGCTGGAATATTCTTCCAATATCATCTACTATTTTTCCAATATTATTATTGGAAAATAATAGCATAGCTATTATATAGAATATTTACCCTGTGCCAGGGACCATTTCAAGCACTTTACTTACATTAACTCATTTCATCTTCACAACAACTTTATGAGATTGCTACTATTAGTATCAACATTTTACAGAGGAGGAAACTAAGCTACAGAAGGGAAACTTGCTCAAGTTCACACAGCAATTAAGTGGTCAAGTCCAAGAGCAAAACCAGGCAGGCTGGCTCCAGAGCTCACAATAGCCCACCACTGCTTTCCACTATCACTACAGAATCAAGTCCATGAGGATACTCACCTTATGTCAGTTGCCTAAGTTGGAAATTATAGAATTTTCAAATTGGAAGTGACCTTATCGTCCAAGATTTCAACTTTCTAGTCACTGCAAAATCCCTTCTGGAGCTTCCCAGATTGATGAATTTTCATCAGCTCTGCTTGAGTACTCCCAGTGACTTGGAAAAAAAAACACTGTAATATGGATATGAAATATAAACTGTTCATGGATAAATTATTGCATAATAAAAACATGCCTAATGGCTACACTCCCCTAATATGTTCATTTGGTAATTATTTTTTATTTGCAAACTTGTTTTGATAGAACTACTTCTTTTAAAAAAAGTTTTCGTATAATTTGTCTTGAGATACATTTTCCTTTTTATCTTCTTATTAATGGGCTTATTTTCAAGGAGGAAGGTACAGCAAAGGAAAAAGAAAAAACTCATTTTCTCATGTTGTTGTTTTGGGGTAAAAAATAAAGGCTAATAGTGGGTGAGTGATCTTTTTAATATTTTTAGTTAATTTCCCACACATACTTTAAAAAGTTCCTATGGTACTGTTTTCTCCTACTATTAAAAATCTGTTTGAAATGAACTACTGGAAAAGTTAGGGCATCATAAATCATCTTAAATAGAAGAATTTATTTGATATTTAATCCCTAATTAAGATGAAAATATCAATTGCAGCTGTTCGTTAGGTATGTTCTTAGTTTGTGCTTGGGCCACAGCAGGGGAAGAAAACCCAGAATTTCAAAATTTTAAAGAGATTTCTAAATGCTCTGTTACACAAAACTTGCAAGTATGGCATTGTGGGAGACAACAGCAGTGTCATAGCTGACTTTTGGGTTCTGAAGTCAGACTGCCTGGGTTTAAAGCCCTTCAGTCCCCATCTTGATACAATGTTAAAAACATTCAATGTTTTTAGCACAATGCCTAGCACTTTAGATGCCCAGTGAAGTGCTGATATTATTTTTCCTTGTCCATTGAGATCTGTTTCGAAGTATAGGCAAAGCTTGGGACTGAGAATAAAGATTCAGCATCAAAGTCTTATAGTTCATCATTTTAAAACTGTTTTCTCCAGTTTATCCAAAAATAAAATTAAGGGAGTAAGATAGCCCGTGGTTAACATATCAAAGCACCAATAGACAGATTAGAGACTAAGAAGGTGCATGAGCACTACAGGCTAAGATGTGGCCAGAACGCATGTCAGGTAAGAAGGATACCCAGAAATCCAATCTTGGAGGCATCAGGTGAGCAGGAGCAAAAGGATTTCCCAGGCCAAAGGAAACTTGAATTAAGCAAGCTCTTTACAAGTCCTTCCTTGTGAGGAAGGAACCGCCCTAGGCCAGGCTTCCAAGGACCTCCATTTTAGTCCTGGGTCAGCCTTCTGTCACATCTCAGGCAGGCCATTTAAATTCTCTGAGCCTCAGTAACATTCTTTTTCCTGCCTACCTTAGGGTTATTAAGACACTGTGTGGGAAAGGCCATTGAAACAAAGTTTCAGAGCACTATCTATAAAACACCACATTTTATCACTAATAATCCCATCTTCTAATGTAAGTACAGACTTCCCAGGATTTAGCAACCAGGGCCTGGAAGGCAGACAAAGGTAACTGGCCCCATGTGATAAAAACAGGCACAAACTTTCTTTTCTTACCTCACAAGCCTAGCTTAGGGCTGGACACTCAGCAAATGCTAACAAAGTGCCACGCATTGGTTTGAAAGGGTTCACTTCAACCTTGCCTTCTTCAGGAAGCACTTACAGAGAG
Source organism: Pongo pygmaeus (assembly GCF_028885625.2). NCBI lineage: Eukaryota > Metazoa > Chordata > Mammalia > Primates > Hominidae > Pongo > Pongo pygmaeus. Next base: position 158,991,033 of record NC_072376.2, on the reverse strand, counting down.
CACTTTTCAGTGGGTAACAATGTGACGTCAAATGCTCAGTTTAAAACCTCCTTCCAAATAAAAGGAAATTCGTCCTAGAAATGGCTAGAATGACAGAATGAAAACAGAGCAGTATCTACCTGGGCTTTAGTGCCAGGGAGTGACAGTCGTTGGCTGTGTGTTCAATTACATGGTCGAAGTTAATAGGTAATCAAATATTATGCAATAATAGATTAGTTGCCTTTCCTTGTTGCTAATCATCTAAAATATCTCTATATTGCATATTTAAACATAAAAATTTCCCTAAGGTGAATGATACACTATGCCATTTTTAGTGATTAAATGTGGCATTTTCTGCATCTTGATGAAACCATTATTTTTGTTCAGCTGAGTGATTTTATTAATTAAAAGAATGTCAGGAGAGTGGCAGCATGGTCACACAGTTCTCAGGGAGTCATAGCATTATAGAGCCATAAAGGACCTGACCAAACCCAGCCAGGGACTCTCAGTTTACCTGTAATTCTCCACCTGGAAGTCAAAAAGCTGGGTTCTGATATTATCAGTACTATGTGACTCTGGGCAAGTCATTCACACTTTCTTTGACTGAGGACTGAGTTTATTCTTCAAACAACGGATCTGTAATGCCATGATACTTTAAATTAAGCTTATCATGTTGACATAGGTTTATATATTGTTACACTAATAATGATGTGTTCCAGCAAAGTATGGTTTTCTTTCTCTTTTTAACAACAAACACAGGGACTAGCTGTATTTGAATTCTCTGTTATTGGGGAAAAACATGGCTTTTCTTAATAGGCTGTAAATAACCTGAGGGTGGGGTTTGGGGTTAATTACTTTGTGTCCCCCGTGGTGCCTTTAACATACTACTAGAAAGAAATAGAATTTCATTGTTGCATGTTTCAATGCATTTTGGACCAAAACATCCTGCTCTGAAACATCATTAGGGGAAAAAAATCCTAGCATAATGTGGGCCTCCATTGAAATGAATGTTAATTGTGTTGCCCAATACCAATTTATTAATGTTTATGAGCATACAACTGTGCGTGCACAAACACAGTTCATATATAGTTCTTGAAAAAAGCATTTGGGGTTTTCTACCACGTGATGCTTTCAGTCAGTACCTCCTATCATTAATTTGTGTTCAGAGCAGTAGTTCCCAAAGTTACCCCTTCAGCAACATGTATGTTGACATGGATGTTGAAATGGATGATGTAAATACAGCCATTCAGAATAATCTGGACATCCTATTTTATGATTTGGAATGCCCAGAATGTCCAAGACATGACATATATTACAATTTCTCAGAAAAGTCACACCTGAAAAAGGTAAACACTCAACATAGACACTTAGACTTTCTAGGCGTCTTAGCTACAAGACCAAGTTGGTGTCAGTATCCCAGTATCCTGAGTTCTGTGTTCCATAGGAGCTTTTTTTTTTTTTTTTTTTTGAGACGGAGTTTTCCTCTGTTGCCCAGACTGGAGTGCAGTGGCGAGATCTCAGCTCACTGCAACCTCTGCCTCTTGGGTTCAAGCGATTCTCCTGCCTCAGCCTCCCGAGTAGCTGGGACTACAGGCGCCCACCACCACGCCAAGCTAATTTTTGTATTTTTAGTAGAGACGGAGTTTCACCATGGCGGCCGGGTTGGTCTCAAACTCCTGGCCTTGTAATCCACCCACCTCGGTCTCCAAAGTGCTGGGATTACAGGCATAAGCCACCGTGCCCAGCCCATAGGGGCTATTTTAAAGGTTTAGTTGAGGGTCCAACTCGCAGGTCCACCCACTACTCCAGGAGTGTGTCGCTCCCTGCACTGGTGACAACACGGGGAGCCCATGATGTGCAAGCTTCACAAGACATGTGGTTCATTTTCCTCCACTAATGACTCAAGAAGAGTTTTAGAATTCAGGCTGAGTCTCAGTAATTCAATTGTAGAAAAAGCAGGCAAAGCTGTAGTTCTGTCGTAATTAGTTTCATATGAGAATGTATTAATTGTTTCGTTAGGAAATGTATTAGGTAAATTGAATGCGAATGTGGTGGATAAAGACAACAAAAGAATTCCCTTGAAGGTTCATGGTTGTTCCATGTGTAGGCCCGGAAGCGTCTTCATTGAGGCAGGCAGTTTGGGGCCACCCGATCATGACCATGGATCTATGTGCTGGAACTTGAAAGTATGTCCACGCTCAAGATTTCTGTCTCTTCTGAAGCAAGCAAGGACTGGTTTTGCATGCCCTGCCCATGCACATCTTTATGAAAATGTAACCTTTTCACTCACTTTCTGAACTCCACAAAAGAGTCAGCTTTCTCCTGTTGGTAATGAAACCAGCTGTTGAAATACTTCAATTGGGTTGCAGTTGCTTCTCCTGTGAGCTGCATGGCCATCTCTTCTTTTGTTTCAAAAACTTGGCTGGCGCTCTCAGCAGCCACTGTGAAGTTGGTAAATATCTAAATGACTTCTTCATTTTCTGACCCTTGAACAGAGAAGTAGAAGATTTTCTGTGTTCATAACTAGCATGTCTGGATTGTGTAATTTCATCTTTGCAAATATATCACCAATTCAAGAAACAGCTTTAGCTTGTTTGGCTTTTGAATAATGTTGACCATTATTTCCTAAAGAAAAATCACCCAAGCCTTCCCTGAAATGTTAGTATTGTGCTAACTTAGGCATTGTCTAAAAAAGAAGTGTGTGTATGGAGTAGGGGGTGGGTGCGGATGGAGACAGGGTAGGAGGGGTTCCCTGCTTTTATAAATCCGGTAAGCCTGCCTTTGACAGTCTTTCATGTTGGCTTTATTCTTCCCTTTGGGAATTTTCCGAAGTCGCTTTTGGGCTTTGTTTATTTTAAAGCAGAGAAACAGCCGCAAGAGGAGGAGAGGAATATAGTTGCCTACAAATTGACTAATGTGTTTTTTCTCTCTCTCTCTCTATGTTACACAACAGATATACAACAGTGCTGCCCCTGCATTGGATGGTAGAGATCAGAGTTTCTAAAGTACAAAAAAAAAAAAAGAAGTCAAAACTGGTAGATTTTAGAGACAAAGAACAAGCATAGGTGGGAAAATGTCTGCAGGCATAGGCAGCCTTAGTCAGGTCTGATCTGACCCATTCTAATCAGTTATTGAGAAGAGAGTAATTATTAAGGCAGGGGAGGAGACAGTCACCTCCACCCCCAAATCCTGAGGGCGCCATGTAGCCCAGGCCATCCTAAATGGTAGGTCATTGACTTTCAAGAACGCCTGGGTAAAGCACATTACAAGAAGTGCCGTCCTCTTTGAGCAATACATACGCTATAGCTGGGCTGTGTGCCAGGCCAAGGGAACCTAACTGTTGGTGGTGAGGATGCTTTCCATGAGGGGGGTGCGTGGACTAGCACCCAGGAGGAGGCAGCCCCCCTGGTTTTCAGCGTGAGAGAAAGATAATCCTAACCCCATCAGTGGCCCTCACTTGTAGTGCTATGTGAGCCAGGCCCTGTGCTGAATTTTTCACATTGATTATTTTTAATAATCCTTACACATAGAGAACTATTATTATTCTCTTGAGAAAATTGAGGCCCAGGGAGATAAAGCCACTTACTCAGGGTGCATGATGAGTTGGCAGAGTAAAATTCAATTCCATGTTTTTCTCACCAGAAGACCCTTGCTCTTATCCCCCACATCTTATGGTTGTTGACACCACTTGTGGTTGGTACCTGAGCTTATTCACTTCCCGCGGCCTTGTTCCTCCATTCCTTTATTTCTCTGTTGGCTCTCTCTCTCTGTCTCTCTCTCTCTTTCTTTCTTGACGGAGTCTCACTCTGTCGTCCAGACTGGAGTGCAGTGGCGCGATCTCGGCTCACTGCAAGCTCTGCCTCCCGGGTTAACGCCATTCTCCTGCCTCAGCCTCCCGAGTAGCTGGGACTACAGGTGCCCGCCACCATGCCCAGCTAATTTTTTGTATTTTTTAGTAGAGACAGGGTTTCACCGGGTTAGCCAGGATAGTCTCCATTCCTGACGTCGTTATCCGCCCACCTCTGCCTCCCAAAGTGCTGGGATTACAGGCGTGAGCCACCGCGCCTGGCCTGTTGCCTGTTTCTTAAATCTTCCATCCTGGGAGATGGGAGGTGGAGAGAATGAAAAGGAGCTACTGCCATCCCCACCCCCAACCCCCTCACCTCCACCCACCCCGACCGCCATTTACATTTCTATTTCATTTTCACACACATGTCCATTTAAGTCTTCATTGCCCCCAAGCAAGAATATTTCAATGTCAAGACCTGCCACAGCATAAGGACTTTGCCCACAGCACTACATTTAGAAGTGATCATGCAAATTAATCAAGTGGCCCAAAGCCTTGATTGTGTAGACAACTTCAGTGGAAAATGCTCCATTCTGATCTCAGTCCCCATCTTTCTCAATTCACTGATGAGTCTTCACAAAGTATCCTACTCAATCATCTCTTTGACAGTCCAGATGGAACGGATAAAGGAGAGACTCTTTTCAAGACAATTCTTAAAAATATACGCAGAATAATATGGGGAATAGGCACTCTCCTGTACTGTTCTCAAGTAGGCAGGATGGAAGGATCTCTCTAGCAATTTGATGACATATTTTAAAACTCTGAAAAATATTCACGTTCTCTGATCAAATGATACTGCATGTAGAAATTTATCCTAAGTTAATAATCGTAGGCATGTGCAAATATTTGCATGCACAGAAATGTTCATCATGGAATTGGATTATAACAGTGAAAAACTGGGACTGAAGTGTCAGTGATAGGCTCTTGGCTCAGTAAATGATGACTCATCCATACATTATAATATTTTACAGTTATAAAAAGGGTTTCATAAGGAATATTTAATGATTTGAAGAAATGATCCTGAAATATTAAGCAAATATTTCTAGAAAGTTCTGTTCATAACGGCATTCACTAGCCATATGTGGTTATTTAAATTTTAATTGATTATAATTAAATAAAATTAAATATTTAGTTTCTCAGTGACAGAAGGAACACACATTTCAAGTACTCAATAGTTATATTGGACAGTGCAGATGTATAACATTTCCATCATTTGCAGAATTGTGGGCACTAAATAGAATATGATTTCATTTTTTCCAATATATGTATACACATAGAAAAATATTAGAAGAAAATATGCCAAATAATAATGATGATCTTTAGTTGGTGGGATTGGATGAGAGGTAGGCAATCTTTTTCTATAAAGGGACTAATAGTATTTTGCTTTATTTTATTTTATTTATGTGTTTTGAGACAAAGTCTTGCACTGTCACCCAAGCTGGAACACAGTAGCATGATCACAGCTCACTTCAGCCTTGACCTCCCAGGCTCAAGCAATCCTCCTCCCTCAGCCTCCTGAGTGGCTGGGAACACAGGCATGTACCACCACACCCAGCTAGTTTATTTTTATTTTCATTTTTTTGTAGAAAGAGGGGTCTCACTGTGTTGCCCAGGATGGTTTCAAACTTCTGGGCTCAAAAGATCCTCCCATTTCGGCCTCCCTAAGTGCTGGGATTACAGGCATGAGCCACAGCACCCAGTCCATAGTAAGTATTTTAGACTTTATGAGCCATGCAGTCTGTGTCACAGCTACTTCATCTGCCATTTCAGCAAGAAAGTAGCCATGGGTAGCACATAAGAGAATGGGCATGATTGCATTCCAATAAAGCCTTAAAGACAAAGACAGGTTGTGGGCTGAATTTGGCCCACAGGCCATAATTTGCTGACCTTCCAGATTAGATAATTAAGAGTAAGGTTTTTTTTTCTGTGTACTTACTCATATTTAAATTTTAAAACTAAGTAATGTGTATCCTTTATTTTTAAAATAAAACTCAGCCTTTCTAAACACCTATTAACATTCAAGCTAAGAGCCAAATTAAAAATGCAAACCTATTTACAATATCTGCAAAAAAATTAAATACCTAGGAATATATCCAACCAAGGAGGTGAAAGATCTCTACAAGGAGAACTACAAAATACTGCTGAAAGAAATCACAAATAACACAAACAAATGGAAAAACATTCCATGCTCATGGATTGGAAGAATAAATATTGTTAAAATAGTCATACTGATCAAAGCACTTTACAGATTCAATGCTATTCCTATTAATCTACCAATGTCATTTTTCACAGAACTAGAAAAAATATTTTAAAATTCACATGGAACCAAAAAGCCAAAATCACCAAAGCAATCCTAAGCAAAAAGGACAAAGTTGGAGGCATCACATTCCCAAACTTCAAACTATGCTATAAGTCTACAGTAACCAAAACAGCATGATACTAGTACAAAAACAGACAAATAGAACAATGAAACAGAATAGAGAACCCAAAGATAAAGCTGCACGTATACAACCATCTGATCTTTGAAAAAGTAGAGAAAAATAAGCAATGGGGAAAGGACTTTCTGTTCAATAAATGGTGATGGAATAACTGGCTAACCATATGAAGAAGAATGGAACTGGACTCTTAACATTTCACCGTATACAAAAATGAACTCAAGATGGATTAAAGACTTAAATGTAAGACCTCAAATTACAAGAATCTTAGAAGAAAACCTAGGAAACACCACTCTGGACATGGGCCTTAGGGAAGAAATTTATGACTAAGTCCTCAAAAGCAATTGCAACCAACACAAAAATTGTCAAATGGGACCTAATTAAAGAGCTTCTGCTCAGCAATAAAAACAATCAACAGAGTAAACAGATACAGAATGGGAGAAAATATTCACAAACTGTGCATCTGACAGGGGTCTAACATCCAGAATCTACAAGGAACTTAATTCAACAAGCAAAAAATAAGTAACTCCATTAAAAAATGGGCAAAAGACATAAACAGACACTTCTCAAAAGAAGACATACAAACATATTTAAAAAATGCTCAACATCACTAATCATCAGGGAAATGCAAATCAAAACCACAAGGGTATACCATCTCACACCAGTCAGAATGGCCACTATTAAAAAGCCAAAAAACAACAGATCCTGGTGAGACTACAGAGGAAGGGGACCGCTTATGCACTGTTGGTGGGAATGTAAATTAGTTCACCCACTGTGGAAAGCAGTTTGGAGATTTCTCAAAGAACTTACAGCAGAACTGCCATTCAACCCAGTAATCCCATTACTGGTTATATATCCAAAAGAGAATAAATCATTCTACCAAAAGGACACACGCACTCATGTGTTCATTGCAACACTATTCATAACAACAGAGATGAAATCAGCCTGGATGTTCATCAGTGGTGGATTGGATAAAGAAAATGTGGTACATGTACGCAATGCAATATTATGCAGCCATAAAAAAGAAAAAAAATCATGTCCTTTGAAGCAACATGGATGTAGCTGGAGGCCATTATCCTAAGTGAATTAATGCAGGAACAGAAAACTATATACTGCATGTTCTCACTTACATGTGGGACCTAAATATTGGATACTCACGGACATAAAGATGGCAACAATAGACACTGGGGACTACTAGAATGGGGAGGGAGGTGGGCCAGGGTTGAAAAACTACTGGACACTATGCTCAGTATCTGGGTGACGGCATCAATTGTAGTCCAAACCTCAGCATCATGCAGTATACCCAGGTAAAACCTGCACATTTACCCGTTAATCTAAAATAAAAGTTGAATTTATAAAATAAAATAAAACTCACAGGAAAACTTATATATATGTGTATATACTTTATATATAATACATATATATATAATGTGTACATATATACTTTGTAGATTGTATATCTATCTATTTCTAGACCTGAAACGTCTGGGTGCAGATACATAGAATTTTTGCAAGGCAATGCTGAACTATTAAGTTACTAAAACTCCCATACACCCAGAAGTCCAGGTAACTCCTTCTCAACCCTGCTGAGGATCTGTCCTGCCGCTCACACTTTCCATGTCCCACTGCACAAAGAGCACCAGCACTAATGCTCCCCAAGATGTTATTCCTCTTAGTTTACTAATTCAACGGCTTCAGAGCACAGTACCCAGGTGTTTGTCTCTGAGCTTGCCAAGACAGAAATGTACATCTTAGAAAATAATTCCCTGGAAAAGGCAACCTCTGCACCCTTCACCCCACATGTTGCCAGCAGGGGGTCCTGCACAAGAGTCTTTTCAGGGTACATTTCCTGATGATGTCTGACAGAGGCTCCAGTGAATCTCTGACTGCGCAGGGAGCTCTAGTGGGCACTGTGGTCAGCACATGGATGAATGCAGGTCTGCTGGTGTTCTGGAAGGACTTCTGGACTGACAGGCCTCTGATTGGTTCTGTATCCTGGTCTGAATCCTCACTTGAAGAAGGAGAGGCCTGCATTCCACTTATTCTGTGGTTTTCAAACTCTGCTTCTTGAGTTCTGGGAGAAGAGGGGAAACAGCTGAATTTTAGGGTCCAGGCCCTCACTCTGCTTCAATCAGAGCAGTTCCCCACATATATCCACTCTAGATATTGAGTTTCTGAGTTTGACCAAATAAAGGGTTCTTCTGCTGCTGGAGGAATAAGGGTGGGGGAAAAGAGGTGAGAAAAGAGGATTAAAAAACACTGGATAATTGTCATAAACTGGTAGGCTATAGCCATGTTTCATTGGTTCAAAATGGTGTTTTAAATTTTTATAATTTGAAATCAAGGTTTAAAAACCAGATTTCATATCTAAAATTAGAAAAGAAACCAAAAACCAAAAAACAACCAACTGCATCTCTCTGGCTTCTCTTAAAAAGTCAGAAAATCCGGCCACATTCATCTCATAATCCCTCACGCTGGCCCTTTGCTTGTGCTGAGAAGAATTCACTCCCTTCAGGAGGACTTGTACCCTCAGTGCACCCTCTCATGACAACTCCCTCTTGCACACCACCTGGAGTCCCCCATTCATGCACATTTCCTGCCTGGGCTCTTGTAGGCATTTGGATTCAAGACCTTGAGGCTAGACAATTGCAAAGACCCTTGCCTGTTCCCATAGCCTACTGGATTTCTGTTACATGCATGGAAATTAATACTAAAAATAAAGCTACAATCCTTCCCTCAAAGTCACCCTAAGTTTATGAACATCTTAGCCACAAAAATCCTGCTCATGTTAAGTGCTGGGATCAGGAGCTGATTTTCTCATGAACAAAGTACGTGAAGCCCCCAGCCATACAAACAGGTTTTCCTTCCAAGGAGTGCCACGTGGAGCTGCAGGGGAACCACTGGAGTTATTCTCCAAATCTTTTTCTTCTTCTTGTTCCTTCCCCACTTCTGCCTGCAGGGTAAAATTGTACTTTTTGGCCCCCTTGAAGTAGTTCTGGACAGGGAGTTTGAGCAAAACTAACATGAGTCATTTCTGGACATTAGTATTTTATATGATCTGAAATCCTGGGCTCACACTTCCCTCTAGAACAGAGACTGGCAAAGTTCAAGATGGTGGCTGTACCATCAGAAATCCTACCCCTAAGTGACTGATGAACAGAGATCTTTACTAACTCATAACAGACATCTATTGTAAGCAAGAAATAAAACTGTGCTGTTTGAAGCCATTGAGGCTTAGAGTTATTTGTTACTGCAGCATAACTTAGTCTATCCTGACTACTTAAGTATTCTGACTGAAAAATACCATTTTCAAGCCCCCAGACTCCATTTTATACTAGCCAGACTTGCCTCTTCTTTCTTTGAAGTCCCTTTCCTTAAATCTAAGCATAATGTTAGAATATTGTTAAGCATTACCTGCCATCATTTTCTCATCTCTTGGCATTGCTCTACACTTGAACTTTACCACCATTTCCCCCCTGTTATATAACAGATTGGAGGTCACATGTGTTTCCTACTTTGAATAATTCATCTCCACAGAATCTTGGTATTTCAGTTAGAACATTTATTTCTTTCATTTTAATATTTTATTATTTTTGTCCTAAATGTATGACCTTAACTGGTTGTCATGCATTTCATTTCTTCTTGCCTTAAATATTTTAAAAGTTTCAAAGCACAAATATTACTCAGAGGGCGTAACAAAAAATGCTTGGTTTTAGTTCTGTGTTATTTAATTATAACTGTGTGTCACTCAAGGGATTATTTTTCTTATCTTGATTTCTTTCTGCTTTGGCTCTAGTCTTTGTCTTCCCTGGAATATTTTAATCCCTGGCGTTTGGCCAGAGTTTCTGTTGCTGGAGGGTGGACTGTACAGCAGTAGGACCTGTGGGCCTCTCTCAACATTAGGGTACCAAGTCTTTTAAAAGTCCCAGAGTTGGTGTTTTTGCACAGTCATGAAGCACAGGCTGAGGAAAATTTAAAAATTGAGAGCCATGTTTCTTTCATCTGTTACTACTGCACAGAGTATTAGAATGGGTCATTTTTTAATGATAAGAACTAACATATATTCCATATTCCACCACATATGACCAGTAATAGTTTAAGGGCTTTATGTGAATTACCACCACACCTCACAGGAGAGCTCCTATTGTTCCTCATCTCACAGAGAAGGCAACTGAGGGGGTAATTTATCAGTTACTCAGTTCATCTAACCCTTCGGAGGCGGGGGGGCCCAGCTATAAGGGGCCATCAGGGGGGCATATAGATACAGAAGATGAGTTGTGGAAGCGGGGAGGCCTCACTCATCTCCACATTCACTCATTTCATTGTTCAAGAGTTGCTTTTCCACTCTGCCAGGGTGAGTGTGGGGTGGCGAATCTGCCGCTCTCCAGCTAGGTGACCTGTTGTCAGCTTTAAATGACTGCACTAAATAAATGTTAAAATTACCATCTTATTTCTCATGATGGCCTTTCCCCCTAAATTCAAACATGCTTGCTGGGCTCAAGACTCAACCCCTTCAGGGTTTTCCCAAAGGATCTACTCACACTAAGCCTATCATGTGTTGGGAATCATGTGTGTAGATCTGACCGGCCCCAGGAGGGGTCCCTTTCTACCCTCTCACCAGCATTTCATTCTCTCTGTCTAGCACCTTCCCGAAGCACCCCCAACTCCCACCCCCAATCCCTTGTCACCATGGGGAGGCACTGGGATGTGTGGTCCACTTCTTTCTCAGGGTGTAGCCTAATTTTTTGTAAGTGTCTCATGGGCTTAGCAAAACCCTCCTCAGATGGGATTCTCATACCAGCTTCAACAGACATAACATTTTCTCTGCATCATTATACTCAGGAACTGACTTTTTAACTGAATTATCACCTGAACCTTGACTTTAGAGGCGATACCTAAGAATTATACACATTTGTCCCTAGTTAATTTTAAGAAGATGCCTGAAATAGGAATCCTATAACTCAAACTTAAAGTCTAATAATCTAAAGATAATGAAAAATCATCAATGAAGTATCAGTGACTCAGTTGAGGTCAACTTTGTAGAGACTGAAGATTACAACACTAAAACCAGTAGGGATTCCAAGGTCCAGATTACTGAAATATTATACCTTTGAACGCCAAGTATCCTGAGTTACCACACAATAAGACAGACATTCCTCTCCACACACCACAGACGTCTCTTACTATTTAAGGCTCCAACTTACAAGGAAAGAATCAGTAGTTAATTTCCTGAAGCCAAGGAATAATTTCCTTTTAGGTTCCTTTATATTTCCTCTTCATTTCTTAACCTTGTAAATCTCTTATCTCCATTTCTTCTTTATTCCAAGGTTGTTAGAGTGTTTCCTTTTCCCACCATTTCTATATTACTATATTGTATATCCCACCATTTCTAATGCTAGAGCCATAGCAGCTGACTTCTTTTATCTCCATCTAAGTCCCCATCAAAAGCCATTCATCTACAGGTCAAGTGCAATCTGTTTCTTCTTGATGTTATGGCTTGGTAGGAATCTAGCTATAGCTCTGTGTAGTACAATAAATGGATCGCAGCACAGCCATCCAGTCATTCTTGCTCTCTGCTGGCTGGTTTAAAAATTGGCAAGGCTGTACTGATTGAGGAGATTGAAGGCAATGAGCTGAACCGACTAGTTTTACTGCACTATAATGTGAGTCAAATGTCTGAATGTGGCCTGCACCTTCTCTTCTTTTTTTATAACCTTCCTTAACATCTGTATATAAAACCAACTTCTTTCTTTGCTTCATGCCTCTCTCCTCACTATTTCCAAAAAAAATGTTCTACCAAATCCCAAATACAATTTTTTATATAATAGTGTGGATCCCTTAAAACATGCCCTTTAGAAAGTGAAAATACTAATCCAAAATAATACTTAAAAACATATAATTTCAACTTAATCTTGTTTTTGTGAACTAGACAGTACAACATCAGGTGTGCTATCAGAACCTCAGATATAAATAAAGATATCAAACTATAGTCTTTTAATGCTTTATTTTTGCAGTACTTAGCTCACAATTTCATTTTACCGATGCTAGCCTTAACTTTGACAAGATGACCTCGGACCACAGTTTCTCTGTCACCATTTAGTGATCCCAGTCAGCTACTGAATCTTAGCTTGGTTTGTGTTGTTATCTTCCCGTAAGTCTACTATTCCTCCTGGTCATTTGTTCGCAAGGTCTCTCGTATTTGCCACACCAACTGTTTGAGGGTTAAAAACCCTGGTGAACATAGGCACACTATTTTTGGTTCACATAACTATCTATGCTTGTGCAAAATGTTCATATGAAAATAACCCAATTTTAGAATAGTGTTTAAAATCACCTTTAACAAGCAACCAAGCTTAATTGCTCTACAGCGCCATCTAGTGACACTGAATTTGCATCCCAATCCATCATAAACCCATTGGAGACTGTTTCCTGAAGTTTTTTGGGCCCTAAATGGACAGATCTTCTACATTCTCACAAGTTACCATTATGCTTACTAAATAGAGTATATCTGACTATAGTCAATGGAAGTAGATTTTTTCTACTACCAAAAGGTACAATACCTTTTCTTATTTCAAAATTGTATTAAAATTCTTCATTCTTGCTGATCTTTTTCTCTCAAGTTGGATAAATTTCTGCCAGAAATCTAAGAAATTTCTTAGTTCTCATGTCAGACCTTATGTATCACTTATGAGTATTAACTATGTACCAGGTGCTGACTTAAGCACTTTAACATTTATTAACTGAATTGATTTTCACAATGCCCTATCAAAATTGTTGCTCTCAGTACACACATTTTGCATTTGTGCAACAAGGGACAAAGCATGCCTCAAGTTACACAGCTAGTAAATACTCTCTGGATAAGTATTCCTTTTACTTTATTAATTCCCCTTTGCAAATCTTATTTCTGCGTAATAAAAAAGGCTGTTCCTAAGTTTTTTAGTAATTCATGAAATCAAACACTATTGGCTTAAAAAGTTAAATGGATCTTGTCTCTCTGAGGTCATGTTGGAGAGAATTAGAGCTCTCTATAACCATTATGGAGGCTATCGTGAGAGATATTTTGTAACTTGGAGCGAAGGATATCTCCAGCCTTGAAGAGTTAGCCACCTGCAGCTGTCACCCAAAATTGTCATACACAGATGAAGACAAAAGGAAAGTTTCAAGATTCACCAAAGCAGTAAGGTTTATAATGTGAGAGAGACAGGCCATGAAAGTGATTTTAAAAATCTAAGAAAATTAAAATCATGTTGATTGTATAATACCCTACCCAAACGCAATAAGTTGGTTGTAGCAGAACTTGGAAAACAGGACAAGAATTTATGTTTATACAGAACTACCCAAGGGTTATGGGTCTGGAACCCATAGACATTTTCCTTAAACAAAGAAGTATGCTCTGTTTTTGGACAAGGAGATTCATTACATTTTCCTTGGCTCGAATGACATGTTTTTCAAGACTGTCTACCTTCCTTTGAATGAATGTCATGCTGACTTAGCAACTGTGCCAGTTGCCAATTTCTTGCCTCTCAACTTCAAATCCACCCTTTATTACCTACTCTGTGAGGATGGAGCTGGACCCTGTAAATATTTCTCCTTTGGTGATGCTCTGTTTTGTCAGTGGAGGGTGCAAGAAAGATAGAAGAAGAGGAAGGGGTTTCTCTTTCTGATTCTGGTCTGTTCTCTTCTCTAGGTTCCTTCTATGTGTAGGGCTTCTCCACTGCCAGGTTCCTGCAGCAAGTAGCAGTCACCAGCACCCAGTGGCCAGCAGCTTCCTCCATCACCTCTTGCTTGACACTGGAGTAAATTCCAAAATATGGCACCACCCTGTGAATAGCTTCCTTGACATCCAAGAAGGTGGGTTTCCAGCAAGCTCTACTGGTGAGGCATTTCAACGGCTTGTCAGCCATCCTTGAGCCACAGCTGCACTCTCTGCAATAAGATCTGTTGCTTGCTGAGGCGCTTTTATCTCAGCCCTAGGAGTAATCTTACATCTTATATCTACTATCCTTGTATTCTGTAATTTATATTTCTTACTAGTCAATCCATTATTATCCGAATTCTCTATTATAGTTAATAATTCTTTATATTAAACATTCCCTGTTTGAATTACTGTGTGGTTTTTCTCTCTTTTTTGATTTTTCTCTTTTGATTGATTTCTCTTTTTTATAGTAAACATTCCCTGTTTGAATTACTGTGTGGGTTTTCTCTGTCACAGTGCTGTTTCATCATGGCTGATAGAGCAGGCATCTTTGTGAAATTCACTCAACTTCCCAAAAACCAAGATTCTTTAAAAAAGAAGTCCCTGAATATGGGGTATAAGTAATCTGTTCAAGATATAGTAATATTTACCACTATAACTAGGGAATTGGCATACCAGTTTTTACATCAATCCTTTGTAAGTTTGGTTATTTGCTGTTATCTCTCAGCCCAGTCAAATTTGGATGTGCAAATGGAACCAATTCTAGACCTGAAAATCTGAGTACAGACTTGGGACAGGACACTACCATTGAGCTAGACCTCTGTTGGCAGCCATCTGGCTTCTCTAACACCTCTGCTTTACCTCTTGAAATTGCTACGCTTAATGCTACTTTGCTACATTAGGAAAGATATAAATGTACCAAAATGGAAAATATTAGTGATCCAAGAAAGAGCCTTATCTTCCGGTTCATTTGCTTTGTGGTCAGCAGAAGAGGTTAGGATAATACGGTGGTTACTGACAATGAACTTGACCTACTAACAGGTCACAGGCCAGTAGCCATCAATGTGCCATGAAAACAAGCCTTGGGCCTCACTGGACACTTACAATTTCATTTGATGGACTAGAATTATTCTTTTGCACAAGGCAGAAATATAATCTAATATTCAGCTCCCCAAAGCTTACCAAATTTGGATCACAAAGAGCAAGAAATTAGATGTTGGTCAAAAAGACATTTCTACTTTGAATTGGCAGTGTAAAGTTGTTTTTAATCTGCTGGTGCTAGTTTCAAATGAAAGAGTCCAAAATAGACCTTGACTATATTAGGTCAAGAACTTGATCTCCAAATCACTTTTTTAAACAACTGCCCAGCCTTGCTTACATTAAAGGCACTCTATGCAGATCCAAAGAAAAGCATTTAGAATAGTGTATATTGCTTTACAATAATTATAGAATTTATTCACACACAGATACAATGATAAAAGAAAGCACTTGTCCATGGAAAGGGATGATTTCTTTCTGCTCCTCTTTCTTGTATATTACCCATCATTGCTAATAAAATCACAGACCTTTAAAACGAAAAAGAACTCATGAACCTACCCTTGATTTCACACATAAATAGAAGGACCTTTAGGTGTTCACCCTCTTTACACTTTTAACCAAAGCAATGAAACACAGAATGCTCTTCAAAACTGTCCAGTACTTATTTTTCTCCTATACATGGTTAGTAAGCTCATTCTCAAACCTGTGAAAACTGCATAAACTGTGCTCCTCTTGTGTGTTCACTAATGGAAAGTGGGATGTTTAATTAAGTACATATGTTCATCCTAATACAATTAGCATTGCTGTTTCTTACCTTTTTAAATACAGGAAACTGCACAACATATATATTGATTTACTTTTCAAATGAGATTTGACTGTTTATTATGCCTATTTGCTACTCAGTTTTAATCTTTTAGGGAACTTCTGCAGGTCGATAACCGTTTTTATTACATGTTGGTCCTTGTTAGTTTCATTCCCTTTATTTCCATGTTATTGGGAGGTATCCCACTGAAAAATCCTATATATTATCTATACTATGGACTTTGATTCTCCAAAATCCATCACTTACTTGTGTAGTTAAGTGAGAATGGGCTTCACTCATAAAGTTAGATTGTGGGAAATTTCAGAGACTAGGAACTCTTCTGCGCCACTACAGCCTTTTCTGTTCTTTACTTTGATACCGCCTTTCAGGGCCATTGCATGCATACATAGTTGTCCATGTAAATCGTGCTTTCTGGAGTTGTGCAGTGCACAACATGCATGGCAGTCCTTGGTTATTTAGACTCTTTTCTGCCTGTTCTCTACATATTTTTCTCCTCTCCTCCTTACTTATAAGAAGCTCTGAGCTTCAGTCTAGAGACAGTATAGAATTGAAAGCAACAATTTGATCAGCTTGATTTTCAGTTAGCATTTTGTCCCCAAAGTAGCAGAGACTTTTTTTTTAATCATTATTATTTTATTTATTTATTTATTTACTTTTTTGAGACAGAGTTCCCCTCTTGTTGCTCAGGCTGGAGTGCAATGGAGCAATTTTGACTCACTGCAACCTCTGCCTCCCGGGTTCATGTGATTCCCCTGTCTCAGCCTCCTGAGTAGCTGGGATTACAGGCATGTGCCACCATACCTGGCTAATTTTATATTTTTAGTAGAGACGGGGTTTCTCCAATGTTGGTCAGGCTGGTCTTGAGCTCCTAGCCTCAGGTGGTCCGCCTTCCTTGGTCTCCCAAAGTGCTGGGATTACTGGTGTGAACCATCATGCCCAGGCTTTTATTTTTATTTTTTACCTTTATTGCTGCTAATGTTGTGACTTTTGCATTTTTCTTTAACAATTCTCTAGCATGAAAAAAGAACAAAAAGGGGTAGATACTTGAATTGATTATCTTTTCTGCTAATAGTTCAAGTGGCAGTATAAAAAAATGAAAACAATTGATTCAGATGAAGTTTCTGGATTTTCCTGAGCTTTCTGATTTCTCCACAGCAAGGATAATTGAAAACCGACCACACAAAACTGTCCTCATTATATTGTTATGAAAGACTACATAAAAATAAATACAGCCAGGTGCAGTAGTACATACCTTTAATAAGCTACTCAGGAGGGTGAAGCAGGATTGATTGAGCTCAGGAGTTTGAGATCAGCCTGGGCAACATAGCAAGACTCCAGCTCAAAAAAGGAAAGAAAGAAAAAGAAAAAGAACACATACACCATGAGAATTCAACCAGCAAGTACTGTCTCAACACAAAAACTTTAACTGATTTCCAGTTTTGCCACAATATAGTTCTTTTGAGCCTATAAGTGAAAAGATGCTTCACACTTACATGACATTAAACAGACCACTTTCCCAACCTCCAAAAGCTTAGCCTCTACTCTAAAGCACTTGTGAAGTACTGCTTATGTATTTGTGCATGCACACACACATTTAAATATCTGAGACAAGGTAGGGGTCAAAAAAAAAAAAGAAAGAAAGAAAGGTCACGATAAGGGAAACAGGAAAGTTATTCTGTCTCATTACAACCACTCAGAGCTTTCTTTTAATTTACACAAAGACATGGAGTTTAAATTGATGTTACTAAACAGTACTTGATGTAAGAAAGGGAACTAGCATTGTTTTGTATGCTGGGTGCCACATGATTTACATGAGTGCTGTTGAATTTCACAATATTCCCAGGAGGTAAGTATAGATGAAATACATAAATAAGAGCAACTTAAGGAGGTTAAATAACTTGCCCAAGGACCTATAGCTAGTGAATAATGGGAACTCAATTGGGACCTAGATCTCTCTAACTCTCAGGGACATTTTGACTTTTAAACATTTGTTTGCTTATTTGGTGTTTCATTATGAAAATTGCAAATGTAAGGAATAGAAATTATATATCAAATTACCATGTACCCATTATCCCTTTAGTAGACGTTATTACTTTGCCATATTTACCTCAGATCCCTTTAACTTGAGAATAAAATATTACAGACAAAATTAAAGTCACCTATCCTGTTACTTGCCCTTCCTCCTTCCCTAAATCAGCCACTAGCCTGAATTGAGGTTCATCCTTTCCATCCATATTGTCATATTTTTAACATCTGTTTCATTCATATGAGTGTATCCATAAGAAACTAAGACCTACTGCTTAGTTACTTTCTCACTTTAATGGTATCATGATCTATGTATACTTTTTGTAGTTTGATTTTCATACTCAAATTTTATTTGTAAGATTTATTCATGCTGACAGAGCCACAATATGTGGTTCTTGTTTCTCTTTTAACTACTGTGTATTACTTTATTGTTTGATGATTTTACAATTTCTTTCTCCATTTCCTAATGGTGGTTATCTAAATTGTTTTTGTGTTGCTATTATAAATAATGCAACAATGAATATTCTTTCTACACATCTCTTTGTGTACATGCACAAGAATTTCTCTAGGAAACCTTTCTAGAACTTCTGGGTCCTAGGTTATGTGGATTGCTGTGGACAAAATTTTGTGTTCCCCTCCACACCATATATTGAATCCTTAACCCCCAACATGACTGTATTTGGAGGCAGAACCTGTAAGGAGGTAATTAAGGTAAAATGAGTTGGTCATAACAGTGGAATCCTACCAAGGACAAGTGTCTTTATGAGAGAAGACATCAGATACCATGCATGTTCTCTCTCTCTGAGTGCACTCAGAAAAAAGGCCATATAAGGACAAAATGGCCACTTCCAAGCCAGAAAGAAGGCCCTCACCAGAAACCAAACCCCACTGGAACCTTGATCTTCAACTTCCAACCTCTAGAAATTAACTATTTAACTATGAAAAAAATATTTTCTGTTGTTTGAGACACCCAGCCTATGGTATTCTGTTACGGTGGCTGGAGCAGGATAAAATATGCATCTTCATGCTTTTTTAAATTGCCAAGTTGTGTCTCCAAATGAATTGATTCCCACTCCACCAGCAATGAAGATGGTTCTTGTGATCTCCAGTCCTCACCAGTGCTTGGCATCCCATGACCTTGATGCTCTGCCAGGGCAAAGGCTTCATTCAATTCCTTGAATTATATCCCCAAGTCAAGATATGCAGGAATGTTACTGCATAATGTGTTGTAATTTTAGCTAAACTATAAGCCTGAGATGTGTTTTGAAGGATTTGTGTTTCCGGCCTCTTATACATACCAACTCTTCACAGTTTAGCTCCTTTAAAATAAAAATAACAAACCATGTAACTTGATTTAGCTACCAGATATGTCTCCTTAGAATTTTTATTATACACTTATGACAGGGGTGTTTTAAACTGCAATTAACTCTGTTTGCTAATTAATTTTTCTTTCCAAACTGTGCAACTATTAGTTGTTTTGGAGTTTTGCTTGTTTTGTTTTTCCTCCAGTCTTTGCCAAATGTGTTCTGCAAAAATAACCATAACATATTTTCTCTGGTGAAAGGTAGGGTCTCCTTAAATTTTTCTTAATGTTAATGTGTGTAATATTAATATTTATTTAATATTTATGCAAATATTATTAAAATACTGCAAATAACCGGTAAGAAATCTCCCTAAAGTGAGAGCAGCTTTGAAACTGGCTCTCTATCCATATACAGGCATACCTCACTTTACTGCACTTTGCAGATACTGCATTTTTTACAAATTGAAGGTTCGTGGCAATCCTGCATTGAGAAAGTCTATCCATACCATTTTTCCAACAGCATGTGCGCACGTCACGTCTTTGTGTCACATTTTGTGACACAATATTTCAAAAACTTTTTCATTATTGTTATATCTGTCATGGTGATCTGTGCTCTCAGTGATCTTTGACGTTACTATTTTAATTGTTTTGGGTCACCATTAACTGCACCAATTTAGGACAGCGAAATTACTTGATAAATATGTGTGTGTGTTCTGACTGCTCCATGCACCTGTCATTGCCTGTCTCTTGCCCTTTCCTAGGGCTTCCCTATTCCCTGAGACACAGAAATATTGAAATTAGGCCAACTCATAACTGTAAAATGGCCTGTCAACGTTCAGATGAAAGGAAGAGTTGCACATCTCTCACTTAAAATCAAAAGCTAAAGATGATCAAGCTTAATGAGGAAGACAGGTCGAAAGCCAAGATAGGTTGAAAGTCAGTTAGCCAAGTTGGGAAGGCAAAAGAAAAGTTCTTGAAGGAAATTAAAAGTGCTACTCCAGTGAACACATGAATGATAAAAAAGCAAAACAGCCTTTTTGCTGATATGGAGAAAGTTTAGTGGTCTGTGTAGAAGACCAATCAACTACACCATTCCCTTAAGCCAAAACTTAATCCAAAGCAAAGTCCTAAACTCTTCAATTCTATGAAGGCTGAGAGAGGTGGGGAAGCCGCAGAAGAAAAGTTTGAAGCTAGAAAAGATGGGTTCATGATGTTTAAAGAAAGAAGCTGTCTCCATAACATGAAAGTACCAGGTGAAGCAGCAAGTGCTGATGGAGAAGCTGCAGCAAGTTGTCCGGAAGATCTAGCTAAGATAATTGATGAAGGTGGATACACTAAACAATAAATTTTCAATTCAGACAAAAACAGCCTTCTATTGGAAGAAGATGCCACCCAAGACTTTCATAGCTACAGAAGAGAAGTCAATGCCTGGCTTCAAAGCTTCAAAGGACAGACTGACTCACTTGTTAAGGGTTAATGCTGGTGACTTGAAGTTGAAGCTGGTGCTCATTTACCATTCTGAAAATTTTAGGGCCCTTACAAATTATGCTGTATCTACTCTGCCTGTGCTCTGTCAATAGAACAACAAAGATTTGATGAGAGCACCCCTGTTCATAGTATGACTTACTGAATATTTTAGCTCACTGTTAAGAGTTACTGCTCAGAAAAAAAGATTTCTTCCAAAATATTACTGCTCATTGACAATGTACCTGGTCATCGAAGAGCACCGATTGAGATGCACAGAGAGACTGATGTTGTCTTCATGTCTGCTAACACAATACCCATTCTACAGCCAATGGATCAAGAAGTAATTTTGACTTTCACATCTTATTTTTTAAGACACATATTTCGTAAGGCTAAAGCTGCCATAAATAATGATCCCTCTAATGGATCTGGGCAAAGTAAATTGAAAATCTTCTGGATGCCATCAAGAACATTCATGATTTATGGGGGGAGGTCAAAATAATCAACATTAACAGGAGTTTGGATGAAGTTAATTCCAATGCTCATGGATGATTTTGAGGGGTTCAAGACTTCAGTGGAGGAAGTCACTATAGAAGGGGTGGAAATTGCACCCCTCCTGGGATACTACCTCCTGGGATCTCTGATATCTAAACCAATGTAGCCATGGATTATTACAGGAGCTCAATTCAACTAACCTTTCCTGCCACTCCAGCCTCCCTCCTTGAAATGAGTTTAGTGATAATTTATGGTACAACCTACCACAGTTTCAGAGGTCAAAATGGCAAAATAACCAGTCACAAGGCTGTAAGTACCCAGATATTTCAGCTTTTAAAATCCTAGAAAAAGATCTTGCAATAAAGTAGGACAAGTTATTCTTTATTTAGAAACATTTATAACAAAATAGTGTAAACTAAGATGGCAAGTCTTATTTTCACCTGTTTCTGCAATGACAGAGGCTTACAAACCTCTCATTTGTAGACAGGCACACATTAACTTATTAGCCCAGCGATTCTCCCAGTGTGTTCAATGAACTCCTGGAGGCCCTGAGAACCTTTTGGGGGACTATTGGGTCAAAACTGTCTTTATAATAATACTAAGGCATTATTTGCCTTTTTCATTGTGTTTGAATATGCATTGATGGTGCAAAGCAATGGCAGCTGAAACTGCTAGTGTCTTGCCACGAATCAAGGCAGTGGCTCCAGGCTGTGCTAGCTGTCATTGCATTCTTCAAGCCAAACACTCACATGACAGAAAATGTCAGTTTCATTGAAGAATGTCCTCGATGAAGACATACAAATTATTAATTTTATTAAATCTAGACACTTGAATACAGGTTTCTAAAAACATTCCTTGTGAGAAATGGAAAGTACACATAAAGCGTTCTGCATTTCAAAATACAATGGTTGTCTCAGGAAAGACACTAGAGTGACTGAATGCAGCCAAACTAGCCGCTTTTATCATAGGACACCATTTCTACTTGGAAAAAGTGACTCAGACAAACTGTACCTTTTCTGACTGATATGTTTGGTAGTTTTTTGTTTTAAATGAATGAAGCGATCCTGTCACTTGAAGGAAAACAACCTAGAGTTTTTGCTGCCAATGGTAAAATCTGGGCTTTCAAAAGAAAATTAAAAATTTTCAAAAATCTAGATTTGCCACCATCAGTCCAACAACTTCCAAATACTTAATTATTTTTTAATGAGCTTGGTGGTGACACTAATGAATATGGTTCTGATATTGTACAGTGAGGTATGTCAACATTTCAAATATTTGCATAATTTAGTATACCAATATTTTCCAAATGACCTATGTTAAAATTATTTCAAAACAGATTTTAATGCAATAAAACAGGAACTGCTTATTGCTAAGATTTTGGATTCTGTATTACAACTAACCTTTAAGAAACCACCACTTGTCAGTCCTTGGTGTGGTATCAAAGAAGAATATCCACAAATATCTAAAAAAGCTACTAAAATGCTCTCCTATTTTCCAACTACACAGCTGAGTAAACCTGAAGTTTCTTCATACTTTAACCCAAAGAACGTATAACAACAGATTGAATGCAGAAGCATATCTAAGACTCTTGTCTTTTATCAAACCAGAGAATTCTTTTGTGTTTTTTGGAAATAAAGCCCTTTTTTGTTTTTTTTGGTTTTTTTTTTTGAGACAGAGTCTTACTCTGTTGACCAGGCTAGAGCGCAGTGGCACCATCTTGGCTCACTACAACCTCTGCCTTCCAGGTTCAAGCAATTCTGGTGCCTCAGCCTTCCACATAGCTGGGACTAAGGCACATGACACCATGCCCGGCCGATTTTTGTATTTTTAGTAGAGACAAAGTTTGGCCATGTTTGCCAGGCTGGTCTCGAACTCCTGACCTCAAGTGATCTGCCCGCCTTGACCTCCCAAAGTGCTGGGATTACAGGCACGAGTCACCGCACCCGGATGTGAGATAAAACTATTTTTTATGAAAAGTGTTATGTATGTTAACAAGTAAGGGATATATCATTTTATTTTTGATGAAATTAATAAATAGATAATTTAAATTTTGTTTTAATTTCCAATAGGTAAATATCAATAGATAATTCATGTCAACAAAAATTCTTTGGTTTCCTCAATAATTTTTCAAAGTGTAAAGGGGTCCTGAGACCAAAAAACTTGAAAGCCCCCTCTATGAAAATGTTAGAGATCCATGCAGTTAATAGCTGATCTGAAGATTCAGATAAAATCTCACCATCCATTTGTGAGGTTCTATACTGGGTCAAGGTTCTTAGTATTAAAAGCAACAGAAATTAACTTTGGCTACTTTAGAATAGAAAAATGTATTGGTAAGATAGTTGCTAGCTCATAGAATCGGAAGGTGAGCAGGAACCAGGAATGCAAAGCACAGCCAAGGGCCAGTCTCAGCCACAGGAAGAGCCTTTCAATGATGCCCTGTTCCTGGCATTGTGATTGTTGAACAGAGCTGCTGTCGCTGGCACTGGTGCCCCTGTGCACTCTTTTCCACCCCACTGGGCTTTCAACTCCACAGCTCCGCCACAGTCACTGCCAATAATCTCTGATCCTCCTGCACCAAGAGTTGGCATTGGTGTGGTAAGGTGGGGTGGGGCCGTGGGGAGGGGGATCATCAGATTGGCTGAGCCTCATTTACATGTCCTCATCCCAGTCACCAGGGAGCTGGCAAAGGTAACATCTGTTCCCTTCAGGTTCCAAAGTGGGAGGAGAGAGACTGCCTTTTACTTTTTCTTGGATAACCCCCAAATAGACAGAGGGTTTAAAATACTACTGGGCAGCCAGAAGAGATAATTATCTAAATCTTAACTTATGAAGAACAGAAGAAAAAAGGAAGTAATTGAAGTGTGTGATTTCTACATTTATTAGTCCTGTGTGAAAAAATTAATAACCACATCTGTAGTTTCCTACGATGTCATTAGATGTTATGCATGTAACATACTCTTGTGGATTGCCAATTCTTCCCAAGGGAATACTATTGAGACATTCCTGGTTTCGTTTGTTGATTTGTTTAATTTTAAAAATGTCCTCCTTGATAATATAACACAATCAAGTTATTTGTTATAATAGTTATAATGTACAAAGGAGGGCCATCCAGAATATTAAGCAGCTTACAGAAAAATGTAAAAAAGACTTCCTTTTTGCCAGGTCTTCACAGCCAAAGCAAAGCTCAATGCTGACGGTTGGTGCAAAAGTAATTGCAGTTTTTGTCATTACTTTTAATTATTATCTAAATTTATTGGATAAGGATTGTTTCCTGAGTTATGTGAGTAATTGTTTCAAATCGTTTCCTTTGCTTTGGTTGGTGTGATGGTTAATTTTATGGGTCAACTTGACTAGGCTATGATTCCCAGATGTTTGATCAAACACCAGTCAAGGCTGGGTACATGGCTCAAGCCTATAATCTCAACACTTTGGGAGGCCAAGGCAGGATTGCTTGAGACCAGGAGTTTGAGACCAGCCTGGACAACATAGCGAAACCCTATCTTTACCAACAATTTTTAAAAATTGGCCAAGTGTGGTGGTGCATGCCTATAGTCCCATCTACTTGGGAGGCTGAGGTGGGAGGATAGTTTGAGCCCAGGAGTTTAAGACTGCAGTGAGCTATAATTGCACCACTGCACTTCAGTCCCTGGGGCAACAGAGCAAGACCTGTCTCAAAACAAACAAACAAACAAACAACAACAAATGAAACACAACCTAGATGCTGCTTTGAAAGAATATTTTTAGATGTGATTAACATTTAAATCAGTAGACTTTGAGTTAAAGCAGCTTACACTCCACAATGTGGATGGAACTCACCTAATCAGTTGAAGGCTTTAAGAGAACAAAAACTGAGGTTTTTTGAGGAAGAAGAAATTCTGCCTCCACACCATCTTCAGACTCCAGCTGCAGCATCCACTCTTCCTTAGGTCTCCAGCTTGTTGACCTGCCCTGCAGATTTTGGACTTGCCTGCCTCCACAATTGCATGAGCTAATTTCTTAAATCTCTCTACATATATATTTTATATACACATCCTGCTGGTTTTGTTATTTGGAGAACCCTGACTTATACAGTTGGGAAGTCTTGACTTGCCATGATTTTTTTTAACATGGAAAACTCTTTGTAAGACGTGGTTGCTTACTAGGATTAACTGAAGAAAATGATTTCCCAAGAGAACTATCTAGTGTTGCCCTCTCCAATATAGTTGCCACTAGCCACATGTGGCCTGTTGAGCACTTAAAATGCAGCTATGATACATGTTGAAATGATATTTTTGAATATACTGAGTTCAATAAAATAGATTATTAATACTAATTTTAGGTTTTTAAGAAACTTTTTCATAACATTTTTACTAGAAAATTTAAAATTCGATATGGATTTCATTATATTTATGTTGAACAGCACTGGTCTAGCATAACTCACAAACTCTCCAACTGTAGGACTTTAGAGCTCTACAAAGGCCTCCTTGGTTTCCTCCCTGCAAGTTGTTGCAACCTAATCATTTTGGGTGCAGACAATGATTCCTTCACCCTCACTGAGGTATTTGAGATGTGGCTGATGTAAGACCAAGGATGGGTATGGCCAATTAGAGAACAACCAGATAAAATTGTCAAGGAACACAGAAGACCAGAGCCAGGTGTCCAAGGAATGGCAAATGTGTACCAGTGGTTGTCCTAACAGACAATGTCAGAATGATGCCACTCAATCTGTAGTTATAAACCAAAATACTACTCTTGATCATTTGCAGACAAAATAACCCTAAGAAGAGCCATATTTATTTGCTTACTTTATTGTCTTCATGTCTTCATCTGTAATGTGAAGATTTATTCTCTGCCTAAAATTACAAAACGAATTTGAACTGGCTTGTTACACCCCATAGGTATCTTTTTATTGGCTTTGGGGGTTGAATGAAACTATTTGGAATCACGAAGACACAACTCCAGTGAATGAGCTTGAGAATTTTTAAAACAGATTTCTCCATGTGGATGTTTCAGCTACATTCTCATGCGACCTACAGTTGTGGTAACACTTTTGGGTAGAATTAAGAATAGGGAGTTGTTTAGTGAACTCTAAGCTAATATGGGTATCAGGCATGTCCATTGCCTTCTTATGCAGGCTGGGATAGAAAGGATGATGTGTTCTTTCCCATTTTAAAATGTTATGGTTCTGTTTTACTATGGAAAAAATTCCTAAAACATTCTAGAAATTTCTAACATAGACTAGGTTATTTTCCTTATAATGCTTAAATTTTGTTATTGCATCTTTGTCTTCATTTTTTTAATCCTTGGAAAAGTAGACACATTTTCACACTAAGGTCAAACAGAGTGATAAAGAGACCAGACCAAGGCTGGAAATGTGAGTTCTAGTTCCAGCTCTAGGAAAATTACTGAGCTTTTCTATGATTTATATTTCTTATTCCGTTAAGTGAGAAGGTCAACTATATGGTCTTTTGGGTCCCTTCCTTTTGCCTCTAATGTTTGATGAGATTGGAAGGAATTCAGGAGACCAGCTTTGGAAGTCTGCATCATACAGCCTATTCAGTAATTGAAAACCTTAGACAAATTGACTTTTGAAGTCCCTCTTAGTTCAATGATAACTTAGGCCTTTTCTACTCAGGAAAATCAAACATACGTCATTTTTCACATTCACAGCTGTGGCAGAGGATGTCTTAAGCCTTTAAATTCATTAAGGACGGAAGCCATGGTTCAGCTATACAGATAAAATTTGTTGATTTGAAATGACCACATTTTTCATTTCAGGTCAATTAGACTGCAGTTGCATGGATGCCATCTGGATTTTCCAGAAGGATCCAGAGAAAACGTAGCTGGATACCAGACATCCTGCTAAGAAGAAATGCCTTAGGGGCTGGGCCCAGCAAAGTATCTACCAGGAGTAGTTGACAAGCCCAGTTGGAGAGAGATTCTAAATCATTAATTTTAAGCCGCTGGAAATTAAAAGGTCAAAACTGGGCAAGTGGCAACAAAGAGGCTTTCAACCTGAAAACTGGTCATCATTTCAAAAACCCCATTTGGAAGCAAACCCTGGGATTATCAAGGAGAGAGCCACACAGGATGAGCTGCAATGTTAGTGGAGACAGAGGGTGGATCTTTTGGCTTAAAAACCTAGGGCTACATAAACACCCCTTACTCTTCTGCTTACCAATAAAGAAATAGAGAACAACCTTGCTTAACATAGTTTCTCAAGTGTTCTGAAATTTAAGGATTCTAGAAAGAGCTGAAATTTGTGACTAGAAGGTGTAAACAAATGCAGAGAGTCACTACTGAGCTTTATCATCTTTATGTAGGTATATAATACTTTGACTAAAATTGCCAGAAAGCTCAGGGATACCTATATCTTAATCCACTAATTTATCTTAACCCGTTTCTTCCATGTACAGAAAGTATCCATGATAAGCAGCTCTTTGGGGAAACTTGAAAATCCTTTATCGACTAGAACTTAGACTCCACAGAATGAATTTAGGAATGTAGTGTCAGCCTTTCCTATAAACGTCAAGGATTTGTGTAGTTTCATGTCAAAGGCTTTATATTATTTTAACATTTCCTTGAATTTTGTTTTTTACCTTAACTAATGAAAGTGAGGAAGGGTTGAGAATTTATCTATTTGGTGAACTAAGAAGCTCTGTAGGTAAAGGAAATACAGTATGAACACTTCGTGGTGTTATTTCACAGTGTGAGAAAAGCATTTGCCTTTACACAACACTCAGAGGAAAAGGAGAGGCATGTGAATCATGCAACTCTGCTGCAAAATAAATACGACACTGGCAACAAAATTAAACATAAAAGTTAATATTAATTGCTTAATGTCAAGGTAAGACTTTTTTTTCCAACAAGGTGCTGCAGCAGTACAATATGTTTAAATAGTCTCATTAACATCACATCACAATAATAACCAGCAGCATAGAAGAGAGACTGGAGACCATGTTAATAAAAATGTGAAGATGGCATGAAGCTGGAGGGATCATAAATGTGGAAAGAATTGAATTAAAATTCATAAAATCATGACAGATTGGAGGAAAGAATGAGATCAATAAAACGAGTTTAATAATGATAAATATAGAACAGTTATCAGAAGACAGTAATGATTCACTGTATAAATTAAATAGAGGGAATGTGTTAGGAAGTAGTACAACAAGGAAAAATATGATCGTATATAGGGTGATTATTTAAAAAGATTTTATCAAAATAAATTGGGTACTTAGGGCTCGCATGAGCTCTTTGTTTGTTTGAGGCCTATTACTTCACACATACATCCTCTTAGTTCAGACTTGGACTCGGTTCGGATTTCCACAGCGGGATTGGGAAGGCTGTACAGACAAGGTGGTATGGTGTGGAGAGATGAAGTGTGGTGTTAGACAATGATGAGTTGGGAAAAAAAGAGAAAAACTGGGGCACCCATGAGCTTACAGGTAGGGAGCACACCTGAGGAATGCTTATATCAGAAGAGGTAAGTCTGACACTGCCTCTCTCCCATGTAGTTATAAAAGTTGCCACCTTGGCCTTCCATGGCATGGGTCAGCAGTTTGTAAAGAAGTCTAATATGCTGAGTTATCTGTCTGACATTCTAAATGAAGACTTTCCAATGAAATTGTTTTGTCTGGTTTTGGTCCATTAATAATCAGCCAATTGATGAGAAATTCCTGGCTGACTCTCTTTTCATCCTAACACTGTTTATTTAACTCAGTGAACTTCAAATCCACCTATAGCTGATTCAGCGGAGACCGGTTTTTCAAATACCGATTCCTGGGCTACAAACCCAAACCTACTGAATCAGAAATGTTTAGGGATTGGGCCCGTGAATTTTTTTTTTTTTTTTTTTTTTTGTCTGTTCAGATGATTCCAATGTGGCCAGGTTTGGGAACAAATTGAGCTGATATTCATAACTTTCATTTAGAGTTATTGGAAATCTAATTTTTGAGGCTGCTAAAGCATTGTATTAGATTTATATTTATTTTATACATGAATTTGGTAGAACTTATAAAAATATCCCTCTTGCCTTATTAAAAGTCTATGAGAGTAGTTAAATAAATTATTTGAATGAATAGAAACATCAGCATAGGCACTATCTATTAATTAATTTACTGATTGATGAGGATAGGCAGTGATGATAAACAGCTGAAATGTGGAGCGGAATCTAACACTTTCATCACCTTTAATGACTGTTGACTTCAATCATTTCACTCAGCGTGAAATGGACCTTAGAATTTACTGCTTGTTTCTTGAGTACTGAGATGCTGAATACTCAAGGATCTAGGGAACTGTAATAAATATAAAGTATTTTTCATAGGCTGATTTCTTACAGCTAGTTTCACTTAAAAGCTCTCATGAAACTGCATCCAAATATTGGCTTTAAGGTACCAAGAACTGATGGGGGAAAAAATCTGTGACAATGACACATTAAAGTTAGGGCAAATCACTTTGACTTACATGTAACTACATTTCTCTTTCCACAAAATGAGGGTAATAGCAGTTGGGAACTCTCAACTTCACAAGTTGAATTAATAGGGTAATAGCTATAAGCTCACCTGAGCTATGCTGAGCCAAGAGCTCTTAGGAGACATATGTCAGATTAAATTGGTAGTACATTTTAAAGAAGAGATGTAAGAGTGTCAAAACTCATTACTAAATATCTACTACATGTCATTTTTTTTTCTTATTTAGACAGGGTCTCGCTCTGTCATCCAGTCTGGAGTGTAGTGGTACAATCATAGCTCACTGCAGCTTTGACCTCCTGGGATCAAGTGATCCTCCCACCTCAGCCTCCCGAGTAGCTGGCATCACAGGCATGCACCACCATGCCCACCTAATTTTTAAATTATCTGTAGAGATGGGGTCTCCCTAAGTTGCCTAGACTGTTCTCAAACTCCTGGGCTCAAGTGATCCTCCTGCCTTGGCATCCCAAACTGCTGGGATTACAGGCATGAGACACTGTGCCCAGCCATGTGCCATGCATTCTATAAAGCACTGTCTCATAATATTTAGTTTTCTGAAATACTTATTAATAAAAACCCTGTATTTAGACATTCAGGGTCTTTTTAAATTGAAATCAGCACTTTGGGAGGCTGAGACGGGAGGATCACTTGAGTCACTGCATTCCAGCCTGGGTGACAGAGTAAGAGCTTCTCTCAAAATATAAGATAAAATAAAATGGGAACCAAATTTGTCGGGGGAACATACATTATTTTATGTAAGTTCCTGTTAAGAAATGTCTATAGGGATCATGCTAGTTTGGCTGGAGCCAGATAAGCTAGTCTTGAGGTCCTTGGAGATGCAAAGTCCTTTTCTGAGATAAAAATCCTTCAACACCTTATTTACTTTTTTGAATGAATTGTATTATCTTCTTGGGAAGAGGGGCAAAGCTAAATCAAAGGGTCTTATTAGTGTTAGTAAAAGTGTATTCAGGCCAGGGGAGGTGGCTCATGCCTGTAATCCCAGCACTTTGGGAGGCCGAGGTGGGTGGATCATGAGGTCAGGAGATCGAGACCATCCTGGCTAACACGGTGAAAACCCATCTCTACTAAAAATACAAAAAATTAGCTAGGCGTGGTCGTGGGCGCCTGTAGTCCCAGCTACTCAGGAGGCTGAGGAGGAGAATGGTGTGAACCCGGGAGGCGGAGCTTGCAGTGAACCGAGATTGTGCCACTGCACTCCAGCCTGGGAGAGAGAGCAAGACTCCGTCTCAAAAAAAAAGTGTATTCAGAAGGCAATAGATTCAAGGAACACTGGGAAAGTTGATTCACAGAAATAAAAGCAGGAGCAGAAGATTTCCTTGACCATTCTGGGCTAGAGTGAGGGAGATGAGACAGACAATAATTAATAAACATGATGCACTAGTAAAATGTGTTAAAATGCTAAGTGCTATGGTAAAAAAAATAAAGCAGAACAAGGGACTTTAGGGGTGTGTGTGTGTGTGTGCGTGAAGGAGTGAATTACAAATTCAATAAAGTGGTCTGTTTGAGCTTCACTGAGAAAGTGACATTTGAGCAAAGACTTAAGGAGGTGAGGGAGTTAGCCTGGTGAATATCTGGGAGAAGAGCACTCCGGGCAGAGGGAACAGCCAGTGCAATGGTTCTCGGGTGGAAACATGGCTAGAGTGAACCAGGAATAGCAAGGAGGCCAGTGTGGTCAGAAGAGAGCCAATGAAGGGAAGCTAATAGGAAATGATGTCAGAGAATTAGCATGAACTAGGTGATGTACAACTTTGCAAACCGTCGAAATGAGTTTGGCTTTTAATTCTTCATGAGAGTAAGCCATTGGAGTGAGCAGAGCAGAAGAGGAACATCTGGCTTAGATTTTAAAATAATCCTATTAGAGTTTCTGTCATGAGAACAAACTGAAGAGAAAAGAGTGGAGACCAGCTAGGAGGCTACCGGAAGCAATAGATGATAGTGGCTTGCACCAGGATGGTATGGAGGTGGGGATGTGTGAAATGGTTGGAAATCCAGATTCCTATTGAAGGTAGAACCAGTAGGTCTTCCTGACTAATTGGGTGTGGGATGCAAGAGAAAGAGAACAAGAAAATGCTTGCTCCAAGTGTTTGTCCTGCTCTACTGGAAGGAGGTGTTGCCATCAACTGGGATGGGAGATGGGATGGGAGAAGGCTGTGGGTAGAGCACATCCAGAGATTGGGAACATCAGGAGCTCAGCTTGGGTCATGTTGAGTTTGAATTGTCTATTGATCATCCAAGTGGAGATGTAGACAGTTATAGATTTCTGGACTTTAAAAGGAAGCTCTAGGCTAAATATATAATTTGGGAGTTCCTTGCCTTATAGATTAGGATTACCAGATAAAATATAGGAATGCAACAAAGTTTGATTTTCAGATAAACAACAAATAATTTTTTAGGATAAATATGTCCCAAATATATATTAGGTAATGGATTTAATTCCCTGATATAACTATTAGTAGTTATTGTGATTATTATTAATAATTAATACAAACAGTTATTCATAACATAATTAAAATTGTGTATCATATGTAATATTTGGGATACTTTTATAGTAAAACATTTTTTGTTGCTTATCTGAAATTCAAACTTCACTGACCATCCTGTAGCTATATTTGCTAAATTGGGCAGCTCTAACATAGTTGGCATTTAAAGCAATGAGTAAATGTGATTACCAAGGAAGTGAGTGAGATGGGGAATTAAAAAAGATCAATTGCTCAGCCTTGGATCACTCCAACTTTGAAGGTCAAAACTGATAATGGAGCAGCCGGGAACTAGGAAAAAACTCCAGAATGTGTGTTGTCTTGGAAGATAAATAAAGAAGGTATATTGAAAATGAAGGAGTAATCAACTGGATCAAATGCCACTGATTGGTCAAGTAACATGGGGATTGAGAAATGACCACTGGATTTAGCAACATGAGCAGGACTCAACAAGAGCAGTTTCAATGACTGTGAACAAAAATAAAGAAAAATCTATTTAGTGTGGCTTGAGGAAAAAATGGAAGAGAAGACTTGGAGACAGTGAACATAAAACAACTCTTTTGAGAAGTTCTTGCTGAAAAGAAAAGAGGGCTGGTGGGAGAAGTGAGATCAAGAGAAGACTTGAGGAAGAAAAAAAAAAAGATGGGGCCAATAACAGCCTGTTTGAGTTCTGCACTTGTCTCCAGACCAGTGGTTCTCAAATTTTCCTTTCTTTAATTTTGTGTGTGTGTATTTCATTTTATATTACTTTATGTTATTTTTATTGTGGCAGAAAAGAGGGCTGGTGGGAGAAGTGAGATCAAGAGAACACTTGAGGAAGAAAAAAAAAAAGATGGGGCCAATAACAGCCTGTTTGAGTTCTACACTTGTCTCCAGGTCATTGGTTCTCAAATTTTACTGTCTTTGATTTTGTGTGCTTGTGTTTCATTTTATATTAGTTTATGTTGTTTTTATTGTGGTAAGAACACTTATGAGATCTACCCTCAACAATTTTGTAGGTGCACAATACAGTGTTGTTAACTCTAGGCACAATGTTGTACAGCTAGAACTTACTCATCTTGCACAGTGAAATTTTATACCCATCGAACAGCAACTTCCCATATCCCCTTCCTCCCAGTCCCTGGCAACCACCATCCTACTCTACACTTCTAGGAGTTTGACTATTTTTGATACACTATTTAAGTTGAATCATTCAGTATTTGTTCTTCAGCGCCCGCTTTATTTCACTTAACATACTGTCCTCCAGGTTCATCCACGTTGTGACTTATGTCAGGATTTCCTTCTTTATCTAAAGAGCTAAATACTATTCCATTGTATGTATATACTGCAAAGAAAAAGTGGTTCTAATACTTCAGTGTATGCCAGAAGGATTGTGATAACTCAAATTGCTGTGTTCCAGCCTTAGAATTTCTGATTTAGTAGGTCTGGGATGAGACCCAAAAACTTGTATTTCAAAAAAATTCCTAGGATATAACGGATGCTGTCATTTAGGGATCACATTTTGAGAACATCTAGACTTTGCCCTGCAAATAATGTGAACTCAAAATACCTGTTACCACCCGTAAAACAGGATGGGACCAATGCCAAGACACTCAAAATATCCAACTTTCACATAGAGGGTCTCTCCTGGCTGGGATCTGGCCCAAAGTTAGACCCTAATTGTGAATGAGAAGTATAAATATTATCCTAAAAAAATAAGTTAAAAGTCTTGCTTAAATATGACAAGACTGTGAAAATTAACAGAAACATTACATTAGAATTTCTAAAGTCATTTCCATTGAAATCAAGAATAAGAAAACCATGCTGCTTTTACCAGCATTATTCAACATTATTTGGAATGTTTAGCTAATTAAACTAAAAGAAAACAATTGGCATGCATATTGTACAAAAAAGGTAAAATTACATATCTTTGTGTGCAATAGAGAACAGAGAAAGCCTAAGATTTTAATAAGATAAATACTATTACAATTAAAATAAGTTAATAAAGTATCTCAAATCAAGATATAAACAGTACATGAAAATCATTGGTCTTTCTCAATATGAGCAATAACTAGACATGGATATACATTTATTTTTTAAATAACTCATAAAAGCATTATATGTTACTTAGGAATACATATAAAACCATTATGTATTATTTAGGAATGCAAACATATTTTTAAAATATTCAAATGTATAGGAATCATACATACTGGCTTCTAGATACTAGTCACATCTCTAGAAAGGGGGAGGATGAAAGAATGTCATTACATTCTATAACTATGTCAAAATGTTAAAATCTAGTAAGTATGAGAGGAGGGTACAAGTTGCCTTGAATATTATGTTTTATACTCTTCTGTATATTTGAAATTAATAATACAATTTTACATTTGAAATATCTTCTTTAAAATCATAATAAAAACAACAATAATGGCTAAGAAATGTTTTTAATAGTTAAGTAAATGACCCATACAAAAAAAACTATAAAGTCATTTTTAAAGACAGAAAACAAGATCTAAACAAGAGGAGAGACATGCCAGTACTCCAGAAAGGATGGTGTTAATGTTAATCCTTAGAAAAATTAATATATAACTATGATGCAATTCCTGTTAGAATCGCATTGAATTGTGTCTTCGTCCCTTTGGGCTGCTGTAACAAAATACTACAGATTGGATAGCTACTAAACAACATAAATTGATTTTTCATAGTTCTGAAGGCTGGGAAGTCCAAGATCAAGGCACAGGCAGACCAGTGTCTGGTGAGAGCCCATTTCATGGTTTAATTACGGCGCCTTCTTGCTGTGTCCTCAGTGGGGGAAGGGACAAACAAGCTCCCTTGGACTTCTTTTATAAGAGCACGAATCCTATTTATGTGAGCTCTGCCTTCTCAACCTAATTACTTCCCAAAGGCTCTATCTTTTAATACTATCACCTTGGGGGTTAGGATTCCAACATATGAATTTGGAGGGGTCACAAACATTCAAACATGCAAGTCATTTTACAAAACTACATGAAATGAATGTAAAGTTTAAATGAAAAAATAAATGAGCATCCAAGAATAGGCAAGAAAATTATGAAAATAAAAAACAGAAATAGGGAGAATTGCCCTACCAAATATTAACCCATATTATAAAGTCACTGTAATCAAAACAACATTAAGAGATGAATAAAAAATGTATCAGTGGATCAGAAATTGATCCCAAAATAAATGCAATTATATATAAGAATTTGAAATATGGAAAGGGTGCTATTTCAATTAGGTAGGAAAAGATTGATTTATTTTTTAAATATAAACTGGACATCAATCTAGAAGAAAATAAAACTAAATCCACTATCTCATGTTATCCACAAAAGTAAGGGTCTGAAGGTTTAGAAATTTAAATATAAGGAATGAAGAATAGGAACAGCAATGCACAAGAGAGAAATAAATATGTGTTTTATAATATTATGAAAATACACTTAATGTCATTAGACCTCAGGAATAAGCAAACTGAATAAATTGTGGTTTTACCAATAACTTGGAATGTGATGTTGTTTTAAAAAATATTGAGCCAGAGTCTCACTTACTGAGACAGAGAGATGAAAAAAACACATTGCTTAACTGTGATTTTTTTAATCAATCAAAAAATACACTACACATGAATATGCCAATTTTTACAAGTCCATATGAGCATAAGAAAAGATATGGACCAAGGTACATCAAGCTGTTACCATTGCTTAGTTATGGGGTGAGGATGGAAGGGACTGGAAGAAGGTTATTAACGTTCTTATGTATATTTGGATCTATATCACTTTGTAAAATAAGCAGACTTGCTGATGTAATTAAAAATCATCATTTAAAATATTTAGATATATTGAGAAAATAAAAACAAAGGAAGAAATGAATTGGTCTTAAGAGGTATAATGACCATTATCCTAGAGTGGTGGTCCAAGAAAGGAGAGGATGGGGAGAGATTCAATGAACTAGTTATTTACTGAGAACTTGTTAAGCACAGGCAGAATTCCTGGGGCCCAGAAGGATACACGAAAAGGCACAGACCTTACTTTCTATTTGCATAAAATCTGATGGTGGATGAAATTAAAACACTTGAAACCATTTAAATATAATGATGCCAGCCCCTCCAAAACTGTCAGCTTATTCATCTTTTATATAACGGTACTTTCCTTTTCAGTCGATGAAAATGTGAAATTTTCTTAACATGTTATAGGGCTGAAAAATTGACTTGCAAGTTTTAGAATAAGGAGTTGTGGAAATAGCAAAACTTGAAGAGACCTGAAGAAATAGATTAAAACCTGATTGGGGATCTCTTGGAATGTTCTTGAGCAGATGCATTGTGTATGCACTCACTTTGTGGAACAGTGCTTTGCTAAAATATAAATAATTATATTTCTGTAAATTGACTTTTCCCCCCAATTTTAATAATTTAAGTGTTCTGGGCATTAAAATGTGAAGGAATATTAAATTTTGCCTTGAATTTTAGTAGCGTAATCAGAACCATCACTGCAAGAGAGAAGTCAGTTTCTTTGTGTGGCTGCTTGCACAGAAGCTGTGCTCCCATTAGGATCAGGCATAAGAAAGCGTAATTGTCCCTCTGGGTGCTTCTCCCTCTGGGAAGCAGAGGTCAAGATAGGATTAATAACACACAGCTGGCTGCAGTGGCTCACGCCTGTAATCCCTGCACTTTGGGAGGCTGAGGCAGGCAGATCACGAGGTCAAGAGATGGAGATCATCCTGGCCAACATGGTGAAACCCCGTCTCTACTAAAAATACAAAAATTAGCTGGGAGGGCGTGGTGGCATGCACCTGTAGTTTCAGCTACTCAGGAGGCTGAGGCAGGAGAATCACTTGAACCCAGGAGGCGGAGGTTGCAGTGAGCTGGGATCACACCACTGCACTCCTGTCTGGCATAAGAGCAAGACTCCATCAAGAAAAAAAGAGATAGAGAGACAGAGAGAGAGAGAGAGAAGAAAAGAAAGAAAGAAAGAAAGAAAGAAAGAAAGAAAGAAAGAAAGAAAGAAAGAAAGAAAGAAAGAGAAAGAAAGAAAGAAAGAAAGAAAGAAAAGAGAGAAGGAAAGAGAGAGAGAAAGAGAAGGAAGGAGGGAGGGAAAGGGAAAAGAAGAAAGAAAGATGAAAGAAAGAGAAGAAAGAAAGAGAAGAAAGAAAGAAGAAAGAAAGAAAGAAAGAAAGAAAGAAAGAAAGAAAGAAAAAGAAAGAAAGAAAGGGAGAAAGGAAAGGAAAGAAAAAAGAAAGAGAATGAAAGAAAGGGAAAGGAAGGGAAAGGAAAGAAAGGAGGGAGGGAAGGAAGGAAGGAATGAAGGAAGGAAGGGAGGGAGGAAACCAAAGGAGCGAGAGCAGGCAGGGAAACCCTTTAGACTGTGAGAAGGAAGGAGAGAAGGGTGAGAAGAGCCTACCCTCACCCTCTCACTGTGGTACAGCTCTCAGAAAGTCAGCCTGCTCAAGAAGAAACCACAGAGCAAGGAGTTCCTGTGAGAGGAGTCCTGCGTTGGGCAGGAATGGCCGGGCTCTAGTATCCCCACCATGCTCAGTCTTTTAAGAGAACATGGTTTCAGTGTGTGAGTATGCGTGCATGTTGCACAGGGTCCACAAGTTTCTGCAGCTGGAGGCTGTCAGCTAACTACACTCTTCGCAACAAGCTCTCTCTTGAAGGGAGTTCTGAATGTTCTGAATGGCACAAATCCAGGACCACTGCAGTTCACCCTGTGTGAGCTACCTCTCCGTGCATGATCAGGGAGCTGCTCCTCCACAGTTACTGTGAGCTTTGCTTCCTGAGGATAAGCTCAGAAGAGGGAGATCAGATGAACCTCAGCCCCCATCACTGTGATTAGTTTTGGAGTTGCAACTGGCACTCATTTTCTCTCTTCTCCACTGTTTATTCCAACTACCCTTTACCCTTGGCTATTACCTCTGCAAGTCTTGGAGGTTTATTTGGTGATGTGTTCCAGATCACATTACTGCAGGGGCTGAGCCCTGAGTAATCTCTGGCCAAAGTTGCTATACAAGGGAGTCCCTTCACACTACAAGTGGGCATGGGACTACTAAGAGGCACCCAAGTAGGTTACCTGAGCTCTATATGTATGCAATGACTCTGTCCATTATATAAAAATGTTCTTACCTCCTCTTGCTGATCAAGATCAATTACTCCTACCAGGATGGTCATTTCTCTTCTAACTTGCTGGTCTCTGGACACAAAGAGCCCAAGGTGCCCTGGAAGGCTGCCTTAATTTTGTGTTTAATGGAACTCTGGCTTTTCTGCCTGGCTAGAGTGCACCCACTTTGAGGACCAGGAGCTCTAACCCTACAGCCCCCACAGTTGTCCAGCCATGAAGTGAAATGACCCCTGTGAGTCATTGGAATGGATGAAAAGATAGTAGAAAGGAAGGTATTCCTGCCCCTTGGTTCCTGGGTCCGTGCATACTTCTCAATGGGGACACAGCTCCATACCTGAGGACAGACCTCCACAAGTCTCTGGTTCAGCGCATATACTGCATCCTGGAGAATGATACCCACTCTTACAGAGTATTGTGTCTGTGCTGGTGCTGAAGTTGGGCCATTAGAAGGTTATTCCAGTGCTCTTTGAGGCTGGCTGCTTCTGGATGATGTGGCTTGTGGTAGAACAAGTTGGCCCCATGGTCACGGGTTTCCTTTAGTGTGAAGTAGGTATCCTGTTAGATGTTATGTTATGTGGGATTCCATGCCCGTGGAAGAGACATTCCATAAACTCTCAAATAGGAAGCTTAGCAGGCTGAGGCTCCGAAGGCAAGAAATGCAAACTTTTACCAGTATAGCGCCCTATTCTAATGAGAATTAATCACTGAACCTCCCATGATAAAAGGGACCTAATGTAGTCAACTTGCCACCAAATGACAATTTGGTTTCCTCAAGAGATAGCGCCATATTGCAGGATCAGTATTGGTATCCATTGTTGGAAGATCGGACATTTGGAGGCAGCCATAGCTAGATCATGGGAGTTCATGCTGTTGGACCCATCTCTGCTTCCATGGCAGCTTCATTCACGTGCAGGTCATGCTAATTCTGGGGTAGCCAATGACAAAGCCCAGATAATATTGGCTGCCCAAGTCATTTTTGTCTACTTGCTTATTCAGTGCCTCTTCCTTGGAAAATGCTTTCTGGCAGGGTCATCACTTTCTTCAAGTTTCCAAGAACCACCCAGCTGTAAATTTGCCTATCTCCTAAGATCCTTGACAGGGTGTTAAATCCAATGTCCCATAGTGTCCCAAGACTACAAAGTCTTGCTTTTCCAGTCTTATATCCTGGCCTCTTTGATCAAACACCCTCAACATCAAATCCCGGGAGTACTTCCCTTGGCTTCTGCCAGTCTGTGGTGGCTAATTCTTCCAGCCTTTTGGGGATGTAATCTTTTTCTTCCCTTATCAGGCACAGCATGTCCTCAGAAGTGGGGTGCTGGGGTTTAACCACGTTTATCCATCTGGCACTAAGAAAAGAGGTAGTAAACTGAGGAGACTCTTGTTGTGTTGAAGAAAAGAGGCCTCTGCAGTGTCCTCTTTTCTGGGCAAAGCTCTAAACTTGTGGGAGATGGGACACTTCTGCAGCCTCTAATGGCTTGGGAGTTTGCAGGGCCACTGTCTTCAGGGGTCCTTCACCCAGATGTCCATATTCCATGTTTCAGGGTCCCTGCTTTTCTCAGCTAGGGCCCTGACCTTAGCATAGCAGACCTGCCTTGGCTAACCATTCATTGTCTATGTAGTTCTGCAACTCTATTAAGTGTTGACTTTATACCTCAGCTATGTCCACTTTGCACTGCTGAAGACAAGAGATGCTTTGAAAGCTACCAAGAAGGACCTTTGTCTTTCATACTTATTTTTTAAACACAGTTTTATTAAGATAAAATCTACATATAGTAAAATTTAGATGTATAGTTTGATCAGTTTTTGAAAAATGTATATATTAGTGTAACAACCACCACAGTTGAGATAAGGAACATAAGCATCACCCCAAAAAATTCCTTCATGTTGCTCCTTTGTAATTAATCTTCTTGCCAACCCCAGCCCCCAGCAACCACGGTTCTGATTTCTGTCCCTGTGACGTTTTAAAAGTATCACATAAATAGAATCATTCATGAGGTCTTTTGCACCTGCCTCTTTTCATTTTAACACATTTGAGAGTCATTCATGTTGCTGCATGCATCAGTAGTTCATTCCCTTTTGTTTTTAATAGTATAGATGCATCACAATTTGTTTATCCATTCCTCATTAGGTGGACATTTGGGTTGTTCCAGGTTTGGGTAATTATGAATAAAACTTGTGTAAACTTTCACATTCAGGTCTTTGTGTGAAGCTATGCTTTCATTTATCCTGAGTAAATAGCCAGGAATGGGATTGTTGGGTTACATGATAATGTGTATGTTTCAGATAATTTAAAAATACTGCCAAACTGTTTGACAAAATGGCTGTACCATTTTGCATTCCTACCAGTGATCTATGAGAGTTACATTTGTTACACATCTTTGTCAGGACTTTGTGCTATCTGTAGTTTTAATTTTTGCCATCAAATCTATAATACATATATGGTGATATTTTATTCGATTTTGCATTTTTCTAATTATTCATGATATTGAGCATCTTTCCATGTGCCTATTTGCCATCCATATCTCTTGTTTGGGAGCTATTCAAGCCTCCTCCCAATATTTGGCATCTGTCAGGTCTTCCCATTTTTTAAAATGGCTTTTGGTTTTTCACACATAGTTTTCAGTGTTCATTTGTCATAATCCCTTTGCAGAGCATAAAATAAATTAGTAAAATCCCATCAAGTCCATTATCCTTGTACACACTGTTCCCCTCATAATTTTTGAAGGCCTGATTTCCCGAATCACCACCAATGAAAGTTTTAGCAATTAGGCCACCATCTTGTGCCAAAGATTATCCATGCCCCACATTCCATTCCAGAGGAGATCTTCCTTACTAGCCAGAAAGTGAGTGATCCAGTCCCCAAATCTCTTTGACTACCTGCCTTCTTGGATTAATCCTGGTTCCAGTTCGGTCCTCTGGGAAGCAGATGCCAAGATGGAATTAGAAGGGCAAAAAATGTATTGGACAAAACACCTGTGAAAGGTAAAGGGATGAGGGAGCAGAAGTAGGTAGTGCAAATCGTCAGACCATGATGTGGCTCTGACATCTGTGAAAGGAAATGAGGAAGGAAGAAGGGTTGGGTAAGAAGAAGCTCCAACTGAAGTGCAGTCTGAGAAAATCAGCCAGCACAATGGGGAACCTCAGAGTAAATATTGGCCATTAGAAGAGTCCCATGCTGGGCAAAAATGATGAGC
Source organism: Pongo pygmaeus (assembly GCF_028885625.2). Taxonomy (NCBI): domain Eukaryota; kingdom Metazoa; phylum Chordata; class Mammalia; order Primates; family Hominidae; genus Pongo; species Pongo pygmaeus. Next base: position 158,949,682 of record NC_072376.2, on the reverse strand, counting down.
TCTAGTACCCCTGCCTGCTCAGTTATTGACTGGGAACAGCCCATGGGGAGCATGACCTCGGTGTGCACCCTATGGCAAATCCCAAAGGTACTACAGCTCGAGACTGAAGGCTGACTGAACTTATGGCAGATTTACTTTGGAAGGGGCATTTAGATGGCTCAGCTCCATGGCTGCTGCAACTTCACTGGTGGGGAGGATTAAATAGGTAGTGATAGTGGGGGATAGAGTTGAGAGGGAAGGAGACTCAGTGGATGGAGATCAAAGAGACTTTGGGGGAGAGTATAGCAATGTCCAGCAAGAATGTGGTTAGACTCTACTCCAAGTGTTGCATAGTGAAAGCCTTCCCTTCCATCTCCCCACTGAGTCCCCTGTTGTTCTAATATTGCTCTGTCAGGAGGTTAACAGAAAGATCAGTTCTGCTTCAGACTTAAAGGAGGAAAACCTTACAGCTTCACATGAGAATAACTTTGACCCCATTTTACAGTTTAAAAAAACCACAAAAGTACCAAACCCTTAAAATCATGTCTTTAAATAAAACAGTATTCTAGTCTTTTCCATGTCTGACTCATCCTTCACCCAGCTACCAAATATATCTTCCTAAAATATTTCTCTGCACACATGTCTCTTGAATAACCTGTTAACAGGGCTCAAAGCCCCCATCTGACTCTCCAAACTTTTCTACTATTCTTCAATACAACCGTCTGCTCCCAGTCTCCTTTTTAGAAACACAATCACATGTTTCCTCTGCCCTGTCTTTGCTTACAGCATCAGTCTTTCACCAAAGGACCACTACCCAGAGCCAGCCAATAGACGTGGTATGTTTGGCTCATATAGTGTTTTGATTTTTACAAATTCTTGTCAACATTTGAACATCACCAATTTCACAACAAAATTTAGATTTCTCACTTTTCCTGAAAAATTGGAAGACCTGGTAAGACTGGGCCCTCCCCTGGCAGCATTCATTGTTGAGCACAGGAACCCTGTGCAAATGGAACACGTGCTCCCCACAACCACCCCAGCCTGACTCATGTGATGCATGGCTCTAGTAAGCTTTTAAATTTCTTTTCTTTTTTCTTTTTTGGAGACAGGGTCTCACTCTGTTTCCCAGGCTGGAGTGCAGTGGCACGATTATAGCTCACTACAGCCTCAAACTCCTGGGCTCAAGCGATCATCCTTCTCAGCCTTCTAAGTAGCTGGGACTATAAGCATGAGCCACCCTGCCCTGCAGCACTAGTAAGCTTTTGAGTTTGCAACCCCAGCTCTCATTTTCTCCCTGCCTAGAATACACTTCCTGTTTCTCTCCTCTCCCTTCCAAGGCCACCTCCTTTTCTAATCAGGTTCCCTACTCCTCCATTACTGTTCCTCCCTCTGAATGCACTCATTATTTACGTGGCTCCTCTTGCACTTGAGGCTCCTCAAGATTCCATTTGTCTTTGTGTCCTGATTTCTCTAATTCTTTGAGGATGGACCCAGTGTCAAGCACTTAGTGCCCCACACTTAGTAGGGGAACAATAAAGGTGTGTTGTAGTGCTGCCTTTGACACACATGTACATTGTGCTTTTAGAAGTTGCTATAAATGCAACCTGAAACAGCATGAGCAGAAAAGCAGGGCTTCTTGGCTCATGAGCTAGAAATGCAAGGAAGTAGCTGGGGACAACCAGAACCAGAAACCTGAATGCTGTCAGTTCTTGGTTTCTCTCCCACTCTCAAATTCGTTCTTTATTTCTTCCACAGATTTCTGTGTCTGAGTCATTGTTGCCTACTATCTACTGCAGACAGGATTTTTCACACAGAAGACATACCTGCTGACAGCTCTGGGATTGCTTTCACAAAGCTCCATTCCTCTATTCAATTCAAAAACTTTCAAAACGGGACTCAGACTGGCTTGATGGAATCATATGCCAACCCCTATGTATAGGAGATGGGATACTACCACAGATAAACCCAAATGCAAAAGGAGCAAATTTGTAAAACGAAGGTGATGCACTTCCTAGAAGAAAGGAGGGGCTGGGCACGTTGGCTCTCATCTGTAATCCCACCACTTTGGGAGGCTAAAGAGGACTGATTGCTTGAGCCTAGGCGTTTGAGACCCGCCTAGGCAACATAGGGTGATCCTGTCTCTACCAAAATAAATAAATAAATAAATAAATAAATAAATATTAAATTATCTGGGTGTGGTGGTGCATACCTGTGGTCCCAGATACCCAGAGAGCTGAGGGAGAAGGATCGCTTAAGTCTAGGAGGTCGAGGCTGCAGTGAGTTATAATGATGCCACTGAGCCCCAGCCTGGGTGACAAAGTTAGACCCTGTCTCAAAAAAAGAAGAAAGAAAGAAAGAAAGAAAGAAAGAGAGAGAGAGAGAGAAAGAAAGAAAGAGAAAGAAAGAGAGAGAGAAAGAAAGAGAGAAACAAAGAAAGAAACAAAGGGGAGAGAAAGAGAAAGAAGAAAAGAAAAGCAAAGCCAAGGAAGGAATGAAGAAGGAGGAAGGAAGGAAAGAGAGAAGGAAAGAGAAATATAGGTAGAACACATTAGAAGATGTTCACAGGGTTAGAACACATTGAAAATAATTTTTTTGTTTTTTCTGTATGAGCAATTTATACCACTTACATATCAGTTAAATTAAGTATGATTCATGACTTCCTTTTTTATTGTAGTTTGGAGAACTTTTCTTTCTATTTATTTCTGATTTTATTTTAATTTTAGCAAAGAAATTCATGTACTTAGTTTACAAAAGTCAATCATTATAAGTCTTTAATTTAAAAGAGAAAAAAAATCCCCTCTCTATCCTGATTTCTGCTCCCAGAGGAAACATTTTCAAATCTTTCAGCCATCACTTCTATATTTACCTTCATATTCTTAAATAACATTATTGCATTGCTATGCCTCGATCTTTAAGCCTTTAGACATAATGTATTAGCTTTCTAATCTGGAAGTTGAGTCTCCAGCTTTCTTTCTACTCCCTCCCCCTTGCACACTATACAGATGATTCCCAACTTATGATGGTTTGACTTTAAATTGTTCTGCTTTATGATGGTGTGAAAGCAATACACATTTCAGTAGAAACCATATTTCAAGTACCTATACAATCGTTCTGTTTTTCACATTCAGTACAGTATTCAATAGATTATATGAGAAATTCACCACTTTATTGTAAAATAAGCTTTGTGTTAGGTAATTTTCCCAACTGTAGGCTAATGTAGGTGTTCTGAGCACATTTAAGGTAGGCCGGGCTAGAATAAGCTATGATGTCTGGTAGGTTAGTGTATTAAATGCACTTTTGACTTACAATATTTTCTAATTAATGATGGTTTTATTGGGATGTAACCCAATCATAAATGAAGGAGCATCTGTACTCCTTACATGGTCCCAATAGAGTTATTACACAATTTTGGTTGAAGTCATTCTTATGACCATGAAAATATTGTTAACAGTTGGGGCATGTGATCATGTTTTATCTTTTGTTGTCTAATTGTTTTGTTTCCTACAGAAAACCACCCCACTACTTTTCTATGTGACTCTCACATATCAGCTCCAAGCTCTATAAAACTGTATCAGTCTCCTTCACATGACCAAATGCATCAGGCAATCTCTCAGTGTTATTCTTTACCCTTGACTACCTTCCTCCTGCACCTGCTGCCCTCCTGCTAGGCTGGCTGCACAGCTATGGCCCCAGGACTTCCTGTCACCATCACCCTGGGAATTCCCCTTGCCTCTCTTCCGTGTTGGATGCTCCGTTTCCTCTTTCTTGGGTTATTATGTCATATTGGTGGAGCACATCCTCCAGGAGCTTCCTGAAAAAGAAATTGAAGGGAAATTTGTAGAGACCTTGCATGACGTAAAATGCAATTTCTACCCTCAAGCTTGATTGATAATCTAGATATGAAGAGAATTATAGATTAGAAATATTTTCCAGCAAATTTTTAAATTTTTAAAGGCACTGCTATTTTGTTTCCTTACTTGAAGTATAAGAAAATACCTCAGGGAAGTGAAGGAACAGGCTGCTGAGGTAAGAGCACTCCAGATCATGGATGTCCAGTGCAAAGAGCCTGGGGTGGGGCAGAAGCAAGCCTGGCATTGTGGAGGAACAGATGGTCTGGGTAAGCTGGACCAGGGTTTGTGAGGGGGAGAGAGGTAAGATGTGGATTGCAAGAAGTAGTCTGTGGCCAGATTATATCAAGCTTTGGAGGCTTTTTATAAGGATCTGGCTTTTATCCTGAATAAGCTAGGGAGCCAGTGAAGGGTTTTGAGCAGAGAAGTGTCATGATCTAAATCATATGTTTAAAGCATCAGACTGGCTGCTGTGTTGAGAATAAACTGGTGGGCTAAGGCAGCAGGAGGAAGACCAGTTAGGAGGTGATTGCAGTAAGTCAAGCAAGTGATAATGGGCTTGTACCCAGCTAGTGGGGTTCCAGTTAGTGATGTTGAAAGTGTTGAAAAGTGTTCCATTTCTGCTTTTTTGTTTAATGTGAAACCAACAGGATACGCCAATGATTGTAAAGAATATGATGATGATATAGGATAAAGGAAGAGAGGAGTTAATTAAATATGACACCGATGTTTTTATCCTGAACAAATGGAAGGAAGGAATTGCTGAAATAGAGACGTCTCTGAAGAGCAGAAGCTGTTTTGAACATTGCAGTTTGAGATACCTATTAGACCTCTGCTTGGAGGTCTCAAACAGGTAGCTGGATATGGGAGTCTGGGGTTAAGGAGAGGGGTGTTCGCTAGATATATAAGCTTTGAAGTCATCAGCCTATAAATATTGACAAAACAAGTGAGGTGGCAGAGGAGTTAGTGAACATAGAAAAAAAAGAGGTCTGAGGGTTGAGATCTGAGGCATGCCCATATATTAAAGATTAAAGATCAGAGGAAGAATCCACGAAGGAGATTGAGAAGGAGTAGTCAGGGAGGTAGAAAGCAAGCCAAGAGACTGTCTCAAGAAGAAGGGAATGATCAACTGCTGACTGATTAAGTAAGATAAGGACTGAGACTTAGCAACATGGAGGTCATCAGTGATTTTTGACTAGCTCAACCTGTGAGAGTGAAAACATGACTGAAGTGAGTTCAAAGGGAATTGGAGGAGTGGTCTTAGAGGCAGTGAATGTAGTCAGTCCTTTAAATTTTGTCCTGAAGCGAAGTCGAGATATGATATAAGGAAAAGATTTTCATTTTTCCAGTGAAAGACAATATAGCACATTTGCTTGCTGGTGAGAGTGATCCAAGAGAGGAGGAAAAAACTGATAAAAGACAGGCAAAGAAGGGACAAAGTACAATCACTAAAACTTTCAAGGAAGGGGAAGAAACTAAGACTATAAGTAGAGGGATCGTATTAGCTCAGGGGATGGAACATGTGTGTCCTGTAGCACGCAGGGTGCACTAACAGATGCAAGTGAATGTGGTGATGGGAATGAGCAGGGACATTTTCAGGTTGCTTTAATTTTCTTAGTGAATTTGGAGGTAAGGGCATGAACTTGAAATGAGGGTGGAAAAGGAGATATTGTAGGAAAAGATACAAAATAGTCATTTAGGAGGGTGGGAGAGGAACTAAACAAGGAGAATGGAGCAGTACATAGACTAGGAGGATGTAGTAGGATTGCTGACTAGCACAAAAGTCTCACCGGAGGTGAGTGATAACGAGTTTAAAACAGGACTGCCTGGTTTGGATGCGGATTTTCTCCTGCCATCTTAAGCTGCATGCATGTGCAAACACCATGTGCGGGGAATCGAATTAAGCCAGGATTGGGTCCTTTTCAAGAAAATACAATGAAAGGAGAGAAGGGCAAGAGAGTTGAAAGTGTATGCAAGGGAATTTATACTGATGGACTGTAGAATCTACACAGGGTAAGGACGCGAGGTGAGTGTGGGACAGTGAAAAGGTGGTGGTTTCAGATAAACTAATTTTCAGTCCCAAAGGACCAGAAATATTTTAGGAATTGGGATGTTAGTGGGAATAAACTATTAGCTTGGTGCAAAAGTAATTTTCTTGTTTGTTTGGTTTTGTGTTTGTTTGTTTGTTTTGCCCTTACTTTTGCACCAACCTAAGAGGAAAAATCGGTGGTTATGGTCAGAAAGTAGGAAGCTTGAAGTTGAGATTATCAAGTTAATATCAGTACAGTCATTGGTAATGATAAGGTCTAGGATCTAAGCAATGGGAAGAAAGAAGCTGGCTGAAGAAATGATGGAAAATAATTAAATAATTGAAGAAAAAGAAGTCAAGGCACTGAGAGCATGTTCGGTTGGCAGAAATTCCATGACAGCATCTACAAGGGCATATTGGAGAGAGTGAGGATAAGCTTGGAGTTTTCACTTGAACTTGTTCTCATGAGCCTGATGAATCTGGAGAATCTTATCCTTCTGTTCTAGGGAAGTTTTAAAATTCTCTTTTATAATTTCTCCCCTCTGTTTTCTACATTTTGTCTTTCTTAAAGTCCTGTTAGTAAATGATGGTCTCCTAGTTCAATTCTCTGATTTACTTGACTCTTCCATTTTTCCATCCCTTTGTCTTTTTACTTAGTTTCTTGAAGACTTACCTTCCAGCCCTTTTATTTAATCTGTTATTTCTGTTACCCTATTTTCATTTACCAAGAATGATTTCTTATGCTCTGTATATTCCTTTTTTCATGTAACCACACATTCTTATTTTGCAGATGTAACATTTTATCTTTACGTTTAATAATACGTTTAAGTGTTCTTTTCATTGCACTCTTTGTTACTCCAAGTTGCCTTTATTCATTTGTTTGTTTATTTTAATCTTTAATATTTTATGTTAGAGACTTTCCTCACATGTCTGGTGATACTTGATGGTTCACACTTAAGAATGAGGCACTTAAAAAGTGAATGGGAAGCTTTGTGTGTATTTGCATTGTTTGTCAGTTGCTACTGTTTACTGTAGAGCAATCAGTCAGGCACCTGGTCATTTCATTGGGAGACTTAAAATGTCAGTATATAAGTCTTTTCTCCAATCAGTTGGTTTTGTCAAAGGGGACTCTTCTAATTCCCTGCCTAGGGAATATAAATCTAGTTGCCAGTGCCCTAATTGCAAGTGAAGGAAAAAGGGTGGGAGTCTCACTAATTAGTATATGGCATATAGACTTGACCTTGATCATCCTTTTTCAGCCTTACTCCTATCCTCTACAAAACATGGTATCACTGGGTCTGAAAATCCCTGGCTCTATTTCTCTAGAAATTAAAGCAGTTGCCTGCTGGGCTGGTTGGTGTACAGAAGAGGAAAAGGATTCTGAGGGGTCATCTCCAGTCCCATTTTTTTCAGCCCCAGCCTGCATCCCTTTCTACAGAAGTAACAACAATTTCCAGTTTCTGAGCCTTTCCAGGGTTGTACAGTAGGTATTCATTTGCTTTTTGATATTTTCCACAGCAAAGCAAACTTTCTTGCTGCTCTGTTAACTTCGTTACCACTCACCCGTCTGCCTTCTGTCTTCCAACATTTTGTTACTAGCTCTTGTCTGCTGTTGCCTCTTCTGTTCTCTTTATCCTTCCAGGTTTTATAAGATTGTTTTTATTCCTTTTCAGTCATTTCAGAGAGGCTTCAGGATGGAGTTGTGATAAACGCATGTGTTCAGTCTACAATGTTTAACAGGGACCGCCTCCTGATTTTTTCATTTGAATTACTGAGGAGTAGGTAGTAGACTATCTTGATGCCCTTCCTCACGTCCCTTTGACTCTGAGTTGACCTGCAGCTGCAGTGAACACTCCCTAAGGATGCTGATGGCTTCCCCCATCAAGCACCTGCCTCATTCTGCTTCTCCAAGGATTTCCTCCAGTACACCAAGAGCTTGCCCAACACTCACAAGGTATCCTGGAATTGCTGGGGAAGAATGAGGATCAGTAGATTAATAGCAACTGTCCCATACCTTGGTGGGACTATTATTAGGCATTCTGCTTGGTTCCTCAGAGGTCCCAAATGGGATTGAACCAAAGTTGCCCACAGTAAAAACCCATTCACCAATTCAATTTTCATTTCACCTCTCTCAATTTGCACACTCACTCACTTGTTCTCCCTGGGATACTCTCCAAGATAAACTCCTGTATCCAAAGCTTTGTCTCAAGGTCTGATTTGGGAGGAACTCAAACTAAGATAATAGGTACTGGAAGTGACTACAGAAAGTATATTCTCAATGGTATGGAGGCAACAAAAACCCCATTAATGGTGGTGAGTAAGGTGGTGACAAACCCTGGCACTTTGAAGAATTTCAATACCCACAATTGACCCATGGTGTATTTGGATGAGGTAAAGATGAAAGGAGATGCTTACCTTATGCAATAGTGCTAACTCCTGAAAGACACAGGGCTGTGATAATCACAGGAATTGAAGAGTTGTCTTGTTCTTGTTAACTCCCCTAGAAGAATTGGGAAAAAAAGAAAGATAGGTTTACAACATCCAACTATCCATTCAGAGCATAGCAATGAAAGCCAGAAGGTCTCCTTGAGAGGATCTAAAGAGACCCCCATTTCCTGCAACCAGAGGACAGGCTGTTCTTAAAAAATGACATTCAGGGGTTCATTGCAAGAGGAATTGAACTACAGAGCAGATTAAAGACACAGTCCAGGCAGGCCTCTCATGCAAAAGTCAAAGCCCTAGAGGAAGGAAATGGTCCTTAAAAACTACTGGGATGCAGGCAGGCATCTGGATAGATGTGCTAGATAACCTTGAACCCCTAGATTCCCTGAACAACCCCGGCTAGCAGGAGTATCCTGCACCCTGTTACTTGAACAGAACAGCTTACCATTGCCTAGAGACTCTACACAATCCTCCTCTGAAGCAGACACCTCCAAGATTACTTCAAGGTCTGCTACTGCCTGCCCTCATTGCCTCTATTCCAAAAACTGAGAACAAGTCTCAGCATGCCCTGAGCAGGGTAGCACAGTTCTTGCTGTGAGAGATGTGACAGATTGTATTTTCTAAAGAAGGCTGCAACCATGTCTCTCATCCCAAATGCTCTTCTACAATGCAAACTTGTCACTCCGCTACCAAGAGATGAAATCTAATTTCAATGCCCTTGAATCAAAGCTGGACTTTACTTGCTTTGACCTGTAATATACAGAAGTGGTGCTGTGTGATTCTTACAGCTAAGTCATAAAAGGTGATGCAGCTTCTGCCTTGTTCCTGGGGGCATTTGCCTCTGTGGGATTGAGCTACTACATAAGAAGACCACTACCTTGAGGCTGCCATGCTGGAAGAAAGTAAAGCCACATGAAGAGCAAGTAAGCTGGTTGCTTTAGCAAGATCCTTCATATTGATAGTGAATGTGCACTTCTGTCTTTCTCTTGTGAATGCAAACCACTTTTTCAATAGTCTCACGCTAAGTGCCAAAGATTGTTGTTTTTGTTGAATGCATTCTCTTTATCATTCACCACCTGGCCCTAGGAATTTGGTCGGTGATCCTCGTTTCTGTTACAGTATAGTCTTCAGTGACCTTGATCATCTTGACATTCTATAGAACATCATCCTGGCCCATTATATTAATGAGAAAATAATAACTGAACTTGGTTTTTAGAAGGAGCAAGTATACTGGTTTTAAATACTTCATGCTGAAGGAATGAGAGATAAGCCCTACAAAGTTTTGGAAGTCTGCCACATCAGGGAATATTTTAGGGGCCCAAAGATCCAGGAGTATGTTGAGACACCCTACTCAAAAGAATACTTTGCATTTCCTACCACTAAGAGAGAGGCACAGCACTTGGTGAGCTGCTTTGAATTCCTGAGGCAAAAAATAATAATAATAATAAATACTACCCATGAGAATAATGTTCTGATCTATTGTCTCAGAAGACTATTGGCTTTGAGGGGGTCTGAGAGAGTATCTGAATAGCCTTTTAAAGGCTTAAAAAGGCATTGGCTTAGGAATTGCACCTTGCATGGCTAGGTCATTGTCCTCGAGGATACAGCATGTTTGTTGAACCAGTGATCACCATAAGCAATCACTGTGCTGTTTTCCCAGCATTTGGAATACACAGGAATGATAATTAAAGGATACAAGTAGGACTGACTTAAACACACTCCCTTTGACCCATTAGTGGAAATTATGTTTTTAATTCTTACAACTTTAGTCTCTTCCTGATTAAAAGCCTTGGTCTCAGGGTGTGTGTACAGAGGGAGACAGTAAGCATTCCACTGCATCAATGCAGTGCCATCTGAGGATTTGGGCATCTCCATACTGACAGGTCAGCAGGCAAAAATGGGAGTACTATACTGGCAGGGATACCTGACTAATTATCTTGAAGAGTTGGAGTTGCTGCTACATAATGGGCCCAGAGAGGAAGATGTCTAGAACTTGGGGGAATCACTCAGGCTCCCCTTAGTGCTTCTCTGTCTGGCGATAATAGCAGAGAAGCCATTGAAGTAGCCATGTCCTCACAAGGACAAGGTAATCAAGGCCCAGCCACTCAGAGATGAAGGTCTGGTCATTCACTGAGCAAACAGTGATGACTAGTGGAAGTGCTAGCCAAGGATTCAGGAAATCTAGAAGAAGTAGAATTGGAGAGAGGTGATGAGTATAGATTATAGCCTTGGGACCAGCTGCAGCAGTGAAGATTGTGACTTGTTCCATATATTCTTCTATTTTCAGTCATTTTTGGAGATTGCAGCCAGCTACAACTCTGAAATGTCAGTAACAGAGCAAACTCAGGGTGGGCATGAGAGGATCTGCTGAGAGCAAGGAATGAACATGGTAGTCACTATTGATACCCTGCCCATGGCCCCCAGCTCACCTGTTAGCTCCCCGGCAGCTTGCAAACATGTCTATACACACTGCCATCTTCCTACCACGAGTGCCATAACTCTCTGCTTCTCTGCTGAGGCCCTTCTCAGCTCACAGTGTGAGTAGCCTGCAAGTACTAAGGGCATAATGCCTCAAAGGTCAACCTTTAATCAACAAGGTTCAAGAGTCAGAATAGTGAATTCCTTCTGAGATACATTCTTTCCGGTTTCTCAGAGGCTCCCCAGAGGAAGTGAGCTCCAGTTGCTTAGGAAAAATGGAACCTACTCATTAAGGCACCCCCTTTTTACTTTTCTCCTTTCTTTCTCTCCCTTTCCCTACTCCATCCCATGAAGTCCCTGGGATCACCAAATAAACTATCTGTAATCAAATCTTTATCTCACTCTGCATTCTGGGGAACCCAAACAAAGATGGTAAGTTTGCCTATCTACATTTATGTCTTATTTGCTACAAGTATTACTAGTAATTTTCTTGACAAAAGTAATATGATTTCCGCTGATAGGCCAAAATAATACATATTTATAGTGATAACTGCAGCAAAAATGTGAAGACCAATTTTAAAAAGTACTTTCACTAGCTTAAGAAAAATGAAGAAATTGAACTTTTAAAAAACGCAGTAATACTTCCTAACACGTTATGAAGAGGAATATTTTCATAACTGTAGAAATGGTTGGTAGGGCTGTCAACTATCCAAGGATTATATTGAAATAGCTGTCATTGGCCAACTACTATGACTAATGAAATCAACATTTTCACCATGCAGGCAAAATAAACGTCATGAGTCAAATTTAACAGGTATATGTTTTATCCTTTAAAAGTTGTTGAACTATCTCGGTTACTCAACCATTAATTTTTCATTTTACAACAGAGTTTTCACATACACAAATACACATACACACACATTTGCATTCAGACATACATGCACACATCTTTTAGTATTTTAAATATTTTCAAAGTGCAGCTCTACAGACTCATGCATTTTAACTTTGGTAATGCATGCAGTATTCCCTTTGTAATGCAGCTTATGAAGAAATCCACGCTGGGGGCAAGTATATAGTAATTCTTTATCTCCTGCATATATTAGGAAACCCTCCAGGAGGGATATTACTAAGACAAATTTTAGAAAGACCTCCACATTCACAGAGACAAAAATATCAGTGGCATCCTGAAAAAGCCAATGAGTGATCAAAAATCAGAAATAAACAAGCTTTGTTCATTTTAAGCCATTAAATATTTGTTGAATAAATCCTGTTTTGTTTTCACTTTTGATGGGATGTTAGTTTGTGAAATCAAATGATACCCAGATTCTTTCTTCCCATAGGCTTATGAATACCCAAATATGGCATATTTGACTCCATATACAGGCTTTGTTGAACATGGATTGTTTTCATCTACCTTTCTCCATTTCAATCACATGTTTCTAGTGTGAACTTCTAATTATGGACTCCTGATCTCTCTGTTCCAGTCAAAGGGCAGGAATGTGGTTAATTACCATGCATCATGCACTGTCTTTAGTGATTATTCTAAGAGGCTATGAAAGGTAAACCAATCAGAGGCCTTCACCAGGATTCTGAAGTGTAGCTCCACAGGGAAGAAGAGCTTTCTTTGCTAATGATGATGTCTAGAAGCAGCCATGTAACTCCACCCCATGGAGACAGCTGGTATAGAAGAATGAAGCCAAATTGTAGGGACAGGTGATACCAAGTGTAAAGTCCTCAGTTCTAGAGTTGGAGAATCCCACTGCCCAACTCTGTGCACCCTGTCTTCTGGGGTTTGGTTGTTCCCTTCACAAGCTTTCTGGGAGCACCTCTTGTATCTTTCTCCGTATTCCTCCATGGAGCTCAAAGTAAGCCACCTTGGGTTTCCACTGTTTACAACCAAGAGCTCTGATATATGTGCTGCTTTTACTTTTGCTGTTTTATCAAATACTTACAAACTCAACTGCTTAATTAGGCAAAGCATTCTGTTGCTTTTCCTTTTTGATATCTCAGTAATTGATTTCTAAAGAAGAGATGGCATCTTGCTGGGATTGTTTTCACCTATTGCTCTTTCGCCCAGCCCCACCCAGCTCAGATATTGACTAAAGCTGTTCAACTCAGCTGGTCTGGCTAGAGAGTACAGGGGTAGGTGCACACCATGGCTCAGGTGCAATAACAACCTTAGCTTCCCAAATTGTAATGTCAGGTTACCAATGCCGAGATGCGTTGGGATTGCCTAAGTGATTCCCTGGATACACTCACCTTTTTACCCAATGATAAAAATGAGAGATCTCAACAAAATAGCTCTTATCTATTATGCTGCAGACTGACAATTCTTTTGTTTGTTTGTTTGTTTGTTTTTTTGAAGACAGTCTCACTCTGTTGCCCAGGCTGAAGTGCAGTGGTGCAATCTCCACTCACTGCAACCTCAACCTCCTGGGCTCAAGTGATTCTCCCACCTCAGCCTCCCGAGTAGCTGGAACTGCAGGCATGCACCACCAGGCCCAGCTCATTTTTGTTTTTTGTATTTTTTGTAAGACGGGGTTTCACTATGTTGCCCAGGCTGGTCTTGAACTCCTGGGCTCAAGCGATCCTCCCACCTTGGCCTCCCAAAGTACTTGGATTATAGGCATGAGGCACTGCACCCAATCAACAATTCTTAAAACTATTTTTAGTTACAATTCTGAAGACAGGGCTCAATGTTGGTTTTAGGGGTTTTATTTTATATTTTGCTGACTACTCACCCTTTTAAAAATCATTTTAGAGCAATTTTGAGGATGTAGAAATGTCAACTGTTATTTATTTGTCATTGTCTCCAAATTTTAGGTTTAAAAGAGGCAGTAGGTGATTGGCCTAGCTTGGGTCACGTGGCCTCTCTTCACTAGGAGGTGCAGGGCACACCCAAAAAGTTATCCATTGGGGAGTGTAATGCTCTAAGGGAAATCGGATGCTGTTGGTAAGGGGAATAGACACTAAGCAGTAAAATAACCACAAATGCCCACTACAGTGAGCATATGAGAGTATTTTCACTAGAGCTAAGCAGAACATAACTGGATATTAACCGCTTCCTAAAATACCACATTCACCTGCAATATGCAAAGAGCTGGGACTACTTCTCTTGAACTTCCCACTTTCGTTTTTCTTTTCTTTTCTTTCTCTTTTTTTTTTTTTTTGAGACTAGAGTTTTGCTCTTGTCCTCCAGGCAGGAGTCCAATGACATGATCTGCAACCTCCGCCTCCCAGGTTCAAGCGATTCTCCTGCATCAGCCTCCCAAGTAGCTGGGATTACAGGCACCCACCAACATGCCTAGCTAATTTCTGTATTTTTAATAGAGGCAGGGTTTCACCATGTTGGCAAGGCTAGTCTCGACCTCCTGACCTCAAGTGATTCTCCTGCCTCGGCCTCCCAAGGCGCTGGGATTACTGGTGTGAGCCACTGTGCCCGGCCCCACACTTTGATTTTTCACCTCATTTAGCCTAAGGCAGGATTCCTGGTTTCTATTTTCCCCCCTTATTATTTTTTTCAGAAAAAAAAAAAACACATTTTCTCAAAATTTCAGAAGAAAGCCTTTCTTTAAAATATTACCTTACTAGATTTATCTTGTCCAATGTGGAAAGCTATGCATTATATACTGCTAAGTAAAAACAAACAAGCAGCAGAATAGTATAAAATCTCATTCTGATAATTTTAAAACATTATTTAGAAAATTTTTTTGGAGACAGATACTCATTATGTTGCTCAAGCTGGAGTGCAGTGGCTATTCACAGACATGACCATAACACACTACAGCTTCAAACTCCTGGCCTCAAGAGATCCTCCTGCCTCAGACTCCCAAGTAGCTAGATAAAACATGTTAAATTGCAAATATAACTGAATATATACTAAAAAGTCTTCTTCATAGATACTCACCAAACATGTAATGCTGGTGTGATAAGCAGAATAATGCCCCCTCAAATATGTCCACATCTTAATCTCTAGAATCTTTAGATATGTTACCTTACATGGCAAAAGGAACTTTGTGGATATGGTTAAACTAAGAATCTTGAGACGGGAAGCTTAGCCCAGATTATTCAGGTGGGCTCAATGTAATGGCAAGGGTCCCTGTAAGTGAAAAAGAGAGGCAGAAGAGTCAGTTTCAGGGTGGTATAGTAGGAGAAGGATTTGACTCCCATTACCAGGTTTGAAGATGGAAGGAAGCCACAAGCAGAGGTATACAGGCAACCATAGGGGCAAGAAAAGGCAAGGAAACAGATTCTCCCTTAGAGCCCCTAGAAGGGAACTCATTCCTGCCAGCACCTTGAGTTTTGCCCAGTGAGACCCATTTCTGATTTCTGACCTCTAGAACTAAATAATTTGTTGTGTGTGTTGTTTTTTTAAGCCACCAAGTTTGTGGTAATTTATTATAGCACCAATGGAAAATGGATGCAGGTGGTTAATCTTGGGTAGTGGGTTTTTTGGGGGAGGGATGTAGAAGGAGAGACCAAAGGACATTAATACTTCCAAGCTGAAAATTTTTGCAAGCATGTACTATTTGTGAGGTCTGTTCCAAAATGGCTGAATAGGAACAGCTCAGGTCTGCAGCTCCCAGCATGATCGAAGCAGAAGAGGTGATTTCTGCATTTCCAACTGAGGTACCTGGTTCATCTCATTGGGACTGGTTGGACAGCGAGTGCAGCCCACAGAGGGCGAGCCAAAGCAGGGCAGGGCGTTGTCTCACCTGGGAAGCACAAAGGGCTGGGGAATTTCCCTTTCCTAGCCAAGGGAAGCCATGACAGAGCGTACCAGGAAAATCGGGACACTGCCACCCAAATACTGAGCTTTCCCAACAGTCTTAGCAAATGGCACACCAGGAGATTATATCCTGCACTTGGCTCAGCAGGCCCCATGCCCACAGAGCCTTGCTCACTGCTAGCAGCAGTCCAAGATCAAACTGCAAGGAGGCGGCCAGACTTGGGGAGGGGCGTCCGCCATTGCTGAGGCTTGAGTAGATAAACAAAGTGACCAGGAAGCTCAAACTGGGTAGAGCCCACCGCAGCTCAACCAGGCCTGCCTGCCTCTGTAGACTCCACCTCTGGGGGCAGGACATAGCTGAACAAAAGGCAGCAGAAAGTTCTGCAGTCTTAAACGTCCCTGTCTGACAGCTCTGAAGAGAGCAGTGATTATCTCAGCATGGTATTTGAGCTCTGAGAATGGAAAGACTGCCTCCTCAAGGGGGTACCTGACCCCGAGTAGCCTAACTGGGAGACACCTCCCAGTAGGGGCCAACTGACATCTCATACAGTCGGGTGCCCCTCTGAGATGAAGCTTCCAGAGGAAGGATCAGGCAGCAATATTTGCTGTTCTGCAATATTTGCTGTTCTGCAGCCTCTGCTGGTGATACCCAGGAAAACAGGGTCTGAAGTGGACCTCCAGCAAACTCCAACGGACCTGCAGCTGAGGGACCTGACTATTAGAAGGAAAACTAACAAAGAGAAAGGAATAGCATCAACATCAACAAAAAGGACATCCACACCAAAACCCCATCTGTCAGTCACCATCATCAAAGACCAAAGGTAGATAAAACCGCAACGATGGGGAGAAACAAGAGCAGAAAAGCTGAAAATTCTAAAAACCAGAGCACCTCTTCTCCTCCAAAGGACCGCAGCTCCTTGCCAGCAATGGAACAAACCTGAATGGAGAATGACTTTGCGAGTTAACAGAAGTAGGCTTCAGAAGGTCAGTAATAATAAACTTCTCCAAGCTAAAGGAGGATGTTCGAATGCATTGCAACGAAGCTAAAAATCTTGAAAAAAGATTAGACGAATGGGTAACTAGAATAACCAGTGTAGAGAAGACCTAAAATGACCTGATGGAGCTGAAAACCATGGCATCAGAACTACGTGATGCATGCACAAGCTTCAGTAGGTGATTCGATCAAGTGGAAGAAAGGGTATCACTGATTGAAGAACAAATTAATGAAATGAAGTGAGAAGAGAAGTTTAGAGAAAAAAAGCGTAAAAAGAAATGAACATCATCGAGCCAAGATAGCCGAATAGGAACAGCTCCGGTCTACAGCTCCCAGCGTGAGCGACGCAGAAGACGGGTGATTTCTGCATTTCCATCTGAGGTACCGTGTTCATCTCACCAGAGAGTGCCAGACAGTGGGCGCAGGCCAGTGGGTGAGTGCACTGTGCGCCAGCCGAAGCAGGGGCGAGGCATTGCCTCACTCGGGAAACGCAAGGGGTCAGGGAGTTCCCTTTCCAGGGGTGACAGACTGCACCTGGAAAATCTGGCCACTCCCACCCAAATACTGTGCTTTTCCGACGGGCTTAGGAAATGGTGCCCCAGGAGATTATAGCCCACACCTGGCTCAGAGGGTCCTACGCCCACGGAGTATCGCTGATTACTAGCACAGCAGTCTGAGATCAAACAGCAAGTCGGCAGCGAGGCTGGGGGAGGGGCGCTGGCCATTGCCCAGGCTCGCTTAGGTAAACAAAGCAGCCAGGAAGCTTGAACTGGGTGGAGCCCACCACAGCTCAAGGAGGCCTGCCTGCCTCTGTAGGCTCCACCTCTGGGGGCAGGGCACAGACAAACAAAAAGACAGCAGTAACCTCTGCAGACTTAAATGTCCCTGTCTGACAGCTTTGAGGAGAGCAGTGGTTCTCCCAGCACTCAGCTGGAGATCTGAGAACGGGCAGACTGCCTCCTCAAGTGGGTCCCTGACCCCTGACCCCCGAGCAGCCTAACTGGGAGGCACCCCCCAGCAGGGGCAGACTGACACCTCACACGGCCGGCCAGGTACTCCAACAGACCTGCAGCTGAGGGTCCTGTCTGTTAGAAGGAAAACTAACAGAAAGGACATCCACACCAAAAACCCATCTGTACATCACCATCATCAAAGACCAAAAGTAGATAAAACCACAAAGATGGGGAAAAAACAGAGCAGAAAAACTGGAAACTCTAAAAAGCAGAGTACCTCTCCTCCTCCAAAGGAACACAGTTCCTCACCAGCAATGGAACAAAGCTGGACGGAGAATGACTTTGACGAGCTGAGAGAAGGCTTCAGATGATCAAATTACTCTGAGCTACGGGAGGATATTCAAACCAAAGGCAAAGAAGTTGAAAACTTTGAAAAAATTTAGAAGAATGTATAACTAGAGTAACCAATACAGAGAAGTGCTTAAAGGAGCTGATGGAGCTGAAAACCAAGGCTCGAGAACTACGTGAAGAATGCAGAAGCCTCAGGAGCCAATGCGATCAAATGGAAGAAAGGGTATCAGCCCTGGAAGATAAGATGAATGAAATGAAGTGAGAAGGGAAGTTTAGAGAGAAAAGAATAAAAAGAAACGAGCAAAGCCTCCAAGAAATGTAGGACTATGTGAAAAGACCAAATCTACGTCTGATTGGTGTACCTGAAAGTGATGGGGAGAATGGAAACAAGTTGGAAAACACTCTGCAGGATATTATCCAGGAGAACTTCCCCAATCTAGCAAGGCAGGCCAACATTCAGATTCAGGAAATACAGAGAATGCCACAAAGATACTCCTCGAGAAGAGCAATTCCAAGACACATAATTGTCAGATTCAACAAAGTTGAAATGAAGGAAAAAATGTTAAGGGCAGCCAGAGAGAAAGGTCGGGTTACCATCAAAGGGAAGCCCATCAGACTAACAGCGGATCTCTCCGCAGAAACCCTACAAGCCAGAAGAGAGTGGGGGCCAATATTCAACATTCTTAAAGAAAAGAATTTTCAACCCAGAATTTCATATCCAGCCAAACTAAGCTTCATAAGTGAAGGAGAAATAAAATACTTTACAGACAAGCAAATGCTGAGAGATTTTGCCACCACCAGGCCTGCCCTAAAAGAGCTCCTGAAGGAAGCGCTAAACATGGAAAGGCACAACCGGTACCAGCCACTGCAAAATCATGCCAAAATGTAAAGACCATCGAGACTAGGAAGAGACTGCATCAACTAACGAGCAAAATAACCAGCTAACATCATAATGACAGGATCAAATTCGCACATAACAATATTAACTTTAAATGTAAATGGACTAAATGCTCCAATTAAAAGACACAGACTGGCAAATTGGATAAAGACTCAAGACCCATCAGTGTGCTGTATTCAGGAAACCCATCTCACGTGCAGAGACACACATAGGCTCAAAATAAAAGGATGGAGGAAGATCTACCAAGCAAATGGAAAACAAAAAAAGGGAGGGGTTGCAATCCTAGTCTCTGATAAAACAGACTTTAAACCAACAAAGATCAAAAGAGACAAAGAAGGCCATTACATAATGGTAAAGGGATTAATTCAACAAGAAGAGCTAACTATCCTAAATATATATGCACCCAATGCAGGAGCACCCAGATTCATAAAGCAAGTCCTGAGTGACCTACAAAGAGTCTTAGACTCCCACACATTAATAATGGGAGACTTTAACACCCCACTGTCAACATTAGACAGATCAACGAGACAGAAAGTCAACAAGGATACCCAGGAATTGAACTCAGCTCTGCACCAAGCGGACCTAATAGACATCTACAGAACTCTCCACCCCAAATCAACAGAATATACATTTTTTTCAGCACCACACCACACCTATTCCAAAATTGACCACATACTTGGAAGTAAAGCTCTCCTCAATAAATGTAAAAGAACAGAAATTATAACAAACGATCTCTCAGATCACAGTGCAATCAAGCTAGAACTCAGGATTAAGAATCTCACTCAAAACCGCTCAACTACGTGGAAACTGAACAACCTGCTCCTGAATGACTACTGGGTACATAACGAAATGAAGGCAGAAATAAAGATGTTCTTTGAAACCAACGAGAACCAAGACACAACATACCAGAATCTCTGGGATGCATTCAAAGCAGTGTGTAGAGGGAAATTTATAGCACTAAATGCCCACAAGAGAAAGCAGGAAAGATCCAAAATTGACACCCTAACATCACAATTAAAAGAACTAGAAAAGCAAGAGCAAACACATTCAAAAGCTAGCAGAAGGCAAGAAATAACTAAAATCAGAGGAGAACTGAAGGAAATAGAGACACAAAAAACCCTTCAAAAAATTAATGAATCCAGGAGCTGGTTTTTTGAAAGGATCAACAAAATTGATAGACCGCTAGCAAGATTAATAAAGAAAAAAAGAGAGAAGAATCAAATAGATGCAATAAAAAATGATAAAGGGGATATCACCACCGATCCCACAGAAATACAAACTACCATCAGAGAATAATACAAACACCTCTACACAAATAAACTAGAAAATCTAGAAGAAATGGATAAATTCCTCAACACATACACCCTCCCAAGACTAAACCAGGAAGAAGTTGAATCTCTGAATAGACCAATAACAGGAGCTGAAATTGTGGCAATAATCAATAGCTTACCAACCAAAAAGAGTCCAGGACCAGATGGGTTCACAGCCGAATTCTACCAGAGGTACAAGGAGGAACTGGTACCATTCCTTCTGAAACTATTCCAATCAATAGAAAAAGAGGGAATCCTCCCTAACTCATTTTATGAGGCCGGCATCATCCTGATACCAAAGCCTGGCAGAGACACAACAAAAAAAGAGAATTTTAGACCAATATCCTTGATGAACATTGATGCAAAAATCCTCAATAAAATACTGGCAAACAGAATCCAGCAGCCCATCAAAAAGCTTATCTACCATGATCAAGTGGGCTTCATCCCTGGGTTGCAAGGCTGTTTCAATATACGCAAATCAATAAATGTAATCCAGCATATAAACAGAACCAAAGACAAAAACCACATGATTATCTCAATAGATGCAGAAAAGGCCTTTGACAAAATTCAACAACCCTTCCTGCTAAAAATTCTCAAGAAATTAGGTATTGATGGGACGTATCTCAAAATAATAAGAGCTGTCTATGACAAACCCACAGCCAATATCATACTGAATGGGCAAAAACTGGAAGCATTCCCTCTGAAAACTGGCACAAGACAGGGATGCCCTCTCTCACCACTTCTATTCAACATAGTGTTGGAAATTCTGGCCAGGGCAATTAGGCAGGAGAAGGAAATCAAGGGTATTCAATTAGGAAAAGAGGAAGTCAAATTGTCCCTGTTTGCAGATGACATGATTGCATATCTAGAAAACCCCATCGTCTCAGCCCAAAATCTCCTTAAGCTGATAAGCAACTTCAGCAAAGTCTCAGGATACAAAATCAATGTGCAAAAATCACAAGCATTCTTATACATCAATAACAGACAAACAGAGAGCCAAATCATGAGTGAACTCCCATTCACAATTGCTTCAAAGAGAATAAAATACCTAGGAATCCAACTTACAAGGGATGTGAAGGACCTCTTCAAGGAGAACTACAAACCACTCCTCAATGAAATAAAAGAGGATACAAACAAATGGAAGAACATTCCATGCTCATGGGTAGGAAGAATCAATATCATGAAAATGGCCATCCTTCCCAAGGAAATTTACAGATTCAATGCCATCCCCATCAAGCTACCAATGACTTTCTTCACAGAATTGGAAAAAACTACTTTAAAGTTCATATGGAACCAAAAAAGAGCCCGCATCGCCAAGTCAATCCTAAGCCAAAAGAACAAAGCTGGAGGCATCACACTACCTGACTTCAAACTATACTACAAGGCTACAGTAACCAAAACAGCATGGTAC
Organism: Pongo pygmaeus; assembly: GCF_028885625.2. Classification (NCBI taxonomy): domain Eukaryota; kingdom Metazoa; phylum Chordata; class Mammalia; order Primates; family Hominidae; genus Pongo; species Pongo pygmaeus. Next base: position 158,928,320 of record NC_072376.2, on the reverse strand, counting down.
TGGTACCAAAACAGAGATATAGATCAATGGAACAGAACAGAGCCATCAGAAATAATGCCACATATCTACAACTATCTGATCTTTGACAAACCTGAGAAAAACAAGCAATGGGGAAAGGATTCTCTATTTAATAAATGGTGCTGGGAAAACTGGCTAGCCATACGTAGAAAGCTGAAACTGGATCCCTTCCTTACACCTTATACAAAAATCAATTCAAGATGGATTAAAGACTTAAATGTTAGACCTAAAACCATAAAAACCCTAGAAGAAAACCTAGGCATTACCATTCAGGACATAGGCATGGGCAAGGACTTCATGTCTAAAACACCAAAAGCAATGGCAACAAAAGCCAAAATTGACAAATGGGATCTAACTAAACTCAAGAGCTTCTGCACAGCAAAAGAAACTACCATCAGAGTGAACAGGCAACCTACAAAATGGGAGAAAATTTTCACAACCTACTCATCTGACAAACGGCTAATATCTAGAATCTACAATGAACTCCAACAAATTTACAAGAAAAAAACAAACAACCCCATCAAAAAGTGGGCGAAGGACATGAACAGACACTTCTCAAAAGAAGACATTTATGCAGCCAAAAAACACATGAAAAAATGCTCACCATCACTGGCCATCAGAGAAATGCAAATCAAAACCACAATGAGATACCATCTCACACCAGTTAGAATGGCAATCATTAAAAAGTCAGGAAACAACAGGTGCTGGAGAGGATGTGGAGAAATAGGAACACTTTTACACTGTTGGTGGGACTGTAAACTAGTTCAACGCTTGTGGAAGTCAGTGTGGCGATTCCTCAGGGATCTAGAACTAGAAATTCCATTTGACCCAGCCATCCCATTACTGGGTATATACCCAAAGGACTATAAATCATGCTGCTATAAAGACACATGCACACGTATGTTTATTGCCGCATTATTCACAATAGCAAAGACTTGGAACCAACCCAAATGTCTAACAATGATAGACTGGATTAAGAAAATGTGGCACATATACACCATGGAATACTATGCAGCCATGAAAAATGATGAGTTCATGTCCTTTGTAGGAACATGGATGAAATTGGAAATCATCATTCTCAGTAAACTATTGCAAGAACAAAAAGCCAAACACCACATATTCTCACTCATAGGTGGGAATTGAACAATGAGAACACATGGACACAGGAAGGGGAACATCACACTTCGGGGACTGTTGTGGGGTGGGGGGAGGGGGGAGGGATAGCATTGGGAGATATACCTAATGCTAGATGACGAGTTGGTGGGTGCAGCGCACCAGCATGGCACATGTATACATATGTAACTTACCTGCACATTGTGCACGTGTACCATAAAACCTAAAGTATAATAATAATAATAATAATAATGAAAGAAATGAACAAAGCCTCCAAGAAATATGGGACTATGTGAAAAGACCAAATCTATGTTTGATTGGTGTACCTGAAAGTGATGGGGAGAATGGAACCAAGCTGGAAAACACTCTTCAGGATATTATTCAGGAGAACTTCCCCAACCTAGCAAGGCAGACCAACATTCAAACTCAGGAAATACAGAGAACACCACAAACATACTCCTCGAGAAGAGCAATTCCAAGACGTATAATTGTCAGATTCACCAAGGTTGAAATGAAAGGAGAAATGTTAAGGGCAGTCAGAGAGAAAGGTCGTGTTACCCACAAAGGGAAGCCCATCAGACTAACAGCAAATCTCTCGGCAGAAACTCTACAAGCCACAGGAGAGTGGAGGCCAGTATTCAACATTCGTAAAGAAAACAATTTTCAATCCAGAATTTCATATCCAGCCAAACTAAGCTTCATAAGTGAAGGAGAAATAAAATCCTTTACTGACAAGCAAATGCTGAGAGATTTTGTCACCACCAGGCCTGCCCTACAAGAGCTCCTGAAGGAAGCACTAAACATGGAAAGGAACAACCAGTACCAGCCACTGCAAAAACATGCCAAATTGTAAAGACCATCAAGGCTAGGAAGAAACTGCATCAACTAATGGGCAAAATAACCAGCAAACATCATAATGACAGGATCGAATTCACACATAATATTAACCTTAAATGTAAATGGGCTAAATGCCACAATTAAAAGACACAGACTGGCAAATTGGATCAAGAGTCAAGACCCATCAGTGTGCTGTATTCAGGAGACCCATCTCATGTGCAGAGACACACATAGGCTCAAAATAAAGGGATGGAGGAACACCTCTGGAGAGCAAAAAAAAAAAAAGTGGGGGTTGCAATCCTAGTCTCTGATAAAACAGACTTTAAACCAAAAAAGATCAAAAGAGACAAAGAAGGCCATTACACAATGGTAAAGGGATCAATTCAACAAGAAGAGCTAACTATCCTAATACATATGCACCCAACACAGGAGCATCCAGATTCATAAAGCAAGTCCTTAGAGACCTACAAAGAGACTTAGACTTCCACACAATAATAATGGGAGACTTTAACACCCCACTGTCAATATTAGACAGATCAATGAGACAAAAGGTTAGCAAGGATATCCAGGACTTGAACTTAGCTCTGCACTAATCAGACCTAAAAGACATCTACAGAACTCTCCACCCCAAATCAACAGAATATACATTCTTCTCAGCACCACACTGCACTTATTCCAAAATTGACCACATAGTTGGAAGTAAAGCACTCCTCAGCAAATATAAAAGAACAGAAATCACAACAAACTGTCTTTCAGACCATGGTGCAATCAAATTAGAACTCAGGATTAAGAAACTCACTCAAAACTGCACAACTGTATGGAAACTGAACAACCTGCTCCTGAATGACTACTGGGTAAATAACTAAATGAAGGCAGAAATAAAGATGTTCTTTAAAACCAATGAGAAAAAAGGCACAACATACCAGAATCTCTGGAACACATTTAAAGCAGTGTGTAGAGGGAAATTTGTAGCACTAAATGCCCACAAGAGAAAGCAGGAAAGACCTAAAATCGACACCATAACATCACAATTAAAAGAACTAGAGAAGAAAGAGTGAACGAATTCAAAAACAAGCAGAAGTCAAGAAATAACTAAGATCAGAGCAGAACTGAAAGAGATAGAGACACAAAAAACCTTCAAAAATCAATGAATCCAGGAGCTTGTTTTTTGAAAAGATCAACAAAATTGATAGACCACTAGCAAGACTAATAAAGAAGAAAAGAGAGAAGAATGAAATAGATGCAATAAAAAATGATAAAGGGGATATCACCACCGATCCCACAGAAATACAAACTACCACCAGAGAACACTACAAACACCTCTATGCAAATAAACTAGAAAATCTAGAAGAAATGGATTAATTCCTGGACATATACACCCTCCCAAGACTAAACCAGGAAGAAGCTGAATCTCTGAATAGACCAATAACAGGCTCTGAAATTGAGGCAATAATTAATAGCCTACCAAAAAAAAAAGTCCAGGACCAGACAGATTCACAGCCAAATTCTACCAGAGGTACAAAGAGGAGCTGGTACCATTTCTTCTGAAACTATTCCAATCAATAGAACAAGAGGGAATCCTTCCTAACTCATTTTGTGAGGCCAGCACCATCCTGATACCAAAGCCTGGCAGAGACACAACAAAAAAAGAGAATTTTAGACCAATATCCCTGATGAACATTGATGCGAAAATCCTCAATAAAATACTGGCAGACTGAATCTAGCAGCACATCAAAAAGCTTATCCACCAAGATCAAGTTGGCTTCATCCCTGGGATGCAAGGCTGGTTCAATGTAAACCAATATGCAAATCAACAAACATAATCCATCACATAAACAGAATCAAAGACAAAAACCACACGATTATCTCAATAGACGCAGAAAAGGCCTTTGACAAAATTCAACAGCACTTCATGCTAAAAACTCTCAATAAACTAAGTATTGATGGGACATATCTCAAAATAATAAGAGCTATTGATGACAAACCCACAGCCAATATCATACTGAATGGGCAAAAACTGGAAGCATTCCCTTTGAAAACTGGCACAGACAGGGATGCCCTCTCTCACCACTTCTATTCAACATAGTGTTGGAAGTTTTGGCCAGGGCAATCAGGCAAGAGAAAGAAATAAAAGGTATTCAATTAGGAGAAGAGGAAGTCAAATTGTCCCTGTTTGCAGATGACATGATTGTATATTTAGAAAACCCCATCATCTCAGCCCAAATCTCCTTAAGCTGATAAGCAACTTCAGCAAAGTCTCAGAACACAAAATCAATGTGCAAAAATCACAAGCATTCTTATATACCAATAACAGACAAACAGAGCCAAATCATAAGTAAACTCCCATTCACAATTGCTACAAAGAGAATAAAATACCTAGGAATCCAACTTATAAGGGATGTGAAGGACCTCTTCAAAGAGAACAACAAACCACTGCTCAATGAAATAAAAGAGGACACAAACAAATGGAAGAACATTCCATGCTCATGGATAGGAAGAATCAATATTGTGAAAATGGCCATACTGCCCAAGGTAATTTGTAGATTCAATGCCATCCTATCAAGCTACCAATTACTTTCTTCACAGAATTTGAAAAAAAAAACTACTTTAAAATTCACATGGAACCAAAAAAGAGCCCACATTGCCAAGACAATCCTAAGCCAAAAGAACAAAGCTGGAGGCATCACTCTACCTGATTTGAAATCACACTACAAGGCTACAGTAACCAAAACAACATGGTACTGGTACCAAAACAGAGATATAGGCCAATGGAACAGAACAGAGGCCTCAGAAATACCACCACACATCTGCAACCATCTCATCTTTGACAAACCTGACAAAAACTAAGAAATGGGGAAAGGATTCCCTATTTAATAAATGGTGCTGGGAAAACTGGCTAGCCATATGCAGAAAGCTGAAACTGGATCCCTTCCTTACACCTTATACAAAAATTAATTCAAGATGGATTAAAGACTTAAATCTTAGACCTAAAACCATAAAAACTCTAGAAGAAAACCTAGGCCATACCACTCAGGACATAGGCATGGGCAAGGACTTCATGACTAAAACACCAAAAGCAATGGCAATAAAAGCCAAAATAGACAAATGGGATCTATTAAACTAAAGAGCTTCTGCACAGCAAAAGAAACTACCATCAGAGTGAACAGGCAACCTACAGAATGGGAAAAAATTTTTGCAATCTACCCATTTGACAAAGGGCTAATATCCAGAATCTACAAAGAACTTAAATTTACAAGAAAAAATCAAAAACTCCATCAAAAAGTAAACAAAGGATATGAACAGACGCTTTTCAAAAGAAGACATTTATGCAGCCAACAGACACATGAAAAAATGCTCATCATCACTGGTCATCAGATAAAGGCAAATCAAAACCACAATGAGATACCATCTCACACCAGTTAGAATGGCGATCATTAAAAAGTCAGGAAACAACAAGTGCTGGAGAGGATGTGGAGAAATAGGAACGCTTTTACACTGTTGCCGAAAGTGTAAACTAGTTCAACCATTGTGGAAGACAGTGTGGCGATTCCTCAAGGGTCTAGAACCAGAAATACCATTTGACTCAGTTATCCCGTTACTGGGTTTATACCCAAAGGATTATAAATCATGCTACTATAAAGACACATGCACATGTATGTTTATTGCGGCACTATTCACAATAGCAAAGACTTGGAACCAACCCAAATGTCCATCAATGATAGACTGGATTAAGAAAATGTGGCACATATACACCATGGAATACTATGCAGCCATAAAAAAGGTTGAATTCATGTCCTTTGTAGGGACCTGGATGAAGCTGGAAACCATCATTCTGAGCAAACTATCGCAAGGACAGAAAACCAAACACCACATGTTCTCACTCATAGGTGGGAATTGAACAATGAGAACACTTGGACACAGGGTGGGGAACATCACACACCAGGGCCTGTCATGGGGTGGGGGAGTCGGGGAGGGATAGCATTAGGAGAAATATCTAATGTCAATGACCAGTTAATGGGTGCAGCAAACCAAGATGGCACATGTATACATATGTAACAAACCTGCATGTTGTGCACATGTGCCCTAGAACTTAAAGTATAATGAATTTTTTTAAAGTTTACTAACAACAACAAAAGAATGTAACTATTTGTTAGAAAGTAGTATATATAGTTTTTGATGATACCATATAAATAGGTTAACAACTTATTTTCAGAAGGGTGTACTGAATTTGTTGAAATTATCAGTTTCCCTGTGAGAGAGGATTTGCTACTTAATGTTCATAGATATTTTTAAATACATGTATAGATTTGCATTACTTAAGAAATGTCTCTGTGTGGATGTGAATATGTATCTGTATATATATGTGTGCATGTATACACACCATATTTATTTATTTGACCAAGATCAGGATTTAATTTTCTTATGAAACTTGAAGACCAAGAGTCAAGAGGAAGGAGACCCAGGGCTTGTTAGAGGTTTCAGGTTTATCCGTTTCTCAGTATTTTTCTAACTCTCTGTTCTGACATCTGAACACATGGTTTCCATTCTCAGGGTGGTCTCATGGCTGCAAGATGGCCGTAGGAGCTCCAGCTGTGGCATCTGTGCTCTGGGCAAGAAGAAGAAGAAGAAAGAATGGGTGCAAAAGAGCACATTCTGGCTCTTTAAAAGGAATCAACCCCTTTTAAGAAGCATTTTAAATTAGCACTGGCAATAATCTAACCACATAGCCACCTCTGTCCACAAGGCAAGCTACGAAATGTAGATTTTTAGTATGGTACATTGCCTCCCCTAACAAAATCAGATTTCTCTTATGAGGAAGAAGGGGAGAAATTGATTGGGGTAAGCAACTACCAGCCTGTCTACAGGCTTCAGTGACAACCAAATTATAAAGCAGGGGATTTTGTAACTATATATTTAAGATCAACATTATGCCATAATAAATAGTTCTTAACTGTTCAAGGCAATATAAATAGACATACCACAAACATTTTATAAGTCTTCAAAGCTAACTCATTAAAAAAGAGATAGAGAAAACAGTCATAAAAATTAAAAACCTAAAAACAATCAGTTTCAGTATGATTTGGTTTATAGGACAACTCAGTAAATTCAGTTTTTAAAAAAAAATCCTAGTTTAAGAAGAACTTCAGAAGGGGTATAAACTACCCCCTCTTTGAAATTGTATGCATAATTTATGTGGTTGAGTATTTTTCTGATTAGATTTCACATAGATCGTCAAAGGAGTAGGTGACCCAGAAAAGGTTAATAACATGGATCTAGGTGTTGTGCCCGTTTGGAAAACGCCACACAACTAGTCTAACTGATCTCAGAGAGGAATTGGAGGTTTGGATGTCACACATATTCTCAGGCCAGCAGAAATTCAAGGATGTGACATTGCCTAATGTAGTTAAGAAAAGTTGAGGGCACAGCCAGAGTCCAAGGACTGGTCAAAGACATGCATTAAACAGCAAAATGCAGAGGCTTTTGGCCTCTAAAGGAGTAGGAATGAACTTTGTGTGCTGGCAAGCCCCACACAGACCCAGCTACGAGGCTGTCCTTGGAATTAAGTGAAATCCTAGAGAGGGCAGTGTTTCATTTTGAGTCTGAGAAGCAAGAAAAGAACAATATGGCCCATCTGTGTTGACATATCTACCAACACAGATATTTGGCATTTAGTATTAAAACTGTTTATCAAGCCCCTAATGTTGATGATTAACAAACAGGAGTCTAATGTACTGTGTTACTCTATTAATACATGGGGGGAAGAGGACTCTAATCCATCCATCTCATGAATTTACCAACACTGGTTTAAGAGGACTTAGAGATACCTGGGGACTAGAACAGAGTAAATCTGATTATTTCATCAAAAGGGGCCCAAAACAAAAAATTAAAGTGGTGTCGTTGTGACACAGTGGTTACCTGGATTTTAAGATACCTGGGATTGTATTCTCCAGGGAAAAAGTGCCACCTTAGGGCTCCATCCTAGGGTGTTAGCCCCTCCTGCTGTCCCCTGCCCCTCTGTGGAAAGGATAAACTATTCTCTAGTTCCCAGATCTCCAAAGTAGGGTGTGAGTGTGCACCTCGCAGGATTGTCAACATCATCATTGTGGTGTGGGAAGAAAATATTCAAACATTTAAAATGTTATCTTAAAAATTAGGGAAATATGCACTACAAATATCCACTAAATGAAGTGACAGCAGTGCCATTGCTAGGAGGAGATGTCAGATGGTCAGGCCTCACTTATTGGAGGGGACACTTCTCCAGAGGAGCAGGAGCTTCACAGCATGGAAGCGTTGACTGTGGAGTTCCCACTTCCACTCTTCCAGTGTATTGCGACAGATGGTCTTTTGTTTATGACAGGTTAAGGGGATGTATAGATCCTAGTATCTAATTTATGTAAACCAACCCTCACAAAATATACAAATGACTTTAAAACAGTACAGAAAAGAGAAAACCCCTTCCAATTAAAGATTGCACTAAAGCAACATCAAACAGAACAATGGCAGAGCTGACCTTTGTGTGCCTGGACAAGGTCTCTTCGCTACTCACAAGACAATGACAATCTAATTAGATCTAACAAGAAGATGCTCTCACCAAACTGCAAATGTCAAGAATAATACCAGAATATGGAAATGTATCTACAGTCATACACCTAGATTTCACTTTAGGTGTGTTTATGTTGTGTCTGTGACATGTCTTTTGCAATTATGACAGCCATTAAAACTAATAAGAAACAAACAAGTGAAAAGCAGACCTTTGAATTGCTGTGTCACAGATGTGAAACTACCATTTTCAAAAAGAAAGAAGGATCTTCAACCACACTGCACTGGTTTAAAATGGCATTTTTAAGGAAAAAAAAGTATGCCATGAATAAAAACTAATAAGTATCTTCAAATATTATTTATTTCAAATTTAGTGCATCCTTTAAGCATACCTATTTTGTGTATGTTTGATATATATAATATATTGATACAGCAATACATGTGTAAGACAAAAATATAAATATAATACACAATTCTGAGTTGCTGCTCAAAATTTTATTTACTATTGGCTTATAAAATCAAAAATGTTTAGAAACCACTGCTAACAATAATCATGGGTGGTAGTGATTTATTCATTAAATGATCTAATCCTTGTCAATTTATTAATCCTTCTGGATGACTTAATGCCTTAACCCAATTAAAATATAATCTTTCCTTTCTCCAAACTGTCACAACAATATAACTTGAAAATTTCTGTAACTTTTTACTAATTATACTTCACACACTTTTCTTGCGTTGTAACTACTTGAGTAGACATATGGTTCTCCCTGTTGACTTGAGGGAAAGCTCACTGAAGGCAGGAATAGGATTTGAGTCATTTCTGCTTAATTATTTACCTCCCATAGCACTTAGTGCCTAGGTGATGCTCAGCAAAAATTTATTTGGAAGTTAAGAGAAAATGAGTATGTATCTAGAAGTCCTTCAGGACTAGTGATCATAATGGGAAATTTCATTATTTGGCAAATTATTGAGGTCAACCACTCAGCACTGCGTCTTACCCAGAGTGCTATCTGCATAGGAGATGATTTTTTCTCATCCTCTAATCTTACTCAAAAGTATGCTCATTTCTGCTCAGAAACAAAGTGGTAATACATTTAGATACTTGTGGCTTGGAGATACCTAACTCATTTTTATGTTTCCATATTAAATTATTGCATCAGGCACAATGTTCCACAGTTGTTCTCAGTTTGATCACACATATGTTAAGAAAACCAAATGTAGTATCACATTTAGCTAACTCATATATAGATACAGATATAGATTTTTAAATAACCTGCAATTGCAGGTAACCTCAGTCTTCAAAATCATCCTAATATTTCAATCACTTATAAGCTATGCAGTAAGTCCTAATGAACTCCTTGAGAGTAGGGACTAGGTGGAATCTTGCCTTACGTGCTGGCCTGATAATGTCTTATTTGCCTTCAGCCACATGTCTGATTCAGACATGTATCTGATTCTTTCCCACTTTGGTGTGTGTGTCAAAATTATTTTAACATAATCTCTCTGCTTGGCATAGGTAAGTAGGGTTCCCTTGATTCCTTAGTAATCATAAACCCATCAAAACTTAAAATTAAAAATTTTCCATTTGCCATTGCAAGAAAGTCATTGATAATTTGATTATCATTTTTAGGCAATTTCTGCCATACTAAGTTATGAAAAATCACTAAATAATGAAAAATAAGTAGGATGTGCATCTCAATAAAGAGATCTGCTCTTTTATAATTTCTGCACCAATTTGCCCATACTTGGTGATGACATACAGCAACTTATTTTTTACTTTCTAAAGAAAGGATATGGCTGGGCGCAGTGTCTCACACCTGTAATCCCAGCACTTTGGGAGGCCAAGACGGTCAGATCACCTAAGGTCAGGAGTTCGAGACCAGCCTGCCAACATGGTGAAACCCAGTCTCTACTAAAAATACAAAAATTAGTTGGTTGTGGTGTTGGGTGCCTGTAATCCCAGCTACTCATGAGGCTGAGACAGGATAATTCCTTGAACCTGGAAAGTGGAGGTTGCAGTGAGCCGAGATTGCGCCATTGCACTCCAGCCTGGGTGACAACAGTGAAACTCTGTCTCAAAAAAAAAAAAAAAGAAAAAAGGAAGGAAGGAAGGAAGGAGGGAAGGAAGGAAAGAAGGAAGGAAGGAAAAAAGGGAAGGAAGGATACTATGGAAAGAAATCAAGCTGCCCTTCTATGAACATAATTCAGTTGCCTTCCAGTCATAGGCTGCATGCTTCAAATTGTTTTTCAGAAATAAGAAATGGGTTGAGCTGAACCATCCATAGCCTTACACTGAGAGTTCCCACCATGACCTCTAGCACATATGAAGTGACTTGGTTAATGTATGAAACCAATGAGAATGAGATGATAAGTCCTATTCTCATGCAGGCCAGTTGGGTTATACAGAGACACAGCAGCACAGACACAGCCCTAACTACAGTCGGCCCTCTGGAAAACAGGTGTTTCTGTTCACATGGAAATGACACAAGTCTAGTGCTTGTCCAAAAGCCATTCAGCAAAACAAAAATGTCTCTGCAAAACTGGGAAGAGCTTTTTAAAATGGCTAATTTTGAGGGTGCTCTTTAGCAGAGGATCTTAATGAAGGAAGAATTCTATCAACCAAGATGACTGAGTAGGAATGGATCTATAACTCCCTTTTTTAAGGCTAGAAGGGACCTTAATTAAGTTCCTTCTATTTACAGAGGAGGGAACTGAAACCCAGAGATACCAAAAGAAAGTGGTAAAAATGAAGGATATTGAGCAAAAATACTAGGATTTTTTTCTGTCTTGTTCAGTTAGTGTCAACATGCTGCAAGTTTTTCATAATGGTTAATTTTATTGTAATAAAAAGAATACATTCTCATTGTATAAAATTTAGGAAATTCCAAAACCTATGCAGACGAAAATTTAAATTATCCATAATCTCACAATTTATTCATTTGCTGATTTGAGCAACAAATAAACAAAAGTGCACGCCTTACTATGAGCATGTTCCAAGACTCACTATCCAGAAATGAAAGCCTCTGACTGATTCCCTTCCAATCCTTTTCTCAATGAAATACTAATAATGATTTAAAAATCAGATTATTTAGTTTTGGATTTTCCTTTTCACTTAATATATCACAAACCTTTTCCTAGGTTATCAAATAATATTCCAAGCTATAATTTTAACAGTTGCATAACATCACATCACATGAATTTGCACTAATTTATTAAACCATTCTACTTGGGACATAAGAGATGATCAATTTTTTAATATTATAAATAATGTTACATCTAATATTCTTTGGCCGCATACCTGATTATCTTTGGAAAACTTCCCTAGAATTCTGATTGTTTAGATCAAAAGTCTTAAATATTTTCAAGGTTCTACATACACAATTGTTCTACATCTCAATTGCTTTCTTGAGAGAGTGTAATGGTGTTACTTCTACCAGCTACAAGAGTGTCTTTCAGTCATACAGCAAGGCCCATCCTTTAAAACAATGAGTATTAGCTTAAAAAAGTCATTGTCAACTGAGTCTAAATGGTTTTTCTTTTAATTTGCATTGTTTACTTGACAACGTAGGTGAAACTTTTAAAAAACTTTTGCTCTTTCTTCATAAATTATCTATGCATGCTCTTTGTCATTTTCCTATGGAACTGTTAATATTTTTTCTTAGCATTCTAGTCTTAATATTTCTCAGCAAAGAATTTTCCTTTTTTTATTTTTTATTTTTCCCTAAGTTATTGGGGTAAAGGTGTTATTTGGTTACATGAGTTAAGTTCTTTAGTGGTGATTTGTGAGATTTTGGTGCACCCATCACCTATGTATACACTGCACCAAATTTGTAGTCTTTTATCCCTCTCCCCACTCCCACTCTTCCCCCTCCAAGTTCCCAGAGACCATTGTATCATTCTTATGCTTTTGCGTCCTCATAGCTTAGCTCCCACATATCAGTGAGAATATATGATGTTTGGTTTTCCATTACTGAGTTACATCACTTAGAATAATAGTCTCCAGTCTCATCCAGATCACTGCAAATGCTGTTAATTCATTCCTTTTTATGGCTGCATAGTATTCCATCATATATATGTACATATATATATCACAGTTTCTTTTTATATATATACAGTTTCTATATATACAGTAAATATATATACAGTATATACTATATATACTGTCTATATACTATATATACTGTATATATAGTATGTATATATAGTATATATATACAGTATATAAGAAACTGTGGTATATATATATACACCACATATATATAGTATATATATATACTATGTGTATATATATACTGTATATATACCACTGTGTATATATGTATACATAGTATATATATACTATATATGTGGTATATATATATATACCACAGTTTCTTATATACTATATATATACACAGTATATATATACACATAGTATATACATATATACTATATATATGTGGTGTGTATATATATATACTATACATATGTGGTATATATATATATATACCACAGTTTCTTATATACTGTGTATATATATACTATATATACTGTATATATATATACTATATATACAGTATATATATACTATATATACTGTATATATATACTATATATACTGTATATATATACTATATATACTGTATATATATACTATATATACAGTATATATATACTATATATACTGTATATATATACTATATATACTGTATATATATACTATATATACTGTATATGTATATACTATATATACTGTATATGTATATACTATATATACTGTATATGTATATACTATATATACTGTGTATATATATACTATATATACTGTGTATATATATACTATATATACTGTGTATATATATATTATATATACACCACAGTTCCTTTATCCACTCATTGATTGGTGGGCTTTTGGGTTGGTTCCACGATTTTGCACTTGTGAATTGTGCTATTATAAACATGCATGTGCTGTGTATCTTTTTCGAATAATGACTTCTTTTCCTCTGGGTAGATACCCAGTACTGGGATTGCTGGATCAAATGGTAGTTCTACTTTTAGTTCTTTAAGGAATCTCCACACTGTTTTCCATAGTGGCTGTACTAGTTTACATTCCCACCAGCAGTGCAGAAGTGTTCCCCGTTCACCATATCCATGCCAACATCTACTGTTTCTTGATTCTTTGATTATGGCCATTCTTGTAGGAGTAAGGTGGTATCGCATTGTGGTTTCGATTTGCATTTCCCTGATCATTAGTGATGTTGAACATTTTTTCATATGTTTGTTGGCTATTTGTATATCTTCTTTTGAGAATTGTCTATTCATGTCCTTAGCTCACTTTTTGATGAGATTGTTTGTTTTTTTCTTACTGATTTGTTTGAGTTTGTTGTAGATTCTGGATATTAGTCCTTTGTCAGATGTATAGATTGTGAAGATTTTCTCCCATTCTGTGGGTTGTCTGTTTACTCTGCTGACTGTTCCTTTTGCCATGGAAAAGCTCTTTAGTTTAATTAGGTCCCAGCTACTTACCTTTGTTTTTATTACATTTGCTTTCAGGTTCTTGGTCATGAAATCCTTGCCTAAGCCATTGTCTAGAAGGGTTTTTCCAGTGTTTCTTTTAGAATTTTTACAGTTTCAGGTTTTAGGTTTAAACCCTTAATCCGTCTTGAGTTGATTTTTTGTATAAGATGAGAGATAACGATCCAGTATCATTCTCCTACATGTGGCTAGCCAATTATCCCAGCACCATTTTTTGAAAAGGGTGTCCTTTCCCCACTTTATGTTTTTGTTTGCTTTGTCAAAGATCAGTTGACTGGAAGTATTTGGGTTTATTTCTGGCTTCTCTATTCTGTTCCATTGGTCTATGTGCCTGTTTTTATACCAGTACCATATTGTTTTGGTGACTATGGCCTTACAGTATAGTTTGAAATCAGGTAGTGTGATGCCTCCAAATTTGTTCTTTTTGCTTAGTCTTGCTTTGGCTAAGCGGGCTCTTTTTTGGTTCCAGATGAATTTTATAATTGTTTTTTCTAATTCTGTGAAGAATGATGGTGGTATTCTGATGGGGATTTTATTGAATTGTAGATTGCTTTTGGCAGTATGGTCATTTTCACAATATTGATTCTATCCACCCATGAGCATGGGAAGTGTTTTCATTTGTTTGTGTCTTCTATGATTTCTTTCAGCAATGTTTTGTAGTTTTCCTTGTAGAGGTCTTTCGACTCCTTTGTCAGGTACATTCCTAAGTTGTTTTTTTTTTTTTTCTTGCTATTGTAAAGGGAGTTGAGTTCTTGATTTGATTCTCTGCTTGGTTGCTGTTGGTGTATAGAAGAGCTACTGATTTGTGTACATTAATCTTGTATCCAGAAACTTGGCTGAATTCTTTTACCAGCTCTAGGAGCTTTCCTGAAGGAATTCTTAGGAGTTTCAAGGTAAACAATCATATCATCAGCAAACAGTGACAGTTTGACTTTCTCTTTACATATTTGGATGCCCTTTATTTCTTGTCTTGTCTCATTGCTCTTGTTAGGACTTCCAGTACCTACGTTGAAGAGGAGCATGAGAGTAGCCATCCTTGTGTTGTTCCAGTTCTCAGAGGAAATGCTTTAAACTTTTCCCCATTCAATATCATGTTGACTATGGGTTTGTCATAGATGGCTTTTATTACATTAAGGTATGTCCCTTGTATGCCAATTTTGCTGAGAGTTTTAATCATAAATGTTGCTGGATCTTGTCAAATGCTTTTTCTGCATCTATTGAGATGTTCATGTGATTTTTTTTAAATTCTGTTTACACGGTGTATCACATTTATTGACTTGCGTATGTTAAACCATCCCTGCATCCCTGGTATGAAACCCACTTGATCATGATTCCCAGGTCACTGGAGTTGTGTACCAAGGAGGATTATGGCTGCCTCTGCTGAGTCATGCAGGTTGTCAGGGAAGTGGGGAAAACCCAGCAGTCACTGGCCTCACCCAGATCCCATGCAAATTGAAAGGCCGGTCTCACTCCCACTGTGCCCCCAACAACAGTCGGGAGTCTGTTTCCAGGTGGAGGGCAGAGAGGGACTTGGAAATTTGCCCAAGGCTATCCGCTTCCCAGCTGTGAGAGAAAAGGGCTTAGTTCTCTCCCACCTGTGAAGTCTGCACATCGGATTCACGCCCTCCCTTGAGTTCTGGCCAGGAGGCTTCTTGCCTTACAAAGTTTGCCTTACAAACTTACAAAGTTCAGCTACAGAATTCCTTCTGCCCGTAGAGTTTTATCCTCTGCTCCTCTAGCCACCCTCCCAGTGGATCCCTGTGGTACCAGACAGGAATGGGCTGCTTGGAGAGCCAGAGAGCTCCCAGGGCCTTGCTGCTGCTTCTTCTACCCCTGCATTTTGCTGGGCTCTCTAACTTGACTCAGCTCCAGTTAAGTTGGAAACTTCTCCCACAAACAGACCTTCAGCTTCTCCAGTGGGGGTGTGTGTTCAGGAGAAGAGGGTCTTCCTTTCCCACTTCCACAGTTGGGGCACTCACAGTATTCGGGGTGTCTCTTGGGTCCTGCGGGAGCAGTCTGCTTCCTTCAGAGGATCTGTGGGTCCTCTTGGGATTGCTGGTTTGTTCTTGCAGTGGATCTGGAGCTAAAATTCACAATGCAAGCCTCCACATGCTGCTCTGTTCAGAGCTGCAATCTAGTCCTCTCAGTGAAGGATTTTTCTGACTGCATTCTGAGATCTAGCCTCCTGGCTGGGGCAGCAGGAGGTGGGGTGTAGAAAGGCCTGGGAGTCAAGAGCCAGGCTTGCTCTCTTAGTCCTTCCAATCACCACGATGTGACCCGGGCCAACTCTTTCAGTATCCCTGGGCTTCAGTTCCCTCCTCTGTAAAGAGAAGGGTCTTAATTAAGGTCCCTTCCAGTCCTACAAAAGGAAGTTGTAGATCTGTAGTTTCAAAGCTTCTTTCACGATTATGATTTGTGATCAGCTTTGAGGGAGGTAGTGCTAGTGGGTAAACATCAAAGTGTAAGCTTGTTTGCCCAGTTCTAAGCTAGAACCATCACTGACCACAGAGAAAATCATTTCAATGCTCTTAGTTTCCTGATCTGTAAATGCAAACCTTGTTTTCAGATTTGTTGTAAAAATTATGTGAAATAATAAAAATAAAAGTGTATAGATTATAACATACCACAGGCAGGCCAGGCACAGTGGTGCATACCTGTAATCCCCGCACTTTGAGAGGCTGAGGCGGGTGGATCACTTGAGCTCAGGAGCTCGAGACCAGCCTGGCCAATACGGTGAAACCCATCTCTACTAAAAATACAAAAATTAGCCAGGCATAGTGACAGGCACCTGTAGTCCCAGCTACTGAGGAGGCTGAGGCAAAGAATCGCTTGAACCTGAGAGGCAGAGGTGGCAGTCAGCCAAGATTGTGCCATTGCACTCCAGCCTGGGCAACAGAGATTCCATCTCAAAAATATACATACATATATATATGTGTGTGTGTGTGTGTGTGTGTGTGTGTGTGTGTGTATGTATAGTGTATGTATGTATATGTGTATATATAATAGACATTTACACATATGCACACACACACTGTGAAGTTGCATTTTAAAAGAATTTTATTTTCATAAATCTTAGTGCACAAAAAAGTAAAAAAAAAAAATCTTTCTTACGCTGTTGCATGTACTCTCCCTTTCAAACTAGACTCTATCCTTCAGTGCTCCACAGAGAATGAGACTACAGAGAAATGTAAATAGAAACAAAAGAAGCTAAATCTTCGTGTTTGAGCTTCTGGGATATATGCAATTTTCTAAGGCACTTCTGTACATGATTTTCTCCTTGTGTGTGCTGACTTGACAGCTTAATTCACACACGTAACACACACATACACACACACACCTCACACACATACATATACCTTATATATATATACCTTACATACCACTCTCGTTTTATTTAATTCTTTTCTTTAAATTTTGCCATTTAAAACTCATAAATTTCACAAACTATATTTTTAAAATAGACTATTTTTAAAACCTTTAATACTAGTCTAATATATGATCTATTTATATTGCTTTATAGTTTGTCAGCAAATTGTACTTTACACCCACAGGTAAGTGTAGCACTGTTCTGAGCACCAAGAATACATAATATGGAACAGACACTACCTTATGATCAAGAGGAGACAAGACGTATAAACATGTAATTCTCCAAATGTGTACATAAATGCAGTTCTGTAATTAAAGAGTGAATATGAGAGGAGGGAGATTTTCTGGTGGGTTGGTGATGATGGCTTTTTTCTTCCCCATGCTATCCTGGCATTTTTTTCCCCCTTCCTTGGGACTGGAATTATAGAATGCAGGGGCAGTTGTTTAGCTTATACATCATGGGCATAAACAAATGGTCATCAATTTAAACATTATGTTAAAGCTAGCCAGAAATAGCTCTTCACAAAAGAGATCAAGTTTTTCACTCTCCAAAAAGAAAACGGTAGCTGAGAAAAAAGTTCTGAACTATGTTCAGTTTACATAAAAAACATACTCAGAGTTCTAAAATATATGGATATTCTAGGGGAAGAAAAGCAGATGCAGCCAAACCCCTATCTTTAATCAAAGGGACAGAGGGTGGAATATGATCTCTGTTCAAAGCCCATTTTCATTCTTACCCACTTGTGACATGTTGTTGTTGGTTTTTCCCAGCAAACACTCTTATATACGTTACATAACATTCCTAAGCACGTTACATATATTAACTGATTTGACTCTCATAATAACCTTATAGGATAAGAACTACCAGTATCATTCCCATTTTACAGATGTAGAAACTGAGGTCCTGAGAGATTCAATAACTCTCCCAAGCAACTGGGATTCAGCCCTAGGAAGTCTGGCTTCTTAGCCTATATTCTTACTATAAAAGTTGCACTGTCTCCTTAGCTTAAGGGTGAACTCTATGCATTTGAACAGCCAAGGGGATGTGGGTAGAGTGAGAAAAGAAACGAAAGGCTTTGAAAGTTATCCTGTTTTTTGAGAACATGAAAAGAGAAGAGAAAAAGGAGGAGAGAGCCTGGGATAGCTGTGAGAAGACAATGGAAAAAGTGGAAGAACAGGAAGTGGAAGAAAAAAGCAAAGAGAAATTGACCTTTGCCCTGCTGGGCTCCATGACGACCAAATCTAATGGCTCAGGGCTGGAGCAGCTAGAACCGGGTGTCTCTGTTTTCAAGCAGCGCATTTAACTTCACGGGGTTTCCCCAGGCTGTCTCTGCAGCAACCCCCACGAGGGCTTCTTTTCACAGCAATTATGAAAGTGATGGTGGGAGGAAGTACTGCTCACTTATTTAGGTTAAAAAGCCACCCAAATAAACGCATTAACCCAGTAGTAAGATTAAATTCCTAGCCCCAAAGGGAAATTTTCAGGAGGTGTCCTTTACCATGTGTAAATTGGAAACAATTTCCTCTCTTGGGCAAGATAACTGCTGTGGGAGGTGGAAATAAATGTAGTGTTTTGTGAAAACTTGGGTTTCTCTGATGAGTTCTGTGAAACACTAACATCTAACAGGAGCTGTTCAAACAGTAGTACATCCTATAATATCTTTTTTTTTTTTCTTGTGACCTCGGATCTTAACTTTGGCTTTGCTCTTAAATGACTGTAGGATGGGAATGAGACAGTAGGCTCTTGACAGCTATAGAGAAATGTGTCCCTAAAGAACTTGGTATCAGGAAGGAAAATGAGGTTGTCCTCCAAGAGCTGAACAACAAAATCAATACATATTGCATGGAGCAGAGATGTTCAAAGTCATCATGTTGAACCTAGTAATCTGAATGAGGAAAATAAAACAACTAAAGGAATAATAGTCAATTTAAGGTAAGGTTCGATACCATGAAAGAAGAAAAAGGAGAAGTAAAAGCACGTATTCCATACATACATTGCGAGTTTGCTAAGCACTGTGCTAAGAGCATGAACAAATTCTACTCCTGCCTTTATGGGGTTCCAGAGCAGGCTGATGAGTCCATCTAAGAACAGCTCAGGGAAAAAAAAATGCATCTTGGTCAAAGATACCCGTATCCTGGCCAAGAGCAGTGCTTGCCCTTTTGTAGACATTGTTATTCTTCTTCCCATATTTCCACCTCAGTCTCCAGATGAGAGAACTTCCCCCCATCCAACTTGCAGACCATTTTAGGGAATATGTGAACTGATACATGCTCTCAATCTGTCCCTCCTTTCATTCTTCTCTCCCCAGGTTAAGAGTAGCTAATCTGACTCAAGACAGTGTATCAACCACTTGGCTTTACATATCAGAAGGTGGGGTGATGGAGTTGGGGCATTGCTTGTACACACTCTTTCACCTTCTTTGATTGGCCTGCCCAGTCTTGGGGCCCTCGTACCTCAGCTCCTCAGCAGGCTTCCTTTCGCTTTCCTTCTGCTCCAGTTTCTCATAGTGCATGCAGGCAAGCAAGTCACGTTGGCTCTGCCCTATCTTCAGTCTAGATGAGGTATCAAAGGCCAGCATTTTAGCTCAAGCCCAAGTGGAAGTCTCTAGCTCTGAGCACTGGAGCTTTGCTGGCAGAGCTTACCACTCTTATGTCCAAAAAGTTCCCTGGGTCTGTTCTTCTCACTGAGAAACTACTGAGGTAAAAGGTAAAGGTTGGTAACCTCACTTCAAGCCATTCTTACCTGATAACATTAAACCTGTATAGTCACCTACCATCCCCTTCTTAAAATCAACATTCACCAAGCAAACTTTTTATTGGGTTATGAGTTCCCATGGGCTGGTCAGGCTGGCTCCAGTGGTCCAGGCTGTGTCACAGTTATTGTCATCATAGGTTAATCAGGAGGCATTTTGGTTGTCCACACCTCCACTGGATAACATGACCCATATCTGAGATACCAACTCTCAGCTTGTTGACAAACGTGGGTGTCTGAACTTGCAGAGCTAAAGACAGGGTTAAAGTCACCAAGTTAATGGAATCCTATGAGTCTTGTGCATGAACAACTAGCTAGTCTTTCCCTTTAATTCCTCAAAACCAATAGCTGCTGTTCTTTGATATGTAAAACTTCCACAAGAACAACCTTGTAAGGTCTTTGAGAGGATTAAAGATAATGCAGGAGAGCACCTAATAGGGTGCCTGACACCCAGTAGACAATAACCATGAAAATTCCTGCTGCTGGTGTTATTTATTGGTACTTTGGAGATAAACATATATATGTGTGTGTGTGTGTGTGTGTGTGTGTGTATGTGTGTCTGTGTGTGTGTCTCAAATTACTGTTAAAAGGAATAATAAATAATTACTGTCTATAAGAAGTAGAAGAAATTCTTTCCCAATGTATCTAAAGACAGTGAGGTAGCAGTTAGGCCACAATATTTCTAAAGGCCTGACATTCCCTACCCTCTTATAACTCTTGCAATTACTTGGTCTGAATGGCTCTGTCCAGCTCAACTCCCTAGCTGACCGTTCATCTTCCAAATTATACCCAGGTGTCATCTGCTTTAAAGTGCCATGCATTCATGATTTGCCTCAATATCTAATTCTAGCCCTGTGAAGTATGGTTTTAAATCCTGCATGTGAAGGTGTTCATGGTCTGTACGGGTGCACAAGATCAGGGAACCCTCCCAGCTACCTTTTCATTAACTCCTCAGAGGCATTCATTAATGCTCCCAGCAGCAGGGCCTTTAAGCCTTTCTGATAAATAACCACAGTAAGAAGTGTACATGCAGTGCACACACACGTGCATATGCATGCACATACACACACATATACATCTATAGAACTGAAACAAAAACCTTACAAAACAATACTTACCCTTAAAATGTAGATTAATTCAAAAGTCTATTTTTTAAATACTAAGACCCACTGAATTGATTTCAAAACCTATTAAGGGCTGAAGCCTGGCTATTTTAAAGGACACTGTAATGAGGACTCTACAAAGAGATCACCAGACCTTGTGTTGTGGACTGAGTCTAGTTTGTGACCATATTTTCATCTTGTAAGTCCTGAGAGTGCTGTATATCTATTGTGATATTTTGCTGTTATTATTGTTGTTTTTGATGTTGTGGCTGACAGATGACTATGAGACATGGTTTAACTATTGTTTCACATTAGAAACTTATAAAAGTTGGTTTTTAGGAAAAGTATTTTTATTACCCACAACAAAGACTTCTAAGAAACTGGGTATTTTGAGCCTGTCCACAATATGGAGGGAGGAGGAGGAGTGATGATGATGATGATGCTGATGATGGTGATGACTGTGCTTTTAGTGTATGAAAGAATCATTGTAAAAGTGCAGATACTGCCCACACACCTGGCACCAGTTTCAGACCCATGGGAGAGGAGGGATGACACTGTTGCCCACCCAACATTCACTCTCCACAGATCCACTGACTTGTCACATGGCAGAACGGAGAGTTACCTCAGGCTTTGGGAGGCAGACCCAGGTTATAAACCTGATGACACCATTTCCTATCCCTGCAACCTCAAGCACAGTGTCTAATCTCTCTGAGCTTTGGTCCCCTCATCTGTGAAATGGGCATAATACCAAATCCATGGACTGTTTGAGAGGATTGAGTGAGATTGCACCATCTGGACACTTATAGACTCATTGTGAGAATCACCGCCACAGAAAATGCAGTGCATTCTCTCCTAAATTCCTTTCAATATTTTGAAGTTTTAACATATGGGTCAGAAACTCAATGACACTATGAAAGAGAATGAGTCTCTATCATATTCCCCTTTTGATCTCAGGAGCTTGGCATTCGATTTATCATAGTCCTTGACTCATGGCACATCCCCATCATTGGTTCATTTATAACCTGCTTTTGCCTATTTGTTTAACTGTTTTTAATAATATCATAAACACCTAGGTACCCACCACTTCTAACCAAAGGTAAGACCTTGATGATAGCCATTATCATGATGAGTCATGTGATTCCCACACTCTTTTCTCTCTACCCACCTACCTTATTGCCTCTCTACTCCCAAAGTAGCCTTCATGTCTTCTCTTTAATTCTTGCAGACTCTATAAAACCTGCTGCCTTGGATGGAGTTCAGTTCAGACCCACACTGAGCTAAACTTTGGCTACATCCTAGGTCACTTCATTAACTATTTAGCCTGGTTCTTTTTTCCTTGGCAGACACATGGGTGGAAGTAGCAAGTATGTTGTGGGGAATAGGGTACCCTAAATGCCCTTACAACCTGAGTTTTTTAAAATCGTGCCTTTTCTTCTTGTAGGGCAGCCGGATGGTCTTACTTTTCTTTTTTCTCTGGCTGTGTGTTCATTCTATGCCAACCTCAGGAAAACAACATATGGGAGGTGGTGAGGGGAAGAATTCAGCACATGGTATCTTGGTTTAGTTCTCAGAAGCTCAGCAGAAGCTATTCCAAGGAACACTGTCCTTGGCTGAAGTAGGCTCTGTATGTCTACACTGTACTACCAGCTTCTACAGCCATCATTTCAGCTGAGTGAACTAAGATAGTCAAAAGCTGGCATGGAAACACTTTGTAATGTGATCTTTTTGCTTAAAGGGACAGGAAACCCCTCAGCAGAGATTGCAGAACATTTTATCACCACAAGAGTGAAAAAAAGAACACCTCTGCTTCTTCACTCTTCTCCTCTTCTCTCATCCCACTTCTGTTGCTCCCGGGGTTGAAGAATGATTACATAATATCTCTTCTTGGACAGCTAGCTCTTAATTATCCACATTATGGCACTTTTTGTAATCCTAAATTAAGTTCCTCTGTTACCCTGTACATTACCACAGCACCATCTCCTTTTCTGACCTAGATAGCATATTCTCAAAAACCAGGTGAATACAAACTCATTATAAAATTAGCTAAGTCAAGTGTGCAAACATATGCATTTCAAAGTTGTTCATAAATTTAGGATTATCAGAGCCACCACTCTCTTCTCTCAAGATACTAATAAAATTTTTATTTGAAGACCATTAAACTGTTCCTTAGCTTTTTCTTTTCTAAGATAAATCATCATGGTTTTTTTTAATCTATAGCAAGAATAAGAACCACTCCATCTCCATTCCACCCCTAGCCCACAGATTACAGGTTGCAATAAACCCTGCTTAAGAACCTGCATTAGTAGATGAAAAATGAATTTCAAAACTTCTGCCAAGAGCTGGGCATAGTGGCTCATGCATATAATCCCAGCATTTTGGGAGGCTGAGGCAGGAGGATTGCTTGAGTCCAAAAGTTTGAGACCAGTCTTAGCAATGTAGTGATACCCCATATAGACAAAAAATGTTAAAAATTAACTGGATGCAGTGGCATGTGCCTATAGTCCTAGCTACTTGGGAGGCTGAGGTTGGATGATCACTTAAGCCCAGGAGGTCAAGGTTACATTGAGCTATAATTGTGCCACTACACTCCGGCCTGGGCAACAGAGCAAGACTGTCTCAAAACAAACAAACAAATAAACAAAAACCTTGTGCCAAGTGTCATCAGAGTTAGATGACACTTTTGTTTAATAAGATACCATTGAGATTCAAAAGTAAGTCCAGACCTGATTTGGAAAGACCTTGAGAATTAAATTTGTCAATATATTTATGTAATGAAGTGAGGAAATACATATAGTATGTTCTAAAATGAAGGAGAAGAAAAGGAGGTCTCTGGGGGGAGAGAGAAAGAATGAGAAAGAGAGAGAAACTGAGAGACAAAATGGCAGCAGGACAGGCCCTGCAGAGAAAGACAACCAATATGAGATACTCCATGGTACAAATCACTGAAGAACTTCAGACAGTGATATCTAATATGGAACTTCATTTTAAGTTGTAATCTGTTCTCAGCTATGCTAAAATCTTCATGCAACACTCTCAAACTGTTACTGAGTGTGACAGGCTTATGCTTAAGTGACTATACCCAATACCCTATGGTAGTGGTGCTCTGGGGAATGAGGGGGAAAGGAGAGTGGGCACACTAGGGATAGAGCAGGATAGGAAGAGTGCTGCAGCCAAGGGATAGTATGGCTATGGGGACAGGTGGCAGGGGAAAGACAACAATCAGTGTCTGTCACAGAGGGGAGACTATGTCTTCCCTTCACTCAACAATCATTTTTTGAGTATTGAGTATGGACCTGGAATGATGCTAAATATTCAGGAGAAACAAGACATTGGCCCTGCACTTCCAAGCTCAATACCTAGCACATAAATGAGAAAGCAGTCAATCTAGCTCTGGGGGATACGTACAATAAAAGAATTTGTAAATACACATGATACATTAATAACCTGGAGGCGTGGAGGGAAGATCCCAGATGAGGTGATCATTTGGTCATATTTCATTCAATTAAGGATGCTTTGAGGAGAAGGTGCAGAGCAAGATGACAAAATAGAAGCCTCCACCAATATCTCCCCGGCCCCCAACGACAACAATTTAACAACTATCTATACACAAGAAAGCACCTTCATAAGAACCAACAATCAGGTGAGCATTCACAGTACCTGGTTTTAACTATATATCACTGAACAAGGTAGTGAGGCGAATAGGAGACAGTCTTGAATTGCTGACACTTCTCGTCCTCCAGCCCCAGCAGTGGCCATGTGGTGTGGAGAGAAAATCTGTGTGCTTAGGAGAGGGAGAGCACAGCAATTGTGAGACATTGCATTGAACACGGTAGTGCTCTGTCACAACAGAAAGCAAAACTGAGCTGAACTCCTCTGACACCTGCCCACAGAGGAAGTATTTAAACCAGTCCTAAGCAGAGGAGCATCGCCCATCCCAGTGGTCAGAACTTGAGTTCCAGCAAGGCTTTCCACCGTGAGCTAAAGTGCTCTGGAGTCCTAAATAAACTCAAAAGGCAGTCTGGGCCACAAAGACTGCAACTTGTAGGCAAGTCCTAGGGCTGAACTGGGCTCTGAGCCAGTGAACTGAGGGGCATGTGACCTAGGGAGACATCTTTCAGGTGTCTGCACAGCTCACAGCTCCAAAAGAGACCCCTCCCTTCTGCTTGAGGGGAGGAGAATGAAGAATAAAGAGGACTTTGTCTTGTATCTTGGATACCAGCTCAGCCACATTAGGATAGAGCACAAGTCAGAGTTACGAGGCCCCCAGCCAGGCCTTAGTTTCAGGACATTTCTAGACACACCCTGGGCCAGAAGAGAACCTGCTGCCTTGAAGGCAAGGACCCAGTCCTGGAAGGATTCATCACCTGCTGACTAAAGAACCCTTGGGCCCTGAACAATTAGCAGTAATACCCAGGTAGTATGCTGTAGGCCTTGGGTGAGACTGAGACTTGCTGGCTTCAGGTAAGACTCAGTACATTTCCAGCTGTGGTGGCTATGGGCAGAAACTCCTCCTGCTTGAGAAAAGTGAGGGAAAAGTAAAGGGGACTTTGTCTTGCACCTGAAGTACCAGCTTGGCCACAGTAGAGTAGAGCACCAAGTGGGTTCTTGGGGTCCCTGATTCCAGGCCTTGGCTTTTGGATAACATATCTGGACCTTCCCTGGACCAGAGGGAGCCCACTGCGCTGAAGAGTCACAGGCCAGGCAGCATTCACCACAAAGTGACTGAAGAACCCTTAGGCCTTAAGGGAATATTGGCAGTAGCCTGGGGGTACTCCCTTTGGGCCTGTGGTGGTAGCCATGAGGTGAGGCTCCTCTGCCTATGAAAAGGGAGGGAAGAGTGGGAAGGATTGCATCTTGTGAGTTGAGTGGCAGCTCAGCTACTGTGCAATAGAGCACCAGATAGACTTCTAAGGTTTTTGATGTCAGGCCCTGGTTCCTGGATGGCACCTCTGGACCTTCCTGGGGCCTAAGGAAACTCAGCATCCTGAAGGGAAAGACACAAGCCTATCTCCTTTGCCACCTACTGACTGTACATCATCAGGGCCCTGAGTGAACATAGGTGGCAGCTAGGTAATAGTTACAGTGAGCCTTGGGCAAGATCAAGTGCTGTGCTGGTTTCAGGTCTGACCTAGTACAGTCCCAGTGGTGGTTGTCACAGAGGTGTTTGTGTCACCCCAGCCCCAGCTCCGGGTGTCTCAGAACAGAGAGAAAGAGACTCTATTTGTTTGAATGAAAGGAAGAAAACAAGGGTCTCTGCCTGGTAATCCAGAGTGTTCTTCCAGATCTTATTTAAGACCATCAAGGCAGTACCTCTACAAGTCTGAAAGAAACACAGTGTCACTGGGTGTGGGATGCCCTGTAATGCAGATATGGGTTAGATCAGAACACCTACATTCTTTCAAATAGCTGGAAAACCTTCCCAAGAAAGACAGGAACAAATAAGCTCAGAGTGCAAAGACTACAATTAATATCCAACTTTTCTATGCACAAACATAGATGAACATCCACAAGCATCAAGACCATCCATGGACCATCCATGGTGAGGTCATGATCTCACCAAATAAACTAAATAAAACACCACACCAGGGACCAATCCTGGAGAAATAGAGATATGTGACCTTTCAGACAGAGAATCCAAATTTGCTGTGTTGAGGAAACTCAAAAGAAGTTAAAGATAATACAGAGAAGGAATTCAGAATTCTATCAGATAAATTTAACAAAGAGATTAAGATAATTAGAAAGAATAGAGCAGAAATTCTGGAGTTGAAAAATGCAATTGACACACTGAAGAATGCATGAGTCTTTTAATAACAGAAACAAGCAAGCAGAAGAAAGAATTACTGAGCTTAAAGACGGGCTATTTGAAAATACACAGTCAGAGGAGACAAAAGAAAAAAGAACAAAAAATAATAAGGCAAACCTACAGCATTTAGAAAATAGCATCAAAAAGGAAAATCTAAGAGTTATTTGCCTTAAAGAAGAGGTAGAGAAAGAGACAGGGGTATACATTTTATTCAAAGGGATAAGAACAGAGAACGTCCCAAACCTAGAGAAAGACATCAATGTCCAAGTACAAGAAGGTTATAGAACACTCAGCAGATTTAACCCAAAGAAGATGACCTCAAAGTATTTAATAATGACACTTCCAATGGTCAAGGATAAAGAAAGGATCCTAAAAGCAGCAAGAGAAAAGAAACAAATAACATACAATAGAGCTCCAATATATCTGGCAGCAGACTTTTCAATGAAGACCTTACAGGCCAGGAGAGAGTGGCATGGCATATTTATAGTTCTGAAGGAAAAACATTTTACCCTAGAATGGTATATCTGGCAAAAAAAAAACAAAAAAAAAAACCTTCAAACATGAAGGAAATAAAGACTTCCCTAGACAAACAAAGGCTGAGGGATTTCATCATTATAGGACCTGTCCTATAAGAAATGCTAAAGGAAATACTTCACTGAGAAAGAAAAGTACATTATGAATAATGAGTGCAAAACTCACTGGTAATAGTAAGTACACTGAAAACACACAGACAATTATAACACTGTGTGTTTATAATTATGCTGTGTAAATTACTCTTATCTAGGTAGAAAGACTAAACAATGAATCAATCAAATATAATAACCACAACTTTTCAAGATGTAGACAATACAATAAGATATAAATAGAAACAATAACAAGTTAAAAAGCAGGGAGACAAAGTTAAAGCATAGAGTTTTTATTAGCTTTCTTTTTGCTTGTTTGTTTATGTGAACAGTGTTAAGTTTTTGTCAGCTTAAAATAATGGGTTATAAGACAGTATTTACAAGCCTTGTAGTAAGCTCAAATAAAATAATACAATAAATACACAAAAAAATGAAAAGCAAAAAATTAAATTATACCATCATAGAAAATCACCTTCCCTAAAAGGAAGACAGAAAGGAAGGAAAGAAGGAGAAGACCACAAAACAACCAGAAAATAAACAACAAAATGGCAAGAGTAAGCCCTTACTTATTGATAATAACATTGACTATAAATGGATTAAACTCTCCAATCAAAAGACATAGAGTGGTTGAATAGATTTTAAAAACAAGGTCCAATGATCTGTTATCTACAAAAAACAGACTTCACCTGTAAGACACATGTAGACTGTCAAATCCCATTTGACAAGGGATTAATAACCAGAATAGATAAGGAGCTCAAACAACTCTATAGGGAAAATTCTAATAATCTGATTTTAAAATAGTCAAAAAATCTAAATAGACATTTCTCAAAAGAAGATATACAAGTGGCAAATAGATTGTCAATGATATCTCAACATCAATGATCATCAGAGAAATGCAAATCAAAATTACAGTGAGATACCATCTCACCCCAATTAGAATGGCTTTCATCCAAAAGTAGGCAATAACAAATGTTGGTGAGGATGTGAAGAAAACGGAACCCTCATAAACTGCCAGTGGTAATGTAAATTAGTACAACCGCTGTGGAGAACAGCTTGGAGGTTCCTCAAAAACTAAAAATAGAGCTACCATATTATCTGGTAATTCCAGTCCTGGGTACATACCCAAAAGAAAGGAAATCAGTATATTGAAGAGATATCTGCACTCCCATGTTTATTGCAGCACTGTTCACAATAGCCAAGATTTGAGAGCAACCGAAATGTCCATCAGCAGATGAATGGATAAAGGAAATGTCATACATATACACAATGGAATACTATTCAGCCATAAAGAAGAATGAGATCCTGTCATTTGCAATGACATGGATGGAAGTGGAGGTCATTATGTTAAGTGAAATAAGCCGGGCACAAAAAGACAAACTTCACATGTTCTCAATTATTTGTGAGAGCTGAAAATTAAAATAATTGAGCTCCTGGAGTTCCAGAATAGAAGGACGGTTGCCAGATGCTGGGAAGGACAGTGAGGCAGGAATTGGGGGAGGGGGAGAAAGAGAGGATGGTTAATGGGTACAAAAAATAGAAAGAATAAATACAACTTAGTATTTTCTAGCACAACGAGGTGACTATAGTAAAAAAATAATTTAATTGTACATTTAAAGATAACTAAAAGAGTATAATTGGATTGTTTGTAACAAAGGATAAATGCTTGAGGTGATGGATATCCCATTTACACTGATGTGATTATTATGCGTTGCATGCCTGTATCACTTGTAACCAATAAATATCTACACCTACTATATACCCACAAAAGTTAAAAATGAAAAACAAAGAATGCTTTGACTACAATAACAGAAAAAACAAGCAGCCAGATTCATGGCCAGAATTTTCCAATCCCTAGGTTAAACAAACAGAGTCTAATTTTTTTCTTATAACAAGAAACTCAGAGATGGTTAGTTACTGGTTCTGGCTCAGGAGTTCCTGATCACATCATGATCTCTGGCTCTTTCCATCTGGCTGTGTTGCCTTCCTTCATGCTTGCTTTATCATCAAGCTCACTTGAATAGTTCCTGCATTGGCTCCATTCATGTTCAATTCAGGAAGAAGGAGGAAAGGGCAATGCCAACAGCTCTCCTCTTGTACCTGTCTCTGTTATTAGAAAGCAGAAACTTGGCCAGGCACAGTGGCTCACGCCTGTAATCCCAGCACTTTGAGAGGCCAAGGTGGGCAGGTCACATGAGGTCGGGAGTTCGAGACCAGCCTGACCAACATGGAGAAACCCCGTCTCTGCTAAAAATACAAAATTAGCCAGGCGTAGTGGCACATGCCTGTAATCTCAGCTACTTGGGAGGCTAAGGCAGGAGAATCACTTGAACCTGGGAGGTGGAGGTTGTGGTGAGCCGAGATCGCACCGTTGCACTCCAGCCTGGGTGAAAAGAGCAAAACTCCATCTCAAAAAAAAAAAAAAAAAGAAAAGAAAGAAAAAAGAAAGCAGAAACTTTCCCCAGAGCCCCAAGTAGATATTCCCCTTTGTTATATTGGCTAGAACTAAGTACCTGGTCAACCATGACAGCAAAAAAGGCTGCAAAAGGGTCTTGGTTTCTCTCTCTCTCTCTCTCTCGCTCTGTCTCTGTCTCTCAGTGGAAATGAACAGAGGAGGAGCCGGGAACTATTGTTGAGTTATCCATCCACAGTATCTTCCATAACTTGGATTATGATGAATGGGAAGGGAACTGCCAAATAGACAAGAAGGGCATTCAAACTGAAGAAATGACATGTGAGAAGACATTGAGTTGGGAAACAGAACAGCATATTCGAATTGCTTGCAAAAAGTTCTATAAGGAACATTAAATGCAAGCAGGGAAATGGGAAACGGTGGGAGAATAAGCAGGGCTGATGCCTGGCAATCTTTTGGGCCCTGCCAATGAGTTTGGGTTCTATATCTCTTCATATCCCTAGCACCTAACAGTGCCTTGATTAAAACAGATGCCCAATAAGTATTAATGATGGTTGAGACCACAATAGAAAACAGACAAACCTTCATTGTCTGTTTAACATTAATTGATTAAAAAGTGAAGTTTGAGTCAAACCTCTTGCTTATGGCTGATACTGTGGCCTCCATTTTGTTTTTATGATTAACCCTCAATTTGCATCAAGAGAAAAGAGATCTCACTATGTCAGAGGATTGCCAGTGTTCCAGTATCTTAGGCCCAGTATAGAACAAGTCCAGTGTAGCTCTGAGCATTGCCCAAATCCCCTCAGTTCCCTTCTTACCATTTTTTTTGCACCCTTCTTGTCTTTGAGTATGGTCACTTCAAACATCCAGTGCCTACAGTTTTTCTTTGGAGGACTAACATTTGCAACTGGAGCCATATTGCCTGTAAACCCAGTGAGCTGAAGTCCCTGAAAACTCCCACCCCTAGATCAGCTCTTAACCAATGACTAACAGATATAACAGTATGAGACCCAGCTCTCTTGCTCTGGATTAGAACAGCTCCAAGGCATCACTTACCAACACTTAACATCACTTCCCATGTGGGATTGAGCAAAAGCTGCTCTCTGTAAGGCTTAACTAAGATCCCATCCTTGCCTGGCATCTTCCCCTACCCTTTCTGACTCTCCTATTCCATTGCCAGTGTTTCCTGGTAGAGCTTCCTTAATAAATCACTTGTTCTGAATTCTTGTCTCAGTGAAGAATTGTTACTGGGTAATTGAACCCCAGATCCCCTGGCTATTTTGTATTATTATCCGGTAATACTTTTTAGACTTTGAAATTAGCAGGGTTCAGTTGCTGGACACAGAAGCTATGCTAGGTGTGTTAAGCAGAAGGAATTTAATATGGGAATTAGGCCCTTAAAGATTGTTAGGCAGTCTGGTTCTACACAGATCTCCAGGAATGACTCCCTGAAGGATACCTCCAAACTAGCCCACAATGAGAGACCACCTCCCACTTTCCTGAAAATGGAACTGGATAGAACTGCTGACCACAAGATCATACCACTGTAACTGTGATCTGTGGCTCAGGAAACCACTAATGCTCTTTAATATTCATAAAACTACACCCTGCGTACTGAAATACTACAGAAAAACACAATGTGTCCCGCACCTGTCAGGAGCAATAGCCCAGCAACCAGAATAAAGCTCTACCACCTTCCACTTTCCAAGTCTCAGGACCTAACCAGAAGCACCTAATTCACAACCAGAAACCCAGCTCTCAAGGTTTGTAACATCCCAAGGTTCCCTCTCAGGAACAGAGTTTCTGTTTTCCAACCTGTGTGGTGCATAAAGATACAAGAAAAGGAATTTGAAATGAATGCCGAGTTACAGCCACCATATCTACTTATAGCTTCCTTCAAAGAGCAGCTTTGAATAATCACTTTATGAATAAGGGATTTACAACAAATAACAAATAACATGCAGCAAAATAAATTTCATAAGAAATCATCATTCTTTCATGAATAAAGGTATCTTCCTTACCTTCATTATCATTTCTTTATATTTGGTAAGATGGAAATGGATCTATTTTGACCAGATTTCTTTGTTCATCATATACTTACAAAGTCAAATAAGAAGTCATTGAGACCCAGCAATTTCGCTCTTAGGATAGGGGTCTCAATGACTAATTTGACTTGGTAAGTATATGATGAACAAAGAAATCTGGTCAAAATAGATCCATTTCAATCTTACCAAATATAAAGAAATGATAGTGAAAGCAAGGAAGATACCTTTATTCATGAAAGAATGATATATATACACAAAGACGTGCTTGCAAATATTCAAAGCAGCATTATTCATAATAACCTAAGTAAAAACAGTCCATTAACTGATGGGTGGATAAACAAAATATGTTTTATCCACACAATAGAGTACTACTTAATAGGAGCAAAAATGAGCAAGATATTGATACATACCACAACATGGATGAACCTCAAAAATATTTTCATTGAAAAAAGTCAGAAACAAAACATTACCTATTGTAGGATTCCATCTATATGAAATGATCCCAGCACTTTGGGAGGCTGAGGTGAGAGGATCACTTGAAGCCAGGAGTTTCAGAGCAACCTGAGCAATGTGGTAAGACCCTTGTCTCTAACAAATAATAGTAAGATTAAAAAAAGAAATGTCCAGAAAAGGCAAATCTATAGAGACAAGAAGTCTATTAATGGTTGCCCAGGATGACAGTGTGGGGGTAATAATATAGATTAAACAGGTATGTAAATGGGTATGAGAGATCCTTCCTGGGATGACGGAAATGTTCTAAAGTTGGATTATGCTGAGGGCTGTAAAACTCAGTAAATTTACTAAACATCTTTGAATGGTGTACTTCAAATAGAAGAACTTTACAATATGAAAATTGTACTTAAAGTTTTAAAAATAGAAGTTAGTGGTTTTGGGGATCCTGTATATTTACCAAAACCACAGAGGCAACATATGCCTAATAGTTGGGAGATTCTGATCCCTCTCAATAAAATATTTATTAGGGGCTTATATTTGTTAGTAAACACAGATATTTTTCCAGATGTGATATAAATTAAAGTGAAATAAAAAACTTTGGCTGGGTGCAGTAGCTCATGCCTGTAATTCCAACGCTTTGGTAGGCTGGCATGGGAGCATTGCTTGAGCCCAGAATTTGAGACCACCCTAGGCAGCACACTGGGACCCCACCCCTACAAAAATGTTTTTAAAAATTAGCAGGGTGTGGTGGTGTGTGCTTGTACTCCCAGCTACCAGGAGGCTAAGGCAGGAGGATTTCTTGAGCCTGAGAGGTAGAAGCTGCAGTGAGCTATGATTATGCCACTGCACTCCAGTCTGAGCAACAAAGAGAGACCCTGTCTCAAAAATAACAACAAATTTTGTCTCCTCTTACTGACACTAGCCCCATTCAGATGGGCCTACCCATAACATTGTGTTTGTGTATGTGCATGTGTGGGCATACAGCCGTCTGTGTGGGCTCACTTGAGGGTAATTATTTTCTCTTCATCATCATGTGTTTACACAAAGATGTGAGCTGCAGCAAAAGCAGCATAGAACAGGTTGAGTTTAGTAAGAGCACTTTAATGGTAATCTTAAATTATTGAGTTGAAACTTAGCAACGTGGATACAGAAGTAAAAAGAGTGTTGACCGACATCAGTTTTTTAGTTTGGGGCTGTGTTTCCAGAAAGCTTTTCTGGGACATTCCTCCTGGAAAGTCCTCTTTAAAAGATAGTTTCCTTATCAAATAAGCTTGGGAAACCCTTCTAGAGATTCAAAAAAACATATTACCCATTGCAGGTTCTGAGAAGTCTTGCAGTGTACAAACAAGCAAGTAGGCTTCAACCCAGAATTTCCCAAACTTATTTACAATAGTAATTATTATGTTATAATAATAGATAATACTTGGCACATACAACATGCCAGTCACTGTGTTAAGCACTGTTCACATGTTTACTACCTCCTTTAGTCCTCATAGCAATGCTATAAGGTAAGTACACTTATCGTCACTTTAAAGATATGGACATAGAAGCTGTGAGAGGTAAAGCCTCTGTGCAGGTCAGGGAAGGCTGGCTCCAGTGCCCATGCATGTGCTTACCACTACACCACCATCAGTTCTTTGGAACTTCATTAAAAAAAAAGTTATCCCGGCTGGGAGCGGTGGCTCACACACTTTTTGAGGTCGAGGTGGTTGGATCACTTGAGGTCTCAAAAAAAAAATTATCTCATGAGCATGCTTTAGGAAATACTGGTTTAAGAAACTTGGATTGTAAATGTATCAGTAAAAAGAAACAGTGTATGAAAATGGAGAGGACTGTTCTCCATGTTCCTTTGTAGAAAACTGCTATGAGGGAAGAAGATAATTTCTGACCCAGTATCAGTGAACTGAGCTGCAGTGAATGTTCTGATCAACTGTGAACCACATAGAGAAGGATATGATGATTAGCTGGAAATTTATACAGTTTTTAATCACAAAAAAAGATTTTGGTTAATTTGTTCAGCAGCAATTGAAAAAAAAATTGGGGGCCTTTGAGTTCTGAAGACTGGAAAGTAATAATAATGACTTCTTAAAAACTCTCTGACACATTTCTTGGAAACTTCAAATTATTGATCACAAATTATTCCAAAATACAATTTAAACTTGGTGTATTTCTTTGAATTCACATATGATCTGCTTGGCCCCTGGACCTGCCTTTAACCTAGCGAATTCTGTTGAAGAAGGGTAATAATAAAAATGTATCAGAGACCAGGTCTAGGGTTTAAGTGTGAACATCTATTTGATCTGTCTTTCAATTCATTTTCTCATGGCTTCTAATTGCATCTGAGAGTGAGGGGAATGGGCCTGACAGACTATGCCTACCCAACTGCAGAGTTTGGCATCAACATTACATGAACTGGCATGATCGCAAGGTACTCAGGATTTTCTTAGAGTTGATAAAAGTCCCAGAAAATCAGGATTGAAACCGCAAGACTATTCATCACAGTAATAGCCATTTCTGCAAAAAATCCATATTGACCTAAATGCCAACAAAAGGAAAGTAATTAACTAAATGATAGTACATTCAAGTTCATGGGATATTATGTAACCATTAAAAATCAAGCTTGGAATATTATTTAACAATGTGTAAAATGTTCATAATAAAATTTTACATTATAAAACTATAAGTACAGGTCCAGGCACAGTGGTTCACGCCTGCAATTCCAGCATTTTGGGAGGCCAAGGTGGAAGAATCATTTGAGGTCAGGAGTCCAAGACCAGCCTGGGTAACATAAAAAGACCCCCTCTCTTAAAAAAAAACAAAAAGAAAAAAACAAACAAAAAAAACTTAGCCAGGCATGATGGCTTACACCTATAGTCCCAGCTATTTCGGAGGCTGAGACACAGGAGGATCTCTTGTGCCCAGGAAGCCTGAGGTTTCAGCGAGCCATGATCAATCTGCACTCTACTCTGGGCAAAAGAGCAAGTCCCTGTCTCTAAAACAAACAAACAAAACCTATTAGTACAGTATGTCTTCACTCTATAAAACAAATCTTAATATGTCTACTACACATACAAAAGAGAATTTCATCAAAATGTTAAGGATGGTTTGGAACACTGAGAAACAATGGAATTACTATGACGTATTTCTTTTCCTGTTAATAGTTGCCTTTGGTTTTCCTCAATTTTTAAAATAGTAAAATTGTTCTATTTTTATGACAACCATTACATTTTATTTTTAAAAAAATCAAAACAAACAGATATCAATCTGGGTGTCTGAGAGATATAAAGTCAGTATTTCCTAAAATGCTAAAGTAAAGGTATCTGGTTTAATATACTTGTTCCTGAGGCCTGTGGAACAATATGGTTCTGGGTTTAATTTCTAACTCCACCACTTACTATCCAAGTAACATTGAGAAAGGTTTAATTTCTCTTGTCTCAGTTTATTGATCTGTCAATTGGGACTGATAATAGGATCTTCCTTATAGGGCAGATGTGAGGATCAAATGAATCTTTACAGGTGCAGCGCCTACAATTGTGTCACACATAGTAAGTCCTTGAAACACGTTGGTTGTTGCATTACTTCTCTGTTACAGTTCTATAAAGTCTTCACAACTGTGACAGAACATAGAAGTCTGTCACAATCTGAAAGATATACATAACTTGTAGATAAAATGCAGAATTTTTGTTTTTAACCCAAAAGCAGCCTTGCAACTTCAGTCTTCTGTGTGATGAAGTCTACCCCATTTCACAGAGAAGAACAAAGCAAGTGGCATCATTCAGTAGGGTACCTAAAGCGGTCTTTTGCCTAGAGCTAGTAGAAATATTCCTTGTGAGACAGAGGGAAAGTACAGACACCATTATGATTTGTAATAAATGCTTTCTAAAAATTTATTGTGGACCAAATTTTGGAGAAATTTTGAATTCAGTAAGTTAATTTAGGATGAAAAGAAACATTGCAGGATACCTATTACAGCATAGTTTCTTATGGTGCAAAATTGGAAACAATCTAAATGTACATCAATAGCTTTATAAATGAGGGCAGAGCTTCCACCTGATGTGCTTTGTCCATTGGTGGGCTGAGAATGGGGTGCAGGTGTGCTAAGACTGGTCATTTCACTTCTCAGAACAACTACCAGAGGTCTTATTTAGTAAGAATGTGTCCTTGGTTTATCCCACTGTGCTATAAATACACAATTTTCATACAAATTTGTGTGTGTGGCATGACCTGAAAGGGTGGGAGCACAAGTCAGGATTCCTGGGTAGAAACAACAAAAATCAAATCTGGACAACTTATTAGAGGTTCTCAAGGATTTACAGATCAACAGGTAAGATCAACAGAGATCTGAAGCACCAGTTTGAAAATTGAGCTAGTTCTGAGAGCCAGGGAAGCAGAAACCACAGCCAATAACCGGTAGTAAGACTGGTTTAATCAGGACATGCCTGCCTGGGATGAGAGACCTTCTGATACTTTCCAGTGTTTTTCTTTGGGTCACTCATTTAATTTCAAAGTCCCAGCCAAGAACATCTGATTGAACTCTCTGATGGTGTCTAGGGCAGGGAGAAGAAGGATTGTCCCCTTTGATTACCTGAGTGAGAGGCAGACATTGAATTTAATGTCCCACCAAGAGTAAATGCAAGAAAACTGAGGTGCTGATCAAAACCAAGAAATTCCAGCAGAGCCACCATGCTCTGCAGACTCTCCCAAGGGCCTAAGGACTGGCCTGCCTGGTGCCTGCTGTTACCAGCAAAACCACCCCTGCAATTGGTGGAGCCATTACACCTGGCCTGCACAGCCTCAGGACCTGAGAGCTGGCCTGCCAGGCAGCCCATAGACCCAGAAAAGCCACAAAACTGCCTCCACAAACACCCACAGTCTAGGCCACTGAGGCACTCACAGACACTGCTGACATTGATTGCAGCCAAATAAATCACATGGAGACTACACTAATTTGCCCACCCAGGACCAAAGCTAGAGCACCCTACCCAACCAATACTACAGAACCCATATGAGAAAGACTTTCATGTAAATGTGGCTACTTAAGCTAATCCATAAAGTTGGAAGAGGGAATTGTTCCACTGCATGTGCAGATATCAATGTAGGGACACAAGAAGCATTAAAGAGCAAGGAAACATGACCCCTCCAAAGGAAAACAATAATTCCCCAGTAACAAACCATAAAGAAAAGAAAATCTGTAAAATGCCTAAAAAGGAATTCAAAATAATGATCTTAAAGACACTCAACAAGATACAAAATAATACATAGACCATTGAACAAAATAAAAAAAATCATAATCTGAATGATAAACTCAATAAGGAGGTATATATCATAAAAGAAACCAAACAAAAATCTTGGAAATGAAGAATTCAATGAATGAAATAAAAAAATAATTGACAGCTTCAACCACAGACTAGATCAAGCAGAAGAATTTCTGAATTTCATCTGAAGACAGGTCTTTTGAAATAACCCAGTCATACAAAAAGAAAAAAGAATAACAAAGAGTGAAGAAGGCCTACAGGATTTATGGGACATCATTAAGCAAATAAATTTTTGCATTATGAAAGTTCCAGAAGAAGAGATAGGAAAAAGTGTAGAAAAGCCTATTCAAGAAAATTATAGCTGGCCAGGGGTGGTGGCTCATGCCTGTAATCCCAGCACTTTGGGAGGCTGAGACAGGTGAATTACCTGAGGTCAGGAGTTCAAGACCAGCCTGGCCAACAAGGTGAAACCCGTCTTTACTAAAAATACAAAAATTAGCCAGGTGGGGTGGTGCATGCCTGCAATCCCAACTACTTGGGTGGCTGAGGCAGGAGAATCACTTGAACCCAAGAGGTGGAGGTTGCAGTGAGCTGAGATTCTACCAATGCACTTCAGCCTGGGCAATGGAGTGAGACTCCATCAAAAGAAGAAGGAAGGAAGGAAAGAAGGAAGGAAGGAAGGCAAAAGGGAAGGGAAGGGAAGAAGGAAGGAAGGAATAAAGAGAAAGAAAGAAGAAAGAAAGAAAAAGAGAGAGAGGGAGGGAGGGAAGAAAGGAAGGAAGAAAGAAAGAGAAAGGGAGGGAGGGAGGGATGGAAGGAAGGAAGGAAGGGGAAAGGGAAGGGAAAGGAAGGGAGGAAGGAAAGAAGGAAGGAAGGAAGGAAGAAGAGAAAGAAAAGAAAGAAAGAAAAAGAAAGAAAGAAAGAAAAAAGAAAAGAAAAGAAGAAACAGAGAGGGAGGAAGGAAAGAAGGAAGCAAGAAGAGAAAGAAAAGAAAGAAAGAAAGAAAAAAGAAAAGAAAAGAAGAAACAGAGAGGGAGGGAGGGAAGAAAGGAAGGAAGGAAGAAAGAAAGAGAGAGAGGGAAGGAGGGAGGGAAGAAAGGAAGGAAGGAAGAGAGAGGGAGGGAGGGAAGGAAGGAAGGAAGGAAGGAAGGAAAAAACTTCCTAAGTCATGGGAGAAATATGGACTTCTACATTCAAGAAGCTCAAAACTCCAAAATAGATTCAGCCCAAAAGTGTCCTCTTTGAGGCACATTATAGTCAAACTTTTAGAAGGCCAGACAGAAAGACAATTTTAACAACAAGAGAAAAGCATTGAGTCACATGTAAAGGAATCCCAACTATACCAAAAGAAGATTTCCCAGCAGAAATGTTACAATCCAGGAGAAAATGGGATAATATATTCAAATCACTGAAAGAAAAAAAATGTCTACAAAGAATGCTATACACAGGCCGGGCACAGTGGCTCATGTCTGTAATCCCAGCACTTTGGGAGGCCAAGGCGGGCGTATCACAAGGTCAGGAGATCAAGACCATCCTGGCTAACATGGTGAAACCCCGTCTTTACTAAAAAATACAAAAAATTAGCCAGGAGTGGTGGCAGGTGCCTGTAGTCCCAGCTACTCAGGAGGCTGAGGCAGGAGAATGGCGTGAACCTGGGAGGCGGAGCTTGCAGTGAGCTGAGATCACACCACTGCACTCCAGCCTGGGTGACAGAGCGAGACTCCATCTCAAAAAAAAAAAAAAAAAAAAATGCTATACACAGCAAAGTTATCCCTGAGAAAAGAGGGAAAAATAAAAGTCTTTCCCAGATAAGCAAAAACGATAAAATTCATACCACCAGACCAGCTCTACAAAAAATGCCTTAAAAAGTCCTACATTTGGGAGCAAAAGAATATATACCATTAAGATAAAACACATGAAAGTATAAAACTCACTAGTAGAGAAGAGATACAAATGAGAATGAGAAAGAAAGCAAGCCTCATTACTGTGGAAAACCACCAAATCATGAAGATAAGCAATAAAAGAGGAAGAGGCCGGGCACAGTGGCTCACGCCTGTAATCCCAGCACTTCGGGAGGCCGAGACGGGTGGATCACGTGAGGTTCAGAGTTCAACACCAGCCTGACCAACATGGACAAACCTCGTCTCTACTAAAAAAAAAAAAAAAAAAAAAATTAGCCGGGCTTGGTGGCTCATACCTGTAATCCCAGCTACTCTGGAGGCTGAAGCAGGAGAATGGCTTGAACGCGGGAGGCGGAGGTTGCTGTGAGCTGAGATCATGCCATTGCACTCCAGCCTGGGCAACAAGAGTAAAACTCCATCTAAAAATAAATAAATAAATAAATAAATAAAAGAGGAAGAAACACAGAATATACAACACAATCAAAAAATAACTAACAAAATGACAAGAGTAACTCTTTACCTATCAATAATAACCTTGAATATAAACAGATTAAATTTCCCAATTAAAATATATAAACTCGCTGCATGGTTAAAGAAACATGACCTAACTACATGCTGCCTACAGGAAACTCACTACACCTGTAAAGACATACATAGAACAAAAATGAAAGTATGGCAAAAGATATTCCATGCAAACAGAAACCAAAGGCAAACAGGAGTAGCTATCTTTATGTCAAATACAATAGGCTTCAAGTAAAAAATTATAGAAAGAGACAAAGATGATTATTATATAATGATAAATGGATCAATTCAGCAAAAGGATATAATAATTGTAAATATATGTGCATCCAACACCAGAACACCTAGGTATATAAGGCAAATGTTAGATTTAAAAGGAGAGACTACTTCAATACAGTAAGAGTTGGAGACTTCAATACTCCACTTTCAGTACTGTACAGATCACCTAAACAAAAATCAACAAGGAAATATCAGATTTTAACTGGGCTGTAGACCAAATGGATGTATCAGACATTTACAGAACATTTCATCCAACAGATGCAGAATACATATTCTTCTCATTAACACCTGGAACATTCTTCAGGATAGACCATATCTTAGGCCACAAAACAAGTCTCAGCAAACTTTTAAAAATCAAAATCATATCAGTATCTCTTCTGACCACAAAAGAATAAAACTAGAAATCAGTAAAAATAGCAATTTTGGAAACTAGACAAATAAATGGAAATTAAACAATATGCTCTTGAGTGATCAACGGGTTAATGAAGAAAGTAAGAAGGAAATGGAAAATGTATTGAAATAAATGAAAATAGAAACACAACATAACAAAACCTGTGGAATACAACAAAAGCAGTACTAAGAAGGATGTTTATAAAAATGAACACCCACATCAAAGAGGTAAAAGGATTTCAAATAAACAACCTAGCAATACACCTAAAAGAACTAGAAGAGCAAAAACAAACCAAACCTTTGCAAAATTAGCAGAAGAAAAATAATGATTAGA
Organism: Pongo pygmaeus; assembly: GCF_028885625.2. Classification (NCBI taxonomy): domain Eukaryota; kingdom Metazoa; phylum Chordata; class Mammalia; order Primates; family Hominidae; genus Pongo; species Pongo pygmaeus. The sequence continues at coordinate 158,887,065 of NC_072376.2, read as the reverse complement.
GGAGAAATAAGCAAAACTGAGACAAAAAAATAGTTGCTTTTTGAAAAGATAAACAAAATGAACAATTAGCTAGACTAAGAAAAATTGATGATTCAAATAAATGAAATAAAAAATGAAAAAGGAAACATTATAATTGATGCCACAGAAATATAAAGGAACATCAGAGACTCTTATGAACAACTATACGCAAACAAATCAGAAAACCTAGAGGAAATGAATAAATTCCTAGACACATACAACCTACCAAGGTTGAACCAAGAAGAAATAAAAAATTTGAACAGACTAATACCAGTAATTAGATTTAATCAGTAATAAAAAGTCTCTCAACAAAGAAAAGCCCAAGATCAGATGGCTTTACTGCCAAATTCTAGCCAGACTTTTAAAGAATAACTAATACCTATTCTTAAACTGTTTTAGAAAAAGCAAAGTAAAGGGAATTTTTCCAAACTCCATTTTACAAGGACAGCACTACCCTGATACCAAAACCAGTTAAGGATACAAAAAAAAAAAAAGAGAGAGAGAGAGAGAACTACAGGCCAATATTCGTGATGAACATGTTTTAAAAAATACTCAACAAAACACTAGAAAACCAAATCCAATAGAACATCGAAAAGATTATACACCATGATTAAGTGGGATTTACACCAGGGATGCAAAAGTGATGTAACATATGCAAAACATGATATATTCCATCAACAGAATGAAAGGCAAAAACCATATTATGATCTCAATAGACACAGAAAACCCATTTGATAAAATTCAGTATCCCTTCTGTCTTAGTACATTTACATTGCTATAAAGGAATACCCAAGGCTCGGTAATTTATAAAGAAAAGAGGCTTATTTTGTGCATGGTTTCACAGGCTCTACAAGAAGCATGGCACCAGCATCTTCTTCCAGTGAGGGTCTTAGAAAGCTTTCACTCACAGCAGAAGGGGAAGTGGGGCTGGCATCACATGATGTGAGGAAAGAAAAAGAAAGAATGAAGGGAGGCATGCCACCTTCTTTTAAACATTACCAGCTCTCCTGTGATTTAACAGCAAGAACTCACTTATTACTAGAGGGAGGACATTAACCCATTCATGAGAGATCTGCTCTCATGACCCAAAGACCTTCCACTGGGCCCCATCTCCAACACCGGGGATCAAATTTCAACATGAGATTTGAAGGTGACAAATATCAAAACTATATCATTTGATGAAAGTTCAGAACAACTTAGATATAAGAGAAATGTACCTCAACCACAGTGAAGACCACAAATGACAATCTCACACCTGACATCAGACTGAAGTTGAAAGCTTTTCCTCTGAGAAGTGGAGCAAGACAAAGATAGCCACTTTCACCACTCATATTCAACATAGTACTAGAATAGAAGTCAGAGCAATGAAGCAAGAGAAAAAAATAAAGGCCATCCATTTAGAAAAGAGGAAGTCAAATTGTCTTTTTTTGCAGATGATATAATCTTGTATATCAGAAAACTTAAAGACTTTACCAAAGAACTCTTAGAACTGATCAACAAATTCAGTAAATTTATAGGATACAAAATCAACATATACAAATCAGTAGTATTTCTAGGCCGGGTGCAGTGGCTCATGCCTGTAATCCCAGCACTTTGGGAGGCCAAGGCGGGTGGATCACCTGAGGTCAGGAGTGCAAGACCAACCCGACCAACAAAGTGAAATACCATCTCTACTAAAAATACAAAAATTAGCCAGATGTGGTGGCAGGCACCTGTAGTCCCAGCTACTTGGGAGGCTGAGACAAGAGAACTGCTTGAACTCAGGAGGCAGAGGATGCAGTGAGCTGAGATTGCACCACTGCACTCCAGCCTGGGTGACAAAGTAAGACTCTGTCTCCAAAAAAAAAAAAAGATCACTAGTATTTATACACCAATGACAAACCAACTGAAAAAAAATCAATAAAGCAATCTTATTTACAACAGCTACAAAACAAAATAAAATACTACAAGTAAATTTAACCAAAAAGGTGAATGATATCTACAAGAAAACTGTAGAAGATGGCCAAATAGGAACAGCTCCAGTCTACACCTCCCAGCGTGAGCGACGCAGAAGATGGGTGATTTCTGCATTTCCAACTGAGGTACCGGGTTCATCTCACTGGGGCGTGCCAGACATTGGGTGCAGCGCACCGTGCACGAGCCGAAGCAGGGCGAGGCATCTCCTCACCCGGGAAGCGCATGGTGTCAGGGAATTCCCTTTCCTAGTCAAAGAAAGGGGTGACAGACATCACCTAGAAAATCAGGTCACTCCCACCCTAATACTGCACTTTCCCAATGGGCTTAAAAAACTGCACACCAGGAGATTATATCCCGCACCTGGCTCAGAAGGTCCTATGCCCACAGAGTCTCCCTCATTGCTAGCACAGCAGTCTGAGATCAAACTGCAAGGCGGCAGCGAGGCTGGGGGAGGGGCACCCACCATTGCCGAGACTTGATTAGGTAAACAAAGCGGCAGGGAAGCTCAAACTGGGTGGAGCCTACCACAGCTCAAGGAGGCCTGCCTGCCTCTGTAGGCTCCATCTCTGGGGGCAGGGCACAGAAAAACAAAAAGACAGCAGTAACCTCTGCGGACTTAAATGTCCCTGTCTGACAGCTTTGAAGAAAGTAGTAGTTCTCCCAGCACGCAGTTTGAGATCTTAGAACAGGCAGACTGCCTCCTCAAGTTCCTCCCTGACCCCCGAGTAGCCTAACTGGGAGGCGCCTCCCAGTAGGAGCAGACTGACACCTCACACGGCCGGGTACTCCTCTGAGACAAAACTTCCAGAGGAACCATCAGGCAGCAGCATTTGCGGTTCACCGATATTTGCTGTTCTGCAACCACCACTGCTGACACCCAGGCAAACAGGGTCTGGAGTGGACCTCTAGCAAACTCCAACAGACCTGCAGCTGAGGGCCCTGTCTGTTAGAAGGAAAACTAACAAACAGGAAGGACATCCACACCAAAAACCCAACCGTACTTCACCATCATCAAAGACCAAAGGTAGATAAAACCACAAAGATGGGGCAAAAATAGAGCAGAAAAACTAGAAACTCTAAAAATCAGAGCGCCTCTCCTCCTCCAAAGGAATGCAGCTCCTTACCAGCAACGGAACAAAGCTGGATGGAGAATGACTTTGATGAGTTGAGAGAAGAAGGATTCAGATGATCAAACTACTCTGAGCTACAGGAGGAAGTTCAAACCAATGGCAAAGGAGTTAAAAACTTTGAAAAAAAATTAGATGAATGGATAACTAGAATAACCAATGCAGAGAAGTCCTTAAAGGACCTGATGGAGCTGAAAGCCAAGGCAAGAGAACTATGTGACAAATTCACAAGCCTCAGTAGCTGATGCGATCAACTGGAGGAAAGGGTAGCAGTGATGGAAGACGAAATGAATGAAATGAAGCATGAAGAGAAGTTTAGAGAAAAAAGAATAAAAAGAAATGAACAAAGCCTCCAAGAAATTTGGGACTATGTGAAAAGACAAAATCTACCTCTTATTGGTGTACCTGAAAGTGATGGGGAGAATGGAACCAAGTTGGAAAATACTCTGCAGGATATTATCCAGGAGAACTTCCCCAATCTAGCAAGGCAGGCCAACATTCAAATTCAGGAAATACAGAGAATGCCACAAAGATACTCCTCGAGAAGAGCAACTCCAAGACACATAATTGTCAGATTCACCAAAGTTGAAATGAAGGAAAAAATGTTAAGGGCAGCCAGAAAGAAAGGTCAGGTTACCCACAAAGGGAAGCCCATCAGACTGACAGCTGATCTCTCAGCAGAAACTCTACAAGCCAGAAGAGAGTGGGGGCCAATATTCAATGTTCTTAAAGAAAAGAATTTTCAACCAGAATTTCATATCCAGCCAAACTAAGCTTCATAAGTGAAGGAGGAATAAAATACTTTACAGACAAGCAAATGCTGAGAGATTTTGTCACCACCAGGCCTGCCCTACAAGAGCTCCTGAAGGAAGCACTAAACATGGAAAGGCACAACCAGTACCAGCCACTGCAAAAACATGCCAAATTGTAAAGACCATAAAGGCTAGGAAGAAACTGCATCAACTAACGAGCAAAATAGCCAGCTGACATCATAATGACAGGATCAAATTCACACATAACGATATTAACTTTGAATGTAAATGGGCTAAATCCTCCAATTAAAAGACATAGACTGGCAAATTCGATCAAGAGTCAAGACCCATCAGTGTGCTGTATTCAGGAAACTCATCTCATGTGCAGAGACACACAGAGGCTCAAAATAAAGGGATGGAGGAAGATCTACCAAGCAAATGGAAAACAGAAAAAGGCAGGGGTTGCAACCCTAGTCTCAGAAAAAAACAGACTTTAAACCAATAAAGATCAAAAGAGACAAAGAAGGCCATTACATAACGGTGAAGAGATCAATTCAACAAGAAGAGCTAACTATACTAAATACATATGCACCCAATACAGGAGCACCCAGATTCATAAAGCAAGTCCTTAGTGACCTACAAAGAGACTTAGAATCCCACACAATAATAATGGGAGACTTTAACACCCCACTGTCAACATTCTACAGATCAACGAGACAGAAAGTTAACAAGGATACCCAGGAATTGAACTCAGCTCTGCACCAAGCAGACCTAATAGACATCTACAGAACTCTCCACCCCAAATCAACAGAATATACATTCTTTTCAGCACCACACCACACCTATTCCAAAATTGACCACATACTTGGAAGTAAAGCACTCCTCAGCAAATGTAAAAGAACAGAAATTATAACAAACTGTCTCTCAGACCACAGTGCAATCAAACTAGAACTCAGGATTAAGAAACTCACTCAAAACCACTCAACTGCATGGAAACTGAACAACCTGCTCCTGAATGACTACTGGGTACATACGAAATGAAGGCAGAAATAAAGATGTTCTTTGAAACCAATGAGAACAAAGACACAACATACTAGAATCGCTGGGACACATTCAAAGCAGTGTGTAGAGGGAAATTTATAGCACTAAATGCCCACAAGAGAAAGCAGGAAAGATCTAAAATTGACACCCTAACATCACAATTAAAAGAACTAGAAAAGCAAGAGCAAACACTTTCAAAAGCTAGCAGAAGACAAGAAATAACTAAGATCAGAGCAGAACTGAAGGAAATAGAGACACAAAAAACATTCAAAAAATTAATGAATCCAGAAGCTGGTTTTTTGAAAAGATCAACAAAATTGATAGACCACTAGCAAGACTAATGAAGAAGAAAAGAGAAAATAATCAAATAGACACAATAAAAAATGATAAAGGGGATATCACCACTGATCCCACAGAAATACAAACTACCAGCAGAGAATACTATAAATACCTCTATGCAAATAAACTAGAAAATCTAGAAGAAATGGATAAATTCCTCAACACATACATCCTCCCAAGACTAAACCAGGAAGAAGTTGAATCTCTGAATAGACCAATAACAGGCTCTGAAATTGAGGCAATAATTAATAGCTTGCCAACCAAAAAATGTCCAGGACCAGATGGATTCCCAGCCGAATTCTACCAGAAGTACAAGGAGGAGCTAGTACCATTCCTTCTGAAACTATTCCAATCAATAGAAAAAGAGGGAATCCTCCATAACTCATCTGATGAGGCCAGCATCATCCTGATACCAAAGCCAGGCAGAGACACAACGAAAAAATAGAATTTTAGACCAATATCCTTGATGAACATTGATGCAAAAATCCTCAATAAAATACTGGCAAACCGAATCCAGCAGCACATCAAAAAGCTTATCCACCATGATCAAGTGGGCTTCATCCCTGGGATGCAAGGCTGGTTCAACATACGCAAATCAATAAATGTAATCCAGCATATAAACAGAACCAAAGACAAACACCACGTGATTATCTCAATAGATGCAGAAAAGGCCTTGGACAAAATTCAACAACGCTTCATGCTAAAAACTTTCAATAAATTAGGTATTGATGGGATGCATCTCAAAATAATAAGAGCTATTTATGACAAACCCACAGCCAATATCATACTGAATGGGCAAAAACTGGAAGCATTCCCTTTGAAAACTGGCACAAGACAGGGATGCCCTTTCTCACCACTCCTATTCAACATAGTGTTGGAAGTTCTGGCCAGGGCAATCCGGCAGGAGAAGGAAATAAAGGGTATTCAATTAGGAAAAGAGGAAGTCAAATTGTCCCTGTTTGCAGATGACATGATTGTATATCTAGAAAACCCCATTGTCTCAGCCCAAAATCTCCTTAAGCTGATAAGCAACTTCAGCAAAGTCTCAGGATACAAAATCAATGTACAAAAATCACAAGCATTCTTATACACCAATAGCAGACAAACAGAGAGCCAAATCATGAGTGAACTCCCATTCACAACTGCTTCAAAGAGAATAGAATACCTAGGAATTCAACTTACAAGGAATGTGAAGGACCTCTTCAAGGAGAACCACAAACCACTGCTCAATGAAACAAAAGAGGATACAAACAAATGGAAGAACATTCCATGCTCATGGGTAGGAAGAATCCATATCGTGAAAATGGCCATACTGCCCAAGGTAATTTATAGATTCAATGCCATCCCCATCAAGCTACCAATGACTTTCTTCATAGAATTGGAAAAGACTATTTTAAAGTTCATATGGAACCAAAAAAGAGCCCACATTGCCAAGTCAATCCTAAGCCAAAAGAACAAAGCTGGAGGCATCATGCTACCTGACTTCAAACTATACTACGAGGCTACAGTAACCAAAACAGCATGGTACTGGTACCAAAACAGAGATATAGATCAATGGAATGGAACAGAGCCCTCAGAAATAATGCCGCATATCTACAACTATCTGATCTTTGACAAACCTGACAAAAACAAGAAATGGGGAAGGGATTCCCTATTTAATAAATGGTGCTGGTAAAACTGGCTAGCCATATGTAGAAAGCTAAAACTGGATCCCTTCCTTACGCCTTATACAAAAATTAACTCAAGATGGATTAAAGACTTACATGTTAGACCTAAAACCATAAAAACCCTAGAAAAAAACCTAGGCAATACCATTCAGGACATAGGCATGGGCAAGGACTTCATGTCTAAAACACCAAAAGCAATGGCAACAAAAGCCAAAATTGACAAATGGGATCTAATTAAACTCAAGAGCTTCTGCACAGCAAAAGAAACTACCACCAGAGTGAACAGGCAACCTACAGAATGGGAGAAAATTTTTGCAACCTACTCATCTGACAAAGGGCTAATATCCAGAATCTACAAAGAACTCAAACAAATTTACAAGAAAAAAACAAACAACCCCATCAAAAAGTGGACAAAGGATATGAACAGACACTTCTCAAAAGAAGACATTTATGCAGTCAAAAAACACATGAAAAAATGCTCATCATCACTGGCCATCAGAGAAATGCAAATCAAAACCACAGTGAGATACCATCTCACACCAGTTAGAATGGCAATCATTAAAAAGTCAGGAAACAACAGGTGCTGGAGAGGTTTTGGAGAAATAGGAACACTTTTACACTGTTAGTGGGACTGTAAACTAGTTCAACCATTGTGGAAGACAGTGTGGCGATTCCTCAGGGATTTAGAACTAGAAATACCATTTGACCCAGCCATCCCATTACTGGGTATATACCCAAAGGATTATAAATCATGCTGCTATAAAGACACATGCACACTTATGTTTATTGCGGCACTATTCACAACAGCAAAGACTTGGAACTAACCCAAATGTCCAACAACGATAGACTGGATTAAGAAAATGTGGCACATATACACCATGGAATACCATGCAGCCATAAAAAATGATGAGTTCATGTCCTTTGTAAGGACATGGATGAAGCTGGAAACCATCATTCTCAGCAAACTATCACAAGGACAAAAAACCAAACACCGCATGTTCTCACTCATAGGTGGGAATTGAACAATGAGAACACATGGACACAGGAAGGGGAACATCACACACCAGGGACTGTTGTGGGGTGGGGGGAGGGGGAGGGATAGCATTAGGAGATATACTTAATGCTAAATGACGAGTTAATGGGTGCAGCACACCAACATGGCACATGTATACATATGTAACAAACCTGCCCGTTGTGCACATGTAGCCTAAAACTTAAAGTATAATAATAATAAAATTTAAAAAAAAAAGAAAACTGTAAAACACTGATGAAAGAAATTGAGGAGGGCACAAAAAAATGAAAAGCCATCTCATGTTCATGGATTGGAAGAATTAATATTGTTAAAATGATGATTCCACCCAAAGCAATCTACAGATTTAACACAATACCTATCAAAGTAACAATACCATGTTTCATATAAATAGGAAGAACAATCCTAAAATCTGTATGGAACCAAAAATAAACCTGAATAACCAAAGGAATCCTGAACAAAAAGAACAAAGCTGGAGGCATCACACTATTGAACTCCAATATATACTACAAATGTATGGTAACAAAAACAACATGGTACTTGCATAAAAATAGACACATAGACCAATGGAGCAGAATAGAGACCCTAGAAATAAATTCACATATTTATAGCCTGCTGAGTTTTTGACAAAGACACCAAGAACATACACTAGGGAAAGAACAGTCTCTTCAATAAATGATTCTTGGAAAAGTGGATATCCATACGCAGAAGAATGAAACTAGACCCTTATCTCTCACTATATACAAAAATTAACTCAAAATGGATTAAAGACTTAAATGTAAGACTTAAAACTATAAAACTACTAGAAGAAGATATGGGGGAAATGCTTTTAGGACATTGGGCTGGGCAAAGATTTTCTAGATAAGGCAACAAATAGGCAAAAATAAACAAATGGGATTATGTCAAACTAGAAAACTTCTGCACAGGAAAGGAAACAATCTATTGAGTAAAGAGACACCTGCAGAATGGGAAAAATATTTGCAAGCTATTCATCTGACAAGGGATTAATATCCATAATACACACAGAACTAAGACAACTCAGTATCAATAATAAATAATAATAATAATAATAATAATCTGACTAAAAATGGGTAAAGGATCTGAATAAACATTTCTAAAAAGAAGACATCCAAATGGCCAAAAAATATGTGAAAAACTGCTCAACATCACTAGTCATCAAGGAAATGCAAATCAAAACCACAACAAGATATCATCTCACCCCAGTTAGAATGGCTATTATCAAAACAACAAAAAATAGCAAATGCTGGTGAAGATGCAGAGGAAGGAGAGCCCTAATACACCATTGGTGAAAATGTAAATTGGTACAGCCATTATGGATAACAGTACAGAGGTTCCTCAAAAAACTAAACATAGAATTACCGTATGATCCAGCAATCTCACTACTGGGTATATAATCCAAAGGAAAGGAAAGGAAATTAGTATGTTAAAGAAAAACCTACACTGCCACATTTATTGCAGCACTATTCACAATAGCCAGGATATGGAATATTCCTAAATGTCCATCAACAGATGAATGGAGAAAGGAAATGGTATATCTGCACAATAGAATACTATTCAGCCATAAAAAGAATGAAATCCTGTTATTCATGGTAACATGAATGAGCCTAGAGAACATCATGTTAAGTGAAATAAGCCAGGCATAGAAAGATAAATACCATTTATTCTTATTCATGTGTAGAAGCTAAAAGAGTAGGTCTCATAGAATTAGAGAGTAGAATAGTGGTTACTGAGGCTGGGAAGGCGGAAGGCTTGGTGGGGCACTGGGATAGGTTGATTAATTGATATAAAACTACAGCTAGATAGGAGGAATAAGTTTTAGTGTCCTATAGCACTGCAGAGTGACTATAATTAACAATAATTTGTTATATAGTTTCAAATACCTACAAGAAAGTATTTTGAATGTTCCCAACACAAAGAAATGATAAATGTTTACGTTGAGGGATATGCTAATTACCCTGATTTGATCATTATACATTATATACATATGTCAAAATATTAATATTACACTGTACCCCCTAAATTTATACAGTTATGTGTCAATTAAAAATCTTAATTTTTTAAAATGGGAAGTTTTGCATCATTGTGAGCAGTGTTTTAGGAGAGTTTAATGAAGGACTTGCTGTGTTTCAATTATGAATAGCACAATATTCTGGATTTACATTGATATGTTTAATAAATTGAATAAAATATTAGCTTTATGTTTAACCAGTTAAGAGCAAGGAATGGAAACTGGGTGGCCAAAAAAGTGACAAGTGCCCATGATAATGGAGGACTAGTTAAAGAATAGCACAGCCATAAAGTGAGACATTATGAAAGTATTTTTAAAAGGGTAAGGTGGAGATTTCCAGTTTCTGATTCAGCATATAAGGAGTTTAGAAGTTGCCACTCAGTCCTAACAACAAGTAAAAAGCTGAACAAATTGAAAAAACAGCAACTCTTTTTAGTATCAGTAATATTCTACATACACAAATTAGAAGACAGAGCTTAGCCAGGTATGGTGGCACGTGCTTGTAGTCCCAGCTAATTGGGACACTGAGGAAGGAGGATTGCTTGAGCCCAGGAGTTCTAGGTGGCAGTGGGCTATGGTTGTACCACTGTATTCCAGCCTAGGGTGACACAGTGGACCGGTCTCAAACAAACAAACAATAACAAAGACAAAGATAGTCAGAGTGGATTAAAAAAAAAAAAACAAGACCCAAGTATATGCTGTCTACAAGAAACCTACTTTAAATATAAAGACGTATATAGATTAAAAGTAAAGGGATGGAGAAAGATAAACCATGTTAACACTAATCAAAAGAAATTAGGAATAGCTATATTAATTTCAGACAGAGCAGACTTCAGAGCAAGGAAACTTAGCAGGAAGAAAGAGAGGCATTAAATAATAATAAAGGGATCAATACATGAAGAAGATATAACAATCCTTAATGTGTATGAGCCTAACAGTGTCAAAATATATGAGGCAAAAACTGATAGAACTGCAAGGAGAAATAGATGAATCCACAGTTGTAGTTGGAGACTTCAGTACCCCTGTATTAGAAGTGAACAGATCCAGCAGGCAGAAAATCAGCAAGGACATAGTTAAACTCAACAGCACCATCAATCAACTGGATATAATTAACGTCTCTAGAAGTTCCTCCAACAACAACATATTACACATTCTTTTCAAGCTCACATGCAACATTTACCAAGATAGACACATTCTGAGCCATAAAATACACCTTAACAAACTTAAAAGAATAGAAATCATACAGTGTCTGCTCTCAGACAATAGTGGAATTAAACTAAAAATTCACAACAGAAACATACTTGAAAATCCCCAAACAGTTGAAGATTAAACAACATAATTCTAAATAATGCATGGGCCAAAGAAGGAATCTCAAGAGAAAAATATAAATTTTTGAAGTAAATTACAATGAAAATATAACTTATAAAAAATTTGTGGGAATGAGTGAAAGCAGTGCTTAGAGGGAAATTTATAGCATGGAATGCATATATTAGAACAGAAGAAAATCTAAAATCATCAACATAAGCTTTAACCATAGGAAACTAGAAAAAGAAGAGCAAATTAAAAATTAAAACTGAAGTAAGCAAATGAACAGAAATAATAAAAAATAAAGCAAAACTAAATGAAACTAAAGATAGAAAATTAATAAAGAAAAGCAACAAACCAAAAGCTAGTTATTTGAAAAGATCAATAAAATTAACAAGCCACTCACCAGGCTAGGAAAAAAAAGGCACAAACTACTAATGTCAGAGATAAAAAAGAAGATATCACTACAGATCCCATTGATATTAAAAGAATAATAAGGTAATATTATGAACAATTCTATGCCTACAAATTTCATATCCTACATGAAATGAACCAAATCATTGAAAGATGCAACTTGTCAAAACTCACACAAAAAAATAGATGATCTGAAAAGGTCTATATTCATTAAAGAAATTGAAACAATCATTAATAATTTTTGCAATACAGAAAGCACCAGGACCATATGGATTCACTGGCGAATTCTACCAAACATTTAAGAAAGAAATTGTGCCAATTCTCTACAATCTCTTCCAAATGATAGAAGCTGAGGCAATATTTCCTAATTTATTCTATGAAGCCAACATTACCTTAATATCAAAACTCAACAAAGACATTACAGGAAAAGACCAATATCTCTCTTAAACATAAAATCAAAAATACTCAACAAAATATTTGCAAATGGAATCCAAAAATGAATTTTTTAAAATGATAAACTAAGACCTAATGGGATTTGTCCAAGTTATACAAGACTGGCTCAACATTTGAAAATCACTTAATGTAATCCACCACATCAATAGACTAAAGAAAAAAAGGTACATAATCATATCAATAGATGCAGTAAAAGAAATAGACAAAATCCAACACCCACTTATTAAACAAAAAAAAAACACCTCTCTGCAAACTAAGAATAAAGAGAAACTTTCACAACTTGATAAAGACCATCTACAAAAACTCTAAAGCTAATATTATACTTAATGGTGAGAGACTTGAAGCTTTCCTGCCAAAATCAGGAAAAGTGCAAAGATGTCTCCTCTCACCACTGCTTTTCAACATTGCTCTAGAAGTCCTATCTAATACAATAAGACATAAAAAGGAATAAAGGAGTATACAGACTGGTAAGGAAGAAATAAATTGTCTTTCTTCACAAATGATATGATCATCTATGTAGAAAATTCAAAATAATTGATCAAAAATCCTCAAATAAGTGATTATAGCAAAGTTGCAAGGTATTTCTAGAGAATGGCAAATTCAAACAATGACATAGGTTACCTGTCAACCTCTACAAACCTGTTAGAGTAGCCAAAATTCAAAACACTGACAACAACAAATGCTGGTGAAGATGTGGCACAACAAGCATATTTATTCATTGGAATAAATGGAAATACAAAATGGAAAAGCCACTTAGGAAGACGGTTTGACAGTTTCTTACAAAACTAAATAAACTAAATATACTGGGATTACAGGCTCACACCTGTAATCCCAGCACTTTGGGAGGCCGAGGAGGGCAGATCGCTTGAGCTCAGGAGTTTGAGACGAGCCTGGCCAACATGGTGAAAGCCTATCTCTACTAAAAATACAAAACTTAGCCAGGCGTGGTGGCAGGTGCCTGTAGTCTCAGCTACTCAGGAGGCTGAGGCAGGAGAACCACTTGAACCTGAGAGCCGGAGGTTGCAGTGAGCTGAGATCATGCCACTGTGCTCCAGCCTGGGTGACAGAGCAAGACTCTGTCTCAAAACAAAAACAAAAACAAAACAACAACCACAAAAAACTAAATATACTCTTACTATAAGCAATCATACTTGTTGGTATTTACCCACATGAATTAAGACATTTATACACAAAAACCTGCAAACTGATATTTATAGCAGTTTTGTTTCTAATCGCCAAAACTTGGAAACAACCAAGATGTCCTTCAGTAAATGAGTGAATAAATAAACCATGGTACCTACAGACGTGGAGTATTATTCAGCAGTGAAAAGAAACTAACTATTAAGCCGGAAGAAGACATGGATAACCCCTAAATGCATATTACTAAATAAGAGAAGCCAATCTGAAAAGGCATACATACGGTATGATACCAAGTATATAACATTCTAGAAAAGGCAAAAAAACTAAAGAGACAGTAAAAAGATTAGTGAGGAGGGTGGGATAAATAGGCAGAGCACATAGACTTCTTATGGCAGTTAAACTACCTGTATGATACACCAGTGATAGACTCATGTCATTATACATTTGTCCAAATACGTAGAATGCACAACATCAAGGGTGAATGCTAATGAATACTATGGACTTTAGGTGATGATAATGATGTGTCGATGTAGGTTCAATGATTGTAACAAATGTACCACGGTGGTGTGGTATGTCAGTTTTGAGAAAAATTGGGAGTGGAGTGGGGAAGGGATAGGGGCTATTATGGGAACTCTCATAATTTTCACTCAATTTTGCTGTGAACCTAAAATTTCTTTTAAAAATAAAGTGTTTTAATTTTTTAAAAAAGGATTTGGTGGTTCATGGCTCAGTATCCACAACATATGATTGCATGGAGGGAAAAGCATGTTACCAAACAGTAGCTATAGAATGAGCCATTTATATGTGTAAGGATGTCTAGAAGTTAGTAACCAAATGCTTAACTGGTTATCTCTGAAGAGCAGGATTTAATGGTGGGAGGTGAGATTTGTTGGATGATGAGCTTCTGCTTTCTATTTTCTTTCTTTCTTTTTTTTTTTTTTTTTTTGCGATGGAGCCTCCCTCTGTCACCAGGCTGGAGTGCAGTGGCGAGATCTCGGCTCACTGCAAGCTCCGCCTCCTGGGTTCACACCATTCTCTTGCCTCAGCCTCCCGAGTAGCTGGGATTACAGGCACGTGCTACCGCACCCGGCTAATTTTTTGTATTTTTAGTAGAGATGGGGTTTCACCGTGTTAGCCAGGATGTTCTCAATCTCCTGACCTTGTGATCCGCCCGCCTCAGCCTCCCAAAGTGCTGGGATTACAGGAGTGAGCCACCGCGCCTGGCCTTCGCTTTCTATTTTCAACACTTCATCATTATTTGAGCTTCTGTTTTATTAGGCATACATTACAGTCATCATTAAAAATTTCATTTGGAATAATCAAAAGAATGAAAAACAAATGGATGAATAAATAAAGCAGTCTTTCCAGGCATGCCTCTCTGGGACTTCTGATTGGTTTTTCTTACTGCCAAGAAGAAATAGTGCCTCACAGCTTGTGAAAGTTAAGCCACATGATCCATACAAATTGATTCCCCTAGTGCCTTGTGTTCATTCCTTCAGCCAGTTTTAATTCCTTCTCACCCTTTTCTTGAGGCCCCATCTTCTCTTCCCTCCAGTTCATCCCCCAAGTTGAGTAGAAGCCTACTTAGGCTTCTAAGTCCTACATTCAAGTCACCCTCTTTTCAACATCCCCTCTGTCTTCCATCTGCCACCTCCACCCTCAACCCATTCCACCCCCATTATACAAGATGGTTGCATTTCATGCAAAGAATGCATTTCTGGATACCTCACATAATTCAAAACTTACATAATTCAAGCTTACTTTTCCCACAGGACCGAATATAAAGTGTGTGCAGGAGGGAGAATGCAATCTTGGAGTGCATAAATCTGCAAACCTTGTAACATATATTTGCTTTAAGGTTGCTTTTTATTTTCCCTGTATTTTCTCTAACATTTTGAAGTGCTTTCTCTTAAATTAACAGTACAGAACGCTGTGGTGGTGATTTGGCCTTCTCAATAGAGATTTAGCACATCTAAGTTCTGTTCTAAAGTCCCCGAGTTTCTTGAGCGTTCTGAGTGTTTTACAGTTCTAACACTTAGAGAACTCTTGGATGACCTTGTTACAGCATTATAGGTAGGATATAAAGAGGATCTTAAATTATAACAGCAGCAAATGTTACAATAACTGAAGTGAAGCCATCAGATCGCTCACAGACATTCTCGTGCCTGTAAACAGCTGTGGTTCACCAAGCATTGACAGAGGGTGAAGGTGGCTAAGGGGCGCTGCTGAGTGGCCACAGGGCCCACAAAGCTTCTGACCACTCAGCCTGCCGGCTCTGATAATGTGTGGTTTTTGATGAAGGCTTTTGAATTGAGAGTGGAGGATTCAAATTATCTCCAGTTTTGAACATAAAGTGAGACTGATAATATTTTATATAGCAGCAGTTCAAATATACATAACTCCAATAAAAAATGTCATATGTGGAGAAAGATGTCTTCTTTCTTATCTTGGCATTCAAGGCTCTTCTGCTTTCTACCTACATCTCCAACTTTATCTCCTTGCCATGCCCCTCCTCAACCAGACTGATACTTGTTTTTACCCACTGTTGTGTATTTTACCAGTTTTAAATGGTTGCATTTATAACATGAAGCTACTACAAATAAGCATAAATAAAATGAAATCATCCATAATTGGATCACACAGAGGTAATTATTGTTAATATTTGGATGTATTTCCTTGCAGACATTCCCTATCTACATGTACAAATAAATTAGAGCGTGCATTTAAGGATATTTGTGTGCATAATTTTTTTAACCAAAGACTTAAAAAAATAATACTGTGCTGCAGCATTCTTCTTCCATCTTACAATGATGTCTTTAATTATTCTTCATTGTCACTTTTAGAGCCTTGTCTAGGCTTCCACTATATTGGAGTTTTATAACAAATTGAAATCATCCTGTATTTTCAAACATTTACACTATTTAAAAGTTTGGGCTATTATAAATAATGTTGAAATTAATATTCTTTTTTTTTTTCCTTTTGAGATAGGGTCTTGCTCTTTCACCTAGGTTAGAGTGCGGTGGGGCACAATCACAGCTCACTGCAGCCTTGACCTCCCGGGCTCAGGTGATTCCCCCCACCTCAACCTCCCGAGTAGCTGGGACTACAGGTGTGTGCCACCATGCCTGGCTAAGTTTTTCAATTTTTTGTAGAGACAGGGTCTCACTATGTTGCCTGGAGTGATCTCAAATTTCTGGCCTCAAGCAGTCCTCCTGCCTTGTCCTCCCAAAGTGCTGGGATTACAGGTATGAGCCAGCATGTCCAACTTGAAATTAATATTCTTGTTAAATCTTTGCAGTCTCTATGACGATGTCTTTAAAATAAATTCCTGTAAGTGGAATTTCTGGGACAGAGGGAATGAAAAATCTCAAGGCTTTAAATATGCGTTGTCAAATTGCCCTAGGAAGTGGGAAATCATTTGTTCTCTGCTCTGTAATATCTGCAAGTCATTGCGTACTCATATAATGGGACCTTCTAATTCAGCTTTCTTCTAAATTCAGATTGATATAATAAAACCCCCCAAAGACACCCATATTAATTTCCTATTAGTGCAGGAAGCCTTAAGTGGACTTTACTCTGCCTTTTTTAGAATATAAACTCTGAGAATGCACAAGAGTATGTATGTGTAAATCCCTCTTGGTACAGGACCACATAGAAACAGGCTCTTAAATGTCAAAAAGCATTATTAAGTGGGCTGATAAATGTCTTTTACTTGCAGACCTGATGTAAGTTGTTTGTCTTTCCTTGGTCTCCTGTTGATGGACTTGTTCTTAGTAATGGATGGTGTGCTTGAGTTCTTTTGTGTGTGTATGTGTGTATATGTATTGTTTTGCCTTGATTGTTTAATTTTTAATTGATGGATATATGCTTCTAGCCTTTTGATGAGTGCGTTTTATAAAATATTTAAAATAAATGTATTAATCTGTGGTACTTCAGGGACTGGATATATTAGTGCCCTTGTGGGGATTGGGTCTATTCTGGTGAAAGGTTAAAAATGGCACCGGTTATTTCTCAAATTATCCAGTACTGAGTGACAGTGGCAAGGTCACTGGTAAATAAACACACAATGGGACCATAGTGAGATAATTGTCTCTTCCTACAAACCTGTTGCTGTGTCTTCTATTTGAGATTGTTGCCATTTAAAAATGAGCCTCACTCAAAGTTCTTTCCCTTTCAGGCGTATAACTCATGTCTATTTTGCTTTGTAACAGACTTCCAGGTGTATCAGCAGTTCTCCTCTACCTCCCTCTCCTGGTCTATCTGGCAATCTATTAAGGAATAGCCCACCTATTAAAGAATAGATCCATCTATTTATCTCAGTCATCCACTTAGAAAATGGCCAGTTAGTTAACAAACATATACCAAAAGTCCAGGAAAAAGACACGAAAAATAGTCACAATTACTGTAAAAACACATTAGCAAGTATTATGCTCCTCCTTTGAACACTTCCAAATCCTTCCTTCAAGTGCCAGAGGGAAATCCCTCTGGGATGCCATTCTCTATACTGGGGCTACTTTCTCTAGGTGTTGGCTGCTGAGGCAGGCTCTTATTAGGAGGTGATTATTACTTTTCTGGGGAGGGAGGAAGGAGCATAATAACTTCACAGCTGTAAGCGGACTCTGAAAGGGAAAGAATTAAATGAATGACCCTTTCTCTCAGGCTCATTCAAATGTAAGAGATCACTACCTAGAAGAGTACTATTCCCCTCCTCACCTGCATCATGATTAATGAAGCTCTTCCCATCAATTGCAGCTTCTAGCTAGCCTGCCTTTGAGTTATTATAAATATTCTATTCCTTTCCTTGGACGTTTCGCAGGTTAAGCCTTGTAGCTGCAATAGGTGGCAGTGAAAAAGAAATCTGATTTTCTGCACAGAGATAGCTATAACATGATTGAAGTTTTGTTACAGCTATAGATAGCTATAACATGATACAAATCCCAACACTGGCCATGGCATTGGCTATGGCCCTATCTGTATGTAAACAGGTCAACATCCCCGAGGTAACCCAGAGGCCCTGGAGGTTCAACTTTCTCCCTATTCTGAAATCCTAAGCCAATTATCAAGAGAAGAAGATGATGATAGATAAACCATTAAACAAATCTATCTTCCAATTTTTGACAAATGTACCGAGAACATTAATTGGGAAAGGGACAGTTTCTTCAATAATGATGTGGGAAAACTGAATGTCCATATGCAGAAAGAAAACTTATTCCAAGTTAAAGGACTCAACAGTGGGTAATGCCTGTAGTGAGATAGTGGAGAAAGCAAATACAGCTGTCATTCTGGCAAGGCAAATGGTGCAGATGCCACCCCAGCCAGGGACTTAGGTAGGCCCTCGCAGATGAACCTGCCTTCCCAGAAACAACAAAGTCTTGGACAATTCATTGCCTACAAACAATTTTCTCTCAGATAAGACTCATGTTCCACTCTATTTCTTTTTCAGAAATGAGACTTACCATATTCAAGGATTTTGATGAAGGCCCAGTGGTCCAATAGAAACTGGAATGTGCATTACACTTGGGTTGCATCTTACAGCTGCAGCCAAATGTCAGGTGCTAAAGAGCATGTGACATGGATACACTTTCTGTCTTGTTGAACTGACTGCTTCTGGACCTGGGCTGCCAAGATGGAGCCATCTTTTGCAAAATATATCACCACCAGAGTGCTTTGTTCTAATAATGTATTATTCTAATATATCTGTTGCTTTAATGATATATTAATGTAATACATTATCAGAGCAAGGACAACTGACGATATATTATGGGAAGAATGGTGCCATTCAAAAAATGAAGGATTCAGAAAAGATTCATTAGAATTACAGTATAATAGCCAACATATGGGACTCTGGAAAATATAATCTTAGTCTATTTTTTGCAGCTAGATAAACACCTCCCTGGCTCCACCTCCCCACCCCCATCACTCCTCATTCAGGCACTGAATTCCATAAAACATTGGTTACTACATATTTTATAAACCCTTTATACATACAAACAATGTCTCCCATGAACCTTGGGTCACTGCAGGATCATCGTATCCAGTTACATTGTTTTTACTAGAAAGTCCTCCTTATTTACCCCTAACCATAGGAAACCAAGTAACATTGACCTCTGGACAGTCAGAATAGCATATCATCTCTCATTACAATAATCTGAACTCCAGCCATTGTTCAACATTAATTATTGCCAAGGCTATAGCATTTTCTTGCTGCTTGACAGTTGATCTTCATCCTATCATTAACCTTAGGTCAATTTAATCCCAACCTCCATTTTCAGCACTATACAAACAATTTATTTTTGCATTTTTTCAGCCACATGAAGATAAACAATGTCAGACTGCTCCAATAGTTTTATCCATTATGATGATTAAACATTTTTAAAGACATTCAGACATCAAAATTTAGAAAGTACCAGACAATGAGAGTTCCAGAAATAAGATATGGTGGTTTATTTTTCTGTAGAAGAATTATATAAGGAAGGATTTAGAGAGAGCATAAGTTCAGGAATTAAAATATATTTTATTTTAGGATCACTTCCTCTGTATAAGCCAAGAACATTTATAGTCAGCATCTACTATACAAAACTATCCACTATGGTATAGAATACTACATATTTAGTATTCTAAAAGCCATGAGCAAAAATGAGAGCAAAATTCAGATGATTTTATCTGCCTCTAAGATTTTTCTTTCTTCATGGAGATCAGAAGTGTGATCATATAGAAGAAAGGAAGCTAGAATTCCTGCTGAGAAATTTATTTGGTGTTTTCTATTCTTCTTGATCTCATGCTTATATGAAATGCCAGAAATAACAGTTTGACACAGCAAGGGCCATTGAAACAATAGTGTTTAATGCATTTAACTGAAGAGTAAGTAAACATTATAAATATAATCACAGCCAACGCAAGTTAAAGAAATGCTTTGCAGAATTTTTGTTGGGCTCTTCTCTGCTAAATAGAAAACTCAGGAAAGCATTAATTTGAAAATTTCCAGAGAATAGCCTTTTCATATACAAAAGGTGTTTTTATATTTATATGTAAAATGTTATGTGAGAACAATAGTTAAAGTCAAATAAGTTAAGCAAAATAAACATAAAAGGAAAAACCTTATAGCTTTATACATTAATAAATCCTTCTTTGAATTTTAGTCATTTACGTGGCTTACCAAGCAATTAAGACAAAGTATAACCTTCTCTGTTACATACAATTTTGCATGGTAACAGAATAATAACATTAAGTATAGATTTTTAACAATTTTCCAGGCTAAACACTGGCACTTCCTCTGTCTCTTCCTGCATCCACCACAAAGGAAAAACTGAAACGCCTTGCCCTTGGCAGGAAAAAATGAAGACATTTACCTTTTTCAAAACTATATACTTGAGCAAGATTGAAAGATACGGCATACTGATTTTGAGAAATTTTTTTTTCTCCTAACTTTCCACTGTTTTCCTGTTGCTTCCACGCAACTCTCAATGCAGAATGTAGGGCTGAGGGTACTTTGCATGTGCAGGTGGCATTAGGGTATGGTATATCTTATTACCTTGACCTTGAACAATAGGAAATGAATGGAGCAATTCGGATTTGTCTCTGCCTCAGTGATTCCCTGGGAAAGATTTGCGGTCCCTTTTTGTACCTTTGGTTATCAGAAAAGTCAAGGAAAGCAGGCTCCTCTTGGCCTGATGTGTGCACTAGTGCCAGCAGCTTTCTTTTCCAGGAAAATGTGAGGTCCAGCGACAGGGCGGAAGTTCCTCTTTGTTGTTGAACTTAGGAATTGACAATAAAAGCAGGCGGGCAATAGGAAGTCCCCTCTCCCTCCCTGCAGGTTAGCATTCTGCATCGTGACCCAGCAGCCAGATCTGTCTGGAGTTCTATGAGAGCTCTAGGACAAAGAGACACAAGGCAAGACTTCCTGGAACCCTGAAGAGCCTGGAATAAGGAAATACACCACAAATACCCCTTAGCCTTGGGAGGAAATGATTTTATATTGTACGGCCTCAAATGGACTAGAGACTAGAAGGATCATCTTATCACTGGACCATCAATTCCTAGATAATACAAATTTTAGTAGGAAATCCTGGGAAATGAGTTAGAATTATAATGTGAACATTGAGTACAAATTAAAGTACCTCAATTAAACTTTAAGTTGACTTTGTTGAATGGGCCTACTTAGAAACTTTGTTTCAAAATCCAGACAGACAAAATCTTTGTCTTTTTTTCCCTATTCCTCCTCTCAGTTCTCCCCAGCCCCCAAAACTCTAACTTGTAGCAATCAGTTATGGGAATCCTTTTTTTAATTTTAATTTTTAATTATTATTGGTACATAATAGTGGCATACATTTATATTATATGTGATGTTTCGATATAGGCATACCGTCTCTAATGATCAAATCAGGGTAATTGGAGTATCCATCACCTCTAGCATTTATCATTTTTTGTGTTAGGAGGATTCTAATTCCACTGTTTTAGTTATTTTTATTATTGTTATTATTTTATTTGTTTGTTCTTTTAGAGACACCGTCACCCAGGCTGGAGTGTGGTGCCTCACTGCAGCGTTGAACTCCCAGACTCAAGCGACTGTCCTGCCTCAGCCTCCCAAGTAGCTAGGACTACAGGCACATACCACCATGCCTGGCTAAGTTTTTAATTTTTTATAGAGATGTTATAGAGATGGAGTCTCGCTGTGTTGCCCAAGCTGGTCTTGAACTCCTAGCCTCAAGCAATCCACCTGCCTCGGCCTCCCAAAGTGCGGTAGTTACAGGCGTGAGGCACTATGCCTGGCCTCTTTTAGTTATTTTAAAATATACAATAAATTAATGTTAACTGTAGCCACCCTGTTGTGCCACCAAGAACTTGAAAAGTCAGCGGAGTCTTGACGAGAAAAGAAGGTATATATGTATGAGATCTTCGGCAACCTCTTGTAAAACGTTCTTTAGCTAGTTCATGCAAACCCGTCAAATGCAGCTGGCATTGACAGATGTTGTTAAAGATGGGCTCGGATCTCAGAAACCTAACAAAACCCCTCAATTCAATTAATACTGAATTTTAAAAGTTATTTTAAGTGATTTCACAGTCAACACTGAATTCTACTCAGTGATGAATTTCCACATTGTGTTAAAAACATCTAAATTCAACATGTCAAAGAAAAAAATATGATTACTATGCGTACACATCTGCACACCCTCAAAGTATGGAGATTTCTACATAGATTTCTCTAGTTCGTGATAAACTACAGGTAAAGGTGGCAGTCTACCCAAGCTTGCCTACAATGAGGAAGCAGAATCTTGGCATTCACCAGTCCCCACGGTGCCTTTGGAACAACAGTCCTGAAGTAAACAAAGAATGATCTACATCTTGATTCTTGCAACAAGAATATATGATGACAAATTCTCTTCGAGATCAGGACCACTTTTGTGCAAGTCAATAAAGTAACATCCAGAATCCTGCTGTACTAGCCCCTGAAGGACCAACACGTGGTCTCACTCTTGGAAGACTTTGTAAGTTAAAATTCTGTAGCAATGGCTGAGTTTGAAGTAGAATGTCATAAAACATGTGGGAGTGTGTTTGGGGAAAGGGGAGGAGTTCTTAAGCCTATGGCATTAAAGATATGTCATGCTACACAGCCTTCTCTCCAACTACTGACAAAGAGCCAGTGTTGAAGGAAAGAGAGGGGCCTCTTATGCACTGGGTGAGGTGATGAGTTCTGGCTGCAGATGACCTTGAGTTGAGCCAGACCAAGAAAATTCTGGGACGATCAAATTTTACTCGAGTGTAGAAAATAAAACCTCAACCTCTCATCAGTGCCCTTTCTCGGAGTTTGCCTTCAGTCATCATGTCCTAAAGTTCACATTATAAACCTGGCCAACTTGGACACAAAACTCCATTTTAAAGAAATTTATATTCAGTTGTACAAATTGCATGCACACTTTTTAACCTGCTTTCACAAATGTTGTTCTATTTGTTCAAACACAAGCCTGATATGCCATAGACCATAAGGCAGTTTAAACAGGAAAACATGAACATGATGTCAAAAGCAAATAAAGTGTAAACTAATCTCTCAACAAGCTTTCATTGAGCACCAAGTATATAACTAGCTCAAATAAGTCTTAAACCAAATTCAAAATGAAGTTATGGACACATTAAAGCTCTTGATTACACTTTTCCAAATTACCTTCTAAGAGGATTCTGACAACTGACGCTTGACAAGCAACATGAGAAGATCACTTCGCTATATATCTTGCATTAAATAAAAACCTTAGTTAAAAGAGTATGTCACATAAATTGTATATTACATGAATCCAGTATCTTGTCATTTTAAATCTCTGACATTTTAGTTGGCAGATCTAGCTTGTAGGTCACTTGAGGATAGAGCCTCACAGCTTAAAACAACAGTCACAAGTTAGATAAACATGAACATTTTGGTCATTTTCACATATAAGCCAAGTTGCCTATGAGTATCTCTCACTTACCTCCAATATCTATTGATTTGAAAAATTCCCCACACATCCATGATTCTTATGCAATGATAATAATTATCTCCCCTCCCATATTGAGACTCTAGCTCCACCTATACCCTGTGAAGTAAGCCCATGTGCCCATGTTTTTATTAGGCAACCAAACTCTGTGGCCAAACCTGATAGGACAAAGAGAAAATACCCAAGCTGAACCCATTAGATTCCTCCTGCAGAATTTTGTAGTTGGAGTACTTTAAGAATAATCCTATTAGCAGTGGGAAACAGTCAAATTTTGAGTCCAAAGTTGGTAGCATGAAAAGTTCGTGCTGAAATTCTGAGGGAGGAGAAGTTAAGGGTCATGGATAGGAAGAGCTGTAGAAAGATGAACCAAACAGATATGCAGAGAAGACATCACCAGAACTCAAAATGTTGGCTGCCTACTGACTGCCTAGTTCTTGAGAAATCTTTTCTATACCTCCTGCAATCAGGTTCTAGGAGATCTACGTCCTTAACCCACATGCCATTTTTTTATTGAACCAATTAGAAGATACTCTCTTCAAGGATGCATCTTCCTACCCCAATTTTAAGATGCACTTCTCCCTCCTCTTTCCTACCACTTTACAGCATTTCTAAAATCAGGATTTGCCATACAATCAATATGCATATTAAATGTAATGGAGTTTTTTTCCTTTGAAAAGTTATTAGATTGATGGAATGTGGGTGAGGGTATCTCAGAAGCAGAGACTATATGACACAAATGAGAGAAACCAATAGGGTCAGCTACATGCTATTTACTCCCATGCGCTCAGGTTAAAGGAGCCCCATGTGCTTCTAGGCAGAGGTATCTAGATTTTTTATACATCACAAATTGCCAGGGTAAATTTAAGGAACCATGGAGAGACAAAGCTTCTTTTTTTTTTTTTGAGATGGAGTCTTGCTCTGTCGCCCAGGCTGGAGCGCAGTGGCGCGATCTCGGCTCACTGCAACCTCCGCCTCCTGGGTTCACGCCATTCTCCTGCCTCAGCCTCCTGAGTAGCTGGGACTATAGGCACCCGCCACCACGCCTGGCTAATTTTTTTGTATTTTTAGTAGAGATGGGGTTTCACCGTGTTAGCCAGGATGGTCTCGATGTCCTGACCTCGTGATCCACCCGCCTCGGCCTCCCATAGTTCTGGGATTGCAGGCATGAGCCACCGCGCCCGGTGAAACAAAGCTTCTTATATTTGCTTGAGCTCAACATTGTCAACCTGATAAACCCACTTGTCAGCAAAACATCTGTACAGATGTCCCATTTTAAACAGAGTTAGGCATTACCATCACCTTCCCTAATAATATAATTAATTTTTAAAACTTTTTTTGAGAATTTTGAGAAACACAATTTTTTTGTGCCCTCCAACCACAGAAAGCAGTAAAATGAAGAATTAAAGTTTACTAACTTTGACTGTCACCAGAATTTGACCTAAATGTTTGTGGCTTTCTCCATAGGTGGACACAGGATCTGAGTTAGAAATTTAGTGCCCATCCCTTATTCCAAAAGCCACACCCTCTCATGCCCCTTTCTCTATCCCCCCACCTTCCCCTCCCTCATTGCACTGAGAATTCGAGGAGCATGCTTTAATCTAACGGATCCCAGAAGGGAACACACAGAGAGGACTGTCAGAAGCACGGAGAACACCCCACAGAAGATCATTCTTAAGGAGAACCACATGTGTCCGGCATCTGTTTGCCATCTCTGCTGTACAGGATTTTCTAAGTTCTAATTTCTAATGGGAGCAAATGGGCCTGTGACTGCACTCAAGGAAGTCACCTGGTAAGTATTTTCGTTGTGTCTCCACCTGTGTTCATCTGCTTGTTGTGCTTCCTAATTTCCAAAATCCTCTAAAAATGTGTAATGAGATAATATAATTAATATGCCCCCAAAGAGCCAAAACCTCATCAAAATAACAAAAAAAAACTTTAAAAAGTAGCCCAGAACTCATCAAAATAAACATTTATGCAGTATTGTTAGAATTGTGCAAATCCTTTTGCTCATTTCTATTTGAGCCAAAGTCTGATGTTTACTTCTATAACAAAAAGTCTTATTAAATTGTACTAGACATATGTTTGCTGCTCTACTGGATTGAGATAATCACACACACACACACACACACGATTTAATAGCTTAAATTAAAAAATATATGTTTATTATATATATAATATGTATATGATTACGTCAATCCATTAGGGCAGCAAACATATTGGTCTATCTATCTATCATCTATCTCTCTCTCTATCTATGATATACATTATATGTATCAATACTATCTATTTATGTATCTGTCTATTGATAATGCTTCTTCATTTGCTTGCTCACTGTACAAAGGCCTGCAGACCTAGAACAGAAATGGAATCACCCATACCAAAGCGAAGGAGAAGCTCACATTCTGCTTCACAACCCACCTAAAAGCTTAATCAGGCAAAATATTAATACATAGCTCAGGCCAATCATCTAGGATCACCACCTTTCCAAAGAAGATAAAAGAAACTTTAAAAGCACTTTCCCCCACTGGAACTTTCCTCTAAAATATGTATGACCTGGGATCATATGAAAATGGTTGTTCCAGATATCTTTGGAGATCAAAAATATTCCAAGGAAAGAGTGAATCACTTCTGGATTCCTAACTAGTGCTTTCCAGTGTGTGTCTGTACTTTTCTTGGTAGAATTTAGGTTGGTGCCACAGTTCCTGCTGAGAGTCAGAGTTGAGCCGCATGCAAGCAGAGATCTCGGGACACTGTGATACGTGCTATTTTGGGATTATGAATGGAGCCTTCACAAGGGGGAAGTCATGAAAGGCTTCGGGGAAGATGAGTATTGAAAAGTCCAACTCAAATCCTTCCAGGAAAGGGGAATGTGTGAAGTTGCCAAATGTTGGGGGCTCCCTGATGAGCAGCAGAGGGAAGACCACACCTAAAAGATGCCCTTTGCACATTTCTGAAACCTCTGTGTTGGTCATACAAAATATTCTGGAGGCCAGATTCAGTTTGTTGGCCTTCCAATTTGCATCTCCTGCTTTTAAGGTGACATAGGCATTTTACACAGAAGGGACAACACAGGGAAAACACAAAGTTAAGGGAGGGCAGGTATGTCTGAGGAAGGTTGAAAAGTTTGCATAGGTGATTGTTTTACAGGAGAGACAGAAGATAAGATGACTGCAGGTTGATTGGGATTAAGGAAGGCTTTGAAGCTACTAATGCTAGACTTTATCCTGAATGCCATGGAGAGCCAAACGATATCTCTAAGCAACATAATAATCTTGCTTAAAGATTCACTTTTAGTGAGTTCATTGCTAGCACACAGGCTGGATGGAGAAAGGCCGGTTAGCAACATCAGGGACAAAGACAGAGGCCACTGCAGTGTTAGTGGGACTGATGAAGACGCGTTAACGTTGAGAGATATTTCTGAGGCAGAGTAGGTAAAGCTTAGATGTGGGAGTAATAGAGAAAGAGACATTAAGAATGATCCCTTGGTTTTCTTGATTTTCCTGGTTATCTTTGGTAAGTGGTTAGATATAAGTAACATTTATCAAAATTCAGAGTCAGAAAAGGAGCAAATTGGAAGGGTGGCCATTTCTGTTTGAGATATAGTGAATTTTAGATACCTGGGGTTTAACCAGCTGGCAACATTTTTCCTTTCTTTTCCTTTAAAGAAAAAACTTTGAAACATCCTCAAACATTTAGAAAGGCTGTAAGGGAAATACAAGGTGGGAAAGAATTGCCCCCTGACCCCTACTTACTATGTCTAAATAAGTTACTGATCTGATGCCCAATCACCACTCCCTAATTCTTTTTTTTTTTTTTTCTTTTTTTAAGACAGAGTCTTGCTCTGTCGCCCAGGCTGGAGTGCAGTGGCGCCATCTCAGCTCACTGCAACCTCCGCCTCCCGGATTCAAGCAATTCTCCTGCCTCAGCCTTCCGAGTAGCTGGGACTACAGCCAAGTACCACCACACCCAGCTAATTTTTTGTATTTTTAGTAGAGACTGTGTTTCACCGTGTTAGACAGGATGGTCTCGATCTCCTGACCTCATGATCCACCCACCTTGGCCTCCCAAAGTGCTGGAATTATAGGTGTAAGCCACCCCACCCAGACCCTAATTCTTTAGTATTTATTTCCTACAAATGGTAATATTCTCCCACATAATCAGAGCATAACCATAACATCAGGAAATTAACTAGATACATTACTACCAACAAATTCCCAAACCTCAGTCAAGTTTTGCCAAATGTCTACTGATCTTTTGTAGCAAAAATATTCCTGTTCAGAATCATGGGCTGAGTTCAGGTGTTAGGTCTCCTTAGCCTCCTTCAGGCTGGAATAGTTCTTTAGTCTTTCCTTCACTCTTTTGAAAATTACTGGGCAGTTATTCTGTTATATGTCCCTCATTTTGGGTTTGTCTGATGTTTCCCCATTAATAGATTTGGGTTATGCTTCTTTGGCAGGAAAATCAAAGAAGTGATGCTGCGTTCTTCTTATTGCGCCTTATCGGGTGGCACACGATTTCAATTTATCCCATTACTGACGACGTTCCCTTTGATCATTTGATTAAAGTTGTGTCTGCCAGTTTTCCTCACTTTAAAGTTATTCTTTTCCCCTATGTAATTAATAAGTAAATTTGCTACTTTTCATCACACTTTCAATTTATTCATTAGTTTATATCAGAATGGGCTTACGATTTATCTATTCAATTGTTTATAATCCATTACTATCATTATTTATTTAAGTGCTTAAACTGTCCCAGATTTAGCCAACAGCCCCTTCCAGTTGGTTCCCAAGTCCTTTTGACATGCTCCTCTCATTCTTTGAGCACTTCCTTGATTTCTGGCATAAAAAAGACATTTTGGACTTATCTTGTACTTAGCCTACCAGCCCTGAAATCAATCATTTCTCTAAGGAGACTTGGTTTCTTTCAGTGAAGAATATAATATTTAGAAGCCACATTCTGGGAGCTAGATGTGCTCATATAATTACAGTGTCACTGCTCCAGGCCAGGGACACTGAACAGTGACATTGAGTGGTGAAAAACCTGGCTTTCTGGTTACTTGTTGGTCAACCCATTACATGTAACCAATACCCCCGCTCTACTGTTTCTCCCTTTCCTGCACAGAGAGGTCTTCTCATCCTACTCACCTCCTGGCACTTCCCATGGGACTGCTCCCATACGGGTGCCCTCCTCACCCTGCTCAGGCTCTGGCATCCTATCTAGCATCTGGGCACAGCAGGTCGTGCCCCATGCGCCACCCCCACCTTGGGTTCAGACACTCATCTTGTACTGTCTTGCCTAACAGCTGCAGGGTTGAGTTGTTTAGGAAGGCAAAGAAGAAAAAAGAAGAGAATGCAAAAGAAAGAAATGGTGGAGAAGGGAAGAGAAAGAAGGAAACCGAGGAATGTCCACTAGACATGTTGAGAAGCACCCCGTCCTTGGGGTTGAGACAGAGCTGAGTGCCAACAGGCTCTATCACTTATTTGTTGTGTGACCTTGAGTAAGATACTGTATTTGATCAGGTCTAAGATATACACTACACTTTTGAAATTAAACTTTTAAAAAGTTAATTGTAGATTCACATATAGTTTTAACAAATAATAGAGTAATCCTGTACACCCTTACCAGAGTACATTTTACCCAATGATAACATCTTGCAAATGAGAAAACAATATCACAACCAGGATGTTCACATTGAGACAATCACAATACAGAGCATTTCCATCACCACAAAGGTCCCTTGTGTTGCCCTTTTATAGCCACATATGGTTCCCTTTTGTTCTGACCCCTTCCTTAATACCTGGCAACCTCCATGGAGGTTGTAATCTCTGTACAGAAGAGACGCTGTAATCTCTTCTCCATTTCCATAATTTTATCTGCTTATAATGTTATATAAGTGGAATCATACAGTATGTAACTTTGGGATTGGCCTTTTTCACTGAGCATAATTCATCTAAGATTCACCCTGGTTGTTG
Source organism: Pongo pygmaeus (assembly GCF_028885625.2). Lineage (NCBI taxonomy): Eukaryota > Metazoa > Chordata > Mammalia > Primates > Hominidae > Pongo > Pongo pygmaeus. The sequence continues at coordinate 158,857,359 of NC_072376.2, read as the reverse complement.
TATGTATCAATAATTAATTCCTTTTTTGTCCATGGTAAGGATACGTTCTATGATATGAATATACCACTGTTTAACTATGCACCCATTGAAGGACATCTGGGTTGATTCTAGTTTGGGTCTATTACAGTTAAAGCTGTTACAAATATTTGCATACAGGGTTTCATGTGATCATAAGTGTTCATTTTCCTATGATTAATGTCCAGGAGTGCAATTTCTGGATCATGTTACAGTGCATTTTAGGTTTATTTTAAGAGACTGCCAAACTGTTTTCCATAGTAGCTACACTATTTTAAATTCCCACCAGCAATATATGAGAGATTATTTCACTGCATCCTCACCAGCATTTGATGGTTTTTTTTTTTCATATTAGCCATTCTGATAGGTTTGGAGTGGTATTGCAATGTGCTTAAAAGTTTTATTTCCCTAATGGCTAATGAAGTCGAACATCTTTTCATGTGCTTATTTGCCACCTGTATATTTTCTTCAATGAAATATCTCTTCATGTATTTTGCCCATGTCCGGTTGAATTGTCTTTTGTTTTGTTTTGTTTTTCCTGTTGAATTTTGAGAGTTCTTTATATATTCTAGACACTAATCCTTTGTTGGATATATGGTTTGCAAATATTTTCTCACATCCTATAAGTTTTCTTTAGATCCTTATAACAGGGTTATTTGCAATTGAAAAGCTTTCATTTTGATCAAACCCAGTTTACCGTTTATTGATTTTTTTTACTCTTATGGATCATGCTTATGACATCAAATCTAAGAACCCTTTGGATAACCCTAAATCTAGAAGATTTTACCTTATGGTTTTTTCTTTTTTCTTTTTTTTTTTTTTTGTTTGAGATGAAGTCTTGCTCTGTCGCCCAGGCTGGAATGCAGTGGCGCAATCTCAACTCATTGCAACCTCCGCCTTCCAGGTTCAAGCAATTCTCCTGCCTCAGCCTCCTGAGAAGTTGGGATTACAGGTGTCCACCACCACACCTTGCTAATTTTTGTATTTTTAGTAGACACGGGGTTTTGCCATGTTGGCCAGGCTGGTCTCAATCTCCTGACCTCAGGTGATCCACCGGCCTTGGCCTCCCAAAGTGCTGAGATTACAGGCATGAGCCACCGCACTCAGCCCTTATGGATTTTTTTCTAAAAGTCTTACAGTTTTACATTTAAGACTGTTATCCTTTTTGTGTTAATTTTTATACAAGGTGTAACGTGGAATTTGAAGTTAAGTTTTTTTTGCAAATAAATGCCCAATAGTTCCACCTCCTTTTATTAGAAAGGCTATCATTCCTTCACTGAGCTGCTTTTGCATCTTTGTTAAATATCAGTTGGGCATACTTTTATGGGTCTACTTCTGGATCCCTATTCTGTTCCACTCATCTATGTGTCTATCTCTCCAGCAATGTCACAATCTTTATTACTATGTAGAAAGCCTTGAAATTGGAAATTGGGTAGACCTGTTCATCCCATTTTTTCTTTTTCTTTTTTCAAAATTGTTCTAACTATCCTGGTTCTTTTGCCTTTCCATATAAATTTTTAAATAATCTTGCCTATAACCTACAAAAAATATTGCTAGGATTTTGATAGGAATTAAATTAAAGCTGTGCATCAGTTTTGGCTAAATTGACATTTTTACTGTGTTTGAATCTTTCAATCTATAAACACAGTAAGTCTCTCCATTTATTTAGGTTTTTTTAATTAGAATTGTGTAGTTATCACCAATGTCCTGTTCATGTTTGTTAGATTTATATCAAAGTATTTTTTTAGCAATTGTAAATGGTATTGAATTTTTAATTTCATTGTTTATGTGTTTATTGATAGTATATAGAAATCTAATCGATTTTCATATGTTTATCTTATATCTTTCAGCCTTGCTAGATTCATTTATTAGTTCTAGGAAGGTTTTATTATTCTTATTCTTAAGATTTTCTATGTAGATAATCATGTCATCTGAAAGCAGAGGCAGTTGTATTTCTTCCTTTCTGATCTTTATGCTTTTTATTTCTTTGCCATATTGCATTGATTAAAAATTCCAGCACTATGTTGAATAAGAGTGATAAAAGGAGACATTCTTGGCTTATTCCCAGCTTAAGGGGAAAGCATTTAGTCTTTCACCATTAAACAGGATGTTAGCTATAGAATTTTTTTGTATGATTTTTATCAAGTTGAAGAAATTCACCTCTATTTTACTTCTTGAGAGCTTTTATCATAAAAAGTATTAAATTTTATGAAACATCTTTTCTATAATTGATATGATCGTATGATGGATTACATTGATTGATTTTCAAATATTAAACCAGCCTCAAATCTCTAGAATAATCTATATTTGGTCATAGCATATAATTCTTCTCAGATATTACTAAATTCTACTCACTAGCATTTTTCTAAGGATTTTTGCATTTATATTCATGTGAAATGTTTATTTACAGTTTCCTGTTTGCACTACTTTCATCTGGTTTTGGTATCAGGGTAATTTTAACTTCATAAAAAGAATTGGATAGTGGTTCCTTGTCTTCTATTTTCTGGAAAAGACTTGTGGAATTGACATTAGTGTTTCATCTAATGTTTGATAGAATTCTACAGTGAAACTATCTGTGCCTAGAGATTTCTTTCTTGGGAGTTTTAAAATTATTAATTAAAATTTTTAATAGTTACAGGATGAGTCATTGTAGTTTGTATTGTGGTAGCTGTGTATTTCCTGCAGAAGTGATCTATTTCATCTAAGTTTACAGTTTTATATGTGTGGAGTTGTTCACAGTATTCCCTTATTCTCCTTTTGATATCTGCGGGCTCTGTAGTAATATCTCATTTTAATTGTTATATTTATAATTTTTGTCTTCTCATTTTTTTCTCTGGCAGTCTTACTAGAAGCTTATTAACCTTATGGATCTTTTTAAAGAATCAGCTCTGTTTATTATTTTTATCCTTTTTCTGTTTTCAATTCCATTGATTTCTGCTTCTATTATTTCCTCCCTTCTGATTGCTTTCGGTTTTTCTCTTCTTTTTCTAGGTTCTTGAGGTAGAAGCTTAAATGACTGATTTGTGACATTTTCTTTTTTTCTAAAGTATGCATTTAGTGCTATAAATTTTTCTCTCAGTACTACTTTAGCTGGGTGCCACAAATTTAGCTATGTTGTATTTTAATTTTCTTTCAGTTAAATGTATTTTTAAATTTCCATTGAGACCTACTATTTGCCCCGTGGATTATTTAGCAATGTGTTGCTTCATTTAAAAATGTTTGAAGATCTTGTTATTGTTCTGTTATTGATTTCTAGTTGAACTCTATTGTGGTTGAAAAAACAAACTTTGTTTGGTTTCAATTTTTTTTGTTAATTGGTGGAGGTTTGTTTCAGGGCCAGAACATGGTCCATCTTGGTATATCTTCCACTGGCACTTGAAAATAAAGTGTATTCTGCTATTCTTTGGTGAAATATTTATAAAATTTTATATAAATTTTTATTAGATCCTGTTGGTTGATGGTATTGTTGAATTCTTCTACATCCTTGCTGATTTCCTGTCTAATTGTTTCAGTAATTTCTGAGAGAGGTTTCTAGTTATATTTGAAGATTTGTCTATTTTTCCTTTTAGTTCTACGAGCTTTTGTTCTATGCACTTTGCAGTTCTGTTGTTTGGTACATGTTTGCTTAGGAGTGCTGTATCTATTTAGTGGACTGACCCCTTTAACATTATGTAATGTCCCTTTCTGTCTTTGGTAATGTTCTCTGTGCTAAAGCCTACTTTATCTAATCTTAACATAACCATTCATGCTTTCCTTTGATTAACATTCGGGTGATACATATTTTTAGATCATTTCCCTTTCCACCTATGTTATTATATTGTCAGTTTCTTGCAGTCAGCATATGGCTGGATCATGTTTTTAATTCATTCTGCTAACCTCTGTCTTTTAATTGGCATATTTAGACCATGTGTATTTAATATGGCTATTGATAGGCTAGCACTTAAGTCTCTCATTTTATATTTTGTTTCTGTTTGTTCTTTCTGTTTTCTTTTTCTTGCCTTCCTATGGATTACTTGAACATGTTTTTAGATTCCACTTTGATTATTCTAAAGTGTTTTGGAATTTTTTTTTAAAGACAGGGTCTTGCTCTGTCACCCAGGTTGGAGTGTAGTGGTGTGATCTTGGCTCACTGCAACCTCCGCCTCCCAGGTTCAAGTGATTCTTGTACCTCAGCCTCCCGAGTAGCTGGGATCACAGGTGTGTGCCAAGATGCCCAGCTAATTTTTATATTTTTAGCAGAGACAGGTTGTTGCCATGATGGTCAAGCTGGTCTTGAGCTCCTGGCCTCAAGTGATCCCCCTGCCTCAGCCTCCCAAAGTGCTGGGATTACAGGCATGAACCATCATGCCCAGCCTAGAATGTATTTAAAAAAAAAAAAATTTAAGAGACAGGGTCTTGCTCTGTTGCCCAAATTGTAGTATAATGGCATGATCATAGCTTATTGCTGCCTCAAACTCCTAGGTTCAGGTAATCTCCTGCCTCAGGCTTCCGAGTAGCTAGGACAACAAGTGCATACCACTACACCTGGCTAATTTATTTTATTTCGTTTTTGTAAAATATGGTCTGTCTATGTTGCTCAGGCTGGTCTCAAATTCCTGGCTTCAAACTATCTTCTTGCCTTGTTCTCCCAAAGTGCTGGGATTTCAGGCATGATCCACCATGCCTGGCCTTTCAAATGTACTTTTGTGTGTGTGTGTGTGGGTATTCTAGGCACTTCTTTATATCTACGTAACATCACAGTTTACTGATATCATCATTTTACCAGTTCAGAGTGAAATGTAAAAACTTTATTTCCATTTAGATCCCTTTACTCTCTCTTGTTTATAATTATCTTGAGTATTTCCCTACATACTGTTAGAATCACATTAGACAGTGTTATCGTTGTTTTAACCATGAAACATAATTCAGAAACTCAAGAATAGAAGGAAAGCCTATTGTATTTACCCATATTTTTGCCTACCATGCTCTTTCTTCCTGATGGTCCAAGGTGTCTTCTTTTATCGTTGCCTTTCTGATTAGAGAAATTCTGTTAGACATTCTTCTGAGGTGGGTTAGCTCTGTTTGTTTTATAATATCCAGAGGTCTTAGTTGTACCTAGAAGGATGAAAGGGAAAATTATTTCTCTTCCATGTCCCTGGAAGTAGAAGTCTAAAGATATAAATTTTAACTTCTGTAAAGTTAGGAGTTGTCTTTCAATTGCTATTGGCAATCACAACGTAGTTGTTTTTGTGTCTATATGTGCACTTTTAATCATAGCTATTTATATTTTATCATATTAATTGAGTTGGGTACATTGCTGGAGAAAAGTCTTAGCCTTTAGGAGAAAAAAAAAATCACAGACATAGGAGTTTCACTCACAGAAACTCTCATAGGAAGGAGGATTTCTCCTGGGCCAAAAAGAGATTCTCCCAGAGCACAGGAAAGGCAAGAAAGAAATGGAAATGATTAAATATTATCTGTAATAGTTCTCCATGATCCCCACATAATCCACGCAGTATATTAGTTCTTGATAAATTTCATGGACTTGTATATTAACAGCTAAAGATAAGATTGCTAGAAAGAGTCCTAATATGATTGTTATTTTTGGTGTCATAACTGGACAACAGCATCTCCTTTCACATTGCGATCAACAAATCATTTAAAGATCATTTGAGGAAGAAATATGAGCCATTGTAGTTGTCAAAAACCTTCCATTGATACTTTCTGATAAGATCAATAGTGTCAGCATCAAAACTTACAGAATAGGTGTCAGGGCCCTGGAAGAAAATTTAGAAACCATAGTGGAGCTCTCGCTTTAAAAATGCCACTTTAACAATTCTGTGGATAGCACAGAGGACAACTTTGTGTAGAAAATCATGGGTATTAACAACTCTGCTTTGAAAAGTGATTCCGAAAATTCAGATACTGATTATGATAAAGTTTCTTTATATATATGCACAAGAGTAATCCATGATAAAAATTATGTCTAGGCCAGGCACAGTGGCTCATGCCTGTAATACCAGCATTTTGGGAGGCCAAGACAGGTGGATCCCTTGGGCCTAAGAGTTTGAGACTAGCCTGGGCAACATGGCAAGATCCCACCTTTACAAAAAAATACAAAAACTACCTGGGTGTAGTAGCCTGTGCCTGTAGTCCCAGCTACTTTGGAGACTGAGGTGGGAGGATTGCTTGAGCCCATGAGGTCAAGACTGCAGCGAGCCATGATTGCACCACTGCCCTCTAGCCTGGGCAACAGAATGAGACCCTGTCTCAAAAAATAAAATAAATAAAATAAAATAAAATGGGAACCAAATTCCTCAGAAAAACATACATTATTTTATGTAAGTCTCTGTGAAGAAATATCTATAGGACTCATGCAATTTGGCTGGAGCCAGATGTACCGGGCATTAGCTAGTCTTGAGGGCCTTGGAGTATGTTACTGCACTCCAGCATGAGCAGTAGATCAGGACCCTGTCACAAAATAAATAAATTAATTAATGAATTAAATGTCTGGCTACATATCAAAGAACTCTCCCAATAGATATTTAAAAATTCTAAGCGGTAAGAAAGTATTGTACTATTGTTTAATTGGCATCACTGTTTTCCTTAGCAGTACATAAAGTAATGATATATTTTGTAATCAATATCATCTCTTTTTTTTACCATTTTAACCATTTTTTTCTTTGTCATCTGTACTCTTGGTATTTTTATAATATTTAATTCTGGTAAAATATACATAACATAAAATTTGGCATCTTAATCATTCATTTTTAAGTGTCGTTAATTGGCTTTATGTGCATTCATATTGTTGTGCAACTCTTCCCACTTTGATCTCCAGAACTTTTTCATCTTCCCAAACTAAAACTCTATACTCATTAAACAATCATTCCTTTTTACCCTCTCTTCATGTCCCCCAGAATGACCATTCTACTTTCTATCTATATGAATTTGACTACTCTAAGTACTTCATATAATTGGAATCATACAATATTTGTCATTTTGTCTGATATTTCACTTAGCATAATGTCTTTAAGGTTCATCCATGATGTGTAGTATGTCAGAATTTCCTTTGTTTTTAAGGCTGAATAATATTCATTATTAAATATTAATACATAATTATTAAAATGTGGTATGTGTATGGCTTTTTTGTATGGCTTTATCCATTCATCTGTTGATGGACACTTGTGTTGCATCCACCTCCTGGCTATTGCAAATTGTGCTGCTGTGAACCTGGGTGTACAGATATCTGTTTGAGTTCCTGCTTTCAGTTCTTCTGAGTTTATACTCAAAAGTGAAATTGCTAGATTATATTATCATAGACAGAGTGAAATTCAGTACTAAAGAATAACCTGTCTCATAGGGTTGTGAGTTAACACTTAAAGCATTTAATACACTGTATAGTAACTTTTCTTTAAATGTTAGTTACTTTTGTTATTAAGGAACTAGAAATTTTTTCTGAATCTTAGAAAAGAGGTAAGGGATACAGACAAGAAAAACAACTTGGGAGTCATCAACTCATATATGGTAGTAGAAGCCAATGGAATAGATGAGATCACTCAAGGAGAGAATGTAGAGTAAGAAGAGAAGTGAATCATGTTCAAAACCACCGGCATATTAAGAAATAGAAGAGATTGCATTAGTGAAGAAGACTGAGAAAAGAGCCTTGCAAGGTACAGAATAAGAGGACAAGAGCTGAATGGATAGGATGTTTTAGTCCGAGAAGAAAACAATAGAGTTTCAGAGGTGGGGTGATTGTGGATGATAACAAAGTCCAGGGTGTAGAAGTTTGGGGAGATAGAGACAAAAACACTGACCTACAATAAATTTAAGAAACTGCAAAATAAGGTGCACATAGAAATTGAAGTAACCCAGGCTGATGGGAGGAATTGGGATGGAGAGGAACATAGCAAAGAGGAATTCCAATTTCTTTACAAAAGCAGGAGAGTTACTTGAAGATTGGAAGATTGCAGCAAATAATAATGGAAAGAGGAGGCAATATAACATCGTTATAAATTTATGAATCTTAAAATCCTTATGAAAGCATGTAAAATACAATAGACTAAATGCACTACAATAAAAAAAAGCTTAGTCTAACTTTCTGATAGTCATTCATTTTGAAACCAAATGAGTTTCCCTCACAATGCAATCTTGATAGAGAATCATGAGTTAAACTGAATAGATTTATCCAAATATCTGGGTTTGGATGTTTCAAAACTCCATATAATTAATGTCTTGAACTATTTCCTGTGTAAAAATGGAATTTAACAAATATCCTGGCAGCTCAACAAAAGCTATTGCTATTAGAAATACCTAGTTGAGTGCCACAAAGCTGCTGTAGCCAGACTGCCTCTTTAGATTCTGCCTCTCTGGGCAGGACATCTCTGAAAGAAAGGCAGCAGCCATAGTCAGGGGCTTATAGATAAAACTCCCATCTCCCTGGGACAGAGCATCTGGGGGAAGGGATGCCTGTGGGTGCAGCTTCAGCCGACTTAAACATTCTTGCCTGCTGGCTCTGAAGAGACCAGCAGATCTCCCGGCATAGAGCTCTGCTAAGGGACTGACTGCCTCCTCAACTGGGTCCTTGACACCCATGCCTCCTGACAGGGAGACACCTCCCAGCAGAGGTCAACAAACACCTCATATAGGAGAGCTCCAGCTGGCATCTGGCAGGTGTACCTCTGGGACGAAGCTTTCAGAGGAAGGAGCAGGCAGCAACCTTTGCTGTTCTGCAGTCTCTGCTGGTGATACATAGGCAAACAGGGTCTGGAGTGGACCTCCAGCAAACTCCAGCAGACCTGCAGCAGAGGGGCCTGTTAGAAGGAAAACTAACAAACAGAAAGCAATAGCATCAACATCAACAAAAAGGATGACCATGCAAAAACTCCATCTGAAGGTCACTAACAGCAAAGACCAAAGGTAGATAAATCCACAAAGATGAGGAAAAACAGGCGCAAAAAGGCTGAAAATTCCAAAAACCAGAATGCCTCTTCTCCTCCAAAGGATCACAACTCCTCATCAGCAAGGGAACAAAACTGGATGGAGAATGAGTTTGACAAATTGATAGAAGTAGGCTTCAGAAGGTGGATAATAAACTCCTCCAAGCTAAAGGAGGATGTTCTAAACCAATGCAAGGAAGCTAAGAACCTTGATAAAAGGTTAGAGGAATTGCTAACTATAATAACCAGTCTAGAGAAGAGCATAAAGGACCTAATGGAGCTGGAAAACACAGCTAGAGAACTTCATGAAGCATACACAAGTATCAATAGCTGAATCCATCAAGTGGAAGAAAGGATATCAGAGATTGAAGATCAACTAAATGAAATAAAGCATGAAGACAAGAGTAGAGAAAAAAGAATGCAAAGAAACCAACAAAGCCTCCAAGAAATATGGGACTGTGAGAAAAGACCAAATTGGTGTACCTGAAAGTGATGGGAAGAATGGAACCAAGTTGGAAAACACACTTCAGGATATTATCCAGGAGAACTTCCCCAACCAAGCAAGACAGGCCAGCATTCAAATTCAGGAAACACAGAGAACACCACAATGATACTCCTTGAGAACAGCAACCCCAAGACACATAATCATCAGATTCACCAAGGATGAGATGAAGGAAAAAATGTTCCTAAGGGCAGCCAGAGAGAAAGGTCAGGTTACTCACAAAGGAAAGCCCATTAGACTAACAGAAGATCTCTCTGCAGAAACCCTACAAGCCAGAAGAGAGTGGGGGCCAATATTCAACATTATTAATGAAAATGATTTTCAATCCAGAATTTCATATCCAGCCAAACTAAGCTTCTTAAGTGAAGGAGAAATAAAATCCTTTACAGACAAGCAAATGGTGAGGGATTTTGTCACTACCAGGCCTGCCTTACAAGAGCTCCTGAAGGAAGCACTCAATACGGAAAGGAAAAACTGGTACCAGCCACTGCAAAAACAAACCAAAATGTAAAGACCATTGACACTATGAAGAAACTGCATCAACTAATGGGCAAAATAACCAGCTAGCATCATAATGACACGATGAAATTCACACATAACAATATTAATCTTAAATGTGAATGGGCTAAATGTCCCAATTAAAAGGCACAGACTGGCAAATTCGATAAAGAGTCAAGACCCATCAGAGTGCTGTATTCAGGAGACCCATCTCATATGCAAAGCCATACTTAGGCTTAAAATAAAGGGATGGAGGAATATTTGCCAAGCAAATGGAAAGCAAAAAGAAAAAGCAGGGGTTGTAGTCCTAGTCTCTGATAAAACAGATTTTAAACCAACAAAGATCAAAAAAGACAAAGAAGGGTGTTACATAATGGTAAAGGGATCAATGCAACAAATAGAGCTAACTATCCCAAATATATGTGCACCCAATACAGGACCACCCAGATTAATAAAGCAAGTTCTTAAAGACCTTCAAAGAGACTTAGATTCCCACACAATAATAATGGGAGACTTTGACACCCCACTATCAATATTAGACAGATCAACAAGACAGCAAATTAACAAGGATATTCAGGACTTGAACTCAGCTCTGGACGAAGCAGATATAATAGGCATTTATACAACTCTCCACCCAAAATCAACAGAATATACATTCTTCTCAGCACCACATTGCACTTATTCTAAAATCGACCACATAATTGGAAGTGAAACACTCCTCAGCAAATGCAAAAGAATGGAAATCATAACAAACCATCTCTCAGACCACAGTGCAAACAAATTAGAACTCAGGATTAAGAAACTCACTCAAAACTGCACAACTACATGGAAACTGAACAACCTGTTCCTAAATGACTACTGGGTAAATAACAAAACTAAGACAGAAATAAATAAGTTATTTGAGACCAACGAGAACAAAGACACAATGTACCAGAATCTCTGGGACACAGCTAAAGCAGTGTTCAGAGAGAAATTTATAGCACTAAATTCCCACAGGAGAAAGCAGGAAAGATCTAAAGTTGATACCCTAACATCACAATAAAGAGAACTAGAGAATCAAGAGCAAACAAATTCAAAAGCTAGAAGAAGACAAGAAATTACTAAGATCAGAGCAGAACTGAAGGAGATAGGAACATGAAAAACCCTTCAAAAAATCAATGAATCCAGTAGCTGTCTTTTTGAAAATAGGTAGACCACTAGCCAGACTAACAAAGAAGAAAAGAAAGGAGAATCAAATAGCCACAATAAAAAACGATAAAGGGGAGATCACCACTGATCCCATAGAAACACAAACTACCATCAGAGAATGCTATAAACACCTCTATGCAAATAAACTAGGAAATCTAGAAGAAATTGATACATTCCTGAATACATACATCCTCCCAAGACTAAGCCAGGAAGAAGTCAAATCCCTGAATAGACCAATAAGTTCTGAAATTGAGGCAGTAATTAATAGCCTACTACCAAAAAAAGCCCAGGACCAGATGGATTCACAGCCGAACTCTAGCAGAGATACAAAGAGGAACTGGTAGCATTCCTTTTGAAACTCTACCAGACAACAGAAAAAGAGGGACTTCTCCCTAACTCATGTTATGAGGCCAACATGATCCTGATACCAAAACCTGGCAGAGACACAATAAAAAAAGAAAATTTCAGGCCAATATCCGTGATGAACATCAATGTGAAAATCCTCAATAAAATACTGACAGACCGAATCCACCAGAACATCAAAAAGCTTATCCACCACGATCAAGTCAGCTTCATCCCTGGAATGTAAGGCTGGTTCAACATATGCAAATCAACAAATGTAATGCATCACATAAACAGAACCAATGACAAAAAACACATGATTATTTCAACAGATGCAGAAAAGGCCTTTGATAAAATTCAACAGCCCTTCATGCTAAAAACAGTCAATAAACTAGGTATTGATGGAACATATGTCAAAATAATAAAAGCTATTTATGACAAACCCACAGTCAATATCATACTGAATGGGCAAAAGCTGGAAGCATTCCCTTTGAAAACTGGCACAAGACAATGCCGTCTCTCACAACTCCTATTCAACATAGTATTGGAAGTTCTGGCCAGGGCAATCAGGCAAGAGAAAGAAATAAAGGGTATTCGAATAGGAATAGAGGAAGTCAAATTATCTCTGTTTGCAGGTGACATGATTGTATATTTAGAAAACTCCATCGTCTCAGCCCCAAAACTCCTTAAGCTGATAAGCAACTTCAGCAAAGTCTCAGGATACAAAATCAATGTGCAAAAATCACAAACATTCCTATACAACAATAATAGACAAACAGAGAGCCAAATCATGAGCAAACTCCCATTCACAATTGCTACAAAGAGAATAAAATACCTAGGAATCCAACTTACAAGGGATGTGAAGGACCTCTTCAAGGGGAACTACAAACCACTGCTCAAGGAAATAAGAGAGGACACAAACAAATGGAAAAACATTCCATGCTCATGGAAGGGAAAAATCAGTATCGTGAAAATGGCCATACTGCCCAAAGTAATTTATAGATTCAATGCTATTCCCATCAAGCTACCATTGACTTTCTTCACAGAATTGGAAAAAAAACTACTTTAAATTTCATATGGAACCAAAAAAGAGCCCATATAGCCAAGACAATCCTAAGCAAAAAGAAAAAAGCTGGAGGCATCACACTTCCTGACTTCAAACTATATTACAAGGCTACAGTAACCAAAACAGTATGACACTGGTACCAAAACTGATTTATAGACCAATAGAACAGAACACAGACCTCAGAAATAACGCCACACATCTACAACCATCTGATCTTTGACAAACCTGACAAAAACAAGCAATGGGGAAAGGATTCCCTACTTAATAAATGGTATTGGGAAAACTAGCTAGCCATAGGCGGAAAACTGAAACTGGTCCCCTTTGCTACCACTTATATGAAAATTAACTGAAGATGGGTTAAAAATAGAAACTTAAGACCTAAAACCATAAAAATCCTAGAAGAAAACCTAGGCAATACCATTCAGGACATAAGCATGAGCAAAGACTTCATGACTAAAACACCAGAAGCAATGTCAACAAAAGCCAAAATTGACAAATGGGATCTAATTAAACTAAAGAGCTTCTGCACAGCAAAAGAAACTATCATCAGAATGAACAGGCAACCTACAGAATGGGAGAAAATTTTTGCAATGTATCCATCTGACAAAGGGCTAATATCCAGAATCTACAAAGAACTCAAACAAATTTACAAGAAATAAACAACCCCATCAAAAAGAGGACAAAGGATATGAACAGACACTTTCCAAAAGAAGATATTTATGCAGCCAACAAACATATGAAAAAAGCTCATCATCACTGGTCATTAGAGAAATGCAAATCAAAGCCACAATGAGATACCATCTCATGCCAGTTAGAATGGTGATCATTAAAAAGTCAGGAAACAACAGGTGCTGGAGAGGATGTGGAAAAATAGGGATGTTTTTACACTGTCGGTGGGAGTGTAAATTAATTCAACCATTGTGGAAGACAGTGTGGCAATTTCTCAAGGATCTAGAACCAGAAATACCATCTGACCCAGCAATCCCATTACTGGATATATACCCAAAGGATATAAATCATTCTACTATAAAGATGCATGCACACATATGTTTATTGCAGCACTATTCACAATAGCAAAGACTTGGAACCAACCCAAATGCCCACCAATGTTAGACTAGATAAAGAAAATGTGGCACATATACACCATGGAATACTATGCAGCCATAAAAAAGAATGAGTTTGTGTCCTTTGCAGGGACATGGATGAAGCTAGAAACCATCATTCTCAACAAACTAACACAGGAACAGAAAACCAAATACCACATGTTCTCACTTATAAGTGGGAGGTGAACAATGAGAACATACAGGCACAAGGAGGGGAACACCACACACTGGGACCTGTTGGGGCTTGGGGAGCAAGGGGAGGGATAGCATTGGGAGAAATACCTAATGTAGATGAGAGGTTGATGGGTGTAGCAAACCACAATGACACGTGTATACCTATGTAACAAACCTGCACATTCTGCATGTGTATCCCAGAACTTAAAGTATAATAATAAAAAAAAATACCTAGTTGAATGAAATATATTTGCATATTAAATAATGTCAGATAGTGGCTTATTGACTTGATGGTTGATATTGAAAGCCATAGGAAAGAAGATAAAAGAAGATAAAAATAGCCTTTGAAAGTCTAAAACCATTCTATACTTATACAATATACTCTTGTCTCTATGCAAAGTCAAATTACTGTAGGCTAGTAAGGAGGTAACAACTTAGTTGAGCATGCCATAAATTAACTCCAAACAGCAAAGCCAAAAAGCCAAACTCAACTTGAAAAATGATCTCTTGGCTCAGACTTCAATAAACAGAGAAATGGCAATGGGTTAATCCTTCACTTGTAGTGGGCCAAAGATAGAGATGTGGCCCTGATTGTTCCCAGAAGCATAAAAAAAGCATGCTTGTGTGAAGGTATTCATAATAAATAAGTAGTGAGGGCATGTTCATGAGGATGGGGACAAATTAAATTACAGCATGAAGATCAAAGCAATAATTTAAAGAAATCTATTATTTATGAGAATAATCACAACCACTCAAAGCATACTAAGATTTGGGGCATGTGGGCTAAACAGCTGTTGAACCTAAATCCTCCTCTTCATAGTAAAGCACTAGCTACGAAACAGGCTACAAGGCAGGTGACCTTCAGGAGGGTCTATTATATGTCCTTGACATTCAGGGAAAGATGGCCAAAAGGAAGATTTTGCCTCTCCAGAAAGAAATTTGCACAGGAAACAAAGCTGAAAAAGATACATTGTAGTAAATGAATATTGAAGAAGAGCTATTAGTGTCACATATTTTAAGCATTATACGAAGAATCTTAGGGTGGAGTTTTTTTTCCACTATAAGAAAAAAGAAGCCACTTAAAAAAAATTCATTATTGGCCACATGGAAATGAAAACACTTTTACTATTAATTTCTTTTTTGGAAGAAAAAGGAAGACAAAGCATTCAACTCTCAAGCTTTTAAGGTAATACTCAATTCAGTAAATATAAGTAATAAGAGCAATATTTTAAAACTGGCTGCATTATGTCTAGTTATGAGGGAAAAAGGAGAAGAGAAAGACAGGGAAGGGAAAGACAGAGGAAAATAAGATAAGCATCTTCCGTCATGACTTCTTCTTCCAGACTCTTCAACCCTGCTCAGCCCCACAGGAGTATCTATGGGGTGAGTAGCCCGACTCACTCATCCCACAAACAACCCCAAACTCTTCTTCTGCCACCCACCACCACACTCATGTTAGTAAAAAAAAGTTATTCCTCAGGAGTTCAAGACCAGCCTGGCCAAGATGGTGAAATCTCGTCTCTACTAAAAATAAAAAATTAGCCTGTTGTGGTGGCACTCGCCTGTAGTCCCAGCTACTGAGGAGGCTGAGGCAGGAGAATCGCATGAACCCAGGAGGTAGAGATTGCAGTGAGCTGAGATCGCGCCACTGCACTCCAGCCTGGGTGACAGAGTGAGACTCCATCTCAAAAAAAAAAAAAAAAAGTAAGTTATTCCAAACCTTCTTCAGAGATCTTCAGCTCCCAGTGTCACTCTCACCATCTAAGTTTAACCACTTTCACGTCCCTGAGCAGTCCAAAATGGGTAAACTTAAACAGACCCCCATTTACACTCCTCAACCCACTGCATTTTCATCTCTCCACTGAACATTTCTTTCCTCCCTTTTATCTCAGGAGAGATGGCATCCTCTCACATGTTTAAGCCTAACCCCTGTACCTTTGTCATGGAGAGTTTCTCTATGGCTCTATCCCTTCAACCAACTCCTTTCTCTCTAAGCAGTCAAATTACATAACAGAAGCAGTATGCTATGATCTGAACGTTGGTATCTCCTCAAAATGTATATGTTGGAACCTAATACCCAACGTGATAGTATTAAGAACTGGGGTCTTTGAGAAGTGATTATGTCATGAGAGCAGATTAGTGCACTTACAAAAGAGATGGGAGGGAACACTTTGTCCCCTTTCCCTTTCACCTTGTGAGGACACAGCAAGAAGTTGCCATCTATGGAATAAAGCAAGCCCTCGCCAGATACTAAATCTGTTGGCAACTTGATCTTGGAATGCCCAGCCTCCAGAACAGTGACCAAAAAATAACTGTTGTTTATCAATTACTCAATCTTAAGGTATTTTGTTGTCGCTACCTGCACAAACTAAGACACAATAATGAGGTAAAACATTTGCATGGTATTAATGCTTTCCCACTTATAATCTTTGAGAGGTAAGGTGACTCACCAATGCTCACACAAGTAAGCAGTGGCAGAGTGAGGACTCAAACTCGAGTCTTCCAGTTCCAGGCCTAGGCCAACAGCTGGACCATCTCCTTGAGATCACTGTAGGAGAACTTCCCAACTGCTGAGTGCACATAGAGATCCCTGCTGGGCTGGAGTACTGAGTTACTAAATCCCTGCAGACATCCTAGGAGTCTTGCAAAGTTGAGATGTTGGGAGGCCCAGCATCTCTCTTGCCACAGCAGTCTTACCCATTGACACCAAGATACTTTACAAATACAACCATTTTCCACAAGTGCCATGATTTGAATGAGGCTGGGAAGTGCCAGGGTGATCAATCATCTCAGTTTTCCCAGCAGTTTCTGGGTTTTAGCACTAAAAGTTCTAAAGTTCAGCATCCTCAGTCCTGAACATACAGGAATGGTTGGTCACCTTGGGAAAGTGCAGAGCTGCAGCCGTCTATACCTCTCCAAGGTGCATCCCATACACTGCCTTTTATTACTGGGATTCAAATTCACTCAATAAACATTTGTACAGTCCCAGCTAAAGTCAAGGGCGCTATGCTGGGCATGGGGATGCAAAATGAACAATCCATGTCCCTGCTGTCAAGGTGCTTGAAGTCCAGTGGGGAAGATGGTGCATATGTCCGAATGTGCACAACACAAAGTGAAGTGTGATTTTAAACAAACAAAATACCTCCCATCCACCCGCCAACAACAACAACAACAACAACAAAAACCCTGTGTATTATAACAGTCAAAAGAAGAGAGAGTTTCAGAAAGGAGAGGTTAAGGAAAATCTGGAAGGGCAAGGACTAAGATGAGTCCAATGGGTTTGAAGCCTAGAAGTGAGGAGAGAGCAATTCAACTAGAATATCAAGGGCAGAAATTAGCAGGGAGTGAAACCACAGCCAGAGCTACCCTCAAACCCTTAAGCCAGAGGATTCCACTTTTGATCACAAATGAAAAACTGGTACCAGACTAGCCCTCCCACCATAAACAACTAGAAAACTGGACAAAGTATGTGAATCATCATTAGACATTGCACAACCGGCAACTGTCAGCACTGAAAGAATTTAAACAAGAAAGGTTAGCCCAGTGATAGACCCAGTGTTCTGCCTAGAGGCATTTACCGAACCTTGGATTGGGGAAAGAAACACCAGCAAAGCATAGTGATCACACTGAGCAGAAGAGACAAAGATCAGAGATGAGGGAGGCAGCCTGCTTACCTCACTGTCTTTACTCTGCTTTTTCTTCAAAACATGAATTCCCACCTGACACTATACATTTTATTTGTTGTTATTTTCTGTCTCTGTTTGACTCCCTCCTCAAGATGTAATCTTCATGAGGGCTGGGCAGAGGTACTCTTTATGTTATTCATTGCTGTTTCTTTAAATGGTGTATGTAATCAATGCTCAATACATGCTTTTGAGTGATTGAAACCAAAAGGGAGAGGGTAATGAGGAAATAAAGGCAGGAAACAGGCATTCTCAAGAAATGTACAGGTGAGGTCAGGAGTTCAAGACCAGGCTGGCTAACATGGTGAAACCCCGTCACTACTAAAAAAAAAAAAAAAAAAATACAAAAATTAGCCAGGCGTTGTAGTGAGCACCTGTAATCCAGCTACTTGGGAGGCTGAGGCAGGAGGATCACTTGAACCTGGAGGCGGGGGTTGCAGTGAGCTGAGATCACACCGCTGTACTCTAGCCTGAGCGACAGAGCAAGACTCCATCTCAAAAAAAGAAAGAAATGTATAGGTGAAGGGAAAGGAGAGATAAGTCAGAACCACAGTAATATCATAGAGTTTAAGGAAGGGCATTTTGTGTAGAGAGGGGGTATATGAAGCATGAACATGTTTGAGGGGTCCAGGTTTCATAGGGTAGCAGGTTGATGGGCTGTAGTCTCTAAAGATCTCTCTGGGCTGGTCCAAAAGTTGAGAGTTATCTCAATTGATTGTTCACAGTCAGTTATGGATGAAACTCCTTGTTTTACTCTTTTCCCCCTTCTTACTGCTGTGCTTGACTAGTCAAAAAAAATAAATTAAAAAATAAAGATCCCTCTAAAGACTGGAGGCTTGGATGGTCTGTAGGGATGAAATTACAGAAGAGCAGTTGGGCACAGTGGCTCATCCTTGTTATCCCAACACGCTGGAAAGGTGAGATGGGAGGATTGCTTCAGGTCAGGAATTTGAGACCAGTCTGGACAA
Organism: Pongo pygmaeus; assembly: GCF_028885625.2. Lineage (NCBI taxonomy): Eukaryota > Metazoa > Chordata > Mammalia > Primates > Hominidae > Pongo > Pongo pygmaeus. The sequence continues at coordinate 158,838,905 of NC_072376.2, read as the reverse complement.
GATAATGAGACCCTGTCTCTACCAAAAAAAAAAGAAGAAAAGAAAGAAAGAAGAAGGAAAGAAGGAAGGAAGGAAGGAAGGGAGGAAGGAAGGAAGGGAGGAAGGGAGGAAGACAGGGAGAGAAAGAGAACCAGAGGGAGAGAAAGAGAGAGAGAGAGAAAGAGAGAAAGAAAGAAAGAAAGAAAAGAAAGAAAGAAAGAAAGAAAGAAAGAAAGAGAGAAAGAAAGAAAGAGAAGGGAAGGAAGGAAGGAAGGAAGAGGAGAGCTAGAAAGTCATAATGTTAATTAGAAAGAAATTTCACAATTTAAGATTGAGTTCACTATTTCCCTATAACAAATCACCTCACACTAAGTGGCTTAAAACTGTAAAAATTTATTATTTCTGTCACTTCTGCATTTGGGTTGGGAAATGTCCAAGATGTTTCTTCATTCACATGTCTGAATCCTCAGCTGATATGGCTGGAACAGCTGGGGGCTGGCCAGGCCTCTGTGTCTCTACGTAGCCTCTTACATGGATAGCTTGAGCTTCCTCACAGCATGGAGGCCCAGGGTAATCAGGTAACACAAATGGCATCTGAATTCCCAAAAGAAGGAAGCAGAAACTGCCAATTCTGTTAAGGCCTGGGCTCAGAAGTCACTTCCACCACACTCAGTCACAAGGCCAGCCTAGATTTCAGAGGAAGGGAAATAAATTACAATTCTTGATGTGTGAGGCAGCCAGCATGAGTGTTCCGAGAATGGAACATTTTTAGGAGCCATGTTTGGTGCTAGTTACCATGAAGGCTTAGAAAGAAGCATTACAAAATGACAACAAAGACCTGGCAGGGTGGCTCATGCCTGTAATCCCAGCACTTTGGGAGGCCAAGGCAGGTGGATTGCTTGAGCCCAGGAGTTGAAGACCAGACTGAGCAACATGGCAAAACTCTATCTATAAAAAAAAAAATACAAAAATTAGCTGGGTGTGGTGGCGAATGCCTGTAATTCTAGTTTCTCAGGTGGCTGAGGTGGGAGGATCGCTTGAGCCTGGGAGGTCGAGGCTGCAGTGAGCCACGATTGCACCACTGCACTCCAGCCTGGGTGACAGACTGAGACCCTGTCAAAAAAAAAAAAAAAAAAAAAAGGTTGAGGCCACACCAGTGGCCCAGTAAAATAGAGTGGGCCTAAAACATCAAGAAACTGAAGGGTTGTAGTGTAATTGATGAGAATACCTGAATACCAATGGATGTTAGTGTATGAGATGCAGATACTGAAGTCACTGAGGAAGATGGACGTGTGCTCGGCAAGATGCGGAGTGAGGGTGAAAGAGATGGAGAGAGGCTGCCATGAGTGGATGCTGGACTTCAGAAGAGAAGCGGTGGAAGCATAGCCTGGAATTAGCAGAGTTCAGGGAGGCAACCCCCTCACCTCAGCCCATGAGCAAGAAGAGTGACCTCTGCTGGACAAGGTTGGTAAGGGACTCTTATGACAGAAATCCAGGTTTTAGTCAAATTGATAAAATAAGAGACCAAATTGAAAATGTAAAAAAGATAGAAAGAGTCACCATGGGAAAGGGCAGGTGATAGAAAGATGCAGCTGGGTAAAAGATGGTACTGAAATCTTCCAGACAAACATGGGAACAGAGATGTGCTAGGAGAGCAAATTTAGGGCCATGTGAGGGGAACATAGAAGGCAGGAAGATGAATATTAGCAAGTAGGATTGAATGTCTCTCATTCTTGCATTTATTCATTCATGAGGGGAGGAAAAGGTAGATGTTTGTTTAATTATCCAGGTTGGTGTCAAGGTTTTCATCTAGTTCATTGTTTCTGAGTGTGGAATCATCACTTCATTTCCTTAGCTTCCTTTAGGTTGATCTTGAGAGCGGGCACTAAAGTTTGGGGAACAGGGAGGAAAATGAAAGACAAGGAAAGTTTATATCAGAGAAGACTCACAGAGCTTAATAAAAAAAGTTCAAGTAATGATATCAGACTATAAATCCATATCTAAAATTTGAAACACCATCTCCTTGCCCCCAAGAAGGAGGAAATCAGTATTTAGTATATAAATCCGGCCAATTTATGTAAAACTGCATGCTCTCTCTCTCTCTCTTTCTCGCTCTCAGAAAGAAGTCATAAGAAGTAAGACATTATGCGACATTTTGATTGACCAAAAGAAAACCGAACTAATGTAGCGTCATGTCAAAAGGTAATTTTTTTGCTGTTACACACCTCAAGCCAAAAGGATTGCAAAGTATTTTACGTACACACTGCTCTCATACTCTGCAAGCTAGGTAGCAGAAAGGACAGCTACCAACACGGCACCCCCCATGTTCTAAGAGGGGCACACTTACTAAATTTTAATTTTTGCTGCCTTTACAATATTTTAAGTTTGAAATGGAAAGTACACAGTTTCTTTCACTAGGGAAAAAGGGGATGGTGATGAAATAGGGTGGTTGTTATCTGAATTAAACATTTTCTTGTTTTCTTTTTTCTCTGAAGAGGCAAAATACTCCAATTATGGCTTAATGGAAGTTGTTACTCAATGGGAACAATCCATTCACAGTGGTGAAGAAAACAACATAGGTACCTTCGTCAGTTTGATCTGGTCTAAATGGCTTTCTTCCTTAGAGCAGGCAGAGAGGTGAGCAAGATTCGACGGACTTTCAGAACACGTCATTGACAGGAACTTTCTCTGTCCTCTGATCCCAACACCATAGGCCTGGAGGAAGGCAGTTTTGCTCTTCTGAGTGGGCCGTGGTCACCAGGGAGGCTTGAGAGCATTCGGTCTCCTCTTTATCTCTAAATAAAACAAGAAATCTGACAAGCTCTTTTGCCTAAATAACACCTTAAGCCCAGACAGAAAGTCATCTGGCATCTACCCAACTTCTCTGAGTCACTGAAATGACTTGCTTGAGATAACCTGGTCAGAAGCAGCTGCAGTAAAACCACTTACTCCTCCTATATAGCAACGTCCCCTGGGCACAGATTCCCTCCTTTCACGAACAAAGGTGATTCACTCCATACTCACACCCATTGCTCAGGCCAAAGTTGGGTTAAAAACAAAATTAATATCCAGCATCTTTTCTTAAAAAAAAAGTTTCGATAAAATGAACTTCTCCCTCTTGCTTGCTTAACAGAACATGAGAATTGTGAGGAAAAGAGTCTCTAATTTTCCTCCACATTGCTAACAATCTTTTTGCATTGTCCCTAGACAATCTAATACTTAGCATACTTCTTTGCAACCTCTTAGTTCATGTACCAGGCCTTTTATGCCAAACCAATCCATTACACTTTCTTTCTAGAGCCAAGAGGAGTGGACATTTGTTTTTTTGGTCACTCAGTGTACATACACACTACTTCCTGTAACTGCAGTCAGGGGCGCACCTGTCACTCATTCTTGGTCCCTGTGGCTCAAAGGCATCACTCCATCCAGGCCTAGAATGGTCAGTGCATGATCACACTTTCCTGGGTACTGCAACTGGATCCAAGGTAGGTAAATGGCCAGGTCAGAGCCCATAAGGAGCAGTGAGTTCGAGCAGATACTTCTAGGAAAGAGACTTTCTTTCTTCCTGCACTGAATTTGAGAGGGCAAAGAGGTTAGAGCTGTGCCTTCATTTGCTACAATATAGAGTCTGTGATGAAAGCCACCCCAGCAGGAGGAGTTTCTGAGAAAGAGAGAGTAACCAGGTCCTGAATATGCTGTTAGAGCTCTGAATACAGGAAGGACTGAAGCAAGCCAATTCCTGGGCTTTTCAAAGAGTCATTAATCCTCTTTTTATCTTAAGGCAGGATTTTGCAACCAGAAGGGTCGTACCTGGCACTCCAAGTATCATACCAGAACTCTGTTTTCTAGATGCTGGCTATGTTTACATGCTCTCTCCTTTGCATGTTAAAATGATCCTCCTCTTGGAGTCTCTAACAAATGTCCCCTGGTTGAAGCCATCCTCGTTCATTCTGTTCAATCCAGTGGTGAAGCATAAGTTCTTCACATGTTGACAGCATCTTCTGTATCTTTCTCTTCTTCCCATTCATCCATTTTCAATCCAGCAATGATTTACAGAGTGCTCAGTACATGCTCTTAGAAGGCATGAGGGATGGGCAGCCTCAGCCTCAGCCTCAGCAAATATGCATAATTGCAGAACAGGTGGTGTTCACCAGGACAGGAGAATGCAAAAAGTGATGCAGAGCACAGAGCAGCGGTCCTGGTTGGAAGGACTTGGGCTCCTAGCATGTCTCCAGCCCTCCAAAGATCTTCCGTAAGATTGGACATTTGAGCAAGAGAGCATTTTCCATCTTCCCTCATGCTCACTTTTCATTCTTCTTATATACTGAGAGATAACTATTTTGGAATACAGAAGAAGTATCCCAGGCAGAAATTCATTCCACTTGGAACATACATTTATGAGTATATCTACCATATGCCTGGCATTTTCTGGGCCCTGAGGAAAGAGTACCTTAGTGTCACAGAACTTATGCTCTAGTGGGAGAGACAGGCCACGAACAAGTAAAACATAAATATCTAATTGATATCAGATGCTTAAAAGAAAACTAGAGCATGGTAGAGGGATGGAGACGCTTGGCTAGAGTTGAGGTGTGGGCCTGTCTCAGCTAAGGTGATGAGAGAAAGCCTCTCTGAAAAGAATGTCATTTTTGCAGAAACACAAATTAACTGAGGCTGTATGTCATATGGATAGCTGGGGAAGGAACATTTCAGGCAGAGAGAAGCGCAACTGCAAAAGTCCTGAAAGATCCAACTTCTCCATCAGGCGCTGTAGACACAGGGCCTATAATACTTTTAGGGGCACACAGAAATGCTTTAATTCTTTCCAAATCAGAAGAAAAAAAATGAACTTTCAGGTCCAAAAAATGTTTTAATACATAATATTTGTATGTTCATCTTTATACCCATGCAGTGGTAGAATATAATTTTGACTGTTTTTTTCTTTTATACTAGAGGAATGGGCCCAAGAAAGTCACAATGCAGCTCTGGGCTTGTTAGGAGAAGAGCAAGGCTATGTGACCAGAGGAGTCAGCATGGAGGAATGGTGGAAGGAAGTGAGCTCAGATGTGCAGGCGTGGATACAGGCAGGTGGAACATCAGGTCTGGAAAGCTGGATTTGGGAAGTAGGCAGCTAAAGGGGGAGAAGAGGGGCAAAGAAAAAACCTGAGTACACAGAATTTTTGATGTTGCTAGAGTCCTCAATTGGAACATTGAATATTCCTGACCACTTTAAGCAAGGGGCTTCTAATGACTTTTTAATTTTTCACCAATTTAAATGAATAACTTCTTGTAGGTTACCAACTCCACCTGAATCTTGAGATCAGCTTCTGTTGGATCCAAGCTTGATTTTTTCCTTCTGACCTTCTACCCTGCTCCATTGTGGAATAGAATAACAACTTAGAATGATGTTGAGGCATTTTGCGATATTCAAATGCCATAAAAATGTGGGTTGTTGTCAGGATGGTTAATAATAATAAGTAATAATGCTTCTGCCCATGGATGGACTTTGGCTTACAGACAAATAACCTTTTTTGCTGGCTCGCCTAACCTTGTGTGCATACCCAGCATAATCAGGAATCTCTCAGCTACAACCAATATTTCAGGATTTGTCAAGCTGTGTTGTGAACTCATAACGTTTATGACACTGCTTGTAGCTTCTCATTTACTAATACCAGCGATATTTAAAGCTCTTAATAGTAAAGGCCTGAGCCACTTGCTGCATCATCCCTTGGCTTTCCTACATCCTGTTGAGACAACTGAGGTCATCTCTCATTTTCTATTGTGCATACTCATTTTTAACATGACCTAGTGGAACTGGAGCTTGTGCCAGCAAGCTAGGAACTCCCAGCATCCCCCAGACCTCTCAAGGTCCTTTGCAAAGCTGGTTGTTTGAGCAAGGAAGCCTTTTTTCCGCCTCTCTTCTTAGAAGGAAATAAGTTGGGATGCCTTAAAGTCTATGAGGTCAAAAAAGCTCACATATTTTGTCAGAGCTTCTTTAGGAAGTCACTTTTTATTGCATCCTCCTGTATGGTCAAATACCAAATTTAAAATAATATAAAAGGGCTTCTGAATTTTAGGGTTAGGGAGGGCTTTACAGGAAGGAGGACAATCAGTTTTAATGATACCTAGGGATAAGAAGAGTTCTATTAAATGCCTACTGTCCCAAAATATAAACTTGTAAAACTACATTTACTTTTGTAAACGTTATGAGAGGAAGTGATTGAAAGATGTAGAGAAAAAAAAATTGTTTTAGCGTCTCTACTTTTTGAGCCTCATCTAATTTCTGACAGATACAGCTTCCAGATGGAAAAGCCCGTGGATAAACCAAGAAGCCCCCTTTAGGACCCTTTTCAACTACAGGTTAATTTTCGGTGGAAATTCAAATTCACCCATGTTGCAGTTCCAGAATTCAGAAAGAAAGGAAAGTGTTGCTGATAGTTCTGCTTTGAAGATGTCTTATCATGAATAACAGTACTGGGCATCTCTTTTTGTTTGATTATTTTCTTAGACATTATCTGTCATTTGCAAATAAGTGAGCCATACAAATGATGCTAGAACCCCAATCCCTGAGGGTCCCTGAGAAAATGAGATGCAGCCTAAAATACTTGAGTTGTGCAATTGGAGAAAGCCCCCCAGCAGCCTGGTACTTAGAGTGAAGGAGGTGATCATCCTGCACTCCTTCACCTGTCCACTGCATCTGGTCCGAGTGCAGGACACGGTGAAAGGGCAGCCTCAGAGGAGAACAGCAAGGATGCAGGAAAGGAGACTGAGGAGTGCGAGGGCTGCTCTCTGCCAGTATTTGGAGGATAGTCATGTAAAAGAACAAACCTATGCCCTGTGGCTTCAGAAGGCAAAATAAAGCACAGAGAGTAGAGAGTGAAAATGCTAGATTATCTTTTCTCATTTTTTTAACTATGGTAAAATAAACATAATAATTTGCTATTTAAAACATTTTAAGTGTACAGCTCAATGGCATTAAGTACATTCACACTGAGGTACACCATCTATCTCTAGAACTTTTTCATCTCCCCAAATGGAATCTCCATACCCATTAAACAATAACTCTCAATTTTCCCCCTTTCCCAGCCCCTGCAAACCACCATTCTACTTTGCATCTTTATGAATTTGACTGCTCTAAGTATCTCATATGAGTAGAATCATACAGTATTTGTCCTTTCATGTCTGGCTTCTTTCACTTAGCATAACGTCTTCAAAGCTCACCCATGTCACAGCATGGGACAAGATTTCCCTCCTTTTAAGGCTGAATAATATTGCACTGTATGTATACACCACATTCTGTTTGCTCATGTATCTGTCAGTCAGTGGGCATTTGGTTTGCTTCCACCTTTTAGATAGTGTGAATAATGCTGCTATGAACATAGATATACAAATATGCTTGAATCCCTGCTTTCAACTCTTTTGGATATATATTCTGAAGTAGAATTGCTGGATTACATGGCCCTTCTATATGTAATTTTTTAAGAAGCCACAGTAGCTGTACCATTTTATATTCACAACAGCAATGCACAAGGATTCCGACTTTTCCACATCTTCAGCAACACTTGTTATTTCATGCTCTTAATTTTTTAGATAATGGCCATCTAATGGGTATAAAGGGAAATGCTAGATTTTGACTGACTCTAAGAAACAATGATCTCACAATATGATCTGTCCAATTAGGGTCTGCCTCATTACTAAGTATGATCATATCAGAAGTTAGTCTAGATAAAGGCAAGTCTAGTTCCAAAATTGAGAGTCTGTGAATGTGTGACACAGCGGTATTTGAGGACCTTATTATTTTGTCTACTTTCTGGTCTGAGGCATATAAGAATAACAAATGAATTGCAATGGCTTGTTGGGAGTTACATGTATATAACACATGATCATCACAAACCGATGATCAACAGATCTGACCTGCAGATGTATTTTGTTGAGTATATATGTCCCAATACTTGGAGATTTCTCAATAAAATTTAGATATCCTGCTTCTCCTATAAGATGGGAAAACACAGCAAAAATGGGCTTACAATACCTGGAATGAGAAACAGGAGGTTCCCTCCTCACTCTCCTGCTCAACAGTGTGTGACCTGCTGCCCCCAGCCCGGTTGTCCATTTAGACAAGTTATCCAATTATAAACAAGTGGTAGATGTCAGTGACTTATGTACCTTAAGAGCTTTCCATAAGATACAATCCCTTTGACCAAAGCATCTGAAACAGGAGAATATTACATTGATCATTTTTTCCAATATTCGTATATTTTATTACTTTGTTTTGTTAATTTTTAAACAAAAGTAACTAGTAAAGTCTAAGTTGTTACCCTTAGAGCCTTTTACAAAAATGGTCATCACTTGCCATTATGATATTTGTTCCATAAGAGCAAGGGCCGTGGATATTTTCTCACACAGTATACTCAAAGCCTAGGTTGTATGATAACATTAGCCATTACTATGAGTACAATAATATTATTGTTTGTTGTTTTTAATAAGTTTTGAGTATATTTTGTGGTGAACTGAAAGCAGTCATCCAACTCAGTAACAGGATGACACAGGTACATAAAATAGTGTGTGACTAAAACCATTCATTCAAAGCACATCAAGACAACAAGACTTGTTTTGTGACTTTAGTTCTTTCGAGGGTAAGATTTGAACCCAAGATTGAGTTAAACATTATCAAAATTTGTGTATGTGGGCTTGTTTTGTTTCGTTTGGTATAAAAATCATTTTCTGAATTCAGAGAAACTCCTAGTTTATAAAGTAAATTTAGTTTTTGATACTATTATCCCGGCTTGCTTTTTTCTTCTTTCTCTTTCCTTCTTTCTTTCAATTTTTAGTTTTCCTTGCCTATCTGGTTTTTTTGGACAGTGATAAAGAAGTGTTCAAAGGGAAGAAGTAGTCCTCATTCAGAACTATAGTTTTCCACAGGACTATAATGTAGAGTTGAAAGTAATCCAATGTGGGTTATGATTTATGTCAGATGAATGCCAAATAATTCTGGGTCATTTATTTTGTTTCAGGCACAACAATAGGGGAAGGAGAAGGAGAACAGTTTGGTTTAAAAAAATCAAATCATGAAAACCTCAATAAATGTTTTATAACTGAAATTTATAACTGAATGAATGCCACAATGCCTAAAATTCCTACTGTGAAAGTTACTGCTGTGGGATACAGCATGGGGAATCCAGAAAGCAGAGGTAATATATTCAGATTTTTCCTCTAGCAGCCAAAGCAAATGAAAATGTTTCCCCTGGGAATCTGGGGATAGAGCCTGAAGAAGGTTCTGGGCAAAACTTCTTTGAAACCTTGCATTTTGACTTAAAGTTCATGCAGAGTTTGGACCTCATGGCATATCCCATGCCATCAGGAGCAGCAGCATATACCAGCTACTGTGCTTAAGGATTCAGTTAAACCCCACAGCAACCTCATATAAGGGAAGTACAATATTGTCATTGTCCTCATCTTTAATGAGAAAAACCAGAGTACATGGTATCGCCATACATATCTTAATAAAAGTACGTTTTAAATTATTTCAAAGTTAAATTGCTTAACTTTCAACAAATGTATCAGCAAAAGGAGCATTCCAGAAAGATGGCCATATTCATTCTAAGACATCTTTTACTTTCTGGGTATTTCAAAGGTATCCCTGTTGGTAAAAGAGGATATGCTATTTGTATCACTGAAGACATTGGCATTGAGTAGCTAATTTACTTTTGTTGCGGTTCAAAAAAAGTTTTAAATTATAGTAATAATATATGTTTCACTGTTAAAAACTTGGAAAATAAAATAAAAAAATGAACTCTCATTATCCTGTTAGCTATCATTTTGGGAGAAAAAAAGCATGAGGAAGCCTCGGGAAATGGAAAGGAAAAAAAAGAACAGTTATATTTTGAATAAAGAAAGATTATGGGACCATCTATCAGGAGAGGTTTAAGTGGGACACCACAGTGGTATTTCTGGTTGCTAAAAGGACCGGTACTGCTGAGAGAGCAAATGGCATCAAACATTCCAGAAGTGGAGACAGGAGAAAGGACTGAGGAAACATCAAGGAAGGGGTCTTGGAGATCAGTGTTGCCCACTCATCAGTTTTGCTTACGTCACCTTAAATTTGTTCAGAGCATGGACCTGAGATGGTCCTAGATCCTGTGGCACCAAGGCTTTCCTTTGGGAGACTGACTCTACCTGATCATTACTCCTTCTCTGCACCCCTTCCCTGCCCTGCCCCCTGCCATAATCATCTACTAATGATGTACTTCGAATTTGTCTGAAGCGTAAATTACCTCTCACATAGCCTCATTCTCTGTTCTCAGAATTCCTGATTAGCCCGGAGAATTTCTGTACTTTAAAAAAAAAAATCATCCCAATTTTATGGGAAATAACAAAGAAGAGTTAAGTAAACTAAGTCACGGAGTTCAGTAAACTCCACAGTCAGGGGTAATATCTCTATTTGCTCACTGTGGTATTCCCAGTGGTTTTGCCCAGTGCTTGGCCCATAGTAGGTGTTCATTAGATATTTAGTGAATGAATGAAAGTACATTGTATCAGTCTGGGTTCAGGCAGAGAACAGAACTCACCCCACATGATTCAAATGAAGAAGCTTTAATGAAGAACTCCTTACATAGTGGTGGGGTAAGGGAACTAATGAGGGCTGAGAGGCATCTAGGAACTACCATCTGCGGAAGGCAGTTACCAGCACTAGGGCTGAACGGATGAGGAGGGGAAACAGTGTATTCCAAGTCCAGTGAAGTCTGCACTGTGCTAGAGTCTGTAATCATGGAAGGACAGAATTACAGCTAGAGACAAAGCATCGAAGCAGAGAGGGAGAAAAGAAGAAATATTCCCACCCTTCTGCCATCCACTCTTCTTTCTTACAATTACCTCCCGTTGCCTGAATCCAGCTGTATATCAAGCCAGCCAGGGAGCTTGGGTGCTGCAGTCACTAGCGGTCAGTTCCTGGGGCAAAGAGAACAGGGTAGAGAAGGGACAACAAGCAGAGGAGGCAAATGTGGCGAAACCAGCACAATGCTACTTCACTAGCACACCGGAAATTCAATGTCCATTTCTGCATGTTTAGGCTCTGGTTACTCTTAGAGATTACTTTGCTCTCTTTAATAATGTAACAATTGATATATACATGGGAGCTTATACTTGGTTTTCAGGAAACTGGAACCAACATTTCCTGGGAAGAGCACTGGGGCATCTGGGTCTACTCCTTCCCTATTAGACAAAAAAACAGTCTCTTGGCATTTAGGACATGATGCATGGCCCATCTGTTTCTCAGGCTTCTGCCTGATTGATGTAGGGAGAGAACTGTGGCTGTAATTAGGATGTGTATAGCCCTCAAGTGCAAGTGGTCTAATTATGTGACCTTGAGCAATTTCTTGCCTGGGTCATGCCTCAGTTTCCCCAGCCTTAAAGTGAAGAAAATATGGTTCACAGAGCTGATGTGAAGATGAATTAGATAGTCCTTGCTGATATAGTATGTTCCTTTTTTTTTCTAGATGGAACTGTGTTGACACTCAAACACAAACACTGCTGAACATTTATATTACGCAAAAGTCATAACAAAGCTTCTCATGGGCACTGCACTAAGAACCGAACTCTCCAAAAAGCTGGAATATGTAAAAAATCAGTCAGCAACCTAACCTTCCTCTAAAACAACAAGCAATCTGGCACAAACGAAGTTTGAGTCCCCTGGGGTGCAAATTTCTAGAGGCATGACCTTTGGAAATTAAGTAATTCCTGCAAAGCCTGTTGTCTGTTTTTCGGGACATCATTAACAGGAACAATATGGAGCCAGTTTTCTGTATTCTGTGGGCCCAAGATGTGTGCCAAAGGAGCCTAGGTGTATGAGGCTTTTACACAATCATACTTATACTTGCATGGTGCAGCTTCTGTATGCTAGCCTAACTGCACATTAACTTGTTAATCCGTTCCCCAGACTCTGTTTACTGAAAGGATACTTGCTGGACCAGTTGTGCTTCAGACTCCAGGACAAGGATGTGAACTTTAGTTTATCCATTCTGTTCCTTCCTGTTACTTTGGGAAATTTGTAGGAATCAGTTTTTTGTCCCAAACACTTCACAAAATTCCATTTATCTCATTGTTCCCCAGATATGGACTCCTGAGTGCAGTGTAAAAGAGGATGAGGTTTCAGAAGCTGCCTCTGTAAAAGCACCCATCCTTCCAGTGTGAAAATGGCCCATGGACCTTCCATCAGGGAGCTGGGCTGAGTTGAGTGACTCATGGTTTTTGCTTTAAGAGTAAGAGAGTTGCAATGATACATTGACACTGGGTACCTACGAACTCCACTGAAAGACTTCCTAAGACAATTGGCCAAGACTAAGTGTACCATTGCCCAACACTGAAATGGGATCTGAACTTAGGCTACCTTTTTTCATGAAGGTATGAACACTTTATTTTGAAATGTCCACAAGTTTTCTTCTCAGAGAATGTAACACCTTTTTTAAGGGCTTCCAGTTTTTTATCACAGTATCTATGTTCTCAAGATAGAGTTCATCTATATGGTTTGGGGTTTCTTTTTGGTAAATTTTAAAGTTTCTTTCTAATCCCAATAGCTATCCTTCATTCACATTTAAAATGAACCTTCCAGGAGCTAGCAAACGATATCAAACCTACACTAAATTGTCCACGCACAATATTTGAAAGCACTCAATTCCTTAAGTTTGTATATTGCGATTTCAAATGCTTCTACATTCTGGCTTACAAAATTGGTTTGCTTAAATACTTTAGGATGCATAAATATGCCTTTACATTATCCTATATTTAAGCTCTAATTTTCTGGAATAGCCAAGAGCTCACTAGTCAGAGCTCAGCAAGCAGCGTTGCCCAATGTTTTAGTTACTCTGACTCCTCATCTGTGGAATACCAGGGCAAAACCAAGTGATCTGCATTTTCTGGCCATAAAGTTCTGTGGCTCTAATTTGAAGCTCTAATTTTGCCTCTTTACTAAAAATATTAAAGTAGGAAATGAAATGACGTCAAAGAGGGAGTGTATAATAGTTAACTCCCATGGCATTGCCATTTGTTGCTTTATACGAAAGGACTTTAAGTCCAATAAAAAGACATAGCCAAACTCTAGCACCAAAAGGACACAGATGGAGCTCAAGGTAACTTGGTCCTACCTTCCATGAGATAACCAACTACATAAAAATTGGCATGAAAATGGGCAGTGGTAGAAGTGGAATTCCAAAAATGGAGGTAGACAGAGGTGATCACAAATGGCAGAGACAGTAATCATGGAGGAGAAGGTATAAGGGAAACGCACAGGAAGTTTTTTTATTGGTTTCTGCTCCCATTGTGCTTGCTGATCACCCAAAATCATGAGTCTAGGCATGTAATAATTTTGTATTTTGTTATTCTTATAACAATATTGTAGTCTAAGGAGGATGTTGCTTGACATGTACCTTGGGTAAACAACTTTGTCAAGATGCCGTGGGTATGTGAACCATAGCGGGGGAAGAGGCTGGGGGAAGAATGTACAAAGGGACAGAAAGATGTTGCAGAGAAGCTGAATCCAAGCTGCCAGGGACAGGGGCCGTCAAGGATGCCACATGCAAGAGGGGACTCACAAGGAGGCAGCAGCATGATTTGAGGCAGGTCAGAGGATGACTGGGCCAAGCAGCAAAGAAGTACATTGCACTGTCAGACAAATCAGTTCAAAAATACATGAAAGTGGGGAGTAGCTGCTTAGGGGAGTTCCCATCCATGCAGATTTAAGAAAAAGGCCCAAAGAAGCAAAATGGACAGAGATGCTAAGAAACATGGCAAGTAAGGGTTTGGAGACAAGAGTTTTATTTCATATTGTGGTTTAAGTTAGGAGTAAGCAAGGAAGAACTGAGTGGTTTTGAGCATCAGTGCTGACAGGACGAAACAGGTAAGGGAAACACACCAGAGAAATCTGGAATTTGACCAATCTAAATATGACTTTGTACTCTGACACATTCATATCAGGTGTTGGAGGTGAAGAACTATTGGGAAGATATTTAGGGAAGGGGCCCAAGCCCATGGGTTAGGTGAAAGATATCCCAAATGCCCAGAAATGTTTCCTTTGCTGATTCCATCCATTCCCATGAAAGTATATATTACAGTAAAAGCCTACCCTCTGTAAAGGATGGCAGGTCATCGTCACCAGATAGTGATTTATAACATGTCAAGTCCAGGCCAGGTGAGACGCCAGACCCATGTCTCTGCTTTGGGACAGGCATTCATTATTTAAAATGTCAGACTTGGAGCACATTTAGGGTAAAGAGTGTCTCTTCTTAACTCTTGAGGCAGATGGTTCATACCCTGGGAAAGAGAGAGGGACCCTCCCTGGTTTTACTTTCCTAGAGGGTCTGAGGCTAGGAGAAACTTGGGCCCTCTGTTCAGAGTAACTGGCCTCTCCATGTGGCTGGACAACCTGTTTCAACAGGAGTGGATGAGCACCCTCTTCTACTTCTTGTATCCCATAAGGGATCTCATCAGAGGAGCTAATCTTGGGGTACACAGACTAACTCTCAGCTCCAGGGGCTTAGTGGGCTTCATTTTATGAAGAGGGTAAGCATGTTTACAATTGGATTCCAAGACCTCTGGTAAAACCTCCCTACCTGTCATTTTTCTCTTTAACTGCAACTTAATTTCTATGGCAGTGGTTCTCAAACTTTTTGGAATCAGAATTCCTTTATACTCTTACAAGTTTTTGAGGATCCCAAAGAGCTTTTGTTTACATTGGTTATGTCTATTGATTTTTACTCATTAAAACTGTAGAATTTTTAAAAATTTTTATTTATTAATTTATACATAACAATCAGAAACAATACAAGTTAATACATTTTCATAAAAAGTAACTATTTTTTTCAAAACAAAACATTTCATAAGGAGATGGGCATGGTTTTACATTTCTGAAAATCTTTGTAATATCTGGCTTAATAGGACACAGCTGGGTTCTCATATCTGCTTCTGCATTCAATCAATTGTGATATGTTGCTTTGGTTAAAGATGTACATGAAAGAAATCCAGTTTGATAAAGATACGTAGCAGGAAGAGGGTGAAGTACATTAATACCCTTTTTAGATAATTGTAGATATTCTTCTTTGATACTACACCAAAATTTGATGAGTGGTACTTTCTTAAAGATTACTTACAGTGTAGAATCTGAAACCATATCAATGAATTTTTCATATTTTTTCACATTAAAACCCACTGATCTATCTTGTGCTTTGAATGGATCTTGTACTACAGCATGATTTGGTAACAGCAAGCATTGGTCATTTGGAAAATATTGGTTCACTGAGCTTTGCAGCTCTTCCAAAATCTTGAGACAATATCAAAAAGTTACATTTATTAACATCACCACCCATTTCATCAAAAAGGCCTATAAGTATCAGGAAGCTGTTAAATTCATGGTGATGGATACAAGTTATCTAAAATTCTAATTTGTACTTGTAAACACAAATATTGTCACTGCCAAAAAATAGTATGCATTGTTTTCTTTGAAATTGCAGGCTAACCTCATTTTTTTTTTTTTTGAGAAATACCCCTCTCAGTTTGTCAGTCATCCTTTCAAGTAAAAATAACATTCCATTAAAAAGTGGCTATTTCAAACAATCTCACAACTGATTTTCCTTCAGACAACCTATGTATTTCAGTATGCAGCAGAAGTGCTTTATATGTATCTACCTTTTTGTCAACAAAGAATATTTAAAAGTCTTGTACTCAAGGATTGAGATGTAATACAATTAATAATTTTTACTGCTCTACCAAGGACATTCTTAAATGAACCTCCCTTTTTCCTTCCTCTAAGTGCATGATGGTGAAGAATAGGATCACTATTATATATTTTGGTGCTCTGCCTTGATTAGTGCTAAGGTGTGGCATTTTTACCCACCATTGCTTTTGCATCATCAGTGCAAATGTCAACACAGATAAAAAGACAAATAACATCTTACTGTTAGTATGCAAGTAGTTCTGACCTCATGGACTCTGGATAGTATGAAAGTAGTTTTGGACCTGCAGACCACACACTATTCTAGGGTAAGTGCTCCCTTTGTCTACCCACCGTTAGCAATATTTGAGCTTGAAAAGATTTCAATTCTGTGAGAGTGTTTATGAAACTTCTTCTTAGAGTGCACAGTTTTGAGAAAATCTATTTTAATTTCACATTTGAGAGGTAATGGAGATGGGGGTGGAGAGAGTACTATAATTATTAAGATAAAATATGCTTTTAAAAGCTTTGTCTCTGGGTGGGGTGAATCAAATAGAATATTCCAATCTGATGAGTATGGCCAACCATAATCCAAGCTCATGGTTCATGGGTATCCCAAAAGCATACATTTCCAAAATTATTTATGCATTTGATTTTGAAATCCATTATTGTAACCCCCAAGTATTTATTTTCCTAATGTTTTTGTTAGTCTAACATTAAAATTAGTTTGTGTTCCCTGAGCATACAGCAATTGAGGGTGAGATGCAAATGACCTTGAAGAGTGTTTTGTAGCATAAAGATACCACCCTGAGATTAAAACGGAAATTTTTCTGTCCTTATTTCCATTTTCTATTGTTGTGTACTATTTCAAATAATTTTTGGAAAGAGGTGGAGGTATGAATAAATTCAATTTAAAATTCTTTTGGCTGTTGATAGAACACCTACATAATTAAAAGTTGACAGCATTTTCCTGCATGCCTTTAAAAGGTCGCAGGAAATGTACTCTGCTTTGAGGAAAGGCCTAAAGTGTGTTTTCGATTATAGCATACTAAACATTACGAAGAGTCCTAGCAATTCAGAAAAGGTAGTGGTGTGTCTATGCAGAGTAATAATCCTGAACACCCTAGCCAAAGGTTCTGAGAGAGCAGTGGTGAAGTGTGGTGACCATTTTGTTCAGCTGTAAAGATCCTACACACTCAGGGCATTGGTCTACTTGGAAAGGATGGGCTCTAATTTATCACTAATATATTAATTTCAAGTCCAATGTCACCGACAATAGTCAAAATTATGGCAAATTGAATTTGACCTGAGTGGAAAGATAGTTATATTTCAAATTATAATGCAGGGCAATCTAACTACCAGTTTTTTAAAACCAACGTTCGAGCAAGAACCGATTTAAGGATGATGCTCCTTTTCTTTCTTTTTTTTTTTTTTTTTGAGATGGAGTCTCAATTCTGTCGCCAGGCTGGAGTGCAGTGGCCCAATCTCAGCTCGCTGCAACCTCCGCCTCCCAGGTTCAAGCGATTCTCCTGCCTCAGTCTCCCGAGTAGCTGGGACTACAGGAGTGTGCCACTACGCCCAGCTAATTTTTGTATTTTTAGTAGAGACGGGGTTTCACCATGTTGGCCAGGATGGTCTCGATCTCTTGACCTCATGATCTGCCCATTTCCGCCTCCCAAAGTGCAGGGATTACAGGATGCTCCATTTTAAACTTGACTGCTCTCTGTTTTGGTTTTAGATTGGATTCATGCAGGTGTTTCAAACCTTGCTTTCAATAGCATTACTTATTACTGGGAAGCTAGATCTTTTGGGGGGAGTTGGCAGGGAGGGGTTGATCGTGAGATTTCTCTATCAGTGAAAGACATCTTTTGGGAGATACAGCACTCTTTAAGCTTCACTTATAAAAGTGTGCAATATAAAGCCTTATTATTATTTTTAATAAGGCAGGTCAGAATTTAACCCCCATGGCTCTCTTTAACACCACTGAAGTTGTAAGAATTAACTCAATCTCAAAGAGGCATGAGTTATCCATGTAGGCTTATAGAGTGTCATTTTAATGTTCTATGTCTTTACTGTGCCTCCACTTTCTTTGATGAAAAGGTCTATTTAAAAATTGGTAGGAAAATATTTAACATAATAAGATGATGAGTCAGAGTTTTAAAAAAGCTAAAAAGGGAAGATGTAGTTAAATAATGCACCTTTTTATTTTTTAGCTACATCTGACTCATGACATATAATGTATTCTGCTAAGTTCAAAGTTTCCTCTTACAAAGAGAGTTTTATGAAACAACTCTTCTTCAGACCATTTTTATTTCAATTATAGTAGCAGGTTTTGGAGTTTAAATCATTAACAACCTCTGAGTGAACTTTTATCCAAATGACTGCAAGTCACAAAGAGAACAGTCCTCTTTCACCAAGTACCTTTTGTGCTCGAGTGAGACCCGTCCTTTTCTATTTTTCTCCTTTATGTCTCTCTTTGAAGAAAGATGTGTGATTTGTAAGGTAATGAAAGTATGTATCAGTTAATGAAAACTGCTATATTGGGCTCATAATGCACACTGGAATTGCTTCAGGGTAAACTTCATATACCTGCAGTATATAGCAGGGGAAAATGTAAATTTCCGAAGTTAAGATTGCTGTGTGCACTCTAGGAGTATCACGTAGCAGTTAAAGCAACCATCAGGGGTGACCTAATCTTATTTTCCTCTCTTTGTCAAGTAGCTGTAATGTTCATTTAGGAGCATTTTTCAGTTTTAACTCCACTGGACACTCCAAAACTGGGCACTTACTCTGTCAACTGTCAACCAAGTTATTGATTTCACCATATGTTGTCTTTTCATTTTTTTAAATTAGTTTTTTTGGAATGTTTTTGAAGAGTGTGTGGGAGACGATAACCTCCAGATTTAAGGTGATGGGGTAGGGACAAAAGCCTGCAGAATTTCATACAGAACAAAATGTAGCTTAATAAACAAAAGAAAGTTAAGAGGGAAATTTATTTCCTTTTTAAAAATCAGTAAAATAATGAACTAATCGTTGTTTAAAGAGTGGGAAAAACTTTTTTCCCCCTAGATTTGGTGACTAGCGGGATAAATTTGAAGAACTCCATCCCACCCCCGCACGCGCGCCCCCCATTCTTTCCAGACAGAGCGGTTGTAAATCCGAGGCTGAGTCCGCCCTGGGAGCCTTGGGGCACCTTCTCTTTGCTCTGTGTGTGTGTGTGCGTGAGTGTGTGTGTGTGTAGCTCTCGCTCTTTCCCTCAGTCTGTGCCTCTGTGTGTGTGTGAGTGTGTGTGTGTGACAGAGAGAGAGCGAGAGAGAGAGCGCGAGAGGAGAGAGAGCGAGAAAGAGAGAGAGAGAGCAAGAGAGCGAGCTGTGAGCTGTGCTGCCGCCGCCGCTGCCCTTTGATCCCGACATTAGTGTTAGGGGCTCGGAGACACAGAGCGCGGCCATAGACACCGCCGCACCGGCACTCATTTATTTATACCTCCCATCACACACGCGAGCATAGGACACACACACACTCACACCTATTAGATCCGTTTCCATTGAAGAATATTACGCTCGGGGACAAGCCAGGTGCACGACCAAAAATTTAAAAAAAAAAAAAAAAGGAAAAAAGAAAGGAAAGAAAAGAAGAAAACCCCTCTTCTGGCTCCAGGAAACAAGCTTCAACCCATTGCACACACCGGAGAAGGGGTTTCCCCCTGCCCGCCCGCCCGCCCCCCAACTACCTCCCCGCTCCTGCCAGTGTCTGCCTCTCTGCCCCCACGGGGGTTTATTTGATCTCACATTAACCAAGGAGGAGAATGTGAGAAAAGGGGGAAAATGCCCAGGAGGAAGCAGGAGCAGCCCAAGCGCCTTCCCTCACGTAAGTCATCCCTTCTCCACCTCCTCTCGTGCCATTTTCTCGCCCTCCCTCTCCTCTTTCCCCTCCGCAGCCTCCTCCGTTGTTTTCTGCATTAGTTTAGGGTTACAGAGGTGAAACTGACAAAGACACAGCCCGGGTTACTCCTCGTTTAGGTCTATGCTGAGGCAGCCATGTTGGTGATGATCAGCCCCGTGCCCTTTCTATTCTCTCTCTCTTTTTCTTTCTTTCTCTCACCCCCCCTCTTTTTTTCCTTGAGATCGGGCTTTTTTTTCCCTTTCCCTCCCCTTCCCCCTCCTCACTCTGGGTTGCTGGGGGGAGGGGGCAAGAGAAGGGAGGAGGGGAGTAGTGTGGATGCCGGGGGTTTTATCGGGGGTTTGGTGGGGGGAGGTGGGAGAGGTTGGAATCTTAAAAAAAAAATTCCTTGTGGATTCCGGCGCCTGAGGGTGCGGGGGTCGGGGCGCGCGGAGGGCTGGGGGCCGTGACATGGCGTTTGGGGGTGTCGGGGAGAGGGCGCGCAGCAGCCGCCGGGTACAGGATCCAGGGAGAGGTCCGTCCCTGGCTAAAGGTTGCGCCGGGGTTGGTCGGCCCCCGAGCCGCCGGCGGCAGCGGCGGCGGCGGCTGGAGCAGGAGGAGGCGGAGGTGGAGGAGGCGGCGGCGGAGGAGGGGAGTCGGGGGCGGGCGAGGCGGGAGCGGCTGGGGAGGGTGTAGGGGCACCGCACACAAACACACGGGTACACACGCGCCGCCGGGCGGCTGCTCCCGCGGCGCCGAGGCGAGGGGGCGCGCCGGGGCGCGGGGCGGCCGGGCGGGGGGTGAGGCCGGCCAGCGGCGGGCGGATGTGGGGTGCGGGAGCTGCGCCGAGGCGGAGGCAGGAGGCAGGGCGGCTCGCGGCGAGCGAGGTCCCTGCAGAGCCGAGGGGAGGGAGGAGCAGGGCTCCTGGCCGCAATAAAATGCGGGGTCAGTCGGAGCAGACGGAGCCGGGCGAGACTCGGGCTCTCAGACCCCCTCCTTGGCGAGCCTGAGCAGAGTCTAGGACTAAAGTGCATCACAGCCCTCCCCGGCGGCAGCCACACACGCCAACTGGAGACACACACCCGCCGGCACGGCCCGGTCCCCTTCCCCTCCTCCACCCGCGCCCCCGGTCCCTCTCCGCCCTCCCTCCGGCTTTTCTTTGCGCGACTCTTAACTTTTCCCCCACTCCCTCTCCAGCTCCCCCCAACCCCCCAGTCTTTCTCCGCTTTGAGTGTTTCGAGATGCTGCTAAAGCTAAAAGTGAAGGAGAAAGAAGCAACTAAAAATATCCCCCGGGGCCGCCCGGCTCCTTGAATGCAGGGAAGAGGGGGCAGGGGAGAAGGCGTGGGGCGGGGTGACGGGGAGGAGGGGACGCGGGAGGCGCCGGAGGGAGGGGTCGGGGGAGACGGAGGGTCAATTTCTCTTCTCTCCCCCCACACTACTCCCCTCTCCCGGCGGTTTGGCGCTGCTCGGAGCCCGATCCTGCAAAACCCGGGCTGGGGGCGGGAGTGGAGCCGGAGCGCCCGCCCGCCCGGGTGTCAGGCCGACGTGGTCGGTCACCTGAAGTTCACGGAGGGTGGGGGAAGGGTTAAGGTTATGGTGTCTCGGGCTCGGGCTGTGTGTGAGCGTGTGCGTTTCCGCTGCAGACAGGCAGGGCGATCGATCTCCCCCTCGCGAAATAACCGCGGCGGTGCCTGCCCAGGGGACCGGGAGGGGGGCGCGGGCTGCTCGGGCCAGGCGCCCCCGCGCCTCCGTGTCACCCGGGCCGCAGCCGAAGTGGCGAGCAAGGGCACTTGCAAGCAGTCCGCTCCGCAAACATTCCTCTTTCTTTCCCCTTCCCGGTACGCAGGAGTCGACGCAAAGGGCTTGGGTTGTGCTTTTTTCCCCTTCCTTTAAAAAAAAAAAAATGCCCCTGTGCAGTCCTTTCTTCGCCTGCCCGCTAGAGGTTCTGAGGATAATATCACATATGTAATATATATGCACATAAAATCACTCGCAGGCGGCTGCGTGTGTAGGGAAATTTTGTGCGAGGAAGGAGAAGGCGGTGGAGTCGGGGAGGGCGAGTTGGGAGGCTCCGCGCTGCGATTCACAGAAAACTCGCAGCAGTTGGTGGAAGAGTGTGCGTGCACATGGCCGGACTGCCGCGCTGCCCGGCTCTTGTCGGGGGCGTGTGGAGGGAGGGAGAGGAGGCCAGAATCCTGAGGGGGTCAGGGGAGGTCTGCCGTGCTCGGACAAAACGGGCTTCAGTGTTCTCTGCGAACTTGCCCTTAGATGGCAACTTTGGGAGCTGATGAGCTTGTGTGCGAAAACAGGGCGGTGAGGTTATTTGGTCATTTTCCCTTTCTTCTCTTCTCCCCCTGCTTTAAAAAAAAAAAAAAAAAATGTTGGCGGGGTTAGAGGGAGGGTGGGAGAGGAGAAGGGATTTATCTGTTTCGTCTGTGACAGAGATGGAACGCCTTCCCTCCTCTTGTGTGTAGTGCAGTCGGGCAGCTGCAGCCTGCCCTGCTGATGACCTTGACCCTGACCTCCTGCGACTACCCTCTCCGTCTGAGAGGAAATTCAGGCTCCATTTTAGCTCGTGTGCTTGGTGGGCCTTTCCTGCGCGTCGGTGCCTGGTGATGAAGTTATATTTTGAGAGTGGGCTCTCCTACTTTGCTGTCTGATTGAATCCTGTTACCCACTCACTTAAAAAAAATCACCTCCCTCTTTCAGTCACATAAAGTCACTTTTACTGAAGTCAGAAGCAATTACCTTTGGAAACACCGTAAAAGTCCCTGCAGTTTTGAAAGGGAGGCCTTAATTTTCTAAGCTGTTCCACTTACCTTTGCATTGAATGCTATTTTGTGGATGTGTGTTGCCTGTGCTAAGTATGTTTTACACATGTTTTTAAAGCAGTTTGCGTTTGGACTTTGCAATTTCTGGGCAAATGGTGTATTTTGCAGTTCAGTCACAGTCACCCAAGGCTTGCTAAGTGCTGAGTGAGGCTTGAAACTTGCAAGTAGTGTGAAGTAGTAATTATTGACTTTGGGAAAAATTAGTGTTCATTTGTATTTAATGTCGAATATAATTGTAGCTCTAAGTCCCAGTTTTAATGCTAGACACTTTGTTTGTTTGTTTGTTTATATGTGAGAGGAAGATTTCTCTTTCGCTGGAGTAATGTTTTGTATCAAACTTAAAATATAGTAAGTCTGGGGATTAAATATTCCTCCTAGAAGTCATCTCAGGGTTTTAAGAAGTTAAATAGGGGCAGATTTAAAAGTTGACTCTAAAAGAAAGGAGTGTGTAACGGAGGAGGAGAAGGAAGATCTTGAAGGAATGAGAGGGGGAAAACTGTTTTTGAAGCCAAAGAGCCCTTTTGAGTAAATACAAAAGCGGTTAATAGCCACTGTTAATATATTGTTTTAAGAATCTGTAGAACCTGTGAACACATTTAAGAAGTGCAAATTAGAATACAAAAAAAGGAACTTATGAAAACTGAATCTATAGAAAATTCGGAGGTCTTTCCACTTCCTCTCAGTTCTCTCCCTGTGTCTGCACCCCCCTAAGGATTCTACAGCATAAAGCATTGCTACTTATAGACTCTTTCTGTGTTGGATCTATTTTTCTGATATTAAGTACAATACTAGCCAGACACAGTCTGGATCTACAAAGCCCAAAGTCCTCCCACTACACAGCACAGACACCAGGGAACCTGGAAGTTCCACCCTGGAGTGGATTAGTCCTGGAAATCCAGACTAGCACTTGGTATTATCTGATACCAAGTCTGGGGTGAGCCTCAGCCCCTGGCACAGAGTCCCAGCAATTCCCCAGTCTGGGCTCCGGCCTGCTAAGGTTTCCTAGCTCCTTCTGTTCAGCTAGACACCCAGGGGACTGTTCAGAACCGAATTAGCTTTGGAGATGGGTTAGCCTTTAACCTGACACTACTAACCTAAGCCTTAGGTTTCTGATTTAAAATTCTACACAGCCATTTCCTCTTGGGCCTCTGAAGTAAGTGTGTGTGTTTGTATCTGTGTTTGTTGTGTTATATGGGCCTTATACATATACAGAAAAAGATGGCCTATACTGTAGGGTTGAATGGCGATCTTACTGTCTACAAATCAAAAGAAGTCCTGTATTAACTTCTGCAGGTGACCCTAAGCAAAGAGTATTAAACCTACACTATTTTTGAGGGGTGGTTTTAAAAATTATTACACAAGATACAGCCTTTATTTCTTGGCCTAGAACAGTAATTATCATTTTGGGATTTAAATATGATTCTGCTGTTGTTGATGGCTCTTTTACAAAAGTTCTTTCCATTAACAAGGTCCAATACTATATTTCAAAAAATGTCCAAGAGGCCCTTTGAGCTATAGCACCTGCTTGTCTTTAGCAGAATCCTGAACTGGATAACTTTAAAAAGTTTGTCAGCCTAAGAAAATGGAAGAGTGGGTAACTGTGTGGCTAACTGACGCTGTGACTGTTACCACGCATGGGACTAGGCACTTTATGAACGTTTTTACATTTGGAATCACAAACTGAAGAGGGAAAGGATGAGGAAGGGTGTTCTCTTGTGTTGGTTACGTCTGTAAATCTTTTTTTTCTTTTTTTTTTTTTTACCATTGGTGATCACTTATTTCTTCATTAGTTTCAACTTACACATAAATGTGTACAAGTTTAGATCCTATTATATTTACCATTGGAAATTTGCCTGATGCCTCTTCCCGAGGGGGAACACAAAGGAAAAGTTAATCAAGCAGTTGTTTTGTTATTCCAGTATTTTCATTGTTTACTCAGTTGTGGGTCAAGACCAGATCAGGTTATTGTGTTCTTCATTAACAAAACTTTTTAAAATTCTCTCTTGCTTTCTAGTAAAATTAGGAAGCAAAATGACTGAAAAGCAACAGGATGTCTTATTTTTATCATTTTACCAGTCTTTTTATGTCTAATGAAAGAGAAAGAAAGATTGAACTCTTTTCCTTTATTTATTTTTATTAATTTTTGCAGTGACCGGGCAGTACCTCCTGACTAACTGTGGCAGGGATCACGTGAGAAAAAATTTGAGTCTGAAGTAGCAAAATATTTCGCTGATGCTGTCATCCAGAGCTAATGATTCCAAGGTACCCAGAAGTAGTCTAGGTTGATGTTGGATAATAACGCCTATCTGTTCTCTAAAAGAACATCCCTGTATTCCTATATAGTAAGTAGGGTATCACTGAGCTTTCCTGTTAAAATAGGAAAGATAACTCAAAATCACATTCCTTCTCATGCTTCAAAATAGTTTCTAATAAAAAAATTGATTTTTAATTTACCTGCATGCTGCCATCTCACTCTGGGGATGACACAGCTGATGTGAGTTGACAAGTCTCGCTGCACAAAGTGTTAATAAGTCATGCTGGAGAAGTATAAATTGGACAGCTTTCGGCCAGTGTTAGAGCTTGCTGTGCATTTGAGATTTTAGAGTCTGAATGGCCTCTATTAGTAGACTTCCAAGGGAAATGTAGAAAATCTCTGTCTTGTGAGGCTTGTAAAATCAGATGGACAAAGACTATAGGCACACCTAAGGGAGAGTGTGTTGGTGGAGTGACGACGTGGGCTTCTCCTGAGGTCAGAAGTAGGTTTAAAATACAAGGAGTTCAGCTGGGCGCGGTGGCTCATGCCTGTAATCCCAGCAGTTTGGGAGGCCGAGGTGGGTGGATCACAAGGTCAGGAGATCGAGACCATCCTGGCTAACATGGTGAAACCCCGTCTCTACTAAAAACACAAAAAATTAGCCGGGCGTGCTGGCGGGCGCCTGAGGTCCCAGCTACTCGGCAGGCTGAGGCAGGAGAATGGCGCGAACCCGGGAGGCGGAGTTTGCAGTGAGCCGAGATTGTGCCACTACACTCCAGCCTGCTCAACAGAGCAAGACTCCGTCTCACAAAAAAAAAAATACAAGGAGTTCTATTAATGTCAACATGTTCTTGTAGAAAAGGCTGGATTGGAAATGTATGGTGCCTGGCTGGGTTGGTAAACTAGTTTACTTAAGTAATGCCAGTAGTTTGCATTCGGATCCTGTCTGGACAAGTTAGTTTCACAAAAGAGAAAAACTCTCATCCACTGTCATTAACCCTGGTCACTTATAAGCAAATTGGTATCTTTGGACTTAAAGATGACAAGGTGTCTCAGACCATTGGCTGCTGTAACTAAATATCTTAAACTGAGTATTTTATAAACAGTAGAAGTGTATTGCCTGCAGTTCTGGAAGTTGGGAAGTCTGAGATCAAGGTGCCAGCAGATTCAGTGTTTGCTGAGGGCTCAATCTCTGCTTCAATGATGGTACCTTTTTGCTGTGTCTTTGTATAGTGGAAGGGGCACACAAGCTCCCTAGGGCCGCTTTTATAAACGCACTAATCCCTTTCTTGAGGGCTCTACCCTCACGATCTAGTCACCTCCCAAAGGCCCCATCTCTAATACTATCACATTGGGGATTAAGTTTCAACATGAATTTTGGAGGGACACCAACATTCAGACTGCAGCACAAGGTGAGAGAGGGAAATGATGGTGGAGCCCACATTGCTACACCTGTTTCTATGACTGGTCAACAGTGCCATCTGTGAAAGCTGAAGGCAGTGTATTTCTGAGATGAGGTTAATATATCCTTTGTCCCCGTTTGAAGTTGCCATGTCTTTCTCCATTCTTCATTTTTAAATATCCACTGGAGTATTAGGACAGGACAAAGAAAAATAAACAGAGTAGGCTGGAGCTAATCTCTCCATTCTGAGTGATGTATTGGTAATTTTGTATAATTTAATCAGACTGATCACAGAACAAGATAATCAGAGTATGACCTACAGAATAGGGCTTTAGGGGGCGTTAAGGATTTCCAGCCTAAGGTTTTAAAAGACCATGAGCTTTGTGGTGAAGGCATAGATTTTAGATTTTCTCTTATTGGAAAAACATCCAGACCAGGCCAGTTATGGTAGGATGTGAGCTTTTTTTCATCAGATTTCATTACTATATTGGCTTAGTTAATGTACTCTTAGAACCACATTTTAAAGGTATAGATTGTAAATGATGGTGCCTGTTTCTGAGGTACACTTTTCTGTCTCCTGCTTTGCTAGGTGTAGCTCAGTAATTCATTCCATCTAGGGCTAAGTGTACAAAACACTTAATAGTTCATGGTAGCCAAAATGTCTTCTATCATATTTTATAAGAGAATAATGTGTGAAGCACAAACCTTAGAAATAGCTAAGAGTACTTGATGGGCTGACGTTTCTGGCTGCTTTCTCCCTTCTGTTTGGGAGCAAGTTTTTTGTATTTCTGTCCTCTCTCTGTAAGTTATTTTTTATGATATTGGAGAATAGTGTGTGACTAAGTGCTGAGGCAGGGGCCTCTCTGATGACTCCTGTCATTCCCCAGGGACCCACCTTGGGATAGAATTGTTGTAGTTACAAAGTAGTTTCATAAATTAAAATCAGACTTTGGCTTGATACTAGTCTTAAATGGCATGGGTACATGTTGCTGTTTATTTTATAAAAGCTTCACTGCATGTACACACACGCGAGCACACACACAGAGAGAGGCTGCACTGTAGCTAATTTTATAAAATGCACAGTGATACGCGCCCACGATCTGAGGTCAGAATGTGGCCTTTAGCAACTCTGCTTTCACAGTCTGACCTAGGGTTATACTAAATGCAGCAGATTCAGTGTGCCTAAAAAGGGTATTGTTTCCGACTGTCCATTCCCTTCTTATAAAAAACAGCTTTTACCCCTGAAGTTCTGTCTTTGGAGTTCTTAAGTGATCAGGGTTTAGATACACTTTGCTTCTGTTTTTAAGAAAATCCTAATTCAACCAAGTTTCTCTACCAGCAAGGAAGAAATGCATGGACCTTCTTGGAGGCTAGGGCCTGAAAAAGCAAACCCTAAAATAACCTCTCTCTCTGTCTCTTTTTCTTTGGTCATTTCTACATGGGTCGGAAAAGTGGTTAGCCCCCATTAGAATTGTGATGTGAAGGGAAAAAGAAAAGGGGTGAGAGAGAGATGTGGATCTCAGGGTGAATTGTTTTGAGTGTGCTGAAGAAGCTGGCCTTCAAAGGAGACTGAAGAAGGCCAGGAAAAAATGATCTTTTCCATGATTGATCAGTAGCACTCTGCTTATCTGAGCTTTTGAAACAAGCTACTGTGCTTGTGGAGGGTGATAGATGTTTCTAAGGTTACATAGTGCTAGTATCTTAGGTGGTCTGGTGCTGTATTTTAAAAAGCTTTTGTTGTTGTTTTGTAATGAGAGGGAGAAAGTATCATTTGTGACTGTGCCCTCTTTAACTTTGTCTACTGTGTATGGCACAACTAAAGTAGAAACAGGATTCATGTGCTTTCGAAGTTCGTAGGGCAGCAGTCAAACGTACAAACTCTGGGGCCAGGCTGTTCAGAGCCCAGCTTTGACACTGACTAGCTGTGTGACCTTGGGCAAATTGCTTATCTTCCCTGTCCTCCACTTTACTCATCTTTAAATAGTGATAATAGTTTCTGTGTCACAGAGCTATTAGAAGGATTAATTGAATACATATACAAATGTAAATATTATACATATACACAAAATCATGCCTAATTAGTGCCTGCTGCATAGAAAGGACTTAATAAATATTACTTATTATTAAGTATGTGAAAGGTGTTTCAGTTTGTTTAGATTGTGAATAGATTACAGATATTTCTGACCTGGAACTTTTTGGTGGTTTCTATGGTTTTTTTTCCTCAATATATCTCACTGGGGTGGTCAGTAATAATAATATGATATGGTAAAATTCTTTTACAAGGCTATTATTGTAGGGCTTGACTAATACTTGTTTCATAGGCCAACAATATTATATTAGGCTTTTACTATAGGAATGAGTTTCTCTGTTTATATGATTTGACCTGAATTATATCTAAGTTGTGTAATAATCGTATGCATTATAACCAGATTTTACTATAAAGTGAGGATACTAAATCCTCCTTTAGACACTTAGAGTGAGACTCAAATTAGAGAATAGGTATTCCATAAATATTTATTTATTCTTCTGTTCAACAGGCAGCCCACTGGTTAGAGTAACACAGAGGAAATTTATATTAGGTGTTCCATATGTTATATAGGTAATAGTTTATTTACACAGAAAGGAGGAAAGGCAGGGTCTGCTGTTTCTAATCACAGAGAACCAAATGAAGAGAATACATGCAATGAATCTTAAATGAAGGATGGGGTTGCGTATATGTGAGTACAGTGGGAAAGAGAGATCATATCGTAGGTTACAAGCTGGTGCCATAGTAATGTGTTTTGCCCCACACAGATACTGTTTAAAAACTTGAGACAACATTTTGGAAATCGGAGGTTTCATATAAAAATCCAAATTTCCAGCTTCCTTTGAAAACTTGGAAGAGTCACTCGCACTGGGCCCACCTCCCCACATGGCAGCAATCTGCTGTAGTCGGTGGCGGCTGTCTCCATTCCCCAGGCATGTGCTCGTCAGTCTGCCACAGTTCCTGCCACTCGGCCACCATGTCCCCATATGCATATACACCTGCCCGCCTCCCTCAGGTATCTTACCTCCTGATCCCTGTAGGCGTTTGGATTAGAAAGTGTTCTGCATTCCCCAGCATTCTTTGATCTTTCCATTCATCACTGAGTCTCAGGTGTTGTCTAGCACATTTGATGGCAGTATCAAGAAGCCGTATAGGGATTAAGATCCTGGCAACACCACATTGTAGCCATGACACTAGCGAGTTACTGCAGTTATCTGCCTGTTTTTCTCATCTGTGAAGTGGGAGACCATTGTAGGTTCTCTGAGACTAAGTCAGCTTATACATGTAGATATTTTAGATTTGTGTCTGGCATAGGGTATGTGCACAGTAAATGCTGGCCATATTAACACACTTGAGGTGTGAATTCATGTCAACTGAGGATTGCTTGAACTGTATTATGTAATTAGTCAAGG
The DNA here is from genome assembly GCF_028885625.2 of Pongo pygmaeus. Classification (NCBI taxonomy): domain Eukaryota; kingdom Metazoa; phylum Chordata; class Mammalia; order Primates; family Hominidae; genus Pongo; species Pongo pygmaeus. The sequence continues at coordinate 158,809,423 of NC_072376.2, read as the reverse complement.
ACAACTATTGCTGTCCGTCAGTTTCTGATCACCATCAGCCAACCCAGTGGTTCTCAACCAGATGTATTAGAATCACCTGGGAGATTTTTAAAAAATACAAACACCCCCAGAGATTTAAGTTGAATTGACCCAGAGTGGAGCTTGAGCATGAACGTCTTTTAAAAGCTCCCTGGGTGATGTGATTCATTTGCTTAATCCCGAATTGAGGACCCCTGAACTAACCAGAACTCCCACTCTGGGATGTTATCATTTCAGCCAAAAATAAAGACAGGAGATGGTGAGCCTGGTCAGCTTATTGACGGTAATTTTTCAGGCTCCTAAAACCCTAAAATCAGCTGGGTAATGGACTGCAACTCCTCGAGGTTGGAAACCAGAGAGACTCATGGAAGGAACCTACAGTAGACAGGAGACATAGACTGCAGTCTTCTCCCTTAAACTCTCCCATCACCAAGGTTTTTCACTGGCTGTGTGACCTTGGGCAAGTCACTTAACCATCTCTGTGCTTAAGTAGCTCCATCATGTAAAACGGAAAACAGTACATTACCCAAACCTTCTGTTTGTATTATGCTTCATTCTTCATGAAGCACTTTATCATCTGCCTGTGAGGTGGGCAGGGAAGGGCTGCTTCTCCCACTGATTGGACAGAAGTGGACACAGACCCAGAGAAAGGAAGAAACTAGCTTGTAGTCACCAGTGTCAGCACTACCAAGGGCTGGACCATTTGATGGTCTCTTGAGACACAGTGCAGCTGTAGGTCTGTGAAATCTACATGGGATTTCACAGCCTGAAGGAGATGGTTTTGGCCACTATAAATTGCTTAGAGCCCCTCCACTACAGGAGGAGAACCCCTTAGGTGTTGATGGAACGTGATGGCCCCATGATTCATGAAAACCTCTGCTGCCAATAATATTTCCCTCCTCAAAGACTTAAGATGTGTGAGTTCATCTCAGTCTTATCAAATCAAATGTATCTTCTAACTTCTACCTTATTGGTCCTACTCTCTGTTTTCTAATCAGCACTTCATAAGTTTATGAAAATACTTTTCAAGCTGAATTTTAATTATTTGTTTCCATCTCTTTCTCTGCTCACTTGTCTCTGAGCTCCTTGAGAGCAGGGACTAAGCAGAGAGAAGTAGAATGGAGTCACATGCAGTGACACTGTCTGAGGCCTGAATTATGTGCTCCATATGGAGAGCACTGCCTTTGCGTAATGGCCTAGAATTAGGCGGCGTTTTCTAATCTGCACTTGTTTGGCCCTACTTGTTAACCCAACAGTCCTCTCTAGAGCATGAAACACAGCTGTATTTGGGAGGAAACAAAGTGTGGGAGACCCTACGCTCCAGGAAACGTTACTGAAATGTGCTATATGATTTCTCCCTTCTAGGGGAAGGCAAACTTCAAATAATAACTTACTGGGTTTTAATCTGACCTTAAGAAAGTGAGAAATCAAATTACAGTGAGCTGCTTTGTGACATTTATAGAAAGAGAGAAATTTCACAATCTAGAAGTAGGGTTTGGGTTGGCTACTAGATCGTAGTTAGAGAGAAGTGCTGTGCACAAATGGCTACTCAAATACTTGTTGATAGGTGAAAAAATATGTGCAGAAGAAGAGAAAAAGTATGAGAAGCTTAAACGTGACTTGGACATACTCCATAAGGCTGAAACCATAGAAAACACAAATATTAACTATTAATTTATTTTTAAAAATTGATATTGGCTTTTAATGACAAGAGTAGTAGTACATGCTTAGTATAAATAATTAAACCCATGCAATAATGTTTAAGTATGAAAGTCCCCTCATCCCAACTTCCACCCCCAGAGATAACCACTGTTAATCAACAATTAATATTTAAAACTTGGCCTTTATTTGAAAAATTGGTACATTTCAGCATAGTTGGCTAAAAGAATTTAAGTATGGAATTCAGAACAAGGGTGGCAACATCACTCTTACAAACTGATTCAACCCATCTATAGTATTGAATCCCAGATTGGTTACACTGATTTAAAGGGAGAAATTGATAAACTGCTCTCAAGAAGGGAGGCAACTAGAATGTTGTAGGCTCTTGAAATCATCATATGAGAAATTAGTTATTGAGGCAATTGGGAATACTTAAGAGTGGGGGTGGATAAAAATTGTGCATGATCGCTACATTCAAATATATGAAGTTCTTTCAAGTGAAAAAGGGAGTAAATTGTTATTCATCCTAAATTCCCAGCTTGTGTGTGATAACCGATACTTCATTTGTTCATTCATTCATTCATTCATTTCACCAGCACTAACTGAGCAAAGTGTGTCAGGGATTGGGAATTTGTGGAACTGAATAGAGCATGGTCCCTGCTCTCAAGGAGCTCAGAGACAAGTGAGCAGAGAAAGAGATGGAAACAAATAATTAAAATTCAGCTTGAAAAGTATTTTCATAAACTTATGAAGTGCTAATCAGAAAACAGAGAGTAGGACCAATAGGATAGAAGTTAGAAGGAATATACATTTGATTTGATAAGACTTGTTGAATAAATAAAACTATCCAAAAATAAAACAGCAGATGTTGTGTTTATGAAGAAGCTGGTTCAACCACCCGTTGGGGGTGATTTTCTAAGGACTTCAAGTAATGTGGGGTGAGATGAGAAGCGTTGAACTCTAAAATTGTTTAATATTTCAGGAAACAATTCTCTAAAGTGCTGCTTTGCTTGGTTTCTATTTAAAGTTGGAAATCTGTTCCCATAGCAGGGGAACACGTCTTTCACTATACTGAATTGAGAGCCTTTTGGGAGTAGAGGTGTGTGGCGGCATGGTGTCATGTTAGAGCAGTGACCATTTGATTGGCTAAGAGTTGTAACCCCCACTTAGTGCTCATTCATTAAGGAAAACTTTTGAGCATTTACCTGGCTCACAGAAGTTCTGTAGGATGCAACCTCTGCTGATAGTTCTTTCAAATGTTGACACGAAATAATCACAGAGGATAAGTCAAATCAATATGGTAACAAGTGCAAGACCATATACTATCAGTTAGATGTGTAAATGTTTGAGGAAACACAGAGCAAGTGTGATGGGTAAAAGATTCTCAAAGAGGAATGACATATAAAGCATCCTCAAGGAAGTGATGGACTTAGATCCTGAGCAGAGAGGAGAGAACATTCCAAGAAGAAGAAATGTCATTAGCTGATATGGTTTTGCTGTGTCCCCACCCAAATCTCATCTTGAATTGTAGCTCACATAATTCCCACATGTCATGGCAGGGATCTAGTGGGAGGTAATTGAATCATGGGGATGGGTCTTTCCTGTGGTGTTCTCGTGATAGTGAATAGTCTCATGAGATCTGATGGTTTTATAAACGGGAGTTCCTCTGCACACACTCTCTTACCTGCTGCCATGTAAGATGTGACTTTGCTCCTCCTTTGCCTTCTACTGTGATCGTGAGGCCTCCCCAGCCATCTGGAACTGTGAGTCAATTAAACCTCTTTCCTTTATAAATTACCCAGTCTCGGGTATGTCTTTATTAGCAGTGTGTGATAACAGACTAATACATTAACCAAAACAGGGCAAAATAAACCAAAAGTTCATTTATGTGAGAGACACTAAGATAAGGGACTTCATTGAACCAGAGGGGCCATATTAGTGATGTAAAGATAAGAAGTAGGAAAAATATGGAAGGGGTTGGCCCAGATAAGAGATTATGATTGCTAAATTGAGTGGTTTGATTACATCTCAAAAATCAACTGTGAAGTGTGGTAGTTTCTTTCACAGTGATAAAAATGGAGGTGGAAGGTGATGGCCTAAATGAAGAAGTGGCCTTTTCAAGTAGGGAAAGCTGTTGAAAAGCCAAACTCAGGTGGATGGCAGTGGATGTGATCCCTGAAGGGGCTGTTGGGAGAGCCCTGCCTCAAACCAGCTTCTCAGGGCCAGTGCTGCAGACACTCAGCCAGGGCTTGCCCTCCCCTCTTACCCGTCCCTTACCTCTTTGGTTCCTCAATAATCAGCAAGGAGTATTCTAATGCTGTGTCTCCCTTTGAAGGCGGTATAGTATGTGCTCTTAACAAAAAATATTATATCTAACATCTATACATATATAATGAAAAGCATAGTGACAACAAACATCTGTAAACCTACCGCCCAGTTTAACTAGTTTTAATGCTATTGAACTTGTTCGTGTATTCTTCTCCTGCCCCTGTCTCCTAAGAGTTACCCTAAATTCTCTGTTTATTGTTTCCTTGGTTTTTCTCTGGACTTTACCATATTGCTTAGTTTTGCTTGTCTTTGAGATGTGTAACAGTGTTAGTGTACAGTGTGTGTTCTGCACCTTGGTGTTTCATTCAATGGTTACCTTTCTGGGATTTATCCATGTTGATGCATGTAGCTCTGGCACATTCATTTTCACTGCTCTCCAGTATTTCACTGTAGAAACATACCACAATGGATGTTTGCTTTTGTTTCCACTTTTTTTTTTTTTTGCTGTTTTGAACAGCGCTGCTGTGAACATGCATGTACATATCAGTTTAGCCCGAGTGTGAATTTCTCTAAGACACTGGTTCTCAAACATTTTGGTTTTAGGACCTTTTTACCAGGACCCCTAAACTCCAAAAACCTTTTGTACATATGCATTGTATCTATTTATCTATATCATGGTAGAGATTAAAACTGAGAAATTAAATATGTTATTAAAAATACTGATTCTAACCCATTACATGTTAACTATAAATAGCATATTTTAATAAAAATATATTTTCCAAAAGAGATTTAGTGAGAAGAGTAGCATTATTTTATATTTTTGCAAATCTCTAATGCCTGAATTAACAGAAGACAACGAGAGTCTCCTATTTGCTACGGCATTCAGTCTTTTTTTTTGAGATGGAGTCTCCCTCTGTTGCCCAGGCTGGAGTGCAGTGGCGCAGCCTCTGCCTCCTGGGTTCAAGCAATTCTCCTGCCTCAGCCTCCCAAGTAGCTGGGATTACAGGTGCCTGCCACTGGGCCTGGCTAATCTTTTTTTTTTTACATTTTTAATAGAGATGGGTTCTCACCATGTTGGCCAGGCTGGTCTTGAACTCCTGGCCTCAGGTGATCCGCCTGCCTCGGCCTCCCAAAGTGCTGGTATTATAGGCATGAACCACCGCACCTGGCCTGCATTCAATCTGTGACATGTTTTGGATGGCATATCTGAAGAAAATCTGACTTCACACCAATATGTAATAGTCTTTTCAGATAATTGTGAATATTCATTGATATTACACCAAGACTCAAAACGAGGTAGCTTCTTAAAGATTAGTTGCAATGATTAATCAGAACATCTCAATAACCTTTTCATATTTTGTAGCATTAAAATCTACTGGTCTCTCTTGTGCTTTGAATGGATCAATGTGCATAGAACATCTTGTGTTGGACATTTGGAAAATATTGGTTCACTGAGTTATGTAGATCTACCAAATGTTGACACATTTTGTTATAAAATATAAAAAAAAATTATTAATATCAACACTGATGTTATCTGAGAGGTCTTTAAGGACTGTATTGGGAAGCTGTCAAATTCACAGTGTAAGACACATGTTTTCCAAAATTTTAATTCTTGCTTGAAAGCTTGAGTTTTATTGTTGGCAACAAACACTGTCAGTTTTTCCTTGAAGTATCAGTCTTACTTTTCATTTCCAATGAAGAGTCTGCCAAATACCCATACTTGAATGACCATAGTCAGTTATCCTTTCAATTAAAAGTGATGTTCAAGGAAAAATTGGCTAGTTCGGCTCTTAACTCAGTCACACATGTCCTTTTCCTTGAGACAGCCACCGTACTTTGGTGATAGCAGAAGTGCTTTATGCATGTATTTCATTACATGTGTTATTAAAAAGATGTTTACTCAAGGGTCAGTCTTCAATGAAAATAATTTTTACTGCTTCATCAAAGACATTCTTAAGTGAAACTGGCAGGGCTTTTCTCCTTGTTTTGTTTTTGTGTTTGTGTGTTAGTTTTCTAAATATGTGCAGCAGTGAAGAATGAAATCATTACCAGTATGGTTTATTGCTGTTGCTGTGATTCAAGCTAAGGTCCCAATAGTTTTACCCATCATTGCTTTTGTATCATCATTACAGATGTCAACGGAGTAATAAAGGCAAATGATAGCTTAGTATTATTATAAAAACAGTTTTGATCTTGAGGATCCCTGAAAGGGTCTCACAGACACATAGGGGTCCACACACCACACTTTGAGAACCACTACTCTAAGGTGTCTACATAGTAATGGAAATGCCACATCTTGGTGCATGTGCATCTTCAGCTTTACTAGGTAATGCTATAATGTAGCACTTTGAATATTTTCAGCAAAGACCCCAAAAGGCAAAGAATCCTGAAGATGGAGAACCCTAAACTCACGACGGTTCTCACAGCTTCTGTGAGATTTCCTTGATGTATCTTTGAATTATCTTATAATGTGCATTATACTGTATATCTGTTGGTTTAGACTAAAAGTAATGTTTTCAATAACTCATCAGTCAAATTACCTTTGTTTCTTGTAAATATGTATATATCAGTTTTGGTCTGTGAAGATGCTCTATATTTATCCTGGTACCCGTTATGATTTCCTGGAACCCCTGTTGTAGGAGAAGTCCAGTGAGTGCCTCGGTCCAGCATGATTTATCTTGGAGACTGCATGGTAGCAAAGAAGAGATGACTAAGATTTCCAGTCTTGGGGAACTAGGAGTATTTCTGGTCTTCGTGTCTTCTTTTTCTGGGTTGCTGTCCTCATCGTCCATGAACCCACTCATCTGAGACAGAAACCTGACTGTAATCCAAATGCCACCCCCTTCCTTTTCCTCCCCTCATTGAATTTCTTCCCCACCTAGTTTTGTTGGTTCTGCTTCCCAAATATCTCTAGAATAAATCATGCCCACCCCCTGCCACTGCTTTGGTTTACACTCATATTTTTTCTCAAAGAGAATTGAAATGGTTGCCAGCTGACCTCTTTTTTTTTTTTTTTTTTTTGCCTGAGTCTCACCTCTCCCCTCCCCAACCCCTGCCTCTATAATCCAGTCTCCACACTGCCACCATGGCAGACTTTCTAAAACACTCATGTAATCCAGATAATCCTATTTAAGATCTTTTAGGCATTTTTCTAAAAGGATAAAGTCTGGACTTCTAGACTTTGCCAAGAAGCAAAATCTAGAAGATGCTTTGTCATCTGAGCCCCTTTCCTCTGCCATGTTGTAGACTCCTTGTTTCATTCTTACTGATCTATCTGTTCTGCAAATCATACTTATACCTCCTTTTCTTGGCATGTTCTTTTCTCTGTTTCTGAAATATCTTCAACTCATTTATGTGCCTGATAACCTCCTACTTAGCCTGCAACACTCAGTTCTCTGAGAAGCCTTTCCTGCTTCCCCTCCTCCATTGTCCCACCTGCTGGGTAGAATTAGGCATCTCCTCCCCTGGTTCCCATAGCCCTATCATAATAACTTCGTGTGCATAGTATACTTGCTTACTAATCGATGTTCTTATTAACTGTGAGCTTTTAAAGGGCACGGACTTTCTTATTCATTTTTGTACATTCTTGCACATAACAGTAACTGATTATAGTAGGTGGTCAATAAATAGTGCTGAATAAATGATTGAAGGGAGAAGTAAAGAGCTGGTCACAGAATCCAAGAAATAGGAGATGTTCTGTTAATATTGTTGAATGAGCAAATGAATGAAGTTAAGAAGGGGGGAATCCCATAGGAGGTGTTTCATAAACACTGCTGAATGAATAAACAAAGAAGTTAAGACTGGGTCACAGAATCAAAGGGTTTTAGAGGTGGAAAGGACTTTAGAGACCATCTCCTGCTGTCTTCCTCTTTCAAAAATGAGAAAATGATTTGCCTAAATTGTCCCGGGCTGGGTATAGGAGGCGATGAACAGTACCCTGGACATTCACGTGAATGTATCCTGGAGACGACTGGAGGGAGTCACATGCTTCTCCTCCCTTCCCGAGGAGACTTGCCCAGAAGAGCAGAGGCCATGGCCTATGCTGCAGGGGATACCACCGTCTAAGTGCAAGAGAGAACTTTTGTGGTTGGAAGTCTGTGGCACATTCCAGGCTGTGGAGTCTCCCCTCAGCTATTGGCTGTTGCTCTCTTTCTGTCCTCAAACTGTGCCAAGACTGTCAGATTTTCCTGATGACTGGGCATATTCTGCATCTGGATTCCATGGTCATAACAACCAGAAGTTTCCTGTCTTCTTTGGTTGGGGTGATTATGATATAGAGCTGGGTAACCATATCAACAGTTCTGAGGTAAGCCATCCTCTTTAAAACATAATGTTTTCTCATCTGAGATTTCTAGGTGCCTGGGAAAAAGGGAAAGCTATTATTCACTAAGTGTCAACTTTGTGCCAGGTGCTTTACTTACATAATGCGAATTTACTTTTACATAACTCTGCACAATTGCAGATATTAGTGTCTTATACTCTAAACAGGAGAAGGTGCTTGTAGACTTCAGATGGGCCTAGTGTATAGCAGGATAAGATTCAAGTGGGAGTGTCTGGTTCCAAAGCTTGTGCCCTTTGTATTTTGCCATGCTGTTTCATGCTGTATAAATAGATTTTTTGCTATACAAAACTTATTGTGGCCCTGTTTCACCAATATTAGTGAATTGTTGGAGTTGATTATATTTTATTTACTTAAAAGGAGGAGAATCTACAGGTTTCTGGTTTAATGTTATCCATGCTTTGCAGTTTACATGTACTTGGCCATCTCGGCAGGACCACCATGTATGGGAGAGAGAACAGTGTTATTACCCTACTTTATGGATGACGGATTTGAGTAATGGGGGACAGAGCATTCTTCATATTTCTGGTTCATCACTGTATTCCTCATACCATGTCTAAGAGTTCGTTTATAGTAGGGTCTTCAATTGTTGTTAAATAAACATCAGAAGTTATATAGCTGGTAAATTCCAAATTCAAAGTGGAACCAGGTCTCGGAGTCTCAGCTCAGTGGTCCTTCCTTTGCTAAAGCATTCTGTTTTTCCCAGTGCTCTAAGCAGAGAGATGCAGGAATGAGCTCTCCCTTTCATGAGTATGTGTGGGACTTGGGAACTCTCTTGATTTGGCTATCCAGTGAATTTCCACAAATCTGAACAAGTACAGATGGTCCCTTAGAATAAGATCTTTCTTGTTTTTGCCTCTCCTCTTTTAAATACTCAATATAGGATTTGTTTTTAATTTTTGAGACAAGATCTTACTCTTGTCATCCAGGCTGGAGTGCAGTGGTGTGATCACAGCTAACTGCAGCCTCCACTTACTGGTCTCAAGTGATCCTCCCACCTTAGCCTCCCAAGTAGCTGATACTAGAGGCACATGCCACCAGCCCTGGGTAATTTTTAAACTTTTTGTAGAGATAGGAGTCTTGCTATGTTGCCCAGGCAGGTCTCAAACTCCTGGCCTCAAGTGACACCCCACCTCAGCCTCCCAAAGTGCTGGGATTATAGGTGTGAGACACTGCGCCTGGCTCAATATAGGATTTTAAATCATTTCTATTTACCTGACACTTAGTCCCCAATAAGATGATTAGATAATGATTGATGACCCAAAGTGGACTCATAGAGGATTTGCACCAGGAGGATCCCTGAGGTCATCTAAAACAGTGGCTTTCAAAACAAAACAAAATAGGTGGAACCCTTCCTTGTCTTTATGGAGAGCTCCACTATGTAGAAAAGATCAAAGACAAAGCAGGGCTGTGCAGGCTGGGTGTGTGCTGGGGTGAGAGAGCTGGGGGTGGATCCATAGAGCCCAACCTTGCCCGAGAGCCCCAGGCTTCCTCTATGTGTGGTTTGGAAACCACTGATCCATCCTAACCCCTTATTGTATAGATGAAGAAACTGAGGCACAAAGGTGCTCAATGACTTACACCAGTGGCTGGATTAAAAAGATGATGATGAAACTTGTTGCCATATATTGGAATTTTTTTTTTTTTTTTTTTTTTTTTTGAGACTGAGTCTTACTTTCTTTGCCCAGGCTGGAGTGCAGTGGTGCAATCTTAGTTCATCGCTGTTTTAGAGCACCATTCCGCTTTTTTTTTATAAAGGAAAAGTACCTGTTCTGCAGAGCAGAAGTCTGCAAACTGCAGCCTGTTGTTTGTTTTTTTTTTTTTTGCCTTGAGCTAAGAATAGTTTTTACGTTTTTAAAGGTTGTTTAAAACAACAACATCAACAAAATATAAGAACAGAGACCATATGTGCCCCGCAAAACATAAAGTCAGATTTACTACTGCTGATATTAATGTGGAAATTTTTCTTAAAAGTTAGGTTTTCTGTAAGTAACTTCAAAACAAAGATTTAAAACAAAGCCTGATTAGTTGAGCAAATTTATTAGATTGGTGCAAAAGCAACTGATGTTTTTACTATTAAGAGTAATGGCAAAACCGTAATTACGTTCTGCCCCAACCTAATATATCAAAAGCTTTTCAAACTTGTGTTTTTCAAATAACTTCTTTAAATTGCCCAATATATTTTCACTCTCCTTTTAAAATACCAGTTTTGGGTGGAGGATAAGCTGGTTAATGAAATTCTTATAATATGTGGGAATGTTGCAGCTACAGAACTGCAGACAGTTCTTAGGTGAAAAAGAAGTGGTGTTTTTATTCAAACACAAAATTAGGGCACTTAACAGTCACCCAAAAAGGTCAAGAACCAGAGGAACTGATGTAGGAATAATATAAGTGGTCACTCCCAGGAAATGGCATATGAATGTTGTTTTTTCTTTTTCTTTTTTTTTTTTTTGGACCAGCTACCTTGGAGTTGAGCCTTATCCAAAGTAGCAGTAGAGCATGTTCCCAAACTTCAATCTTACCACTTGATGCATTTTCCAAAGTTCTATGATTTGAGTGTGTTCCCCAAAGTTCATGGGTTTGAAACGATTGCCAGTGCAACAGTGTTGAGAGATGGGGCCTTTAAGAGGTAATCAAGAGGGACCTTAAGAAACTCTGGCTTCATAGCTGGATTAATATTATTATCATGGGAGTGGGTTTGTTACAAAAACTAGTTTGGCCCTCTCTTGCTCTCTGTCTCTCCAAGTGATACCTTCTACTATGTTATGATGCAGCAAGAAGGCCCTCACAAGATGCAGCCCCTTGATCTTGGACTTCCCAGCCTTCAGAACTGTGAGCCCAATACATTTCAGTTCTTTACAAATTACCCAGTCTTGCGTGTTTTGTTATAGCAACATAAATGGACTGAGACAGAAAATTGGTACTAAGAAGTGGGGCTCTTGCTATAACAAATATTTGAAAATGTGGAAGTGGTTCTGGAACTGGGTAATGGATAGATGCTAGAAGAATTTGGAGGAGCAGGTTAGAAAAAGCCTAGATTGTTATAAACAGAGCATTAAGGGCAATTCTGGTGAAGGCTCAGAGGAAGAGAGCTAGTGGTAAACTAAGAAACTTCTTAGAGATTAATTAAGGGGCTGTGATCAGAATGTTGGTAGAAATATGGACAGTAAAGGCCATTCTGATGAGATCTCAGTTAGAAAAGAGGGATTATTGGAAACTGGAGTAAAGGCCATCCTTGTTATGATGTGGCAAAGAACTTGGCCGAATTGTGTCCATACCCTCGGGCTTTTAGGAAGGCAGAATTTAAAAGCCATCAACTAGGGTATCTCTTGAGAGAAATTTCTAAGCAAAATGTTGAAGGAGCTACATGGCTTCTATTAACTTCATACAGTAAAATGAGAGAAGAGAGAAATGATTTAAAGATGGAATTTATAATTAAAAGGGAAACAGAAATGAGGAATTTGAAGGATTCTCAGCCTGGCCATGTAGCAGAGAATGAAAGAACATTTTCAGGAGAGGAAACCATAGATGTGACCAAGCAACTGATTGATTGATAAGGAGATTAACATGGATAGAAGGAAACCAAAGGACGATGAGAGAATGACCCCAAAGGTACTTTGGAAATCACCAGTGCTCCCCTTCCATCACAGGCCCAGAGTGCCAAGGCCTGGGGAAAGGAAATGTCAAAAGAGAGGCCTCGGGTGCCCTTGAGACACCGGGCTTGCTGCTGTAAGTCTTTGCTCCCCACATTCCAGTACAGATCATGCCCCCAGTTCACCCCAGGTGTCACAGCTTTGGAAGGTGTAAGCAGCAAATCTTGGCTATGTTCATGTGGTAGAAGTGTGCAGGTGCTCAAAATTCAAGAGCTGTGGGCATATGGCTTCCTTCATCTAGATTTCATAACCGCCTGGGGGCCCAGGCAGAGACTTTCTGCAGAAGCAGAGCTGATGCAGGGAGCCCCCAACTACGGCAATGCCTAGTGGAGCTGTAGAAGTAGGGGAGCATGTAGTTTCAGGCTGGGAAAGCTGCAGGCACAAGACCAACCCTTGGATGAACTGAACCCAGCAAAGCCTTTGGGGTGGGGCTACCTGAGGCCTTGGCGGCCCAACCCCCACCCCAGTGTACAGGGGATTGGGGACATGGAGTCAAAGGAGATTATTCTGGCATCTTAAGATTTAATATTGTTTTGCCTGTTGGGTTTTGGACTTACTCAGGACCAGTTACCCCATTCTCTTGCCTATTTCTCCCTTTGGAATGAGAATGCCTATTCTATGCCTGTCCCACCATTGTATTTTGGAAGTGGATAACTTGTTTAATTTTACAGGCTTACAGCTGGAGGGAAATTTGTCTTGGGATGGATTGTACCTTGAGTCTCACCCATATCTAATTTAGATTAGACTGTGGACTTTTGGATTTTTGAGTTGATGATGAAAGAAGTTAAGACTTTTGGGGCTATTGTGATGGAATGAATATATTTCGCATGTGAGAAGGACATGAATTTTTGGAGCCAAGGGTGGAATGCTGTGGTTTGAATGTGTCCCCCAGAATTCATATGTTAGAAACTCAATCCTCAATGCAACAGTATTGAGAGGTGGAACCTTTAAGGGGTGATTAGGTCAGGAGAGCTCTGCCCTATGAATGGATTAGTATCCTTATCTCAGGAGTGTGCTGGTTATTGGGAGAGTGATTTTTTTTTTTTTTTTTTTTTTGATACGGAGTTTCGCTCTTGTTGCCTGGGCTGGAGTGCAATGGCTCAATCTCAGCTCATGGCAACCTCTGCCTCCCAGGTTCAAGCGATTCTCCTGCCTCAGCCTCCTGAGTAGCTGGAATTACAGGTATGTGCCATCATGCCCGACTAATTTTGCATTTTTAGTAGAGACGGAATTTCTCCATGTTGATCAGGCTGGTCTTGAACTCCCAACCTCAGATGATTCGCCTGCTTCAGCCTCCCAAAGGGCTGAGATTATAGGTGTGAGCCACCGCACCCGGCCAAGAGAATGAGTTTTTATAAAAGTGAATTTGGCCATCTCTTGCTCTTGTTCTCTCTCAGCACAGGATGCCTTCTGTTGTCATGATGCAGCAAGAAGACCTGCACTACGTGTGGCCCCAAGGGCTGCAGACCCATGAGGTAGTAAATTTCTGTTCCTTATAAATTACCCAGTCTTAAGTATTCTGTTTTAGCAACATGGAATCAGCTAAGACAAGAAGCATCCGAGTTTTGTTGGGGATGGAATGAATGGCTCCTCTGGAGCATCCCTGCTGGTGACAAAGCCCTAGAAAACAGTGCTGGATTTCTTTTAGGTGAAAAATCTAGAAAAGCCCTCTTAGTGAAAACCCCAAGGGCATGCCTGAGGAATGCCTGAGAAGAAAGGAAGGTACCTTCAGGATTCTTCAAAGAGAATTAAATGGATAAAACCATTGGACTTTAGTTGTTAAGGGAATGTTAATTTAGCTGTGGGGTATCCTGGCCCTTGGAATTAGCTGAGCTTGTTGGTTGACTGCAGTTTTGTTAATTGTTGTTGTTTTTTGCTCTCTGTTGTTGACTTCTGTGCGTACCAGAAGGTGGGCAGGGAAAATAAAAGGAGACAAGGAATAAGAATACATTTGACCACTTGATAGCAGCCCTGGCACAAAGCCTAGTAGGAGTAAAGGTTAAAACTGTTGGCCTAAATCAGTGTTTAAAGTTAACTTTGAGTTAGGGCTGTCCTTGAAATGGATTGTCCTTTGCTCTCATGGCTTCTTGTGCATAACTGATAAAAAATATTCTCATACAATAAATTGCACCAATATCATTTTGTGAATGTGTTGGTGGGTTGCAGGGGGCGTGTTAGGGGAAGCTGCCTCCTTGCAGCTTTTGTTTTATATGTATTTAAGCACTAAATAAAAAGCTATTTTGTCTCTTTTCCCTTGCTAAGTCTCTTCTCTCCCACGGCCCTTTTCTTTCTGGATATATGTATATTTTTAGTAAATAAAGGACTTACTGTATGAAGTTTTTCTTTGGCAGACAGAATGATGATGACTATAATATGTTTCATTACAAGGTACATGATGCCAATGCTCTTGGTGTGTGTGTGTGTGTGTGTGTGTGTGTGTGTCTACAAAGAAATGTATCATTTTATGTATAAGCTAAGATTTTGATAAGTAGCCATTTATCTATCCATAGAATGCTATTTCTTAGACTGTAGAATGCATTGTTATATGGTTAGGGCTGTTGGGGGTGTTCATTTTTGTTAGGTTCTTTGACCTAGTAAAGACTTCCCGGCGATTTCAGTAGTTTGGTAATTTATTACTGATCTTCTAACAAGTATTGGTAATGTTAAAATGAAAACATTTATACAAAAAGAAATAAAAGTCAGGGAAGCAGATAATCAACCGATTTATCAGCCTTAGCAGACAATTTTTCTGATAATGATGTGGTAGCCATGGTAAATTTACTTCTGATTGCTTGAGGGGACAGATTCTATGTGCCTTTTGTAATACAGAGGTGCATGAAAGGGTAAGGGAGCAAGTAATCAATCCGTGGACTAACCAGTCCCATTTTGGTCTTGAGATTGGCCTTTTGGCAAGTAAATTCAAGCTATCTTTTCAACAAAAGAAAAGATTTTATTAATTTGCTGAAACGTGAGTAAGGATGTAAGGATGAGTGTATTTTTTTGTTTGGATATCTCTAAGTAGCCCTAGTAAGGGAAGGCCTTTTTTAGTAATGTCTTTTTTTTTTTTTTGAGACAGGGTCTCACTCTGTTGCCCAGGCTGGAATGCAGTGGTGCAGTCATGACTCACTGCAACCTCTGCTTCCCGGGCTCAAGTTATCCTTCTGCTTCAGCCTCCTGAGTAGCTGGGACCACAGGCATGTGCCACCACACCAGGCTAATTTTTGTATTTTTGGTAGAGATGCAGTTTCACCATATTACCCAGGCTGGTCTTGAACTCCTGAGCTCAAGTGATCCGCCAGCCTTGACCTTCAAAAGTGCTGGGATTATAGGTGTGAGCCACCATGCTTGGCCTATTTTTTTTAAACCTTTCATTTGAAAGAAATTTGACTAAAATTGAGAGATAAGCAAAAATAATTTATTAGTCCACTCATAGTCCTTCCAGCCTCACAGGACTTAACACTGATCAGCAATGTGGTTGGTTTTATGTACTAATATCCAGCTTATTACAAAAACTGCATTACAAACTGAGGCTATAGTTGAGAATCCAGAGGTGAACAAATTCAGGAAAAATGCCTCAGGCCTTCATCCAAATATAGTTATATTAGTTTTCTTGGGTTGCTGTAACAAAGTATCACAAACCAGTGCTTAAACAACAGAAATTTATTGTCTCACAATTCTGGAGGCTAAAAGTCTGAGCTCAAGGTGTCCACAAGGCCACTCTCCCTCTGAAGGCGGTAGGGAAGGGTCTGTTCCAGGCCTCTTGCCCAGCTTCTGGTAGTTTCTAGGCTTATGATAGCATAACTCATCTCATGGTGTTCTTCCTGTGTGCATGTGTGTCTCTGCATCCAAATTTCCCCCTTTTATAAGGACACCAGTCATACTGGATTTGAGTCCACCCCAATGACCTCATCTTCACTTGATTATCTGCAGAAGCCTATTTCCAAATAAGGTCACAGTCACATGTACTGGGGGTTAGAACGTCAATATCTTTTGAGAGAACACAATTCAACCCATGATACTAGGTATTCATTCCAAGTTTGTACACAGTTTTAATAAGCCTGATGATTTTTATCTCAGTTTATGCATACGAAGAGTTGTAAGTATAGGAGAAAGAGTCTCTGCTGACGATATAATGGAGAACAAAAGTATTCAAAAAGACTATTAAAGTAGGAATAAGAACTTAAAATACATAGTTGCTTTGGGCCATTCAATGGAGGGACAAACTGCTGAAAATTTCCAGTAGCTCCTGAAACACATTTATGTATAACAAACATAATAACGGCATCAACATATTATGTTTGAGTGTGTATGCACTTTTAAATCCCATCAAAATAAAATTTTGAAAATATTGCGTACTTGATGGCACTTTGGTAATTTTTGGTTACCTGAAAAATTATTTTTTTGTCAAGCTCCTCACGTATTGTCAGATGTTCTGAATATTTGGGTTTCAACTTGGCTTTGTCACTCAGTAAGCATGCATGTTGTGTAAGCCATTAACTTTTTGGAACTTGGGTTTTCTGGTCTGTAAAATGAAGAGTTTGGTTTCCCATATAAAATTATTATGAGGATGAAATTTGCTGATGAATATGAAAACATCTATCATAGCTCCAGATGTGTTTTCATGATTGTTCATTCATTCAACAATTGGGAGCCTACTGTATGCAGTGGCTTGTTCTAGAATTCATTCATTCACTTAATGCTGATTGAAAAGTACCATGATTTAGTAGTATTGGGACATCTGAGCTCAAGCACTGCCTATGTTTGGAAATCATCTAGGGGACCTTGGGCAAATCTCTGGCCCTCTCTAGGCCTCTAACTAGACACTAGCCATATAGAGTAGATTTCCAAGGCTTTTCCATCTGTAAAATAATTCATATAACAAAATTCAAGTATAATGAATAGTTTTTGATATCTTACAGATTAATTGTATTATACTGGCAAGTTACTTTATCCTCTGTGCCTTTGCTTTTGTCTTTGAAAGTGGGGTTAATAGGTCTAGTACTGTTTTCAGCAGTAATAATGATAGTCACCCATTATTGAGCTCTTGGCATTGTGCTAGATATTTTTATACATTCTTGCTTCTACAAACACGGTACATGTTTCTCCAAAGCATGTCGGTACCTGGAGAAACAGGTTGCATCTTTCTAGAGAATAAAGTTTCCTTGGTGGCACAGCTGTTTATAGAGTGGAATGCAGAAGTCAATTGACATGTTAAGCTAAAACTCAAAGAAAGCTGGGGCTTCTTAGAGGGGGCGGTGACTTTAATACCAAGTTCCCCTGCAGTGCTGTTCTTTCTTGGCCTTTGGGGAAACTGGTGGAAAAGTTTGCAAAACAGGCTTTTTCCCTGTTCCATGTTTGACTCACATGAGAAAAATAGCGTTCTAATTTACAATTTTGAAAATAGTTCTTATTTCCATCACTGACAGATGTTACCTTTATGATTGTTCAGCCTATTCTTCCATTTCATTTATGCATTGGACAAATAATAATTGAGTGCCTGCTCTGTGTTCAGTACCATCCTAAATGCCAAGGATGCAGCAGCAACCAAAATAAAGTCCTCCCTCGGATCTTGTATTCTAAAAAACAGTGAGGTTTGAGGGCAGACCTGAGGAATTAGCGGAATTAAGCATGTGGCTGTTTCAGGCAAAGGAAGAGCAATTGCAAAGGTCCTGAGGCAGGAGCTTATTTTCCTAGTAAGGGAGAGTGTTAGAAGAGGAGGTCACAAGGAGATGATTAGGGATGCCTTGAGGTTCAGGTAAGAGTTTTGTATTTTATTCTGAGAAACATGGGAAACCATTGTGGAGGTTTTGGGGATGGGAGTAATGGAATTTGACATACTATTTTTGAGAACTTACTTTGGCTGCTTGTTGAGAATAATGGAGCAAGGTTGGGAAGTGAGGAGACCAGTTGGAAGGCTACTGCCGTAGTACAGGTGGGGGATGGCAGCACTGGGTACCAGGGTAGTAGTAGCGGTGAAAATGGTCCAAACTGGCCGGATTTGGTACCTCTGTTGAAGGTAGAACCAACAGAATCCAAGAATGAATTTGATGTGGGATCCGAGAGAAAGAGAAGAGTCAAGGGAGGTGGCATGGTTTTGGGTCTAAGCAATTGAAAGGATGGAGGAGTTGCCATTCCTGCTGAGACGGGCAGGTAGAGGGAGGAACACAGGCAGTTCCTTGGCCATGGAAGGTCTGGCTAAGCACTTTATATGAAGAATACTGAAACTGACTTAGCTACTGTTTGGAACTCACTCTGCAGAGGAGTGATGCGTTCATTTGTGTTACCTTTATTTTACTCACGGTCATTTAGAATAATGATTTGAAAATGTTGCTGTGTGCCAAATGCTCTTCTTGACCCAGGAGCACCCCCCCCCCACCTCCACCGTGTGTGGACTCCTCTCCTCTCCAGACTTCCTCTCACTTCCTCATGCCTTTGCAGCACCTTTTCCCTAGCTGGACTGGTGACAGGAATCTGGTTGTCTTCTCCACCCTGGCAGTTTTAAATAACTAGCAGTTCTTACATTTTCTTCCTGGGCACGCTGACAGCGGTTGGGTGTCCTGGATATCCGTGTTTCGATAACTGTAATCTCCGAGTCTCTGTCCTGTGAAGCCGATTGCCGGCCGTGCATTTACCTCAGACTGTGGACTTGGAGCCTTGAAGACGCGAGAGGTCTCTTAGTTTCAGGCAGACCTGGTGTGGGGGATGTGCTAAGGCTTTCAGGCTACAAAGGGACAATTTAAAACTTGGCAAGTAAAACCGGCCTAAATGCGGATGTGTTTTATGCTTAGCATCATAAAATTGGTTCAGAACAGCCTGATATGCGGCAGAAGAAACCTTTATTAAACATTATAGAGGTCATTGCTTTTGTCTTCCTGATACCTCTTCCCTCTCCTTTCTTCTGTGACCCACATTGAGCCCATTGTAGAACCCGCCCCCTGGCTTCAGTGATAGGCCCATGGAGGGGAACATGACCTCCAACAGGCCAATCAGAGGTGTAAAGACCTTTCTCTAGTGGGAAGTCATTGAGAGTGAAAACCCAGAACCGGTTGCAGCCAGGTTTTCAGCCTCCTGGGAAAAGTGGCCTGAGAGGAAGAGACTACAGGCGAAAGAGAGAGAGCCCTGATGGTGCTTTCGACATCCTATCTGATGCTGGCTCCATTGTGCCCCTTTTATTGTTTGGTACAGGAACTGAGAAAATTCCCTTATTGCTTCATGCGGTCCTGCTGGTTTTCTGTCATTTACAACCACAGGAACCCAGATACCCCTACTATGAGCAGGGCATCAAGAAGGAACACAAAAATGACTAACTCATAGCCCTGCCTCCAGGTATTTATAATGTAATAGTTTGATTTCAAAACTAGTGAGTATGGTAAAATAGTTGGTAAGGTCTACCTTTGACAAATCAATAGATAGTATATTTTTAAAATGTGAAGATAGTGTATTTTATAAAAATATAAAATTTTTTCATTGGGTTAACTTATCCAACATATATCACTTGAATATTAGCTTTCTCCATGACTGGCATATTTCCTTTTTGATAATTTGCTGAGGAGCAAGGCTGCTTGTAAATGAATTTTTGTCTACTATTAAAATCGCCCTCATCCTTTGAGGTCCATTTCCAAAGCCACCTGCACCTCTGGAGTTCATTATTCCCTCTTTTGTGCTTACACAACCCTTGCTGTTTCTGTATGGTGGCACCAGTCATTATGCTTTGAATGCTTGTGAAACCCTCACTCTTCCGTTGATTAGAAACTTTTATGCCAGAGACTGTTGTGTCTCTGAGTTTCCCTTCGTGGAGAACAGTTCCCTGAACATAGTAGGTGATCAGTAAATGCTTGTTGAATTAAGTCAATTAGTAGCACTGGTTTTGCTAATAACTTTTGTATTAAACTTACAAACTACTTTTATGTAAAACTGCATGTAAAAGTTGGTTGTATGATTTGCAGCACTTATGAGTATAACTGATAATGCTAATGGAAATGTATGATCTTAAAAGGCATAGATATTTAGCTACAGAAGTGTATTAGTAGGAAAGGGAAAACTTACAAGATTTTTACATGAAAATAAACCAGAAGGTTGGTTGGTAGGTACCAGGTGAACATACCTGTGGTCACAAGAAGAGAGTGTTGGAGACACTGATTGTTAGAGTTGACCGTGAGAAAGCATCTCTCCAATCCTATGCCAGGTGAGTCCTAAGAATTTAAGTCCTGTTCTCATTAAAACCTGCTGGCTAGATTCATATGGACTGACTGGTGGGAATAGTTTGCGAGTAGATTTAGAAATGGGACTTTTAGGCTTCCTTCCCCACTTGCTTAAACCAAAAAGCATGAAAATTAATACGTGTCTTTTTGTTATATATTTTTTTCACTGTGCACTCACAATCTTTCTGAACGAGGATGTTCTGAGATGTATATTGGTCCAATTAAATGCATCTGATTAAAACTGTCAAACCAAAAAGGAAGTGAGTTGAAAAGACATTCTCTACCGAGAATGCAGCAAGAGTTGTAGATATCAAGTTACCGAGTTGCTGCTTGAGAACTGAATTATAAATAAATGTGTTAGGTAGTGGAATTTTGTTTTGTTTTCCCCAAAGGAGAAATATTCGCCACATGGAAACAAAATTTATTCAGCATATTTTCATTCTGTAATTGCACCATTGCTATTCTTAATTCTTTGTGTTTCTGATTTAAAGGGAAAACACACACAAAAACAGACTGTTGTGTAAAATTGACAAGAATGAGTGTGAACCTGACAGTCAGAGACAGAGGTTGTTGTAAAATTAGCAATGGAAATAGCTTTCTTCTCTGGAGGTTAAAAATAATGTATTTACAAGGAAGTTATTTACATTGGCCATTTAGAGGCTTCCCCGGGAAGCCTTGGTTAAGAAAGCTGTGAAATCCACGGTCACTGTACCGCAGGAAGCACTTCCAGGACCCTGGCTTGTGTAGTGCTGCTCTGTGATTCCATATGAAGAGTCTGCGCTGGTTGGCAGACTGGAAAATGGAGGTGTCTTGCTGCCTGAGACTTCTCAGATTGTGAAAGAGAGACACAAAAGTCAAGGCTTGCATGTTCTAAAGTTTGTTGTGTCCAGCAAATTCATCTTCTAGATTTCAAAAATGCTTTGTTTTGAGCTCCACAATGAGAGAACTTTTTCTCACGATGTAGTGTGAAAGGAAATTCCAGGCTAGGAAAGGTGCAGGTTGTCCTACAGGCTCTGCAGAAGGAGAGCTCACCATAGCTAGACCACTGCAACATTCAAGAACTCCTCCATTATGAGATTGGACATGAAAATAGAGGAGCCCAGCAGGCAAAAAAAGAAAAAAAAAAGTGGGAAAAAATCCTTGCTGTTTTGTGAACACAGACATATTTGTTTGAGCTTCTTATAATTTTTCCCCACCCTCTGCACATCCTCATTTTCTTGCATTCATTTCTCCCAAAGCTCCTCTCAGCGTTTATTTGACCTCAGGTATTGCCAGAATAATTTCAGGTATGTTTCTCCTCAAGTTTCTGCTCTTTCTCTTTCTATGCCATGCATTAAAATTATATGGTAACTTATTTCTTGAATAATCTCAATTTCAGTAGCAGCATCTTCAGAAAAGTGATTAATAGAGTATTATGAATTTAAGAGATACTCTTCATGCATCCAAGTTTTCTTGCAGTCCAGAGGTGTGTGTATCTCAGTGATCAAGTCTGCAAACAATAGAGGGATGGATGGTTGAGAAATTATCTAGGCATTTTAGGAGCCACAAACAGTTCTATTTAAGAAATACTTTGTTTACTCACTTGTTTGTTTTGAGTTTGTGTTTTGACAAGTTAGGAAACTTGCTTTAAATGTAGATATTAGCTGTTGTATCTTTCAAGAATGTTCAGACATGTTTATCACTGCTTGGTAGGATTAGAACCTGAACTGACAGTTTCTTTAGCCTTTGGCACACTTACCTGTTTGCACACTTACCTGTTTCAGCACATTTGGAGGGGGAATATTCTTGCTCACTGAGGGTGTGGAGGGGGTTAGGAAATTAAGCTTTGCTTTTGGGACTTTGCCAGTAGAAGTGCTAAATTCTTTAGGCATTTGAATCTCCTTTTGACCGACTGCAACAAAGAAGAGGCAGAATGGGAATGAAGAGATTAGAGTACAGGAATAATGAGTGCTCACCTCTTAATGATTTATCTCAAGATAAAGAGTGAATACTGTCCTTATCTAAGAGAATCCCTTGCTGATTTCTGATTCAAGAGGTTGGCAGGAAGGATGGGAGAATGGAAAGGGGGTGAGCAGCTGCTCAGAGCTCTCTAGAAGTCGTCATTCAGAGGTTCTGTCTGCAGATTGTGCAGTGGAACCTTGCAGAGAAGCACTGGGCCAGCTGAGAGATTTGGGGTTCTTGGTTTCTGCATTAGCTCTACATGGTCGTGTGTCTTTGATTCAGCCAGTAACCTTTACTTAACGTATTTAATAGTCTGAGTAAAATGACAGGATTGGATATGTGGTTGTAACTTCTTGTGGTTCTCAAAACCTAGATTTTATGTATGTTGTTAGGTGACCCTACTGCATTAGTTTGGAACCATTCTTGACTATCTTGAGCTACTCTGGTATGACACACATATGACCTAAAAGTATTTAAATTTGAATAATATATTTTCCCGTTACTTAATGAGTGTACTTCATTTAATAATAAAGATTAAAGAAAAGATTCTTCGAGCAGATATTCAACAAATTCTTACTGTAGGGATTTTTAAACTTTTGACTTACTATTTATAGGATACTTCCTATGTGATTCTACTGAAGGATGAGATGTTTAATCTGAAATCAAGAAAGGTGGTTTGCCAAAGAAACATAAAATTAGCCCTATTGTTGAAATTGATGTTGACTGCTTGGTGTTTGGTAAAAAGCATCTCTCCAAGAAGCTACTGGGGAAATGATGAGTTTAGGGTCGCCGCCAATTTCAGGAAAGATGAAAAATGTTGAAATCAAGTGGGAAGGAGGAAATGTGGCAGATCACAAAGAACCAGACTGTTTTTAACAGAGAAAATTCAATTTAATCTGCTTTTTTCCCAGCAAATTCCATTTGATATTTTACATTTTCTTGATAACTTAATAAAGAATCTCAGGAAGGAGTTGCAGAATTTTAGCTTCGTGAAAGAATTTGTCATTTGTGACATTTCTTCTCTAAATAGCATGGGAAGATCAATGTATTAGTGTATAGTTCATGCATTACTAGTTCTAGTTATTTCTATTTCAGAACGAAACAGCATGCTATATGGCAAAACTTGGCACAAGGGGGGATTTTGGCTCAATCCCTACACATACATTGAACTCTGCTAGGGACCAGACATTGTGCTATGCAGTGTGGAATAAGTAGATAGTAAAATACAATTCCTGCCCTCTAGGAGCACCACTTTAGAAGGAAGACAACGGCAGACAGATAATTTAGAGTAATATAAAATCAATATAAACAAAATATGAGAATGTTGACTCTGCAATAAAAATATGCACCTAATTGAGTCACTTCTCACCCCTTGCAGTCCTGAGCTGAGCCTTCATAATCCCCACCTGGATCCTAGCCTCCTAGCTGGCCTCTTTGTGCTCATCCTTGTACCTGGAGTCTGTTTTCCACACAGCAGCCAGAACAATGCTTTGACAACATAAGTCATGTCATAACACTCGCTTGCCACAAACCTTCCAGTGGTCCCCAGTTTTGCCAAATTCCGAAGACCTTTCTGCAGTTCACAACGTCCTGTAGATCTGCATGACCCCACTCCTGTACCACAGTGCATGCGCGCACACGCACACACACACACACGTGCATACACACTCTCATACACATGCCAACACACACTCACTCATGGTATTCTCTGACCTCCTATGGCACTGCTCTGACCTTACTCACTGCACTCCACGCACACTGGCTTCAGTGCTGTTCCATGGACGTGCCAGGCATGTTCCCACAGCAGGGCCTCCACAGTGACTCTCCCTCTGCATGGTCAGTTTCTCACTTCCTCCAAGTCTTTGCTCAAATGTCACCACTTCTGTGAAGCTCCACCTTGACCACCTGTTTAAAATTGCAGCTCCCTTCCCACCCATTACTCCCCATCCTCCATGTCCTGCCCTATGTGGTTTTCCATGGTCTTATCACCCTCTGGCATGCTATGTTATTTGCCCATTTGTTAATTTTGTTTGACACTTGTCTTCCCCCCCGGAATGTAAGCTCCAAGAAGGCAGGATCTTAGTTTTGTTCATTCTGACTGAGAGTTGCAGGGAGAATTGTAAGGAAAAAACCTTTGAGCCAGGTGTTGAAGGGTAAGTAGAATTGGATAGTCAGCTTTTCTGGGGAAAGACATTTCAGATAGAAGGAATATCATGAGAAAAGGTAGAAAAGTGGCAGGGCTCATGAATGCCCCTAGAATGGCGAGGAGCCTGCCTAACTGGTGCATGGGAGTGGTCGTGGTGGATCGATAAATAGAAAATAATGAAAAGAGACTCTTAGTGGAGGGAGGGAACACATTCCTAATCACTGCCTGTGATAACATGGCAAGCATGTTGATGACTGGAGTTGAGGACCCTCAAATAGGTAGCATGCGTAACATGGGAGGTACTGTCACAGTCAGAAGTCAGAAATGTGAGTAGTGTTTGCTAATGAAATCTGATTTTATACAGTACTTGACTGTTTTCAAAACATGATCACATGCTTATTATGATTTAAGCTTCATAACAACTGATGAAGTGAGTTAAGCAGGTATTATTTACATTTTTGATAAGCTTTTTAAAAAATGAATTGCATCTTATATTGGAGGAAGTGGATTCTCAGACCAGCTCAGTGTCTTGCCTAGAGTCATGGAGTTAGAAAGTAGGGAAGCGCTTCCCACTGTCTGTGTCTCACGGTCTGTGTCCCACTATGCCAGGCTGCCTCTCTCATTCTGTCACAGTGCTAAACATACTGTGCTGGTTTTTCACAAGGATATAGGCTTCTTTCCATTTCCCCCCATTCACTGAAAATAGCAGTTTCTTCATCCAATTACCTCTTTACCAGATCCATTTTTCTTTTTCCTTCTTTTCCCTTTCAACTTATCTGGACTACTTGGGTATGTTTTTACCTTTCCCTGTTTAGCATTTTTTACTTTTTTCAGGCTTCTGCCAAGTCTGTCTGACATTCTGTTAAGGCTGTTGCCACCTTTCATCTGGTTCTTGGGTGGAAGGGAAGAGAAAGGCATGTCATCACCTCCATTTGAATGTCTTGAGACTTACTTATTGTTCACTTTGGGAGTAAACCTGATCTTCTTAATTCTCCCCAGATGTTAGTAGGCAGGAAGAGGCAGAGGGAGAGCTCAGTGAAGGAGAACACTGGTATGGAAACTCTTCAGAGACTCCGTCAGAAGCATCCTATGGGGAAGTCCAGGAGAACTATAAGTTGTCTCTGGAGGACCGGATCCAGGAGCAGTCCACGTCCCCGGACACCTCCTTGGGAAGCACGACTCCCAGCAGCCACACGTTGGAGCTGGTGGCACTGGACAGTGAGGTCCTGCGAGACTCACTGCAGTGTCAAGATCACCTTTCCCCGGGAGTGTCTTCTTTGTGTGACGATGACCCAGGCTCCAACAAGCCCCTGAGCAGCAATTTGAGGCGGCTGCTGGAGGCTGGTTCCCTCAAACTCGACGCTGCAGCCACGGCCAATGGCAGAGTGGAGTCCCCCGTAAACGTTGGCTCGAACCTCTCCTTTTCCCCGCCTTCCCACCACGCCCAGCAGCTCAGTGTTCTGGCCAGGAAGTTGGCCGAGAAGCAGGAACAGAATGACCAATACACTCCAAGTAACTGTTTTATATGGAATCAAGGTAAGTGGTTGCCAAACTCAACCACCACCTGCAGCTTGTCTCCGGATTCAGCCATCCTAAAACTGAAAGCTGCAGCCAATGCCGTTCTGCAGGACAAATCTCTCACCAGGACTGAGGAGACCATGCGATTTGAGTCCTTTTCCTCCCCTTTTAGCTCCCAGTCTGCCAGTTCTACCTTGGCTGCTTTGTCCAAGAAGGTCAGTGAAAGAAGTTTGACTCCTGGTCAGGAGCACCCTCCACCGGCCAGCTCCTTCCTTTCCCTGGCTTCTATGACCTCCTCAGCGGCCCTTCTGAAGGAGGTGGCCGCAAGGGCTGCGGGCAGTCTTCTGGCTGAGAAATCATCGCTGCTGCCTGAGGACCCTCTACCGCCCCCACCTTCAGAGAAGAAACCAGAAAAAGTCACTCCACCACCTCCACCGCCACCTCCACCACCTCCACCACCACCACCACAATCCCTGGAATTATTATTACTCCCAGTTCCTAAGGGAAGAGTTTCTAAACCCTCCAATTCAGGTATGGCATCTTTTCTTTCAATCATCGTGTAAGTCCTTTAGACTATAAACCGCGATGTCTTATTCATTGCTTTTTTCAGTTGGGTTCCCCATCTGATCTGAGGCAGGAATAAAAAAGCAAGAGCACAACAAAAATAAGTAAGCAGCATAGTAGTCTTTCATGTACGTATTACACAAAGACTTCACAAATAGCTTCACTTTTGAAAGGTAATGAATAATCTTAGAGACATACAGCATTCCCTCCCTTTCATACAAATGGTTTTTTTTTTCTTACTAAGTTCAGGCTAGGTCCATACAAGATATATTTAATGGGAGAAGATCAAAGCATCTTTGTCATGGAGTGCATGGCATCACTGAACATAGGGGGAAAAAAACCCACTGCTTTTGAAATAGTGGACAAGGGAGAGCCCACACTCCTGCTGCCTCCATCACAAATGGACTTTTGTACAATCAGGAACTACTCTGCCCTAATTTATCACACCATATACTTTTATGTTAGCATTTTTATTACTTTTTGTGGAATTTAAGCCCTTTTCACGTATCCTATTCTTCTGCAATTTCTTGTCCTATAAGTACTCAAAAAGATTGTCAATCAAACATAATCAGCACATTTCCTGTGAATGCTTTATTTAATTCAAATCCAATCCAATTTTGAAGGAATATGCATGTGGAAAATTTGAATCCTAAGGTTTTTCTGGTGGAGGCGGTCTTTCCAAAGGAGAAATCGCTGTCATATAGGACCTTAGCATTCACAATTATTCATCTGAGGGAGAAATTTAGTCACTTGAATTCTCACAGTGGTAACACCATTTCTTGTTCTGGTTTGCTTTAAAATTGTGTGCATGATAAATACACGTTCCTGGGGATGCATGTTGGGGTTTCAGATGTCTCTTAAGGATATCCTGCCAGACTGGAGCAGGAAGTAGGCTATGTGCGTCCTCATCAGTACAAACATTGCCATCGTGTGTGTCTAGCCAACTTTTGAGTATTTTCAGCAACAATGATGAAGAGGGTTTGGAATGGCAAATAATTGACTGAATGATCACAGTTAATGTCAATTTGATGCATTTATGACAAATTTCCATTTAAATGGCTGAATGAGCTATATACGCTAATTATAGTTACTTCAAAACTTGAGTCAACAGCAGAAGACAACAAGGAAAATGGGTATCTGGGACTTTTATGACTCTTGGTGATCCAAACTGTTCTCTCTAGAGTTTCTGAAATATCAGTAAAATCCTAGGATGTTTGTCAATTCTAAGTTCCACTTCTCCTCTCTTCTCACCTGCCATCTGGTGAAATAAGGAGAGAAATGGGTAAAATTAGGAAACAAGGAGAAGAGCAAAGGAGGCTGGGGTAATTTTACGATGGAAAAAATCACTTCTGACTTATAGAAATTTAATTTAGGGATAGCAGTAGAAAGAGAGGTATGGCTATATATAAAATAAAATTTTAGGCTGGGCGCAGTGGCTCACACCTGTAATCCTAGCACTTTGAGGGGCCAAGGCGGGTGGGTCACCTGAGGTCAGGGGGTCGAGACCATCCTGACCAATATGGTGAAACCCTGTCTCTACTAAAAATACAAAAATTAGCCAGGCGTGGTGGTGTGCGCCTGTAATCCCAGCTACTCAGGAGGCTGAGGCAGGAGAATTGCTTGAACCCGGGAGGCAGAGGTTGCAGTGAGCTGAGATGGTGTCACTGCAGTCCAGCCTGGATGAGACTCTGTCTCAAAAAAATAAAAAGAAAAAAAAAGAAAATAATTATATATATATATATATATTCTGCATATCTAGTTATTGAATAAATGTGTGAATGGTGTTTCTAATATACAATTCATCTGGACATCTGTTACTTGGAAAAGCTTATACAAAGTTAATAATAAACTTTAGTTGATTGAAGACATGGAAAGAAGTGACTGATAAAACCATGTTTCCTGAAGCCCAGACTGTAGCAGCTTTGTCATATTAAAGTAGTCTCTGGTATAACCAGCAATGGTTGTGAATATAATTTTTTTCACTCAAACGACCAGATACATGTAAAGATGAGAAAGAGGTCATGAGCTTCCAGTGAATGTAGACTTTTTGTTTGTTTTGTTGTGGGAAATACACCCGAGGGAAAAGCTATGTTCCTTTTTTGTTTAAATGCACTTAATCTATGCCAGCAACTCAGTGGGGTTCTCAGAATAATTGAATATAGGAGATCTATAAGAAATCGTTTCTTACTTTGCTTTTTATTAAATTTGTTATATTGCTGAAACACTTAATATTTTAATCAATGGATGTTCAGAATGTTCAAACTGAAAGAGGAGGGAAAGGAACTTCTCAGCTTTGGATTATAGAACCCTGTGCTGATTGACTTGTACCTAAGGCCTCCCCACCCCAACTCCCCCATTTCAACATGCCTCTGTTCAGTCTAAGACTTGAAGAAGCAGCTTCATCAGCAGAGTAATTTTATTTAAAAATTCTTTCATTTTGTAAAACTCATGCATGAGGAAACATCACTGCCAAGAAAATGAGGGTCCTTGAAATTGTTACCCGAAAAATGTTCCATACGTCCACGTGGGTACATCCTATGTTCAAGTTCTGTTTGTTATTGCATGGCTTGGAAACAGAAGAGGGGATGCCCTCACTCTTTTCAGTTAAAGTGAATGTCATCACTTCCCAGCAGCCTAGCTAGATTATGGGTTAATAAGGAGTTCACAGAGTATCTACTTTTGTTATTTGTCTTTGTATCATGGGTACATGATTTGGTGTTACTGGGGATCACTGATTTTGGCATCTGAGGAGTGCAAGGAAAGGTGGATCATCTCTATCTGTCCCCTCCACCCTCCCCAACTCCCTTTTCTTCCCTCCCCCTCCTTCCCCCACCTTCCACACATTATACTGTTGGTTTGGGGCTGGATTGGGATGTACCTTCGATTTATCTAAGAAGCATTATGGAAATGTGGTGAGAGCCATCACTCCTGTATGGGAACATTTGTCATTATTATTCTTTCCTCTCCCTTAGAAGGAAATCTTAGTTTAATTCAAAATACGTAGGTGCACTGGCCTCTCACAGCAGGGAAAAGAGTTTCTGTTGCCTAATGACTTAAGTAAACAAATAAAAACCACCCCCAAGAACAACAACAAAAAGCCACAAAAATAAACTACACACTATCCTGATTTCAGGCAGGGCTTTCGTTTTTAAAAAGCGATTTCTCAAAATGTGCAAAAAAAAAAAAGCATATAAAGTTGATTCTTAAGTTACAAAGAGATATGTGCTAGAAAAGCTGATCCCGCCTTGAGTAATTTAGACACCAGCATTTCTTTGACCTTCTTTAGGTCAAGGGAAGTCCAAACCATGAAAAAAAAATTGTCTTTTAGGTTTGGCCTTATTCTTCTTTTTTGAACAGGATTCAGTGGTTGCCAGGTCATGGTGTATTTAATTCCTTAAAGAGTCCACCAGTCGATAGCCTTTCCGCCCTGCAAGAGAGACGTGACACTTGAGGGGGAGGTTTCTTTCATGTGACCCTGCGCCCCCAGCACATGCTACACGGCTCCTCTGAAAGGGGACACGATAGAGGGAAGATTATGTCCGTTTGCTATAAAGATAAATGTCACACATTGACTGAATTCTCTTTGAAGCTACTGTTCTGTTGCAGCTAAGAATAAAATAAATGGTTTTTATTTTAAAGACAAAGTTTCTTGTAGAAGGCCAACAAGATTCCCAGGATGCCAGACTCCTGGTTAAAAGAAACAACAGGGAGAGTTTCAGAGAGAGGGTCTCCAAAACATCTTATTGTACTGAATAAAATGTAAATATTCTTAGAAGCAAACCTGGTCTCATACAGCTGAGAACTAAGAATATTTCCTGTGGGTCAATACATAGGGGGTTTCTGGCTGCTGTTTTCTTTAATATTTATGTGATGTTATTAAAATTATTGCAAAAGCATACAAAGTCCAGAGAGGGAGATCACCTCTCCTGATACTGCCATTAGGCCTGTGGTTATTATAATAAATCTTTTGTTTGTGACAGCGTCTGGCTCTATAGCCCAGGCTAGAGTGCGGTGGTGCGATCTCAGCTCACTGCAGCCTCCGCCTCCCGGGTTCAAGCAATTCTTGTGCCTGAGCCTCCTGAGAAGCTGGGACTACAGGCACGCAGCACCACACCCGCCTAATTTTTGTATTTTTAGTAGAGATGGGGTTTCGCCATGTTGGTAAGGCTGGTCTCGAACTTCTGGCCTCAAGTGATCCACCCTACTCAGGCCCCCAAAGTGCTGGGATTAAAGGCATGAAGCACAGGACCCAGCCATAAATCTCAATAAGCCTTAATCTGAGAATGATCCCATATATGAACTTGTTTAGAAAATTCACTTTTTAACCAAGATTTTTAGAACTGTCCGTCATTAATCTCAATTATATTTTCGCAGTGATTTAAACTTAGTGTGGCTATAGATATCAGACTTCTCTGAATATTTACTAGTTAAAATGGGCATTAATAAAGTCAGCATCCATAATAACAGATAAACCCAGGGACATCCATTGCTAACCTAGAATGTTTTTGTTGCCGTGAAATAGCATTTGAGACACATAACAAAGAAATTCTGTTAAAAGATTTAAAGTCCATGTGTATTGTTAGGAAGGAAGATGGGTCGTCATCCTACACAGATGTGTACCGGTAATGTTAGTAGGTCCAGAATGGAGACCATAATAATGCACAGATTATGCAGACCCAGGGTCACCAGGCATCTTGAACTCCTCAGTTTATGGTAAGGTCTATATGCAGAAACTACCCAGTTGCAAGTTATACTGACTTGCTGCAAATCACCACGTAGGACTGAACAACAGGAAGTTTGATTTCAAAGCCTACAAAACAGTTACATTTGTTTTAAAAATACCTTTGTGTTAAAGCAGTTAAGCAACTACAACCCTCCGTGATTAAAAAAAAAAATTTTTTTTAGCCCAATGAAGTTTTGTTGTTGTTTTGTGGATTTATGCATAGACAATAGGTAGAGCAGCAAACCAGAAGTGAAGAGATGAGCTGTAATCTCAGTTCTGTCACTAACTGGTAGAGAGACTCGCAGCATACTACCTCAGTTTAGTATCCTCATCTGTAAACAGAGCTGGATGATCTCCAAGGTCCTTTCCTGTTTTAGAATTCCTTGCTTATATTTACTACTGTAGCTCAGTGTTTTAAAACTCTGTTTGTTAACTCAAAACAAACTCTTTTTTTTTCCAGTTTTTGAGTTTAATATGTTGCTTCTTAAAATTCACTATCAAACCTCCCACAAGAGCATCTCTGCTTTGGGCAGATCTTGTTCATTATAAATAGTTCAACATATATCTCTGTACTTTATTAATGATGTAGTCATTCCATATGCATTTTTAATATAAGCTGCTCCAGGTTCATTTTTGGAAATAGCTGAGGTCTAAGTACATGAACATTTATCTGTTTATCCATCCACTCATTTAGAATGTGTATTGGGGCACTATGTGAAAGGCATACATACACTCTTGGCCTAACACAAGTTCCATTGGGACTTACTGGCAGCCTCCTGCATCTTTTCCTTTCATTTCATTTCTAGCCGTCATTTCACTTCTCTCTATTCCCTTAACCCAACCTTTTTCATTTAATCTCCTTATGGTCTAACACACACTTACTGAATTATATGTTGTACCTGGCCTTGTTTGGGGGCTGGAGACACAAAGGTAAGGACTTCCAGGCCCTATTGCAGCCAGTTCCTCCCTCCACTTTTTTCTGTCTTTTCTGTGTCTCTTTTTTTCCCTGCTGAGCTGGATTATCCATCAGTATTTTGTCTAGGCTGAGCCAGACCCTACCTGAGCCACACTATGGACTTCTGCTTATTTGTGTCATATTGGCTCCAGTGACAAACTACCATGTTGGGCCAAGCTCTGAACCGTGTATTTATTATGTGATGTTAGTTGTTTAGATTTACATCTGCTCTAATGGTGAGTTTTCAGCTTTGCAGAGCATGTTTAGAGTTTGTTTATTGTCACTACTCTTACTACAACAACTGCTACTACAGGTAGCTTCTATTTACTATGTGACAGGTGTCTTATGCACATTCATTATTTCGTTTCTTCCAATAATATTATTGCCTATGAAGAGAATATGTTTTCTCCAGAGGAGCAAATTAGCAGCTATTCATCCCACTTATTCTCTTAGCATTTGATGGAATTTAGTTGTGTTTGCAGTGATAATAACTACCTAGTGATATACTTGGGAAAAGTTATTTATTAGGCAGTTGTAAACTAGGTAAAATTATGAACATTTCAATCCTATTGCCTCAAGAGTGTATGGTTCATTCTGAGGAAGTGGTCCTCTTTCCTTAGGTTCTAACTGAGTGAAATTTACAGCTGTCAGTTTCCTGAAGATAGTTTGGCATATGAAATAGAATACAACCTTACTTCCTCCCTTCTTTCAAGTAGTTAACAACATCATAAACACATGGAGAACGTCCTACTAAAATATGAAATTTCTTTCTTGAATAAATAAAAATGTAGATGTTATCAGGGAGATTGCTGGCCAAAGGTGAAAATCAGTCATGGTACTTCAGTTACTTTTATCATTTGGTTTCTGTCATCTTCCTTTCCTGCTGTGATCAGTTAAAAATTTCAAAAGTTATAGTAGTTTAGCTATTTGACCGTATTTCTTGCAGTTAGTTTCTCTTCATTGTGTGTTCTAATTTTTTTCCTAGTCAGTCCATGTGCACCCTAATTTGTACCCAACTCGTGTATTTTGGTACTAATTATAACTAAGGAAGCATAGCTAAATGGATTTATATGAAATAATAATATGCAGGGTTAAATATAATGTACTCTGTAAAACATTTGAAATAAAGAATTGTTGGTTAGGGTGAAGACTGAGGGGTCTCAAAGAATAGGAAACACATTGGTCACATTAGGCAAGGCAAGATGCGAGGGGAAGCCGGCAGTGTTCATTTTTTCAGCTAATGCCCTTTTATTGCCTTCCTATGGTGTGCCGTGAAATCTCAGATCAGTGGAAAACATCTCAGTTTTTCTCTCCTCTTCCAGACAGTTCTGTAAAATTAGGTAGTTTAGGAATTTGATAGTGGGACATACTTCTTGAAGATGGGGATCAGTGACAGCCTGTTTATCTCTTTCCTGTTATTTTGATGTTCTTACAACCCCAAATAGACATTGTTATGATTTTTCCCTGTAGTGTATGACGATAATGTCACCTAGAGGCCTGATTCAGTCCTTTCTCTCCAGTCTGTTGTTCATCATGTAGTCTTCATGATCAAAATATCAGGGTGGAGGAAATGACAAGGAAGGATAGAAGACGAGAGACATAATTACAGATAAGACTCCAGATCGGCAGAGGCAATTCACAAAAACAGACAGCAGAAAAGCTACAGGGGGTTAATAAAAATGCTTGTTTATATGTGTCTACAAGGTGTGCTCTTCCTAGAGTAAAAGGAAACCCTCATTTCCTGTTACTCCCCCAATTAAGGAAATACATGTGGTGGAACACATCACAAGTAGAATTTCCAGACTTGATTGTTTTTCAAATTGCATGGTTGAGCTAACCAATAGACCTGTATTAGTAAAACTGCATTTTTGGAATGCTCTAACTTTATTCCAGAACCCTCTGGTTCCATCCATTTGAAGTGCTCCTTTGTATGTAGAGACTCAGTTGACCCAATAAATACATGATGAGATTATTTTAAAGTATACTTTTGGGAATTTTTTCTTTTAAAATTAGAAGAGTAACGTGTACATTAAAAAATTCAAATAGTACAGAAGGATATGAAATGAAAACACAAGTTTCCCTCCTGATTCCTTCCTTTTAATCCACAATGCTTCAGTGGTAACTGCTTAGTGGTTTCCTGGGTATGCTTCCAGGAAGTTTTCATGCAAATAAAAAGATACCATTTTTTGTTTGTTCTATTTATTCATGCAATTCTTCCCACTCCCTCC
Organism: Pongo pygmaeus; assembly: GCF_028885625.2. Taxonomy (NCBI): domain Eukaryota; kingdom Metazoa; phylum Chordata; class Mammalia; order Primates; family Hominidae; genus Pongo; species Pongo pygmaeus. The sequence goes on along the minus strand of NC_072376.2, from coordinate 158,775,210 downwards.
CTTTATTTTTTCTCAAGTATTTTAAAGCAAATCCCAGACGTCATATCCGCTTGTTTGTAAATACTTCCATGTATATATCTTCAACAGATAAGGACTTAAAAAAATAACCACAATTCCACTATCACATCTAACAGAAACAACAATTGCTAAATGATATTTTGGAACACCCAAGCTATAATCAGTATTTCCTCAATTATCTGAGAAATGTTCTTTTACAATGGTTTTATTTAAACAGAATCCAAATAAGCTTCACACCTTGCGGGTTTTTTTGTGTATATCTCTTAAGCCTTTATTTTTCCATAACTCCTTCTCTTTTAAAAATGCCATTTACATGTTGAAGAAACTGGGTCGTTTGTCTTGAGGAATTCACACGTTATAGATTTGGCTGATTTCATCCCGTTGGTGTGTTTAACACTTTTTAAAAAAATCAATTGTATTTCCAATAAAGGGCTAGTTATATAGAGGATTGTTTAATTTTTTATAAGGACATTTCACAGATGACATATCAGAAGGCGCATGGTATCTGCCCCATTTTTAGTAATGTTAAGATTAATTAGTGGTTTTAGGTGTTGTCAACTGACCCATCCTTTGTAAAGTTCCCTGCTAATATTTCACCTAATGGTTTTAGCTGTGACTGATTCTCATTTTTTTAGAAAACAAAAATAGAATTACCCTGGATGTATGGTTTTGTATCTTGCTTTATCCACCAATGCTAATATCTTGGACGTGTTTTTATGTCATCGTCTGTAGATCTAGCTCATTTTAAAAAGTGCTTTTTATATTTTATTGTGGGCACATATGCCAAGTCATTTAACCAGTTTTGAAATATTTCTGATTCCTTATGATTAAGAAAGAAATGTCTAAGTTCTTGATTCTGCTTCTTTTTATTCCCTGTATCCCCAAATTGCAGAGGCTAGTGTGGCACTGAGCAATATAAATTGGTAGACCAGAAGTTTAGCAATAGTGTCACAACAGAGACCCTTCACTTTGAGAGCGACCTTAGCTTTATTTGGAGGAGGTAGTTGGTTTGTTTAATTTCTTGAAAGATTGGAGCATTTGTGGTGGCCTCATTGCAGCTCTTCCCAAAGTGGGCAGCGAGGCCCAGTCACCGTGCAGAGGAAGGCAGCACATATTGTTAGTGGCTACCAAAGGGACAGAAATAAAAGGGTCAAAAACCCTGACCTTAAGACCCCCTGGTGGCTAAATTGGCAGCAGCATCTGCTCAAGCCACAACTAAACAAGTCAGCAGTAGGGATCCGAAAATTTGTCTCCATTGGAGTTCAGAGAGTGAGGTTTATGATAGCTGTTTGGTTTTCAGTGTGGAGCAGTGCATTATTCTCTGTCCCATGTGATTTGTTTTTATTTCTCACTGTTTTCCAAGTTCAGGAATTCAGACATGGACTTGAGTCTGACAGTTTCCTTCAGGGAACAAAGGCCCTGCCTTCAGGCTTCTCTGACTGTGCATGGTGCCCTTGGGCCCTGAGTTAGGACAGGCTGGGCGAAGCCCCTTTGCAGATGTCTTCCTTAGTGTGGGATGGCCTTTGAAAGTCAGACTTTCACAAGGCAGGATGATCAGATTTTGGAAAATGGAGCCCAGATGGAAGTAACTAGATGAATATGGGTTTCTACCTGAAGAAAAGCAGTACTAAAACTTTCTTATGGATAAAATCTCGGAATTCTCAGAAAAAAACCCAAATCATTTTTAGTGCTTTTTATATGGCAGTGTATGTGAATTAATGCCAGATGCAGTGTACCTTTTTGTTTTCCTTAATGTTCCTTTCTTTCTCCTTCTTCCAAGCCTCAGAAGAGGAAAGTGGAAAGCCTTTCCAGTGTCCAATATGTGGTTTGGTTATTAAAAGGAAGAGTTACTGGAAGCGGCACATGGTGATTCACACAGGTTTAAAAAGTCATCAGTGTCCGCTCTGTCCATTCCGGTGTGCTCGCAAGGACAATCTCAAATCCCACATGAAGGTAAGCCACCTACCGACTGCACCTCCTGGAGAGGCAGGCACAGCCAGGGCTTGTGTACATGGTCTGGTGCAGGAGGCTTCTTGGCCGAGGGAGGGCGTCTCACTGATGGAACATGTGGGTGACAGTACTCCACGTAGCAAGGTAGAATTCAACAGAAAGGTGTTAATGTCCACTTTGCAGCCAAGAACTTAAAAGCAGAGAGAACCTTCGATATCCAAATAATGTATTTACTGGAGGGTGGTCCTCTCCTATAGGGGAGCAACAGCCTGCCTGGCCTGTGTGCTGACGCATTTCTTGGGGCACTCAGAGGCAGGGTTGGGGAATAGCAAGAAGCAGGGAAAGCCAAGTTCAGGAAGAGCTGCTGGACTGAGCACCAAAGAGAGGACTGTTGAACCTGCTCCCCTTCCTGGAGAGACTGCCCTTGGCTGTTACTGCCTTACCCTCCAGCTTGCAAACTAAGAGGAACACACAGAGACACCATGTAGGAGGCATGAAGACAGTGAAGGCACCAGGCCTTTAACTTTATTCAGCCCTGTGGGAGGCTTGGGGGCCCTTTCTAACAAGACTGTAGTCCTCATTGAGGCTGTCATTGTTTGAGCTATCATAATTCCCAGGATTACATTTACCAAACATCCAAGGACATAATTTTCAATGTCCTATTAAAAACAACTGGGGAGCTCAAACCTACACTAAACATGTACAGAAGAATTGACTAGAATCCATGAGTCCCTCTTATGTGAGATGGGGGAAAACTTAGTTAGATGGAAATCTTTCTAGCTGACTCCATTAATGCGAAGGGTTTTGTCTCAAAATCCAGGAGGAAACTCATGGGATCAAAAGAGCGTGGGCTTTTGAATTTGATAGACCTGAATTGAAATCTTATTATGCAACTTACTAGCTAAGTGGCCTTGAGCAAGTTAACCTTTAGACTCTGAATTTTCTCATCTGTTAAATGGGAATCATAATGTTTATCTGGAAGAGTTGTCATTAGTATTTAAGGAGAGAATATTAACCAAATATCTGACACAGGAATTTTCAATGGAAGTTATTTTATTCTAATAACTATCATTGAGCATCTTAATAGCAATCATATCTTCACTGATATTTTCAATATGATTTGGCTGTTGACATTATTTATAAAGTGTTTACTTTCCTACCATAAGAAGTATAATGTATGGACATAATTAAGGTATTTGCTTATTTGGAAATCTTGCAGTCTAATCCTTCTAAATAGATCAGTAATCACTCTTCAGAATTGTAGCTCTAAAAAAGTGTGACCAGATAGAACCTCTACTGACTTTAGGAAATAGCTTGGAAGATTAAGAAAATTTAAATCCATGATGTAATTTGTTTTCTATCATTTGCCTTTGTCTCCTGGGAGTAGCATGCCCTTCATCTTCAGAATCCATTTAACCAGGAGTTCTGGTTGGCTGAATTTTACTCAGCCGACTTAGTTTTTACTTTAACCCTCCTCATCCTCTGTCACGTCTTCCCAAAGTAAAAACTTGTATTGTAAACCTGCAAAGTTGAATTTCATTAGCAGGATGAGACTTCAAAAGAAATGCCTTTAAAATGAAAATTTGTTTTAGTTACTATTTCCTAAGCTGTGTTTAGAAATCAGGTCTGGCAAATTTAAAGCTTCAGCGAACAGAAAACTTGCATCTAGCCTGACACCTTGTAAGCTTGGTTTCAGCTCAGGGTCACTTAAAACAACCTATTTATAAACCCATGGAAAAAAAGCAGGGTTTTCAATAGCAGGAACTACTGACCCTGAAACTACAGGGAGATGAGTTGGGTGCCTTGATGACACAGACGGCCGGCCATGGCAGTGTCACAGATGAGAGCTGCAAGGGCTTTGCGGGTCGTGGGGTCTTAGAATGCTTTCAGAACAAATCAATAACCAGTATGATAAAGCAGTTGTGTGAAATTACTACTTTATTCAAACTCATGGTGTCCTAACCTGTTGAGCTATGACTTGAGCTTTTGATACGGGAAGTGTGAGAAGAGCTCATGCAAGTTTAATTTTATCAAATGGGATATTCTTTCTTGTCCCTGCTTTCCACCTCACTTATTGGCTGTTCTTTTTTTAATCAAAGCATTCGTGATTTTATTTGGTTAAAATACTTCAATTTTACTACATTTTGCAAATCTAGTCTACCTGGAAATATAATGGTTGTAGTCTTATGGGTAGATATCCTCTGCTACATCCACCAGAGACTACAAATATGGACGGACAGACTCTTTTTTTCTTATAATTTTTGAGACGGAGTCTAGCTCTCTCACCCAGGTTGGAGTGCAGTGGCGCCATCTTGGCTCACTGCAACCTCCACCTCCGGGCTCTAAGCGATTCTCCTGCCTCAGCCTCCCGAGTAGCTGGGACTACAGGCGTCCGCTACCATGCCTGGCTAATTTTTGTATTTTTAGTAGAGACGAGGTTTCACCGTGTTAGCCACGCTGGTCTTGAACTCTTGACCTCAGGCAGTTCACCCGCCTCGGCCTCCCAAAGTACTGGTATTATGGGCGTGAGCCACTGCGCCCGGCTGTGGACAGATTTTCTAAATGAATTCTGCCTAAGAAGTGGGGTCAGTACGGGAGGCAGAGCTTGCAGTGAGCCAAGATCGCGCCACTGCACTCCAGCCTGGGCGACAGAGCTAGACTCCGTCTCAAAAAAAAAAAAAAAAAAAAAGGGAGGGGGGGTCAGTATAGCCAGAGATTAAGATCTCAAACTGTATGGTCAGAAAAACCTTAGTTAGAATCTCAGTTCCACTTTAGGAACTGTGAGACTTTGAAAGAATCATTTAACCTCTCCAAACCTCTGTTTCCACTAATGGAGACAATAATCATACCGTCTGTCTCATGGGGTTGTTATGAGAGTTAAATGAGATAATGCACATAAAGCACTTAATACAGTGCCCAGCCTGGAGAAACAACATTCAGTAAATGTAGCTAATACAGTGATCATTATCAGAAAGCCATCTTTCCGATATACATTAATATACATTAATGTTTATTTACATTTAGAAATAATCAATGAAACGGTATAAAAAATTACTCTAAAATAAATTTCATTCCTTTTCCCTTTTTGTGATCTGTCTTTAGTGCTGAGAACTTAGAAAAACTGATAAACAAAGGAACATAAAGTTGATCCTTAATCCCATCACCAAGAATGATACATAACCATTATCACTTTGATGTATATTCTTCTATATTGGTATATCGATGTTTTAAAGAAAAATGGGATTCTACTTTCTTTGTTCAACAAATATAGTACTTACTGCATTTGTATTATAGTACTTACTCTATCCTATTATGTCCTAGGCACTGTACATTCTTTTAGCTCACCTTTCCTTCATAATATATTGTGCAAATGTTTTTATGACCCGCTGTGGAAGGAGCTTATAAAGGCCTCCAGCTTCCTCCGGGTTATCTCAGATTTCCATTAAGTCCTTTAAAATTTTCCTGGATAAGTGAACATACAGGAATTCAACATGAATTCAGAAGCTAAAATTGAACAGAAAAGGTGAGGAGGACTGCTAAGATAAAGAACACTGGTGAAGTATTAGCAGGAAACTGACCAAGAGTCAGGGTACTGAATTCTAGTAGCCTCAGGTCTGCCATTTAAGGAGCTCTAACTTTTCATGAAGGCCCTCAGCTGTCCCCCTAGTGGGGGATGGAGTAGAGGTTTCCCAAAATTTCCCCAAGCTCTGAAATACCACAACCCAAGCATCCAACTGCTACCAAGAAATGGCCCCAATGGTGAAGAGATGGCCCTAATGATGTAACAGCACCTGATATGGGTTGTTTGTGTGAAATGACCAGAGGATAGGTGAGCCCCTAAACATGGCCTGGAGAGAATGACGTGCTTTAGAGAAGCATTTCTTCATTTTAGTAGACTAAGAGGGTCTTTAAAGCAAATGTCAAGCTAAAGAGAATAAAAATTATGACAGAAAAGTGCTCGAATGTCAGGAGAGAAGGGGGAAAAACTGCAGTCAGAGGATAGAGCTAATACTTCTCTCAAAGGCCAAATGTGATATATAGTCCCTTTGGGAAGTTGTAGCTCAAAAAAAATTGTTAAGTGCAAAAGTCAACAAAATACCTACTGTTTTTCCTTTAAAGCTTCACTAATTTGTCCATAACTAAATATAACAAGGCCAGGATCTGGTGGAAAAGAAGTCACATAAAATACATGCACACAGATTGTTTTTAATCCAGGACTCCCTTTTGATTTTAGAACTTGGGCTCGCGCTCTGTCCTTTTCCTTCTTCCAGAAGCTGCTTCCGGAGCTTCTGTTCTTGGATTAGCTCCCCTCCTCTCCTGGGTCAGTAGATGTAAGGACACTTCTGAAATGGATCTGCCCCACTGCACTGCTCTCAGGGACAATGGAAGCTCTCTGCCTCGTGACCTTTACCACCTGGTTCCGGGGCATGCTTTTGGCAGCACCGGTCAGAGTCCCATGGGACTGTGACCTGAGGTCCCCAAGGTGCCTGCTTCTGCGTGAATTGGTCGGAGGAGATGGTGGGGATTCTGTGAGAAAGCAAATGAAATGGTCAGCTCCTAGTGAAATCCTTTTGTTGTGAAAGAACAGAAAGGGGTGATGTTAACAGCTGGTGACAATCGGTGTGTTTCCCCACCCCCAGCACTCCACCCCAGCAGAGGGAAAGCCTTTTCATGATCAGGACTTTGCCTAACTGGGTTTAAGTGTATATGGCTATTTCTGTTGAGAAACTCCTGCTTTGGGGGACCCAGAATCTCTTCTGTTGTTTTTTTCAAAAAGCCACAGTGGGGTGCTGTAGCGACAGGATCTCACCATTAACTTTTAATTTCTTTGCTTTTGTTGGTCACTTAACATTATTTAAAAGTATGTTTTGGCTGGTGAATAATGCTTTTGGATTGCATTCAGAATGCATAAACAGCTGTTGTAAAACTTGCTCTCTTGGAAAGGAAACCTACCCAGAGGGGTCAGGTGGTGTAGCGGATTAACGCATGAGCCTTTAACCTTGGTGAGACCTGGGTTCGAGTCCTGCTTAAGTCACCCCTAAAAGAGGACGTGTCAGTTTTGTTTTGCTTTTGGGTTCCAATCACTCACTTGTTTGTTCAGATCACACAGCTCCCCAAATCATTTGGCCCACATCTACACAATTGGCAGTTTCTACTTAAGGGAGGGCCAGTCCTGAAATAGCAGAGTGTAGCAGGTCAGCACTAAAGTGCATTGGCAGAGATGAATGGGGAAGTTACAAGCTTATGAGCACCTGCCAGCTCAAAGCCTGGCTCAGGCCAATGCAATGATTTCCTCACTTTTTTAAGCACTAAATTTGGTAGTGACAGGAAGAAAAAGTTTCTCCCAATTTTTACAGGTATCGTGTGCATGCAAGACTGGAACTGGATTTAAAAGTCTGCATTCTTTCATTGCAGACGTCAGAATCTGGAGCATGATATTATAGCCACGTTTGGAAAAATTGGTTTCCTCTTGCTCAGAAACCTTGGTGAGGGTCAGACCTTGGTTTTTCTCCTACTTTGTTTTTTTTTGTATGTAATTTCGCTCAATCCATTTATTCTGGGGCCTCAATTTCTCTGTCTTTGAAACGGGAATACCCTGGAGACATTATTTTCTACATTCTTAATTACCTAAGGGCAGCATTTTGAAAACTGAAATTATGTTTGCAAAACATAGCTAACAAAAAATTGGATACATGCAAAGTATTATTATTGTGAGAAGAATTACTTGACAGGTTACCTCTTTTGACCCCCAACTAGTAATTATGTAAGTTTGGATTGTGCTGGGTTTATAATATTTTCTCTGAAGACATCAACTGAGATCAGATGACTAGAATAGTGGGACGCTACCCAAAATAGCATCCATTGGCCGGCTGCATCCTCAGTTGTGAGCATGGCCCTAATAATGGACTCTTAACCTATATGGACCCACTTTATGTTTAGGGATTGGCTTCATTACCTGGAGCCCCATAATGAAATGCTCTGCGGTACAAAGGCCAGCCCTTTGCACGGTGAGGAAATGATTGATGAATAGTCTGGATCTACAGCAAGGCATTTTCCATAAATGCACGGTGGCTAGCTCATTCTTCTTGCTTCTCCGTCAGGTTCATCAGCACCAGGATCGGGGAGAGACCTTTCAGTGCCAGCTGTGCCCTTTTACTTCCTCACGCCACTTCAGCCTGAAACTCCACATGCGTTGCCATCAGCACTTCCTGAGGACAGAAGCCAAGGTGAAGGAGGAGATCCCAGACCCAGATGTCAAGGGATCTCCCCACCTCAGTGACAGTGCCTGCCTGGGGCAGCAAAGGGAAGGAGGAGGGACAGAGCTAGTGGGGACCATGATGACGTCTAACACTCCAGAGAGGACTAGCCAGGGAGGGGCTGGCGTCTCGCCTTTGCTGGTGAAGGAGGAACCCAAGGAAGATAACGGCCTGCCCACCTCCTTTACTTTGAATGCTGCCGACAGGCCCGCCAACCACACAAAGCTGAAAGACCCCTCCGAGTATGTGGCCAACAGTGCGTCAGCATTGTTCAGCCAGGACATCTCTGTTAAGATGGCGTCTGATTTTCTCATGAAGCTGTCAGGTACTTGAATAGGGTTGTATTCTCTCTCTCTCTCTCTCTCTCTCTCTCTTTCTCTCTCTCTCTGTCTACCAGTATTCTCATTTGTAAAATAAGCTGGTAGAACTAGATGATTTCAGGGTCCCTTTAAATTTGGATAGTCTGCACTTCCATACATTTTCTCCTTGACTTTGTGTGTGTGTAATCCTTTGGAAGTAGTATTGCTTTGGCTTGGGTCTCAAAACAGTAGGGATTGTTGATTTCCTTCTGTTTTTTTCCCCTTGGTGAGTTCTTACTGTAGGGGGGAATGGTCACATGGTAAGCCAGGCTTGTGTCAGTTGCTTGTGTGACATTGGGCCCTATTTAACATGTCTCTTCTCCACTGGACTTGTATGGAATACCTCATTTTGGCATTATTCAAGTTCTTTACTGTCTTAATTTATAAGATTTTTAAAGGACATATATACAAAGACTTCTATTAGGAATTATAGACTTCTAAAATTTGAGCAAATGATAACTATCTTTAAAGAAGTTTTTCAGGTTTTTTTAACGGGAAATTTTTTTATTATGGCAAACTATTTAACATAAAATTTACCATTTTAACCATTTTAGGTGCACAGTTCAGTGACATTAAGTATGTTCACATTGTTGTGCAAACCATTACCCCCATCCATCTCAAGAACTTTTTCATTCTCTCAAACTGAAACTCATTAAACAACTCTCAGTTCACCTCTTCCCCCACAGGCCCTGGAGGCCACTACTTTATGTCTTTGAATCAGACTACTCTAGGGACCTCATATAAAGTGGAATTTAAAAACACATTTAAAAAAAAAAATTCTTTTTTTAAAAAAACTGCCCTGATCCATTTGGGAAAAAAAGATGGAGTATAAATTATAAAGATGTATTCTTATTAGTTGACATTCTTTCTATCACCATCAAATTGTACATGATGTTTCTTTTTTTATCATTTTTTCCCAGCATATTTGATTTAAGTTGTGGTGTTGAAAAGGGGCATCAAGGTCTTAGGGCACTTTGTTTTTCCTGTCATTCTCTTTTGGAATGATAAGGTGTGTTGCAGGATTGTGCAGCTACTCATTACGCTTTTAAAAGTATGATTTTAAATTTTAAAGGAGATGTGGGGGGTGGGGAAAGGTCGGTGGAGAATTGGTTCTGTATTTCAGTGAAGATGGCAGTCCCCACGATGATTTCCAAATGCCATGTCATCTCTTTGGAGATTGACAATACCCTTTTAAATGGAGAATAATTGGTCACCACCTTCCTTTAAATGGACTGTGAGTCGCATTTCACTAAATGTCATTGCCAGGTGAATTAGAGGTTCAGCTCCACTCTGAAGTCCCTTTGCTCAGGGACACTTCAGTCAGATCTTTTGGAATGTCCCCCTTACCGCAGATCTTTGCTCCTCAGGAGTGGGAGACACTAGTTGGAAGAAATGAGGAAAGGTAGGGGATGGAAAATGAGATGTCCCAGAAATGAACCAAGTAGGCAAAGAGCAGGGAATGTAACAGTGAAGCACACCAACTGGCAATGTGAGTAAGGGGGCCCTATGCTGGAATTGGCCAAGTTTCTGACTCTGGCTCTAAAGAACACTGGCTTCTCTGCTCCTCATCACCCCTCTCCCCTGACTTCTCCCTCTTCTATTCCAATCTAGGGGAAAATGTGATTTTTAGAGACTTTGAGTTTTATATTTAAAAATTTTTGAACATGTGGGGAAAATACATGTTTTCATGTATTTCATGTTTGCTGTTCTGATCCTTTAGGATTTCACCTCCAGGGGAACTCTAGTTTTTCCTTGATTGTCTTCCCTGCCACCGTGATAGCAAAGGGGGCTCTTTTTATGGGCCCTTATAGTGCAATCCCCAGGGAAGGAATGCAAATGACATATTCACATCACATAGCTTAGGAAGGGGGACATTTCCTTACCTAACAGACAGGGGCAATCCTAGTGGGGGTGAATGACTCTGAATAAGGTGTTACTCCTTTTACTCCATGACTCCAGGGATGTTTTAAAATCTAGAGGAAGTTGAGCGGGAACAGGGAAGGTTTGGTCTTTGGATAAAACACTTGTGTATGATGCATGGCTGCTGCTGGGCTCAGCTCTGAGTGCTCACATTATGCTGTAATTAGTTCTAGACCCAATCTCAGGGAGTATAAGATAAGGCTGCTTAGCGCCAGCACTGCAAGCAGCAGACATGAGGGGAGAAGCCAGTTGATAGGTTGGGGGGAAGAATTGCGCATCAAAGCCTTATACTGTGATCTGTGTTTTCAGTTAGCTATTGATGGGGAGTTGTTTATGGTTTGGCAGTCAGAATATTTACTGACTGATAATTGGCATAAGAAAACAGATAACAAATGCACACACTATTTATGCAAAAGGCCCATGTGGCTATTTTATGGTGGCTTACTGGAGGTCCTGAAACCTGACTTGTATGCACTGTTACCTAGCAACCTGTTATAAAGTCACCAGGGAGTGAGATGCATCCTTAATTTTTTTGTGTGTGCATATTTGGATGTAAATGTAAACTTGGTGACTGTGGCAATGCAGCTCAGGAGAGGAGAAGAGATGTTAAAAGGAAAGGAATACATTTTCTGGAGCGATTGTTTTTTTTTTTTTTTAATTTTACTTACCCTCTGGTTGGTCTGGCCATACATTTGATAGCTGCCCTCACTGTGATGCCCTACCTGGCTGTGTCTGTGGATATGATTTAGGGACAAAAAGGCCAAATCCCAGGGAGCTGCGGCTGAGTTTCTAGCTCTTCCCATCATCAAATGTAGTGAAGTAGTGGCTAGTCTCGGGCCTTGTCCCTTGGCATTATAACGGCGCCATTGTTCTTGCACTGAATTTTTTCGCTGGGTTCTGTCCGTGCACCTGCTGGTACTGTAGGGTGCAGCTGTTTGTGGGCACTGAGTCTGTGAATCTTTGTGCCAGCCAGATCACTGTCTGCAAAACTGGAGCACAGTGACAAATTCAAGCGTGTAGACACCTACTTGTTTCCAAAAGAGAGAAAACATTTGATGCTTTCTTGCCTGGTTATTAAGGGGAGTCTTTCTTGCTCCTTCAACTAAAACTAAGCATAAAGATGATTGAATGGAACCGAGTGGGATTAAAAGTCAGTGGATAGAATACTGTTTTAAATGGACTCTCAATACCCCCCACCCCCATTCCTGTTAGAGGTTTCTTAACGTGCATGATTGTGAAATAAAATCCCTTCTCCAAACTATCAGCTATTCTTCTGACTGAGCCCACACTTAACACTGCTTGGTCCTTCAAGAATAATGCTGCTTGCAAAACGGAGGCTTCCAGGCCCGGCATCGCAGTTGATTCAGGGAATAGTATGGGCAGCTTTCAGGGCTGACAGAAAAATGAATTTTGTAGATTTCACCCACGGTTTAGACTGAGGCAGACCTGAGAGGACTCCAGGCCTGTATGTTCCAGCAGCTCTTTCCTGGAAGCCAGAAAGCATATGCAAATCATTGCATGTCAGGGCAGGTGAGCCAGTGGTCACGTGGGTAGGGTGTTCAGGGAATAGGTGTTCACCCGACTGTGGAGAGCTAAGTTCCTGCTGATTCTGTGCCTTGTCGCCCATAGCCAGCAGCAGTTCTTAACCTCGGCTGCACATTAGCCTTGCCTGGGGAGTTTTTCACAAAATGCCAGGGCCCAGAAATTATGATTCACTGGGATAGGCCCTAGACATTGGTATTTTCTTTAATATCCTCAAATGATTTTAATGTGCAGAATGATTTTAGTGTGCAGCCAGGGCTGAGGACCACTGATGTGGAATATAAACTTGGTACATGGTACAGTATTTTTTGGTACAGCTATGGTTTTCATCAGTGCAGTTTTGTTCCTGTGGTCTCCAGCCGAGACCATGAAACGGGGCATGGTGGTATGAGATAGGCCTGTGGCTTTCACCATAGGTCAAGGTTGACATGAAGGAGAGGCCTGGGTGAGTCGTGTTCATGGAGCCCCAGGTGTTTCCTTGTGGGGCTTCCTGACAGGGGAGTTTCTCCAGTTAAAAAGTCTCAAGATTCAGTGCAGAGCATAAAGGAACTGGGAGGGTCATCATTATTAGACGCCTGATTAAAACTTGCCTGCAACAACAGCTTTACATCATTTCTTTTTCCGAAAACTACCCTTTTCAAGATATAAAATTTAATTCTAACTCTCCAAATTATAACCAAGCAGTTGACAGAAACTTGGCACTTCACTTGTTGGCTGGGAATATCTTTTTGTCCCTCGTTTTCCAAAATAAAAGATATGTCATTTCAACTATTTTTAATTTGGAAGCCAGCAAAAATTGTTGTGCTGTCTCCCACATCATATTAATTTCGTAAAATTGAGACCAAAATAATTTTAACTAGGAGAGATGGACTTCTTTAAAGCACTAACTTACTTTTAGCCTCACAGAGACAGTTTATGAACAAATGGATATAAGCTAAACTGTTTCTGACTTATTAGTAGCTCATCCATTAAATAGCAAAGGTATTCACTTATAAACGTAGGGTGTAGGTTAATGTGTTTGTGTCATATACTGTAGTTTTCCATCGGCCTTTGTTCTGCAACTTCCATCTATTTCACATGATTTTAAGCCTCTGCAGTTACAATACAGTTTTTGTATAAATGGCAGCTCCCAATCTTGCTTTACCTTTGTGCTGCTGGAGAAGGAGGGATGGGAGATGCCCATTGAACTAAGTCATCCTCATTGCCCAGTGGCTCTGATTGCCTTTCTGTAAAGGCAATCATCTCAACAAATGAGCCTTCTTCCAAATAAATGCCATCCTTGTGTTATTCACACCCTACGACGGCAGTGCCAACAGCCAGGGGGCTCTCCCACTCTCCACGCCTGGGCATGCCTTCTCCAGTCAGGTGATTTTTGACAGCCTCCCTTTGCATTTTTAGTTTGGCCCTTCCTTTTAACCCTGCCTTGCTTTTCTGGTGATGGGCACTCACTGATCATGTGACTAAAATTCCTCATGTGAGCAGCTGCATTTAGGGGCCTTATATGTGTAAGCAGCTTGAATGCCCTTTTGAAATTCTCGACTTTATTGAACTTGGTGATTCATATGAGAGGAAGAGTGTGACTCTTGCTTATTTTTCAGTGACTTGCCACTCATGAGACAAGCACTGACCTGAGTTAAGAAAGGAGCAGGTAGGACTATAAGTAAGTGGGACCTGGAGGATTATAAGTAAGTAGGGCCTGGAGGATTATACGTAAGTGGGGCCTGGATTGCTTACACACACAGTTGCTGAAACTTGCATGGACAGAGTTCTTACGCTAGTTACTCATTGCTTATTATTTTTACTTTATTTAATACTTACTAACTCCTTTGAGCCTTGTGGCAATGCCATAGTAGGTGGTATAAGTATTCCCATTTTACAGATGAGGAAACTGAGAAATGGAGAGGTTAGGAGTGTTGCCCAGGTTAGCACAATGAATAGGTGGTGGAACTGAGATTCTTTTTTTTAGACGGAGTCTAGCTCTGTCGCCCAGGCTGAAGTCAGTGGTGCGATCTCGGCTCACTGAAACATCCGCCTCCCGGGTTCAAGCTGTTCTCCTGCCTCAGCCTCCCAAGTAGCTGGGACTAAAGGCGCCTGCCACCACGACCAGCTAATTTTTATATTTTTAGTAGAGATGGGGTTTCACCATATTGGCCAGGCTGGTCTCGAACTCCTGACCTCGTGATCTGGCTGCCTCGGCCTCCCAAAGTGCTGGGATTACAGGTGTGAGGAACTGGGATCACAGGCATGAGGAACTGGGATTCTAATCCAGGCAGTGTGGTTCCAGGATTCTCTTCCCCAGGGTGTCTCTACCCCCATATTACAGAAAGAAGCAGCAAAACAGGAACTTGGCTCTGTTCTCTGCCCTTCTTGTGCGTTGTGGAATTAGCCAGAATTTCAGCATGTTCTGGATGTTGTTATGTCAGACAACTTTAGAATTTGTGTTAATAGTTTTAGGCATCTCAAGAATTATTTAGTACAAATAGAGCAGTAAGAGTAGGGCCAACTGATATTTCTGTAGAGCTTCACAGCGTACCGTGTATTTCTAAATACATCATTTCATAACAAGCATGTAGATGAGAAAACCAAGACTTGAGGCAAATAACTATAAAAGAGTCATGACTGGAATCCAGACCTTTCTTTCCTGACTCTGCTAGATAGAGTGTACCTAGTTCCAGAATTGCCATCAGAGTGATTTTTTATCTTGATAGACCCCTGGGAAATTTTACCAAAGCCTATTGTATCTGTAAAAACAAAGAGAAGTGTCATTCTCCTTGAAGTCCGTTCTTTTTACTACTGTTGTTATTATTGTTGTTGCTTCTACTATTATTATTTTAAGAGCTATAATTAATCAAACGTGCTTACAGTGAGCTGGGCACTGTGCCAGCCACATAAGGTAATTTCTAATTTAACCTTCACCACAGCCCTATAGGGTCTGTAATGGTAAACCTATGTTATAGATAAGGAGGCTGAGACTTAAAGGTTTCGGCTGCAAGGGACAGAGCAAGGATTCAGCTCTGGGTAACCGCAAAAGGTTGGCTCTTGACTACTTAATTAGCTATTACCTATTTTTTTTTCTCAGTTGAGCAAACTGTCTTTTGACCTCCGTCTGCTTCACTGTTTATTTTCCTTGGCTTCAAACCATGGCATCATTTCGAATGCATGCACTTTCAGTCACTAATCTAGTTAAACTTTTTATGTCTTCAAAATTGTACTGAAATTTTCATCTACACTCCATCCCTTCATGTGCAGCCTGCTCCTCATGCCTAGAAGTTGCCCCTCCAGCTCCCTCCCTGATGCCTTTTCCTCCCCAGCACTGCCCCCACCCATCCACCCAGCATTTCTGATGGACTTTTCTTCCAGTACCTCTTGCATCAGATCATGCTCCTGTCTAGCTCTTTTCCTTCCTTCCTCCTTTCCTTCCTTCCTTCCTTCTGCCCTTCCTCCCTTCCTCTCTCTCCCTTCCTTCCTTTCTCTCTCTCCCTTTCCTTTCCTGTCCTGTGCTGTCCTGTCTTGTCTTTTTTTTCTTTCGAGATGAGGTCTTACTCTGTCACCCAGGCTGGTCTCGAACTCCTGACCTCAGGTGATCCTCCCACCTCAGCCTCCCAATTAGCTGGGGTTACAGGCACAGGCCACCATGCTCAGCCTTAGCTCCTTTCTGCTGAGTGACCATCTCCCCACTCCTCTTAAGAAAACTGTTAACAGTCTTCACCAGCTCATGAACATACCCCTCTCATTTCCATTTTTCTACCTTTACTCATGTTGTTCCCGGGGTCTGATAATTGGAACCATGGAATTGCATGTATATCTTCCTCCTCTTGGGAGGAGCTACAAAGTCACACTGTAAAGAGGTGGGCCTTTGAAGGGGGGAATCGTAGCCATTTCATGGTCTGCCACAGTCCAGAGTTCTTCAGACTCTCTGGGTGATCCACAATGACAAAAATCATTTACAAACTGATCTGTAAACAAGAATGTCAGCATATTAATTTAAAATGACAAGTATAGCAGTCAAGAGGAGATGTCATTTGGGGCAGGTGGATCCTGACTTTCCTGAAAAAGGTTGGAAATATATTATCCAGTCTTCAGGTTTTCTTTCTTCTAGTCTGCAGGCAAACCACTCCACTGCTGTTCATACATTTAATTCTTTGGCCATGTCAATAGTGGGAATTTAAAATACAGCCTTCTTTCACATTTACTTGGGGCTTGATTGGTTTTCCAGGACCTGTCCTTCCTGCTTTTGACGAGGGAGGTATCCTGTCTGTTAAGTAGATTACTGCAGATGGCAACTTTTGCCCTTTGTGGGTTGGTTTTAGTAGTTTAGTTTTTGCAGGAAAACTTCATATATTTTAAAGTTCTTGAGGCACTGCTCACTTTTTGTTACCTTTGACCCTTCTCCAGAGACTGTTTTTCCCCTTTGGCCGTAGCTATCACAGGGATCTTTACAGTCTTGGTTTGGGTACATAGACACTGAAGGGTGGCCAAGGATTAGCTCAGGTGAGGATTAATGAGAAATATGAGATGGCTAAAATTTCACTAAACACTAATTATAAAATGATTTAAGGGAAATTAAAGAGCAAGATTTAAAAAAATTTAGCAAATGTTCTAAACATTCCATTTGAATATAATACGCTTAACATTTAAAAGTCATATTTAACTGCTATTAATTATTATTTAATTAAATCTTGGCTTTTCTTACGATTTCAGAAGGCGGTTTCTCACCCAAAGCACATCGTAGTGCTGAAAAATCTCAGATCCCCAACCTGTTCATACATACATACATACACACTGCTAACAAGGGAACTTGGTTGGATAGAACCACACTGGCTTGTGATCTGGAGAGTTAAGCTCTGATTCTGGTTCTATCATTAATGAGCTGTGTGATTTTCAAAAGATCGTATAATCCTCTGAGCCTATGTGTTCTTATTGTAAAATAAGGGAGTGGAAAACAGTAATGGCTTTCATTTTGTTTCAAAAGTTCACATTTATTACATTTACATATTTTAAAAGCCAAGCAATTAGGGGGCAAAAAAGTTGCTATTTGGTGAGCACAAAATGTGACACTCCAATGCTATGAGGGAGTACAGTCTATAGCAATGTGATCATCTAGTATATTTCTAAATTTATTTTGCTGATCTCAGTTTGAAAAAATACAAGTACGGTTTCACATAGCGGCAAATGGGAACAGATTTTTAACAACTTGTCTTGTAATTTCAGGATCGCCTCAATTAAAGAAGAGTATAAATTTTTGCTTCAAAGTTGACAACATTTGGCAACTGCCCTCATTCCTTATAATAAATGGAAGATAAGCAGTATCCAAAACTCACAATATGCCCTAAAGCCATCTGTAATTCTGTGTCAACTACTTGGTTATTACTCAGTTAACTGTTATTTGGGAAATGTATTTAATCTCTCTAGGTCTGAGATCTCTCATCTGCAAAATGGGGATAATACTAGTGCCTACCTCAACGGGTGGCTGTGAGAATTAGATAAATTAATACAGGTAAATACTTGGTGTATTACCCAGCTCATGTCATGTGCTCAATAAATGATAGATCTAGCTCTATCCGTATATATCTACATATGTCTATTTGTCTGTCTATTAGCTATGGTCAGAAGCTGCACCAAGCAGATACACTTGATACACTTGAATCTACCCTTGCATTTAATTTAAGGCAGGTATGCCCAGGGGACAGCTGGCAGTGTCTAGAGAAATTTTTTTTTTCACAACTGGGAGGTACTCCTGGCTACTAGTGCATAGAGATGCCAAGGATGCTGTTAAACATCCTACAATGTGCAAGACAGTTCCCCCACCCCCAACTCCTCCCAGCAGATTATCCAGTGCAGAATATCAATGGAGTGGAGGTTAAGAAACACTAATTTGAAGTATGTATGTAGGCTCTAATAGTACTATAATTATATATGAACACACATGCATAAGCCTGAATTCTTTGAAAATCAGTGCAAAGGCAGCCACTTCATTATTGATGACATATTACTACAACTGCAGCACTCCTATGAGTGAGGGAGAAACTGCATTACAAGGGCTACTACACAAAACTGAATCAACTTGTCAACATATTAGTGGTCTCCAGTATGTTGATGTTTTATATATAATGCAGTGGATGATGCACGCTTTGAACTTAAATTTTAAATTAATTAATTTTACAATAATTTTTTAAAAACTTAAATTCAAAACAAACATTTGTTGGAACCCCTGAAGCATATCCTAGGGTTCCTTGGAACACTGTTTGAAAACCATTGTTCTGTAGTCCCTTCCAGGCTCAAGAGTCTTTGGGCTTGGTTTAGGGTGAGATCGTAAATAAAATTCTCAGTGGGTTGCTTTTTCACAGAGCAGTTCAGCATTTATAAAATTGCCATACGCTGAACCGAAAGAGAGTTCTGTCTTATTAAGCTCAAGAAAAGGTGTCATTTTCCTTCACCAGAGGGAACCAATAGAAGTATTTATTTTGCAGTTGATTCCTTCCCTTCATCGTCCTAGTCAAATCTTCACAAGATTTCTTCCTACCAGAAAATGTCCGTTTTCTTCAGGCAAAACCCACCCTTCCCTTTCTCATGAACAATGCTTAATTCACCCACATCACTTATTTTCCGAAGCCATGGTTCACATGCTGAGGATAGTGTCCCTTTTAAAGGTACCTGGGTTTCTTGGAGAGAAAGGAAGGGGTTTGGATGCATTTCCAGTGAGAAACTCTGAGCCAAGTGTCTCTGTGAA
The DNA here is from genome assembly GCF_028885625.2 of Pongo pygmaeus. Lineage (NCBI taxonomy): Eukaryota > Metazoa > Chordata > Mammalia > Primates > Hominidae > Pongo > Pongo pygmaeus. The sequence continues at coordinate 158,756,434 of NC_072376.2, read as the reverse complement.
TTAGATCTGTGATTTGGGGCATCAGTTTCTTAACCTTTTGGGACCTTAGTTTCCTCACCTGTAAAATGAAGATAGTAATAACGTCTGTCTCCTGTGATTGATGGAAGGCTTGATCCCTATGTAATTACTCAAGAGCTAGTTGTATACATTGTTAAAACAAATGATGGTTTTTAGAAGGAAGTTATATAGTATTTTCCCTAGTAATAGGGAAGTTATTTAGTATTTTCCCAATTACTATATAACTAGAAAATATTGTAAAATATATAGTATTTTCTAGTTATACAGTAATTTCCTAGAATTGGAAGATTGGAATCATCTTATCCCAGCAGCTTTCCCATTCCTTTCCCACATTTGCCTGTGTCTTGAATTCTTCATAAATCCTCAAAAAAGCTGATTTGTTTCCTTTAAATGGTGGTCCACCTCCATCAAGTACATAAACTGAGAGGTATGTGTAATTGATCAGCAGCGTGGCCCAGGTCCTACGATGCTGGGAACAAACAGCGAGAGAAGGGGCCTCTTAATTAGCAAGGACTTTCTCATCACATCAAAAGTGCAGTTATCCAGAAACTTTCAAATACATAAACAGAAGTTAATGCAGGTGTTGTGAAAGTCCTTGACAAGTTGAGTTCCACACCTGCACAAATCTTTCTGTGTTAGTAGTAGGAATAAAGTGAAGACTATATCATGAGTCATAAATGGTTGCTTTTCTCTTAGCAGTTTCCCCAAAGAAAAAGAAAACATCTTGAATTCCATCTCTCACTGCACATGTGGGTTTTTTTGTAAAGTGGGATAATTTAAAAGATGGTAATTATTAAGTCATATTAATTTTAAAATATAGGCTTTATGTACTGTTCTCAATGTAAATATTTTTGGTCATTGAAAAAAGCAGGTTAGCCTTCATATTTCTATTTTTACATCTTCTATTGAGACCCAAATGTTTGGGAAATTAAAACTTCGGCAAATGAGTGATTTCCACATGCTCTTCTGATATGTCGTTAGCTATATTTACATTTCCTCAGCACATTACAATTTTCTGTCATTCTCTGTATTGTCAGAATGAAAACCAGGTATGTAGTGCCTTGCAAATGTATAATCCAGCAATATACAGCTTGCCTATTGCCTTTTAAAGTGTCTTTTTGAAGTTCTGTTAAATCCAGGTTGTGCTAGCAATGCTAAATATCTTTACTTTTTTCCCCCTAAGTCTCTTGTAGCATATACTCTGACTAATGCTTCTAGAAACCACTTACATGTGCAGGAAGCATCTGCTTAACGATCTCTAGAAGTTGGGATTTGCTTCTGGGGCCTCAATAGTTTTTTTTTTTTGTTTTTTTTTTTTTTAATCTCTTTCTTAGCTTCATCTTAGAATTTTAAAATGTTTTTGAATAAAAGATGCAGCAATGAAGCATTTTAAAAACACTTAACCATTCACTTTAAATTGTTCTTCCTCAAAGAATCAAAGACACACACTTAATAAACACCCTATTTAATTACTCTGTCGTGATGAACTAGGGTGCCCTTGGAAAAGACTTTATAAAGAGTTCTGGGAGAATGGTGTTGGGAGAGAGCAAGCTTTAGAAGGGTGACCAGCAAAATCCCCCAAGAAGTGGGGGAAAGGTGCAAAGGGGAGAAATGTGCTAAATAAACCAAGTCCTCTTAGGAGCAACCTTCCTGGTGGACATTGGAAGTACATATTTGAGGATTGCTCTGTAGACCATCATTGCTCCCTTTGATTCAGAGTCATATGGCATTGTCCCCAAAGGGCTAGATTTTAAGCACTTTCCTTGAGATTTTTCTGGACTCCTCCTTTAGTAATGCTAGAGTTCAAGTGATGATTAGATATTTCGGTAATGCTGTGGTCTAGGTAGAAAGGCCTTTAACTTTACTTCAAAGGTCTTATCTCCCATCTAATTGTTAAATCCAGGGAAAGCACTTCTGATTGCTTTTGGTGGGATATTTTGGAGGTCTTAGTTTTTGTTAACTTCAGATAATATTGGAACGCCACTGGCTGCCACTAATTTGGAGCAACACATTTTACTCGTTCAACAAATATGTATTAATCACTATGTACCAGGCACTATTCAGGGCACTTGAGACATATCAGTGTTAAAACAAAAATTGTTGGACCGGGTGTGTTGGCTCATGCCTATAATCCCAGCACTTTGGGAGGCCGAAGCAGGTGGATCACGAGGTCAGGAGGTCTAGACCATCCTGGCTAACATGGTGAAACCTCATCTCTACTAAAAATACAAAAAGTTAGCTGGGCGTGGTGGTGGGCGCCTGTAGTCCTAGCTACTTGGGAGGCTGAGGCAGGAGAATTGCTTGAACCCAGGAGGCAGAGGTTGTGGTGAGCCGAGATTGTGCCACTGCACTCCAGCCTGGGTGACAGAGCATCTCAAAAAAAAAAAAAAAAAGAAAAGAAAAAAAAATTGTTGCCTTCATGAAGCCTACCTTGTTTTTTTTGTTGTTTTTTTGTTTTTGTTTTTGTTTTTTGTTTTTTGAGACAGAATCTCACTCTGTCGCCCAGGCTGGTGTGCAGTGGCATGATCTTGGCTCACCACAACCTCTGCCTCCTGGGTTCAAGCGATTCTCCTACCTCACTCTCCCGAGTAGCTGGGATTACAGGTGCATGCCACCACGTCTGGCTTATTTTTGTATTTTTAGTAGAGATGGGGTTTCACCATGTTGACCAGGCTGGTCTCAAACTCCTGACCTCAAGTGATCTGCCTGCTTCGGCCTCCCAAAGTGCTGGGATTACAAGTGTGAGCCACCGCACCCAGCCATAAATTGTTAACATAATAAATTTTAGAAACCATATAGCATGTGATTAGTCTGTTAAACTAAATACCGCATAACAAAATACCACAGACTGATGACTTAAATAACAGATTTATTTCTCTGTTCTGAGGCTGGAAGCCTAAGATCAAGGTGTCAGCAGGTTTGGTTTCTCCTGAGGCCTCTCTCCTTGTCTTGCAGATGGCCGCCTTCTCACTGTGTCCTCGTGCAGACTTTCCTCTGTGTGCGTGCATCCCTGGTGTCTCTCTCTCTCTCTTTTTATTGTTCTAGTTCTTTAATGGAACCAGTCACAATGCATTAGGGCTCCACTCTTATGACCTCATTTAACCTTAATTACCTCCTTCGAGGTCCTAACTCCAGGTGTATTCCACACTGGCAGGTTAGGGCTTCGACATATGAAGGGACACAGTTGAGTCCATAACAGTAGGTTATTAGGTAATAAGTATTTGGAGGGAAAAATGAAAGTTAGATCAGGGTAAGAGAGGTTGGGAGGACTGTGAAGGTGGTGATTGCAGTTTTGAACAGGATGATCAGAGTAGGCCTCACTGAGCAGGTGGTATTTGAGCCGATTGGAAGGTCAAGTATTTTCAAGTTTTGTTACAATACAGAGACCAGAAGTGGAGGTGGTATGGTGGAGGCAGGTAAGGGACACAGCAGGGGAAGCCCATGGACCTAGGTTCTGGTCCCAGCTCTGCATCTTTCTGGTAGTGAAACTTCCAGATAGTTCTTTGGGCTTCTGGGGTTCAGTTTCCGAATATGCTGGTCTGTGTGAACTTGTGATTCCAGAATGCGTATTCTTACAGGGGTATGAGATGGAAAACAGACTTTGTGCTTGAGTATTGGCTTGGAGTAGGTGGTAGGCAAGGGGTAATAGATGTTTGCTTTGGGGATTTATTTTTATCTTTTTGTCTGTTAAGATGGAATGGACTTAAGGCTTATTCTAATAAGTGTTTCTAAGAATCCTGTATTAGGATGAGATCCTCTTTCTCAAAAGATGGACACACTCCATGTAATCAATCCAAGTTCCTACCTCATGGACTCTTAAAGGGAGTGAGATGCCTGTGAAAGTGAAAAGTAGTAGGAAGAGGGTGCTTGTCTCTTCCTTTTTGGTCTTCTCCTGGGTAGTATGTAGCCCAGTAGGGAAGGCCTGGTACAGTGTAGCTGAGCCACAGAATCCATCCCATAATAGGCCAGTTAGCTCTATCCTGACCAGACACTCCACAGCAACCAACCATGCTAAAAATGGAAAAAGGACATTAGTGGAAAAACTGGTGAAATCTGAATAAAATCTAGAGTTTAGCTCATAGTAATGTGAATTTCTTAGTTCTGACAAATGTGCCATGGTTATCTAAGATGCTAACATTAGGGAATTCTGGGTGAAGGATATATGGGAACTCTTGGAACCATCTTTGCAACTTCTCTGTAAATCTAAAATTATTCCAAAATAAAAACTGTTCTTTAAAAAAAAAAAGGCCATTTTGGACTCAGTGACGACTTGGGCTACAGACATGGATTTATCACCATAATCAGAAGAACAGTGCTAAGTAAATGCCCTACGGTTTATGGATCAGTAGTGTCATCTTATAATAAGGCAAGAGTGGTCTATCTCTAGTCTGAGCTTTTCTGTTTGGCAAATTCTCCATCCTCACCTTACCATTGCACCCCAGGTTTTTGCTTTGGATACTGCCTCTGACTCATGTTTGTATTCAATATCTTATGGCAGAATAATTGCCTGAAAGCATTATTTCATAATAGGATTAGGTGGGGAGAGTGCTAATAAGTCAGGGAGGCAGTGGCATACACAGGAAACAAGACATCTAGGGAAACTAAAGAGAAAATGCCCAGAAACTTTGTAGAGGTAGCACTTCTTAAAATATTATAGGTTCAAAAGATTCAGAAGCCCACACTCCTCAGAGTTGTAGGCCCATGGAGTGTATTGTGTGGTTTTGCCCAGGGCCCAGCCTGTTCTAATGAGGTTGTTATCCCTCTGGTTGTTAGCACAGTGTGATTGTGCATTCCATACTTCATGAAGTACCAGGGCAGCTAAGGAGGGGAGGGGCCTTTTATGTATATATAATCCCTTTTTTTCTTTTGACAGCTGCAAATCAGAAGGAGCCCATGAATCTTAATTTTAAAGTGAAAGAGGAGCCTAAGGAAGGGGAGTCCCTAAGCACGACTTTGCCTCGGTCCAGCTATGTGTTCAGCCCGGAATCTGAAGCGTCAGCCCCAGGCGTCTCTGAGGAGGCACTAAAGCCCCAGGAAGGGAAGGGAAGTGTGCTAAGGCGCGATGTGTCAGTCAAAGCAGCCTCTGAACTTCTCATGAAACTCTCAGGTACTTGATTTATTCTAAAATATTCACATTCTGATAGTTTCACTTGCAGGCCAACTGGACTGCTTCCTGCATGGGTTATAATTAACCTAATGGCAGAAATATCGCATTATTGCTGTGAATTCAAGGAACGATCAGATTACTTGGCTTAAATTCCTGTGTTGTGTGTGAGTTTGTTTGTGTATATTAGCTGTGTACCTATCTTATTAAATGCAACCTTTTCCTGACTATCACTGCAAACTGTTGGAAACCACTGCTGCTTTCGAAGGTGATATAGGCCATAATTTTAAATGGGTTCTAATGATGTTCAAAGGTCTTCTGCTAATTGATAAAAATATCTATTCTTTCCTAATAGAGGACCTGGCATTTTGTGTGTATTTATACTATACTCTTTAAGCACCATTACAAATATTTTTCTTAACTTCATAAGCATTTGAGATGGCACTTGAAGTAATTACCAATAGAGTGGCAATAAGAGATTTTATGGATAGAGAATTTTATAATGGAATATTATAATAATTAATCTGTTCTTAAGATTAATGAGTCATTCTTTACTAGCATCTAAATGTAATCTCAGCATATTAAATGCAGGGAAAATAGCTTATAATTTGAAATTCATATAGTTTGGATTTTTTTCCACGTCATCTCCTATCTGCCCTGTCCTCTCTGAAACAGGTAAAAACATAATGTCTTTTCAATTGAAAGATAGGACTTTCAGAACATGGAAAAAAAAGGTTATATCAATAATAATACTTGTCAAGTCATATCCCATCCTTAGTTCATTACCTCTTAAGCGTAATTTTTAGAAACTATATTTAAAATGCTAATATGAATCAAAAGCTGTTTTTAGTTTGGAACTTGCTGTGCTTGGAGAATGAAAGCAAGAAATGCATTAGAGAGACTCCTTTAAGACCTGTAATTTCATCAGCAGTTCTGACTGTGTTTCTGGTTGACTAGTGGGTTGGAAAGTAAGAAATTAACAGTGATTTACTTAGTCATTATATCAGAACAGTTGAAATTCCTGTACTTACCAGTTGGTGGGGTTAAAAATTCTTTTCTTTGATGTTAATTCAAAGCACATTGGAAGTTCAAGGTAACATGATTTGTTATAAATAAAGCATAATGCAATCATTACATTCTTATCATAGCTCTGTCTTCCTAAACTTTGCAGAGATAGTGCAGTACCTCCTATGCAGATGAGAGGTCTAGTAAGATTGTACTATTTGCTATTATAAAAGCTGAATATTTTTATAAAGGATGTTCAAGTGAACACATTTTTTGTATATTTGAACGCTCCTTCCTATGTTAAATGATGCAGAGTAATCCATTTATTGTTTTCTGATAAATTCAAAGAGGTCACATAGCTCTGATTCTTCCCCCATAGCATACATTTTCACATTCCAGTGACTTGAAGTCTTATCCAACAGTGACCCCTGTCTCCGTCCTTATGGTCAGATTCTAGTATATAATATTTCTAGTTCAGAGTTTGCTGTGCAGCATGTGTTGTAAGCAGAAGAGACTTGGGTAGCACCAAAAGATAATATGCAAAAAATGAGATTTCAAGAGTGATGTTCTTTAAGGAAAAATATTTTATCATAATCCTTTTGCATGATGAGATTTGAGACACAAGTGTGGAATCATTTTGTAGATAATAATGATATCCCCCAAACAGAATATGTCTATCAGCCATGAACAGTGAAAGATATTCGTGGACAGCAGTGGTCCTTCTAAATGTGTATGTTGCCTTTGGTTGAGCGCATGTGCTATGGGGTTCAGCAATAGTTGAATGGATGACGTGGTCCTGTTTCCAAAGGGCATCTGCCCCTGCTTCGTGATGTGGAAATGAAAACTTGTTTGAAAACTGACAACAATTTTTTTTTGCCCTGAAATAAAATCCTCAAATCCTCAGCATTCTGTGTGCAAAACACTTAGGTCAAAGAGATATGCATCACAGTCCTGACCCTTAGATGCTGTGGTCTAGTCAGAAGTAATCCAGGGCAGTGGAATCCATTCATGTGATTTGCACTTGGAAGTTAATACTGCCATACTCTAGTGGCCATGGTCAGGTAAACTGGGAAAAAGTTTTTTAGTCATGACAATAGGCATGTGACTTAAAAGCAAATATCGTTTCATTCCTAAGCCACAAGGTAAAGAAGACTCACCCTTAATTAGGTTTAAAGTGGATATTAGAGTTTCTAATCACTGATAGAGCAGTGCTCTTGCAAGAATGAAGATGTTAGGAAAAAACTTTGTATGTTCTTTCCTCAAATTGTAATTTTAACAATTTCACAGTTCATGCCCAGAAAGACATCCAAGTAAAGGACTTGTGTCTTCAGATACCCTTTGCCGTGATCACTTCTGTTGCTCTATAGACAAGAGTAATAATTCATTTCCCAAAACGTCTGTGTAGTTGGTCAGGGCTACACCACCAGTTTGCCTTGGCTGATACCCCCAAAGCTTTGTTGTAGCTGTCCTTGTGAACAGGAGTTCCTATTACTTCCTGCCTTGCTTGTTTTCATTTGTAGTCTTCCCATATGCTTGGGAAAATCTTTTTGGTCAGGAAGAGTTGGGTGAGGATACTTAGTTATGCAAGGATGAGGCATACTTTTCCTTGTTTTAGTTTTGACCCAAGGAGTAGCTAAGATGTGGGATAAAAGGAATTTTCTTCCCTGTTACTTATTTCCTTGAGGTTAGAAGTGGTGACCTATAGTTTAGACCCTTTCAGTCTTCTCACTGAATGAATAAGAAGAAACTAGTCCACAATTTTGGCTGCTTCATTTTCAGTTTTAAATTAATTTATGTTAACTCCTTAAGGATGGAGACTTGGCACCTGGCCCAGTCACATATCATGTGGAACTTTTCTATGTGGAGAAACCTCTGTAGGTATATTGTTTTCCAAATTGACATTTGTGTTTTACGGGAAAAACGCAGATGAGCTAGAGTAGGCTCGATTTTTCATTAAGTGTGCATTGGGGAAAATCTGAGCTTTCTTCCTTCCTGTGGTTCGAGTTCTATTTCCAGTTGTTAATTGGGAAGTTGAATGCCTGACAGCTGGGCCAAGTAAATTGATTGCCATAAAGAAAGCAACACACTCTGAGGAAAGCACTGGAAGTCTGTGACTACTTGTTGTTATGTGACACAAGGCAGCCAAAATAATCAGACTTTTTTGCTAAGCATATGGTTGCCAAAGATAATTCCCAGAAGTCTTCATTCAAGGAGGCCGAAATCTCAGTGTTCAACATAGAGGATATATAACATTAGATAGTGTAAGAGATTCAAAGTACCTTTAAACTCTGGTTTTGCAACGTCTGGTCACCTTGCAAACTTATGGGATAGCTGTGTTATCACGGATATGATGTAATGCTGAAAGTGACACAAAATTTTGTCTGTTTATTCTTTGTTTTGCTTTAAGAGAAGTAGCTAGATGCAAAGTGATGAAGATAAATGCCCTCTTCTTTCTTTGGGGAGTTACATGTTTCCATGGGAATGCATATATAAAATGTATCATGCATGTTGGGTGAGCCTAGAAGTAGTGGATAAGAATGCCATTTAAAAATACAAATTCCACACACAAAAAGTACATAGCTAGAAAGCTGGAGTTATGCAGAAACATTAATGAAAAATTAAACGTTTACATTTCTCTAACATGGTAAATAAAACTTCATATTAGGCCTTAATTTTAAACAAGTTTATTGGTTTTAAAAATTTCTGTGCTCACCCAGTGGATTTATATTCATTTCTGGTTTATATTCATTTATTCCTGCCTTGTCCTGGAGAACCATATAAATTACAATTGCCTCTTGTATAGGAATCCAAGCAGGCCCTAGATTTGAAATAACATAGTGATATGTGATTTAGGGTATCACCTAAATGAGATGGAGCTTCAGCTAGGAGATATTTAGAACAGGTAAACTTGAGTAGGAAGACATTTTAAGGTGAATTTAATCTCCGCGGTGAACTGAAGTGGAGAAGAAAAGAACTCACTTTATTAGCAGCTGTAATTAGGGCCCCTTTGGTTATAAATAACAGAAACCCTTTTCAGATAGTTTTGGCAGGATAGAAGAATTTAGTAGAAGATGCGGGTTTGGGATTGGCTTATGGATCCCAAGGGCAGGGATGCAGTGGGGTCTCGGTTTTCCACTGCAGCCAGAGGCTGGAGGCCCATATGGAACCCGGGAGCCACCCCCTTTCTCACCTCATTTCTGCTTCTCTCTGGACCGACAGATGGACTTCTTCTGTTACCCAGTGCACATGATGGAAAGGGGGAATTGCCAGCAGCTTCTGAGTTTATGTTTTGCTCAAAAGAATAGCCAGACAGAAATGTCTTTATCCCAGTCCTAAATCCCAACTGAGTGTCTTGGCTTTAACTGGGACCCAAGAGTGGAAACTTCTCTATTTAGAAATGAGGGCATGTTGGGCAGATGTGGCTGCTGCCGTTAGCCATGTGGGATTGCTGGGAGGGAGAGCAGGAGGGTGAGGTGCGAAACAGGAAGATAGAACAATACATGCGAACCACAAAAGGTCCAGGAATAATTATGGTGGTTGCTGTCATTTCAGTATTGAGTGGAAATGTGTTGGGTGCTGTTTATCTTTCCTTCTTGAAAGGGTCTGAGAGAAAAACCTCTCTAATTTGCTAAGGCAGTGCTTCTCAAAGTGTGGTCCCTAGACCAGCAGAATCATCATGAAATTTGTGGGGATAAGGAAGCGTTAGATATGCAAATTCTTGAGCCCTACCCTGGACCTAGTTGAAACTCTGGGGGTGGGAGTCCCGCTGTCTGTGTTTTCACAAGCCCTCCTAGCGATTCTGACAGCTAAGGTTTGAGAAGCACTGTGCTGAGGAAATGGTTAATTAGAAAAATAAGTTTCATCCATCTGAGAATGCTTTAGGTTGAAGCTGACAGAGAACAAAGCTCTATTAAATGTACATTTTACTTTTTAAAAAGAACCGTCTCTCTTCAGTGAAGATTCTTTTTAATTTATTATGAAATAATGGTATCTGGGAACCTTTTTTTAGAAGGGCACATGTACCTAATAAATCAAGATAGTGTTGGCTGTGAGCCTCAGATAATACTACTTTTTTCAATGTTCTTTGCTGTTAAATTTCATGATTATTCCTGAGCAATGTTGGCTTTCATTTAGGAGAAAAACCTTTCTCTACCTCCCCTCTACATAATCTAAGACCATGTTGGAGACTCTTCTAAACTATTATTTGAGATTAATTAGAGATTTAGCTTAATAATTTCTCAGAGCAAAAACTTATTTGCTTATTTGGTATTTTCCCTTGGAAAATTATGGTCTAGCAAGCTTTCTAAGCAGTGTGACTTCAGTAATCTATAAGGATGGAAAATACATGTTGTATTTTTGTGTTACTGCCTTCTCACATTTGCCTCTTTCAGACTTGGAAGTTATCTGGTTAGGTGGTAGAGATTAGTTCCTTATGATTCTACCTGCTTGCATAAAAGGCTAAATGTAGAGTTCGCTTATAAAGTGAACAGGTAGATCTAATCAGTCTAGTAAGTCTAAAAATCAAAAAATTCATATATTCATTTCAACTTTTTTTGTGTCCCTGAAGAAATTTATTGAATCCAGTATCCTGCTTTTCTAGAATTTATATATTTTATTTTATTAATTTTTTAGAGACAGGGTCTTGCTCAGTCACCCAGGCTGGAGTGCAGTGGTGTGGTCATAGCTCACCGTAACCTTGAACTCCTAGGCTCAAGCGATCCTCCCACCTCAGGCTCCAGAGTAGCTAGAACTACAGATGTGCATCATCATACTCAGCTAATTTTTTTTTTTTTTTTTTTTTTTGTAGAGACAAGGTCTTGCTATGTTGCCCAGGCTGGTCTTTCTAGACTGATTTTAATGTACCATCTCATTTTAAAAACTGTGTGTGTGTGTGTGTGTGTGTGTGTGTGTGTGTGTATGAGAGAGACAGAGTTTCACCCTGTTGCTCAGGTTAGAATGCAGTGGGTTCCTGGGTTCAAGCAATTCTATGCCTCAGCCTCCTGAGCAGCTGGGATTACAGGTGCCTGCCACTGCGTCCGGCTGATTTTTTGTATTTTAGTAGAGATGGGGTTTCACCATGTTGACTAGGCTGGTCTCAAACATCTGAGCTCAGACAATCTGCCTGCCTCAGCCTCCCAAAGTGCTAGGATTACAGGGGTGAGCCACTGTGCCTGGCCCATCTTTATTAAAATATAATTCACATACCATAAAATTTACCCATTCAAAGTACACAATTCAATGATATTTAGTATATCCACAGAGTTGTGCAACCATCACTACATCAAATTCCAGAAAATTTTCATTGCCTCCAAAAAGGTCGAGTCCATGAGCAGCAGTCACTCTCTATCCCCACCACCCCCACCCCCCACCCAGGCAACCACAAATCTACTGTTTCCATAGGTTTGCCCATTCTGGACGTTTCATATAAATGAAATCATACAGCATGCAGTATTTTGTGTCTGGCTTCTCTCACTTAGCATAATGTTTTCAAGGTTTATCTATGTCGTAACATAAATCAGTACTTCATTTTTATGGCTTTATTCATTTTCAATTTTTATGATATTCCATTGTATGGATATACCACATTTTCTTGATCTATTCGTTTATGAAGACATTTGGATTGTTTGCCATCTTCTGCTACTATGAACATTCATGTGCAAGTTTTTGTGTGGACTTAAGTTTTTAATTCTCTTGGGTATATACCTAGGAATGGAATTGCTGAGTCAAATGCTAAGTCTGTGTTTAACATTTTAAGGAACTGACAAGTGGTTTTCCAAAGTAGCTGCACCATTTCACATCCCCACCAGCAGTGGATGAGGGTCTCAATTTCTCCACATCCTTGCAAAAACTTGGTTTTGTCTGTCTTTTTTTATTATAACCGTCTTAAGAGTGTAAACTAGTGTTTCATTATAGTTTTGATTTGCATTTCCCTGATGACTAATGATGTTGAGCATATTTTCATGTGCTTATTGACCATCTGTATATCCTCTTTGGAGAAGTGTCTATTCAAGTTAGTTTCTTACTTTTTAAATTGGGTTATTTGTTTTTATTCTTGAGTGTTGAAAGTTCCTTATGTATTCTGGACATAAGTCTCTTCTCAGATATATGATTTGCAAATATTTCCTCCCAGTTCTGCCAGTTGTCCTTCATTTTCTTAATGATATTATTTGCAGCATGAACGTTTTTAATTTTGATGAGGTCTATTTTATCTCTGTTTTTCTTTTGTTGCTTGTGAGCCCTATCACATTTTCCATAAATCCAAAAATTAAGTAAAAAATGCAGACTTGTTTAATATTAAAAGGAAAGTCTGTCTCGTATTCACATAGTGCTATTTAATTTTCAGAGATATAAAGCCTGTGAAACCAAATTTATTGAATAATAACTCAGTGGAGTGGACCCTTCTGACTCCCTTATTTGCTGTAGCATTCTTTATATGTCTGATGGCAAAGAATATTTATATGTCAACTTTTTAAATGACTTATAGTGAATGTGACCAGCAATGGGCCTACAACTAATGGCTGGATCACTTTCCTCATTGCCATACACACCGTGAGCAATTTTATATATATATATATATATCCCATGGCTGGGGGACAATGAAATATAAATAAGAATTAGACTTTTTTTAGCCCTTGAAAACTCAGTGAGAACTGGAGATATTGGGAGTACCAAATCTATATGTTATGCAAACAGGGAATAGATCACTTTAATAAGGTAAAAACAACATATTTCTATACCCAGAGAAAGCTTCTCTTGAAGGTCTAGATCTTGTTAAGCTCAGAGGCTAGACAGCAGTATTGTTAACCTGACCATTTAAACAGGACAGACTCAGAAGTAGCTGGATGCAGCCAGCCCTGGAACTTGGTTCTTTCTCAGCTACAAGGAGGAACTTATTCCAACAGGCTCTCTGGCCATACCTGGTTTTACACCCGCTCTGGCCAGTAAGCACCCTTCTGTTTATTTTGTAATTCCACATGGCCTTTACAAATCCTCAAACCCATACACCTGAATGGCTCCTGCTGCTTTCCCCCGCCCCATATGGGAGCTGTTCCAGCTCACACCCTCAAGGCCAGGGCCTCTGCACCTCCCTTTTTAGCCCTCAAGCTTCAGGCTACCCTTTTTGCTTTTTTGACCCAGCTTTCTCCCAGGCCTGGGATTCAAAAGACCAGACTCAAAAGGCCTCTTGTTTTATTATCATCTCCCTGTCGCATAGCTGCATATGTTAATATAGCCATGAAAATTTGTATTGGCTTGTGTTCCCAGAAACCAGGCAAGAACTCTGACAGGAATTTAATGTGCTCCACCTTCATCGTAGATTCCTTTTCTGTTGGACTGCTTCAGGACTAGGGCAGGGAGGGGTCTGGACGCAGCAGGGAGTGGGTAGGGCTGCAGGGTGGTGGATCTTGGGTGGGGGCGTCCTGGAGTGGCTCTAGATCTTCCTTTACAAATATGGAGCAAAAGAATTAAGAATGACGCCTAGGCCTTTCTCTTGGATTCCTGCATCACTTTCTGTTTCTGGTATAAATGACTACAGATGTTACCTAATCGGTAACACATACTTGGGGCACAAACGGAGAAGCCTCTGATAAATACGATTTGATGATGACGACTCTGAGAAGAAGCTTTATTTTCCAAGGGATCCAGTTGCAGTGTGGTTGCAAATATTTCAGTAACCAGTGAATCTGCTCAATTTTTCACTCATAGGACAAGTTTTCCTGATGGATAGAAGGTATGTACCTCGCACTATTCTAGGTTTTTGAGGTTCCTCCCAGCAGCCCTTTTGGCTATATGTTAATACAGTTATAGTCTTGTGAGGGAGCGCTTAATCGTTATTTTCCTTAAAGAGATATCAAAAGCATTCTCATTCCACAGTGGTTTTTCTTCTCATCACCATATTAACCTTTCACCTTTAACATATTCATGTCAAAGAAGGGGAATATTTGCATGCATAATTAAATCGCATGGATATGGTGCCCATCTGGGTACATGCTGGTCTCATAGACCTACCCCTTGAGAAGGGAATCCTCATTGCTAAGTAGCTTATCTGCTGCCAAGTGGCCGGGTCACCCACTGGGCAAGGGCTCTACTGCGTGGTGGGGCAGGGGCTACTCAGCGCATCTGTGCACCGCACTGGAAGATGCATATAGTCTGGGAGTGATGGACCCTTTCCATTGGGCAGGGGAGTGTCCATATTAGCCCAGGAATGGAAACTTTCACAAAGAGAATTATTTTTCTCTTATGGCTTTTAGGATTCTTACAGAAAGACAAATGATTTAAAAGTGTTTCCCCTCTATCAAGCTGTAAGGGCCTGTGGTATTCTTTCTGAAGGGATCTTTGTCTTCCCTTCTAATAATTCTTCTCTTTACTCCACCCATGTATGTGTTTTTCCCATTTTAAGCCATCCTGAGTTTGTGCTGTGAGTTGATTTACTTCCTTTTTTCTAACTACGGGATAGCAGCTGGATTCAAGCACATTTCCTGGTTTCCTGTGGCTTGCCATATGCTTGTATCACTTATCTCCACAGCTGGAGAGAGGAGGGAAGGTTATAGAATTTATGCGCGACCCATCACATTTTATCTTAGGTACCAAATCAGATGGCGAGGGTCACTGTTTAAAGAATAAATTATGAACTTGTTTCTTTACTTCCTACTACTACCATCCTTTTCCCCATAAACCCACCCTTGCCCTAAACATATGTACACACTTCCCCTGTTTTTGCTACCAGAAATTCTTCCTGCTGTTTTGAGGTAGAGGGCGTTTATGGGGACAGCCTTACAGAGCTCCCTGTGGTCCACATGCGTGTTTCCAAAGGTGCATTAAGAGCCCCTCCCCTCGAGAGGGATAGAGGCCCTCAATAGAACCAAGGATTACTGAGAACAAGAGGTGAAATTGCACTGATTTGTGGACCTGATTATATGAGTGGGATCTCTTGCCTCTGCACATTCAAATATTGGTAAGAACCTTCACTTGGAAATCAGCCATGTTTATTTAGCCATCATATTGGGTAATATGTAAGTAATACTTTTTTTAGAACTTTTTTTCCGAAGAGCTGTGAAGAAGAAAGAAGAAAGCTGGGGACTAGGAAGATAGTTTCATCAGGACAGAATTACACGTTTAATCAGGACAAATCTTTTCAATTACTTCTGCTAGACCCCACTACATTTTGCACCCCGTTTATCCTATCATACTGTTTAAAATATTTTCTCCCAAAACATTGTTCATACTAGAAAGCTCTTCCTGCCTGACGTTCAGCTCTCCCAGAGACACCCAGGGCTGGGATATCAGTCCTGTGTGTAACTGTGAGTGTTCAGTGACTAGGGAGGGCCTCACTATCCAGTGTAAGGGTTGTGTCCTCTTCCCCCTGCCATCTGGTTGGCTGTTCCTGGCTCTTCAGCACCTGCTCTAGAGAGGACGCGAGAACCAGAGAGAGGAAGGGAAATTAAAATGAGTCGCTTACACTATTTGAAAGTAGCTTTGATTTAAAAAGCATTTGGAAAAGAAGGTTGAAACACAGCCAGAATACATCAGGGGAATATCCATGCACTCTGTATCTCCAGAAACTATGGGGAAGTGAGAGCCCGGAGGGAACATTATCTACTAGCGGGAGGTCCCACCCCACAGTCCAATGACTCCCACAGGCATGGAGCTAGGGACGGTGCCCTATCAAAAACAGGGACTCACTTATTATTGGCTGTTGTGAAGATTTCTTGGGGGTTTAAATGAACCCTATATTTCTCATCCTACCTTTCCATTTCTTTGTGACCTCCTTCCTTTTTGTTTTATTTCACTTATTCTTTCATTCAGCAGATATTTATTGAGCTCCTACCATTTTCCAAGCCCTGTTTGGGCACTAAGGACACAAAAGTGAATAAGGACCTCACCTGCATGGAGCCTACATTCCCTTCCCACCCCATCTATTGCTACCATATCTTACTCCTGGTATTGCCTGGGTTCTGGTCTCTGTTATTATCTGATTATCCACTCTCTGCGTGTTTATCAGCCCTTCCCTGCCTGCTGGGAACATTGAACAACAGGAGTGAAGTGGTCACGGCTTCTCAGCAGTGATATTCTTGCAACAGATTCATTATTATTTATATTAGCAATATTTGTAGATTAATATTACTAGTATCTACTAGTGTTATATACTAGTGCATATTAATAACATGTAGCACCACATAAGAAAAGCATGTTAAATTTGTCTGCATATACTGAACCCCTTTGACCCTCTGGACGTGGAAAATACTTGAAAAATTGACAAACTCTCAGGTATTAAAATAAAACTTCTTTTGCTCCTTTCCCTCCTTGGGCATTAAGGAATCCCTCTGTGCATAAAGCAATGGCCAACCCATCAGTTGACAGAGATGGCCTTTGGTTTTTGGTAATTTTTCATGGTGGCAGGGATTCTACTGAATCTTTCAGAAGTTGTTTATTTTTTCATCATTTTTCTTTTTCTTTTTTCTTTTTTCTTTTTTTGAGACAGGGTCTCTCTCTGTCACCCAGGCTGGAGCGTAGTGGCACGATTACAACTCACTACAACCACAAACTCCTGGCCTCAAGCTATCCTCCCACCTCAGCCTCCCAAGTAGCTGGGACTACAGGCATGTGCCACCAAGCCCAGCTAATTTTTTGATTTTTATCTTTTGTAGAGACTGGATCTCACTATGTAACCCAGGCTATTCTTGAACTCCTAACCTCAAGCAGTCCTCCCACTTTGCCCTCCCAAAGCACTGGGATTACAGGTGTGAGCTACTGTGCCTGGCCAGAATTTGTATATTTAGATTTTTATGTTTTAGAGGGGATTTCTAGACTGATTTTAATGTACCGTCTCATTTTGAAAAATATCTTTATTAAAAGTGATCCTCCTGCCTCAGCCTCCCAAAGGGCTGGGATTATAGGCATGTACCATTGCCAGGAATCCTGTTTAGAACCCACATGCACACACACACACACACACACACACACACTCTCACACATGCACACACACCAGCACTCTGGTTCATGGAAGGATATATAAAGGCCTATTATTCACAACAGATAAGGATGGACAGGGCTTAGATTTATTAAATGGCAAAGGATAATAATGTTAAATAGCTTTAAGGTTAGATCAGATACTTTAATTGACCCTTTCCATTTTTTTCTTTTTTCTGCCTTTTTGATATGAGACAAGAAAAGTATATTCTGGACATTAGATGAAAAATAGGTTAATTTTTTAAAAATGAGATCATTTGGAATGTTACCAAATGGCATATATACAGTTCAAATGTACCTCTTTAGCTAATTTCTAGTGAAATTATTAAATGAAAAGAAAACAAGATGATTGGGAGAGGTTTTACATGTAACACTAGGACACTCAAAGTTCAACAGATAATGACTGAGCCACCCCACATCATCTTCTGGGCTGCCAAAGCTAATCTGTCTGAGCTCCCAGCGACTGAAGGATTTTAATTTTGATTTTGATTTGGACAAAAGTGAAATTGAGTGCAGAATTTGTTATGTTTGAGGGACATATTCTGATATCTGGTCACCAGAATCAAGTTGAAAACTCATACTGCAGGTGTGGGCATACTGTTGTGGCCAGTCTGAAAACATTTGCAGATATCCAACTGAGTTAGCTCAGTCGAGGACCTGTTGCATTGATAACTGGTGTGGAGGACACAAGACTAATTTAAAAATCTACGTAAGAGTAAAGCAACAAGTGCTTTGATCTTGTAGAAAATGATATGTTTCATGTACCCCAGAAAGAAATTCCAAGTCTCACTAACTCTTTTTTACCTGTAGAGTTTGAGCTCAGCATTTTTAAGACATGTTTGTTCTTTGCAAATTCAAAACAGTTAGCAAAATAGAATACCTGGTGCTTCTCAGGTGTTTTTCTAAAATTGACTCTAAGTTGATCCCCTGCTCACCTCTGTCTACTTAATTATGAATTCTAATTTGCATAGCTAATTATAAAGACATTTGTTAATTTTCCTTCCTAAATTTCCAGGTATTATACTGATATAGAGGGAAAATGTTGGTTACTTTATGATTTTGATGATAAAATTCAAGAAATCAATTCTGATAAAATACCTTTCAAATTGTTTTAGTAATAAGTGTGTGTGTGTGTGTGTGTGTGTGTGCATGAGAGAGAAAGGAGGAGTCATACAGAAAATCCTAGTTCTATCATTTTAAACAAAATTCTTCTAATGTTTAGGCTACTGTAAAGATTGGTGTCACCACCAGAAAAGAGTATTTAATTCAATTAATTAATGAATTAATTAAAGAATTAATTTGACGCAGATTTTTTATCATCTTCATCATAGACATTGGCTTGGTCTCATGGTTTGCTCAGTTTTCCCTGCACTATTCTGAGTGAAATGTGGGGTGTGTGTGTGTGTACTGGAGGAGGTCATTGTATGGTTTTCTGTTGAAAGCTACCATTCTTGAAGTTTCTTATATATTGAGGATAACTAAAGGAAAATGTGCCCACTACTGTTTTCTTTTATGGAGAAAGAGTCCCCTCTTTTTCCCCAGGAACAGATGGCCAGTTTGTCGAAGAGGGAGAGCAGGCCTGGGAGCAGGCTTGCATCGCCTCTCTCTGGGGTGTGGCAGCACCCATGGGCAAGCCCCAGTATTGGAGTTCACTCCTCAGAGCAGGAATGGGGAGCTTTTCCCCACCAAGGGCCACACTGTAGAGAAAAATGAATTTTAATATATAACTTCCCATGGAGAAGAAGCATATAATAAGCCGATCCTTTATAGAACATAAAACTTGTCTTGGCCGGGGGCATGGTGGCTCACGCCTGTAATCCCAGCACTTTGGGGGACCAAGAGGGCAGATCACCTGAGGTCGGGAGTTTGAGACCAGCCTGACCAACATGGAGAAACCCTGTCTCTACTAAAAATACAAAAAATTAGCCGTGCATGGTGGTGCATGCCTGTAATCCCAGCTACTCGGGAGCCTGAGGCAGGAGAATTGCTTGAACCCAGGAAGTGGAGGTTGTAGTGAGCCAAGGTTGCGCCATTGCACTCCAGCCTGGGCAACAAGAGAGAAATTCTGTCTCAAAAAAAAAAAAAAAAAAAAAAACTTGTCTCAATCGACTTGTGATTCTGTTTTGTGATACAGAGGGAGACACAGTGTAGGGTAAAAAAGCCAAAAGAGAGAATAACATTCAGCATCTAAGCATTGGGTTCTTAATTCTCATAACGAGGATGGAGATACAAGGTATCTCCATTGCACTGGGTACCTAGCTGCAGTCACAGGGTGAGGGGATGGCTTCAGGGCCTGAGGCTGCCTCACTTACACATTGCTTCTCTCTAAGAAGGAGAAGCCAAACACGTAATTTCAGACTTCTGTGGAATAAACATTTCCTTTCTGCTCCATCCTTGGCCTCCACTCCAGTAGATCTGGGGCTTAACCATTCTCTGAGCAACCAAGAAAACCCAGCCCAATTCTTCATTCCATTCTTCATTTGCCCTTTTTGAAAGGGCAAAAAGAGAAGGCAAAGGGAGCAGGCATCTTGCCTTTATCAGATGCCAGCGGGTGCCAGGCCCAAGATAAAGATGTTACCATGGGATCTCATTTCTGGGTCCTGATCATTTGTTTCACTTCATTGGTCCTTTTGGTCTGCACTCTTGTTCACAAAGTTTTAAGTAATGATCAATCCTAAGACCTGCAGGAATCAAATTTCATGTGTAGAAGGTGTTTGCCCATCCAAGACCTTTGTATCTTTGAGGCTCATAAGTTGGAGATGAAAGATTTTTGATTTATCCCATTGAAAAGCCTATCACTCTAGAAAGTGAATGGTGTCAGCATGGCATAGTTGGCCGTGCTTTTAGAGGCTCTTTTAAGCTTCTTGTTCTACAATACTAGTTCCAAATCATGATAGCATGCAGTCGAGAGGGAATGACCAATTGATATTGTTTATATCAGTGCCATTTCCAGTGTTCCACCCTTTCATATTTTGTTGTAATCTGTAGCATGTATGAGTGTTTGCAGCAGATTGAGGGCCCAGGAAGGGAGGATAACATTACACACCACCGTGTGCCACACCTCAGGTGATGCATGGAGCAAACATAGCATTAAACTTGCTCAATGCACCATGCCCTGTGCTGTCTTAGGGATATCCGAAAGATGAACAAGAACTAAGCACTCCCCTGAGAGCTCAGTGCAGAGGGGAAATGAATCTGTATAAAATAATTGCTGTCTAAGACATCGCAATATTTATAAGGTACAAACACTCTAGATATAGAAAAGATGAGGGACAGAGTGCCACTCGAGGAAGATTACAGGAAGGCTGCTCACAGAGGGGACATCCGAATAGGGTTTTGAAGTTTAAATAGGGTTTTATTAGGATATTTGGGAAGGAAAGAGCACATAACAAAAGACAACGCAAGGAGCAGCATGCTCTGTTCAAGCAACTGGAATATTTCAGTATTGCAGGAGCACAAAGTCACATGGAGGAGTGCTCAGAGATGAGGTAGGGAGGGTAGGGCTGAGGCTTTCTGTGGGACAGAGAAGGAATCGTTGGACAGGTGGAGGAACCCAAGGGCAAGAAGGTAGAGCGCAGGAAGCTCATGTGGCACCTGCATAGCCTCCTGCTTCTCTCCTGGCTTCCATGCCACCACACCAGGTGGGACTATTCCCTCTCTATCTCTTTTCCTTGCTCTTTTCTTCCTCCTCCTCTTAAGGGTAGGTAATAACAGTTCCACCCCGTCCACTGCCCTCTGCTCACTCTCTTTTGCAGACCTCACTCTGTCCCATGAATTCAGATGACTTCCCATCTCCGTGTCACAAATGTCCTTCCCTTCCCACCTGTAAGCCATCACAACCTCCACTTCCTGTGGGAAACTTGAATACTTAGGCAACACAGAACTTCTTCTCCTGAATTTCTCCTCGGCCCAACTTTGGTAGTTTCCTTACTTCTAGTAAGGAAGACTTCCAAACTCCTAGTTTGGAAGATAAAAAATATTGTCTTCCAAACCTTAGAGACTTACAATTCATAGGATTTTGTTTTCATCTCACCTGCCTCTCACCCAGTTCCTGTATAAGTTTCATCCATAATTTCTCTCACATTTGTTTCTTCATTTTTTTTTAATTGAGACTTTTTTTTTAATTGCTCTATTGCCCAGGCTGGAGTGTAATGGTGCAATCAGGGCTCACTGCAGCCTCGACCTCCCAGGATCAGATGATCCTCCCACCTCATCTTCCCAAATAGCTGGGACTACAGGCATGTGCCACCACACTCAGCTAATTTTGTACTTTTTTATGATACAGGGTTTTGCTATGTTGCCCAGGCTGGTCTCCAAACTCCTGGGTTCATGCAATCCATGCACCTCAGCCTCCTGAAGTACTGGGATTACAGACCCAGCCTGTCTTTTCATTCTTAATTCAGACTACAGTCAGCCACCAAGTCCTTCTCATTCAACCTCTGAAATATCTTGTAGTTTTTTTTTGTTTTTTTGTGGGTTGTTTGTTTGTTTTTTGTTTTGAGACAGAGTCTCCTTCTATGGCCCAGGCTGGAGTGAAGTAGCACAATCATAGCTCCTTGCAGCCTTGAAGTCCCTGGGTCAATAGATCCTCCCACCTCAGCCTCCTGAGTGGCTGAGACTATGGGCACACCACCACACCAGCAGCAACAATATATAGACCACCTGGGATAAAATGACTATTTGTCCTATTATTTTGGGAAGAGATTCTAAAAGGATTCACATTGTGTGTGTACAGGAAAGAGTAAAATCCTGGATGTGTAGACATGTCCCTGGGTATGGGAGACAAAGCTAAGAGATAGTAGAAATGATTAATTCAACCATTGTTATGTTAGAACACTTCAGGCAAAAATAAGAGAGCTGGCCTGGGGACCAAGTGAGGTATGTAACAGAAACCAGTGTTGCCAGGTCAGCCTGTCCAGGAACCTGGCTGAGATGGCGATTGATACTAGGCCTAGGCTAGAAATGAAAGGAGCTTTTTCTTTCTTCTTTGTCTTGTGTGGTGATTGAACTTTTTTTGGAGCAAAAACTAGAATGCGGCAAAAACTTTAGAGCCGTGGTTTTCAACCAGGGTGGTTTTGCCCTTCCTTTCCCCAAGAAAATTTGGTAACATCTGCAGTCATGTTTGGTTGTTAAAACTAGAGGATGGACCCCAGTATGGTGGCTTGCGCAGGTAGCCCCAGCTTCTCCGGAGGCTGAAGCAGGAGGGTTGCTTGAGGCCGGGAATTTGAGACTGCAGTGTGCTATGACCACACCTGTGAATAGCTGCTGCACTCCAGCCTAGGCAACATAGTGAGACCTCCATCTCTTAAAAAAAAAAAAAAAAAAAAGCTAGAGGATAATGCTACTGGTATCTAGTGGGTAGAGAGACAAGGATGTTGCTAAATATCCTACAATGTGCAATATAATCCCCCACAACAAAGATTATCCAGCCCCAAATGTCAGTAGTACCAAGGTTGAGAAATCCTGCTTGAAAAGAAAAGCCAAGAAAACACTTGGCAATAATGCTGTTGCATGGAAGAGAAGGGACTATGATATTTACTGTATTATTTGTCCATTGTTTCACTTGCCCATTGAGATGTTAGTTTGAAAACTCCTCTCCCTGAGTCTGGAATCTGTCAAGTAAATTAAGAAGGTCAAAGGCTTTTTATCAGTGATCAGTGTTTTGTGCATTCTTGAAAGGGCAAGGGTTGTCATAAGAAAGAACAGAAAGCACTTCATGTAAATCATACTTGATGTGATCCCAGGAAGCTTTTAAAAACTAATTTCATTAAATTTAGTGATGCAAATAGCCAGGTGATTTTTTATTCCATGGTCAAAGCTAGGGAAATGAGGCAGGGTGATATGAGGTGTGAGGAGAAGATAAATAACAGAGCTTCTTTCTGGCTTTGCTTTTTATAGTGTCAAGATTTTTTTAAATGAAGTGAATCCCTTTGTATTTGTCCTAGTATTCTTTTGTGTTTGTCCCCAGGCCTTAGAATGACTTCCCAGTGCAAGATTCAGAGGCATCATTATGTACCTATGACACTGACCCCACTGTTTATTTTCCAAATATTAGGTACTTTGGGGAAGCATGATGAGGGAAGCTGTGTTGTGACTGCCCATGAGGGTGGCTGATCTGGCTGGAGGTCAGGATGGCTGTGAGATCACCAGATCCCTAAGGGGCTTGAGGGAGGAAGATCAGTTCTCCGGGAAGAATCAGATAGACTGGAAGTAAAGGCAGACAAGCTAAGCGTGTATCTTGGACAGCTTTCTTCTTCTTCTCTTTTTTTATTTAAAAAATTTTTTTATCATGACTGACTGAATCAGTGAACTTGATTTTTATGAGCTGCTTTGCAGACACGCAGAGAAAAAACAGCTTGGCAGGAGTAGGGAAAGGGGGGAGGGATCTAAAGTAAATACCACACTTGCCTGCAGTTTAGTTGTTGACAAAAAACAGTTTTCCCTGAGAAGCATGTGTAATATGTCAGGAAGAAAAAAGAGCAATTAACACTCTTCTTACGTAAGATCTTATTGATAGCACTGTATTAATTTTAATCATTTAGGTTAAAATGCTCTTCTTTTTTTTAACTACTGGTCAATAAACTATATACATGTATTTGATGTTCACCCATGTCATGCTTTCCAAGGAATGCATAGCTTTTTGGCCCTCCCAGCTTCTAACAATGAGGTTTCCCTGATGACATCTCCTGACTGTCCCACAGATCAGCACTTCCTTTACACTGCTTCTTACTGTTTGTTTTATCTGTGTACCTGTGTATTGTCTGTCTGTCTATCTACCTATCTATCTATCTATCTATCTATCTATCTATCTATCTATCTATTTATCTATCTGAAGTTTCCTAGGTCTGCTGTAACAAGTTACCACAAAGTTGGAAGCTTGAAACAACAGATATTTATTCTCTCATGGTTCTGGAGGCTAGAAGTCTGAAATCAAAATGTTGGTCTGGCTGCACTCCTTCCAGAGGCGCTAGGGGAAAATCCTGGCTTGCCTCTTGCAGCTTCCAGTGGCTGCAGGGACTCCTTGGTTTGTGGCTGCATCACTCCAGTCTCTGTCTGTTTTCACATGGCCTTTTCCACTGTTTCTATGTCTTGTCCTCTTCTGTGCCTTATTAGGACACTTGTCATTGGATTTGGGACCCACCTAGATAATCCAGGATGATTTCATCTTGAGATTCTTGACTTAATCACATCTGCAAGGATCTTTTTTTCCCAAATAAAGTCACATTCGCATTCACAAGTTCCTATGGTTAGGATGTAGATGTTTCTTTAGGGGACCACAATTCAACCCACTACTCTATCTGTCTGTCTATCATCTATCTGTTCAACTATCAAAATCCTCTCTGTTTTTTGTTTCCCAGTGTGCTGAGTACACACTAGTTCCTAATTGTTATTATTAATTTGAAAATGTGGCCTTATTTTATAGCGACCCAAGTTATTTTCTGGGCTAATTGTCCCACCTTGTTTCAAAGATGTTTTATCATTAACTCTAAGCAATACATGGACATAGACACTCCACCCTTACAAAACAAATATGTGTTTCAGACTAAAGACCCAACATCTAATAGCCACACCTAAATGACACACAGTAAATTGTACCATTATTATAACTTGTAAGATTGCTGTTTTTCTGGGTTTTGCTCCTTGGGCTGCAGTTAACTTCCTGCGTGGTCTTCCATACACCTCCAGCAAGGTGCAAATGTCTCCGTTGAATTGACCCTATTTATCCTTGATTAATGTATGTGCCCTAGAAGAGAGAAAAGCAATTGGTCAGAGCTTTAAAAATAGAGGGAGAGGCCGGGCGCAGTGGCTCCCGCCTGTAATCCCAGCATTTTGGGAGGCCAAGGTGGGCACATCACCTGAGGTCAGGAGTTTAAGGCCAGCCTGGTCAACATGGCGGAACCCCGTCTCTACTAAAAATACAAAAATTAGCCGGATATATTAGCAGGTGCCTGTAGTCCCAGCTACTCGGGAGGCTGAGGCAGGAGAATCTCTTAAACCTGGGAGGTGGAGATTGCAGTGAGCCCACATCGCACCACTGCACTCCAGCCTGGGCAACAAGAGTGAAACTAATTCTCAGATTAAAAAAAAAAAAAAAAAAAAAAGCGGGGAAAAAACATAATGTTAAGATGCTTGCTCTTATTAGATTCACTGAATTGAATAAGTTATAACTCAAGAACAGACATTTACCGTGTCCTCTCTCAGTTCTGGAAACAGTGTGGTAGAGAGGAAGGGGCACATGTGGGTGGTGAGAGACCTTGGTCAAGAAACATAGGCTCCAGCTTGCAGGCCAAAGCCTGGCCCTGCTACCATCTGTGGGATCTCAAACAAGCCCCTGAGTCTCTCTGGGCTAAAAAAAATGAAGTCTCCTACCTTTTCAGGTATCAGATGATTGAGCCAATGGTTTTCAAGCTATGATCTAGTGTGCCGCACACACTTACTTTTCTCTTCCCTGCCACAATCTTCATGTTTTTCTCTGTGATTAGAAACTGGGTCTAGCTTAGAATTAAGAAATGGTGGTGTTTTTGTTTCTCTTCATTCAACTACTTGCAGCGGAAAGCTACAAGGAAACACAGATGGTGAAGATTAAAGAGGAACCCATGGAGGTTGACATCCAGGACTCCCATGTCTCAATATCACCCAGCCGGAATGTTGGCTACAGCACTTTAATCGGGCGAGAGAAAACTGAACCCTTACAGAAGATGCCAGAGGGCAGAGTACCCCCAGAGAGAAACCTCTTCAGTCAGGATATCTCTGTGAAGATGGCTTCCGAGCTCCTCTTTCAACTGTCAGGTATGTTTATGCACGGGAAAATGTCAATAATTGGAAATCATTGAAGGAAAACCTTTCTAACACAGTTTTTAAAAAAAAAAAACAACCTGAATGATAGGATTTTTTTAAACAGAAATCAATTTCGTTGCTTTAACATGCATACTGCCACCCAAACTAACAGTTAATAAAGTGTTGCCAAGTAGAATTCCTGCCAAACTTTCCTTAATAAATAGTTAAGAATCACTTGAAATTAAAACTCTATTCAATTCTGCGCAAATGATTCCTGTTGACTGGGCTAAACACCTCACCTCTAATTTTGCTTAGGCAGTTGATCTGATTAACAGCCTTTTTTTTTAATGTGCAAAAGATAAATTTCAATTTATTCCAACAGTGACTGAATTACTATGACTTCCAAATTAATGTGGTCTGAATTAATGAGGTTTTATTGTATCTTGCCAAAACAACAACAAAACAAAGAAGGGAAAAGCAAAAGATGAAGGTATGAGGACTATTTCCAGCTATAGCCTTAGCAGAACAGTTTCTGTAAACCAACTTTTTGTACTGCACATACTTAGAACTGAAAAGTGCAGTAATTACCAGCTCAGTGAGGTGTCTGGATGAAATAGTTAAGGATCCCAGTACCTAAGTTGTTCCTTTTGTCATCTCTTTCAAGCCGCATACCATTTGTCCCTAACAAATTTAATATGCTTCTATTATTTTGCACATGATTGAGGTTGATGGTATATACATATATAAGATTTGGATAGAAATACATACAAATACCTTGTCCAAAGTCAAGCACTGGCCTACAATATTAAAGTTTATGGATCAATAAAGTCTGTTACTAATGTTCAACAAACTCTGTTTTGTTATGGATAACACATTTAGAGCATCCATTTAATTCTCTCTTAAGGAAGATACCAGGAAAGAGAAAAAAGCTAAAATCCGTCTGTCACCATAATAGTTCACCTTCTCATTGACCTGGCAACACAGCCCATAGCTGTGTAATTATCAGATGGTGCTGAAAATGGTGGCCTCCAGGTCCTCAAACAGGGATGTTATTTGTGCAGATCTCTGCAGTAGCCGAAATCACTAATTCTGTAAACTTAATAGGACACACAGATCTTTGCAAGCTCCAAAACAGGCTACTTTTATTTATCTATTTTTTGAAGGATGAAGCTTATCTAAAAACAATATAACTTTAATAATGATTGAGGAGTTAAAATTTGCAAAAGCGTGACCTGCGTGGTTCTTTTTGGAAAGTCTGTCTCTAAACCGTATGCTGTCGCAGTCTCCTATCAGCTAAAAACTTTGGGTCTGAGAGTTCTCACCCTGGCACTGTCACTGCCTGGGTGACCTCAGACAAGTCATTTAGCCCCGATTTCCTGCTCTCTGAAAGAATACTGGCTGTGAATCCAAATTCACGCTCGTTGTCATTGTTGAGTGGACAGAAAGGAATTGTCCATGCACACATGCAGGCAGTGGCTTCAGACTAGCAGTACAAAGTGTGAGACAGGTGTTGCAAATCTTTGTTTAAATTTTTCCAAAAATCCACAAGATTAAGAGATTTTTATTTGCCCTGCTGTTTAAATCTGAAACTTTTATAGAGTTGGCCAGGTCTTTTCTAGATATTCAAAGAAGCCATTGACAGCTGTGACCATCAATGTAGGGTCCTCACATTTGAACTGCATTGGGAAGGCCAGAGTTCAACTTTTGTGTTCTTGAAAGCTCATTAAATAATTTCTGACAGCTGATAGATGTAGACCTCAAGCCATAGTAAGGGAGGGTCTATCTCTTCTTGTCTAAATGATATTTTTTTGTCCCTTGTGACATTTATCAGAATAAGTACGGAATGACTGCAGCACGAAGAGGTCTTAGGCTGTTTTTATATCCCCTCTCACAAAGGGGCCTCACAATACAGAATGCTTAAAGGTTGTCATCAAAGTCAGAGGCGAAACAGTTGCAACAACTGCAGTTTTCATGCTGAATCAGAGGAAAGCAGAAATTTTCAGCTGGGGAAAGATACAGTGGGAATAACTGTCTCTGCCCATAACTCTATGTGTGTACGCATGTGTATGTGTCCGTATACATTTACCAAGGCCTCATTCAAATCAGATCACATACTTGATATTTGATATTTGTTACTAACCATTTCCCTTTGATTGGTTTTTCTTTTTTTTCTTTTTTTTTTTTTTTTTTTTGAGACAGAGTCACACTCTGTCACCCAGGCTGGAGTGCAGTGGCGCAGTCTTGGCTCACTACAACCTCCACCTCCTAGGTTCAAGCAATTCTCCTGCCTCAGCCTCAGCCTCCCAAGTAGCTGGGACTACAGGCATGTGCCATCACTCCCTGCTAATTTTTGTATTTTTAGTAGAGACGGGCTTTCACCATGTTGGCCAGGCTGGTCTTGAACTCCTGACCTCAAGTGATCCATCTGCCTCGGCCTCCCAAAGTGCTGGGATTACAGGCGTGAGCCACAGCACCTGGCCTGAGTGATGGTTGTTTGTTGTTGTTGTTGTTGTTGTTTTGAGACAGAGTCTTGCTCTGTTGCCCAGGCTGGAGTGCAGTGGTGCAATCTCAGCTTGCTGCAAGTTCCGCCTCCCGGGTTCACGCGATTCTCCTGACTCAGCCTCCCTAGTGCTGGGACTACAGGTGCCCACCACCATGCCTGGCTAATTTTTTGTATTTTTAGTAGAGATGGGGTTTCACTGTGTTAGCCAGGATAGTGTTGATCTCCTGACCTCCTAATCTGCCCACCTTGGCCTCCCAAAGTGCTGGGATTACAGGCGTGAGCCACTGCATACTATCGACATGCTTTGGATGACTGTCTTTTCCAGTAAGATGGGGAGGATCTGGATGTTTAAAAAAGAAATCAAAAGAAAACCACAAAGGACAAAGAGAGATTTTGAGGGTTTTTCTGCTTAAGGCTAAAAGATGCAAGTTGAGTTAGAACAACCTAAGAGGTGTATGTTTCATTCTTTCTCCTTACAGAAAAAGTGAGCAAAGAGCACAATCATACAAAAGAAAACACCATCCGGACCACCACCAGGTAGGCGACTTTGTGTGAGTTCCTCCAGAACACCCTGTGTGGGCCACCAGCCCATACTACATGTTGAACGTTGCTCCCCAAATCTCTTTCTCCCACTGGGTTCAGAGGAGTCACACCCTTTACCACCATGTTCTACCAGAATTTCT
This sequence comes from Pongo pygmaeus, assembly GCF_028885625.2. Lineage (NCBI taxonomy): Eukaryota > Metazoa > Chordata > Mammalia > Primates > Hominidae > Pongo > Pongo pygmaeus. The sequence goes on along the minus strand of NC_072376.2, from coordinate 158,727,375 downwards.
CAGTTGGTAGAAACAATACAGAAGTAAAGGAGGAAGACCATTAATATGTACTAAACATCTAATAGGTGTCACTTTGCTGGGAAATTTTCCATATGTTATTGTTTTGTATTCCTGACAATAATTTTGTGAAGTAGATGTTATTATCATCCTCTCTGCAGAAGTCTCCTGGCCTGAGAGTTGAGCTGGGTGGCTCAGCTGGGACTGGGGACTGGGTCTGTATCTCACGAAGGCCTCTTTCTGTCTTATTGCAACCCTGCTCCTGACTGCCTCTGTCACTATAGGCTGATAATTTGTCACCAAGGATATCTCAATTTTTTTTAACCTCCCAGCATTATTTGGAAGGCAAAGATTTTAAAGGCAGAAAAAAGATAATGCTTTTAAAAAATTGCAAGGAAATTTATATCATCCACCACTGTGGACAAGGGAGTTTTCCACTTGCCAAAGGCAGTCTGAGGAGGTTAGCCAGTGTGGGCTGCCCACCATCCATCTGCTGTTGTGAGAAGAGGAGGACCAGCCAGTGCTGCTGCTCCCATGGAGCCTTGAAGTCCACCCAAACCTGAAATGTTGTAGGTGAGAGCCAGCAGATGAAAACCCCACCACTGCAGAAAAGGAGCTCAGGGGAAATACATTCTCCACCTTTGAAGGACCATTCTCCACTTTCAAACCTCCCTCCAATTTCTGAGTTAGCCCAAGATATGAGCTTTACAGGATGATCAAAAGCAATACACATTTTTAGGATGAATAACTAGGAACAGTGGAAACTAGCTGGGAGCTACCAAGCAGTCTTTAAATCAAGGAACTTTGCTTTCCTGAGCAAGCAGAGAAAGATTCTTCCTGATGGGAACAGTTGCTGGGTTTTGTGTTTCTAATTCTTGCAACAAAAGGTACATGATTTTTTTTGATGTCTTATTAATCAACCTCAGAGCATCATCAGGCCTGTGGACAGTACTCATTTAAACTTTAACCTGAGGTTTTAAAAAAATATTCCATTAATTGGAGTTTAGGAATGTCAAATTTCAAAGAGCAATTAAAACAGAGACAGCTTGCCTCACACTGGGTTTATTTTATTTATTTATTTATTTATTTATTTATTTGAGACAGTCTCACTCTGTTTCCCAGGCTGGAGTGCAGTGGCCCAGTTTTGGCTCACTGCAGCCTCCACTTCGCAAGCTCAAGCCATCCTCCCACCTCAGCCTCCCGAGTAGCTGGAACTACAGGCATATATGCCACCATCCTCTGCTAATTTTTGTATTTTTTGTAAAGACGGGGTTTCGCCATGTTGCCCAGGCTGGTCTCAAACTCCTGAGCTCAAGCGATCTGCCTGCCTCGGCCTCCCAAAGTGCTGGGATTACAGGGGTGAGCCACCATGATCGGCTCACACTGGGTTTATATAGTATTAGGGAAAGGAACCTCGTTCTAATAGAACAGAAGAGTGGTATGTATTAGTCTTATGTCTGTATATAAGTATACAGATAGAAAATGAGAGTAGGAAAATTGCAGATTGTATTGGGAAATGGCTTTTGGGGGATGGAAAGGCTATTTTGTATATTAAGTTTGATGCCCAAATAGGAGATGTGAACTCCCATGGAGTCCATCCTGCCCCCTCCTACATCTAACCTTAAAGCTATTTAGTGTATCTGCTTGTATCTGTGGGTCTAAACATTGATGAAATTGGTCAGATTAGTAGACCTTGAAAGACAGCAGACTAAACACAAAAAAATGTTCATTTTAATTTGCTGCCATAGGATTCTTGAAGTGTTATAGGTTAAGTCCCCTAGAGATGGAGATTCTCGTGGAAGTGCTTTATTGAGGGAATGCTCTCAAAGGAACCTGCAAGGAGGTGATGGGGGCAGAAGATGGAGGAAGGAGAAGGAGAAGGAGCTGAGAGCAAGGATGTGGTTTTAGCTGGTTTCTAACTTCAGCTCCATCCCCCAGGAAGGTTCACTAGCTTCAAGTAATCCCCTGCAGGGGATGTATAACCTCCCATGTTAGGGGGTTCCAATGGAGACAGCGGTTCTCACTTATAGTTATCAGACAACACTTACAGCAAACTCTGGGGTTGGTGCATTCATACCAGAGGGAGGATCTGGGCAGGACCCCACTAGCATGATCTATGGAGGTTTCTAAGGGCTCTTTAAGATTACATAATATGTATACAACAAAAAGATGTGCTGCAAGACCATATTATTTTATGCTTTTCAGGTGTTCTCTGGGAAGAGGTAAGAGGAGGCCCCAAGTTGGCCCCATACAAGAATTTTAATGTGCCTCAAGCCTAAACTGCCTTGGCTGGAGCTGAAGCATGATTATAGGATAGAAGAGAAAAAAATTTTTTTAACCATTTGGCAAAAATGATGCAATCCTTAAATTCTCCTCTTGCTGAGAGATTATGAGTAAGAGGAAATCCGAATTAGATCTTTTGCCCAAAGCAAAGGAAGAGGTTCTTCCTGTGAGCTCCCGGCATGATATGGTGTGTAGAAATCAGTGTTAAGGAATTCTTGGCTTATAGTTCTACAAAGTCCTCGGTGTGGTTTTTTTTTTTTCCTTTGAGTAGAGGCAGCTTACTTGATTAGCCTATCCATAAATAGATCTGTTTTTTACCTCTCGCCTTATTACTTCAGGTGGAATAGAATAAAATTTTTATGCCAAGAAATCCTCTTTAACCTGAGTTAACTGATATCAGGAACAGAAAAAAAATGCCAATTTTCTTTCTTCTTTCCTGACTCCTGTTTTAGAAGGAACTCTTACTTTGCAGGTACAAGATCAGTGTGTGGATTATGCTTTAAGGTGTGATTTGTGATACATTTCAAAAAGATTTACATCAAACCTCTGAATTTCTGTATTTTCAGATTTTTAAGTACTAATGGAGTGTTTATTTAGTAATCATATCTTCTGTGTTTGATTTCCTAGAAGAAACTGATCATTCAGAAGGACGGTTCATGATTGGAATCAAGTTCAGAATTTTTTGCCCTTTGAGAATAGCTAGGTATATTTAAGGTAGTTTCATTTGTAAAGGGCAGGCCTGAGCACAGCACTGAGATCAAGCCTTCCCTTGCCTTTCTCATGCTGATGAATGCCTACGCTCCTCCACTCCTTGCCATCTCCTGATCCTAGGATCTGGATATCCAAGGACATGAGGTGGGGAGAAGAGACACAAAACTGAAGAAAGGAGCTGACTCTATCCCTGCCTTTTATAAACCCACAGCTTCCCTCACAATTGTTTATCATTATTTATCTTGATGCTTATTTCAACCACAAGACTAAGGAAAAGTGTAGCAGCCCAAGAGGAAACACTCTGTATCTTGGCGTTCCAATACATGCTTGCCAGTGAGTCATGGGAGTGCTGATGCCTGTGTCCTGCACCAAGAGAACACGAAGTCCACGGATGTGTGCTGTTAACTCTCCATCCCGTAAGGGTTGGTGACTGCACTTTCCTCACCATCAAATCCTCCCTCCTCACACCTGTCCAGTGGCAGCTCTGCCCCTTGTTGATACCTCTGTTATACGATGGGTAGATAAGGAGAGAGAAAATGATGGGAGACAGCATTCTTTGCTAGCAATTTTTTAAAAGGGGTTTAAGTGAAGCTAAAGGTTGAAACTAATAACTACCAAGTTTCTGGATCACTGGATCTCTACCTCATTTTTAAAAACTCTTATAATGGAAAATTTCAAACATATACAGAAATATCTGTCATCCAATCCAACAATCATCAATTAATGATTTATGATGTTTTATCTATCTCCCTCCTCTACTTCCCCCTCCCTGTAGATTATTTTGAAGCAAATCCCAGACATCATTTTAAGAACTGGTTTGAAAATGCCGTTTTTTGTTTTTGTTTTTTTTTTTATCCTAAGAACTTAGACTCAGCTGCTTAAATTAGGATAATCTTCCCAAAAGTAAAGGAGAAAAACAATCCACCAAGGCACACCATGTAGCCAGGCAGAAAAATCAATCTACTTAGCAGCTTGAATGATTGAATCATGTGGTCCTGCTCACCAGTGCCTTAACCTTGTCCCTCCATCCTTGTTTGTGTCCTCATCAGGGCACTTCCCATTGAATCAGTCCTTTAGATGCAACTTCACCGTAAATGCTAAAACAGCAGTCTTTTTCCTTGTTTAACCTCAGAGTCTAGAAAATTCAATCCAAGTGTAAAGAAGGCTGTGGGTCTCCTTTGAGATAGTGTGTGGACTGAGTGTTCTTAATGCCACTCTATCTGACAAATGAGATGAGGAGAGAGTCCCAGCCAGATCCATGAGAACAGAAGGACCGAACATTTCAGACTAATAAAATCCTGATTTTTCTATTTCCTTTCCCAGCACAAGCCTAGGTTCTGCAGGGAGCAGATAACTATTATGATCATTTGGTAGATGAAAATACATGAGGCATGATATCATAATCAGATCTCAAAGTTTAATGGAATAAAAAGAAGATCTACATCCTTTGACATGGACCATCACCCAGCCAGATGCTGGATAAGATCGAAATAGGAAAATGGAACCCTAGAGTAAGAATCAGATAGCTCCTGGCAGGTGAATTGGACATGCTCAGTGTTGTGTAACACCACGAACTTCAAACAGTGGCTGCCAAGAACCCTCTCTTGGTTATTCTCTCTTTTCCCCATTAATAATTCAGTGTCCATGGGAGTATAAGATTGCAGGCCTATAACAAATACTCTCTCACACCTGGCTTGCTTTGTTCCAAAAGCAAGGAAGATTTTGCCTAAATTGTTCTTTTCTCCATTACTAGACAAAAAGCAGAAGTGGGAAAATCAGAGAAAGATAGACTCATATCATGCTGTGCAGACCAATATTTAATTTGCCCAATTTTCAGAATTTGAAATGCAGGCTATTTTTCTGTGATTTAGATAATGGCACATAGTGTTTACTAAAAGACATATTCACTTGGAATCATCTAATGTAAAATTTTCCTTTGTGATGGTTCGGATGCGTGTCCTTAAATATTTATGATTCAGTAATAGAAATTGCACAAATTTGTAAAAGCATGATGTGTTGCCTCAATTCGCACAATTTTCCCTTTTCAGTTCTTTGGATGGAATAAAAGAATAATGCTATGTTACCTTAAAAAGTAAAATATTACTTTTAGAGAACACTGAATTAGACAGAAGCAATTAAGAAAAGAAACCAGAAACAGAGCAAATGAAATTGATATCTAAGGAGGTCTCCATATATTCTCTTTACCCTTTACGTGTTGTGACTTTAAAATTAAATGCAATGAGCATTCTATTTCAAAAGAATGGAAATTGCTACTAATTTCATGGAGTCCCTTCAGTTAGGACATTCATTTCTTTTTGGTGAAGTCAAGGCTGTTTTGGGTCCTCGTGGTGCCATTGTACATTTTAAAAAGACTCCCTCCCTTAGTACACTGCCATCTACTGGAATATTGTCACAATAAATCTGATGTCTGTGACGTTAATCATGCCCCTCTAGATGTGGTGCTTTTGTGCAGTGCACAGTCTACATCACTGTCTGCAGCTGCCCTGACACACATGCTGACTTGAGAGTCTTTTCATTGGCAATACATTCTTTGCTACTTATCTTTGAGTTTCTGTTTTTCAGAGAAATTAAAACTGATCCTTGAAAACAATGGAGATACACACACACACACACACACAGCCTGAAATTACTTTGTGCATTGTTGCCGTTTGGATTTGTTTTTCCTTCCCATTTCACCAAGCCCTTTCTCAGTACTTTGTTCTATTCCTCTACTCCATTGTCCTATAGATATTTGCCCTCTACCATTTTTCCTCCCTTCGTGACATCTATACTGAAATGTTATATTGGAACAATATGCTTCCAGAATGGTTCTGTGTTGTGTTACTCTTAAGAGGCAAATTTAAATCTCCTTTTCAGGATCTGAAGAGGGCTGTGCCTTTCTTTTCATTTCCCATGGACACTCCCTTCTTTATTTCTACTGGCTTGCAATAGTGTTCTCTCTTGTTTTTATAACTCCTAATAGTCAGGAATGAAGTGTAAATTGGTAAGTCTCTGTCAGTGGACATCCAGAGACTGTGTTCCCCTCTAGCTGCCTTTGGCAGGTTATGCAAGAATGATATAACCAAAAAGTATGTGAGGCTTAGGTGCTGTTCTTATCTGGAATTTTCTCTGAAGAGTGTCTTCATGATTGTTACTAGAAATCTATCAAGTCTTTCAAGGGTTGACCTCTGTAAAGCAGCCCTCTTGCATGATGCGGTGGGCCAGGAGACCATCCACATTTCACTAGCATCATCTGTAACTTCCACATGACAGAGGCTTGCATCACTGCAGAGAAGACTAAGTTCATCCATTCTCAGCTCACCTCAGCAGAAAGCTCAATGTCTTTGTGTATAAAGTCAGATTCCTGCGGGAGATCCTCCACAAGCTGACATTTCGAGTATCCGGATGTGCAGGGTTCACTTCCTTGGTCTGCGGTTGGCTCTGGCACCCCCGGTCTGGCCTCTCCACTGCAGCGGCCCTCGACAAGGCCTGGCATTGTGCTCCTTGTCTGGAGAAGTTTCCTGGCTCCACAGTGCATGAGTGCTAGAGCAGCAGCAACAGAAACTTGTTCCTTGAAAACTCAGTGTTAGGTTGTACATGCTGGCCCACCTGTAAGACAATCTGAAATAGGAGGCATTTATACTTTTCAAAGAAGAAAATACTAAACATGAAAAATATGTATATGTTCCTAAGATGCTGTATTTTTCTTCTACAATATTGCATACAACCTCTTCCTTCCATAGCTTTCAGACTTCTGAAACTGAAGCAGACTGATACTGAGGGTCATAACTGAGATGTAGTTGTTTCTGCCTGTGTCTTTTACAACTGTCCCTCAGAGCTTTCTCTTTAAAAGACCGAGTCTTTTCAAAAGTAAAGGATCCTAAACAGTAAAATTTAATAGTTGTTTTTAACTTTTAAAAGTAACTTATTTCCAGATAATATAGGAGCACATAAAGAAAATGTATTTTTAGTCCTACTACCTAGAGACAGCCACTGCTAAGTTGGTGGTGTGTATCCTTGCTGGACTTTTTTTCATTTATATATGTATAAATTCATATTTATAAGTATATATTTATATATGTATAACTGAGTCCTACTACATATACAGTTTTATAATCTTCTGTTTTCACCTAACAATATATAAGATTGTCCATTTTTCCATGGACATTCTCAATGTTATTTTTTTAATGTTTGCATAGTATTCAGGTTTGCCTGTGTTATAATTTGTCAGTCCCTTGTTACTGAATATCAAGGGTCCCCCCAAAAAAATTGTTAATATAAACAATGGTGGGATAAAATGACTCAAAACAGTATTCACATTTTTCGGGCTATTGGTACGAATTGTCAAAATGACTTTTAAAAAGATTGAATCTACAATTCTAACAGTTTTCATGAGAGACAGAGACAGAGGGAGACAGAGAATGTTTCAAAGGCCCGATCAACTCAGTGCTTATCATTAAAATTTTTTTAATGATTGGAGGGTGAAAAATTATATCTTCCATTTAAAGTCTTTGATTATTGATTCCTAGTGCTCTTAAGCATTTTGTTCATGGGGAGACATTTGTATTTGTTCGTGTGTGTGTGTGTGTGTGGTTTTTTTTTTTTTTTCCTTTTTCTTTTTTTTTTTTGAGACAAGGTCTTGCCCTGTCACCCAGGCTGGAGTGCAGTGGCACAATCTCCACTCACTGCAGCCTCTACCTCCTGGGCTCAAGTGATCCTCCCACCTCAGCCTCTCATGAAGCTGGGACTACAGGCATGCACCACCACGCTTGGCTAATTTTTGTATTTTTTTGTAGAGACAGGGTTTCTGCCATGTTGTCCAGGCTGTTCTCAAATTCCTGGGCTCAAGTGATCCTCCTGCCTTGGTCTCCCAGAGTGCTGGGATTACAGGAGTGAGCCATCACACACGGTCTTGGATTTTCTTTTACTGCCATTTCTTATTCTGTTTGGTGGCTTGTCTGGGTTGGATTTTTTGTTTGGTCGTTGCTATTGATTTTTTATTATTATGAAATTTTTTAACCAAAATAGAAAAAATAAAATAATGAATCACTATATTCCCATCACTCATATTGAACAAGTATCAACATTTTGCCACACTTGGTTTACCAGTCCTTTTTCCTCCTATATTTTAAGTCACATCCCAGATACCAAACATTCATTCCCATATTCTTTGGTATATATCTCTAAAAAGTAAGGAGATTTTCCATGATACTATTTCACATCTTACAAAATTAACAACACCTTTAGTTTTTAATTGCTACAAAGTTTCTGTTTCATTGGCACCAGCCAAGTTGTGCAGCCACATCAACTGAATTGGAGGAGAGGAAACCCATCTTAGCTTCCTTGTCACCTCCAAAAATTAAAGAAGAAAATCTGCTGCCTATATGCTAGTAGAGTGAGGGAGTACCCTTGAGTCCCCTCTGCCCACAGGCCCATTTAGAAACACACTGAATCTGCAATGCCAGCCTCGATTTTTAGATAAATGCCCCAGCTGAAGCTTGCCAATGTATAGGAATAATCCAAGTTTTATTCACAACAGCCCCTCTTTCTTTGAAAATGTGTGAGCCCAACATGATCAATGACCAAGTTTTCAGGCCTAACCCACTGGGGTCACAGGAGGTCCCTGTTATGTCCCTTGTATGGTCAAATACAGAATTTTCTCTTTCAGACGGTCAGGGTTGCCTTCAGGGCAGAGACTCACAGTCATTTTTAATCTTGGGCACTCTTGTCCACCCCCACATTCCCTAACCTGCCATCTGGGGTCCTTTTCGTTACAATAAATAAAATCCTTTAGGAAGAGGGGTCCTCATTTCTGTGGTATTGAAAAGGGAAGAGCAATGTTCATGCGTACCATTAAAAGTGTTTTCTTTCATTATAGATTACCTTTTCAATTGACTGCAAGAATGTTAGTAAGACAACTGGCCCTGATTGTTATATGTAACATGTTAATATCTGGGCACATTTCAGAAGCAACAGCTCTACAACTGCTCATTCAAAATGAAAATGAGGAAGTTAGGAAGACCACACATGGTCCTAGGCCACATAGAGTGATTGCTACCGCAGAACAAAAGGACTGTGTCAGGGTTTTCTTCTATATTTCACATGATACTGATGCAACTGTATAGAGTGTTTGCATTTTATTTTTTAAAGTGTTCGAAATTTTTTTACAAAAATATGTAGAACTAAGCACTTAATATATTTCAAATACAATTACTTATAAATGTTACACAACATGTACATATATAAATATATAAAAAGAAATATTAAGCATCTGTTATTAGCAAATAAATTAATAAAAGGAAGTAATATTTGAGAAAAACAAAATCACTAAAAGTGAAGAAAATGGCATTAATCATGAAAATTAAGTTGAAAATGAAATATTGTTATTTGATCTTTTCAAAAAATGAAATATGTAAAAGTGTTTTTGTTTTTGAGTTGTGACCTTATTTTCATGTAAGCTATTCCAGCTTCTCGAAGAATGTCTTGTCACCTTAAAGTACTTGAGGAAATGTTGAGGAGATAGTTATAACTAATACAAAGATTTCCTTTATTCCTTATCTTTGAATAAACCCACGTTTCTTATTTGGTATGTTTAAGAAGCATTAAAAAAAAAAAAAAACACCTTTTTTGTCCTTTGGCAAGGCCTGTAATCTGTTATGATTAGCAAGCTCTAGTTTTTGTTCAAAGAAAACATTTCCGGTTTGTTCTCATTTCCTTTAGTTTCATTATATGAAAGAAACATAGACATGGAGATCCCATATGCAAGTTACCTGTATCCATTTTAATTCTGTAACATGCATATTCCACATATTCAAAAGATTTTTGAACTGAAGTCAGATTAATTATTGAGATAACTTTGATCTGTTGCCTGCCTTTTCTTGTGGCTTTTGGAAACATGGAAAACTATTTTCTCAACTACTGCTTCCTGTACACTTCAAAATGTTAATGCCGTGTGTAACTCCTGGAGGGTTTCTCAAGGTCCAAGTGATTCAAAGGTCAGAGTTTTTAAAATACTGGCTCAGTGATTTTGGACAAATCTGTGGCATTTCAGTTCTTAAAAAATAACATGATGTATCAACATGGAAAACCAGTATTGCAGTGGCTTAACAACTGGGTCTGAGTAGAGAGGAGGAAGACGCTGTTACCCCGAGGGATAGAAAACCACCTGGTGAGGGGCCCAGGGGCTGAGGTCTGCTGGGGAGCAGGTAGCGGTTAGAGAGAGAACACGTTGGCTCCCACAGAACTGTTCTACCCCACGCTGGGACTTCCAACTCTCTTTTTGCAATATATTGTTTCTCAGACATATATCTAAGTCAGATAGCTTGTTTTTAAAATTTCCTTAAAGTAACACAAAAGAAAATTAAAAATTACCCCAGATTCTTTCAGACATGTTTTACCCAGCTCTCGAAATCTGTAAACCCTGTTAGGTCACATAATATATGGCTGAATATATGATAATCGAGTACTTTTACTTGATTAATTCACCAAAGAATTTTTTTTTTTAAGATTCACTATTTTAAAAAAATTTACTAAGGTAATTTGTCTCTGTGCAGATAGAAGTCAGACTATCACTTTAGGATGATTTGCTAGAAATTCTTACATTTAATAGAATTTCATGCCACCCTGATGTATCTAGTCCCTTCTGAGTTCCAAGTAAAAACTCATTACAGTGCAGTCTTTCTTTCTTTCTTTAATCTTTTTCTTTTCTATTTGTCATTCCCAAGTTTAGTCTTGAAAGTTACTGTCTCTTAGAAAAAAAATCTGTTTCTTCTCTATTGCTTCTTTAAAACTGTCGTGTCATTACCAAAGAAGGTCTTTTCTGAACTTTCTCTCACAGTCTCTACTCACCTTCTTTTCTGTTTTCTTTTGATTTTGTTATTGCTGTCAAAATGAGAATCCCTGTAACGTTTGGTTTCAGTGGTGGCACTTGGGGAGGGTTGGTTTTAAGTAGATGAGCCTTCTCTTCTGCATGAGGCAAAATTCCCTGTTGGCCCTCAGGTGTTAAAGGTGGAAATACTGGTGTCACAATAGGCACTTAGCAAAATGTATCACTATTTAGAGCCATAATCCTTTATGGACTGTTTTATTATTTATTGTAAATCTTTTCCTTTCTCAGCCCTGTGCTGCTGACCCCACATCGCATGCCTGGCCTGGAATTGTCCACTCACTATGACACCCCTGCCCCTTCATATCTTAGCCCTTAGATTTTCTACAGGAGAAAAATCAAAATATACTTTCCACAGCCATTTCACTTCTATCCAGAAAAGAAACTCAAGTAGATAAAAGTTTTATAAGATTGTATTTTCAAAACCCAGGGAAATTAACTGGGGGCTTGGGCTCTTTGATGTCCATACCATCAACTTCCAGATGCTGCTACTGAAGAGTTACTGAATATTTATGAATTATGTAAGTCTTCCAGCTAGCCTGTCTTTGACCCGGGCCAAAGGGAATATGTTGTGATAGACGATGATTTTGTTGAGTGAAAATAAGTGATGATTCCCTCCCCATTAGCTGTTAATTTCTACCTCCTCCTCTATCAACTTTTTACCAAAAATATTAACCAGAAATAAACCTCTTTTTTTGCTTTTTTCCACTTCCTTGGCTTACTTTCTGGATGGAGGGGCTTTTTCATAATAAAATGACTAAAGTCTAGGCAGCTGAAGATTCAGAAGCAAGGGCTATATGGTGTTCACAAACTGGCTCCTTTTCTGGAATAGTTGGTAACTGGCTGAAGTAACCAGTTGGAGGACAGTACAAACATGCTTCGGGGCACGTCGTAAAGTCCAGTGCATTTCATGGATTGTTTTACTCCCTGGGGAGATGCAGCCTGCTTCATCCTGTGTCCGGTACCTCCTGGAACTTGCCTCTCTGCTGCCCACTGCCAACAGTGACAGTCACTGAGCAGCATGAACGAGGTGTCAGCCTCACCACCCCTTACTGAAGTGCTTTTTCCACTGCAAAGCTGGGTGTCACCTGAGAACGGATGTGCTTCTGTACTTTACGGTCACTGGCACAGGAGAAGAAAAAGAACTTACGGAATATGATCTCAGCATTCTAAAAATGAACTTTCATGGGACAAAGTTACACATGGAGTGTCTTCTGTTTTCTTAGTTCTTTGTGCAGAGAGTTAAGGATAACCAGTGTTATTGGAGATCTAATCCCATGAAGCAAGCTCTGCTCTATAGGGCATGCTCCAACTTTAGTTTTTTCTCCTTCCTGAAGCGTGAAGCTAATCTGGGCACCAGAAGGATTAATACACCGATGTGTATGTAGCCATACTGCCACCATGTGCTTTATAGCTTTGGCGAAATAGAAGCTTACAAACAGCTAATGACCTCTTTACCCTTCCTTCTTCATTTAGAGTTAATAGCAGAGACAGGCTTGCTCTAGGAAGCTGTAGGTACAGCAGTGGCGAATGTTTAGAGTTGCAAATTGACCAGGCCCATGAGTGGTAGAAGTTTTAGGAAATTGGAGCACATCTTAACTTCTATAGGGAAATAAAGACAAAAATTATTTTTACTTGCTCTATTTCTCAATAGAAAAGTCTTTCAGCTTCCTTCAGTACCCTTATACTGAAATGACTGGTCCCTACTCCCCTCCATCACCCCCTTCTCTATCTCTTCCTTTTCTCCATCTGTTGCAAGGATTCATGGGTCTCTTGTCCATAAATTCCTTAGGTGTTAACGGACCAACGAAAGGCAGTGTAGCTGAGTGGGAAAGAGTGCAGATGGGGAAGCCAACATGCTCAATTCATGGGCATGGGCAACTACCTAACTTCTTTGTGCCTAAGTCTCCCTGTAAAACAGGGATAATGCAGTAGTCCCTACTTATCCACAGGGAATATGTTTCAAGACCCACAAGGGTTGGCAGGGCGTGGTGGCTCATGCCTGTAATCCCAGCACTTTGGGAGGCTGAGGCAGGCGGGTCACATGAGGTCAGGAGATCGAGACCAGCCTGGCCAACAAGGCAAAATCCCATCTCTACTAAGAATACAAAAATTAGTCGGGCGTGGTGGCACACGCCTGTAATTCCAGCTACTTGGGAGGCTGAGGCTGGAGAATTGCTTGAACCCAGGAGGCGGAGGTTGCAGTGAGCCAAGATTGCGCCATTGCACTCCAGCCTGGGCGACAAGAGCAAAACTCTGTCTCAAAAAAGAAAAAAAGACCCACAGTGGTTGCTGGAAACCTCAGATAGTACTGAACCCTATATACACAATGCTTTTTCCTATGCATACATATGGTAAATTTTAATTTATAAATTAGGCATGGTAAGAGATTAACAACAATAATAATAAAATAGGACAATTATAACAATATTCTGTATAACAGTATTCTTATTCTGGATTAAGAGTTATGTGAATGTGGTCTCACTCTCAAAATACCTTATTGTACTGTACTGTGGATAACTGAAATCACAGAAAGCCAAACTATGGGTAAGGGGGGACTACTATAATAATGGTGGCTACTCTCACAGGGTTCTTATGAGGACCAAGTGAAATTAATACACACAAAGCACCTTAAATCAGTGCCAGATACTTAGCGTTTGATGCTGTTTTTTACTGAGCATGTACTATGTACTGAGAACTTTAACATGAAACATCTCATTTGAACCCTTACAGCACCCCTCTAAAAGATGGCATTGTTAAACCTCTTTTTCAGTGATGAAACTGAGGCTAGAGGGGTTATTGACTGTCCAAAGGTCCCTTAACTATGAAGTAACCAATATGAAATTCAGACTCCAATTTTTCTGATTCCAAACTCTCTGCAAAACTAGCACACTCGCTACCTCCTAGCATGAACGGATCCGAATGCAGAGCATGGCAGCTGTGTGTTTGGTCTGAGACCAATTCACTGTTAACCTAATATCTTCTCTCTGTAGCTAAGACTTACACCAGCCTTAAGCCGCCTTGCCTTCTGAAAGTTTCTCCATTGATTCTTTGCCCCATAGAAACATTGGCAGCCCTTTTGTGCATTTTTAGTATCCAGCAGGACTCCCTTCTAATTCTCTGCTCCCTCAGAAGAAATCTTTTCTTTTCTATGCAGGATAAAGCTGGCATCCAGGGTAGAAAATTATTTTGAATGTTGTTTCCCTCGGTGATTGTCTCCCTTTCAATTCAATTTCTTCTGAGCAGGTCAGTGATAACAGGGCTCCACTCCTCACATCAGCAGGAATCCGCACTTTTGAAGAGAGCATGTGAAGACACAGTGCTAGCCCATTGCCACTACTTAGCAAGACCCAGAAGACTACCGTCAGCACATAGCACAGCAGCCTCTGCTCACTTCACCTAGAAAGCTAGGTGAAGGTTATTCTCAAATGTACCTGTGGTGTTGACCAGCCCTCTCTTTTAAACTCTTTTTCGACCTGCAAGTGTCACTGCTGGCTGGCGACATTGGCCACCAGCATCACCACGTCCCATCTGGACTGCTGCACTGGCCACACGCCTTGTCTTCTGCAAGTCCCCCAGGCCGCACTGCCTGCTGCAGCCACATGGAGCTTTCTGAAACTGAAGTCCGGTTCCCTGACCCCCTTACTTAAGACACTGCAGTGCCCTCACTACTGTTGGGACAAAGCCATGATCACTGCACACACGGTCCAGACTCATTTGCCTCCACCATGGGCCTTCCTCCAGCTCTGCAGGCTGGCTGTGCTTTCTCACAGTGCTGGGGCCGCCTTCCCCAGCTCCTTGAAACCTTAATGACCTTACTGTCCATCCCGCCCATGGTGGCTTTTGCAGGAAGGCCCTTCCTGGGCTCCCTGGCCAGGCCGGGCCCCGTGGTCACACTGTGTCCCCTCCTCCACGGCCTTAGCCACCCTTGCAGGTTATGAGATGTTTGGTAGAAAGCAACATATCTGCCCCTTCGCTTCTCCCCAGTTCCTGCCTCCTACTAGCCTATAGCCAGTGTTCACTTTTTAAGCCTATTTAAATTGTTTTGTGTTTAAGATACAAAGAAAAACCATGGCATACAAAGTTGTGTTAAATCTAGCCTAACACAGTCATGTAAAACTATATTATCTATTAATGTATGTTTTACTTTAAAGAAAGTGTCTTCCATTTTCATCTTAACATTCCCTTTTTAATATTGAATAATAGCAACCATAGCCTTGTGGCATGTTTAGCAAAGCAGCAGTAGTCCTGGGAGTCCTAGGCTTGGTCTGTTGTTCTGCTCCAGATCTGCCGTTTTGCCCAGGGGAGTGGTGGGGAGTAGTGATCCCTCCTGGCTGTGTTTCCCTGCCTTCCGGGAAGGTTCAGCCAATCAGAGACACTGGTGAGAGGTAGGGGTGGGGCTTAAGGTAGAGCCTGGGTATTCACCCACTCCGTCTCTGTCTCCCACGGCAGCTGCATCTCCTCTAGTGCTCCGGCTCCCATGACCTGGGCTCCATTTGTCTCCTGCTTTTTTCCCTCCAGCCTCAGGGTGGCAATGGCTTCCTGCCCTTCCTATCTCTGGGCTGTGTTACTACCCCCTGGAACTTCCACTATCTGGGTACCCAGTTTCTATGGTTGAATTTCCTCTGTTGTAAATAAGTAGGGCTTTCCATTTTCTAGG
This sequence comes from Pongo pygmaeus, assembly GCF_028885625.2. Classification (NCBI taxonomy): domain Eukaryota; kingdom Metazoa; phylum Chordata; class Mammalia; order Primates; family Hominidae; genus Pongo; species Pongo pygmaeus. The sequence goes on along the minus strand of NC_072376.2, from coordinate 158,711,839 downwards.
TTGGACACTGATGGATACTCCAGTATTCTCATATGTGATCGCAGTACTTATTCACATTTTATTTTAGAGGCCTGGAAGATGGACCCTGTGACCGACTTAGAATTCTCTAATTAAAAACATTCAATCCTTTGTGTTCACTGTGGTCATGCTTTTAGGGGGAACCCTGGCAGGATGTCTGGGGACCCTAGTTCTAGTTCTAGCTGAGTCACTTAGGGGAGCTTAGGATCACTCAGTTCAGGGCCTCTCTTTCATGTTAAATGAGGGAGCTCCCTGGGGTCCCTTCTGGCAGCCCCGTTTTCTGACTTTAACTCCTTCAGAACCAACCCAATTTCGAGTTGCAGTTTTCGTTTCTGTGGGGACCAGTGACATGTTTCCTTCAGTGTATTGGTCCCTGGCCTCAGCCATCTGTCTAGATGTGCGCAGTGGGTCCCTGAGGGATCAGGTGACAGAATATGGGTGAGCCAGGGCAATTGCATCTCTACCAGGAAAACCACAGGTAGGCGCTTTCTGATTATGACCCAGGCAGGGCGCAACACACACACAGAAAGAATAGAGCAAGAGGAAAATTTACTGCTCAGCTGTCTTCCTCTACGGGTTTAACAGTGTTTAAAAGATGATGTTTCATATATTCCCCCCAAATATAAAACTCATAGGCAGAAGGTACAGCTGGCACTTGTCTGATGTAATGACTTTTCTTTTTCTCCATTTTAAGCACAATCTTCTTATATTCACTAAACACCGTTGCAAACAACAACACCTTATCCAATATTGCGTATGTATGTATTTGGGGCCAGGTGCTCTGGGTGTCTTAAATAACTTTAATTTACTAAACCTCACTCCCCCTCCCCCACCCCAGCCCTTTCTTTTCAGAAGACACATTTAGACAATCACCATTCACCTCCAATTCAAAAGAACTGCTGCCCAGTGAGTCTGTGCTGCACGGAAGAATATCAGCTCCAGGTATGGAAACATTGTTGGCTTTGCTTCTGCTGTTGATTGCTTAAGAATTACTTTTCTGAAATGTGTGAATTTTCAGATTCTTTCAGCTTACGGATGTAGTTATTCATATAAGGTTAGGTTTTAGAAAAGAAGGAGAAACTCAATTTAAGCTACAAAAGTTTATTAAAATAAAATGTTTACAGTAATAAGCCTCTTCGTCTTTGCTTTAAGAGCTTATCGTTCTTTACCTGCTGATATTTCACCCACATAATGAATTTCTTTTTCTTTAAAATAATGAAGTATAACCTGAAAATAATTTGTATTTCAGGCCGGCAGCCAGGAATATAGGGGTGGGCAGTGGCGAGAGCGCTAGTCCCCAGTAGGGCAGTTCATGACCCCAGGGGGTGTGGGCCATCACAAAGACCACCTCAGTTTGCATGGAAACAAGACAGCTCATTGAGGAAACCTTGCCACCCAGATTTTGTCTCTCTTCTTTGCCATAGTATCTACATATATCCATCCAGTGCTCCGTTTTGCCATCTCAGCCATCAGTACATCATTTTTTATCCGTTCTTCCTTTTTTCATTTCTCCTTTCCAGGGTAGAAGGAAGGATGTGCTTGCTGTTCCTTATCTGCAGCATGACCATCCTGGAGGGCTTATGTGTGTGTTCTCAGAGTTATTGGGAAATGAGAACATCTGAGAACCGCTGCACTCTAGTTCATACTCCCTACACATATCCACCCCGCCCACCACCAATCTAGCAGCCAGGAAACTTCTGCCAGTTGCTACCTTCCCTCCCAGCTGTGGAGAGGATCTCAGCAGCACTCGGTAGCCTCCATCTGCATTCATTTGTCCAGGAGACCGTGGCCACCTGTGTGCAGGGCAGGACTCACAGCAGGGTTGTTGGCCCCGCAGCCTCTTCAAGAATAAAGTCCAAGTCTTCTCCACATACTCAAGGAGCCCTGTTTTACAGGGCACTGGAGAACTAATTAATTTGCAATGTAGAAAGAATTCAGTAACATCTGAAATATTGGCCTCGGGTATCACAGGTCATTGGAAATGGTTTGTGACAAACTGGGGTGGAGGGTGGGGGTGGGGAAGGCAACTCTTTGTCATTCTTGAGTCTCATAAAGGTAGTTCCATTTCTTCTCATCTCCCCACATTCAGCCAAAGAATCCAGATACCTGCATGCTTTTTAGCTTTGCAGGCAGGGCTTTTCTATTCAAACACCAGAAATAACGTGCTTACACAAAAACACATTACATAATGGCTGGTTCTAGAGGTGGAAAGAAATTTTGCCTAGTTTATGTCTTCATACTCAAACAGGGGTTCTTGGAACTACTGTTTACTTCCCACAGTGTCATTTTGAATAGCCATCTCCCTGGTCCCAAAATTATTGCCCTGCTGTTAAGTTGATGGATTGTGACTTTCTAATGTCAAAATAACTGCCTAGGAATTGCCTGTCAGAATGCTGTGACCCATACGGCCAGCATCCCATGATATATATACAAACCTTGCACTGCTGGCTTTATGTTTGGCTTGGCAGTATTTAAAGCAGGGTTTACTGGTCAAGTTAAAACTTGACCTAAAGAGTGATTTCAGTGTATGCTTAACTGTGCATAGGGGGGTTTTCTGTGATTTGCTTGATAAACTTATGTTAGACATTAGATGAACTCACACTTTAAAAGCTTAACTCTTATTTAGGGGAGAAGGTCAGCATAACTGAGATTTTTAAAACGTAAATCCACCCTGCTGAAAGATAATCAATCTACCCTGCTTCACCAAAGCCTTTCTTTAGGTAGAGAAAAGCAAAATGACTACATTTACATTTTGTTAAAATAAGCAGCTAAAAAAAAAAGACTTTTTTTGTTTTAATGAGCAAGGTGAAAATGCTTTGGGAATGGAGTTAAAATTAGAAAAAAATTTAAAATGATAGGGACAACTTTGTGGTCATGAAGTTCTCATAATCTGAAGACAGTTTTGTAAGGAAGGCCTCAATAATTTGGACTAATTGTGGAGAAGAACAGTCTGAATTAATCAAAGTTAGCGGTGTGGAGAGTTTTAAAGAAAACTTAACTTCTTTCAAGTCTGGACAGTGATAAATGGCCATGGATAAATATACCTACTATACATTCTCAACCTCTTAATCACAATTCTGAAATCCAAAACACCCCACCAACCAAAATTTTTTTTGTATAAATATTTTGTGGCAAAACCTAATGGGAGGCTATTTATTTATTGTCTTTATTTATTACAACAAGGGGTGAAATTTATGCATTTTGTTGCAGAACTATCAGTGTACTTGACTATGAAGTGTTGCTTCAGGCCCACTGGGATGTTACATAAAATACGTTTTATGCACCATATTGTGGTCCTAAAATGAGAAAGAAGTATGAATCCCAAATTACATCTGGCTCCAGGGGGTTCAGATAAATATTGTGAATCTACATTTATTTTAGTAATCTGCTAAATGCAGTGCTGGGAGCAAGGACTCTGAAGCTACATTTGAGGATCTTAAAGTTCTGGAGTATAAGAGTCATGGGTTCTTATAGAACATTTCATCTGGGATAATAAGATTGGAGTGTGAAAGGAAAAAATGAAAAGAAATTTCTGAAAGACCAATCCGGCAGCAGATTACTGAATCATTGGAGAGGATTGGGGGCAAATGACAGGAGCCTAGCCGGGATCCTCTAGTTCCAGGGCAGCTTTATTAATGAGGGCCTGAGTTAGAGAGAAAAAGAGGAGTGGGGTGGGAAAAGCAGACAGAGGATGAGTTGGCTGGTTGGAGACTGGTTAGCTTTGCTAATAAGCACGTTGAATTAGGAAATGTTAGTGGCTGTGCAGAAATAGGGAAGCCAGAAAGGAGACAGCTGGCTTTAGTGACTAGGTAGACAATAATTTGTTGTTAGCGTACAAATGAAAGCCTCAGAATCTTTAGAAATCTTCTCTTTGGTAGTTTAAACACTACTATTAAAAAACTTTCTACCCTTTATTTACTTAGCAAACCTCTTCTTTCAGCAGATAATGCAAAAATAAATGTCAGCCCAGAGAATTCTCTCAGATTCCCAATTAGTAGAGACCATAATTAATGAGATATAGTGTGCCTAGTTCCATTTCCCTTGCAAATGCTGAAAATACATAGCATTATTTCAACAATATATACAACACTGGTATATAGTTATGTACCTTCTACCAATAGGAAGAAGAGTCCAGATGCCTTCAGATTAAGACCACAGGGTAAGGAGGTGCCAGAAGAGAATATCATTTAGGGTATAACAGCTGCTGGGCCAAGGGGATCCATGGTAGCTTCAGCGTGTTGTGCTTGGGTTTCAGGCCTGTTGGAGAAGGAAGCCAGCAGTGAGGGGGATTGCAAAGTAGGGAGAGGTTGGTAGAACTGTGGACTGTGAAGAAATCGAGAATAGCACAGTTAACTAGGCATTTGCCTTCGGCAGATGGCATCTGAAACTCACAGCTGCCACCGTCCCAGAGAAACAGAATAAACACAGAGCTTCACGGTGTCCTGGCTGCGGTTGTTGCCAGTATTTCTAGACTGACTTTCCTGAGAACTAAAGAATGCTCATGTTAGCCAAGACCTAACATTTTCACTTGCTGCGAATGTCTTAGGCAGAGGTAGCATCAGGAATCTTTAATAAAATGATGAGTTAAAAACTGCTGTCACCTTCTGCGGGAGGGATGTGGGGACAAAATATCCTTAGAGCCATAAATAGATTACTGAATGTACCCTGGGTGGTGATGTTGCTGCTGGTGACTTTACAAAAGAAATAAAAGAGCTTTCCTATCATGGGGGAGATAGAAATTACAGACTACGTGTAATTTAATGTACTTTATTTAATTTATAGTTGTCTCACTTTGTGCAAGATTTACATCAATAGAAGAAAGATTCCGAGGTCAGGTGATTTTCAGGGCACGTGGGTGATTCTGTATTAAAAGCAGACCCATTGCCATTGTACCTGCAGCTGTCCCTGTTTCCCATCATCTTACTGTAAGCAAAGGCTGTTAAGAGAAGAATTTATATCCCAGTACTGCTTTTAAACAATGTGGAGCTTCCATTCTGTGTTATTATGATTTTGAAGTCACAGTATGTTTGCTCAGTATTAAGCCAAAAAACAAAAACACAACCAGGGCGGGTGTGAAGGAAAATGTGGGTCTCCATGGAATTATCTCTGAGTGTTTGGAGTCCCCGATGCTTCCGTGTGTTATTTCAGATGCAGCCTGGAGTGAGATGATGTAAAGCACATCTGCAATTATATTCATCAATCCCTTCCCTCATTATTTCCTAACTTGCATTTAAAAAAAAGAACTCATGTTGTTGGTTTTATTTATAATGTACAGACGAGAAAAGATGAACATCGGCACCCCTCACAAAAACAAGCTTTTTTTGGTAGGCAGGGGGAAGTTTTAGTTTCTTTCAGGACCTGCTCTGCCAGTCAGAATTTGATGTTCAATCAAAAGGCTGGTTTGGAATTGTCTGCCTTGTCCCCAGTCTTGTTCTTGATCCATTTTCGCCTCTCTGGTCTGCCTATGAATCTAATATACTGTGTCATATACTTTCCTGAAATCTGAATAAATGATGCCTTGCATTAGAGTGCCACCTGCAACTAGCTCTCAGCCTGACACACTCCTGGTCAGAAGTGAATGACCTCTTTAAGACAGTTGGCTTAAAAAGATATGTCTCAATGTGTGTATGTCACCTTCCTTTGTGTTAAGACTTCCCAACTCACGCCTCGAGAGAGAGAGAGACACATATAAAGCTATCTTGGATTATATTATAGCAAACTATTTTCTTTAATCCATTCTCAAACACAGCAGATTCTTTTTCAATTTAGACAAAGTCATAGATAAACAATAGAACATTGGATGTTGGTGTGTATCGTTTTGTAACTTGAGCTCTTTTGTGATGAGACGAATTCATTTTGTACAGAGAAAGAAGCTAGCAGTTTTCAAGGATCTATTAAATTGTCAGGCACAGGACATATGTCATCTCATTTTTAATTCTGGAAACAACTCATTGAGACATAGGAATTATCCACAATTTACAAATTACTACCTGGAGGTGTAGAGAGATTTAATAACTTGTTCAAAGTCATACAGTTGAGGAGGGGCAGCACAGGAATTCAGACCCAGAACTGCACAGCACATTTTCTCTCTTTCTGCCCTATCTTGCTGCCTGCTAAGTCAGATAATGTGTCACCAGACACTGACCAAAAGGAGCACACCTTCCAGTGTTGCCCACATTTACCGCAGCTGTTGGCATTTTAAGTATTACTGATGCACCGTCTTCTTTTAGCCAGAAATAAAAATTAGTCCTTTAAGTAAGATACTTGAAATAATTTATAAGAAGTACTTACTGTTGATTAACAGAATTCTAATTGTATTCTCTTCTATTTCTATCTTTCCTCTCTTCCTTTAATGTTTTGATATCTAGTAATATCATAGTCACTTGGAACATTTCTTTCAGTTAGGATGTCAGTAGTTTTTAATGGATCATCTGGTTCATAGAAATGGTTTTATGAAGCTGTGTTAAAACTCTCAGTTAGATAAAATAGGTAATGCTGAGTTTAGTGATGATCTGGTCAGCAGCATAGAAGAAACATTTCTAGACTGGGGATCAGGAGAACTTGGGTTTGGTCCTAGCCCAGTTTCCTATAGAAAGAGATGAGAAGGTCTACAAGTTCCTTGCACATCCCCTGTATTAAAAGTTCTGTCATCTTGATATAATTTAGCTCTGTGTCCCCATCCAAATCTCATCTTGAATTGTAATCCCCATGTGTTTGGATCATGGTGATGGTTTCTCCCATGCTGTTCTCGTGATAGTGAGTTCTCACGAGAGCTGATGGTTTTAAGTGTTCAGCAGTTCCTCCTTCATTCACTCACTCTTGTCTGCCTCCATATAAGACGTGCCTGCTTCCTTTTCCGCCATGATTCTGCTTCTTGAGGCCTCCCCAGCCATGCAGAGATGTGAGTCAATTAAACCTCTTTTCTTTGTAAATTACCCAGTCTGGTAGTATTTCTATAGCAGTGTGAAAATAGACTAATACACATCTGTTATGGCACTGTAACTTTAGCCTAGACTCCTTCATTTTCTTTCTAGGGCCAAAACTATATGCTAGCACAGGAGAAAATCAGTCTAGTCTAGGGGCGTAAATTTACTACTAAAATTCTCCCACCTACAGTGAAAGTTGGGAAAGGGAAAAGTCACCATAAGTAGTTCTTGAAAGACACAGTACTGGGGAGAGGTAGTGACTGGGATGGGGATGAGAAGGGCTTTTAGGAAGCTGGGGCATTCTATTTCTTTATCTGATTACTTATTATGTACATAGGTAATTTTGTGAAAATTCATCAAGCTGCATACTTATGATAGTATTTCTGCATTTGTCAAGGCTAATTGGCTTATTTACAAATAGGTAGGGCTAGATGCCAAGTGGACACCTTCAGGCTGTTAATAGGAGTGCACTTTTGCTTCAGACTATGGCAGTGATAATGATGACAACAGTTTTTCAATTATGCCACTTCTAGTTTGCAGGAACATTTCTATTTGTAACACAAACTGGTTGCCCTAAACTAATGACATGTAGGTTGATATATCTTCTCCTGTTGCGTTTCAAATCCAAAAACTATTCCACACTGCTTATGGCATTTCTTTGATGTACTTGCAGGAGATAAGCTATAGTCTGTGCAGCTGTTTACTAGAGGGAGAAAGTTTCGTAGTTATGGATTTTCTTGATCCAGACAATGTTATTTGAGGCTAAGGATTGTGTGCTCCTTGTTAGCCCCATCTGTCCCTCACCAGCCTAGTTTGGTCTTAGAGTATAGGTGTATTTCAAAGGGGAGCTGTTGACTCTATTAGAAACTAGTTGTAGAGAAAGATCTTTCATTAGGCACTGTCACCTATGTGTCTGAGTTAGCTCTTCTCAGTAATTAACTAATTAAATTAAGTTGTCAGCCCCTATAGACCAGCATTTATAGGTTCACACACTAAAGTACAGGCATACTTTTTTAAAGGGTGGTAACCTTTCTAAAGGAGAAATGTGTATCCTGTTTAGATGCCTTACCTGAAGAATCTGTAGAAAGCCACAAAGATAAAGAAAAAAAACTGTGATTGTGTGGCCACGCCCCTTTATCTCTGCCCATATGGTTTGAGTCTGCCCAGATGGGTTGAGTCACTTGGTATTAAAAATAATTATCAACACTTTCATGTTTGTGCTTTTTGGGAAATGGTAGCATCCGAAAGCCCTTATAAAACCCAGATCCAAGTCAAGTGTGGTGGCACACACCTATAATCCCAGCTATTCAGTTGGCTGGGGTGGGAGGATCACTTGAGCCCAGGAGTTTGAGACCAGCCTGGACAGCATAGCAAGACCCCATCTCAACAAAATCCAAATTCCATTTGAGGACTTTGTTTCTCAGGCATAGGTTATCCCCAGGGCTGTGGCCACTTTGGCCTTGGCCTGGTTTCTTCCTCTGAACAGAGCAAATTTATCAAATTTATATGTGCTCACATAATATTCCAAACACCCTTTATAAGGCCTCAGCAGTGCCTGTGGTTGCTTTCTTACTCTTGCGAAGACTATTTAGATGCCTCGAGAATGAATAGTGCTATAAAAGGCCAAATTCTTGAGTATGTGTAATGGATGATGGAGAGTATTTGTTTGAAAATAGCAATGCAGTGACCCTGGCTTCAGTTTGGGACTGGCTAATTCAATCTACAAGGCCTTTTCTGTATATACAATATGTTCTTCCATTCCTTTGCTATCAAAAATACATATTCTCATTTCATGCAATTTCTTCTTTGTGTTTATTTCTTTTCAGGGCAGCAACTGCCCTCTGGTAACCAGGATAGAAAAAAAGAAAAGTAATTCCACTCATAAACTAGACCATCTATTTTCATTCAAACAAATCTATTCTGTATTCCCTTACCTAGGCCAAATGAGTGCCTCTCTGTGGTAAGGAAGACACTCCCACATCACAGCATGGCTGTCTCCTGATGGAGTGATAGGAATGATGGTCCAGGACTTCATTTTTCATTTTCTGCTATTCTCCCTCATTCATTGTGTCTCTCAGCAAGATACTTAGCTTTTCTGTTCTCACTTTATCGTTCAGAAACAAAAGATGTTCACTAGAAATGCAAAAGTGTGGCCAGTCTTTGCATTCGCATGATATAAGGTTCACCACGCCATCCCCAGAAGTTCCATTCAGACATCCCACATCAAGGTCCCTGGAGCTCTTTCAGTCCAAAGGGCTTCAAACTGAAGATGTCATTTCCCCACCTCCCACTTTCTTCATACCACTCCTCCAAAAACATCAATCAATGAATTAAAACCCTCCTCTCCTATTTTTCTGTCTTAATAGATAGCATCATAATCATCACCCACCATGGCACACACCATAAGTTTGGACACCATTTGTTTGGATTCCCCCAGAAGCAGATTGTGAGACAAATTTGGGTGCAATTTTAGGGGTTTTTTTGTTTTGTTTTGTTTTGTTTTCCAAGACAGAGTCTTGCTCTGTCGCCCAGGCTGGAGTGCAGTGGCACGATCTCAGCTGACTGCATCCTCCACCTCCCGGGTTCAAGGAATTCTGCCTCAGCCTCCTGAGTAGCTGGGATTACAGGCAGATGCCACAAAGCCTGGCAATTTTTTTTTTTTTTTTTTTTTTTTGTATTTTTAGTAGAGACAGGGTTTCACCATGTTGGCCAGGCTGGTCTTGAACTCCTGACTTCAGGTGATCCGCCCACCTCGGCCTCCCAAAGTTGCTGGGATTACAGGCGCGAGCCACTGCACCCGGCCTGGTTTTTGTTTGTTTGTGTGTTTTTTAGGAGGTGAGACCAGGAAACACTGGTAGCAAGATGGAAAAATGAGCCAAGCAAAGGAAAGCAGCCACACAGGTTACCAATGTGGCCAACCGGAGATTAATTTCCCTGGGGACCTCTGGGACACAATGTAGGATACACACTTCAGAGTTTCCTACCTCAAGAGTGAGACAGCTGGGATATGTATGCAGCCAGGCATCAGTTAAAGCTGCTCCCAGGAGAAATAGTTCCCCCAATCTCTGGTCTACCATACAGGTGGGCCAACCAGGTTTCAGTGGCCAGAGAAAGCCCATAGGAAATACATGCAGGCACTGGTGGTGGGAAGTAAGGCATTGAAGCCGTGAAGGAAAAGTGATACAGGTTGAGTATCCCTTATCCAAAGTATTTGGGATCAGAAAAGTATTTCAGATTTTAGATTTTTTATATCTAGATAGATAGATAATTTTCATGATACTTACCGGATGACCATCCCAAATGCAAAAATCTGAGAGCATTTCCTTTGAGCATGATGCTGGTGCTCAAAAACCTTCGATTTCTGAGCGTTTCAGATTTGGGGTTTCCGGATTTGGGAAGCTCAACCTGTAACTGGGGAGGGACATGAGGAACAACACTATCTGCTGCACCATCTTTCATTATTACCTCTTCTTCACCCTCCACTTCCATTCAGTTACCATGTCCTTCTACATCGATCCCTCCTCCTAGATATCTCCTAACCCTAACTGCAGTAACTTTTATTCTAGTCTTCATCACTAGTTCTCTGGATTACAGTGGCCTCTGGCTGGTCTTCCTGTCTCCAGTGTCACCCCCTCAAATCCCTGCTCTCCATCCTGCAGTCCGACTGTCTTTCTAGACTGCAGATCTCATCAGGCCACTGCCGGCCAGGGGGGCTTCCCGTTGTCATCAGGATAAAATCTAAACTTTGACTGATGCACATGCACTCGTAAGACTGATTATAATACGGGTCTGTTTTTGCCATAGGTTAAAATGGATCCATTTGCAAAAATAAAATGTACAATAAAGACTTTTATAAATAGAATTGGTCTCTGCCTAATGCGGTGCTCACACTGCATTAGTCCCCACTCATCCTCAGGGGATACATTCCTAGACCCCTAGTGGAGGCCTGAAAACACAGATGGTAGCAAACCCTAGAAATACTATGTTTTTTCTTATACACACATACCTATGATGAAGTTTAATTTATAAATTAGGCACAGCAAGAGATTAACAATAATAATGAGATAGAACAATTTAATAACAACATACTATAATAAAAGTTATGCGAATGTGGTCCTTCTCTCAAAAGATCTTCTTGCACTATACTCACTCTTCCTGTGCTGATGTGAGATGATGAAATGTCTACATGATGAGATGAAGTGAGGTGACGGACAGCTGCTGTGACGTAGTGTGAGGCTGCTACTGACCTTCTGACACTGTGTTAGAAGGAGGATCATCTGCTTTTGGTGATCCTGGATCATGGAACCATGATAATGTTGATAGATGTCAGGAGCAGAGGATGTCAGTGACTAATGGGAGTTTAATGGAATGCCGGACAAAGGGGTGACTCACGTCCCAGGTAGGACAGAGTGGGATGGCAAGTGATTTCATCAACTTGGAACAACACGCAATTTTTTTTAACTTATGAAATGTTTATTTGTGGAATTTTCCATTTAATATTTTCACACCACAGTTGACAGTGGGTAATGGAAATCTTAGAAAGCAAAACCACAGAGGAGGGGACGACTGTCCCATGAAGTAACTCTCCTTTTAGAATAAAATGGTTTAGGTCAGGCGTGGTGGCTCATGCCTATAATCCCAGCACTTTGGGAGGCCGAGGAGGATGGATCACCTGAGGTCAGGAGTTTGAGACCAGCCTGACCAATACAGTGAAACCCCGTCTCTACTAAAAATACAAAAGTTAGCTGGGCGTGTTGGCGTGCGCCTGTAGTCCCAACTACCTGGGAGGCTGAGACAGGAAAATCTCTTGAACCCAGGCGGCAGAGGGTACAGTGAGCCTAGATCACGCCACTGCACTCCAGCCTGGGCGACAGAGCAAGACACCATCTCAAAAAATAAATAAATAAATAAATAAAAATAAAATGGTTTACCTTGACAGTAGAAAGATTGCAGGGCTGTATTCGTTTTTTTCACCTTAGATGCTAGAGCTGATTGCCAACCACTAAAGAAATTTTAAGGCATTTCTGGAAGCAGAGAGTGGGAGATGGAGGCACAAGAAGACTTTAGATGGTTTGATGTGAGAGTCCAATACTTAATATGAAAACTGAAGACTGATTTTCTCATGTGATAATAAATCTCCCAGTCATAAAAATTCCCTCTGTCATTAGTCTCATATTAAAAAGCTTGGAGTTGCCAGGTGCAGTGGCTCACACCTGTAATCCCAGCATTTTGGGAGGCCAAGGCAGGCAGATCACCTGAGGTCAGGGTTTCAAGACCAGCCTGACCAACATGGTGGGATCCTGTCTCTACTGAAAAAATAAAAAAAAATGCAAAAAGTAGCCATGTGCAGTGGCGCACACCTGTATTCCCAGCTACCTGGGAGGCTGAGGCAGGAGAATCGCTTGAACCCAGGAGGTGGAGGCTGCAGTGAGCTCAGACTGTGCCACTGCACTCCAGCCTGGGTGACAGAGTGAGAGTCAGTCTCAAAAAAAAAAAAACCTTGGAGTTACTTCAAGTAGAATTTTTTTCCCATCTCTGAGCTAACAGATGTTTTAAAGAACCTTTCTTATCAAATGAGCTTCTTTTCAAATATAAATTATTTTAGTGATGGCCAGTTTTATATTTTGATCCCAATAAGGCAAAAGTTCACATTGGAGTCTCTCATCAATACTTATGGTAAACTGTGTATGAGACAGATTTAAATTCAGGCCTAAATCACTAAGGAATTTGGGCAGCCCATGAAAAGGTTATATCTGTATTTCTTTTAAATGATTAAAAAATTGTGCGTGGTTTTTCCCTCTTGCTTGGGAAACATATCCCACAAATCTCCTGGCACTTCCAAGGTCTTGCACATGAAGAGAGAAACAACGTTCTACAGCTGTCAAGCTGCACACCTCCCTAGTGGTAGACCTCCTTACCCCTACAAGAAACAACAGAGACGGACCTTACATTTGGAAATCACCACATGTACACAGCCATTTCTGTCCTTAGCTTCCTACACTCTCAAGTGCTTTTGCATTCCATCTCCTCCCAATCTCCTTCTCTGTGTCTACTGTGAGCCATGGTGAGGCTTACATAATGTAATACTTACATGAAATACTCTATTAAAAATATAAACCAGAAATGAGGGGCCAGGCGCAGTGGCTCGCCTATAATCCTAGCACTTTGGGAGGTGAGGTAGGCCAAACATTTGAGGCCAGGAGTTTGAGACTAGCCTGACCAACATGGTGAGACCCCATCTCTACAAAACAAACAAACAAACAAAAATTAGCCAGGCATGGTGGTGCATGCCTGTAATCCCATCTACTCAGGAGGCTGAGGTACGAGAATCACTTGAACCCAGGAGGCAGAGGTTGCAGTGAGCCAGGATTGAGCCACTGCACTCCAGCCTGGGCAACAGAGTGAAACCCTGACTCAAAAATAAATAAATAAATAAAGGGAAATGAGTTCTCTTGGTTGCAGAGAAGTATAACACTCCATGTTAGTTTGTGAGCTGAACGTCAATGTCTCGTTCTAGGAATTTAATCTACAAATAGACTTGAGCAAGTACCTTTAAGGGATATGGACAAAAATACACTTTGCAGCATAAAGACCTGAAAACAAACTAAATGCACATAGGTAGGAAACCGTTTTCAATAAACCATGAATATTCAGTGGGAAACTCCACAGCCATTAAAAAAGAATGAAGGAGATCTGTAGGAATCTCTTTGAAAAAATGCCCAAGACATATTGTTAGATAAAAAAAGGAAACACTGGCTGCTGACAACATGCGTGACATGATCCCATTTATGTTTTAAAAAAGAGGCAGTACATTTATGTGTACATAATAGCTTGTATATGCATGGATAATTTCTTAAACTGTGACTGATGATTACCACTGACAAGTGGAAAGGACAGGGATTGGGAGAAGGGGACAGTAGTGAGAGGTATTCTTTTATTTTTGAGTTTATATCCTTTGTTCTATTTTTTCATCAATTTACATTACATTTATAATTTCTAGAAGTTAAAAAAGTGGGAAACTATTGTGCTCAAGTCACTTTTTTTTTTAGAATTGGCCTTTACTTACATAATAATTTGGAGCCATAATGAATAATCTCTAGATCAAGTAAACTGCTAAAAATATAAAGCAATAATTCCTAGCCGTCTTCCTTCAGTAAGCTCCCCTAACCAGAAGCCAGAGTTAAATGAGTTTTTCATACAGTTTGTGAAACTGTAAAGCAGGTTACAGATCCACATGAATGGTATGATACCATGATTTGTAAAACAGTGGGCATACAGGAAAAAAAGAGCAGAAAGAATAAATCTAGAAATGTTAGCTTTTCCTCAGTTTAGTTGGCATGTCAGGTAATTTATACTTATATTTTATGAATTTCCATTTTTATAAGAAGTGTATGTTATTTTCATAATCATGTAATTGCCTGATGGGTCCTTCCTGCCTGCTGCACAGACAAAACCAATTCACTGAGACCCTGTTATTGCAGTAAAGAGTTTAATTAACGCAGGGCAGCCTAGCAGGAGGACTGGAGTTATCATTCAGATCAGTCTCCCCAGAAACTCAGAGCCCAGGGATTTTATGGATAATTTGGTGGGTAGGGGGCTAGGGAATGGGTGCTGCTGATTGGTTGGAGATGAAATCATAGGGGTATAGAAAATGGTCCTCATGTGCGGAGTCTACCTCTGGATGGGGGCCACAGGACTGCTTGAGTTGAGTCATGGGTCTGGGTGGGGTCAGTCAGTTGCCAGAATGCTGTCTGAAAAACATCTCAAAAGACCAATCTTAGGTGCTACAATAGTGATGTTATCTATAGAAGCAACTGGGGAAGACACAAATCTTGTGACCTCTGGCCACGTGACTCCTGAGCAGTAAGGAATTATAGAAACCACCTACATTTTAGAATTCAGACCCTTCTCATAATCCTAGTCTTGTGGACTTTTATTAGTTTTCGGTCCCTGAGCCAGGAGGGCATTAGTTTTGGGGAGGGACTATTATCATCTTTGTTTCAAAGTTAAATTGTAAACTAAATTCTTCCCATGGTTAGCCTGCCCTAGGCCCAGGAATAAGCAAAGGCAGCCAGTCTGTGAGGCCAGAAGCAAGAATGGAGTCAGCCATGCTAGACTTCCCTCACTGTCATCATCTTTGTAAAGGTGGTTTCAATCAGAAAACACCAATAAGTTAGTTTCATTTTGAACAAAGGAGAAAATATCTTGTATATTCTCATACTGAATGCTCAACACCAACTCTCTCTGGAAGTTTCTATCATGAGGGTATTCCTGGAGCTCTGGACAAAATCCACTTTGGCAGAACCACATTTAAATATGATGCTTGGCTGGGCACAGTCGCTCACACCTGTAATCCCAGTGCTTTGGGAAGCCAAGGCAGGAGGATTGTTTGAGGCCAGGAGTTCAAGACCAGCCTGGGCAATGTAGCAAGACCCCGTCTCTGCAAAAAATTTAAAAATTAGCCATGTATGGTCGTGTATGCCTGTAGTCCCAGCTACTTGGGAGGCTGAAGCAGGATTGCTTGAAGCCAGGAGTTCAAGGCTGCAGTGAGCGATTAATAAGATCAAGCCACTGCACTCCAGGCTTGGTGTCAGAGAGACACTGCCTCTAAAAAATAAAATTAAAAAACAAATAAATACATAACTGTGACTCCAGAAAAATGGTAGACCTAAAAGCAGCTAAAGTAAATGGAGACATTTTCAGATGAAAATGTTGGGAAAAAATCTCGTAAAGGGGTATTTGCAAAGTAGAACTCCTCTTTAAGGTATCAAAGTGCTTCAGACTAAGGAACACTGTTTGAATGTTCTGCGTTTATCGGTACCTACTACCTTCATAATTTCCCCATCCTCTGTTGTATGCACTCTACAGAACCTCTTTCCTATCGGGGCTTTCCAGTCAAAATGACTCATCCAGCTGCAGAATCTAGTTTCTCCGCCCTAAGGATCTAGGAATGAGTCACTCAAATGAGTTGCTTCTTTTTTAACTTCAATGGAATTAGGCTTGAAAGATTCATGATGGGGGAGGGTCCTGGGAAAGGGGCCTGTGCTGAGGTTATCAAGGAAATCAGCTGTATTATAAGAATGGGAAAGAAGCCAGGAAACGGGATAATGAGGGAGTGGGATAGCCTGGAGGTAGAATGATTTATAAAAAAAAGATTAGATCCAAATTCTGGCTGTCTTTGTTGGAGTATGGAGGCAGGAATTAATTGGTTATGTGGATTGTAGGTAACCATTTTGTGGCAAGATGACTTAAAAGGTAAGATGACTCATCCTAATTATTTTTTTTTTGCTCACTAATTTTCTATGTACTATATAGGCACTTGCACCCACAGAAAAACAAGGGGAAAGTTTACGCAGGAAAAAAAAAAAATTGTGTACTCTTGCAAATGCTTTTAACATGTAGGCATGCTTTCGGTATGTGAAAGTTATTTCTGACACTATTTTTGGTCAAATTGTTTTTCATTTTTATGAAAATGTTAATTTTTAAAGCACTCTGGTCTATCTCCCAACTGTTACTTTTATCACTCGAAAATGTGGTATTTTAAAAATATCATCACTGGTGTCATACTAAGACTTGCCATGCCTTTCATAGTAATTAATGTTTTTTGTTTTTTGGTTTTTTTTTTTTTTTTTTTTTTTTTTAAAGCAGCCTGGCACAGTGGCTCACGCCTGTAATCCCAGCACTTTGGGAGGCCGAGGTGGGTGGATCACGAGGCCAGGAGTTCAAGACCAGCCTGGCCAAGATGGTGAAACCCCGTCTCTACTAAAAATTCAAAAATTAGCCGGGCGTGCTGGTGGGCGCCTGTAATCCCAGCTATTTGGGAGGCTGAGGCAGAGAATTGCTTGAACCCAGGAGGCGGAGGTTGCAGTGAGCCGAGATGGCGCCACTGCACTCCAGCCTGGGTGACAGAGTGAGACTCCGTCTCAAAAAAAAAAAGCACTGGGACATGAAAAAGAAAAATGAAAGTTATATTTGGGTGATGATGGGAACTCTGATTGAGGGTTTTAGTTTTGTTTCCCCCTACCACCACCTTGTCTCTAGTCTTCTAGTTTTCTATAATGAACATGAAACACTTCTATAAAGAAAAATTAAATGATTAGAGGGAGTAAGATGTCAAGGAACAAAGGTAAGATTCATGGTGCTCTGAGTTAATAGGCTGTAAGCTTAATAATTATGGTTATACACAGGATAGGTCTTTGTCAGAGACTGCTAAACATCTTATACAACAATCTTGTGTAAACAACAATGGTCAGGAAAAGACTCCCCAGAAGGTGAAATTCCAACAAATTTTGGCAGAGTCATTTCAGAAACGTTAAAGTTACACATCCTGTAAGTTATTAATAAAGAGCTGTGAAATCCTTGTATGAAATACGACTATGATCACAGTCATTTCCATTTGGAGGTTCACGAAGCTTACTCAAGGAATGATTGAAGTTTGAGGGTGGTTACTTATTTTTAACCTTGCAAGGGAGATTCATGAATTAAATTAATCTTAGGGCACGAGGTATGATAGAAGAACTGCACGCCATTTTCTCTATGTTGGTTGTTGAAAATAGAATGTTCAATGGGACAGTCTGTTGTACTGTCTCATTGCATCATTGGTCTCATAAGTATCAGTGACTTAGGTATAATTAATAAAATAATAGCTGCTGTGGGAGGGTATTTTCAGTCATTATATCAAAATGTATAATAAGCATTCTAATTTCTGTTATATCTGTTTAATTTCCTAACAAAGGAATTCAGTTAGAAAAAGGATATCAGTGGCTCCTGACAAACCTGTCCTTAACTTTCCCCTTAGATTATTTTCATTCTTCTCTGCCAGTGTCAAAGAACACAGAGATGTTGCAGAATGAGGATTAAATTTAAAAAGGGATCTGAGTATCATTAAATATTTGATGAGCAGTATGAGAAGATTGTGAGGTGTGCATATCACTGGGGTGAAAAGAAAGTTCATTCATTCATGGCCCAGCACAATGGCTCACGCCTGTAATCCCAGCACTTTGGGAGGCCAAGGCAGGTGTATTGCTTGAGCTCAGGAGTTCGAGACCAGCCTGGGCAACATGGCGAAACCCCATCTTTACCAAAAATACAAAAAAAAGTAGCTGGGCCTGGTGGCGTGTGCCTGTGGTCCCAGTTACTTGGGAGGCTGAGATGGGAGGATGGTTTGAGCCCAGGAGGCAGAGGTTGCAGTGAGCCCAGATAGCGCCATTGCACTCCAGCCTGGGCAACAGACCCAGACCCTATCTCAAAAAAAAAAAAAAAAGTTTATTTATTCAGCATACTTATTGAGCAGCTTTTGTATGCCAGGTACTTCTTAGGTCCTGGGGAACAGCAGTGAATAAAACAAAGCCCCTGTCCTCATGAAGTATACACCCTAGAGGGGGAGGCAGACAATAAACTAGTATTATTATATGTAACATCATGAAAAAAAATAAGCAAGGGAAAGAGGGGGTTTGGGAAGGGGTCACATAAGGTAGAATGGTCAGGAAAAGACTCCCCAGAAGGTGAAATTCAAGCAGCTACCTGAAGCAAGGGTGGGAGGGAGTCCTGTATTGCCTCGTGGGGAAGAGAGTTCACGTAAAGGGAGCAACAAGGTCCTGACATAAGGGTGAGCTTGACCGGGGAAGTGACAGCAGGAAGGGAGGTGAGGCCGGAGGGGAGGGAGGGAGCCGGCTCCCAGGTCATCCGAAATAGCATGGACTTGGGCTTTTATTGCAAGTATGCCAGGAGCCATTGGAATGCTTTGAGCAGAAAAGTGACATGATCTTACTTCCATTTAACTCTTTCCTGTTTAATCTTTAAAGCCCAAATAATGTCCTCTGAAAGGCTTAATGGGAACAGAGAGGCCCTGCATAGAGATAAAAGAGGCAAAGGAAGGTAATTTGCTGAGCAGAATTTTTATAGTGGATGGAATCTGTGCATGTTCCTTTAATAATTAGTTAATTATTGATGGTGAGTGTTGCCCAATATTTTTCTCATTAAGTTATCACAGAGGGATTATATTTTGTTACATTTGGTTGAAATTTGGGGATTTTTTTTCCTAATCAGTTAAAAATGACTATCTAGATATTTAACTGAATACTTACGGGAAAAAGTCTACAAAACTTGTTCTAATAACAAAAAGAAGGGCTCAGAAAGTTAAAGAACATGAAACCAGGATTTTTTTTTTAGAGACAAATCCATTATTTAGAATTTCTTCTAGAAGAGGGAATGCCTTCATCAGAAAGGTGAATTTTACTTCACACAAGAATTGCTCCAGCATTATTTATAAAGAGATGTGTCAGGGAACTATGACTTCTCCAATAAAACTGCAAATTACTCCAACAGATGCATATAAAACATGCCTAGAGGCTGTTGTGTATTTGTATTTTGCCAGTACTGCCATTGAAGAGGTGATTTACAATCCTAAAGCCACCAATGATGGCATTTTCTAAATGTTATATCAAATTATATTGTGTAAGACAGTAACATCTGTCACTTAGAATGGAATTCTTAAATATTTGTTTTATAAATGTAATACTGACAATCAAAAAAGCTCATGTTTGCTAGTACATAATAGGCATCTTTTGGAAGGAGGGATTTGCCCTGTCCCCACTCATGGAAATAGTACCTAATGAGAAATTTATTTGCCTCCCTTACTTAGAAACACTACTAAATATTAAACCATCAAAAACCTGGTTACTAAGTAAAATGACCACAGCCACTGAAGGGTTCAGGTTCAAGATGAGTTTTCAGCTAAATGTACCAGTTCCCACCTACCTTCAATAATCTTCAGATGTCAAAATCACTTTTTAAAAAGATTTTCTTTGTTACTCATAATATCTGAGGAAATGTAGATTCTTCATAGACTTTTCAAGACTTGGATTATATAAACCCATTGTTCAGCTAGATGTTTGTTTTCAATGTTTTTTAGCCACCAGAAAAAAGTAAGTGATTATCTAGTCTAGACTTGTTCTTGTACCATTCTTCAGCCAAGCTGTTCAGAGGCAGTTTGCTGAGATAGGGAGTGAGATAATATGTTTCAGTGAAAAAATAGGCAGTCCACTCCTTGCTGGCAGGCTATGAGGTTGATTACTTAATGCCTGAGCCAGAGAGTGAGTCCAAATTACAGTTTCCTCTGGAATGATGCAAGCTTCAAAATTCACTGGAGTGGGGAGTAGAGGGTGGAGAGAGGAGAAACCTTTACAAGTGATTGGATTACATCAATTTTCACTTCTGTGTGTACACACGCATATATATATGCGTTCATTTCCTTTTGGCATGTAAGAGTAAACTAGTCAAGATTTCTAAAAGGGCTTTGCTGTTTTTAATAGAAATTTCCACCGAAGAGACTTTAGAGTTAAAAAATTCTTGGTTGACTGAAATGAACAGATTGCTATCTGGCAATGGTGGCCCCTCTTCTGGGTTGCACAAGCATATACCAGAATAAGTTATAACAAAAAAAAATATGCAGTTAGGGTAAACTACATTCATTTTGAGGAACTGAATTCTTTTTGTATGCATAAATAACCCAACCAGGAGGATCTGGTGTGCTTAGCACACTCTGAATGCGTTTAAGTCATTTTCATTTGATTGGAGAACTGGGATAAAGTTGGAGTTTGGCCTTTGGGAAATCATTACTGGCTCAAGCTAAATGATATTGCCAGCTCTATTAAAGTTCTACAGTCTTGGGGAGTCATATACACCAATTTATAAGGAATCCTTTGATCAATTGGAAAAACTCCTCTCCGCCTAAAATGGAGGAAGAAAAGATGTCTCCCTGGTCAGATTGTGTGGTTGATGTTCTCAAGATGATGATATTAGCTCTGTGCCTCTCAGACTATATCCATGACAGTTTCTAAATCCTTTTGCAAACAGCTAGATTCCAACATGACTGCCTTTATTTGTGCAAATGAAGAACTAAGAATGATCCTGATACACTGTTTGCTAGCAAAGATGTGATTTCCTTAGCCTCTTGGTGGTAACCAGCTTGAGCTCATTTTCTTTTTCAAATTGCTGAGTTTAATGGGATTAAAGAGATCTCTAAAGAAGGAATTTTAAATCTGCACTAGGAAAAGGATATTTGTCATTGTTTAGTTTTGGTTTTAATAGACTTGGACTCTTAAGATCCTTTGTCATAACAAAGTAGGCGAAATGATGTACTGAGTTGGTGGCTTTTAAATTTTTTTGAAGAAAACCCAGATACAGTTTTACCTGTTTATATGTGTGTATGCATATGTGTGTGTTAAATAACAATGCAAAATATATAGAGATAGGTGTTTAGGTAAAGTAGATAGGTGATGATAGATAGGAGGGAAAGAAGGAGAGAGGGAGAGAGGAAGGAAGGAAGAAGAGAGGATAGTTACAGGTAACTGAAACAATCCTCACACATGTACCATGTCTGCAATTTTTTAATCTATCCTATTTTATTTCACTCTTTTATTTTTTTATTTTTGTGAGACAGGGTCTCACCCTGTCACCTGGGCTGGAGGGCAGTGGTGTGATCTCGACTCACTGCAGCCTCAATCTCCAAGGCTCAAGTGATCCTCCTGCCTCAGCCTCCAGAGTAGCTGGGGCTACAGATGCATACCACCTTGTCTAGCTAACTTTTTAATTTTTTTTGGTAGAGATAAGGTTTCTCCATGAACTCCTGGGCTCAAGCTATTCTCCCGCCTTCGTGTCCCAGGGTGCGGGGATTACAGGCGTGAGCTACTGCGCCCAACTTATTTAAAAGTCACCCTTTTAAAAAATGTTGGTTGAGATCCACTAAATCAATTTTATGATCTGCTGGCGGGTCACAACCAGAAATTTGAACATCACTGGGCTAGCCAGTAAGAAAGCCTGGAGTCCCTCAGGAAGACCTGAGAACTCCCTCACGCACCCCTCCTCCCACCTTTGTGCCAGCTGCTTTGGTTTTGACTGAACAGGCTGGTTCGTGCCAAACACCTTGTGGATCCAAACTCCCATCCTTATTGAGATGATTGGATTGTTCCTGAACCAGACCTTTGAAGCTGTGCCCAACAGGAGTGAAAACAAACAAAACAAAAAGAATCAAGCCTTTTCCCAGTGTAGTCTGGTGATACTCTGCTTTGTATCTGAGTGGAAAGAGAAAGTAATGGTGTTTTACATTTGAGTGAATCTCGCTGAAGAACAGTGTCTCTGAAATGCTTTTCAGAGTCTTAAAGTAATGATAAAGTGAACTTAAGTGGGAGGAAAGAGAAGAGATTTTTTAAATTCTGCATTTAGCCATTTAATTGAACTCTTAGAGTTCTTAGTATCTGAAACAAGTCTTTGGTTATGCACTTTCACAGATATAGGTAACTATGACAATGCCCAGCCTTCATTCTTATTCGGTGTATTAGATAAGGGACAAATGACCCTCTCTCCCCAGTATGTTGCCTTTGATTTCCATTTTCTAAAATGATCTTTTCCTATGAATAGCAGATCCACCTTCCTGCCCTCCCCACCCTCCCTGCCATGAGTGGTAGAATGCTCGTGTTGAAATAATGGAGCTTTTGGTTGCTGGCAGCAATCAGCTAAGCTTTTAAAAGCATACGTATTGAAAGGGAAAAGAAGCTGTGTCTTGGATTCCACCCACTCCAGAAGTCAGCAAAGAGAAAATTCTCTCAATTAAAACATAATGTAATTTCCATCCCACCCTTGGGGCATTACTTCTGCTAATGTTGATGAAAATGAACATCAAATTGATTGGCTTCCCACGCCCTGACAATCATTAATTATGCCAAAGGTGCTGGGGATGAGTGTAGTGATTTGAAAGAAACACAAGTTGACAGCTTCTTCCTGACTCTAGAGTCCCATCTCAGGACAGGTGACGGGCCTGATGTATCTTTTTAGAGTACACTTCTTCCCCACTCTCTCTAACAGGAAAGAGATTTTGAGGATTTTATTTGCTTTGAATTAGCTGATGCCATGGAATGTAGAAAGGTTTCCGTCAAAACAGATTCAGTGCTGCCTGATGGGGATATCAAGGTAGAAGAACATGATAATGGGGCTTTAAAAGCTTACATATTTGAAAATGTCTGCAAATGATTTTCTCTTTATTATACATATAAAATATCTGAACATCTGCAAGTACAGTGCTAGCAACATACAATTGCTAACGGAACTGGAAGTTTAACAGGTCAATGGTCTCGATTCTGAAAGGGTCAAATTCCCTACTACCATTAGAGATTCTATAAAAGAATCCTATTCATACATAGAGGAATTTTTTTTTTTTACTTCACATAGGCAATTATTTCCATCTTAACCTTGGATAGAGGAAGTTGGACTAATGGTTAAATGTGCTTGGAATTATGCCTATGACTTTTTTACTACCTTGTGAATTTTCTTATTGAAAGCTCAGTGAACTTTTTAATTTAAAAAATAAGAATTAGCTCATGCTCCTTGCCCTCGGTAATCACCAGGGCACCACTATCATCCAAAGTACATTAAGGACCTACCTGCCTGTATCCCTACTAGAATTTAAATAGTCATAGATTCTGCTTTCTCAAAATCTGCAACCCAGGATACATTAGATGTATGGCTCTCAACTGGGAGGTATTTTGCCCCCAAGGGGACATTTGGCAGTGTCTGGTGTTACTTTTCATTGTCTTAACTGGGGGAAGTACTGCTGGCATCTTGTAGGTGGAAGCTGGGGCTATTAAACATCCTACAATCTACAATGCACAGCACAGGCCCCACAGTAGGGAATTATCAGTCAAAAATGTCAGTAGTGCTGAGGTGGAGAAACACCAAATTGTGTTGGCAGATGTGTACATAAAGGGCATGTTAAAACTAAGACTCAGTGACCAGCTGTACAGGTTGGGTACAGTGGCTCACACCTGTAATCCCAGCACTTTGGGAGACCGAGGCAGGCAGATCACTTGAGCTCAGGAGTCTGTAGTCTTAACTACTCGGGAGGCTAAGGTGGGAGGCTTGCTTGAGCCCGGGAGGTAGAGGTTGCAGTGAGCTGAGATCATGCCACTGCATTCCAGCCTTGGCGACAGAGCGAGATTCTGTTTCCAAAAAAAAAAAAAGGACCGGCTATCCAGATGAAATGATACTGCTTCACTGTGTTTATACATGTATTTCTGGAAACTTTTCAAGTTTCTAACTTACAGTTTGGTTACTTAATAGCTCTATTAATACTGGTGCTTGTTTTATAAAAGACAACTGGACAACTGTGACATGCAATTTCATTGTAACAGTGGCCTGGAAAATAAGCATCAAACATGATGGAATCTTGCTCATGAATTATTGAAATCTCAAGAAACAGAACATATGCATTATAGAGCAGGGGTCCTACTCTCTATAAACTAACTAAGCATACTTTACATGAAAAAATTATTGTATGTATTAGTTGTGATAAAATTTTGATGGCTGTAAAAAAAGGCCAAAATAGCAATGGCTTAAATAAGGTAGGAGGCGATTTCTCTTTTTATGTAACAGCCAGAGAGAG
Organism: Pongo pygmaeus; assembly: GCF_028885625.2. Classification (NCBI taxonomy): domain Eukaryota; kingdom Metazoa; phylum Chordata; class Mammalia; order Primates; family Hominidae; genus Pongo; species Pongo pygmaeus. The sequence goes on along the minus strand of NC_072376.2, from coordinate 158,687,458 downwards.
TATAAGCAGTCCAGAGCTGATGTGGCGGCTCCAGGCACTAAGGCTCCTTCTCTCTTGTTATCCTGCCATTCTTGGCTTACATCTTCCATCTTATGGTCTACTATGGCTGCTCCTGCTCCCACCATCACATCCACATCCTAAAGAGCAGGAAGGAAGTCGAGGGCATGACCCTCCTTTTAAGGGCATGTAACACATCACTTCTGGTCACACTGTTGTCTAGAACTTGATCACATGGCCGTACTTAGCTGGTAAGGAGATTGACAGTGTTTTGTTGGGCAGCCACGTGCCCAGCTAAAACTCGGGGGGTTCCTTTATTAAAGGAAGGAGAAAAGTATGGATGTTGGAGGGCAGCTAGCAGTCTCTGCTCAGATGTCTGGTTTTAGGTTAATTCTTTCAGGTTAGCCCAAAGACTCGTTAATAATTCCAAATGGCCTTTGGTCAGGATAGAGTTCACAGACTGTGACAGTGTCTGATGGCCTGTTATTTTACTCTGTTACATTAATCCTGAATAGTCAGCCTTCTGTGCCAGACTTCCTTATTTGTAAATTGCTAGTAATACCTAACTCATAGGCTTATGGTGAGGATTAATGATGTCATATATATGTTACACACTCAGAACAGTCCCTAGCACATAGTGAGCTCCACTAAGAGCTATAAATATAATTGTTATGGGTGATTGCTGTGCCCGACTAGCTGATTTGAGCCTTAACTTATTCAGCACATAAATGTCTGTTAATTTCATTTGGTTGGTAAATCTCAATATTTGTTGCTCTGATCTAATTTGGAGTTGTAGCCACAACCCCACAACCCCACAACCCCAATAAAGTATCAAAACGGGAGATCTGCTTTGAATATGAAGATAATGCTAAATTGGAATTGATGTGGGCATGAACCAGTAGACTGCCAGCTTCTTACATCAGAACATTGGTGGCCAAGCTAGAAATTCAGTGTAGTTGTCAACTTTAGATAACATTGCCTCGCATTCATCTGTTTCTCAACAATGTCAGGGATTTCTGGTTTGGCCCCATAGAGATCATTAAATTTGTGAACATTCTTTCTTTACTTCTCAGTAAAGACATTTACAAACTCACAGTGGAAAAAGTGCAACTCAGATTTGCAAATGGCAGTAGCTCTCTCACCTTTTACATTATTTCAGATTTCAACATCATGTAGCAGATAACCTTCCCTGAAATTCTGCCTCATCAGTTCTAATATTTAACATGGCTAAAGATAAGGTTAGAACATCTTTTTAAAAATTATTATTATTGTTATTATTATTATTATTGAGACAAATCTTGCTCTTGTCACCCCGGCTGGAGTGCAATGGCATGATCTCAGCTCACTGCAACCTCCATCTCCCGGGTTTCAAGTGATTCTCCTGTCTCAGCCTCCCGAGTAGCCAGGAATACAGGTGCACGCCACCACACCTAGCTAATTTTTGTATTTTTAGTAGAGACGAGGTTTCACCACATTGGCCAGGCTGGTCTTGAACTCCTGACCTCAGGTGATCTGCCCGCCTCAGCCTTCCAAAGTGCTGGGATTATAGGCGTGAGCCACTGTGCCCAGCCAGAACATCTTTAAATTTCCAAGCATACATATACATGTAGAGAAAATCCTCTATTGACGTCAGGGTAGCTTGGCCCCTAAACCACACATATTCATTCTTAGGTCATTTCGTACTTTTTACTAGTGTAAATTTTGAAAGCAGGGCAATATCTTACTTGCTTGTAAAGTGACAGAAATGCAAACCATATATATTGCTTGAAAGGAGCAGGCTGTCTTTTCTATAGGTTATAACCCACTCTCATGTGAACATGAAGTCCGTGGAGGAAGCCACACTCCAGTATGCAAACCTCTGTCTTGCTTTTCTTCTCAAAAAGTTTCTCGAAGTCCCTTTGGTCCTCACAACATGAAACTTAGTAGGATGATTCTGTATCCATTTAATCTTAAATTTGGTGAGGGAGAATGATGGTGATTCATTTGGCAATTCATATTATTTTTATCAACAGAAAATGATAAAACAATTCCATATAATCATATGGAAATGAACATTATTCAGACTGACTTGGGTCAAAATATTTTCTTGGCTGGCTAAAAATGTAAGCACTCAGAGGGAGTGAGGGTTTAGCAACAATACAATGAGAATTTCCAGAATAAATCATTTCCATTTATACCACAGAAGCTTTAGTCTTTTAAAACTCAACATATTATAGTACAATGCTTAAAAATTATTCAACGACTTGACGAAACAAGCCTTAGAGTGTTAGTTCCTCCAACAAGAAAAACAAGGATTCTACTCATATCATCATTTTCTTTTTAAAATAAATGAATGCAGGAACTAGAAAGGCAGAGAAGGAGCAGATGGGAATGAGAACTGATAGCCTTACATTGGTGAACAAGCTCCAGAGAAGGTCAAGTCCTTTTCCTGTCAGGCAGCTTTTGTGAGTAGGGGAGATTTCACAAACCTGTCCTTGGCATAAGACTCATGTGAGTGACCAGGTGAACAGTTGTAACTTGATAGAAAGATAATCCTCTGGCTGTTATTATAGAAGAGCAGTAGAGGGAGTGTCTGTAAAGGTCAATGTGAAGCTTCCTAAAATAATTTTTCCTAAAGGCAAAGAGTTTACCTTTAAGAGCAAGATCTGAGCTTACTTTGCTCTCTAGTCTCTTCTATCCTACACAGAGGAACTCAAGTTCGGATTCGAGCCTGATAGGATCTGACCTCTAATTTTTCTTTTGGGATATTAAATTATGCTAGAACACCATTGATCATAATTATGGCAGATGTAGTTCCAGAATTGTGTAAGTCAGAGCCACTGGCTCTAAGAGACCAAAATTCTTTGTAAAGCCTTAACACCTTGCCTCTGGTTTGGCGTGACCCCGGGAGCCACCCCCACCCCCCACCGCCCACAGTACATGCATCCAGTACATACATAGTGTATGTGGTTCCCTTTGGTATCTATGAAATGAAGGTAGTACCTACCGCATGGGTTGTTAGGAGGAACAAATGAGGCCGGGCATGCTGGCTCATGCCGGTAATCCCAGCATTTTGGGAGGCCGAGGCTGGTGGATCACCTGAGGTCAGGAGTTCAAGACCAGCCTGGCCAACATGCTGAAAGCCCGTCTCTACTAAAAATACGAAAAATTAGCCGGGCGTGGTGGCGGGCGTCTGTAATCCCAGCTACTCGGGAGGCTGAGGCAGGAGAATTGCTTGAACCTGGGAGGCAGAGGTTGCAGTGAGCTGAGATCGTGCCACTGCACTCCAGCCTGGGCAACAAGAGCAAAAGCCCTGTCTCAAAAAAAAAAAAGAGGAACAAATGATATAATTTATGTAAAGTTCTTAGCAAAGTGCTTGACTCATCATTAGCTATCAGTAAATTGTATTATTGCTGTCACCGTGTTTCTTGCACAGGGGTTAAGGTAGATAAGAGAGGAGTGACACCAAATTTTCAAAATTGGTTAGAAATTTGATTTGCAAATGACCAAATAAGGTCTCCCTTCCACCCTTCCCCACCAACAATTCACTGCTCCTTGCTCCGCTAACCTAACCTCTCTCTACCCCAAACTCTCACTCTTCCCAGTGTTCCCAGTTTCATGTACATCCTTCCAGAGATATTTTATGCACAAACAAGTGGAAACATGTCTGCATGTGTTTGTTTTAGGAACAATTATTCTTCAGCAGCTCTGTACTTGAAAGAGTGAAGAATGTCCTTTCAAGCTGATAATCGAAATGGGGAAATAAAGTAAAAGTTTCTTCCCTCTGTGGTTCCAAATGGCAAGTTTTTCACCCTGTGGAATCAAGTGGTTACATGCTTCCCAAGTTAACAGAATATGAAGGATATTAGCATCGTTTCCGTAGGGTAGACACTGAAACCTGAAAGAATGGTTCAGTGGAGTCACCTGGGATTTATTACTGCTTCTGATAGGCCATTCTATCTCACTGTAGAGACACGATCGTTTAACTATGTGGGCCAAATATATGCGTGCCCAGAATCAACAGCTAGTTCTCTTTTGATATATATTTTATATGATTTATCCACTGACTGGCTCCAAATTAAATTCAAAAGGAATTAGAAGCCTTAGCTGAGGAGCCACTGATAAGATACCCTACTCTGGCTAGGCAGATACAGCAAAGATTTTCAGAAATAGTACAACTGCTTCCACTTCCCTTTTAAATGTTACCTCACACATGTGAATCTAAGGTAGGGATTTAGCTCTTACACGTTCTCTCGTTTAGGGCAAAACGATTGGCTCAAAAGGAAATACTTCTCATTATCGTGTTGCCTAATTCATGCAGTGAGATCCAACACAGAGGAACTGAGGTTCTGATTTGAGCCTGATGGGATCTGACCTCTAATTTTTGTTTTGGGATGTTAGATTATGTTAGAATGCCATTGATTCTTAATTATTGCAGATGTAGTCCCAGAATTGTGTAACTCAGAGCCATGGTCTCTAAGAGATAAAAATTCGTTGTAAAACATAACACCAGCCGGGCACAGTGTCTCATGCCTATAATCCCAGCACGTTGGGAGGCCAAGGCGGGCGGATCACTTGAGGGCAGGAGTTCAAGACCAGCCTGGTCAACATGGTGAAACCCCATCTCTACTAAAAGTACAAAAATTAGCCAGGCGGGTGGTGGGTGCTTTGTAATCCCAGCTGCTTGGAAGGCTGAGGCATGAGAATCGCTTGAACCCGGTGGGCAGAGATTGCAGTGAGCCAAGATCACGCCACTACACTCCACCCTGGGCGATAGAGTGAGACTTAGTCTCAAAAACAAAAAACAAAACAAAACAAAACAAAAAAAATAACATCTTGCCCCTGACTTGGCGTGACCCTATGAGGACGCCCCCAGTACATGGATCTCGAGGGAAGAAGCAGATTCACCTGCTGTCTACCAGCCACTGACTGATTTTTGGGTGGTCTGGCAGGTACATGTGGTTCAGCAGCCTTGGCTAGACAGCAGAGTTTGCCATTTTTCAAAATCTTCACTTTGGAAGAAGAAATAAAGGTGGCAGTCCACTTGAAAGCCCTGTCTTTGAAAACTCACTTTTTAACCCATGGTTTCTTGCCAAACCAATATTTGGGATATGGTGTTATGCAGTGTTTTGTTCTGCTGTGGATGTTACTGGTTTACTTAACAGTAGAAATAGCTCTGTGAATTAGGTCTTGACAAGTAAAAACCTTTTCCACTGGCCTTTACTGGTGTTGGGTATGTATGTGCTATTTTTTTTTTCTTTTGAGACAGAGTCTCACCCTGTCGCCCAGGCTGAAGTGCAGTGGCCTTAACCTCCTGGGCTCAAGCAATTCCCATCCCATCCTATCCCATCCCCACCCCACCTGGCCTCAGCCTTCTGAGTAGCTGGGACTACAGGCACACACCACCACACCTGGCTAATTTTTGTACTTTTTGTAGAGACAGGGTTTCGCCATGTTGCCCAGGCTGGTCTCCAACTCCTAGGCTCAACCAGTCTTCCCACCTTGGCCTCCCAGAGTGCTGGGATTGCAGGCTATGTGTGCTTTGAAAGTGACAAATGTAAATATCTCTAGATGTTCTACCTGACATTATCTCCTGTAAGACTAGAATGTGACCACATTTTCAGCTCAGAAGACACCAACAGGACGTTGAGGCAAATTCACACGCTGAAAAAGCAGCCATACACTGTTGAAATCAGAATGTGGCAGACTTCCAACTGGAGAAGGAGGATTTGTGAGTTCCCATATTAGTATTAAATGCAAAAATCTTTGTTCATGCAACATTAAGGTTACAAATGTTCACAGGCCAAAATCGGGAAATAGCAGAAAATAAGATTCTCATGGTGACATCTGTTCTCCACTCTAGTACACGTTCCGTAAAACAGTGTATGGTTGAAGACCGATTAGTTCTGCAAAGCCTTTGGTATGTAGTGTGATTAAGAACCTGAACCTCAGCATTTGGGGAAGCCGGGGGATGAGGTGAAGAGGGAGCTGAGCTGAGACTGACTTCCCCCCTAGTCAGAATTTCGCTGGAGGACCTTAAGCAAGCAATTAGCTTATCCACATCTCAAGTTCTCTATGAACTAGAAGTAATACTATGCCTTCTTCCAGTTCTCCCTAATTCACCAAAGATGAGGCAAAGATTCTGCTGAGGGAAGGTCTCCAAAGACCTTTTGTGGTTGAACTTTTAACATCAAAGTTAGAGGTAACAGCTTTCTGTTATGGGGTAGGAAAGTGTGATGGTTAATACTGAGTGTCAACTTGATTGGATTGAAGGATGCAAAGTATTGATCCTGGGTGTGCCTGTGTGTGTGTTGCCAAGGAGATTAACATTTGAGTCAGTGGGCTGGGGAAGGCAGACCCACCCTTAATCTGGTGGGTACAGTCTAATCAGCTGCCAGCAAATATAAAGCAAGCAGAAAAACATGAAAAGGCAAGACCAGCCTAGCCTCCCAGCCTACATCTTTCTCCCATGCTGGATGCTTCCTGCCCTTGAACATCAGACTCCAGGTTCTTCAGTTTTGAGACTCAGACTGGCTCTCCTTGGTCCTCAAGCTTGCAGACAGCCTATTGTGGACCTTGTGATAGTGTAAGTTAAAACTTAATAAACTCCTCTTTATATATATATGTGTATATATATACACACATATACATATACATATATGTATGTGTATATATACGTATACACGTATACACGTATATACATATATACGTATATATACGTATACACGTATACACACGTATATACATATATACGTATATATACGTATACACGTATACATGTATATACGTATATATATGTGTATACGTATATATGTATATATCTCCTATTAGTTCTGTCACTCTAGGGAACCCTAATAGAGAAAGGGTGCAGTGTGCACAGGCTGGGACTTCTCAGCCTTGTCTATGTGGAAGTTATTGACATTAAATTACATATGTCATGCATCCATGCATGTTTTCTCTTGCCTATAGCTAGTGGAATTTTAAACAAATCCACAAATATTTATTGTCTATTATATTTAAGATCTATGTAATGAAAGAGGGTAGGAGAGACACTTTCAAAGGTGGCCAAGTCATAATGCATGAGAAAAATCAACACACAAACAACCTACAGTAATACAGGGCACATAACTAGAATGTATTGCATTTCCACGCAGGAGTAAAGTAGTCCTGCCATATTTTGCAGTTTATTATTTGATCTTTCTCTAGTTTTATTTGTAGCCAAAATTTTACATTGATTTTTTTATTTAATTTATTTGAATTCCTTTTCAATTTGAAAATTGAAATGGAAGGAAGACATCTTTTTTAAATATAGGTACTTCTTTTACTCAACTACTTTGGAGTTGAATTATTGAATATTATCTGTTACTTAAAAATATCCCAAGCCAGGAGCAGTGGCTCAGACCTGTAATCCCAGCACTTTGGGAGGCGAAGACGGACAGATTGCTTGAGCCCAGGAATTCGAGGCGGCAGTGAGCTATGACCATGCCACTGCACTCTAGCCTGGGTGACAAAGTGAGACCCTGTCTCTTAAAAAAAAAAAAAAAAAAAATTTATATATCTATTCTTAGGCTGTTGGATATATATATTTCTGGTTTGTGAGCCAAAAGTCCATTTCTCAATCCTGAAATGACAAATAGAAGTAGCTTAGATTTTTCATTTATTTATATTGACAGTAGTAATGCCATTTCTTTTTTTTCTTTTTTTTTTCTTATGACAACTGAAAACAATAGGATGCCCTGACTTTCATATACAAATTCAGTAGTTCAAACTCTTTGTCAATAGGAGTAGGAGTAAATTTGCATCAGACCTTCTACGCTCTTAACTCCATTCCATTCTTCAACAGGAACATTGTGTTCACAGAAGCTAATGAGGTTGTATTTTGATCTGAGGCCATGAAATGCAGCAGCACTTGCCACCTAGGAAAGAGAAACATTTAACACATGGTATTGGCCTCCTTAGCACCAGGTCCAAAACGAGGTCACCATCTCATAGAAATCTTGAGGCCAGAAGCTCAGCCTCAAGGCTATCAGCCTTTATCTACTTTGTCACAGAAAGCAGAGGTTTTTGCAAAGAGGAATGACACATCCCATGGACACAGCTAGAGTTGTGTGCAGTATAAGGAAAGCTGTAGAGTACATACGCTTCCTAGTTGGGCATCCTAGGTTTAATCCTGGCTGTCCCTCTTACCAGCTATGTAAGAACAAACTGATTTCTTAATTAATTCTGTGCCTTGATTTGTCTCATCTATAAAATGAGGATAATAATGAGACCAACCTTAATCTTTTGTTAAGATAATTAAATGAAATTATGTAAGTAAAACCTGTAGCCTTAGCACAGTGCCCAGAGTAAAATCAGTGCTAAATAAATCTTAGCTATTCGTATGGGTAATTCCTCTTCCAGCTATACCTAAATCCAAAGTTTTCTTAACCATTAAAGAAAGTATGTGTGTATTCAAATTACTGAGAATGATATAATAGAGATGGCCTACTTTATTTAGATAAAAATAAAATATTTGCCAACTATGCTACTTATTATTACTGGTAACTAATTATCAGTGCTGCCAATCATTATGACATAAGTTCATAGGAAAATACTAATAATCCCTTTCCTCCTCTCCTAGCTAACAAAGTGCTATGGTCTAAATGTTTGTGTCCCCCCATTTCAATTCATACATTAAAATCCTCACCCCTAAAGTGATGCTATGTAGAAGATGGAGCCTTTGGGAAGTACTTAGGTCTTGGGAGTGGAGCCCTCATGACTAGGATTAGTGCCCCTGTAAAAGAGGCCCTTATAAAAGACCTCTTGCCTCTTCTGCCATGTGAGGGTGGAGTGAGAAAGATGGCTGTCTGTGAGGAAGCAGGGCCTCCCCAGACACTGAATCTGCCAGTGCCTTGATCTTGGACTTCTCAGCCTCCAGAATTGTGAGAAAAATATTTCTGTGGTTTATAAGCCATCCAGTGTTTTGTTATAGCAGCCTGAATGAACTAAGACACACGGTATTTCCCAGTCCTGTGTCTATGATTCCCCGCCTGAGGAAAAATGATTACATAAACCAACAAACCGAAACTCCCATCATATAAAAACACGTAACTGCCTAATCAAATAGGTAGGATTTCTGGATGAAGGAGAAAAAATATTTGTGACCACTGTTGCCCTAAAATGTTAAATCTGCCATCAACTAACAAAAATGTTGCAGTGTGCTAAAACCCAAGGTCAGGAGACAGGCAAAGTAGAATAGTTATATTTTCTGTTAATACAGAATGCAATAGGTTAGGAGCAGAGAAAGAGGAAGACTGAAAATTTGAAACTGGAGGTAGTCACACAAGAATATTGCAGTGTCTGGGAGCTGATAAGGGCTTTAAGGAAATTTAGAAATCTTTAAAGGAATGGTTGATATGCTCAAGACTTGTCCATAAGAAAAGAAGACTAGAATAATTGAGAATACCAGTGGATTCCAATCTTAGTGAAGAGAACTGCAGAATCCCTAGAGGCTTACTTGAATAATATCTGGAAATGACTGTGACTTGAATTTTAAAACGAAATACACTCAGTATTCTAAAAACTCTATAGGTGTGATGCATAGCACATTGCAACATTTCAGGAGTAAATTAACATTAAAATTTTAGTATTTTAGAAAGTCTGGATTTACTTTCTAAACTCAGAGTATTTCTAGAATATTAGAGTATTTTAGAATCGTTAAATTTTTAATTATAGCGATCTATTCTTTTCATTTAGTTTATTCCTTTCCTCACTTATTCAGTAAGTATTAATATATATTGAAAACCTAGTTCAACAACAAACAAGAGAAAAGAGGAAATTCTTATATTTGCCCAAACAATGATAATGTTTTTCCTCAAGGTGTTCTCATATGTGCCCATACTTTATAGTAAATTATAGAAGATAAATTTTGGATTTAAAGATTTGCTATCACCTAATACAGTCTTTAGGTAGCTCTGCACTTGAATGCCTGTTATTTTTCTTCACTGGGAAAAGTTGAAAGAACAGACTACAAGGGTCTCATTCTGGAACAAGTGAAAGCTGACCTGCAATAAGTTTTATGATTAAAATGTACATAATTGGTGTTCAGATTTTTCATATGCAGCAACTCACCAGATGTAAAGATGTAAAGAAGAGGCCAAAGAGGAGTTGGGTAACAGAAAAGAGGCAGAGCCTCCAAATTCCACCATTCTCTCTCCAGGCAGGCCCTGGGGGAAGCACTTAGGTTGCCTCAATAAAGTTCTTTTTAGATTTATGTGATCACGGATGCTTCTTCTTTATGGTTGGTGAATTTACAGCGGAACAAATCGAGATTGTAACAGACAGAAGATCTGTCTCTGGTGAAATAAATTAGAACCATTAGATTTTCCTCTTTGGTCTTCTAGTATAATGTAATAAATGGTTGAGAGTATGGGCTTTGTAGTCAGACAGATTTGGGTTTGGGAAAGGCTATCACTTACCAGCTAGGTGACCTTGAGTTCAGCCACCCTGAGCCTGATACTGTTTTTGCTTTTGTTTTGTTGTGTTGTAAAATAAGAATGATAATAATAGTGTCTAATACATAGTGCTGCTATAAGGTTAAATATTAAATATGTGTATAAAATGCATCATATAGTGACTAACGCAGTGGTCAGTCCTCCATAAATATAAGCTATTGTTTTAATTATGTACAATTATGTACTGTCTTCTTAATATACTTTTAACAAACTCTGATATTGTTTTGCATAATGGAGATAAACTGCAAAAATTGGATGAAACTGTTTATACACTTTAAGTCTTTATCTGTTGGAATCATGTTCAGCTTAACCACAGAGACTTAACCAATTACGGATCTGTTTTTCCCCCATAATAAAGAATTCAGAAATAGGCAATATAAGGCTGGTATAGCTGTTTGAGGAAAATATCGAGGACCCACCATTTAATTTTCTGCTCCTCCACCCTTATCGATGGCTTTCATCTTTGTGATTGAAAGAGAGCTGCGGTACCTCCAGAAAGCCAAGAAGGAGGAGGCAGACTGAAGGGCAAAAGTCTTTATAGGAACTACCACCTATATCTCATTGTCTAGAACTATGTTTCATGACCAGCCTCTAATAGCAGTGGAAGCTAGTAAGGAACGTATGTTTTTAACTGGGCACATTGCCACCCGGAAACAAAACAAAAACCCACATAGTTCTGTTAGACATTGAGTAAATAAACATCAGTTTCTGCCACAAAGCCAAACAAGCAAAAAAGACATAATTTTCAGGCCTGACTACTTTTCTAACAAAGATTTATAAATGGCCTCAACATTGGGACATTCTGAGGGCCCATTGCTAAGACCTTAAATCTTACCATCATCATTAAGAAGAGAAGTGGTCACTGGTCTGTGTAATGGGCAAGATAATAACCAGGTCCTGTAGACATGATTCCTGAATCAATATTGTCAGTTTGCTTCCATGTTGTAATATAAAATTAGGTTGTTGTTCAGTACAACAGTCCTGATCTTGGTGATGTGATTATATCATTTATTCAATAAGGTTTTATAGAGGATCCCACTAATCTCGGAAGTACAAGTACAGGGAAAACATAGAAGCAACATCCAACTTTTCATACATGGATTTTGTAAAGGATTAAGTTATATAGTTTTTTTAAAAATAAATATTGTTATAATGGCAGCCATCAATTGGCCTAGATTCTGGCAGTGACTATCTACATTTGGAGGCTTAGAGAAGGTCCCTATGGTGCTCAAGTTCTATGTGATCAGCCTCACTGGAATTAGGGGCACCTAGTACTAGCCATTTCTGTTACCCAAGGAATCAAGGTCCAGTTTTCTACTATTGATTTAATATGACCTGCATAAAGAACCAGATATAGAAAACACAGTTCTTTACGATAAAAATCAATCAGTAAGTATTTTTTAAGCTGTTACCTAGCACTAAGCAAAAAAAAATGGTTACCCAGTTTTCCTGGGATGATTTTTCAGAAGCAGCTGTTTACTAAGCAGTTAGTATTGATTTCATATGGCTTAAAGGAGCAGGCAGACTGTGGGTCTGTCTCTGCTCTCCCAGAGTCACTAGGCAGGTTACCTGGGGTCATTACTCAGTTTCTCTAGGCCTCAGTTTTCTTATATGTAAAACAGCAACTTTGAAAAAAATGATTGTTAAGATTCCTCCTTGATCTTGGGTTTGGGGCAGGATGGAGATTTAATTACTGTGGAAACGGTTACTTGACCCCGTGCAAGATGTGGGGTGCCCTGGGGTCTGAGAAGTCCTGGAGTGTCAGGCTTCATTTTTGTCCTCCTTTTGAAGGAGTTGGATTGGAAGTATCAGAGTCCTCTACTTGATCTAATGCTCTGTCAAACAGAGTTTGATAGAACTGTCACTTGAATTCTATCAGATGGGTTTAATTAATAAAAATTTTTGGAGACATGCTTGACGGGTTTCATCTTCCCAGGGCCTGTGCATGGACTCTCTGAAAGTAGTAACGCAAAATTCTACTTTACTAAGTTTGTTAAGCGTTGAAGATTGAAATGAGCCTAAAGAAGATCAAGGCTGTTAACTCTTACATCTAAGAAGAATCTCCACCCAGTGTTTCTAACTGAGCACAGATCGACAAAAACTGTTTCTTTTTTTTTTTTTTTTGAGACGGAGTCTCACTCTGTCACCCGGGCTGGAGTGCAATGGCGCGGTCTCAGCTCTCTGCAATCTCTACCTCTGGGTTCAAGCAATTCTCCTGCCTCAGCCTCCCGAGTAGCTGGGACTACAGGTGCACGCCACCACACTCAGCTAATTTGTGTATTTTTAGTAGAGATGGGGTGTCACTATGTTGGCCAGGCTGTTCTCGAACTCCTGAACTCGTGATCCACACGCCTCAGCCTCCCAAAGTGCCGGGATTACAGGCCTGAGCCACTGCGCCTGGCCGACAAAAACTATTTCTCAATTCTTCTATCTTAGCAGTTCATTGAGGTAACACCTTGGCCAGCAGAAATCTTATATTTTGGGTGAGTGTAATGGTCCTTAAAGGGGAAGTTGGTTCCACCAAAACCTGCAGAGAGGTGGTCATAGGGAGCCTAGTAAGTCTGTTAGGACTGGCATGAGCAACACTTCTGGCATCTTGTGCAGGGTCACTAGTAGTAAATGAAATGATGGGACAGGTCACCAGTGCCAGCCATCTGCATTGTGGCTGCTGTTCCAGTACAGCAGTGACACTGCAAGATAGATCCTCTGAGCTGGAAATTCTAAAACGGTAGATGTTGGCAAGTAACCCTAAATTGAAATGACTCTGAAAAAATTAAAAAGGGATACAGACGAGCTGCAAGCACTGGAACAAAGATATTAACCCCCAAAGAGTCATAACCACAGCTGACTCTTAGCTTCACAAGCAGCCCTCAGAAGGTGGTAGCTTGTTTTAAGCAGAGGCCATGCAGAACCCATGAAACCAAAGGACAGAGCCAGTAGGGCTGGAGTCTGACCAGAAAGTTCCATGCCCTCTGCTTTCTGCCTGGAAAATGACCTGGTGGGTTTTAACCTATCCAAGACTACAGAGGATTTCAGAATTTCGGTTTGAGGTATGCCTCAAAACATTCCAGCCTTGATCATGAAAGAAAGAAGTGATCAAAATACCACATGTCACAATGGAAAACCCAAGCGGCCCCAGAGCCTCTTCTTCAGTAATGAGATTTAGTTGATCTGAACAGTTATTTATGCATTGAGGTCATATTTTGGCCAGTCTTTTGCTTACAGCTGTCGCCAAATAAAGCCTTCTGTCTTAGCATTTCTTTTACCAAAATCAGGTTGAGAGATGGTTCTTTGAGAGGACTGTTTTGTCAGGGAATACAGGGATCTTTTCATACAGTAAAATGTGCCCACAAAGCCAAACAATACACCAAATATAGGGTCAAATTATGTTAAAATTGAAAGGAAACAAATTAAAGTCTTTTCCTTTGTCCCTGTTGTTTTTTGAGGTTTTGCTTATTTGTTTGTTTGTTTAATTTTACCAAAAATGCTCCCCAAATGGCAATGAAAGGTTCAAGGGAACTTTCTTCAGTAATACCATGTTTACCTCAGAGAGGATTGGCTGTTAGGACTTCCTAGTTGATCTTCCTCTTGTTCCTTCTTTATTCTGAGTTTTGACATATTACAGTTTCTAACATCTCTGTGCCTGGAAATATTCTAGGCTTATACTTTTAATATCAGAAATGGAGAAAAGTGCTAGTGTCTGTGGATTGTTGCTAAATCTGCACATGTCCATGTGTAACCAAGAGTATTAAACTCAGAGCCAAAGAACAGGAAGAGAAGAAAAATCCCTCCTTTGTTTGCTTGTAGACTTTGGCATTGATTTCATGTGGCTTGGAAGAGCTTGAATGACACCGTGGGTCTGTCTCTGCTCTCCCAGAGTCACTAGCCAGGTTACCTGGGGTAATTACTTAGGTTCTCTTGGCCTCAGTTCCCTTATATATAAAACAGAAAACATTGAACAAGATGATCGTTCAGGTTCCTCCTTGAACTAAGATTTGGGGCAGGATAGAGACTTAGTTACTGTGGAAACTGTTGCCCAACCTTGTGCAAGTTGTGGGTTACTCTGGGGTAGGAGAGGTCCTGGAATATAATGCTTCATTTTTATCCTCCTGAAAATGAACAAATTGGATCTGAAGATAACTGAGTGCTCTACTTGATAATAATGTATTGTCAAGCAGATTTTGATAGAACTCCCTCCTGAATTCTACCGAATGGGTTTAATTAAGGAAAGTTTTTAGAGACATGCTGGATGGGTTTCATCTTCCCAGGACCTACGCATGAAATGAGACATGTCCCCTTGAATAACTAGGTTATAAGAAGCATAGTTTGCTCTATTGTATTTTGGCCAACTAGTCCTCATCATTATGGATGATAGGCCTCAGTTCACCATTAACAGGAAGTTTTGGGATTGCTAAGATGAGATCGTTCTCCTTACACTGTGTTCCTATTTTTCTAGCCATACTATAAGGACAAAAGTGCTTAATCCTACACACCTATTTGCTTCATTTAAAACAAAAACCTACATAAGGAAGAGGAAAAGCCCAAATGACATTCAAAGCAAACATCATAGGTGAAAAAGTAGAGAAAAAACATCTGATCACATAATACTGAGTAGCCAGGAATTTCTGGAAGCAATTTATGGTTATCCCAGGGATCAGAATATAAAAGTGTGAAACGAAATAAAATGCTTTATAAGAGACAAAATCCTATGAGACTCTGTACAAAAAAAGAGGTTGCCATTAGACAAGTATTTCTAAAAGAAATGAAGAGAATCTTAAGTATACATTCAAGCTACGTAAAATAATGAAACAAATGCTAAGGGATGTGGGAATCAAGATGAAGAACAGCAAAAATTTAAAAATAGTACCCATATTCCAAGCTGTTTTGTGACTTTGGAACTAACTTAAAAGCAGTTATTGATATGTGCACTTTTCTGTTACATATATTATGCTGCATAAAAAGTTTTTTTAAAGGAAATTCCTGAGTAATCTAAAAGAAGCTTTTAAGATTTTTCTTTCCTAACAGAAGAAGATAATTAAGATGGAAATGTGTTCAGCTGGCTGTACACTTGTTGCTGTTGATAATGAATATGGAGAGTTCTTCACCGGATGGGGGATTTTGTGAATTAAAGCCTGTCAAAAGGTGGAACCTAATGTTCAAAGTCCTAAGACCAAGAGGAACCATAGGAGGAGCCTTCAGTTAAGAATGTTATAAGTAATAGAAAACCCAACCAACGGTGGCTAAAACAAACTGGGACTTATTTACCTCACAAAACAAGAAGTCCAAAAGTGGGTGGTTGCTGGCATTCATTCAACTACTGAGAAATGCCACAGAGGACTGTATTACTCAGTTCCTGCAGTGCTATCAAGAAATACGAGAGACTGGGTAATTTACAATGAAAGGGGTTTAATTGGCTCACAGTTCCATAGGCTGTACAGGAAGCATGATGCTGGCATCTGCTTGGCTTCTGGGGAGGCCTCAGGAAACTTTCCATCACAGTGGGAGGTGAAGGGTAAGGAGGCACATGTTACATGGCCAGAGCAGTAGGAATAGAGAAGGGGAAGGTGCTGCACACTTTTAAACAACCACATCTCGTGAGAACTCACTATCATGAGAACAGCACCAGAGAGACTGTGCTAAATCATTCATGAGAACTCCACCCCCATGATCCAATCACCTCCCACCAGGCCCCACCTCCAATACTGGGAATTACAATTTGACATGAGATTTGGGCAGGGACACAGAACCAAACCATATCAAGGACCTATACTTTTCCCATCTTTCTGTTTCTCCATCCTTGGCAGTTGGCTTTTGTCTTCATGCCTTATATTCACAAAATGGCTGCCAGAGTCCCAGCCATTTCTTCTGTGATCAAGGCTGGAAAAGAGAAGGGGTCAATACCAGCCATATCCTTCATTTTAACAGAAAAGCAAAAGCCTTCTCAGAACTTTGGCACATGGCTACCCCAGCTGCTTCCATGGCTGGAGAAGGAAGGGGATAAGGAAAGTTGAGAATGACTGTTGGGTTAATTGAAAATAGCAACTGCCAGAATTCATCATAAAGAGAATCGTCTTGTGGCTTGATGCTATTGGGAAGAGGTAAGAATTTAGAGCCTTTGGGAGTATGGCTCAGGACTGCAAACATTTCCACTAATAGAATCATGAAAGCAGTTAGTGAATTGAGTTAAACAGCAATTCAAAAGGAGGTAGCCTGATTTTTCATTCTGAATTGGACATAGGCCGTAATGAATGCTACTAAATTATTAGTCTTTCCTACTATAAAATAAGAATAATGTCTATTCTCCACCTCACTTGGACCCTTTTATTCAGTCATTCATTTATTCAACAAATATATACTAAGCACCTCTTATGTAGCAAAGATTGTGCTAATGCTGAGGATACACAAATAAATAATGCAGAACCCTTACCCCAGGGGAGGGAGGCCAGGGGACGTGTTGACTGAGCACTGCTTCACGTTGGACTATGCTGGGTGCTTTATATGCAGAATATATATATAGATGGCTTATAGAAGATATGTAAACATAGGAAAAGTGGTACAACGGAAATATTCATAAAAGTGCCCTCAGACAGAGCAGGGGAAATGACTAACTCTACCTTGGGAATTGGGCAGGGCTTCACCGAGGAGATGAAATCTGAGATAGGGCTTCAAATTGAGTCTGAGTTTATTGTACAGAAGTAGTTGGGGGGAGTAGCTTTTGGTGGAGGAACAGTTGATTCAAAAGCAATGACACTTAAAAGGGAATTGTTTGTTCCTGAAAAGTCAAGCAGTCTACTTTGCCAAGCATTCGGGTGGTGGGAGGTGGCCAGAGCCAGGCCATGAAGGACTCAGAAGCCAGAAGTTTGGCCTTGAGGAGCCGTTGGCATACAGAACAAGACATGATGAGATTTGTGCCTCGGAAAGATCAATATGGAATCTGTGAGGTGAGGGAGGGCTGTTGGAAGGTGTCTGGTAGCAGAGAACCTGTTTTGGAGGCTTTCGCCACAATGTTGGTGAAAGATGATGACACAATTAAGGCAGTGAGGTCTAGAAAGATCTGCATAAGATCAACAGCTTCTGATGACTGATCAGATGTGTTGAAAGAGAGTCGGGGGAGAAATCAAAAAAGATTCCAAAGTTTCTCACATGGCACTTGGGTGGCATCATTCACAGGAGATGCGGGAGAGTGTGGCATTTGCCGAGCCCCATTTCAGCTTCATCTCAGCTCCTGGAAAAAGGAACAGGCCTTTGCTTCAGGTCTTCTGTTGCCACAGTAATACTCCTCCCCCAACTGCCTCTCCCGCCAGGCCCCACCCAGCTGTGATTTCGAGGTCATGTTCTGGAATAAGGTTCCAAATGGCCTGTGGTTGCCTTGTTCCTGTGTGCAAAATGAAAATGGATTGCTGTAGCAAATGCAAACATGAGGTGGGGAGAGCAGCGATCCCTAGACGAGGCTTGGAGTTGGGCACGGGGCTGTGGCTGAGCAGTCATGGGTGCCCCGTGACAACTGCCTGCCTCACTGCGGCTCCAGGGATTCTTCCCACTCAGCTGCAGCACAGCCTCTGTAGCTTTCATCATTTTCTAAGACCAGTGGACGGAATCAGACAGTTCATGATGCTTCAGCTTCTCGAGTACGTGACTGATGCTTGAAGGAATTATTAAGATGCTTATCTATTTTTAATTGCATCTACTTGTTTGGTATTTGACCCAATTCATTCATTCTTGTTGTGAATGTATTAAGAGACCCTGTACCCTCTTGACCTCTCCTCATAATTATTACCGTTATTGTTCTTTGAAGCACTGTTTTGATTATACACTTAAAAGGAGCTACTGATATACTGAAATTCACTGCACAGCTGAAATGCCCACTGCGTGGACTCAAGGACAGCCGTCTAAGAGTAGTTCTTGTCCTCAGAAGTTCAACTCTCTTTTTTTTTACTTCCCTTCACCCACATTTCTGCCCTCTTCCCCTTTAGAGGTTTTTAGTCACACATTTCTACTTTAATAAGAGCAACCCTTCTCCCTGAGGTCCCAAGTGCTATGTTTTAACAAACACAGATAAATCAGTTCATGTGCTTTATCAGTGTTGGGATTGCTGGCAGGTGCCTCACCGCGAACATTATTGCAATTTCACCATCATTTCCCCTCCTCCCCTTTCCAGACATACATTCATATTTGTTTCTTCTTCCCTTAGATTACCCTATCTGGCAAATCATTCCAATGAAAATTGATCCCATTGATTTATCCACATACAGGTGGAAGCCTGTATTTGGGAAGCAGTTTTAAACAAATTGTGTGAAATAAAGTTTTTTCTTCTGATGTTATCTCTGACCCGTGTTGTGAGCATTTTTTTTTTTTTTTTTGAGACAGTGTCTTGCTCTGTTGCCCAGGCTGGAGTGCAGTGGCACAATCTCGGCTCACTGCAACCTCCGCCTCCCGGGTTCATGCCATTCTCCTGCCTCAGCCTCCTGAGTAGCTGGGATTTCAGGCGCCCGCCACCACGCCCGGCTAAATTTTTGTATTTTTAGTAGAGACGGGGTTTCACTGTGTTAGCCAGGATGGTCTTGATCTCCTGACCTTGTGATCCGCCCACCTCGGCCTCTCAAAGTGCTGGGATTACAGGCTTGAGCCACCGCGCCCAGCATGAGCATTTTCATCTGCGTGGATTAGGAGAAGTTCTTACCACCATTCAGTTATCACCACATGGTGTCCAGTTCTATAATGCAGTACTGGGCTTTAAGGAGATTTGCAATGATTTACTGAGGTAAAAGACAAGATGTTAACTTAGTGTATCTTTTGTCTTGGTCTTCAAAGTGAGGTGAAAGGCCTATCAGTGGCCCATTCAAATGTCCTTTTAGAAGTTTCTCCTTCTCTCTTTCTGGTGTTCTCTGTCACCTATTTTATGACATTATCATAGAAGGAATGTTTGTATAATCTGGTACAGTTCCACAAGAAGAAACATGGATTAGAAAATTAAAGGTAATCCTAGGGATAAGAATAAGAAAATAAAAACTCTTTAAGACGATTAGAGAATGTATTAAAGTCCCTTTATTTCATTCATGGTTATGAGTTATGGGTAGATAACTTGTGGCACTCACTGTTTTCCCAAATATGAGACCTTTGGGGGAAATTCTGGTTCATTCTTGCATTAGGGAATTTTCTGTGGCACAGTGTGCGGTAGTTGTCACTGATTCTACTTAGCACAAATTCCTCATTAAGGATTTTGCACAAACTGGAATGAAGAGCAAAGCTTTCTTCTTAAAGAGAATGAAAGCATATTTCCTTTCAAGGGATAGAACCATTTATTTTCACACCAGAGTCTGAGATTTACAATTCTTTTTTGTTTTGTTTTGTTTTGTTTTTGAGACAGCGTCTCACTCTGTCACCCAGGCTGGAGTGCAGTGGCGTGATCTCAGCTCACTGCAACCTCCGCCTCCCAGCTTCAAGCGATTCTCGTGCCTCAGCCTCTGAAGTAGCTGGGATTACAGATACCCGCCACCATGCCCAGCTAATCTTTGTATTTTTAGTAGATACAAGGTTTCACCATGTTGGCCAGGCTGGTCTTGAACTTCTGAGCTCAAGTGATCTACTCGCCTCGGCCTCCCAAAGTGCTGGGATTACAGGTGTGAGTGACCAAGCCTAGCCTACAATTTTTTATTTACTGCCTTGTGGCAAGAGCCTACATTTCTGGAATTTTAATGTGCAACTCAGGCAACTCATTCAACAAGTATTGAGTATCTGCTGTATACTGGGCACAGTGCTATCAACTGACTAGAGGGTTAGTTGGCTGGTCTTTAGTGATGAAAGAGAGAAAATACTGAAGAATTGACAGGGGTCGGAATCCACTTGCCACCGCAGCTTTCAAGAACGGCCTTCTTAGAGACAGGAAATGAGCAGGAAAACCAGTTATGGAGACTCATTTGCAATTACTAGCCACATTCTTCAGAGAGAAGGCTCTGCTGAAATCCTGAATGTTGACTAACAGAAAATGTATTCTTGTTGCCTTATTTCTCATGATGCTTTGTTCTTTTGACCCAGAAACAGAAAAGATAGTCCTAGAGGCAGGAAATGGATTACCATCCTGGAAATTCAATGACCAGCTTTTTCCTTGTGACGTGTGTGGGAAAGTGTTTGGCCGACAGCAGACATTGTCCCGACACCTCTCGCTGCACACAGGTGAGTGAGTAGGGCCTGGGCTGTCAGCCCACTATGCTCCATCACCAACTTCTTTACTCTCCAGAAGCTGAGTTTCTCTAAGAGAGGCATTACAGGAAGTGCTGGGAATGGCTGACCTTTTCAAGCCATTTTCTCTGGCATATTTAAAGAAGACCTTGGAAAGGCTTTGTTATTTGTATTGAAAGGGTTCATTGAGTTCCAAGTAGGACCGATGAGAAAATATACACAATTTAGGTTTATTCAGGTAAAATTCCTAAACTCTGTTAAAAAAATGTATTGAGCTCATCTTGAAAGTGCAGGACAGGGGGACACACTCCATCTTACTGGTTTTATCTTATTGTGGTGGGTGGGAGCAGCCGGGGAAAAGGCACCTTGGTGGAGAAACAGCTTCTGCCTTTATTTACGTATAATTGTGGAGAAATATGGTTGGTTCTGAGAGTTGGGAAAGGGAAGGAAACCAAGTTAACAAGGAGCAATAAATAGTAACTTAGTCCACACAGCAAAAATAATTGAAGATAAAAAGACATATGGTAAAATCAGTAGTAAACATAAAGCAAGATGGAAATAATAAAATCAAACATTTCCATTTTTACATTGAAATCAGGTTTTTAAATAATCCAGATATATCTTATTTACAGGGAACACAAAAACAAAATGATAAAGAAAAGTTCAAAATAAAGGTTTCGTACAACACACAAAATTTAAAAAGCAAGACAGGAAGTATTAATAGAACAAGACTAATTTTGTCTTTTTTTTCCCCGCAAGACAGGGTCTCACTCTGTCACCCAGACTGGAGTGCAGTGGCTGCATCCCGGCTCACTGCAACCTCTGCCTCCCGGGTTCAAGTGATCCTTCCATCTCAGCTTTCTGAGTAGCTGGGACTACAGGTGCACGCTGCCACTATGCCCAGCTAATTTTTTTAAAAAAAAGGTTTTTGTTGCCGGGCACGGTAGCTCACGCCTATAATCCCAGCACCTTGGGAGGCCAAGGCAGGTGGATCACCTGAGGTCAGGAGTTCGAGACCAGCCTGGCCAAAGTGGTGAAACCCCACCTCTACTAAAAATACAAAAATTAGCCGGGCGTGGTGGCACATGCTTGTAATCCCAGCTACTCAGGAGGCTGAGGCAGGAGAATTGCTTGAACCCAGGAGGTGGAACTTGCAGTGAGCCAAGATTGCGCCACTGCACTCCAGCCTGAGTGACAAGAGCAAAATTCAGTCTCAAAAAAAACAAAAAGTTTTTTGTAGAAATGGGGTTTCACCATGCTGCCCAGACTGGTGTCTTTTCTTTTTATATTTTAAATATTTTTAATTTTAAATTCAACTAAAGACAAAATTTAGGAAAACTTTAACATGTTCAAAAAAGTGGAGTTTTATAAGGTCACATTCTCTGAGCATACTTAAATGAAATTTTAAATAAGTAAGGGTCAATAAAATGTCCTGCCTAATTGGACCAAAGAAAAAGGGAGAAAATAAAAATTCAAATAACAGACATCTAAAAGGAATGAAACAGAGAACACTTCATACGTAAACCTGGAGCAAACAGCAAGAGCTGTAGTTAGAGGAAAATTTATAGAGGTAAACATTTTAATTAGAGAAAGACAAAAATAAAGGAACTTAACGGTCATCTTAAGGAATTGATAAAACAACAAAGTCTAGAAAGAAGATGGCCATAAAATAGATAAATCCTGTTAAGCCTGATTAAGAAAATGAAGCAAAAATACTCAAAGTTAGGAATGGAAAAGGAAGCCTAATCATCAGTGTGGAAGGTGTTAAAGAATTATTGGAGAATAATGAAGCTCTAAGAAAAAAAGCTGAACACTTAGATGACATAGATCATTTAAACAGAATGACTAAAATTGACCCAAAGTGGGGAGGGAACTTGAATCAGTCAGTTCCCAAAGGGAAATTTGGAAAAATTATGAAGGACATACCGTTAATAAAGGCATCAGGTCCAGAAATTTTCCCTGGTGAGTTCTTTCTAACCTTTTGAGAAGAGGAAATTCCAACGTTATTAAACCTTTCCAAATGATAGAAAAAGATTTAAAAAGCTCCACAGTTTCACTTTATGGAGGATGCATAACCTTAATAACAAAACTTAACAACCTCACTTATTCATACAAACGCAAAACTTCTAAAGAAAGGACACATTTTATCTGGATGGTGGGGCTCCTCCCCTGACCCTTCTGAGCCCAGATGCAAGCCCTTCAAGATGTTGGGGACCACCTATAATAATAATGGTCTCATATTTTGTAGAGAAGAACTTTTTCCCATGTTCTTCTCTGTGAACTAAAGAAGACAGGTATTTCCTTTAAGCCAGGCACAGTAATACCAAGTAAGCATTAAGTATAGAACACCGGAGTTGTTCTTTCCTTCATCTTCTGCTATTACCTTTATCTGTGTGATGAAAGCAAAGCCTGCTCCTTTTACTTTAATTTGCTTGATTAATCAAACGAATTCAGAATGCCACTCTGGAAACGATCCTGAAACATTTGTCAGTTTTATGAGAGGGTTTCCATTAAGAAATTAATTGAAAGTCTTTATTTTATTTATGTAAAATGAAATTTCCAATTAAATTATTTCACACAGCATTTTTTCCCCTTAATTTCATTAGTTTTTTTATTTCTTGGCCGACCCAGGCCAGGAGCTTAGGGAAAATGATGAGGCCTCTTTTACGCTGCAGTCCTGCAAATGCTGTGTTTCATTCCCCCTCCCCTGCTCAGCACTCACCCACGACTGACACTTGGGGTATACACACACACACACACACACACACTTGCTCACTCACAGAATATTCTTTTGTCCTGTATGGGGCTTACCTTATCAGGAAAATGGGCTGTGGGTGTCCAGAAAACAAAAGCAGGTTATCTATTCTGGTTGCCCTGGGACTTTTTTTTTTCTTTTTTTTTAGAAACAAGGTTTACCTCCGTCACCCAGGTTGGAGTGCAGTGATGTGATCGTGGTTCACTGTAACCCTGACCTCCTGGGCTCAAGCAATCCTCCCACCTCCTCCTCCCAAGTAGCTGGGACTACAGGCACGTGCCACCATGCCTGACTAATTTTTTAAAAAATTTTTGTAGAGACAGAGTCTCGCTGTGATGCCCAGGCTGGTCTCGAGCTCCTGTCCTTAAGTGATCTTTCTGCCTTAGCCTCCCAAACTGCTAGAATTACAGGTGTGAGTCACAGTGCCCAGCCGGAGATTTTCTTTTATGTTTAGAAGTGCCAATACAGGAGTGACCCGCTGGGTAAAGACTTTTAGATACTTACAATTCCAAGGCATTACCATTGTCTCCATCTGAAATGTGACTTGAACCATTCTTTCCTTGATACCTTTAACTGATTCTTGCAAGGTGTTGGGACTTCCTTTTTTGAAAGCGATTTGGACTTTTTCCTGTTCCTTCTCCCCCAGAGGAAAGAAAATACAAATGCCATTTGTGCCCCTATGCTGCTAAGTGCCGTGCAAATCTGAACCAGCACTTGACCGTCCATTCCGTGAAGCTGGTGAGTACAGACACCGAGGACATTGTCAGCGCCGTCACCTCTGAAGGCAGTGACGGGAAGAAACATCCTTATTATTACAGGTGAGTTGCAGATGGAACATGCTAGTCCGCCTTTCTCAGACTCTTGGCTTCAACACTTCCTACCTGTCTGCTGTGGGCATACATCATGAGGCCCCTTTTCTCAGTCATAGCCTGGCCTTTATTTGAGTAATTTCTTTGCTTAGATTGAGCCCTGCAGTTGCACAGACTCCTCCCTTGGCTTGGGTGCCCCTGGTAGTATTAATTGAAAGAGAAATGGTCTTAGAGGTGGCTCTCTGGGGTGGAGCTCCAGACAGTGACGGGCTCTGGGGATGATGAATTTTTAGGTCTGTTCAGCTCAGAAGCTCCAACCTTTGTAACTGAGTGTGTTGCTGCTCCCTAAGAATTGTTTAAAAAAAAAAGCTGAGGAAATATAAATCTGAGAACCCCAGAGAACTAGCCCAGAAGGCGTTATGTATTTCCCCATGGTTGTATCACACTTTAGTAAGTGGATTTTATGTTTCATTTCTGTATTCAATCATGAATCAATATTGGTTTGATTGCCATAAAACCCCCAAGTTTCTGGCTGTCTGTCAAATCTTGTCCTAGAAAGATGCCATACTGATTGGTGGAAACTTGCTTTTGCAGGAAATGTCTCTAGCGATGGGTGGCTTCTATCAGAAGTTGTCCCAGATAGAGTAGCCTCTTGCTTGGAGTGCCATACAACAAACTGTATGTGCTTTCATTGCTGCTAGGGAAGGTTTCCAGAGCCAGAGAGAAGCTCCTGGGCTATGAGGTGCTCTCCGAGTTTATCAGTGGACCAGCACCACTAAATACCTTGGCAACGCTACCCCATGTCTCTTTGCCCAAAGGAAATCAATTAGGTGATGTGCAGCATCTGGAGTCCATAGTTTTAAATTAACTTTATGATTATTTAGCATCATTATAACACATATGTGATTGTTACATGATGCTGGCCCTTAGTCTCTTTGGCACAGTGACTATTTTAGAAGCATCCCAGAAAGCAGAAGAATTTTCTAATGCAAAACCTTTTGGTGAAGAGACAAATGTGTTTCAAATTCCAGTTTTCTTGAGTGTACTGTGTATAAATGGACAGCCCACATTTAGAAGTATGTGTCACCCTTTTCTCTCCCCCTCTTTTCTTTTACCCTTTCATGTAGTTGTCACGTGTGTGGATTTGAGACCGAGCTCAATGTCCAGTTTGTCAGCCACATGTCACTCCACGTGGACAAGGAGCAGTGGATGTTTTCGATCTGCTGCACTGCCTGCGACTTCGTCACCATGGAGGAAGCAGAGATAAAGACTCACATTGGCACCAAGCACACAGGTGACCATTCCTGTCTGTCCTTCTCACACTCCTTCTCCATGCCCTGCACCCCAGAGCACCTGCCACCTGGCTGAAGCATCCCCACCACCCTGAGACATTGCCCTTTCCTTCCATGGAAGGAAGGACTTTCCCAAGGCATGAGAGCCACATTTCCCTGTAGTCATAATACTGTTTCCTGGCATGCCTTGTGCCTCACTGCTCTGAAAGACTCCCAAGTTCAGATGTGGTTGAGAGGTGCCGAGCTCTTTGCTTATTGCTCATCCTGATCCTCTTCCTCATCACCATATGTGACAGTCTTTCAATGCCCCAGTCTTACGCCTTTGCACACTGGCTCTCATTTAAGCCCCATAGCAACCCTCTAAGTGAATACTATTGTTATCACACTGTACAGTACAGGTGAAGAAACAGGCTTAACAGAGGTGGGGTATTCCATCCAAGGTCAGCAACTAGGGGTTGCTGTAGTCACTAGTTTCAGTCACTAGTTCAGTAGTCACTAGTTTCAGTGACTACTGAAACTCAGCCCAGAACAGTTTTCATTCCAGAGCTTGCTGTCTGTATCATTGCTGTTTTGACAGCCCGGAGAAACACTTGGCAGAGCTTTGAACCTTTCTGTTTTCCCGTGCCAGGGCACTGCACACCTACTTCTATAGGCTCTGTTCCTCTCCAGTGAAACTGCAGCCCTGACGCTCTCCTTAATGACGCATGGCATGTGTGTTCGCGGCCAAAGAAAACCAGATTCTCCTGAAACAAACCCATCACTGTCTAGGCCATGGCCAAGGCTTCACCAGTGCTCGCCTGCTATTTAAGCTTCTTGCCATTCTGGTTAACTTCTTCCATTTATTGATGTTAACATTCTGACTTCACCATGCAATTATAGTCTCACAAGTGATGGTTACAAATGATACCAGCAAGGAGTCATTAAGTGAGAATGAGGAGGAGCTCCGTCTGCATTTGCAGGGCTTACAAATTAGGAGCTGATGTTGCTGATTGCCAGCCCTGGGTGTTGGGTCAGCCCCTCACATCATCAGCACTTGAAGGATTCGGGAAGGGGAATTTCCCTGACAGTTGTGCTGACGATGTACACGGCAGAGGAGGATCTCTGTGTTTCTCTGGCCACTTTGGCTCAGTGGTGCCAACAGTAATAAAAGCTTGTTTTTGTCTGTAAATTGAGCAGCTATGACTTGGAGGTCTGCAGAGAGCCGTTATGCCGAGTGAGAAGGTGCCATTTTTACAGTCAGTTGTCTGACTGTAACCACATTAGCCTGTGGGCAGCAGGTGAGCTGGGAAACCCATGTTGAAGACAAATTAAATTCAGCATTTCTGGAGTGGCTAATGGAGGAAAAGGCCAAACTCTTTTCCATTACCACTGGCTTTTCAGATAGTCTTTTTTTTCTCCTTTCTGTTAACCTTCATTCTAACCCTCTTTACTCCGAAGTATACCTGAACCCAGAAGAAAACCTTCCTCCCTCCCATCCTGCTCCAAAGCCCCCTCCACACCCATACCACCATAGAAACCATAGAAACCATATGGCTAGGAAGAAGCTGGACTTGTCATCATTTAATTTTCATGAGTGGAAACTTCACAACTAACCAGTGCAAACACATACCTCGTAATTACCACAGGGAATGAAGCAAAGATCTTGTTCTCTCTGATGTAGCAGGGTTCAGGGCTCATTGTCTAGCAGGAAAGAATATTCTTGTTTGTTAGTACAGTCACCCAAGAGTGAAATGCATTAAAGAAGTTTCTTTTTTAATTCAGTAGGAGCCTTTAATGCTGCCGCTCTAAGAATAAGGTTAAAATCTATTTTATAAGCCAGGGCCCTGCAAGCTTTTTTCAAAGGGGCAAATAGTAAATATTTTAGGCTTTCAGGTCATACAGTTTCTGTCACTACTACTCAACTCGGCTGTTGAAACTTGAAAGTAGTCGTAGACAATATGCAAATGAGTGGGCATGGCCGTGTTCCAATAAAACTTTATTTATAAAAACAGGAGGCTCATTTGAGCCCAAGGACTGTAGTTTGCTGACCCCTGTTATAAGCTAATGGTCTCACAGCAAGGGTTTCCTATATTTAGTATAGTTTTGAGATGTTTCAGTTTGACCCAAAATAGATCAGTCTAAATCTGTAAATTAGTAAGTTGGATTATTGCAAAGTTATGATATAAAGCAATATATATGCTATATGACATATAAAGCAATATATATGTTATATGACATATATAGCAGTATATATTCCCAAGAACAGGGAGCTTATCTAAGTCACTGCTGTATCTCAGCACCTGGAGCAGGCCCTACACAGTACAAGTGGGGAATCAATGTTCCTTCGGTGAATGAATATATTTGTGTGCAAGCTCATCTGTGCACATTTGTGCATGCTAAGTAAGAAAACTACTCAGACGTGGCCCTTGCTTGAACCTTAGAGTCCTAGTGACTTATTTCTGTAATCTATGTGGAAGTTACTTGGCATGGAGGAAAACACACACTGAATTCTCGATCCGGGTTCTAGACCCTATGGTACCATAAGTAGTATTGTGAATGTAGGACCTCAGTTAACTTCTCTGGGCCTCCATCTGTTCCCTATATTTTCACATGCGCAGGAGATGCCCTTAGGCCTAAGATTCTCTAATTCTATGAGCCTTGTTCTCTAATTTGATTTTCCTGTCTTAGGAAAAGGCACCTATTATTTCAGTACCTTAGGAAATCTGCCACGCTATCTTGTTACCTAAGTGAAGTTGTGATCTGCAGCATAAGCTCTAATCAACAGCATGCATTTTGTTTAGTCTCCTACAGAACCCATGCTTTGTCACATTTTCTTATGGGTTGCTGTTACTCCAGGCATGCCTGCGAGTGGGATGTTAAAGGGATACCTGAGGGACTGTCCTCTCATTAGGCATTTCCACATAGTGACCCCTCCTCACCTTCTTTCTCCCACTGTCTGGCGTCTTATCCCTGCAGAGAATATCAACAAGGGGAAAATATCCCCTCTGGTGCTTGTGACTTCTTCAATGCAAATTGTGCTGCAATTTCTAAATGTTGCAATAAATGGCATTGAGGAATCTGAAATGGCTATTTGGAAAATACAGCTATCAATACCTCACCTCATATTGACACCAAAATAAATTCCAGATAACTTACAGAATCCCTATTAACAAATCAGCCCTAGAAAAGCCTGAAGAAAATAGAATATTTATCAAGCTTACAGAGCGAGAAGGATTTGTAAAAGCTTAAGTGATAAAATAAAGCACAAAAGAAAACAATCGAGAGATTTGACACATAAAAATTTCTTCAGTTTGCAAAATAACAGAAAAAGAGAAGCAAAACCAAAACCTGTATCTGTAAAAATGTGTTTACAAAAATGACAAAAGCTTAATATATTTACTACATAGAATATTCCTATAAACTATTAAGAAAAATTTTAGGCCTCTAATTGAAGAATTAGCAAAGGATATGAGGACATGAGCAGTCAATTCACAATGAAGGAAATAAAAGCTAACCACTTACCATAAGGAAACACATACAGCCTCACTGACAGTCCAGCTAAAACTCAAGGCTTATTCCACCTGTTAAGTTAGGAGAACATTTGATATTAATACTCACTGTTGCTGGGATGATGCTGGTACTCACATTGCTGTTGCCCTAAAGAGTGGTAAAACTCCTTGGAAACTAATTAAGCTATATATACCAAGAGGCTTAAAATGTAATGCCCTGTGACCCAGTAATCCCATCTCTGGGAATTTATTCATGGGAAAATATTCAATCAGTGAAATATTAATTTTAACTTTAAATTTAATTTTAAGGAACTATTTAAGTAGAATAATCCCCTCCATGGATATAATACAATCATTTAAAACAATGCAAATATTTTCATGAATTTTTTGAGAGCCAACTCTGTACAAATATCTAAAATAGCGTGGGAAAATACAAAGTACTAGTTATCATTATTATTATATTTTATTATATATGTTTTATAATAGGATAATAATATTTTCTATAATGCTTACCATTATCCAGACATTGTTCTTAGTGATTTACATATAAAAACCTATTTAATTATCACAACCACCTTATGAGGTAAGTGCTGATATTATCCCCATTTTATAGATGAGATAACTGAGGCACAAAGTTAAGTATCTTGTTCAAAATAATACAGCTACTAAGTGGTAGAGGTGAGATTCAAACTCACATGTTCTGATCTATTTTTTATTATTATTATTTATTTATTTATTTATTTTGAGACAGGGTCTCACTCTGTTGCTGAGGCTGGAGTGAAGTGGCGCGATCTTGGCTCACTGCAACCTCCACCTCTCAAGTCCAAGCAATTTTCGTGTCTCAGCCCCCTGAGTAGCTGGGATCACAGGCATGGGCCACCACGCCCAGCTTATTTTTTGGTATTTTTAGTAGAGATGGGGTTTTGCCATTTGGCCAGGCTGGTCTCAAACTCCTGGCCTCAGGCAATTCACCCACTTCAGCCTCCCAAAGTGCTGGGATTACAGGCGTGAGCCACAGCACCCAGCCTGGATCTAGAGTCCTTATTCTTAACCTTAATGGAAACAATTTAAAAGTAGAAGAAGTGCTTACTTTGTTAAGAATGAAAAGTACTCTAAAATGTAACAGTGTCTGTATTGAGGAAGCAAGATGATTGGTAATTTTTTTTATGGTTTCAGTTTCCTAATTTGTGCTGTTTAAAATTGTGCAATATTTAGGGGTTTTGTTTTGTTTTCTAAGTTCTCTTCAGCTGGTTGTCCTAATGTGTGAAGTTGCATCACCTGTGCACAGGTGTCCTTCACCAAGATCTTTGTGATGCTGAAGAAGGTAAATGACCACTTGGGTCACAGTTAGCCTTGGACTTGGCTGGCAAGGGCACCCTGGCTCTTTCCACAGACATCGCAAAACAAGATGAGGACAGAAACAGGGGAGGCTGTTTGGACTAGGGATTACACATTGAGCAAGCTGGGCTGCATCACAGAGTGGCTGGCACAGCACATTGTATCTTTATACATTTATTAATTTAGGTATTTCTGCCTGGTGCCTTAATTTAGGTATTTCTAATTAATTTAGGTATTTCTGCCTGGTACTTGAATCTATGTTTAGAAATGGTAGTTGAAATTAATATGTTTTCATTCTAAAAACGAATTTAAGAGAATCACTTGCAGCAGGTGAATATTAGAAGATGGAGTTGCAATATCAGAGATTCAGGATCTCCGCTAAAAATGTTCTACCTAGAAAATGTAGCTAAGCTGGTTTAAATATATACTGATAAGCAACTGGCAATAATGGTACTAGTTGTCACATAGCTTTCTTGTACCAAGAGAGAAGTCTGTAGTCTAAAGTCATACGCCATTGCTCCTCATGGTCAGTGACTGAGGTCACATACTTGCAGTTCTAATAGGAGCAAGATTTTTAAAATTGTGAACTGAAGTAAGAGTTGTCTGCCCTGGACCCTAAGTGCAGTTCTGACAGGAACAGGATTTGAAAACATTGTAAGTGGGTACATATTTCTTCCTTTCTCTTTTTAAAAACTTTTTAAAATGTCGTCACTCTAGAAAATTTTGAAAATGGAATAAAAGTAAACAAACACGACACCAATAATTTTACACTCTAGTGTAACCCACCATTACAGCTCTGTTTATTTCCAAACTTTGTATACATATATATATAGATCTATATCTAGATATAGATCTAGATCTATCTAGATCTATCTAGATATAGATCTAGATATATCTATCTGGATATCTAGATAGATCTAGATAGATCTATCTAGATATATATATTTTTTTTTGAGACGGAGTCTTGCTCTGTTGCCCAGGCTGGAGTAAAATGGCACCATCTCCGTTCACCACAACCTCTGCCTCCACAGTTTCAAGCGATTCTCCTGCCTCAGCCTCCCAAGTAGCTGGGATTATAGGCATATGCCACCACACCTGGCTAATTTAATCTCCTAATAAAGGAAGTTAGGTTCTAACATTTACAGTCACTAGATTGCTTAATTAACTGATTTGAAGGGAACTGAAGAACAGTCTCCCTATATTTTCTCCCCAACCTAAAACTATGGGGTCACGTTGAATCTGTAAATCATTTTTTGGATTATTGACATCTTAACATTCTTAAGTCTCTTGAACCAGGAACAAAGTCTAGCTCTCCAGTTACTTGGGGTTTATAATGTACATCTTTAGGCCAGGTACAGTGGCTCATGCTTTTAATCCCAGTACTTTGGGAGGCCAAAGTGGGCAGATCACTTGAGGTCAGGAGTTCAAGACCAGCCTAGCCAACATGGTGAAACCCTGTCTCTTCTGAAAATACAAAAATGAGCCAGGCATGATGGCACACACCTGTAATCCCAGCTACTTGGGAGGCTGAGGCAGGAAAATTGCTTGAACCCGGGAGGTGGAGGTTGCAGTGAGCTGGGATCACGTTACTGTACTCCAGCTTGGGCAACAGAGTGAGACCTTGTCTCCAAAAAAAAAGTACATCTTTAGTTTATCACAGTAAAACTTCAAGTGATTGATTAAACCACTTCATATGTTGTATAAGAACCTCACGCAAGTAGACTTCCATTTCTCTCCTCCTAGCCTTTATGCTATTGTCATATGTTTACTTATGTTTTATAAACCCTACAAAACACTGTTATTTTTGTTTAAACAATATTACTTTTATCTTTTAAAGATATCTCAATAATTTAAAAATTATGAATTTATCCATGTATTTATTATTTCCAGCCTCTTCATTCTTTTGTGTAGATCAGTTTTATATCTGGTTTCATTTTCTTCTGCCTGGGCTTTGAACATTTCTTCTAATTCAGGTCTGCTGGTGATGAATTCTTTCATTTGTTTTAACGTGAGCTTTTGTTTGTTGCCTTCATTTTTGAAATATATTTTCACTGGGTATAAGATTTTAGGTTGACAATGTATCTTTCAGTACTTTAAAGATGTTGCTTTACAGTCTTCTTACTTGCATAGTTTCCAGTGAGAAATCCACTGTCATCCTTGCTTTTGTTCCTGTGCACATAACATATCTTTCTTCCTCTGGCTACTTTTAGGATTTTGTTCTTTAGCACTGATTTTGAGCAATTCATGATGTTTTTTTGTATAGGTTTCTTCGTGTTTCTTATGCTTGAGAGGTTCATTGAGCTTCTTGGATCTATGGGTTTATGATTTTCCTCAAATTTGGAAAATTTTTGGCCATTTCAAATTTCCGCCCTCCCCACCCAACCAGAGATTCCAATTAAACTTATTTTAAGCTTCCCAAAGGCATCCCACAGTTCACTGATGCTCTTTTCATTTGGGGAGACTCCTTTCTGTTTCATTTCAGATAGTTTCTATAGCTATTATCTTCGGGTTGACTCATTTTTTCCTCTGCCATGTCTAATGGGATTACTGCTGGTAACAGACACTGCAGTTTTCATCGGTAGAAATTTTATTTAGATCTTTTTAATATCGTCCATGTCTCTACTTAACTTCTTGAACATATGAAATACAGTCACCACTGTTTTAATGTCCTTGTCTGCGAAGTCTAACAACTGTGTCTGTTCTGGGTCACCTTTGATTGGTTGATTATTCTCAATTCGAATTGTGTTTATCTTTTTGCACATCTGATCACCTTTGGATGCAGACATTGTGATTTTTACCATGTTGGGTGCTTAATATTTTATATTCCTATACATACTCTTGACCTTTGTTTTAGGATGCAGATAGCTACCTGGAAACCTCGTTCCTTTGAGGTCTTGCTTTCATGATTCTTTGGCGGGTCTAGATCACTAGGCAGTGATTTATCTAGGTTTAACCCACTACTAAGAGACCTTTCTTAGTTTTCTACCTAATGCCCTGTAAATTATGTTTTTCCAATCTGACTGGTGGAAACAGGCATTATTTCTAGCCCTCTCTGAGTGCCGGAGTCTGTTCTCTAAGTTTTTCAGGTGGCTTTTCCCCCTCCAACTATGGGTAGTTTCTTCACCCCCATGCTCTGATCCATACTTTGCTGAATACTCAAGGGGGACCCTCTCTGTGTCTCTGGGGTTGTTCTTCTGTGCTGCCCCTTCCTCTCTGATACTCTGTCTTGCAAAGTCTGGTCAGACCCTCAGCTCTGTATCCTCCACTCAGGGAGTCTGTCAGGTTCCACCTGGTTCCTCCTCTCTGCAATGAAGCCTGGAGAGTCTCAAGGCAGGAAACTGATCAGTCACATGGCTCACCTTTTTTGTTTCCTGTCTCTCAGGGGCCACTTTTCTTCATTGCCTAACATCCAGTGATATGAAAACTAGCATTTGGTATAGTTTGTCTGATTTTTTTCAGTTGTTAGTAGTAATGGTAAACCCAGTCCCTGACACTCTCTCTTGAGTAGAAGCAGAAGTCTTCTGACACTAGATTTTAATGGCCTGCTGACTTGTGTGTATCTGGCTTTGAGGGAGAGGGTCCCGAGTACTGATGAAGAGCATGGACCCTGGAGTCAGACCAATTCAAACCTCTTCTCCACCACTTCCCAGCCATATGATCTAGGCCAGATTAACCTTTCTGTGACTCCATTGCCTCATCATAAAATGGGACTGATAACAGTTGTGCCACACAGGATTTTTGAAAAAACAAAATGAGATAATTTAAAGTATAATACAGTTCCTGGAACGTGGTAACATGTTTAGTACATCTTAGCTATTACTGTCATTTTATTTTAATTCATGTAAGACCTTAGTAAACACTTGTCAAATTAATGAATGCCTGCTCTTGGCCCCCAGTACCACAGAGGAGGTAGGTGCCTTAGGACCTGGGATCCCCCAGCAGTGGGGGAGCTGGGGACATGAGCCTGTGCCCCCAGAATGATGATGCATCCATGAGACTCAACTCGTCACCCTCAGTTGCTATAATTCTGAGGATTTTCATCTCAGTAACAGAATGGGTTATTTGCTTATTTTTCAGGGGAAGACAGGAAGACCCCCAGCGAATCAAATAGCCCCTCTTCATCCTCCCTCTCAGCTCTGAGTGATTCAGCCAACAGCAAAGATGATTCAGATGGCTCCCAGAAAAACAAGGGCGGGAACAACCTGCTGGTCATCTCTGTCATGCCTGGGAGCCAGCCCTCACTGAACAGTGAGGAAAAGCCAGAGAAAGGTAAGGAGGAGGTGGGTGTGAGCCTGCTCAACTCTCCGCACCCAGGATGACCCATTCTTGAGAATAAGCCCTGGACAGGAGCGATGTCAAAAACTAATAACAGGCCCAGGATGCAGTATGCTGGGCCTCACCTAAAGTTTGCATTTCTTTTGGCCTAATTCAAATCCAAGTATGGGTTGGAAGGATGGGGAGGGCGACATTGATTCCGATGTTTGTACATTTAACTCCTTTTAGCACAGAGATATGGGGAACAGTGCCTGGAAGGCTGTAGCTGTCAGGCGTCAGAGGAGGCGGGAGGAAGTGGGGGGGAGCTTGGCTCCACTCCTGCCGTCCTCTCCCTGCTGCCCCGTGCACCTCTATACCCAGCTTCGGTCCTTGCAGGGTTCGAATGTGTTTTTTGCAACTTTGTCTGCAAGACGAAGAACATGTTTGAGCGTCATCTGCAGATACACCTCATCACCCGGATGTTTGAGTGTGATGTGTGCCATAAGTTCATGAAGACCCCTGAACAGCTGCTGGAGCATAAGAAATGCCACACTGTCCCCACCGGTGGGCTCAAGTAAGGAAAGCAAGTACAGAACCTTTTACTGCGTTGTTATTAAATACCCTTTCCCCTTCCCTACCCCGTCCCTTCCCGTGAAGGTTTTGGGAGTCATGGAGAAGGGGAGCTTGGTATGAGGGGAGTTAGTCAGGAACCCCTGCTGCCTTTAGCTGGATTGAATTAGACCTGTCCCCCTAGGGTGTCAACAGATGTCAGTAGGAGAATCCATTTTGCAAATATCCCGGGATTCAGGGCAAGAAAAAAGACAGGTTGGAACAACCGAGCATGCAAGAATAGACTACACTGCTTGAGTTTTGTTGAGACTAGATTTTAATGGACTCAGGGCTTAGTGTCCCCAAGCATACATCATACTGTGACTGAGATTCACCTTCTCTGTTTTTCCGATGGCTTGCTACATATCCTTTAAGTAAACATTACAACCACCCCACCCTCCAAAATTGGACAGTTTGAACAGGCAGGAAGCAAAATTTTTCATGCAACGATCATGTGCTTCATGATCCTCCTGCAAACATACTGATGTCTTCTTCCCAAGATCTAGACAACGAGCATCATCTTTAACCAGTATTTTCAAGAGGCCCTTTGGTCTCAAGTGAGACCAATCAACTAATATCAAACATACTGTGTGTCTGGCTTGATAATAGGTGCTAACAGGCACACAGGAATAAAACACCATTTCCACCCTCAAGAAATGTATGTCCTAGTACTACCTCATCTGCGCAGTGAAATCAGAGTCCCTGTTCACAAGGCACTTAGGGTCTGGTAAAGAGAAAGCAGCACAGGTAGGAGGACACAGAAAGACACAGTCACAGTTTTCAAGGCATAATTACTAATTTTCAGCTAAACGATCATGTTGAGTGAAAAATTACATTTTACTTAACACAAGGGGGAAAAAACCTTTTGTTTTAAAACATGTTCATCATTGAAATGCACAACCTGCCAGAGAGGTGGCATGACTCCCCCAGATGGGTGAGGAAGGGAGAGATGGAAAAGACCCTGGGAGTGGAGTGTTGGGGGCAGTGCAGGCTGGGTCCCCCAGGCCTCTGCCTCCTCAAAAACTCCCCCACATAGAAGAGTCAGGGAACAACAGGATCTACCGTTGAACTCCATTTCGTTTCACTCTTGGGGGAGGGGGAGGGGAGGGCAGAAGGGATTGGGGAGGGGGTGATTATAATTCAAGGAAACCAGTAGATGGAAAATGCTTAGCGAGAGCTTATTTGGGGATTTGATTTGGTTTGTTCCCACTGTCCCTTTATAAATATTTGTGTGCTCTCATTTTAAAAAGAGAAACACC
Organism: Pongo pygmaeus; assembly: GCF_028885625.2. Taxonomy (NCBI): domain Eukaryota; kingdom Metazoa; phylum Chordata; class Mammalia; order Primates; family Hominidae; genus Pongo; species Pongo pygmaeus. The sequence continues at coordinate 158,651,006 of NC_072376.2, read as the reverse complement.
AGAACCATGTTTTTCTGTGGTTGGACCAGTGCTCACTGCCCTTCCCAGTAGCCCAGTCACACCCATGAACATTGCAGCCCCTGCCAGTTGTGGCTTTGCCAGTTCGCCTTTCCTCAGGGACCTCCAAAGTCCCGAGCCTCTGAAGCCATTGGGGAGAATGCACAGTGAACTCTGATGCTTTTGCTGGTACAGACACTTCCCGTGCGGTGCTAACCGTCCCCTGTGTAATAGTTTATGTTCTAGGATGACCAAGTAGAAGAATACTTTGAAAAAATTGATAATGCCTTCTGGCTATACAGTGAGTCTTTGTTTTGTTTTGTTTTGTTTCCTTTGCCATATCAGAGAATTAATTTGCCTGAGAGAGTGTCTTTAAGAAAATAACGGGAGCACGGAAAACCCTTAGCACTTTGCCTGAGCAGTGAAAGAAAGATTGAGCTGTGGGTCACAGAAATGTCCTTAAAATGAAACAGACTGCTGATGTCTAAATTGCTTTTCTGTGATGGAACTGCTTGTACTCTATATCCTGTTCATAATGCAGATCAAATAAGATTATACTATTATTTTTCTTTTGCCGTAGCTCAGGACAGTGGTGAGTTTCAGACTCCTCTAGGTAAGGCCCAGCTTGGCGTAGGGGTTGTGTGTGCACCTGACCTGGGAATGGGCTTTATATTTCTCTCGTGTGCACTCTTCTGTGAGCTGAGGTTCAAAGGCTAACGGCGAGCTTGGCGCTGAGGAGGCCGTGCACGGTGCACTTGGTTGTGTTGGGCTCTGCTGAACACCTCTCCAGACCCTCCGAGGACAGTCCACTCCTGGGCCCTGCCCTGCAGGAGCCAAGCAAGAGCTGAGGCAGCCACTTTTGCATCTGCATTCTTTGTGGAAAGAGAGCAAACACGCTACAGTTCTCATATAAGCCACTGACTCCAGCCTGGCAGCTTCTAAAAGAGAGGCTCAGCAGAGTTTGTTAACATGGCGTCACCACTCCTCGTGGCCCCTCTGGACAGCCAGGAGGGTTGGTGGTAGCGTAGCTCACTGCAAAGGATGGAGAAACCGAGCCACAGAGAGGCCCAGGCTAGGGTGTCCAGCTCCAGCCTGACAAGGTGATGGAGCTGGGACCAGCATCCGCCTTTCCAGAATCTACCTAAATTGCCTGTAGAGACCACTCAAATAATGAACCAGTATGTCCTGAGTGCTTACCATGTGCTGAGTACTCTACCAAGTACTGCAGAGAATGCAGAGGAAATGTAAGATACGGTCCTGCCCTCTGAGAATTTCCAATCCAGTTGGATTATTATCCTATCTCCGGCATAATCATGTATTAATAATGTCTTCGAGCTCCAGACAGCAGTTGTCTCCCTCCCTCCTCCCTTCCTCATTAGCAGATGGGCCATTGGATGGGCTTCCTTCTCCTCCCATGCCCCTGCCATAGTCCTCAGCTTCCTTTCCTGACAAAGAGCCAGTCCTGTAGGGAGATATGTTTTACGAGTACATAGATATGTACACATGCACACACTCACACAGAGAGACACACAGGCCTTCTCATCCTAACAACCCCTTAATAAGCACGATTCTGACCCCTGTGACTTTCTGTTTGCTGGAGGTAGCGCTCCCCCTATAAGCTGTTCTTTAAAACCTCTTAGCCTTTCTGCGTGTGCTTGGTGTGGTGCATGAAAAGTCGATTCTTTGTGTTGCTCCCATCTAGAGGGGAGGTCAGGAGGTTTAGACCTCTGTGCTGTCTGGTCGGGAGTGGGGAGGGCTCCGAGGGGCCGGGCGGGGGCTGGAGGGGAGCACCAGCAAATTGATTCCTGGCACTTTCTCTGCTCCCCTTAGTGAGGGCTGGCCTTGCCTGTATCGGCCAGGAGACCCAGAATAGGCTGAGCGGACCTCGCCAGAGCTGCTTGTCAGTGGGGGCTGCTCTGTCAGCAGGGAGAGCCAAAAAGGGCCGCTCCACCCCTGAGAGGCGGCAGGGCTGGGCTGGGCTGGGCTGGGCAGGCCAGGCCTCAGACACTGGGGGGTGGTGTGAGGGAAGGCTGGTGAGGCGGGGAGAAGTGTGGCTGCCTCTGAACCTTCCCGGCTGAACCTCCCTTGCGTTGCTTTCCCCGGCAGGTGCCCATTCTGCATTTATTCCACCAACCGCCCCGCTGCCATGGAGTGCCACCTCAAGACCCACTACAAGATGGAGTACAAGTGCCGGATCTGCCAGACGGTGAAGGCCAACCAGCTGGAGCTGGAGACGCACACCCGGGAGCACCGCCTGGGCAACCACTACAAGTGCGACCAGTGCGGCTACCTGTCCAAGACCGCCAACAAGCTCATCGAGCACGTGCGCGTCCACACCGGGGAGCGGCCCTTCCACTGTGACCAGTGCAGCTACAGCTGCAAGCGCAAGGACAATCTCAACCTGCACAAGAAGCTGAAGCACGCCCCACGCCAGACCTTCAGCTGCGAAGAGTGCCTGTTCAAGACCACACACCCTTTCGTCTTCAGCCGCCACGTCAAGAAGCACCAGAGTGGGGACTGCCCTGAGGAGGACAAGAAGGGCCTGTGTCCAGCCCCCAAGGAACCGGCCGGCCCGGGGGCCCCGCTCCTGGTGGTCGGGAGCTCCCGGAATCTCCTGTCTCCTCTGTCAGTTATGTCCGCCTCCCAGGCTCTGCAGACCGTGGCCCTGTCGGCAGCCCACGGCAGCAGCTCAGAGCCCAACCTGGCACTCAAGGCTTTGGCCTTCAACGGCTCCCCTTTGCGCTTTGACAAGTACCGGAACTCAGATTTTGCCCATCTCATTCCCTTGACAATGTTATACCCCAAGAACCACTTGGATCTCACATTCCACCCTCCCCGACCTCAGACTGCGCCTCCCAGCATCCCCTCACCCAAACACTCCTTCCTTGCCTATCTTGGACTGAGAGAAAGAGCAGAGACTGTCTGAGGGCAGCCATGTTCTGTACCAAAAACAAAGAGACAAAAGACAAAAAAAAAAAAACAAACCCACAAAACTTAAACACAACCCCAGCAGGTGTATGTTGCTGCAAAACCTACAGACCCCCATGGGTCTGGAACATGTGTACTGTATATCTTTAGTAAGGAATAGAGAATTGGCTCTGTGTGTATACCTATTGCATTGACCTGAAAGCTGCTTTATCCAATCTTCAGAGAGGTGACCTACTGCATACTTCTACCTTCAGAGGCATGCCTCCCCAGCCACCCACTCCCACTCTCAGCCCTTCTCCGTACTTTTCTCTGAAAGGAATCTTGTCTTGTTAAACCCTAAAGAGAGTGTCCTTAATAGCAATCAGCACTTGTAAGCTTATATACTGGTGCATTTGGTTTTCTGTTGGGTGAATGCGGTGTGTGGGCGTTTGTGGATTCTGAAAGAGAAAGCCGTGTGTCGTGTGCCATGACATTTCTATTGCACATTCTTTGTACTGGCTTCTTTAACAGCGATGAACGTTCTTTTCCCTCCTGGGTTGTTCATCCACAACAGTCTTTCCCTGTGCTCCTTCATCACCTTTCCCTCTCTCTTTGATGGCTACAGAGTGGTAGGGCCTGGTGCTTAGTCGATGAAGGAATGGTAGACATCTACAGTGCTGCTGGAGATTTCCGCCAGAGCGCTGGAGACCTTACGCTCAGATCTTCTGTGGTGATGAAGAGGCAAGGAATCAAGTGACTGATCTGGAAGAAATATCTCGCAGCACTGCAGCTAACATCACAGAACTTAAGTGTGTTTTGTGTGTGTGCCCACACGTAGATAAATGTGTACGGTGCACACACACAGTGCATCATTTTTTAAGGGCAGATTATATATATATATGATGTATTAATTCAGTGGTTACCATTTGTTTGCAGGAAAAAGAAATGTATGAGTGAAAAAATTTATGGTTGATAAATCCAGCCAAGGAGATTAAAAGGGGTTTGGAGAAATTCTGGGTATAAATGCTCAGACTAAAAAAAAGAAATGGCAGTTTTGCACAGTGCTATGGTCTTGCACTAGTTTTTGTTTCTCATCTGAAAAAAAAAAGTAAAATAAAAGGAAGAAAATGTACCTTTTTTATGGAACGAGTAGACTGTATGTTTGAAGATTTAGCCACAACCTCTTTGACATATAATGATGCAACAAAAAGGTGCTGTTTAGTCCTATGGTTCAGTTTATGCCCCTGACAAGTTTCCATTGTGTTTTGCTGATCTCCTGGCTAATCGCGGTATCCTCCATGTTATTAGTAATTCTGTATTCCATTTTGTTAACGCCTGGTAGATGTAACCTGCTAGGAGGCTAACTTTATACTTATTTAAAAGCTCTTATTTTGTGGTCATTAAAATGGCAATTTATGTGCAGCACTTTATTGCAGCAGGAAGCAGGTGTGGGTTGGTTGTAAAGCCCTTTGCTAATCTTAAAAAGTAATGGGTGATTTAAAAAGAAAAAAGGAAAAAATCTTTGGCTGAATATGTTCATTGCTTGTATTTTTAAAACAACAGAATTTCCAGTATGAAACAGGCTGAAAGAGCAGGAAGAAATGTTCTTTGTATAATAATGGGAAGTTTGGAATATAAAAGTTTATATATTATTTATCTATTGGAGAACTGGTGTACAGGAGGAACACTTTCTTACTGTGTTGCTGTTTTCCATCATGTGTTATCCTAAGAGTTGGGGTTTTTTAAAATCTGTTTCACCGGGGGAAAATAAAAGCGTCCCTAATGTTCTTCCTCTAGTCAGTTTGCTTTGCTGAAAGCTCCCTGGAAATTAGTACAGTTCTACATGAAGCCAGAAGACTGTACTGTCTGTCCACACCATGGTCTCCTCAGTCCCCTCCATGCCAGCCCCTCTTCCCCACACCCAGCAGGTGTGCTACACCTCCCTTTGCCAGTCATCCCGCCATGGATGGGGAGCCTACTTGGTGCCCTGGCAAACCTGTTTACACTAAGGAGATGCCCACAGGGAGCGGGAAGCTCCCAAACCCTCAGTCATTCTCCGGCAGAGACCTTTGCTCTTGGCCAGGTTTGAAACAATGTTCAACCTCGCCACGTCAATGTCTCAGTAAAAGACACTATAGATAGTTATGGACAATACACTCCAAGAATACTGGGCTTATGGGTGGGTTGGTTTTTTGTTTTGTTTTGTTTTGTTTTCAAGTCATGTCTTTATCCCCATATAATGGAGAATGTGCCACTTGGCTAATAATGTGTTTTCAAAATTACAAGTTCAGTGATGACAGGAAAGAGGGCTAAAGTAATCCCACAGAGGCTGGTAGAAAAGGCGAATCACACTTAAGCACCAGCGGGTTAAAAACCTGAAAGGGTGGCCCTGACAATTCGGACTATAGGTTTTACAGCATGCCACTTGTGCAATAGGAGGTCTAGGGTTGAAATTTTCAAGAACGAGAGGAGGTGAAGGAAGGAGACGTTTACTGCTCAAATGCCATGCATTTCACTGCTTGCCACTGAACTTGTATTTGAATGACTTAGTAATGCTTAATATAATTGGGCAACTTTTTTAGCACTTTGGAAAGAGTCATCAATCTTTCTGGTAAATTATAAAAGTTTTCTGAGTGAGAAAAGGTGTGTTTGGAGTTTGTTTGACTTTTTATATTATTATTATTGTTAATAAAGAAAAAAATCTACAGCATTTTTCATACTCCACCCTAGAAAATATGTACCCCTGAATTTGGTTTGCAGTTTGATACTCAGGGAAGGATGTATTCCATAGATATCCTTTCCGTGTAAAACACTAACATCTTTGAGAAATTCACCTACCAACTAACTTCAATTGTTGTCACTATGCATTCTTCAATGAAAACTAGCTTATTTTTCCATATAGTAATGCAGTTAGGGTTCTCAGCACTTTCTTTCTTCTATCCTTTTTTTAACTCTTCATATTATGTTCAGATGATCATACTGTCAAGGTTTGTGTACATTACTGAAAATTTGTATTGTATAAAGCTTTTTGCATTACAAGGCTGTACAGGGTCATTTTGACAGTAACTGGTATATTCCTTTGCATCTTATGTTGCATTGCCAATTTCTAGTGTATCCAGTTTGAAAGTATAATATACTCTAATTAAAAAAAAAAAAGGTTGGCTATACTCTTGTTTCTTTTTCTTTTTTGGTTTGCCATCCTTGACTGCTTGTTAGTCTCAGGGTTTTGTTTGTCTTGCTTTGTTCTGTTTTTTACTTCTCAGTGTATTTTAATCAGATTTCAGAAGTGTCCACTCCTGGTTATAACTGTCACAAAATTCAAGTGTTGAACAGCGATGGTTATAATGCAAACTGTTATTATGTACATCATTAATGGCCATTAAGGTTGAGAGCATATCCATCATTCAGGACAGTGGCAGGCCAGCTCCTTCCTGAAATTACTTAGTGACATTTAAAAGTGTTTGCCAGCCCTATCCTCTCCTGCTTAACATCATTTCATTGACCCCATAGCCAAAGGGGGGAAAACAGATGAATAATTCCATCTATCTTAATGAAGTTGGGCAACTATGAGATTTTAATGAGTGGAAAAATGGTATGTTTTGCAAACTAAATGATAATCTATCCAAATGCAAGTAATAATAGTTCACCATTCAAGGGAAGGTACCAGAGAAAGAAACTGAGACCAAAGACAGAGAGAGAAAGAAATGAAAAACACACTAAGTTCAAACAATTTTTTAAAATCCATTTTGTTCTATTTGAGACCTTTCCATGAATCTATGATGGTTGACAAAAATATATAAAGCAGCAGAAGAGACTGTTTTGCCTGGTTTGTAATTTGCATGCTTATAAATATAATGTCCTTTGCTTATTTCAAGCAATTGTGAACCACTTCACTCTAACATTTAAAAAGATCAAATTTACTTTTTTAAAAATGAGATAATGTAGGAGAAGCCACTTTGAAAATGGCCAGTCACTAATTAGACACTATTTTCTCTTTTATTTTTTCATCCAATAGCAATTTTTTAGGTGATTGAGTCAAATACGTTAATTTGATTCAAATACTAATTTTGTTTTGAGGTGGCTAGTGTTTATTGAAAATATTAAAATAAGCCAGACTTCTTTGATTTTTGCTAGTGCTACAGGCAGGTGTGTCTTCTCATTTTGTGTACACATTTTTTTTTCCTTAAACTCCACAGCTACCTGACATTTTCCCTGAAGTTGAGAATAGCCAGCAATACAAAGAAAATAATCATCAGTTTAGTAATCATTTCCCCAGAAATGGGCCTTCAGTGACTTTGAGAAATGGTCTGGAAACAGAACTGTTCATGACAGAACAGACCACATCCTCTCCCATCTTTACTTCTCTGGAAAACATGGTGTGTGGACCCCGGCATCTCCAAGCCAGTCATGAGGCCTTTGTTTGAATTTTAATCCAAACACAATTAGATATTTCTCCTACTGTCATGCTACATAAATATAGTTTAAGCTAAGACTCAAAGCCATGTTTTCTACAATGTGTCCACTGCTGATGGATTGTTTGGGGGCCACCAGTGAACTATGCCTGACCATTTAACAGAGCTGCCGCACTGGTCACAGGAGAGCAAGGAGAAATAGCAAACCGTGGTGAGCACATATGTCCCCTTATCCACAGTCAGAAACATCACAGTAGAACCCCTGCCTGCCAAAGGTCATGTGGGGCTTGTAAACAATTTGAAAGGGAAGACACATCTCATTAGTCACCTCCATGCTTTCAGTCTGTGGGGACGAAGGAGAGCCAAGAGGTGCTTAGTGAGAGATGGAAGCGGGTAGCAGCTGAGTGATTTCATCGGTGCCTCCAGAAGACAGAGAATATAGAACTGGAACCCTTCCCAGCAGCAGCTTAGAACCTGTGAGCAAAATCACAAGATAAAAGGAGTCCCTTGGAGATTTAAGATTCATTCTAAGGAGCCATCTATCACAGATATTCAAGATACTCCAGCCAATATTCTTGCTTACATCATTCCCTCAGAATAGAAGAGTCCCACACAAAATGGGTTTTATTTTGGGAATAACTACAATTAACTAAGCAGGCAAATGCCTGTAAAACAGGCCCCAGGGTAAGTGAAGTGCGGTGACTCCCAGAAATTGGGGCACCCCGTTTTTCCCTGTGCAACATCTGAAGGGTTATTTATTAATCAAGGCCTCTTCTTTATGAAGTAGTAGAGTTTCTGTTCATAATTCTTTCCTTGTAGCTGAATCTGTAAAACAGGAAAATTCAGATCCTGCTCACAGTGACAGGAGGTGCAAAAGGGAAAAGAAAAACCAATTGCTATATCCCCCTGGAATTCCTTTCTCGTACAGCTAAGTATTAGTTCATTAGTTCTTGGTTTTCAGTAGAATTACAAACCTGGAGCAGAGAATCTGCTTCAATTCACACTTCAAAATCATTTCCCCCTACACAATTCCTTATAGGTGGTTTTTTACCCTGTATAGTGAGAAAATTTGGATTACTTGGAGTCAGGCTACCTGAGTTACAAACCTGGCTCAGACACAAACTAGGGGTGTGATTATGACATACCATTAAGCATCTTATGAAAAGAGCCGCTTAACTAAATGATCTCTAAGGCCCCTTCCCACTCTAATATAACATATAATCAACTATGATTCTACAACTTGTTGTAAACAAGAAAAAGTCAGCCTTTTGAAAGAGAGATGGTTACAAGGCAGAATCCTTGTAAGGCAGTTACAGCAAAAATGGCACCTCAATATTTTCAAGTCACAACAGGCTCAGTGAAGGGAAAAGAATGACTACAAAGATTTTTCTGCTCACTTCACAGGTTGGGAGATCTCAAGTTTTTCTCTTCTTTTTTTTTTCTTTTTTATTTTTTGAAACAGAGTCTCAATTCTGTTACCCAGGCTGGAGTACAGTGGCATGATCTCAGCTCACTGCAACCTCCACCTCCCAGGTTCAAGCAATTCTCCTGCCTCAGCCTCCTGAGTAGCTGGGATTACAGATGCATGCCACCATATCCAGCTAATTTTTATATTTTTTAGTAGAGACACAGTTTCACCATGTTGGCCAGGCCAGTCTTGAACTCCTGACCTCAAGTGATACTCCTGCCTCGGCCTCCCAAAGTGCTGGGATTACAGGCGCAAGCCACCGTGCCTGGCTTAAAGTTTTCCTTGTCTGGTTAGAGCTAACTCTCCATGCTTGGATTGCCTGCAATCATCTTGAGGGTGGCTTAAACATATTTTACTGAACTGTTTGATCTGGTTTGATGAGTTAGGGGTTTGCCAGATGGTTGGAGAGGCTTTGCCCTGCCCACTTTCATCTCTCCAACTCTGCTCCCTCCATTTCCCATCCCAATTGCTTCCAGCCTCCTCAAAGTCACCAGTGCCACTGTGACCACTGAGCTCTGACAACCACTTTTCATATGTTTTCTGTAGAAGAGTAAATGGTTTCTTATAGCAGGTATAATGAAACATTTTATTTAGTTTTAGCATAATGAAAGAATACACTAAATATTGAGGTGGCAAAGAAGCCCTGGGCAGGCAGCAAGAGCCACTTGGTGAAGCCGAGAGGAGGTCCTGTCAATGACGTCTGACCCGAGCTGGTTGCTACAACAAAAGGTAGAATAAGGTGAGTCTGTGAGGTGGGGAGCAAGTGGTATCCAATACAATGATCATATTTGGTGTGAATGTTGCCACGTCTTTAGCCTCTAGGTCAATGTTGGTTACCCACCCACCCTGCTGGGTTAGCTCAACATACTTGCCCTCCACTCCTGGCCCCTACTCCTGAGAAGGACTGATGGTCTTGGGCAGAGCCAAGGACAGCGTTGTGTCATGATGCTAAGAAATGGAGGAGTTGGCACATTAAGAGGCAGGCAAAGCCTTCTCATTCATGTAGCAGGCTCTCTTTAGAGTCCTCCCATATTGGGGGTGTGTTATTTCTCTTATGGGATGTAGCTCTTCTAGGACTTTTTAAGGAGAAGCCACTGGAGAGGGTTGTGCACTGCCTTCCACCATAGCCTCCTTGACCTAGGAAAGCCACATGAGAGCCAAAACAGGGCTGATAGGGACAAGTTACCACCCAGCCCTCTGCAGGCAGCCTCAAGCCCAAGCAAAAGGCATCTCAGTGGCTCTCCTAGGTCCAAACTCACCATGAAAGGGGTGGTGAGCCATACTCCAACTAGGAATAAAAAGATTACATTTGTCTGGCATCTTCTCTGTGCATATAACTCCCCCAGGAACATGGGGCTGGACAAGAAGTAGCTGCACTCATAACAGATAATTGAAAATTAAAATATTCAGTATAGGGGTTTTCTCTGTTTCTTCTCATCTTTGACACATAACTAGCAGTTGTATTATTAATGGAAGATTGGGATAAAGATGGACTGATGGATAGGATGGCCACATGGATACATAGAATGTATATATAAAGAATGCATAGGTACATACATAATAAAGATAGAAACATAATAAATATGCATGTGTGGGACCACCCAGAAGGAAGGTCATTAATTTTAATATTCTAGGATTCATATTAAAATACAATATTTTTCAAGGGTGGAGCAAGCTGGTCGAATAGAAGCATTCACCAATCGTCCTCTTTTTCCCCCACCAGAAGCACCAAATTTAACAACTATCTACACACACACACACACACACACACACACAAAACCTTCATAAGGACCAAAAATCAGGTGAGCAAGCACCTGGTTTTAACTTCATATTACTGAAGAAGGCACTGAAGAGGGTAGAAAACACAGTCTTAAATTGCCAAGACCATCCCTCCCCCAGCCCCCAGCAGTGGCCACGGGACACGCAGGATCTGTGTACTTGTGGGAGGGAGAGCACAGCGATTGTGGGACCCTGCACTGACCTAAGTGCTGCCTTGTTACAGTGGAAAAAAAACTAGGCTGAACTCAATAGATGGCCACTCATGCTGGCAGCATTTAGAACAGCCCTAGCCAGAGGGGAATTGCCTATCCAAATGGTCGGAACTTGAGTTCAGGCAAGACCCACCATTGTGGGCTAAAGCGCTCTGAAATCCTAAATAAATTCAAAAGGCAGCTTAGGCCACAAGAATGGCAAGTCTTAGTGCTGTGCTGGACTTGAAACCAGTGAACTTAGAGGGTATATGACCTACTGAGACACCAGCCAGGGCAGCTAAGGGAGTGCCCATGCCACCTCTGCACCAACCCCAGGCAGTACAGCTTACAGCTCCAAAATGGACCGCTTCCTTCCATTTGAGCAGAGAAAAGGGAAGAGAAACGAGGGCTTTGTCTTGTAACTTGGATAACAGTTCAGCCACAGTAGCACAGGGCACTGGGAAGAGTCATAAGGCGCTGATTCCAGGCCCTAGCTCATGGACGTTTCTAGACACATCCTGGGCCAGGAAGAAATCACTGCCTTGAAGAGGAGCCACTCCTGGCAACATTCATCACCTGCGACTAAAGATCCCTTGGGTCCTGCATAACCAGCAGCGATACCCAGATAGTACATCAAGAACTTTGGGTGAGACTGAGATTTGCTGGCTTCAGATAAGACCCAGAATATTCTGAGCTGTGGTGCCTACTGTGAGAGATTCCTTCTGCTTGAGATAAGCAGAGGGAAAAATAAAGGGGACTTTGTCTTGAACCTTAGGTACCAGCTTGACCACAGTGGGGTAGAGCACCAAGCAGGTTCTTGAGGTTCCTGATTCCAGACATTGGCTCATGGACAGCATTTCTGGACCTGCCCTGGGCCAAAGGGGAGCCCACTGCCCTGACAGGTGAGTCCCAGGCCAGGCAGCATTCACCACAAGCTGACTGAAGAACCCCTGGGCCTTAAGGGAACATCAGCAGTCACCCGGCAGTACCCACCATATTGTGAGCATGTGGTGGTGGTGGTGGCTATGGGGAGAGGCACCCCAGCCTGTGCAAAGGGAAAGGAAAAGTGGGAAGGACTTTGTCTTGTGGCTTGGGCACCAGCTTAGCCACAGTAGAACAGAGCATGAGGCAGATTTCTAAAGTTTTTGGCTCCAGGCACTGACTCCTGAAGAGTATCTCTGGGTCTGCCTGTTTCCTGGGGGAACTCACTGACCTGAAAGGAAGGACATAAGCCTGGCTAGCTTCAGTTGATGATTGTACAGCCCTAGGGCCCTGAGCAAACATAAGTACATAAGTAGAGCCAGGCAGTAGTTACAGTAGGCCTTTGGCAAGACCCCAGTGCTGTGCTGGCTTCAGGTCTGACCCAGTGTAGACCCAGTGGTAGTGCAACAGGTTGCTTATGTCACTCTATCCCCAGTTCCAGGCAGCTCAGAACACACACAGAGACTCTGTTTGGGAGAAAGTAAGGGAAGAAGACAAGAGTGTTTACCTGGTAATCCAGAGAATTCTTCTGGATCTTATCCAAGATCACCAAGGCGGTACCTCCACCACCTGCAAGAACCATAGCATTGTTGGGCTTGAGGTATCCCCTGCAAGAACCATAGCATTGTTGGGCTTGAGGTGTCCCCTAATGCAGATACAAATTAGACCACAACACTCAAGTCCCTTTGAAGAATTGGAAAGCCTTTCCAAGACGGATAGGTACAAACAAGCCCAGACTACAAAGACTAAAATAAATACCTAACTCTTTAATGCCTAGACATTGTTGAACATCCACAAGCATCAAGATCATCCAGGAAAACATGACCACACCAAATGAACTAAGTAAGGCACCAAGATCAATCCTGGAGAAACAGAGACAAGTGACCTTGAAGGCAAAGAATTCAAAATAGTTGTTTTGAGGAAACTCAGAGAAATTCAAGATAACACAGAGAAGGAAATCAGAATTCTGTCAGACAAATTTAGCAAAGAGATGGAAATAAAAAGAATCAAGCAGAAATTCTGGAGCTGAAAAATGTGATTGACATACTAAAGAATGCAACAGAGTCTCTTAACAGCAGAATTGATCAAGCAGAAGGAATTGTTGACCTTGAAGACAGGGTATTTGAAAATACATAGTCAGAGGAGACAAAATAAAAAAGAATTAAAAAGAATCAAACATTCCTACAAGATCTAGAAAAAAAGCCTCAAAAGGGCAAATCTAAGAGTTATTGGCCTTAAAGAAGAAGTAGAGAAATAGATAGGGGTAGAAAGTTTATTCAAAGGGAAAATAACACAGAACTTCCCAAACCTAGAGAAAGATACCAACATTCAAGTACAAGAAGGTTATAGAACACCAAGTGAATTTAATCCAAAGAAGACTACCTGAAAGCATTTAATAATCAAACTCCCAAAGGTCAAGGATAAAGAATGGATCCTAAAAGCAGCAAGAGAAAAGAAACAAGTAACATACAGTGGAGCTCCAATATGTTTGGCAGCAGACTTTTCAGTGGAAACCTTACAGCCCAAGATAGAGTGGCATGACATATTTAAAGAGCTAAAGGAAAAAAAAAACAAAAAAAAAACTTTTACCCTAAAATAGTGTATCTGGCAAAAATATCCTTCAAACATGAAGGAGAAATAAAGATTTTTCCCAGAAAAAATCTGAGGGACTTCATCAACAATGGAACTGTCCTACAAGAAATGCTAAAGGGAGTTCTTTAATCAGGAAAAAAAGGATGTTAATGAGCAATTAAAAAAATCATCTGAAGGTACAAAACTCACTGGTAATGTAAATACACAGAAAAAAAAGCATACTATAACTCTGTAACTGATGTGTAAACTATTCTCATATTAAATAGAAAGACTAAAAGATGAACCAATTAAAAATGATAACTACAACAACTTTTCAAGACATAGATAATATAGAAGATAAATAGAAACAACAAAAAGTTAGAAAGTGGGAGATTAAGTTAAGGTGTAGAGTCTTTATTAGTTTTCTGTTTGCTTGCTTGATTTTTTAGGCTAACAGTATTAAGTTGTTACCAGTTTAAAATAATGGGTGATGGACGGGCACGGTGGCTCACGCCTGTAATCTGAAGACTTTGGGAGGCCGAGGAAGGCAGATCACGAGGTCAGGAGATCGAGACCATCCTGGCTAACACAGTGAAACCCCGTCTCTACTAAAAATAACAAAAAATGAGCTAGGCGTGGTGGTGGACATCTGTAGTCCCAGCTACTTGGGAGGCTGAGGCAGGAGAATGGTGTGAACCCAGGAGTTGGAGGTTGCAGTGAGCCGAGATTGTGCCACTGCACTCCAGCCTGGGCAACAGAATGAGACTCTGTCTCAAAAAAATAAAAAATAAAAAAATGGGTGATAAGACAGTATTTACAAATCTCATGGTAACTTCAAACCAAAAAACATACAGATACACAAAAAATAAAAAGAAAGAAACTAAATCATATCACCAGTGAAAAATCACCTTCACTAAAACGAAGATAGGAATGAAAAAAAAAGAAGGAAGACCACAAAACAACCAGAAAACAAACAACAAAATGGCAGGAATAAATCCTCACTTATCTATAATAACACTGAATGTAAATGCACTAAGCTTTCCGATTAAAAGACATAGAGCGGCTGAACAGATTTTAAAACAAACAAATAAAAAACAAGACCCAATGATCTGTTTCCTACAAGAAATACACTTCACCTATAAAGACAAGCATAGACTGAAAATAAAGGGTGGAAAAAGATATTTCATGCTAATGAAAACCAAAAAAGAGCAGGAGTAGTTATATCAGACAAAATAGTTTTCAAAAATTATAAGAAGAGACAAAGAGGGTCACTATATAATGATAAAGGGGTCAATTCAGCAAGAGGATATAACAATTTGAAATATATATATATACACACACACATTGGAGCATCCAGGTATATAATGCAAATATTATTAGAGCTAAAGAGAGACATCGATCCCAATACAATAATAGCTGGAGACTTCAACATCCCACCTTCAGCTTTGGACATATCTTCCAGACAGAAAATTAACAACTAAACATTGAACTTAATCTGCACTATTGACCAAATGGACCTAATCAATATTTACAGAACATTATATCCAATGGCTATAGAAAACACATTCTTCTCCTCAGTACATGAATCATTCTAAAGGATAGACTGTATGTTAGTTCATGAAACAAACACATATAAATTTAAATAAAATCAAGCATCTCCTCTAACCACATTGGAATTTTGGAAACTATACAAATAGATAGAAGTAAAACAATATGCTTCTGAATGATCGGTGGGTCAATGAAGAAATTAAGAAGAACATTGAAAAATGTCTTGAAACAAATGATAATTGGAACACATCATACCAAAACCTATGGGATACAGCAAAAACAGGGAAGTTTATAACTATAAGTGCCAGCATCAAAAAAGAAGAAAAACTTCAAGTAAATAACCAAATGATGTATATTAAAGAACTACAAAAGCAAGAGCAAACTAAACCCAAAATTTGAAGAAGAAAAGAAATAATAAGGATTAGAGCAGAAATACATGAAATTGAAGAAAACAATTCAAAAGATCAATGAAATTAAAAGTTGGTTTTTTGAAAAGCTAAACAAATTTGACAAACCTTTAACCAGACTAGCTAAGAAAAAAAGAGAGGTGATCCAAATAAATAAAAGCAGAGATGAAAAAGGAAACATTACTACTAATACTGCAGAAATTCAAAGGATCATTAGTTGCTATTATGAGCAACTAGATACCCGTACATTGGAAAATCTAGAAGAAATGGCTAAAGTTCTAGACGCATACAACCTATCAAGATTGAACCACGTAGAAACCCAATTACTTGAACCAATAACTTGAATGCTATTTGACTAGTAACATGTAACGAGATCAAAGTGGTAATAAAAAGTCCCACAGCAAAGAAAAGCCTGAGACATGACGGCTTCACTGCTGAATTCTACCAAACATTTAAGAACTAATACCAATCCTACTCAAACTATTCTGAAACAGAGAGAAGGGGATACTTCCAAACTCATTCTAAGAGGTCAGTATTACCCTGATACCAAAACCAGACAAAGGCATGAAAGAAAGAAAAACAAGAAAGAAGGAGGGAGGGAGGGCGGCAAGGAAGGAAGGAAGGACAGAAAAAGAGAGAGGAAGGAAGGAAGGAAAAGAAAAAGAGAGAGGAAGGAAGGAAGGAAAAGAAAAAGAGAGAGAGAGGAAGGAAGGAAGGAAGGAAGGGATGGAGGGAGGGAAGGAAGGGGGGAGGGAGGGAGACTAAAGAACAATGTCACTGATATTGATGAAAAAATCTTCGACAAAATACTAGCACACTGAATTTAATGACATATTAAAAGGATTATTCATCATTACCAAGTGGGATTTATCTCAGGAATGTAAACATGGCTCAACATATGCAAATCAATCAATGTAATATATCATATCAACAGAATAGAAGACAAAAACCATACGATCATTTTGATTAATGCGGAAAAAGCATTGTTAAAATTCAACATCACTTCATGATTAAAAAAAAAAAAACCTCAAAAAACTGGGCACAGAAGGAATATACCTCAACATAATTAGAGCCATATACGACAGATCCACAGCTAGTATCATACTGAATGGGGAAAAACTGAAAGCTTTACCTCTAAGATATGGAACACAACAAAGATGCCTACTTTCACCACTGTTATTCAACATAGTACTGGAAGCCATAGCTAGAGCAATCAGACAAGAGAAATAAAGGGCATCCAAATTGGAAAGAAAGAAGTTAAATTATCCTTGTTTGCAGATGATAGGAACTTATATTTTAAAAAACCTAGACTCCACCAAAAAACTATTAGAACTGATAAATTCAGTAAAGCTGCAGAATACAAAATCAACGTACAAAAATCAGTAGCATTTCTATATGCCAACAGCAAACAGTCTGAAAAAGAAATTTAAAAAGGGATCCCATTTACAATAGCTACAAATAAAATAAGATACATAGAAATTAATCAAAGAAGTGAAAGATCTCCACAATGAAAATTATAAAACCTTGATGCAAGAAATTGAAGAGGACACAAAAAAAGAAAGCTATTCCATGTTTGTGGATTGCAAGAATCAATATTTTTAAAATGTCCATTCTACCGACAGCAATGTACAGATTCAATGCAATCCTTACCAAAATACCAACAACATTCTTCAAAGAAATAGAAAAAAAAATCCTAAAATTTATATAGAACCACAAAAGACCCAGAATAGCCAAAGCTATCCTGAACAAAAAGAACAAAACTAGAGGAATTACATTATGTGACTTCAAATTACACTACAGAGCTGTAGTAACCAAAACAGCATGGTAATGGCATAAAAACAGACCTATAGACCAATGGAACAAAATAGAGAACCCAGAAACAAGTCCAGGCATCTACAGTGAGCTCATTTTGACAAAGGTGCCAAGAACATACCTTGTGGGGAAAGATGGTCTCTTCAATAAATGGCACTGGGAAAACTAGACATCCATATGCAGAAGAATAAAACTAGACCCTTATTTTTCACTATATACAAAAATCAAATAAAAATGGATTAAAGACTAATATCTAAGACCTCAAAATATGAAACTAAAAGAAAACATTGGGAAAACTCTCCAAGACACTGGAGCAGGCAAAGATTTCTTGAGTTATACCCCACAAGCACAGGCAACTAAAACAAATATGGGCAAATGGGATCACATCAAGTTAAAAGCTTCTCCACACTAAAGGAAACAAACAAAGTGAAGAGATAACCCACAGAATGGGAGAAAACATTTGCAAACTACCCATCTGACAAGGGATTAGTAATCAGAAGATATAAGGTGTTCAAACAACTCTATAGAAAAAAATTTCTAATAATCTGATTTTAAAATGGGCAAAAGATTTGAATACATATTTCTCAAAAGAAGACATACAAATGGCAAACAGGTTTATGAAAAGGTGATCATTGATCATCAGAGAAATGCAAACCAAAACTACAATGAGCTATCATCTCACCCAAGTTAAAATGGCTTTTATCGAAAAGACAGGCAATAACAAATGCTGGTGAGGATGTAGAGAAAAGGGAACCCTAGTACACTGTTGGTGGGAATGTAAATTAGTACAACCACTATGGAGAACAGTTTGGAGGTTCCTCAAAAAACTAAAAATAGAGCCACCATATGATCCAGCAATTTCACTGCTAGGTATATACCCAAAGGAAAAGAAATCAGTATATTGAAGAGGTATCAGCACTTCCATGTTTCTTGCACCACTGTTCACAATAGCCAAGATTTGAAAGCAACCTAAGTGTCCATCAACAGATGAAAGGATAAAGAAAATGTGGTAAATATACACAATGAAGTACTATTCAGCTATAAAGAAGAATGAGATCCAATCATTTGCAACAGCATAGATGGAACTGGAGATTGTTATGTTAAATGAGATACGCTGGGCATAGAAAGACAAATTTGACATGTTCTTACATATTTGTGGGATCTAAAAGTTAAAACAATTGAATTCATGGAGATGGAGAGTAGAAGAATGATTACCAGAGTCTGGGAAGGGTTGTAGGGGGTTAGGGGGAAGTGGGAATGGCTAATGGGTACAAAAAAAACAAAGAATGAATGAATAAGACCTAGTATTTGATACCACAACAGTGTGTCTTATAGTCAATGATAATCTAATTGTGCATTTTATAATAACTAAAAGAGAATAATTGGATTGTTTGTAACACAAAGGATACATGCTTGGGTGATGGATACCCCATTTACCCTGATGTGATTGTTATGCATTGCATGCTGCATCAAATTATCTCATCTACCCCATAAGTATATATACCTACTATGTACCTATTAAAATAATTTTTAAAGACAAAATTTTTCATTTTTTCTTGGTTCTATTTAATATAAAAACAGATTGATGAAAATGTATGAAAAGAAAAACTAAGGGTCAAAGATATCTTATTAATCAGAATGAATATCTCCTTGCCCACCTTTTCTACAATTAAATAAATGGGCATAGCAATAGATCATCACCATAGATTATCACGGATACTATTAGTCAAGGTCCCATCTCTTTTTTTTTTTGAGACAGAGTTTCGCTCTGTTGCCCAGGCTGGAGTACAGTGGCGCGATCTCGGCTCACTGCAAGCTCCGCCCACTGGGTTCACGCCATTCTCCTGCCTCAGCCTCCCGAGTAGTTGGGAATACAGGCGCCCGCCACTACACCTGGCTAATTTTTTGTAGAATTACTAATTTTTTTTTTTTTGTAGAATTGCTAATTTTTTGTAGAGATGGTGTTTCACCGTGTTAGCCAGGACGGTCTCGATTGCCTGACCTCGTGATCCACCCGCCTTGGCCTCCGAAAGTGCTGGGATTAGAGGCGTCAGCCACCGCACCCAGCCAAGGTCCCATCTCTTTATGGTATCAGACAACAGACATAGTAGCAGCAATAGTGAAATATTCAAGAGTTGGGGTTACAATTAAATGGGCAGAGTAATAATTTCCTGCTGAAGGACTTTACAATTTGGTTTATCTGCCTGTGGATAAGAAGCTAAATGTGTACACGAATGATTTTCTTTTTTTTTTTTTTTTTTCTTTTATTATTATTATTATTATTATTATAATACTTTAGGTTTTATGGTACATGTGCGCAATGTGCAGGTAAGTTACATATGTATACATGTGCCATGCTGGTGCGCTGCACCCACCAACTCGTCATCTAGCATTAGGTATATCTCCCAATGCTATCCCTCCCCCCTCCCCCCACCCCACAACAGTCCCCAGAGTGTGATGTTCCCCTTCCTGTGTCCATGTGTTCTCATTGTTCAATTCCCACCTATGAGTGAGAATATGCGGTGTTTGGTTTTTTGTTCTTGCGATAGTTTACTGAGAATGATGATTTCCAATTTCATCCATGTCCCTACAAAGGACGTGAACTCATCATTTTTTATGGCTGCATAGTATTCCATGGTGTATATGTGTCACATTTTCTTAATCCAGTCTATCATTGTTGGACATTTGGGTTGGTTCCAAGTCTTTGCTATTGTGAATAATGCCGCAATAAACATACGTGTGCATGTGTCTTTATAGCAGCATGATTTATAGTCCTTTGGGTATATACCCAGTAATGGGATGGCTGGGTCGAATGGAATTTCTAGTTCTAGATCCCTGAGGAATCGCCACACTGACTTCCACAAGGGTTGAACTAGTTTACAGTCCCACCAACAGTGTAAAAGTGTTCCTATTTCTCCACATCCTCTCCAGCACCTGTTGTTTCCGGACTTTTTAATGATTGCCATTCTAACTGGTGTGAGATGGTATCTCATTGTGGTTTTGATTTGCATTTCTCTGATGGCCAGTGATGGTGAGCATTTTTTCATGTGTTTTTTGGCTGCATAAATGTCTTCTTTTGAGAAGTGTCTGTTCACGTCCTTCGCCCACTTTTTGATGGGGTTGTTTGTTTTTTTCTTGTAAATTTGTTGGAGTTCATTGTAGATTCTGGATATTAGCCCTTTGTCAGATGAGTAGGTTGCGAAAATTTTCTCCCATTTTGTAGGTTGCCTGTTCACTCTCATGGTAGTTTCTTTTGCTGTGCAGAAGCTCTTTAGTTTAATTAGATCCCATTTGTCAATTTTGTCTTTTGTTGCCATTGCTTTTGGTGTTTTAGACATGAAGTCCTTGCCCATGCCTATGTCCTGAATGGTAATGCCTAGGTTTTCTTCTAGGGTTTTTATGGTTTTAGGTCTAACATTTAAGTCTTTAATCCATCTTGAATTGATTTTTGTATAAGGTGTAAGGAAGGGATCCAGTTTCAGCTTTCTACATATGGCTAGCCAGTTTTCCCAGCACCATTTATTAAATAGGGAATCCTTTCCCCATTTCTTGTTTTTCTCAGGTTTGTCAAAGATCAGATACTTGTAGATATGTGGCATTATTTCTGATGGCTCTGTTCTGTTCCATTGATCTATATCTCTGTTTTGGTACCAGTACCATGCTGTTTTGGTTACTGTAGCCTTGTAGTATAGTTTGAAGTCAGGTAGTGTGATGCCTCCAGCTTTGTTCTTTTGGCTTAGGATTGACTTGGCGATGCGGGCTCTTTTTTGGTTCCATATGAACTTTAAAGTAGTTTTTTCCAGTTCTGTGAAGAAAGTCATTGGTAGCTTGATGGGGATGGCATTGAATCTGTAAATTACCTTGGGAAGGATGGCCATTTTCATGATATTGATTCTTCCTACCCATGAGCATGGAATGTTCTTCCATTTGTTTGTATCCTCTTTTATTTCCTTGAGCAGTGGTTTGTAGTTCTCCTTGAAGAGGTCTTTCACATCCCTTGTAAGTTGGATTCCTAGGTATTTTATTCTCTTTGAAGCAATTGTGAATGGGAGTTCACTCATGATTTGGCTCTCTGTTTGTCTGTTATTGATGTATAAGAATGCTTGTGATTTTTGCACATTGATTTTGTATCCTGAGACTTTGCTGAAGTTGCTTATCAGCTTAAGGAGATTTTGGGCTGAGACAATGGGGTTTTCTAGATATACTATCATGTCATCTGCAAACAGGGACAATTTGACTTCCTCTTTTCCTAATTGAATACCCTTGATTTCCTTCTCCTGCCTAATTGCCCTGGCCAGAACTTCCAACACTATGTTGAATAGAAGTGGTGAGAGAGGGCATCCCTGTCTTGTGCCAGTTTTCAAAGGGAATGCTTCCAGTTTTTGCCCATTCAGTATGATATTGGCTGTGGGTTTGTCATAAATAGCTCTTATTATTTTGAGATACGTCCCATCAATTCCTAATTTATTGAGAGTTTTTAGCATGAAGGGTTGTTGAATTTTGTCAAAGGCCTTTTCTGCATCTATTGAGATAATCATGTGGTTTTTGTCTTTCATTCTGTTTATATGCTGGATTACATTTATTGATTTGCGTATATTGAAACAGCCTTGCATCCCAGGGATGAAGCCCACTTGATCATGGTGGATAAGCTTTTTGATGTGCTGCTGGATTCTGTTTGCCAGTATTTTATTGAGGATTTTTGCATCAATGTTCATCAAGGATATTGGTCTAAAATTCTCTTTTTTTGTTGTGTCTCTGCCAGGCTTTGGTATCAGGATGATGCTGGCCTCATAAAATGAGTTAGGGAGGATTCCCTCTTTTTCTATTGAATGGAATAGTTTCAGAAGGAATGGTACCAGCTCCTCCTTGTACCTCTGGTAGAATTCGGCTGTGAATCCATCTGGACCTGGACTTTTTTTGGTTGGTAAGCTATTGATTATTGCCACAATTTCAGCTCCTGTTATTGGTCTATTCAGAGATTCAACTTCTTCCTGGTTTAATCTTGGGAGGGTGTATGTGTTGAGGAATTTATCCATTTCTTCTAGATTTTCTAGTTTATTTGCATAGAGGTGTTTGTAATATTCTCTGATGGTAGTTTGTATTTCTGTGGGATCGGTGGTGATATCCCCTTTATCATTTTTTATTGCATCTATTTGATTCTTCTCTCTTTTTTTCTTTATTAATCTTGCTAGCGGTCTATCAATTTTGTTGATCCTTTCAAAAAACCAGCTCCTGGATTCATTGATTTTTTGAAGGGTTTTTTGTGTCTCTATTTCCTTCAGTTCTGCTCTGATTTTAGTTATTTCTTGCCTTCTGCTAGCTTTTGAATGTGTTTGCTCTTGCTTTTCTAGTTCTTTTAATTGTGATGTTAGGGTGTCAATTTTGGATCTTTCCTGCTTTCTCTTGTGGGCATTTAGTGCTATAAATTTCCCTCTACACACTGCTTTGAATGCATCCCAGAGATTCTGGTATGTTGTGTCTTGGTTCTCGTTGGTTTCAAAGAACATCTTTATTTCTGCCTTCATTTCGTTATGTACCCAGTAGTCATTCAGGAGCAGGTTGTTCAGTTTCCACGTAGTTGAGCGGTTTTGAGTGAGATTCTTAATCCTGAGTTCTAGCTTGATTGCACTGTGATCTGAGAGACAGTTTGTTACAATTTCTGTTCTTTTACATTTATTGAGGAGAGCTTTACTTCCAAGTATATGGTCAATTTTGGAATAGGTGTGGTGTGGTGCTGAAAAAAATGTATATTCTGTTGATTTGGGGTGGAGAGTTCTGTAGATGTCTATTAGGTCCGCTTGGTGCAGAGCTGAGTTCAATTCCTGGGTATCCTTGTTGACTTTCTGTCTCGTTGATCTGTCTAATGTTGATAGTGGGGTGTTAAAGTCTCCCATTATTAATGTGTGGGAGTCTAAGTCTCTTTGTAGGTCACTCAGGACTTGCTTTATGAATCTGGGTGCTCCTGTATTGGGTGCATATATATTTAGGATAGTTAGCTCTTCTTGTTGAATTAATCCCTTTACCATTATGTAATGGCCTTCTTTGTCTCTTTTGATCTTTGTTGGTTTAAAGTCTGTTTTATCAGAGACTAGGATTGCAACCCCTGCCTTTTTTTGTTTTCCATTTGCTTGGTAGATCTTCCTCCATCCTTTTATTTTGAGCCTATGTGTGTCTCTGCACGTGAGATGGGTTTCCTGAATATAGCACACTGATGGGTCTTGAGTCTTTATCCAGTTTGCCAGTCTGTGTCTTTTAATTGGAGCATTTAGTCCATTTACATTTAAAGTTAATATTGTTATGTGTGAATTTGATCCTGTCATTATGATGTTAGCTGGATATTTTGCTCGTTAGTTGATGCAGTCTCTTCCTAGTCTCGATGTTCTTTACATTTCGGTATGATTTTGCAGTGGCTGGTACCGGTTGTGCCTTTCCATGTTTAGCGCTTCCTTCAGGAGCTCTTTTAGGGCAGGCCTGGTGGTGACAAAATCTCTCAGCATTTGCTTGTCTGTAAAGTATTTTATTTCTCCTTCACTTATGAAGCTTAGTTTGGCAGGATATGAAATTCTGGGTTGAAAATTCTTTTCTTTAAGAATGTTGAATATTGGCCCCCACTCTCTTCTGGCTTGTAGGGTTTCTGCCGAGAGATCCGCTGTTAGTCTGATGGGCTTCCCTTTGATGGTAACCCGACCTTTCTCTCTGGCTGCCCTTAACATTTTTTCCTTCATTTCAACTTTGGTGAATCTGACAATTATGTGTCTTGGAGTTGCTCTTCTCGAGGAGTATCTTTGTGGCGTTCTCTGTATTTCCTGAATCTGAATGTTGGCCTGCCTTGCTAGATTGGGGAAGTTCTCCTGGATAATATCCTGCAGAGTGTTTTCCAACTTGTTTCCATTCTCCCCGTCACTTTCAGGTACACCAATCAGACGTAGATTTGGTCTTTTCACATAGTCCCACATTTCTTGGAGGCTTTGCTCGTTTCTTTTTATTCTTTTTTCTCTAAACTTCCCTTCTCGCTTCATTTCATTCATTTCATCTTCCAGGGCTGATACCCTTTCTTCCATTTGATCGCATCGGCTCCTGAGGCTTCTGCATTCTTCACGTAGTTCTCGAGCCTTGGTTTTCAGCTCCATCAGCTCCTTTAAGCACTTCTCTGTATTGGTTATTCTAGTTATACATTCTTCTAAATTTTTTTCAAAGTTTTCAACTTCTTTGCCTTTGGTTTGAATATCCTCCCGTAGCTCGGAGTAATTTGATCGTCTGAAGCCTTCTTCTCTCAGCTCGTCAAAGTCATTCTCCGTCCAGCTTTGTTCCGTTGCTGGTGAGGAACTGCGTTCCTTTGGAGGAGGAGAGGTACTCTGGTTTTTAGAGTTTCCAGTTTTTCTGCTCTGTTTTTTCCCCATCTTTGTGGTTTTATCTACTTTTGGTCTTTGATGATGGTGATGTACAGATGGGTTTTTGGTGTGGATGTCCTTTCTGTTAGCTTTCCTTCTAACAGACAGAACCCTCAGCTGCAGGTCTGTTGGAGTACCTGGCCGGCCGTGTGAGGTGTCAGTCTGCCCCTGCTGGGGGGTGCCTCCCAGTTAGGCTGCTCGGGGGTCAGGGGTCAGGGACCCACTTGAGGAGGCAGTCAGCCCGTTCTCAGATCTCCAGCTGCGTGCTGGGAGAACCACTGCTCTCCTCACAGCTGTCAGACAGGGACATTTAAGTCTGCAGAGGTTACTGCTGTCTTTTTGTTTGTCTGTGTCCTGCCCCCAGAGGTGGAGCCTACAGAGGCAGGCAGGCCTCCTTGAGCTGTGGTGGGTTCCACCCAGTTCAAGCTTCCAGGCTGCTTTGTTTACCTAAGCGAGCCTGGGCAATGGCGGGCGCCCCTCCCCCAGCCTCGCTGCCGACTTGCTGTTTGATCTCAGACTGCTGTGCTAGCAATCAGCGAGACTCCGTGGGCGTAGGACCCTCTGAGCCAGGTGCGGGCTATACTCTCCTGGGGCACCGTTTCCTAAGCCCGTCGGAAAAGCACAGTATTCGGGTGGGAGTGGCCCGATTTTCCAGGTGCCGTCTGTCACCCCTGGAAAGGGAACTCCCTGACCCCTTGCACTTCCCGAGTGAGGCAATGCCTCGCCCCTGCTTCGGCTGGCGCACGGTGCACTCACCCACTGACCTGCGCCCACTGTCTGGCACTCCCTAGTGAGATGAACACGGTACCTCAGATGGAAATGCAGAAATCACCCGTCTTCTGCGTCGCTCGCGCTGGGAGCTGTAGACCGGAGCTGTTCCTATTCGGCCATCTTGGCTCCTCCCCCCGATATCACACAAATGATTTTCTATCACAGGATCCTGTGTTTAAATATAAGCCCTTCACATTACCCATAATCCATTGCCACCATCATCATCATTCCCTATCACTTTTCTTCAGAGCCCAAAGTTTCCATCCCAGTTGAACATATTCTAAAGCAAGTCCCAGCCTATCTTACCATTTCTCCCCCCAAGATTCCCCTTCCACGCTAACCATGATCAATGTCTCCCTCTCCTTTTCATTTATTATTTAATGAGCAACAAATATATGGAAAATCATGTGTTGGCAGCTGATAAGGAATGGAAACAAATAAGATACATTTCTCAGCTTTAAGGAGTTTACCAACCAATAGAAGAAATGCATGTCTGAGCATATGCATTATAATACAAGGAAAAATACACATAAATTGCTGTGAAAATATTGAATAAAGAATGACAGATTCTAACTGTGGTGGGAGGAGGCTTTATGGAGGATGTAGCATGCAAGCTGCAATCTAAAGAATGAGTGGGATTTCCATACACAGAAAAATTGGGGAGGGCATTCCAGATTGAGAGAACAGCTTGAGCAAAGGCAAGAAGGTGAGAAATTGCTTGGTGGATTCTGTTGTGCTAGAAGATTACAATGAAACCAAACAAAGACAGCTTGTGTAGGGCTTCAAATCCCTGTCAAGGAGACTGAATGCCTAAACTACTCTGTAGTTAGTAAGAGCTAACAAAAAAATTTGAGGCGAATGGCATGAATTAGATCTGCATTTTAGGAAGATAATTCTAGCAGCACTAAGAAAGTCCTATGGTTTGAATCACCCAAAGTTCATGTGTTGAAAACTTAATCCCTAATGTAGCTGTGTTGAGAGACAGTAACTTGAAGAGGTGATTAGCTCATGTGGTCTTTGCCCTCAGAAATGGATTAATGCCATTATCACAGGCATGGCTTTGTTATCTCAGGAGCAGGATCTTCATAAAAAGATGAGTTAGCCCGCTTCCCCTTCTCTCTCTCACGTGTTCTCTTGCCCTCCCACCTTCTGCCATGGGATGATGCAGCAAGAAAGCCTTCACAAGATGCTGGCCCCTTGATCTTAGACTTTCCCACCTTTAGAACCATGAGCCAAATAAATTTCTGTTTATTATAAATGATATAGTCTCGGGTATTTTGTTACAGGAGCACAAAACAGACTAAGACAGAAAGGAAGACTCAAAAGGCAAAAAAGACAGAGATGAGGTATGTTCCAAATGTCCTAAACTGAAGTCATCATCTTCTCCCTTAAATCTGACCCTTACCATGTATTTCTTACTCAAGTAAGGGCACACCTATCCTCCAACTTACCTAACCTATAAAACTTGGGGTCAGCTTTGTCCCCTTCTAGCTCTCCTACTTCTTTTTCTTCCTGTTGCTCTTTGGATAGTTAATCTATCAAAGAGCTCTGTTTATTTTATCTGCCAAATATTTTTATGACTCTCTCCTGTCTTTTCTACTCTTAACATCGTTGTGCAGGTTCTTAGCATCCTCACCAGGTGGATCACAATAGTTTCTGTCTAGAAGAAAATGCTCTGCCCAGGCATGGTGGCTCACACCTATAATCCCAGCACTTTGGGAGGCCGAGGCGGGTGGATCACGAGGTCAGGGGTTCAAGACCAGCCTAACCAACATGGTGAAACCCCATCTCTACTAAAAATACAAAAAAATTAGCTGGGCATGGTGGCGGGTGCCTGTAATCTCAGCTACTCAGGAGGCTGAGGCAGGAGAATTGCTTGAACCTGGGAGGTGGAGGTTGCAGTGAGCCGAGATTGTGCCACTGCACTCCAGCCTGGGCGACACAGCAAGACTCTGTCCCAAAAAGAAAAAAAGAAAAAAAGAAAGAAAAAGAAAATGCTCTTGTGTAGAAGACTGAAAATGTATTCCAAAGCTCAGAAGAAAGTTCATGATGAGACTTGTTGGAGCAAAGATGACATTTGAAGACAGTGGAGAGGGTGGTAACACCATGGAAGCAACAGCAGCAGCAACAACAGCAACGACAAAGGCACCAATGACAGAACTTTAGGAGATGGCTTTAATAGAGAGACTTTAATGGAGGAGAAGAAAGAGGAGGAGTTGTCAACACATAAGAATGAGAAGAAACAGAGAAGTCAGAGACAAGCACAACACTGCTAGAGAACCCAACGGTAGAGAGATTTTTATGTGAAATCGTACAGCAGGATGAGTAGAGTGAAGCTGAATCTCATAGCCTGTATCAATTTGATGGCCATAGGTGATCTTTAAGGATGCAGATTCAATGACAGGTTAGGAGTGGAAGCTAAATTCCAGTAGGTTAAAGAATGAGTAGATGGTGAGATGCTGACAACAAAGAGAAAAGTCTACCTTTGTACTGAGTTTAGTACTGAAAGAAATAAAGTTAATGCAGCCAGGCATGGTGGCTCATGTCTGTAATCTCAGCACTTTGGGAGGCCGAGGCAGGCAGATCACTTGAGGTCAGGAGTTTGAGACCACCCTGGCCAACATGGTGAAACCCAGTCTCTACTAACAACAACAACAAAAATTAGTTGGGCATGGTGGCAGGCGCCTATAATCCCAGCTACTCAGGAGGCTAGGCAGGAGAATCACTTGAGCCTGGGAGGCAGAGGTTGCAGTGAGCTGAGATCGAGCCACTGCACGCCAGCCTGGGTGACAGAGTGAGACTCTGTCTTAAAAAAAAAAAAAAAGAAAGAAAGAAAGAAAAAAGAAAAGAAAAAAAGAAAGTTAATGCATCCTAGCTCTCGCCAAAAGACCCCAAATCTTTCCTTCTCTCTCAGGGAAATCTAACCTTTTCCCACTCCCTACCTCACATTCCTTTGAAGAAGAGTAAACTAGTGGCATTACAATCTCCAGCCACACTCCAAACTAATTTTCCATATCTTTTTTTATCAAGTCATCCTTTGAAGTGTAGGCCATCCATCTTCATACCATCCCTACTATTGCCGCCCGCCAGGACCAGTTTCTGTTAGCCAAACATCCACAGGAAAAGAAGGCTACACAGATAAAATTTAGTACCTCTTCTCCTAAATACAAAGAGTCCAAAAAAGTTTTAAAATAAAAAAAGGTCAAAGGATGAAAAGTCGCCCTACCCCTCACCCCTCTGCTGTGGCAAGAGTTATAAAATAAGTATTCTAGTCTGGAAAAATGAAGGATTAGAAGGGAATATGATCAGCCTCTAAGAAAACATGATGGATATGGCCAGAGAGCCCCAGACTCAGCCACCAAATTCCAGAATATTACAGCTAAAAGGTAAACCTTGAAGTTTCAAAGAGATTGTTTATGTTGGAGCCCTGGTCTCTGTTACCCTGACAAACTATCCTTTTCTGATGCATTGCAAGCCTGACCTTTGTGAGGAGGAGGGGATCTCAAATTCTAGGCTGGACACCACTTCAGCCGTGGAGACGGCTGCAGCTCCATAATCCTCCCCACACTCACTGCCACCTCACCAATGGGAAAAAAAATCACCCTCATCAGATAGAATGGGAGGAAAGGTACTGGGTTTTATGAGATAGAAATGAAATAATCTGTTTTTTATTAACTATCATGAGAAAATTATTAGTTCATGCCAGAATCACAAATATAAACATTATCATATTGAAAGCATTTACTCTGAAGTAGACCATCTGGCAAAGCCTTGCAGACCACACTTTGAGAGGCAGAGCATGTGTCGCCATGGTGGGCTCTTCCATTAAAGCGGCAAATCCAGAAGAAGTGAAAATTTAAGGGTTTTGGGGAGACTACTTTGCGGTAATGACATCTGCTAGATACTTGTCACATGTTCTCTAGAGGTGGACCTGCTTTTACAAATGCTGTTTTATGAAAACGTGTATTTTCAAAACAAGGGGTGGTTATTATTCAGAATCCTTCTCTTTCAAAATGGGTTTTTCCTTGGGCACTGAATTTCAGAAGGGTATTTATATAATGTATAGAGTATTAACTGTTTAACATAAAGGTTGGAGAAAAGATGAAGAGGACTGTCGGAAACCCGATGAGTTAGGAGCCACAATTAATTACAGATTAACCAAAAATGGAAAATATAGCATTTGAAATTATAAAGTAAATGCATAGTTCTTTTTTTGTAAAATGCAGTTTTGAAAACCTCACATTGTCACTTTTTTTTTTTTTTTATTTTTTGCCTTTTTTTTTTTTTTTTTTTTTTTGCAGAAAGGGAGAGAGAGCTATAATTTGGAAAGCATTTCACCCTCTCTGGATCCAGATAGAGCCCTAGTTACATACAAAGTGAAGGAAACTTTACATTACAGAAAAGAAGAAATACTGATGGCTACTCGAAGAAACGCCCAACTTCCTTGAAGATCCACATGAACTGTTTTCACCTGGCTGACTTCCAATGTCAGCAGACTCTGAACTTAACGTTTGTTTGCATCTTCTGCCTTCATTTGCTCACAGATGCTATTGCTGGTTGAATATCAGTTCCATGTTGAGCCTTTCCCAGATCTCCCTCCTCTAGGTCACACTGCATCCCCACTTACTCAGGCAGAGACTATGCATATCTCAAAATCTAGTGAGAGTAGCAGCATCTAACAAGTAGGAGCTCAATAGTTGTCAGGGGTATTGGGCCGCAGCGACTCTATCTCTACCTTTTAGTCAGGAGAGTAATTCAGATTATACAGGCTGCATATGTTTACTGTCTCATCATATCAAACACTTTAGGGTGGATATTAGAAGTAGAGGAAAAAGCTCTCAAGTAATTCAAATCTCCTGGGAGAATTTGGACTCTCAATAATTATTCTATTGTCCTTATACTTTTAAAAGTTTAACAATTGTTTTTAGTGCTTTCTAAAAGGTAATACATGCACATGATAAAATAAAAGCCAATTCAATGATATGCTTCAAGAAGAGAGTGAAAAGTCATAATATGATTTTGTTTGTATCTCCTGCCTTCATTTGTTCAGAGATGCTATTGTTGGTTGAATATCAGTTTGTGTTTGAGCCTTTCCCAAATCTTGCCCCTCTGTGCCACACATTAACTTCTATGGGTGGACCAAGACAATCTATGGGATGAATTCCTCAGTCTGGAGTAGTAAACTTCTGGGGAGGTAAGCAGAGCTTCGCATTCTGGATCTTAAGCTAAGAGTCTTAAATTGCTATAACTTTGATCACTGTACAGTCTTTTCTGACCAAATCTATAATCTACACATGACAACTCATCTGGTGAGAAATTAGATTGCTAAATGAGTGGACAATGTATTTGTGTATGCTTCTTATAAGCTATTAGCCATAAAAGAAAGTGTTTAGGTAGGTAGATGACAAATGACTAAGACAAAGAGAGTTATAGAGAAACAGCAAGACTTTAGAGCATCTAACTCCATCTCATTCTGTAAAAGAATCTTTCATTATGTAAAAAGAAACGTAGCCTGGACAGTGTGAGGGAAGGGAAGGGACAAGGACAGAATGAAAGAAGGATATTTGTCTAATCATTAAAAAAATAATAATTGCTGGCCAGGTGCAGTGGCTCATGCCAGTAATCCCAGGACTTTGGGAGGCCAAGGCGGACACATTGCTTGAGCCCAAAAGTTTGAGACCAGCCTGGACAACATGGTGAAACCCCATCTCTACCAAAAATACAAAAAATTAGTCAGGCGTTGTGGTGCGCACCTGTGGTTCCAGCTACTCAGGAGGCTGAGGTGGGAGGATCACTTAAGCCCAGGAGACAAAGGTTGCAGTGAGATGAGATCATACCACTGCACTCCAGCCTGAGTGACAGAGCAAGACCCTATCTCAAAATAATAATAATAATTGATTATGTAATTCATATTAATTTAAAGTAGTCTTATTGTTCAGTCTTGTGGTTTAGTATCAAATCACAGATACAACAGTCCCACAGAAAAAAAATATAATTAACACCAATTTAAGTCTTAGTTTCTTCATAAAACACCAAAGAAGGGAGTGTGTGTATATATATATATTTTCGAGACAGAGTCTCGCTCTGTCGCCCAGGCTGGAGTACAGTGGTGCGATCTTTGCTCACTGCAACCTCCACCTCCCAGGTTCAAGCAATCCTCCTGCCTCAGCCTCCCGAATAGCTGGGATTACAGGTGCCTGCCACCACGCCTGGGTAATTTTTGTGTTTTTAGTAGAGACGGGGTTTCGCCATATTGGTCAGGCTGGTCTTGAACTCCTGACCGCAGGTGATCCACCTGCCTAGGCCTCCCAAAGTGCTGGGATTACAGGTGTGAGCCACTGAGCCCTGCTGGGAGTGTATTTTCAATATGCATCCAAAGAGCTTAAAAATCTTCTTTACACATTTTTCTCTATCAAGGATGTGCTCCAGCAGGAACCAACTAACAATGAATCTCTCCAAGCCTTACTCTCTTGCTCTCTCTGTAACCCCTTAAAATTCCTCCCAACACTCAAGCCACACAGTTTCTTTCCTTTCTTCCTCAGCATTTTACTATATAGATGAATTTAACCTGTCTGGTTTCTGCCCCATATTTTAGAACCTGAACACTCAGATTGAAAGAGCCTATCATTACCAAGCAGGATAAACTTTAAAAATAAATTCATACATAGTGATATCAAAACAAAACTCCAGAGCATTGAGGTGAAAAAGGCAATCCTAAAAGGTACAAGAGGATACAGAGGATTACCTACGAAGGAGTGAGAGTCAGATCAAAAGGATACTGCTCATCAACCAAAGCAGTCTCAAGAAAACAATGGAATAGCTTAGAAATGCTCAGAAAAAATCAATTTGAACTTAGAGTTCTATAACAAGCCAAGCTAACATGCAGAGAGAGAGAGCAAAATACCTTCTCAGACATATAAGCCCTTAGAAAAATGTATTACCCACTCTGATGGAGAAGGGAGGAAAAGCAAAAGAAAATCTATCAAAGATGTGCTCCAGCAGGAAGAAAAATGAATCCAGAAGGTAATGATGGGCTATATATAAGCAGTAAAGAAGAATGTATTCATGTTTTATTTTTGTAATTAGAAAGTAATCGTTTTTCAAAGGTTGGGGAGAAAAGAAGATAACAATAATTCTTTATTTCTATTCCATTTTACCTTTGCGTAATATGTCACTATAGTTTGCAAAATGCTTTCCTATAAATTGTCAGTAGCTAGAATCACAGGACCTACAAAAATATGTTTTAAGAGGTCTATGTTAGGACAAATATTAATTCCAATAAAACTTGGAAATGTGATCCCTGAATCTAGTAAGATATTTCTTGCCATGTACACTGGCTGGCTTCTACAATCATTATGAGGACAACGTCACTGGGTCTAAGAAAGGTTGATGAACATGAAATTTCGCAGACTTTTTTTTTTTTTTAACTCTGCCTACCAAGTTGAACCAGATTATGGACTAGTAGATAAGGAGATGAATGGAGGTAAGAACTATAATAGTTCAGATCGGCTGATGCATTCAAAAGGGACTCAAGAGATATTCAGGCTCTAAGGTACATGGACTAGAGAGGAATCTTGCCGCCAGGGTGTGGCAGGGAGGCCACTATTCTGCCCAGGAGGCCTTCTAATGACAGATCCTAGGTTCCCCAAAGGCGCCTATTGAGAGGCTCATGGTGCTATTGCCTGTGTCATAGGCCATGAATTTAGGGCTTGGAATCTCTCACTTGAACTTTTTTACACTATCCCTGATGTGTGCCAGAAAAAGAGCAGCTACCAAAAAGCAGACATTTTCCTGTCTCTAAAAATAAAACACTGGCAACGCTTCAGCCTCCTGTGCCAAGACCTGGCCCTTCCCAGGATAAACAATAGATGGCCAAGCCGATTGGAGAGCAAATATTGAGTCCTGAAGTATGTCTAAGTCCAGCCTGAAATGCCTAGGTCAGGGCATGTGCACTCGAAAGCCAGAAAGCCAGAGAAGGCCCTCCCTCCTCCGCAGCTGATGGAGGGCAGCTGTTGCGCCCAGCCATGGACCAGATGTGGCTGAGAGGAGGCCTCAGGTTACACCCAGACCTTGACCCAGCTGAGGTCACAGAGTCCCTATCAGGTCCTGCCCCTAAAGCCCTGGGGTGCGTGGTGACAGATCTGAGGGCCTGTGAAATCCTGTCCAGAGAAAGCTCCCTGGGAAGGAAAGAGTTTCAAAAGCATCCTTCTGCATTCGTCACTCAGGGCTGTGCTCATCACCTGTCAAAACTCTTCACGCCTAGCTGAGAGCCCTCACCTGCTAGACACAGGACCAGCAAAACCTCCTGAATATAGGAATGCTATAATAACAGTGTTCCCACTCTAATTGCCTCCCAATTCATCAAATCCTTCTTCAGCACGTGTTCAAGCCCCTGTGCCTTGTCATTAGGGTTCAAACCTTCCAGACCGTAGCTTGGCTTTTTCCTGGTTTGGGGACTTAAGAAGTCTAAGAGGGGGTTAGGGGAGGAGAGGGCCTAAATATAGCAAATATTTGCAGGCATAATCACTCCATAAACATGCTTCAGTGGAACAGAGTGTAGGGCTGACCCAGATGACGGATGTCACTCACCCAAGTGTCACATCATAAATAAAATTGAATGAGCCCATTCTCTCGCAGAACCAGAGTGACGCCTGTTCACACTATAAATATTTATGAAGTCATCGTCCTTAAAAGACTTTATTTTCCCAGGTAAGTAGACTTTAAGGAACAAGTTAAGCAGAGCTTTGCCTGCAATTATGGAATAGTCACCATAGCTTTTCAATGGGTATTCCATGGAAAGGAAAAGAAAAAGAGAAAGAAGATAAGGAAAAACAAGTCCCTGTTCCATGGGGCTGCTGCACGAAGACCTCATTTACGCCAGTCAAAGTTCATTCTCATTCAAAAAGTGACAGCCTTCTCTGGGAAGAAGAAACCAGAAGCAGAAACCAGAAGAAGCCCTATCAGTCCCATTCCACTCAGGCCTGTGTAATGAAGGCGGCACAAACAGATCCTTGTCACCCAAATTCCAACCCCTCCCACCACCTCTGCTAGAAGAGACATTCTCCTTTGCATTCTCACTCTCCCAGTCTGTCTCTTAGTAACAGAAAAAATGTACACCTCATCCCATTACTATGCTCATTTGAAAAGAATTATCAGAATGTGAGGATGTGTGCCTGGGTGGCTCTCTGGGTGTTTATGCAAAGTCTACTACTTTTGCCCGTAGTTACTCTTCCTGATTGCATGAGGAATGGCATCTCGGAAACCCTACTGGCATCTGACAATCTTTTCCTGTGCTCCATGCACTCAGGAGGAGCAAACACCTCCTCCAGGCTTAGGAGCACTCCAACAGTCCCCTTCTCCAAGGCACTGTGGCAGTCCCCGACCTGGAACTCTCAAGCCATTGTCTCCACTACAATACATGCTAATTTTCATGTCACGTTGCAACTTCCATGTTATTCATCTCCTCACTGCACCAAAGCCCTCGCCCAAGTCCATCAAGCCTATTTCTTTCCCAGGGATGGCCTTGTGCCTGGGCTCTCTTCCCCTCCAAACTCCGGGGTGGCCCCAGCTTTATCAGACTGAACTGGCTCTAAGGAGAAAAGTTGACGATCATCCTGCTCTAGCCACCGGGAAGTCCTGCTCCACAAAGAACAAGAGTCTCTGGTTTTGTGAAATGAGTCACAGACTGCCTTGACCATGCCTATCTGGGGAGGCCAGGGCTGCCATGTATGGTCTGTGCTCCGTGCCACCCACCTCTCGCTGTCAGTCCAAGCTCTTTGCCAGGACAGCCTGAGTCATAAAACTCAGCACATTCCTCAGGCGTTGGATAGTCTTTCCTTGTTATTACTTTGCTTTTGTTTTATGCAGCACCTGGTTTCATTTTTAAAACCCAAATAAAAATCACACGGTCAGGGCGGGAGTGGGGAAATAGGAAGAAAAGCAAAGGGCTCTAACTCCGCAAACAGGGAGGCACAGAGCAGGACAGAGATGGGACTGCGGCTGAGGGACTGGGGAGAGTCAGGATGCGCCACTAATGAATTGGTTTGACCACAATCTTCCTTGCTGTATATGATAAAGCTCTTGATGCCCAGGTCTCTTTCCCACCCTCCCATCCCCAAATTAGGCCGCAGTACTGTACTCATCAGCCATGTGACCTTCCCGAAGCCCCTCCACTTTCTGCGTGTCCTCAATCAATGGACATACATCTCGGATGAATCCTAAGGAACATTCTAGTTACAACACTCTGAGTCTATGAACCTGCCGGTTCCCTTTTTCTTGGACGCAAGCCCTAACCGACTTGTGAGGGAATATGTTTCCACAAGCAAACATTTGTTCTTTGCCTTCTGGGCGCTAAGGAATGGTGGACAGACAGGCGAGAAGGTGTAGACCCCACCATACCAATGTTGCTGGTCAAATTGAACTTCTGTGGCCAGGTTACTGTTGCAACCCATCTGTAAAGCTGTTAGCCTTCATTTTTAGAATTAAAACAGAATTCTAATCGGCTATCCTCTGCGTATAGTAAAAAACAAATGATGAATTAATGATAACCATTACCTTGGAGAACTGTATTTTCTTGGACTAGGAAAAGCCAAGAAATTAGAAATTAAAACCAGGATCATGAGGTACTAGACTCAGAACCTAAACAGAGGCCTTCCTCTCCTTCTGCCTGGGATGTCTACGGGGGTTGGCCAGGGCAAAACTCCCGAGGTTCCTAAGTGGCTACAGGGCTGCCTTTTCAATGCATGCTTTTGGAGAGCTTAATGGAAACCATATGAAGGTTGCCGGGAATCAGACCAGATGGCTCCCGGGGAATGTATTTAACCCAACCTAGGGCTAAGAGACAAAAATCATCACTAGGAGTTTGTGGGGCGGGAGGCAGGGGTGGTGCTGCGACTTTTAATTGTATTTTCTATTCAACAGAAATCCTAAGAGAAGGACGGTCTTGGTAACTAGGAGTAAATGGAAGGGGGTGTGGGGAGCAGAGAGCGGGGCTGGGGAAGAAGAGTGGGTAGGAGGCGGCTACTTTAGTAAACCAAACACCGTTCTGCTTTTCCTCAGAAGTCTGCGGCTGCCGGGGCCCTTCGCGGGCCTAGACGGCAGCGGGCTCCTTCCCGCGCCGCGGGTCACTGTGCAGCCCCTGCCGCTCCCGGTCCCTCCCTCCCGCGCGCTCCGCGGGGGCGACGAGGCGGGCGGTGGTGGGGGGGAATCAGCAGGAGGAGGGTCGCGAAGGAAGGAGGAGGGTCGTAGGCGGCGGAGGCGGCCTGTGGACGCTAGGGGAGGAGGATTGTGGGGGAGAGGAGGTAGGCCGTGGAGGGTGGAGGAGGCGGCCGCTCGGGCGGGCCGGGAAGAGAGGGAGGAGGCGGACCGGGGAGGGGAGGGGCAGGCGGCGGGTGGGCGGGCCGTGGGCGCGGCTTTGGGGGCGCGGACAGCCTACCGAGGGAGCCGGGAAGGGAGGGCCACGACCTCGCCCCTGAGCTCGCGCGCCAGCCGCGTCTCAGGCCGTCCCCGCCCCCGCGACGGTCGGAGCCAATTCGCTTCCCGGCGGCGCCTTGCGCGGAGGAAAACCTGGCGGTGGAAGGCTCTGGCTCTGCTGGGTGACCGTTCTGAATACAAAGAGTCTTTCTCACGCCCTTGCGCCTTCCCCGGGGCTTCCAGATACAAGGGACAGGCCCTGTGACGCCGGAGCCCCCGACGGTCGGGGCCGCAGCACCATTTCTGTGGTTCTAGCAGAGAAATGTGGTCCCAAGTATTTATTTAAAAAGGAAAATTTAATAAAGATTATAAAAACTTCTGTCTCTCTCCACCAATTAAAAAGGGAAAAGACTGAGAAATTGATAAATGAAGCCCATGGAATTGTCCCAGAAAGCCAACCTGCAAGGGTCCAGACGTTCCTGGGCGGGGTGGGGGGGGGGGTGTTGGGAGGGCCCCATACCTCAAAGTTGTTTATTAAGCAAACTCCACGCCTCCAGCATTGTGGCTTCATTTTCCAACTCAGTTAAATGGCGATGAGGGTCCTCCCCAGCCATAATCGGAGTATCGATCAGCTTCTGAATCCTCAGATGAGCCAACCTTGCTTTCAGAATCGCACCGTCCATGAAGCTGGAGAAAAATGGCCTGGTTGTCAACACTCGCTCATCCGCAAAGGTCACTTTTCCACAGAATTGGGAATTAAATGGTCTCTTCCAAACCAGACATCATTCATGAGCAGGAGATGGGATTGATTCTGCATTTTCTTCCATCTCTCTTAACCTTCCTGTTTAATATATTCTGTCTCTGTTAGGAAGGCCAGATTAATAAAGTGGGAGAGAAAAAGGGCAGGAACTCTTGCAATCCCTACCGGCCCCCATTGCTTCTCTGGTAAGATTCTTTCCAGGTTTCCCTAATTCCTTTAGTCCCCACATTCCTGGATGTGAATGCTCTACTTTCCAGTTTCCATCAGGAACTTCTTCAAGATAGGACACAGGAATATAAATATTTAGAGAATGATTACCAAAAGCACTACCCAGCAAGCAAATACTTTCGAAACTAAGAATAGTGTTAATGATCGTTGAAAATTTCATTCAATTTCTACTTATTGCTTTGATGCAGGAAATTGGGCATTTATATATCTCAGTGCTTGTTCTCCTCCAAACTATATATATTTTAAAATATTAAGATTTGCCTTGTCTTAGCCGGGCATGGTGGCTCACGCCTGTAATCCCAGCAGTTTGGGAGGCCAAGGTGGGCAGATCACCTGAGGTCAGGAGTTCGAGACCAGCCTGGCCAACACAGTGAAACCCTGTCTCTACTAAAAATACAAAAATAGTTGGGTGTGGTGGCACACACCTGTAATCCCAGTTACTCGGGAGGCTGAGGCAGGAGCATTGCTTGAACCCAGGAGGTGGAGGTTGCAGTGAGCCAAGATCGCGCCATTGCACTCCAGCCTGGGCAACAAGAGTGAAACTCTGTCTCAAAAAAAAAAAAAAAAAGATTTGCCTTGTCTCATAAATAAAAAGTCATGATTTATTTTTTTGGTCAGGACTCTAGGTCCAAGGTTTTCCAAATATGTGCCCCATATTAATTGTGTGGTGTGTGTGTGTGCACGTGCATGTACTTTCAGTCTGTTATTGCACCACAAAAACAAGAGCAGGATTAATGTCATTTATTTGTTGGGAATGGTTGACTTAAAAGCGGCTACTCTGAGTACAGAGAATTCCCTTTCTGGGAGGGGTTGGGGAAGCACCTTACAGAGAGAAGAAGCTATTCCCCAGAACAGCTGCAGACACTGATTGGCAATGGAATTGCTTGGCACCAGTACAACTCCGTGTAGGCAAGAGGGATTTATTTATTTAACAATAGTTAATGATTCTCCCAAGCAACTCCCAAGAGGCCAGCTTTCAGTAAATGTGCTTTCAGGAAATCATCTACCCTTCCTAGAAGCAGGCATCAACTCTACAGTGAAGGGATGTCCCTGGTTGACCACACAGTATAACTTTCAGGGGACCACACAGCTACA
Organism: Pongo pygmaeus; assembly: GCF_028885625.2. Lineage (NCBI taxonomy): Eukaryota > Metazoa > Chordata > Mammalia > Primates > Hominidae > Pongo > Pongo pygmaeus. Next base: position 158,612,275 of record NC_072376.2, on the reverse strand, counting down.
AATGCCCCCAAACAACTCCCTCCACAGTCTGCCACCGCACTGGCTTCCCATGTTTGAAATGCTCCCTGGGAACATTATCAGGTCCTAAGCAGAAAAATTGAGAAAAACTGCACCATTTCTAGAAGACCATCATTAAAATAGACTAGTCGCCTGGGAACCGGCGTGGGTCATCCAACCCTCTCCCATTAGCGAAAAGTAGCATATCTGCTAGTTAATGTCCAAAGACCAGCATTTCCAAGTGAAAGTGAAATATATGTATAACTGGTGGTTCTTGTGATACTGTTAGGTAGTACTTGTATAACATTTTTTATTTTAATGGTCAGGGTTTTTTTTTAACACACATAACGAGCATATCAAACCCATGGTATAATAAACATAATTACTTAGGATGAGTCTGAGTTTTTTTTAAGTTAAAGAGAAATCTTAATAAAGTAATAGAATAGCAAAAATAGTTGTAACTTCTATGCAAAAACCAGTTTTTATTCTTTCTTTCAACTTACTCTCTAAGAGTGTCTGCCGGAACTTTCAGACATAAAAAGAACGCCATTTTAACAATCTGTTTAAAAGCCCTGGGGTTTGAGAAAGTCTAATCAGGAAGGAGAGAATCCCTGGTCTGGAGGGTCATATCGGGGAAGCAAGGACCATAGATGCATGGGTGGCAGGACGGGCACATGAGGAGGGAAACTCCGGCCACTGGGCAACCAGGGTGGATATGCGGCAGGGCAGGACTATCTGAGAACTCCCTTTTTCACAACAGGCAGAACCCAGCAACTCACCGATGAAAATTTGGACAGTACAATAGAAATTCCAACTGCTGTAAACCTCTTAGGGGCTTGTTTCCAAAACAGCTGTGGAGAGATCCACCCAAGAAACTATTCATGATGCTTTAAGAAAGAATTTATCTTATCAGAACAGCTCCGCTTTTTGCCTGATTGTAACTTAGGGAATAGTTTTATACCAACTCTAAGCATACACAGGCCACCACCCCTGCCGCCATGTAGAGACACTCAGAACCCCGCTTCCTGACTCTCCCCCACAGATCCACTGTTGCATGGCAAGTAAAAAGATTCTTACATGCTTTAGGACACCTTTCCCTCGTCGACTGTAGTTTATCAGGGCCTCCTGTGCTGGCTTTTTACGTCTCACACCTAGGGTGAAGAGATAGCCAATGTGTGAGTGTTTGCGATAAACAGAGTCTACCGTAAGTGAAGTTTCCTGACATTCCCAAACCTTGTTTTAAATCAATAGATCCAAATCTTCACATACACAGCCCCCGCCTCTGCCACCAGCATGAGTGACAAATGCCTCTTGCATTTCTCCCTCCTGTTATTTCTGCATCCTACCTTTTGTATTCTTAGGAGAGGTAAATGATGTAACAATGTGGGTGCCAGGAGGAAGGAAGCAGAAATGCAAAAGGTATGAAAATATCACATGAAAGGGCCAGGCGTGGTGGCTTACGCCTGTAATCCCAGCACTTTGGGAGGCCGAGGTGGGAGGATCACAAGCTCAGAAGATTGAGACCATCCTGGCTAACATGGTGAAACCTCGTCTCTACTAAAAATACAAAAAATTAGCCGGGTGTGGTGGTGGGTGCCTGTAGCCCCAGCTACTCCGGAGGCTGAGGCAGGAGAATGGCGTGAACCTGGGAGGTGGAGCTTGCAGTGAGCCGAGATTGCACAACTGCACTTCAGCCTGGGCGAGAGTGTGAGACTCCATCTCAAAAAAAAATTTTAAAAATATATATATATCACATGAAGACCACGATTAAAATAAAGGCCAGAAAATGGATATAAAGTAGTAGTTTAGGATGGGACTTACAGTATTTTCCATAATTTGGAGGTGTCGGAAAACAATCACCAAAATCCCAAATTTGATGTGCCTATAAAAAGGAGAGATAGAAATAAATACCAACCACTCTCATAATAATAGAAATCTAATAAAATTCATTTTCCCAACATTGTTCCTCCCCACCCCTGCATTCAGAAAGCACTGATACTGCTGTCAAAAGCCACCACTGTGAGTGCAGTGTAGTCTCAGCCACTCGGGAGGCTGAGGTAGGAGATTGTTTAAGCCCAGGAGTTCAAGGCCAGCCCGGGCAACATAGCAAGACCCTGTCTCAAAAAAAAAAAAAAAAGAAAAAAGCCACCACTGTAATAACAAACAATAACAGTAAAATACAGACAAAAGAGTACAATCCTAATACGAAAATACCATATACAAATCAATAAGAAAAAGCTAAACACCCTAGTAGGAAAATGGACAAAGGAAATATACTATCATTATCATTCAAATATAATTATTCATGAATCTGTATTTGCAAATTCACCTACTTGCTAAAATTTATTTGTAAGTTAATTAAGCTCCATTCTGGCATTAGTTATAGTGCTGTTAGCCATGAGTTCATATATTAAATTAAGTGTCTTTAAATAGAAATATACATAAAAACAAAATCATATATTGATCAGTCGACAAAGATGTTGTGACTGGAGGCTCCCAGGAATCTAACCTTATATTTCCTTTAGGAACAACGGTTCAGTATTCCTTAATTCAGTATTCATGGTGATTTTACAAAATATAATCACAAATAGTGAGAATCAATTACAATTTATGAAAGAACTATGAATGATGAATAAACAGGAGAAGATGCTTGACTTCACTAATAATCAAAGAAATGAAATTAAAAGAAAATTGAACTATCTTCATCTGTCAAGTTGGAAAACATCAAGATTATATTTTAAAGCTAGTGTTAGAGAGGATATAGGAAAACAGGCACTCTCACGCACTACTGGGGCACAAGGCCAATTTTTGGGAAGGCAGTTTGACCGTTTGTAAAATAAGTGTACTTTTGACCCAAGAATTCTTCTTATGGGAACGTACCCTGCAGAGATGATTTTACAGCTACAAAAACATATATTCAAATTGATCACAACATTGGTTATAGTAGTTATAAATTAGAAAATCTTAAATGCCTCCTTATATGGCATATGTGCGTGTGTGTGTGTGTGTGTGTGTGTGTATATATATATATATATATTTTTTTTTTGTAGGTGGAGTTTCACTCTTGTTGCCCAGGCTGCAGTTCAGTGGCACGATCTCAGCTCACTGCAACATCCACCTCCCGGGTTCAAGCAACTCTCCTGCCTCAGCCTCCCAAGCGTCTGGGATTACAGGCACGCACCATCATGCCTGGCTAATTTTGTATTTTTTTTTTTTTAGTAGAGATGGGGTTTCACTATGTTGGTCAGGCTGGTCTTAAACTCCTGACCTCAGGTGATCCACCTGTCTTGGCCTCCCAAAGTGCTGGGATTACAGGCATGAGCCACCGTGCCCAGCCCATGGCATATTTTAAAATTGTAATGGAGTCAGTTAATAAAATATTATGTATCCATTAAAAATGATAACAAATAATTATGTTGATTAACACTGAAAGATGTCCATGAAAATATTGAGGGATAGAAGCAGGTTACAGAGGACAGTGTCCAGTATGATCTCATCAATATACTGTGTGTATGCATGTATCCTTATGTATACATAAGTATAGAGAGACATTTATAAGGATGTTCACTGAAATGAAAACGGTGATTGTCCCTGGGGGAAGGGAAAGGATTTCAGATAATCTTTACTTTGTTACTCTGTATTATTTGAATGTTTACAGTCAGAGAAAAGTTATTTTTAACTGCCAGTATATTATATATAATTTTTCCTCTGCAAGGAAAAGAAGAAAAGTTGGTGATGATAATAAAAATACAGTATCATCAGTTGTTCACAATTTGTAACCTTGGTTATTGTTGTGTTCCTATCACCTAATAGAAAGCCACACACAAAATAAGCACTCAGGAATAAATGTTTGGTGAATATTGTTTTTTAAAAATTTAACCCCTTTTGTTTTTTTAATGAATAATATGCAGTGTACAATAATTTAAGCTCTCTACAGGTAAGAGATTGCTGAGAAATGTTGGGCTTACCACTCCATGCTTGACATCAAATGACTTTTTAAAGGGCCTGGTTATATCAGGGAATAGTCCTGCATGCACATGAAGAGGGAAAATCAGGATTAAATGCAGTGTTAGAATAAAATTCCTTACACTTCCAATTAGGCTATTACCACAAATTGTACACACATTAATTGTTACCCTTTAGCATCTGACCAAAAATTATAGCTACATAAGAGGAATAAGTTTTATTGTTCCATAACACTGTAGAGGCAATACAGTTAACAGTAATTTATGGCCAGACACCGTGGCTCATGGCTATAATCCCAGCACTTTGGCAGGTCAAGGCAGGAGAATCACTTAAGGCCAGGAGTTCGAGACCAGCGTTGGCAACATAGGGAGACCCCCGTCTCTACAAATAATAATTTTTAAAAATTAGCTGGGTGTGATGGTGGCACCTGGGGTTCCAGCTACCATGGAGACTAAGGCAGGAGGATTGCCTGAGCCTGGGAAGTGGAGGATGCAGTGAGCCATGATTGCACACTGCCCTCTAGCCTGAGCAACAGAGCAAGACCCTGTCTCAAAAAAAAGCCCAATAATTTATTGTGTATTTTCTTCTTTTATTTGAAATATCTCTGGAAAATTGCATATTTTTGAATAGCTACAAGAAAGGATTTTGAATGTTCCCAATACAAATAAATCATAAATGTTTGAGGTGATGGATGTGCCAGTTACCCTGACTCACTCATTACACATTGTATACACGTGTTAAAATACCACACTGTTCTCCAGAAATATGTACAATTATTATGTGTCAATTAAGAATAATATCTTTTTAAAAGTAAGCATCAAACAGGTAAAACAAAACTGTAGAAGTTAAATTCATAGTAATTCTTCTGGAGCTTTTGGGAGAGGTAAACATTTTTGTGTCTGAAATGTTCTCCTATGATACACAACTTACACTCTTAGAATTAGAGAGAGGCAAGACTGCTGAAATTCCAAGGCTGTAAATTTTTATTAAGGTCTTGAGAAGCTCAGGTGTATTTTTTAAAACAATTTTATTGATATATAACTTATAAACCTTGAAATTGACAAAATTTAAATACACAGTTCAGTGAATTAAGTAAACTTATCAGGTTATGCAATCATCACCATAATCTAGTTTTAGAGTATTTTCATCATCCCAATAAGATTCCTTTTGCTCATTTATAGTTAATCCCCTTTCTTACCACCAGCACTAGAAAACCACTCATCTACTTTCTCTATAGATTTGCCTTTACTGGACATTTCATATAAGTGGAATCATATACTATGTGATCATGTATGTCTGACTTCTTTAACTTAATACAATGTTTTGAGGTTCATCCATGTTGTAGCTGTTTTAGTATTTTGTTCTTTTTTTTTTTTTCATTGCTGAAAAGTATTCCACTGTAAGAATATACTAGATTTTGTTACTCATTCACCAGGTAACAGACATTAGGGTTTCCAATTTTGGCTGTTATGGATAATGCTGCGATGAGCATTCACCTGCAAGTCTGTGTAGACATGTGTTTTCATTTCTAGTGGGTAAAAACCTATATGTAGCATCGCTGGGTTCTGCTATTAATTTTTGTTTAACTTTTAAAGAAACTGCCAAGGTGTTTTCCAAAGTGGCTGTATTCTTTTATATTCCCACCAGCAATGAATGAAGGTACCTATTTCTCCACATCTTCTCCAACATTTGTTATTGTCTTTGTGATTATAGCCATTCTAATGGATGTGAAGTAGTAACTCATTATGGTTTTTTCTTTTTATTTATTTATTTAAAAATTTCTAATTTTTTTATTTCAATAGGTTTTTTGGGAACAGGCGGTGTTTGGTTACATAAGTTCTTTAGTGGTGATTTCTGAGATTTTGGTGTACCTATCATCCAAGCAGTGTACACTGTACTCAAGTGTAGTCTTTTATTCCTCATTCCCCTTCCACCTTTTCCCCTGAGTCCACAAAGTCTATTGTATTATTCTTATACCTTTGCAATCCTCATAGCTTAGCTCCCACTTACGAGTGAGAACATACGATGTCATTGTGCTTTTTCACTTGCTCTTTTCTTCTTTTCTTTCTTTTCTTTCTTTCTTTCTTTCTTTTTTTTTTTTTTTTTTTTTTTTGAGACAGTCTTGCTCTGCCACCCAGGCTGGAGTACAGTGCATGATCATGGCTCACTGCAACCTTCAACTTCCAGGCTCAAGGGATCCTTCTGCCTCAGCCTCTCAAGTAGCTGGGACTACAGACACGTGCCACCACACTCAGTTAATTTTTAAACATTTTTCATAGAGATGAGTTCTCACTCTATTACCTAGGCTGGTCTCGAACTCCCGAGTTCAAGCAATCCTCCTACCTCAGCCTCCCAAAGTGCTGGGATTACAGGCATGAGCCATGGTGCCCAGATTGATTTTTTAATGACGGATTATACTGAGTTATCTTGTGTGATTTTATTAAAAATCAGGGGAAAATGCTGAAAGGGTGTCTTGCTTGATGTAATATGATGGGACCTAGTCGTTAGAAATAAGTCAAGAGAGAGGACTAGCCTGTGGCAAATGTTCATTGCTTTGTGTGCTATTTTATGCTGATACACTTTTTTTTTAAAAGAAGGTATCTTAAGCCAGAGTCAAAGAGCTTAACAATTACTTAGCTAAATTCAAGAAAAACCCACTTTTTCATAGCCACAGTAAAAGCAGACGGATAAGAAGTTTATCCTTCACAATTAGTGCTGATTGTTCCATGCTCTGTGAATTCTTAGCCTTTCAAAGCTCTGTAAGACTTTTATAAATCCCATAGGCCTCCCAGAGGCTTAACTAGCTTTTTGCTACCCTTCCTTTCAAAAATTATACTAATCATTAATTAGTAAGTGATATGATTCTATAATATTAAAGCTTTATAGAAAGTAATTTTGAGGGCATTTGGTGCATTATGGGGAAAAAAACCAGACATTAGAATTTGCACTAGACCATAGCATTAGGTATTTATACATTTGTGTTTATCTTTCAGCCAAGTTGGGCATTTTTCTCACTGAACTAGAAATGTCTCTCATTTTCTTTAGCGGTATGTGGAGAGGAACCTGTGTTCCTCTTCACCAGTGTTAAGCTCACATATGTTGGAGTATGGTTAGCTAATGACTTTTCTTTGCGAGGTCACAGTTCACAAAATAGAGCCCATGATAAAGTTTGACCTTGGCAGCTTCAGCTGGCCTTTTAGGGTAATTTAATGTTACCCTAATTTGCTAGTATGTATCTACCTTCCTGCTCTCACTTCCCAGTCTTAGAATTGTAACTGAATTGGGCAATTTGTTGATAAAACTAAATATCTTTGTAATTACCAACAAATTCTATCTTTAGGTATTAGGTCCTTAAATGCTGTGCCAACCCTGATGGAAATACCTGTATTTCTTGTAATTCCAGGTTACAGGTATTTAGTTTTTAAAAGCAAATTATCAAGAAAGCAAGTGTAGGCTTGCAGAATCAGAGAAGCTCAAGTTTGGAAGTATACCTCCAGGTCTTCTAATCATTTAGTCCACCTACTGGGTGTCTGTCATAGTTCAACTGTCAACCTTATCTGTGATTCTGTTTTCCTTTAATATGTTGGGGATACTTTGATCTCCCACCTGCCTGTCTTGAAATGAAGGTTCATGAACACAAAACATAATGTTGGAAGGTGAAGACAAACCATTCTCCATCCTTTCTGAGTACTGCGGCCTTAAGTTGTATGTACACAAAGGAGGAGAATTTAGAATAAATGTGAACAATACAACCTAGAAGCAGCCAAGATGTACGCATTGTTGGCCAGTATAAGTGTCTTTATGAAGCAGTCCCCAACCTTTTTGGCACCAGGAACCAGTTTCAGGGAAGACAATGGAAACATGGAAACATGGAAGGTGGGTGGGCAGGGGCAGGGGTGATGGTTTCAGGATGATTCAAGCACATTATATTTATTGTGCACTTTATTTCTATTATTCTTACATTGAAATAGATAATAAAATAATCATACAACTCACGATAATGTAGAATCAGTGGGGGCCCTAGCTTGTTTTCCTGTAATTAGATGGTCTCATCTGGGGGTGATGGGAGACAGTGACAGATCATCAGGCATTAGATTTCTCATAAGGAGCATGCAGCCCAGATCCTTTGCATGCTCAGTTCACAATAGGGTTTGCGCTCCTACGAGAATCTCATGCTACCACTGATCTGACAGGAGGCGGAGCTCAGGCAGTAATGCCAACCATGGGGAGTGGCCATAAATGCAGATGAAGATTTGCTTGCTCCCCACTGTACACCCCCTGCTGTACGGCCCACTTCCTAACAGGCCATGGACTGGTACAGTCTTTAAGAATATTTTTCTGAAGATAGGTCCCAGAGCTTTCATCAGATTTTTCAAAGTGTCTCAAAAATATAAGATATCGTTGTCTTAAAGAGAGATGTGTTAACCATTGGGATAGATTAGAGAGCAAATCTCTTTCTTGACAGATTTTTAAGAATAAGTCATTCAATGGTCTATATATTAGATAAAAATTATTCTAGCAATGTTAAATTTTTTTTTTCTGATCAGCTGACTTTAAGAAAATGTCAGACTTTTTTTGAGTGTGATAACAATGATGTAGTTATGTAAGAGAACATTCTTATCCATAGGAGACTCATGCAGAAGTATTTAGGACATACTGTTATGATATTTTAATTTTACTCTCAACATTCCAGCAAATAAGTATATATAGGTATCAGTATAGAGAGATTTAGATAAAGCAAATGCTAGGAAATGTGGCAAAATATTAACAAGTGATGAATCTAGGAGAAGGCAGGTGGGTATTGATTGTGCCATTTTAACTGTCTTGTGGATTTTAGAAATTCTTTAAAAGAATTTTTCATTCTTTTATTCTTTGGGAACAAAAGAATAAGGCAGTTCATTTATCTGTCTTTTTATTCGTGCCCTCCCCCATTTATCTGCCTTAACTTGGTAATTATAAAGAAGGCAGTTCTATTATATTTTGTAAACGGCTAAAACTAGGCACACACAAAAAAGGAAAATCACCGAGTAGCATCCCAAATTACATTTGAGCTATAGCTATAACCAAGGACAGAACTAAAAATAATGCTTCACCTTTTCCCTATTTTCTCCCCACGTAACTCCCGCCCATCTCATAGGCAGACACATGGTTTGTTCGTATAAGTCTACTAAAATCACTATGGTGTCCACCATAGCTCTATCTTTTAAGTTCACAGGCAAAATCAATTGCAGCCACCTCCTAGTTGATGTTATGCTTGAACAGTAAAGTGCACGCAGTAACAGATGGCATCTTGTGACCTTCTTAATAACAGGCTTGGCTGCCAATGTTCCCTTGTGCCCAGTCTCTGCAGGGAATTTGGAAACTGTTGCCTTACACTTGAATATTTTCCGGCAAACATATTTAACCATTTCTTAGCCTGTTTTCTAATTTAAAATAGAGAGAGGAAAACAAAACAAAATTCCCACCACCTAGAAGGGACATTGATATTTTCTGAGTCCAGAGGCCCATCCCGGGATTCTCTGGGGTGTGCTGGCAGTAACACAGCATAGCTGTCATGTTTAGTGTGGTGAGGCCCTCAATTCCAGGCAAAGTGTTTATCACTCTACCTAGAAATATTGGTGGCCAGTGTGATCTTTTCTTTTTTTTTGAGATAGAGTCTCTCTCTGTCGCCCAGGCTGGAGTGCAGTGGTGCGACCTCAGCTCACTGCAAGCTCCACCTCCCAGGTTCAAGCGATTCTCCAGGCTCAGCCTTCTGAGTAGTTGGAACTATAGGCGCCCACCACCACACCTGGCTAATTTTTGTATTTTTAGTAGAGATGGGGTTTCACCATATTGGCCAGGCTGGTCTCAAACTCCTGACCTTGTGATCCGCCTACCTCAGCCTCCCAAAGTGCTGGGATTACAGGCGTGAGCCACCACACCTGGCCATCTTTTTTTCTTCCTGTAGTTTAAAAGAAATGTATTCACTTCTCACAGCAAGGCATACAAATTAGCCAAAAAACAATCTAAGTCATGAAGTTAAAATGTCCCTCTGCCATGACAGCTCACACCGTGGTGAGTGAGGCTTGTTTTCGGTCACTTAGTTCCCTTTGTTGCAAACCTTGGGCAGCTGTGGCTATCAAGGTCCATAGAGAAATGGGGAAGGAGGGTGAGGGCAGTGATTAGGTGAGGGAGCAGCCTGCCTGTCTGACGCCTGACCCCTCCACTGTCCCACAGGGGCATCTTTCCTTTGTTGAAAATGGAAGGCAAATAAGGGTGACCCTAGGGGAAAACAATGAAGACAATCACACCAAAGCCCTTCGGAGTCCTTTTCTCCCCTCACCAGAATGACCTGTAAGGCCTTGTACCAGGAAGGAAGTGCTAAAATCAGTCCAGCTAGGCAATCAGTGTGGGGAGATGGGTGGAGGAAGAGCAAGAAGAACACTCCTGGGGAATATGTGGTGGGGTAAAAAGTGCAGCACCTCAGCCAGCAATAGCTCAGCCGACAGGCGGAATATTGTGTGGAGTCACTCACAGAAGGACAGTCTTAATCACAGTAAGACCTAGGGCTCCTTTGGGGGAGTGTAGGTGGGGGGTTTTCACTCCTGGGTATCTCCCTGTATAGCTGAGGAGAAGTGAGAAGTGAGAGTCTTCCTGTTGACCCCATTTCTGGACTTCAGAACAGAGGAGGTCTTGGAGAGGGAAGTTTCCTCTGCTGGGAAAAGTTGGCTTGGGTGTGAGGAAGCCTTGGCTGGGGAGCTGTGAGTCTCTCCCAGGAAAGCTGGGGGAGGTGCCCATTGCTCCTTTATGTTCGCATCCCAGGGCCAGTGTAAAGTCCCTTTCTTAGACTGACCAGAAGACCCATGGAAAAAGCCTCCCTCTATTCAGGCATGCCCTAACCCACCTGTTTCCACCTTCATTCTGGGGCCCCAACCTCCAGGATCAATAAGCTTTGGAAATGATCCAACCACAGAACAAGGGGGCACACCTCTGAGGCATGAGCAAAACAAAACCAACCAAGCTTGGAAGCCACGAGATACTCACATTGCTAAGAAATGGGAGGTCCTTCCCCAGTCTCAGGCCCCAACTCCTCCCACAGCCACCAGCCAGTCACCTGCCCTCTCTCCTCTTTTCCTCTCCCCCCAAATCACATTTGCCATCCCTTATTTATATTCCTCATGCATAAGTTTCAGATTTGGGGTTTGCCTGGCCATATCTCCTTTAGCACATCACGGAAACTGGGTAGGGGATGGAGAAGTGAGTATAACTAAAATCATGTTTGTGTGCAACAGTGCCATGCACTAGTCATTCACTTCATTTTTAAAGTATTGCAATTCTAGGGGCTCCTACATAGGATTCTAAAGGCTGTCATTGGAAACACAGTTTTTCAAAGGTTGCTTCTATACACTATGTTTTAATTTTTAAAAGTCATGTATAAGTTTCCTTTTGGAAGACAAATTATAAACAAAGACCTGCCCCTATAAAGAAGTATGTTGTGGGAAGTAAAAAGCCAACCACCACGGAAGGACCGTAAAAACCATCGTTCAACAAACAATGACAAACAATCTGCTTTGTGTGATGCCCTGTGCCAGGTGCTGGGAATACAAAGACAAGACAGACAAGTTCCTCCCTCATAAAGCTTATGTTCTAGTAGGAGAAAGAGATAATAAGCAAGTAAACAAATACCATAATACACAGAAAGCAAAGCAGGCATCAAGATAAAGATGAAGAGGGTGAGAATGTGAAAAACTTATTTTAAACATGGTAGCCAGGAAAGGCCTCTCTGAAGAGGTGACATTTAAGTTCAGAATTGAAGGACCTGAAGGATACAGCTCAGCAGAACTGGGATAATTGTGTTCCAGCAAAGATTCAGCACGTGTAAAGGTCCTGAGGTGGGAAATAGCAGTTTCAAGCTGCTAAATGAATACAATATAACTGGAACAGGATGAGCAAAGGTGGGAGAAGGTGTGAAATGAGACTGGAAAGATAGGCAAGGTCACATTCGTGCAATACCTTCCAGGCCATGGTAAAAAATTAGGATTTTGTTGTAAGTGCAACAGGAAACAGAAGTGAGGTTATTTTGTTTATGCATTAAGATGTCTCTCTGTGGAGAATAGATTGGGTTGGCAAGACATTACTTATGGGGTAGTCCAGTGAGTTCTTACTGCTTTTTGAAGTCTTTCAAGGCTTGGAAAGGCTTTACAGAAGAATTAAAGTGGGATTGAAAGAGTAGATGAGAAAGGATGTTAAAAATGGGCACAAATACTCTTGAAATTACATGCAACTCATACGCATTTTGCCCTCTTAGAATATTATTTGGTTCTTATCAATATTCTCCTAGGCACTGCCGTCCTTGTTAAATGTCATATCCCATAAAAGCATTTCCAGGTAGCTGATTCAGAGACTTGAGGTTTGCTGTCTGTGTTTAGGAAATATCCCAAGGATATCTTACACGTTTTCATATCTGGACTTTACTGTGGTCATACCACATAACACCTCCTCCTGGTGCATGTTACATCTCCTGGAACAGCAAGAATAAAAGAGACCAGTGCACTCTTCCATGGTTCAGCTGGGCTCTCCCTAGAGCAGTACAGATGTGGGCCACAGATATGGAGCTTAGGACAGAGAAAGGAAAGGGAAAGCCAGTGAGTGTTGGCCCAGCTGTATCATGGTTTGCATTCTACATGCTCTTCATAAAGTTGCTTCTGCTGGACAGAAGTTTAATAAAACAAAACATATTAGAATCTGTATTAGCATAGTACAATGGAGAGAAAGTTGAATTAAAATTTTGTTGTATTGCAGCTTTATAATACTGGATTTTTATTAGCTATTGCTTTGTTCTACTTTGAATATAAGAGCTGAGCATATGATATAGAAGGAAATCAGGTCAGAAAAGCTACAACCAAATCAAACTCCTGGAAAGAAAATTAATATTAATGCAAAAGGAAAAGCACTTTAATGTAGGCAGAAATGCAGCTGAACTCTTTGAAAGGCAGATGTGAAAAGGAATTTGAGAACTTTTCTCCTATGATGATCATGAATCACACTTAAGAACAGCCAATGCAATTTTTCTATTTATGAATGGATGTTACAAAGGAACAACCAGTCGACCAAAGTCCACTAGTGACAAGGAAATTTATATAATTGGCCTCTACTGACAATTTGATCCTTGGCTTCAAGCAAAATTAATGTTGATAATCCAAAATTTGACATGGAAATGGAAAAGAAGCACAAGGAGAAATTATCATTTGGGTAAATTAAATAGTACTGCTTTGATGTACTGTTACCTCTTAATGAAGAGAGGCAACATCAGTTATATGAAAATGACCACTTGCGAAGAATGAAAAAGGCAATATGGGTAAATTGATAAGCAGTCATTATGAGTATATTCACTGATGCCATTTCTACTTTCGTCCTCCCAGTGCTTTACTATAATAACTGGAGAGGAGATAGGAATGCAAAGTAATACCTGCTGTAGAGTAGTAGATTATTGCTTTCGCTACTCATGTTTCCATCCCTAAAATGCCCCCACCCATCCAACTTCAGGACTGCTCAGCAGGTCTAGCAAGCCACAGGTGATTGGCAAAGTTAATCAGAATTCTGAAGGGCACAAAAAAACAATATGAATGTAATAGAATTGTACTTTGTGCTACTCAGATCAGATGTGCTGTCACCTTAACTTACTGTGAATGACGTGTTCAGGCTGTTTAATTTCCCAAACACAGGCTCAGACTTGTCTTCAAGCTACATAGTGTGTTTCAATTTTATGCTCTTTACTGCAAAGGGAAGAAAGAAAGTCTCCTGATTTTAACAATAGCACACATGGTCAGCTGTCCTCTCCTCTTGCCTCAACAAACCACAGAGGAACACATAAAACCCTCCTCAGATTTACTATGCTCATAAAGTCAAATTTTACTAGGAAAGCTAACAGAATAGTGATCATCCAAGGCAACCATCAAAAACCTTTATCTCCATTATTTAGGAAAACCCAATAAGGCTGCAGGATAACTTTTTCCACCATGTGCAGCCCCTACCACACACATAGATACATCCCACCACAAATGGGCATTACCTGAATATTTTATAAATTGCTACAAATCCTAATTTAATATTACAATCATTCATCTTGTTAAACCTTCAAAGATTCAACCCTGAGAGACAGAAATTATATGGAAAATAATCTATTGTGTTCTCTTCTCAAAATCAGTGTGTGGCAGAATGGCCAGCTGTTCCCTTCCATAGTGTGCAGTTGTTGCTAGGAAGTGGCTGCCCAGCCAAGGAATCCATTTCTGAGCTCTCTGGCATCACATTGGAATGTGAGCATAAGTGATGCAAGTCACTTCCAGGCTGAAGTGGAGAAAGAGCACGTGTGTCTCCCCTCCCCTTCACCCCCACCTGCCAGATGGAGACAAAGGGCTCTAGGGCTTCGGGTATTGGTGGAAGCCCAAGAGGAAGGAAGTCTGTGTCCCAGGTCACCATGAGAAAGGTCTACCTGCAGAACAGCCAACTTTGCCTTTGGATAAAGAAAAAAAAATTTTATTGTGTTAAGCAACTGGAATTTGGAAGTTTATCTATCAACCCCCTAATCAATAGGCAATTTTGATAATAGATAATAGATAATTTGGGGGGGTTATCTATAACAACTACTGTTAATCTAATTTAACTGAAACAGGGTGGAGGTGGCTATAGATTAGTAAATATAGTTTACTAGTTGATAGTTGATAGTTTTGGTGTATCTTCTTAGTTCCTTGGTGTACTCAGTAAATCTCAGATTATATCACCCAGAGCTCCAAGCTCTGGTGGAAGTTACATTCTGGGAAGTTACATTCTGGGACTAACATGAAAGAGAAAAATGTTTGCTTTGGAAGAACTGTCATTTTTAAGAGCAGCTGTTCCAGTGTGGAACATGGTCATTTTCCTGCTAAAGACCACCATCCCTTTAGTAGGCAAATGGAAGCCATTGGGGCTACCATCAAGAATCTAAAAGTAGAGGAGAGTGATGTCAATAAAATGGCAGAATAGGAGTTTTCTACCGTCATTTCCCCATGGACGGATTGATTTTGACAACCACCCATGGATGACAGTACTATAGTGGGAGCCTGGGTGGCCAGTGGAGAAATTCCAGCACATTAGTGGAGTAAAAACTCCAAGAATAGATGCATTGAAGAGGGTAAGAAGAACAGTTTCCCTTTACCCGTGACACCTCTCCTGCAAGGTAGCACAACTCAGTGCCGAGAGAGAGCTCCTCAGCTCACGATTCTTCCCATGGGAAGAAGTGAGAGAATAGTGAGTGAGTGTCTGGCTCCTCCAGCTCTGAGAGACACTGCCCCAGAAGCCCACTTCTTTCTCACCCCACAGAAAATACTGAGGTGATTATCACAGCTGAGTAGTGAGGGAGGCTGCAAACAGGGAAGAGAGGCAAAGACTCACAGCCACCAGGGTTCAGAACTCAACAAAGGGCCATGGATCCCAATTAGTGCTTCAGGGAGTCCATCAGAAACCCACCCATGAGCTGCTTGGGTTGCCTCACCTGCAGACCACCCCAACTGGCCCATGGGTACACCCAATGCCCCACATGCATCACTACCCCTTCCCCTGTAGCCTGTTCTCCCTGTGTCCCTGGAGACAGCAAGTGCAAACCTCTGCAGATGGCATGTGCAGACAGCCCACCCAACTCCATGAGACTGGGAGAAAGCACACAAATGTAAGCATTTTAGGGCACTGCTCTAGGGAAGACAAACAAGAGCCTCTCAGCATCTGGTCTGGCTCTGCAGGATTGACAGAAGCCATACAATCTTAAGAATTCCCTCCAAAGAGGGAGCAAGAGAGGTGGAATGGGCATATCCATAGAAAAGGCCTGAGAGAGCCATCAAATATCCAGCTGAGCTGACTGGTGAATGTGTTTCTCCCCTGAAGACAGTCAGTGAAGACTGGAGTATGTGACTATATCTCCAAAGGCAAAGACAGTAACTCAAGACTTTGAGCAATAAGAAAAATCAAGGAAACATGTCACCACCCGAGAAACACTGTATTTTTCCAGTTACCAACCCCCCAAAATGGAGCTCTACAAATTTCCTGACAAATTTAAAATAATTGTTATGAAAAAGCACAGTGAACCACAAAGAGAACACAGACAACTTAATGAAATCAGGAAAACAGCACATGAACCAAATGAGAAGTTCAACAAACAGAAATGAAAAACAAACAGAATATGTAGGTCAGAAGATACAAAGTGGCAGATATGTAGGAAGAACGAGTCTAGAGATCTAATGAACACGTGAGGATTGTAGGTAATAAAACTGTACTAGATCCTGGATTCATGCTATTAATCAATGAGTAGATTTTAGCTGCTCTTGCCATAAAAAAGGGTAATTATGTGAGATGACGGATATTTAATTTGCTTCATTATGGTAACCTGTTTACTATATATGTACTCTATAGCATCATATTGTATACAAGTGTACTTTAGAGACAGTGTGGGTTCAGTTCCAGTCCATTTCAATAAAGAAAACATCACAATAAAGTGGGTCACATGAACTTTTTGTTTCCTAGTGCATGTAGAAGTTATGTTTACCCTATGCTGTAGTCTATTAGGTGGGCAGTAGCTTTATGTCTAAAAATAAAATGAGCCAGGTGCGGTAGCTCACGCATGTAATCCCAGCACTTTGGGAGGCCAAGGTGGGCAGATTATGTGAGGTCAGGAGTTCAAGACCAGCCTAGCCAACATAGTGAAACTCCGTCCCTACTAAAAATACAAAAATTGGCCAGGCATGGTGGCAGGTGCCTATAATCCCAGCTACTTGGAAGGCTGAGCCAGGAGAATTGTTTGAACCCAGGAGGCGGATCTTGCAGTGAGCCGAGATTGCACCACTGCACTCCAGCCTGGGCAACAAAGTGAGACTCCATCTCAAAAATAAAAAAAATAAAATAAAATAAAAATAAAATGGACATACCTTAATTTAAAAATACTTTCAAAGTTGGAATCAATCATCTTAAACCCTGTTGCTGCTTTATCAGTTCAGTTTATGTCATATTGTAAATTCTTTGTTGTCATTAAAACAATGTTCATGGCATCTTCACCAGGAGTAGATTCCATTTCAAGGAATCAGTTTCTTTGCTCATCCATAAGAAGCAATTCCTCATCTATGAAAGTTGTATTATGAGATTGCAGCAATTCAGTTACATCCTTAGGCTCCACCTCTAATTCTAGTTCTCTTGCTACTTCTATCCCATCTTACACATACTTACTCCACTGAAGTCTTAAACCCCTCAGAGTCATCCACAGCAGATGGAATCAACTTCTTTCAAACTCCCGTTAATTTTCATATTTTGACCTTCTATTAATGACAAATATTCTTAATGGCATCTAGATTGGAGAATCCTTTCCAGAAGATTTTCAACTTACTTTGCTCAGATTCATTAAAGGAATCATTATCTATGGTGGCCATAGCCTTATGAAACATATTTCTTAAATAATAAAACTTGAAAGTCAAAATTACCCCCAATCCATAGGCTACAGAATGGATGTTGTGTTAGCAGGCATGGAACCAACATTAAACTCCTTGTACATCTCCACTGGAGTTCTTGAATGACCAGGTGCATTGTCAGTGGGCAGTAATATTTTGAAAGGAACCTTTTTTTCCAAGTGGTAAGTCTCAATAGTGGGCTTAAATATTCAGGAAGTCATGCCATAAACAGATTTGCTGTCATTCAGGCTTTGTTGTCCCATTGATACAGCACAGGTAGACTGGATTTAGCATAATTCTTATGGGCCCTAGGACTTTCAAAATAGTAAATAGCTTTGGCTTCAACTTAAAGTCACCAGCTGCATTAGCCCCTAACAAGAGAGTCAGCCTGTCCTTTGAAGTTTTGAAGCCAGAATTTGATTTCTTCTCTCTAGCTATGAAAGTTCTAGATGGCATCTTCTTCCAACAGAAAACTGTTTTGTCTACATGGAAAATATATTGTTTAGTACAGCCACCTTCATTAATTACCTTAGCTATGTCTTCTGGATAACTTGTTGCAGCTTCTACATCAGCACTTGCTGCTTCACCTTGCACTTTTATGTAATGGAGATTGCTTCTTTCTTTACATTAACCGACAATAACTGCTAGCTTCAAGTTTTTCTTCTGCACCTTCTTTGCCTCTCTCATTCTTCCTACAGTTGAAGAGTTAGGACCTTTCTCTGGATTAGGCTTTGGCTTGAGAAAATGTTGTGGCTGCTTTGATCTTTTATTCAGACAACTAAAACTTTCTCCATATTAGCAATAAGGCTGTTTTGCTTTCTTATCATTTGTGAGTTCACTGGAGTAGCACTGTTAATTTCCTTCAAGAACTTTTTCTTTGTGTTCACAACTTGGCTAAATGTTTGGTGCAAGAGGCTGAGCTTTTGATCTGTCTTGGCTTTCAATATGCCCTCCTTACTAAGCTAAACCATTTTAGCTTTTAATTTAAAGTGAGAAATATGTGATTCTTCCTTTCACTCAAACAATTAAAAGCCATTGTAGGGTTATTAATTGGCCTAATTTTAATATTGTCGTGTCTTAGGGAAGTGGGAGGCCCAAGGAGAGGAGAGAAATGGGGAAATGGCTGGTTGGCAAAGCAGTCAAAGTTTATCAATTAAGTTTGCTGTCTTATATGAGTGTGGTTTGTGGTGTCTCAAAACAATTACAATAATAACATCAAACATCACTAATTGCAGATTACCATAACAGACACAATAATGATGAAAATTTTTAAATATTGTGAGAATTATCAAAATGTGACACAGAGACAAGTGAATACATGCTGTTGGAAAAATGGCAGCAATAGATTTGCTTGATGCAAGGTAGCCACAAACTTTCAATTTGTGAGAAAAAGGCAATGATCTGTGAAGCACAATAGAGCAAAATGCAATAAAACAAGGTGTTCCTGTATCTTAAGCAAGCACAATAAAATTTATTTTAAAAAATTCTGGAGCTGAAGAATGCAATAAATGAAATAAAAAATTCAATGGAGAGCATCAACAGCTAACTTGATCAAACAAAAGAAAGAATCTATGAACTCAAAGAAGATCATTTGAAACTATCCAGTCAGAGGAGAAAGAAGAAAAAAATGAATGAAAAGAAATGAGGAAAGGCTATGGGATTTATGGAACACTATCAAGAGAACTAATATACATATACAGACTATGGTAGTACCAGAAGGAAAAGAGAAAGAAAATACCAGAAGAGAGAAAGAAGTGGAAAACTTATTTAAAGAACAAAAACTCCCCAAACGTGGAGAGAGATACATACAGCCAGGTACATGAAGATAAAAAGTTCCCAAACAGATTCAACCCAAAGGTGACTTTTCCATTGTTGGGCGAGCTGTTAGAGCCCCAGCAATGGAAAGTGGTCAGCTTGCAGGTAGCAGGGTAGTAAGAATAATTTACCAACAACAGTTTAGGTTTGAAAAGTAGTTTTATTAGAACACTGGAGAAGAGTGCAGTGGGGCACCTCAACAAGAGAGGACTGAGTGCATTGTGGTGAATTTTTCCTTAGAGGTATTTATGGACCTTAAAGCAGAAGCTTTAAGGGTAATTTGGACCATATTAGCCATGTAGGTTATAATAAATTGTTACATTTGTAGACATTTTGGTGCCTTGATGTCAGCAAGGGTTGCACAATGAGTTTTGATATGCATGCATTCTGGAGATGTATAAAAATTCTAGTTACTTATAAATTTGGGGGAAAGAAGACTGGTACCAGATGACAGCTTTAGATAATAGGAAAATCTAATTACTTCTAAATTCCTCAGATAAGTTTTGCCTCTGGATGGTCACCAGGTGATCTTTGCTTTCTTCAACCACGACACATTAAATCAAACTGTCACAGTAGGTAGCTAGTCAGACACGAGCAGAGCAGGAGAGGGCTCCCCACCCCCGCACCCCCCACCACACATACACACTGGGAATGTCAGGCAACCATCAGAGAGAAAGGCTTAACTCTCTCTCTCAAATAATAATTGGCTGCAACCAATGCCACGTAAAGACAGTCTCTCAATAAACCAAAACACCTGAAACTGGTAATCAGCAGCTTCCTGATAAGCTTTCAGGAGATGGGTAAGTGGGCTCAAGTGTGCACATTAAGAGGCAAAATGGCAGAGTTTAACTGGTATATGACCTTCTAGGGATATTTGACCGGCAAAGGAAGGATGCCTCAAGTGAGCATGTGTACAATGCAGTACACACGCTGTGCATGCTCCCCTCCCAAACGTTAGCAGGCCACTGCACATGCAGACAGCCCACCCCAAGGGAAGAATCAGGAGAGAAGGAACACAATACCCCAGAAGCAGGCCAACATATAAAACCCCAAGTCAAAATGTCAAGCTGCACATCTGATCTCTCAAGTCACCTGCTTGGCCCTCTTCCAAGTGTACTTTACCTCTTTTCATTCCTGCTCTAAAGCCTTTTAACAAACTTTCACTACTGCTCTAAAACTTGCCTCTGTTTCTCCTTCTGCCTTATACCCCTGAGTTAAATTCTTTCTTTTGAGAAGGCAAGAGTTGAGACTGCTGCAGATCTGTATGGATTCGCTGCTGGTAACATATTTTGGTGCCATGACTCAAATACATTCTGCTGTTAACATACTTTGGTGCTGTGACTCAGCTACGTTCCACTGCTAACATATTTTGGTGTTGCATGACTCAGATATGTTCCCTAGTGGTAAGAGACTTCTACATCTTGCCTTCTTCAGCTGGAGGTATTCAACCTCTGTGCATGGTTTTCGCCCCTTTTACTCTCCTGCTTACTAACCAACCCCCAGAATGATTCCTCTCAGCTGCAAGTGGCTCTGCTCCTCCTGGCTGATCTCTCAGCTCACCCTGGCAGGTGGCTTGTAGGGGTGGGAAAGATCTTCGGGCCCACATCAAGTAGAACTGAGACACTAATGGGCCTCCTAAATAGTGAGCTCATGAGAATGGTAGGACTAAAGCCTAAACCCATGCAATGCTTGGGTTTCTTCTGCTTTTTCAACTAAAATTACCTCTTTCCCCAAAAAACCGATGCTGCCTATTCTCCTGTTTTCTCTGTGTGTTTTCTGAAATGGCCTTGCACACCTGCCAGACTGTCTGCCTCAGGGGCAAGTCCACCTCTTTGTTTTCACTTTTGCATGCCACGTGACTTCTTAAACACATACTCCCTGTAATTCATGTTCCTGCAGCTCTTGCTACATTTGCATGGCAACAAAGACATGGGCTTCCTTGCAGGTATCCCCTGAGATTTATACTTGTTTTTACCCTACCAACTTGGATGACTTCCAGCCCTTCCCCTGTCTCTTGGCACATTGTGGGGACAGGCACTAAGTGGATCCCTGGCTCTGCCAGCAACTTATGACTTGCCATATGCTTTTTGTTCCTATTATGCTCTAGGGGTAAGTTTTTCAGTGGCTTTGGAAGCAGTTTTTCCACCTGCATAGGGCCTCACTCTGTGGTCCTTTAAAAGCCCCACATACTTGCTTTTTTTGAGTTAGAACCCCTCAGGAAGGAGGCAAAGTTCTTCCTTTGCCATTTGTGAGTTCTTACTCCAAGCCCCAAGTTCTCTGGAGGTTACTACTTTATGTCAAGAGGGCAAATAAACGTTTCCCTCTAGAATCCAAGGGTTGCTGTTTTTGTGAGCATATGAAGGCTTCCCATGAGTATTCCTCTCACATCCTCCCACTTCTTCCTGTAGCCTCCATTTCGCTAATCACTTCCATGCCCTTCTCAACATGCATCAAGAACTTCAAGGTCATATTCAAAGGAAGCGAAGTCCAGCCCCCTTGAGGCAGTTAGCTGAAAAGCAGGCCTCTTTTCCACTTAAAAAACATGGAAAATGGGAATCTGAGAAAAGATAATGATTTTGTTGCTAAAATGCTCCAAGTGAGAGTCACTATGAGGTCATGGAGACAAGGATATAGGCCAGCCCAAGACCGTAGGCACAATAGACCCATAGGACAGAGATAAAGCTTGGTCCCAGACTAACAGATTACCATTAGAAAAGAGATGAAGGCAAGGTTAGGGGTATATGGTAAGACTGATTCATTCTGGAACCCCAAGGATAAACAAGGAGCCCACTGTTCACTCCAGTATCTCCTCTGTTCTCAAGTGCATAATTGTGATGAGACGGGACCAAGGTAAAGGGTACATGGTAAGACCGGTTCATTCTGGAACCCTAAGGATGAATAGGGGATGCCCCATATAGGATAACAGGAAAGTAAGAGGGGACACCTTGTTTTTATTTTTTTCTCCCCTGTCCTCTCTTCACAGACAGGTAATCTTGTCTCGATACCACAGGACATGCCCCTTGGATGTATCTCCCCAAACTGAAAGATCTCCCCAAACCTTAAAACAAGAAAATAGTTTTCCTTTGTAATACCATTTGGCTTAAAAATGAAAGGGGAGGAAATTACAAAAGTCAGTCTTGGAACCTAGTGCCACTGTGCAGGAGGTCCTCAGATTAGCCTCTTCAGTCTTTCACAACTGAGAGCAGAATAAGGAGGACAGGGCTAAGGAAAAGGAGAAAGAAAACAGAAAGGAGGTGAGCTCAACTACTGGCTGCTCTGCGAGCCCACTAGCCCCCTCCAGGTTGCCCTAAGGACACTTCTCCAGGTAACCACCATTGGTGCAGGAAGCCAGGGCACTGGAAAGCACTGCCCCAATGGGATAAAAGCTATGTGCATGGTTTGCCCCTTCTGCCAGAAGGTCGGCCACTGGAAATAAGACTGCTCCGAGGGCCAAACCACCCCTGGGACAGACTCCCAACTCCTGATGGCCTTGAGCTGAAGAGGCTGTCTGCTCTGACTGGCTTCCAAATCAGACACTGTCATCAGCAAGACAAAGTTGAGGGCAACTCTGGAGGTGGCAAGTAAACTTATAAATTTCCCTTTTGGGTTCAAGAGCTGCCTACTCTGTGCTAATCTCCTTCTCTGAGCAACTTTCCTCCAAATCCTGTCAGGTAATGGGGGAAATGGCACCCCCTCCCTCCAAAAGAAAAAATTCACATCCCTTTATATTACTTAAGGGACCAGTCCCTGGTGATGTCTAAATACCCAACATCTCTTTAGGGCAAAAATATATTTTCCATGATGGGTGCTTGCTTAATATTTACCTGACCTCTGAATTCATCTTTCTAATAGCTCTATTTCTCCTAGGAAAGCTACCTAAATCTTTAACCAATAACTTCATCCTGGACAGTCCTACCCAGTGGTATAGAAATAGCCCACACTTATTCAGACAAGCACTAGCAAAAATCTAACTGAGCAATCTCTTGGGGTGGGATAACTTCTCCAGTACAGTATGTAAATAACCTTCTCATTTGTTCGCCCTTTACAGAGCTTGCAAAGCAACATGCAGTACAAATCTCAACTTTCTAATGGAAGGAAAATGATTTTTGTTGAATTCAAAGGTTCTAAAGGCACGGAAGGTTATAAAGAAGAGATTTTATATAAAAAAAAATCTTGTATGGGCTGGGCGTGGTGGCTTACGCCTGTAATCCCAACACTTTGGGAGGCCAAGGCGGGTGGATCACGAGGTCAGGAGATCGAGACCATCCTGGCTAACACAGTGAAACTCCGTCTCTACTAAAAAATAAAAAAAATTGGCTCACGCCTGGTGGCCCAGCACTTTGGGAGGCCGAGGTGGGCCGGATTACCTGAGGTCAGGAGTTCAAGACCAGCCTGCCCAACATGGTGAAACTCCGTCTCTACTAAAAATCCAAAAATAAATTAGCCGGGCGTGGTAGTGGGCACCTGTAATCCCAGCTACTCGAGAGGCTGAGGCAGGAGAATCGCTTGAATCCGGGAGGTGGAGGTTGCAGTGAGCCAAGATCCCACCACTGCACTCTAGCCTGGGTGACAAGAGGGAAACTCTGTCTCAAAAAAAAAAAAAAAATTAGCCGGGCATGGTGGCAGGCACCTTGTAGTCCCAGCTACTGGGGAGGCTGAGGCAGGAGAATGGCATGAACCCAGGAGGCGGAACTTGCAGTGAGCTGAAATTGTGCCACTGCACTCCAGCCTGGGCGACAGAGCAAGACTCTGTCTCAAAAAAAAAAAAAAAAAAGAATCGTTTTATTTTGTAACAGGACACAATTGGAGAAACTGGTTATTTTACCAAGGCTTTGACTGGAATGGCATGCTTTTCTTTAAGGAATCAAAATGGAATTATGAAGCCAATAAAAGCTCCTTCGGAAAACCGCCCTCATACCTTGGCTACACAGTCCCTGTACGGGGTTCCTGGCCTGTGGTGAGTAAAGAATATCACTTTATAACAGGTCTAGAAGCCCCAAGTTATCTTGAGACCACAAGAGGAGACAAATTTACCCATGTCATACAGGTATTTGATGGTGCCAACCTAAGGCTTTAAAAAAAGTCTTATCTGAAATTCCTTATGGAACACAGTTTCATTAAAGCCAATTTTAAAAGGAGTCTATATGGTATATAATTATTCTCACTGTGCTTTATGCAAATAAGCACGCCAAGTATAATAAGACTAAAGCTTATGTTGTGAACAAGTCAGTTCTATCATGATTTGTCTTTAATAAAACTGAGGACCGGAGAGAAAAAAATTCTGTTTCAAAAACTATGGTACACCTATTATTAGATTCTAGTCTCATGAGTTTTTGAGTTTTTGTCTGCAATTTAGACTAACCCTGCTTATTCCTGTGAACCAACCAGTGATCTCTGGCTGCAGCTCAGAAGAAACAAGACGGATGGGTAATGTAAAAATCTGGATCAATATTCTAATTCTGGGCACATATTGGAATCAGCTAGCAACCCCATGCACCCAAGGCTTAGCAGGCATAACTATAGCCACCAGCTACCTGAGCATATTGGCAGTATCAGAATTTTTTGGAGCTATCATCACCCCCTTATTTTGGCTTGGCATTCTTCTAATTCTAATAATCCTATTTGTTGCCTCTCACCTTCAGGCCATCAAGCTCCAGATGATCATCAGTGAGGGATACTGTCCTCTCAATATTCAAGAGCCACGCATCTACAAAGGACCCCTAGACTGCTCATCACTGGGACATGACAGAGGCAAAATCCTGTTCCTGTCTCTCTTGGACATGGTTGGATACTGCTTTCACCAACCCATGGAATCAGCTCTGCCATGACAGCTAGCAAGAGGCCAAGACCTGCAGAACAATCACTACCATCCCTCTCTGTCAGCAGGAATCAGTTACAGAAGACTGACCTTCATCCATTTTCCCCAAAGAATTGGGGTACTGGACTCTTGAGGGGGAAAATGTTACAGTAGGTAGCTAGTCAGGCACAAGCAGGGCAGGAGACGGCCTAGCCTCCAACCTCACCACACATACAGACCAGGAATGTCAGGCAACCATCAGGTTATGGTCAGGTGATTGCCAACTGTCTCTTTAAAATAATAATTGGTCACAGCCAATGCCAGGGAAAGGCAGTCTCCCAATAAATAGAAACACCTGAAACTGGTAATCAGCAGCGTCCCGATAAGATCTCAGGAGTTTGATGAATGGGCTCAAGCTTGCACATTAAGAGGCAAAATTGTGGAGTTTAACTAGTATACGGCCTTCTAGAGACATTTGACTGGTAAGGGAAGAATGCCTCAAATGAGCATGTATACAACTCCAGTAAACACACTGTGCATGCTCTCCTCTCAAATGTTAGCAGGCCACTGCAAGTGCAGACAGCCCACCCAAGGGAAGAAACAGGGGAGAAGGGATGCAAGGCCTTGGAAGCATGCTAACGTATGAAACCCCAAGCCAAAGGTCAAACTGCACACTTGATCTCTCAAGTTGCCTGCTTTAGCCTCTTCCGAGGTAATCTCTCAAGTCACCTGCTTCACTCTCTTCCAAGTGTGCTTTACCTTCTCTCATTCCTGCTCTAAAGCTTTTCAATAAACTTTCACTCCTGCTCTGAAACTTGCCTTGGTCTCTCTTTCTGCTTATGCACTTCAGTCAAATTCTTTCTTCTGAGGAGGCAAGAACTGCGATTGCTGCAGACCTGTATGGATTTGCCACCAGTAACAAAACTTTCAAAAATCAAAGACAAAGAGGATTTTGAAAGCAGCAAGAAAAAACACTTGTCCTAATTTCAAATTATATTAGAAAACTGTAGCAATCAAAAGAGCATGGCACTGGCATAAAAACAGACACACAGACCAACGAAAAAGAATAGAGAACCCAGAAATAAACCCACGCATATACAGTTAGCTAATCTTCAACAAAAGCACCAAGAATACACAATAAGGAAAGAACAGTGAAGGAAATTAAAATATTTTATCCAAAAATATATTTCTTTGACATATTTTTAAATGGCTGCTACTTGGCCAGCAGACAGAGATGGCCTTGTGAAGCTATTCTAAGTGGGGGAAATTTGCATCTGTAGAGAATCTCCATTAATGAAGCCATGCCCCCTCCCCTTTCTATGCCTTCCCCCAGATCCAGGATAGGTTGAGAGTCTGACACCTTTAATATTTATTTATTTAAAACTTTTTCCTCCAACACTGGCAGATGAACTGACACCTTTAAAAATCTGAAAAGAAACATTTACCATCTATTCTCTCTGAGGGAGGCTTCATCTACATAAAAATGCCATCTTTGCCAGCCAAGACTCTTCATTTCTCTCTCTCTAAACCAGCCTTGCCACTAAGCCTGATTTACCCGTTTCTGGATATGCTCTGAGTCTGCATTCTTTACTGTGGCCTCAGGATAATATACACGTTTCCGTAACTCATTGGGAAGTTGGGCTTTTATTCTGAAGGCTCCCATGTATGCATGTTAAATAAATTTTTAATGATTGCCATAAACTAGTTCAACCATTGTGGAAGTCAGTGTGGCGATTCCTCAGGGATCTAGAACTAGAAATTCCATTCGACCCAGCCATCCCATTACTGGGTATATACTCAAAGGACTATAAATCATGCTGCTATAAAGACACATGCACACGTATGTTTATTGCGGCATTATTCACAATAGCAAAGACTTGGAACCAACCCAAATGTCCAACAATGATAGACTGGATTAAGAAAATGTGGCACATATACACCATGGAATACTATGCAGCCATAAAAAATGATGAGTTCATGTCCTTTGTAGGGACATGGATGAAATTGGAAATCATCATTCTCAGTAAACTACCACAAGAACAAAAAACCAAACACCGCATATTCTCACTCATAGGTGGGAATTGAACAATGAGAACACATGGACACAGGAAGGGGAACATCACACTTTGGGGACTGTTGTGGGGTGGGGGGAGGGGGAGGGATAGCATTGGGAGATATACCTAATGCTAGATGACGAGTTAGTGGGTGCAGCGCACCAGCACGGCACATGTATACATATGTAACTTACCTGCACATTGTGCACATGTACGATAAAACCTAAAGTATAATAATAAGAATAAGAATAATAATAAATTTTTATGCCTTTCTTTTATTAATCAATCTGCCTCATGTCAGTGATTTTTACCAAAGCTTTAGAGCCAAGAGCCTATGGCTCCCACAGTAATCTCGTCAATAATTGGGCTGAGAAAACTGGATATCGACATATAAAAGAAAGAAATTGTACTCTTATCTTACACTATACGCAAAAATCAACTCAAAATAGATTAAAGAGTTCAATATAAGACCTGAAAACAAGAAACTCCTAGACAACATAGGGAGAAAGCTTTCTGACATTGGTCTTGGTAGTGAATTTTGGATACAACATCAATAGCAAAGTCTACTAAAGCAAAAATAAACAAATGGAACTATATTAAATAAAAACTTTCTATACAGGAAAGGAAACTATCAACAAAATGAAAAGAAAACTGACAGAATAAGGGGAAATATTTGCAAACCATATCTCAGATAAGGAGTTAATATCCAAAATATATAATGAACTTGTAAACCAAAAATAAAATTCTAAGCCCCCCCAACTGACTGGTGGACCCTCCCCTCGGCCAAGGGAATTTCAAATTATCCTGAAAAACTAGTTCAGGGCATAATGGGAAGTGGGGGTCAGACATGCCTCACAAACATCAACAAAGAGACCTTAAGACTGATAGAACAGACTCTTTAAATCTGATAAGAAACACAGCCTATTCTCTCTGAAACCTACCTGTAGGCTTCATTTAGATCATAAAACCTTGGTCTCCACATCCCTTTATCAAAACCCAGACTTTCCTTTCTATTCTATTCCAGGTCTTTAGATAAAATCTCTTTCAACCAATTGCTAATCAGAAAATCTTTAAATCTGCCTCTGACCTGGTAGCACCTGCTTTGAGTTGTCCCACCTTTCTGGATTGAACCAATGTACATCTTACATGTACTGACTGATGTCTCATGTTTCCCTAACATGTATAAAACCAAGCTCTACCCTAACCTTGGGCATATGTTGTCGGGACTTCCAGAGGCTGTTCACAGATGTGTCCTTCACCTTGGCAATATAGACTTTCTAAATTGATTGAGACCTGTCTCAGATACTTTTGGTATACAAACCCATATATATAACTAAATAGCAGGAAAAAAAAACTGATTTAAAAATGGGAAAATTACTTGAAGAGACATTTTTCCAAATAACACAGACACATGGCCAAGAAGTATATAACAAGGTTCTCAACCTCACTAATTTCAGGGAAATGCAAATCAAAACCACAACCAGGTATCACTTCTACCTGTTAGAATGGCTATTATCAAAAAGTTAAAAAATAAATGTTGTCAAAGATGTGTGAAAAGGAAACCCTTGTCCACTGTTGATGGCAATGTTAATTGGGAGGTTCCTGAAAAAAATTAAAAATAGAATTACTATACGATCCAACAATCCTACTGATACATATCCAAAGGAAATGAAATCACGACCTCGAAGAGCTACCTGCACTCCCGTGTTCATTACAGCATTATTCACAAGAGTCAAGATCTAGAAACAACTTATGTGTCTATCAATAATGAATGGATAAAGAAAATGTGGTATATACATACAATGGAAAATTATTCAGCCTTAAAGAGAAGGACATCTTGGTTTATGTGACAACATGGATGCACCTGGAGGACTTTATGCTAAGTGAAATTACTCAGCCACAGAAAGACAAAAACTGCATAATTTCACTCATATGTGTAATCTAAAAAGTCAAAGTTATAGAAGCATAGTAGAACAGTGGTTACCAGGAGGTATGAGGTAAGATAAATGGGGAATTTTTGGTCAAAGAGTACAAACTTTCAGTTATAAGATGAATACGTATGGAGACCTTATGTACAGTATGGTGACTATGGTTAATTAAAATGTATACTTAAAATTTGCCAAGAGAGCTGGGCATGGTGGCTTACGCTTGTAATCCCAGCACTCCGGGAGGCGAAGCTGGGCAGATCACAAGGTCAGGAGTTTGAGACCAGCCTGGCCAACATGGTGAAATCCCGTCTCTACTAAAAACACAAAAATTAGTTGAGTATGGTGGCAGGCGCCTGCAATCCCAGCTACCTGGGAGGCTGAGGCATGAGAATCGCTTGAACCCGGGAGGCAAAGGTTGCAGTGAGCCGAGATCGCACCACTGCACTACAGCCTGGGTGACAGAGTGAGACCCTTTCTCAAAAAAAAAAAAAAAAAAATTGCTAAGAGAGTAGGTCTGTTTTTGTTTCGTTGATTGGTTGGTTGGTTGGTTTTGTTTTGTTTTTTCAGACCGAGTCCTGCTCTGTCACCCAGGCTGGAGTGCAATGGCACCATCTCTGCTCACTGCAACCTCTGCCTCCCGGGTTCAAGCAATTCTCCTGCCTCATCCTCCTGAGTAGCTGGGATCACAGGCATGTGCCACCACACCCAGCTAATATTGTTTTTGTATTTTTAGTAGAGATGGGTTTCACCATGTTGGCCAGGCTGGTCTCGAACTCATGACCTCAAGTGATCTGCCCACCTTGGCCTCCCGAAGTACTGAGATTACAGGTGTGAGCCACAGTGCCCGGCCTACAATTTTTATTTGTCAATCATATCTCAGTAAAGCGAGAGAAAAAAGAGAACCTGAAAGAAACACAGCAACCCTGGTAAAAGGGCTGGGCCCAGAAACTGATCATGTTGCACTTACCTTTGACATCTGTAGTCTCTTGGGTACCAGCCCAGCAGAGAAGACGACAGGCAGAACTGTTTGGCAATGACATCCTAAGGAAAGCAAGTAGAAGAAACAAGTTACAAATTTATGGATTTATAAATCACATGAAGCCTATGGACTTACAGGGATTTCCATTCATCTTTTTTTAAAACTTTCATTTTAGGTTTGGGGGTACATGTGAAGGTTAGTTATTTAGATAAACTCATGTAACGGGGGTTTGTTGTACAGATTACTTCATCACCCAGGTATTAAGTCTAATACCCTATAGCAATTTTGTTCTGCTCCTCTCCCTCCTCCCACCCTCCACCATCCAGTAGACCCCAGTGTCTAGTGTTCCATTCCTTTTTTGAGACAGAGTCTCACTCTGTCACCAGGCTGGAGTGCAGTGGTGTGATCTTGGCTCACTGCAATCCGCTTTCTGGTTTCAAGTAATTCTCCTGCCTCAGCCTCCTGAGTAGCTAGGACTACAGGCATGCACCACCAAGCCCAGCTAATTTTTTTATTTTTAGTACGGACAGGGTTTCACCATGTTGGCCTGAATGATCTCAATCTCTTCACCTCGTGATTTGCCCACCTCGATCTCCCAAAGTGTTGGGATTACAGGCGTGAGCCACTGCGCCTGGCCATGTTGTTCCCTTCTTTGTGTCCATGTGTTCTCATCATTTAACTCTCACATATAAATGAGAACATGCGGTATTTAGTTTTCTGTTCCTGCATTAGTTTGCTGAGGATAATGGCCACCAGTTCCATCAATGTTTCTGCAAAAGACATGATCTTGTTCGTTTTTGTGACTGCACAGTATTTCATGATGTATATGTACCCCATTTTCTTTTTACAACCTGTCATTGATTGGCATTTAGGTTGATTCTAGGTCTTTGCTATTGTGAATAATGCTGCAATGAACATTCGCATACATGTGTCTTTATGGTGGAATGATTTATATTCCAGAAAGATTTCATGATATAGATGCCAAAAGCAATCACAACAAAAGCCAAAGTTGACAAAGGGGATCTGGTTAAACTTAAGAGCTTCTGCACAGCAAAGAAACAGACAACCTACAGAAGAGGATAAACCAACAGAGTAAACAGACAACCTACAGAAGAGGATAAATATTTGCAGACTATGCATCTGACAAAGGTCTAATATCTGGCATCTAAAGGGACTTAAATTTGCAAAAAAAAAAAAAAACAAACAATCCCATTAAAAAGTGGGCAAGGGACATAAACAGACACTTTTCAAAAGAAGATATGTGGCCAAAAAACATATGAAAAAAAGCTCATTATCACTGATCATTAGAGAAATGCAAATTAAAACCACAATGAGATACCATCTCACACCAATCAGAATGGCTATTATTAAAAAGTCAAAAACAACAGATGCTGGCAAGGTTGCAGAGAAAAGAGAACACTTTTACACTGCTGGTAGGAGGGTATATTAGTTCAACCACTGTGGAAAGCAGTATGACAATTCCTTAAAAAGCTAAAAACAGAACTACCGTTCTGCCCAGTGAAGCCATTACTGGGTATTTACTCAGAGGAATATAAATCATTCATCTTTTTATTTGGTTTCTTAAACATTTGTTTGTTCTCTTCCACTCTTTCCATATTCCCAACTGTAATCCCACAATCCCATTAAATAAACTACAGTTGGACTTTCTTGTCGTCTTTAGTGATTTGTTTGTTCTCTAATTTGTCATAAAAGGGTAACATTTTCAACTTCTGTGCATGAAAAGCTCAAACATTAAGTTCATAATTATTTCAAAGGGATTTATGAGTGTTTCTCTAGGGAGCTGTTTTCAAAATAAGATAAGTGCTATGAATGGGATAAGAAAGATTACAGTAATTATGTTCGTTTCTGAAAAAACCAAAAACTTAATATCAGCGGAGTAACTTGGGGACTAACAGATGTAGTGTGTATCCTTTGAAACACATCTGTATCCCAGTTTCCTTGAATCCAAATGTGATACTCTAAGCAAGCAGGGGACTGGGTGGGAAGCACAGGTTATTTTGTATGGAATGAACAAAGTCATCAATTTCTAGAGTTCAACACATGGTAGTAATTATTTTAGGGCCTCTGATTGAGGGAGGAGGGTCCTCACACTTCAGGAACCTGTAACTCTGTGAGGCAGGGGTAGAGTGGAATTGATATCAGCCTAACGAGCCCTAAAATATTCCTATACATGTATTCAGCACACAAACTAGCCCTAATTATTCCTGAGACAGAGGCTGGTGGCCTACCCTGCATCTTTCTTCTCCTAACTGACAGCAGCAGTTGAATCACCTGGGCGTATGAATTTAAAAGTGCAGGTTTTTTAGCTCAATCCCCAGTAATTATTCTTCAGTAGATTTGGGGCAGATGGTCTGATACAGGTGGTCACTGGGCCAATTTCCTGACTTCTACAGGAACCACTACTTTGCTTCTCTTAATATATTTTATCACTAAACACTATAGTTTGGTTTGGGCTGGTTTTTTTTGAATTTTATATAAACAGAATTATACAGCATGTCACTTGGTTCAAAATGCCCAACATTATGTTTGTGAGATTACTGAGTGGAACCATAGTTTTTTCTTATTCATTACCATACAGCATTCCATTGTATGACCACATCACTGTTGACTCTTCTGTCAATGAATAGTACTTATTCTACATTTTGCTTGTTGTAGTTTTTTTGGCTATTATGAAAAGTACTGCTAAGAACATTATTGTACGTGTCTCTCCACGTACATGTGAAAGTGCATTTCAGTTGGAGTAGAATTGCTAAGTCTACAATATCCATAGAATCAACTGTAGAAAGTAAAACCAAACTTTTTCTAAAGAGCGATATCAACATACATTCCCATCAGCTGTATATCAGAGATCTTATTGTTAGGCATCCTTACCAACATTTAGTAGGCTTTTTTTTTTAGACTCAAGGGGTACCTGTGCAGGTATGTTACATGAATATATTGTGTGATGCTGAAGTTTAGGCTTATATTGAACCTGTTACCCAAATAGTGAACTTAGTACCCAATAGGCAGTTATTCAATCCTTGCTCCTTTCCCTCTCTGCCCTCAGTGTCTACTGTTCCATTTTTATGTCCATGTGTTTCTGCATTAATTCACTTACCAGCTGCATCCATATTGCTACAAAGGACATTATTTCATTCTTTTTCATGGCTGTGTAGTATTCCATGGTGTATACATACCACATTTTCTTTATCCAATCCACCATTGATGAGCACCTAAGTTGATTCCATGTCTTTGCTATGGTGAATAGTGCTGCAATGAACTATGCACATGTGTCTTTTTGGTGAAATGATCTAATTTCCTTGGGATATATACCCAGTAATAGGATTGCTGGGTCAATGGCAGTTCTATATTTAGTTTGAGAAATCTCCAAACTACTTTCCACAGGAGCTGAACTAATTTACATTTCCACCAACGGTGTATAAATGTTCCCTTTTCTCTGCAACTTCATCAACATCTGTTATTTTTTGACTTTTTATTAGTAGCCGTTCTGATTGGCGTGAGATGGTATCTCATTGTGGTTTTGGTTTGCATTTCTCTGATGATCAGTGATGCTGAGCATTTTGTTCATGTTTGTTGGCCACTTGTTATGCTTTCTCTTAAGAAGTGTCTATTCATGTCCTTTGTGCAATTTTTTTTTTTGAGACAAGGTCTCACTCTGTCACCCAGGCTGGAGTGCAGTGGCATGATCATAGCTCGCTACAGCCTCGACCTACCAGGCTCAACCAATACTCCCACCTCAGCCTCCTGAGTAGCTGGGACCACAGACACATGCCACCACATCTGGCTAATTCTTTTTTTGTGCGGGGTGGGAGGGGGGAGATGGGGTCTCCCTATGTTCCCAGGCTGGTCTCAGATTCCTGGGACAAGCAAATCCTCTTCCTGCCTCAGCCTTTCAAAATACTGGGATTACAGGCGTGAGCCACCACACCTGGCCCTTTGTGCACTTTTTGATGGGTTTGTTGGTTTTTGCTTGTTGATTTAAGTTCCTTATGGATTCTGGATAGTAGTCCTTTGTTGGATGCATAGATTAAAAATATTTTCTCTCATTCCATGGGTTGTCTCTTTACTCTGTTGATAGTTTCTTTGGCTGTGCAGAAGCTCTGTGGTTTAATGAGGTCCCAACTGTCAGTTTTTGTTTTTGTTGTGTTTGCTTTTGAGGACTTAGTCATGAATTCTTTGCCCATGGCAATGTACAGAAGAGTGTTACCTAGGTGTTTTCTTCTAGGATTATTATTATTATTATTATTATTATTATTATTATTTTGAGATGGAGTCTCGCTCTGTCGCCCAGGCTGGAGTGCAGTGGCGCGATCTCGCTCCCTGCAAGCTCTGACTCCCGGGTTCATGCCATTCTCCTGCTTCAGCCTCCCCTAGTAGCTGGGACTACAGGAACCCACCACCACGCCTGGCTAATTTTTTGTATTTTTAGTAGAGATGAGGTTTCACCATGTTAGCCAGGATGGTCTTGATCTCCTGACCTCGTGATCCGCCTGCCTTGGCCTTGCAAAGTGCTGGGATTACAGACGTTAGCCACTGCGCCCGGCCTACTTTATTTACTTTATTTTTTTACGGAGGTTTGCTCTTGTTGCCCAAGCTGGAGTGCAATGGTGCGATCTCAGCTCACTGCAACCTCCGCCTCCCGGGTTCAAGTGATTCTCTTGCCTCAGCCTCCCGAGTAGTTGGGATTACAGGTGCTTGTTACCACGCCCAGCCAATTTTTTTGTGTTTTTAGTAGAAACGGGGTTTCAGCACGTTAGCAAGGCTGGTCTTGAACTCCTGACCTCAGGTGATCCGCCCACCTAGGCCTCCCAAAGTGCTGGGATTACAGGCGTGAGCCACCATGCCCAGCCTCTTCTAGGATTTTTATAGTTTGAAGTCTTACATTTAAGTCTTTAATCCATCTTGAGTTAATTTTTTTTATATGGTAAAAGGTAGGGATCCAGTTTTCTTCTTCTGCATATGGTTAGCCAGTTTTCCCAGCACCATTTAATGAATAGTGTGTCCTTTCTCCTTTTTTATTTTTATTGACTTTTTCAAAGATCCGTTGGCTGTAGATATGTGGCTTAATTTCTGGGTTCTTTATTCTGTGCCATTGGTCTATGTTGACACTTAATATTAATGGTCTTTTAAATTTTAACTTTTCTGGAGGGTGTTTAGCATAAGCTCTTTGTGGTTTTAATTTGCGTTTTATGATTCCTAACGTGGTTGAGCACCTTTGGTATGTTTATTGGTTATTTGGATATCTTGGTTTATTGATTTAATTTTGAAGTCTCTTTCCTATTTTTCTAGTGGGTTGTGTTTTTTTGGTATTAATTTGTAAGAGTTTTTACAAATTCATATATATACACATATATGTATATAGGTACATATATGTCTCATAGATGCAAGCCCTTTGTCAGTCACTAAGTTGAAAATATATTCTTCTCTGTGGCATGCCTTTTTATATGCCCTTAATATTGTATTTGGTTGAATAGAACTACTTAATTTCAAGGTAATTCAAAATTTATCTAACTTTTTCCTTGTGGTTAGTGCTTTCTGTGTTTTGTTTAAGAAATCTTTGCCAACCTTGAAATCATCAAGATATTCTCCATATTGTCATCTAATGGTTTCATTGATTTGCCTTTTAGACTTTGATATTTAATTCATCTGAATTAATTTATTTGGAATTGAAAACGTTGCCTTTCTTTGCTGCTCTGCTGTCTTTTTTTTATGAATCAAGTACTTGTATACGCATGGGTCTGTTTCTGGCTCTTTATTCTGCTCCACAGGTCTTTGTTTATTCTTGTTTCATAAAAGCACTCTGCCTTAATTACTGAAGCTTTACAATATGTTTGTTGTTGGTAGAACAAGACCCTCACCTTTTTGTTGTTTTTGTTTGTTTTGTTTGTTTGTTTATTTGTTTTGAGAGTATCTCAGCTATTGCCTGGCTCTTTGTAGTTCCACATAAATTTTAGAATCATTGTGTCAAATTCTACAAAAACACCTATTGGAACTGTATAAAATCTATAAATCAATTTGGGAAGAACTGACATTTTTACAATATCCTTGTATTAGTCCATTTTCACACTGCTATAAAGATACTACCTGAGACTGGGTAATTTATAAACAAAAGAGGTTTAATTGACTCACAGTTCCACATGGCTGGAGAGGCCTCAGGAAACTTACAATCATGGCAGAAGACAAAGGGGAAGCAACGCACATCTTACATGGTGGCAGGAGAGAGAGAGCATGCTAGGGAAACTGCCACTTTTAAACTATCAGATATCAGGAGAACCCTTTCACTATCACAAAAGCAGCATGAGGGAACTGCCCCCATGATCCAATCACCTCCTACCAGGACCTTCCCTTGACATGTGAAAATTACAAATAGATATGAGATTTGGGTGGGACACAAAGCCAAACCACATCAATCATCTTTCAATTCATGAACATGGTTTGTATCTCCTTTTAGATTGCCTCTATTTTCTCTAATGTCTTCTAGTTTTCTGAGTGGAGATCTTGCACATCTTTGATTACATTTCTTCTTAGAGATGTGACCTATTTTAGCCATGCTGTAGGTGCCTTTTTTTTTTTTTTGAGGTAGAGTCTCACTCTGTCACCCAGGCTGGAATGTGGTGGTACAATCATGGCTCACTTCAGCCTCCATCTCCCAGGATTAAGTAATCTTCCCATCTCAGCCTCCCGAGTAGCTGGAACCACATGCATGTACCACCACCTGGCTATTTTTTTGATTTTTGCAGAGATGAAGTCTCACTATGTTGCCCAGGCTGGTATGTGGCATTTTTTACATCATTTTTAACTGTTACTGGTAAGCACTAACTTTTTAATTTCCTCTTTTAATTTAAATATTTATTAAAAGTTTATATCATGCGATGTTTTCATTTATTATAAAAATCATATATGCTTTTTCTTTACTTAAAAATGTTTCTGCTCTCCCTCCCACCTGTATTACTTTTGTATTGCTGCTGTAACAAACTAGTACTCCCTATTTGTCCTGTGGCTTTCCATGAGCCCTGACACAGTGCTACCTCATTTGAAAAGCATAACCTGACATGCTGCTGCTTTTTCACTCTGGAGTTTGTTTCTATAACTGCCAATTCAGAAAGGAAAACCATTGCTTTTCAAACAATTTTGGGCTATTCTGAAAGGCTGTCACAGTTATCACAACTTTTTCTCTGTTCTGGGTTTGTGTACCCCCTAAGCAACAATGAGATCAATTGAAGGAGTCCAAGACTGACATAGAAAAGTAAATTTTGTCCTCTAGTGAAAAGGAGATGTGAACCCTGAAAGTTTGAGACATGTCTCAGTTAATTTAGAAAGTTTATTTTGCCAAGGTTAAGGATGTGCGCCTATGACACAGCCTCAGGAAGTCCTGAGGACATGTGCCCAAGGTGGTCAGGGCACAGCTTAGTTTTATACATTTTAGGAAAACATGAGACATCAATCAATATATGTAAGAAGTACATTGGTTCGGTCTGGAAGGGCAGGAGAACTTGAAGCAAAGGCAGGAAGACTCAAAGAGTGGAGGGAGCTTCCAGGTCACAGATAGGTAAGAGATGAAGAGTTGCATTCTTCTGAGTTTCTGATTACCCTTTCCAAAGAGGCAATCAGATATGCATCTATCTCATTGAGCAGAGGTGTGACTTTGAATAGAATGGGAGGCAGGGTGGCCCTAAGCAGCTACCAGCTTGACGTTTCCCTTTAGCTTAGTGATTTGGGGGCTCCAAGATTTATTTTTCTTTCAAAGGGGGTAGAAGGAAACCCCCTCACAAGATCCAATGTCTTCTGAAGAGTGACTCCTCAGAAGCCCCTTAAGTGACATCAAGTTTGGTGTCAGGCTGCCATGTGGCTAGAATAGATTTTTCACCCTCTTCCAAACAGCATTTCCCATTGTTTTCTGATCATATAAGATCCATCTGGAGCACTTATTAAACATACATTCATCAGTGCTTCATTATGATAATTTCTAAGGAGAGTGACTTGAGAACTTTTATTTTTAAAAAGAACTTATCATCATTTTCATGATCAAACAAATGTAGTAACCAGCATTGCTCTGAAGGACTATCAAGGGGGTGGGAGCGATCAAGTTACAATGTGCAAACCTCACTGTTGTTTCCAGGGTTTTTTAGTTTTCCTTGAATATACACTCCTCAGATTGTTGTAAACCTTTGGTTAATTTTCAGAGTTTTGAAAAAGTTGACTTTGACAATTTGTGCAAGCAGTGAACATACAGAATATATTCACTGTATATACAGAATATATAGCTGTAATATACAGAATATGTAACTGTAATATTACAGAATATATTCTGTAATATACAGAATATATAACTGTATATACAGAGGATGGATATACAGGGGGCCCCTCTCTGCATTCTACAAGTTCTGTCCTTCACAAGCTTTCATTATTATTATGATTATTGCAAAATGCACACAAGAGAAAATTTATCATTTTAGTTATTTTTAAGTGTATATTCAGTGAAAGTAAGAACATTCACAATGTTGTGCAATGATCACTACTATCCATCTCTAGAACTTTTTAGTCAACCCAAACAAAAACTCTATATTCATTAAACAATAACTCCCCATTTCCCCCTCTTCCTAGCCTCGGTAACATGTATTCTACTTTTTGTCTGTATGATTTGCCTAGCCTAGGTACATCATACAAAATTTGTCTTTTTATGTCTGACTTCATTCACCTAGCATAAAGCTTTCAAGGTGCATCCATGTTGTAGCATGTGTCAGAACTGCATTCCTTTTTAAGGCCGAATAATATTCCATGGTATGTATGTACCACATTTTGTTTATTTCTCTATTGATGTATATTTGGGTTGTTTTCACCTTTTGGCTATGGCTTTCACAAGTCTTTTATTTATCATGCTTTATGTATTATTCAATTCAAAGATTGTTTTCTAATTTTCTTTGTGATTTAATTTTTACTCATGGGTTATATGAGTGTATTGTTAAATTTCTATATATTTAGACATTTTCTAGTTTTGTTTTTGTCATTGATTTCCAGCTTAATAACACTTGTCATAAGGGAGGAGACCACCCCTCATATTGTCTTATGCCCATTTTCTGCCTCCAAAGAAAGAAAAAGTAAAAACTAAAAGGCAGAAATGAAATCCACAAGCAGACGGCCTGCCACCACACCCTGGGCCTGGTAGTTAAAGATCGACCCCTGACCTAATCGGTTATGTTATCTATAGATTACAGACATTGTATAGAAAAGCACTGTGAAAATCCCTATCCTGTTTTGTTCCGATCTAATTACCAGTGCATGCAGCCCCCAGTCACGTCACCCCCTGCTTGCTCAATCGAGCACGACCCTCTCACGCACACCCCCTTAGAGCTGTGAGCCCTTAAAAGGGATAGGAATTGCTCACTCGGGGAGCTCAGCTCTTCAGATAGGAGTCTTGCCAATGCCCCTGGCCGAATAAACCCCTTCCTTCT
This sequence comes from Pongo pygmaeus, assembly GCF_028885625.2. NCBI lineage: Eukaryota > Metazoa > Chordata > Mammalia > Primates > Hominidae > Pongo > Pongo pygmaeus. The sequence goes on along the minus strand of NC_072376.2, from coordinate 158,572,821 downwards.
TTAACTCAGTGTCTGAGGAGTTTTGTCTGTGGCTTGTCCTGCTATAGTCAAAAAACATACTCTGTATGATTTGAATTATTTGAAAATTGTTGCTTTTTAATGGCCTAAAATATGGTCTTTATAGCAGTGTGAAAATGGACTAATACAAGGATATTGTAAAAGTGTCAGTTCTCACCAAATTGATTTATAGATTTTATACAGTTCCAATAGGTGTTTTTGTAAAACTTGACACAATGGTCAACCACAGAATGTATATTCTGTGGTTGATAGGTTCAATACTATAGCTATGTCAATTAGGACAAGCATCTTAATCAAGTTGTTCAAATTTGGTTTGCCTTTATTACTGGCTTTTTTCCATCAGTTACTGAGAGAGGTATGTTAAAATGTTCAACTATGATTGTGTATTTACTTATTTCTCCTTTTGGCTCTTTCAGTTTTACCTAATAAACTTAGAGACTGTGTTACTAGATGCAGACAAATTTGAGATTGCTGTATCCTCCTATTTGGTTGTTAGAAAATGTCTCTCCTTAACCCTAATAGTACTTCCTGCCTTCTGACCATCCCATTTAAAGCCAGCCCTCCTCTCCACTCCCCAGCTTCCCCTGCCTCAATTTTTAAAGACTTTTTTTCTAAGAGCAGTTTTTCAGTCACAGCAAAATTAAAATGAACATACAGAGATTTCCCATAAACCTCCTGTCCCTACAAATTCATAGCCTCCCCACTATCAACATCCCCCACCAGAGTGGTACATTTGTTACAACTGATGAACCTACACAGACACATCAATTATCAGCCCAAGCCCATAGTTTACCTTAGGGGTTCACTCTTGATAGGTGTGCAATGTTATCTCATTATTTTAATTTGTATTTCCCTGATGACATATGTTGTAGTGGGACATCTGTTTTATTTTTTTTTTTGAGACAGAGTCTCGCTCTGTCACCCAGGCTGGAGTGCAGTGGCATGATCTTGGCTCACTGCAAGCTCCGCCTCCTGGGTTCACGCTATTCTCCTGCCTCAGCCTCCCAAGTAGCTGGGACTACAGGCACTCGCCACCAAGCCCGGCTAATTTTTTGTATTTTTAGTAGAGACAGGGTTTCACCATGTTAGCCAGGTTGGTCTCGATCTCCTGACCTCGTGATCTGCCTGCCTCGGCCTCCCAAAGTGGTGGGATTACAGGCGTGAGCCACCGTGCCCGGCCAGTGGGACATCTTTTTACGTGCTTATTTGCCAACTGTATATCCCTTTGGTGAGGTATTTTTTAAAGTCTTTGGCCAATTTTTTAATTGGATTGTTTGTTAATTTAATTTTAAGAGTTCTTTGTATATTTTGGATAACAGTTCTTTTTCAAATTTGTTTCTTTTTCAAACAAATCTTTTTCAAATGTTTGTTATTTTGGATAACAGTCCTTTGCAAATATTTCCTTCCAGTCTGTGGTTTGTCTTCTCATTCTCTTGACATTGTCTTACTCAAAACAGATATTTTTAATTTTAATGAAATTCAGCTTATCAATTATTTCTTTGATGGATCATACCTTTGGTGTTGTATCTAAAATATCATTGCCATTGCCATACCCAAAGTCATTTAAGGTTTCTCCTGTTATCTTCTAGGAGTGTTACAGTTTTGCATTTTACATTTAGGTCTATGATCCAATTTGAGTTAATTTTTGTGAATGGTATAAGGTCTGTGTCTTAGTTAATTTTTTGGCATGTGGATGTCTAGTTGTTCCAGCACCATTTGTTGAAAAGAACAATATTTGCTCCATTGTATTGTCTTTGTCAAAGACCATTGACTATATTTATGTGTACCTATTTCTGGGCTCTCTATTCTACTTCATTGATCTATTCTCTCACCAATACTACACTATCTTGATTACTTTGGCTTTATAGTGAGCATTAAAGTTGGGAAGTGTCAGTCCTCCAACTCTATGTTCTTCTTCAATATTGTGTTGGTTATTCTTGGTCTTTTGCCTCTCCATATAAACTTTAGAATTAGTTTGTTGATATTCAGAAACTAACCTGCTAGGATTTTGATTGGAACTGCATTTAATCTATAGACGAATTTAGGAAGAGCTGACATCTTGATAATATTCAGTCTTCCTATCCATGGACATGGAAAAATCTCTCCATTTATTTAGTTCTTTTTTGATTTCTTTCATCGGAATTTTTTAGTTTTCCTTATATAGACCTTGTACATATTTTGTTAGATTTATACCTAAGTGTGTAACTTTGGGAGATGTTAATGTATATGGTATTATGTTTTTTATTTAAAATTCCACTTGCTTATTGCTCATATATAGGAAAATAATTGATTTTTGTGTATTAACCTTGTATTCTGCAATCTTGCTATAATAGCTTATTAGTTCCAGGATTTTTTTTTTTTTTTTTGCTGATTCTTTCAGATTTTCTATGTAAATGATAATGTCATCTGCAAACAAAGACAGTTTTATTTGTTCCGAATTTGTATGCCATTTCATTCCTTGTCTTGAATGCAGAAAGAATCAAGACTTAATAATTTATACTTAAGCCACATTCCTGTCTTAGGAATTCCAAAATATGACCCTTCCCTTATTTTAGCCTTGGCAGACAACTGGGATTGACACCAATATTTCATAATAGCTTAAGGTCTGTATCACACTAATCTCCATTCTCCAAATTCAGAATCCTTTTGATTATGTTTATAAATTTACATATCTGTGATTAAAAATGGTTCAGAACCAAATGATCAAGACTTTTACCATGTTTCTTCTATCTCACACAATATGAATATTCAATGTATGTGGTAAATAAATATGATGAATAAAAAGTGTAATGTATAATGTTTTGTGTATTTTAATACTTTCCTGACTTAACCCACTTTAAATGATCAGTCATTTTATGTTTTGTCCCAATAATTCTCCTTGGACCATTCTGATTTTATAGCAATGTAAAATGTCTCTCTATAGGCTTATGGAATTTTAATCAAATAGCTTTTGCTCAGAACTTAAAAAGACATTTGTCCTTGGGGCTAAAATTAGCCATGAAAAAGATTAAAAACAAAGCAAATTTAGAATATAATCAGTACTTTCAAAATGAGCTCGATTTGTGCTTCATCTTCATTTATAACACTTGCTTCTTCTTAGCTTCTAATAGAATAAGGAATAAGTTGTGCAAAGAATATATTTACATTTCTGAGGTTCGAAAAACAGATGAACCTCACAAGCTCATGCTCCTTTGTGTTTTGCAATGTCACAGGCCGCCTTAGTTGGAATGATTCACATAATGATCACTCTCTGAATAGGAAAAAATTCCAAGTTCTATACATTTTCACCAGATGTCCTATTCCTGCATTTTTTTCAGAGTTATTAAATATAGTACCTTTTTTCCTACTCTGGTAAATGTATCTGTTTGGATACCACCTTTCTTTCAAACACTATTTTCAGACAGGACCTCAGCAGTGCTTAAAGACTCATGTTATGGTTTGAGTGTGTCACTCAAAAGTTCATGTGTTAGAAATTTAATCCCCAATGCAACAGTTTTGGGAGGTAAGGACTAATAAGAGGTAACTAGGTCATAAGTGTGGAGCCTTCACAAATAGATTAATCATATGAGCAGGTTAGTTATCTCAAGAGGAGGCTGTTATAAAGCAAGTTCAGTTTCTGGTATCTCTCTCTGTCGCAAGTGCTCTCTTCCACCTTTCACCCTCTGCGATAAGATGATCCTCACCAGATGCTGGCACCATGTTCTTGGACTTCTCATCCTCCATTAACCCTGAGCCAAATACACTTCTACTATTTATAATTTACCCAGTCTGTGGTATTGTGTTATAGAAGCAGAAAATGGACTAAGACAACTCCACTACCTGGCCAAGATGAACCTCAGGTATCACAGAATTAGCAAAGGGATGTCCAAAGCTAATTAAGTGTCAATATACTTGAGAGCTATTTTAAAAATGCAGAAGTTATAGTTTGTTGGACTAAACCAGATAAGGCACCCAATTGGGAAGTACTTCTGAGACATTTTAGCTTTAAGTACTTGTTTTGATGATTTGGAAAGGTCTGGATGGAAATATAACTAATATTTATCAGGGTATTATCTGAGTTATTGCTCTTATCTGAAGTTGAGGTTAATAATTCAACTGATTATCAAATATGTTCCAAGAATTTGGATAAAATATTTACCAATTAATATACACAGATGGATAGATTTCATAACAAGTCCTGACATTTTTCCACATCCCCACTTATACTTTCTCAAATGTACTTAGCTCCTTGCAGCTCCTTGACAGTGCTTGGGGCTAAATGGTTCTTTCTCCACGCAGTGTGCTTTTCCATTCCCCACCTCGCCTGCCTTTCAAACCAGCTTGGAGGAAACCTATTTTTCTGAGCTCTCTTCAGACACACAACACTCTCTCCCTCACCAGACACCCACAAAATCTCCTTACTTTACGCTGATTACTTATTTCCATAGTTCCAGTCACTTTATAAACTGAAATTAATTTTTTTGATTATGGGCTTATCACAGGGCCTGGCTTACAGAAAACACTCAGAAAATGCAATAACCACAGGTAGGGAGTAGGGAAGGATTTCATCAATTTCTTCCTCCTCTGAAGGAAGTTTTAAGCTCCTGAAAGCCAGAAAACCAAACAAGAAACAAAGCGAAATTCTCAGGAGCACCTTTTTGCTGAAAAGAGAACCCCAAATACCCAAAATTTAGTCAAATATTCATATCCATATCCTTTCAGGACTAGGTAGTTATTTGTAATTTTAGGAATACTAAATAGAGAATAGGATCATAATTTCAGCTGGTCACTGACATTTAGCTCTTCTTCCTGCTGACATTTACAAAAGAAAATATAGAGGGTTAAAGTCTATGAAGTCTCTCAGGGTCTGCAATACCTCTTTCTTCTAAGAGCACTCTTGTCTATTTATAGTGATATATCCAGGTGCAAATTACAAAGAAATCTTACTGTTTACACTCAGGCTCATGCTGTCCTGCTCTAAAAGAAAATTGGCTGCACATGGACTTGTCCAGTTGTTTTTTCCGGTAACTGCCTGTGTATGTTGTCACGGAAGAATCTGACCATCGTGTTTCATCCTGCCAAGATGCTCCAGCCTTGCGTCTGATCAGATCAAACTCTTGAGAAGTAAGAGGGCTAAAGGGCAGAAGAATTTGTGGAGTCAAGTAGAAGAAGTGTGACATAACTATGAATGGCCTCTCTGGACGAAAACTTGTCAAGTCCTCTGCATAATGAAGAATTAATTTCCTTCTAGTAGCAGGAAGCAATTGACTGGGCTCACCAAACTTTGTGACTCAACAGTTCACAGACTGCAGAAGCTTAACTGTCTTAGATATAGTTGCCAAGCAACAGATCACAAAATTCCACAAATGCTACCCCCTTGCCTCCCAAGGGAGGTAAATTTTAACTAACAAATTTGTAAGTTATATAACTTTCTGGATTTTGCTCTAACAAATATGAAATATGCTGCTTCATAATTATGGCAAGAAAGCAGGTGGCAAAATTATTTGTATTTTACTGCTATCACGAATAAAGCAGTAATTCCTAATGATAGTGGTTCAAGAAGTGGAAATAAGAGATGAAAGAACAGTGCCAAGCATTCACTTCTCCTAAAGACCTCCAAGTGTCTGGAAGAGAACATGAACTGCTTGTAATGTCAACAATAGCAGGTGACTCAACAGCTTCTCATATGTCACAGAGTAGTGGTGCTCTGGCTGGCTGCACACTAGAGTCACCCTGGAAGCTGTTAAAATAAGCAGGAGTTCAGGCCCCCACCACAGAGATTCTGATTCAGTTGATGTGGAGTAGGGCCCAGGCATCACTATTTGTTTAAAGCTTAATCCTGGAGGATTCTAAAGAGCAGCCAGGGTTAAGAATTAAGGTCATGGACTTGGAAAAAACATTTGACAAAATCCAGCATCCCTTTAGGATTAAAACTTGAGGCAAAATTGGCATAGAAGGGACATACCTCAAAATATTAAAAGCCATATATGTAAAACCCACAGCCAACATTATACTGAATGGGGAAAAGTTGAGAGCATTCCTCCTGAGAACTGGAAAAAGATAAGGATGTCCACTTTCACTACTTCTATTCAACATAGTACTGGAAGTCCTAGCCAGAGCAATCAGACAAGAGAAAGAAATAAAGGACATGCAAATCAGTAAAGAGGAAGTCAAACAGTTGCTGTTCACTGATGATACGATCATATACCTAGAAAATCCTAAAGACTCATCCAAAAAGCTTCTAGATCTGATAAATGGATTCAGTAAAGTTTCAGGATACAAAATCAATGTACACAAATCAGTAGCACTGTTATACACCAACAGCGACCAAGCTGAGAATCAAATCAAGAACTCAACCCCTTTTGTAACAGTGACAAAATAAATAAATAAATAAATAAAATACTTAGGGATACACCTTACATAGGAGATGGAAGATCTCTACAAGGAGGCTGGGCACGGTGGCTCACGCCTGTAGTCCCAGCACTTTGGGAGGCCGAGGCGGGCAGATCACGAGGTCAGGAGATCGCGACCATCCTGGCTAACATAGTGAAACCCCATCTCTACTAAAAATACAAAAAATTAGCCAGGCGTGGTGGAGGGCGCCTGTGGTCTCAGCTACTCAGGAGGCTGAGGCAGGAGCATGGCGTGAACCCAGAGGTGGAGCTTGCAGAGATGCCAAGATTGCGCCACTGCACTCCAGTCTGGGTGACAGAGCGAGACTCCGTCTTAAACAAAAATAAAATAAAATTAAATTAAAAAAGATCGCTACAAGGAGGCCGGGCACGGTGGCTCATGCCTATAATCCCAGCACTTTGGGAGGCCGAGGCGGGTGGATCACGAGGTCAGGAGATCGAGACCATCCTGGCTAACATGGTGAAACCCCATCTCTACTAAAAAATAAAAAAATTAGCCAGGTGTGGTAGTGGGCACCTGTAGTCCCAGTTACTTGGGAGGCTGAGGCAGGAGAATGGCGTGAACCCGGGAGGCAGAGCTTGCAGTGAGCAGAGATTGTGCCACTGCACTCCAGGCTGGGTAACAGGGCAAGACTCCATCTCAAAAAAAAAAAAAAAAAAAAAAAGATCTCTAAGGAAAACTACAAAACACTGTTGAAAGAAGTCATAGGTGACACAAACAAATGGAAAAACATCACCTTGCTCATGGATGGGTGGAATTAATATGGTGAAAATGAACATATTGACAAAAACAATCTATAAATTCGATGCAATTTCCATCAAAATACCATCATCATTCTTCACAGAACTAGAAAAAACAATCCTAAAATTCACATGGAGTAAAAAATAAGTCTGTGTAACCAAAGCAAGACTAAGCAAAAAGAACAAATCTGGAATTGCCCATCTTTAAACTATACTACAAGGCTATACGTACTAAAAAAGCATGGTACTGGTATAAAAATAGCCACATAGACCAATGGAACAGAATAGAGAACCCAGAAATAAAGCCAAATACTTACAGCCAATTGATCTTCAACAAAGCAAACAAAAACATAAAGTGAGGAAAGGACACCTTATTCAACAAATGGTGCTGGGTAATTGGCAAGCCACATGTAGAAGAATGAAACTGGATCTTCATCTCTCACCTTATAAAAAATCGACTCAAGATGGATCAAAGACTTATCTAAGACCTGAAACCATAACAATTCTAGAAGATAACATAGGAAAAACTCTTCTAGACATTGGCTTAGGCAAAGACTTCATGACAAAGAACTCAAAAGCAAATGCAACAAAAACAAAGATAAGCAGATGGGACCTAATAAAACTAGAAAGCTACACAGCAAAAGATATAATCAGCAGAGTAAACAGACAACCCACAGAGTGGGAGAAAATATTTGCAAACCATGCAAAGTTTGCAACAAAGTTCTTTGTTCTAGACAAAGGACTAATATCCAGAATTGACAAGGAACTCAAACAAATCAGCAAGAAAAAAACAAATAATCCCAGCAAAAAGTAGACTAAGGATACGAATATACAATTCTCAAAAGAGGATATACAAATGGTCAACAAACATGAAAAAATGCTCAACATCACTAATTATCAGGGAAATGCAAATCAAAACGAGATATCACCTTACTCCTGCAAGAATGGCCATAACTTAAAAATAAAAAAAAAATAGATGTTGGCATGGATGTGGTGAAAAGGGAACACTTTTATACTGCTGGTGGGAATGTGAACTAGTACAACCACTATGGAAAACAGTAAGGAGATTCCTTAACTAAAAGTAGAACTACCATTTGATCCAGAAATCCCACTATTGGGTATCTACCCAGAGGAAAAGAAGTCATCATATGAAAATGACACATGGACACGCATGTTTATAGAAGCACAATTTGCAATTGCAAAAATATGGAACCAGCCTACATGCCCATCAACCCATGAGTGGATAAAGAAAATGTGGTGTATATAGATACCATGGAATACTACCCAGCCATAAAAAAGAATGAAGTAATGGCATTTACAGCAACCTGGATGGAGTTGGAGGCCACTATTCTAAGTGACGTAACTAAGGAATGGAAAACCAAACATCGTATGTTCTCACTCATAAGTGGGAACTAAGCTATGAGGACGCAAAAACATAAGAACTATATAATGGACTTCGGGGACTCTGGGGCAATGGTGGGAGGCAGGTGAGGGATAAAAGATGATACATTGGGTACAGTGTATACTGCTCAGGTGACGGGTGCACCAAAATCTCAGAAATCACCAGTAAAGAACTTATCCACGTAACCAAAACCCACCTGTTCCCCCAAAAACTATTGAAATGTTTAAAAAGCACATTTCCTCTTTAAAGAGAGAGAGGGAGAGAAAGAGAGAGAGAGAATTAAGGTCATGGAAATGCCACCGTGAACTTTTTTATGTTGAGAAGTCATAGCATTTGATCTTCTATTCACTTGAATCCCTCCATCCTTCACTAATAATTACTGTAAATCTGATTATTATGTTTGCCCATCCTCACTTCTCCAGATTAAAAAGCAATTCATTGGCAAATCAAAATGAAATAAATCTTTCAACGTTTGTTCTTTTTTTTTTGTTTGTTTTGAGACAGAATTTTGCTCTGTCACCCAGGCTAGAGTTCAGTGGCACAATCTCGGCTCACTGCAAGCTCCGCCTCCCGGGTTCACGCCATTCTCCTGCCTCAGCCTCCTGAGTAGCTGGGACTACAGGCGCCTGCCACCGCGCCCAGATAGGTTTTTGTGTTTTCAGTGGAGACAGGGTTTCACCGTGTTAGCCAGGATGGTCTCGATCTCCTGACCTCGTAATCCGCCTGCCTCGGCCTCCCAAAGTGCTGGGATTACAGGCGTGAGACACCGCGCCCAGCGTTTGTCCTTTTTTTTATTAACTGTTGGGGCAGTAGTTCTCAACTCCCAGTGCTCATTCAAGTAACCCTCTGAATTCTTTATAAACACAGATGCCATGTACATTCCCCACTTCACCCCAATCAGAAGTACCGATTAGCAACTCTGCAAGTGGAGCTATCATTAAGTGCTGAAAAAAAGAATTTTGATAGATGATTTGATCAGCACCAATAGGGCCCAATAAACCTGCAGAACTCTCAGCTCTACCTTCAGAGACTGTAGGTCTGAGGTAAAGCCCAGGGATCTGCATTTTTATATTGTTACATGCTTCTGCTGCAATTGGTCTTTGAATACAAGTGACGCTGCTCCAGGGATTGAATTTAAAGTCTTTTCAAGTCAGGCTGACACACTATATGGTATGTTTCTCTGAGGATGAGATTATTTGCAAATACTTGTTAGTACGTTTCCTTATGGTTCCTTCCTTAAAATGTTGAAATTTGGAACATAAGCACCTTTGCCCTAGAAAAAGAATTAGGCAGATATTGGCAGACTTAGCTGCTTTTTATCATGGAGTTGAAGATTTTTTGGAGAAATCCAGATGAGCTAAAAAGATGACAGAAACCATGGGTGGTGGCACACACCTGTAGTCCCAGTTACTTAGGAGGCTGAGACAGGAGGATCACTTGAGCCTAAGAGTTCGAGTCCAGCCTGGGCAACAGAGTAAGACCCTATCTCTATTTTTTTTTAAAAAGATGATGAAGATAAAGAGTTTTTGAAAGAGAGGAAGGAACACTGGGCTGTCCAGGTCTTTTTAACCCATTCATTATCAGGTAGTGGCTGCTTGAGGAAAACTCTGCCAGCAATATGTATTGTTTTGAGACAGGAAAATAAATAGATAAAATTGTGAAAGATTATTTGTAAAAAACATTTTAAAATTTTCTTCTCAAAGTATGTGTTAGTCTATAAATGAATATGGAATAAAATAAGGTCTTTTAAAAATACATTATTGTTTCAGTGTGCTTTGTTATCACTTTCCTGTCCTCTATAATATTTTACTTTTCCCCTAATCAGTTATCATTTTAACAATTATAACCTCAAAAATCAAAAGTAGTGAAACTTAAGGGAAAATGTCTACTCTTGGGTTTAGATGGAATTATGACTTAGTTCAGCAGTCCACTTGATGTTGAACAAGTCTGTTAAAAATAAATTGGACCGGCTGGTCGCAGTGGCTCATGCCTATAATCCTAGCACTTTGGGAGGCCGAGGCAGGCAGATTGCCTGAGCTCAGGAGTTTGTGATCAGCCTGGGCAACATGGTGAAACCCTGTCTCTACTAAAATACAAAAAATTAGCCGGGCATGGTGGTGTGCGCCTGTAATCCCAGCTACTCAGGAGGCTGAGGCAGGAGAATCACTTGAACCTGGGAGGCGGAGGTTGCAGTATTGTGCCACTGCACTCCAGCCTGGGCGACAGAGCGATACTCTGTCTCAAAAAATAAAACTAAATTAAATTAAAATAAAATAATAAATTAGATTTCCAATTAGAGAATAAGTGAATAGACTAATTGAATTTATTATCATAAGTGTTTAATCTATAATAATTCTAGAGGACCTCATGCTCATTCTTTGTTCTGACATTTTATCAGATACATTCCTTCTCATGGGCACTGACTTGTATGGTCTGACTTCCTGGTTGGAAAATCCACACTAAAAACTTCCTTTTTGTAACTGATTTATGGCAAGCTGTATTGTTTATTCATCAGTGTGTTAAGTATGACAAAAAAAATCAAGGGCACTGTGACAACAAACTCTAGGTTGTGAGCATGATTTCGTGAAAATAGGAGCTTACTGGGTGACCTCATACCAAATGAAACTAGCAGGGGGTGTTCATTTCACCTGGTGCATGAGAGCCTTTGGTGACCTGGCACTGACTAGGCTTCTCTCTGAACATAAGCTGATTATTCTAATGAGATGTCAATAGGTATTAATTAAAAGGGTTTCATGGTAAGTAAGTTTAGAACAATTTGGGATAAATATGTTTTTTGTTGTAAGACTTCTCAGAGCATTTAATGTCTGTTTGCATTGTGTGTCTTTCAAAGTGGCCTAGATCGTGCAGCATTTCTTAAACTTATTTGACCACAAAACTCCTTTTGTCACAAGCATCTCTGAGGATTTCTATTCTATAGAAGAACCCAGGAACAGGAAAGGCCAGAGATCTCTATAGCTGACACAATGGCTGGTCTGCAGTTTCTGAAAGTTACTAGATCTTGACTAGATCACCAGCTTAAAGTACTGATAGCCTGCCAAAAGGGTGGATCAAGCCGTATTTTGTTAAAAAAAATTTAGAGATAACATCGAACAGTAAAGTACACACATATATTTTACATATGTCCTTACCCGTGTAACTATGACCCATATTCAGCATGCTAAAATGTTGTTCTGTGTTTCTTTCCAGTCAAAACAGCACACACACACACACACACACGCACATGTGCGCGCACACACACACACAAACACACGCGCACACACACAAAACACAACATCTGGTAACCACTAATTCAATTTCTATCACCACAGACTATGTATGTCAGGCTATATCCTGTGAAGGCAGAAGCTTATTGATATCATCACAAGATGAAACCTAGGAAGATACCAGATAAAGACCAGAGAAAGCAGAATGCCCTTGAGAAAAAAACCCCATACGATGCTGAAATTTCCATCTCAGCCTGAATCCATCTGCTCCTCATAAGGTGCTAAGTTCTGATATTTGGATGAGTGTGGCTACGTACCTTAATGAGTACACATAATGTGTTACAGTTAATAACTGAGTCTGTCAATTACAATAGTATTAATTCTTAGTCCTTGATCTTGGAATAGTTTCTTCATGCTTACTAACCAATTGTGTGATTCGGAAATTTTTAGTAACTTATCAAAAACTGAGTAGTAGATGGCCTAAAAGACACGGATACAAGGAACCAGTTACAATAAGACTTGATGGAAATAAAAGAAGGGGAAACTACAAAGGAACAGGAAAAGGAAATTGATAAAATTAGTGAGGAAAAGACCAAAAGGAAGGATCTTTTTTCATTGCTTTCCTGAAATTTATTTTTGGTTCTGTTTACCATTCAAAAACTGAAACTGATTGTTAACAGTGTATATATTGTGATCCCAATTTCGCTTAATAAAAAGTGTGTGTGTGTGTGTGTATTTTAGAAGAAAAGGTCTAGAAGGTTATATATAAATGTTAATACTTATTTTAGCTGAGTGGAAAAATACACATGATTTTTACATCATATATTCTTTTATTTTTTAAATAAATTTACAATGAATATATGTAACATAATCAGAGTCAAAATGTTATTTTACAAAAGTTAAAGCAAATTGAATATATCAACATATAATCTGTATTAGGCTATTTTATGTTGCTATAAAGGAATATCTGAGGCTGAGTAATTTATAAAGAAAAGAGATTTAATTGGCTCATGGTTCTGCAGACTGCACAAGAAACATAGTGCTGGCATCTGCTTCTGGTGAGGCTTCAGGAAGCTTCACTCATGGAAGTGGAAGGGAGAGCAAGCATGTCACATGACGAGACAAGGAGCAAGAGAAAGAAGCGGGGGTAGGTCCCAGACTCTTTTCAACAACCAGACAGCCCGTGAACCGATTATGGCAGGGCAGGCCCTAAGCCATTCATGAGGGATCTGCCCCCACGACCCAAACACCTCCCAGGATGCCTGACCTCCAACTTTGGGGATCACATTTCAACATGAGATTTGGAGGGGACAAATATTCAAGCCATATCATAATCAATCACTCACATCTTGCAAGAAATCTTTTGGGTTTGCATTTACTTTTCCACTTCCTTCTAGAGTCCAGGCCTTAAGAAAAAAAAACCTCTAAGGCATAGAGATTGGAACCAATTCAGTCAAATATGATGCTTCTTAAATTTTCTTTCCTTTTAGTTCTGGGTCCAGTAATCAGAGGTAGGAGAAAATAAGGTATACAGCTCCTCAGTGAGTGAGTGTGTGTGTGTGTGTGTGTGTGTGTGTGTAATGGGTGGGGAATAGAGAATAGGAAAATAGGGTGGAAAGAATGTGAGTCCACTGAGGAAAAGACCAAGGTATACATGTGAGGAACTTGAATGGTTGTTCTTTTTCAAGAAAACCCTGTCTATTCATAAATACCCATGATGAAATAGTCCACAAATTGTGTCCACAAATTGTGCCGCACACTCTCAGGCGAATAAGCCAAAAGGCTCATAATAAATGAAGCTAAAAAATAATCGAAGCCGAACACGGTAGCTCATGCCTGTAATCCCAGCACTTTGGGAGGCTGAGGTGGGCGGATCGCTTGAGCCCAGGAGTTGGAGACAAGCCTGGGCAACATGGTGAAGCCCCCTCTCTACAAAAAAAATACAAAAATTAGCCGGGCATGGTGGCACATGCCTGTAGTCCCAGTTACTTGAGGAACTGAGGTGAGAGGATCACCTGAGCCTGGGAGCGCAAGGCTGCGGAGAGCTGAGATCAGGCCACTGCACTCCAGTCTGGGTGACAGAGCAAGACCCTGTCTCAAAAAAAAAAAGATTCATAATAATGGCCAAGGCTTCATGGATTTCCTAGTGGTAACCCTGGGATAAACAGCACATAGTAATAGCTGATTTTGTCAGGTCACCCCTGGAGGGAGTGGGGGAAGTTGACTCACAAGTGGAGCTGGCCCATCTTTCTTGTACTATAAAAGTAAGCCAGTCCTATACAATTCTGCTTGTACACCAATCTCAGTCTCTTATATGCAAAACATCATTAGAGAAAGCAAAAGTCATTTAGAAGGATATCTTAAAAGATATTTCAAAGTATTCTTGTTTAACTAACCTGAGTCTCATGTATATAATAATAATAATAATTGATAAATACAGAAGCAAATTACTTACACTTTCCAGGCACATTTCTTGGACTTTTACATTCATTTAATCCTCACAGCAACCGTATGAGAAAGGCACCATTATTGCCCTCATTTTGCAGAGGAAGAAACTGATCCATAAAAAGTTTACGCAAAGTCACATTGCTAGGAAGCAGTAGAACTGGGGTTGAAACTCAGGCAACATGGCTGTGGAGTCTGGACTCTTGCCTAGTGAATACTCCATCTGTCTCTCACCCTCCACCTACCTCTGCCCTGGCTTTTTCTGGTCCCACACTTGCTGACTATTCCCCTTCTTAGAACAGTCCAAAAGCATCTCTGACAACCCATATATGACTGGATTTCATATTCAAAGAAGCTCCTAATCATGACCTAATAAGTAAGTCCTGCAGAGAAAGACCAAAGAATGACATTCTTTATTTATTTTTAATGCAAATTGCCTTGTGTTCCCACTTGTTTACAGGAAAGAAGTGTACAGTCTCTTGTTACATGCATCACTGAAATACTTTGAAGATTCTGAAACCAAGTTTAAGAACCACACATCAAATATTATCAATTAAATATTAACAAGCAAAACCCTCACAACCCCAGAAATTATTCAAACTCAGAGGAAATGTTCTAAAAGGCTATCACCCATGGCATATTTGCTAACTGGAGTCCAAAAAAGTTCGCTGTTAAAGAGGAACTAATCCTAGTGAATTACAGTTTCTCAATGCTTGAAGACAAATAATAGATAGATGAACTCCTCATGGCTTTAAATAAGTTGAATTCTACCCGGAACCTCATGGTAGAGGGTGGAGAAAGCCATGAAATAAAGTTGCTAAAATAGGTATTGTGTGAATGTTGGTAAACAGAGACCAGAGGATAAATCTTCTTGAAGTTTAACAGACAGACCCTTCGTTCCCTCCCTATTTACCAAGGGAGCTTATTTGCCTATGTTGGTGGCTTAGTCAAATACATATCCAAGTTTGACTCTCCTTATCTCTTTTCTCACTATGTGCTAATTTGGGATCCAAAAGTTTAAGGATGCACAGAAAGAATGTGCAAGGACCTGGGAACAGACGATCCTAGAATGACCAAGGTTAATACTTCACCCCATGTTCTTCGGACATTTAGTCTGCATGGTGGCAGATTTATAATGTGCACTGGTATTTACATACCTGTTTCTGAATTTCCAGAGGTACACTGAGAGATGTTTGAGCTAAGACACGCAATGTTTTGTTCCACAAAAATGTGAGTATCCTGACAAATGCCATTTTAGGGTATTTGGAAAATTGTATTATTTCAATATATTACTGCCCTTTGATTTGTCACTCTCTGAAGGGACTGTTTATGGCTTTGTCTCTTTGTCTCTGCGTCTACATATTAACTTTGCTCAGAATTTGTTCATTCATCCATTCATTCAATAAATATTTATTGTGCATCTACTTGGGCCACCGAACAGCACCATTTATTATTTCCTGCCATACTGATCTACTTTCTTTTTTTTTGAGATGGAGTCTCGCTCTGTTGCTCAGGCCAGAGTATAGTGGCACAATCTCCACTCACTGCAACCTCTGCCTCCCAGGTTCAAGCAACTCTCCTGCCTCAGCCTCCTGAGTAGCTGGGATTACAGAGGCCTGCCACCATGCCTGGCTAATTTTTGTATTTTTAGTAGAGACAGGGTTTCACCATGTTGGCCAGGCTGGTCTTGAACTTCTGACCTCAGGTGATCTGCCCACCTCAGCCTCTCAAAGTGCTGGAATTACAGGCGTGAGCCACCTCACCTGGCCTGGTCTACTTTCTACAAATACATTTGAATAATATGCACTATACCCATGGCGTTTCCTCCTGCCACCCTGCTTAGGATTAATTCACGAATCAAGAGCCATTTAAGTAGAAAACTGTGTAAACAGGCAGCATAAACAGCATACAAATTTCACTGGGTATACTTTCTTGATGTTGGAAAGTAGGTAAATTATGTGTCGTGAAGTATCTGTTGTTGTTTTGAGACACCAATACGTAGTACAATTTTTGAGCAAATTATGAAGATATTATTTTGAGCTAATTTGTAATGTAAATGCCATATGATAGAGCTTGATGCTAGAGAAGGTGAATGCACATTATAAAAAGCTGAATAGAACTGAAATGAGTTTTATAATAGCAGAACACTTTATATACTATGCTTTTTCCCCACTCTCTGGTGAGTGTCAGACATTATCTCCTCAAGGCAGAATAGCTTGAGTGGCCAAACATTTCATAATGGCTTTTCTGTTGCTCATCACTAATTTTTTTAGAATGTCTCTAAAATTTCCTGAGTCCCTCTTATAAGGGAACTCAATCTCTCAGACTTGTAAACTTTAGGTGTTTGGAATATTCAAAGCCCAATACTGAATTTAAGGCCAAGATGTGGTATAAATCGTAGGATATAAAAGGAAGCAAAGTACCCAGATAAGACAAATACCAGGAATCTCGTGTGTTACTTTCATTGTACGGGTTTCCAAGGTGCTCAGGGAAGCAGAATTGGGAGGTGAAAGAATATATCCTTATTTGGGCAGTGGGGATTGGCAGGGGTAGTTCTAAAATCTTTGTAGACGTTTCTCTCTCAGAGAGAGGCTCAGATAGTTTGACAGCTGTGTTAGTTCCCCAGGGTTCCAATTTCTTCACATCCTTACCAACACTTTCTGTAACTGTTACCTTACTTTCTGTTTTGGTAGTGGCTATCCCAAAGGGTGTGAGGTGATATCTCAGTATCTCACTGTGGCTTTGACTTATATTTTTCTGATGATTAGTAATGTTGAACATCTTTTTGTATGCTTACTGGCCATTTGTATATCTTCTTTGGAAAAATGTCTATTTAAGTATTTGGAATATTCAAAGCCCAATACTGAATTTAAGGCCAAGACATGGTATAAATTGTGGAATATAAACAGAAGCAAAAAGGCTGCCATTAAAAAGTAACACAAACTAGACGGCATAAAACAACAGAAATTTATTATCTCTCAGTTGTGGAGGCTAAAAGTCTGAAACCAAGGTGCTGGCCGGGCCATGCCCCCTCTGAAACCTATAGGGGAATCCTCCTTTGTCTCTTCCTAGTTTCTGGTGTTTGCTGGCAACCTTTGGTGTTCTTTGGCTGGCAGCTGGCTGCATCACTCCAATCTCTGCCTTCATCATCACATGCCATTTTCCCTGTGTGTCTTTGTCACATGTTGCCTTCTTACAAGGACACCAGTCCTATTGGATTAGAGGCCCAACCTACTCTAGCATGATTGCATCTTAACTAATTACATCTGCAACAACCTTATTCCCAAATAAGATCATACTCTGAGGTACTGGAGGTTAGAATTCAACACATTTTTTGGGAGGAGGGACACAAGCAAGCCATAACAACAGTAATAATATATGACAGGCAATAAAATGTTCTGAGATTCATTGAGAAAAATGGTTTTTGTGTCCTCTATTATTTTAAGAGCCCCAAGTGACTGGAGCTAGTGGGAAGAAAGTCTCTGGCACCAGTAACACCACTGGTTTTGCAAAAGAGGTGGTGTGATTTCTCAGATTCTTGATTTGAAATAAAGATGTAGTATGTGTAGCAGATCTCTAGGAAGCAATGACATTTCTAGAATTAAATAGACTGATAACTTTATAAGGGAAGAGCAGGAATAATAATAGTAATTTAAAGGTCTATGTGAAAACCATATATCTGATAAGGGGTTAATATTCAGAATATATAAAGAACTTCTACAACTTTATAACAAAAAACAATAACTTGATTAATAAATGAGCAAAGGAATTAAATAGACATTTATCCAAAGAAGATATACAAATGGGCATTAAACATATAAAAACATGCACAACATTACTAATCATCAGGGAAATGTAAGTCAAAGCCAACACCTTACACCCTTTAGGATAGCCACTACCAAAACAGAAAGTAATGGTAAGAGTTACAGAAAGTGGGCTATGCGCGGTGGCTCACACTTGTAATCCCAGCACTTTGGGAGGCTGAGGCAAGTAGATCACCTCAGGTCAGGAATTCGAGACCAGCCTGACCAACATGGAGAAACCCCATCTCTACGAAAAATACAAAATTAGCCAGGTGTGGTGGCGCATGCCTATAATCCCAGCTACTCGGGAGGCTGAGGCAGGAGAACCGCTTGAACCCAGGAGGCAGAGGTTGCAGTGAGCCGAGATCGTGCCACTGCACTCCAGCCTGGGCAACAAGAGCAAAACTCCATTCCAAAAAAAAAAAAAGAGTTACAGAAACTGTTGGTGAGGATGTGAGGAAATCAGAACCCTGGTACACTGTTGGGAATGTAAAATGATGCAGCCATTATGCAACACAGTATGGAGGTTCCTCAAAAATTAAAAATAGAACTACCATATTGATCCAGTGATATGGTTTGGCTGTGTCCCCTCTCAAATCTCATTTTGAATTGTAGTTCCCATAATCCCCATGTCGTAGGAGGGACCTGGTAGGAGGTAATTGAATCATGGGAGTGGTTACCCCCATGCTGCTGTTCTCGTGATAGTGAGTGAGTTCTCACAAGATCTGATCGTTTTATAAGGGGCTTTTCCCTCTTTGCCTGGCATTTTTCCTTGCTGCCATCACGTGAAGAGGGATGTGTTTGGTTTCCCTTCTGTCACGATTGTAAGTTTCCTGAGGCCTCCCCAGCCATGTGAAACTGTGAGTCAACTAAACCTCTTTCCTCTACAAATTAGCCAGTCTTGGGCAGATCTTTATGGCAGCGTGAGAACGAGTAATACATCCAGCAATTCCACTTCTAGGTATATATCCAAAAGAGTTAAAGATAAGGTTTCATAGAGGTATTTGCACACCCAGCATTATTCACATTTGTAGCACCATTCACGGCAGTCAAGAGGTGAAAGCAACCTGTTTATTGACAGATAAAGGGATAAAGAAAATATGGTATGGACAAACAATGAAATATTATTCAGCCTTAAAAAATGAAATCCTGTCATAGGTTACAACATGGATGAACCTAGAGGATGTTATGCTAAGTGAAATAAGCCAGTCACAAAAGACAAATACTGCATGATTCCACTTATATGAGGTGGCTAAAATAGTCAAACTCATAGAAATAGAAAATAGAATGGTGGTTGCCAAGGGCTGGGGGAAGAAACAGTGGGAAGTTTGTTCAGTGGCTATAGCATTTCAGTCATGCAGGGTGGGGGTGGTTCTGGGCATCTTTTGCACAACAATATGCATGTGGTTGATGCTCTTGTATATTTGGAAATTGAAAGGGTGAATTTTATGTTGTTTGTGTGTTTGTTTTCTAGAGAGAGTCTTGCTTTGTTGTCCAGGTTGTAGTGTAGTCCAGAGATCATATTTCACTGCAGACTTGAACTCTTGGGCTCAAGCCATCCTCCCCACTTCATCCTCCCAAGTAGCTGGACTACAGCCATGAGCCACCACACCCGGACTAAATTTTACTTTATCTTGTGTAGAGATGGGCTCTTGCCATGTTGCTCAGGCTGGTCTTGAACTGTGGCCTCAAGTGATTCTCCCACCTTTGCCTCCCAAAGTGCCAAGATTACAGGTGTGAGCCACTGCACCCTGCCTATGTTGTATCTTTTTTCCACAATTGAAAAAAAAGGCCAGGCACGGTGGCTCATGCCTGTGATACTAGGACTTTGGGAGGCCAAGGCAGGTGGATTGCTTGAGTCTAGGAGTTCAAGACCAACATGGCCAACATGGCAAAACCCTGTCTCTACTAAAAATACAAAAATTTAGCCAGGCATGGTGGCATGCACTTGCAATCCCAGCTACTCAGAAGGTTGAGGTGGGAGGATTGCTTGAGTCCAGGAGGTTGAGGCTTCAATGAGCTGTGATGGTGCCATTGCACTTCAAGTCTGTGCAACAGAGCAAGACCCTGTCTCAAAAAACAAAAAGGCCAAATATTTTTCTTAACAGATTGTTTCTAATCCATGTCACAGTGAGATCACTGAGTAAATGCTAGTTAGGAGAGGTAGGTTTGACTGTAAGTCATACTGGCTGCTTAAATCAGTTAGTTCACGCCTCTGGAACTCACTCATCTAAGTATACATCACGGCCTGTTTTACCCATCGACCCCAAGAAAAAGTGCCTTCCAAAAGGTTCTTGATGAATAAGCAGGAACCGTATTTATGCTTTATTATCCCACCTCCTGAAACACAGATTGAGGTGAGCACCTGATTCTGGGAAACCTACCCATAGATTCCTCAGTGACCCCTGTTGCCACCAGTTTTCTGTCAGGAATCCAAAATTTGGAACCAATAAATTGTAAAGTGCTAAAGTAAACTAAAGTTCTAAGGTAATGAGATAAAATTTCAGCTAGAAAGGCCTTGATAGTCCATATAAAAAACAGTTATGAAAGAGTTAAAATCTAGAATGGTGCAGGAACAAGATGGAGAGAAGTATCATGACTGAGACTTTCTGGTTCACACGAGAATGGCCTGCATTCTTTTTGACTGGTTTTCTGCAGTTCAAATATATGGTTATATGTGGGTTTGTTGTTGTTGTTTATTTATCCTGTTTAGTGTTCACTGAGTTTTCTGGATATGTGGTTTGGTGTCTGTCATTAATTTTGGATAGTTTTCAGGCATCATTACTTCAAACATTTCTTCTTTTTTCTCCTTTTAGTATTCCATAATTGTGTATCTTTGGGAATTTTCCAACTGTTCTTGAATGTTCTGTTCCATGCTTTTATTCTTCTTTATCTTGCATTTGAGTTTGTGAATTTCTAATGGCTTGTTTTAAGCTCACTGATCTTTATCCTTGGCCATGTCGAGTCTACTGAGAAGCTCATTGAAGGCTTTTTTCATTTTTGCTAGTTTCAGAAATTCCTAGCATTTCCTTTTGATTTCTTCATAGAGTCTCCATCTCTCTGTTTACATTACCGATCAGTTGTTGCATGTTGTCTATTTTTCCATTAGATCTCTTAGTATATTAATCAGTTATTTTAAATTCCCTGTTTGATAATTCCAACATGTATGCCGTATCTGAGTCTTGTTCTGATTATTGCTTTGTCTCTTCATATTATGTCTTTTCTTGCTTCTTGGCATAACTTGTAATTTCTTTATTGAAATGTATACATGTTATTGGGTAACAGAAACTGAAATAAACAGGCTGTTAGTGTGAGGATGCATATTAGTCTGGCTAGGAGTTGAGCTGTATTTAATATTTAATATTTGAAGTACTAGAGGCTTCAAATTCCTCATGTCCTTGTTTTTGTCTTTCCTCTTGACTTGAGGCTTCCTTAAGTACTCCTCCTCAGAGAGACAGTCTGTGTCTGGCATCTCTTACAACTGTAATCCACTGTTACAGTATTAAAGCCTTGGTGGTATGATGGCAAGGTTTAATGGGGGAGGGTCCTATAATCTTAAAATTAAATATCAGCCTTTTAATTGGTCCTGTGTTTCTGGGCTGTGACTTCACAAGTGTTTTTCCAGTGATATAGATTTCCCCTACTCCCACTCCCTTCTCCATTCACTGGCTACTGAGTTTTTAATCTAGTTGCCCCAAGCCCTGACTCCTATTGACTATGTTCCCCTCCCTCTTTTAGGTGAGAAAAAAAGCATCAGCTGGGAATGGAGTGTAAGGAATGCCATTATCCCAGCTGGGAAAAAGCTCAGACAGTCTTTTGCCCTGGAGAGTAGGCCTATGAGAAGGCTCTGGGCTTATTACATATTGATTTCTCTTTTCCGCCTCCTGCCAGAGCCATGAGAGGCATTTTTTTTTTTTTTTTTTTTGGTTGAATCTCCATTGTGACAACACTGTTCTTGGAAGTACAGTCCGTGAAACTGTGGGGATTTCCCTAAGACTGCAATGTCCAGCAGTTTCTCACTTTTGCACTAGTCCAAACTCAGCCTCCAGCAATTCTTCAAAATGATCACTTAATTTTTCAAAACAATCTAATAGTTCATGCCTTCAGTGGTTTCCACTCTAGATAAGCAGATCTTGGCTGTGACTGTCTGGGTGCACCTGTCTCCAGATTTCAGTGTGGTGGTTCCCTATGGGTCCAAAAGTCCTTGATTTTCAGTTTTGCCAGCATTTTCTTGTGGTAAGGACGAAGTGGTGATTTTCAAGTTCTTTATATGTCAGTTTAAAACGGAATCCTTATTGCCTCCATTCTTAAAAGCTAAATTTTGATTCCTGTCCTTGGATTTTCATGAGATTCTCTAAAATAAACCATTTTTTTCCCTAGAGTTGGCTTGAGTAGGTCAACCACACAATCAAAAGACCTGTGTCTAAAACTTATTGCCTGCCATGCATCATAGCTTCTTCAACTGTTCAAAGGGGCTGGTTAGGCTAAAATAACTCTAAAATCCCCTATTAATCAGCTAGACATAAAATAAATAATACAAAAAAGATATCATGCTTTAACCAGTCCTCTTGAAGCTACTGATCCTTTGTTTGCAGATGCATCTTCACTGTTAGGAAGGGTAAATAGTAATTTACTATGGGGGGGATAAAAGAAAAATATTTTACTTGTAAAACTGGATCAGGGAAGGATATTTCTAATAAATAACGGTATTATTGCCACAAAAGTTCAAATATATGACAGCTGACAATATGAACCTCACTTGTGTGTGTTTCAGTGGGTATAGAGTTGACCCTTGAACAACATGGAGGTTGGGGTGCTGAAACCCCACACAGTCAAAAATCCATGTGTAACTTTTGACTCTGCAAAAAGTTTACTAATAGCTTACTATTGATTAGAGGCCTTACTGATGACATCAACAGTTGATTAACATATATTTTGTATGTTATGTGTATTATATACTGTATTGTTACAATAAAGTTAGAGGAAATAAAATGTTAAGAAAATCATAAGAGAAAATATATTTATCACTCATTAAGTGGTAGTGGATCATCATGAAGGTCTTCATCCTTGTCATCTTCATGTTGAGTAGGCTGAAGGAGGAAAAAGAGGGGTGGCTGGTCTTGCTGTCCCAGGGGTGGCAGATGTGGAAGAAAATCAGCATGTAAACAGACCCACACCATTCAAATTCATATTGTTCAAGGGTCAATTGTATTACTAATAATTAGGTAATTCAACCTTTTCATGAAGATTGAATCTTTTAATGTAAGACTCCAATCAATAATACTTATGTCTCACTTTATTCCAAAACAGATTAAAGTATCTGTAATAGATCTCTGTTGTGTCTGCCTGGCATCCTATTTGATTCGGTGACTATCAAACCTCTTATTTTGGGGAAATGATCTTTCCTCAACTCCAATCAATCATAGAACCCACATCCCTGGCCATGGAGATGGACCTATGACCTGTCAGGCAGACCAGTGAGAATGCTCCCCTGAGACTTTCAGAATTAGGTCTATGGAGATAGGGGAAATCCTTCCTGTGGACCTAAGTGCTGCTGTTGCCATATTTCCAGCTATGTGGAGGAACCCAGGAGAATGAAGTCAATACACAGAGGAGAAAAGGCAGGGAGAATCCCCAGCATCATTTGTGTCTGTGAAGTTCACTGTACTCCTACTCTTCTCCTTGTATGATTAGATGATCCACTATATTACTCTCTTTCCTAAGCTAGTAAATTTCTGTCATTTCTAGCCAAAAGTTGGGCTAATACAGAAGCTGATATTAAGGGTTTCTGTTTGGTTTGGTTTGAATGTCTAAAATATTATCCTTAAACATAAGCAAAAAATTCTACTGGAAAAAAAAATACCTTGAGGTGTGTTCTCCACAAAAGCAAAATCAAGGATATCAGGTTATAGAAGAAAGGCCTTAAAGTTAAAACACTGAGCAGGATCTTACCATCTGAGTTATGTACAAATTCCTTAATTACTCTATATCACAGAGATATCTCTAATTGAAGATAACATCTGTCACTGAACTGTCTTATAGAAAGAATGAGGTTCACAGAGTGCTTTGAGCAACTTGGAAAATAGTAATGTTTGAATCTAATGTATATAATGCATCACATTTAGAAATGGTGAACTTTGATTAATTTCCTAGTAACCCTGATGCTCAATTTCTTTTTCTGTAAAATAGGGGCAATACCTTTTTTGAGGGGTTGACAGAATTAGCAATCATATCTACATGTGAAGCTGGGAGGTCACGATTCAGCCAAAGGTGATACTACCAGAAAAGGAAGGACAGCCAACTACTCAGGCATCCTTTGCAGGAGTTGATTTGCATTTTGAAAAGTGGGCTTGTGTGGGGAAAGCCTTCTGCAGAGGTGTGTACTTAGGTGCTGGGGGAAAAGACAGGAGACCTGAGGACAATAAGAGATGGTAGTAGTTGGTTCCTATCTCAGAACAATGCACTGGCCCCTATGGGAAGAGAGGCAAAGAAGCTGTACCCTGGAAACACAGCACTATTTTGGCAACTTAAGTGTTTCACAGTTTGGGAAGATCTAAGCCAGGCAGCATTCTCCTACAGGAACAGCAGCAGCAGAAATAGTGGAGGCCCAACAGAAGCCTGGCACGAGTAGGCTGCACCCAAGAGTGTGAACTTGTTTGTGAATCAGTGAGGAAACCCCTGAGACTTCCAAAAATACTTGGGGAGAGGACTTTTCAGGGGACTGAGATCTTGCATGCGATGGAATTCTGAGTCAGCAAAATCTGGGTGTAAATGCTAATGTGACTTTATAAGAGAACATTGATCCTTGAAATAGCTGGGTTCCATATATAACAAGATTTGGCATTTAAGTACGAGCCCTATAAATGGCTATACTGTCATGCTAAGATTAACACCATGCAACAACATGGATGAACCTGGAGGACATTATGTTTAGGAAAGTAAGCCAGACACAGAAAAACAAATACTGCATGATCCCACTCATATGGAAGATAAAAAAAGTTTTATCTCATAGGGAGCAGAACAGTGGTTACCAGAGACTGGGGAGGGAAGAGCAGAAGGAAGGGAAGGGGGGTCAATGGGTACAAAGTTACAACTAGATAGGAGGAATAAGTTCTGGTGTTCTATTGCACAGTAGGGTGACTATGGTTCACAACAGTAAGGTAGTGTATGTTACAAAATAGCTAGAAAATAAGATTTTTAAATGTTCTCACCACAAAGAAATGATAAATGCATGAGATGATAGATATGCTAAGTACTCCGATTTGATCATTACATAACACATACATGTATTGAAACATCAAATTGTGCCCCCATAAACATGTACAGCTTCAATGTGTCAAAAATTATTGTAAAAATTGAAAAAAGAAAAAAAAGAATTCTATCCACATCTCAAGTAAGCCTTTGACCTTACTAATAGAATAGTTTACTGACGTACATATGCCCTCACCTCATTCTATCAAGAAGCTGAGGGGGGCTAAGCAAAATAAACTGCCCCAAGGTTACCTTTATACACAAATTTTCAGGTAAATATTAATGAACTTTGACTCACATCATCTACATTTTCTAGTACAGAGTGAAATTTTCTCTAAAACAAAAGCATTCAATATAACTGCTTTTGTGCCACTAATATTTTTGTTATCAAACATACCACAAATGACAAAGCAAATCCACAGAAGCTTCATGGGACAGGGACTATCACTAAGTATTCATCTCAAGTGGGATAAAAACATTCATAAATTTAGTAAATTTTAAAATTTAGAAAATTTTAATTAAAATACTACGGAAAGAAAAACATTTGTTAAAGAGTTTTTCTGATTGTTCCTTTTAAAGGAAAGTTTTGACATGTTCATCATTGTTGTAGTCTTACCTGAATAATGCTAATGTTGAGAACATCTACTGTTGGTGCCAGCCACCACTCTGACACTCTACCTGAATTACAGTGGCACCCTAACATATGTCCACTTGGATAGGAATTCAACTTCAGGAGGAGTTTCATAAAGTCTGGCGTAGGAAGCATTTGCATTAACGAAGCCACATTTGCATTTCTCAGACTTTAGGAGCAGCAAAGCTCCACCATCTGCACAAACATACAGATCACAGGAGTTACTTCTGTCTTCACAGTTTACTGGTAGTTTACTAGTTTTTAGCAGTAGCATTATGACTTCTATGATGGCAGTCTACCTGGTGAGCACAATGTTTGAATGATTTTCACTAATTTTTCCTGGGTTTTTTTTTTTGCATTAGAGGTTCAACTACATAAATTATCATACATATGTTGTTCGTTAGCTGTTGTCTTCAGTGTACAGTGGGCAATGGCTATAAAAGCTTAGGGAAATGGCCATATGATCAAGTGATTCTGAAGAGAAAATGCCTTGTTAGGTTGTATTGGGATAGCTAATGTCAACTATTGAAATAACTGTCATCATTTTAATGAGATTTGATATTGTTATAGCAAAATGTCTGTCAGTTTTGGAGCTCAGCACATTTTTTTCCTATCTACAGAAGTTAATGGTAATCATATTCTTGACAAGGCAAAGTGAACCTATGAGATTTTTTTCAGAATTATCTTTTTAAGATGGGCACTAACTCGTTTAATCCTCATAACAGTTCTAAGAGATAACTACCATTTATTGTCAGATATGTATTTAGCACTTGTATTAGGCTGTTCTTTCTATAAATACCTGTGACTGGGTAATTTATAAATTTATAAAGAAAAGATGTTTAATTGGCTTATGGTTCTACAGACTACAGGAAGCATGGTGCTGGCATCTGCTCAGCTTCTAGGGAGGCCTCAGGAAGCTTACAATCATGGCAGAAGGTGAAAGGGGAGCAGGCATGTCATATGATGAAAGTAGGAGCAAGTGATAGAGTGGGGGATGGGGAGGTGCCACACACTTTTAAATGAACAGATCTAGATCTCGTGTGAACTCAGAGCAAGAGCTCACTTACCACCCAAAGGATGGCCCAAGTCATTCATGAGAGATCTGATCTAATCCATTCACCTCCCACCAGGCTCCACCTCCAAGATTGGGGATTACATTTCAACATGAGATTTGGGTGGGGACAAATATCCAAACTTCATCAGCATTTATATCCAAGGATTAGATGTAATACTAAAATAGTCCTGCTCTGGGTGGACACTATTGTCATCCCCATTTAATAGTGAGGAAACTGAGGCACAGAGAAATTAAGTAGCTTGGCCAATCTGAAATTAATATTAGTCTGTTTTGTAGAACAAAGAACTGTCACAAATATCTGTGTAAAATATTTACACCACCACCTACCAATTATTGAGGCTAAGCACTGTACAACTTCTAAATTAATTCTTCCAACCCTGTAAAGTAGCTATTATCTTAATTTTACAGATAAAGAAACTACTGCACATAGAGAAAAAACTTGCCAAATATCATATAGCTAGTTAGTGATAGAGCTGAGATCTGCCCCCACATGTATCTAAGTCAAAACCTATGCTTTTGACCAAGTCAGAAGTCTGGTACTATATAATCACAGATGGGGAGAGGGAATAGGATTTCTGAGTTGAAAAAAAAGGCTATATTTCATTATTATTATATTACCTCCAGTATAGCAAATAACAGAAACAGAGGTGAAAAATCTCTTAGAAATTGGTCTCTATACAATACCCAATGGTACAATGACAACATAACGAGAAGTGAGTTTTCCAATGATTTTTATGATGACATTTATAACATTTAAAAGTAGTTCAAACTAAGAAGAAATGCTTTGAGCCTTAAAATTAAAGCCAACAAAAGTCCCCCCACCTTTCCTACCTTCTTTACAATGCAGTATGTGTGCTCCAGCATTACTTATACTGTGCCACATGTGGCAGGAGATTTGTTATTCCCTGTAACAGCTTACTCAGGGAAATTATAAAATTCCTTCTCTCAGGTTTCTAAAAACCAGTTTTTTTGTCTGAGAGGGTGGTTTAATGGTAGTCCTTTCTAAAATCAGAAAAGTCAAATGGATAACCTTTCAAAGTTTCTCCTAATCCTTGTAAGAAATAGCTATGCCAATGGAGTACTAAAAATCTTTCCAAAAAATGTAAAGGGATGTTTGTTAAAATAATGCTCAAGAGGTTTGATTCCACATAGGAACCAGTACAGTAAGTAACAATGCAAGCTGCTATACTACATAAAATATTCTACAGGGTTCAGAATAGAATATGTTAGAAACTTCTATAAAGGCTTTTTGTGCAATGGAGAAATTTTATGGTTAGAAATTTTATTCAAATGTACATAGTTACAGCTGCCATCAAATAAGTATAAAATATATTCAAAGAATTAACTAGAAAGGGTTCTTCAAAGATAATCCTAAAATATCCTAAAATATCAAGAGTATGATGGTAGTAACAAGACCATGAGAGAAAACTGAAATTATACATCAGGTTTGTAGTTTCAGATACCCATAACTTTAACGTAATAAAGATAGTAAGCAGCCTTTGAGTATTTCCTATACACCATCATGACAGTTAAATAATTCTATGTTATTTCATTTAATCTTCACTAACCTTAGAAAGTTATTTGCCAATTTCATTTTACCAGGGAGGAAATGGAAGCTTAAAGAGATTAGCTCATATAGCTAATATATGATTGATCTGGGTTTAAAGTTTAAACCCACATAGTCCAACTACAGAGCCCAAGCTCTTAATCAATGTGCTATGCTTCCTCCATAGCATAGGACAAAACTTGTTCACCATCAAGAAAAAAGATTTTTAAAATACTAAAATGAAGTGAAATGGCCAAGGAAGAAGAGAAGCAAAAGCCTTTGGTAGTCTTCAAACTGAATAATCCTTGAATCATTCTGACCTCACTTTGTCTTTTAGGGGTTTACTCCAATCGGCTACAAATACAATGGGTCCAAGCATTGGGGATTAGTCACCCATTTTATTTGTAGCTGATTTTCCCAGTTCCCTTTTTGCTCTCTTACCTATCATGTTGGGGGGTGGGGGAAGGGTACCTGCAAATCCAGACAAGCAGACTTCAAAATTGTGGTCACATCATCACATTATTCCGGTTGTTTCATTACTCATGTACATGGTAATTTCAGAAATTCTTAGAATAATCTGGTACATTAAATGTCAATTATGATTGTCGGCTCTCAGCAACCCACTGTGTGTTGTTCTGGCTTCAAGAAGGACTCCAAAAATATGGTCACTCTTGTTTACATCCTCTCTGGAAATCCAGATAATATGGAATCAAAGTAAGCATTTTAAAGTGCAAGATATTTTCTGCTCCCCTCAGCTTTCTCTGTCCTTGACTAATAAGAAGAAACTACCCTACAGGCCACCATGCCAGGGTATAAGAAGAGAAGGAAACAGAAATCAGTAACATACAACAGGTACCTTATAAATACTGCCTAACTTTTGCCATTCATGTCTAACTTCCTTCAAGTTTTCAAGCATGGCTCACAAACAAAGAAGACAAGAGTACCATACAATAATTACTGAAAATATAAGCATAGAAGTGATTTTTCTATTAAAATACTTTATGAAATGATATGTAAAATTATTATACAGGATGAATTTTATTAGTCTCTGCTTTTAAAAGCTTTTAACAAGAAGTCTGCTGCTAGTCCTGGGGACAGGGCCCCAGTGAGAACCTTTTGTTCCAGTAGTGGAATCTGTTCCCGGACTGTGGGGTGGGTCCTGAAATGCTCTAACACACTTTCCTGAATGAGATTCCACATCCAAACTTTCTGTTGCTTCCGTCGTTTGGCAGTCAGCTCCCCACTGGCAAGCATCAGGTCCTGGAAATCTTTCATTTTATCCCACATTTCAGAGATCCCCTCTCCACTTCTGGCAGAAATACGAATTACCTATTGAAAAGGGTAGAACCAGACCATTTTACTTAAAATGATAGAAAAAATTTTTACAGGGATGCTGATACCTGCCAGTTAATTCTTACAGTCTACAGAAATAGGCAATTGACAAGAATGAGATTTTATTGCTGTGTCAAAGTAAATATACCAATATATATTCTGAGGTAATATACCTAGGATTACTAAGTGAGTGACAGAAATAAAACACTGATTCAAGGTCAAATTTTAAGCCCAGAGATTTATTTTAATTTAATTTATTTTATTTTAATTGCTCAGATGGTCAGGGGCATCATAGAGGACTTGTGACAAGGGCAATGCCAGGTAGGTTCCCCTGAGGCCTGAGTGCCAGAAAATGAAGCTAGGTTGAGAAATAGCCTAATTCCCTCTGTCAAATTTGCCTGATTTAGCAAGTGGAAGAGCTGGGTATCTGACATCTGCATGTATATATAAGGTGGCTCCAGACTCAATATAGACAACATGATTGGGAAAAACTGGGATATGACAGTAAGATAAGTCATCATTGTTCTCATTATAATGATTACAGCTTATTCTTTAATAACATAGTGTCTGTCTACAGATAAAGATGCCCACATCAATATTACTGCATCACTTATTACAGGATTAAAATTTTTTTCCTTACTGAAAATGGCACCCAACAAACATAATGGGAATCAAATTCCAATATAGATAATCAAATCATTAACTGCTCCATAATCTTAATAAGGATGGTTCCTTTCAGAATGGATTTGCTATCACTTCCAAATGGCTCAAATCAAGTATTACAATCACATCTATCATCTCTGATCTAGTTTTTGACATCTAGTGGTTAAAGGATTATACTTAAAATCATGACTACACACTCTGGCTTTGTCATGATTTTTAAAACTATCATCTTCACATAGAAGCAAGATTGATTATATGTCTAGTTTGGGACTTACATCCTGTCTTCTAATGTACACAATCCATTCAGAGTGAAAGATACAGAATGCAAGCAAGCTTACCTTTGGTTTCCAGACTTGTGAACGTTTGCGGAGTAATTTCAGTGCACTCACATACTCCGCTTGTATCCTTCGAGCTGGCACAATCAAGTCTCCATCAGATTTAGTTACAGCTACCAGATCTGCCATCTCGATTATACCCCTTTTGATACCCTAAAGAGATCAGAAACATTTAATGACAACCAACATAAAAATGGGAAAACTAGTCAATGCTAAGATTTTGAAAGTCATACATTTCATTAACTTTTCATCCGTATCCTCCTAAGCCCTGGATGCCAAGAATCACCATTATTTGACAGAAATTACTCAAAAGCATTGGCTGTTGGAATTATAGAAGTCGTCTGTAATATCTCTTCCAAATTTAGAAACTAACGTGTTGAAATACATTCAGAATTAGGGTAAATACATCAAGTCACAACATCATTGAGTGGCAGGACAGTTCACATTGTCTCGTGATGGAATCTGCTTCTCCTGAGCTAACACTGAAGGATGCAAAACCATCCATCATTAAGGTGCTTAAAAAGAAAACACACCTATCCTTAACATCTGCATTTCCAGAAAAGTCTTTGAAATTTTCCTTAAATGTATATAGCATTTTATTTTCAATTTGCATTTGAGGAAAAATAACCTGATGTCTAAAAATATGTCAATCTCTTTTTTTATTATTATTTATTTTTATACTTTGTACTTTTCTTCTTTCAGCTTTGTGTGGACAAACCTCAATTTCTTAATTCAAATTATGTCACATAAAAATATTAGAAATAAAGGATGAAATCCAAAAGCCAAACCTTATTTAGTAAATACATATTTTTCTACATAAGATTAAAATTTCTTTTCAAATATTTTTAAACAAAACATTCAGTTATGAAATTCTAATAGTTAACGTTTCTAAATAAGCAGCCATAGTCTGCAATCACTATGTTTTAGAATTATAAAATTGAAACAGAAGCATTGTATAACAAATAATTTGTCTGGGCTAGGAGTGGTGGCTCACACCAGTAATCCCAGCACTTAAGGAGGCTAAGGCAGAAGGATCACCTGAGGTCAAGAGTTCAAGACCAACTCGGGCAACAAAGCAAGACTTCATCTGTAGAAAAAAAAAATTAAAAAATTAGCAGAGAGTGGTTGCACATGGCTGTAGTCCCAGCTACTTGGGAGGCTGAGGCAGGAGGGTAGCTTGAGCCCAGGAGTTCAAGGTGACAGTGAGCTATGATCATGCCACTGCACTCCAGCCTGGGAAACAGAGTGAGACCCTGTCTCAGAAAAAAAAAAGGAAAAAATTTCTCTGGTCTTTCGGTTTCTGGGAGGTAATCTTTTAAGTTCTAAATTCCCAGAATTTCCTGAGTAACAGGAGTGTCTGTTATTCACGGGAGGTGCCTGGGGCTATACCTGAGTTTTTTTTTTTGAGACAGAGTCTCACTCTGTCGCCTAGACTGGAGTGTAGTGGTGCAATCTTGGCTCACTGCAAACTCTGCCTCCTGGGTTCAAGACATTCTCCTGCCTCAGCCTCCCAAGTAGCTGGGACTACAGGCACCCGCCACCACGCCCGGCTAATTTTTTTTGTATTTTTAGTAGAGACGGGGTTTCACCGTGTTAGCCAGGATGGTCTCAATCTCCTGACCCCGTGATCCACCCACCTCGGCCTCCCAACGTGCTGGGATTACATGCGTGAGCCACTGCGCCCGGCCTATACCTGAGTTTATGCAATGAGATCACTCAGGATGGGAGACTGACCATGGCAGAAAGACCTATCATGTGATTAGAGGGTTGGGGTTTTATGCCATGTGATATCAACCCAACTTCCAGGGAGGGGACAGGGGCTAGAGATCAAGTTCAATTACTCAATCAATCATGCCTACACAATGAAACCCCAAGAAAAACTTGGGACACTAAAGCTCAGGGGAGCCTTCTGGTAGGTGATACACATCAATATGCAAGGAGAGAAATGTGTCTTGAGGACACAGAAGCTTTGCATTTGGGCCCTCCCAGGCTTCTTATGTGTCTCTTCATTTGGATGGTCCTGATTTGTCTCCTTTATAAGCACGCTGCAATTGTAATATAGTGGTTTCCTGAGTTCTCTGAGTCACTCTAGTGCAAGGGTCCCCAACCCCCAGGCCATGGAGGAACTGGGCCTCACAGCAGGTGGGCAGCAGGGGGGCGAGTATTACTGCCTGAGCTCTGCCCCGTTAGATCAGCAACATCATTTGATTCTCATAGGAGCGCAAACTCTATTATGAACTACGCATGCTAGGCATCTAGGTTGTGCACTCCTTATGAGAATCTAATTGATGCCTGATGATCTGAGGTGGAACAGTTTCATCCTGAAACCATCCCCCTTACCCCCAGTCTGTGGAAAACTGTCTTCCATGAAACCAGTTCCTGGTGCCAAAAAGGTTGGGGACCACTGCTCTAGTGAATTACTAAACCTAAGGGATAATGGGAACCCTCAAATTTATAGCCAGTTGGTCAGAGGTATGGGTGGCCTGGGAACCCTGGAGCTTGCAGCTAGTAGTGTCTGAAGTGAGAGGAGGCTTGTGGAGGACTCTGCCCTCACCCTATGAAGCCTGCACCAACTTTGGGTAGTTGTGCCAGAACTGCAGTGCAGGAGGAGAGTAAGAATCGCATTGTACAACATATAAACTATGATAGTGGGATCCCACTCTCCCCAGAACTTTTGAATCAATGTACTAACAACATCTATGCAACAATGGTCTCTTCTGGCTGGAGTGATCCATGTATTTCAGTCATGTTACAGGTGGAAAAATTTATGTTGCATAATTTTACATTCTCAAGGACATATATTCTATTCCTGTAAGTTAGGAAAAAATATAGAGAATCTGCCTTTGATTCAGGTATTTTAGCCAACATGAATGATGTTTCATTTTCTAAACCATTATCAACTTAGTTTACAAAAACACAACATTGGAAATTTTTATTTTCAGAGATATACATTTTATATTTTTGGGGAAAAACATAAAAATAATTACCTGCAACTCATCTCCTCCTGCTGGTGGCAGTAGTAAAACAAACATGTCAACCATGTCAGCAACAGCAAACTCCGACTGACCCACACCTGAAATTTTAAATCACAACTATATCCTAAAATACTCACCATTATTAGACTTTCTCAACTACATTGACCATTTTCATTCTACTTCATTCACTCATACTCACGGTCACACAGTCAACCTGGTCACTCCTTTAAACATCTCACTTCTGAAGAATGTATTAAATGTCATATCTTACCCTCTAAGCAAACCCGTTATCCTTCCCAGCTCTCCC
Source organism: Pongo pygmaeus (assembly GCF_028885625.2). Classification (NCBI taxonomy): domain Eukaryota; kingdom Metazoa; phylum Chordata; class Mammalia; order Primates; family Hominidae; genus Pongo; species Pongo pygmaeus. Next base: position 158,538,681 of record NC_072376.2, on the reverse strand, counting down.
GCTCCGTTCTTGGATTGAATGGAGAACCTAAAGGCTTCCATCCTCTCCTCACTCTCACAGCTCTTTCTTGGCTTCCCTTTCATCAGCGAGCAGCTTGAACACTGTGACTCTAATCTTGAATCATGCCTGCAAATACTTTCATCTTTTGTCTTCTTGTCCTCATACTTGCCTGCAAACGCCCACTTATGTATGGATCAATCCAACTGTGTGTGTTCTCTCCTCCATAGGCACGTGAGAGAAATCACTCAGCTCTGTGGACAAGAGCCATGACAGGCAGCCTCTGCTACATCTTCCTTATGGCCTGGCAGAAGCAATCTCCCTAAACGCCCTCAGTTGGCTTCCGTTCCATTTCCCACAGCAGCTATTATGAACATTCACTGTCCCATAATCTCCCCGCTTGATGAGGACCACAGCAACTACTTCACAGAGGAAATAAACGCAAGAACTTCCTAGACTTCTCCCTCTCCCATACTCCACAGGTAACAAGACACAAATACAAACTCAGCCTTACTGCCTCCTCTGCAGTCTCAGTGTAATAAGAACTATTTGACTGAAAAGGAATCTCTCATTCCTTTCCACTTCCTCTGGGTCCTTGCTGATTTTTATCTTTAACCTCTCATTTATCTACGGGTTCTTGCCCCCTGGCACAATACATAAACTGTGCTCAAATCTTTCTCATCTTAAAACCACATAAAATGAAAACAACAACAAAATAACATGACAAAAACTCACAAACTCCTCCAACTATCACCATGTTTCTCACTTTTTAAAAAATACTCATTTCTGGAAAAAGGTAATTTATGCTGATTCCTTCCACTTCACCTCATGTTCATCTCACCCCACTTAAAACTGTCTTCCAGCCTGGGTGATATAGTGAGACCCTGTCTCTATAAAAAATACAAAAATTAGCTGGGCATGGTGGTGTACCTGTAGTCCCAGCTACTTGGGAAGCTGAGGTGGAAGGACAGCTTGAACCTGAGCCTGGGAGGTTGAGGCTGCAGTGAGTTGTGATTGTACTGCTGTGCTCCCACCTGGGCAACATGGTGATACCCCATCTCAAAAAAAAATCTTCTTCCACCAAAATTCTGGAAACCTTCTCCCTTTCTCGGTGTGATGGACTTCTAGTTGCCTATTTAATATTTATTCTTCCCTATTTTCTTATCCCAATGTTATTAGGAGTATCAGTGTATCAGATGAAAGACCACATTCACAAGCTCTCCTTTCAGTGAGATATGATGAATGAGTCAAAGCAACAGTCATTAGATGGGGTTTCCAGAAAAGTTTTTTAAAGAGGCTAATCCAGCTATATCTCTTATGCCACCCCTCTCTGCTTCCTTATTTCCCTTTCCTTCTTCCATCTATGTAGAACATGGAAGTGTCAGTCAGAGCTTCATCAGCCATCTTTTAACCATGAGCAAACTGGGGATGGAAACTGAGTGCTAAGAATGGTAAGCAGGCAGACAAAAGAAACCTGTGACACTGAGGGCACTGTCAAAGCACCATACCTGCTCTGGACTGCCTGCCTCAGGCTCCTTTTTATTTTAAAGAGAGACTGGGTCTTGCTCTGTTGCCCAGGCTAGAGTGCAATGGCACGATCATGGCTCACTGCAGCCTTGAACTCCTGGGCTCAAGCCATCCTTTCACCTCAGCCTCCTGAATAGATGGAACTACAGGTGTGTAACACAATGCCTGGCTAATATATATATATATTTTTTGGTAGAACCAAGGTCTTGCTATGTTGCCCAGGCTGGTCTCAAACTCCTGGTCTCAAGCAATACTCCCACCTTGGCCTCCTGAACTGCTGGGACTACAGGTGTAAGCCACCATGGCTGGCCTCAGGGTTCTTTTATTTTTTGAGACAGAGTCTCACTCTGTCACCTCGGCTGGAGTGCAGTGGTGCCATCACAGCTCACTGCAGACTCAAACTCCCCAGGCTCAGGTGATCCTCCCACCTCAGCCTGCCAAGTAGCTAGGACTACAGGTGCGCACCACCATGCCCAGCTCATTTTTTTATTTTTCTGTAGAGACGGGGTTTTACCATCTTGCCCCGGGAGGTTTGGAACTCCTGGGTTCAAGTAGTCTGCCTGCCTTGGCCTGCCAAAGTGCTGAGATTACAGGCTGGGGCCACAACGCCTGCTCTAGTTCTCTTTTATATAGAAAATAACCTCTTTCTTGTTTGAGTCACTGTTATTTTGAGTTTCTGGGAAAGGTAGCTAAATACAACCAGGTAATATATTTGGTTTTTAAGGTGCTCTTCTCCTTTGATTCTCCTACTACCACTCAGGCAACTAACTCTTCATTCATCTACTTTTTAATGGTGGAGTTTCTAAAGCCCTGTCATGGCTATTGTTATAAACTGAGCTGTGTTCCCCTCATCTAGAAACATTCCTATGTTAGGCCGGGCGCGGTGGCTCAAGCCTGTAATCCCAACACTTTGGCAGGCCGAGGCGGGCGGATCACAAGGTCAGGCATTGGAGACCAGCCTGGCCAATATGGTGAAACCCCGTCTCTACTAAAAATACAAAAATTAGCCGGGTGTGGTGGCGTGCACCTGTATTCCCGGCTACTCGGGGGGCTGAGGCAGGAGAATCATTTGAACCCAGGAGGTGGAGGTTGCAGTGAGCCAAGATTGCACCACTGCACTCCAGCCTGGACGACAGAGTGAGACTCTTTTTAAAAAAAAAAAAAGAAAAAAAAAAAAGAAAAAAAAAAAAGGTCGGGCACGGTGGATCACACCTGTAATCCCAGCACTTTGGGAGGCTGAGGTGGGCGGATCACGAGGTCAGGAATTCGAGACCATCCTGGCTAACACGGTGAAACCCTGTCTCTACTAAAAATTAAAAAAAAAAAAACAAATTAGCTGGGCGTGGTGGCAGTGGCAGGCGCCTGTAGTCCCAGCTACTGGGGAGGCTGAGGCAGGAGAATGGCGTGAACCCGGGAGGCAGAGGTTGCAGTGAGCCGAGACCCCCCAACTGCACTCCAGCCTAGGAGACACAGCAAGACTCCGTCTCAAAAAACAAACAAACAAACAAACCACATTCCTATGTTAAAGTTCTAAACCTCAAGGTGACTTTATCTGGAGATAGGGCCTTGAAAGAAGCAATTAAATGAGGTCATAAGGGTAGGGCCTTAATCCAATAGGACTAGTGCCCTCAAAAGGACAGGAAGAGACACTAGGAGAGTGAACAGGAAGAGACAAGGGAGAGTGAAGATGCAGCAAGAAGGCAGCCATCTACCTACAAGACAAAGGTAGGGGTCTTAGGAAAAACCAACCCTATGGGCACCTTGATGTTGAACTTTCAGTCTCCAGAACTGTGAGAAAATACATTTCTGTTGTTTAAGCCACCCAGTCTGTGGTATTTTGTTATGGCAGCCCTCGCAGATTAATATAAATATCTTCCATTTTTGTCCCATATTTTCCCCAGTTGATGTGAACCAAATTCTTAACTTAAACTATGAAACTATGAACCATGCTGGTAACTGTTAAATCTGTATTTCTCATTCAGTCCTTTTCTCTTGAGACACACAGTCACTCGGATACCTAATAAGCATTTAACACTTAATATATTCACAACTGAACTCACTGTTTTCCTCTCTGTAAATCTACTTTTTCCACAGTATTCTCTATTATCTGTAATTCCCCTTCCTTCCTTATCTCACATCTTATCATGGATAAAATCCTGCCCATTTATCTTCAATGTTTTGTTGATCTATCTCATCTCCATTCTCACTTCCTTTGCTTGGTTCAGACCTCTACCATCTCCTTCTGGGATCAGTACAGTAGTCTCCTGATTCTATTCTAGCCCTCCTTCTAATCATTCTATACTCTGCTGCCAGGGATCTCTCCAAAATACCTATCTGGTTTTCTCACTCTCCTGCTTATCCAGCAGCATCTTCCTGCTCCTTTCAGGGCAAACTCCAGAAGACTCCTTGGCATGGCATGTAAGGTCCCTGACAATCTGGCCCTGGCCTACTGCTCCAACTGACCTCCCTTCATTCCCTGCCTTCACACTCTGTGCTCTAAGTATCCTGAGCAAACTGTACTTCTCTGGATGGGCTATGTTTTCTCACTCCTGTGTATCTTTGCAAATGCTCTTTATCGCATACTTTGTTTAACTCCAATTCTTCCTTCAAAACTGAGTTCAGCTGTCACCTCCTCTAGGAAGTCTTCACTGGAGCCCCACATCTGAGTTAGGCTGTATCACAAACATTTATCCCACAGAAATATAATAGACTGCCTCTCCACAAGAAAGAATTTATTAGGGTTTTCATTTCAGTGTCTTCATCACATGTACCTATATGCTAAGGATATAAAACAATGAAATAAAACGTATCTGCATTTTCAGAAGGCACCCAACTACATTAATTTTCTTGGTGAACACAGTAGACATATGAAATGTACTTAAACAAAATAGGTGTTGTGCTAAAGCATCATTTACACAGATCTTCCTAATGCTTACAGTTCTCCTCTGGCATGTATAATATACCACCTGTATAACAGTTATCCCGATAGATGGCTTATTTTTACTTTTTAAAATAAGATCTTGGAGGGAAAGATTATAACCTATACATTCATATCTTCTAGGGAGTACGGGATATCTAGTATTTAATTATACATTTAGCAAATATCTGCTGAATGAACAAAAATAAGTTGTCACTCATCTTTATATAGCATTCATAAAATAGTATACTGTTATGAAATAGAATATCACACTCACCAACGGTTTCAATAAGAATTATGTCATATCCCGCTCCTTCACACAACAGAATAGCTTCATTTGTGGTCCTTGTCACGCCTCCTAAAGTTCCTCTAGTAGGAGATGGCCTGATGTATGCATTCATATCTCTTGATAACTCAGTCATTCGGGTTTTATCACCTAAGAGTGATCCTAAAACATACAGTTACATTTTATAATCATGGAACAGTTTTACGGGTCAATTATCAGCCAGTTCCTAGAGGGAAGTGCTTTATGCCATTTCTCCCTAAATCTCAAACTGCATTTCATATTACTGAGCTTCTCTCCAACTCATTGTATACAATGATGTCAGATTAATCTTAACATTTCAAGCCCCTCAAAATCTATAATTTATAGCTTCCCCCTGACCAAAGGTTCCAATCTACGTTCTTCAGCCGCACCTTACCTGTCCAACTCTGGCTTCTACTAGCCCCCACACCAATCCTCTGTTCCAACCAGGGTGGTTACTTTATTGTCATCTTAACATCACTGTGTTTGCTTCGTCCCATCTTTTGTTTGTGCTCTCATGCCAGAAGTATCTCTCCTGTTTCCTCACTGCTGAGTTACAATGTGTCAAGCCCAGGGTCTGTATTCTGGCTCCACCATTTCACACTATTCAATTTTGAGAGGTCACTTTACCTTCCTGAACCCTCTTTCCTCAGCTACATCACAAGGGTAATATGCTACTGGGAGAAGCAAATGTAATTATATACAGGAATGTGCTTCAAAAACCGTTAATAACAAAAACACAGAACTTATCCACCTTATAAAGATCAGTAAAAGTCCTTGCTCCTTCATATAGTCTGCCTGGAACCTTTTCAGCCCATGCCCATCTCTGTGATTTTCTAAGGTACAACAGCTCTGCAATGTATGCCAGCATCCTGGAGGACATAAGAGAACTTTAGTGTCCCTCCCCTTTCTATTATCTCCTTGAGCACCCTCCACTCCTCATTCTTTTATTTTTGCAAATGACATTTTCTCAACCTTACGTAAATGCTACACAAATATATCTTCAAGCTGCCCCTTCTGCCCAGTCTGCTGCTTCTAATCGCCTACTACTTAGAAAATTTGGAGCTCTCACTGAATGCAATGTAAGCTGAGTTAATGGATGGAAAACTATTCATACAACACATTTTTTGGTTTCATATTTTTAATTCTTATCTCTTTCACACAGTGGTTCTCAACTGGGGGCAATTTGGCAATGTCTAGAGACATATTTACTTGTCACAAGTGAGGGGTAGGGTGCTACTGGCATCTACTGGGTAGAGGCCAGACATGCTGCTAAATAAGCATCCTTCAATGCACAGGACAGCCACTCACAACAAAGAATGATTTGACATAAAATGTCACTACCGACAAACTTAAGAAACCATGCTTTAAATAAGTCTTTGCCTACAGGACCACGTCTTACATAGGTTGTACACTAAATGCTTAACAAAGTGTTAAGAGTAGGCACTCAATAACTGTGGAATGAAACTGGTTATGTTTTTGTTTTCACTGTAGTATAATATTTTGACAAACATCAATACTTACAAATTCTAGAAGACTGAAAGTCCTGGGACTATTATGTTTTACTACTTTGCTTTAGTCATATACCAACATTTGTAGGTGTACTGCTGTTCTAATCTGAATATTCATTTTCCCTCTTTCCACATAATGTTTCCACATATCTTTCCACATAATGTTAAAGATTGAAAAGTTTCTTAAAGATATGCTCTTTTACCACTAAATGCCAGTTCACAGTCTTCTCATAGGTTCTAATTCTAGACCACACTTGTACCCCATATATCAACTTCCTTATTTACTTCACATACAACCTTTTTCTAAGGTAATTTTCTGCATGAAATAATCTCTGTGTAAGTAAACAATATGCCAAAGCTATACTTTAAATTACTATCCTATACATCCCATCACACTGAAGTAAACATTAGGAAATTACTGTCCCATGTCTTAGCCAGCGATTCCAAAACTGTTAATTGTAGACTCTCACGAACGTCTCAAAGCTATCACAGGGGGTCTGTGAATTCAAAGCACAAAGAAGATTGACTATAGACCAAAAAACTAATGCTTCCCAACTTTAATGTAATGCTGTTTTTCAAGTGTATGCACTGATGCAATAAGGTAGAAATGTATATTTATAGTGTTTTGTCTATCCTTGTATTTTTTTCTTTCAAAGTCTATATAATTTTTTGCCTGAGAAAGGTACCACTATTTTTTGAGAAAGGTTAGGAACCACATAGCTATGTAACTTTAATCACAGGCTATTTTATGACATTATTTTTGTCTATTATTATCTCAAGCTATTATTTTTTTTCTATTGTTAAGTATTCTAGAATATTGTGAAAATAGGGGAATGGCCTTCTCACCTATATATAAATGAGGGCCACTTACTAAAAAATCCTTCATTAAGTACTTACTTTTAACAAAGTTCTAAAGCTGTAAATGAGACAACATATTGACATGGATTTAATTTTGAACATTGTGAGCAAAAATTTTATTTTACAGTTAACTTTTTTTATTACAGTGACTCAAAAATTTTGAATGTTCTGAGCTAGATGTCTCAATGGGGTGACAATAGGAATGGGGTGATAATAGGAATTGTCCACGTCTATATTAACCTAAGTCCCTAAAATATGATTACATCATCATTCTGAATACTTAGTATTAAATCCACATTATAACACAGTATGCAAAAACTAAATACTTCCATAAAGCATCTTGTATTTACCCCTTCACAACACACATTGTATTGTAATGGCCTGTGTTTGTGTTTCCTGCATAAGATGTAAACCTCGCTAAAGCCAGGACTGTATCTTGTTCACCATCATATAACACAGTTTAAGAACCTTCCATGTACAATGCCTCACCTATAGTAGGCACTCAAATACTTGCTAAGTGAGTAACTGTCATATGAAAAGCTTAAATCTTAAAGAGGGGTAAGGGAAGAAAAAACCTTTCCTGTTTATATGGTATGCTTTCTGCTTTCTTTAAACGATCCTTTGGGAAACTAAGTTTATATTCATTTTATCTCTGATGAGCTGCAAATTAAACTTTGAGTGACTTCATGACCTCAAATCAGAAAGTAATTGCTTAACATTCTGTGCAACGTACAATGTACTATGCTAAATGCCGTAAAGGGAATGGCAGTATATTACAGTGCCCCTCTAAGAGCTTTCTGTTTAACTGAACATATTATATAAACAGTTGACAATTACAAACAGCAGTAAGGTTTTTCTAAAGCTTAAGAGATGTTAAAACATTATGAGGAAAATGGCACATGAGTAAGGACCTGTTTTCTGAATTGCACAGGTGCTAATGCAGCCAGGAAACACAACAGGAGCAAAGAGGGGCCTGGCCTTATGCATGGGAGCTGAAGGACTGAAATTTGCATTTGATCATCTTCAACTTCTGGCACCTGTTGTCACCATTTTCTGAGTGCCCACTGAGCTGTCCACAAGCTGGCCTCCTCTGAAGAGTACAACACTCCCAAACTACTTCCCTCAGCTTCCACCTAACTCTGCAGAACTCCCTTCCTTTAGCGAGACCAAACTTAGCTAGCAGTTAGAGGTCACCCAACTGTGCCAATTCCTACTAAATTGTAACAGAAAGCCCCCAGAGCTCTGCAATTTAAAAAGAATCAGCCATACTTACCACCACTAGTACAAGAAGAAGGGTCCACAGCTAGCACAGATAATTTGTGCCCTCTCTCAGTAAGCATTTTTCCAAAATATTCTATAAATGTTGATTTTCCAGCACCAGGGGGCCCAGACAATCCTATGGTGGAAAGAGATCTTCTAATTCAATGAAACAAATGAAATCAGAACTACGATCAGTTTTACTGAGTAAAATATTAGACTACCTTCTATTTCCCCTAATGTATTAAAACCACAATTAATATATTTCAACATGTCCTAAAATGGCAAATAAAAATCTGTTTCTTTAATTCCTGAGTAATGGGGCTATAGGAAGGAAACACTCTGGGTTCCACATGTTCACAAAATTCACTTTTAAAAACTACAAAACATGCTTTGCCTTTGTACTATAAAGTAGATCTTTCTGGACAGACTTCATTGTCTCCACTGTTAACGTGCTCAGTTTCTACATCTGCCCACCTCTCATCATGATCAGTAATTATTCTACCTACCTCAGTTCTGTATACTTTTTCCCACTGGAAAAACAACTCATTATTCTAGAAATTCCCAGTGATTGAGAAAGCAATTTTCTATTTATAAGGGATCATCTTTTTTCTTCATCTCACTCATAACTCAAAGAATATAAACTGAATTCTGAAAAAAATAATTTATGTTAAGAAAAGCAGAAAACTCCCCCACTTGGAGAGTTGGCAGTGCACGGCTGGTAAGAGCACAAACCCTGAAGCCACGCAGCCAGTTCTCATTCTAGCTCTGCCTCCCATGAGCTGTGTGATCTTGGGTAAATTACTTAACCTCTTTCTATGCCTCAGTGTCCACTGCAATAAAATAGATATAGTAATAGTACCTCTCTCTTCAGGTCGTTTTAAGAATTAGATGCGTTAATGTCTGCAATATGTTTAGAACAGTGCATGGCATAAGAGACATATGTGTATGTTAAATGAAATATATAAAACATAGGCATTTAACTAACTACACTCAAAGTATGTATAGTGTATGGGATGCCTGACTCCTTACCACAATTCTTGGGGCAGATCCAATACTATCTTAAACACCCTTTTAGGTGCTGAATAAACATTTGTTGCTTTTACTTATGGTGGTGAAAAAAATAACTGCAATAAAGACAGGTTTATCTGGCCTCATAAGATTAAGATGGAAGAACCAGAATAGCACTACAAAGTTATCTGTGAACTGCTAGTTAATTCCACACATTTCTGAGATATTTTTTCAAAGATTCTCTAAAATCTTAGTAAGTAGGCACTTTGTCATAACTAGAATTTCTCTGTGGGAGTTTGCTATTATCTTTGTTTACCATACATAAAGATTATTAACATCCAATGTAGTACTCTCAAAATGAGAATCCCTCAGTAAGGGCAGAAGATTAAGAAGTCTGAAAAGTGGGGACCAGTATAAATATTGGTTGGTGAGATATTTTGAAATTATCTTAAAGCATCTATGCCCATTACCCTAAAAACTAGGAGGCTTTTGTGTCTGCATTGCCAATAAACTGTGAGACAAAGGTGTAATGTAACATGAAATTTTAAAAGTATTTACTCATTCTCCACAAAATTGTTGCACTTTAACCACCAAGACAAGTTGTTTTTAGCAGGAGGGTTGGTTCAAATTACCTAGTTCACCACTGTGGGACATTCTCATTCCACCTAAACTGGCTTGTTTAATTCCTGCTGGTCAAACATATCTAAATTGTTTTACAATGCACAATTTCAAAAACAATTTCAGAACCAAGTCAAATTGTTCAAGAAATCAAATGAACATCTAATATACAGACAACAAATAAATATGATCTCTTTCTTAAAGTACATTTTGATAGGCTGGGCATGGTAGCCCATGCCTGTAGTCCCAGCACTTTGGTAGGCCAAGGTGGGAGGACTGCTTGAGCCCAGGAGTTCGAGACCAGCCTGGGCAACATAATGAGACCCCATCTCTACAAAAAACTTCTAAAAAAAATTAGCCAAGGATGATGTTGGAGGCATGATATTGGAGCCAAACATGATGTTGGAGGCATGATATTGGAGCCAAGCATGATGTTGGAGCTATGATCACCACTGCATTCCAGCCTGGGTGACAAGAGTGAGACTAAAAATAAAATAGCTGGGCACAGTGGTTCATGCCTGTAATCCCAGCACTTTGGGAGGCCAAGATGGGTGGATCACTTGAGGTCAGGAGTTCAAGACCAGCCTGGCCGACATGGTGAAACCCCGTCTCTATTAAAAATACAAAAATTAGCTGGGTATGGTAGTGCACGCCTGTAATCCCAGCTACTCGGGAGGCTGAGGCAGGAGAACTACATGAACCCAGGAGGCAGAGGTTGCAGTGAGCCGAGATCGCGCCACTGCACTCCAGCCTGGGCGACTGAGCAAGACTGTCTCAAAAAATAAATTAAAAAAATAAAAAATAAAAATAAATAAAATATATTTTGGTATTGAGATGGCTGGGTTTACAGTCACTCCGAGAAACTCAATAAAAAGTATCTGAAGGAAGTGAGACTTGCCTATACAAAGACTAATGAAATACCTAAGAGGCAGAATTTTGAAACGTGATAATTATAGTTGATACGACAACAAAACAGGGAATTCACTTTAAACTATTTAAGCAGAAGGACTACTAAAAGAAAAAGGAGCAAACTCACTAGTAGTTCTTCCTATGAATATTTCTATCCTGGGATCCAGAGCAAGATTCTTGCCAAAGTAAAAATCTTATATTATTTTCTTAAAATACATAGCCTTGGTTCAAATGTCATGGCAATTTTTTCAATTTAACAAAACTAATATTTGCCATGAAAACTCATTTAAAATTCATCCAAATATTGTGAAAAAAGTCCCCATTCAATTGCAAACTATTTAGACTTTTTTTTAAAAAAAAACAGAATACAGAGAATTTGTAAAAATATTTACGAGAAAACACACAAAAAAGACTGACCTACTCGAAATGCTAGTGGTTTTCCTTTATTTGATTGTTCTTGTTCTCTGTGGTAAAGTAATACTTTCTGAAGAAGCACCTGGGCTAACTCCTTTTTCCTGCTGTGAGTTGATTCTACAAGAGTTATGGCCTCTGCTAAACAGGCCCTTTGCCCTTGGATTAAACCAGTATAAAGTTTATCCACAAATCTTTGCTCTTTATCAGAAAGTCCTTCTGTGTGGTCCTTTAAGGTTGTTTGTACACATAATTTTCTCTTTAAACCATCTGACAGCAGCATCCACTTTGTACAATGGAGTCCAAGAGAATTAAATGGCTGAGCACATGGGATTCCTGATCCGAGATGTGTACTTGAGTGAAAGATGAAGTGGTAACATCGGAAAGGTGCTCTTAAAAGGCCTTTTAGGAAGTGCTGGTGAGGATGTGGTAGCAGCATGGACATATTCGTTTTATTTGTAACTGAAGAAAACACTGGATGCGTTTTGGCTCAATGTGATTTGTGACCTCCCTAGAAGAAAGAAAAACAAGTTAGCCAGTTCGATATATAACTAAAATACTGAAGTGGTAAAATTTGAAAGCCTAGTGTTTCCCCCATATTCTAAACCACACATAATCAGAGTCTTTGGTAGTACAAATGGGTGAAAGTTTTCTTACTAAATAAACTTAAAAGAGAAGACTCCCTCCATGGCCACAGTTAATATTCAGAGTAACCCAAATAATGGAACTACTACTGTACTGCGAAGCGGAATTTACATTAACATTTTCTTCTAATAAAAACAATATATAAAATACCACTAGGGTAGAAATTTTATGTTATGCTTTCTCTTACATTCATCTTAACAGTTTCCTCAGGTCAATACACCAGATTCTGAAGCTCATACAAAAGGTTAAAAAAAAATGAATCTCTCTGATGCTGGCCTTGTATTCACTCTCTACAAAAAGAAACGTGATTACTAGGGTGGGCACTTCAGGTGTAAGGTTAGATACATGTTTGTATTCAATAGACTCATCCTTGAACACAGATGTATGCAAAGAGTAGCCTAACTTAAAGCACACAAACAAGCCATAAGTGAACTGTAGGAGTTGTGTAGTAACCAGATCAGCGTATCGCAAAGCATAGTCAGAGCCACCTGGGTGCTTATTTAAAATGCACATTCCCAGCCCCACTAATAAGATTCCCTGTAGATTCACACTAAAGTTTGAACCACTACGAAATTAGATAAGGATTTTTTTTTTTTTTTTTTTTTTGAGACAGAGTCTCGCTCTGTCACCCATGCTGGAGTGCAGTGGCGTCATCTCGGCTCACTGCAAGCTCTGCCTCCCGGGTTCACGCCATTCTCCTGCCTCAGCCTCCCGAGTAGCTGGGACTACAGGTGCCTGCAACCACACCTGGCTAATTTTTTGTATTTTTAGTAGAGACCGGGTTTCACTGTGTTAGCCAGGATGGTCTTGATCTCCTGACCTTGTGATCCGCCCACCTCGGCCTACCAAAGTGCTAGGATTACAGGCGTGAGCCACCGCGACCCGCCATAAGGATCTTTTTTATGATGATATACTGATATTCTCTACTTCAAACTGTATTAAAAAATGAAAGTTGACATGGTATGCTGGTCAGGGCAGTGCAGAGGTTATGAGCCACTGTCACTATGAATCTCTGCCACTTAAGCCAAAATAACCTTAGGCAAGTTACTTGACCACTCTGTGCCTCAGCTTCCTCTTAAGTAAAGAGAATAGGTAAGAAAGCAGAGTGGTTATGAGAGCAAAATGACAATTCTTGTAAAAAGCTTAGAACAGTGTCCACCATGGAGTAAGAGCTCAATTAACCTTAGCTTTTATTTTAATTACACCAAGTTATGAAACATTGGTAATAATTCTTCCAGTAGCAAACTAAAATTTACAGTTATATATAACTCACCCAGTTTGGGTTTATGAGTATTTGTAAATTTTGGTTGATTTTCAAGCACCTTGTGGCATGATGGAATAAATTATTGCTCCAAGGTATACCTCTAAATGGTACTTCAAGGCCGACGAACATGAAATTAATTTTAGCTTCTTAATATTCTATTAGAGAAAAAAGAATAGTTTAAGATTTTTAAACCGGTAGAACTATAAGTGCTCATCAGTTTTCCAAAAACAACAACTTTTTCTCTGTGGGGCGGTGGGCGCAGGGGCATTATAATGTCTATTTGTACAAAATTAGCCTTATTCTAAAAGGACAATTAAAATGTATAAAAGTGTTTCTAAAAAACAATTTTAAAAGATCTAATGTCACCTTTCACACAAACACACAAAAAGACATTTAAAACAAAACTTTAAGAGGGAGTCTACTTTGGAAGCTCTCTTTCAATACCACCTTTAAGCACAATTCTCATCAACACCACTACCACTACCAATAGACTGGAATCCCACAGGCAAGAACTGTATTTTTATTCAACCACTATTTTCTAAGAACATACTACTTTTCAGGTCCCATGATAGGTGATAAGAGTAATGGTTACTATAGCAATGGTACTGATGGTGATGACAATAGTATTTGATTATGTTCCAGCCATTATACCATAACCTTCTATTAATATATTAGTTCCCTACGGCTGCTGTAACAAATTACCATAATTACTGTAACAGAATTAGTTACTTAATTACATTGCAAAGACTCTTTTTCCAAATAGGGCCACATTCACAGGTTCCAGGGATTAGGATGTGGACATATCTTTTTGAAGGCCATCATTCAACCTGCTACACTTTCTTAGGTACAATGCCTCATTAATTATCTGATCTTAAATAACCTAATCCTAGCACTTCAAGAGCTCACAGAATAAAATACGTCACATCAAAGAAAGAACAAAGTGCCATGGGAACAGACAAGATTACAGGAGCTCACTCTCCTTGGGGAATTCAAGTCATAGAGGAGTTGAAGTCAAGACCGAGTCTGAAATAACAAAAATGTTGAAGAAGGTTGAGGCAGGCTTTCCAGTCTGAGGACTTAAATGTGCAAAATCAGAGTTGGGACTTGGTCTCTTCCCTGTCATCTCAGAGAAAATTAAGAAATTCATTAAGGCAGAAGCCTAAGGTATATGGAACTACTGACAGGAGATGAGGCTGGACCAGAGGTAAACTGAGGTCAAGAAATTAAATTTTGTCTTGTGGGCAGTGGACAAATGACAGAGACCTTTATGGAGGTGACATAATCAACTTTGCTTTTGAAGAGATAACTCTAGAAGCAGTGACATGAAGTCAAGAGTGATGAGACTTTTAAACAGCCCAGTTCAGGAAGCCTAGCAAGGAACCAAAGGAGATGATGAGGACCTAGACTGAGGCAAGGTATTAAGGAATGGAAAAGAAAAGCCTAATTTAAGACCTTCTTGACCTATCCTATCTTATTAGAATCCTCAGAGTTTGACGTGGAGCCTGGCACACTGCAATTGCTTAGATAAAAAGAAAAAAAGAGGTGCTGTTGATCTGAACTTATTTCATTCCCCAAATGCCTGGCACATTAGAGTCTACAAGCCACTTTCAGATATTTTATTTCATTTTATTCTCCAGTTAATTCCATGAGGGCAGTACAACAGTTATTATTTTCATTTAACAGAAGGGGGAAAGAACACTGAGAGAGCTAAGTGATCACAGTCATAGCCAGTGGCAGGGCCAAGATTCAAACCCAGGTTGTTTGACTCTCTATGGCAGGCATTACTTAATAAATTATATTAAAATAACAAAGAAGTCCTTTGGCTAAAAGGGAAGTAGATATTAGTAACTCTGCCCAACTTCTGAGGTGAGTAAGAAGTATTTTCAGTTGCAGTGATGCTGGTGGCATGAGGAGGAACCAAAGAACAGACAGAGGAAATCTGCAGGATAGAAAACATTCTTATTACCAAATCTAGTCCTATTGTCCCATAGGGAAGATGTTGTCATATATAGTCTAAGAGCAAATTAGAACTATTTAAAATATGCTCCTTAATTAACAAGTCTTACCATGACTACCTCCTATTACCAAACAAGCTGTGTTCAAAAAAAGAGTGACAGAGGTGGTCAGGGTCGGAGCAGGATAGCAGAATACAAGGCTTCACCAATCATTTTCTACCTGGTTTTAACTTTGTATCACTCAAAGAGGCACAGAAGAGGTAGGAAAAACTGTTTTGAATCCCCAACACCACCCCTCTCCCATTCCCTGGCAGCAGTGGCATGATGCAGAGAGCATTTCTGTGTGCTGGGGAGAGGGAGAACATAGGAATTTTGAGGCACCGAACTCAGTGCCGCCCAGTTATAGCAGAAAGCAAAACTGAAAAACTCAGCTGGCACCACACACAGAAGGAACTATTAACCATTAAACCAGCCAGAGAGGGATGGCTGTTCCCAGAGCTTGAAACTTGAGTTTCCTGAGCTCACAGAAGCCTAGCCACTGTGGGTTAAAGCGCTCTAGTGTCTCAATTAAACTTTAATGGCAGTCTAGGCCACAAGGACTGCAACTCCCAGGCAAGTCCTAGGGTTGAACTGAGCCCAGAGCCAGTGGACTAGGGGGTTTCGGGGAGGGGGAACACAACCCAGTGAGACACCAGCTGGAGCAGCAAAAGGAGTGTTGGCATCACTCCTTTCCTAATCCCAGGCTGCATAGCTCATGGCTACAAAAGAGACACCTTCCTTCTGCTTGAGAAAAGGAAAGGGAAGAGCGGGGAGGACTTTATCTTGCATCTTGGATATCCTCAGTCACAGCAGGATGGGGCACCAGTTAGAGTCATGAGGTCCCCCTTCCAGGCCCTAGCTCCTGAACGACATTTCTAGACACACCCTGGGCCAGAAGGGAACTTGCTGCATTGAAGAAAAGGAGCCAGTCCTAGCAGGATTCATCACCTGCTGACTGAAGAGCCCTTGGGCCCAGCAGCAATACCAAGGTACTACATAGAGGGCCTCGGGTGAGACTCTGAAACTTGCTGGCTTCAGGTAGGACTCAGCACATTCCCAGCTGCAGTAGGTACAGGGCAAGACTCCTCCTGCTTGAGAAAAGCAAAGGGAAAAGTAAAGAGGAATTTGTCTGGCATGTTAGGTACCAGCCTGGCCACAGTGGGGTAGAGAAACAAATGGGCTCTTTGGGTCCCCAATTCCAGGACTTGGCTCTTGGATGGCATTTCTGGACCTGCCGTGGGCCAGAGGGGAGCCCACTGCCCTGAAGGGTAAGTCCCTGATCAGCCAGCATCACCACAAGCTGACCAAAGAGCCCCTGGACCTTAAGGGAGCATCAGCAGTAGTCTGGTAGCACTCTTCATGGGCCTGTGGCAGTGAGGTCGTGGGGTGAGGCTCCTCTGCCTTTGGAAAAGGGAGGAAAGAATGGGAAGGATGCTGCCTTGTGGTCTGAACACCAGCTTAGCCACAGTAGAACACAGCATCACGTAGATTTCCAGTTTTTGACTCCAGGTTTTTACTCCTGGATGGCATCTCTGGACTTACCTGGAGCCTGGGGGAACTTACCATCCTCAAAGGAAGGACATAAGCCTGTCTGGCTTTGCCACTTGCTGACTGTACAGCCCTAGGAATCTGAGTGAACGTAAGTGATAGTCAGGTAGTTACAGTGGCCCTTTGGTGAAACCCAGTGCTGTGTTGGACTCAGGTCTGACCCAGTACAGTTACAGTGGTGGTGACCACAGGGTTGCTTGTATAACCCTATCCCCAGCTCCAGGTGGCTCAAAACAGACAGAGACTCTGTTTGGGAGAAAGTATGGGAAGAGAACAAGAGTCTCTGCCTGATAATCCAGAGAATTCTTCAGGATCTTATCCAAGATCACCAAGGTAGTACCTCTATGAATCTGCAAGGACCATAGTGTTACTGGGCTTGGGGTGCCCCAAAATGCAGATATGGCTTAGATCAGAACACCCAAGCCCTTTCAAATATTTGGAAAGCACTCCCAAGAAGGACAGGTACAAACAAGCCCAGACTACAAAGACTCCAATAAATATCTAACTCCTTAATGTCCAGATACAGACAAACATCTGTAAGTATCAAGACCACCCAGGAAAACATGACCTCACCAAATAAACTAAATAAGGCACCAGGCACCAATCCTGGAGAAATAGAGATATGTGATCTTTCAGACAGAGAATTCAAAATAGCTGTTTTGAGGAAACTCAAAGAAATTCAAGACACGACTGAGTGTGGCAGCTCACATATGTAATCCCAGCACTTTGGGAGGCCGAGCTGGGCAGATCACTTGAGGTCAGGAGTTTGAGACCAGCCTGGCCAACATGGTGAAACCCCGTCTCTACTAAAAACACAAAAATTAGCCAGGTGTGGTGGTGGGTACTGTAATCCCAGCTACTTGGGAGGCTGATACAAGAGAATCACTTGAACCTGGGAGGCAGAGGTTGCAGTGAGCTGAGATCGCACCACTGCACTCCAGCCTGGGTGACAGAACAAACTCCATCTCAGAAAACAAAAAAAAAAGAAAAAGAAAAAGAAATTCAAGATACCACAAGAAAGGATTCAGAATTCTATCAAATAAATTTAACAAGGAGATTAAATGCAACTGGCATACTGAAGAATGCATCAGAGTCTCCTAAGACAGAATTGATCAAGCAGAAGAAAGAATTAGTGAGCTTGGGCCAGGCATGATGGCCCATACCTGTAATCTCAGCACTTTGGGAGGCCAAGGCATACAGATCCCTTGAACCCAGTTCGAGACCAGCTGGGCAACATGGCAAAACCCCACCTCTACAAAAAATAAAAAAATTAGCTGGGTGTGATGGCTGTAGTCCCAGTTACTCAGGAGGCTGAGGTGACAGGATTGCTTGAGCTTGGGACGTAGGGGCTGCAGCAAGTCCTGATCACACCACTACACTCCAGCCTGGGTGACAGAGCAAGACCCCTGTCTCAAAAAAAAAAAAAAAAAAAAAAAGAATTAGTGAGCTGAAGACAGGCTATTTGAAAATACACAGTGAGGGAAGACAAAAGAGAAAAGAATAAAAAACAATGAAGCATGCCTCCAGGATTTAGAAAATAGCCTCAAAAGGGCAAATCTAAGAGCTATTGGCCTTAAAGAGGAAAAGAGGAAGTAGAGAAACAGATGGGTAAAAAGTTTATTCAAAGAAATAACAGAGAACTTCCCAAACATAGGGAAAGATATCAATAGTCAAGTACAAGAAGGTTACAGATCACCAAGCAGATTTAATCCAAAGACTACCTCAAGGCACTTAATCATCAAACTCCCAAATGTCAAGGATAAAGAATGAATCCTAAAAGCAGCACAAGAAAAAGAAACAAACAACATACAATGGAGCTCCAATATGACTGGAAGCAGGCTTTTCAGTGGAAACTTTATAGGCTAGGAGAGAATGGCATAACCTACTTAAAGTGCTGAAGGGAAAAAAACAAATGTACACTAGAATAGTATATCCAGTGAAAATATCCTCCAAACATGAAGGAGAAATACTTTCCCAGACAAACAAAAGCAGAGAAATTTCTCAACACCAAACCTTTCCTACAAGAAATGCTAAAGAGAACACTTCAGCGAGAAAGAAAAGGACATTAGTGAGCAATAAGAAATCATCTGAAGGTACAAACTCACTGGTAATAGAAAGTAAACAAAGATATTGTACCTGTGGTGTATAAACTACTGTTAAGTATAAAGACTAAACAATGAACCAATCAAAAATAATAACTACAATAACTTTTCAAGACAGTAATATATGAACAGAAACAACAAAAAATTTAAAAGCCAGGGATTAAGGTAAGGCAGAGTCTTTATTAGTTTTCTATTCACTTGTTTATGTAAACAGTGTTGTTATCAGCTTAAAATAATGGGTGATAAGATAGTAAGATAAGATAGCAAGTCTTACAGTAATCTCAAACCAAAAAATATACAACAGATACACAAAAAATAAAAAGCAAGAAACTAAATCATATCAGCAGAGAAAATCACCTTCACTAAAATGAAGACAGGAAAGAAAGAAGTGAAGACCAGAAAACAAATAACAAAATGGCAAGAATAAGTGTTTACTTATTAATAATAACATTCAATGTAAATTGATTAAACCCCCCAGTCAAAAAACATAGAGTGGTGGAATGGATAAAAAAAATAAAAGACCCAATGATCTGTTGCCTATAGGAAGCCCACTTCACTTATAAAGACAAACACAGACTGAAAATAAAGGCATGGAAAAAGTTATTCCATGCCAATGGAAACCAAAAAAGAACAGGAGTAGTTAAAATTGTATCAGACAAATAGATTTCAAGACAAAAACTGTAAGAAGAGACAAGGAGGGTCACCAGATAGTGATAAAGCAGTCAATTCAGCAAGAGTATATAACAATTTTAAATCTACATGCACCCAACCTTGGAGCACCCAGATATACAAAGCAAATATTATTAGAGATAGAGAGATAGAACCCAATACAATAATAGCTGGAGACTTCAACACCCCACTTTCAGTATTGGACATATCTTGCAGACAAAAAATTAATAACAAAACATTGGACTTAATCTGCACTACAGACCAAATGGACCTAATAGGTATTTACAGAACATTTCATCCAATGGCTGTGGAAAACACATTCTTCTCTTTGGTACATGGATCATTCTCAAGAATAGACTACATGTTAGCTCACAAAACAAGTCCTGAAACATTCAAAAAACTGAAATAAGATCAAACATCTTCTCTAACCACATTGGAATAAAACTAGAAATCAATAACAAGAGGAATAGTGGAAACTATACAAATATATGGAAATTAAACAATATGTTCCTGAATGAACACTGGGTCAATGAAGAAATTAAGGACATTGAAAACTGTCTTGAAACAAATAATAATGGAAACACATCATACCAAAACCTATGGGATACAGCAAAAGCAGTACTAAGAGGCAAGTTTATAGCTATACGTGCCTACATTAAAAAAGAAGAAAAACTTCAAATAAACAATGCATCTTTTTTTTTTTGGAGACGGAGTTTTGCTCTTGTTGCCCAGGCTGGAGTGCAATGGTGCAATCTCGGCTCACCACAACCTCCGCCTCCCGGGTTCAAGCGATTCTGCTGCCTCAGCCTCCCAAGTAGCTGGGATTACAGACATGTGCCGCCACGCCTGGCTAATTTTGTTTTTTTAGTAGAGATAGGATTTCTCCATGTTGGTCAGTCTGGTGTCAAACTCCCGACCTCACGTGATCCACCCACCTCAGCCTCCCAAAGTGCTGGAATTACAGGTGTTAGCCACCGCACCCGGCCTAAACAATGCATCTTAAAGAACTAGAAAATCAAGAGCAAGCTAAACTAAGGAAAAAAGACAGATGATCCAAATAAATAAAAGCAGAGATGAAAAAGGAGACATTACAACTGACACTGCAGAAATCCAAAGTCTCCTTAGTGCTTATTATGAGCAAGTATATGCCAATAAATTGAAAACATCTAGAAGAAATGGATAAATTCCTAGACATATATAACCTACCAACATTGAACAATGAAGAAATCAAAAACCTGAACATACCAATAACAAGTAATGAAATTGAAGCTGTAATAAAAAGTCTAATAGAGAAAAGCCTAGGACCTGATGGCTTCACTGCTGAATTCTATCAAACATTTAAAGAACTAATACCAATCTTACTGAAACTATTCTGAAAAACAGAGGAAAAGGGAGTATTTCCAAATTCATTATATGAGGCCAGTATTACTCTGATACCCAAACCAAAGACATTCCAAAAAAAAAGTACCTAGAGGCTTGATATGGTGTGGCTCTGTGCCCCCACCCAAATCTCACCTTGTAGCTCCCATAATTCCCACATATTACGGGAGGCACCCAGTGGGAAATGACTGAATTATGGGGGTGGGTCTTTCCTGTGCCGTTCTCCTGATAGTGAATGAGTCTCACAAGATCTGATGGTTTTAAAAACAGGAGTCTCCCTGCACAAGTTCTCTTTCTGCCTGCCACCATCCACGTAAGATGGGACTTGCTCCTTCTTGCCTTCTGCCATGACTGTGAAGCCTCCCCAGCCATGTGGAACTGTAAGTCCAATTAAACCTCTTTCTTTTTAAAATTGCTCAGTCTCAGGTATGTCTTTGTCAGCAACATGAAAACGAACTAATACAAGGCTAATATTCTTTTGAATACTAAATAAAAAAGAATACCTCTAGTATTCTTTTTTTTTTGGTATGTCATTAGTTTTGGTATCAGAATAATACTGGCCTTATACAATGAATTTTGATAACTATTGAGGCAAAAGTCCTCAATAAAATACTAGCAAACTGAATTCAACAATACATTAAAAAGATCATTAATCATGACCATGTACCCTGGGGTACAAGGGTGGTTCAACATATACAAATCCCATCCTGGCTAACACGGTGAAACCCTGTCTCTACTAAAAATACAAAAAATTAGCCAGGCGTGGTGGTGGGCGCCTGTAGTCCCAGCTACTCGGGAGGCTGAGGCAGGAGAAAGGCGTGAACCCAGGAGGGGGAGCTTGCAGTGAGCTGAGATCGTGCCACTGCACTCCAGCCTGGGCGACAGCGAGACTCTGTCTCAAAAAACAAACAAACAAACAAACAAAAAATATATATATACAAATCAATCAATGTGATACATCATATCAACGGAATGGAAGGCAAAAACCATATGCGCATTTCAATTGACGCTGAAAAAGCATCTGATAAAATTCAACATTCCTTCAATGTTTACATGTCATTTAAATCCACGAGACCAGATTACTAAAAAAGGATTCAAGATTAAGAGGAAGTGTGACACCTTTTTCAAAAATGTTAAACACACATTGACACCCTCCCCATACACATACACACACACACAGAATAACTATATATATCGATGTGTATATAACTTCATCTACAGAGGAGTGGTATTATGGTGCTTTTATGTTGTTTTTTGGCTGACCATATATTTCTGTTTTTTTAAAAACAGCATATGTTACTATGATAGGCAGAATAATGGCCTCCCAAACATGTCCATGTCCGAGTCCCTGGAACCTATGCATATGTTATGTTATATGGCAAATAGGGAATTAAAGTTGCAGATGGAACTAAAGTTGCTAATCAGCTGACAAGGTAAAAAGATTATCTTAGATTATCCAGGTGGACCCAATGTAATCACCAATGTCCTCTAATATGAAAGTGGGAGGTAGAAATGAATAGCAGAGTGACATCATGTGAGGATTCAATCCACTCTTCAGGTCTTTGAAGTTGAAGTAAAAGGGCCATGAACCAAGGAATGAGGACAATGTATAGAAGATGGTAAAGGCAAGGAAACTGATTCTCTTCTAGATCCTCCAGGATGGAACAAAGATCTACTGACACCTTGATTTTACCCTCGTGAGACCAGTGTCAGACTTCTGACCAATAGAACTGTAAGATAATAAATTTGTGTTAAGACACTAAGTTTGTGGTAATCTGTTACTGGAGCCATAGGAAACTAATACAGTTCTATGGTAAGAA
The DNA here is from genome assembly GCF_028885625.2 of Pongo pygmaeus. Lineage (NCBI taxonomy): Eukaryota > Metazoa > Chordata > Mammalia > Primates > Hominidae > Pongo > Pongo pygmaeus. The sequence goes on along the minus strand of NC_072376.2, from coordinate 158,515,939 downwards.
AAAGTAACCAAAAAAATCTTTTTTAAAAGATAAAATTCAGAATTTTTAAAATTTAATAAGAAATGCCTAATAACTACTCATGATTTAATTATTACCTTTGCCATAACCTGTAACTTGCTTCCTTTTGCATTTAGATTTCTTCCTAACATCAGAGTCAAATTTGATGAATCCTTAATTTTACCAGTTATTGTGACTATCAGTGTTACATTCAATGCATTTATATGTCAGTTTCTAAATTAGACATAAAGCCAGCATATATACTAAAAAAATTTAGTAAAAAGAATTATGTGCAAGGTGAAATAAGCAATAATCACATTTTACCGTTTCTTCCATGCACAGATATTTTATCAGAATCATGTTAAATTTGAAGTTCAAAAGTAGTCTGAAATAATATGATATATATGAGATAGTAACCATTTTTGAGCATGGTAGATTTTTTTAAACTATATATATGCTATAATAAAAATTAGGTGTCTGCAGTGCATATCCTTCACATTTTTGCTGACAAATGCCTACTCAGTTCAAATAGCACCTCCTCAGAGATACATCTTCCCCCACCGTCTCCAGGCAGTTAAATGTTCTATTCAATGCTCCACAGTCTTTTGTTCCCATCTCAAAAATAGTATTTGTCTTCTTGTTTTCTAATTTATCTATTTATAGACCGCTCCTTACCAATTCTCACTGCTCAACTCAACTGATTCTCCCAGAAAAAGGGCATATTTCCTCAGAAACTATCACAGTGCCTGGCACACAGTAACCTTCCAATTTTTTTTTTAGGTTCATGAATATATAGTCCATCTACTCTATGTTAATCTACTAAACTATAAAGAAAAGTTTGGGTAACAATCTTAACCTGTGTGACTGAAGGACCTTTACTAAAACATTTTGGCTTCTAAGTTTCCTGTTTTGAATCAAGGCATCTTTGACAAGCAACCAACCTTCCAAACAGAAAAACGGTAAGATAAGCTTGCAAGGAATCAAAACTCAGTAACAAAAGCTTTACTACATGAAATTATGTCCATTTATAATAATGTAAGCAAATATTCTCTAAATATTCTAGATTGCTTTAACATTTAAAACAGTGGTTTCTTATAACAATTTAATTGCAATCTTTCTCAGAAAATCCACACCAACTGTCTGATAAGCTTATGATTTATACTGCAGGTTTTATCATAATTAGGATTACAGTACTCTGCCTTCTGATGCCAATACAAATCTTAAAAGGACTTTAAGTGAAAAGAAAGAACGAGAAAAAGGATGATACCATCTTACTCCAGTTCTTTTGCCAAAACCAAAAAGCTATCCAGATGTATGTAATTCTGGATTTGACAGCCTCAAACTTCTTCCCAGGGGACTAATTTTCTTGCTTCCCCCCAACTCTTTGGAGCATCTGAATGGCAAGCAGCAGCTGCTACCTTCTACTGAGTGTTTATCATGTGTGAGGCATCGTGCACGCATTTTTTCAGCTAATCCTCACAACAATCTTACAGTGGATGACATCCTATTTTAAAGGTGAGGCTCAACAGCATAAGGCTGATTCACCAAGGCCTCAGAACTAGTGGCAGAACCTGGAAAAAACTATGGATTTCACAAATCCAGATTTATATGGTGTCGACTCTAGAGAAAATAAAATAATCCTGTATATCTGAATACGCCTGATTATGGCTGGCTATTTATCTTTTTATTTATTTATTTTTTGCTTAGGCCAAAATGAAAAATTAGTTTCTATTTCCTGTGCTAAGTTTTTATCAGTAGGAGATCTCGATGTGTTAGGTGACAGAACAGACCACATTTTAAAATGTTTTCTGCTCCACAGACAATAATTCACTCCTGATAACTAAGTTCATAATATATTTAACCCCATGAATTTATCCAATCAACCAGATTTTAAAGCAGCCCATAAATTTTTTAAGAGCCAATATAACTCAGCCTTGTATGAGCAGCTTTCTACCTTTATATACTGTCACAGGCAGAACAGACTAATTCCACTAAAATGGCAAAATTATGTAAGTAGAGAGAAGGATTATTTCCTACCTGCTCATGTAACTCAGCATCTTTTCCTGCTTTCTCATAGGAAGAAATCAAAGAACTAGATCAATAATCGAATCAGCTTTGGGCCCTAGGTTTTTGTGGGGCCATGTCTCAGTCCACCCAAGGTCCCCTCGGATTGCCCAGAGAGGCACTCGGACCTGGAGCTGTGAGCAGAATGAATACCTTCCAAGACCAGAGTGGCAGCTCCAGTAATAGACAATCCCTTTTGAGGGGTAGTGATGCATGGAGGGACTTGGAGTTTGCTATTGGTGGAGTTCTCCAGGCTGAACAGCAAATTAAAGATAACTTGCGAGAGGTCAAAGCTCAGATTCACAGTTGCATAACCCATCACCTGGAACGTCTTAGAAGCCATGAGGTGTGACTAAATGAACAGGTGGACCTCATCTATCAGCTTAAAGAGGAGACACTTCAACAGCAGGCTCAGCAGCCCTACTGGTTATCAGGCCAGTTCAATTGCCTTATTCATCAACTGGAGTGTACCCAAAACAAAGATCTAGCCAATCAAGAATCTGTGTGCCTGGAGAGACTGGGCAGTTTGACCCTTAAGTATGAAGATTCAAATGTCCTACTCTTTGAAGCTGACACAACTGCTCTGTGCCAGACCATCACCACATTTAGGTGTCTCAAAACAATTCAAATTCCTGAGCATTTGATGGCTTATGCTAGTTCATCAAATATCGGGCCCTTCCTGGAGGAGAGGCTATATCCCAATGCCAGAGCAGAAGTCAGCATCCAGTATTGCAGCTATCCCTCTCAGCAAATGGCTCCTTGGAAGCAAACCTGCCAGTGGTCATTAGGCTCCTTACATACCCAGCACCAACCCCCAGGACTGGCTCACCAAAAAGCAGACCTTGGAGAATAGTCAGACTTCTTCCAGAGCCTGCAATTTCTTTAGTAATGTCTGGGGAAACCTAAAGGGCTTAGAGAACTTGCTCCTCAAGAGTCAGCAACAGGAAGTTCCTGAAAAACCAAGTTATCAAAAGTGTAACAGCCATTCCACTGCTAGTTCTTTCTCCATTGAAATGGAAAAGGTTGAAGATCTAGAGCTTCCTGATCAAGATGAGATGAACCTATCAGATTGGCTAGTGACTCCCCAGGAATCCCATAAGCTGAGGAAGCCCGAGAATGGTAGTCATGAAACCAGTGAGAAGTTTAAGCTCTTGTTCCAGTCCTATAATGTGAATGATTGGTTTGTCAAGACTGACTCCTGTACCAACTGTCAGGGAAACCAGTCCAAAGGTATGGAGTTGGAAAACGTGGGCAATCTGAAGTGCCTGCATGACCACTTGGGGGCCAAGAAACCATTGTACACCCCCAGCATGGTTACAGAGGATTGGCTTGTCCAGAACCATCAGGACCCATGAAAGGTAGAGGAGGTGTGCAGAGCTAATGAGCCCTGCACAAGCTTTGCAGAGTGCATGTATGATGAGAATTGTGAGGAGAAGGCTCTGTATAAGTGGCTTCTGAACAAAGAAGGAAAGGATAAAAATAGGATGCCCATGGAACCCAAACCTGAGCCTGAGAAACATAAAGATTCCCTGAATATGTGGCTCTGTCCTTCTAGTAAAGAAGTAATAGAACTAAAGCACCAAAGTCAATGGTTTCTTCTAGAATTGCTGGTTCCTTCTAGAATTGTTGATTCCTTCCAAGTCATAAAGAACAGCACCTTATCAGGCCCCCATACAAGAAGTAAGTCCTAAGAAAGTGCCTAATACTGAAGACAAAGCTGGCAAACAAAAGCTAAAAAGCCCCATGAGCACTTCCTGGTGTTCCTTTAACACAGCTGACTGGGTCCTGTTCGGAAAGAAGATAGGCAACCTCAGTCAGCTATCCTCTGGAGAAGACAAGTGGCTGCTTCGAAAGAAGGCCTAGGAAGTATTACTTAATTCACCTCTACAGGAGGAATATAACTTCCCCCCAGACCATTATGGCCTCCCTGCAGTTTGTGATCTCTTTGCCTGTACGCAGCTTAAAGTTGATAAAAAGAAGTGGTTATATCGAACTCCTCTACAGATGTGAAGGAATGGACAAGAGTTGAGCAGCCTTTCTGCTGATTATCACACATCATGAGCTGAGTGACTGTGGCTTGCCAAATCATTGTGTTTCTGGGTCTGACCAGTTTGCTTAGTTCTTGTCCTGCCTAATTTTGAACTAGTAAAGCGAAGTGAGTCATCAGATTATGAGTTACTGTTTAAAAGAAAAATGTTGTTTATTGATGCTGAGCTGATTCAGTTCCTTCCTTCTTATAGAAGTGTTAATTCACCCCCACACCAGAAATGCAGCATCTTTATGGATATGTCTTTTTCACAAGCCTCCAAGGCTCCTTAGATCGGGTCATTACTAAAAGTACATTAAAACACTCAAGTTTTAAAAATGAAATATTTCTGTAATCAAAGTGTATTAATGTATTCTAAAGCTAGTAAACTGCCCTAACATTTAATTGCCCTATAGATGCTTCTCTAGCTGTGGGTTTTCTTCTGTTAGTGGTCTGAAATAATGATTTTCCTATTCTATTAATATACAGTGTATTTTGCACAAAAAATTAACCTGGCCAATAGTGATTACCAAAATATATATTAATAATCTTGGCAACTTTTGACATTAATTACCAAACATTTTAGACTACATGTTCTAAATTATTCTTCACTTGAAAGAAACTCAGCTACTGCAAATTTTGTCTTTCTTTCTTTCTGTAAATGTTATTAAAATATCCAGTGAGCTCTTTTAGAAGGGCTCAGTATTATTTCAAGACTATTTTTGAGGTAGTTCTAGCCTTTTAAAATATTCTACACACCTGCGGGGTTCAAAAGAACCCTAGTACCGACTAAGCAAATAGGCAAAAGACATGTTGGAAATGTAGTATAGTACTTGAACCATTCACTATCATAGGGATTATTGGTGCATCCTGGGTAATGGAAGCGGAGCTTGACACCTGGTGCTTTTAACTAGGGATAAAGTCGTCCTCTCACTGTAAGTATAGTATACCTGTACCTCCAAAAGTGACATTTTAGTGAACACGCCATTTTCAACACTTGTGCCTTGGGGTGTTCATTGAAGCTTTATGAAAACTACTGATGTTTTCTCAATCTCCTTAAAGTTATGTCCATGCTTTAAAATGTCTCTGTAGGAGAGAAGTGGGGTTTATACTGTTTTTAAATTCTCTAAGATATATTTGCTGCTTTCCAGACTTTGAAACTATTAAGCTTCTTAACTGCCTTTTATTGAAAACTTCTGGGGAAACTTCATGGTCCCACAGTGTCATTGCCATACAGCTTCACTAGAGTTCTCTGAACCACAGCTGAAAGAGCTTTGTATTATTTTTTAATTCCCTCCCCAGACATCATATAGAACTATTATAATAATGGTGGTGGGCAAAAAACAATGTAAGAAGCCTTTCCATTAACTTAAGTTGCACCTAACTCTGTAGTTTCTTTTTTGAGGCCAAACACACTGTATTTTACATTGTCAAATATAATTTACGTTAATCACTATGTTAATGAGTATGTAAAACATTATTTTGCATTGATGAATTTTGTACCTGCCTCCATTAAAAGCATAACAGCCATAAAATAATAATAATCAAATCAAAATGTTTCAATTAATTTTCATGATTCCTGAGAATATGGCTTCATCCTACAATTTGTAAGCTAAGCACTACCAAAATACAAGAGAAATTCCCCAGCTTTACAAGATTCAGTAAGATATCTCAAAAGTAGGCCATATCTAGTGTATTAGTCTGATTTCAGGCTGCTGATAAAGACATACCCGAGACTGGGTAATTTATACAGGAAAAAGGGTTTAATGGACTTACAGTTCTATGTGGCTGAGGAAGCCTCACAATCATGGCGGAAGGCAAGGAGGAGCAAGTCATGTCTTACATGGATGGCAGCAAGCAAAGAGAGAGTTTGTGCAGGGAAACTCCCATTTTTAAAACCAACAGATTTCATAAGACTCATTCACTATCATGAGAACAGCACAGGAAAGACCTGTCCCCATAATTCAATCACCTCCCACCAGGCTCCTCCCATGACACATGGGGATTGTGGGAGTTACAATTCAAGATGAGATTTGGGTAGAGACACAGCCAAACCATATCAGTTATCTTTGTATTTATAGCACAATTATTTGCTCACAGAATTAATGAATGTATGCCATAATTCTGCATGGGTCAATAACTCCACTACACTGATTACTCAGTTAATTGATGTTTTTAAAATGTACATTTTTTTTCTAGATTTTACAGTAATATATTTTAAGGACTTTCTTTTTAAACTGATTTCCATATATGGATATTTTCCTTCATTAAAAATTTGCTCAGCAGCAGCCAGTCTGACTTGGGATATTTATCTTGAAATTGATCCAATGAATATTCTCAATTTCAATAACTACTCTGGCAAGAAAAAGCATACAGAATTTCCAAAATCAATACAGTAGATCAGCGTCTGCAGCACAGCACAATTCGTACAGGCAATGCAGTGTTGTACCAAGTGTTTCCATTTCTCAATGCTAATCGCTTTTGATTTGAAGATAAGCTGTCAAATGCCATTAATCTGTTTACCATATTCCACCCCCTCACCACAGAAGGCTTTATTTTCTCTTTTTCAAATAATTTCAGGAAATTTTTGTAGAGCAGGATGACTTCTTAAATAAGCAACTTTTAAATAGGTTTTAAATAGGTCATCATGAGTTAAAAGTAATAAAGAATGAATACCGAATTCATGAAGGGATTCTCTAAAGTTCTCTGTCCACTTTACTTTTTATCACTTTTCCAGTAAGATTCAGATTTCCCAGTTTCTACTTTTAGGCTTAAATGTGCTTGAGAAGTCTCTATTTTTCTAAATTCCATCACCATTAAATGTTTTGATTCCCACTGCTACCACCCTATTTCAAATCTAGACTTGAACTAGGAAGCTCTGAGACCAACTATGGAACCTGGGTAATTTCTCATATTCTCAAAGTTCCTTCACTTACAAAATGAAAACATTAAGATCTACGTATTAAGGTCATGGTGAGTATGAATGAGTATGCATGAGAGAGCCCGGCTGGCATCAAGCAGGTGTTAATCACCTCTAAGAAACGTTCCTCTTTTCTCTCTCCCTCCTCAGTCCTCCTTTCAGACTTCACAGCAAGACTCATTCTGAAAGGTGAATGTGATCTCCTTACCCTCCTATTCAAATTCCTCCAAAAGTTCACTGTACCCTAGGACAGTGGTTCTCAAAGTGTAGTCCCCAGGCCAGCAGCACCTCTTGCGCTTGCCTTTCCAAAATTCCTCTAAGAAGAGTTTACTATCTTCCAAACCTGCCACTTTCCCAACCCCAAGATTTAACTCATCTTTTACGTCCTTCCCCCTCTATGATATCTCTCCTATACTACCCCAGTTTAAAATCTTTCCTGACCATTCCAGTCTCTAGGACTTTTTCTGACCTCTAATTCCAATTATTTCTGAATACAAAGAGTCTTCATCTTACAATCGGGTCTGTGTCTGGATAAACCCACTGTAAAGTCAAAAAATCTTTAACTGAACCATTGTGTAAGTGTAGGACTGTACTAAGGTGAAAATCTGCAGAGGTCACAAACTAGTTGCACCTGGCCCATCAACAGAAGGTGTGTGTTAACTAAATTGGTTGCAAGTAACATTAAAAATCAAGAAAAATTACGTAAAAATACAGATCTTTGGCCTGTGTTGGAGAAAATCGGATCTGCGTTTGAGAGACCCCCATTCCCACATGGCAACAATCAGCTAAATGGTAAACGTTTCATTCTAAATAAAGGTTTTCTTTTGACATCTTCAAATTCTCAAAAGGTGATTTACATTTCTTATGGTTACGTAACTTTTCATGCTTGTTTTGTCTCTCCTAATAGAATACAGCCCTTAAAATACCCGTCCTTGTCTTTGACTTTTTAAAAACCTCTTGTTACCCTGAACACAAACCGGTATTTAGTGCAAAATTATTCTAAAAGAATATTCTGAACATTGTAGACAACCGCAAAACGCTGAATAATCCACACAGTTTTTCTGGAAACTTTTGGCTTTCTACCAAGTTGATAAAGTTTTATTAGTTCACGTTTTCCAAACATATGGATTAGGGTACAACTCTTAAGACAGATAATAAAAAATTTTTATAGTATTTTGGTTTAGGTCGTCTTTCATTTTCTAATGAGAAATACATATGAAGACAGCATGCCCTCTGCTGAAAGAGATTTAGCCCCTGCCCGGCACAGCATGTGACAGAACCTAGATACCGTTTGTAACTTTTAGTTTGAATCCAACTTTTACATCCTGGATTTTATTTCCCGGAAAAGAGTTTCAATTTCACTCTTTGGTAGGAGTCACAGTGGCTTTCTCTGACGCGGCCTCAGGTTAACCATTTACCGGGTTTGGCAGCGACAAGGGATGAGCCACCTTAACAAAGCTGCCTTGCTGTGGCTCAAAGATAACCTGAGAAACCTAACCAAGATGAGAATTTTAAAACACTGTTTACGTACAGGACCTTTCTTTGTTAAACCTTCCATTTGAACCCACTTGCCAACTCCTGCCTGTCCACACATATCCGCACCTCTAACATCAATATTAGGAGAATATTCGATAATACTCTCCTTTTCCTTCCCCTACCCCAAATCCTCCAGGGGGCGCCCCGGAGGACCGCGCTGGCCCCCCAGGCGGGAGGGCGGACCTAGGCGGGAGCCCGGTCCCGACTCCCGGACGCCGCGCGCACTCCCCATACTCACCCGCCCGAAGTCACGGAAGTGCCACCTGACCCCGCCCCTTCCGCCGGATCCTCCCACGCAGGCGCAGCGCCGACTGTGGGCGTGTGGGGCCCGGGGCTCTCCTGGGGCCGGGTGGCGGCGCAGTGCGTGGCGAAGGTCCCTGTGGACGTGGCCGCGCAGTTCCGGCGTGTGGCGGAGAGGGAGTGAGCGTGAAGGTCTCCTGGCCTGCGGCAGGCTGCGAAAGCTCTGCGCTGGGAAGTTCTCTGGCGGGGAAGGGGAGCGGAGGGCGGTTTACGGCCTTTGGGCTAGGTTTTGACCTTTTTAAGGTCCACATGGAATCTTTCGCCTCCGAAGTTCGAGGGTAACTTTCGTTTCTTCCTGGCCTTCGCGACACCCTCGAGTCGGACGGAGGCCGAGTCCTGCCCTCACCCCCGGCAGCCTGCGGCGGCCGGGACCCACGGAGGCCCTTCTTCCGCTCCTTGGAAACTTAAAATGTGGGGTGAGGGAGAGACGCGTTACGTTTGACAGACCGGTGAAATTAAAGACACTCAAGCTTCTCAAAGTGATTTGAAGAAATGCTCAGCGTTCGGCCGAAATATAGTTTTAAGTTTTTAAACCATGGCATGGTTTTTAAAGGCTGAAGGACCCACAATTTTTTTCTCTTAAAAGGCACCCAATTCATTTTGATTAATGTTTCTTAACATGCACCCAAAGCCAGGACTCGGGCTCACTGCTGCAGGGATGTCTTTGGGAAGTCCCGAGGGGGGAAAGGCGCGCAAGCCTGAAATGGAGATGAAAATAAACAGGCATAATGTTTGCTACCTCACTGCGTGGGCGGAGTGGTAACTAATTTTTTAAAAACGTCTTAGATGACGTATAAGTAGTAAAGCCGTTGTATGCTAATCTAGAATTTTTGAGAAAAACTTAATCACCCAAATGTTTGCTATAATGTGATAAAGATAGCATCCATCGGCAGTAGCCAGGATCAAATTATGACGAGTAGATATGGTTATAAATGGGGGCCATGGAGTATAATTAGTATATGAAACCAAGATGTCAGTCCTCACACAGAATTTGTGTAATGATATGCATTTGGGAGGCTTCAGGCCTTTTCAGTTATTTGATACAGGTTGATTCTTACTGAATACAGAATAATAAAAAATGAATTACTGGTCTCACCATTTTCATTATTACTATTTGGACCAAAAGACTACCACTTTTACTCCAAAGAGTGATTGTAGACTCAATAGCCAATGACAGAAAATTAAGCACAAGTCTAAATGAAGCCCAGGATCTAGTGGAAAGAACATAGAATCAGACCTTTCAAATCTCAGCCTATTGAACACAAACAGAATGAGAGTTCTTGAGACGGTTTACTTCGTTTCTTTAAACTTGGCGTTGCTCATCTGAACAATTGTTTTGGTAAGGGTTACGTTTCATGAAAGCTCAGTTTGTGCTACCTTAGAAGTGAAGAAGTTTGTTAGTTTTAAAATTGAGTTAATCCTTACCTGGTTTTCATTCTATAAACTCTAAAACACTTTCATGCATGTCACTTTTTTATTCAGAAGTTTTCTAAACAGTACAGCTTAGGGAACACATTTCCATGGAACATTAGTCTCTTGCAAAATGTTAATAGATGCTTCATGGGAAAAAAATTGCTAGCATCACCAATACTGGCGAAAATATGAACCTGTCATTATGAGGCTATGGGAAATACACCTTTGTAGCGCTCTTGCCAAAAATGTTTAACCTGAATCTGATTGTGAGGAAACACTCAGATAAATTCTGAATGTGATTTGTTTGGACTTTGCAATAAGGTTAATAAGGAAGACAAGAAAAAAAAGGCAGGAGGACCGATCTACATTAAAGACAGCTGTCACTAGATAGCCTAAAGGATTTAAAAAATGTGAACCTGGGCCGGGCGCAGTGGTTCACGCCTGTAATCCCAGCACTTTGGGACGCCGAGGCGGGTGGATCACGAGGTCAAGAGATTGAAACCATCCTGGCCAACGTGGTGAAACCCTATGTCTACTAAAAATACAAAAATGAGCTGGGTGTGGTGGCCCGTGCCTGTAAGTCCTAGCTACTCCGGAGGCTGAGGCAGGAGAATCGCTTGAACCCGGGAGGCAGAGGTTGCAGTGAGTCGAGATTGCACCACTGCACTCCAGCCTGGCGACAGAGACTCCAGTCTCAACAAAACAACAACAACAACAAAAACGGTTTGTAGTTTCAGGTGAATAGTATATGAATGTTCTTTTAATTCGTCTATAGATTTGAAAATTTCAAAATAAATAGTTGAGGACAAATTGTAGCTAGCAATGCTGGAAACCCATTTCTGCCTCCCAGCAGGTGGCAGCAAATTAATACTCCATAACGTAACAAGAAAATCATTGCAATTTCTTCGTCTTGGTAAATGTTTTGGATGTTGCAGACTGGCTTTTTTTAGGGATAGGAGCCAAAAGAATATTGTTGCCAGATTATGGATGTTTATGTTAATTTATCAACTAGTTGGGAAAGTACTTATTCTTCATTACTCATCTCTCACAGAACCAAAAGTCTATTTGTAAGCTCTTTTGTTGGAATAACAGTCAAGCTCATGTTACCTTCATAAACACTCTCCATAACCATTAACTGGCTAATAACTATCAATACAACATTTCAAAGTTTATGAAATACAACCGAAGTATTCTCAGAGGGAAATTTGTAGTTTTTTCATGCTTTTATTAGACAAGAAGAAAAAAAATCAGTGATCTAAGTCAGGATCAGCAAACTGTGGTCTACAGGCCAAGTCCAGTGCATAGTCTTCTTTTGTACAGCCTGCAAAACTCTAGAAAAACTCATTTTAAAAATAGACAAATTACTAGTATCTGGAATGAAAGAACACTAAAGATTCTACAGACATTAAAACATGGGTCTCAACCAGAGGGTTTTTTGCCCCCAGGGAACATTTGGCAATGTCCAGAGACATTTTTGGTTGTCACAGTTGGAGAGTCTGCTGTCAGAAGGCAGAGGTCAGGGAAACAGCTGAATATTCTGCAATGTACAGGACAGTCCCCCACAGCTATTTGCTGGCCTCCAATGTCGATAGTGCTGAGATTGAAAAATTCTAATTAAAACCATAAAAAAATAATATTATAAACAAATTTATACCAATAAAATCTGATAACTTAGAATAAAAAGTTTTGGGGGCCGGGCATGGTGGCTCACGCCTGTAATCCCAGCACTTTGGGAAGCCGAGGCGGGTGGATCACTTGAGGTCAGGAGTTTGAGACCAGCCATGCCAACTTGGAGAAACCCCATCTCTCCAAAAATACAAAAATTAGCTGGGCATGGTGGCACGCACCTGTAATCCCAGCTACTTGGTAGGCTGAGGCAGGAGAATCACTTGAACCTAGGAGGCAGAAGTTGTAGTGAGTTGAGATTGCACCACTGCACTCCAGCCTGGATGACAGCGAGACTCTGTCTCAAGAAACAAAGTTTTTTGGAAAAAAAAAAAAAAACTTATCAAAACACTGAAGAATAAATAGAAAATTTGAGTATTTGTACATCTGTTACAGAATTCGAATTCATAATTTAAAAATACAAAGAAAACCATCCACGTTAGTGAATTCTATCCAGCATTTGAAGAACACACAATGTCAATTTTATGTAAACTCAGAGAATAGAGGAGGAAGGAATAACAGCAGAACCTTCGGAAAAATCTCACAGACATTAGAGGAAAAAAAACGAACTAATATTACTCACTAATACAGATGCAAAATTCCTATAAAAAATACTGGCAAATTGAACCCAGAAAAAAATAAAATAAAATCGCCAATTGCGGTTTATCCAGAATGCAAGATTTGCCCAACATTAATAAACAATAATTTACAACATTAATAAAGGAGAAAATCTTAATAATGGCGGAAAAAGCATTTGACATATTTTATTGCTAACTCATGATGACAACAATCACAAAACTAGAAATAAAAGAGAACTTTATAAAGGACATCTATGAAAGATCAATAGCTATTATGCTTAATGGTGAAATATCCAATCCTAAGATTGGGAACAAGATAAAGCTGTTGGCTCTCATCACTTCTATTCAGCTTTGTATCAGATAGACAGTACAATAAATAGTTAAAAGAATAAAAGATAAACATTACAAAAGTGCAAAACTGTCTATTCACAGGGGTCTATGTAGAAAATCTGTTTTTCAATGCTACTAAATAAATTGTTTTTGTAGACTGTCCACGTGGAAAATCTTCAACATCTACTGGATGTTGAAGTCATGGGGTAAAAGCTCAGTATATATAAAAAAAATACTTTATATACTAGTAAGCAGCAATTGGAAAATGACAGTTAAAATATGCCATTTATAATAGTACAGATGATCCCTGACTTATGAGGGTTTGACTTACAATTTTTTTTTACTTTATAATGATGTGAAAGTGATAAACATTCAGAATGCTCCTCAGGTTACAATGGGGTTACATTAAGATAAACCCATCATAAGTTGAAAATATTAAGTTGAAAACTCCCCTACAATTTACAGTATTTTCCATTTAGGATGGGTTTATTCAGACATAACCTCATCATAAGTTGAGGAGCATCTGTATTATAAATACCTAGGAATACGTCTAATGAAAGACATGCAAGAGCTGTACTCTAAAGTGACAAAGCATTGCTTAAATGAAAGAGCTAAATAAGTGGAGAGATGTGCCATATTTATGCATACTGAACATGTGCCAAGGAGGACCATATTCTGGGTTATAAGTCTCAATTTATAAGGATGAAAATCATACAAAGTATTGTTCTCCAACAATGGAATTAGAAGTCAATAATAGGTCTTTGGAAATCTCCAAATCTCAATAATCGAAGGCACAGATTTTCCAGACTGCTGGCCTCAAAAGTTCAGATTGACACTGAAGACATTCTTCTCTGCACAGCCAAGCCAATTGATTCACATGGGAAATAATTATGGACATATTGCCACATTCTAACCAACTGCACTAACCTGGCACTGCCCTGAGATTGGGGTATGCTGGAAGCAAATGCAGACGGCTGTTATATATTTTATTGTACTAAAACAGAGTTACAGCATATTTAAAATTCATGAAATTGTTCCCATTTCTTCCTTTCCTTCCCTCACAGTCTGAAAATACTGATGGAAAATCTGGGAACAAGATTATGGGTGTAGTTGACAAAACAGAAAATCTGTTCCTGGACAGCTTTTGATGAATTTAATAAGTACAGAGATAATGAACATAGGCTACGTTTGCATAATGGCATAATAAAAATTCATTGAACAATGCTAACTATCTGGGGGAAACTACAGTTTGGAAACTGAATGTAAGATTGTGGTTCTGGCAAGATTACTCATTCTATTTAATGATTATACATGGTGTTGAAGGGGATGGGGGAAATAGTCCATTTTGTGCTGCTGTAACAGAATACCTGAGACGGGGTAATTTATAAAGATTAAAATAAACATTTACTTCTTAGAGTTCTGGGGGCTGAGAAGTGCAAGGTTGAGGGGCTCACTTCTGGTGAGGGACTTAATGCTGTGTCATTCCAGGGCAGAAAACGGAAGGGCAAGAGAGGGGAAGAGGGGCGGGTGGGGAGGGGACTGGCTTCATCCTTTTATGCGGAACTCACTCCTGTGACAACCAACTCATTCCTGTGAAGTGGCATTAATCAGTTTATGTGGGCATAGGCCTCATTACCTAATCACCTCTCAACACTGTTGCATTGGGGATCAAGCCTGTAACGTGAATTTCAGAGGACACATTCAAACCATAGCATTCCACCCCTAGCCTTCAAACTTTATGACTCCTCACCATGCAAACTACATTCATTCTATCCCAATTGTCCTAAAAGTCTTGTTCTACATCAGTTCAAAAGTCCAAAGACCAACGTCTCATGTAAATCATATATGGGTGAGATTCAAGGCACAATTCACCCTGAGGCAAATTCCTTTCCAGTTGTGAGCCTGTGAAATTTTAACAAGTTATCTACTTCCAAATATATATATATATATTTATGTATGTTGTGACAGCATAGGATAGACATTCCCATTCCAAAAGGGAAAAATAGGCAAGAAAAAAGTAACAGGACCCAAGCAAGTCTAAAATCCAATAAGAAAAACGAGTTTTACAGCTGGAGAATAATCTCTTTTGACTCCATATCCCACATCCTGGGCACACCAGGATGGGGCAGGGTCCCTAAGGCCTCGGGCACCTCCATTCCTACCGCTTTGGTGGACTGTCTACCCAGCAGTGCTCAGATCGAAATTTCATGCCTCCAGCTTTCCCAGGTTGGAGTTGCATGCTGGCAGCCCTACAGTTTTGTGGTCTTGGGAGCTGCCCCACTCTCAAGACCACTAGGCATTGACCTACTGGGCTGTCCACATTCTTTGAAATCTAGGAGGAAGTCACCATGGCCCCACAGCTCTTGGATTCTGCACATCTGCAGAATCAGCACCACATGATGCCACCAAGGCTTACCGCTTGTGTCCTCTGGAATGGCAACCTGAGCCACAGCCAGGCCTGCTTGAACCACTGCT
Source organism: Pongo pygmaeus (assembly GCF_028885625.2). NCBI lineage: Eukaryota > Metazoa > Chordata > Mammalia > Primates > Hominidae > Pongo > Pongo pygmaeus. Next base: position 158,500,635 of record NC_072376.2, on the reverse strand, counting down.
GGGGTGACAGGATTACTACACTGGCATACAGGGAGCAGAGTCTGGAAGTGGCCCTGGGCAGCAAGCCCATGGAGGGTACCATGGGTTGTCCCCCCAAACCATTCTGTTCTAGAGCTCTGGGCCTGTGATGGAAGGGGAGCCTCAAAGATGTCTGAAATTCCTTTCAGGTCGTTCTCCATGGTCTTGATGAATATCACCTGGTTTCCTTCTAGCCATACTAACCTCTTTAGCAAATAGTGGCTTGGCCATATCCTCGGTTTTCTGTCCTAAAGATACCATTTTACTTGTGACCTGAGAAGCCAAAAGAGATGCCCCTTCATCAACTAAGACAGACCCCAAGTTTAAAGAAACAGATACTTTTCTTTAAGGGTTCAGTGCTCAGCTGACATGATAACTTCTAAATTCCTATGGCTATAAGAATAAACACACTCTTACTAAACTCCCTAACAATAGGAGCTATCAGGTAAATTATCAAGAGCCCTCATAAACTCTGATTTACAACTCAGACCACTTCAACTCTGATTGGACAGAAGACCTACCTTATAAACACACTTTCCTAATAAGTAAGTATAGACCTTAAGCAAGTTTCAGCAAGTTTATAAAGACTGTGCACAGTCTTCGTATCCTACAGTTCACCTTTTAACATGGAGCCAAATTTCACCTCATTTTAATGCTAAAACCCCACCCAAAGTGAACATGGGTTATACGTTGTATATGCCTGCCCATTGCACATGCACTCAACTCTCCACATAAATGTGTACAGCTTTTCCCCAAACCTGCTGAATATGTATGACTGTACAGGCCCTTTGAGGCATAAGGGCCAACCTTCCCTTTTCATCTTCAAAGAAGAGCACCTTCAGCACATGCCATAGACTCTTCTCAGTTTTCAAACTGATATTGCCAATAAAGCTCTCCTTTCTACCATTTAGGCATTCTGGTGGTGTTTTGGACAACACAGTCTCCATGCCCAGGCTGCAAATTTTCCTAATCTTTCTGCTCTGCTTCCCTTTCAGTATAAATTCTAAATCACCTCTCTCTCTCTCCCTCTCTCTCTCTGTGTGTGTGTGTGTGTGTGTGTGTGTGTGTGTGTGTGTGTGTGTAGCTTTCATATCTTACATTTTATTTTGCTGTATACAGTTAAACATATCCATGCAACTCCTTCAATAATTTGCTGCTTAGAAACTTCTTCCACCAGATATTTTAGTTCATCTCTTTTAAGTTCTGCCTTCCACAAAGTCCTAGGAAATGGACACAGTTCCACCACAATTTTCTGCAAAACACGGATAGCTTTTAGTCCGGTTTCCAATGCATTGTTTCTTATTTCCATCTGAGACTTCATCAGAATGGCCTTTACTGTCCATATTTCTACCAGCCTTCTGGTCATGACCACTTAAGTAATCCTTAAGAAGATTAGGCTCTCCTCACAGCTCTTGTCTTCTCACCAGAATTGCCCAATGCTCCATTCACAGAAGTCGAGGCTTTTCTATTTGCTCCTCCAAATTCTTCCAGCCTCTATTTGTTACCCAATTCCAAAGCCACATCTACATTTTCAGGTATTTGTTGTAGCAACAGCCCCACTCCTCAACACCAATTTTATGTCTTAGTCTGTTTTGTGCTTCTATAACGGAATGCCACAGACTAGGTAATTTATAAAGAAGAGAAATTATTTCTTACAGTTCTGGAAGCTGGGAAGTCCAAAATCAAGCGTCCCACACCTGGTGAGGCCTTCTTGCTCATCATTCCATGGTGGAAGGCTTGGAGGGCAAGAGAGGGAAAGAGTAGGCAAGGGAAAAGAGTAGGGCAGGGGGCTGAACTTATCCTTTCATCAGGAACTCACTCCCATGACAATTATGCACTCCTGCAATAATGGCTCCATTCATCCCTTAATGAGAGTAGAGCCCTCAGGACCCAGTCACCTCTCAAAAGTTTCACTTCTCAACACCATTGCATTGGAAATGAAGCCTCCAACACATTAACTTTGGGGAACACATTCAAATCACAGCAACCCTGCATGCTTTCTTCTACTCTCACTATTATCGTGATAAAATAACTTATTTTTTAATAGAAAGATTTCCAACATACAGATCTGTCCCACATGTATCTATTTCAAGGATTTATAAAATTAAACATTTCTCTTTCAATAGATCATTGAGAGGACTGGGGACTATAAATCACTTTTAATTTTAAAAAGTATTTTTGACCCTTAAAAAGGTTTTAAGTTACTCATCTTCACAATTATTTATTTTGACTGTCAATTATGCTTACTATAATGAGATTTTCAAATTTCACTTGGTAAATAGAGTTCACAGACCTTTCTTTCCAGAAGTTGCCTTTTTAAAAAAATAACTTTTATTTAAATGTTTTTTCAACCTTTGTCTTTTACAGTTTTTAACTTCATGTTACTTCTAATCATTCTTAAAACAATTATTCCATTTTGGTATAATTTTCTAAACTCGCAGGGGAAGTCTTCTGATACTCTTTCTTTTCTTGGTTTGAACATAAAGGGAAAATCAAATGTGATGGCATGGTAACAACTAATCGCAGCTGATATTATTAAACTATTTTATGGCCATTGTCAACATCCCTGTGAGATAGATGCTACTGTTATCCCATTTTACATACGGGGAAACTGAGACTCAGGGAGATTAACCAATGTGCCCAATGTTACATGATAGTATAAAAGCCTGGCTTTGAGCTCATGTAATTGACTTCAGTGTCCACATACTTAATCATTGGTGCTTACTTTTCTGTGCATTTACTAAAGTAACAGGATTATTTCAGATTCCCTAACTTATTATGATAGCTCCAATTTCAGTGTTATCTATATATAAGATGTGATGAAATGGCACCATGTTGGCAAATGCTTCGATGTAGCGCACAATTTCACCACATGATGGTGCCAGTGAAGTGAGAAGTCATCTGCTGCTAGTATTTGACATTAGGCTGAGACCTAAATATGTCAACAGAATGTAGTAAAAGATGTTTAAAAATTTTTTTAAAGAGCAATCATAAATAATTATAGACTAGAGTGTCTTTTGAAAACATAAGGAATGAAAACATCACAAATACAAAAAGGGTAAGAGTAATTGACTCATAAAAGTTAAAAATAAAAAAGATGAGCTTTTGTATTCATAAGGAAGTATGTAGGACAGATGTCAGAGACTTTCCACAGGAAGGAAAACACCAAAGGAAATGAATTAAATGAGAGCAGGTGACTTAAAAAAAATGAGACCAGCTGTATAGTGATGTGGCTCCAGGGTCAAATGGTTCCAGTAAGATTCCACAATCAGTGCAAAGGAGTTAGCAAAAGCCAATGACTAAAAGATTTTTAAAAACCTTTAATAGACATTACTACTTCCTTTTCTAATCTAAAATAAGTATTATTTTTCCCTGCGTTATCAAAGATGGAGCCAACAATAGAAGGAAGAAGCATTGCTTTTCAGAAATTATTGAAACAAATCCTTACATGTCATAATTACAGTGATTCTCTTAAGTTTGTTCCCTGGACCAGCAGCATTGACATCACCTGAAATGTTAGAAATACAAATTATTTGGCCACACTCAGACTTTTACTGAATCAGAAACTTGGGGAATAGGGTTTTCAGGGGTTTTGGATGCACCCAAAAGTTAGGGATCCACTGTGTTACTTATGGCCCACGCCTGTAATCCCAGCACTTTGGGAGGCTGAGGCAGGTGGATCACGTGAAGTCAGGAGTTCGAGACCAACCTGGCCAACATGGTGAAGTGCTGTCTCTACTAAAAATACAAAAATTAGTCAGGCATGGTGGTGGGCACCTGTAATCCCAGCTACTTGGGAGGCTGAGGCAGAAGAATCACATTAACCTGGGAGGTGGAGTTTGCAGTGAGCTGAGACTGCGCCACTGCACTCCAGCCTGAGCAAGACTCTATCTCAAAAAAAAAAAAAAAAAAAAGAAAGAAAACAAATTCACCAAAGCATCATTAATAATACAAAGATATTGGAAATGCCAGTTTAATATTAAAGAAATATTAAGTAAATAATAGTATATTGTCAAGGAATTTAAACATGATTCTGTTAAATAATTTTTAATAATGGAAAATGCCTATTATATAATAGCAGAAGAGTCTCAATTATGTAAAACAATTGTAGAAGAAATATTAGAAGGAAAGAAGCAAAACTAGTTATTAATGGTTGCCTTGGAGTGATGTGATTAAATGCACCATTTTCCTCCTGCCTGTTTATATTGCAGATGCTGTTTTCAAATTTTATATGAGAAACTATTTTACTCCTATAAATAAGTCTTATAATGATTAAGGATGTTGCGGGGGGTGCTTTCCAAAGTCCTATTCTGAGGTTACATTCTTGCCCATTTTGTTCTAAATGTATGGTTGGTAAGAACAAAATATGACACAGATGCCAGTCCACAACATAACCCACCTTTCCCCTTCCACATACACCAAAAAACCCACGGTCATCATGTTGCTTACTGGAGAAAGAAGACATAGAAAGACCATTCTGGCGTAGTTTATATGTATTCAATGTTGAAAGGGATGTAGGGGATTAAAATCTGACAGTGAGAGAAAACAATCTTGTTATAGTCACTAATCACATGCTTTGCCAAGTATTATTAGTTAATGAAAATATTAAATATTCTGAAGTAATAAAAGGGAAAATATCTTTATGTGTAGATAACAACATGCTTAGACATGTTACCCCTAAGAAAGATTTTCATTTTATAACTGTGTCATTTGAATTAATGACCTGACACATCAAGTAGTCAAAAAAATTCTAAGATTATAATTTAAAAGATTAATATCTACCTACCTATTTATGTTTATGTATATATTGAATGTTAGACCCTAAATATGATTATTTCTTTTTAACAAAGATCTGTAGAATATATGCTAAAATTGATAACATTAGGCCATTAAAAACTCAGTATTTAGAAAATAATTTAAAACTTAGATCACATTCTCTAAAAGTAATAAAATACAATAAAAATGAATAACAAATGATTAAACAAGGGGAAAAAAGCAATCATTTAGAAATTTGGGAGGAAATTATCCCAAATAAGTTATATGACAAAAAGGAAATAAAAACGGTAATTATTGCTCCTTTAGAAAAGAAGTATGTAAAATTACAAAACAAATGGGATGCATGTGAAGACGAACTCAAACAAAATACATTATTTAAGGAAAAGGAAATAAGAAAAATAAAGACAAAAATTAAAGAATTATTAAATAAAAGCCATTACAGTTATAAGTAGACCAAAAGTTGTGTCTTTGAAGGAAAAAATAATACAAAAATGCCCTGAAGACTGAGGGCGGTGACTCATGCCTGTAATCCCAGCACTTTGGGAGGCTGAAGTGGGAAGGTGCTTGAGCCGAGGAGTTAGAGACCGGCCTAGGCAAAATAGTGAGACCCTGTTTCTACAAAAGGAATAAAAATAAATTAGCCAGGTATGATGGCATGCACCTGTGGTCCCCCAGCTACTTGGAAGGCTGAGGTGGGAGGATTGCTTGGGCCTGGGAGGATGAGGCTGCAGTGAGCCATGATTGTGCCACTGCACTCCAGCCTGGATGACAGAGTGAGACCCTGTCTCAAAAAAAGATAATTGCCCTGGAGATTTCTAATTAAGAAACACACACACACAGAGACACAGACACACAAACACACACACACCACAAATACACACACACACCACAAATACCTAATACATTAGGAATGAAAAGGGGGATAGAAACACTTGGATATGCTTTTATAATTACTAAAGAAGACTTCCACTTCCAGCTGTATGGCAGGCTAGGTTATTCAGATCAACATTCCCGGCTGAAGGAAAGAATAACTTAAAATGCTGTATAGCACATAAAAAATGAATCCTTTTAAGCAATAAAGATATGATAAGGTAGTAAGACATTTCCAGGGCAAAACCTAAAAAGAGGAAAGACCCAAGGTAGGAGCACAGCATTGAAACTGCTTTTGCCCTAAAAGCATTTGCTAAACCAAGCGAATTTGGTTTCAGTGGCCTTGTAGAGCATGGAAAACAGAACTCAAAGCCTAGTGTGTACTTGAGATGAACAATGTGAAGATCTAAAAGGAGGCCCTTCTGCCATAAAGCCAAGATACCAAAAGGATATTCCCTCAGGAAAAAAGATAAACCAGAAATGAACCTGCTCCACTTCTGCCAGGAAGGTTAACTTGGCTCTAAGCAGAGCAGGGCTGGGAAATAACCACCCCTGAAAAGTTGTGACCATATGAATGCATCAGGCTTTTTCACACAATATTTACAACACCAAGGTAGTCCAAAAAACTTTAAACTGTAATTTTAAGTTGTTTCCAAACTGATGGTGTTTCTATGCACTAGGCAGGGGCAAAGGCATCTTGACTTTAGGCCTCTAAGACAACTCAAAAATAATTTTCCAAGGAAAAACAAAAAGCAACTCACAGACAAAAGTAACCAAGCACCACAAGGAAATAAGTCACTATGCACAAGACCCAGCAAAAAACAACAAAGAGCAGAAACAAATATACAATTAATTTAGATATTGTAATATTCCAGTTACAGGAAATAAAATGACTATGCTTTGAAAATGAAAAACCAAGTATTTTCAGGGAGTAGGAAACTATTTTTTTTAAAAACCTAGCATATTTAAAAGAGAACTAAGCAAACTTCTAGAAATAAAAAACATAACAATTGAAATATAAAACTCAATGGATAGAATTAACAACACACAAGAAGAAGTTGAAAAGAGAATTAGTGAATTTGAAGATTGGTAAGACCTATTCAGAATACACAGACAAAAAGAAGTAGGAAGTATAAACCAGAGTTTATGTAACACAGAGCTTAGAGCTTCTTCATTTAAGAGTTTCTTAGGTTAAGAAGATCTATTATACAACTGATAAGAGTTCCAGTTGAAGAGAAAGAAAGATATGGAACAGAGATTATAGCTGAGAATTTTCCAGGACTAATGAAAGAAATCAAAAATAAGTATACATCTTGACACATACTGAATTGCAGAAAAGCAAGGACTTAACACTTAAAAAGAAGCCGTAGGAAAAGAGAAGACTGATTATTTTCAAAGGAACCTCACTTAGACCAACAATAAACACTGGAAGCCAGGAGCTGGTGAAATATCTTTAATATGTTGAAAGAAAATAACTGCCATTTAAAATCTTATATTCAATAAAATTGTTTTTTAAGAATGAGGGTAGAGACATTTTCAGACCAAAAACAAACAAACGAAAAAAAAAAAAAAAGAGAGAGAGAGTTTACCAGCAGTGCAAAACTCAAAGAAGAAATGATAAAAGATGTAATTTGAACTGAAGAAAAGTGATTTGAAAGGGAGGGTCTGATATGTAATAGGAAATAAAGGGCAAAGGCTGAGGCAGGCAGGATCACTTGATGTCAGGAGTTCAAGACCAGCCTGGCCAAGATAGTGAAACCTTGTCTGTACTAATAATACGAAACTTACGGCCTGGTGCGGTGGCTCACACCTGTAATCCCAGCACTTTGGGAGGCCGAGGTGGGCAGATCACGAGGTCAGGAGATCGAGACCACAGTGAAACCCCATTTCTACTAAAAATACAAAAAATTAGCCAGGCACGGTGGTGGGCACCTGTAGTCCCACCTACTCAGGAGGCTGAGGCAGAAGAATGGATGAACCTGGGAGGTGGAGCTTGCAGTGAGCTGAGATTGCACCACTGCACTCCAGCCTGGGCAACAGAGCCAGATTCCATCTCAAAACAAAAAACAAAAAAAAACACAAAAAAACAAACTTAGCCAGGCGTGGTGGCACATGCCTGTAATCCCAGCTACTTGGGAGACTGAGGCAGGAGAATCGCTTGAACCTGGGAGGCGGAGGTTGCAGTGAGCCAAGATTGCGCCATTGTACTCCAGCCTGAGTGACAAGAGTAAAACTCCATCTCAAAAAAAAAAAAAAAAAAAAAAGAATGCGTGACTCAGAATACCAACCACAAAAAATTATGAGAAAGATGGTGTCCTAAATAAATGGAGAAAGGAAGCATTATTTCATAAATAGTCTAGGGAAAATTGGTTGATTAGGTGAGGAAATGACAGCAAAGGCATGACATGAAGCTGGGATTGTGACAGAGGCATCTCTTCTCAGGTGCCTTGGTAGAGAATAGGAAAGACAGAAAATTTGAGGGTTTTCTGCATGCATTATCAAATCTCCTAGTAATGTGTGATTCCTAGATCTACATCTATCTTTATTTATTTAGATGCTGGAGGAAATGCACAACATGTTAGCAGTGTCTGTCTCCCACTTTCATATTTTAGTTAAATATGCAAAGAGGACTTTTTAATTGTTATGAAAAAAACTAACATTTAAAAATGCCCCATGATCTTAATGTGCAAAGTTTAGAAAAGCTAATCATTGTTTTCAGTTGCTTAAGTATTCTCCATTTTACACAAAGCTCCATAAACTGAATACTATAAATTTCCAAAATAATTACCAAAATCTAAGTTAATGTCTCTAAACACACCATTTTAACAATAGTATATGCAATATAGCTAACGTGACCACATCATTTTGCAGTCAGCCTATTTTTCTTCTTTTTGCTGGATTTTTTCTACAAATGTTCAAGCTTTCTTTCCTCTCATTCAGGAGAAAAATAACTAAAGGTAGTGGTGTAAAAGCAAGCAACAGCTCTTCCCTAGGATGAGACAAAAAGAAATACATGTATTTTTAAAATGATATTTGGTAATGGACTTTAATTTCAAAGTAGAAGGAAAGAATTTTTTTTAAAAAAAGATTATATTAAAAGCATGAGCAGTTGCCCTGAAGCATACATAATTCAATATTTATCAAATTCTTTGTGTATTTTTGCTGAACTGGAAATGAGTAGATTTGGTCTCAGATGAGTAATATTCAACTGTCTATGATAAATATTCTTAGTCTTCTTTACACCAAATTCAAATGTGCTTATTTTGTTTCTTTTCAGTTTCATAAGAAAGGGAGACAAGACTGAACTGCTGAATGTTTCTTTTTGATCTTGTGCACTATTTCAGATGACAGAATAAAAGAAATGTCTGTTTACTTAATTTATTAATTTATTTAAAAAAAACCCTGTTGGCTGTGTTAGCCCATCTTCTTCTTTAGAGAACAGCAACTGCATTTATAAAAGGATAAAAAGTTGTGGGTTCAATTGCTCCGACATTTTCTAGCCTATTTTGATAGCACTTGGGGATATCAGCCAATCTTTTAAAGATGGTTTTTTTATGAAGTCTTGAAATAACCATTCCTGTCTGACATTCTAAATCATTATTGTCTTTCTAGGGATAGTTGATGAAATATCTCAAAAATATCTCCTGATAATTGATTAATTCAAATTGTTGATTGGAAAAAAAAAAAAAAAACTAACCCTAAAGCCAGTAGTCTCAAGGGGAAAGCTGCCTGGCCAGCCCAACGCAGGCCCTGGGGCACTACCTGGGGATGATGGCACCGCGCTCAATCCAGAGCCAGTCCCTGGCCTAGCAGGCTCACAGCTTAATTTATAGTCTCCTCAGGTAAAGATTCATGGTAAATACTTTCCCAAACACTAATATATGTGACCAAAATGCCAGCAGCATATCCAGTTCTTATTAATAATTCTCTCCACAGGCAAATTTCTATTTGAGGCCAAATTTCAATCAGAAGAGGAATAAGGTGATAGTAATTGCTAGTGTCAACAATCTGTAATGCCTACTACACCAGCTCCATGTGAGCATTTATATTCTACATTGCTGATCACTACTTCTGATTGATATATGCCTTTTTAAAAAACAGATTATTAAATATTCAATCTGGCTACAGTCAAGGGTTGTTGGGCACGAGTGTATTTCTTATCCCCATGGTGAACTTCATAAACTTTTTAAGTAGTTTACTCCAGAGGTTAGTTATATTTTTCTCTTTCCATATTCTGAGGAGGAACATCTCACCTCTAGAACAAAAACTACATAAGCACAGAAAACTTGTCTGTCTTACTCATCCTGTGCCTTGTCTGCACTGCCCTGCCCCCAAGTCTAGAACAATGTCTTAATATAGTAAGCACTAAAAAAAAGTAAATGAATGCTAGAAAAAGCATCTTTTATTTGCAGGGATTCCTATACTACACAAATGTTATTAGAAAAATGACATATACTAAGTACCTGTATTTAGTACTTGTGGATTATTCCTCCGGCGGAGGAGCTCAAAGGAAAGAGCTCACACAGTGCTTGCCTTTGAACCAACAATTTAAATTAGACACCCTTCTTCACTTTATTATTCTCTCTTAACTTTCTTTTCCTTCAGCACTTACGACAATTGGTAGTTTGCAGTTTATTCATGCTTATTTATTTAAGATCTGAATCATGCTCTGGGAAGGCAGGGACTATGTCTATTTTATATGTAGCTCATGTCTATAGCCTGCCTTTAATGGTATAGGCTCCATGATATTCATAAAAATTGCCTTGAGTATTTAAGACAGAGTTTTGCTGTGTCAGTCAGTCTGGAGGGCAGTGGCTATTCATAGTCACAATCACAGCTCACTGCAGCCTTGAACTCCTGGGCTCAAGTGATCCTCCTGCTTCAATCTCCAGAGTAGCTGGGACAAGTTATGCAATTGGTTCACACAGTACTTACATGCCTTGAGTTTTATGAGCCAGATCTATCTTGCAGTCACAGGAAGAAAAAAATAACTTGGTGGCTTTAAATAATGAGCTATTTTGGAGGACAGGCAGCCATCCCAATACCCCAAAATCATACCGTATGGGGAAATGCTGATCCCAGGTAGACTATGGGTCATTGGTGTTTCCCAGGCTAGCTATAGGAGGAAAGAGCAAGGAAACAATTTAGTTCATGTTTATTCTGTAAACTTGAGAGTTAAGGTTAACTTACTATATTTTATAGAAAGCTAGTCACATGCTTAATAATCACTGTGCTTCTTCCTAAAAGTTGTTCATTTTAGCTAATAGTTAATGGTGCACTTTGCCTTGACTATTGAATTTTGCACATTTAAATGTCATTTACATCTGCCAGCTTAAGACTTTTTATTGTGTCATGATAGCCAATTCACAGAAATAAATCAGTTATTTAAAAGTAAAGTATAAAAGTAGTGATGAAAATTGTAATATAAATAGAACAACACTGTAAATGTAAACAGGGAACAGGAATTCAATGCAAATATAAAATATGAAGCTGTATTTGCTAAAACAAGTGAATCTTGACGAATATGTGAAAATAGGATTTTATCAGACCAGCAATCAATTTGCCTCTAGTTTCTATTGCATTGTCTGTTACAAAACTTTGTTAAAGAATGGCAAGAAGCCACAGGAGATTTTGCATTGCTTTCAGAGTTCCGTGACCTTTCTGATAAACCAATTGAATTTTTCCTGAACAAGCACAAAATAATGCTTTCTAATATGAAATTGATAAATTTTGTCATTTAAAGATGGAAAAGAGACTAAAACTAAGTAAACATTATTCAAAGTTACACATCAAAAAAAGAAATATAGAAGTCACCTTATCACTAAGAAATTTCTAAAACCAGCTCTAAGGTTAATAATCATTACCATGCTCAGGAAGAAACTTTAATTAGCTACTGGCAGTTTCATAATCCAAGTGAACTGCTGTACATCATATAATATTAATGGCATACAGCACAGAAGAACAATGTTTTATCGGGAGTACATGCTAGCAGAGATACTTGGCTTACATTTGGAAAGAATCAGGTGTACAAAGTATCAATCAGCGCTTGACAGAAATATGTGAAACAAAAGTGCTCAATGACTTATTGGCTAGTTTATGGCTCCAACTCCATGCTAGGGGAGGTTTTCCATGTGGTTAACAATTATTCTGTGAACTATGATTTAGGCTAGAAAGACATGAACAGCAATATGTGCTCGACAAGAAAATATTTACATGGATAAAAATGAATGTCGTTTGTGCATTGCTTTGTCCCCAGAAAATAGTTGGTGAAGTAGTTAATACATTCAAACTGTGGCCCCAAGTGTTTACCTTTTAAGCATGCTTTGTGAAGAAATTGGCAGCAAGCATAAGTCTCCTTTTCTACACAGAAGTAAACTATTTATTGAGGTGAAAAGTTTTTACACAAATTTTTGAAACCAGGGTTGAGACAAAAGCATTTCTTTTCTTCATGACACCAGTAATGCCATTTTTTTAAAAGTGGTTTTTTCAAGTGGCATATCTCGATGGTATATTCTACCTTTTAGTAGCCTCATGTCAAAGTGTAAACTTAATCATTTTAAATATCATGTCTGTCAGGGTTTCTTAAGAAAACCAAACTATGATATAAATATCCTAATCAACAAGTTCCATTTTAACACTTGATTGTCTCACTCATGATATAGATCAATGACATTACAGGACATACTTATACATCACAGTAAAAAGACAATATAAATAAAAACAAACAAATCCAAATGCTGTTCACAAACCTTCAGAAACATCTTCCAGAGCCAGATGGAATCAAAGTGGAGCAGGACTGCATTCATCATCAACTCTGAGGCTATAACAGAGGACATTCCAGTTATTAAGTGTGATGTTTTCCCCTCTAGTACCTGACTTACTGCAGAGAAAGAAATACTATGCTTTCTGGGTACATGTTTAAATGATATATTTAGAATGATCAGACAGAGGTCCTGAACAATTCTACCAATCCCGATGACCAATAATTATGATGAGGGCTATTTCAGCAGAAATACAGTCAGGAAAGAAATGGACTGCATGTAGGCTCTTTATCTTGGAAAAAAAATTACAGAAAACATCATCCCTTTCACTGATATGAAATAGTCATTATTAAGTGAAAAATAATATGTTTTGGATGAACCTTGAGGATAATTATGCTAAGTGAAAAGAGCCAGACATAAAGTGACAAATATTGTATGATTCAACTTATATGAGATACTTAGAATAGTCAAATTCACACAGACAGAAACTAATATAAAGGCTACTAAGGGCTAGGGGGAGATCAGAATGGAGAGTTAATGTTTAATGGGTGCATAATTTCTATTTGGAGTAATGAAAAGATTATGGAAACGGATGGTGGTGATGGCTGCATAATATGAATGTATATAGTGCCACTGAATTGTATACTTTAAAATGGTCAGAATGGCAAATTTTGTTACAGTTTGCCACATTAAAGTAATTGTTTAATTATGATTTTTAAATTGTGATTAAAATGTACTTAAAGCCAGGCATGGTTGTTTGCACCTGTAGTCCCAGCTACTCGAGAGACTGAGGTGAGAAGGTCGCTTGAGCCCAGGAGTTAAAGTCCAGCCTGGGCAACATAGTGAGACCCTATCTCTTAAAAAAAAGTACCCCAAATTGTTAGCCTTGTGGGTACCAAACACCCAGTTACTGGTCTGTTAATGCTGGAATCCAGCTCTGGAAATTCTCATTAGGACTTTTGAAGCATCATTTCTACCAACTGGAGGAAGTAAGAGTGGATTGGAAAAGACCAGGAAGAGGGCTAACCCTGAGAAATTAGGGCTAGGAGGTGAAAATTGAAACTCCTTGTAGTTTGTTGTGGGGTGTCCACTTTCCTCTTATCTGCAGAGACAGAAGCCAAGGAGAAATGTAATGTAGGATTTTCTTCTCACCAAGGAAAATCCTGTGGTAGGCAGCAGAGGCACATTTGTTGCTGTTTGATAGTTCTGTGCTTATTTTGCACTTTTACTCATTAGGTATATTAAAAAGAAAGCATTGGGCTGTAGAATCCCTTCTTTAGGCAAAGTCATCAAAATAAGAAGCCTTTCAAACTTCTATGAAAGACAGAAATTCTTCTCAGACTGAAGACGGCACTGTGGTTTAAGTGTGTCCCCCAAAGTTCATGTGCTGTAAACTAAATCCGCAATATGACAGTGTTGGAAGGTGGGTTTTAATAAGAGGTGGTTAGGTCACAAGGACTCTGCCTTCATGAATGGATTGATGTTGCTATTGTGGGAGTGGTTCAGTTACCATTAGAGTAGGCTTGTTATAAAAGTGAGTTCAGGCCCCTTTTGATCTTGCTTTCTCTGGAGCATCCTTTCTTGACCTTCCACCTTCCACTATGAAATGATGCAGCAGGAAGGCTCTCCCCAGATGCTAGCACTTTGATATTGGACTTTTAAACCTCCAAGACTGTAAGAAGGAATTATTTTTCTTTATAAATTAGGTCGTGTGTGGTGATCTGTTATAACAACACAAAATGAACTAAGATGGCATTTCCTAAAGTGGGGACCATGAAATATTAATAGGTGTTCCATGAAAAAAATGGATCTGTGGTCAAATAAGTACAGTTGACCCTTGAACAACCTAAGAGTCAGGGGCACCAACTCCATACAGGCAAAAGTCTTCATGCAACTTTTGACTCCCCCAAAACTTCACAACGAATACCCATATTGTTGGAGGGTCAACAACTGAAATTGCTGTAGAGGTTTCTCTACTGCAGAACATTCCAGAGTGCCTTTTGAATTTACGAAAGATTTAGAGTCCTTTTTAAAATGTTGCCGACATGGCTATAGGTCTTAAAAATCAACCCTGTTTATGCTTTTCACAGATAATTTTGTGAACGTGTGTTCTCAGAAACACACTTTGAGAAAGGGTGGCCCCAAGGAATTTATTGTTATTTATTTGCTTCTCATGCATGCTTCTGTGATCACTGCAAATATCAGTGGCTCAGTTGCTGACAAGTGATCATAACACTTTTTGTTATACAGTATGTTTAATATTTATTTTTCTTATTAAAAAGACAATGCAACCTTATTGAAGAAAAACTAGGAAAAAGGTCAGCAAGAAGAGTAACGTAAGATGCCCATGACCCAACTGTCTAGGGGTAATCACTGTTAACAGCTTCTGTGTATCAACTTAGCTCTCTTCTTTTTAATAAATATGTATACACTTATCCACTACAGTGGCACCATTCACTACAAATTGGTTTTTCACCTGATTTTTAAATTATCAGTCTACTACAAAGTTCTTCCCATGTCAGTAAATATTCATCTTCAATACAGTTTTCAATGATAAAAATATTTTATATGTGTAACTATATATGTAGAATGTTAAAATGCAGATCTGAACCATCAGCACAAATGTTGTAGGTTTAGGAAATTCATACATGCTTTCATTCATTTTTTTTCTTCTGTGTTACATTTTAATGCAATTTTTAAGAAAGGATTTAATCAGCCCTTCCTTAATCCCTTCACAGCTGCATTTTGACTAACATAGCCACAGCTGATCAAGGCTATGTGTATTGTTAACACATTTGCCTATAAGGTAATGTTGACATGAATACTTGAAAATGACTGTCCTTTTCTGAGACTCTTATTAGCAGTTCACAAGTATTTATTTATGCATTGACTGCCATCTCATTGCACATTCTGGACTGTAAATGGTGGTTAGCAACTAGAACACAAAGTTCAATACAGAAAACGGGAAAGACACAAAACTCCTTTTGAAAGGAATTTGGCCTTTGAATTGAAATTTGTAGGAGAGGTTCCAAGATGGCCGAACAGGAACAGCTCTAGTCTGCAGCTCCCAGCGTGAGTGATGCAGAAGACGGTTGATTTCTGCATTTCCAACTGAGGTACCGGGTTCATCTCACAGGGGCTTGTCAGACAGTGGGTGCAGCCCACTGAGCAAGGTGGGACATCACCTCACCCAGGAAGTGCAAGGGGTTGGGGAATTCCCTTTCCTAGCAAAGGGAAGCCGTGACAGATGGTACCTGGAAAATCGGGACCCTCCCACCCTAATACTGAGCTTTTCCAATGGCCTTAGCAAACAGCACACCAGGAGATTATATCCTGCACCTGGCTTGGTAGGTCCCATGCCCACAGAGCCTTTCTCACTGCTAGCACAGCAGTCTGATATTGAAGTGCAAGGCAGCAGCAAGGTTACGGGAGGGGCGTCCACCATTGCTGAGGCTTGAGTAGGTAAACAAAGTGGCCAGGAAGCTCCAACTGGGTGGAGCCCACTGCAGCTCAACCAGGCCTGCCTGCCTCTGTAGACTCCACCTCTGGGGGCAGGGCATAGCTGAACAAAAGGCAGCAGAAACTTCTGCAGACTTAAACGTCCCTGTCTGACAGCATTGAAGAGAGTAGTGGTTCTCCCAGCGTGCAGTTTGAGATCTGAAAATGGACAGACTGCCTCCTCAAGTGGGTCCCTGACCCCCAAGTAGCCTAACTGGGAGACACCACCCAGTAGGGGCCGACTGACACCTCATACAGCCGGGTGCACCTCTGAGATGAAGCTTCCAGAGGAAGGATCAGGCAGCAACATCTGCCGTTCTGCAATATTTGCTGTTCTGCAGCCTCCACTGGTGATACCCAGGCAAACAGGGTCTGGAGTGGACCTCCAGCAAACTCCAACAGACCTGCAGCTGAGGGTCCTGACTGTTAGAAGGAAAACTAACAAACAGAAAGGACATCCACACCAAAACCCCATCTGTACGTCACCATCATCAAAGACCAAAGGTAGATAAAACCACAAAGATAGGGAGAAACCAGAGCAGAAAAGCTGAAAATTCTAAAAATCAGAGCGTCTCTTCTTCTCCAAAGGAATGCACCTCCTCACCAGCAACGGAACAAAGCTGGACGGAGAATGACTTTGACAAGTTGAGAGAAGAAGGCTTCAGACAATCAGTAATAATAAACTTCTCTGAGCTAAAGGAGGATGTTTGAACCCATTGCAAAGAAGCTAAAAACCTTGAAAAAAGGATAGACGAATGGCTACCTAGAATAAACAGTGTAGAGAAGTCCTTACAGGACCTGATGGAGTGAAAACCATGGCATGAGAACTATGTGATGCATGCACAAGCTTCAGTAGAAGAAAGGGTATCAGTGATTGAAGATCAAATGAATGAAATGAAGTGAGAAGAGAAGTTTAGAGAAAAAAGAGTAAAAGGAAATGAACAAAGCCTCCAAGAAATATGTGACTATGTGAAAAGACCAAATCTACATCTGATTGATGTACCTGAAAGTGATGGGTAGAATGGAACCAAGTTGGAAAACACTCTTCAGGATATTATCCAGGAGAACTTCCCCAACCTAGCAAGGCAGGCCAACATTCAAATTCAGGAAATACAGAGAACACCAAAAAGATACTCCTCAAGAAGAGCAACTCCAAGATACACAATTGTCAGATTCACCAAACCTGAAATGAAGGAAAAAATGTTAAGGGCAGCCAGAGAGAAAGATCGGGTTACCCACAAAGGGAAGCCCATCAGACTAACAACAGATCTCTCAGCAGAAACACTACAAGCCAGAAGAGAGTGGGGGCCAATATTCAACATTCTTAAAGAAAAGAATTTTCAACCTAGAAATTCATATCCAGCCAAACAAAGCTTCATAAGTGAAGGAGAAATAAAATCCTTTACAGAAAAACAAATGCTGAGAGATTTTGTCACCAGCCTGCCTTACAAGAGCTCCTGAAGGAAGCAAGCACTAAACATGGAAAGGATCAACCAGTACCAGCCACTGCAAAAACATGCCAAATTGTAAAGACCATCAATGCTAGGAAGAAACTGCATCAACTAACGAGCAAAATAACCAGCTAACATCATAATGACAGGATCAAATTCACACATAACAATATTAACCTTAAATGTAAATGGGCTAAATGCTCCAATTAAAAGACACAGACTGGCAAACTGAATAAAGAGTCAAGACCCATCAGTGTGCTATATTCAGGAGACCCATCTCACGTGCAGAGACACACATAGGCTCAAAATAAAGGGATTGAAGATTTACCAAGAAAATGGAAAACAAAAAAAAGCAGGGGTTGTAATCCTAGTCTCTGATAAAACAGACTTTAAACCCACAAAGATCAAAAGAGACAAAGAAGGCCATTACATAATGGTAAAGGGATCAATTCAACAAGAAGAGCTAACTATCCTAAATATACATGCACCCACTACAGGAGCACCCAGATTCATAAAGCAAGTCCTTAGAGACCTACAAAGAGACTTAGAATCACACACAATAATAATGGGAGAATTTAACACCCCACTGTCAACATTAGACAGATCAACGAGACAGAAAGTTAATAAGGATATCCTGGAATTGAACTCAGCTCTGCACCAAGCAGACCTAATAGACATCTACAGAACTCTCCACCCCAAATCAACGGACTATACATTCTTCTCAGCACCACATTGCACTTATTCCAAAATTGACCACATAGTTGGAAGTAAAGCACTCCTCAGCAAATATAAAAGAAATTATAACAAACTGTCTCTCAGACCACAGTGCAATCAAACTAGAACTCAGGATTAAGAAACTCACTTAAAACCGCTCAACTACATGGAAACTGAACAACCGGCTCCTGAATGACTACTGGGTACATAACGAAATGAAGGCAGAAATAAAGATGTTCTTTGAAACCAATGAGAACAAAGACACAACATACCAGAATCTCTGGGACACATTTAAAGCAGTGTGTACAGGGAAACTCATAGCACTAAATGCCCACAAGAGAAAGCAGGAAAGATCTAAAATTGACACCCTAACATCACAATTAAAAGAACTAGAGAAGCAAGAGCAAATACATCCAAAAGCTAGCAGAAGGCAAGAAATAACTAAGATCAGAGCAGAACTGAAGGAGATAAAGACACACAAAAACCCTTTAAAAAATCAATGAATCCAGGAGCTGGTTTTTTGAAAAGATCTACAAAATTGATAGAGCACTAGCAAGACTAATAAAGAAGAAAAGAGAGAAGAATCAAATAGACAAAATAAAAATGATAAAGGGAATATCACCACCAATCCCACAGAAATACAAACTACCATCACAGAATACTATAAACACCTCTATGAAAATAAACTAGAAAATCTAGAAGAAATAGATAAAATTCTCAAAATATACACCCTCCCAAGACTAAACCAGGAAGACGTTGAATCCCTGAACAGACCAATAACAGGTTCCGAAATTGAGGCAATAATTAATAGCCTACCAACCAAAAAAAGTCCAGGACCAGATGGATTCACAGCTGAGTTCTACCAGAGGTACAAACAGGAGCTGGTACCATTCCTTCTGAAACTATTCCAATCAATAGAAAAAGAGTGAATCCTCCCTAACTCATTTTATGAGGACAATATCATCCTGACCAAAGTCTGAGAGAGACACAACAAAAAAAAGAGAATTTTAGACCAATATCTCTAATGAACATCAATGCAAAAATCCTCAATAAAATACTGGCAAACCGAATCTGGCAGCACATCAAAAAGCTTATCCACCATGATCAAGTTGGCTTCATCCCTGGGATGCAAGGCTGGTTCAACATACACAAATCAATAAACGTAATCCATCATATAAACAGAACCAAAGACAAAAACCACATGATTATCTCAATAGACGCAGAAAACACCTTTGACAAAATTCAACAGCCCTTCATGCTAAAAACTCTCAATAAACTAGGTATTGATGGAATGTATCTCAAAATAATAAGAGCTGTTTATGACAAACCCACAGCCAATATCATACTGAATGGGCAAAAAACTGGAAGCATTCCCTTTGAAAACTGGCACAAGACAAGGATGCCCTCTCTCACCACTCCTGTTCAACATAGTGTTGGAAGTTCTGGCCAGGGCAATCAGGCAAGAGAAAGAAATAAAGGGTATTCAATTAGGAAAAGAGGAAGTCACATTGTTCCTGTTTACAGATGACATGATTGTATATTTACAAAACCCCATCGTCTCAGCCCTAAATCTCTTTAAGCTGATAAGCAACTTCAACAAAGTCTCAGGGTACAAAATCAATGTGCAAAAATCACAAACATTCCTCTACACCAATAACAGACAAACAGATAGCCAAGTCATGAGTGAACTCCCATTCACAATTGCTACAAACAGAATAAAATACTTAGGAATCCAACTTACAAGGGATGTGAAGGACCTCTTCAAGGAGAACTACCAACCACTGTTCAACAAAATAAAAGAGGACACAAACAAATGGAAGAACATTCCATGCTCATGGATAGGAAGAATCAATATTTTGAAAATTGCCATACTGCCCAAGGTAATTTATAGATTCAATGCCATCCCCATCAAGTTACCAATGACTTTCTTCACAGAATTGGAAAAAACTGCTTTAAAGTTCATATGGAACCAAAAAAGAGCCTACATTGCCAAGACAATCCTAAGCAAAAAAAACAAAGCTGGAGGCATTAGGCTACCTGACTTCAAACTATACTATAAGGTGACAGTAACAAAAACAGCATGGTACTGGTACCAAAACAGAGATATAGACCAGTGGAACAGAATCGAGCCCTCATAAATAACACCACACATCTACAAACATCTGATCTATGACAAACCTGAGAAAAACAAGAAATGGGGAAAGGATTCCCTATTTAATAAATGGTGCTGGGAAAACTGGCTAGCCACATGGAGAAAGTTGAAACTGGATCCCTTCCTTACACCTTATACAAAAATTAATACAAGATGGATTAAAGACTTAAATGATAGACCTAAAACCATGAAAACACTAGAAGAAAACCTAGACAATACCATTCAGGCCATAGGCATGGGCAAGGACTTCATGACTAAAACACCAAAAGCAATGGCAACAAAAGCCAAAATAGACAAATGGGATCTAATTAAACTAAAGAGTTTCTGCACAGCAAAAGAAACTACCATCAGAGTGGGCAGGCAACCTACAGAATGGGAGAAAATTTTTACAATCTACCCATCTGACAAAGGGCTAATATTCAGAATCTACAAAGAACTTAAACAAGTTTACGAGAAAAAATCAAACAACCCCATCAAAAAGTGGGCAAAGGACATGAACAGACACTTCTCAAAAGAAGACATTTATGCAGCCAAAAAACACATGAAAAAATGCTCATCATCACTGGCCATCAGAGAAATGCAAATCAAAACCTCAATGAGATACCATCTCACACCAGTTAGAATGGCAATCATTAAAAAGTCAGGAAACAACAGATGCTGGAGAGGATGTTGAGAAATAGGAACGCTTTTACACTGTTGGTGGGACTGTAAACTAGTTCAACCATTGTGGAAGACAGTGTGGTGATTCCTCAAGGATCTGAAACTAGAAATACCATTTGACCCAGCCATCCCGTTACTGGGCATATACCCAAAGGATTATAAATCATGCTGCTATAAAGACACACATGCACACGTATGTTTATTGTGGCGCTATTCACAATAGCAAAGACTTGGAACCAACCCAAATGTCCATCAATGATAGACTGGATTAAGAAAATGTGGCACATATACACCATGGAATACTATGCAGCCATAAAAAAGGATGAGTTCATGTCCTTTGCAGGGACATGGGTGAAGCTAGAAACCATCATTCTGAGCAAACTATTGCAAGGACAGAAGGCCAAACAGCATGTTCTCACTCATAGGTGGGAATTGAACAATGAGAACACTTGGACACAGGGTGGGGAACATCACACACTGGGGCCTGTCGTGGTGTGGGGCAAGGGGGGAGGGATAGCATTAGGGGATATACCTAATGTAAATGACGAGTTAACGGGTGCAGCACACCAACATGGCACATGTATACATATGTAGCAAATCTGCATGTTGTGCACATGTACCCTAGAACTTAAAGTATATATATAAAAAGAAATAAAGCTGCAATGAACATTAAAAAAAAAAGAAATTTGTAGAGAGCACCACCACTTTCCCAAAGATGATGCTAAGTATTTCCTTGTGCCACCCAAAGCTCTATTTGTAATTATGTTCATATTTCAAAAGCTCTTGGAGATCAACAGAGATGGACAATTACACTCTGCTGGTGGAACCACTGTTTCTCAGGGAGGAAAGAATATTGGTGAAAGACAGACATTTCTTCTTTAGCCTTTTTCAGTGACCCAGATGAGATTTCTCTCTCAACTGTTAGTCATATCTTACCTTTATTTTCTGCCTCAATACCACCCAAAGAAATCATAGTGGAGTCAGGTTTTCTGTGAATTTAGCTAAACCACACCTGAGTACCAACATTTTGTCCAGGGGAGAGGGACAGCCCCTCTGATGAAATAATGTACTCACCTAGACTTGAGGACCTAGTGGATCAATGACTTGAAGTTCCTGAAGGTAGAGAGTTTACTCTTAATTAGGAATTAAAACTATGAGCATAATCAAGGATAATTCAAAAATAAATTAAAAGATGGAAGTGTAATTTTATTTTTAAAATACACGAGCATTTAATTCACTTAGAGATATTGTTTCCAAACTATAAACATTTTCAATCAAGCACAAGAATAAGCACAAACTGATAAACAAGGGATTAAAGATAACATGCTTCAAGAAGCAGAGCTAGCCTAATTCTAAAAACCGTTTTGGGGTACTGACCACATATAAGTTCCTCTTTCAATCTGCCAAATCACTCAGGCAACCTAAGATACGTTATCATTTCTAGGGACATTTTTATAGACAAGAAAATCATCTTGTGTTTCCTCAAGGGGGCTTTTATTGCCAATAAATACAAAACACACACACACACACACACACACACCCCTACACACAAACTTCCACCCAATTTCATGAAGGATATTTTAAAAGCAACAGTTAACACTATTGCAAATTAACATTTTAGAAACTTTCACAATTTAAAATAAGTCCAGGAGCAAAAATCCCAAAAGAATACTTAATTAATGCTCAAAAATAATTGTTGCTTGAAACCTTGTTCTTTAGCCAACACATCTCCCAGAAACAAGACCAATGTATATTTGTCAATATGATGTCATTTTAAGTGCAAACAGAAGTACACAAAGATATGAATTCATTTTATGTGAAAACACAAATATATTTCTGTGTCTTACTCATCACTTAACAGATTATTTCATCTGATGTCTTCATTTTACAGATGAAAAAATCCTTCCCAAGGAAGCTCAGTTGAGTTGCCCAGGGTTATATAGTCATCTGTTGGCAAATCTGAAACTAAAATGTCTCCCAGGTCTCCTGATGCCTGGGCTGGATTTAACTATCTTTCATGATTAAACCTGTCTGTGTAATAACAGTATACATACATATTTATAAAATGTACAATGGCCCTTATTGAAAATTGTGCTCCTCATAAGTCAAATCCTCCCAAAAACCTTCACCTACTCTTCAGACTACTCTTCAGCACCTACTCTTCAGACCTACTCTTCAGCACCCCCTTATTCACTCTTACAGACGTATGTATTGTTTCAGCAAAGCAGTAACCCCAGATGTAATTTTACATTTAATTATTGTATTAGTCTGTTTTCATGCTGCTGATAAAGACATACCTGAGACTGGGCAATTTACAAAAGAAAGAGGTTTATTGGACTTACAGTTCCACATGGCTGGGGAAGCCTCATGATTATAGCAGAAGGCAAGGAGGAGCAAGTCACATCTTACATGGATGGCAGCAGGCAAAGAGGGAGCTTGTGCTGATCAAACCATCAGATTTTGTGAGATTTACTCACCATCACAAGAACAGCATGAGGAAGACCCTCCCCCACGATTCAATTACCTCCCACCATGTCCCTCCCACAACACGTGGGAATTCAAGATGAGATCTGAGTGGGGACACAGTGAAACCATATTAATTATATAACCATAAGATTGTAAACTCTATGAAGCCAAGAAATATGTGTGATTTTGTTCACTGTTATATCTCAAGCACTTGGCACAGTATCTGGCATGAAATAAATGCTTAATGAACTATTTATTGAATGGATGTTGATCATTTGTGTTGGTGACTGAAAAAACCATTCATACTAGGTTAACATTTTTTTCCATGTTGAGGACATGGGCAAACTGTCCTATGGCTTGTGGCTGTGATGATGCATGGCAGCACTGGGGTGCATCCAACTGGTCTGCTAAAGATTATTAATAATTTTTCTATATCCGCCAATAGGAATCTTATGTTATTTTTGTCTGTGGCTGTGTTTCCTGTCCTTCAGGGCACAGTCAAGCCCCATTTGCCTCAAGTTGTTTTTCTAATGATTTTCCTTTGCCCATATCCTGAACCAATTTCTGGTGTATCAAATTTCCACAGAAGACTATACTCAAGATGGCAGACCAAAGCACACACGCTGATCTACAGCTCCCCTTGAGAGTCTATTAATATTATAGTAATTTAAAATGTAAAAAAAATAATTTTCCCAGCTATAATAATAATAATAATAATAATAAAATGGCAAGGGACCCTTCCACTGATAAGAGAGCTCAACACATTTTTGAAATGTGTGAAGAGAATGGCGAGTGTTGGCCATGAAGCAGACGGGAGGCAGGAGCCACCTAGAACATAGGCAGTGAGGGCTGCAGCTGTGGGAAGGAGACTGGAAATGACAGATAACACAGTACAGAAATGAGAAGTGAGGCAGAGAACAGAAGGATTAATATAGAGTACAGTTCTCCCACCTCCCTCCCAATTCCAGCAGAATTGCTTGCAGAACTGTGACAACCCAGCAATTACTCCAAGACAAAGATTCTTCCCCAACAAACTCTGTGGGAAGAACTAGGGCAGCCACCACGGAGCTTAGAACCCTAGAGTAAAACCCTGCTCATTTTGGCCTTAGGGATTCCCTAACATCATGGCTGTGCAGGGAAACCTGATGGTCAAAAAGTCCCTTTGCCCATATTCAGAGCTTCTAATCAGCCCTTCTATTCCTCATTCTTCAGGATGAATGAACAATTAAAACTCAACACATATTTGGGAAAAGCGAACACAATGATATAGAAAGTTCAAATTAAAAATAAACAACAGGTTGGGCACAGTGGCTCACACCTGTAGTCGCAGCACTTTGGGAGGCCGCAGCAGACAGATTGCTTGAGCCCAGGAGTTCGAGACCAGCCTGGGTCACAGGGCAAGACCCTGTCTCAAAAACAACAACAACAAAAACTCAGAAAAATTTATAATGGAGGAAGAAAAATTTTTAAATAAAACATATTACTGAAAAACTACTCAGAATGATGATTCAAGAAGCTAGTCTATCCATAAAATAGTAATAGGATGCTATAAAAAAGAGTCAAGGAAAATAGTTCTTGGAAATTGAAAACATAATACCTGTAATATTGAAAGGTTGATAATAAAGATGGCTAAAGTAGCCTGGCTCAGTGGCACGAGCGTCTAATCCCAGCACTTTGGGAGACCAAGGCGGGAAGATTCCTTGAGGCCAGGAACTCTAGACTAGCTGGGCAACATAACAAGACCCTGTCTCCACAAACAGTTAAAAAATTAGCTGGGTGTGGCATGCACCTGTATCCTCAGCTACTCGAGAATTTGACTCTGGAAATGTTTTTCTACTGAGGGGCTCAGTTGTTGTGACATTGGAACCTTAGAGAATAAAGGGTAATCAGACCTCACCACCTGGTTCTAGATAGACACAGTTAGGATAATGTAAATGGTTATTGGTTTGGAACATTTAGAATCAACCTGTGAACAAATCACAGGAGACTTGGCTGTGTTTAAGGAATGCAGTATAAATGTCATCAACCTTGACGTCATATAGATAGAGGTTCAGGTGATGAGGTTGGGAGGTGAAGTTGCAGCCAAGGTATGAACACTTATGTCTTCATCTCAGTGAGCGGGCAGACATGGGAAACTGTCTACAATTGATGGAACAAGAAATGGAGATTTAAGGTGTGAAGACATGAAGAAGGCCAGTGAAGGAAATGAGAATCATGAAATTGCTATACTGGGAGGAGGCGGGAAAGGGACGTGGGAGTCATATAAGTTAGCTAAATTCTCTATCACTCGAGGAAATCAATAAATAAGGCCTAAAATCGGTAAATCAAGATATAAAAGTAGAAGTTGATTATTTAGTGCTGTGGAGATGCCAACCGAAAGAAAAACAGTAACATATTAAGAATCATTGCCTCGGCTGGGCATGGCGGTTCATGCCTCTAATCCCAGCACTTTGGGAGGCCGAGGTTGGTGGATCACCTGAGGTCAGGAGGTCGAGATCAGCCTGGCCAACATGGTGAAACCCCATCTCTACTAAAAATGCAAAAATTAGCTGGGCATGGTGGTGGGCACCTGTAATCCCAGCTACTCTGGAGGCTGAGGCAGGAGAATCGCTTGAACCCAGGAGGCAGAGGTTTCAGTGAGTCGAGATTGCGCCATTGCACTCCAGCCTGAGTGACAAGAGCAAAACTCCGTCTAGAAACAAAAACAAAAACAAAAACAAAAAACCTTGCCTCAAGACAGCAAAATTAAGATAGGAAAGGGTAGAGTCCAAGATTGTTGCTTTGCAGTTCTAAGTTTTTCTGTACTAATTTAACCACAGGCATTTTACATTTATAAAAATTTGAACAATTGTATTTGTAAAAAATAAATCTCAAAAACGAAGAGCTATGTGGGACATGTAAAGGATGAAAGTGAGACAAAAGAAGACTATAGTAATCATATTAATTACAAGGGAATCTGGGATCACCACCCACTGTTCGACTGCTTAATTATGGCCACAGTGAAGCCCCCCAAGATTCTTGATTGAGGGCCATGCGGCAGTTCAGCATGGAAACACACAGAGCACACAAACTCTCTGGGAAGAACTAGGGCAGCCACCACGGAGCTTAGAACCCTAGAGCAAAACCCTGCTCATTTTGGCCTTAGGGATCCCCTAACAATGGCTGTGAAGGGAAACTTGATGGTCAGAAAGTCCCTTTGCCCATATTCAGAGCTTCTAATCGGCCTTTCTATCCCTCGTTCTTTAGGCTGGCCAGGAGACTGGGGCAGAATACTAGTGAACAGGTCCAGTATAATGAGATAGTAACATAACAACCAATCCCTAATTAATGTCAGAGGGCATATCTCCCACTGCCTGACATCTCAGGCACCTACCTCTTGCCCACTTCACCCACAGTCAGTGCAAATGGAGCATCAACTTGACTGCTGTGTAAGGGAACCCAGGAAAAAGGACCATTTTGCCAGTGACCCCAATTCTATTTGAGTGTAACCACCCACTGCTGGGGATTGAGGCTGTTGCTGGAACTGTCCCAGGTTTTACTACTTCATTGCAATTTCCTGGCAGCCCTGCTCCAAGGCTAGATGAAATCTTCACTCTTGCCAGAGCCATTCTCAATAAACATTTGCTGAAGAAATGCTTGCTACCTGAATGAATGATCAGAAGCCAGAAAAATCAGCTTTCAAGAGGAGCTTAGGAACAAGCAGGTCAGCAATTGGAGGTTGGGGGAAGGCTGGGAACTTGAGGTGGGTACCTTGGGGAAATAGGGAGGTACAGATAACAACTGCATTCTCCCAGTCTTTTCCTTCCTTCTCCTCCTCCTCCACTCCCTACTCCTGCTTCCCTACTTCCCCTTCTCCCTATCCCCTTCTCCCTATCCCCTTCTCCTTCTTCTCCTTTTTTTTTGTTCTTGTTGTCATTCCTTAACCCTCTTCATTTTTCCTTCCTTTCTTGTCTTCCCTTGCCCCTGGCCTGGGCTGTGAAGCCTCCTTGAAGATCACCCCTCCTGCTCACTAGTTTTCCTCTGTGTTTGCAATTTACATGCATTTGCCCCTCCCGTGTACATAATGCTAATGCTTTACTATATTTGCATAATGCTCCTAGACTTTCCTTCTGGTCGTTTCCCCTCCAGACTATCTTTTTTTTTTTTTTTCTCCTTTTCTTTTAGGAATTCCCATAGAGGGAGGACTTGTTCCATCCTCCCTTCTCCCCGTTAGCTCCTCCCCACCACTCCCCAAGGTTAGATGTTTCATAGTGATAGTAGCATATGTCACCAAGCTCTTCTGCCACTGGAAGCTTTTTCACCCTCCCTTACCCCATTTGAGCACTCTGAGTGAGATTAGTTCTGCAATAATGCCATGCTTTAAGCAGAATCACTGTAGGCAGTGTGCAACCTGGGAAGAACTTCCTGTTCTCCTTTAGTATTGTAGTTGAACCTCTGAACTATATATAGTTGAACCTCTTCTTTAAAATCTTACAAATAAGAAAACAATGTAGCATATTTATTTTATAAATTAAAAAATACAGCATAACAACTATTTACGTAGCATTTACATTGTAGTAGGTATATAATTAATCTAGAGATGATTTAAAGTACATAGGAGGATGTGTATAGGTTATACACAAATACCATCCATTTTCTATAAGGGACTTGAGCATCTGGGGATTTTGATATCTGAGGGTGTCCTGAAACCAATCCTTCTGCTATATGCCACAGATATGGAGAAACACTGTATTTAAAAGCCAAGAAAATGGTTACAGGAAAGAAAATGGTTACAGGACGATAGGCTGTTTTCATTGATACATCAGCAATTGCATCAAGGCAGTAACTCTAAAAGGGGGGCATATTCCATGATAAACAGAAACACATAACCTCTTTTTGCTATTCTAAATCAAAAAGCAATGATGTTTTTCTTTCCAAAAGCATAAAAATGGAGTTGAAACAAGAATTTCCCTGGGGAACTTCTGATTGTCATTTCCTACAGAGAAAACCAAATATTGAAATGCATAGTTCCTTTTAAAGAGTTAAATAGCTTAGCTCGTGTATAAATAAAGCAAATCATCACTATTTTAGAAACTAAGAGCCTATGAAACTACAATTTTAAAAGCTCAAACACAACTCAGTAATTTTATTATAAAATTTGCATTCTGACCTGGTACAAATGTAAAAGGAATTTAAAAGCATCTTCAAATTGTAGAGAGCCAGGGAGATGTAAGTATCATAGTATAGTTATATAATCTGGTGTCAAATGGAGATCAAATATAATAAGCCTAGTATCTACCCCTAATTTTAAAGTGCTACCCTTTGATACTATATTTAACTTAGGACAAATGGAAACACTGCCATCAATTTCGGAAGCCTTTCCAACAGAACTGCCAGAGCTTTCAGGCTTCTTTGATGGGACAACGATGTGGCCAAGAAGTGGAAAGATCCCTGTACATCGGGGTCTAGACACAGATGTGGCACTAAAGTGCTGTGAGGCCTGGGAGAAATCACCTAATTGCTCAGGCCTCAGTTTCCTCCATAGAGGTGGGAGGAGTGGATATTGGGCCAGATCTTAACGTTTTATCATCACAGATGGCTTTGGGAATTTAATGAAAGCTATGGGCCTATCCACCCCCACCCTTTTAGGGAAAAGACACCTTGATACATACACAGAATATTTTACATGCAATTTCAGGGTCTCATTTTCTGGCCATTAATGCCCCACAGGGACCATCAAGGGCTTGTAGAGCTACATCATCTGTCTGGTCCCTCATTCTCTCTCCTATGCCTGTGTACTGGGCCTCCTCAGTTTAACTGTGACCCAGGCTGGGCCACATCTTTCACTCTTTTGAGAACTCCATGATAGTGTTAAGGTTGAAAATATCCTTGGTAAAATCTTATCAAGTTTAAGGACCAGGAGTGGTGGCTCACACTTTTGGAAGGCCAAGGCGGACAAAAATCTTGTTGAATTTAATGCACATAAATATTCACCTGCCTTCATGTATCTCCTGTTTTTGCTGAACTGTATTCTAAAGAGATAGAATCTAAGAATCCCAAGGAAGGAAAGTTCAGATCTCACATTCAGACTGAGTGAGCCTTCCTTGCAGACAAATTGAGTTATGTTCAACCCTAAAAAAATAAAAATCATATATATATTTTTTGAGGCAGAGTCTCACTCTGTCTCCCAGGCTGGAGTGCAGTGGTGCGATTTCGGCTCACTGTATCCACCGCCTCCTGGGTTCAAGCAATTCTCGTGCCTCAGCCTCCCGAGTAGCTGGGATTACAGGTGAATGCCAACATTCCTGGCTAATTTTTGTATTTTTAGTAGAGATGGGATTTCACCATGTTGGCCAGGCTGGTATCAAACTCCTGACCTCAAGTGATCCACCTGCATCAGCCTCCCAAAGTGCTGGGATTACAGGAATGAGTCACTGTGCCCAGCCAAAAATCATATTTATAATAGCCATTTCTGAGAGGTCTGTCTACTCCTGCACAAAGAGTTTATATAGCTTTAGGTGAGTCCACTTTTTCATTCAGAGTAGCATTTATTGAGTGCTTGTCATATTCTGAGCCCTGGAGTAGCACTGGGAATCCTAAGATAAATGAGATACGGTCCTGGATTCAAACAGCAGCTAGCGGAGTGCGAGAATATGATGAGAAAATTACACAAGGACTGTTTATTGCTTGGAATCGTGCATGTGCAATGGAGAGCACCCACCACTGCCTGAGACAGGCATCAGGGAGGCCTCAAATATTTTTTAAAGGATGAGTTAGAATTTTCCAGGCAGCAGGAGAAGAACCTCTCAGACAGATGGCTGTGTAAGAGCAAGCGGTTGTTAGTACAGCCTGGGTGAGGTGTGGCTAGAGCTTAGCCATGTGTGAGGTCGTGCTAGGAGGATGGGAGGACTATAAAGGGTCCCTACACATTTTGCAAGTAAATGGCATTTTAAAAATCTCATTACACATGACATATAGGGGGACAAGAACTTACTGAAGGATTTTCACCAGAGTAGAGTGATATAACTGGTATTTTGGAAAGATGGTGTGAAGAATGGACTGGAGATGGGGAGGCTGGAGCAGGTTAACACACTTTACACACATTTCTTTGTAGATCCCCTTGAGGAAAATATCCACTTGCCTGAGCACTATGCTTATACTTCAATTTTTGATGCTGACAAGCCTTTTTGTGCTAATTGGTAACCAGGGTTTGCTAGGAGGCATCTGACCTCATATCCATCCACTATGATTGGTTGGTTTTTATCCCTGGTCTTGATAAGATATCACATAAGCTTTTATGCCTCACATTTGTGCCCACAAATATGTTTTAACTAATTGGTATAAAAGAGCTTGCAAATATATTGTGAATGTCAGCTTCAGTTAGCCTTAATTTGCCACCTCTGAAATGGTGGCCTGGGTACCACAGATGCTATGGGTTGGCTCAAATGTTTTAACACTTTAAACACTTTATTTCACTGGGCAAAACTTGACAGTTTTCTATCTTATAGAATTAGGAATGCTATTTATATATTACCAAGAGGATGCTCACTACATTGCCTCACCTTATTAGTTCTTTCATTCCACAAATATACACTGGGCCCCTACTATATTTCAGGCAATGTTCCAGGCACAGTGGACACACTGTTATGTAAGACAAAAAAGGTCCTTTATCAGGTGACAAGTGCCAAAGAGAATTCAAGTAGGTGATGGAATGGCGAGTGCCTCAGGGTGATACTCATGAAAGAGCCATCCATGCAAACTGTTGGGAGGAGCACTGTAGGAAGAGGGAATAAGTAGCTGGTGCAAAGATTTAGGCTGCTCCCTTGTGGCTTGCATTCATTTCTGTTTATTTTGCCTTAAGACTGTTATGACAACCATACTCTATGCATTGGGAAATAATCTGTGGCTTCATAGAGAAATGCATTCATCCCTCAATGGTTTAGTATAACTAGTCCAAAATTTTTGCTCATAAGCCTGGACTGGTATTGTCAATCAACCATTAATTATTGTTAAAGGAGTAATTTCATAAAGAAATTTATAATAAAGTGCTTTGTATTGCCACATGTCAATGCTCAGGCATGTCTCCACTAGAAAGAATGAGAAGCCATCAAATGATTGCCCGTTTAGGTGGAATCGCTGTGCACGTGCAGGAATGTTGCAATAGTGGCTCAGATACAGCCAGTAGCTCCTCTAAGGGTGAGGTGATTTTCTGAAATAGTAAACCTTTCTAGACAAATTTTGAAACAAAACAAAGTACATCCTTTTCTACATTGACACAGTCATTGCATTCCTGGAAAATTCCATGTCAGTACTTTGTATTTAATATATAATATTGTGTAATGATCCAGGCTCAGATAATGATTGACAGGCAAAATGAAGGACCTTCTCACTATAGTGGGATATCTAGCATTCCCGACCCTGCCTGCTAAATGCCAGTTGCAGCCCCTCTTTCCAATCATTTCAACAATAAAAATTGCTCCCATGAAAGTCCAAGCACTCCTCAGGAATGAGAACCACTGAGCCACTGGAAGGAGTTTAGATTTCTTCAAAGTACTATGGGAATCCACCGGAAGATTTTATTCTGGGAAGTAACATAAACTGATTTGCATTTTTCAGAGTGCTCTGGATGCCATGTGAAGAAGTGATGGTAGCGGGGCAAGAGTGGTGGCAGGGAGACTTTGGCAACAGATAACTAGCCTCAGGCAAGGCAGCAGGGAAGGAGCAGAGATGGAAAGAAATTCATAGATTAAGGATGTTTTCAGGGTGGAGGCAACAGGTTTTACTGATGGTATTGATGTGAGATGAGAAAAGATTTTTGGCTTTAGCAACTGAGTGAATGATACATACCTTTATGGAACCCATGAGAAATCCATGGCTTTTGTCTTCTTAATGTTTTTAAATGTAACACGGCCCACACTGAACTCATGATCCCCATGCCACTCCCAAGTTTGAGAGACAGCCATATGGAGATGTCAAGTTAGATATATGAGTTCCTGTGAGATGCTCTGGCTGGAGACGCATCTGGGAGTCAATGGTACACAGAAGGCATCCAAAACCGTGGGACTGGAGATGTGAGGTCACCTTGGGAGATTGGGTGGATGGAGGAGAGAAAGGCGGCCAGGACAGAGCCTCGGGGACCTTCAACACTATTAAATGAGGCACTCTCTTCTATTAATTACTCCATTAAGAGAAAGACTGAGGTTTTTAACATTAATCTTAATGGGAATACTCAATGATTGATGACACCAGTTTTGGCTTATGAACAGAAATTTTGGAACTAATTATACTCATTTATCAAAGCATGGGATGGACTTCTTCATGAATTTCAAATTATTTCCCAATCATAGAGTATGGATATCATAATAATCTTATGATACCAAAGTAGTAATTAATGTTTGGATTAAGAGCAGGCTACATAAGGGAGGTCTTGGACTTATGTTCTCATGAAAAATTACAGATAAAGTCCATTAATCAGTATTCATTGGTCACCCACAGAATAGGCCGTGAAATTTTTCAGTTTAAAAATTACTTTCACATTTTCTAAGGGAATTTGATAGTTCAATTTTCTAAATTAAAAAAAAATTTAACAGCCTTATTGAGGTATAACCCTCATACCATACAATTTTAATCTTTAATTTGAAGTGGTTACAGTGTATTTTCAAATAGACATATGTAAGTTAGAAACTAAATTACCCTGCCAGCTTAACAAAACATAAAACAGCAATTACTGTTTATTGGGCATCAACTTAGGTGACAGGTATTATAAGCAGCATTTAATCAATCCCAATCCTCCCAGCATCCCTGAAGAGTATATCTTCCATTTTACAGAGAGAAAATCCCACCTCAAAGGATCCGGAGAACTGGCCAGAGATCACCCCAGAAGAGAGTACAGGAGCCAGGATTTGGACGCAGGTCTCTCTGACTCAAATCCTTTTCTCTTTCCCTTACTTCATCCTCCCCGTCGTCTCCTGAAAAATAGAAGCTGGAGTCTGGAATACACACAGAAAACCCTCCACCCATTTTAAGGATACATCAAGATCAAAACTCATTGATACTGTAATCTTACTAGTTTGAACTTTAAAACATTTTACTGCCATTTGGGGACTGGCTTCAAAGAAATGTTTTAGTGGTGTTACGTTTAATGCTTTGTGTTTATGTAGAATTACATATCCTATAAATGTTACGTTGGCTTATCTTGTCTCCTCCCTCTCAAAAGGACCTATGCCAGTTTAAGCTTCTAAATATATTTAGTTGTGGGTAGGAAAATTAGTAGGGACATGAGTTAATGGATTTTACTAGGTACAAGTAAGTTAATATATGCTGACTGGTAAGGGTAGAATCTGCTGTGTACATAGGCAGACACACAGGGCAAAGTGGCTACCAGTTCACCTATTTATGAATCATACACTTCCAGAAGTAGAAGAGGAGACTTTGATGTCCTGACCAAAGGAGACAAAATTACACTACCAAAATAAATCCTTGCCTACAAAGGACTAAAGAAGTATATGGGATGTGGAACTCTACAGAAAGAGAATGTCCAAAGTCATGGTGAAGCCACATACTGACTGTAAATTCCTGGTGGGGTGAAAGGATGACTAGCATGTGATTTCAGCAGCAACAGTGGGATGTGGGTGACAGTAAGAACTGAAGAATAGCTAGAATCTTTTTTTTTCTTTATCATTATTATTATTATTATTATTATAATACTTTAGGCTCTATGGTACATGTGCGCAATGTGCAGGTAAGTTACATATGTATACATGTGCCATGCTGGTGCGCTGCACCCACCAACTCGTCATCTAGCATTAGGTATATCTCCCAATGCTATCTCTCCCCTCTCCCCCCACCCCACAACAGTCCCCGAAGTGTGATGTTCCCCTTCCTGTGTCCATGTGTTCTCATTGTTCAATTCCCACCTATGAGTGAGAATATGCGGTGTTTGGTTTTTTGTTCTTGCGATAGTTTACTGAGAATGATGATTTCCAATTTCATCCGTGTCCCTACAAAGGACATGAACTCAACATTTTTTATGGCTGCATAGTATTCCATGGTGTATATGTGCCACATTTTCTTAATCCAGTCTATCATTGTTGGACATTTGGGTTGGTTCCAAGTCTTTGCTACTGTGAATAATGCTGCAATAAACATACGTGTGCATGTGTCTTTATAGCAGCATTATTTATAGTCCTTTGGGTATATACCCAGTAATGGGATGGCTGGGTCAAATGGAATTTCTAGTTCTAGATCCCTGAGGAATCGCCACACTGACTTCCACAATGGTTGAACTAGTTTACAGTCCCACCAACAGTGTAAAAGTGTTCCTATTTCTCCACATCCTCTCCAGCACCTGTTGTTTCCTGACTTTTTAATGATTGCCATTCTAACTGGTGTGAGATGGTATCTCATTGTGGTTTTGATTTGCATTTCTCTGATGGCCAGTGATGGTGAGCATTTTTTCATGTGTTTTTTGGCTTCATAAATGTCTTCTTTTGAGAAGTGTCTGTTCATGTCCTTCGCCCACTTTTTGATGGGGTTGTTTGTTTTTTTCTTGTAAATTTGTTGGAGTTCATTGTAGATTCTGGATATTAGCCCTTTGTCAGATGAGTAGGTTGCGAAAATTTTCTCCCATTTTGTAGGTTGCCTGTTCACTCTGATGGTAGTTTCCTTTGCTGTGCAGAAGCTCTTTAGTTTAATTAGATCCCATTTGTCAATGTTGGCTTTTGTTGCCATTGCTTTTGGTGTTTTAGACATGAAGTCCTTGCCCATGCCTATGTCCTGAATGGTAATGCCTAGGTTTTCTTCTAGGGTTTTTATGGTTTTAGGTCTAACATTTAAGTCTTTAATCCATCTTGAATTGATTTTTGTATAAGGTGTAAGGAAGGGATCCAGTTTCAGTTTTCTTCTAGGGTTTTTATGGTTTTAGGTCTAACATTTAAGTCTTTAATCCATCTTGAATTGATTTTTGTATAAGGTGTAAGGAAGGGATCCAGTTTCAGCTTTCTACATATGGCTAGCCAGTTTTCCCAGCACCATTTATTAAATAGGGAATCCTTTCCCCATTGCTTGTTTTTCTCAGGTTTGTCAAAGATCACATAGTTATAGATATGTGGCATTATTTCTGACGGCTCTGTTCTGTTCCATTGATCTATATCTCTGTTTTGGTACCAGTACCATGCTGTTTTTGTTACTGTAGCCTTGTAGTATAGTTTGAAGTCAGGTAGTGTGATGCCTCCAGCTTTGTTCTTTTGGCTTAGGATTGACTTGGCGATGCGGGCTCTTTTTTGGTTCCATATGAACTTTAAAGTAGTTTTTTCCAATTCTGTGAAGAAAGTCATTGGTAACTTGATGGGGATGGCATTGAATCTGTAAATTACCTTGGGAAAGATGGCCATTTTCATGATATTGATTCTTCTTACCCATGAGCATGGAATGTTCTCCCATTTGTTTGTATCCTCTTTTATTTCCTTGAGCAGTGTTTTGTAGTTCTCCTTGAAGAGGTCCTTCACATCCCTAGTAAGTTGGATTCCTAGGTATTTTATTCTCTTTGAAGCAATTGTGAATGGGAGTTCACTCATGATTTGGCTCTCTGTTTGTCTGTTATTGGTGTATAAGAATGCTTGTGATTTTTGTACATTGATTTTGTATCCTGATACTTTGCTGAAGTTGCTTATCAGCTTAAGGAGATTTTGGGCTGAGACGATGGGGTTTTCTAGATATACAATCATGTCATCTGCAAACAGGGACAATTTGACTTCCTCTTTTCCTAATTGAATACCCTTTATTTCCTTCTCTTGCCTAATTGCCCTGGCCAGAACTTCCAACACTATGTTGAATAGAAGTGGTGAGAGAGGGCATCCCTGTTTTGTGCCAGTTTTCAAAGGGAATGCTTCCAGTTTTTGCCCATTCAGTATGATATTGGCTGTGGGTTTGTCATAAATAGCTCTTATTATTTTGAGATACGTCCCATCAATACCTAATTTATTGAGAGTTTTTAGCATGAAGGGTTGTTGAATTTTGTCAAAGGCCTTTTCTGCATCTATTGAGATAATCATGTGGTTTTTGTCTTTGGTTCTGTTTATATGCTGGATTACATTTATTGATTTGCGTATATTGAACCAGCCTTGCATCCCAGGGATGAAGCCCACTTGATCATGGTGGATAAGCTTTTTGATGTGCTGCTGGATTCTGTTTGCCAGTATTTTATTGAGGATTTTTGCATCAATGTTCATCAAGGATATTGGTCTAAAATTCTCTTTTTTTGTTGTGTCTCTGCCAGGCTTTGGTATCAGGATGATGCTGGCCTCATAAAATGAGTTAGGGAGGATTCCCTCTTTTTCTATTGATTGGAATAGTTTCAGAAGGAATGGTACCAGCTCCTCCTTGTACCTCTGGTAGAATTCGGCTGTGAACCCATCTGGTCCTGGACTGTTTTTGGTTGGTAAGCTATTGATTATTGCCACAATTTCAGCTCCTGTTATTGGTCTATTCAGAGATTCAACTTCTTCCTGGTTTAGTCTTGGAAGGGTGTATGTGTTGAGGAATTTATCCATTTCTTCTAGATTTTCTAGTTTATTTGCGTAGAGGTGTTTGTAATATTCTCTGATGGTAGTTTGTATTTCTGTGGGATTGGTGGTGATATCCCCTTTATCATTTTTTATTGCATCTATTTGATTCTTCTCTCTTTTTTTCTTTATTAATCTTGCTAGCGGTCTATCAATTTTGTTGATCCTTTCAAAAAACCAGCTCCTGGGTTCATTTATTTTTGAAGGGTTTTTTGTGTCTCTATTTCCTTCAGTTCTGCTCTGATTTTAGTTATTTCTTGCCTTCTGCTAGCTTTTGAATGTGTTTGCTCTTGCTTTTCTAGTTCTTTTAATTGTGATGTTAGGGTGTCAATTTTGGATCTTTCCTGCTTTCTCTTGTGGGCATTTAGTGCTATAAATTTCCCTCTACACACTGCTTTGAATGCATCCCAGAGATTCTGGTATGTTGTGTCTTGGTTCTCGTTGGTTTCAAAGAACATCTTTATTTCTGCCTTCATTTCGTTATGTACCCAGTAGTCATTCAGGAGCAGGTTGTTCAGTTTCCACGTAGTTGAGCGGTTTTGAGTGAGATTCTTAATCCTGAGTTCTAGCTTGATTGCACTGTGATCTGAGAGATAGTTTGTTATAATTTCTGTTCTTTTACATTTATTGAGGAGAGCTTTACTTCCAAGTATATGGTCAATTTTGGAATAGGTGTGGTGTGGTGCTGAAAAAAATGTATATTCTGTTGATTTGGGGTGGAGAGTTCTGTAGATGTCTATTAGGTCTGCTTGGTGCAGAGCTGAGTTCAATTCCTGGGTATCCTTGTTGACTTTCTGTCTCGTTGATCTGTCTAATGTTGACAGTGGGGTGTTAAAGTCTCCCATTATTAATGTGTGGGAGTCTAAGTCTCTTTGTAGGTCACTCAGGACTTGCTTTATGAATCTGGGTGCTCCTGTATTGGGTGCATATATATTTAGGATAGTTAGCTCTTCTTGTTGAATTAATCCCTTTACCATTATGTAATGGCCTTCTTTGTCTCTTTTGATCTTTGTCGGTTTAAAGTCTGTTTTATCAGAGACTAGGATTGCAACCCCTGCCTTTTTTTGTTTTCCATTTGCTTGGTAGATCTTCCTCCATCCTTTTATTCTGAGCCTATGTGTGTCTCTGCACGTGAGATGGGTTTCCTGAATACAGCACACTGATGGGTCTTGAGTCTTTATCCAATTTGCCAGTCTGTGTCTTTTAATTGGAGCATTTAGTCCATTTACATTTAAATTTAATATTGTTATGTGTGAATCTGATCCTGTCATTATGATGTTAGCTGGTTATTTTGCTCGTTAGTTGATGCAGTCTCTTCCTAGTCTTGATGGTCTTTACATTTCGGTATGATGTTGCAGTGGCTGGTACCGGTTGTGCCTTTCCATGTTTAGCACTTCCTTCAGGAGCTCTTTTAGGGCAGGCCTGGTGGTGACAAAATCTGTCAGCATTTGCTTGTCTGTAAAGTATTTTATTTCTCCTTCACTTATGAAGCTTGGTTTGGCAGGATATGAAATTCTGGGTTGAAAATTCTTTTCTTTAAGAATGTTGAATATTGGCCCCCACTCTCTTCTGGCTTGTAGGGTTTCTGCCGAGAGATCCGCTGTTAGTCTGATGGGCTTCCCTTTGATGGTAACCCGACCTTTCTCTCTGGCTGCCCTTAACATTTTTTCCTTCATTTCAACTTTGGTGAATCTGACAATTATGTGTCTTGGAGTTGCTCTTCTCGAGGAGTATCTTTGTGGCGTTCTCTGTATTTCCTGAATCTGAATGTTGGCCTGCCTTGCTAGATTGGGGAAGTTCTCCTGGATAATATCCTGCAGAGTGTTTTCCAACTTGGTTCCATTCTCCCCGTCACTTTCAGGTACACCAATCAGATGTAGATTTGGTCTTTTCACATAGTCCCACATTTCTTGGAGGCTTTGCTCGTTTCTTTTTATTCTTTTTTCTCTAAACTTCCCTTCTCGCTTCATTTCATTCATTTCATCTTCCAGGGCTGATACCCTTTCTTCCATTTGATCGCATTGGCTCCTGAGGCTTCTGCATTCTTCACGTAATTCTCGAGCCTTGGTTTTCAGCTCCATCAGCTCCTTTAAGCACTTCTCTGTATTAGTTATTCTAGTTATACATTCTTCTAAATTTTTTTCAAAGTTTTCAACTTCTTTGCCTTTGGTTTGAATATCCTCCCGTAGCTTGGAGTAATTTGATCGTCTGAAGCCTTCTTCTCTCAGCTCGTCAAAGTCATTCTCCGTCCAGCTTTGTTCCGTTGCTGGTGAGGAACTGTGTTCCTTTGGAGGAGGAGAGGTACTCTGCTTTTTAGAGTTTCCAGTTTTTCTGCTCTGTTTTTTCCCCATCTTTGTGGTTTTATCTACTTTTGGTCTTTGATGATGGTGATGTACAGATGGGTTTTTGGTGTGGATGTCCTTTCTGTTAGTTTTCCTTCTAACAGACAGGACCCTCAGCTGCAGGTCTGTTGGAGTACCTGGCCGGCCGTGTGAGGTGTCAGTCTGCCCCTGCTTGGGGGTGCCTCCCAGTTAGGCTGCTCGGGGGTCAGGGGTCAGGGACCCACTTGAGGAGGCAGTCAGCCCATTCTCAGATCTCCAGCTGCGTGCTGGGAGAACCACTGCTCTCCTCAAAGCTGTCAGACAGGGACATTTAATTCTGCAGAGGTTACTGCTGTCTTTTTGTTTGTCTGTGCCCTGCCCCCAGAGGTGGAGCCTACAGAGGCAGGCAGGCCTCCTTGAGCTGTGGTGGGCTCCACCCAGTTCAAGCTTCCAGGCTGCTTTGTTTACCTAAGCGAGCCTGGGCAATGGCGGGCGCCCCTCCCCCAGCCTGGCTGCCGACTTGCTGTTTGATCTCAGACTGCTGTGCTAGCAATCAGCGAGACTCCGTGGGCGTAGGACCCTGTGAGCCAGGTGCGGGCTATACTCTCCTTGGGCACTGTTTCCTAAGCCCGTCGGAAAAGCACAGTATCCGGGTGGGAGTGGCCCGATTTTCCAGGTGCCATCTGTCACCCCTGGAAAGGGAACTCCCTGACCCCTTGCGCTTCCCGAGTGAGGCAATGCCTCGCCCCTGCTTCGGCTGGCGCACGGTGCACTCACCCACTGACCTGCGCCCACTGTCTGGCACTCCCTAGTGAGATGAACACGGTACCTCAGATGGAAATGCAGAAATCACCCGTCTTCTGCGTCGCTCGCGCTGGGAGCTGTAGACCGGAGCTGTTCCTATTCGGCCATCTTGGCTCCTCCCCAGCTAGAATCTTTTGAGGTCAGCAGTGCTCTGAGGCTGAGGATGGGAGTCACGGGTCTGAGATCAGATGTAGAAATAATTCAAGGTAGTATAACTGTGGATGGAACCAAGAATAAATAAATTATTTTATTATTGGGAATGACAGCAGCTGACTAGTCTGTAAATTAAAGGTGGGGTAGGGAATGATGTAAATGAAAATTTACATTTGTAAGTACCCTGAGAGTAATATTATTAGCAAATAGGATAAAACTTGCAAAATAGTCACATCATTATCTTCAAGTCAGGAATCTACGGATGAGATTCCTGTTGGAAGCATTAGGGGAAGATTGGCAGGGTCTATTTTACTAACATCAGCTATACACATACTGAGCACTGCTTTTTTTTTCTTTATTTAATCTGAAGATTTTTTTTTTATACTTTAAGTTCTAGGGTACATGTGCACAATGTGCAGGTTTGTTACATAGTTTACATGTGCCATGTTGGTTTGCTGCACCCATCAACTGGTTATTAGAAATACATTAGGTATTTCTCCTAATGCTATCTCTCCCCCAGCCCTCCACCCGCTGACAGGCCCCGGTGTGTGATGTTCCCCGCCCTGTGTCCAGGTGTTCTCATTGTTCAATTCCCACCTATAAGTGAGAACATGCGGTGTTTGATTTTCTGTCCTTGTGATAGTTTGCTGAGAATGATGGTTTCCACCTTCATCCATGTCCCTGCAAAGGAGATGAACTCATCCTTTTTCATGGCTGCATACTATTCCATGGTGTGCATGTGCTACATTTTCTTAATCCAGTCTATCACTGATGGGCATTTAGGTTGGTTCCAAGTCTTTGTTTTTGTGAATAGTGCCACAATAAACATACGTGTGCATGTGTCTTTATAGCAGCATGATTTATAATCCTTTGGGTATATACCCAGTAATGGGATGGCTGGGTCAAATGGTATTTCTAGCTCTAGATCCTTGAGGAATTGCCACACTGTCTTCCACAATGGTTGAACTAATTTACACTCCCACCAACAATGTAAAAGCATTCCTATTTCTCCACATCCTCTCCAGCATCTGTTGTTTCCCAACTTTTTAATGATTGCCATTCTAACTGGCATGAGATGATATCTCATTGTGGTTTTGATTTGCATTTCTCTGATGACCAGTGATGATGAGCATTTTTTCATGTGTCTGTTGGCTGCATAAATGTCTTCTTTTGAGAAGTGTCAGTTCATATCCTTTGCCCACTTTTTGATGGGGTTGTTTGTTTTTTTTCTTGTAAATTTGTTTAAGTTCTATGTAGATTGTGGATATTAGCCTTTTGTCAGATGGGTAGATTGTAAAAATTTTTTCCCATTCTGCAGGTTGCCTGTTCACTCTGATGGTAGTTTCTTTTGCCGTGCAGAAGCTCTTTAGTTTAATTAGATCCCATTTGTCTATTTTGGCTTTTGTTGCCATTGCTTTTGGTGTTTTAGTCAAGAAGTCCTTGCCCATGCCTATGGCCTGAATGGTATTGCCTAGGTTTTCTTCCAGCATTTTTATGGTTTTAGGTCTAACATTTAAGTCTTTAATCCATCTTGAATTAATTTTTTATAAGGTATAAAGAAGGGATCCAGTTTCAGCTTTCTACATATGGCTAGCCAGTTTGTCCAGCACCATTTATTAAATAGGGAATCCTTTCCCCATTTCTTGTTTTTGTCAGGTTTGTCATAGATCAGATGGTTGTAGATGTGTGGTGT
Source organism: Pongo pygmaeus (assembly GCF_028885625.2). NCBI lineage: Eukaryota > Metazoa > Chordata > Mammalia > Primates > Hominidae > Pongo > Pongo pygmaeus. The sequence goes on along the minus strand of NC_072376.2, from coordinate 158,458,757 downwards.
TATTTCTGAGGCCTCTGTTCTGTTCCATTGATCTATATCTCTGTTTCGGTATGAGTACCATGCTGTTTTGGTTACTGTAGCCTTGTAGCATAGTTTGAAGTCAGGTAGCGTGATGCCTCCAGCTTTGTTCTTTTGTCTTAGGATTGTCTTGGCAATGCAGGCTCTTTCTGGTTCCATATGAACTTTAAAGTAGTTTTTTCCAATTCTGTTTAGAAAGTCATTGGTAGCTTGATGCGGATGGCAGTGAATCTATAAATTACCTTAGGCAGTATGGCCATTTTCACAATATTGATTCTTCCTATCCATGAGCATGGAATGTTCTTCTATTTCTTTGTGTCCTCTTTTATTTCGTTGAGCAGTGGTTTGTAGTTCTCCTTGAAGAGGTCCTTCACATCCCTTGTAAGTTGGATTCCTAGGTATTTTATTCTCTTTGTAGCAATTGTGAATGTGTGTTCACTCATGATTTGGCTCTCTGTTTGTCTTTTTTTGGTGTATAGGAATGCTTGTGATTTTTGCACATTGATTTTGTATCCTGAGACTTTGCTGAAGTTGCTTATCAGCTTAAGGAGATTTTGGGCTGACACGATGGAGTTTTCTAAATATACAATCATGTCATCTGCAAACAGGGACAATTTGACTTCCTCTTTTCCTAATTGAATATCCTTTATTTCTTTCTCCTATCTGATTGCCCTGGCCAGACCTTCCAACGCTGTGTTGAATAGGAGTGGTGAGAGAGGGCATCCTTGCCTTGTGCTGGTTTTCAAAGGGAATGCTTCCAGTTTTTGCCCATTCAGTATGATATTGGCTGTGGGTTTTTTGTTGTTGTTGTTGCTGTTGTTGTTGTTTTTATTATTATTATACTTAAGTTTTAGGCTACATGTGCACAATGTGCAGGTTAGTTACATATGTATACATGTGCCATGCTAGTGTGCTGCACCCATTAACTTGTCATTTAGCATTAGGTGTATCTCCTAATGCTATCCCTCCCCCATCCCCCCACCCCACAACAGTCCCCAGAGTGTGATGTTCCCCTTCCTGTGTCCATGTGTTCTCATTGTTCAATTCCCACCTATGAGTGAGAACATGCGGTGTTTGGTTTTTTGTTCTTGGGAAAGTTTACTGAGAATGATTTCCAATTTCATCCATGTCCCTACAAAGGACATGAACTCATCATTTTTTATGGCTGCATAGTATTCCATTGTGTATATGTGCCACATTTTCTTAATCCAGTCTATCATTGTTGGACATTTGGGTTGGTTCCAAGTCTTTGCTATTGTGAGTGGTGCCTCAATAAACATATGTGTGCATGTGTCTTTATAGAAGCATGATTTAAAGTCCTTTGGGTATACACCCAGTTATGGGATGGCTGGGTCAAATGGTATTTCTAGTTCTAGTCCCTCAGGAATCGTCACACTGACTTCCACAATGGTTGAACTAGTTTACAGTCCCACCAACAGTGTAAAAGTGTTCCTATTTCTCCACATCCTCTCCAGCATCTGTTGTTTCCCAACTTTTTAATGATTGCCATTCTAACTGGCATGAGATGATATCTCATTGTGGTTTTGATTTGCATTTCTCTGATGGCCATTGATGATGAGCATTTTTTCATGTGTTTTTTGGCTGCATAAATGTCTTCTTTTGAGAAGTGTCTGTTCACATCCTTTGCCCACTTTTTGATGGAGTTGTTTTTTTCTTGTAAATTTGTTGGAGTTCACTGTAGATTCTGGATATTAGCCCTTTGTCAGATGAGTAGGTTGTGAAAATTTTCCCCATTTTGTAGGTTGCTTGTTCACTCTGATGGTAGTTTCTTTTGCTGTGCAGAAGCTCTTTAGTTTAATTAGATCCCGTTTGTCAATTTTGGCTTTTGTTGCCATTGCTTTTGGTGTTTTATACATGAAGTCCTTGCCCATGCCTATGTCCTGAATGGTAATGCCTAGGTTTTCTTCTAGGGTTTTTATGGTTTTAGGTCTAACATTTAAGTCTTTAATCCATCTTGACTTAAGTTTTGTATATGGTGTAAGGAAGGGATCCAGTTTCAGCTTCCTACATATGGCTAGCCAGTTTTCCCAGCACCATTTATTAAATAGGGAATCCTTTCCCCATTGCTTGTTTTTCTCAGGTTTGTCAAAGATCAGATAGTTGTAGATATGTGGCGTTATTTCTGAGGGCTCTGTTCTGTTCCATTGATCTATATCTCTGTTTTGGTACCAGTACCATGCTGTTTTGGTTAGTGTAGACTTGTAGTATAGTTTGAAGTCAGGTAGCATGATGCCTCCAGCTTTGTTCTTTTGGCTTAGGATTGACTTGGCAATGTGAGCTCTTTTTTGGTTCCATATGAACTTTAAAGTAGTTTTTTCCAATTCTGTTTAGAAAGTCATTGGTAGCTTGATGGGGATGGCATTGAATCTATAAATTACCTTAGGCAGTATGGCCATTTTCACGATATTGATTCTTCCTACCCATGAGCATGGAATGTTCTTCCATTTGTTTGTATCCTCTTTTATTTCCTTGAGCAGTGGTTTGTAGTTCTCCTTGAAGAGGTCCTCACATCCCTTGTAAGTTGGATTCCTAGGAATTTTGTTCTCTTTGAAGCGATTGTGAATGGGAGTTCACTCATGATTTGGCTCTCTGTTTGTCTGTTATTGGTGTATAAGAATGCTTGTGATTTTTGTACATTGATTTTGTATCCTGAGACTTTGCTGAAGTTGCTTATCAGCTTAAGGAGATTTTGGGCTGAGACAATGGGGTTTTCTAGATATACAATCATGTCATCTGCAAACAGGGACAATTTGACTTCCTCTTTTCCTAATTGAATACCCTTTATTTCCTTCTCCTGCCTAATTGCCCTGGCCAGAACTTCCAACACTATGTTGAATAGGAGTGGTGAGAGAGGGCATCCCTGTCTTGTGCCAGTTTTATCTCTGGGACACATTCAAAGCAGTGTGTAGAGGGAAATTTATAGCACTAAATGCCCACAAGAGAAAGCAGGAAAGATCCAAAATTGACACCCTAACATCACAACTAAAAGAACTAGAAAAGCAAGAGCAAACACATTCAAAAGCTAGCAGAAGGCAAGAAATAACTAAAATCAGAGCAGAACTGAAGGAAATAAAGACACAAAAAACTCTTCAAAAAATTAATGAATCCAGGAGCTGGTTTTTTAAAGGATCAATAAAATTGATAGACCACTAGCAAGACTAATAAAGAAGAAAAGAGAGAAGAATCAAATAGACGCAATAAAAAATGATAAAGGAGATATCACCACTGACCCCACAGAAATACAAACTACCATCAGAGAATACTACAAACACCTCTACACAAATAAACTAGAAAATCTAGAAGAAATGGATAAATTCCTCGACACATACACTCTCCCAAGACTAAACCAGGAAGAAGTTGAATCTCTGAGTAGACCAATAACAGGCTCTGAAATTGTGGCAATGATCAATAGCTTACCAACCAAAAAGAGTCCAGGACCAGATGGATTCACAGCCGAATTCTACCAGAGGTACAAGGAGGAACTGGTACCATTCCTTCTGAAACTATTCCAATCAATAGAAAAAGAGGGAATCCTCTGTAACTCATTTTATGAGGCCAGCATCATCCTGATACCAAAACTGGGCAGAGACACAACCAAAAAAGAGAATTTTAGACCAATATCCTTGATGAACATTGATGCAAAAATCTTCAATAAAATACTGGCAAACCGAATCCGGCAGCACATCAAAAATCTTATCCACCATGATCAAGTGGGCTTCATCCCTGGGATGCAAGGCTGGTTCAATATATGCAAATCCAGCACATAATTTATAAATGTAATCCAGCATATAAACAGAACCAAAGACAAAAACCACATGATTATCTCCATAGATGCAGAAAAGGCCTTTGACAAAATTCAACAACCCTTCATGCTAAAAACTCTCAATAAATTAGGTACTGATGGGACGTATCTCAAAATAATAAGAGCTATCTATGACAAACCTACAGCCAATATCATACTGAATGGGTTTGTTATAAATAGCTCTTATTACTTTGAGATACATTCCATCAATACCTAGTTTATTGAGAATTTTTAGCATGAAGGGCTGTTGAATTTTGTCAAAGGCCTTTTCTGCATCTATTGAGATAATCATGTGGTTTTTGTCATTGCTTCTGTTTATTTGATGGATTATGTTTATTGATTTGTATATGTTGAGCCAGCCTTGCATCCCAGGGATGAAGCCCACTTGATCATGATGGATAAGCTTTTTGATGTGCTGCTGGATTCGGTTTGCCAGTATGTTATTGAGGATTTTCACATCAATAATCATCAGGAATATTGGTCTAAAATTCTCTTTTTTGTTGTGCCTCTGCCAGGCTTTGGTATCAGGATGATGCTGGCCTCATAAAATGAGTTAGGGAGGATTCCCTTTTATTCTATTGATTGGAATAATTTCAGAAGGAATGGTACCCACTCCTGTTTGTACCTCTGGTAGAATTCAGCTGTGAATCCATCTGGTCCTGGACTTTTTTTGGTTGGTTGGCTATTAATTATTGCCTCAATTTCAGAACCTGTTATTGGTCTATTCAGGGATTCAACTTCTTCCTAGTCTAGTCTTGGGAGGGTGTGTGTGTCCAGGAGTTTATCCATTTCTGCCAGATTTTCTATTTTATTTGCATAGAGGTGTTTATAGTATTCTCTGGTGGTAGTTTGTATTTCTGTGGGATTGGTGGTGATACCTCCTTTATCATTTTTTATTGTGTCCATTTGATTCTTCTCTCTTTTCTTCTTTGTTAGTCTTGCTAGCGGTCTATCAATTTTGTTGATCTTTTCAAAAAACCAGCTCCAGGATTCATTGATTTTTTGAAGGGTTTTTGTGTCTCTATCTCTTTCAGTTCTGCTCTGATCTTAGTTATTTTTTGCCTTCTGCTAGCTTCTGAATTTGTTTGCTCTTGCTTCTCTAGTTCTTTTAATTGCCATGTTAGGGTGTCAATTTTAGATCTTTCCTGCTTTTTCTTGTGGGCATTTAGTGCTATAAATTTCCCTCTACACACTGTTAAATGTGTCCCAGAGATTCTGGTACATTGTGTCTTTGTTCTCACTGGTTTCAAAGAGCATCTTTATTTCTGCCTTCATTTCATTATTTACCCAGTAGTCATTCAGGAGCAAGTTGTTCAATTTCCATGTAGTTGAGCAGGTTTGAGTGAGTTTCTTAATCTTGAGTTCTAATTTGATTGCACTGTGGTCTGACAGATGGTTGGTTGTGATTTCCGTTCTTTTACTTTTGCTGAGGAGTGCTTTACTTCCAAATATGTGGTCAATTTTAGAATAAGTGCGATGTGGTGCTGAGAGGAATGTATATTCTGTTGATTTGGGGTGGAGAGTTCTGTAGATGTTTACTAGGTCTGCTTCGTGCAGAGCTGAATTCAAGTCCTGGATATCCTTGTTAACCTTCTGTCTTATTAATCTGTCTAATGTTGACAGTGAGGTGTTAAAGTCTCCCATTATTATTGTGAGGGAGTCTAAATCTTTTTGTAGGTCTCTAAGGACTTGTTTTATGAATCTGGGTGCTCCTGTATTGGGTGCATGTATATTTAGGATAGTTAGCTTTTCTTGTTGAATTGATCCCTTTACCATTATGTAATGGCCTTCTTTGTCTCTTTTGATCTTTGTTGGTTTAAAGTCTGTTTTATCAGAGACTAGGATTGCAACTCCTGCTTTTTTTTTTTTTTTTTTTTTTTTTTTTTTTTTTTGCTTTCCATTTGCTTGGTAGATCTTCCTCCAACCCTTTATTTTGAGCCTATTTTGTCTCCACACTTGAGATGTGTCTCCTGAATACAGCACACTGATGGTTCTTTACTCGATCCAATTTTCCAGTCTGTGTCTTTTAATTGGAGCGTTTAGCCCATTTACATTTAAGGTTAATATTGTTATGTGTGAATTTGATCCTGTCATTATGATGTTAGCTGATTATTTTGCCCATTAGTTGATGCAGTTTCTTCCTAGCATTGATGGTCTTTACAATTTGGCGTGGTTTTGCAGTGGTTGGTACTGGTTGTTCCTTTCCATGTTTAGTGCTTCCTTCAGGAGCTCTTGTAAGGCAGGCCTGGTGGTGACAAAATCTCTCAGCATTTGCTTGTCTGTAAAGGATTTTATTTCTCCTTCACTTATGAAGCTTGGTTTGGCTGGATATGAAATTCTGGGTTGAAAATTCTTTTCTTTAAGAATGTTGAATATTGGCCCCCACTCTCTTCTGGCTTGTAGAGTTTCTGCTGAGAGATCAGCTGTTAGTCTGATGGGCTTCCCTTTGTGGGTAACCCGGCCTTTCTCTCTGGCTGCCCTTAACATTTTTTCCTTCATTTCATCTTTGGTGAATCTGACAATTATGTGTCTTGGGGTTGTTCTTCTCAAGGAGTATCTTTGTGATGTTCCTCTGTATTTCCTGAATTTGAATGTTGGCCTGCCTTGCTATGTTGGGGAAGTTCTCCTGGATAATATCCTGAAGAGTGTTTTCCAGCTTGGTTCCATTCTCCCCATCACTTTCAGGTACACCAGTCAGACCTAGATTTGGTCTTTTCACATAGTCCCATATTTCCTGGAGGCTTTGTTCATTTCTTTTTACTCTTTTTTCTCTAAACTTGTCTTCTTGCTTTATTTCATTCATTTGATCTTCAATCACTGATACCCTTTCTTCCACCCAGTTGAATCAGCTATTGAAGCTTGTGCATGCGTCTTGAAGTTCTCGTGGCCTGGTTTTCAGCTCCATCAGATCATTTAAGGTCTTCTCTACACTGTTTATTCTAGTTAGCCATTCGTCTAATCTTTTTTCAAGGTTTTTAGCTTCCTTGTGATGGATTAGAACATGCTCCTTTAGCTCGGAGAAGTTTGTTATTACCAACCTTCTGAAGCCTCCTTCTGTCAACTCGTCAAAGTCATTCTCCATCCAGCTTTGTTCCATTGCCGGCAAGGAGCTGCAATCCTTTGGAGGAGAAGAGGCTCTCTGGTTTTTAGAATTTTCAGCTTTTCTGCTCTGGTTTCTCCCCATCTTTTGGTTTTATCCACATTTGGTCTTTGATGTTGGTGACCTACAGATGGGGTTTTGGTGTAGATGTCCTTTTTGTTGATGTTGATGCTATTCCTTTCTGTTTGTTTTCCTTCTAACAGTCAGGTCCCTCAACTGCAGTTCCATTGGAATTTGTTGGAGGTCCACTCCAGACCCTGTTTTCTTGGGTATCACCAGCATAGGGTGCAGAAGAGCAAATATTGCAGAACAGCAAGTATTGCTGCCTGATCCTTCCTCTGGAAGTTCTGTCCCAGAGGGGGCCCACCTATATGAGGAGTCTGTCAGCCCGTACTGTGAAGTATCTCCCAGTTAGGCTACATGAGGGTCAGGGACCCACTTGAAGAGGCAGTCTGTCCATTCTCAGAGCTCAAACACCATGCTGGGAGAACCACTGCTCTCTTCAGAGCTGTCAGACAGGGATGTTTAAGTCTGCAGAAGTTGTCTGCTGCCTTTTGTTCAGCTATGCCCTGCCCACAGAGATGGAGTCTTTAGTGGCAGTAGGCCTGGCTGAGCTGCGGTGGGCTCCACCCAGTTAGAGTTTCCTGGCCACTTTGTTTACCTATTCAAGCCTCAGCAATGGCAGACACACCTCCCCCAGCTGGGCTACTGCCTTGCAGTTCGATCTCAGATTGCTGCACTAGCAGTGAGAAAGGCTCCATGGGCATGGGACTTGCCAAGCCAGGCATGGGAGAGACTCTCCTTGTCTGCCGGTTGTAAGACCTTGGGAAATGTGCAGTTATTTGGGTGAAAGTGTCCCATTTTTCCAGGTACAGTCTGTCACGGCTTCCCTTGGCTAGGAAAGGGAAATCCCCCTACCCCTTGCACTTCCTGGGTGAGGCAACACCCTGCCCTGCTTTGGCTCACCCTCCGTGGGCTGCACCCACTGTCCAACCAGTCCCAACGAGCTGAACCAGGGACCTCAGTTGGAAATGCAGAACTCACCCATCTTCTGTATCGATCATGTTGGGAGCTGCAGACCAGAGCAGTTCCTATTTGGCCACCTTAGAATGGACCTCTTTTTTTCTTCTTTTCTTTACCATAATGCTTATTATTGTTATGGGGATTTAAAAAATTCTTACTGGGTTTCAAGTCATCTCTCATATCCCAGGGATACTGAAACCCCTACCACCTCCACTTATTTTGTATACACTAGACCTGTATTAATGAACCCCTCTAGGTCACCATGACCATTGCAGCCAAGCTACTATTAAGCACTTACTGTGTGGCTCTGTGCAAGTATTTAATGTGCATCACACCATTACAACCTCACCTGTGAGAGTGTGACTGTTATTTTTCCATTTTACAGATAATGAAACTAAAGCTCAGTCATTAATTCAGTTGCCTGAGATGATCCAGCTAGAACATGGTAGAGCTGGCAAGTCTATATAACTCAGGATCCACTCTTAGCCATTACATATGCAGTATAACTAAAAATCCATGGGATGGAAATTATGTGTAGGTGACTCTTCTCTAGTCTCTGTCAGACACAAGACCAAAGCAAAGATGAAAATATTCTCTCTCCAGCTAGGCGTGATAGCTCACCCCTGTAATCCCAGCACTTTTGGAGGCCAAGGTGGGCAGGTCACTTGAGGTCAGGAGTTTGAGACCAGCCTGGCCAACATGGCGAAACCCCATCTCTACTAAAATAAAATAAAATAAAATAATAATAATAATAATAATACAAACATTAGCCGAGCATGGTGTTGCATGCCTGTAATCCCAGCTACTCGGGAGGCTGAGGCAGGAGAATCATCTTAACCCAGAAGGTGGAGGTTGTAGTGAGCTATCATGCCACTGCACTGCAGCCTGGGTGACAATGAGATTCCATCTCAAAAATAAGTAAATAAATAAATAAATGAGAGATGTTTTTTGTTTGTTTTTAAAAAGAAAATATTCTCTCTCATATTCTCACAGGGTTTGTAATCCTAGAGTAACAAGGAGCACTGTTGCAATTTCTTTTCTTTCTTTCCACTCCATTTAAAAAATTGTCTATGTTTAGAGATAAAGAGAGTCTTGTTACTTTGATATATTTGTTTGTTGGATCAAGGGGAAATTTACAAATTGTCAACTTTTCACAAAATATTTCTTAGAGACCATGCTCCCAAGCTTTAATTTTTTTTTTAGTTTTATTTTTTTCTCTTACCGTTTTTGTTCGTTTGTTTGTTTGTTTGAGATGGAGTCTCGCTCTGTCACCCAGGCTGGAGTGCAGTGGCACAATCTCAGCTCACTGCAAGCTCCACCTCCTGGGTTCACACCATTCTGCCGCCTCAGCCTCCCGAGTAGCTGGGACTACAGGCGCCTGCCACCACGCCCACCTAATTTTGTTTTTGTATTTTTAGTAAAGACGGGGTTTCACCGTGTTAGCCAGGATGGTCTCAATCTCCTCACCTCGTGATCTGCCTGCCTCGGCCTCCCAAAGCGCTGGGATTACAGGCATAAGCCACCATGCCCAGCCTCTCTTACTGTTTTTTAAAAACTTTTATTTTAGGTTCAGGGTACATGTCCAGGTTTGTTATATAGGTAAACTCATGTCATAGGGGTTTGTTGTACAGATTATTTCATCACCCATGTACTAAGCCTAATATCCAATATTTATTTTTTCTGATCCTCTTCGTCATCCCGCCTCCACCCTCAGGTAGGCCCCAGTGTCTGTTGTTCCCCTCTTTGTGTCCATGTGTTCTCATCATTTAGCTTCCCCTTATAAGTGAGGACATGTGGTCTTTGGTTTTCTGTTCCTGAGTTATTTTGCTAAGAATAATGGCCTCCAGCTTCATCCATGTTCCTGAAGAGGATGTGATCTTGTTCTTTTTTATGGCTGCATAGTATTCCATGGGTTATGTACCACATTTTCTTTATCCAGTGATATGGTTTGGCTGTGTCCTCACCCAAATCTTGTCTTGACTTGTAGCTCCCATAATTCCCACATGTTGTGGGAGTGACCTGGTGGGAGATAATTGAATCATGAGGGTGGTTTCCCCCATACTGTTCTCATGGTAGTGAATAAGTTTCACAAGATCTGATGGTTTTATAAGGGGAAACCCCTTTTTCTTGGCTTTCATTCTGTCCTGCCTGCCACCATGTAAGACGTTCCTTTTGTCTTCTGCCCTGATTGTGAGGCTTCCCCAGCCACATGGAACTATGAGTTCATTAACCTCTTTTTCTTTCTAAATTACCCAGTATTGGGTATGTCTTTATCAGCAGCATGAAAACAGACTAATACATCCAGTCTATCATTGATGTACATTTAGGTTGATTCTGTGTCTTTGCTATTGTGAATATTGCTGCAGTGAACATATGCATGCATGTGTCTTTATGATAGAATAGTTTATATTCTTTTGGGTATATACCCTGCTTATAGGTATATAGGTGTATAGAATTGCTGGGTTAAATGAGAGTTCTGTTTTTAGCTCTTTGAGGAATTGCCACACTACTTTCCACAATGGTTGAAACTAATTTATACTCCCACCAATAGTATATAAGCATTTCCTCTTCTCTGCAACCTCACCAATATCTGTTATTTTTTTGAGTTTCTAATAATAGCCATTGTGACTGGTGTGAGATGGTATCTCATTATGGTTTTGATTTGCATTTCTCTAATAATCAGTGATATTTAGCTTTTTAAAATATGCTTGTTGGCTGCATGTATGTCTTCTTTTTGAGAAGTGTCTGTTCATGTCCTTTGCCCCATTTTTTAGTGGGGTTGTTTGGTATTTTCCCTTGTAAATTTGCTTGTGAAGTTCCACATAGATGCTGGATGTTAGACCTTTGTCAGGTGCATAGTTTGCAGATATTTTCTCCCATTCTGTAGGTGTCTATTTACTCTGTTGATAGTTTCTTTTGCTATGCAGAAGCATTTTAGTTTAATTAGATCCCATTTGTCAATTTTTTGCTGTTGCTGCAATTGCTTATGGCATCTTCGTCATGAAATCTTTGCCAGTTCCTGTGTCCAGGTTGGTATTGCCTAGGTTGTCTTCCAGGGTTTTTATAGTTTTGGGTTTTACATTTAAGTTTTCAATCCATCTTGAGTTTATTTTTGTATGGTATAAGAAAGAGGTCCAGTCTCAATCTTCTGCATATGGCTATCCCAGCACCATTTATTGAATCAGAAATCCTTTTCCCATTGCATGTTTTCATCAGCTTTGTTAAAGATCAGATGGTTGTAGGTGTGTGGCCTTATTTCTGGGCTCTTCATTCTGTTCCATTGGTCTATGTATCTGCTTTAGGACCACTACCATGCTGTTCTGGTTACTGTGGTCCTGTAGTATAGTTTGAAGTTGCGTAATGTGATGCCTCCAGCTTTGTCCTTTGCTTAGGATTGCCTTGGTTATTCAGGCTCTTTTTTGGTTCCATATGAATTTTAAAATAGGTTTTTCTAGTTCTGTGAAGAATGTCATTGGTAGTTTGATAGGAATATTGAATCTGTAAATTGCTTTGGGCAGTATGGCCATTTTAACAATATTGATTCTTCTTACCCATGTGCATAGAATGTTTTTCCATTTGTTTGTGTCTTCTCTGATTTCCTTGAGCAGTGTTTTGTAATCCTCACTGTAGAGATCTTTCACCTCCCTGGCTGGCTATATTCCTAGGTATTTTATTCTTTTTGCTGTAATTGTAAATGGGATGGGTTCTTGATTTGGCTCTTAGCTTGGCTATTGTTGGTGTATAGGAATGCTAATGATTTTTGGTACATTGATTTTGTCTATGGAAACTTTGCTGAAGTTGTTTATCAGCTTAAGGAGCTTTTGGGTCAAGACTGTGTGGTGTTCTAGATAGAATCATGTTGCCTGCAAACAGGGGTAGTTTGACTTTCCCTCTTCCTATTTAGATGCACTTTATTTCTTTTCTTGCTTGACTGCTCTGTCCAGGACTTCCAATACTATGATGAATAGGAGTGGTGAGAGTGGCTATGGGCATCATTGTCATGTGCCAATTTTCAAAGTGAATTTTTCCCAGTTTTTGCCCAATTCAGTATGATGTTGGCTGTGGGTTTGTCATAGATGGCTTTTATTATATTGAGGTATGTTCTTTCAATACCTAGTTTATTGAGATAATCGTGTGGTTTTTGTCTTTAGTTCTGTTTATGTGATCAATCATATTTATTGATTTGCATATGTCAAACCAACTTTGCATCTTAGGGATAAAGCCTACTTTATTGTGGCGGTTAAGCTTTTTTGATGTGCCATTGGATTCGGTTTGCCAGTAGTTTGTTGAGGAATTTTGCATCTATTTTCAAGAATATTGGCCTGAAATTTTCTTTTCTTGTGTTTCTGTCAGGTTTTGGTATCAAGATGATACCAACTCATAGAATGAGTTGGGGAAGAGTCCCTCCTCCTCAATTTTTGGAGTAGTTTCAGTAGAAATAGTACCAGCTCTTCTTTATACAGCTGGTAGAATTTGTCTGTGAATCCATCTGGTCTTGGGCTTTTTTTGGTGGGAAGGCTATTCATTACCGATTCAATTTTGGAGCCCATTATGGTCTGTTCAAGGATTCAGTTTCTTCCTATTTCAGTCTTGGGAGGATGTATGTGTCCAGGAATTTATCAATTTCTTCTAGATTTTCTAGTTTGTGTGCATGGTTATTTGTATTTTTGTGGGGTCAGTGGTAACATCCCCTTTGCCATTTCTTATTCTGTTTATTTGAATTGTCTCTTTTTTCTTTTTTATTAGTCTAGCTAGCAGTCTATCTTTTTTTTTTTTTTCCAAAAAACCAACTCCTGGATTCATTGATCTTTTGAATGATTTTTCTTGTCTCAATCTCCTTCTGTTCAGCTCTGATTTTGGTTGTTTCTTGTCTTCTGCTAGCTTTGGGGTTGGTTTGCTCTTGCTTCTCTAATTCTTTTAATTGTAATGTTAGGTTGTTAATTTGATATATTTCTAACTTTTTTATGTGGGCATCTAGTGCTACAGATTTTCCTCTTAACACTGCCTTAGCTATGTCCCAGAGTCTGATGTGTTGTATGTTTTTTCTCATTAGTTTGAAAGAACTTCTTGATTTCTGCCTTAATTTCATTGTTTACCCAAAAGTCATTCAGGAACAGGTTGTTAATTTCTAGGTAATAGTATAGTTTTTAATGATTTTCTTAGTCTTGATTCTATTTTTATTGCACTGTGGTCCAGAAGAGTGGTTGGTATAATCTCAGTGCTTTTGCATTTGCTGAGGAGTGTTTTACGTCCGATTATGTGATTGATTTTAGAGTATGTACCATGTGGCAATGAGAAGAATGTATACTCTGTTGTTTTGGGGTAAAGAGTTCTGTAGGTGTCTATCAGGTCCATTTGTTCCAGTGTTGAGTTCATGTCCTGAATATCTTTGTTAAATTTCTGTCTTGATTATCTGTCTAATACTGTTAGTGAGGTGTTGAAGTCTCCCACTGTTTTTGTGTGGGAGTCTAAGTTTCTTTGAAGGTCTCTAAGAACTTGCTTTATGAATCTGGGTGCTCCTGTGTTGGACGTATATACATTCAGCATAGTTAGGTCTTGTTGTATTGAACCCTTTACCATTATGTAATGCCATTCTTTGTCTTTTTAAATCATTGTTGGTTTTAAATGTTTTGTTTGAAATTAGGATCACAACCCCCACTTTTTTCTGTTTACTTGGTGGATTTTTCTCCATCCCTTTATTTTGAACCTGTGGATGTCATTGCATATCTTCTCCTGAAGACAGCATATCACTGGATCTTGTTTCTTTATCCAGCTTGCCACTCTGTGCCTTTTAATTGGGATATTTAATCCATTTATATTCAAGGTTAGCATTGATACATCTGGATTTGATCCTGTCATTGTGTTGTCAGCTGGTGATTATGCAGACTTGTTTCTCTGGTTGCTTTATAGTGTCATTGGTCTGTGTACTTCCAGTATGTCTTTGTAGTGGTTGGTAATAGTCTTTCCTTTCCTTATTTAGTGCTTCTTTCAGGAGCTCTTGTAAGGCAGGTCTGGTGGCAACGAATTCCCTCAGCATTTGCTTGTCTGAAAAGGCTCTTATTTCTCCTTCACTTATGAAGCTTATTTTGGCCAGAAATGAAATTCTTGGTTGGAATTTCTTGTCTTTAATAACGTTGAATATTGACCCCCAATCTCTTCTGGCTTGTAGGGTTTCTGCTGAGAGGTCCACTGTTAGTCTGATGGGCTTCCCTTTGTAGGTGACCTGACCTTTCCCTCAAACTGCCTTTAACATTTTTCTTTCATTTTGACCTTGGGGAATCTGATGATTATGTGTCTTGGGGATAATCTCCTTGTGAAGTATCATGAGGGGGTTCTCTGCATTTCTTGTATTTGAATGTTGGCCTCTCTAGCTAGGTTGAGGAAATTCTCATCGATAATATCCTGAAATATGTTTTCTAAGTTGCTTCCATTCTCCGCATCTCTTTCAGTGATGCTAATGAATCATAGATTTTGTCTCTTTACTTAATTCCATGTTTCTTGGAGGTTTTGTTTATTTTCATTCTTTTTTCTTTATTCTTGTCTGACTGTCTTATTTCAGAAAGCCAGTCTTAAGGCTCTGAGATTCTTTCATCTTCATCTACTCTGCTGTGAATACTTGAGATCACATTATGAAATTCTCATAGTGTGTTTTTCCAGCTCTCTTGGGTTGGTTACATTCTTTTCTATATAGGCCAGTTTGTCTGTCAGCTCTTGTATCGTTTTGTTGTGATTCTTGGCTTCCTTCAATTGGGTTTCAATGTTTTCCTGAATCTGAGTCATCTTTGTTCCTATCCATAGTCTGAAATCTATTTCTGTCATTTCAGCCATCTCAGCCAAGTTAAGAACCCTTGCTAGAGAACTAGTTCAGTCATTTGAGGAAAGAGGGCACTCTGGCTTTTTGAATTGTCAGAGTTCCTGTGCTGTTTCTCATCTTTGTGGGCTGATGTTCCTTCAGTATTTAAAGTTGCTGTCCTTTGGATGGTCTTTATTTTATTTTATTTATTATTTTATTATTTATTTTGTGGTTTTTATTTTATTTTATTTATCCTATGTAATGACCTTGGGGGTTTGATTGTGGTATAAGGTGGATTCATTTGACTGGCTTCATTTCTGGAAGATTTTAGGGAGCCAGGCCTCAGCTCAGGACTCCTAGACTGCATGCTGTAACTCTGGGGGACTGATATTGGATCCTGGCTTTGTTCTCTGGCTCCTTGAAGTTAGAAACCTGCTGCACTGGAGGGGCTGATGTATTCTCCGGCTGCTAGTCATAAGCTAGTCACAACACTCCAATGGGTAGTGCCAGCGAAAGTGCTTTGTAGGGCAGTAGCAGTGGGATCTATCCTCGTTTGCACAAGCCAGCAGCAGCAGCAGCAGCATGGCAGGGTGCACACTCATTGGCTGCAGAAGGTTGCTAGTGGATACCAAGGTGCCTGTCTCTGTGTGGGCATTTGCAACAGCAGTGGTGGCAGCATGGCTGAGAGGCGCTAGTGTGGGGGACATGAGGGATTCTGCTGGTGCCTGTGCATACATTCCTGCCAGTGGTGGTGTTAGCATGGGGCAGGGCACTGTTGGGCACAGGACTATGTACCCTCTGTGCACGTTCACACCAGCAGTGGTGGCTACTTAGGGTGGGGGCACGTCCACTGTTTTCTGTGCCTAGTTTTGCACCAGTGGCAGTGACAGTGCAGGGATGAGGCACTGGTGGGGGCATGGCTGGCAGGCTCCGTGTCTGCCAACACTCTGACAGCAGTGGCAGTGTGGTGGGGGAAAGGGGCAGGGTGCACTCATGCCAGCAGCAGTGGCATGACAGGGTGCACATGCACATGCCTGCTGGTGGGGAAAAGGAAGGAAGGTCTGCTGATGCACACATGCACTGGCATAGTGATGTTGGGGGTGGCTGTATATGAATGCATGTGGGCAAAGCAGTGCAGGAGAGGCTGCAGTGAGGAAAGGGTGTGAATGGGCTGGTGCGTGTCTGTGGGAGCTGCTCTGCTGGAGCTCTCTTCCAGTCAGGCATGGTCTGCCAGCACAGGAACCATGATGTGGGCCCCCAGGAGGTATCCTCCCTGGGCACCCGAGGCTGCACTGCAAGTGAGCATGGCCAGGCTGGGGTACCAGGAGAGGCTACCAGACCAAGGGGTGCTCAGGTCAGACTGGCCCCATTTTATGGGCAGGATCACCCTGCAGAGTTCAGGCCTGATGGTTCTACTGGGGCTAAAGTCCCATGTGGGAGTGAGTGGAGCCTATGGTCATGGGCATCCCTGGCTATGCTCCACTACATGTGCTCCTGCACAAAACCCTCTGGGCTCCGCACCAGCTGGAGTTCTGCCCCTAACACTTCTCTGAGCAGCTCTCCTTGTCAATTCAAGTGTCCATGGTGGTCATGGAGTCTCCTGCTATCAGGATTCTGGAGGTCTATGGTGAGAGTGGGTTGCTCCTTGCCTGTTCATCTCACCCTTTCCCCAGGAGTCACTGGGGGCTAGGACCAAGTCCCAGTGTGTGGTGGCCCCATGCAGGGTTCCCAGCTTCCTCCCCCTTTAGCCCAGCATCTGTGTCTTCTCATCATCCACTCTCAATGCCTTCCTTCTGAAGATCTGTTAGAAATATGCCAGTCTTCCCAATGTCCTGGTTTCTCAGTGGCAGATATTCCTCCTGGCTGTGTCTAGTCAGCCATCTTGCCATCTCTCCTCAAGCTTTAAATATGGAAATTCTCTGCCTTTTAATTATCAGCCAACATTTAGTCTGAATAGATCATGGCCTTTCAGTTGCAAACACTGAGCTTCCAGATCTGTTGAGGTGGTTTGACAGTTCCAGTGCTTGAAAACTGCAGGCCTGAGGTTTCCCTACAGCACTCTCTTTGGGGAGCCGTTGCTTTTGAAACCACTTAAGAATTATGAAACTACACATGGTACACATTTACCAGACTCAATAAAAAGTAGACTTTTCAGTAAATTGCCTACAATTTGTGCAATCCCAATTATCCCAGAAAAAGTAAAAACAAACACATGTATATGTAAAAATTAATATTGTGGCCTACAGCTCATCTTTTATATTGGGTGAAACCTGAATCTGGCTCTTTTCTTTTCTTTTTTTTGGACTGCATCTTGCTCTGTCACCCAGGCTGGAATGCAGTGGTGCAATCTTGGCTCACTGCAACCTCTGCCTCCTGGGTTCAAGCAATTCTCCTGCTTCAGCCTCCTAAGTAGCTGGGATTGCAGGCATGCGCCACCACACTCAGCTAATTTTTTTTAGTAGGGACAGGGTCTCACCATGTTGGCCAAGCTCGTCTTGAACTCCTGGCCTCAAATGATCCACCTGCCTTGGGTTACAAGTACTGGGATTACAGGCATGAGCCACTATGCCCGGCCAAATTTGGCACACTTTTAAGACACTCAGAAAATTATTTCTTTTTAATAAGTCCTGGTAGTATACAAAAATGCAGGCATAAAATGAAACATTCTTTTAAGAAATACCTACTGTTCTAAATGATTATATCAGCCCAGGAAATACCAAATGTCCTATGCTTATGGTCCCTAGAGTTGGCAATAGACAATGAGTTTTCAGAGATTCACTATTATTTCACTTGTGGCTAGAAATACAGTGTGCTTTGGGAAGAAGAGAGGTCTGGCTGAGATGAAAAGATCTTGTATCCCCATCACCATATTCCTTTCCTGCTATTCTCTCTATGACCTTCTCACTACATTCCATTCATTCCACTTGCTGGGTGTGCTCTTATTCTGCATATTACTGACATAGTAACATATGGGGAAGCAACTAGTTCATAACTGAAATATGAGAAAGAAGGAGACTCTCAGGAGCCTGGGAATTCTTAGCCAGTGTGCTTCACCAACCTAATTTTCTTCACCCCACACTTGTTTCCTTTTTCTTGAGTTCCTACTTTATTTAACAGTACCACAACCTCTGTGAACTCAAGCTACAAATTCTTCAGAAATCCTTCTAAAACCTCAGGTATAGAGAATCTTTAAAAGATACACAAGACAGAAGATGAATGTCTACTGTGCTCTGGTATAATACCTGCCTCTGCCAAACATAGAGAAGATCATTCTGATCCCAGGATGACAGATGTTACTGATTTGCCCTGGTTTTCTTTCTCATTTATCTTCCTTTTCAGACCCTTGTTCTGGATTGTTGATGGTTTAACTTTTGTTTCTTCACTATAGTGGCTCTGCCCCTCCCTTTCCCTAATTCCACTGTAACCTTCACAGTGTCTCCTGTATCACCATAGATAACTCAAATGTCTATGAGGCTAGACAATATCATTCATTCATTCTTTACTGAAAGCCTACTGTGAGTTAGGCACTATCTGGTGATGCAAGGAGGAGCAAAAACACTTCGCTCCACTCAGCCTACTTCTTGGTTCCTTGATTTTCCCCTCTTCCAATGACTTTCGCAACTCTGTTTCATATTAGCAACCCTCGTGAAATGGCCTTCGTTCAGGATTTATTACCTCTGAGAATTTCAAGATGCTGGTCTTCTCAAATTTCTCTGGGGGAAGTAATGATTGAAGACTGTGGACACTCACACTGAATGCACTCTTTGCTCTCATCTCAGCTTCCCAGCAACTCCCTTTGGCTTCTTGTTCCTAGTTTGATTCTTAGCCTGCTCCACATAGGCCATCATTCCAATGATGGTCATTAGTCGACATTTCCCCAGGACTGCTTTGCCCATCCTCAACTCTAAGCACTTCACCATTCTTTTTCTCTGATTTGGTCCCCAAATTCCAGAGACTTTGTATGATTATGTGAACTGAATCCACCTCAAGTTCATATCACCCAACCTCTGCCGTGCACACTGATACTTCTTGACAGTGCTTTGCTTTATTACTAGTGGACTCCTCTTTTCACAGTTGGCTGCTCTGACCTTTCTGTTCTTCAGCCCGATCTTAGTCCCCTTTGAGTGGATGACCTCACCAAGGAGGCAGACATCATTGAACAGGCATGTCCATAGCTCCTTGTTCTAACAGAGCCTCTCTCCACAGCTACTCATCTCTCCAGCCACCTCATTCTATTCTCTTTGTGTCTTTCTCACCAATAAACTTTTCTAGAATCAAAATGCTTTTGAGCTGGGCACAGTGGATCACGCCTGTAATCTCACCACTTTGGGAGGCCAAGGTGGGAGGCTCACTTGAGCCTAGGAATTTGAGACCAGCCTGGGCAACATAGTGAGACCTCATCTTTACAAAAGAAAGAAACTCTTTCCTCCACCTTTTTTTAGTCCCTTGTAATTTGGCTTTATGCCGCACTCCTACAAAACTTTAAGGTTATCAAAGACTTCCTAGTTACTAAGTGTAAACTTCTTCTAAGTTCCATCCTTCTCTATCTTGTAAATCAAGCCCTGCTTGTTGAAATGCCTCCCTTGGCTTCTATGATTATTTCCCACTCTTTGTTAGCTCCTTTCTCCTCATGTGTATGCTTGGCTGTTGGTTTTCTTCTGGCCCCTGTTCTGTTTGATCCTTTGGTTGAGATCCCTAGGAGCTAAAATCCTTGGGAAACACCCCATTTCTTAGCAGAACATACACAAGATTCTTAATGGCTTGGCCCCTTCCTACCTCTCCATTCTCTTACTTCCCATTGCATATAATTGTCCTACACTCCAGCTATGCAGAATTACTGGTTGTTCCCAACAGTCTTGCCTTATTTTCTGCCTGGTACACATTTCCCCCTCCCTATCCCTTGCTGTGTAATACCTATTAGCACAGCAAGACTCAGTTCTGAGGCACTATCTCCTCTGAGAAGTCTCCCCTTACTCCTGTCTGGGTTATATACTGTTCTGTGCCCCTTGCTATCATGGCGCTGTGCCATCAGTCTATTTACTTGTCTGTCTTTCCCATTGGAGTTCAGGCCCCTTGAAGGTTGGGCTGAGATTTGTTCACTTTTATCACCTAACACAGTGGCTGACACAGGATTGGTACTCAGTAACCGCTTTAAAAATGGAGTCAATCATCATCTCTTTACTAAGCAGGTAATCCAACTAACCTCTAGACTTGCGTTTCCTATAGCATGCTATCTCTATGCCAGGTTATCATCACCTAGTTCAAGGATAAACTAATTCAATTATCATGGGTTAATACAGGTGATTTTAGGTTTCTTCTTTTTGTTCATCCCGTACTTTATGGGCCTGGCACGCTTCTGCTGCGCGACTCTGCTTGTTTATTCCATACTTTAAAAATCTTTCGTGAACAAGTATTATTTTTGTTAAAAGAAGATGATCTATTTAAAAAAGGATCTATCTTTTTAAAAAACGTCAAACTGTATTACTCAATCTTCATTTACTTCTAAGGAACAAAAACCCAAATGAAACTACATTAAGCAAAACGCGAGGGGAGGGGGGCATCTGTACAGATTCTGGTGTATCCAAGGACAGCAAAGAACAGAAATGTGGCAGGTCTTGGTAAATCCTAGACCCAGGACACTGGATGCCCTGAGATTTCAGTCTCTTCTTTCTTGTCTCCAGCCCATATAGCAGGTGAGATGACAGGGGACAATTCCCAAGGTTTACTGTATCTTCAGCCACACAGAGACTTTACTTCTAGCTCCAGAATTCCCAAAGAGCAGATTCCACCCAACAGTGGCCAGAGGGGATATGTCATGCAGTATGATAAATCCCAGTCACCCTGAGGCCAGGTGGCACATCTTTAAAAATTGGGGGGGGGGGGGTAGATGCTGGGGCATGGCAAACAACAGGTATCTGTCTAGGAGTCTTCTCCTGCCCACAAGTTCCTCCAATTATCAAAATGCTTCCCATCATTCAAGCTCAATCTTAAATGCCACTTCCTCTGTAAAAACTCCACTGATCTCCATCCAACCAAGCCTGAACTACTTCTTCTTCCCACTGTGCTCTTCATTCTACTTTATTTTATAGTAAGCACACACGACTGTAAACTCACAAGAGAAAGAAGAATATAGTATTTAATAGAATTAACTCTAGATTTTAAAGTCGGATCTGAATTGAAACTCTGATTTCCACACTAACTAGCTAGGTGACTTTGGGCAACTTATTTAGCTTCTGAGTTAAATTTCCTCATTTATAAGAAAAATGATGGCCGGGTGCACTGGCTCATGCCTGAAATCCCAGCACTTTGGGAGGCCGAGGCGGGCAGATCACCTGAGGTCGGGAGTTCAAGACCAGCCTGACCAACATGGAGAAATCCCGTCTCTACTAAAAATACAAAATTAGGCAGGCATGGTGGCGCACGCCTGTAATCCCAGCTACTCAGGAGGCTGAGACAGGAGAATCACTTGAATCTGGGAGGTGGTGGTTGTGGTGAGCCGAGGTCGTGCCATTGTACTCCAGCCAGGGCAACAAGAGCGAAACTCTGTCTCAAAAAAAAAAAGCAAGAAAAATGGCATAAGGAGTTGGGGACAGAGTAGTATCTCATATGTCCTTGGGAGGATGACAGACAATGTTTGCAGAGTCCTGGAACACAATAGGCTAGGCACTCAAGCATTGCTAGTTTTCTTTCTCCAGGTTTCTCTCTCTAGACTCTGAGTTCCTCAAAGATAAAATCTGCCACTGTGTTTATTAAATACTTCAAAGGTAAGTAGGTTTTCATCAAATGTCTCTTGAACGAAACTCCTTTCAGTGTCTTCCCAGCCAGATTTAGCTGGCTGTATTAACACTTATTGAGAGGTTCTAACTGCTTTGCATGTATCGGCTTAATCTTCATGATAACCCCAGGAGGTAGGCTTTATTGTCTCCATTTTACAGATAAGGAAACAGGTGCAGAAAAACTAAAAAACTTGATGGAAGTCAAATACTATTAAATGAAGAATGAAGCAAGAGTTCTAGGGCCCTCCACGTCTAACAGTTGATTTTTTCCATTCCTTTAATTAAACCTTTCCAAGAGACTTAATAGCCTCCTATGGCTGATGACAATGGTCTTCCTAAGATTTCACCAAAAATACAGAGTTGCACTTAACCATGAGGGACCTACTTATGCCCCATGTTGCAAACTCCACAGGTCCCCAACCAGGAGATTTCAATTTACTGGATGATCCTGGTGTTTTACCTGATAGAACTTCAAGCTGGCTACCAGCATTGCTACACCCAACTAACAACTTGCCTAACTGTCGCACCAGGCAACCATGGGAACTCAAAATTGGCTTTTCACTAGGAAAAGGATGAGGAATCCTAGCCTGCACTCTTTATCTCTTTACTTCATTGTTAAGCCTAATAGTTTTAATATGAACTTTGATTATATCTCACCAATCACTATTATCTAGATCGCCTGAGCTTGAAATGACTTAGGTAAGTGGAAAATAGAGTGTATGGGAGAGTTCAAGTGACCCCCAGACTTGCATGGCAGATGCGTTTTTAAGTCATCTTCACCTCAATTTTGTGACAAGGCACAACTATATTATTTCCACTTGACAAATGAAGAAACAGATTCATAGAAGTTAAGTGACCCAGCAAAGATGTGCGTGAATTTGTGTTGTAATGTGGGACTTCTGTCTGGGGCTTTTTCTACTTATATCATGATGTTTTTTGGACACAAAAAGCAGCAGTAGAAATTTTTCCTTGGTCATAGTTCAGGGAATAAATGTTGTATTTTGGGGGTGAAAAAGCAAGGCATTCTTTTCTTTAAAACTAGGTTTAAAAAGGGAGGGTCCTTAAATTTCAGGTCTCATAAACACACTCCAGGAAAGATACATAAAAATGTAAAGGAGAAACAATAGCATCTATTGGGCCAGGAAACAATCTAAGTGTCCTTCAATCTGTGTCCCTCATTGGTAAACTTTTTTGTGGGGGAATGGGTAGTGTTGGGATCATCCCAGCCTTAAGTAGACTGCAAAGGCAGTCATCTTCTCCTGCTGCAGTGTGAGTTCTCATCCCTCCTGCTTTATTACCTCCTCCCATAGTCACGCTTGTATCTTCATCTGAAGTTTAGAAATTGTTGCTTTGGTTGACTGCATGGTACTAACCAAAAAGTGCTGCTGCTGTAATTTCTAAAATTAAAAAGTTTATACACTTAGATTTTGGTAGTTTTTCTCAATTTTTCAAGGTGTACATGTCCTTTGTTTTGTGATTTAAATTGGCTCCAGTCTCTTCATGCTGCTGTGTTCCAGTCTCTGTATTAGTAATTTCATTCATGTTTGGTGGAGGATATTTGAGAAAAAAACTCTCAGAAGAGTAGCAAACTTTACTGATCCTAAAATCTAATAGGTGAATAAAGGAAATGACAAATTTTTAGTCAAAGTAAGCAATAATGACAGGTTTATTGAAAATTTCCAGTAGAGAAAACCCACTAGTTTTGGAATAAAAGTACTCAATGTACGAGAGCATAAGTGAATACAAAAGATTAACAGAAGGAAAATAAAACCAAACATAGTACAAAAAAATTTAAAAAGTTTGAAATGAATTCAAACTGGGATGTTCTTTAAATCCTCCAAATATTTAACAGACTTACTAAGTTTGGCAAAAAATTCACTTGAAAATTAAAGCCTATTTCTGTACTGTAAACTCCATAAAAACTGTTTATTAAATTCAAGCACTCCATATAACTGGTATTGAAACATGTAGGCAATTTCAGAATAGCAGGAATTATTCATTTGCTCTCACAGTTACATGAATTAACCAGCTGCAGAACTGCTTTTTGAAGAGTATGAGATAAAAGAATGCCAAGAGAGAAAAAAATGATAAAAATCTCTAAAAAATGGAAACACAGCAAAATTCATATATCAGTTTGTTTCTTTAAAGCAACAAATTGAATTTTTACAGTATAGTCTACATTTGCAGTTGTCATTTCCCTCTTCCCCCCACCCACCTCAAATACTCCTGAATTCACTAGTCTAATCAATTCTTAACTTCCAAATACTCTGTACATACATATTTAGCAAAGAGCATATGCCTAGCATTATTCTGACAGCAAGTATGGTCAGCATACAATTTTAGAAAGATTATTATGTATTTCATCAAGATTAACCTTTACTTAAAACAAACAAACAAAACCATCGCTAAACAAATAGTTTTAAAATATTATGAAAACCCATGAAAAGAAGACTCAACATGGGCTCTAAACCTGATAAAACACGTTTCAGAACAACTATTAATGCTAAACTTCTGCCCAACGATGACCTTAAAGTGCCAAACACCAAAGAATCTCTTAGGACCGTTTTCTAATAGGCAATTTGTCCCTGGCTTGGCCATCTCTCCTTTAACTGTACACAAAGTCCTGCTAAAAGTCTGCATTTTAGTTGATTTTACAATAGAATGTTACAATGTAAACTAAACAGGTTCTTGATATCAACAGCATGTTACCAAGGTGTGTTTTTTTGTTTTGTTTTGTTTAAATTTCTGAATCCAACAGTTGGTCACAGAGGTCAAGTATTATCAAGGCTCTTTTGTCAGTTCTCAATCGTGTCTGACTCATCCATCCTTCAAGTACATGCAAGGCTCAATAGTTTTCCAGAGGCAGATGCCTGGGGCCATTTAAGACACAGATGAAATAGGATTATGAGGTGAACCCATTTGAGTAAGAACTTTATCCAGCCACTGGAGGGGGCCGTGCAGATGTATCTCAATCCAGCAGGGGGTGCTAGTAACATCCTGGCGGTGGTATTCTGCTCCCCAGCCCTAGGAAAAACATATTGGAGGTCATTTAACTTGTTTAACTCAGTGGTTAAACTTATTAAGTAAGAAGAGTTCACATAACCAGAGACTCTGATTAAAGCTATGCATCTTTCCTCCCTGACCCTCCACCCCTGGGGAGAAAAAAACACACATGCACAAACGCACACATAATTTGGCAGGCAATTTCAAGGGATGGATGTTAGCTCCCCAGGGTCCATCCATGGATTCCAATAAGAATTACTGGTCTTGAGGAATGAAGGTTTTAAAATACATTATAAAGTTGTCTTAATAAAGACACTTTAAAACTTTTAATTGCCCATTACTGATAGTAATGTAATAGCTATTATTAAATTCTCATTTTATCATCAAGAAAATAAAACAAAAAAGCTATGCTAGACAGACTGACATTCAATTTCTTCCCTATTCAGCCACTGAAGGTCCTCCTATCAACACACAGCTCTTGATCTTTCAATCTCTAAGCAAAACGGGCAGGAGTACATTCAAGTATCCAAAAAGCTATAATAATTGACACCTAGCCATTGCCATGAATAAATACATTCTATCACATTCATTTGTACAAGAAGGTAGCCTGGCAGAATTAGTGCATTAAGACAGTACAGTTCCATAGAATAAAGTCACTATGAAAAAGAGAAAAGTAACTGCTACTGCAAAGATCAAAAACTCATTGGTGAGGGTGGACAATGAATGTGAAGTTCTGATTAATCCTTTAACCACTGTTTCATGAGGAATATGAGAAGATTGGGTTCTATTTATTTCTGCTATCTATCTACTCCAGTAGTTTTGAGAAATATATCTGGGGCCAGGCACGGTGGCTCACACCTGTAATCCCAGCACTTTGGGAGGCCGAGATGGACAGATCACCTGAGGTCGGGAGTTCGAAACCAGCCTGGCCAACATGGCGAAACCCTGTCTCTACTAAAAATATAAAAATTAGCCAGGGGTGGTGGTGTATCCCTGTAATCCCTGCTACTTGGGAGGCTTAGACATGAGAATCACTTGAACCCAGGAGGCGGAGGTTGCCGTGAGTCAAGATCACACCACTGCACTCCAGCGTCGGTGACAGAGAGAGACTGTCTCAGGCAGGTGATCACTTGGGGTCAGGAGTTTGAGACCAGCCTGGCCAACATGGTGAAACTCTGTCTCTACTAAAAATACAGAAATTAGCTGGGTGCGGTGGCCACATGCCTGTAATCCCAGCATACTTGGGAGGCTGAGGCAGAAGAATTGCTTGAACCTGGGAGGCAGAGGTTGCAGTGAGCCGAGATCGCACCATTGCACTCCAGCCTGGGTGACAGAGCAAGACTCCGTCTTAAGAAAAAAGAAAAAAAAAGAAAATATATCTGAACATCAGAACTTGTATGAATTCCATCTATATAGATATATATATCTACATAGATGTATGTACACTCATGCATTTGTAAATATAAACAAACTCCTAAAATTAATTTACAGGCTTATGTGCAGGTTTCCTCCATCAGACAGCAAGATCTTTGAAGGCAGGAATTTATCTTTACCTCCAATATATAGCATAATGACAGAAAGCAGAAGCTCTATAAATATGTGTTCAGCTGAGCTGACTCAGAATTTTCAGACATAGAGTTTAAAGTACAAATAATTTATAAAATGTGTTTTATGTTAACATCCAAAAATGATCATTTTAAAAACAGCATAAGATTGGCTATTGTTAGTAAAATGTTATGTTATAATTTCTTTAAAATGTTGAATGGGAGAGGATAAAGTATGCAGTCCTTATAATAACAGTTTTGTAAAAACAGTGTGCAAATTTTTTGTTGCTAATATATGATAAACAACTTCTCTTTAACATTCAGCAGGATTTTTAAATAATATTTACCTTCAGCTCTCCAAATCCAACTTCCAGGCTAAGTTCATTATATCTTGTATAACTCTCCATTCTAGTGCTTATCGGATTATAATTAAAGATATACTAGGGCATAAGGATCTTGATGATAGAGACTTTAAGTGCTTTTTCATCTTTGTATTACTTCTCTGAAATAGTGCTAAAATATCTGCTGAATGAATGAAATCTAATAAATTTTGAATGCATAACTTTGCATTATAAATACCTTTTATTAGTGTAAAGGTTGTTTTTACTTGTGTAAAAGTAAATTATTAAAACTCTACAAAAGTAAAATAATTAAAATTGATTGGGTAAACAATAAGAAATGAGTTTGAGCAGAAAGCTAATTGGAACATTAAAGTCATAAATTCTCTTAGAGTGGTCCTTCAATAACAGACTCACTGAGGGACCTTAATAATAATTACCACAGTTCTCAACTCCATCCACCCCCATTTCAAAGATGATAAACATGAGAACCAGAGAAGAAATCTGTGCCTTAATCACACAGTTAAAACGGCAGAAAAAACTGGAAACTGCATCTTGACTCTCAAGAGCTGTTCTTTCCTCCATACCAATTAAAACAATAAACAAAAACACTTCTGGCAGGTCACTGTTCTTATTTTAAAAATCATTTGAGCCAAATGCTAAGTCAAAAATTAAACAGCACATGTTAACAATGAATAAGATAGGTCTTTGTAGTCCCATATGTACATAGCATATGGGTCAACCTCTTTAAAGGGTAAAAAAATTTTCTTAATACTAACAAGGTACCAGACTCAGCTACAAATAACTGTTGAAGTACACTGCAAAAAGCAAGCAAGCAAACAAACAAAACACACAAAAACAAACACTAAGGGAACACACTGAAAATCTAAGATGCTTTAAATAAGTAGGAAAAGTAATTATATTCAGGAAAAGATATCTTTGATCTAAGGGATGATTAACAAGGCTCCAAAATTATCCTCAGTAATAAATACATTACAAAACAGGTTTAACAACAAGTCTGGTGAGCTTCTGAAGAGAAGACATAAAAGGTAATTGCCTCACTCAAATATATAATTACTTCTGTTTCTCAAAGTACGAGAGGATGAAATTTATTTTTGAGAATTCAGAGACAGGTCAGTTACTAGAATAAGTCACTGACTCATGAAATCTAATCAGACATTTAAGGTTTTTTAGATTTCAATGGCATCTTAAAAATTTTTATTTCTCAGAGGCAGAAGATGAGACAGCAAAAAGATCAATTATTATGAGCAATGTCTTTAACCTTTTCCCTCATCAAACCTTCCAATGCAATCTTTGAGCTAAGGCATCTATTTATCTTGGGCAAGGGCCTTATTAACTTTTGAATTGTAAGAAAATCATGAGGCTTACTGAAACCACTAAAAAAACCTGACCAAACACAATTTCCAATGTGATGAACTTTAATTTTTACAGAAAGATCACTTGCTTACTGTTGAAACAAAAACAAGCATTACCATCATAAAAGTACTAAAAACAAAGAATGAAAAGGAAGATAGGCTTACTCAACTGATCTCGTAAAACAACCATGTATTTAAATTATATGTTAAATACATAACATAACATATTCTATTGGTAATACAATAGCTAAAGCGGTGCTATCTGAATAAGGACAAGGCTATTAAAACCTACTGCTATTGATATTTAATACAAGTACTCCTATGTTCCAATGATATTTTCCTAATAATTGACATTTTTGTTAAAGTTTAAAAATGCCTAGATAAGTCAGCTAATATGTTATCAAGAGGATATAGATTCATATATTGCCAAAAAAAAAAAAAAAAAAAAAGCACAGCAAAAGTATGTTAGGCCCTAAATGGAGGAGTCAGAGCTCACTTACCTTCACAAAGCTCATACGTATAGTACACATTTTTGTAAGCTCATAGACTGTCTCAAATCCATGGTTCACAGACTGTGCCAATAACTGAGCAAATTCTTGGTTGTTAAAAATTTTCAGACTACACCCACTAGGGATCTTGCAAACAGTAGTAGGATGAAATCCATGATGGTAGTTGCAGTTCCGACTTTGCACAAAGATGCTACTGTCACTAAGGCATTCGGCATACACCTCCCCTCCAACATAATAAAGATGAACTCCTATAGGAAGACAAAGCATATCATTTAGTTATTATTAATTTTTATAGCTCAAAGGCACCTGTGCAGCTTCAACACAGAAACTTACATTTACCTGGCTTTAAACTTTGGCTAGTCAGATAGCTATTCTCTAGGTCCTGTACAACAGGGGTCCCCAAGCCCCGGGGCCATGGACCAGTATCGGTCCGTGGCCTGTTGGAAACCAGGCCACATAGCAGGAGGTGAGTGAGCAAGCATTACAGCCTGAGCTCCACCTCCTGTTAGATCAGCGGCAGCATTAAATTATCATAGAAGCATGAACCCTATTGTGAACTGTGCATGTGAGGGATCTAGGTTGCGTGCTCCTTATGAGAATCTAATGCCTGATGATCTGAAGTGGAACAGTTTCATCCTGAAACTATCCCTTTCCCATCCCCTGTGGAAAAATTGTCTTCCATGAAACTGGTCCCTGGTGCCAAAAAGATTGGGGATGGCTGATGTATGACTGATAAAATTAGTTAACTGTATTAGTTAATACAGTATCTAGGAGGTTTCTAGAAAATAACATAACAAAATGTTTTTAAAATAGTAATAGGCCCGGCACAGTTGTTCACGCCTGTAATCTCAGCACTTTGGGAAGCCAAGATGGACAGATTGCTTGAGCTCAGTTCAAGACCAGCCTGGGCAGCACAGCAAAACCCCATCTCCACACACACACACAAAAATACGAAAAATTAGCCAGGCATAGTGGTGCACGCCTGTAGTCCCAGTTACACAGAGGCTGAGGTGGCAGGATTGCTTGAGGCAAGGAGGTTGAGGCTGCAGTGAGCTGTGATTGAGCCACTGCACTCCAGACTGGGTGACAGAGTGAGACCATCTCAAATAACAACAACATGTAGCAATTTCATTTTGGTAAGTGATTAATGTCCTATTTGGCCACACATTGAAAGTATATTTTCACTCTAAAAATATAGCATAATAAAACCTGGATACCATGTATTCACTATAAAGTGCTCTTGCATTTATTGTACAGCTAAGATGTTTGGAAAATTTTAGAAAGAGAAGAGAGGAAAAAGAGAAGAGAGGAACTGGAAAGCCACAGGTAGAAGAAGTATTGCCGAGAGCTGTAAGATATACGATCCAGTAAAAAAAACATGAAAATGAAACTAGAAAAGTCATACTGTGTGTGTAAAATTAGATCTCACTAAACTATCACCTGCTCCGAATTTCTTCCTGTGAGACCCAGAGTGCTTAAAGTGTAGGAAATTGGGCCTACCCTGCCTTTAAAAAAAGGAAAGTAGGGGTAAAAAAACTCATTCTCACAAAGCCCCACACCATTATGGGAGATGACTTTATACAGGTCACCCAGCAGCGTTAGATCCCATGTGGGTTTAAATGATCCACCTTGTAGGTAACTCTGGTATGGCTTAGTCAAGGCTATATTGTGTCTCATAGAAAACATTACAAGTTGTGTTTATATGTATACACAGCGGTTAGGATTTCTGTAATAATTAAATAGCTGCTAGAGCAGAAGCCCATTTTTTTGGCTTGATGTAGAGAAAACAATTTAAGAGTGTGTGTGCTACTAATTTTTCCTGATGATAAAAATGACAAATTTTCATCCTGGAAAATCAGAAAGTAAATCAAAATATAAAGAAGCAGAAAATATTATCACTCTTTTAGTGACTCAGAGGCAATAATTATTAATAGTTTGATACACTGTATTCGGTTTTGGGTATCAATAAAATGTCTTTGCAAACATTTAAAATATCTGCATGATTGTATGAATGTTTTTAAAATGATTTTCCCATTAGTGGACCACTGGGTTGATAGCAATGTTCTGCTTTTATAGTAATGCCATGATAAATGTCTCTGGACAATTTTTGATAATATCCTTAGGAGAGATTCCTGGAAGTTAAATTATTGGATCGAAGGCTGCTGATTAACTCTACCAAATGACTTTCCAGAATGCATCAATTTACACTGTCACCAGCAGTGTAGGAATGCTTTTCTCATTTCACCCGTGCCAGTACTGAATTTGAGGGTAGAGCAAAAACCAAATGTCCCTAATTTATAGTTGACAAATAATTGTTTAATTCGCCTGTGAGGCTATGCTCTCGTAGTTTATTAGCCATCTGTGTTTCTCTTGTGAATTCACTGTTCACATTTCTTACGTATTTATCTCACTGGGGTCCTATTTTTATTATTTTTTAATGAACTGTTCATGTAAGAAGGATATAAATACTTTATTTGTTTTCCTGTTAGTCCTTTGTCTTTTAATTTTATTCGTGACATATTTTTAACCTACAGAAGTTTGCAATCTCTTAGTCAAACCTCTTATGGTCTTTTGTTGCTTTTTATGCTTAGAAAATTTCTACCTCTCTGATCAAGCATATTTTCTTCTAGCTTTTTAATTGTTTGCCTCTTGAAAAACATTCAACTCATTAATCTGTTTGCATATATGGTATCAGGTCAGGGTTTCTCTTTCCCAGCCTCACCCAAAAGCTAACTTGGTTATTGTAGAACCATTAGAAGACTCTACTGATTTGCTATGCTTCATTTAACATACATTATATTTTTATATACAGTATAGTCTGAGTTTTGAACTCATTCTACTGTTTTGTCTACACACTGGTTTACTTGTAGTTTTACAATGTTTTATTAACCTTAATGCCAATAATTTTTTCTTTACTTTTCCATTTACAAAGTTAGCTAGCCTCACTTGTTTATCCTTCCAGGTAATATTCAGAAAACATTTTCCAGTTTTCAAAAAAATCACATTGTGAGTCTGAAAAGAGTTGTTTTAAACTATAAATTAAATTAGATGGAATTAATATGCTTAAAATGTTCTCACAATATTAAGTCTTCCCTTTAAGGAATACAGACTGCCTATTTATTCAAATTTTCTCTCAGTAAAATTTGGTTTCTTCATGTAATTCTCACATATTACAGGTTCAGATTATTTCCAAGAAATTGATGTTTTCTGTGGCTATTGGGAAGGGGATTTCTCCTTTCATTATATTTCTAACTGGTTATTACCAGATTAAAGGAAACTGACTTACATAATTTTTAAAAGATAGATTCTTTGGAGGTTTCTAGATAAATAATCGTATCATTGGAATAGGCACAATGCCCAACCATAATACTGGCATGGATGAAGGGAGAAAGGCCCTCATATATTTCTGGTGGGAGTGCAAATTCATTTTATGTATGTCTGTATTTATTTATTTATCTATTTTATTTTAATTAATTTATTTATTTTGAGACAGAGTCTCTCTCTGTCACCCAGGCTGGAGAGCAGTGGCTTGATCTCAGCTCATTGCAACCTCCGCCTCCCAAATTCAAGTGATAACTTTGCCTCTGCCTCCCGAGTAGCTGGGATTACAGGCGTGTGCCACCACACCTGGCTAATTTCTAATTTTTAGTAGAGACCCGGTTCCACCATGTTGCCCAGGCTGGTCTCGAACTCCTGACCTCAACTGATCCACCTGCCTTAGCCTCCCAAAGCACTGGAATTACTTTTTGGAAAGTAATTTGGTGAAATATATCAATAGATTTTGATCTACTAATTTCACTTCAAGAATCTATCCCGAGAATACTGTCAATCAAACATATCATTTACACATAATGATAATTTTGCCTTATTTCCATTATCTATAATTGTATATTTGAGTACACTACTAAGGGCATCTGGAACAATTTTAAATAACAGCATTCCAAGATTTTTTATTTTCTTAATAATGTTTTAGGAGGAAATGTCCCATAGTACAATTTTTCTTTGCTACTTTGGGATAAGAGTCATCTTTAGAGTTTAACGAAAAGTATGTCTTTCCCTCCCAAATGTATGCAAAATTGTGTTTACATACAATTTCAGAGGTTTACAGACCACAGAAAGATATCTATGTATGTTATGAACCTAGGTTCTAGCATTTCATTATTAAATTTACAGTCAGCGTTTTTTCCTTTAATTATATAAGAATATCTATCAATTCCTAATTTAAGAGTTGGAGTTTTCTTCCCCTCAGGATTAAATGTTACACTTTATCTTGAGTGCTTTTAAAGCATCTAATAAATAACCTTTTAATCTGGTCCACTGTTCTAAATTTCATAGTAGGTCACTGTTTCATACTTTTACTCTGGAAATAATTTCAAATTTGTAGAAAAGTTTGAAAGGGAACAAAGAAAAACAGAAGAACACCCATATAACCATTATCCAGATGCATCTATTGTGACAATTTACTCCATTTGCTTGATTACTTGGGCCCTCCCTCCCCACTGCTGCTGCACACGCACCGTGCATGTGTGTGTCTGTATGTATGTATGTATTGTAACACAGGTTTTGGATAGACAGATGGCGAGTAGACAGGTATCTTTATATACTAATTTCTTCCTGAACCACTTCCTTAAATACTTAAGTATTTCCTAAGAATAGGGATAGTCTCTTATATAGCCATAGTATAGTTGGCAATGCTAATACATTTAACATTGGTCTAATCTACCATTCATATTCCAGTTTTACCTGCTGACCTCAATAATGTCCCTTACAGTATTAACATTTTTTCTCCTGTTCAGTACAGGATCATGCCCAGGGTCAGATATTGCATGCAGGTGTCATATCTCTTTAACTGCTTTTAATCTGGAACTTTTCCATACCTTTGTCTTTTCACACTGATATTTTCAAAAAATTAGTCCCCCTTCTTTACCCTTTTTAATAGAATGTTTCTTGCTTTGAGTCTGTCTGATATTTCCTCAGGATTAGATTTGGATTTGCATTCTCAGCTGGAATCCTGCATAGGTGATGTTATGGCCTTCTCAGGGTATGACATCTGGAGGTATATGATACCCATCTGTCTCTCACTGGTGATGATAATTTTGATCTCCCAGTCAAAACAGGGCATCAATTATACAATTACAATTAAAATACAAATGATACAGTTTCTCCACTGTTTAGTTAATGCTTTTTATTCTCCTTTGTACTAACAGGCAGTCTGAGGATAAACACTCTTAAGACCATGCAAATATACTGATTCTCATAAACATTTTCTTTATATTTAGCATCCATTGATGATTCTTGCTGATCCTTACTATGATGGTTGCAAAATGATATTCAAACTTTACCACTGACTCTACATTTATCAACCAGCCTTCCCCATTCACTTATTTATCTATTTATTATGAGTATGGACTTATAAATTTGTATTGTTTTTCAATGGTGTAAAATTCAATACCGTACTGAGGCCAGGCACAGTGTCTCACACACCTGTAATTCCAGAATTTTAGGAGGCCAAGGAAGGCTGATCATTTGAGGTTAGGAGTTTGAGACCAGCCTAGCCAACAAGGTAAAACTCAGACTCTACTAAACGTACAAAAATTAGCCGAGCGTGGTGGTGCACACCTGTAACCTCCCAGCTACTGAGGAGGCTGAGGCACAAGAATCACTTGAATCTGGGAGGTGGAGGTTGCAGTGAGCCAAGATCACACCACTGGACTCCAGCCTGGGTGATAGAGGGAGACTCCGTCTCAAAAAAAAAAAACATAAATAAATATATAAATAAATAAATAAAATGAAGTAAAATTCATCACTGTAATTATTTTGGAGCTCAAATTGTCTGAGAGTTGGCCAGTGGAAGGCCCTGTAAGTTGGCTCCTGAGGCATGCCCCATGATTTCCGTAAGCATTTCTTTACTTCCTGCCACAACAAGATGCTCCAGGGTCCTCCTGTGCCTACCTATCCCAGCCTAGGGGTCAGCCATTTCTTCAAGGAGCCCTAGTTCCTTTTAGTGGGACATGGTATTAGCAATGATGATCTGAACACTAGATGTGCTTATTGCTACTGGGTATGTATGCTTCTGGGCCCTTTCAGCAGGCAGATCAGAAACTATACACAAGTAAAAACAAATATACATACCCATGCATATGCACATAGGTAATACATGAGAACATAAACATGTATACATACATACACATATGTATTACTAAAATCAGAATTTTGCACTGATACCTCTATTCTCCTTCACAGGGTTTATTTTTTGCTCCCCTCCGCATTTATATGTCTGTTTTCCACAGTGGAAACCCAGGCTCCCAACAATATCCACACATTTAGTCATTTGCTTCATCTTTACATATGAAAGTTTCAGAATGGTTTCACTCATACTGCTATGAAATAATCAAGTTTACTAAAAAGAGTTCGGGATTTATTTGAAATCCTAGCCCTACTCTATCTACTCCACTCAGCCTAGGCTGAGGATATATAGTCACTTACTATATTCATAACTTACTAGGCTTGTTTTTTGGTCTTTATTTTTTCTTATTATAAATATATCCATGTCTGATTTTTTGTTCTTTTGAAGGTGCTATCTTATATGGACAGTTATTCAATTTGGTGTCCCTGTGGGGGTATAATCACTGCAGGGTTCTATCGTGCCACCTTGCACGATGTTTGTGCTAGAATCTAGTTCTTTCTTTTCTATTTACTAAGTTATGGTATTCATTTGAAATACAATTAAGCAATTAACTTTAATTTGCTTTTAATTTTAGGTTGTGATTCATTTTATAACAGCCAATTTATTCTGTAGCAAAATATCATACAGAATAGTGTCTTAAAATGGCAAATCATAATTTCAACTAATTAATTTCAATACTATGAGAGTTGATCGACCACAAAAATCACTGACTGCAAGAGCTTCCAGATAGCAGAAACTGGAAAAATATTTACAAACTGCAGCAAGTGAACATTACCTGGTTTTTGCTACAATAGTTTGTTGCAGGAATGATTTTAAGTCAGCTCTGGAGGAACACGGATACAACAGATAAACATCTGAAAGAGGTTAAAGCAAAAACTCACCTTTTCCAATATGCCGCCTGGTGTTTTCAATAGTGGAATTCCGGTTAACATTGGAGAGCAGCCCAAGGCAGAAACGGTTCTTATTGTTGGAAGGATCAGTGAAACCATCCACCAACACACTTGTGGAGGAGGCATGGAACGCTTCACCCACACGATTGTTGAGCTCATAGTAGACAATAGAGCACCAGTGTTTTGGTTCCTCATAAGCAACTGCCTGAACATCTAGAGGAAAGAAAATGTTATATCAACCAAGGTTAGTGCCTCAGGCTCTCAAAAACTGAAACCGTGTTGTTGAATTGGCTCAGGATCATGGAATGAAGACATTGGAAAAGCAATTGCTATTATAATGTATACGGTTTTTCTATGATGTTTAAAGCAGGTACTTCTTACTAAATATGACATTCTCCTTATTCTCCTAATTGGAGAAAATTGGAAAACAATTTTCTCCAATTACTATCAAATAACCAAAACACCAGCTAAGGAAGCACAGCAAAAACTTTTGCTGAATATTAACAATATGCTAATTGCTCTGTAATATGCAGAAATGGAAATCACCCCTACCACAGACTTTGGCTCACCATCTAAAGAAACACAACAAGTGACAAGTGAAAAAATAAGTGGGAAGAGAACAATAGAAGATAGGAAATATGCCAAAGGTACTGGCATAAAAATGAATTACTTTTGGCAAAGACTAAGTATGCCTATGCTTATTCAAAGCAATGAAAATCAGTTTCTAATTATTGATAAGAAGTTACTTTACCTCATATTAAGTTGCCAATAACTATCACAGCTACAGTGTTGCTCCAGTTCTCAAACTCAGGAAGAAATCTTGCCAGCTGGCCATTCTTACAGAATGAATCATATCTTTCTCATCCAGATTTCATGCTAACTTCCTTATATTTGCTTTAAGTCATGCAGAGCAGGTGTGTTTTGTCTCTCCATTCCCAGAATGGGCCAACAATGGAAATTACCCAACTTTACTGACAGGATGCAGCTTGTTAAGTCAAATCTCTTAAGACTAACAAATCTCCAAACAGAACATGGTTCTAAACATTTGCAACTAAAAGGTTTTAAAGATGAATTCCTTCTGTAGTAAAACCTCTTGTACCACTGCTTTAGAGATTCCAGGAATACAAACCATATATTTCCAGCATACCAATATATAATGATCTGAGGTTTATGACGTCTTGGGTGTACAATAATAAAAGAAAGAAAAAAAAGAAAGTCCACATCAGAAGCCCAGACTATAACTGCTAAGGGAGAAGCACCTCTGTGTTCTTAACATCAAATTCCACAAATACTAAATGCACTTTACTTTAGAATTTGGTAAAAAACAAAACGAAACAACCACACACACACACACACACACACAAGGAAAATACTCATGAAAAAACCCACACATAAGTTAGTTGCTTTACATATGTAAGTAGTTAGCTAAAAACATATACTATCTTCCCTGCTTGCTAAGCAACTCTACCACGTCAATTTGCTATAATTCAAAGAGCAAAACTTTAGTGATTTACAAGTGCCAAATCTCAAAGCAGACTGCAACATTATTAACAGAAGGTTTTTATCAGCCATCAGGATACTTCAAAATACTATTCATCTAGGTCAGAGGTTGATAAATTTTTTCTGTGAAAGGCCAGAAAGATTTTACGGGCTGTATAATCTTTATCACAACTATCCAATTCTGCCCTTGTAACACAGAAGCAGTCATAGACAATATGTAATGAATGAATACAGCTGTGGTCCAATAACGCTTTATTTACAAAAACAGATAGCAGGCTGAATTGGCCGGTGGGCTGTAGTTTGTTGACCCCTGCTCTAGTAAAATCACCAAAGGTTAAAAAGAAGTTGAAAAAAAAGGGGGGGGGAAGGAAAAAAATGGCCAACATTCCTTTCTCATGAAAATATTAACTGACTATAAACTATAAAGGAAAAAAAATTAAAGCTATTTAAATGAAAAAAATCTTAAAGCAATTTAAAGATCTGTTTCCTGAAATCAGACATTTTGGGTTTAGTAATAACAGTTACTGGGTCCACATGCTCCTAATAGTGTGGTACTGTGCCTATTCTCTCCTGGTATCCTGGTCCCCAAATATAAATTCCACAGATGTGTGAGATAGGGGTTATTTCCCCCAACCAGAGTGTTCATTGACTCAGAATTATGTTTGATAAGATGTTCAAGAGATAATCAGCAACCATAAAATACAGAGGCAATAAAAAAGATGTAAAAGATCATAATGATTAAAATGGTGTACATTCCAATTTATGACACTGCACATCCAAGAAAGGTCCTTTGAGTTTATCACCCATTTTTTTTTTCTTTTTTTTTTTGAGACTGAGTTTTGCTCTTGTTGCCCAGGCTGGAGTGCAATGGTGTGATCTCTGTTCACTGCAACCTCTGCCTCCTGGGTTCAAATGATTCTCCTGCCTCAGCCTCCCAAGTAGCTCGGACAACAGGGGCCCACGACCACACCCAGCTAATTTTTTTATCTGTAGTAGAGACAGGGTTTCACCATGTTGGCCAGGCTGGCCTTGAACTCTTGACCTCAGGTGATCCACCAGCCTCGGCCTCCCAAAGTGCTAGGGATTATAGGCATGAGCCACTGCGCCCAGCCTTCATCACCAATTTTTAAACCGACGTTTAAAGCAGTTTTAGGTTCACAGCAAAACTGAGTGTAAGATAGAGTGATTTTCCATATGCCCCCTACCCCCACACCTTCCTAGCCTCTCCCATTATTAATATCCCCCACCAGAGTGGCACATTTGTTGTAAATGATGAACCGAACAGGCCTACAACCAAAGTCTACAGTTTACATCAGGGTTCACTCATGGTGTACATCCTATGGGTTTGGATAAATGTATAATGACATGCAGTTACCACGGTATAATGTGTCATAGAGACAAAATCAATTTTAAGTACTTAAAAATATAAACAACTCCTATTTTAATAAGTATCTCCTATTTTAATAAAAAAGCACTAAAATGAAACAAGACATACCTAGTAACCAAATTGCACTTTAACTTCAATTTGCATAAACATTATATAAATTGCATGACCCATGCCATGTGTTGACTGCAGCAGCGAAGCACTTTCCTTCATGAGAGGTTATTTAGGAACAGTTTTATTTGCCAAGGTGGCTGTGGATTCTAACAGATTCTCAGAGAGTCTACCAAACTTATTTACCTGAGTTCTCTGCTCACTTAAGTCTATTCTACTTGCCTATGTAGAGCTGGAAGAATGATGGCATCCCCCACTCGGTCACTGCTAAGGATATATACAGCGCTGGAATCAAAGACCCATCCTTAACTAAAGGGGGAAAGAAATTTTCATTTCTGCTTGCAAGTTCTTCAGGCTGAGAAGGGGAAAAACTTGTGCCTCAATTTCTTTTAAACAAAGTTAGAAACAAATAGCAAGAAATTCTATTAGTTTGTTCCAGTTGTAGTTACACATACATAAGAGCTGAAAAATAGATGGGGTTTATGAGTATCTATCCTAATTACAGAAGAAAGCCTTTGGACAGCCCAGTTATACCAACTTCCAACTTTGGAAATCACCAGTGAAAACTCTACTTCAGTACTGTTATTGTTTCTAAATACCATTTTGTTCATTTAAAAATACTCTTTTTGGCTGGGTGTGGTGGCTCACGCCTGTAATCCCAGCACTTTGGGAGGCCAAGGTGGGCGGATCACCTGAGGTCAGGAATTCGTGACCAGCCTGGCCAACATGGTGAAACCCTGTCTCTACTAAAAATACAAAAATTAGTCGGGCGTGATGGTGTGCGCCTGTAATCCCAGTTACTTAGGAGGCTGAGGCAGGAGAATCACTTGAACCTGGGAGATGGAGGTTGCAGTGAGCCAAGATCGCACCATTGCACTCCAGCCTGGGTGACCAGAGCAAAACTCCGTCTCAAAAAAAAACAAACAAAAAAAATTTTCATCATCAGTTAAAAATTATTAAGTATTAAAGATCTAAACAGATAACTGCAAAATTATTCTCAGGTCTTCATTAGTTAAGTCAGTGTATTTGTTCTTTAAATTAAAGACTTGTTATCCAGGAATTCTACTGAGCTTCTCTTAACATTGGGCTCTATTTTTCTCAAATAGCTCTTTTTAAAGACTAATAAAAATTCGTGAGAGAAAGTAACATCTGGACAAACTTTAGACTCTAAGAAAGGGAACAGGGAGCAATTAGTTTTACCTCCTCTGTTGATTTCTGAGGGCACGGGAGGCGCCATCATGTTTGTGTCCATTGGCTGAGAGCCATCCTGGGTCATGGGGTCTTCAGGAGGCAGGTAAGCAGGTGGGGGCGTATCAGCTACAAAGGTTTTAAAGAGGTTATTTCTTAACCCTTAGTAAACATACACACTCAAAACACATATCCTCTTCTGTACTGAAATTCTCAAGAGATCAAGTTGCCATTTCAATCTCCCCATTAAAAGACTAAAGGCTACAGGCACTGGTCCTGACGTACAATTTCTGAAAAGTATTAACCATGCCACAATCATATACATTTTTGTGAAAATTCAGTGGGAGGAAAAGTATTATACTATATGCCAGTTCCAGAAGCTGTTTGCCTATCCAGGATCACGCTGTTTAAAAGCAATCAGAAGAGTATTTTAAGCACACTTTAATATAATCTGCTTTGAGAGGACCTCTGCATTTCAGTTTCACTGGTAGATGGAAAACCTCTGAAAGCTTCACTGGACTTCTTAAGAAAAGGACCTTCAGGGTCTTTTGCATTAAATCTATGGGCTTTTAGAAAATTTATCCAGTTTCATTATAGCCTACTGATTAGAACTGTTAATTTTCCATGACTTTAGGGAATCTGTTAGGACCACATTCTCCCTACCCATTTAAATAATCACTAGCTTTAAAATCTCTAGTAACAGAATAATAGAAAATGAATCAGTTTATCACAGCTATCTTCTATTTCAGAATTTACATATATGTTTCTTCTGGCAAATAAGAGGCAAACATGATTTTTTAAACAAAGAACACTAACACAAGTCTTGCATTTTCTTAATATAAAACAAAGGGTATAGGTTTCTCACAAATAATCCTTTTCCATTCAAAAGCAAGCTCCTCACTAGCTATCATGAGTCCATCTAGCGTATGTGTCATCATACATCTAGCATAAGCTGCCCAT
This sequence comes from Pongo pygmaeus, assembly GCF_028885625.2. Lineage (NCBI taxonomy): Eukaryota > Metazoa > Chordata > Mammalia > Primates > Hominidae > Pongo > Pongo pygmaeus. The sequence continues at coordinate 158,418,234 of NC_072376.2, read as the reverse complement.
CATACAGGTTAGTGGTGAGGAGGAAGGGAGAGAGGTAGACAGGAAGTCACCAGTTACTTTGATTTTTAAACTAGTCTATCTCCCAACCCTCATCCCAAACAGCTTTGGAGTGAAAAACAGACAAAACAATGTGAAATAAACAAGATTTAAATAAAAGAAGGTAATAAATACATAAATAAAAGGAAGCAATATAAATGTGGACCACTTTTCAATTTTTGAAGGCCTAGCACTGATGTTGAATTCAAATTTACTTAAAAACATTTCAAGCAGCCCAATAAACACACTTCCCCGGTCATTTTCCCTTCCGAAAACATTAATAGATGTTAAGTATATTTGTATATTTTTGTTTAGGGTATCTTTCTTAAGGTCTACTGGCAAGAAATTTGGCACTCTTTTTTTTTTTTTGGAGATGCTTGTTCATTAACCTGTAACTTAAAAATATATAATGTCCTTATTAATCATTTATTTTGATAACCATTACACCATTAGTTATGTCTAAAAAAAGGATAATTGTTTTTTGTCTTTGCTAAGTTGAACAAGCAGATGGTTTCCAGTACTTCTGTTGTAATTCCTTTGTTGTTAAAGTATACGTTTCTTGGGATTACATCATCATTTAAATGAATTTAATTAAGTAGGGGGTGGGATCCCTCAGGAAATATTTTTTCTGAGGTTGCACTTACAACAGGAGTTTTTTCCATGTATGAGAACGATGCTGATTGAGGTTGTGTTCTCATAACAGCAAATGTGTGTAACACACTATTTTTCTTTTTATCAAGAGTAAAGACTGTAACAATTACGCCACTCTCAGAAGGATGCAGCTGTTTCAAAACCTTTTAAAAACAAGGGAAAAATATAGCTTATTCAAGCATCTGTGCCTGACAAGTAAAATAAGACATTTGCTTACTTGATTATGAGGTCTCCTTTCTCCAAAAGTTGTATCCTAAAAGTGCGAGAGCACTGTCATATACCAGGGCTGAAAACCTCCCTCCACTGCAGGTTGACCCAGCTTTTCCGTGACACTGTGATAACACTGTCTGATATGACCACAGAACATCACTGAACATTCCAACCTACCTGGCATCTGGAAAGGGCTTCCTGGGTCTGAGCTGGTGGGAGAGTGAGGGTAGGTGCTGCTGCTGCTCCCAGGAGAGTTTGGGTAACTGCTATTGGGAGAGTGAGGAAACGGGTGGCTGTTGGGTTGCTGGAAAGAATCTGGAAAAGTGGCGTTGAGTGGCATGTGAGGCTCATTTTGTCCTAAGTTACGGAACTGAGCTAAGAGGCTGTGCTGAGGATTATATTCGCTGTGTCTTGGAACCAGCACAGGAGGAAGTACTAGAAAAAGGAAGGGAAAAAAGAGAAGGACAAAAATGAGAATTATGATCTATAATTACATCACAATAAAGTAAAACATAATCTGTAAGCAACAACAAATTATCTGATCCCTGTCCTGCTGCCAACTCAAAAGCATCATTCAAATGAAACGCTATTTTACCCTCAAGAACAAATGCAGGAACAAATACAATCCCTTTAGAATCACTGATGACATATGCCTGAGATTTGCAGCATTCACAAATTGCCCAAGGAAAGTTGGCAAAATACAATCTTTTAGGTTAAAAATGTTAAGGTTCCCTCATTCTTAATTTTTTCATTCACTAAAAACCAAAGCATAATTGTTTATCACCACTGACAATTATATTTCATAGCCCTGGCTGATAAGACTTCACATTTAAGAGTTAATGCTTATTGAACAATATGAATTATTCACCACAAGTGTTTCAAGCTGACATACTAGTTCACTTTAACACAAAAAAGCAGCATAGTAAATAAAGCTGAAGAGGTAAAATGAGTGAACCGTAGAAAACGCAAATGCCATGAAGATACAGTTAATTATACAAAATATGAGGTGTTTTGTGGGACAGAATTTATCTTGTATCCTGTCCTAGGAGTCACACTTTATGAACATCTTTTTTCTAAGGATCTTACCCACTTTTCAAGAATCCTTAACACCACCTGTGAGGTCAAGGAAGAAATAGGTCATACAATTCACATTCTGCTAACTGAAAACTCAAGGTACAAAGGCAGCCCAATAGGTAGGCACCTGTTGAGAAGCAAAGAAAACGACTCCTGTCACTCCTAAATGTTCTATATTAGGAACCTAAGGAGTTAATAATTGGCATGGTCATCAACCTCCAGAAACCTCCTGAGGCAAAGCCACTATAAATATAATTATCCTAGAAAGGCAGGGCTGGCTAACAGTCAGTTACAGAGCCCTAGCCAGATCCTAGGGTTAGATCCTAAGTTTCCCTGCCAGGGTCACCAGATGGATGCTCTAATAAAGGCCTTTGCAATCCTTCCAGCTCCTGTGGCCTCAGCTACAAAGAGAAAAGCAACCCATTTCATAAACTGCACGAGAGGAGAGAGGAGAGATTTAAAACTTATGATTATTGTTGGTTGTTAGGAATCAGAATATATATCCCCAAAGAAACAAAATTTGGTGGCAATAGGAATTTAGCAGACTTTTGAGGGCTTTCCAGGGAATCTGTGCATAATTTATATCATTTCTACAGTAAAAATGCTCTTAACACTTGGATTATCACTTTTTTATGAGCTGAAAATTGCTTTTTAGATAAAAATAGGTTTTTTAAAAAGTATTAAAATTTCTCATGTGCTATATTTTATACTCCTACATAATCCCATAGCATCAGATTTGTTATTTCCCTATTTGATCCTTCAGGGACAAATCTTTTGAGTATATAATGAATGTATTTTCTTTTTAGTACAGTGATGGAATCTTCCCAAACCAAACCATTAAAAGCATAAATTCTTCTTCTACTTTTCAATAGTCATCTGAACTATAAAATGCTTTTGTTTTGTTGAAGAAACATTCCTGATAAGGGATCCCCAATGCCAATAAAAATTTATATTCCAAAACAATCCAATACCTTTCAATTACCTTTGCAATGACAAACATTCCCTTTTCTTTTAGCTGCTGTGACTTGAGTTACGATTTCCCAACTTGCCTTTTACAGGCATCTAGCTATGGTCTTAATTATGATTTTTACCCTTAAAAAGGGGAAACATTGGCCCCTAAACCCCTCCCCACAAACGCAACACCAGACAGCAATCCTTCATGTCCTCTATCCTTCAGAGGACCCCTCCCTCCCACAACACACACGAACAGAGTCCATTAAGGTTGGTGCAAAAATAATTGCAGTTTTTGCATTTAATGGCAAAAACTGCAGCAACTTTGCACCAACCTAACACTTAGCGGAGCATCTGTTTTAGCAGCTCTTGTTTCCTAACAGTTTTAGAACTGGGGACTTACTTGTTCCTACTACTTGCAGATGGGGGCAGTCAGGGAGGAAGAACTAGCCTTTGCGATAGCCACAGCAAAGGGCAATGTATTTCTGCTTCCCAAGTTTATAATCTGCATATGTATTCCTCAAAATGTGAGACTCATCCAATGTTGTGTGTGTAGCATCTTGTTATATATATAAACTACAATTTATCTGATGATACAATTTTATCTTCTGCTGATAAATACTTGGGTTGGCGGAAAAAAAAACCAACTCAACGCTTGGGTTATTTCCAGTTTGAGGCAGTTATAAAAACTTCTATGAACTTTAAAAAATTTAACTTATTTTGAAATAATTTCAAACTTACAGAAAAACTGCAACAGTACGAAGAACACTCAAATACCCTTTACCCAGATTCACCAATTTTTAACATCTTGCCGCATTAACTTACTCATTCTCTCTCCTCCATTCTCCAGCCCTAGAACACAAATACACTTCTTCTGAATTATCTGAGAGCAGGTAACATACATGTCCCTTTACCCTATAGCATTTCAGAGTAACTCCCAAAAGGAACATTAACTTACATACACACATTTGTTATCAAACTTGGGAAATTTAACACTGATGATTTTATCTAATATAAAATCATATTCCAACTCTGTCAACTGTCTCAACCATGTCCTATGTAGCAATTTCCTGATACAGGACCTAAGGTAGAATCACATATTGTACTTTGTTGTCATATTTCTTTAGTCTCCTGTAATCTGGAATAGTTCTTCAGCGTCTTTTTTCCTTCCTGCTTTCATGCTACTGACATTTTTGAATACAGGCAGTTATTTTACAGACTGTTTCTCAATTTGGGTCCCTCTAATGCTTGCCCATGATTAAACTCTGAGATTTTTGGTTGGACTACTAGATAAGTGGTATTATTCCCTTCTCAGTTCATACGCACAGAAGCACACGATGTGTCTGCCTGTTTGAGGTTTAATCCTGATCACTTGGTTAAGGTATTGTGCATTTCTTCCACCGTAGACAGTTTCTATCTTTCCTTTTGTAATTAATAAGTAGTAAGAGATACCATGAGACTGTGTAAATATCCCGTTCCTTATCAAGCGTTATCCCCTATATTTAGCATCCATTTTGCTTGAATAAATTTTTGCTATAATGGTTGTGAACTGAATTTTCTTTAACTCCATTATTCCTTCATTATTAGTCAGAATTCTAAGATGAGGACGTGCTTTTCCATCTCTTGTGTCTATATGCCTATATATAACAGTTATCAGTATGGCTTCATGGATTCTTAATCAATGAGCTATAATCTATAAATATCTATTTTGATGGTCATATTGTCTTAGATTTGGCCATTGGGTGCCTGTTCAAGCTAGTCCCTGTGCCTCTGTAACATGTTCCAATTATTTGAGTATTTCTTAATTTCTGGAACAAGACATTCCAGGCTTATCTCTTACCTTCCCTTTCCGCCACTCCAGCAATCTCTGGTTCCCTTTAGTGAGGAATAGTATTTAGAAACCAAAATCTGGGATTTGGCTGTGTTCTGTATGTCTACTGGAGCCACATTGATTCTAAGCCCTGTGTGTGTGCGTGTGTGTACTGGAAACTGGGTTATGCTGTTACATCCAAGTGTAAGCCAACTCCACAGGGTTTTCATTTGCCTTTCTCTGTTTCCTATCTGTATCTCCTTATTTCAACAGTGAGAACCTTGGCTACCAACATCAAAGTATTTATGAATGTGCTTAATTCTACGATACACGGAAAAAATTTCAGAAATTATAAAATAAACCTACTAAGACAAGTTTTGGGTTTATTCTCTTTAATTTTTTTTTTTTTTTTTGGTATACTAAGTACTTGGATTCATTCAAATTCATTCAAAATCTACTTGGATTCATCCCTCTCTTCTCTTCAGTGTTATTTTATTACTTTGAAATTTTATTCAATTTCTCCCTTTCACAGTTAGTTTATTTGAATACATCTGTTGCTGTTTGCGCTTAGTTTTAGGAGTTCCCCTCTCTCATTCTTGTTGATTTAATTTTACTTTTTAAATACAGACAATATTAACATGATTTTAAAGTCAAAACAATATACTCCCTACCACATCCCTTCTAACTTAGTCCTCCAATTTTAACATCCTCCTAGGGTCATCAATTTCATTTTTTTCTGGCTTATCTTGTGTTTCTTCTTGAAAAAAAGCAAGCAGATAAATGGATGCTTTCTTATTTCGTCTTAACTGCTAAAAAGAAAGGTAGCCTACTATATATGCTCTTTTGCACTCTGCTTTTTTCACCTATATATGAGAAACAACTTCATATTAGTGCACAGAGGTCTTCCTCATGTGGTTTGACAGATAATAACACCAAAGTTGATTTAACAATCTCCCATATCTGGCCATTTAGGTACTTCACAATATTTTACCATAAAATGTAATACTGCAATGACTGTGCATATATATGGTAGCATTGTCAAAGGTGTATCTTCAGGGCAAATTCCTAGATGTGGAAATGCTGGGTGAATGGGTAAATGTATATATAACTTTGTTATTGCCAAGTACCCCTTTCCAATGGTTGCACCATTTTGCACTGTCACATAGGAGTGCCTTTTTCCCATACCTTCCAGAATAGAGTCTGTCAAGCTTTTGAATCCTGACAACCTGATGGGTGAGAAATGACATTTTGGTGCAATTTTAATTTACATTTCTCTTATAGTGAAAGTTGATCTCATCTTTTCATGTATTTCAGAGAGTGCCTTTCTATCTTTTTCTTTGAACTGTTGGCTTATGCCTTTTGCCCATTTTTGGTATTTTCATCCTTCATTAAAAAAAACAACATACTAGAGATACTAGCCTGTGATATATGTTGTGGATATTTTACCATGACTATCATTTGTCCTTTCACTTTGTTTATGTATATTTTTTGGTAGGCACATTTATCAACATATTATTTTATCGTATATTTATTTCTGAGTCCTAGAAAGCCTTCTCCTATACCCAGATTATAAGGAGGAATTCATCCATGCATACTTCTAGTGCATATAAAGCTTCATAATTTATTTAGCTCTGTGATCCCTTTGGAGTTTAGTTTTATTTGTGGTACGAGGAATGGATCTAATTTTATCTTTCTCTAAATGGTTAGCCAGTTAACCCCAACACCATTCATTAAAAGCCCATCTTTGACCAAGTGATTGGAGTTGCCACTTTAAAAAAGTTCCATAAATGTTCGAGTCTACTTTTAGACATTTAATTCCACTACACTTCATCCTGTTCTAGTCTGTGCCCTAGTACCACTCTGTTTTAATTATAAAGGCTTTATAGAGATTTTAATATCTGATAGGGCCAGCCCCTCTCACAGTTCTTCCTTTTCAGAAGTGTTTTGTTTGCATGCTTAAGCTTTCCATATGACTTAGTTATCACCTTGTTTACCTCCAGTAAAAAAAGTTATTAATACTTTCATTGAGGTCACATTATATTCATAAATTAAGTAAAGATTAATATCTTGATGATGCTGAAATGCCCTTCTGAAGATGTAGGAAGGTCTATTCAAGCCTACTTTGTGTTCTACAAGTATTGTCTGTATTAGTTGCTAACACTGCTGTAACACAATACCACAGACTGGCGGCTTAAACAACAGAAAATTATTTTCTCACTGTTGCTGTGAAGGCTGGAAATCCAAAGTCAAAGTGGTGGCAGGTTGGTTTGCCTGAGGCTTCCCTTCTTGGCTTGCAGACGGCTGCCTCCTCAGGGTGTACTCACATGGCCTTTTCTCCTGAGGTCTCTGAATGTTTCATCCCTCTTCTTATAAAGACCCCAGTCAGACTGCATTAGGGCCCATGCTCATGGTCTCATTTTAATTTAATTACCTCTTTTAAAGGCCCTATCTCCAAAAACAGTCATATTCTATGGTGCTTGGGGTTAGGGCTTCAATATGTCAATTCTGGGGCACGCAACTCAGTTCCTAACACTACATATAGGATTTGTATATTTCTTGTTAAATTTATCAAGTTGTTGCTATTTTCAATGAGATTAAATGAGGCTTCTTCTCCAATGTATCTCCTAACTGGTAATTACTACCACATGGTCCACAGCAGCACTTACAAAAATTTCCTTCTCTTATTTGCTTTTTTAAAAACAAATTTTATTATTATTTTTAGAGCTGGGGTCTTGCTACGTTGCCCAGGCTGCAGTGCTGTGGCTATTCACAGGCATGATCATAGAGCAATTCAGCCTCAAACTCCTGGGCTTAAGCGATCCTCCTGCCTCAGCCTCCTGAGCAGCTAGGACTACAGGTGCCTGCCACCATGCACAGTTAATTTTTATTTTTTGTAGAGACAGGGTCTCACTGTGTTGCCCAGGCTGGTCTCAAACTCCTAGTCTCAAGCTATCCTCCTGCCTCAGCCTCTCAAAGCACTGGGATTACAGGCATGAGCCACCACACCCACCCTGGAGACTGTATAAGTAGGGTGTCTGTAAGTTCTAGCTTGCCTGGGATAGTCCCAATTTGTACCTGTTGCCCGATGTAATTAGTAATAGGTGACTCTTGTCAATTTCAAGCCTTCTGGCTTGGACAGTAAATGTTCACATTAACTATAAGCAATGACTAATTAAATTCAGGAAAGTAAAGAGACAGGTCTGGAACAGCTGCCAGCCCTAGAAAGAAGTATTAATGTTGCAGAGAGGAGACACATAGAAGTTAGTCAGGCTGGGTTAAGCCTACACACACGTGCTGCTGTAAAATAACAAGGCCCAGGCCTCTCTCCCTGTGTGGAATCCTGAACGACAATGCTGTGGTTCTCTCCCAGATGTCTCTCACTCTACCCCCACTTCATGCTCCTTTCATTTCAGCAAGATTTCAGTAAAGAATAATTAAAATATGTTTTCTATTAGGTGAAAAGGAAAGAAACATTCAGATAATTATTCATGTTTAAGCACACTTTCTTTGTGCAATTCTCATTTCTTGGATGAGAGATTTACCAGCCTAAAGAATGAGGATTTGCAAACTGCAGGCCCAACTCAGGTCACCAATAGGAAGGGAGAGAGGGTCAGCAGTGTTTCCCTCTGACTTGTTCTATGTCTCAGGCTGTTCCTATTTTATGGAAAACAAATATGGGAACATAAGACTTTTCTGGGGAACCATTTTCTTAGTGCACTAAGGTGACCCTTGCTTGGTAACTTCAAAATATGGCTGAAGTGTGGGACTTCCCTCTTTTAAGGGTTGCTCCTATTGGTTAATTTGAATAAGAATCTGCTTTCAAAGAGAAGCCCAATGTTAAAACATCTTTCTTTGTACACATGAATTTCTTCTGAGTTATTTAAAAATCAGACCATGTATGCCCTTCTTGTATCCTAGGAGCTCTAACTCTGGTAAAAACCCAAATCTTTTCTCCCACCCTAACCTCTCAAATATATTCTGAAAAAAGGCCCCTACGTGATTTCACCAATCCTCTCCACTCATTTGAAAATGTCTAATTGTGTTATGTCTTTAAAAGGCTGAAGCTATCTTCTTTTCCTGATCTCTTTTCCTTTTCTCTCAGGAGAAAAAAATCTTCAGATTTCTGCCTTTTCTCAGTGACGTTAACTCTGCTTTTCAAACTGTGCATCTCTGTTAAAAATAAAATCCCTTTTCCAGTCAACAGGGAAACCCAACTAAGAATGTTTCAGGAAGCAAAAGTTTCAGAGATATTTGTGATTCTGCTATCACACTCAGCTTTTCGGTGTTGCTAAGGTACAAGGAAAAGAATGAAAAAGAACAGTTAAAATTGTAGAGAGGGGCTGAGCTCTGGAAAGGATTCCTGTAAACTCTAGATGTGAGAGCTTTTTTAAGATTTTGAAGTACTGCTTGAAATTCTATCACCAAGTTGTCAGTGGTAAAGTAGTCTAGTAATGAGACAAAGTCTGACAAATCCCCACGTGGGCTGTGACCCACCAAATGTTCGTGAGAAAGCAGCTTTTTTCTTTTTTAAACACACAAGAGAGTTCTGATGTATGTTTGCCCATACAGAAGTAACGGAAAAAAAAAAAAAAGAAGAAGTAACAGACACAAGCTACCTGTTACCTGGCAGTACAGAAATGCTTTCTAGTTCTGACAAGGTGGAAAAGGCATTTAGGTTAGAGTCAAGACACCTTAGTTCTAGTTCTGACTCCCGTAACTACCTTTGTGACTTTGAGCCAATCACTTTATGTCTCAGGGACTCAGTTTCCTCACACAAAAGAGCAAGAAACTTGCTTTCCACAGGGTCTTCCTGCTCTAAATTCTGCAAGTCTTCTGATTGATGAGAATGCTGCTCATGTACACCTGGACCTTCGTAATGTCCAAAGCTCAGCTCCAGATGGCATCTAAGTTGAATCTCAGGACATTTCAGTGAGGCCACCTACAAGCAGAAAGGAGGCCCAGGGCTAGGGGAAAAATGGCCCCAGAGCCAGTCAGCTGCAGCAATTCTCGTGAGAAAGGGAGGGCAAGCTGCCAGAGCAGCTGTGCCCAATATGATGCCTACACGAGACAGATGTCCCCAGTAGAATGTGTTCAGTGACCTTCTAAACAGAGACACTTCAAATAGGAAGTGCCAGAAAGGGTAAGAGTAAGAACACTTAAAATTAATAGTATACACATTTATGAAATAAAATTCCTTACCTCAGCACATGTCAGGGAAATTTTATGCTGAAGAAATGATTCTTGGAACCTCAATAGAGGTTAAATTTTAATGAAAATATATAACAGCCTAAATCCCTGAGTGGTGGCACTTTTTTTGTCTGCTTATTGGTGATGAGGTGATAGTATGGAGGGTCTATAATATAAGGTTCACCGGGTACCATATATGCCTCCATCATGCAGGGCACTGCAGGTATGAGTCAAGAGGACAGACACTGTCCTTGCCCATTGGGAAAAGTGTCTATCACTAAATCCTCACAGCAGTTATCTCTGTTTTACAGGTGAAGGATCAGGCTCAGCCTAGCTAAGTAACCCATGCAAGGTCGCACAGCTGCTAACTGAGGGCCAGGATGTGAATCAAGGTCTGCTCATAACCACTAGACAATCACTCAGTACTATAAAACTGGAAAGAGATTGTGGAAGTTGTTTTTTAAATTCTTTTTCCATCCTTCTGTTTGTTTTTTGGGGGGCAAGATCTTTTTAAAAGGTATGATAGCTTTGCCTAAAGGTAGCAACACTGTAGTATTTACTTTCTGGGAGTATAGTTACTCAACTACAAATATATTAAAAGACAAATATGTGAACATAATTTGACATAGAGAAATGAATTTCATTCAACAATATCATCAAGCATTAAACAAAAGCCACTAAATTTACCTAAAAATCACCTAAATCTAACTCAACTTCTGAGAATCCAATTTCCTAGATAATGCCAGGCCAATGAATTCTTTTTGTATACCACAGATTATTTTCTTGAAAAATACCTTCTCTGGGCACCCACAGAACATCTGCTATGACTCCATGACCTAGTTCAGATTCCTGCTCCAACCTACCTTTGTGGCTTTTTGCAGTTTTCATCTGCTAGTTTCATACTTCTGCACCTTTGCTCACTTGGCCATATTTCCAAGTCTCAGTTCTAACAGCACTCCCATGGTGCCTTTCCTGGTCTTTCTACCCACCCCTGGTAGAAAAGAATTCCTCCCTGTGCCTCAGTGTGCCCTACACAGACTTTCATTGTAGCATCTGCAACATTTTATTGCTAAGTTGACTTTACTTCACCTGGACTGTAATGCCTTTGTGGGTAGAACTGATTTTCTTTCTTTTGAAAGGAAATAGGTGCCAGTGTCTGGCACCTAACAGGTCCTGAATGAATGTTTTTTCAATTATTGTATGTTTGTAAATTGTATTGCTATTCCTGACCTGTCTAGTATAAGTGGGTTTATATAAACCAGTCTTTCTCAAAGTTCGGCCCTCAGACTCTTTGCACCTGAATTAGATACTTATTCAAAAAGGCAGATTCTTATACCTCATCCCAGATATAAGAAGTCAAAACCTTCAGCAATTATGGGTGAATACAGCCTAGGTACAGGAAGACAAATGGTTACTACATGCACTGGCAAGAGAGCTAGGTGTCTGGCTCTATCTATGTCTCTAAGTAGCTGTGGAACTTGAACTTCAATTTTTCTCATCTTAAGTCAAATTTCTAGAGATCATCTCTTTCACTTACAAAAAACTCTACAGAGTGTTGGTCCTGATTCTTTGATAGTATACAGATATAAATCCAAATGACATGGAAAAGGCTGGCATGGCTTTATAGTAAGCTTACAGAAAATTTATAGGGCCCAGTTTTTTTGGTCAAGAGGTACGTTGTCATGAAAAAGCACTGGCTTGGGATCAAGATAGCCCAGGGTCTTAGCTGTATGAATTTAGGTGGCATAAATTCTCACCTCAGTTTCCCCAAAGGGATAGCAAGCCCTTAACAGCACTCTGAGAATCAAGAATGGTGGCACACAGCAGTTTGTCAAACCTAGTTCCCTCTCTGTCTTTTTTCTTCCTACTTTCACCCTAGTAGTTTCCTTTCTTTTGCCAAGTATTTATTTGCTTTACTTCCAACAGAAGGAAGGTGCTATGTTATTAGAGACTTCGAAAGTTGTTAGAGGTAGAAAAAAACTTCAGGGTATAACCTAAAAACATCAGGAGAAAAAAAAATACCTTCAAAAGCCACACATGAAGTATAGTAACAGTCAGAAGCAGGTTTTAGTTTCTCAGTTCCAAAATTGGAAATTCTGCTTATTTACTAGCCGATTAACTAGGGCAATTTACTATTTAAACCTCACTTTTAATAGTAAAATAGGAATAATAGTACTTCTCAGATTTTCTTTTAATATGGTGCTTATATATGTGTGTACCAAGTGACACATACCAAGCTGTACCAGATATTAACTCATTTAATCCTCTTAATAACTCTGATCCTAGGTACTACATTACCCCTACTTTATAAAAGTGGAAAATGAGATACAGAGAATGAGATAGAGAATGTATCACCAATAACCAGGGGAGACAGGATACAAACCTAGGGAGCCTGGCACTGCAATCCAAGTTCTTAGCCACTGTGCTATGGTGTCTCTCAATGTTGCACAAGTTAGTTTTAACAAAGTTCCATAAGCACTCAGTGAGAGGCAGTCATTACACAAAGAGCAGTTAGCCTATGGTGTCTAATCATCTATTGCACGACTGATATGTAAATGATTAACCTAGGTGTCACCCAGACATCTTTGTTTGATTTGTAACTGCAGCTGAATTAATTATATTCAGCTCATTCTGAGTTTATATTTGATACAATTAAATATATTCCACAAAAATGACATACTTGGTATCTAATAAAGAACATTATGGTCAGGCGGGGTAGCTCACGCCTGTAATCCTACCACTCTGGGAGGCCAAGGTGGGTGAATCACTTGAGGTCAGGAGTTTGAGACCAGCCTGGGCAACACAGTGAAACCCCCCCGTCTCTACTAAAAAATACAAAAGTTAGGCCGGGCGCAGTGGCTTACGCCTGTAATCCCAGCACTTTGGGAGGCTGAGGCGGGCAAATCACGAGATTAGGAGTTCGAGACCAGCCTGGCCAACACAGTGAATCCTGACTCTACTAAAAATACAAAAAATTAGCTGGGCATAGTGGCGGGCGCCTGTAATCCCAGCTACTCAGGAGGCTGAGGCAGGAGAATCACTTAAACCCAGGAGGTGGAGGTTGCAGTGGGCCAAGATCGTGCCACTGCACTCCAGCCCTGGTGACAGATTGAGACTCCATTTCAAAAAAAATAAAATAAAATATATACGCGTGTGTGTGTGTGTGTGTGTGTGTGTGTGTGTGTGTACACACACAGAAAAATTAGCTGGGAGTGGTGGTGCATGCCTGTAGTCCCAGACACTCGGTAGGCTAAGGCAGGAGAATCACTTGAACCCAGGGCCGGGGCCGGGGCGGGGAGGGGTGGAAGGTGCAGTGAGCTGAGATTGCGCCACTGCACTACAGCCAGGGTGACAGGGTGGGATTCTGTCTTGAAAAAAAAAAAAAATTACTGATCAACGGGAAATAAACAGAAGCCTCCATAAACACTTCAAGGGCAGATGCAGACTCGCAACTCAAAACTCATGCAGCTGGTATACATATGATTACATTCTCTACTACCAAAAACTCTGGATGCCCCTCCTTTTTGTTGAGAGAAAACTGATTAAAGAAAAGACTTCTTTTGGGAAGCAGTATAGTACAGTGGTTAGCAGCATGGATTTTGCAGTTAGGCTTTAATTTGAATCCTGGCTTTGCAGATACAAGTTGTATGAAAAATTTACTCAAATTCTACATTTCAGTAGCCACGTTGGTACCATCTTCTGGCAGTCGTGGTTAGGATTAAATGAGAATAGATGGTAAGTGATAAGCACAGTGTCCAGCACACAGGAAGCATAAAAAGTCACTATTTTAACTTTGTTAATATTTTATTCTAATAATATCATTCCTTTTCTGAATATCTGTTTAATGGAAAGTTGTTTACATTACAAATTTTGTTTCTATTCTAAGAAAGATACACAGAAGTGATGTTCCTTGTATCACTATTTCAGTCATATTGTTTCAAGAATGCATTAGTACATAAAGCCTTTTCACATGCATTAACTTTATCCTCAACCTGAAAAGTAGATGTAACCACTCCCCCATTTTATGGGTTAGCAAACACAAGCTCAAAGAGGACAAATGACTAACCCAAGGTCAAAGTTATCAAGTGCCAAAATTCAGTCCAGGCCTTCTAGCCCTAGATTCTTCCCACCATATTTTAACTACTAAAGAGAAATAAATATCTCCTTTAAATGGCCTTATTGTCCAGAATATCCTAAAGAACTCCACATTTACTGGTTGGCAATGGCATTCTACAGTGAGCAAGAGCCTTTTCCTTCTCCCCCATTCATCATCAGCATGGATTCCTGTTTTTCTCCCAGTGGTTTGTAATTCACTTCTGTCCTTAATTATTCTGTTGATCAAATTGTCTCAGATCTGTCACAAGCTGGCCTCTGGGTCCTTGTGACATGCTCCCATCATTTTTCTCTTAAATAACATTTTAAGATTAGCTATTATTTTTCCTATTTAAAAGCTGTAAGTTATATGTGAATAGACATTTATCTACAACTTTTCTCCCACGTTGATCATCTTACTTAAATATCTGTCAAGCACACCACCATACCCTGGGTAAACTTCTCAGGTGCTCAAAGAAAGGTATTGTCACACACAAAAAATACTGCAAAATCTGCCACAAAGCTAGCTAGCTAGAACTAATAGGGAAACTACAGGGAAACAAAGGCAAAAACATATAAGGCAATTTCACTCTGTTACTTATATGTTTATTTTTAGTTTACAATAAGCTGTCCAAATACTCCTTATAAAATCACTCTTCTTTTATTTTATTCTCACTGAACATCCCAGACAGGCCACTGGGCAATTAGTCAAGTGAAGGTGATGTGCGACCACATAAGCCAGACCACGCCAGGCCACAATTTAGATAAAAAATGGCTTTTCTCATGCGAAAGAATAAAGAACTAAGAAGAGCAGTATCTCTTGGAGAGCTGTTTTAGAACCAGGGTAGTGATATAGCAGAATATAAACCTGATCTTCCATTTTTAAAACCTGCTAAGATTCCAGAGCATGAACATTACAATTTAGAGAACTGGAGGAAAATTGCCAAACACTCCTTTGTTGACCTAAATCTTGATTTAAGCCACAGAACGTGTTTCCAACACCCTAGATCTTTTATCAAGGAAATTACATTTACCTCTAGTTACATAGTTTTATGTGGAGCAGACCTGCAATTGAGTATTATGGTCAGGCTTCAGTGCTAGAGAAATCCTGTTGAGGACTGAGGGCAATGATAATTAGAAAAGTGGAGTGGGTAAGCAGCAAGCGATTATCTCTCCATCTCCCATACACGGGGAGGCCTGGCCCAGCTCAGCCCAGCTCAGCCCAACCCAGCCCAGCCCAAACCCAGGGGAAACGAGTCTGCATGCAGACATTCAAACTAGATTCAGCACCAGTATCAAACAACTACACCAATCCCCAGCCAAACTGGCAAATTAACAAAATGTGGGGGTTTTAGCTCTACTATTCTGCAAGCCCTCTTAGATTTTTACCACAGTGCTCATGGTATCCACCCTACAGCTGCTCCAAATCCTCCAGCTCTGCTTCTTCAAAACAAATAAACCCTTGTTGTTTCCCCATCTCCTCCCCAAACAAATCTCATTTTTCCAAATATCAGGGCAGAGGTTTGATGATCTGGCTAATTCATGCTTATTAGTCATGATGCTTAGTCTTTACGGAGAATATTTTCATTTTAAGGGGAAAATGGCAAGGGGATAGAACATATATTTGAGAGAAAGCAATCTCTGGTCTGTTCTCTGGCCTTTTGATATCTAGCACCAAAGAGGCTGAAAGTAAAACCAAATTAATCAGCCTGAGATCATTACATAAGCTGACCACCCTCTTCTATTTCTCTCCTTTTTCCAAGTATCCAGAAAGGCCACAGAGCACTCCCACATGAGGCAAATCACCTGTGACTCCTCCTAAACTCAACCACATATAAAACTTACTCAAACCTCCAAGAAATCATTGTTTCAGGATGATCCACATGTGGGAATAATAAGCCAAAAAGCACAATTCAGAAGGTCTTAATTATTATTTCACCCAAAGCTAGTCTTGGAAATATTAGCCTGGTTTTTTTCTTTTAATTTAAAATATGACAAATATTTTTCTATGGTTTTCAAAATTGCTGTTTTTCTTCAGCTACTTTTTTTTTTCGTTTTCTCTTTAACAGCTGCTGGCTGGCTGGTGTTCTTTCTGCTCTATGAACTAGCAATGGAGGGTGGAAGACAGCTGCACTTTAAATGAATCTGAAAGATCTGAAAATATCTTCTCTTGCCCACCTAATATTGCAGAAATAGAATAAGAAGAAAAATAATAAAGCAGAAGATAAACGTCAGGAAAGCAAAAGTATGAGAAAGGTACTTTGTATGATCTATAGACTACTGTCTTAAAATTTCAAATTAAAGTAGATTTGGCGATAGAAAAATTCTGCCCAGAAACAAATCACATTGTAGTTGTCTAAATGTCTGCTTCCATCGATGTATAACAACTTATGTACTTTTACAGTTTATGTAAAAGTAACATATAGTAATGGCTGAAACAGTATCTATTCATCAATTAATAACCCAAAACAAATGCCACAAACAATGCATTTAAGAACAGTTACTCAGAACAAAAAAAAATTAAAATAACAAGCTTCACATTTTGCCTAGGATTTAACACTGGAATCCACTAAAAGATCTGGGTATAAAATCCTACTCATGACTATATGATTTCATCTGTTTCTAGTAATATTATAGATGAAAATGATAAAATTATCAACCATAAGCCAATGCCAATGACAAAATCCTGGAAAGCGTTCACTGTCTTATCTCCATGTCCACTAGGCTGTGTGGATAGAAATCTAAGTAGTGACCTTGTGCTTTTTCAAAAAAGAACTTCCAGACTGAGCATGGTAGCTGATGCCTGTAATCCCAGAACTTTGAGAAGCTGAGGTGGGAGGATCCCTTGAAGTCAGGAGTTTGAGGCTGCAGTGAGCTATGACTGCGCCACTGCACTCCAGCCTGGGCAACAGGGCCAGATCTTGTCTCAAAAAACCAAACCAAAACAAAAAGCCAAAAAAGAACTTCCATGTAGACTGAAGAATGAAGCCCTGAGAGGACTGTGGAAGAGCAACTGCAAAAGCCAGGGGGCACCCACCCCACCCTAAGGCACCCCTCCTGCCAGAAGCCTCTGCAACTGCCTCAGTGGCTCTGCCCGGAACCCAAACTTCAAGCGCAAAAGCTGATTTTATCTCCTAACTCTTAAAACTTTCTTCCTTCACTTCCAAGCTATTAATACATACACCTCTCCCCCACACCAAAACTATTATGAGAAACATGCAAACTAGGATTACAAACATATAATAACTATACATATTTTTGTTTATAGTTATACAAATACACATAGTATATTTGTATGATAGTAATTCCTATGGAACACCTTTATGCTAGTTTTTCTCAGTCTTGATCTTTCATTGTGTTTTCCCTGGTCTATTTTATTAGTAATTCTTTTCTATTTTATTGTATGTCCACCTGTAAACTGATTTAAGTCCTTTCTGCACTGAAACATACACATATATCCCATCAACACAGAGATTGCAACACCATGTGTTATATGTGTCAGAGTGAGCAAGCTTTTCTGTGGTGACTCCTGGGTGTGTAAGAGTTAGTTGCAGTCTCTGTCCACACCTCTATTCAATTTAGAATACAGTGCTGTAATTACATGCTAACCTTCTGGGGCAGGCACAGTTCCTGAGGAGTTAGTTTATCATGTGCTTTAAATGTCTGAATAAAAAGAAATTTAGACATGCAGAAATACAAGGCATAATGCCTTATTTTAATTTTTATAGTTAATATTATTGCTAATTAATCCCAAATATTTAAAAACTTAAAAAAAATTTCAACTAGACTGAAGTTTTTTGTTATCACAGACATGTCATATAAAAACACATTCACAGCCAGGCACGGTGGCTCACGCCTGTAATCCCAGCACTTTGGGAGGCTGAGGCGGGCAGATCACAAGGTCAGGAGTTCGAGACCAGCCTGGCCAAATGGAGAAACCCTGTCTCTACTAAAAATACAAAAATTAGCTGGGCTTGGTGGCGGGCGTCTGTAATCCCAGCTACTCAGGAGGCTGAGGCAGGAGAATCGTTTGAACCCGGGAGGCAGAGGTTGCAGTGAGCTGAGATCATGCCATTGCACTCCAGCCTGGGTGACAGGGCGAGACTCCATTTCAAATTAAACAAAACAAAACAAAACAAAACACATTCACAATGTGGTGAAGCGAGACATTTTTTAAAGATTTCTATTTGTTTTTTTGGAGACAGTTTCGCTTCTGATGCCCAGGCTGAAGTGCAATGACATGATCTTCGCTCACCACAACCTCCACCTCCCAGGTTCAAGCGATTCTCCTGCCTCAGCCTCTGAGAGCTGGGATTACAGGCCATGTACCACCACATGGGCTAATTTTGTATTTTTAGTAAAGATGGGGTTTCTCCATGTTGGTCAGGCTAGTCTCGAACTCCCAAACTAAGGTGATCCGCCCACCTCGGCCTCCCAAAGTGCTGGGATTACAGGCCTGAGCCACTGCACCCAGACCATTTTTTTTTTTGAGACAGAGTCTTGCTCTGTCACCCTGGCTGGAGTGCAGTGGCGCGATCTCGGCTCACTGCAAGCTCCGCCTCCCGGGTTCACGCCATTCTCCCGCCTCAGCCTCCCGAGTAGCTGGGACTACAGACGCCCGCTACCTCGCCCGGCTAATTTTTTTTGTGTGTTTTTAGTAGAGATGGGGTTTCACCGTGTTAGCCAGGATGGTCTCAATCTCCTGACCTCGTGATCCGCCCGCCTCGGCCTCCCAAAGTGTTGGGATTACAGGCGTGAGCCACCACGCCCAGCCTGTTTTTTAAAAATATTAATTTTATTACATTTCCTCTCGTCTTTTTAATATTCTGTGTGACAAAATGAAAAGTGCACAAAGAGCACCAGTGTGAGCTGTGAGCTGAACTAGCTGCTTTTTTTTTTTTTTTTTTTTTTTTTTTTTTTTTTTTTACAGAAAACCATTTGTTAAATCAAGGTAATTGTAGATTCACATGCAGTTTTAAGGATAACAGAGAAATCCTACTTACAGAATCAGAATATTAGACTATCACAGAATATTATAAAATTATCACAATCAAAATATTGACATTGATACAGTCAAGATACAGAAAATTTCTGTCACCCCAAGGATCCCTCACTTTGCCCTTTTATGGCTACACCCACTCCCCTTCCCCTCTTTCCTCTTCTTGGTCCCTGGTGAGAACTAATCTGTCCTCCATTTCTATAATTTTAAGACTTTCTCTTCAAGGTAAAATTTACCAAGACACAAATTACACACTGACTGAGGCAGCCAAAGAGTGAAACCATGCATTCAGTCAACAGGTGAAGAGGATTTTACGTGAATTTTAAACAGCTGGCGGCCATCATGCTGAAAATGAAAGCACCTGGAAGCTAATGCCTTAAAGATCAAAACTGAAATCTCAGAATTTCAAGCTCAGATTTAATATGCCCTTTCAAGCTGATTAAGTTCAAAGTGCAGAAGATAATTTTCAAGAACCATGTGAAAAACATTAAAAAAAAAAAAAAGGCCAATGGCAGGTAGTCTCCATTAAGACATTTTTAATAGCAGAAGATAGCAACTGAATGGTCTTCTCAATACCACAGTTAGATTGCTTGCTTAACCACTGTCAGCATTTACTCTGGTAAGAAAAAATAAACCCTACATTTAAGTAGCCCTGATTCTGAAGGCTAGTAAAAGTCCAAGTAAACAGTCCACCTGTTAAATCATCAGCAGGGACATAGTCTTCAGAAGCTCCACGAACTTTCTCTTTCCTGTAAGTACTCACACATTTGCAGAAAAAGAAATTCCTAACATTTTCTACTTTCCCAAAGATCTATTTTTCAGCAATGGCCAAAGTAGCAAATTTCAACAAAAGGAAGGTTTTTCTCCTTGCACACTTGTCATTGTTAACTATAATAAATACAAGTTGTAGCAAAGTGTTTTCATAAATTTGTTTTTCCCCACTACCATTTTTTTACACTGTTTTACACTGTTTTATTTATAAGAAAATAAATGGCATAGGTTAAGGAAAAACAAAAATTGCTCCAGTCTGTAATATTACTTTTGTCAAAGAGATAGAGATAGTACACTCTGAAGAACAATTCCAAAACTTGCACTGAGCCGAATAACAAAAGCATAGACTTCTCCCCAACTTCCCCACCCACTTAAAGACAACTTATCCCATCTTGTCAGAGGGCTAATCTTAATGAATATCAGAAGGAAAACTCTGGAAAGAGCAATTTGCTATCTGTATCCAAACATGCAAAGTTAAAAATGCTGGAAGATTTAAAAGACTAGCTCATTAGCATCTCTTCTGAATTCAAGACAACTTCATCCAGACAATCAGACTTGATGACTTGCCTGGATACTTTAAACCAGTGGTTCTCAAACTTTTGCAGTATCATTTTCACTTGGAGAACTTGTTACAACACAGATGTCTGTCCCCATCTCCAGAGTCTGATTCAGTATTGTAGGTCTGTGGAAGGGTTTAAGAATTTGCATTTCTACACATTCATCCACTGAAGAGCACTTAGGTTAATTTCATACCTTGGCTATTGTAATAATGCCACAGTGAACTTAGTAGTGCAGACATCTCTTTGACACATTGATTTGACCTCCTTTGGACATATACCCAGTTGTGAGACTGCTGGATCATATGGTAGTTCTATTTTTAATTTTTTGAGGAACTTCCATACTGTCTTCCAAAATGGCTGTCCCCTTTCTCTACATCCTTGCCAACACTTGATATCTTTCATCTTTTTGATAAGAGCCATTCTAACAGGTGAAAGGTATATCTTACTGCAGTTTTTGCATTTCCCTGATGATTACTTATGTTGAACTTTTTTTCAAATTAAATACTATTCAGCCTTAAAAAGGAAATTGTCACTGTGACACCTGGCGGACATTATTGTTAAGTGAAATAAGCCAGGCACAGAAAGACAAATACTGCACAATCTTACTACATGTGGAATCTAAAATAGTCAGACTCATAAAAGTAGAGTGTAGAATTAGAATGGTGTTTACCAGGGGCTGCAGGGCGGGGTGAACACGGAAAGAGGAAATGCTGGTTAAAGGGTACAAACCTTAAGCTAGGAGTAGTAAGTTTTGGTGATCTATTGCACAGCATGGTGACTATAGTTAATAATACATTGTATATTTCAAAATTGCTAAAAAAGTGTTCTTTATTTATTTATTTATTTATTTTTTTTTTGATACGGGGTCTCTCTCTTACCCAGGCTGGAGTGCAGCGACATGATGATAGCTCACTACAGGTTTGACCTCCTAGGCTCAAGTGATCCTCCTGACTTAGCTTCTGAATAGGTAGGACTATAGGCACATGCCACCATGCCTCGTTAATTAAAAAAAAAAAAAAAAAAAAAAAAAAAATTAAGACGGGGTCTTGCTATGTTGCTTAGGCTAGGGGTGGATTTTAAACGTACTCACCAAAAAGAAATTAGTATGGTGAAAAAAAAAAAAGGTTCAGCTGGGCTCAGTGGCTCACGCCTGTAATCCCAGCACTTTGGGAGGCCAAGGCAGGTGGATCACCTGAGGTCAGGAATTCGAGACCAGCGTGGCCAACATGGTAAAACCCCATCTTTACTAAAAACACAAAAATTAGCTGGGCATGGTGATGCACGTCTGTAATCCCAGCTACTCGGGAGGCTGAGGCAGGAGAATCTCTTGATCCTGGGAGGCGGAGGTTGCAGTGAGCCGAGATCGTGCCTCTGCACTCCAGCCTGGGCAACAGAGCCAGACTCTACCTCAAAAAAAAAAACAAAAAACAACAACCAAACAAAAAAAAGGGTTCAGAGAATAGGCAGTAAAAAAAGAGAAAAAAAGAAAAAGAAAGAAATAAGCAAATACGCATGGGAGGTGACAGGTATGTTAATTAGCCTCATTTGATCATTCCACAATGTATACATGTACCAAAACATAACACTGTACTCCACAAATACACACAATTATTTGTCAATTTAAAAATAATAATTAGCTTTTCTAACAAGTTCCAAGGTGGTGCTGATGCTACTAATCTGTGGACGACACTTTGAAAACCACTACCCTAAACCTAAATATTCTCAATTGTTGAGTTTTTTTCAAGAGTCATTGAGACCTCAGCAGAAAACACCAAGTTTGGGAGACTTAAATATGTTAAACTGCTAAACTGTTCTTTGAGATACTTCATCAGAGGTAAAACAGTGACAAAGTTCAAAATAATTCAGTGTTGAGCTGTGTATATGTGCACCTTAGAATACCAGACCCCCTTTTTCTGATTTCACAGAAAAAATACCCAGGTGTACTCCATACGGCTTTATAGAGGGCTTCAATTCTGGCAGTGTGAGGGGCTAAGTCCCCTTGCACTTTTTTTTTTTTTTTTTTGAGATGGAGTTTCACTCTTGTCCCCCAGGCTGGAGTGCAATGGCATGATCTCGGCTCACTACAACCTGCGCCTCTCAGGTTCAAGTGATTTTCCTGCCTTAGCCTCCCGAGTAGCTGGGATTACAAGTGCCCCCCACCTTGCCAGGCTTATTTTTGTATTTTTAGTAGAGATGGGGTTTTACTATGCTGCATTTTTTTTAAACTTTATTTTTCTGAGACAGTCTCACTACACTGCCCAGGCTAGAACGTAATGGCTATTTACAGGCACGATCATAATGTGCTGCAGCCTTCAACTCTGGGGCTCAAGTGATCCTCCCACCTCAGCCTCCTGAGTAGCTGAGACTACAGGCATGTACCACCACATCTGGCTGCCTCTTGCACTTTGATTTAGTAGAGTTTCTCTTCAGAAGGTACAGGGACTGCTTCATAGTGGTCTCTGGAAAAAGTCCTTTGTTCCAATTCCCACATCAGTCACTTCATAATGTGAAAAATATACATAAAATCTTGATATGTTCAAATTAAATAGATCTTAGCCTCAGCCTCCATGTTTTCCAGAATTGTTCTATTCTATCCATGACTTACAAGATTCCTGGGTAAAGGAGAGGCTGAAATGGCATTTGTGGAGTCTCAAAATGCCTATGTAAGCCAGTTTTCCACCTCTTCCCCATTATTTTATTAGCACATATGTTAAGAGTAACAAATTCATCTCAGTATTGGTTTTAACTTTTCACCTTGTATCAGAGGTGTAATAGCCATAATATGACCAAAGAAGGGAAGAAGATGGTCAAAAGGTATAGACAAACTGAAAATTCAGCTCTAAAAAAATGGCCAAATGACGATATTAAATTAAAAGTCAGCATTATCATTTAACAGCAAAAATTTATCAAATTATGCTTGTTGCTAAAAATAGAGATGTTAATAATACACATAGTCCCTGCCCTCATGGAGCTTTATTTGCTATCTTGCAGAGAAGACCAACAGAACAATCATTACAAGTGTGAAGAACATTCTAAAGAAATTCAGGTTGCTATGGGAAATGAGACCTAACCTCCCCAAGCGGAGTAGGGAGATATGTGTGAAGAAGGAGGTATCAAGAAAGGTTTCCCAATGAAACTGACCTCATCACACAATTACTTAGTTTATTAAGTAATGACCATGTGCTAGACACGAACGATAAATAAGAGTGGGCTAGGCAAAGAGGGAGGAGAAACAGGTACAGATAGAGGAAACGTGCATGGAATGTTTCCAGAGAACTCAAGCACACAAAGCATGCAAGAGTACAAAGGAAGTTGGAAAGGGAGGCAAGGACCAGAATGTGCAGACCTCTCTACAGGACTTCTCAAGAGTAGGGAAAAGCAGGACAACAAAAGGATCATGTCTGCATCTTAAAAGATACCTTTCTGTAGACAATAGACTGAAAGGGGTGACCAGTCAGGAGGCAGTTGCTGCATTGCAAGATGAAATGCTGGAAGGTTAGCGCAGGGTGAGGGGGAATATGGATGGAGAAGACATATTCATAGTGTTTTTTAAATAGTGAATTTTGGCTTTCATGTCAAATGCCTCTATTTTCTAGTTCTAACACAGGGCACTTAATTTGTAGGGGCCTCAGTTTCATCGCATATGGAGTAGAATTAAAATCTTCCCTATGTATTAATACTTTTTAAGGTTACTATGAGGATCAAAAAAATCATGTGCCTAAATAATATTGCTGGTACATATTACTTATCTACTACATTTTACTCTCCAAAACTCTTAGCTCCATTTCCATTTCTGGCTAGAAGAGGGACATGTACCTCTGTGCTGAGTTTAGAAAAAAGAACACTGCATCACAGCTGATATAACAAGCAGTAAAGAATGTCTATATTGGAACTGGTAAGGAGAATTCAGCACAGTTGTTAGAAAAAAGGCAATGCTCTCTTAGCCAAGAGCAACTGTAACAAAATGTAACTTTTAAAAGGATACAATAAAAACCAGTTATCTAGAAATACATCTAGTATGTGCAGGAGCTGTATGGAGAAACTTAAAAGTGCACTAAATAATATTATGCTCAAGAGCATACTATGCCAATCTTCCCCAAATGAAATCAACGAAATTCCAATAAATTCCCAAAGTGCTTTTCACAGGACTTAACAAGGTAATCCTAAAGTATATAACCTAGAAATCACAAAAACGTAATGTTGGATGAACATAAACAAGTTGTACAAAGAAACTCCAATATTATG
Organism: Pongo pygmaeus; assembly: GCF_028885625.2. NCBI lineage: Eukaryota > Metazoa > Chordata > Mammalia > Primates > Hominidae > Pongo > Pongo pygmaeus. The sequence continues at coordinate 158,393,648 of NC_072376.2, read as the reverse complement.
TAACATTTTTAAATATATAAAATATTACGTTTTGTCATGGACTCATACATATGTAATAACAGTATAAAAACATGCATGAGAATAATAAGCGTCAGATTCAGAACAGTGGTTACCAAAGGGAGCAGAATCAGAGGAGCAAAAACAGGGGTTCCAGTTTACACATAATCTTTTATTTCTTAAAATGAGTAGTGGATACAAATATGTTTGTTATACTATTGGTCTTTAAAATCTTTTTTTAAAAATATGTCTTAAATATTCCACAAAAATACAGAATGCCTTTTATTTGAAAACCATGTTATTACATGATCTAGTTTAGTAATTCCCAAACACCAATCCAATAGCTACATCAGTAACACCTAAAGTACTTGTTAGAAACAAAGATTACCAGGCTATCCCAGGATCAGGATTTCTGGGAGGAGAGCCATGTGATTCTAATATACAGCCTTAGTAACCCAGGAACTAGTAACAGCCAATCCATCAACAAAATTGGTCCCAATCGACAATGAAACATTTAAGTGCTTGAATATCTAATCACTTTCCAATGATCCAACTGTCTAGAACGTAGATTCTAACTTGAGGGCAAAACCGTACAAATTTTAAAATATATCCTTTACCGTACCCTCCCAAAAGACTATACATGTAAAAACTTGGTATATTTTATAAAGTAATAGTATCAAATGATTCCATAGAAGGATATAATTCCTTCATATTCACCACAGGAAATATGCCACAGCAAAATTCCGCCAGAGATGATAAAAAGTGCTGTTCTTAAGTTCAAAATGGTTTAAGTCACTGGCAACTACCCTCATGATGTACTTCCCTCAAGCATATAGACAGCAATAATGCATTTCTTTCCTAATTTTCTTCCCTGAGATTACAATTCATAGCTAATTTTATCTAGAGAAATGCAGAGAACCATGTGAGACATAAAAAATAAATTTAGAAAGAAAACAACTTATTAAAAATTAGAGGTATTAGTACTGCAATGACAATTGTCATAGCCTGCTCCCAAGACATAATGTTAACTAGAGATGACTAAGCTGTTAAAATGTATGAAACACTCAAAGGCCTTCTCTCTTGCATTCACACAGACACACACACAAAGTTTCCCCAAATATTTTTAAATTACAACTAAAAACAAGGAAAGGGATTATTTTGATGTTCTAAACAACACAAATCCGGTACTGGGCACACAAAGCACATCGACATAAAATAACTCACTTACCAGGGCTTTCTACTCGCTTATAGTGGTAGGGATTGATGCAGACCTCCTTCTGCTTGGAACCAAAAGGAAACTCACAGCATTCCAGTGGTTTTAGTTCATGGTGGCTCTGAAGATCGGGCCAGCGCCACACACGGCAGTAAATGACATGAGGCAGTCCCTTCCGGTGGGAGACTTGCAGCCTGCCATCCAGAGAGCGGGGAATGGTGACACAGTTACTCGGTTGCCCTGGACAGCTCAAGGCCTTTTCCAGTTCCTCCATGGCACCTTTCTTTTTCTTCAGTTTTTTCACCAAAGCATCAACAGCTTTCTCTGCCCATTTTTCTTCTTCATCGCCCTGTTTCCACCCAAGAAGTCTCTTCACAGCTGGACTCGTAAAGGAAAATAAACTTGTCACATTCATAATGACAGCACTAGTTATACTCCTTGGATATGGTGAAATAAAGCCGTCTCCAAATGCAAAAGGACAGCAGAAGAAATTTGTTTATTTACAGAGAAGTCTCTTTAACTTCTTAGTTTGAAGTACAGAAAAGTAGAAACTACCATTCCTAGTGTTTAAAAAAGTAACCCAGTCAGCACCTACAAAAGAAAAAAAGAATGGTTAGAATCATCTTTACCATACAACCAAATTTATTAAGTAATCATGTGCTAGGTACTATTTTAAGTGCTTTTATGTAATACAGTATGCTGTGGACTGCATTGTGACCCCTAAAATTCACATGCGGAAGCCCTAACTCTCAGTATGACTGTATTTGGAGATGGAGCCTCTAAGAAAGTAATTAAAGTTAAATAAGGTCATCAGGGTGGGGCCCTAATCTGACAGGACTGGTGATCTTAAGATTGCTATCTCCCTCCTCCAGCCTCTATGCACACACACTGAGGGTACTGCAAGAAGGTGATCATCTGCAAGCCAGGAAGAGAGCCCTCACCAGAGCCTGTATTGTCAAGAACCTTGATCTTGGACTTTCTAGACTCCAGAACAAAGAGAAAATATATTTCTGTTATTTAAGCCACCCAGTCTATGATATTTTATTACGGCAACCAAAGCAGACTAATATATAGCATTTAATGCTTTTCACAATCCTTTGAGTTAGGTAATACAATTGCTGCCACTTTACAGATGAGTAGACTGAGAAGCAGTTTAAAAAGTAAGCCACTGTTAGCAAAAGCTCTGGGATAAAAGCAACAAAGTCAAAAAGTCCAAGCTCTCAAAAGATATTGTAATATTTTAGATTTAGATTCATTTATAACCTCTAAAAATTTATTTCAAAACACCTCAATCAACAAAAACTGAAAGCAACAGGGAGAAAAAAATAATATTAGTCTAATATCTCTGTTTTTTGGTTTGTTCTACAAATATTTCTTAGGCTAAAAGAAAATTCCTATTATATAAATGTAGTAATATTTTAGGGTATTTCTTCAGTGAACAAGCCTATGGGTCAGTGAACAAGCCTATGTGTCTATGGGCTACAGGGCAAATAGGATAGGAAATACATCTCCTGCTTTAAAAATTTTGTTATTTATTGACATAAAAGGAATAAAGCACATGGACACATACTGTACCAAATTCTTTAGCCAAGTTGCCTCATTTAAACTTTCTATTTACTCTTTAGCACATGAAAACATAAAATGTGAAAAAGCTTAAGGAGGTTAACTTTGTACAAACCCTGGCTAAACTGGAGTAGCACGTATCAGACCAACCTCCTTCCAAACAAACAAGCCAGAAAACAAACAAACAAAAGCCCAGCTTTTTAAAGGCATCAAAGAGGAACCAAGGCACTCAGGACTTGAGGGGGCCAAGATCCTGGAGAAAGGGGAAATGCAATGAAGTGAGCTGAATATTCGTCACCACTCTTTCCAGGGATTTGCCAATAGCTATGCTATAAGCAGCAAAAGGTCTAGGAGCCAGGCAGAAAGAGGTAACTAAGAGGCTAAAAACGAGCTTCTAGTAGCCTCATAGTGCTGAGGAACCCCAAAATAACAACACAACAACAAATGGAGTTGAGGACCTGCTGAGGAGAAACCCTGGTAAATAGTCTAAGCTTTCAATGGAAGCTCCTGGAGGAATATGCCCCAATCTAAGGGCAAAAATGAAATGGAACAGTCTTTACAACCAACCTAGAATCATCTTAATCCTAGCCTTGGTCTAGGCGATGGGTATTGCTCTCTAACAGCTTGCCAGAAGAAAAACAAATTCTCTATAGAGGAAGACAACATCAACCTTCGCCACTACAATTTTAAGTTCACAGTGTATAGCAATGAACCAAAAGTTATCAAGCATACCAAGAAACAGGACCAAATGAGCAAAACAAAACAGAATAGAAACAGACCTAACGGGTGACCCAGGTAATGGAGTTACCAGAAACAGACTTTAAAGTATTAATGATTACTACTTAATATGTCAAGGAAAGAGAAAACAAGATTGAAGATTTTAACAGAGAACTGGAATCCATAAAGAAGAATGAAATAAAAATTCTAGAACTGAAAAATATAACTAATGAGACTTTAAATAGGATGAACTTAACAACAGTTTAGATACAGTAGAATAAAAGATTAGTGAGTAGGAAAACTGGTAAAAAATGCTCATACTAATGCAAAGAGAGGGAAAAAATGAAAAATAAAGAACTGAGGAGACATAATGCCTCTAGAGAAAGGTCTAGCACTGCGTAAGTAGTCTTAAAGGAAAAGAAGAAAGACTGTAACAGAGCAATATTTTTAGATACTAGCCAAGGATTTTTCCAAAACTGTCAAGACATCTAACCATACATTCACAAAGCCCTACACCTTCCAAGGATACATACAGAGAAATCCACAAATTTCAATGTGTCATATTACAGTAAAATTCCTGAAAACCTAAGACAAAACTCTTTAAAAAGGCACATTACCTTCAAGTAAGTACAATCAGGTTGACAGCTGACATTTCAGCATAAACAATGGAAACCAGAAGACAATGAAATGATGTCGTTAGTGCCAAATGTAAATAGCTGGTAACTTAAAATTCTACATTTAGAGGAAAAACATATTCAAAAAATGATTGTGAAATAAAGATGCTTTCCAACAATCAAAATCTGAGAGAACTCGTTTACAGCAGATTGTCACTAAAAGAAATACTAACAGGAATTCTTCAGGCAGAAGGAAAAAGACTGGAAATAAGCAAAGAACTGCAGGAAATGAGGAAGAGCTCCTGAAGGGGAAATAAGGGTAAGTTTAAATGAATACTGACTTCACAAAACAACAATAGGAATGTCTTGTGATGTTTAAAATATATGTACAATTAAAATGCATGGCAACAGCAAAAAGAGATATATGAAGTTAGCATTCTAAGGTCCTTGTGTTATCCAGGCCATGGTAAAGTATAATTTACTATTAGTACAATAAGTTATGAATTCATGTCATACATAATAAAGCAACAACTGAGAGAATAAGTTAAAAATTATAACAAGCTAATAGATGGGTTAAAATTATGGAATTAAAAAAATATATATGATTGGCCCAGTGTGGTGGATCATGCCTGTAATCCCAGCACTCTGGGAAGCCAAGGTAGGAGGATGGCTTTAGGAGTTCCAGAGTAGCCTGGGCAGCACAGGAAGACCCTATCTCTACAAAAAGTAACAAAGTAGTCCAGCAAGGTGGCATGTGCCTGTAGTCTCAGCCACTCAGGGGGCAGAGGCAGGAGGGCTGCTTGAGCCTAGGAGTTATGATAGGTGTTATGATCGTGCCACTGCACTCTAACCTGAGTGACAGAGTGAGAGCTGTCTCTAAAAATCAAATAAAAATTTTAAAAATGATTAATGCAAAACATATGAAAAGGAGACAACAGATGAGACAAATAGAAAATAGTTAAGATTTAGATATAATCCCAAAGTATAAGCAATTACTTAAATATAAATGACTAAAATATGACAACTAAGAGAGAGTTGTGGGGAACACTATTTAACTATATTGTACTTAAAAGAGACACAGATTAAATATAAGAACACAATATTGAAAGCAAAAGAGTGGACAAATATATACTATGCATATTCTACCCAAAAAGCTGGCATAGCTACCCATTCAGATAAAATAGACTTTAAAAGTAAGAGGTATCACCAGAGATTTTTAAAGACAAAAAAGAAAAAAAGGACATTTTATAGTGACAAGTTGAGCCACCATGTAGTTTTTAAATTCCAAATTTCATGTAAATAATAACAGCCTCAAATTCATAAAGCAAAAGACTAACAATTACAATGACAGGCAAACCCACAATCCTAGTGGGAGATTAACATAGTAAATAATAAAACAAGCAAACAAAAATCAATAGTTACAGAAAAAAAAGTGTTTAAAAACTTGATCCAATTCATATACATATTATCACAGCACTCAACAACTGTACAATTCATAACACTTTCAAATACGCAAAGAATACTTACTGAAATTGACCATATAATGAACAACAAAGCAAATCTGAATCTGTATCAAAATACTAAAATCATATAGAATATATTCTTTGATTTTAGTATAACTAAGAAATCAATAAAAACATTGTTATTGAAAAGAACCAAACTTTAAAATAACACAAGGGTCCAAGAAGAAATTATAGCGGAAATAGAAAATATTTTTAACTGAATGATTGTAAAAATATCACATCAAAAATGCAGGATGTGGCACAAGGCACAGAGGGAAATTTACAGTCTTAAATGCATACATTAGAAAAGGAAAAAAGCTGAAAACTAACACTCTAATACCCACCAAATATTTTTTAAAAGGAAAAATAAATCCAAAGAAAGTAGAAGAAAATGAAAGCAGAAATTTAAAGCACACTAAAGAAAACCTATAAAATCAAAGTTGATTCTTTGAAAATACTAATAAAATTGGATAAATCCCTAGCAAAACTGAAGGCACAAATTACCGGGGAAATCATTAGTGAGCCTCAGAAATTAAAAAATATAATTATTATAAATAGCTGTCACGGCAAACTGCATGTCTATAGCTACATTGTGATAATCTACACATCTGTCATCTTCACTACAGGAAATGATGTAGGACTCCAACTTATTATTTTCTTACCTTTGGAACTTGGCATAGTACCTGGCACATAGCTGATTCTCACTAAATGCCTGATGAATAATTTAGCTCCCTGAAGAACTTAGAAAGCCAAATATGGAGCGTCAACTCTATTTGGGAGGCTACAGGGCGTCCGCTGTTTTCCTTTTTAAAGAGTTCACCCAAATTTACTAGTTTTTTTGAAGTTGGTATTATTTTCATTTAACATTAAAGGAAAGAGAAAACAAAACTATGCTATTATCAAAAGTCACACTTGGTCAGAGTGTACCTATTGATATGATAATTTCCTTTTACTAAAAGGTTAGTTTTGCAAAACAACAATAACTTTTTTCTAGGCTTCTAGGAACAATTTATAGAGGGAGTGTATTTCTTCATATTCTATATGTCCATCTCTTCTTCAAAAACAGCTTTTTAACATTTTAAGCAATAATTTTTAAACAGAATGGCTAAGTTTGTATCAAAATAACTTGGGGCTATTTTAAAATAAATAACAAATACATTTAAACAAATACCCCTAAAATCACTTGGGGGTATTTATTTAAGGCAAGGGTGTTGGGCAATGTAGTATGTAAGAACCACCATTTCAGATTTTTGTTTTAACTATTCAAATCGACATTCATTCAACAAAGCTGTATTAAGCACCTGCTAAGTATGCCTAGCACAGTGCTAGACACAGGGGAGACAGAGCCAAACATGTCTAACATACTGGAGGAGCTCACAATCCATTGGGAAAGCCAGTGTGTAAACAACTAACTCCCATAAAGCAAATTGCTAACCTGCATGCTAATTCTAAAGGACTTTGCTCAGATGTTTTATTAGGTGACCTTCCAGGGACTCAGTCAGAAGAAATACTATGATTATACCACTGCCCATGGGCACAAGAATAACCGAAGAGGAGGCCCATGTGCTGTGCATTTACCTACTATTAACTAACTCTAATATCATGTGATAAAGGCTATAAAACAAGTATCAACAACACCCTGGTCTGAATATTTGTATCCCCTCCCTGAACTCACATGTTGAAATCCTAACCCCAAAGGTGATAGAATTAGAAGGTGAGCCCTTTGGGAGGTGATTAGGTCATGAGGACGGAGCTCCCATAAATGGAATTAGTGCCCTCATAAAAGAGATCCCAGAGAGATCTCTCCTCCCTTCCACCACATGAGGTTACAGTGAGAAGAGGCCATCCAGGTACCTTGATCTTGGATTTCCCAGTTACTATAACTTTGAGAAATAAATTTCTGTTGTTTATAAGCCACTCAGTCTTATGGTATTTTGTTATAGCGGCCTACAAACTAAGACAATAATACATAAAAACGGAAAAGGAAAGAACAATTTCAGAGATTTCAGAACATTTTTTTCCAAGAGAAAACATCAGACTTAAAGGATAAGTAGAATTTTGCAAAACAATAGAGCAAACATTTTGTGTGTTCATTACTTGACAAACACCGTTCATTGCTGTTTATCCATTAACCAGTTTAATCTTAGCAACAATACCTTAGTATTTACTTCACAGTAAATACTATCATTTTCTTTATTTTACATATAAGGAAAATAAAATATAGAATAGTTAAGTATCTTGTCCAAAGTTATGTAGACAGCTATAAGTGGCAGAACCTGGATCTGAACCTATTTTGCCTGGCTCTAGAGCCAGAATTTTTAAACCACTTTTCCAAATGGCTTGTTCCAACAGACACATGATAGAAATGCTAGGGTTTAATCCAGCTGGAGATGATACAAGGCTGGTAAGAAGGAAGGGGCAAGACTGAAGAATCTTATATGGACAAGTGGAAGGTTTTAAATCTGAGAATTAGCATGATTAGATCTACATTTTAGAAAGACAACTAAGGTAATATCTTCAATACAGAAAGATTTCTTCATACTGGGAGCAAAAAAAAAAAAAAAAAAAAACAATTCTAAACCAAGGGCATCCAAACATTATAGAAGCCAGTTACGTGGTAAATGTCTTGAGGCCACTCACAAAAATTAAAGTGAAAGGATCACAGCACTTTGCATATAAACATGCACAGACAAAACAAAATGCAGGCTGATGACTAATTTTTACCTGAGTTAAGCATTTTTTAATATACAAGTCAAACAGGTAACCTACCTCATATAAGGAACTCAAATGAGTCCATGGTACTATGGCCTTGGCAAGACAACTACTTTTTTTTCTGCCCCTTTTTGTACTTCCTGCCTTAGTTTATGTCCAAAGCTAAGTGGCCTTATCAGTTTAAAGTGCAAAATAAAAACATGAGTCAGCAAACAGATTTCCTTCCCTCTTGTCCAAATATAAACATTTCACACTGACAAAAAAGTATTCATCTAGTAAAAAAAAAAACCCAGCAGCCTTAAAAATATTGAGATCTTTATTCCAGCAACTTTATCTTCAGAAATTTACTCTAAGGAAATATTCTGAACCGGAAAGGGAAAATAGTTGTTGCACAAAGATTTTCATCAGAGCATTATTTATAATAGGGAAAAAAAGAGAAACATCTAATAATTGAAAAATAGCTAAGTAAACTGCATACATCCACTCAATGGAATATTATACAGACCTTAAAAATTATGTTCAGAAAGACTACGTAATAATTTGGGGAAAACTGTAAGCAGAACATGAAATTATTGGTTATATGTACCATGAACAACTATGTAAATAAATGAAAATATTAACCACGACTGGGTTTGGAAGATTAGTAATGTGTCTCTCTCCTCCTTTTCTAAACTTTTCAAACATTCTTTAATGAAAAAATGTAACTTTCGATTTTTTTTTAAAAAGGCTTTCGATGCAAATATTTGTTAATTACAAAAAAAAAAAAAAAAAACCCACAAAAATCAATTCATTATCTCAAGCCACATCTATACTCTACTTAGAAATCAAGTTGGATTTATAGTGTGATCTGGTTTGAGAAGTAAAAAAAAAATATATAATGTAGTTTAAAGCAGTGTTCTAAATTCAGAAAGTTTTCCTAACGAGTCTCACCCATGGGAAGGATTTCTATCAGAAATGCCAGAAGTGAAATTAGAAAAATACTCTTATACTACTCGACATGGCTATTTAATTTTCCAGCTTATGTGTTATTCCTTAATATTAAAAGAAAAAAATGTTAAAATACTCTTAACTGCTATGTAACTTTCTTTACATTTAAAGGAAGCCTAATCAGCCAATTGCAGAACAAATGGGCATTTTCTTCACCTTGGCCTCATCTAGTAAAGCAACAAGTAAATTATCCAACTCCTGTGAATATCAACAAAATACACTCTCTTCCATTTAATATGTTACAGATCCCAAATTCCCACAGAAAGTTTTTTTAATTACTCTAATTTGTATATGAAGATATAATTGTTTTTTAAAGGATGGAGTAACCACCAAATGTTACAACCCAAGTACCTTTAATAAAAAGATGAGGAGACAAATAATGTCCAACCACTCTCTGTATCAGCTTCAGACTAGAGGCTGTTTTATAATTCTTGCACCAGTATGGAATTCAACAGACTAAATAAATGCTCCCATTAAATACTGAGGGAATAATTGTATTATTCAATAAAATAAACAAAAAATACAGGCTACAAAAAGTGACTGGGAGAAAAAAATCCAAAAACTCTCAGTACTTTTAGAAAGGCAAATAACAGAAGATAAATGGTCTATTGTCAAATGAAGCAGGCAACTCTTTTCTCCCCCTACTTCTTGTTCTTTGGTTCATTACTCTTTCTTAACTAACAGTAAAAAATCATGGCACAAAGAACAAAAGAATTAAGGAACTAAAAGTACAGGGTATTGATTAACTTCACTTTGAAAATGTTTAACAGCTGGATACTTTTTTTTCTCTTTTTTAAAGACAACTTTATAAAAATTCTGTTTGATTGGCCAGGCGTGGTGGCTCACACCCATAATCCCAGCACTTTGGGAGACCGAGGAGGGGGGATCACCTGTCAAGAGTTCAAGATCAGCCTGGCCAACATGGTGAAACCCTGTATCTACTAAAAATACAAAAATAAGCCGGGCATGGTGGTGTACACCTTTAGAACCAGCTACTTGGGAGGCTAAGGCAAGAGAATCACTCGAACAGGGAGGTGGAGGTTGCAGTAAGCCAAGATTGTGCCATTGCACTCCCGCCTGAGTGACAGATCGAGACTCCGCATCAAAAAACAAAAATTGTTTGACCTTTTTTTTTCTTTTTGGAAACAAGTATTTCCAAGTAACAAAACCACCTATGTGCGTATTTCCAGACTTACATCGCCAGATATCTCCTTAAACAGATAGACTGGTCTTGTGAATACACAGAAAAAGTAAGACTTGAGCTCCCAGAGTAGACCTATGGTGGGCTTCAGAGTGATCATAAGCAAACTGCACGAATTTTGTAGTTCAGCGTTTTGTTTTTTTGAGATGGAGTCTTGCTCTGTCGCCCAGGCTGGAGTGCAGTGGCACAATCTCGGCTCACTGCAACCTCCGCTTCCTGGGTTCACACCATTCTCCTGCCTCAGCCTCCAGAGCAGCTAGGACCACAGGTGCCCACCACCACACCCGGCTAATTTTTTATATTATTTTCCAGTATTTTTAATATATGAAACTATTTCACAATACACCTCATTAGATGCCATGGAGATGCAAGATATCTCAGAGACATGTTGTAGAAAGTGATCAATATTAACTGGCAATATTCATTAGTATTACAGAAATGTATGTGCCATCTATCCTAACATCCAATTTTGGATAGGATTCAAGGCCTGGTGAGATCAACTCTTGCCTTGTTTGAGATGCTTAAATTAAAACATCAAAAAAGGTCAAAGGGGATCATGCCAGGGGACCTGTAATGTAATTCTCATTACTCTAAAACAAACTACTTTTTTCTAACCTGCTCCATTTCACTTAGGTACTCAAGTCAACTGTATAGTCTGAACAAAGATGGAATTGTTCAAATAGATCATGATTCCAAAGGATAATAAAGACACCTGAAAAATTCCTGACACTTAGAGAAACCACAGACTCACAGAAGATTATATACTAAAGATGTAGGGTTAAAAATGCATAAAAACACAAAGGTTGCAAAAACCATATTATTTCAGCAATTTAAGGCCAATAAATATTTTAAAACAATAAAGAGCAATCCATCATTGCTTGCATCTTTCAAGCCATCTTGTAAGCAAAGAATTGCAATGAGGTTTATTGGTAAAAGATGAAAAATTCACAAAATGGAAAGGGGATCATAATCATTTGCCCTAAATAAAATCGGGCCGAATTAATCAGAAGTCCAGAAGAACTGGGAACTTACAAACTTTTGATAAAGCTGAAATAACTATTACTTAAATGCGGAACAGCAGACAACACACATGAGACAATGGCCCAGCAAGAGGGCTGAGGCAGAAACTGCCATCCGCTCACACTTCCAAACAGAGAAATAGTACCCCTAAAAATGAAGACAGGTGGAGACAGAACTCTAGAACAAGTAGAACACAATGATAAGTAGTAGACAGTAGGAACTGCAAATGGTTCCTAACAAAAAGCATGAAAGATTATTGCACGGCTCCTTAAGGAAAATGATAAATATCTACCCTTAAGGTTAAGGCAGACAGGCAAAACACAAGTTAAAATTTGCTATACAAGTCCAATGCCATTACAATGAATATAAAAACAGAAATGGATCTAGTTATTTCAGTTCCAGAAAATACCCTAAAGTAGCAATGTTCTTTGATCTAGTTCAACAAATAATATGTTCAAATGCTTCTTTAACCCAGTTACTCCAATTAGGAGCTAACCAGGTTTTCAGATACAGTAAAGTCCTTACTGGTTCTTGCAAACTGTGGCTTTAAGTGAAATGATGTAAAACAAAATTAATTTTAGCATCGGCTAATTTATATAAACAAGAGTTAAGTTCCTTCAGGACATTTCTGGTCACAAAAACATCATCAAACTTCTAAGACCCAAAACACTTCTAAAATTAACACTGAAATAAATGTGAGCCATTTATACATTTAAGAAAGATGAACAGAAACAAGATAATTATTTACCCAATTAGTCCAATTCAGGGTCGCAGTGGCCCGAGCCGATCCCAGCAGCTTAGGGTACAAGGTGGGAACCATCCCTGGACAGGACACCATTTCATGGCAGGGGCACTCACACACACACCTACATTCACTGCAATGGGGACAATGTAGACATACTAATTCAACTAACGTGCACACCTTTGGGATATGGCAGGAAACTACAGTAGCCAGAGAAAACCCAAGCAGACATGGGGAGAATGTGCAAACTCCACACAGACAGTGGCCTAGGCTGGTAATGTTTTTTCTCATCAACTTTGTAAGGAAATGGCATTGAATGAAATGAGGTTGTTTGAGGACCTGCTGTATTTGTATTGGAGGAGGAAACAGGTGAAGTGCCTGCATTCCTTTTTCCTGTTTTAAAACAGCAGTTAGCCCTCAACTTTCAACATTTGTCTCAATCTCAAATGAGTCAAATTTAGCTAAATAAAACTCACCACTAAGCAAAATAAGGGAGAAAAAAACCCCTAGAACAGAAAGAAAAATGAAAATGGATAAAGCCTTGCTCTTTACTGATGCTAACGTACTTCATAAAGTACAGTGCTTAACTTCATTGCTAAAAAGGCTATAATGAACTCTATTTCGCTTTAGTCCTTAGGGGAAAAATGTATTTAAACAAAATCCCTACACAAGAAAGCCATATGGAGACCCACAGAGAACACAGAACTCTGCTGCTCTCAGTTCACAGCAGCAGGAGAGTCCTACCGTCACAAACACCACAAGTAAAGTTCCATCTTACTGAGCCTCTTACTATTCAGCCTTGATCTGGTTACTTCCAAACATGGGACTGATGATGCAGAATAGCTAGTTTGACATTTTTCCCATTGAAAATTTATTTTTGCTGGAGATTGATTTTCTAAATCTGGAGAAATTGGGGGTTGGAGGTAAGAGAGAGGTTCAGCTCATGAAAACCTATTTATAGTGATGCAATAATGCAGGTACTATTGCCTTTAAAGCGCAGACACTGACAGCAAGTCTTCCAGTCTCTCCAGTACAACTTAAGTGACATGCTAGCAAGAGATGCAATGTGGTCCCTCAACAGTGTTAAGTGAGTAGAAATCTTAGGAATCGAAAAGGAATACCATGTAGACTGAATTTCAGCTTACTACTTACCACTTGTAATTTCACTGAAGCTGTGAAATTTCAGCCAAACAATTTCAAAAGTAAAATCTCCTTGATGAAAAGAAAGCAAGGAACTTATGGATGTCACAATGACAAGAGTCTCTAAGGATATAACTGTAGTTTATGTATTTTAGGTGTGCCAAGTATGCTATTAACGTATCTTCATTATATCAGAAAATTCTTTAAAAAGAGTTATTTCTGGTTCTGTTCTGCATACACAAATCCTTCCATCCTGACAAATCTAGGCTGCTAATAGAGTACCTGGTTAATTTTTCTTAATCATAGAGATTCCCTATAAAATAGCAGCTGTCACATCTGTTTTGTCTGATTAGATGATTACTTGCATAGTTAAGGCAACTGAAAGTTTTCTTATTGTCCCCAACTTCAACAAAGTTGGCTTTTCTATATCTTCTTGCCATTTCCTCTAAAAGTTGTACAACATTCCTTAATCCCATTGAACCCCCATTCCCAAATTCATGCTTGTAATAGCATACTGTCCTTCAGGACATGGTAGCCTTTCAAGATACCCAGCTCCCCATAAGCTCACCCTGATAAAGTCCATTCACATTCATGTCAACTCAAACACTGTAAAGACTCCTGGCCTACAAATGCTCACTCCTCAAACATAGGAAAGAATGAAGACCACAGACATTTTAAGATTTAATTTTATTGACTACCCCAGGAAAAAGTCTGCGGTAGTTGTCTCTCAGAAAAAACTATTCTCTTTGAGTCAGTTATCCTAAAATAGCAATTTTAGACTACAAAAAATGCTAAATGTGGTAGATTTCCGTAAGTGGCTAGTTATGAATGATTCATCAGTAGCTAATAAATGAAATTGTTTAATTGAGTTACCAACTTATACAAGCATTATACTGGTTGTTTTTTACAAACATTATTACATTGACTCCTCACACCAATCCTTCAAGGTAGAAATCATTATCTCAATTTTACTAATAAACTTGAGACTCAGAGGTTAAAGTAACTTTCTCCAGACCATATTCTGGTAAGTAGTAGATCTATATTTTAAACCAGTACTGACTAATACTAAAGTCCCTCAGTCAAGTTTAAAAACAAAAAAGTAATCCAAATATCAAATTCACAGATGAAAATGGAATCAACTACAGGAGGAAAAAACTATCCCTTTAAAAAAAAAAAAAGAAACAAAAAACCTGCTGTATTTCATGTTTTGGAACATATTTCTCTCTCTCCACTGATCTCACAGGTGCTGTTTATGACAACAAACATGCACATCTGTAGGGGTGAACTGACAGACACAAAGCAGGACGGCCTGAACTCTCTTCCTATATTTAGATCCTTCAGCTCAGCTCTTAATTGCATAATTTAATCAGGACCCTCTAGAAGGGAAACACATCCATATTCATCACAGGCATCAAAGGAAACATCTTTACAAGTTATATCCTTTTACAAACCAACATATGGTCTCACGCCACTTTCCCAATTGTTGAACTCCTCCTCTGGGAAGAGCATGGAATTTTATTTCTTTTTATCACTTGAAAAAATCACTTCCCTCCTAATTCAGTAAAACTGGGTGGAGGCCACTTCCTCCACAGGTGAGAGAAATAAAACTTGTTGATCTGTCATTGTCAGGAATTTTAAAGTTAACCATTTATTTTACATATTTTCAAAATGGAAACAAAAGACAGACAAAACCCAGAATGAGAAATTGGGGCACATTCTCCATGCTTTCAAATAAAACCTCTACCTATTTTTTTGTCATTTTAAGATGGTTTCTAAATTAGAAAACAAGTGTCCTTAACTTGAATAGGTTTGAACTGCAGCTGTCCACTTAGTAGCTGTACTTTGAAAAAAACAACTCTGAGCCTCAATTTGCTTTTCCACAAAATTGTGATACCATCACCCAATCCACTGGGTTATGCAGATTAAACATAAATATGAAAGGCTTACTTCAAAATTATAACATGCTGAAAAACAAAGTGATTAACAAAGCAGGTTCACAAATAAGGCTAATTTTAATACTTTGCATATCCAAAAAAATGAGGTTTACAGTCTAGTTTTTGTCTGTTTAATGAAGTTCTAACTTCATACAAAAAGAGAAAAACTAGTAACCACTACAGTTATTCAATTCACTCAACAAACAGCTATCACATGCCAGGCACTATTCTAAGCACTAGAAACGCAGCACTGAAAGAGACGCAAAAAGTTTTTCAAAGTCTGTTCCTGTGCCTTGGTGGGGCCTACATTCTGGTGGTCAAGGAAAGCCTTGTTGTGAATGTGATATCTGAACAGCCCCCTGAAAAGGAATTATCTGGGGAAGGGCATTCCAAGCAGAGAGAAGGGCAATTGCAAAAGCCATTTGAGCCATTTGGCAAGAATGATCCTGAGATGTTCAAGGAATGGCAAGGAGTCCTCACTGAGGCTGGAATGGATTAAGTGAGGGGAGAGAAATGAGAGATGAGGCCAGAGAGGTCACAGGGGAGGGTATGTGCAGGACCCACAGAGACTTCAGAGCTTTTGACCCAAATTGAGATGGAAACACTGGGAGATCTGAGCAGAGGAGAGCCATCATCCAACTTAGAGTTTAATAGAATTACTGTGGCTTGCTGGGTTGAGAACATACTGAAAGACACAGGAATGGAAGTAGGGAGTGGTGGGTAGGGAGACCAGTTAGGAAGCTACGGCAATTGTTAAGGTACAAGATGATAAGGATTTCAACCAGCGTGGCAGAAGTTGTCAGATTCTGGATATATTCTCAAAGTACAGACATGAACAAATAATACTTTACTACTTATATAAAGAAAATAATTAACTGTAAGGTTGGAGAATTGTTTAATTTTTAGAAGTATGAAATCCCATATTACGGGGACTGTAAGACTGAGCGAGATTTTTTTTTTCTTTTTTTATGGAATCTTTCTACCCAGAGATTGAATATCTGAGGTAGGACCAACGACAAGGCCACTGGAGGAGAAGTAGTCCAAGAATTATGGACTAAATGTCCATAATTCCTGTACAGGAATACAGGTTGAGTATCCCTTATCTGAAATGCTTGGGACCAGATGGTGTTTCAGATTCCAGATATTTTTGGATGTTGGAATATTCTGAATATACACAATGAGATATCTTGGGGATGGGACCCAAGCCTAAACATAAAATTTATGTATGTTTCATCTACACCTTATGCACACAGGCTGAAATTTTTCTTTTTTTCTTGAGACATGGTCTTGCTCTGTTGCCCAGGCTGGAGTGCAGTGGCATGGCTCACTGCAGCCTAGACCTCCCAGGTTCAAGTGATCCTCCCACCTCAGCCTCCTGAATAGCTGGGACTACCGGCAAGTGCCATCTTGCCTGGCTAATTTTTGGATTTTTATTAGTGACAGGGTTTTGCCACATTGCCCAAGCTGGTCTCGAACTTCTGGGCTAAGTGATCCACTGCTTCAGCCTCCCAAAGGGTTGGGATTACTGGCATGAACCACCATGCCTGGCCAATTTTATAAAATAATTTTAATAATTTTGTGCACAAAAAAGTTTTGACTGTGACCTGTCAGATGAAGTCAGGTGCACAATTTTCCACTTGTGGTGCCATATCAGTCCTCAAAAAGTTTTGGATCTTGGAGCATTTTGAATTTTCAGATTAGGGTGACTCAACCCATAGTATAAAGGGAATAACAACTAGGAGTTAAATCTTGTAGGAATTAGAGTGAATGATATGGGCAGTGGGGCAGAAAATGACTAACAAGGAAGGGTAATGAGTGGTATAATTTTACATGATAGTCGAAGTTGGGTGTTTTTTATAGAGGATGGTAGAAGAATGGTCTGAAGGTGGCAATAAGAGGTAAAAGGTTTATGGGAGAAACCAGCCACGGCTTGAGAGCCACAGGGGAAATAGCTCCCTCAGATAAACACACACAAAGATCTATGTTCAAGTATATTCGTGTTCTAAATAACCCAGGTGCCTAACAATAATGGAATGATTAAATAAATTATGATACATTTGACTATGATGTAACTGTTAACAAAATAAGAAAAAGCAGATGGACTTTCGTGTACAACACTACCATGAAAAGAAAACCATACCACAACTGTTCAGTAAGAAGTGGTAAAAAGTATCTATAGGATGATCTCTTTTTAAAAACACAAATAGAAACAAAAACTGTCTATGTATATACATGTGCATTTTTAAAGGCCTAGAAAAAAATAAACGAAACTGAACAAGTAGTTACCTTTAGGAGTGAGCTGGGTACAAGGGAGTGCAGGAGAGCCAACTACTTTTACTTTTAACCAACTGCTGTTTTCAAAGTTAAAACCACAATAACAAAAATAAATAAAAACTGACAGTAGCTAAGAGAGTTATTTCTACATGGCTCTAGAAGACAGCATTATGACCAACAGGTGGCAAGATATATCTTCTCATAAAGGAAAAAAAATAATTGAAAGTGTATCTGCATAGGATTTTCAGAGAAATGTATTTTGGTAAAATACATGACCCTATTCTGGGTTAATATGATATGGATACGAATGAAATGTACTCTTTTATTAAGGATTCAGGCACATAATCAAAAAATTCCACTTCACAAAATGGCATATTACAGCAAAAAAGTAAGTTTCCCTCCCATTTTAGACCCTTACTCCCCTTTCTATTAACTATTCAAATATCCATCAAATTTTTCAATGCATGAATTTGTTACTAAAATAAAAATGTTCTATATTATTCAAATATCTTCACAAGCAATTTGGTCCTGTCCTTTTTCCATTACAGAAATCTGTTATTTGAAAGAATAACTTCTAAAAATCAAAGTTTATCTAACCACTGAAACAAACATTGACATCGGCCAGATTTCACTCTCGTATGACAATCAATGACAGACTTTTTCAATCTGCCAAAAACTGGACTGGAATTGCAAACATTCACTTGGCCACCTCGGAGGAGAAACTGTACAAATAGCAGCAACCCCCTCTTCCAGAATGTGAGAGCTCCGTCCACCTAAGAGCTAAAAGAAGCAAATGCAAACTTTTTCACTGGTTTTAGAGAAATAATGCTTTAGACATAAGCAAGCATCACCTACAGAATTAGGTGAGACCTGTGCCCATGAATCTAGTCCTTTCTACCTCTGATCACTCGTTCAGTACAGTCTTATCTGCTGACTTCCCTAAAGTAATTTATTTACCAATTACAATGGAAAAACCCAAGACAATATTCTCAGAAGACTTCAGAACCCAAGTTCTCCTCCTTTACATGCTCAGCTACTAAGACGGCTTTCATTTCTATTAATCCAGTATTTAACTAAACAAATTTTTAAGCCCTTATCACCAACATAAAGATGCAGTAGAAAGAAAATGAGTATAACACAGTTCCCATCACCATCAAGCTTATCGTTATGAAGTGTGTGTGGGAGAGATGGGAGAACCATATTATATGGTAGACTATGATAAGAGTCACAGGACCGCCGCCTGTTGAGGCTTTTCATCTAAGGAGAAACATACATGCAGACAGAGTGACCTACAGTCTGTGCTACAGTGACATCTTCCACGCATCCTGAGCTCTGTGTTACTTACCCTACAGTGGAAATCCAAATGGTCCAAATATCAACCAGCTGTTTCAGTGGGTATGAAAAGTGGAACGGATAATCCAAAGCAGTCTTACTAGTAATTAACTATTGCTTCTACAATGTATTATGATTCATCAAAGCTTTTAATCATTTATATTTTGCTTACACTATTAATAAAGCTACAATATGCCCTGAGAACATAGTAAATTCTAGAGAAATGCCTATTTAAGATTCAAAAATTGCTGTGGAAAATCTGTAAATGGATGATGGTTAACTATAGTGTTTTAGTATATTATAAAAACATAAAGGCAAACATTTTATGTCACATAAATCACTCTTTCTCTTGGAATTCAGAGTATAGGCAAAAAAAAACAGACTTTTACAGAACACCTGAAACATACTAGTTTGAAAACTCAAGAAACTTTTATCACTATCACCATCAACTTCAAAGGGAGAAAGTGGTAGGTGGTTTTATGGGAAACACTGTATAAAAGTGCATCCATGGTCTCCATCAAATTTCAACAGAAGTACAGTCATCCCTCAGTATACCTGGGGCACTTGTTCCCAGACCCCACTACCCAATACCAAAATCCTTGCATACAGGTCTCAGTGGGCCCTATGGAACACGTGCATAAAGAAAAAGCTTGCCCTCTGCATATTCAGCTTTCACCTTCTGCAAATACTGTATTTTCTATCCACTTTTGGTTGAGAAAAAAATCTGAGTATAAGCGGACTCATGCGGTTCGAGCCCCTATTGGTCAAGGGTCAACTTTATTCAAAAACAATCAAAAATCATCCTTATATCAACCTCATCACCACAACCACAACCATAATGAACTTTAAATTTAATTAAATAGCTCTCTTAATCCTTACACAAGTCCTATAGAATAAGTACTATTTTATAGATGAAAAAACTGAGGCACAAAAAAAGTTAAGGAAACTGCCAAGGTAACCTCTCTACTGCTTCTCCACAGTAGTCCCCTCCTTGGTTTGATGCATAAGGCAGAGTAACAGGCAAGGATTTGCTTATAGTTTTAAAAAATTCCCTCCATCTCCTTCTGTCCCTTTCTAATTTATTCTTGTTTTTGCTATTGCTTTCCTTCTTGATATCTTCCCACTTACCCAGAACATGAAAAAAACAAGAGTTTTATCAGGGCAGCAGTGACAAAATTAAATTCACTTTAATCTAAAGAGCTTAGAATAAGACGTTATAAGCTATCATTCAACAAGACATCAGAAAATTGGCACCATTAGCTCTTGTATGTGTTCAAATCTTAATAATCCTTTTCTCATGATGAATCTGTAGAACACTAAAATTAAACTCCTTTTAAGAAATTCATCTTCTTGACCCAGGTGCAGTGGCTCACACCTGTAATCCCAGCACTTTGGAAGGCCAAGGTGGAAAGATTGCTTGAGGCTGGGAGTTTGAGATCAGCCTGGGCAACATAGCCTTTATTTAAAAAAAAAAAAAAAGCCAAGCACTCTGGTGCACGCCTGTAGTCCCAGCTGCTTGGGAGGCTGAGGCAGGAGGATCACTTGGGCCCAAGAGTTCGAAGTTACAATTAGCTGTGATCACCAGCCTTCAGCCTAGGCAACACAGCAAGACCCTGTCTAGTAAAAAAAAAAAAAAAAAAAAAAAACAAAGAAATTAATTTTCTTTACATTCCCACTGATTATTTTAAGATCCTTTATTGAAAACATAAACAAAACAAAAACTGCTAGCTCTTTTTATCTTGAGGTTAATAGTTTTCCAATCAAGTAGATGTAGAGATAAAGAAAATTTAAAGGAATCTTTCAGGTATATTTTAACATAGATAAGATGCTAAGATATTAATTTCAACACCTAGTACACAGTTGTAAGTCACAATGCTACTTATAGATAATGGCAAAAATAGTACTCTGTACTCTGAAGGATTTGTGGTAAGGGGGTAAGGAAAGTGGGAAGATAAAGCACACAAACCGTGTGCTGGTGTGGCAGAAACGGTCATGACACTACCACTTCAGTTATCCCATCTGTCTCCTGATCCCCTTTTTTTATCCTCTATTTCAGGGTTCCTCAACTTTAGCATTACAGGATGTTTGGCTGCATCCCTGGCCTCTACCCACTAGAAGCTATTTGCAACCCTCCAGCCTCTCCCTCCAATTTGTGACAACCAAAAATTTTTCTGACATAGCCAGATAAGCCACAGCTCTATTCTGCCACTTTTCCTCTCCTTTTCTCTTTGCAATCTAAGCACCTCAGGCCTCAACAGCTTTCTATAACTCATTTGCAGACTCCGGGATTCACAGAACTGCTGATTCTTCCACAGAGGAAAAAGGGAGAGATGTCAAACACACATACCCTTTCTGTCTCTGTTCTCCTCAATGAAAAAAAGGGGAAGCAAAGCAGTCAATCCTCAGAACTTAACTGGTGTGTCTGAGCACCCACAACTGGCATCACACAGCGCTGGGTGCTACAGAGTATAAAAGACATGGTTCATAACTACAATGAACTCACAACATACCATATTTCCTGATGTAATTCTAAAAACAACAAAATGAAAAAATTCATTCATCAAGTACCTACTGTGTGCCAGCCCAACCGTTCTTAATATTGCTGGATATTAACAATATTTTTAAAAGCTTCCTTACCATAACCCTTCAATAGGATGGGCCCAGGCATTTTTGTGGTGGTAGCTGTTCATATGATTTTGATGAGTAGACAAGGGAGAACCACTGCACTAGGCACTGTGCTAACACAAAGATCATAAAGACACTGGCCATACCCTCAAGGAACTCAGTCTAAAGAGTTAATAAGGTAATTGTAATAAAAGGCATTACAACAGATGCTAGACTAGACAAGCAGGTTTGTATTGTTCCTTAAAGTTAGAAGATCCTCAGTGCAGGTCCTATACTTACAATTCCTTATCCCCAACTTTATCAAGCTGTCTAAGAGATATACTATGAACATAAGCATAAATAGAAATACAGACACTCAAAAGCTTGCTGAAAGAATGAACCAGGGCCAGGCGCGGTGGCTCACGCCTGTAATCCCAGCACTTTGGGAGGGAGAGGCAGGTGGGTCACAAGGTCAGGAGTTCAAGACCAGCCTGGCCAACATGGTGAAACCCCATCTCTACTGAAAATACAAAAACTAGCTGGGCATGGTGGCGGGCACCTGTAATCCCAGCTACTCAGGAGGCTGAGGCAGGAGAATCACTAGAGCCTGGGAGATGGAGGTTGTAGTGAGCCGAGATCACGCCACTGCACTCCAGCCTGGGCGAGAGGGTGAGACTCCATCTCAAAAAAAATTATTAAATAAAGAATAAACTAAGGTAGAAGTGGGCCAGAGGCAAAAAGCTCTACCAAATGCATCAGACTTTTTTCCCCAATCCCTTGATTTTGAAGTGAAACAGCTTCAAATGCATAATCTCCTCTTACCAATTAGATTGCTTCTTCAGGGCAGAAAATGACTTACAGTTTTCTCTATCCCACCCAAAACATAGTCCAGTGCTGGATGCACACAGCAGGAATGCATGTAATACTTGCTGAATTGATTAATATCAGCTTAACGAAAAAGGAGAACTCCACAGTGAGGACACACCCCTTTTAAAGGAGCCTTTTCTAGAATACAGAACATCTCAGCCCACACAAATTGACAAAACTCTTCAACAAATATATGCTA
The DNA here is from genome assembly GCF_028885625.2 of Pongo pygmaeus. Lineage (NCBI taxonomy): Eukaryota > Metazoa > Chordata > Mammalia > Primates > Hominidae > Pongo > Pongo pygmaeus. The sequence goes on along the minus strand of NC_072376.2, from coordinate 158,371,030 downwards.
TAAATAAATGCGAATAAATGCTATAAATACAGTTTTTGTGCCAACATTTAAATGATAATCAAGTTAATTTTGTTCAGTTAACAGAAAAACACTTAAAACTAATCAAATATTCCCTCAAGCCTGAATAAACTAAATAGAAGTCCTGAGCACACAAACATAAACACATGAAAAATAAAGAGGTTGTTATTAAATATGTTGGACTGCAAAGCCAGCAATGGGCAAAAAGCAAAACAGGAAGCTGCAACAGATGAGATGGCAAGCTATACACAACCAGCTGTATAACTTCTACAGCAATATCCACTGTATCATTATTCTCTTTCATGAAAAACTACTGTCTCTGATAAAATTAAGACCGATTTTCCTGGCATTTCTCCTCCCTCTACCACTTAGCTCAAAGAGCTTGAGTGACAAGTCTCACCAATGCATATCACTTAAGGGCCCGTACTCCCAGTCACAACTCACCCAGAAAGGACTCAACGATGGGCAGGGGATGCTAGTGGGCCAAGTTGTGAGCCTGAAGGTGAGATTTAAAAGCCTTTTTTATCCAACTTTAAAATGTTTGCAGGTCACTTAAAAGAAAGGAGACGGTAAGACAGAAGACGCAGACAAATTCTGACTCTGTCTAGTGGCAAGGTAAGGATCCTACCAATAACCAGCAGACTCATTCCTTTACGGGCAGCATATGAATAGCCTTTTAAACCTGCGGTACTGTAAAATATATATTTGGGCTTCAACCTTGTTTCTGGCATACAGCTCCTAAAATCCTTGGAGACTCCAAAGTGATGTCTTTTTGTATGCTAATGATTGACTGTTGGCTGGCAGCCCCTAACTAGCTTTAGGATGGTGGCAGGATTAGAGGATTGAGACTTTCAGCCCCACCCTCCAACCTCAAGGGAGGGGGCAAGGGGCTGAAGGTTAAGCTGATCACCAGTGGCCAATGGTATAATCAATCATGCCTATAAAATGAAGCCCCATAAAAAACCAAGAGGACAAGGTTCAGAGAGCTTCTGGACAGCTGAACACGCAGAGGTTCCTGAAGCATGGCACACCCAGGTTAGGCATGGAAGCTCCATGCCCCTTCCTCCACACCTTGCCCTATGCATCTCTTCATCTGTATCCTTTTTAATATCCTTTATAATAAATCAGTAAATATAAGTTTCCCCGAACTCTGTAAGCCATTCTAGCAAATTAATTGAATCCAAAGAGCGGAGTCATAGGAGCCCCAACTTGAAGCTGGTCAGCCAGAAGTTCCAGAAGCCTGGACTTATGCTGGAGGTGGGTGGGACTGAACCCTCAATCTGTGGGATCTGAGGTATCTCCAGGTAGTGTCAAAATTGAATTGGAAGACACTCAGCCCAGCCAGTGTTTGGTGTGTAGGGAAAAACCCACACACATTCAGTCACAAAAGTATTTTATGTTGACTGTTGTAGTGTGAGAGCAGAGGGAAAAACAGTTTGAGTTTTCTACTGACAGAAAACCCATGACCTCTATTACCCTTTAAAAAAAATTTGTAAAATTAAACACTGATGCCTAACTTTTACGTTTTTTTTAAACATTATAAGGTTTTACTACAAGGGGAACTTTTCTCACTTTATTTAATACCTCATAAACTCGTCCATCTCAATAATCAAAATTATACTTCAAGACCATCATTGCATCTCACATCAATGAGTAAATGCCACTATAAAATCTAATACTGCAATTAAGGTAGGAGAGAAAGGGGCCTATTTCAATATGCTCTAGGAAGCACTGGTGTCTTCAAGATTCACCATCTACGCGAGGTGACTGAGAAACTGTGTATAACTGATAGCCCCTCACACTGTAATAAGGAAACTTCTGGACAAAAACCATGTTATGGAGGGAAGCAGGGTGCCTGCCTCTTAAAACTCTACTTTATATATATCTTGTACCTCCTTGACACTCCAGATTCTCCTAGGAGGCTGGGAAATTCGGGCTTCCTTTCCTTAAATGAGAAAAGCCCAGTCTTCCCAGACTGATACTTCCTAGTATACAAAGAATAACAAAATACAGGAAAAAGGAAGACATCATCCCCATTTCAATCAAGAGTCTGATCCAGGACATAACCAAAACATTGTGTGTTCATTAGTAGTTTGTACTTCTTTTTTCCTTTTTCTTGAGACAGTCTCGCTCTGTTGCCCAGACTGGAGTGCAGTGACACAATCATAGCTCACTGCAGCCTTGAACTGCTGGGTTTAAGTGATCCTTTTGCCCCAGCCTCCAGAGTAGCTGGGATTACAGGCGCAGAACCTTCCCGTCAGCAGTTGGCATTTCATTTGTTTGTGAAATGCTTGTTCCCATCCATTACCAATTTTTCTATTGGGGTGGTGCTTCCTATTGATATAAGTCTTTCTTGCAAAGAACAATATCTTGTTGCAAATCTCTTTATCTGTCTTTCAGGTTTTGTTTTTGAGTATGTTTGGTCACATAATAAATGCTATCAAACTATAAAAAGTTTCCTTTATTGTTTCTGCCTTTGGAGCCACATTTTGAAGGGCTCTGTGGCTGGCTATTAATAACCCTCCCCCCAATGGCATAAATCAATCTCCCCTTTCCTTCTAACACTATGACAAGAATCCACTGCAGAATCTTTCTGCATTAAGCATGTATTGGTTTAATAAAAAAGAAATGTTTTTAACCGTAATGAATGCTGCAATAAAAGCCATAGAAAACTTCAGAATATAATACTTATTTTTTTAAGTTTTAATTAACTTAAATAACCTTTAAAATCATTAAAGGGATTCTTCTGTTAGTTTAATTTCTATACTTTTCTTAGACACCTTTATCTAGAATTGTTAGGGAAATGCTCTATCTACAAATTCCCAAACTTGATATTTCACTACTTCATTACCAAGATTCTCATTGCCTACCTCTTCTCAATTCATTTAGTTCATCAGGTTTCTTATAAAACAAGTAAGTGTTGGGGCTGGGTCTTACACCCAGGCAATCTGCCTCTGGAGCCTTATCTCTGAACCCATTTGCTATCCCTAAGCCTACCAGGCCACAAAGTGATAACAAAAAGTAACAATTAACCTAGTCTCCTATACAGCAGCCTCACCACACTTCACCCCAGGTTTCCCCCCAATTGTTTAGAATTTGACTTCTCTATAGATTGCCTGGCACACTACCTACGGTGGTTCTTCTTCCCTTACCATGTGCTGATCTTCCTCCTCATCATCCCAGTGAAAGGACTTACCTCCAACTAAATACAGGAAAATCAGCAAAACTGCACAGGAGCTCTGCCACATGCTTTCCTCTCACTCAGACCCCATTCTGTTTCTTTCTCAGACAACTCTCCCTCCTTACCATGGTCAACATTTTGTCACTTGTGCTCCAGATGGCTAACTCCATCACCTCCAATTGCTCTCTGTCCACTGACTTCTTCCCCTCAACCTTCAAATATGAAGAGGTCTCATCCATCTTAAAATTCAAGTCACTTAAGGCAATATAAGACTCTATTTCTCACTTCTTAATGTATTCAGTCTTCTCTGAAATTGCATTCACGTGATGATCTGACTTCTTCTCCTTCACCCTGAACTGTACACTGTACATTTTTCCCTCCAAACCTACTTCTAGAATCTCTCTTCCAGTGGCTTCCTGGTTTTCCCACTCCTCTGACCCCATGCCTTTCTTCCAGTTTCTTCTTTGGTCTATGTCAAACAGCCTCTCAGATAGTCTACTTCAAATTAGCCTCTTCCTTCTATTAATTCCTAACTGTGGGCTCCAATGGAAGATTCAATCCACCAGTTCTTTCTCTCTTTGTGGTTCTCTCAGAATACCCAGTAGATGACTGCAGAGAGTCTAACGTAAAGCTTTCAAGTCCTCCCAAACCTTATCTCCTACCTGCCTGTAGCATACTTTGACTTAGATATCGCACCTTAAATTTAACACATCAAGTCTAATTTATCATTTGCACAATTTTTATTCCTTCTACAACCAGCTCTTCCCTATTCTTAAGTAACATCTTTATTAGTTTTCCAGCCACCAAGGTTAGAAACTTAAGGATATAGCTCCAACATCTCTTTCTCATTACTTTATAGCCACATAATCACCAAGCCTTCATTTTTTTTTTTTTTAAAATCCTTTTCTTTCCATGTCTACCTTTACCAGAGATTTATCATCTCATACATAACTCAACAGCTTTCTTATTAATCTCCTGGCACTGGGCTCTATCCCTCCAGTGCAAACTGCATGTTCAAACACTTTCAGTGACTTCCCAGTGTTTCCTTATTCTGGCACTCTGAAAGGCCCTAAAATTCTCACTGGAACTCAAGTTTCTGAGCATCTCCTCCACACCACCATACTAGGCTCCATGAGGAACACCCACTGAGGTCAGGCAGGGCTGCTCACTGCCTCTGGATCCGTGCTATTTGATATGATAACCACATATGGCTACTGAAACATAAATTAATTTTTTAAAAAATGCTGTTCCATGTGTGGCTACAGCTACTGTATTAGCACAGATGTGGAACATTTCCATCACTGCAGAAATTCTATTGGACAGTGCTGCTCTACAGATACTCAACACTCATGCTTATCTCCTAGTTTTTCATGTCATTACTCTGCCTATAATGTCCCTCTTCCTTCTGCCTATGCAAACTCACATGTCCTTCCAGGCCACAGTGGTCCTGATGTGAGCTGTCTGTACAATTTACTCCTATACTACCTTGTAATGGCTCTTATAATGTTGCTGCATTTAATTTTTCATGTTTGTGTACCCTCTAATTATCGAGCCTCAGAACTAATAAATATTCAGGGAATAAATGAAGCATATACTTATTACAATACTGCAGCAAAATGATCAAATAAGGGCCCATTTAATATCCCTCCTTCATTAAAAAGATACGTTTCTTTTCAATCTAAACAAACAAAAGATCTTGCATTTAGTTAACTGAATAATGGCTTAATTAATGCCTAATTGTAACAGTTGAGAGAGTCTCCCCCCCACCTTTTTTCTTGCAGTGTTTGAAACTAAAATAAAAAAAGCTATAAAGGTCTGGAATACTTCGACTTTGCATAAGCACACCACAAAGAAACCACAAAAAAAAAAAAAGACAGGGAGAGGATAATAAATGAATAGTTTGAGTAACTATATCCTAACAATCTCAGATTGTAGAGCAAAATATCCACAGTACAGCAGCCCTGCAATTAAGGGGAAACTACAAATAAAGCATTAAAACTTACGTATAAAAATATATTCTGAATCAACAGAGAGACCCCTCTCTCCTCCTCTTCTCAAACAGGACCTAGTGAATATTCATTTACATCCTGAACTCAAAAGCATATAGATGCATAATTAACAACTGTATGTTCTTTCTTCAGATCCAGGCTTACTGTCTCAAAAAAAAAATTTTGTTAAGAAACCAATCTATACTGCAAACCTAGGTTCTTATAAAAAAAAAAAAAAAAAGCTCCTTTTTCAAACACTAAGAACAGAGAAGAGATCTGGGAGAATCACCAGGTAAGGACTTCCTCACACCTTAGAGGATTTAATGCTTTATTTTCAAGAGAGAGTCTTCTCTAAAGTTCAGATTTTAGCTTATAACAAAAATTATAAAGATGCTGAACTGTTCAAATACTGTAGTTCCCAGTACATTACTAAAACTCTGAAATAGTCACTGGAGTGAAACTGCTTATGAAACATTTGGCTTTTCTTTTATGAAAGATAGTTTCCTTTATGCAAATGAATGTTCTAGAGAAGCCGCTCATTTCTGCAAGTCAGCCCACAATAGCCATAGACATTACTGTTTTGCATATAGGACTAGCCCTGCACCTCTAAAACTGACACCATCTTAATAACGCACAGCAAGATGAGTATTTTAATTTAGATTTTAAGCAATTACATTAATACTATTTGGCTCTGCCTTTTTCTTCTCTTTCCTTTTCTTTTTAAAGGTGGCTACAGCAGAGTGATGAAAATACTTCAGGTATTTTTGCTGCAAATCAGATGACAGATCAACAGATTAGACTGAATATTTGTACTACCAGGTAACAGCAGGAAAGGAAAATAAAGGGTCAAGAGGTTTCAGATTGGGGCAAAGAGGAGATGCCCCTATTTATTATCAAAGTATGTCCTAAAATCTTGGTACCAAAGAGTAAAACCACATATAGAAGTAGCAGAACATTTCATCAACCTCAAAGACATGCTATGACTTAAAACTGATTTTCTCCACTTTTTTATATTTAAATTATCCTTTTTCTCCTCAGACCTGTCCAACTCTCTCCCTAGGACTCCCTAGCTCCCTAGTATTCCCTAAATACCCCAAACTTTAGCTTTTGGTTAGGAATGTGATTTGTTTTTGAGAGTCAAGAGGAGATTCGTATATTTTGCTAGATGTCAGAGTTGCCTGCTTTAATTTGAACTTTGTAAAATCTTGGATCTCCCATTTTCTAATAAGGTCCCATTGATTAAATTAGATATAGGGCTTTTCTTTTCCATCTTCAGAATGAAAAAGAATCAATTTTAATATGTAGAAAATAAGCATTTCTCTCTGGTTGTCAGATTTGATTTCTACTTAGCTCAAACAATGTTAGGTATAAAAAGTCGCTAACAGGCCAAAAAATTCTTTCCTCCCTTCCCTAAATTACGCTGGATATACTCACACCAAAGCCTCAGAAGTAGAGTGAGTGTGGTAGGGGGGAAAAAAAAAACCCAAAAACAAAAGGGCACTTAATGCTAAGAGGAGTCCAGATCTTGGCTTTCCCTTTTCCAATCACTAGACAGGTAACTTTGGATGTCAGTTACCTTCTCTGGACTTCAGATTGTTCACCTTGATATGAACCAACCAGATCAGAAAATCTTTAAAGCAATTTTTAATACTAAATATCTCTATTCTCTGTAAAGGAAATTACAAATCTTAATGTTTATGAAAGCACTTGGCAGGGCAGTCCCATGGACATATTTCACCCGAAAGACCATGAGATTTGGATAGTTAAGTGTACACATTAATTCACCATGGCATATAAGCATTTTGGGATAGGAAGGTGGGAATAAGAAGATACAAGATCCATAGTTTCATCAGATTCTTCAACAGCCCTGACCTTGTAAACGTTTATAAAAATAGATATGAAATGTTTTTTTAAAAATCCTCAATGAATCTGCAATTACTATTCTTACAGTGTTTAACAGCTCAGGGAAGACAGACTAATTTTGGTAAGACAGACAAACTGAATTACTACAACTTTCCTCCTAACTTAATATCAGTTTGTGATTATGTAAGAAAATGCAAGAGGAAAGTGACAATTACGCAGAAAAGCAGAGATAAAACTAATTTGGCTTTGAAATGCATTATTTTCATGCCAGATTTATTCTTCAAATTATGTGCTGCTTACATGAGCATTATTTTTCCTTTCTTAAACACTTACAAAAGGACGACAGAAGATAGCCCAGAATAAATTTACCCACAATAGAAGGTAAATTTATTTAAACACCTACAAAAAACACAAGCCAAGTCATGTCTATACTGGCATAGTAAAGCACAGCAGAACAATGACGATTTGGGTCTTCTGAACGAAAGACCAAAAAACATAGTTAAGATGGAGTTTCTAGAGTTGGACTGCCTCGATCATATCCCAGGTAAGATTAGAAATCATAATCATTCACTGTACCGCCTGAAGCAAGATACTGAATCATTCTGGCCTCAGTTTACCTGTAAAATGTGACAACAACAGTACTTATGGAAGTTTTGAGGCTTAAATGAGATATGGGTATTACAAACAATGCCTGGCATACATACAGTAAAAATTCAGAAAAAAAGGTTAGCTACAATTATTTCTCCTCTCTAAGGCTCTAAACCAAATGAGAATCGATGACACTAATAATAAATAAGATCTACAGAAAAGTCAAACTCCTTTTATCCAGTAGCTTCAACTGTCCCTTCCAAACTGTGTTTTATTTTAAAAAGAACAGCTAGTTAGTGAGAAAATTAGTTTATATATGTCTTTCCATCTTTGACTCCACAAACTCACTAGTAGAAGTAACAAGTGAGAAGAGGTAAAGGTCCTGGGGCAGCACTGGCTGGCAGAACCTTCTGTGATGATGGAACTATTCTATATACACGCTTTCCAGTATGGCAGCCACTAACCACAAGCAGCTACTAAGCACTTGAAATGTGGCTAGTGCTGAGAAAATGAATTTTTATTTAATTTTAATTTAAACTTAAATAGCTATACGTAACCGAGTGCAGTGGCTCACACCTGTAACTCCAACACTTTGGGAGGCTGAGGCGGGAGAACAGCTTGAGCCCAGGAGTTCGAGACCAGCCTGGGCAATATGATGAAACCCTGTCTCTACAAGAAATACAAAAACAAATTAGTCAGGCAGACATGGTGGCAGTGCCTGTAGTCCCAGCAACTTGGGAGGCTGAAGTGGGAGGATTGCCTGGGCCTGGGAGGTCGAGGCTGCAGTGAGCCATGATCGTGCCACTCTACTCCAGCCTGGGTAACAGAGTGAGACCCTGTCTCAAAAAAATAGAATAAAATAAAATTTCAAAAAAGCTACATGTGACTATGGCTAGGATAGCAGAGCCCTAGATAATCCATAAGCTAAATAAGGATTGTCAGAAATTTAAGCAAAACAAGGATCTTCTTTTCCTGAACTGTTTATATGTTCAATTCAAATATCTTTGTTTCTGGTATAGGCCTGGTAAGTTTGACTAGTTAAAGAAATAACATGTCAGTTGATACATCAATACAGTGAAAATTCAGGGGTAATAAAAGGATCAGAGTTAAGTATGTGGTCCACTGATATTTTAGAAGGTCCCTAAGGCCAAGTTAAATTCAAACTCACATGAAGCATTCAGTACACATATCAGAGCTGCAAAGGTCCTTATCAGCATCCCTAAAGCATCTGTTTTTCCTCTACCAAATGAAAAGCTATTTATACAATTCAGACTGAATATCTCTGCATTTATCTTAAATTTTTCTACAGAAATTCATAGTTCTGTAAGCCTTTTCCCTCTTTCACGCACACTGGTGTCCCTGGCCATCTCAGCCTTTCCACTATAAACAAAACCCATGTACCACCCATATCTGAAGTATAACGCCAGACTCCTGCTTAGCTACTCCTGTAATATGGTTTAATTATGATGACTGAACTAATAGGCTGACATCATAGACTTTTACAGGCTGACCCCATGTCATCCTGATGTATCATTTTGCACCAGTTCAGTGCTGTAAATCAATTTAAGATCTCAAGCAGGTTGAAAAGGCTGGTAATGACGCTTTCTCTGCCGTCTCTGGAGACTCTACATTATACCCAACTTACATTATTTATAAAGCCTCAGTGATGCCTCCATTAGCCTTGTAAGACTACACAAATGAGATCTTTTATACACACACACTTGGCCTTGATTATGTAGGCTACTGCAGCTTAAACATGCTAGTCTAATTACACCCAAGTTACTTCTTTTTCCAATCTACTAGGTTATTAGATTTTATATTTAACCCAGAATTGCTAGAAATCAAAATTAAAGTGAAATTTAGTTTTTAACTAATAAATGTAATAAACGTAGTTGAGAAAATGTGACAACTTCCTCTTAATGCCTTAATGAACTTAGTAGAAATAAAATTAAATTCCAAGAAGTGTAAGAGGTCAATGTCTTTAATTGCCTAAAAATTTTAATTTCTCTAAAACACAAAGGTCATCAGCTCTTCAAGGATACAAAACCAAAGGATACCGCAAGAGGTAAAATGTATTTGGTTACATACCTACGGTTGTAGGGGTCACAACTAAATCAAGGACAAATCCCTACCCTCAGAAGAAACCCGATCCTGCCTGGATCCTCCAGAGGCTCTGGCATCACCCACCTCCAGAAAAATCATCTCTCACGACCCTAGTTACACTTTCCTAAGAACTGCAGTATTACACCAATGATACACCACCTGCACAGAAATAGCAAATAACTGCAAATGGGAAAGAGAGTGGGAGAGGGCAGAACAAACACTTTAATCAGTACAGCATATTTAGATCTGGCACCTACATCAGAATAACACTGATGCAACAATATTTATACCAATTGAAAATGCTGGGGCAGTGAACACTTCTGCTCCGATTCTTTTTTAATACAGTTCACCCACCTTCAATACAATTTAAAGTAATTACAAACAATTTGAAAAATCAACATGGGCAGGGAAGCTTTCTCATTGTGTTACTGAGGTGTGGGCAAGTTATCCGCAACAGGCAATTAGACCCAGAGATGTTCTGAAATAGAGGCATTCTGAGATTTAGCGGCTGAGAGTTTCAGCAACAGGAAGACGTAACAGAAATCATGCAACTTCTGTATCATTCCACGTACTTTGAAACTTCAGATACAATGGAAAGAAAAGAGGGGGGGAGGGCAGAGAAAAAGGACAGTTGTCTCAGCACTCACGAAAGGATGCTTTCTCAGGAGATGGTTCTGAGACCGGCCTCAATTTTCAGAAGGAACGCGCCTTTACTGGTTATCTTGCACCGTGTATTTAAAAATTGCATGCGCTTCAAAATAAACAAAAGCTCAGCTACTGTAGTTGTGAGATCTGGCAGGCATTTGTTCCTCCTTCCCTCCTAAAGCACATCAAGAAAACGTTCTCCCTTTAAAGCCTTCATACAGATTCAGCAACTAGAAAAACAAGCCCACGTCTGTCTCTCACGCCCACCACCCCCACCTTCCTACAGAAACAACCCCGATAAACAATAACAAAGACAGGGAGCAGAGTAAAGGAACAGTTGTTCAACCGCGAACTCACGAATACACATGCAGTGAGGCAATCGACTCCGGTAAAGGGAAAGGAATGAGACACCAGGAGACGCAGCGGGTGTAGGCGGAAGAGGGGGAAAAAATTACGCGCCGCCGCCAAACCTTTGAATAAATTAGAGGGATCTCGGTGCGAACTTTCCTTGACCTCGACCCCAAAGAGGCTCGCTGGGGCCGAGAAGAAAACCCGTGAGGGATGTGGAGGGGCCCGGGGCGCCGGGGTCCCCCGCCCGCGAGACCCGCTCCACCAGGCGCCTTGGAGAGCAGCGCCGGCGGTCGTCCTCCAGCTCCCGCAGGGGTCGCCCCGCCGGGGCGCGGGACACAATGGGTCCGCCGGCCGCGCGAACGGGCCTCGGCCCGGCGGCAGCAGTGGAGAGATGTGAGGAGCGCGCGGAAGGGGAGCGCGGCCGGGGAGGTCCCAGCGCGGTCAGGCCCGGGAGCCGAGGCTCGGGGGCCCGGGAACTGGGCTTCCCACAGCAGAAGACCCAACAAAGACACCAGGGGAGCCCGGCGGGCTGGGCGCGAGAAGACGCGGTGGCAGGTTCGCTCCTCCGAGCGGCCGGGAGGCGCCATCATGGGGGGTGGGGGGCTCGCGGCCCGCCCCGCGCAGAAGGAGCCCCCTTCCCGCCGCCGCCCGCGCCCCCAGCCCAGCACGACCGCGGCGGCCCCACGCGTGCAGAGGCGGCGGCGGCGGCGCTGGAAAGCCCGGGGCGCCGAGGGGAGGGCTGGGACGCGGCATGAAGGGAAAGTTGGGTTCGGGTCTGTTTCGTTTTACCGGGTTGGCGGCGCGCCCGTCCGCGCGGGCGCACGAGTGGCCGGGCGAGCGGGGTCCCGCGGCCCGGGTCCGGCCGGCCGGGCGGGCGCTGCGCCACGCTCCGCTCCCAGGATCCCTCCCCGAGCCTCAGCCCGGGTTGAGCCGCTCGGCCTCTCCTTTCTCCGCCCGCCCGCCTGCTTTCTCCTGGAGCCTGGATTGATCTGGTCGCGCTGGCGTCAGGGAGTCGCAGCCGCCCAGCCTCCACTCCTCGGCTGCCAATACCCGGCGCACTCGCCTGCCCGCCCGCCCGCTCACACGCTCACCCGCTCACCCGCGCGCCGCCGCCGCTGCCGCGCGACCAGGGATCCTCTCCAAATTCCCGGCCCGGCGGGCGTGAGCGCAGCGCGGCCAGGGCCGGAGGACGGCGCGGGGGAGCGGCCGGAGCCACCCCCTTCTACCCGCAGCCCCACGCCCCGTTTCTTCCTGGAGAAAAAACAGTGTGGCGGCGTTCAGGCTTTCCTAACCCTGCCTTTTTAGTCCCGGTGGAGTGGACTTAGTCCATTATCTGCAAGTGAATTTCGATGTTCCATATGTTTATTTTCTGAAATGTTCATTAACGCTTCCACCGCACCCACCGAATCGTTCTATAAACGTGGAGTGCATGTTGACAGTTATCTTTCGAGACGCGCCCTTTTATGTCTAGTTTTCGTTGCCCCTCACTCACTCTCCAATAATTTGCAGGCCCCAGAAGTTGTACATACCCAGAATTGGATAGCCTAGTAAAATACTGCACGTGCTTATACAAACCCTGAGTCAACAGATGCGTTCTGTGTCAACTCAGGATCCAGTGATTCGAGTAGGTAACCTTGTTGCTCCAAATAATGACATGCCACAAGGAGATACTGCTTTAGAACTCCACATTTTTGGTCCAATTTCTACAGTCTTTCAGATGATGCCAACTCCCCCGCACTTAACTCTTACCTACCCGATCTGCGTAGACATTGAAAATATCTTCTTGCAAGAGTCAACTTTTCTCTTGGCTAACTCTTGAAGCTGCATAAAATCTTGCATAATTACGATAATGTTGAGTTACGTTTAGAAAAAATGATTTTTTTTTTGAAGAATAAATATCACATGAAGCAAAAAAAAAAAAAAAAAAATCACTCCCAGCAATGTATATCAGAATATGTCTTCTAATTAAATTCCTTTTTCCCTTAACCTATTTGAGCACTTACTGGTCAATTCTTGGGCTTCATCTTATTTTCCCTGAAAGCAGCGTTTGACGCAGTTGGTCATTCTCTGCTCCTTAGAACAACAGGAAAGTGAACCTTGTTAAATGCCACTCGGATCAGGCCACTCCTCTGTTGAAAACCCTCCCTTGATAAATAGTATAAAGTATCCCATACAAGAGAACATTATTCAGCCATAAAAAGGAATGAAGTACTGATACTGATGCATGCTACATGGATAACCTTTCAAAACGTGAAGGGAAAGAAGACAGACCACACACTGTATTCTTCCACATATGTGAAATGCTCAGAGTAGGCAAGGCTATGGAGACAGAAAGTAGATTGGTGGTTTGCATAGGGTTGAGGAAATGAGGAACCTGGGGAGTGACAGCTAAAGGTTATGGGGTGACAAAATTGTTCTAAAACTAGTTTTTGGTGATGGTTGCACAACTCTGTGGATATACCAAAAGCCATTAAATTGCACACTTTAAATGGGTCAATCATTTGGTATGTGAACTCTGTGGATATACCAAAAGCCATTAAATTGCACACTTTAAATGGGTCAATCATTTGGTATGTGAACTCTGTGGATATACCAAAAGCCATTAAATTGCACACTTTAAATGGGTCAATCATTTGGTATGTGAATTTTACCTCAAGCTATTAAAAAAAAAGCATGACAATGAAATGCAGTATATGACCTTGATTGGATCCTGAATGGGGAGGGGGAGCTATAAACTGTCATTTTAAAGTTGTTAATTTTTAAAAAAATCAAAAATGGCATTTATTTATTTAATTTTGAGACGGAGTCTCGCTCGGTCGCCCAGGCTGGAGTGCAATGGCGCGATCTCGGCTTACTGCAACCTCTGCCTCCCGAGTTCAAGCAATTCTCCTGCCTCAACCTCTCGAGTAGCTGGGACTACAGATACACACCACCATGCCCAGTAGACGGGGTAGTAGAGACGGGGTTTCACCATTTTGGCCAGGCTGGTCTCAAACTCCCGGCCTCAAGTGATCCACCCGTCTCAGCCTCCCAAAGTTCTGGGATTACAGGCATGACCCACCACGCCCAGCCTAGATGGCCTTTCTTAGTGCAGTCCTAGTAGTCTTAAATGATAACTGTTAATATTATTATGTATGCGGCAAAATTTGATTTTGCCCATTGTGCAAGTTATTTCTTTAAATGATAATAAAAATTTGGATATTCTTTTTAAAAGGACATTGATGAGACCATTATAAAAACCTAAATATGGACGGTATATTAATAGCGTTGTATTAAATTTTTTTAAAATCCTCCCTTGGGTCCTCATTTCACTCAGAATAAAAGTTCCCATAATAAGCACAAGACTGTACATAATCTTTCCTTCCCCTCCTTTACCACTCTGACCTGCACTTCTGCTCTTCCTCTTACTCACTTCCCCAAGTCACACTGGCATCCTCACTTTTCTGGAACAATCTGGGCACATTATCACCTCAGTATCTATGTGCTAGCTGTTCCCTCCCTTTCTGAGTTCATTTTGTGTTGCTGTAATAGAATACCACTGATAGAGTTTGGCTATGTGTCCCCACCCAAATCTCATCTTGAACTGTAGCTCCCATAACCTCCATGTGTCATAGAAGGGACCTGGTGGGAGGTAATCGAATCATGGGGGTGGGTTCTTCCCATGCTGTTCTCATGATAGTGAATAAGTCTCATGAGAATCTGATGGTTTTATAAAGGGCAGTTTCCCTGCACACGCCCTCTTGCCAGCCGCCACGTAAGATGTGCCTTTGCTGCTCCTTCACCTTCTGCCATGATTGTGAGGCTTCCCCAGCCATGTGAAACTGTGAGTCCATTAAACCTTTTTTTTTTTTTTTTTTTGAGACAGAATCTCACTCTGTCACCCAGGCTGGAGTGCAGTGATGCAACCTTGGCTCACTGCAACCTCCGCCTCCAGGGTTCAAGCAATTCTCCTGCCTTGGCCTCCCAAGTAGCTAGGACTACAGGCACGTACCACCACGCCTGGCTAATCTTTTTTTGTATTTTTTAGTAGAGACGGGGTTTTGTGGTGTTAGCCAGGCTGGTCTCGAACTCCTGAGCTCAGGTGATCTGCCTGCCTTGGCCTCTCAAAGTGCTGGGATTACAGGCGTGAGCCACCACACCCAGCCCTAAACCACGTTTTCTTTATAAATTACCCAGTCTTGGGTATTTCTTCATAGCAGTATGAAAATGGACCAATACAACCACCAGCTGGGTAGTTTATACACAATAGAAGTTAATTTAGCTCATGGCTCTGGGGGCTGAGAAATCCAAAATCAAGGGGCTGCATCTGGTGAGGGCCTTCTTCCTTCATCACAACATAGCAGAAGGCATCACATGGCAAGAGAGAGAACATGAGAGGGAGGGTAGATTGCTTGTATCAGCAATCCACTCCTGAGATACCAAACCGCACTCCCATAATGCCATTAATCCATTCATGAGGACAGATCCCTGTTAAAAGAAAAACTTTAGGCAAATTAAATTTAACAGAGTTTAATTGAGCAAAGAGCAATTTGAGAACTGAGCAGCCCCCAGAACCAGAACAGAGCAACTCTGGGGCTGCCACGGGGTCAGATGATATTTATGGGCAGAGAAAGAAAAGTGACAGAAAATGGAGTGAGGTACAGAAAAAACTGGATTTGTTAGAACTAAATATTTGCCTTATTTTAACACAGTTTGAACAGTTGGCTGCCTGTGATTGACCAAAACTCTGTGATTGGTACAAGAGTTGGTTACAGTCTGTTTGCATATCCAGTTAGGTTACAGTTTGCTGTGTACAGAGAAACCTTTAGGCCTAACTTAAAATATGTATGGGCTGGGCGTGGTAGCCCACGCCTGTAATCCCAGCTACTTGGGAGACTGAGGCAGGAGAATCAGTTGAACCCGGGAAACGGAGGTTGCGGTGAGCCAATATCATGCCATTGTACTCCAGCCTGGGCAACAAGAGCAAAACTCTGTCTCAAAAAAAAAAAAAATATATATATATATATATATATATATGGAGGCAGCTTTAGCCTAAACTTAACAGCCCTCATGATGTAATCACCTCTTGAAGTTCTCACCTCTCAACACTGTTGCATTGGGAATTAAGTTTACAATATATAAACTTTGGGGAATGCGTTCAAACCATAGCACTCCCTGGACAGCTCTTCCCACAGATGTCCACATGGCTCACTCCTTCATCTCCCTCAAGCCTTCACTCAAATGTCTCCATATTATTTAGCCAAAAGAGCAAGATTTTTGGTCTTCTGTGTTCATTGCTATAACCTCAGCACCTGAGCAGTGCCTGGTATTTAACAGGAGCATATTAAATACCTGTTGAATGAATGAGTAAATGAAGCACTGTTCTAGCAGGGGATATGGTGGCAAGCAGAAAAAAATCCCTGCCCTCATTAAGGAAGACAGATAATAAATAAATACACGGCCAGATGTGGTGGCTCACGCCTGTAATCCCAGCACTTTGGGAGGCCGAGGTGGGCGGATCACAAGGTCAGGAGTTCAAAACCAGCCTGGCCAGCATGGTGAAACCCCATCTCTACTAAAAATACAAAAAAAAAAAAATTAGCCGGGCATGGTGGCATGTGCCTGTAGTCCCAGCTACTTGGGAGGCTGAGGCAGGAGAATCACTTGAACCCAGGAGGCAGAGGTTGCAGTGAGCTGAGATTGTGCCACTGCACTCCAGCCTGGGCGACAGAGCGAGACTCCATCTCAAAAAATAAATAAATAAATACACAAATATGCTAGGCAGTGGTACAGGTGATGGAAAAAACGGGAAGAGGGATTGAGAATGGGAGAGATGACCATTTCTAAAGGGGCAGAGGAAACCTCACTGCAAGAGGTCCTGAAGGAAGGAAAGGAAGCACAGTACACACTCTGAGGGATGCGTTCCCAACCTCCCAAGAGAAAGAAAGAGCAAGTGTAAAGACCTAGAAACTGAGTCTACTTTACACATGCACTGAAAAGCTGGGCAGCAGGGTTGGGGACAGTGCAGTGATATAGGAAAAGCTAGTGACTGAAGGGAAGGCAGAGTGTGTGGACCCAGATGCACACAAGCTGGTGCTTGCTTGCAGAGGTGAGAACACAGGGATGGTCTCTTCTCACCACTCTCTCATCTTGGTGAAATTGCCAGGGAACCTGTTTCCTGAGAATGGTGGGATTGAAGAGATGCTGGAGGTTGGAAGAGAGAGGAGTAATATCTAAGTCATCTGGGAGGGTTTGAGAGTGAATGAACTGTGGAAATGTGGTAAGATTGCTACTATTAAGTGTCCATTTGAGGTTAGTGGCCATTCATTTATTTTTTTATTTTTATTTTTTGAGACGGAGTCTTGCTCAGTCACCCAGGCTGGGGTGCATTGTCATGATCCCAGCTCACTGCAACCTCTGCCTCCCAGGTTCAAGTGATTCTCCTGCCTCAGCCTCCCTAGTAGGTGGGATTACAGGCATGCACCAGCATGCCTGGCTAATTTTTGTATTTTCAGTAGAGACGGGGTTTCACCATGTTGGCCAGGCTGGTCTCAAACTCCTGACCTCAGGTGATCCACTTGCCTCAGCCTCCCAAAGTGCTGGGATTACAGGCATGAGCCACTACACCCAGCCTAGTGGCTATGAATTTAAAGTAAGACCAGTCAGCATGGCTGTGGGTTTTTCTCCAGCCTCGGTTAACCTAAGGGGACAGAGCTGAGTTTAACTAGGGCTGGGGTTTTGCAGGTGTATGTCATGGAAGGAAAGGTGATCAGACAGCAGAAGGTATAGGCAATGGAGTGACAGTCGGGTCTGTGATAGGAGGAAGGCGAGAACATATAGTAATGTGAAATGTTGGAAAGATGATAGGATCCACCGAGTGAAGGTCCTAGTGGGGTCTATGAGTTACTGGAGTTGGGAGCCTTTCCCAAAAGCTGGGGAGCAGTCTGGGAATGAGATACTTGAAATTGAAATCACGATGCTGGGGCAGTTTTGAGCAATGCCAAGATGTAGGGGTGTGACCAGAGATAGCGGATGGCTGAGGTAGAGAGGAGGAGAAGATCCTTCCAGAAAAGGAGATATTAAGGAACTGAAGGCAAATTAATTATGTTGTGTAATCAGTTTATCAGGAAAAAATCAGCTACTAATCACTTACAATAAGACGAGCCCTTAAAATTGGCTGCAAATTTTATATAGGCAAAATGTAAATCCAAAAACCTGTTTTAAGAGATGATTCTACTCAATAGAAAAATAAATGTAATGATTTATAGTTCAGCTTCCTCAGGGAATTTAAGTGACTCAGTTTTCCTGGAATGAGCCTGCCAAGGATCATTGGTGTGTTATTTTCCTTATTAAAAGGAATGCTGGCCAGGCATGGTGGCTGATGCCTGTAATTCCAGCACTTTGGGAGGCCGAGGTGGGGGTCAGGAGTTCAAGACCAGCCTGGGCAACATGGTGAAACCCCATCTCTACAAAAAATACAAAAAATTAGCCAGGTGTGGTGGTACATGCCTGTAGTCCCAGTTACTCAGGAGGCTAAGGTAGGAGGATGGATTGAGCCTGGAAGGTCAAGTCTGCAGTGAGCTGTGAGGATGCCACTGTACTCCAGCCTGGGCCAAACAGCAAGACTCTGTCTCGGAAAAAAATGTTGTTGTTGTTGAAATCCTTTATTCTCTCATCACACCCTTTGCTCCAAAGAACTCATAGCTCTCTGTAATTATAAGTGTATTTAGTCAAATTGTTGAATATCCAGTGAGAAAACCCCACTGCTCTTCTAAGTAATATGTGGGTGAGAGCTATATCTAGTTTGTGTTCCCGTCTCCAAGCCCAAAGTTTGCACAGACCTGTCATGGCAGACCCTCAAATATTTGCTGAAAGAATAAATCTCTAATACAACTGTTGCGGTCAAATACAAATTGGTATTTTTTCTTAATTACAGTTAGTAATTGTTCTCATTATTGCTCCCAAGTCTGAAATTCAGATCTAATTATAAATTGTAGGAATTAATAAAAAGTTGTCAGCCCTTTTCCTAAGAGTTTTGTAATGGTCTATACATTACAAAGCTCCATGTGAAAATTCTATGATAAACATAATGATGACAGTAGAACTTTATATTTCCAGCTTCTTAAATTTGTGGGTTGATTTGGTTTGGCTCTCTGTTCCCACCCAAATCTCATGTTGAATTGTAATCCCCACGTGTCAGGGGAGTGACCTGGTGGGAGGTGATTGGATCATGAGGACAGATTTCCCCCGTTCTTGTGATAGTGAGTGAGTTCTCCTGAGATGTGATAGTTTAAAAGTGTTGCACCTCCCCCCTTCACTCTCTCTCCTGCTCCACAATAATAAGACGTGCTTGGTTTCCCCTTCAACTTCCACCATAATTGTAAGTTTCCTGAGGCCTCCTAGCCTTGCTTCCTGTTTAGCCTGCAGAACTGTGAGTCAGTTAAACCTCTTTTCTTCATAAATTATTCAGTCTCAGGTAGTTCTTTATAGCAGTGTGAGAATGGACTAATACAGAAAATTGGTACCAGGAAAGTGGGGAATTACTATAAAGATACCTGAAAATGTGGAGGCAACTTTGGAACTGGGTAATGGGCAGAGGTTGGAACAATTTGGCACACAGAAGACAGGAAGATGTGGGAAAGTTTGGAACTTCATGGAGACTTGTTGAATGATTTTGACCAAAATGCTAATAGTGATATGGATAGTGAAGTCCAGGCTGAGTTGATCTCAGACAGAAATGAGAAAGTTATTGGGAACTAGAGTAAAGGTCACTCTTGCTGTTCTTTAGCTAAAAGACTGATAGCATTGTGCCCTTGCTGTAGAGATCTATGGAACTTTGAACTTGAGAGAGATGATTTAAGGTATCTGGCAGAAGAAATTTCTAAGCAGCAAAGCACTCAAGATGTGGTCTGGCTGCTCCTCACAGCATACAGTCATATGTGTTCACAAAGAGATGGTCTGAAATTGGAACTTATGTTTAAAAGGGAAACAGAGCATAAAAGTTTGGAAATTTTGCAGCCTGACTACATAGTTGAAAAAAAAAAAAGAGCCATTTTCTGGGGACAAATTCAAGCTGGCTGCAGAAATTTGCATAAGTAAAGAAAAGCCAAATGTTAACAGCCAAGACAATGGGGAAAATGTCTCCAGGGCATGTAAGAGACCTTTGCAGCAGCCCCTCCCATTCCAGGCCTGGAGGCCTATGAGGGAAAAAAGGTTTTGTGGGCCATGCCCAGGGCCCTGCTGCTCTGTGCCGCTTTGGGACATGATGCCCTGCAACCCAGCCCCTTCAGCTCCAGCCATGGCTAAAAGGGGCCAAGATACAGCTTGGGCTGTTGCTTCAGAGGGTGCAAGGCCCAGGCTTTGACAGCTTCCATGTGGTGTTGGGCCTGCAGGTGCATAGATGACAAGAGCTGAGCTTTGGGAGCCTCTGCCTAGATTTCAGATAATGTACGGAAATGCCTGGATGTCCGGGCAGAAGTGTGCTGCCAAGGCGGAGTCCTTATGGAGAGCCTCTACTAGGGCAGTACAGAGGGGAAATGTGGGATTGGAGCCCTCAAATGGAGTCCCTACTGGGGCATTGCCTAGCAGAGCTGTGAGAAGAGGGTTGTCATCTTCCAGACCCCAGAATGGTAGATTCACCAACTGCTTGCACTGTGCACCTGGAAAAGCTGCAGGCACTCAATGCCAGCCTGTGAATGCAGCTAAAGGGGGCTGTACACTGCAGAGCCACAGAGGCATTGGAGTTGCAGAGCCACAGGAGCTGCCAAAGGACTTGGAAGCCCACCCCTTGCATCAATGTAACCTGGATGTGAGACATGGAGTCAAAGGAGATTATTTTGGAGTTTTAAGATTTAATGACTGCCCTGCTGGGTTTTGAACTTGCATAGGGGCCTGTAGCACCTTTGTTTTGGCCCATTTCTCCCATTTGGAATGGGAGCATTTACACAATTTCTCTATCCCCATTGTATCTTGGAAGTAACTAACTTTTTTTTACTTTACAGGCTTATAGGCAGAAGGGACTTGCCTTGTCTCAGATGAGACTTTGGACTTGAGCTTTTGAGTTAATGCTGGAACGAGTTAAAACTTTGGGGGACTATGGAGAAGGGATAATTGTATTTTGCAATGTGAGAAGGACATGAGATTTGGGAGGGGCCAGGGGCAGAATGATATTGTTTGGCTCTGTGTCCCTACCCAAATCTCATGTTGAATTGTAATCCCCACATGTCAGGGAAGAGACCAGGTAGGAGGTGATTGAATCATGGGGGCAGATTTCCCCCATGCTGTTCTCATAATAGTGAGTGAGTTCACATGAGATGTGATGGTTTAAAAGTGTAGCACCTATAGGCTCTCTCTCTCCTGCTCTACCATGGTAAGATGTGGCTTGCTTTCCCTTCACCTTCTACCATGATTATAAGTTCCCTGAGACCTCTTAGCCATGCTTCCTGTTAAGCCTGCAGAACTGTGAGTCAATTAAACCACTTTTCTTCATAAATTACCCAGTCTCAAGTAGTTCTTTACAGCAGTGTGAGAACAGACTAATACATGGGCCATTCTATACTCTTTGCTTAATGGAATTATTGTCTTGTGCTACATTGTCAGTGAAGTCAGGAAGTATTTGTAGTATTTAGACACAGACCTTTGAGGATGTTTTATTCCCTCACTCACTTTCCTGCAACGTGGAACTTCAATACCTCAATGTCCTTATTCCCCAAAACATCACAGAGAATATTAATGCTACTGGATTCCTGATATAGACTAACAGCATTCTCTTCACTTATCTGATCTCTATTAATTCAATCATTTTATATATGTTGTTCAAATGTTGCTCCTAAATTCACCTAACAAAAACAGAGTAAACAGACAACCCACAGAGTGGGAGAAAATATTTGAAAACTATGCCTCCAACAAAGGACTAATATCCAGAATCTACAAGGAACTCAAAGAAATCAGCAAAGAATAATAATAATAATCCCATCAAAAAGTGGGTTAAGGACATAAATATAAATAGACAATTCTCAAAAGAAGATACACAAATGACCAACAAACATGAAAAAAATGCTCAACACCACTAATTATCAGGGAGATGCAAATTAAAACCACAGCGAGATACCATCTTACTCCTGCAAGAATGGCCATAATTTAAAAATCAAAAATAATAGATGTTGGTATGGATGTGGTGAAAGGGAACACTTTTACACTGTTATTGGGAATGTAAACTAGTACAACTACTATGGAAAACAGTATGGAGATTCCTTAAAGAACTAAAAGTAGAACTATCATTTGATCCAGCAACCCCACTGTTGGGTATCTTCCCAGAGGAAAAGAAGTCATTATATGAACAAGACACTTGCACATACATGTTTATAGCAGCACAATTTGCAATTGCAAAAATATGGAACCAGCCTAAATGTCCATCAAACAGCAGTGGATAAAGATAATGTGGGCTGGGCATGGTGGCTCATCCCTGTAATCCCAGCACTTTGGGAAGCTGAGGTGAGTGGATCACCTGAGGTCAGGAGTTTGAGATCAGCCTGCACAACATGGAGAAACCACGTGTCTACTAAAAATACTAAAATTAGCTGGGCATGGTTGCAGGCACCTGTAATCTCAGCTACTTGGGAGGCTGAGGTGGAAGGATCGCTTGAACCCAGAGGCAGAGGTTGCCCAGTGAGCCGAGATCGCACCACTGCACTCCAGCCTGGGTGACAGAGCAAGACTCTGTCTCAAAAAAAAAAGTGATATATATATATATGTGTGTTTGTATATATACCATGGTATACTACTCAGCCATAAAAAGGAACAAAATAACACCATTCACAGCAACCTGGATGGAGTTGGGGACCATTATTCTAAGTGAAATAACTCAGGAATGGAAAACCGATTGTTGTATACTCTCACTTATAAGTGGGAGCTAAGCTATGAGGATGCAAAGACGTAAGAATGATACAATGGACTTTGGGGACTTGTCGGGGAAAGGTGGAGGTGGGAGTGAGGGATAAAAGACTACACATTGGGTACAGTGTACAGTGCTCAGGTGATGGGTGCCCCAAAATCTCAGAAGTCACCACTAAAGAACTTATCCATGTAATGAAAACCACCTGTTCCCCAAAAAGTACTGAAATAAATTTGAAATGAGAGCTTTTTTCAAGTGTTGTTACATATCAAACTTATAATGGCTAGAGTTGACAGAGCATTTACCTGTCACAATACTAAACACCTGAGAGGCATCATCTCTTTCAGTCTCAAATCTCCATACAAGGTAGACGCCATCTTCCTTATCTATGGATAGTATCAGTGTTTATTGAATAGAGTTTGTGAGGAACAATAATAATAGTGATAATAATAGCTAACACTTATGTTTACTATTTGCCAGACATTGTTTTGAGCACCTTACATATATGTTATAAACTCCTTTATTCTTCAAATCAATCCTATGAGATAGAGACTATGCTATTTCCATTTTATAGATGAGAAAACTGAAACATCAACATGTTACGTGACTTCCCAAGGTCACACAGCGAGTATGCTAATGCCTCTAAAGTACTTAATGAGGTATATGGCATATATATGTGTTCAGCAAATGTAGCCAATATTCTTTTCACTGGACATTCATAGTGTTGTACTTAAGTGAAGTATTTTAGGTAGACTCAATTAGTGGGTTAGTCCCTTTTTTAAAGTTTTTTTTTTTCTTTTATTATTATTATTATACTTTAGGTTTTATGGTACATGTGCGCAATATGCAGGTAAGTTACATATGTATACATGTGCCATGCTGGTGCGCTGCACCCACCAACTCGTCATCTAGCATTAGGTATATCTCCCAATGCTATCCCTCCCCCCTCCCCCCACCCCACAACAGTCCCCGAAGTGTGATGTTCCCCTTCCTGTGTCCATGTGTTCTCATTGTTCAATTCCCACCTATGAGTGAGAATATGCGGTGTTTGGTTTTTTGTTCTTGCGATAGTTTACTGAGAATGATGATTTCCAATTTCATCCATGTCCCTACAAAGGACATGAACTCATCATTTTTTATGGCTGCATAGTATTCCATTGTGTATATGTGCCACATTTTCTTAATCCAGTCTATCATTGTTGGACATTTGGGTTGGTTCCAAGTCTTTGCTATTGTGAATAATGCGGCAATAAACATACGTGTGCATGTGTCTTTATAGCAGCATGATTTATAGTCCTTTGGATATATACCCAGTAATGGGATGGCTGGGTTGAATGGAATTTCTAGTTCTAGATCCCTGAGGAATCACCACACTGACTTCCACAAGGGTTGAACTAGTTTACAGTCCCACCAACAGTGTAAAAGTGTTCCTATTTCTCCACATCCTCTCCAGCACCTGTTGTTTCCTGACTTTTTAATGATTGCCATTCTAACTGGTGTGAGATGGTATCTCATTGTGGTTTTGATTTGCATTTCTCTGATGGCCAGTGATGGTGAGCATTTTTTCATGTGTTTTTTGGCTTCATAAATGTCTTCTTTTGAGAAGTGTCTGTTCATGTCCTTCGCCCACTTTTTGATGGGGTTGTTTGTTTTTTTCTTGTAAATTTGTTGGAGTTCATTGTAGATTCTGGATATTAGCCCTTTGTCAGATGAGTAGGTTGCGAAAATTTTCTCCCATTTTGTAGGTTGCCTGTTCACTCTGATGGTAGTTTCTTTTGCTGTGCAGAAACTCTTTAGTTTAATTAGATCCCATTTGTCAATTTTGGCTTTTGTTGCCATTGCTTTTGGTGTTTTAAACATGAAGTCCTTGCCCATGCCTATGTCCTGAATGGTAATGCCTAGGTTTTCTTCTAGAGTTTTTATGGTTTTAGGTCTAACATTTAAGTCTTTAATCCATCTTGAATTGATTTTTGTATAAGGTGTAAGGAAGGGATCCAGTTTCAGCTTTCTACATATGGCTAGCCAGTTTTCCCAGCACCATTTATTAAATAGGGAATCCTTTCCCCATTTCTTGTTTTTGTCAGGTTTGTCAAAGATCAGATACTTGTAGATATGTGGCATTATTTCTGACGGCTCTGTTCTGTTCCATTGATCTATATCTCTGTTTTTGTACCAGTACCATGCTGTTTTGGTTACTGTAGCCTTATAGTATAGTTTGAAGTCAGGTAGTGTGATGCCTCCAGCTTTGTTCTTTTGGCTTAGGATTGACTTGGCGATGCGGGCTCTTTTTTGGTTCCATATGAACTTTGAAGTAGTTTTTT
Source organism: Pongo pygmaeus (assembly GCF_028885625.2). Classification (NCBI taxonomy): domain Eukaryota; kingdom Metazoa; phylum Chordata; class Mammalia; order Primates; family Hominidae; genus Pongo; species Pongo pygmaeus. Next base: position 158,346,100 of record NC_072376.2, on the reverse strand, counting down.
CCAATTCTGTGAAGAAAGTCATTGGTAGCTTGATGGGGATGGCATTGAATCTGTAAATTACCTTGGGAAGGATGGCCATTTTCATGATATTGATTCTTCCTACCCATGAGCATGGAATGTTCTTCCATTTGTTTGTATCCTCTTTTATTTCCTTGAGCAGTGGTTTGTAGTTCTCCTTGAAGAGGTCCTTCACATCCCTTGTAAGTTGGATTCCTAGGTATTTTATTCTCTTTGAAGCAATTGTGAATGGGAGTTCACTCATGATTTGGCTCTCTGTTTGTCTGTTATTGATGTATAAGAATGCTTGTGATTTTTGCACATTGATTTTGTATCCTGAGACTTTGCTGAAGTTGCTTATCAGCTTAAGGAGATTTTGGGCTGAGACAATGGGGTTTTCTAGATATACTATCATGTCATCGGCAAACAGGGACAATTTGACTTCCTCTTTTCCTAATTGAATACCCTTGATTTCCTTCTCCTGCCTAATTGCCCTGGCCAGAACTTCCAACACTATGTTGAATAGAAGTGGTGAGAGAGGGCATCCCTGTCTTGTGCCAGTTTTCAAAGGGAATGCTTCCAGTTTTTGCCCATTCAGTATGATATTGGCTGTGGGTTTGTGATAAATAGCTCTTATTATTTTGAGATACGTCCCATCAATTCCTAATTTATTGAGAGTTTTTAGCATGAAGGGTTGTTGAATTTTGTCAAAGGCCTTTTCTGCATCTATTGAGATAATCATGTGGTTTTTGTCTTTGGTTCTGTTTATATGCTGGATTACATTTATTGATTTGCGTATATTGAACCAGCCTTGCATCCCAGGGATGAAGCCCACTTGATCATGGTGGATAAGCTTTTTGATGTGCTGCTGGATTTGGTTTACCAGTATTTTATTGAGGATTTTTGCATCAATGTTCATCAAGGATATTAGTCTAAAATTCTCTTTTTTGGTTGTGTCTCTGCCCGGCTTTGGTATCAGGATGATGCTGGCTTCATAAAATGAGTTAGGGAGGATTCCCTCTTTTTCTATTGATTGGAATAGTTTCAGAAGGAATGGTACCAGTTCCTACTTGTACCTCTGGTAGAATTCCGCTGTGAATCCATCTGGTCCTGGACTCTCTTTGGTTGGTAAGCTATTGATTATTGCCACAATTTCAGCTCCTGTTATTGGTCTATTCAGAGATTCAACTTCTTCCTGGTTTAGTCTTGGGAGAGTGTATGTGTCGAGGAATTTTGCTTTCAAAAGTAATTTCCCTTCACTAGGCCTTCATCCATTGGCAAGGTTTTCCATGCTGAAAGATTGGCTTTGGCTACATTTAATAGAAAACCTAAATAACAGTGGCTTAAGCAAGATAGGATTTACTTCATCTCTTGTAGAAAGAGACCAGAAAAAGGAATTTCAGGGACAGTTCAGTAGGGTAGCTCAGGGCCATATCTGGCACAAACCAGGGGTTTGAATGTGTGTCAGGTAAATTTTAAAAACCCCAAGTAATCGACTCAGAGGTGTTAGGCCAAGGTCTCTGTGATTCCCTTTGCCTCTCCCTCATTGTTGATTATAAAATGGCCACTGTAGCTCCAGTCACCTCTTTATTCTGGACAGGAAAAATAAACAGGCAAGGACAAGAGGGATGGACCAAGCCTGAAGTCCCTTTAAGGAAGACACCACCTACCACCACCATGTGTGATAGGCTGTCATCACTACTACAACATCTGCCTGTGCATCCTTGGTGAGAACTCTCATGTGGCTTTTCCTATTTGCAAGGATGGCTAGGAAATATCATTTTTGGTTTTTAATCTAAGCAAATTATTTTTAATCCAAGCAACAAAATGACAAAGTGAGAAAGAAGGTAAAGGATGAATGCAGTGGTTTGCTCCAAATGACTTGTACTGGCTGTGAGAGCTGAAGGTGACATTTTCAGATTTTTTGCAAGCTTATCATGAAACACATTGGTAGACTGAAATTGGCCATGGGGGGAGTATTTACATTGCAAAAATTGTCAAACACTGAAAATTAAGGCCCTGCCCCCTTTTGTGGAGAGGCAGTTGTTAAACTTTTACCAGCACACCACTGAATATTGGATAGGTAAATGGGAGTCCCTGCTACTGAAGGCTTTTTTTTTTTTTTGTCTTACTACGTTTGTCACTTATTTCTGACTTTACTGGTTGAGACTTATTAACACATAGGTAGGTAATCTTTTGAAATACTTGTTGTTTTAATAATCCTCCTCTCTCTAGTCTATTGAGTTTTATTCTTTCTGCAGAGAATGTACAAGTTGTTTCTTGGTAGTAAGTTAGGAGAGTCATAAAATATTGTGAATTTCTGCTCTAGACATTTAAAAGGTTTTATTTTAAAATATTCTGATCTAGAAAGATTCAGATATATTCAGAAATAGCTTCTTAATTTTATATCTGAAACAATTGTGATCTCAAGCTGTTGCTAAGACCATTAGCTTTTCTAAGGTATGATTTTACTGAGGTAGTAAAAAAAAACCTTACAGTAGTTTTTCTTCCCAAATTTAATCCTGAGAAAAGGGTAAAGCAGAATGTTGTCTCCTCCTGGTTATAAGGAAGAGTCAATGGCTTTTCACTCTCAAAGCCGAGACTTCCTAAATAGGTCTTTCCCCCTTTTTTTAGAATATAAACAGGTACTTAAAAGCACAGCATTGACAACGACAAAAAATGCTTTCGTTTTGGCTTGAAAGAAGGCAATAAGAAGAAAGATTTTAGGAGCTGAGCTGGAAATTAAGAAGAAAGCCTCAAGGTTTTGTGAGCATGAACCTACTTAAGGGGTCTTGCATCCAAGACAGTATTTAGGATATATAGAAAGAAGCACAGGAAACAAAGGTATGTATCAGTTAGAGTTGCAACATGTACCTTAGATGTTTCTTTGAAAAATCTTCCTTTGTATGACTTCCTTTAATGTTATCCAACTATAGTAGTTATGATGAAGAATTTTTTAAATAAAAAAAAGATCCATAATGATCAGTCTGAAAGGATTGGCTATGCAGCTGAATTATACATATTTGAACACTGTCTATTGAGGGTTTTTAGAGGATGGTCAATAAATGACACCTGCTTGCTCTCCTAAGTATGAAGGCAAATAAGGACCGAAATCAGGCCCAGTGCGGTGGCTCATGCCTCTAATTCCAGCACTTTGGGAGGCTAAGGCGGGAGGATCGCTTCAGCCCAAGAGTTAAAGGCCACAGTGAGCTATGATTGCACCAGGGCACTCCAGCCTAGGTGGCAGACTCTGTCCCAAAAAAACAAAACAAACAAACAAAAATCAGAAGTCAGAGAGATAAAGTCTAAATATTATCTTTATTATCTAAAAAGTGGACTGGAACATTTGGCCTTAGATCTGTGGCCAAATTTGCTTGCTAATACTTTACCTCTAAATTAATAAGTCTCGGATACTACCATAGTGGAACAGCCACAGGCTGCAATTTATTTGCAATAACTGTGGATCATAAAAAGTCACTCTGTCACGAGAAAATGCCCTTCTTCTGGTTTTTCGAAAGATTATTCCACTCTGTATCAGTTTATACCCTAAGTTACCTCATCTTTCAAAAGACAGGCTAATGTTGTGCCTTTCCATTTGAGACAAGGTGATCACTTTTTTCCCCAGCTAACCAAGGGAGGCTCCATTTTGCCTAAATAACACTTCCTGAAGTTGTTTTTGTTTGTTTGTTTTGAGGTCTTACTCAGTCTCCCAAGCTGGAGTGAAGTGGCGCCATCACAGCTCACTACAGGCTCGAACTCCTGAGTTCGAGCCATCCTCCCATCTCAGCCTCCCTAGTAGTTCTAGGACTGCAGGTGCATGCCACCACAACCTGCTATATATATGTATTTTTTAATGGAGATAGGATCTTCCTGGTCTTGAACTCCTGGCCTCAAACGATCCTCCAGCCTTGGCTTCCCAGAGTGCTGGGTAGAATCCAGAAGGATTCAGATGTAGGTGAGCCACCACAGCCAACCAAGTTTGTGTTTTCTTCTTAAGGTGCTTAAGCTCAAATTGTATCCATTTCAAATGGATTGTATTGTCCCCAAAAGCAATGGCTAAGTTGGAATGCTTTGTGTGAAATCACAGGAGATAAAATAATAAGTAAAAACATGGGAACATTACTATAGAAAGTCCTGGTGACAGTGAAAGAACAATATTAACTTAGTTGGCTAATGTTTAATGAGTACCTGCTGCGTGCTGGGCAGAGTTCTAGGCACTGGATGACTGCAGTGAGCAAGAAGCTTCCACTTTAAGTTGGCAATGATATTTTAATTGAGGAGAGCAACAGTGAACACTGGAACACAATATAAGATGTGAAATCTAAGCTATGAGGACAATAAAACAGGATAATGTAACAGAGAGTGATGTTAGAGGGTGGACAGCTTTATATTTTTCAACCATACTCCCAATGACCTCAGGAGTCTTCTCTTCAAAAAATGAAGAATCACACAATTTCTTCACTAGCAACAACCTTTCTTTTCCTGTAGTCTCAACTCTTTCTCTCCATTGGCTCCTTTCCCCAAACAGTAAGCATCCTAAAAATAAACACATATGCACATGCTTATAAATACACAAAACAGAGCCACAAAAATAAAACCCCTCTTGCTCCTAAATATGTAGCTAGGTTTAGCCATTTTCTTTTTCTCTTCTCATTGACACTTCCAGAAAAAGTAGTTTAGGCCCCCACTGTCTTCATTTTCATAAGTCACATTCATCCCATAACCCACTAAAATCCAATTTCTGTCTGCTCCATGCCATTGAAACTATTCTTGCTGAGGCAGGGCCACTGCATACTGCTGGGTAGGTTGTGTATATACAGTTTTTCCCTGGTTAAAATTTCATTGACCTTTGTATTGCCAAATCTAATAAATACTTTTCTGTCTTTATTCTATTGCATGGCTCAGATTCATTAAACACTAGTCATTCTTCCATTCTCAAAAACCTTGGCTTTGTCACAGGCTGGAAACAACACAACTGTCCATTCCTAGAGGTCTAGCTGAATTAACACAATGGAGTACTTTGAAGCTATAACAAAGTGTTAAGACTGTTTTCTATATGCTACAGAGAGTAATTGCCAGGATATATTGTTAAGCGAAAAAAGTTGAGTAGAGAAAAATATGTATTGTATTTTATCATTTATTTTTAAAAGGTGAGGGATATGAATATATACATGTTTGATCATAAAAAACAATAATGGAAGGATAAACAAAAAATGTTTTAAAGTTACATAGAGGGCAGAGGGGAAGAAAGGTAGAGAAAACAGGATGGAAGCTAGATTTCTCTGAATATACCGTGTTTTGTGGATTTGACTTTGAACCCTGGAAATATTTTACTTACTTATAAAGTGAAAGTCATTTTGTAAAAGAATCAATACAAACTAAAATAAAAAAATCAACCTGTTAATCAAGCTTGTGATACAGAAAGGAATTATTTCAAATGACTTTAAAAATGCAGGCAGATCACGAGGTCAGGAGATCAAGACCATCCTGGCTAACACAGTGAAACCTCATTTCTACTAAAAATACAAAAAAATTAGCTGGGTGTGGTAGCGCGCACCTGTAGTCCCAGCTACTTGGGAGGCTGAAGCCGGAGAATTGCTTGAACCCAGGAGGCAGAGGTTGCAGTGAGCTGAGATTGCACCACTGCACTCCAGCCTGGCGACAGAGTGAGACTCCATCTCAAAAAAAAAAAAAGGCCAGGAGTGGTGGCTCACGCCTGTAATCTCAGCACTTTGGGAGGCTGAGGCAGGTGGTTCATGAGCTCAGGAGTTCAAGACCAGCCTGGCCAAGATGGTGAAACCCCGTCTCTACTAAAAATACAAAAAGTTAGCTGGGCATGGTGGCACACACCTGTAATCCCAGCTACTCCAGAGGCTGAGGCAGAGAATTGCTTAAACCTGGAGGGGCGGAGGTTGCAGTGAGCCAAGATCGCACCACTGCACTCCAGCCTGGGCGACAGAGCGAGACTCCATCTCAAAAAAAAAAAAAAAAAAAAAGCAACAATCTGTAAATCCTTCGTGGAATATAATTGAAGGGCAAAAATAACTAGAAAAGAAAACTTTCAGTAGTCATATCATTATTAATAATATTTGGCATTTTAAATTTGAAATTATCATAAAAATGTGCAATGATGCAACACACAGTGATGTTTTGGTCCATGATGGACTGCCTATATGATGGTGGTCCCACATAAGATTATAAGGGAGCTGAGGAATTCCTGTCACCTAGTGACGTTGCCATCATAATGTCATAGCATGATGCATTACTCCTGTTTGTGGTGATGCTGGTGTTAACAAACTGGCTGTACTGCCAGTTGCATAAAAGTATAGCACATACAATTATGTGTGGTACATAATACTTGATAACAAATGACTATGTTACTGGTTTATGTGTTTGCTATACTATATTTTTTATCATTATTTTAGAGTGTAGTTCTTCTACTTATTAAAAAAAAGTTAACTATAAAGCAATCTCAGGCAGGTCCTTCAGGAGGTATTCCAGAAGAAGGTATTGATATCATAGGAGGTGACAGCTCCATGCATGTCATCTTCCAGTGGGGCAAGATGTGACAGTGGGAAGCAGCGATACTGATCCTTATCCCGTGCAGGCCTAGGTTAATGTGTGTGTCTGTGTCTTAATTTTTAACAAAAAAAAATTTAAAAAGCAAAAAATTTAAAAATATAAAAAGTTTATGGAATAATAATATAAAGAAAGAAAATATTTTTGTACAATTGTACAATGTGTTTGTATTTTAAGCTAAGTGATTACAAAATAATCCAAAAGTTAAAAAATTTTAAAGTTTATAAAATCGAAAAGTTACAGTAAGCTAAGGTTAATTTATCATTGAAGATAACCTTTATTGTATAAATTTAGTGTAGCCTAAGTGTGCAGTGTTTATAAAGTCTACAGTAGTGTAGAGTAATGTCCTAGGCCTTCACATTCACCCACCACTCACTCATCTACTCACACAGAGCAATTTCCAGTCCTGCAAGCTCTATTCATGGTAAATGCCCTATACAAGTGTACCATTTAAAAATCTTTCCTATTTTATTTTATTTTTCATCTGAATGAAGATGCCAATAAAGGACTTTTACTGCAGGTTTGTTGTATTTAAATGACACAATGTAAGGGGTAAAAAGTGTACAACACATAAAACCCCAGCATCAAACAAACAAGCAGAACAAAACACCAGCATCACTCATTTCCTCTAAATTCACAGTACAAAAGCAAATTATGGAAATGATGCGAGAGGGAACCAACAATGGCATATTTTCTTCTTCCTTAAAGAAAATCATGGCTGTCGTTAATATTTATTCCCCTGTGAAGTACATTGTTCTAACTTCCATTCCAAGGGGAAGTTCTGTCCTTGAGGACACCCAAAATTATGCTATTACACGGCCGCATCAGCAGCATCCTGGGCACTGGGAGAAAAAGCCAAGCATCTTGTTCTCTGTACAAAGTCGTTGCTCCATAGATAGTGTAACGATAGGATCATTTCACCATTACCAAGGCTCCTGCAAGGGTCCCTACATGCCTTGACCAGTGAGGTCCTGAGGTCAGTAGAGTCACAGCTGAGCAGGCCACGGGTACTTCTAAGTAGGAAGGCATGACAGTGTAAGAGAAGTCCAGTCAGGTCTGCTGATTAAGCTATCAATAAAGGCTAAGAACATTCAGACTTATTAACTCCTTGAATGAGACCCCTCATTCTCTGTGGTTCTCTCAATTCAAGGTAGCAATCTGTCATCTCTGAAGTTGCTCTTGAAAATAGAGGGCAGATGATGGCCAGGCGTGGTGGCTCATGCCTATAATCCCAGCACTTTGGGAGGCCAAGGTGGGTGGATCACTTGAGGTCAGGAGTTCGAGACCAGCCTGGCCAACATGGTGAAACCCCATCTCTACTAAAAATATAAAAATTAGCCCAGTGTGGTGGCTTGCCTCTGTAATCCCAACTACTTGGGAGGCTGAGACACGAGAATTGCTTGAACCTGGGAGGCAGAGGTTGCAGTAAGCCAAGATCATGCCGCTGCACTCCAGCCTGAGTGACACAGTGAGATCATGATCCACAACAAAGCTAAGTGAATGTGTATAAAGCATAAGGCAGCAGCTCTCTACCTCTGGTGGGCATCAGAAATACTTGTGTATGTTTCTAAACATATGAGGGCTTGGACCTCACTCCCTACCTCCAAAGGTGGAGCTGCAGGGAGATAGGTCTTGCTAAAGTTGAATTGGCAATTCTGATTGGCAGAGAACTAACTATTGGTACAATGTTTCTGCCAGGAGTATGCACAGTCTTTATTTGGTGTAACTGGAGGTGATTTATCAATGGTGCATTTTACAAGATCACCACGTTAAGAATTCCTTCTTTTGTCTACCCTGGCTGCAGATTGCCCACCAACAGGCATGCATAAAATGTCAATTCACTTCATAACCAAAGTTAGAATTTTATTTTATTTTTTATTATTATACTTTAAGTTATAGGGTACATGTGCACAATGTGCAGTTTTGTTACATATGTATACATCTGCCATGTTGGTGTGCTGCACCCATTAACTCATCATTTACATTAGGTGTATCTCCTAATGCTATTCCTCCCTGCTAACCCTACCCCATGACAGGCCCCGGTGTGTGATGTTCCCCACCCTGTGTCCAAGTGTTCTCATTGTTCAGTTCCTACCTATGAGTGAGAACATGCAGTATTTGGTTTTCTGTCCTTGCGATAGTTTGCTCACAATGATGGTTTCCAGCTTCACCCATGTCCCTACAAAGGACATGAGCTCATCATTTTTTATGGCTGCACAGTATTCCATGGTGTATATGTGCCACATTTTCTTAATCCAGTCTATCATTGATGGACATTTGGGTTGGTTCCAGGTCTTTGCTATTGTGAACAGTGCTGCAGTAAACATACGTGCAATAAACATCTGTCTTTATAGCAGCATGATTTATAATCCTTTGGGTGTATACCCAGTAACGAGATGGCTGGGTCAAATGGTATTTCTAGTTCTACATCCTTGAGGAATTGCCACACTGTCTTCCACAATGCTTGAACTAGTTTACAGTCCCACCAACAGTGTAAAAGCATTCCTATTTCTCCACATCCTCTCCAGCACCTGTTGTTTCCTGACTTTTTAATAATCGCCATTCTAACTGGTGTGAGATGGTATCTCATTGTGGTTTTGATTTGCATTTCTCTGATGGCCAGTGATGATGAGCGTTTTTTCATGTGTCTGTTGGCTGCATAAATGTCTTCTTTTGAGAAGTGTCTGTTCATATCCTTTGCCCACTTTTTGATGGGGTTCTTTGATTTTTTTCTTGTAAATTTTTTTAAGTTCTTTGTAGATTCTGGATATTAGCCCTTTGTCAGATGGGTAGATTGTAAAAATTTTCTGCCATTCTGTATGTTGCCTGTTCACTCTGATGGTAGTTTCTTTTGCTGTGCAGAAACTCTTTAGTTTAATTAGATCCCATTTGTCTATTTTGGCTTTTTTGCCATTGCTTTTGGTATTTTAGACATGAGGTCCTTGCCTATGCCTATGTCCTGAATGGTATTGCCTAGGTTTTCTGCTAGGGTTTTTATGGTTTTAGGTCTAACATTTAAGTCTTTAATCCATCTTGAATTAATTTTTGTATAAAATGTATGGAAGAGATCCAGTTTCAGCTTTCTACATATGGCTAGCCAGTTTTCCCAGCACCATTTATTAAATAGGGAATCCTTTCCCCGTTTCTTGTTTTTGTCTGGTTTGTCAAAGGTCAGATGGTTGTAGATGTGTGGTATTATTTCTGAGGGCTCTGTTCTGTTCCATTGGTCTATATCTCTATTTTGGTACCAGTACTATGCTGTTTTGGTTACTGTAGCCTTGTAGTATAGTTTGAAGTCAAGTAGCATGATGCCTCCAGCTTTGTTCTTTTGGCTTAGGATTGACTTGGCAATGTGGGCTCTTTTTTGGTTCCATATGAACTTTAAAGTAGTTTTTTTCCAATTCTGTGAAGAAAGTCATTGGTAGCTTGATGGGGATGGCATTGAATCTATAAATTACCTTGGGCAGCATGGCCATTTTCATGATATTGATTCTTCCAATCCATGAGCATGGAATGTTCTTCTATTTCTTTGTGTCCTCTTTTATTTCTTTGGGCAGTGGTTTGTAGTTCTCCTTGAAGAGGTCCTTCACATCCCTTGTAAGTTGGATTCCTAGGTATTTTATTCTCTTTGAAGCAATTGTGAATGTGTGTTCACTCATGATTTGGCTCTCTGTTTGTCTTTTATTGGTGTAGAGGAATGCTTGTGATTTTTGCACATTGATTTTGCATCCTGAGACTTTGCCGAAGTTACCTAACAGCTTAAGGAGATTTTGGACTGAGACAATGGAGTTTTCTAAATATACAATCATGACATCTGCAAATAGGGACAATTTGACTTCTTTTCCTAACTGAATATCCTTTATTTCTTTATCCTGCCTGATTGCCCTGGCCAGAACTTCCAACACTATGTTGAATAGGAGTGGAGAGAGAGGACATCCCTGTCTTGTGCCAGTTTTCAAAGGGAATGCTTCCAGTTTTTGCCCATTCAGTATGTTATTGGTTGTGGGTTCATCATAAATAGCTCTTATTATTTTGAGATATGTCCCATCAATACCTAGTTTATTGAGAGTTTTTAGCATGGAGGGCTGTTGAATTTTGTCAAAGGCCTTTTCTGCATCTATTGAGATAATCATGTGGTTTTTGTCTTTGGTTCTGTGTATATGATGGATTACATTTATTGATTTGCGTATGTTGAACCAGCCTTGCATCCCAGGGATGAAGCCAACCTGATCGTGGTGGATAAACTTTTTGATGTGCTGCTGGATTTGGTTTGCCAGAATTTTTACATCGATGTTCATCAGGGATATTGGTCTAAAATTCTCTTTTTTTGTTGTGTCTCTGCCAGGCTTTGGTATCAGAATGATGCTGGCCTCATCAAATGAATTAGAGAGGATTCCCTCTTTTTCTATTGATTGGAATAGTTTCAGAAGGAATGGTACCAGCTCCTATTTGTACCTCTGGTAGAATTCAGCTGTGAATCCATCTTGTCCTGGACTTTTTTTGGTTGGTAGGCTATTAATTATTGCCTCAATCTCAGAACCTGTTATTGGTCTGTTCAGGGATTCAACCTCTTCTTGGTTTAGTCTTGGGAGGGTGTATGTGTCCAGGAATTTATCTAATTCTTCTGGATTTTCTAGTTTATTTGCGTAGAGGTGTTTATAGTATTCTCTGATGGTAGTTTGTATTTCTGTGGGATCGGTGATGATATCCCCTTTGTCATTTTTTATTGCATCTATTTGATTCTTCTCTCTTTTCTTCTTTATTAGTCTTGCTAGCGGTCTATCAATTTTGTTGATCTTTTCAAAAAAACCAGTTCCTGAATTCATTGATGTTTTGAAGGGTTTTTTGTGTCTCTATCTCCTTCAGTTCTGCTCTGATCTTAGTTATTTCTTGTCTTCTACTAGCTTTTGAATGTGTTTGCTCTTGCTTTTCTAGTTCTCTTAATTGTGATGTTAGGGTGTCAATTTTAGATCTTTCCTGCTTTCTCTTGTGGGCATTTAGTGCTATAAATTTCCCTCTACACACTGCTTTAAATGTGTCCCAGAGATTCTGGTATGTTGTGTCTTTGTTCTCGTTGGTTTCAAAGAACATCTTTATTTCTGCCTTCATTTCATTATGTACTCAGTAGTCATTCAGGAGCAGGTTGTTCAGTTTCCATGTAGTTGTGTGGTTTTGAGTGAGTTTCTTAATCCTGAGTTCTAGTTTGATTGCACTGTGGTGTGAGAGACAGTTTGTTATAATTTCTGTTCTTTTACATTTGCTGAGGAGTGCTTTACTTCCAAGTATGTGGCCAATTTTGAAACAAGTGCAATGTGGTCCTGAGAAGAATGTATATTCTTTTGATTTGGGGTGGAGAGTTCTGTAGATGTCTATTAGGTCTGCTTGGTACAGAGCTGAGTTCAAGTCCTGGATATCCTTGCTAACTTTCTGTCTCGTTGATCTGTCTCATGTTGACAGTGAGGTGTTAAAGTCTCCCATTATTATTGTGAGGGAGTCTAATTCTCTTTGTAGGTCTCTAAGGACTTGCTTTATGAATCTGGGTGCTCCTGTATTGGGTGCATATATATTTAGGATAGTTAGCTCTTCTTGTTGAATTGATTCCTTTACCATTATGTAATGACCTTCTTTGTCACTTTTGATCTTTGTTGGTTTAAAGTCTGTTTTATCACAGAGTAGGATTGCAACCCCTGCTTTTTTTGTTTTCCATTTGCTTGGTAGATCTGCCTCCATCCCTTTATTTTGAGCCTATGTGTGTCTGCACATGAGATGGGTCTCCTGAATACAATACACTGATGGGTCTTGACCCTTTATCCAATTTGCCAGTCTGTGTCTTTTAATTGGATCATTTAGCCCATTTACATTTAAGGTTAATATTGTTATGTGTGAATTCGATCCTGTCATTATGATGTTAGCTGGTTATTTTGCTCGTTAGTTGATGCAGTTTCTTTATAGCATCGATGGTTTTTACAATTTGGCATGGTTTTGCAGTGGCTGGTACTGGTTGTTCCTTTCCATGTTTTGTGCTTCCTTCAGGAGCTCTTGTAAGGCAGGCCTGGTGGTGACAAAATCTCTCAGCATTTGCTTTTCTGTAAAGGATTTTATTTCTCCTTCACTTATGAAGCTTAGTTTGGCTCGATATGAAATTCTGGGTTGTTGAATATTGGTCCCCACTCTCTTCTGGCTTGTAGAGTTTCTGCTGAGAGATCAGCGTTAGTCTGATGGGCTTCCCTTTGCGGGTAACCCAACCTTTCTCTCTGGCTGCCCTTAACATTTTTTCCTTCATTTCATCTTTGGTGAATCTGACAATTATGTGTCTTGGAGTTGCTCTTCTCAAGGCGTGTCTTTGTGGCATTCTCTGTATTTCCTGAATTTGAATGTTGGCCTGCCTTTCTAGGTTGGGGAAGTTCTCCTGGATAATATCCTGCAGAGTGTTTTCCCACTTGGTTCCATTCTCCCCATCACTTTCATGTACACCAATCAGACGTAGATTTGGTCTTTTCACATAGTCCCATATTTCTTGGAGTCTTTGTTCATTTCCTTTTACTTTTTTTTCTCTAAACTTCTCTTCTCACTTCATTTCATTCATTTGATCTTCAATCACTGATACCCTTTCTTCCACTTGATCGAATTGGCTACTGAAGCTTGTGCATGCGTCATGTAGTTCTTGTGCCATGGTTTTCAGCTCCATCAGGTCATTTAAAGTCTTCTCTATGCTGTTTATTCTAGTTAGCCATTCATCTAATGTTTTTTCAAGGTTTTTAGCTTCTTCGTGATGGGTTCAAACATCCTCCTTTAGCTTGGAGAAGTTTGTTATTACCGATCATCTGAAGTCTTCTCTCAACTCGTCAAAGTCATTCTCTGTCCAGTTTTGTTCCATTGCTGGTGAGGAGCTGTGTTCCTTTGGAGGAGAAGAGGTGCTCTGATTTTTGGAATTTTCAGCTTCTCTGCTCTGGTTTCTCCCCATCTTTGTGGTTTTATCCACCTTTGGTCTTTGATGATTGTGACGTACATATGGGATTTTGGTGTGGATGTCCTTTCTGTTTGTTAGTTTTCCTTCTAACAGTCAGTACCCTCAGCTGCAGGTCTGTTGGAGTTTGCTGGAGGTCCACTCCAGGCCCTGTTTGCCTGGGTATCACCAGCAGAGGCTGCAGAACAGCAAATATTGCAGAACAGCAAATGTTGCTGCCTGATCTCCTTCCTCTGGAAGCTTCATCTCAGAGGGGCATCCGGCTGTATGAGGTGTCAGTCGGCCCCTACTGGGTGGTGTCTCCCAGTTAGGCTACTTGGGGGTCAGGGACCCACTTGAGGAGGCAGTCTGTCCGTTTTCAGATCTCAAACTCCATGCTGGGAGAACCACTACTCTCTTCAAAGCTGTCAGACAGGGAATTTAAGTCTGCAGAAGTTTCTGCTGCCTTTTGTTCAGCTATGCCCTGCCCCCAGAGGTGGAGTCTATAGAGGCAGGCAGGCCTGCTTGAGCTGTGGTGGGCTCTGTCCCGTTCGAGCTTCCTGGCCACTTTGTTTACTTACTCAAGCCTCAGCAATGGAGGATGCCCCTCCCCCAGCCTTGCTGCTGTCTTGCAGTTGGATCTCAGACTGCTGTGCTAGCAGTGAGCAAGGCTTCATGGGCGTAGGACCTGCCAAGCCAGGTACAGGATATAATCTCCTGGTGCGCCGTTTGCTAAGACCATTGGAAAAGCTCAGTATTAGGGTGGGAGTGTCTCAATCTTCCAGGTACAGTCTGTCACAGCTTCCCTTGGCTAGGAAAGGGAATTCCCCAATCCCTTGCACTTCCCAGGTGAGGCGATGCCCCACTCTGCTTCTGCTCACACTTCATGGGCTGCACCTACTATCCAACAAGCCCCAGTGAGATGAACCTGGTACCTCAGTTGGAAATGCAGAAATCATCCGTCTTCTGCATTGCTCACGCTGGGAGCTGTAGACTGGAGCTGTTCCTATTCAGCCATCTTGGAAGCCAAAAAGCCCAGAGTTAGAATTTTAAATGAACTTTTGCGCTTCACACTTTGCTTCTTTTATGTGGTAGAGCTAGGATGTTCTTTCTGACTTCTTATTTGTAGTTAGTTTCACAGAAAATTCTTCTGGGTTTAGTGTGCTGCTAATCTTTTGTTTGAAAGATAAAAAGATTTATATATACATATTTTTTTAAAAAGACCAAACAGGTTGGATGTGGTGGCTCATGCCCTATAATCCCAGCACTTTGGGAGGCTGAGGTGGGCAGATCATCTGAGGTCAGGAGTTCAAGACCAGCCTGGCCAACATGGTGAAACCCCATCTCTACTAAAAATACAAAAAATTAGCCAGGCATTGTGGCACATGCCTGTAGTCCCAGCTACTCAGGAGGCTGAGGCATGAGAATTGCTTGAACCTGGGAGGCAGAGGTTGCAGTGAGACAAGATCACGCCACTGTACTCCAGCCTGGGTGATGGAGTGAAACTCTGTCTTAAAAAAAAAAATACAGAAAACATTCACCTTAGCACCTTCTGATAAAAATTAAAAAAAAAAAGATGCTGATTTTACCTTACCACTGATTTTCATTAAACTTTAAAGCTTTTGTTGAAGCAACAGGATCACAATTTCTTTCCCCTGTCACTAACACCCAGATTGTTTCAAATACTCAAAAGGGAAGTGCAAAACATCATGCCGTAGGATTTCTATGCCTTAGCTTCTGCAGTATTTCTCTACAAAGGGGCCAAGATAACCCTAGCATTCCTGTCTTCACTCTCAGAGCTGTACAAATTATGCTTTTCGATGTATTCTTGAACAAGATCTGGTAGCAACTAGTGAACGCTCTGGACCCTTCTAAGGGCTCTCCGGATTTTTGTGGATGAGATATCATGAATGATCCATTCGTTCACCACATGAATGTTGCTGTGGTGTTTCCATAGCACATTAGAGTCATGGATGAATTTCTGAGCATCATTTGCAGCCCGAGTAATACATAGGAGCCCATAGTCAGCCACAATTTGGGTGATGTCTTCACTTTTCCACAAATTAGGAACACCAAAGCACTCCAGTAAATCTGCCCCACACAGCAGCTTGACCTTTGGTGCACCTTTTGGTTTTGGCTCTAGGGATTTTTTTTGACTAGAATCTTGTCTTTGTTCAGTTCGTTTCCTCTTCCATCCAGGCCTTTCTAGTGTAGGTGAGTTCTGCTGGTGATCACAGTTACTAGCCTCCAGTTTCTTCCGACGGCATGTTAGCAAAGTAACAGTCTCTTTCCACTTTTTCTGAAGACTTTCCCATGTATCAACTTCCACTAACTTGGAATTCTTGGTGGCGAGTTCAGCTATGATGACCTGGTGAAGGGCAGGAATGAGTCCTTTCTTCTTATAAGCATCACCAACAGAAAAGATCATGCCTTTGACAACTCTATATCTTCCTCTTCCATTCATATAGTCCTTGGCCAGCTCAAACAACCTGAGGTGCTTGTTGGTGATAGGATTGAAGGAGCTACAGCAAGGAGAACCACTTCGGTCTTCTCTGAATTTTCCATGGTAAGAACTCGAAGTTGTTGATGTAAATGGAAAACTGTGATGCCTCCCTTGTTGTTTTTACAAAGGAAATTCTTTGAATCTGAAGTGTCTTGCAAAGTAGACTATTGGAACCATTCCAATTAGTGTGTCAACAGTCTTCTCCAAGGTGGGCTAGAAAAATGGTTTTATATCCAAATTGTAACTTGTGCCCTCACTGTCCACTGGCCTGAGTGCTCCTGGAGACAACCCGTGTCCAGGACGCCAGTGAGGGGAACACCTTTCCTATTGTATTTTTACTGGACCTTTTCCAGTATTCAGTACAGTAACATTCTGTATAGATTTATAGCCTAGGAACAATAGGCTACAGCATATAGCCTAGGTGTGTAGTAGGCTATACCATCTGGGTTTGTGTAAGTACAGTCTATGATGTTCACACAACAATGAAATCACCTAACAATGCATTTCTCAGAATGTATCCGTATCATTAGCAACATGTGACTGGGTAACAAGAAGTAATTGCTTTAACATTGTCATCAACCAAGCTTTTCCACTTAAGAGAAAAGCAATAGAAATACAAATTTAAACAATTTAATTAAAACTACTTTAACCTTAATTTTGAATTGAGAATATAAGTATGAACTCATGATGTACTTTGTCTAAAAATACATATTCCCTGCCTCTTCTGAAGAAAAAGTTTTAAAAACAATTACCAATGCAATAGCAATGAACATCTTTCACACCCAGATTGCGACCTCTAAATAGCATTCCCCATTTAAAGAAACTAAAACATTTTGGAGAAATGACTGATTCTACATCTGGAGCAAGACATGCATAAGATGACTATGGGTCATTCTTACTTTTCCTTCCTTCCTTCCTTCCTTCCTTCCTTCCTTCCTTCCTTCCTTCCTTCCTTCCTTCCTTCCCTCTTTCCTTTTCTCTTTCTCTCTGTCTTTCTCTGTGTTCCTTTCTTTAAGGTCTCACTCTGTCGCCCAGGCTAGAGTGCAGTGGCATGATCACAGCTCATTGTAACCTTGAACTCCTGGGCTTAAGTGATCCTCCTGCCTCAGCCTCCTGAGTAGCTAGGGCTGCAGGCGTGTGCCACCATGCCCAGCTAATTTTTTACTTTATTTTTGTAGAGGCGGAGTCTCACTGTGTTAGCCAGGCTGGCATTGAACTCCTGGCCTCAAACAATCCTAAAGTGCTAGGATAACAGGTGTGAGCCACTGCACTTGGTGCCATCTACATTTTCCTAATGTCAGTTATGCTAATTGTATAAAATGATCTCACTACCTGTTATTCTATTAGCAAAATTGCTTTGCAGACACCTAAATAGTACTTTCATTAAAAAGGAAATGCACAGAAATTGTAGAACATTATTACCTGTTAAATTTTACCGCTACTTTTTTACAGTAGTGAGAACCCAGCCCTGAGTAAGTAAATTTTCTAACTGTGTTTGTTTTCCCACACATGATTTTTGAAGCTCATAGCTATTTCAGTCTTTCAAACTCCTGTGCTTTGAAATTCCTATAGTTGACCAGGAGTGGTGGCTGACACCTATAATCCCACCAGTTTGGGAGGCTGAGGCAAGAAGATTGCTTGAGTCCAGGAGTTTGAGACTATAGTGAGCTATGATCATGTCACTATACTCTAGCTTGGGTGACAGAGCAAGACTCTGTCTCAACAACAACAACAACAACAAAAAAAAAAAAAAAAAAAAGAGAGAAAAGAAATGCCTGTTGTTGCAGAAAAGCCTCGAATTTTTTCTTTTTCTTTTCCTTTTTTTTTTTTTTTTGAGTTGGAGTCTCACTCTGTTGCCCAGGTTGCAGTGCAGTGGTACGATCTCAGCTCATTGCAACCTCTGTCTCCTGGATTCAAGCAATTTTCCTGCCTCCGCCTCCCAAGTAGCTGGGATTACAGGCATGTGCCACCACACCTAGCTAATTTTTGTATTTTTAGTAGAGATGAGGTTTCGCCATGTTGGCCAGGCTGGTCTCAAACTCCTGACCTCAGGTGATCCATCCTCTTTGACTTCCCAAAGTGCTGGGATTACAGGTGTGAGTCACTGCGCCTGGGTGCCTCCAATTTTTTCTGAATGAGGTATAAACTTTGTAGACCAGAGAGACCCTGTGTCTTTTCTAAATTCTTCCCAAATTATAAATGGCAAGATACAGTTGACTTACTAGGTCACTCTCAACATTAGAATAAAGGGGGAAATGTAGTATAGAGTCCCAGAAAATCTGTAACAATAGAGTTTCCTGACAGTATAACAAACATTTCAAATCAAGTATAAAATGTCCCTCTTTCCCAGTAAGTAGAGCTACCCTGGCCCTTTCAGTTACTCTTTGGGGTAATCAACTGTTAGTGCATACTCAGCCACAAGAACCCTTGGACAAGATACGTCTTACTATCTTCCTTTACCTGGAGATCCACCCATTGCTTCTCACTTAGTCTAGATATCACAGGATTAGTTAGACCTCAA
This sequence comes from Pongo pygmaeus, assembly GCF_028885625.2. Taxonomy (NCBI): domain Eukaryota; kingdom Metazoa; phylum Chordata; class Mammalia; order Primates; family Hominidae; genus Pongo; species Pongo pygmaeus. Next base: position 158,327,554 of record NC_072376.2, on the reverse strand, counting down.
GCTTCCCAGATAGTGTAGCTCCTAAAATTATAGAGAGAACAGCAGAAACTTTATTTCCCTACATTCTCTATTACTTTCTCAACCCACAAAAGAAGAAAAATATACAATCTAACCCACAAATGGAGGAAAATGTACAATCTGGAATAAATCTTAAGGTGTCATCTCCTTTGTCTGTCATCTTTAATCTGCTAGAATATCTGACATTAGGCCCAGAAAATTGAGATTTACTTCCACTTCTCAAAGATCTCTATTTCCTCTACAAAGGAATACTCATCAGTAAGGCAATGCTCTTGGCTCAATTTAGCTTAAAGGGACTTAGACTGGAACTCTCCATTACAGAAGCTTTCTCCCCTGTGTATTTGTATTAATGTATTCTTTCCTCCTGACAATCTTCTCCCAGAAAATTTCTCCCTCCCTAATAGTGTTTTCAGTGGACAGACATTAACCATCATCAGTCTTCAATCCTAGTTTGTAGTATTTAGATATTCTGATGTCCCTTAGTTCACTAGATTCATTGGTTTGTTCAGTAAATATTTACTGAGCATCTACCAGGCCCTGGTATAGGTCAATAAGCAACACAGAACTCTTCCTTTCATGGAACTAACATCCCAGTGGCTCTTGCAAATATCCTGTGAGATGGCTTCAAACAGGCAGCATGGTAGTGTGTCCTAAACAAGTGGAAAAAAGAATCAGACTAGTACATGCAGGTTTCCTCTTCATGAAGCTCTCATTCCTATCCTCTGGGTCCATTTTTCTCATAGGTAGGTTGTGCACTCTGCTTCTTACATTCTCAAAAACAGTGCACTGAACTGCAGGTGTTGTGGGAATACATTTAAGAAATGTTAAAAAAGACCATAGGGGAAATGACTCACTTTGTAGAAATTTACATCAATAGTGTATCTGGAATGATCCACTTTGCTAGCTTGGAATACAAACACAATTGCCTCACATTTATTTATTCAATTTATTACCTGCCCTTAGTGACAGGAAGTCCACTTATTTCCTAAGGCCTCCCTCAGCCAGCCTGCTTAAGTAAGAACACTAGGAACTTACTCAGTTCAAAGGCGATCAGTCCTGCAAAAAGCCAGGATGAGAGAGAAAGCTGGGAAGTATGAACAATCCACTAACGCCTTGGCTTGGTCTCTGTCACATGAGGTTAAAGATGGGTCCCGCACATTCTGATATCAGGACATTTGTTTGTGGCTGCTGTGATGCTTCTACTGATTCAGCTCTCTTCTTCCCATCACCCCGCCAGTGTCCCTCTGGAGCTCTGAGACCGCATCTGTTTTAGGTCACATTCACACACTCATCTATTTTTCCCTTCAATGCTTAGCACCAAGCCAAGTGGGCCAAAGCTAGAAAAGAACTCAATCCCAGCCTCTTGTCATGCTGGAGCACACAAGTCTTCTCCATAAATCCTTGTTTGGTCTGTCTTAGCATCTCTTCCTGCCACTGGACTACCTCGGCATACCCCAACAATGAATCTCCCTGTTGCATGCAAAGGAGAAAGCCAGATGTTGTTAAGCAACAAACACATGCTCATTTTGGACACCTACACCTACACACAAACTCTCACAGGCAAAGATTGTCTGTGTGCCTTACATTTTCACAACTTGGAGGGTCTTTTAAATGATTTTCCTACGGTGAAGCAATATCCTTCAGGGAACTGTTTTTGGCTGACAGTAAAAGAAGTGGAAGCTCATGACAACACTAACTTTTCATAGAGAAAGGTCTGCTTCTAGCACTATGGATATTGAGTGAGACCAAGTCATCATTACATAGGGCTTCATTATTCATGAGGGGAGGGCTACATTGTTTGCTTCTCTCCCACCACCTGGTATTTTTACTGAACATCAGCATTTTAATAACTGAGGAAAATATGAATGAGAATATGTTAGTGTGCCATTTGTGGTGGCTTTTAGAAAGCATGATGTTGGACAAATGAAAGTCAATGATGATGGTGACATAAGACTTTCTGGGCCACCTATTTGAAGGCTCCTTTCTCGTTCAAACACCTCATTGTTCTTCTACTTTCAATAACACTACATAAACTGCAGAATTAAATCAGAAATCTTTAGCCAGGCATTCAAAGTCTTCTACAATCTAGGACTTACCCACCTGTTTGTCTTAATTTATCATTATCTTTCTAACTAAATTCTGAGCTTTGGCTGTATTTGTTTACTCACTAGTTCATGAAATTACCATGCACAGTTTTAAAGATAAACTTTAATTTGGAATAATTTTTAGATGTACAGAAAAAAATATGAAGTTGGTACAGAGAGTTCCTATATGTCTACTCTTTATCCAGTTTCCCCTAATGTTAAAATCTTACATTATCATGATACATTTGTGAAAGTTAAGAAAACAATGTCGGTATATTACTTTTGACTAAACATCAGTTTTCATACTACAGTCCTTTTGCTGTTTCAGGATCCCATCCAGGATAACAAATTATATTTAGACCACACATCTTTTTTGTTTCTAGTCTCTGTTCATTGCATTTTCCCCCCAGGATGCCCTTTTCTCTCCTTTCATATTCTCCAAGGTCCATTCATGTCTTATTTCTGCAAGCTTTTCCTAATTGCTCCTGTCCTCTGTGATTTTTCTGATCTTCAAATTGCAGAACCACTTTTGTCTGGATCACATATTTGGAACATGGCATACACTGACCTGCATTACTATATATCTTTTTGTGTTTTGTTTGCCAATTAGCTTTTAAGGAAAGGATAATATCTCATTCATTTTTCTCATCTCTGGCACATGTGCAGGCATTGTGTTCTATAAATATTAATGGAATTATTAGAGGCCTAAGGCTACTACATTTATATTTTATAATATACTAAATATAAATATAACTTGACAAATCATAATAACTAATATTTATTGAGTGCCTACCATATGACAGGCACCTTAAAGTCTTTAGATATAGTTTTAGAGTTAATTCTTTTAATTTGTCTCACGATGTTTTTACTCTATACACTGGGCTGGGATTTAGAAGCTATTTTGCATCATATCCTGTCTCTTTACTCTCTGAGGGCAGCAACTTTATATCTTCCTGCCCAGAACTAAAAGGTGAATGTTATAGAACACAATGCCAACTATTTATTTTTCTTCCTTATGACAATATATTCTCTTATAATTTTTTAAATTATAAAATAAGTTTATACACATGAAGAAATTCTAAAGTGTACATATATAGTAAGAGATACCTTCTTCAATTTTTCCTTCCAATTCATCAAGATCAAATTGTTTAAAATTTTGAACTTGACACAGGTTGTTAAAAATTTGAATATTTTAAATTATAAATAAACACATATTCATGATCTTAAAAATTTCAAACTCCAGTTATACAGAAGAATACATACAAAAAGGAAATCTCCATGAGTCCTACTTTTCAGAGGAAACCACTTGTGAGAGTTTACTATTATACTATTACTATAAAGGAAATCTCCATGAGTCCTACTTTTCAGAGGAAACCACTTGTGAGAGTTTACTATTATAAAACCTCCAGGAGTTTTCTATGCATATAAGCTTTTCATGTTTTATTTTTGGGAGGAATGGAATCCGGGCATATCTGATCCTGATATTTCCAAGGTGTTCCTAGACACCTTCTGCTGCCTTGGATATCGTTACCTGTTATTTCCCCCCCCCCATTCTAGCCAATCTCATTTTCCTGGGCACAAACCAATCCTTCCCCTTTTTCAGGCTTCGTCTTTCTGACTCCAAAGAGTAAGTTTTTCTAGGATTGTTTTTTTTCTTTCCCTGCATGTTTTCATCCTCAGAGTTTATCCATTCTCTGGGTTGGTTACCATTTTCTCTCACTCTGTTTTCTTATGGTCAAATTTCTTTTTGGAGTTTCCCAACCCACGCTCATTCCTTAGGCCTCTGAAATCTGACTCACATCCACCACTCCAATAAAATTATATTTGAAGATTCCTGAGACATCACAGAAATTATTTTAGCTCCTACCCCTACGGGCTTCTGGGTACTATTAACTCTTCTTTCTCCTTCTAGAAGCACTCCTCCTGGCTTCAGAGGCATTGCAAAATCGCAGTGCTAATTCTACATTTAGGATTGGCACCTCCCCTACTGATCCTATGGGGTCTCTTGTTCCCCCTCTCTTTCTCCAGCCCACACCCCCTCCATCTCTTTGGTGAATTTTTCAGCTCCCCAAACCTCAAACACCATCTAACTCCATCTGTCCAACATGAACTAACCTTTCTTAAATTCTAGTCCCACACTTCCAACTCTCTGCAGGTCATATTCACAATTTTACTTCAACATTAACAGCTCAAAACTTAAAACTCATCCACTTGATTTTTTATTTTTGTTAATGGTACTGCCACTCTTTTGGTCACCTAGGTAACATATTGGTCATTTTTCTCTCCAGTGACCCTTGAATCTCATCACTGTTTCTCCCATAAGTTCCACTGCTACATGTTTTGCCTCCTTCTCATGTCTAGTCCATTATCTCCCCAATTCTCAATTGCACTTTTATAGCCTTCTGATTGTTTTACCTTCATTCCCTTCTTCATTGTCTATCCATCCATAAATTGCCAGGCAAGTCTTCACTAAAGCCCGACTCTGATTATGACACTTCCCTGCTCAAAACTCTTCAGTAACGAGCCTGAGAGTGAAAGATAAATTCTTCGGCATGATTTTGGAAACCTGGTATAATAGCCATTCTCAAACTTCTTTGTTTTAGGATCCTTTTTTTTTTTTTTTGAGATGGAGTCTCGCTGTGTTGCCCAGGCTGGAGTGCAGTGGCACCATCTCAGCTCACTGGAACCTCCGCCTCCCGGGTTCAAGCCATTCTCCTGCCTCAGCCTCCCGAGTAACTGGGACTACAAGTACGCACCACCACGCCCAACTAGTTTTTTGTATTTTTAGTAGAGACGGGGTTTTGCCATATTGGTCAGGCTGGTCTTGAACTCCTGACCTCGTGATCAGTCTGCCTCGGCCTCCCAAAGAGCTGGGATTACAAGCGTGAGCCACCGCGACTGGCCAGGATCCCTTTTCACTGTTAAAAATTATCAAGGACTCCAAGAAACTTTTATTTATATGGACTATACCTATCACTATTTATTAAATTAGGAGACTGAGGGAACTTTTAACATATTTATTTCTCATATATTTTAAAACAGCAATAACAAACCCATTACATGTTAACATATTTTATGAAAAAATTATTTTTCCAAAACAAAAAAAATAGAAGAATGGCATTGTTTTTCATTTTTGCAAATTTTCTAATGGCTGACAATAGAAGACGGCTATAGTCTCATAGCTGCTTGTACGTTCAATCTGCTATGATATCACACATCATGTAGACTCTGGAACATTCCACTGTGTATTTACAAAAGAGGGAGCATTAAAGGCAAATAGCATCTTAGCATTATTGAGAAAATAGTTTTGCCCTCACAGTCCTGTGATAATGTCCCAGGTCCCCAGAGCCACTGCTAGGGACTTTTGTCTCATTGATCCTCAACCAAACCTCATAGCCAGTTAAAACCAGGCTATCCTCTAAGCAAATTCACATTTTCGTGGCTATTCTCTGAAATGAGTAATGTGATCAGAGAATTTTACTTGTATATTGGGGGTACCCTATGGTTGGCCCAGGGTAAAAAAAAAAAAAAAAAAAAGAGAGAGAGAGAGACAGGGATTTTTTTGTCCTCTGATTGGCTGGAAAGCCTAGAGTGCTTCTAGAGTACTAGAGTCTAGAGTACTGGAAATCAAGGAACTTAAGTGCTAGTGACAATTCTGTAACTAACATTTTATGTGACCTTGGACAAGTCATTTAATATCTTGATTCTCAGTTCTTGAATGTATAAGCCAAGGAAATTAGATGAGATGATCTCTCGGAGAAGTTCGAGATCTAAAATCATCAGTGAGCTGGAATTAACTCACCTGAAGTCTGTTTTGAAGAAGTAGGAGATACCTGCCACTTCCCATACGACTCACGCCTATAATCCCAGCACTTTTGGAGGCTGAAGTGGGAGGATCCCTTGAAGTCAGGAGTTCAAGACCAGATTGGTCAGCATGGTGAAACCCTATCTCTACTAAAAAATACAAAAATTAGCTGGGCATGGTGGCACATGCCAATAATCCCTGCTACTCCGGAGGCTGAGGCACGAGAATCTTTTGAACCCAGGAGGTGGAGGATGCAGCGAACAGAGATCGTGCCACTGCACTCCAGCCTGGATGACAGAGCAAGACTCTGTCTCAAAAAAAGAAAAAGAAGAAAGAATCCACTAGATCTTTGTTAATTAAATTTGGAATAAAATGTCAAGAAATTTCATGAAATTTAGAATGTTTTCAGCCATTATTTTTTCCATTCTTTTTATGCCCCCCAACCCTTCCTTCCTCTTTTCTCTTTCAGAAACTCCAGTTACACATTGTCACATACTCAATGATGCACTGTGCTTTTTGGTTTGTTTTGTCTTTTTTCCTCTCTGTGTGTTTCATTTTGAATGGTTTCCATTGCTATGACTTCAAATTTACTAGCCTTTTCTTCTACAGCATCAGATCTTGTTAATTACTGTATTTTTCATCTCTAGCAATTTTATTTGGGTCTAAAAAGACCCAAATTTTTAAAATTAAAAAAAAATTTTTTAAATTTCTTTCATGTCTCTTCTTAAAATGCTCATGTTGCCCTCTATCTTCCAGAACATATGAAGTACACTTTTTATAGCTCCTTTAACATCCTTGTCCGCTAATTCTGTAACCCATTTCATTGGGTCTGTTTTTTTGACTGATTTTTCTCCTCATTATAGATCATATTCTTCTTTGCATGCCTGGCAATTTTGATTGGATGTCAGACATTGTGAATTTCATATTGTTCCTTGCAGGACATTTCTTCATTCCTTTACATATTCTTGAACTTTGTTCTGAGATGCAGTTAAGCTACTTGAAAACAATTTGATATTTTCAACGCTTGCTTTTAAGGTCATTCAGGTGGGAACAGAGCAGCTTTTAGTCTAGAGCTAATTTGGCCCCATTAGTGAAGCAATGCCTTTCTGAGTACTCTATGGCCCTGTCTAATACAGGTTTTTCCATTCTGACTGCAATAGCCCTTTGTGTGATCTCTGGGGATTATTGCACCTGCTCCTTGCTGGTGATTCTCCAGTTCTCAGCATATACATTCACTGATCATTAATTAACTGAAGATTCAAGGGGAACCCTCTGCAGGTATCTGGAGCTCTGTCTGTGCAGATCTCTTCTCTGTGCAACAATTTTTCTGCTACTCAGTCCTACAAATTCTTGCTGCCTTGGCTTCCCCGAATCCATAGCCCTGTCCCCTTAACACCGGGAGCCTGCAGGCTGTTTGAGATCCTCATTGCTGCACTGCAGCCTGGAAGCTGCCTTTAAGCATTAATTTGGGAGCAATTCTAGGGCTTACTTTCTAAATTTCCATTTTCTCAGGGATTGCTTTCTTGAGCTGCCTGATATCCAATGTACAGAAACTGTTGTTTCATGTCTTACATCCACTTGTAGTAAGTTTTAAAGTTTGGTCTCTCACATGTAATCTTTGATCAATCTGGAATAGATTTTTATTTCTACTGGTCTATTGTAGGTTTATAGACAGAATCATGTCCCCCTAAAATTTTAATATTGAAGCTTTAACCTTCAATGTGATTATATTTGGAGATAGGGCCTTTAAGGAGGTAATTAATGTTAAAGGAGGTTATTAGGGTGGGACCCTGATCCAATAGGACTTTGGCCTTTTAAGAAGAGAGAGATGCACACACACCAGGGATGCATGTGTATAGAGAAGAGGCCAGGTGAAAACACAGGAAAAAAGCAGCCATCCGTGAGTCAAGGAGGGAGGCTTTACGAGAACCCTGCCCTGCTAGCACCCTGATCTCGGACTTCCAGCCTCCAGAACTGTGAGAAAATAAACATCTGTTGTTTAAGCTGCTCAGTCTATGGTATTTTGTTATGACAGCCCTAGAGGGCTAATGAAGTGGGAATCCAACTTCTTTTAGAGATAGCCAGTTATCGTCACATGTTTATTGACCAGCTTATCTTTTCTTTTCCCCCACAGAACTACAATACAACCTCTACCATACATCAGATGTCTGATTCCTGAGCTCTGTTCTGTTCCACTGGTCAATTTGTCTTCCTGCACCAAGACAATACTATCTTAATTACTAGAGTTTTAAAATATTTTAATATTTAGTAGGCAAGTACATCTACCTTATTCCTCTTCATCAGAAGTGTTGTAATTCTTGGCACATTGCTATTCTGTACACCTTTTAAAATTAGTTTGTGAATTTCCACCAAAAACACTGTTGAGATTTGAATTGTGCTGTATTAAAACTGTGGATCAGTTTGGGGAGTACTGACATATTTAGAGCATTGAGTCTTCCTTTTCATGAACATGGAATCTTTCTCTATCAAGTTCTTCTTTTACATCTTTCAGTAATGTTTTATAGTTTATCCATAAAGGTCTTTCATATTTTTTGTGAGATTGCTCTGAAGTACATTTTTTTTGTTGTTGCAATTGTAAATGGATATTTAGAGGCCGTTTGCTCTTTGTCGCTGGTGTATATAAATGAATTGATTTTTATGAATTCATCTTTTGCCCAACCACTTTGCCAAACTCATACTTCCAATATTTTTTCTACAGATTCTTTTGGGTTTTCTATGTATACGTAACATCTATGAAAAATGATCGTTTTTGTTCCTTCCTTTCCAATCTTTGTATCTATTAGTTTTTCTCTTGACTCTTTGTACTGGCTTACGATATTTAATAAAATATTGAGTAAAAGTGAATGTTTTCCTGTTTATCCTGATTACGTAATTTCATTTTATTTTTTAGAGATGGGGGTCTTGCTATGTTGCACAGGCTGGACTTGAACTACCAGGCTCAAGCCTGGAGGAAGATTCTCTTGCTTCAGCCTCCTTAGTAGGTGGGACAACAGCACATATGACAATGCCTGGCTAATATGATATATTATACAAACTTTTGGTAGTTATTCTGTATCAGAGTAAAAAAAATCTTCTGCTTCTAATTTGATGGGTTTTTAAAATAAAAAATGAAATACACATTCATAAAGTTCTTATTCTACATCTGTTAAAATTATCATGTCTTTCTCCTTTAATATATTTATATGATAACTGATATTCATGAGTTTGCTAATATTAAACTGCTCTTGCATTTCTGGGATAAATGCCCAAGTTAGTCATGATGTAGTTCATTTTTCTGTATATGCTAGATTCAGTTTGCTAATATTTTGTTTAGAATTTCTCATCATGTTCCTAAATTAGATTGACCTATAATTTTCTTTTCTTGTACAATGTTTTTGTTTTAAGATCAAAGTTAAACTGCCCCATAAAATGCATTTCCAGATTTTTCCTTTTGACAGTTCTGTATAAGCTGGTATAAGATAATAAGTTCTGTAAGATAATAATTCTAATTGGAATTATTCATTTCATAAATTTTGATAAAATTCACGCATATATGTAATAGGCAAGTATTTCTTTTTGTGTTGGTTTTGGGATCTATTTTTCTAAGATTTTGTGCATTTTGTCTTTATTTTCAAATTTAAATTGGCATAACCTTGGTTATAATACTCTTTAATATTACAACCATGGGTACAACAGAGGTTATATCCCTTTTCAATCCTAGTATTGTTCATTTGGGCATGTTCTCTCTCTCTCTCTCTCTCTCTCTCTCTCTGTCTCTCTCTCTTTCTCCTTAATCTTAGCAGAGATTGATTTTTTAAATAAATGTTTTTGAAGAGCCACCTTTGGTTTCGTTGCTGTTCTATTTGTAATTGTTTTCTAATTTGTTGATTTCTGCTCTTGTCTTTATTCTTATGTTCTTGCAGGCATATATTGTTCTGTTTTTAACTTATTAGTTGGACACTTATCACATTACCTTTCAATCGATCATTATTTTCTACAATACCCTCTGAAAGTGCATTTTCACCTCATTCTACAAGTTTTGATATGTCCCAGTTTTGATATTCAATTTAATTAATTTCTAAATATTTTTAAATTTAATTTGTATTTTTCTTTGAAGCATTATTTAGTAGCCTATTTTTAATTTCTAAGCATATGCAGGTTTTATTCATCTTTTTGTTATTCATGCTGCCTCATAAATTTTTAGAATTGTCATTCAATTTAGGAAAACCTCAATCCAGATTCTTTTATGCATATGCTGTAAAATTTCAGGGTATTTCAAGATTTCTAATGAATGACTAATTTCAAATACTCTTTGAATTGACAACACTCAGTAACTAGCTTGCCATAGCAGACTGATATACTTGTTTAGAAGAATATTATGAATTGTATGTTATCTTGCGTGATATTAGAAGAATATTGTGAAATCAGGAAAGAGTTTATTGTTTTGTTAATGTACTTTTATGCATCATTCTCTTCATTAATTGTGTTTCCAAACAATCCAAGAACCTATTCATTATTCCAATTTGAAAAAATTGATCTATATTTCTTAATGAATTATGGCTTCTGGTATGATTTGAAACTTTTGTTATAATTTGCTTTATGTCAAAACAATTTCTATTGATTTTATAATTCATCTTTGTCATTTTCACATTTTAGTAACTTAACAGATTTCTTCTGTTGTTGAACATATAAATTTATTTTTAATATACTTTTTAACTTTTATTTTTAGTTTAAGGGTACACGTGCAGGTTTGCTACATAGGTAAACATGTGTCTTGGGGATTTGTTGTACAGATTATCTCATCACCCAGGTATTAAGCCAAGTATCCATTAATTATTTTTCCTAATCCTTTTCCTCCCTCCACTCCCCACCCTCCGGTAGGCCCCAGTGTATGTTATTCTCCTCTATGTGTCCATGAGTTCTCATAGTTTAGCTCCCACTTATAAGTGAGAACATGCAGTTTTTGGTTTTCTGTTCCTGCATTAGCTTGCTAAGGATAATGACCTCCAGCTTTAACCATGTCTCTTCAAAGGACATGATCTTGTTCCTTTTTATGGCTGCGTAGTATTTCCTGATGTATGTGTATCACATTTTCTTTATCCAGTCTATAATTGGTGGGCATTTAGGTTGGTTCCATGTTTTTGCTATTGTGAATAGTGTTGCAATGAACATACACATGCATGTCTTTATTGTGTTTTGGTTTGTTTGTTTGAGATAGAGTTTCGCTCTTGTTGCCCAGGCTGGAGTGCAATGGCGTGATCCTGGCTCACTGCAACCTCCGCCTCCCAGGTTCAAGTGATTCTCCTGACTCAGCCTCCTGAGTAGCTAGGATTACAGGCACCCACAACCATGCCAGACTAATTTTTCTATTTTTAGTAGAGACAGGACTTCACCATGTTGGCCAGGCTGGTCTTGAACTCCTGACCTCTGGTGATCTGCCCACCTTGGCCTCCCAAAGTGCTGGGATTACAGGCGTGGGCCACCACGCCCAGCCCGTGTGTCTTTATAATAGAATGATTTATATTTCTTTAGGTATATACCCAGTAATAGGATTGCTGGGTTGAATGGAATTTCTGTCTTTAGGTCTTTGAGGAGTTGTCACACTGTCTTCCACAATGGTTGAACTAATTTACACTCCCACCAACAGTGTAAAAGCATTCCTTTTTCTCCACAACCTCACCAGCATCTGTTATTATTTATTTATTTGAGAAGAAGTCTTGCTCTGTTGCCCAGGCTGGAGTGCAGTGGTGTGATCTCAGTTCACTGCAACCTCCGCCTCCCTGGTTCAAGTGATTCTCCTGCTTCAGCCTCCTGAATAGCTGGGACTACAAGTGCATGCCACCATGCCCAACTAATTCTTTTTTTTTTTTTTTTTTTTTTGTATTTTTAGTAGAAACGGGGTTTCATGATGTTGGCCAGGCTGGTCTCGAACTCCTGACCTCAGGTGATCTGCCTGCCTCGGCCTCCTGAAGTGCTGAGATTACAGGCATCAGTCACCGCAACAAGCCAAGCATCTGTTATTTTTTGACTTTTTATAATAGCCATTCTGACTGGTGTGAGATGGTATCTCATTGTGGTTTTGATGTGCATTTCTCTAATGATCAGTGGTACTGAGCTTTTTTTCATATGATTGTTGGCTGCATTGTATGTCTTCTTTGGAGAAGTGTCTGTTCATGTCCTTTGCCCACTTTTTAATGGGGCTGTTTGTTTTTTTCTTGTAAATTTTGAACATATAAATTTAAAGATGACAAAATGACAAGATCATATATGTTCAAATCAGGTATTTTTAATGTTCCAGAACATCTGTACAGATTATAGTTAAAATGGGATAATTGGCTGTATCAATTTTTTTAAAATAAACATTTTACTTCTCATTTGAGTTTGGTTTTATCTTCCAAATCTTTAAAAATATAGGCTAGAATCCTTAAAATGCAAGGCTTAAAAAGTCTTATAGGGGACAGACCATCTGGATACATTGAGTTTAAAGAAAAATCCAAGTTGCTTATGTATTAGTTTGCTAGGACTGCCATAATAAATTATCATACTTGGTGGCTGAAACAACAGAAATTTATTTTCTCATAGGTTTGGAAGTCCTAGACCGAGATGTCAGCAGTTTAGTTTCCTCTGAGGCCACTCTCCGTGGCTTGCAGATGGTCACCTTCTGCATGGACACCTTTCTGTGTCCTCACCTGGTCCTTCCTCTGGAATGGCCCTTCCTCAGGATGCCTGCACATGCCTGGTGTCTCTTTTTATGACCGACTCTCTTTTTATAAGGATATGAGTCAGATCAGTTTAGGGCCCATGCTAACAGCCTCATTTTAACTTGGTCACCTCTATAAAGACCTTATCTCCAAATACAACCACATTCTGAGATACTGGGGTTAGAGTTTCAATATATTAAAATTGTATAGGGGGACACAATTCAGCCACAAACAGCCTACATATTTGAAACAGTTCATTGATAAGATAAACTGGAAGGACAGAAAACTTTTACCCAACACTAATGAGATTAAAGGAATGAGCCTTATGTGGCACATACACACATTTGTTAATGTTTTAAAGTCATGTTTGCACCCTTATGTTTCACTTTCACCACGTGTTGTCCTAAGACTGACAATGACAGTTGTCCAACAACAGGTTAGGATTGTCCAGACCTTCACTTTGTTGAATGAAGTCATTGGAAGATGATTTTCAGTTGGCAAAAAAGCTAAAAATAGCTCCTAGGAATTTTCATCATAACTGTCACACAATTGCCATCTGATTAGTATTTATCACATCTGGTGTGGAGAATCTATAAGACGGGAATAGTATTTGTCTTCCGGATTAATTTAATTTGCTGTTTCATTTTGTACAAGTTTTCACATTGTTTTTATTAATTCTTTATAAGCTGTTTTGGATAAACAAGTCACATTTAGTATTTTACTTTGAAATGTTTCCATGTGCCCATGTAAAAATAAAAGATCCAATTCAGTAATTGGTTTGAGAAAGTCCATGAAATTTCCATTATTTAAAGTATATCACATTTTATTATGACCTCTTAAAGGCAAACTTCTTTCGCTTAAAATTCAATAACCACTATGACTCTTGTTACTTTAAAACAAAACTGGATGTTCTTCTCTGTCTGCTCATCTGCCCAGTGCATTTTTTTTCTTTCTTTCTTTTTTTTTTTTTTTTTTTGAGACAGGTTCTCACTCTGTCATCCAGGCTGGAGTGCAGTGGCGTGATCTTGACTCACTGAAACCTCCTCCTCCCAGTTCAAGTGATTCTCCTGCCTCAGCCTCCTGAGTAGCTGGGATTGCAGGCACTCACCACCACTCCGGGCTAATTCTGTGTGTGTGTGTGTGTGTGTGTGTGTGTGTGTGTGTGTTTTGTAAAGATGGGGTTTCGGCATGTCCAGAGCATTTTTATTTGATTTATGTGTAATCCAGGTGAACTTGCTTTTTTTTGCTCTGCAGAACCCAAATGACTTTTGAGCAGCGATATCAATATAATGTTCAGTCAGAAAATCTAAGTACTGTCCATTTTTTGGGAAACAGTTTATAAGCAAAACACAATACGGAACTTTTAGTCTTGGAGCAAGCTGGCCAGGATCTCGTAACAGTTCTTCCAGGTAATCAGGGTCAATTACCCCTGCCATTCTACTGCCTAATCATTTGCCAATCCCTAGTCACAAGGAGACATAGGGAGTATGCTGGGGGCAGCCAAAGCTTGTAGTTCAAAAGTACCCTTGCTGTGTCCCTTGGTTGGAGTGGGGCCACACTTTGGGAACTCCAGCCTTGCAGAGGCCAGAGTTGTGGAGATGAGAAAGACAAAACCCCAAGTGAGTGATGGGAATAAGCCACTACGTTTCCATCCCTTGGTTTCTAGGCCCATGTATTTCTCCTATTTGGGACATAGTATGGCTCTCTGATTAAATGCATATGCTGTTCTGGAAAATGGTACCGAATTCTTTCAAAGTACTGTTTCAGAACTGACAGTGAAACTGTACCTTTAAAAGGTCATTCTAGTGTCCCATGAAGCTGGTTGCTTCTAGACCAAAGTATGCAAAGACTAGTGGATCCCATGGCCCTGGGCCCCCTCTCACACCCCCTTCACTGTGAAGAGGGTCTAGTGGTTGCATGCTATGTTCTATGAGATTCCATGCCTGTCTGAATCATTGCCTAGCAAGTTTGCTTCCCTCTATTGGGACATTTTCCCAGGTCATCACTACTAAAATCTTCACCAATTGAATTGTCACCTTGTATCAGGGTGTCCCACTTATTATTCAGGGTGGTGTCTTCTTTGCCTGCTGGGCAGGGTGAGGCAGTCCCAAATTGCTGTCTCAACTGACTATGTTTTGGATCATTATCAGTACCACTTGCATTAGTTCAGGTGGGATCAATCTAAACCTTCCCCCTGCATTTAAAAATCTTTCCTACTCTTTTCTCAGCCAATTTGTTCAACTGCATTCCTCATGCCAATCCAAAATGTGCCCTTCTTGTTGAATATCTATCACACTGATATTGCGCACACTGCCAATTCCCTGTTCTGAAACTTGGCTCAACATTCTCTTTCCTAGAATGCCAACACCACTTTCCCTTTCTAGCTCTTCATACTATCTGCCTAGCACCTGATGAGGTTTTCCCTAAATGTTCTAGTGCACTCAATATCTCTTATTCAAATTGCCCTGACAGTTGGTGTAAGCAAGGATATTTGCGTGATTGCAGTGGTCTGGAACTGAACACACAATATCTCCAAGGTATGCCTGTACTCATTCTATTTTATTATTCCAGGTGTGTTGGTATTAGCTTATTAAAGGCAGGGAGCAGATGTTACTTCTTTGGTGCCTCCCATTTTGCACCTTTCGTAAGAGACTTTCATCAAGTTCTCCAGCGATTGCTTTGAAGTGAATTTAATGAAAGTGGGTGTTGTAAGCTGTTTTTATCTAGACTTTAGAACAATGTTTCTCCAACTTTTCTGAGGAGAAGACTTAAAGAGAATGATTGTTAAAAACAGATTCTTGGGACCCCAACAGACCTTCTGAAGCTCTCCAGGGGAGGAAAGTAGAAATCTCTTGCTGTTGTTGCTAATCCTGAGAAACAGAGGGTAGAGCTAATCATTGCTCTGTGTAAGTCTCACTCTTATGCCATTTACTCTTTCATTCTCAATACCCCATTCGCTTTCCTCTCCTGCCCTCACAAGCATCCATTTTAACATTTGTGATGTGTTACCTTTTTGTTTGTATGCATTTTTGCAATATGGATAGTGTTGTCTTGTATGCACATATTTTTAAACTTGTGGGAATGTTAATGTGCTATATTTACCTCTGCTTCTTCCTTCTTCCACTAGATATGATGTGTTTTAGATCCACGCATCTTGCTACATGTACATTTAAGTCATTGTTTCTAACCACTGCATAATACACCTTGGGTGCATTTACTACCCAGTAAATCCTGAGATTACCTTCAACTCCCCACTACTACAAATACTGCAACAACAAACAACTTAATTCTTTTTCTGGGAGCCTAGATTATCCTTCTTATTTGGTGAGATTATTATTTATTTAGTGAAGGTTGAGTAGAGTAAACAAGTAGAGATGAAAGAGAGGCAAATCTCATGCTTTCCAAACAGCTGTTGGCTACCAACCCTGAAGTATGGCTAGAAATCAAATTATTTTCTAACCAAGGATGATAACCATCCAAAACAATATTTATTTTCAGGATACTAACTTTAGTACACATGGTAGTCCCAACAAATCCCAGGCAATTTATAGCAAGGCGTGTGAAAAGGCTGAAAGTTCTTAGCTTTAGGCCCCCATTTATTTAGAACCACTTATAGGAACAACCTAGTTACACCCTTGAGACAACCCTGACTCAAAAGAAAGTTTTGCAAATGAAAACCATCTCCCAAAAGCACTCCCAAGGACAGTCCGGCCTGAATATCAATCAGGCTCGGTTTGGAGTCATCAGATGCACTTAAGCAGAAGCCAGTTGTCAAGCACTGTAGTGCAGGTATTTTTAAAAGCTGAGCACAGCAGAGGCTCCCCCACAAATTTTGGCTGGCTTCAAGTTGTTGCCTGGAGCTATATTGCAGAACCTCTGATGTAGTGCCAGAGGGGTCACTGGAGGATTGCGTATTTGCTCGAAGGTACTCTAACCCTCTTGTCTCTGCCCATAAGTCATAGCACTGAAATGCATGTATTGGCAAAAACTACCCCAGCTGCCCAGGGCTTCTTATGACAAGCCCTTCAGATCTTCTGCCATCTATCTAACAATGTGGTGAAAAAATATATATATCTCTTGAAATAATAAGCATAGCACCAAGACTGTGGAATCTGTAGGTAAGCCAAGAGGCTAAAAAAAGTCTCAACTTGAAAAAAGTAACAACTTGAGGCAGCGGAGTTCCATATCTATAAGAACATCCCTTATTTACCTAGCTCAAAGAATTAGGATTAGTTATTATTAGAAAATGTGAGGACAGCAGAATGAGAATAAACTGCAGATTCCTCATGTAGATTGTGCTACTGAGGTACAAACGGTATCTCTGCTCAGCCCAGGGCTGTGGAAGGAGCACATTTTTCTAATTAGCCTGCCCAGAGGGGTCACTTTTTTCTAATTGGTCAATAAAAAGAGAACACGTTTTTGCAAAGCCCAATCCAGAGGGATATGAATGAGATTTCTATTTCCCTTTAAGAGGTACTTCATGTTCTAACAGTGGCCCTGCAGGGAGGAACATTGTGCCATTCATATTTTAAGCCTTGGTGACACAGTGAATTGTGGGGATGGGCAATAAAATCCAAATTTGTTCAACTGAATGTTTGTCAAACTGGGATTTACGGCTTTAAAATCCTGCCCTCTCCCTCACACTAAAGCTGATAAATTCATTTTACCTACCTCCCCACTTAGATGATTAGTTTGCTTTTTAAGATGGGAATCATGCATCCATTTTCTTTATGATCCCCAAAATAGCATGTATAATGTTATGCCCAAAGTAGGTATTTAATAAACATTTTTGAATGGCTCATCTGAATAAAATAGGAGATTTGTTTTAAAAATCTGTGTAATAAGGCCTGTGCGATATGAGAACTATTGGAGCTGATTTGCTGAGACTCCTCTTGCATGTAATTTTTCACACAGAACTTTGGAATCCCTAAAGACAAATTTTAGTTTATACAAGTGTTCAAAAGAGACTGCCCTGAAGGCACACAGGTGTTTCTTAACACAGGTGAGTCAAGACCGGCAATGGGAAAAAATAGTTTCTGGGTCTCTTAAAGAGACAGAATTTCTCAATACAATTCAAGAGGTGGAATCATTCTTTTCTCTCCTTATTTCCTGCAAACGCGTAGACTTGTTGGGTTTACAGGTAAATTATAGGGTCTAGTTGGTTTCCATCTCCATCTAACTTTCCTCAGAAATAATTAATTCAAGTGTTTACAAATAGAAACTGAAATAACATGCTAAACATGTGGACCCTGCTGCCCCTCTCCCATTTTCCATGACAGTGTTCCATAAAAAAGAAAGATAGGTCTCAAAAGGTTAACACCGGACTTCTATGGATGGTGTAATAGTTATATTTTCTTTTTTATACTTGTCTAAATTTTCCACAATTTTTATAAATGGCATATACTTTCATGGGAAAAACACTTTCTTAAAAAATAACAGTATTGTGTTCTCTCTCACCATATGGGTCGGCATATGACCTAATCTGGGCTGATTAGCGTCCCTTCCTAGGACTTTTACATTTGCAGCTGGAGAAGGGAGGAGAAGGGAGTCTGTGAAGTCACATAACTAGAAGGATGTAAAAATCAAGTTGCTTGGAAATATCATCCCTGATATATTTTTCCCTGGAGAAAGCTTGGCTGTTTAAGGAAAAATCAAAATAAAACATACACAAACAGAGAGAGAGAATCCAGAAGTCAAACAGGCAACATCTGAATGTAATGTCCTTGCAATACTTTTTTACTTTACTTCACTCATGATTAATTTTTAAAATATTTATTAAGCACCCAGTATGTGCTACAGGCCAGGGACTGTGATAGATACTAAAAATGCCAGGGTGAATAAGACATAATTGCTGGGGTTTGCATATACATCCAAGGTGCCTCTTTGTTACTTTGGAATAATAAAGTAAATTTGCATACTTTGGTGAAATATCCTGAAGTCCTGCTATAACACTGTACCTTTAAAACACAATGAAACCAGATTTCTACTCTTGGTCAAAATAGAGAAACAGGATCAAAATTTACCCTTGTACATGAAACAACCAAAAAACCAGACAAAATACATGAAACAATGATTTTTCAAGACAGTGGAGATTATCCTTGAGGCCTGGAAAGTAAAGAGGTGGGTCTTACAATTGCCTCAGTTTACTGACTTGAGAGAAATCCTAGGCTGCGGTGCAGAAAGGGCAAATCCAGGAGGATCCCAGCAGATTCCTTGAGTTGAGGGGATGGGGTTGAGAATCCAAGTAGATTGACACGGCTAGAGTTCATAAGACAGAGAACTGGAGGAGAGAAGAGCACAGAGTGAAGACTTCAGAGACCTGCATGAATGCATGAGAGAAAATCAGCGAAGGAACCACCTGAAAAGATCAGAAGAACACTGCCTAGTGTTCACACAAGGATAGGAAAGTGCCTTTTCCCACCAACCAGACTGGAAAAACTCATAATTCATAGTGCAGAAGGGTCTTACCTGAGTAGTGAGAAATAATTATCCATGAACTAAACACTGCTCTGGACCAGCCTAATAAATATTAAAAGGAAGACAAAACCCAAACTATTCCCAAGTGATAGAACTGCATTACAGAAAAAGATTAGGTAAACTTATAGAAAATGTAAAAAGTATCCATGTCCCAACACTCAGCAAAGTAAAATTAACACTGTCTGACATCCAACCAAAAATTACCAGGCATACAAACAGGCTGGAAAACATGAAACACAATAAAGAGAAAAATTAACCAGTCAAAACCAATGCAGAATTGACACAGATGTTAGGATTAATAGACAAAGACATTAAAACAACAATTACAACTATATTCCGTAGTTTAAAAAGTGAACTAGAGACAAGGAAGATATTTAAAAACAAAATTAAACTGCTAGAGATGGAAACTACAATGTCTGAAATGAAACTACACTGAATAGGATTAATGGCAGACTGAATACTGAAGAAGGAAAGATTAGTACACTTGAGGATATAGCCATAGAAATTATCCAAAATGAAACAGAGGGAAAAAAGAACAAAAAGAAAACGAATAGCACCAGTGCCTATGGAACAACTTCAAATGGCCTAATATAGTTATAATAAGGGTTTCTGAAAAGGAAGGGGGCAGAAAAAAATATTTGAAAAAATAATATTGTAAACTTCCCAAGTTTGTTGAAAACTATAAACTCACAGATTGAAGAAGTTAAACAAACTCTAAGCACAAGGAAAATGAAGAAAACTATACCAGCACATCTAACAAAGAGAAGGCAATAAATTATCAATATCAGGAATAAGAGTGGGAACACATGAGATTCTACAGATATTCAAAGGATGATAGGAGAATATCATGAACAATTTTATGCCAATAAATTTGACAACTTAGAGGAAATGGAAAAATTTCTTAAGAGACACAAGCTCTCAACCTCATTCAAAAAGACATAGATAACTCAAATATCCTGTATCTAATAAATAAATAAATAGAATTTGCATTTAACTTTCTCCTGGGCTAACGAAAACTGGTGATCAGTACCAAATCTACACAAACTCTTCCAGGAAAGTAAAAGAGAGGGAACACTTCCAACTAGTCCTATGAGGCCAGTTTTACCCTGATACTAAAACCAGAGAAAAACTTTAAAACTACATACCAACCTAACTCATTAAGTTAATGCAAAAATTCTAAACAAAATGTTAACAAATTGAATAAACAATACGTAAAAAGGATAATACATCATGGCAAAATAAGGTTTGTCCCAGTAATGCAAGTTGGTTTAATATTAGAAAGTTAATCGAGGTAATTCACCACATTAACAACAAAAATGATCATCTCAATAGAAATAGAAAAGCATTTGACAAAATCCAGCATCTGTGTCTGATAAAAACTCTTGGCAAACTAGAAATGGAAGTGAACTCTCTCAGACTGATAAAAACCATCTATAAAAAACATATGACTAATATTATTCATAATGGTAAGACTAAATGCCTTCCTCTTAGGATTACAAACAATTCAAGGATATCTGCTTTCACCATGTCTATTCAACATTATGTTGGAAGCTCTAGCCAATGCAATAATGGCCATAAAAAGAGATAAATGACATTTAGATTGTAAAAGAAGAAGCCAACCTATCCCTATTTGGAGAAGCCACCATTGTTTATATGGAACTAATAAGTGATTAAGCAAGGTTGCAAGATAGACGATCAGTATACATACATAAATTTTATTTCTATGTACCAGCAATAAACAATCAGATATTAAAATGTTTTTAAATACTAGTTACAATAGCATCAAGAAATATGAAATTCTTAGGGTTAAGTTTGACAAAATATATGTAGTCCCATACAATGAAAACTACAAAAGACTGCTGAAAAAAGTAAAGAAGACCTAAACAAATGGGAAGACATATCATGTTCAGGGATCAAAAGACTCAATATTGTTAAGATATCAATTATACTGAAATGTATCTGTAGATTTAATGTAACCTCAGTCAAAATCACAGCAGACATTTTTGTAGAAATTGACAGGCTGATTTTAAAATTTTATGAAAATGTAAAGATCCTAGAAAAGCCAAAACTAATCTGAAAAAAGAACAAAGTTGGAAGACTAATAATACCTAACTTTAAGACTTATTAAAGCACTAGAATAATTAAGACAGTGTGATATTGCGGCAAAGATAGATTCATAGATCAATGTAAGAGAATACAGATTCCAGAGATTAACTCCCGTATACGTGGATAACTCATTTTTGACAAGGTATAAAGGCAATTCAGTGAAGAAAGAACAGTATTTTCAATAAAAGGTTCTGAAAGAAACAAATGTACTTTGATCCATTCCTCACATCTTCTACAAAAATTGGCTCAAAACTCATCATACCCTTAAATATAAAATATAAAACTATAAAATATCTAGAGAAAAAATATAGAAAAAATTCTTTGTGTCCTTTGGTTAAGTACAGATTTCTTAGCTATTACACCAAAAGCACTATTTGAAAAACTCACAAAATGGACTACATCAACATTCAACACATCTTCAGTTTGAAACACACTATTAAGAGAATGAAAAGACAAATTACAGATTGGGAAAAATATTTGCAAAGTAGTTATTTGATTGATTAGTTTCCTATTGCTGTTATAACAAGTTACCACCAAGTTAGTAATTTATAACAATACAAATATATTCTTATACGTTTCTGGAGGTTAAAAGTCCAAAATGAGTCTTTACGGACTGAAACCAAAGTGTCAACAGGGCTGGTTTCTTCTAGAGTCTGCAAGGGAGAATGTGTTGAAACCTTGTCCAGCTTTTAGAGGCTGTCAGCATTTCTTTCTCCTGGCCACAGCACTCTGATCTCTGCTTCCATTGTCACATCCCTGCCTTCTCCCACGTTGACCCTCTTGCCTTTCTCTTATAAAGACTCTTGTGATTACATATAGGGTCCCCCAGATAATCCAGGATAATCTCCCCACCTGAAGATCACTAACTTAATCACTTCTGCAAAGTCCCTTTTGCCATGCAGGGTAAACATGTTCACAGATTCTGGGGATTAGGTCATGAACATCTTTGTGGAGCTGTTATTCAGCACACCACATCTGATAAAGGACTTGTATCCAGAATATAAAAAGAGCTATCAAAACTCAATAATAAAACAAACAACCAAATTAAAAACTGGACAAAATATTTAAACATATTTGAAACAGACACTTAACCAAAAAAGATATACAAATAGCAAATAAGTATATAAAAAGATGTTCATCATTATTAGTCTTACAGATATGACGGTGGCTAAAATTAAGAAGTTTGATATATAAATATTTGCCATATAACTATTGGCTAGGATATGGAATAACTGGAACTCTGATATGCTGCTGGTGAGAATGTAAAGTTGTATAATCACTTTGGAAAGGAGTTTAAAAAACATACACCTAGCATATAATTTAATTTTTCCACTCGTAGGTTTTTACCCAAAAGAAATGAAAGCATGTGTCTATTCTGAAATGCGTAGACATTCTGGAATAAAAGCATTCTATTTACTTGTACAGAAATGTTGATAGACATTTTATTTGTATAGCCCAAAACTGAAAAGATCACAATGTCCATCAAAAGGAAAACAGAAGAACAAACTATGGTGTTGTCACTCAATGGAATACTACTGCAACAAAAAGGAACAAACTATCGATGCATGCTGCAACATGACTCAACTCCATCCTACCAAAAAGGAGTATAAACTGTACACATATTGCATACGTATAAAATTCCAAAAAATGCACACTAATCTATAGTGACAGAAAACAGATTAGTGGTTGCTTGGGGGAAGGAGGATTGCAGGAAGGGAAAAGGAGAAGGGACTATAAAGGTAGTAAAAAGAAACTTTTGATGCTGATGCATATGATCATTATTTTGATTGTGCTAATGGCTCCACAGGTATATACATATGTCAAAACTGATCATATTTTATACTTTAAGTGATGAATTTATTATATGTCTACTTCAATAAAGCTGTTTTTACAAATCAAAAAATCCAGGCAATAGAAATGGCCTATCCTAATTTTTATACTATTTAATGGGCTATACTTATTCACTAATGTAGCAAGAGAAACTTGCTGCATGTCAGTTTCACTATCCTGTCAAGTGGTCCAGTGACAGGGACTTCAAGAGGGACTGCTTTACTATGAAGTTATAGCTGGTTACTATTCCAGTGTGATCATCATAAATTACAGCAATCTCTTTTTTGCATAACAAGCTAAGGATGTATCATCCTGGGTACTCTTCTCTGACACCCAGTACTTTGTACAGGTTTCATCTCTGCTATAGCAGTAGGGATTTTAAAGAGCATAAGAAACAAAAGGAAAAAAACAGTCTAACTGAAAAGACAAAATTAAAGGGCAATTAGATAATGTAGTTTTGGAAAATTAGGTTTTCAGCCTGTTTTTATGCCATAAACTGGGTCTCCTATATTTTCAGGAATGGTTTTTAAAGATTCTAAGCCTCATAAGGAAGACTAGTGCTTTTTTTTTTTTTTTTTTTTTTCACTTCTCTGATGCCCACCATGACTAGCATGGTGGGGTAGAGCGTAGTGATTAAACACAATTGATTTATTTGATTAATGACTATGGAAACATGAACAAGCTACTTAATTTGTCTAGTATTCCTGAAAAGAGTTGATTTGAGGCTAAAATGAGATGACGACCTCTTAAAGTACCTGTCTTACACTACATTTTGAGTTCTCAATGCTTTTGGATAAAATATCTTCATTAATCTTCATGACAACTTTGCAAAATAACCGTTATCATCCCCATTTTACAAATTAAGATACAGAAACTCAAAATTTCAAATAATTTATCAAGATAATAGAATAAGTGGCAACATAGATTAATCTGACTCAAAAAGCCAAATTCTTTTTTACTATGCCGTATTGTTTTTCTGGTATAGTCAATAAATATTTGCTAATTAATTAGTATTCAAGATATGACTCTAAAAGATACTAGAACATAAATATTCAACATGTGTTTGTATATGTGTGTGGGGGGAGCGTCTCTATAGAAGACAATTACTTACTCTGCCTGTGTTCAAATTTTTTAATAGGAATTTCTTCAGAATCTCTAGTTCATTATTTTTAATGTGCTCAATGGTGGCAAAACTTTTAACATGGATATGATTAAGAAAAACCATCAAAAACATTAAATATATGTGTGAATGATTAATCTAGATAGTTACATTTGGGGTAAAAGCAAGATGAGAATATTGGTCCTGCTTTTGTTGCAGTTTTGAAAGACAGTTTCAAAGGAGGAGTGCCAAAGTTTTGCCAAGTGATCGCAGTATCCATTGAAACGAGTATGTAGTCTGTTGTACTCACTTTAAAGAGGCAAACACTAACTGAGTACGATCTGATGCTTACTAGAAAAGACATAAAATTCATTATATTACAGGTATAGCTCATTTAGACTTGATTCTACCTCTCTTTTAAGTAGTGATTCAAGCAGCAAATCATCGAGGCTTCTTCTCAGATAGTTTTGCCTGTATCAATATCATAGCTGAGTGTACTTTTGAGTTGTAATATAGCTAGTTGCTTTGAATACTAATTTGAAAACTCATTTAAAAATCTGTTATGTAGGCACTATTTATGCTTTTTTGGATATTATTTCACTAATGCAACTGTCTAACATTGAAAATGAATAAATAAATATTTGTTAATAGTTATTTCAAGTAATGTAACTGTAGAATCTGGGTTTATAAATACAAAGCTATTCATAGGTTTATTGCCATTATACAAGAAAGATACTGAATGTCAAGATGTCTGGGTTTAATTCCAATTGGAACTGCTGTGTGACTGTGGAGGAATGCTAATACCCTCTGCTCTATCTTTCTCTCATTAAAAAAAATTACATTATGCATCACATATCTTGATGGCAGAACCTCACTGTTTTCGGGTAAACTACTATCTGAAACTGCTTTTTTAGTTTTTAACTCAGATATTGCTGGAGCTGTAAGAAAATAATACAATGTTTTGATAGCGAAGGCTTTTCCTTTACCCTGTATTTGAAATAAGGAAAAAAATATACAAGTGCTATCTTGGAATTAATCGATCAACTGTTGTCAAGAAGAATGTGAAACATTTGCATAGATAGCCTTAGCATTTACAAAGATATTTATCCTGCTAGGAGAAAGAAGCTATTGGGTGTCTAAGGGAGAGAATGCAGTCATGGATTCTTAGTTTCTGTTTCTGGTTGGGCCAGTAAATCCCCTTTCTCATCCCCCTTTTAAGCTTATCACCAGACAGAAATGGAAAACCATAGCTTCAGGCTGTTAAAAGCCTAAAACAAAACAAAACAGAACAAAAACAACAAAATAAGTAGAGTTAAACAAGCTTGTGTGCCTTAAGTAAAACATAAAACGTTATCAAATGTAAAGTTTCCTTTATAAATATATGTTATAGACAATTTATAATAAATTGAACTCAGAAATTATTCTATGCATTTATACCTATGACCTAGAGTATATAACAGAGATAAGCTTTAAAAAGTGAAAAACCATTGAAAACGATAGTGTTAAAGAGAGAGAGAGAGATACAAAAAGTGAAAGACCAATTGTCCAACTTCCCAAGTCATCCAGCATATTAATGTAATCATTTAAGATTCATATAGCTAACAGCTTCATTGTTTATTCCCAAAGTACACAATACATGCTTTGTTCTACATGTATGGTCTAGTTCCTATAAGCCTTGCTATTGGCATTCTTTTTTATAAAGTTTTTTCTAAATCCCTTGTGTAGGATCTATTTTATTTTTGCCAGTCGATTAGTTTGCAACCAAAAAAGATGACTATCAATAAGCAATGCTTATGGTCAATGACTTTGAAAGACAGCTAAACACACATACACACAGAAAAATAATTAACTGATCATCTGTTATCTTCTTTCCAATTTGGGCTTGGTTAAGACAGACAGTACATAGCAGTGACCAGCTGCTGACAAGCAAAGTTCAGCAAACATCTAAAGGCAGTCAAAATGTTTACAACTTTTCTTTTGTAATATTTAACTATGAAATTGCAAAATGAGTGACAAAATATATAAGAAAAAGTATTGCTAATGGAATATAATCTTAATTAAGATAGGTTAAATGTTTATGGTACCATAAAAATACATGCCCCCAGAATCAAGTTTTATCTTTAAGGTTAAGAATTCACTTCTAGGAATTCAGTCTGATGCCAGCAATCCACTCTTCTTAGATTTTTGTATCCAGGCTTTAATAGACCATTGTATAAGGGCTTCTGAACAACAGATATTAATTATAATGCTTAACACCTCAGGCTGTACTTCATCATTTTTATTCTTTCAACTTTCTGGATGCTCAGCTGAAAATGCAAGAATTAACAGGCTCTGAGACTTATTGGTAAATTATTATCAAAGATCATTGAGTATCTTTTGAGTGTAAACAGCAATCTGTTCACTGATTTCTATAAATGTTTGCAGCACCCACTATATGCTCAGCATAGTCTCTGTGGATATAGCTATATGTACAAGACATGCTGCTTTCCCCAAAGAAGTTGCCATATAACAATACACAAATGCTTTCGTCTAAAATAACTAAATAATACTGCTTTGTGCAAAAGGAGATTTTTACAGCTCTGTGTTCACTTATCAGTTTGAAGATATGCTTAGAAGTGTTAAGCATTTACTAGATACTAACTGAAGATAGGGAATTCTTTCTTTCTTTTTTTTTTTTTTAATTGAGACAGAGTCTTGCTCTGTCACCCAGGCTGGAGTGCAATGGCGCGATCTCAGCTCACTGCAACCTCTACCTCCCAGATTCAAATAATTCTCATGCCTCAGCCTCCCAAGTGGCTGGGATTGTAGGCATGTGCCACCACATTTGGCTAATTTTTTTTTTTAAGTAGTGATGGGGTTTCACCATGTTGACCAGGCTGGTCTCAAACTCCTGGCCTCAAAAAACCTGCCTGCCTCAGCCTCCCAAAGTGTTGGGATTACAGTCATGAACGACTGCATCCAGCCTAGAGAAAGGAAATTCTATCTGTGGGATTTGAGCAAGGAAACTATGCTAGATATTTGCAAATGAAGATCTAAACACCTAGCAGCTAACATCAAAACTTCTTCCAGTAATGCAGGCATAGCACGCAGGAGTACAGTTGTAGAAATTGCCAAACACCTTATGCAAATTTAGTGGCTGTGGTGGTATAGAAACAGGAAAAAAATGGTTGATATAAAAACATTTTATTGTATTTAAGACAAAAATTTGGAACCTTCAAGACACAGTCAATTTTTGTTTTCTAATAATAAAATCATATCTTTTGCCTAATTATATCAAACAGCAGTTTGACCCAGTTGGAATTAAGTTAATAAGTTCTAATATTTTCCTAGTTGGTTAATTATTTCCCATACCTCAGATACATAAAACAACTCTTCAACAGTTGTCCCAACAACATTAAAGTCTCTACCTCCTTAACATGGTGGAATAATAAGAATCAGATTTACTTCCTCATCTTTAAACAAATAGAAAGCCAGACAAAATATAAGTTTTGCAGTTTTTCTAGAGACAGGGTTTCACCAGATTGCCCAGGCTGGTCTCAAACTCTTGTACACAAGCAATCCACCTGCCTCCAGCTCCCAATGTGCTGGGCTTACAGGCATAAACCACCATGCCCGGCCTAATATATTTATAATTGGAGTACCAGAAAAGGTAGGTTGGTGAGGGAAGAAAAATTACTTGAAAAAATTAATGGTCACAACTTTCTAAATTTGATGAATTTGATAAATTTGATGAAAATGATAAACCCACAGATTCAAGAAGCTCAACAAACCCCAAGCAGAAAACATGAAAGAAACAACACAAAAGCACAGCACAACCAAATGCTGCAACCTAGTAATAAGGAGTAAATCTTAAAAGTGAAACAGAAATATTACATATGGAAAAGTAAAGATGTATTAGTCAGCTCAGGCTGCCTAATAAAACACCACATAATAGGTGGCTTAAACAACAGAAATTTATTTAAGAAATAATAATAACAAAGGAATTTTGGTCAGGATCTGATGAAAGCTCTCTATCTGGTTTGTAGATGGTTGCCTTCTTGCTGTGACCTTACAGGGCCCCTCCTTAGTGTCCTTATACTTGGAGACACACACACACACACACACACACACACACACACACACACACACACACACAGAGAAAGACAGAGAGAGAGAGAGACATGTATCTCTCTTTTTCTTCTTACAAGGCCACCAATCCTATAAAATTCAAACTCTGCTCTTATAACCTCACTTAATCTTATTTACTTCCTAAAAGCCCTGTCTCCAAATACAGCCACATTGAGGGTTAGGGCTTCAACATATTAATTTGGGGGTACAGTGTGTGTGTGTGTGTGCAAAGATTTAGCCTATATCAAAAGATAAACATAACAAACAGTAGCCTTCTTGTTAAAAAATGTGAGCCAAAACACAGCAGGGTGACACTCTGAAAAAGACTTTATATGTACATAAAAGCTGAGAAAATTTATTGCCAGTAGACTGGCACTACAAGAAATTTGAAAAGAAGTCCTTTAGACAGCAGAAAAAAAAGGATTATACAGTTGGAAACTTGGATATTACAAATGAATGAAGAACACAAAATATAGTAAATATGTACATAAAAATATATTTTTTATTTTTAAATCTCTTTAAAAGATCATTGATTGTTAAAAGTAATAATGTATTGTGGGGTTTACGAATATGTAAAAGTGAAATGTAGACAGCAAGCAGTAGCACAAAGGTTGGAGAGTAGAATGAACATACAGTCAAAATAGGTTCTTAAACTATAAATGTAGTGATATATTATTATTTGGAGGTGAACTCTAACAAATGAAAGGCATATTGTAAACTTTAACCAATAAAAAAAAAATAAGATAAACAAAAAATACTAGAAATGAAAACAAAACAAAGGCCAATGAAATGAGATCATAAAAAATCACAATTCAAAAGAAGACAGGAAAAGAAGGAAAAGGTAATAAAGTACAAATGAGGGAAAAAAGCACCAGAAAACAAATAAGAAAATGGTAGATTTAAAACCAACCATGCTGATAATTACATTAAGTATAGTAGGCTAAACACCCAACTTAAAAGGCAGAGATTATGAGTGTGGATGAAAACAAGGCTCAACTAAATGCTGTCTATGAGGAACCCACTTTAAATAGAAAGCTATGTAAGTTAAAATAAAGAATAGGAATGTATACTATGCTAAAATGAATTTTAAAAGCTGGCATGGTTATTAATATCAGACAAGATATATTTCACAACAAAGAACACTACCAGGGATAAAAAGGTCATTTTATAAAAATAAAGAAGTAGGCTGTAATCCCAGCACTTTGGGAGGCCAAGGCAGGTAGATTGCTAAAGCCCAGGAGTTCGAGACCAGCCTGGGCAACATGGCAAAACCCCATCCTTACAAAAAATACAAAAAATTAGTTGGGCATGGTGGTGTGCACCTGTAGTCCCAGCTACCCAGGAGGCTGAGGTGGGAGGATCACTGAGCCTGGTAGTCAAGGCTGCAGTGAGCTGTAATCACACCACGGTACTCCAGCCTGGGCAACAGGGCAAGACCTTGTCTCAAAAAAAAAAAAAGAAAAGTAAATTCATCAAGACTTAAAAATCTGAAAATTTTAAGAACGAGACAGAAAGTCAACAAGGATACCCAGGAATTGAACTCAGCTCTGCACCAAGCGGACCTAATAGACATCTACAGAACTCTCCACCCCAAATCAACAGAATATACATTTTTTTCAGCACCACACCACACCCATTCCAGAATTGACCATATACTTGGAAATAAAGCTCTCCTCAATAAATGTAAAAGAACAGAAATTGTAACAAACTATCTGTCAGATCACAGTGCAATCAAGCTAGAACTCAGGATTAAGAATCCCACTCAAAACTGCTCAACTACGTGGAAACTGAACAACCTGCTCCTGAATGACTACTGGGTACATAACGAAATGAAGGCAGAAATAAAGATGTTCTTTGAAACCAACGAGAACCAAGACACGACATACCAGAATCTCTGGGATGCATTCAAAGCAGTGTGTAGAGGGAAATTTATAGCACTAAATGCCCACAAGAGAAAGCAGGAAAGATCCAAAATTGACACCCTAATATCACAATTAAAAGAACTAGAAAAGCAAGAGCAAACACATTCAAAAGCTAGCAGAAGGCAAGAAATAACTAAAATCAGAGCAGAACTGAAGGAAATAGAGACACAAAAAACCCTTCAAAAAATAAATGAATCCAGGAGCTGGTTTTTTGAAAGGATCAACAAAATTGATAGACCGCTAGCAAGATTAATAAAGAAAAAAAGAGAGAAGAATCAAATAGATGCAATAAAAAATGATAAAGGGGATATCACCACTGATCCCACAGAAATACAAACTACCATCAGAGAATATTACAAACACCTCTACGCAAATAAACTAGAAAATCTAGAAGAAATGGATAAATTCCTCAACACATACACCCTCCCAAGACTAAACCAGGAAGAAGTTGAATCTCTGAATAGACCAATAACAGGAGCTGAAATTGTGGCAATAATCAACAGCTTACCAACCAAAAAAAGTCCAGGACCAGATGGGTTCACAGCCGAATTCTACCAGAGGTACAAGGAGGAGCTGGTACCATTCCTTCTGAAACTATTCCAATCAATAGAAAAAGAGGGAATCCTCCCTAACTCATTTTATGAGGCCAGCATCATCCTGATACCAAAGCCTGGCAGAGACACAACAAAAAAAGAGAATTTTAGACCAATATCCTTGATGAACATTGATGCAAAAATCCTCAATAAAATACTGGCAAACAGAATCCAGCAGCACATCAAAAAGCTTATCCACCATGATCAAGTGGGCTTCATCCCTGGGATGCAAGGCTGGTTCAATATACGCAAATCAATAAATGTAATCCAGCATATAAACAGAACCAAAGACAAAAACCACATGATTATCTCAATAGATGCAGAAAAGGCCTTTGACAAAATTCAACAACCCTTCATGCTAAAAACTCTCAAGAAATTAGGTATTGATGGGACATATCTCAAAATAATAAGAGCTATTTATGACAAACCCACAGCCAATATCATACTGAATGGGCAAAAACTGGAAGCATTCCCTTTGAAAACTGGCACAAGACAGGGATGCCCTCTCTCACCACTTCTATTCAACATAGTGTTGGAAGTTCTGGCCAGGGCAATTAGGCAGGAGAAGGAAATCAAGGGTATTCAATTAGGAAAAGAGGAAGTCAAATTGTCCCTGTTTGCAGATGACATGATAGTATATCTAGAAAACCCCATTGTCTCAGCCCAAAATCTCCTTAAGCTGATAAGCAACTTCAGCAAAGTCTCAGGATACAAAATCAATGTACAAAAATCACAAGCATTCTTATACATCAATAACAGACAAACAGAGAGCCAAATCATGAGTGAACTCCCATTCACAATTGCTTCAAAGAGAATAAAATACCTAGGAATCCAACTTACAAGGGATGTGAAGGACCTCTTCAAGGAGAACTACAAACCACTGCTCAAGGAAATAAAAGAGGATACAAACAAATGGAAGAACATTCCATGCTCATGGGTAGGAAGAATCAATATCATGAAAATGGCCATCCTTCCCAAGGTAATTTACAGATTCAATGCCATCCCCATCAAGCTACCAATGACTTTCTTCACAGAATTGGAAAAAACTACTTTAAAGTTCATATGGAACCAAAAAAGAGCCCGCATCACCAAGTCAATCCTAAGCCAAAAGAACAAAGCTGGAGGCATCACACTACCTGACTTCAAACTATACTACAAGGCTACAGTAACAAAAACAGCATGGTACTGGTACCAAAACAGAGATATAGATCAATGGAACAGAACAGAGCCATCAGAAATAATGCCACATATCTACAAGTATCTGATCTTTGACAAACCTGACAAAAACAAGAAATGGGGAAAGGATTCCCTATTTAATAAATGGTGCTGGGAAAACTGGCTAGCCATATGCAGAAAGCTGAAACTGGATCCCTTCCTTACACCTTATACAAAAATCAATTCAAGATGGATTAAAGACTTAAATGTTAGACCTAAAACCATAAAAACCCTAGAAGAAAACCTAGGCATTACCATTCAGGACATAGGCATGGGCAAGGACTTCATGTCTAAAACACCAAAAGCAATGGCAACAAAAGCCAAAACTGACAAATGGGATCTAATTAAACTAAAGAGCTTCTGCACAGCAAAGGAAACTACCATCAGAGTGAACAGGCAACCTACAAAATGGGAGAAAATTTTCGCAACCTACTCATCTGACAAAGGGCTAATATCCAGAATCTACAGTGAACTCCAACAAATTTACAAGAAAAAAACAAACAACCCCATCAAAAAGTGGGCGAAGGACATAAACAGACACTTCTCAAAAGAAGACATTTATGCAGCCAAAAAACACATGAAAAAATGCTCACCATCACTGGCCATCAGAGAAATGCAAATCAAAACCACAATGAGATACCATCTCACACCAGTTAAAATGAAAATCATTAAAAAGTCAGGAAACAACAGGTGCTGGAGAGGATGTGGAGAAATAGGAACACTTTTACACTGTTGGTGGGACTGTAAACTAATTCAACCCTTGTGGAAGTCAGTGTGGCGATTCCTCAGGGATCTAGAACTAGAAATTCCATTTGACCCAGCCATCCCATTACTGGGTATATATCCAAAGGACTATAAATCATGCTGCTATAAAGACACACGCACACGTATGTTTACTGCAGCATTATTCACAATAGCAAAGACTTGGAACCAACCCAAATGTCCAACAATGATAGACTGGATTAAGAAAATGTGGCACATATACACCATGGAATACTATGCAGCCATAAAAAATGATGAGTTCATGTCCTTTGTAGGGACATGGATGAAATTGGAAATCATCATT
Organism: Pongo pygmaeus; assembly: GCF_028885625.2. NCBI lineage: Eukaryota > Metazoa > Chordata > Mammalia > Primates > Hominidae > Pongo > Pongo pygmaeus. Next base: position 158,294,531 of record NC_072376.2, on the reverse strand, counting down.
CTCAGTAAACTATTGCAAGAACAAAAAACCAAACACCGCATATTCTCACTCATAGGTGGGAATTGAACAATGAGAACACATGGACACAGGAAGGGGAACATCACACTCTGGGGACTGTTGTGGGGTCGGGGGAGGGGGGAGGGATAGCACTGGGAGATATACCTAATGCTAGATGACGAGTTAGTGGGTGCAGCGCACCAGCATGGCACATGTATACATATGTAACTTACCTGCACATTGCGCACATGTACCATAAAACCTAAAGTATAATAATAATAATTATAATAATAAAAGAAAAAAAAAAAGAAAAGTAAATTCATCAAGACTTAAAAATCTGAAATGTACATGCTATGTGTCTTAGTCTGTTGGAGCTGCTATACAAAAATGCCATCTATTGGGTAAGTTATAAACAAGAAATTGCCCACAGTTGTGGAGGCTGGGAAATCTAAGATAAAGGTACTAGCAGATTCAGTATCTCATGAGGACTTGTTCCTCATAGATGGTACCTTGTATGTGTCCTGAGATAGTGGGAAGGCAAAGGCAACTCTCTGGGGCCTATTTTATAATGGCACCCATCCAACTTAGAGGAATCTGTCCTCATAACTTAATCACTCCCCAAAGGCTCCACCTCTTACTACCATCACTTTGGGAATTAGGTTTCAACATACAAATTTTGAGGGGAATCTAACATTAGACCATAGCAATATCTATCTAATAATGGGGTTTTAATGTACATGAAACAAAATCTGATAGATCTGAAAAAATAAAGAGCAATTACACAATTATAGTTGGAGATTTCAACATTCTTTTCCTGGTAATTGATAATGATGGATTACACTTGACCGTTGAACAACATGGGTTTGAGCTGTCGCAGGTCCATTTATATGCAGATTTTCTTCTGTCTCTGCCACTCTTAAGACAGCAAGACCAACCCCTCCCCTTTCTTCTCCTCCTCAGCTTACTAAAAATGAAGACAATGAGAATGGACTCCTTTATAATGGTTCACTTCCACTTAATAAATGGTAAATATATTTTCTCTTCCTTATGATTTTCTTAATAACATCTTCTTTTCTCTGGCTTACTTTATTGTAAGAGTGGAGTATGTAAAACACATAATATACAAATATGCGGTAATCAACTGTTATGTTATCAGTAAAGTTTCCAGTCAACCATATTAGTAAAGTTTTTAGGGAGTCAAAAGTTATATGTAAAATTTCAACTATATGAGGGGGTCAGCACTCCTAACCCCTGTGTTGTTCAAGGGGCAACTCTATGTGTTTCATAATATTACAGATATCCACATTGCAACAACAACAACAAAAATGAAATCAATCCTTATCTCACAGCATGTTCAAAAATTGTCAAAATAGATTGCAAACCTATAAATCAGAGCTAAAAGTCTAACGTTTGTAGAAGCAAACAGAGAAAAAAAAATCTTGGTGATCCTTGGATAGGCAAAGATTTTTAAAACAGCAACAACCATAAAAGTAAAAATCAATAAATTGAACTTCATCAAAATTGAAACACACAATAAAATTATTGACACATACTCCTCAAAACACTCTGTTAAGAAAATGAAAAGGCAAGTCACAGACTCTGAGTAAAATGTATGTTAAATACATATTTGAGAAAGAACTTGTATCTAGAGTACATAAAGAACTCACATAATTCAATAAGACAGCCCATTTTTTTAAGTGGACAAACAAAATTTAACAGACTTCACCAAAAAAGATATGTGGCAAATAAACATATGAAAAGATATCTAACATCATTAGTCATTAGAGAAATGCAAATTGAAACCACAATGAAATACCACTCCATACCTATTAGAGGGGCTTTTTTTTGGACTGACAATACTAACTATTCTGAGGATGTGGAACAACTAGAATTCTCATATATTGCTGGTGAATAAGGAAAATGGTACAGCCACTTTGGAAAATAATTTGGCACTTTCTTCTAAAGTTAAATGTACTCTTACCATGTGACCCAACCGTTCTATTCTTAGGTATTTACACACACAAAAGTTAAAATAGGTATTTACATAGAGATTTGTATTAAAATGTTTCATAGCATTGGGGGGAGATAACCCTCTCTCTTTCGTATTGAGATTTGATATTTGAGTGAGAAATAAACTTACAATAGACTAACAGGAGACAAGGCGTATAAATTTATCACATGCACACGGGCATCACAGGAAAGTGAGACCTATTAACCCCATGAGGTTTAGAAGCTTCTGTGTCTTTCTTCATGGAAGAGAAGGAATGTGAAGCCTATAGGCACATTTAGGGGAAGAGTAAATAATTTTTAGGGGAGATGAATGGGCAAAAAAACAAAACACGAACCAAAAACCAGATGCAGCCTGGGACAAAATTTGTCTGGGATATAGGAGAGGGCTCAAGGCAACTACATATCTTCTCAAGAAACTCCCCTTAGATAAAAGAATGTCACAGCAAGCACTTCTCTGCACTTCAGATGAAGCAAAGGGGCAAGAGATGGGTGAGGGACCTGGAAAAGATCAGAGAGACCTTGGCTGTGAGGCTGCTTCTTTAGTTCAAAGTACTCAGGGTGTCAAAGTGTCATACTTTAGGGTATCATTTCCTGACCTCCAATAATAGCAACTTCATTACTATTAGACAACAACTAAAAACAGCTCAAATGTCCATCAACTGGTAATGAAGAAACAAAATGTGGTATATCCTTATAATGACATACTACTCAGCAGTAAAAATTGATGCATTATTGATACATACAACATCATGGATGAATCTTAAAATAATTATATTAAATGAAAGCTCTGTCATTGGTAGAATGCCCTCCCAAAGATGTCTACACCCCAACCCCTGGAATTTGTGAATATGCTACATTAAATGGTAAAAGGGGCTTTGCAGATGTCAATAAGGCTAAATACGTTAATGTAAAATTATCCTGGGTGATGCAGGTGGGCCCAGTCTAATCACATGAGCCCTTAACAGCACAACAGTTTCTCCAGCTGGAGTCATGGAGACCCAGCAGAAGGGGAAGGCAAAATGATCCTTGAGGATCATTTTAAAGCCATGTGCAAGGACTGGAGACAGGTCTCTAGGAACTAAGGATGTCCCCCAGCTATCAGCCAGCAAGGAAATTGGGACCTCAGTTCTACAACTGTGTGGAATTCTGCCAACAACCTGAAGCAACCTGGGGATGGCTTCTCCCCCAGGGCCTCTAGCAAGGAGTGCAGGGCTGCCTGATGACTATGGTCTTGTGAAATCTAAGCAGAGGTCCAGGTTGAGCCACACTGCAGCTGGACTTCAGCCCCACAGAACTGTGAGATAATAAATGGGTGGGAGTTAAGCTGCTGTTTGTGGTTATTTGTTAAGACAGCAATAACAAATTAATACAAGGAGCCACATACAAATGATTGTGTACTATATGATTCTGTCTATATGAAATTCTAGAAAAGGTAAAACTACAGTGATTGCAGTCAGGTTAGTGGTTGGTTGCCAGGGGTCAAGAGTTTTAGGTAGGGGACTGATTGCAAAGGGTCACAAAAAACCTCTTCAGGGTGATGGAAATATCATAATTATTGTAAAGATTATATAACTCTGTGTATTTGTCAAATTCATCATATTGTGCGCTTAAAATTATTACATTTTATTGTGTGCAAGTTATAAATCAATAAAACACATATATAACATTAAAGTTCTCCTTACCTTTTGACTTTCCACAGGTATTTTGATGTAAAATTCTTAAAACTAAAAGCAAGTATTAGAATACCTATCATCTCATATATGCATATTCCTAAGGTGAAACACATTTTTAACCATTTTGAAGAAGTTGATAATAATGTATAAAATTATTACAATGTACTGACACTAATGTTACAACCAGTAATTGTGTATTTATTATTATACTCATATGGACAAGCAAACATACACATACACATTCATATAAATACAGGAAGGTAGAAAAATTGAGACTTTTTTTTTTACCACTGTTAAATAATTTGCCATTGGTAATGAAGAGTTTATATAGACATATTGATTTCATTCATATAGACACACTGATTTGGGCAACGTGAACCCATTCAGGGTGATGCTCTATTCAGCATTAAATAGAGAACAAGTCTATCTGGCAAGTCTGTATGTTATATCTCATTATTAGGTCAACACTCCCAGAGTATTATCCTTAGGAGAACATTAGGAATTAGTGGAAGGTGAATACAGTAATAGAATTTATTGGCTATTTGCTCCGTTACACACTATAATAGATTCTGACTACATTTTTTGATGTTCTGCTGCTGACAGCTTTTCAGCTCCACCCCTCCTCTTTGTTCATATCTGCACATAGGAGCGAGACAGTAAGAAATCCTAGTGCTCCATCCATTGGCATCAGTAGAGATTCCAACCACGTTCAGGACCCTCAGCTGAACTCCACCTACCAATCACAATAAATCCCAAGCCAGGCACCTTTCCTCGCTCTCTTAAGCCATTTCTGGACCAGTTCAGGAGGCCTGCTCTGCAGTCTTCAAAAACCCTCATCATAATAAACCTTTTCATACCTCTTGATGTAGGTATAGCATTATCAGTATCAACATCCAAACTAAATTTTGGGTGGGAGTCCATACCTTCCTGCAGGATGGACACAACACAGACACTCTTCTAGGCACTTTATATGTGTTTCCCAGTTTACGGTTGAGCAAACTGAGAAGCGGGGTAACTGGCTAAAGGCCACATAGTAACTAGCAGAGCTGGAATTCATACCTGAGTCCACACTCCTAACTAAGTCAGCATTCAGCTCATCAAATCATGATGACAGTGGTGATCAGCAGCAGTAGAAACATCATAAGGAGGATGTAGGTCTTTATTATTGAAAAAATATTGTGAAAACACTGAAGGAATTTTAAAAACCTGCTTCCAAATAGTGTAGAACAGCCTTGCCTTAGTTATCTGGTAGTTCAGGGTTGTTAAGTTAACCTAATATGTTAGACAATGAATGTTATGATTCAGCTCTAGAAAGCTAAATTGGTCAGTTTGACACTAGAATGAATTGTTTCAAGAACGTCTCCTTTTGACCCTCTCCCAGTATTAGGTGGCCCCGGCAATTGGCATATCGCATCTAGATAAAGAAACAGATGACTCTATTTCAAATGTCTTTCCAAAAGAAGGAATGACCCACAAGTTGAAGAATGTGTCACGTAGTTACAAGGTTGATTCGCTGTTATGAAAGTATCAAATGAGTGAAAGATCATCATGAAGCCTTCCTGGAATTTTGGCAATACAAGGGGTTAGATTATATGGATCCTCTATGAACAGAACGAAAGCATTTTAAAATGCACGACAGGCAGAGAACAGTCATGAATTGAATTACCCAGGGAGACAATCAGGAGTTTTTTGGGACGTAATCCTCTACTTCCCTGTTGTCTTTTACACTAAAATGATGATATGTAAAACCAAAGTATACAGTAATAAATGTGTGTTGAGATGTGAAAAAGGCCAGTTAAAGGTACTTAAAAGAAAAGGATTGAAAAAAGACCCAAGCAAGAAAGGGACAATAAGCATATAAAAACAACCATTTTTGAGATTGTTGAGACATTGCTATTTTTCAGGTGTGCTAAGCACTTTACATTCACTGTCTGATTTAACCCTTACAATAATTCTTAGAAGGAAATATAACTCTCTCAGTATCTTCAGTGGATTGCTTCCAGGAACCCCCCACAGATACCAAAATCCATGGGTGCTCAAGTTCCGTACATAAAATGATGCAGTATTTGCATATAACCTATACATATTCTCCTGCATTCTTTAAATCATCCCTAGATTACTTATAATACCTAGTACAATAAAGCAAGTGCTATATAAATACTTGTTGTACTGTATTGATTAGGAAATGATGGCAAGAAAAGAAAACTGTACATGTTTTGTGTAGACACAATTGTCCATTTTTTTCCCAAATATTTTTGATCCGAGGTTGGTTGAATCCATGAATGCAGAACCTATGGCTATGGAGAGCCAACTGTATTTTCATTTTAGAGGTGAGTAAACTGAGACTCAGAGAGACAGCGTGACTTATCCTAGGTCACACAGCTGGTAATTTGTGAAATGTGAATTCAGACCTTGACTTCAATGACCCCACTCTGTTTAATCATCCTGCAATACTGACTCTGAAATGCTGCCTATTGATCACAGTACTTTCTAAAAAAATGTTGTGGAAATCAGAATGCTATAATTTGAAGATCCAACTTTATTTTTTCTCAGTCATTTGCATTTAAGATAAATGGCTCCATTTACTAATTTGTAAATATATCATAACTCTTAAGTTGACTGGGGTACATTTATTTCCAAATATCTCTAAAATAGCGTTTTCCACCTGATGAGCTTTTTTTCTTTCTTCTTTCTTTCCCTTTCTTTTCTCTCTCCTTCCCCCACTTACTTTCTTTTTCTTCCTTCCTTCCTTCCTTTCTTTCTCTCTTTCTTTCCCTCCCTCCCTCCTTCCTTCTTCCCTCCCTTTCTTTCTCCTTCCTTCCTTTCTTTTCTTTCTTCTTTCTTTCTTTCTCCCTCTTTCTCTTTCCTTCTTTTTTCTTTCTTTCTCTCTTTCTTTCTTTCCTTTCCTTTCTTTTCTTTCCTTTCTCTCTCTCTCTCTCTGTCTGTCTCTCTTTCTTTCGATACAGGGTCTTGATATTTCACCCAGGCTAGAGTGCAGTGGCATGATCATAGCTCACAGCAGCCTTGAACCCCTAGGCTCAAGCTGTCCTCCCTCCACAGTCTCCTGAATAGCTGTGACTATAGGCTAATTTTTAAAATTTCTTTTGTAGAAATGGTCTTGCTTTGTTGCCCAGGCTGGTCTTGAACTCCTGGCCTCAAGTGATCCTCTCGCTTTGGCCTCCTAAAGTGCTAGGATTACAGGTGTGAGTTACCGAGCCCAGCCTGCTTTGTTTTTTTTTTTTTTTTTTTTCTTTTATTGTAATTATTATTATTATTATTATTATTATTATTATACTTTAGGTTTTATGGTACATGTGCCCAATGTGCAGTAAGTTACATATGTATACATGTGCCATGCTGGTGCACTGCACCCACCAACTCGTCATCTAGCATTAGGTATATCTCCCAATGTTATCCCTCCCCCCTCCCCCCAACCCACAACAGTCCCTGAAGTGTGATGTTCCCCTTCCTGTGTCCATGTGTTCTCATTGTTCAATTCCCACCTATGAGTGAGAATATGCGGTGTTTGGTTTTTTGTTCTTGCGATAGTTTACTGAGAATGATGATTTCCAATTTCATCCATGTCCCTACAAAGGACATGAACTCATCATTTCTTATGGCTGCATAGTATTCCATGGTGTAGATGTGCCACATTTTCTTAATCCAGTCTATCATTGTTGGACATTTGGGTTGGTTCCAAGTCTTTGCTATTGTGAATAATGCGGCAATAAACATACGTGTGCATGTGTCTTTATAGCAGCATGATTTATAGTCCTTTGGGTATATACCCAGTAATGGGATGGCTGGGTCGAATGGAATTTCTAGTTCTAGATCCCTGAGGAATCGCCACACTGACTTCCACAAGGGTTGAATTAGTTTACAGTCCCACCAACAGTGTAAAAGTGTTCCTATTTCTCCACATCCTCTCCAGCACCTGTTGTTTCCTGACTTTTTAATGATTGCCATTCTAACTGGTGTGAGATGGTATCTCATTGTGGTTTTGATTTGCATTTCTCTGATGGCCAGTGATGGTGAGCATTTTTTCATGTGTCTTTTGGCTGCATAAATGTCTTCTTTTGAGAAGTGTCTGTTCATGTCCTTCGCCCACTTTTTGATGGGGTTGTTTGTTTTTTTCTTGTAAATTTGTTGGAGTTCATTGTAGATTCTGGATATTAGCCCTTTGTCAGATGAGTAGGTTGCGAAAATTTTCTCCCATTTTGTAGGTTGCCTGTTCACTCTGATGGTAGTTTCCTTTGCTGTGCAGAAGCTCTTTAGTTTAATTAGATCCCATTTGTCAATTTTGGCTTTTGTTGCCATTGCTTTTGGTGTTTTAGACATGAAGTCCTTGCCCATGCCTATGTCCTGAATGGTATTGCCTAGGTTTTCTTCTAGGGTTTTTATGGTTTTAGGTCTAACATTTAAGTCTTTAATCCATCTTGAATTGATTTTTGTATAAGGTGTAAGGAAGGGATCCAGTTTCAGCTTTCTACATATGGCTAGCCAGTTTTCCCAGCACCATTTATTAAATAGGGAATCCTTTCCCCATTTCTTGTTTTTCTCAGGTTTGTCAAAGATCAGATGGTTGTAGATATGTGGCATTATTTCTGACGGCTCTGTTCTGTTCCATTGATCTATATCTCTGTTTTGGTACCAGTACGATGCTGTTTTGGTTACTGTAGCCTTGTAGTATAGTTTGAAGTCAGGTAGCGTGATGCCTCCAGCTTTGTTCTTTTGGCTTAGGATTGACTTGGCGATGCGGGCTCTTTTTTGGTTCCATATGAACTTTAAAGTAGTTTTTTCCAATTCTGTGAAGAAAGTCATTGGTAGCTTGATGGGGATGGCATTGAATCTGTAAATTACCTTGGGAAGGATGGCCATTTTCATGATATTGATTCTTCCTACCCATGAGCATGGAATGTTCTTCCATTTGTTTGTATCCTCTTTTATTTCCTTGAGCAGTGGTTTGTAGTTCTCCTTGAAGAGGTCTTTCACATCCCTTGTAAGTTGGATTCCTAGGTATTTTATTCTCTTTGAAGCAATTGTGAATGGGAGTTCACTCATGATTTGGCTCTCTGTTTGTCTGTTATTGATGTATAAGAATGCTTGTGATTTTTGCACATTGATTTTGTATCCTGAGACTTTGCTGAAGTTGCTTATCAGCTTAAGGAGATTTTGGGCTGAGACAATGGGGTTTTCTAGATATACTATCATGTCATCTGCAAACAGGGACAATTTGACTTCCTCTTTTCCTAATTGAATACCCTTGATTTCCTTCTCCTGCCTAATTGCCCTGGCCAGAACTTCCAACACTATGTTGAATAGAAGTGGCGAGAGAGGGCATCCCTGTCTTGTGCCAGTTTTCAAAGGGAATGCTTTCAGTTTTTGCCCATTCAGTATGATATTGGCTGTGGGTTTGTCATAAATAGCTCTTATTATTTTGAGATACGTCCCATCAATTCCTAATTTATTGAGAGTTTTTAGCATGAAGGGTTGTTGAATTTTGTCAAAGGCCTTTTCTGCATCTATTGAGATAATCATGTGGTTTTTGTCTTTGGTTCTGTTTATGTGCTGGATTACATTTATTGATTTGCGTATATTGAACCAGCCTTGCATCCCAGGGATGAAGCCCACTTGATCATGGTGGATAAGCTTTTTGATGTGCTGCTGGATTCTGTTTGCCAGTATTTTATTGAGGATTTTTGCATCAATGTTCATCAAGGATATTGGTCTAAAATTCTCTTTTTTTGTTGTGTCTCTGCCAGGCTTTGGTATCAGGATGATGCTGGCCTCATAAAATGAGTTAGGGAGGATTCCCTCTTTTTCTATTGATTGGAATAGTTTCAGAAGGAATGGTACCAGCTCCTCCTTGTACCTCTGGTAGAATTCGGCTGTGAACCCATCTGGTCCTGGACTTTTTTTGGTTGGTAAGCTATTGATTATTGCCATAATTTCAGCTCCTGTTATTGGTCTATTCAGAGATTGAACTTCTTCTTGGTTTAGTCTTGGGAGGGTGTATGTGTTGAGGAATTTATCCATTTCTTCTAGATTTTCTAGTTTATTTGCATAGAGGTGTTTGTAATATTCTCTGATGGTAGTTTGTATTTCTGTGGGATCAGTGGTGATATCCCCTTTATCATTTTTTATTGCATCTATTTGATTCTTCTCTCTTTTTTTCTTTATTAATCTTGCTAGCGGTCTATCAATTTTGTTGATCCTTTCAAAAAACCAGCTCCTGGATTCATTTATTTTTTGAAGGGTTTTTTGTGTCTCTATTTCCTTCAGTTCTGCTCTGATTTTAGTTATTTCTTACCTTCTGCTAGCTTTTGAATGTGTTTGCTCTTGCTTTTCTAGTTCTTTTAATTGTGATGTTAGGGTGTCAATTTTGGATCTTTCCTGCTTTCTCTTGTGGGCATTTAGTGCTATAAATTTCCCTCTACACACTGCTTTGAATGCATCCCAGAGATTCTGGTATGTTGTGTCTTGGTTCTCGTTGGTTTCAAAGAACATCTTTATTTCTGCCTTCATTTCGTTATGTACCCAGTAGTCATTCAGGAGCAGGTTGTTCAGTTTCCACGTAGTTGAGCGGTTTTGAGTGAGATTCTTAATCCTGAGTTCTAGCTTGATTGCACTGTGATCTGAGAGACAGTTTGTTACAATTTCTGTTCTTTTACATTTATTGAGGAGAGCTTTACTTCCAAGGATATGGTCAATTTTGGAATAGGTGTGGTGTGGTGCTGAAAAAAATGTATATTCTGTTGATTTGGGGTGGAGAGTTCTGTAGATGTCTATTAGGTCTGCTTGGTGCAGAGCTGAGTTCAATTCCTGGGTATCCTTGTTGACTTTCTGTCTCGTTGATCTGTCTAATGTTGACAGTGGGGTGTTAAAATCTCCCATTATTAATGTGTGGGAGTCTAAGTCTCTTTGTAGGTCACTCAGGACTTGCTTTATGAATCTGGGTGCTCCTGTATTGGGTGCATATATATTTAGGATAGTTAGCTCTTCTTGTTGAATTAATCCCTTTACCATTATGTAATGGCCTTCTTTGTCTCTTTTGATCTTTGTTGGTTTAAAGTCTGTTTTATCAGAGACTAGGATTGCAACCCCTGCCTTTTTTTGTTTTCCATTTGCTTGGTAGATCTTCCGCCATCCTTTTATTTTGAGCCTATGTGTGTCTCTGCACGTGAGATGGGTTTCCTGAATACAGCACACTGATGGGTCTTGAGTCTTTATCCAATTTGCCAGTCTGTGTCTTTTAATTGGACCATTTAGTCCATTTACATTTAAAGTTAATATTGTTATGTGTGAATTTGATCCTGTCATTATGATGTTAGCTCGATGTTTTGCTCGTTAGTTGATGCAGTCTCTTCCTAGTCTCAATGGTCTTTACATTTCGGTATGATTTTGCAGTGGCTGGTACCGGTTGTGCCTTTCCATGTTTAGCGCTTCCTTCAAGAGCTCTTTTAGGGCAGGCCTGGTGGTGACAAAATCTCTCAGCATTTGCTTGTCTGTAAAGTATTTTATTTCTCCTTCACTTATGAAGCTTAGTTTGGCAGGATATGAAATTCTGGGTTGAAAATTCTTTTCTTTAAGAATGTTGAATATTGGCCCCCACTCTCTTCTGGCTTGTAGGGTTTCTGCCGAGAGATCCGCTGTTAGTCTGATGGGCTTCCCTTTGATGGTAACCCGTCCTTTCTCTCTGGCTGCCCTTAACATTTTTTCCTTCATTTCAACTTTGGTGAATCTGACAATTATGTGTCTTGGAGTTGCTCTTCTCGAAGAGTATCTTTGTGGCGTTCTCTGTATTTCCTGAATCTGAATGTTGGCCTGCCTTGCTAGATTGGGGAAGTTCTCCTGGATAATATCCTGCAGAGTGTTTTCCAACTTGTTTCCATTCTCCCCATCACTTTCAGGTACACCAATCAGACGTAGATTTGGTCTTTTCACATAGTCCCACATTTCTTGGAGGCTTTGCTCGTTTCTTTTTATTCTTTTTTCTCTAAACTTCCCTTCTCGCTTCATTTCATTCATTTCATCTTCCAGGGCTGATACCCTTTCTTCCATTTGATCGCATCGGCTCCTGAGGCTTCTGCATTCTTCACGTAGTTCTCGAGCCTTGGTTTTCAGCTCCATCAGCTCCTTTAAGCACTTCTCTGTATTGGTTATTCTAGTTATACATTCTTCTAAATTTTTTTCAAAGTTTTCAACTTCTTTGCCTTTGGATTGAATATCCTCCCGTAGCTCGGAGTAATTTGATCGTCTGAAGCCTTCTTCTCTCAGCTCGTCAAAGTCATTCTCCGTCCAGCTTTGTTCCGTTGCTGGTGAGGAACTGCGTTCCTTTGGAGGAGGAGAGGTACTCTGGTTTTTAGAGTTTCCAGTTTTTCTGCTCTGTTTTTTCCCCATCTTTGTGGTTTTATCTACTTTTGGTCTTTGATGATGGTGATGTACAGATGGGTTTTTGGTGTGGATGTCCTTTCTGTTAGTTTTCCTTCTAACAGACAGAACCCTCAGCTGCAGGTCTGTTGGAGTACCTGGCGGGCCGTGTGAGGTGTCAGTCTGCCCCTGCTGGGGGGTGCCTCCCAGTTAGGCTGCTCGGGGGTCAGGGGTCAGGGACCCACTTGAGGAGGCAGTCAGCCCGTTCTCAGATCTCCAGCTGTGTGCTGGGAGAACCACTGCTCTCCTCACAGCTGTCAGACAGGGACATTTAAGTCTGCAGAGGTTACTGCTGTCTTTTTGTTTGTCTGTGCCCTGCCCCCAGAGGTGGAGCCTACAGAGGCAGGCAGGCCTCCTTGAGCTGTGGTGGGCTCCACCCAGTTCAAGCTTCCAGGCTGCTTTGTTTACCTAAGCGAGCCTGGGCAATGGCGGGCGCCCCTCCCCCAGCCTCGCTGCCGACTTGCTGCTTGATCTCAGACTGCTGTGCTAGCAATCAGCGAGACTCCGTGGGCGTAGGACCCTCTGAGCCAGGTGCGGGCTATACTCTCCTGGGGCACCGTTTCCTAAGCCCGTCGGAAAAGCACAGTATTCGGGTGGGAGTGGCCCGATTTTCCAGGTGCCGTCTGTCACCTCTGGAAGGGGAACTCCCTGACCCCTTGCGCTTCCCGAGTGAGGCAATGCCTCACCCCTGCTTCGGCTGGCGCACGGTGCGCTCACCCACTGACCTGCGCCCACTGTCTGGCACTCCCTAGTGAGATGAACACGGTACCTCAGATGGAAATGCAGAAATCACCCGTCTTCTGCGTCGCTCGCGCTGGGAGCTGTAGACCGGAGCTGTTCCTATTCGGCCATCTTGGCTCCTCCCCCCGCTTTGTTTCTTTTTTGTGTTTTTTTTTTTACCTACTTAATATTTTCCTTTAAACTGACTCTTTCTTTTTACTTTAGTTTCTTCCTAAGTTGTAATATTCATGAAATCATAGGTTTGATATACTACTTACCTTTTTCTAATAGATATTAAACATATGTAATTATTAGAATACAAATATCCATCGTGTCCCATGGTGGCCCACATTCCACTGTTCAGGAAATACTGTTCTTGAGCTTGCAAGCAGAGAGAATCGAAATGCCTCCTACAGAGTTGTCCTTTTTTAAAAAGGACAAAGGACAACTCCCTAAAGTGGATTTTTCATTAAGCTGCACCCAACCAAACAGCGAGCAGTCTTCCTAGGTTCCAGAGTCTAAAGCCTCCTGCCACCTCTTGGTAGATGACCATCAAGTAATCCAGACAAGATCAGGACCCTGAGACTTTCCCCTCATCCTTCTCTAGCTTCTACCTGCCCTCATTCAGGGTCCTCACACTTGTCCCTTGGCTACCCAGGCTCTTGCCTCTCCCTCAGCCCAAGCAGGGTCCTATACTCAGGACTGGTATAGGTCCTTTCTCATCTTCAAAACCTGCTTTCGGCCGGGTGCGGTGGCTTATACCTGTAATCCCAGCACTTTGGGAGGCCGAGGCAGGCAGATCACTTGAGATCAGGAGTTTGAGACCAGCCTGGCCAACATGGTGAAACCCCATCTCTACTAAAAATACAAAAATGAGCCGGGCGTGGTGGCTGGCGCCTGTGGTGGCCAGCTACTTGGGAGGCTGAGGCAGGATAATCGCTTGAACCCAGGAAGCAGATGTTGCAGTAAGCTGGGATTTTGCCAACGCACTCCAGCTTGGGCAACAGATAGAGACTCCGTCTCAAAAAAACAAAACAAAACAAAAAAACCCCTGCTTTCCCGTTGAGGTATTTCTCCTGGGTTCATTACAGTTTGCTTATCTTAGCCACGCCAAGGGAAAATTAGTGAGTTAATGCAACACTGCTCCCAGGTAAAAATACTTGTACTTACTGTTGTCCTTCTGGAGGTCATAGCATGGCTCTGACAATGGAACTCCAGGTATTTTCTTAGTCTGTGGTGGGACAGTCTTTCAGTGTCTTTCAGATAACCATATCAGGTACACAGGCCACCAATTCTTTCTATGTATGGTCTGATTCTTTCTTTTCCAGGTATCCTGAGACCCTTGGATAATACAATTAAGCATGGAATCTCGTCCCTGTGATATCCCTGGATTGGTTTGGGTCACTCTTTCTATTACAAAGTCTTGTATTTCTATTTTTCTGTATATCTATATATCTATGTTCCATTTCTATATTTCTATATATTCCTCTTCTACCAACATATCCAGAAGACATTGCACTATTTGTAAAAATTGATCATTTTATTCAATATTTTAAAATAAGCTTTATTATTTCCTGGTATTAAATCACTATCAATGTGTAAAAGTATGTTTATATAATAATTATATATCATTTAACCAAATATTACTTTATCTAACTTTGTTTTAGTGAGTGAAACACAACACTTTTACTCCTGGGGATTCTCCAGATCCAGGTTTTATGCTTGACAATGGGGAGAAGAATAAAATTATTTCCTTCATTAATGTGAAAGGCAGAAGCTGAGGCCTGCTTAGAATCGTTATGTAAAAATCAAGACAGTTTTATATTTATTTTAAGAAAAAGCAATAAAATGATGTTGAAGGAGATAGATATCAAACACAATTGGGGAAAATATAAGACAGCGCTATCTGTGTTCTTGATCTTTAAACTTGCCTTTATTTATGTATTTGAAGTTCAACAGCAGCTTCCACACCTAACCAAAGAAGTGTTGGTATATTCACTCCCTTTTCCTCCTGGAGGGCTCAACTCCTATTCTATATTTTTTATTTTTTATTTTTTTGCATTGCTGCTAAAAGAACAACTACAAGAGGTAAGAGAGGACTGACCAAAAAGAATTGGAAATGGTCCAAAATATTTGACTATTTCTTGGCATCTGAGAAGGACGAACCTTTTTATTATTAAGAACAGTAATGTTCCCAGTGTTCCCTGAACATATGTTGTCTTGAGCAGCTGTGTGTCCTGGGAGCCCTTTTGTTACCAAGGGAACACTATAAATGTGTCCTATCACCTTTCCGTCAAATAACTGAGAAATAATCCATCAGAATTTTCCTTCCTGTCTAAAATGGATATGCTGGGAATTGTATAACTTGCTCAGGCAATTCTTTTGCTAAATGTAAAAGTACTCTACTTCTCACAATTGTAGCGCTGACTCTCTTCTCTCAATGACCAACTTGGGGAAATGTGGACAAAATATATATGCCTTTATTCTTAGAGTCCTCTGTCTCAAAATTCCACATTTGTGACTTAAGTATGAAGCATTGGCATCATTAAAAACCAAATGGGAAGTTATAAGAATGTGGCCACATTCTTCATCAATATAACCGAAATAATGCCTATATATAAAAAAATAAATATTTTTCCCCCCTAAGGCAAGGCTTCTCACATTTTAAAGCTTAAATAAATACAGGTTTTCAACATGTTGGGATTAATCAGAAATAATGAAACCCAAATTCTTGCAACTCTAGGAAGAACAGAAAAGGCAGCCAATTTCTCTCTATTGATTTATATACCAAGAAGTGTGATGTAATTGCTGCTTCCCATCAACATGTGCCGTTGCATCAGAGGTCTTCCCAGATGTTACCTCAGGGGAGAGTAAATGTGTTTTTATTGTCTTCCTCATCTAAATGTGAAGATATTGGTATTTTCAGAGCTCATATTCTATGCCTGGCACTGTGGTGGGCACTGGGAATAGAAAAATAAATAAGACGCAATCCATGCTCTCAAAAGTTTCTATGTCCCTCAGACCTAGAGGTCAAGTGTCTACCAAGACAGATCTTCACATGAACAAGTGCTATAATGCAACCTGCAGGGATGGTTGGAATGAGTGGTGGTGCAGAGACAGGACATGGAAATATGACACAGGCATCTCCATCTCCTCTTAGAAAGGCCTGACATTCTCTGGCTACATTTTAGCAGGCTTGCTATAAAGACAGCCCTGGTGGATAAACCTTACATAGACCATAGCTCTTCTTCAGTTTGTTTTTGCCACATGCATTGCCTAAAAGTGAATGAAGCAAGCAGCCACCATTATTTAGGCTACCACCTATGCCTAAACAAAGTGGAACATAGCTGTTGCAAGAAATATTAGACCATCAATCTGGTTTTACCTATTGTCTCTCAGCCTCAAGCATACCCTCCTATTGTGTTTCCCAGAGTCCCTGACAAATCTGGAGAGAGGTGTAACTGACAGCTCTTTCTTTGACACTATTTCAGTTCCTAGGAATGTTCTCAGCAAAGTTGGGTCTGGAGGAGTATCTGTATCCTGCCCTAGAATGACATTTCCCAAAAAATGAGTTGCCTAGGAGGGATGTTTGTTAAAAATAAAGATTCCTGGACAGACCAAAATTTGCTGATCCAGAATCTTTAGAAGTAAGGGCCTGGAATCTGCAATTTTAACAGCTCTCAAGGTCATTCTTTGGCATACTGAAGTCTAGGGAAAAGTCCACTAAGGAATATTCTGAAGAAACTGATTTGGGTGTAAGGAATTCAATGAATATATTCAATATTTGTAGGGCAATAAGGATACTTCGAAGAATATCAGATCCCATAATTTAGGAAGACCCAGGTAGGTGACACAAGTAAAATTCTTCAGTTAGTCACACCACTTGAAAGTGTTCAATAATCAAATACTTATTTATTAGATGAGCTTAACTCTTCCAATTTGTAACTTTCTCTGGTGGATTCCAGGAGGAGGCATCAGTCAAATACATTTTGGTGTAAATTTATCTTATTAGTTTTATTTTCTTTTAACAAGTGAATGAGATTTTAAAAAGAGCCTTAAGAGAACAGAAGTTTTCATGGGGAATAAAGGAAAAAATAACTGACCATCCTGGCTAAAACGGTGAAACCCCATCTTTACTAAAAATACAAAAAATTAGCCAGGCATGGTGGTGGGCGCCTGTAGTCCCAGCTACTAGGGAGACTGAGGCTGGAAAATGGCTTGAACCCGGCAGGCAGAGCTTGCAGTGAGCCGAGATTGCACCACTGCACTCCAGCCTGGGTGACAGAATGAGACTCTGTCTCAAAAAAAAAAAAAGAACTATGAAACATAAATATATAAATCAGGGCCAGCCATGGTGGCTCACACTTGTAATCCTGGCACTTTTGGGGGCCAAGGTGGGAGAATAGCTTGAGGCCAGGCATTCAAAACCAGCCTGGGAAACATATCAAGACCTCCAACACCATAAAACAAAAAGTAAGAGAATGGAAACATAAATATATAAATCAAATATCTTCATTTTTTGAGTCTCCACTCCAAATATTCTGCTGGGTTTACTCATTTGTTCATTCATTCATTATTTAGTCAATAAATTAAATGATTCATTGTTTATATGTTTACTAAATAGAAATAAATGTGTACTCAGGCAACAACTCTGAGGCAAGCCCCAGGTGCTGGGGATGCAGTGGTGAGCAAGGCAGAGCACATGTCTGCTTTCAGGGAACTTCTTTCTCCTATGGGGAGACAGGCAATAAATCAGTGAAAAACCAAGTAAAAATATAACATCAGAGAAAATAATCAAGTACTGGGAGGGAAACAAAGCAGAATGGTGTGGTAGTGCCTGAGTGGAGTTTGGTGGCAGGCAGACTACTTTGAATTTGATGCTGAAGGAAGACCTCTGTGATTCAGTGACATTTGAACTGAGCCCTGAACCCATTATATAAAGAAGTGAGAAAGAGTCTTTCCTGCAGAAGAAACAGCTAGTGCAAAGATCCCCCAAAAGGAACCAGCTAGGTGTGCCTGAGAAACAGTGAAGAGGCCAGGCAAGATCGAGTGGAGTGAGTGACTGGTAGAATGAGAAGAGATGGGCATGGATGGCTAGATCAGATGGATCACCTGGGACGCTGTAGGTCATAATAAGGCGTTTGAGCCTGCTAGGGCCACCATGACAAAATACCACAGACTGGGAGGCTTAAACAACAGATGTTATTTCCTCATTGTTCTGGAGGCTGGATGTCCAAAATTAAGGTGCCAGCAGGACTGGTTTCTCCTGTGGCCTGTCTCCCTGGCTTGTAGATGATCCCCCCACACCTTCTTGCTGCTTCACCTGGTGAGTCCCTCTGTGTATATGCACCGCCTGGTGTGTCTCTATGTCCTAATCTCCTCCTTTTACAAGGGCATTAGTGAGACTGAATTAGGTACCTACCCTAACATCCTCATGCCAACTTATTTATGTATTTGAATGTCCTATCTCCAAATATAGCCAGGTTCGGAGATCCTAGAGGCTAGGGCTTCAACATATGAATTTTGAGAAGACACAATTCTGCCCATAAAATAAGGTTTTTGAGTTTTATTGCTTAGACATTTTCAGAGAATTTTAAACAGCAAAGCAATAAAATCATATTTAATTTTACATAGATTTCTCAAGCTGCTCAGTGGTGAGTGGGATAGAAGAGGACAGAATGAAACAGGGAGCTAGAGAGGAGATTTTTTTTTTTTTTTGAGACAGAGTCTTGCTCTGTCACCCAGGCTAGAGTGCAGTGGTGTGATCTCAGCTCACTGCAACCTCTGCCTCCCGGGTTCAAGTGATTTTCCTGCCTCAGCCTCCTGAGTAGCTGGGACTACAGGCACCCGCCACCATACCTGGCTAATTTTCTGTATTTTTAGTAGAGACGGGGTTTCATCGTGTTAGCCAGGTTGGTCTCGATCTCCTCACCTCGTGATCCGCCCACCTTGGCCTCCCAAAGTGCTGGGATTACAGGTGTGAGCCACCGCTCCCGGCCTGAGGAGACTTTTAAAGAGATGACATGGTGGCTTGGACCAGGGGATAATAGTGAAGGGGAGATGAATGTACTTCTACAGTGTGTGTTTTGGAGGGAGAGTTGACAGGGCTTGCTAATGGATTGATCCATGGGTGAAAGAGCAGAATCATGGGGAGAGAAATAAAAGAAAAAATAACAACAACAACAACAAAATTTTAAAAAGAAGAAAAAAGAAAACAACAACAAAGAGTCATGGGGAGAGTACAAAACTTAAGGATCATCAAGAAAGCAGAAAGCTATTGAGTGTCCAGAGTAAGAGAAATCTTGATGAAGTGGCCCCAGGGAAAAGCTGAGTGTAGAAAGAAGGTAGGAGGATGCTAAACAAACTTCCCCCTACTTCAAGTGTTAGCCTACTTAGTATGTGTCTCCTCTAGCTTAGCTTAAAATGTGTGCATGTATATATTTCCAAGACCACCTTTACTTGTTAGTTTTATGTGTCAACTTGGCTAGGTTAGGGCACCCAGTTAATCAATCACCAGTTTAAGTATTGCTGTGGAAGTATTCTGTAGAAGTAGTTAAATCAGTTGACTTTAAGTAAAAGAGATTTTCTTTGATAATCAGCAGACCATTCCAGCCTGCCAGCCTGCCACACAATTCCAGACTTGCCAGTCCCTCCACAATCATGTAAACCAGTTCCTTGGAATAAATCTCTCTCTTTCTCGTGTATGAGTGTGTATAATATATATTTTTTATTGTATGTGATATATATTATATATTCTTTATATTCCTTCATATTATATGTAATGCTCCTTTAGATGATATATGATATGTGTTATATTTTGTATATGTGTATATATCCTACTGGTTCTCTTTCTCTGGAGAACCCTGACTGACTAACCATCTTGCATACCTCTCTGTTCCTGTCTTAAGAAAAGGGAGGTGGAAGGCATGAGGTGAGGGCATGATGTTCATGAAGGTGAAGAATGCCACATTCATGAGTCTCATGTTCCTGCCTTAGAGGAAGAGGGCAGGGATGTAAGATAAGGTGAGCCCCCTGCTGTGGGAGAGCAAAAGGGTTCTCAGGTTAAAGGGCAATCCTTTTACTTCCAGCAGACCTCCTAGAGATGCCATCTCCTCCTGCTTCCAGTGTTATTCTCATGCTCTGCCCATGATTCTAACTCCCTTCCTCTGCAACCTTCATTTGCAGAACTGAATGAGGGGTGCTGGGCATGCAGCGGACCATTGGGCTGACTTCACTGTTTGGAACCCTGAAGTGTACACACTTTCTCTTTTATCCTGTTTGGACTCCACTCCCTTATTTGTTCCTAAGATTAATTTTTCCCCAGAAAACTGAAGTTTTATTAGTTGAAGGTAAAAAATCTATACAATTTCTTCCCTTTGAAAATCTTTCTTACAGTAGGTGAACTATTCAGATGAACCTTCAGGGCTTTATTTCACTGGCCCATCCATAAGAACCTTGGAATCCAGAAATAGCTTGTCATTTGTGGATTCCTTGGCCAGCTTCCTATAGCATACCACATTAAAAACTCTCCTTATAGAAGGGGAGTTGGATCAAAGATGTTGCCTTTGTTCGCTGTGCCTGTTAGGTGCCTGAAATTGCTGACACTACAGAAACATCAGAAAGAAGGAGGTGCCACAGGTCAGCAGTTATTTGCCCAGCCAGGGTAATTCGTCTTATCAAAAACCAAGTATGCTGTCCATTCCACAAGTCCTACTGCCTCCCTTCACAGATGAGGTCATTAAGTTATTTGGCGTTTAACGGTTCAGCAATTGTAAGAGTTGACAACAGTAAAAGGAAAGAAAAGCTGATTTTCAAACACCATTCTAGTAAGCAGTGGTTTCCTACCTTAAAGAATCTCTGGCCAGGCGCCGTGGCTCACACCTGTAATCCCAGCACTTTGGGAGGCCTAGGCGGGCGGATCATGAGGTCAGCAGATCGAGACCGTCCTGGCTAACACGATGAAACCCCATCTCTACTAAAAAAAAAAAAAAAAAAAAAAGCCGGGTGTGATGGCCTGCGCCTGTAGTCCCAGCTCTTCGGGAGGCTGAGGCAGGAGGATGGTGTGAACCCGGGAGGTGGAGCTTGCAGTGAGCCGAGATCGCACCCCTGTACTCCAGCCTGTGCGACGAGTGAGACTCTGTCTCAAAAAAAAAAAAAAAAGAATCTCTGATTATATCACACTATAGCTTTTAGATTTCATGTTAAGATATGTTTTGGGCATTGCTCTTAGTACTTAAGTATTTAATGTAAGGTTTCACTTAAGAAAACTATGAAAGGACTTGGCAGTAACTTCTGGAATTTAGCCAGAGCACAACTTTTATTGTGTTCCACAGCAATTTATCTGTTTAACAAGTACATTAGCTAGTAAGTGGCAGAATCAGAATCTGAACCCCCCTCGACTCAGTTTCAAAGCCCATACACGTGCTTTCACTCACCCACTTAACAGAGCCTTATTAATCACTTACTAAGTACCAGGTCCCGTGTTATATGTGTCACATAATCTGAGAAAGAATCAGGAAGAAATAGTGGTGACGTCTGCCCAGATCTACCTCATGCCAGCTGAAAGTGAAGGAAAGGGGGTAAGTCAGCTTCTGAGCCTGCACTGATTAAGAAAAATCTGGGACTACTCCCAGTTACAAATAAAAAAATATAATTCAGATAGTTTATCCATTCTTTTATTTTTACAATTTCATGATTCCAGTCCACTCTACTCCTTGATGTCCTGAAATGAATTCATTTGGAAAAGTTCCTAATTGGTCGTGAAACAGCTATCCTCATTATTTACTATTTAACTGTTCATATGCACTAAACAAGATACTTTGTTTCTAAAAATCTATCTTTTAAAATAATCCAAAACAATGAAAAATGTTCCATGCTTAAAAATATTTTCCACTTTGTTACTTATACTGATTAAAAATTAGGAAAGGTTGGGTAATTTATATAATGGCTACAGAATGATGCCTAGCATTATTTTGCAATCATTTAAAAAGACTATTTTCATAGATTATTAATCACATAACAATTTTTATAAAATAATATTAGGGGAAACAGTAAGTTAAAATACTGTATAGGTATACTACAATTAAAACTATTTTTGAATGTACCCAAAATATACTAAAATGCACCAGATGCTAAAAGTGTTTATTTTAAGATGGTAAGATATGTGTTAAAATGGTGTTAGAATGGTGGCTTTTCCTTTTCTGTTTTTTAAACATTTTTTTTGCAGAGAAAATAAAATTAATCTAAAATTATGAAGGAAAAAAGTTATTATTTCACATCTTTTGTTTGTTTGTTTGTTTACATGGAGTCTTGCTTTGTCACCTAGGCTGGAGTGCAGTGGCGCAATCTCAGCTCACTGCAACCTTCACGTCCCAGGTTCAAATGATTCTCCTGCCTCAGCCTCCCAAGTAGCTGGGATTACAGCTGCCCGCTACCATGCCCAGCTAATTTTTGTATTTTTAGTAGAGATGGAGTTTCACCATGTTGGCCAGGCTGGTCTTGAACTCCTGATCATATTTCTATACTTCATAACCCGATGGTACTATAACCATAATATCAAGCAATCCACCTGCCTCAGCCTCCCAAGTAGCTGGGATTACAGCTGCCCGCTACCATGCCCAGCTAATTTTTGTATTTTTAGTAGAGATGGAGTTTCACCATGTTGGCCAGGCTGGTCTTGAACTCCTGATCATATTTCTATACTTCATAACCAGATGGTACTATAACCATAATATCAAGCAATCCACCTGCCTCGGCCTCCCAAAGTACTGGGATTACAGGCCTGAGCCGCCACTAACGGCCTTATTTCACATCTTGGTGGTAGGCAAGACATCTTATGTTAAGTGAATTGATAGCAATTGCTGTCCTAGTTTAAGGGGAAAAGATGAGCTGGAGACAAATTGAAAACAGGTAATGAACAGGGGACAGTCTTATGTAGATGTGGTCACTACTCTAGGGGCTATTCCTTCACAGACGTAACACCTTAACTTGAAATGCAATTTGTTTTCCTTGAATAGTGTTTTCTATTTTATCTTACAATTACTAGACAGACACCACTTTGTGCCAAAAGCAGCCTAGATCTTCAAAAACACCTCTGCACAATAAACTTTCTTATCTGCCTGAAGCCAGAGAACGTGGCCAAGTGGTTTCTGAATTTTTCAGCTCTGGAGTCTAAGTTCTGGTGATTTCAATTCTCAGTGTCAATGTGCTGGCAGCCTGGTAGCCCTGCTTTGACTTCATCCTATTTCAAGGAAATAACTGACTAATCAAAACAGAGCAGGGAACATTGCTGAGTCCTAAAGATATGAGTAGGAAGCTATGCACTATTTAAATAGGGGCTGCTCCCCTGGAAGAAAGCTGGAAGAATGCTAGAGGGAGGACTTCTCCTCTCATGAATCCCTCAGCTTTCCACTTAGCCAGGCAGGATGTCAATCCCAAGAAATCACATTTTGGAGAAAACCAAACAACTGTATAAGAAACTTAGTTTGAGGAACAATAGCCAGAAGTTTACATGTCTCTTTTATATGTCTCTAGAAGTTGCTTCATTTTTTAATAACCGTTTTGGAGTTAGATTAGGCAATGTATACCAAAGTCCTAAAAACATTCATGCCCCTTGACCCAGAAATTCTAGGACCTCAAAATTCACTAAAGGAGACAATCAGATAAGTCGAAAGGAAATTTATGTACTAAACAATTTATTTGTTTAAAATAGTAATAGCAGCAGCAACAACAAACAGAAACAATCTAAATGTCCTACAGTAGGGGACTAGTTAGAATAAATTATGGTATAGCCATACAATGGAATACTATATGGTCATTAAAATGATATTATACCACTATTTTTATTGATATTGATCAATTTTCACAACATGAAATTATACAAAAATTATAAGAATGTGTACCTTTCAATCTAATTTTTTAAAATGTACACATTTTCTTTGTAGAAATCAGAAAGACTATGCACCAAAATGTTAATAGTGATTTTTTTCATGGTGTTTTGGATTTTTCATTGGTTTTAGTTTAATACATATTTTTGGTTTTGTTCACTTGCGTTTCTAATATTTTTACATTTCTTGTGTAACTAAAAAGGAAACACACTTTAACAATTAGTCTTTTTCAAATGTTTAACATTTTCAGAAAGAGTTTTTAAAATTCTGGGAATATCTAGTGTGTACTGTTGGATCGAGTTTTGGACTCAAAAGTTATTTTACAGCTCAAAGATATTTTTAGGATGGTCATGCTATCTTTGGCAATAAAATTCCTTTAAAAACTCAATAAGCTTCTGGCTAGTTCCCGGTACACTAACCACACTAATGTTCTTGCCTAAAAGTTCACATAATTCTCAAATCTGCTTTATTTCTTTGCTTCTTCACCTTAGGCCTCTCTCCCTCAATTTAATGGCCTCTACCCTATGTCCATCTTGAACAATAAATGGGAAGGCTACATTTCTAATCTGATCTTTGCCCCAGGG
Source organism: Pongo pygmaeus (assembly GCF_028885625.2). Lineage (NCBI taxonomy): Eukaryota > Metazoa > Chordata > Mammalia > Primates > Hominidae > Pongo > Pongo pygmaeus. The sequence continues at coordinate 158,270,231 of NC_072376.2, read as the reverse complement.
CTGATTCTTATGTTTAACTGAGGAGTATCACTGGCCTTTCTTACTCAAAGCCTTGTCTTTTACTATTTGGGAATAAAAGCTATCAGCCTTTTCAACATTTGAATGACCCAGATTTCTTGACTTTCTTTATTCCCTTTCATTTCAGCTTGCAAACCAGCCCATTCTTTCCTGAGCCCATTTATTTTCCATAAAACATCACCAAGGACAGCTAATGGTAGCCAACACACACTGGCACTCAAGTGATCTGTAACCACTCCAACCACCTCCCCTAGAGCTTCCATTCAGGAATGGTCTGCTTTCACGTTACTGCAGGTGACAATGTTTCATGTCTTGCCACTATATAACAGAGTATATAACACAGTACAACACAGTGGCAAAACATTATTCCAGCCACTAGCATCAGTTTTCTTACCATTCACCACCTCATCATTTAGCACCCTGCTTCAAGGTACAAGTTTCTGAATTGTAAACAAATCAAAACAACATTTTGGTGGTTTAAAATCATTAAAAAATATATATTTTTTTGGCCTGAAATCATCCAACACAGGGGTCTGTGGTTGGGTGGATCTCCTGGATAGCTTTTTTCCTCATGGCAACTCAGCTTCTTCCAGCGTGGCTTCCCCACGCTCCAGTCTTGGAGTTCATGTCTCTGTATCCGTTGACCAAAACTCAGTCTAATGGTTCCACCTAACAGCAAAGGAGCCTGGGAAACAAAGCCTAGCTGTATGCCCAGGAGGGGAAAAAATGCCTTTGGGGAACAAACAGCATTCTCTCCGAACAACGGTTTACTGGGTACAATTTTCCTCATGTAGGCAGTTACGGGGTCAGCAGAACTACAGGAAAGTGCTCTCTCCCCACTCTTGCTTTCTCTGTTCTGACTTTGAAAAGAAAAGAAGCTGAGAGTTGCAGTGGGAAGCAGAAGCTGTGAGACACAAACACAGTGAGGTAGAGAGAGCAAATAGGGAAAGCCTGTGAATTAAAGGCCTGCCAGTTGACAGCTGAAGCCGGGACAGCTGTACAAAGGCAAACCCTGTGCTAAATGGCTTCAATCTGTGAACACGGTCCAAGGATCTTAACACCATGAGTTGAAAAATAGTTGAAACTTTTTTCTCTGGATAAAGAAAGCTAGAGAACTAGATTTAGCTGTAATTTAATAGAGTTCAGTATTAGAAGGATACTTATTTATAGCTAGATATTTATGTCTTTAAATAACATTCTTTATTTTTATGTTTTTGTTCATATTTTGCATTTCAGAAGTGATTATTTAGTTTTGGAAATCATAACTGATTAGATCTTGACCCTTTCCTGCTCTTTTTACTTGAGGAAATCCTGATCTATTGGTTTAATTAATTAATTAAGTAACCCATCTATTTATTCAATAAATATTTATTAAAGTCCTATTAAGTGCCAGATATTGTGTTAGGTTAAATCTGGTTAAAAGGCAGATATGGTCCCTGCCTTCATGAAACTTACAGTCTAGTGGGTAAGACACATGTTAACCAAACTCTCTGGGACCAGCAATTATTTGTCTTCAGTAGTATATGATTATAACATATGATATTATGGTTATAATACCATCTGGTTATACAGAAGAAGTATAGAAAGCTTTCAGAGTATATCACACAAAAGCCTGACCATTTTTAAGAGGTCAAGGACGGCTTCCTTGGTAAAATCACGTTATTTTTAAGTAAAATGTTTATTATTTATTTGTAAGTTAGAAAAGGATATGTAGTGAAAAGTGTTTTTGTGCCTGCTGCCTCTGTCCCAGCCCCCTAGTTTCTCTGCCTGGAAGAAACCACTCTGACCAGGTTACTGCAGGTGACAATGTTTCATGTCTTACCACTATGCGACAGTGTATATAACATTGTACAACACAGTGGCAAGACATTATTCCAGCCACTAGCATCAGTTTTCTTACCATTCACCACCTCCTCATTTAGCACTCTGCTTCAAGGTACCAGTTTCCTTGTATGTCTATTTTAAAACATCCTCACAACAGGTGGCATACTCTACATGCTGTTCATTTATTGCTTCTTTGCCTAATACAGAGAGAGTCCATCCAATCATCTGTCATGGCTGCATGATATTTCATGGTATGCATTGCTATAATTTGTTAATTAGCCCCAGTATTCATTTTCTTTATTTTTTATTATATTTTAATTATTATTATACTTTAAGTTCTAGGATACATGTGAACAACGTGCAGGTCTGATACACAGATATACATGTGCCATGTTGGTTTGCTGCACCCATCAAGTCATCATTTACATTAGGTATTTCTCCTAGTGCTATCCCTCTCCCAGGCCCCCAGCCCCCAACAGGCCCCGGTGTGTGACATTCCCTGCCCTGTGTCCAAGTGATCTCATTGTTCAATTCCCACCTATGAGTGAGAACGTGCGGTGTTTCTGTCCTTGTGATAGTTTGTGACAATTATGATTTCCAATTTCAACCATGTCCCTGCAAAGGACATGAACTCATCCTTTTTTATGGCTGCATAGTATTCCATGGTGTATTTGTGCCACATTTTCTTAATCCAGTCTATCATTGATGGACATTTGGGTTGGTTCCAAGTCTTTGCTATTGTGAATAGTGCCACAATAAACATACTTGTACATGTGTCTTTATAGCAGCATGATTTATAATCCTTTGGGTATATGCCCAGGAATGGGATGGCTGGGTCAAATGGTATTTCTAGTTCCAGATCCTTGAGGAATCACCACACTGTCTTCCACAATGGTTGAACTAGTTTACAGTCCCACCAACAGTGTAAAAGTGTTCCTATTTCTCCACATCCTCTCCAGCATCTGTTGTTTCCTGACTTTTTAATGATCGCCATTCTAACTGGTGTGAGATGGTATCTCATTGTGGTTTTGATTTGCAATTCTCTGATGACCAGCGATGATGAGCATTTTTTCATGTGTCTGTTGGCTGCATAAATGTCTTCTTTTGAGAAGTGTCTGTTCATATCCATTGCCCACTTTTTGATGGGGTTGTTTGCTTTTTTCTTGTAAATGTGTTTGAGTTCTTTGTAGATTCTGTATATTAGCCCTTTGTCAGATGGGTAGATTGCAAAAATTTTCTGCCATTCTGTAGGTTGCCTGTTCACTCTGACAGTAGTTTCTTTTGCTGTGTGGAAGCTCCTCAGTTTAATTAGATCCATTTGTCTATTTTGGCTTTTGTTGCCATTGGTTTTGGTGTTTTAGTCATGAAGTCCTTGGCCATGCCTATGTCCTGAATAGTATTGTCGAGGTTTTCTTCTAGGGTTTTTATGGTTTTAGGTCTAACATTTAAGTCTTTAATCCATCTTGAATTAATTTTTGTATAAGGTGTAAGGAAGGGATCCAGTTTCAGCTTTCTACATGTGGGTAGCCAGTTTTCCCAGCATCATTTATTAAATAGGGAATCCTTTCCCTATTTCTTGTTTTTGTTGGGTTTGTCAAAGATCAGATGTTTGTAGATGTGTGGTGTTACTTCTGAGGGCTCTGTTCTGTTCCATTGGTTAGATATCTATTTTGGTACCAGTACCATGCTGTTTTGGTTACTGTAGCCTTGTAGTATCATTTGAAGTCAGGTAGCATGATACCTCCAGCTTTGTTCTTTTGGCTTAGGATTGTCTTGGCTATATGCGCTCTTTTTTGGTTCCATATGAACTTTAAAAGCAGTTTTTTTCCAATTCTGTGAAGAAAGTCTTTGGTAGCTTGATGGGGATGGCATTGAATCTGTAAATTACCTTGGATAGTATGGCCATTTTCACAATATTGATTCTTCCTATCCATGAGTGTGGAATCTTCTTCTATTTGTTTGTGTCTTCTTTTATTTCATTGAGCAGTGGTTTGTAGTTCTCCTTGAAGAGGTCCTTCACATCCCTCGTAAGTTGGATTCCTAGGTATTTTATTCTCTTTGTAGCAATTGTGAATGGGAGTTCACTCATGATTTGGCTGTCTGTTTGTCTGTTATTGGTGTATAAGAATGCTTGTGATATTTGCACATTGATTTTATATCCTGAGATCTTGCTGAAGTTGCTGATCAGCTTAAGGAGATTTTGGGCTGAGACAATGGGGTTTTCTAAATATATAATCATGTCATCTGCAAACAGGGACAATTTGACTTCCTCTTTTCCTAATTGAATACCCTTTATTTTTTATCGTTGCCTGATTGCCCTGGCTAGAACTTCCAACACGATGTTGAATAGGAGTGGTGAGAGAGGGCATCCTTGTGCCAGTTTTCGAAGGGAATGCTTCCAGTTTTTGCCCATTCAGTATTAACTTTGTAATGCATGCATAAGCTTCAATAGCTGATTTGATCAAGTGGAAGAAAGGGTATCAGTGATTGAAGATAAAATTAATGAAATAAAGCGAGAAGACAAGGTTAGAGAAAATAGAGTAAAAAGAAATGAACAAAGCCTCCAAGAAATATGGGACTATGTGAAAAGACCAAGTCTATGTTTGACTGGTTTACCTGAAAGTGATGGGAAGACTGGAAACAAGTTTGAAAACACTCTTCAGGATATTATTCAGGAGAACTTCCCAACCTGCAAGGCAGGCCAACATTCAAGTTCAGGAAATACAGAGAACACCACAAAGATACTCTTCGAGAAGAGCAACCCCAAGACACATAACTGTGGAAGCGCATGGGGTCAGGAATTCCCTTTCCTAGTCAAAGAAAGGGGTGACAGACGGCACCTGGAAAATCAGGTCACTCCCACCCTACTACTGCGCTTTTCCAACGGGCTCACCAAATGGCACACCAGGAGATTATATCCCGCACCTGGCTTGGAGGGTCCTACGCCCATGGAGCCTCACTCATTGCTAGCACAGCAGTCTGAGATCAAACTGCAAGGTGGCAGTGAGGCTTGGAGAAGGGCGCCCACCATTGCCCAAGCTTGAGTAGGTAAACAAAGCGGCTGGGAAGCTCGATCTGGTTGGAGCCCACCACAGCTCAAGGAGGCCTGCCTGCCCCTGTAGGCTCCACCTCTCAGAGCAGGGCACAGACAAACAAAAGATAGCAATAACTTCTGCAGACTTAAATGTCCCTGTCTGACAGCTTTGAAGAGAGTAGTGGTTCTCCCAGCACACAGTTTGAGATCTGAGAATGGGCAGACTGCCTCTTCAAGTGGGTCCGTGACCCCTGAGTAGCCTAACTGGGAGGCGCCCCCCAGTAGGGGCAGCCTGACACCTCACATGGCCGGGTACTCCTCTGAGACAAAACTTCCAGAGGAACGGTCAGGCAGCAGCATTTGCAGTTCACCAATATCTGCTGTTCTGCAGCCACTGCTGCTGATATCCAGGCAAACAGGGTCTGGAGTGGACCTCCAGCAAAATCCAACAGACCTGAAGCTGAGGGTCCTGACTGTTAGAAGGAAAACAAACAAACAGAAAGGACATCCACACCAAAAACCCGTCTGTATGTCACCATCATCAAAGACCAAAGGTAGATAAAACCACAAAGATGGGGAAAAAACAGAGCAGAAAAACCGTAAACTCTAAAAATCAGAGCATCTCTTCTCCTCCAAAGGAACGCAGCTCCTCACCAGCAATGGAACAAAGCTGGACGGAGAATGACTTCGACAAGTTGAGAGAAGAAGGCTTCAGAAGATCAAACTACTCTGAGCAAAAGGAGGAAGTTCGAACCAATGGCAAAGAAGTTAAAACTTTGAAAAAAAATTAGACGAATGGATAACTAGAATAACCAACGCAGAGAAGTCCTTAAAGGACCTGATGGGGCTGAAAACCATGGCACGAGAACTATGTGACAAATCACAAGACTCAGTAACTGATGTAATCAACTGGAAGAAAGGATATCAACGATGGAAGATGAAATGAATGAAATGAAACGTGAAGAGAAGTTTAGAGAAAAAAGAATAAAAAGAAACGAACAAAGCCTCCAAGAAATATGCAACTATGTGAAAAGACCAAATCTACGTCTGACTGGTGTACCTGAAAGTGACGGGGAGAATGGAAAGAAGTTGGAAAATACTCTGCAGGATATTATCCAGGAGAACTTCCCCAATATAGCAAGGCAGGCCAACATTCAAATTCAGGAAATACAGAGAACGCCACAAAGATACTCCTCGAGAAGAGCAACTCCAAAACACATAATTGTCAGATTCACCAAAGTTGAAATGAAGGAAAAAATGTTAAGGGCAGCCAGAGAGAAAGGTCCGGTTACCCACAAAGGGAAGCCCATCAGACTAACAGTGGATCTCTCAGCAGAAACTCTACAAGCCAGAAGAGAGTGGGGACCAATATTCAACATTCTTAAAGGAAAGAATTTTCAACCCAGAATTTCATATCCAGCCAAACTAAGCTTCATAAATGAAGGAGAAATAAAATCCTTACAGACAAGCAAATGCTGAGAGATTTTGTCACCACCAGGCCTGCCTTACAAGAGCTCCTGAAGGAAACACTAAACATGGGAAGGAACAACTTGTACCAGCCACCGCAAAAAGCCCAATTGCAAAGACCATCGATGCTATAAAGAAACTGCATCAATTAACGGGCAAAATAACCAGCGAACATCATAATGACAGGATCAAATTCATACATAACAATATTAACCTTAAATGTAAATGGGCTAAAAGCCGCAATTAAAAGACACAGACTGGCAAATTGGATCAAGACTCAAGACCCATCAGTTTGCTGTATTCAGGAAACCCATCTCATGTGCAAAGACACACATGGGCTCAAAATAAGGGGATGGAGGAAGATCTACCAAGCAAATGGAAAGCAAAAAAAAAAGAGGGGTTGCAATCCTAGTCTCTGATAAAACAGACTTTAAAGCAACAAAGATCAAAGGGACAAAGAAGGCCATTACATAATGGTAAAGGGATCAACTGTACAAGAAGAGCTAACTATCCTAAATATATATCCACCCAATACAAGAGCACCCAGATTCATAAAGCAAGTCCTTAGAGACCTACAAAGAGACTTAGACTCCCACACAATAATAATGGGAGACTTTAACACCCCACTGTCAATATTAGATAGATCAACAAGACAGAAGGTTAACAAGGATATCCAGGACTTGAACTCAGCTCTGCACCAAGCAGACCTAATAGACATCTACAGAACTCTCCACCCTAAATCAACAGAATATACATTATTCTCAGCACCACATCACTCTTATTCCAAAACTCACCACAAAGTTGGGAGTAAAGCACTCCTCAGCAAATGTAAAAGAACGTAAATCACAGCAAACTGTCTCTCAGACTACAGTGCGATCAAATTAGAACTCAGGATTAAGAAACTCACTCAAAACCGCACAACTACATGGAAACTGAACCTTCTCCTGAATGACTACTGGGTAAATAACGAAATGAAGGCAGAAATAGATGTTCTTTGAAACTAATGAGAACAAAGACACAACATACCAGAATCTCTGGGACACGTTTAAAGCAGTGTGTAGAGGGAAATTTATAGCACTAAATGCCCACAAGATAAAGCAGGAAAGATCTAAAATCGACCCCCTAACATCACAATTAAAAGAACTAGAGAAGCAAGAGCAAACAAATTCAAAAGCTAGCAGAAGGCAAGAAATAACTAAGATCAGAGCAGAACTGAAAGAGATAGAGACACAAAAAACCCTTCAAAAAATCAATGAATCCAGGAGCTGGTTTTTTGAAAAGATCAACACAATTGATAGACCGGTAGCAAGACTAGTAAAGAAGAAAAGAGAAAAGAATCAAATAGATGCCATAAAAAATGATAAAGGGGATGTCACCACTGATCCCACAGAAATACAATCAGAGAATACTATAAGCACCTCTACGCAAATAAACTAGAAAATCTGGAAGAAGTGGATAAATTCCTGGATACATACACCCTCCCAAGGCCAAACCAGAAAGAAATTGAATCTCTGAACAGACCAATAATAGGCTCTGAAGTCGAGGCAATAATTAATAGCCTACCAACCAAAAAAAGTCCAGGACCAGACGGATTCACAGCCAAATTCTACCAGAGGTACAGAGGAGCTGGTACCATTCCTTCTGAATCTATTTCAATCAATAGAAAAAGAGGGAACCCAGTATACGTTTTCTGTTGCTGCTATAGCACACAACCATGAATTTAATGGCTTAAAACAATAAAAATATATTCTCTAACAGTTCTGGAGTCCGGAAGTTGGAAATGGGTTTCACTGGACTGAAATCAAAGATGGGCATTATAAAAAAAACCAAACCAAAAAACAAAAACAACCCAACAATCCAGAAAATAAGTGTTGGTGAGCATGCAGAGAAATCAGGACACTTGTGCATTACTGGTGGGAATGTGAAGTGATGGAGCCACTGTGGAGAACAATAAGATGGTTTCTCAAAAAAAATTAAACATAGAATTATCATGTAATAGAGCAAATCCATTTCTGAGTATACACCCAAAAGGAGTGGAAGCAGGGATTCAAGCAGATATTTGTACACCTATGTTCATAATAGCTTTATTCACAATAGCCAAAAGGTGAAAGCAACCCAAGTGTGCATCGACAGATGAATGGATAAACACAATGTGGTATATACATACAATGGAACATCGTTTAGCTTTAAAAAAACAAAGAAAGAAATCCTAACACATGCTACAGCATGAATGAACCTTGGAGGCATTACACTAAGTGAAATAAGCCCATTACAAAAGAACAAATACTGTATGATTCCACTTACATTAGGTAGCTAGAGTAGTTATAGTCACAAAGACAGAAACTAGAGTGGTGGTTGCCAGAGCCTGGAGAAAGAGGAAAATGGAGTGTTACTGTTTAATGGGTACAGAGTTTCAGTTTTAGAAGATAAAAAAGTTCTAGAAATTGATAGCAGTACGGTTGCAGATCAATGTGAATGGACTTAATGCTACTAAACTACACATTTAAAAATGGTTAAAATGGTAAATTTTATGTTATGTGTATTTTAACACAGTAAAAAATAAACAAGAAATCTACAAAATAGTTTCTGCTATTTAAGGTAGCATTTATAGGTTCCAGCAATTAGGACCTGGATATCTTTGGAGGCCATTATTCAGACTACTATAACTACCTATCCATCTTTTTTCCCACTGACTTGAAATGACACCTTTATCACATACTAAATTTCTATATTTAGATCAATTTCTGGACTTTCTATTATTTTTCATTGAGTTGACTCTTTATGCATGTGTGTCAATACACTATTATGATTATTTTCTTATAGAGATGTAGTCTTTCTATGATGCCCAGGCTGCTCTCCAACTACTGTGCTCAAGAAATTCTTCTGCTTTAGCCTCCTGAGTAGCTGGGATTGTAGGTACACACTGCCATGCCCAGCTACAGTACTAAACTATTTTAACATTGTATTTTCATATTTAATAGGTTTAGCCCCCATTCATTATTCTTGTTGTCCAAGATTTTTCTGGATATTCTTGCTTGTTTATTTTCAGTATCAGCTCATCTAATTTCAAAAAAAAAGATTCTATCATTACATTTATTGGGATTTTGAAAAGTTTATTGATAACTTCAGACAGAATTAAAATCTTTCTTATGTTGAATCTTCTTGGCCCAAATCATGGTATGCCTTTTCAGTTGTTTAGGTCTTCTTTTATGTTCTTTAGTAGTGTTTAAAAAGTTCTATTTGGCCCGGTGCAGTGGCTCACACCTGTAATCCCAGTACTTTGGGAGGCCAAGGTGGGCAGATCATGAGGTCAGTAGTTCAAGACCAGCCTGGCCAACATGGTGAAACCCCATCTGTACTGAAAATACAAAAATTAGCTGGGTGTGGTGGCATGCACCTGTAACCCCAGCTACTCAAGAGGCTGAGGCAGGAGAATCACTTGAACCCAGGAAGCAGAGATTGCAGTGAGCCGAGATCATGCCATTGCACTCCAGCCTGGGCGACAGAGTGAGATTCTGTCTCAAAAAAAAAAAAGTTCTATTCGTGTAGATCTTGCCCATTTCTTAAGTTTACTCCTAGCCATTGTAGAGGCAGGGGAATTGTCCCTATTCCTGCTAGAGGTTTGATTTCAGAATCTGATAAATAAATGGACAATAGACAGAGACAGGAGAAAAAGACGTATTCATTTATTACTGTGCACATGTACATGGGAGTCCCACAAATATGAGACTCAAAGAAAAGCCAGATAGCTGAGGGTTAAATAGCACCCTCTTCATAGGAGACAGGGAGATCAGGGGATGTGGACAATTTTGAGAGGTAGTAAATGATTTTCAAGGGAATTGAATAGGTCCAAAGCACAGTCAATAGGAAGTTATTGTAAATGATTCTCTTTGGAAGCTGAATGGGATCAACAAGTTATGGGAAGGAGACAGGAGAATTGCATTGTGAACAAAGGTCACCATATTATGCCGAGTCTCTTAGGTAATCTCTCAGGGAAGTGTTCAGAAGAACAGACGAAAAATCTGTCTGGGTGCAGTGATGACTTTTAGTCTCTTCTCTTCTCTGGAGGTTAATCTTTTCTGGTTATTTGATGATATTTCTAGGGAGGGAGTCTTAAGACAATGGCTTTTTTTTTTTTTAAGTTTTTCTCAGTCAGATAAGGCAACTTCCAGAGAGAGTCCCTTCCTGTACTTGTAGGAGTTGGGAGCAAAAGAAAGTTAGAAAGTCTTTGGTTTTGAGGCAGTTTCTAAAGACTTCCAATTGCCTTTAATTCAAAAGGGCTCAGCATGCCAAAGCACTATACTTTGGGGTAGCATCCTCTGCACCCCAACACTGTTTAACTTTTCTGTTGTTATTGTAAATGGACACTTCTCTTTCATTATATCTTGTTTGTATATGTAAAAACTTTGACTTCTGATTATAAATTTGAATCCCACCACCTTATAGTATGTTCTTTTATATAATAATATATTTCAGTTCATTGTCTTAGTTTTTTTCTGCATAACATTTAATCCCTTAGCAAAATTACACGTTACTACTTCCTTCCCTTCTCTAACTACATTGGATGATACTTGCTGAAAAAATGTTAAATAATAGCAGTGACATTAGACATACTTGTTTTATCCTGTTCAATAATAGGAATGCTTTTAGTACAGCCCCCATACATTTTTGTTCAATATATGCATTTATTTTTATCTCAAGGAAGGAGTCATCTATTGTTTTATTAACAGTTTTTTTGTCAAAAATGATAGCTGTTTATTACTATTTAATTTTTAGCATTTATGGAATTGAACATAGGTGTTTTTCCTCTTTTGACATATAATGATAAATTGTATTAATAGATTTCCAAATATTGTGTCACAGTGTAGTATCCTTTTAATACGCTGCCAGATCATTTGCTAATAGTTTATTTAGAACTTTTGTATTTATATTAGTAAGTGAGATTGGTCTGTATATATCTTTCTTTTTTTTGTTATCAGGTTTTAGAATAATTTTTATGGTAATTTATAAAAACAATTCAAAAACTTTTCTTCTTTTTCTTGCTCTGCAACAGTTTAATGGCATTGGAATTATCTATTTTTATGAGTTTGGTAGGATTCACCAGTGAAATCATCTTGACCTGGTATGATCCCTAATGGTTCCTTCCAATTTTTCTATTTATTTCCTGTGTTTTTTGCTTTCTGAATATTAATGTTGTGCTTATCAACATAATAATGTCCCCTTCTTTGTTTTGTTTAAAGCTCCTAACCTTACTTTGATCTTTTCTGGTACTGCCATCCAAACCCCTACTTTCTTTGTATTGGCATTTGATCAATATACCTTTGATCATCCTATTTTCAACCTTTGCAAATTGGTTTGGTTTAGATGTGTCTAATGTAATGATGAGCTAGTGTTTACTGAGCTTTTATTATGTGATAGGCACCATTCTAAATATGCTATGTATATTAACTCACTAATTCTTTCCAATAATTCTGTGAGTTAAATTTAGTTCACTCTTCATTTTATTAAGAAGGAAACTGGGCACTGACTTATTAAGTAAGCTGCCCCAAATCACATACATTTAAATCCAGGCAGGCTGGTTTCACAACTGTTAGTAAATTATTCTTTGTAGCGCCTCATATCCAGGATACAGTTAAGGGTTTTTAAAATCCAGTTACATTTTCTTAAATGGATAACTTTAGCTCATTTTTACCTATTGGGATGACAGTTATATTTGGGTTTAGTTTTGCCATATTTTGTTATGCTTTCTGTTTTATCGTTTTAAGATAATCCTTCACGATTTCCTTTCCATGTATGTTTGTATGTGTAATACTTCTGGTTGCTCAAAAGGCTTATGTCTTTGTTTTAGTATTATCGTTATGCACTGTAATTTTATATAAAATATTTATATATATAAGATATTGTATATTATGTGTGTGTGTATGTATATGTAATCCTCTGTTTCTTCAGGCAGTATTTAGTAGCTTCTTATTCAAGCAGAAACAGGCTGATTCACCAAAAGCATATTTTCCCAAAGCTAATTCACTGAACAGATTCACCAAAAGCCAATTTGCTTTATGGCCAGTTTGCAGAATGACTTGTAGAAAATTGACCGGAAGCCACTCTGAGTAATGGCAAAATTTGCATATTTCCTTTCTCCTTTCTCACTTTCTACCCCTCAACCACCTATTTTATTTGATTGTGTTATTTTTCTTAGTGTTTTTGTTTATGCCTTAAAGTAAAATTATATCTGCATTACTCATTTATCTTTTTACCCTGGTTATAAAAGATAGAAAAATCTGCATATTTATCTTTCATCTTCTTCCCTGCTTCCCCCGACTTTCAGTTTTTTAATTTATACTTTGTCATAATTTATAACATTTATCATCTGTTCTGGACCATTTTCCTCACAATTCACTTTAGTTTCACCAACTAAATTAAATGTTTTCTGGCAATCCCTTGGCTATAGTTTCTTCACTTGTAATTTGATTGGCTGTAGTTTGACCTCATCAAGGAGCTCATGGGATCATTATTCCTTGAGTTCTTGTACATTAAAAAAATATATTTGTTGTTGCCTTTACACTTGTAAAACAGTTTAAAAAGAAAGAAAACTTTAGGATGACAATTTGTTTCTTAAACATTTTACAAGTACTCTTCCACCTCCTTTTAGGATTGAATGTTGATTTGAAGAGGTTTAAAGTAATGTGAAGTGACTTAAATATTCTGACTAATACTCGTAGTATTCACTCTTTTGTCAAATGTTAATTTTTGCCTGTCCTATTCATCTCCACTCCCAATTCCTATTACCGCAAGGCAGCAACTTTCAATGCTCTTAGATATTTATTTTGGTGTGTGTCTATGTCCTAATAAGTGATGCTTTTTCAAAATTTTTCAGTTAAAGATATTAACCGTTGATTTCTTTCAATGGAGGACTTAGATCTTTTACAATTCAACCCACATCATCCGTGCATACACACATACGTACAACTACACACTTCCCCTCTTTTTCCCTTCCTCAACGTTTGGAGTTAAATCAATTTGTAGTGGCTTTATCATGACTATATAACTACTATTCATTCACCACTGAGCTCTATGGTATTGTATGATCATATTTCCTTTCTTGTGCAACTTTTTGGGTTTTTCATTTTTTTGTTTGTTTTCTGAAGTTAAAAATTGGCTCCTCTATGTTTGTGTATTTTTTTGTGTGTGTAGCAGTCCCAAAGTCTTAAAAAAGTCTTATAAGAATTTAAAACTTCCCTAAAATATGTTCAAACACATCAAGTACTCTAAAATCTTCATTTTCTTCTTGAAATGTCTTTCCTGTGTCCCTGTGTCCTTCTGCTCTATTCTGAGCTGTGTGATTTCAAGGCTTTGCTCAGCTCTCAACCTAGAACTTCCCCTTATCCACATCCTAGGAGTTTCCTTTCCCATCTGGAGTTCTTGCTACCTGCACATCTTCTTCATTTTTGATTATGTGCTTATTTTACAAAGTCACATCTCCAATTAGCCTTCTGAGAAAGTGTGCTTGGGAGGAAAAACTCTTGAGACCTTGCATGTCTCAAATTATTTTTGTTCCACCCTCACAATTTATCATTTGGCTGAATCTGGAATTATATGTTGGAAGTAATTGCATCAAAATTTTTGAGAAATTGCTTCATTGTCTTCTAGCACTAATATTGTAAAGTTTTTGACCAGTCTGATTCTCAAAGCATTTGTTTGTTTTCTCTTTAAGAAACTCTTTGTTATCTTTGATCTAGACATTTTCAACAACCTACCTCAGGGAAGATCATTTTTCCACTCAGTGTGCTGGCATTCACTCGACTCTTTCAATCTAGATAATCTACTTTTAATGGGAAAAACTGCAATTACTTTCCACCAAGCTAATACTTCAATAATAAGAAAATTTTTATTATTTAATACTTTCCTTTCATTTTCTTTTTTCTTCTAAATCTAAATATTTGGATGTGAACTCTTGACAATCTATTAATTTTCTTTTCTTTCTTTTTTTTCCTTTGGAGACAAGGTCTCGCTCTGTTGCCCAGGCAGGAGTGGTGCAGTAGGGCAATCATGGTTCACTGCAGCCTTGGCTGCATGGGCTCAAGCTATCCTCCCACCTCAGCCTCCCAAGTTGCTGGTGTGTGCCACCATGCCCAGCTAATCTATTAATTTTTGTTTGGAAATTTTAATTTGTGCTGACAATGAATTTAGAGAATTTCTTTTTTGAATGTTTCATGTGTAAATATAGACGATCTCTGACTTACAATGGTTCGACTTACAATTTTTCAACTTTATGATGATGCAAAAGTGATACACATTCAGTAGCAACCTTACTTTGAATTTCAATTTTTTCCTAGGGTAGCAATACTCAGTATGATCCTCTAGTGATGCTAGGCAGTGGCAGTGAGCAGCAGTTTCCAAACATCCATGCAATCATGAGAGTAAACAACTGATACTCCAAAGGGTATTGTGTTGCCAGTGATTTTTGGATACTGTGTTTTGTGTTTTTGCATCCCATCATGTCTACAAAATGTCCAACTGTGTCTCCTCCTTCCAGTAAGAAGAAAAAGAGTATGTTTAAAGTACGGTAGGTGAAGCAATGATGTTCAGTAGGTTAGGCATACTAAATGCATTTTTAACTTGTAATATTTTCAACTTACCATGAGTTTATTGGGATATAACCCCATCATAAGTAGAGGAACATCTGTATACATGTGCATGTTCTCGTTTTATGGATGTAATATGTTATATTTCTGAGTTATTACTTTTCTTAAAGTTTTCTGCTGCTCCTTTCATTTTCTATTTCCACAATTGTTTTTCTTCATTTTGTCTGTCTTTTGTGTTAGAGACTTTCTTCAAATGTTAGTGAGCATTGGTTGTCAACTCATATTTAAGAGTGAGGAACTGAAAAGTGAATTGGAACTCAGTATGCATTGATGGGGCTTGGAAACTGGGAGCTATTAAGAGAGACGTGGTCCTTTCTTTGGTGGTCTTTTCCCTTGTAACCTGTCATTTCTTTTTTAAAAACCTTTTATTTTAGATTCAGGAGTTCATGCGCAGGTTTGTTACGTAAGTAAACTTGTGTTTGTTGTATAGATTATTTCATCTCCCAAGTGCTAAGCCCCAAGTACTACTCAATAGTTATTTTTTTTCTGATCATCTCCCTCCTCCCAACCTCCACCCTCATGTAGACCCCAGTGTCTGTTGTTCCCTTCTTTATGACCATGAGTTCTCATCATTTAGCTCCCACCGATAAGGGAGAACATACAGTATTTCAGTCACTTCCACCTGAGAGAAACTTCTCAGCTGTGAGTTGAGATTGGGCAAGGATTAAGCATATTTGCTACAGTTCTGGGACATGAGAAGAGAAAGTTGAAGGAGTGGTTCTCACCTCTCAGTAAGTAAACTTATGTTACTCTTACCCACAAGGTATTCATGATGTCCTCAAGTGCAGAGTTAGTCTGAATGGTTCAGGTTCTCCAGCAAGTAATATCCAGAGATCTGCTGAGGCTCAGGAGAGGAAGTCTCATGGCTATTTGGTGTAGGGAAGGGATGAAGGGGTTTAACTGATTTTTAAAAATACCTACAATCAGAACCTGACCTGCTTTTCTGTCTTCAGAGCTACCAGATACCTTTAATATCTGAGTTAGGATGAGAGCAATCATTTTGTTTCTGTTTCTAAGGAGCGTCACATGCATACTGGCCTAAGTTTCAGCCTTCTCTGGTCTGCTGTGTCAATTACCACCTGCTCTCCATTTTCAAAATGTTGTTGACATATGCTATTCTTTTCTCCAATTCTCTTCGTGTGTGTGTGTGTGTGTGTGTGTGTGTGTGTTTCTTTTAATTTCTATACCACCCTTTCAGTAGAGTTTTGAAAAGGAATGGAGGTAAATGCATAATTCCATCTATTACAGCCATGAAAACACACTTCTAAGATGTCTTGCTGCAGGAAACATAATTGACAAAGTGCCTCAGCTGTTAGGCTCTGAAACCCAACACTCCTACTCAATGACAAAGTGTGGCAGGGATATGAAGGCAAGACTATTCCTAGGAGATGTGATGCTCCTGTAATGGACAGTGTTGGCCAGAGGATTCTCCAATGGTTTTGTCAAAATTTTCTCAGAAATGCATTACAGTCAAAGACCTTCCTTCCTTCCTCCCTCCCTCTCCCCCTCTCCATCCTTCCCTTTTCCTTCCTTCCTTCCTTCCTTCCTTCCCTCCCAGGGATCACAACCATATCATGGTCTGATACTTTTTCCTAAGGCAAAAATTGATGAAAATAGCCAGTAACTATTATAAAGTGTGTGCCTTTTCAGTCTTTTGATTTACGTCTTATTTTATTTCTGGGACCTTAAGCTATATCCATGCTTCTGTTCAATTATGTGTTGATTTTCTTTAGGGATATCCATTATGCATATTTAATCTTCATTTCTATCTCTAGATTTATCATTTTTCTTTAATCTTATTTATTTTTGAAATCTTCTCCTTTATATGTTATGCTTTCAGTAGTAACTATTCTCCTTTATCCTACTTTAACTCTCATTTTGAATGAGATTTTACTTCTCTTTTCCACCCATCTTTGATTTTTTTCTCTTTTCTCAGCACATTTCCTCCCAAATTCTTTAGATGTACTTTGAGTCATTGTTTTATATAAATAATTCTTTAATTAAATGTTTTAAATTCATGGCAATATATTTGGTAATACTTTTCTTCTGGTTCATAACAAAATTCTTCTGGGATATATTCTTCATCTGCCATTTGTACTATTTGTTTTCCCCATTCCTTCAACAGTTTTTTCTTTTCTTTTTCTTTTTTTTATTTTGAAGTAATTCCATAGATTCAGTGTGGTTACTTTGTGGTAATACTCAACTTTGAATGAAGGAAATTCCTTATGAATTGGGTATTTGCACGTTGCTCATAGCACAGCGGCAGTGCCGCGAGTTCTGATTTGAAATTACAGCTCTGCCACATAATAGCTGCATGACTCTATTTCTGCAGTAAAGGGCTAATCATAATAGCATTTATCTCATTGAGTGCTGTGATGGCTAATACAGGAGGTCAATCCATGAAAAGGCATGTAGATAATGTATGTACTTGTGGCATTGTAAGAATATGATAAATACTACCATTTTAAAAGTCATCTCAGAGTGTCTATTTGCACTTCCACTTTATCTTGACTGTATCTGGCATTTCTTCCTCCCTTCCTACAGCTCAAAGTTACATCCACCTACTAAAGTTGTGGGAGATAAAGTTAATATTTCTGGTTTTTCTTTCTCCTTGTTTTTGAATGATTTCTGATAGGAAAAAGGAGTTGTGATGGGGGGGCAATCCTGTCTTTATTCACCATTTCTAAATATCAACCAGGACTTGACACTTAAATTAAGGCATGAAGGATAAGTGGGAATAAAGTAACTGAGGTAGGGACAGGTAGGGGAACACACTAGAAGAGGAAAATGCATGTGGCTCCTGTGACATGGGAAGGAGTTGTGAAATTTGAAGCACTGAGATGATTGCATGGCTGTAATATAAGGAGGGAAAGGGAGAATGGGATAAGATGAGGCTGGTAAGTAGGCAGCCATTCACATGGTTTTCCATCAACACTGCGCCCCTCAGTGCAGCTAAACACAGTACTTAAGGCAACTGGTTTTATGCTCCTCAATTTTTGGTTGAGTAAGGAAGGACTCATGGAGAGGAAATGGGACAGACTTTGAGTCACCTTTGGGGCTGGGTTTCAAGCCCAAACTTTAAAATTTATCAATTATCTCTTCTTAAAGAAAAGATTGATCACTGCCACTTTATTGTATGATAATCCAGGTTACCTCTGACAATGTCTATATTGCAAACATTCCTATATCCATTTATGGAGTAAAACATTCCTAGGTTTTTTATTCCAATTTAAAAATAAAATCATAAATATATTTTGCTTTTAATTTTTGTAGCTTTTTGCTTATAAAAAACATTACACTGCTATTAACAGAATTCTAAAGGAAAGAAAAAAAACTTTAACCACAAGCACACCCAAGCCAACATATCAAACTGTTTCTATATTTATTCATGTTTTCTTATGAATATATTTTAGAATAATTGCAGAACAGTAAATATTTAAATAAATAATAAAACTAAATTCAGAGGAGTTACTGTAAAAGTGGTTATTTGTGTTCTGGTGATCTAAGCTAGTTTATATGGTTTTATAGAAAGTCAAATTGGAATGTCTTTAAATAATTTGCAGACTGGCACACTAACATTTAACCCACTATCTAGTTTGATTGTGAAGTATAATCTTAGGTACCATTGTCTCTATATTTGATCCCTCTGGCACCACAATCTGAAAGTAGTAAAGTAGAATGACGATTGAAGTTTTTGTTTGTTTAGTTTTGGTTTTAACAGGAACTTAATATCACAAAAGTGTAATTTAAGTAAGATTGATCTGATACCAGGTGGTATGTGAGAGACTAGAAACAGGAAGATAAGTAGGAAGCTATTTCAAATAACCCAAGCATGAGGTAACAAAGGAAACATTACAGTAGTTGAAGTGGAAATACAAAGGATACTTGGGTACATGATAGAAACAAGAAACTCAGAGGGGAAGTGATTTGCAGGAAATGATGACAAGCCTGTTTCAAATATGTCAGATTTGGGACACCCAAGTAGATACTTTTGAAAATAGAGCTACGAAACTAGAGCACAGGTAAGATGCCATGTTAGACACGCTCTTTTGGTGATCTTCATAGTGAAGAGTTGAGGCTAACAAAGTAGATGAGGTCTCTAAGGCACTACTATGATTCAAGAAGAGGTGAAAGATAAAAAAGACATCAACCAGGATGAAAACTAACAGGCCTATTGTATTTAGGAGATTATTTAATAATCAAATGGCAGGTAACAAGAGATGTCATGTATACAACTTATTTGAAGTATTTGGAAGAAATAGAAGAGACATGGAGGAACTAGCAAAGCCATGTGTATTAATGTTTTCTTCTCCACATTAAAGAATATCGATGCAGGAAAAGTTCAAAGAGTAAAAATATGAATAAAGGAAGAATAAAGAGGAGAAAACTGTACCTCAGTGTTAAATGAATTGAATAAAATCTAGCGGAGTGGACCCCAAAGCTATTTTGGCAGTAAACAAACAGGAAAAAAAGTGCAATCTTCTGACATAAATGTTAACAGATCCGCCAAGGAATGAAAATGAGTATCAAGGAAAGAATAATATAGCACTCATTCTAGCCCAGTGGGTCTCAACCAGGACTGATTTGTTGCCACTCAAGGGACATTTGGCAATGTCTGGAGACATATTTTGTTCTTACAAGTGGGGCATATTCTACTAGTAGGTAGAGGCCAGGGATGTTGTTAAATAACCAACATTACTCAGGGCAAAAACAAGGAAGTATCTGAACCAAAAAGTCAATAGCCTCAAAGTTGAGAAACCTTGATCTAACCCATTCAACACGTCAGAAACAGTACTGGTAAGTCAACAAATCCTGAGAGTTTCCACTGATACTGTAAGAGTGGGACAGAAGATTGGTTGAATTTCGTACTTTACCTCTCCCTTTGAAAAACTATTTTATGTTAGAATGCATGCATGTACGAAAGTTACACAGCAAGAAGTAGGTAAAACAAAGTACAGTGTCACCTTGAACATGGGTTTGAACTATGTGGGTCTGCTTATACAGAAATATTCTTCTTCCTCTGTCTTCTCTGAAACACAGCAAGACCAACACTCTTCTTCCTCCTCAGCCTAATCCATGGGAAATGATGGGGATAAAGGCCTTTATCATGATCCACTTCCACTTAATGAACAGTAAATATGTTTTCTGTCCTTTATGATTTTCTTAATCACATTTTCTTTTCTTTAGCTATATATATATATAGATATAAATATAACATATATATAATATGTATAACATAAAAATATGTTAATCAATGGTTTATGTTATCAGTAAGGCTTTAAGGTTTCTGGTCAACTGTAGGATATTAGTAGTTAAGTTTGGGGGAGTCAAATGTTATGTGCAGATTTTTGACAGCACAGGGGGCTGGCATCCTTAACTCCCACATTGTTAAAGAGTCAACAGTAATAAAATAACAAGAAGAGACTCTCTCAGACGTAAGTTCTCACGTAGAGAAATATGCAAGGGTATCTTCCAATATGAAAGCTAGGAACAAAGTTTAAAGACAAAACAAACTACAGTTTCTCTAATTAAGGCAATTCACAATTGCACAGAGCTCTCCTGCTACCATGTTTCTATAACATCAGGTTATAGAAAAGTGGATTGAACTCAATATCCAGCTCTCACATTGTTGCTGAAAAAGGAAGACACAGGACAATTTGGAGTAGACAACCTTCTCCCTATTCATCCCACTTCACAGCTAAAATTTCCAGACATTATGTACAAAACAAACAAAACATAATGCTGAAACATGGAAAGAAGAGAAACAACTGAATAGGGATTTTGAAACCTGAAAAAAGACAGAGAGGTGAGTTCCCTGGGTTTCTTTTTTCTTCATGTATCCCAGACTGGGTTAGGGAGAAACTGGCAACTGAGAAATCACAATGGGCACAGACAGAGACAAACAATAAACAACAAGAAAAGGTGACTCTGTCTAGTCAAAGGATGGTGAAAGGGACAGTTTAGTAAGACAGAAAACTTTCAGACAATAACTAACTCCTCTAACCCAACCAAACATTCTGAAAAAAACTGCAGCTTCATGGCTAGCACATCAGCAAAAGCTGAGTCAGGACCCTGAACTTTCACACAGCAAGGAGCCACACCCTACCACAAGGGGTGTCAGTAGAGACCAAATTGGGAGCCTAAAACTTCCAAACTAACCTAGTAACAATGAGGCATTCCTCCCCTTTCCCACCAGCATGATGTCAGAGAAGGCCAAGTGAGAAGCCCAACTTTCACCAACTTCCAATGGTAAAAAAATCCCACAACTCAGTGTCAGCAGAGACCATGTGGGGAAAAGTAACAAGGTGTCCTTCACCCTCCCAGTCAGGGTGGAAAGCCTAGTGGGAAGTTTGCACTTCCAACACTGCCAGCACTAATGAGGATCCCTTCCGTCTCCCTCTGGCATGTTGCGTGGGGGATTTATACTTCTCCCACCTGACAGAAACAAGGTACCATCTCCCTTCTCCCACCAGTGGAGTGTCACAGGAGGTCTGTTGAAACAGAAAACTTAAATAATATCCAAAGTGTCATAACATAATACCAAAAGTGTCCAAGACACAATCAAGAATCATTCGTCATATCAGGAACCAAGAAAATCTCAAGTTGAATAAGAAAAGACAACCAGCAGACACCAATGCAGATGTTGGAATTAGCTGACAAGGAGTTTAAAGCAGTCATCATAAAAATACTTCAACAAGAAATTATGAACATGTTTGAAACACAAAAGGAAGCCTTGGCAAAGAAATAGAAGATATAAAGAAGAATCAAATAAAAATTTTAGAACCGAAAAGTAAAATAACCAAAATTTAAAAGCTCATTGGATTGGCTCAACAGAAGAATGAATAGGACAAGAGAAAGAACCAGTAAACTTTAAGACAGTACAATAGAAATTACTCAATCTAAAAAGTAAAGAGTAAATAGACTGAAAACAAACAAAGAGAGCTTCAGGGACATATTGGACTCTAACAAAAGATCTAAAATTTGTGTCATTGGAGTCCTAAAAGAATTGGTGAAAAAGGGTGGGGCTGAAAAAAGTATTCAAAGCAGTAATAGCTGAAAATTCCTGAAAGACATAAACTTTCAGATTCAGAAAGCTGAGAGAAACTTAAGCAATATAAAATGAAAGATTCATACTAAGACACAACACAGTGAAATTTCTGAAAACTAAAGACAAAGAAAAAAGTCTTGAAGTTAGCAAGAAAGAAACACCTTACCTGTAGGGGAAAAATAACTTGAAAAAGAGTGATTTCTCATTAGAAATCATAGAGACTAGAAAGAAATAGAATACCATTTTAAATGCTAAAAGAAAAAACTATCAACTGAGAATTATTTGTCCATAAAAATATACTTCAGGATTAAAGAAGAATTCAAGACATTCTCAGATTCAGAAAACCAAGAGAATTTGTCACCAGCAGACCTACTCAAAAGAATGGCAAAATGAAATTCTTGAAACAAATGAACAACAACAACAATAAAACGAAAAAAGGAGGAATCTCAGGACACCAGAAATGAAGACAGAACAATAGAAAGAGTAAAGATATGGGTAAATACAATTGGCTTTCTTTCTCCCCTTGAATTTTCTAAATTATGTTTGGTGGAAGCAAAAGGAAGATACAATTCTCAAATAAAATAAAAAAGAAATAAGGAACTCACCACCAGAATAAGTAGGAGATCTGGGAAAAGCTTCCCAACTTATGTAGAAACAAGGTTAACAAAACACAAAATGAGATGAAAAAACACCACAACCATGCAAGTACTCTACAGGGTGAAAAAGAAGAAAGGGATATTTATTCAAAGTAGAGATGAAGAATCCAATTTCGATGAAAATATGACTCGTAAAACAGAAGGTAATTTTCTACGAGTATTTCATGATGTGAGAACATGGATACAATAGAACAAGAATGCAAGTTCCAGTGAGAAGCACTAGACAAACTGAAAGTGGAGATTGAAAGCTAAGGATTGAAGACAACACTATTTCAAAATCAAGAAACCATAAACTTCAAGGAATAGCAAATATATGACTAAAGTATAGAAAATACTTGTGTTAACTCTATGTTATCACAACATGTTATGGGCTGAATTGTGTCCACCCCCACCGCCAAATTCATACATTGAAGCTCTAACTCCCAGTACCTTAAAATGTGATATATTTAAGGATAGGGGCTTTAGGCTGAAAAATTTCCTATGCTCACTACCTGGGTTATTGGATCAATTATATTCCAAACCTCAACATCACACAATATACCCATGCAACAAACCTATACATGTACCTCCTGAATCTAAAATAAAAGTTTACACACACCCCTTTAAAGAAGTAATTAAGCTAAAATAAGGTCAGAGGGGTAAGGCCCTAATCCAGTAGAACTCATGCCCTTATAAGAAGAAGAAGAGACACTAGGAATGCACATGCACAGAGAAAGAGTCATGTGAGGACACAGCAAGAAAGTGGCCTCTACAAGCCAAGGAGAGAGACCTCAGGAGAAATCCATCCTGCCAGCACCTTGATCTTGGAATTTCAGCCTTCAGAACTGTGGGAAAATAAATTTGTATTGTCTAAGCCACTCAGTTTGTGGTATTTTTTTATGGCAGCCCTAGCAAAGTGATACACAGAGAGAAAAGTTTTTAAAAGAAAAAGAAATTATAGAGAAAAATAATAGATATGGAAGACAGACAAAGATGATGCAACATACGAGATTTTCTAAAGTAGACAATACTACAAATAAATAGAGAAGGTATATAATATAGCATACCACATTTTCTTTGAAATAGAAGACATTAATAACCAGATTGAAAGGGTACAACATATTATAGCCAAAACTGATATAGAAAAATCAACATTGAATCAATTATGACATTACAAAAAATTATTTAGGGATTCAAACAGAAAATCTAAATCACCTGAAAGTAATGCAGCCAATTAAGCTGGAATAGTTAAGCTGGTGACTTTTCAAGCTTAATTGGTTCCATTACTGAGGTAATACTCTTTTGACAGCTCTAGTTGATTGTCTCAAGTGTTAGGAGGTCTTTCCACTCTGGCTGGTGGAAAGATGTATTATTCCCAAACCCATGTGATCTCCAAGGATTGTTCCACCTGCTCTTTTCTAGTAATTATTTCCTTGACTTTACAGTTTCCTCAACGTATGCAATGATGAGGTAAAGATTCAAGGGGAACCCTCTATAGATCTTCGGAACTCTTTGTCTTTGAACATTTTCCCTCTCTGTGACTCCATTCCATGAATTGCACACACCTTAGCCCCTTTAAAATCTGAACTCTGACTTCTCATCTCAGAGAGACTACCGGGCTCCTTTTTGGTTTACATTACCTGTTCCGAGGCTTAGAAATTCTCTTTAGAAGTTCCCTGGGACAAACATAGGGCTTACATTACTTGTTTTCCTTCCCTCAGAAATCACTTTCCTGCAATGTTTGTTGTTCCATGCATTAAAATTATTGTTCAATAGATTTCATTCCATTCTTTACTTCTTTAAGACAGGAGGACATATCTTGTCCCTGGTATTTCATATGGGCTAGAAGTAGAAGTCCCAAACTTCTTGTCTTTCACCCCATCAAACTTTAAGGTTTTTCTTAGGAAATAATATTTATTTTGGCAGAGAAACATCTACCTAAAGTTCATCAATTCCTTCAATTTCATTTTTTGTATTGTCTATGGATTTCAAATGACAATAAATTCAATATTTTTAATATTGAATTTAAAAAGTAGTTTGAATATAAAAAGTTGTTTGATTTTTGAAGAGTTATTATCTATTTATTATTTTTTCTTTCCATGTGCAAATAAAAAGAGATGTCTGAAATGAACACATATGCTAATGATAGTAATTTTAGGTGATAGAATTTTGTGCTTCTTTTAACTTTTTTTTTCTAGTTGGATATTCATATGTCCACTTTTTAAAAAAAAAGTCAAAACATCTTGTGATATTTTTGAGGTGAATGGAAAGAAGAATAGGGAAAATGTGGGAGCAGTTTTCTCAAGGATACTGAAAACTTGGGGAAAAGTAACTTCCAAGGAGGAAGAATACCTTTCTCTCTGAAATAAAAAGACAAAAAGGTTATTTTAGAGGTTAAAAAAATAAAGACACGCTCAGAGACAGATGCAGCTTCATAGCAGATGTTCAGATGACCTCCATCATTTTAAAAAAGTAAGAAATGAAGTCATTTTAAGTGGAACCATTCTTTCATAAAAAACGCATCCCCCCAAAAAAAAAGAACTTCAAGTTTTGAGGCAATTGAGCTTTTTGAACTGAGCATTAATTATGTCAGTTTTCTGACTCAATTATTCCTTGCCTAGATTATAATGTAGTTGAATAAAGTAGGAGGGATGAAAAGACAAGTGAGTGAGTGGGGACATAGTGAAATGAAGGGGAACAAATAATAATATAGTAGTAGTACAGATTGAGCACCTCTTAGCTGAAATCATCGGGACCAGAAGTATTTCAGATTTTGGAGTACTTTCACTACCCTATAGGTGCTATGCAGGCCTTTTTTTTTTTTTTTTTTAACATTTTCAACACTATATTTACCCCCATAGAGCAGAGAACAAGCAATAAAAACACAGTAAATAATGCACAGTGGTTACCACTGCTACTACTACAGGTTGAGCATCCCCAATGTGAAAATCCAAAATCCAAAATGCTCCAAAGTTTGAAACTTCCTGAGCATTGATAAGATGTCACAAGTGCAAAATTCCACACTTGATCTCATGTGACAGTTGTCAGTCAAAATACAGGTGCACAACACAGTTTATTCATCATCCCCAAGGGATAAAAGGACTTCCTAGCCCCCTTCAGCTGCAATATACGCTATCCATGCATGCCCAGATTCCCCCATGTGCTTGCTTAAGCTGTAGTAGTAGTAGCAGTAGTGTAGTTACCATTTATTGGATGCCTACTACGGGCCAAATGGATAAATGCTTTCCATGAGTTACTTCATTTGGTACTGTTAACAACTCACTTTTAGAGAGACTAAGATACCTGCCCACGATCACACAGCTAGCCAATGACATTATCAGAATCTGAACCCAGCCTATCTGACAAAGAAGGGTAAGTTTTGGTTTCTAAATAAGAAATTTGATTTATCTTTCCTTCACATAGTGATTCTTCAAATAGAGAGCTACCTTTTAATGGTTTTAACTACCTTATTGAGATTTTTGTTTTCTTAGATATACTAAAAGAACACATTCAAATGCCCTCCAAATGTTCTCTTCAGGATGAAAATTGAGTTTCCTCTATCTTGTTTCTTGCCTCTTATGTTACATTCATTTTTGCAAACTCAATTTCTTCCCAAATCATTGAAACGGCACCTTTTAGCCCAGCACAGATAAAGTATCCATCTTTATCTCCTCCTGTTTGGTAATGTAACACCCAGATGTGGATCCAAGACTTCAGTTTCAGTGCTGACACATTCTCTCTTCGTCCTTGGCCAATTTTATTGCTTCTATGTCCTTACATGTTTAAAGCTAGCAGTGACAACAGCATTTTAGAATACTCAAGGCCTAGTAAATTTACTTTTAAAGTATTAGAAAGGTCCGTGACAAAACATTGAATAGAACTGTTGAGTATTAATTAATTAACATTTTATTGCTTCAGAATAAGAGAAATTTGTTGATATATTTGAATAATTCAAATTTCTATGAATAATTCACTAGCCTATATAATACCCAACAATCCACTCCAATGTTAAAGGAACAAAAGTTGTTATGCTCACTGACACAGTATGACTCAGAATATGGCTAAAGGCAGTAAAATCCAGCAACTAAAGTGTACTGGTTCTTGTTAATATATTTTCTCAACTGCTGCCTAAATTGTTTTTCATTTGGTCTAATTTTTTGCAGGTACTGGACTGGAACCTGGGGTTACAATTCCAACTCATCCACAGTCAAGCAAATTCAAAAGACTTCGAAAGTGCATATCGTTCTTTAGATTTATGTTTAATGAAAAATAGCAAGCAAATATGCCCATTGGTGCCCATCCTGTGGTCAAAGCTAATGGATCTGAAAGTTGGAGACACAACAAGATTAATTCAGTTTCTTGGACAGAGAAAACAAAATGTACATTTCCTTTTTGAAATCGGAGCACTTCACATGTTTTGGCTTCTGATCTTCAGTTTGTTTACTAGAAATAATTCTATTTAGGTGGATTTTCTTAGATGTGAAAGAGAAAAATTTAACCCTTCCAGGCCTGACTATAATAAATACAGAGACTGCATAAGAATATGTGATAATGGGGGGGAGGGGGTGGAGCCAAGATGGCCAAATAGGAACAGCTCCAGTCTACAGCTCCCAGCATGAGCGACACAGAAGACGGGTGATTTCGGCATTTCCAACTTAGGTACCGGGTTCATCTCACTGGGGAGTGCTGGACAGTGGGGGCAGGACAGTGGGTACAGTGCACCATGCGTGAGCTGAAGCAGGGCGAGGCATCGCCTCACCCAGGAAGCGCATGGGGTCAGGAATTCCCTTTCCTAGTCAAAGAAAGGGGTGACAGACGGCACCTGGAAAATCGGGTCACTCCCACCCTACTACTGCGCTTTTCCAATGGGCTCACCAAATGGCACACCAGGAGATTATATCCTGCACCTGGCTTGGAGGGTCCTATGCCCATGGAGCCTCGCTCATTGCTAGCACAGCAGTCTGAGATCAAACTGCAAGGTGGCAGTGAGGCTTGGGGAAAGGAGCTCACCATTGCCCAAGCTTGAGTAGGTAAACAAAGCGGCTGGGAAGCTCGATCTGGTTGGAGCCCACCACAGCTCAAGGAGGCCTGCCTGCCTCTGTAGGCTCCGCCTCTCAGGGCAGGGCACAGACAAACAAAAGATAGCAATAACTTCTGCAGACTTAAATGTCCCTGTCTGACAGCTTTGAAGAGTAGTGGTTCTCCCAGCACGCAGCTTGAGATCTGAGAATGGGCAGACTGCCTCTTCAAGTGGGTCCCTGACCCCCGAGTAGCCTGACTGGGAGGCACCCCCCAGTAGGGGCAGACTGACACCTCACACGGCCGGGTACTCCTCTGAGACAAAACTTCCAGAGGAACAATCAGGCAGCAGCATTTGCAGTTCACCAATATCTGCTGTTCTGCAGCCACTGCTGCTGATATCCAGGCAAACAGGGTCTGGAGTGGACCTCCAGCAAAATCCAACAAACCTGCAGCTGAGGGTCCTGTCTGTTAGAAGGAAAACAAACAAACAGAAAGGACATCCACACCAAAAACCCATCTGTATGTCACCATCATCAAAGACCAAAGGTAGATAAAACCACAAAGATGGGGAAAAAACAGAGCAGAAAAACCGTAAACTCTAAAAATCAGAGCGTCTCTTCTCCTCCAAAGGAACGCAGCTCCTCACCAACAATGGAACAAAGCTGGACGGAGAATGACTTTGACAAGTTGAGAGAAGAAGGCTTCAGAAGATCAAACTACTCTGAGCAAAAGGAGGAAGTTCGAACCAATGGCGAAGAAGTTAAAAACTTTGAAAAAAAATTAGACGAATGGATAACTAGAATAACCAATGCAGAGAAGTCCTTAAAGGACCTGATGGAGCTGAAAACCATGGCACGAGAACTATGTGACAAATCACAAGACTCAGTAACTGACGTGAGCAACTGGAAGAAAGGATATCAACGATGGAAGATGAAATGAATGAAATGAAGCGTGAAGAGAAATTTAGAGAAAAAAGAATAAAAAGAAACAAACAAAGCCGCCAAGAAATATGCAACTATGTGAAAAGACCAAATCTACGTCTGATTGGTGTACCTGAGAGTGACGGGGAGAATGGAAAGAAGTTGGAAAATACTCTGCAGGATATTATCCAGGAGAACTTCCCCAATATAGCAAGGCAGGCCAACATTCAAATTCAGGAAATACAGAGAACGCCACAAAGATACTCCTCGAGAAGAGCAACTCCAAAACACATAATTGTCAGATTCACCAAAGTTGAAATGAAGGAAAAAATGTTAAGGGCAGCCAGAGAGAAAAGTCAGGTTACCCACAAAGGGAAGCCCATCAGACTAACAGTGGATCTCTCAGCAGAAACTCTACAAGCCAGAAGAGAGTGGGGGCCAATATTCAACATTCTTAAAGAAAAGAATTTTCAACCCAGAATTTCATATCCAGCCAAACTAAGCTTCATAAGTGAAGGAGAAATAAAATCCTTTACAGACAAGCAAATGCTGAGAGATTTTGTCACCACCCACGCCTGCCCTAAAAGAGCTCCTGAAGTAAGCACTAAACATGGAAAGGAACAACCGGTACCAACCACTGCAAAAACATGCCAAATTGTAAAGACCATCAAGGCTAGGAAGAGACTGCATCAACTAACAAGCAAAATAACCAGCTAACATCATAATGACAGGAACAAATTCACACATAACAATACTAACCTTAAATGTAAATGGGCTAAATGCTCCAATTAAAAGGCACAGACTGGCAAATTGGATAAAGAGTCAAGACCCATCAGTTTGCTGTATTCAGGAAACCCATCTCACGTGCAGAGACACACATAGACTCAAAATAAAGTGATGGAGGAAGATCTACCAAGCAAATGGAAAACAAAAAAAGGCAGGGGTTGCAATCCTAGTCTCTGATAAAACAGACTTTAAACCAACAAAGATCAGAAGAGACGAAGGCCATTACATAATGGTAAAGGGATCAATTCAACAAGAAGAGCTAACTATCCTAAATATATATGCACGCAATACAGGAGCACCCAGATTCATAAAGCAAGTCCTTAGTGACCTACAAAGAGATCCACACAATAATAATGGGAGACTTTAACACCCCATTGTCAACTTGAGACAGATCAACGAGACAGAAAGTTAACAAGGATACCCAGGAATTGAACTCCGCTCTGCACCAAGCGGACCTAATAGACATCTACAGAACTCTCCACCCCAAATCAACAGAATATACAATTCTTTTCAGCACCACACCACACCTATTCCAAAATTGACCACATAGTTGGAAGTAAAGCACTCCTCAGCAAATGTAAAAGAACAGAAATTATAACAAACTGTCTCTCAGACCACAGTGCAATCAAACTAGAACTCAGAATTAAGAAATTCACTCAAAATCGCTCAACTACATGGAAACTGAATGACCTGCTCCTGAATGACTACTGAGTACATAATGAAATGAAGGCAGAAATAAAGGTGTTCTTTGAAACCAATGAGAACAAAGACACAACATATCAGAATCTCTGGGACTCATTCAAAGCAGTGTGTAGAGGGAAATTTATAGCACTAAATGCCCACAAGAGAAAGGAGGAAAGATCTAAAATTGACACCCTAACGTCACAATTAAAAGAACTAGAGAAGCAAGAGCAAACACGTTCAAAAGCTAGCAGAAGGCAAGAAATAACTAAGATCAGAGCACAACTGAAGGAAATAGAGACACAAAAAACCCTTCAAAAAAATCAATGAATCCAGGAGCTGGTTTTTTGAAAAGATCAACAAAATTGATAGACCACTAGCAAGACTAATAAAGAAGAAAAGAGAGAAGAATCAAATAGATGCAATAAAAAATGATAAAGGGGATATCACCACTGATCCCACAGAAATACAAACTACCATCAGAGAATACTATAAACACCTCTACGCAAATAAACTAGAAAGTCTAGAAGAAATTGATAAATTCCTTGACACATACACCCTCCCAAGACTAAACCAGGAAGAAGTTGAATCTCTGAATAGACCAATAACAGGCTCTGAAACTGAGGCAATAATTAGTAGCTTACCAACCAAAAAAAGTCCAGGACCAGATGGATTCCCAGCCGAATTCTACCAGAGGTACAAGGAGGAACTGGTACCATTCTTTCTGAAACTATTCCAATCAATAGAAAAAGAGGGAATCCTCCCTAACTCATTTTATGAGGCCAACATCATCCTGATACCAAAGCCTGGCAGAGACACAACAAAAAAAGAGAATTTTAGACCAATATCCTTGATGAACATCGATGCAAAAATCTTCAATAAAATACTGGCAAACTGAATCCAGCAACATATCAAAAAGCTTATCCACCATGGTCAAGTGGGCTTCATCCCTGGGATGCAAGGCTGGTTCAACATATGAAAATCAATAAACATAATCCAGCATATAAACAAAACCAAAGACAAAAACCACATGATTATCTCAATAGATGCAGAAAAGGCCTTTGACAAAATTCAACAACCCTTCATGCTAAAAACTCTCAATAAATTAGGTATTGATGGGCCATATCTCAAAATAATAAGAGCTATCTATGACAAACCCACAGCCAATATCATACTGAATGGACAAAAACTGGAAGCATTCCCTTTGAAAACTGGCACAAGACAGGGATGCCCTCTCTCACCACTCCTATTCAACATAGTGTTGGAAGTTCTGGCCAGAGCAATCAGATAGGAGAAGGAAATAAAGGGCATTCGGTTAGGAAAAGAGGAAGTCAAATTGTCCCTGTTTGCAGATGACATGATTGTATATCTAAAAAACCCCATCGTCTCAGCCCAAAACTCCTTCAGCTGATAAGCAACTTCAGCAAAGTCTCAGGATACAAAATCAATGTGCAAAAATCACAAGCATTCTTATACACCAATAACAGACAAACAGACAGTCAAATCATGAGTGAACTCCCATTCACAATTGCTTCAAAGAGAATAAAATACCTAGGAATCCAACTTACAAGGAATGTGAAGGACCTCTTCAAGGAGAACTACAAACCACTGCTCAAGGAAATAAAAGAGGATACAAACAAATGGAAGAACATTCCATGCTCATGGGTAGGAAGAATCAATATTGTGAAAATGGCCATACTGCCCAAGGTAATTTATAGATTCAATGCCATCCCCATCAAGCTACCAATGACTTTCTTCACAGAATTGGAAAAAACTACTTTAAAGTTCATATGGAACCAAAAAAGAGCTCACATTGCCAAGTCAATCCTAAGCCAAAA
Organism: Pongo pygmaeus; assembly: GCF_028885625.2. Classification (NCBI taxonomy): domain Eukaryota; kingdom Metazoa; phylum Chordata; class Mammalia; order Primates; family Hominidae; genus Pongo; species Pongo pygmaeus. Next base: position 158,238,316 of record NC_072376.2, on the reverse strand, counting down.
GAACAAAGTGGGAGGCATCACACTACCTGACTTCAAACTATATTACAAGGCTACAGTAACCAAAACAGCATGGTACCGGTACCAAAACAGAGATATAGACCAATGGAACAGAACAGAGCCCTCATAAATAACGCCGCATATGTACAACTATCTGACCTTTGACAAACCTGAGAAAAACAAGCAATGGGGAAAGGATTGTCTATTTAATAAATGGTGCTGGGAAAACTGGCTAGCCATATGTAGAAAGCTGAAACTGGATCCCTTCCTTACACCTTATACAAAAATTAATTCAAGATGGATTAAAGACTTAAACGTTAGACCTAAAACAATAAAAAACCCTAGAAGAAAACCTAGGCAATACCATTCAGGACATAGGCATGGGCAAGGACTTCATGTCTAAAACACCAAAAGCAATGGCAACAAAAGCCAAAATTGACAAATGGGATCTAATTAAACTAAAGAGCTTCTGCACAGCAGAAGAAACTACCATCAGAGTGAACAGGCAACCTACAGAATGGGAGAAAATTTTCACAACCTACTCATCTCACAAAGGGCTAATATCCAGAATCTACAATGGACTCAAACAAATTTACAAGAAAAAAACAAACAGCCCCATCAAAAAGTGGGGAATGGATATGAACAGACACTTCTCAAAAGAAGACATTTATATAGCCAAAAAATAAATGAAAAAATGCTTATCATCACTGGCCATCAGAGCAATGCAAATCAAAACCACAATGAGATACCATCTCACAGCAGTTAGAATGGCAATCATTAAAAAGTCAGGAAACAACAGGTGCTGGAGAGGATGTGGAGAAATAGGTACACTTTTACACTGTTGGTGGGACTGTAAACTAGTTCAACCCTTGTGGAAGTCAGTGTGGCAATTCCTCAGGGATCTAGAACTAGAAATACCATTTGACCCAGCCGTCCCATTACTGAGTATATACCCAAAGGATTATAAATCATGCTGCTATAAAGACACATGCACATGTATGTTTATTGTGGCACTATTCACAATAGCAAAGACTTGGAACCAACCCAAATGTCCAACAACGATAGACTGGATTAAGAAAATGTGGCACATATGTACCATGGAATACTATGCAGCCATAAAAATGATGAGTTCATGTCCTCTGTAGGGACATGGATGAAGCTGGAAACCATCATTCTCAGCAAACTATCACGAGGACAAAAAACCAAACACTGCATGTTCTCACTCATAGGTGGGAATTGAACAATGAGAACACCTGGACACAGGAAGGGGAACATCACACACCAGGGACTGTTGTGGGGTGAGGGGAGGGGGGAGGGATACCTTTAGCAGATATACCTAATGCTGAATGACGAGTTAATGGGTGCAGCACACCAACATGGCACATGTATACATATGTAACAAACCTGCACGTTGTGCACATGTACCCTAAAACTTAAAGTGTAATAATAATAAAAGAAAAAAAAAGAATATGTGATAATAATCTAGGTTTTTCTTTTCTTTCTATTCAAGAAAACATATTTATCTGTCCTCTCCTGTTCAAAGAGGGTATATTTTCCCCTGTCTTCTGACGTTCTTTGCATTCATAGTTGGTGTCTGAAAAACTTCATTTAATGGTAGGTAAAAGAGCCCACTTGGGGAGTTGGCAAAATGGTAGATTCACTGTCTCTATTCTTTGGTTCCTGTGCAAGGCAATTGTGGTGTAGTCTCAAGGACACTGGATTGGAGTCAGAAGATCTATCCCACTTAACTGTACCATACACTATCTCTGTGACCTAGAGCCAGTCTATCCCCACCCTCAACTTTCATAGTCATAAAATGAAGAAATCCTCAAAAATGTTGCTCTTTCTCTCTCCTGGTCTTTATTCAGTTAACTTATTACCCGTAAGTATCTTTCTCTTTAAGACCTTACCAGGATTCTCTACCTAAAGTTTCTCTCTATCCCAACCAAACTCTTCCTATGCCCTTTATCATGTTAGTATGCATTTTACTTTTTAAAAATAATCTAGTTTACTGTGTCTTTTCTATTAGAACATAAATCCCTGAAGGAAGCAATTCTGGTATATATTGTTCAGTGCTGTATTACCAGTTCTGCAAACAGTTTGGCATAGAGCAGACATTTAAAAAGTATGTGTTAAACGATGGATTGAATACTTTTATACAGCCAAAATTTACCTTTTTTTTTTCTTTTTTCTTTTTTCTTTTTTTTTTTTTTTTTTTTTTTTTTTTGAGACAGGGCCTGCTCTGTCACCCAGGCTGAAGTACAGTGGTGCAATCTTGGCTTACTGCAACCTCGACCTCCTGGGCTCAAGTTATCCTCCCACCTCAGGCTCCTGAGTAGCTAGGACTACAGCCGCTCTCTTTAAGGAAGCGGTATTTTATGCAATTTCATCCTATGCTTTTGTTACTACCTTTCTAACATTGGTGACATGTTGGGAAATGGAATCATGGGTAAATTTTCATCTTCTGTTTAATAATCACAGTTCTCAGGGAAGGAGGGTATAATTACTCCTGATAATGACTACCTTGCTTAAACATTCTTTTCAGAAATGGGATTATTTCAAAGACTGCATGAGTTGAAACCATGAGAATGTTTTTCTGCTATCAGTAGTATCAAGCGGATTCTGTGTATAGTACAGGTATACCTTGGAGATATGGCAGGTTTGCTTTTGGACCACCGTATAGCAATAAAGTGAGAGTCACATGAATTTTTTGGTCTCCCAGTGCATATAAAAATTATATTTACACTATACTGTAGTTCATGAAATGTATGTTTAAGAAAAAACTCAAACTATGTTTTTTCTTTGCTCTCACACCAGCACAACAATCAACACAGAAGACTTCTGTGACCAAATGTGTGTGGGGGGGGCGGGGGGAGGAAGTGGGTGGTGGGAGTAACAAGGGCTATGGGAGTTATAAGCCAAGAACCATGGACACAAACATAAAACAAAGCACATACACATATGTATAATATCACTGTGGCAGCAGTATTATGTCTAAGAAAGCAAGGAACAGTGTATAGTGCTTAGGTGATGGGAGCACCCAAATCTCACAAATCACCACTAAGGAGCTTTTTCATGTAACCAAATACCACCTGTTCCCCAAAAACTTATGGAAATAAAAAAAATTAAGAAAAGCAATGTACATACCTTAATTTAAAGATACATTATTGCTAAAAACTTGCTAAAGATCATTGGAGCCTTCAGCAAGCCATAATCTTTTTGCTGGTGAAGGCTTCGTGCCTTGATGTTGGTGGCTGCTGACTGATTAGGGTGGTGGTTGATAAAGGCTGGGGTGGCTGTGACAATTTCTTTTTCTTTTTTTTAAGACGGAGTCTTGCTTTTGTTGCTCAGACTGGAGTGCAATGGTGCGATCTCAGCTCACTGCAACCTCCGCCTCCTGAGTTCAAGCAATTCTCCTGCCTCAGCCTCCTGAGTAGCTGGGATTACAGGCACTTGCCACCACACCCAGCTAATTTTTTGTATTTTTAGTAAAGACAGGGTTTCACAATGTTGGCCAGGCTGGTCTCAAACTCATGACCTCAGGTGATCCACCCACCTCGGCCTCCCAAAGGTCTGGGATTACAGATTACAGACGTGAGCCACCGAGCCCAGCGAGCAATTTCTTTAGATAAGACAACAATGAAGGTTGCCACATTGATTGATTCTTCCTTCATGAAAGATTTCTCTGTAGCATGTGATGCTGTTTGATAGCATTTTACCCACAGGAGAACTTCTTTAAAAATTGGAATCCATCCTCTCAAACTTTGACGCTGCTTCAGTTACTAAGTTTATGTAATAGTCTAAATCCTTTGTTGTCATTTTAAAAATGTTCACAGCGTCTTCACCAGGAGTAGATTTCATCTCAAGAAACCACTTTCTTTGCTCATCCATAAGAAGCAACTCTTCATTCATTAAAGTTTTATCATGAGATTGCAGGAATTCAGTCAAATCTTCAGGCTCCGCTTCTGCTAGTTCTTGTGCTATTTCCATCACTTCTGCAGTGACTTCTTTCGCTGAAATCTTAAACCCCTCAAACTCATCCATGAGGGTGGGAATCAGTTTCTTCCAAACTCCTGTTAATGTTGATGTTTTGACCTCCTCATATAAATCATGAACATTCTTAATGGCATCTAGAATGGTAAATCCTTTATGGAAGATTTTCAATTTACTTTGCTCAGATCCATCAGAAGAATCTCTATCTATGGTAGCTCTAGCCTTACAAAATGTATTTCTTAAATAACAAGACTTGAAAGTCAAAATTACTCCTTGATCCATGGGCTGTGGAATGGATGTTTTGTTAGCAGACACAAAACCAACATTAATCTCCTTGTACATCTCTATCAGAGCTCATGTGTGACTGGGTGCATTACCAATGAGTAGTAATATTTTGAAATAAATCTTCTTTTCTCAGCAGGAGGTCTCAACCGTGGGATTAAAATATTTGGTAAACCAGGCTGTAAATAGATGTGATCTCATCCAGGCTTTGTTGTTCCATTTATAGAGCACAGGTAGAGTAGATTCAGCATAATTCTTAAGGGCCCTAAGATTTTTGAAATGGCAAATGAACATTGGCTTCAGTTTAAAGTCACCAGCTGCATTAGCCCCTAACAAGATGGTCAGCCTGTCCTTTGAAGCTTCGAATCCAGGCATTGACTTCTCTCTAGCTCCTTATTCAAGTCCTAGATAGCATCTTCCTCTAATAAAAGGTTGTTTTGTACATTGAAAATCTGTGATTTAGTGTAGCTACCTTCATCAATTATCTTAGCTAGATGTTCTGGATAACTTGCTGCAGCTTCTCCATTAGTACTTGCTGCTTCACCTTGCTCTTTTATGTTATGGAGACAACTTCTTTCCTTAAGTCTCATGATTGAACCTCTGCCAGCTTCAGACTTTTCTTCTGCTGCTTCCTCACCTCTGTCAGCCTTAATAGATTTGAAGAGATTAAGGACCTGGCTCTGGATTAGGCTTTGGCTTAAGGGAATGTTGTGGCTGACTTGATCTTCTATCCAGACCACTAAAATTTTCTCTCTTATCATCAAGAAGCCTCTTTTGCTTTCTTGTCATTTGTTTGTTCACTGGAATAGCACTTTTAATTTCCTTGAAGAACTTCTTCTTTGCATTCACAACTTGGCTAACCGTTTGGCATAAGAGGTCTAGCTTTTAGCCTATTTTATCCTTCTATGTGCCTTCTTCCCCAAGCTTAATTATTTCTAGATTTTGATTTAAAGTGAGAGATGTGCAATTTTTCCTTCACTTGAACACTTAGAGATTATTAATTAGCCCAATTTCACTATTGTTGATTGTCCAGGAATAGGGAGGCCTGAGGAGAGGGAGAGAGATGGGAAACGGGCGGTGGAGTAGTCAAGGTCACACATAACATTTATCAATTCAGTTGACTGTCTTACATGGGTGTGGTTTGTGGCATGCCAAAACAATTAGAATAGTAACGTCAAAGATCACTAAGCACAGATCACCATAATAGATATAATAATATTGAAAAAATATTTGAAATATTGCAAGAATTACCAAAATGTGACGCAGAGACATGAAGTGAACACGTGCTGTTGGAAAAACGGTGTCAACAGGCTTGCTTAACACAGTGTTGCCACAAACCTCCAATTTATAAAAAATGCAATAGTTGCAAAGTGCAATAAAGCAAAGCACAATCAAATGAGGCATACCTGTACATGCTTGTGAGCATAGTATTAGGGTAATCAACACAACAGCATATGTTAATTAAATAACTATCTGGAATTCAGACATCAGGAGACAGTGTGGTAATGAAACATAGCTCTTGAGCTAGGTGTCAGAAATAGTGATCTTGCATCGTGAACCAAGAATTGTTATTATACTACTAATTAACTCTGTGAAATTGGCTTAATTTTTATATCTGTTGAGCCTTAGTTTGTACACATAAAGAATGGAAGATTTCTGTTTTGTTTGTTTTTACTCTTCAGGATCTGCCATCCTACAAAGCACAAGGGCAACAGCCTGACGTAGCATTCACACATCCACTGGACTTCGTTTCTACCTTTGCACAATGGAGCAGTCATTTCCTAAGAGCGCCAGGTTAGCCACAATCACATCCAACTGAAAAGCCAGGAGAATAGGTACTTGCCAAGCATGCTAAAATTAAGCAAGTTCGATGGAGCTTATTCAAATATAGTAGTGTACTCTATGCACTTGGAAGTTAAGTTTAAAGTCCTTTTAATTTTCTTTATTTCTGCAAAAGAATGATGACATTAACGTCTTGGAAAATGCCACAGTGGTGGTTTTTAAATTGGATTTTAACTTTATAAATTATAAGTGTTTGAAATCTTGAAGTCCTCCAGTATTAGAATTCCTATATCGCTTCCTTCTCCTACCCCCAAAATGTAAAATTTTTGATGTAGGATTTTTCATTTGTGGCCAAAAGTTCTGACCTTGCTTTACTATTATTAGAGATTGGATCAGGTGATCTCAGACTTAAAAAGGAATACCACATAGGACACTGGAAGGACAACTTTTCTACTTTTAATGACGTTAGATTCCATTATTAAAGAAAGGAGAAAGAGCTGACACTTAAAAGCCAATAATTCAATTTCTAACTGTTTCTAAGAAAAGTAGATGTAGTTTTTTAGAAGAGTTTTAGATTTACAAAAAAATTGAGCAGATAGTACAGAAAGTTCCCATATGGAGAGTCCTCACCCCATTTTCCTCTGTTATTAATCTCTTACGTTAGTATGGTACCTTAATTACCACTAATGAACAAATACTGGAACATTATTATTAATTAAAGCCCATAGCTTATTCAGATTTTCTTATTTTTTGTTCTAATATCCTTTTCTTATTTCAGTATACCATCTTACATTTAGTTCTATGTCTCCTTAGGCTTCTCTTGGCTGTGAGTTTCTTAGCCTTACCTAATTTTTGATGACCTTGACAGCTATGAGGCGTATTGGTCAGGATTACGGTAAGATGTTCCTTAATGGGAACTTGTCCAGTGTTTTTCTCATAATTAGATAGTTTCGGTTTTTGGAAGGAAGATCACAAAGTTAAAATACTTGTTAATCATATTATGCTATCTACATGATTTATTAATATGACTGTTGATATTGACCTCAATCACCTAGCTCAATTAGTGTTTTTCAGTTTTTCTCCACTGTGAAGTTACTCTTTTCATCTATCTTTCTATACTGCACTCTTTGGAATGAAGACAATATGTGCATCCTATATTTCAGGAGTGAGGAGTCATGATCCCCCTATATTAGGATGAAGTATATACCTAATTTATTTTGAATTCTTCATAGAAGACTTGTCTCTTCTTCCTCAATCATTAATTTATCCAATCATTTATTTGGATCACTATGGACTCGTGGATATTTATTTTATACTTTGAGTTACAATCCTATAATACTTCATTTATCATATTGGCCAAATTATTCAGGCTTTGGCCATTGAGAGCTCTTCAATTGGCGCCTATGTCACTTCAACATACTGCCATCATTAGGGTTTGTTTGTTTTTTCCTTTTTGAGCACTTTCTTACTTTCTGGCACTACAAGGTATTCCTAACTCATGTATTTCCTGCCCAAGTCCTAGAATCAGCCATTTATTCAATAAGCCCTTGTTTTTTTATTGGAGAATGGTACTAGAAACCAAGATCTGGGTCCTATGTGTGCTCGTTGCTACTGGGGTGTTGTTTCTTTTAGGTCCTCTCAGCCAACAAAGCATTGGATTGTTTGTGTGTGTGCTAACCATGTATATAAACATATCTATAAGTATTTATTTATGTAATAATTTGAATATATATTAAGTTAAACATGAGTTCTTACAGATGTTCCCACTCTAATCTATTACCACATGGATCATTATAACCTCCTCTCTTGTGTATCTAAAAGCTTCCACCTCAACAGTGAAAAACCTGGCTTTCATCACCTGCCATCGAGTTACTTAATTGTTCAGTTCCAGTATACATATATAGGAATGTCAGAATTGTTAACCTATGCTCCCATGGGAGGCAACAGTAACAACTAGAGGACGGTGTTTATGTGCAGTTTCTTTTGCCTTCAGTTTTATAGACTGGATTCATTTCTGAAGTCACTTAGATCAATACGTTTTCCCCCAGCCCCTTCAGTGAGGTTATTTTGCACATTTTGTAATTCAGATGGATTCTCTTGTCACAGTCTGCATTCTTTTCTGGGATCATCAACCTCCAAAATGATGTTTTAGTATGCCTACATTAAGATTTATGTTCTATGTTAACATCAGGGTAAGCTTTATGTTGTACAGTTCTATGGGTTTTGACAAACATATCATGTTGTATATTCACCATTGCAGCATCATACAAAATAGTTTTACCACCCTTCCTTTACTTATTTTTCCCCTCTTCCCCCTAAACCCCCAGCAACCACTGATCTTTTTATTGTATTTATAGTTTTGCCTTTTTAAAATGTCACTTAGTTGGAATCATACAGCAAATAGTCTTTTCAAACTGGCTTCTTTCAATATACATTTAGGGATTCTCTATGTCTTTTCATTGTTTGATAGTGCCTTTCTTTTTATTGCTGAATAATATTTCATTGTATGAATGTACCACAGTTTATTTATTACCTACCAAAAAACATCTTGGTTGCTTCCAAGTTTAGGCAATTATGAATAAAACTGCTATAAACATCTCTGCACAACTTTTTGTGTGGACATAAGTTTTCAACTCAATTAGGTAAATACTTGGGAGCACGATTACTAGATCATATGGTAAGAATATGTCAAGTATTGTAAGAAACTGCCAAACTGTCTTCAAGGTGGCTGTATCATTTTAGATTCTCACCAGCAATGAATGAGTCCCATGTACTGTCAGTTGTTTTGATTTTAGCCATTCCGATAGGTGTGTAGCATATCCGATTGTTGATCAAATTTGCAGTTTTCTAATTACATATGACATTGCACATCTATCTATTCACACAGTTATTTGCAGTCTTTATATCTTTTTTGGTGAGATGTCTGTACAGATCTTAGCCCATTTTAGTTTATTTTTTTAATATTAATTTTTGTGGGTATATAGTAGGTATATATAGCTATGGGGTACATGGGATATTTTGATACAGGCATACAATGTGTAATAATTGCATCAGGGTAAATAGGGTATCCATCACCTCAAGCATTTATCCTTTGTGTTACAAAGAATCCAATTATACTCAGTTATTTTTTAATGTACAATTAAATTATTATTGACTGTAGCCACTCTATTGTACTATCACATACTAGATCTTATTCATTCTTTCTATTTTTTGTACTCATTAATCATCCTCCCTCCCCAACACCTCCTACTACCTGCCCAGCCTCTGGTAACCACCCTTCACTCCATATCTCCATGAGTTCAATTGTTTTAATTTTGAGCTCCCACAAATAAGTGAGAACATGCAAAATTTGTCTTTCTGTGCTGGCTTATTTTATTCAACATAATGACCTCTGGTTCCATCCATGTTCTTGCAAATGACAGGATCACATTCCTTTTTATGGCTGAATAATACTCCATTGTGTATGTTTATCACATTTTCTTTATCCATTCATCTCTTGATGAACTCTGAGGTTACTTCCAAATCTTGACTATTGTGAATAGTACTGCAATAAACATGAGAGTGCAGAAATCTCTTCAATACACTGATTTCCTTTCTTTGGGGTATAAACCTATCAGTGGGATTGCTGGCTAATATGGTAGCTCTATTTTTAGTTTTTTGAGGAACCTCCAAATGGTTCTCCACAATGGTTGTACTAACTTACATTCCCACCAACAGTGTATGGGGGTTCTCTTTTCTCCACATTCCTGCCAGCATTTGTTATTGCCTGTCTTTTGGATAAAAGACACTTTAACTGGGTGAGATGATATCTCATTTTCATAAACATGTTTGTCATTTGTTGTCTTCTTTCTTTTCTTTTTTTTTGAGATGGAGTTTTGCTCTATCGCCCAGGCTGGAGTGCAGTGGCAAGATCTTGGCTCACTGCAACCTCTGCCTTCAGGGTCCAAGCAATTCTCCTGCCTCAGCCTCCCAGGTAGCTGGGATTACAGGCGTCCACCACCATACCTGGCTAATTTTTGTATTTTTAGTAGAGATGGGGTTTCACTACGTTGGCCAAGCTGGTCTTGAACTCCTGACCTCAAGTGATCTGCCTGCCTTGGCCTCCCAAAGTGCTGGGATTACAGGCATGAGCCACTGTGCCTGGCCTGTGTGTCTTCTTTTGAGGAAGTTTGCTGATTTAAAAATCAGATTATTACCTCTAAGTTTTTTTGTCATTATCAATTCTTTGGAATTTTCTAAATAATTAATCATGTCATCTGCAAACAAAACAATCTGATATCTCCTTTCCCAATCTGTGTATCTTTTATTTCCTTTTCTTGTCTTACTGCACTTTTTAGGACTTCCAGTATGATGTTGAATAGGAGAGGAAACATTTTTGTCTTGATCTGATCTTAGGGAGAAGTCATATGTTTCTCATCGTTAAGTATGATGTTAGCCATATTTTTGTATAATAGATGTTCTTTATCGAGTTGAGGAAGCTGTCTCTATTCTTAGTTTTCTGAGAGTTTTTATTTTGAACAGGTATTGTATTTTGTCAAGTTTTTTTTTTGCATCAGCTGATGTGACCATATAATTTTTCATCTTTAGCCTATTAATGTAATTAGTTAGATGAAATGATTGTCAAATGTTGAAGCAGCCTTGCATACCTGCTATAAATCCCACTTGCTTGTGATGTATAATTCTTTATATACATTGTTGGATATGACTTGCTAATATTTTGTTGAGAATTTTTGCATCTATGTTTATGAAATATATTAGTCTGTAGTTTTCCCTACTTGTAATGTCTTTATCCGGTTTGGTGTTGGGGTAATGGTGGCTTAATAAAATAAACTAGGAAGTGTTCCCTTCACTTTCAGTTTCTGGAAGAGATTGTAAAGAATTGGTATTATTCATTCCTTAGATATTTGGTAGAATTTGCAATGAAACTATCTGTGTCTGGTGCTTTCTTTTTTTCAGTTATTGGTTATTGATTTAATTTCTTTAGTAAATATAGTCTGTGATGGCTAATTTTATGTGTCAACTTGGCTAGACCATGGTATGCCCAGATATTTGTTCAAACATTATTCTGGGTGTTTTCATGAAAGTGTTTTTAATGAGATTAAAATTAAATCTATGAACTTTGAGGAAGGCAAATTGTCTTCCAAAGTCTCATCTAATCAGCTGAAGGGTTAAATAGAACAAAAAAACTGCCTACCCTAATCTAAGCAAGAGAGAGTTCTTCAGCAGACTGCCTTTGAATCTCACCTGCAACATTGGGTCTTCCTGGCTCTATGGGAGATGTCAATCAGACTAGAATGGCAGCATCAACTTTCCTGGGTCTCTAGCCTTCTTCCCCTCTTTGCAGATTTTGGACTTGCCAGGCCCCATAATTCCGTGAGCTAATTCCTTATAATCAATCAGTCTCTTCTCTCTCTCTCTCTCTCTCTCTCTCTGTCTGTCTGTCTCTCTCCCTCCATAACAAGGTTCAGGATAATCTGAATAGTCCTATGTAACATGTGTTACATGTTACACATGTTACATATTTATAGTCCTATGTAACATGTGTTACATGTTACACATGTTACATAGGACTATTCAGATTATCTATTTCTTCCTATGTAAGTTTTGGTAGTTGTGGTCTTTCAAGGAATTAGTCCATCTAATCTAAGTGATCAAATTTATGGGCATAGGGTTATTAATAATATTCCTTAATTATCATTTTAATGTCCATGGGATCAGTAGTTATGATCTCTCTTTCATTTCAGATATTGGCAATTTATGTCTTTTCTCTTTTATTCTTGATTAGCTGGGCTAGAAGTTCATCTGTTTTATTGATCTTTTCAATGAACCAGCTTTTAGTTTCATTAATTTCTCTCTTGATTTCCTGTTTTCAATTCATTGATGTTTGCTTTAATTTGTATTATTTTTTTTTTGTTGCTTTAGGTATAAATTGCTTTCTTTTTCTAGTTTCCTAAGGTGGAATCTTAGATTATTGATTTTAGATCCTTCTTTTTTCCTTTTCTTTTCTTTCTTTCTTTTTTTTTTTTTGACAAGGTTTGGCTCTGTCATCCAGGCTGGAGTGCAGTGACACAATCTTGGCTCACTGCAACCTTCATCTCCCAGACTCAACCATCCTCCCACCTCAGCCTCCCAAGTAGTTGAGACTATAGGTGCACACCACCACCCCCAGCTAGTTTGTGTATTTTTAGTAGAGATAAGGTTTTACCATGTTGCCCAGGCTGGTCTTGAACTCCTGGGCTCAAGCAACCTGCATGTCTCAGTCTCCCAAAGTACTGAGATTACAGGCATGAGCCACTGTGTCCGGCCTCCATTTTTTCTAATATATGCATTCAGTACTATAAATCTCCATCTAATTATTGCTTTTGCTGGATCCCACAAATTTTGATGTTGTACTTTTAATTTTCATTTGGTGCAAAATATTTTAAAATTTCTCTTGAGACTTCTTATTTGACTCATCTGTTACTTAGAAGTATATCATTTAATATCTAAATATTTTGGAATATTATAACTATCTCTCTGTTATTGATTTCAGATTTAATTCCACTCTGGTCTGAGAACATACTTTGTATGATTTCTATTCATTTAAATGTGTTTAGGTGTGTTTTATGGCGCAGAATGTGGTTTATGTGGGTGAATGTTTTATGTAAGCCACCAATTCAATTTTAATTTAAAAAAATTAAAAGAGATTCAAAGTGAATTTACAGATTTAACAAGGTAAATGGAAGTTGAAATAGGATTATGTTAAGGGTTAACAGGATTTAGGATGCTGTTACTTTAGTTGACTACAGTGTATAGCAGCAGTCCCCAACCTTTTTGGCACCAAGGAGTGGTTTCACAGAAGACAATTTTTCCATGTATCAGTGAGGGGCGGGGGATGGTTTCAGGATGATTCGAGTACATTAAGTTTATTGTGCATTTTATTTTAGTTATTATTACATTGTAATATATAATGAAATAATTATATAACTCACCATAATGCAGAATCAGCGGGAGCCCTGGGCTTGTTTTCCTGCAGCAAGACAGTCCCATCTGCGGGTGATGGGAGACAGTGACAGATCATTAGGCAATAGAGCCTCATAAGAAGTGTGCAACAGGCCAGGCATGGTGGCTCACACCTGTAATCCCAGCAATTTGGGAGGCAAAAGCAGGCAGATCATTTGAGGTCAGGAGTTTGACACCAGCCTGGTCAACATGGTGAAATCCTGACTCTACTAAAAATACCAAAAAAAAAAATTACAAAAAATACAAAAAAAATTAGCCAGGCGTGGTGGTACATGTCTATAGTCCCAGCAATCTATTTTGTTGTTGTTTGTTTATTTTGGGTTGGCAGTATCAACTTGTAAATATCTAGTATATTACCTATCCTCATATATCCAATGACAATTTTGCCACAAGGATGATGAAAATAATGATTAATGCTTAGTGGTGACATAGGTTACAGGTGACTTTTCTTCACCAGGACTTCTTATTCCTATGACATTCCAGTCCTTCAGAAAAAGAAAATTCTGGCAGGAATAATCCAACCTTTGGCTCCATTTGTGGCAGGGCCAGCTGCCAGCGGGTTTGGCTGGCTGTCCTGGCTGGGCCTTTCATCTCCAAGGTCTCTAAGCAGACTGGCTTGGGTCCTCACCCATGCAGACTCAGTGCTGGGAAAATAGATTTAAATCCTTTGTGTAAGTTCAGTCAGAGATTCCACAAAATGGACTCAGGATCTGTTTGTAAAGACTCTTTTAAAAAATGAATCTTGTTCTGTAAGATTTTAGCAGCTCCTGTGGCTGCTGTTAATGAGTAAAAGAGTATCAGACACACACAATTATATCTGTCATCGGTGCCAAATGTCATACTTTACCCCGACTCCCTAGAAATTGAAAGCTGCTCCTTTGGAACATGAGTTGGAACATGAAACCTGACATGGCTTATACTGCCATGGGGATAAGGAGATGAGGAGTGCAGGTGTGGAGCTTTACGCAGTCTCTTGGCCCTGTGGCTAACTGACAGGGGTCTGTTCTGACCAAAGCAAGAGGTGATGGTCACACTTAACCCTGCGCTTCTCCCAGACTCAGCACTGAGAAAGCTGAACATCTTCCCCTCTCCACTCCTAAAACTTTTTCCTTGGGAACCAAGACATTAAGAACATTTTGCAGGATGAAAAATTAAATGAACTGAGGTAGGTCAACTGGGATGAATGAATGACATGATTTATGGAATAAGAGAGAATCCAGGTGAACAAGAGGATAGTTTTTTCCAAGTGTCCCCACAGAAAGAAATGTTTCTTTTCCTCAGTCTATCATTAAATTCCCGGTACTGCCAACCTGAGAAGAATTTGTATGAGGACCAGTAAGTCAAATGGTGGTGGTAGGCTACTTGGGGCTGGCTTCACTTTGTTTTGCTTTCCTAAGAAAACAAAGCAATAAGAAAGGCAGCAGGCTGTGCTGGAGTGGATGCAAGAACCATCCGTCCCAGACCAGGCTCTGCCACTCACAGCCTCCTTTGAATCTCAGGTTTCTTTGCTTCTAAAATTGTTCACTTCCCAAACTGGTAAGACAGAATACAATATTTTATATTGTATAGAAGTCAGAGTTTATAGAATGTTTTATGTATATTTAATCCTTACAACATGTAAAGAAGGTACTGTTGTCTTTATATAATAGAAATGAAAACTGAGGAGAACCTATGTATCTTATCCAAGATATGTAACAGTGAAATTAAGCTGGAAGCCAATTTAGATCTCTAAACTCTGAGTTCAGTGTGGGCTTGTTCTCTTCCGCCTCTTTATGAGCTAGATTTGTTATTATTATTATTATTATTGTTATTATTATTGGGATAAAATACACATAACAGAAAATTTACCATTTTAACCATTTTTAAGTATGCAGTTCAGTGGCATTAGGCACATTCACATTGTTCTGCCACCCTCACCACCATCCATCTACAGAATTTTTTCGTTGCCCCAAATTAAAACTCCATACCCATTAAACACTAACCCCTTATTCTCCTCTCCCTGACCTCCTGGCAACCACCATTCCACTTTCTGTCTCTATGGCTACTCTAGGTACCTTATATAAGTGGAATCCTACAGTATCTGCCTTTTTGTGACTGTTTCATTTTCACTTAGTATAATGTCCTCAAGATTGATCCATGTTGTATCAGAATCTGCTTTCATTTTAACAGCGAATGATATTGCATCATATATTCCAATGTGGTTTATATTACACTGTGTTTATCCATTCATTTGTCAATGGACATTTGAGTTGTTTCCATCATTTGGCTATTGTAAGTAATGCTGCTAAAATATGGTCTACAAATAACTGTTCAAGTCCCTGCTTTCACTTCTTTTGGGTATATACCCAGAAGTGACGTTGCTGGATCATATAGTAATTCTACATTTAATGTTTTTATTTCTCCTTTTAAAATAGGTAAAGTCAGCTGATAAAAATTATTTCCCGCCTCTTGTTACTTATATCGGAAACTACCTCTTATTCTTTTTAAAAAATGGTTATGGTATCCCTTTGATGCTGTGGCCTAGCTGTGTCATTTAACTGCTAGTGATAAAAGCCATGCCTTGTATTTATTTTGTGCTCTGCTTCTGCACACAAAGCATCACATCAAAGTTACCTCATTTACCTTTTCAAGGTTTATGAGAAGAGGATCCAAGGCAGGTATTATTAACTCCATTTTACAAATGACAAAAATAGGGTTCAAAAGGTTAAGACATTTTCTTCAGTGAGATTACAGTAGTAATGAAATGAAAATCCAGCTTTCTAACTCTTCATTTAAAGTTTATTCACACAAGTTTTCTGTATGCTTAAATGGAATATATTGTCAGATAATTAATTTGATTCTTATTTGATACTTATAAACTTAGAAAAGTCTCCAACTTTCCATGCCTGTTTCCTCATCTATAAAATGACAGGGATACTACTAACCTCTAAGGAGCATGTAAGGAATTACTGAACACAAATAGCAGCAAAGCAAGTCACAAAATTGGGGAGTTCTAGGAAATCATTAATGACTCAACTATATAATTATTTAGTGAATATTACTAAAGCAATCTTAAATGAAAGTACTGAAATTGTTTCCCTGAAATTTCAATGTGATGCTGAAAATTGGTTTGAAAACATGAAAGTTTGAAAAAAAAAAAAAAGGTAAACCTGAGAATGTTCTCATGGCTGTGTGCTTCTTCCATTCAAGCAGCAGGGCCTTGTCCTGTCTTGGGTGGGCTAATGGTTTAAGACAGATGTTAGGGATCTGGGCATTTTCATGCTTCAGGATCTTTGCTGATACCTTCTCTCTGATTTACATGCCTTTCCATCTCTCATGAATTTAACTTTCATGTCCCTCTCAATGTGACATCTTATCCACTATGACTTCTCTGTTCCCTTATCCTAATTGTTCCTTCCTCTGTGTGCCCAATCCATATGTGCTTTCTTCAGCATATGTACTTTTTTTTTTGAGATGAGGTCTCACTCTGTCACCCAGGCTGGAGTGCAGTGACTCGATCTTAGCTCACTGAAGCCTCTGTCTCCCAGGTATATGCGATTCACCTGCCTCAGCCTCCCAAGTAGCTGGGATTACGGACATGAGCCACCACACGCAGCTGATTTTTGTATTTTTAGTAGAGATGGGGTTTCGCCATGTTGCGCAGGCTGGTCTCAAAACTCCTGGCCTCAAGTGATCCTCCCGCCTTGGCATCCCAGAGTGCTGGGATTACAGGTGTGAGCCACCATGCCCGTCCAGCAAATGTACTTATAAGATCATGTTTTAGTTTGTGGTTTTTCTCTCTCTTCTCCTTTAGGCTGTGAACATCTTGTGGGCAGCCTCCATCTCCTTCACTGTTTCCTTGATGCTTGTCATAGTGCCCAGCATATAATGCACACTCAAAAAGGATTTGCTAAATTTTAAAAGGTAAAATCATATGAACAAACAAACAAGTCAAGATTGATTTTCCAGGGCATGCAAGTCCTTGCACTGACACGGGAGTCTCCTTCCCCTTGCAAAAGCAATGCCCTTGTTCTCTCCCCTTTCTTCTTCCTCCTCAAGATTGTTCTTAACATCACTCTGCTTCCTTTCATTTCAAGTAGAGAACAAGGGTTAGAAATGAGGCACACTGATTTGGAAAGGCTCACCTCAGGTTTAAAGTCAGGGAGGGTGATAAGACAGAAGGCAGCATTATGCTGGAAACTTCCTAGCAAGTCCTTAACCCTGGAGCTGAGGGTGCTAAGAGAGATTTGGTTGCTGGTATAATCTTCTGGGTTGCATCAAAATTACCTGGGTATTTAAAAATGAAATGAAACAAAACAATAACAACAAAATTCTAGGGCCCTTATGGGGTCAGAATCTTTAGGGATGGGGCTGGGACCTTGGCGGGTTTAACAAGCCTTCCAAATAATTGAGGCACAGCCCAATTTGGGATCAGTCTCTAACTTGTGCTCTCTCTTTCAATTAATAGGCTCTGGGATGTACTAGCAAAGAAGGTGTATTAGTCTATTTTCACACTGCTATGAAAAACTGCCCTAGACTGGGTTATTTATAAAGAAAAGAGGTTTAATTGACTCAGTTCCACGTGGCTGGGGAGGTCTCAGGAAACTTACAATCATGACAAAGCCAAGTGGCAGCAAAGACCTTCTTCACATGGCAACAAGAGGGAGCTAGCAAGAGCAGGGAGAACTGCCTTATAAAACCATCAGACCATATGAGAACTCACTCACTATCGTGAAAACAGCATGGCAGAAACTGCCCCCATGATCCAATCACCTCCCACCTTGTCCCTCCCTCAATACGTGGGGATTATGGGGATTACAATTCAAGATGAGATTTGGGTGGGGACACAGAGCCCACAGAAGGAGAATGGAGAAAGTGGGTTCTGGAAAACTTCTGGGGGTGGCTGAAATATGGAAGGGAAGTCCTTAGTTTTAGTGGCTAGGAGAAAACAGAAGTTGCAATGGCTCGCCATGTAATTGATGAGAAAACTGAGTCTTAGCCAAGGACACAGAGGAGGTAGCAGAGCTGGGATTCCAATCCAGGCCTGTCTCATATCTGTTACAGAGGCCTGCCTTCCGTCCGGTGAGCAGATATACATATATCTTTAGAAGCTGCCAGTGTTGTAAAACTGAATTCCAAGGAGTGTTAAACTAACAGCAATGTCCAGGTGACAAGAGAAAAAAAAAAACTGGAGGAAAGACTAAACCACCTACACCAACAAAGCCCACGGAGGCCACTTTCCGAGGTTCCTTTTTGGCCTCTGTGGGCTGGTCTCAGGTCCTATAGTCATAAAACGAACATAATACTTATGTACTTCTTCACAACACTGCAGTGAAAAGTAGTTTTTGTTTATTGTGTCCTTTGAACATGAAAAGCTCTGTGTAAGAGCTAAATACCGTCATCATTCTATATTTCTTGATTCTATTCCACAGCTCTAGAACTATAAATTCTGTGAGATCCCTTTTTATTTTCTGTTATTTTTAACCATGTCAAAACCAGGAACTTGTGGAATGTCTTGAGCTTTCCTAACTGTAAGTGGTTTGAAGGATTTCATTGTTGGCTGGATTCGAGGGTGGGGAGGGAAGAAAGCATGAGTGAACAGAAACTCCAAGCACTCCGAGGTCTGCCCCTCAACCTGGAGTGCTGCTGCTGTCTCAGCATTGGTTGTGACCTCGAGTTATTGTACTGTATATTTATAACCTCAGAACTCCTGGCCTTTCAACTCTCCCTTACCACCGCCCTTCCCTTCCTCCTCCACTTCCACCCACAGCACACAATCCTGATGAATTTGAGACATTGGAGGAGGATGAAAATTTATTTTTTATGCCATATTTGGCAATTTAAACACTGCTTTATGGAAGCACTAACTGTGAAATCTCTGCTCTTTAAAAAGCCAATCCTTACCCTTTGCAAGAGACAGTGATAGATCATGAAAGAGTGAATCGTTTTGGGTTCTATAGAAGCAGTAAAATTAAACACTACTTTGAAGACAATAGTAAAAATATTACCTGTCCTTAAGCAAGCAAACAAATATATATAAAACAATATAATCTGGCAAGGCAATTCTTCCTTTAAAAAATAAGACTAAATGCAAAAATACATTTCATTTGAAGGCTTTAAGCTTTGGTTACTGTTCTGTCCAGACTTCTACCTCAATTTCTTCAAGTTGGCTAACTCCCCACTGCATGCCTGCCCTTAGCTGAGATGAGAAGCTGAGGCAGTTAGTTCCCAGCGTCCAAGGGTCCAACTGCCTCTTGTTGCATTGAGCTTCTTCTGTCACTCTGTTCCTGTTAGTCACAAATGAGAGTTGTCCCATATATTTTCCATTTGTTCATTCTCCAATTTGCATTGGGAGGTGGTGGGAGAGCAGGAGGGATGTCCTGAAGTCATCAGGCGAACACCATAGAGAGGTCAAAAGCTGATAAATGATGCATGCATTGTGTTGTGGTGCTCCGCCGGCCAGGGAGAAGCAGGGTTCACCCTTTCGTTCAGGTAGTTTAATGAACATGTACGTATGTTACTGTGTGCGTGTTGATGTACAGGAATATATGTTATATATTCCAAAGGCTCCACTGAGTACCCTTGCATGCATATTGTGTGCACACAGCCTAAGCTGGAGCCAGAGCTCAGAAGATTAACACGTCACACCTGGCCCAGTCCCTGCCTAAGTGGGTGCAGGACGGTGGACAAAGTCCGCCTTTCCTGAGGTTTGAACAAAATCAAGGAAACGGTTGTCGTATTTGTCTTTATTTTGTGGGAAAACAAAGGTTGGCGTGACTGGGGCAAGAGAAAATATGAGAGAGGGAAGATGAAGAGCCGCTGGTGTCCCAGCCTCGTGCTCAGCGAGGACGCCCTCCCACAACTGCCTGCCTGTTTCCATGGGCTCCAGGGCGCAGGAAATGCCTCATGGAGAACTTTCTGGAAGATGGCCAGGAGAAGCCCCTCTCTCAAGTGAGGGCTTTCTGGGAATCCAGGGAACTATCTGCAGAAGAACGTTCTTTGGGGCGCGGGGAGAAGCCGCGCAGGCCTCCTCTCCTGGGCGCTGGGGACTGCGAGGCTCCTAGTGGAAGCTACTCTGAACCCCACGGCGTTTCCACGCCTCTGTGGCAGGAGAGGGAGTTAGCAGCTCCGGGGAACTCAGGCTGTGGGTTTTCAGGTTTCTATCTTGAGAAATGAAAATCCTCCTGATAAGTTAGATTTTGCCCCTCCAATAGCAAAGGCAACGCGTCTCCCTGGGGCCCCGCGCCGCCCGCCTCAACAGACCCCTCCCTGACGACCGCCTGCCCCCAGGGACTCCGGGCTCCCCCACCAGCCCCGCCAGCCCCGCCAGCCCCGCCAGCCCCGCCAGCCCCGCCAGCCCCGCCAGCCCCAGCCCCGGCGCCTTCGCCAGGTCACTCTGGCCTTGCGTCCTATGGTGCTCATGCTTCTTAGCTCTTTTGCTCTCGCACAGACGGTTTCCCTAAAAAAAAAAAAAACTTTACACGGCTAAAACCTTGAAGTCGATTTCTTGGAAGATCTGAGCTAACACACACTATTTAAGAGGATGCGTTTAACAATGCTGAATTCAAGCTTTAGCTCTCAGCTAATTACAAGCAAGGTAATTAACCTCCCTATGTCTCAGATTACTCATCTGTAAATTGGGAATAATTTTAGTATATTTCTCATAAAATTGTTGTGGCTGATAAATGACAGAATGCCTATAAATCGAATAACACAGTTCCTGGCACTTAGTAAATACTCACTGCTTGTTATTGTTTTTGAAGTTAACATTATTCTCAGGGTTCTTTATTACAATGTACTTCAAGATTCTACTTAAAATATAGTTGAAGCTCTGATAACGTTGGTGTGAGAATAACACTTTTTAGGGTAAAATCAGGGATATTTTTCATGTTTTTATTGGAAGTACATGCCTGGGACATGATTTCACTGACCATATTAGCAGCTCGTGGTATCCAGAAATGCTTTTGAGTGTGGTTTTAAGGACTTGGGCTGCCTTTTGATATAGTGGTATTCTAATGTCCTCAGAGCTGGTATAGTCATAATCATGATGATATTCTTAGAGGTGAGTGATATACCTCAAACTTCTGCTTTTACTCTGGTTTCTAGACTCCAGTCTTGTTTGTGGTGGACAGATACTGCTCATCTTCAAACACTTCATTATAGATAATTTCTGATCCAGTAATGATTAATTTCAGTCTTAACTGTGGTTCATTTTCTAAATTTCTCAGTATCCACTGAGATCCCCAGTGTTGAAGGCATTGTATCCTGGATGTGTTCACAGTGTTACGGACACATGGAAAGCATGAAGCATGGAATGGCAGATGTGAACAGAGAGAGGCCCAGGTGATGACAGAGTGATCAGGAATAGAGACACTGCTTGAGAGGGACCCAAAGACCTCAGGCAGTGCCTGGGCCACCCTCTCAAATCTCCTCCATGGCTTCATGCCTCAGAACCCAAGACTCCTTTCAATGATTTTTTTTCTTTTTGTTTTTTTAAATTTATTTATTTATTTATTTATTTATTTATTTTTAAATGGAGCCTCACTCTGTTGCCCAAGTTGGAGTGCAGTAGTGCATTCTTGGCTCTCTCAAACCTCCGCCTCCTGGGATCAAGCAATTCAGCTGCCTCAGCCTCCTGAGTAACTTGGACTACAGGCATGCGCCACCATGCCTGGATAATTTTTGTATTTTTAGTAGAGCCAGGGTTTCACCATGTTGGCCAAGCTGCTCTCGAACTCATGAACTCTGCCCACTTCAGCCTCCCAAAGTTCTGGGATTACAGATGTGAGCCACCGAGTCCAGCCTCAATGATTTTTACTGAGTACTAACTAGCTGTGTGGGATGCACAGAGGCATGTGACATGGTCTTGGCATTCCAGGAATGTACAATGAATTCATTTTTAAATGAAATCTAATAATTTGACTGAATATAATAATTTCCACTGTTCCTATCAAGAGTCATCAGGCAAGGCAGTCACAGTCCTATTCTTGTCAATAGGGTGAGCCTTCCTTGCCTGTCCTTAATTTCACAAAGCATCACTCTGAGAAATATCAAGAAGGCCTTATGGCAGCAAATTGTCCACAATCTCATGGGTCAGTTACCACTATCTGAAAGGCCTTTGGTGCCTAGCATCCTGTGGCTGCTCTTCTAGAAAGTAGCTGGAGCTCCTGCTTCAGACACTGCCTCAAACCTGAGATAAGGTGGTGGCAGTGAAGAGGGAATAATAAAGTAAGAGGCTAGGAGTGAAGAGTGATGACAACTTTAGTGTCATGAAGAAAAAATCTTCACCTGGTGTCTGTAAATCTGTGGCCTTTGATGCTGGGGAATTAATAAGATGAGGAAAGAAAGAAAATGTTAACCCTCTGACAATATAAAGGTAACACAATTATAAATAAATGAATGAATAAGTATGTGTGTATAATATATACATTTAATATATTTGGTCTTCTGTGCCTAAAACCAAACAGCAGAATGACAATGATGACCCTCCTTAAATGCATGAAATTAAGTTGTATTGAAAGCCAGACATGATATATTGGGTAAAAGGAAGTGAAATAAATAGGACTTTAGCGTGAGGTTTTATGTTTATTTGGCTAAGAGTTAGGCTGTGTTTACTGTTTCCTGGAGTTGTAGATCAGAGGCAAAAATTTTCTCTTGTGTCCTTATTTTTGTTTCCTCTGTTGTTCTTGGATTTCCCTAGAGATTTCTTCTAAATAAGGCCTGAGATATTCAGATTTCAGCTGTAATTCCCTGTTGTTATACAGAAGCCCTGTTGATGCAGTGGTAAGGTGTGGAAAAGAAGTTTTCTATAGTCCTAGGATTAGGTCTCAGTCTTTTAGAGAGCCTGTGCCCCTGGGCTGTCATCTTCACATATGCTTCTCAGTTGCCCTCCCTCTCCCAGTGAAATCTGAGGCTAGTAGAAGCTAAATTCAGGTGTTTCCCTTCCTCTAGATTGGTTAGACGCTGGTAAAATAATTTGCCATGAAGGCAGGCCTTGTTAAAAAGAACAGAATGTTCCAGACATATTTTAAAATGGCTACTTTCTCCCTCCCTGTGTCAGAAGCATGAAGAGATTTTCTTCCTATACTCATGCTGAGAACCTGGTGGAGCTCCTAAAGGTAAAACTTATGAAGGTATGGTCCCCTTCTCCCTGCATCTTTAATCCCTCAAGTTTGTCCACACTTAGCCTCTAGCAAGCTGACGATTATAGTTTGGTTTTCCTACCCTAGTTGATTGCTGTGGTGATTCCTGCTCCTGGGTTTCTATTCCTATACATTGAGATTCTCTGTACCCAAATGTCTGTCTTTCAATTCTGGGGCAGCAGTTTGTCCTGTAATCTCTGTTCTCCCATGGATCTAAGAAAAGTTGTTGATGTTTAGTTTGTTCAGCATTTTTCTTGTTGTGAGAATAGAAGTGACAACTCCCAAGCTCCTTACATGCCAAACTGGAAACCAGGAGTTGAGATTAAGTTTTTACTGTATTTATTAATTCCCCTTAAGCTATGTTAATACACAATCTTCAGAGATTGTTCTTGCAACATAGTCATCTTCTCTTTTGATCACAGCTGTAAATTAAAGTTAGTTAGATCTATCTGGGAATTTTAGTAAAATCTAGATACAGCTACAGCAAATTCGTGGTTTACAGAGAGGGTGAAACCATTCTCATGAGGTATGTTTGGATCACTTTATATTAGCAATGCAATTCTCCCATTTTAAAAAAATGACAAAATTAAGACTCAGGTAAACATTTCAAATAAAAATTGCACACTATAACACAAAGGCCTGAGATATTCAGTGAGTGTTCCATTCACTTTGAATTTTAATATCACATATTTAATCGAATTATATACAAACACAATAAAAAATTGAAAACTAATGTAATTTTATACTCATAATATTTTTATTTTCTTCATTTTTGTGAATATATAAGAATCCTTACTCTTCAATTTCCATTCAGTTCATCTCCTCACAAGCATTAGAACTACATTCAGTAAGGACATTTATAAGCATATGTTCATACTTATATTTATATATTAATTTATGCAGGATTAATGTAGAAACTCATCATCTTGGAAAAAATTAGAAGCTAGTTGTCTCTATATAGTGTTCATACTCACTAACAAAGTAAAGAAGTATAAATATATATGTGTATGTGTGTGTGGCACTTAGAACAGTGCCAGGTAGGTAGTGAATGCTAATAAGTTTAGGCATCACCATAATTTTCAGCAGCAGCAGCAGTAGCATTATAGCAGTTTGTTCATACTTCAATATTCATTACATTGTTTTCAGTACAGGTTTTTAAACAACACAGTAATCCATTCCAAATTCTTTCATCATATTACTGTTGACTATACATCACAAAATTAATGTCAAAATGAGGATTTCATGGTTTACAGAGAAAGTATTTTGATGACATATGTTTGGATCACTCTATATTAGCAACTTTATTCTCCAATGACATTGGTCAAATAGAGTTTAAGATATTCAATTGTAAATTATAATTTTTTAAAATGTAATTTGGTCACACCTGACTTAGATGTCTCTAATATTTTCAGAAGATAGGTGAAATTGTGATATTATAAAGTGTGAATAAACACAGTAAAATACTATAGCCAAATATGGTATTCAAAATTAATCTGACATATACACATGTAGGTACGATTGGATGTAAGCAACTGACATAAATGTATAATATCAAAATTGGGTTACATGTTTATGTCTACAGTGTGTTTTGAAAATTAAATTTGCATGCACTTGGTCCCCCATCAAATAAGATAGACATAATGGTAGTTAAATCAAAGTAGATAACAATAACTTCCAAAGTTAATTAATTTACTTCTAGTAGGCAGCCTGTACATTGGGGAAAACTTGTTCTGTGTTTTGGATTAGAAACCTCCTTTGAGACACAGTCATCTCTGTAGGGTCAATGTTCTTTCTCATCCCTCTTTGTGCTTAGCTCCAACTGACAAGCATGTGTGAGAATCTGGTTCTGTCACTCAAAATGCCATTCCCTCACTTGGTATGTGGTATGCTCTAGTGCATTCTCCTTCCTCTTTTTTTTTTTTTTTTTTTGCTTTGGTAGGGGGTTCTTCACTCCCATGCACAGATCTTCTCCTCATTCCAGTCTTATTGCCCATATTTCAATGCCTTGCTGAAATCTACCCTCTGTTTTCCAGAACTTTCCTTGCCCACCATGTCCCTTCCTTTTCTTTACTCCCAGATTACTCATTGTCTGTAGCACTGACTTTGAAACTTATTCAAAAACTACCAGAATTATTATTAAATAATTCAGTTGTTGTGTACATGTATATAAGAAACAAATCTTACATTTAGGAATAGTTTTGAGCATGTATATAGAAAGTTATTCAGTAAATGCTTATGAATTAGAAATGTTTTGGAAGTAATCTTTCTTGTTTACATCACCTATTGGACAAAAGTTATAATGAATTTTATTTTAAATTAGTTTGTGTTCTATAGATCTTCTATTCGTTTTTGGCAAATGAGAGGTTCTTGAGGCCAAGGAATAAGAACTTCCTGTGACTTTTTCCTAGAGGCAGATTTTAGATTTCCCCCCAAATACGTATTCTTTATAAGTGGTCACTCTTTTGAGTTGGGGGTGTGAAGTCTATGTAGCATATCTGTCAGAAGAAATAATGCAAAATTTCCTCATATGAGAAGGAAAACGGATTTATCTTTGTAAGACTCTAAGGAGCTAATTAATTCTTATAAATAGTATTTTTATATTTATATAAATATATAAATAAATAATCATATCATGATCATTATCATTAGCCATTCTCCTCCTTATTTAACATTTACTGACCACTTACTATGTTCCAGACACTTGAGTGAAAGAAGTGTTGTAGAAAAAAGCAAAAACCAGGTTCTTGTCACATGACCAGGAAGAGTTAGGCATGCAGACACTTTGAAGGGTGAGGAAAAATGGAATTTAGTGGGCAGAAAGTAAAAGGAAAAATAATTCTCCACAAAGCAAGAGAGAGTCCTATTAGCAGATTTCCTGCCTCACAGATTGAATCCCAGGTTCCCACCTAGGAACAGGAGAGCCCAGGCTCCTCCCCGCTGCAATGGGATAGAACTTCTGTGGCTCCACCCCACCCTCCCAGCGCGCGTGCTGGTCGGAGATTCTCCGGCGACCTTCCCCCTTATCTTCCTCTTGCATTTATCAGAAGTGCTGAACACTTGACGTGCCTTGTCTTCTTTGATCCTCACAACAAACCTTATGAGGTAGGTATTATTATCCCCATTTTCAAATGTGGAAACAGGCTCAGAAGTTTTGAGTAATTTGCTCAATGTCGCACAACTAGTAATTGGCAGTGTCGGGTCTGCCTGGCTCTAGAGCCTGAGCTCTTAAATATTAGATCATTAGGTTAAAAGAAACTAGTGGATTATTTGAGGTTCTTTGATGGGAGAAATGCTGTATTACTAATCCCAGTGTTTTCAGTACAATGTGCAAACCTGGCACATAATTTGTTGGATGAATGAAATCTTCCAATAAAATAAACTATTATTAAAATAAGCATTTTTTCCCTATCAATCGTTAGAACCAGAAAAATACACTTTCTAAGACAATGTTTCCAGACTAGTCTGTTAGATTCCCTTCATCATGAATTGAAGGGAATCATGATGGGCTGCTTATTGAAAATACAGATTCCTGGGAATCACTTTCCCATACAATCTGTTTCAATTATCTGAGGTAAGGAACAGGGAGTTTGCATTATGAAACACACTAAGATTTAAGAATTACTGCTAAGAGTTAAGAAGCAGCCACTGTCATTTTGAAACTGATAGTTGTTTGTGAATTCAGATTTAGAGTCTGGTTATATATGGGATTACATTCATATCACTCAAAACAAAGGCTGAGGGGCAGTCAGGATCATGATCAGGCACCAGTTGACATTAGTAGTGATGGGAAACCCATTCCTCTAGGGGTCAGAGACATTACACAGGGAAAGGCCCATGCAGCAGCTGGGCCATTTGCTCTGTTGTTTGTTTGTAAATTAATTAGACCAGTGGTGGGGTAAAATGCCCCTCTTGTTCTTAACTGTGAGCTAAAGGGCATCCTCCAGCCAGAACTACTGTTAGGCTCAAAGGTTGGGCATGAACAACAGTGAGGCCCAAAGACTCTTTCACCGCAGAAGCCATTTGGTAGAAATTGAGAGTTTATGAAGAAAGCAAATGAAAGCAGTGTCCTGATAATATATTCTGAAGAAATATCAGAAAATGTGTATGCTCTGACCATCATGATTCTAAAGGGAAATAAAGAGCCAGAGTGAAGTATAAAAGCTGAAACAAGGGGCATGTGCCTTGTTCAAACGTTTGTTTATTGTTGAGGTCATCAGTCAGGAGTAATACTGCTGATAATTCTATGAACAAGACAAGGGGACAGAGAAAGTACTTCTTACAGGAGTTGGAAAAAAATACGAATGTGAAAAAACAAAAGAGGAAAATTTGAGACAGAGAACAAAGAAGAAATCTGGTTGCTTTGAGATTTCTTCTTCTTTTTTTTTTTTTAAAGATGCATCACTACCAGAAGTTGTCCAGAAAGAACTGTGACCCTATGTTTTAATTAAATAATTTTTCGTCCAGTTTTTTTCTTTGCATATAAGGAAACAGAATCCTGACATCCGATTGAATTGTAAGCATCTTCCTGCATCCTGTATATCTGAGATTAAACTTCAAAGAATCAACTTAGATCAACTTAAGGTCACAAAGGATTACAAAGAAAAAATTTTAGAAAGGGTCCCTAGATGCACTGAACATATTTCTATTGAGACATTCCACTTTCTAGGGGACTGAAAACATGCAGTTTACAGCTCTGGCTACAACCCTGAAGGTAAATATATGTTACTCTAGGGTGCAGTGAAGCATTTGGTGGAAGCCTGTCAGGTGAATGGCACTTCTTTAGGGCTGGAAGAGGTGCCAGCAGAGGCTACTGTCCCTGGAAATTTCCTTGTCCAGTACTCTAATATATGAGCATTCATCAGGTCCATTTGGAACTTGCTTAAAAATTTCTTGGCAAAAATTACGGTCGGTGGTGTCAACTGCTTTTACTTGTTATTTTATACCCTGAGGAGCAGTGTTTAGAACCACTGCTTAGAGGGACCAGGCTGAAAACACATTTAAGTGAAACAAGCCATGACCAAGAGTATTAGCAAATACTCCTAGGAAATTCTGTGGAAAAATGGAGAACAGGGGCTAGCTCCGAAATCCCAGCAAATCTACATTCATGACTCAGTTCAGCTTCCCCCATCTTCCTTTTCTGATATCTACGTGCAGCTATGACTGAAAAATAACATGATTGTGTTAAGAATCCTAAGGCATCTGCATCACACTGCAACCAGATCCAGACATTGTAAATTCCAAGATAGGCCAAATCAAGATTACATGCATTCCTAGGTTTTCCTCTTCTTGTCTTCTTTCTGTCCCCACATTTTCACTTATCCTTTAAATCAGTGTATCAAGACCTAGTTATAAACATCCACCATATGCAGGTAGGCACCATATGGAGTCTCTGACCTCAGGGAAATTTAGAATGTACAAGGGAGGGCAAGAAATAAACAAGAGAAAAGCAATGTGGAATATATAACCCAAGAGATGGCTCCAGGTGGTTAGCAAATGTGTTACTATGACTCCAGAGGAATTACAGATCATTGTGAAAGGAACTGCACTGCTCTCAAATTTATTGAACAGGAAGTGACTTGAAAAACCATGAAGAGGAGGTTAGACTTAGCTAGCTAGAAGGGACAAGAGAGAAGACAGTTTAGGTGATAAGTACAGAGTGAGCAGAGGAATGCCAGTAGGTCAAGCATTTATCCTCCCTTCCCTTCCTTCTCTTTACCCCAAACTTAATTTCCAAAGATTATTGGAAAATAATTAGAAACTGTTGCGGGGGGTGGGGTGGGGGTGTAATGGCTGAATGGGGAAAACCAATTTTTTGTCCTTGTATTCTGGAAAGCCCTTTTGAGTCTGTGTTATTCACTCTAGATTCTGAACTATTAAGTGCTATACAGCTCTGTCCTAGGACTAGGCCAAGAAAAGCACGAACTCCACATTTTGGAGCAGGAATTAAATCTTACATAGGATATTAAATGGCTTTTAACTGAAAGCAACAGAAAACACAACTTAAAAAGTCCTGAACAATAAACGATATGTATTATCTTATGTAATGAAAAGGGAAGAGGTTGGGAATATTCTCTAAGATTGGTTAAGAGAGTGGCTGGACACCACCATGAAGACCTAGGTTCTCTCCAGGTCTTCTCTCTGCCATCCCCTGAACACATTACCTCTGTCCTCAGATTGGCTCTCCTGATGGTTGCGCGATGGCTGCAGCAGTTCCAGATGTTCCATCAAGACATGAAAAGGCCTAACGTTTAAGTCTTTAATCCATCTTGAATTAATTTTTGTATAAGGTGTAAGGAAGGGATCCAGTTTCAGCTTTCTACATATGGCTAGCCAGTTTTCCCAGCACCGTTTATTAAATAGGGAATCCTTTCCCCATTGCTTGTTTTTCTCAGGTTTGTCAAAGATCAGATAGTTGTAGATATGCAGCTTTATTTCTGAGGGCTCTGTTCTGTTCCATTGATCTATAGCTCTGTTTTGGTACCAGTACCATGCTGTTTTTGTTACTGTAGCCTTGTAGTATAGTTTGAAGTCAGGTAGTGTGATGCCTCCCACTTTGTTCTTTTGGCTTAGGATTGACTTGGCGATGCAGGCTCTTTTTGGTTCCATATGAACTTTAAAGTAGTTTTTTCCAATTCTGTGAGGAAAGTCACTTAAACGTTAGACCTAAAACCATAAAAACCCTAGAAGAAAACCTAGGCATTACCATTCAGGACATAGGCATGGGCAAGGACTTCATGTCTAAAACACCAAAAGCAATGGCAACAAAAGCCAAAATTGACAAATGGGATCTAATCAAACTAAAGAGCTTCTGCACAGCAAAAGAAACTACCATGAGAGTGAACAGGCAACCTACAAAATGGGAGAAAATTTTCGCAACCTACTCATCTGACAAAGGGCTAATATCCAGAATCTACAATGAACTCAAATAAATTTACAAGAAAAAAACAAACAACCCCATCAAAAAGTGGGCAAAGGACATGAACAGACACTTCTCAAAAGAAAACAGTTATGCAGCCAAAAAAACACATGAAAAAATGTGCACCATCATTGGCCATCAGAGAAATGCAAATCCAAACCACAATGAGATACCATCTCACACCAGTTAGAATGGCAATCATTAAAAAGTCAGGAAACAACAGGTGCTGGAGAGAATGTGGAGAAATAGGAACACTTTTACACTGTTGGTGGGACTGTAAACTAGTTCAACCCTTGTGGAAGTCAGTGTGGCGATTCCTCAGGGATCTAGAACTAGAAATTCCATTTGACCCAGCCATCCCAAGGACTATAAATCATGCTGCTATAAAGATACATGCACACGTATGTTTATTGCGGCATTATTCACAATAGCAAAGACTTGGAACCAACCCAAATGTCCAACAATGATAGACTGGATTAAGAAAATGTGGCACATATACACCATGGAATACTATGCAGCCATAAAAAATGATGAGTTCATGTCCTTTGTAGGGACATGGATGAAATTGGAAATCGTCATTCTCAGTAAACTATCGCAAGAACAAAAAACCAAACACCGCATATTCTCACTCATAGGTGGGAATTGAACAATGAGAACACATGGACACAGGAAGGGGAACATCACACTCTGGGGACTGTTGTGGGGTGGGGGGAGGGGGGAGGGATAGCATTGGGAGATATACCTAATGCTAGATGACGAGTTAGTGGGTGCAGCACACCAGCATGGAACATGTATACATATGTAACTAACCTGCACATTGCGCACATGTACCCTAAAACCTAAAGTATAATAATAATAAATAAATTAATTAATTAATTAAAAAAATAAAAATAAAATAAATGGCTTTGCAGGGCTATTTCAAAATATGTCAAAGAAATGTATTTTGGGGTAATATACTTCAGTTTATCTCAGGGTCTGCTAGCTATCATGTTGGTATCTTTTGCTACAAAGAGTCTGTTTTGTCAGTCTTAAGGCCTCTGTTTTAATGCTAATGCTGGTCCACACAGTGGTGTGCCTGAATTCCACAGGGAGGAGGGTATAATGAGGTATGTCCAACCCCTCTTCCCACCATGAGCTGAATTAGTTTTTCAGATTTCTCTGGAATGCTCTTGGCTGAGAAGGGGGTCCATCAGTTGGTTGGGGGGCTTAGGATTTTACTTTTGGTGTACAAAACCCATTCTCATAAAGCCTCCAGCAGACATCTCTTGATATATTCTCGCTGAGATTGAATCCTATGTCCCTTAGAGGATTGCCATGATTGTTTCAGACTAATTAAAATTTACCTCCAAGTTACATAGGAGTGAGGAGGACCACCAAACCAAACTAAGACTCGGAGGAAAAAAAAAAAAGAAACAGAAGAAAATGTCTGCTAGGTAGATGTGGTTTTAAAATCTGCCCACAAATTCTCTGACATTCCTCCCACTTCAAAAAGTTGAACAATGTCCCCTCTGCCCCCAGGTGCCATGCCACTCAAACAGCCAATGGAAAGGCCCACGTGGCGAGAACTAAGGCTTCCTGCCAACAGGCAAGTGAGGAAGCCCAGTCAGCTAGCTGCCTGCAGTCCCGACCCATGAAGAGCCTGACTGAAAGTGAATGAGCAACCGTGAGCTAGGACAACCCAGCAAGGCCTGTCCTGAATTCCTGCCCACAAAAACTCTGAGACAGTAAATGTTCGTTGTTTTAAACCACTAAGTTTTGAAGTAATAGATTAATTAGGTAACAAATTGGGACTACAGTATTCCTTCAGGGAACTTTAATAGTCATTCTGTATGTGGAAATTGTACACATCTTAAAATTGCTGGACTAAAGTGAGAAGAGACTGTCTTGAGCCAACTGGATAAAGTGGAAAAAAAAATTAATTTGGAAATCAATAGAATTCTGGCCTTGGCTTTGTCACTAAGAAACACTTATAAGTAATTTCACTTCTCTTGTAATTATGATCATTATCTATAACATAAAGGAACTGAGCTAAATGTTATCTGATGCCTCTTTAAGCTCTCAAACTCCATAGACTTATGAAATGCTTGAAATTCACGTTGTTTCACCCTAATTCAGAGCTTTGTTTCACTAGCTCTAGAATTAGATGCTTTGTGTTTAAATTGCAATTCAGTCACTTATTAATAATTGTACTTGGATAAGTGATGTTGCCATTTTAAGCCTCAGTTTCCCCATAGATTAATTGAGAAGATCAAATAAGATGATGCAGATAAAGCTCTTAGTTTGTGGGACACTTAGTAAGTGCTTAATAAATACAGGCAGTTGTGTTATCTATATTGTAGCAGCACATTTGTAAAATAAAACAAAGTTGAAATCACAGATCTATATTTTTATGTGCTCTGTTGACAGTTTAGAGCTTATTTGGCTTTTAACATTTTTATTATTATTTTATTTATTTATTATTATTATTATTATTTTTTGAGATGGAGTCTTGCTCTGTTGCCTAGGCTGGAGTACAGTGGCGTGGTCTCCGCTCACTGCAACCCCCACCTTCCGAGTTCAAGCGATTCTCCTGCTTCAGCCTCTCCAGTAGCTGGGATTACAGGCATGTGCGACCAGGCCTGGCTAATTTTTGTATTTTTAGTAGAGACAGGGTTTCACCATGTTGGCCAGGCTGGTCTCGAACTCCTGACCTTGTGATCTGCCCCCCTCGGCCTCCCAAAGTGCTGGGATTATGAGCATGAGCCACTGCACCTGGCCTATTATTATCATTTTTTGAGATGGGGGTCTCTCTCCGTTGCTCAGGCTGAAGGACAGTAGCATGATCATTGTTCACTGTAACCTTGAACTCATGGGCTCAAATAGTCCTCCCATCTCAGCCTCTTGAGTAGCTGGGACTACAGGTGCACAACACCATGCCTATCTTAACCTTTTAGATTTTTTGTAGAGATGGTGTCTTACAATGTTGCTCAGGGTGGGTTTTCTTAAACTCCTGGCCTCAAGTGATACTTCCGCCTCAGCCTCCCAAAGTGCTGGGATTATAGGCAGGAGCCACCATGCCCAGTTTATTTGCTTTTATATAATCAGTATGTAAAGTGCATTTTATAGGGACTCAAAGCACACTTATATAATTTTAAAAATTGTAGAAATTTATATATGAAGTTTTGCCTTATAATGTATTGTTGGTCATACCCTGGATCAGGAAGCCAACCCCAAGTTACAATCTCATTCCTACAGGAAGGTACAGTCTGCTGTACGAAGATCTATTTTTACATGTGTTTCTAGGAATGCTTTGCAGTGGAAAGTTAGGGGGCCTAGACTTTCTTGATTCTCCTGCAGAGTGCAGCCTGCTGTAAATACTCCATTTTATTTGCTTAAGCTTGGTTTGTTTTTGTTTTTGCCTTTTTTTAGTGTAAGACAAATAGAAATCTAAGTCAGTTTCTGCTTGTGCCTAATGGTCTGTTCTTTAAAAATTGAGATCATTGTCCAACAGACGCTCAGATCTGGTTCGGCTGGTTAGGAAGTCTTTCTCTTCAGGTCTCTCTAACTCTTAGCAGTCCTCTGACAGGTTGCTGCCTTCCTCATTTACATCCATAATGCTAAGTTCCCTTTGGTCCAGGTCAGTATTCTGGGATGTTTCCAAAATCAATATCTGATGTTTCTATTTGCTCTGGCACCTGCCAGTTTACTTGGGTAGGCCTCCAATGTGGAACAGAACTAGAATATTGTGAGCTATCCATTTTTCTGCTGTACAGCCGGGGTCACCTGAGGCTGTAGACTGACTCTCCAGCTGGAAATACAGAGTATTGTGGGCGAATTCTTTGCCAATGGGCATGTGGTAGGCCTGGCGATTGAGAGTCAAAAGAGTCCAATTTCCTGTGCTCTCAGGTTTTGAATTTTTAAATAAAGCATTGTTTTGTGTGCTAAAATTTTAAAATATAAAGTAAGTTTTGTTGTTTCTTTTTTCTGTGATTTTTTGCTGCCATCTATTCCTTTATAGCCACAAAGCAGCTATTCAGAAGCCTATTGTTCTCCTGGCAGTCTTAATGGGATTACACTATAAACATTCCTGATTTACTTGACTGTAACCTGTATGAATTACTTAAACAAATTTACATCTTAAATCACCTTATCTTGTGACCTTTCTCTCTCCTCATTCTTCCTGATTTTGTGTAAATTGATTAGGGTCCCCTTTTCTTGTTTTAGGTTTCCAGATTAGAATCCTGGTGTTTTACAATGGTATTTACATCGTTTGTTCTGCATTCCCTTCATTATTTTAGGTGCTGACTTGCCTCAGGATCTGTATCTGCCTTTTTTATCAAGCAAAATCATGCTTTTTATCACTTCTTTTTTATCAAGGAAAATCATACTTTTTATGGGGAAAAATACACTGTGCTTTATCAAAGTTGGACACTTCCAACCCTGACATCTAGTCTCCTAAATTTAGAGTTCTATAGTTTTTAGAAAATTCAGAGGCAGACTTGTTTGTATAAGGAGTAAATCTATTTTCTATAATGTTGAGGAAATTTAAAACTCTGGACCTTGAGATTTCCCTGTTACAATTTTCTTCAAATTTAACATTTGACACAATGAACAGAGTGAAGAGGCAACCTAGTGAATGGAAAAAAATTTTCATATCATATATCTGATAAAGGGTCAATATCCAGAAGGTATACAGAAATCCTACAACTCAACAACAACACAGCAAAAAGTAACCCAAATAAAAATTGGCAAAGGACTTGAATAGACATTTCTTCAAAGATGATGTACAAATGGCTAACAAGCATATGAAAAGATACTCAACATTACTAATTCTTAGTTCATTTTCTGCTACTGTAACAGAATATCCAGACTGGGTAATTACAAACAATAGACATTTATTTGCCTCACTGTTCTGGAGGCTGGGAAGTCCAAGGGCACTGGTATCTGATGAGGGTCATCCCATGGCAGAAGAACATGAGAGCAAAAAATACAAAGAGAAGAAATGTGGCCAAACTCATCCTTTTATCAGGAGCCCACTCCTGAAATAACTAACCCACTTCTGTGATAACAGCATTAATTCCTTTATAGGGCAGAGCTCTCATGACCTCTTAAAAGTCCTGCTTCTAAACACTGCTACAATGGCAATTAAATCTCAACATGAGTTTTGGAGGGGACTTTCGGTTCACAGTGCTAATCATTAGGGAAATGCAAATTAAAACTACAGTAGATATTGCCTCATATCCATCAGGATGGTTACTATCAAAAGCCAACAAGCAAAACACTCTACATCTAGCAAATATCAAGTGTTGGTGAGGATATGGAGAAACTGGAACCCTTGTGCACTGTTGGTAGAAATATAAAATGGTGCAGCTGCTATGAAAAACAGTATGGCAGTTTCTCATAAAATTAAAAGTAGAATTATCATATAATCCTGCAATTCCAATTCTGAGTGTATATCCAAAATAGTTGAAAGCAACATCTCAAAGAGATATTTATACACTCATGTTTATAGCAGCACTGTTCACAATAGACAAGATGTAGAAGATGTCTGTCGGTAATTATTTTTCCCAATCACATTCATGGTCACTTTGTTCATTTCTTCTAAGACTCTAATATCCATTTTTTAAATAGGAACTTTAGTTCATTTGAAAGGCCAAATAGTAAGTATTGAAAAAACAAGACACTACAATAAGGCCTGAAAGCTCCCACCATATTAAGCTAAAGCAGAAACATCAAGAGCAAAAGTTAGGGGTTGTGATGGTTGGGAGTTTTCTTTCCAAAAGAACACAGAGAGGCCAGGTGTGGTGGCTTGTGCCTGTAATCCCAGCAATTTGGGAGGCCAAGGCAGGAAGATCACTTGAGCCCAGGAGTCTGAGACCAGCCTGGGCAACATGGTGAAACCCTGTGTCAACAGAAAAAAAAAAAAAAAAACTTAATCAGGTATGGTGGTGCATGCCTGTAGTCCCAGCTACTCAGGAGGCTGGTACTCAGGAGGCTGATTGAGACCAGGAGGTTGAGGCTTCAGTGAGCCATGATTGCTCCACTGCACTCCAGCCTGGGCGACATAAGGAGACCCTATCTCAAAAGAAGAAGAAAAAAAAGCTGAGAGAAACAGTTGTCACCATACTCTAACCATTTGGGCCCAAAAGAACACACCCTAGGAAAAGGGAAAAGGTCAAGAAGGCTGGAGGTGAAAGCCACATTGAAAGGAACGGTGGAGATAGCTGCTTTTGGTCTCCTCTAAAGGTTCTAGTCTATGTTTGAGAGAAACATTGATAGACATGTGGACAAGAACCAAAGGGGTTTTAGGATTAATCAGATTACCACACCTTAGAAATGGCCACAGAAGCAGTTGCTGCACTGGCTGCCTCCCCTCCTGCTGGCCCACAGTGGCTGCTTAAACTAAAAGCTGCCTGCTTCTGCCTCGTAGGGGCTCTACAACCAGGAGGAGCATGTCCAAGGTGGCCTGGGGCTTCTGATGAAATTTAGGACAGACCTCAAGGTCTTTCCACACTGTGTGTGTGTGTGTTTGGTGTGCACGCATGCACATCTACATGTGCATGCACATACCAGAGCTACCAAGAATGATGTTCTACCCCGTGGACTCTGCCACCAGCCATTTCTCCAATTGCCAATAAATGCTTAGAAGCAGTTGTATCCCCCAATTCCACACCTCAGTTGGAAATACTGCTCCAATATAAGGGAGATGGACATCTCCACAATCCTTGCAGAAACCACCATGAGAACACCAATGAGAATCTGTTTCTACCTATTTAACCAAGTCCCTTTATAACAGGATAACTTCTGAGGCTTTTTAATTTTTATTTCATTATGGCAAGAACATTTAACATGAGACCTACCCTCTTAACAGATTTTTGAGTATCCAATACAGTGTTGTTAACCATAGGCACAGTGTTGTACAGCAGATCTGTAGAATTTTTTCATCTTGCATAACTGAAACTTGATGCCCATTAATTATCAACTCCCATTTTTTCCTCTTTCCTGCCCCCAGCAACAACTGTTCTGCTCTCTTCACTTCTGAGTGTGACTTTTTTAGACACTTCATGTAAGTGGAATCATGCAGTTTTGTCCTTCTGTGACTGGCTTATTTTGCTTGGCAAAATGCCTTCCAGGTTTATCCATGTTGTCACATATGGCAGAATTTTCTTCTTTTTGAAGGTTGGATAATACTCACTGTATGTATATACCACATTTTTATTATCCATTCATCTGGTGATGGACATTGAAGTTATTTCCGTATCTTGGCTGTCTTGAATAGTGCTGCAACGAACATGGAAATGCAGACATCTCTCTGAGATCCTGATTTCAATTCTTTTGGATTTATAGCCAGGAGTGAGATTCCTGGGTCATATGGTAATTCAATTTTTTAGTTTTGGAAGAACCTCCGTGCTATTTTCCATGGCAGCTGCACCATTTTGCATTCTCACCAACAGTATTCAAGAGTTCCAGCTTCCCTACAACCTCACCAATATTCATCATCTTTCGCCTTTTTTGATAATAGGTGTCATCTTTGTCTTTTTTGATAACAGGTATAAGTTGTTATATCCTTGTGTTTTTTATTTGCATTTCCCTGATGATTGCTAACATTGAAGATATTTTCATATGCCTTTGGCCATTTAATCTTGTTCTCAGGCTTTTAAAAAATAAAATCAACTTCACCTTTTAGTTCTTTTACCACTGCCTCTCCCAGTTGATAATCTGATAAAAATTCAGCAGGAGACCCAGCTTGTTCCTGCATAACTGTCCACATCTTTTCTTCACTTCAGGCATTTTAAAGTTGATCTTAAATTGGGAAAACTCAGGTTGAGATTATTTTTTGGGATTCCTCCTTGCAATACCTCACTCTTGTTTCTTTGTTGTTTTTTTGTGAGCCTTGCAGCTTTAACTACAGCTCAGTTGCTGCAAGATTTTAGACTTTTGAGGGTGTTGCTCAAAGGTGTTTGAATATGATTAGGGAAACCTAGAATGGTGTGCATGGGGATGCTTTCAGTTTTTTTTCTTTTTGTTCAAAGAACTAGCAGCACAGTTGTGTATGTTGAATAAAAAAGCAAACACAGAATTATTTATAGTGTTCTTATTGATTTCAATCGCATAGTAAATGTGGCAAACAACAGGATATTGACAAGATGTTATTGTCTTGTCTGCTTATTTGTCCATAAGTTCTTATGGACTCCATAAGTTCATAAATGCGATGTCTGTGTCTGATTCATTTTTGACATCTGCAAAGCTAGTTCTATGCCTTACAAATAGGAAATTCTCAAAAAGTTTATAAATGAAGTGAATAATATTAGTAAGAAAAAATAACCTCTGGATGTTCCAAGGTTGTTAACTGTTAGCCAACAGTGTGAGAGGCAGTGGGAACTATCCCCAAATGGATATTATTTTCATATGCTTGCCTATCTGCCTCTTAACATTAGAAGAAAAGGATCTGATAATCAGACTTTTGTCCTTAGCTGGAAGAAGTTAGAGATTTCATCGTTTATTCTGAATTGACTTCTGTACTTAGCTGCTTTGAAGACAAGTTGTATTTCTAAATCTGGGGTGGAGGGGGGAAATGGGCATTATATGCTAGCTTTTGGGAGTAAAGATCTACTGATCTCTTGAGCCAACTGCAGTGGGTCAGAAACTTTGAGCTGCTTTTCTAGGAGCAGTAATGGATTTGCATCAATCCATTTACATTCCCATACTCACTCATTTGCCCCATTACTATGGAACTAAACAATTAATTAAAGCATTTTTCAGGCAATGGCTAGACTTAGAAGCTCACTCTGGGCAGTTAGACAACACCAATATACTTGGGCTATCTAAGGACTGAACCTGCAGTCATGACCTCATTAACATCATGTTCTAGGAAATAAAGTTTTTTTATTCCTTACCTTTCCATGAAGAGATATATGAAAGGCTGCAAACACAAATAAACATGTCATGCAGAGATTTAAGTGTGTGTGTGAACATGTGTGTATAACAGCAGTTTCTGTGGCCACTTCTAAGGTGTGGTAATCTGATTAGTCCTAAAAGACCCTTGGGTTCTTGTCCATATGTCTATCAGTGTTTCTCTCAAACACAGACTAGAACCTTTAGAGGAGACCAAAATAATAATTCTGTCTTCCATTAGTGATTCTTTGAAGCTATTGGCTTCCTTCCCTGAACTCTACTTCCTCTCTTTCTTCCCTCCCTCTCTCCTTTCTCATCCTCTTCCCTTCCTTCCTTCCTTCCTTCCTTTCTTCCTTCCTTCCTTCCTTCCTCAAATAGTGTTGAACTAGACACTGTTCTAGTCACTGTGACTGCAGTGATGAACAAGAGACCAAAAATCACACCTTCATGAAATGTATGGTATCTAATGGGAAGAGAAACAATGAAGAAGGTATGTAAGTTACGTTTGTGGCAGGTCAGATGTTGATGGGTGCTATGGAGAAAATAAAACAGAGAAAAGAGACAGGGATCCCTGGGACAGAAGGTAGGAACCCTAAATAGTGTGCTCCAAGACGACCTCAGGAATAGACAACATTTAAGCAAAGACCTGGAGAAGGTGAAGAAGCACACCCTAAAGCAGAGTCCTTGTATCCAAAGCCAAACTTGAGAATAAGTGGTAGATCCTCTATACTTGGCCCTGTAGTGACCAGTGGGTTGATTAGGCATTAAGTATCCAATGACTGATCTTTGGCAGAAAGACAAAAAATTAAAATTTGAATTCTTCCCACCCCCGACTTAATCCCCAGAGACAATGGTGAAGACTGTAATCTCTGACTCCCCATGTGATATGGCTTGGCTGTGTCCCCACCCAAATCTTATCTTGAATTCCCATGTGTTGTGGGAGGGACCCAGTGGGAGGTAATTGAATCATGGAGGCAGGTCTTTCCTGTGCTGTTCTCATGATAGTGAAGAAGTCTCATGAGATCTGATGGTTTTAAAAAGAGGAGTTCCCCTGCACAAGCTCTCTCTCTTTGCCTGCTGCCATCCATGTAAGACATGACATGTTCCTCCTTGCCTTCAGCCGTGACTGTGAGGCTTCCCCAGCTATGTGGAACTGTAAGTCCAATTAAACCTCTTTCTTTTGTAAATTGCCCAGTCTCAGGTATGTCTTTATCAGCAGCATGAAAACAGGCTCATACACCATAAAAAGAGAATCTCTTAGATAGTGACACGAGATGACCCCTATGGACATGGATCCAAAGCCTGAATGGTCTTCCCCTTCATACAGCACCCAGACAGAGCTCAAAGATGAAGTTAAATTCCTTCATACAGGAAATAGTCTTATTTGCCCTCAGGTGCAAGTATCTAAACAAATTTTCAAAATTTCAAACAACAAAAGAGAAACATAAGGAGAGAGGAAGAGAAAACTAGAGCAGTAACTACAGAGGATAGTGTAGGTGTTGACTAAGTCCAGATATGCCCAAAGCAAACCAGGGAAAATTCTCAGGATAACCCTGCAGGTGAAGTCTGTGTTTGCCTGCATGGGCTGGATGTGCAAATGTTAGCACATCCAGGGGTGCTCAAGGCTGAGAAACCTGGAGTGAGAGGTGTCCCAGAACATTTGTTTGGAGTTCTCTGGAGCAATACAAGAAGATGAAAAGCAACCGACACCCTAGAAGCCACATGAAGAGGGCAGTGTGGGAGCTCAGTAGAGGAGGCTCAATCCTCTATTCCCTCCTTTCACATCACTTCTTTATAAAGAAAGACCATCCCCAACATCTTGTCCCATTACAAGATCCTCCTGATCTGAGATTTCTGAGCTCAAGAATCCCTTAGTGAGTAAACTTTTTCAGTTCCTGTCCAGGGTCACTTCTCAGAATGGAACATGACCCCAGGAGCAGTTGGCCGGGGAAATTCCCACCTTTTTCTGCAGCGATGACCTCACGACTTTATAAAGACACTTAAGACATCAAAGTTCTGATTATACTCCTTTTCCAGAATAACAGCCAACTCGCCCTGCACTTAAGTGACTAAGCAAGGCCACTGCATGACCCTTCCCAGAAAAAGGAAAATTTTTTCAAAGTGATACTGTCCATCAAGAAAATGGAGTCTATTCACACCATGCTTACGGAAGTGAGGAAACCACTGAAATGATTCTTCCCCAAACAATAATTATCTGCTTTACTGAATTCTCCTGCAGATTCATTGTACACTAAAGCAGCTGCCAACTTCTATCTTTGAAAATAGGATGAAAAAGGCCGGGCGTGGTGGCTCATGCCTGTAATCCCAGTACTTTGGGAGGCTGAGGCATGTGAATCACTTGAGGTCAGGAGTTCAAGACCAGCCTGGCCAACATGTTGAAATCCCATCTCTACTAAAAATACAAAAATTAGCCAGACATGATGCACACCTGTAATCCCAGTTACTTATGAGGCTGAGGCACAAGAATTGCTTGAACCCAGGAGGTGGAGGTTGCAGTGAGCCGAGATTGCGCCACTGCATTCCAGCCTGCGTAACACAGTGAGACTGCCTCCAAAAAAGAAAGAAAAGAAAAAGAAAGACAGAAAATAGGATGAAAAAACATAAATGCTTAAATTGAATTGCAAGCTGGGTGTTAGTTTGGTAGGGTACCCATAACAGATACTGTGATGCTTTGTTGGTTTACTTGTCTCTTGAAACCTGTGCATTAGCATCTCATGCTCTGTACATTAAATGCAAAGCTAAATTCACCTATGATTTTGCATTTAATTAGTAAAAATAGCAGCATATTTAAATATGTAAACATATGTATTGCATACACACACACACATATTCATATATATCCCAGTGCCAAAATCTGGAATGTAGTTTGCACTTCCACTGCAAAGCTGCCTGAAAATCATGATCTTAACCTTATTTGATAGAATATACTTGAGGAATAGGAAAAAGATACTTGCACTGAAGAGTCAATGTCATGATACACTTGTCTGAGTTCCATAATGTTAAGGAAACATCAGTCATATTTTAATAGAAAGTAGGGAGCTATGGTAGAATCTCACCATAAGTGGAGTCCAGAAAGACTTACTATAGATTGTGTCACCTGTGGGCTTACATTACTGTGAGGCTAATAAAATCTTGTCTGCTGGCTGGGAGTTACCATAGGGAATTCTTAGTATGATCCAAACCCATCCAAGTCCCTGATGCATTTGGGAACCACCTGGTGGGAGTTATCCCCCTGCCCCCCAGCCTAAATATCAATGTAGAGGCTTCTGGGTCTCGTGCATGGCTGGGACTTCCAGGACAAGCAGAGTAACTCCAGGAACCTCCTGCTCTGTTGAAAGCTGCTTTGCCAACCCAATCTGAAAGGTTGGACCAATGGGAATACTGCAGACCTCTGCCCTGGCACCCTGCTTCCCAGTTGGGATCACCTGCTGCCTTCCTGTCAACCTTCATGCTCCCTTTATTGTCCCACCCCACCTCCCAGAACATAAGAACATCAACACACGTGCATTTAAGAATGGCGCCTGGTCAGAAGATAGGAGCTAATTGGATTATACCCAAATTTTCATTATCCTAGGGTGTGTCATCATGGCATTTTACTCTAGTATAGCCTCACATGTTCATCTCCCCCCACCCCATCCTAAGCTCTCACCTAACAGCAGAGGCTAAATATATATATTTAAATCATTGTAGAGCTTCTTTTATTCCATATTCTAGGATAAGTAATATATATGATCCCACAATAAGCCAATAATAGCAAGGCCAAGGATGTATAAGTCAAGTGTTTTGGTCACATGAATAATAGTACCACATCTTCTGATGCTGGTACAAACACTTAGCTTTAAAGAGGAATGCATGGCCCTCTGCTCTTCAAAATCTCCTGAAATCACACAACATTAAATGGATGGTTTCTTAGAAGTCAAAGACAATGATCAGAAAAACCTTTCAAAAAGGAAATTTTTGAGCTGTGGCTGGCAGTAAGGGGTTTTGTCTGGAGAGAGACTGCATTACATTATCACAATAATAATTAGTCACGAAAATGTCATCTCTATGCCAGTAGTGAGACTAAAATGTCTGGATGTCAATATAAATAGACATCAGGATACCATACAAGGGGTTGAAAATATCATTGAGATTGTGGGTGTTTTGTTGGCAAAATAAAGACATTGAGCAAGCACATATGTTATTCCAGTAAGCCACAGACTGAAAGAAATCAAAGCTTGAGTGCAGAAGTGCGTGTTTTCTCTTGAGCTAGGAGGCAAAACACGAGGATGCTTTCGAAGCCTGCAGACCAAACATTCGTTAGTTGGGAACACCTGATACATA
Organism: Pongo pygmaeus; assembly: GCF_028885625.2. Lineage (NCBI taxonomy): Eukaryota > Metazoa > Chordata > Mammalia > Primates > Hominidae > Pongo > Pongo pygmaeus. Next base: position 158,195,005 of record NC_072376.2, on the reverse strand, counting down.
TCAGTACAGGTGCGGCCACAAATTTTTCTCCAGGGACTGGGGTGTGGGAAGGAAAATATGTATTCTAGGGTGAGGAGGAAGCAAATGGAATTGATGCTTATCACACACAGCCTCTTTAATTAAAGAGACATTACCATTCATCCCAAGAGTAAGCTTTTCAAACTAAGGTGACTTAGGAAGCAACAGATGGTTGCAAATAGCTTATGACTTTCTGAATTTTTTAAAAGAAATTTTAAGTGGAGATATTTCCAAAAAGAATATCTAAATGATATTTATCCTTTTCCGTGACTCTGAACCATATGCTAGGCCTTGAGATCCAGATATGGGAACCTGGGAGCTTCACTTCCTTGTCGGAGCTGAGAGGGTTCTATGTGTGACTCCTGTGGATCAGCTGATGTTTGTGGGGGGAGGCTTGGAACCTCTTTTCTGTAGCTCTTTCACCTAGCGTTGTTTGGAAGAGGACATATGTGACAGTCAACAATCCAGCTGTACCATCATCCGCTTTATGGCTTCCACTCTGGACTGCCCAAGCACATCAGAGGAAGACAGTGAGGCAGATTGACAGTGATATGACCTGTTTCTCAGAAATGTGTAGCTATTACCCCACTCTGCTTCCCCTAAAAAGAAAAAAAAACCCACTCTTTTATAAACAATTAAACTTATTACCTGAAAATATTTAAGCGATTCTCACAAATATACAACTTGAACCATCACTTCAAAGTAATTATTGGCAAAGTCTACCAATGAATGACCTTCCCAAAAGAAACATGACAGAATTTACTAATTCTGGAGCCTGAGGCCAACCAAGGGCTTTCTCCAGAGTGCCCCAAGAGAACTGGAAAATCAAAATAAGCCCAAATCAATCAAATCAAAATTTGATTGAGTTACTATAATCAAATCTTAACACCCAAACTGCCTATGAATATGTAATCTAATTGACATAACCATATTCCAATTTACAAGCCCTTTAAACACCCCATTCAATTCAGTGAACTTTGAGTGGCTCCACTAGGCCAGGTACTTTGTTTGGTGAACTTGTCAGTATTAAAATAGTCTGTCATTTACTTTAAAATATTATTTGATTAAGTTACAGTGTCTTAATCATAAATCAGTTCAGGGATGTTCAGACCACATACCAGAGGGAGCAACTACAGTTTTATTCAGTTTTTTGTACCTCAAAATCAACACCCTACAACCTGCTGATTAGCATACTGAATGCCAGAAGCAAATCTCGGGTTTAATGGTGTTGATTGCCATGATGAATATGGAATGTTAGCTATTTGACATCACTGGTGAAATTAAAAGTATTCATGATGCATGAAGAGGAGAGTGGTTACAAATATGTTAGAGACTCTCTCCAAGCTTGCATGAATAGGGTATAAAAAGTAAACAAAGGGCCAGATGCAGTGGCTCATGCCTGTAATCCCAGCACTTTGGAAGGCCGAGGTAGGTGGATTACTTGAGGTCAGGAGTTAGAGACCAGCGTGGCCAACATGGTGAAACCCATCTCTACTAAAATACAAAAATTAGTCGGGTATGGTGGTGGGTATCTTTAATCCCACCTACTCAGGAGCCTGAGACAGGAGAATCGCTTGAACCTGAGAGAAGGAGGTTGCAGTGAGCCAAGGTTGCACCACTGTACTTTCCAGCCTGGCAACAGAGCAAGACTCCATCTCAAAAAAAAAAAAAAAAAAAAGGAAACTGAGACTTAGCCTTTACCCTTTAGGTGGAGCCCAGGATTTGCCTCCTACACAGTCTTGTGTCTAGCTATTGGTTATGATGACTTCTGATGGCCTGATCTATAACACAGGGGTAAAAGATCCTGACTGTGTCAGCCTCTAAGCAGGCATGGGAGTTTTCAGAGAACCTAAGATGATAGACAGCTGAGCCTTCATTAAATGTACAGAACTGCATAAATAGTTTTGGACCTGCTTGCTCATCAATGTTTGAGCAATAAATATCTGTATATGGGGCAGAATTTGGTTTGAAACTTGCATTCCTTATCAACTTGTAGCAAGGCTGAGGAATAACTAAGTAACCCTTACCCACCTCAACTTCTTCAATGGCTACTATTATCTTCTGGAAATAACCTAAGAATTGTGTATGACCAAATTGCCTTAGATCAGTAGACCCTACTTTCAAAGAATTCACCAAGGACTTCCTCTTTTTTTTTTTTTTTCTACCCAGGCTGGAGTGCAGTGGCACGATCTTGGCTCACTGCAACCTCCACCTCTCGGGTTCAAACAATTCTCATGCTGAGCTCAGCCTCCCGAGTAGCTGGGATTACAGGCACAGACCACCATGCCTGGCTAACTTCTGTATTTTTAGTAGATACAGGGTTTCACCATGTAGGTCAGGGTGGTCTCAAACACCTGATCTCAAGTGATCTGCCCACCTTGGCCTCCCAAAGTACTGGGATTAGAAGTGCAAACCACTGTGTCCAGCCACACAAGTCAAATTACTGCTCAATTAGTTCAAGGCTTGGGAGTCCAGAGGCTACCAAGTTCTCAGAGACTGACCAATCAATGGCCATGCTCCAGACCCTTTGGACTATAAATAAATAAATATATATGTACACACATTTATATATTACTCCATTTTCACACTGCTATAAAGAACTACCTGAGACTGGGTAATTTATAAAGAAAAGAGGTTTAATTGACTCACAGTTCTGTATGGTTGGGGAAGCCTCAAGAAATTTGAAATCATGGTGGAAAGCAAAGGGGAAGCAAGGCACATCTTACATGGCAGCAGGAAAGAGTGGGGGCAGGGGGAACCACCACACACATTTAAACCATCAGTTCTCATGCGAACTCACTGACTATCATGAGAACAGCATGGGGGAAACTGCCCCCATGATTCAATAACCTCCCTTGACACGTGGGGATTACAATTTAAGATGAGATTTGGGTGGGGACACAGAGCAAAACCCTATAAATTTATATGGTTATTCTTAGTAAAATAACCTTAAATGTATATATATATATATATATAAATATATACTGTAGTAAATAACCTAATGTATATCAATTACTCAGCTTTCCTTTTGCATCAGAAACATACATCTTGGAAAAATCCATATATTTCCACATTCCCGAAGAAATTGCTAACTCTTCTTTTAAAAGTTCCTGGGAGGCCAGGCACAGTGGCTCACGCCTGTAATCTGAGCACTTTGGGAGACCTAGGCGGGTGAATCACCTGAGGTAAGGAGTTCGAGACCAGCCTGACAAACATGGAGAAATCCCATCTCTACTAAAAGTACAAAATTAGCTAGGCGTGGTGGTGCATGCCTGTAATCCCAGCTACTCGGGAGGCTGAGGCAGGAGAACTGTTTCAACCCTGGAGGTGGAAGTTGTGGTGAGCCAAGATCGCACCATTGCACTCAATCCTGGGCAACAGGAGCAAAACTCTGTCTCAAAAAAAAAAAAAAAAGTTCTTGGGGAGAGCAATCTTTCACTCTGTGGTGGGTTCAATGTTCAATGTACTGGAAGGGATTTCTTGATGTCTACCCTAAATTTTGCTATTGACAGGTAAATAATTCTGAATGGCATGGATAAAGGTAAAATGTCTTGTATCTCAGAGTTTAACTGTGGGTTTCTCTCTCCTCAGTTCTTGATTTTCAGTCATTTTGTTCATTTTGTTTTCTTGTTTTTCCAACTTTAGAGTTGGGTCACTCACTGTATTCCCATAATAGGGACTATCCTGGCAGTTGTCCTTTGGAATAAATTGCCTGTCACTATAACAGTTAACAAGGAAATATAAGCCAAAATGTAAGTCTTTTTATTACACTAAAAATGCATCGTTAATTATACAAGTATGAGTAGCCGCCCTTTGGCTGACTTGCCTCCAGGCTTAGGCTGGGGAGGCATCCTGGTCCTGCCGTGGGCTGTAATTTACAGAACCGTAAACTTCACTTCCCTCTATTTCCTCCTCCTTTACCCATCCTAGAAGCCACCACAGTTTGTAAATATAGAGCTGTCCTTTTTGGTCATAGTTCACGGCTAGTTATAGCAATATTCTCTGGATACTCAGCCAGACTTTGATGATTTTTTTAAAGGTACCAGTTAAGAATACCATAAGTTAAGAATACATTTCTCCCCAAGTTCAAAGTAAAATTCTCCTGTTTCCGTTCCTGTAAGTACTAAAATAAAGTTAAGAAGTCCACTTTTTCCCCATTTCTACAAATCTGTATTTTGCTTCAAATTGCTTTTCTCCCTAATGTTTGAAATCAGTAGCCAATATTCATTTATCACACATTTTTCTGAACACTGTTTCTATGGTGGATATTGCACTGAAGTAAACTAAAAACAGATTGAGACACATGTGTACTCCCTGGAGGAGCTCACAAGACTAACAGAGGAGGAAACCTAGTATGCAAATAATCATGCCCTGGTGCCTCATTGTGATGAGTGATTATGGCATAATAATCTCTCTGAGCTTCAGTCTCCTCATTCATAAAATGGAGCTAATAATTGTTCTTCTTTCATAGTGGACAGAAAACAATTATCACAGTATCTGGCAGATAGTACGCTCTCAATAAATGTTAGCTATTGTTTATTACTCATTTTTCAAGGTCCAATTCACATGTGAAGGTCCTTATAGTCCAGTCCTGCCTAACTCTCCAACTTTACTTTTTTTAATTAAAAATAATACGAATATGCATATAGAACACATACAACAGTATTGTATTATTTTTTAATTATTTTAAATTATTTCTTAATTACAAATACTACTGTCTTCCAAGTGGTGTGAGCTCCAGGAATGATCCAGTAGCATGGTGTGTGAGCATACAAATTGCTGAAGCTGAGAAGTAATTGCTCTACGTAAGAAAAGGGCTGGATGCTTTTCTTAAATATGGTGGATAAGGAGTTCATTTTTCTCTCAAATTTCTGCTAAAATCATAAGTGGATTTTAAAGTTACCGAAACTCAAGAACAAGTGCAAATGAAACATTTCAAAGAGAAATACTGTGAATTAAAAAAAAAAAGTTCAGAAGACATAAAGTAGATCAGAGTGGTAACTGACTTAACTAGAGTCTAAAATGCCTTGAAAATAGGTACCTGATTCAAAGCAAGCCAAAACTCCCAGAGGCTCAAAGGACTTGGAGGTATTTGGTATCACAGAAGGCAAAGAAGACGAACAGGGCTGAAAAAGAGTGATATGGGTTGAGTGTTTGGAAATGAAGCAGTTGGATTCCTATGCAGACCGGTCATCAGCTCCTAGAATTCCCGTCTGCGGAAAGGAGAACAGGGAAAAGGACCCAATGCAGGGTTACTCCAGCTGCCACGTATGTCAATACAAATTAAACACTTGGGAACCAGAGAAATGATCATTTGGTGGGTCTACAGATCCTGGGGATCTCCTGTAGGCCAAACTTTGGCCAGAACTCCATTTATGACCTGACCTCCTCCCATGTGCTCTCACTTTGACAGTGGGGCCATGATGATGCTTTGGGTCTCTGAGTCTCTGGATACAAATGTGAACTTGGACTCTATGTCCAACAAGACTTCCCAATGCTGGCAATTCCCTTTTACCCAATATAAATGGTTGCAGGTCTCTTTATGGAAAAACTGCAGTAAACATGACTTGGCATGGTGGGTTGTGTGTGTGTTCATGGGTATAAAAGGGCTAGGTAGGAACTCCAGAAAAACTAATAGATTGTGAAAGAAAATATATAATCATACTGGATTTCTTGGACCCATAGAAAACAATATTAACTCACAACATGTAAAACACAAAGTTATTATTTTAGCCAAAGAAAGTGATGTAACTGCAATGGTAGGGTGTTGGTGAAAGGAGACTAAGTAGCGCCAGAGTGTTGTCTATGTGCCGGCACTTCAGCTGCCCCTTCAGCAGTCCCTTTCAACACTCAGTCAGTACTCTAATGTGCTGGCTTGGAATAAGGAGGGGAAGCCGCCTGTGTACACGCATAAGTTTCAGAATAGCCTTGGGAGTCAAAATCTATAAAGGCATTCCCTCAAATGTCCTCATCTCATGTGTGAGCAGTTCAGGTTTTCCCAAAAAGAGTCATGACTACCGTGGTTGAGCTTCCAACCCATCTTTGAAGTTTAGCCAGTCTGAATATCAAATCCCGGGCTTGATTAGCTTTTCCTGCGAACACATTGCATACCATGAGGGCTTCTTTGAAAGCTACCAAGAGCCCCTCTGGCTTTTGTAGTTTTCAATTAATTAATTGCCTTCAGCTTTTCATTATTAATCTGCAGAGTTTCAATGCAATTTAGAAATAACCACTCAATTTTACTCATTTTTCTTATCCCCCTACACATTTCAATGACCCAAATCATCTCCTTGATGAGTACATATCTCTACCTGCACATCCCAGCTCACTATCTATGAAAGGTTTATCAAGTGGACTGCCAATCGTTCCAGGGGCTTTCTGTACACCAATTACCACCAGGAATTGGTTCCTCGTTACTAGCCAAGGAATCAGTAAACTGGCTCCTCTATCCCACCTTACTGCATTCTTGGACAATTTCAGGCACCAGCAGTCACAGTACGCACTCTCCAGAAAATGGATGTGAGCTTGATTGAGGAGTGAAAAAGTTTATGTGGAAGAACACTTGTAGAAGAAAAGGGATGGAAGCAGGATGGGGCAGGGTTAGCATCAGACCACAATACAGACGTGACAAATCTCTACCAGCCCAATGGGAGCTCTGGATCAAAGACTACCTGTGAGAGGAATCCTGATTGGGTGGAAATGGCCAGACCCTTTTACCACCTACTTACGTGGTCATAAGCTAGGGGTTATCTGAGAAGAGTATGCGCTCAACTACCCTGCTTTGCTCAGTGATCAACTGGAGTATCCTGAGCTTATATTCTGGTGAGGGAAAACAGACACGTAAGCATATGGTTTCTGTTCAATATGGTATGTACATTAGACAGGGTCAACTCAGCATAGCTAAGTGGAGGACTGAATGGGCAGGATAGAGTGGGAGCAAAGACATGCTTCCAAAGTACTCTCACTTGCACTGAATACCAATCCCTAGGGTCAAGATCTTCTTCTCATCCTCCTTAGTTAGCATGTCAATTTGAAAGATTGAAATAAGACTACACTGTGTATAATATGTGTATTCACAAAGGGTCAATTTATCATTTTATTCCTAAATGAAAATAACTAAAATGATGCTTGGCATCTTCTAACCACAAATGATGAAATATTTAGCCAAAGTGGAAACTAATTTGATTTTTCATAGAGTTATAAAAGAAAGCCAAGAAAATGTCGTGGTGTAGAATGTTTTATGCTTATTCAATTTTAAAGGTTTAGGAGATTTTCTAACAATCATCAGAAAGTATTTATCAAGTGACTATGCTTAGCTTGGTCCTTGCAACAGAAAGATATTTTGCTGTGGGATGTCTTTTGAGTTTGGGAGAGTCAATAAATCATTCTAACTTCTAGATAAACCATCACCTAGAAAAACTCTTGATCTGTTTCTTCACAATGCAACTGCTCAAGTTGTTATAAATTTACTTGATCTTTTTTCCTTCATTGGAATATTTAAATTACAGAACTAGAACATACTTGAGTTTTTTTTAAAAAAAAAGAGAATGATACAAAAATAGTTACCTATCATCTCTCCTTCATAGGAAGAATACCAGTTTTGTTATTTCCCATCTGCTTTTCTGGATATCTTACTTTCAGTCTCGGCAACCTTACATATGTGAAAGAATTACCAGGCTTAAGCATTCAAATATATTAACTTAATAGATCACAATTCCGTACAATAAATTGTTTTATCACTGGATAATTGCAATATAGCATACCATGAAGGAGATAAGCTCAGTTATCTGCCCAGTTTTAATTAGCAACTATCAAGATACATCTGAATTGAATTATTAAATCATCTTGAAGAATTCCTCATAGAATTTGTTGCGACAAAATTATTGTCATCTTTGTTCCTCTTGATTTATCGCACAGAATATATATATATATATATATATTCTGTAAAAATATCTGTGGCTGTAAATATGTTTCTTAGATAATAATAAACAGTTCTATCAAGTCATAACAGGTGTATAATGGATTCCAGGCTCTGAAAATATCTCAAATATTTGACACTTCTATGAAATCACTAAAAAAAAATCCACAAATGAAAATTTAAATCTTTCTATGGTGCCAATATTCTTTCTCAGTCATAAGCCAGGGTACCTTGGCTAGCTGCTTCCCAGAACTTCAGAGACATGGTACTCAGAGAAAAGGTCTCTAAGAGTCCTTAGCCAGTGTAATGGAGACCATCAGTTATTTTCTTAATCATATTATTTAACAATAGGAATACCTTGGCCTTGAATATTCAACTTGACTTTAATGATGTGGCCTTTGTCAAATGTTGTGCAAGAAAACTACTGAGGTTCCACAGGGCCACATGTCCATCTGGGTTTGATTTAGCTAAGCCATCAAGTACTTGTGTGTAATACTTCAGACACATGGTTTTGCTTCTCTGCTTTTCAAGTAAGTTCTATTTACTTAGGCAGATGTTGCAAATTAGCTCTTAAAATACTGCAAATGAAGTAGGGAAATTCTTTACGGTAGATCTAACTCTAATGTGAATTTCATTACTAACTCACAAAGACAGACCAATCCCAGAATTCTATGCAAGTCTTCAAGAAAATATTTTTTAAAGAAATTTGAAGATGTTTCCCTCCCCCGACACTTCCTTGTCCCTTGATATGTGTTGTTGCCAATGCACCTTATGGGTATCTTAGAAATCTGGAAGACATTGAGCTCAGATTCACTCTTGGCCATAGAAAATGTGAGTACTTTTAACTATTCCCCAGTTTCTTCAGTTGCTCCATTAAACCAAAACTGAAAGAAGTACTGTACTAAAGCATCCAGTTAAACTTCAAGTTGTAAGAATTTCATTAATTAAGCATGTGGGTCAGTCAGTTCATTAAAGTCACCATAAGACAACATTAATTTATGTAATAGCACATAAACTATCCAGTTAAGACATTTTAAAATGCTGCTTTGAGACTATACATTATGAAAGAAAATATGTTTAATCATTATTCAAAGAATACGTAGGTTTTGTTTTCTTTTTAACTGGTCCCATCCAAAAGGAATGATACATGAAAATTTTAAAAATTAGAATAGAGCATGTCTCAGTAAGCTTATCCATTCACATTTTCAACTACCTTCTCTTTGCTAATGACTCCTAAAACTATGCCTCCAGCACTCATTTTTCTCAAATAGTCCAGCTCCATATTTTCAACCAACTGCACTATGAATCTGTCTGGATATAATTAGAACCCATCATAATTACTTCAAAAGGAATCACATTGTCAGTTACACTATGTTGGGGAAGGCAGGACACCTGGGTCTTCTAAACTCAAAGTGTTCTCTGAGTGCCAGCAGCATTGGCATTACCCAAGAGTGTGTTAGAAATACTGAGTCTCAGGCCCTACTCAAGACCTACTGAATCATCATCTACATTTTAACAAGATCCTCAGGTAATCTGTATAGATATTTTTAAAGTTTCAGATGCACTGACTTAGATAAAGCACTTAGATAAAGCACTTAGATAAAGATTTCAAGGTCTGACAATTTTGAGTTTGTTTTCTAGTTCTGTGATTTATCATCTGTGAGGCTATGAGCAAATTATTTAGCTTCTCTGAATCTCAATTTCCTCATCTGTAAAAATAAGGATAATGATATTTCAAAAGGTTGTTGCAAACATATCCAAGAAAATTGGGATTTTTAACTGTGTGAGAGAGAAATAAATCAGTTACATCAACTATTAGGTTGAACCACATGAAATGGCTGCCCCAGTAGGTGAAAAAAAAATGTTCAAATGTTGACAGTTTCCTAGGGCTCATACTTTTTTGTAGCAGAATAAGCTCTTAATAAATTACTGGTAACAAGTATCAGCATTAACTTTCTATGGCTGCCATCACAAACTACCACAAATTTAGTGGCTTAAAACAATGGAATACTGTCCTCTCACAGTTCTGGAGGCCAGAAGTCCAGTATCAAGGTGTTAGCAGGGTTGGTTTTCTCTAGAGGTTCTGAGGGAGAATTGGTTCTGTCCCTCTTTCTTTGCATCTGGTGTGCTGGCAGCCCCTGGCATTCCTTGGCTTGCAGGTGCATCACTCCAACCTCTGCATCCATCTCTGCCTGGCTTTCTCTGTGTCTCTGTGTGTCTTTCCCTTAGTGTGGGACACCTGTCATTAGTTTTGGGGCCCACCCTAAATCCAGTATGACCTCATCTTGGAATCCTATTTCTAAATAAGTTCACATTCTGAAATTCCGCATGAACATACATTTTAAGGGGACATTGCTGAACCCACTACAGTACCCTTCCTCCCTCCCTTTCAGTAATACTGGTAATACCAATCTTAAAAACTCAGAGTTATTATTGATGCTTCAGTCTCTCTCTCTTTTTTTTTTTTTTTTTTTTTTTTAGACAGAGTCTTGCACTGTAGCTCAGGCTGGAATGCAGTGGCATGATCTCGGCTCACTGCAACCTCTACCTCTGGGGTTCAAATGATTCTCCTGCCTCAGCCTCCCAAGTAGCTGGGATTACAGGTGTGCACCACCATGCCCAGGTAATTTTTTGTATATTTAGTAAAGATGGGCTTTCACCATGTTAGTCAGGCTGGTCTCCAACTCCTAACCTCAAGTGATCCACCTGCCTTGACCTCCCAAAGTGCTGGGATTACAGGTGTGAGCCACCGCACTCAGCCTCATATTTCTTATATTCAGTTGTGCCCAAGTCTAGTAGTTTCCTTCTTCAAAACATTTCTCGGCTTTTAGCAATATGAGACAAAGTTTATGTTATAAAGTTCAGCAAAAAATAGAGCAGGTCATAACAGACCCACAGCTTAAGAAGGCTCCACCATTGGGTGAAAAAGCTGTGAGGGCTCAGGGCTTGATAAGCTTCTAGCATCTTTTTTAGGAAAGTACACCCTTCCTCTGGGCTAGTGTAACCCTGCTTTCAGTACTCATGCACTTTCTCAGCAGAGTTCTTTGTATTGTGAATTACCCTATAAAATATGTAATGTACCTGAATTATAGAATGGATTATATTAACATAATAGTATTAACATTAAAATATATACTGAAAATTAGCGGAAATGCATCAAAATGGTAGTAGTGGTTCTCCCTGAAGAGGTGAGATTAAGGGCAGAGTCAAGCTCTGTCCTCCCCACCATCACTTTCTAGAATGAGTGTATATTAATTTATTACAGGAAAAATAACCTAAACCCTCCTTAATATCTTAGAGAAAAAAAATTATTAAAAAAGAGTGAATAAATTATCTATCAAATGGAGGTGTCATTTGGCTGAATTTTAAAAAGTGAAATTTAAGCCAAAACTCTAGAAGATACTTTAAAAAATTAGAAGAAATTATAGGAAAAGAGTTCATTGGTATCTGGATTTTCTCAGTATTGAAACAATAGCAGTGTTTCAGTTATTTGCTGCTTTTTAACAAACCATCTCAAAACAATCCCAGTCATTTATTATCTTTCATGAGTCTCTGAGTTGACTGGCATCAGGTACGTAGTTCTTCTCTTCCACAGGGTGTTGAATAGGGCTGCAGAAATCTGGAGGCTTGACAGTGTCAGGAGGCCTAAGATGTCTCTTTCACATGGCTTGCAGTTGGTGATGGCAGTCGCCTGAAAGGTCAACTGAGTCTGTCAACTGGAGTGCCTCAGTTCACCTTTATGGGCTTCTCCATGGGGCTGGAAGGTGAGAATTGCAGATCTCTTAAGGTCAAACTTGGAAAGTTATGTAATATCATTTCCTATATTCTATATGCCAAAATAAGTCAGCCCAGATTCAAGAGGAGGGAAAAGAGAAATAACTCTCAGTGGGAAGAGTGACATCTTTAATCCACCACTAACAGCAATAAGAAAGGAAAAGATTAATTCCTCCAATTATAGGAAAAAATTCCAATTGTCAAATGCTTTATGAAACAATAAAAAATGAGGGACAACATTAGAAAAATCTGCAATAAATATGACTAATAAAAGCTTATTGTAAAACTCTCAGGTATAGAGATTTGAGTTATACTCCTCAGTTCATAGCACATTATTTTTTTAATCTATTAATGGCCTCTTTCTCTTACTTTACTTATTTTCTTTCCCTTCATTTCAATTCTCACTTCTGTTTCTCTCCTTAGCACAGGCAACCACTTAAGCTCCTATGTTGCATAATTCCAGGAATTGTGCTATATGTAGTAATCTTGCTACCCATTCTGATATATAATATCTACTCATATAACTTAAAATACGTGAGCAATCTTTTAATATATGTAGTGCTATTTTGTGCATTGTTTTAAATATTTATAAATGATGTTTAACTTTAAATCTCATGCCTTGAGATTTCCAGTCCCCAGACCCTCATTTAAGAAGCGTGGAAGTGGTCACTCTATTCTAAAAACAAATAAAAAGCTAAACAGATGGAAAAATTAACTTTTCTTTGATGCATAACAGAAGTGAGTTCAAAGGGAAATTGTAGAAACCAACAGAATACAGAGAATAACAATTTATCAGAGCAAAAACCTATGAGCAGCAATCTTCAGGGAACAAGTGCCAGGGTAGGGAAACCTGAACTGTAACTGGTGAATTGCTGGAGGCAAAGTGCGGATAGCTGTGAGAGACAAAAACTCCAAGGGGGCCCAGTCATGAGAGGAAGACACCACACTTATGATTTTTACCTCCTGGAGCTCTACCAGGTTTTCACAGTGAATATTAAAGAAAAAATCCCCGTGTACTTCCAACAGAGGGAAAGGAAAAGAAATCATTTTGAAATATGCCAGAGCATTCTGTTCTGCTCTCAGGAGAAACTGTTTATCCAGACCTAACCTGCTGGTGTTTTATCAGAGCCTAACTATTCAGGGAGAAGAGAAATACCTAACTCCAGCTTCCTGTGGCCATCCTGTTCCACCTAACGGGTTGGGGATGGGAAGACAAACTGAAAAGCATGTGTGAGGTTCACAGTCCAGAGGCATAGGCTTACTAAAAGACTAAAACCTAATCATAGGACTACAGAATTATTCCTCTCTCCAACCCTTCACCACCACATTACTAAAAGTACAAGACATACTGAAAGCCAAAAAACACAGAAGAGACATAAAAAGCATCAAAACTAGACTCAAACGTGACAGTGATGTTGGAAGTATCTGACCAGGAATTTAAAACAATTATGATTAATAAGCTAAGGGCTCTAATGGATAACATAGATAACATGCAGAAACAGATGGGCAATGTAAGGAGAAAGATGGAAGTGCCAAGAAACAAACAAAGAGAAATGCTAAAGATCAAAAACACTGCAACAGAAATAAGGAATGCCTTTGATTGGCTTATTCATAAGCAAGATATAGCTGAGGAAATAATCTTTGAGCTTGAGGATATCTCAATAGAATCCCTCCGAACTGAAAATCAGAGAAAAAAATGAGCGAAAAAAAGCTTTTATAAGAATTTATAAAGAACTGTGGGACAACTACAAAAGGAATAACTTACATGTAATAAGAATACCAGAAAAAGAAGAAAGAAAGGAACAGAAGAAATATTTGAAACAATGATTAAGAATTTCCCCAAATTAATGTTAAACACCAAACTACAGATCCAGGAATCTCAGAGGACACCAAACATGGTAAGCATCAGAAAAACTACACCTAGGCATATCATTTTCAAACTACAGAATATCAAAGATAAAGAAAAAATCATGAAAGAAAAAAATCACGAAAGAAACCAGAGGAAAAAACACTAAACCTACAGAGGAGCAAAGATAAGAATTACATCTGACCTTTTCACAAAAACCATGCAAGCAAGAAGATGGTAGAGTGAAATATAAAAAGTTTTGAGAGAAAAATCCACAACCTAGCATTCCGAACATTGCAAAATTATCCTTCAAAGGTGAAGAAGAAATAAAGACTTTCTCAGACAAACAAAAATGGAGAGAATTGTTGCCCATAGATCTGCCTTGCAAGACATGTTAAAAGAAATTCTTCAGAAAGAAGGAAAATAATATACATCAGGAACTTGGATCTACATAAAGGAGAGCTTCTGAGAAACAATAGTGAAAGTAAAATTCTTATTCTAAATTCTTCTAACAGATAACAGTGTTCAAAATAATAGCAATGATATATTCAATTATATATTATATATAGTTATATATATTGTTGAATACATGTATATTCAATTACACATTATGTATATAATTATGTATAAATGAAATGAATGAGAGCAACAATACAAAACATGGGAGGGAGGAATTAAGAGTATTTTGTTATAATAAGGTACTTGGACTACCCCTGAAGTGGTATGGTGTTATTTGAAAGGAAACTTGGATTAATTCTAAACGTATGTTGCAAACTCTAGAGCAACCACTAAAAGTAGTAAAAAAATAAGTACAACTGATATGCTAAGAGAGGAGAGAAAATGGAATCACAAACTGCTCAGTTAAAATGCACATGCCTGTAGTCCCAGCTACTTAGGAGGCTGAAATGGGAGGATCCCTTGAGCCCAGGAGTTCAAGAACAGCCTGCGGAACATAGTGAGCTCCTTCTCTTAAAACAACAGCAACAACAAAAACTGAAATAGAAATAAAACCACAAAAGGCATACAAAGAGTGGAAAACAAAAATAGGAACAAAGGACAAGGGCAAAAAAAGAAAACAGTAAAAATATGGTAGATATTAATCTAACTATATCAATAATCACTTTGAACATCAATGGTCTGAATACGCCAATTAAAAGACAGAGATCGTCAGAGTAAATGAAAAAACAAGACCCAACTATATGTTGTCTGCAAGAAACCCACTTTCAATATAAAGACACGTACAAATTAAAAGTAAATAGATGGGATTGGATAATCTCTTACATGTGTAAAAACAAATTTAAAACATTGAGTTATTGTATATCACTAGTTATAATAACTTATCAAAAGTCTACTACAAATTCTGATAAAGGGTAAAGTTTTTTAAATAAGTGGATGACAAAAGATAAACCATGCTAACACTAATCAAAAGAAAGCAAGAGTGGCTATATTAATTTTAGACTAAGCAAACTTCAGAGAAGAAAAGTTATCAGGGGTTAAAGAGAGGCACTACATAATGACAAAGGGGCCAGTTCTCAAAAAAATTAATAACAATTCTTGATGCTTATGTACCTAACAACACAGCATCAAAATACATGGAGCACAAATTAATAGAACTATAAGGAGAAATGGATGAATCCACTATTATGGTTGAACACTAAATCTTATGCCTTTTTCTAATTTTTTCTGTCAATGCTGTTTTTGATATTTATCCATTGCTGTAGTTTGATATGGGTTTTTCCCACCAAAACTCATGTTAAAATTTGATTACCAATTTGGCAGTATTTGGAGGTGGGGCCCAGTGAGAGGTGTTTGGTTCATGGAGGCAGATTCCTCGTGAATGGCTTAGTGCCATTCTCACAGAGTGAGTGAGTTCTCGCTCTGGTGAGACTAGATTAGTTCTCACAGGAATGGACTAGTTCCTGTCTAAGTAGGTTGTTATAAAATCAGGATGGCCCTTGGGTTTTCCCTTTTTGCACATATTAGCTTCCCCTCTGACCTTTCACCACGTTGTGATGCAGCACAAAGCCCTTACCAGAAGCTGAGCAGATGCTGCTGCCATGCCCTTGGAACTTCCCAGCCAGCATAACTGTGAGCTAAATATACCTCTTTTCTTTGTAAATTGCTCAGGCTCAAATACTCTGTTATAGCAACATGAAGTGATCTAAGACATCCATGTTTTTTATATGTACAACTGATCACTGAACAATGTGGGGGTTAGGGACACTGACCCCCTCCATGCAGTTGAAAATTTGTGTATAACTTTGACTCCCACAAAACTTAACTACTAATAGCCTACTCTTAACCAGTAGATCTTACCAATAACACAAATAGTTGATTGACAAACAGCTTGTATTTTATATTTACTATATACTGTATTCTTACAACAAAGTAAGCTAGAGAAAAGAAAATGTCATTAGAAAAATCATAAGGAAGAGAAAATATATTTACTCTTCATTAAGTGGAAGTGGGTCATCATAAAGATCTTCATTCTCATTGTCTTCACATTGAGTATGCTGATGAAGAAAAGAGAAGGGGCTGATCTTGCTATCTCGTGGGTGGCAGAGATGGAAGGGGTGGAGGAGGTGGACGGGGAGGCAGGAGAGGCAGGCACACTTGGTGTAACTCTACAGAAATACATGATAATTCCTGTCTGACATTTTTGCTTTTTCATTTTTCTAAAAATGTTTCTATAATACCAATCCTTCTTACACTGTTTGCTTTAGTTTCAGTGTCTATATTACAGAAAGATCCATGTTGCAAAAGAAGTCAAAAGCAGTTTTGAGTCATCAGAACCCTTCTGCCAGCTTGTCTAATGTCAGTTTATTTCCTGGCACTGCTTCTACCACATCTTCTTCCTCATCGTCAGGCACTGGTTCTCTACATCAAATCATCTTCTGTTAATTCCTCTGATGTGGTGTCTGTTATCTCTTGAATTTCTTCATGATCCATATCTTGCAACTCTTCACACCACCCCCAATCTATTTTTTTTTTTGTCATATCCACAATCTCTTTCATGATTTTCTCAATTGGCTCCGTGGCAAATCCCGTGAAGTCATGCACAACACCTGGGCACAGTTTTCTCTGGCAGGAACTTGTTGTTTGGGCTTGATGGCTTTCACAGCTTTCCTATAGCAATGCTGGTATCTTTAATGATGTAGTCCTTCCAGACTTTCATGTTATTCTATTGGAGTTTTCTTTCATAGCGTTGGCAATCATTTCCATACAGTACCTTGTGTAATAGGCCTTAAAGATCCTTATGACCCCGGTCTGGAGGTTAAATTAGAGACGTTGTGTTTGCGGGCAAGTAGACTACTTCTTCACCTTCAGTGTTGAATTCATGGGGTGGCCAGGGACATTGTCCAATATCAAAAGAACTTTAAAAGGCAGTCCCCTACTGGCAAGGTACTTCCTGACTTCAGGGACAAAGCAACGATGGAACTAATCCAGAAAAAGTGTTCTCATTGTCTGGACCTTCTTGTTATACAACCAAAAGACTGGCAGCTGGTGTTTATTTTTTCCCTTCAAGGCTCAGGGGTTAGCAGCTTTTTATAGATAAGGCCAGTCCTGATTATAAACCTAACTGCATTTGCACACAACAGTAGAGGTAGCCTATCCCCTTCCTGTCTTAAATCCTGGTGCTCACTTCTCTTCCTTACTAATGCATGTCCTTTGTGGCATTTGTTTCTAGAATAGGGTACTTTTATCTTCATTAAAAATCTGTTCAGGCAGATATCCTTTCTCTTCAATGATTTTCTTAATGGCATCTGGGAACTTGTCTGCTGACTCTTGGTTGGCAGAAGCTGCTTCTCCTGATATCTTTTTGTTTGTTTATGTGTTTTGTTTTGTTTTGTTTTGTTTTTGAGACGGAGTCTTGCTCTGTCGCCCAAGCTGGAGTGCAATGGCGTGATCTTGGCTCACTGCAATCTCCACCTCCCAGGTTCAAGTGATTCTCCTGCCTCAGCCTCCTGAGTAGCTGGAATTACAGGTGTGTGCCACCACACCTGGCTAATTTTTGTATTTTTAGTAGGGACAAGGTTTCACCATGTTGGGCAGGCTGGTCTCAAACTTCTGACCTCAGGTGATTCGCCCACCTTGGCCTCCCAAAGTGCTGAGATTATAGGCATGAGCCACCGCCCCCAGCTGATATCTTGACATTTTAAAATCCAAGACTCTTTCTAAAATTATCAAACCATCTTTTGCTGGCATTAAATTCTTCAGCTTATATCCTGCACCTTCCTTTTTCCTTAAGTTGTCATATAATGACCGTTTTCTCAAACCATATTAGAGTCTATAGATATGCTTTTCATATAGCAATCCTTCACTCACATAAAAACTTCATTTTCAATATGAGATAAAAAGTTATTTTTCAAAAAGTATAAGGTTTTTTTTGCACCTGCTGGTGTAGCTGCAGCAACTGCTTCACAAATTTTCTTTTCTTTTTTTACATTGGTCCTTATGCTGGATTCATTTATCTTGAAATGGTGGGCAACTGCAGATGCAGGTCTCAATCTATGGCGTATATCAAGCGATTCAACTGTGTCTTGTAATGTTAGGACTTTTCTCTGCTTCTTGGGAGCACTTCAAGCATCACTAGGGGCACTTCATATACATCCCATAGTGTTACTCAAGGTTTATGATATTGCACTAAACATGATGAAAAACATGCAAGAACAACAAGAGATCACTTTTTATGGTGATATGCGATTTACTGGAGAACTGGACTGCTCACACAGAGATGATTAGCATCACACAGCATTTTAGATGGGTATTTGCAACATTTGAGCTCACTGCAATAGCAAGAGGAGGTGGCTATGAAATTATTACAGTAGTACAGTATATACTACAGTTACTTTTATGCAGTTATGATTTATGCTGCATCTTTACATTTTTTAGATTCCTGTCAACTGCAAACAGCACCACATATGATCTGTGTTTGTGTCAGATTATCTAATGTCAATTTATTTGTAAATTTTGATATATTTTAATTTTGTATAATAAATTTGTGATATTTTATGTTAGTAAATGATAGAATAGACTAGTATTTACATATATTTTATGCATTCATGACATGTATAGCTCTCTCTTAATTCTGTGGTATTACTAGGCTATGTGGTTCATCTATGAGTTTTTTTCAAATTGTTGCAAATCTCAAAATAATTTTCCACTGTATTTATTGAAAAAAATTCGCATATACGTGAACCCTCATAGTTCAAACCTGTGTTGCTCAGGAGTCAACTGGTTTCTCCTGGCTGCATGGTATTTCATACTCTGCACCCACAATATTTTATGTATTATTCTCCTAGCAATGGACACCTACTTTGGCTGCAATCTCTTGCTACTGTAAACAATACTGGCATGAAAACCTTTTATTTATTACCTCTCAGACTCTAGCCAACCCTTCTGAAGGCCAGGTTCTGCAAACTGCACTTCCCAGACTTCCTTGTCAGCTCACTTCCAGTTATGTTCTTCCAGTAGAAGGTACTGGCAGAAGATCACAAGACATGAGGTGGAGAAAAGGGACTCTTCCTGCTAACAGCCTCTACTGGCATTCTTCCATCAGCAGCGGGGAGCTAGGGCTGCAGCCTAGAGCTTCTTTCAGTGTGCATAGCACCAGCAGCATCACACCTGCTTGGAGATGATAGCAGATGAGCTGTGCCCCTCAGCAGTCTGAGCACCAGCTGTATACACTTTCAGTGGTTCATGTACCATCAGCCTTATGGCACCTTCCTCTAAGAGGTCTGGGCACCAACCCCAAAGGTTCCCTCCTCAAAGTCCCTATGTTGTGGTCATACCACCTCTTTCCTTTGGTTCCCCCAGTTGCAAAAGTGATAGCTGCTATCCATGGTTATTAATCCCTAAGTTACCCCAGTGTGCACTATGACCTCTTTTATCCTTCCAATACTTGTTTAATCAGCCCCCTGTGTTGAATACTTACTTTTGAAATACCTAGCATGACTTTTATTTTCTTGTCTGGACCCTGATTGATTCATCTCCTTGAATCTCTGTGCAATCATTTTAGGGAGAAAGGGGAATTATATTCAGAAGTGAGATCATTGGTTACAGGGCATATGCATGTGTAATTTTAAAAAATATTGCTAAAGTCTTTGCAAGCATGGCTGCCATGCTTAAACTCCCTCATTAGTGAATAAGAGGCCTCATACTCTCACATTCTCATCAATATTTTATATTTGATCCACTTTCCTAATTTTTGACATTTGGGCATAAAGTGGTGACATGGTTTGGCTCTGTGTGCCCACCCAAATCTTATCTCGAATTGTAATCTTCACATGTGGAGGAAGGAACCTGGTAGGAGGTCATTGGATCATAGGAGTGGTTTCCCTCATGCTGTTTTCATGATAGTAAGGGAGTTCTTGGGAGATTTGATGGTTTAAAAGTGTCAGTTTCCCCTGCATTCTCTCTCTCCTGAAGCCATGTAAGACATGCCTTGCTTTCTCTTCACCTTATGCCACAATTGTAAGTTTCCTGAGGCCTCTTCAGCCATGCAGAATTGTGAGTCAATTAAACCTCTTTTGTTTATAAATTACCCAGTCTCAGGCAGTATCTTTATAGCAATGTGAAACTGACTAATACAAGTGGTATTTCATCTTGGTTTTAGTTTGCCTTTTTCCTCAATTATTAGCAAGTTTTACTTTATTTATTTTATTAATTAATTTTTTATTTTGAGACAGGGTCTCACTCTGTCACCTAGCCTGCAGTGCAGTGGTGTGATCTTGGCTCACTACAGCCTCAACCTGAAGCAGTCCTCCCACCTCAGCCTCTCAAGTAGCTGGATCTACAGGTGTGCCACCACACCTGGCTAATATTTGTATTTTTTGTAGAGACAGGATTTTGGCATGTTGCCCAGGCTGATCTTGAACTCCTGAGCTCAAGTGATCCACCCACCTCAGCTTCCCAAAGTGCTGGGATTGCAGGTGTGTGTGAGCCACTGTGCCTGCCTGAAAGTTTTACTTTAAAAAGTTATTCCTCATTCAGCCTTCACATTCTTGCCAATGTATCTCCTTTGCTCATATTTTATTGTTTCCTATCTTTTTACTGCTAATTTATAAAAGTTTGCAATACAGTCTATATATTAAACCCTTGTTAATTTTAGACTTCACAAATATTTTATCTCATTTTAGTATATGTTAACTTCAACATGTGTACTTCCTCAAACAGAAATCCTGATTTATATATAGTCAAATCCAATGGATTTTTGCTGAATTGCTTTTGCTTTTTAAAACAGATTTAGTTGAATTTAATTTTTATGTTCTTTAACAGAGTTCAACATTTTTTTCTATAAAGTTCTTATGCATTCTTTATCAGACTGATTCCTAGTTTCTATGTATTAATAGTTTTTATTGCTATTCTAAATATTTTATTTTACATTATATTTTCTAGTTAGTTGTTTCTGCTAGAGAGGAATATATTTTATATTTGTGAATTCAAGTTTTGCTCTGTTTACTATTGCATGCCAAAACTTGCTGGCATTAAGACAGCCATTTTATTTTGCTCATGTATTGTGGGGGTCAGGAATTTAGATAGGAAACAGTGGGGAGAGTTTGTCTCTGCTTCGTGATGTCTGGTGCCTCAGCTGAGAAGACTTAGTGGCTGCAGGTGACTTGACAGCTGGGGGCTGGAATTCTCTGCAGGTGCCTTCACTCACATGCCTAGTAGTTGATACCGACTGCTGAGTGGGACCTTAACTGATTTTTTAGGCAGAACACCTAGATATGGACTGTTTGCTCTCTTCTCTTGGGTTAGTTTGAGCTTCCTCGCAAAAATGATATCTGAGATCCTGGCATGCCAAGGGGGAAGTTGCTAAGCTTTTTATGACCAAGTCTTGGATGTCATAATCAGGAATGTGCTGGTAAGAAAGATACCAGTATCACTAGGATGTTCAGTGATGACTCTCTTCTGCATGCCAGGGCTGGTGATACAGAAGGTGGTCACAGAGCTGGGTTCCTTAATAGCATGGCGAAGTACCAATAGCTATGCATTGGTACTTAATCATTGGGGGCCAGGTCAGAGGGGCAACCAAAGGCCTTTGACCTATAGGGAGTTGTAGAGATGGTTAATTGAACGTTTGTCCCTAGGGGTAAAATAGGCAGCAACAAGGGTACTGTTTAACATTTGTTGTAAGAATGAAGCAAGACCAGAGAAGCAGGAAGTTGAGAATGGTTGTCCAAATAAAAATTCAGGATCTTTTATACAGTTCCTGTCCCTGAGCCAATTTTCAGATCCAGAACCCATTGACTAAAGAAGTGTCTGGGTCCCTAGAAAGAAAGACCTTGCAATACCATGGCAAGTGTATGTTGTAAAGATTTTCTTAGTGCCTCTACAAAGTAACCTACAGTCATATTCAAGGGGCTACATACACTGTGGAGATGGAAATAAACACAGGTCTGGTGGACACAGAGTCTAAGTTGACACTGATTCCCAGAGACCTGAAGCATCATCATGGTCTACCTGTTATAATTGGAGCATATGGGGAGAGTTAACAAATGGAGTCCTGGCCAAAGCCTGACATATTTTCCTTGTCCCTGAATGTACTGGTGGTATTGACATACCTGGCAATTGGAACCTTGGGTTCCACTGGGTCCCTGGCCTGTGGAGTAAAACTATGATAGTGGGGAAAGCCAAGTGGGAGCCTCAGAAATCTTCAAAGTAAGGAATTCTTGGGTAGAGGAATGAGATAAACATGTGGATTTGCATGTGAAGTATGTAAACCCAGTAGACAAAATGGGTTGGCCTGAGTTTATGTTAGCTAACCTTTGTCGATGTGTCCACTGCAATGCTGGCAGAATGAACACACAAAGTGGCCGTGGCAGTTGAGACAGAGATTGCACATGAGCCCAATAGCAGAGACTGTTACTCATCAAGGCCCATCTAGCTATTAATACTTCCAATATCTAACCTGCCAACCACAGAGACAAATGTTAAGCCCCTGACATGGCAGTGTTCCTCAAAAAGACCAATTGGCCACTTGGTCACAAACTGACTTTACTGGGATTCTTCCATGTTGGAAATGCCAGCAGTTTCTTTTCACAGGAATAGATACTTACATTCCTGATATGGATTTGCCTTTCCCACCTACAGGAAAGCACCAGTACCTGGGAATTTATGGAATGCCTATAGACATAGAATTCCACACAACATCCAACCAGAGAACCCACTTTAACTGTAATACAAGAGCAAGGTGGGTCCATGATTATGCAATTTATTAGTCATATTACACACTGCTTCTCCCACACTGCCCAGAAGCTGCTGGGGTTTTAAAGTGTTGAGCAACTTGTCCAACAATGATAGACTGGATTAAGAAAATGTGGCACGTATACACCGTGGAATACTATGCAGCCATAAAAAATGATGAGTTCATGTCCTTTGTAGGGACATGGATGAAATTGGAAATCATCATTCTCAGTAAACTATCGCAAGGACAAAAAACCAAACACTGCATGTTCTCACTCATAGATGGGAATTGAACAATGAGAACACATGGACACAGGAAGGGGAACATCACACTCTGGGGACTGTTGTGGGGTGGGGGGAGGGAGGAGGGATAGCATTAGGAGATATACGTAATGCTAAATGACGAGTTAATGGGTGCAGCACACCAGCATGACACATGTATACATATGTAACTAACCTGCACATTGTGCACATGTACCCTAAAACTTAAAGTATAATAATAATAAAAATAAATAAAAAAATAAAAAATAAATAAATAAATAAAAATAAAATAAAATAAAGTGTTGAGCAACTTGCTGAAGGGGCAACTGATGCACTAGCTCACAAGTGGTGCCCCATGAGATGCAGCACATCCTCTAGGAAGCAGAACATTATTGAATCAGACCTCACTGTGGCACCGCATTTTCATTAGGAACCATCAGGTTCCCATGGGTCTTGGACTAAGGGATAGCAGTAGAATCGGTCCCACTTACTATCATTCCCAAAGATCTACTGGGGTACTCTGCAGATTCCTGCCTGGGCTCTCTGAAGGATGAGAAGCCCTCATTTCTAAAGGGGGCATGCGCTCACCGAGGGAAATAGCAAGAGATTCCCTGAAGTATAGGATACAGCTGGCCCTTGAACACTTTGGGATATTTATGTCCAGGGATCACCAAACAAGAAAAGAAGTCATCAGCTTGTCATAATTGACCCTAAAAAGCATGAGAAAGAAGATTTCCTGGTATAAGAGACAAGCAGGAATATATGTAGCACTCAAGTGATCCAATTTGAGCATCTCTT
Organism: Pongo pygmaeus; assembly: GCF_028885625.2. NCBI lineage: Eukaryota > Metazoa > Chordata > Mammalia > Primates > Hominidae > Pongo > Pongo pygmaeus. Next base: position 158,171,201 of record NC_072376.2, on the reverse strand, counting down.
GCCACTCTTTGCCCATACAAATGGAAACATGCAGCAGGCCTAGCCAGAGAAGTTTATGTTTAATGGGGAATTCTACTCCATAAAAACTGCCAAGGCCAACATAGAGTGAAGAGAATTTAGAATGGATAGTGGAGGAGAAAGATGATGAGTTCCAGCTGTAGCATAGAGACCACCTGCAGAGACAGGGGCTCTATTTTGTCTCTGAAGTATCCCTCAGGAAATTAGGTCCACCAGAGCCCTTGAGGAGCTAGCTATTTCCAAATATCTTGGAGAAAAGACTCGCTGACCAGAAGAAAGAAGGTGACTACCCGGCAGCCTCCAGCTGTCTGCTTCTTCAGGGTTCACCTCAGCATTCAAGCCACGTTCGGATTCTTCTTGGAGAGACCCTGGTTCATGACTGAGCAAGGCAGTGGTAACAGAGGTTAGGCCCTTCTTTGGGTGGTGCCCAGCCAACAACTGAGCATGGCAGTGGCGTAAGGGCCTAGTCCTTTGTTTACCATGCAGTCCTCCCCCAATGGGCAGTCATTACTGTAGAACTTCCTGTTGGGCTGGCACAGACATTGTAAGGTCTTCATCATGTTCTGATGATTCCCTCTTCTCAGTATTGCTTCTTCAGCTTCTCTTTCACAGGACTTACTCTTCAGTAAAATATTTGCACTCTTAATTCCATCTCAGTTTCTGCCCTCCAGAGGATCTAACCTGCAATACATTTTATTCATTTTTGTAACCAGATTACTTAGCATAGTACCTGGAACATAATAGGTGCTCAATAAATATGTGATAACAGGACTCACTTTATTTACTGCAGTCTATGGCAAACTATATACCTAGTCATGGTCTAGTAACATGGCAGAGGCAAACAAATTTCCTTTCTTGTTTTTTACTTTTATCTTCTGATTCAAGAAACCTTTAAGGATTTGAATGTAGCAAAGATGATGATGTTTTTGTTGGCTTTTTATTCATTAAAATGAGACACAATCTAATTCTTCGAAGTCCTTTATAATTTTCTGAGGCAGAAAATTTTCCAGGCTGGGAAAAGAAGACAAATTTGTATTTACATCACAGGGCATTTTCACCAGATATTTTTCTCAAATGACTAACGATGTGTTCATCACAGCCAGTCAAATTTGAGGTGCTACCCATAGGGACAAGACAGTAGAAATAGCCCATCAACCAAAAAACCACATAAAAGCCTTCAGTGCAACTCTGAAGCCGCCCACGCAGCTGCCTGAGCAATCAGTCAGGGCACAGAGGCAGGAACTCAACTCATGTGGTGGCTAAAAGACTGTTTGAAGAGCTTGGCAAAAGCTTGTGAATTTCATAAAGGGGCTTTTACAATGAGAAACAAAAAATGATTTAGATCAGCTGCCCCCACTGCAAATCCAATTTCATGTGTCACTTTGTGGATGGCTTTGCCACTATATATGATGCTTTGCTTCAGAGAACTAATATAAATAGCACTATCGAAATGTACTTCACAGAACGAGAGCAATTCTGAGAGCACCTCTAGACAGATGAGAATCGTCTATCTCCGGGTCAAAGTATTTAAAAGGAAAAAACTTGGGCAATTGTTTTTATCTCAGGGATGAGAAGAAATGCCCCAACAAATTTTCTTTGAGCATACTAGTGACAAAGTGAGTGAAAAGCTGACCTCTGTACTAAAAACCTGATATATTGTCTACAGCAATGGTTCCCAGGGGTGTCAAGTTCATGTACCTTGCAAAGCAGAATCAAAATTTGAGGAACCTTACAGAACGGCTGTAAATTCCCACTGTACCCTTTGTATTCCTACTAAAAGTCCTACAGTCATTTTTGAGTATGAATTTTGGGGTCATTTATAGCAATCATTTGAGTGAAGTACTATGCAAAAACCCATGAAGTCTGCTAATGCATATACCTGGCTCTTAACTTGGCCAGCATGCCAACGTTGAACTTCCTCTTGGACAGAAGCCACCCATTATTATGAGTTGTGCTAAAGCCTGTAGTGATTTTGAGATTGAAAGTAAATGCAGTTGAAGACCAGGGCTATAAACTCCTGTTCACTTGAGACATAAAGAGCCTGGTATGTGTGTAAGTAAGCCCTCCATTCCACCCTTTTAGGAGAGACAAAATAATTTGGTGTTCTTCTACCACTCAATTTATATTCAGATTGAAATATAATAATTTTTCCTATGTGGAATTCCCTTGCTGTTTTGTTTTGTCAAGGCAAAAGAAACTCATTTAATTAAAAGAACCCTTAAACACATAAAGCACAATTGACTTCATCTAAAGATAATTTTTTTCACGTTCATGTAAGTATTTGTAATTTATTTATACTAAATACAAACAAACACCCTGTTTTCTTGGCACATTAAACAATTGCTGCATATGTCTTCTGACTTAATTCTGGGGATACAGAGTGAATTTTGCAAGTAGATTCAATTTCATGTGCTAAATACATCTCTTTTAAAAGGAAAATGAATTGACTTCAATGGAAGCCTCTGATACAAGCCCTCTAAATGCAAAATGCTAGAGGAACTTCTTTGCAAATCTGTTACCTATAATACTATACTGTACCTCTAATTTCTCTTTAACTGCTAGCCACAGAAATGGTTGCTTTTTAAAACTCACCTTGCAAATGGTTAAAACACATACGTGCAATAGACTATGGTTTTAACCAGCATTGGGTTTCAAAGGTTTAAATGTTACATAGCAGCAAAAAAGAAAAAAAAGGGAGAAATGGTGAGAAGTAGCATTTTTGAGAATTTAATATGTGCCAAACATTTATGAAGCACATTATATAGTTTCTGGTGGCCATACAAAGAGGGTAGCAAGTCCAGTTGCTCATCATGTTTATCAACACATACTATATTACACTTCTTGGGCGCCAACTGCAATTTGTGTTACAAGAGACGCTGGAAAACTGTTTGTGCTAATGAGAAGTCTACTTTTTCCTAGTATCAATTAAAAGAAAATCTTCATATCAGATGCACGTACTTCCTTTTAAATAATTTAGTGAGCATAATACTCATGCCATACCAAGAGAAAAAGTATACAAAATAGTGTTTTGGCACCTTTCGTTTCAAGTAAATAATATCAATAGTTTGAACAGATTATTTCTGAGTGACAAGAAATTAACCAGTATATGCTGGGCTGGAAAGCATAATATAACTCAAGAAGAAATTCCAATTCTGAAGACTGGAGGTATTATTAGATGTCATAAAGAGAACACCTGGGAAGTTGCAAGATCTCATCTGAAGCTGTCTATACGAGAAAAGATGATGGCCCAGTTACCTACTGATGCATAACAAACTACCCCAAATACTGGTAGCTTAAAACAATTTATTAGTAGGAGTAGTATGTCTCACTCTGGGTCTATTATGTCTATTTTGTGGGTTAGAATTTGGACAGGGTACAGTGGGGACTGCTTGTCTTTGCTCAACAATGTCTGGGATAATTCAAATGGCTAGGGGCTGAAAGAGGTGGGAAAAGGGCCCGGCCATCTCTCTCTTTCTCTCAATCTTTCTCTCTTTTCAAGCATATGTGGCTACCTAGGGTCCCCTCAATGTATGGTAGCAGGCCTGTCAGACTTCTCACATGGTAACTGAGAGTCCAAGAGGACCAGACAGACTGGCATGGCATTTCTTCTGCCATACTTCCGTGGTCAAAGCAGTCACTGGTCAGCACAAGGTCAGGAGGAGAGCGACTAGATCACACTTCACGCTTCTCAAGATATAGATAATCAGGGAATTATGGTCCTTTTTAGTGAACCACAGATGAATGATAGGGACATTGAGAAATTTCAGGCATAAAAAGTCACGATTTCTTTTTAAGAGTATTTCAGATGGAGGCCAGTCACAGTGGCTCACACCTGTAATCCCAGCACTTTGGGAGGCCAAGATGGGCAGATCACTTCAGGTCAGCAGTTCAAGACCAGCCTGGCCAACATGCCAAAACTCTTGTCTCTAAAATACAAAAATTAGCCAGGCGTGGTGGCATGCACCTGTAATTGCAGCTTCTTGAGAGGCTGAGGCACAAGAATTGCTTGAATCTGGGAGGCAGAGGTTGCAGTGAACCGAGAGTATGCCACTGCACTGCAGCCTGGGTGACAGAGCAAGACTCTGTCTCAAAAAATAAAAATAAGAATAAGAGTATTTCAGATGGAAAAAAAAAATTTACTTGAGTTGTCCAGACACATGCATTCTGAACTCAAATGAATAAGCACATTTCAAAAATATTATATTGGATCCCACTTCTTTTATCCTAAATCTTTGTCCTTACTATCTTGGTTTTCGTGTCCTTGATATTTAATAGCAATGACATTTAAAACATGATATTTTAATCCATGACAATAGCATTATTTTCTCCTCTAATGTAAAATAACCAACCAAGAAAGGCAATCTATTAGGAACACCTATTGTGGCTTCAAACAATCTTTCTGAAGGTTTTGTATTCACATCAGCCTTTAAGAAAGTGAGGTTTTTAGAAACACAACATAATAATTTAACAACAGAATTACACATCTGAGTTTAAATGAATATTGAACCAGCTGTTTAAATGTAAAATAAATCTGTTCCTACCAATAATCCTAGAAATATACTTTAAAAACCACATACTATCTACCTAAGTAAAAGCAAACTCAAGTAATGACACAGAACCTGGGTGTCCTGTTGGTAGGGAGACTCCTGGCAATGTGAAATCATAATGGTTGCTTAAACTCCATGAATGGATCAGGGAGCATCAGCTCCCCAGCCCCACAACCTCCCATCTAAGATCTCTTGCTTGGCATAGAGCTGCCTGCTCTGCCCGATATTCAGTTTCTCTCAACAAATGCGTCTTGAGAATCAGAATCAGGTTCTGTGCTGGAAACTGAATATTAAATGACATGGTCAATGCTCTGGTGGGAATGACAGTCCAATGTTGATTTTCTATTTCCCATCTTCCTTGTCCTCCTTGTCCTCCTTGAAGCTGATCATGGCGATCTTTCCCCATTGCTCATTTGATATGTTTGTTGAGTGGTATTCTGCACCAGTTATGTGAACCACTTGTAAATAAAAACAAAAAGATGCCACAGTTCCATAGGTCCTATATTAGTTTCCTAGGGCTGCCATAACAAGGTACCATAAACCAGGTGGCTCCAACAACAGAAATTCATTGTCTCACAGTTTTGGAGGCTGCAAGTCTGAGGTCAAGATGTCAGCAGGAGTGGTTCCTCCTGATGGCTATGAAGGAGAAACTGTTCCATGCCCCTCTTCTAGCTTCTGGTAATTTGCTGGCAGTCTTTGGCATTCCTTGGTTTGTAGATCTCTGTCTTTATTTTCACATGGTGCTCTCTGTCTGCATGTCTGTGTCATACAGGATTAGGAACCCGCCCTACTCTAGTATGACCTCATCTTAATTACATCTGCAATAATCTTATCCCAAATAAGGTCACATTCTGAGGTGCTGAGGGTTCAACATATGGATTTTGAGGGGACACAATTCAACCCATAACACATCCTCAGTAGTCATAATTACAGAGCAATGACCCTCTGTGCCTCATAAATAAAGCAAATGTACTTTTCTCTCAAGAATGAGAATATGTAGGGACAGAATTATTACAGTAGTCAGCCAGCTTTTGAGTACTGTCAACTTTGTTTTGTATGTGGCCTAGGAAGGGATAATTTAGAAACAACGTTTTTTTGGTTGTTTTTTTTTTTTTTGAGACGGAGTCTCACTCTGTTGCCCAGGCTGGAGTGCAGTGGCACAATGTCGGCTTACTGCAAGCTCTGCCTCCCGGGTTCATGCCATTCTCCTGCCTCAGCCTCCCAAGTAGCTGGGACTACAGGTGCCCACCACCACGCCTGGCTAATTTTTTGTATTTTTAGTAGAGATGGGGTTTCATCGTGTTAGCCAGGATTGTCTCGATCTCCTGACCTCATGATCCACCCGCCTCGGCCTCCCAAAGTGCTGGGATTACAGGCGTGAGCCTCCACACCCGGCCAGAAAGAATGTTTTTTGCAAAAGAAAGTAGAAAGATTTCCTAGAGTGTCTGAAATTTATTCACTTAACATACGTTTACTGGCCATTGTTCTGAGCACTGAGGACACAGCTGTGAGCCACATGGACAAAAATCTCTCCCTTCATAGTTATCACATTTGAATAAAGGGAGACAGTAAATAAACAAAACTAGCAAGTAAATTACAGTACTTTAGTAGGCATCCAATGATATGAAGCCCAGGTAAGGTGGATGGGAAATACAGGGGCTGGGGTGGAGGCTGACATTTTAAGCAGGGTGGTTAGGGAGGCCTCACCTAGAAGGTGCCATTTGAACAAGTAGATGAAGGGGGTGAGGGACCATCCACGTAGGTGGCTGGGAAGGGCTGCAGACAGAGGAAACAGCTGAACAGCTAGTGGGATGGGAGTAAGGCTGATAAGTTTAAGGAAAGCAAGGAGGACAGTGTGACTGAGGAATGAGTGAGGACGAGAGCAGTTGATGGGTAAGATCAAGGAGATGTAGGGCCAGATGATAAAGGGATGTGTGGCCCATTGTAAGGATTTCATATTTTCTCTAAGTAAAGTAGGAAGCCATTGGAAAGTTCTGAGTAGAGGAGTGATGTGATCTGACTTGGACTGCTTTAGGATCACACTAGTTTTAAAGGGGACAAGGAAGGAAGCAAGGAGAAGCACAAGGAAGCTGTTGACATAGTCCAGGTGAGAGATGTTGGTATCTGGGGCCAGGATGATGTAGGTGTAGGTGGTGAGGAATATTTGAAATCTACATATATTTTGAAAGGAAGACCAATTATATGGGGGATGCATTGAGATAGGGCATAAAAAGAAGGAAGGAAGCAAAGGAAGAAGGAATGCAGGGAGGAAGGGAGGATAACTCCAAAATTTTTGGCCTGTGTCAAATGGCAAATTCTCTTCACCTTTCATTGATATGAATTAATTTTTTTATCTAAATGAGATGAATAACAAATCATGAATACATACACGCATCCATGAATACAATGTTATGAGAGTACATTAACAATTTATAACATTAGTTGCCTTAAGAAAGGGGTACCTGGTTGGGCATGGTGGCTCATGCCTGTAGTTCCAGCTACTTGGGAGGCTGAGGCATGAGAACCGTTTGAACCCAGGGGGCAGAGGTTGCAGTGAGCCAAGATCGTGCCACTGCATTCCAGACTGGGTGATAGAGTGAGACTCTGTCTCAAAAAAAAAAAAGGAAAAAAAAAAGGGGGTGTCTGAGAGCAGGAATAGGAAGGAGCTTCTTCCCTGCCTCCACTTTTGTATCTTCAAATGTCAAACCATTGAAATGTACTTATGAATACAGTCAACATTTTAAAATTTCCCTGGCAGGTGTGTGGAAGCTTGTACAGCAGGTGAGCCTCAGGACAAGCCGCCGGTTACTTTTTCCTCCAGTATCCCTGTCCTGATCTCCTGCTCATTGTCTCATGACTCGCTCTTCTGAAGCAATGCTTAATTCAGCAACATATAAACCAAAATTAGAATGACTCAGAGAACAGGACCCCTAAGCATTACAGTTTATATCATTATGAAACAAATTTTTCCATGCAAGTTTCTTTAGATCAGTTCAAAAACAGTGCCTGCATTTTAAGAAACCATAAACTACTATTAACATCTGATTTATAATAGAGGCCCATTCTCCTAACCTAACTGATAGATTTATATCTTGGTATTCTTGTTGAGTGGATTAGATCCCATTATGTGCTGCTGTTTATATTGTGGGAGTAACTTTGATTAATGAAATAGATACATTATCTCTTACCTGCATGCTAAATGTATTTTATTTTATATAAAACTTCATGCCATCCAGCCTTGCTCCATTAACTTTGCAGTAAACTTTTTATATGTAAATCATAAAATCATCTGAACCTCTAACACTAAGGGACCAATTTCAAGAACATACATCGATTCAAGATGTCTTCCATGATGCTTTTCAACCTTCAAGACTTTAACAAATAGTTTTTTGGAAAGATATGACTAAATTATTTTCCTTACTCTTTTTGGAGGTCTAAAATCAGCTAAATTTTTACTTTTTATGTTTCTTGGTCTAGGAATCTAGTCATGGAATCAACAAAGTTGAGTAGACAGAGAGTTTATTATTATTATTTTTTACCCAAATGTAGGTCATCTAGGTTGTAGCTCCTATGCCTTATGAGCACAAACCTTTCATTTCTGCCTCAAGCTTAGAAATAAGATATAAGAAGCAAAGTGAATGGATGCTACACTTAGCTTTTGGGTGAGGTTTGTTTTGTGTCTAGTAGACTCTTAGCTTGCTTTCTGTAGCTTGGTAAAGAAATTATTAGGATATTACCTTCTAAAGAAATCATTTTGCAAGAAATAAATTTCTATTGTTTATAAGCTACCCATCCTCTTGTATTTTGTTATGCCAGCCCAAATGGAAATAATACCCCATTCAATAGCTATTCTCTCCTTCTTCCTTACTAAGAGAACCCCAATTTAATGTGTGCCTCCAGTGTGTGTAGCCAAAATAATGCACTTTCAGACACCCTTGCTCATGGGGTGATCATGAGATGGAAGTAGTAGTTACTGGTTGAGGCTTCTAGTAAAGCTTTTTAAAAGAAAGTATCACGCCTATAATCCCAGCACTTTGGGAGGCCAAGGCATGTGGATCATGAGGTCAGGACATTGAGACTATCCTGGCTAACACGGTGAAACCCTGTCTCTACTAAAAATACAAAAAATTAGCCAGGCGTGGTGGTGGGCGTCTCAGCTACTTGGGAGGCTGAGGCAGGAGAATGGCATGAACCCGGGAGGTAGAGCTTGCAGTGAGCCGAGATCGTGCCACTGCACCCCAGCCTGGGTGAAAGAGCGAGACTCCATCTCTAAATAAATAAATAAAATAAAATAAAATAAAAAAGAAAGTAGACTCCCAAGATAATGGGAAGATAAGTTACAGATAGGGAGAGAATACTTGCAAAAGACATATCTGACAAAAAAACTGTTATCCAAAACATACTAAGAACTCTTGAAGCTCAACAATAAGAAAATTAACAACTTGATGTAAAAGTGGGCAAAAGACTGAACAGACACCTTGCCAAAGAAGATGTGGCAAATATTCACATAGCATGTCATTAAAGAATTGCAAACTAAAATGATGAAATACTGCTGTATGTCTATTAAAATGGCCAAAATCCAAAGCCCTAAAACCCCAAATGCTGGAGAGGATGTGGAACAACAGTTACTCTTTCTTTGCTGCTGGGAATGCGAATTGGTACAGTCATTTTGAAAGACGGTTTGGCCATTTCTTACAAAATTAAACATACTTTTACCATATGATCTAGCAATCACACTTCTTACTATTTACCCATATGATCTGAAAACTTATGTCCACACAAACACTTGCACACAGGTGTTTACAGAAGCTTAATTCATAATTGTCAAAACTCAGAAGCAACCAAGATTTCCTTCAGTGGGTGAAATGGATAAACCAGCTGTGGTGCATTGATAGAATGGAATATTATTCAGCACTAAAAAGAAATGAACGATCACGCTATGAAAAGACATGGAGGAACCTTAAATGCATGTTATTAAGTAAAAGATGCTAATCTGAAATGGTGTATTCATCCATTTTCACACTGCTATAAAGATACTACCTGAGACTGGGTAATTTATAAAGGAAAGAGATTTAATTGACTCACAATTCTGCATGGCTGGGAAGACCTCAGGAAACTTACAATCATGGTGGAAGGGGAAGCAGGCATGTCTTACATGGTGGCAGGCGAGAGAGCAAGTGCAAGAGACAGCAGGAAAAACTGCCTTATAAAACCATCAGATCTTGTGAGAACTCATTCACTATCATGAGAACAGTAATGGAGGAAAATGCCCCCATGATCTAATCACCTCCCACCAGGTCAACACCTGGGGATTGCAATTTGAGATGAAATTTGGGTGGGGACACAAAGCCAAACAGTATCAAAAGGATACACACTGCATAATTCCAACTATAGGACATTCTGGAAGAGGCAAAGCCATGGAAACAATAAAAAGATTAGTGGCTTCCAGGGATGTGGCTGGAGGTAGAAGAGAGAAATAAGCAGAGAACAGAGGACTTTTAGGGCAGTGAAACTACTCTGTAAGATACTATAATGGTATATGAATGTCATTATACATTTGTCAAAACCCACGGAATGTACAACACCAAGAGTGAACCCTAGGGTAAACTATGGACTTTGGTTGATAATGATGTGTCAATGCAGGTTCATCCATTGTAAAAAAAGTACCACTCTGGTGTAGGATGTTGACATCAGGAGAGGTTATGCATGTGCGGGCAGGGAGTATATGGGAACTCTGTATTTTCTGCTCAGTTTCATGGTGAAACTAAGATTGCTCTAACAAATAAAGTTTATTTTAAAAATTAAAAAAGACACGTAGAGATATTAATGTAAATAATTTTTATTCTCTCTTCAAATAAAATGCCAATTTTCAGGAAAATCAAGAAGGTAGATCTCACTGGTGGATGCCTTTTTTTATTTTCCTTTCTTTTCTCCTACATGGGACTTAAACATGATGCTGAAGGTGGACCAGCCATCATGTGAGTACGAGGCAAAGAGAGCTCAGCCGAGTTGAAAAATGGAAGGATCCTGCATCCCTGTATTTATTTTCCAGGGCTTCCAGAACAAAGCTCCAAAAATTGGGTGGCTTAAAACAACAGAGATCTGTTCTCTCACAGTTCTGGAGGCCAGAAGTCTGAAATCAAGGTGTTGGTAGGATCACGCATCCTCTGAAGTCTCCAGGCGAGGATCCTTCTTTGCCCCTTAGAAGGGAACCCCGGGTATTCCTGGGTTTGCCAGAGTGTAACTTAAATCTCTTCTTCCATCTTCAGATGGCCATCTTCCTGTGTGACTCTATCTAAATTTTGATTCTTATAAGGACACCAGTCATGTTGGATTAGAGCTCACCCTAATAACCTCATCTTAATTTGGTTACATCTGCAAAGACTCTATTTTCAAAAAGATCAAATTCACAGGTACCAGGGCTTAGGACTTCAACTTATCTTATAAGATGGCAAAATTCAACACAAAACAGTCCCTGATGGCATTCTGAAGTTGCTTTACCAGCTGGATTTTCTACCTTTGAACTTATGACAAGAGAAACACAAAGCTCCCAATTTGTTTAAGCCTCTATATATTCAGGGTTTTCTGTATTCACAACAGAACTTAATTCCTTACTGATATGAAACTTCTAAGTGAGGGCTCTAGAAATTTAAAAATGATCTGCCATGTGGATCCTACCTATTTAGAGGATAGTTTGTAACTTTTTGAAGACAGAGACCATTATTCTCTTATTTGGAAGTGGGAGGAGGTTGGGCAGGGACCGCTGCTTAGCTAAGATTTTTCTACTAATAATTTAAAGATCAACCTTGTTTTTAAAGTAAAGTTTGCCAGATACTGAAAAGGTCAATGGACATGCATTCAGCAGCCAAATTTAGGCCCTAATCCTGCCCTGGACTCACACCCATCTCAGATATATCTTTGTTAGTCACCCCTACATACCTCAGTGAATGAGAATATAAATGTAGCTTTTGTGCTTATGTTACCAGAAGCACAGTTTACTCGTCCAACACAATCATGTTCAATTTTATGATACCGTCTTTCTGCCAGGTGTGGAGCTTGGAAATATATGTGCCAGAAAACACGTTAGGCAGCCAACACTGAAATTTGTCTTAATTTTGAGAGAGTTGCTAGGAGTTCTTAGACCATTTTCATGGCATGCATACCAGGAACATAAGCATGATTCATTCAAGTTATTTCTGGGCTCCAGCAGTAAGGACAAGCAATTGCTTCCATCATCTCTGTTAGTCAGAGAGCCCTGAATTGTTCACTTTACTTCTTGCAGGTTCAAGAAGGGCTGACATCAGAGTAATATCAGAGTCAATAGATATTTCCATCACTTATTCTTAAGGAAGATGAAGGTTAAATGATGAGTGAGGACTTTCCATTCTTCCTTTCTTCAGAAAACATTTATTGAGTGCCTATCTAATGCCAGACTAATGGCAAGCACTGAAGACCAAACAAGTAAAAGACCATTCTTACCTTCTAGTGGCCTACAGTTAAGGTACAGAGAGAGTGTCGTGGCTCACGCCTGTAATTCCAGCACTTTAGGAGGCTGAGGTGGGCAGATCGCTTGAGGTCAGGAGTTCAAGACCAACCTGGCCAACATGGTGAAGCCCCGTCTCTACTAAAAATACAACAAATTAGCCAGGCATGGTGGAGCACACCTGTAATCCCAGCTACTTGGGAGGCTGAGGAAGGAGAATTGCTTGAACCCGGGAGGTGGAGATTGCAGTGAGCTGAAATTGCACCGCTGCCCTCCAGCCTGGGTGACACACCAAGACTCTGTCTCAGGAAAAAAAAAAAAAAAAGATACAGAGGTAGACAAATCAACAGAAAATCGTAAAACACTTTAATAAGTGTCTAATAAGTGTTTAATAGGTAGGTTTAAGAACAGAGTATTAGGGAAGCACACAGACAGGGCAATTAACTCTTTTTGGGGCAGTCATGTAGAAAGAATATGGGGGTATGCTAGGAGATAGCCAAGTGACAGGCCACAGCACATGCAAAGGCCCAGGAGTAAGAGAGTGTATGGCATATGTGGAGACCTGCATGGAGTTTGCTATGGTGGGCTAGGAGGTAGGGAATGTCAGTGAAACCAAATGAAAAGTGGTCCATATTTTGAAAGTGTTGGAAAGTCACAGAAGGGTTGTGAATCAAACAGTTCCATGATCAGGTCTGTGCTTTAGAAAAGATCTCTCTGGCAGCAGTATACAGAATTGACTGGACTAGAACATGCAGAAAACAATAGCAGTCAGCTGTGTTACTCTAAGAGAGGGAGACTAGGGAGAAGGGAGAAAAGAGACACATTTAAGGAGTAAAATTGATAGTACTTGATGAGTTATCAGATTTGGGGCATATGTTGGAATAGCTGGCACCCAAGGATGACACTAAAATTTATGATTTAGTTAACAGGTATATGTGTGTTATGGGGGGAGGGTCTTATAGGTCAGAAATTAGGGAATATGATAAAAATGGTTTGTTCTCTAGTATCAATATTAAAAGCCGACATTCATATGTTTAATAAAGTCACAGAATTCTGATCCTAAACATATTTCTGATATAATAATGTACTGAATTTTTTAAAATTTGAAAAGTAAATATATTTTAAAAACTAGATATTGATGGAGATGAATAATGAAACAAAAATATGTGGGATGTAAAAGTCATAACACATGAATCAATAGTTCTCCATTCTTTTCATCTCACATTTTCCTAGAGAATCCCACCCCCTCCCACCACCTCAATTCCAGTCAATTGTCCATTGAACCCCGTTTTCTTTTTTGCAGGAAATAAATAAGCAATACTTTGGAGGCGAAAGGAGCTTTAGAGATAATGAAATATGAATTCTGTAAGTTGGAATACTATATAACAACATTAAAATATTTTAAGATAATAAATATTCAGAATGCCATTATGCTGAAAGACATAGGTGTAATGCAAGAATATTATGTTTGGTAACTATTATAAGCAAGGAGATCTTGACATGCAGTTGTGTGGATTAAATGAGGCAGTATTTGTAAATAACTAAGCATAGTTCTCAATGATTGGTAACTATAACAACAGAGACTATCAGCCAAAATCCATTTTCTACTTCGCTCTGGAAACAAGAGAGCCCAACTAAACTGCATTTCTCAGCCTTCTTTGCAGTTAGTTAGGTGTAGCCACGAGACAATATTCATCAAAGGAACGGGTGCAGAAATAGGAGTGTTGCTTCCCAGTATGGACCCTAGGATATTGTACAACTCCCCCACACTGTGTCCACTTTCTTTGAGCTGAACACAGGCATGACTGCAACCCAGCAGATGAGGACAATGCCCTACGGAATGACATGGGAACAAGACAGAAGGAGCCTGGGTCCCTGGGTGGCCACATGGAGCAGAGTTGCCTTCCTCCCTGCCCTGGACTGATACAGAGGAAGCAAACACTTTTGCCCTTTAAGCCACTGTATTTTCAGGTGTCTCTTTTACAGAAGGATCACGTTTGACCAAAATAATACATCTTCTTTCTTCTTTCTGCTCTTCTCCAACACAACTATGCTATTTTTGCAGTATTATCTTTCATGGGCATAAATATTTTAAATAGCTGCAATCACAGAATACATGTTATTTTGTACTCTGTTATTTTCATTTTCCATATCACAGCCATGTTCCAGGATTCAAAGTTATCTTCAGTTATTCATTTTAAAACAAAAAAATGGAATTGCTCAGAGACGACTGGTACAATGAAAAAAGCTAGGGTTTGTTTTTGAGATTCCCCCTTTATGTAATGCCTGTTACATCCACAGGCATATGTAGTGATTAAAGAAGGTTGGACTTAGGGATTGTTTGTCAAGCAGAAAAATTTTAAAGTACTAATTTGTCAATAGCTGGCTCTTTCAGTTGGATCACTAGAAAATCTGACTCCCTCTCAGTCAACAATTACTCTCTTCCTAAAACAGTCCAACTTCCTAAGTGGAAGTTGAGATCATCCTAAAAGTATCAAGAACTTTTCTTAAGAGCAAATACCTCATTGTGGTTCTTCCCTTTGGGAAGACAATGTTTGCTTTTGATTTTATGACACCTGAAGTATTTGTGATTGTGCTTCCTTGAGAAGCTTAGTGAAAAATTAGTTCAATTTAGCATCATTTCAAAATGGTAAAAGTTATTAAAATATTCTAGATAATATGGCAATTTAAAGGAGAAAATGAAGTGCCAATGGGACTTAGTTGGCTCTTGCAAAGAAGGAAGTCAACTAAGTAAACCATTTTCAAATCAATTTAGAACCATTTATTAAGCAACAACAGTATGCAAAGCACTATCTTCCCTCTATGTGGGTCATAGCTATTGTCTTTTCAGTCTAATGGGGATGACAGACATAAAATGAATAAAAATTCATGATTGAATAAAATGAACTCTGAATACTTGTATAAGCAAAGCATATTTGATCCATCTTGGAGGGAGAAATTAATGTAATAAATTTTGAGGAAGAGAGAGGGAAATAAGAGGAGGAATGAAAGGGTCTAATTGCAGAGATAAAATCAATGTTTATCTTCCCCCCCAACCATTCCCATTTCTCAACCTCTGAAAGTCACCTTCCTCTAGAATATTTGAGAAAGAGGATGTTTGTCCCTCAGTTTGTTCCTGAATCACCCTCTTTGCAGCTGTTTCTATGAGTCATTTGTTCCTCTCCATTGCCTTCAGCTCTGCCCTGATCCTCTGTCCTGGTGCCACCTGGATGATCTGGGATTCCTTTTCTTATGCTATGATGATGATCTCCATGGAAGGATACAGGATCATGCTTCTTTTTGTTGCTCTTCTTTTTAATTCCCCACAATACCACCAACATAGAACTTGTGCATGTCTAATAGACTTAATTAAAGGGTTGGTGAAAATTAGAGGGATTTATAAGATAAGGAGAAAAAACTTAAAATTGCATGACAAATATGACAAATCTCACAGCCCAAGTGGGGAAAAAACTGGAAGTCCTTTACCCGTGACTTCCTGTGGAAATATTCCAGTTCTTAACCTTGCTCCCTTGCTTAAAAACCCAGCCTTCTCTTGCCCCTTTTAAAAATGCTTAGTTCTTCAGTTCTCCAAATGTAAATCCTTATTCCTACTGTATATATCCCACCCACAGTAGGAGGCTCCCTTCTTTAGTTTTGTTTTGCTTTTAATGAGGAGACTCATAGGACAGCCACAGTGGGCTTTGCACCACAAGTCCAATCTCTCTTTTGAAATCTCCATGACAGTCCAACTTAAACCTATGCATCCTCATTATTCTTGCAGTTTTCACTGTAACTGTTGGACTAATTACATCCCATATGCCTTTTCCAGTAGAAACAATACTTTCCAAACATAGTGTACTCTGATCTATATGAGAGAAGATAAACTGTTTTTAAATATGAGATTATCTGCCTAAATTCCCCTGCCCACAACGGAACTAGCACTTTACAAGATAATGCCAAGAAGTTTTGGTCTCTTTTTCCTACTTCAAACAAAACAATTTCAAGAGGCCTACCTGTGCTTCAGAAATAAAGCCCACCATAGTATCTTGCCAAAGGGACCATCTGCCCCAAGGACCAATGTTAGTCACATAGAGATGATGAAGAAGCTTTCTTCTTTGGGCCAGGTTGAATTCATGGGTAGTCTTCCTCTTCTCAGTGATCTCCATAAGGGTAAGGGAGACAGTGGGAAAATGCCAATAGATGTACCATACCAACTTGTATGGCTCCCTGGCGCACAGTGATCTTATACTCTTCTTATGGTAATAGAATCTCCCCCACTGCCTTTACTCTTAGAAATGGACACATGACCAGTCAATCATGGTACTTCATATTCTTATCCATAGCAATTCATCCAAGGGTTGGAAACATGATTTAAATCTGGCCAATTAGAGGCCTGCTCCAGGATTTTTTTTTAACCTAAACATTGGATAAAGGAAGCATGTTTTCCTCTAGGGATGAAGAAAGCCCAGGACTGGGAAAATCTTGTTTTCTAGCATAAAGAAAAAGCTTCTGGAGTTTGAGACCAGCCTGGGCAACACAGCAGAACCTCATCTCTACTAAAAAATTTTTAAAAATTAGCCAGGCCTGGTGGTGTGCACCTGTAGTCCCAGCTACTCAGGAGGCTGAGGTGGGAGGATTGCTTGAGCCTGGGAGATCAAGGCTGCACTGAGCCATAATTGTGCCACTGCACTCCAGCCTGGGCAGCATAACAAAACCCAATCTCAAGAAAAAAAAAAAAAAAAAAAAAAAACAAGAAGCTCCTCGTAGCAAAATAGAATACAACCAACAAGCATAGGAAAACAGAAACAAGATTCAGAAGAGTGTGCTGTTTAGAGTTTGAGTGCCTGGTTCCACTCACGAAGGTCTTCAGCATTCCTGTAGTTCCTGAGAACCATCCTTCAATTCTCTGAGCTATTCCAGTATTCTTTCAATTAAGCTCAAATTTTACTGAAACTGGATTAAGTTGAGTTTATCTTCTTGCAAACAAAGTAGTCCTGGGATTATACTCTATCTAGATCAAATCACTTTCCCTGAGAATGGGAATGAAAATAGGAAGTTACTCCTCCTGTAAACATAAGCAAATCCTATATATGCAATCAGGAAGTCCTTTCTGGCTGATGGCATTATTCTATATATAGCCAACTATGACCCTTAGGAAAACAACTTCTAACATGCTAGTATGATGTCACAGATCCTTTATATCCTAGTCAACCAATTGTTAAATATGGCTCTGTGGGAGGCCCTGGCTGGTCCTGCCAGGCCTTACCACTCCTAAGAATTGAACCAATTGCATATGTCACAGGCTTCCCTCCAGAAATAATTGCTATGCATCTATGCATGTGCATCTAATAATCATTGGGTAATCTGTGATCAATGAAGCAAAATGGTGATATGACATACCAAGAATTGTACTTGGAATATGATCTTTATCCAAGTGATAAAACTTAGTAAAGGCTTTTTTTTTCTTCCAACTTTATAAAAATTATGATAGAGCTTTAGGGTAATGAGGTTGATGAGAAGTTTTATAAGCCTCTAATTGGGGCTTCTGTTGATCTGAGAGAACTAACCATGGCCATACAGATTGCCATTGCCACCAACCCAAGTCTGTCTCCCATGAAAAACCAGGGAGACTCAAGAAACCACATTCAACCAACCCTCTAGCCTAATATTTCCTGCAAGTATTTTCTTTTGGTTTCTACAGTTTCAATACACAGTAAATTCTATAACACTCGTGTATTGATTCAGAACCTCTGACCCAGTCCTGTGAAGAACTTCTTCAGGACTGTAGAAATGAAGAAATATTGGGAAATTCACAATCCAGTGAAGTCTTTACTAATGTCTAGACCAGAGATAACTGGGTAACTTCTGGATGTTCAGCCCAAGACCCTAGTTGTTACCAAAAGGTAAGAAATCTTTTTTTTTTTTGAGACGGAGTCTTGCACTGTCGCCCAGGCTTGAGTGCAGTGGCACGATCTCAGCTCACCACCAGCTCTGCCTCCTGGGTTCAAGTGATTCTCCTGCCTCAGCCTCCTGAGTAGCTGGGACTACAGGCACACGCCACCACGCCTGGCTAATTTTTGTATTTTTTAGTAGAGATGAGGTTTCACCATGTTGCTCAGGCTAGTCTGGAACTCCTGACCTCGTGATCCGCCTGCCTTGGCCTCCCAAAGTGCTGGGATTACAGGTGTAAGCCACCACACCGAGTCAAGAGGTAAGAAATCTTAGTGTCCACATTTTCTATCTTAACTACAATCATATGCTTTGAAAGCAACCTGATAAATACAAGAGAATCCATTCAATTCCAAATATTCACTAACCGATAACTCAGATGTCAAAAAAGTATCCTTGCCTCTTAAGGTGGCTCAAACTCCCATTTCATATTTCCTTCAGTGAAAATCCAATGCGCGTCCCCAGAATATCTGGGAATTCCCAAGGTACTTTCACTCTCATTGTTATTTCTGTCTCCGAGTGCTGCTTCCACTGATGAGTTTAATTGACAGATTATCTTGCCATGTGGCATGTGCCGTCCCTATTCTGTACCACATTAACCCAGAGATGGAACTCAGTCTCTCAATTCCCACAGGACACAAGCTCACACATGAACAGCATCCACACAAGGCATTTGTGTAAATAGCAGAATCCACTAAAGATTTGGGATGGTGAAGGTGGGTTTACATCACAGAAATGAAAAGATCCTAAAACTGAACATTGCATAATCTACATCTGAAAAGATTTTAAGGTATATCATCATATTTCTTCACCACTCACTCTACCTCCTCTCAGTTTTTCCCATCTCCATGTATTTATTGTAGAGACGATTAGCTGTAACTGTTCTTTGTCCCCAGCTATCCCATGTCCTCAGGAGGCATCTTCCATGGCTCATAGTTTATGGAGTATTTCACTAGCACAGATTCTGGTCCCAGCTGTTAAGAATCTCCCTCCTCCCTGCCAGAGTACATGGAATGAATTTAATCCTGAAGCTGGAATATTCCAAAGCACACCAGCTTTTTCTTGCATAAGTTGCATGGGTTATTACATTGGAACAATAAAAGTTCTCTATGTACTTCACATCTCTTCTATCTGATGTATACTGTATTACTCAGTTCATTTGCTTCAGGTAACTCCAGCCAAACAATGATATACTATACAATGTTACTATACTCTTGAAAATTGGTCTGTGAGAACATTTAGGTTCTTAATAATGTATAATAAATTAATTGTATCCCAAATTAAATTTTAAAAGTTTGCAAGAACAGAAAGGAAGCTAGATTCCTTCCTCTAGCAGAATATGTGGAGTTTTCAAATTTAAATGACACCAGGAAACAGCTGGTCTCTGGATAGATGTGTTTGTCCTCTAAAGTGATGAATAACTTCACCATTTTGGACTTTGAAATGGAATATTTTTCCAATTCTGCATGATAAGTCTAGTCAAATAAATTCTTTATGTTTTAGCTTGCTATTTTATTTCCCAGTGATATATGGAGCAAACATTGCTTCTCCTCCGGAGAAGGTGAGTAATTATGTGGCCGAATGATCCATGGATCAAAATTCTTCCCTTTGAGTCCAGAAATGCATTTGCATGAGTTTTCCCAGGGCATAGAGTTTTAATGCTATGGCCTAAGCTCCAGCTACAGAAGCATCAGGTGATGGGAGTTTAGCCATGTTTCCTTCTCACAAGCATGGAGGCGGTGTCACCTCCACCAGTGTTGCCTGCCAGTGGCTGCTCAGTGCTCACCCGTGCCTAATATCTAACTACCCCCGCCCCAGAATATGCTTGGGCCGATTCATAGACTCAGTGTGAGTCTCACTGCGTGTCAGCCCTAATGACGGCTGTGCAGTTCCCCAAACTCATGAGGCATGTCCCGGTGTTAGGGCCTTTGTACTGCTGCTTCTCTGCCTGGAGAGTTTACTCTCCACATATCTCCATGGCAGCATCACTCACTTCATCCACTCAGACACAGCAGCTTTCTCCCACCATTCTATCTGAAACAGGATACTAGCCATCCTTTATCTTCTTCCCTGCTTCATCTTTCCCATAGAACACACTGCTGCCTGATACTATATTATAAACTTACTATCTGTCTCCCTACTAGGAGTCCCGAGGTCAAGGACTTTCTTTAGTTCACCACTGAGTCCCCTGCACCTGGAACAGTGGCTCTCACATAGTGTACAGGATCAGTGAGTGACAGTGATAACCCTGGAAGCAACTGTATAGGTAGGTAGGTTAGAACATGGGCTTTGGAGAGGGCAGACCCAGGTTCAAGTTCTGACTCTTCTCTCTGCAAGCCATCGAACTTCACCAAGGCATTTAACCTGTCTCAGGGGATTACTGTACAGAGAGTAAATGAGGTAATATATGAGACTCATTTGGCAGGATTAACATCGTTTTCTCATTGTTCCACCCCTCTTATTTTATAGATAAGGAACCAGAGGTTGACTGAGGCAGAGGGACTTGGGCAGCATCTCTAATCTTGAGGATACCATTTGCAGGGAAGGAAGCAAATCTCCCATTCTCTTATGATGGTATCCTTAACAGTTATCGAAACCCTTAAAAATACACATTCACTTTGACCCAACAATTTTATTTCTGCAAATTTATCCTAAGCAAATAATCACCTATGTGTGCAAAGATTTAGCTACACAGACTTTTATCACAGCCTTAGTTATAATAGCAAGAAATTAGAGTCCAAGATGGAGCAGATTTGATAAATTATGGTACAGTCACATGATATCCCATTGTATGACCATTCAGAATAAAATATAGAAGAATAGCTAATAACATGAGAAAATGCTTACATAGACTCAAATAAAAAAAACTAACATATGCCAAGAGGTCTGCATGGTTAGAAGCAGGGTGCATTGTATTTTATTTGTGCTTCTCTGAATTTCTTGTGTCTTCTTCAATAAATAGGTATTATTTTCATAACTGGTCATTTAAATAAAAATTATAATAGCTTGTTAGTGTCTTCACAATAAAGTGTTAATACATTTTATGAAGAGAACAATCAGAGGAGCCTAAACTTGAGGGAGTGTTCCTCATGCTGATAGAATGAAATTCTTATCTTCTTTTCTAAATGTCATGATTTTCAGGGAGCAATTCTCCTACAGGTTTTGACACACAGCAGATTCCAGAGTATTTGGGCTTCCTGACCATTAGGACCGATTGTGCTTGTGTCTGAACATCTACATTACTCTGTATTAGCACATTTAACCGATGACCTTAGCTAGGCTGCATTTTTTAAAACCAAATTGACTTACAGCATTACTCATTAGATTTAAGTACTGGATGATTCATCATTTACAGTAAATCTATTAGAGAGATTACACTGCAAAATCCACCATTGTCCATGTGGCAGGCCTGCCTGGAAATTAAGAATGGGAAGGGAAATTGAAGGAGAGAGATTCCTATCCGTGATTTGAAATTTAAACTTAGATAGCTATGGCAAGCATCCTGGCCTCAGCCAAAGCGGACCAAGGCATCTGTCACATGTCTCAGATATTCCACTCTAATAATAGCCTAAGATCTCTTTTGGAATACGTTGGTGCCTTGTTTCATAAGGAAAAGGCTCGCATGTTAAAATACTTTAAGGAGTATTTCCTTACCCCTTAAAAAGATATTTGCAATATAACTGGGCTGCACATGTGATACATGTAACAATAGTTGAGTCTCTACTGGTTAAATATAACCCCAAACCAATAGCATGTTCAGCTGGGGGCCCGTGCTCACCAGATGTTATTCCACTAATAGTGCGTGAGCTCATCCTTGGTGTGGAAGGTTATTCATTTGGGAGAGAATAATGAACGTGAGACAATCATTACATCACCTTTTCCTGTACATTATTCGCCCCTGCAGCTAAGAAGGAAAACATGCTGCCGGGTTAGCTGTGAGCTAACTCATGTTCTTGCTTTCTTAGATCTACATAAAGTGAATCACAGGGTAACTCTAGTCCAGATTAATTTTTAATGGAGTATCTGATAGTTTATTAGGAGAGTTAGACTTTAGGACGGTCTCTGTCTCAGACCAGGGCAGCATGGCTTTTTGAGGTGTGATTATCAGTACTTTACTCCTAGAGGCACTATCCTCTCCTCACTCCTTTGCGGGGGTTATCTCATTGTCCACAGTTGACCATCTGGGAGGCAGAGATTGCTGTTTCTAGAAACATGAAGACTTCTGAATAATAGAGTAAATGTTTAAAATAATGCTCATGAGATCATGTCTTTTTTTGTTTGAATGACTCATTTGGGCTACCTATCAAACCACAAGTTCAAGTTCAGAATAAAATTAGTTTATAGATAATATAGCAAAAGGGAGCAAAACATATACACACACATATACATATATAACACACACATATATATACATATGTGTGTGTGTATATATATATTTTATGAAAGACAAAAACAATCTTTCTGCAAGAAACTGTGTTTTTTAGAAAGCACATATGTATCAGTTAAGAACCCTAACTCACCACTGAATTTTAATGCAGCCTTCCTCTAAACACAGTAACAACTCAGCAACTGGCAATCTTACTAAATGTCTTTAAAAGGCTTTAACTTTATGCCAAGGGCTTAAACTTTGTTTCTGTCATGTCTTATTCATGTTTATAGAACACGATCACAAAGGAAAGTGAAGCACTAATAATAACCACCCTGATGAGTCTGTCTTGGGCAGCAGCACCATCCCCTCACTTTCCCTTATACCTTCTTGAGCTACCTAAAAGTATACATTTTGACAACTAAGTGTCATCTCAGGAAGAAAATGTGGTGGCTGGGGAAACACTTGGCCAGTTATAAATCCTTCCATACTTTAAATTTTGATTCTATTATTTCCATATTTGTCCCTGCCCCATATCTGCCGCCTCCTGTGGCACCCTTTGCACAAAGAGCACTGAAATGAAGATCAGGACACCGGAGAGTAGCCCCCAACTCTATCACTTTCTTTCTCTTCACTGCCTTCCAGGCGTCAGAGTCTTCATTTGTAAAATTAGAATAAGAATATCACAGGTGGCAAAAAACTGCATAGCACATACATGTTTAATAAATTTAAATCATTTGGGACATGAGAGTGTACCCAGGGGTGCATTTTGTGACTTCTATGGCCCCTAGACACTTTTGCCTTCGTGGACCCCTTCCTCATAAAAATATATTAAACATTATCTTATGACTGTGTTAGTATAATGATAAACACACTAATATCATATATCGAAACTTTTTCTTGGCTGGGCGCGGTGGCTCACATCTGTAATTCCAGCACTTTGGGAGGCCTAGGTGGGCGGATCACGAGGTCTGGAGTTTGAGACCAGCCTGGCCAACATAGTGAAAGCCCAAAGTTAGCCGGGCATGGTGGTGCACGCCTATAGTCTCAGCTACTTGGGAGGCTGAGGCAGGAGAATTGCTTGAACCTGGGAGGCACAGGTTATGGTGAGCCAAGATCGTGCCACTGCACTCCAGCCTGGGCAACAGAGCAAGACTCTGTCTCAAAAACAAACAAACAAAAAACAACCTTTTTTCTTGACCTAAAGGCTCATTTATTTTTCTTCTGATGTTAAAGAAATTAAAACACTTTTCTAGCCCCTCAGCACTGGGCCTGATAGTAAGTCAGCCCTGTCTGCATCACAGAAGCCCCACTGGTGGATCATACTTTGCTCTTTTTTCTCCCTCTTGGATGGCTTTTGTGGATGCTGCTCCTTTCCTTCTCTTCTCCTCATTTCTTGCTGATTTATTCAATGAGTATACATTATCTCTTCCACCTCTCTTCAACGTCTCTTGGGTTCTCCAACTCTGGTAAGTCAGAGCTCACTTACAGACACATAGTTCAAAGAATAAAAAGGATCAAAAACTGTTCTAGGAGAGTGGAGAACTGATTCCAACTCAGTTCAGGCTGCTATCTTCCACCATCCCTGGAGACCCTTCTAAGCTGATCAGAAACACCTCTAAGTAGAGAGGTTTATATGCAGAGGTTTCTGGAATGGTGTGCAACAAATTTTAAGAATAGTTTGTATTAGGTAGTGGGCCTTGGGTGTATTTTCCCTTTCTTCTTGGTAATTTCTGTATTTCTTACACTTTTAAAATGAGCATTATTCTTAATAGGAATGGTAGAAATATTGAAATCCAACTTTAATAAGGATTGACTATTATACTTTGCTTCAGTAATTAAAAGGGGGGAGTTAATATCTTGGGATACTTTAAGTTGAATAGTTTTCTCAGTGGGTGGCCGGGTGCGCGCGCGTGCACACACACACACACACACACACACACACACGCACAGTGGCTGTGGCCTAGCCCACCATATGGTCCTCATTTTCTGTATCTATTTCTATTTATGTTAACTCAAGAATTCGACCACTGTAATACAGCTGACTAACCTTTTGCCCCCTGCTTCCTTCTTGTATTAAACAGAGGGCTTATTTCTTGGGTGCCGTTTTCTTCAGTTTTCCTCACATAAGAGAAAGAATTCAAAGCTAAATTACATAGTAAAAAATTATATTTGTGTTAATATTTTCTTTTAAGGCATTCCCTTCTCTCTGAATTGTCGAAATCATTTTCCTTTTGTGGCATTTCATTTATTGAAGGCCATAGTCTTACCATCTCCTTTTCAACAAAGGAAGAAAGCAAAGAAGTCTGAAGAATCAGAATCAGGGAACAATCAAGCACCTACGAAGAGCCCACCCTGAGCCCTGCCTTCTGCTGGCCACAGTGGGAAGTTAGAAGAGGTTCCTGGAGAGACCGGGAGGTCCACTGCCTCGGTGTTCACAAGCACTCCAGTCTCAGAATGGGGTGGGGACTGAGGAGAACTGGATAGCACCAGCAGCTGCTCCCCAGCTCCAGCCAACTGTTGCCATGTGGGAATGGAGGCTCAGTCTTGCCAGGTCAGCAAATTTTTCCAAAAATGTTAGGAATCATGATTTTTACATGAAACCGCTCTATTTAATAAGTTGACAACGAGAATTAAAAAACAAAAAAAACAGAAACAAAAAACACTGTGTGGGCCAACAAATGTATAGGCCAAATTGAATATGTCTGCAGGCCTGATTTGGCCTGCCAGTTTGTACCGGCTGCTTTATATTATGAATTCCCTCAGAATTTAAAAATGTTTACCACTCAAAATGATTTGGTGACATTTATAACGATCTGTACACATTTTATGAGAAAAAACTTGAATAAGATTGCTTGTATACAAATTATAAGCTACAGAACTGGCAACTCTAGTCATTTAGCACTTCAGGGCACAGTAACTTCTTGACAGAATTTTTCACTTTTGTTTTTCTTTTTAAGAGATGGAGTCTTACTTTGTTGCCCAGGCTGGAGTGCAGCAGCATGATCATAACTCACTGCTGCCTCTAACTCCTGGGCTCCCACCTTAGCCTCATGAATAGCATATGCCACCACACTTGGCTTATTTTTAATATTTTTTATATACTGTAAAGACAAAGTCTCACTTTTGGCCCTGTCTGGTCTTGAACTCCTGGGCTCAAGCAATCTTTCTGCCTCAGCCTCCCCAGGTCCTGGGATGATAGGCATGAGCCACTGCTCCCGGCCACAAAATTTTTACTTCTAAATAATTGCTTTGATATCATGTAGATTCAGGCTAAATTATGTCTATATCAAGTCTTAACAACATATTTTCGAGGATGGGCTCTACCACTATTATTGCCCCCAACACACACACACACACACACACAAACACAATGACCCCCGTGGAAGATTATTTTGGGTTCCTGCAGGATTATTATTGTTGGAAATATCACTTTCAGTTTTGACAATAATCATTAATAAAATGCATAAATCTTTTGTCCTTATATCAAAATAAGTTTGTTAGCATATTTTTGTAGTATAACATAAATATTAGAAGGTTCATGAATCATATAGGTACAGCTTAGATGAGTTTCACAAAGTAAGCACATCCAAATAATCAACACCCAACTCAAGAAAAAGAACATTACCAGAAAATAATAAACCAGCACATTTGGGGTATTATTCCTCTTAATCTTAAAATATCTAGAAATGAGACTTCTTATAGCACATCTTAACTTTCTAAGAAGCAGGAACCACTCTGTGGAATGATTAAGTTAAAACATATTTTATTACTTTCTTTAATTTTCCAACTTTATTAAGCTGATCATTTTTTAAAGAAAGATAACTTTCTGAGGAATCTCTTAAAAATCATACATGAAAAGCCCACGGCTAAATCATAATCAACGATGAAAGACTGAAAGCTTTTCCTCTAAGGTCAGGAACAAGACAAGGATGCCCACTTTTGCCACTTCTATTCAACATAATCCTGGAAATCTCAGCTGAAGCAATCAGGCAAGAAAAAGAAAGAAAAGGCATCCAAATTGGAAAAGAAGTAAAAATTATCTCTGTTCACAGATGGCATGATCTCCTGTGTAGAAAGCCCTAAAGAAGGCCAGGCACGGTGGCTCCTGCCTGTAATCCCAGCATTTTGGGAGGCTAAGGCGGGTGGATCACTTGAGATCAGGAGTTTGAGACCAGCTGGCCAATCTGGCAATACCCCGTCTCTATTAAAAATACAAAAATTAGCCAGGTGTGGTGGCACAGGCCTGTAGTTTCAGCTACTCAAGAGGCTGAGGCAGGAGAATCACTTGAACTTGGCAGGCAGAGTTTGTGGTGAGCCAAGATGGCGCCACTGCACTCCAGCCTGGGCAACAGAATGAGATTCCATCTCAAAAAACAAACAAACAAAAACCCTAAAGATTACACACACACACACACACACACACACACACACACACACACTGTTAGAACTAATAAATGAATTCAGCAAAGTTGAAGGATACTAAATCAACATACAAATATCAGTTGTGTTTCTATACACTTAACAATGAAAAATCCACAAGGAAATTAAGAAAATAATTTACATAAATTATTTTCAACATACAAATATCAACATACAAATATCAGTTGTGTTTCTATACACTTAACGATGAAAAATCCACAAGGAAATTAAGAAAATAATGCCATTTACAATAGTCTTAACCGAGGAGGCAACAGACTTATACACTGAAAACTACAGAATATTTCTGAAAGAAAACATAAATAAAAGACATCCCATGTTCATGAATTAGAAGACTTAATATTGTAAAGATGTCCATACTACCCAAAGCAATCTACAGAGTTAATGCAATTCCTATCAAAATCCTAACAGCCTTTTTTGCAGAAATAGAAAAATTCATTCTGAAATTCATATAGACTCCCAAAGACCCTAAATAGATGAAACAATTTTGAATAAGAGCATAGTTGAAGGGCTCATACTTCCTGATTTCAAAACATATTATAAAGTTACAGTAATCGAAACAGTTTAGGACTGGCATAAAGATAGGCATACAGACCAATGAAATAGAATACAGTACAGAAATAAACCTTCACACATATGGTCAAATGATTTTCAACAGGGGTGCCAACACTATTCAATGGCAAAAGGACAGTCTTTTCTCAAAAAATGATGTTGAGGAAACCAGATATACACATGCAAAATAATGAAGGTGGACACTTACTGTATTAGGCTACTTGGGCTGCCATAACAAAATATCGCAGACTGAGTGTCTTAAACAATAGAGATTTATTTTCTCATAGTTCTAGATGTTGTAGGTCCAAGATCAAGGTGGCAGCAGAGTTAGTTTCTGGGAAGGCCTTTCTTTCTGGCTTGTGTATGACCACCTTTTCACTGAGTCCTTACATGGCCTTTCCTCTGCATGCACATGTAAGAGGGAGAAAGATCTCTGGTGTCTCCTCCGTTTCTTATAAGGACACCAGTCCTATTAGATTAGGGCTTCACTCTTATGACCTCATTTAACCTTAATTGCCCCTTAAGGGCTTTATCTCCAAATGTAGTCACATTGTAGGTTACAGTTTCAACATATGAACTGAAGAAGGTGCACAATTTAGTCTATAACACTTACTTTATGCAGTATAAAAAATTAACTCAAAATCGGTCAAAGACATAAACATAAAACCTAAAACTATACAACTCTTAGTAGGGAAAAACCTTCATGGCATTGGATTTGGCAATGATTTCTTGGATATGACACCAAAACATTGGCAACAAAAGGAAAAATAGATAAACTGGACTACATCGAAATTAAAACTTTCTACACATCAAATGACACAATTAACAGAGTGAAAAGACAACCTACAAAATTAGAGAAGATGCATCAACTCATATATCTGAAAAGGAGTTAATATCCAGAATATGTAATGAAATACAACTCAACAACAAAAAAAACTGAAACAACCTGAAGTAAAAATGGGCACATGAATAGACATTTCTCCAAAGATGACATAGAAATGGGCAACAAGCATATGAAAAAATGCGCAATATAAGTAATCATTACAAAACTGTAAATCAAAAGCACAAAGAGATATCACTTCACACCCATTAGGATGGCAACTGTAAAATTAAAAAAAAAACAAACAGAAAATTATTGAGAATGTGAAGAAACTGAAACCCACGTACACTTGGTAGAAATGGAAAATGGTGCAGCCATATGGAAAACAGTATGGCAGCTTTTTAAAAAATTAAAAATAGAATTAGTATATGATCCAGCAATTCCACTTCTGGATACAGATTTAAAAAATGGAAAACAAGGTCTTGAAGAGATACTTGTACATGCGTATTTATAGCAGCATTGTTCACAACAGCCAAAAAGTGGAAGCAATTTGTGTCCTTTAATGAGTGGATGGATAAATACAAAGTGGTATATACATACAATGGAATATTATTCAGCCTTACAAAGAAAGCAAATTCTGACACATGCTACGACGTGAAGAAACCTTGAGAATATTACCTTAAGTGAAATGAGCCAGTAACAAAAAGACAAGTAAAATATGATTTCACTTATATGAATGAAGTATCTAAAGTAGTAAAACTCATAGAAACAGAATGTAGAGGCCAGGAATAGTGGCTCCGACCTGTAATCCCAGCACTCTGGGAGGCTGA
Source organism: Pongo pygmaeus (assembly GCF_028885625.2). NCBI lineage: Eukaryota > Metazoa > Chordata > Mammalia > Primates > Hominidae > Pongo > Pongo pygmaeus. Next base: position 158,142,196 of record NC_072376.2, on the reverse strand, counting down.
AACAGGAGGATCACTTGAAGCCAGGAGTTTGAGACCAGCCTGGGCAACATAGTAAAACCATGTCTTTACAGAAAAATTTAAAAATTAGCTGGGCATGGTGACTCACACCTGTAGTTCCAGCTACTCAGGAGGCTGAGGCAGGAGGATTGCTCAAGCCCAGGTGTTTGAGGTTACAGTGAGTTATGATTGTGCCACTGTACTCCAACCTAGGCAACAGAGCAGGACTCCATCTCTAAAATCAAGCAAGCTGGGTGCAGTGGCTCACGCCTGTAATCCCAACACTTTGGGAGGCCGAGGCAAGTGGATCACCTGAGGTCAGGAGTTCGAGACAAGCCTGGCCAACGTGGTGAAACCTCGTCTCTACTAAAAATACACAAAAAAGAGCTAGTTGTGGTGGCACACGCCTGTAGTTGCAGCCATTCCAGAGGCTGAGGCAGGGGAATTGCTTCAACCCGGGAGGCAGAGGTTACAGTGAGGAGAGATCGTGTCACTGCACTCCAGCCTGCACTCCAGACTCTGTCTCAAAATAAATAAATAAATAAATAAATAAAAAACAAACAAACAAAGTAGAATGATGGCTGCAAGGGGCTGGGGAGTTGGAGGGGCAAACAGGGAAATGGGAGAGTTGTTGTTTAATGGTTGTATAAATCAGGGTTCTCCAGGGAAACAGAACCAATAGGATGTGAATATATGTATGCACGCACACACACACGTGTGCACACACACACATACACACAAAGAAAGTTTATTTTAAGGAACTGGCTCAGGTGATTATGAAGAGTGGCAAGTCCAAAATGTGCAGGGTAGGTTGGCAGGTTGGAAACTCAGGCAAGGGCCAATGTTGCAATTCAAGTTCAAAGGCCACCAGGCTGGAGACCCAGAGAAAAGCCCATGTTGCAGTACAAGGCTGTCTGCTGGCAGAATCCCCTATTGTTTGAGGGAGGCAGTCTTGTTCTTTTCAGACCTTTGGCTGATTGGATAAGGCCCACTCACATTATGGAGGGCAGTCTGCTCTTCTCAAAGTCCATTAATTTAAATATGTAAATCTCTTTTTTAAAATTTAAAAATCCCATGGCAGTGTATTTATAAATGTAAATCTCATCCAAAAACACCCTCACAGAAACATTTAGAATAATGTTTGACCAAATATCTGGGGACTGTGGCCCAGCCAAGTTAACATATAAAATTAAGCATCACAATAGGCAGTAGAATTTCTGTTTTGTACGATGAAAAGTTCTGTACAACAATGTGAATATACTTAACACTATGGAACTGTACATGTAAAAATGGTTAAAATGATAAATGTTATGTGTATTTTACCACAATTTTCAATAAAAGTATATTAGCTCTTTCACTCGGGCCTGTGGCACCAGCAAGATGGGCAAGTGTTGCAGTCTTTTTTTTTCTTTTTTTTTTGAAACAGAGTCTCCCTCTTTTACCCAGGCTGGAGTGCAGTGGCACAATCTCAGCTCACTGCAACCTCCACCTCCCAGGTTCAAGTGATTCTTCTGCCTCAGCCTCCCAAGTAGCTGGGACTACAGGCGTGTGCCACAATGTCCGGCTAAGTTTTGTATTTTTTTAGTAGAGACAGGGTTTCACCATATTGCCCAGGCTGGTCTCGAACTGCTGACCTCGTGATCCACCCGCCTCAGCCTCTCAAAGTGCTGGAATTACAGGTATGAGCCACCACACCCAGCCTGTGTTGCGGTCTTTACACTGCCAGGAAGCTCTCTAGCCACGAACGCAGCCAGAAGAGGCATAATAAACAGTTTAAGACCCATTTGGGTATATTTTTGAAGGCAAGCTGCCACCAAGTTTTTTTGGGGGGAAAATGGTCTTGCTCTGTCACCCACGCTGGAATGCAGTGTAACAATCACAGCTCACTGCAACCTCGACCTCCCAGACTCAAGCGATCCTCCCACCTCAGCCTCCTGAGTAGCTGGAACCACAGGTGCATGCCACCACATCCAGCTAATTAAAAAAAAATTTTTTTTAACAGACTCACTGTTTTAGGACCTCACTGTGTTGCCCAGGCTGGTCTCAAAGTCCTGGGCTCAAGTGATCCTCCCACCTTGGCCTCCCAAAGTGCTGGGATTCTGTAATCACAGTTGTGAGCCATCACACCCGGCCTAAGGCAAACCCCTTTGAAGGCACTTCACATGCAAAGGGAATTGTGCTAGAAAAAGTAGAGGTTGAACCCAAATAGCCAAATGCTGCCAGCAAGAAGTGTATCAGGGTCCAGCTAACCAAGAAATGCAATAAAATCACAGCTCTCATATGCAATGACAGTTGCTTAAACTTTACTGAGGAAAATGATAAAGTTCTGGTTGCTAGATTTGGTTGCAAAAATCATGCTGTTGATGACATTCCTGGATTTTGCTTTAAGGTTGTCAAAGTAGCTGATGCTTCTCTTGGTCTGATGCAAAAACAAGAAGGAAAGGCCAAAATCATAAGGTTTGATGATGCAAAAATGGTAGCAATAAATTTTCATACGCTAAAAAGACAGTATATTAGAGAGAGAAATTTATTTAACTAAATACCAAAAGAAATCTTTCCCTAAGAGATGTTAGAATACAAACAGGATTTTACCTTTGTCTTGGGCAAAAAGACCTTCAAAGAGTGAACTTCCATAAAGATTGAGAGGGCAACTTACTAAGTCATATCTCTAAGAAGCAATTTCTGTGGGGGAGTTGAGATTGCAAAATCCAGGTATATTGCTTCTTGGGAATGTAATTTTCCTTGGACATAGAGAGTAAGAGAAATAGGAGAAATAGCAAGTAGCTAATACATTCCTTCTATTGTTACTCTAAAATAACAAACTCTTTTTTTTTTCTTTTGTTATTATTATTATTATTATTATACTTTAGGTTTTATGGTACATGTGCGCAATGTGCAGGTAAGTTACATATGTATACATGTGCCATGCTGGTGCGCTGCACCCACCAACTCGTCATCTAGCATTAGGTATATCTCTCAATGCTATCCCTCCCCCCTCCCCCCACCCCACAACAGTCCCCGAAGTGTGATGTTCCCCTTCCTGTGTCCATGTGTTCTCATTGTTCAATTCCCACCTATGAGTGAGAATATGCGGTGTTTGGTTTTTTGTTCTTGCGATAGTTTACTGAGAATGAGGATTTCCAATTTCATCCATGTCCCTACAAAGGACATGAACTCATCATTTTTTATGGCTGCATAGTATTCCATGGTGTATATGTGCCACATTTTCTTAATCCAGTCTATCATTGTTGGACATTTGGGTTGGTTCCAAGTCTTTGCTATTGTGAATAATGCGGCAATAAACATACGTGTGCATGTGTCTTTATAGCAGCATGATTTATAGTCCTTTGGGTATATACCCAGTAATGGGACGGCTGGGTCGAATGGAATTTCTAGTTCTAGATCCCTGAGGAATCGCCACACTGACTTCCACAAGGGTTGAACTAGTTTACAATCCCACCAACAGTGTAAAAGTGTTCCTATTTCTCCACATCCTCTCCAGCACCTGTTGTTTCCTGACTTTTTAATGATTGCCATTCTAACTGGTGTGAGATGGTATCTCATTGTGGTTTTGATTTGCATTTCTCTGATGGCCAGTGATGGTGAGCATTTTTTCATGTGTTTTTTGGCTGCATAAATGTCTTCTTTTGAGAAGTGTCTGTTCATGTCCTTCGCCCACTTTTTGATGGGGTTGTTTGTTTTTTTTTCTTGTAAATTTGTTGGAGTTCATTGTAGATTCTGGATATTAGCCCTTTGTCAGATGAGTAGGTTGCGAAAATTTTCTCCCATTTTGTAGGTTGCCTGTTCACTCTGATGGTAGTTTCTTCCCAATTGTTCTTTCAGAGACAAGTCTGAGATCACTTTTTTTTTATTTTGAGACAGGGTCTCACTCTGTTGCCCAGGCTAGAGTGCAGTGGCATAATCACAGCTCACTGCAGCTTCAACCTCCCGGGCTCAAGCAATCCTCCTACCTCAGCCTCCTGAGTAGCTTAGGACTACAGGTGTGAGCCAGCATGCCTGGCTAATTTTTTAATTATTATTTGTAGAGATGGGGGTCTCACTATGTTGCCCAGGCTGGTCCTGAATTTCTGGGCTCAAACAATCCTGCCTCAGCCTACCAAAGTGCTGGGTTTACAAGCAAGAGTCACCACACCCAGCCTAAAATAACACACTTTTCAACTGAAGTATTGGTAATACCAGTTAATTTATGGCTAATCATATGACAAATTGAGAGGTGACAACGTGCTAGCAGCTCGCTCTCAGCACCTCCTCAGGCCTCAGTGTCCATTCTGGCTGTGCTTGAGGAGCCCTTCAGCCCACTGCTGCACTGTGGGAGCCCCTCTCTGGGCTGGCCAAGGCCGGAGTTGGCTCCCTCTGCTTGCGGGGAGGTGTTGACGGAAGGTGTGTGTGGGAACCGGGGCTGTGCACGGTGCTTGCCAGCCAGTGCGAAATCTGGGTGGGCACGAGCTTGGGAGGTCCCGCACTCAGAGCGGCCAGCCAGCACTGCTGGCCCTGGGCAGTGAGAGGCTTAGCACCAGGCCAGCAGCTGCAGAGGGTGCGCTGGGTCCCCCAGCAGTGCTGGCCTGCCGGTGCCATGCTCGAATTCTCGCCAGGCCTCAGCTGCCTCCCTGCGGGGCGGGGCTTGGGACCTACAGCCTGCCATGCCCGAGCCTCCCCCGTGTGGCCCAAGCCTCCCAGACAGGTGCTGCTGCCTGCTCCATGGTGCCCAGTCCCATCAACTGCCCAAGGGCTGAGGAGTGCAGGCACATGGTGCAGGACTGGCGGGCAGCTCTGCCTGTGTCTGCAGCGTGGGATCCACTAGGCAAAGCCAGCTGGGCTCCTGAGTCTGGTGGGGACTTGGAGAACTTTTATGTCTAGCTGTAATATTGTATATGCACCAATCAGCACTCTGTGTCTAGCTCAGGGTTTGTGGATGCACCAATCAGCACTCTGTATCTAGCTAATCTGGTGAGGACTTGGAGAACTTTTATGTCTTGCTAGAGGATTGTAAATGCACCAATCAGCACTCTGTGTCTAGCTCAGGGATTGTAGATGCACCAATCAGCACTCTGTGTCTAGCTAAAGGTTTGTAAATGCACCAATCAGTGCTCTGTGTCTAGCTAATCTGGCGGGGACTTAGAGAACTTTTATGTCTAGCTGGAGGATTATAAATGCACCAATTAGCACTCTGTGTCTAGCTAAAGGTTTGTAAATGCACCAATCAGCACCCTGTGTCTAGCTCAAGGTTTGTAAATGCACCAATCAGTGCTCTGTGTCTAGCTAGTCTAGTGATGACTTGGAGAACGTCTAGCTAGAGGATTGTAAATACACCAATCAGCACTCTGTGTCTAGCTCAGGGGTTGTAAACACACCAATCAGCACCCTGTCAAAATGGGCCAATCAGCTCTCTGTAAAATGAACCAAGCAGCTCTCTGTAAAATGGGCCAATCAGCAGGATGTGGGTGGGGTCAGATAAGGGAATAAAAGCAGGCTGCCTGAGCCAGCAGCAGCAACCCACTCAGGTTCCCTTCCAGAATGTGGAAGGTTTGTTCTTTCGCTCTTTGCAATAAATCTTGGTGCTGCTCACTATTTGGGTCCACACTGCCTTTATGAGCTGTAACACTCACCACGAAGGTCTGCAGCTTCACTCCTGAGGCCAGCAAGACCACAAACCCACTGGGAAGAATGAACAACTCCGGACGGGAGGAGTGAACAACTCCAGACGTGCCGCCTTAAGAGCTGTAACACGCACTGCAAAGGTCTGCAGCTTCACTCCTGAAGCCAGCGAGACCACAAACCCACCGGAAGGGATGAACAGCTCCAGACGTGCCGCCTTTAAGAGCTGTAATACTCACCGCGAAGGTCTTCAGCTTCACTCCTGAAGCTAGTGAGACCGTGAACCCACCAGAAGGAAGAAACTCCGGACACACCATCTTTAAGAACCGTAACAGTCACCACAAGGGTCCGCAGCTTCATTCTTAAAGTCAGTGAGACCAAGAACCCACCAATTCCGGACACAAAATGACTATAATTTTAATACTGTGGTGAACATTGCTCTGTACACAGGAGGTAGAATTTGATCCATAGAATAACCAAATCTATGCGTCCGATGCATTTTAAGTAGATTTTATGAAATTTTATGTTCATACTTGGGGATTCTTCACTAGGTAAGGGAGGTATACATTAAATGACTGTTAGGGTGATCTTAACTTGGAAACTATTAGAACATTCATTCAAGTTTTTGTATTCTAGAGAACCTCTTCTTAATACAAGTTCCTAAAACTCACACTTAGGTATGACAAGAAGAATCTCTTCTTTGATCCCATTATATCGAGCCATTAGTTTATCCTATTAACAAGATTATGCGAGTAATAATAGTTCTGATCCTAATGCTGATGGTCAAGGTATAATCATGATAGTAAAATAATTACTAATTATAACCAAAAAAGTAATATAAATTCAACTTACTCTAAATTGTATACAAAAGATCAATTTAGCTTTTTGTATTCTATTAATTTCCATAGGAGCTTTTTTTCCTCCATGAAATTAGAGTTAAAGAAAAGAGATAAGTATTGCCAAGTCAAGAAATTAGCTTTTCTTCCCCAAGGAAAGATAATCCCTTGAAAAGTCTTCCAAGGCCTGGCACAGTAGCTCATGCCCATAATTGTAGCATTTTGGGAGGCGGAGTGGGGAGGATGGGTTGAGCTCAGGAGTTCAAGACCAGCCTGGGCAACATAGAGAGACCCTGTCTCTACAAAAAATAATTTAAAAATTAGGCAAGCATGGTGGCACATGCCTGTAATCCCAGCTACTCGGGAGGCTAAGGTAGGAAGAACACTTGATCACTTGGGCCCAGGAGGTCGAGGCTACAGTGAGCAATGATTCATAATTGCACCACTGTACTGTAGCCTGGGTGACAAAATGAGACATCTCAAGAAAAGAAAAGTCTTCCAGTCTCCAGTAAAAGCTCTACCCCTTTGAGGAGCTCATTTAGGTTGGGTAGAGCAAGTCCAATGAGGTGATGACAGAGGAGCTAGCTGAAATGCTGAGCTCAGGCCATTGCAATTTCAGGTTTTTATGTATCCCTGTTTTGAGAGGAAATGTATTCTTTTCCTCTATTTCTACTTCACTTTAAAAAAAATTCTTTTAAAAATTGAACACAAACTTGGGAAACCAATGAATCATAAATATGAATGAAATCTCTAAAGGGCATCTAGCCTATTTTCCTGCTTCTGAGTAAAAGTCTAACTTTTAAAATATATCTCCAGGGAAGGCTTTTCCCTAAACTCCTCCAAATTAGGATAGGTACCTCCAGTATACCCTTTCACACTATATTGTATTTATCCTTCAAAGCACTTACCACCAATGAACTCAAATAATTATTTGGATTTCTTTAAGATGGCTAACTAAACTCCTCACTCACCTCTCTTCCCTCCCAAAATCATAAGGACATGGTGAAAGAAATATGGCAATACAAATAAATCCATAACATGAAAGGTACCAATAGACTAGAAGAGTATGGAATTTCTAGAAGATTTAATCCAGCTAGAAGAAACCCTATAAACTTTCCTACTGAAGAATAGGACTAAATTCTGATTCAAAGTAGCTGGGGCTAGCAGGAAACTGAGTCTAAGAGGCAGCCAACATGTAATGAAGGGTCTGGGGAATAACTGCATCAGCTTGCAACTCTCAGAACCGCTGACTTGGCCTCAGCCCTGGGGTAAAGCCATGAATCCACTTTAAAATAGCCAAATAAAATTAATATTCTGTTGAGTAAGACTCCCAGTGTGAGCTCTGGGACTACAGCATTTAGGCAATAACCCCTATAACTGACAACTAGCTTGAGGGACAGGGAGCTCCCACATGCAGAAAACCAGTTCCCAGATGCCCTGAAGAACAGAGCTCATTTGGCCACACTCAGTACTCCTGGCCCTCCCCTTCCTTCAGTCACCATTGCTCGGTCCTGTGATGGGAAGTCATAGTCACTGCCAAGAGATCAAGTGTCTTCAGAGACACATCAGCCAATCTAGGCCTCTTTTACAAGTAGTAACAAACAATAGAAAACTACCAAACATTGAAATAAAACCAAATTATTTCATTGTGTGGTATCATTTTATTTCACTGAATTAACCTCTGAGAAAATAGGATTAATACAGGAAATGAAAGATAATTTTTAAAGTATATAATTTATTATCCCAAGAGAATATCACACTTATTAAAACAGAAGAGATTGCTGTGAGAAAGAATCAATTACAGTTCTCGGAAACAAAAAATTTGATTAACTAAATTTAAATGTTTCAATATTTTGGAAAAATATTAAAGATAAAAATTTCTCCTGACTACTAGAGATGTTGAACATCTTTTTATGTTTTTTTGATCATTTAGACTTCCATTTCTATGAAATATCTGTTCATAGTTTTTGCTCACTTTTTCCTCTTAGGTCATTGCAATTTTTCTTATTGATTTGTGAGTTCTCTTTGTATATTCTGTATATTGTTATACACCAGGCAGATAGTTTCTTTCAGCCTGCCACCTGCCTTTTAACTGTCTTTAAGTGTCTTTCAACCTACAGGAATTTTATAGAGAGTAATCTGTAATTATTTTCCTAAAAGCTCACAAGCTCTAATTTTGCATAGAAATGTTTTCTCCAGCCCCAATACAATAACAAATCTTCTTCTGATATAATTATAAATATTTGCTGGGCACGGTGGCTCACACCTGTAATCCAGCACTTTGGGAGGCTGAGGCAGGGAGATCACCTGAGGTCAGGAGTTTGAGACTACCCTTGCCAACATGGTGAAACCCGTCTCTACTAAAAATACAAAAATTAGCTGGGCATGGTGGCACACGCCTGTAATCTCAGCCACTCAGGAGGCTGAGACAGGAGAATTGCTTGAAACCATGAGGCGGAGGTTGCAGTGAGCCAAGACTGTGCCACTGCACTCTAGTCTGGGAGACAGAGTGAGACTCCATCTCAAAAAAAAAAAAATTATAAATATTAAAACCATCTAACCTTTCTAAATTTCAGTTTCCTAATTTGTAAAATTGAGATAACTTCCTTGCAAGGTTGTTGTGGAATGAATGAGACAATACACATAAAATGTATGATATACAATAGGCACTCAAAACAGACTTAGATGATGTAGCCTTATTACAGGGATAAGAAAAGTGAGAACAATGAAAGAAAGGGACCTGGCCAAGATCAGATACAAACAAAAATGTAACCTCCCAAGTCATAGATTCAGAGCAACAAGACTAAATGACTTCTCTTTAGCCTCTTTTATGGCCTGGATAGGCTTTTACCACTACTTTATAGTTTAAAAAAAAAAAAAGAAAAAAGTACACAGACACCTTGTAAATAGCTTATCCATCCCCTAATCAGCAAGGGAAGATTGTTGCATATGTTGAGATTTCACTTTATTGCTCTCTTCTCTTCCACCACTTGCTTGACTCAGCATAGCATGGCTATGGCTTCATCTTTCCCTCTCCTCACCTTGTCCTTCTCACCCCCTGCTTTTGCTTTGAATCTATCAGTCCACATGCCATGTCCCTGAAGCCTGGGACATTGATGGTCATGTCACCAATGAAGGCACCAGGACTGCCAAACTCCATAGGGAAGAAGGAGAACTTTTGATTTTCTGACTCCCACCATTCCCCATATTCACCAAGTCCTGCCATGCTAATTCCTAAGGCTCTCAATCTCATTTTCTTTCTTGTACGTTGCTTCAGCAGCTTCCTTGCCTCCCAGCCTCACATATACTCCATTCTGTTGTCCTAATGATATTCCTAAAGGAAAATTGGATCATGTCACTTTTTATCTAAAACCCTTCAATGCTATGTCACTCAAAAGTTGTTTGGCACTAGGAAAATATTTACCTTCATTGAGTCCATTTCTCCATTTGAAGAATAGGCATAGTAATGGTGACCCCATTGCTTTTAATATGAAATTAGAATACCTTAGCTTGGCCTATAAATTCCTGCATGGTCTCCAGCTTCATCCCTGGCCATTCCCCATCTTGCATTTCTTGGTCCAGTCATCTTAATCCTCTTTCTATTTCTAGAACACAACATGCTCACTGTTACTCTATAATTTTGCACATGCTGTTCCCTCTGTTTGCAATAATAATCTTCTCCCTAATCACAGGGCCCTTCCATCCACCTTTGTTGATTAACTTTTGTTAATACATCAATGTTTAGCCTTCTCCTCAAGTATGTTTCTGACACATCGTTATTCATTGAATGAATAACTAACAAACACGAAGCATCTACTCTGTGTTAATTATTTTATGTACAGCATATCATTTCATCCTCATGAAATTTCTATAAGGTAGATATCATTATTCCCATCATCATGGGAGTTGAAAGCAAGGCATCGAGAAGTTGAGTCACGTGTCTAAGTTGATACAGTTATAAGAGGCAGAACTGGCAGCTGAATCCAGGTCTTTCTGACTCTAAAGGCCAAGTTTGGAAAGAAGCAGAGGATCATGCAGGACGTAAAAGATGAGGTAATACTAAAATCAAATCTTAAACATAAAGCTTTCAAGAATAAGGCCCTCTCCTGCAGAATCTGCATAGGTTTTCAGAAGCAGCACAATATCTTTAAGGGCTAGCTTTTTCACCAAGTCCTGAAGAAAGAAGCCAAGGACCCACACAGCAGTGGGTTCTCTTGGCCAGCAAAGAGATGTGGCAACCTGTGATTATATACATATATATATATATATATATTTTTTTTTTTTTAATTCGCAGTTCCTAGCTTATACCTCCCATTGCCCTTGCTACAGTCCTTTGTTATAATGTTGGGGCACTTTAGGCCTCAGGAGCAGGTCTCAGGAAACAGAATTTCTCCCTCTCACCTTCTCCTGTCCTCCTTTTACTTGCCTACAGCAGGACTCTAATCTGACTATGGGCTAAAAGATTCTCACTTCAGAGACAGTCCTGCCCCATACTCTGGAGGAAGGAATGCTACAGAGAGAGGCCAAGAAGAATCTGAACAGACAGGCCTTGCTGAGTTTAAATCATATGCTTTTTGTCCAATCACATTTCTGCATGGTTGTCAATCATGCCTATACAATGAAGTTGCCATAAAAACCCAAAAGGACAGAGTTAGAGAGCTTCCAGAGAGCTGAACATGTGTAGGTTCATGGAGGGTGGTACACCAAGAAAAGACATGGCAGCTCCACGCCCCTTCCCCAATACTTCACACTATACATTTCTTCATCTGCCTCCTTTGCAATATTCTTTATAATAAACTGGTAAACATAAGTGTTTCCCTGAGTTCCATGAGCTATCCTAGCAAATTATTGAGATCCAAAGAAAGGATCATGGGAACCCCAGCTTGAAGCCAGTTGATCAGAAGTTCTAGAGGCTCAGACTTGCAACTGGTGTCTGAAGGTGAGGGTAGTTTTGGGGTCTGAGCCCCAAACCTATGGGATCTGACATTAGATTCAGGTAGATAGTGTTGTAATAAAATTAGAGAACATTAAGTTGGTGTCTGCTGCAGAAGTGACTGTATACTTGGTGGTGGGAAAAACCCCCATACACATATTTGGTCATATATGTCTTCTGTGTTAATGATTGTTGTGGCATGAGATCACAGGGGAAAATATTTCCTGAGTTTTCCCAAACATGACCATTCTAGACAGCCCTCCTGGAGGAGCACTTTTGTCCCATGACGTCTCCATGCATAAGAAATTAGGAATTAGGCCGGGTGCAGTGGCTCACACCTGTAATCCAAGCACTTTGGGAAGGCGAAGAGGGCAGATCATGAAGTCAAGAGATCAAGACCATCCTGGCTAACACGGTGAAACCTGTCTCTACTAAAAACACGAAAATTAGCTAGGCACGGTGGCACATGCCTGTACTCCCAGCTATTCGGGAGGCTGAGGCAGGAGAATTGCTTGAACTCCAAAGGCAGAGGTTGCAGTGAGCCAAGATCACGCCACTGCACTCCAGCCTGGTGACAGAGCAAGGCTCTGTCCCAAAAAAAAAAAAAAATTAGGAATTAGAGGGTTATTTTCAGACTATTAGATCTCCTTTTGTGTTAGTCCTTTTTCATGCTGCTAATAAAGACATACCCAAGACTGAGCAATTTACAAAAGAAAGCCTCACAATCATGAATGAAAGCAAGGCGGAGAAAGTCGCATCTTAAGTGGATGGCAGCAGGCAAAAAATGAGAGCTTGTACAGGGGAATGCCTCTTTTTAAAACCATCAGATCTCGTGAGACTTATTCACTATCACGAGAATAGCATGGGAAAGACTTGCCCCATGGTTCAGTTTCCCCCAACCAGGTCTCTCCGAAAACATATGGGAATTCAAGATGAGATTTGGGTGGGGACACAGCCAAATCATATCACCTTCTTTCTACACTATGAAGTGTAGTGCATTTCTTAAAAATGTCTCTCTTTTTTTAAAAGGCCTTCCATCCTGATATATACAAGTTTACAAGAAAAATCATACTATTGGAGTAGAAACAATTTAAATATAAAGGATAAGCTACTTAAACAACGATTTTTAGAGCTTAGGACAGTCTTATTTGTAGTCATAGCAAATTAAAATACATTAGTGTGCTATACATGGTCATAGATTATAGGTGCAGAAATAAAAATATGGTACAAATATGGATCTTTCTATTTTCAAAATATCTGAGTTCCTTTTTTCTTTGTTCATCATAAGAAAATGATTTACAAATAATCACATGCTTGTGGTATTGTTAAAGTTTGCTGGAAGCTTTTTGAGTGGTCTGTTAATGGTATATACATAATTATTCTATAGTGATTTATACCTAATAATTCTATAATGGTTTTTCCTCAAACAATTCTGACTTCAGATAAGGAAGAAGGTAACTTCCTCTGAAGATTAGTGTAATGATGAATAGAGGGCCAAAGAGAAAGTTAGAAGCAACAATTCTGTTCAATAATGATGGATATGGTGGGAACATAAGAACTGAAAGTGAGGCACTCAAAATATAATGGATAGATACATAGTTAAGTAAAAAAAAGCAGAAAGAGCAATGGACAGAATATACTACTGTGTGTGTGTGTGTGTGTCTGTATGTGTGTGTGTATGAAAGAGAGAGAGAGACAGAGAGAAATGTCTCTGGAAAGACAGGAAACTAGTTGCCTCTTAAAAATGGGATTAGAAATACTGGGTTGAGGGAAGAGGTCAAGAGTTAGTAAAGGCTTCTGCTCCTACCATGTGAGACACCTGCTCCCCCTTCACCTTCCATCATGAATGTAAGCTTCCTGAAACCCTCACCAGAGGCAGATACTGGCACCATGCTTCGTGTCCGTGAGCCAATTAAACTTCTTTCTTTTTTTTTTTTTTTTTTTTTGAGACAGAGTCTCACTGTGTCACCCAGGCTGGAGTGCAGTGGCACAATCTTGGCTCACTGCAACCTCCGCCTCCCAGGTTCAAGCAATTCTCCTGCTTCAGCCTCCTGAGTAGCTGGGACTACAGGCACGTGCCACCATGCCCAGCTAATTTTTGTATTTTTAGTAGAGATGGGGTTTCGCCATGTTGGCCAGGCTGGTCTCGAACCCCTGACCTCAGGTGATCTACCCACCTCGGCCTCCCAAAGTGCTGGGATTACAGGTGGGAGCCACCATGCCCAGCTGTAAACCTGTTTTCTTTATAAATCACCCAGTCTCAGGTATTTCTTCATAGCAATGCAAGAACAGCCAAATACAGAAAATTGGTACTGAGAAGTGGGGTATTGCTATAAAGATACCTGAAAATGTGAAAATGACTTTGGAACTGGGTAACAGGCAGAGGTTTGTAGAGTTCAGAGAGCTCAGAAGAAGACAAGAAGATGAGGGAACGTTTGGAACATCTTAGAGACGGGTAAAATGATTGCAACCAAAATACTGATAAGTAACTTGGACAATGAAGTCCAGTCTGACCAGGTCTCAGATGAAAGTGAGGAACTTACTGGAAGCTGGCGTAAAGGAAACCCTTGTTGTACCTTAGCAAAAAGCTTGGCTGTATTGTGTCCATGTCCTAGAGAACTGTGGAAGTTTGAACTTGAGAGTGATAACCTAGGGTATCTGGTGGATGAAATTTCTTTGTTTTTTTTTTGTTTTGTTTTGGAGACAGAGTCTCACCCCATCACCCAGGCTGGAGTGCAATAGCACAATCTTGGCTCACTGCAACCTCTGCCTCCCAGATTCAAGTGATTCTCCTGCCTCAGCCTCCTGAGTAGCTGGGATTACAGGCATGCACTCCACGCCTGGCTAATTTTTGTATTTTTAGTAGAGATGGAGTTTCACCATGTTGGCCAGGCTGGTCTCGAACTCCTGACCTCATGATCCACCCACCTTGGCCTCCCAAAGTGCTGGGATCACAGGCATAAGCCACCACACCCAGCCCGAAATTTCTAACCATCAAAGTGTTCAAGAGTTAGCCTGGCTGTTTCTAATGACCTACATTCAGATGCAGGAGCAAATAAATAACTTAAGGTTGGAAGTTTTATTTAAAGGGGAAGCAGAACATAAAAGTCCAGAAAATTTTCAGTCTGGCCATGTGACAGAGAAAGAAAAAGCATTATCAGGAGAGGAATTCAAGTAGGCTGCAGGGCAACTACTTGCTAGAGAGATTTGCATAACTAAAAAGGAGGCAAGTGCTGATAGCCAAGACAATGGGAAAAAGACCTTGAAGGCATTTCAGAGATCTCTGCAGCAGCCCCTCCCATCATAGGCCTAGAGGCCTAAGAGAAAAGAATTGTTTAGTGGGTGAGGCCCAGGGCCTCACTGTTCTGAGCAGCCTGGGGACACTGGTACCTGCATACCTGCCTCCCTGCTGCTCCAGCTCCAGCTGCAGCTCCAAGGGGCCCAGATACTGCTCAGGCCTCCACTCTGGAGGGCACAAATCATAGGCCTTGGAGGCTTCCAAGTAGTGTTAAGCTTGTAGGTGCACAGAGTGAAGGAGACTTGGCAGCCTTATCTAGATCTCAGAGGATGTATGAGAAACCCTGGGTGCCCAGGCAGAAGCTTGCTGCAGGAGTGGAGCCCTGATAGAGAACCCCTACCAGGGCAGTGCAGAGGGGAAATGTGGGGTTGTAAGCCCCACACAGAGTCCCTACCAGAGCACTGCCTAGCGGAGCTGTGGGAAAGGGGCTGCTATCCTCCAGACTCCCTAGAATGATAAAGCCACCAGCAGCTTGCATCCTAAGCCTGGAAAAGCCACAGGCACTCAAGCCCGACCTGTGACAGCAACTGCAGGGGCTGCATCCTACAAAGTCACAGAAGTGGAGCTTCCCAAGACCCTGGGAGCCCAACCCTTGTACCAGTGTGCCCTGGTTGCAGGATATAGAAGGCATCAAAGGAGACTATTTTGGAGATTTAAGATTTAATGACTGCCCTCTCCTGGGTTTCAAACTTGCATGGGGCCTGTAGCCCCTTTCTTTTGGCCAATTTCTCCTTTTTGTAATGAGAATGTTCACCCTATACTTGTACCCTCTTTGTATCTTGGAAGTAAATAACTTGTTTTGATTTTACAGGCTTATAGGCAGAAGCAGATGAGTCTCAGATGAGACTTTGGACTCTAACTTGGGACTTTTGAGTTAATGCTGAAATGAGTTAAGACTTTGGGGGACTATTTGGAAGGCATGATTGTATTCTGCAATATGAGAAGGGGATGAGATTTTGGGGAAACAAGAGGTGGAATAATATAGTATGGATATTTGGTACTCATTCAAATCTCATGTTGAAATGTAACCCCGATGTTGGAGGTGGGGTCTAGTGGGAGATGTTTGGGTCATGGAGGCAGCTCTCTCATGGCTTGGTGCTGTCCTTATGATAGTGAGTGAGGTCTCATGAGATCTGGTTGTTTAAAGGCACCCACCCCTACCTCTTGTTCTCATTCCCACCATATGACATGCCTGCTCCATCTTTGCCTTTCAGAGGCCTTCACCAGAAGCAGATGCCAGGACTATGCTTCCTGTACAGCCTGCAGAACCATGAGCCAATTAAACCTTTCTTTATTAAAAAAAAAATTATGAGTGGACTTTTTTGTTCTGTACTTTTTGTGTGCATGCATGTGTTTTTGCTGGGGTTTTTTGTTTTTGGTTTTGGTGTTTTTTTGTTTTTTTGTTTTTTTGCATGTATTTTCATTTCAAAACAAAACAAGAATGCATGAAGTTGCCCAGAAATGCTAGGCTCAGGTGATTGGGGCACATTTAAGTTTAGCCAAGCCACATTGGGTGCAGCCTCTCAGAAACTGGCCTGGAATAGATATACAACTTATATTAAATTAATGGTTAACCAACTTTATTGTGCTCTGCTTGGAGAAAGCCTGATGGCCAATCTGAGAGCCAAGGAAAGAGCAGTGGGACAACTGAAAGATAGGTGAGCACTATGGAGCCAAGGAAAGTGAGAGATGGACATCAAGAATGTATCTCCATTCAGATGCTAGGTACCTAAGTGAGTGTAACTCTCGGTCTCTGAAAGGTCTTTCTCCAGCAGTAGAAGAAGGCATTTTAGACCATGATAGTGATTGACATAATCCATTTGACTCTACTTACTTTGATAGCAAGTTTCTAATTATTATTTGGCTTCCCATGTGTATTATCCACATAGAAAATATGTCCCAATAGAGAAAACTTTTGCAATCTACCCATCTGACAAAGGGCTAATATCCAGAATCTACAAAGAACTTAAACAAATTTACAGGAAAAAAATCAAACAACCCCATCAAAAAGTGGGCAAAGGATATCAACAGACACTTCTCAAAAGAAGACATTTATGCAGCCAAAAGACACATGAAAAAATGCTCATCATCACTGGCCATCAGAGAAATGCAAGCCAAAACCACAAAGAGATACCATCTCACACCAGTTAGAATGGCAATCATTAAAAAGTCAGGAAACAACAGATGCTGGAGAGGATGTGGAGAAATAGGAATGCTTTTACACTGTTGGTGAGAGTGTAAACTAGTTCAACCATTCTGGAAGACAGTGTGGCAATTCCTCAAGGATCTAGAACTAGAAATACCATTTGACCCAGCCATACCATTACTGGGTATATACCCAAAGGATTATAAATCGTGCTACTATAAAGACACATGCACACGTATGTTTATTGCGGCACTATTCACAATAGCAAAGACTTGGAACCGACCCAAATGTCCATCAATGATAGACTGGATTAAGAAAATGTGGCACATACACACCACGGAATACTATGCAGCCATAAAAAAGGATGAGTTCATGTCCTTTGTAGGGACATGGATGAAGCTGGAAACCATCATTGTGAGCAAACTATCACAAGGACAGAAAACCAAACATGGCATCTTCTCACTCATAGGTGGGAGTTGAACAATGAGAACACTTGGACACAGGGCTGGAAGCATCACACACTGGGGCCTGTCATGGGGTGGGGGAATGGGAGAGGCATAGCATTAGGAGAAATACCTAATGTAAATGACGAGTTAATGGGTGCAGCAAACCAACATGGCAC
Source organism: Pongo pygmaeus (assembly GCF_028885625.2). Classification (NCBI taxonomy): domain Eukaryota; kingdom Metazoa; phylum Chordata; class Mammalia; order Primates; family Hominidae; genus Pongo; species Pongo pygmaeus. The sequence continues at coordinate 158,124,748 of NC_072376.2, read as the reverse complement.
ATGTATACATATGTAACAAACCTGCACATTGTGAACATGTACCCTAGAGCTTAAAGTATAATAAAAAAGAAAAAAAAGAAAATACATCCCAGTCAGCCAAGGGAGGGTGAGGGGTGATTCCAGTCCACCTTGAATTCAAATTTCTTACTGTATTTAAATAAATAAATAATAAAGTCCTTTGTATGCAGACAAGACAATATTTCTGAAAGAGGAGTTTTTTGTTTCCCAGCATTTTCTTCACTCTACTAAGACACCTAAGCCAATAGGTATTAATTGGCTTAGGAAAGATATGTAATAGCAGAAAAGAGAGGAAAAAATGGAAACTCTTTTTAGCTTTGTCTTTTGAAATTTAGCTCCTTAGAGTAACACAAAGGATCATGACAACATTCTTGAGCAGTATGAGCAGACGTTTCCTATCAACCTCCCTTACCAACTACAGACAGATTCTCCATATCTGGGGGGGAAAAAAGTTAAAGGGGAAGTGATAACAGTATGATACCAGTGTGTCTGGGAGAGTCTGCCTGTCAGGCCTCTGACCCCAAGCTAAGCCATCATATTCCCTGTGACCTGCAAGTATACATCCAGATGGCCTGAAGCAACTGAAGATCCACAAAAGAAGTGAAAATAACTTTAACTGATGACATTCCATCATTGTGATTTGTTCCTGCCCTACCCTAACTGATATGATATTCTCCCCTGCTGTTAAGAAGGTACTTTGTGATATTATCCCCATCCTTGAGAATGTACTTTGTATGCCTATCCCAAACTTATAAGAACTAATGATAATCCCACCACCCTTTGCTGACTCCTTTTTTGGGCGCAGCCTGCCTGTACCCAGGTGAAATAAACAGCCTTGTTGCTCACACAAAGTCTGTTTGGTGGTCTCTTCACATGGACACGCATGACATTTGGTGCCAAAACCTGGGACAGGAGGACTCCTTCAGGAGACCAGTCCCCTGTCCTCGCCCTCACTCCTTGAGGAGATCCACCTATGACCTCAGGTCCTCAGACCAATGAGCCCAAGGAACATCTCACCAATTTCAAATCAGTAAGCGGTCTCTTCACTCTCTTCTACAGCCTCTCTCACTACCCTTGAATCTCCCTGTCCTTCCAATTCCAGTTCTTTTTTCTTCTCTAGTAGAAATAAAGGAGACACATTTTATCCGTGGACCCAAAACTCAGGCACTGGTCATGGACTCAGGAAGACAGTCTTCCCTTGGTGTTTAATCACTGCAGGGACGCCTGCCTGATTATTCACCCACACTCCATTGGTGTCTGATAACTGCAGGAATGCCTGCCTTGGTCATTCACCCACATTCCCTTGGTGGCAAGTCAATTGCAGGGACGCCTGCTTTGGCTGCTCACCCACATTGCAGCCCAGGCCACTCACCCACCTTCTCTGTGTCTCTACCTTTCTCATTAAACTTACCTCCTTCACTATGGGCAACTTTCCAGCCTCCATTTCCCCTTCTCCCTCAGCCTGTGTTCTCAAGAACTTAAAACCTCTTCAGCTCACACCTGACCTAAAACCTAATTGACTTATTTTCTTCTGCAACATCACTTGACCCCAATACAAACTCAATAATGGTTCCCAATAGCCAGAAAACAGCAGTTTCAATTTCTCTATCCTACAAGATCTAGATAATTCTTGTTGTAAACTGGGCAAATGGTCGGAGGTGCCTGATATCTAGGCATTCTTTTACATATCGGTCCCTTCCTAATCTTTGCTCCCAGTGCGACTCATTCCAAATCTTTCTTCTTTCTCTCCTCTCTGTTCCTTCAGTCTCCACCCCAAGCTCTGAGTCATTTGAATCCTCCTTTTCTATGAACACATCTGACCTCTCCCCTCCACCCCAGGCTGCTCCTTGCCAGGCTGAGCCAGGTCCCAATTCTTCCTCAGCCTTCGCTCTTCCACTCTATAATCTTTCTGTAACCTCCCCTTCTCACACCTGGTCTGGCTTACAGTTTCATTCAGCGACTAGCCCTCCCCCACCTGCCCAACAATTTCCTCTTAAAGAGGTGGATGGAGCTAAAGGCATAGTCATGGTTAATGCTCCTTTTTCTCTATCAGACCTTTCCCAAATCAGTTAGCATTTAGGCTCTTTTCCATCAAATATAAAAACCCAGCCCAGTTCATGGCCCGTTTGGCAACAGCTCTTAGACACTTTACCTCCCTAGACCCAGAGGGGCCAGAAGGCCATCTTATTCTCAGTATGCATTTTATTACCCAATCCACTCCCGACATTAGAAAAAGCTCCAAAAATTAGATTCCGGCCCTCAAACCCCACAACAGGACTTAATTAACCTCACCTTCAAGGTGTACAATAATAGAAAAGAGTTGCAATTACTTGCCTCCACTGTGAGAGAAATCCCATCCACATCTCCAGCCCACAAGAACTTCAAAATGCCTAAACCTCAGTGGCCAGGCATTCCTCCAGGACCTCGTCCCCCAGGATCTTTTTTCAAGTTCCAAAAATCTGGCCACTGGGCCAAGGAATGCCTGCAGCCCATGATTCCTCCTAAGCCATGTCCCATCTGTGTGGGACCCCCCTGGAAATTGGACTGTCCAACTTGCCCAGCAGCCACTCCCAGAGCCCCTAGAGCTCTGGCCCAAGGCTCTCTGACTGACTCCTTCCCAGATCTTCTCGGCTTAGCAGCTGAAGACTGATGCTGCCTGATTGTCTCAGAGGCCCCCTGGACCATCACGGATGCTGAGTTTTGGGTAACTCCCACAGTGGAGAGTCAGTCTGTCCCCTTCTTAATCAATATGGAGGCTACCCACTCCACATTACCTTCTTTTCAAGGGCTTGTTTCCTTGTCCTCCATAACTGTTGTGGTTATTGATGGCCAGGCTTCTAAACCTCTTAAAACTCCCCAACTCTGCTGCCAACTGGTGCAACATTGTTTTATGTACTCCTTTTTAGTTATCCCCACCTGCCCAGCTCCCTTATTAGGTTGAGGCATTTTAACTAAATTATCTGCTTCAATGACTATTCCTAGGCTACCGCCATACCTTATTGCTGCCCTTCACATTGCCTTAACTCAGGCCCTCACTCTTGCAGAGACTATGCATCAATATTTATACTGACTCTAAATATGCCTTCCATATCCTGCACCACCATGCTGTTAAATGGGCAGAAAGAAATTTCCTCACTACACAAGAGTCCTCCATCATTAATGCCTCCTTAATAAAAACTCTTCTTAAAGCCGCTTTACTTCCAAAGGAAGCTGGAGTCATTTACTGCAAGGGCCATCAAAAGGCATCAGATCCCATTGCTCAGGGCAATGCTTATGCTGATAAGGTAGCTAAAGAAGCAGCTAGCATTCCAACTTCTGTCCCTCATGGCCAGTTTTTCTCCTTCTCATTGGTCACTCCTATTTACTCTCCCACTGAAGTTCCCACCTATCAATCCCTCTCCACTCAAGGCAGATGGTTCTTAGACCAAAACAACAACAACAACAACAACAACAACAACAACAAATATATATATATATATATATATCCTTCCAGCCTCGTAGGCCCATTCTATTCTGTCGTCATTTCATATCCTCTTCCATGTAGGTTACAAGCCATTAGCCCACCTCTTAAAACCTCTCATTCCCTTTCCATCGTGAAAATCTATCCCCAATCTGCCACTCTTGACTCCCTCTTGGAGTGGATAGATGATCTTTGCTGACAGGGCACACTCCAACACTTTTACCCTGATAATGTCCTTTTTTTTTACTTTTATACTCATTCTTATTCTCGTTCCCGTTCCTATGCCACCCTCTACCTCTCCCCAGCTATCTCCACCACACTGTCAATCTCACTCACTCTCTCCTAGCTGTTTCTAATCCTTCTTTAACAAACAATTGCTGGCTTTGCATTTCTCTTTCCTCCAAAATTGCTGAGGCCCCGACTTACTCACTGCTTTAAAAAAAGGAGACTCTGTATATTTTTTAATGAACGGTGTTGTTTTTATCTAAATCAATCTGGCCTGGTATATGACAACTTAAAAAAACTGAAAGAGCCCAAAAACTCGCCAGCCAAGCAAATAATTATGCCGAACCCCCTTGGACACTCTCTAATTGGATGTCCTGGGTCCTCCCAATTCTTAGTCTGTTAATACCTATTTTTCTCCTTCTTTTATTTGGACCTTGTGTCTTCTGTTTAGTTTCTCAATTCATATAAAACCGCATCCAGGCCATCACCAATCATTCTATATGACAAATGCTCCTTCTAACAACCCCACAATATCACCCCTTACCCTAAAACCTTTCTTCAGTTTAATCTCTCCCACTCTAGGTTCCCATGCTGCTCCTAATCCCGCTCAAAGCAGCCCGAGAAACATCGCCCATTATCTCTCCATACCACCCCCAAAATTTTCTCTGCCCCAACACTTCACCACTATTTTGTTTTGTTTTTCTTATTAATATAAGAAGACGGGAATGTCAGGCCTCTGAGCCCAAGCTAAGCCATCATATTCTCTGTAACCTACATGTATACATCCAGATGGCCTGAAGCAACTGAAGATCCACAAAAAGTGAAAATAGCCTTAACTGATGACATTCCACCATTGTGATTTGTTCCTGCCCCACCCTAACTGATACGATATATTCTCCCTTGCCCTTAAGAAGGTACTTTGTAATATTCTCTCCTGCCCTTAAAAAGATACTTTGTAACATTCTCCCTGCCCTTGAGAATGTACTTTGTATGCCTATCCCAAACCTGTAAGAACTAATGATAATCCCACCATCCTTTGCTGACTCTCTTTTTGGACTCAGCTCACCTGCACCCAGGTGAAATAAACAGCCTTGTTGCTCACACAAAGCCTGTTCGGTGGATTCACTTCACACAGACACCCATGACACTGCCTTGCTCTCAGACTGAGCATAGGAAAGTGAGTCAGAGCCAAAACCCCAGATGAAATTATGGAATCCAATGGCAGAAGAGACCTGTGCTCCTGCAACTAAGTAGAATCCTGGGTAAACACCATAATGCTACAGAAGAAATATCTCTGTGATCTGTCCAGAGATACTCTCAATGTGTAAATTTGAAGCTATCATGGTGGGGCAGCAACAGAATATTCTCATGCACCCAAAGGACAAAAATATTTGAGAGAGACTAACTAGATTTGCACAGATGAGAACAAAAGATATTGCCATGACAACCTGCATAGCCCAATGAGGGAGTAACAGATTTCCCTTTGGCCCCCTCAGTGAAGACCAGATTTCCTTTAAACCTATTCTAACCACCAATGCTCTGGAACCAAATAAACCATATAATCACATAAATTTATATAAACCATACAAAGTCAGAACTCAGGTATAACCCCATGTAAGAGAGAAGGCAGGAATTCAAGTTGGGAGAGATTAACTTTTTGCCATCCTGATGGAATAATGGCTCAGGATGTAAATTTACCTGAGTTACATAAGAATAAAACTGATGTATTTCTTGTGCACCTAAATCTGTGGCCTTAGATTCATACCCACTATACATATTATTCACATCAGAGTCCTATGAGTTGGAGAGGTTGATCCAGAACTACTTACATATTGTGTGCAAATTGTTGGAGTTTCAATTTCCGCATAAGTCAAATAAGGATTTTAATACCCATTGCATGAGGTTAATAAGAAGACTCAATGAGATGATGTATGCTGTATAAGTTGCCAGGCCCATCTAAAGTAGATGCTCTAGAAAAATGCTATTTCCCTCACCCAGTATTATTATTTCAATCAATATACATAAAATGTTACAATTTCCAAGTTTACAGCTGGTTATACATTAGTTATACTTTAGGTTGGCTGCTTCACGATAGCATTTTAGCATCTTAATCTCATCAGTAAAATGTCCTCAAATCACATGGATTACTTCTGGGAAGAATTTCTGTGGCCAGTTAGTCCCACCCACAATGTGTGGTTTCCAGTAAGCTTCAATCAAAGAGAGTGTCCCCTCCCTGACCTGAGCATGCTGTCATTTCCCAGTCCTTTTGCCACAATCATCTCAGAGTCCATCTTTTGGCATGCTATCTCTCTGTCTTTTATACAGAAGTTAAGCCATGGCCTTCTTGTTCCAGGTCCAGGAAGTGTCTGCTGCACCATTGCAGGACATCTTCTCCTGTTACTAGGTAAGGAAAAGGGAAGGATACCAGAGCAGGTATTCAATCTTTGCAATTTTCATCATTTTATTAACCAAGAAACCAAGGCTCAGAGAGGCTAAGTGATTTCCTTGGTATCCAAGAACTAGTAAGTGATGGAGCAAAGCTTGAAGCTAAATGCAGTGGGCTCCAAAGCCAAAGCTCTTTCTACCATGTAATCACCACATAGGAAAGGATATGAATAGCAAGTATAATTTGTAGTAAAATGATGGTTGATTGGAGTATATGGCCAGTATGTAAAGGTATTTTCAATTGTCACCAAAACACATACATGTGTTTAGATAGTAGCATGTAAACTCAGAGAGAGAGAGAGAATTCAGTCATCTTTCATTGGGCTACAGTCAAAACTTGGGTTGACATTTAGCTCTATAGTAGTAACAATAATGATAATAATACTTCTTGTATGTCTAGTACTCAGCTTTGCTAAGTATTTTCATATCCATTATATGATTTAGTTATCACAAAATTCCTGGCAAGATATGTAGGGAAAACATCATTATTCTCATTCTTTTGAAGAGGAAAAGAGGCACAGACTTGTTCCACATCCCCTAGCAGTCTCAGAAATATAGAATTGAAGCCTCAAACTGTGTTCGAGTATGTGTGGGTACTCTGAATGATGGCTGGAGATATGAAGACATACGGCTACCTTTTCCTTGGTGAAGTAGAGAATGAGATGTACCGCTCAGTGCCTTAGCAGGAAACAGATGACATGGTCAAAGTTGATACTTTGAGGAGATTTCAATAAAGGAACTATCTACAAAAGAGTGCTCAGAATGTAGGGAAACCACAAGACCTAGTGGAGTTCTCCAGGTGGCATCCGTGAGGAACCATTACATGCATAGGACTGAGTGAGCAAGACGACGATGTGGTTATTAGAACAGGGAGAGATAAGTCTGTGTGGAAAGACCATGTGAAAGGAGCTTTAGCATTTGACCAAGGGACACAGCAGCTTGTAGTGACCCTACGAGGTGGGGGTCCAGGGAAAAAAATACCTTGATCTTACTCCTCTCTCTCCATTCCTCTGATCACCTGCTGATGATTCCCTTTGGCCAAACCCGCCTGGAAGTCAGAGGCAAGGATGCCTATTAATGGAGTCAATACCATTTTGTTTCATGAGGTAAGAACAGGGAGCAAACGAGTGGAACAGATCTGGAGGAGCAAATGGAAGATGTCCTTCACATGAGGTTTTCCACTGAGAGAGGCCACACTAGAACAGTGTATCAGTAAAACTTCAGCTTAGTTGAAGTAATTAAACAACAAAAAGGAGTTAATGGACAGGTTTCAAGTGCAGTCAGGTCAGGAGGCTGGCTCTCTGCAATGCTGTGGGACCTGCTTTCCTCAGTGTGCCAACTGCCTACTTAGGCTATCTTACCGCATGGTAGCAAAATGGATGCAGCAGCTCCTGACATTGCATTGGAACACCACACTGACTGGAGAAAGAGAAAGACAATGTTTCAGAATTCCCAGCAAAAGTTTTGAGACTCACTCTGATTGGGCTATCTTGGTTTAAACACTCAGTTGTGAACAGTATGGCTAGACCATGGAGTGCACCAACTGGCTTTGTCCCTGGTAAGTCTGCCTTGTCCCTGAATATGGGAATGAGTTGGCTTTCCATAAACCATACAGATTTGGGAACAAAAGTAGGAACTTTGTGAACCAGTTAAAGAGACCACCAAAAGGTGCACACTCAAGTAGAATTGCAAATTGCCACTGCAAAGAAAGGGAGCCAACTGGTGCTAAAAATTGTTTCAATCCAAAGTGTAATCAAATAATGAGAGCCTAACTTGGATTAAATGGACAGGGATTTATTTATTTACCCAATGAAGGGACAATGGAAAGGAAATAAAAGTGGTTTAATGATGCCCTTAGAAGCCCAGGTTTCTTAGGATTGTTACTTCATGTGGAAAGATGGCTGTGGCACTTCCAGGTATTCCATCCAAGTTCAAGGTAGGAAAAAAAAAAGAAAAAGGATCAAACAATTTAAAGGGGAAAAGTGTTTTCATAGGGAGCTATTACCTTTCTATTTGCCAAAGGAAGCACTTTGCTTCATTGGCCAGAACTATTTTATATCTCTTCACTGCAAAGGAGGCTGGGAAGTAGGGAATTTTAGTTTTCTCATCTGAATTGCAGATAAAGGTAAGAGAGAAGATGATTACAAATTGTTTCAGATAGCTCAGCCTGGGTCTCTGTCACAGAAATGATTGCCTAACAGCACTGAAGATCCAGCCAACGCTTGAAATCACAAATTTGTGGTGGAACCAATCAGCAGAGAATCACCCACTTGGTTAACTGGAAAAAATGATAGCTTTATACTAAATTTCACTGATTCTGCTAACTTGGGAAATCTATGAGCCAAATTTCTCTAGCAAAGAGGGCAGTAAAACCAACCACATACTTCAGGAAAATTGCTGGAACAATGCTGCTATTTTATTTCCAGAAAAATTAAGAGACTTTCTGAATAAATTTATAAACTAAAGCCCATAATTTGTAACATATCCCAACACTCATATTTGTTATTTTTCCAGAGAAGCTCATCCATTTAGGAAGGAATCTTGCATCTAATTTTAAAGACTACTGACAAAGTTTTAGTACTTGTCTAGATAAATGCAAAAGAAAAAAATTATTTCACTCTCTTTTAAGGCAGTTTTTCAAAAGAAATCCCTTAGTGGGCAGGTTTTCTCAACTTTTTTGCATTATCATCAGAAACAATTTTTTTCTTACATAAGCATCCTGCACAAGGCCATATACAAATGTGTATTTAATTAAATATAGCTGAATTAAATACATTTTGTGTATATGATTGTATCATCCAAATATAACCTTGCTGCAATCTTAGGACTCACAGTGACACATTCAAAATATTTACAAATTCTGGTGCTGGGCGCAGTGGCTGATGCCTGTAATCCTAGCACTTTGGGAGGCCAAGGCAGGTGGATCACAAGGTCAGGAGATCGAGACCATCCTGGCTAACACGGTGAAACCCCGTCTTTACTAAAAATACAAAAAAATTAGCCGGGTGTGGTGGCACGTACCTGCAGTCTCAGCTACTCAGGAGGCTGAAGCAGGAGAATCGATTGAATCCAGGAGGCGAAGGTTGCAGTGAGCCCAGATTTTGCCACTGCACTCCACCCTGGCAACAGAGCAAGACTCCATCTTAAAAAAAAAAAAAAAAAAAATTACAAATTCAACTCCAAAAGCCTTGAAGAATAATGTAAATCTTCATAGATCTTCTACACCACAAGTTTCCCCTCAGTCTCACATCACATGGAAGCTGCTGTGCCCACAATATTCATCCTGTCTCTCTTGCCCGTTCCAGGAGAGCCACCTCATGTCCTTATATATGTGAAACCATCTACCCTCTTTTCTAGGCTCCCATGGGTCGGCAGCCTTGCACATTTCTCCACCAGTATGTCAAAGGCCCCAATCTATCTTCCCAAACAGGAAAAGACCTTCCTCTTTAGACAAAAGTGAAGAGAGAAAGACACATAAAGGTCAAATCATAGCAATAGCAAACTCCAGGCAAGTGCTTAATATAGCATCATGGAAAGTGCCCGTAACTTCCCACCTTCAATAAATAATAAAACGATTGGAACAAAAACATATTAATTTATTTGCATATGGCACCATATGGCAAAAATAACAAATGCCACAGATTTCACTGATCTTCAGTGTGAAACAGAAAAGGAAAAGGGAAAGAGGTAAATAACAAAAAGTATACAAAGCAAGAGCAATAGTCAGATTTTCTTTTGCAAACTATTTGTAACTGGAAGGGAACTGCTGAAACTATGAATTTTAAGCTATCGAATAAAAGGTGTAAGTGTTCTATTAAAATATGAAATAGCTTGCAGTGTAAATGAGTAAGAAAAAATATGCTTCACTGGAAACCATCATTCTCAGCAAACTATCGCAAGGACAAAAAACCAAACACCACGTTCTCACTCATAGGTGGGAATTGAACAATGAGAACACATGGACACAGGAAGGGGAACATTACACACCGGGGCCTGTTGTGGGGTTGGGGGAGGGGGGAGGGATAGCATTAGGAGATATACCTAATGTTAAATGACGAGTTAATGGGTGCAGCACACCAACATGGCACCTGTATACATATGTAACAAACCTGCACGTTGTGCACATGTACCCTAAAACTTAAAGTATAATTAAAAAAAAAAAGAAAAAAGAAAAATTATGCTTCATACAGCACATGAACTGACAAAGTTTCTTTGTGGTTTGTGGATATGCTTAGGTATATTACTACAAGACAAGTAAAATAAGACAATTTCCATTTCAAAACAAGGACATGATTAGGGCAGTTATTAAGCTAAACAACAATTCCACGAATGACTGTTTTCAATCTCCATGATGCTTATTAACAACCATGAGTAATAAAAACTTATATTCTACTTTGGGTTCTTCAGTTTACCAGCCATGTTCAACTCAACTTTTCTCCAAGCCTCTGCTCCTACCTCTATTACACTGAGATAACAGTTGCCCTTCTCCAGGTGCAGTGAGGACCAATTTAGATAATGCTATGCCACCATTGTGAGAATTGCAAAGTATTTATCAAACTTAAAGTAGTTTTGTTTGGCAAAATGGTGCTAGGTGCATTGGAGACATAAAATGCATGCATTATGCCCACTCTAAAATATTTAACTTTGGCGTCACTGTCTAGGACAGTATAATATACTCCTTGGAATTTTAATTAGTAGATAATCATAGCAGCTATATTTTAGTGAGCACCTGTGAAGCATTAGTCTAAACTCTTTAAATACCTTATATCATTTAATGCTCACAGGAACATAATGAGAGAGGGTATTGTTATAATCAGCTCTATTTCATAGTAGGATATAGGGACTCAAAGAGTTTAAGTAGGCCAGGCACAGTGGCTCTTGCCTATAATCCTAGTACTTTGGGAGGCCGAGGTGGGCGGATCACTTGAGGCCAGGAGTTCAAGACCAGCCTGGCCAACATGGTGAAACCCCGTCTCTACTAAAAATAAAAAAAAGAATTAGCCGGGCATGGTGGCAGACACCTGTAATCCCAGCTACTCGGGAGGCTGAGGCAAGAGAATTGCTTGAACCCAGGAGGTGGAGGTTGTAGTGAGCCGAGATCACGCCACTGCACTCCATCCTGGGTGACAGAAAAAGACTCTGTCTCAAAAAAAAAAAAAAAAAAAAAAAAGAGTTTAACTTCCTCAATCCCAGTTACAATAGTATTAAGTAGCAGAATTTGGGATTGAATCCAGGTGATCAAATTGACATGCCATGACATTCTCTTATAGATAAACCATCATGTGTGCGAGTATACAAGCAATAAAATACATGTTGACTGACTGAATGGACATATATAGATGCCTATTTTTCAAGTAGTCAGAGTATTACCAAGTTCTCATGGCATATATTATTATTTTCTAAATGAGGAAAGGAAAAAGAAACTTTCCCACCATTAATAACTGTCATCATTGAGAAATGAGCTTCCAAGAACACAGTTTTTTGTTTTCTTTTCTTTACTCTTTTTTTTTTTTCTTTTTTCGAGACAGACTCTCACTGTGTTGCCCAGGCTGGAGTGCAGAGGTGTGATCTTCGCTCACTGCAACCTCCATCTCCTGGGTTCAAGCGATTCTCCTGACTCAGCCTCCCAAGTAGCTGGGATTACGGGTTCCTGCCACCATGCCCAGCTAATTTTTGTATTTTTAGTAGAGATGGGGTTTCACCATGTTGGCCAGGCTGGTCTTGAGCTCCTGACCTCGGTGATCCGCCCACCTCAGCCTCTCAAATTGCTGAGATTACAGGCATGAGCCACTGTACCCAGCTTCTCCCCGGCTTCTCTTCTTTTCTTTTCTCTGTTCTCTTCTCTTTTCTTCTTTTCTCTTTTTTCTATTCTTTTCTTTGAGACAGAGTCTTGCTCTGTCACCCAGGATGGACTACAGTGGTGCAATCTCAGCTTACTGCAACCCCTGCCTCCTGGGTTCAAGTGATTTTCATGCCTCAGCCCCCCGAGTAGCTGGTATTACGGGCACACACCACCGTGCCCAGCTAATTTTTGTATTTTTAGTAGACACAGAATTTTGCTATGTTGGCCAGGCTGATCTTGAACTCCTGGCCTCAAGCAATTTACCGCTTGGCCTCCCAAAGTGCCTAGCCAAAAGCAGAGTTTCCTAGATAGACAATGAACTCTTAGAAGACTAAATTATAAATTATAAACTTTTCATTTACTTTGATAAAAATTTCCTAAAATATATTACAAAGAAACTTTTGAGGATCAATAGAGGTGGATAGCTATTTGATGCCCCCTCCAGGAACTAAATTTCTTTGTCTCCTAAACTGTACTCTCTGCTTTCCAAGTATCTGTTACTCACTGCACCTGCTTCTAATACATGGTACTGTGATATATCTCTACTGTTTTCCTCTTCTTTTTCTCTCTCTTTGTTCTTCTTGCCTCACAGATCATTTATATCCTCTTTTCTCTATACTTTCATTTGAAAATCTGGCTTTTTACAGAAAGAATTCAACTTTTTATTTATCAAAGTAAGTAATCACAATGAATTGAAAGTGTTCCTGGTATTTATTTTCCTTTCACTCAGTTTTCTTGCTCCTTGCCCAGGACTTGTCTCATTAGAAACAAATACCTTTTAGGGGGTCTAAATCCTAGTTAGACTAAAGTGGGCCACCAGCACTTCCTGATAATCCTTCCACATTTCTGTAATCAATTTGCTATCCCATTCTCTCAAAGGACACCTTATCATTTCTCCTCAAACCTACAACAGTTTTTCACTTCAGCTGATGATTATATCTCTAATTTTACTGAAAAAAATAGAAGCAATACAAAGGTATCTGCCTAATCTTCCATCACAGAATGCACCAATTTGCCTGTGTCCATACCCATACATACTCTCTCTTTGCTCTCCTGTATTCTGGGGTATTCCTTTTTAAGATCTTGCAAATCACTGATTTTTTTCTTCAACTATATCAAAATTCAAATCTTCAGATACATTCGCACTCCAGCTTACAAATTTCTAATAATTTCTTTTGTATTTTATTTTTGCTTCTTTTTATTTCATAATTCCTTGTTCCTTTTAGTAGAACTTAGGCTTTTATGTCTTTGAACCACTCATTCATATTTATATTAAAAGCTTTTCAAATGGCCAGGTGTGGTGGCTCACACCTGTAATCCCAGCAATTTGGGAGGCCGAGGCAGGTGGATTGCCTGAGGTCAGGAGTTAGAGACAAGCCTGGACAACATGGCAAAACCCTGTCTTTACTAAAAATACAAAAATTAGCCTGGTGTGGTGGCACACACCTGAATCCCAGCTACTAGGGAGGCTGAGGCAGGAGAATCACTTGAACTCAAGAGGCAGAGGTTGCAGTGATGTCACCACTGCACTCCAGCCTGGGCATCAGAATGAGACTCTGTCTCAAAAAAGAGAAGAGGTTCTTCCAAGATGGCCAAATAGGAACAGCTCCAGTCTGCAGCTCCCAGCGAAATCAATGCATAAGGTGGGTGATTTCTGCATTACCAACTGAGGTACCCGGCTTATCTCACTGGGACTTGTTAGACAGTGGGCACAGCCCATGGAGGGTCAGCCAAAGCAGGGTTGGGCATTGCCTCACCCAGGAAGTACAAGGGGTCGGGGAACTCCCTCCCCTAGCCAAGGGAGGCTGTGAGGGACTGTGCCATGAGGAAAGATGCACTCCAGCCGAGATACCATGCTTTTCCCAGGGTCTTCACAACCCACAGAACAGGAGATTCCCTCTGTTGCCTATGCCACCAGGGCCCTGGGTTTCAAGCACAAACCAGGCAGGCATTTGGGCAGACACCAAGCTAGCTGCAGGAGTTTGTTTTTGTTTTTTTTTTTTTCATACCCAAGTGGCGCCTGGAACACCAGCAAGACAGAACTGTTCACTCCCCCGGAAAGGGGGCTGAAGCCAGGGAGCCAAATGGTCTGGCTCAGCGGATCCCACCCCCACGGAGTGCAGCAAGCTAAGATCCACTGGCTTGAAATTCTTGCTGCCAGCACAGTAGTCTGAAGTGGACCTGGTCAGGGGAGGGGCATCTGCCATTACTGAGGCTTGAGTAGGTGGTTTTCCCCTCACAGTATGAACAAAGCCACTGGGAAGTTCAAACTGGGCAGAGCCCACCACAGCTTGGCAAAACCCCTGTAGCCAGACTGCCTCTCTAGATTCCTCCTCTCCAGGCAGGGCATCTCTGAAAGAAAGGCTGCAGCCCCAGTCAGGGGCTTATAGATAAAACTCCCGTCTCCCTGGAACAGAGCACCTGGGGGGAAGGGGCGGCTGTGGGTGCAGCTACAGCAGAATTAAACTTTCCTGTCTGCCAGCTCTGAAGAAAGCAGTGGATCTCCCAGCACAGCGCTCGAGCTCTGCTAAGGGACAGACTGCTTCCTCAAGTGGGTCTCTGACCCCTGTGCCTCCTGACTGGGAGACACCTCCCAACAGGGGTTGACAGATACCACATACAGGAGAGCTCCAGCTGGCATCTGGTGGGTGCCCCTCTGGGATGAAGCTTTTAGAGGAAGGAACAGGCAGCAATCTTTGCTGTTCTGCAGCCTCCACTGGTGATACCCAGGCAAACAGGGTCTGTAGTGGACCTCCAGCAATCTCCAGCAGACCTGCAGCAGAGGGTCCTGACTGTTAGAAGGAAAACTAACAAATAGAAATGAATAGCATCAACATAAATTAAAAGGACATCCACACAGAAATCCCATCCGAAGGTCACCAACATCAAAGACCAAAGGTAGATAAATCCACGAAGGTGAGGATAAACCAGCCAAAAATCCTGAAAATTCTAAAAACCAGAATGCCTCTTCTCCTCCAAAGGATCACAACTCCTTGCCAGCAAGGGAACAAAACTGGACAGAGAATGAGTTTGACAAACTGACACAAGTAGGCTTCAGAAGGTGGGTAATAACAAATTCCTCCGAGCTAAAGGAACATGTTCTAACCCAATAAAGGAAGCTAAGAACCTTGAAAAAAGTTTAGAAGAATTGCTAGCTAGAATAACCAGTTTAGAGAAGAACATAAATGACCTGATGGAGCTGAAAAACACAGCACGAGAACTTTGTGAAGCATACACAAGTATCAATAGCCAAATAAATCAAGTGGAAGAAAGGATATCAGAGATTAAAGATCAAATTAATGAAATAAAGTGTGAAGACAAGATTAGAGAAAAAAGAGTGAAAAGGAATTAACAAAGCCTTCAAGAAATATGGGACTATATGAAAAGACCAAACCTACATTTGATTGGTGTACCTGAAAGTGATGGGGAGAGTGGAACCAAGTTGGAAAACACTCTTCAGGATATTATCCAGGTGAATGTCCCCAGTCTAGCAAGACAGGCCAACATTCAAATTCAGGAAATACAGAGAACACCATAAAGATACTCCTTGAGAAGAACAATCCCATGACACATAATTATCAGATTCACCAAGCTTGAAATGAGGGAAAAAGTGTTAAGGGCAGCCAGAGAGAAAAGTCAGGTTACTCACAAAGGGAAGCCCATCAGACTAAGAGTGGATCTACCCACAGAAACCCTACAAGCCAGAAGAGAGTGGGGGCCAATATTCAACATTCCTAAAGAAAAGAATTTTCAATCCAGAATTTCATATCCAGCCAAACTAAGCTTCGTAAGTGAAGGAGAAATAAAATCCTTTACAGACAAGCAAATGCTGAGAGATTTTGTCACCACCAGGCCTACCTTACAAGAGCTCCTGAAGGAAGCACTAAATATGGAACAGAAAAACTAGCACCAGCCACTGCAAAAACTTACCAAATTCTAAAGACCATCAACACTATGAAGAAACTGCATCAACCAACAGGCAAAATAACCAGCTAGCATCAAAATGACAGGATCAAATTGGCACATAACAATATTAACCTTAAATGTAAATGGGCTAAATGCCCCAACTAAAAGACACAGACTGGCAAATTGGATAAAGAGTCAAGACCCATCAGTGTGCTGTAATCAGGAGACCCATCTGACATGCAAAGACACACATAGGCTCAAAATAAGGGGATGGAGGAAGATCTACCAAGCAAATAGAAAGCAAAAAAAATCAGGAGCTGCAATCCTAGTCTCTGATAAAACAGACTTTAAAGCAAGAAAGATCAGAAAAGACAAAGAAGGGCATGACATAATGGTAAAGGGATCAATGCAACAAGAAGAGCTAACTATCCTAAATATATATGCCCCCAATACAGGAGCACCCAGATTAATAAAGCAAGTCCTTAGAGACCTACAAAGAGACTTAGACTCCCACACAATAATAGTGGGAGACTTTAACACCCCACTGTCAATATTAGATAAAAGAGACAGAAAATTAACAAGGACATTCGGGACTTGAACTCAGCTCTGGACCAAGCAGACCTAATAGACCATCTACAGAACCCTCCACCCCAAATCAACAGACTCTACATTCTTCTCAGCACCACATCTCACTTATTCTAAAATTGACCATATAATTGGAAGTAAAACACTCCTCAGCAAATGCAAAATAACAGAATTCATAACAAACAGTGTCTCAGACCACAGTGCAATCAAATTAGAACTCAGATTAAGAATCTCACTCAAGTGGCCGGGCACGGTGGCTCATGCCTGTAATCCCAGCACTTTGGGAGGCTGAGGTGGGCAGATCACGAGGTCAGGAGATTGAGACCATCCTGGCCAACATGGTGAAACCCCGTCTCTATTAAAATACAAAAAATTAGCCAGGCGTAGTGGTACATGCCTGTAGTCCCAGCTACTCAGGGGGCTGAAGCAGTGGAATCGCTTGAACCCAGGAGGCAGAGGTTGCAGTGAGCCAAGATTGCGCCACTGCACTCCAGCTTAGCGACAGAGCAAGATTCTGTCTCAAAAAAAAAAAAAAAGAATCTCACTCAAAACCTCACAACTACCTGGAAACTGAACAACCTGCTCCTGAATGACTACTGGGTAAATAACGAAATTAAGACAGAAATAAATAAGTTATTTGAAACAAATAAGTTATTTGAAACCAATGAGAACAAAAAACCAATGTACCAGAATCTCTGGGACACATTTAAAGCAGCGTTTAAAGGGAAATTTATAGCACTAAATGCCCACAGGAGAAAGCAGGAAAGGTCTAAAATCGACACCCTAACATCACAATTAAAAGAACTAGTGAAGCAAGAGCAAACAAATTCAAAAGGTAGCACAAGAGAAGAAATAACTAAGATCAGAGCAGAACTGAAGGAGATAGAGACACAAAAAAACCTTCAAAAAAATCAGTGAATTCAGGAGCTGGTGTTTTAAAAAGATTAACAAAATAGACTGCTAGCAAGACTAATAAAGAAGAAATGAGAGAAAAATCAAATAGATACACTAACAAATGATAAAGGGGAGATCACCACTGATCCCACAGAGATACAAACTACCATCAGAAAATACTATAAACACCTCTATGCAAATAAACTAGAAAATCTAGAAGAAATGGATAAATTCCTGGACACATACACCCTCCCAAGACTAAACCAGGAAGAAGTTGAATCCCTGAATAGACCAATAAGAAGTTCTGAAATTGAGGCAGTAATTAATAGCCTACCAACTAAAAAAGGCCCAGGACCAGACGAATTCACAGCCAAATTCTACCAGAGGTACAAAGAGGAGCTGGTACCATTCCTTCTGAAACTATTCCAAACAGTAGAAAAAGAGGGACTCCTCCCTAACTTATTTTATGAGGCCAGCATCATCCTAAAACCAAAACCTGGCAGAGACACAGTTACAATAATCTGATCATTGACGAACTTGACAGAAACAAGCAAGGGGGAAAGGATTGCCTATTTAATAAATGGTGTTGGGAAAACTGGCTAGTCATATGCAGAAAACTGAAACTGGACCCCTTCCTTATACCTTACACAAAAATTAACTGAAGACGGATTAAAGGCTTAAATGTAAGACCTGAAACTACAAAAACCCTAGAAGAAAACCTAGACAATACCATTCAGGACATAGGCATGGGCAAGGACTTCATGACTAAAACACCAAAAGCAATGGCAAAAAAAAAGCCTAAATTGACAAATGGGATCTAATTAAACTAAAGAGCTTCTGCACAACAAAAGAAACTATCATCAGAGTGAACAGGCAACCTACAGAATGGGAGAAAATTTTTGCAATCTATCCATCTGACAAAGGGCTAATATCCAGAATCTACAAAAAACTTAAACAAATGTACAAGAAAATAACAAACAACCCCATCAAAAAGTGGGTGAAGGATATGAACAGACATTTCTCAAAAGAAGACATTTATGCGGCCAACAAACATATGAAAAAAAGCTCATCATACGCTGTGCATGGTGGTTCACGCCTGTAATCCTATCACTTTGGGAGGCCAAGGCGGTCAGATCACCTGAGGTTGGGAGTTCACAACCAACCTGACCAACATCGAGAAACCCCATCTCTACTAAAAATACAAAATTAGCTGGGCGTGGTGGCACATGCCTGCAATGCCAGCTACTTGGGAGGCTGAGGCAAGAGAATAGCTTGAACCCAGGAGGTGGAGGTTGTGGTGAGCCAAGATCGTGCTATTGCACTCCAGCCTGGGCAACAAGAGCGAAACTCCATCTATGGGGGAAAAAAAAAAAGCTCATCATCACTGGTCATTAGAGAAATGCAAATCAAAACCACAATGAGATACCATCTCATGCCAGTTAGAATGGCAATCATTAAAAAGTCAGGAAACAACAGATGCTGGAGAGGATGTGGAGAAATAGGAACACTTTTACACGGTTGGTGGGAGTGTAAATTAGTTCAATCATTGTGGAAGACAGTGTGGCCAGTTTTCAAGGATCTAGAACCAGAAATACCATTTAACCCAGCAATCCCATTACTGGGTATATACCCAAAGGATTATAAATCATTCTACTATAAAGACACAGGCACACATATATTTATTGCAGCACTGTTCACAATAGCGAAGACTTGGAACCAACCCAAATGCCCATCAATGATAGACTGGATAAAGAAAATGTGGCACATATACACCATGGAATACTATGCAGTCTTAAAAAGGATGAGTTCACATCCTTTGCAGGGACATGGATGAAGCTGGAAACCCTCATTCTCAGCGAACTAACACAGGAACAGAAAACCAAACACCACATGTCCTCACTCATAAGTGGGAGATGAACAATGAGAACACATGGACACAGGGAGGGGAACATCACACACCGGGGCCTGTCAGGGAGTAGAGGGCTAAGGGAGGGATAGCATTACGAGAAATACCTGGCTGGTTGCAGTGGCTCACGCCTGTAACCCCAACACTTTGGGTGGCCAAGGCGGATGGATCACCTGAGGTCAAGAGTTCAAAACCAGCCTGAACAACATGGCAAAACCCCATCTCTACTAAAAATACAAAAATTAGCCCAGCGTGGTGGCAGGAGCCTGTAATCCCAGCTACGTGAGAGGCTGATGTGGGAGAATCACATGAACCTGGGAGGCAGAGGTTGCAGTGAGCCGAGATTGCACCACTGTACTCCAGCCTGGGCAACAAGAGCAAAACTCCATCTCGAAAAAAAAAAGAAATACCTAATGTAGATGACGGGTTGATGGGTGCAGCAAACTACCATGGCACGTGTATATCTAGGTAACAAACCTGCATGTTCTGCACATGTATCCCAGAACTTAAAGTATAATAATAATTTTTTTAGAAAAGATTATCAAGCTGCTCCAGAGATAAAATTAATTTTTATCTATAGGCAATTCACATTCTAATTATTAATTTTGTTGACTTTCTTGCTAAGCATTAGACCTACCCATGTGTTTTGGAACTTGGATTTTCAGGCCCATATTGAAACATTTGGAAGCTTTTAACATTTTTTTCTGCCCTTCCCCCATGCCTTAACCATGAACTCATTCTGTCAGCAGACCTTCAATCAGAAACCAAATCCAACTGTTCCAGCTTGAAATTTTGTCTACAAGGTGATATTGAGGACTCCACAGGTCTAGTCACAGAGCAATTAGGTATTTTGACTCATATTTTGATTGTGAGATTGTATCTACGCACCCCCTTCTCCTTAGGTCCACAGCTTCCTAAAAGCCACATCTCCAAATACAAGTCACGCAGAGTTTTAATATTTTTTCAGAGCCAGGCATGGTGGCACATATCTGTAGTCCCCACTATTCAGGAGGCTAAGGCAGGAGGATCACTTGAGGCCAAAAGTTCAAGGCTGCAGTGAGCCATGATCGAACCTGTGAATAGCCATTACACTTCAGCCTGGGTGACATAGCGAAACCCATCTCTAAAAAATAGATAAATAAACGTAATTTTTTTTCCAGCCTCACTCCTGAGAATAGAAGAGTTTTCAAGCTGTAAAACTGGATTCAGTTTCTCATGGAGCAAGTTTAATGTCCTCTGCCCCTCAGGAGCTGAAATCGTAACCAGTACTTGATGTTTTCTGGATTTTCCATAAACTTTGTGACTTCAGTCTAGCCACTTTGACATTTTTGTTCTATTTTCATTTAGGAGATGTTTGTCTTATTTTTTATCCTAGACTTATCTTTTTTTTTTTTACATTTGATCTATTTTTGTCATGTATTTGGAGCAAAATGGGTTATCAAAGCTTAAACTCAGTGAGCCATCTTGCCTATAAGTTGTGCCCCCATACTCTGCTTTCTCTGTCATTTATATCAAATGCTGATCTCATTTGTGCTCTGTATTTTGTCTCCCCCTGTCTTCTTAAGGACTTTACTCCTACAATTATTCCCCTTTCTCTGAGTCATTCATTTCTTCTCTCCTAAACCACTCCCATTATTATACTAATAGGTTGAAATACTATTCTTTTTATAAAATGAAACAAAATTCTCGAGACTTTACATTCTCCTCCTGCTACTTCCCATTTTTCTGCTCCTCTGCTCTTCTTTCTATCAAAACTCCTGAAAGAGTTCTCTATACTGTATTCACTGTCTTCACTTTCTCATTCCTCATTCTTCCCTCAACTCACAGTCATTCATCCTTGAGTCTCCATTACAAAGGCAATGCTTTGCTCATGTTAAGTTTTAGTTGTCAAGTGTGCATCCAAGCACAATAAGTGGTCTTGAGACTTGGAGAAGAGTGCAGGGCTGGAAATATGAATATGGGACTCTTTGATATATTGATGTTATGGCAGAAACTACTAGGTACTTACCAAATATTCTTTTTCCTCTTCCCCGTTAGAACTTCACATTTAGGCTAGGTGCAGTGGCTCACACCCGTAATCGCAACATTTTGGGAGGCTGAGGTGGGAGGATCACAAGGTGAAGAGATCGGAACCATCCTGGCCAACATGGTGAAACCCTGTCTCTGCTAAAAATACAAAAATCAGCTGGATGTGGTGGTGCGTGCCTATAGTCCTAGACTTGAGAATATAAGCCATGTGCTAAGATGATGGAACAGAAAATCAGAAGCAGCCTGAGTTTCTGATGACCTTGTGACTCTGCCATATCAGCTGTGGTCCTTGTGAATCTGCCATATCAGCTGTGGACGGCCTCCTTCTGACTCCTAATATGGAAGAGAATGAACTATTTTGTGTCAAAGCTGCTGTAATTGGATCTTTGTTATCAGCAGTTGAGCAAAATTTCTTAGGGAACAGATGATATTTAAAGTCATGGAACTGGATGAGATCACTTGGGAAGTAAATGGAGGTAGAGGAGAGTAGAGGACCATGCCAGAGCCTATGGAATTCTAGCATGCTAATGTTCAGAAAGAGGAAGAGGATACAGAAAGAGATCAGCCATGAAGGATCAACTAAGTAACAGGACAACCAGCCTCTGTGGTGTCTTGGAAGCAAGTGAAGAAAATGTTTGCCAAATGCTGCCCATAGGCCAAATTAGAGGAGAACTGAGAAGCGGCCATTGTATTTAGCAACATGGAGGTCACTGGTGACCCTGACGAGAGCAAGTTCAGGGGCAGGTGGGGAAAAGCCCGATTTGAATGGGTAGAAGAGACTGGAAGAAGAAGACAGAAAGTATAAGCAACTTTTTCAAGTAATTTTTGCCGCAGAGGAGGGCAGAGACCCAGGGCAGTAGCTGGAGAAGTTGTATTGGCCTGGCATGGTGGCTCACACCTGTAATCCAGCAGTTTGAGAGGCCGAGGTGGGCAGATCACTTGAGGTCAAGAGTTCAAGACCAGGTCAACATGGCGAAACCTTTCTTTACTAAAAATACAAAAATTAGCTGGGCATGATGGCACGCACCCGTAGTCCCAGCTACTTAGGAGGCTAAGGCAGGAGAATTGCTTGAACCCAGGAGGCAAAGATTGCAGTGAGCCAAGGTCACACCGCTACACTCTAGTCTGGGCAACAAAGTGACACTCTGTCTCAAAAAAAAGAGAGAGTCGTATTTGTTTAAGATGAGAAAAACAATAGTATATTTGATGCTTGTAGGAATGATCTAATTTAGTAATGCAGGAACGAGAAGATAGAATTGTTGGTGTGATATCTTCATTTAAGTCAAGTTGCTCCCTGAGTTTCACTCAAATAATCACTTTATTATGTTTCCATAACTGTCACGTAGCTAACTTTTCCTGGTTCTTTTTCATTTGTGTAATTTTTTTAAAAATCAGTGCAATGAGTTAAAGTGGCATAAATATAGAAAAGAATTTTAAAGAGAATGCTTGATTCTAAAAAACAATTAAATATATTCTAATTTAATCTTATTTATATTACATCATTTAGATTCTAAGTGCTTCAAATACTTAGATTCTAAGTGCTTCAAATTTCTAAGTGCTTCAAATATCTCCAATTTATTAGGAGAAAGTATAGATTGAAGAAAAAAAGTACAGTAATTTTATCTTTTATACATTTGTATCTAAGGATAAGAACTTTAATCTACAACGTATGAGGCATGATGTGGGGGTTATCTTTCCTGTCCATCCAGGAATTTATAACAAAAACAAATAAATACAATTTTAAAATAACATTACTTGCTTCAAAAGGTGTTTAAAGTGTTAGTCAATATTAAATCAGGACAGATATGAATACAATGTGAATGTTGAGCCTTAGTGTTTATAATGTTCTATAGAAACTGGAACTGTGTAAAGACCAGAAGGTGGATTCTTTAACATGATACCTATAGGCTCTCCGGGAAGGAACTATGGTGACCCCTGCTGGGAGGATGAAGCTCTCCATATAGGGCCAGGCTTAGGGTAAATGAGAAGGTCACAAATTAGAAAACTTAAGAACATGAGGATTTAACATGAGGAAGGAAAAAGAATACCAGATAAAGTGATCATGCATGGACAGGCTGAAGTAGCTGGTCTTCAGTAAAAATCAGAGCAAGGGCAGGATAAAGAGTCATAGCATGAAAGGAAAGAACTGTAACAGACGATACACAGGATGTGTAAATTAAAATGGAGGTTTGGGCTCCAGACCCCTTTTAAAGCGGATCTTTGAATGCTGTAAGTGTTCCCAAACCCCACATAGGTCAAAACTCCCTGCTAGGAGAAGGCAATATTCTCTCAGATGTGCAAATGGTCAATCTTGATACACAAAAACTCTTGAGAGATTCATCATAATTTCAGAGAAACATTGGGTTTTTAAAAAAAGTCTGGAGAGAGAGGAGGAAATGGCAAAGGGAAAGATGAGTTTTTTCCAGGGGCCGTCAGTGTCCCTTTGCACCACAGTTTAGAAATTGCTGCTCCAAGTTATTTTAATTATTTTCTGTCTCACTTCAGACAATTATAGTTAATAGATAAAGGTGAAAGTGAAGAGATAGATTAGTATCAGAAGATTAAAGCCTTATTGATAGATGAGGTTGTTAGCCCTTGGTTTATAAGCCAGAGAACTAATGGATGACTTCCAGAGGAGCCACAAACCTGGGGAAAAATATACTTTTTTTGTACGTCTTCCCCAATATTCAAAACTATAGTTGGGGGAGAAAAACTTTTTGTATAACATATTTTTATGAAAGCATTGTTTCATAATAAGTAAAAAGCAGTACGCAAAATTACAGTTTGGTGCATTATTGGTGTCATTGGCCTGTTATAATATCTACCAGGCCATTCTTTGACATGAATTGAAAATGAAACATATTATAATTATGAACTTCTGTTTATACCTTAATATCAGTTTAGGCTAGGATATATCACCAAAAAAAAGAATCCCTCTCTTTTTTTTTTTTTGAGACGGAGTCTCGCTCTGTCACCCAGGCTGGAGTGCCCTGGCGCAATCTCAGCTCACTGCAACCTCCGCCTCCATGTTCAAGCAATTCTTCTGCCTCAGCCTCCCCAGTAGCTGGGACTACAGGCACCCACCACCATGCCTGGATAATTTTTTTTATTTTTAGTAGAGACGGGGTTTCACCGTGTTAGTTAGGGTGGTCTCAATCTCCTGACCTCATGTGCTGGGATTACAGGGATGAGCTACCTACCGTGCCCGGCTCACTGCATGCTCTGCCTTCCGGGTTCATGCCATTCTCCTGCCTCAGCCTCCCGAGTAGCTGGGACTACAGGGGCCCGCCACCATGCCTGGCTAATTTTTTGTATTTTTAGTAGAGACGGGGTTTCACCGTGTTAGCCAGGAGGGTCTCAATCTCCTTACCTCGTGATCCACCTGCCTCGGCCTCCTAAAGTGCTGGGATTACAGGCGTGAGTCACCGCGCCCGGCCAAGAATCTCTCTTTATCTCTCTCTCCCCCCTTGGATTTTGCTTGCATTGTGGAATATATTACCTATGGAAGCAGGAACCGAACAGAGCTGAAGTGATCCCTTACATCCTGAAAATACACTGCACAGTCTGCCTCTTTTGCCTTAGTAAAAGGGTCAATTGGAAAGCATTAAAAACTTGGATTTTCTCCAACACAAAGATGTATTGTCTTGAGTCATCCTGCAAGATCGCTTGCTGCATGGCTAAATAAAAGACCTTGCTGAAGCAAAATGTCCTGGAAATGGTTATGCTGATTTGTAATTTGAAGGAAAATTTAAAAAGTAAAATAATGCTTCTGTCAAATCTTCTCATCCATTCCAGAATCACTAAAATCTATTCCAATATTTTGAAGCAGATCATGAAGGAATCGCTATTTCTCTTCATCGTGAAAGTATTGACCTCTGTTGGCAGAGCCAAGTCCAGTTCCCATGTTATCTGCACAAGAACAGCATCAAATGAGGATTTCTATTTTGGGAGCACTTTTAGAAAGTTCAAAGGTCTCCTGTGGTGTTGAAATTGTAAAAACTTTATTTGCCAAACAAAATTTCAACTCAAAGAAACATTGATACTATGCATGCTTGGAGAACTAGCAATGAGATTCATTCCATTCTAAATTGTCTTGCATTAGTGTCAAAGGTAAATCCCAAATAAAATTTTGCTTGCAACCACAAAGTCATCAACCTATTTAGCTTCAGAGCCTTGCATTTCTGTCTTTTCAAGAAGTTTTCTCAGAAAAGCAGATTATGAAGTTTTCTTTTGCTATATGGAAATTCATCAGCTGTCTGGAAGTTAAGTCTAATAGAACTTAATTGAACTTGGGGTAAGTAACTCTTTGATAACTTCTACTTAGTCTTAAGATTGCAGATTACAGCATGGCACATGTATACATATGTAACTAACCTGCACATTGTGCACATGTACCCTAAAACTAAAAGTATAATAATAAAAAGAAAAAAGATTGCAGATTAAACAATGTTTTCTTACTGGTTAAGTCTCCATTATTTTTTCTCACAGAACAATGTACCTTTTCTCCACAGCAACTTTACATGTGGGTTTGTGATTATTTGATTAATATCTGTCTTCCCCATTAGACTGAGGGCTCAATGAGGCCAGGCACTGATTCTATTTTAGCTGATCATTCTATCTCTGGCACACAGCACAATGCTGAGCACATACTGGGTGCTCAGTAAATACTTAGAAATATACGAATGAATGAACAGAAGAACGAACAGCAAGGAAGAGATTTTTTCATAGTCTTCCAGATATATGTGGCCATTTGAACAATTAAAAAATGCAGATGCCCCTGTTATAAGGTTTTATCTGAATTAAGCTAATTCCCACAATAATCCTATCAAATAGGTACTATTTTACTCACTGATGAAGAAACAGGCAAGTCACTTGCTTAAATTACCATGGTTAGCAAGGGGGTGGAGCAAAGCTTTTGACCTTGGTAGTCTAAATTTGGAGCCCATACTCCTGACTACAGGTCTCATACTCACCATTATGGAGTTGTTGCAAAACCGCACTTTGGAGGAAGTACCTCTCTGGATGTGAATATTCGAGGTAAGCAACTGTAGAAACTTTCCAGATCTGGGGGAAATTTTTCTGGCAGCTACAGTCTGTAGTGGCCATCTCTCTGCGGGAAGAAACTGCAGCACTTGGAAACACTGCAAAACTCTGCTCAAAATACCATGTAGACAGTGCCAGTAACAAAGATGTTCTCAATGATCTGAGGGAAAAAAAAAGGCACAAATAGAATCCAACTCATAACCTGTTTGAGAATTCTGGTATTTTTTGATACAATCCTTACTTGAAAAAGCAAGCAAGCAATGGGAATTTTGATTCCATCTGCAATTACCCACCCTTGGAAGTCAGAGATTTCATAACTTTCTATCATTAGTGTTAGAGTTGACATCTGTGGAATGTCAAAGTTGAAAAAGTTGGCATGTTAACATGCCGGTGACCACTCCAAAAGTTGTTCTTATTGAAGTTAAAAAAAAATCCATGTGCTTTTGGAATGCTCTTGTTAGCAGAAATTTCCTATTGAATTTCTTTTTTTTTATTTTAAATATACAATTTGGATTTATTTTTTAAGTTGTTACATATTGGCCACTTTTTTTTCCGAGAATATAAGTGAAAAAATCAAATTCATTATTTACTAAAATATTATCTGTCTCTGAGGAGGCAAAATATTGTACATAAATTTGTGTGAGTACTTACATGCGTATCTTAAAGTCTGTGACCCCAAAGGAATTAAGAACCACCAATGTCTCTCTCTCTGTGTTTTTTGTTTGTTTGTTTTTGTTTTTTTGAGACAGAGTCTTAGTCTGTCACCCAGGATGGAGAGCAGCGGTGCCATCTCAGCTCACAGCAACCTCCACCTCCCGGATTCAAGCGATTCTCCAGTCTCAGCCTCCCAAGTAGCTAGGACCACCATGCTTGGCTAATTTTTTGGCATTTTGAGTAGAGACGGGGTTTCACCATGTTGCCTAGGCTGGTCTCGAACTCCTGGCCTCAAGTGATCTGCCTGCTTTGGCCTCCCAAAGTGCTGGGATTACAGGCATAAGCCATTGTACCAGGCCTTCTTTTTTTTTTTTTTTTTATGTATAACAAATAGAATTTATTTCTCACAGCTCTGGATGCTGGGAAGTCCAAGGTCAAGGTGCCAGGAGGTTCTGTGTCTGGTGAAGTCAGCTCTCTGCTTCATAGGTGGTGCTCTGTTGTTGCATACTCACATGGTGGGAGGAAGACGGGCAAGAGGGCCTGACTAGTTCTCTCCACCCCCAAGGTCACTAATGAGAGCTCCACCCTCATGACCTAATCAGCTTCTATACCTAATTCCTCTATACCTCTATACCTAATTCCATTGCACTGGGTATTTAAGTTTCAACATGAATTTTGAGGGGGACATAAGTTTTCAAACCATAGCGCCTCCCTAATGAATAAGTTTCTTGTATGTATTTTATTTTTTCTTCCAATGCAAGTATTTCTGTTTCTATGAGCTCTCTAAATAGTAATTCAGGGACTCAGATTTCATCCATCTGTGACCTTTTCATCTTCAACGTATGATTCCTGACATTATAATAGTAAAGTTTGCCTTTGTTCCAGCCAATTTAAAAAGGAAAAGAGCATGGATGATCAAACATGCAGTTTTTCATGAGCCAAGCTTGAAAGAGGGATAAACCCTTTATACTCACCTCCCATTGGTCAATTCAGTCTCAATGTATCACCTACATACAAGGGGATGGGAAATGTGGCTCCTGGCTGAGTGTTCGCTTCCCAGAATAATCTTACATTAAGAAAGTATAGAAAGAAAATTTTGAGAACCACTAGTCTCTAGATTGAAACCATGTATTATGACTTTCTAGATCAGAAGTGAGTAATTTAAGGCATTAATGTATAAAGGGAACAGGGTTTTGTTGGAAGTCTGTACATGGATATTCTCTATATGCTTCTCCAGACCCACTATCTATTCTTCCTGGCTCTTCTTTGAACCTCTGGTGACTGAGCTGTCCAGAATTGCATCACGGATCCCCTGTCTTCTGGCTTCCAGTTGGTTCCAGAAGTCAACAGGCAGGAGCAGAGGCCTGGCTAGCTTCCTGCAGGTCTACAGTGTGGCAATAGTTGTGTGCCCCCGCCAAGACCCTACTTTTGTCTGGCAGATTCAGCCTTTGCCAGCTTCCAATTGCCAATCCCTCATATTGCCCCCTTAGCCCTTAGATTTATTTGACTCATGGTTCTGCAGACTGGGAAGTCCAAAAGCATGGTGCTCTAGCATCTGCCAAGGGTCAGCCCACAGTGGAAGGCAGAATGACAAGGAAGCATACAAGGCAGAGAGAAAATCAAGCCAAACTCATCTATTTATCAGGAGCCCACTCCCAAGATGATGGCATTAATCTTTCACCTCTTAGAGGCCCCACTTCTGAATACTGTTACAAAGGCAATTAAGTTTCCAACACATGAAATTTTGGGGGACACATTAAAACCATAACATAGGCATATGTCAAAATGCATCTAAATGGGGGTTCTGTTCCAAGATGGTCAAATAGGAACACCTCTGTTCTGCAGCTCCCAGCATGATTGATGCAGAAGACAGGTGATTTCTACATTTCCAACTGTGCTCTGAAGAGAGCAGTGATTCTCCCAGCATGGCCTTTGAGGTCTGAGAACAGACAGACTGCCTCCCCAAGTGGGTCCCTGAACCCTGTGTAGCCTAACTGGGAGACACTTCACAGTAGGGGCCAATGGGCACCTCATACAGGCAGGTGCCCCTCTGGGACGAAGCTTCCAGAGGAAAGATCAGGCAGCAATATTTGCTGTTCTGCAATATTTGCTGTTCTGCAGCCTCTGCTGGTGACACCCAAGCAAACAGGGTCTGGAGTGGACCTCCAGCAAACTCCAGCAGACCTGCAGCTGAGGGACCTGACTGATAGAAGGAAAACTAACAAACAGAAAGGAATAGCATCAACATCAACAAAAAGGACATCCACACCAAAACCCCATCTGTAGGTCACCAACATCAAAGACCAAAGGTGGATAAAACCACAAAGATGGGGAGAAACCAGAGCAGAAAAGCTGAAAATTCTGAAAACCAGAGCCTCTTCTCCTCCAGAGTATCACAGCTCCTCGCCAGCAACAGAACAAAGCTGCATGGAGAATGACTTTGATGAGTTGACAGAAATAGGCTTCAGAAGGTCAGTAATTACAAACTTCTCCAAGCTAAAGGAGCGTGTTCTAACCCATTACAAGGAAGCTAAAAACCTTGAAAAAAGGTTAGACGAATGGCTAACTAAAATAAACTGTGTAGAGAAGACTGTAAATGACCTGATGGAGCTGAAAACCATGACACGAGAACTTCGTGATGCATGCACAAGCTTCAATAGCTGATTCAATCAAATGGAAGAAAGGGTATCAGTGATTGAAGATCAAATGAATGAAATAAAGCGAGAAGACAAGGTTAGAGAAAAAAAAGTAAAAAGAAATGAACAAAGCCTCCGAGAAATATAGGACTATATGAAAAGACCAAATCTACATTTGATTGGTGTACCTGAAAGTGCCAGGGAGAATGGAACCAAGTTGGAAAACACTCTTCAGGATATTATCTAGGAGAACTTCCCCAATCTAGCAAGGCAGGACAACATTCAAATTCAGGAAATACAGAAAAACATCACAAAGATACTCCTTGAGAAGAACAACCCCAAGAAACATAGTTGTCAGATTCACCAAGGTTGAAATGAAGGAAAAAATGTTAAGGGCAGCCAGAGAGAAAGGCCAGGTTACCCACATAGGGAAGCCCATCAGACTAACAGCGGATTTATTCACAGAAATCCTACAAGCCAGAAGAGAGTGGGGGCCAATATTCAACATTCCTAAAGAAAAGAATTTTCAACCCAGAATTTCATATCCAGCCAAACTAAGCTTCATAAGTGAAGGAGAAATAAAATTCTTTACAGACAAGCAAATGCTGAGAGATTTTGTCACCACCAGGCCTGCCTTACAAGAGCTCCTGAAGGAAGCACTAAACATGGAAAGGAACAACCAGTACCAGCCACTGCAAAAACATGCCAAATTGTAAAGACCATCGATGCTAGGAAGAAACTGCATCAATTAATGGGCAAAATAACCAGCTAACATCATAATGACAGGATCAAATTCACACATAACAATATTAACCTTAAATGTAAATGAGCTAAATGCCCCAATTAAAAGACACAGATTGGCAAATTGGATCAAGAGTCAAGACCCCTCAGTGTACTGTATTCAGGAGACCCATCTCGTGTGCAGAGACACAAATAGGCTCAAAATAAAGAGATAGAGGAATATTTACCAAGCAAATAGAAAGCACAAAAAGCAAGGGTTGCAATCCTAGTCTCTGATAAAACAGACTTTAAACCAACAAAGATCAAAAGAGACAAAGAAGGCCATTACATAATGGTAAAGGGATCAATTCAACAAGAATAGCTAACTATCCTAAATATATATGCACCCAATATAGGAGCACCCAGATTCATAAAGGAAGTCCTTAGAGACCTACAAAGAGATTTAGACTCCCACACAATAATAATGGGAGACTTTCACATCCCACTGTCAATATTAGACAGATCAACAAGACAGAAGGTTAACAAGGATATTCAGGACTTGAACTCAGCTCTGGACCAAGCAGACCTAATAGACATCTACAGAACTCTCCATCCCAAATCAACAGAATATACATTCTTCTCAGCACCATATCACACTTATTCTAAAATTGACCACATAATTGGAAGTAAAGCACTCCTCAGCAAATGTAAAAGAACAGAAATTATAACAAACTGTCTCTCAGACCACGGTGCAATCAGATTAGAACTCAGGATTAAGAAACCCACTCAAAACCACACAACTACATGGAAACTGAACAACCTGCTCCTGAATGACTACTGGGTAAATAACGAAATGAAGCAAAAACAAAGATGTTCTTTGAAACTAATGAGAACAAAGATACAATGTGCCAGAATCTCTGGGACACATTTAAAGCAGTGTGTAGAGGGAAATTTATAGCACTGAATGCCCACAAGAGAAAGCAGGAAAGATCTAGAATTGACACCCTAACATCACAATTAAAAGAACTAGAGAAACAAGAGCAAACAAATTCAAAATGTAGCACAAGAGAAGAAATAACTAAGATCAGAGCAGAACTGAAGGAGATAGAGACACAAAAAAACCTTAAAAAAAATCAATGAATCCAGGAGCTGGTTTTGTGAAAAAATCAACAAAATTGAGAGACCGCTAGCAAGACTAATAAAGAAGAAAAGAGAGAAGAATCAAATAGACGCAATAAGAGATGATAAAGGGGATATCACCACCAATCCCACAGAAACACAAACTACCATCAGAGAATACTATAAACACCTCTACACAAATAAACTAGAAAATCTAGAAGAAATGGATAAATTCCAGGACACATACACCCTCCCAAGACTAAACCAGGAAGAAGTTGAATCTCTGAATAGACCTATAACAGGTTCTGAAATTGAGGCAATAATTAATAGCCTACCAACCACAAAGAGTCCAGGACCAGACAGATTCACAGCTGAATTCTACCAGAGGTACAAAGAGGAGCTGGTACCATTCCGTCTGAAACGATTCCAATCAATAGAAAAAGAGGGAATCCTCCCTAACTCATTTGATGAGGCCAGCATCATCCTGATACCAAAGCCTGGAAGAGACACAAGAAAAGAAAATTTTAGACCAATATCCCTGATGAACATCGATGCAAAAATCCTCAATAAAATACTGGCAAACCAAATCCAGCAGCACATCAAAAAGCTTATCCACCACGATCAAGTTGGCTTCATCCCTGGGATGCAAGGCTGGTTCAACATATGCAAAGCAATAAACATAATCCAACATACACAGAACCAATGACAAAACCACATGATTATCTCAATAGATGCAGAAAAGGCCTTCGACAAAATTAAACAGCCCTTCATGCTAAAAACTCTCAATAAACTAGGTATTGATGGAACGTATCTCAAAATAATAAGAACTACTTATGACACACTCACAGCCAATATCATACTGAATGGCCAAAAACTTGAAGCATTCCCTTTGAAAACCAGCACAAGACAAGGATGCCCTCTCTCACCATTCCTATTCAACATAGTGTTGGAAGTTCTGGCCAGGGCAATCAGGCAAGAGAAAGAAATAAAGGGTATTCAGTTAGGAAAAGAGGAAGTCAAATTGTCCCTGTTTGCAGATGACATGATTGTATATTTAGAAAACCCCATTGTCTCAGCCCAAAATCTCCTTAAGCTGATAAGCAACTTCAGCAAAGTCTCAGGATACAAAATCAATGTGCAAAAATCACAAACATTCCGCTACACCAATAACAAACAGAGAGCCAAATCATGAGTGAACTCCCATTCACAATTGCTACAAAGAGAACAAAATACCTAGGAATCCAACTTACAAGGGATGGGAAGGACCTCTTCAAGGAGAACTACAAACCACTGCTCAATGAAATAAAAGAGGACACAAAGAAATGGAAAAACATTCCATGCTCATGGATAGGAAGAATCAATATTGTGAAAATGGCCATACTGCCCAAGATAATTTATAGATTCAATGCCATCCCCATCAAGCTACCAAGGACTTTCTTCACAGAATTGGAAAAAACTACTTTAAAGTTCATATGGAACCAAAAAAGAGCCTGCATTGCCAAGACAATCCTAAAAAAAAAGAACAAAGCTGATGGCATCACGCTACCTGACTTCAAACTATACTACAATGCGATAATAATAAAAAAAGCATGGTACTAGTACCAAAACAGATATATAGAGCAATGGAACTGAACAGAGGCCTCAGAAATAACACCACACATCTGCAACCATCTCATCTTTGACAAACCTGACAAAAACAAGAAATGGGGAAAGGATTCCCTATTTAATAAATGGTGCTGGGAAAACTGGCTAGCCATATGTAGAAAGCTGAAACTGGATCCCTTCATTACACCTTATACAAAAATTAATTCAAGATGGATTAAAGATTTAAACATTAGACCTAAAACCATAAAAACCCTAGAAGAAAACCTAGGCAATACCATTCAGGACATAGGCATGGGCAAGGACTTCATGACTAAAACACCAAAAGCAATGGCAACAAAAGCCACAATAGACAAATGGGATCTAATTAAACTAAAGAGCTTCTGCACAGCAACAGAAACTACCATCAGAGTGAACAGGCAATCTACAGAATGGGAGAAAGTTTTTGCAATCTACCCATCTGACAAAGGGCTAATATCCAGAATCTACAAAGAACTTAAACAAATGTACAAGAAAAAAAAAACCTCATCAAAAAGTGGGCAAAGGATATCAACAGACACTTCTCAAAAGAATTCATTTATGCAACCAACAGATGCATTGAAAACATGCTCATCATCACTGGTCATCAGAGAAATGCAAATCAAAAACCACAATGAGATACCATCTCACGCCAGTTGGAATGGGAATCATTAAAAAGTCAGGAAACAACAGATGCTGGAGAGGATGTGGAGAAATAGGAAAGCTTTCACACTGTTGGTGGGAGTGTAAATTAGTTCAACCATTGTGGATGGCAGTGTGGCGATTCCTCAAGGATCTAGAACTAGAAATACCATTTGACCCAGTGATCTCATTACTAGGTATATACCCAAAGGATTATAAATCATGCTACTGTAAAGACACACATGCACATGTATGTTTATTGCGGTGCTATTCACAATAGCAAAGACTTGGAACCAACCCAAATGTCCATCAATTATAGACTGGATTAAGAAAATGTGGCACATATACACCATGGAATACTATGCAGCCATAAAAAAGGATGAGTTCATGTCCTTTGCAGGGACATGGATGAAGCTGGAAACCATCATTTTCAGCAAACTATCACAAGAACAGAAAACCAAACACTGCATGTTCTCACTCATAAGTGGGAATTGAACAAGGTGGAAATTGAACAATGGGTACACTTGGACACAGGGCAGGGAACATCAAACACCAGGGCCTGTCGGGGGGTTGGGGGCTGGGGGAGGGATAGCATTAGGAGAAATAGTTGATGGGTGCAGCAAATCAACACGTATATCTATGTAACAAACCTGCAGGTTCTGCACGTGTACCCTGGAAATTAAAGTATTTTTTA
Source organism: Pongo pygmaeus (assembly GCF_028885625.2). Classification (NCBI taxonomy): domain Eukaryota; kingdom Metazoa; phylum Chordata; class Mammalia; order Primates; family Hominidae; genus Pongo; species Pongo pygmaeus. The sequence continues at coordinate 158,090,311 of NC_072376.2, read as the reverse complement.
AAAATGTACCTAAGTAGACACTTTAAAAATATGCAGTTTATTATATTATTTTCTGTTATATAATTATATATTATTATAACTGCTTTATTGAAGTATTACCTCAGTTTAAAAAATAGAGATAGCAAAAGACACACAATGTTGCAATTTGCTTTTAGGCAACGTATATGTTTTTTCTAATGTAAAGTAGGTGACGGGCACAATTAAGGTCAGTTTTACTAAACAAAATGCTCAGGGATAAAAAGAAACTCCCTCGGTGAGGAGCGCCTCTGCCTGGTCGACCCGTCTGGGAGGTGAAGAGCACCTCTGCCCGGCCACCCATCGTCTGGGAAGTGAGGAGCGCCTCTGCCCGGCCGCCCATCGTCTGGGAAGTGAGGGGTGCCTCTGCCCGGCCGCCCCGTCTGGGAGGTGAGGAGCGCCTCTGCCTGGCCGCCACGTCTGGGAAGTGAGGAACGCCTCTGCCCGGCCGCCCCGTCTGGGAGGTGAGGAGCACCTCTGCCTGGCTGCCACCCCGTCTGGGAAGAAGTGAGGAGCGCCTCTGCCCGGCCGCCCCATCTGGGAGGTGAGGAGCGCCTCTGCCTGGCTGCCACCCCGTCTGGGAAGAAGTGAGGAGCGCCTCTGCCCGGCCGCCCCATCTGGGAGGTGAGGAGCGTCTCTGCCCGGCCGCCCCATCTGGGAAGTGAGGAGCGCCTCTGCCTGGCTGCCACCCCGTCTGGGAGGAAGTGAGGAGCGCCTCTGCCCAGCCGCCCATCGTCTGGGAGGTGAGGAGCGCCTCTGGCCGGCCGCCCCGTCTGGGAAGTGAGGAGGACCTCTGCCCGGCCGCCCCGTCTGGGAGGTGAGGAGCACCTCTCCCTGGCTGCCACCCCGTCTGGGAGGAAGTGAGGAGCACCTCTGCCCAGCTACCCTGTCTGGGAAGTGAGGAGCGCCTCTGCCTGGCCGCCACCCTGTCTGGGAGGAAGTGAGGAGCACCTCTGCCCGGCCGCCCCGTCTGGGAAGTGAGGAGCGCCTCTGCCCGGCCGCCCTGTCTTGGAGGTGTACCCAACAGCTCCAAAGAGACAGCGACCATCGGGAGCGGGCCATGAGGATGATGGCGGTTTTGTTGAAAAGAAGGGGGGAAGTGTGGGGAAAGGAAGGAGAGATCAGATTGTTGCTGTGTCTGTGTAGAAAGAGGTGGGCATAGGAGACTCCATTTTGTTCTGACTAGGAGAAATTCTTCTGCCTTGGGATGCTGTTGATCTACGGCCTTTCCCCCAGCCCCCTGCTCTCTGAAACATGTGCTGTGTCAACTCAGGGTTAAATGGATTAAGGGCGGTGCAAGATGTGCTTTGTTAAACAGATGCTTGAAGGCAGCATGCTCTTTAAGAGTCATCACCACTCCCTAATCTCAAGTACTCGGGGGCACAAACACTGCAGAAGGCCGCAGGGACCTCTGCCTAGGAAAACCAGAGACCTTTGTTCACGTGTTTATCTCCTGACCTTCTCTCCACTATTATCCTATGACCCTGCCATATCCCCCTCTCCGAGAAACACCCAAGAATCATCAATAAATACTTAATTAAAAAAAAAAAAAATGAATGCTCAACAAGTGGGATTGAGTGATTTAATAATTTAAGGTAATCACTCTGTTGTAATGATCATTATAGTCATTTCTTTATCAACTGTTTTTTAGTATACCAGGGTACTTTGTAAAAAACGGTCACACATCACTTAATGATATTTTGGTCAATGACAGACTTCATGTGACATTAGTCCCATAAAACTATTATACTGTACTTTTACTGTCCCTTTTCTGTGTTTAGATACACAAATACTGCTGTTACAACGGCCTACAGTATTTAGTTCAGTAACATATTATACAGGTTTATGACCTAGGAGCAACAGGCTGTAGCACATAGCCTAGGTGTGTAATAGGCCACACCATCTAGGTTTGTGTAAGTATACTATGGTGTGCACACAATGGCAAAGTCACCCAAGAAGTCATTTCTCTGAACACATTCCTGTTGTTAAGCAACACATGACTCTATTAGAATCACAGGATGATGAATGTTCTCCATGGCCCCTCCAGATCCTCTCTTCACCCTCTCCATCATGCTCAGTGCCCAAGAGGCTGACTTCAATAGATTGTTCAAATGGCCTCCCTTCCCTCTAACTTCCACTCAAGGTCAGCCAATGGAACCACCAAGAGGAGTCTGAGGAGTGTGATGAAACAGGAGAGGGAGTGTTGATTTCTTGGTCCCCTTCCTGCTTTCCCAGGCTGCTTTGCTCATGGAGGCCACAGCTCCTGTCAAGTAGCCCTCTCCTGAAGCTACAGCTACATCTCTTCCCAAGTTGTAGATTCTGGGAAGCCAGTTTTTCCCTTTGTCCTTTCAGGCCTAAGGATGAGAAGGCGCCCTGATATTGATAGTTCTCATTGGTTTCTCTTAATCCCTACATCTGTGTGTGTGGTCCTTCACTATCTCCTCAGTTACGTTATTTAAGTGTGCCATTTGTGTACTGCCAGGATCTTGATACACTATTACAAAACCCAATTCAAACTGGCCTAAATCATAAGTGGAATTTATTGAATGATGTAAGCAAAAAATACAGACATCTGGTTTCAGGCCTCCCAAGGATCTAATCATCTCCCAAAGGTCCCACCTTTGAATACCATCCTCTTGGGGGTTAAGTTTCAACATATGAATTTTGAAGGGACAAATACATTTAAATCATAACATGTCTTAGTCAATTTTTTAAATTAAAAATAAGTTTTTTTAATTCTTTTTTTTGAAACAGAGTCTCGCTCTGTCGCCCAGGCTGGAGTGCAGTGGCACGATCTCGGCTCACTGCAAGCTCCACCTCCCGGGTTCAAGCCATTCTCCTCCTGCCTCAGCCTCCCGAGTAGCTGGGACTACAAACGCCCGCCACCATGCCTGCTAATTTTTTGTATTTTTTGTAGAGATGGGTTTTCACCGTGTTAGCCAGGATGGTTTCGATCTCCTGACCTCAAGATCCGCCCACCTCGGCCTCCCAAAGTGCTGGGATTACAGGCGTGAGCCACCACGCCTGGCCAAGTTTTTAAATTCTAAAAGCAATGAATGTTCACTATACAGAATGTAGACATTTAAGATTAACAAAAAAAAAAAAAAAGGAGATGGGAAAGAGTAGCCTTTAATTCCACTGTGGTAAATATTTTGGTGTATATCCAATGCTCAATCATTCCTCTCTCTCCCCCTCTGGGATCTTACTGTAAATATTCTTTTAAGTATCTTTGCATCTCAGAACCTAACACAGGTTCTACTTGCATGAGTAAATGATATTCAGGAAAAAGATGAATGCTTGAATGTCCAAACCAGCTCTTTTGTCACATGCTGCTAAAGATAATATAGCAAATGCTACACCAAAAAAAAAAAAAAAAAAGAAACTCCCTTGTTGTTCAACAAATGAATGTGTTACTAGATTATCTTTTTTTGCATATTTCCATAGTGTTATCTAAAAAGTTTCTGAAAGATAACCATTGACTTAAGATGGTAGAAACTGATATTATAAAAATGAGTTATTGTGTAAGTTTTGTTATCCTTTTCAAGTATTTCTTTAATTTTTTTTTTTAGTTTATACAGGTAGAGGGTAAAAGTATAGGTATTTTACATGTGCATAACATGTAGTGGTAAAGTAGGGGCTTTTAGTGTACGCATCAGCCAAATAGTGAACGCTGTACTCAGTAGGTAATTTTTCACCCCTCACTCCCCTTTCACCCTCCCACCTTTTAGAGTCTCCAATGTCTATTATTTCAGTCTGTATGTCCATGTGTGTCTATTGCTTAGTTCTCACTTGTAAGAGAGGACACGCAGTATTTCTGTTTCTGGGATATTTCACTTAGGATAATAGCCTCCAGTCCCATCCTTGTTGCTGCAAAAGACATGATTTTATTCTTTTCTATAGTTGAGTAGTGTTCATACATATGTATCACATTTTCTTTATCCAATCCTCTGTTGATGGAGACTTAAGTTGATTCCATGTCTTTGCTGTTGTGAATAGTGCTGCAATAAACATATGAGTACCGGTATCTTTTTGGTACAATGATTTCTTTTCCTTTGGGTATATACCCAATAATGAGATAGCTAGATAGAATGGTAGTTCTATATTGAGTTCTTTGAGAAATCTGCATACTGTTTTGTAAAACAGTTGTACTAATTTACATTCTCACTAACAGTGTACAAGCATTCCCTTTTCTTTCTTTCTTTCTTCTTTCTTTCTTTCTTTCTTTCTCTTTATTTTGAGACAGTCTGTCTCTGTCACCCAGGCTGGAGTGCAGTGGCACGATCTTGGCTCAGTGCAACCTTTGCCACCCTGGTACAAGCAATTCTTGTGCCTCAGCCTCCCAAGTAGCTGAGATTACAGGCATGTGCCACCATGCCCGCCAGGCTGGTCTCGAACCCCTGCCCCAAGTGATCCACCCATGGCCTCCCAGAGTGCTGGGATTACAGGTGTGAGCCACAGTGCCCGGCCACCTTTTCTTCACATCCTCACTAACATCTGTTGTTTTTTGATTTTTTAAATATAGCCATTCTGACTGGTGTGAGATGGTATTTCACTGTGGTTTTAATTTGCATTTCTCTAATGATTAGTGTGTTAAGCATTTTTTCATATGTTTGTTGGTCATTTATATGTCTTCTTCTGGAAAATGTCTGTTCATGTCCTTTGCCCACTTTTTAACAGGATTTTTTTTTCTTGTTGAGTTGTTTGAATTCCTTGTAGATTCTGGATATTAGCCCTTATGGATGCATTGTTTGCAAAAAATTTTTTCCCATTCGTAGGCTGTCTGTTTATTCAGTTGATTTTGTTTATTTGTTTATTTACTTATCACTGCTGTGCAGAAGTTTTTTAGTTTAGTTTGTTCCATTTGTCTTTTGAGGACTTAGTCATAAATTTTTGCCTAGGCCAGCGTCTGAAAGAGTTTTTCTTCTAGGATCTCTATAGTTTCAGGTATTGGATTTAAGTCTTTAATTGATCTTAAGTTTTATATATGGTGAGAGATAGCAGTCCAGTTTCATTCTTCTGCATATGGCTTTCCAATTTTCCCAGCACCATTTCTTGAATAGAGTGTCATTTATCCAGTGCAAATTTTGTCGACTTTGTCAAAGATCAGTTGGTTGTAGGTATGTGCCTTTATTTCTGGGTTCTCTATTCTGTTCCACTGATCTATGTGTCTATTTTTATACCAGTCCCATGCTGTTTCACTTACTATAATCCTGTATAATTTGAAGTTAGCTAATGTAATGCCTTCAGCTTTGTTCTTTTTGCTTAGGGTTGCTTTGGCTATTTGGCTCTTTTTTGGTTTCATGTGATTTTTACAATTGCTTTTTTCTAATTCTGTGAAAAATGACATTGATAATTTGATAGGGATTGTATTAAATCTGTAGATTGCTTTGGGCTTTTTGATCATTTTAACAATATTGATTCTCCTAATCCATGAGCATGGGATATTTTTCCATTTGTTTGTGTCATCTACAATTTCTTTCATCAGTGTTTTGTAGTTCTCCTTATGGAGATCTTTCTCTTCCTTGGTTAAATATATTCCTAGGTATTTCATTATTATTTTTAGCTATTATAAATGGAATTGCCTTCTTGACTTGGTCCTCAGCCAAATTGGTATTGGTGTATAGAAATGCTAGTGATTCTGTACATTAATTTTGTATCCTGAAACTTGACTAAATTTATTTATCAAATCCAAGAGTTTGTGGTGGTATCTTTAGGGTTTTCTAGATATAAAATCATATCATCAGTGAACAGGAATAGTTTGACTTTCTCTCTTCCAATTTGGATGCCTTTTATTTCTTTATCTTGCCTGATTGCTCTGGTGAAGACTTCCAGTAGTATGTTGAATAAGAGTGGTGAAAGTGGGCATTCTTGTCTTGTTCCAGTTCTTAGAGGAAATGCTTTCAACTTTTTCTTATTAAGTGTGATGTTGGCTGTGGGTTTGTCATACACAGCCTTTCTTATGTTGAGGTATGTTACTTTTATGCCTAGTTTGTCAAGGATTTTTATCATGAAGTTATGCTGAATTTTATCTTTTAAAATTCATTTATCTAATGCGTTTTCTGTGTCTATTGAGATGGTCATATGGTTTTTGTCCTGAATTCTGTGTATATGATGTATCACGTTTATTGATTCCTTTTCAAATATTTAAAAATCTCTAATTGGTTTAATGCAATTTCTGTCTTAGTATTATTTAAAGGGGAAATGGTTATTGATATATTTTTTAAATGCTAATAATTTCAATGCCCATATTTCAAAGTCAAACAGATCTCAATTTGGATCATCACTTTAATCATAGGTAGAGTCTCCTCTACCTATGATCAATAAAAAAGAAAAAAACAGTTCCTATTTTTTAGGGTTTTCATGAAGAGTAAATGTGGTCATTCATATAATATACTCAACAAATGTTAGTTCCCGCTTGTTCTTCATAAGCATATTTTTCTAGTCCAGTAAATGATCTTCTATATAAATCATAGAATGACAAGTGGGATAGTTTCTGGGAATCTTAGAGCGTCTGATGAGGCCTCCCTGGGAATCTTAGAGGGTCCGATGAGGCCTCAAATTTGAGATAGGTGGCATAAGTGCCCCCACATTCAAAGAGAGAAATTAGACACATTCCTTTCAAGGTAGCCACACTGGTCCAGCAACCAGTGCCCACCAAAAGCCTAGCAATTCATTTGATAGCAGATTTCTTTCATGGAATCTGAAGGGTAAAGAATCACTGCAGATACACAGACCCAAGGTACAACCATATCACAATGCAGTGTACAGTAAGAGTTCTTACAGAAACATGACACGTGTCCCCTGAAATTTGGGAGCACAGAAGCTGGTGCCTGGATGAGCCTGAACACAGGAGGATGCCTTGAGCTGCCAGCAACATCAGGGCCAGCATGCAAAACAGCAGAGGACCCACAGTCTTACATAGCTGTAAATATTCTGAGTTCCAATTGAACTAGTAACTTCTCATAGCAAAATAGGAATTGCTTTCACGAACCAAAGACAAACATATATATATCTACAACATGGAAAAGGAGTTTAAGGTTTTATTATACTTTTCATCAATGTTTATGTAATTCAAACATATATGGATAAAAAATGACTAAACATGTTAGTGCTATCAAACATGAATCCTTAAGTGGCTCTAGCCGGAGGCAGAAATATTTGAATATGTTATTCAATTCTTTGGAATAAAATTGTGCTCATTTCGGCAGCATATATACTAAAAACTGGAATAACATTATATTTGAAGGTAGGGGTACTTACTTCCCTTTATTATAAATAGTATTTGTTCTGTATACAAGTATAGGTAAATAAAACCACAGAGAGTAATATCATTGAACTAATAAACTATTAGTTTAGTTGAATCACATACTTTCTATGATCAAAAGCTATTCTCTTTTCCCAAAACAATTAAATACTTCTAGTGCCTTGGGATAGACTGTTACATAAATCAAACCAAAGATAGCCTCTGTATATTAGCCCCAAAGTTGGTTGTTTCTCCACTGCAGGCTGAGACCCATTAGCTCAAAAGCCAACTGACACCAAACTTAAATTTTTACACATCCAGTTATTTTAAAAATAGCCTGACCAAGAAAAGTTTAGTTGTTTAGAGCCTGTCTGCTTTGCATACCCCGCAAAAATCTTACCCAACAGCTGTTACCTATTCATAAGACAGGGCTGTGCAGTTATAAGGCCTCAAGCCAAGCTGGGCTCTCTGACCCAGAGACTCTATGTAAGCTTCCTCTCCAATCTCTCTCTCCCTTGTCCTCGTCCCTCACCAGTAAGGCTATGAGGGACTTCTCTCATGCAACCCTGGCCAAGCACCAACAAACTTGTCACTGCCTTTCTTGTGGACATCCTTTTCCTTGATCAGCCCCATATCCCTTGACCCCCTACGTAGACTAATTACAAATTCAGTGAAAAATTATGAGATGCTGCTGATTATGGTTAAGATATAACTATAGAAAAGAAAAAATTTGTGAACTGCATCTAAAATTCATTAATTGTAATCTGAGACTATTAAGAAAAGAAAAGGCGTGAAATTTTATATGGATTCAAAAGATGTCAATTTGGGATAGGCAATGAAATATGTCTCAAACTTAAATAAATTCTTCCTATTTCCACATGTATTCAATAGGAATGGACCAAGACCTTGATTCTCTCATTTACTAGTTGTGGGAATTTGAACAAGTTTTTCTTTTTGAAGAAAAATCTCTCTGAACTTCCAATTCTGTTCCAATAAAATGGAATTAGTCGTGCTTATTTGCAACGTTATTGTGGGTTACTGTGAATATTATTTGAGATAACAAGTGTAAGGCACCTGCCACATAATGGGTTTTCAAAGTTTGTTAACTCTCTACCCTAGATATGATGACAACACGTTTTCTTGAAAAGAAAAACTATCACTAACCTATATAGGAAGTATTTCATTGATCTTTACAAACAGTATTTTCAGGAGTAATTTATTAAAGAAAAAGCTAACATTCAAAAGGTAGAGAGGGCTCAAGTCACTCGCCTGTGAAAAAGGCTATTCTTACTGTTCCCTGTCTTTGCCTTAAAAGAAGTTTTTATAAAACAAGTAAGTTGAAGAGTTTCCTTCCTGCTTTCAGCACTACTGTGGTTTCGTTTGGAAGACAATGTGGTCTAGTGGGAAGACAGAACAAGGATCTTGGAGCCAGCTGATTCCAACACAGTGTAGAGGAGGCTAGCCATGAAGTCACCAACCCGAGACCCCAGACAAATCCCTTGACCGCCCCAAGCCCCAGTCAAACCCATGACAACCAAGTAAAATGTGCTAAAATCTGACTCTCTTTTCCTGAAAGGAAGGCATCTTTTAACGGAACGAAAGTGCCTTGAGAATTTTTTTAATAGTGTCTGTCAGAAAGATGAATTCTGAATGAAGTAGCAAAAAATGATAATATAAATGATAATATGTATGATTCCAAATACCAGAATCCATACAGATGGCAATTTCTCCACATCCTTTATTGCTAAATATTTGGCTTAAGCTTCCATTATGCCAACCATGGTAAATGCTGATGTCTGAAGTGTTGATTCAGAAAAATGGGTATAAGGGATTCCTTACATACATGAAAGAACTCCCTTTCAATCCAAATTTTTACAAAATTTGGGCCAAATAATAGTCTCCATTTTGCTTAGAACCTCACATTGAACTTCAGAACATTTTTAAGATTTTTGTTCTAAAAGTATCTAATCCAAGGCAAAGGACTGGAGAATACTTGTTGTAGAAAAAAAAAGAAAGACATCATTTAGTCAGCATGTAGTTGCATAATGAAAGAGGTCTCAGGATGCTTAGCTTCTATATTAATTTATATTTCATTCTAGACCTCAAATAACATTTGGATTAGCTTTTAAATCCATCAAGCTGTCAAAACATACATACACACATCCAATAAGCAAAAATCTCTGTAATACATGCCCAAGGATCTAATGCCACCTAAAGGCAACTGTAGCTAATTGCAAAAACAAAACAAAACAAAACAAAAAACGGATACATGAAAAGATATTAAAATTTTTCTCCCTGGATATAAACATACATGATATGTTCTTAGCTTAATACATTCCTATGTTGCTTACAGACAATACCTACTAAAGTCAGTGACAAATTTAGCATAATCAATATTAAAATACAAACAGCTACTCAGGGGGTGTGTGTGTTTGTGTATGTATGTGTTCAGTATAACAATAAATCAAATAAATACAATTAAAACTAGGGAAGAGTCTTTTTAAAATTCAATGCTGAATAGCCAAAAGGTGAAAGCAACCCCAGTGTCCATTGAAAGATGAATGGAAAAACAAAATGTGCTACATACATACAATGAAATATTATTCAACCCTAAAAAGGAAGGAAATTCTGACACATGCCACAACGTGGATAAACCTTGAAGGCAATTAATTAAATAAACCAGTCAGAAAAGGAGAGATGTGATTCTACCCATATGAGGTACCTAGAGTAGTTAAATTCATACAAACAGAAAGTAGAAGGGGGTTGCCTGTGGCCATGGGGAGAAGAGAAAGTTAGTGTTTCATGTGGATAGAGTTTCAGTTTAGGAAGAGGAAAAAGTTCTGGAGATGGATGGTGATAATGGTTGCACAACAGTGTGAATATACTTAATGTCACAGAACTGTACACTTAAAAATGGCTAAAATGGTAAACATTATGTTACCATATGTTTATGGTATATCTTACCACAATAAAAAAATTCAGTGCTGATATGAGAAGGATGAGATGCACTAACATATTGCTAATAGAAGTAAAAAGTGATGCAACATTTCTGCAAAATGTGACAATTATGGAGCAAGAAAATTTTAAATGCTTATATCATTTGATTAATTAATTCTATACCTAGGACTCTAGCCAAAATATATATATAACAGAGATACATTCAAAGAATTATGTCCTAGGATGACCATCAAAGTCTTATTTATAACAGAGAAAAATAGGCCAGATGCGGTGGCTCACGCCTGTAATCCCAGCACTTTGGGAGGCAGAGGTGGGTGGATCATGAGGTTGGGAGTTCAAGACCAGCCTGGCCAAGATGATGAAACCCCATCTCTACTTAAAATACAAAAAAAAAAAAAATTAGCTGGGTGTGGTGGCGGGTGCCTGTAATCCCAGCTACTCAAGAGGCTGAGACAGGAGAATTGCTTGAACCTGAGAGGCGGAGATTGCAGTGAGCTGAGATAGCACCACTGCACTCCAGCCTGGGTGACAGAGTGAGACTCCGCCTCAAAAAAAAAAAAAAAAAAAAGAAAAACAGAAAAATAGAAAACAATCTACAAATCTTGTAACAGGAGACTATAAAACTAAATTGTAGAAAAGCCATATGGATTTGTTTGTTACAATTACAACCATATTTATAAAGAATACTTAATGACATGCAGCATTAAATGGAAAAAGGAGATTTTTGTGTATTTTATCAATATTCTCTAAGTATTTCTCATGGCTAATTGGAACAAATGTGTACATATATTTAACAATTTGTAATGTGAGGAAAGAGTTGAATTAATTTGCTCTTTGAAATATATCAGGAGGTTATTTTACTAAACTAAAGCCTCAGAACAACTGATGATCACATTATACTAATAGCCAAAACTATATGCTGTTTTAATTTAATGAGAAATCTGTTGAGAATGTTTAAGAATTTTTAAGGCTTATGTTGAGATATAATTATCTTTTATTTTACAAAAAAATTTGAATTTATTAAAAATTCACGTCGTATCTACCACTGTAAGAATCCATTGTGAGTGGAAATGTAATAGGCCTTTAACAGATTAAACACAATTTATTTAAAACCATCAATTCTCTCCAGCTATGCTTAGACTTCATTTGAACTTAAATGACATGATACAACTTTTAGATGAACAGAATGCTTGTTCTGTCACAACAAATAAAATAAGCATTTGTCTCTATGCCAAAGATAATGCTTTAAAACGTTGATTGCAAGCCAGATGCACACCTATAATCCCAGTTACTTGGGAGGCTGAGGCAAGAGGGAGGATCACTTGAGCTCAAGTGTTCAAAGCTGTTCTGTCCCATTATCACACCTGTGAATAGTCACTGCACTGCAGCCTAGGCAACACAGTGAGACTTTGTCTCTAAAAGCAAATAATTATAATAAAATAAATGTTGACGGTTTTATTCAATCCAGTAACACTTACCAGTATGATATAGGTATTAGAGCTATAGAAGTGATGGCAACAGGAGGAAGCCAAATGCCCAGGCAGATAGGGGTGGGTCCCCAGTGAAACCACCTTAAAGCCAAAAACAGCCTGAATGCTGAAAGACCAGACTGCTGGTTACAAATGAAACCCAAAACCCAGAGAACTTCTATTTCTGTTTGCCTGCCCTTTCCCAATTGATTCTTTCTGAATAGTGCGTTTTAACCAATTGAATATTGCCTTTTCCAATATTACCTATGGCCTGCACCTCCCCATTCTGATCCCATAAAATCCCCAGACTCAGCCATATACAGGGCACTTTCCTGTCTTAAAGTAGGAGAACCACCCCCACATCCCGTCTCCCCTGAAAGCTATTTCAACACTCAAGAAAACTCCCCACCTTGCTCATTTTTCAATTGTCAACATATTCTCATTCTTGCTGGATGTGAGACAAGAACTCAGGAACTGATGTGCAAGCAAGACTTGGCCCAGACAGGCCAAGTGAGCAGGCCATCTCCTGCAGCAGGTAGCATGCCCCAAGCAAGTCCCAGGCAGGGGCATCACCAGCCAGAGGTCCTTGACTGGCAAAGGGACTGAGAAAAATCCTGCATCAGGAGTTAACAAAACAGACAAAAATCCCTGCTTTTACAGGATTTACAATCTAGTGAGGAAGAGAGAAAATAAAGGAAATAGATAAGTAAAATAAAAAGTATGTTAGATTATGATAAGTGCTTTGGAAAAAGATAAAACAGAGTAAAAGAATACAGAGTACTAGAGGGGAGTAAGTAATGTGATGAGGAAAAGTGACCTTTGAGGAGGCATGAGGAAATTGAGGGATGTATGTGTGTTAGCCCATTCTTGCATTGCTATAAAGAAATACCTGAGGCTGGGTGATTAATAACGAAAAGAGGTATAATTGGCTCACAGTTCTGCAGGCTTTACCGGAAGCATGGTGCTGGCATCTACTTCTAGTGAGGCCTCAGGAAGCTTATAATTGTGGCGGAAGGTGACCGGGAGTAAGGCATGTCACGTGAAGAGAGCAAGAGCAAGAGAAACATGGGGGTAAGTACCACACTCTTTCAAACAACCAGACCTCACATAAACTCAGAGTGAGAACTCACTCATCACCAAGGAGATGGTGTTAAGCCATTCATGAGGGAATCACCCCAGTAACCCAAACACCTCCCACCAGGCCCCATCTCCAATACTGGGGATTACATTTCAGCATGAGATCTGGGGAGACCAATATTCAAACCACTTCACTGGGGATATTTGGGTAAAGGGCGAAGGTATTTCAGGCACATGAAAAGAAGCCTAGTGTGCCTGGAGCAGAATGCACAAGGGAAAGAACAGGGGGTCAGAGAGGTGGGGAGAGTAGGAAATCATGTAGAACCTCTTGTAGATCATCATTAGGATTTTGGCTTTTGTTCTGCAAGAGTGTCCATGAAGCCTGGAAATGTAAATAATTATGTTATTTTATTTTTTACAGATTGAAGATGTCCTGGATAGTATTATGTATATGAGCCTATGTTTTCAGACTTTATGAACACCTTGAAATGAGATAGAAACTCATTTGGAGGGACAACTGACACACTTCTGGTAGGTCCAAATGTTATCCTTCCACAGGTTAGCCTAGGATATTCCCATCATGAAGGCAGAGGAACCAGTCAGTGAGTGGAAATGTGCAAGCACTTTTTCAAGCACCTGCTTGAAAAACACCCCATTGGTCATATCAAATCACATGGCTGAGACCAGAACAAAAATCCCGTGGCAGATCATCTCATCCAGAATGGGAGGGTATTGCAAAGTTACAAGGGCATGGATACAGGGAGGGGTGAAGCACTGGGGCCAGTAATGAACACAACTCCCTGAGGGAGGGAGCTGCTGCAGGAACTTCTTATTTCTCAGCCAGGTGAGAGCCTAAGAACCTACACTAGAGAACACCAATGCTAGAATCTGATCCATAGTTCCTGTGGGAACCATGGTTCTCAAAGGTCAGTAGACCACAGGGAGGAAGGACAATATATTAGGTCTAGCAGCCAAGGAGAAGATGAATACTCAGAAGAATCCCTTATTAAAAGAGAGTGACTGGAAGAGAGTTAAAAGTATAATGAGAACTCTTAAAAGAGTTTCATGAATAGCATGAATGAACTAGGAATTCAGCATCTCAATTCAAAGAGATGTTTAAAGTTGAAATTCAGGTTACTGGCCTGAAGTTCAAGTGAAAGAGATTTTGAAGCAAATAACAAAATTACAAAGAGATGAAAATCATTAGAGAAATGATAAAGGATTTGAAGAATAGATCCAGAAGATCCAACATGTGAGTAATAGGCAATCCACAGGGGAATAAAATGAAATAACGGAAAAAAGAAAATAATTAAACATAGAAGAAGAAAATTACCTTGAGCTGAAGAAAGATATGCATCTGCAGACTGTAAGGGCTCACTGAATTCCAGATGGTTTTAACAAGAAAACACACATTGCTGGGCACACTCTTGTAAACTTAAAACTTCAAGAATGATGAAAAACTCATAAAAACTTCAAGGCAGAAAAAAATGTACTTATAAAGGAAGAAAGACAATCTGTCATTTGACTTCAAATCTACAATGTTAGAAGCTAGAAATTAGTAGAGGCCGGGTGTGGTGGCTCACGCCTGTAATCCCAGCACTTTGGGAGGCCGAGGCAGGCGGAACACGAGGTCAGGAGATTGAGATCATCCTGGCTAACACGGTGAAACCCCGTCTCTACTAAAAATACAAAAAATTAGCCGGGCGTAATGGTGGGCGCCTGTAGTCCCAGCTACTAGGGGAGGCTGAGGCAGGAGAACTGCGTGAACCTGGGAGGCGGAGCTTGCAGTGAGCCGAGATCGCGCCACTGCACTCCAGCCTGGGCAACAGAGTGAGACTCCGTCTCAAATAAAAATAAAAATAAAAATAAAAAAGAAATTAGTAGAATAACATCTACTCATTACTGTGAGGAAAGGGCTCACATGCTACTTTACACAGACAAAGAACAAAAACAAAACAAAACAATTGGCTAACCAGGAAAGAAAGTTATATGCAGGGATGCAGAGAATATATTACCCTTGTATTTGATCTGAGAACAATGCTTGAAAAATAACTCTAACCAAGCAATACACAAATCAGACAAGAAGCCCTATGAGTGTTGGGCAAACAAGGAAAAACGATCACACAGCACACATATAGTTGCATTCATAGGAGAAGATTCATAGAAACAGAAATCTTAGGAGTGTAGGTTGTCCCATTGTCCATACATTCTGGGGCAGCACAGAGACTTCTGGCTGTGTCAGCCTGTCAGGAGAGGACCCCAACCCTTGGGCTATGAGGCCTTTTTGCTGCTCATTATTAAGGAAGCAATAGCCCCCTACTCCAAACCCCCATCCCCCATGAGGCATCATCAGAGCCTGGAACACAACAGCAATATGACAGAGCCAGAAACATGGATCTAGCTCTGTTCTTCCAGTTCAGCACTATCCTCTCATCTTCTGGTATGAAATGAGTAGAGGCTGGAGTCCAAGCCTGGAAGCTATGTGATATGGTGAGTTGGTTGCCTAACTCAATACCTCAACATTCACAGTTAGGGGAGCATCAATCCATTCCCTGTCGTAATTAGGATGGGGGAGCTTAGGTCCAATACTTGCCATTGGCCAATGCCTTATGGCTGAGCAATAATCAATTTCCATAAAACTTTTCAGGAAGCCAACTCATTTTCTAAACGGCATCCTGCAAGGGGATCAATCTTGTACAAGTTGGCCCTTATCTCTTAGTGCCTCCTCCTGCAACTCTGATCCCCGGGTTTGCCTTCTACATTTCATACTTCACTCTGTCGGCACTGTTTCAACCACAGGACCAGTGAGGCTGGTCACTGACTTTGTAGGTTGCACTATAGATAATTAGTAATGACCAAGGGTAAACCCTAGAGTACTCTGTACCCCAGAGCACAGATAATATGTACTCAAAACAGACAGAAGAGGCCATTTGTGAGAACAGCCTGAGAGGCAAACATTATCCAGTCTGGAATGTAAAACAAGACCAGCATACATTGCTTTAGTCCAGGGATACAGTAAAGGTTAAACAGAACCTGGGACCTTGCTGGCACACCTCCTTCAATGACAGGGTATCCCATGTTTACTAGGGAGAGGAAGAGCCATCCTGCAAGACTTGATCACCCATCTTTCCTATCTTTCATCTGTCATTGCTTACAGACCCATAAATAGAGTCAGATCACGGCATGCTGTGGGGGAGAATTGCAGTCTGATCCAGGTGTAGATAGCCTATATACCAAAAGAACTGTCAAATCTTGCCAATTTTCATTAGAACGAGCCCAGGTAAAATGTTTAAAGATAGTTTCTTTTTTTTTTTTTTTTTTTTTTTGAGATGGAGTTTCGTTCTTGTTGCCCAGGCTGGAGTGCAATGGCGCAATCTCGGCTCACTGCAACCTCCACCTCCCAGGTTCAAGCAGTTCTCCTGCCTCAGCCTCCCACGTAGGTGGGATTACAGGCATGCACCACCACGCGTGGCTAATTTTGTATTTTTAGTAAAGACAGGCTTTCACCATGTTGGCCAGGCTGGTTTCAAACTCCTGACCTCAGGTGATCCACTGGCCTCAGCCTCCCAAAGTGCTGGGATTACAGGAATGAACCACCATGCCTGGCCTAAATATAGTTTTTAGGGTGTTAGACCAAAGAGAATGGAATTTAGCACTGAATCAAGCCAAATTTATCTATGAGTGCACTTATTCAGTATATAAGATTTGGGGTACATAAGTGGGAAATGGCTTAGCAGTGTCCTTGGTTGATTGGCTTAAACTTGCATTCAGTAGAGGCCTACCTTCAATGAAGTTAACATACCAGAACTTCCCTTCAAAATGTGGAAGAAGAAATTTTAAAAGCTTAGGGGTATGAGAATGTTGGAGTAGATTAATTCTATGAAACTCACTTGCCCTTCCCCTGTTTTCCTTATTTGCTACTTCACTGAGAAAATGCATTAGCAAAAGGTGCACAGGCATCTTGGAAAAACCTGGTGGTGGCTATTCTCTGTTGACTGGTTAGGATGCTGGAAGATGCTGCCATTGGGATGAGCTCTACAACTTGAGTGGGAATAATTGGATCCTGGCATGATCTAGGCCAGGTGAAAGCTCTTAACTATCAGAAACAAACTGGATGCAATTACCAGAATAAGCAGCAACAGGTGCAGAGTGACAATGTGAGTATTTTGACACCAAGGGATCTGTGGTGGTGGCTAACTGAACGCAGTGTTCTTAGGAATGAAATAGATGGCAGCATACTAATACATTTGATCTATACCATCAGAAATATTCTAGGAGTGAGGAGCTGAAACCTTACCTGATCACTGCAAAAGGAATTCATAGCCTCTTACATTTCCCAGATCTAAGCCAATTTGACAGCTTGGGGCCCTTTGAAAGGGAGAGTGGGCTTCTTTTCTTTTTTGAAACGGAATTTTGCTCTTGTCACTCAGGCTGGAGTGCAATGGCATGATCTTGGCTCACTGTAACCTCTGCCTCCTGGGTTCAAGCAATTCTCCTGTCTCAGCCTCCCAAGTAGCTAGGATTACAGGCACTGGCCACCATGCCTGGCTAATTTTTGTATTTTTAGTACAGATGGGGTTTCACCATGTTGGCCTAGCTAGTCTCGAACTCCTGACCTCAGGTGATCCGCCTGCCTTGGCCTCCTGAAGTGCTGGGATTACAGGTGTGAGGCACCGTGCCCAGCCAGGAGTATGGGTTTTATCAGGAAGGATCTGACAACACTGCATGCTTGTACTAGAAATCGTCCTCCAAACCTACCCCAGTGAGACCTGCAGTCCTTTACCAGGATGACTGTGCACTGGGAAAGACAAGTATCCAAATTTGGGGGAATTAATAGATTTGAGTTGATGCTAATCAAATTTCAGTTGATGCTAATCCCTGGGAAAAATCACTGTGATCCATCATTCATTCAGAATGGGGGCTTATAGAGGTCAGGGGGTTAATGGAGTTTTGGGCTGAGACTATGTCACAGTGGGCCTAGTGGGCTCGCAGCCCCATCCTGTGGTTATATCCTCTGTCTCTGGATATATCTCTGGATAGTTGAGGTAGACATACCTAGCAACTGCAGAATCTCACATATAACTACTCATAACTCAGAGTACAGTGGAGAGGGGAGCAAAAAGAAGATATTCAGCACAGCCTCTTTTCTCACCCATCCTGGTACTTGATTGAATACAAAGTGACCATAGCAGTAGGGATAGAGTCAATCATAACAGGGACTTCAATAACAGAGACTTCCCTTAACAAGGCTGATCTGACTGTAGCCACTGCTGGGTGCCCAACCAGCCAACAGCAGAGGCCAACACTGAGTCGCTGATATGGCACATTTCCCAGAGGAGACCAGCCAGCTGTTTTGTGGCAAGTAGACAATAGTGAGCTCCTTCCATCACAGAAGGAGCAAATTAAGCACTTACTGAGGATATGCATTTGTCCTCAATGCCTGCAATAAATCTCCCAATACCATCTATGGGTTCACAGGAGGGCTTATTCAGTAGCATGGTATTCCTCACAATATGACTTCTGGAAACCATTTTACGAAAAAAAAAAAAAGAACAATTGTTCATTGTTCATGATTATGGAGTTCACTGGTGTTACTACCTAAATTATCAGCCAGAAGCAGCTGGCCTAATAGAATGGAAGAATAGCTTACTAAAAAGCCAGTTATGTCATCTGCCAAAAGACAACATTCTATGATGTAGGGGTGCAGTATATCTCTGATCCAGCTATTTATGATGTGTTATTTCTCTCATAGCCATAATACACGGGATAGTCCAAGTAATAGAAATAGGAGTGGCCTCTCTCCCTGTTAAGCCTAGCCCTTTCTCAGAGGTTTTGCCTCTCATTCTCACCCTTGGGCTTTGCTAGTTTACAGGATTTAGTTCCCAAAGAGGAATATTGTCACCAGAGAATCCAACACAAGTCCCATCAAACTGGAAGCTGAGACTCACCAACAAGTAGAGAAGGAAGTTGCTGTAGAGACTGGAAAAATTGATCTGATTAACACATGAAAACCGGGTGGCTGGTGCATGGTGCAGGTAGGGAGGATCATGTCTAGAACCCCAGGCCTTCTCTAGGATATCTCATTACTTCTATGTCCAGTGTAAAGCCACCCAATAAAGTCTGAACTTCTATGGATTAAGATCCTTCAGTATAAAGGTCTTAGTCACCCAATCAGGTAAAGAATCCCAACAAATCCAGGTGCTATATTAGGACAAAGCAATCATGAAACGCGTGGTGGAAGGAGGAAGTAATAAATATCACTCTTAACCCTGTAATCAGTTATAGAAATAAGGATCATAGCAGCTATGCACATACACGCACACAATATTTCATATGTGCCAGTTTTTTCTTCTTTCAGATTTTCTTACCATTATCTTCCCTCTTATGTTGAATGAGAATTGGTAGTGACTAATTTTACAATTTAGTTCACAGGTAACCAGGACCACAAGGAACCACAACAGGGAGGATTACAGGATTGGGTTATCACCTGGAAAATCTTGAGATAGATACAATGGCTGACTTTTCTAGGACCTTGTGTGTCCATTTTCTGGAAAAAAGACAACAGTATCTTTGTTTGCATGATGGATAGTAGACTCATGTTAGGCAGAATCATGGAGTTGCTGTTGTACTGGTATAAGGGTGTTATGGTTTGGCTCTGTGTCCCCACCCAAATCTCACCTTGGATTGTAATAATCCCCATATGACCTGGGAGGAACCTGGTGAGAGGTAATTGAATCATAGGGGCGGGTTTTCCTCTGCTGTTCTCATGATAGTGAATAAGTCTCACAAGATCTGATGGTTTTATAAAGGGGAGATCCCCTGCACAAGCGCTCTTGCCTGCCACCATGTAAGATGTGCCTTTGCTTCCCCTTTGCCTCTGCCATGATTGTGAGGCCTCCCCAGCCATGTGAATGTGTGAGCCCATTAAACTTCTTTCCTTTATTAATTACCCAGTCTCGGGTAAATCTTTATTAGCAGCATGACAACAGACTAATACAAAGAATAAGAATAGATCCTGAATGGCAAAATAGTTAGACTCTCCAATAAATTTTCTGCCTTTTCTGTGCCCCACGCTATCTCAGAGGAAAGTACATTTTCCAGGTTCCTTCTTCCTCTGGCTTCCAGACAGGTTCAGCCAATGGAAAACACCGGTGGAAAATTGAAGTGCGGGAGGAAACAAAAGGTAAATTACTTGTAACTCTGCTAGGGGTGGTGGTAGCTTATTGTGGGGCCAGTCTCTTGGTTGCCTCAATGTCCCATGCTTAAATTTTTAGCTTTTGTTTCTGACCATTAATTCTCTGTATCAAAGCTCCCTCTGGTGAAAGATCTTGAGTGGTTTATGCTTTCCTTCCTGGACCTTGAATGAAACTATATGTATATATATATTTCATTATAAACTACTTCAAACTGTTTTGAAAGTAGGTAGGAGTTTTTTAAATTAAAAGATATTGAAATTGTACTTGAAATTTTGTCACATTACCTCTTTAAAAAGTCACAGTTATTAATTTTATAAAATGTAAAAACAAAACTTTTTCCTTATATAAGCGAAAAAGTACTTTAATATAAGATGGTGTTATTATTTACATGAATATTGTTGAGTATTTTTCTTGTAATGCAGCAAAGAAATGACCTTTTAAGTTTAATCTCTTTATTTACACAATGAGTATAGATAATTTTTTGATAAATAAAACTCCACAAGCCTACCCAAAGAAGTCCATTTTTCAAATTTCATGTATGGCCAAGCCTTAAATATATTCTTCCAGGCATTTTATTTTTCCCCTTAAAATTGCATGTGAAGTTGCAAGTAATCCAGATATTACTGATTTGTTTATATTTAACAAGAATTGTTTGCCACAAAATATTTAAAGGCCAAAATGCTTTTCAAATATCTTTATTCTTAGAAAACTAATGTTAAGTACTGCCGATGCTAAGTGAAACTTGAACTACGCAAGGCTCAAGTCCAACGAACCTAAGAATTTTCAAATTCTCACATGGCCCAAAGCTAAGTGATATTTTCACATCTGACTCTAGATACTAAGCCACCAAAGGCAGGAATTTTTTTAAATTGTTAATTCTATTCTTGTTGAAGTTCTTATTTTGTCACAAATTATATTTTAATGCCTTCTGATTTTAACCAGATGGTTTCAAAATTATACCACATTGGAATGCAAGAATGCAGCCAATATATTTGGCCTCTTTATTCTGAAACATTTTTTACTGATCAAATGAGATAACTAGTCACCAAATAATACCTATACATTTCCCCTCCCATGTATTCCATTTTATTGTGCTGATGTTGAGCCAAAGTTCATTGAAGAATTCAGGAAAGAAGAAAGAAGAATTCATTGAAAGAAGAAAAGAACAGCAGTATGGCAGTGATTAAACACAAGTTTTAGAGTCAATAATACGTGGGTGTCTCTAGTGTTGTTCCTAGTTGTGTTACATCAATGCCTTCCTTCATAACATGAGATAATTGTACCTGTCTTGTGGAATTGTAGATATTAATTGAGAAACCATTTGTAAAGATCTGAGTATACTACTTGGCACATAACGTATGTTCAGTTAGCTGCTACTATTTTATACATTTTCCAAAACATACTTTTTCCACGTTGGAAAGGCTTTTTATACAAGGTGAAAGATGGAGATTATAAAGCATTCCTAAGTATGGCTAGAATTAATAAAAGTTTTGTGGGTTCATCTGTGTATATTTAGTTTTAAATGATTTGTGTTTTGAACAGTTAGTACATTTACATGATTCAAAATTCAAAAAGTACTAAAAGGTATACAGTGAAAGGTACACACTAAAAGGACCCCCTCCACCCTCTGTATGTCAGTCACCCAGTACCACTTCTCATGAGGCAATCAATGCTAGCACTTGCTGATGAATCCATCCAAAGACATGTTATGCATATACCAACAAATAAATATGAATACAACCCCTCCCTTTTACACAAATAGTAGCATACTATTCACTTTGATTTTTACTACACTCACTATTTTTGCTTCACAGTATGTATCTTATACATCATTCCATATTGATATGGCTCTGTAGTATTCCTTATTTTATTTAACCTGTCTTTTATTAATAGAAATTTAGGTTGTTTTCAGGCTTTTGCTATTACAAAAATATGTCACAACAAATAACCTATTTGTGCATGCTTTAGCATATATGTATATGCTATAAATATCTGTAGGATAAATTCTGTATATCTGCAGCAGAAATTCCCAGAAGACCTGCTGGGTCATTGGGTGTATATAATTGTAATTTTTATGATTATTTGCAAATTATTCCCCATGGAAGTTACATCATTATATATACCAACAAACAATGCATCTGGACAGTTAAAATTCCTTTTTTTGAGATGGAGTGTCACTCTGTCGCCCAGACTGGAGTGCAGTGGCACAATCTCGGCTCACTGCAATCTCTGCCTCTCAGGTTCACGCCATTCTCCTGCCTCAGCCTCCTGAGTAGCTGGGACTACAGGCACCCGCCACCACGCCCGGCTAATTTTTTGTATTTTTAGTAGAGACGGGGTTTCACTGTGTTAGCCAGGATGGTCTCGATCTCCTGACCTCGTGATCCACCCGCCTTGGCCTCCTAAAGTGCTGGGATTACAGGCGTGAGCCACCGCGCCCGGCCTAAAATTATTTTTCAAAACTACTAACAGACCAAAGGTTCAGCTAGCTTAACAGTCCACGAGTCTGTCTAGATATACTTTGAGCTTCCCATCCTTTTTTTAGTAATAAGCTCCATGCGGGAGGAGATCTCGGAGAGATTTCTTTTTGTATCCATGGCAACACTTACCTACTTAGAAGCCTCAAATTATTGTTCCTAGGTTACAAAAGTAAAAACTCTGGATTAAAACATTCTGCCCACTCCATGTTTTAAATAGAGAAGAGATAAGAAAAATCTGTGTTGGAAAACAATGGTATACACACTGCTTCAGGTGCTTGAGGATTGCTCAATTTAGGCATTTTTCTAGTGCGTATTTGGAATATATTTTTCTGCTTTCTGAGGCTCTCTTCAGTTTTGCTCCCTGGCTTTTGAGAAAGAGACTAATTTGTTTTCTTTACTGGCTGAACATGGAGCAGGTCCAGGGTAGGAGTGGTATGATTATGGATTTGTCCTTAATTCTTAGCCCCTCCTTTAAGCAGGTAAATGTGCTATATTCTGGTATGGTCCTTAATGACTTAAATGCATTTGAATTTATTTTTGCTGCTAAGACTTAAATTGGAGTGAACAGTATTATCCAAGTACAAAAATGTGTCTACTTGTCAAATTTTTTTTTCATTTAAATAGTAATTAGAAAAAAAAATCAACCGAGCATCTGGAAAATCTCACAGGGAAGAAGTAAACACACGTATAATCCTTAGTGTTATTAGCTGCAGTTACAAAAAAAAAAAAAAAGTCCCTTTAAGATATCCTGCTTTGAAAACATCAGAGGCATGTATGTGTATGCTCCTGCCACTTGGAGTCCACATGTAAAAATCTGCCTATTTGCAGAAATGATTCAATTGACTGTTAACATATTTGTTTGCAACATTGAATAGCCCATTTGTAAATGTGTGCCCATCTCCGGATGAACTGTCTTTTGCACGTAGGCCAAGCCATTGGAAGGTATTTAAAACCAAAAGTTTCTGTGGGGCTACGCTCTCACTACAATCCCCTTCTTTCACAGTGTTGATTTTAAACTCAAATTCAGCATTAAGTGTGGTATGATTTAGTTGGTCCAGTTTTATAATGCTTTTCAGAGTGAAGCATCAAAAAGCAATGTTGTTTCCTTACTGGTACAAAATTAGTCTTTGAATTGTGGATAACTTGTAATTTCAGTTAAAAGAGAAAAATAAAAGCAAAACTAGCCTATTGTATGATAATAACTCAAATCAGTTATTTGCCACACATAAGAACAAAAACTTGACTGATGTAACAAATGTTTTTTGCTTTTTATCTATCTTTTTTAACATCATAAATACAGCTACTGAAACATTTTCTGACTGCAAGTAATGGATACAGCACCACTGATCTTTCAAGGTTCTCTCCAGGAACTGATACAGAGTTGAAATGTGAACTACAGCAAATGAATTGCGATTACTTTATTTACACGAATAATAGTCTTTTAAAAAAAAAAAAAAAAGAGCCACAAAAACTCCAGCAAATAAATTTTTAGAACAATAGCTCAAAGTAGCTTAGGAAAAAAAGAAATTAATTGGTTCAACTAGCCAAACATGAAAATTTTGACTTATGACCTAAAATTTAATAACCCCACCTCCAAAGGCCTGATACTTATTGAAAAAATGCTGCTCTGGCCGGGCGCGGTGGCTCACGCCTGTAATCCCAGCACTTTGGGAGGCTGAGGCGGGCGGATCACAAGGTCAGGAGATCAAAACCATCCTGGCTAACACGGTGAAACCCTGTCTGTACTAAAAATACAAAAAATTAGCCAGGCATGGTGGCAGGCGCCTGTAATGGCGTGAACCTGGGAGGCAGAGCTTGCAGTGAGGCCAGAACGCGCCACTGCACTCCAGCCTGGGTGACACAGCGAGAGTCCATTTCAAAAAAAAAAAAGAAAAAGAAAAAATGCTGCTCTGTGTATCTTTTCTTAATGTACAGTAATCTTAATTTGATTAAAAAAATTGCAATGTATCAAACAAATTTTTAAAAAAGAATAATAGAAGGCAATTTGGTCAGAGGATATTAAGACAAGGCTACTTGTATATATGTTTTATTTTATATTTTTCTCAGAAAAATAAAACTAGCTTTAAATAGTCACTGGTTTTATTTCAGGACTATGACTGGAGCTTCTCTTCACTGCAATATAGAACAGCATCAAAGGCAAATAAGACCAATAGAATCACATTGCTAATACTGCCCTCGTTTCATTGTGTGCACACCATCAAACAGGCAGATGAAGAGGATCCTTGTCTTGGGTAGATTCAGTACTTTTTTAAAAAGTCCAACAGTGTTCAATGTTTAGTAATAATATTTTTGTACCCTGGGCTCTACCTAATTATTCTTCCTAAATCAATTTTTATAGGCAAAGGTTGAACTATATTCAATACACCTTCAGGGGTTTTCCTCAAAATATAATGTATCTACACTATAGGTGAAGCAGCATAGCATAGCAGATGAACTTAGGAGTCACTGAAGCCTTGGTTCAAGTTTTGTCAAGTTATTGTAATTTTAGTATTTTCATATTTAAAACAGAAATAATAAAACTTCCTAGAGTGACAATTAAACAAGATAATATATGAAAAACATAGTTCCTTAAATAAAATGGAGTGTTAACAAATAGAGGCTATTGCTATTACAGTATGCTAACTGAATATTTCTTAGGCACCATATACAGTTGGCCCCCGTATATCCGCAGGTTCTGCATCTGCAGATTCAACCACCCGTGGGTTGAAAATATGTGCAAAAAAAAATTTTAAATAGCAATACACCGATAAAAAAAACAAATAAAAAACAACACAACAAATATTTACATGGCATTTACATTGTATTAGGTATTACAAGTACTCTAGAGATGACCAAGTATACCAGAGGATACGCATAGGTTGTACGCAAATATGACACCATTTTATACAAGGGACTTGAACACCGTGGATTTTGGTATCTGCAGCGATCTTGGAACCAATTCCCCCTTTCTCACTCCTCCACCCCACCCCATGGATACTGAGGGAGGGCTGTCCTGTAGTACATATTTAAATAAGACCCCTAAAGGGAAACAACCACATTTGTAACGCTATGGAATTTCCATTCATCAACTAAATAGCAAACGACATGCATGGCACTGTAACAGATGTGCCAATTGCCATCTAATTGGCAATAACAAAATGTATATATATGCAAAATATGGCCTTAGATACCGTTAGCTAAAAATGTAAAATTGTGCCATATGGGCGGTTAGGGAAGAAGCACAGTATAAAGTAGCAAATGGTTAGTACATATAAAATATGCTGAAGGAATAAAGAGTGGAAGTGAGAATGTGGTCAAGGGTCCTCAGGAAAGTTAACATTTTAGGATTCTCAATTATAAGTGATAGAAACCTAACACAAAGTAGCTTAGGGGGAAAAATAAATTAGTTTGTACAAGTAACTAAACCGTGGTAAGGGCCAGGGCACATTTGCGCCTGTGATAATACTAAAACCAGGCGCTCTAACGCCAACATTTTTTTTTTTCATTTTCCTCCTACTGTTGCTTTTCTCTATATGTCAACTTCATTTTCTTAGACTGACTTTTTCCACGAGGCTAGGAAATTACTAAGCCAAGGGAAAAGTCAAGCTGGGAACTAGGTCAGACAAACCTGCCTCCCATTTTATCTCTAAATAAGATACCTACAAAGCTACATATCTCCCTCACAATTTGCCCACAAGGAAATTCCTTGTGGGCCTCAAGATCTTTACCCTAAAACAGTTCTGTTGAAGTTCATCCTGATCGCTTATCTTCGCAGATGTGAGCAGAAGCTCATCCCTCTGCTTACCTGAGAGAAATGCATATCTGATGGCTTCCTCTGCCCTAATATTCATGTAAAAATGCGGATTCACTGAGCCAGACTAAATTGTGTATTCAGTGAAAAGCTGATCAAGGGCTCAAAAAGAATGTAACCCTTTGTCTCTCACCTACCAGTGTCCTAGAAGCCCCTTGCTTGGAGTTGTCCCATCTTTCCAGACCGAACCAATGTACATCTTATATGTATTGATTGATGCCTCATGCCTCTCTAAAATGTATAAAAGCAAGCTGTACCCTGACTACCTTGGGCACATGTTGTCAGGACCTGCTATGGCTGTGTCATTGGCATGTTCTTAACCTTGGCAAAATAAACTTTCTAAATTGATTAAGATCCGTCAGGTACTTTTGGGTTCATATCATGGATAGCAGATGTAGGGAGCAGCCACTACCCACAGAATCGAGATAAGGAAGCCCATTCAGGGCTGACATCCAGACCTCGTAGAAACAGCAAGGACTTAGCTCACTGGATGGCAGAGAAGTTCGCGGGGGCGCCATACTGATGAAACTTGCTGGAAATCCACCTAATGAAGTGTTGGGGGAAGCTGTTCACGGAGAAATAACTTGTCGCCGGCACTCCACTGTCAAGTCACCAAAGAGGTGCCATGAAAAGCTGTTCATAGGGAGGTGCCATATGCTAATAATCACTGGGTGCAACTGGGTGTGGCTGAGTACTGCAGGAGCCTGATAAGAAGAGCACACTGCAACCAGGGAGAGACACTCTTTTCTTCTCCGGCCAGCATCCCCCCAACACCCTCTACTGACAAAGCTTAACATCATGCCAACTGGCAAAGGAGAAAGTCTAGCTTCATTATTATGGTGCAGGAAATGAAGGGTGGATTTGGAGCTAAGAAGCAATAAACTAGTAATTGACACAGATTATTTATGGAATTTTCTTAAATACTCATCTTGAAAAAATACCATCCATCAGCCTTATGCTGCTTTACTTAAATACAACTTAGCCAGAGAAGGAGGAGGGGATATAGTGTCTCAAAAGGCTCTGCAAATTCTGCAGGTGAAAGGAGACCACTTAAAAATTAAAAGAGGCCAGGTGCAGTGGCTCACGCCTGTAATCTCAGCACTTTGGGAGGCCGTGGTGGGCAGATCACCTGAGGTCGGGAGTTTGAGACCAGCCTGACCGACATGCAGAAACCCCGTCTCTACTAAAAATACAAAATTAGCCAGGTATGGTGGCGCATACCTGTAATCCCAGCTACTCTGGAGGCTGAGGCAGGAGAATCGCTTGAACCCAGGAGGTGGAGGCTACAGTGAGCCGAGATAGCTCCATTGCATTCCAGCCTGGGCAACAAGAGCAAAACTCCGTCTTAAAAAAAAAAAGAAAAGAAAAAAGAAAGGGGGCTGGGTGCAGTGGCTCACGCTTGTAATCCCAGCACTTTGGGAGGCTGAGGTGGGCAGATCACCTGAGGTCGGGAGTTCGAGACCAGCCTGACTGACATGGAGAAACCCCGTCTCTACTGAAAATACAAAATTAGCTAGGCGTGGTGGCGCATGCCTGTAATCCCAGCTACTCAGGAGGCTGAGGCAGGAGAATCGCTTGAACCGGAGAGGCGGAGGTTGCAGTGAGCCAAGATCGCGACATTGCACTTAGGCCTGGGTAACAA
The DNA here is from genome assembly GCF_028885625.2 of Pongo pygmaeus. Classification (NCBI taxonomy): domain Eukaryota; kingdom Metazoa; phylum Chordata; class Mammalia; order Primates; family Hominidae; genus Pongo; species Pongo pygmaeus. Next base: position 158,062,420 of record NC_072376.2, on the reverse strand, counting down.
GAGTGAAACTCCGTCTCAAAAAAAGAAAAAAAAAAAAAAAAGAAGAAGAATAAAAGAAAAAAAGAAAGGGTTAAATATCTTGCCACTAGAAGAGTTTTTGGTTCTGGATAGATGACTGAAGATGGAAATTTGGTAGTCTCTTTTATCTGGGGAGTGGTTTGGAAATATATTAATAGAACTTCTGCTCTTACAAATACAATTGGAATTATACTTTTATTTCATAATTTTTATTTTACAAAAATGTGTTACATACTCTAAGAAAAAGAGTCTTCAGTGTTTATTTTATATGGAAATCCATTCATTAAGACAGGAGGCATTATAGGTGGTGGTTAAGCATGTTGAAAAACAAGTGCATAAGTTCAAACTGAGATGAACTTAAAAATTTAACTAGAAAGATGATTTGGGTTGAGTTAACCAAGGAGCAAAACTTACTCATTTTTTTTTTTCTTTTTTGGTTGTCTTTGCCCTTTATAAAAGAAGGGAATGTTGCTCCATGTTATAGCTAGCAAAGGGTAGTATTGTATCAGCCACAGTCCAGTCAGGAAGGAAAACAAACAACAAAAAACAGTGCTCGGTATTTGAACAGGAGAGATTATAGAGAGATAATTGATTACTCGAGTGCTGTAAGACTGGAAGAACAAAAATGGAGCCCTGGGATAACCCAGAGAGAACAGCAGAAACAACTACCTTCAGGTCTTGGGAAATAAAAGGGAAGATATTGAGATGATCACTCATCTCCTTGGAGGCAGGGCCTCTTGAACTGGGGATAAGACCTCTGAGAAGTGCATACTGCCTGGCACCTCTGAGAGGGTAATGAGGCTTCTTCTGGGGGTGAGAGAAAAAGCTAGGCCAACATAAAAACAGCAAAAAGTCAGAAAGAAGTCACTTCTCCTCCCCTCCAACTTTCCAATCCCCCTCTTGTGCCTCTGATTTGCAGAATTTAACAGATTGCCAACTGGCGAAGGAGCTCAGGAAATGTAATTTGCAAAGTCCCAGTCCTGGCATCAGTGAGCAGCTACAAAAGGATCTATTTGGGATTGAGAGACAATAGGTAAATAGTTGTCTCAGTAAGCTCAGGAGCATAACTTACCATTTTTTTGTTCTTTCTTGTTTTTTTTCTTTCCATGTTACAGTAAGGAAAGAAGTCACCACACATCCCAGCTGGAGGAGGGAACATGACTTTGGCTCACTTCAGCACTGTCACCATTGTTCCAGATATCCAAGGCCCTCCTTGGACCTCAACAAGACTTAAGCCGCTGCAGAGATGGTGTAAATGTGAAGTGGCTGTTGGGGACAGAGTGAAACTCCTGGAATCAGATGGTGATCTGCTGATAAGCTGGGTCTGTGCCAGCCAGCAGAGTCCATGCGTGCAAGAGCCTGGAGTCTGCCCCTGTGACAGCTTGGGGCTGGTTGGGCAGTAAGCCTCACAGTAATCCCTAGTCCTGTTAGATATGAGTTCTAAATTTCTTTTCAAAGAATTAATATGTCAGTATGTTCAATTCTTTGCCTTCTACTTTTAAACTTAACTTCCTCATAAAGCAACCTTTTTCCATTACCTACTCCACCCTAACTCATTCTGATCACCTACTCCACCCTAACTCATTCTGATCACCTGCTTCACTCTAACTCATTAGGATTACCTGCTACCAGCTCTGCCCTGACTCCTGCCAAAGCTCTCACCCCATCATTCTCTTTCAATTAGCCAATCGGAATTAGTTTAGCCTGTGTGGTCTAACCCTAGCTAACAGGGGAACGACACAGCAGCTGCGGCCAAGTTCATCAGGGATAAGAACCCCTTCCCCTCCCTTGTCCACCTGTGTGCTCACCATTGTTCCATCTGTAAGGGCGCACCGTTCTATATAGAAGTAACTTGCCTTGCTGAGAATTAAAAAGAAAATTTTATATTCGAGTGCTATTTCTTTTGCGGCACTGAAACTTTGTATGTAATAGTCTACTTACTCTGCACTTCTTGTGCACCAGGCTCCTACTTTCTGTGACATTTTTTCCTAGGTTTATGTCCCAATCACCAGTTCCTATCATCTCACTTCATATGCGTTCTGCTCTTTTTTTTTTTGTACATAGTCACACACAAATCGAATGACTATTCTTAATTTCTTTCACAACAGATTTTTTTTTTTTTTTTTTTTTTTTTTTTTTGAGACTGACTCTTGCTCTGTTGCCCAGGCTAGAGTGCAGTGGTGTGATCTCGGCTCACTGCAACTTCCACCTCCCGGGTTCAAGCAATTTTCTTGCCTCAGCCTCCCAAGTAGCTGGGATTACAGGCGTGTGCCACCACTCCTGGCTAATTTTTGTGGTTTTAGTAGAGACGGGGTTTCACCATGTTGCACAGGCTAGTCTTGAACTCCTGGGCTCAAGCAATATACCCGCCTCGGCCTCCCAAAGTGCTTGGATTACAAGCATGCACCACCATGCCAGGCCCCACAATAGATCTTGATGGCTCATTAAAACTCGTGCTTAGAGCAATAGCCTTATAGGCTAGTGGTCAGTCTTTAAACAGGTAAGGGAAATACCTTCATTCCATTCTCAGGAGTGGCAGTAGACGCGCCTTTCCTGGAATGTGTTTATTGCAAAGAAAGAGAAAGAAAACATTAAAACAAGAAGTTCATGTCCTGCTACACTTTCTCATTCTACTGGTGTTTTATTTTTTCTTGGTACTTTATTGTCTACTTCTTCATGTTAGATTATCTATGGATAAGATTTTTATAAAAATGGATAATTAGGAGACTGAATGTGCTATTTATAAAGTTACAAGTATTTATCCTAGCAGATAATACCAGATAAGCTTATTATATTACCAAATAATGAGTTTAAACATGTTGACTGTTCTTGCTAATTGAGGAAAATGAAACAAACACTTACTGAATTGTTGGGGAACATGGTAGATTTTGGCACAAGAAAATGTTGCTGACTTTATACAACTGAGCCTTGTGGTAGACCCAACAGCAAATACAGGAGTCTCCCTTTATTTGAGGTTTCGCTTTCTGCAGTTTCAGTTCCCCATGGTACAGTACAATAAGATATTTTCAAAGAAAGAAAGGGAAAGACCACATTCACATAACTTTTATTACAGTATTTTGTTATAATTATTCTATTTTATTTGCCGAGTTTATAAATTAAACTTCATCATAAGTATGCATTAATATGTATAGAAAAAACAGAACGTATAGATTTCAATACTGTCTACAGTTTCAGTCATTCCCGTGGGGGTCTTGAAATGTATCTCCTGCCAGTAAGGGGAGATTACTATAATAAAATGCATTTTTTTTAATTTTTAAGTTTATTTGAAATACTTATACTTCTTATTTATTTATTTATTTATATTTTTTGAAACAGAACCTCACTCTATCCCCCAGGCTGGAGTGCAGTGGCGCGATATCAGCTCACTGCAACCTCCGCCTCCCAGGTTCAAGTAATTCTCATGACTCAGCCTCCCCCATGTAGATGGGATTATAGGTGCCTGCCACCACACCTGGCTAATTTTTGTATTTTTAGTAGAGACGAGGTTTCGCCATGTCGACCAGGCTGGTCTTGAACTCCTGACCTCAGGTAATCCGCCTGCCTTGGCCTCCCAAAGTGCTAGGATTACAGGTGTGAGCCCCACCACGCCTGGCCCATTTTTATTTATTTTTTATGGCAGCTCTATTGAGGTGTAATTCATATCTCACAAAATTCACCTTTTTAAAGTGCACAATTTCACGGTTTTAGCATATTCATAGAGATGCACAACTTTTACCCTGATCTAATTTCAAAATATTTTCACCTGTCCTCAAAAATCTTACCTATTAACAGCCACTCCCCATTCTCCCACTCCTCAACTCCCTCTACTTTCTGTCTCTATGGATTTGCCTTTTCTGAACATTTCATATAAAGGGAATCATACATGTGGCCTTTTGTGCCAGGCTTGTTTCATTTAGCATGTTTTCAAGGTTCACCATTTTGTTGTTGTGTTTGTACTTTCATTTTAATTGTATTATATGGATATACCATATTTGTTTATTCATCCATCAGTTGATGGACATTTGGGTTATCTCTACTTTTCAGCTATTATGAATAATGTTGCTAAGAACATTAGAATACAAGTTTTTATCTGGACACATGTTTTTAATTATCTTGAATGTATACCTTGAAGTATAATTGTTCGATCACATGATAATTCTATATTTAAGATTTTAGGAAAGTGACAAACTGGTTTTCCAAAGTGGCTGTAGTATTTTACAATACCTCTAGCAATTTATGAGAGTTCCAATTTCTCCACATCCTTGCTATTTTCTGTCTTTTTTATTATAGCCATCCTAGTATGTGTGAAGTGGTATCTCGTCACGGTTTTGATTTGTATTTCCATGATAAGTAATGAAAAATCTTTTCATGTGCTTATTGGCTATTTTTATATCTTTTTTGGAGAAATGGCTATTCAAATCTACTGCTTATTTTTAATAGGGTTGTCTTTTTATTCAGTTGTAACAGTTCTTTTATATTCTCAATAAAATCCCTTATTAGATATATGATTTATAAATATCTTCTCCCTAGAATTGCCTTTTTTTTTTTCTTTGGAGAGTCTTGCTCTGTCACCCAGGCTGGAGTTCAGTGGCACAATCTCGGCTCACTAGAACCTCTGCCTCCCAGGTTCAAGTGATTCTACTGCCTCAGTCTCCCAAGTAACTGGGATTACAGGCGCACGCCGCCACACTCGGCTAATTTTTTGTATTTTAGTAGAGACAGGGTTTCACCCTGTTGTCCAGCTGGTCTTGAACTCCTGAGCTCAGGCAATCTGCCCACCTCAGCCTCCCAAACTGCTGGGATTACAGGTGTGAGCCACCACGCCCGGTTACTGTAGCTTTGTAATAATTTTGAGATTGAGAAGCATGATTACATAATTTTGTTCTTCTTTCTCAAGATTGTTTTGACTATACTGGGTCTCCTTCATTTCCATATAAATTGGAGGATTAGCTTCTCAATTTCTGCCAAGATAGCTGGGATTTTGGTAAGGATTATGTTGAATTTGTAGATTGATTTTTGTAATATTACCATCTTAACAATATTAAGTCTTCTGGCCGGGCGCAGTGGCTCATGCCTGTAATTCCAACACTTTGGTAGGCCGCGGTGGCCAGATCACGAGGTCAGGAGTTCTAGACCAACCTGACCAACATAGTGAAACCCCGCCTCTACTAACAACACAAAAATTACCCGGGCATGGTGGTGTGCACCTGTAATCCCAGCTGCTCAGGACGCTAAGGCAGGAGAATCGCTTGAACCTGGGAGGTGGAAGTTTCAGTGAGCTGAGATCCTGCCACTGCCCTCCAGCCTGGGTGACAAAGCTAAACTCCATCTCAAAAAAAAAAAAAAATTAAGTCTTCTGATCCATGAACATTAATATCTTTCTATGTGTTTATATCTCTTTTAATTCCTTTCAACAATGCTTTATACTTTTCAGCATACAATTTTCAAACTTCTTTTGTGAATTTTTTTCTAAGATTTGATTCTTTTTGATGCTATTGTAAATAGAATTTTTTTAATGTCATTTTTGGATTGTTTATTGCTAGTGGGTAGAAATACAATTGGTTTTGGATTGAACATGTATCTTGCAACCTTACGAAACTCATGTATTGATCCTTAGAGTGTTTTGTGGATTCTATTTTATTTTTTCCAGTGTGAAAGTGCATCTTTGGTATGTATGTCAAATATGTACTTCTTTCACTTTTAGAAAACTCTTTCTTGGCCGGGCATGGTGCCTCCTACCTGTAATCCCAGCACTTTGGGAGGCCGAGGAGGGCGGATCACAAGGTAAGGAGATCATGACCATCCTGGCCAACATGGTGAAACCCTGTCTCTACTAAAAATACAAAAAATTAGCCGGGCGTGGTGGCGGGCGCCTGTAGTCCCAGCTACTTGGGAGGCTGAGGCAGGAGAATGGCATGAACCCGGGAGGTGGAGCTTGCCTTCAGCAGAGATTGTGCCACTGCACTCTAGCCTGGGCGACAGAGCGAGACTCCATCTCAAAAAAAGAAAAAGAAACCCCATCTCTACTAAAAATACAAAAAATTAGCCAGGCATGGTGGAGCACACCTGTAATCCCAGCTACTCGGGAGGCTGAGGAAGGAGAATCACTTGAATCCAGGAGGCGGAGGTTGCAGTGAGCAAAGATCACGCCACTGCACTCCAGCCTGGGTGACAGAGTGAGACTTCATCTCAAAAAATAAATAAAAATAAATAAATAAATAAATAAATAAGTAAGTAAAAACTCTTTCTCTCCAGCTGAGTTTGGTGGCTCACTCCTGTAACCCCAGCACTTTGGGAGGTCAAGGCAGGTGGATCACTTGAGGTCAGGAGTTCAACACAAGCCTGGTCAACATGGTGAAACTCTGTGTCTACTAAAAACACAAAAATTAGCCAGGTGTGGCGGCGTGTGGCTGTAGTCTCAGCTTCTCGGGAGGCTGAGGCATGAGAATTGCTTGAACCCGGATGGCAGAGGTGGCAGTGAGCCAAGATCACGCCACTGCACTCCAGCCTGGGTGACAGAGTGAGACTTCATCTCAAAAAAAAAAAAAAGCAGGGGAAACTAGACTTATTTTGTGGCCCAAACTGAAAAGTCTGTAAACATAAAAATACTCATTGTATTTGTTTTCAAATTTCTGCTTCTGGCCAAGATGGAGTAGTAGAGATCTTATTTACCTTTCCTCCTGAAACGACAAAGAAAAAAGTCAAGAAAATATATGAAAGAATAATTTTCAAGACACTGGATATTAGACAACAAAGGACAGCAATCACAGAGGTGGGAAACAGATGAAGTAAGCCTATAATTACCTCAGCTTATTGCCTTGAGAGAGTTTTCAGGTCATGGCACAGGCAGGGGAAATTCAAGTGAAGTGCAGGGACTCCTTGAGTTGAGTAGATGGATCTAAGAGTCTGAGAGAGCAAGGCAACTCCAATTCACTGGACACAGTACAACAGAGAAGAGGGCTGCATAGAGAAATAACGGTGATGATTTGTGGAGAAGTCTTGTAACCAATGCATGCATGGGAGGAAACCACCCAAGGCCAGGGAAACAACTTCCTGAGAAAATTAGAGAAAACAATGCCCAGTATAGAGACAGTGCAAGGAGAGCGCTGGTTCCTCCTAGCCACACTGGAAAATCTCATAATTCATGAGACATTGGTTAGAATACTCAGAAAGGTCTTGTCTCAGTAGTGGATATAAATTAACCCTAAGCTAAATGCTGCTCTGGTCCCACCTAACAAATCCTAAAAGCAAGACCCCCCACCAAATTGAATACTCAACCAAAGAAGAAATACAGATGACATACAAGCACATGAAAGGAGGCTCCACATCATTAGTCATTAAGGAAATACAAAGTAAAACTGCAATGAAATGCCACTGCATACTCATTAGAGTGGTTAACATTTAAAAAGTCTGCCACACCTGTAATCCCAGCACTTTGGGAGGCTGAGGCGGGTGGATCACGAGGTCAGGAGATCGAGACCATCCTGGCTAACATGGTGAAACCCCCATCTCTACTAAAAATACAAAAAAAAAAAAAAAATTTAGCCAGGCGTGGTGGCGGGTGCCTACATTCCCAGCTACTCAGGAGGCTGAGGCAGGAGAATGGTGTGAACCCAGGAGGCAGAGCTTGCAGTGAGCCGAGATCACGCCACTGCACTCCAGCCTGGGCGACAGAGTAAGACTCCATCTCAAAAAAACAAAAAAAACAACAAAAAAAGGCTGACCATACCAAGTGTTGGAGAGGATGTGAAGGGACTAGAACTCTCATGTACTGTTGGTGTAACCAATGAATATAAAATGGTACAACCCACTTGGAACAGTTTGGTAGTTTTTTTTTCGTTAGAAAGTTAAACGTTCACTTACCATGTGACATATGACCCAGTCATTACACTCCTAGGTAATTTGCCTGAGAAAAGTGAAGAGTGTATTGTAGCTTTATTTTTAATAGCCCAAACCTGGAAACAACCCAGATATACAACAGCTGAATGGATAAACAATGTGTGGTATGTTCATACAGTGGAATGCTACTCCACCAAAGAAAGAAAAAGAAAAAAACTACTGATACATGAAATGAACAGATCAGTCCCAGAATAATTGTGCTGAGTAAAATAAGTCAGACAAAAAAGAGCACATATAGTATAATTCAATTTATATAAAAACTCTAGAAAATACAAACTAATCAGCTGGGCATGGTGGCTCACGCCTGTAATCCCAGCACTTTGGGAGGCCGAGGCAGGTGGATCACAAGGTCAGGAGATTGAAACCATCTTGGCTAACACGGTGAAACCCTGTCTCTACTAAAAAATACAAAAAATTAGCTGGGTGTGGTGGCGGGCGCCTGTAGTCCCAGCAACTCGGGAGGCTGAGGCAGGAGAATGACATGAACTCGGGAGGTGGAGCTGCAGTGAGCTGAGATCACGCCGCTGCACTCCAGCCTGGGTGCCAGAGTGAGACTCTGTCTCAAAAAAATAAATAAATAAATAAATAAAAGAAAATACAAACTAATCTACAGTAACAAAGAACAGATCGGTAGTTATCTGGAGAGTTGGTGGGGTGTGTGTTTGTGTGTGTGTGTGCGTGTGTGTGTGATATACAGGGATTACAAAAAAGGAGAAGGAAACTTTGAGGGGTGATGGATATGTTAATTAGTTTGATTATGGTGATAGTTTGATGGGCATATCATTATATCAAGATATCAAAATTGTACACTTTAAATATATGCAGTTTATTGGGTCAATTGTATCTCAAAGCTGTTAAAAATTATTTCACTCAGGTTTTACAGTGCTTTTAAGAGTAATATATTCTGGGCCAGGAGCAGTGGCTCACACCTGTAATCCCACCAATTTGGCAGGCAGAGGCGGGTGCATTACTTGAGGTCAGGAGTTTGAGACCAGCCTGGCCAATGTGGCAAAACCCTGTCTCTACTAAAAATACAAAAATTAAGGCCAGGTGCAGTAGCTCACACCTGTAACCCCAGCACTTTGGGAGGCTGAGGCGGGTACATCACAAGGTCAGGAGCTCTAGACCAGCCTGGCCAACATAGTGAAACCCCATCTCTACTAAAAATACAAAAATTAGCTGGGCATGGTGGCACGTGCCTATAGTTCCAGCTACTCAGGAGGCTGAGGCAGGAGAATTGCTTGAACTCAGGAGGCAGAGGTTGTGGTGAGCTGAGATTGTGCCACTGCACTCCAGCCTGGGCAACAGAGCAAGACTCCATCTCAAAAAAAAAAAAAAAAAATTTGCCCGGTGTAGTGGTGCACACCTATAATCCCAGCTACTTGGGAGGCTAAGACGGGAGAATCGCTTGAACCTGGGAGGTGGAGGTTGCAGTGAGCTGAGATCGTGCCATTGCACTCCAGCCTGGGCAACAGAGCAAGACTCCATCTCAAAAAAAAAAAAATTAGCCGGGCGTGGTGGTGCACACCTACAATCCCAGCTACTTGGGAGGCTGAGACAGGAGAATTGCTTGAACCTGGGAGGTGGAGGTTGCAGTGAGCCGAGATTGCGCCACTGCACTCCAGCCTGGGCAACAGAGTGAGACTCTGTCTAAAAAAATAAAAAAATTAATGAATAAATAAATATATAAAAACAAGAGTACATATTCCACATATATGTTGTTTTGGATTTTTATGCTACATATTTGCATATTTTGTTAACAATGCCTTATTGTATGTTTTTACTTTAATGTAAAAATATTGATACTACATTTTACAACCATCTCAAAAATACAGTTTTATCTTTAGATGTCTTTGCAGATGGTATTATAAATAAAACAATGTGCAATATTAAGATTGGAGTCTTCAGAAATTTTTCCTGGTGATCTAGAACAGGAATTATAAACTTGGGATGCAGGTCAGAGTCTATTTGCTTATATTAATTTAAAAATTTATAATTTCCTTTTCTTGGGTGGGTGCCTCCCCTATACTAAGTTTCAGATGTTGCCAAATGCTGGCTGATCTTCAGAATCACCTGGGGAGACTGAAAAAAACACAGATTCCTGTGTACCATTCCTGGTCATTCTGAGACAGGAAAATTGAAGTGTGATTTTATTTATTTATTTATTATATTTTTGAGACAGAGTCTCACTCTGTTGCCCAGGCTGGAGTGCAGTGGTGTGATCTCGGCTCACCACAACCTCTGCCTCCCAGGTTCAAGTGATTCTCTTGTCTCGGCCTCCCAAGTAGCTGGGATTACAGGCACGTGCCACCACACCTGGCTAGCTTTTGTAATTTTAGTAGAGGTGGCGTTTCACCATGTTGGCCAGGCTGGTCTTGGACCCCTGACCTCAGGCGATCCACCCACCTTGGCCTCCCAAACTGCTGGGATTACAGGTGTGAACTACCACATCCAGCCTGAAGTAGGATATTAAAAACCCTATTTTTAAACTTTTTTATTATAGAAAATTCCAAACACATACAAAGTAAAAGAAACAGTATAATGAACTCACGTGTGCTCATCACCTAAATTATTATTATTAGTAGTAGTATTATTATTATTATTTTTTGAGACAGGGTCTCACTCTGTCGCCCAGGCTGGAGTGCAGTGGCGTGATCTCGACTCACTGCAGGCTCTGCCTGTTGGGTTCACTCCATTCTTCCGCCTCAGCCTCCTGAGTAGCTGGGACTACAGGGGCCCGCCACCACGCCCGGCTAATTTTTTGTATTTTTAGTAGAGACAGGGTTTCACCATGTTAGCCAGGATGGTCTCGAGTTCCTGACCTTGTGATCCGCCCGCCTCGGCCTCCCAAAGTGCTGGGATTACAGGCGTGAGCCACCGCACCCAGCCTCATCACCTAAATTATACAATCATTAATTCATGACTGATATTTCACTAATTCATCACCATCTTCTACTTTCAATTTCAATAATCTGTGGTTTTATACAGTTTTCTGGATGATTGTGATATGACACACACACAGAAACAGACACATTGTATTTAAAGGCTGAATAGTACTGTATTCTAATTGTATTGACATATTAGAATGTGTTTGACCAATTCTCTATTTACATTATCTTCAATTTGTTTGGTTAGGAAGACGGTATTAAGTATTACTTAACATATAATCTTGGTCCACTGTTCTATATCAAATATTTAGGCCTCAACCTACAGGTTGAGGTTCCATAACCTGTGGCTATTTATGTATTTTCATTTGAAATACTTTCTTCTTTGAGCATTTCATTGGGAATACATGAAATCATTTAATGAATATTTATTGAATTTTTAATCTGAATACACAAAAGCAAATATACTATTAGACACTTGAAAAAAAGAATCTTAAATTCTACAAGCCTACAAAGAGTTTACAATCCTATTTGGGCAGCTAAAGTAAATACCTTGTAATGGGACTTTGCGAGTTTGCTTCTGTCATGGTGGAATCAAGAGGTAGTGATGGAAGGAGAGGTAAATGGTTGGAAGTATGTGGAGGTTTTATTTGCAGAGATGATGGACTATGACTAGCTACTAGCTACTTGTGTAAGAGCCTCAGTCTACTGTGAGGTTTATTAGTTCATCCAGCTTGGGCATAGCAATATACGGAAGTCGTAGCTCTAATAAGAAACTAAATCATAGTTTCACTTCTCTAGTCATACAGGTTATAGGGTCTCAGGACTGCAGTCCTAGCTCTGGGGTTTGAAACTTATTCAGTTCATCTGTCTAAAGTGCAGATGGGGGCTCTTTTTTCTCTATTAGGATTGAGTAAGGATCTCATGGCATATACCAACTTTGGTACTACAGAGCAGTCAAGCTACGAAGTGCTGGTACAGTTAAGTAACATGGCCAACAAGAGATGCTCCCTCATGCGGAGGCTGGATGGTCAGCTAGAAAAGACGGATATCTGAGCATTTTCAGCCAAGCCCCTTGCAAGGTCCTTCTCTAGGTTAGCTCACTTGGCTAACAGATGGCACCAGGGTCCTGGCCCCTTTACCCTTCCTTGTACTTCCTTCCTTCTTTCCTTTTTTTTTCTTTTGTAATTTTTTGAATTGATCTTGATGAACATTAAGCCAGAGTGAAATTTTAAAAATTACTTTAAAAACTAAGAAAAGTGGTCTTCTTTTCTTTCAAGCCTTGATCTTCAAACACTCTCCTGCAGTAAGAAGTATTTGCTTCCCATTTTGGGAGATGATGTCTCCCCTCTGCCATTCTTTTGATCCTTTTGCTGTAGCAAGGAAAAGGTAAACTAACTCATGCAATGTTAAAGTATTTTCTGCTATGCAGGAATGTATAGTATTGAAGACTTAGAAGGCTTGTGAAGGACTTTGCTGAGATTGATATTCCAAGTTACCAGAGAAGGTGGGGAATGGGTATAGAATCATAAGCTTACTAGGTAAAATCTTTTACTACCACCAGCCAGTTCCTCCTTGTGAATAGCTTGCAAATGAAACACAAAAGCTATAGCATACGTTCTCTTCTATCATTTCATTCTGTTGTTAAATTACAGGTAAGAGTATTTTTCTGAATGATCATTCCTCCAAAATATAAATTGGAAATGTAGTCCCATCACACCAGTTTTTTCCTGATTTTCCTGAGCATTTAACTAGATTATTTCATTTGCAAAAAGTTGGTTTTTATCACCTTGACTATAACTCCTTATTGTTTCTCATCTATTCCACAGAGAATGGATAACGATTAAGCAAAAACAAGAGCTACCTACCATAATAAATGATACATCATTAAATCATTCAGCAAATGTTGTGTTTTTTGAATATCTACTATTTAAACCCAATGCTTGATGTTAGAGCGCTTGAGGGGGATGGTTTTAAGAGAAAAATGAGTTTACTTTTAGAAATGTGTTTTAGATGGCTATGTCCTGCATGGACTAGAGATAAGACATTAAAGCTTGGAAAAGAGAACAGGGCTAAATAAAGTTAAAACTTGAGACCTGGGGCACCCCCACATTTAGGAGATGGGGAGTGGGGGAGAAAAGGAATCAGCAAAGGAGATATAATCAAGATAAGATATTTAAATATCTTGACTACACAAGATATCTCACCTTCACAAAAGGTGAACGAGAGTAACAAAATGAAAAGGTGGTCAACACCATCAAATGTAGCAGCTGAAGGGGAATGTGGGTTGGTAAGGGAGAAAGTCATTAGTTGAAATAACACCATTATTTTGATGTTAAAAACTTCATATTTTGAAGCCCTTTAACATTTGGAACCTTGCAATTAAGTCTTTGGCAATTCCCTAACTTCTCAGAAAAAAGAATTATGCGCCAGGTGTGGTGGCTCACGCCTGTAATCTCAGCACTTTTGGAGGCTGGGGCAGGAGGATTGCTTGTACTCTGGAGTTTGAGACCAGCTGGGGCAACATGGTGAAAACCCATCTCTACTAAAACCACACAAAAAATTAGCTGGGAGTGGGGGTGCATGCCTGTAGACCCAGCTACTTGGGAGGCTAAGGTAGGAAGATCACCTGAGCCTGGGGAGGTTGAGGCTACGGTGAGCCGTGATGGTGCCACTGCACTCCAGCCTGGGCAAAAGACCTGTCTCAAAAGAAAAAAAAAAAAGAATTACATTCTGCTCAACTCAGAAACTCTTATAAATAAATTTAATTTGTCCCAAATATTATCACTTATTTGATATTGGAGGGGGAAATATGTTAGAATACATAGACTAAGTAGCTATAATAACAACAGCAGCAATGGTTGGTAAAATAAGTTTATTTCTCACAGTCTGGAGAGGACTGGTTCAAGGATCACAGGCTATGAAGTATTCAGGAGCTCAGTCCTCCGTCTCATTGCTCTGTTATCTTAGGGTGTTGTCTTTGCATGATCAAAGCTGGCTAACTAGTTTCGTTTTTTTTTTTTTTTTGAGACGGAATCTCGCTCTGTCGCCCACCCAGGCTGGAGTGCAATGGCCGGATCTTGGCTCGCTGCAACCTCCGCCTCTCGGTTTCCAGCGATTCTTCTGCCTCAGCCTCCCGAGTAGCTGGGATTACAGGCGTGTGCCACCACGCCCAGCTAATTTTTGAATTTTTAGTAGAGTCAGGGTTTCACCATGTTGGTCAGGCTGGTCTCAAACTCCAGACCTCGTGATCCGCCTGCATCGGCCTCCCAAAGTGCTGGGATTACAGGCGTGAGCCACTGTGCCCGGCAAAGCTGGCTAACTAGTTTCAACCTTTTTTTTTTTTTTTTTTTTTCTGAGATGGAGTCTCACTCTGTTGCCCAGGCTGGAGTGCAGTTGCGTGATCTCGGCTCCCAGGTCCAAGTGATTATCTTGCCTCAGCCTCCAGAGTAGCTGGGATTACAGGCGCCCACCACCAAGCCTGGCTAATTTTGTATTTTTCGTAGAGACGGGGTTTCACCATGTTAGCCAGGCTGGTCTTGAACTCCTGACCTCAGCTGATCCACCCGCCTCGGCCTCCCAAAGTGCTGGGATTACAGACATAAGCCACCGCACTCGGCCTTCAACCATGTTTTCAGAGCAGCTCGTGGGAAGTAGGACAGAGAGTAGAAGGCAGGAGGCTTCATCTTTAAGGAGATGAGCTGGAAGTTAAATAATTCTGCTTACATCCCATTGACCTAAACACAATCACAGGGTCACATTTAGTTCCAAGGTAGCTGGGAGATATAGCCCAAAGTTGGGTGCCCATGGACCCAGCAAAAACTCAGGGGAAATCAAATGGGAAGTGGAGAACGACAATTAGCAGCCTCTGGCAGATAAGATCCAGAAGAAACAGGTCTTTCTTCATAAAATACATTTTTTGAGTAGGATTCCATTACTTGAATTTTTGTAGAAAATGAAACAATGCTATGTGGCAATAAAGACATTCTTAGGTTACTCTATTTTTGTAAGAGATTTCATAGATTCAAAAAAAATCCTATTACTTACTATTTTGACTCTTTGGTAAAATAACCCACCTTTTCATCTTTAGAATTCAGAGAACTGGTAAAACCACTGATACTAAACTAGTGATTATTTTCACGAATTGTCAAAATGCATTCATTCTCTATCTAGTAAAGACAAATAATGAAGAATTATATCTGTATTATTTATCTATTGCCATGTAACAAATTATGACAAAATTTAGGAGCTTAAAACAAACACTATCTCACCCAGTTTCTGAGGTCAAGAATTTCAGACCTTATTTGGGTAGTTCTGGCCAGGGTTTCTCCTGAGGTTGTAGTCAAGATTTTGGCCAAGGCTTGAGTTGTCTGAAAGCCTCACTGGGCTGGAGGATTCGCTTCAAAGCTGACTCACATGACTGCTGGAGGAAGGCAGGCTCCAGTTTCTTACAAAGGGAACCTCTCTGTAAATCTGACACATAGCAGCCAGGTTCCACCAGCATGAGTGACCCATGAGACAGGGAGTAAGAGAGGGCAATCAAAATGCCAAAAATGTCTCTTATAACCTAATCTCAGAAGTGACATACCATTACTTTTGCTCTATTCTATTGGTCACTCAGACCAATCCTGTTACAAGGTGGAGGTGATTATATGAGTGTGAATACCAGGAAGTGGGAATCACAGGGTGGGGGTCGGGGGTGGGGCATTTTAGAGGCTGCCTACTACAATACCTAACCTTAGGTATTGTTGGAAAAAACAAAACTCCATAAAATCTATCAATCTATGAAGTAAAAAACAATTTAAAAAATTCTATCTAGTACAATTATTAGCCCTAAAGTTTGTCACAGTAAACAAACTTAAGGCATTGACTTTGCACAAGAAGAAAAAAGTTGGTTGACTCCTTTGCATAAGTTTAATTTTATAATTTCATTAGGTCTCAAAAGCATTGAATCTTTCAGGTATTATTTGATTAAAATGATGTCTGTTTAGAGTTCTTCACACAGTCAGAAACGGGTTTCTTAGAATAAACATTTTATCAACTCTGGTTTGGTTTCTTGAAAAGGTTCAGAAGTTAATGTCAACAAGTAAAGATCCTTTGAAAGTAAGTGAGTTTCTCTAAGTTTTGGTCCAGTTTAAAGGCATAGGATCCTCTAATGTTGCCTTAACACTGAGCTATATTTGGGAAGTTGGCATACAGAGGGTCTGTCTTGGATTAGGTCTCAAAATACCTAAAGGATTTCCTTAAACAGGCCCAGGGTCAGATATAACAGGTGCATCACTTCTAATTTTGGAACCAGAAGCAGCCAGCTTAGAGTGAGGTTGTTCTACATTCATTCAGTAGGAGTTTAGATATTACTTTGAGTTTCTCTTTGAGTTTAAAAGGCAAGCTTTTAAACTCAAAAACAAGGGCGATCCATGTTTTAAGTAGTGGCAATACTCAGGAATTTTTTTTTTGAGCAGAATGAGAAGTATATGCAATGTAAATGTATTTTAAAAAGAAAAGCAACAGGTTTCACTTGAAGCTATATTTTTCTTTTCCTTTTTTTTTTTTTTTTTTTGAGACGGAGTTTCGCTCTTGTTGCCCAGGCTGGAATGCAATGTTGGGATCTCGGCTCACCGCAACCTCCGCCTTCCGGGTTCAAGCGATTCTCCCGCCTCAGCCTCCCGAGTAGCTGCGATTACAGGCATGTGCCACCACGCCCGGCTAATTTTGTATTTTTAGTAGAGACGGGGTTTCTCCATGTTGGTCAGGCTGGTCTCGAACTCCTGACCTCAGGTGACCGGCCTGCCTCGGCCTCCCAAAGTGCTGGGACTACAGGCGTGAGCCACCACGCCCGGCTGAAACTATACTTTTCTAAACCTGATTTCAAAGTGTTTCTTCGCTACAACAAGTAAATTTGAGGCAGGGACATTTTTTCATTTAGGTAACGATAACGTTTGTATTCTCTAAAAGCAGCATAATTTGAGATAGAATATTTAAACATTAAGAAATTAAAGACGCTCCAAGGAAAGGGAATACATGACTGATCGCTTGCACTGAAAATACTGGAAAGTGTCTAACGTAGTTTTTTAAAAATTTATGTCGTTGGACTCTCACCACCTGGCCTGCCTTGCCCCCATTCCAAAGTATTTGACTACATGTCTAAACCTATAGTAAAGCTCCCTTTTCTTCTCCCTCTCCTCCACCATAGCCTAAAAGACTGAATTAGTTCCTATGATTAACCATGTATTTAAATAAGGACACCAGATGTTGTTGTATTTTAGCAAAATAAAATGCCGGTGCAACAGAAGCATGGTGGATAAATTCTGGGTTCTAAAGCATAATCTGACTTTGTCAATACCCTGCCATTCAACGTCGGAGAGTGGGAAGTTGAGCTGAAGCCTCGAGCACTGGTGGAAGCCATGGCCAGTCCAGTCAGCATGTTATCAAGCAATTACAAGATGAATTTTTTAAGAAGGGGGGAAAAAAAACCCCTAACGTCTTCCGACAGTGACATGTCTCTGTGATGGGGTGCTCAGCTACAGTGACAGGGTGAACAAAAACGTCTTTGGCAAAGCCTTCATCTTGCCGTAGTACGTGAGCTGTACTTCTAATAGGAATCAGCAGTCCACGGTTGATTTATGGACAGAGTGTGTCGTCCCGCACCGTGCCAGTTCCCGGAGCCTCCGCCAATTAGCTCTATTTTCTGCTTAAGCCGTTAAAGCCACCTCCATGGAAACACCAGGGGAGCAGGCCGGGGGGAAGGGAGCAGACAGGTGCGCCCTCTGGAAAGAAATACACAAAGGGCCGACACTGCGCCGCCGTGTCCCTGGCAACTCCACGCCAGCCCGGCGCGCGCGTTTCACGCGGCGCAGCGGCAGGGTTGGCGGGTGGCGCACGCAGGTTGCCCCACGTCGGCCGGCAGAGCCCCTCGGCCTGCTCGCGGACGCGGCGCCAGTGCAGCGCGAAGCCGGCTCGGGGCGGTGGCGGCGGCGGCGGCGCCCGCGCTGTAGGGACTTGTAGTCCGCGCGCCTCCCGGGCACCTCCCCCGGGTAGGCCGGCCAGCGCGTCCCCGCCCGCCGTAAGTCGACTTCCTGCTGCTGCCAAGACTACACCTCCCGCCGTCCTCTCCGCTGTCGGGCCGAAAGCGAAAACAAATTCTGGGCTGCGAGGTGCTGTTCTCTCCCGGGCGCCCCCACCCGCTCCCCGCCCCTCCGGCGCCCTCCAGCGAGGTGGGGAAACGAAAGGCCGCCTCTTTCTTTTTTGGTTTCCTCGGCTCCCGGCGTGGGGAGTGCGCGGGGGCACAGGCCTCGCTTCACCTGAGCCGGCCCAGCGTGCGCGCCAGGGGCGGGGGTTTTCTCACTTCACACCGTTACGGACGAGGAAACTTGTGGGGGCGGCGACCCCCGGCCTGGGTCCTGAGTCAGGCAGCGAGGCCGTCGGGAAGTGACTACTCACTCTCGGGGTTTTCCTTAATCCCGCTCCCCCTGTTTGTCGTGGGCGCGTGTTCGCTCCGAGGAGGCGGCCGCGTGCGGACAGCCATGCATTAGGGAGGGCTCCCCTATGCGCCCGGAGAGCGCGGACCGCTGCTTCGGGCCGCCGCCGCCTGCCGCCGCTCGCGGAGCCCGAGCCCCAGCCCGAGCCGCCGCCTGCCCCAGGCCGGGGCGTCGAGCAGCCGGCGGCCTGGCCATGTGGGGCTAGCCCTCGCCGCGCCTGGCCTGCAGCAGGACCAGCAACATGGAGGCGGCCGTCGGCGTCCCCGACGGCGGGGACCAGGGCGGCGCGGGGCCCCGCGAGGACGCGACGCCCATGGACGCCTATCTGCGGAAACTGGGCTTGTATCGGAAACTGGTCGCCAAGGACGGGTCGTGCCTGTTCCGGGCCGTGGCGGAGCAGGTAATTGCGGGGGGGCGGTTCGAGGGGAGGCGGGTACGGCCGGGCGGGTCTGGGTGGGGAGGCAGCTGCGGTCTGTCCGGGCTGCCCACGGCCGGGGCTGCGCGTGCCCTGGCTGTCGTCACAGCGCCCCATTGTAACGCCGGAGTGGGACGCTGCTTTGCGTCTGAAAGGTGCAAATTGAAACTCGAAAGCCCGCAAATTAACGGGGTGTCTCTCTCCTGATGAAGAGGTAATGAGTTGAGGACAACTTGTGAGGCCTGCTCGGAGCTTGTACAGTTGATTTATTGCTGGGGACCTGGCGACATGATATTTTTCACTTTTGTTCCGCATTCACCTTCCTTCCCTTCGTTTGAGAAGCACCACGCTCACCCCATTCCAGTAAACCAAGTGTTCAGTAGAAGTGGTGGATCAAACTTTACTTGTGGAACGTATTTTGGTTTGCTGCTGGACTTTGGAATGTGGGGTAGGCAAGCTCGCCCATGTCACTTGAATCAAATGGGCAAACTGCCGTTTGAGAAAACCAACCTTTTACAAATATAGAATATTTTGAAGGATTTGTCTTGAGTAGGTTCCACCATTTATTATGCTCTGCTGGGCTGTGTAGGTATACTAAACAGAACTGACTTTTTAAAAGAAGCCTATTTTGATGTTGGTAGTAGAAAGGGTACGTGTAACTGGAGCTTTTCAAAACCATTTTCTAACACAGTTGCTCAGGAAGATTTTTCTGATTTTTTTTTTTAAGCGAGCTTATCCATGTTATATAACACTGTGTGCTGTAGGTGTGCAGTCACCAAAACCCATCCTATGTTGAAAAATAGCTGCCGAAGTAGCTGGATAAAAGTTTCTGCTCTGGTGTGTCTTTCAGACCTTTCACATGTGCTTTCCTTTGACCTAGGACCTGCTCCCCACACCCCATCGCACACCCCTCCCTACCCGCCTCTGGGGTTTTTATGATGTTTCTGTTTTCTTTTCCCTCACCTTTTTTGAATGCTAAATAACTTTTAAAATTTCTATTTGTGAGTAAATGTTTTACTTAACATCTGGAGGCCAGTCTCTTCTCATTTTTAAACATTAAAAGGCAAGCCATTTATTTACCGTAGGTAGCGTAAAATCTTTCTTTAAAACAAGAAATTGATTTAACGGACACAAACCGTTGCTTTATGTTGCGGACATTGTCATTGAAGAATTCTTCCAAAAGCTCCCCAAACCAGGCTCTGTCCGTTTCTCATTTTCAATGTTGCTGTGGGGTATGTTCACACCCACCCACTCCCTCCAGTCCTTATTGTTAGTAGGTAAATAGTCTGCCCCATTTGTGAATTTTCTGAATCTCTGTCTGTCCTGCTTCCTTGGACTCCTCAGCACCTCCAGAAGCCTAGGGAAGAGGTGGAAGTGAATTCAGCCCATATTTATAACGTACTGTTAGACCTAGCAGAGTTTGGTAAGCAAGGAGGTAGAAATAAATGGCGGTAAGGGAAGCTTGGAGCTTACTTGGATTTGAGTTATCTGAGTCCTAGTTTTTATATTGAAGCAGAAAGGTGTGCCTGATTTCCGTAGTGCATACCATAGATACTTGGTGGCCTTGATTATACAGAAGCCTCTTTTATTGTAGTGACATCTCTGTTTTTAAGTAGAAAAGGGGCAAGAGCTAGTTTACATTAAGAAGTCTTTGTTACATCAGGTAACACGTTTTATTGTATTTTGTAATGGGGTTTAGGTTAGGCATAAGGGACTACCCTTCCCAGTTACGTGACTCAGTTTTAGTCTGATGAGCTTAGCTGAAGACCTTGAACTTTGGGGGAAGTTCAGTTATTCAGTAGACTACAGGTATAGCCATCATCGCCAAAGGCAAAGTGTGTATGTGTGGGAAAAAGGAAGTAATACCAACGTCAGGCTTCCCTTTTAAAATGTATACCAATGATTTATATTTTTTGCCAACAATTTCTCTTATAAAATCACAAATATTCATCATTTCTAAGAAGGAATCAAAGTAAATAATCTAAGTGGCAGTTTTTAAAGACGGGGAGGAGACTCGAGTTAGGATTTTGGTCTTTCTCTCCAAATTATCTGATTTAGATAGGCCATTTCCTTTTTACACTTGTGGATTTGGGCCTGCCGGAGGCCTGACCTGAATCAGCTCCACAGCCATGGAGCTAAAAATAGGGCAGTCTTAGAGGACTTGCTAAAACATTGTCTCAGCCTTTCCCAGTGTTTATCACTATCTTGTCCCAAGTAAAAATGGGAAAGCCTTCTAGTTTGCTTTCATGTATATATTAATTTGCAGAGATATTTGTCAGACTACTTTAATTCTTCCGGTGTGTTCTCAACCTTGCACAATAATTTACATTTTAGAAAGTTGTCATTTAACCTTGCTTTTCTTGCAGTGCTTGACTTTGTGAATTACCAGCACTCTCACACTTTATGGAAGTTGCTAAGAGTTTTGCTTCTGAGCAACAGGTTCAGATAGATTGTATGTGCCAAAATCTTTGTTAAAAGAGAAGAACCAGTAGATATGCCTACCATTGTTTTTGATTGAAAATAAGCTTTACTAACTTATGTTTGCCACCTGTTGCTAGGTAAATGGCTTTAAGACTAGCTCCACTTTGCTAATGGCAGAGGAAAGCCCTATCAGATGACACTGGTTTATTCATACGAATAATACCTTGATTTATAATAGTGTCTAACATAGCTTCTGTGAAAGAAGTGTTGCTAAATGTCATTTGTTGAATTGGCAAAAAAATTCTGTGGTGGCTGTTTTTACATATAGATAGTCCTTTTTGGTCACATACTCTTAGAATATATAAGAATACAGTTTAATAGTGTCCAAGAACAGCAGAGAAGGTAGAATCAGTTAAACTGAAAACCAGTTATTACACTGAAAGCAAACTAATTGCTAACCTCAACAGGTGCATTTTCAGTGTATCTCAGCGTAATAGGACATACTAGACGTCCAGGCAGTTGTGCCAGTTCTGTGGGTATAAATGAGCCTTGGTTGTTATCCAAGAGAGCTGTAGAATGCACAGCTGGAGCCTCCCTTTTCCCAAATTCTCTACTCATGCTAAACATAAAGGGAGAACCACTCAATTGGATCTGTAATTTTTTTTTTTTTTTGAGACAGAGTCTCACTCTGTCACTCAGGCTGGAGTGTCCTGGCACGATCTCGGCTCACTGCAACCTCTGCCTCCTGGTTTCAAGCGATTCTCCTGCCTCAGCCTCCCAAGTAGCTGGGACTACAGGCATGTACCACCACACCTGGCTAATTTTTTTTTTGTATTTTTAGTAGAGATGGGGTTTCACCATGTTGACCAGGCTAGTCTCAAACTCCTGACCTCAGGGGACCCACCCTCCTCGGCCTCCCAAAGTGCTGGGATTACAGGCATGAGCCACCGTGCCTGGCCAGGATCTGTAACTTTTAAAGCTACTTTCTATTAATATAAATTCTCAAGAGGCCTTGATGGTCGTTTGAAATGTGTTATTTTAAGTGTGTCTGAGTTTTTTTTTTGTTTTTTTTTTAAACCATAACCCTTTAGGGTACAGGAATATCTTTATTTGAGATACCCAGTAATAGAAAAGAATTTTAATCTCCTTTAAGCATGTTAAATAATTGGGAGCTAGGGCTGGGCGTGGTGGCTCATGCCTGTAATTTCAGCACTTTGAGAGGCCCAGGCGGGCAGATCACCTGAGGTCAGGAGTTTGAGACCACCCTGGCCAACATGGTGAAACCCTGTCTCTACTAAAAATACAAAAATTAGCCGGACATGGCAGCTCCTGTAGGCCAGCTACTCGGGAGGCTGAGGCAGGAGAATCGCTTGAACTTGTGAGGCGGAGGTTGCGATGAGCTGAGATTGCACCACTGCACTCCACCCTGGGCGGACAGAGTTAGACTCTGTCTCAGGAGGGAGAAAAGAATTGGGAACTAGCTAGAAGGAAGCATTGGATAAGAAATAGTTGTTTCAGGCTGGGCACGGTGGCTCATGCCTGTAATCCCAGCACATTGGGAGGCTGAGGTGGGTGGATCACGAGGTCAGGAGTTTGAGACCAGCCTAGCCAAGATGGTGAAACCCTGTCTCTACTAAAAATACAAAAATTAGCCAAGCGCGGTGGTAGTTGCCTGTAATCCCAGCTACTCAGGAGGCTGAGGCAGGAAAATCGCTTGAACCTGGGAGGTGAAGGTTGCAGAGAGCCAAGGTTGCACCACTGCACTCTAGCCTGGGTGACAGAGCAGGACTCCGTCTCAAAAAAAAAAAAAAAAAAGAAATAGTTGTTTCAATTCACAGTTTTAGAATTTTGGTAAAAGACCACATGCCAGTAAGTTATCTTTTTGCTGAACTGGTTGTTTAATAGAAGAAAATGAAAACTGCAGAGTGAGAGGATCTGGATCATACTTTGGAGGTTGATGCTTTACAATTTAGGGCATAAAAACAAACCCCAAACCTCTTGGGATGACATCACACAACATTTTTGCACCCCCTATGCTGCCTACTTGGATGTTCTTTCTTGTCTTGTAAGCTTGATCACCAAGGAAGGAATGAGTGCCTTAATTTTTCTGAAACCATAGTGGACTTAAATTTTTACATAGAGCCTCTAAGTGGATTCAGAATTAATGGGTAAAATAAATCGGCCTCTTACAGGCTGAAAGCCTCAAAATACATTCCTACTGAAGTTGCCAGTTTGTCTTTTTCAATATGTGTAGGATGAGGTTGAGCATGGCGTAGCATGGGTTTTGTTAGCTCTTCTTTGTGAAGAGTAAAGTTATTGTGGAGGGATGGCCAAGGGAAGAGAGTGTCCTAAATTTACAAAAATGTCCTAAAGGAGAAAGGCTAATAAATTCTTTACAAATTTGGCTTAAGAAGTAGTATTGTTTGTATATGTCCTGTTTTCGCTGTGCTTAGTTAGAAGAAGAGATAGGAATGAGTAAAGATATCGAAATTATAGAAAGGGAAATGGAGAAAGACTGATAATCTATTGGTTGTCAGATTATTTTGGGTGTAAAAGAAGACATTAGGTTGTAACTTTTAACTAAATGCTTAATAGCGTGTTTGTTGCCTTTTTTTTTTAGGTATTGCACTCTCAGTCTCGCCATGTTGAAGTCAGAATGGCCTGTATTCACTATCTTCGAGAGAACAGAGAGAAATTTGAAGCGGTAACTTGTAATTTCAAACATGTAATGGTGTCTTGACTTGGTTTTACATTTTGACTTTTAGAAGTGTTCTAGTAGAATGTCACAGGCTGGATCTTAATGCAGATTACGAAAATAACACTTATTAAAAAAACTTCTCTATTGAACTTAATCTAGTTATATTCAGTTACATTGTTTTCTAGGCTATTTTATGTTTTGCATTTATTTGGACATTTAGAAAGCTACTATGATGGATAAGACACTGAGCTGTGGGGGATGGAAAGATGACCTGGACAAGGCCCTTGCATACTAAAAGTGGGCTTTGTCTGACGTGGTCAGGGAATTGGGGGTGTTGTGATTAATAGTGGTTTCTGTGATGGGTAACTCCCTATAAATTAAAAAAAAAGAAAATTCAGGCTGTGCATGGTGGCTCATGCCTGTAATCCCAGTACTTTGGGAGGTGAAGAGTTCAAGACCAGCTTGGCCAACATGGCGAAACCTTGGGTCTACCAAAAATAGTGGCATGGTGGCACACGCTTGAGTCCCAGCTACTCTTTGAGTCTGAGGCATGAGGATTGCTTGCACCCAGGAGGCAGAGGTTGCAGTGAGCCGAGTTGTGTCGCCGCACCATAGCCTGGGTGACAGAGTGAGACTCTGTCTCAAAAAAAAAAAAAAAAAAAAAAAAAATTCAGACTTGCAGTATAAAAAATATGCTGAGTGTAAGTAATGCTGAACCCTTAATTTTATCAGAAGGCATTTATAGGTTTTTAATTTTCAGGGTTCAGTGTGAACTCACATATCAGAACACTATAATTATGTAAGTAGTGATTAATAGTTAATAAAATGTTGTATAACAGCTTAATATAATTTTCTCAGTAGTATGTGAAATAAGATGCCACAGTGACCTGTTTTCATTTTACATTCAAAGTCTTATAGGATTTATTACTTACTGGTTTTAAGACCTAGAATTATGTAATCTGACAACTTTGGGTGTTATTTCCCCTAGTTGACTGGTAGAGAATGTTGATATAATACTTTGCAAATGATAGGCTTGAAACCTTGTTTTATTAAAAAAAACCTGGTAACGCAGAGGCTAGATAAGAGAGTGCAAAGGTGTGGTAGAGAGAAGGGAAGTGGGGAGGTGGAATGGTCTTTAAATTAATTCTTATTAATCATTGGCCCCAGAGGGTAAAACTGTGTTGATAATAATGGACATTGCTAACATTGGTTGAGGTGCTTACTATGTGCCAGGCATTAAGTGCTTTGCATATATTTTTTTTAGATTTTTTTTTTTCGAGATGGAGTCTCACTCTGTCGCCCAGGCTGGAGTGCAGTGGCACCATCTTGGCTCACTGCAAGCTCTGCCTCCTGGGTTCATGCCATTCTCTTGCCTCAGCCTCCAGTGTAGCTGGGTCTACAGGTGCCCGCTGCCATCACACCAGGCTAATTTTTTGTATTTTTAGTAGAGATGGGGTTTCACCATGTTAGCCAGGATGGTTTCAATCTCCTGACCTCGTGATCTGTCCGCCCTGGCCTCCCAAAGTGCTGGGATTACAGGCGTGAGCCACCGTGCCTGGCCTTAGTCCATATAATTTTATGAGGTATGATCAGAGGTTGAAAGTTCCATGGGGAAAAGTTTCACTTTCGTTTTATGAACCTTCAAGCAGTTTCAGTTGTCCAGAATTGGAAAGAGATGTTGTAGAAAGGATTATGCCTTATTACTGGCATTGTTCAGCCATGGCATAGATGGATGCTTTCTGCTCAGAAAGGAGACTCTCAGAGAGGATGCAGGCTTGTGTCAGAATTCTGCAGTCTCTTGTAACTTTAAATGGTTCTGTGTTTTTTTTTTTTCCTTAGACCTATACTCATCTAATACAGAACAGTAGCCCTTTATTGGTGGGCTCTTCAATATATATGGCTCTTTTATTATAAATATCTTTTGAAATTTAAGATATTTTTGGCAATTTGACATTATATAATCTATGAAAGAATCTCAATCTTAAAATCCAAGGGTGCTTAAAAGATTCTTATAGACTAGGGAGTATACTTTAATGTCGTTAAGTATATCACTTTGCTAAATCAACTAGGACTGTAATTTAAACGCAATTGAATTTGGTGGTTAAACTAATGACTTTTACAGATTTCTCAAATGAGTGCGATTGCTGTGAAAGAAACATAAAAAAGGTTGTGTTATTACACAGCTTGAATAAACTGTTTTTATGTCAAAGTAACAATGAAGCAATGAAGCAAGCTGTATTAGAAAAATTTTGTTGATGCTTCAAAATATTTTTAGCCTTACTAGTTCTCATTGCTCTTTCTAGTATCACCTGAGAGACAATGAGTACTCTTATCTGTATTATTAAGCTATACTATTTCTTAGCTAGTAAGTCAGTCTTTGTTTTATTCCCTTCTACACACTGGTCACTACCAAGTTAAAGCACTGCTTTCATCATATAATTTCACAGTTCAGAATGTCACCTGAAGTGGCCTTGAATGGCCTTTCTCATCTAGCCTTTAAGTCCTGCCTGGGCTCAAGGCCCTCTGTAAACAGGCCCCCCTTTGGGTTCTTCTCCCACTCCGTTCCACAACAGGTTGTCCTGCTCCAGCTGGCCAGATTGCTTGTCTTCCCAACACAGTGTTCCTCTTCCTCCTCAGCCACATTGGCCCTCTCTGTAGAGTATCAGCTGCCTGTTGCCATCCAGATCCTGTCCAGCATTCATCTTGAGTCACTCTTCTTTCAGGAAACCTTTCCTGACAAAATTTCCTTCTTTAAATTCTTTTGTATGTTTATAGTCTTTAATGATTGCTATATGTTTTCATAATTAGATTATGTACATATTTTTAAATACTGAGGTATTTTAGGTTTATGTACAAACTCATTAATTCACAGTGAATGTTGTTTACACAGCGAAGCGGTTAACTGTTTTGGCATATATGTTAGGTGACATTTCTAATAGATTTATTTTTTGCAGTTTATAGAAGGATCATTTGAAGAATATTTAAAGCGTTTGGAAAATCCACAGGTATGTCACAGTCTTCTAGTATATTTATATTTTTATATATCCAAATAATGTATTTAAAATTCATTAAAATAGAAGATTACTATTACAGTGTATTGAGGAGATGCAGTGACGATGTATCCTATTTCCTTATAAATGTTTCCTACACATTTTATGCAGCACTTAAGTTGGAACTGTATATTAGAGGTTGCCTCTATAAAATAGCACAATAGAGTTGTGCTATTTTATCTTTGCTATAATGGCATGTAAATGTAGTATAAAAAGCTGAAATAATACTGGAGTGATGATTTTCAGAATGCTGTGTTGGTGTGTGTATGGAACTTAGACAGGGTGAAGTTTGATATCTTTTTTTTTTTTTTTTTGAGATGGAATTTAACTCTATTGCCAGGCTGGAGTGCATGGCATGATCTCGGCTCAGTGCAGTCTCTGCCTCCTGGGTTCAAGCGATTCACCTCCCGAGTATCTGGGACTACAGGCGTGCACCACCATGTCCAGCTAATTTTTTAATTTTTAGTAGAGATGGGGTTTCACCATATTGGCCAGGATGGTCTCAATCTCTTGACCTTGTGATCCGCCTGCCTCGGCCTCCCAAAGTACTGGGGTTACAGGTGTGAGCCACCACACCCGGCCTGCAGAGTTTTTCTTCCTAGGCAACTGAGAAGGCAGAGTTCTTTCATGCAGGTTCCTATTTCCATGATCATCTCGTGAAGAGGAAGAGACTGTTGAGACAGAAACGGATAGCACTTACTCACCAACTCCTGCTGCTATACTTTTTCAGTCATGTTGATGTTAAAAGGATTTTTCTTAATTTTTTTCTGTTTACAAAACTAATGTTCTCACTGTAAAAATCCAAGTATCTTGGAATGCCATTTAGAATGTTAAGGTAAAAATAACATTGGCAAAGAAAAAAGCTAAGAAGAGTTAAGGAGTAAAGGGAATGTAATATAGGAACCAAGGGTGTTTGGTCGATGACTGATGTATCCATTTGGTTGCCTAACACTAATTTGAGTGCTTGTTATGGGCCAAGAATTCCTAGTTACCCTGGGGATGCAGAGATAATGTAGATAACAAAAAAGTTTCCCTATCATAGGAAAGAAGGTCAATACAAGCTAGAAAAGGAGATTTGTCACAAGAGGTATATAGCTGTGATGCTGTAGGCATTCAAAGTGTTATTTCTAGCTGGGTAGACAAAGCAACACTGGGAGAGTGAGTTTGTATTTGAAGTCTGAGTGGATTCTAAATAGGAAATGCCTGGGCTGAAGGGCGTTCCAGGCAGTGAAAACTGTGAGCAAAGCAGATTCAGAAAACAGTTCCAATTGTGTGGAGCATTGAGTATGTGAAGATAAGAAGTCGTGAGAAAGGAGTTGGAAGGCAGGTTGGGGCCAGACTGGGAGAGCCTTCAGTGTTAGGGTCAGTGGTTTGGAGCTTATGCTTTAGACCCGTGTTTCTCAAAGTGTGATCTGTAGGTTATCTGTATCAAAATCACTTGATGTGCATGTGAAAATGCAGATTCCCTGGCCCCTATTCCATACCTGAATCAGGGCCTCTGGGCCTGGGGCCTAGGCATCAGGCATTGGGAAGCCATATAAAGTTTTTGGGGCAGGAAGTCAGAGTAGTGGTTATCCTATCTAAAATTGTAATTCTCAGCTTCCAGCACATTCCCTGTACCCCTCTCTGCTTTATTTTTCTCTGTAGTGCTTATACCATTTAATGTACTGTGTATTTTGTTTGTCGTCTTCCTACTTGAATTAAGCTCCATGAACACAGAGTTCTGTATGTTTTATTTACTGCTGTGTTCCAGAG
This sequence comes from Pongo pygmaeus, assembly GCF_028885625.2. Classification (NCBI taxonomy): domain Eukaryota; kingdom Metazoa; phylum Chordata; class Mammalia; order Primates; family Hominidae; genus Pongo; species Pongo pygmaeus. Next base: position 158,033,801 of record NC_072376.2, on the reverse strand, counting down.
CTGAGGGATTTTGTTGACTGAAGGGTTGGATGGCATCTTCTGACAGTTGTTTCTTTTTTGTTACTAACAACAAATATTTATAAATCTTCATTCTTGTTTTTTGCTTTCCTGGGCTGGGCACAATGGCTCGTGCCTGTAATCCCAACACTATAGGAGGCAGAGGCGGGAGGATCACTTGAGGTCAGGAGTTCAAGATGGTGAAACCCTGTCTCTACCAAAAATACAAAAAAATTAGCCAGTCGTGGTGGTGTGCACCTGTAGTCCCAGCTATTCGGGAGGCCAAGGCAGGAGAATCGCTTGAACCTGGGACGCAGAGGTTGCAGTGAGCTGAGATCGTGCCACTGCACTCCAGCCTGGGCAACAGGGTGAGACTCCATCTCAAAAAATAAATATATTTTTTTGCCTTCCTGATATATGGCTGTATAAAATGGAAACAAACCATTTGGCAGATAGTTGATGGATAAACTCAGTTGCTTCATCCAGTTCTCAGAGAAAGCATCTTTATCCTCTTAAAATAATGAGTAATAGTGGAGCATTTTGAAAGGTACTTCAAACTTGTGCGAGAATATGTTTTCGTCAGCTTTGAGGTAAAATTGACATACAATGAAATTCATCACTTATAAATATACATTTTGATGAGATTTGACAAGTGTATATGCTTATGTAACCACCACAGCAAACATCATAAAGGACATTTCCATCACTCCAAAAAGTTTCCTTTTGCCTTTTTGCAGTTAATCCTCTTCCCCCATCCCCTGGGACCTGGCAAGCACTGATTTGCTTTCTAAGTTTTGCTGTTTCTAGATGCATATAAGTGGAATGATAGAGTTTGTAGTCTTATGTGTTTGGCTTCTTTCACTTAGCCTATTGGAAACACTAAAATTCATTCATGCGTTTAGCAGTAGTTCCTTTTTATTTAAGAAGAATAATCTGTGTATGTATCTATCACAACCTGTGTATACATTTACCAGCTGATTGATATTTAAGTTCTTTACAGTTCTGGGTTGTTAAAATTGAGGCTGCTGTGAACAATTGCTTATAAATCTTTCTGTGGACATGTGTTTTCTTTTTTCTTGGATTAATACCTTAGAGCAAAATTGCTTGGTCATCTGGTAAATATATTTTTAAGAGAAACTGCCAAACTTTTCAAAGTGACTGTACCGTTTTGCTTTCTCATCAGCAATATTATGAGAATTTCAGTTTCTCCACATATTTGCCAGCACTCTTTGTGATTTAACTTGAATTTCTCTAATGATGTTGAGCATCTTTTCATGTGCTTTTGTCATCTATCTAATTTTGTTGGTGAAATGTCTGTTCATAGGTTTTTGCCCATTTTTTAATTGCTGTTGTTCTTACTGAATTTTACTAGTCCTTTATACTGGATGTAAGTCCTGTATTGGATATATGTTCTACAAATACATTCTTCTGGTTTGTATTTTGGCTTTCCATTTTCTTTTCTTTTTTTTAAAATTTTTTATTTTATTTATTTATTTTTTTTTTTGAGGCAGAGTTTGGCTCTGTTGCCCAGGCTGGAGTGCAGTGGCATGATCTCAGCTCACTGAAACCTCTGCCTCCCGAGTTCAAGTGATTCCCCTGCCTCAGCCTCCGGAATAGTTGGGATTACAAGCTTGGCTTTTCATTTTCTTAACAATGTCTTTTGAGGAACAAGAGCTTAATACTGATAACTAAGAACATTTGTTATGTAATTTTGATATAGTATGGTTAATTAGTTAAAACATATTTTGAAGGAATTCTTTTTACAAGAAGGATGTATGTCACACATCATAAAAAAATGCTGATTAAGTAAAATTACACTGTTAAGGTGGAAGACAGTGGTAGTAGAATATCTTTTTTTTTTTTAAATAATTTAATACTGACACTGCTTGGGGAAGATTTTAGATATCCATTGTTTACCTAACCAGACTACAAAGGAGTTTATTCTGAAGATTACGTATCAAAAAATACATTATTCTCATGTAGCATTTTGTTGAGACGGATAGAATTTTTCATTTTTTTTTTTTTTTAGAGATGGAGTTTCACTCTTAATACCCAGGCTGGAGTGCAATGGTGTAATCTCAGCTCACTGCAACCTCTGCTTCCTGGGTTCAAGCAATTCTCCTGTCTCAGCCTCCTGAGTAGCTGGGATTACAGGCACCCGCCACCACGCCTGGCTAATTTTTGTATTTTTTAGTAGAGATGGGGTTTCACCATGTTGGCCAGAGTGGTCCTGAACTCCTGACCTCAGGTAATCCACCCTCCTTGGCCTCCCAAAGTGCTGGGATTACAGGCGTGAGCCACCATGTCCGGCAGAATTTTTCATTTTTTAAAGTGATGTAATATTTCTTGAATAAAAATTAGAAATGTAGCTCGTGTGCTTGATCTAAACAGACTCATATCAGTGAACGGTTTCCTCTACACCAGAGGGTATCACTTCTAGCAGTTTGTGAGAAGCCATGATTGTTAGGCTGAGGCTTATTTTAAGAGATCTATTTTAATATATGGCACCTATTTCATTTTGAAAATCAGAGCTAACTTTTAAGAACTATTGAAAAGTCTCTGAGGGAAAAGATTGTGCTGGTCTAAGATCAAAATATTGTTTAAAATATTTTCCTTATTTCAGTTTTTCTTTTCTTTCGAGGAGTAAGTGGCAGCATTCATTTACCAAAGCTCATTGTTTTTGGTGACTTAATGTATTAAGTCTTTACTGACTTCACAGTACTACAGGAAAATATTCTTATGGTAAAAGTTTTAAAATATAGATGTATTATAGAATGAAGAGTGAAAATTCTTCATTTTTCCTCATATTAATTTCCCTGTCTCTCTTGTCAATTTAGGATGTATCCTCCCCATCCCCTTTCTATGTGTGCACATGTACCAATATATGTGCCTTTCTGTTTTTCACAAATAGGATTATTTTCCCATGATTTACTTTTAAAACTTAATCTTGAGTGATTTTTCTAGGTCATTTCATGTGGTTATACCTCATTCTTTTCAATGAATGCATGATATTCCATAGTGTGGATGAAACATGAATTATTTTTTATTTTTAGTTTTTTGAGACATAGTTTCGCCCTTGTCGCCCAGGCTGGAGTGCAGAGGCGCGATCTCGGCTCACTCAACCCCTGCCTCCCAGGTTCAAGTGGTTCTCCTCCCTCAGCCCCCGAGTAGCTGGGATTACAGGCATGAGCCACCAGGCCTGACTAATGTTTTGTATTTTTAGTAGAGACGGGGTTTCACCATGTTGGTCAGGCTGGTCTTGAACTCCCGACCTTGTGATCCGCCTGTCTCGGCCTCCCAAAGTGTTGGGATTACAGGCGTGAGCCACCACACCCTGCCTGAAACATGAATTATTTTACTATTCTGTAGGAATCTTAGGGACTTTTTTTTCCTGCTTCTTTTTTTTTTTAACACTGTTACAAATAATTCCCAGTGACATCATTATTTTACATACACTTTTGTAGACATGAAATATTTCTTTATGATAGATTTATAGAAGTTGAATTGCTGGGTCAAAGGGTACATGGGACATTTTAAATTTTGAAATATACTGGCCATTTGCCTTTCAGAAAGGCTTTAAGTGACTTTTCTAAGGAGTGTAGAATTTCCCTTGTTTTCAAAACAATTGCTAGGACACTGCTCTCTTTTGTACCTTCATTTACCCTGAAGATAAGAGACCTTCTGCCCTTTTTTATACTTCCCAATTTTCTGCTTCTATTCAATATTTCTTTTTTTTTTTTTTTTTTGTTTGAGATGGAGTTTTGCTCTTGTTGCCCAGGCTGGAGTGCAATGGTGCAATCTTGGCTCACTGCAACCTCCGCTTCCTGAGTTCAAGCAATTCTCCTGCCTCAGCCTCTCGAGTAGCTGGGACTATAGGCATGGGCCACCACACCCGGCTAATTTTGTATTTTTAGTAGAGATGGGGTTTCTCCATGTTGGTCAGACTGGTCTCGAACTCCTGACCTCAGGTGATCCGCCCTCCTCGGCCTGCCAAAGTGCTGGGATTACAGGCGTGAGCCACTGCGCCCGGCTGCCTCTATTCAGTATTTCATTTCTCAAGCTTAAGCCACGTGCCAGGTGCTCTCCTGAGGGCTAGGCTGGAGGATAGCCCTTGCTTTCAATACGTTCTCAACTTGGGCCAGGCGCAGTGGCTCACGCCTGTAATCCCAGCACTTTGGGAGGCTGAGGCGGGTGGATCACCTGAGGTCGGTAGTCGAGACCAGCCTGACCAACATGGAGAAACCCCGTCTCTACTAAAAATACCAAATTAGCCGGGCGTGGTGGCACATGCCTGTAATCCTAGCTACTTGGGAGGCTGAGGCAGGAGAATCGCTTGAACCTCGGAGGCGGAGGTTGCGGTGAGCCGAGATCACGCCACTGCACTCCAGCCTGAGCAACAAGAGCAAAACTCCATCTCAAAAAAAAAAAAAGTCTCAACTTACAGATGCCATGCTGTGGTCTTGCCACACCAATAGGAACTGTCTTTTCACCCTGTTAGTATTTTTGTGTGTGTTGTGTGTGTGGGAGAGACTTGGACTGCATTTTACCACGTATTGTGGTCTGTTTTATATACACGTTTTTATAATATTCACAATACTAATAATAATGAGCTTTAAGAACTCATTACGTATGCTGTATAAAGGTATGTATAGAAATACAAAGTGGAATCTAAAAAGTGTGAGACACTTACATGCCACCTTTTTTTCTTCAATACAGGAATGGGTAGGACAAGTGGAAATAAGTGCCCTTTCTCTTATGTACAGGTAAACACTGTAATAACATAAGTAAAAGAAAATGAAACCAGTGGGAAATTATATTCCATTATGTTAAAAATGTTAAAATAGCAAAGCTCTTTTATACTTTAGTTATGAAGCATCTTTTCTAAGTTTTTTTTAATTGCATCAATTAGATTTTGACATTTAGATATGGCAGTGTTTAGAAATTTTAATTTTCAAAATACTTTGGAAAAGGGTACAGAAATTTTTCCCGTCTATGTTCTGTAAGATATCACTTATCAACCTTATAGAGAAATGATTTTCTACTTTCTCAGGGTCAGTGGCATTGAATGGCCGCTGGAATCGTACTAAAATACCATGTTACAAATTGAGTATTCCTTATCTGAAATGGTTGAGTCCAGAAGTTTTCGGATTTCGATTTTTTTTTTAAATTTTGGAATATTTACATTATACTTACCCAGTTGAGCATCCCTAATTTGAAAATCTGAAATCCAAAATGCTCCAATGAGCATTTCCTTTGAGTGTCATGTTGGTGCTCAAAAAGTTTTAGATTTTGGAACATTTGGGATTTTGGCTTTTTAGATTTGGAATGCTCAACCTGTATTCAATTTTGCTACTTTTGCCTAGTAGAGGAGCAGGTAAATACTTTGTTTTTTCTTTTCAGAATGTTGTTTAAATTTCATCTTCAAAATTTCTTTGATTTTTGAAGTGTCCCTTTAGAATTATATCTGAAATTTAATATATATACAAATTATATTTGAAATTTTACATGTTAAAAAAGTTACTTTTATATAGATATTTTACAACTTAGTTATCTCATTATTGTCTTTCGTATCTCCAGTGGTTGGGACAGTGCCTGGCACGTATTAGGCCCTTGATGAATGAATGAATGATTAAATTCAAATTCATGAAGTATAGTCCATTTAAAATAATTTCTAATTGTTATTTTCAGGAAAGATTTTATAATTTATCGGGAACCAAATGTTTCTCCTTCACAAGTAACTGAAAATAATTTTCCTGAAAAGGTAAGAATTTTCCAGAGTGTTCTAAAGTATTTAAGTAAAAGAACCACTTAGTTGCTACCATGACCTCATAAGCTATAATTTTAAATGATTTTTTGAAATATTTCTATATTAAGGTTATGGTATTCTGATTTCTTAAAAGTTCCTGTAGCTGGGCACGGTGGCTCATGCCTGTAATCCCAGCACTTTGGGAGGCCAAGGCAGGCAGATCACTTGAGGTTGGGAATTTGAGACCAGCCTGACCAACATGGAGAAACCCCGTCTCTATTGAAAAAATACAAAATTAGCCGGGCGTGGTGGCACATGCCTGTAATCCCAGCTACTAGGGAGGCTGAGGCAGGAGAATTGCTTGAACCTGGGAGGTGGAGGTTGCAGTGAGTCGAGATCACACCATTGCACTTCAGCCTGGGAAACAAGAGCGAAACTCCGTCTTAAAAAAAAAAAAAAAAAGGTTCCTATTAATTGTCACTTAGTCATATTATTTTGTATTTTTTTTGCTCCCACAAATTACTGTATTTAACCCTTTTATAACATTTTAGTAGAAACACTGAAAAGAATTGAGACATTAATACATATGATGAACTAGACTATTATAGTTTTTTATCAATATAAACATTAGTAAAAAAAAAATAACTTGTGAAAATAGGTTCTGCCATTACATCCAGGAATACTTAGTAATCATATATATTTCCCTAGTGTAAATTTTACTCACAAGGGTGTTGTTGCATTATCTGTCATAAAGCAGAAGCAACTGAAAAATTTTGTGAAGCCTAGAAAGAAAGATCAACTGACTTATTATAAGATAATTTTTGTCTTAAGTAGCTATTTTGGAGTCATGATGGCCAAATTGAAGTGGCTTGTGTTCCACCATGCTGGTGGTGGTAAGTTAGAGGGGAATTGAGTGAAATACTACTGTTATAAGGGTTTTGGGGTTTCTGGGACTTTCTAAGGGATCTGGCTTTTTCAAAACAAGTTTTGAAATATATTGTTATATTCTAAACAAAATCAATGTGCATTTTTCTTTGTATAAGTGATGATTTAGAAAATCATCACTTATACAAAGAAATTTATCTTTGATTTTGCTTGTTAGAAAATTTTGCTTGTTAGAGGTTAGCATTAATAAGGTTTTGAAATATTTTCTTACAGTGTCTTGTTCTTTAAGTAGTTGAAAGCATGTTTTCATATATTAATTTTTTGTGATCCTATAAACATTTCCAGAAATCATTTTAATTTTTTGATTTAATGTTTATATAACATTTCAGCATATGGATGTACTGTATCTTGACAACATTGAAGCTTTAGGTTACTCCTAAAATACTCACTGTCTGTTTGGAAATGATCTAGTAATTCAGAGGCATTGGAGACATACATTGCTATGTAAATGTTATATATATGAGGGGCTGAAATGTTTCTTTTATTTTTCTCTTTCAGGTGTTACTGTGTTTTTCAAATGGAAATCATTATGATATTGTGTATCCCATAAAGTATAAAGAAAGCTCTGCTATGTGTCAGTGTAAGTATCACCTTGTGTTTATATGGGAAACTATATTCCTAAACTTATACAGTCTTTTTGTTTTTTGTTTTTTGTTTTTTTTTTGAGACGGAGTCTTGCTCTGTCTCCCAGGCTGGAGTGCAGTGGCGTGATCTCTGCTAACTGCAAGCTCCGCCACCCGGGTTCACGCCACTCTCCTGCCTCGGCCTCCCAAGTAGCTGGGACTACAGGCACCTGCCACCACGCCAGGCTAATTTTTTTGTATTTTTAATAGAGACGAGGTTTCAGCGTGTTAGCCACGGTGGTCTCGATCTCCTGACCTCGTGATCCGCCCGCCTCAGCCTCCGAAAGTGCTGGGATTACAGGCATGAGCTACCGCACCTGGTCTTATACAGTCTTAATGTAAACAAATCAGAGCAAATAATTCTATTCTGTTATAATATAAAAGATATGTCCAAGAACCTTAAATTACCAAGTGTATTAATATTATAATAAAAACTTGTTGCAATAGGAGGAAAGGTAGCTGGGCATGGTGGCGCATGCCTGTGGTCCCAACTACTTGGGAGGCTGAGGTGGGAGGATCACTTGAGCCAAGGAAGTCAAGGCTGCAGTGAGCTATGACTGTGCCACTACACTCCAGCTTGGGCAACAGAGTGAGACCTTGTTTCAAACTCAAGCAAAACAAAACAGAAATTGGAGGAAAGGGAGCTTGTGGCTAGAGTTTGACTTGTAAATACCAACTTTTTTTTCCTGCAATAATTTTGGTAATAAAGATTTATATGCATTTCAAAAACTGTTAGTGTATAGCTTGAAAATCCAAATGACTGAGCAAATCAAACATTTGATTGTATTTGGCTCCAGAGCAGCATTTTGAACCTTTGTGCTATTGATACTTTGGGCCAGATAATCCTCTGTTGTAGGCTCTCTTGTGAACTTTAGAATGTTAAGTAGCATCCTTGGCTTCTACCTAGTGGATGGCAGTAACACACTCTCTCTCCCTTTGTGACAACCAGTAATATTTCCAGATTTTGCCAAATGTTTCCTGGGCATATGAATTCCCCTTGCCCTTCTTCTGTGTGAGAATTCCTGCTGTAGAAGAGCAGTGACCCTTCCTACCAGTTTCTTTTATATCATCCATTCTGGCAAAGTACAGATCAGTCATAAAGCAGTGGTGCTGGGCTTGTGACAGCTTTTTCCTCTGCTCTTAAGCTAGTGGTAACCAGTAAAGATGTGTGCAATACACTATTTTAAATAATTAATCCATTGTAAGATATCAAAGTGTAGCCTCTGTACCCTGGGCTGTGTCTTCTTCCTCCTAGCTAGTCACAATCTGGACGTCTCAGCTTTGGGAAAGATAGCTCCTAGAGCTTGTCTTTCCTGTGCTTCTAAGTGCCTGTGGTTTGGGTGATATGAGGGCTGCAATTCCTGTTACTGCAACCTGGAAGAAAGATGGTCTATAAGAAGGAAGTCTCTGTGGGAACTCATTTAGAGGTGGACACCCGGTGTTTTTTGTTGTTGTTGTTGTTATTGTTGTTGTTTTTTGAGGTGGAGCCTCGCTCTCTTGCCTAGGCTGGAGTGCAGTGGCACACTCTTTTGGCTCACTGCAACTTCCACCTCCTGGGTTTAAGCTATTCTCCTGCCTCAGCCTCCTGAGTAGCTTGGATTACAGATGCCTGCCGCCAAGTCTGGCTAATTTTTGTATTTTAAGTAGAGATGGAGTTTCACCATCTTGACCAGGCTGGTCTTAAACTCCTGACCTCAACTGATCCGCCCGCCTTAGCCTCCCAAAGTGCTGGGATTGCAGGCGTGAGCCCTATCCTGCCTGGCCTTTTGCTGTTTTTTAAGACAGGGTCTCGCTCTGTCACCCAGGTTGGAGTGCAGTGGCATGATATCAGTTCACTGCAACCACTGGCTTCTGGTTCAAGCGATTCTGCTGTCTCAGCCTCCTGTGTAGCTGGAATTACAGGTGTGCACCACCACACCTGGCTAATTTGTGTATTTTTAGTAGAGACAGGGTTTCACCATGTTGGCCAGGCTGGTCTCGAACTCCTGACCTCCAGTGATCTGCCCGCCTTAGTCTCCCAAAGTGTTGAGATTACAGGTGTGAGCCTCCACACCTGGCCCCATTGTTGATGAATTCTTAGTACATTGTTTTCTTAAAGCTCATTGTAATAAAACCAAATCAGAGTCCTAAAATCCATGTATTTTTGAATTTTTGTTAAAATATATTGCCCTATATTCAAGACTGGAGTTTTAAAATTTTACTTTATTTAAAGCAACAAAGTTGTCTAACTATGCTTCTTTCTTTCAATGGCTGCTGAGAATATATTTTGTAACAGCTGCTTTTTTAGTTCCTTATGTAAAATTAAAATCTGGAGCTAGGTTATGTAGTCAAACATCCTCTTTTTCTATAGCAACCTGAGAAGTGCTTGTCCAAGGTTACAATTAGTGGGAAAGCTTAGACTAGCATCCAAGTCTTCTGACTTGTCAGCTAGTATGTACTATACTATATTCCTCTTTCTAGCAATCTTAAAGCTTCTTAAATGTTTTTCGTCTAAGTCTCTTAAGATTGGGCATGTTGTATGACATCCCTAAGTCTCAGTTTCCTTATCTGTACAATCAGAATAATGCTTCACTGTGCTGGGGTTAAACGTAAGGATATATAAAGGTGCACAGTGTGTGGAATGTAGTAGTAATAATTGCTCAGTGTGTGTGTTTTAGCTTTTCCTGTTGTCCTACTTATCTCAGAGTTGTGATACCTTTTTGTAATGGTGTTTTAAAAATGGCACTGTCTTTTGCGATTATTTTAAAGTACTTAACTGCACTTACAGAAATTTTAGTTGTACCCTAGGTAACTTTCTGATAAAATTATGTTATTGACCATAAGGTTTAGCAGATATCTAGTCAGGATTTTAAAAGCCTGAGCAATAGAAAGTTACAATGTGATGGTCTGTTCCTGTTTTTAAAAAACGGCCTGTAGTTAATGTTGGAAAATCTGTCTGTCATTAATTGCAGCTCTCCTTTATGAATTGCTGTATGAGAAGGTATTTAAAACTGATGTTAGTAAAATTGTGATGGAACTAGACACGTTGGAAGTAGCTGATGAAGATAACAGTGAAATATCAGATTCAGAGGATGACAGTTGCAAGTAAGAATGAAATCCTAAAATATCTTTCTAGTGCCATACAAGGAAACATTTAAATAAATGTCTTTACATTTCAGTAAATGTCTTTTTGCATAACATATATTGAGGTATTAATGGTATTCATAAAATACAGCAGTCTGCTGAAGTTTCTTTATCCCTGCCACTAATTTTACCTAATTTCTATTATGGGACTGTTTGTTTTGAAAGTTGGTGTTTTTGGTTGATGAGAATTTATGTCTGCAATCTAGATGCATATTTGTAGAATAAATTTGGTCCTACCTATATGTGTGTGTATTGTAAAAGTTTAAAGTTAACTTGTCAATTTCAATTGTTCACATACCCAGTAATGAAGTTTTGATTTCCTTCACTTTCTTTTACTGTTTTCTTTCTTAGGTAGTGCCTCTTTTTAGATAATGAAAGTTCCAAGTTGGGGTTATAAGTATGTGAACACCTCTGGATAATGCCTCTGTGTAGGTTGTGAGTAAATATGTCTCAACGTAGAGTCTCTGAGGCTTAGCTTTCTTTTTCACACAAGACGTACAAGGTAGTGTTTAAGAGGTTGGGCTCTGGTTTCAATCATGGCTTCCTGCTAACTTGACTTGGGGCAGGTTACTTAAATTCTCTAAGAAGCCTTAATTCCAATACTCTAAAATTAGGATATAATCAGTATTTCCTCAAAAGGGACAATTCAAGAGATTAAATCTGAGATAGCATATAAAGTACATAGCCTGGGTCCTAGATACAGTATCCAGTATATTAGTTATCAATTATATTAGGTTGTTTACTCTGTCTTTTGTAAGAACCAACCCTATTGTATTCTTATTGAAGCTAAAAGTATATATTGTTGTATGAGAATATGAAAGGATTGTACTTGGTATGTTACACTCTGTGACACTAGAGATAGAAATGGAACTTAAGGCTTAGGATATCTAATTCTTTATTATAAAAATAACTTAAAAAATATATGTATGTCTCTTGATTTGTTTTTTTTTGTTTTTTTTTTTTTGAGTCAGAGTCTTGCACTGTTGCCCAGGCTGGAGTGCAGTGGTGCGATCTCGGCTCACTGCAAGCTTCGCCTTCTGGGTTCACGCCATTCTCCTACCTCAGCTTCCCAAGTAGCTGGGACTACAGGCGCCTGCCACCAAGCCAGGCTAATTTTTTGTACTTTTAGTAGAGATGGGGTTTCACCATGTTAGCCAGGATGGTCTCGATCTCCTGACCTTGTGATCCGCCCACCTTGGCCTCCCAAAGTTCTGGGATTACAGGCGTGAGCCACTGTGCCCGGCCTGTATATCTCTTGATTTGTAATTCCAGGTATTTATTGAATTAAAATTTTCTGATCCTGATTGAAAATTTGGCCACCATTTCTTTCTAACTTGAATCAGTGTCTGCCATTGTAAATTTAATTCTAGAATAGACTGACTTTGCATAGGTAGAAATTTTGCTTTACGGTTCTCTCTGAGCACCGTGTCATTGAGCGTGGGGGACATTGGAAGAGAGAATGACTAGCTTGTTACAACTTATTACCTGTGATTGAGGTTGGGGGACTTCTGCACATGCCCTTTGGTTGCTGCTGCTGTTAATGGTGTTAGAAACAACTGGGTCTTGTATGGCAGTTGGCAGGTGAAGTGTAGAGTAGGGGCTAGTAAGTTGGAGAAGTTTACCAGAGATGGTAGAGCGGGTGTGTAACAAGATGTGTTCACTATTGTGTTTTTCTTTTTATACTGCACTGTTGTTGTCCTTGGAATGTGGATTACCTTTCTATTGCATTATTAAAATTTCTTTTTTTTTTTTTTTTTTTGAGACGGAGTTTTGCTCTTGTTGCCCAGGCTGGAGTGCAATGGTGTGATCTCGGCTCACTGCAACCTCCGCCTCCCGGGTTCAAGCGATTCTCCTGCCTCAGCTTCCCGAGTAGCTGGGATTACAGGCATGCGCCACCATGCCTGGCTAATTTTGTATTTTTAGTAGAGGTGGGGTTTATATTGGTCAGGCTGGTCTCGAACTCCCCAACTCAGGCGATCCGCCCGCCTCGGCCTCCCAAAGTGCTGGGATCACAGGCATGAGCCTCTGCAACCTCTTTTTTGTAAAACCATCAGATCTTGTGGGAACTCAGTATCATGAGAACAGCATGGGGGAAACCACCCACATGATTCAATTATCTCCACCTGGTCTTGGCCTTGATACTTGGGGAGTATTACAATTCAAGATGAGATTTTGGGTGGGGACACAAAGCTAAATTATATCAGCCTACATCTCAACACTCATTTTTTGCCTACTTATTTTTTTTTCCTTTATAGCAGTTATCAGCATTTAACATACTCATTACTTATTTAGTTTTTATCTGTTGTCACCAGATTGTACATTTCATGTAGGTGGAGTTTTTGTTCTCTTAAATGCTAGACCCCAGCACCTAATAATACAGTCATCCGTTGGTGTGTACCAGGAGATTTGGGACTCTTGAGTATACCACAATCTGCACATATTCAAGTGCTACCACGGGCCCTGTGAATCTGTTTATATGAAAAGCTGGCCCTCTGTATACTTGGGTGTCACATCCCAAGAATACTGTATTTTCTATCCGCTTTTGGTTGGAAAAAAAAAAAAAAAAAAAAAAAACCTGTGTGTAAGTGGACCTGCACAGTTCAAACCTGTGTTGTTCAAGGGCCAGCTATGTACAGTGCATGGCACATAGTAGACAATCAGGTTATTTATTGAGTATATGAATGTGTAGGTATGTATGTGACAGTGAATTTAAAGGGCTAATGATGGTGCTTTCATTGTGCTGAACATTATTTGACGTAGAGTATTTTTTTTTTTTTTTTCTTGAGACGGAGTTTCGCTCGTTGCCCCGGCTGGAGTGCAGTGGTGTGATCACAGTTCACTGCAACCTCCGCCTCCCGGGTTCAAGCGATTGTCCTGCCTCAGCCTCCCGAGTAGCTAGGATTACAGGCATGTGCCACCACGCCCAGCTAATTTTGTATTTTTAGTAGAGATGAGGTTTCTCCATGTTGGTCAGGCTGGTCTTGAACTCTCGAACTCAGGTGATCTGCCCACCTCTGCCTCCCAAAGTGCTGGGATTACAGGCGTGAGCTACCGTGCCTGGCTGATGTAGAGTATTTTTAGTAAAAGGGTTGTTGAATCTGCCTGTAGATACTTTTGTTGTAAATGGATTTTTTTTTTAAACGGGGCTCGTGTATATTGAAAGGAAGTTTTTACATTGTTTTGTGGATTCAATTATTCTACCCACCCAAATTTCACAGTTTATTTATGTTTTCTTATTAATTACTGAGCCAGTTAGAATTACTGTTGTCTTTGACTTCTGTCTTATATACACACAGTTACATACATGTACCTTTTTATATATAGATACACTTATACTAAAACTTGCATGAGCTCACTGGAATATAGCTCTTTTTGGAGCATAGTTCTGACTTTGAAGACTTTTAGATGAGGTTAGAAGGTAATTACATGCAAATACCTTTTTCTGCCCCAATTATGGTTATCTTTCTTTGTAGGAGTAAAACTGCTGCTGCTGCTGCTGCTGCTGATGTGAATGGATTTAAACCTTTGTCAGGCAATGAGGTATTTTTTTAAAAGTGGTTTTAAATGTAGTTCTTTAATATAAGAAAGCATATACATTAAAATCTTAATTTTTTTCTTTTTTCTGGTACATTTCAGTCAAGTCAGGATCATCTACTAAGAAATTGATTTGATGGCTTCCTAATTTTTTGAAGTTTCTTTTCTTCATTTGACTTTAGTTTTACATGTATCTAAAACAAAAGTGTTTTAAAAGCACTTATGTGTTGATTGGACTTCCTGACTTTGTTTAGCAGCTGAAGAACAATGGGAACTCTACTAGCCGGCCTTTGTCTAGAAAGGTTCTTAAGTCACTCAATCCTGCAGTCTATAGAAATGTGGAATATGAAATTTGGCTGAAGTCTAAACAAGGTGAGTTAAAAGTCTGCATTTTCCATAAATTTGCTTTGTAGCACTCGAAAATAAGTCAACTTTATATTATACTGACCTTTTTTTTTTAAACAGCTCAGCAAAAACATGATTATTCCATTGCTGCTGGCTTACAATATGAAGTTGGAGACAAATGTCAAGTAAGTGACTTATGTAAAAGAAGAAGAGATTTTACTTGAAACTTTGCTTTTTCTAATACGAACCGAAAAAACAGCTGAGGTGTGAATATGTTGTTAATTTGGGATTTCAGAATATATTTATCATGTATATACGTTTTAATAGTTTACAAGTATTTAGCTTTTTGAGTCATTTGAATACATTGCTAAAATTATATGTATCTAAAACCGTGGCATCCCATCACATGATCTTTAAAAACAATTCAGCCTTTGGTATTACTTGGTTCAAAGAAGTAACGATAACATTTCAGATATTGAGGTATTTTTGTTAAAATTGACTGAAATGGATTAAAAATATACTTTATAAGGTCATTTAGTTTTGTTTATGAAAATCGTCTTGGGAGATGTTGACACGTACACGGTGTTTACTGTTGGACTGAGGAAAGAAAGTGAACCACAGAGGAGTTTTTGCCAATTAATTTGAATAAGCAGCTGCCCTGGGTTTGAGTAGCTGATTGTTAAAGGAAAAAGTTGGATTAAAATCAGTGTTTCTTAAACTAGTGGTTAACCCTCACTCCACCGCATCCCCCCCCGCCCCGCCCCGCACCATCGAACATTCAGCAGTGTCTGGAGACATTTTTTATTGTCACAGCTGGGAGGGTGCTACTGACATCTAGTGGGTAGAGGCCAAAGCTGTGGCCAAACATTCTACAATGGACAGGACAGCCTCCCTCATCTCCCTCTAACAAAGAATACCTAGTCCAAAGTGTCAGTAATGCTTAGGCAGAAGAAACCCTAGGTAAGATAATTTACAAGGTCTCTTCTTGTTTTTTGTTCTTCATTTGTGGAAAAATATTGCTATTTCAAAAACAAAAACAAAACCCCCACATACACAAAAAATGTTACGTGGAAGTTAATTCTCATCAGAAATTATTTCCATCAAAAAGTGTTGCCTTTGAAAAAACTACTTTAAAACAGCCACTGGCAAACATTTCTTTTTGACTTATAGAGGAAACACTTATTTACTTTATGATAAATTGGTTTATGTGAAGTCATCTGATTAGCCAGGATTTTATCTTAAGAACCTTTAATAGTTCTGGTTCTGGGGCATTTAAAGGTGAGGGAGAAGAGAACATGATTCATTCAGGTACTGCCTTATGGGATTGTCATAAATCTGCTCTAATTGTAGAAGGGAATTGTGGAAGTTTTTACTACATTGATTGGGAAAACTTGAAAGAGAACAAATGAGATTAAATCCAGGGTTTAAAGGTCTCTCTCCCCACCCTTCGCAAAAGAGAAGATGGCTTATGCTGTATCACTCAAGTCGTGTTGCTTGTTTTAAGTCAAGCATATTTCCTTTGAGGTTGAAACTGCTTTTGGTAAAGTAGGTGCTTTTGATAAAATAGATGGTAAAGCACAGGCTTTCATTTTTTTCCTTTTTAGAGTATTTTATTTCCATCTGTACTACTTGACCATTTTATTTGGATAACATCTCATTAAAATTTTAAGAAACTGAGATGACTCTAAGGTGCCTTGTTTACTCAGGTGTGTAAGATGTAGTTTAAACTTTTGATAACAACTAAGTTCAGGAAAGAATTTTTTTATTGTGAAACTTTTGAAGGAAAAATGTCTATTGTCATTGATGAAGAATGAAATATCAGCTTGAGGACTTTGATTTACTACTAAAAGTGGGAGGTTGCTTAAAGCATTGTCCTGTATGTTGTACTTGGCAGGTGCACAATTCAGTGTGGGCAGTTTAACTATAGGAAGAAAACTTAGGCTTATTTACTCTTTTATCATGGATTTACAACTGCGTAATATTAATTGTATGCTAGAGAACAGTTAATGGATCTATTTTTAGGGATAAAAATCACAGTTGCACATTTTTAATATAGGAAAAATGGGAAGATAATTGTAATAATAGTTGCTCTCACTTGTAGAGTGGTTGCTGTGTGCAAGTTGGTATCCTTTATGTGTATCCTATGCACCCTCATTCCATCTCCATGAGTTCTGTGACGTAGGTACTATTATTAGCTCCATTTTGCATTATGAGGAAACTGAAGGAGAGGAAAATAACTTGCCCAAGGTCATATTGCTGGCAAGTGGAAAAGCCAGACCTGGAAGCCTGGGGTATGTGGGGCCACAGCCCTGCCTTCAGAACCAGGACGTGTTGCCTCTTTTGTTTAGAGCCTTAACATGCTGTGCTCCTACTTTTTGAACAATTTAGAAAATAAGTTTAGAAAAAAATTTAGAAGGACAAAGAAGAAAAGGTTTTCTTTCTTTTAGGTAGGAGATATGGAGGTCTGGGAGGTTAAGGAGATGGATTTTATTGTAGACCTATTTGAACTTATTTTGTTTTTACTGATAAACTTTATTTTCTGTTTAATTAAAGACTAAATTTTAAAAGCCGGGTGTGGTGGCTCACGCCTGTAATCCCAGCACTTTGGGAGGCTGAGGCGGGTGGATCACTTGAGGTCAGGAGTTTGAGACCAGGCTGGCCAACATGGTGAAACCCTGTCTCTACTAAAAATACAAAAAAAAAAAAAAAAAAAAAAGTAGCCGAGTGTGGTGTCACACACCTGTGATCCCAGCTACTCGGGAGGCTGAGGTAGGAGAATCCCAGGCTTGAACCAGGGAAGTGGAGGTTGCAGTGAGCCAAGATTGCGCCTCTACACTTCAGCCTGGGTGACAGAGCGAGACCCTGTCTCAAGGAAAAAAAAAAAAAAACTGCAAAAAACTGATGATTAATGCAAAGGAAGCAGATGACTGATTTTTTTTTTTCCTTTTCATTTTTGGAATTTTTAACAGGTTAGGTTGGATCACAATGGAAAATTTTTGAATGCAGATGTTCAAGGAGTTCATTCTGAGAATGGACCAGTTTTGGTTGAAGAACTGGGAAAGAAGTATGTACTACTCTTCAGTTAAGGCATTTACTGCCTCCTCCATTTAGCCTAATCATGAGCATTTTAAAATGGCCTTCAGTATTTGCAAATTCAATGAAAGATAATTGCCCATGTATAGAAGGTATATTTGGGCCAGGGACGGTGGCTTATGCCTGTATTCCCAGCACTTTGGGAGGCCGAGATGGGTGGATCATGAGATCAGGAGATCGAGATCATCCTGGCCAACATAGTGAAACCCTGTCTCTACTGAAAATATAAAAATTAGCTGGACATGGCAGCGCATGCCTGTAAATCCCAGCTACTCGAGAGGCTGAGGGAGGAGAATCGCTTGAACCAGGGAGGCAGAGGTTGCAGTGAGCCACTGCACTCCAGCCTGGCGACAGAGCTAGACTTCGTCTTAAAAAAAAAAAAGAAAGTATATTTGTTCCGACCTCTAGGAAAGAACTAAATGTGCAAATTTAGTATTTTGCACATTGTCAAACTTTAAATGAAGATTATTTGTTTTGTTGCTTACTGTTTGTTTAAAATGTACCATTGTGCACAAAGGCAGTTCAAGAAATTGACTAGATCATAATATGGGAGCTTTGGAGGGATTCATTTTAAATTCATTCAGTACTGCATTGCATGTAGTTAGTATTCAGTCAGTGTTTGTCAGATGGAGTAGCAAAATATTGTTGGCTTACTTTATACAGCGTTATTTTAGAGCATCTTTGTTTCAGTTGCTGCTGGGCTTTATTAGAGAAAAAGGTAGTAAGTCACACCTTAAACTTTACTGTGGAAAAATTTAAACATATACAAATTAAGAATAGATCCCCATTATAACCAACAGCACAATTTTTGAATCCCAATATAACTCAACACCCATTTTTAGCAACTAACAGCATTTGGCAACTTTTTTCATTTTTTTTGAGACGGAGTCTTGCCCTGTCACCCAGGCTATAGTGCAGTGGCACAATTTTGGCTCACTGCAACCTCCGCCTCCCGGGTTCAAGTGATTCTCCTGCCTCAGCCTCTCAAGTAGCTGAGATTACAGGCATGCGTCACTACGCCCGGCTAATTTTTCCTATCTTTAGTAGAGACGGGGTTTGACCATGTTGTCCAGGCTGGTCTTGAACCCCTGACCTTGTGATCCGCCCACCTCAGCCTCCCCAAGTTGCTGGGATTACAGGCATGAGCCACTGCACCTGGCCTTGGCAATATTTTCTATTCTATTTTCCCTAATATGTTTTTAAAAAATGAAAATGAAATTGGCATATTTTGAAGGAATCCAAACATCACACCATTTCTCCAGTAGATGTTTATATGTTTCTCTAACAGAATAAAGACTTCCTTCCCCATCTTAACTACAGTACCATTATCCTGTCTAACAGAATAAGTCGTTCTGTATTTATTTAACTTTTGCTTAGATTGTGATTCAACCGTCTTTTTTTAAAATTAGAAAATATGCTTTTGATTTATATCATTTTATTTGATTAGAATTACATCTGGATTGGTAAATGCAATTGGTACCTCAATTGTAATTTGTTTATAATGTAAGAAATAAAACTAGAAATTCTTGTATAAGCTGAAAATAAATATGCAGAATATTTAAGTATTCTTACTAAGGTATTTTAAGCTATCACAAGTCTTTTCCCCTTCGAAGGCACACATCAAAGAACCTCAAGGCACCTCCCCCAGAAAGCTGGAACACAGTGTCAGGGAAGAAGATGAAAAAACCTTCCACTTCTGGACAAAATTTCCATTCTGGTAGGAGCACATCAAGCTATCATTCCTTTGGGATTAGGATGATGGTACTTGGGATTGTTTATAATATGAATATTATGATGTACTTTTGGGTTCTTACAACAGATGTGGATTACAGAGGGCCAAAGAATCCAAGCAAGCCAATAAAAGCCCCATCAGCACTACCTCCTCGACTGCAGCATCCTTCAGGAGTAAGACAACATGCGTTCTCTAGTCATTCTTCAGGGTCACAGTCTCAGAAATTCTCCAGTGAGCACAAAAATCTTAGCCGGACACCTTCACAGATCGTAAGGTAACCTTCTTGAATGCAAGAGAAGTATAGAAATCAAGTAAGAGGCATTTGTTATATTTGCCACATTATGTGCATTTAAATAATTATGACTTTTTATTCATATCATTGTCCCTATATTAGTATTAAGAGCATTTTGGATAAAACTTCATGTGAGGATCTCAATTCTTTATAATTCTCTTCAAACAAGGCAAGGAAGTATATATAGAGAGACCTTTATTTTTTAGTAATTTTTTCAAATGGTTTGGGAGATCTTATTCTAGCCCAATCCTATTCTGGCACTTAATTATTTTCTGGTGGCTTGTAATATGGTAAATACTGGATTCCAGATTGCATTCCTATTTCCTTGGGAGGTGAGGATACTCCCATTTGTACGAGAACTTAAAGCAGCCCAAAATTGTTGGTTTACTTTGATCTGATAAGTTTTGATTGTGGTGATGTCTCTTAATACTGAATGGGGCTACAATTTTAGGTCTGTGAAATTACAAATATCAGCATTCTGACTAAGTATCCAGAGGCAGATGAACTTTTAGGATCATAATTTTCCTGTGCTATGTGGATTTTAATTTTTCCCTAGTCTTCCCTTTCTGTTCAGTAATTTTATAGCCCTTTGGAAGAGCTTTATTTGAGAGGCCGTGTCTTATGTTGAAACTGTCTTCATCATGCAAATATGACTGTGTTTCCTATGGAGTTTTCATAGGTGACTATGACAAGTACCTTTCCCATCAAAGCACCTTCTCAATTGCCCGAAGAGCTGTAGCATCAGCTTATGTGTTTGCTAACCCTCTGGTCTTTAGTTCCATTATTTCGGCATTTGGATGTTCCCTTTTTTGTGAATGCACTTAACATTTTGTCACTGAAGATGTATAGGCTGGTGTGAAGGTTGTGAGTTACCTCAGTTGATTGTTCACAGTCAGTTACAGATCAAACTCCTACTCTTTCACCCCTTCTCACTATTGTAGTTGGCTTGTCTTAAAAAGAAAGGAAAGAAAACATATGTTTTATGTAGCATCTTCAAGACAGAATTATAGGTTCTTAAGCTGACATTTATCAATACTATTTTAGTTTCTTGGGGCTGTTGTAACAAAATACCATAAACTGGTCAGCTTAAAACAACAGAAATTTGTTTTTTCACACTTCGGGTTGCTAGAAGTCTGAAATCAAGTTGTTGCCAGGGCCATGCTCTCTCCGAAGGCTCTAGGGGAGAATCCGTTCCATGCTTGCCTCCTACTTCTGGAGTTGACTGCAGTCCTTGAGGTTCCTTGGCTTGTAGGTGCATCACTCCATTCTTTGCTTCCATCATCACATGGTGTTCTCCCCATGTGTCTGTGTCTGTCTCTTCTCGTAAGGACATTAGTCATACTGGGTTTAGGTCCTGCCCTATTCAGTATGACCTCACCTTAACTTGATTACATCTGAGAAGACCCTGTTTCTAAATAAGGTCATGTGCACAGGTACTAGAGATTAGGAATATGAACATATCTTTTTGAGAAATACACTTCAATCCATAACAAATACTAATGATTCTAATCCGTTATATTACCTCTCCCAAACAGACAGAATTTATGCCACTAATCAACTAGTTATGGCTGAAGTTTGTTGTTTGGACATTGACCAACTCCAGTAGCCCCTGGTGGTAGCTTACTCAATGCACGAAAAGTATCTAAGATATTAACTTACTTTGAATGTTAACTTTGGAAACCTAAAAATATAAAGTAACTATAGGAAGGTTATAGGCAGAAAGTAATTGTTTAATAACATTCTCATTTTTTGATAGAAAAAGCAATATTCTTTTTCCTTGAACACAAGTGTACTCTTTAGCGATTTAAAGATTAAAAAAGAAAATACACATAGACTACAAAATGGCTAATTTAAATAAACTTGTTTATTATAAACTGAATTTATAATCCAGTGTGTTTCTGGTGTTGACTCTGATCGCCTATGAATTGGTATAGTGCTCAGATAGATGTCTTGTACCAATAATACTTTTAATCAACAGTTTTTTTTTTGAGACGGAGTTTCACTCTTGTTGCCCAGGCTGGAGTGCAGTGGCGCCATCTTGGCTCACTGCATCCTCCATCTCCCGGGTTCAAGCGATTCCCATGCCTCAGCCTCCCGAGTAGTTGGGATTATAGGCATGCACCACCATGCCTGGCTAATTTTGTATTTTTATTAAAGACGGGGTTTCACCATGTTGGTCAGGCTGGTCTTGAACTCCTGACCTTAGGTGATCAGCCCACCTCTGCCTTGCAAAGTGCTGGGATTACAGGTGTGAGTCACCACGCCCGGCCTCTAATCAACAGTGTTTTTAATACTATGGTATAGAGAAGCATATCTTATTAGGATCCTTTTTTATGTGTTAGCTATATGTGTTACTTGGTATATAAAAATACTTGATGGTGTGTGACAAGGCAGTGGTAATTAATACCATAGACATGAATCTTTAGAGATTTTTTGACATTGTGACTAATTACATTAGAACCTAGTGGTATTTGCAGTTTGTCATTAGGTTAGTATGCCTTCTCCATTGTGTGTGTGAGTGAATTTTACGAATGTATTAAAACATTTAAAAACTTTATTGAGTATTTAAAGTAAGACTATTACAAAATCTAGTCAGATTTTAGAATTTTATAGCTAACAATCTAATTGATTTAAGCCCAGTACAGTTCATCTTCACTGTATTTCTAATCTGTAACACATCACTTTTGAATTTCTTCTAGTTATAGAGCAAAAGAGAACTGTAGTGCTGGATATGAGACCTTCTTGGCCTCTCACTTTTTCCAGTTTTTCTTCATTGATAATTGTCTCTTCCTGTGGAGAAAACACAGAATATAACCAAAAACCAAGCAAGATTGCCATATATGCTTTCATTAATGTGGCTATCCATGAAATACTGTGGCTGAATATCTGTCTTCAAGCTAGATGAAAATAGATAGTAGTAGCTTCTCTCTGTGTGGTAGGTGAGGATGAGATGAAGGCCATACAGTAGTGGTCATTTTTTTTGGGTGATAGGAGATGGTGATAAGGTAGTGCTAATTTTCCAGAGACTCCTGACAGTTGCTGTGTCCTCTTCAAAATTTTTTACCACTGGGATTTGGGAAGGATTGGTCTAAAATTTTGAGAGTCCAGATTTTCTGTCCCTCCCTTTTTTCATCGATACCATTAGGGCTGACATCTGCCCTATTGTAGTTAGAGTGTGATTATAAATGGGACTGTGTGATTATAAATAGGACATGAAATGGCTATTTATTTCAGAGGTTAAAAAAAAATCAGATAACATCATAGTGCTCTACTTTGTTGAGGAGGATAATATTTCTTTGTACTGTGACAAAGTATTTTTCTTACAGGTTTTTAGATATTCATGTTCCATTTTGAAGAACTGTTAGACATGATAGAAATAGTATTCATACTGCCTTTAATAGTTATAAGCCATATAGTACATTAGGGTTGGATTATAGGGTACTAAACTCTTTTTCATGAATTTCTTGTCATCCTTTTTTGACCAAAATTATGTTGAAATGACAGCAGTCTTATCTATGCAATTGGTATCCAGTCTGACATGTTTTAGTTTTTCTTTTTCAGCTCTCTGTCTCCTTTGGTGGTGTCATAAACAAGTGGGAAGATGGTCCTAGTGTCCCATTGGACCATTCCCCTTTACTTAGAACAGAAAGTGAGAATGCTTTTGAGACCTAAACTAATAACTTTCCCTTTGAGAATTAATTCTTAATGAAAATATTGGAATATGGTATAACAAGTATATACAGTGCTCACTCATTTTTGTATCATTTGGAAATGAGTTTTTTTTTCTTTTCCCCTCTACCTCCCATTGCTGTTTGTCTTCTTGACTCTCTGTAAGGTAGGCTAATGCTGCAGGAGCTTCCATTTGCTAAACATTTATTAACCAGGCTGCCAAATGTTCTGAAGTGTCAGTGTAGCTAAATTAGTAAAATGTTTGTATTGCAAAATAGATCATTTTGTTTTAGGTACTCAGTACAGTTTTTTTTTTTGACAAGAATGTTTTATTTATCTATTTAATTATTTTCTGACAAGAATGTTTTATTTGACAGAAAACCTGATCGTGAAAGAGTTGAGGATTTTGATCACACAAGTCGAGAATCTAACTATTTCGGCCTTTCCCCAGAAGAGCGCAGAGAGAAGCAAGCTATAGAAGAATCCCGTTTACTCTATGAGATTCAGAACAGAGATGAACAGGCTTTCCCAGCCCTTTCCGTATGTATGAAAAGACAGTTTAAAAGTCATTATATAGAAGTTTCTCTTAATACAGTTTTTAGATTAAGCCATAGTTCCCAAGGGTAAACTAATAATTTTTAAACTCTAAATACATTAAAGATCACATTTTTCACATTTTTCCTATTTTTCCTTTTCACATATTTAGTAATATCTCTAGACCTAGAGATATTACTAAAAGGTTGATGATAGAGTTGAGGCAAGTAAACTGGTTTGTTCACTTGTAGTGTTTAGTGTTTTCTTTTGAACTAAAACGTGTTTAATTTGTTAGCAAAAGTACTATGTAGTAGAGGTTCATGATTTAGTTAATCTGTTACAAGATGTATGTGTAAAATCAGGAAGCCCTTTTGAGAGCTGTCTTTCAGGGTGTTTGCTGTTGGAGGTGTTAGCACATGTCATCCTGTGGCTTTGTCCTTTCTCCATATGTCAGGCAGTGGGCTGTGATGGATGCTTCTCTGATAAAAGAAGTGTTCTCTACCTTCAGGTTTCTTAATTCTTTTTGGAAAGTCAGAAGGGAAAACTGTTCTCATGTAGAATGAAGTATGTGCTCTGTGAGGTGGGTTTGTTGGCAGCACAGAGGAGGGGTACCTAATTCATTCTCATGTCTGGGAGCATGTGCCTGTGGTCTTTTACATCTTGGTAAGTAGTACCCAAATGACCTATGATCCAGAATGGTGGTTGGACACTTTCTCTCTTTAGAGTAGATTAAATAAATAATGGACTGTACGGGAGGTTACCCAGTATACCAGTATAAAACATTAAAGCCCCACACACTCAGGTCTGTCTTCTGGTCTCTGTGGACTTCCTTAGAGACTTGAGGAGGAGCTCAGTTGAAAACAGGTGATCTGGAATAGCAGTTTAATCTGGCACAGGCATTGGAGTTTAGGAATTACTGGAAGAAGTGCCGAATCCATTTAGGAATAATTGAAGTGCCCAAATCCGTACATAAATAAGCATTGTTTATGTGCTAAGTACATTTATCTCTCATGTCATATGTGTTATTATATAAATAACAACTACAAATTGTTTAAGCTTGTATTCATACCATTATGCATTTTTCAGTTAGTGAATTGTAAATGTACAACTACTGTCATGTGGGTACAGATTGTGAAATTTCTTTCTTGTTAAGAATGGGGTCCTTCGTACTCATCATTTTTAGACTAAGGAGTTTGATACTGATTGCTTTTGATAGTGGCTCAGATTTGTTTTCTAGAAAACTCCTGTTAGAGAGGGCTGAGATCCTCCTCTTAGCTGTGTGGAACATTTATTTAGAATGCCAAAACAGGAACCTAGAACCTTCAGTGATAATTTAGCTTAAAAACCTGACTTATTTCAGTCCCTGATCTCATGCGGAGTTTAAGTGATTTGCTGACAGTAAGCATTTCAGTGATAAGAATCCTAGTGCACTATATTTGCTAATTTGCACTTAAGATCTCCCCAACTCCCCACCAAAAAATATGGCGCTACAATGACTTTTTTGGAAGGTTGGCACAGAAGATGTTGTTGTTTTTGAAAGAAAAGTTGTAGGGTAAAGATTTGGTCAGTGGCTTCCTGAAATAGGGATATGAAGATTAAGTGTACTAATCTAAGTTGAAATCTGATTGCTTAATCCTTTCAACTGAGCCATAAGACTATTAATCTAGGGTGTATAATTAATTATGGACCCTAGATTCTGTCGTCTTTAGTTTCAGTTAAAAATACAGGGCTGTGAATTTTAAGATTTTAGATATATGATGAAGAGTAAGATTAATTACAGAATTTGTTCATGTATTTGTGGGTAAATCTTTAACAGAAAATGTTGGGTTTTGTTCATTTTAAAGAGCTCATCAGTCAGTCAGTCAGCTTCTCAGAGTAGCAATCCATGTGTCCAGAGAAAATCATCACATGTAAGCGATAGAAAAGGAAGCAGGCGGAGAATGGATACAGAAGAACGAAAAGACAAAGGTAAGTTATCTCATCATTAGAAAGCAGATGCTAGAGATCTCTTCAGATGACTGGCTTAATGTCATATATTTGGGAAAGAACACTTTTTAAATTAAGTAGTTTATCTAATGTCACATATTTTGAATGCTGCAGACAAGTATTGACTCAAGCTAAAGTATGTTAAATGCTATTCTAAAAACTACATTTTCACTGACTAAACGTGGTTCAAATAATACTTTTGGCTTTTTCTATCTTCATATTTTGTTCTTCTGTGTTCAGACATGACTGGTGGCTTATGCTGTCTTTTTTAATCTTGATCTGCTACAGACTCTATTCATGGACATAGTCAGTTGGATAAAAGACCCGAACCAAGCACATTGGAGGTAAAAGTTTTAAACACTACTTGCATCTTTTCTTTTTCCTTAATACTGTGATAATACAGTAGGAAGAAGTGGAAGAAGGTGAAAATAATTTCAAAATTTTATAGCTGTGTATTAGGAAAGTAGAAAAGCAGGGAAAAGATGATGGGGATTGAGAAGTCACTCACAAATTATGACAGTTTCTTCAAGGTACATTAGGGTGCCCTGCCTGAATTGTTAGAAAGTAGCCTTTATTCTCTGTCCCTCTAGAGTGATGTTTTTAAAGGAGAAATGTATACTATTTGAAGCCTTGCCTCCAATGAAAACTGCCCAGTAGTTTGATGTAATAAAGATGTTCAGGCAAAGTTAGCCTACCTGTTGAAGATAACATATAAGTGGAAAAAATACTCAGTGGTTAGAGGGTTCTGTCAGATACAGGTAGGGTGAATTATAAAAGGAAACCATCAATTATTCCAGAATGTGGGTCTCTGAAATACAAAACTTCGCTTCTTTTTTGCTTCCAAAGAATATTACTGATGATAAATATGCAACAGTTTCGTCACCATCAAAGTCGAAGAAGTTAGAGTGCCCTTCTCCTGCAGAACAAGTAAGTGTATTGTTGCATGTAACATTGAATGCTCCACTCTCTGGGTTTCTTTGCTCTGTATATAGGATCATTTAAAAACAGAAAACATCAGTATGGGAAATGGGAGAATTTTTTCTAGCTTCACAGTTTGGCTGTGGTTATGATTTTTAAATGTATTCTGATGTTAGTCTAGAATGTTCTCGATATTTATGGAATGTTATAGAAATAACCACCATTTTCTGGTGATTGAGACCATTCTTTTGAATTGACTTTGAATATATTTATATTTGTTACCGTTATATTTGATACTTTGTATTACTTTGGTAGATTTACTTGAAAATTAGATTTTTGAAGGGAAACTGAATTTCTGCTTTATTTCAAAATTTAAAAGAGTTGTCTGCATCAGTTATTTCACAGATGGGAGGGAATGTACTGATTGAAAAGGTTTGAAAACTATACATTAAAAAAATACCAATTTACAAATTTCATGATGAACCTGTGTTCTAGCAGACATTTTAGTTCTTGATCCTAATACAAGAGTAGAGAAAGTTAAATGTTAAATGCCTTTCAACCAACATTCTTTATATTGTTAAGAAAGCATATAGTTGTATGAGGAGTTTTTCTAAATAATAATGAATTTCAAGATTTCAATGATTTTGCTCACTTGCCTTAAAAGTATTGTGTTGTATTTAACTCTGCTAGTGGATAGGTGCGGTGGCTCATACCTGTAATTCCAGCACTTTGGGATGCCAAGGCGGGCAGATCACTTGAGCCCAAGAGTTTTGAAACTAGCCTGGGCAACAGGGTGAAACCCTGTCTATATTAAAAAATACAATTCTTGTTGGTAGGCAACCCTTGGTTAGGATCAAATTTGTTTGCATATTGTCTTTAGCTACTGTGTGTTTTTCTTATATTTCTAAGACTATAAGGGCTATTTGTACTTCATTTGTATAAAAGGCAGGCAACTCAATATGTATCTGGTGGTTAGAAATAGTGTTAAAGCAAAATGACCTCTTGTCTTTTCCTGTCTTCCCCCACTCACCCGTTTCTTGAAGAAGCCAGCAGAACATGTGTCTTTGTCAAATCCAGCTCCCCTTCTAGTTTCTCCAGAGGTACATCTAACTCCTGCGGTGCCTTCTTTACCAGCCACTGTGCCAGCCTGGCCAAGTGAACCTACAACTTTTGGACCAACAGGTTAGAGAAGGGTTTAGAAAATCTAGCCAGCCAAAATGCCTTTCTAGTCAGAGACTTCAAATTCTTGAGTGAAAGTTTGACCTCCGAGCAGGATTAGGTGTGTGGAGCCTCACAGAGCTTTCTGTGATACTCTGCTTTGCTCTGCTTCCAGTGTGGAAAGACCATGTTCATTTGGTGTTGTATTCATCTGACATATGCCCTCATAGTCTCAGGAGCATGATGTTTGAGCTGGTTGCTTTGGTTGCTCAGCACTAATTAGCACCACGGTTTGATGCTTCCTTCATGGGCCAGCTCTTTATGGCCCTGTAATGAACCCCTTACCAGCCCCATGTCCTACACGTGCCTGCAAGAGCTACTGTTAGAAGACGTTGACTCAGAGCTTGTGTCCTGGGCATATTTCCTTCTTTGTGTCCAGGAGGGCTCTTGGTTGATATTAAAAGGTACTACTTTAGATTGGCTATATCAGTTATACAGCATTCTTTATAGGTTAATGTAAGCATATTTGTAGAGATTTTCATCTTTTGTCATTTTGATTCCTTTTCTTCTCTTTTGTAGGTGTCCCTGCTCCAATTCCCGTTTTGTCAGTGACACAGACTTTGACCACTGGACCTGATTCTGCTGTATCCCAAGCTCATTTAACACCCTCTCCAGTTCCTGTGTCAATACAGGCAGTTAACCAGCCCTTGATGCCTTTGCCTCAGACATTGAGCCTTTATCAAGACCCACTCTATCCTGGGTTTCCTTGTAATGAAAAGGGAGATCGAGCCATTGTACCACCTTATTCACTGTGTCAGACTGGGGAGGACCTACCTAAAGGTGAGCTCCTTCTCCAAGTTCAAATCGACTTTATCAAGTCCAAACAAGCGTAGTAAGAAATGAAGAGATGTAAGTAGAGGTCAGAGGTCTGGTTTCTTAGTAAGCTCAAGGATGGGAAGGACAGCAAAGGTTTAGCTGTTAGTTAGTCATTCTTGTTTCAGCTTATTAGAAAATCTATTACAATTTTTTTTTTTTTTTTTTAAGACGGAGTCTCTCTCTGTCACCTGGGCTGGAGTGCAATGGTGTGATCTCGGCTCACTGCAACCTCCGCCTCCCAGATTCAAGCAATTCTCCCACTTCAGCATCCTGAGTAGCTGGGACTACAGGCGCATGCCACCAGGCCTGGCTAATTTTTTGTATTTTTTAGTAGAGAAGGGGTTTCACTGTGTTAGCCAGGATGGTCTCGATCTCCCGACCTCGTAATCTGCCTGCCTTGGCCTCCCGAAGTGCTGGGTTTACAGGCGTGAGCCACCGCACCTGGCCCAGAACTTTTTTTTTTAATGTTTCTAACATACTTGTTAATGCTAGTATGCTTAGTAATGATAACTCCTTCTGTGTTTTTACATAAATGGACTTGAAACCATTCTGAATTAAGATAATAATAATTTCACTAATTAGATACCTAAACACTATGGAGCTTTATCAACACTGGTCTGCATTTCAGAACTAAGACATGCATCCATGAAAAAGTTACAGAGAAAAACAAATATAGTATGTAGTGGCTGTTAAAGTACTATATTATGTCTTATTTTTGTTTAAAAAATTCTTTTAAAATTTGCTTTCCCTCTTTATTTTTAAGGAATTTACCCCTCCCTCATTTTTAGTTTCCACAATTTTATATCCGTAAATTTGAGTAATGCACTGACTACTATATGCTGTTTACCTGGATTTATGTGGATGTTTTTGTTTTATTAGTTAGTAGTTTGATGTTTGTGTCTATGAGTAACTGGCTTATGGCAAATGAATACTTGGAAGAATATTATCCTGTGAATGATGCTACTAATAAGTTAGGTTTTATGTTGATTTTACCATTCTCCTCAACATTTTTATTTCCTAATTTTTAAACCCCCAGAAAAGTTGAGAAAGAAAGCCACCTGAATGTCCTTTACCCAGATTCAGTTTTAATAAGATAAAAATTTCAAATCTAAGCCATTTTGGGATTTATATGCTAACAGACAAAGCATATTGAATCTGGAATTAACCTTTGGGAACAACCTGTTTTTGGGTTGTGTTATATTACAGTTTTTATCTATGTTTTGTATCACAGGCTAGAGAAAACAATTATAGTAGGTAAAATTGTTTTTAGAACTGTATATTTAATGAGGATGATTTAAAAAAATCTCTGTAGATATATAATTTTAACAAGCGATTACTTTATTTTTAGATAAGAATATTCTTCGATTCTTCTTCAATCTTGGTGTGAAGGTATTTACATTTTATCATCTTAAAAGTTATTCATTAATAGTGTTTTAAATTATTACTAGTGTTAACTCTTATCCTGTCAGTCAGTAACCTAAAGTTTACTAAATCTCATTTTAAAAACCAGCATTTTCGGTACTATATCGTTTGTTTTTGGTGCTAGTAGAGGCTCCAGTTTTACTTACTTTTTGTCTTAACTGGTGATGGCTTAACCTGTGAGTATATTTAAGACATAGCTGCATCTTTGGGCAGCCTAGTGGAAATGCCCTCGCTGGGGAATTAATTAGATGTAAATCTGGGCTTGAAGTTCTGCTCCATCACTCTTTAGCTGAATTTTCCTGGGCAAGCCATGTAGTGTATCTGGGCCTAGCTTTTTTTCATTTATGGAATGGGGGTAATATTCTTTACCTGCCTCCATTATTGAAAAGATCAAAGGAAATAACACGTACATCCTCCTATGTAAGATAGTGTGGTTGTTGACTAGAAGAGCAGAGGTATCCTTTGGGAAGTGGTCAGCCTAGAAATAGCTTTTCTTAGGTTGGAGAACTCCATCCTTGTTAAATGTTAGGTTTTCTCCTGTCCTAGATTAGTTTTTGTGGGTTCTAGACAGTTAAACTATGAAATGAAGTGCCCTACCTTAGCCTGCTGACCACTTTCATAAAAAGAAACTTGATTATTTTACCATCTGCTGCATTGCTTAATTTTAATTTATTTAATGTTGATTTTAATTGGTTAGCCAATTAGCTGGTTATACTTTCTTCATATTTTGGTTTTTAGCTGAACTCTTGCAGAGGATTTGGAATATTTAATTTTCAACATTATCCCTCCCTGATTAGAGGTCTAACTTAATCCTTACATTTGGAGTACTCTTGGGGGCTCCTAGGATTGCGAAGTCCTGACATTGGAGATAATCTGCTCTTACACTGGTATTTTCCCTGTAAAACAAATTCAGATGTTAACTGGCCTGCATGGGGTCACACAGTGAGTTAGTGGTAGAGCCCGAATGTGAATGCAGGTCTGGCTAAACAGTCAGTGATGGAGATACTATCTCCTATCAACCTATGAGGACTTCAGATTGTTTTTAGGACAGGAGCAAGCAATGGAGTCTTAAAGCAGTGAATTTTGTAATTCATTTTCATGTTGGTTATCACAGTGATTTAGTATTTGGACTATAGATTATATGGTCTTTGTAGGCATGAGAAACTTAACCTTGACCCTAGTACTTGTAGATTGATATCCGCCCAAACCTCTCTTTTTTCTCCTCTTTTATTTAACTGTTTTTTGTCTCTTTAGGCCTACAGTTGTCCTATGTGGGCCCCACATTCTTACCTGTACCCTCTGCACCAGGCCTACCTGGCAGCCTGCAGGATGTACCCAAAGGTCCCTGTCCCTGTTTATCCTCATAATCCCTGGTTCCAAGAGGCTCCTGCTGCTCAGAATGAAAGTGATTGTACCTGTACTGATGCCCACTTTCCTATGCAGACTGAGGCCAGTGTTAATGGTCAAATGCCACAGCCAGAGATTGGACCGCCGACATTTTCTTCACCTCTGGTTATCCCTCCATCTCAGGTGTCTGAAAGTCATGGACAATTGTCTTACCAGGCTGATCTTGAATCTGAGACCCCTGGGCAGCTTCTGCATGCTGATTATGAAGAGTCACTTAGTAGCAAGAGTATGTTCCCTCAACCATCTTTTGGACCCAATCCATTCTTAGGCCCAGTTCCTATTGCACCTCCTTTCTTTCCTCATGTTTGGTATGGGTACCCTTTTCAGGGATTCATAGAAAATCCAGTAATGAGGCAGAATATTGTTCTGCCCTCTGATGAAAAAGGAGAATTGGATCTGTCTCTGGAAAATCTGGATCTGTCTAAAGATTGTGGTTCAGTTTCAACAGTAGATGAGTTTCCAGAAGCCAGGGGTGAACATGTGCATTCTCTCCCTGAAGCAAGTGTGAGCAGTAAGCCAGACGAAGGCCGGACAGAGCAATCTTCCCAGACACGAAAGGCAGATATGGCATTGGCTTCCATCCCTCCTGTAGCAGAGGGAAAGGCTCATCCTCCCACTCAGATTCTAAACAGAGAGAGAGAAACTGTGCCTGTTGAACTTGAACCTAAAAGGACCATTCAAAGTCTGAAAGAAAAAACAGAAAAAGTAAAAGATCCTAAGACTGCTGCTGATGTGGTCAGCCCTGGGGCCAACTCTGTGGATAGCAGAGTGCAAAGACCAAAAGAAGAGAGTTCAGAAGATGAAAATGAAGTGTCTAATATTTTGAGAAGTGGTAGATCCAAGCAGTTCTATAATCAAACTTACGGAAGCAGGAAGTACAAAAGTGATTGGGGCTATTCTGGTAGGGGCGGATATCAACATGTGAGAAGTGAGGAGTCCTGGAAAGGACAGCCAAGCAGAAGTCGGGATGAAGGTTATCAGTACCATCGAAATGTCAGAGGACGACCATTTAGGGGAGATAGGAGGAGATCAGGGATGGGAGATGGCCATAGGGGACAGCACACTTGATGGTTGTTGCCGAAGTATTTTCTAACAGAAACTCTTAGGTGGAATGTTTCTGAAGGCTTTAAAAAAATATAATAAAGTAAAAACCCCAGTTGGAACTCTTTCCTCTCCCCAGCCCCCTTACCTTCACTCCCATACTGGACAAGACATTTTGGACATGAGTTCAAGGGGGCAGGTTAATTCCTGGCATTGCCAGTTTTCTTCATTCAGAATCTGTTTATTTATCAAGTGACTGTCCCCGTAAAAAGTAGAAAAGTTTGTTAAAGTATTTTTTATAAACAGCTTAATATAAAACATTATAGATTTAGTGTTTGGCTTTTTTCCTTATAAGTTTATAAGTTTGATTTCAAATGTTGGAAATGTGTGCTTTATAGTGTTTACTAAAGTGACAAGAAAATATACCATTTGACACACTATAGATTCCAAACATAACGTTGCACCAAATAGAAATGTATATTTTATTATGCAATGCCTTAGTCATAAACTGGGCTCAAACAATTCTCAGCCTAAAACACTGTTGTCTTTTAAAATGCTTCCAACCCAAAGGCCTTTCATCTCAATATCTGTCAAACTTGAATAATGTCTTCTCTTTAATATTCACATAAGGCAGCCTATTAACTGTGTCTTAGCAATGTTGTATATAGTTCTTTTAATATTCATAAGGTATATTTTTGAATTTTGGTATTTGTTGAGATTGCATAGAAGAATAGTAGGAAATCCAATGAAATGGCTGTTTCCACCAAGAATTCTTAGCACTGGTGTAAATATCATGGTGCCTACTCGAAAGAAATGTAGATGCTATGCATTTTGAAAATAATCTGCATCAGTTAGAACTGCAGAAGTTTTTTTAATGCCACTTTAACACTAATGCACTGACAGATTCTAAATATTTTGTGAGAAGAAATGTTAAAAATTTTTAGCTTGACAGGTTTCTAGAGTTGTTGTGTTCCCCCCCCCACCTTGCACCATTGGTTGTGTATCACTTTCACTTTACACTTGCATGTTCTACTTGTCAGGGCTGGAACTATTGTATAGAAGATAATATGATTGTGACTTCCAGTTCTTTTCTAGAGGATGCTGCTAGAAAATGGTTTTGCTTTGTATTTTATAGCTTGTTACTCTTAGGTAGGTAACATCATCCATTCTGCTTTCTTCCAGTCTTTGCAGTATTCACTAGAGGTTCCCTTTGCATGTTGCACTCTGTTCTCATTTGGAGATTGAACTCTGAATTAACACAGTATTCATTCATCTGTGTTATTTTGTAAAAATAACTGTAGCTTATATTCTTTATTTGTACATACCAATGTGAAAATCCACTCTTTTATTATGTTGAGATTATCTTCTGATCAGGAAGTTTGAGTGCTATGCAAATAACACAGTAGTAATTTCTCTTTGCATGCCATGTGTAATATACCTAGCCAAAACCAGATGCGGTGACTTTCTTTTTTTGTAAAGCAAATTACTTAAGAAAATACAATTCACTTGAATTTGACAAACTGAAACAGATGAGTTTTCTGGGTTCTCTGATAACCTATGGGAATGTTTGGATGCCAGCTGGGCTCAGTGAATCGCCACTGTACTGTAATAATGGTTATTTACCTCTGTGCTGTTTCAGTTACTTAACGTCTGTGTAACTGCTGATTTGAGTAGTGATTAGCATTTAGATAATTTAACAGGATTTTAGAGAGCACTTTGAAAGATAACATTTTATTTTGATGGTGCTAGGTAAAAAATTGTAAAGACTGGGATGGTTGTGTGGAAAACATTTTTTGAGAGAACCTATTGAAAGGAATTTGTTGTCACCTTCTAAACTAGAATAGTTGTTGAAGGTACCGCTTAAGCCATTTTTTTCTTAACATCAGTGGCTCAGTTAAGGAATGAGAAGATAGAGGGTCCTCCACTTTCCGCTCATGCTTTTTTATGTAGGACTAGCTTACCTGATTTTAATGAAAATCACATTTTGATATAAACACCAGATTTGAAAGTTCAATGTGTTTGATCTCAGGAGTCCAAAATAAGTTGTTGCTTCTAGTGTCCTGCATTTTATTGACTGGGGTTTGATCTCAGTTTCTGAAAATGTTTAAAAATTGGAAGGAAATACTGTTCATATCTTCATTGTCACTTTGTCTTACCTCAATCGAGTAACAGAATATAGCTCCTGAAGGAAACACTGATTTGCTTTCTGTTTCCCATATCTCACCTCTAGGATATGATGGAAGAAGTGCTTGAAAGAGAATTTTAGCAGATGGTACTTTTCTCAGTGACCTCTGGAATAAAAGAACTGACTTTTGATAGTTTTAAAATTAATCTTTGCATGAAGGTTGGTTTCGCTTTTTTCCTTTAAGTTTGTTTTTAAATGTATTAATTAGTCCAGGGGATTTTTGCCTTATGCTGAGGTCAAACTAAGGCTAAGCAAGCTTTTGTCCTTCATTTTAATTGTTTGTCATACTGTATGTTGACATATTTCTTTATAAGAGAATAGAGGCAAAAGTATAGAAGTGAGGATCATTTGTATTTTTGAGTTGGAAATTATGAAACTTCACCATATTATTATGATCATACATATTCTGAAGAACAGACTGACCAAAGCTCACCTGTTTTTTGTGTTAGGTGCTTTGGCTGAACTTGAT
Source organism: Pongo pygmaeus (assembly GCF_028885625.2). Classification (NCBI taxonomy): domain Eukaryota; kingdom Metazoa; phylum Chordata; class Mammalia; order Primates; family Hominidae; genus Pongo; species Pongo pygmaeus. The sequence goes on along the minus strand of NC_072376.2, from coordinate 157,998,706 downwards.
TCCAGCCCCCTTTCCCTTTGGTGTTGTGTATGTCTCTTCATTTCTTCTCAAATAAATCTTCAACTCTTGCCCCATGTCTCCTTGGCAGCAGGATGCTGGCATCTGTGTAGTCCTCATACTGTTTACTGATAACCCACAAATTCATTTTCATGGCAGACCTAAGCTCAGACCCTGCCTTGTCCTGGCAAGCGTAGGTTTTCCCAGACCACAATGCTGATATATCTTATTTAATGCAGACTGTATTCTTGCAGTGTGTTGTTTCCTTTGTGACTCAAGGTTGAATTAAAATGCCTGTGAACTGCAAACTTGCTTATGATTGACTTGGTGCAATAAAGTTCCTTTCTAACCATTTCTGGTTTAGAAAACATTCAGCCATCCTAGAAACTAGCAATATTTATTTTTGCCTCTTTCGTTTTACCTTTTTTAGATGAGGTAAATGTTTTGTCTTTTACTTAAGGGTACTAAGCAAGGTCCACTCTAGTGTAGCTGAAGAGAATGCATATTTGGCTACACTATTTCTGTTTACTGTATTTTGTTTCCTACTTTATATCTAAATGCTATTGTTTGTTTAAAATCCTAATAATGTCTCATTTCCAATATGTTATTTTCAAATAACTAAGGTTTTGCTACTAGTGTCAGCCATTTACTCTCCAGCTAATTGGGATTATTTTTTAAAAGAGGTCTTTCTCCCCGAAATAGAAGTTTTAGAAAATCTTGGAAGAGGGGTGGGTGCATGTTAATGCTGGGAAGCGGCAACTTTGGGGTTGAACTTACTTGAATGGATTAAAAATTGCATTGTGTTACAGAGCTAGAAAATTTTATGTATGAAAAACGATAATAGCCTTACACTGAGTACAAATAATACTTTAAGAGCATGTGAAGATGTGATCATTTGTGATGTTACTTGTAAAAAAAAGTATATATACATATCTTTTGAAGTGTTAAAAGGAAACTAGTACTTTATATTCTTTATCATATCACTTTTTGTAAGTGTTGAATATATTCCTGTTTATTTTTCTATGTTCTGTTTTGTAGCCTTAAGAAGTGTTTCAAACATATCTGAATGTATAAAATAAGAGTAAATGCCCTACATGGTGTGATGCTGCATTATATATAAAACTGTGTGCATATATTAAATTTTGTCTCTTGATTCTGCTTGTGATTCTTTGGTTCCAGGGTTAACCAGGTAATATAGCATGTAGATCTTAAGAATTTTTGTAAACTCCTTAAAATAAATGATTTCCATGACATTTTTCCAGCTAGAAGACAATTCTCGTGCATGCAACTAAAAGCCATGTAGAATTTATAATCTATGGGTACTGTAATTTTCCCTACTTTATATAATGAAATTGAGGCCAAATTACTTGCTTAGGGTTATGCAACTAGTAAGTGGTAGGACTCATATTTGAGTCTAGTTTTAAGTGATTTTATAGCTAGTGCTCCCATTTTTTTTCTGCAGTGACTAAATGGGAATGTGTAGAATATCTAAGAATATGGATTAAATTGTTTTATAATGGTTTTTACATTTAGCATTCAGTGATATTTATGTTGGCTAAAGGTGAAGCAAATTGAGTGTTTTGAAAACAAAGTATACTTACTTTATACTCTGAAAACTCAATTTCTTAAAGCCTGTTTTTCTTTATAAAAGTTACCAAAGAATATTATCAAGTCAATACTTGTTTACATACAATATGAACTTTCTGTTAGTCTGGCTTCCTCAGGGGGCCGAACCTGAAACAAGAGCCTCTTTCAGTTCAAGTATTTGACAGAAAAGTGAGTGATCTAGGAACAGGGTCAGCAAGCTGGGAAGAAGGATGAGCCATTATAAAGGTAATGAGAGTTGGCATGTGGAACTTTTATTTGAGACTGCTTTAGGAGCTGAGTAAAATATAGAACCTTGTGGGAAAGGGACAAAGGAAGGAGAAAAAGGGGAAACAGTTTCTTGGCAGTATGCCCATGGGTTTATCCATGGAGTCAACAGAGAAGCCAGTGTGGGGGCTGGTTAGTAAGAGGTGTGTTTGTGGCTGGATGGGGGGCTCTTGCAGAATTGGTCACTCCAGAAGCACATGGGAGTGACCCAAATTAAGTCAGTGGTCTCCAAAAAGTGTCTGATACAAAGGGCCTGCTTTTCACTTTGAATAATTAAACTTTCACTTATCTTTCAAAGACTTAGGTCTGGGTCTAGGGCATAGTATGAGAATGTAAGTAACTATGAAAGAGGAAATTAAACACAGCTTCCCTTCATAAACTTTTGCACCCTAACTTAATCTGTGGGTTCTTCATGAAACATGGACCCCTCAGAATAGTTTAATAGGGTTTTCTAAGAAAAGCTACAGACATAAACATTAGTTTTTGAAACTGGTTTTTCTATACTGAATTCATTAGAGAAACTGGGGCTTTAGAGGCACTCCTTTAAAAATACATAACATTCCTGTAATTATATTTTATTTTTCACATTTAGTAAAAAACATTACAAATACAAAGATTAAAGATGTTAATGGTAGGCCAGGCATGGTGACTCACACCTGTAATCCCAGCACTTTCAGAGGCTGAGGCGGGTGGATCACGAGGTCAGGAGCTTGAGACAAGCCTGACCAACATGCTTGAAACTCTTGTCTCTACTAAAAATACAAAAATTAGCCGGGCGTGGTGGCACGCACCTGTAATCCCAGCTGAGGCAGGAGAGGCTGAGGCAGGAGAATCACTTGAACCTGGGAGGCGGAGGTTGCAGTGAGCCAAAATCGTGCTGCTGCACTCCAGCCTAGGCGACAGTGAGGCTCCGTCTCAAAAAAAAAAAAAAAAAAAAAAGATGTAAATATAGATGAGTGTGGTTCTTAAGGCCTCCTATCCCTATGAATATTCTTAACTGAACCGGCAGGTTAACTGATAACAAAATTCTGTGTAGTAAGCCAATTTCTTTTTTAAAAAAGTGAGAACCTTGACTTTGGACTAACGACCTTCAGATCAAATAGAAAACAAACTACTGCAATTTACCTATCTAGGGATATACTTGTTACCTGTTGCATCCTTCCAAACTAGTAGTAAAAGCATTTAAGTCCTGTATAGTTTTATAAGATAGTTTTATAAATGGAGACAAGAAACCAGAAGCACAGATATAAAGTGACCATTGACATGGCAGACCTATACTTAGGCACATGCAAGGTTGGGAGCTGGAACTAACATTTTCATTAAAGCCAGAGGAGTCACCCCAGTGAAAAGGAGTGAAATTAAAAATTCCCAGACAAAACTATCTTGGCCTGGGATCCAGTTTCTTAAAGGCAAAAAACAAAACAACCACTGAAAATGTTACCACATCCATTTAGGTTTGAGGTCCAGAAACTCACAAACTAGGAAAACTGAAAAGTGGTTCCAGGGTGGTAACACACTTGGCTCCCCTGGCAGAAGGCAAATGGAGAGCCTCTGAGGGAAAAGACCTTTCTTGATGGCAAACAGGAAACCAGTTTGACTTAACCAGGTTTAAACAAATAGGGATTTATTTCTCAAGAAATGTGGAGAGAAGTGGCTGCTGGCAGTTGTGCAGCATTTTGATGTCAGGAGTAACATTCTTGTAGCTTGTTTTGCATTTCCCTTATATGTATCACCTTATGGGCATAAAATGCTTGCTCCATATATTACACCCTCAAGAAGCAGTACCAGATAATCATCTCCCTTTATTAGGAAAACAAGAGGTTTTCTTGAGGTATTTTCTAGAAAAACCTCAAGAGATTTCAATTTGCTGGCTAGAACTCTTGCAGGTAGGTCATATGGCTTAACTGCAAGAGAGACTAGAAAGTACGGAAGAGGATTTTCTATGTCTTAGACCAATTGTGACCAACCATGTGGGACTGGGCATACTGTTTACCCTCACAAATTGGCAGAGGAGGTGGTAGTGGTGGTGAGTACAGGGCTGAGGATAAATGGTATTTGCCACACAAAATCTCAGAATTTTCAGATACAGCCTCACTGAACATCTGCTCACAAACTGAAACACTACAAAGGAAACAATCTTCCAAGAGCAACAGTCAACACAGTATACAGCCAAGTTTAGACCTGCATGTATTAAGTGGACAGAGTAGAAATGCTTAAAAAAATTAAGACAAAGGGGTGAAAAAGTAGAAGCTCCGTAACAACTACTGTCTGGATATTTCTGCTTCTCTAACTGGCCTTGCTTTGTCTCTTTAATTAATTCCTACTTTCAGCATGTAAAAAACTAACTAACTTCAATCTGGAAGGCACAGAAAGCTCATCACAATCTGCCTGTATCCATCATTTCCTTCCATTAATCTCTTAAATGCCCATGTTCCTTTCTGCCTCTCACCAGACATGTATTTTGCTTTACGTAGATTATCTCATTTATCCTTTTAACAACTCAGTAAGATGGGTGCTGTTACTCTTTCCTGGGACCTAATTCCTTTATGTAGTCCTTTCTGACATTTCAACTCAGAATGATTACTTTCTCTTCTGAACCACTCACTGAGTGCTCACAGCAGACTAGGCACTGGGGTTAAGGACTTGACATACCTGTATCCAAGTATATTGATGAACATGAAGGAGATTATACAACACAGCAGTTTTGTAGTCTTCCTACTTTCTCTGAGGCATGTAGGTTTATTCCTTCAATACAGTAGGCCACTACATGCCAGACACCATGCTGTATATACTGAGTGAGTGTTAAGACAGATAGAAGACTGGACTTCAAAATGCTTGTAGTCTAAAATTAGGTTAACCTAAATTGCAAAAAACAGTTGTAGCATCAATACACTGCCTTTAAGACTACACTAAGTGAACACGGAAAATATGGATTATCCAGTATTATCTCAAATGTGGAGAGAAGTGGCTGCAGATGCCACTATTATCCAATGATGATTTAAAAACTTCAATGGCTGGGCGCGGTGGCTCACACCTATAATCCCAGCACTTTGGGAGGCCCAGGTGGGTGGATTACCTGAGGTCCAGATGAGACCAGCGTGGCCTACGTGGTGAAACTCCATCTCTACTAAAATACAAAAATAGCTGGGCGTGGTGGTGGGTGCCTGTAATCCCAGCTACTCAGGAGGCTGAGGCAGGAGAATTGCTTGAACCCAGGAGGCGGGTTGCAATGAGTGAATATCGCATCATTGCACTCCAGCCTGGGTGACAGAGCGAGACTCCATCTCAAAACAAACAAACAAAAAAACCCCAAAATTTCAATGATTTATAATCACAAGCAAAATGTAAAATTCAAAGGGTATTATATATGTGTATATATAAATGTCTCCGTTTTCCATCTATTCTTTGATCAAACTGTCCTTGTCAAAAGCAGTGTTTCTTGAGTATTCCTTTATTTCAATATTTTGTATATTTTCACAAAAATGGTAGTATATAAACTGTTCCAGTTTTTTGTTTTTTTAAGTAAAGTATTTGAGACTTTTTCCACTTAGGACATATGAAGTAGTCTCATTCTTTTGCTAACATCTGCATTGATGCTCTATGTAATACTGATTTTATAAGTATTTTTCCTGTGTTAGCAATTGTAGGCCTTTCTGTTGCTATGTAAAATTTTAAGATCCATATTTTAAAGATTTCATTTACATGAAAACACTTTTAATACATATTCTGTCATTAGCAGTAAGTAGAACTGTGCTCTTATATCACAAGTACTTTAAGACAATCCAGGATCAGTAAATAACAATAGCTTTTGCTTATTTTATTCAATATATTTGAAATAATCATTCACAAATTTAACCTATCCTTAAAAATAGGCATTACTTATTTTAGTATAATCCCATTTGTGTACAAAACAAACCCTTTACATATTCACACTTAGGTAAGTGCACAGAAAAAAGCATGAAAGAATATACATTAAATTCAAACGCTGGTAACCTTTGGGAGGGTAATAAAGGGAGATCATTTTTTTATTCCATTCTGTATATTTGAATTTTTTACAACATGTATTTATGGGTTACTGAAATTATTTTTTAAAAGGCATAATGGGGTCCCGTTAAACCATACTTTCTAGCCATTATTTGCATATTAATCAAGACTTCTATTATTTCAAGTAGCTCTTAAAGTTTGTCAAATATACTTTCTAGTTTCCTCCTCAATTTTGCTTGCCCCAGTCATTTATTTAGTAAACACTCTTCCTCACTCATAATTCCAGTTTAGTCAGAAGTACAACTTAAAGTGGCTCCAGGCTCCAGGTAATCCTGTTCAAAATTCAGGAACTCAAGAAATTTAGATGGGATTTGGAAACTAAAAAATGGTTTAGATAATGTGCTCTATATCCAAACTCACAAATGAATATATGTGGTACCAGGGGATACTTTGTATTGCCATCTGGGGACTTTTGCATTAATATTGCCTTTAGGGAAGTGGTTTATAATCCTTGGCTGCCCAACAGAAAAATCTGTGGAACTTAAAAAAAATACATAGATGCTTAGGCACCATCTTTAAAGATTTTGAGTCTGTAGTTGTAAGGGAAGCAAATATTCTTTAGAAATGCTTTTTCCTAAATCTCAATCAGTGATTATATAAATATATGTGTACAAAAATAACATTAACTAGAGAATGACTGAATACAGAACCTCATGGAATGCAAAAACAAAAAAAGTTCAGAGTAAGGGGTTTTTTGCGGGGAATGGAACTGAATTGGTTTTTGCTAAACATGTTTAAAAGCACCAAAAAAAGATTAAAAACAATTAAAAAGTACCTATTTTTCCAACAGTGGTGTTTTGTAGTAGATAATCTTCCTCGGAAACCATATACTGGTAATATAGTGCAAAGACTGAAAACAAATAATAAACATAATCCTGATGTTTATTTATCAAATGTCAATCAGTGGAATCTTTGACTGGCTTTTAAAATAAGGGCAGTTTCATCACACTGGCATACTTGGCAAACCAGGTAAGTACAAAAACCCTTTTCAAGATTTAAAAAATGGAGCAACACTGGTCAGCATTTGGTACCGTGAATATAATACACCTACTGAAAATCTTCCCATACGTCATGAAAACTTGGAGGTAATTTGTATAGCTTGAAATGTCTTCATTTTAGAATATATTATGCACAAAAGGGCCTCTTCAGGAACAGAAAAGTGGCATTTTCTTTGTTTCAACTACAATTTAGAACCCAACTGGCTTTTTATGTTATATTAAGTAAATTATACTTCAAGTTCCAGAGTATGTGGGGCATAAAATCCTGATTCAAGTTTTATATGACAAAAAATTCTAGTAAATACTCCTCTTAATAAATGGCTTATCAATATTCTCAGAGTCAGTCTAATCATCCAAGAAAAAGTAGTTTCCACTCTTCTTTTGTTCTACATCCTAAAAAAGGAAACAGAAGCAACAAAAATCAGCAACACGATTCTACTATAGGTAAAAGTAGACTTTCACTCATGGTATTACTTAGCTGTGTTTACAACAGTGCCTGTACAACCTGTTCTGCACATACCATCTGTTTCTGGATATTCCTGGGTCCACTGCTCAAAGGAAAGATAACTACCTCTGCCCCATCCCTAATGCTAGAATGACTCACTTGCACCAACTCAAGTCAAGTCCCTTTATATAAGATGCCTCACATATATAAAATTTTGCTATGTACTATTATTTCTAGGAAAACTATTAAATTCCATTTTCATCAATGCAACTTTAATCTCCAGATTCAAAATGCAGCATACCGTCAGTTTGAGATCTGCCTATTACACAAAATATATATATATAAAATTTTTTCCAATACTGGCCAGTAACAATCTCACCTACCTACTTGTTGAGCTGTTCTCTTATTAGGATTAAGATATGACTATCTTAAGATGAGTATGCATACAGAAATGATAACTCATGGTGGCTGAACCATAAGTCTGTCTAAGAAAATGACAATACAAAGTGTCCTTAATGCTTCAAAAGAAATTCTTCTTTTCTACACAATATGCTTTTCAAAACTGAGAAAACTCTTCAATTTTATGTGAGAACTTAACCATTTCTCTATCTTGGCCAAGAAGTAATATCAATCATTTAAAAACAAAATATATAATAAAGGGAAAAGGCATCCAGACATACTGTTAGGTGCTTAAGAATACAATGACGTGCAAGATAACTTTGCCTCTGGCATTCCAAGAGCTCATGGTTTAGCAGCAAAGCTAGGACTACAAATATGAAAATAAATGCTACAGCAGAAGTATGTATAACATACTTCTAAAGCTTTTAAGCATTAAGGATGATGGATATAGAGTGATAAAATGTAAACACTTTGAGGCACTGCAGATATTAAAAACAGAAATGATGGCCAGCATGGTGGCTCACGCCTGTAATCCCAGCACTTTGGGAGGCCAAGACAGGTGGATCACTAGGTCAGGAGTTCAAGACTAGCACGGGCAAGATGGTGAAACCCCATATCTATCAAAAAAATACAGAAAATTAGTCGGGTGTGGTGGTGGGCACCTGTAATCCCAGCTACTCGGGAGGCTGAGGCAGAGAATTGCTTGAACTCGGGAGGCAGAGGTTGTAGTGAGCCAAGATCACACCACTGCACTCCAGCCTGGGTGACAGAGTGAGACTCTGCCTCAAGCAAACAACCAAAACCAAAACCAAAAAAACAACCCAGAAATGCTTTTAGAGTTCATTTACTTTCTGTTTCTGAGTGACTAAGAGTTTTGCCTTTTAAGAAACAAATACTGTATTTCACAGAGGAAATCAACTATAGGGTGCACAACTGTGTACTACAAAGACAAAAAACATTGTCAATTAAGTAGACACATTGTTTTCCTCGTCACAGGAGCTTGTTTAGACTTTCAAAATATATTTTTGGGGGGGGGTTGGGGGGGGGCGGGGGCAGGGACAGAGACTCGCTCTGTTGCCCAGGCTGGAGTACAGTGGCACGATCTCAGCTCACTGCAACCTCCACCTCCTGGGTTGAAGTGATTCTCCTGCCTCAGCCCCCCGACTAGCTGGGATTACAGGCGCGTGCCACCACGCCTGGCTAATTTTTTGTATTTTTAGTAGAGATGGGTTTTCACCGTTAGACAGACAGGATGGTCTCGATCTCCTTGGCCTCCCAAAGTTCTGGGATTACAGGCATAAGCCACTGCACATGGCCTAAAATACACCTTTTAATCATGTATTGAAAAATATAACAGAAATTGGTTAAGGTATTCTTAAAAAATTCTTTGTTACAATGATGAATTAGTGTAATCTTTCCCCAGACATTTTAAGTGGTAATCAATATAGGTAGTACAACTGTGATACAACTTAAAGAGAAAACAGGAAGAGCTCTTGAGTTCACACAGCAATGACAGCTACATTACAGTTGCTGCCTACTGCACACTAAAGTATGCCATCAGGTCTTAAAATGTAAAAAACATAGGAATTTTAAAATAAAATATGGTGGTTTTTTAATTTATTTTTATTTTTTTAGACACAGTCTCACTCTTTTGCCCAGGCTGGAGTACAGTGGGATGATCTCAGCTCACTACAACCTTCACCTCCCAGGTTCAAGCGATTCTCCTGCCTCAGCCTCCTGAGTAGCTGGGATTACAGATACCTGCCACCAGACTCGGCTAATTTTTGCATTTTTAGTAGAGATGGGGTTGCACCATGTTGGCCAGGCTGGTCTCAAAACTCCTGACCTCAAGTGATCTGCCTGCCTTGGCCTCCCAAAAGTGCTTGAATCACAGGCGTGAGCCACTGTGCCCAGCCATATGTTATTGATTTTTAAATAGCCTTTCAAGTGTTTATACTGAGATCAGTGATCCATGATTTAAGACAATTTTTCTACATACCTTAATTGAATTAAGTTTGTTTATTCGTGGCCTATAGTTGTTTGGATCTCTTCTGAATGTAATTTCAAGCTGAGACAAAAATTTATTCATGCCAGCCAAAAGGGTTTGAGGACTAGGAGAAAAAAAAAAAAATCAATTTTGATTAAATTTTACTTCAGAAATGTAACTACCTTTTGGGAGGAAGGGTATTAAGAATTACTATTCCCTCAAATTCCCCAATCATAAATCATCTGGATAACAGTATAATAACAGCATATTACAAATCCTGTGTTCAGAAATAGCTTTGCTTGGACTATATAGTTTTCTTGGCTATATTTTTGTGCAAAACAAAAAAAAAAATTTAACCTGGATTTCTAATCTGGTGAAAGAAACATTTAAGATAGAAGTACTACTTTAGAAAAACAGAAGATCATTAATAAGTAGATTACAGAATCTCAAATTGCACATTTTTAGGGGGGATGAGAATCTTAAAAAGTTATATTTATACGAAAAATTTGTTACTGGAGGGAATATGTCCTCCTAATAGTGGTTTTCAGTGATAACTCCTTTCTAAATTTCTATGCTTCATCGTTTTTACCCAAGCAAGTTCTTAAATCATGCCAAATCACAACATACATGTGAAACATTTTAAAATTTTGTAAATAGAAATGTGGGATATCACTAGATGAACAAATAAACATCACATATGCTAAGAAATTTCCCTAGCTCTTCAAGAAATATGTAATTCTCAATTTATTAAAAAAAAAAAAAAAAGGAATTCAGGGAAGAAGCCCAGCAAAATACTTTCATTTCTTAGGTGAATTATTAAAATGGCAACTCCATTCCTTGCTCTCCAATACCAGAAAACATGCTGAAACCACATGAAACTGCTGGTTTTATAGGTGAAAACTGAACACCAGTAATTTCATTTAGTTCAATCTAATAATATAGGCTTTAGCACTAAAGGTAAAATGAATTTCTCGTAACTTGATCTGAATGTTAGGCTTCTCTATATTGCAAGTGCTCTTAATTAGGCTAACAAGGAAAAATGAGAAGAAAAAAGGAAAAAGGTAAAACCATTTATTTTAACTCTGCTATAGATCAATACCAGATATTTGGGATCCACTGTGAGCTCAATCACTGTCAGTATAAGTTGACAAATCATGTAACCTCTTTAATCTTGTTTTCTTTTTCTATCATGTACGAAAGCAATAGTTTTCAATCTTTTTTGGGAAATTCAAATAATAAAGCAAACAAAAGTTAAGCTGAAAGAAAAGTGAGGGACCCATAGCTTTTTATGCTGTGGCCTACAGCTTTTTATCTTCCTGGTGAGGGATTCCACACTGAAGCCTAAAAACTACTCTTTCACATGGTCCCATCCAGTCCCCAATACCAATGATCTCAGGAGTCACAGAATCAAGTCTAGAATTTCTAGCTTTCATTTTTTAAAAATTAAAGTGAGTGACTTTACTATTTACTGGAAAATTTAAAATGAATTACTTTGAACATATTAAAAAGTAATTTTACCTGTTTGCAACTGTGTTCTTAGATGGAACACCATCAAAAACGATGACGCGATCCGCTAGATAGGTGGCCATGATGAAGTCATGTTCCACAACAAAGGCTGTCTTTTTTGCATGGAGTATGAAACTAAAACACAGTGATTTTGAAATCTTATAGCTTTATATCATAAAACATTCGACTATTATATTAAGCACACTTGTAGGACAGTATAATCAAAATACAGCTATGAGCAAGATATTTACCGTTTGACAACTCGAGCTGCCATCAGTCTTTGTTCAGAATCCAAATATGCAGATGGTTCATCAATTAAATAGACATCAGCAGGTTTGCCCAAACAAAGGGCTAAAGCTACTCGCTGTAGTTCACCACCAGATAATGTCTGCACCTAATTGGAGGAGTTTAGCAAACCATGTAAAGGCATCCAAAATTCAAAATAATAATAAAATTTAAAAAATTATGTTAAAGTACCTCTTGATCAATGATGTTTTCAATTTGCAGAGGCTTCATTACATCGGTCACAAATTGTGGATGAGTATAAGCATCTCTTATCTTTTCATGTAGTAACTGGCGAACACTTCCCTGTTTTTAATATAAAAAAGTATTTAAATGATAAAATTTCACTACAGAACTCTTCTATTTATGAATCTTGACAAAGTTAAGCTTCAGAATAAAAGTATATCAATTTGCCACCAACAGATATCAATGTGTATCCACCATCTATGACATGTTTTGAGATTTTCTATTCAAAACCCATCATGTCCAACAAGTAAAAAGGAATTTTTTTTTCTTTTGAGACAGGATCTTGCTCCATTGCCCAGGTGTGCAATGGCATGATCAGGGCTCACTGCAGCATCAACCTCCCAGGCTCAAGTGATCCTCCCACTTCAGCCTCTAGAGGAGCTGGAACTACAGGCATGCACCACCATGCTGAACCAATTTTTAAGTTTTTGTGGAGGCGGGATCTATGTTGGTCAGGCTGGTCTTAAACTCTTGGGCTCAAGTGACCCTCCTGCCTTGGCCTCCCAAAGTGCTGGGATTACATGCGTGAGCTACTGTCCCCAGCCTGCAACAATCTTTTTTTTTTTTTTCCCACTCCACAGCCCCTGCAATAATAATTTTAAAATTAGAAAGTAATAAGCAAATAATGAATGTTTCAGGGGAAAAATCATTTGAGAGTAGAAATTCCAAAGGTCAAAGTGGGTATCAAGCAACCTTAGGCAGTCAGTAAGAGAACACAAAATGCATGATAATGTGCTAGGGATGAATCCTAAGATGACTTTTCCTTGCTGTTTCAGGATAAGGCTGAATTTTAGAATTTAAAGCTAAGCTTACAGAGAGCATCAACGACAAAACTTTTATGGTAAGCTAAGCCAAGCAGATAAAACATTTATTGAATGTTGAGGTACTGAGGCGTTCATTACAACACCTGTAGAAATCAAAGGAGGTTAACTTTAACATAATGGTTTCAAGGACTGTGGCATTTGTTAATATTTCATTTCTTTTTATGGCTGAATAACTAAAAGACATTTGCTCATTTTTAATTATAAGAGTTCTTTATATATGCTGGATACAAGTCCTTTATTGGATATATGATGTGCAAATGTTTCTCCCATCTTGTGGGAATAGCCTTTTCACCTTCTTGCTGTTGTCAATTGTGGCACAAAATACATTAGGTTTTTAATTATTTATTTAGCAAAAAAATGACAAACATCTCTTTTTTTTTTGAGACAGAGTCTTGCTCTGTCACCCAGGCTGGAGTGTAGTGGTGCAGTCTCCCCTCACTGCAAGCTCCGCCTCCCAGGTTCACGCCATTCTCCTGCCTCAGCCTCCTGAGTAGCTGGGACTACAGGTGCCCGCCACCACGCTCGGCTAGTTTTTTGTATTTTTAGTAGAGACAAGGTTTCACCATGTTAGCCAGGATGGTCTTGATCTCCTGACCTCATGATCCGCTGGCCTAGGCCTCCTGAAGTGTTGGGATTACAGGCGTGAGCTACTGCTCACTGCCGGCCAAAGATGACAAACATCTTTAAAGCACTTTCTTAGCAGTGGATATGAATCAAGGATTGGACTCTTAATACCTTTGTTTGCAACTATCAATAAAACTGTATAGAATCTAATTTGGAGAAAAATTTTAATATAGTAAAAGATGAAAGCTATAGGCATATATACAAAATTTTCTTTAGTAACCATATAAAAAATAATAACTCACAGTTGATTTGGGACTAATTTTCTGTGGCTTATAACTGACATTTAGAACTGGTACTTCACCTGCAAAATAATGAAACACATAAGACACTAAAAACTGCCCAGATCTTTAAAGTTTACTGTGTAGAACAGAGTAAAAAGACTCAACAGTTACAACTGTACCTCCTTCATCAGGTTTAAGTCTTCCAGCAAGCATTCTGATAAATGTCGTTTTACCCGTTCCTGGCAACACAACATATGACAATTTGATCTGAAAGATGCTTGACATTTAAAGTAAATCACTATGTCCTATTTGGTTTTAACTGAGAAATTTGTTTTAAAGATATACACTGACATTATTGAATTCTGAAGTTTATATAGAAAAATACTTAAGTCTTTCATGGCTCACCTCTGAAGTGTCATTCTAAGGTAATTAAGAGGAATAAAGACTAGTCAAAGCTTATGACAATTTTAATAAATGGTATATCTATAAAGTTTAAATCCTGCAATAGTTTGAAAAGATTTACTTAGCTAAATTATCAGGGCACACAATTTATTAAGAAGTATAGACTGTTTTATGAAAGATAACTGCAATTTTAAAGTTTACTTATATAAAATATTTAAATTAATTGCAACCCAATTCAAAATTCCCATTATCTAAAGACTGATACATTGTAACAATCTTTATATAAAATTTATCTTCTATAGTTTTGTAAGCTGTAAGATTACAATTCAAATAGTTCTTAAATCATGAAGGCAATATCACATATTTAGTAGTCAAATTCATCTTATACCTATACTTATGACAATTTATTATGAAATATATGCTGGTAATACAATTATTTACAAAGATAGATTGCTCTGAATTTAAAATAAGAAAAGTTCCACATTGAAGTGTATGAGTAAAAAATTTTTAAAGCTGGATTATTTCTGAATCACCATTTATCCTTTCCATCTTAGTTAATTTATAAGATTAATAACTGCCTTATCAATTTACATGTAAAAAACCAGCTGACAAAGAACACCTTATTTTCACTAGAGGTTATAAAACAAAATAAGAAATATTAACCTGATTGAATTACAGTGAAATTGAATTACACAATGCCAAAAAAATGTGAAAGTACACTAAGAAATTTATGGGTTTAAATAAAACTAAGCTTCTAGCCCTATAACATATGATTCAAATTTTTCCACAAAATAGTTAAAACTAATTTACTAGATAAACAGGAAGATTTTTACTTATCACAAAACAGAAAACTTACCATTTTCCCCCAGCATCACCATAATTTCAGAATCTGTAAACTCTCCAGCTACAATTGCTAGCTCAAACTCTCCCATTTTTTTCTTCATTCCTGGATATTTATACATACACATCTTTTTAACTTCTTCTTCGTTTGCTGTCTCAGCCACTTTAAAAACAAGTGATGCATCTCTGAATCTCAAGTTTTCTGTTGGAACATAGCCGTCCAAAAAAATGTTTATGCCTGTTGGGAAGAAAATTGTCAACAGGGAGAAATCATTAGAGCCAAAATCCTAAGCTCTCTTGGGAGCAATCTATAGACTATATACTTTAAATTTCTGTGGATTTTTGCTAACATGTTGGTCTGCATATAAAGAAGTAACTTTTAAAAAAAATATATTTAATGTAAGTTTAAATAATTCATGAATATATATGCATGTCCCCCCCAACCACATGAAGTACATCTTCTCATTATCCTGTAATTATTTTTTCCATCAGGTTTTATGCAAAAGAGAGCACATGATGTCCTTTTTGCTTTATCTTTAAAGCGAAAATGACAAATATGTAAGAGTATTTTCAGATTGATATAATATTGATATAAAAGTTTGGGGGATAAATTTTTTAATATACAATGTTACAATATTTAATTTCATATGAGAGATAAGCACATATTTTGAGGTTATAATTTATTGCTTTAAAAAAAATTAATCCTGCAGGTTCATATGAAATTGAATATGAGCTAACTTCAGTTAACATTTTTTTAATGGCTTCACTGTACAAAGATAACCACCACTATTATCTAAACAGATTTTAATAACTTAAATCCACATTGTATACAAGAACCCTCTGTAATAAAATTTTAAGGTCTACAATGGCAGACACACTGAAATGAAAAGCGTATTTGAGAAACAATGAATAATCCATATTTCAGTGTTTCCTATATTTAAGTGAAGAGAAAGCTGAAGTTTCTTGGAAGGTCTTGACGTTATTCATTTTATTTGGAACTGAGAGACACATCATGCAGCCTGTATCCTCATCCTAGAACGTAGGTGTTCAATACATCTTTGCTGACAGAACAAATGAACAGATTACATTTATTTTGCCAATCAGCATGTTTTTTGATCTTAAACTATCTAAAACATATAAATGTGAAGTTAAAAAATTAAATAAAAACAATTACATAAAAACATAAACTCAAAGGAACCTTAGCAGCCACTTGGTTCAAATATCTAACTTATTTTGGAAAATAAAGGCTCAAAGAACTAAGTGACTTCGTTTTAAAAAAACACAGCAAGTCAGTCTTTACAGTCCTACTTCAATGTTTGTCTTGTCAATTTAAAAATGAGTTCAAACTATAATCACCTTTACAGTTTATAGAAAGCTTTTAAGTATGCTGCACTGATTTCAATATATTAAAGGAACACAGAAAAACTAAAGTTTCTTAAGTTGTTTTAACAGATCAAGCACATTAAAAACCTTACTGGGTACCATTTACTGAATGGCACAGCCTTTAGACATGACATTTATAACTGGAGTTGTGAAGAATGACTGCCAAGTACCCATATCATTATCAACTTGATTCAAAGACTACCATATGGTATAGAGTAAGGTACTCAATACATATTTGTTAATTGACAAGAATAAAACATTAATAAATTGGTTCTGATGTCATCCCTTAAGACTACTGGCAAAAAAATTAGGTAACTGCAAATTTTTCTTTAAAGTATGCATCTATCTCAAATGTATAAGCAGGTAAGTTACAACAATTTCTTCCCCACATCTTTTTCTGTACTTTTTATAAATTATAAAAACTCCCAACATCTTTTTATGAAAAGGATTATAATGCAATATAAATTTATTTTTCCAGAAGAGCTTTTAGGTACAAAAAAATTCTTCCAAGATTTTAAAAAAAAAAAAAAAAAAAAGAAAGAAACCAAAAAACCTGCCATCTCTTAGGGAACTACAGGCTACATGAATTTTTCTACTTCTAGGAGATGGTATTTTTTTCCTGAGTAAACAGCCCTTTTAGTGTTCTGAATTGTCAGTTTAAGACAGGTGGAAAGAAAAATAAAAATAAAACACAAGGAAGCAGTAAAAGGAAAATGGGGAAGAAAAAAAGGAAAAAGGTATGGAAGGCAGAGAGTACATTGGTACTTGTTTCAGGAGCCACTTAGTGGTAGGCTAGTTTCCATTTTTGCTTAAATTACACAGGTAAGGAGGAGACATGGAAGGGAGAGGCCAGGGAATCTCATTTTCTTGGAAGTACAAAGACTAAATGAAAATTTTAATACACTTACTAAACTATCTTATTAGGCTTTTAGATAGCCTTAGTTCCAAAAACATAGTATACATATTACAGATAAATTTAAAATATGAAAACAAGATGAACACTGAAAGTATTTTAAGAGTTTCATTACTGATATTGGCCTGTCAAAGTTAATTTGAAAATGACAAATACTACAGTAATACTGCAGAAGCCAAAACGCAGAGGACTTTTACTGTAGCCTCCCAACCCCCAACAAAAGTAACATCGCATTTCTACTCATCCCCAGGAGAAAATTCTCCAAAATGAAAAAAATATATTTTGTATAACAACTGATATATATAACCTTATACGCTCAGTGATTAAATTCCAAGGAACTTGAATTTTGGATGATATCAGAGCAATGTAAAACTACTTAATATCAATAATGTAGTTTATAAGCATTAGAGTAGAAGAGAATACAGCATATGTGAAAAAAGTTTTGCAAGATACCTTCTCTTACACTAAAAGGCATAGTGACAACTCCATAGGCGCTTGGTACACCATATAAACAGCAGATGAAGTCGGAGAGATAGTCTAATACACTTAGATCATGTTCCACCACAATGATATATCTGAAAATCAAACCAGATTTTAGTTAAAACTCTTATGTAACTATTTTTAATAGTTGGAAATTTCAGAAAAATAGATACATCTAATAAAATTTAAGCATAAAGACATAAGAAGCAAAAGCCATGAAACATTTTCTTTAGTAAGGCTTATTATCAATGCTCATATTTAAAAATGTTTTCCTGAACTAAAAGGAAAAAACCAGCCAATTTCAAAGTTTATTGATATATGAATTAAATGCATTCTGCTAATAAGAAACATATTTCGAAATAAGTGTTACAAAGTAATTATAATAGATTTAATTCAGATGTAGCCTAAACTGTTTATTATGCTACTCAATTTATGTATTAAGCCCTGTACCTGTCCTGTGCCATGCTAGCTGTAGTAGGGGATGGATGCATACACAAAGATAGGACAGAATCCTTAACCTGAGACGTTTCGATTTAGCTGAGGAAGACAAGGAATAGGTATGAAATGGTAACAAAAAAGATTACATGGCAAAATATGCTCCACAGATAATAAAATCTGTGAACATCAGAAAGAAAATAGGTTAGTGCGTACTGGAGCACTTTATGAATGAGAATGGGGTATGATGTGAAGCTTAAGTGGCTATATTTGAATGAAGTGATACAGTATTGGCTGGAAAAGAAGCTATTAGATGCAAGTAATAGTCACGAAGGTTTTATGTAGCACTTTATTCCCATTTCCATATCGAACATAGTTCAACATGTTAAAAAAAGTCCTGCAGACATCTCATATGTCAAATTAATGTATCAGCTTCCTACACAAATAAAAATTCTCCATATTTATATTAATGAAATTATCATTCCCTCAAAAATGACATTTTATTCCCACTGATATTTTGTTTAAACTGTTAAAGTCTGTGAATTCCTTCTCAACAATGTCTTGTGTTTCAATTTCACCCTTTTTCTTCTTTGCCTAAATTCTAGTTCAGGCCCTCGTATTTCTTTCATATCTCATTTTCTTTAGGTCCCCTGATGTGGGTCTCAATTCCAAATGAAATTAATCACTTAAATTAATTAGACTTAGTCTTTCAACACTTTCTAAAACTTTAGCTACCATCTTTCTATTACTTAGCTTATACACAGGAAACACTGAAGAAGGCATCTTTTTTCTCAAATAAACCACTTCTCTACTTCTCTGGTGTCTAAGAAGCTATTCTTTTTCTAAGTAGTCTCCTGCCTAGATCTTTACCTGCTGAAATCCCACTTAACCCTTTAGGGTCCATCTCAAATCCAACTTGCTATGGGAATACTTTTCCTAATATGCAAATGAGCTTTCCCCCTCACTCTTGAATACTGGTAACAAGTATTTGGACTGATACTTGGACTTTTATTATTTTTGATTACCCCTATAACTTGCTCATTAACATCTTAAGGGAGACTCTTAATACATTTTGGCACCTCTTTAGTCTTACACTATGTACTAATAATAGACAACTAAAAAAGTTGTTGAATGACAAACTGAAGAATATGAACTAATTGGAAATGAGGAAGATAGTAGTAGGTTCTGAAACAGCACTGTCCAGAACTTTCTACAATTATGAAAATGTTCTATCTCTATGTTGTCCCATATAGTGACTACTAGCCATAAGTTGAATGTTGCTAGTTTGATGAAATAAAATTTTAATTTCAATTAAAATTTAAATAAGGATGTTTGTCTAGAGGCTACTGCACAATTCTAGAGTAAGGGAATGAAATGAGAAAACATTTCAGGAGTAATCTGGCAAGAAAAAAAAAGTAACAATGGAAAATAAGAGCAGATCTAAGATGAAAAGGGAAAATTAAGAGGAAATGTTTTCTACCACAATGGTGGTAGTTATCAATAAAAATGGTAAATCACCCAGGTGAGCTGGTGATACTCATCTTGCATCGGTGTCTTTGTTGGCACTAATCCATTACATGGAATTTCTCTACTCTTAAAATCCTATGTTTCCTTAAAGAGCCAGTGTGAGGGAGCATTGTATTACGCAGTGGCTTTTACTTTGCTTTGAAAAGAAGAAAAAAAATAGGTCAAACTTCCTGCCCCCAACCCCAACCTTCAAATGGAGGTTATGGAGACAGAAGTCCAAAATATAAAAATGATTTAGGTCAGCCATTCTGTTTTCTGAGAAGTTGGGAAGAAATACAAATCTATAGCATAGTAAGGAATCTAGGTTGTAAAAAATGTATACCCTACAGTTAATTTAGGGCTATCTCTTAGTCTTCCATGTTACTGATAATGTTCTGAGGTCAAACTCTATAAAACTTCTTAAACCTCTATTCTTTTGTCCAATGCATCCTCTATTTTTCATTATCCAAGGATATGATCTCCAAAATCTTTTTATGGCATTAAAGACTGAATGTATGCCTTGACACATCGAATTTCAGAATGGAGATATACGTCTACGACTCTTTATCATCAATCTATCACTACATAGAGATCTTAACCTTATACCTGTAAATAAGACCAGCCCATTTGTGAAATGTCTTAAAAATTTTCTCTACGTTGTCATGCCAATCTGTCTTACCATGGTATCCCTATTACAATTAAAGTTACTGTCCTCTCTCTTATAATATAGGAAAGTCTTGGGTAGTATTACTTTTTCTTAACTAGTTTTTTTTTCCCCTGAGGTCCATCTACACTTATTTATTTCACTTTCCTATTGCAACTATACAAAATAGTTACTGATCTTTTAATTTTAAATTTATTCATTATAAGTCGATATAAGTACCTGATGCCTTGTTTTCTAGTGATGTGTCTCAACAGTTACACATTGAAATACTGGCTGTAAACTAGTATTTTCTTTTAGTTTTCCTCTTATTGTTAGGACATTATTTGATATCTTTAAAGTTTTATGTGAACATAGATATTATCTATGACTTTCATTTTAGTATAAAAAGGGGCTATAAAAATACTTTTTATAAAAAGTGACTTGAGTTGAGAACTAGTGACCTGACTTTGTGTATTCCTTTCAAGACTATGGTACATGTGTATGCTTTTCTTTACCACAGTGTGTATTTTTCTTTACCACATTGTGAAGTCCTTGAATACTGGGACTGTATTTTTACACTTGCCTTCCCCAAAGAGCCTATCATAATGCCCAAGCTCTTAATGCCTGTGTATGGAGTAAAAATTATGGCTTCTATTTGGCTTACATGAGATTTTCTCTTTATCACTGATATTCTAAGTTTCACTTCAAAGTATCTACATGAATTATTTAGTATCTGTAGAACTTGTGCTCCTTGAATCTAAGGAGCTGAATTTTTCATCAATTCTGAACAGTTCTCAGTCATAATCCTTTCATGACTTTATTTTTCAGACTCTTAAGATATATGTAAATAGTTTCCTCATTACATTCTCCAGGTTTCTGAACCTTCCTTCCACATTTTAATTTTATTCTCTCTCTGCTGTATTCTACTAACTTCCTAAGATCTGGTTTCTAATGCACTTTTCTGCTGTCCCTAACCCATCTAATATGTCCAGTGAATCTGTAATGTCACCAAGCTTTTAATTTCTAGATTTGTCTGGGTTTCTGAACATCTACCTATTGCTTTTTTAGTAGCATTATATCCTTAGGGTTTTGAATCCTTTCATTTAAAGATTTTATTTTGAACATTATTTAATAGTCTCCCTTAGAATGTCACCTAAAGTTCTTGAATCCTGCAGCCATATAATATCTGCTGGCTAATTTTCAGACTGTTTCCTCTTCTAATTTATAAATTTTATAATTTACAATTTGAGCTCGTCCTCGTGAGCCATTACCTATAGGAATCCTGTGCAACCAGGGTTGAAAGCTTATTGGTTCGTTGCTTCTGCTCTGTACCATAAAAGTTCCAGACCCCTTAAAAATATTACTTTCTCACTTTGAAGGGTTCACAGATTCCACTGGTTATATAAATTTCAATTCCATAGCCAGGCAAGCTGCTGGCCCATGAACAGAGATTTGAAAGAGAGCGATCCCTTCACTTCCAGGGAGCTCAGTGAATGATAGATATTTGCTTTCTTGACATTTCCGTGCAATGATAGACGAGTTGTTTCTAATTTGCCCTTTCAGTGAGAAAGCAGTCCTTTGAGAGTCCTGGCACTTTATGTGTGAAAATCCAATACTAGACCTTGCTTCTTGCCCATGAGTGGATGTTAAAACCCAAGACCTATTACAGAAACCATCAACATCTGGTCCTATTACTCCTCTATAGTTCTAATGCTTTAGTTTTTGACCATTTGGGATTTCTCTCGCTTTCTTGCAAGATGAGTCATGTATTTAAAAGGATGTTTATTAAATTGTTAAGTCAGAAGAGGCAGTATAACACAGGAAATACTATACAGAAAAAAAACCCTGGGATTTGGTCACAGCTTTGTCATACAGTACATTTGTAACCTAGAACAAACAACTAGATTTTTGACCTTATGCTTCATCTGCAAAATAGGAATACCATCTAAAGATTCCTACGAGATAACCATGAGGATCAAATGACGTAATGAATCTGAAAACTCTACAAACCACAGAAGCACCCTATAAACACAGGGTATTTTGAATACTAACAGAAATTATGATGAATTTTCTTTTCTTTTGTCCAGCAAGATTCTGAAAAACCAGAATTACTCTAGTGATTCTTACAAATTCTAAGCGTGTGCGTGCATGTGTGTGTGTGTGAAAATACAGAGAGAGAGAAAGACAGCTGGTAAAAGCTAAGGGTCTGCTTCCTATAAAGCTATGGAATTTGCATATAATTTCAGAATATTCCTAAGCTCCCTGGAAGTGGGGGTGTTAATAAATGAATCTTGCACTGAGAACCTCTGTTCTAGGTAAAGAAAGGTAAATTTAGGTGGTAGCTATAAACAACCAAGATAAAAAATATGTACACCACATTGACGGTCCCAGTGTTTAATCTTTAGAAATCTGTAAAAATCTCCAAACAAAACAACACAGTAATATGCCAGATCTCTACTTACCTATCTGGATTTATTAGAGATCGTATAGTAATAGCAGCCTTTAAACGCTGCTTGACATCTAGGTAACTAGAAGGCTCATCAAACATGAAACTATGAAAAAAAAAAAAAGCAAATATAATAAGTTTGAAAGACAAGACACTCTACCTTACATATTATTCTAAAGCACTGTAGTATCAAGAGCTTTTGATTTAACCACAACACAAATCTCCAATAGTAATGAAGAGTCTACTTGTAATGGTAAAAATTTCTGTATTCTGTTCAGAAGTAGAAGGAAAAAATTACAGAAAGCAAGATTACACACCAAGTCTGGCGAGGGTCTACCAGGTTAGGCTAATTTACAAATTGGTAACTCCTCATAAAAAGTATTCTGATATAGTCTCAAGTAGTTTGGAGAGCTTTTCTCTTAAGTCAGCTGCATTTAAGCATAGTTTTTTGGAGGGTATGTCAAGAATTTATAGAATACTTTGTGGAGAAGAGTTAGCCTTCACCAGACAACAGGGCAGAATTGTGGAAAAAGAAGCAATAAATATCTGGGAGGAGAGACACTAAACGTAGGAAGGAAACTTTCCTCTCCTCTCTTTCACATGGCATGCCACAGTGATCTATGGTGATTTAAAAGACCTCGCGTCTTGCTTCAGATATTAAAAAGCTTGCTAGCCTGGCTGGAGAACTTAAGTCTTTTCACACAAAAAGAGGGCTTAGGCCGGGCGCGGTGGCTCATGCCTGTAATCCCAGCACTTTGGGAGGCCGAGGTGGGCGGATCATGAGGTCAGGAGATCGAGACCAACCTGGCTAACATGGTGAAACCCCGTCTCTACTAAAAACACACACAAAAAATTAGCCGGGTGTGGTGGCGGGCACCTGTAGTCCCAGCTACTCAGGAGGCTGAGGCAGGAGAATGGCGTGAACCCGGGAAGTGGAGCTTGCAGTGAGCCAAGATTGCGCCACTACACTCCAGCCTGGGCAACACAGCGAGACTCCGTCTCAAAAAAAGAGAGCTTAGATAATGAATAACTGACTTTACATAAAAAGTTCTGGCACCTATCAGTTATAAACTATCTAAATAAATAAATATTTTCCCCTGTGAATATAACAGGGAAAATGGCTAGTGGATACACAACTGCTTCAACATCTTACCTCGAAATTAGGAACTTAGATACTATTTCTATTAATTTCTCTCAAAACCATTCCTCCATTAGCAGCATCACAACTGAAAACTCTATAATATGGATGAAGATAAACAAAAATTGTAAAGTAACCTACATATCAGCTTTCTGTATGCAAACGACAGCACAAGCAAATCTCTGCAACTCTCCTCCTGAAAGATCTTCAACATTTCGTTCTTTTAGGTGGGTTAAATCTACAAAGAACATAGAGGCATTGTGCTCAATGTATTTCACCTCTTCCAGGTAAAATGTATACTGCATGTCATCATTTGAAGTTTGAATGCTATTTCAGTTGAAAATTGTTTAAATATAACAATTACTGGAGATTTTCAGTAATCCACATAAAGATGTGTACTTTCATCACTTAAGTTCGGGGCCTATTGAAATATATACACAAAATGGCCGGGCGCAGTGGCTCACGCCTGTAATCCTAGCACTTTGGGAGGCTGAGGCGGGTGGGAGTTCGAGACCAGCCTGACTGACATGGAGAAACCCGGTCTCTACTAAAAATACAAAAAATTAGCTGGGCGTGGTGGCACATGCCTATAATCCCAGCTACTTGGGAGGCTGAGGCAGGAGTATCGCTTGAACCCGGGAGGCGGAGGTTGTGGTAAGCAGAAGTTGCACCATTGCACCCCAGACTGGGCAACAAGAGTGAAACTCCGTCTCAAAAAATAAATAAATATATATTCACACACACACAAAATAAACACTTACCAAGCTGCTGACATACAACTGCCTGTGTCTTTGTTTCATCTTTTCGGTCCAAAATAGATCCCACTGTCCCCTGCCACAATATACCAAAAACAGTTACTATTTTCTTTCAATATTAAAAAGAATCACAAAGTAAAACAAGTTTATTTTGATATATCTTTTACACTTCTGCCAATATCCGTTAAGTTCCCTCTATCAAAAACCGACCTTTGCAGCCTTAGGAATCTGGTCTACATATTGAGGTTTGATGATGGCTTTTAGGTCATCTTCTAGAATCTTGGTAAAGTAATTTTGTAATTCAGATCCACGGAAATAAGTCAAAATCTCTTGCCAGTCAGGAGGATCCTAAAAAAAAAAAAAAAAAAAATACAGATCATGTGAATTTAATAATACAATGACAAAGAGGATGAATGCCACAGGAAATAGAACATATATGCAAATAGAACACTTGTGGCTTTTAACTTAAGATTGGAGGCGAACATAATTAATAAAAGTCTCATTTCCCTATAGCAGCAAAGAAAGAAAACAGAACAGATATTATGTTATTCAAAAGCAGATTCCCAGCACCTAGGACATAGAAGGGCATCTAATAAGAGGTTAAGCTGGAAGGAATGTTTCCTGCTCATATATTCAAAACAAGTGAAAATGTTTTCAGGTATCCAAGAAATCTTTCTGGATACTTAACCAAGGATTCAGAAATGAAAGCAAAATACACTTATGATTTATTTGAACAATTAATAGGGTGGCATCCACACTCCAGTGAAGCTCCATTTTATAATATCTACAAATAAAAATATCTAACTTAAGAACATTACACAGTGGCTCCTAAATTTCTTTATGTACTAAAGTTGGAAATTTACCATTCATGAGTCAAAAGCCTAATCAAACTATTGACTGCAACAAAAACTAATTGAGCTATTTTTACATTATTAGGACAAATTAAATAGAAACGTGTAATATAGCAGAATCAAGCAGAATTCTGCTTCAGATCAAGGCTTAACAACTCAGAATTTTCAGTTAAGTAACATTAACAGATTTTTAGTTCAAAAGTACAAAAGAGCTTTGTTTATAAATTTCTCAGCATTAATTCCATAAATAATCTTGAAAATAAGAATATTTTAAAAATATACATATCATCCCCCCAAAATCTCATAAAACTGACTCATGATATTAATTTTTACAAGGTGATAATACATACATCGTACTTTCCAAGGTTTGGCTTTTGTTTTCCTGCTAAAATTTTTAAAGCAGTTGACTTTCCAATACCATTAGTTCCAACTAATCCCAAAACTTCACCTGGACGAGGGATAGGCAACCTGTTACAAGTATACAAAAATAATAAAACAACTCAGATTTACACAGAAAAAGCCACATAACATCAGAATGATGTATTTTAATGCACTTGCACTTCACACACATCCATTAATAAGCTAAGAAACATATCAGATACTATTGGCTATTAGGAAAAAAACAGCCAAGATTAATGGCTATTAGAAAAAAAAACCGCCAAGATTAACTTACACTGTTAATTGTTAGAAATGCATCCTTAAACAACATTACTACAAGTTTTATTTATTCAGTTTTCAAAGTCCATCCTAAAGTAAATTTCTTCTTTACATATAAGGCCCAGTTTTAATGTATAACAAAATGCTTTGGTACAAAATTACACAGCAGGTGCATCCTCACAATGTCTTTCTTTTCTGGCCTGCCATTTACTTACAAGGAGAGAAGTGCCACATCAACCAGAAATATTCCACTTCATTCTCCCTGCTGCAGTAGGCCTCTTAAAGCTGGCAGGTTGAGAAATACTTTTTTATTAGTAAAATCTAGACTCCTAGATTCAAAGTGTTAGTGTTCAGCAGATAAAAATCCCAAACTAAGGATTTATTTGTGACTTAATAATACATGTCCAAATTCAAAGTGATATTCTCTGTAGATCATAAGATTAATGGATAAACAAAATCAAAGGCAAGTTCCCTTAAAAGTTATTTTGGGGATAAGGGTACTAGGAACAACAGTGACTCTCAGTCCCAGTTGTATATTAGAGTCACCTGGGACTTTTTGAATATACTAAGGTCCAGACCCTATGATGTAATTAAACTGGGCTGAAACCTGGGCATTTAGTAGCTTTAAAAAGTCCCATAGGTAATTGTAATGTTAGCCAGAATGAACCACAGTCATATACAGTATGATTCTGCATGATGTTATAATATTGTATTTTCCTTTAGTGACTGGTTAATAGCACTTCCCCCCCATTTCTGCATTTCTCTTAAAATCCCAAATGTATTTTACTCTTAACTTGACAGAAGAGGAATCTTGATGTGAAAATATACCTGTGAAGTTTGAAGGCATTGGCACAATATCGATGTGTGGTTTCTTTTTCCAAATTGCTTGGTAGATTAACAATTGATAAGGCGCCAAAGGGGCATTTCTGTTATTTAAAGTAAAGAATTAATTTTTGTATTAATTTGTAGACACATACACATAACTAAAATGGATTAAAAATATTTTTATAAGCAATCTTCTAAACATGATTTCATAAAGATGTGAAATGTTTCATTTCCTTTTACTATTTACTTAAAATAAAAGGTTCCTTGAACATTAGAATTATTTCAATTGTCTCTCAGTATATGTGGGGAAAATTGTTCCAGGACTGCCAAGTACACCAAAAAATTGGCACATACTCAAGTCCTGCAGTCAGCCCTGGAGAACCTGAGTAAAAGAAAAAGTCAGCCCTTTCTAAAATGGTTTTGCATCCTGCAAATACTCTATTTCCAATTGGCATTTGGTTGGGGGAAAAAATACACGTGTATGTAGATCTGCACAGTTTGAACCTGTGATTTCATGGGTCAACTGTAACTTGATATTCCCCTTAGTGTTGGGTGTAATCCTATACATTTAAAGAGTGCTTAATACTTATTGAAAAACCTTGTAGAACTTGAGGTTTTTTGTTTGGTTTTGTTAAAACATATTAGATAAGGGGAGGCTAAGAGGCAAGTCAACAAAAAAGTCACTGAATATATGACTTCATATTCTTTCCAAAACAGATGTTCTCCCTCTGTTTCCTTCAATTATTCCTGCCGTTGTATACTTCCTGTTCTACCTTGTAAAGTCGTTTGAGGTCATGGATCTTATCCTTTTTTGGGCTATTTCCATCCCACCAATAGCTAGCATATTTGCACAGACCAGGGATTAATGTCTTTCCATTATGACTTTTATCTATCTTATATGAATAACATACTTGAATTCTCGGAGTCAATTCACATTAAAAAACAAAACAAAACACATAGGCTTATTCAAATAACATTTGACTGTAAGATGACTGTCCAAGGAACAAGAATAGCAAAAACAGGAAGGTCATTTAAGAATGGTAATGTGGCTAGAAAAATTTTTCGTAAGTACAGACAACTACAGAGGTACATGCAAAAATTATAACCTCATATTATTAGAGATCTGTTCAGCAGACATGTTCAATGAGCTCAGGGGACCAATTCAAAGTTTCTGTGTTCAGAGATTCCAGGGAATTTCCATTTTATACATTATAAAAACAGATAATTACTCTTGCTTTCTAATATAGTAATTTCCACCCTCTAACCAAAACTATTTTTTTACAAATTATATTTTTCTATAATATAGTGGAGGATAGTGGAGTTACCGCCATTATCCTCTTCTCTTAAATGTACATACAATGCTTATATGCTGCAAGTCATTTAAACTTCTTAATTCTACAAGGAAAAAAATATCCACTGTTCATATGAGGTGCATTATAATATCTTAGTGTTCAGGAATTATACATTACTTCTCCACCCTCAAAGAGGACCATCTCATTAGTATGTTTTTAGCCACTCAAGTGTATATCCAAAATTTAAAATTTAAATTAATCTAATTTTCTTACAGCAGCAAAGAGAGAAAATAGAATAGATACTATATTGCTCAAAACCAGATTCCTAGCACCCAGGATAAAGGCAGGTTATCTAGTAAGAGATTAGTAAATATTTGCTGGAAGGAATGCTTCCTGTTTATATTTTCAAAGCAAGTGAAAATGTTTCAGGTATCCACGAAATCTTTCTGGATACTTAAACAAGGATTCAGAAACCAATGTGAAATATACACACGATTTATTTGCACAATAGTGTGGTATCTGAATTCTAGTGAAGCTCCTTTCTATAATATCTACAAACAGAAAGATCTAAATTAAGTATGTTACACATTAGCTCCTAAATTTCTTTTATGAACTAAAGTTGGAAATTTACCATTCATGAGTTAAAAGCTTAATCAAACTATTCAAGGCAACAAAAACTATTAATAATTGAGCTATTTTAAGTATTATACTATAGGGAAAAATTCAATAGAAGCATGTGTAATACAGTAGAAGAATTAGATTAATTCTTTAACCTAATTAAGAATTAGGTTAAATTTTAAAATTTTTGGCTGTGTGCATTTCTATTTAAAAGGTGTGAATTTAAAATTCAATACAGACTTGAAAGAAACATGTAATGTGATGGGTAATGTTCTTATAAAAAGGTGAAAAAAGAGAAATTTTGGTTGGAAATGGCTTTATAAAGTTGAGTACAGCAAGAGTAACTTTTAAAAAGGGTGGTTTAATTTATTTAAAAAAGCAACAATGTTACTGATATTAGAATACCACTTTCCTAAATTTACATTCTCTATTCATTTGCTTTATACTTTGCCTCACTTAAAGTAGTTATAGCAATAGTATCCAGAATTTTCACATTTCAGTTTTAGGTTACACGTTTGATCCAGTAAATAAAATATTACTTACCTTAATACAGATACCACAACCAATACAAAGAGTTTCGGAAATCCATGCTATTTTGCTCTGGGGTGTAACCTCTATGCATAATTTTCCTGGTAAAGGAAAAGATATAATTAAGCCATTTCCTTTGATCTTCTAATTTTCCAAACACTGTTATTTAGGCAATGCTGGTTCTAAATTTCCATACAGAAGCAGATTTTCAAAAACAAAGGCCACACAAAGAAATGCATTTGAGATAATGCTTAAATCAGTGCTTTGTGGGGACAGATTTCTAATCACTTATATGAATATCCTTGTTTGGCAGCAGGGAGATGACTTTAATGTATATTTATTTTACTTAATTTACTACTGGGGAAGAAAATATGCTAGTAAAAGTATGACATATCCTGAAATATTTTTAAGCTGATTAACCTAAATTTTAAATTCATAAAACAAAACATGCCTTGAAAATGGTAAGGCAGACCATTAAAAGAATGAACTATTGTAGCTAGATCAGTAAAACTCCAAAAAGGTATGCAGTCATCTAACATACAGCTAAAATTAAACATGGTATTAGGGATAATGGAATTTCTGAATAGCAAAGGAGACAATAAGAGATGACAACTAAAGTTTCTAAGTTTCAATAATTCTAAGATTCAGTAATTCTATGCCTCATTCGTATATTCACAATTACTTAACATAGCCCTTAACGACTACCAATAATTTTTCAACTGAATTGTTGGAAATTTATCTAATCTTCAAAATATAGTTAAACCTTATGAATAGTCATTCTTATTAAGCTCTTTGTTCATTTTTTAAATATGAAAATACTGTCAAAGTTTACTGTAACCCTTCCCCATTAATTATAGTAATTAATTACTATATATAATATTAATTATAAGATTTTGTAGATTTCAAGATCAGTAGGCTGAACTCTGCTTTGAGTTCACATCCAATACACTTAAATATTGACGTATTATTCTACAATTTGGTCTTTCTTTAAAAAATAGGATCCTTTAGTCACAAAGCAATAAAATAAATTTAGAACTACTTTTCTTGTCTTCACAGTTTTATGAAACTAATGGTGAACACAAAGTTTATGCTAATGTCCATAAAGAATTATCAAACCAGTTGATTTCTTTCATGGTTTTCTTTTATACTTAAATGATCCACAGAACAGCTTACCCATTCGAACTACAGGACAACTCTTTTTGCATTCCTGTCGACATTTCTTAGGTTTACATTTGTCATGGTTGACAATAGCAATTCTCGTTAATTTGTCTGCCATAACCGTGCGAAAGAATATCCAGCTCTTCTATGAAAGAAAAATCAACAAATTTAATGCAATTAGTTAAGGGAACTAATTTGCATACATGAAAGACAGGAAAACATAAATGATCATTATATGGAGATGAAATGATTATCTGCAAAAAAAATATAAATTTTGACAAATGTAAAAACTGTAAAATAATCTATAATCTAGTAAGGTTGGGAAAATCAAATTTTACATATATACTTTAATCAGAAGGTTTATATAAGGAAAGAAAAAAATGTCATTTACAATAGCAACAAAAAGAAAATACCTAGGAATATACTCAACAAGATATATACACAAGAAAACTTTAAAACAACACCGAATGATATAAATGACCTGAACAAATGACATGCTATCTCAGTTTTTATAATAAAGAATATTTAATATCACAGACTTAAACCCTTCCTGAATTTATATATTTAATTCAATCTCATGAGAAAAAAAAACAAACAAAAGAACCCCAGACATGTGGTGGTGTGCGCCTGCGGTCCCAGCTATTCTGGAGGCTGAGGTGGGAGGATTACCTGAGCCTAGGAGGTGGAGGTTACAGTGAGCCGAGATCACACCACTGCACTCCAGCCTGGATAAGAGTGAGACCCAGTCTCAAAAAAAAAAAAAAAAAACCCCAACCAACCCAGACAAAGCAAATCTAAAGCTCTAATGGAAAAAGAATTATTAATAGCCAGGAAAACTGAAAAAGGGGAAGCAGGATGGGGGAAATCCCACAAGCTCTTCCCCCAAACTAAGCATTACTTCACATTGTGTACATCTGACTATAATGACACTGACAGAAATGGCAAATAATCATAATAGCAATGAAATTAAAAGGAGACCAAGTAACTACATGTACATACTATGCTCACTTTTAAAGCTTTTATAAGTCTTGATATTCCAATTTAATCAACTACACAGCATTAAGATCAAAGTGAACTTAAAAATCTTTTACAATATTGGGCTTAGTGGTTCAGAAATTAATTTCTGATTAAAGTAAAAAATTCCAAAAATGCCTTAATACTCGTTTATTCTAATAAGTAATGAATGAATCTGAAACCAAGACTATCCATTTAGAAAGACATCATGTTGTCTTTTTCTTACTGTGATAATCAATCTTGATTTTTTTTTTTTTGATAGACTGCTTCCCTTTGTAGACATCTCAAGTCTTTTTCACACCCATCAATATCATTAGGCTTGGACGGGGATAAGAGATTTTTCTCCTCAATGCTGTCCTAGACTATTATCTCTCCCTCCTCCCTAAAAAGTTTTGCATCTCAACTACCTAACTGCTTTAGTTAGTAGTAACCACCAGATCACTCCCTTTCATTCTTTGAAGATTTCAGCCCGTTAACTTTCACACACTCTTTTACAACTCCTGACATAGTTCTTGATTTCAATATGCTACACAGACGACCTTCCTGTCCTCTCATTTAACTCCTCTCCTCAAACAGCTTGTCTTCTACCTTACCATAGCCATTCATTTTTTCTGGTTACATCCTAGACCTTATCATTACCAGTAATTGCAATCCTTCTATAACCTCACCTTCAAATACTCCATTCTCCAACCACCACTCTTATCTTTTCAGTTCACCCCCTACTACACAACAATCCAACAACCCTGATTCCTCCATTCTTCAAACCTTTATCTCTTGATTCTATCATATTTCCACTGTCCCTCGGCTCTTGGTGTTTTTATTTTCCTTCTTACCCAGCTAAAATACCCTAAATCACAATCTTGGTTAAATTCGACTCTTCACCTGCAGACATAGAGCTAAAAATGGGTAGGGGGAAAAAAACACAAAACCTGCTGACTAGTCTCCCTTTAAATTCATCATCTCAAATGGACCCTTATGCCAACCAGCAATGACACTGTATGTATTTCCCTAGCTAAGACCATTTGTACACTAGAAGACATTCCATAAGAATGTCCCAGCAATTCTCCCTTCTGTCTTTAACTTCATCAATTATTCTCTCCACTGGCTCATTCTTATCAGCATTCAGGCATTCTATTATCTGACCCCATTGTCTCCCATTGTTTTATTTTTCCTTCTTCAAGACTACTTCAAAGAGTTGCTTATACTCAATGTCTCAAATTTCTCGCTACATGCTCTCTGGAATCCATTCTAGGCTCTAGAGCCCATCATTTAATCAAAACTTGTTGAGCCATCATTGTTCTTCACATGGCTAAAACAAATGGTTATCAGACCTTAATTCACCTGACCAATCAATTGCATCTGACACAAACACTTTTCCTACTAGATAAAAACCCTTTCTTAACTTGGTTTTAGGATACACTAATCCGGTTTTTCTACTACTTTCCTGGTCACTCATCTTCATCTCCCAGGCTTCTAAATGCAGACAGTGCTCTAAGACTTGGTCATTTTTTTCCACATATACTCATTCCCCAAGTTGTTCTATTCTGGTCTCACAGGTTTAAATTCCATTTATATACTGCAATTTCCAAATTTCTATCTTTAGTCAGGATACCTCTCTTGAACCCTTCCTGCCCACCTAACATCTCTGGAAGGCTTAAGAGGAATATCCCAACTAAGCTCCTGAAATCCTCACCAAAATTTCAGCAGTCTTGCCCATTTTGTTAGATGGCAACTCCAGTCTTCCATTTGCTCAGGCCCAAATCCTTGAAGTCATTTTCTTTTCCACCTAATAATAGCAAATCCCACTGAAGCTATAAAACATCCAGAATCTGATCTCTTCTCATGAGTTTGGTATAAGCTATCATTATCATCTCTTACGAGCATTACTCAAATAGCTTCCTAACAGATCTCTTTGCTTTTACCCTCATCTCTTTCTACTCTAACCCTCAACAGTTCATTCTCAACACAGGAACCATAGTAAGCCTTTTAAAGAGTAAGCTAGATCATGTCACTCCTCTATTTAAAATCCTGCAATGGCTTCATTCTCAATCTGAGTAAATGCCAAAGTCCTGAAAATAATCAATGAGGCATTGATCAGCCTCTGTTAACTTTCTGATCTCATCTCCAACTACTCTAGCTCTTGTAGTATGGCTCCAGCTACATTGGCTCTTTGTTGTTCCCAGCACATGCCAGGCATGTTCTTGCTTCAGGATCTTGGCACTTTCTGCCTGTAATGCTATTCCCCCTAGAGAGTTACTACTCCTTCCAATCTTTACTATTTCTCAGTGAGCCTTCTGTAACTACACTACCACAATATACACTACCAAAAAATACACCCAACTGCCTCTTCATCCTTCTTTCTTGCTTTATTTTTCTCCCTAGCTCAACTATATGACATACTATATATTCCATATATATATATATATATCTGGTGTGTATGCACACATCTATCGTGGGTGTGTGTATGTATATTCTGTCTCTCTACAAACACATACACATTTTTCCACTCCCCAAGTAGAATGTACTCCATCCATCATGAGGGTAGGAATTTTTGTTCATTCCAGTGGCTGAACCTGTGCCTAGCACACAGGAGATCAAACATTTCTGCTAAATGAATGAGAATATGAATTTAAATATAGTAAATAATTTTCCTGTAGGTTACAACAACTTTAGAAATCTTGCAAGTTACCAATATTTTAGACTTTAGATGCTAATAAAGCAGTTGTCCACTAAATTACATACTGAAAAACAAAATCATTCAAAAGGAGACTAAATGTTCATGTAATAAATACAG
Source organism: Pongo pygmaeus (assembly GCF_028885625.2). Lineage (NCBI taxonomy): Eukaryota > Metazoa > Chordata > Mammalia > Primates > Hominidae > Pongo > Pongo pygmaeus. The sequence continues at coordinate 157,964,583 of NC_072376.2, read as the reverse complement.
GGTTATTCCAATAAACAGGTTGACTCTATTCCTCTAAAAACTGGTCCAGGTCTTGTAAAGATTAGAAGAGGAAGAAATTAGACGACTTGAATTGTCACAAAAAAGCTATTATTCGGGAAATGACAACTTTCTAGGAAATGAAGATTCTTTAGCAAGCTATTAAAACTGGACACCATGCATTCTAATTTAAATACTGAATGCCTTTCTACAAATTACTCAGTGAAAGAGCATAATGAATTCCCCTCCAGGGGATAAATCATCACGAAATTGCTTAAACTTTAGTTCTGTTAAACTACTAAAATATTTAATTTTTCAAACTATTTTAAAAACCAAAAGACTGTAAAAGACAATTTTTTAAAAAGACATGGGGATCTTGCTATGGTGTCCTGGCTGAATGGAGTGATCACAGGACACTACAGACTAGGACTCCTGGGCTCAAGGGATCCTCTTACTTTAGCCTCCCGAATAGCTGGGACTATAGGTGCATGTCACTACCCTGGCTTGATTTTTAAAGAAGAATAAAAACATACCAGAAGTGGTTAATAAACTGATTTCTATAAAAATAGTGATAAATTGTAATGCATTTAAGAAAAATGAACATGGATTCTTTGTAGAACTGCTAATTAACTGTGTGAACACTTTTAAATTCAATTTCTGTATCAGTTTCAATAATTGGGGCAAGGGGATTCCCTACTTGTTTTTCAATAGAAAAGTTAGGCACAGTAAAGCTTGGAGAGGAAGACTATAGTTAACAGGCTCCTGCAAACAAGGATTTGAGGATATTTCAGATTCAAAGACAAGAGTGTTCAAAATTGACACTAGAACAATGACCCTCAGTGTCATTCTTACAGCTGAGAGGAAAAAAGGAAGTGAGGAATACTTGGAAGCATTTACAGTCTAAAGCCAAAATAACTAATGCTGTGTAAAAGCATTTCAAAGACTGCTGTTAACTAATGATGTTTAGTATCACACGAAATAGTCTAACCCATGCTTATTGTAGTTTATTAGTCTTACAAAACATGTATAAGTTAGGAGTGGTACACGGCTCTGATTTCAAAGAGTTTTAAGTTTAAGACATTTAGAAGAACTCTAACTTAATATTGTTTTCTCCCCCTCCCTCCCAATTGTTAAATGCTCTTCTAAACAAACAAACAAACAAACTCCCTTTTTCAAAATAGGGGAGAACTAAGTTCTCAAAAAGCTCACAAACCCCAAACAGCTTTTGGTTCAAATACAGGTTCTGAGCCTTTGGTTACACTAACAAAGCATTATTGTCAGGTGGCTGGTATACAATGAATATTCTCAGAATACGGGACAAACTACTGCAACATAAATGCCACTATCACAAATGACTAGTTAGCAGACCTGTTGGGAAAGAGTAAAAAAATAAAACTTATTTGGACAGTTCTTCCTCTTATAGATTTTTACCATCAAAAAAGAGAAAATAAGCTTATGTAGTTCATGAGAGGTGGGAATTCGGCTTTGGCTGTCATTCATTCACAATACGTATTAAATGCCTACAATGTACGAAGCCCTGAAGAGATAATAAAGGTATTCTGAGTAAAGACATCAACCTTGATCTCAATGAGTATTAGATACAATAAAGGGAAAAACGGGTAAGGGGAGAAAGTGCCGAGTGCTATAAAAGCGTACCAAAAAAACTATAGGATTTCTACTGGGAAACTACTTGGGACAACCCCAGTCATAGCTGCGTACACGCTGTTCTGAGAAAAGCAGAGCGACATGCGGGCATCATTTCTATAAAGCCTGGGAGTAGACAGCGAGTATTCGACTTCATGGCGGCAAGATGCCATGACTCATTCCACTCAACAAAACGTGGAAGCCACGACTTCCTACAACCAAATACGCACATGTGACAATATATCCATTTTAGGGTACTGGAGGAGTGTGGGGGTACTACAGAGTGCTGTAAGTTCTAAAGGTGCCTTCCTCTCCAGCAGGTTTAGCTTCAGGGCTGGAGTGGGGTAAAGGGGGAGTGGAGACTACGGCATCTAGGTACATTCTCGAAGTCCCTCGCGGGTGTGGCAGGCAACAGCGGCGACAGCCGGGTCGGCTGGAGGTGAAGACCGAGGCGCCCCCAAGCTCTCGGCGTCGCCCGCGCTCCATCAGTTCCAGCTGTCCCGCAGGAGCCGCTGCCACGCGCTGCTGCTGTCTCCGCCACCTAAGGCCTAACCAAAGGCTCTCGGAGAACGTCCCTACAGTCTTTCCAACCTGGCAGATGGCAGCTAACAGCCAAACCTCTCCGGGCTATTCACGTACCTGGAGAAAACGATCCCCTTGCGGAGGGGAGCACAGATGCCAAATCAGCTCTTGCCTTCACTTTTCAGCCACACAGCGTGTTCTCACGGCCACCGGCCAAAATGGCGGTGCCCAGCCGCCGCTCGCGCGAGCCATAGGACGTAGTGCGCGCGCGCGACATAGAGCGCGAGGCGGAACCCTGGAGGTAGGTAGGGAGATATGACGTCATTGTGCTGCGACCTTTGTTTAACGCCGTTGGCGAAGCCAGGCTGTCCTAGGAAGCCGAGTGGGAGTGGCACGGAGCTGCTGGAGGTCCTGAGAACCTGAGTTTCGGCAAGCAACCAGGTCTGGAAACTGTGAGTGTGTGGGCTTTTCTCCGACGTCGAGCGTGGTCCTAGCGTAAACAGATGCATTCGCCTCTCCGGTTTCAATCTTTTTTTACGTTCGCGCTTTCCTCAAGGCCGGTGGGTCAGGAGTGGAGCCTTAGTCATTCTAACGCTAGAGGTGTCAGTAGGGCCAACAGAGTCTGGTCCCTGCACGGCTTGCTGTTGCGCGCTCTCCTAGGCCTCAACTTCCTCTCAACTGTGTGGTCAGTTCAGGCCGGGAATCCAATCTTTTCCGAGCTCCATATTTTATCCACTTGGTGGCGTCCAGTCCCAAGTCCGGCAGTTGAATTCCGCCCTAAAGATGGGCTTTATTTCTATCGTTTTTTAGATAACAGGACATTCAGTTAGTAATGATGGTTGCAGGTTGAATACTCTCGCCCTAGAGCTCACCTAACTTGCAGGCAAGTGACAAATAACTAGTTCATGACTGAACCTATTCATCTGTTTATTCATTCAGTAAATTACTTATTGAGCATTTAAGCCTCAGGCCTTGCCAAAGTTTACAGTCCGTTGTCTCTGCCGTTATTTAGTGAGTATCAAGTGCTTGTGTGCCGATTAGAGAACAACTTCGGATACAATGGGAGGTGTCAAGGAAACGGTATGCAGAACTATTGCACCTATTTTGAATAGCATGTATAACAATGTTCAGTAGCAGTAACTGCGCTACCAAAGCAGTTTTACATATTGTTCACGATCCAATATTGAAGTGTTTTTTCACATATGAATAGAGTTAGTAAAATTAACAAAAGATGTGAAAGATGAGGTCAACCTTTTTAGAATGGGCAAGTTATTCACTTCAAAATCTTGAAGCCATTTTCCTGACCCTATCTTCTATGGTAAGAGCATATGTAAGTGAACTTTTAACATTTTTTTTATTTTTGTGTTTTTTGGGACAGAGTCTTGCTCAGTTACCCAGGCTGGAGTGCAGTGGCACGATCTCGGCTCACTGCAACCTCCGCCTCCCAGTTCAGGTGATCCTCCTGTCTCAGCCCCCCTGGGACTACAGGTGTGTGCCGCCACACCAGGCTGATTTTTTTGGAATTTTTTTAGAGTCAAGGTTTCACCGTATTCCAGGCTGGTCTCGAACTCCTGGGCTCAAGCAATCCACCTGCCTCGGCCTCCCAAACTGCTGGGATTACAGGTGTGAGCCACCGGGCTGGGTCTTAAATAAAACTTTTGACAGCTAGAGGGCAGGTGTCACTGTTCTCTGCATTACTCAATGAATATTTAAAATGAGGATCTTAGTGGGGCGATGGGCTCACACCTGTAATCTCAGCTACTTGGGAGGCTGAGGTGGGAGGATCGCTTGAAGCAAGGTGTTCAAGACCAGCCTGGGTAACATAGCTAGATCCTGTCTCTAAAAAAAAAGAAATAAAGTAAATAAAATGAGGATCAATATTTATATATTCCTAGAATAAAAGTATTTCAGTCTGACTTTTCTAGGGCTAAAAGTCATTTGAATTTTCAGCCATAGAAGTATAGAACTGCATAGCATTGTAGAATTAAAAATCATCAAGTGAACCTCTTTGACAGGAGAGGAAATAAAGCCCAGACCTACTCAAAGTCTAGGCTAATTAAAGGAGATACTGAAGCCAAAATTTTGATTCTGTGCTCTTTTGACTACTATAGCTCACTGCTTTGCATATCTGGTCATACGAAACAAAACCTGAACTCCTAAGATTTTTATTTATTTAAAAATAGAGATGGGGTCTTGCCATGTTGTCCAGGCTGGTCTTGAACTCCTGGGCTCACATGATCCTCCTGTCTCAGCCTCCCAAAGTGTTGGGATTACAGGTGTGAGCCACCATGCCCAGCCCCTAAGATTTAAATTATAGTGATTTAATTATATTAACTGTATTCTTCAGAATAAATGATTAATATCAGGGTGTATGAGTTCCATTAAATTTTTCTTGGTAAAAACCTTTTGTAGAAAGATGCCCACTTCCTGATACAATGTGTGCATTCTTGTTTTCTACATAGAATATTTTAAAAATGACTACACCAAACAAGACACCTCCTGGTGCTGACCCCAAGCAGTTGGAAAGGACTGGAACAGTACGGGAAATTGGGTCACAAGCTGTTTGGTCACTCTCATCTTGCAAACCAGGTAAAAACAAACAAACAAAAAAGCTGTTGGAAATAGTCACTTGCAGTTTCCTCGTACAGTCATCTCCCCTTATCCCAGGGGATACATTCCAGGACTCCCAGTGGATGCCTAAAACCATGGATAGTACTGAACCCTTTCTATATTAATACTATGTTTTTTCCTATACATAAATACCTGTGATAAAGTGTAATTTATAAATTAGGCACAGTAAGAGATTAACAATAATTAATAATAAAATAGAACAATTATAACAATAGAAGTAATGAAGTAATAAAAGTTTTGTGAAAGTGGTCTCTCTCGCTCTCAAAATATTGTATTGTACCCTTCCTCCTGCAATGATGTGAGAGATAAAATGTCTATGTGATGAGAGCGAGTGAGGTGAAGAATATAGGTGTTGTGATGTAGTGTTAGGCTACTATTAACCTTCTGACAATACTTCAGAAGGAGGAGCATCTGCTTCTGGTGATTCTGGATCATCAAGCCATGATGATGTTGATGATTGGATATCAGGAGCAGATGATGTTGATGGCTAACGGTCAGGTAGTATACACAGTGTGGATATGCTGGACAAAGTGATGATTTATGTCTTGGGTGGGATGGAGCAGGATGGTGAGAAATTTCTTCACACTACTCAGACAGTACACAGTTTAAAACTTACCAATTGTTTATTTCTGGAATTTTCCTTTTAATATTTTGAACCATGATTTACCAAGGGTAACTGAAACTGCGGAGATGAAACTGCAGATAAAGATACTACTGTACACTGGTCTGATTTTAATATTCCTTTTGTTTAGATGCTTTATTTTAATTCTAATGCACTGGATTTTTTTTATCTTATATCTCTGTCCAATTTCTTTACTATTCCCTAGTTAGATTTATCTACATATGTCATAAGGTCTTCTCTTTTCCTCCTCTATCTCTGCTATGATTCAGTTGTTATTTAGGTTTTTTTTTGGTCGTTTCTCTCAATTGGATAAATGAGTGATAACATACACCAAAATACTTTCCTTTTACTCTTTGTTGGGATAGAATTCTTGGGTGGCGGTCCTTTTCTCTCAAAAATTTATGAATGCTCTTTCACTATCTTCTTTTGCCATGTTGTGGGTATAAAGGCCTATGCCTACCTCTCTTTTTTTTTTTCCTAAGTAACTTGTTTTTTTTTTTTTTTTTTTTGGGAAGCGTCTAAGGTTTTTCTCTTTATTCTTGAGTTCATGGCATTTGCCAGGATATCTTTTCTCACCCTTGTAACCCATAATTTGATAGGCAGTTTTCACCTGCAGGCTCAAGCTTGGAGAAATTTCTTTAGCTTGAGGAACTTCATAATGTTATTAGTTTAGTAGTCATCTTTCTTTCAGAAACTTATTATTTGCACATTACGACTCCTGTATCCATCCTCTCAACCAAGCCTCTTCTGTTTCCCCTCAAGGTTCCCTTCTCTGTCTTTCTATGAGCACTTTATTGAGGTATAATTTACATACTATAAAACTTATCCTTTTCAGGTGTACAGTTCTATGAATTTTACAGACATGTACAGTCATATAAGCAGCATTATAATCAAATATATAACATTGCCATCATCCCACAAAGTTCCCTCATGTCTCTTTATGGTCAGTCTTCTGGGCCTTTCCAAGCCCCTGACAGCTCAGTTTTGGGTCCCTTTGGTTTCACCTTTCCCAGAATGCCATTATAAATACTGTATGTAGCTTATTGGGTCTAGTGTCTTTCATTTAGCATAATTCACTTGTGGGTTTTGCTGTGGCACATATCTGTAGTTTGTTCCTTTTTATTGTTGATTACTGTTCCACAATATGGGTGTACCAGTTTGTTTATCCATTCACCAGATTTGTAGTAGCTAGCTTTCAAAATGGTCCCCAGTTATCCTTGCCTTCTGGTATTCATGCCCTTCTGTGGACCCCTTCCAGATTGTGTCAGGATTGGTCTCTGGGACCAGTAGAATAAGGCAAAACTGATGGTATATGACTTTTGAAACTAGGTTGTAAAAGACATTGTGTCCATTATTTCTTCAATTATTTATTTTGCCTTGTTCCTTCTCTATTATCTTTCTAAGAATCTGAGAATCTAATTATACGTATGCTAGACCATTTGGTATTATCCCACAGCTTTTGGGTACTCTATTTTTTTTCACTTTTTTTTAGTTGTGTTTCAATTTGGGTATTTTTCATTGGCCTGTCTTCAAATCTGCTGCATTCATCTTTGGCTTTATTGAATATACTGATAATTCTGCCTAAGAAATTTTTCATCTGTGATATTATATTTTTTATTTGTAGCTCTTCCATTTGACTCTTAGAGTTTTCATTGAACTCTAAGAGTTCAATGAAATTCCTATCTGTTAACACATTTCATCTACCTTTCTAGGTTTTTTTTTTTTTTTTTTTTTTAACATCTTAGTCATAGTTATAGTTATTTAAGATTCCTGTCTGGTAGTTCCAACAACTGGGTCATGTCTGGGTCTGTTTCTGTTTATGATAATTCTGTTTCTCTTTTTGTTTGTCATTTTTTTTGAGTGCCAAATATGTGCAGATTAGTAGATACTGAGATAAATAGTTTTTACACCTTGAAATGGATGCTTTTTTTCTATCATTTGTCCTTTATTGTGGGATTTGCATTAGTTGGGAATTGAGCTGAGTTTGAGTTTTGTTCTGCTATGGTTATCTTCAGTGTCTCACAGGCTTCAAATTCCTCTAAAGATGCCCTGTGCTTATTGTGAGACCATTGTGCCAGAGACGTTTTCTTATTTTTCTATGTAATAGTTCCACTCCAGTTTTCCTGTGCTTTGGTGCACACTTGTACTACAGAGGGTGCCTCTCGCCATGCTCTTGCCCCACCTCCAGCTGTAGAATACTGTGTTTCGTTACTCAGTTCAGGGTATGAGAGGCAGGTTAGTTCTCTGTTTTCCTAGTGCAGCTGCAGTCTTAGGTAGGCTGTATGTGCCTGGCCTCAGCATTTTGGCCCCTCCTATTCATGACAGCCTTGTATCTGTGGCTGGTCTTTTGTGGAAGAGAGTTTTCTGCCTCACTCTGAGAAAGGACTGCTGTTTGCCCCTCTCTCAGGTATGGAGAGTTTTTTCTTTTACTCATCTTTCAGCAAGGATGGATTGTATTTGTGTCCTGGGGTCAACAGGGTTGATTCTCCTCCTACAGCAGCTTAAGTCCTTTCCTCTATGGGAGAGAAGGGTTTGGAAGGAGGGTGGAACTTTTTGCTTTCCTTCACTGGTGGTCAGTCCCCTCCTCTGTGTCTGTAGCATTGACTTAGGCTGTTTAGTCTCTTGCCCTCTCCCAATCTTTATGTGTAAAGTGAGGGCCCTTGCAAAAGAGTCTGAGAGTCAGTGTGAATTCACCTTGTGTTTGGGGCTCTCAGTGTTGCTGTACTATTATGCTAGCCTGCATTTGGTCTTTGTCAAATTATTAAAGTTATACTTGGTTTCTTCTTATGTGTTTATTTGGTCTCTGTTCCTTCCTCCTATGCTCTACCACAGTTGGGACAATCTGTAATCTTTTTTCTCCTGGGAATGAGGGCTGCCCCATTCCTGGATTTCAGGCTGTCTGGTAGGAGTTTGTAGTTTATCCAGCTTTTTCTTGTTGTTTGGATGGAGGTGATTTTTTAAAATTTAAGTTTAAGTTCTGGGGTACACGTGTAGGATGTGCAGGTTTGTGATGTAGATAAATGTGTCCCATGGTGATTTGCTGCACCTATCAACTTATCACATAGGTATTAAGCCCAGCATGCATTAACTATTTTTCCTAATGCTCTCCCTCCCCCTACCCCGTCCAGACAGGCCGTAGTGTGTGATGTTCCCCTCCCTGTGTCCATTTGTTCTCATTGTTTAGCTCCCACTTATAAGGGAGAACATGTGGTGTTTGGTTTTCTGTTCCTGTGTTAGTTTGCTGAGGATAATGGCTTCCAGCTCCTGGAAGGGAGAGGCAGGGTGGTTTTCTGTTTTCCTAGTGCAGCAGCAGTCTTAGGTAGGCCGTATGTGCCTGGCCTCAGCATTTTGGCCCCTCCTATTCAAGACAGCCTTGTATCTGTGGCTGGTCTTTTGTGGTCTTTTGTCCAAGTCCTTGCAAAGGACATTATCTCATTCCTTTTTATGGCTGGATAGTACTCCACGTGTTTACAGTGTTGGTGGGAACGTAAATTAGTTCAACCATTGTAGAAGACAGTGTGGCAAGTCTTCAAAGATGTAGAACCAGAAATACCATTTGACTCAGCAATCCCATCACTGGGTATATACCCAAAAGAATATAAATTATTCTATTACAAAGATACATGCATGTGTATGTTCATTGCAGCACTATTCGTAATAGCAAAGATGTGGAATCAACCCAAACGCCCATCAGTGATAGACTGAATAAAGAAAATGTGGTACATATACACTATGGAATACTGTAGTGGTGATTTCCCCCTCCCCCAGTTTTTTAAAAGCTTTTCCAGCTTTCTTTTAGGTTCTTTGGAATTCCTTAATATCCATTATCGTATCAAATATTCCTGTAAATATGATTAAATTGAACATCTTTCACTGTTTGATCTGTTAGTATGACTAGACTGGTGCCATATTGTGTCAGTAATGAGATACAAATCAGTGCTAGTTGAACTCCTTTGGTAAAGTTTACCTTCCTTGGTAAACTAGCACTGATTCATACCTCATTGCTAACACAATATCGCACCAGTCACTGGTTTGAAGAGAGTGACACATGTCACCAGTTTCCTGAAGATGCCTCACTGCTCTGACATCTTGGAGGTGCAGAAGAGATCAATAGTTATTGCTACTAGAGGAGTGGCAGGATCACTTAAAAATGTGTTGAGTATGAAATTCATGAAGTTCATTAGTGCAATGTCATATGTCTTACTTCATGTGATTTTGAACTTTGAGTCCATCAGTGTAATATCATTATATGATTAGCACTTTACATATTAAGAATGACTACTCTTTATAAGCAGGAAACTGCATGAGAAAGTGATTGCTCGATCTTTGCTTCTCTAGGGTCAGATATTTTTCAGTTTAAGTCAGGAGATAGTTGCTGAGATTTGTAACTCAAATTTGTTAGAGATTGAAGGACAAAAAAGACACAATCCTTACTGTCAAGGACTTCACAATTTAGTGGAGGAAGTGTAGCTTTAAACTATTACTACATAATGTAATAATTAATAACTTTTATTTAGTGCTTACTAAGTGATAGTTTCTGTTCTAAGAACTTTACATGCGTAAAATAACCAGTTATCTCAGTAAGGTTTCAAAAGTTATATGAAGTTGTACTATTTCTTTTACCATTTTCCAAATGAGGAAACTAGTACAGAAAGATTAAGTAATTTGACAAAGATCACATGATAAGCAGGAAATTCTAGAATTCAAGACAGACTCCATTACACAATACTGCTTTCCACTAAGTATGGGCTCAGTGTAGAACTAGCCCAAAGAAGAAAGTGATTTACTTTGCTTGAAATGATCATGGAAGTCTTCATGGAGATGATGCTTATTCTGTATGATGAAGCAAGAATAGGATTTCACTAAGGACATAAAAGCAAGGGAAATGGGACAGTTAGCCCTCCATATCTATAGTTTCTAATTTCATGGATTCAACTAACTGAAGGTTGAAAATAGTTGGAAAAAACCCACAAAAAAATAACAATACAACAACAAAAATAACACAAATAGAAAAACAACACTGTACAACTTTTTACATATTTACATTATATTAGGTATTATAAGTAATCTAGAGATGATTTGAATATACAAGAGGAGCCATTTTAAATAAGGTACTTGTGCATCAGTGGATTTCGTTAACCACAGAGGTCCTGGTACCAATCCTTGTTGGATGCCAAGAAATGATAATATGTGCAGAGGTATACAGCTTAAACAAAACATGGCTTAGTGAATTAATTTCATGTAGTAAATGAGACTAGGACATAGGGAAATGGCATATGTGAAGCTATATAGTTAGGTAGAAGCCTGGTTATAGAGGACTTTATTAAACTTCATACTTTACTGTATAGATAATATGAGCAGTTGAAAAGGTAAGTAACAGAGTAAAACAATCAGTGTTTGTTCATATTTGAGAAGTGTGGAGGATGGATTGAAGTGAGGCAAGATTAGACGTAAAAAGGAAATTGGGAGACGCGATAAATCAGATAGGAAGTAACATAAAGGAGAATTTTAAGAAATTTTCAAAATGTTAATATCAGTCTTTGGGAGATACAGATTTACTTGCCTGCTACAGCATGGTAGGTGGCACATGGCTTTACAAAAATCTTTTTGTATCTTTGGGAAATAATGGTTCAATATTTCATTCAGATTAAAGCTGGAATGTGTTTAGTAGATTCAGCTTAGTTGAACACACACCACAAAACAATTCAGCACAATTGTTAGTCTCTACCTAAGAGACTGGAAAAACAAAAGAACAAATTTGTCTTATGACTGCTACCATATAATAGGGTCTTTTAAAACAATTTAATCATTTCATAAGCACCAAATTAATCTAATGTTGAAAAACAAATTTAGGGGAAAAATAGGTACATCTGCTATGCTTAACTCTATATTTGATACAAAGAAAGGATTCAGTATGGCTGTATTTTGTGAACATCTTACAGGGCTTATATGCTATTTGTTCCCTGTTTTTTTTTTTGAAGACATTGAGTTAATTTTGAGAAGGTTAATGGGATGTTGTAAATTATGTTTTTCTTAAAATACTCACTAAATTTTTATTGAAGTTCATGCTATAACTGACAATTATGACCTTTGAGTTAAAGGATTTCTGAGTTGAATAGTGATATTTGCTTTGCAGAAAATAAGACAGCAATATAATAGAAAGTAACTTTAAGTGGGAGGCTACATTAGTTTGTGGGATTATGGAAGGCCTCTTTTATAAGTGAAATTTGCACAGAGACATGAATGTTAAGAATTCATTGTGCAAAGATTTCAGAGAAGAACTTTCTTGACACCAGGAAGTTAGTTCAAAGGCTCTGAGTTAGTTGATTTGGCATTTTAGAGGTTCAGAAAGAAGGCTATAGGGGTTGGAGAGCAGTGAGTAAGGAGGAGAAATGGTAAAGTGGATTGCAAATGTAATTAGACATGGTGGGACAGATTATATGAACTCTCGTAGGCCCTGAAAAAGAGTATTGATTTTAAGTACAAAGGGAAACCACTGGAGGTGTTAAGCAGGAGAGGAAGATGATCTGATACAGAATTTTTAAAAGATCACTGTGTCCACTGTGGATAATGGTTGGTAGTGGCATAATGGTGAACACCAATGGAGGAAATGGTGTTATAGTAATTTATGATGTTGATTTGGACTAGGCTTAAGAGCTGTTGATATGGAAAGAAATGATGGCTTTGGGATATATTTTTAGAGGTGGAATAAATACGATTCATGGGAGGAAACCTTCAGAGTGACCTTTCTGGCAGAACAACTCATACTGTTTCCTGAGTTGAGAAAGGAGGAGGGAGTGGAGGGAGTAAATAGATTTTGGGTCGAAAAATAAATAATTTGATTTATATATGTAAATTTTGAGATGCCTAATTATTTTTCTAGTTGAAATGTTTAGTAAGCAATTGACTGTAGAGGCTGGGAGCTCTGCTTGAAGTTCTGGGTTGGAGATACAAATTTGAAGGTCATCAGTGTGCCAATGATATTCTAAGGGAACTGGACTAACTCACCTAGGGAGAGAATTTAGAGAAAAGAATAAAGCTTTGGGACACTTGAAGATGAAGAGATCTGGCAGAGTAGTGAAGGAGGTGTCAACAAAGGATGCTAAGAAGTGGCTAGTGAGCTAGGAGGAAAACCAGGAGAGTGAGAAATCGTGGATAGAAGTCAAGAGGAAACAAGTGTTTCAGGAAGTTAGTTAATTCTTCATTTCTCTTTTATTTTTATTCTTTGAGGTGGAGTCTCACTCTGTTGCCCAGGCTGGAGTGCAGTGGTGCGATCTCAGCTCACTGCAACCTCCACCTCCTGGGTTCAAGTGATTCTCCTGCCTTAGCCTCCCAGGTAGCTAAGATTGTAGGTGCGCACCACCACACTCAGCTAAATTTTTTTATTTTTAGTTTAGACAGGGTTTCACCATGTTGGCCAGGCTGGTCTCAAACACTTGACCTCAAGTGATCCGCCCGCCTCAGTCTCCCAAAATGCTGGGATTATGGTCATGAGTCATTGCGCCTGGCCTCATCTCTTTATTGTTGTACTAATACTTCATATTATTTATTTGCTTAAATCTATCAGTGCTGTCCATTAGAACTCAGTGCACCATGCAGTGAGGTAACCACTAGCTACATGAAACTATTGAACATTTGAAATGTTACTACTGTTACTGAGGAACCAAATTTTTAATTTTACTTAGTTTAAATGTATATGGCCACAGTGTAGGTCTAGTGCATGATATAGATGAACTTCTCTGCAGAGACCATTTGTTATCTATCTTTAGGTCTTCATAGTTAAGACATTTGCCTCAGTTAAAATAGCCCCTTAGCAGAGCCTAAGGAGGTTGCAGCTGCAGTGAGCTGTGATCGTACCACTATACTCCAGCCAGGGCAACAGAATGAGACCCTGTCTCAAAAAAAAAACAAAACAAAACCAGCCCCTTAGCAAATGTTAAAGTAGTTGTGTTAATAGATATGCTTGAAAGGAAAGTGACTGTTTTATTCATAAAGGCAGTCTAAGCTTAGCTGCTCAAATATGTCTCTAGTGGTATTGTGTTAGTGCTCTTGCTCCACTAATGCTGCTTAACAAACAACCCTAGTCTCTCAGTGGCATGATCAGCCAAATTTACTTTGTGCTTTGGTGATGGCTCGGCTTTAGGCTGTGAGTCAGGTTCAAGTCTGCTCCATTTGTCCAGGCATATTCTCTTAGTGGAGTGCAGAGCATTCAGAAGACCAAGCCAGACTTTCAAGCACATTTACAGCCTCTGCTTGTGTCACAGTCTATTGACTGAAGTAAGTCATGATTTAGCCCCAATATTGACTGGAGTGCAGAATCGTATTCCTCCCATGGAGAGTGGGGAGAGAAGCATGAATATTTACCAAACAATAACAATAATCATAGATGAATACTGATTTTCTTTTCTTTAGGGCAGTTGTTCTCACCAGGGGATGCTTTTACCCTCCAGGGTACAAAGTCTGGAGATATTTTTGATTGTTGTGATTACTGGGGACATGAGGGTGGGGGGAGTTGGGGAGTTGGGGGAGTGTTTTTATTGGCATCTAGTGGGTAGAGCCCAGGGATACAGTGAAATACCTTTCAATGCACAGGACACTCCCCGTACCAAACAAAGAATTATTCAGTCCAAAATATCAGTAGTGCCATGATTGAGAAACCTTGCCTTAGAGGAGTAATTCTAACATTTTAGCATGCGTCAGAATCACCTAGAGGATTTATTAAAACATAAACTCTCAAAAGGGCTAAGCTCTCAAAGTTTCTGATGTATGTCTAGAATTCCTAGCAAGTTCCCAGGTGATAATGATGCTGCTGGTCTAGGAACGACACTGTATGAACCACTGTATTAGAGAACCAGTACATCATGTAATAACTGCATTAGAGAACCAGTACATCATATAAAAGTTTTTTTCTGTGTAATATTGTTAGTTATGTGGATTTTCTGGATACCTGTGAAAGCAGTTATCATAGATACGTCTTTGTTTTAGTTCTTTTGTTTAAATTAAAACAATTCAGGGCCAGACACGGTGGCTCATGCCTGTAATCTAAACACTTTGGGAGACTGAGGCGAGTTGATCACTTGAGGTCAAGAGTTTGAGACCAGTCTGGCCAACATGGTGAAACCGTATCTCCACTAAAAATACAAAAATTAGCTGGGCGTGTTGGCAGGCGCCTGTAATCCCAGCTACTCTGGGGGAGGCTGAGGCAAGTCTTCACTCTTACGTCCTTCATATTTTGACTTTTATTTTTTGAAGCTGTGCCCCCTGCAAAGGTGAGCTTCAGCTACCTGCAACAGTCACTTCTGGGAATTGCTTGAACCCAGGAGGTGGAGGTTGCAGTGAGCCGAAATCGCGCCACTGCACTGCAGCCTGGGCGACAAAGCGAGACTCCATCTTAAAAAAAAAAAAAAGAAAAAAAAATTCAAATACAATACTAAGTGGGAAGCTTTGGAAAAGAGGTTGAGATGGGATTGGCACATAAGCAGATGTTTGTAAGAGGTTCCGTTTGTAAGGCGTATTGAGGAAGCAAAAGTTGGTAATCATACTTAGTATTTCAGGCATAAAGATTTAGACTAATGAGTACTTGAAGATATTAGACCTGCTTAGTTGTACTATGATACTTTCTAAGCAATAAATTAGACAAATTTTAAATGATCAGTTTTGAATTATAGGACATTTCTTATTCTGAATAAATTATTCAGATTTGTGTTTAATTTTTTTTTGCATTTTAAGAACAAATACTATTTTTTTCTTTGAACGTCTTTGAACACATACATAATAAAGTTGTGAAATGAAGGCGAAAAAAAACCTAGCTGAGGTAGCCAAAATAAAATAACTGAAAAAAAAAACCTTTTAATCAATAGAAGATTAAACTGTGGAGCTTTTAAGGAAGAATCGTGATTTAGTTATTCTGTATTAGGGAACTCGTAAACTAGTACTAAAAAGAAAAAGAGAGTTAAGACCTATAACTCTTTATATTGGAGGTAAAACAGTTATTTTTATTTTTATTTTTATTTTTTTGTCCGGTTCTCACACTGTTGCCCAGGCTATAGAGTGCAGTAGTACAGTCATGGCTTACTACAGCCTCGAACTCCAGGACTCAAGTCCCCTGCCTCAGCCACATGAGTGCCATCACGCCTGGCTAAGTTTTTTTATTTTTTGTATAGACAGTGTCTCACTATGTTGCACAGGCTGGTAAAACAGCTTTTTATCTTGTAACTTGCATTACCTAATATTCTGGATTAGCTTTAGCAATATTGTGTAAAGAACGAAGCATGATTTGAAGCATGACTGTCCAATAGAATATGTAATGTAAAATACATATACAATTTCATGTGGAATTTTATAGTAGCTACGTTTAAAAGGGCTAAAAATAGGTGAAATTAATTGTAATAATATTTTTAAATTTAGTATAACTGGACTACTATTACTAATGACATATTTTACATTTTGTCCTAATCTTCAAACCAGTGTGTATTTTAACACTTACAGCACATCTTAATTTGGACTTGCTATGTTTCAAGTAGCCACATGTGGCCAGTGGCTACCATATTGGACAGTGCAGATTTGAGAGTTACGGAACAAGTTATAGCCCAATTTTTACATTTTATCGATGTATATGGCCCAGGACAGCTTTGAATGCAGACCAAATTAGTAAACTTTTTTGAAACATTATGAATTTTTTTTTTTTTTTAGCTCATCAGCTATTGTTAGTGTTAGTGTATTTTATGTATGGCCCAAGACAGTTCTTCTTCCAGTGTGGCCCAGGGAAGTCAAAAGATTAGACACCCCTGGTCTGTGTGATCTGGCTCCTTTGATATGTCTGGCTTATTTCCTGCATCACACCAGTGTATTGCCTTAGCTCTCAAAGGACCCACTGTTGTTTTCCATATATGCCATTTTTCTTGATTCATGACATTACATGCTTATCTCTTTGCTGAATGCCCCTGAATCTTACAATTCTACCTCTTTATCTAGCTAACTAGTACTTTGAAATTGAATGCAAAACTCATTTTCTCTGGATAAACTTCTTTTATCCACTAGTATGCGTGATAAAGGCAGCAGATGCAAATTTAAGATACAAATCCATTCATGTTTGGATTACGTGGAACAGGCGTAGTGTTAATATCCATAATAGTGACTGAATGTGGTGGCACATGCTTGTGGTCCCAGCTACCTAGATGGCTGAGGTGGGAGGATTGCATAAACCCAGCAGGTCATGGCTGCAGTGAGCTTTGATGGTGCTACTGCATTCCAGCCTGTGTGTCAGAGCAAGACCCTGTCTCAAAAAGAAAAAAAAAAAAGATCTGTAATAGTAAAAGTGTTATGAATAATAAAAGACCTAAGTTTATTGAAAATATAGGAGGATATGAATAAGCATGAAAATATAAATATTAATAAATGTGAAATACAATTTTTTAATCTGTCAGGTGAGTAAATATTTATAAGATTAACTGCATTTTTGCCTGGGTGCAGAGCAGTGCTATCCAACAGAAATGTAACACAAACCACATTTGTAATTTAAAATTATCTAGCAACAACATTAAAAAAATTTTATAAAAGTGCAATTCTGTTTTTCTCAATATGTTCAAAATATCACTTCAACATATAATCAATATAAAAACATTAAATATATATTTAAAGTTTTTGTCATACAAACTCTTCAAAATCTAGTATATTAATTTCAGAACATACCAACTTTTACTAGCCATTGAGAGGGAATAGATATTCTTTTACATTTTTGGTGAGGAAATGTTTTGGAGGACAATTTGGCAATATTTATCAAATTAAAGATTCAAATGACCCAGGATTCCAGAAATAGGAATATTTCTAGGAATATATGTATTCTCTAGAAATAACATATATTTAAAGATTGTAGACAGATAGGTATTTATTGCAGTATTGTTTGTAATAGCAAAACGTTGGAAACAACCTAAATGTTCTTCAGAGGTGTGGTGAGATAATTGTGATATTTCCAGACAGTGGTAGACTATACAACCTTAAAAAATATGGAAGCTGTTTATGTTGAGTTATATGAGCTAATAAATATTAGATTATTTAACATATATAAAATGTTTAGAATGCGCCTGGCACATAGTTAATGTGATATCAGTGTTTGTTATTGTTATTATTGTTAATTTATTGATATGGAATAAATATTCGTATGGTAAAAAACTCCAGATATGTTAAGTAAAATTAAAAAACACCAACATGCAGAGCTATTTATTGTATGCTATCATTTGTTTAAAGAAAGGGGAATAAAAAGAATACATATATGACTGCTTGTATATGCATATAGTATCTGTGAAAGGGCATGCAATAAACTGAAAACATTAACTATATTTGGAGAGAAGAATGAGATGGTAGATAGTGACTTTTCACTGTGTCCTCTTCCTTTTGGATTTGTTCCATAATGAATATATTTCTTAGTGTAAAATTGAAATGTAAGTTAAACTTATTTCTCTTATTAAAAAGTCGGCATTTTACCATTAAATCAGATTCATTTCTAAAATTAGTATGAATTATTGTGGTTTTAATCAGGAAAAAACACAGGATTGTACAACATCGTTTATGTAGAATGGACGGAGAATATGGGATTCTGGGTAAATTTAATTTTGATTAATCAGAATTTTAATCAGAAGTATTTGGTTTCAAAATATGTATGCCTTTTGAAAATATTTTTAAGTCATCTTTTTTCTTGTCTCAGTAAGCATGGCATATTGAACTTATTAGAATGTGTTTATTTTTGAGGATTTTGTGCTTAGTCATTCTTACTATCAACTTGCAAAAAGCACAAGAAACTGAGTTTGAATACATACGTTCTTTAAAATATATCTGGCTGGGCGTGGTGGCTCATGCCTGTAATCCCAGCACTTTGGGAAGCTGAGGCGGGTGGATCACCTGAAGTTGGGAGTTCGAGACCAGCCTAACCAACATGGAGAAACGCCTTCTCTACTAAAAATATGAAATTAGTCGGGCGTGGTGGCGTGTGCCTGTAATCCCAGCTACTTGGGAGGCTGAGGCAGGAGAATCGCTTGAATCCGGGAGGCGGAGCTTGCGATGAGCTGAGATTGTGCCATTGCACTCCAGCCTGGGCAACAAGAGTGGAACTCTGTCTCAGAAAAATATAATATCTCCTAGAAGATGTTTTTTAAAAAGGTGACAACAAAATAACTTGATCCTAATATAGGCTTTATATGTGCAAGTGATATTTCTCTAAGAATTGAGCTCTGAATAAAAGGGTAGAAGAATTCTGGTTAATTTAAGTTTCACAGCTGGGTGCTATGGCTTATGCCTGTAATCCCTGCACTTTGGGAGGCCAAGGCAGGAGGATTACTTGAGGCTGGGAGTTCGAGGCTAGCCTGGGCAACACAGCAAGACCCTGTCTACAAAAAATAAATAAATAAATAAATTTAATATTTCTGACCTTTCTGTTTATCAAAATTTCTGGACAAATACATATGTTAGTTTTATGTTTTGCATGTATAGTTCTTTCTTTTTCACAGGGATTTATTGACACTTTTGGTGTTTTTAGGATTTGGAGTGGATCAGTTACGAGATGACAATCTAGAAACTTATTGGCAATCAGATGGTTCCCAGCCTCATTTAGTGAACATCCAATTCAGGTAATTAATACATTTTCAAATTTTTCATCTAGTGTAGGTTATAGACAAATCTATTTTATTAACATAAAAATTAAAGATAGAAATTACAATGAAATACACTTAACTTTTTAAACTCTGAAGTCTTTTAGATTATTTTTCTGTTTAGTTAGATTATTAGCATTTTAAAGTTACTCTGTCTTATTTTTTATGAATTTTCTTATGGTATATTGCATAGTTCCTTTTATGTAGATGTTTCTCAAATATACTTTTCAATATAATTTATTTTTTGCAGGTACTTTCCGAAAGATATATTTTGCTTATGGTCCAATACAATACCTTAATGTATCGTATTAAGTAAACCTGGAGTGATGATCGTAAGTTTTTTAGCTGTGGAATATTCATATAACTTCTCAAATTTTTACTTTTATTTAGAAAAAAATTTTTTTTTTTTTTACTTAGAACCTTTAAGGACATTTTCCTTTTTGATAATGCTTTTTGAGGGGAAAGGAAAACAGCCACATGTTTGTCAATGATTTGAATGTATTTATTATCAGATTTTTAAAATTTTAAATAGAGACAGTTGGCCGCTATGTTGGCCAGGCTGGTCTTGAACTCCTGGCCTCAAGCATTCCTCCCACCTCAGCCTCCCAAAATGCTGGCGTTCCAGGAGTGAACCACTGGGCCTGGCTGAATTTATTGACATAGTTGGAAACCAGTTAACTCAGCTATCTTGTTCCACTTATACCATCTTTTTTTTTTTTTTGAGATGGAGTTTTGCTCTTGTTGCCTGGGCTGGAGTGCAATGGCGTGATCTCGGGTTACTGCAACCTCCGCCTCCCAGGTTCAAGCGATTCTCCTGCCTCAGCCTTCGAGTAACTGGGATTACAGGCATGCGCCAGCATGCCCGGCTAATTTTGTATTTTTAGTAGAGATGGGGTTTCTCCATGTTGGTCAGGCTGGTCTCGAACTCCTGACCTTGTGATTCCACCTGCCTCGGCCTCCCAAAGTGCTGGGATTACAGGAATGAGCCACTGCACCTGGCTTATACCATCTATTTTAACATTCTATAGCATCGTGTTTTTAGTTGTTTGCTTTTATTGTCCTAGAGTACAAATCAGCAAATTTCCAACAGGCCAGATAGTGAATATTTTAGACTTTGTGGGCCATCTTATCTGTTTTGCAGCTACAGTGCTCAGTTCCACTGTTATAGCACAAAGGTGGCCCTACATGGTGCGTAAATGACAGAATTTAGCTGTTCTAATTAAATTTTATCTTACAAAAGCAGATGTTAGGCAGGATTTATTTATTTTCCTTCTGACTTTTATTTTAGTTTAAGGGAGTACATGTGCAGGTTTGTTATATGGGTAAATTGCCTTTTGCTGGGGTTTGGTGTACAAATTATTTCGTCATCCAGGTAG
This sequence comes from Pongo pygmaeus, assembly GCF_028885625.2. Classification (NCBI taxonomy): domain Eukaryota; kingdom Metazoa; phylum Chordata; class Mammalia; order Primates; family Hominidae; genus Pongo; species Pongo pygmaeus. Next base: position 157,944,148 of record NC_072376.2, on the reverse strand, counting down.
TAAACATAGTACCTAATAGGTGGTTTTTTGGTCCTCACCTTCTTCCTTTCCTTCACCTCAAGTAGGCGCCCGTGTCTATTGTCCCCTATTTTGTATCTATATGTATTCAATGTGTGTTTTTTTTTTTGTTTTTTTTTTTGAGACGGAGTCTCTGTTGCCCAGGCTGGAGCGCAGTGGCGTGATCTTTGTTCACTGCAACCTCTACCTCTCAGGTTCAAGCGATTCTCTTGCCTCAGGATCCCGAGTAGCTGGGATTACAGGTGCCTGCCACCACGCCCAGCTAATTTTTGTATTTTTAGTAGAGACAAGGTTTCACCATGTTGGCCAGGCTGGTCTCAAACTCCTGACCTCAGGTGATCTACCCACCTCGGCCTCCCAAAGTGCTGGGATTATACGTGGGAGCCACCACACCCAGCCATGTGTTCAGTGTTTAGTTCCCACTTTTAAGTGAGAACGTGCAATATTTGGTTTTCTGTTTCTGTGTTCTCTTAGGATGCCGGCCTCCAGCTGCATCCATGCTGCTGCAAAGGACATGATTTCATTCTTTTTTATGATTGTGTGGTGTTCCATGGTGTATGTTTACCATATTTTCTGTATCCAGTCCACTGTTGATGGGCATCTAGGTTGATTCCATGTCTTTGCTATTGCGCATAGTGCTGCAATCAACATATGTGTGCATTTGTCTAATGGTGAAATGATTTAAATCCCTTTGGATATATACCCAGTAATGGGATTGCTTGGTCGAATAGTAGTTATGTTTTAAATTCTTTGAGAAATCTCCAAACTGCTTTCCACAGTGGCTGAACTAATTTACATTACCACCAGCAGTGTATAAGCATTCCCTTTTTTTCACAACTTCACCAGCATCTGTTATTTTTTTTTGACTTTTTAGTAATAAACATTCCAACTTGTGTGTGAAATGGTGTCTCATTGTGGTTTTGATTTGTATTTCTCTAGTGATTAGTGAGGTTGACCATCTTTTCATATGCTTGTTGGCTGTATGTCTACTTTTGAGGAATGTCTGTTCATGTCCTTTGCCCATTTTTTAATAGAGTTGCTTTTTTCTTGTAAATTTAAGTTCCTTATAGATTCTGGATATTAGACCTTTGTCAGATGCATAGTTTGCAAATATTTTTTCCCATCCTATAGGTTGTCTGTTTACTCTGTTAATAGTTTCTTTCGCTGTGCTGAAGCTCTTTGGTTTAATTAGGTCCCACTTGTCAATTTACATTTTTGTTTTAATTGCTTTTGGAGTTTTTGTCATGAAGTCTTTATTAGGTCCTATGTTCTAGGTATTTCTAGGTATTTCCTAGGTTTTCTACCTGGGATTTTATAGTTGTAGGTTTTACATTTAGGTCTTTTATAAATCTTGAGTTGATTTTTGTATATGGTGAAAGGGAGGGGTCTGATTTCAGTCTTCTGCTTATGGCTAGCCAGTTATCCCTGTACAATTTATTGAATAGGGAGTTCCTTCCCCATTGCTTGTTATTGGCCAACTTTGTTGAAGATCAGATGGTTGTAGATGTGCAGCTTTATTTCTGGGTTCTCTAACCTGTTCCATTGGTCTCTGTGTCTGTTTTTGTACCAGTACCATGCTATTTTGGCTACTATTGTTTTGAAGTGTAGTTTGAAGTTGGGTAATGTGATGCCTCCAGCTTTGTTCTTTTTGCTTAGTATTGCTTTGGCTATTGAGGCTCTTTTTTGGTTCCATATGAATATTAGAATAGTTCTCTAATTCTGTGAAAACTGTCAGTAGTTTGATTGGAATAGCATTGAATCTATAAATTGCTTTGGGCAGTTATGACCATTTTTTTTTAAACAATATTGGTTCTTCCCGTCCATGAGCATGGGATGTTTTTCCATTTGTTTGTGTCATCTCTGATTTCCTTCAGCAGTGTTTTGTAATTCTCGTAGAGATCTTTTGCCTCTTTGGTTAGCTGTATTCCCAGGTATTTTATTATTTTTGTGTGGCTGTTTTGAGTGGAATTGTGTTCTTGATTTGGCACTCAGCTTGTATGTTATTGGTATATAGAAACGCTATTGATTTTTGTATATTGATTTTGTATCCTGAAACTTTGCTGAAGTTGTTCATCAGATCTAGGAGTCTTTGGGCAGAGACTATGGGGTTTTCTAGGTGTAGAATTATATTGTCTGCAAACAAAGATAGTTTGACTTCCTCTCTTCCTATTTGAATGCCTTTTATTTTTTCTCTTGCCTGATTGCTGTGGCTAGGACCTCTAGAACTATGTTGAATAGAAGTGGTGAGAGTGGGCATCCTTGTCTTGTTCTGGTTCTTAAGGGGAATACTTCCTTCCAGTTTTTGCTCGGTATGATGTTGTCTGTGGGTTTGTCATAGATGGCCCTTATTATTTTGAATTATGATCCTTCAATGCCTAGTTTGTTGAGGATTTTTAACATGAAGATATGCTGAATTTTATTGAAAGCCTTTTCTGCATCTCTTGAGATGATGATGTGGTTTTTGTTTTTAGTTCTGTTTATGTGATGAATGACATTTATTGATTTGCATATGTGAAGCTTATCTTACATCCCAGGAATAAAGCCTACTTGATTGTGGTGGATTAGCCTTTTTTTGATGTGCTGCTGGTTTCAGTTTGCTAGTATGTTATTGAGGATTTTTGTGTCGATGTTCATCAAGAATATTGGCCTGAGGTTTCTTCTTTTACTGGGTCTCTGCCAGGTTTTGGTATCAGAGTGATGCTGGCCTTATAGAATGAGTTAGGGAGGAGTCCTTCCTTCTCAGTTTTTTGCAATCGTTTCAGTAGGGTTGATACCAGCTCTTTCATATACTCTGGGGTTCTCTGAATTTCCTGAATTTGGATGTTGACCTCTTTAGCGAGATTGGGGAAATTTTCATGGACAATATCCTCAAATATATTTTCCAATTTGCTTGTTGTTTCTCCCTCTCTTTCAGGGACCCCAATGAGTTGTAGGTTTGGTCTCTTTACATAATCTCATATTTCTCAGAGGTTTTGCTCATTTTTTAAAAAATTCTTTTTTATTTTATTTTATTTTATTTTATTTATTTATTTTTTTTGAGACAGAGTCTCGCTCTGTCGCCCAGGCTGGAGTGCAGTGGCACAATCTCGGCTCACTGCAAGCTCCGCCTCCTGGGTTGACGCCATTCTCCTGCCTCAGCCTCCCGAGTAGCTGGGACTACAGGCGCCCGCCACCACACCCACCTAATTTTTTGTATTTTTAGTAGAGACGGGGTTTCACCGTTTTAGCCAGGATGGTCTTGATCTCCTGACCTCGTGATCCACCCGCCTCAGCCTCCCAAAGTACTGGGATAACAGGTGTGAGCCACCACGCCCAGCAAATTCTTTTTTATTTTTGTCTAGCTGAATTGATTTGAAGAACCAGTCTTTGTGCTCTGAGATTCTTTCCTCAGCTTGGTGTGTACTGATGTTAACACTTCTGAATGTATTATGAAATCCTTGTAGTGAGTTTTTCAGCTCTATCAGATCAGTTTGGTTCTTTCTTAAAATAGCTATTTCGTCTTTCAGCTCTTGATTCATTTTACTGGATTCGTTAGATTCCTTGGATTGGGTTTCAACTTCCATCTGCATCTTAATGTTCTTCACTGCCATCCAGATTCTGAATTCTGAATTTCAAATGTCTGTCATTTCTGTCATTTCAATCCGGTTAAGAACCATTGCTGGGCAACTAGTGTGCTCATTTGAAGGTAAGAAGACACTCTGTCTTTTAGACTTGCCAGAATTCTTGCTCTGGTTCTTTCTCATCTGTGTGGGAAAATGTTCCTTTAATCTTTGAAGTTCCTGTCCTTTAGATGGGACTTTTTTGCTTTTATCTTCTTTGATATCATCTTTGATGTTATCTTTTTTGCTTTTATCTTCTTTGACTGTGGTACAAGTTGGGTTTAGTTGACTGGCTTCATTTCTGGATGATTTCAGGGTACCAAGGCTCAGCTCAGCACTCGTGGGTTGCATGCTGTAATCCAGAGGGCCTTTGAACAGACCCAAAACCTTGTTCTCTGGCCCTTCAAGCAACTGCTGTACTGGAAGGGCCACGGTGTTTCCAGTCTGCTGGCAACAACACTCCAATGAGGGGTACAGTCAAAGCAGTCAGGGGAAGTCTGTGGGCAAATGTATGCTGGCAGCAGCCCATCTGCGAAAGCTTTCTGATGGTTAGGTGGGGTCTGTTGGTGAAAAAGCTATGGCAGTGGCCTCTGGGAAGCACCTCAGTAGGTCATCTGAGGCTGTGCTGCAATCAGACACAGCCAAGCAGGGACCCTGGGAGAGACTGGCAGACAAAGTGTTGCTCAGATCAGACTGGCCCCATCCCATGGGTAAGATAGCCCTATCTTGTGCAGGTCCAACAGTCAACAAAGGCCAAAGCTACCTAGAGGTACATGACAAGCCTTAAGGGACAGGCATCCCTGGCTGTGCTCCACTGTAGCCATTTCCATGCCAAACCCTCTGGGCTCCACACAGGCTGGGGTCCTGTGCCTGCTAACTCTCCAAGCAGCACTCCCTGCTGGTTCAGATGCCCGTGGGGCTTGTGGGGCCTCCTGCTGCTAGAATTCTGGAGATACATGGTGAGAGTGGACTACTCCACACCTCTTTAATTAATTCCTTCCCCAGGAGCTGCTCAGGGCCAGAAATGAGTCCTGGTGCTCAGCAACCCCATTCAGGGTTCCTAGCTTACTCCCCTTTCAGCCCAGGGTCTGCTTGGTCCTCCCTCTGTCCACCCTCAATGCCTTCCTTCTGACAGTCTGCTTAGAGTATGCTTGTCTTCTTCATGGTCTGGTCTCTCGGTGAATGAAGCTCTTCCTGGCCGCATCTAGTTGACCACCTTGGCTCTGATGAACCCTGAGATTCTTTTTAAATAAAAGTTTTATTTAAGATGGTTGTTAAAATTAAAATAAAAGTTAGGTACTAGTCTCTTTATTAGTAAATAATGTAATATAAAATTATAGTTCTACATTTAATCCACTTCTCTTCCTTCCTTTTGAAGAGTGTAAGCTCAAGATGGGAAAGGAGGACAAAGCCAGAAGTGTGAAAGATATTTAAGCAGTTTTAGTTGACAATGAGTTTAGTTTCAGTTAACAGTGTGATGTGGTTGCTAAAAAAGCTAGTATGACTTTGGGATGCAATAAGATAAGCATAGAGTCTATGAAGACCTCCTGGTGTGTTGTGTTCCGTGTCGGCTTCCCCTGCTAACACTGATAAAGAAGGTCTAGGATGTGCTCAGAAGAGAGTAGGCAGAATAGGGGATTGAAGCCAAACAATAATAAAAAAAAAATTTGGAACCTATGGTCTGCCGAAAACTTTGGGGGACATGGTAGCTTTCTTTCCGTAATTTGAAAGATTTATACTTTGTGGAGGAATTAGATGTTTTGTATGTGTCACCTCATAAGAAAAAACTTCGTCCAAAAGGTAAGAGCTACACAAAGACCAGTTATGGCTTAGTATAAAGAAAACTTTTAAAAATTGGAACTGATAAAGATAATTTATCTGCTTGATAGTAATAGTTGCTACCTGTCAGAAAAATTTTGAACCTGGTTATTTATTGGAATAGATGGTGGTTAGATTACATGATCCTCTAAGCTCATGTTTAGTCCTGATGGTTCTGATTAGGTTTAATTAAAATACATTATGCTTCACTTGCTGAATGTTCAGCATGCTTTTTTTGTGAAATAGCTTTAAATGTTAGAATATGAACATAATTTAAAGTGTGAAATATTTCCAAATTCAAGAATAGACACACTAGCAATTAAGTATCACATAGGGCTCATACATTGAAAATCTAATTTGGAAAATTTTCTTATTTCTTGGTTTTTCTTTGGAGGAAGGTGCTGTTCTGTCAGCCATGCAGAAAACTTACAAAGAAATGATCTTCATAAAAATTTGAATAGAATATATTAAAAACTGTTACCTATTACATGAATAAATGAAGGGAAAAAGCCCTCTGCCTTCCTCAAAAAGAGAGGTAATTTTTCTTGGCAGTTAGGAGAAATAAGTCCTAAGGTAGAGAGGGGGAAGGAAAAAATACAATAAGAAAATGAAATGTTCTTTGAATGTGTAATTTTGTACTTAAATGGAAAATAGAGAAGCTTTTTGCTTCTCTATTTTATATAATATATATTTTATAAAGTGAATTATTTTCTGTTTGTAAAGGGCTGATTCTCTTGGGAAGAATTTCAAAATTTGTTAATTTTTTAAGGAAAATTGGGAATAATTTTTTAAGGAAAATTGGGGAGTAATTTAGTTTAATATGGATTATATGGACTAATGTACTTGTTTGCTGATTTAAAAGGATAAATACTGAAATATTAAACTGAGTAGGAGCAAAGCAAAATTTATGCTTTTGTTTGATCTGCCTTCATCAAAATTTCTACAAATTTTATTAAATGTAATCTTGCTATTTTTATCATGGCAATAACAATTATACAACATTTTTAATTATATTAAAATGATTTTTGTGTCACAAAGAAATTTATTGAAATAGAAAAGGACACAAGAATGCTGAGAAAAATATTGAAAAGTTGTGCTGGTTTGCTTCATTTTAAAGAGAAATTTTGATAGTTTAATAATGAAAGATAAATTATAAATTTAAAAAAACTTGTATTTACTAAAGCCTGGGTTGAATGAAAACATTGATAGCAATAAACTCCATTATCATTTAAAGCACTTTGAACAGAAAGTACTGTATAAATTTAATAAAATCCTGTATATACTTAAATACCAATATATGTATGGATGTAAATTGCTTAAGCCAAATCATACAAATTAGTTTATTTACCCTCCTCCCCAAATTACACTGTTCATAAATTTTAAACTTTATAATTTTGTGACATTTATACTTTTGCTTAATTATCTCTTTGGATTAATTTTAGGTTTTTAAAAAATATCAGGTAACAGGTGAACAACAGGACCTATTGCCTGGTAGCACTACAGTTTCAGCAGCTTAGGTATCTTTGTGAAAAAGCATTTGTGCAATTATAGAATACTTTATTGCATTTTCCCCTTATTTTTAAAAGTAGAACAAATGGAAAAATTAAAGTGCTGATGTCATTTAAAAAATAATAGATTGGGTGCGGTGGCTCACGCCTATAATCCCAACACTTTTGGGAGGCTGAGGTAGGAGGATTGTTTAAAGCCAGAAGTTCAAAACTGGCCTGGGAGATAAAGCAAGATTCTGTCTCTACAAAAAACTTAAAAAATTACCTGGGTGTGGTGGTACACCCCTGTAGTCTCAGCTATTCAGGAAGCTGACATGGATCACTTGGGCCAGGAGTTTGAAGCTGCAGTGAGCTATTGTCATGCCACTGCACTCCAGCCTGGGTGACAGAGCAAGACCCTGTCTCCTAAAAAAAAAAAAAGGATACGTAATAGATGCTAGGCTTAATCACAGTGTGTTAATACTTGTGAATACATTAGAAATCATTAGACTCAACTAGATATTCCTTGGACTTTAGTAGTTGCCTACATATTGAATTATGAACACCAAAAGGAAATGTTAAATATTTATTGTCAAAGATTGCGACTGAACCATCTGGTATAATTTAGGATTGGGTAGATTTTTTTTAGCACTTGAGAACTAACTTTCCTACCTCTATTGGGCAGATTTTTTTAGCACTTGAGAACTGACTTTCCTACCTCTATTATGTAAGTTCAGGGTTCAACTTTCTTCCATTTGATTTTCATCCATATTTTCATGAAACATTATGTACTAATGGAAGAACTTCTGTATCGAAAAAATTGTATTACAAACAAGTTTGAAAGAAGTTCAATTTGGAGTTTATATTTTGTTAAACTATTTGGTTCCTTAGATGTCTTTTTCTTCACATAGAAAATAAGCAACTCTTGATTTATGTAGCAGTTTCTCAGCTAGTTGAGAAATAATTTATATGTATTACTGATCTGTTAAGGTGAACGTATATTGTAACATATATAAAGCAACATTATTTTATATCTCGTGTTTTAAAATTAGAACAAGCTGTTTCTCTGCTCTGGATGAGAACTTGGTGGGAGCATATAGCACACTTTTTGGTAACATACCCAGTTTTATGTTTATTTCAAATGGCAAAATATATTTTAGAAATAAAAGTGTTCAGTTCTGGTGAATAGTGAAAGCCTCAATCTTGGTTTAAAGTTTCTTTAAGGTTTATTCCTCTCCCTAAACTTGGGCCTGTTGCAAGTTGGGTGTAGTTTGCTTCTCTTACCCTACCTAGTTTTTTTTTTGGTTTTTTTGGTGTGTTTTTTTGTCCTTTCACATTTCTGAATTTGTTAGATCTGCTAGTATGGGAACGAAGAAGAGGTAAGAAAAGAAGGAAAGTCTGTAATTGCCAATTGTGTCTTGGTGATATGGCATTGATGTTCTCTGTACTTGGCTGTATGTTTAAAGCTGACTATTATCTTATGGATGCTTTTGTGGGTTGAGAGAATCAGCCACCACATTCACTTAATGCTATGGATGATTCATCTGCAGTTCTCTTGTTGAGGGTATATTAATCATCTTCTTTTTTGCATGGTATTACCTCCAGCTTCCTGATGAGGATTATTCATCCTTTCTAGAAAGAAACTAAGATAACCCTTCAGGTTATCAGGTTATAAAGTTCCCTTTTCCCAGTTTCCTGAGACATTTTTGGATTTTCTCAAATGCCTTTTCTGTATCTGTTCATACGGATCATATGGTTTTTCTTTATTCTGTTGAGATGGTGAATAATAAAATTCAATATTTAATTACTTATTATTTATTCTGTTGAGATGGTGAGTAATAAACAATAAAGATTTTTTTATTTGTAGTAAAATATAAATCTAAGTTTACTGTTGTAGCCTTTTTATTTATTTATTTATTTTGAGATGGAGTTTCACTCTTGTTTCCCAGGCTGGAGTGAAATGGCACGATCTTGGCTCACTGCAACCTCCGCCTCCCAGGTTCAAGCGATTCTCCTGCCTCAGCCTCCCAAGTAGCTGGGATTACAGGCATGCGCCACCACGCCCGGCTAATTTTGTATTTTTAGTAGAGATGGGGTTTCTTCATGTTGGTCAGGCTATTTTCGAAATCCCAACTTCAGGTGCTCTGCCCTCCTCAGCCTCCCAAAGTGTTGGGATTACAGGCGTGAGCCACTGTGCCTGGACAGCCATTTTTAAATGTACAGTTCAGTATCCTTAAGCACATTTACAGTGTTGTGCAACCACTACCACCTCCATCTTCAGAACTTTTCATCATCCTGTGTGGAACCCATTAAATAATAACCACCCAATTTCCTTTTCTCTCCAGCCCATGATAATCACTGTTTTATTTTTTGCCTCTGTGTGTTTCACTGTTCTAGGGACCTGATATAAGTGGAATTATACAATATTTGTCCTTTGGTGTCTAACTTATCTCACTTAGCCTAATGTTTTCAAGGTTCATTCATGTTGTAGCATGTGTCAGAATTTCATTCCTTTTTAAGGACGAATAATATTCCATTGTATGACTGTGCCACATTTTGTTTATCCATTCGTCAGAGGACATTGGGTTGTTTCTACCTTTTGGCTGTTGTAAATAATACTGTTATGAACATTGGTGTGCAAATATCTGTTCAAGTACCTGATTTCACTTCTTTTGAATATATATCCAGAGGTGGAATTGCTGGATCATATGGTAATTCTATGTTTAAGTTTTTGAGTCACCTCCATACTGTTTTTCACAGTAGCTGTACCATTTTACCTTCCCACTGGTAATGCCCAAAAGTTCCATTTTCTCCACATCCATGCCAACATTTGATAATAGTCATCCTAATGAGTCTATCTCATTATAGTTTTGATTTTCATTTCCCTAATGTTTTGTGCTATCAAGCATTTTTTTCATGTGCTTCCTGGTTATTTGTATATCTTCTTTAGATAAATGACTACTTAAGTCCCTTCCCTCTTTTTACATTGGGTTGTCTTTTTGTTGTTAAGCTGTAATACTTCTTTATATGTCCTGCTGCAATTGCTCAACTTTGCCATTGTAGTGTTAAAGCTTCCATAGACAATGTGTGTATGATGGAGTGTCACTTGGTTTCAATAAAATTTTATTTACAAAAATAGGTGGCGGTCCACATTTAGCCTGCAAGCTGTAGCTTACCAAGCCCTGCTTTAGAGCAGAAGTTCTCAAACTTTTTAGTCTCAGTACTGCTTTAAACTCTTATTGAGGACTCCAGAAATCTTTATATATATATCTCAATATTTACTATTTTAGAAATTATAGATTAGGGACTTTAAATTATTTATTCACTAAAAAATAAACAATTAACCTATTATGTGTTAACAACATAAATAACAATTTTATGAAAAATAACTGTCTCTTTCCAAATAAACAACAACAAAAAATAGTGAGAAGAGTGTCATTGTTTACATTTTTTGTGAACCTTTTTGGTTCACAAAAAATAGCTGGAGTCTCATTTCTGCTAGTTCATTAAATCTTTTACAATATCCCATGTCAGCCTGTGGAAAACTCTACTACATACTCAGAATGATTCTGAAAAAGGCAAATTGCATCTTAGTAATATTAAGAAAATAGTTCTGACCTTGCTGATCCTCTGAAAGAGTCTTGAGGTCCTCCGTAGGTCCCCAGACCACTCTTTAAGATCATTTCTCTTGGGCAAGATTAGCCTCATTACTAAGGCTTGACTCATCTGGGATCTCAAACGAATGTCTTAGGTATTTGAAGAGGACTTACCACTTCGGTTATTGGGAGCTTTAATGATTCCCAGTCCTCTGTGCCCGCTGGAAATTGTTTGGCTTACTGCTTTCCAGTAATTGTTCTTTCCCCAGTGCTTGTTCTTTCCCCAGTGCTTGTTCTTTGCATATCCTTGTGAAGTTTTGCTGTATGCATGTTCATATTGTGTTCAGGCATAGAATGAAGGGGACCCCACGCGTATTTCTGGAGTTTTTTCTTTGTGTAGCTTATTCCTTATCAATTCAGTAGACTGCTAGATTCTCTTTGGCGTCTCCCTCTTCACATTGCAGTCTCCAAATTGCCTGCAGCCAGAAAACCCAGTTGTTTGTAGGGCTCATCTAATTTATTTTCTTTCTCTCAGAACCTGGAGGCCTGTGCTGCCTGTTGCTCAGCATCTGTGGATGCTTCAGATATGTTCTCCGGTATTCTAGTTGTCTGTAGTGGGAAGGCAAATCATGTAGCAGTTAACCTTCATGAGCAGACATCTCAGACTTTCTTATTTTATTTTATGTTATGTTATGTTATTTTATTTTTATTTTTTTATTTTTTTAATTTTATTTTATGACCGTATCTGCTGAAAATTATGCATTAAGGTCTCATATATCCTTTCAAAACATGGTCTTTGTTGTTGTAGTCTTCCGTGAAAACTTTCATTTTAGCATCCTGTTAACATTGATACAGAGGACGTTTTTCACTTCTTATTTTGAGATGGAGTTTCGCTGTGTCACCAGGCTGGAGTACAGTAGCGCAATCTTGGCTCACAGCAACCTCCATCTCCTAGGTTCAAGCGATTCTCCTGCCTCAGCTTCCCAAGTAGCTGGTACTACAGGCACACGCCACCATACCCAGCTAAGTTTTGTATTTTTAGTGGAGACGGGATTTCACCATGGTGGCCAGGATGGTCTCAATCTCGGCCTCGTGATCTGCCTGTCTCAGCCTCCCAAAGTGCTGGGATTACAGGCGTGCGCCACCGCACCCGGCCCCCATTTTTCACTATTATACCAGGAACATATATGGAAGAATGTAGTTATTTATAAATATTTGCTTCTGATTTAAACAACTATGTGGACTCTGTTTATTTTGTCTCAACCTCCTGGTAATGTATCTAGCATGTTAAGAAGAACGATTTTAAAAACATGTTTTATAACTGTTTTGTTTTTTACATTTAGCTTTAAATGTAAAGCTATCGTCTATCACATACATTTAGTTTTAAGTTTTGTACCTTAGGGTTTATTAGTTACTCTTATATAATGTAGTCACGTAGACCTGGATTAAATTCTGGCTCTGTGCTTTACTAGATGTGTAAACAAGGACCACTTACTTAACCTGATGTGAACCTCAGTTTCTGCATCTGTAATACAGACACAGTAATGCTGTATTAGTTAGAAATCAGAACATCTAGTAGCAGAGCTTTTGATAATGGTGTTTTCTACAAGGTGGAAATTTATTTCTTCTACCTCTTCATGTAAGAGGAGCCTGGCAGTCCAGGAGTGGTATGGCAGCCTCACAGTGTGTTTGTGGACCCAGTTTCCTTCTCTTTTTACATTCCTTCATTCTTAGCTTGTAGGTTTTATCCTCAAGGTTGTCTTATGGTCCAAGATGCCTACTGGAATTCCACCTATCATGTCCATATCCCAGGCAGCAGGAAGTAGATGAGAAAGGTAAAAGGGGCATGTTTTTCTTTTAAAGAAACCTTCTTTAGTACACACCATCATTTTGTTTAAATCTTACTAGCCATAGCTTAGTCATATGGCTATACCTAACTTTAAGGGAAGTTGGATCTTTTAGCCAGATGTTATGAAGAAAGAGGGGATAAAGGGAGGTTAGGCAACTAGGAATATCTGTCACTAATGTCTTCAATCAGAATTTCATGGGTTCCAAACCCAATGAGAAATTATTCAGTAGATGCTCCTATCTGTGGTAGCAGGAGGAGGCCAAAATATCAACTTTATAAAACAGACAGAACTGATGTTTGAGAAATATAACTGCATTATATCTTAGTCAAGTGTGTTTCCTAATATTGAACCCTAGAATTAAATAGTCTTACCCGTCCAGTTATACCACTAGACCAGGTAGCATGTGCCTCTATTAAATTGGTGGCCTGAAGGAACAAAGCAAATGTTTGGTTCCTGCCAGAAGCTCTTTCTCAGGAGAAAGCGTGTAGTGAGTGAGGGGATAGAGAGTGTCCAGGAGTGTTACTTATGTCATCAGAAATAGGAAAGTATTGCCCTCTTCCTTCCCCGCTCTTGTAATATCTTATGCTACGAATATAGCATGATGCCTGGCATATAGTGAGCATTCACTATGGAGTGATTATTATTATAATGATGGTTTTGAGCAGTTTGAGCTACTGCCTTTATGTGTAATAGTCTGTATGTTTAATCTTACCACATACATTGCTATTTGAAAAATAGCATGCTTTTCCATGAAATATTTTTAAAATTCATCATGAGATAAAATTGATAAATGGTTTTAAAATTTTTTAGTCTACCTTTTAATTGTTTTAAACTTTTGGTTAGGCCACAGTTTCCTGTGCAAATTTAATGAAACTATGTATATAGCAAATTATACGTACGATTTCTGTGGGTACGTGAACCTTACGATAATAACTCACGGCTTAGAAAAAATTTAAAAAACTACAGACACCTACCTGTTACTGTAAACTCATGTCAATGACTATCAAATGAGCTAAGCACAATTAATTAAAAGGAAGTTTTGGTTAAAATCATGTGAGGTCGACAGACACATTTTTTTTATTTCAACTGTGCCCTCCTACTAGCTTTTTGACCTTAAGCCAGTTATTAACCTGAGTGTTCTGTTTTTTTTTTTTAAATCAGAAAAACGGAGATAATAATAGTTCCTATTTGACAACATTGAGAAATAAATGAGACAATATGTGTAAGAGCATTACTTCTGGGCCAGACACAAAATATTCACTTGCTCTTTCCTGTTACTATTTTTATTATCATTAGTGTTTTTAGTATTTTTTGCTTTTCTAACCTTGCCCTGATCATCTTGAAGGCAGTGAATAAGTGTACCTGAATTTCACAATTTAGAAACATAATTATTCTGAGCAAAAAACTTGATCCTTTAGATCTGCCTTTCTTTTCTTCCTTAAAAAAAAAAGTTAAGAGCCATCTTCGTGATCTTTGATCTCTCCATAAGAAGAAAGATCATTTACTTCCTGCTTATGGCTCATCAAGGAAAAAGGTCTTCAAAAATTTCCTGTCTTTCTTTGCTTCCTCTCCTGTCTCCTTTCTGGCTCAGCAGAGAGAAAGATGTCAGTTTGATACCTTTGGCCTCTTTTAAAAACCTAATAATGGTCTTTATCATGTCAGCAGTTCCTGGGTATTTAGTGTTTTACCTCTTGATCCAAGGAAAAGTCCTTAACTTTCCCTATTCCTTTCTAATGAATAGCTTAGGCTACAGAAGTTTGGTCTCCTTACTAAGAGCTACAGAGCCCCTGCTGTTTTTATAGGCTGACTTTTGACACAGAGTACTTCTGTTCAAGGAGCTCATTGTTACAAAGTTAGTGCCAGTTTATACTAGAACTTAACTTTTAAAGCACGTGTAAATAGATTTCTTAATGGGTTTTTAGGTAAGTTTTTAAAATCACCTAGATGTTTATTTTCCTGGTGGCCAAATGGCACATGCTCATTCTGAAAAATTGTTCAGAAACTATAAAAATCATAAAGAAGAAAATAAAGATCTCCTATGGTCCCATCCCACGAAAACAGTTAATTTTACTGTTTTTGGGTAATTCCACCTAGGTCTTTTTCTATATACAAATACAGATTTACATGCCTTTAAAAAATTGTTGTTTTCCCCCAAATGTGATTCTTCTGTATATATTGTTTTGTAATCTTTTTTCTACTGTAACTATATATGTACATGATTATTTTAAATAGTTCTATAGCAGTTTGTTGAATGGCTATATTGTAATTTATTTAACCAATTCCCTGTTGCCATGGATATTTAGGCTGTTTTTAATTTTTTAGTGATTTAATCACAGGACAACATTTTTCTGCATCCATTTTTTTCTCCAAGGGCAGTCTTCATTAGACATCAATTTTTGAGTGATTGTGTTACTGTATTTTAATGCATTCTCAGAAGTTTGAATTAGTAGGTCATAGGTTGTGTTTCTACTAACTGGTGATGAAAGCACCTTTTTCTAATCAAATTTGAGTACTATCAGTTGTTTAAATATTTTCCAGTATGATGATAAAACTAATATCTCTGTGTGTTTTAATTTCTCTTTCTTTGATTATTAGACGTTGAACACATTTTCATGTTTTGTTGGCCACTTGCATTTTTTCTGAGGTTCGTTTTCTATTATATATTTCTTCTTTCCCTAGGATATGTATATTTTAAAATCAATAGCAAAAGAAAGAAAGAAAGAAAAAATCAAAAGCAGAATTCTATTTCTTGCATTAAAACTAGGTTGTTGTATTTTTTAAGAAAGGTAGTTTTCTCTTTGCTGGACTCAGTTCCTCACTTAGCTAGTTATTTTCAAGTATTTAATATAGGAAATGAAGTAAGTACTTAGTAAAGGAAACCAAACTTATGAGAATAATTTCTTTGTCTAAAATACAAATGAAGAGGATGGAAATCCTTAATGCTTGTTTGCATGATAAAGTACCTAATTTGGCTTAACTGATCCTTCTTTGCTTGCATCTGGCTCTTGACCATGTTCTACATAGATGTCTGTATAATTAACATATTATCTGGACCTATATTTAACATATTATCTGGACCTATATTTTTACATTTTTCATTTTTGTTGAAATTAAAAGATATGAAAATGTTGATTCAAATACTCCTTTTAGCAAACTATGATTTTTAAAATCAGAAGATAAGATGCATTGGAAATCTTTTCATATGATGAAGTGCATGTTATTTTTACTTTATTGCTTTTAGAAGAAAAACAACAGTGAAGACATTATGTATTTATGCAGACTACAAATCTGATGAAAGCTATACTCCAAGCAAGATCTCAGTCAGAGTAGGAAATAATTTTCACAACCTTCAAGAAATTCGGGTATGTCTTTCATATTTTTAAAAATATGTAATCTTTTAACTTTTACTATTAGAAGGTAGTCACAGTTGACATTACATTAGACAGGTTAAAATGTTAATATATAAAAGAAAAATATTGGAGAAAACATGTTTGAGTGTCAAATTTTTTTCTTCTGAATTCTGATTGTTCTATTTTTTCCACAATATTTTATTATTGAAATTTTCAGACATACAGAAAAACTCAAAGAATTGTACAGTGAACGCCAGTATACTCACCTCCTGGATTCTTCAGTTGTTAATATTTTGCTGTATTTGCTTTATTACAATCTGTCCATCTAATTTTTTTGTGCATTTAAAAATAATTTGCACATATTTGTCCATTTCACCCCAAATACCACTGTGATATATTGGTAGAGTTATCAACATTTGCTTAATTTTCATTTTTTAAGATAAAATTTATGCATAATTTTGCATAATCTTAAGTATATTACTTGGTGAGTTTTGACAAACACATACATTTATGTAATCCCAACCCCTGTTAAAATATAGGACATTTCCACCACTCCAGAGAATTCCATCATATCTGTTCCCAGTTCAGTCTTCATCTCTATCCTACCCTCAGGAATAACTATTATACTGGTTTTATTGATTGATTGATTTTTTACCATAGATCCATACTGCCTGTTTTACAGTGTCATATGAACAGAGTCATACAGGATATAACTTTTATGTATGGCTTCTTTCTCTCAGCCTAGGGTTTTTGAGATTTGTCCACGTAGTTGAATGTGTCACTGCTTCATTCTTTTTTACTTCTGAGTTGTATTTCACTGTTTGAATATACCACAATATATTTATCCTGCGTGAGGTTATTAGGACAGTGCTTTAGTCCTGAAGTATTTCAGAGATATTTTCAATGACTTTGAACTACATAATTGTGAAGCTGTGGCTGTTGACATTTTTTGGTCAGAAAATCATTAAGCCCAAATAATCATTAAAATCTGGTGGTTCTGAGAGATTTGGGAAGCACTTGTGATCTTTGAAAGGCCTCCAGTTAATTTGTGGTCTTGGCTCTTATTTGACTTAGTGTTTATATTAAGACTGTGTCTCTAAATTTATATGTTTTATCTGAGTTAGTAATAAAATAATATAAATCACATGTACTTTCATTGTTTTCTCATTAAATAAGTGTTGTTCTCGTAAAACTTGCATATGTATTGACAAATAAGAACAGGTGAGGATATTGTCCAAGGTATTTTTGTTGTTGTTTTGTCTTTTGAGATATTCATTGTTTTTAAAAAAATTATTAAATAAAAATTGTATCATGTACAGTATGATGTTTTGAAACATATATACTTTGTAGAATGACTGAATAAAGCTAGTTAACATGCATTACTTCACATACCACTTTTTTGTGGTGAGAACTCTCAAAATCCACTCTCTTAGCAATCTTCAAGAATATAACACATAGTTTATTAATGTAGTCACTGTTATATACTGGATCTCTTGATTTTATTCTTCCTATCTAACTGAAATTTTGTACCCTTTGACCAACATTTCCCCAATCCCTCCTTCCATTATAGCCCCTAGAAAGTCATTCTCCTTCTGCTTCTGAGTTCAACTTTTTAATATTCCATATATAAATAAGATCATGTGGTATTTGTCTTTCTGTGCCTGGCTTGTTTCATTTAACAATAGTGTTCTCCAGTTCCATCCACGCTGCTGCAAATGATAGGATTTCCTTCTCTTTAGGGCTGTATGATATTCCATTGGGTATATATACCTCACAGTTTATTTACCCACTCATTCATTCATTGATGAATACTTAGGTTGATTCTGTATCTTAGCTATTGTGAATAATGCTGCAGTGAACATGGGAGTGCCATCTTGCTGACATCTGAACTCAAGTTGTTTGTTACTTTGAGATAACTTCTTGGTCTTGTTATAGACAATTATCTTAATTTACTTTTTTTTTTTCTTTTTTTTGGAGACGGAGTCTTACTCTGTCGCCCACACTGGAGTGCAGTGGTATGATCTTGGCTCACTGCAACTTCTGCCTCCCAGGTTCAAACAATTCTTAAACCTCAGCCTCTTGAGTAGCTGGGATTACAGGAATGCGCCACCATGCCCAGCTAATTTTTTCTATTTTTAGTAGAGACAGAGTTTCGCTGTGTTGGCCAGGCTGGTCTTGAACTCCGGCCTCAAGTGATCTGCCTCTCTCAGCCTCCCAAAGTACTAGGATTACAGGCGTGAGCCACCATGCCTGGCCCTTACTTTTAAGAAACCCTTCTTGAAAACTAATTTCAGCTTCTGAAAAATTGAAAAATTGTTGTAAATTAGATAGTTTTCTTTTAATTTAAAAACATTTCTTCTTTTGTCTGACAGGCCATGCTGGTTGATGTGTACTTCCTGTGCTTGAATAGATTAATAAATAAATCAGCTCTTAGTCTTCTTAAGTTTTTCTATTCACCCAGTGCTTTTTAAATTCAGAATATTAAAAATTTTTTTTTAATCATCTTTTTTTTTTTTTTTCTTTTTTTTGACAGAGTCTTGCTCTGTCACCCAGGCTGGAGTGCAATGGCCTGATCTCAGCTCACTGCAGCCTGTGCCTCCCAGGTTCAAGTGATTCTCCTGCCTCAGCCTCCTTTGTATTTTTAGTAGAGACGGGGTTTTGCCATGTTGGCCAGGCTGGTCTCAAACTCCTGACCTCAAGTGATCCACCCACCTCGGCCTCCCAAAGTGCTGAGATTACAGGTTTGAGCCACCGCGCCTGGCCTCTTATTTTTGGACCAATTGACAGCCCTTCTTTTAGTCACATATCTGATACATTTAATCAGTGTTTAGTTCTCTGATGACTTGACATATTAAATTGTATTTTATTAAAAATTTCACATTATCAAATAACTGGATCACTCATATTGGTGAGTCTTTTGTAAGTAGAGTTGGCTTGTTTTGATTTATAACTAAAGATTTATCGTATAGCTCCTCAGGCAGTTGTGATAAGTGAAACACTAGCAATAAAATGTTTTGATTTGATATACGTGGTATATATTTGAAACTTCCACTAGATGTCACTGTTGTCCTTTATTTTCTAGTTTCGTAGCCTATTTGTAATAAGTTCAAGACCTCATGTAATCTTAGTTGTACTTGTTTTTCCTAGAGAATATATATTCAAGAACTCTTTGATGCATTTTTGGGAAGTGTACATATTCATATGAAATTTCTAGGTATCTGTATTAAAGATGTTTTGTATTCTATTGTAAATTTTACTGACATTAAATAAGGATTTTGAGAAGTTAACAGGAGAAACTTTAAGCGATATTTGGACCTTGTAAAATACTTTTAATCTAGTCTTTGCTTCTATTATGTCATCTAAGCGCTGAAACATTAGCCATATAGAAAAAGAACTCTTATAGGTAGTCTCTTAATTTTTTCTAAGTGTGTTTATATTTCTATTTAGTGACCACATAGCCTCATGAGACCAGTAATACAAAATATTACCAGGTGATAATGTGAGTTGTTTTCCTGGAAAACTTAATGAACATACTACTTTTCTGCCATAGTTCTCACTAAGGAACCATAATTTTTGGATGTTGCTTTAAATTATTAGTGCCTAGCTTTTGCGGCTCGTGATATGAATACTTTTATCTTTTAATTATACATCTTTGTATGAGATTTATACTGTTTACCTTTTTTTCTTTGTAAGTTAAACAAGAGCCTGATAGCACTTTGCTTTTTAAGGAAAGAAGAAGCAGATTATGATTTTATTTTTTCTGTTATTCTACCACAATATCTAAATATATAAAAAAAACTTTGCTGCTTCTGACTCAGATACTAAAACAAGTAATTAAAATAATGTGAATTTTTATGAGGTTTTCAGAGTCATCATTTCATTAGTTATAGTACTGATTTAACAGAGTGGAAAATCCACCTAAATCTTTTTTTTTTTTCCATGGATGTTTGCCCACTGGAGAGTGTAGTGTAGTGTGTATTGAAATGTTTTAATAGATTTTCCTTTTTTTCCACTAGAAATTATAAATTTGTTTACTTAAAATGCTTATTTTTTGTAATTGTTGATTTGAAGTAGTAACTTAAAAAATAGTCTAAGATGAGAAAACCATATAGCTACCTTATTTAGCAATAAATTATTCTTTTTCTATCCTATTTATTTTCCTTCATTTTAGTTATGAAGCATGTATTGTATCTAGATCTTTGTTACTTCTATTGATAACTCTCTACAAAGGCATCAGACCCTTCCTTTAATACCCTAGAATGTGTATTTTAACCACTATACCTGAGGACTTAAATTGAACTTTCTGCTGAATAGTCACAAGATACTAAAACTGGATTTGGCCAAACAGAATATTTTTAATGACAAAATTGAAATTATTTATGCTTCTCATTCTACTTTCTTGTATTCAAAATATCCCATTCCACATAAATGGAAAACCAACAATTTAAGAACATTTTATAAGATGTTTGCAATTTATTGCTTCTACACAAGAGACTATTTCTATATAGAAGTGATAATTTAGCATTTCTGAGTCTACATTGTCTTTCTTTGCAGAATGCTTCATCTCAGTTGGTTTACTTTTGTGCATGAATTCATGTTATTCAAGAGAAATTTTCAAATCAAGATGGTAGTTTTTAAATTCTTAAATCCCTTGCGTTTTAGCATTATGTTTTGATTTAATGTTCTTTTCTTTTGCTCTCGGAAGGAAAAATAATGTGTGAGTTTTTTTTTTTTTTAATCATTTAGAGCAATGGACCAAAGAACATTCTATTTTAGATGTGATCATTATAGCATTTTAGAAAATATCTCTAGCTGAAATTCAAGGATACTTAAAGTCCTTTTCAGTTTGCTAACTAGTTATTGTTGTTTTTAAAAATTATTGTAGAATATTTTGTACTTAAATATGAAACTAAAGCTTTTTTTAGACACTGTGACAGTTCTCAAATTATTTCTATATTGTTATATGAGAAACAACTTGTTAAGGTTAAGTAGATACTTTCAGCATATGTGAAAGTTGTCCTTTGGTTTATTGCTTCTAAAATTTGTGGCCACGAAATGATAAAATATTGATAGAGCACAAGAGCACAAGATCGAGTACTTAAGTGAATTTTAAGCCCTGTTTTTGTCTTCAGATAATAAAGCTGTTACCAAGTGATTTTTTTTAAAGGAGGCTTGAAATAAGTCTTCAGTGTTAAAGAGAGCTGTCATGTTTTCCCATGGTTTCATGTGGCCTTTCACTCTCTACTTGTGTCTTATTTCAGTAGCACAACCATGTGAGTCCATATATGGTACTTTGACAGAAGTGGTTAATATGTCAGTTCTTCTGATAAAATAATATTTCCTATTAAAATTTGAGTTCCACTAATGTATGTGATAGAGTAAGAAGATGCAGACAAAAGTTCTGGCTCTATTTGTTGATCCCAAAATCTACTTATATTTGCTTTCTTATGAGGGGCCTATTTTAAACAATTTGATATAAAGTGGAATGACTTAGGCAGTATCTATAAACATAAATTGGTTTGATAAGACAGAAAGTGTAATTTATCAAGTCTTTGGAAAAATAGTTTTTGTTGAATTTAGCTAGTTTAAAATATTTTTTAAAAAAAATTAGTTTCATAACTAACTTTAGTTCATCTTTGAAGTCATTGTAGAATGTTTTGGTGTGATACACATAATTTTTAGGCCAAAAAATGTTATCTTCTAACCTTCTCTAAAAGCAATATATAGAATTTTTGAAAACTTTTATTTATTATTGTATGCGTCACCTATTTCCAAAATAGAGTTGAGGTAACTATGCATTTGGGGTATATTTCCTTTTGGAACTAAAATATGTTATACAGAAAAGTATCATCTGTATTTTTAAGAAGAAATATCATCTATATTTTTAAGAAACTTTATTGTATCTTGTTTTTGTTTGACCAGAAACTTATACTATAGATTATTTAAGAGATGTAGTCTGGCATTTCATACAAAGCAGATTCATGCTTTATTCTGTGAATAATGCTGTAGGGCCTGCTAAGTGCCAGGTACTGTGTTAGATGCTGGGGATACAATAAAGTCACAGTTTATGCCTTTGAGCACTTCATAGTCTCATGGAAGAGATATGCAAAAAATTCTCAGTTGCCATATAGTATAGTAAGTACCTGGAGGTGGCTATGGGAACACAATGGAATATTGTGTTTAAAAACACAATATTGTTTTGTGGTTTTTAAAGCCCAGTGGTTTAAAAAGCTGAAGAGGTCGATGGTTTAGCTGACTGTTTAGGATAAATACAGAGCCTATTCAGGTGCACAATCAAGTGGAGGCATTCTACCAGGGTCATGATGTACATAAAGGTATGGAAGCACAGTAGCATGGTATAGTGACAGAAGTACAAGTAATTCATTCTGCCATGGAAGCTGGATAGGTCTGAGGGAGTGGTAAGAAAGACTGGAGAAGTATTTATTCATTCAACACATTTATTGTGATGTAACATGGTTCCCATACATAAGTTTACATTTGTAGGGAAATAAATATAGTATATAATTGTTTCAGTGAAAATGTATAGTCAGATTGTATGTAATATCAGACATTAAATGAGGAAACATTGACACAGCTTAATCATGGGAATGGGGGAGCTGGAGCACCTAGAGACCAGGTAGGTATAATATTAGCCAGGTGAAAATTATGAGGATTTAATTAAGGCTATGGCAGTTGGGTTCCCTATATTTGAAATAAATTAAAAGGACTTGTGACTGATTGCTACCTGGGATATATTCAGAATATTGGGTAGGATTTGAGTAAGTAGAAAGGGGCATCTAGAATTCTCAGCTTAGGCAACTGGTTGAAAGTTGGCATTTACTAGTAATGGCATACAGAGAAGGAACATTCTGAGGGGGAGGGGCAGAGAGAAAGGGGCTTAGATAATGAGATTAATTTTGGTCACTGATTTCTGGTATCTCTTCAAATGGAGGGATTTTCAGTAGGTAGTCCATGGATAGTAGGGTATGGTATATGGATCTGAACCTAAGGAAAGAAGTCTGGGTTAGAGATACAGATTTGGGAATCATCAGTGTGTAAATAGAAGTTTAGATATAAAAGAAGAGTGCTAGGGCTGGAACCATGAAGATGCCAATATTCAAGAGTTGGATAGGAAAAGGTTATCCAGTGAAGAAAGCTGAGAGGAACTCTCAGAAAGATGAGAAGAAAATTAAGAGAATATGTTGTCATATTCTCATATGAAGTCAGGATTATCTAGGCAGATAGGGACTGAAACATTTCCTGTATTTCATGTTTTAATAGGCAGTTTACTTAATGTAATTTACTTAATGCAATTCTGAACTAAGGTAGTTCTTAAAACTTGTTTAAGCACTCTTTGGAGTAATTGTTTCTAAATTTATAGATTGGGGACTAATGAAATGATTTAATAGCAGGAATTCCATCTTTTCTTATTATAATATTTGTGCCAAATAAGATGATTCTGAGGAGGATTCTTGTTTTGTTTCATAATGTGTTGATTTGGAAGGTTTTGTACTGCTAATGCATACTTAAAGTAAACTTAGAAGTTGATGAATTTTCTTTTAAGAGCATTGTCCTGTAAGGTCACTTTTTTCAAGTGATCTTTTGCAGCCGTTATAGAAGACCTGCACTGTTTCTTTTAGGCAAAGTGGCAATGGTAACAGCCTAGGGCAAAGAAGACAAAAAACCCACAAAATCTAAAAACACTTTATTTAACCATATGACAGGATATGATTCAATAGAAATATGCATTTTACTTATGAAAATGACATGGTTTTAGAAATGCAGATTATCAATCCCTCTTATAAGGAAAACATACTGGGAATATAGCCTGCTGGTCAGAGCAGGGATGGGCACTTGGCTGAGAACCTAGCATAGTGTCTGAAACAGTAGGCATTTAATTAAAAAGTTGTTAAATAACCACACTGTTACAGGACCCTGCCACTTACCCAAACTTGTTAACCTTTGGGTCGGGGATTTCCGCACTATAGTCCGTTCAGTGGTCGCCAGAAAGATGTTACAAGGAAAGGGGTCCCAATCCAGACCCCAAGAGGGGGTTCGTGTATCTTGTGCAAGAAGGAATTCAGGGAAAATCCATAAAGTGAAAGCGAGTTTTTTAAGAAAGTGGAGGAATGAAAGAATGGCTACTACATAGAGCAGCCCTGAGGGCTGCTGGTTGCCCATCTTTATGGTTATTTCTTGATGATATGCTAAACAAGGGGTGGATTATTCGTGCCTCCCCTCTTTAGACCATATAGGGTAACTTCCTGACTTTGCCATGGCATTTGTAAACTGTTATGGCGCTGGTGGGAGTGTAGCAGTGAGGACTACCAGAGGTCACTCTCGTGGCCATCTTGGTTTTGATGGGTTTGGGCCAGCTTCTTTACTGCAGCCTGTTTTATTAGCAAGGTCTTTATGACCTGTATCTTATGCTGACCTTGTATCTCATCTGGTGACTTAGCATGCCTTAACCGTCTGGGAATGCAGCCCAGTAAATCTCAGCTTCATTTTACCCAGCTCCTATTCAAGATGGAGTTGCTCTGGTTTCACACGCCTCTGACAATACCAGCAGTTCATAGGCTTGCCATTGACCCGTGCTTGTGTAGTTTGCTTCAAAGAGATTATCTGGGCAAATCAGATTCCCTGTCTCAGACATTTTAAAAACTTTTTTAATTGCAAAAAACATATACCACAAAATTTACCACCTGAACCATTTTTTATGTACAGTTAGTTCAGTAGTGTTACATATATGGTATTCACGTGGTGTGAATACACATTTCCAGAACTTTTTTGTCTTTCAAAACCAAAAATCATAGTCATTAAATAACAACTCCCAGTTTCCCCCTTCTCCAGGCCCTGGTGAGCACTGTTCTAGTTTTTGTTTCTATGAATTTGACTGCTTTAGATACCTCATATAAGTGAAATCATACAATATTTGTCCTTTTTTGACTAGCTTACTTCACTTAGCATAATGTACTCAAGGTTCATGTTGTATCATGTGGCAGGATTTCCTTTTTTTTAAATTTAATTTATTTTTTATTTTTTTAGACAGAGTCTAGCTCTGTCACCCAGGCTGGAGTGCAGTGACACGATCATGGCTCACTACAACCTCTGCCTCCTGGGTTCCAGTGATCCTCATGCCTCAGCCTCCTTAGTAGCTGGGACTACAGGCGCACACCACCATGCCTGGCTAACTTTTGTATTTTTAGTGTAGACAGGGTTTCACCATTTTGGGCAGGCTAGTCTCGAACTCCTGACCTCAGGTGATCCGCCTGCCTCGGCCTCTCAAAGTGCTGGGATTACAGGCCTGAGGTACCTCACCGGCCTCCTTTTTTTTTAAAGACCAAAGAATATTCAGCAGGTGCAAAATGTATATACTTCATTTTGCTTATCTGTTCATCTCTCAGCGGTCACTTGGGTTGTTCCCACCTCTTGCCTAATGTGAATAGTAGTGCTGTGAACAGTGGGTGTACATGTATCTTAAGATCCTTTATTCAGCTCTTTTGGGTATATGTGCAGATGTTGGATTTCTGGATTACAAGTTAGTTCTATTTTTAATTTTTTTGCCTTAGAAATTTAACTCAGAAGAAACAGAGGCAAAGTTAGCATTGACAAGATCTGATACTGAGAGATAGTGATATGGAAAAGGGTGGGTAAGGTGAAGGGCCATGTACAAACTGAAGTTATAAAGTAGAAGAGTACAACTATAATATACGGGAAGACACAGAATGGTGTAAAATGAATAAAATAGATGCAAGGGTAGATACATAACAAGGAGAAAGAACAATAAACTTGAGCAGGTGGCTGGTGTCTCTAATAGTCTTCATTTACTGACCTCTTTCATACTTGACCACTCTTTCCTGAGTTCCATGGACACACACATGCACACACCCACACGTGTGCTGCACGCACACACACACGCTATTCAGTATGTCCCCTCATCCTGTGGTAAGTTTTTTTTTTTTTTTTTTGAGACAGAGTCTCTCTCTGTTGCCCAGGCTGGAGTGCAGTGGCGCGATCTCGCTCACTGCAAGCTCCACCTCCTGGGTTTACGCCATTCTCCTGCCTCAAACTCCCGAGTAGCTGGGACTACAGGTGCCCGCCACCATGCCCGGCTAATTTTTTGTATATTTTTTTTAGTAGAGATGGGGTTTCACCGTGTTGGCCAGGATGGTCTCAATCTCCTGACCTCGTGATCTGCCCGCCTCGGCCTCCCAAAGTGCTGGAATTACAGGCGTGAGCCATCACGCCTGGTGTGGTAAATTTTGTGTAAATATTTCTGGCAACTAACATGTTGCTGATTAAAACAGTAGTAATCGGGCTGGGCACGGTGGCTCAGGCCTGTAATACCAGCACTTTCGGAGGCCGTGGCGGGCAAATCACGAAGTCAAGAGATTGAGACCATCCTGGCCAACACGGTGAAACCCCATCTCTACTAAAATTAGAAAAATTAGCTGGGAGTGGTAGCGAGTGCCTGTAATCTTAGCTACTCAGGAGGCTGAGGCAGGAGAATTGCTTGAACCTGGGAGGCAGAGGTTGCAGTGAGCCGAGATTGCGCCACTGCAATCCAGCCTAGTGACAGAGCGAGACTCCATCTCAAAAAAAAACAAACAAAAAAACACACAGTAGTAATCAGCTGAAAGTGCTGCCGTAAATCTTGCTGAAACTACCTGCTGAAGCATTTTATCATAATTTAAAAGTATATCTTAATAGAGGTGAGCCTACTCAGGAACCTCATTTTTTTTTTCAGCCTCATGTTTTACATGTGGTAAATGAAGAATCAATGGATCTTCAAGTCTCAGGATAAAGGAATGAGAATATTGAAGCAGAAACTGCAAATAAAAGACAATGCATACTTTTCTGTGTCCATTTCTCCTTCATAAAGGAATTAAGAGAATTCTTCATACAAGGATTTGTAGATATTTGGGAATCTTTCCTCTTGTATTTGAAATTATAGTTGATGGTACAAAACAGAAACCATAGCTTAGCCATCTCACCACTTTTTTAGAATCAGTTGCCTACTTTGTAATTAGATAGCTAATTAAGAATGATAATTAGCTAATTGGATGGCCTACAACTAGTCTTGATTTCTTATACTTAATTAAGTAGGACAGAGGCAATACGTAGAGGAAGCTTTCTAAGAACTTACGATGAGAAAAGATCTAGATTTAGACTAAGTGGTACCATAAGTATGAGGCAATAGTAGGGAAATTGTTCAGATAATATGTTAGCTATGTATTTTAATCTTAATTGAGCCTAAAGTCTTTAGATTTAATCTTGTTCCAAATTAACATGTTTCCTGAGTAGCTATGTGAATTTTCTGTTACTTATTTTTGATAATGAAAAGATTAAATTCTTGTTCTGGTTCTTATATATCTCCTAAGTTCCCATTCTTTGCCACCAGATAAGCAAAACATAATGGCAAGTCCCTCATATTGAAAATATGTAATCTTCTCTAAATCTGCTTCCTCATCAGTCAGGATAAGGTTTCTTAGGATTTGCCTGGCACACTTAGCTAAAATAATAATAGTATTTATAGTACACTGGCAACTGCTGTTTTTCCTACTTCTTCCCTGAGACTGTATATATGCTGCTAAAGAAATGAGATTTTTATAATAAATGAGTATCCCTTTTTTTTTTTTTTTTTTTTTGAGACAGAGTCTCGCTCTGTTGCCCAGGCTGGAGTGCAGTGGCGCGATCTCGGCTCACTGCAACCTTCGCCTCCCAGGTTCAAGCGATTCTCCTGTCTCAGCCTCCCGAGTAGCTGGGATTACAGGTGTGCACCACCGCGCCTGGCTAATTTTTTTGTATTTTTAGTGGAGACGGGTTTTCACTGTGTTACCCAGGATGGTCTCAATCTCCTGACCACGTGATCTGCCTGCCTGAGCCTCGCAAAGTGCTGGGATTATAGGCATGAGCCACCGCGTCCAGCCCCCGATATTTTTTTTTAATAGGAAAACCTCTCTAATTTTATAATAGAAATCAATATAGTTATTTGTAATTGAAACTTATAACCAGTAACAACTAAAATACTAGTTTAAATCTATTTTATCTGTGAGAACAACTAAAATTAGAAAATACGTGGATTCCACCTCTGTAAACTGGTTAGGCTAGTGTTATTTTACTAATTTTTAAATTTGGTTTTTTAAATTGACAGAAAATTGTGTATATTTATGGTGCTTATAATGATGTTTTGATATTTGTATACATTGTGGACTGACTAAATCAAGCTAATTAACATAGGTAATACCTCACATATATGTCATTTTTTGTGGTGTGAACGCTTAAATCTGTGTTAGCAATTTTCAAGTATACAATATATTATTATTAATTGTACTCATAGTGATGCACAATAGATGACTTGAACTTATTTCTTATGCCTCACTGAAATTTTATGTCCTTTGACCAACATCTCCCAACTGTCCCCCTTACTCCCAGCCCCAGGTAACCATCACCCTACTCCCTGCTTCTGTGAGTTCAACTTTAGATTCCGTGTATAAATGAGAACATGCAGTTCTTTTTTCACTCCAATTTTTTAAAATATTACTTAAAATCATATTTTCTTTAACATAGTTTTTCAATTTTGTAGGAGTTAACCTAAGTAATCAGACTATGGGAAATCCTCTGAGGTTGACTAAAAGGTACTCTGTGATTATTTAATAGATAGTGTCCTTAGACTAAATTAAATTTTTCAGGAAAATTATAATATCCTTCAAAGTCCTGTTGGCTCCTTCTCTCATTTCACTTAATTATGGTGAACCTGGCCAATCCATATATATAGTTTACATAGAATGTCTCTTTACAATAACTGTATGCAATAATAACTATGTGGCTGTTGGCTTATTCCTCTAACTGCATGAATTTTTCATGAATTCTTTGAGATTCATGAAAAAAAGAATAGTTCTTTAAAAATTACTGCATCCATTTTCATTGTCTACTAAGTACTACACAGGCCCACCTCATTTTATGCTTTTCACCTTATTGCACTTTACAGATAACTGCATTTCATTACAAATTGAAGCTTTGTGGCAACTCTGTGTCAAGGAAGTCTATTGGCACCATTTTTTTTAACAGCGTGTGCTCAATTCCTGTTTCTATCACATTTTGGTAATTCTCACAATATTTCAAACCTTTTCATTGTTAGTATATCTTTTATGGTGATCTGTGATCAGTGATTCTTAATGATAGTATTGTAATTGTTTTGGGACCCCATGAATCATGCTCATATAATATAGCAAACTTAATTGATAAATACTGTGTTCTGACTACTCCACCAACTGGCTGCTTTTTTATCTCTTTCTCTCTAATTGTGCTTTCCTATTCCCTGAGACACAACAATATTGAAATTAGGCCAATTAATAACCTAATTAATTGGCATGATTCAATTAGGCCTCTAACTAATGATGATGGTCTCTAACTATTTAAGTGAAAGAAAGAGTTTCACATCTCTCACTTTAACTCAACAGCCAGAAAGAATTAAGCTTAATGAAGAAGGCATGTTGAAAGCCAAGATATGCTGAAAACTAGGCGTCTTGCTCCAAACAGCGAAGTTGTGAATACAAGGGAAAAGTTCCTGAAGGAAATTAAATGTGCTACTCTAGTGAACACATGAATAATAAGAAAGCAATACAGCCTTATTACTGATATGGAGAAAGTTTGAGTAGCCTAGATAGAAGATTAAACCAGCCACAACATTCCCTTAAGCCAAAGCCTAATCCACAGTTCGGCCCTAATTCTCTTCAATATTAGGAAGGCTGAGAGAGGTGGGGAAGCTACAGAAGAAAAGCTTGAAACTAGCCAAGGTTGGTTCATGAGGTTTCGGTAAAGAAGCCATCTCCATAACATAAAAGAGCCAGGTGAAGCAGCAAGTGCTGATGGAGGAGCTGTAGCAAGTTACCCAGAAGATCTGGCTAAAATAGTTCATGAGGGTAGATACACCAAGCAACACATTTTCAATGTAGACAAAAAGCCTTCTACTGGAAGATGCCAGCTAAGATTAGAGAGGAGAAGTCAATGCCTGGCTTGAAAGCGTCACAGGACAGGCTGGCTCTTTTGTTAGGGGCTGATGCAGCTAGTGACTTCAAGTTGAAGGCAGCCCTCACTATTCTAATAATCCTAGGGTCCTTAAGAATTATGCTAAATTTGTTCTGCCCTTGTGCTATAAATGGAAGAACAAAGCCTGGAGTCCTGAATATTTTAATCCCGCTGTAAAGACCTCATGCTCAGAGAAAAAGATTTATTTCAAAATACTATGCTTGTTGACAATGGACATAGTCACCCAAGAGCGTTGATGGAGATGTACAAGGAGGTAACACAACATGTATTCTGCAGCCCATGGATCAAGGAATAATTTTGACTTCCAACTGTTATACATTTCTTTAGGCATTAGCTGCCATAAATAGTGGCAAATGATCTGATGGATCTAGGCAAAACAAATTGAAAATCTTCTGGAAATAACTTACCATTCTAGATGTTACTGAGAATATTTGTGATTCACATGAAAAGGTCAAAATATGAACATTAACAGGAGTTTGGAAGAAGTTGATTCCAAGCCTCATGAATAACTTTGAGGGTCTAAAGGCTTCATTGGAGGGACTAACTGCAGATGTAGTGGAAACAGCAAGAGAGCTACCATTAGAAATGGAGCCTGAAGGTCAGGTGCATTTTGGGAGGCTGAGGTGGAAGAATCTCTTGATCCCAGGAGCTCAAGACCAGCCTGGGCAACATAACAAGACCCCCGTCTCTACAAAAGAAATTCAAAAAAATTAACTGAGTGTGGTGATGCACATCTGTAGTCCCATCTACTTGGGAGGCTGAGGTGGGAGGATTCCTTAAGCCCGGGTGGCGGCGGTTCCAGTGAGCCATGATCATGCCATTGCACTTCAGCGTGGGCTGCAGAGAGAGACCCTATCTCAAAAAAACAAAAAGAAATGGAGCCTGAAGATGTGACCAAATTGCAGCAATCTCATTATAAAACTTGAACAGGTGAAGAGTTGCTTCTGATGAATGAGCTAAGAAAGTAGTTTTTAGTGTGTGAAGGTGCTGTGAACATTCTTGAAATGACAACAAAGAATTTAGAATATTGCATCGTCTTAGTTGATAAAGAAGACTGACTCCAATTTTTAAAGAAGTTCTACTGTCAGCAAAATGCTATTAAGTGGCATTGCCTGCTACAGAGAATATTTTTCATGAAAGGAATATTGAATAAATGAGGTAAACTTCAGTGTTATTTTAAGAAATTCCTTCAGCCACCTCAGCCTTTAGTAACTACCACCTTAATCTGTCAGTAGCCGTCATCATTAAGGTGAGATACTCTACCTCCAAAAAAAATCACAACTTGTTGAAGGATCAGGGGATTGTTAGCAATTTTCAGCAGTAAAATATTTTTATGTGAGGATATGTACATTGTTCTTTAGACATAACGTTATTACACACTTAATAGACTATAGTAGAGTATAAGCATAATATATGCACTGAGAAACCAAAACATTGTATGACTGACTTTACTTTATTGTGATACTCACTTTGTTGCTGTGGTCTGGAACCAAACCCACAATGTATCTGGGATATGCTTGTACTTATTTTAGATATAATTGCTAAAACTTTAAAACTTTATCTCAAAGTTGTATTTTCCTATTTATAAATTAGAGCAAAGAGGTATTACACACCAAACTTGCATAAGAAATAACTGAGATACTGATAGTTTCAATTATTCCTGTATCTTTGGACTATTCCTCCAATGGTTGAATTTCCTTTTTTTTTTTTAATTGGGGCTGCTTGAAAAACATACATGTTCTTTAGCAATTTTGAATATTATTCTTTGGCAGCATTGTTTTATAAAATTGTTTTCATAGAATTTCTTCTTAGTATCTATGGACCTATATTGAGGGAGGTGGTTGGGGAGAAATATGTCAGCTCTGTCAACTACCAACAGATGGTATTAGTAGTTGCTTCTATAGTTAAAAATTGACACATGTGATTAAGTAGACTTAATGATAACCCTTTGGAAATGAATCTGTAAGTAGAAGAATCTCTATACTGTGTCAGAACCAGTAATGATACCCACTTCGTGTTGACTGTCAGGAAGCTTGGAACCAAATTTGTGACCCGTGTGGTAACAATTGTATATATTTATTTCTATACACTAATCTTGGCCCTCAGTTATTTATTTTGTCATTTTATGGCATATTTCTTTTCAGGGCCCACAAGTCTTTGATGGCTTTCGTTAGCACAAGGACATTACCTGTCTTGATCACTCATGTAGCTGAGTACCTACCACATAGGTGCTCAGTTAATATTTGTGCAATTTATTTCTGCAGTGGCCTTTGATATTTATTTTAAAGATAGTGGATGGGCGTCTGTTTTAGCTTTACTGAGGAAAAGAATCCAAGGCAGATTAGTTCTAAAATTGATTCCACTCTAGCAGCCTACTTTCTGATACAAGCATGTGATCTTAGAGAAGATAATAATGACCAAAGGGAATGTAATATAGCTTTGGGAAATATAGGGCAATCCTAATTTGCCTCTTATCATAGCCCAGAGGTTATGAGCTCTGGCTAAGTATGATAAGGAAGTTACTTCAGCGGATAAAGAGAGACTGAGGAATGAGAAGAAATCTCTTTCTGCCTTCACTGTTCTACCTTAGTATTTAGGTAGCCTCTTCACATTTAAGATAATAAAAAGGTAAAAGTTGAGTCAAAGTTACTGTCAGCCAGTCTGTAAAATCTAGTTGAACAATAGCTTCATCAATTTAAAAATTTTATCATTTCTCTGAGGAAATTTAATGAAAGGCATTGAGAAGTGTTCCTGACTTTAAGAAACTTATTTTGAATGAAGAGTTGCCTTGTGTTGAGAGGGAATTGTCTCTGAGGAAATTTAATGAAGGGCATTGAGAAGTGTTCCTGACTTTGAGAAACTTATTTTGAATGAAGATTTGCCTTGTGTTGAGAGGGAATTGTCTAAGGCAAATAGGGAATTCAAATTTGAAACTTTTCTGTTGACCAGGTTCAGGATTATCAGTAGCATGGAATTATCATGACTCACTGAACTCCGTTTAACCTGAAGTTATAGTCATTTGAAACTTGCTGATATTCCCCCAGAGTCATATTGTACTCGCCATTGAACGCAGAGTTCTCTAACCTTGGCTTACAGACGGAAAAACCCAGTCTGTTTCATAACCTGCAATCTGGATTTTAAATATTGTTTTCAGAGTAGGACAGAAGGGTGAGACCTAAGCCAAATAAAGGAACATGTTTCTAGATTGTCTTTGCCACATGCTGCTTTAATCATGGGGTTTGGAGCCTGTCAGATCAGAGTTGGAATCTTGGTATTATCACTTCTTTGAGAGAGAGTACAATTTCTCTGTTTTTTCTGAGCCTCTGTTTATTTACTTTAAAAAATGAAAATTACAATGCCTGTCTTGTTTGGGTGGTTGTGAAAATTAGATAAGCTGTGTAAAAACATCTACCATGAACCTAATATGTATAGATTCGTAGTCAATATAACTTTACGCCCTTCCATACTACTTTTCTCTGTTAGCTTTGTAATGGCTGCTTGCTTTATCCTTACTCGTACATGACTGTACAAGGTTGGAAAGTGCTAGACAAATGTGTCTTATGTATATTAAGACATGCTGAAGTTATGGAGAATGGATAGGTTGTCTTGGATTCAATTCCTTACTATCAGATCTAAGCATGGAGTGTTTTTTTTAAATGTTGATATTTGGCATTTTGATGTCAGTGTTTTCTCTGTTGCAACTGGACAGAGAGAACAACCTATGTAGGTTATTTAGATTTTTAAAAAAATTATTTTAATGAAATTTCCCTTGGCATTTGAGTAGATATTCAGATTTGATTCTTTGAAACTACAGCATCAGTGGCATTATTTTTTGTGGCATATGTAAAGCAAGAATTTAGCAATTTTAAGCTTCCTAGTATTTAGCTAATAACTTCACATACTGGGGCACATCTTTATCCATTGTGTCAAAATATTAGATATTTTCTAAGGTAATAGTTTTACTAACGTGGATACTTCCTTTGATTTTGTTCTCTGTACTTGAAATTTTTTGTGCTTATGGAATTTATTTTGATATATTTTAAAAAGTAAAGCTGACTTTATAATATGGATGACTTTGAATTTTACTTCTTAGCCCTTATACTTTCTATGCAGGATGTATTTTTAAAAAGAAATACAATATTTACAGGAACAGATTTATAGAGTAGGGGGTATAAATGGGCATTTTAAAAGTTATTTATATACATCTTAACTGCCGTGACTTTTAGCCAATATTTTCAAGAAAGCGCTGTCTATCCTAATTGCACAAATATTTTTGCAAACTTTTCCATTAAGCAGTGAATGAAGCCCTGAAAGTCACTGTAGCCAATGTGAAGGCAGAGGATTTGAGAGTAGTAATGGATTTTTAGAAATGCTTAGGGTGTGCTCCTGTAACAGGGCATTTGCTTTTAGGGCAGTTTGGCCCAACAATTGAACAAATTAGTTAATGTTTGAAAATTTATAAAGCAAAACCATAGATAATCATAATATAATTTTTGCTAGAACATACGTTAAGTTGGCTCATTAGGTCAGATCGTTTTTTAAAATTACAGTATGAAAAAGTTATTCAACTTATTTTAAAAATTCTTCTTTGCAAATAAATTGATACCTTGATACCCATGGCATTAAGACAGCTTTTTACTTCTTTGTAGGCTGGCATAATGGACAGACAGTACTTTAGCCTTGGAAATCAGAGTATTGACATGTGACATTTTAGATGAGTATGTGTGTATGTGAACAGGTACATATGGATGCAAGCATGTGTGTAGAAGATCACATATACATTCATATATGTGAGAGTGCATTTGGGTTAGAAGTGATATGAAAAAAACTGGAGTATTGTATCTTAGTAAACTTTTACTCCATTAATCTCCTTCAAGTTATTGATCATTAATAATTGGATATCCTTTTGTAGAATGGCTTTGGAACTTGGCAGTATTCTGTAATCCAGTTTTACAAGATGACATGGGGAGATGACCAGGGAATTTACTCATATTTTTTTTAGGCCGAGTGATGTTGATAGACCACAGTTTGGCAAAGTAGACAGATCTGGTTTCAGATCTTAGTTTTGCCACTTACTAGCTGTGTGAATCTTGGAGATATATTTGGCTCTTTTGAAACCTCAGTTTCCTCATATATAGAGTAGGTGAACAATGTCTGTCTTATTGGATTCCAGAAAGAATTAAGTAGGATAAAGTTTGCAAAGTACTTATTCACATTACCTGGTCACATAGTAAACACTCAGTTAATGCAAATTCTCTTTTTGGGTGTGTTTTTAAAAAAATAAATAATATTTTACAACTTAAGCCTTTTTTGAATATTTGAAGTAAAATGCAAATTTATTTTTACATTGGCTTTTGGAGAGTATTAGTGCTTTCTGCATCTTGGGAGAAATCTTATACTTTTATTTAGTTGTATAAACATATAAGCAAAAGTAGGCATAATAGCTGATTATTGTTTTAAAAAAAAACTCCAGAATGTTTATAGTGAACTTCTATAAAATGAAAATTACTCTGTGTAACTTATGTGGCATAATTTACAAATCAGTTCAATTTGGGGAAAATATAATTTATATCAAATAATATACCACCAATTTGGGGGAAATTATATTACTATAGTGTAATATAATTATAGTGTGTTATTAACTATAGTGTGTTATTAAGATAAACTAAAAAGCCCATTAGTTAGCCAGTATTGTCATGTTTCTGAGGTTAATTGGCTGCATTCAGTTATAGGTTATGAACAGTACCACTTGAATGATCCACCAGGCTATCAGGCAGAAAGACCAATAGTTCACAAGACTAATTGACCCTGTCAGTATAATAGAAACACTTACAAATAAAATTCTCTTTGCAAACAACATTGCGAATGAAAACCCCAGAAGAAACTGTTATGTCCTGTAACTGTCCTGGAATGCTATGATTCAGTTAGCAGACTGTGGGTGGAGGTGGGTCATGGTGGGTGGGAGTTGAGGGGAAGGAAATGCAAAGGATAGAAAGGAGAATTTTGGAGGGAAATTAATCAGACAAAACGTTAGAGAGAAACACACATTTTTTGAAATGATTTTAACCTTCTTGAATCTCTAAAAAGTACTGTCTTTAAATTTTTCATTTTTTTACCCTTCTTGTTCTGTATTTCAAGCCCTTTTGTTAGATTTGATAGTCATTGTTGCATTGAGCTCTTTTCTGAAAGGTAAGAACGTATTTTTGTCAAACACATTGCTATAATGAGTATGATGTGTGCCTGCCATTCTGCAGTCTTTCTTCATTTACATGTATCATCAATATAATGCAAATACTGTCAAGGGCAGCATTATCTCCTTGAATCTATTTTTTGTTTTGTTTTTTAGTATAGGTTTGTATTTGTGCCGGTGTAGGAGGAAGGGGGAAATTGTTGGGAAGAAACATAGAAAGAGAGAAAGAATATTTACTTTCCAACAAATTTTGACAATTTGTTTTTCTCTTTTTTTGGTAATGATCAAAATTATGTATTAAAGAACTTCCCAAAGCAGTATATCAGCTTTTATTAAAGAAAGCAAATATTTTAAAATGCTTTAAGAAACTTGGTGAACTCTAGTATAAGGGTTTGGTTTTTAAAGGGAAAAAAATAATTTTATCTGGAAACATTTTAGGTAATATGGATCCTCCAGTTAATCTATGGGAAATTGTGCAGCAGATATCAGCCTTCATTTGTAATACTGTAGGAGGGTGATAACTTTCCTGTTGCATTTTCTTTTTGTAAAAGGCATCTTTTACTTTGTCAGAAAACAACAGTCAAGTTGTAAATGGTCTTCAAAAATAGTAATAAAAAAAGATTTATAATGGAAAGAATTGATGGTATATTTCACCTAAAGTAAGAAAGACAATGTGTAATAAGGGATTTTGCGGTTTTACAGCTCAGTGCATGTGTTTGAAAGCTGTTCTCTCAGCAACGTGGGTGGCAGGTTATGCTACCATATAATGTATTGTAGTTGGCTCTCCACACTTGTCAGGGTTAGTGTTCAACCAGTCGGAAAATTTTCCCATTGTTCTATCATGTGAACCAAGACTAGTGTTGAATTCCCAATAACTTACAGAAAAAGGATTAATTAGAAAGTTTGAAATTTGATGACTTATTGTTTTAATACAGTACTATGTATTTTAGTATTTTATCTATAATTAGAATTGTTTTTTAGTCAAAATAATGTATCAAAATCAAAACTTCATCTTATTTTTTAATAGATCTTACAGAAATTTGTATACTGAATCCTGCCTTTTTTTTTTGTATTAACACTGTTTCCATCTTAAGCATTTTGCTTTAGATGGACCATAGCTCTTGGCAGCTAGTGCATTTTTAGCAAATAATACTGTTTCTAGTAAGAGTTGCAGAGAAAAAAAAAACTTTGTGTGAGGTCCTTGTAAACTGAACCTTTGGAACGTTACTTTATTTCTTTTTTCCCCTCTTTTGTGCTTCTTCGCTATTTGTGTAATGGTTATAAATTACATCGTTTGAAAAGAAGAATTAAAAACACTTTATTTTGTTTTTTTTTTTTTAGATAATTTTTTCTTTACCTGTTATTTTAAAGATATACAGAGAAATAAGCAGTTAGGGTATTGAAATTCCATTGTGCCAGCACCTCCAGGGCATAATCCAAAAAAAACAGAAAACCGCCTGCTGGGTTGTCTGCAGTATGCTTGTGTGAACATCAGTGTCTGCTGTTCACACATCATTTTTTTACTGAAAGTTCCTCTTGGAATAAAGACTCTGTGTTTTCTGAGTGTAGTGAAACATTTGTTGGTTCTTATATTTTTCAATTTGTGAGGGATTCTGTTTATAGGATAAGTTGTCATGGCTGTATGTTGCACTAATGTTATTGGCACATCAAAAAGTAGAGAAAAGGCTTGTGTATTTATATACTATAAAATAATGAAAAAATGAAATTAGAAAGTATTGAAGGTGAGAAATTTTGTTGAAGATCTATGCGAAGAAGAATTGATTTAAATATTGATGTTTGCCCTTTAAAATCTATTTTATTTATAAAGTAAAGTATATCTTGGCTAGATTATACATCTGAAAATATCATAAATGTCCTGTATTTCACTTGGAATTCAGATTCTTAAGTATGTTGGCTTCTTGATAGTATTGTTATGAGTTAGTCAAATTTTTCAACTGACCCTACATAATCAAGGAATGTTCAGGAAGTATATTTATGGGTGCTTAGAATAATTTTTAATTTTTGATCATGTTTCACTACATTTATTTTTACTCTTATGCTACTGAGTATCACGTTAGATACAGGCAGCAAACTTGTGAAATGTAGTCTAGTGTGTTGGCAGTCTCAACCTTCATTCAGATTCATACAACATCAAAACAAAAAATTATTTACCAGATAATAGGGAACTTAAGGTTAAAATTTGGTAAAATGGATGTTGTGATCCACACTCTCCCCTAAGGTGTATTGGAATTATTCAACATTTTTTGTTTTTAACTTTCTATGTAGAAGTTAATAAAGGAATAAATATACATATCTGAAACTGGGTTTTTACCATTTTGACTATTTTTTATAAAGATATAATTTGAGCTTTGTTTGTCTCTGAATTTCACTCTGAGTTTCTTGATCAAAATTCAGATGCACGTTTACATTTCATAATTGTTGTATGAATCTTTTAATTATTGTTTCTTCTGGTTATTTAGGATAATATTGCTGTATATCTGGAACCAGTTATTAAATTTTAGTCAATAGATCCAATAGACAATGAATGATGCTTGCTCCTCAATTTGCTTCTTATTGTCTTATTCTCTCATTGAATCCAGAATATGGAAGAGATTGTCATCTAAGCAAGACATATCTTGCATATGCCTTCTAGAAGGGGAAGTGAAAGCACCAGGTCCTTAACGTGTTAGTTTTCTAAGGGCCTAAGATGTCTGAGTTTCTTGATTGCCATGAAGTCTAATTCTTCACAGGGCAACCTGGCATACTGCCATTTCCACACTGGGCTGTTTGTTGGTACTTGTGAATAGAACAAAAACAGTCTTTGCTTTTTCTCCTCAGTTACCAATGATTATAGTTTTTGGAAACAAGTTAAAACATTTTTCTCAAAATGATGATTATTCATGTCAAGATGAAGTCAAACTTCATGATATCTAAGCCGTAAGTAATAGAGTTACTTCAGTATTTTAAAAATTCATGTAAAATAAAATTTGTTACTTCTCACTCCAAAATATTCATTTTGTAAAATTTCACCTTAACTGTTGTTAGACAGATGTTCTAGATTTAGCTAAACACTTTTGAAAGTAAATTATGAGGTGGGTTTTTGGCTAATTTGTATACTTCTATAAGTAAAATCTGTTATATATGAATTATGGGAACACTAGAAGTCATAGATCCTACAAGCAAAGTGTTTGTGGGTCATTGGGTTGGGGAGCTACTTCAGTTGTTTTTTTATTATAACTGGAGGTGTATATTGGATTTTTACCTCTACCTAGATCTGTAGTAAGAACTTTGTTCCCATTGTCATGCATTATTTCTATGCATATTAACTAATAATATAAAACAATAAGTATTATGAGACTTTCACCCAGTTGAATTAGTTTCTTCCTTCTCAATCCCCTTCAAAGTTCCACATCTCTTTATAGGATATGTAGAATTATGGCTTTTTGAGTTGTCGGTATTTATTCACTTGTACTCATCTTAGAATATGTTCTTTTATTTTTATTCTAGGCATACATACATACTTTAAGGTTATTACTTCGGTGATGTTCAGGATTTTGGTTGGGTAATTACTTTCAAATCCTGGCTAGCTAGGTCACTAGCTAGTTGACCCTTGGGCAGATTGTATAACCTCTCTATGAACTTCAGTTACCTATAAATTAACTATAAATTAGAGATATGATGTTGGGATGATTGCAACAAATGTTTTAAGCGCCTGGAACATAGTAGCAGCTCAGTGAATGGTAGCTGAAAGGAGCAAAGCCATTAAAATTTGTTATGTTTTTATAGGTCTTAAAAGCATACAGTAGGCTGGGCATGGTGGCCCACGCCTGTAATCCCAGCACTTTGGGAGGCCAAGGCGGGTGGATCACCTGAGGTCAGGGGTTCGAGACCAGCCTGACCAACATGGAGAAACCCTGTCTCTATTAACAATACAAAATTAGCTGGGTGTGGTGGCACATGCCTGTAATCCTAGCTACTCAGGAGGCTGAGGCAGGAGAACCGCTTGAACCTGGGAGGCAGAGGTGCGGTGAGCCCAGATCGTGCCATTGTACTCCAGCCTGGGCATCAAGAGCAAAACTCCGTCTCAACACACACACACACACACACACACACGCACACGCACACGCACACACCAAAACAAAAGCATACAATAGTTTGCTTTTCTATATAATCTCATGAAATTAAGAGTTTTCATTACATCTAACTATTTATTTCTTTGAGTTGTTAAAGATCCAAGAGTATGGGCTTTGGAGTCATCTGTTGGGGTTTGAATTCTTGCTCTGCCATTTAACCATGAACCTTGGAATGTTAGCCTCAGATATCTAATATCTAAAATGAAGATTAAAAGAATGTACCTTGGCCGGGTGCAGTGGCTCACGCCTGTAATTCCAGCACTTTGGGAGGTCATGGCAGGCAGATCACGAGGTCAAGAGATCGAGACCATCCTGGCCAACATGGTGAAACCCCGTCTCTACTGAAAAATACAAAAATTAGGTGGGTGTGGTGGTGCGTGCCTGTAGTCCTAGCTACTCGGGAGGCTAAGGCAGGAGAATTGCTTGAATCTGAGAGGTGGAGGTTGCAGTGAGCCAAGATGGAGCCACTGCACTCCAGCCTGGCGACAGAGCAAGACTCTGTTTCAAACAAACAAAAAAAAAGTATACCTCATAGGGCTATTGCAAGGCTGGAAAAAAATCAGTACATCTATAGTTCCTACAACTGTGCTTGCCAAAGAATAAGTGCTTCCAAAATCTCATAGAAAAGGAAAAATCATAAAGCAAGAAAACTTGAATGGAGTCAGCCTTAATCATGTCTCTTTCATCCACTCCTATATAATTCACACTACTTTTCTTCCCAATCTCTTTCAGAATTCCACATTTCCACAAAGCATATTTAGATTATATTGAAGTCAGAATTGTGCATCTTATTCATTACCTACATAGGATTGTGATAACCTTGCAGTAAGAATTGCTTAGCTGTGAAGTTCTTGTTTGAAAATAATTTTCCTTAGAATTTTAAACACATTTTCCATTTCCTCATTGTTTTCATTGTAAATGTTGAGAAATACAATGCCACTTTTGATTTCTGATGCTTTGCATGTGACCTATTTTTCTCTGTAGAAAGTGATGTCTCTTCATCAGAAGTATCTGTTGAATTTGTTGTCTGCTTTATAGGTTTTGCCTTAGTTAGCTTTTTTTTTTTTTTTGAGACAGAGTCTCACTCTGTCTCCCAGGCTGGAGTGCAGTGGTGTGATCTTGGCTCACTGCAACCTTGGCCTCCCAGGTTAAAGCGATTCTCCTGCCTCAGCCTCTTGAGTAGCTGAGATTACAGGCATTCACCACCACACCCAGCTAATTTTTACTATTTTTAATAGAGACAGGGTTTCATCATGTTAGGCTGGTCTCGAACTCCTGACCTCAAATGATCCTCCTGCCTCGGCCTCCCAAAGTGCTGGGATTACAGGCATGAGCCATTGCGCCTGGCTGCCTTAGCTTTTTTTTTCTTTTTTTTCTTTGAGACGGAGTCTCACTGTCATCCAGGGTGGAGTGCAGTGGCATCATCTCGGCACTCTGCAACTTCCGCCTCCTGGGTTCAAGCAGTTCTCCTGCCTCAGTCTCCCCAGTAGCTGGGATTACAGGCGTGCACCACCATGCCTGGCTAATTTTTGTATTTTTAATAGAGACGCGGTTTTGCCATGTTGGCCAGGCTGGTCTCGAACTCCTGACTTCAGGCAATCCACCCACCTTGGCCTCCCAAAGTGCGAGGATTACAGGCATGAACCACAGTGCCTGGCCCTAGTTAGCTTTTTAACAGTCCTTTTGAAAGCAGCTTGATTCTGAAATGACCTTTTATCTATTTACTTATTTATTTTTATTTTGTAGAGATAGGGTCTCACTATGTTTGCCCAGGCTTGTCTGGAACTTCTGGCCTCAAGCTATCCTCCCCTTTCCACCTCCCAAAATGTTGAGATTACAGGCGTGAACCACCAGGCCCAGTCATAAAATGGCCTTTTAAAGGCTTCATTGTTATCAGTTGTTTAAAAGGTAAGTTGGTCTCCATGTATCTTTCTGCTTCAACTGGATTTTTTTTTTTTTTTTTGAGACAGGGTCTTGCTCTGTCACCCATGCTTGAGTGCAGTAGCGCAATCATGGTTCACTGGG
The DNA here is from genome assembly GCF_028885625.2 of Pongo pygmaeus. NCBI lineage: Eukaryota > Metazoa > Chordata > Mammalia > Primates > Hominidae > Pongo > Pongo pygmaeus. The sequence continues at coordinate 157,902,030 of NC_072376.2, read as the reverse complement.
GCCTAGACCTTCTAGGTTCAATCGATCCTCCTGCCTCAGCCTCCTGAGTAGCTGAGACTACTGGCATATGCTACCATGCCCTGCTAATTTTTGTGTTTTTTGTAGAGACAGGGTTTTACCATATTGGCCAGGCTGTTCTGAAACTCCTGGGCTCCAAGGATCTGCCTGCCTTGGCCTCCGAAAGACATGGGATTATAGGTGTGAGCCATTGTGCCTTGCATTCATCTGGATTTTTAAATAAGCAATTGTGTACTTAATAGTTAAATGATTTATATAAAAAGTGTTTTATAGTGACTTTTTGGCATTTTAAATTTATGATCCCCCCGCCTGTTTCTCAGTGGGTTATAATCCAGTGGCATGATATCAAATAGCCTGTTTTCTTAGATATATTTCTGACACGTTTACTTAAAGGCCAGTTTTAACCTTTCTTTTTTTTTCAATATTTATTTACTGTTAAAATTTATGGTGATAGGGCTGGGTGCAATGACTCATGCCTGTAATCCCAGCATAATAAAACATTTAAAAAATTATGGTAATAGAATGATAGTGTACTTTTTAATTTGCTGTACCTTAAAAATTACTCATACATGTGAACAGTCTAAATTTCTATATATTTGCATAAGATTTTCTCATACCTGCCATACATACAATTCTGTTTCATTTTTGTTCTAAGATAAAAGATACATTTCAATATGTTTATTTATTTTAGAGCTCACATAGCAGCAAATCGTGATGTTACCTGGAGTATGAAGGACTTGGAAAAAACTAAACCTCATGGGTAGCATGAGGAGCTCCACAACTGTGTTCTGGAGTTTCTGTTGGGTCCTTAGTGTTTCCCTGCTCTCCAGAGTCCATAAAACACGTGTTCATGCATGCACACACGTCCACACACACACACACACAGACACGTAACTATTTGGTATAAGAAATAGAACATTATGAGTATCTCAGTTCCTGTCACAAACCTTCCCCTACCCTTTAGGGAAAACTATGGTTCTACCTTTTTATGTTAACTTTCTTAATTGTCTTTATAGTTTTACCACTGTGAATATGTACCTCAGCATTAATTGAGTGCTTGTTTTTGAACTCGAAGTAGTTTAGACTTGGTATTGTTAAGTTTCTGCCTTTGTTTTTTTGTTTTGCTAACTCACTAAGTCATAGTTTTTTATCTTCAGTTATACTAACTTTGAATTTTCATAATTTAATGTTTCTTTTTACTACAGTAAAACATGTATGTAGGTTAAAAGTGTGAAAGAGCTGGGTATGATGCCATGTGCTTATAGTACCAGCTACTTGGGAGGTGAAGCAGAAGGATTGCTTGAGCCCAGGAGTTCAAGGCCAGCTTGGACAACATAGCAAGACCCCAATCTCTTAAAAAAAATAGTGTGAAATATTTGCAGTAGCACTTGCAACAATCATGCTTCTCACCCAGCCCCACACACTTGCCTCACTCCTTGGGAGCAATCCTGTTAGCTATGTTAGCCAATTTTTGTTAAAAAATTGTAGAAATATTTACTTTCATATTTCTAAGTGCATGTACATAGATACCTGTATTAGATGTGTACAATTCTAAATAACATGTACATATCTATATTTAAAGCTGTGATCTAATCATATCTGCTATAACACATCAGGATTTAGCTCTATAATCCCATTCCTTCTCTCATCTACTTCCCTTATCTTCATCTTACTAGTGTAGGTTTTTGTGGTATTTGCTGAAATCATTATGCATGTTTTCATTATTATGATTGCATAAGTATTTTTATGCCTGAATCATATCATGTCCTAATGCTTAAATTTTTGGGGGGCATTATTTTGTTTTCCTGGAATTAATACTTACCTTCTTTGTTTCTTAACTTTTAAAATGTTGGTTACCAACATATCTCTAAATTCTCTGACAGATTATAAACCCTTTCTTGAAACAGCAATACATAACTCTCAGTCCCACATTTTTTCTGGGTAACATCCCTCCTGGACTTCCAGCTCATCCGCTGCCAGTGGAAGGTCCATCAGAAAAGCAGAGAGTGCTGAGGGAGACCAGGGGTGTATAGTAAGGGATTTACTACAGGGATTTTTACCTTTCCCAAGTAGAAGTTCGTTAAATAAATTCTGTAAGACTGTTGTTTTCACATCTGATGTAAACAGATGAGTGTGGAGTCCATAGGGCACGAAGTTGAAAGTGAAGATTTATGTAAAGTGGTGTGGAACAAAAACAATGTGGAACCTATGAGCACAGGCTGGAACCCATGAAGATGAACTGGAATCATCCATATTCACTGCCTCCAATCTTGTGACGAGTGTCCTGCAGAAGAAGTTGATGCCTTTTTTCTTAGAGCTAAACACTCACCTGACCTAGGAGTTAGAGAGCCTGCAGGAAGATCTAAGGGAATGAGGGTCAGTTGTAGGCCTGGATCCTGCACCATGACAATGGTGTGAAGCAGTAGATAGTGACAATGTATATGATCTATAAAAGCGCCTGCTTTTCTTGAGTGTAAAAATAAAATGGCTGCTGCCTCTCTTTTGCTCTCCAAAATCTTGAGAGCTTGTTTGGGGATTCTGTGAGGGAAGCACAGCTACTCGTATATTCTTGACCAAAGAGTGGTCGTCCTCTATCAGGGAGGGTCGTCCTCTTTGACCAAGCACACAGCTTTGGGAGAGATGCACACAGAGCAGTGAGGGAGAAAGTTAATACCAATCTAGCCAGCTAGATCAGCTGAAATCCACTCTGGCGATTAGTGGGGTGACAGATGTCGCAGCCAGATTGCCCTCACATCCTGCTTTCTAAATCTTGCATGAAAATAACTCTTGTGTCTCACCTAACCAGAATTGTGGGTAAGGGAGTCTTGAGAAATGTACTTTAGACTAGCTTGAGTTGACACATTACAAAGTCGTCACAGGTGGCCATGAGAATGTTCCTCTCAGATCTCTGCCCACAAACAGTAACTGACTGATGGCTGCAGCTGCTGCTCTCTGAAATCCATCACCATGTTTGTTCCAAGGCCATGCTTCCCACATTCTGACCCAGTCAGTGACTGAGCACAACAGGGACACTAAAGCATGCTCATTCCTGGGAGACGTTGAGTCATCTGACGGACAGTTTCATCAGATTTTCCTTAGACTGGCACTGCAGCCTAACACACATCCACCCAGCCTGCCTTCCTTCCCTGTCTCCTTCCCCTGGGTCGAACCTGCATCACCATCTGTATTAGTCAGGGTTCTCTTAGAGGGACAGAACTAATAGGGTTATATATATATAATTTTTATCCTGTATATAGGATATTATATATAATATATATCCTTGTTATAATATATATATAGGATATGTATGTGAAATATATATATGTATATAAAAAGGAGAGTTTAAGTGTTAACTTACACAATCACAAGGTCCCACAATAGGCTGTCTGCAAGCTGAGGAGCAAGGAGAGCCAGTCAGAGTCCCAAAACTAAAGAACTTGGAGTCTGATGTTCAAGGACAGGAGGCATCCAGCTCGGGAGAAAGATGCAGGCTGGGAGCCTAGGCCCATCTCTCCTTTTCATATTTTTTCTGCCTGCTTTATATTCACTGGAAGCTGATTAGATTGTGCCCACCAGATTAAGGGTGGATCTGCTTTTCTCAGCCCAGTGACTCAAATGTTAATCATTTTTGGCAACACTGACACAGGCATACCCAGGTTTAATACTTTGTATCCCTCAATCCAATCAAGTTGACTTTCAGTATTAACCATCGCAAGTCTACCCCTTGTCAACTTGAACCTATACATATCTCCTGAGATCCTACATAATCCTCATATAAAGACAATAATGGGTCATAATTATGCCTAACATAATACAACTATCCTTCGTACAACCAGAAATGCATCAATCCCAAACCCAAATACTAGTACATACATAAAGTTAACAATACTTAAATGCTGATGTGAAGTCTGTGAATCTTACGTCACATGATAAAGGAAAAAGAAATAAAATGAAGATATTTTCTTAGTACAAGTGTATACATGCATAAACATGTTTTTAACAAAAGCAGGAGGAACTCATGACAGTTACAATCCTCATTTCTGCAGCTGGTCACAAGATTGTAGCTGGTATTGATAACTACCTTCTTCTACTACCTGTTCTATATTCCCTTTGCCTTCAGCAAGCACCTCATCAGGTCATGGATTTTTTTTCCTGGTGGAGTGACCCAAAGCTTTGTTCCTGAAGGGTCTGGGTCATGTGTAGTCCTGCCTGGATTGGGCTGTTGTAGTTTCCCATTGACCTTAATCACAGGGCATGATAATACTAAGAGATGTCCTAATGGATCTCCTGTATTCCATGCATATTCTTCCTTACCTCCATTGTGGAGTAGTAGACTGATTTCATCTTGATAGTCCAGGTCAGTCATCCCAGCCAACACTGTAACTCCCTTCTTAGCCTATTGACTTAAAGGTAGGAGGAGCCCAAAGTGTACAGGTGGCAATCTTAACTTCCAGTTTAATGGAATCGTCATTGTGTCTCCAGGTGGCAGCGTTCCTCCTCTGAAACTAAGACCTCTAGGCCAGCAGAACGTAATGTCGTGGGAACAGGAAGCAAAAATGTTGCCAGTGGATCACCAGGGTTGATGGTAGTACCATTTTCACTTCCACCCCTTGATTCCTGGAACTGTGAATCCTGACTATGGGAGAAACAGTACCATATATTGGACCCTGATTCAGAGCATACACAGCCTTCTGGAGAACTTTGCCCCAGTCCTGCAAAGTATTGTCATCTAGTTGGCATTGTGATTGTGACTTCAAAAGGCTATTCCACCATTCTGTCTATCCAGCTGCTTCAGGATGATGGGAGAACATGGTAAGACCAGTGAATTCCATGAGCATGTGCCTACTGCCATACTTCTTTAGCCATAAAGTCAGAGGCAATGCTGTGTGGAATACCATGACAATGGATAAGGCATTCTGTGAGTCCACAGTTGGTAGTCTTGGCAGAAGCATTGCATGCAGGATAGGTAAACCCATATCTGGTAAGTGTCTATTCCAGTGAAGACAAACCTCTGTCGTTTCCATGATGGAAGAAGTCCAATATAATCAACCTGCCACCAGATAGCTGGCTGATCACCCTGAGGAATGGTGCCACATCAAGGGCTCAGTGTTGGTCTCTGCTGCTGGCAAATTGGGCATTCAGCAGTGGCTGTAGCCACGTCAGCCTTGGTGAGTGGAAGGCCATGTCACTGAGCCCATGTGTAACCTCCATTCCTGCTACCATGGCTGCTTTGTTCATGGGCCCATTGGGCGATGACAGTGGTGGCTGGGGAAAGAGGCTGTGTGGTGTCTACAGAACGGGTCATCCTATCCATGTGATTATTAAACGCCTTCTTTGCTGAGGTCACTTGTTGGCGAGCAGTCATATGGGATACAAATATATTCAGCTTTTGACCACTCAAGAGAGGCCCATCCACATACCTCTTCCCTAAATTTCTTAGTCACCAATTTTCCAGTCATGGTTCTTCCAAGTCCCTGACCATCCAGCCAATCCATTGGCTACAGCCCATGAATCAGTGTATAACTGCACATCTGGCCATTTCTCCTTCCATGCAAACTGCATGATCAGGTGCACTGCTCGAAGTTCTGCCCATTGGGAAGATTTCCTTTCACCGCTGTCCTTCGGGATGTCCTAGAAGGGGCTGTAGTGCTGCAGCTGTCCACTTTCAGGTGGTGCCTGCATATCATGCAGAACCATCTGTGAACCAGGCCCTGGTCTTCTCTTCCTCTGCCAGTTGATCACAGGGAACTCCCATGAGGCCATCGGTGCAGGCTAGGGGAGAGATGTCAGGGTGGCAGGAGTGGAGACCATGGGCATTTGAGCCACTTCCTCATGTAACTTGTGCCTTCTGGACCTGCTCTAGCCTGATCACGTATATACCACTTCCATTTGATAATGGAATGCTGCTGTGCACAACCCACTTTATAGTTAGATGGGTCAGAAAGCACCCAGTTCATGATAGTCAGTTCAGGTTGCATGGTGACTTGATGACCCATAGTCAAACGTTCAGTTTCCACCAAAGCCCAGTCAAGAGATGTCTCTCAAAAGGAGAGTAGTTATTTGTAGAAGATGGCAGTCCCTTGCTCCAAAATCCAAGAGGCCTCCACTGTGATTCACTATGGGGGCCTGCCAAAGGCTCCAAACAGCATCCCTATCTGCCACTATTACCTCAAGCACTGTTGGATCTGCTGGGTCATATGGCCCAAGTGGCAGAACAGCTTGCACAGCAGCCTGGACCTGTTGCAGAGCCTTCTCCTGTTCTGGATGCCACTCAAAACTGGCAGCCTTTCAGGTCACTCGATAAGTGGGCTGGAGTAACACATTCAAATGAGGAATGTGTTGCCTCCAGAATCCAATTAGGCCCACTAGGTGTTGTGCCTCTTTCTTGGTTGTAGGAGGGGCCAAATGCAGCAACTTATCCTTCACCTTAGAAGGAATATCTCAACAAGACCCACACGACTGGACCCCTAGAAATTTTACTGAGGTACACGGTCCTGGAATTTTAGTTGGATTTATTTCCCATCCTCTGGCATGCAAATATCTCACCAATAAGTCCAGTGTATTTGCTAGTTCTTGCTCACTGGATCCAATCAGCACAATGTCATCAATGTAATGGACCAGTGTGATATCTTGCGGAAGGGAAAAGTGATCAAGGTCTCTTCGAATAAGATTATGACACAAAGCCAGAGAGTTGATATACCCCTGAGGTAGGACAGTAAAGGTGTATTGCTGGCCTTGCTAGCTGAAGGCAAATTGCTTCTGGTGGACCTTATGGACAGGAATGGAGAAAAAGGCATTTGCCAAGTCAATGGTTGCATACCAGATACCAGGAGATGTATTAATATGCTCAAGCAATGAAACCACATCTGGTACAGCAGCTGCAATTGGAGTCACCACTTGGTTAAGCTTACGATAATCCACTTTCTGCAGGATCCATCTGTCTTCTGCACAGGCCAGATGGGAGAGTTGAATGGGGATGTGGTGGGAATTACCACCCCCACGTCCTTCCAGTCCTTGATGGTGGCACTAATCTCTGCAACCCCTCCAGGGATGTGATACTGTTTTTGATTTACTATTTTTCTAGGTAAAGGTAGCTCTATTGGCTTCCATTTGGCCTTTCCCACCATGATAGTTCTCACCCTACCAGTCAGGGAGCCAATGTGGGGGTTCTGCCAGCTGCTAAGTATGTCTATGCTAATTATGCATTCTGGCACTGGGGAAATGACCACAGGATGAGTCTGGGGACCCACTGGACCCAGTGTAAGTCAGACCTAAGCTAAAACTCCGTTAATTACCAGACCTCTGTAAGCCCCTACTTTAACTGCTTTAACTGGAGGACTGAAATGATGCTTTGGGTCCCCTGGAATCAACGTCAGCTCAGAGCCAGTGTCCAGTAGTACCCAAAATGTCTGATCATTTCCCTTTCCCCAGTGCAGTTACCTTGGTACAAGGCCAGAGGTCTTCTTGGGGAAGGATGGGAGAAAGAGTCACTGTATAAATTGTTGGTAATGTAGTGGGGTCCTTCCCCAAGGGGACCTGGCCTCTCCTTCATTCAAGGGGTTCTGGTCTGTAAACTGGCTCAAGTCTGGAAATTGAGAGGCTATGATTCTCTGTTTTTATAATTCAGATTAGTCCTTTGTCCATTCGACCTAGAAGTTTTCTGTTTGTATAAGTTAAGTAGGAATGCAGTAGGCTTCCTATCAATTTCACTTCTAGGAACACCATGATTAATTAGCCAATGCCAAAGCTCTGCACAAGTCAGACTATTCTGATTGCTGCTTTGCCTCTGCTGTCCATTACAGTGGCTATGCCCACCTTGCCTTTGATGATTGAGTGCTGCCACTTGGCCCCTGCCACCTTGGGATTCAATTATTCCTATTTTATTTAAATTTTGTAGTTGAGTGACTGTGGTTCTCATCGTTAGATCTGACATACAGAGAAGAGCAATTATAGGGCTCTTCAAAAATGGAGGTGCTGCCCTCACAAATCTGTTTTGCAAGGCATTGGTCAAGGGTATATCTTCTGGACCTTCCCAGCAGGGATGAGTAGTGACTAATCCACTACCCTATCCCAATCTCCCTAACCCTTTGGATCCCTTCCTCTACATTAAACGAAGGGAGATCAGATATTTCCACCTCTCTCACAGTGGGCCATTTTTTAATCCATATTTCAGCTAACCAAGCAAATAACCTATTAGAACCTTTTTTAACTCCTTGAGCTGCAACATTAAAAGCAGAGTCCCTACTTACTGGGCCCAAATCAATAAATTCAGCCTGATACAACTCTTATGTTCCTTCCACCATTATACATACCTTTAATATCCATTCCCATGCTTGTTCTCTAGATTTCTGTTTATATAAATTAGAGAACTCAAACAGTTCTTTTCAATTGTAGCGCACCTCCTCATGGGTCACACTCTCAACTTCACCTCCAGGGGCCTGCCAGGACTTTAGTCTAGTTATAGGTCTAGAAGCAAACAAGGGTGTTGGGGGTGGCTCCTGAGGAAAATCAACATTTTCTTGCCTGGCAGCTACCTCAGGTCATCACTGTTGCTTCAGGCAGCACAGGGTTTATCTTCTCAGACAAAGGTGGAAAGACTGATGGCAGTGTGGGTCGGGGAGGGGATGTTGCCACTACTGGGGATGGGGAAGCTGTTTCTTCTGGCAAAAAAGCCTCATCAGAGTTTATGAACTCAGTGTCCCCAGCTTCATCAGGGTCCTCCCACTCTTCCTTATTCCAAGTTTCAGGGTCCCATTCTTTTCTAATCAATGCCCTCACTTTAACAGTAGACACCTGGCGAGGCTGTACATGCATCTTGTTGCAGGTCAGCCACTCACATGGTAAGAGATTGTGTTTGTTTTTCCACAATTTCAGCTTTTTCTCTATGGCAGTTAAGACTCCCACTCAGGGCAGTCTTAGCAGATTTGAAGGTTAATACCTGCTTCTGAAGCCAGGAGTTAGAATCCCTGAGTTCATCATTTTCTTTCATCACTTTGTCCACTGAACTTAGGAGCAACCAACCAGCTTCATTATGTTCCTTGGTTCTCCACATACGGTCAAAGGTATTATGTATAGTGTCATTAAACTGCTTGCCACTCAAGAGTGGTGAATCAAGTGTCAAACACATTTATTTTGCATAACTCTCTAAACAGTTTACACCAAGGACTATCAGTATTTTCCATACTATTAGAAGTAGAGTCCTTAGCATTTTTGGGTCTAATCATATTAAGCAGCCAACTTCAGAAACCTCAAAACCAACGAAACAACCCCATCCTTAATATTCTGTTCCTCTAGAACCACACCTGGTACTAAAAGCTGTATTAGTCATGGTTCTCTTAGAGGGAAAGAACTAATGGGAGATATGTATATATATGATATGAGTTTCTTAAGCATTAAGTTACACACAAGATCCCACAATAGGCTGTCTGCAAGCTGAAGAGCAAGGAGAGCCAGCCCAAGTCTCAAAACTGAAGAACTTGGGAGTCCTGTGTTCGAGGGCAGGAAGCATCCATCATGGAAGAAAGACGTAGGCTGGGAGGCTAGGCTCGTCTCTCCTTTTCACATTTTTCTGCCTGCTTTATATTTGCTGGAAGCTGATTAGATTGTGCCCACCAGATTAAGGCTGGATCTGCCTTCCTCAGACCACTAACTCAAATGTTAATCTCTTTTGGCAACATGCACACAGGCACACCCAGGATTAATACTTTGTATCCGCTAATCCAATAAAGTTGACACTCGGTATTAACCATCACACCATCTAACAGCTCTTTCAGCTTCCCCTGGCTCCCTCCCCATTTTCTCTTACAGATATTTCCCCCACTAAATTTCTTGTATTTCTAACCCTGTCTTGGTGTCTGCTTCTCAGACACAGCTGTATTCTTAAGACATCCCTTTAAGATCATCCTGGGAATTTCCTTCACTTTTTCTTTTGGGAGACCTCTTATTTCTGGATCCCAGGTCTTCATCATTCTTGGTTTACTTCCTTTATTGGTGGAATACATCCTCCACATGGGAGGTAAATTGTTGAAATCTTGCATGACTGAAAACTTGATTTTAATCTCACCCTCGAGGGATGATTTGGCTAGGTATGGAATTCTAGTTTGGAAATAATTTTCTCTCAGAATTTTAAACACATTCTCCATTGCCTCATAGTTTTGGCGTAAATGTTGAGAAACACAATGCCACTTTTAATTTCTGATGCTTTGCATGTGATCTGTTTTTCTCTCAAGTAGCTTTTATAATCTCCTTATCCTTGATATTCTGAAAATTCATGATGCTGTGCCTTATTGCGTATGTGTTTCCTTTATTGTGCAGGGTGCTCAATGGTTTCTATCAGTTTGAAGCTACCTGTCCCTGAGTCCTGGAGACACTCTTGTGTTCTTTGATAGTTTTTAATTGTTTTCTCTGTGCTCTCTATCTGAATTCACATTTATTAGCTATGATAACCTCTTGCATTAGACCCCTAATTTTCTCATTTTCTACTTCTTTTGTTTTCCTGTCTTCCAGTTCATTTAACTTCTATTAAATTAAGAAGTTTTTGGCCAGGTGTGGGGGCTCACGCCTGTAATCTCAGCACTCTAAGAGGCCGAGGCGGGCAGATCACCTGAGGTGAAGAGTTCAAGACTAGCTTGGCCAACATGGCAAAATCCCATCTCTACTAAAAATACAAAAGTTAGCCGAGTGTGGTGGCACTCGCCTGTAGTCTCGGCTACTCGGGAGGCTGAGGCATGAGAATTGCTTGAACCCAGGTGGCAGAGGTTGCAGTGAGCCAAGAACACGCCACTGCACTCCAGCCTGGGAGACAGAGTAAGACTCTGTCTCAAAAAAAAAAAAAAATATATATATATATATATATATATATATATATGTATAGGCAAAAACTTCATATATATATATAAATTTCTAAGACCACTTTTTGTTCTTTGACCATTTTAAAAATTAACATTCTGTTGGATGCAATATGTTATATCACTGAGGATATTAATGATGCTTTGTTTTGTTTTTTAAATTCTTGTACTTCCTTCACTGCCTCCCTTTGGAATTCCTTTTTTTGTGTGTTTGTTGCTTGCTGCTTTCAATTTCTGGCTTATTTTGTCTTGTTTCTTACATACCAGGAGATCCTTGACTATTTTCTCTTATTTAAGAGTGAGGCACAAATAATAAGTTTGGAACAGTTTGAGTTCATAGAATTTGTTCTTGGTGGGCCTCCTATAGTGTAGCCAGTCTGGAAGCCTCACCTCCCTCAAGTCTTTGCACACATCACTTTCTCATTGAGGCCTATTCTGACCACCTTATTTAAAGCTGTACACACCTGCCCCTAATACTTCAGCTCCGTCTTTTCCTGCTCTGTTTTTTTCCCGTGCACTTTTTGTACCTATATGCTATGTAATCACTTATTGATTGTGTTTATTACTAGAACATTACTTACAAGAGAACAGGGATTTTGTTGTTGTTCTTGGTTTCAATGATATATTCCAACCAATGAGAATAGTGCCCTGCGCAAAATAGTCATTCAGTCAATCAATAAATGTTAAATTGAGGACATTCACACATCATTATGTATAGGTCTTTTCTTATGGATTTTCATTTTACCCATAAAATAATAATGCATTATCTGGCCTGGGGCACATGGCAAGGGATGGGAGGTGAGATACGTAAGAAACTACAAAGTGATCTGCCTAGGAGTCAGTGTTCTCTTAGCTGAGAAGACGAAAGGAGGTGAGATTTTACTGTTAAATGTCCAGTTGTACAGTTCGCCTTATATTCAGGTGCTGCCATCTAGTCTTGTTTTATCTGAATCTAGACCCTCTTTAATCTGTCTAACTGGTAAGACCTTAGTTTTCTATAAGAGTGGGAAAGGAAACCATCAACTGCCTGCTCACACTGGGGGCAGGTAAGAATCCAGGGCTTTAACTATTCCTTATACTACAGACATACCTCATTTTATTGCACTTCGCTTTGATAAATACTGTGTTTTTACAAATTGAAGATTTGTGGCAACTCTGCATTGAGCAAGTCTATCAGTGCCATTTTTCCAGCAGCATGTGCTCATTTTGTGTCACTGTCATATTTTGGTAATTCTTGTAGTATTTCAAACTTTTTCATCAATGTTATACCTGTTATGGTCATCTGTGATCAATAATCTTTGATGCTACTATTGTCATTGTTATGAGTCCCCATGAACTAAGCCCATGTAAGATGGCAAACCCAATTGATAACTGTGTGTGTTCTGACTACTCCAGCACCTAACCAGCCGTTTCCCATCTCCCTCCCTCTCATTGGGCCTCCTTATTGGTTGAGACACAACAATATTGAAATTAGGCCATTTAGTAACTTGACAATGGTCTCTAAGTGTCCAAGTGAAAGGAAGTGTCTCACATTTCTCACTTTAACTCAAAAGCTAGAAAGGACTAAGCTTAAAAAGGGGGGTGTGTTGAAAGCCAAAATAGGCCAAAAGCTAACCTCTTGTTCTAATGGAAAAGTTCCTGAAGGAAATTAAAAGGGCTACTCTAGTGAACACATGAATAATAAGAAGGCAAAACAGCCTTATTGCTAATATGGAGAAAGAATGTTCTGGATAGAAAATCAAACCAGCCACAACATTCCCTTAAGTCAAAGCCTAATCCACAGTGAGACCCTAACTCTTGAATTCTATAAAGGCTAAGAGGTGAGGAAGCTGCAGAAGAAAGTTTGAAGCTAGCAGAGGTTGGTTCATGAGATTTAAGGTAAGAATCCATCTTCATAACATAAAAGAGCCCAGTGAAGCAGCAAGTGCTGATGGAGGAGCTGTAGCAAGTTACTCATATCTGGCTAAAATAGTTGATGAGGGTAGATACACTAAGCAATACATTTTCAATGTAGACAAAACAGCCTTCTGCTGGAAGAAGATGCCAACTACGACTTTCATAGCTAGAGAGGAGAAGTCAATGCCTGGCTTGAAAACTTCACCAGACAAGCTGACTCTTTTGTTAGGGGCTGATGCAGCTGGTGACTTCAAGTTGAAGGCAGCACTCACTATTCTAAAAATCCTAGGGCCCTTAAGAATTATGCTAAATCTGTTCTACCCATGTGCTATAAATGGAAGAACAAAGCCTGGATGAGAGCACGTCTGTTGAAAGCATGGTTTCCTGAATATTTTAATCCCACTGTTGAGACCTACTGCTCAGAGAAAAAGATTTATTTCAAAATATTACTGCTCATTGACAATGTACTTAGTCACCCAAGAGCTTTGATGGAGATGTACAAGGAAATTAATGTTGTTTTCATGTTTGCTAATACAACATCTGTTCTGCAGCTCATAGATGAAGGAGTTATTTTAACTTTCAATTCTTATTATTTAAGATATACATTTCATAAGGCATTAGCTGCCATAGTGATTCCTCTGATGGATCTGGGCAGAGTAAATTGAAAATCTTCTGGAAAAGATTCATCCCAGATGTCATTAAGAACATTTATGATTCATGTGAGAAAGTCAAAATATGAACATTAACAAGAGTTTGGAAGAAGTTGATTCCAGTCTGCATTGATGACTTTGAGAGGTTCAAGACTTCAGTTGAGAAAGTAACTGCAGATGCATTGGAAATAGCAAGAGAACTAGAATTAGAATTGGAGCCTAAAAGATGTGACTGAATTGCTGCAATCTCATGATAAAACTTGAACTGATGAGGAGTTGCATCTTATTGATGAGCAAAGAAAGTAGTTTCTTGAGGTTGAATCTACTCCTGGTGAAGATGCTGTGAACACACTGTCAAAATGACAACAAAGGATTTAGAATATTACATCAACTTAGTTGAAAAAGTAATGGCAGGGTCTGAGAGGACCAACTCCAATTTTGAAAGTTTTACCTTAAGTAAAATACTACTAAACAGCATTGCATGCTACAGATGAATTTTCCATGAAAGGAAGAGTCAATCATTGTGGAACCATCATTGTTGTCTTATTTTAAGAAATTTCTACAGCCACCCAAACCTTCAGTGACACCACCCTGATCAGTCAGTAGCCATCAACATTGAGGCAAGACCTTACACCAGCAAAAAAGGTTATGACTCACTAAAGGCCCAGATGATTGTTAGCACTTTTTAGCAGTAAAACATTCTTAAATTAAGGTATGTGCATTGTTTTCTTAGATATAATTCTATTGCATACTTAATAGACTCTAGTATAGTGTAACACAGCTTTTATTTGCACTGGGAAACCAAAAAATTTGTTTGACTTGCTTTATTGCAATATTTCATTTGTTGTGATAATTTCAAACTGAACCCTCAAAATCTCTCGGGTATGCCTCTGTACACTTTCAACCAGTTTTCTTGTTCGCTTGTTTTTTTTTTTTTTTTTTTGTATTTTTAGCCTAACTTGGCACCCCTGCCTTCAGAATTACCTGGTACTTCAAATTTCAGAGGTATTAGGGTACCATGTACCTTGCTTCTTGTTGATCTCCTCCTCGCTGCCCTCTTCCCCACCGTCCCTTTCTACACATCTCAGGGACTAAACAAAGTGGAGAAAGAGAATATGTAAGTTATTTATCACTAATCTCTTTTTTTTTTGCCACCTCATCAGTTTTTATCTTCTCTCCTATTCCCATTGCTTTTGTGGATTTGTATATTTTTCAAATGCCTCAGCCGTCATATTAGTTGAGTTTTGAAAGCAAGAAGAAAAGGATACTTACTCAGTTCAGTTTCCTAAAGTACTTTTCCAAAGCACTTGCAAATTAATCAATGGTGTTTCAATTATAGCTTGTTGCACGCTCAAAGTTCTGGGCTCAAGTGATCCTTCTGCCTCAACCTCCTGAGTAGCTGGGACTGCAGGCACACATCATGATGCCTGGCTAATTTTTTTATTTTTTGTAGAGATGGGGTCTTGCTATGTTGCCTAGATTTATCTCAAACTCTTGGCCTCAAGCAGTCCTCTGGCCTCAGCCTCCCAAAGTGTTGGGATTATAGGTGTGAGGCCCTGCACCTGACTGAACTTGAGACTTTAAAGGAAAAGTTAGGGGACTGAGGTCTCATGTGACAGACCAAAAGTCTCTATAATTATTCTTATATTTACATGTATAAAAATAATTTACTAGAGCATATCCAAGACATAACCCATTTTAAATGATGTACAATTAATACTTTTTGGCCATTTGTTGGTCTTTGGAATACTTTCAGAATCTGCCTTCTTTATTGTGTAAATTTATTTCTGCATTATTACAGATTATATAGGTAAAATATAGTTAGTGAGGCAAAGGACTGTTCAAGATAAAGCTGAGGAGGTAAGCAGAGACCAAAATCATGCAGGACCTTGTCAACCATTTTAAGAATGTGTTATTTTATAACAAAAATCCTTATGCTTCCTGAAGGCTAACCATTATTCTGACTCTAGGATAGATTACTTTCACTAAGGTTTTGTTTGTCTGTTTTTATTTGTTGGGTTTTTTTTACTTTACATAGATGGAATCATATTGTGCATACTCTTTTGTGTCTGGCTTCTTTTATTCAGCTTTATGTTTGTGACAGTCATTGGTACAATTGGGTAGTTAACAAATGGTTCATCCTCACTGCTATATAGTATTCCATGTTGTAAATGTACTCCAATTTATCCACTTGACTATTGGTGTGTATTTTGATAATCTGGCTGTTATAACTAGTGCTCCTATAAACACTTTAGTACACACTGCATTTCTGTTGGATTTATAACTTTTTTGATTTATAGTAGTTCTTTATGTATTCAAAATAGGTGTCCTATGGTGGATATATGCATAATACTTCCCAGTCTGATGCTTGTTTTTTTCACTTCCTTAATGGTGTCTTTTTTGATGAACAAAAATTCTTAACTGTAGGATAGTTAATTAATGTTAATTGATTGGTGCTTTTTTGATCTATTTAAGAAAATGTTACTTGCTCCAAGGTCACAAAGATGTTTTATTTTCTTCTCGAAACTTTGTTGTTTTGTCTTTCACATTTAGGTCTAAATTCATCTGGAGCTGATTTTTGTTTATGGTGAGAAGTGTAAGGGTCAAAAGTCTTTCCCCCCACCAAATGGAAATTAAAATCATCTAGCATCATTACTTGAAGAGAGCATCCATTTCCTATTGTGATTAAATGTCATCTTTGACAACAGTCAAATGACTGTAAATGTGTGGATCTGTTTTTGAACTCTAATTAGTTTCATTAGTCTATTACTCTATTTTTGCACTAATTCCACACTGTTTTAGCTTTATAGCTTTACGTTGTCTTTGTATCCAGTGACCTTGTGACATTATTTTATTAATTTTAATAGTTTGGAGATTTTTTTTGGATGTTCTAGATGTGCAGTCATACAATTTTCAAATAGTAATTTTTTTCTTCCCTTTCAATCCTTGTCCATCCCCTCCTCTCCCACTTAGTACTTTTCCCATTGTTGCCCTCCTTTTTCCTTGCCTTGTTGTATTGCTTAAGACTTCAGTACAATGTTAAATAGAAGTGATAGTGGATAATCTTGTCTTGTTCATGATCTCATTGGGAAAGTTTTCAACGTTTCACTACCATATATGATGTATGCTGTAGGTTGTTCAAAAGATGCTGTTTTTCATGCACACGTATGTTTATTGTGGCACTATTCACAATAGCAAAGACTTGGAGCCAACCCAAATGTCCATCAATGACAGACTGGATTAAGAAAATGTGGCACGTATACACTATGGAATACTATGCAGCCATAAAAAAGGATGAGTTCATGTCCTTTGTAGGGACATGGATGAAGCAGGAAACCATCATTCTCAGCAAACTATCGCAAGGACAAAAAACCAAACACCGCATGTTCTCACTCATAGGTGGGAATAGAACAATGAGAACACTTGGACACAGGAAGGGTAACATCACACACCGGGGCCTGTCATGGGGTCGGGGGAGCGGGGAGGGATAGCATTAGGAGATATATACCTAATGTAAATGACGAGTTAATGGGTGCGGCACACCAACATGGCGCATGTATGCATATGTAACAAACCTGCATGTTGTGCACATGTACCCTAGAACTTAAAGTATAATAATAAAAAAAAGAAGAACTCATATATTAATCATCCTAAAATATAAAAAAAAGATGGTTTTTAATTTTTAATTTTTTTTGGTTTGGCAGTTTTTTATAAAGTTAAACTTGCCCATGACCCAACAATTCCAGTGTTAGGTATTTATAGAAGAGAAATGAAAATACATGCTCACAGAAAGTTCTATACATGAATGCCTATATATGCTTTTTAATTTAAAAAAAAATTTTCCATAGGTTATTGGAGTACAGGTGGTGTTTAGTTACATGTGTAAGTTCTTTAGTGGTGATTTGGGTGCACCCATCACCCAAGCAGTATGCACTGCGCCCTGTTTGTAGTCTTTTATTCCTCACCCCCCACTTTCCCCCAAGTCCCCAAAGTCCATTGTATCATTCTTGTGCCTTTGCATCCTCATAGCTTAGCTCCCACATATCAGTGAGAATATACGATGTTTGGTTTTCCATTCCTGAGTTACTTCACTTAGAATAATAGTTTCCAATCTCATCCAGGTTGCTGTGAATGCTGTTAATTCATTCCTTTTTATGGCTGAGTAGTATCCCACCATGTATACTGTGGTATACATACCACAGTTTCTTTATCTACTTGTTGACTGATGAGCATTTGAGTTGGTTCCATGATTTTGCAATTGTGAATTGTGCTGCTATAAACATGTGTGTGCAAGTATCTTTTTCATATAATGACTTCATTTACTCTGGGTAGGTACCCAGTATTGAGATTGCTGGATCAAATGGTAGTTCACCTTTTAGCTCTTTAAGGAATCTCCATACTGTTTTCCATAGTGGCTGTACTAGTTTACATTCCCACCAGCAGTTTAGAAGTGTTTCCTGATCACTGCATCCCCAGCAACTACTGATTTTTTGATTATGGCCATTCCTGCAGAAGTAAGGTGGTGTCACATTGTGATTTTGATTCACATTTCCCTGATCATTAGTGAAGCTGAGCATTTTTTCGTATGTTTGTTGGCCATTTGTATATTTTCTTTTGATAATTGTCTATTCATGTCCTTAGCCCACTTTTTGATGGGATTAATTTTTTTTTTTTGCTGATTTGAGTTCATTGTAGATTCTGGATATTAGTCCATTTTCAGATGTATAGATTGTGAAGATTTTCTCCCACTCTGGGCTGTTTACTCTGCTGACTGTTCCTTTTGCCATGCAAAAGCTCCTTAGTTTAATTAAGTCCTAACAATTTATCTTTGTTTTTATTGCATTTGCTTTGGGGTTCTTGGTCATGAAATCCTTGCCTAAACCAATGTCTAGAAGGGTTTTTCCAACGTTAATCTTCTAGAATTTTTATAGTTTCAGGTGTTAGATTTAAGTCCTTAAGCCATCTTGAGTTGATTTTTATATAAGGTGAGAGATGAGGATCCACTTTCATTGTCCTATATGTGTCTAGCCAGTTATCCCAGCACCATTTGTTGAATAGGGTGTCCTTTCCCCACTTTATGTTTTTGTGTAGTTGTTGAAGATCACTTGGCTGTAGGTATTTGGGTTTATTTATGAGTTCTCTACTCTGTTCCATTGTCTTATGTGTCTATTTTTATACCAGTACCATGCTGTTTTGGTGACTATGTCCTTATAATATAGTTTGAAATCAGGTAGTGTGATGCCTCCAGATTTGTTCTTTTTGCTTAGTCTTGCATTGGCTATGTGGAAACTTTTTGTGGTTCTGTATGAATTTTAGTACTTTTTTTCTAATACTGTGAAGAATGATGATGGTATTTTGATGGGGATTGCAGTGAATTTGTAGGTTGCTTTTGGTGGTATGGTCATTTTCACAATTTTGATTCTACCATTCCATGAACATGGGATGTGTTTCCATTTGTTTGTGTTGTCTATGATTTCTTTCAGTGGTGTTTTGTAGTTTTCCTTGTAGAGGTCTTTTGCCTCCTTGGTTAGGTATATTCCTAAGTTTTTTTCTTTTTCTTTTTTTTTTTTTTGCAGCTATTGTAAAAGGGATTGAGTTCTTGATTCGATTCTCTGCTTGGTTGCTGTTGGTGTATGGGAGAGCTACTGATTTGTTTACATTATTCTTGTATCTGGAAACTTTACTGAATTCTTTTGTCAGTTCTAGGAGCTTTCTAGAGGAGTCTTTATGATTTTTGAGGTAAACGATTATATTGTCAGTAAACAGTGACAGTTTGACTTCCCCTTTACTGATTTGGATGTCCTTTATTTCTTTCGCTTGTTTGATTGCTCTGGATAGGACTTCCAGTACTGTGTTGAAGACAAGTGGTGAGAGTGGGCATCCTTGTTTTGTTCCAGTTTTCAGAGGGAATGCTTTCAACTTTTTGCCATTCAGTATTATATTTGCTGTGGGTTTGTCATAGATGGCTTTTATTACATTGAGGTATGTTCCTTTATGCCGATTTTGCTGAGTTTTAATCATAAAGGGATGCTGGATTTTGTCAAATGCTTTTTCTGCATCTGTTGAGATGATCATGTGATTTTTGTTTTCATTCTGTTTATGCGGTGTATCACATTTATTGACTTGTGGATGTTAAACCATCCCTGCATCCCTGGTATGAAACCCACTTGATCATGGTAGATTATCTTTTTGGTATGTTGTTGGATTCAGTTAGCTAGTATTTTGTTAAGGATTTTAGCATTTATGTTCATCAGGGATATGGGTCTGGTTTTCTTTCTGGTTATGTCCTTTCCTGGTTTTGGTATTAGGGTGATGCTGGCTTCATAGAATGAATTAGGGAGGGTTCCCTCTTTCTCTGTCTTGTGGAATAGTGTCAGTAGGATTGGTACCAATTCTTCTTTGAAAGTCTGGTAGAATTCTGCTGTGAATCTGTCTGGTCCTGGCCTTTTTTTTGTTGGTAATTTTTAAATTACCATTTCAATCTTGTTGCTTGTTATTGGTCTGTTTAGGGTATCTAATTCTTCCTGATTTAAGCTGGGAGGGTTGTACGCCTCCAGGAATTTATTTATCTCTATGTCCGTAAAGGTATTCATAGTAGCCTTGAATGATCTTTTGTATTTCTGTGGTGTGAGTTGTAATGTCTCCTGTTTCATTTCTTATTGAGGTTATTTGGATTTTCTCTCTTCTTTTCTAGGTTAATCTTGCTAATGGTTTATTAGTTTATCTTTTCAAACAACCAGCTTTTTGTTTCATTTATCTTTTGTAATTTTGTTTGTTTGTTTTAGTTTCATTTAGTTATGCCCTGATCTTGGTCATTTCCTTTTTTCTGCTGGATTTGGGTTTGGTTTGTTCTTGTTTCTCTAGTTCCTTGAGGTGTGAGCTTAGAGTGTCAGTTTGTGCTCTTTTTGATGTAGACATTTAGCGCCATGAACTTTCCTCTTGGCACCACCTTTGCTGTATCCCAGAGGTTTTTATAGGTTGTCACTATTGTCATTCAGTCTGAACATTTTATAATTTCCATCATGATTTTGTTTTTGGTCCAGTGATCATTCAGGAGCAGGTTATTTAATTTCCATGTATTTGCATGTTTTGAAGGTTCCTTTTGGAATTGATTTCCAGTTTTATTCCACTGTGGTCTGAGAGAGTCCTTGATATAATTTCAGTTTTCTTAAATTTATTGAGGCTCATTTTGTGGCCTATCATGTGGTCCATCTTGGAGAAAGTCCCATGCGCTATTGAATAGATTGTGTATTCTGCGGTTCTTGGATGGAATGTTCTGTATATAGTTATTTTAAGTCCATTTGTTCCAAAGTCTAGTTTAAATCCATTGTTTATTTGTTGACTTTCTGTCTTGATGACCTGTCTAGTGCTGTCAGTGGAGTATTCAAGTTCCCCACTGTTATTCTGTTGCTGTCTATCTCATTTCTTAGGTCTATTAGTAATTGTTTTATAAATTTGGGAACTCCAGTGTTATGTGCATATATGTTTAGGATTGTGGTATTTTCCTGTTGGACAAGGTCTTTTACCATTATTTAATGTCCCTCTTTGTCTTTTTTAACTGCCATTGCTTTAAAGTTTGTTTTGTCTGACATAAGAATAGCTACCCCTGCTCACTTTTGGTGTCCATTTACATGAAATGCCTTTTTCCACTCCTTTACTTTAAGTTTATATGATTCCTTTTGTGTTATGTGAGTCTCTTGAAGGTGGCAGACGGTTGGTGAAAATTTTTTTTTTTTTTTGAGATTTTGAGATTTTGATATGGAGTCTTGCTCTGTCACCCAGGCTGAGTGCAATGGCACGATCTTGGCTCACTGCAAACTCTGCCTCTCAGGTTAAAGCAATTCTCCTGCCTCAGCCTCCCAAGTAGTTGGGATTACAGGTGCCTGCCACCATGCCTGGCTTATTTTTTTTGTATTTTTAGTAGAGATGGGGTTTCACCATGTTGGTTAGGCTGGTTTCAAATTCCTGACCTCAAGTGATCTGCCCGCCTGAGCCTCCCAAAGCCTTGGGATTACAGGTGTGAGCCGCGGTTCCCCGGCCGGTTGGTGAATTCTTGTCCATTCTGTAGTACTGCATCTTTTAAATGGAGCATTTAGGCCATTTACATTCAGTGTTAGTATTGAGATGTGAAGTACCATTCCATTCATCATGCTATTTGTTGCCTGTATACCTTGATTTTTTGGTTTTTGTTTTTGCTTTTTAAATTGTATTTTTGTTTTATAGGTCCTGTGAGATTTGTGCTTTATTTTATTATTCATATATATATATATTTTTATTATACTCTAAGTTCTAGGGTACATGTGCACAACGTGCAGGTTTGTTACATATGTATACATGTGCCATGTTGGTGTGCTGCACCCATTAACTCGTCATTTACATTAGGTATATCACCTAATGCTATCCCTCCCCCCTCCCCCAACACCACAACAGGCCCTGGTGTGTGATGTTTCCCTTCCTGCGTCCAAGTGTTCTCATTTTTCAGTTCCAACCTATCAGTGAGAACATGCGGTGTTTGGTTTTTTATCCTTGTGATAGTTTGTTGAGAATGATGGTTTCCAGCTTCATCCATGTCCCTACAAAGGACATTAACTCATTATTTTTTATGGCTGCATAGTATTCCATGGTGTATATGTGCCACATTTTCTTAATCCAGTCTATTGTTGTTGGACATTTGGCTTGGTTCCAAGTCTTTGCTATTGTGAGTAGTGCTGCAATAAACATATGTGTGCATGTGTCTTTATAGCAGCATGATTTATATTCCTTTGGGTATATACCCAGTAATGGGATGGCTGGGTGAAATGGTATTTCTGGTTCTGGATCCCTGAGGAATTGCCACACTGTCTTCCACAATGGTTGAACTAGTTTACAGTCCCACCAACAGTGTAAAAGTGTTCCTATTTCTCCACATCCTCTCCAGCACTTGTTGTTTCCTGACTTTTTAATGATCGCCATTCTAACTGGTGTGAGATGATATCTCATTGTGGTTTTGATTTGCATTTCTCTGATGACCAGTGATGATGAGCATTTTTTCATGTGTCTGTTGACTGCATAAATGTCTTCTTTTGAGAAGTGTCTGTTCATATCCTTCACCCACTTTTTGATGGGGTTGTTTGTTTTTTTCTTGTAAATTTGTTTGAGTTCTTGTAGATTCTGGATATTAGCCCTTTGTCAGATGAGTAGATTGCAAAAATTTTCTCCCATTCTGTAGGTTGCCTATTTACTCTGATGATAGTTTCTTTTGCTGTGCCAAAGCTCTTTAGTTTAATTAGATCCCATTTGTCAATTTTGGCTTTTGTTGCCATTGCTTTTGGTGTTTTAGACATGAAGTCCTTGCCCGTGCCTATGTCCTGAATGGTATCACCTGGGTTTTCTTCTAGGGTTTTTATGGTTTTAGGTCTAACATTTAAGTCTTTAATCCATCTTGAATTAATTTTTGTATAAGGTGTAAGGAAGGGATCCAGTTTCAGCTTTCTACATATGGCTAGCCAGTTTTCCCAGCACCATTTATTAAATAGGGAATCCTTTCCCCATTTCTTGTTTTTGTCAGGTTTGTCAAACATCAGATGGTTGTAGATGTGTGATATTATTTCTGAGGGCTCTGTTCTGTTCCATTGGTCTATATCTCTGTTTTGGTACCAGTACCACACTGTTTTGGTTACTGTAGCCTTGTAGTATAGTTTGAAGTAAGGTAGCATGATGCCTCCAGTTTTGTTCTTTTGGCTTAGGATTGACTTGGCAATGTGGGCTCTTTTTTGGTTCCATATGAACTTTAAAGTAGTTTTTTCCAATTCTTTGAAGAAAGTCATTGGTAGCTTGATGGGGATGGCATTGAATCTATAAATTACCTTGGGCGATATGGCCATTTTCACAATATTGATTCTTCCTATCCATGAGCATGGAATGTTCTTCCATTTGTTTGTGTCCTCTTTTTTTTTGTTGAGGAGTGGTTTGTAGTTCTCCTTGAAGAGGTCCTTCACGTCCCTTTGTAAGTTGGATTCCTAGGTATTTTATTGTCTTTGAAGCAATTGTGAATGGGATTTCACTCATGATTTGGCTCTCTGTTTGTTATTGGTGTATAAGAATGCTTGTGATTTTTGCACATTGATTTTGTATCCTGAGACTTTGCTGAAGTTGCTTATCTGCTTAAGGAGATTTTGGGCTGCAACAATGGGGTTTTCTAAATATACAATCTCTAAATATACAATCATGTCATCTGCAAACAGGGACAATTTGACTTCCTCTTTTCCTAATTGAATACCCTTTATTTCTTTTTCCTGCCTGATTGCCCTGGCCAGAACTTCCAACACTATGTTGAATAGGAGTGGTGAGAGAGGACATCCCTGTCTTGTGCCAGTTTTCAAAGGGAATGCTTCCAGTTTTTGCCCATTCAGTATGATATTGGCTGTGAGATTTGTGCTTTAAAGAGGTTCTGTTTTGATGTGTTTCCAGGATTTGTTTCAAGGTTTCGAGCTCCTTTCAGCAGTTCTTGTAATGGTGGCTTGGCAGTGGTGAATTTTGTCAGCATTTGTTTGTTTGGAAAACACTTCATATGTGATGCTTAATTTCACTGGATACAAAATTCTTGGCTGATAATTTTGTTTGAAGAAGCTGAATGCTTAGTTTCACTGGATAACAAAATTCTTGGCTGATAATTTTGTTTGAGGAAGCTGAAGATAGGGCCCTAATCTCTTCTAGCTTGTAGAGTTTCTGCTGAGAAATATGCTGTTAATCTAATAGATTTTCCTTTATAGGTTACCTGGTACTTTTGTCTCACAGCTCTTAAGATTCTTTCCTTCATCTTAACTTTACATAACCTGATGACAATGTGCCTAGGTGGTGATCTTTTTGTGAGGAATTTTCCAGGTGTTCTTTGTGCTTCTTGTATTTGGATGTGTAGGTCTCTAGCAAGGCCAGGAAGTTTTCCTTGATTATTCCCCCAAATATGTTTTTTCAGCTTTTAGGTGTCTCTTCTTCCTCAGGAACACCAATTATTCTCAGGTTTGGTTGTTTCACATAATCCTGGACTTCTCGGAGACTTTGTTCATATTTTCTTATTCTTTTTTCTTTGTCTTTGTTGGGTTGGGTTAATTCAAAGCTCTGAATTTCTTCAAGCTCTGAATTTCTTTCTTCTACTTGTTCATTTCTATTGCTGAGACTTTCCAGAGCATTTTGCATTTCTGTAAGTATATCCAATGTGTCCTGAAGTTTGATTGTTTTTTCTTTATGCTATCTATTTCCTTGAATATTTCCGCTTTCGCTTCTTGTATCATTTTTTGGATTTCCTTGCATTGGGCTTCACCTTTCTGTGGTGCCTCTCGGAATAGCTTAATAACTAACCTCCCAAATTCTTTTTCAGGTAAATCAGGGATTTCTTTTTGGTTTGGATCCACTGCTGGTGAGCCAATATGATTTTTTGGGGGGTGTTAAGGAGCCTTGTTTTGTCATATTACCAGGGTTAGTTTTCTGGTTCTTTCTCATTTGCATAGCCTCTGTCCGAGGGAAGGTCTAGGGCTGAAGGCTGTTGTTCAGATTCTTTTGTCCCATGGGGTGTTCCCTTGATGTAGCACTCTCCCCCTTTTCCTATGGATGTGGCTTCCTGAGAGCCGAGCTGTAGAGATTGTTGTCTCTCTTCTGGGTCTGGCCATCCAGCAAGTCTACCAGCCTCCAGACTGGTACTGGGCATTGTCTGCACAGAGTCCTGTAATGTGAACCACCTGTGGGTCTCTTAGCCATGGATATCAGCACCTATTCCAGTGGAGGTGGCAGTGGGTGAAATGGACTCTGTGAGGATTCTTAGCTTTGATGGTTTAATGCTTTATTTTTGTGCTGGTTGTCCTGCCTGGAGGTGGCGCTTTCCAGAGAGCATCAGCTGTGGTCGTATAGGGAGGATCAGATGGTGGGCGGGGGGCCTAGAACTCCCAAGAGAATATGCCCTTTGTCTTCAACTACCTGGGTGGATAGGGAAGGACCATCAGGTAGGGGCAGGGTTTGGTGTGTCTGAGCTCAGACTTTCCTTGGGTGGGCCTTGGTGCGGCTGCTGTGGGGGATAGGGGTGAGGTTCCCGGGTCAATGGAGTTGTGTACTTAGGAGAATTATGGCTGCCCCTGCTGAGTCACGCAGGTTGTCAGGGAAGTGGGGGAAAGCCAGCAATCACAGGCCTTACCCAGCTTCCACACAATCCAAAGGGCCGGTCTGACTCGCACTGTGCCCCCCACCAACAACACTAAGTCTGTTTCCAGGCAGTGGGCAAGCAGAGCTGAGAACTTGCCCCATGGTACCCACCTCCGAGCTATGAAAGAAAAGGATTTTAGTTCTTCCTCCACCTGTGGAGTCTGCACACTGGATGCTGGATTCGGGCTCTCCCGTGAGTTCTGGCCAGGAGGCTTCTTGACTAGTTCAAATTGTTACAAAATTCAGCTGGAGACTTCCTTCTCCCTGTGGCATTTTCTCCGCACCGCTGGCTGCCCTCCTGAAGGATCCCTGTGATGCCAGGCAAGAATGGCCTGCTTGGGGACCCAGCAAGCTCCCAGGACCTTTTCCACTGCTTTCTCTACCCCTGTATTTCACTCTGCTCTCTAAATTGATTCAGCCTCAGGTAAGGTCAGAATCTTCTCCCTCAAACGAGACCTTCAGTTTCCCCAGTAGGGGTGTGTGCTTGGGGGTGGAGGATCTCCCTTTCCCACTTCCGCAGTTTGGGTACTCAGTATTTGGGGTGTCTCCTGGGTCCTGCAGGAGCAGACCGCTTTTTTCAGAGGGTCTGTGGGTCCTCTTGGGATTCCTGATTTATTCCTGCAATCGCTCTGGAGCTAAAATTCACGATGTGAGCCTCCACATGCTGCTCTGTTCATCCGAGTCAGAGCTGCAATCTACTCCTGCCTCCCATCCACCATGATGAAGTCTCTGATTATATATGAAAAGATGCTGTTTTTTATTAAGGAAATTGCATTCTGTTTCCAATTTGCTAAGTATTGAGTACTTTAAATGAGTATTGAATTTTGTCACATGGGTTTTTTTTCATATAATGAGATGACAGTATGAGTTTTCTCTTTTCTACTATTAACAAAGTCATTACATTGGTTAATTTTCAAATGATAATCCAACCATGCATACCTAGAATGATATATTATCCTTTTTATATATTGCTGGATTTGATTTGCTAGTATTTGTTCTAAATGTTTTTCATTTGTGCTCATGAGAAAGATTAGTTTGTAAAGGTTCTTTCTTATACTATCCTTATCAAATTTTGGAACAAAAATTATGCAGGCCTCTGTTATTCTGTTCTTAGATTGCTATAAATAAATTCTTGAGGCTGGATAATTTGTAAAGAAAAGACACTTAATTGGCTCACAGTTCCACAGGCTGTACAGGAAGCATGTCTGGGGAAGCCTCAGGAAATGCTGAATCATAGCAGAAGATAAAAGGGAAGCAGGCACGTTTTACATGGCTGGAGTTGGAGGAAGAGAGGGAAGAGGGAGATGTCACACACTTTTAAACAAACCCATCTTGTGATAACTCACTTACTATCATGAGAACAGCACCAAAGGGGAAATCCACCACCATGATCCAGTCACTTCCCATCAGGCCCCTCTCCATCATTGGGGATTACAATTTTACATGAGATTTGGGCAGGGACACAGACCCAAACTATATCAAGGCCTTATAAAAATAGTTAAAAAGTGTTTCTCCCTTTTCTGTTCTCTGTGTTTGTGCAAAATTTAGGTTATTTTTTAAATATTTAGAAGAAGCCAGTCCAACTGATAAAGCCATCCAGGTCTGAAGTTTTGTTGTAGATTTTAAATTATGAGTCAGTTTCCTTAATAAATGTCATTCTATTCAGATTTTTCTACTTCTTTATGTTAGTATTGATAAATTGTATTTTTCAAGGAATTTGTCCATTTTGTCTTATGATGTATGTATAATCTGCTATTAAATGAATCTGATGAATTCTTAGTTACAGATATTTTAGTTTCCAACTGTAGAATTTTTATTAAAAATACATTCTAATTCTCAGATGAAATTCTTTATTTTTTCTTTTTGTTTTTGCCTGATTTCTTAAACATGTTAATCATAGTCATTTCTGATGGTCAGACAGTGGAAAAATCTTTTTTACACTTTAAAATATCTTCTTAACAACCTTGTTTATTCAAAACATGTTTCAAGTGATAATATTTTCAATATGTTAAGTATAAATTTAATATCACTCATTTCTTTTTAATGTAGCTACTAGAAAATTTATATATATGTATATATGTATGTGTGTGTGTGTGTGTATATATATATATATATATATATATATATACACACACACACACACATACATATAGCTTATAATTGTGGCCCACACTGTTTTTCTATTAGAGCTGCTCTAGGTGATGTTTTCTTTTTCCAGGGAAAGTTCACTTTTTCTCCTGCTAAGCAGATAGACTGAGATGCTTTACTCCTCTCAGTCCCTGAGTGGAAGCTGCTTTGCAGTGGAAGCTGCTTTGCAGTTTTTGCAAGGTTCTCTCTAGTTCTGTTCTTTAACACTTCTGGGGCCTAGCCCCTCAAGGCTTTCAACTAGGAGCCTGGTATTTTCATGCTCCTTCCCCTTGGCAAGTTCTAAACTCTAGTGCTTCCCTCCTTAGCCCTGAAAGATTGCCAAAAACTCTGCTGTGCTTCTCAGAGGCCTCTTGCTTAACCTTTCAGCAACCTATCCTAGGCAACTTCAGAATGTGGCAAATATTGTGAGGGAAAAATAGGCCATGTATTTGAAGCCCTTGAAGTCTCTTAATTTTGTCTTTTCTGAAAGACCCTAGTAATAGCTCTGCATGTTTCTCTGACTTCAAGAAACAACTCTCTACCTGGGAAAAGCCATAGTTTTTAGCCTCTTGCCCTTTACCAGCATCAACAAATGCTCCCGTGGTTAAAATGGGTGCAGAAAGACGATTCACCTCCTTGAGGCTCTCTCTTCCCTCGAATCCTGGCCTCCATTAGTCTTCATTGCTTTTGCTTGTCTCTGATACCTATAAAATGATAATTTTTATGTTTTACCTGTAAGCATTCTCAGCAGGGGCATTGGCTTGCCACAAACTACTCCATCCTCTTGAATTTTATTTTATTTTATTTTTTAAGACAGTCTCATTCTGTCATCCAGGCCAGAGTACAGTGGCGCAATCTTGGCTTACTGCAACCTCCGCCTCCAGGGTTCAAGCAATTCTCCTGCCTCAGCCTCCTGAGTAGAGTAGCTAGGATTACAGGCATGCACACCAAGCCCGGCTAATTTTTGTATTTTTAGTAGAGATGGGGTTCCACCGTGTTGGCCAGGTTGGTCTCCAACTCCTGATCTTGGGTGATCCACTCGCCTCGGCCTCCAAAAGTGCTGGGATTACAGACGTGAGCCACTGCGCTCAGCCAATCCTCTTGAATTTAAAAGAAACATCTTAAAAGTCCAGACCTTCTTCATGTGACTTCTGTTGTGGAAGCTTTCTGTCTTGCCGTGCCTTCCATGGATACCTGGTCCCTTGCTGGTGCCTTCAGAAAGTTGCCTTCTATTGTTTTTTTTGTTAATTTATTATTATTATACTTTAGGTTTTAGGGTACATGTGCGCAATGTGCAGGTTAGTTACATATGTATACATGTGCCATGCTGGTGTGCTGTACGCACTAACTCGTCATCTAGCATTAGGTATATCTCCCAATGCTATCCCTCCCCCCTCCCCCCACCCCACAACAGTCCCCAGAGTGTGATGTTCCCCTTCCTGTGTCCATGTGCTGAGGAGAGCTTTACTTCCAAGTATGTGGTCAGTTTTGGAATAGATGTGGTGTGGTGCTGAAAAAAATGTATATTCTGTTGATTTGGGGTGGAGAGTTCTGTAGATGTCTATTAGGTCCGCTTGGTGCAGAGCTGAGTTCAATTCCTGGGTATCCTTGTTGACTTTCTGTCTCGTTGATCTGTCTAATGTTGACAGTGGGGTGTTAAAGTCTCCCATTATTAATGTGTGGGAGTCTAAGTCTCTTTGTAGGTCACTCAGGACTTGCTTTATGAATCTGGATGCTCCTGTATTGGGTGCATATATATTTAGGATAGTTAGCTCTTCTTGTTGAATTGATCCCTTTACCATTATGTAATGGCCTTCTTTGTCTCTTTTGATCTTTGTTGGTTTAAAGTCTATTTTATCAGAGACTAGGATTGCAACCCCTGCCTTTTTTTGCTTTCCATTTGCTTGGTAGATCTTCCTCTATCCTTTTATTTTGAGTCTATGTGTGTCTCTGCACATGAGATGGGTTTCCTGAATACAGCACATTGATGGGTCTTGACTCTTTATCCAATTTGCCAGTCTGTGTCTTTTAATTGGAGCATTTAGTCCATTTACATTTAAAGTTAATATTGTTATGTGTGAATTTGATCCTGTCATTATGATGTTAGCTGGTTATTTTGCTCGTTAGTTGATGCCGTCTCTTCCTAGTCTCGATGGTCTTTACATTTTGGCATGATTTTGCAGCGGCTGGTACCGGTTGTTCCTTTCCATGTTTAGTGCTTCCTTCAGGAGCTCTTTTAGGGCAGGCCTGGTGTTGACAAAATCTCTCAGCATTTGCTTCTCTGTAAAGTATTTTATTTCTTCTTCACTTATGAAGCTTAGTTTTGCTGGATATGCAATTCTGGGTTGAAAATTCTTTTCTTTAAGAATGTTGAATATTGGCCCCCACTCTCTTCTGGCTTATAGAGTTTCTGCTGAGAGATCCACTGTTAGTCTGATAGGCTTCCCTTTGAGGGTAACCCGACCTTTCTCTCTGGCTGCCCTTAACATTTTTTCCTTCATTTCAACTTTGGTGAATCTGACAATTATGTGTCTTGGAGTTGCTCTTCTCGAGGAGTATCTTTGTGGCGTTCTCTGTATTTCCTGAATCTGAATGTTGGCCTGCCTTGCTAGATTGGGGAAGATCTCCTGGATAATATCCTGCAGAGTGTTTTCCAACTTTGTTCCATTCTCCCCGTCACTTTCAGGTACACCAATCAGACCTAGATTTGGTCTTTTCACATAGTCCCATATATCTTGGAGGCTTTGCTCGTTTCTTTTTACTCTTTTTTCTCTAAACTTCCCTTCTCGCTTCGTTTCATTCATTTCATCTTCCATCGCTGATACCCTTTCTTCCATTTGATCGCATTGGCTCCTGAGGCTTCTGCATTCTTCACGTAGTTCTCGAGCCTTGGTTTTCAGCTCCATCAGCTCCTTTAAGCACTTCTCTGTATTGGTTATTCTAGTTATACATTCTTCTAAATTTTTTTCAAAGTTTTCAACTTCTTTGCCTTTGGTTTGAATATCCTCCCGTAGCTCGGAGTAATTTGATCGTCTGAAGCCTTCTTCTCTCAGCTCGTCAAAGTCATTCTCCGTCCAGCTTTGTTCCGTTGCTGGTGAGGAACTGCGTTCCTTTGGAGGAGGAGAGGGGCTCTGCTTTTTAGAGTTTCCAGTTTTTCTGCTCTGTTTTTTCCCCATCTTTGTGGTTTTATCTACTTTTGGTCTTTGATGATGGTGACGTACAGATGGGTTTTTGGTGTGGATGTCCTTTCTGTTAGTTTTCCTTCTAACAGACAGGACCCTCAGCTGCAGGTCTGTTGGAGTACCCAGCCGTGCGAGGTGTCAGTCTGCCCCTGCTGGGGGGTGCCTCCCAGTTAGGCTGCTCGGGTGTCAGGGGTCAGGGACCCACTTGAGGAGGCAGTCTGCCCGTTCTCAGATCTCCAGCTGCGTGCCGGGAGAACTACTGCTCTCTTCAAAGCTGTCAGACAGGGACATTTAAGTCTGCAGAGGTTACTGCTGTCTTTTTGTTTGTCTGTGCCCTGCCCCCAGAGGTGGAGCCTACAGAGGCAGGCAGGCCTCCTTGAGCTGTGGTGGGCTTCACCCAGTTCGAGCTTCCGGGCTGCTTTGTTTACCTAAGCAAGCCTGGGCAATGGCGGGCACCCCTCCCCCAGCCTTGCTGCGGCCTTGCAGTTTGATCTCAGACTGCTGTGCTAGCAATCAGCGAGACTCCGTGGGCGTAGGACCCTCTGAGCCAGGTGCAGGATATAATCTCCTGGTGCGCCGTTATTTAAGCCCATCGGAAAAGCGCAGTATTCGGGTGGGAGTGACCCGATTTTCCAGGTGCCGTCTGTCACCCCTTTCTTTGACTAGGAAAGGGAACTCCATGACCCCTTGAGCTTCCCGAGTGAGGAAATGCCTCACCCTTCTTCGGCTCGTGCATGGTGTGCGCACCCACTGACCTGCGCCCACTGTCTGGCACTCCCTAGTGAGATGAACCCGGTACCTCAGATGGAATTGCAGAAATCACCTGTCTTCTGCGTTGCTCACGCTGGGAGCTGTAGACCGGAGCTGTTCCTATTCGGCCATCTTGGCTCCTCCCCCCGAAAGTTGCCTTCTAAAAAGGAGATGTAGATTTTTGGGTTTTTTTTCCCCCATATACCTCTCCTTTTATCGGTTAAAGATCAAGTGATTTATATATTTATTTTTTATTATACTTTAAGTTGTAGGGTACATGTGCACAATGTGCAGATTTGTTACATATGTATACATGTGCCATGTTGGTGTGCTGCACCCATTAACTCATCATTTACATTAGGTATATTTCCTAATGCTATCCCTCCCCCCCTTTCCTCACCCCACGACAGGCCCCAGGGTGCGATGTTCCCCACCCTCTGTCCAAGTGTTCTCATTGTTCAATTCCCATCTATGAGTTAGAATATGTGGTGTTTGGTTTTCTGTCATTGCAATAGTTTGCTCAGAATGATGGTTTTCACCTTCATGCATGTCTCTACAAAGGACAAGAACTCATCCTTTTTTATGGCTGTGTAGTATTCCATGGTGTATATGTGCCACATTTTCTTAATCAGCTCTATCACTGATGGTCATTTGGGTTGGTTCCAAGTCTTTGCTATTGTGAATAGTACCACAATAAACATACGTGTGCGTGTGTCTTTATAGCAGCTTGATTTATAATCCCTTGGGTATATACCCAGTAATGGGATGGCTGGGTCAAATGGTATTTCTAGCTCTGGATCCTTGAGGAATCGCCAGACTGTCTTCCACAATGGGTGAACTAGTTTATAGTCCCACCAGCAGTGGAAAAGTGTTCCTATTTCTCCACATCCTCTCCAGCACCTGTTGTTTCCTGACTTTTTAATGATCGCCATTCTAACTGGTGTGAGATGGTATCTCATTGTGGTTTTGACTTGCATTTCTCTGATGGCCAGTGATGGTGAGCATTTTTTCATGTGTCTGTTGACTACATAAATGTCTTCTTTTGAGAAGTGTCTGTTCATATCCTTCGCCCACTTTTTGATGGGGTTGTTTGATTTTTTCTTGTAAATTTGTTGAAGTTCTTTGTAGATTCTGGATATTAGCCCTCTGTCAGATGGGTAGATTGCAAAAATTTTCCCCCATTCTGTAGGTTGCTTGTTCACTCTGATGGCAGTTTCTTTTGCTGTGCAGAAGCTCTTTAGTTTAATTAGATCCCATTTGTCAATTTTGGCTTTTGTTGCCATTGCTTTTGGTGTTTTAGACATGAAGTCCTTGCCCATGCCTATGTCCTGAATGGTAATGCCTAGGTTTCTTCTAGGGTTTTTATGGTTTCAGGTCTAACATTTAAGTCTTTAATCCATCTTGGATTAATTTTTGTATAAGATGTAAGGAAGGGATCCAGTTTCAGCTTTCTACATATGGCTAGCCAGTTTTCTCAGCACCATTTGTTAAATAGGGAATCCTTTCCCAATTTCTTGTTTTTGTCAGGTTTGTCAAACATCAGATGGTTGTAGATGTGTGGTGTTATTTCTGAGGCCTCTGTTCTGTTCCATTGGTCTATATCTCTGTTTTGGTACCAGCAGCATGCTGTTTTGGTTTTAGTATAGTTTGAAGTGAAGTAGCGTGATGCCTCCAGCTTTGTTCTTTTTGCTTAGGATTGTCTTGGCAATGCGGGCTCTTTTTTGGTTCCATATGAAGTTTAAAGTAGTTTTTTCCAGTTCTGTGAAGAAAGTCATTGGTAGCTTGATGGGGATGGCATTGAATCTATAAATTATCTTGGGCAGTATGGCCCTTTTCACGATATCGAGTCTTCCTATCCATGGGCATGGAATGTTCTTCCATTTGTTTGTGTCCTCTTTTATTTCATTGAGGAGTGGTTTGTGGTTCTTGAAGAGGTCCTTCACATCCCTTGTAAGTTGAATTCCTAGGTATTTTATTTTCTTTGTAGCAATTGTGAATGGGAGTTCACTCATGATTTGGCTCTCTGTCTGTTATTAGTGTATAGGAATACTTGTGATTTTTGCACATTGATTTTGTATCCTGAGACTCTGCTGAAGTTGCTTATCAGCTTAAGGAGATTTTGGGCTGAGACAGTGGGGTTTTCTAAATATACAATCATGTCATCTGCAAACAGGGACAATTTGACTTCCTCTTTTCCTAACTGAATGCCCTTTATTTCCTTCTCCTGCCTGATTGCCCTGGCCAGAACTTCCAACACTATGTTGAATAGGAGTGGTGAGAGAGGGCATCCCGTCTTGTGCCAGTTTTCAAAGGGAATGCTTCCAGTTTTTGCCCATTCAGTATGATATTGGCTGTGGGTTTGTCATAAATAGCTGTTATTATTTTGAGATACGTCCCATCAACTCCTAGTTTGTTGAGAGTTTTTAGCATGATGGGCTGTGTTGAATTTTGTTGAAGGCCTTTTCTGCATCTATTGAGATAATCGTGTGGTTTTTGTCTTTGGTTCTGTTTATATGATGGATTACGTTTATTGATTTGCGTATGTTGAACCAGCCTTGCATCCCGGGGTGAAGCCGACTTGATCGTGGTGGGTACGCTTTTTGATGTGCTGTTGGATTCGGTTTGCCAGTATTTTATTGAGGATTTTTGCACTGATGTTCATCAGGGATATTGGTCTAAAATTCTCTTTTCTTGTTGTGTCTGTGCCAGACTTTGGTATCAGGATGATGCTGACCTTATCAAATGAGTTAGGGAGGATTCCCTCTTTTTCTCTTGATTGGAATAGTTCCAGAAGGAATGGTACCAGCTCCTCTTTGTACCTCTGGTAGAGTTTGTCTGTGAATCCATCTGGTCCTGGACTTGTTTTTCTTGGTAGGCTATTAATTATTGCCTCAATTTCAGCGCCTGTTATTGGTCTATTCAGAGATTCAACTTCTTCCTGGTTTAGTCTTGGGAGGGTGTATGTGTCCAGGAATTTGTCCATTTCTTCTTGATTTTCTAGTTTATTTCCATAGAGGTGTTTATAGTATTCTCTGATGGTAGTTTGTATTTCTGTGGGATCAGTGGTGATATCCCCTTTATCATTTTTTATTGCGTCTATTTGATTGTTTTCTCTTTTCTTCTTTATTAGTCTTGCTAGCGGTCTATGAATTTTGTTGATATTTTCAAAAAACCAGCTCTTGGATTGATTGATTTTTTTTGAAGGGTTTTTTTTGTGTCTCTGTGTCTTTCAGTTCTGCTCTGATCTTAGTTATATCTTGCCCTCTGCTAGCTTCTGAATTTGTTTGCTCTTGCTTCTCTAGGTCTTTTAATTGTGATGTTAGGGTGTCAGTTTTGATCTTTCCTGCTTTCTCTTGTTGGCATTTAGTGGTATAAATTTCCCTCTACACACTGCTTTAAATGTGTCCCGGAGATTCTGGTATGTTGTGTCTTTGTTCTCATTGGTTTCAAAGAACATCTTTATTTCTGCCTTCATTTTGTTATGTACACAGTAGTCATTCAGTAGCAGGTTGCTCAGTTTCCATGTAGTTGATCGGTTTTGAATGAGTTTCTGAATCCTGAGTTCTAATTTGATTGCACTGTGGTCTGAGAGACAGTTTGTTGTGATTTCTGTTCTTTTACGTTTGCTGAGGGATGCTTTACTTCCAACTATGTGGTCAATTTTGGAATAAGCGTGTGGGATGCTGAGAAGAATGTATATTCTGTTGATTTCGGGTGGAGAGTTCTGTGGATGTCTATTAGGTCTGCTTGGTGCATAGCTGAGTTCAAGTCCTGGATATCCTTGTTGACCTTCTGTCTCGTAGATCTGTCTAATATTGACAGTGGGGTGTTAAAGTCTCCCATTATTATTGTGTGGGAGTCTAAGTCTCTTTGTAGGTCTCTAAGGACTTGCTTTATGAATCTGGGTGCTCCTGTATTGGGTGCATATATATTTAGGATAGTTAGCTCTTGTTGCATTTATCCCTTTACCATTACGTAATGGCCTTCTTTGTCTCTTTTGATCTTTGTTGGTTTAAAGTCTGTTTTAACAGAGACTCGGATTGCAACCCCTGCTTTTTTTTTGTTTTCCATCTGGTTGGTAGATCTTCCTCCATCCCTTTATTTTGAGCCTATGTGTGTCTTCGCACATGAGATGGGTCTCCTGAATACAGCACACTGATGGGTCTTGGCTCTTTATCCAATTTGCCAATCGGTGTCTTTTAATTGGGGCATTTAGCTCATTTTCATTTAAGGTTAATATTGTTATGTGTGAACTTGATCCTGTCATTGTGATGTTAGCTGGTTGTTTTTCCCATTAGTTGATGCAGTTTCTTTCTAGCAGCAATGGTTTTTATAATTTGGCACATTTTTGCAGTGGCTAGTAGTGGTTGTTCCTTTCCATGTTTAGTGCTTCCTTCAGGAGCTCTTGTAAGGCAGGCCTGGTGGTGACAGAATCTCTCAGCATTTCCTTGTGTGTGAATTAATTTATTTCTCCTTCACTTATGAAGCTTAGTTTGCCTGGATATGCAATTCTGGATTGAAAATTCTTTTCTTTAAGAATGTTGATTTTTAGCCCCCACTCTCTTCTGGTTTGTAGAGTTTCTACTGAGAGATCCGCTGTTAGTCTGATGGGCTTCCCTTTGTGGGTAACCCGACCTTTCTGTCTGGCTGCCCTTAACATTTTTTCCTTCATTTCAACCTTGGTGAATCTGACAATTATGTGTCTTGGAGTTACTCTTCTCGAGGAGTATCTTTGTGGCGTTCTCTGTATTTCGAGAACTTGAACGTTGGCTTGCCTTGCTAGGTTGGGGCAGTTTTCCTGGACAATATCCTGATGAGTATTTTCCACCTTGGTTCCATTCTCCCTGTCACTTTCAGGTACACCAATCAGTTGTAGATTTGGTCTTTTCACATAGTCCCATATTTCCTGGAGGCTTTGTTCGTTTCTTTTTACTCTTTTGTCTCTAAAGTTGACTTCTTGCTTCATTTCATTCATTTGATCTTCAATCACTGATACCCTTTCTTCCACTTGATTGAATCAGCTATTGAAGCTTGTGCATGCGTCACATGAACCACATTCTTGTGTCGTGGTTTTCAGCTCCATGAGGTCATTTATGGTCTTTTCTACGGTGTTTATCCTTGTTAGCCATTCGTCTAATCTTTTTTCAAGGTTTTTAGCTTCTTTGTGATGAGTTCGAAAATCCTCCTTTAGCTTGGAGAATTTTTTTTATTACTGATTGTCTGAAGTCTTCTTCTCTCAACTCGTGAACGTCATTCTCCATCCAGCTTTGTTCCATTGCTGACGAGGAGCTGCGTTCTTTTGGAGGAGAAGAGGTGCTCTGATTTTTAGAATTTTCAGCTTTTCTGCTCTGGTTTCTCCCCATCTTTGTGGTTTTATCTACCTTTGGTCTTTGATGATGGTGCCATACAGATGGGGTTTGGGTGTGGATGTCCTTTCTGTTTGTTACTTTTCTTTCTAACAGTCAGGACCCAGAGTTGCAGGTCTGTTGGAGTTTGCTGGAGGTCCACTCTACACCCTGTTTGCCTGGGTATCACCAGTGGAGGCTGCAGAACAACAAATATTGCAGAACAGCTAATGTTGCTGCCTGATCCTTCCTCTGGAAGCTTCGTCTCAGAGGGGCACCCAGCTGTATGAGTTGTCAGTTGGCTCCTACTGGGATGGTCTCCCAGTTAGGCTACTCGGGGGTCAGGGACCCACTTGAGGAGGTAGTCTGTCCGTTTTCAGGTCTCAAACTCCATGCCGGGAGAACCACTACTCTCTTCAAAGCTGTCAGATTGGGACGTTTAAGTCTGCAGAAGTTTCTGCTGCCTTTTGTTCAGCTATGCCCTGCCCCCAGAGGTGGAGTCTACAGAGGCAGGCAGGCCTCCTTGAGCTGCGATGAGTTCCACCCATTTTGAGCTTCTCAGCCGCTTTGTTTACCTACTCAAGCCTCAGCAATGGCGGACACGCATCTCCCAGCCTTGCTGCCACCTTGCAGTTTGATCTCAGACTGCTGTACTAGCAATGAGCAAGTCTCTGTGGGCATGAGACCCTCCAAGCCAGGTGCAGGATATAATCTCCTGGTGTGCCGTTTGCTGAGTCCGTTGGAAAAGCACAGTATTAGGGTGGGAGTGTCCCGATTTTGCAGATACTGTCATGGCCTCCATTGGCTCGGAAAGGGAATTCCCT
The DNA here is from genome assembly GCF_028885625.2 of Pongo pygmaeus. Taxonomy (NCBI): domain Eukaryota; kingdom Metazoa; phylum Chordata; class Mammalia; order Primates; family Hominidae; genus Pongo; species Pongo pygmaeus. The sequence continues at coordinate 157,864,220 of NC_072376.2, read as the reverse complement.
GACCCCTTGCACTTCCTGGATGAGGCGATGCCCCGCCCTGCTTTGGCTCACACTCTGTAGGTTGCACCCACTGTCCATCAAGCCCCATTGTGGTGAACCCGGTACCTCAGTTGGAAATGCAGAAATCACCCATCTTCTGCATTGCTCATGCTGTGACCTGTAGACTGGAGCTGTTCTTATTTGTCCATCTTGGGACCGGTGCCTCCCAGGAAATGTGTATTTTTATATCATCAGCATATAGCCACTTGAGGTACCAGAAGTGATGGACGTGGACAGTTATATACATTAAAGCGTGTATTGTGGGACTAATTTTAGGACAGAACTATGAGGAATGCAACATTTAAGGAACATACAGAGGAGTCTCTGCAGAGACAAGGGAGAAGTGAGAGAGGTGGGAGGAATACCTGAAGAAGGTGGAATCACAGAGGCAACAAAACAGGACATTTCAGTAGAGATTTTGCACCAAATACTGACAGAAAAAAGGCTAAGAAGGTTCAAACTGAAAAGGATCCCATGGATTTAGCAATAATGAAATTTATGTTATCTTACTATCTTACATTTCTGAGGAAAGTATAACAATTATACAGAAATAAAATTATCGTCATTTTATTTTTGACCTACAAAAATGACAATTTGATATGATTCATCCTAATAGATGGAGAAATAAAGGTTAGCTAGCAGAAGTAATTTGCTTCAATTCCTGATTAGAAGTGAAATTCAAATCTAGGTCTTCTTGTATCATCTGGTCTGATGTTCTTTCTGTTGCACTACATTCTTTTATTCATTGCTATTGTTCCTTTCTTATTCATTATTTGAAGACATGTATTCAGGAGACCCATATCTCATGCAATGACACCCATAGTCTGAAAGTAAAGGGATCTGCCTAGCAAATCCCTTTATGTTTGCCAAACAAATTCCCTTTATCTTTTCCACTTGATTGGCAGATTTTTCAGATAAAAAGTCCAGGTTGCTATAATTTCAGACAAAACAACCTTTAAAACAACAAAGATCACAAAAGACAAAAAAGGGCATTACATAATGGTAAAGAGCTCAATTCAAGAAGAGGAGCTAACTGCCCTAAATATATATGCACTCAACACAGAAGCACCCAAATTCATAAAGCAAGTTCTTAGAGACCTACAAAGAGACTTAGAAAACCCCACAATAATAGTGGGGAGACTTTAACACCACACTGTTAGTATTAGATCATCGAGGCAGAAAACTAACACAGATATTCAGGGTCTGAACTCAACACTTAACTAAATGGGCCTAACAGATATCTACAGAACTCTCTACCCCAAAACAGCAGAATATACATTTTTCTCATCTACATGTGGCACATACTATAAAATTAACCACACAATCAGGCATAAAACAATCCTAAGACATTCAAAACTGAAATTATACCACAATATATACTACAACGCAATAAAGATAGAAATAGGCTACAACGCAATAAAGATAGAAATCAATACTAAGAAAATCACTGAAAACCATGCAATTAAATGGAAATGAAACAACCTGCTTCTGAGTGACTTCTGGGTACACATGAAATTAAGGCAGAAATCAAGAAATTATTTGAAACTAATGAAAACAAAGATAAAATATACCAGAATCTCTGGGACACAGCCAAAGCAGTATTAAGATGGAAGTTTATAGCACTAAATGCCCACATCAAAAGGTAGAAAGATCTGAACTTAACAACCTACCATCATAACTAAAAGAACTGGGGAACCGAAAGCAAACCAACCCCAAGGCTAGCAGAAAACAAGTAACCAAAATCAGAGCTGAAGGAAATTGAGACATGAAAAACCATACAAAGGATCATTGAATCTAGGAGCTGGTTATTTGAAAGAATAAGATAGACTGCTAGCTAGACTAATAAAGAGAAAAAGAGAAAAGATCCAAAATACAGTCAGAAATGACAAGAGGGATGTAACCACTGACCTTACAGAAATCCAAAATCCCTGAGAGACTATTATGAACCCCTCTTTGCACATAAGCTAGAAAACCTAGAAGCAGATACATTCTTTTTAGCCAGGTATGGTGGTTCACGCCTGTAATCCCAGCTACACGGGAGACTGAGGTAGGAGGATGGCTAGAGCCTGAGAGGCAGAGTTTGCAGTGAGCCTTCAAAAAAAGAAAAGGAAAAAGAAATGGATACATTCTTGGAAATATAATCTCTGAAGATTGAACAAGGAAGAGATTGAATCCCTAAACAGATCAATAATGATTTCTGAAACTGAATCAGTAATAAAAAGCCTACCAACCAGGAAAAGCCCAGAACCACACATATCCATAGCCAAATTCTACTGGTTGTATAAGGAAGAGCTGGTTACTAATCCTACTGAAACTTTGAGGAAGGGGGACTCTTCCCTAATTCATTCTGTGAGGCCAACAGCATCCTGACACCAAAACCTGGCAGAGACACAACAACAACAAAAAAGAAAACTTCAGGCCAATATCCTTCATGAACATAGATGCAAAAATCTTCAACAAAATACTAGCAAACTGAATCCAGCAACACATCAAAAAGCTAATTCACCATCATCAAGTAGGCTTCATCCCTGGAATACAAAGTTGGTTCAACACATGCAAATCAATAAATATAATGTAATTCACCACATAAACAGAACTGAAAACAAAAAGCATGTGATCATTTCAATAGATGCAGAAAAGGCTTTTAATAAAATTCAACATCCTTTCATGATAAAAGTCCTCAACAAATCAAGCATTGAAGGAACATACTTCAAAATAATAGGAGACATCTTTGACAAACTCACAGTCAACATCATACTGAACGGGCAAAAGCTGGAAGCATTCCTCTTGAAAACTGAAACGAAACAAGGATGCCCTCACTCACCACTCCTATTCAGCATAATCCTGGAAGTTCTGGCCAGAGCAGTCAGGCAAGAGAAATAAATAAATGCATCCAAATAGGAAGATTGGAACTCAAACTAACATGTTTGCAGATGATATGATGCTAGACCTACAAAAACACCATAGTTATTCTGCCCCAAAGCTCCTTGATCTGATAAATGACTTCAACAAAGTTTCAGGATACAAAACCAATGTACAAAAATCAGTAGCATACCTATACTCCAACAACATCCAAGCTGAGAGTCACATCAAGAATGCAGTTGTATTCACAGTAGCCACAGAGAGAAAAACCTGCCTAGGAATACACATAACCAAGGAGGGGAAATAAGAATTACAAGACACTACTCAAAAAAAGAAAAAAAAAAATCAGAGATGATACAAACACATGAGAAAAACCTTCCAGGCTCATGGATAGGAAGACTCAATATTGTTAAAAAGCCATACTGCCCAAAGTTATTTACAGATTCAGTGCTATACCTATCAAATTACCAATGACATTGTTCACAGAATTGGAAAAACCTGTTTTGAAATTCATATGGAACCAAAAAAGAGCTTAAATAGCCAAGGTGATCTTACGCAAAAAGAACGAAGCTAGAAGCATCATATTACCTGACTTGAAACTGTAGTATAAGGCTACATTAACAAAACAGCATGATAGTGATACAAAAACAGACACATACACCAATGGAACAGAATAGAGAGCCAGAAATGATGCTGCACACCTACAACCATCTGATCTTCGACAAAGTTGACAAAAACAAGCAATGGAGGAAGGACTCCCTATTCAATAAATGGTGCTGGGATACCTGGCTAACCAAAGGCAGAAGATTGAAACTGGATCCTTTCCTTACACTGTATATAAAAATCAGTAACACTGCTGTTGGGAATGTAAACTAGTTCAGCCATTGTGGAAAGCAGTTTGGCAGTTTCTCAAAGAGATTAAAAATGGAATTACCATTTCACCCACAAATTCCATTATTCGGTATATACCCAAGGGAATATAAATCGTTCTACCATAAAGACATATGCACATGTATGTTCATTGCAGCTAATAGCAAAGACATGGAATCAACCTAAAAGCCCATCAGTAGTAGAGTAGATTTTTAAAATGTACGTATATCACATTTTGGAATTCCAAATTTCACATAATGGAATACTGTGCAGCCATAAAAGAGAATGAGATCATGCCCTTTACAGCAACATGGATGGAGCTGGATGCCAGTATCCTAAGCAAACCAACACAGGAACAGAAAACCATATACTGCATGATCTCACTTTTAAGTGGGAGCTAAACGTTGAATACACATGGACACAAAGAAGGGAACAGTAGTGGCTGGGACTTTCTTGAGGGTGGAAGATGGGAGGAGGGTGGGGATGGAAAACTACCTATTGGGTATTATGCCTATTACCTAGGTGACTAAATAATCTTTATACCAAATCCTCATGATATGCAATTTACCTTTATAATAAACCTGCACATGTGCCTCTGAACCTAAAATAAAAGAAAAAGATATTTAGCCTTTTACAACAAAAATAAAGAATATTATATATATATAATTTTGTAAGTTTTAAAAATTTTTATTATGTACCTATGTATGTAACTTTTTAATGATAGTTAAATATAATTAATCTGGAAATAGTTTTACTTTTTTCAGGCCAAAGATTTTCTGTAATTTCTTCTTAAAATGTGTTTACTATCTTGGGCTTTTGATAAAATTATTCTTTTTAATTGACATTGACTTCAAATTTATTCAGAATTGTCATGCAGATTAGTAGAACGCTCTATCTAGTTGTTCTTTTGTTATGCATCTTTTTTAAAAAATAAGTTACTTTAAGACTAGTTAAGCTATATAATCTTAACTCTCCAGGAACAACTTCTGGAGCAGTTTCTCTGTATAGAAACTTTTCTGATTTTCTAGTCCAAAATGAATGATTTGACCATGTGTAGCAGGGGGACTGATTTTGACTATCAAAGTCATCTTCTTAGGTGGTCGCCTTCTTCACTAGGGCAGAAGAGCTTGCTTTCCATAGTGAGCCTTTTGAGTTGGAGTCTGTCTTTCTTCTTAAGCTGCTTTTGTGGTAGCTGCTTCCTTTTAACACATTTGGAACTTCTGAAGTTTCTTTTGGATCATATTAGACCTTTTTTCTCCAGAACTAGGTCATCATTAATGTTAACTTGTTCAGTTTCTTTCTAAGTGAAAGGATGGTTAAAATTCTAGAATCTGCTGCTTCATGTGTTGACAGTTCTCGTAGTAAGATTCTATAGAATTTCATTAAGTCACAGATATGGTTAGTAAAGGAGAAGTAGTGAGAGTAGGGAGAAAAGAGCAACTACTGAAGCAACTATCAAGTAGTTTTTCCTTCCTTCATTTATTTTCCATGGCAGTAGGAAGACATGTAAACAGTTTTGTACTTAATATTTGACATGTTTTTTATTGATGAATTACTTCCTTTTTTTTAATGTAAGCTTTGTTTATGCTTCAGTTAATACTGTAAATCAGTGCATGCCTAGCGGGTTACATCTGCTCTTAAGTAAGTCATAACCAGAGTAGATAGTGACTTAAAGGGTGCTAATAGGAAGCAGAAGATCCAGAAGCCAGACTGAGAGATGTCGATGTCTTCATAGAGAAACTCTAATGGATCCTATTTACACCATTGTAGGTTTCATACCATAGCAGCTGATATCAAGGAAAGAATATTGAGTGATGGAAAAGGTGGTGGGTGGTTCCTATTCAGAAGTGACCTGGTAGTCTTTGGGTTGGCAGTAGTGCTGATTTTGTTCTCCTAATGTTAGTACAATAGTATTTAATCTTACAGTATTTAAGAACTATACATCTTCAAAACTCTTTTCATTATGTAAAACTTTAACTCTCTACCATGTAAACAATAATTTTCAATTTCTCTTTCCCCTTGGCAACCACTATTCTACTTTCTGTGTCTATGATTTTTGACTACTCTTCAAGTACCTCATCTAAGCAAAATCATGCAGTATTTGTCTTTTTGTGGCTGGTGTATTTCACTTAGAATAATGTCCTCAAGGTTGATCCATGTTGTAGCACATGTCAGAATTAATTTCTTTCCTTTTTCTTTTCTTTTCTTTTTTTCTTTTCTTTTCTTTTCTTTTCTTTTCTTTTCTTTCTTTCTTTCCCTCCCTCCCTCCCTCCCTCACTCCCTCCTTCCCTCCCTCCCTCCCTCCTTCCTTCTTTCTTTCTTTCATTCATTTATTATACTTTAAGTTCTAGGGTACATGTATACAATGTGCAGGTTTGTTACATAGGTATACATTTACCATGTTGGTTTGCTGCACCCATTAACTCATCATTTTTATTAGGTATTTCTCCTAATGCTATCCCTCCCCCTGACATCCACCCTACAACAGGCCCCGGGGTGGGCCCTGTGTCCAAGTGTTCTTATTGTTCAATTCCCATTTATGAGTGAGAACATGCGGTGCTTGGTTTTCTGTCCTTGCGGTAGTTGGCTTAGAATGATGGTTTCCAGCTTCATCCATGTCCCTGCAAAGGACATGAACTCATCCTTTTTTAAGGCTGCATAGTATTCCATGGTGTATATGTGCCACATTTTCTTAATCCAGTCTATCACTGATGGACAGTTGGGTTGGTTCCAAGTCTTTGCTATTGTGAATAGTGCCACAATAAACGTGTGCATGTGTCTTTATAGTAGCATGATTTATAATCCTTTGGGTATATACCCAGTAATGGGAATGCTGGGTCAAATAGTATTTCTAGTTCTAGATCTCTGAGCAATCGCCACACTGTCTTTCACAATGGTTGAACTAGTTTACACTCCCACCAACAGTGGAAAAGTGTTCCTATTTCTCCACCTCCTCTCCAGCACCTGTTGTTTCCTTTAATGATCGTCATTCTAACTAATGTGAGATGGTATCTCTTTGTGGTTTTGATTTGCATTTCTCTGATGACCAGTGATGATGAGCATGTTTTAATATGTCTGTTGGCTATATACATGTCTTCTTTTGAGAAGTGTCTGTTCATATCCTTTGCCCACTTTTTGATGGTTTTTTTTTTTTCTTGTAAATTTGTTTAAGTTCTTTTTAGATTCTGGATATTAGCCCTCTGTCAGATGGGTAGATTGCTTTTCTCTCATTCTTTAGGTTGCCTTTTTTGCCTTTTCACTCCAGTGGTAGTTTCTTTTGCCGTGCAGAAGCTCTTTAGTTTAATTAGATCTCATTTGTCAATTTTGGCTTTTGTTGCCACTGCTTTTGGTGTTTTAGACATAAAGTTCTTGGCCATGCCTATGTTCTGAATGGTATTGCCTGGGTTTTCTTCTAGGGTTTTTATGGTTTTAGGTCAAACATTTAAGTCTTTAATCCATCTTGAATTAATTTTTGTATAAGGTGTAAGGAAGGGATCCAGTTTCAGCTTTCTACATAGGGCTAGCCAGTTTTCCCAGCACCATTTATTAAATAGGGAATCCTTTCCCCATTGCTTGTTTTTGTCAGGTTTGTCAAAATCAGATGGTTGTAGATATGTGGTGTTATTTCTGAGGCCTCTGTTCTGTTCCATTGGTCTATATCTCTGTTTTGATATCAGTACCATGCTGTTTTGGTTACTGTAGCCTTGTGGTATAGTTAGAAGTGAGGTAGCATGATGCCTCCAGCTTTGTTCTTTTTGCTTAGGATTGTCTTGGCAATGTGAGCTCTTTTTTGGTTCCATATGAACTTTAAAGTAGTTTTTTCCAATTCTGTGAAGAAAGTCATTGGTAGCTTGATGAGGATAGCATTGAATCTATAAATTACCTTGGGCAGTATGGCCATTTTCACGATACTGATTCTTCCTCTCCATGAGCATGGAATGTTCTTCTATTTGTTTGTGTCCTCTTTCATTTCATTGAGCAGTGGTTTGTAGTTCTCCTTGAAGAGGTCCTTCACATCCCTTGTAAGTTGTATTCCTAGGTATTTTATTCTCTTTATAGCAATTGTGAATGGGAGTTCACTCATGATTTGGCTCTCTGTTTGTCTGTTACTGGTGTAGAGGAACGCTTGTGATTTTTGCACATTGATGCTGTATCCTGAAACTTTGCTGATGTTGCTTATCATCTTAAGGAGATTTTGGGCTGAGACAGTGGGGTTTTCTAAATACACAATCATGTCATCTGCAAACAGGGACAATTTGACTTCCTCTTTTCCTAATTGAATACCCTTTATTTCTTTCTCTTCCTGATTGCCCTGGCCAGAACTTCCGACACTATGTTGAATAGGAGTGGTGAGAGAGGTCATTCCTGTGTTGTGTCAGCTTTCAAAGGGAATGCTTCCAGTTTTTGCCCATTTAGTATGATATTGACTGTGGGTTTGTCATAGATAGCTCTTACTATTTTGAGATACATTCCATCAATCCTAGTTTAATGAGAGTTTTTTGCATGAAGGGCTGTGTTGAATTTTTTTGAAGGCCTTTTCTGCATCTACTGAGATAATCATGTGGTTTTTGTCTTTGGTTCTGTGTATGTGATGGATTATGTTTATTGATTTGCATATGTTGAACCAGCCCTGCATCCCGGGGATGAAGCCAGCGTGATCGTGGTGGATTAGGTTTTTGATGTGCTGATGGATTTGGTTTGCCAGTATTTTATTGAGGATTTTTGCACTGATGTTCATCAGTGATATTGGTCTAAAATTCTCTTTTCTTGTTGTGTCTCTGCTAGGCTTTGGTATCAGGATGATGCTGACCTTATCGAATGAGTTAGGGAGGATTCCCTCTTTTTCTATTGATTGGAATAGTTCCAGAAGGAATGGTACCAGCTCCTCTTTGTACCTCTGGTGGAATTTGTCTGTGAATCCGTCTGGTCCCGGACTTCTTTTAGTTGGTAGGCTATTAATTATTGCCCCAATTTCAGAGCCTGTTATTGGTCTATTCAGAGATTCAAGTTCTTCCTGGTTTAGTCTTGGGAGGGTGTATGTGTCCAGGAATTTATCCATTTCTTCTAGGTTTTCTAGTTTATTTACTTATAGGTGTTTATAGTGTTCTCTGATGGTAGTTTGTATTTCTGTGGGATTGGTGGTGATATCTCCTTTATCATTTTTTATTGCGTCTATTTGAGTCTTTTTTCTTCTTTATTAGTCTTGCTAGTGGCCTATCAATTTTGTTGATCATTTCAAAAAACCAGCTCCTGGATTCACTAATTTTTTTGAAGGGTTTTTTTGTGTCTCTATGTCCTTCAGTTCTGCTCTGATTTTAGTTATTTCTTGCCTTCTGCTAGCTTTTGAATTTGTTTGCTTTTGCCTCTCTAGTTCTTTTAATTGTGATGTTAGGGTGTCAATTTTGATCTTTGCTGCTTTCTCCAGTGGGCAGTTAGTGCTATAAATTTCCCTCAACACACTGCTTTAGATGTGTCCCAGAGATTCTGGTATGTTGTGTCTTTGTTCTCATTGGTTTCTAAGAACATCTTTATTTCTGCCTTCATTTCGTTATGTACCCAGTAGTCATTCAGTAGCAGGTTTTTCAGTTTCCGTGTAGTGCAGTTTTGAATGAGTTTCTTAATCCTGAGTTCTAATTTGATTGCACTGTTGTTTGAGAGGCAGTTCGTTGTGATTTCTGTTCTTTTATATTTGCTGAGGAGTGCTTTACTTCAACAGTGTTGTCTATTTTGGAATAAGTGAGACGTGGTGCTGAGAAGAATGTGTATTCTGTTGATTTGGGGTGGAGAGTTCTGTAGATGTCTATTAAGTCTTCTTGATCCAGAGCTGAGTTCAAGTTCTGGATATCCTTGTTAATTTTCTGTCTTATTAATCTGTCTAATATTGACAGTGTGGTGTTAAAGTCTCCCATTATTATTGTGTGGGAGTCCGAGTCTCTTTGTAGGTCTGTAAGTCTTTGCTTTATGAATCTGGGTGCTCCTGTATTGGGTGCATATATATTTAGGATAGTTAGCTTTTCTTTTTGCATTGACCCCTTTACCAGTATATAATGCCCTTCTTTGCCTTTTTTGATCTTTGTTGGTTTAAAGTCTGTTTTATCAGAGACTAGGATTGGAACCATTGCTTTTTTTTGGGGTGGGGGTTGGTAAATATTCCTCCATCTCTTTATATTGAGCCTGTGTGTGTCTTTGCATATGAAATGGGTCTCCTGAATACAGCACACAAATGAGTCTTGACTCTTTATCCAATTTTGCAGTCTGTGTCTTTTAATTGGGGCATTTAGCCTATTTACATTTAAGGTTAATATTGTTATGTGTGAATTCGATCTTGTCATTATAATGTTAGCTGGTTATTTTTGCCATTAGTTGATGCAGTTTCTTCCTAGCATTGATGATCTTTACAATTCGGCATGTTTTTGCAGTGGCTGGTACTGGTTGTTCCTTTTCATGTTCAGTGCTTCCTTCAGGAGCTCTTGTAAGGCAGGCCTCGTGGTGACAAAATCTCTCAGCATTTGTTTGTCAGTAAAGGATTTTTATTTCTCCTTCACTTATGAAGCTTAGTTTTGCTGGATATGCAATTCTGGGTTGAAAATTCTTTTCTTTAAGAATGTTGAATATTGCCCCCCACTCTCTTCTGGCTTGTAGAGTTTCTGCCTTGAGTTCCACTGTTAGTTTGATGGGCTTCTCTTTGTGGGTAACCTGACCTTTCATTCTGGCTGCCCTTAACATTCTTTCCTTCATTTCAGACTGGTGAATCTGACAATTATGGGTCTTGGGGTTTCTCTTCTTGAGGAGTATCTATGTTGTGGTCTCTGTATTTTCTGAAATTGAACGTTGGCCTACCTTGCTAGGTTGGGGAGTTTCTCCTGGATAATATCCTGAAGAGTGTTTTCCACCTAGGTTCCATTCTTCCTGTCACCTTCAGGTACACCACTCAAATGTAGATTTGGTCTTTTCACATAGTCCCATATTTCTTGGAGGCTTTGTTTGTTTCTTTTTACTTTTTTTTTCTCTAAACTTCTTTTCTCACTTCATTTCATTCATTTGATCTTCAATCACTGATATCCTTTCTTCTACTTGATCGAATTGGCTATTGAAGTTTGTGCATGCTTCACGTAGTTCTCCTGACATGGTTTTCAGCTCCATCAGGTCATTTAAGGTCTTCTCTACACTGTTTATTCTAGTTAGCCATTCATCTAATCTTTTTTCAAGGTTTTTAGCTCCCTTGCAATGGGTTCGAACATCCTCCTTTAGCTTGAAGAAGTTTGTTATTACTGACCTTCTGAAGCCTACTTCTGTCAGCTTGTCAAAGTCATTGTCTGTCCAGCTTTGTTCTGTTGCTAGCAAGGAGCTGCGATCCTTTGGAGGAGAAGAGGCGCTCTGGTTTTTAGAATTTTCAGCTTTTCTGCTCTGGTTTCTCCCCATCTTTGTGGTTTTATCTGCCTTTGTTCTTGCTTCATGAGCTACAGATGGGGTTTTGGTGTGGATGTCCTTTTTGTTAATGTTGATGCTATTCCTTTCTGTTTGTTAGTTTTCCTCCTAAGAGTCAGGTCCCTCAGTTGCAGGTCTGTTGGAGTTTGCTGGAGGTCCACTCCAGATCCTGTTTGCCTGGGTATTACCAGTGGAGTCTGCAGAACAGCAAATATTGCTGCCCAGTCCTTCCTCTGGAAGCTTCATCCCAGAGGGGCACCCACCTGTATGAGGTGTCAGTCAGCCCCTACCTGGAGGTGTCTCCAAGTTAGGCTACTCGGGGGTCTGGGACCCGCTTGAGGAGGCAGTCTGTCTGTTCTCTGACCTCAAACACTGAGCTGGGAGAACCCCTGCTCTCTTCAGAACTGTCAGACAGGGAGTTTTAAGTCTGCAGAAGTTTCTGCTGCCTTTTGTTCAGCTATGCCCTGTCCCCAGAGGTGGAGCTTACAGAGGCAGCAGGCCTTGCTGAGCTGCCGTTGGCTCTGCCCAGTTTGAGCTTCCCCAGCCGGACCCACCGATCCGGGCATGGGATATTATTTCCTGGTGTATTGTTTGCTAAGACCATTGGAAAAGTGCAGTATTTGGGTGGGAGTTTCCTCTTTTTCCAGGTACCATCTGTCATGGCTTCCCTTGGCAGGAAAGGGAAATCCCTCGACCCCTTGTGCTTCCTGGGTGAGGCGATGCCCCGCTGTGCTTCGGCTCACCTTCCGTGGACTATACCCACTGTCCAACCAGTCCCAATGAGATGAACCAGATACCTCAGTTGGAAATATGGAAATCACCTGTCTTCTGCGCTGATCACGCTGGGAGCTGCAGGCCGGAGCTGTTCCTATTTGGTCATTTTGGAACGGACGCAATTACCTCAGAATTTCTTTCTTTTTAAGGCTAATACTTCATTGTATGTTTATACCACATTTTGCTTATCCATTCATCCATCAGTGGATGCTTGGGTTGCTTCCATGTTCTAACTATTATGAACAATGCTGCTATGAAAGTGGTCTGCAGATATCTCTTTGAGACCCTGTTTTCAGTTCTTTATATGCCCAGAAGTGGCATTTCTAGAAATATGACAATTCTGTTTTGTTTTTTTTTTTTGTTTTTTTTTTTTGAGACAGAGTTTTGCTTTGTTGGCTGGGGTGGAGTGCAGTGGCGCGATCTCTGCTCACTGCAACCTCCACCTTTCGGGTTCAAGCAATTCTACTACCTCAGCCTCCCAAGTAGCTGGGATTATAGGTGCCCACCACCACGCCTGGCAAATTTTTATGTTTTTAGTAGAGATGCGGTTCCGCCATGTTGCCCAGGCTGGCTTTGAACTCCCAACCTCTGACAATCCACCCACCTCAGCCTCCCAAAGTGCTGGGATTGCAGGCATGAGCCACCGTGTCCAGCCAATATATGACAATTCTATTTCTATTTTATTATTTGTAAATTGAAAGTTTCCTCACAATTTTAATGTCTTTATTGTACATATATGTTTAAAATATTGTTTGTCTCCTTAGAGCGTTTTCTTCCTGAGCCTTATAGAGATATAATTGACATTTAAGATTGTATTCATTTAAGGTATACAATATGATGTTTTGATATACACATATATTGTGAAATGATTACCACAATCAAGTTAGTTATCATATCTGTTTCCATCACCTCACATAGTAACCTTAAATGAGAACATTTAAGATCTACTCTCTTAGCAAGTTTCAAGTATCCAATACACTATTAACTATAGTCACTATGCTATATATTAAATCCCCAGAATTTATTCATCTTATAACTGAAAATTTGTACACTTTTACCAGTATCTCCTTATTCAACTACCTCTCCAGCTCCTGGCAGCTACAGTTCTACTCTCTGTTTCTATGAGTTTGACTTTTTTAGATTCCACCTTTGTCCAACATATTGCACTTAGTGTAATGCCCTCAAGATTGATCTGCGTTGCTGCAAATTTATAATTTCATGTTTAATTTTTTGAGGAACCACCATACTGTTTTCTTAGGGGCTGTACTGTTTTACATTCCTACCAACAGTGCATGAGGGTTTCAGTATCTTCACATCCTTTCCAAATCTTGTATTTTTTCTTTTTTTGATAGCCATCCTAATGTGTGTTAGGTGATATCTCATAGTTTTCTTTTGCATTTCCCTAATGATTAGTAATATTGAGCATCATTTCATGTGCTTATTGGCCATTTGTCTAACTTTCTGGAAAAATTTCTGTTCAAGTCCTTTGCCCATTTTTGATTCAGATTTTTTGTTTTGTTGTTGAGTTGTAGGAGTTCTCTTATATTTTAGATATCAACTCCTTATTAGAGATATGATTTGCAGATATTTCCTTTCATTCTGTGAAAGTGTCTTTCGATGCACAAATTTTTACAGTTTTTAAGTCCACTTGGTCTATTTTTAATTTCATTGCTTGTGCTTTTGGTGTCATATCGAAAAAATTATTGTTAAATTGAATACCGTGAAGCTTCTGCCTGTGTTTTCTTTTAAGAATTTTATAGTGTTAGGTCTTAAATTTAGGTCTTTGATCCATTTTGGGTTAATTTTTGTATATGGTGTCAGATAAGGGTCCAACTTAATTATTTTGCATATGGATATCTTGTTTTTCCAGCACAATATGTTAAAGAAACTGTCCTTTTCCATTGAATGGCTTTGGAACCCTTGTCAGAAATCATTTGGCTGTATATATGAGAGTTACTTCTGGTCTTTCTATTCTGTTCTCTGGGTTCATGTCTGCCTTTATGCTAGTAGCACACTGTTTTGGTTACTTTAGCATTATAGAAAGTTTCAAAATAATAAAGTATGAGTCTTCCAGCTTTGTTCATCTTTATCAAGATTGTTTTTGCTATTTGGGGTCCCTTAATCTATGAATTTTAGAATAGGTTTTTCTGTTTCTGCAAAAAAGTAATTTAAATTTTGATAGCGATTGCATTGAATCTATAGATTGGGATACAAGGTGGATGTATTTTTAAGCATAGAATTTCAGGTATCTTATCTAGCTTATCATTAATAAGGCTTAACTTGATTAGCCTTTAAACTTACTTATCTTTACTGAGTTACCAGTGATGTTCTGTATCGTTTACAATCTTCTATTCTCTTTAGTAAACCATGCCACATATTTGTGTGCAAAACTATATATTAAAATATTAAGTAAAATTTTTAAGGCCTGAAAATTTAAAATATAAATAGGCTTATTCAAGCACATCTTAAATAAAATCTGTATTACAATAATTACCTTCTTTATATCAAGTAGTTCTTAGAGGGAATTTATTTGGCAAGGTTTGGGTTACTGGTTACTTTGACAAGATTGATTTCAGTGTTGGGGACAAAATTCAGATTGGAAGAGCAGGTGTAAAAATGAAGACATTAACTACAGCTTTTCAGCTGGGTGTAGTGGCTCACATTTGTAATTCTAGCACTCTGGGAGGGCAAGGTGGAAGAATTGCTTGAGCCCAAGAGTTTGATGCTGCAGTGAGCTGTGATCATGCCACTGCGCTCCAGCCTGAATGACAGAGTGAGACCCTGTCTCTAAAAATAAAAAATAAAATTGATTACAATTTTTCAAGGAGTTCTGCTGTGAAGTGGAACAGAGAATTAGGGCAATAGTGGAATAGCATGTAGGATTGAGAAAGGGTTTTAGTTTTCATTTTTAAGATGACAAATATTGCAGCGTGTTTGTATGTTGATGACAGTGATCCAGTGGAGAAGAGAAAATTCCTTAGAGAATGCTTATTGTGGGAATAGAGTCTTTGGCTGGGAAGGAAAGGATGGGATTTATTGAGTAAATGGTCGGTCTGACCTCAATAAGGTAGAGGGACAGCTTAACTTTATAACAGCATATGAGATGATGATATTCTTTTTCTAGTTGATCATGTTTTCTTAGTGAAATAAAATGCTGCCAACTTAGAGATTAGAATAGTTATTAGGATTTGAGGAGAAGCTCAAAAATAGCTATCCCGGAGACAGTGGGTAAGCAAATTTTTTAAGGGAATATAGTAGGAATTTTGTATAGTGCTAAATATGCACTTGAAATTAGTTGTCTTGGATCTAAAGTGAGACCAGTCAGTATAGTTATATTTCTTTTAGTCTAAGTCCCCTTTGTCTATTTTTGTTTTTATTGTGTTTCCTTTTGAGGACTTAGTCATACATTCTTGGCCTAGGCCAATGTCCAGAAGAGTTTTTCCTAGATTTTATTATAGAATTTTTGTAGTTTAAGGTCTTACATTTAAGTCTCTAATCTTTATTCAGTTAATTTTTGTATATGGTGAGAGATATGGGTTTAGTTTTATGATTCTGCATATAGCTCTCCAATTTTCCCAGCACTGTTTATTCAATAGGGTGCCCATTTCCCAATTTATGTTTTTGTATGCTTTGTCAAAGATCAACTGGGTGTAGGTATGTGGCTTTATTTCTGGGTTCTCTATTCTGTTCCATTGATCTATGTGTCTTTTTTTTTTTTTTTTGAGATGGAGTCTCACCGTGTCACCCAGGCTGGAGTGCAATGGCACCATCTCAGCTCACTGCAATCTCAGCGCACTGTAACCTCCACCTCCTGGGTTGAAGCAATTCTCCTGCCTAAGCCTCCCGAGTAGCTGGGATTATAGGTGTGTGCCACCATGCCCAGCTAATTTTTTTGTATCTTTAGTAGAGACGGGGTTTCACCATGTTGGCCAGGCTGGACTTGAACTCCTGACCTTGTGATCCGCCCGCCTCAGCCTCCCAAAGTGCTGGGATTACAGGCATGTACCACTGTTCCTGGCCTATGTGTCTATTTTTATACTAGTACCATGCTGTTTTCGTTACTATAGCTTTATAGTGTAATTTAAAGTCAAGTAATTTGATACCTCCAACTTTATTCTGTTTTCTTAAGATTGCTTTGGCTATTTGGGGCCTTTTTTGGTTCTATATGAATTTTAGGATTTTTTTTTTTAATTCTGGGGAAAATAATGTTGGTAATTTCATAGGGATTGCATTGAATCTGTAGATTGTCTTGGGCAATGTCATCATTTTAACAATGTTGATTCTTCCAATTTAGAAGCTTGGGATGTTTTTCCATTTGTTTATGTTATCTGTGATTTCTTTCATCAGTGTTCTGTAATTTTCATTATAGAGATTGTTTACCTCCTTGGTTCAGTATATTTCTAAGTTTTTTTTTTTTTTTTGGTAGCTATTGTAAATGAGATTGCCTTCTTGATTTGCTCCTTGGCTAGATCATTATTGTTATATGAAAATGCTACTGATTTCTCTATATTAATTTTGTATCTTAAAACTTTTCTGAATTCATTTGTCAAATCCAAGAGTCTTTTGTTGGAGTCTTTAGGGTTTTCTAGATAGAAGATCACATCATTAGTGAAAAA
Organism: Pongo pygmaeus; assembly: GCF_028885625.2. Lineage (NCBI taxonomy): Eukaryota > Metazoa > Chordata > Mammalia > Primates > Hominidae > Pongo > Pongo pygmaeus. The sequence continues at coordinate 157,847,631 of NC_072376.2, read as the reverse complement.
GGATAATTTGACTTTCTCTTTTCCAAGTTGGATGCTGGTTTTTTTTTTTTTTTTTTTTTTTTTTCTTTTTTTAAAATTTTTAAATTATACTTTAAGTTCTAGGGTACATGTGCACAATGTGCAGGTTTGTTACATATGTACACATGTGCCATGTTGGTGTGCTGCACCCATTAACTTGTCATTTACATTAGGTATATTTCCTAATGCTATCCCTCCCCCAGCCCCCTACCCCACGACAGGCCCTGGTGTGTGATGTTCCCCACCCTGTGTCCAAGTGTTCTCATTGTTCAGTTCCCATCTATGAGTGAGAACATGTGGTGTTTGGTTTTATGTCCTTGTGATAGTTTGCTGAGAATGATGGTTTCCAGCCTCATCCATGTCCCTACAAAGGACATGAACTCATCCTTTTTTATGTCTGCATAGTATTCCATGGTGTATATGTGCCACATTTTCTTAATGCAGTCTATCATTGATGAACATTTGAGTTGGTCCCAAGTCTTTGCTATTGTGAATAGTGCCGCAATAAACATACGTGTGCATGTGTCTTTAAAGCAGCATAATTGATAATGCTTTGGGTATATACCCAGTAATGGGATGAATGGGTCAAATGGTATTTCTAGTTCTGGATCTTTGAGGAATCGCCACACCGTCTTCTGCAATGGTTGAACTAGTTTACAGTCCCACCAACAGTGTAAAAGTGTTCCTATTTCTCCACATCCTCTCCAGCACGTGTTGTTTCCTGACTTTTTAATGATTGTCATTCTAACTGATGTGAGATGGTATCTCATTGTGGTTTTGATTTGCATTTCTCTGATGGCCAGTGATGATGAGCATGTTTTAATGTGTTTGTTAGCTGCATAAATGTCTTCTTTTGAGAAGTGTCTGTTCATATCCCTTTGCCCACTTTTTGACAGGGTCATTTGATTTTTTCTTGTAAATTTGTTTAAGTTCTTTGTAGATTCTGGATATTGCCCTTTGTCAGATGGGTAGATTGCAAAAATTTTCTCCCGTTCTGTAGGTTGCCTGTTCACTCTGATGGTAGTTTCTTTTGGTGTGCAGAAGCTCTTTAGTTTAATTAGATCCCATTTGTCAATTTTGGCTTTTGTTGCCATTGCTTTTGGTGTTTTAGTCATGAAGTCCTTGGCCATGCCTGTGTCCTGAATGGTATTGCCTGGGTTTTCTTCTAGGGTTTTTATGGTTTTAGGTCAAACATTTAAGTCTTTAATCCATTTTGAATTAATTTTTGTATAAGGTGTAAGGAAGGGATCCAGTTTCAGCTTTCTACATAGGGCTAGCCAGTTTTCCCAGCACCATTTATTAAATAGGGAATCCTTTCCGCATTTCTTGTTTTTGTCAGGTTTGTCAAAATCAGATGGTTGTCGATGCGTGGTGTTATTTCTGAGGCCTCTGTTCTGTTCCATTGGTCTATATCTCTGTTTTGGTATCAGTACCATGCTGTTTTGGTTACTGTAGCCTTGTAGTATAGTTAGAAGTGAGGTAGCATGATGCCTCCAGCTTTGTTCTTTTTGCTTAGGATTGTCTTGGCAATGTGAGCTCTTTTTTGGTTCCATATGAAGAAAGTCATTGGTAGCTTGATGGAGATGACATTGAATCTATAAATTACCTTGGTCAGTATGGCCATTTTCACAATACTGATTCTTCCTATCCATGAGCATGGAATGTTCTTCTATTTGTTTGTGTCCTCTTTTATTTCATTGAGCAGTGGTTTGTAGTTCTCCTTGAAGAGGTCCTTCACATCCCTTGTAAGTTGGATTCCTAGGTATTTTATTCTCTTTGAAGCAATTGTGAATGGGACTTCACTCATGATTTGGCTCTCTATTTGTCTGTTATTGGTGTAGAGAAATGCTTGTGATTTTTGCACATTGATTTTGTATCCTGAGACTGCTGAAGTTGCTTATCAGCTTAAGGAGATTTTGGGCTGAGACAATGGGGTTTTCTAAATATACAGTTATGTCATCTGCAAGCAGGGACAATTTGACTTCTTCTTTTCATAATTGAATACCCTTTATTTCTTTCTCCTGCCTGATTGCCCTGGCCAGAACTTCCAACACTATGTTGAATAGGAGTGGTGAGAGAGGGCATCCCTGTCTTGTGCCAGTTTTCAAAGGGAATGCTTCCAGTTTTTGCCCATTCAGTATGATATTGGCTGTGGGTTTGTCATAAATAGCTCTTACTATTTTGAGATATATCCCATTGATACCTAGTTTATTGAGAGTTTTTAGCATGAAGGTCTGTTGAATTTTGTTGAAGGCCTCTTCTGCATCTATTGAGATAATCATGTGGTTTTTGTCTTTGGTTCTGTTTATATGATGGATCAAATTTATTGATTTTCATATGTTGAACCAGCCTTGCATCCCAGGGGTGAAGCTGACTTGATCGTGGTGGATAAGCTTTTTGATGTACTGATGGATTTGGTTTGCCAGTATTTTATTGAGGATTTTTGCACCAATGTTCATCAGGATTATTGGTCTAAAATTCTGTTTTCTTGTTGTGTCTCTGCCAGGCTTTGGTATCAGGATGATGCTGCCCTCATAAAATGAGTTAGGGAGGATTCCCTCTTTTTCTCTTGATTGGAATAGTTTCAGAAGGAATGGTACCAGCTCCTCTTCGTACCTCTGGTAGAATTCGTCTGTGAATCCATCTGGTCCTAGACTTTTTTTGGTTGGTAAGCTATTAATTATTGCCTCAATTTCAGAGCCTGTTATTTGTCTATTCAGGGATTCAACTTCTTCCTGGCTTAGTCTTGGGAGGGTGTATTTGTCCAGGAATTTATCCATTTCTTGTAGATTTTCTAGTTTATTTGCATAGAGGTTTTTATAGTATTCTCTGGTGGTAGTTTGTATTTCTGTTGGATCAGTGATGATATCCCCTTTATCATTTTTTATTGCATCTATTTGATTCTTTTCTCTTTTCTTCTTTATTAGTCTTGCTAGCGGCCTATCAATTTTGTTGATCTTTTAAAAAAACCAGCTCCTGTATTCATTGATTTTTTTGAAGGTTTTTGTGTCTCTATCTCCTTCAGTCCTGCTCTGATCTTAGTTATTTTTTGCCTTCTGCTGGCTTTTGAATGTGTTTGCTCTTGCTTCTCTAGTTCTTTTAATTGTGATGCTAGTGTGTCAATTTTAGATCTCTCCTGCTTTCTCTTGTGGGCATTTAGTGCGATAAATTTCCCTCGACACACTGCTTTAAATGTGTCCCAGAGATTCTGGTATGTTGTGTCTTTGTTCTCATTAGTTTCAAAGAACATCTTTATTTCTGCCTTCATTTTGTTATGTAGCCAGTAGTCATTCAGGAGCAGGTTGTTCAGTTTCCATGTGGTTGAGCTGTGTTGAGTGAGTTTCTTAATCCTGAGTTTTAATTTTATTGCACTGTGGTCTGAGAGACAGTTTGTGAATTTGATTGCACTGTGGTCTGAAAGACAGTTTGTGATAATTTCTGTTCTTTTATATTTGCTGAGGAGTGCGTTACTTCCAACTATGTGGTCAATTTTGGAATAAGTGTGATGTGGTGCTGATAAGTATGTATGTTCTGTTTATTTGGGGTGGAGAGTTCTGTGGATGTCTATTAGGTCTGCTTGGTGCAGAGCTGAGTTCAAGTCCTGGATATGCTTGTTAACCTTCTGTCTCATTGATCTGTCTAATGTTGACAGTGGGGTGTTAAAATCTCCTACTATTATTGTGTGGGAGTCTAAGTCTCTTTGTAGGTCTCTAAGGACTTGCTTTATGAATCTGGGTGCTCCTGTAGTGGGTGCATGTATATTTAGGATAGTTAGCTCTTCTTGTTGAATTGATCCCTTTGCCATTATGTAATGGCCTTCTTTGTCTCTTTTGATCTTTGTTGGTTTAAAGTCTATTTTATCAGAGACTAGGATTGCAACCCCTGCTTTTTTTTGTTTTCCATTTGCTTGGTAGATCTTCCTCCAGCCCTTTATTTTGAGGCTGTGTGTGTCTCTGCACGTGAGATGGGTCTCCTGAATGCAGCACACTGATGGATCTTGACTCTTTATCTAATTTGCCAGTCTGTGTCTTTCAATTGGAGCATTTAGCCCATTTACATTTAAGGTTAATATTGTTATGTGTGAATTTGTTCCTGTCATTATGATGTTAGCTGGTTATTTTGCTTGTTAGTCGATGCAGTTTCTTCTTAGCATCGATGGTCTTTACAATTTGGCCTGTTTCTGCAGTGGCTGGTACTGGTTGTTCCTTTCCATATTTAGTGCTTCCTTCAGGAGCTCTTGTAAGGCAGGCCTGGTGGTGACAAAATCTCTCAGCATTTGCTTGTCTGTGAAGTATTTTATTTCTCCTTCACTTATGAAGCTTAGTTTTGCTGGATATGCAATTCTGGGTTGAAAATTCTTTTCTTTAAGAATGTTGAATATTGGCCCCCACTCTCTTCTGGCTTGTAGAGTTTCTGCTGAGAGATCTGCTGTTAGTCTGATGGGCTTCCCTTTCTGGGTAACCCGACCTTTCTCTCTGACTGCCCTTAATATTTTTCCTTCATTTCAACCTTGGTGAATCTGACAATTATGTGTCTTGGAGTTGCTCTTCTCAAGGAGTATCTTTGTGGCGTTCTCTGTATTTCCTGAATTTAAATGTTGGCCTGCCTTGCTAGATTGGGGAAGTTCTTCTGGGTAATATCCTGAAGAGTGTTTTCCACTTTGGTTCCATTGTGGCCGTCACTTTCAGGTATACCAATCAGACGTAGATTTGGTCTTTTCACACAGTACCGTATTTCTTGGAGGCTTTGTTCATTTCTTTTTACTCTTTTTTCTCTAAACTTCTCTTCTCACTTCATTTCATTCATTTGATCTTCCATCACTGATACCCTTTCTTCCACTTGATCGAATCAGCTATTGAAGCTCATGCATGCGTCACATAGTTCTCGTGCCATGGTTTTTAGCTTCATGAGGTCATTTAAGGTCTTCTCTGTGCTGTTTATTCTAGTTAACCATTTGTCTAATCTTTTTTCACAGTTTTTAGCTTCTTTGCGATGGGTTCAAATATCCTCCTTTAGCTCGGAGAAGTTTGTTATTTCTGATCACCTGAAGCCTTCTTCTCTCAACTCGTCAAAGTCATTCTCCATCCAGCTTTGTTCTGTTGCTGTCAAGGAGCTGCGTTTCTTTGGAGAAGAAGAGGTGCTCTGATTTTTAGAATTTTCAGCTTTTCTGCTGTGGTTTCTCCCCATCTTTATGGTTTTATCTACCTTTGGTCTTTGATGATGGAACTAGAGAAGGTGGGTTCCTCCCAGGCAAGCAGCATGGGCAAGAAGCTGTGGGGAGTGTGGTCTTCTCATTTCTGTCTCAACCACAGCCTGCAGCTGGTCAGTTGGGACCTTCCCAGGGGTGCATGAGAGCGCCAAGTCTCCCTTCTCCCTCCTTAGACCAGCACAGCAGCAGCAGCCATGTCTCTAGATCTCCAGTATCTAGATTCTCCAAGTGGCGCCCAGCTGAGGTTGCTCCAGGATCTGTAGGATGCCTGTGGGATTCTGAGTTTCCTTTCTGGAGTAACATCTCTTTGCAGTCTGTAGACAGCTCATTATGTCAGGCCCAAGGCCCTAGTTGGTAGAGGGTTTCTCTCATCACTAAGATCCTATAAGCCTGTTTCAGAGTGTAGAGCCGTGGGGGTATCTCCATATCTCTCATATTGTTTCCCCACATCCAGGAGCCTCTCCTGGCTGTGAGTGAGTTCCCTGCCTGGGTAAGCTACCTCGAACCCTGTCCTTAATTACTTTTGGTATTTCCCATCTCTTTCCTGATGAATCCTAGCCTTCTTTCCTAGATTATCTGTTCAAAATATGAGTATCTTCTTAGTATTCTGGTTCCTCTTCATGGAGGAGGCACATACTACTTGTGTCTAGTCAGCCATCTGTGTTTCAAATATTTTTAAAAGTTGTGAGACATGTACTTTCTAGTGTGTTTGTTTTATTCTGGCAGAGAGTACAAGTTGTATAAATTGTACGAGTTCTGTAAATACGAAGCATATCTATTTTTATTTTGTCTACTAAGATGGTACATGTAAAGTGCTTAGCAACTATAAGTAGACCATGGTAAAAGTGACCAATAACTGGTAGTGATTATCATCATATTGTCATTCTTTCTTTGAGCAAAATGTTAATTATAAGTTAATTTTATTATAGAATGCATTCATTATTATAAATTATATTTGTTGAATAAAAGCATAATCTGATTTTTTTTTCCCTTGGCAGCAACTTGAGTTGGTGGAACCAAGTGGCTGGATTCATGTTCCCTTAACTGACAATCATAAGAAGCCAACTCGTACATTCATGATACAGATTGCTGTTCTAGCCAATCACCAAAATGGAAGAGACACCCATATGAGACAAATTAAAATATACACACCGGTAGAAGAGAGCTCCATTGGTAAATTTCCTAGATGTACAACTATAGATTTCATGATGTATCGTTCAATAAGGTGACTTTAAAATGAGATGAAAATCATTAAATATATCTTTGTTTTATCCTGTGTTTAAATAATATATCAGGTACCTTTATTGAACAAAGCATCTGTTATTTGTAATTTTGTATATGTTTAAAAATATTTTATTGTAACTTTGACAAATAAATTTGGGGTCATATTATCTTTATTTTCTTTAACATGTAATAAAGCTCACATATTTTACATTACTAAAAATGGACTTAAAGCCAATCATTTTATTTTCCCTGTATCAAAAGAAAAGAGTTGAACTGAAAATTTCAGTATATACACAATTATAGTAGCTAGGTGATTATTTCATTAGTGTTCATACATTAGAGTAATGGTTTATTGCATATTTGGGAACAAGACTGTGTTTTATCAATATATATCATCTTTAATAGGTCAAAATTACTATTTTTTCTACCCAGAGGAAGGTTATTCTTTTAATACTGGATCTTTTTAAAAACAGTGTCAAATAAGCTTAGTGTTAGGTGTCTGATGAGAACCAATCTAATATGGGGAGTATAATTAATTGTCTCATATTCACCTTCATGGAATACTTACAGCCCTAGGGTTGACTGTATCCTAATGATATTATGTAAAGATTGCCTGTATAATCTCCTGTACATCTCAGTTCTAGCAGTACTTATGGAAGAGTTATTTTCAAATTTGTGTCTGACATTATAGCATTCCCTGGGCAGTCATATATCCCATAAAATCGTAAAAGTATGTGAAATGTTTTATATATATTAAAAGATTTTAAACAAATACGTGGAAATGTGTTTTTTTCCATGGTTTAAAATGAGTAGATTTGATTTTGTATGTTGTTTCTCCAGATGTATTACTTTTTTGGGGGGGATGGTTATTTAGCCACAGAATTTACCTAGATTCACTCTTGTTTGGAAAAGATTGCTCTCTGTGGTTCATGCATTGATGGGTACACTAAAGTATTAAATAGTGAATATTATTTTAAAAATAGTGTGTTTGCTTTATTCTGGCAGAGAGTACTAATTTATTTGGATACTATAGAAAATGGTTTCACTTTTTCACTCATTAAAAACTCTGCTCTTCTTCCTGTAAGTTCTGGGAAGAATTGTATTATTACTTTCATTTTGTTGTCTTTGAAGTAAAAAGCATGATAGGCAATCTGTAGGATCACCAAAAAGTCTGTAGCCAAAACTTATTTGGAATCACCAAATTAAGCACATTATACTTGTCAGATGCTGGGTAGGTAGAAGAGAGGATTGAAGGAGAAGACCAAGAATAAGGACTAAAGGAAATGGAGAGAATGAAGGAAAGAAGAATAGAAATATACACGAGGCACTGATGTTTTCCTTTAGTCTGATAAGGAAAACAGTCATGTAAACAACAGGGTCTTAGTCTTAGAGATAAAAGAAATCTAATTTTTTTAAAAGTACAGGAAGTTTTATTAATAATGTTACTTCTTACTGACGGCTTATTTAAGTTTGCTTAAAAGAAAAAAGGAGGAAGACTAATGATCACATATACTGTCTAGTCTCTTATCTCCTACTATTTATTAATAGTTTGCTAAGAGACTCCTAAAATCAGGAGGTATTAGAAGGATGTTGAGAAAATCAATATGTTTTCTACTTTTATTCTCCTTACATATTTTTCATATGCCAGCTGGCTATCTTATTAGTCATGGGAAAACTTGATAGCTGAGGATTATGAAGATAATGCTTGCCCTTATTAATAAGGAAAATTTAAAATACAGATAGATTATATATTATATTAACAAAGCATAATTATCTAAAACAGTTGCATTTTACTTTCTAGAGTGCAAATTATATATTTGACCAAGATTTATATTTAGAATATATAAAAATCCCTTACAACTCAACAGTAAGGAGAAAAATCCAATTTAAAAATGAGCAAAATATTTCAACAGTCACTTTACCAAGGAAGTTATATGATTGGCAAGTAATTGTACAAAAAGATGCTCAACTTCATTAGACACTAGTGAAGAGCAAATTAAAACCACAATGAGATACTACTACACAGCCACTAGAATGACTACAATGAAAATGATTATTTCACGTGTTGACAACAATGTGGAGAAAACGCACTTCACACTGCTGATACAGGCATATCTCAGAGATGCTGCAGGTTCAATTCCAGACCACCACACAATAAAGTGAATACCACAGTAAAGTGACTATCGCAATAAAGTGGGTCACAGAAACGTTTTGGTTTCCCAGTGCTTATAAAATTGTTTACACTGTTGTAGTCTAAAAAAACAATGTATGCATACCTTTATTTTAAAATACTATTGCTAAGTGCTAACAATAATCTGAAGCTTTAGCCAAGTTGTAACCTCTTTGCAGGTGGAGAGTCTCATCTAGGTGTTGATGGCTGCTGACTTATCAGGGTGGTGGTTGTTGAATGCTGACAGGGCTGTGGCAATTTCTTAAAATAGGACAGCAATGAACTTTGCTTCATTGATAGACTTTTCACAAAAGATTTCTCTGTAGCATGTGATGCAGTTTGATAGCATTTTACTCACAGTAGAACTTCTTTCAAAATTGGAGTCAATCCTCTCAAGTCCTGCTATTGCTTTATCAACTAACTTGATGTACTCTTCTAAATCCTTTGTTGTCATTTCAACAATATGCACAGTATCTTCACCAGGAATAGGTTCCATTTCAAAAAACCAATTTTATTCCTCATCCACGAGAAGCAGCTCTACAGTCATCCAAGTTTTATAAGATTGCAGCCATTCAGACACATCTTTAGGCTCCACTTCTAATTCTTGTTCTCTTGCTATTTCTACCACATGTGCCATTACTTCTTCCACTGAAGTCATAAACCCCTCAGTGTCATCCATGAAGGTTGAAATCAGTTCCTTCCAAACTCCTGTTAAAGTTGCTATTTTGACCTTCTCCCTTAAATCATGAATGTTCTTACGGCATCTAGAATCGTAAATCCTTTCCAGAAAGTTCTCTATTTGTTTTACCAAGATCCATCAGAAGAATCACTTACCTGCTAATGCCTTATGAAATGTATTTCTGAAACCATAAGACTTGAAAGTCAGAATGACTGCTTGGTTCATGGGCTGCAGAATGGATGTTGTGTTAGCAGGCATGAAAACAACATAACTCTCCATCAGAGCTCTTGAGTGACCAGATATATTGGCAATGATAAGTAATATTTTGAAAGAATCTTTTTTCCAAGCAGTGGATCTCAACAGAGGGCTTAAATCATTCAGTAAATTATGCTCTAAACAGTGGTACTGTCATCCAGGCTTTGTTGTTCTACAGGCAGAGCACAGGCAGAGTAGGTTTAGCATAATTCTTCAGGGCCCTAGGATTTTCAGAATAGTAAATAAGCATTGGCTTCAACTTAAAGTCACCAGCTGCATTAGCTGCTAACAAGAGTTATTCTCTTCCTTGAAACTTTGAAGCCAGGCATTGACTTTTCTCTAGCTATGAAAATCCAAGGTGGCATCATCTTCCAATAGAAGGCTGTTCATCTACATGGAAAAATCTATTGTTTAGTGTAGCCACCTTCATCCCTTACATTCTAGATTGGTGTATTCAATTTTTTGGCTTTCCTGGGTCACATTGGAAGAACAATAATTGTCTTGGACCTCGCACAGAATACACTAACGATAGCTGATGAGCTAAAAAAAAAAAATTGCTGGCTGGGCATGGTGGCTCACACCTCTAATCCCAGTACTTTGGGAGGCTGAGGCGGGCAGATCACGAGGTCAGGAGATCGAGACCATCCTGCTAACATGGTGAAACCCCATCTCTACTAAAAATTTAAAAAATTAGCCGGGCGTGGTGGTGGGTGCCTGTAGTCCCAGCTACTTGGGAGGCTGAGGCAGGAGAGTGGTGTGAACCCAGATGGTGGAGCTTGCAGTGAGCCGAGATCGTGCCACTGTACTCCAGCCTGGGCGACAGAGTGAGACTTGTCTCAAAAAAAAAAAAAAAAAATGCAAATTTTTCTTCCTAACATTAAAGAGAGTTAGGGTCTTACTTTGGATTAGGCTTGGCTTAAAGGAATGTTATGGCTGCTTTGATCTTCTATTCAGACCACTCAAACTTTCTCCCTATCAGTAATAAAGCTGTTTTGCTTTCTTATTATTCATGCGTTCACTAGTGTAGTACTTTTAATTTCCTTCAAGAACTTTTCCCTTGTATTCACAACTTTGCTAACTGGAGAAAGAGGCCTAGCTTTCTGCCTATCTCAGTTTTCAACATGCCTTCCTCATTAAACTTAATCCTTTCTAGCTTTTGTGTTAAAGTGAGAAACTGGTGACTCTTCCTTTCACTTGAACACTTAGAGGCCATTGTAAGGTTATTAATTGGCCTAATTTCAATATTGTTGGGTCTCAGGGAATAGGGAGGCCTGAGAAGAGGGAGACAGATAGGAACAGCTGGTCGATGGAGCAGTCAGGGACATATGACATTTATGGAGTAACTTTGCAAATGTATGTATGTGGGTGCAGTTTGTGGAGCCCCAAAACAGTTATAATGGTATGGAACATCAGAAATCACTGATCACAGATCACCATAAGCGATATAAGAATAATGAAAAAGTTTGAAATAGAGAATTACCAAAATGACACAGACACAAAGTGAGCACATGATGTTGGAAAAATAGCATTGATAGACTTGCTTAATGCAGGATTGTCACAAGCCTTCAATTTGTAAAGAATGAAGTTATCTGTGAAGTGCAATAAAATTAGGTATGCCTGCAATTAATATATAACTACTTTGGAAAACAGTTTGGTAATTTTTTAAAAAGTTAAACATCCACGTACTATGTGTACCAGTCATTCCACTTCTGCGTATTTACCTCCCAAAATATAAAATATATATCCATACAAAGACTTGTACGTGAATCTTCATAGCAGCTCTATTTGTAATACATCAAAACTGTACAACATAAATGTTGATCAACAGTAGAAGGGCTAAACAAATTATGGTATATACATATAATGAAATGCTACTCAGCAATAAAAATGAACGATTGATATGTGCAACAGCACAGTTAAATGTCCAAAATAATTATTTTCAGAGAAGCTGTACAAAAAAGAGTACATATATGTGGTTTCATTTTTTATAAAATTCTAGAAAATATAAACTAAGTGACAGAAAGCAGATCAGTTATATAGGATGGGGAGTGGGGAGAAGTAAGAAGGGATGAACTATTTGGGGGGATGACAGAAATATTCATTATCCTGATTGTAGTCATGGTTTTATGGGTCTGTACATATGCCAAATCTCATCAAGTTATACACTTTAAATAGGCACAGTTTATTGTATATGAATTATACCTCAATAGAACTGAATTTAAAAATAACTTATTGTACTCGTTTTATATAAGAATCACCTAAAAGATGCTAGATTTGAAGTAACTATATTTCTTACTGTATAGGACCTGTGAATAAAAAACCAAGATTGGAAAAGCCATTTTAACAGTTCAGAAAACAATGACAGCAAATTCACTGATTTATTTGCAGTCAGTCAGTGCTTTTGAGTATTGGACAAACTGTGCAGTTATATGAAAAATTTTAATTTCACATATAATCTGGGTATAAGACACTTTCAAAATCAGTTTATGAGCTGATTACTAGAAACTTTATGTAAAAATTGTGGGGTCCTGGTGCAATGGCTCACACCTGTAATAGCACTTTGGGAGGCCAAGGTGGGAGGATTGCTTGAGCCCAGGAGGTTAAGACCAGACTGCGCAACATAGCAAGACCTTGTCACTACAGAAATTTTAAGAAATAATTAGCCAGGCATGGTGGCGTGCACCTGTAGTCCCAGCTACTCAGCAGGCTGAGAGCAGGAAGATCGTTTGAGCTCAGGAGGTTGAGGCTGCAGTGAGCTATGATTGCACCACTGCACTCTAGTCTGGGTGACAGAGACCCTGTCTCAAAAACAACAACAATAAAAAACAAACAAAAATTGTTGAATTTAAAAATACACAGTCACAGAACACTAATAAATATACAACTCTAAAAGGACTTATTCATTCAATTGTGTTTTGGTGTGTGTGCATATCTATTGGGTTTAGTTAAGATAAACATATTAAGGAAACAAAGGTGAAAATGTAAACCTTGCCTTCAAGTTGCTTACAGTCTACTGAGGAAACAATAGGTCTCTAACCAACCAAGCCAGAAATTAGAAAGTCGTGAGCTCTCTAATCAGTGAATGAGAGTGTAGAGGAGATGTGAGTTTACTTCCTGCTGAAGAAGATAGAGGTGAAGCTAAAGAAGACATTGTTTGTTTGTTTTTTATTATACTTTAAGTTTTAGGGTACATGTGCACAACGTGCAGGTTTGTTACATATGTATACATGTGCCATGTTGGTGTGTTGCACCCAGTAACTCATCATTTAACATTAGGTATATCTCCTAATGCTATCCCTCCCCCCTCCCCCCACCCCACAACAGGCCCCGGTGGTGATGTTCCCCTTCCTGTGTCCATGTGTTCTCATTGTTCAATTCCCACCTATGAGTGAGAACACGCGGTGTTTGGTTTTTTGTCCTTGCGATAGTTTGCTGAGAATAATGGTTTCCAGCTTCATCCATGTCCCTACAAAGGACATGAACTCATCCTTTCTTACGGCTGCATAGTATTCCATGGTGTATATATGCCACATTTTCTTAATCCAGTCTATCATTGTTGGACATTTGGCTTGGTTCCAAGTCTTTGCTATTGTGAATAGTGCCACAATAAACATACATGTGCGTGTGTCTTTATAGCAGCATGATTTATAATCCTTTGGGTATATACCCAGTAATGGGATGGCTGGGTCAAATGGTATTCCTAGTTCTAGATCCCTGAGGAATTGCCACACTGACTTCTGCAATGGTTGAACTAGTTTACAGTCCCACCAACAGTGTAAAAGTGTTCCTGTTTCTCCACATCCTCTCCAGCACTTGTTGTTTCCTGACTTTTTAATGATTGCCATTCTGACTGGTGTGAGATGGTATCTCATTGTGGTTTTGATTTGCATTTCTCTGATGGCCAGTGACGATGAGCACTTTTTTCATGTGTCCTTTGGCTGCATAAATGTCTTCTTTTGAGAAGTGTCTGTTCATATCCTTCACCCACTTTTTGATGGGGTTGTTTTTTTCTTGTAAATTTGTTGGAGTTCATTGCAGATTCTGGATATTAGCCCTTTTGTCAGATGAGTAGATTGCAAAGATTTTCCCCCATTCTGTAGGTTGCCTGTTCACTCTGATGGTAGTTTCTTTTGCTGTGCAGAAGCTCTTTAGTTTAATTAGATCCCATTTGCCAATTTTGGCTTTTGTTGCCATTCCTTTTGGTGTTTTAGACATGAAGTCCTTGCCCATGCCTATATCCTGAATGGTATTGCCTAGGTTTTGTTCTAGTGTTTTTTAAACACCTCTAAGCAAATACACTAGAAAATCTAGAAGAAATGGATAAATTCCTCGACACATACACCCTCCCAAGACTAAATCAGGAAGAAGTTGAATCTCTGAATAGACCAATAACAGGTTCTGAAATTGAGGCAATAATTAATAGCTTACCAACCAAAAAAAGTCCAGGACCAGATGGATTCAGAGCGGAATTCTACCAGAGGTGCAAGGAGGAGCTGGTACCATTCCTTCTGAAACTGTTCCAATCAATAGAAAAAGAGGGAATCCTCCCTAACTCATTTTATGAGGCCAGCATCATCCTGATACCAAAGCCTGGCAGAGACACAACAAAGAGAATTTTAGACCAATATCCCTGATGAACATCGATGCAAAAATCCTCAATAAAATACTGGCAAACTGAATCCAGCAGCACATCAAAAAGTTTGTCCACCATGATCAAGTGTGCTTCATCCCTGGGATGCAAGGCTTGTTCAACATATGCAAATCAATAAACACAATCCAGCATATAAACAGAACCAACGACAAAAACCATATGATTATCTCAATAGATGCATAAAAGGCCTTTGACAAAATTCAACAACTCTTCATGCAAAAAACTCTCAATAAATTAGGTATTGATGGGACGTATCTCAAAATAATAAGAGCTATCTATGACAAACCCACAACCAATATCATACTGAATGGCCAAAAAGAAGACATTGTTGAGAAGCCAGAATGTTGGAAAGACTATTTGTAATATCAGCTAGTTATTTGCTTCTCAAGCCTAGTCTTGAATCCAGACTATCATTGTTTTTATATAAGTAACAACAATTAATTGGAAACAGATGATTTTTGTATTCAGAACCAAGTGATGTTTTGTACATTTATTCTCATTTGAAAGTGTTCAATGACTAAAACACTGACAAATCTTGAAAAGTAATTTTAGCAACCATGCCTTCTGCTCCTTTAGCCATTTGACTAGTAATTTAGTACAAATTGATATATTACAATATAAATTTTTATCAATGAAATATATGAAATACTTGATGACTCATCTAGTGTTTTAGAAAATGTTACTGCTATAAAATTCTTACTTAGTAAAATATTTATTATATTTTAAGTGAATTCTAGGTTATTTTAATTCATCAATTAGCTTTTTAAAGAGATACAGTTTGCAAAATATGTTACATAAAAGAGGGAATATAATTAATGTAGTTATGGTTATATGTGAATATTTTTGCTTTGCAGATCTTTTAAAACCAGGATTATCTCTTTTGCCCATATTATTTTGGCCTTCCAGTCTTCTACTATGACTCCCTGGAGTATGGTATTTGGAACTTATTGCAATACAAGGCTGTTTACCAGTCTTCTACAAGGAAGCTGCCTGTGTTTCATGGTCTGCCATTTAGTTGGGATTGTTTTTGTGCAGTTTTATCCAGAAAGCCTTGGAGAGAGGGAGATGATGAGAAAGAAAGCCTCACAAATCAGTTTATTAATTGTTCATGATCATGATTTATCCTGTCAACAGGAAAAATCTTAAGTCTAATAATTAGAAAACTCCCCACTATAAAATCTAAGAGAATGTCTATAATCCATGGCAATTTTATGTGAAAAGTTAAGGTTATTTTTTACTACTATTAACCAATCTATTTTTTAATATTATATATTCCATGATTACCTCCACGACCATTAAGTGTCCCTCTTGTCTTTTCTGCTGAGTAGAACCAGCTTGCTATTTTGCAAACAGAAGCAAAATTATAATCGGACCAATTTAAAATTGTTCTATATTCTTGTGAAACATTTTGAGTGAATTTTTATTTCAGGAAATGGTATTTCACATTATTATGTTTGAAGCACTAGCATTTGCCATCTCAATTATTTTGATTACTGAGTTCCATGAGCTTTCCACTGATGCAGTTCAGTGATCACTATAAGATGTTCTTCCACTATGTATTCACTTTTTCAATGTTGAGGGCAAATTACGGTTCTCTCTCTGTGGTCCTAGAAATAATGGCCCAAACTGTTTTTCATGGATTTTATTCTTAGACTAGCTCTCCTCCTTACGCTGGCATTCATCTGTGGCTAGAGATCCAGATTTTAACAGATCATTTCCTGTTATTACTACAACAATATCAAAATACTGATCACTTACCAAGAAGCAAAGTATCCAAAAGACTGAAGCAGAGAGTTCTGCCAGCTATTTGTTTTTCAACTGTTGAAATTTATAAGAATCACATGTTAAATGGATATGGAGACAAAATCAAATAGAGAGTAGCCTTGGCAAAAGGAGGATAACAAGCCATCAGCTACTAAGTTATAACACATTCAGGTGTTTACAAAAGACAAGGGAAAGGGATTTTACTGTTTATTAAAAAATAGTGCCTTTTTTTTTAGAGTAGCATTCAGGAACTAATAGAATATGCAGATAACCTATTCTTCAGAAATTTTCTTCAAAGTTCTCTGGGCAGTTTAGAACAAAATTTATTTCTGTCTTGAAATTTTTGGTTGCTAGATTGGTAACTGGGTGTAATTTTGACTCTCCTCCTTCTGTTGATACTCAGTAACTCTGAGTCCTGCAGATATTTTCTCCACATTATCACTTTTAGTTTCACCCCTTTCACATCATTCTAGGTCAATTGCAGGAAGCTCCTAGCTGGACCACTAGCCTTTAGTTTATGCTAAAATAAAGTTATCCAAATGATATTCCATCCTATGGCATTCTGTAATTATTGGTATCAGTACTAATTCCATATTACCTATATAAATTAACCTGTGTAAGTAAATACAAAGTCCTCTGGCATCCCTTCAAGCCCATATACCTTTCCTGACTTTTCAAAAACTGTTTTTCATTATTCTCAGCCTTTTTGCTGCAGCCAAGCAAATACAGTTGTCTATTTTAACCACATAACTCCCTCATTCTTTTACTTTTTAAGTGTAGCATCTGATGGCCTGTAATTTTGTCACTTTTCTACCAGTTTATGTCACTCAAAAGTCACTCCCTGGGAGCCTTTACTTGCCTGACTTTAATCCTGTATATATATATATATATATATATATTTTAATTCTAAATCTCTTCAGCATTTGTGTAATCCACCAGTACTATGCAGGTTGAGTATCCCTTATCCAAAAATCCAAAATCTGAAATGCTCCAATGAACATTACCTTTGAGCATCACGTTGGCGCTCAAAAAGTTTCAGATTTTGAAGCATTTTGGATTTCAGATTTTCTGCTTTGGGATGCTCAACCTGTGTTAATTTATGAATATTTTACTGTGTATATTGCTAACTCTTGAAGGCAAGGTATTAGTCTTATTTATCTTCTATATTTGTTTTATTACAATTCTCAGCATCTAGTAGGCATGCAGTAAATAATTATTTTTATTTGTTTTTATTTTATTTATTTATTTTGAGATGGATTCTCACTCTGTTGCCCAGGCTGGAGTGTAGTGGCACGATCTTGGCTCACTGCAGCCTCCGCCTCCCAGGTTCAAGCAATTCTCCAGCCTCAGCCTCCCCAGTAGCTGGGACTACAGGTGCGTGCCACCACACCTGGCTAAGTTTTTGTATTTTTAGTAGAGACAGCGTTTCACCGTGTTAGCCAGGATGGTCTCGAACTCCTGACCTTGTGGTCTACCCGCCTTGGCCTCCCAAAGTGCTGGGATTACAGGCATGAGCCACTACCTCTGACCCAATACTTATTTTTAAATAAAATCGTTCACTAACAAATCCTTATATCTCATTTTCACAAAATCACTGTTGGGATTGCATTTAGCTATGAATAAGAGAAACCCCTACTACATTGACTTAAGTAACTTTCTATATTTCTCATATATTAAAAAATCTGGAGGTCTGTGGTTACTTCATTGGTCCAGCAGTCTACTAGAGGCTTTCTGATAATTTTTAGATCATTATGTCATGGTCCAAAGATAGTTGATGTAACTATCACATTGGCACTTGAGAGAGAAAGAAAGGAGAAGAGTGACACTGGCCACATCTGTCCTCTTGACAGGAAGGAAAATGTTTCCGGAACCTGGAAATATTCAGCATACTTCTTATGTCTCATTGGTAAGAACTGGGTCACACAACCACCTCCATCTAGAAGGAAGCAAATGTGTCTCGAAAATCAGGGAACAGGATTGTCGTTGTTGACTTAGGCAAATCACTGTTTTCTAGGGCTAAACACATAGCCTACTTGAAAACAAACAAACAGTACTTTTTTATGCAAGGAGGAAAGCAGCATGGGTATTTGGCAGACAGTGAATAATATCTGCCACGCATAGCCTCTCTAAGCCTTGGCATCCTCATTTGCAAACTGGAAATAGTAGCAATATACCTCAGAGGACTGAGTGAGATAACAACTGTAAGCACTTAGCACAGTGCCTGGCAAATAGTAAGTATTCAGTAAAAAGTAGCTGCTGGCTGGGTGCGGTGGCTCACGCCTGTAATCCCAGCACTTTGGGAAGCCGAGGCAGGTGGATCACCAGGTCAGAAATTCGAGACCAGCCTGGTAGCATGGTGAAACCCAGTCTCTACTAAAAAAAAAAAAACCCAGTCTCTACTAAAAAAAAAAAAAGCTGCGTGTGGTGGCACACACTGTAATCCCAGCTATTTGGGAGGCTGAGGCAGGAGAATTGCTTGAACCTGGAAGATGGAGGTTGCAGTGAGCCGAGATTGCGCCACTGCACTCCAGCATGGGTGACAGAGCAAGACTCCATCTCAAAAAAATAAAAAAGTAAAAAATAAAGTAATTGCTATTCCATTTATGACAAACCCACAGCCAATATCATACTGAATGAGTAAAAGCTGAAAACATTCCCCTTGAAAACCAACACAAACAAGGATGCCCTCTCTCACCACTTCTATTCACCATAGTATTGGAAGTTTTGGCCAGGGCAATCAGGCAAGAGAAAGAAATAAAGGGTATTCAAATAGGAAGGGAGGAAGTCAAATTGTCTTTGTTTGCAGATAACATGATTCTATATCTAGAAAACCTCATTGTCTCAGCCCAAAAGATTCTTAAGCTGATAAGCAATGTCAGCAAAGTCTCAAGATACAAAATAAATGTGCAAAAGTCACAAGCATTCCTGTACACCAACAACAGGCAAGCAGACAGCCAAATCATTAATTAACTTCCCATTCACAATTGCTACAAAGAGAATAAAATACCTAGGAGTACAACTAACAAGGGAAGTGAAGGACCTCTTCAAGGAGAACTACAAATCACTGCTCAAGGAAATCATAGAGGACACAAATGGAAAAACATTCTATACTCATGCATAAGAATAAGTAATATTGTGAAAATGGCCATACTGCCCAAAGTAATTTATAGATTCAATGCTATTCTCATTAAACTACCATTGACATTCTTCATAGAATTAGAAGAAACTATTTAAAAATTCATATGGAACCAATAAAGAGCTCATATAGCCAAGACAATCCTAAGCAAAAAGAACAAAGATGGAGGCATCATGCTACTGGACTTCAAACTATACTACAAGGCTACAGTAACTAAAACAGCATGGTAGTGCTACAAAAACAGACACATAGACCAATGGAACAGAATATAGAACCCAGAAATAAGACTGCACACCTACAGCCATCTGATCTTTGATAAACCTGACAAAAACAAGCAATGGGGAAAAGGTTCCCTATTTAATAAATGGTGCTAGGAAAACTGACTTGCCATATGCTGAAAATTGAAACTGGATTTTTTCCTTACAACTTATACACAAATTAACTCAAGATGGATTAAAGACTTAAATGTAAAACCCAAAACTATTAAAACCCTAGAAGAAAATCTAGATAATACCATTCAGGATATAGGTATGGGCAAAGATTTCATGACAAAAATGCCAAAAGCAATCATGACAAAAGCAAAAATTGACAAATGGAATCTAATTAAACTAAAGAGCTTCTGCACAGAAAAAGAAACAATCATCAGAGTGAACAGACAACCTACAGAATGGTAGAAAATTTTTGCTATCTATCTATCTATCTATCTATCTATCTATCTATCTATCTATCTATCTAAGAAAGGTCTAATATCCAGAATCAACAAGGAACTTAAATTTACAAGCAAAAACAAACAACCCCATTAAAAAGTGGGCAAAAAGTATGAACAGACAGTTTTCAAAAGAAGACATACATGCAGCCAACAAACATGAAAAAAATCTCAACATCACTGATCATTAGAGAAATGCAAATCAAAACCACAATGAGATACCATCTCCTGCCAATCAGAATGGCTATTATTAAAAAGTCAAAAAGCAACAGATGCTGCTGAGGTTGTGGAGAAAAAGGAACATTTTTACATGGTTGATGGGAGTGTAAATTAGTTCAACCATTATGGAAGACAATGTTAGGAATAAAGCTCAAAATCCTAAAGAAATTGAACACTCGAACAAAGGATTCTTAGCAAAGCAATTTTACTTCTGCCCAGAGGGGTGCCGCCTTGGCCGGTCGCCATGAGAGCACATCTGAACAAAGGGCACAAGAGCCTTTATTCCTGATGCAAGTCATGCCGCTGTACCCTTTCCCCATTGGCCGGGGTCAGGTCGTACAATCTAAACTAATCTCGGTTGGCTAAACATTTGAATTTTTTTTAGATAAGGTGGGAACGTAAAAGAAAGTGAAGAGGAAGGGGAATGGGTGTCTGTAATGAGCTAGAAAGTTAGTCCTCTTTCCAAATAAGGAAGGGAATGTGAGCTGGTACTGATAATGCCTGGTACTATGGCATGCCTGGGCATCTAACAAAGGCAAAAAGGAGAAAAGGAGAAAAAGGAAAAAGGGTGGGTGTAACTATGAATTAAAGAATAAAAGATTGATCAGATTATTTGAAGAGAAACTTTATCATATCCCATAACAATGTGGCAATTCCTCAAAGACCTAGAGGCATAAATACCATTTGACTCAGCAATCTCAATACTGGGTATATATCCAAAGGAATATAAATAATTCTATTATAAAGATACATGCACGCATATGTTAATTGTAGCACTATTTACAATAGCAAAGACATCGAATCAACTTAAATGCCCATCAATAATAGACTGGATAAAGAAAATATGGTACATATACACTGTGGAATACCATGCAGTTATAAAAAGGAACAAGATCATGTCCTTTGCAGGGACATGGATGGAGTTGGAAGCCATTATCCTCAGCAAACTAATGCAGGAACAGTAAACTAAACACCACATGTTCTCACTTACAAGTGGGAGTTGATAAATGAGAACACGGACACATGGTGAGGGGAACAACACACACTGGGCACCTGTAGGAGGGCAGGGGGAGAGCATCAGGAAGAATAGCTAATGGATGCTTGGCTTAATACCTGTGTGATGGGATTATCTGTGCAGTAAACCACTATGGCACACATTTACTTATGTAACAAACCTCCACATCCTGCACAGGTATCCTGGAACAGAAAATAATAGTTGAATGAAAAAAAAAGTTTATAATTTAATATTCAAAGAAAACCCCAAAACCCTTTATTTCTTGAGTTTTCAATCTTAATTTTTAGTAAGATCAAAGAATACCTGATAAAACTTTCTAATGTTGCAATCTGGAATAGATCATGAGCAACCCTGTAAATTATTTAAGACACATGCTTATTCTCAGAAATAGGCACTGAGCAGCATGCTAAAAGGACACGCTAACAATTCTTACTGTATCTAACCTTAGTTCTTAGCCACTCTGCTAGAACCATTTTTTATTCTTTTTTTCCTCTCTATTTTTTTTAGAGATAGAGCCTCACTTTGTCACCTAGGCTGGAGTGCAGTGGGATGACCCTAGCTCACCACAGGCTCAAACTACTGGGCTAAAGGGATCCTCCCAAGTGGCTGGGACTACAGGTGCAAACCACCATGACCACATAATTTTTAGATTTTCTTTAGAGATGGAGTCTCACTATGTTGCCCAAGCTGGTCTTGAACTCCTGGGCTCAAGCGATTCTCCCACCTTGGCCTCCTAAGTAGTTGAGATTACAGGCATGAGCCACCATGCCCAGCTGCAATACAGTTTATAAATATTTACTTAAAAGGGAAATGATCAAAAGTGTCCATTTTTAATTGTTAAAAAAATTTAAAATTATTGCTAATCCCTATCAAATAAACAAAATGTTTACAACTCTGTGATCAATTGTATTATGTATAGTTCCAGGAGGAAAACATTGCAGCTTTTTTCAAACAATCAATGTGTATTATTGAATTTCTTAAGTCCTGTGTAGAACATACGTAAGTAGAAAACATATTCTCTATTCAGAAAGAACTTAAGAGTCTAGCTTATGAGATGGCTAGGAACACACAGAGACGTTTACACATACTCAATGTAAGATGATAGTGAATGAAACAGTTAATAAGTATTATTTTATTTTAATAAGGACAGATATTACCAGTGCCCAGTGTAGTCAGTAAGGTTCTTATGGGAAAGATAGAAATTTATGTATGTAGAGGTATATGAAGAGACCCCTTCCTAGGTTCTGTACAAGTTGAGAAATGAAATAAATAGTGAAGATGAAGGCCAAAATATTACCTTCCTTCCTAATAGACAACACATTGTTGGACATATTTTTAAGTCTTAGCCAAGGTGGGCTTCTAATAATGAATTCCTGAGAATCACGTTATAGCTGGTTGCATTGACTAGGGCAGGAAGCTTCCTAGAAGGAGGGTAGTGCTGAGCCATGTATTCTCTGTTATTCTTTCCATTCTTTCATATCAGATAATTTTACTCCACATGGATGGGGTGAAGGGGTGAGAAAGGCTCAGGGCAAAGAAATTGAGCTTCCTTCCAGTTGGGAATCATCAGGAGTGGGGAAGAAGTGTTCTTAAATTTACACTGTGGTTCCAGAACAACGTGCAGATTTAAGTATAGATAAATAACACAAGAGGGTATTTTAGGCATGGAAAACAGAAGTGTGGAGTGTGAAGGTTATATTCAGACTGCACTACAGCACGGTGTTAACACGAGTAATAGAATTAATGATATGGGAAGAAGAGAACGGTAGAGTGAGGTGAAATTCATCTTACCCTGTTATATATAGAGGAGCTGTCATTTTATAACCAGACCCTTATAAAATTTGTATATATTATATATGCTATACTAAAGCATTGGAGGAGAAAAGGGGCAGTAAGGGTGGCCTATCTCACACCACCCATTATTATATGTTGTGAAAGAGACTCTGGAATAACAACTACATTTTTTGAGGCAATAATGTTGTGTAAATCAAACTATTTAGTTAATATTTGTTGTATATAAATTATCTGTGGTTGGAGCATGGAGAAGGTGATCAGAAGTTTGCCTGGGATAAAAAGGTGGGTGGAAATTGATGCTCTTCTAAAGGACATTCTCTAGAGGATGATACTTGTGGAATCATAGAAATGTCCACCCAGTTTTGATCCATTATTCCAGGTTTCCTTTCCCCATTCCAGAGATTTCGATAATAAATGAAATTCTTAGAAAAATTCACTTGTAAGCGAGACCATCAGAAATTGTACACAGCTCCAAATAAGTCTCTCAAGTGGTCATCACAAAAACATTTGAGTTTTTGAAATATGGCATATTGTGTGTTGAAACAAAATCATCATTAGTAGGAACACAATTTGATTCCTTTGGGTCCAATTCATACTCTCTCAAGTCAAATTACTTTTTTTTGGATTCAAAATAAGAAAGTTTTCTTTTAAAACTGAAGAAGTGTTTGAAACAATATTATTTATACTGTAATCCTTTTTCATGGTGTGCCTATTGAAGCATGAAATACACTAGTGATATGGAAGAATCAAGAATATAGTGTAAGCACAGTTTCCCGTTTTAAATAATACTAATCATTTTCCATATGCTCTTTGTAGAGTTAGCAATTATAATAAGAAGAAATATTATTTTAATGAAAAGATTCTGTATATGAGTAATTTTCTCTTTAGTACTTGCAAACTAAAATGAAGTAACTAGGTAGTAGAGGAATTATGTGAGTCCTGTCTACTGTAATCCCTGGCTGATTTTGTCAGTCTATTTTCCTTTTAAGTGTGTGTGTGTGTGTGTATGTATGTAGCATAATATATATACAGAGCACCAAACACCAGCTCAATGAATTTAGTCATTGCACCTGGCAAAGACTAGAGCACATCTGTACCCTGGAAGCCCTCTTTGTGTCCCCTCTCAACCACTATTTCCTTTATCATCTCCAAGATTAACCCGTATCCTGAATTAAATGCTGTTATTTAGTTTCACCAGTGTTT
Organism: Pongo pygmaeus; assembly: GCF_028885625.2. Lineage (NCBI taxonomy): Eukaryota > Metazoa > Chordata > Mammalia > Primates > Hominidae > Pongo > Pongo pygmaeus. Next base: position 157,823,588 of record NC_072376.2, on the reverse strand, counting down.
AACATAATAAACGTTAGGTACGTATGTAAAAAATACGTTTTTTTGTGTTGGATTTCTTTTACTCAGCATGATTTTTGTAATATATATTCAAGTTACTTCCTGTAAATATAGTTTGTTCATTTACTATTGCATATATTTACCCTTCTACTTGTTTGTAATTGGAGTTGTTATTACAAATAATGGTGATATAAAATTCTAGTACCTGTCTTTTGACTCATATTGCATGTGCATTTCTGTTAGATACACATATAGTTAGATCGATCGATAGACAGATAGATAGATATGCTCATGTTTTGTGGATATTGCTAACTCATTTTCCAAAGTGGATGTACCCATTCACATTTCAACAGCCAGGTATAAAAGTTGCTGTTTCTCCACATTCTCACCAATCTTTAGTATTGTTGTTCTTTTTAATTTTATCCATTTTTGTGAGTATAATATTAACTTTTTATAGTTTTAATTTTCTTTTCCCTGATAACTAATGAAGTCAAGCCACTTTTCATATGTTTCTTGGCAATTTAGATAGCCTCTTTTGTGAAACATCTTTGTCTTTCACTCATATTTTAAAAGTCTTTATTTTATTGATTTATAAAAGTGCTTCATATATTCTGAATATAAACTCTTTGTCAGTTTGTAGTCAGTATCCTTTTCCACTCTTGTGGGTTGAATTTTCATTGTTTTAAAGATGAGATCTTTTAGTATTCTCACCACACACACACAGTATATGAGGTGATGGATGTATTATGTAGCTTGATTGTGGTAATCATTTCACAACATATATGTATATCAAAACATCACATTGTTTACCTTGAATATATACAATTTTTATTTTGTCATTATATCTCAATAAAGTGAAAAAGAAAGATCTTTAGATGAACAGAAATTCTTACTTTTAATGTAAACCAATTTATTGGTCTTTTTGTAATGTTTTGTGTTTTTTGTGTGCTAAAAAATTGTTTTCAACCTGAACATCACGAAGAAAGATATTCTCCTATATTATATTCTAGAAGGTTTGTTGAACAGGTTATATCTGCAATTCACCTTAGATGGTATGGGTTAAATTTCATGTTTTTCCCCATCTATGGATAGTCAAATGACCCAGTACCATTTGCTGAAGACCCATCTCCCATTGTTCTGTAATGCCTTATTTATTTGAAATCAAGTATCCATGTATGTGTGATATGTATTTGAGCTTCCTGCTCGGTTCAATTTGTTTGAACCTCTTTATCGATTTGTTTGAACCGAGTAGGAAGCTCCAATCATCAAGACTACACTATCTTAATTAGTGTTGAATCGTAGTACATTCTAACAACTGGTAGATCAAGTTCTCTCAGCTTGTTCTTTCTTAATAGCGTCTCAACTATTCTTGGCCTTTAAATCAGCATATCATGTTGCACACACATGTACACACACAACCTGACAGAATTTTTATTGGGATTATTTGACTCTATAGACCAATCTGAGGAAAACTGATACTTTTATAATATTGAGTCTTTTAATTCATAGACTATTCCATGTATTTGAATCTTTAATCTTTCAATAATGTTTTATTGTTTTCTAGAGAGATATTTTATATAACTTTTGTAGATTTATTCCTAGGAATTTGATAATTTTGATGCTATTATAAATAGTGCTTTTACAAATTTGTTTTGGTAAGTGGAAATAAAATTTATTTTTGTGTCTTGACTTTGTATTGGCAATCTTTAACTTATTGTTTAATTAGAATAATTTAATTTTTTACATCTGTAAATAAAGGCATGTTGTTCCTTCTTTTTCTTTTCTCGTGTCTTTTATTTATTTTATTTTCTTATTGTACTTGCTAGGCCCTGCGGTAAGGTATTAAATAGAAATCTGAGATGTCATATTAAGCAGCCATTCTTGTTTCTGATCACAATATGAAAATTTTCAAGATTTCATGATTTTGTATGATGTTTGCTTAGGTATTTTGGAGAACTCCTTAATCAAATTAATGCTATTTCCTAGTTTACCAAATATCTGTCTGTTTGTTAATCATGAACGAATATCGAGTATACAAAACTTTCCTTGCATCTACTGAAATTACCATATGTTTCCCTTTATTATTATGTTGAATTATATTGGTTGATATTTGAATGTTAAATCAACTATCAATCCTGGAATAAATCCAGCTTTGTTATGGGCAGTATCCTTTTGTAGGAATCACTTAATTTTGTTTGCTAATAATTTGCTGAGGAATTTTTTATCTATGTGTATCACAGGATTTTTGCATTATGAGTGAGATTGACCTGTGATATTCCTTTTTTTGTATTTTTCTTGTCACATTTTTGTATTGAGATCAGTTTGGCCTCAAAAAATAAAAAAAGTTTTAAATTTTTTTCTATTTTCTGGAAAAATTTGTGTAAGATTAGAATAATTTCTTAAATTATTTGTAAAATTCACTGATGAAGACATAGATTGAATTGATATATCTATATAGAAAACTATTTAGATTTTTGTACATCTTCTTGCGTAAGTTTTGGAATTTGTATTTTTCTGAGAGTTTATCCATTTCCTATACATTTTCAAAATTGTTGGCATAAATTTATTTATATTATCATTTTGTGATCTTTATAATGTCTGTAGGATATGTAGTGTTAGATTCCTCATCGTTCCTGATATTGGTTATTTGTGACTTCTCTTTTTTCCTCTTTATCAATCTCATCAAAACCTTATCCATTCTTTTGGTCTTTTCTAAGAACAAACTTGTGGGTTTATTGATCCCTTCTGTTGCATATATTTATTTTATTGTATTAATTTCTGCTTATTATAATTATTAGTTTATATTCAGGAGGTACATGTGTAGGTTTGTTATATAGGTATATTGTATGATGCTGAGGTTGGGGCTCCTAGTGATTCCGTCACCCAGGACATAAACATAATACTCAATAGGTGGTTCTTCAACCCTTGCATTCCTCCCTCCTTCCCCGCGTTTGGGCATTTGGAATCCAGTGTTTATTGTTACTATCTTCGTGTCCATGTGAATCCAGTGTTTAGCTCCCACTTCTAAGTGAGAACATGCAGTATTTGGTTTTCTATCTCTGCCTTAATTTGCTTAGGATAATGGCTTCCAGCTGCATCCATGTTGCTGAAAAGTACATGATTTGGTTATTTTTTATGGCTGCATGCTCTTCATTATTTTCTTCTATTTTCTTTGGGCTTAACTTGCCTTATTTTTCTAACATTTTGAAATGGATACTTAGATTAATGATTTTTAGCATTCTTTTCTAAAATATATACTTCAAGGCTGTAAAGTTTCCTCCAAGTGCAGCTCTAGTTTATCTTATATGTTTTGACACTTAATTATTCATAATTATTCAGTTATAATATTTTCTAATTTCTATTAGAATGGCTTTTTTTGACCCACAGTTTATTTACAAGCATGTTTCTTAATTTTCTCCTTAAATATATAGAGATTTTCAAGGTATCCTTTTATCATTGATTTACAGAATAATTGCTCTGTGGTCAGGGAACATTTTTTGAAATTTGTTGAAACTTGCTTTAATATCCTAGCATATGCTCAATTTTTATTAATGTTTCATGAAAATAGTATTTACCCTTGAGTTTTGGGGTGCAGTGTTCTATGTATGTCAAGTAATTAGGTTTTTTAGTGTACCATCCAATATTTTAATACTACTGATTTTTGTGTCTGCTTGGTCTATTGGTTAATAAGAAAGTTGTATGAAACTCTTCCATATGATTGTGGATTTGTCTGCTTTTCCTTATAATTCTGTCAATTGTCTCTTTATATGTTTTGAGGCCATATTTGTAAGTACATACATATTTAGAATTATTGTATCTTTCTGGCAGATCGAACCAGAAATTATGAAGTATTTATGAATTATGCTTATGAAGTATACTTCTTTTCAAGTGTACTTTTTAAATCTCTAGTTGTGTTTTCTGCTATAAAATCTACTTTGTCTGATAAATAAAGCTATACTAGTTTCTTTTGATTAATATTTGAATGCTATGTTTTTTTCCATTCTTTTATTTGCTACCCTTTTGCATTCCTGTATTTATTATATGTTTTCTGTATACAAAATATAATTAGGTTTTGTTTTTTACTCAGTCTGACTCTGATGAGACAAAAATTGATATGGCTTATTTGGAAGACACTGCCTTCCAAACCAATACAAGTAAACATCTAGGTGAGAGGAAACTTTAGAAAGATAGTTTGAGGCCATATTTTGGAGAGTCTTTTAGTATCAAAGTAAAAATTTCTGTTGTGTCTTCTAAGTTCCAGGGAACCATTGAAGGATTTTTATTTTTTTATTATTATTATTTTCGTTAAAGGGTTTTTAAACAGGTGAACGATACGTCTTTTAAGAAGGTTAAGTCAGCAAGATTCAACTGGAGCAGCAAGCACTAGAGACAATAAAGATAAGGACTGAAATTCTTTTAATAAGGTAGCACCTAGGACAATAGTACCTGATACGTAGTAAGCTTGCAATAAAATATTTGATAACGAAAGGAAAAATCCACGTGTGATGTGATGATCAGCCAAGCCAAACAGGGGTGTGGCAGTGGAAGTGGCAAAGAATGACTGGATATATACAATACAATAGACAGAACTCATTGACTGCTTATGTGTAAGTGAGCAGAAATTTCAAGTTTATGTTAAAGTTAATCAACAAACAGATATGAATATCATGCTATGATGTTTATGTAGGTGTCTATTACATGGGAGCCTCAGAAGAATAAGTAATGGAACAATGGTGAATATATTGATCATTAATCTATAAGGCATTACAAATATATATAAGAAAACATGTAAAGATGAATATATCCTATTTCTTTACCACTGCCACCCCTAACTTTAAAACTATCACGTGAGCTTTGGTGTGTAGAGCAACATCCACTAGATGCTATGTAGGGTAGTAACTTGCTCTATGTCTGTGTTTTTGTAGGCCCTTTTGATGAAAGAGCATCAGTTTACACATTTCTGAGAGGAGGCGTTTTCCTGTAGTAGCTATAATGTGCATTTACAACTTTATATTTATTATTACACGGTGACAATGCAAGCCAGTGGCAAATAATTCAATGTTTTCTATTTCTGATTTTGCCTTGATCGTCCCCGAAAGTGCAGTTATTAATCCTTCTCTTAACAGCTGCTCACCATTTTTTATTTTTATGTATGTTAAGGAATTCAGAATTTGTAGTAGTTATCAAGTTTTTAGATTTTAGACTCATTAGTGAAAATATGTGATAATTCTTTTTGTCATAATTATTTAGTAATCTCTGTCAGACACTTTATGTGAATTTCTTGGGTATTTCTATGGGTTTTTCCACCCGGTATGGATTTTTTTCTCTTTTGTTTTAAACCTTCCATTGCGAGCTTATCTTCAGCAAGGCTTTGTCTGTAAAACTCCTGTGCAGCCTGGGTTAAGAATTGTCTTTCAGAATAGTTTTGGGTTTACTTCTGCATGTACTCTGTAGAGATACCTGGCTTGGGACCTATTTCTTTGTAATTTCTTGACTTGTGGCTTTCTAGGCCACACTTGAGATAAATTCAATCCTGTATGAGTTCAGGCTCATATTATGGATTCTCAAGAGATTTGTTTTCCCCACCTAGAGCCCAAGCATAGACGAACCAGTTTCACTATTGTCTATTGTCTTCTTTGCTGGTGGCCAGAGAGTTTAGCTCTTCGAGTTTTATGCAGAGATCTTAGTTTCAGTATGCCACATTGCAAGAGTTAAGTTCTCATTTCCTTTTTTTTTTTTTTTTTTGCATTCCCTGAAAAATCAAACTCCTAGATGACAACTCCTACTCACCACCCACCATCGAGGCAAACACAGGATAGACTACTCATGTGCCAGTCCAGTTTTCAGTTGCTTCATTATTCCTGGCATCTGGATATTTTTCTTTTATATGAGCTCAGCTAAGCATTATAAGTTCATATATTTTTTCCCAGCATTTCCAGTTTATCTAGCAGGAGAGTCTTTATGTATAGTTTTCCATATTGCTGAAACTCAAATCTGGTATTCTTTCCACATCTATAAAGTCTTTTTTTCACATGTTTCTAAATATCCTTGACTTGATTTTTTTTTTAAAGAACATTACATTTCACAGTTGTTGTGGCCTTAAAATGGTATTTCCCAGCTTTTGGATTTAATTTAAGAAGTAGGACCTAATTCGAATATCATTAAACCTCGCCACTTCATAAATTCTACTCAAAGGCACAAAGGGAATAATTAACTCTGAAGACTGATAGAAGACTGGCTATTTTAACTTGGCCTGAGGAAGTAACCCTGAAGAATGCACCCCATGTGAATAAATAACAACAAATTCAGTGTGGTGATTACCTTGAGGTCTAGGAAACAGGGGAATTGAGAAATGAGAACACAGGGGGGTTTCAATTACATTTGTAATGTTTCATTTCTTAAGCCAGTAGTATATACCCAGGGGTTCATTATATGCTCTACCATTTTTAAAAATTTGAAATATTTGATAATAAATTGTTAAAGAAATTATCACCATAATGCAAACAGTACTACATCTTTAATTTCATATAACATAAGATATACAAGGCATTTGGCATTTGGCATGTGTGCTTGTCAAGTGAATAGATAATTTTTCATCCTAAAGAGGTCAGAGAGTAAGTTGTTCTTTCAGCAACTGTTAAGATTTAGTTATCCCCATATTAGACTCTATTTTCTCCCATGCCTGTTGAAAATATCACACGACTGACAACAAGATCCAGTCTATCCAGTGAGTATGCTATTTCCAACTTGGAAAGTAATTCCAGCATTATCTGGAATAGTAATAGGTTGAATTTGAATCATATTCTTTGCTAAAAAGGTCCTTTTAAGTGTTTTTGCAATAATATTATCTGCTGATTTTATTTTTTTGTTCATGTGAATTACAATTGTTATTTGGTGATCTTGTTCAGTTACATCTTTTAATACTAAAATATGAAAAAGGAATAAAAGATTGCCATTTAGAGGGACCCAGGTCCCTTTGAATGTCTACTTAGGCCTGACACCCTGCTTGATTCCTTGCATAAACTCTTTCTCATCCTCACAACATTGAAAATAGTTAACATTTATTGAGCACTTTCTTTGTGCCAGTCACATGATATTCTTTATGTAATATTTAATTCCTATAACATTCCTACAAAATAGGTCTTATTGTCTCTCTTTCAGATTGGAGAAAACAGGTTAGATGAATGTGACTAAGTAATAGAACTACTAAATAGAATATTTACCTTTGAGTAACTCTGAAATAACTCCCCCTATATACGTATGCATGTATGTACGTGTGTGTGTTAGACTATCTTTCTATCATCTCTTCTACATAATATTGTCCAGTATCGAATACCTCATAGCAATAATTTGACATCACTTGGGCATCAGAAAGATTCATGTCACCGTTACAATACGTAGGTAGGATGTAGCTGCTTCTTATTTACAAACAGTAGGTAAGACAAAAATACAAGGAATGGATGAGCAGTCAAAAGAAAGCTGGGTGATTAGGACAGAGGAGTGGTTGGAGGGCAGAATGCTATAAGAATCAGCTGCCTGAGGCTAGGTGGTAGAATACTTATTGATGTTGATGGTATGTGTGGATAAGGTATGTATGTAGCCTCTGGTTTTATGTTTTCTGCCATACCAAAGACAAAAGGACAATGTTGTCCTGGGATCCTCACCTTTGACCTAATCAAATAAAATCTTCTCTCCTCACTTCACTTGTTAGGGAAGAGGGGTGATGCAGGAATAAGACAAAAAATAAAAAAATGAAAAGAAGGCCAGGCTATATTGTTTCCTATTTATTTACAGATAAGCTCGTTGCTTTTCAGAAAAAAGAGGAAGGAAGGATGGAGGGAGAGATAAAAGGACGGAGAGGTGGACAGGAGGAGACTGATTTAATACAGAGAAAAGTATTAAATTGTATTTCTGTCTGTGACTTCTTAGTGAATATTGACTATTTTGTGACTTTACAACTTTGTTTAGAAAATATTAATGTGATTTAATCTAAACTGAGCCGTGTAAAGCACGATGTGTCTCTTTTTCCCCAGTCCTTCTTAGAGAAATTCATGTATCTCCAAACTTCATCTTGAACTATGGCATTTACTTCATACTGAGGCTTGTGCTTAATTATTTTGGCCTTGTGTAAGTAATTTTGGCCCTGAGGCACTTAGACAATTACGGGTCCTTCATTGGATTAGCAAAAATTATAAATGAATTAGCATAATCTCAATTAAAATAATATTTCATCTATCCAATTTACCATTGCTGTTTACATGTGGTCTAATCTAAGTCCTACTCTGATAACACCCTTAATAATAAAATTGGCGCATAAGACTCAGAGGCATGAGTGTGAGCAGATGTTTTATTTTGCCTTCAGAATTTCACAGGTGACCAAAAACATTGTAAAGATGCAAAAAGGGGCCAATCTAAGGACAAATGCCCTGGGGTGGCCAATAAATAACTCTGCTTGCATGAATATTTTGCTGATTTATAGTGTAAAAATCAACTATTAAATTTAAATTGGTTCTTGTGGAAAATTGTGAATCCCTCTTCTACAGACTTTCTTAGAAAGATTTAAGTATTTTTAGAGTTCTCCCTGATGCCAGATTTTGAGCTTTCTGTTGTCTTATTCCTTGGGTAACTGCTGTCTTGCTACCCCTACCCCTTATGTTTATGAAAAGAACTAGAAAATTTTATTAGGAATCTTTTAGAAGACCTTTTGAAAGATTTTAATAAAAATTTCTTTTAAAAATATATTTCATTTGTATACACATAACAGGAAAGCAAATTATTCAAATATTTTGTAAAATATTTTATTGTTTACGAAGAATGTCCATGCCCATTTCTTTGCAAATTCTTAAAGCAACCCTGTCAGGTAAGTAAAGCAGGTGTCACCCCCACAGGACAGACGAAACTGAAACCACAAGTAGTCAATGACTCAGATCTTCTGACTTCTGAACTAGAGTTACTTTCATGTTTCATCTTGTTCCTTGACCAAATGGCAATGAAAGGATCCAATTTTTATGTGGATGCTTGGGTTTTTGTATCTGATACTGCCTTTTTGAAACTTTATGGAATCATTAGGCCTATAACTGTTAATGGTTGATAAATTCTATCTTTGTTAACTAACTTTGATTCTTCTCGCCCTGTGTTCTGTATCTCAGAAGTGAAGAATCAAGTGAGAATGGAGGAGGTGAAGCTCTTATCACTAAAAGAATGTTTAAGTTACTGCTGCAGATGGTAAGCATGTAGTAAATGGCAGCTTTAAGGACTATTTCAACATGGTATGGGAGTAGATTCTTATTTCAGGGTTATAAGATTTAATTAAACACCCTCTTCATTAATGGGAGCTTTGTGGGGCTGCACACACAAGTCACTTCTTCCTAGGACTTTAGTGCACTATATATGCTGTGTCATTCATTCCTCAAGAGCAGTGTTAGCTCCAAGTAGGCAACTGTGATGCCTAAATGTTGAAAACTGTAACACCACTGTATTTATTTTTATGAGAATTAGGTCAAAATTAGCCTAAGCAGAGACACCAAATAACTTAGGATCACGAGCAAAATGGGAAATAAAAGGTGTTTTCTACTGAATCTTTACAGATGGATTTGGCAAAGAACAGTGAACTAACCATTAGCCCAATTGGGGATACATTTTTAATGGTTTGCAGGTAGTCTAGAGTAAAAGCTAAATAAAAAATTCCAGCTCAAACTGCTCTTCTAAAATGGGATAAGAACTATAGCAGTGAATTAAAATAACCTGTGAATGTTTCTAACCAATATAAAAATACCAGTTATGAAATATTTCTTTTACTTTTTGCCAATTCTTTAATAGTCCATTAGGTGTTTCTAAAGGGTGGAGTATTTGAAATGAGAATTTGGGCTCAGAAGGCTGAAGGGCCAAAATCTTGAATAAACTGACTGAGGCTAGATAGAACAGGATGTGAAAGGGGACTTTTTTAGTGGTGGATTTGCCTTCAAACTGGGCATGTGTTGCATTTGGATAAGTGCTTGAAAATTCCAGGAATCACTGAAAAAGGAACTTAAAGAAATTAGAAAATTACTGGTTTAATTCTCTGCTACTGCATTAGAGCTGTCTGCTTTTTTATTTTTTATTTTTTTACTTTAAGTTCAGGGATACGTGTGCAGACATGCAGGTTGGTTACATAGGTATACATGTGCCATGGTGGTTTGCTGCACCTATCAACCTGTCATCTAGGTTTTAAGCCCCACATGCATTCGATATTTGTCTTAATGCTCTCCCTCCCCTTGCCTCCTACCCCCTAACAGGCCCCAGAGTGTGATGTTCCCCTCCCTGTGTCCATGTATTCTCATTGTTCAACTCCCACTTATGAGTGAGAACATGTGGTGCTTGGTTTTCTGTTCTTGTGTTAGTTTGCTGAGAATGATAGTTTCCAGCTTCATCCATGTCCCTGCAAAGGACATGAACTCATCCTTTTATATGGCTGCATAGTATTCCATGGTGTATATGTGCCACATTTTCTTTATCCAGTCTATCATTGGTGGGCATTTGGGTTGGTTCCAAGTCTTTTCTATTATAAATAGTGCTGCAATAAACATACGTGTGCACATGTCTTTATGGTAGAATGATTTATAATCCTTTGGGTATATCCCAGTAATGGGATTGCTGGGTCAAATGGTATTTCTGGTTCTAGATCCTTGAGGAATCACCACACTGTCTTCCACAATGGTTGAACTAATTTACACTCCCACCAGCAGTGTAAAAGCATTCCTATTTCTCCACACCCTTGCCAGCATCTGTTGTTTCCTGACTTTTTAACGATCACCATTCTAACTGGCATGAGATGATATCTCATTGTGGTTTTGATTTGCATTTCTCTAATTACCGGTGATCATGAGCTTTTTTTCATATGTTTGTTGGCTGCATAAATGTCTTCTTTTGAGAAGAGTCTGTTCATATCCTTCACCCACTTTTTGATGTTTTTCTTACAAATTTGTTTAAGTTCCTTGTAGATTCTGGGTATTAGACCTTTGTCAGATGGATAGATTGCAAACATTTTCTCCCATTCTGTAGGTTGCCTGTTCACTCTGATGATAGTTTCTTTTGCTGTGCAGAAGCTCTTTAGTTTAATTAGACCCCATTTGTCAATTTTGGCTTTTGTTGCAATTGCTTTTGGTGTTTTAGTCATGAAGTCTTTGCCCATGCCTATGTCCTGAATGATATTGCCTAGATTTTCTTCTAGGGATTTTATGGTTTTAGGTTTTACAGAAGTCTTTAATCCATCTTGAGTTAATTTTTGTATAAGGTGTAGGAAAGGGATCCAGTTTCAGCTTTCTGCATATGGCTAGCCAGTTTTTCCATCATCGTTTATTAAATAGGGAATCCTTTCCCCATTGCTTGTTTTTGTCAGGTTTGTTGAAGATCAGATGGTTGTAGATATGTGGTATTATTTCTGAGGTCTCTGTTCTGTTCCATTGGTCTATATATCTGTTTTGGTATTAGTATTATGCTGTTTTTGTTACTGTAGCCTTGTAGTATAGTTTGAAGTCAGGTAGAGTGAAGCCTCCAGCTTTGTTCTTTTTGCTTAGGAGTTTCTTGGATTTACGAGTAGAGCTGTCTACTTTATGAAGAAGGTATTCAATTGCTTCTATATGACTTAGCTAAACTCTTCTGTCTTTTTATCCTCATTACACCGCTATTATAAAACTGATTTTATTTTATACTACCTCTCCTTTGCCTGACCCAGAAATTATTGGTTGAATGTGTTGTTCTTTATAACACTGATCATAGGAAAAGCCAGAAAGAAAATCTAACCTTTACATTGACTTTCATTTTAGCCTAATATGCCAATGTTTAATGAATTTAATCTTTCTGTTTGTTGCACTAAAAATGCTGGTAATTACATGTTCAGTACTTAAATGATATGTTCAACAATGAAGCTGAATATAGTTTTATTCTTTTAGTAGCTTTATTAAAGTTTAACAAAATTATACATATTTATGATGTATAATGTGATGTTTTGATGTGTATACATTGTGAAAGAATTAAATCAAGCAAATTAGTATATTCATCAGCCCACATACATTTTATTTTTTGTGGTGATAATATTTAAGATCTAGTCTCCTTGCGGTTCTCAAGTATACAATATTATTATTAACTATACTCACCATGCTGTATAATGAATGTCCAGAACACATTCCTCCTGTCTTACTAAAACTTTGTATCTTTTGACCAGCATCTTCTCATTCCCCAACCCACCCTCAGCTTCTGGTAACCACCAGTCTGCTCTGCTTCCGAGTTCAACTTATAAAAATTCTACGTATATGTGAGTTCAGTAGTATTTGTCTTTCTGTGCCTGGCTTATTTCACTTTACATAGTGTCTTCCAAGTTCATCCATGTTATCACAAATGACAAGATTTCTTGCTTTTTAACAGCTGAGTAGTATTCTATTGTGTATGTGTAAATATATATGTGCTTGTGTGTGTGTGTATGCACACATTTTAAAAATTCATTCATCCATCAGCGGACACTTAGGTTGATTCTATAGTGTGACTATTATGAATGCTTCAGTGAATGTGGGAGTGCAGATCTCTCTTCAACGTACTGATTTTTTTTCTCCTTTGGATATATACCCAGATGCAAGATTGCTGAATGATATGGTAGTTCTACTTTTTAATTTTTGAGGAACCTCTACACCATTTTTCATAATGGCTATACTAGTTTATATTCCCACCAACAGTGTGCAAGGTTTCTATTTTCTCATCCTCACCAATACTTACCTTTTGTCTTTTTGATGAAAGCCATCCTAATGGGTGTGAAATGATATCTCATTGTGGTTTTAATTTGCATTTCCTTAATGATTAGTGATGTTGAGCATTTTTTTTTCCCCACTTACCTGTTGACCATTTGTATGTCTGCTTTTGAGGAGTGTCTATTCAGGTCCCTTGCACATTTATAAAATTGGATTATTTGTTTTCTTGCTATTCATTCTCTACACTTTTACTCCTCCTTCATTTTATGTGTTTAATGTTATAATTTACTTGTTTCTTTTTAAGACAGTGTTTTGCTGTGTCACCTAGGCTGGAGTACAGTGGTGCAATCTTGGCTCACTGCCTTGACCAACTTCCCAGGCTCGAGGGCTCCTCCCTTCTCAGCCTCCCAAGAAGCTGGGACTACAGGCATGCACCACCATGCCTGGCTGATTTATTTTTATTTTAATTTTTATTTATTTATTTATTTATTTTTTAGAGACGAGTTTTCACTATATTGCCCAGGCTTATAACTTATATTTTTTATGTTGTGTGTTCTTTAAGAAATTAATATAACTATGGTTATTTTTTAGTAGTTTTGTCTTTTAGCCTTTACACTAGAAATATTTGATTTACAGACCATTACAGTATTAATGTAGAACTTTGTTCCTTAGTTCAGCTGAAACCAGGTTCTTGTCATACGAACAGGAAAGATTAGGAACAGGGAGACCTTGGAGGGTGAGGGGAATGAAATTTATTGGGTAAAAAGGAAAATGAAAAAAGAAAAAAACTCTCAGCAAAGCAAAAGGGAGTCCTTCTGACAGGCTCTCCACCTCACAGATTGATTCCAGGCCACACACACACAGGAACTGAAGAGGCCAGGCTCTTCCCTCCTGGACACAGTGTGAACTTCTCATGGCAACCCACCTGCACACTTCATTCTCCCAGTGCACAGGTGGGTTGGAGATTCTCCAGGAACCCTCACCCTTATCTGCCTCCCACATCTATCATTCCTCCCTCTAAAGAAGTACATTTAACTGCCATTAAAATAAGGATAAGGATAAGGATGAAGACTGATCTTAACTGCTTCCTGCTGACAGGGGGCACTGTTTTGGGGAAAATGGCAGTTGGATCTCTCTCAGAGGCCTATCTGAGGGTCCCTGGCAAAAGGGGTCATTGTCCGAGGCTCTGGTTGCATGACGTTTGGAGTTTGATGGCCTGAAGGTGAAAAGAGACAAACTTAGCTAAATAACAAACTTAGTTATTAGAAAACATGTATCAAAACGAAATAAGGTGGAGGTGACAGCTCAAAAATCCCAAGACCTTTTACCAGTTTGCACAGGGAAAAGGAGGACAAAAGCCCAACTGATAAAAAAAACTTTTACCCTTTTGCTGGCATGTTGGGCTTCTGGGTTCCCTTCCCCTAAGCCCAGTCCTAAGGCAACCAGTTTAAGGTTTGGGAAATTAACTTTTCCCAGTTTGGAGGATGTATCCGAGGGGAGTGTCCCATAGTACAAAGACACAATTACCTATCAGCGAAGAGAGGACAGAGGAGGAAAAAAGAAAAAAGGTATTTTTTTCAAAGGCATGCCAAGGGTTCAGGATGCATTCAAAAGGGGTGCAGACTGAAGATGAATGTCTACTTATCTAGAAAGAGGAGAGCGAGGCATCCCAGGTTCCCTTCTCTTCCTAGAAAATACCTGGGGTACATGAGGGAGAGAAAGTGAGGCATCCTTCTTTCTTTCTTCCATTTTTATAACTCCCAGTCCCAGAGACCGCGAAAGAGTGCAACCCATTGGTGGCTTTCACCCATGTTAATGGGAGCAGGGTGGAGGGGGTGTGGACAGGGGATGGGAATATTCACTCTTACCCATGTATGTGCTATTTTCCCTGCTGTCAGTAGCCTTTGAATTCCTTAGATCTAAAGGCTGGGCCAGGTGGCTCACGCCTGTAATCCCAGCACTTTGGGAGGTCGAGATGGGTGGATAACGAGGTCAGGAGTTCAAGACCAGCCTGGACAAGAAGCTGAAACCCCATCTCTACCAAAAATACAAAAATTAGCTGGGCATGGTGGCACAAGCCTGTAATCTCAGCTACTTGGGAGGCTGAGGCAAGAGAATTGCTTGAACCCAGGCAGCAGAGGTTGCAGTGAGCTGATATTGCACCACTGCACTCCAGCCCAGGCAACAGAGCAAGACTCTGTCTCAAAATAAGTAAATAAGTAAATAAATAAGTAATAAAAAATGAATTCCTTAGACCTCATTTATGCCATGGATACTAGCATGACCTTTATTCATGAAATGGGAAGCTGAAAAGAAACAAACAAAGCCTCCAAGAAATATGGGACTATGTGAAAAGACCAAATCTACGTCTGATTGGTGTACCAGAAAGTGATGAGGAGAATGGAACCAAGTTGGAAAACACTCTTCAGGATATTATCCAGCAGAGCTTCCCCAACCTAGCAAGGCAGGCCAACATTTAAATTCAGGAAATACAGAGAAGACCACAAAGATACTCCTCGAGAAGAGCAACCCCAAGACACATAATTGTCAGATTCACCAGGTTGAAATGAAGGAAAAAATGTTAAGGGCAGCTAGAGAGAAAGGTCGGGTTACCCACAAAGGGAAGCCCATCAGACTAACAGCAGATCTCTCAATAGAAACCCTACAAGCCAGAAGACAGTGGGGGCCAATATTCAACATTCTTAAAGAAAAGAATTTTCAACCCAGAATTTCATATGCAGCCAAACTAAGCTCATAAGTGAAGGACAAATAAAATCCTTTACAGACAAGCAAATGCTGAGAGATTTTGTTACCACCAGGCCTGCCTTACAAGAGCTCCTGAAGGAAGCACTAAACATGGAATGGAATGAATGGTACCAGCCACTGCAAAAACATGCCAAATTGTAAAGATCATCGACACTATGAAGAAACTGCAACTAATGGGCAAAATAACCAGCTAGCATCATAATGACAGGATCAAATTCACACATAACAATATTAACCTTAAATGTAAATGGGCTAAATGCCTCAATTAAAAGACACAGACTGCCAAATTGAATGGAGAGTCAAGACTCATCGGTGTGCTGTATTCAGGAGACCCATCTCACGTGCAGAGACACACATAGGCTCAAAATAAAGGGATGGAGGAATATTTTACAAGCAAATAGAAAGAAAAAAAAAGCAATGGTTCCAATCCTAGTCCCTGATAAAACAGACTTCAAACCAACAAAGATCAAGAGACACAAAGAAGGCCATGACATAATGGTAAAGGGATCAATTCAACAATAAGAGCTAACTATCCTAAATATATATACACCCGATACAGGAGCACCCAGATTCATAAAGCAAGTTCTTAAAGACCTACAAAGAGACTTAGTCACCCACACAATAATAGTAGGAGACTTTAACTCCCCACTGTCAATATTAGATCAATGAAACAGAAAATTAACAAGGATATCCAGGACTTGAACTCAGCTCTGGATCAAGAGGACTTAATAGACATCTACAGAACTCTCCACCCCAAATCAACAGAATATACATTCTTCTCAATGCCACATCTCACTTATTCTAAAATTGACCACATAATTGGAAGTAAAACACTCCTCAGCAAATGCAAAACAAAAAACAAAACTTC
The DNA here is from genome assembly GCF_028885625.2 of Pongo pygmaeus. Taxonomy (NCBI): domain Eukaryota; kingdom Metazoa; phylum Chordata; class Mammalia; order Primates; family Hominidae; genus Pongo; species Pongo pygmaeus. Next base: position 157,807,238 of record NC_072376.2, on the reverse strand, counting down.
CAACACTATGTTGAATAGGAGTCGTGAGAGAGGGCATCCCTGTCTTGTGCCAGTTTTCAAAGGGAATGCTTCCAGTTTTTGACCATTCATTATGATATTGGCTGTGGGTTTGTCATAGATAGCTCTTATTATTTTGAGGTATGTCCCATCAATACCTAATTTATTGAGAGTTTTTAGCATGAAGCGTTGTTGAATTTTGTCAAGGCCTTTTCTGCATCTATTGAGATAATCATGTGGCTTTTGTCTTTGGTTCTGTTTATATGCTGGATTACGTTTATTGATTTTCGTATGTTGAACCAGCCTTGCATCCAGGGATGAAGCCCACTTGATCATGGAAGTTCTGGCCAGGGCAATCAGGCAGGAGAAGGAAATAAAGGGCATTCAATTAGGAAAAGAGGAAGTCAAATTGTCCCTGATTGCAGATGACATGATTGTATATCTAGAAAACCCCATCGTCTCAGCCCAGAATCTCTTTCAGCAGATAAGGAACTTCAGCAGAGTCTCAGGATGCAAAATCAATGTGCAAAAATCACAAGCATTCTTATACACCAATAACAGACAAACAGAGAGCCAAATCATGAGTGAACTCCCATTCACAATTGCTTCAAAGAGAATAAAATACCTAGGAATCCAACTTACAAGGGATGTGAAGGACTGCTTCAAAGAGAACTACAAACCACTGCTCAATGAAATAAAAGAGGATACAAACAAATGGAAGAACATTCCATGCTCATGGATAGGAAGAATCAATATCATGAAAATGGCCACACTGCCCAAGGTAATTTATAGATTCAATGCCATTCCCATCAAGCTACCAATGACTTTCTTCACAGAATTGGAAAAAACTATTTTAAAGTTCATATGGAACGAAAAAAGAGCCTGCATTGCCAAGTCAATCCTAAGCCAAAAGAACAAAGCTGGAAACATCATGCTATCTGACTTCAAACTATACTACAAGGCTACAGTAACCAAAACAGCATGGTACTGGTACCAAAACAGAGATATAGACCAATGGAACAGAACAGAGCCCTCAGAAATAATGCTGCATATCTACAACTATCTGATCTTTGACAAACCTGAGAAAAACAAGCAATGGGGAAAGGATTCCCTATTTAATAAATGGTACTGGGAAAACTGGCTAGCCATATGTAGAAAGCTGAAACTGGATCCCTTCCTTACACCCTATACAAAAATTAATTCAAGATGGATTAAAGACTTACATATTAGACCTAAAACCGTAAAAACCCTAGAAGAAAACCTAGGCAATACCATTCAGGACATAGGCATGGGCAAGGACTTCGTGTCTAAAACAGCAAAAGGAATGGTAACAAAAGCCACAATAGACAAATGGGATCTAATGAAACTAAAGAGCTTCTGCACAGCAAAAGAAACTACCATCAGAGTGAACAGGCAACCTACAGAATGGGAGAAAATTTTTGCAACCTACCCATCTAACAAAGGGCTAATATCCAGAATCTACAATGAACTCAAACAAATTTACAAGAAAAAAACAAACAACCCCATCAAAAAGTGGGCGAAGGATATGAACAGACACTTCTCAAAAGAAAACATTTATGCAGCCAAAAAATACATGAAAAAATGCTCATCATCACTGGCCATCAGAGAAATGCAAATCAAAACCACAATGAGATACCATCTCACACCAGTTAGAATGGCAATCATTAAAAAGTCAGGAAACAACAGGTGCTGGGGAGGATGTGGAGAAATAGGAACACTTTTACACTGTTGGTGGGACTGTAAACTAGTTCAACCATTGTGGAAGTCAGTGTGGCGATTCCTCAGGGATCTAGAACTAGAAATACCATTTGACCCAGCCATCCCATTACTGGGTATATACCCAAAGGATTATAAATCATGCTGCTATAAAGAGACATGCACACATATGTTTATTGCGGCACTATTCACAATAGCAAAGACTTGGAACCAAGCCAAATGTCCAACAATGATAGACTGGATTAATAAAATATGGCACATATACACCATGGAATACTATGCAGCCACAAAAAATGATGAGTTCATGTCCTTTGCAGGGACATGGATGAAGCTGGAAACCATCATTCTCAGCAAATTATCGCAAGGACAAAAACCAAATACCGCATGTTCTCACTCATAGTTGGGAATTGAACAATGAGAACACATGGACACAGGAAGGGAAACATCACACACCAGGGACTGTTGTGGGGTGGAGGAAGTGGGGAGGGATAGCATTAGGTGATATACCTAATGCTATATGACGAGTTAATGGGTGCAGCACACCAACATGGCACATGTATACATATGTAACAAACCTGCACGTTGTGCACATGTACCCTAAAACTTAAAATATAATAATAATAAAATTAAAACAAACAAACAAACCAGAAATCATAACAAACAGTCTCTCAAACCACAGTGCAATCAAATTAGAACTTAGGATTAAGAAACTCACTCAAAACTGCACAACTACATGGAAACTGAACAACCTGCTCTTGAATGACTACTGGTACATAAAGGAATGACGGCAGAAATGAAGATGTTCTTTGAAACCAATGCGAACAAAGACACAATGTACCAGAATCTCTGGGACACATTTAAAGCTATGTGTAGAGGGAAATTTATAGCACTAAATGCCCACAAGAGAAAGCAGGAAGAATCTAAAATCAACACCCTAAAATTACAATTAAAAGATCTAGAGAAGCAAAAGCAAACAAATTGAAGAGCTAGCAGAAGACATGAAATAACTAAGATCCGAGCGGAACTGAAGGAGATAGAGACATGAATAACCCTTCAAAAAAATCAATGAATCCAGGAACTGTTTTTTTTTTTAAACATCAGCAAAATAGACCACTAGCCAAACTAATAAAGAAGAAAAGAGAGAAGAATCAAATAGATGCAATAAAAAATGACAAAGGGGATATCACCACTGATCCCCAGAAATACAAACTACCATCAGAGAATACTGTAAAAACCTCTATGCAAATAAACTAGAAAATCTAGAAGAAACGGATAAATTCCTGGACACATACACCCTCCCAAGACTACAGCAAGAAGAAGTCGAATCCCTGAGTAGACCAGTAACAACTTCTGAAATTAAGGCAGTAAGTAATAGCTTACCATCCAAAAAAAGTCCAGGACCAGATGGATTCACAGCTGAATTCCACCAGAAGTACAAAGAAGAGCTGGTACCATTCCTTCTGAAACTATTCCAAACAATAGAAGAGGAGGGAATCCTCCCTAATTCATTTTATGAGGCTAGCATCATCCTGATAACAAAACCTGTTGCAGACACAACAAAAAAAGAAAATTTCAGGCCAATATCCCTGTTGAACATCGATGTGAAAATCCTCAATAAAATACTGGCAAACCAAATCTAGCAGCACATCAAAAAGCTTATTCACAACAATCAAGTTGGCTTCCTCCCTGGGATGCAAAGGTGGTTCAACATACACAAAACAATAAATGTAATCCATCACCTAAACAGAACCAATGACAAAACCACATGATTATCCCAATAGATGTAGAAAAGGCCTTTGACAAAATTCAACAGCCCTCATGCTAAAAACTCTCAATGAACTAGGTATTGATGGAACATGTCTCAAAATAATAACAGCTATTTATGACAAACCCACAGCCGGTATCATACTGAATTGGCAGAAACTGGAAGCATTCCCTTTGAAAACCAGCACAAGACAAGGATGCCCTGTCTCACCACTCCTATGCAATATAGTATTGGAACTTCTGGCCAGGGCAATGAGGCAAGAGAAAGAAATAAAGGTATTCAGTTAGAAAGAGAGGAAGTCAAATTATCTCTGTTTGCAGATGACATGACTGTATATTTAGAAAACCCCATTGTCTCAGCCCAAAATCTCCTTTATCTGACAAGCAACTTCAGCAAAGTCTCAGGATACAAAATCAATGTGCAAAAATCACAAGCATTCTTATACACCAATAACAGACAAACAGAGAGCCAAATCATGAGTGAACAATGGCTACAAAGAGAGTAAAATACCTAGGGATACAACTTACAAGGGACGTGAAGGACCTCTTCAAGGAGAACTACAAACCACTGCTCAACGAAATAAGAAAGGACACAAACAAATGGAAAAACATTCCATGCTCATGGATAGGAAGAATCAATATCATGAAAATGGCCATACTGCCCAAAGTAATTTACAGATTCAATGCTATCCCCATCAAGCTACCAATGACTTTCTTCACAGAATTGGAAAAAACTACTTTAAATTTCATATAAAACCAAACAAGAGCCCAGATAGTCGAGACAATCCTAAGCCAAAAGAACGAAGCTGGAGGTATCACGCTACCTGACTTCAAACTATACTACAAGGCTACTGTAACAAAAACAGCATAATACTAATACCAAAACAGATATATAGACCAATGGAACAGAACAGAGGCCTCAGAAATAACACCACACATCTACAACCATCTGATCTTTGAGAAACCTGACAAAAACATGCAATGGGGAAAGTGTTCCCTATTTAATAAATGATGTTGGGAAAGCTGGCTAGCCATATGCAGAAAGCTGAAACTGGATTCCTTTCTTACATCTTATACAAACTCAAGATGGATAAAAGACTTCAATGTAAGCCCTAAAACCATAAAAACCCTAGAAAAAAACCTAGGGAATACCATTCAGGACATTGGCATGCACAAAGTCTTCATGACTAAAACACCAAAAGCAATGGCAACCAAAGCCAAAATAGACAAATGGGGTCTAATAAAACTAAAGAGCTTCTGCAGAGCAAAAGAAACTATCATGAGTGGACAGGCAACCTTAAGAATGGGAGAAAATATTTGCAATCTATCCATCTGACAAAGGGCTAATATCCAGAATCTATGAAGACTTTAAACAAATTTGCAAGAAAAATAACAAACAACGCCATCAAAAAGTGGGCGAAGTATATGAACAGACACTTCTCAAAAGAAGACATTTATGTGGCCAACAAACATATGAAAAAAAGCTCATGATCACCGGTAATTAGAGAAATGCAAATCAAAACCACAATGAGATACCATCTCATGCCAGTTAAAATGGCGATCATTAAAAAAGTCAGGAAACAACAGATGCTGGTGAGGGTGTGGAGAAATAGGAACGCTTTTACACTGTTGGTGGGAGTGTAAATTAGTTCAACCATTGTCAATGTGTCGATTCCTCAAAGATCTTGAACTGGAAATACCATTTGACCCAGCAATCCCATTACTGGGTATATACCCAAAGGATTATAAATCATTCTACTATAAAGACACATGCACATGTATGTTTATTGTGGCACAGTTCACAATAGCAAAGACTTGGAACCAACCCAAATACCCATCAATGTTAGCCTGCATAAAGAAAATGTGGCACATATACACCATGGAACACTATGCAGTTATAAAAACGGATGAGTTCATGTTCGTTGCAGGGTCATGGATAAAGCTGGAAACTATCATTCTCAGTAAAGTTACACCAGAAGAGAAAACCAGACACTGCGTGTTCTCACTCATAAGTGGGAGTTGAACAATGAGAACACATGGACACACGGAGGGGAATATTACACACCAGGGCCTGTTGGGGGATGGGGGGCTAGGGTAGGACTAGCATTAGGAGAAATACCTAATGTAGATGATGGGTTGATGGGTGCAGCAAACCACCATAGCATGTGGATGCCTATGTAACAAACCTGCATGTTCTGCACATGTACCCCAGAACTTAAAGTATAATAATAATAAAAAAGAAAATAGATTCTTATTGCACTGCTGCAAACAACTATATTACCATAAATGAAGAATATTCACAACTAGTTTCCAAATTCTGGAGAAGCCAGGCAGGAGAGAGAGGGAGAGAGACAAGTATGCTCCAAATTTTGTTCACAGGAGGATATCTTAATTTTTAAAGGCCATATATAGCTCAAAATATGTTTCCTTGACTCTAAAAAACAAAGTGAGGATCAGCAAGTTCCAAACAAAAGTCAAAAAAATTGATTCAGTTATCAGAAACCTGCATTTGAGAGCACCTGTGAAAGTTCCATAGCTGATGATAAACCATCATTTGAAGAGGATCAAAATAAGACAACAATTGTCTGGGAGTAACAAAATATCCAAGATACTTACAGTCTGAAACACTATGGACAAAGAAATTTGGTTATCTTCATAGTTTACAATAACTTAACATAACCTTAATTGTGATTAACAGCATATACTCAGACATTAGAATTTTAGAAATCCCACACAATTTTGGAACATACACTAATATTATTCACTAAAATATAACCTGAAGAAAATTTAACATCTCTTTGGCAATCCCACGTACCTATACATGTCAAACATTCATGTTTACCTCTCTTCTGGATGCTCCAGGGGCCCTCTGTAGCATCCAAAAAGCCATTTTGGGAAGCCTATTAAATATTAGAGATTTAAAACACTCGATGTCATGAAATAAAATTCCACATTACCATAGTTACTTATTTTGCCAAAATGATGACTCAGAAATTAAAAAAAAAAAACAAAACTCTTTTATAACCCTTTACAAATTTTGCAGAGGAGCAGATTAGTGCCTTAAGAGTACTTTGTTTTGCCTTTATTTCAATGGTTAATTTATAGGAAAACAATGTAATACCCTTTGAATTTAGTTAACATGTACACATACAGAATTTCTTTTGCAAGATTAATTTTTACACTCCTTCCACAGCTTGTTTGAACTTTCAGCTTTATCTTGCATAATTCAAAACAATCCTTTAACCCTAGGCAAATATTTACATTTTGACAACATCTGAATTTTACCAATAATCTTTAAGGCTGTTTTTATTTCTCAAAGATTAAAGTCACGTGAACTGAAAGGTACCACAGTTCTCACCTTTAAAAAATATTTGATCCAAGTATTATCTCACCTTTAAAAAATATTTGATCCAAGCACTTATCTTTCTTTAAGTCAATTTATTAGAGCTCTTTTTTATAGACATCACACACACAACACATACATAACTTCATAGACAGGCGGAAGAAGACTCAGTATCCATAAGATGTTTTTGTTTGCCAGTCTCCTAACTGGATGATTGGCCTCTGGGTGGAGCCCTTTAAGAGACAGGGCTAGGAAAACATGCAGCTTTTAAGGCCTAATAAACAGGCATAACTTGGAGGCAAAAACAGATTTTGAGAGGGATCCATCTGCATTTAATTCCTGGGGTTCCATGAGGAAAATAGAGGTTTCCCCCCTCTATGCATGTATGAAGGGTGGCAAGGCAAAATGAAGAAAAATAATTCAGTTGACTGAGAAAAAAACCCTTTCCCAGCAAAACGAGATCCAGAAAGAGAAAAACATAAAGGCCTTTTAAATATACCTATAACTGGGATATCCTCTTTTAATTAAGCTGAGTGCTCTTTAAGAAAATCCTTTAAAATTCCTTATTATCTTACGTTAGCCAGGCCAAACAGCCAATATTTCTGGCTTTCAAGCTTTACTAAAGGCTTAGAGAAAGGAAAAACTAAGGCAGTCCGTGGAAGACAAGAGAATCAACAAATGGCAAAGGTCACACAGATATCAAACCAGAAAGGACTTATTCCCTAAGTCAGAATTGAGCCTGCACCACCATTTTAAAATGGTGGAGGCTAAACAAAGCATTGCCACATGGTTACAGGTCACACTTCCAAGGATGTAAAACAAGATGGAGGCCTGCAGCAAATTTTGCTACTGACCATACAGAAAGACATGCAAAGCACACCAGATTGGCTACAGCTTAAGAGAATATAAACAGTGAAACTTATTCCTGGCCTAGTAAGATGTCTTTATGTATATTTTTAAAAAGCCTCACTGCTAACCCAGTGGAGAAAAGGAAAAGACAGCTTAAATGTACAGCTGTGTTAGCTGCTGACAGGGTGAAGAATAGAAAAAGATGCCTGAGGAAGAACCTCTAATTCTTATGCAAATGAGTTCCTCCAACTGGGGGAGAAACTTAATTGCTCTCTGACAGAGCCAGATCCCTTGGCCCTGTGAGGGGAAGACTCCATGGACATGTGGCGGTGGATGCTGGCCAGCCTGCTCTTGGACAGCCTTGAGCCATGTGCACCAGCCCTGGCCAGGAGGGAAGCAGGGGAGCTGCTGTTCACCTGTCCATCCTGAAAAAAGAAGAAAAAGGCCAACATTCACGACCCCTGTGAGCAACGGTGAGGAGGGAGGGATAATTTCCTCTACCCTCAGAAGACGTCTGAGGACAAAAAGGCTTAGAAGTGAAAGGGAGAAAGATTTTTTGGTTTGCATGTTACCCTTCCTCATGCCCCAAATTCGGGTGCCAAAATGATGTACAACTTTGCTCCTTAGTTCAGCTAAAACCGGGTTCTTGTCGCATGACCAGGAAGGATTAGGAATACAGACACATTTAAGGATGAGGGAATGGAACTTATTGGGTCAAAAGGAAAAAGAAAAAAAGAAAAAAGACTCTCAGCAAAGCAAGAGGGGGTCCTGCTAATAGGCCCTCCACCTCACAGATTCCAGGTCACACACACAGGAATTGAAGAGGCCATGCTCCCACCCCCTGCACACAGCATGAACTTCCCATGGCGCCACCTTGTTCTCCCAGTGCACAGGCCGGTCAGAGACTCTCTAGGGACCCTCCCTTTTATCTGCCTCCTGCATTTATCAGTATTAGACCATTCTGAATTTGACCATGGATTTATTTTTACCAGTGAGTTTTATACACCCTGTGTTTTTATATTACTAATTAGCATTCTTTCATTTTAGCTTGAAGAACTCCCATTAGCATTTCTTGTAAGGCAAATATAATGGTGATGAAGTCCATCAGCTTTTGTTGGTCTGGTAAAATCTTTATCTTTTTTTTTTTTTTTTTTTTTTTTTGATTTTTGAAGGATAGGTTTCTCAGGTAAGATATTCTTGGTTGGCAGTTTTTTCCTTCAGTGCTTCAAATATATCATCCCACTCTCTCCTGGCCTGTAAAATTTCTGTGGAGAAATCTGCTGATAGTCTTACATAGGTTTCTTTGTATGTGAGGATTTGTTTTTCTTTTGCTGCTTTAAGATTCTCTCTTTGTCTTTTACTTTTTCCTCCTCTTAACTGTATATTTTCAAATAACCTGTGTTAGAGTCCACAGATTCTTTTTTTTGCTTAAGTCTACTGTTGACACTGTCTGCTGTATTTTTAATTTCACTCATTGTATTCTTCAGCTCCAGAATTTCTGTTTGATTCTATCTTATGATTTCAATCTCTGTTAAACTTCTTATTTTAGTCATGTATTATTTTCCTCATTTTGTTGAATTATGTCTCCGTGTTCTCTTGCAGCTCACTGAGCTGATTCATAGATCTCTGTTTCTTAGAGGTCATTTACTGAGAAGTTATTGTGTTCTTTGAATGGTATTATGTTTTCTTGCCTTTTCATATTTTTTATTGCCTCTGATTGATATCTGCATATTTGATGGAAAATTCACCTCTTCCAGACTTTATAGACTGGCTTCAGTGGGGAAAGATCTTATCCTACAAGTGGTTACAAGGCTGCCAGTTGGGTGGGATATGATGGTTCTGGCTCCAGAGGGGGAGCAGGATTCTAGTCTTTGTGTAACTCTGTTTGCTGAGGTTGACATTGACAAGTATTGCTGAGATCCTCAGCAGCCAAGGTTGTTGGGGTCTGCAGTAATGGTGAAGGCTGTTGGGGTCTTAGATGGAAAAGGCTGCTGGGGTCCTCCTGACCTTTTTTTCTCTCTCTGGGGAAGTTTTTGGTGAGGTGATCCCTTTTGTGCTAGATTCAGCTTTTAGGTGTGCTTGCAGCAGTGGCACAAGTGTTTGATATGTTGTAATTGTGGAGTGGCCATGGAGCCAGCATCTGAAGCATGGGCATGCATAGAGGGGCCAAGGCTCTAGAGCCTGCAGTGGTAGTGGCACTGGTGTCTGGGGTATAGGTGTTCATGATAGTTTGTTGGTAATGTTGTGCAAGGCTCAAGTGGAGCAGCTGCAGACCAGGGTCTGGAGTTTAGGCATGCAAGGAGCTGCAACAACGCCAGGGTATGGGGAATGTGCTAGCTCTCAGTGACAGTAACTCAGGTGTTAGATGTTTAGGCACTCATAGAATGGTTGCAGAACCAGGGTCTGGGTGTGAGCATGCACAGAGTAACTGAGGCTCTGAAACCTGGGGTGGAGCAAGCCTCTATCAGTGGTGGCTCTGGTGATTGAGGCATGGCTGCACATGATCTGGAATGGAGGCTAGAGTGAAGTAGCTGCAGAGCCAAGGTCTGAAGTATAGGCATGCACAAAGTGGCCATGACTCTGGGGTCACGGATGCATGTGGGGAAGAGGGTTGGTGGTTCTGGTTCAGGAGCAGCATACCAATGGCTGCTTCTTTGCAGGAGGTCACAATAATATCTACCTCTCTGGGGGTTCATAGTAGGATGGCTGTTGGTTATCTCAATGGGGAAAGATGCCTGTGTTCTCTGCAGGACAGGTCCCTGGGGACCATGGTGGCACCTGCTACATGGCTGATACTGATAGCCCTCACCCATCTTTGTTTCTAGTCATTTCCAGGTGTCTCAGGTGTGCTGATCTCCCCAGTGATTCATCCTATGTGTTTATTCTCTGTTTCTTTTTTCTTTTGCTACACTGTGTTGCTGCAGGTTCTTAAACAAATGCTTGAGTCTCCTTAAGGCTATTATTCATAGATATCTGTTTGTTTGTTGTTTTTTGTTGGAGGGGGAAAAAGATTTGTTTCTCCTACTCTGCCATCTTGCTGACATCACTCTGTATAGTTTTATTCTTATATATTTTCTTCTAGGTGGTATAAAGGAGTGATTTTCAATTCCCAGGTCCCTTTCAGAATTAGCCCTTTTTCCCCCACTTCTTATATTAACTACAATAAAAATAGTTTATTTAACGGGGCCTCTTCCTTTGTGAAAAAGTTTACAATACAGGGTTGCTGGCATGTTATTCATACCTACATAGATAGATTAAAGAAAATACACTCATATTTGGCATTATTTCATTGAAAAGTAATTATATTCCAAATTACAACTTTTGTCTTCTTTTCATGATGACTGCTTCTTTAAAGCCATTCCTAGTTTTATTATTTAAATATTGTCCTTAAAAATAAAGCTAAAATAGGTACCTTCAACTTTTTGTACCATAGAGATTATTTTGAGGAAAAAAGAAAAAAGAAAGAAAATTGCTTTTAGGTAAAAATTGGACATTTAGCTTAATTCAGCATTCTTCAAACTGCTACATACTCCCTGAAAAAAATGAGATAGTATTATGGAATATTAGTTCCAAAAACCATTTAGCTTAATCTCTTTATTTAACAGAAAAATAAACTGAGGCCCTATTGGCCAGCCAGTATCTAATAGATCACACAAATGGGTGGTGAGGAAGGCTGTGGGTGATGTCTCTCAACTCAGAGTGATTCTTCTGAGCCTTGCGTATTTGGTTGGATTTGGCTTGGGAAGTGATGAAAGAACGGAAACTAAAAACAACGACAACAACAACAACCCATGACAGGTTTATAGCCAGTTTGTTAAATTAAATCCTTGGCTTGATACTGTATTGCTTTCTTTGCTGGGTGTGGATTGACAGGTATTGACAAAATGTCTGAGGTTCTAATTCAAAATGCCTTGTGACAAATTATAAATTTGACATATTGAGGTTATCAATGAGCCACAGAGTGAGTCTATGGACTCCAGCCTGCAGCAGCCATTATACTGTCTCTAGCAAGCCTCTGTGATTTAACAGGGATACACTTGATCTCTTCACCCCCAAGGAATAGATTAAGTGCTTCAGTAAATATGCCATTAAGATACTTCATTATACTAAGCCATTAATACACATCTCAAATACACTGAAAGCTGAGGGTCTTTAGCCACCCAAGAAGATACAAATGGCCTAGAGAAATACCAAAGGATATTTATACTTTGATATATCATTGAACACAATTCAAAAATTGCATTGGAAGTAATTTTTCTATTGGTTTGAAAAAAAACAGAATGTAGAAAATAGCAAATTCCTTTCCAGTTTACTCTAAATGATTCCTTCTGTCACTATGCCTAATTTGCTGTGGTTTTGACCACATCAGTTTCTTGACTGTGGGCCTGAGTCAGACTATAAGTTTCAGAGCACCTTTTTGCCACCAGATAAGACTCTTTTAGATTTTACTTTCTTATTGGGAGAAGGTAAATTGGAAAAGTCTTAGAGATGTTTACTTTGGTTGTAGTATCTATGTTTGTTGTCTGCTATTTTATTTCTTACCTCACTGGATATAATTCTCTTGGTAATAGAATAACATAGTTACAAAATTTTCATACCACGTTGGAGCCAAGAGATCATTTAAGTGAATCTTTCATTTTAAAGGTGAACAAATTATAGATAAAAAATGTGAAAGCCATTTTTGTTGATGTTGTTATCTTAAAGGGGTTTGGTATCTGTAGCTTATTCTTTTCTGAAAAACAAACACATTTATCCTTTAAATTTTTAGTCATAATTTGGTTTTCATCATCTTTTAGTGATATGGAATTTTGGGTGAGAAAACAGGTACAAAGAGATAACTTGGCCAAAGTCAGAGACCGAGGTAAGGTGAGGCAAACCTGGTGTTGAATTTCAGTGCACTAGTCCTGCAGAGAAGCCCAGATTATTTTCTAACTCATTTGTCTTTTTGTAGTGGTTGGAAGGAAGGGATGGTTATGACTGATTTCCATGAAAAACTTTAGCTTGAATTCACAGAACCAGTAATAAATACAAATGTAGGAAATGTGTGTCCAGGGAAGGCTTCTTTAAGATAAACCATAATAATACTAATCTCTAGTAGTGCAAAAAGTTGTCTGCTTCAGCTGTAGGGTCATATGACAATCGCTTTGTATTCTGTAAATTCAAATCTTTTACTAAATGGGATCTAGTAACTCATGATCACTTTAAGCTTAAAAACAAAACAAAATTAAGTTCACTGCTCTTAGGCAAACGCTTTTTCCTAATTAGCTCTAACAATATGTATTACATATCTTAGATGAAGAATGAGCAGATTTGAGGTGTAATCTAGTAACCATTGTTACTCTCTTTAGGAAAAAATTATTAAGAATAATGAAATGATGGGATTGTGGATAATTTTTAGGATATACATGCGCTGCATTATTTTTCTATTAAAAATATGAGGAGTGAAAACAAAATATGACTTTTCTTAGTGTTTTAATTTTCTGATCAGATTACTTGTTAGTGTTCCCCTTAAAACCATGTGTCATAATACTACCACTGAATTCCCTTTCTGTTCAAGTTCAAGTTTTAATAAAAATCCAGGAATCCTAGACACCAGGACTATACCAGTGACCAACAGTGATGTCCTAACACTGTGAAAATGTAATATTCATTTGCACTGTCTTCTCCACTTTATCTTAAATTCCTCCAAGATAGAGACCATGTCTTATTTATCTATCTCCAGTTTATAGAACAATGGGATACTCAATGAATGTCTTTTGAATAACTCACGAATTAAGCTCCATAATCCTGGTGTATATTCTGAGTTTCTCATGAATAGGATAAAATTCCAATTCTAAATGTATAAAACAGGGTAGTGTCCTAATTTGGCATCATAGCTCACACCTATATAACTTGATACAGCTTTCAATAAATGGGAAGAATGCTTCAAGGCATAATAAATAATATGCCCTTCTTGATGCTGATGACATGGTTTTATTAACACAAACCAGGATTTTTCTTTCAAAGCTGCTGAACCTGTTGGCTACTTACTGTCAGAACAGTTTAACATCAACCATGCTACAACGAAAACCATTGTGTTTGACAGACATTCTCCAGTATTTAAATGAACAATACTAAGTAACCCTATACAACAGGTCAGCTCATTCAGCTATTTGAATGTATATTTTGCTTCTAACTTACTTGGGTGGGTCCATCAGGATATAATTCTACTTAAAAAAAGAAAACCAGGCATTCACCGAGGCCAGGCTGAACTGCTTTTATGGTCAAGGCAGCCAATTGGTAGTTTTTAGAGCGCCTGGTCATCTAGGAACCGCCCCTTCTGTTTAGAAGGGATGCTAATCCCTCCCCCAGCCTACTTGCTCAGGATTACATGAGTCTTTAGACTCTGAATAAAGCTGTCAGCTGCCATGAACAGGAAAATAGATAAGAGAAACATTCCTGAGAATAAGGAGTGGCCTGGGGCAGGAGAGAGTGGAATGGAGCTCCTGGAGGGATGGAGGGGATGAAACAGAAAGAATGGATACACCCACACAGCAAGTTCAGATACAGGAACAAAGACTCTTCAGTGCCTGGACTGAGATAGGATAATAAGGCCAGACCACCACAGTGGTGCCGGAGGATGGCCAAGGGGTGAGGTCACTGTGTGTGTCAGGAGGGTGACTTGCAGGGAAAAAGGGCTCAGCAACCTAACAAGCTTTCTGCCTCAGTATTTAGAACTTAACTTGCAGGAATAGCACTTTGCTTGTATGAATTGGGCAAGTGAAATAAAAGAGGAAGAAACATGGAGAGTGGTTCTAAAGCTGTGGAAAACGCTGGTTCATCAGGGAGGTGCTGCTCCCAAAGAAATTGTTTCAAGTGTGAAGCCTGGTAATACCAGCCTTCAAAACTTTTCAGACCTAAATTTATCTTCCTACTTCATGGCACAGAACCTGAGAGTCTCAACTCAATACTCTCCTGAGCATTTGAACAGTCAGCATTCCTTATTGGGAAAATAATTTGGCCTTGTTTATAAGCAAAACCTCTGTCCTGTTTCTGCACTGGGACAGAGAATGTCAGGTCCCTCGGAATTTTAAAGGCATAAGGTCAACTCCATCACACATAGATCCCTAATATGAAAAAAGTGGCTCCTTTTTAATGGAATATTGGCATCTCAGATACCAGTAGAGAGTGCAAGTATGAAATGACAGCAATTTGCTTATCAAAGCATGGCTGAAACATGCATGATTGAAGAGATCTGTTGGGCCTGAGAATCAAGTAAACTGTAAAAAATATTGTGTGTTTCAAGGAAAACTGCATCATCAACAGTACAGGCTTCCAGATGATCCAATTCTAGCCCTGCACATTGTCTTTGAGCTATTTTTCAGTGCTTTGTAGATTTTAGGTAACTAATAAATATGTACCTTGTGGCTGTTCTCATAGATTCTAATATACCTTCTTCCCGATGTGGAAAAACTAATTTTAGTCCCTCTTTGCAATTCATCTCCTCATCTTTTACTCCTTATAAATTTGTACTGTTTTGACTTTCTCTTTGAACTAGTTATAACATCTTCCCAGTTCCTTCATATCATATGATATGGGAAAGTTTTAACATGTGTTCATTTTTATATATGTATCAGAGTCGTGCTTTTACATGTTTGTAAAACTTATTTTTTAACAACTCTCTCTTCTGCTATGCTCTCGAAGCATTGTTTCTCCACTAGGGGTAACAAGGAAAACTAGTATGCATATATTTCATAAAATGTTCTTAATGGGACCAGAGAAATCTCTGGGGCAAATTTTTCAGGATGAAAATGATTCCACTGTAGCTCCAACTCTAACATGTCTGTTATTTACCTTAAGGTTCTGGTGCTTTCTCTGTGCCTCTGCTCATCCTTATCATCTACATTTTTATGTAGCTTCAGAGAATCTGAGCATCAATAAGATGAAGCTTGCCAGTTCTCACATCCTCTGGCATGTTGTAAATTGCCCTACATTCTTTCTGAAGGTGGATCATATTAATACATACAATAATTGCTTTTTTTCCCCTCATTTCCTACTATCGAATAGCCAAAAATCTCAAGGTTCCTCTGATGAAGTTAAATATGCCTACTTTTATCTGAAAATATTTTTTTCAGGATGTAAGGAACAGTTAAGAACTATAAAGAAAACTTAGACTTTGCAAGTTTTGCTTAAGTGTGGAGTGTTTGGGATATAGTGTTGTAACAAGTTGTTCATGTTGCAGTTCAGTCAATGCTTATTGACGCTTACTGTGAGCAAATGACCATATATGACACCCAGATACAAGGAGTAAGTGAAACAAAATCCCCATGTTGAAGGAACTCAAAGGAGAAAAACTCATATGACAACTAACCATACAATACTGTGTGATCACTGCTGTCCTTAGTTACATAAGCATTATTGGGGGGTGGGGGGAAACAAGATGGGTCTAAAAAGTGAAAATAATTGCTTGATTAAAAAAAAAAATTACCTAGGCTGGGCGCGGTGGCTCACGCCTGTAATCCTAGCACTTTGGGAGGCTGAGACAAGAGGATCACTTGAGGTCAGGAGTTCAAAACCAGCCTGGCCAACATGGTGAAACCCTGTCTCTACTAAAAAAAAAAAAAAAATACAAAAAAATTAGCCAAATGTGGTGGTGGGCACCTGTAATCCCAGCTACTTGAGAGGCTGAGGCAGGAGAATTGCTTGAACCTGGGAGGCGGAGGTTGCAGTGAGCCGAGATTGCACCATTGCACTCCAGCCTGGGCGATAGAGCAATACTCCATCTCAAGAAAAAAAAAAAAAATTACCTAGAATTTTAATTGAAGAGACTTGATAGTTGTCTAATCACTTTCTAGGTGAGGAATCTGTTTTATGATTGACATTCATTTATAACGTAAGAATAGATGTCCATTCAAGTGTGTGATTGCACCATGATTAAATAGCAAAGACTTCTTACCTCTCACTTAAACTATGGCTGCTATTGTGTCATTGCAGTGAATTAAACTGCAAAATGTGTTGCTGTGTTTATAGTCTACCTATGAATGTAAATAAGTCATTTGCAGGCTCAGCTCAGTGGCTCACGCCTACAATCTCAGCACTTTGGGAGGCCAAGGCTGGAGGATCGTTTGAGCCCAGGAGTTCAAGACTAACATGGGCAAAATGGTGAAACTCTATCTCTACAATAGAATAAAAAAATTGTCCAGGTGTGGTGGCATGTGCGTGTAGTCCTAGCTCCTGAGGAGGCTAAGGTGGGAGGATCACCTGAGCTCAGAAAGTCAAGGCTACAGTGAGCTGAAATCCTGCCACTGCACTCCAGCCTGTGTGACAGGAGTGAAACCTTGTCTCAAAAAAACAAAAAACAAAAAAAACACGTCATTTTCAAAAGGCTTTTGGCAGGCTAATATCTCAGGTTTTGTGGATTATCCCATTATCTGAGTGTGTTGCTGAGAGGTCTTTTTGAGTTAATGCAAAAATATCTAGTAGCTGAGGAAATTTAGGATGGTAGTGGTGATGGTACCACTACAGGGTTTGTGTCCTGAACTGGCAAGAAGTCAGTAGAGCAAGGGCTATAACTTTTTGGCTGGGGTTCAGAGCTGGGCTTCTATCCCAGCAGGGGAAGAGGGTGAAAACCAGAAGCTGGGCACAAGGCCAGTCAGATTGAATGGTAGCTGAATTTCCAGGGGTTTCAATTCACCCGGAAGGACATTGGATAAACTACTTCCAGATTCTACTTACACCTGGGAAGGAAACTTCTTAGCTTTGCTTGGTCCAGCTTATATTCTTTTGATCACTCAGCTATGGCCAAGGTGCAGGGTCAGACATGGTCACTGCAGCTCCAACCCTATAGTCATATGCCAGTCCCAGAAATGGAGGATCATCATGAGGCAGGAACCATCTCAAAAGTTGCCTGCTGTAGTAAACTAAACTTGTCACATTTTCTGCTAATAATTGGGCATAGAAGTATGAGAAGAGCCTATTTCTAGCCTTGTTCCCCTCTGCAGCCCTGTTCCTGTGATTTTCTTTGTTGTAATTTCTCCATCAAAGAGTTCATACATTCTAATAATTGCAGCAATTGACATTTTGCTGGTGACACAAATGTACTTCCAGCTTGAATCTCTTTTCTGAGTTCCAGCCTCATATCTCCAAATGTTCCATCATTATTTAAAGTTCACTGTGGCCAAAATTGGGTTCATCATCTGTCCCTCCCCATTTGCTTATTTCTGTCAAGATGCTGCTGTCTTTGATGATAGCTAGCATCTGCGTCTCCTTCCTTGTTTTTTAAATGCAGTTACCAAATCCTGACCTTTAACTTTAAAATGTGAATTTCTCTAATATTTTCCTTCCATCCTAACTGCCGACCAGAGTTCCAATCCTCGTCCACGCTCGTTTAGATCACCACTTCTTACTTTGCTGTGTGCTTCCTTTCTGTGATATCATTGCCATGTAGATCTTCCTTAGACTCCATTTGTATCATCCCACTGCCCGCCTCAGAAAACATTCAGTGATATTTCAGGACATTTTATATATGCATCTGAGGTGGTCACCCTGGGATAGCACTGCTAATTCAGAGATCCCCATTGTCAGTGATCTACTTAAAATTATTTGAGAAAAATATTTTTCTAGAAATATTCTGAGACAGATATCCAGCTCTATTAGAAATGCATAGCATACTGTTAACACAAAGAACAATATGTTAACATAATCATTAACCAATTAACTTTTAAAACTTTTTATTGCTGGGTGCGGTGGCTCATGCCTGTAATCCCAGCACTTTGGGAGGCTGAGGCGGGCAGATCACGAGGTCAGAAGATCGAGACCATCCTGGCCAACATGGTGAAACCCTGTCTCTACTAAAAATACAGAAAGACATTAGCTGGGCATTGTGGCATGTGCCTGTAATCCCAGCTACTTGGGAGACTGAGGCAGGAGAATAGCTTGAACCAGGGAGTCGGAGGTTGCAGTGAGCCAAGATCGTGCCACCACACTCCAGCCTGGTGACAGAGTGAGACTCTGTCTCAAAAAAAAAGAAAGAAAGAAAGAAAAAGCTTTTTATTTTTTTAAATTATTATTATAAAAATATATTTATCATCCAGCCCAAAATTCCACTAAGCTTTTTATTTTGAAATAAGTTCAGACTTCCAAAATATATACAAAAATAGTAGAAAATTTCCACATGCCCTTTACTCAGCTTCCCCATATATTAGTGTCATAACTATGGTTATGACATAGTACAATAATCAAAACCAGGAAATGAACACTGATAGGATATTATTACCTCATCTATAGAATTTATGCAATTTTTTCCATTTGTTCCACTAAAGTATTCTTTATGGTCCAAGACCAAACCAATATTCTACACTGCATTTAATTGGTATGTCACTTTAGTTTCCTCTAATCTGAGACCATTCTTGACTTTCTTTGTTGCTCTGACCTTGACACTTTTGAAGAGTTCTGGCCGTTTATTTTTGCAGAATATTTTTCCATTTGGGTTTATCTGATGTTTCCTCACATTGAAACGTACATGTTGAATCATGCATTTTTGGCAAGAATGCCACTGGAGTGATGTGATATCTTTCTCAGTGCATCATATCAGGAGGTACATAATGTAAATCTGTCTCATTACTGATGATGTTAATTTTGATCACTTGGTTCAGAAGGTGTTCACCAGGTTACTGCATTTAAAGTTCCTTTTCCCCTCTAACAAGTATTTTATGGGAAGTTATGCTGGGATCATGCAAGCATCCTGTTTCTCACTGTATTTTTGCTCACAATTTTAAGTGCCTCAGTTGTCAAATCAACAATCTGCTGATGATTATGGCTCACAATAACTATTAACTCAAGTATTTGCAAAATGATGATTTTATTATTTTTATCATCTCTTTTACATTTATTAATTGAAATTCTACTGTATAAAAGAGCTTTTTCTTCTTCCACATTGATTTATTTATTCAATTACTTATATCACCATGGACTCATGAATGTTTACTTTATTCTATTGGTTATAATGTATTACTATCATTATTTATTTTCATGTTCAAATTGTCACAGAAGTGGCCATTGAATACTCTTGCAAGTTGGCTCCTGTGTCCTTTCAACATGCCTACCTCATTCAAAAAAAAACACTTCCTTACTTACTGACAGGAAAGTTCGAGGCTCAGCCTGTATTTTCCCTGCCTTAGCTCTGGAATCAACCATTTCTCATAGAACTGATTCCTTGTATTGCCATGAGAAAAATGGAATTTGGAAGTCAATATTTGGGTTCTACATGCGTTCACTGCTACTAGAGTGTCATTGTTTCTGGGCTTTTCAGTGGCTAGAGCTAGGAAATATATATATATATACACACACACACACACACACACACACACATACCTTCTATAACTTATTAACTTTTAGTATGCCTTCTGTGCCCCCAAGAAGAATCATAAATAGGTGGCTTGCAGGCTAGATACTGACCACAGATCTTTTTTTAACTGGTTCACCGTGTACTTAAAGAGAAAATGTAAAATAATAGAATTGATTTAGTTGCATAAAACAAATTCCTCTCCCCACACAGTATTTGAAATAAGGTAAAGGGTGATTTTAATTTTTAAAGTTTTCTATAAGAAACGTTTGGAAGTAGGCAGTCAGGGTGGTATGGAAGCATCAGAGTCACCAAGGACTGAGGCTCCCTTCATGTTTGTATTCTACTATCTGTAACTCATAGCTTCCATCTTCAAAGCTGCCTCAGGTCATGATCCAATATGTCTGTTAAAGCTCTAGCCATTATGACCACAGACCAGGCTGGAAGAAGAGAAGAGGGGACAAGGGCAGAAAGAGCATCCCTCCCAAGTGACTCAACCTTCTCTAGATGTCCCCTAACACCACTGCCTATATCTCATGGGCACCCCATCAACAAACAAGGCTAGTAAATGTTATTATGTAATAATAACAATAAATTTAAAATTAGCTAGAATAAAATTGGAGTTCTACTAGTAAAAAAGAAGAAGAGAACGGGTATTGAGGAGGCAAATGAACAGTTTATTTTCCAGCGTCAACATTTAAACATCAAATGGTTTCATGTAAAGTCTGAATTTATGACTTCTTGTGAAAACTTGCAAAATTGGGCAATGCTGAGCCCACATTCGGGTGACAGCTATCAGCTGAAGTTGCTGTCTCTCGATAGAACACTACTTTTTCTTCTTTTTTCTTTTAATTGAGATGGAGTCCTGCTCTGTTGCCCAGGCTGGAGTACAGTGGCACCATCTTGACTCATTGCAGCCTCCACCTCCTGGGTTCAAGCAATTCTCCTGCCTCAGCCTCCTGAGTAGCTGGGATTACAGGTGCATGCCACCATGCCTGGCTATTTTTTTTTTTTGTATTTTTAGTAGAGACGGGATCTCACCATGTTGGCGAGGTTGGTCTTGAATTCCTGACCTCAGGTGATCTGCCCACCTTGGCCTCCCAAAGTGCTGGGATTACAGGCATGAGCCACTGTGCACTTTGGGAGGCTGAGGAGGTTATTTAGAGACCTAAGCAAGGGACAGTGGCAATAGGTCTAAGACAAAGGTGAAGGGAAATAAAGGGACAGGAAGATAGTTGAGTAATAATTAAGAGATTGATGTTTGATTAGAAGTAGAAGTAGGATTGCTAGATACAATATGGTATGCTCAGTTACATTTCAATATTTTGGAAATACTAAACTAAAAAAGAATATGCTATTTATCTGAACTTAAAATTTAGTTGAGGGTTCTGTATTTTTAATCTGGTAATCCTATTAGAATAAAGGAAAGAGAGAGTCACTGGTGACATCTAGGTTTCTGGCACCAGCCCCTGGGTAGGTGATAGCACTTTTTACCATGGTAGGAAACCCTGGAGGAGGAACTGACTTCTCTTGGAGAAGGGAAGCATCATGCCTTCAATTTGAATTGTAACCATACAGTTGGTAGATTAAGATTGATAGAATCACTCATAAAGTATTTGCAGCATGGAAAGACAAGACTATACAGGATGATATGGGATCATCAACAATTAAGAGATGCTTGGAGAAATAGTGCAAGAGACTGAGAAGGGGCTCCAAGAGGGTAGAATAGGAATCAGGATGGTTAGGATGTGGAAACCTAAGGAAGAGAGAGTTTCATGGAGGAAGAATTGGTCTGCAAGCTAGAAGTTACTTAGAGTTCAAATCAATTGAGGACTGAAAAGAGGCCAGCAATTTTGGCAATTAGGAGATTTGGGGGGATTTAAACAAGAACTCTTTCAGTGTAATGTGAGTGGGGGAGAGGATTGTCCAGATGCTAAATTTAATGGGTTATGGAATGATGAGGTAAGAAAATAGAAGCAGCTACAAATTTGGTAATTAAGGGAGTTATGCTAGAAAATCTAGGCAGAAAGTGGTGGTGGTAAAGAGGATGAACTCCAAATTCTTTATGTTGTCCTTACCCATTAATTTTTTTCTGCCGAGTGATGAAGCAGAATATTAAAAATCGATAATCTAGACTCTACAAAATGAAGGAGTATTTTTCATTTCTTTCCAATATTTTCCTTTTGTTCTGCTGTAGAAGACTACTGATTTTTGTTTCTGAACCAACATTGATGTAAGTAGTAGTACTACAGCTAGACTCTAGATGATTGCAAAATGAAATGTTATTTTTCTTTTCAAGACTTGTTTACTTTTCAGCCCCAATGATCTTTTATAGTCATTCTTTGGAATATCAGCAGTTAACTGTACTTATCACTTTATAATATGGAGGGCAGGTGTGTTTGTGGGTATATGACCTAGAGATAGAAGAGCCTGTCTAAATGCCAAGTCAGTTAACATTGATTTGGTACATAGTGAAGCATACCATGTTATAAGAAAATAAATATAACTTAAAGGCAAAGAAACACTAAACACCCAGTTAATTTATGGTGAAGCATACTTAGTTTATGATTTTGGCTAATACATACTTTAACTAGAACAGTGTTCTACACTCATTTTTATTAAATACTGTAGGTGTTTGCTGGGGCATGAGGTAATAACCCAAATACAATTAAAATGACCATAAAATTAAGGGTCTCCACATAGGCTCCCAAGGATGGGTCTGTTTGAGGCTTCTAGTCATCAGCATTGGGTGGTCTACTATTGGTGTATGATACTTAAATAGAGCTTTTTCCCCCTTAGGTCTGTAAGGTGTTAAGGTGTTTTTATAAAACCCCATAAACCCTTGTTAAACACTTTTTTTTCATAAAGAAAACTTAAATCTTTATTTGACATGTTTTCTGTGGCACTATTTTGGCATTTTAACAAGTCCTTTAAAGAATCACTCAAATTGCACACAGCTCTGGGGGTGGGGGTGGGAGGTATTTATTCAGGTTTTGTACATTGAACTGCCTGATCTGCTAAAGAACAGGCATTGCATTTTGGTACATTTTAATTTAATAAGGAAAAAAGATCAAAAGAATATCCAGGTGGAGAAAGTTAGACTAATTTAGGTATTGCATATTAACAGATTGAACGGAAGGTTTGACTGTGGACTGAATTAACTATGATTCAAATATATTAGATTATTTATTACAGCGAGTTTGGTCTTCCCTAAGCACTCTATAAGAAATAGCAGTACTTTTCTCCACCCTGTCACTCATTCCCTTTCCCTGCTTTATATTTTCTCCATAGCACTTACCACCTTTGAACACAGTGTATAGTTTATTGGTCGTGCCTACTATTTTTTGTCTATCTGCATGTAAGCTCCATGAGAAAGAGACTTTGTCTTTTTGTTCACTGCCTAGGATAGTGCTTGGGACATAATGTCACACAATAAATATTTATCAAATAAGTGAATTAATTAAGTAATGAATAAGTTATATTCCATATGTGTTCCATGGTGTAGCTTGAACTTCAGTACTCCCAGAGTCCAGATTTCAACAAGTGGCTAACTTTATTTTACTTAAGGATCTCATTTTTGTCCTTTTCTACTCCACATCTTGAATCAGAAAATCTTGGCTTCCTTAGAAATAATATTTATACGATATAGTAATGATGTGAGGTCAGACCATGATTTTTTGGTGATGTCATGAAGCAGTATTCCATTTAAATGCATTTGCGCTCTAGAGTTTCTTCCAAGTAGAAACAGGTGGTTATGTTAATCTTTTTTTTCCTTTTTCGTTAAAAAAAAAAGAAAGCAACACCTCAGTTCACAGCAATGTTGGTGTTTGCAGACTCTGCATTCCTTAAAAATATTTAACCAGAGAGGAGAATTCAGAGAATATGGCAGAGTAGAAAGCACCAGAAATCCATCCCCCACAGTCTCACTGGTAGAGATGTGTCTGATATAACTGTTTTTGAACTCTGGAGTCCAAAATAGCTGGAAGATTTGGTTGTTAATTTGGAGTTAAATTCAGTAAATTTTAGCTTTTAGCACAGTGCTAACTACCCACTCCCCACCCCTGGTCCCATAGTGGGCACCTGTGTTCCTGGAGCAGCTTGCATATCACTTGTGGGAGCTGGGATAGACAACAAGGACCCTGTCCTCCAAATTTTGAGGATTTGTGTTGGTTGCTGATTGTTGCTTCTGATCACAGAGGTGCAGACATAGAGGAAGGCAGCCATTGTTTGCACCTCCTCCTTCCGCCATTGTTGCAACACCCTTTAGCTGAAGTGACTTCCAGGGGATTTTTTTTTTTTTTTTTTTTTTTTTTGAGATGGAGTCTCACTTTGTCACCCAGGCTGGAGTGCAGTGGCACAATCTCGGTTCACTGCAACCTCTGCCTCCCAGGTTCAAGCCATTCTCCTGCCTCAGCTTCCCAAGTAGCTGGGACTACAGGTGAGCACCATTATGCCCAGCTAATTTTTGTATTTTTTTTTTTAGTAGAGATGGGGTTTCACCATGTTGGCCAGGCTGGTCTCAAACTCCTGACCTCAAGTGATCTGCCCACCTCGGCCTTCCAAAGTGCTGAGATTACATGTGTGAACTACCGTGCCTAGCCACTTCCAGGGGATTAAAGGGCTGGTAACTCCTTTTACTAATTCCCCTTTATTTATTTATTTTTCCCCTTTTGGGAGCAAGATACTCAAAATCTCTCATCAAAGAAAAGCCTTGGACATGATGGCTTCATTGGTGAATTCTGCTAAGTATTTAAAATAAGCTAACACTAATCCTTAAACTTTTCCAAAAAATTGAAGTGGAAGGCCTCATTCTCTGAGGCCACTGTTACCCTGATACCAAAGCCAGAAAGAAACACTACAAGGAAAGAAAATTACAGACCAATATTCCTTATGAACATCAATATAAAAATCTTCAACAAAATATTAAATTCAACAACATATTAAAAGGATTATATGCCATGACCAGGAGGGATTTATTCCTGCAATAGACTGATGAGTTAACATATAAAAATCAATCAACAATATATCGCTTTAACAGAATTAAGAAAAAAATCTTAAATGATGCAGAAAAACTATTTGAAAACCTCAATACCTTTTTATGATAAAAACACTCAAATTAGGAATTGAAGGAAACAACCTCAACAAAGTAAAAGTCATATATGTAAAACCCAGAGTGAACATCATACTAAATCATGAAAGACAACTTTCCCTTTAAGATAAGAAATAAGGCAAGGATGCTAATTTTCCATACTTCTATTCAAAATATTAATGGAAGCTCTTGCCAGAGCAATTTGGCAAGAAAATGAAATAATAGGCCGGGCACAATGGCTCATGCCTGTGATCCCAGCACTTTGGGAAGCTGAAGCAGATGGATCACCTGAGGTCAGGAGTTCAAGACCAGCCTGGGCAACATGGTGAAACCCTGTCTCTACTAAAAATACAAAAATTAGCAGGGTGTGGTGGTGCGTGCCTGTAATCCCAGCTACTTGGGAGGCTGAGGCAGGAGAATCACTTGAGTCCAGGAGGCAGGGATTGCAGTGAGCCAAGAGTGCATCATTGCATTCCAGCCTGGGTGACAGAGCAAGACTCTGTCAAAAAAAAAAAAAAAAGAAAGAAAAGAAAAAAAGAAATGATATAAATTGGAAAGGAAGAATTAGAAAATCTCTGTTCACAGATGATGTGATCTTATATGTAGAAAACCCTAAAGATTCCACACACAGAGACAAAATTAGAACTAATAAATTCCCCTAACTAGTTGGATACAAAGTCAGCCCACATGATTGAGTTGAATTTCTGTATACCAACAAGGAACAATCTGAAAAGGAAATTAAGAAAACAATTTCATTCACAAATAGCATCAAAAAATATATTTAGGAATTAAATTAATCAAAAAGTAAAAGACTTGTACAATGAAAAATATAAAACATGGTTGAAAGAAATGAAAGAAGATATAAATAAATGGAAGGATATCCCTTTCTTACGTGGATCCTTAATGGATTGGAAGATTTAATATTGTTTAGATGTCAATACTACTAATAGTGATCTACGGATCACTATTGATGAATAGTGATGAACCTATCAAGAATAATAATTACAGCTTTTCATGACATAGACAGTATAAGATATAAATAGAAATAAAAAAGTTAAAAGTGGGTGGATGAAGTTAAAATGCAGAGTTTTTATTAGTTTTCTCTTTGCTTTTTTTTTTTTTTTAATCACTGTTAAGGGTCATCTGTTTAAATAATGGTTTATAAGATGTTATTTGCAAGCCTCATGGTAACCTCAAATAAAAAAAACCTACAACAAATATACAAAAAGTAAAAAGCAAGAAATTAAAACATACCACTAGAGAAAATCACCTTCTCAAAAAGGAAGACAGAAAGTAAGGAAGGAAAGAAAGAAGGAAAGAGAGAAGGGAGGAAGGAAGGGAGGGAGGAAGGAAGGAAGGAAGGGAGGAAGGAAGGGAGGAAGGAAGGAAGGAAGGAAGGAAGGAAGGAAGGAAGGAAGGATGGGCAGTAAAACAACCAGAAAACCAGTAACAAAATAGCAAAATAGAATATCAATAGTAAGTTAATTATTACTATTGATACTAACATTGAAAGTAAATGGACTGAATGCTCTAATCAAAAGACTAAATGGATTAAAATATAAGACTCAATAAACTGTTGCGTACAAGAAACACACGTTGCTTATAAAGACATATACACTGAAAATAAAGGGATAGAGAAAGATATTTCATGCCAGCGAAAACCAAAAAGAGCAGAAGTAGCTACATTTATATCAGACAAAATAGATATCAACACAAAAACTATAAAAGGAGAGAAAGGAGGTCATTATGCAATGATAAAGGGGTCAATTCAGCAAGAGGATATAACAATTATAAATATATATGCACCTAGCACTGGAGCAACTAGATATATAAAGGAAATATTATTAAAGCTATAGACAAAGATAGACCCCAATACAATAATAGGTGGAGACTTCAACACTCCACTGTCATCATTGGACAGATCATTCAGATAGAAAATCAACAAAGAAACATAGGACTTAATCTGCACTATAGATGGAACGGACCTAATAGATATTTACAAAACATTTCATCCAATGGCTGCAGAATATACATTCTTTGCCTCAGCACATGGATTATTCTCAAAGATAGATCATATGTTAGGCCACAAAGCAAGTTTTAAAAAATTCAAAAAAAAATCATATCGAGTGTCTTCTCTGATCACAATGGAATAAAACTAGAAATCAGTAACAAAAGGAACTTTGGAAACTATGCAACGACTTGGAAATTAAACAATATGTTTCTGAATGACCAGTGGGTCAATGAAGAAATTAAGAAGGAAATTTAAAAATTTCTTAAAACAGATGAAAAAGGAAACACAACATATCAAAACCTACCAGATACAGTGAAAAGCATTATTAAGAATAAAGTTTATCGCAATAAGCACCTACATCAGAAGAGTAGAAAAACTTCAAATTAACAACCTAACTATGCATCTTAAACAGCCTAGAAAAGCAAGAGCACACAAAACCTATAATTAATAGAAGGAAAGGAATAATAAAGATCAGAGCAGGAATAAATAAAATTTAAATTAAAATAATCACTTCTTTGGTCTTCTGGTGCCTATGCACCTAACTTGGTTCTTGTCTTTATTGTTCCATGTCCTCTGCTCCATAAGGCTCAAGCAACTCTGTCAAAGACCAGTGATTTTGTCCTCCTGTGACCTCCAGGTACTGAGAGATACTTGAGGGGGTGTTGTGAGGACATCCAGAAGCTGGGAAATGAAGGCTGACTAGATGCAGCCAGGTGAAACAGCTGTCAGTGAGGCACCAAGACAACTGGAGTACTCCTAACAGATCTTCAGAGGGAAGGCACTGAGAGTGGATGAAGGGAAGACACAGAAGCTCGGCTGAAGGGGAAGAAAGCTGGGAAGACTACTTGGGGCTACTGGACACCTGAACTCATTCCTGGCCCCCAATGGCTCTGGGGAAATGGATGAGTTGAACTGACAAGCAGCAACCTTCTCTTGCTATGGGCCTCTGGAATACTGGCAGGAGACTGCCCAACCACCATGGATACTCAAGTTGGCAGGGAGAGCTACTTAGAGAAGTGGTAGGGGTAGCAAACCAGTTGATGTGGAGCCCAGAGGGTTTGGTGTGGAAGCATCTGTAGTGGAGCATGGCTAGGGATGGCCATCTCCCTAGGCTCTACTTGCTCCATAGGAGACTTTAGCCCTAGAGGAACTATTGGTCCTGAACTCTGCAGGGCAGTGTAGCCCATCAGATGGGCCAGTCTGCCCTAAACACCACTTGTTCTGCTGTCTCTCTTGGGGCCCCATCTGGGCCACACCTGCCCATAAGTGGAAGTCTCCACCTATGGAGACCATGCCTAACTGGCAGAGTGCACCAGTGGGGCAGCCCCCATGGCCCCTCCCAACACTGCAGCTTCTGCAGGGCTCATGGCAACTCCCCACATTGCTTTGCTGGTGCATGTCTGCATGAGTAGGTTTTGCTTATTTTGCCATCAGCAGCAGAAGTACAGTCTGTTCCCCATCTTCTTGCAGACTGCCATTGCAGATGGAGACTTAGTGAGCACAGAGGCAGCCAGCTTTGTCTGCATCAGTACCCTGCCCTTGCGCTAACACTGCTGTGGGAGTGAAACTAGGCACAGAGAACAGTAGATCCTCTCCCACCCTGAGTGACCACTTCTGCTTGCAGGACGCATAGAAGGCACACAGACTTGTGCCTACCAGCATCCTGTACCTGAGTCAACACCAACGACAGCAACACTGTGCACATAGTCACTAGAAGGGGCTCTCCACCCACACCACAGCTGCATTACCTCTGCCACTGTGGTGAATGCCCACAGGAAAGCAGGCCCCCTGGCATACACTAGCACCCTGCTGCAGCTACCACTACTGCTGCTGCTGGCACTTGCAAATGAGGACAGATACTGCTATCACCACACTACAAAATACTTTAGCTGAGACCACCCATGGAAGTGTAGTGACCAGCAATCTGAGAGCATATTGACCTCTCCAGCACAGTGGATTCCTAATCTTGAGGAACCACAGAACAAAGTTGGGGCCCAATACAAGTCCCTCAGAGATAGAGTACGCAGTCAAAGAGGTGGGAGCTGAGTGTCAATCCCCTAAAATCTTCCAGAAATGAAGCCAGTTATCTAAATCCACCTTAGACGACAATCAAACCCTCAAGGTCATCAAATAGAATATACGAAAAAAAAACCCACCCAAAGGTCAGTAATCTCAAAGACTGAAGGAACATAAGCCTACAAAGACGAGAAAGAACCAGCACAAGAACCCTGACAACTCAAAAACCCAGAGTGCCTCTTTTCCTTCAAATGATTGTATTACTTCTCCAGCAAGGGTTCTGAACTGAGCTGAGATGGTTGAAATGACAGAAATATAATTCAGAATATAGATAGGAACAAAGATCATTGTGCTACAGGAGTACATTGAAACCCAATCCAAGGAAGCTAAGAATTATGATAAAACAGTGCAGGAGCTGACAGACAAAATAACTAGTATAGAAAAGAATGTAACTGACCTGATAGAGCTGAAAAACACATTACAAGAATTTCATAATGCAATCACAATGATTAATGGCAGAATAAACCAAGCAGAGGAAAGAGTCTCAGAGCCTGAAGACTAGCCTTCTGAAACAAGACAGCCAAAAATAGAGTAAAAAGAATGAAAAGAAATGAACAAAACCTCCAAGAAATATGGGATTATGTAAAGAGGCTAAATCAACAAATTATTGATGTCCTTGAAAGAGATGGGGAGAATGGAACCAATTGAGAAAACAGATTTCAGGATATTATCCATGAGAACTTCCCCAGCCTAGACAGAGAGGCCAACATTCAAATTCAGGAAATGTAGAGAACCCCAGTAAGATACTTCACAAGAGGATCATCCCCAAGACATCAGGTTCTCCAAACTCAAAATGCAAGAAAACATGTTGACAGCAGCTAGAGAGAAAGGTCAGGTCACTTAAAAGGGAAGCCCATTAGACTAACAGTGAACCTCTCAGCAAAAACCCTATAAGCCAGAAGAGATTGGTGGCCAATATTCAACATTCTTAAAGAAAATAAATTCCAACTCAGAATTTCATGTTTGGCCAAACTAAGCTTCATAAGTGAAGGAGAAATAAAATCCTTTTTGGACAAGCAAATGCTGAGGGAATTCGTTACCACCAGACCTGCTATACAAGAGCTCCTGAAGAAAACACTAAATATGGAAAGGAAAGACCATTACTGGCTACTACAAAAACACGCTGAAATACACAAACCAGTGACGCTATAAAGCAACCATGTAAGCAAGTCTGCAAAATAACTGGTTAACATCATCATGACGGAATCAAATCCTCACATATCAATACTATCGTTGAAAGTAAATGGACTAAATGCCCCAATTAAAAGGCACTAAGTGGCAAGCTGGATAAAGAGCCAAGACCAATTGGTATGTTGTCTTCAAGAGACCCATCTCACATGCAATGACACACATAGGCTCAAAATAAAGGAATGGAGGAAAATCTACCGAGCAAATGGAAAACAGAAAAAAGCAGGGATTGCAATACTAGTTTCAGAAAAAACAGACTTTAAATCAACAAAGGTCAAAAAACACAAAGAAAGGCATTACATAATGGTAAAGTGTTCAATTAAAGAAGATCTAACTATCCCAAATATATATGTACCCAATGGAGGAGCAACCAGATTCATAAAGCAAGTTCTTAGAGACCTTCAAAGAGATTTAGACTTCCACACAATAATAGCAGGAGACTTTAACCCCACTGACAATATTAGACAAATCATTGAGACAGACAATTAACAAAGATATTCAGGACCTGAACTGAGTACTGGGTAAAATAGACCTGATATAGACATTTAGAGAACTCACCACCCCAAAACAACAGAATATACATTCTTCTCATTGTCACATGGCACATACTCCAAAATCAATCACATAATTGGAAGTAAGACACTCCTCAGCAAATGAAAAATAACTGAAATCGTAACAAACAATCTCTCAGACCACAGCACAATCAAATTAGAAATCAAGACTAAGAAATTCACTCAAAACCATACAATTACATGGAAATTGAATAATCTGCTCTTGAATGACTTTTGAGTAAATAATGAAGTTAAGGCAGAAATCAAGAAATTCTTTGAAACTAATGAGGAAAAAGATACAACATACCAGAATCTCTGGGACACAGCTATGTCAGTGTTGACTGGGAAACTTCTAGCACTAAAAGCCTGAATCAAAAATTTAGAAAGATCTCATTTTAACAACCTAACATCATAACTAATATAACTAGAGAACCAGAGCAAACAAATTCCAAAGCTAGCAGATGGCAAGAAATAAGCAAAATCAGAGCTGAACTGAAGAAGATTTAGACATGAAAAACCATTAAAAAGGTCAACAAATTCAGGATCTGTTTTTCTGAAAAAATTAATAAAATAGACTGCTAGCTAGACTAATAATGAAGAAATGAGAGACAATTCAAATAAACACAATCAGAAACTACAAGGGGTCATTATCACTGACCCCACAGAAATAGAAATAACTATCAGAGAATATGATAAACACCTGTATGCACATAAACTAGAAACTATAGAAGAAATGGATAAATTCCTGGGCACCTACACCCTCCCAAGACTGAACCCGAAAGAAATTAAATCCCTGAACAGACCAATAATAAGCTCTGAAATTGAGGCAGTAATAGTTTACCAAAAAGCCCAGGACCAGATAGATTCACAACTGAGTTCTACCAGATATAAAAAGAAAAGCTGGTACCATACCTACTGAAACTATTCCACAAAACTGAAGAGGATGGACTCCTCCCCAACTCATTCTATGAGACCAGCACCATCCTGATACCAAAACCTGGCAGAGACACAGCAACAACAACAACAAAAATTTGGGCCAATATCCTTGATAAATATTGATGCCAAAATGGTCAACAAAATATTTGCAAATCAAATCCAGCAGCACATCTAAAAGCTAATCCACCACAATCAAGTAGGCTTTATCCCTGGGATGCAAGGTTGTTTCAACATACACAAATTGATAAATGTGATTCATCACATAAACAGAACTGATGACAAAGGATCCATGATTATCTCAATAGTTACAGAAAAGGCTTTTGATAAAATTCAACACACTTCCTGTTAACAACTCTGAATAAATGAGGCATTGAAGGAACATACCCCAAAATAATAAGAGCCATCTATGACCAACCCACAGCCACCATTGAATGGGCAAAACTGGAAGCATTCCCCTTGAAAACTGGCAGAAGACAAGGATGCCCTCTTCATCACTCTTATTCAACATAGTATTGTAATTCCTGGCTAGGGCAATCAGGCAAGAGAAACAAATAAAGGGCCTCCAAATAGGAAAAGAGGAAGTCAAACTATCCCTGTTTGCAGGTGACATGATCCTGTACCTAGAAAACCCCATTGTATTGGCCCAAAGGCTTCTTAAACTGATAAAGAACTTTAGCAAAGTCTTAAGATACAAAATCAATGTGCAAAAATTACTAGCACTCCTATAAACCAACAACAGTCCAGGTGAGAACCAAATCAGGAACACAATTCCATTCACAATTGTCACAAAAGAACAAAAATACCTAGGAATACAGCTAACCAGGGAGCTGAAAGATCTCTACAAGGAGAACTACAAGACACTGCTGAAAGAAATTAGGACACAAACAAATGGAAAAATATTACATGCACTTGGCTAGGAAGGATCAATATCGTTAAAATGGCCATACTGCCCAAAGCAATTTATAGATTCAAAGTTAGTCCTATTCAACTACCAATGATATTCTTCACAGAACTAGAAGAAACTATTTTAAAATTCATGGAACCAAAAAAGTAAAAATAAAGTCTGAATAGCCAAGGCAATTCTAAACAAATAGAACAGAGCTGGAAATATCACACTACCCAACTTCAAACTATACTAAAAGCCTATAGTAACCAAAACAACATGCCACTGGTACAAAACCAGACATATAGACCAATGGAACAGGTTAGAGAACCCAGAAATAAGGCTGCATACCTACAGCTATCTGATTTTTAACAAACCTGATAAACACAAACAATGGGGAAAGGACTCCCTATTTAATAAATGGTGCTGGGATAGCTGGCTAGCCATATGCAGAAGATTGAAACTATACCCCTTCCTTATACCATATACAAAAATTAGCTCAAGATGGATTAAAGACTTAAATGTAAAACACAAGAACTGTAACAACCCTGGAAGAAAACCTAGGCAATACTATTCTGGACAAAGGAATGGGCGAAGATTTCATGATGAAGATGCTGAAAGCAATTGCAACCAAAGAAAAAATTGACAAATGGAATCTAATTAAACTAAATAACTTTTGCACAGCAAAAGAAACTAGCAATAGAGTGAACAGACAACCTAGAGAATGGGAGCAAATTTTTGTAAGCTATCCATCTGACAAAGATCTAATATATAATATCTATAAGGAACTTAAGCAAATTTATAAGAACAAAACAAGCAACCCCATTAAAAAATGGGCAAAGGACATGAACAGACACATCTCAAAAGAAGGCATACATATGGCTAACAATCATATGAAACTTTTTTCATATCACTGATCATTAGAGAAATGCAAATCAAAACCACAATGACATATCATCTCACACCAGTCAGAATGGCTATTAAAAAGTCAAAACATAACAGATGCTGGTGAACTTGTGGAGAAAAAGGAATGCTCTCATACTGTTGGTGGGAGTGTAAATTAGTTCATCCATTGTGAAAGGCAGTGTGACAATTCCTCAAAGACCTAAAAACAGAAATACCAACAGCTATTATTAAAAAGTCAAAAATTAAGAGATGCTGGTGAACTTGTGGAGAAAAAGGAACACTTTTACACTGTTGGTGGGAGTGGATATTAATTCATCCATTGTGGAAAGCAATGTGATGATTCCTCAAAGACCTAAAAACAGAAATACCACTGGACCCAGAAATTCCAATACTGGGTATATACCCAAAGGAATATAAGTAGTTTTATCATAAAGACACATGCACATGTATGTTCATTGCAGCACTATTCACAATAGCAAAGACATAGAATCAACCTAGATGCCCATCAAGAGTAGACTGGATAAAGAAAATGTGGTACATATACACCATGGCATACTACGTAGCCATAAAAGAGAATGAGATCATTTCCCTTGCAGCCACATGGATGGAGGTGGATGCCATTATCCTTAGCAAACTAACACAGGAACAGAAAACCAAATACCACATATTCTCACTTATATGTAGGAGCTAAATGATGAGAACACACGGATACATAGAGGGGAACAACAGACACTGGGGCCTATCAGAGGATGGGGTGGAGGGTAGGGGCAGGAATAGGGTCAAGAAAAAGGTCCTCTAATGGGTATTAGGCTTAATACCTGGGTGATGAAGTAATCTGTACAATAAACCTCCATGACACAAGTTTACCTATATAAAAAACCTGCACATGTACCTCTGAACTTAAAATAAAAGTTAAATTTAAAATAAGAAAAAACACAAAAAATCAATAAAATAAAAAGTTGGTTTTTGAAAAGATAAAAACATTGAAAAACATTTTAGTCAGACTAAGAAAAAAAGTGAAGACCCAAATAAGTAAAATCAGAGATGAAAAAGACATCATTACAGCTGATACTGCAGAAATTCAAAGGATCATTAGAGACTACTATAAGCAATTATCTGCCAATAAGTTGGAAAACCTGGAATAAATGGAGAAATTCCTAGATATATTTAACTTATCAAGATTGAACTGTGAAGAAATCCAAAACTTGAACAGACCAATAACAAGTAATGAGATTGAAGCTGTAACAAAATTCCTCCCAGCAAAGAAAAACCAGGGACCTGATGGCTTCACTCCTGAAGTTTACCAAATATTTAATGAAGAGCTAATACCAAACTATTCCAAGAAATAGAGAAGAAGGGAACACTTCCAAACTCATTCTGTGAAGTCAATATTACCCTGATACCATAACTAGACATTGTATTAGTCTGTTTTCACACTGCTATAAAGAACTACCTGAGACTGGGTAATTTATGAAGAAAAGAGGTTTCATTGACTCACAGTTCAGCAAGCTTAACAGGAAGCATGACTGGAAGGCCTCAGGAAACTTACAATCACAGTGGAAGGTGAAGGGGAAGCAAGCGTGTCTTACCATGGCGGCAGAAGAGAGAGAGAGAACAAAGGGGGAAATGCCACACACTTTCAAACAACCAGCTTTCTTGAGAACTCACTCACTATCACAAGAACAGCAAGGGAGAAGTCTGCCTCATGATTCAATCACCTCTCACCAGGCCCCGCTCCTGACATGTGAGGATTACAATTTGAGATGATATTTGGATGGGGACACAGAGCCCAACCATATCACACATCAAAAAGACAAAATTATAGGCCTTATAACATTGGTGCAAAAATCTTCAACAAAAGCCTGGTAAACTGAATTCAACAACAATTAAAAAATTATTCTTTATAACCAAATGGGATTTATCTCAGTAATAAAAAGATGGTTCAACAAATACTAATTAATCAGTGTGCTATATCATATCAGCAGAGTGAAGGACAAAAACCATGTGATCACTTCAATTGATGCTGAAAAACATTTGGTAAAATTCAATATCCCTTCATGATAAAAACTCTAAAAAACTGAGTAAAGAGGGAACATACCTCAACACCGTAAAAACCATATATGACAGACCAACAGCTAGTATCATATGAATAGGAAAAAGCTGAAAGCCTTTTTTCTAAGAGGTGGAACATGACAAGGATGACAACTTTCATCACTGTTATTCAGCATAGTACTGGAAGTCCTAGCTAGAGCAATCAGACAAGAGGAAAAAATAAAGGGCATCCAAATTGGAAAGGAAGAGTCAAATTATCCTTGCTTGCAGAAGATATGATCTTATACTCAGAAAATCCTAAAGACTGCACCAAAATGCTATTAGAACTGATAAACAAATTCAGCAAAGTTGCAGGATACAAAATCAGCATACAAAAATCAGTAGCATTTCCATATGCCAATAGTGAACAATCTGAAAAAGAAATCACGAAAGTAATCCCATCTGCAATAGCTGCAAATAAAATAAGATACTTAGGAATAAACTTAAACAAATAAGTGAAAGATCTCTGCAATGAAAACTAGAGAACATTGATGCAACTAATTGAAGAGAGCATAAAAATGGAAAGATATTCCATATTTATGGATTGGAAGAATCAAGATTGTTAAAATGTCCATAGGACCCAAAGCACTCTACAGATTAAATGCAATCCCCATCAGTGTACCAATGACATTCTTTATAGAAATAGAAAAAACAATCCTAAAATTTATATGGAACCACAAATGACCCAGAATATTCAAAGCCATCCTGAACAAAAAGACTAAAACTGGAGGAATCACATTACTTGACTTCAAATTATGCTACAGAGATATTGTAACCAAAACAGTATGGAATTGACATGAAAACAGACACGTAGACCAATGAAACAGAATAGAGAACCCAGAAATAAATCCATACATCTACAGTGAACTCATTTTTAACAAAGGTGCCAAAACATACATGGGGAAAAGGATAGTCTCTTTAATAAATGGTGCTAGAGAAACTAGATATCTATATGCAGAAGAATGAAACTAGACCCCTATCTCTCACTATATACAAAAATCAAATGAAAATTAATTAAAGACTTAAATCTGAGGCCTAAAGCTTTTAAACTACTGATAGAAAATATTTAGAAAACTCTCCAGGCAATTGATCTGGGCAAAGATTCCTTGAGTAATACCCCAAAAGCACAGACGACCAAATCAAAAATGGACCAAAGGAACAACAACAAGTTAAAAAGCTCCTGCACAGCAAAGGAAGCAATCAACAAAGTGAAGAGACAACCCACAGAATGGGAGAAAATATTTACAAACTATCTATCTGACAAGGGATTAATAACCAGAATATATAAGGTGCTCAAGCAACTCAATAGGAAACATTCTAATAATCCAGTTAAAAATGGGCTACAGATCTGAATAGGTATTTCTTAATAGATGACATACATATGGCAGACAAGTACATGAAAAGGTGCTCAACATAATTGATCATCAGAGAAATGCAAGTCAAAATTACAATGAGCTATCATCTCACTCCAGTTAAAGTGGCTTCTATCCTAAAGACAGGCAATATGGAATGCTGGTGAGGATGTGGAGAGAAGGGAACCCTTAAACACTGTTGGTGGAAATGTAAATTAGTATCGCTACCATGGAGAACAGTATGGTGGTTCCTCAAAAGGCCAAAAATAGAACTACCATATGATCCAGCAATCCCACTGCTTAAGTATGTAGCCTAAAGAAAGGAAATCAGTATATCGAAGATGTATCTGCACCTCTCAAGATTTGGAAGCTACCTCAGTGTCCATCAACAGATGAATGGATAAAAAAGCATGCGGTATATATACACAATGGATCACTATTTAGCCACAAAAAAGAAAGAGATCCTATTATTTGCAATAACTGGATGGAATTGAAGGTTATTATGTTAAGTTAAATAAGTCAGGCACAGAAAGACAAACTTCACATGTTCTCATTCATTTGTGGGAGCTAACAAGTAAAACAATTGAACCCATGGATATAAAGTAGAATGA
This sequence comes from Pongo pygmaeus, assembly GCF_028885625.2. Lineage (NCBI taxonomy): Eukaryota > Metazoa > Chordata > Mammalia > Primates > Hominidae > Pongo > Pongo pygmaeus. The sequence continues at coordinate 157,769,532 of NC_072376.2, read as the reverse complement.
TGGTTACTGGAGGCTGGGAGGGGTAGTGGGGTCAGGGAAAGGTGGGGATGGGTAATGGGTACAAAAATGTCATTAGATAGAATGAATAAGATCTAGTATTTGATAGCGCAACAGGGTGATTACAGTCAATGATTATTTATTGTACATTATAAAATAACAGAAAAAATATAATTGGAATACTTGCAACATAAAGAAATGATAAATGCTTGAAGTGATGAATACCCCATTTATCCTGATGAGATTATTGTACATTGTATGCCTGTACCAAGATATCTCATGTATCCCATAAATGTATAAACATATTATGTACTCATAAAAATTAAGAAAAATAAAAAATAAAAATAAAAATAATTTCACCAAAGTAGCAATTATTGTTCATAATAAGGCTTCTAAGAAACAAAAAGTCAGAGTATAAAGATTTTTAAAATCTGTTTTGTTACTTTATGATGTTTTTGAAGGTAAATTTTCTTAGTATTTATATTATTTTTTCAGAATTTATTGAGAATTCATTGTGAATACCACTGAATTTCAGGTAGAAAAGTTTTCATCCTGTAGTTCAATTCAGCATGTATTTATGAATTAGATGCCATGTGCTGTTGTACCTCTGTGATAAGCAGTTTGGGGTTTAAACTCTAGCTGGTAGTAAACATTGTAAAACAACACATAGTTTATTGTTAAAGCAAATAATGTAGACCATAAGGGCTATAAGGGATCAGAGAAGATAAAGTCAATATAGGCTGGAGAATTTATCAAGAATCATGTGGAAGATGGAGAACTTGAGATGCAGAGTTAGGGAGGTCGGAGGGAGAAATTTAATACCTTAACATTTGTGTTAACACCTCTCAGATGTCAAAAATCTGACCTCAATATATGGAACAGTGATTATTGCAATTTGTTCTCTTTCAAATATCACCTCTATGCTCTCCGTGGCCATTGAGGACTAAACAAGAGGAAATGAGCATCAATAAAACATCAATAATTTAAGAATGAATTTCCCGTTTATTACTATTGCCTGGTATTTAGTAGTTTTCCAACCCTTCATTTTTTTTTGCATAATTTTGTTTGAAAGGCATCCATTGTGAATAGCAGATAGCTGGTTTTATTTTTAGTTTTTATATAATATTCTCTTGTATTGTAATCAATGAATTTAATCTATTTGCATTTATGCAAATTTATGATATATTTGGAATTACTTATGATACCTTTTTATTTGTTTATTCACCATCATTTTTAATTATCTTTTCCTTTCACATATTTGGAAGTACATATAATTTCTATTATTTAAGTGGTTACCTTGAAGTTTCAAAAATGTATTTATATTTAATTTATTAATTTAAAGTTAATAGGCATCTTTAGTTTCCTCACAAGAAAGAATTCCTGGTCTGATTCTCCCTTTTATCTTACGTATTATTGTTGCTAGTTTTTTTACTCTATATATTAAATGCCTTATATGTTATTATTCTTTTAGATAATGTTTTAAAAATTAATCTTCTTTTTTGCTCATTATTTCTTCTTTCATTTTAAGCTGTCCTTCACAGACAATTTTCCTACTTCCTGAAGTACATCTTCCAAAGTTCCTTTTTTAAGGGTCTGTCACTGGTAAACTCCTTTAGTCATTATTAATCTAAAAAGATATTTATTTTACTTTTGTCTTTGAATGATAGTTTAGTTTGATATACAGTTCTAGACTAGCAGTTAAATTTTTTTGTCATTATTTCAAAAGTATTGTTCTCCCATCTTGTGGTTCCATGATTACTTTTAAGATGTCTACTGTCAGTCTAATTGCTGTATCTCTTTAGGTAATCAGACTTTTTATCTCCAAACCTCCAGTGCTTCTGAGGTTTTCTCTTTGAATTGGATATTCTTTAACTGCTAGTATATGTACACGCATAGATTTTTAAAAATCTTCTCAGAATTCATTTAAATATTCCTATATTTAGCCATCTCTGGAAAATTCTTAGTCATTATCCCTCTGGATGTTATTTCTCATATATCATCTCCTTCTGTGACACTTATTATTTATTTATTGGCTCTCTTATCCTTTTCTCTGTCTCTTAACTTTTTTTTCTATTTTATACATCTTTATTTCTCTGTTGGGCAATTTCGTCTCATTAGGTCAAGTTTTTAAATTATATCTTCAATCATATCTATCCTATTATTTAACTTGCATTGAGTTTTTAATTATAACAATTATATTTTTACTTTTAGAATTTTGATTTTATTCTGTATAAAACATCTATCCCTTTGTCATGCTGTCCTATTCTTATAGTTTCTATTTTTTCCTTTATCCATCTGAACATTTTAAATATACATGCTTATCTCAAACTCTCTCTTAAATGATCTTATCACTTTAGGGTGAAAAGTCTTCCATTCCACCACTTAAATAATAGAAATTATGTATACATCCACATATATGAAGGGGAAAATAATTTTAAAAATAATGGTGAATAAAAAAATAAAAAGGTAGTATAAGTGACATGGTTTGGATTGTGTCTCCACCCAAATCTCATGTTGAATTGTAATCCCCAGTGTTGGAGAAGGGGCCTGGTGGGAGGTGACTGGATCATGGGGGCAGATTTCCCCATTGTTGTTCTCATGATAGTGAGTGAGTTCTCATGAGACCTGGTTGTTTAAAAGTGTGTAGCACCATCACCTGCTCTCTCTTCCTCTTGCTCTGGCCATGTGAAGGTGTGCCTTCTTCCTCTTCCACCATGACTGCAAGTTTCCTGAGACCTCCCCAGCCATGATTCCTGTACAGCCTGTGGAATTATGAACCAATTAAACCTCTTTTCTATATAAATTACCCAGTCTCGGGTAGTTCTTTATAGCAGTGTAAGAATAGACTAGTACAGAAAATTGGTACCAGGAATTGGGACATTGCTGTTAAGATACCTGAAAATGTGCGAGCAGCTTTGGAACTGGGTAACAGGCAAAGGCTGGAATAGTTTGGAGGGCACAGAAGACAGGAAGATGAGGGAAAGTTAAGAACTCCCTAGAGACTTGTCAAATTGCAGTAACCAAAATGTTGATAGTGATATGGACAATGAAGTCCAGGCTGAGGTGGTCTCAGATGGAGATGAGAAAATTATTGGGAACTGGAGCAATGGTCACCTTTGTTATGCATTAGCAAAGACTTTGGCAGAGGAGCAGCTCTCTGCCCCTATCAGCCATCTGCTCAGCCCCTGGTCCCCTGCACCCCAGCTCCACACCTTAGCCATACATCCAACTCCCCACTCCAGAGCTATAGCCCCAGCCTCTTGCCCCTTGGCCATGTCCCCAGTCCACATCAGGCTCTTGTGAACAGGTCCCAGAAACACATCCTGGAGTTCAAGGAGCTAGGGTTGCCCAGCAAGAATCAGTGGCTTTCTCCAAGAACTGGAGCTAGCAAGGGAGTCCAGGTGCCCTGCGCTGTCTGGAAACCCCCAAAGAGGCATTGTGATGGTTCTGCCTTCCAATATGAGTACGAGCCACCATGCATGTCCTTCTGTGCTCGGGTCCAAGCTGCAAGGCTCCCTTCCTAGCTCATGGCCTGTGCCTTGCATTTTCTGATGGAGCCACAGCCAGAGTCTGAGCCAACTCTTGATGTAAGAGGCCATGCAGGACACTGGAGGATGTGTGCACACAGGTTTGTGCCTGAGAGTGGACAGGTATCTCTCCACACTCTGTCTCCTTTGAGTTTTTAAATAAAATATAATCTCATGTGGCAAAGAAAAAAAATTGGAATTCTAGTTGTCCAAGATAACTTTTTTTTTCGCTTAAGCCTCTCAGAAGATAAACTTTTAAAAAATTTCCTTAGCTCAGTAAGTAGAATTTCTCTAGTCTGTTTTTACTTACAAAAAAGGACTTCTAGGCTCCTAGCTCAGTTTTTACCATCCTGGGGGCACAAGTTCTATCTTTGAATTATTTTCTTTCTCAGCCTTAAAGCCCTAGCTCCCAGCCTGTAAGACTAATCACTGGTCCTGATTATCCAGTGAGCCCGATGGCTTAGGCCTCTTAGTTTACCATTTGTATTAGTTTGCTAGTGTTGCCATAACAAAGTGCCACAGACTAGGTGGCTTAAAAAACAAAAAATTTATTGTCTCACAATTCTAGAGGTTAGAAGCCTGAGATCAAGCTATTGGTAAAACTGGTTTATTATGTGGTCTATGAGGAAGAATCTTTTCCATGCCTCCCCCTTAGCTTCTGATCCTTTGTTAGCAATCTCTGGTGTTCCATGGTGTGTAGAAGCATAATCCCTGCCTTCATCTTCACATGGTATTCTCCTGCATGTGTGCGCCTTTGTTCAAATTTCCTCTCTTAAAAAGATACCAGTCCTATTGAAGTAGGGTCTCACCTTACTCCATGATGACCTTATCCTAACTACTAATTACATTGTAATAGACCTATTTCCAAATCAGGCCACATTCTGAGGCACTGAGGGTTAAGACTTCAATGTGTGAGTTTCGTAGGGATACAATTTGACTCACAACACCACTCTTCATGTTCCACCTTTATTTGTAGCACCTGCAAATTTCTCTTAATTTATAACTCAGCAATTTAATTTTCTTTGTACTGTTTTATTCTGCATAGTTAATCTGTTTGAAGTGAGGAGGCAATGTCCCATATCAGCATGATCCACTTAATTAGCTGGAATTTTGTTCTTTCATGATTTAAATGGTAAACAAAAATCATCAACTAATATTTTAAAATAAATAAGGACATGAAAGAAGGAATAAAAAATAAAGCCAACTTTTCTATCAAAAAAGAAAAGTTAGATTTGGGAAATAACTGGAGAACTTTTAGAAATGCAATATATAATCATTGGAGATACAGAGCTCAGTGGATAGGTGTGATGTTTAATTTTATGTGTCATATTGACTGGGTTAAGGGCTACTCAGATAGCTAGTAAAACATTATTTCTGGGTGTGTCTGTGAAGCTGTTCCCAGAAGAGATTAGCATTTGAATCAGTAGACTGAGTAAAGATAACCTTTATCAGTTTGGGTGAGCCTCATCCAATCCATTGAGGCTCCAAATAGAACAAAAAAGTGGAGGAAGGGAAAATTTGATCTTTGTTTGAGTGGGGACATCCATCTTCTCCTGCTGTAGGGCATTGGCACTCTTGGTTTTTAGGCCTTTGGATTTGGAATGTTACTTACACCACCAGCTCCAATACCAATTCTCAGGCTAGTAAACCTCAACTGACTTACACTGCTGGCTTTTCTGGTTTCCCAGCTTGAAGATATCAGATCATGAGTCTCCATCATTACGTGAGCCAATTTCTAGAATAAATCTCTGTATCGATATCTGTCTATCTCCTGTTGGTTCTGTTTCTCTGGAGAGCCCTGGCTAATACAATAAGTTAAGCTGTATGTCAGACACAGCCAAAGAAGGAGTTAGTGAGATGGAAGGTCTGGGGAGGTAAAATGAACGTAGCACAGAGGAAAAAAAATAAAAGTAGAAAAGAGGGGTTAAAAAAACATGGAAAGTAAAATGAAGAAGTCTAACATTTGTTTCATGAGGAGTTCCAGGATAGGATAGGGAGGACTAGAGAGGAATGGCAGTTGCCATATTTGAAGAAACAATGGCAGATAATTTTCCAGATTTGAGAAAGGCATTGATTTAGAAACATGCTGACCATGGTTAATCCCTAATTATTCAAGAGTTGATGCAGTTGGGTTTTGCTTCTCCTTACATTCTGGGGAAGGAAACTCTAAGAAGATCCTTGATTTTGTATTGGTATTTTATTGGGAACAGATTTTGTTGGTAAAGAGATTGAAACTACTAGCTATTAGATAAAAAGTATTTTCTGAGGATTTCCCACATTTTACCCATTTCCAGGTCACATTACCTTAAAATAATACAAATTATGCACTTTTAGTTATCAGATAATACATTATCAAAGTAGAATTTATTGCATTTGTGAAATAGAGCAGGTGAATAAATTAAAACATATTTTAAATTAAATCTTCTCATCAAAGAACATTTAGAAAATGTTTAGACTGAAGCTATGCTCATACGTAGAGTATGTTTTATAATACTTAACTGCTGTGTGGTTCTTGTTCTGAATATAATACTTGTTTTAAAATTTAAATAACAAACAATATTTTATATATATTTTTGCTTGAGGTTACATTTTGTCATATTTGGCTGCAAAGCATATGGTAGAATCAGTACAGTGTCTATCCAATGGAAATATGAACAGGACCACACAAAATGGTTCCACTGTGTCATTTTGTTCAATGTGGTCTCATGAAAACAAACTCTTCTCACCACAAAAACTTGCTTGTCATTCCCACTCTTTAAAATGATTACTTCTAACTTCATTTCCAGCACCTTTTCCCCTTTCTAACTGTTGTCTACTTCAAGTGACGTGAAGATTTATTTTGCTTTGAAATTCTTCATTCTTTATTTTTTACCATATTTCTAGCTATAAGATGCATATTATTAAAACATTTTCAGCCTTTGGGATAGTTTGATGTTGGTAATGTAAGAGTTTTGGCTCATTCATTAAGAGTTTTGTGGTATTTGTATTTTGGGTACGTTGGATATTTTTCTATGTGTTTTAACTTTTAGAGATTTTCTTTTAACACATAATTGAGAACTGACTTAATTCTCTAAAACATTCAACTTAATCTTTATTCAGCTTTCTTTTTTAACCTGTTTATCAGACAGTGTATTTGTGAGGCATTAAAAAAATCCAGGTATCTTAGATACCCAAGACACAGAACCTGCCTTCAAAAAAGGCATGAATTATTTTCAGGTCTTCTAAATAAGTGAGAGACAGAGCAATAACTAAATGTTACTTCTATAAGCAGAAGACCAAGACATGGACAATCATTACGATCATTTAAATCTATACATTCTGAAGGGTAATACCCTAAAATGGAACATAATATTCTAATAAAGATCTGGGACAGAATGTGGTTGAAGGGAAACTTTAGATGCTAATATTATTTATTTTAATACATTCCTGTAACACACAATTTGTTAATTTTTTTCTCAATCTCAGCACAGTTGAAACTTTGAACAAGATAATTCTTTGTTGTGAGTAGCCTTTGCTGTGTGTGGGATATTCAGCAATATCTCTGTCTTCTATCCAGTAGATGCTGATAGCATCCTCCCAATTGTGACTATCAAAAATGTCTCCAGACACTGCCAAATATGCCCTGTAGGCCAAAATAACCCTTGATTGAAAACCACCAAGTTAGGGTATTATGTTGCAAAATCATTCAGCTTCTGGTCAAATGTAGTCTTGCCACTTAGTTCCCAGTTGTTTCACAAGAGAAACATTTGAATTACTTATTTTGGTTTCTAAATGTACATATTTTTGCTCTCCGTTTTAATCTCATTTTATAGAAAATGTAGCTATTTTATCAAAGTCATTTGGAATTCATTATGTCTTACAGAACACAAGCAGATACTTAATATACATACGTAATAAACTTCATATTTTAATTACTTTATTCTGAATACTGGTAAAGACTTAAAATGTGGTGTGATCTACGGTTAATCCTTCTGAATCAGCTTGTCCCAAAACCTGCTTTTCTAAATGTCTTTAACATTGCCTTGTGAGATACTGAAAAAACCTTATTGAAATTAGGAGAGATTACTTTTCTACTTACCCCTATCTCTTTTGTAGAAGCAAATTAATTCCGTCTCTCAAAATGTCTTCTTCTCACAGTCACACTGGTTGCTTGTTAGTGATTAAGTAGAACCATTCTTGAATTACACAGGACAGCAATGTGTAGTCTCTGCTGTTCTGTGAAAATGGAATTTGCTGAGAATGATCCAGAAATCAGTCTACTACTCCATAACTCAGGTAAGGAAGAGTATGCATGGAACACAGGAGATCCATTAGGGCATCTCTTAGTATTACAATGCCCTGTGATTAAGATCAATGGGAAACTATAATAGCCCAATCCAGGCAGGTCTACAAATGGTTGAGACCCTTCAGGAATGAAGGTTTGGGTCACTCCACCAGGAGAAAAACCATGACCTGCTGAGGTGCTTGCTGAAGGCAAAGGGAGTACAGAATGGGTGGTAGAAGGTAGTCATCAATACCAGCTACGATTACGTGACCAGCTGCAGAAACGAGGACTGTAACTGTCATGAGTATTTCCCCCTTCTTTTGTTAAAAACTTGTTTGTGCGTGTATACACTTGTACTAAGAAAATATCTTCATTTAATTTCCTTTTCCTTTATCATGTGACATAAGATTTATTGACTTCATGTCAGCATTTAAGTATTGTTGACTTTATGTAATAGTATTTGGGTTGGGGATTGGTGCGTTTCCAGTTGTACGAAGGATACTTGTATTATGTAAGACATAATTATGACCTCATTATTGTCTTTATTTGAAAATTATAATTTAAGGAGATGTGTATGGGTTCAAATTGACAACGGGTGGACATGTGATGGTTAATACTGAGTTTCAACTTGATTGGTTTGAAGGATGCAAAGTCTTGATCCTGGGTGTGTCTGTGAGGGTGTTGTCAAAGGAGATTAACGTTTGAGTCAGAGGGCTGGGGAAGGCAGACCTACACTTAATCTGGTGGGCACAATCTAATCAGCTTCCAGCAAATATAAAGTGGGTAGAAAAACGTGAGAAGGTGAGACTGGCCTAGCCTCCCAGCCTACATCTTTCTCCCGTGTTGAATGCTTCTTGCCCTCAAATATCAGACTCCAATGTCTTCAGTTTTGGGGATTGGACTGGCTCTCCTTGCTTCTCAAGCTTGCAGACAGCCTATTGTGGGACCTTGTGATCATATAAGTTAATACGTAATAAACTCCTGTTTCCATATATATATCTATATATCTATATCCTGTTAGTTCTGTCCCTCTAGGGAACCCTGACTAATACACCAAGATTTATCTGAATATAGTTAGTGTTCATTAACTATATAAATAGTAAGCTAATAAGTAGCTCATGACTATTTATTTCTTCCTCTCAGACTTCTACTGGTAATGGGAATATCTACACATCCCACATCATTTTTTGAGTGAACATTTCTTAATGGAGACAAAGATAGTTTTTATAAATGGAATACACAGCAAAAGAGCTGCTGCCTCATATAATAATCCAACTTCCAAGTCAGCATTTATTTATTCTCATATTTCCTTATGCTTTCAAATATAACATTATACATTTTATATCAATATTTTAAATTAAGTCATATCAAGTAAAAAAGAAGGCAGCTACTATTTAACCACTGTTTAATCCCCAAGGAAATTAATGCTTTCTCCCATTGTATTGCAATAGCTACTCTCTCCTTTCTTCCCAGGTCTCTTTTCTTTCCCCATTTATATTTTTTAGTTGATTATTCTTTTTCTCTGGCTTTAGAACTCCCACCTTCAGCCTGTCATATTTCATTATACACTGAATTAGACCATGCTTGTTCTCTGGGAGTATAAAGAATTAAATAACAGGATTTAAGTAAGTCTCATATCTGTTTGTAAATGGGCAGAATCATTTTTTTACTAGTTTGTTTTAAGTTGAGAACAAAGACTAATCTTGCTTACCTTTATTTAGTTTAAAAAAATTAACTCATGACATTGATCCCTACCTCAAAATAAGAAGCAATTATTATCAAACATTTTGCAAATAAAGTGGTAAAAATAAGCAGTAGACTTGCAGAAGGTCTATAATAAATCAAGGAACCTATCAATAATTAAGCATGATGCATTTAATTGTCTCTGAGTATAGTTCATTCATAGTATATAAAAATATCTGAAATCTACTCTTTCAAGTGACCCTTCTTATGGCTGATAAAACCATGATACGTTCTTTTACATTTCAATGGTAATACAGTTAACATTTCTAGAGTTTGCATTGGGAAGATGCCATTTGTCTTCATAAAGAACCTCTGCTTAATATAAACATGTACTACAAAGCCTCTCTTGGGAAGAATTGGTTCATACCACTAGGCATCAATATTTAACATAAGCTGAGAAAAGAGGTGATATGGGTTTGGGTTTGTGGCAGGCACAATTATGGCTCCCAAAGATGTCCACGTCCTAATCCCTGGAACCTGTGAATATGTTGTTGCATGACAAAGGTAGAAGATAGAATTAAGGTTTGCAATCATCTGACTTTAAAATGGGGAAATTATTCCAGGTTATCTGGGTGGATCCAATGTAATCACAAGAGTCCTTAAAAGTGGAAGTGGGAGGACATGAGCTAAGAAATGCAGGCAGCCTGGAGGAGCTGAAAAAGGCAAAAAAATGGAGTCTCCTTAGAGCCTCCAGAAAGGAATGCAGCCTGTTGACACACTGACTTTAGCTTAGTGAGATTCATTTCAGATGTCTGGCCTTCAGAACTATAAGATAATAAATCGGTGTTGTTTTAAGCTACCTAATTTGTGACAATTTGTTATAGCAGCAGTAGGAAACTAATAGAGGATTATAGAGAGGGAGTTGGGATGAGGTGGAGGATTCATCCCTGTGGATTCAGTCAATGCACACATTCTACTGTAATTGAAAACAAAAAGCATGTAAGAAGAATTACAGCATTAGGATATCAAAGAAAATCTAACTAGACATGTATACTCTTTGGTAATGGCAAAGTCAGAACTGATGTGAACTAAATGTACCCAAATTAAGAACATATATTTTGCCTAAAGTCAGTCACTGATTGCCAATTATTTACTGAGATTTCTACAGTCAATTATTTTTTTTTCTGTTCTTTCCACAGAAAGGAAAACATGACGGTACTCAAATCTATTGACAGCTGACTTTTGATAATGCTATTGCAATCACTGGGTAAATCATTACACACCAGGATACACTATACATTGAATATTTCCTGTTTAGACTTTTGTTGTCCTGAAGTTTTCTTATTTTTTCTAAAAATGCTGCTTTCTAGGATTCTGATTTTGTAGGAAAAGTTAGTGTTATTTACTTCACAAAGGAATGAGACACATGGAAAGTCTTGAAGTCCTGTATCACTTCAATGGAGCTGGGTATAGAAACTGACATAGACATTTATAATATCCTGTGTCACTTTCTTCAGCTGACCCATCAATATCGCTAACATTCATTCCACCAAAAATATGTGCAATCCATGATGTCCTAACAAAACGGGAACTTTAAGTTATGTGGGGCATATTTATTTCCCCACAGTGTTCTATTGGTTCTGGACTTGACAGTACAAGGACATCTTCTGAAATGCAAGGAATGATTAATTTCTGTACCTGCATGTTTATAAAAATAAACTTTATTTTTTAAACCATATTACTTCATTTTTATTGTAGAAAATTAACCTAGGTTCATAGTAGGTATGGTAAATTGGTTGAAAAATTGGTCCTAATTTTTTATTCATCCCTGTAATAATGTCCCTTGCAATATGATTTTATAACACCTTACATAAGAGATAGAGTCTATTTCCCAGCTCCTCAAGTGTGGGCAGGACTTGTGACTTACTTTGGTCAAAAGAACTAGGCAGTAGCACCAATTCTGGTATTAGTCCCCAAGAGGCTTTGTGTATTTCCATTCTCTTGCGGGCACCTACCTCCACCATGATAATAAATCTGGGCAACTTGCTAGAAGATCACAGACCACATGGAACTGAGCCGAAATGTTCTAGCCTCTGAGAGCCAACACCCAGAAGCAGATCTAACTACTTGACCTATGGCTCACCACAGATGTATGAGGGAACACAGACATGACCTGAAGAGCTGCCCAGCTGGGTTCAGCCTAAATTGTTGACCCCTAAAATTTTGAGATAAATAATGTTGTTTTAAACCATAACATTTGTGGTGGTTTGTTATACAGCAAAGGCTAACTGATGCAATAGATTTTATGGAGGTCTGTGAACTCTCTGAAATTATTTGTAAAATTTGATGTGTATGTATGTTTTTCTGAGAATAACTTTTAGCTTTTAGCTTTAACTTTTCTGTGGTACAGAAAAGTTTTACAAATCATTGCCTTATTTGTTTAGTGATAGGCTTAATCACATGCCAGATATCATACCCATTCACTTATTGAATGAAGCTACTCAGATTCTGATGAAGATGAGTTTTTGTTAGAGTGAGAGTTAAAAATTTTCTTTCCTGGGCTGGGCACAGTGGTTCACACCTGTAATCCCAGCACTTTGGGAGTCCAAGGCAGGCGGATCACAAGGTCAGGAGATGGAGACCATCCTGGCTAACATGGTGAAACCCTGTCTCTACTAAAAATACAAAAAAACAATTAGCCGGGCGTGGTGGCCAGCGCTTGCAGTCCCAGCTACTCGGGAGTCTGAGGCAGGAGAATGGCGTGAACCCGGGAGGCGGAGCTTGCAGTGAGCCGAGATCGCGCCACTGCACTCCAGCCTGGGCGAGAGAGGGAGACTCTGTCTCAAAAAAAAAAAAAATTTCTTTCCTGTGTGTATGTGTGCTCGCCAATGTGTTCTTCTGTCAATTAATCTGGAAATCTTTGGATTATCTTTTCTAGATAGAAGCTAACATACCTTGATATCACCCAGTACATAGTACTTAAGACTTATGTATGTTGCTTAAAATTAAGTGCTAGAGTAGTAGATTAAAGATTAATTTCAGGGCCCGGCGCAGTGGCTCACGTCTGTAATCCCAGCACTTTGGGAGGCCGAGGCCGGCGGATCACGAGATCGGGAGATCGAGACCATCCTGGCTAACATGGTGAAACCCCGTCTCTACTAAAAATACAAAAAAAATCAGCCGGGCGTGGTGGCTGGTACCTGTAGTCCCAGCTACTCGGGAGGCTGAGGCAGGAGACTGGCGTGAACCTGGAAGCGGAGGTTGCAGTGAGCCCAGATCGCGCCACTGCACTCCAACCTGGGGGACAAAGTGAGACTCCGTCTCAAAAAAAAAGAAAAGATTAATTTCAAATGCTGATACCCTAATCAGATTGCCACTGCAGATACATGTATGTTCTTTGAAGAATTTGCTGTTAAAATACCTTTACAATTCATGGTTTAGGACGACCTCTTTCAACCCTGCCACTTCCATCCTCACTCTGAGCTGACAGCCTCCCTTTCTCCTTCACAGGGAAGAGGTAAGCCATGAGAGGGGGTCTTTCTCAAGTTCTAGATAGGGCAGCAATGAACAAAAGCCTGTAACGTATGGCCCACTGTTTAGCTTACTAAGCTAACCGAGGCTTTGGCAATTGTTTAGTTAACATTGAAAAACCAATTTTAAAAAATTGAGTTTCTATTTCTGAGGTTGTAGGGTATATCATCTTCATCTGCTCTCTGTGTTGTCCTTTGGTGAGCTGATGAGCCAGCACACAGGGCCCTGCTTGAATGCGTGGCATTTGCTCTGCTCTTATCCACCACTGTGCCAAGACTTGAGAGCCATGCATTTTCCCCCGGCTCAGATCTTCTGGCTCATTGTCAGTCAGGTCATGCCAAAGCTGCTAGCCAACAAAAGCATATAGGGAAAATAAATTTGTCATAGGAAAAGTACAGAAAAGTGATCACTTTTGGGCAGGACTACAGTAAGAACATTGTTAGGCTGCATTTCACAAATGTTAAAAACAAAATGCCTTGCCAAATATCTTTAAAAAATTTTTTTGGGTGTATGTGTGTGTATCAAAACACAAGTGTTTGGATCCTTTCACCATATAGTTAAACCCAAATTCAGTTATACCAGAAAACCATAGACATTTGCAAAAGTTATTTACCCAGGAACCAAGATAGATGTATTTGAACACTTTCCCCACACCCGGCCCAACCATATTTTTGCTAGCCAGCTCCCAGGTGTCAGTAATTGAGCAATGTAGGGGTTGAATTTCAGTAAAGCATAGCAGGTGTAGTGGTGGTTCCAAAGAAATACCTCTTTTCTTTTCACAGAATAACAGGTCATTTCACTGTTTTCTCCAGCACTTGCTCCTTACAGTTTAGAATACATACCACATGAAGAGTGTATCCAAAAGACTTCAGAATGGCTGCTATAAATACCGAGTGGCTGAGAAGGGAGGTTTCTATCTGTTTTTTGTCTTTTCTTTAAGGTGTAACATAATAGTAATAATGTCTCCCTTCTTTTTGGCTCTGAAGTTACCTTGAAATGAATATAAAAAGGTAAAAAGGAGGGTAAGGCAATATATAAAAGATTGATGTTGTAGATATTTGAATATGCTTTTTCAAAGCATATTCATCTGCCAGATTATAAATTTTGTCACCCAAAGATGTAGAATGGAATGGGAATAGAAATCTGAGGTATCCTTCAGATACCATATTTGTCATGAAAATAATTTCTGACATTATTGTAACAGGGACTTGACTGTCTGCTGGGCTCATGTTTAAAGCTGTGAGTACCAGAAACTGGTTCAGTGATGTAGTTATAGTGTGCCAAGGAGGTGGTACCTATGACCCATGTTAAAAAAAAGAAATGAAGTATACGTAAACTTCATACAATGCTCAAGTGATTATGAGAATCCCTGCCCCTTCCATATTTCCTAAGGCACATGTTCTTTTGTTACATCTGCATCCCTTCGTTTCCCCAGCAAAGTGGCCATTAGTATTTGTTTTTACTAGATACTATCTGTATAAACATTTTGGATTTGTAGGATGGGAGATAAAGTGTTTTACCCTGACCCACATATCTCCTTAAGGAAGGCTATGTTTATTACATACTATTTTCAGAGGATGAACATAATTTAGGGATTGCTGTTGTGCCTGTCCTGGGAGATACATGTTGGAATGAAAAAATCCCACACAAAGAGATTAGGCACAAGTTGAACTCTGAAGTTACATGCTCTGTTTTATTATTATTTTTTCTTTTAAAGAAAATGTTCTCAGATTTTCCTCTTGCATTGACCCAAGATAGTCTTTTGAGCAACTTACAAAGTTTCAGCTGCCTCCACCCTCTGTTTTTGGATTGCTTTTATTTTCTAACACTTAGAGCCACTTAGTTATTTACTAGTGGTTCAAGAAGTGTCATAAAGCAGCAAAGTTACCTGCTAGATACACATAATTACTGACACACACACATATGTATATATATATATACACTCGCAGAAAATTTTTTCTCTAAACAAATTCTAAGAGACTGGAAGAGAATCTATAGTTGGCCTATTGTAGATAAACTTGTTTTGACAGTTTCTTTCTTTAACAAAAATAACTTTAAAAATGCCAGCAGTAGATGAACCTTGAAAACCTTTGCTTAAAAGTATTTTATGCTGTGAAAATGTGGTCAACTATTTCTAAAAATTACTTAATCTCTATTTCAACTAAAGATTCACCGAAGCATTAGAGTTCAACTTCTTCCCTAGTTTATATGACATTATCTATAGATTACAGCAAGAGTGCAGACTAAAGCTGGAGTCTGCAGTACAAGCTTAAATCTTCCCTCTAAATTGTTATCACGGACTAAACTTGATATGAAATCCAGGATGTAAGAATTTTTATCTTTCTGAAAAGTTGAGGGAGGGTCATATATTTATAATTTGAACAGTATTTTAAATGCCATAGGAGAATTTGATATTTAAAAGAATTCTATGTTGAATTTTTTTATGTAAATAATTACCTAAGAATATATTTTGGGTATAAATGCAGACCTTCCTGTATTGTTGGTTTAAGTGATTGTCTTAGTCCAGTCAAGCTAGTATAACAAAATACCTTAGACCAGGTAATTTATAAACAATAGAAATTTATTGCTTACAGCTCTGGAGGACGGGAAGTCCAAGATCAAGGTGCCAGAAGATTTGGTGTCTGGTGAGGGCTCACTCACCACTTCTTGCTGCATCCTCACATTGTGGAAGGGGGCAAATGAACTCACTTGGCCCTCTTTTATAAGGGCCCTCATGACTTAATCACTTTTCAAAGGCCCCACCTCTTAATACTATCATATCGGGTATTAAGTTTTTAACATATGAATTTGTGCGGGGATGCCAATATTACACCATAGCAGCTCTATACCTCTCTTATGTAAACTCTGTTTCCTAGCTAATAATATCTCTATTGTGAGTTGCATATTATGACTTATAATAAATGCAGTATTCTAACATTACTTTGGAAACTTTTACACTAAAGTACCCACTCAGTGGTAGAGAACATGAACACTAATTTTGTCTGCCCTGTGGCAATCTGGGTCTTAGCCCAAAGTAGTCCAAGTCATGTTCAAACTTTCTTTAAACACTCTACCTTAAATATTAATACAACATTTACACTATGATTCATAAGTCCTTGCTCATTTTCATTTAATATGTTTTAAATTAATTACCATATGTAAAATTGATGCCATGTTTTTTTCTGTTCCACTTCAGTACAACCAACATGACTCTAAGGCAGCAGATGATATTAATGTTCTTCATCTACCCATTCATTAACGTATTTAGCTAGCATTGTTTTAGTGCTTACTCTGTGTTCTGTACTGTGCAAGGTGCTAGGAATAAAGAAGGGATATTATTTCTTCACTTATTTAATAATCCAGTACAAAGAGAATAAATATGTAAACTCACAAATATAATAAAGCATACCAGTGCTTTGATTGAACTGTGTACAAAATATAGTTAGAATTCCAGTGTAGGGGGACAAAGAGTATCAAGAAAACTTAAGAGAAGAGGTCACATCTATGAAAACTATCCTGAAAACTGAGTAAGATATTTACCAGGAAGCTAGGAAAGGGCATTTGCCAGATTGTTTTAGGTTTTATATGTCATTTTTCAGTATGTACTTCACCTTTAGGCAGTCTGGAAACCCAAAAGACTTCTAGGCAGGGGACAAATGTGATCAGTTTAGCAGCAGAACAGATAAAGATTTGAAGAAAGCAAGACTTGAGACAGAGATAGGTTAGATGACTATAGGAAGAGTCCAGATGCAAAGTGATGATAGCCTGAAGTAAAGCTGTAGAAGTGGGATGGTGATAAAGAGACTTAAAGAAGATATGTAACAGAGATGGAATTGTCAGCACTTAGTCACCAATATGATGGAGTAGATTAGGAGAGAAGATAAAAGGAAGGGAAGAGTATAATTCTCAAGTTTTTGACTTGGGAGATGATAAATAGTACCTTTAACTGAGATGTAGAACACTAAAGGAATATAATTTTTGTTTATTTGTTGATTAATCCAGAGTGTTTTCTTATGCCCAATACAAGTGGCATGCCTTTTTAGCCAATGAGTTTCTCCACTGTGGGCAGCAGGAAGCCAGTGTCCAATGGATGTGAGTCAGACCTCTGAAGTTCACATGTGGCAGATGGATTTCTGCTCTGCATTTTGAGATAGACAACTGGTGACTTCTTTAGATTGAAGTACCTAAAGAGGTATCTAGGGTTTTCTACCTCTGCTTTTGACAGCCCACCAGTTGAAGTCCTCAGTCTTCCACTTGGCCCAAACATTTCCGTCTCCAGCCTCTACTAACTCAATGTCAAATTTTTTATGCACTATCTTGGCCATTTTCCCGTTTCCTTCCTTGTGTAGGCATATAGCTGTCAAGTGGACCAGCAGTCTCTAAGCAGCAGTGACTACTGCAGCTGCTAGGCTGGCTGGTCACAGTTCCATAAATTCAGCTGATAAGGAAACAGTGAACAAAAACAGATTTAGACAGTTGCTTACTCTTGGGACAGCAGGCAGCACAAGCTTCATGTTCGTACTGGTTCCTCTTATTTCCCAAGTCTCATGGACAATGTGGAGCAGACCCAGCTGAATGCTGACCTACAATGATCTCAGAGCTGAGGAATCATGCACAAAGGAACCCCCAATCTTTTAAAGGGTCTGTTAGCAAAGCTGCCCAACCTTTGCTCATGAAGGAAAAAATTATCTTCGTTATCCTAATCAGGAAACATATTTGCCCTGTGACTCAGAGGAAGACACTACCTGTCTTAGTCTGTTCAGGCTGCTATAACAAAATTCCATAGATTAGGTGGCTTATAAACAATCGAAACTTATTTCTTAGAGTTCTGGAGACTGTAAGTCTGAGATCAGTTGCCATTATGGTCAGGTTCTGTCTGGTGAAGACCCTTTGCCAAATTGCAGACTGCTGACTTCTCATTGTGTTTTTTACATGTCAGAAAGGGGAAGAGAGAGCTCCCGGGATCTTTTTTGTACAAGTGCCAATCCCATTTGTGATGGTTTCACTTTCATGACCTAATTATCTCCCAAAAGCCCCATCTTCTAATATCATCACATTGGGGGTTAGGATTTCAACATGTAAATTTTCAGGGGGACACAAACATTCACTTCATTGCAACCTCTATTTTCCAAGGTTGTTTACTATACTAACATCCTTGAAAGATAATCTGAGGGATGTAGGTAGAAATGCTATGGAGAATTGCCTCCCAACAATAGCTCCCATGTTTGCCAATTTTGATGGTGAAATTAGAGTTTAATTTTGGAATATTAAATTTGAGGTGTTAATGGGGCATTAAGGTAGATACATTCAGCAGTTGGCTATATGTACATACAGCTCCAGAGAAGTGCTTTTATCAAGAAATCTATTAGATTTTCGTCTCTACATGTGGCATAAAGCCATAGGACAAGAGGAAGTTACTCAGAAAGCACATAAATGAAAGAGAAAAAAGACGTGAAAAGAAAGAAGCTTGAGTATTAGGAATATTTTCATGACTAGGAAAATAGGAGCAACAGAAGGAGTTCAAGAAGGAATGGTTAAAGGGGTGAGAGAATTAGGAGAGAGTTACATCTTGCAATTCAAGAGAAGGAAATATTTCAAGGGAGTTTGCAGTATTGTCAAATGCAACCATGAGGTCAAATAAGATGAAAGTTGAAGAGTCCATTGGCTTTAGCACTTTGAGAACATAGGTGACATTTGCCAGAGCATTTCAGTGGAGTGGTATGCAGAGAAGTTCAATTGCAGCAGTTTGGAATGTGAGAGGAAGCTAATGGACAGGGAACTAAGCGTGCAGGATATTTTTTTTAAATGCTTACCTGGAAAGGAAAGAGAAAGTGGTACTGAGTTAAAAAAACAACAACAGGTTTTATGATGGAAGAAAATTGCAAGAATATATTGCTAGGGGAAAACAAGCAGCAGGGAAACTGAAAATGTAGGAGAAAGAACTGTAAGGAAGAATTGATAGAGCAAGATCTTCCTCTGCTAAGGAAGGTTTATTAGTTTCCTGTGGTTGTCATAACAAATTTTCAAAAACTTGGTGCCTTAAAACAACAACAATTTATTCTTTCACAATCTGGAGGCCAGAAGTCTGAAATCAAGGTGTCAGCAGGGCCATGTTCTCTCTGGAGCCTAGTTGATGGTGAGACCTCTTCCTTGCCTCTTCTAACTTCTGGTGGTTGCTGGCACTCCTTTGACTTGTGGTATGATCACCCCAATCTTTGCCTTCATCTTCATATCATCTTTTTCTCTATGTGTTTTTGTCCTGTTCTCTTCTGTTTCAAATTTTCCTTTGCCTTTCTCTATAAGGACACTTGTTATTGAACTTAGGGCCGAGCTGAATAATCCAGGATGATCTTACTTTAAGATCCTTAACTTAATCATATTTGCAAAGACCCTTTTTCCAAATCAAGTAACATTCTCAGGTTCCAGAGATTAGAATGTGAATCCATCTTTTTAGGGACTGCCCTTTAACACAGTACAGATGAGATCAAGAGTGAAGGTAAAAGGATGTGTCTAGAACTGGATAAGTGATATTCCCCCTCAAGAATGGGGAAATGAGGATAAGATAGGGGTGTGTAGAAATTGGAATTGGAAGGTCAGAGCAAAGACTTTTCACCTGCAAGCCACATATCTCTCAATAAAGCAAGAGGCAAGGTCATTGGTTCAAGGAAAAGCAGTGAGGGCAGGGCTGAATGTCGGAGAAAAATGAGGAAATGCTGCAAAGCCATGGGTGTGGGAGGACAAATGACAAAGAGCTGTTACATAGCAAATGGGGAGCTAAGGTGCTGGGAACTACATATTTGTAGATCATACATTTGTAGATTTTACCATAACCTTATAAATCTTTGTATTTCACTTTAATTGTATGCAGTAAAACAAAAAACTTCAACAACAAACAAAATAAAGCAAAACAACTGCTTATGAAGATGAAGCAGCAGCCTACTAACTTAGTGTAGACTGGCCCGGCAAATTGACCACTTTTTCATCATGAAGGCTGAGGAAACACAGATGGTGACTAATTCATATCCAGAATTAATGTGGGAGAGAAGGGAATGAAAGCCTTCAGTCATTGGGAGCTCCATGGGGAGCAGGGCAAATTGAGCTGAATTTTCTTTGGCTGCTGATCTGAAATTTCTCTAGAAAAGGCTTTTCGAGGAAATGAGAGAAATGCCAAGACGGGGAGTATGCTAAATGTGGGGTAGATAAGCCTCTGAACATACCGTACTTGTCCAAATGATCAAACTTAGGAACAAATTTCAGTCTGTAACTTTAGCTTTATCATCACTTAAAAAAATTGACATGGGTATTTACAGAGCACAGCCATGTTTTGGCCTCCATATCGCCCTGAGTCCATACTTGGTAGAAATAATACAAGCATTTGTCTAAATGTCTCCAAGCAAATTCTGATCTTTAGTTTTCCCACTGTGTACCCGCAAACCCATATGCAAATATCTAGGCTGGTTTAACAAGATCAGAAGAAGGCATCAGACATTATTCTGATCTGGTATCCCTTATGTCTAAGTCAATGAGTTTAAGTGAAATCTTGATATTTGCATTAATGGAACAGTGATAAAAGATGAGCAGAAATTTTGTTCTCTGAGTCCATAATATTCACTTAATTCTTCAAGTTCCAAGCTAAAGTAACATGAGTTATGCACTGTAGGTCATTTCTAGATTTCATATTATGCATATATCCCTCCAGCACCAGGAGACAAGGTAGTGATTACATATATCTTACAGTAGTGCTGCTCAAACTTTAATGTGCAAATGAATCTCCTGGGAATCTTGCTAAAATTGATATTTTGTAGGTTTGGGGTGGGCCTGAGATTTTTGTATTTCTAACAAGCTCCCAGATGACACTGATGCTGCTGGTCCAAGGACTATAAGGTGTTAGACTACATAAAAAACATGTAGAATACTTACATGGAATTCAAAAATGTGAATCAGTAGCTATAACATCAGAAAAAAATAATAGATGACAGGAAGCTGAAAATGTTTCTCTTATCTTTTGAGAAGATCCACATTTTTTTTACGCTGTTAAGAAGTCTTCATATTGACCATGAATCCACTTATCTTTCTCTGTAGTATCAGCAATTAAAAGAAGCCAAAAATCTACTTAAAAATAGTTAATGAGAAATTTCTTGGTTTTGAGGTTGAATGGACTCAGTAAGTGCATTCCTAAGAGTATAGGTTTTTTGTTTTGTTTTAATAATAGACCTAATGAAGAAACTGATTAATTTCTTTGAGAAGGAAGAACTTTTTGTTTTTATAGTCAGGATTTCAGTAGTAATTTTAGAGAAACTTACTAACAGTTATTAAACTACTTGCAGATTTAGCTATCTGAGAGGATCATATTGGTCCTCATTCAACATTCACTTTCTCTTTCTTTTTATCTATCAGAAACCCAATTTTGTGAAAGTATACCTCTAACAGCATGCAGCCATCTGCCTAAGGGTAACTAGCACCTGCCCAGCTCCAACAGGGAGTCTACTTTATTACAGGATAATCCACCCACCTGCCTTTTTTTTTTTTTTTTTGCTGCTGGTGGTTTAGTAAAGAGATGTGGAAGCTTCTGGGAGAGCTTCTAGAACACATTTTCTTGCTTCTAAAAGAGAGTCACAGAAGAGAAAGTCCATCATCTATATTTTAGTAGGATCTGAGCTCTAGAATTCCCAAAGTCATCTTGTAACCAGCCTGAGAATAAAGCCAACAATAGTGGAGGGAAATATAGAACTGATAACATCATTAGCTGCTGATCTAACCAATCCTATACCCCTCCCTACTTCTAGACCTCTTATGTGAAATACTTTCTTCTTTAAAATTATTCTGATTAGTTTGATTTGAGATCTCTGTTAGCTGCAGTTGAAAACATCTTTCTTTTATCTTCTTACCAATTAAGGTTGAAAAGGACAATATCTAGAGTACATTCATTACTGGATTAGCTGATGTTAGAATCCTCAGGAGGATTATAATGCAATGAAAATTTATAAACCATCTTATTAAAGCTTTATAAACTCAGTTTGGTTACATTGTAATGGCCAACCACATTGATTCTCCTCTGTTAGGTGAATAAATTTCTTTTTCAAAAAATTTTTAAAAAAATTATTAGTTAATATCAACTTTCAAATGACACTGATAAATATTAGAGCTGAGCAAGTTTTTTTTTTTAAAAAAACACTGGTGTATTTATTTTCATCTTCTACTTTATAAACTTCATATGGCTTCTGATGAGTGGTTGTACGTTATTCATGACTGCTTCTACTGTGAGTAGGTGTATTAAAAAAAACCCAAGTAACCAGCCACTCTTTTTTCACTTTGAACACACACACACATTGCCAGAATGGATATTGTACAAATGTGAAAAATTGAAACCCACATTATAGCTCAGGCTGTTGCAATGCTTTGACATTGGCTTCTCCCAAAAGTAAATAATGTTAGTTTGTTTACCATTTTTTTTTGTTGTTGTTAAAACTCTATTTGTGAATGCTGTGAAATTTGCAACTGCTGGGCATAATGTTGTGTGAAGCACAAGAGTTGAAGAATGGCTTCTTTATGATAGCATATGGCAAATCTTTCTAATGAGAGCCATTTACTATATAAGTCTCCTACATGTGGTAGTTGACAGCAGGTGTCTGGAGAAAATCCTGCAAACGTTTTTAAGTATACTGTTACTGGCAATTGGCGGGAAAAGGTAAGGATCTGAATGTGGAGGATTGAACCAGAAAGGAGAATAAAATGCAAAATGATAGTGAAAGAGAGAAAGAAAACACCCCCAAGCCGGAGCCCAGCAGCTTGTTTCTGCATTAAGGAAGTATATAAATAACTCCATTGGAGGGCACTAAACATGACATATTGCCTACATGGAAGAGAAAGGTCTTATTGTGCTCAGACCACTAAGTTCCCTAAGGCTCCTTTTTCAATAGAGAATGAATGCAAGTGACTGGCTCACGTCAGCGTGGAGTTTAATTAAACCACTCAACACTGGTCCGCAGAAGCTGAGAATGAAATTTATTGGGGGAAAATATACATTTGGACAAGTTTTACATGAGAATTTTTTGCATCCCATGCTTAATGTCAAATGCAAGGCTGTCACCCATAATTGTGCTTTTGTGCACTGAACAAAGGCACCTGGTCCAAGGGGTGAGTGGGGGCTGCAATCGAAGCCACACAGCATTTACCAAACCAAAACCCTGGCTAAGGGCTGTATTTGCTGGAAGTGGAGGTTGCATTTTTTCTTTCTATGAAGCTGCTTTCTTTATCTAAGCCATGTGCTGTAGCTTGGTGGGACCATCGGGGGCATCTTCTAATTCACCAAAGTTGCGGGGTGTGGATTAAAAACAATTTATGCATGGTGGTGAGGGTGCTTTTTCTAATTCATCTACCTAGAAGGGACACCATTTTTCTTTTGTTTTGTTTTGTTTTCTTTTTTTTTTTTTTTTTGAGACAGAGTCTCGCTCTGTCGCCCAGGCTGGAGTGCAGTAGTGTGATCTCGGCTCACTGCAATCTCTGCCGCCCGGGTTCTAGCAATTCTCCTGCCTCAGCCTCCTGAGTAGCTGGGATTACAGGAACCTGCCACCACACCAGGCTAACTTTTTGTATTTTTAGTAGAGATGGGGTTTCACCATGTTGGCCAGGCTAGTCTCGAGCTCCTGGCCTCAAGTGATCTGCCAACCTTGGCCTCCCAAAATGCTGGGATTACAGGCGTGAGCCATGGCACCCAGCCAGGACACCTTTTTTCTATTTGGAACAAAGGCTCATACAAGCTAGCAAAAGCCCTGTTTAAGATGTAAGATTGAGTCTCTGCTCCCAACACTGGACCGGAGTAAAAGGCTGACAAAGAGGGCAATTGGCCATTTACTTACTGATATGTAGGGCAGATTACTCTTATATTTTGAGTACTTTTATTATTGGAATAGATGTGGCCTTACTATCTTCATGCTATTCTCAAAATTGGCCTAGTCTGTTGGTGAAAGTTAAGCTGCCAGAGGGAGCAATAGTTTTATATCTCTGATGGCTGGAATCTACAGTTCTACCCTTCCATTGCCACCCAGTGTTTCTTGTATTGGTGTTCTTAGGGACAGGAAGTGAGCAGAGTTGATGAGGAACAATTTTTCTTTTATTCTACATGGGATATTACAAATTCAGGTATGACTAGAGCGGAAGAGTGAAAACAAAGCAACCAAAAGCAAAAGCAAATCACACATATAGTATTTTTTTTCCTTCTTCTTATCAAAGTTTAGCAGGAACAAATGTAAGGCAGTATAAACAATAACTGCACCTAACGAGATGGGGGTCATCACTGTTCCCAGGAGATAACAAAACTAGTTTCTTGCTAATAGAAATTAAAATTATTAGGAGCTGTGATTATAAATGAATGAACAAACAACAACAAAAAGTTTTAGTCAGGATTTTAAACTCATTTTTTTAATTCTCTTGCTTTGTCCATATCAAGAGAGAAACATATATTCTTCAAGTAATTCTATTCTTTATCATAATGGTCAACTTGATTATTTCTCTATTTTATTCCCCTTTCATTGTGACAAGATTGTACATCTTAACCCATTGCAATTCCTTCCTATGGAGAAATATTCTTTCTTGTCCCATTTAGTATTGGACTTGACCATGTGACTTCGTTTGACCAATCATATTTGAGCAGATGTAATAAATGCCATTAAATGTTTGGCTATGACACTGTTTTCCACCTACCATGTGAATGACATGTTCCAAGCAGGGGCTGCTTCTCCAGCCTGGGTCTGAGAATGAGAAGCTGTGTGGAGTAGAGTCACAGCCTACCTGCAGCCTATATGTAACACATATACTAAATGAAGCTTTATTTCATAAGCCAAAGAGACTAGGGGATCATTTGTTATTACAGCAAAGTTGCCTAATATGAAAAAAATGGAACCAGGAGTGGAATGCTGCATAGCAAAACCCCTAAAAGGTATAGCATTAGCTCCTGGCCAGTGTGTAACAAGGAAACTTTAATTAAAGACACACAAAAATGCCAATCTATGATGTGGAGTAGTGAGCATTTGTTATAACTGCTGTCCACAAAAATTTGAAGGCAGATAATATATTAATATACTTGTGATTTGGGTTAAGATGTAGTAAAACAGAATGTCACCAGAGTACCATGGTTGTTGTTAGATGCATTTGACAAGAAACTATAAAGAAGAGATGAGCTCAGAAAAGAATTGACCAAGGCTAAATAAAAGAAATGTAAAATTTGGAAATGCTGAGACTTCCAGGGTTGAAAACATGCAACTATTTTTCTTATCTAACAGTAGAAGATAAAATTTAGACATCCTCTGAGCAACAGGGGCCAACTAAAACTCAACGTTCAAACAAGAATCAATTGAGGGGTGTGGCTACTACATCATTAGTTAAAATCTCTTAAAGGATGACACTCCCTCCAAAATAAATCCTTTCATCTGGACAGATGGCTCAGGGAAAGGAGATGATGAGGGCATGTCTATTCTATAAAACACTGATAAGCTTGTTAGACAGAGGATCTTGACAAAAATTGTACTCATGGCTTTCGGCACATTGTCTTAGTCCATTTTTTATTGCTATAGCAGAATTCCCAACTGGCTAATTTATGAACAATAGAAGTTTATTGGGTTCTGGAGGCTGGGAAGTCCAGCATCAAGGAGCTGCATCTGGTGAGGGCCTTCTTGCTCTGTCATCCCATGGTGAAAGATTGAAGGACAAAAGAGCACAAAAGAGACTGGAAAGCAGTTGAACTTTTGGTAGGAACCTATATGCAAGATAACTAACTCACATTAATCCATTAATGAGGGAGGAGTCCTCACTATCTAAGCATATCCTAAAGGCCCCACTTCTCAACACTGTTCCATTTGGGATTAAATTTACAACACCTGAACACTGGGGAACACATTCAAACCACAGCATACCTGGATCTAACTGGAATCAAATAGATATAAAGCCAATAGTGGTGTGTGCGCATGTGCATGTGTGTGTGTATGTGTTTGTGTGTGTGTGTGTGTGTGCATGGTGTGCCTATAAAAGAGAGAGAGAGACAAAGAGAGGGAGAGAGAGTGCCTGACTGTTCAATACAAAGCAAACTGTTGGGTCCCCAATTCTCAATAGGCAGGAAGCAGGCAAGTAAGATGCTCAGGTACAAAGGAGAGCATATTCCATAGTGACCTCTTTAGATGTAGCCAGAGGATAATGAAAAAAGAAAGACCTCCCAGAGGGTATAGCCAAGAGAAAAATGGACTGCAGAACTACTTCCAGGAAAAAGAACTGGAGTACAATCAAGGAGCATTTTCTCCACACAGAAGAAGAAGCCTTTGTAACATTTGCCCAGGAAGATTTTAGATCAGTGATTGCTGTGCATCTTCGACTCGCCTTTCTAAAAAGTGTTTGTTACTATTGTCTTATTCCTGAGCCACTATTATATCTTGGGTATATAACTCGTGTTTTAGTCCAGATGTTTCTGAAGAAAGAGTAGAGATATCCAGACCTGAAATAGAGACTATCAACAAATGCTGGACTTCAAGTATACTCTCACAGCTGGATAGAATTTCACATGTGAAGAGGAGGAAAGCAACTTCATGATACCAAGGGTGAACAATAGCCAATTGTATTATTGTCCTTTTCCTTCAAAGAACAATGATATCCTTCTCCTCTTCCTTCATAGAAGATTACTCATTCTCACCCAGGGAATTCTCACCTAGGTTACTGTAATTTGCAGTAACCCTCCCCACCTCACCCTGCTACCATAGGAGGAGTGTATTTTGTGGAAATAAGAAAAGACCAGCCAAATGAAACAAAGGGCAGAAGCTATTTATTCAGAATTCGCTATATAGAAAGGGAGCCAGCCACCATCACTTGCGCTTACCAGAGATTCAAAGGCAGGCAGACAGAATAGTAAAGTTTATAGTGAAAACTGTAGGGAAGACTTCAGGTATGTTCTGATTGGAGAATGTTGGCATGGGAAAGCTGCCGAACTAAGGGCTAATCACTAGGCACACCAAACTTAAATTGCCTAACTTGTTTTTAGTCACTTTCTTTTAGTTGATTTTAAAACCCATATAGCTAAAAGTCACATAGCTAAACTATATATATCTAAATTCCCACTACCTTCCTTAGAAATAACATCTCTAATATATAGGTCACCATTGTAACGTTTGCCTAAGTTATTTTTCAGGAACTTAGAGTCAGCTCTTCTCTAATTCAAGTTGGCCAAGACCACCAATACTTCAACTGGGCCCGCATGAGGGTCCAATGGCTGACCTTTTGATGTCAGAGGGCCAAAAACTCCACCCTCTGATCATGCTGCTGATGCCATTTTGTTACTATGCATCCTATGAAGAGCTATGAAGCTTGGCTACGCTTGTGAAGATCACTGATTGCCTCACTATTCCTTATCCCCTGTCACCTTTCCCTATGTCTTGAACCACCTTGCCCTTCTATGCCATAAATACCCTTAAAATCCCATCTTTAGTCGGGGAAAGGATGTATTTGAGACAGATTTTCCTATCTTCTTGCTTTGGCTGACTCATGAATAAACCCTTTCTCTGCTGCAAAACTCATCATCTGAGTGATTGGCATACTGCATCATGGGCAAAACAGGCTTGGTTTGGCAACACTGTAGGCTGGCTAACTTGAAGTGGGGCATATTATGTGATTGGTTAGGAGGGCATGTTTTACTTTCTCTGATTGAGCCTAAGTTGGAAGCAGGGGCAAAAAGGAGGGAACCCAGGAGTCACTGATGAAGTCCTGACTGTTCTGGGCTGATTGCCATAGAGGTTGTGGTTTGGCTTTCTATGCTGGTTGCCGCAGAAGTTGTGAGTCAGAGTTCTATTGCCTAGGTCCAGCTACTATCCATCTGTATATTTAGTCTCTCTCCTTTGTCTCACTGACATTGAGCCTCTTTGGCCAGTAGGGACTTCTTTAGCCAGTAGTGGGTGGACATGATAGATATCATGTTTGAGCAGAAGGTTGAAAAGCCATTGTGTGCTTGACTCTGGCTCTCCCTTCCATCTGCTGTGAGAATGGCATGTCCCACATGGAGGCTTCATCTTCAGCCTGTGTTCTAGAATGTGAAGACAATATAAAGAAGAGCTACAGACTACTCACTGCCAAAAACACATGGGCAGCTGACCTAGAGCCTATGTGAAATGTCAATTAAAAAAAAATCCGCTTTTTTAGGAAGCCATTATCATTTGCGGTTCATTGTTTCTACAATAAAGCTAATTAGTACAGTCATCCTCTGGTTTGGATTAGAGACGCTCTGACAAGTGGATGATTCTGCTTTAAGGAAAATCTAAATAAAGGGTTAAAGTAATGTTTTTTTGAAATACTAAGAAACAATATTCTACAGCAATGAATGATGATAATAATGTTGATATCAGTAGCTGATATTTATAACTAGATGATTTTGAAATATTTACGTACTAATATGAAGAAAATATTATTCACCAAAATTCCTTAAAAAGAACTGTATTAGAAAAATACTTTGATAATTGATAAGGTGAGAGAGTGAGAGAATGTAGGTATAGGAAGAACTACACTTAGTAAGTAGTAGGTCATATTTTCTTGTTACATGTTCTTATAGATCTTTGTCCTTCTCCTTCAAAAGTATTTGTCCTAGGTTGTAACTATAAATTTCTGTGATTTTCAGTTTGATGAGAGGCAGTAGAGCTGCAGAGGTTAAGTTAAATGGGAGAGTGATGAAGCCATATTGCCTGGGTTCAAGCCTTGGTTCTGCCATTTACTAGCAAGAGGAGGACACTGTCCCTTTTACTTAGGATCTCTGTGTCTTATTTTCCTCTTCTGTATAATGGGCATGATATAATAGTAACTGCTTCATATGGCTGTTGTGAGAAAGAAATGTCTCAGTTCTTATGAAAGGCTTTGAATTTAAGAGAAAAACATACTTACTCTTAAAATAGGTTATTAGGGAGCTAAACCAAATAGCAAAATGAGTTGGATATGCACAAGTACATCCATTACCTCTTATTTTTTAGTACTGAAGGAAATTAGTAGACTCATAGAGACAAATGGATTAAAAATATCATTTTCTAATACAATTTCTTCTTTAAGGCTGAATAATATGGTCATTAAAACATGAGTTTAAAAAAGAGATTCCATGATTTGTAGATTAGTGTAATTAACTGCTTGTTAAACAGAATGAACAGAAGGTTATTGAAGTTGAAGGTAAAAAACTTGAAGTAATAGATTTAGTCAAGAGAAAACATATTGATACTCTAGAATACAGAATTTTATTTGCTCACTAGTTACATGGTACCCTCTAATTTGTCTGTATTGGGTAGCCTTATTTCTTCTGGTCTATAACTATAGCCTTTTGCCTGCCTAGAATAGCCAAAACAATTTTTTAACATGACTGTTGTGAAACTTACCCTACCAGATTATCAATATAAAAATTTTGACAGTGTGGTACTGCTGCAAGTATAGACAAGCAATGGAAGAGACTTGATGACTCAGAAAATGACCATTGGATATATAGAAGCCTGGAATAGGACAGAGGTAGCATTAAATCAGTGGGGTAAAATAGCCAAGATATGGAAACAACCTAAGTGTCCACTGACCAATGAATGAATAAAGAAATTGTGCACGTGGTCTCTCTCTCTCTCTCTGCACACACACACACACACACACACACAATGGAATATGGATGAACCTAGAGAACATAATACTAAGTGAAATAAGCAAGATGCAGAAAGAAATGTACAACATAATCTCATTTATATGTGGAATCTAAAAGAAAAGTCAAATACATAGAGAGTAGAGTTGGTTACCAGGGAGAGGGAGGGGGAAGAAATGGGGATATGTAGGTCAGAGGGTACAAACTTGCACTTACGCAGGATGAGTAACTCTGAAGATCTAATGTTCAGTATGAGGACTATAGTTAATAATATTATATTGTATATCTAAAATGTGTTAAGATAATGATTTTAGGTGCTTCTACCACACACACACAAAGAGGTAACCATGGAAGGTGATGGATATGTTAATTTGCTTACCTGTAGTAATTATTTCACTGTGCCTATTAAAATACTATATTGTACACCTTCACCATGGACTACTATACAGCCATAAAAAATGATGAGTTCATGTCCTTTGTAGGGACATGGATGAAATTGGAAATCATCATTCTCAGTAAACTATCGCAAGGACAAAAAACCAAACTCCGCATGTTCTCACTCATAGATGGGAATTGAACAATGAGAACACATGGACACAGGAAGGGGAACATCACACTCTGGGGACTGTTGTGGGGTGGGGGGAGGGGGGAGGGATAGCATTAAGAGATATATCTAATGCTAAATGGCTAGTTAATGGGTGCAGCATACCAGCATGGCACATATATACATATGTAACTAACCTGCACATTGTGCACATGTACCCTAAAACTTAAAGTATAATAATAATAATAATAAAATAAAAAATAAATTAATGAATTTTTAAAAATCAGTGAGGTAAAATAAATTACTTAACAAACAGTGCTGAAACAATTATTCATATGCAAAAAATAAAATTACATTACATATATCTACAAAAACAAATTCTAGATTTATTGCAGAGGTAAAAATTTAAAAAGTTCAAAACTTTTAAAAGATATAGGAGAATATCTCTTATGCCATATAAGAAAGGACAGATTTCTTAGATGAGATACAAAAAGCATGAACAACAAAGGAGATGATTGATAATTACATTGATGTGAAACATTTTTTTATAGTAGAAATTATATTAGTACAGTGAAAAGGGATACCATTAGCTAGAATAGAAGATATTTACAATTGCAAAGATTTAGTATCCAGAATAAAGAACTCATAAAAGTCAATAAAGAGATAAGCAAGTCCACATAAAACGAACAAATTATATGACCAGGCAATTCACTGCAAAAGGAAACTTAATAACTAATCAATGTACAAAAAAATCAGTAATCAGGGAATTGCAAATTAAAATGAGATCTTTTTTCATATCCATCAATTTAGCAAAAATTAAAAATGTCGTAATCACAAATTTTGGTGAATTTTCTCCAATTTTTCAATGTAAATTGGCACAACAGTTTGGAGGACAATTTGGCAATATCCAATCAAGTGAAAAATGTGGCCCAATCTTATGCTCAACAATTTCGCTCCTGGGGACATACCCTTGAGACACTTTCACACATGTGCTCTGTATCAGTTGGGGTTCATTTGTGAGGAACAGAATCTATTCTAGCCAGTTAAGTGGGACGGCATTTATTATAAGTTATTCAATGACTTTAGCATTATTGGGAGGGCTGAAAACTGTAGGTTGTGATTTTAGGAATGACTCCAACCACAGAACTGAGCCAATAAAGGAGCTGCTCCCTCCTGTATGAGCAGGAAGCCACTGGCTCCAGAACCACATGGCCACTGCCAAGGGTAGTACATTGTCACACCAGGTCACTGTCATAGTCCAGAAACTGCCAGGATCAGAAAACTGTTGCTACTGCTGCTGGATCCACATCAGTGCCATGCCTGCTATGACCCACACCAACAACACAGACCCTGCCCTGGCTCTCGACACCTACAAAGCTCGTGACTAGAAACTGCGACTCGGCCAGATCTGACTCCATGATCATTCTTGCCAGTAGAGAGCACAGAAGGAGAAGAAGTGCAATCTCTGTCTCACTTCTGTCTCCCAAATCTTGTTGAATTTATCTGGTTGGCACAGTCTAAATCACTTCCAGAACCTGTCTGTAAAAGAGAAGGGATATTGTTTTAGCTTTCTGTCCTCTGCACATGTGAATCTCAGTCAGCCATGTATACCACACTGCACCTCTATGGTTACTCAGCACACAAACATGACAATACAACTTAGCAAAATCTTAAGACTATTTTGTTGTATAAAGCTTTTTCTCAGCCAGATTATGTACTTACATCTTTGGGGTCTGCTGGGACCTGACTTTATATTGGAGTGGATGAGAGGTGGTAGGTTGGAGCATAAGGAGAATTGGCATCTTTTTGCAAGGTAATTACTGCAGGTGCAATCACACTGGATCTTTTAATACGACAAATTTATCTGACAGAAGTGGGAGGGGCTATATTTGCTGTTTTCGGTCTCAGTGGGGCTTGGAGGTTCAGTTACTCAGAGTCATCTAAATCCCCTCAAGTGTTCCCATTCCAACTCACAATGTCCCATGCTTTCTCAATTAATGTGCGAACTTTCACATAAGAGACCAAGTGAGGCTGTGAATTTAAGTTGTATTTCAGTCACCCATTTCATCTGATTATAGTTATATCTGCCTTGAAGGTACAAAAGATAAGACATTCATTGAGGGCAGTAGTTCTCAAAGTGTCCCTGGACCAACAATATTAGCATCACCTTGAAACTAATTGGAAATGTACATTTCAGGGTTCACCTTAGATCTACTAGATTCTGAAACTCTGGAGGCTGGGGACCCAGCAGTTTGCACATTAACAAACCTTTTTCAGGGGATTCTTATGCATGTTGAAGTTTGAGAGCCATTATTTTAGGAAAATTCTAAAATTCTCTGGTCTCCTGTGGATGGAGCTAAGAATTTAAAATGTGGAGCTCCATGTTTTCTTTTAAAAATTTTTCCAATGCATTTAGAATTAGCCAACTCCACCCACATTTCTTTTATTTCTCATTTTCACCATAAGGGGTTGTAGATCAGCCAGCTGGTCTGCCAAAACCTTCCATTTCATAGGTACTTCATTCCTGCCAGGCAGAGGTTATTATCTGTTGCTAATAAGATTCTCACTATTTTCAAACCCACCTAAAAGAGATAACCAACTCCAGAGGTCAGTTTCCTTGAAACTCTGTTGCATGCAACCACACTTGATACTAATTACATAATTTACTAATTTAGAATTCCATTGGCAGAGGGCAGAATCCACTTTGGCTTAAGAATCTATTACTGGCAGAGAAGGACCTAATTGTTTGGGGGCACAAATTTAATACAAAATTTGGGAAAATTTTGTATTCTTCAGGAAAAGGAATATTACATTACAAATACAAAATTAGGTATGAATTTAAACTTATTAATGAGAAAATAAATTACAACAAATTACAACTTTTAAAAGCTTATATTTACCACAAACATCACAAATCAGGAACAATAATATGTATAATTTTATTAATCAAATGGATAAACCTTTATAATATTTTTCTATATATATTGCTTCATACATCCTCTGATTGACTTTATTTGATAAATGACTTTGTAGTATCATTTTTTTGTGGTTGACTGAAATTTGTTATTAACAGTTTATAAAATTTCTTTCATCTTTACAACTCATTATTGACAATGCCATGTAAATTTTTAGAATTATTGCCAAAATTGGAAGAGCTGTGTCAAATTTCTTTTTTATGTGAAGCGTTTAAGATTTGGATAAGTTTTCCACAGATTAACTTCTGGCTCTGTCAATTTTAAACTTTGTTGCCTCTTCACTACTCACTCTCCTGATGCAATGTGATCTCTTGATTTGTCCCCTCATATCATGAAGTTGGGTGATTCCACACAGTGAGAACTAGGAGCGATTGCAAACACAAAAAATATGTCTGCTAATCCAATCTAATTATATGCCTAACTCAATTTTTCCTTAACTGCAACCTGAAAATGCCTGAGGCCACTCCATCAACACTGGAAAATATAATTGAGGGGAAGTGCTAGTGGAAAGAGACAATAGCCTTCATTTATAGCAATAAAAATATCTTTTGCAATTTTTATAAAAATACATAACCAGTCATTGGCCCGTGCAATGAGGGTCTCTGAAATCTTAAGCTTCAATTACATCATGGTAAATCTATCTCTAATTATAGAGTATGAAGTGAAATAATTAGAGGATGAAAAAATAGACTTTCAGTTGGGCTTTCAGGTATGACTTCTAAAGCTGCACTACAGAATGGACTACTGAAGCCATCTTTTTTTTTTTTTTTTTGAGACGGAGTCTCACTCTGTCACCCAGGCTGCAGTGCAGTGGTGCCATCTCGGCTCACTGCAACCTCCGTCTCCCGGGTTCAAGCGATTCTCCAGCCTCAGCCTCCCAAGTAGCTGGGACTGCTGGTACGCACCACCACACCCAGCTAATTTTTGTATTTTTAGTAGAGACAGGATTTCACCATATTGATGAGGCTGGTCTTGAATCTGGCCTCAAAGTGATCCGCCCTCCTCAGCCTTCTAAAGTGCTGGGATTATAGGCATCAGCTACAGTACATGGCCTGAGGCCATCTTTTTTATGATCTGGAAGCTGCCAGCCATAGAACCAAACCACCCACTACCATGAGCAGGAAGCTGCTACAATTAGGAAATCATCACATCATTAGGAAAGTTGTTGCTGCTGCTGCCAGTTCCAGACCCACAGCAGGTGTGCAACAATTCACAATGACAAAATGGATACACTATGCCTTGCCTCTCAAACCTGTGAGTGAGTGGACATTAGGACTACTGCCATCACTGTCAATACCTCTGTGATCGTGCTTATCAACTGCAGCAGAAGAAATGGCCAGAGTGCAGTGTCTATCTTATTTTCAGGCTGAAAAATCTTTCATGATTGTCTTTGGCCAAACCAAAATCATATGTGGATCTCTTACTGGGAGGGAATTTGATAAATACAACTTTTAGCTTTTTAGATGCCAATTTACAGAAGTTACATAAGGAGTGAAGAGTAGATACTACTCACCAAGGTACCGAATGCGAAATAAGACATAATATTATGACTAACAGGCTGGGCGCGGTGGCTCACGCCCATAATCCAGCACTTTGGGATGCTGAGGCAGGTGGATCTCGAGGTCAGGAGTTTGAGACCAACCTGGCCAACATGGTGAAACCCCGTCTCTACTAAAAATGCAAAAATTAGCCAGGTGTGGTGGTGTGCACCTGTAATTCCAGCTACTTGGGAGACTGAGCCAGGAGAACTGCTTGAAACCAGGAGGCAGAGTTACAATGAGCCGAGATCACGCCACTGCACTCCAGTCTAGGTGACAGAGCAAGACTCCATCTCAAAACAAAACAAAACAAAATTATTGCTAACATTTATTGAATACTTACAAGGCTCTAATCCAAAAAATGTGGAGAGAAAAACAACTTCCAATTCTTTATCAAAAGGAGAATGGATAAATAAACCAATTTATTCATATAATGAAATACTATTCAGCAGTTAAAGTGAATGAACCAAAGTTATAGACATCAAGAGGAATATATTTTAGAAGTATAATATCAAGTTCACAAAAAGTGAGTTGCAGAGGGATTCATAAAGAATAATACTGTTCATATAAGTTCAAAACAGAAAATCCATACAAATAGATACATCTGTAATAAAAGTATAGAAATGGGACTAGGAATAATAAACATCAGATTCAGGATTGTGGCGTCTGAATGATATCAGGAAGTTTTTACTGGAGCTCTTTGGTTGTGTCTAGGTTGAAGGCTACATAGCTCCATCCTGGGGTAGCGGGTAGGGTTCCAACTACGTAGAATACAATGTGTTATCCTCCAGGGAGATCATTCACTTTCTACTCAAAGAACAGTGCCTTTGTTCAACATGGCAGCCCTGAGTGTCTTCATAATGCTTTAATTTTTAAGGCTGGGGATTCCAGTGTTTATTATGACATTCTCTACACATTTCTATACTTGAAAGTTTTTATAATAAAATATTCTATGAGTTGACATATGAAATTCTAATTTCCATCTATGAAATCCTATGAATCGTGTCTTGGAAATATGGTTTCTCAAACCTATGAATTTCATAGTCAAGTTCTCCTTTACATCTCTTGTTCTTAGGCTCCCATGCTGGAAGACAGTCACACACTTTTTTTCTTCAGTGATGATCTTCATTTTAGCAGCTCGTTAGCATTGATAGACCAGAAGAATCTAAGAGAGTTATAACCATAAGTGTATGATAATGATCTAGCTTCTAATGGAAAATTTTAAGAACTGACTTATCATACATTTACTAAACAGTTTGAGGTCTTTGATTCCTACTGTCATTACTGCTAAAACTCAGGATCCCGATAGTTGAACAATAATTTTTTTAGTTGATTTTTTTTAGCAGTTTGGTCTGAAATACAACATTTGTTACTAACATTTATTGAGTAGTTACTATGTGTTGGTCATTGTTCTAAGTGCCTTATATACATAATTCATTTAAACCTTACAATAATTTTAAACACTAGTTTTATCTCTATTTTAGGTACTATTGTCATTGGGGCAAATCCATATACATAGGGGTTCTGCAGCAACCTCAATTCTCGCTTCCTCGGAAGAAAGAATTTGACAGAGGAGGTATAAGGCAGAAGGAGAAGACTGAGGCAAGTTTTAGCGCAAGAGTGGAAGTTTATTAAAAAGCTTTTGAACAGGAATGAAAGAAAGTACACTTGGAAGAGGGCCAAGTGAGTGACTTGAGAGATCAAGTGCATGGTTTGACCTTTTGACTTGGGGTTTTATATGATGGCATGCTTCCGGGGTCTTGCTTTACTTCTTTGATTCTTCCCTCGGGGTGGGCTATGTGCAGTGGCTGGTCAGCACTTGGGAGGGGCTGCATATGCAGTGTGTTTACTGGAATTGTACGCATGCTCGCTTGAGGCGTTCTTCCCTTACCAGTCTACTAGCATTCCCAGAGGAAGGTAATATATCAGTCGAACCCCGCCATTTTGCCTCTTAGTTCACATGCTTGAGCCCACTTGCTCAACTCCTAAGATCTTATGGGGAAGCGGCTGATCACCAGTTTCAGGTGTTTTCTATCTATTAGGAGATGGCCTTCTCTGGTGCCGGCTGTGACCAATTATTATTTTAGAAAGCCAGCTAACAACCACCTGACCATCACCTGATGGTAACCTGACACTTCTGGTATGTGTTTGGGGTTGGGGCAGGGGGAGCCCACTCCTGTCCTGCTCATGCCTGACTAGCTACCTACTGCAACAGTATTTTTGTCTCCATTTTACCAATTAGAAAAACGTAGTATAAGGTCACATGGCCAGAAAAGTGGTAAGGCTGAATCCTGTTTTAGCTGACTCCAAAGCTTTTGTCAATGTTTCATCTCTAAAACATACTTGCTTCTGTTCTCTGTGATAACTTCTCTCTCAGATGCTGTAGAAGTGTTTTCCCCTTTTTCTCTTTTCCCTGTCCCTCACCCCAGATTTTTGCACCTTAAGTGTTTAATACTCCAGGAGATATACTTTTGATCAAGGGAGGAAAGTCATTCCAGAATATCAAGTTGAAGGTTAGTCAGTTGTTGTAAAGAGAAAAATCTAATGTTACTCTGGAATTCAGTAAAATTTATACACACCCACACATATTTACATTCTCTTTAAAAGGAGGACTTCTAAGTGTTAATTTCACATTATTCACTTAGTCTGCGTTTAGTGGTTTGTACAGCTGATTGATTACTTCGGAAATTACTCCCCAAAGCTACATTAAGGAGCCCACCTCAAACATTACCATCTAGTGCCATTGTCAGAGATAAAAACTTCTGGCAGGCAGCAAAGTGTATTCATGGAAATATTATGTTTTCAAAAAACAAACAAATACAAGCAGTGAGACCTTGCTTCCTGGGTCAAGGATTTGGGTTTTTTTGTGTGTTTTTGTGGGTGTGGGTCAAAGGCTGTCTATTTTAATAGTTCATCTTAGAAATATTAAAAATACTTTCTCTGGATGCTGACAGAGAAGGAAGACTCAAAGAGGCCCTTTACCCTCAACCTTGGCCCAACAGCAGCAGTGGGGCAGGGCGGGGGGTGGGTAAGGGTGGGTTGGTGGGGTGGAGAGGAGAGGGGCACGGTTAGAGCTTGCTGTAGCAATGACTTGATTACATAATGCCTCCCATCTGTTCACAGATGTGTGAGTTTGCTCAAATGTTTTATTAGAAGTTTATTACATTTTCTTGTAGTCCCAGCCCATCTGCATTTGCCAGCCTATTTGCAACTTCTAAAATACTTAATCCATTTGCTATTCAATAAATGGAGTTACGAATTGAGACATGTTCTGTAAGTCCCTGGTGCCATTTTGGTGATAACACATGTTCCATGGATATAATAAATAGGATTGATAAAGTAGGCCTTGCAAGCCTCTTGATGATAATGATGATGATGTTGATGCTGGTGATATTTCTCTGGGTCAGTTCAATGCCAAAGGCTGTAAATGAGAGTCAGTGTTCTGTGTTGGTAACATTAATCCTACTTCAATCCACCCATAATTTGATCTACAAGGAGAGAAGACAGAAGAATAACAACAACAACAAAACAAAAACAATTCACATAGACTTTATGTAAATTTTTTAACTAATAAAAGTGATTTAAATATCTATATCTAACTATATGTAACCCCATCAATTTTTTGGCCTTGAGAGAATTGGATCTAAGAGTTTTATCATTCTGCCACCAATAACAGCACCTTTTCAATCTGAGTTGTCACTATCACTTATAGTTTGGCATGCCCAGTAGTAGAAAGTGGGACTCTATTTCTATCCATGGGAAAAACACTATGTCTGTCTTGCTGACACCCCAGCTCCCAGCATGGTGCTGAGCATGTGGTAGGTCCTCGATAAATATGTCCTGAATAGATGACAGAACAGATATAGATTTGTATTGGGTGTGTCTTTTCCAGCTGGTTCATAGTTACTGAATGCTTGCTGACTAAATAGATTGTTAGTTTAATGTCGACTTTATATTTCATGGTAGAATTTTCATTTGTCAGAACCACTATTTGTCATGAGAAATTCAATCTTGAAACTCCTCTGAGATTCTGAGAAAACTTTCTATTGCATATTAGAGATTCCATGCTGGATAATAGTGGCTTTCATAGGCTGAATTATTCATGTGGTTGTGTACTAAAGCTTGGTAATTTTCATCTTTTGATTTAGGAGTAGGATCTGTAAGAGACTAATTTTATTCCTTAAACTGAGAAAGGTTTGGAGTTTTTAATACCTAATTTTGGCAGCCCTCTGTCAATGAATAGAGTTTCTTTTCTTTCCCAGTCTCATAAGCAACTGTTCCATTCACATGCCATTTGTGCATATAATACATTTTCAAGTTGTTTGTTCCAGTACAAAATGTGTTTCACATATATTGAAAGGTCAAAAAATAATGTCCTCTCTTTCATATTTTAGCATGTGCAGAATCCATTGTGGTGTTATTATGTGATTTTATTTCATTTTTATTTAAAAGGAAAACAACAACATCGAAGACATCCTGAAATAGCATTCATTTGGCAGGTAGGTCTCTGGCTTTCTGGTTCTGATTCCATGCTTAGCTGTGCCAAATCCAGTCAGAAGAGGAGAAATGGTTTACAGGTGTCATGGAATTCCATGGTTTCACTTGCATTGGGTAACCCTAGGAAGGAGAATTTCCATATATGAAGCCAATGTTGATTTGTCCAAAGAAAGCATCCCCAAGTCTCAAGCTGAAAATAAGGTATTTGGTTGTATGAGAGGATGAGCCCAGCAGTTGGTAACCCAGCAGGAGATTCTTCCCTGAGAAATTGTGATTATTTTCACATGTGAGAAAAGGGAGAAATGACTATCATTTTCAAACCTCTATCTGACTAAACATACCAACCAGAAATGCACCTACCTACATCATTTTAAAAGAAATTCAGTGGGGCTTTGACAGCATTGACCTTCTTTCACTGGATGTTTCTCACACTTACTTGCTCTCTGTTTTCATGTTTATAAATTTGTTCCCAAGCCCTTTAAGATAAAATCAACAATAGAGCCTACGGCTCCAGAGAAAGATTCCCAGTGGGAGGGTCTGGGCCTTTTGTTCCAGAGGATCTAATAGAGTGCGAAACTGACACAGAAATGGGAAGATCATTCAGTTAAAATTAAAGTCTTTGTTCCTTCGTTAGTTGAACTTGAACTTCACATTTCTGAAGTTCTGCTAGGTTACTTTCTCTAAAGTTCTGATTTAATCAAGGTGAACAGGGAAGCTCATTAAAATCTATTCTCTCTTTCTCTTTCACTTTTAAAAAGAGATTGCAAAAATCCCATTTTTTTTTTTTGGTATAGTTAATGTTCTTGATTCTTTTCTTGATGTAAATTTTGGGAAATTAACCTGAATCTCACATATATATTATTCATAATCATTAAAAAGGTTTTTTTCTTTTTAAAGTCTGATGGAGACTTTATCAGTTGATTGACTTCCTCAGTCCCATTGGGAAAGGTGAAGGGTCAACAGCCAGGCCTTTAGGTGATTAATGAGCTAATGTGATTACATAAAATGTGTTTTTATCACCTTTGGTTTGGGGGAACTATTGAAAATGAGAATAAACCTTAGACTGTAAATCTTTATCATTGATCTAACTTTCATTTCATAGTTGCTATATCTTTTTTTTAATATGAGCTAATATCTCACTTTCTTTACTTAGCGGAAAAAGGTGAGAAAATTAAAATAGAACAAAACCCTGGGATTGAGGGTGTCAGATAATTGGCTCTGATAGTTCTTTGATCTTGATAATATAATTAATTCTTTTATATTCCTAAATTGGCAGTAGGAACTTATTGCCAAAAGCTAGTGAAACTGTCAGATTCTTATATAATTCTAACTAGCACGTTGATTTTTTTCTTCTTTTTAAGAATGTAAACTTCTCCCCTTTCTCCTTCTCTTAGTGTTCCAGTCATCAAAGTATATGATCTCAAGTCCTCTTTGATCTTTCTAAATGAAGAATGGCATGGAAAATTAAAAAGTAGCCCAATAAACTGAAAAATTTTTTTTTCATATTTCTTGAGGTTTTATTATATTCTTTGTATGACACAGAACTAACTATATTACTTAACTCTGGAAGTGCAACTCTAGCTACTGATAGCAGAAGGTCATAAAGCTTCAGTAAGACCCTCTGATTTTAAGTGAATTAGAAGTATAATAGGTTGTCACTGTTTTATTATTCTGATAAGAGCAGATGTTTAGGGTAATGACAGTGAATAGGGGAAATGAATAATGAACATGCCTTTGGGTAAATTAGCATCAAATTCAGATTTTATAAAGTTTGTATATATAGATGCTGACTTATCCCAAACCAAAAACAAACAAAACAAAACAAAAATTTCCAGAAAATGCTTGGAGGATACCTGGTATGTGCAGAGCCCATGGAAGAGTAATGGAATGAAAAGATGAATGGAGCATGAAGTCTGATCTTAAACAGCTAATTTTTAGTGGGGAAGAGATATTGGCTTATAAACAGCCATAGCTGGATGTACATGATTCAGTTTTCCTTTCTTAGACCTCTTTTCTGATTCTACACAGACGGTCACAAATTCAGATGCCTACAAGCAGCAGGCAGGTAAATACAATTAGTGAAGACAATGAGAAAGGCGGCTAATTGAAGGACACGTGGTTATTCTAAAGGTAGCCGCTGCTTTTCAGCTCCAATTATTGCTGAGTGGCAACATGAGCCCAGTGTTGCAATTTCTTTTAATTAATTTTCCAAGAGAAGTTGAATTTGATTTTTTGGGGTGAAATCTCCCAATTTTTAAATATTGGCAGATAACATCGTTTTAAAAAACACTGTACAGGCCAAACAAAACTCTGGGAAAAACAGGCTGCCATTTGTGAATTCTGCATTTCCCCCACCTTCTGGTTGGCCTTATCAATTCTCATGGGCTTTATACCTGTAACTTGCAAATTACATATCTCACAGTCACCATGGGTGGTAGCTGATATTTCCTTTAAGATCAGACTTTATGCTCTATTCATCTTTTCATTCTCACAGTACTCTGCCATGGACTCTGTACTAGGTATCCTCTTAAACATTTTCTGGACGTTTTTATTTTGCTTTGTTTTTGTTTCAGGATAAGTCAGTGTTTGTACATAAAAGCTTTATAAAATCTGAATTTGATGCTAATTTATCCAAAGCTTTTGGAAATATCTCTCGCTCTCTGTGCTGTTATAACTTCCTCCTCTTAGGAAGTGTTGGTTCAAGTGACAAATGTGTGGAGCTGATCGGCAAGAAGTGTGTGCAGGATGACAGCATGGACTGGAGGCTTGTGTGCATTTGCAGTTCAAGGGGTAGAGCATTGACCTCAACCCCAGCCTCGGCTCACAGGACTTGGCCTGTGAGGACACACTGCTGCTCCATGTACTGAGGAAAGGTTGGTATTTTCTCTCTCTCTTTTTGTTCTCTCTCTGTCTCTCTTTTTCTTTTCAAGAGCCAGTCACAGAAGAGTCATCTTTGCACTGGGCTGCCAATTCTTCAAGTGCCTTTGACCAAGGCATGTGTATTTTCATGTTTAGAACATATGTATCACCCTCAATTTTTTCTTCATGCAGCATTTCCCTTGACTCCTCAAATTCCTCAGAATTTATAGTCAGTAACTTCCAAATCTTCATTCTTCACTATTTGTTTGAGCTCTAGGCCTGCTGCGCAATCTATAATTGAACATGTTCAAAATGGGATTTAAAATAATTTCTCTGTCTGTGATGTTCCTTTGGCATTCTCTCCTCAGTGATTTTTATCGCCATCTCCATTCATGCAATCAAGAAATACTAATCCCAGATTGCTTTCTCATTTTTATACCTAATCAGTCAATAGCTCCTGATGATTCTACTTTCAAACCTCACCTCTGTCCTCTACATCTCTGTGCCACTCCCTGAATTCAGACTTCCATCATTTCCTGCCTGTACTATTGCCAGCTTGGACTAGTCATTTCTCCAAGCAAGCTGTTCTATTCTCTGCCACCAGGACTTGTAAAATGCGATTTTCACAGTGTTTTTTCTTTTTCTTTTTTTGAGACGGAGTCTCGCTGTCGCCCAGGCTGGAGTGCAGTGGCGCGATCTCGGCTTACTGCAGGCTCCGCCCCCCGGGGTTCACGCTTTTCTCCTGCCTCAGCCTCCAGACTAGCTGGGACTACAGGCCCCCGCCACCTCGCCCGGCTAATTTTTTTTTGTATTTTTAGTGGAGACGGGGTTTCACCGTGTTAGCCAGGATGGTCTCGATCTCCTGATCTCGTGATCCACCCGCCTCGGCCTCACAAAGTGCTGGGATTACAGGCGTGAGCCACCGCGCCCGGCCCACAATGTTTTTTGTTTGCTTAAAAACTTTTAGTGGCAGATCCTTACAGTTTTAAAAAACAAATTCCCTGGCATGAACTACAAGCCCTTCACATCTTGACCTCAGCCTTCTGCAGTTTTATCTTCCATACCTTTACTATGTATCTTGCTACATGTACAATTTCTTTTCCCTAAATAAACCAGGCACTTTTACTTTTCCATGCCTGGTTTATTTAGGGAAAAGAAATTGTACATGTAAATGGGATAGTTGTACCCATTGCCTGAAAGGTTCTTTGTGTCTGTGGAGACACTTGGGAAGAATAATTTCTTTGAGAAAGCCTTAGAATTCCTCAGGAGATTTTAAACGTTTTCTTCTCTGTATTGCCATACTACCTGACACATACCTCTATTATTGGATTTGATGTATGATATTATACTTTTTATAACTGCATCAATATCTTCATGACTGTGCTGTATTAACCTTTTGGTGAGAGACCACCTTATTTGAGAATCTGATAAAAACTATAAACTCCACTTCCCCAGAGGAAAAACACTTGAGAAGACATGTTAAATCTCACATATAATTTAAGAGAATTTAAAATCTCTTTAAAGTCCATCTGTGGGCCCCAGATTAAAAGACCTTATACAGAAGATGAGTCCTTCAAGGGCAGAAAGGACCACATTGTTTCCATCTTTTTAGTATGCCTAGTAAGGATTGTTAACGATTATCACAATAATACTGCTTAACAAACCAGCCCAAAACTTAGCTGCTTAAAATAGTAACCATTCATTTAGCTCAAAATTCTATGAGCTGGTAATCTGGTCTGGGCTCAGTTGGGTGGCTCTTCTGCCCTTGGCTGGACCTCCACGGCTGGACCTCCACATGCATTTGCTGTTAGCCACATGCAGATTAGGCAACTCTGTTAAGGATTTTTTTGGGGGGGTGGTGGGGGTGGGACTGGGTTTCACTCTTGTTGCCCAGGCTGGACTGCAATGGTGCGATCTCAGCTCACTGCAACCTCTGCCTCCTGGGTTCAAGTGATTCTCCTGCCTCAGCCTCCCAAGTAGCTGGGATTACAGGCATGTACCAACATGCCCGGCTAATTTTTGTATTTTTAGTAGAGATGGGGTTTCTCCATGTTGGCCAGGCTGGTCTTGAACTCCTGACCTCAAGTGATCCACCTGCCTCGGCCTCCCAAAGTGCTGGGATTACAGGTGTGAGCCACCGTGCCTGGCCTGGGACATTCGTTAGTGATCATCTAGAACACCTCTGCTCTCTTGCATGCGGTCTCTTACCCATCCTGGTCTTATTCTGTGGATTAGTGAGTTTTCCAAGGCATATGGTGGAAGTAGGCCTAGAGTGGAACTGACACACTATCACCTCTGCCATGTTTTATTGGCCAAAAATAAAAGTGCCAAAGTTAGTCTATATTCAAGAGATGGGAATATATACTTCACTTTCTAATAAGAGGAATTGCAAAGCCCCATTGCAAAGAGCATGTAGATATAGAAAACAGGGTCATTTTTGCAATCAATCTACCATAGAAGCAGGTAGTATACTAGTTGTTGAATACAATTTTTTGGAAGTGAACCCCAAATTACAGAGAAAACTCAGATAAAATGAAAGAAGAAAGGAAAGGCATTCTAAATAATGGGAATGACGTAGCTATTTTGTGATAAAATTTTTTTTCCTTCTGCAGTGGTTTTACATGAAAGGAGGGATCAGATGATAAAAAGCTTAATACAGTGTTTATGTATGTGATT
This sequence comes from Pongo pygmaeus, assembly GCF_028885625.2. Classification (NCBI taxonomy): domain Eukaryota; kingdom Metazoa; phylum Chordata; class Mammalia; order Primates; family Hominidae; genus Pongo; species Pongo pygmaeus. The sequence continues at coordinate 157,724,811 of NC_072376.2, read as the reverse complement.
GTTTGTTTACTTAAATATGTCCCATCACATTCCAAAACAGATTCAAGAAAACTTACTGATGAAAGCATAAGTACTTTAAATATTCTAAGGGAAAATCTATGTGTACAGTGTTATTTTACTATCAAAATATTATTCTTGACTGTAGATATATACTTAGAATTATCTCCTGGCTGGCACTTAAGGACAATAGAGCTACATAATATTCCTATGAATAAAATGAATTTATTTTGTTACTCTAAGGAAGAACTATACCTACATAATTTCAATGGATGAGAATTAGTCTTGTGGCTTCTTGCTTCTACCATAAAGAAAAGCCTTTCTCATATATAACCTTGGTCTTCCATATTGCAGTTTTAGACCATTTGCTTTTTAAACCAAAGTTTGTAGATTCCTCCCTAACTGGTTTCCAAGACATTTTAGACCAATAGTCTCTATATTTTATATCCATATTAATAAACATTTTTATGTGTGAACAAAATTATTTGTGAGTTATATGCATATGCTATGTACCAATATATTATGCACTTTATAAGACATATGTAAGATAGAAAATAACATAGGTTTAAAATAGATGAAAGAATACTTTAAAAATTATTTTACTTATTTTTGCTTTCGATACCTAGCTCTTTTTGCTCTTATTAGTGAGAGTTGTATGATTTAATATGGTTCAATATATTTTTAAAATCCTAGCATAAAACTCGAATTTAACGAATCCACAATCAGGGAATTTTTGAATTTTGACTGCCTTATCTTAAAAAGATCACTTATAACTATTTGTAGATCTGAATGGATTCTACAAATGGAAGGAACGAAGAAATGGAAGGAACCCATCGTTGACAAGGCTTACTAAATCATGATGATCATTTTTCTAGTCTATACTTCAATTATGCAGAAACTTCTGTTGAAATTTGGATAAAATTGTTTATCTTCCCTGATGTTAACCACTTGCTCTTACAAACTAATTGGGAGTTGCTTGTTACTGTTTTACCAATTGAATTCTAAACCATTAAAACTCTTTGATAAATTATTAAATAGCCTAAATGTTCCATTTCTAAGTGTTCAGTTATGAAAATTTTTATAGGGCTGCATTTGTATAATTATTGACAACAACACACACAGTGATGGAAACGCTTTAAATATGTTTTCAAAATGTTATCAGCATAGGTTGAATTTCATTCAAAGAACAGTTATTTTAAATTCATTGTGAAAATATCATCTTTACCTTGAAAGTAGATAGCGTGTGTCCCTTGTTTTTTAAATATCAGCAAACTCTGAGTGATAGAAAATATTTTCAACATTGCTCCATATCTCAATATCAAACTGTAGAGTCCTCTACATTAAAACAATGAATTATAGTAAAATACTTATAATACACATTTACCATTTTAGCAATTTTTAAATGTATAGTTCATTAATGTTAAGTACATTCACATTGTTGGATAACCAATCTCCAGAATTATATGGATCTTGCAAAACTGATCCTCTATACCTATTAAACAACTGTCCATCCCTCCTTCTCCCTAGTCTCTGATAACCACCCTTTCATTCACTGTCTCTATGCATTTCACTATTATAGGTACTCATATAAGTGGTATTATACAGTACTTATCTTTTTGTTATTGGCTTATTTCGTTTAGCATAATGTCCTTAAGCCTCATCCATATTATGGCATATGTCAGAATTTCCTTCTTTTTAAAGGCTGAACACTATTTCGTTGTGTGTCCGGAATTGGTGGGTTCTTGGTCTCACTGACTTCAAGAATGAAGCCGTGGACCCTCACAGTGCGTGTTACAGCTCTTAAGGTGGTGTGTCTGGAGTTTGTTCCTTCTGATGTTCGGATGTGTTCGGAGTTTCTTCCTTCTGGTGGGTTCGTGGTCTCGCTGGCTCAGGAGTGAACCTGCACACCTTCGTGGTGAGTGTTACAGCTCTTAAGACAGCACGTCTGGAGTTGTTCGTTCCTCCCGGTGGGCTCGTGGTCTCACTGGCTTCAGGAGTGAAGCTGCAGACCTTTGCGGTGAGTGTTACACCTCATAAAAGCAGCGTGGACCCAAAGAGTGAGCAGTAGCAAGATTTATTGCAAAGAGCAAAAGAACAAAGCTTCCACAGTGTGAAAGAGGACCCGCGCGGGTTGCCACTGCTGGCTCGGGCAGCCTGCTTTTATTCTCTTATCTGGCCCCACCCACATCCTGCTGATTGGTAGAGCTGAGTGGTCTGTTTTGACAGGGTGCTGATTGGTGCGTTTACAATCCCTGAGCTAGACACAAAGGTTCTCCACCTCCCCATCAGATTAGTTAGATACAGAGTATCGACACAAAGGTTCTCCAAGGCCCCACCAGAGCAGCTAGATACAGTGTCGATTGGTGCACTCACAAACCCTGAGCTAGACACAGGGTGCTGATTGGTGTGTTTACAAAACTTGAGCTAGATACAGAGTGCCGACTGGTGTATTTACAATCCCTGAGCTAGACATAAAGATTCTCCACACCCCCACCAGACTCAGGAGCCCAGCTGGCTTCACCCAGTGGATCCGGCACCGGGGCTGCAGGTGGAGCTGCCTGCCAGTCCTGCACCATGCGCCTGCGCTCCTCAGCCCTTGGGTGGTCGATGGGACTGGGCGCCGTGGAGCAGGGGGCCGCGCTCATCGGGGAGGCTGGGGCTGCACAGGAGCCCGTGGAGGGGGTGGGAGGCTCAGGCATGGTGGGCTGCAGGTCCCGAGCCCTGCCCCCCACCCCCACAAGGCAGCTAAGGCCAGGTGGGAAATTGAGCGCAGCGCCGGTGGGCTGGCACTGCTGGGGTACCCAGTACACCTTCCGCAGCCGCTGGCCCGGGTGCTAAGTCCCTCATTGCCCGCGGCCGGCAGGGCCGGCTGGCTGCTCCCAGTGCGGGCCCGCCAAGCCCACGCCCACCCGGAACTCCAGCTGGCCCGCAAGCGCCGCCCACAGCCCCGGTTCCCGCTCGGGCTTCTCCCTCCACACCTCCCTGCAAGCTGAGGGAGTGGGCTCCGGTCTTGGCCAGCACAGAAAGGGGCTCCCACAGTGCAGCGGTGGGCTGAAGGGCTCCTCAAGTGCCGCCAAAGTGGGAGCCCAGGCAGAGGAGGTGCCAAGAGCGAGCGAGGGCTGTGAGGACTGCCAGCACGCTGTCACCTCTCAATTGTATGTATATCTGTATCACATTTTGCTTATCTGTTCATCTGTTGATGGACACTGGGTTGCTTCCACCTTTTGGCTTTTGTGAATGATGGTGCTATGAACATGGGTGTACAAATATCTCTTCAGGACGCAGCTTTCAATTCTTTTGGGTATATACCCAGAAGTAGAATTTATGCATCATATAGTAATTCAATTTTTAATTTTTTGAGGAATTACCATATTGTTTCCCAGAACAACTATACCATTTTATATTCCCACCAGTAGTGCACAAGAATATACTATCTCCAGATCCTTGCCAATACTTGCTATTTTCTGTTTTGTTTTTTGTTAATAGTCATCCTAATGAGTATTAGGTGTTTGACTTCCCTTTATTTGAAGGTTCTAGTTTTTCTAAAATTGAACTTAGGAGTGACATTTTGTAGCATTTTATTACAACAGCTTGCCTATGAATGGTGACGCAAAAAGATTTCATTTATGCTGCCTCAGTAAACTTATTCCAAAAACCTTTTAAAACATTTCATCGAAGTAGTTGCTCCATCACTGATACACTTACACAATTTTCTCTTAAAATATTGTTTTTGCTAGATTGAGTATTGCTACTGTAATTAAAACTGCATCAGGATAAGGAGCAGGTGCTCTATAAATATTAGTTGAGTGATTTTTGAGAAGATACATTCTTTAGTACGTATCTTTTTGTGGTATATGCACAGGTATATGCGTGCACACACACATGCACAAATAGTTATATATTTAACCATTGAAACAGGATATAGAAAATACCATAAGCTGAGATACATTAGAAACCTGTACTTTCATTCATCTGTAAATCAACCTCCCAACACTTCAAAACATATTTTAATTATTTCTTAAAACTTCAGCTGTTTTTTTTTTTTTTTTTTTGAGACGGAGTCTCACTCTGTTGCCCAGGTTGGAGTACAGTGGCGCCATCTTGGCTCACTGGGAGTTCTACCTCCCAGGTTCACGCCATTCTCCTGCCTCAGCCTCCTGAGTAGCTGTGATTACAGGCGCCTGCCACCACGCCTGGCTAATTTTTTTGTATTTTTAGTAGAGACAGAGTTGCACTGTGTTAGCCAGGATGGTCTCAATCTCCTGACCTCGTGATCCACCAGCCTAGGCCTCCCAAAGTGCTGGGATTACAGGCGTGAGCCACCGCACCCAGCCAGCTTTTTTTTTTTAAATATTAACAAAGGAATACAATTTTGTTGCCAGATTTTTTTTTTTTTTTTTCTGCAACAGAGTCTCGCTCTGTTGCCCAGGCTGGAGTGCAGTCGTGCAATCTCAGCTCACTGCAACCTCTGCCTCCCAGGTTCAAGTGAGTCTTGTGCCTCAGCCACCTGAGTAGCTGGGATTATAGGTGTGTGCCACCATGTCCAGCTAATTTTTAGTAGAGATGGGGTTTGCTACGTTTCACAGGCTGGTCTCAAACTCCTGGCATCAAGTGATCTGCTTGCCTTGGCCTCCCAAAGTGCTGGGATTACAGGCGTGAGCCACCGTGCCCAGCCTATTGCCAGATTGTTTTACATATGTTATTTTGCCATTTTAAATTATGGAGTGAAGAAAAAATGAGAACCCAATGGTATGTGGCTTTTTGTACTTTATTATTTAATGAGAAATCTTAAAGGAGACCTCTAAACATCTCTCATCAAGTTTAGTAAAATTTTTCAGAATAATAGATTAAGTATAACATGACTTTAAACTGCACATAAAATTACAGAAGCTTTTCTCCATGTTTATTTTATGGCTACTTAAATTTTTTGCTAATTTTGATATGTTCACATTCTTATTAGCCATGTTTCAGGTATATATGGTATGTAAGGTTCATTATTATAAAAGTGGATATAAATCTGTATTTCAAATAAACTTAAAATTTTTAAAAATATTTGGTTTGACTTCTTTCCAGAAGTAATTTAATAGTCTTTTTAAAAAAAACCTCACATTATTGTTGACAAAGAGTTTAAAATATGAGGCTTTAGCTTTGTTCTTTTCTTGTGGTTGGCTTGTGTTCGTATTATTAATATTATCTTCAATTTTTAACTTTGTAGTAGGAATATTTTGCAGCTACCTGTTCATTTTATGAGGTTAAATTTTATTAAAATGGTTAAATCTGTGTAAGGGGAACATGTCGATTGCAATACATTGCAATCCACTGAATGGATGAGCACACCTATGGTAGAAACTGCTGACTGTTTGCCATAATTTGTTTCTTCTTCTTGAGCACATAACCAGGCTACATTTCCTGGCTTCCGTTGTGGTTAGGTGTGGCTCTGAGACTAAGTCATGGCCAATGGAGGATGAGCTTCAATAACATGTACCACTTTCAGTCTGGTCCCATAAAAAGCCTCCTAGAAGTGATTCTCCAAGGTTCTTCCTTCCTCCTGCAGGAAGCGATGCAGATGGCTATGCTAACCATAAGCCGAAGTTGGCAGAGCCTCATCTAAGTGATGGCATGGCTTGAGCTGTCCTGCTGATCTCATCACCAGAATGGCACCCTAAGCAAGAACTAACTTCCTATTGTGTTGAGCCATTACCTGCTTGGTCTATGTGTTACTGCAGCCCAGCCTACCTGAACTGATGCTACCCCTATCATACCCTCAGCACTGTTGAACCCTCAACCTTCTTTCAGGAAGACTTACAGTCCACAGGTGGTGGGTGAGAGGTGACTGTCTGTATCTGTACCAAATGAGGACAACTGGTGTCATCCAGATTTTAACTCTTAGTGAGGCTTTCTTTCCTTCTTAGTGTTTAGCTTAAAAGTCAATAGAAATAGAAGTTCTAGTAATTTTTTCCTAGACCCTGTATTTATTATACTTCCTTTAGCAAACTATTGCTTTAAGAAACTTGACTCTATGCGTTTTACATTTCTTCACTGGGCCAACTTTGTAACTGGATTAAAATGACAGTGTAAGTAGGAGTTTGGCATTGGTAAGGTTGCATTATTCTGTAAGAAGGAAAAAAAGAGATCTGATTCTCATTCCATTGTCCTGGCAACAGAAATAAAAACTGCATGAAATATGTAACTTTAATGTATTTTTCATTGCTCATGTGCCCTTCTATGGGATTTCTTGACTGGCTTTCTTTATTCCATAGGGTCCTCCGTTGTTAATTTGACATATACAAAGCGTTTCTCTGTTGCTACCATTTTATTTCTTTTTCAAAGAATGAGTGATGGAAAATAGAGCTCCACCTGAGTTCCAGTCCCATTTGGTGTGAGACTGGGCAACGTGATTCAGCCCAGATTGGACTCTTTCTCATTGAGGTTAGTTTTTGCTTGTGAAAGAATGTTGCTTAAGTTAGCCCTATTCCTGCCTTCCCACCCATGGAATAAATCACCAGTGCAGAAGAGAGTGGCAGTCTAGTTGGTACACTGCCACTAAATAGCTTCATCCTATTTTCCTGGCCGCTTCCCCACCTGCCCGTCTTCATCTTATACAAATGGATATTAAGCAAATCTATGAGCATCCAAAGCAGACGGCACTTTTAAAATGAGCAGGGCCGGCTGAATCTCTACCCTCTCGCTGACAGAATTAAAACTGATGAGAAAGTGAAACATTACTTCAAATGTTTGCTTAAGGATGGGGAAGTTGGGTCCAACCCCTCCGTATTGCCAAATGTTACATGGAGCATCGTAAAATCAAATTCTCACATCTTGTTGTCCTCCCATTAGATCACATTAAATTCTGGCAATGAGGCCAGCCCGCCTTGGTGGTTTTCTGATTTGTGGTTTGCTCTTGGCTTTCCTCGTAGGCTTTAAAAATGATTTTATTTTGCGAACAAGTCAGTGATAGTCAGACTCTAGAGTAAACTTGCTTGAGCCAACATTTGCAGTAATAACATTTCACATTATCAAGAGTTTCCTGAAGGACTGCGAAGAATGAAAACAAAGAAGAGCTTTTCTAGTAGTGGTTGTTTTTCTTCAGATGCTGGTAACCTCCCGCGTAGAGAGGCTATGAATTTAGGCTTTGAAGAGCTCCTCACAAGCATCTACAGTTCTTTGCCTTTAAGGTGAAACTAGAGAACTGGAACAGATTTGGGTTTTCTTGTTTTCTGGCTTGCTGGATATGTAACTGATTCTCCCTTTTCCTTTTCTTGGGTAGTTTTTCTGATTATCTTCTTCGATCTTTCATGGCGTAGGAGCTGGAGGGTGGTGGGCTTGGCAGAGGTTGCCCTGGGTCAAGGAAGGGAAAGTTCAGTTTAGGTAAATCCAGCTAAGTATTCCAAATGAGGACTTTCTCAATGCTCCTCATAGTGTTTTTCTCCAAAAAGTATTTATGCTGCCTGTATAAAGAAAATGAAAAGTGATCTTTAGAATAAAGCATACAACTGGTTTTTGCAGTACTTTGATGCTGAAGGGGATGATGAAAATGGTGATTATGTTATAATGATTCATTAATGGAAAATAATAAGTAAATGAGCTTATGATATTAAAAATGAATGTCAGATAGGTACACATTACCTTGAAGTGTTTTAAGATCAGAGTCTTTTTTAATTTTTATTTTTTTAATTGTGATAAACTATGCACAACAGTTATCATTTTAACTTTTTTTTTGAGATGGAGTTTCACTCTTGTCACCCAGGCTGGAGTGCAATGGCACGGTCTCGGCTCACTGCAACCTCGGTGCACTGCAACCTCTGCCTCCTGGGTTCAAGTGATTCTCCTGCTTCAGCCTCCCAAGTAGCTGGGATTATAAGTGTGCACCACCAAGTTCAGCTAAGTTTTTTGTTATTATTAGTAGAGACGGAGTTTCACCATGTTGGCCAGGCTGGTCTCGAACTCCAGACCTCAGGTGATCCACTCACCTCAGCCTCCAGGCGTGAGCCACCTCGGCCGGCCCATTTTAACCATTTTTAAGTGTACAGTTCAGTGGTATTCAGCACACTCACATTGTTGTGCAACCATCACCACCACCCATCTCCAGAACTTTTTTTGTTCTTGCAAAACTGAAACTCCATACTCATTCAATAAGTCCTCATTTCCACCTGCCCCCAGTCCCTAGTAACTACCATTTTACTTTTGGTGTCTATGAATTTGAGTACTCTAAATACCTCATGTAAGTGGAATCGTATGGTATTTGTCCTTTCGTGACTGGCTTATTTCACTTAACATAATGTCTTCAAGGTTCACCCATGTTGTACTATGTGTCAGAATTTTCTTGTTTTTAAAGGCTGAATAATATTGCATTGTATGTTTGTACAACATTTTATTTGTTCATCCGTGAATAGACTTGGGTTTGCAGACTCACTTTTATCAGAGTGCATCAATAGGATTTGAATGGCAAGGACTGATGTTCTGAAGAGTAGAACTTGGATAATTATGCAAATTCCCTCAGTTTGAAATTCTTATAAGCCAAGCCAGACTAATAAAATTATATTGATCAATTTGCCAACATGTATTTACTGAGTATCATGTCCTTTTCTATTTTTATTTTTATTTTTGTAGAGATGGGATTTTGCCATGTTGCCTGGGCTGACTGTGAACTTCTAGGCTCAAGCCATCTGCCTGCCTTGGCCTCCCAAAGTCCTAGGATTACAGGTACGAGCCATTGCACCTGGCCACCTTTTTATCTCTTTAATAATGTAGTCTTTTAAAATTACAAGATATATCATTGCAAAAAACTAGACAATATAGAAAAGCATGAAGACGAATATAAAGGGAACTTGAAAAATTGTAGCCGTGTTAATACTGTGAATATTTTGGGGATATGTTGTACCAAAAATGGTGTTGATCTAAATATAAGCACTGTAGATATAGATGGTGACTTTTTAAAACTTATATAGAACTGGGAACATATTCACATGCTTGCAAACTGCTTTTGTTAATTAGCAATATATTTGGCACATATATAAATATAGTTTTATATTGGTTGCTTTTAAACATTTTAAATTGTGGAAGCTTTTCTTCATATGAACTTTCAGAATATTAATTTACAAAAATTGGAACTTTTCTAGTTAAAGTGGACAAGGGAAATCTAGAACTCACCAGCTCAGGACCAACAGTTAATTGCAATAGTTTTTGAGGCACCTCTCAGAGACCCCATGATTCTGTTATGGGTTGAATGTATTCTGTAAAAAGATGTTGAAGTCCTACTGCCCCAGTTCCTTTGAAAGTGACCAAATGCTTATGGGGTATTTACAAAGTTAAGATGAGGTTACCAGGGTGGACCCTAATCCAACATGATTGGTGTCGCTACAAAAAAGAGAAATCTGGACACAGACACAGGTACATGCGTAGGAAGTCTGCCATGTGAAGATAAAGGCAGATATCAGAGTGGTGCATCCACAAGCCAAGGAACCCCAGAGATTGCCAGCAAACACAAGAAGGAGGAGAGAAGCATGAAAGAAATTCTCCCCCCACAGCCATCAGATGGAACCAACCCTGCTGACACGTTGATCTAAGAGTTCTAGCCAACAACTGTAAGACAATAGATTTCTGTTTTTCTAAGCCACCTAGATTTTGGTACTTTGTTATGGCAGCCCTAGAGAAATGAATATAGACTTCCAAAAACATAATTTGAAACCACTGCTTTATGTCAATATTGTAAAAATCTGCAGGTATTCCCCTGTATGGAAGTATATAATGTACTTAATCAGTCCTTATTAATGTACATGAATAGTCAGAATGTTCCAGTATTTTAAAGTATGATGCTGTGAACACCCTTTTAGGTAAATTTTTACATCTGTCCTGTTGTTTTCTTAAAATAACTTGCCAGAGGAGGAATTGTTGGATTAGATAAGGATGTTTGAAATTTTGATATTACTGCCAACATGCTCTCCAAAAAGCCGATACTAAGTTATTCTCTTAGCTATCAGGTCTAAGACTACATATGTTTCTCCGCATCCTTACTGGATACTGTCAGTGTTTTTTAAAATCTGAATTTAGTTTTAATTTTTACTAAAGGAATATATGAAGGTATTTTAAGTAAGTAAATTAGTTTTACACGACATAGAAACTGGCAGTCTTCGCTGCATCCTTCTCTACCTCTGTCATTCGTCAGTGGCAACCACTTTCAATTCTCATAGCTATTTCTTCTGTTTTTTATACTTATATTTCTAAATATCACGCTTATATTACTACTTTTAAACTTTTTCAATTTTAAGCATTATTCATTGACTTACTATTATGGAAGATTAGAAAGTAGCTCTCTAATATATGCCCTCCCCCATATTCCTAAATGAGTTATATCACAATTTTGGTTAAATCAGTATTCAGTTTACACATTATATGTTATTATGGCTATATTTTTTATTTTAGATGGAGTCTCACTCTTGTCACACATGCTGGAGTGCAGTGGCATGATCTCAGCTAGCTGTAACCTCTGCCTTCTGGGTTCAAGTGATTCTCCTGCCCCAGCCTCCTGAGTAGCTGGGATTACAGGCACCCACCACCATGTATGGGTAATTTTTATATTTTTAGTAGAGATGGGGTTTCGCCATGCTGGCCAGTCTGGTCTCGAACCCCTGTCTTTAAGTGATCCACCTGCCTCGGCCTCCCAAAGTGCTGGGATTACAGGCATGAGCCACTGTGCCCGGCCCAATGATTATAAATAGTATTTTCAGCTGAGTCGTATCGAATACGGTATTTATTTTTCTTAAGTCTCCCTGTGAAGGGTTAATCATTAATTCATTTTTTTCTTTGCTTAGTTTTTGTAAATGTATTACTAATTTGTATGCAAACTTTCTGCCTGAAGTCTACATATTGTCGCAATGAATTTTAACACTGTCCTATCAGTTTAGTTTTTTTTGAATTATCCTTCCAGTAATCATTCAACCTCCTGTACCTTACTTTGTAGATCTGCTGCACATTTATCACTCTGGATTTTCCTTCACAGTAATCCTGGGGATTTCCTTTGCCTCTCTTCTGTGTTGTATCTCCTGCTTCCTGGATCCCATATCTTTCTGTTTCTTGATTTACTACCTTGCTTTGTTGGAGTTTGTTCCCACTGAGGGAGTAACAGAACCTTCCTCTTGTTTTAAACTTCCATGGGAGTAGTCTTTATGATTCATCAAAAGTATCATATAGATTTCTGGTGGTAGCTTCTGTCAGTTTGCTGAATAAAAACTTTTCTTATCAAGAGTGATCATTAAGTTTTAGCAAGTACCTTTTCATGTATATTTAGATAATAATGTAATTTTTCTTTCTTAAGCTCTTGGTGTAGTGAATTACACTAAATGACAGACTAATCTTAACTTGTCCTAGCATTTCTGTGAAAAAGACTGCCAATTCATGCTATAATTCTCTTAATGCACTACTTAATTAAAATGTCCAATCTTTGGCTCTCTGTTTTTCTGTTATTGGTGTATCGGAATGCTTGTGAGTTTTTTACATTGATTTTGTATCCTGAGACTTTGCTGAAGTTGCTTTTCAGCTTAAGGAGGTTTTGGGCTGAGATGATGGGATTTTCTAAATATACAATCATGTCATCTGCAAACAGAGACAATTTGACTTCCTCTCTTCCTATTTGAATACCCTTTATTTCTTTCTCTTGCCTGATTGCCCTGGCCAGAATGTCCAATACTATGTTGAATAGGAGTGGTGAGAGAGGGCATCCTTGTCTTGTGCCGATTTTCAAAGGAAATGCTTCCAGCTTTTGCCCATTCAGTATGATATTGGCTGTGGGTTTGTCATAAATAGCTCTTATTATTTTGAGATATGTTCCATCAATACCGAGTTTATTGAGAGTTTTTAGCATGAAGGGGTGTTGAATTTTATTGAAGGCCTTTTCTGCATCTGTTGAGATAATCATGTGGTTTTTGTCATTGGTTCTGTTTATGTGATAGTTTATGTTCTAGAAAGAGAATAAAATACCTAGGGATACAACTGACAAGGGATGTGTAGGACCTCTTCAAGGAGAGTTACAAACCACTTCTCAAGGAAATAAGAGAGGACACAAACAAATGGAAAAACATTTCATGCTCATGGATAGGAAGAATCAATATCATGAAAATGGCTATACTGCCCAAAGTAATTTATATATTCAATGCCATCCCCATCAAGCTACCATTGACTTTCTTCTCTGTTGGGGGAAATTCACCCCCGATATTTCACGTAGGTTCTTTTCTATTTTCCCTAAGTGTCGACCAGTCTGAGAAATTAAGGGACAGAGTACAAAAGAGAGAAATTTTAAAGTTGAGTGTCCGGGGGAGATATCACATGTCAGCAGGTTCCGTGATGCCCCCTGAGCCATAAACCCAGTAAGTTTTTATTAGTGATTTTCAAAAGGGGAGGGAGTGTACGAATAGGGTGTGGGTCATAGAGATCACACTCTTCACAAGGTAATGGAATATCACAAGGCAAATGGAGGCAGGGTGATATCACAGGACCACAGCACTGGGGCGAAATTAAAATTGCTAATGTAGTTTCAGGCATGCATTATCATTGATAACATCTTATCAGGAGACAGGGTTTGAGAGCAGACAACTGGTCTGACCAAAATTTATTAGGCGGGAATTTCCTCATCCTAATAAGCCTGGGAGGGCTACGGGAGACCGGGGCTTATTTCATGACCGTAAAAGACAGCCGTCCCCAAAGCGGCCATTTCAGAGGCCTCCCCTTAGGGATGCATTCTCTTTCTCAGGGATGTTCCTTGCTGAGAAAAAGAATTCAGCGATATTTCTCCTATTTGCTTTTGAAAGAAGAGAAATATGGCTCTGTTCTGCCCAGCTCACAGGCAGCCAGAGTTTAAGGTTATCTCCCTTGTTCCCTGAACATTGCTGTTATGCTGTTCCTTTTTCAAGGTGCCCAGATTTCATATTGTTCAAACAATTTGTGCAGTTAACGTAATTACCACAGGTTCCTGAGGCGACATTCATCCTCAGTTTATGAAGATGACGGGATTAAGAGATTGAAGACAGGCGTAGGAAATCACAAGGGTATTGATTGGGGAAGTGATAAGTGTCCATGAAATCTTCACAATTTATGTTCAGAGATTGCAGTAAAGACAGGTGTAAGAAATTATAAAAGTATTAATTTGGGGAACTAATAAATGTCCATGAAATCTTCACAATTTATATTCTTCTGCCATGGCTTCAGCTGGTCCCTCCGTTTGGGGTCCCTGACTTCCTGCAACACTTCTCAGAATTAGAAAAAACTACTTTGAATTTCATATGGAACCAAAAAAGAGCTCGTATGGTCAAGACAATCCTAAGCAAAAAGAACAGAGCTGGAGGCTACCTGACTTCCAACTATACTACAAGGCTACAGTAACAAAAACAGCTTGGTACTGGTACCAAATCAGATATATAGACCAATGGAACAGAACAGAGGCCTCAGAAATAATGCCACACATCTACAACCATCTGATCTTTGACAAACCTGACACAAACAAGCAATGGGGAAAGGATTCCCTATTTAATAAATGGTGTTGGGAAAACTCACTAGCCATATGCAGAAAACTGAAACTGGACCCCTTCAATGTGTAAACATTATACAAAAATTAACTCAAGATGGATTAAAGACTTAAATGTAAGACCTAAAACCATAAAAACCCCAAAACCATAAAAACCCTAGAAGAAAACCTAGGCAATACCCTTCAGGACATAGGCATGGGCAAAAACTTCTTGACTGAAACACCAAAAGCAATGGCAATAAAAGCCAAAATTGACAAATGGGATCTAATTAAACTGAAGAGCTTCTGCACAGCAAAAGAAACTATCATCAGATTGAACAGGCAACCTACAGAATGAGAGAAAAATTTTGCAGTCTGTCCATCTGACAAAGGTCTAATATCCAGAATCTACAAGGAACTTAAGCAAATTTACAAGGAAACAAACAAACAACCCCATCAAAAAGTGGGCAAAGGATGTGAACAGACACTTCTCAAAAGAAGACATTTATGCAGCCAACAAACATATGAAAAAAAGCTCATCATCACTGGTCATTAGAGAAATGCAAATCGAAACCACAATGAGATATCATCTCATGCCAGTTAGAATGGTGATCATTAAAAAGTCAGGAAACAACAGATGCTGGAGAGGATGTGGAGAAACAGGAATGTTTTACACTGTTGGTGGGAATGTAAATTAGTTCAACCCATTGTGGAAGACAGTGTGGTGATTCCTCAAGGATCTAGAATCAGAAATATCATTTGACCCAGCAGTCCCATTACTGGGTATATACCCAAAGGATTATAAATCATTCTACTATAAAGACACATGCACATGTATGTTTATTGCAGCATTATTCACAATAGCAAAAACTTGGAACCAACCTAAATGCCAATCATGTTAGACTGGATTAAGAAAATGTGGCACATATACACCATGGAATACTATGCAGCCATAAAAAAGGTTGAGTTAATGTCTTTTGCAGGAACATGCATGGAGCTGGAAATCATCATTCTCAGCAAACTAACACAGGAACAGAAAACCAAACACCACATGTTTTCACTGATAAGTGGGAGTTGAACAATGAGAATATATGCGCACAGGGAGGGGAACATCACACACCGGGGCCTGTTGGGGGTTGGGAGGCTAGGGGAGGGATAGCATTAGGAGAAATACCTAACATAGGTGATGGGTTGATGGGTGCAGCAAACCACCATGACACGTGTATACCTAGTAACAAACCTGCACCTTCTGCACATGTATCCCAAAACTTAAAGTATAATATAAAAAATTCCAATATTTTTGGGGAGATTTTTGCCTCCATTTGTCTTTGGATTTTTTGATTTTTTTTTGTGGATTTCTTTCTTTCTATTTTTATCTGGTTATGGTTCAGTGTGATGTTAAATTTGTAGAATGAGCCGAAAACATTCCATTTTTTCTATGTTCTGTAACAATGTAAATAATACAGGAATTATCTGTTCTTTGTAGGTTTAATACAATGTGCCCATAAGATTGTCTGGGCATTGTGCCCTTTCTAGAGTTTTGATTTCTTCTAAATTTCTTTTCTAGTTATTGGGTGTTTCAGGGTGTCAGCTCCTTTTTGAGTCAACTTTGCTTACTCAGTTTTTTCTACTACATTATCTATTTCAACTAATTTTCAGATTTGTTTGACGTAAACTTGTATTTGAGTTCTTATGATTAAACATTTTTCCCACATCATTTTTTCTATTTATTTATTTATGTATTTATGTATTTATTTTTATCTTTTATTTTAGGTTCAGGGGTACATGTGCAGGTTTGTTATGTTGGTAAATTGGGTGTCATAGGGGTTTGATATACAGATTATTTGGTCACCTAGGTAAAAAGCATAGTACCAATAGGTAGTTTTTGGATCCTCACCTCCCTCCCTCCCTCCACCCTAAAGAAGGCCCCAGTGTCTGTTGTTCCCTTCTTTGTGTCCATGTGTACTCAATGTTTAGCTCCCACTTATAAATGAGAACATGTGGTATTTGCTTTTCTGTTCATACATTAGTTTGCTTAGGATAATACTCTCTAGTTTCATCCATGTTGCTGCATATGAGATGATTTCATTCTTTTTTATGGCTGCATATATTCCACGGTGTGTATGTGCCACATTTTCTTTATCCAATTTATCACTGATGGGCATTTAGGTTGATCCCATGTCTTTGTTATTGTGAATAATGCTATGATGAACATACATGTGCATGTATCTTTAAGGTAGAATAATTTATATTTCGTTTGGTATATACACAATAATGGGATTGCTTGGCAGAATGGTAACTCTGTTTTAAGTTATTTGAGAAATTGCCAAACTGTTTTCCACAATGGCTGAACTAATTCACATTCCTATCAGCAGTGTTTAAGGGTTCTCTTTTTTCTGTAACATTGCCAACATCTGTTGTTTTTGACTTTTCAGTGACAGCCATTCTGAGTGGTGGGAGATGGTATCTCATCGTGGTTTTGATTTGCATTTCTGTAATAATTAGTAATGTTGAGCATTTTTTCATATGCTTGTTGGCTCCATGTGTGTCTTCTTTTGAAAATTGTCTGTTTATGTCCTTTGCTCAATTTTTAATGGTGGTTTTTTTTGCTTGTTAATTTGTTTAAGTTCCTTATAGATTCTGGATATTAGACCTTTGTCAGATGCATAGTTTGCAAATATTTTCTTCAATTCTGTAGGTTGTCTGTTTATACTGTTGATAGTTTCTTTTGCTGTGCAACAGTTCTTTAGTTTAATTAGATACCATTTGTCAATTTTTGTTTTTGTTGCAATTTCTTTTGGCATTTCTGTCATGAAATCTCTGACATGTCCTATGTCCAAAATGGTATTTCCTAGGTTATCTTCTAGGATTTTTAAAGTTTTGGGTTTTACATTCAAATCTTTAATCCATCTTGAGTTGATTTTTATATATGGTGTAAGGAATAGGTCCAGTTTCAATCTTCTGCATATGGCTAGCCAGTTATCCCAGTAGCATTTACTGAATAGGGTGTCCTTTCCCCATTGCTTGTTTTTGTCAGGTTTGTCAAAGATCAGATAGTTGTTGTGTACCCCCATTATTTCTGGATTCTCTAACTTTTTCCATTTGTCTATGTGTCTGTTTTTGTACAAGTACCATGCTGTTTTAGCTACTATAGCCTTGTAGTGCAGTTTAAAGTTGGGTAGTGTGATGCCTCCAGCTGTGTTCTTTTGTTTAGGATTGCTTTTTTGAATATTAGAACTCTTACATCCATATTTTATGTCTCCAGTTTTCTACTCACATATCTTTGTACTGTGTTACTACTGTGTTTTGGGATAATTTTTTTATCTCAATTTTCAAGCTAAGTTATTTGATATTTATGTTTTTCCATTCTTCTCTTTAGTCTATATATTGAATTATGTAAATCAAGGGTTATATTTTAAACTTCTAATTATTTCTAAAATAATTTTACCTTTTTCAATGCCATAACTGTTCTATTTTATGGATACAATATTCTCACATCTCTCTCTCTCTCTGTATGTGTGTTTGTGTGCGTTTATGTGTTTTCTGCTGTTTCCTTGATGTAGCAGATATTCATTAGTATCATTTTCTGCATCTTCCTTGGTGAGAGAAAGTTCATATTGCTGAGTCGTGCATCACTTCCATCTCGGCTATCATGCCAGTAAGTTTCTATGCTTGTTGACCGAGCCCTAGGGTAGCCAGTGAAAAAGGCTAAATGAAATCCACCCAACAGATTTTCTTCTTCTCACTAGGTAGGATTCTCCTCCATGGAGAAGCCAGCCCTGTGGTGAGAATTCAGTGGAACACAAATGTTCTCCTACTCTGCCATTCTGAGGAGTCCAGCAATAGGCCTTTTCTCCAGACTTTCTCATAACTAATTCTCTAATCTTTTTTCTTTCCCATCCAAGACTGTCTGGCCAAACCATTAGCTCTTTCCCATGGACTGTAGATTCAAACCCTTCTTTCTCTCCTTTCAGGCAAAGTGTAGAGCCAGATGCACTATTTAAGTTTGCTCACTGGGTGCACTTGGTTTCTCAAGTTGCCTGCTTGGCCCTCTTCCGAGCGGTACTTTCCTTCTTCTCTCTCTTTCCCTTCCTTTCCTTACTGTTCTAAAGCTTTTTAATAAATGTTTACTCCTGCTTTGAAGCTTGCCTCAGTCTCTAATTCTGTCTTATGCCACTCAGTCGAATTCTGTCTTCTGAGGAGGCAAGAATTGAAATTGCTACAGACCCGTAGATAGGCCACTGGTAACTTGGTGTAAGTCAGATCTCTTCCACCGCTAACTTATTTGGTGCCATGACTTGGATACTTTCCTAGTGGAAAGCCGCTGCTGGACCTTCCACCTTGAGGGCAAGTCTGCTTCCTTGTTTTCACTTTGCATGCCACGTGACTTCTTAAACATACATTTCCTGTTATTCACGCACCGTGGTTCTCTGTGTTTGTGTGGCAGCAAAAGTGTGGGCTCCCGTGCGGGTATTCCCTGAGGTTTATATTTGTTTCTACCAGCTCGAGTGACCTTTAATCCTTCCTCTGCTTGTTCTTTCAACTAAAATTGGCTCTTAAGAAAAAAAAAGGCAAAAAAAATGCATAAAATTTTGCTCATTGAACATATTACTTTTTCTGATTGTCCTTGTATTGGGCTACTTACAATTGGGGCTTTAATATGCAGCGGTTCAATTTTGGCTGGTGCCAGCTACAAACCAGGCTGACATTTTTTTCTTCTTCTTCAATTAACTAGTTATAGGGAACTCCTCATAAGGCCATGTGTATTAGTTTGTGGAGAGGTTGCAATGTAGCAAGAGTATTTTGTAAATACGTATTTCCCAAGAGGGAAATAGCTTGTTCTGATAATTTCAGGATTTTTCTATCAACACTTGCTGGAGTGCATGTATAGTATCTGCATCTGTAACAATTTTAAAATCATTAGATATACTGGGTCATAAAGCCAGAGTTTCTTGAACTGCAGCCTAGATTGGCTGCAGAGCCTTCTCTTATTCTGGGCCCTACTCAAAACTGGCAGCTTTAACATGTACTCAGTTTGGTAGATGATTGCATTAATGGCCCCACTTAATGGCTGCCATGTATCTATACACTTTGACTTGTAACTTTATAGTCCCTTTCTATCTGTTGTTGGGCTTAGCAATGAGACTTGCATTGGTCAATGGGATAACAGATAACTTGACTGAAGGAGAAGCTGAAAAAGGTGCTGTGTGTTTGTTTCTTTTTCCAAATCCTGTACAGTATTAGGTTGCTGGAAGATATGATACCATATGTAAAAGAGCTGAGTTTTCGCAGCTGAGACTATCCCAAAATAGTAAGTCTCCAGTTGACTGACATAAAAATAATAAATGACTTTCATTTGAAGCCACTAAATTTTGAAGTGGTTTGTTTTATAGCATTATTAAGGTGATAGATAACTGATACAATTGGTAGATGGATAAGAGGAGCACACTCAGATGCCATACTCATACACATTGCCTTCTGAATGGAAAGAGACTACCAAATACTGCCTTTTTCATAGTTGTAGTGTGTTCAAGGCACAGTGTCTTATCTTTCAACTTTGAAGATTTCCCAGCATAACCTCAGAAAACTGGACTCCTGGAATGCTGTCTGAAATGTCTTCCAAATTTTCAATCTTCTTAGCTGACACTGCTGCACACCACTGGCTCACTTCTCCTTTTTGCCTTCCAAACTCTATAGGAATACATCTCATTGTCAGATTCTAAATCGTATATAAAACCTAAGCTGCAAAAGAGTCTTGCACACGTAATAATTAGCTTTCTAGAGCTTGACATATGGGACCAGAATATAGAATAGAAAGGGCCATGAATAGATACCAAATACCAACAGACAATATTTATCCATTCATAACCTGCAACTTGAGAAAACTCTGCTAGACTGAATCCACCTTTCCAGCCTTAACATTCACTTTTCTTAATGTGTCCTTTTCCTTGGCCAAACAGTATCATTCTTCTCTGTATGCATATCACACTAAGCAGTTTTCTTTTTTCAGCTCTGCCTATTTAAATCCTGTTGATCTGCCAGGGTTATCTCAAAAAATTATTGGCTCTAGTTAGCTTTCATGGATACTGTATTAGTCTGTTCTCACAGTGCTATAAAGACATACTTGACACTGGGTAACTTGTAAAGAGAAGAGGTTTAATCAGCTAAAGATTCTGCAGGGTGTGCAGGCTTCTGCTTCTAGGGAGGCCTCAGAGCTTACAATTACGGCAGAAGGCAAAGGGGAAGCAGGTACATCTTCACATGGCTGGCAGGAGAGAGGACAAAGCAGAAAGTGCTACACACTTTCAAACAATCAGATCTCCTGGGAATTCTATCACAAGACTGCACTAGGAGGATTGTGCTAAACCATTAGAAACCACTCCCATGATTCAGTCACCTCCCACCAGGCCCATCCTCCAACACTTGGGATTACAGTTCGATATGAGATTTGGGTGGGAACACAGAGCCAAACCATATCAAATACCTCCAGAAAGAAAGGCTTTTTCTCTCCTTTAAAATTCTTTCATGATTTGTACTTCTTTCACGATACTTCTCTTATTTCACCTGGCATTACTGTAATATTTGTACATCTCTAATCACCTTCTTCTATTGTAAAAAGACCTTGGGAATAGGGATAAATTTCTTAATTACCTTTATATCCCGTGTCATGCTAATAACATGTTTTGGACAATGTGTATTCTCTATAAATATTAGTTGATACCAATTGAAATATATTCACAGACAATGGTAGGTGTTGTGCTAAATATTGAGATGAATATGGATGGTACTTACTCTCAAGGAGCTTACAGACTGCTCAAAGTGTACAATATTTCAGCTCTGTACCTTCAAAGAGGACAAAGTTTATAATACTTTAAATGGGACCACAGTTAGTGAGTTGGGTTCTCTCACAACCTACTGGGACAAGATTTGGCAGAAGTGTAGGGAGAAGTAAGGAAACTTATTCTCGTAAAGCTCATGTTTAATTAATAAAGGTTTTGCTACAAGAAGTACTTCACCCATAAGAAAGAACCAATAAAATATTCACAAAGCTGCTTTATTTCCCAGCCAGTCCTAGCTTAAGCACGGTGAAAAAGAAGCTTTTTGGCTACATTACTTATCATAGAATATACCTTGTCTTCTTAGTTCCTGCAGAACTTGCAGCTTCCTGGTTCATGTTATTCTCACGTTCCATGATATGGTAACTTGTGACATCCCTTCCTGACTTCTCTTTCACCTTCTAAAAGAGGAGGCTACTGATTAATTTTCACTCCAGGTGGGCTATCTTTAATTGAGTTAGCTGTTGACATTCATGGGATTTTTCCTTTGCCATATTCTGTTAATAGGAGAAAATGGGCGGAGAAGAACCTTATGTGCCATATTCTATTCAGATACTGGTTATGCTTTAGGAAATGGAAGAAGCCAAGAAGGAAAGGAAGAGGTGTAGTCTGTGGTCTCTGAATCCACCAGACTGTGGATATATAAATTTCTCTACTCTGTAGGCCTGAGTGAGACTGATGTTTTGCAGGCCCACAGAGGATGATCTTCTCTATATGAAAACATAGATGTCAAGTGTTGTATTCAGCCGTGAGAGATGACTGCCCTCTGTTGTTTCAGAATTAAGAAAATGGAGACTCAAAATGCTTGGTGCCAATGGAAAAATCAACAAATATAGCTGTCACTGAGGAAAGCAGTGCAGCAAGATTTTGTTTTACCCTTTGCCAACCTCAAATCACCAATGTGCAGGCTACATATGTTTAGAATTAGCAAGTAATGTTTTATCCTTCATTTCCCCATTCCCATCCCCCACTCTTTCAGTTGCTTATCCAAAATGGAACTAAGCTTACAGGCTTCTTGGAGGTCACCCACCTCTCAATACAGGTGCAATTGAAACAGCTCCCTCCTAACTTAGCTCTTCCTTGACCACCTTGCTCTCTGACTCTCATTAGGTCTGGAGTGATTTTATTTTCATAGTTCTCTGGAGGGCTAATGAGCTTTTAAGAAACACCTGCAGCAACTCCAGATTCTACACAGCGACTTAAGTTTTCAGAGAATGTTTTAAAGAGTACTTTGTTGGGGGGCAAATTCCTTGCCCAGATAAATGGAATTGCAGCCATGAGAGCAACCTAATCCAACATCCACATTCACTCTTTTTTTTTTCACTGATATGCCCAAACTCTAATGCCTTCATTTCCCCTTCATTTGCAACAGCAAAGCCTCCTTTACTAGAAAAATAAATGTGCAGTTGGCAAGAGCTGAATAGAGGTCTGCTTAAATGATTTTTAATTTATGTTAAAATGCTAAGAGCAGTTTTCCAGGTCCCCATTGAACACCTCACAAAATGAAGTTTTTCAAAGCCTACCTTTAAAAAAGGAACTAAAAGATTTAAAAACATTCCCTTTAATTTTAGCTGCCCCAATTGTATCTTTTATTCCTGCCCTACTGGGATCAAGCAGCTGGTTATGAGTTTACACTCACTTCGTCTTAGTGCTCTGGTCTGAAAGTTAGAGACCTGTCTTCTATTCGTGCCTCCAAACAAAAAGTTGTATAAGTTTGAGCTTATCATTTACTCTCTATACTTCCTTCTCTCGTAGAATGGACAGTAACTTGAATGTAAAGTATATAAAAAATCAAAACCGCTTATAAGAAAATACTTAGATTTTCTGGATGCTTTTACATTTGTAACATGTAGTATTTCTTTTGATTGGCATCTGCTTGGAAAGAAACCACAAAGCAGTTGACAATTCAGTCTTGTCAACTCTTTTTTTTTTTCCATTTTTTATTTTAAATTCAGGGGGTACATGAGCAGGTTTGTTACCTGAGTATATTGCATGTGCTGAGGTGTGGATACAGTTGATCCTGTCACCCAGGTACTGAGCATAGTACTCAATACTTAGTCTTTCAACTCTTTCCCCCTTCCCCCTCCCCATTCTAGTAGTCCCCAGTTTTTATTGCTGCCATCTTTATGTCTATCAGTACCCAATGTTTAGCTCCCACTTGTAAGTGAGAACATGCAGTGTGTGACTTTCTGTTCTTGTGTTAATTTACTTAGGATAATGGACTCCAGCTGCATCCACATTGCTGCAAAGGACATGATTTTTTTCTTTGTTATGGCTGTGTAGTATTCTATTGTGTATACATACTAGATTTTAAAAATCCAATCCACTGCTGATGGCCACCTAGGTTGATTCCATGTCTTTGCTATTGTGAATAGTGCTGTGATGAACATGCAAGTGTATGTGCTTTTTGGTAGAAAGATTTGTTTTCTTTTGGGTGTATATCCAGTATTGGAATTGCTGTGTCAAATGGTAGTTCTGTTTTAAATTTTTTTGAAAAATCTCCAGATTACCTTCCAAAGTGGCTGAACTAATTTATATTCCTACCAATGCCATTAAAAATGGCATTCTGCTCTCAGTTATGAGTCTAGGAAAATGTCTGCAGCTTTTCCTGGTATCTTTCCCTTACAGTGTCTCCTAGACTCTCCATAAGTTAGCTCCAGGGCCTGGGGGAAACAAAGTGTTCTCACTTGGCCTGGGTTGCTCAGATCCCCAGTGGAAAGGTGAGTCACAGAGGGAGGCTCTCTGCCTCTCTTACATACTGGGGATTCACTCATTTTTATTAGCCTGATACTGTCATGGAGGCTCTTTGCCAGTGTTCTCCTCTCCGAGATCTGGGGTGTCCTTCATAATTCTGGTGGATTCTTGTTTTTCTTCTTGAATTAAAGCTCACAAAGTTGATCTTTATGTACTATCTTGCTATTTTCAAGTAGCCTAGGTGTGCTAAAAGCCTCTAATCTACCATCTTGGAAAAAACAAACAAACTGTCAACTCTTGAGACTCTTGATTATTGATTATTATGGCCTAATTTTTAAACCAGATTAACTTTTGTCTGCCACTTAGTATGAATCAAGTTTAACATTTCAACAATTGTTTATTGCACAAAGATATAGTCGTGGAGATACACACCCGGATAAGCATTTAAAGAATAAGAATTATCTCAATTGTTCAAACTAGGTCATAAAGGTACTATGAAATAGTTAATTATCAAATGCATTTTTTAGTTAGGTTTCAACATTTTTCTAGTACTGTGCTAAAGTTCTGAAGAAGATACAAAAGTCACATGAGGCCTTGTCATTATGTAACTTACAATTTACTTTTGGGTACAAAATTGTTATGTGTACATACATGTATGCATGTGTATATATAACACAAATAGCCCATGTTAAATGAGGTATGCTAATTTCAAATGTAAGCAGCTCAGAGAAGGAAGACAGCATTGGAAGTTTAAATGATCATGAAAATTTTAGACTTTGGATGGATGACAAGAGGAGAGAAAGGGAATTCTAGAATGTGAAAACAATATGAAAGGAAGGAGCTCTATGGCCTGATTGTCAACTCACTAGGAGGCATGCTCACCTAGATGGCTCAGATTTAAAAATCAAGCCAAATTGAACTTACCATCTTTTTTCTGAAACTCTCTTCTTCTATGTCCCATAATTCAGCAGGACCCTAGTATTTACCTAATTTGTTAGCCTGCCCAGCTAGGAGTCATCCTAAACTCTCCCATTCCTACTTCTTCTATTCTGTCATTCTTTCTATGTTCTGGGGCTGCTTTTTGAGAGCTCCCAGGATGCTCATTACCTCAAGGACTGGAATAAGCTCAAGATTGTTACTGACCCCACCTCCTACTACTGATTTAAATTCTTCTCTCTCATTATCTCCCTTTGAGAGGTTTTGCTCTTGAATTTCTCATCTTGGGCTAATGTTTTCAAATGAGTTAATTGATTTAGATTGACTACCCAACTCTAATCAGGCACTTCCTTGAGGTAAAACTTCTGGTTTAATTTCCTAGTTTCCTCACAAGACAGTCCATCTCTGTCCGGTCAGAATTGCTAGGATCAGAATCTGGTTAGTCTTGGTTTCTTAATCCCCTCTTGTTTGTTCCTACTCTGTCTGCCTTAGTTTAGTGGTTCGTAATCTTTTGCCTGGTGTGGTAGATTGAGCTAATATGTTCAACAAGTGTTCATTCTCTCTTTCCTCACCCTGTGGGTAGAGTATCCTACTGCGTCCTGTAGACACTGAGCTTGGCCATGAGACTCTGACTGGTGGCAGGTGGATAGAAGAGATGCTGTGCTAGCTCTGAGTAGAGGCTTTAGGAGATATTGCATGTTTCTGCCCACCCCACTACCTCCGTGCACTCCTGTCATCCACCAATAGAAGAACAGAAAAGACATTGCTCCTTCATCATGAATTTTGAAATGGAAAACCCATGGAGCACACATGAGTCTGCCTATGTAGTCTAGAGCCAAGCCAACCCTGGCCCAACCCAGCCAAGCTGAAACCGACCATGACTGACCCACAAACCTGTAAGTAAGAAACAAATGTTTGCTGTTATAAGCCACTAAGATTTTGAATTGTTGAATAAAACCTGACATATATTCCTGAATTTTTATAAAACCTCCTACCTCATCTTCCCAGTCTTACCTTCCTCCCATCTACCCTTCACATTAGATTAAACAAAAATTCTTCAATAGCTCCAATAGCTCCAATGTCCCACAGGATAAAAATCCAAAATGGAATAAGAGACCCTTACTTGCCCAGCCTCACCTCTATTTCTGTCTTGCATTTTCAGCTCTAGTTATACCTACCTACCTAATGTTCCTATAATTGACAATGCTTTCTCTCAGTGTCCTCTTTTGCAAATGCAGTCAACTGTTTCAAATACCTTTGCCCAGACCCCCTCCCTCTCCCACCTGATGGGTGGGCTGATGAAGGGCTGTTGAAGCCCTTTCCCCCGCAAAACTTACAAGATTTAAGTGTTGCCACTTCTGAAGGGCCTTCCCTCACTCCTCTAAACTCTCAAAACTATTTGCCTAATTCCAAGAGAGCAGACTTTGTTTTGAAATAGATTATTTTTATACCTCCTTTTCAGCTTGATTGTGAACAATTTGCTGATAGGAAGTTTGTCTTTTCATCTTTTTATTTTCAGGACTTAACATTTGTTTCATGCATATTTTAGATACTCAATAAATGATGCTATGGATATTTAGCTGATTTTGAAATTTAATCTGCTTAATGTTCCTCTACTTGGTTGAACCACTTTCACTTAAGATACACACACCATGAATTTGGATTACCTTCTCTCTCACCAAGGTGTTACTTCTGGAACTATACTTGAAACATTAAGTAGACACAACCATGTAACCAATGCCCTGATCAACAAATAAAGCATTCCCAGCATCCTTCTTCACTTACCAATCACTACAAACACTTCCCAGAGAATAAGTCTTTTTCTGACTTCTGTCACCATAGATCGTTTTGCCTATTTTAGAACAGTATGTAAATGGAAATAGAGGGTATGCCCACTTTTATGCCTGGCTTTTTTCTTGCTCAACATTGTAATTTGTGAGATTTGTTCAAATTATTGTGTATAGCAGTAGATCATTTTTATTGCTGTGTAGTACTCCCTAGTATAAATATATCACATTTTTTCCATTACACTGTTAATAGTTATTTAGGTTGTTGCCAGTTTTGGGATCTTATGAATAAAGGTGTCACAAACACATTTTTGTACGTGTCTTTTGGTGCACATATGTGAATTTCTGCTGAGTAAAAACCTAGGAGTTGAATTTCTGGTTCATAGGGCATTTTATGTCTTCACCTATGGTAGCTACTTCTAGGCTCTTCTCCAAAGTGACTGTACCAAGAGTTCTTCTTCTTTTATATACTCACCAGCTCCTTGTCAGTCTTTTTACTTGTAATCATTCGGGTGGACATGTTGTGTCATTAATTTGCATTTCCCTGATGACTAATGACATTGAGCACTTAAAAATAGTTTTTTAAGGAAAAAAAAATGTTTTTTTCCTTTTTTTTTTTTTTAACCATTTGGGTATCTTCTTTTGTGAAATCTCATTTTTCTTTTGGGTTATCTTTTTCTTATTTGTTTATATGAATTCTCTGAAACCAATTTGTTGGTATTTTGTTATACCATTTTTTTGCTTCTACCTTCCCAAGACAGATTGGCCTGTAATTTTCCTTTTTTATTATATATGTGTCAGCTTTTAGTGAAGGATATCCAGGTCTCATAAAATGAGTTGGAAAATGTTCTCTCTTTTTATATTCTTTGGAAAGTTTAATGTAAGGGTGGTGTTATTTCTAATTTCTTCTCTAGGAGTCAGTGAACATAGCACATGAGCAGATGAGCCCTGGAATCAGAGTGCTGGGACTGAATCCTGACTTGGCTACTTTCTTATCATGTCAACCTTGGGAAAGATACACAACCTATTTCTGCCTCAGCTTTCTCATCTATAAAATGGGGATAATGAAAATACTTTATAAAGTCTTTGTCAGGATCTTTGAGTCACATTTAGAATTCTCACTACATTTCTGGCACACAATAGGAGTTCAAAAATTATTATTTATCCATTTATTCAATGATTTTGCATACAGTGCAGTCTTATTGAAGCTGAAGCTGTGTCTTTCTTATGGTGTTGGTTCAACAATAAGCATTCCATGGGTTGAGGAAGTAAGTGGAACCTTTCAAAGCAATGCCAAAATCAAATTCTTCTTTACACTTAGCCTTTCCTCAGGGATATTTTTTTCCTTTCCTTTTTCTCTATTTTGTGAAATGTCAGGGAAGAGACATAAGAAGCTTTCTGTGGAAATAGTACCCAGAGAAATACATGGGTCTCAGTCATGGTACTTTTTTGGGGTTTTGGCAATGTCCTAGGTGGGTGTGGGTCTACATGGCAAATATTCAGTGGTTAGAGGGGAGTTTGGACTTTTGATTTTTACTGCATGGTAACTAACCTCAGAGATCTTTGGTTTTTCTTTTTAACAAAAAGAAGCCCAGCCTTCCCAGGGTGCGGTTTGAATTCCTGATTTGGTGGTTGTTCAGGGCTCTGAAAATTCTATGCAGCTTTAAAGCAATGATAGTTATTGCTATGCAAATCTTTTTTTTTTCCTTTTAGCCTTTGTGTCATTAAAAGGCCACTCAAGTGGAATGTTTGTTTTCAACTGGCTTATATCTCAGATTTAAGGTACGTGATCTCTGATGAACTCTGAAACAATTAATACTACATCTTCATCAGAAAAACCACAGAAATTAGGGTTAAACAGGTTTTCTTGTGGTTTTCTGTAATCTTTTTCCAGCTGTATGGTTTCTCTGTCTGTTCTCCCTATGTCTTCTCTCAGACTGCTTTTTTGAGTTTGAAATGAATTATCCATTCCAGACCTCCCCTATCTATCCCCACCCCAACATATGCACATTCCTCCTCTTGCACAGTTCCTGACCTATAGTCCTTCATATAAGCAAGGAAAAAATAGAAAGATAACAACACTTCCATGGATTCGCATAGCTCACATGTGTCTGGTCTTCTGAGGAGAAATCGCTCCACTCAATAAATCCCATGATCCAGCCACAGAAATCTTTGCCATTTCAAAGAATAATTTTCATGATTCTGTGCTTTTGCTTAACCTCAGTTGTTCAAAATTCTACTCATCTTTCATAGGACTTTCATCAAATGTCGCCTTATTTGTGATGTCATTCTGATGTCAGAATGGGATTTTTCCTTTGGGTTCCTTTTGCATTTTGTTTATGCCCCTATTGTAATATTCCTTCAAATCCCAATTCAAAATCCTGGGTGTGCAAGCAATGTGATTTTATTTTTCTGTCACTAATTTGTATCTTTTATGGTTAAATCATAGATATTTCCCTCCTCCACTTCCAGGGATTTCATCTAAGTGTGGATGTGGTAGACACAGAATCAATGGCCCCAATTCTTCACCTTTCTCTTTACTGAATACCTTTGGACAAGGCTATCCTGAGCTCTTCACTCCAGATTCGGCCACGGGACTTAGTGGGATATTAGCAGGCATATATGTCAGTGGGATATTAGCAGGAGTAATGTGATTAGAGGTTTGAAACATATGCAGATTTGGATGTGCCGACCTTTGTACATTCACTGGCACCATACGAAAAACAAGCCTCAACTAGTCCACCAGTCCTAGAAAAAGGGTGAGAGACATGTCCAGCAGAATTTACCCCCATCACATCAGCCTAGATCAGCTAACTCCCAGCAAACCTGCAGACATGTTTGCTAAATAGTTCTTATTTTAAGACACTGAGTTTGGGATAGTTTGTTATGCAGCATTTTTCTAGCAAGAGTTAACATCTATTATGTAGATTTGGGGCAAGGTAATAGTATTTTAATAAGACTTTTATATTGTTTGATACATCTTTGTTCTCATCTTCTTTTTGGTCATCAATCCATTGAAATGGCTGTTACGTTTTTCTCATATTGACCAATAGGTCTTTAGTGCTCACTTCTCTCTTTCAGCAACTTCTGTTATTTTCCCATACCTCACTGGAGCATGGAACACTCAGGCTGTCCCGGACAGGTCTGTTATAGCTTAATTACCCTGCCCTATGTTAAGGTAGCTCTGAAGAACCTGTCAGCTCCCTGGGATTCACAGGAGAACTGAGACATAGTTTCCTCAATATTTAAGCTGATTACATATCTGAGGTTGTTTTCTCTCCCTTTCCTAAGACTCAGCCCAGGGCAGATCTGGGTAGAGGGTAACAAATAGGGCCCCTAATCAGAGAAACCACCGAAGTGTAGATTTTTGTCACTTCTTCAACTCTTTTCTGTCCCAACCCTCAAACCCTTTATCTTTTTTGGGGCAGGAAAACTAATTCTAACTGATTATGTATTATTTTGCATCTATTGTTTATAGATATGTATGTAAAATTTGGGCCTCAAGTCCTTCAGAGCTTTGACTTAGAAGTCTAGAATTTGGCCCTTTTTTTGATACAATTAATATGGTAAAGTCTTGTTGCCTGAATGGGGGTAGGTTATGGGGTAAAAGAGAATTCTTGAACAAAAACAAAACATATGTTAATATTGAAAAATAATTCTGTCACACATTCTATTGCCAACAAGAAGTAGAATCACTAATGACCTATGCCTTCAATTCAGCCCTCTGTCCTGAATTTACGACTTATGTATCCAAATGCTT
This sequence comes from Pongo pygmaeus, assembly GCF_028885625.2. Lineage (NCBI taxonomy): Eukaryota > Metazoa > Chordata > Mammalia > Primates > Hominidae > Pongo > Pongo pygmaeus. The sequence goes on along the minus strand of NC_072376.2, from coordinate 157,695,306 downwards.
ACTTGAGACCTCCTCTTGGATGTCCTGCAGAGATCTCAAGGTCAGTATGTCTAAAATGGAACACATCCTTTTGCCTTGATTTAACCATTCTCCAGGATTCCCCATCGCAATAGCTGGCATTAGCATCCACCCAATTGTCTGGAAAGACCTCTGGGAAACCTCCCTGACTTGTACCTTTTCTTTATACCTTATATCCCATCATCAATGTACATCCTACATTTCTTTCTCTCTATTCCCTCTGTCCAGGCTAATGAAATCCACCATCATCTCCTACTTGGGGTACTGTGACAGTCTCTTAAACAGTCTCTCCAATTCCAGTCTTTCTTCCCTGTAATCAATTCTCCATGCTGTAGCCATCTTCTAACAATAAAACCAGGTCATGTCAGGTCTGTACTATAAGTCTATCTATAACTTTCCACTGCATTTAAGATAGAATTTGAAACTCTTGATATGGCATATAAGGCCCTGTCTGACCTAGACCTTGCCTATGTCTTCAGCCTCATTTCTTGCCACTCCTACCCTAGGTCTTTTTGCTTGCATCAGACTCCCTTCTATATCTTGAATGAGCTATGCCCTTTTCATGTGTCTAGGTTTCTGCTCAAATCCTTTCTTTCCTAAAAGAGTCTTCTTCTCCACTCCATCTGTTCCCTGCTGCTGACACCACACCTACTTTTTCCTGGGTAATTCCCATAGTTCAATTTAAATTGTATGTCCTTTAGGATGCCTGTCCTGACTTTATCTGTCTTCTGTGATATACTTGCATATCATCCTGCTAATTTCCAAAACTCTCATCAAATTTCTAATTTTCTTTTCATTTAAATAAACTTTTAATTGAAGTATAGCATCACACAAAAATGTGAACAAATCATGAATGTATATATATATATATAGAGAGAGAGAGAGAGAGAGATGAATTTTCACAGAATGTGCACAATACACGTTATCACCCGTTCAGATAAAAAAAATAATATTACCAGCACTCCAAAAACCCCTTTGTTACCTCTTCCAGTAATAAGCTCCTTCAAGGTAACCAATATCTTGACTTCAAGCACCACAGATTAGTTTGTATTTTCTTGAACTTCACATAAATGAAACCATACAGTCTATATTTCTTGGGGTCTTCTTTGGCTCAATATTATGTTTGTAACATTCATAGTGTGAATGGCAATGGTCTTTCTTTCCTGTTTCTTTGAATGAATATACTGTGATTTGTTTAATCAATTCTACTGTTCATTGTCATTTGTGTCATTTATAATTTCTGGCTATCATGACTGCTGCTGCTATAATGAACATTCTTTTATGCGCGTATCTGCTTTTTATTTCTGAAAGATTTATGTATTTCTATTAGGTGTATTTCTAGGAGTAAATTTGCAGGGTCATGTGTAGGCATATGTTCAGTGTTAGTAGATACTGTCAAGCAGTTTCCTAAATGGGTTCTAGTAATTTAAACTCCCACTAGCCCCATGAATATATATACCCACTATGTGCCCACAGAAATTAAAAATTAAAATAAAATAAATAAAAAATAAACTCCCACTGTCAATGTATGAAAATTTTAGTGACTTTGCATTCTTGTCAACATTTGGTATTGCCAATATTTTATTTAGTCATTCTGATGTGTGTATAGTGGTATCTTCATTGTGTTTTTATAAATTGCATCTCCATAATGGTGACTAATGAGGATGAATATCTTTTTATTGGCCATTTATATATCGGCCATTTATATATCTTCTTTTGTAAAATTCCTGTTCAAGTCTTTGCTCACTTTGTTATTGGGCTGCCTCTCCCACCACACTCCATTGATATGTTAGAGGTTTGTTTTATATTCTTTTTGTAATATATTTTGTGTATTTGTCTGTTGTTGAATATGTGTGTATTGCAAATATCATCTCCTAGTCTTTGGCTTACCTTTCACAGAATCTTCTGAGAACAGAAGTTCTTAATTTTAATAAAGTATAATTTGTCAATATTTTTCTTTATGGATTTTCTGTCTTATTTAAGAAATTGTTATCTACCCCCAAATCATGACTTTATTCTCTTGGTTTTTTTTTCCTAGAAGCTTATTGTTTTATACTATTCATGTAAAAGTGATTTTTGTGTATGGTATAAAATAAGTACATCAAGATATATATCTTTAATATCCAATTTATTGAAAAGACCATCCTTAGCATGTGTTAATTTTATCATAAATCAAGTATATATTTGTTTTTTTAACTTTAAACAAATTTTTGTTACACAAAGATTGTCACATAATTGGATATTTCTCTACTTTGTACACAATTATTCTCATTCTCCACAGAAAGGCTGCTTAACTTCTCATCTGGTGGTGGCAAGCACTAAAATCCTGATTTCAACAGAATAGTAGTAAAAATGCCTCAATGATTTAAGTTGAAAGCAGTACATGGGTACATGGCTCTTTTATCCAGTATCAGGAATGTACAAATGACTTTTTATTCAAAAATACAAAATAAAATATCTGTAGGCATGGACAATGACAGCAGTAAACCACTACATATTTTGTCAACTGAAACCAGTAACTGATGGTTTTAGTGATTTCTTTAACATCAGCCAGCCTTTTCTTCATTTTCTCCAACTGACTTCTCTGAAGTTTTTGGTAAGGAACACTGCCTTGGGTTTCCCGTCGCAGTTCATTAATAAAGGTAAAGCACTGTTCTAGGAGTTAGAACATACCACCTCCCATTCCATCCATTGCACCCATTCCAGGATCCTTCTCTTCTTTAGGAATTTCTGTGACTACAACTTCTGCTGTAGTTAAGAGAGAGGCCACACCAGAAGCATCCAATAAAGCAGTTCTCACAACCTTTGTTGCATCAATAATTCTTTTTTCCACCATATTCACAAAATCTCTGACCATAGCATCATAACCAAGTTCTGAGGAACTTTGCATAATTTTCTCAACTATCAAAGATACTTCAACACCTGCATTCTTAGCAATGGTCATTGCTGGAAATTTGAATGTTCTTTTAATAATTTATTTACCAATGTTTTGATCTTCATTAACTGGAATCAATGAGTCTAAGGCTGGAATGCACCGAACCAGGGCACGACCCCCTCTCAAAACAATGCCTTCTTCAACAGCAGCTCTTGTAGCATTAAGGGCATCTGTAACTCTGTCTTTCTTTTCATTCACTTCAGCATCACTTGTCCCACCAACCTTCAGCATAACTACTCCATCTGAAAGTTTTGCCTGTGTTCATTCAGTTTTTCCTTTTCATATTCACTAGTTGTGACATCTAACTGCTCAATAGTTTCTTGAACACAATTTTCAATTTGAGCCTTGTCACCTTTTCCTTTTAAAAGCATGGCATCCTCTTTGGTCACAATGACCTTTCCAACTTTTCCTAAGTCATGAGGCTGAACGTCCAGATTTAGGGTCAACCCCTCTTCTGCAAACACTGCACCACTAGTAACAATAGCCATATCTTTAAGCTGGTTGTTTCTATTGTCACCAAACCCTGGATCCTTGACTGCCACAACCTGAAGACCAACCTTTAGCCTATTCAAGACGAGTGTACTTAGAGCTTCTCCATTAACGTCTTCAGCAATTATGACCAAGGCTTACAGTAAGCATTGGCAATTTCAAGAGCAGGTACAATGGACTGGACACTAGAAATTTTCTTCTCACTCAGCAGAACATAGGCATCCTGGAATTCACATTTCTGACCTTTTGATGTATTAATTAAGTATGGAGAAATATAGCCTCAATCAAACTTCATGCCTTCAATAATTTCCAATTCATCATTCAGTACTTTTCCCATTATTTACTGTGATGATACCTTTGCTTCCAACCTTTTTCTTTGCATCAGAGATGATATTGCCAATTTCTTTGTCTCCATTTGCAGAAATTGTAGCAACCCGTGCAGTTTCTTCAGGGGTGGTCACAAGTTTAGACTGCTTTTTTAGTTCAGCGATTATAGCACCAACAGCTAACATCACACCTCTCCTGATTTCCACCGGATTAGTACCTTTGCTAATCTTCTCAAAGCCTTCCTTGGCAATAGAGCGTGCCAGTGCAGTAACAGTGGTAGTGCCATCCACAGCCTCTTCATTTGTGTTATTGGCAACATCTTGAACAAGTTTAGCTCCAGTATTTTTATATTTATCCTTTAAGTCAATTGACTTTGCAACAGTCACACCATCTTTTGTTACTTTAGGACTTCCCCAGCTCTGTCTGCTCAATAATCACTGTTCTTCCCTTTGGCCCCATTGTAACGGCTACAGCATGGGCTAAAAGGTCTACACCTTGAAGCATTAAGGCTCAGGCATCTGCACCAAAATTATCTTTGGCATAAGCCTGAGTGAGATGAGGAGCCAGTACCCTGGACACCGGTCTTATCTGGCAAAAGACTGTGGGTAAACGAAGCATTTCTGCGGGGCGGTGGCAGTGTGTGCGCTTGGTGAGGCAGGTCGTTGGCAGTCAGTGAGGGAAGTATATATTTGTTTCTGAGCTATGTCTTTTGTTTCATTGTCCTATTCGCCTAATGACTAATTAAAAGTCCTTTCTTCTACTTTGAACTACATGTTTTATAAAGGCTGGAGTGGTGTGTATTTCTTATTAAATAATGTATTCTTATTTATTATAATAGTGCCTGACACCTTGGTTGGGACTTACTACAGTTTTGATGAACATTGAATTAATAGCCATCCTTCATAAGCAGCTTAAATGATCAAATATTGAATAGAAGTGCTGAAAGTGGGCAACTTTGTCTTTTTCGGATCTTACTGGAAAAGCTTTCAGCTTTTCACCATTGAGGGTGATGTTAGCTGTGGGCTTATCCTATATGTCTTTTATTATATTGAGGTACCTTCCTTCTATACATAACTTATTGACAATTTTTAACATAAAAGGATTATGAATTTTGTCAAATGCTTTTTCTGCATGTACTGAGATGATAATATAATTTTTGTATTTTATTCTGTTAATGTGGTGTATCACATTTATTGAGTTGAGTATGTTGAATAATCCTTGCTAGGATAGGGATAAATCCTACTTGATCAAGAAATATTATTTTTTAAATGTGCTATTGAACTTGGTTTGTTAGTATTCTTTTGAGGATTTTTGCTTCCGTGTTTATCAGGGATATTGGTCTGTAATTTTCTTTTCTTGCAATGTCTTTTCTGGCTTTGGCATCAGGGCGAAGTTGGTCTAATAAAATGTGTTTGGAAGTGTTCCCTCCTTTTCAAGTTTTAAAAGGAGTTTAAGAAGAAATTGTATTAGTTTTTCTTTAAATGTTTGGAAGAATTTGCCATGAGGCTATCTGGTTCTGGGCTTTTCTTTGATGAGTTAGTGATTCAAGCTTTCTACTTGTTATTGGTCTATTGAGATTTTCTATATCTTTATGATTCAGTCTTGGTAGGTTGTATGTTTCTAGGAGTTTATCCGTTTCTTCTAGGTTAGCTAATTTGTTGACACAGAATTATTCATAATAGTTTCTTATGATCCTTTGTATTTCTGTGGTATGAGTTGTAATGTCACCTCTTTCATTTCTGATTTTAATTATTTGAGTCTCTTTCTTAGTATAACTAAGTTTTTAAAAAATCTTGTAGTTTTATAGATTCTTTTTTAGTCTTTATTTCATTTATTTCTGTTCTGACTTTTATTATTTCCTTTCTTCTGCTGACTTTGTGCTTAGTTTTTTTTTTCCTAGTTCCATAACATATAATGTGAGGTTGTTTATTTGAGATCTTTCTTCTTTTTTGATGTAAGTGCTTTTTGCTATAAACTTACCTTTTAAAACTGCTTTGGCTGCATCCCAGAAGTTTTGGGATGTTGTGTTTTTATTTTTGTTTGTGTGAGGATATTCTGAAATTTACCTTTTAATTTCTCATTTGACCCGTTGGTTGTTCCTGATCATGTTTTTAAATTTCTACATATTTTTAAATTTTTGAGATTGTTTATGCTATTGATCTCTAGTTTTATACCATTGTGGTGAAAGAAGATACTTTATATGATTTAAATCTTATTACATTTGTTAAGATTTGTTTTATGACCTAACAAATTATCCTGAAGAATATTTTATGTGCATGTGAGAAGAATGTGCATTATGTTGCTTTTGGATGGAATGTTCTATATATGTCTGTTAGGTTAATTTGGTTTAATGTGTAGTTCAAGTCCAAAGTTTTCTTATTGATTATCTGTCTGAATGATCTGTCTATAGTGAAAGTAAAGTATTGAGGTACCCTACTATTATTGTATTGTAGTCTCTCTCTCCCCTCAGATCATTTAATATTTGCTTTATATATGTAGGTGCTCTGATATTGGGTGTATATATTTATAATTCTTATGTCATTTTGATGAACCGACCCCTTTATCATTATATAATAACCTTCTTTGCCTCTTTTTATCGTTTTTGACTTGATAATATTTTGTCTAAGTATAGCTACTCCTGATCTCTTTTGGTTTCCATTTAGTGGAATATCCTTTTCCATCTCTTCACTTTTAGTCTATTTGTGTCCATAAAGGTGGAGTGAGTTTCTTGTAGGCAGCATATTGTTGGGCCTTGGTCTCTAAAAAATCTATTCAGCCACTCTAAAGCTTCTGATTGAAGAATATAATCCATTTACATTTAAAGTAATTATTTATAGGTAAGGATATACTATATACTACTGCCACTTTGTTATTCTTTTTCTGGTTGTTTTATAGATCTTTTGTTCATTTTTTCCTTTCTTACTGTTTTTGTTCATGGTTTGATTGTGTTGATCTTCTATGGTGGTGTGTTTTGAATACCTATTGTTATATTTTTTGTATCTACTATAGGTTTTTGCTTTGTGGTTACCACTAGGCTTGCATGAAACATCTTATAGTTATAGCAGACTATTTTAAGCTGATAACCACTTAACTTTGCTTACAAAAACTCTACATTTTTACTTCCCCCACTTATATTTAATATTTTTCATGTCATAATTTACATCTTTTTGTAACCTGTATCTCTCTACAAATGATTGTAGCTATAGTTATTTATTTATTTTTTAATTATACTTTAAGTTCTAGAGTACATGTGCACAACTTGCAGGTTTGTTACCTAGGTATACATGTGCCATATTGGTTTGCTGCACCCCTTAAGTCGTCATTTACATTAGGTATTTTTCCTAATGTACCCCTACCCCTATCCCCCATCCCACAACAGGCCCCCATGTGTGATGTTCCCTACCCTGTGTCCAAGTATTCTCATTGTTCAGTTCCCACCTATGAGTGAAAACATGTGGTGTTTGGTTGTCTGTCCTTGTGATAGTTTGCTCAGAATGATGGTTTCCAGCTTCATCCATGTCCCTGCAAAGGACATGAACTCATCCTTTTTTATGGCTGCATAGTATTCCATGGTGTATATGTGCCACATTTTCTTTTTTTTTATTATACTTTAAGTTTTAGGGTACATGTGCACAACGTGCAGGTTAGTTACATATGTATACATGTGCCATGTTGGTGTGCTGTACCCATTAACTCATCATTTAATATTAGGTATATCTCCTAATGCCACCATTTTCTTAATGCAGTCTATCATTGACGGACATTTGGGCTGGTTCCAAGTTTTTGCTGTTGTGAATAGTGCCACAATAAACATACGTGTGCATGTGTCTTTATAGTAGAATGATTTATAATCCTTTGAGTATATACTCAGTAATGGGATTGCTGGGTCAAATGGTATTTCTGGTTCCAGATCCTTGAAGAATTGCCACACTGTCCTCCACAATGGTTGAACTAGTTTACACTTCCACCAACAATGTAAAAGTGTTCCTATTTCTCCACGTCCTCTCCAGCATCTGTTTCCTGACATTTTAATGATCACCATTCTAACTGGTGTGAGATGGTATCTCACTGTGGTTTTGATTTGCATTTCTCTGATGGCCAGTGATGATGAGCATTTTTTCATGTGTCTGTTGGCTGCATAAATGTCTTCTTTTGAGAAGTGTCTGTTCATATCATTTGCCCACTTTTTGATGGGGTTGTTTTTTTTTCTTGTAAATTTGTTTAAGTTCTTTGTAGATTCTGGATATTAGCCCTTTGTCAGATGGGTAGATTGCAAAAATTTTCTCCCATTCTGTAGGTTGCCTGTTCACTCTGATGGTAGTTTCTTTTGCTGTGCAGAAGCTCCTCAGTTTAATTAGATCCCGTTTGTCTATTTTTGGCTTTTATTGCCATTGCTTTTGGTGTTTCATTCATCAAGTCTTTGCCCATGCAAAGACTTGTTATTGTCCTGAATGGTATTGCCTAAGTTTTCTTCTAGGGATTTTATGGTTTTAGGTCTAACATTTAAGTCTTTATTCCATTTTGAATTAATTTTTACATAAGGTGTAAGGAAGGGATCTAGTTTCAGCTTTCTACATATGGCTAGCCAGTTTTCCCAGCACCATTTATTAAATAGGGAATCCTTTCCCCATTTCTTGTTTTTGCCAGGTTTGTCAAAGATCAGATGGCTGTAGATGTGTGGTGTTATTTCTGAGGCCTCTGTTCTGTTACATTGGTCTGTATATCTGTTTTTGTATCAGTACCATGCTGTTTTGGCTACTGTTGCCTTGTAGTATAGTTTGAAGTCAGATAGCATGATGCCTCCAGCTTTGTTCTTTTGGCTTAGGATTGTCTTGGCAATGCAGGCTCTTTTTTGGTTCCATATGAACTTTAAAGTAGTTTTTTCCAATTCTGCGAAGAAAGTCGTTGGTAGCTTGATGGAAATGGCATTGAATCTGTAAATTACCTTGGGTTGTATGGCCATTTTCACGATATTGATTCTTCCTATGCATGAGCATGGAATGTTTTTCCATTTGTTTGTGTCCTCTTTTATTTCGTTGAGCGGTGGTTTGTAGTTCTCCTTGAAGAGGTCCTTCACATCCCTTGTAAGTTGGATTCCTAGGTATTTTATTCTTTTTGTAGCAATTGTGAATGGGAGTTCCCTCATGATTTGGCTCTCTGTTTGTCTGTTATTGGTGTATAGGAATGCTTGTGATTTTTGCACATTGATTTTGTATCCTGAGACTTTGCTGAAGTTGCTTATCGGCTTAAGGAAATTTTGGGCTGAAATGATGGAGTTTTCTAAATATACAATCGTGTCATCTGCAAACAGGGACAATTTGACTTCCTCTTTTCCTAATTGAATACCCTTTATTTCTTTCTCTTGCCTGATTGCCGTGGCCAGAGCTTTCAACACTATGTTGAATAGGAGTGGTGAGAGAAGGCATCCTGTCTTGTGCCAGTTTTCAAAGGGAATGTTTCCAGTTTTTGCCCATTTAGTATGATATTGGCTGTGAGTTTGTCATAAATAGCTCTTATTGTTTTGAGATACCTTCCATCAGTACCTAGTTTATTGAGAGTTTTCAGCATGAAGGTCTGTTGAATTTTGTCAAAGGCCTTTTCTGCATCTATTGAGATAATCACGTGGTTTTTGTCTTTAGTTCTGTTTATGTGATCGATTACGTTTATTGATTTGCGTATGTGGATCTGGTCTTGCATCCCAGGGATGAGGCCGACTTGATCATGGTGGATAAGGTTTTTGATGTGCTGCAGGATTTGGTTTGCCAGTATTTTATTGAGGATTTTTCATTGATGTTCATCAGGGATATTGGTCTAAAATTCTCTTTTCTTGTTGTGTCTCTGCCAGGCTTTGGTATCAGGATGATTCTGGCCTCATAGAATGAGTTAGGGAGGATTCCCTCTTTTTCTATTGATTGGAATAGTTTCAGAAGGAATGGTACCAGCAGCTCCTCTTTGTACCTCTGGTAGAATTCGGCTGTGAATCTGTCTGGTCCTGGACTTTTTTTGGTTGGTAGGCTATTAATTATTGCTTCAATTTCAGAGCCTGTTATTGGTCTATTCAAAAATTCAACTTCTTCTTTGTTTAGTTTTGGGAGGGTGCATGTGTCCAGGAATTTATCCATTTCTTCTAGATTTTCTAGTTTATTTGCATAGAGGAGTTTATAGTATTCTCTGATGATAGTTTGTATTTCTGTGGGATCAGTGGTGATATCATCCTCTTCATCACATTTTGTTGCGTCTATTTGATTCTTCTCTCTTTTCTTCTTTATTAGTCTGCTAGCAGTCTTTCAATTTTGTTGATCTTTTCACAAAACCAGCCCCTGGATTCATTGATTTTTTTGAAGGTTTTTTTGTGTCTCTATCTCCTTCAGTTCTGCTCTGATCATAGTTATTTCTTGCCTTTTGGTAGCTTTTGAATTTGTTTGCTCTTGCTTCTCTAGTTCTTTTAATTGTGATGTTAGGGTGTTGATTTTAGATCTTTCCTGCTTTCTCTTGTGGGCATTTAGTGCTCTAAATTTCTCTCTACACATTAATTTAAATGTGTCCCAGAGATTCTGGTACGTTGTGTCTTTGTTGTCATTGGTTTCAAAGAACATTTTTATTTCTGCCTTCATTTCATTATTTACCCAGTAGTCATTCAGGAGCAGGTTGCTCAGTTTCCATGTAGTTGTGTGGTTTTGAGTGAGTTTCTTAATCCTGAGTTCTAGTTTGATTGCACTGTGGTCTGAGAGACAGTTTGTTGTGATTTCTGTTCTTTTACATTTGCTGAGGAGTGCTTTACTTCCAATTATGTGGTCTATTTTGGAATAAGTGCATGTGGTGCTGAGAAGAATGTATATTCTGTTGATTTGAGGTGGAGAGTTCTGTAGATGTCTATCAGGTCTGCTTCGTGCAGAGCTGAGTTCAAGTCCTGGATATCCTTGTTAATCTTCTGTCTCATAGATTTGTCTAATATTGACAGTGGGGTGTTAAAGTCTCCCATTATTATTGTGTGGGAGTCTAAGTCTCTTTGTAGGTCTCTGAGGCTCTTCTTGTTGAATTGATCCCTTTACCATTATGTAATGGCCTTCTTTGTCGCTCTTGATCTTTGTTGGTTTAAAGTCTGTTTTATCAGAGACTAGAATTGCAACCCCTGCTTTTTTTTTTGTTTTCCATCTGCTTGGTAGATCTTCCTCCATCCCTTTATTTTGAGCGTATGTGTGTCTCTGCACGTGAGATGGGTCTCCTGAACACAGCATGCTGATGGGTCTTGATTCTTTATACAATTTGCCAGTCTGTGTCTTTTAATTGGAGCATTTAGGCCATTTACATTTAAGGTTAATATTGTTATGTGTGAATTGATCCTGTCATTATGATGTTAGCTGGTTCTTTTGCCCGTTAGTTGATGAAGTTTCTTCCTAGCATCGATGGTCTTTACAATTTGGCATGTTTTTGCAATGGCTGGTACCGGTTGTTCCTTTCCGTGTTTAGTGCTTACTTCAGGAGCTCCTGTAAGGCAGGCTTGGTCGTAACAGAATCTCTCAGCATTTGCTTGTCTGTAAAGGATTTTATTTCTCCTTCACTTATGAAGCTTAGTTTTGCTGGACATGAAATTCTGGGTCGAAAATTCTTTTCTTTAAGAATGTTGAATATTGGCCCCCACTCTCTTCTGGCTTGTAGAGTTTCTGCTGAGAGATCCTCTGTTAGTCTGATGGGCTTCCCTTTGTGGGTAACCCAACTTTTCTCTCTGGCTGCCATTAACATTTTTTCCTTATTTCAGCCTTGGAGAATCTGACAATTATGTGTCTTGGGGTTGCTCTTCTTGAGGAATATCTTTGTGGTGTTCTCTGTATCTCCTGAATTTGGAGGTTGGCCTACCGTGCTAGACTGGGGAAGTTCTCCTGGATAATATCCTGAAGAGTGTTTTCCAACTTGGTTCCATTCTCCCTGTCACTTTCAGGTACACAAATCAGATGTATATTTGGCCTTTTCACATAGTCCCATATTTCTTGGAGGCTTTGTTTCTTTCTTTTTACTCTTTTTTCTCTAATCTTGTTTTCTTGCTTTATTTCATTAATTTGATCTTCAATCACTGGTACCCTTTTTTTCCACTTGATCTAATCAGCTATTGAAGGTTGTGCATGTGTCACGAAGTTCTCGTGTCATGGTTTTCAGCTCCATCAGGTCATTTAAGGTCTTCTCTACACTGTTTATTCTAGTTGACCATTCATCCAAACCTTTTTTCAAGGTTTTTAGCTTTCTTGCAATGGGTTCGAAGACCCTCCTTTAGCTTGGAGAAGTTTGTTATTACTGAGCTTCTGAAGTCTACTTCTGTCAGCTTGTCAAAGTCATTCTTCATCCATCTTTGTTCCATTGCTGGCGAAGAGCTGTGATCCTTTGGAAGAGAAGAAGCACTCTGGTTTTTAGAATTTTCAGCTTTTCTGCTCTGGTTTCTCCCCATCTTTGTGGTTTTATCTACCTTTGGTCTTTGATCCTGGTGACCTACAGATGGGGTTTTGGTGTGGATGTCCTTTTTGTTGATGTTGATGCTATTCTTTTGTGTTTGTTAGTTTTCCTTCTAAGAGTCAGGTCCCTTAGCTGCAGGTCTGTTGGAGTTTGCTAGAGGTCCACTCCAGACCCTGTTTGCCTGGGTATCACCAGCAGAGGCTGCAGAACAGCAAATATTGCAGAACAGCAAATATTGCTGCCTGATCCTTCCTCTGGAAGCTTCGTCCCAGAGGGGTACCCACCTGTATGAGGTGTCAGTCGGCCTCTACTGGGTGGGGTCTCCCAGTTAGGCTACACAGGAGGCAGGGACCCACTTAAGGAGGCAGTCTTTTCATTCTCAGAGCTCAAACACCATGTTAGGAGAACCACTGCTCTCTTCAGAGCTGTCAGACAGGGATGTTTAAGTCTGCAGAAGTTTCTGCTGCCTTTTGTTCAGCTATGCCCTGCCCCCTGAGGTGGGGTTTACAGAGGCAGCAGGCCTTGCAGAGCTGCAGTGGTCTCCACCCAGTTCGAGCTTCCTGGCTGCTTTGTTTACCTACTCAAGCCTCAGCAATGGTGAATGCCCTTCCCCCTGCCAGGCTGCTGTCTTACAGGTCATTCTCAGACTGCTGCACTAGCAGTGAGCAAGGCTCCATGGGCATGGGACCCACCGAGCCAAGTGCAGCATATAATCTCCTGGTGTGCCATTTGCTAAGACCATTGGAAAAGTGCAGTATTTGGGTGGGAGTGTCCCGACTTTCCAGGTACAGTCTGTCACAGCTTCCCTTGGCTAGGAAAGGGAAATCCCCTGACCCCTTGCACTTTCTGGGTGAGGTGATGCCCCACCCTGCTTTGGCTCACCCTCCTTGGGCTGCACCCACTGTCCAACCAGTCACAGTGAGATGAACCAGGTACCTCAGTTGGAAATGCAGAAATCACCATCTTCTGCATCGATCACGCTGGGAGCTGCAGACTGGAGCTGTTCCTATTCGGCCATATTGGAATGGACCTCTCTAGCTATAGTTAACTTTTTAACAGTTTTGTGGGAAAAGCTTCTTGAAACTGATCTTAGCAATAGCTTTCTGAATATGACCCCAAAAGCACAGGACACAAAAGCAAAAATAGAAGAATGGAATTCCATCATACTAAAAAAGTTTTGCACAGCACAACAAACAGACAAATAGACATGCATATGCACACACACACACACATCAAACAAGAGTGAAGCTACAATCTACAAAATGAAAGAAAATATTTAAAAACTGTACATCTGAAAAAGGGTTAATATTCAAAATATATGAGGATCTTAAAGAATGCAATAGCAAGAAAGCAAATAATCCAATTTAAAATGGGTGTAGAGCCTGAATAGACATTTCTCAAAAGAAGACATACAAATGGACAACAAATATAAAAAAAATGCTCATCAGCAGGGAAATGCAAATTGAAACCACAATGAGATATCACCTCAGACATCTTAGGATGGCTATTGTCAAAAAGGCTAGACAACAAGTGGTAATGTAGAGAAAAGGGAATCTGTGTGCACTGAGGGTAGGAATATAAATTATTGGAGCCACAATGGAAAACAGTATGGCGGTTCCTCAAAAAATTTAAAATAGGGCTATCATAAAATCCAGCAATCTTACTTCTGGGTGTGTATCCAAAGGAAATAAAATCAGTATGTTGAAGAGATAACCACAGTCTCATGTTCATTGCAGCATTATTCACAATAGCCATGATATAGAATCAACAGATTAATTGATAAAGAAAATGCAGTATATATACAAAATGAAATACTATTCAGTCTCAAAAAAGAAGGAAATTCTGTCATTTGCAGCAACACAAATGAACCTGAAGGACATTAGGTTAAGTGAAGTCAGCCAGGCATGAAGGAACAAATGATACATTATCTCATTTATAGGTGGAATCTAAAAAGGTCAAACTCATGGAAGCAGAGAGTAGAATGGTGGTTACTGGGCTGGGTGGGAGGGGGGATAGGGAGATATGGTTAAATTTTAAAAGTTTTAGTTTTATAGGATAAACTCTGGAGATCTATTGTATAGCATGATAAGTATAGTTAATAATAATGTATAATATACTGGAAAATTGCTAAGAGAGTAGATCTTAAATGTTCTTCACCCACACATAACTGTGAGTTGATGAATATATTAGCTTGATTGTGGTAATCATTTCTCAATGCATACATATATCAAAACATCAATTTACTTTATAATAGACACAATTTTTATTTGTCAGTTATATCGCAATAAATCTGGAAAAGTGATAGAATATATTCACAAATTGATAATTATCTCTGAAGTGATATATAAATGCTAGTTACAATAACCTCTTCTGTGTTTTAGGTTTATTCATAAAAATAGTGCTCTCTTTTAAAATGCTCCTCTAAGAAACATGCATAAAACTCTCATTATTTGCACATGACTTTGTGTACTTAGATTAAATCATCCACTTTTGGGGCTATCAAGCTAAGAGTTTGTTATTGATGCTGCTGACACTGTCATTGATACTGTTGATACTGTCATTAATACTACTGACACTGATTATTATTAATATAATTGATATTACTGGTCCAGTAGAATCAATAACACACTTTTAGCTTGATAACTGTATTATATGAATATATTCTACTTTTTAAAAATTAAGACATTACAGATAAAACTAAAGTTTTCTTTGATCAACACTCAAATTCAGGTCTTTTTCCTTCTCCTAATGACTATTATTGTATTTGGCATGAATATTTTCATATTTTGAAAAATATTTTTCATAGATATATATGCCCTTGTGAAATTCACAATGTTATTTTTATGTTTGCCTTTGTTTTTCTTATAAATGGTTTCATATTATATGTATCTTTGTATAACTTGCTAATTTTGCCTAACAATATTTTGAGATCCATCTATTTTAATACATAAAGTTCATACTTATTTAATTGGGTCTATAATATTTCATTTTATAAATATTTGATGTTTTGCCAGTCATGGTGGCTCACACCTATAAGCCCAACACTTTGGGAGGCTGAGATGGGAAGATCACTCAGAGTTCAAGACCAGCCTGGGAAACATAGCAAGACCCTGTCTCTACAAAAACTAAAAAAAAAATTAGCCAGCTATGGTGGTGTGCACCTGTAGTCCCTGCTACAAATGCAAGAGGGAGACTGATGCAAGAGGATTGCTTGAGCCCACGAGTTCAAGGTTGCAGTGAGCTATGATTATACTACTGTACTCCAGCCTAGGTGACAGAGAGACCCTGTCTGTAGAGAAAAAATAATGTTTTTTTTTATTGTATCATGTTATAATGTAGGGGCCAAATGTTCAGACCATCTAGGTTCAAATAGAAGCTCTATCACTTTGTGTGGCCTTGGGAAAGCTACTTAACCAAGGTGTGCTTCAGTTTTTCATCTATAAGATAGAGATAATAGTGTCTAGCTCATGTTATTATTTTGCTGTAAGAAGTCAATAGTTTTTTTTTTTGAAATGAAGTTTCACTCTTGTTGCCCAGGCTGGAGTGCAATGGCGTGATCTTAGTTCACTGAAACATCTGCCTCCTGGGTTCAAGTGATTCTCCTGCCTCAGCCTCCCAAGTAGCTGGGATTACAGGAATGCAGCACCACTCCTGGCAAGTTTTGTATTTTTAGTAGAGATGGGGTTTTACCATATTGGTCAGGTTGGTCTTGAACTCCTGACCTCAAGCAATCCACCCACCTCGGCTTTCCAAAATGCAGGGATTACAGGCGTGAGCCACTGTGCCTGTTTAAAGTCAATGATCTTTTAATTAAATCTCAGTAAAAATTTCTTTCATATTTACCTGCATATTTACCATTTCTGATGCTAATTACTCCGTTGGGTAGTTCCAAATTTTTATTAGGTACCACTTTCTTTCTGTTTGAAGAACGTCTTTTCTTCTAGTGCAGTTCTGCTGGTGATATATTTCCTAAGCCGTTGTTTGCCTGAAAAGTTTCTATTTTGCCTTCATTTTGTAACATATTTTACTGGGTGTAGAATTTTAGATTGTTTTTTTTTCAGTTTTCTAGTTTGTATAGTTTCTGACAAAAAGTGCCTTATCAGAAATGATACAACCTCTATCATTGTACTTTTGTATGTAATATGTCTCTTTTTATGGCTTTAAGATTTTGTCACTGTTTTCGAACATTGTTATAATGTGCTTTGGTAGGAATAATCTTTGTGTTATTTTGCTTGAGGTTTGTTAAACTTCTTGGACTTTCGTGTTTATAATTTTGATCAAATTTGGAAAGTTTTCATCCAGTAGTTATTCAAATATTTTTTCTGTATTTCCATGCCCTTACATTCCCTCCTACTGAGAGTATGATTATGTGTATGCTAGTGTGCTTGATAATGTCCCACCGGTCACTAGGGCCTTATTCATTGTTTCAAAAATTATCTCTTTTGTGTATTATTTTGGATAGTTTCTCTTGCTATAGCTTTGTGTTCACTAATCTTTTCTTCTGTTAATCCTATCCTGTGTATTTTTTTTTCATCTCTGAAAGTTCCACTTGTATCATTTTTATCTCTCATTCTCATTGTGTTGATATTTTTCTTTAAAATTTTCAGTATAATATTAATACACTTTGATTTAAAGTCTTTGACAATTTCATCATCTGCATCATTTGTTTTTCTATCTATTGATTTTTCTTTTGCTTATATGTAACATTTTTCTGTTTGTTTTGTAGTGTGCTCAGGTTGCTATAACAAAATACCTCATAGACTGGGTGGCTTAAATAACAAACATTTATTGCTGTAAAGTTCAGGATTAAGGTGCATGGTGTCTTTCTGGTTTACAGATGGCTGCCTTCTTGCTGTATCTTCACATGGTGGAGAGAGTGAGTGAGCACTGGTCTGTTTCTCTTCTTACAAGGACACTGATCTCATCATGAAGACTCTACTCTCATGACCTCTTCTAAACCTAATTACCTCCCAAAGACCCCATCTCCTAATACCATCACATAAGTGGGTTTCAACATGTGAATTTGGGGGAGGCATAAACTTTCAGTTCCTAACAGCTTCTTTGCATGTTTTCTCATTTTTAAATTAGATTCCACACAGTAAATTTTATATTGTTGAGTACCTGATTTCATTTTATTCCTTTAAAGAGTGTTGTAGTTTGTTTTGCCAAGCCCTTCTGGTTCTTTTAAATTTTGCTCAAGTGGATTTAGAGCAGTCTTTAGTCCTAGGTTAGCCCCACTACTGACGTCTAACCTTTCCGAGGTCTCTTCCAAATGTTCTACATATTATGAAGTTTCTGTACTCTGATTTGTGAACTATTCCTAGACTCATTCTGGGAATAGTTCAGCCTACTGATTTCCTGCTTTCAGTCTCAAGGAGTTTTATTTCATGGATGTGTAAGTTAGTATACTCTTCCAAACACTCCAGAAGATTCCTTTGTAGAATGTAGAGCTGTTGTTTTACAGTTTCCCCATCTCTGGAATTCTGCTACATAAATTCTAGTCATTTTCACCTCCCTGAATTCCAATCTCTTCTCACCTCAGGAGAAAATAAAGAGAATGTATAATCCCCTTCTTGAGCTGTGTAAAACTACCACCTGGCAGAAAGCCAGAAAAATTATAGGTTTCATCTTCTTTGCTTCCTGCTTCTCAAGTGTCACAAGACTATGTTGCCTATTGTTGAATATCTTAGAAGCATTGTTTCATATTTTGTTCAGTTTTGTGGTTATTTACAGTGGGAGGGTAATTCTCATAACCTTTTTATGATATTTTTGTTTTCTATTACCATACTTTTTATTCATACATGTTTTAGTCTTCCCTTCTTTTTCAGCAATAAAATTTTCTTTGTTCCATATTTTTATTATATTTGTTTGAAATATATCCTATTCTTCTAGTGATTGCCCTTGAATTTAATTCTTTCAAGAAGGATCTATGGATTAGGTTTACTGTACACACTACACAGGCTGTGCACTGCACCACTCCAGGGAAAACCATGTACATGTACTTGGAGTTGTGCAACATTAGAGCTGGTATACATTAGGATTTTTATATATCTGATTATATTTTTACATTTTTCTTACTGTTGAATGATAGTTTGTCTGGATAGACAACTTTATGTTTCAAGTTATTTCCATTTAAATCTTTAAAGATATCACTCCATTCATTGTATAGTTACCAATATTACTTTTGGGATATCTAACGTAAATTTGATTCTCCTTCCTTACCAGGTCATCTGTCTTTCTGGTAGCTTTTAAGATTTACTATTTATTTTTGATGTTCTAAAATTTTGGTGCCAGGACTCAAAGTATAGCTTTTAAAAGCATTTTTTCCTGTTTAGCAATATGATGGCTTTTTCTATTTGAAGACTCATGCTAACCTTAAGTTCTGGGAATTTTTTTTTTGCTGTTGTTACTTAAGTTCTTGCTTCTCATACAGTTTCTATAGACTTTTGATTGTACTACTAATGTTAATACTTCTGCATCTATTCTCCATGTCATTCAAATTTTGTATTCAAAATATATTTTTCCATTTGCTAGAATTCCTCTGTTATACTTTCTTTTTTTATTTTATTGTATTTTATTTATTTATTTATTTATTATTATTATACTTTAAGTTTTAGGGTACATGTGCCCAATGTGCAGGTTAGTTACATATGTATACATGTGCCATGTTGGTATGCTGTACCCATTAACTCGTCATTTAGCATTAGGTATATCTCCTAATGCTATCCCTCCCCCCTCCCCCCACCCCACAACAGTCCCCAGAGTGTGATGTTCCCCTTCCTGTGTCCATGTGTTCTCATTGTTCAATTCCCACCTATGAGTGAGAATATGCGGTGTTTGGTTTTTTGTTCTTGCGATAGTTTACTGAGAATGATGATTTCCAATTTCATCCATGTCCCTACAAAGGACATGAGCTCATCATTTTTTATGGCTGCATAGTATTCCATGGTGTATATGTGCCACATTTTCTTAATCCAGTCTATCATTGTTGGACATTTGGGTTGGTTCCAAGTCTTTGCTATTGTGAATAATGCCGTAATAAACATATGTGTGCATGTGTCTTTATAGCAGCATGATTTATAGTCCTTTGGGTATTTACCCAGTAATGGGATGGCTAGGTCAAATGGTATTTCTAGTTCTAGATCCCTGAGGAATCGCCACACTGACTTCCACAAGGGTTGAACTAGTTTACAGTCCCACCAACAGTGTCAAAGTGTTCCTATTTCTCCACATCCTCTCCAGCACCTGTTGTTTCCTGACTTTTTAATGATCGCCATTCTAACTGGTGTAAGATGGTATCTCATTGTGGTTTTGATTTGCATTTCTCTGATAGCCAGTGATGGTGAGCATTTTTTCGTGTGTTTTTTGGCTGCATAAATGTCTTCTTCTGAGAAGTGTCTGTTCATGTCCTTCGCCCACTTTTTGATGGGGTTATTTGTTTTTTTCTTGTAAATTTGTTTGAGTTCATTGTAGATTCTGGATATTAGCCCTCCTTAAGCTGATAAGCAACTTCAGCAAAGTCTCAGCATACAAAATCAATGTACAAAAATCACAAGCATTCTTATACACCAACAACAGACAAACAGAGAGCCAAATCATGAGTGAACTCCCATTCACAATTGCTTCAAAGAGAATAAAATACCTAGGAATCCAACTTACAAGGGATGTGAAGGACCTCTTCAAGGAGAACTACAAACCACTGCTCAAGGAAATAAAAGAGGATACAAACAAATGGAAGAACATTCCATGCTCATGAGTAGGAAGAATCAATATCATGAAAATGGCCATACTGCCCAAGGTAATTTACAGATTCAATGCCATCCTCATCAAGCTACCAATGACTTTCTTCACAGAATTGGAAAAAACTACTTTAAAGTTCATATGGAACCAAAAAAGAGCCCGCATTGCCAAGTCAATCCTAAGCCAAAAGAACAAAGCTGGAGGTGTCACACTACCTGACTTCAAACTATACTACAAGGCTACAGTAACCAAAACAGCATGGTACTGGTACCAAAACAGAGATATAGATCAATGGAACAGAACAGAGCCCTCAGAAATAATGCCACATATCTACAACTATCCGATCTTTGACAAACCTGAGAAAAACAAGTAATGGGGAAAGGATTCCCTATTTAATAAACGGTGCTGGGAAAACTGGCTAGCCATATGTAGAAAGCTGAAACTGGATCCCTTCCTTGCACCTTATACAAAAATCAATTCAAGATGGATTA
Organism: Pongo pygmaeus; assembly: GCF_028885625.2. Classification (NCBI taxonomy): domain Eukaryota; kingdom Metazoa; phylum Chordata; class Mammalia; order Primates; family Hominidae; genus Pongo; species Pongo pygmaeus. The sequence goes on along the minus strand of NC_072376.2, from coordinate 157,674,861 downwards.
AAGACTTACATATTAGACCTAAAACCATAAAAACCCTAGAAGAAAACCTAGGCATTACCATTCAGGACATAGGCATGGGCAAGGACTTCATGTCTAAAACACCAAAAGCAATGGCAACAAAAGCCAAAATAGACAAATGGGATCTAATTAAACTAAAGAGCTTCTGCACAGCAAAAGAAACTACCATCAGAGTGAACAGGCAACCTACAAAATGGGAGAAACTTTTCGCAGCCTACTCATCTGACAGTTATACTTTCTAATCTGATTGTTCTTTAACTTTGTCCTATTGGGAGTTATCCCTTCTATAGATTTTTTAGAAAATATATTTTATTTTGAAATAATTAAAGGTGTATAGTGTTTTGAAAATGGTTCCCACTCACTTTCACCAACTTTTCTTAATGTTAACATCTTACATAGTATAATACAATTATAAACTAAGAAATTAGCACTGGTACAAAATATAATACAATTATAAACTAATAAATTAGTGCTGGTACAACCCTATTAAACTAAAATACAGACTTTATTTGGTCCAAGATCTCACATTCCATTTAGTTGTCATGTCTCCTTATTGTCCTCCAAACTATGACCATTCTTCAGTCTTTCTTTGTCTCTTATGGCCTTGATATTTTAAAAATAGCATTGCTGGAGTATAATTAACATACAATAATTTAATGTTGTACCTATTTAAAATGGATAATTTGATACATTTTGGCAAATGTATATGCATCTGTGAAACTATCACCACAGTCAAGATAATGAACATATCTATTAAGAGAAATCTTGTGCCTTTTGGAATTTCTTCCTATTGTTCTCTCCACCTCATATCCCCTGGCAACCACTGATCTGCTTTTTGTCCATTTAAAAATGATTATGATTTTATTTTTTATTTGTTTTAGAGCTGAAGTCTCACGGTGTTGCTCAGGCTTGTCTTGACATCCTGGCCTCAAGTGATCCTTCTGCTTCAGCCCCCTGAGTAGCTTGGGGCTACTACATAAGCCACCATGCTGGTTGTCATTTTATATTTGCTTTACTTTTCTAGAAATTTATGTAAGTAGAATTATACAGCAAGTGCTTCTTTTTGTCTAGCTTCTTTCTCTCAGCATAATTATTTTGAGGTTCATTCATGTTGTAGTTTGTATCAATAGTTCATTCCTTTTTATTGCTGAATATCTTTTGTTGTACAGATACATCATAGTTTGTGTATATATTCACCTGTTGATGGACATTGGGGTTGGTCCTAGTTTTTGGTCGTTAAAAATAAAGTTGAGGCTGAGCCTCAACTCAGCTCACACCTGTAGTCCCAGCACTTTGGGAGGTGGAGGAAGGCAGATTGCTTGAGCCCAAGAGTTTGAGACCAGCCTGGGCATCATGGCAAAACCCTGGCTCTACAAAAAATACAAAAATTAGTCAGGCATGGTGGCTTTCATCTGTAGTCCCAGCTACTTGGGAGGCTGAAGCAGGGTGATCACCTGAGCCCAGGAGGCAGAGATTGCAGTGAGCCAAGATCACACCATTGCACTCCAGCCTGGACAACAGAGCGAGACTCTGTCTTAATAAATGAATAAATAAATAAGTTGCCATGGACATTCCTGCACAAGTCTTTCTATGGACATATACTTTCCTTTCTCTTAAATAAATACATAGAAGTGGAATGTCTAGATCATTTGACAGACGTGTATTTAACTGTTTAAGAGAGCTGCTAAACTGTTTTCCAAAGTGGTTGTACTATTTTACATTTTCTCCAGGAGTTTATGAGATTTCCCATTTCTCCACATCCATGCCAACACTTGGTGAGGTCAATCTTTTAAATTTTAACCCTTTAAATAAGTGTATAGGGGGATGCTATTGTAGTTTAAATTTACATTTCCCTGATGACTAGAGATACTGAGCATTTAAAAATGTACTTATTTGCCACCTGTATTTTTTGGGTTGTTTGTTCAAATATTCTACCCCTTTTTTATTGTTGTGTCATTTGTTTTCCTATAATTGAGTTTTGGGAGTTCTTCATATATTCTGGATTCAAGTACCTTCTTAGTCATATGTTTTGTAAATATTTTCTTCTAGCCTCTGGCTTGTTTTTTTCATACTCTTCACAGTGTTATTCAGAGGGTAGAAATTTTAAATTGTGATGAAACCCAATTTATCAATTTATTTATTTATGAATTGTGCTTGGACTGTCATATATACAAAATATTTATCTGATCCAAAGTCATGTAGACTGTCTTTCTTTTAGGTTTTACCTTTAGGTCTGTGATCCATCATGACTGACTTAATTTTTGCATATGGTGAAAAGTATAGATCAAAAATTCAATTTTTGTAAATATGAATGTTGACTTGGCCCACCATCATTTGTCAGAAGACCTGTCTTTTGTCCACTCAATCACCTTTATGCCTTTGTTGAAAGCCAGTTGTCTATGTGTGGGCATTTATAGAGTTTTTTAAAAAAGTCAATAATTATATATTTAATTTCCAAGATCTCTAATTTTTAAATATCTGCTTCTTTTTTATTTTATTTTATTTTTTTTTGAGATGGAGTTTCTCTCTGTTGCCCAGGCTGGAGTGCAATGGCATGATCTCAGCTTGCTACAACCTCTGCCTCCCAGTTTCAAGCAATTCTCCTGCCTCAGCCTCCCGAGTAGCTGGGATTACAGGCACCTGCCATCATGCCTGACTAATTTTTGTATTTTGTAGAGACGGGGTTTGACCATGTTGGCCAGGCTGGTCTTGAACGCTTGACCTCAGGTGATTTGCCTGCCCCGGCCTCCCAAAGTGCTGGGAATACAGGCATGAGCCACTGCACCCGGCCAATATCTGCCTCTTATAGTCTTCATCTGAACATTACTTTTTCAAACTTTTCTACTTTTTAAAAACCATGTATATCAAAATTATACATTTATTTAGTATAAAGAATTAAATGATTCTCCACAGCTTGTTATAGGAAAATAATAGCTGGATCCTGCCTCCAGTCTCACATTCCTACTATTCACAAAAACTAATTTTTTTAGCTATTTCTTTCATTCAATTTTTATATATCTGGATAGCATGCTGTATTGCTACTTCTCGATTCTCAGTTTAGGCATTATCTGTTCAACTTCCTTCATGGAGGATGAGGGTTTGATTATCTTTTCTCTCCCTATGCCAAATACATATGCACACACTTTCTATCTTCAATATAATTTCTCAGTAGAGTTTTATAGTTATTTATTGCTTTTGTTATTATAATTTTTAAAAATGCTATGAAGCAACCTATGACAAATATTCATGTTCCCTGAAGTTAATATCTTTCTTTTGGGCAGGGAAGGGGCAGAGGATGTCATTTACTTGACTCTCTAGGAATAACATGACCGGCTTCAAAACTGCTAAGTGAACATCTTCAGATGTTGAGACGTATTAGGTACTCTATCAACTTCATCCTTTTGAAGAAATTTCTCTAAGCCTTTTACAGTTTCTAATAAGGGCAGGTTACTCCATATTACTATTAAGAGAGATCATTCTAGGATCACTGCTACCATCGGTTTAGGATACCCTTTGACTCTGGATTTCCTGTTGCCAGAATCCTCCATCTGAGTTTACTCTTTCAGTTTGGTAGAATATAATCTCTAATAACTTCCAGAGAAAGGATTTGTGAGAGAAAAATTTACGAGTTCTTGCGTGTCTAAAATATTCTTTATTCTATCTTCACACTTGATTGATAACTTCTTTGGATAAATATGTCCAGGTTGTAAATCTTAATAATTTTGAGAAAATTTTTTTTATTGTCTTCCAGATTCCAGTGTTGCTTATGAAAACTCAGAGGGCATTCTAATTCCTGAATTTTAATATTTGACTTGTTTTTTTTGCATCTGGAAGCTGTCAACCAGCTTTCCTTGTTTTAGCACCATTTCTCTGCTTTTGTTTTTAATGATAACTTCTGCATTGATTTCTGAATTTCCTGGAGAGTCTGTGGTGTAAACTATGTTGGTATTGGCCTTCTGCACTGGTAACTTAGCATTTAGTTTTCTCAGACTAGTAATTTTCTCTTGTCCAGTGTTTTTCTAGCTTCAAATATTTTGTAGTCTCCTCTACTATTTGCCGCATTCTGATGGGTCTTTGCCTTCAAAAAGTTCTGTTCCTTTAATCAGATTTCAAAATGAACCAAAAAAAGTGTGTTTAATTAGCTACATTTACTCAACATTATCCTATTTGAAAATTTAAAAATTCATATATTACATATATACGGTAAAGCATATAAAGCACACTAATTTTATGTTTACAGCTTGATGAATTTATTTTATTTTATTTTTTTTACTTTTTCTTTTCTTTTATTATTATTATACTTTAAGTTTTAGGGTACATGTGCACAACGTGCAGGTTTGTTACATATGTATGCATGTGCCATGTTGGTGTGCTGCACCCATTAACTCGTCATTTAGCATGATGAATTTTTATGTAAATCTATTGAGATATGAGATATATATTGTGTGTAATCACTGAGTAAAGTTAGATATAAAATATTTCTAGTATCCTAGAAAGGTTTTTTGTCCTGCTTTCCTGTCAAGACCAATTCTCCATAGTAACCTCTTTTCTGACTTCCATCATCATCAAATATTTTTTCTTATTTTTCTAATTAATATAAAAGCAATATTTGGACACTCTTTACTTTCTGACTTATTTTGCTCGCATAGGGTGTGAGAGATTCCTCAATATTGTTGCATGTATTAGTAATGCAGCAGTGTGCTGAAGCTGGCTCACACAGCTTGCAGTTGTGCACATTTCTTTGCAATGCTGCATTCTGTGACTTCATGTTGGGAACTTGAAAATGGCCATGGCGGGAGTATTTATGCCACAAAGATCAGGAAATGCTACCAATCAGGACTTTTTCCCTCGCTGGAGAGGCAGTCGTTAAATGTTTACCACTGCAGTAGTTTACTCTTTTTTATTGCTGTGTGAGTATTCCCCATACAGCAATACACTATAAATTTTTACACTGTTATTTATTCATGATCTTTTTGATGTACAGTTATTTCTAGTCTTTTGTTATCATGAATAAAATGGGTGTGATCATTCTTGTTCATGTTCTTATGTCTTTTTAAAGTAAATATGTATTTATTTCTCCTAAATATGTACTTAGAAGTGTAATTGCTGGGCAATGAAGTGGGTAGATATTTAGCTTTATGAGGTACTGCCAAATAGTTTTCCAAACAGGTTGTACCAATTTACACTTTCACCATCAATCCCATTGCTTCACATTCTTGTTAACACTTGATATTGCCAACCATTTCAATTTTAGCCATTCTGCTGGGTGTGTGATGGTATCTGTGGTTTAAATTTGTTATCCTTGAGGAGTGATGATTTTGCATTCCTTCTCATATATTTATTGGCCATTTGTATATCTTCTTTCATAACAATTCTGGGCATGTCTTTTATCCAACTTAAAATTGTGTTTTAAAAATATATTCTGTACATATTCCTTTGTTGAATATAGTGTTGTCAGTATCTTCTCCCACTCTGTGGCCTGTTTTTTGACTCTCTTAATATATCTTACGGTGATGAAGAGAAATTCTTAAGATTAATTAATCTAATTTAACATTTTTAAATTTACATTTAGTACTTTTTGCATTAGCAATGAAGATATTCTCCTATACTTTTTCAAAAGATTTTTTATGGTTTTACCATTTATATTTATGTGTATGATAAACTCAAATTAAATTTTTATGTATGGGATGATGTAGGCATCAAGATTCATTTTTTCCATATAGAAATCCAATTGTTATAGCATCATTTACTAAAATTACCATCTTTTCTCCCCACAGAATTTTAGTAGCAACTTTTCTTTCAATCATTCGACAGTATAAGAATGCATCTAAATATGATACTCACCTGACAAAGGTTTAATATCCAGAATCTATAAAGAACTTTTATAAAGAACAAATTAACCAACAGAAAACATGCAACCCCATTAAAAAGTGGACAAAGGACATAAACAAACACTTTTCAAAAGAAGACATACATGCAGCCAACAAGCATATGAAGAAATGTTCAACATCACTAATCATTAGAGAAATACAAGTCAAAACCACAATGAGATACCATCTCACACCAATCAGAATGATTATCATTAAAAAGTCAAAAACTCACAAATAGTGGTGAGATTGTGGGAAAAAGGGAATGCTTACACACTGCTGGTGGGGATGTAAATTTGTTCAGCCACTGTGGAAAGCAGTCTGGTGATTTCTCAAAGAACTTAAAAAAGAACTATTCAATTCAGCAATTTCATTATTGGATGTATACTAAAAGGAATATAAATTGTTCTGCCACAAAGACACATATATGTGTACGTTCATTGTAGCACTATTCACAATAGCAAAGACATGAAATCAACCTAAACGGCCATCAATGGTAGATTGGATAAAGAAAATGTGGTACATATACACCATGGAATACTATGCAGCCATAAAAAGAATGAGATTATGTCTTTTGCAGCAGCATGGAAGGAGCTGGAAGCCATTATCCTAAGCAAACTAACACAGGAACAGAAAACCAAATACCACATATTCTTACTTATAAGTAGGAGCTAAACATTGAGTACACATGGATACAAAGAAGGGAACAATAGGTATCAGAGCCTACTTGAGGGTGGAGAGTGAGAGGAGGGTGAGGATCTCACAACTACCTGTCAGGTACCATGCTTATCACCTGGGTGATGAAATCATCTGTACACCAAACCCCTGTGACAGGCAATTTACCCATATAACAAACCTGCACACATGTACTGCTAAACCTAAACGTTCAAAAAAAATAAATATAATACTTTTTTTCTATTCCATTGGTCCAATATCACACTGTCTTAATTACTGTAGCTTTATAATAGGTCTTGCAACCCCACAGTATTATTCCTACAAATTTATTGTACTTCAAGATTGTTTTTTTTTCTTTTTTTTTTTGAGACGGAGTCTCACTCTGTCACCCAGGTTGGAGTGCAGTGGCCCAATCTTGGCTCACTGCAACCTCCACCTCCTGGGTTTAGGTGATTCTTCTGTCTCAGCCTCCCAAGTAGCTGGAATTACAGACGTGCACCACCACGCCCAGCTAATTTTTGCATTTTTAGTAGATATGGGGTTTCACCATGTTGGTCAGGCTGGTCTCAAACTCCTGATCTCAGGTGATCTGCCCGCCTCAGCTTCCCAAAGTGCTGGGATTATAGGCGTGAGCCACCATGCTTGGCCAAGATTGTCTTTCTAAGTCCTTTTAATTTTCATATGTTTATGTTTCAATTAAAAAAAAATCTTTGCTGGGATTTGGTTTTGGATTTCATTGAATCTACAGATAAATTTTGAGATAATTGAAAAAATTTTTTTTTTCCTTCTGCCTCAGCCTCTCAACTAGCTAGGACTACAGACAGGCACCACCACACTCAGTAGAGATGGTGCCTCACTGTGTTACCCAGGCTGGTCTCAAACTTCTGGCCTCAAGTAATTCTTCCACTTTGGTCTCCCAAAGTGCTGAGATTATAGGTGTGAACCACCATTGCTGGCAAGAAACCTTAGTAATCTTGAGTACATGTTGTGTCTCTTGATTTATTTAGGTAATTTGTCTTTAATATTTTGTAGTTTTTGCTCATATGCATCTTTCATTAGATTCATTTCTAATTATTTGATTTTCTTAATGAAAATGTATCTAGTATTTTTTAAATTTTATTTTCCAATATTTTTAAAGTCACAGAAACACAATTTATTATTTTTTTAAAGACATAGGGTCTCACTCTGTTGCCCAGGCTGGAGTGCAGTGGTGCGATCTTGGCTCACTGCAACCTCTGCCTCCCAGTTTCAATCAATCCTGCTACCTCAGCCTCCCTAGTAGCTGGGACTACAGGTGTGCACTACCATGCCTGGCTAATTTTTTGTGTTTTTAGTAGTGATGGGGTTTCACCCTGTTGGGCAGGCTGGTCTTGAACTCCTGACCTCAGGTGATCTCCCTGCTTCATCCTCCCAAACAGAATTTGTTTTTCTATGTCAATTTTGTTACTAATTACCCTTTAAATTCACTTTTATTAATTACAACAGTTTGCAGATTATTTTGAATTTTCCATGTATATAGTCATGTTATTTGCAAATAAAGATAATGTGTTTTTTCATATTTTTCAATCGTTATACTTTTCCTTTTCCTTTTTCTTTCTTATTGCACTGACTAGGGCCTACAGTACAATGTTGAGAACATGTGATGGTATACCTTCTCACCCTTAAAATGTTATTGGTTGTCACCACTGAAGGGATGGTGCTACTGGCACCTAGTAGGTAGAGACCAGGGATGCTGCTAAACATCCTACATTGTACAGGCCATACTCCCACAACAAAGGATTATCTGACCCAAGATATCAATAATGCCAAGGCTGGGAAACCTGGATGTGAGGAAAAGCAGACAAATACAGATCTTATGGCATGGCTGCTTGTATTCTTAATGTTGGTTCTGAATCATTAAGAAAACATTAGCTTATGATCAGCACACTCTAAAGTGTAATGCATACTAGAAAGATTTATGTAAAAATGGTTACAGATTTTCAATTGTTAAAGATGTTTCAGTTATCTTAAAGATGTTTCAATTGTCTTAAAAATCAATCCTTTGTGGAAGAGCTCATTTCCAAATACTGCCAAAAGCGTGAAGTACTACAGAAAGGCAAGACCTCTTTGCAATTTTTATATTGTACAATAACAATTTAAACAACATTTCTGGCTTACTGGTTTGACATTTGCACAAAGACATTAAAAAAATGATTCTAAAACAAACTGCGGTTTGTACTTCAGGGCCCCAGTGAATGTTTTTGTTTCCCTACAGAGACTTTACACAATGGGCAGCCCAGACCTCAACATCATCTGGCCATCAGCTGGGAGTTCGTTCTGAAAAGGCTCTTCCTGAAGTCCAATCATCTCTTTCGTCTTCAGAGTCAGGACACAGTCAGCTGGGGCATGAAAGAGCCAAATAAATTTGGTGTAATTGCAGCAGAGTTTAGGAATTTGCCTCGTTGGGGTGGGTATGGGAAGGAAGGGTGGCATGGAAGAAGATTATGTGGGCGTTCAGGAAAGGATAAAATGTGCTGAAAATAAAATGAATAAGCAACAACATCTGGAAATTGATTGGAAAAAGACCACAACTGAAAGTGCATGTGGGGAATAGGAAACAGGCCCCAGATTGCCATGGGTCTGAAAGATCAGGAACCTAGAGAAAGTTGTATTAAAAAAGTTTCTTTAAAAGACCCTATGGCCTGGTGACATGCATCAAGAAGCAAATGAACTTGGTTTGGTTTCCTGAACCAAGAAATCTCTATCTGTATTTTAGCATGCTCTCTGAGTCATGAAGTATGTGTAGGAAGGAAGCCCAAAAGAGCCAAAAATTCCAGTGGTAAGGAAAGATGGAACTTTGTGTCAAAATACAAAAAGGTGCAGAGTTGAGTGGAGCTGGTTTCTGTAGCTGACAAGTCATTTGTTAGGCAGAAATAAGCAATTTTCATTGCCTCTTTAATCACTGCATTCATGTCTTCACATTCCACCCATCTCCTTAATGAAATACTTCCTTGATTCTTGGGTCATGACATCACCAAGCTGTTCAGATGATACTGGCTTGTGATGTGGCATAAGAGAACATCTTTCTCAGTTTATTCATAACACTAAATAATAACCACATTGGGACTGCTGGTCGTAAATCATACTATCATCACACTCTCTAATCATTTGGAGCCAATCATCATTTTCCCTATCCATCTGCAGAATGAAGAGAGCCTAGCATTGTTCACTGGCCCCCCAGTGTCCTTATTTAAGTCATGGAGAAATGAATGCATAATGCAATCTTGAGATACAAAGTGAGTCTGCCATATGAAATCTACAGTGGTGATGAGGTGAAGACTACCAGAGCTGAAGGCTGGTGTTTCTTGTGGAGACTCAAAATCAGATCAGAATGCCTTTCATTGTTTGTACTGTGGGAGGACTATTTGTCAAGAACCTGGTTATGTTACTCAGGAGGCTCACAGATTTCTTTCTGTTATAGTTCTTCCTTGTTTTCAAAATTTCTTCCCTTTATTTATTTTGGGAGAGGTGTCTCGGCCCACTCAGCAATGCTGAACCTTGAGTTTAAAAAAAGCACACTATTCTGTAGTCCATATTGTTCTAATCTGTGGAGAGGAGGATGGCAAATAAATCATCTATTCACAAAGCATTTTGCCTCTAAAGACAGAAATGACACAAAACACAGACACCCACTGTTATGGGTTGAATTGTATGTCACCCAAATTTATATGTTGAAATCTTAACCCTCAGTCCCTCAGAATGTGTCTGTATTTGGTTTCAGGGCCTTCAAAGAGGTAATTAAGTCAAAATGAGGTCATTAGAATGGCCTCTAATACAACCAGACTAGCATCCATATAAGAAGAGATTATTACACAGATACAGAGGGAAGACCATGTGAAGACGCAGGAAGAAGACGGCCATCTACATGCCAAGGAGAAAGGTCTCAGAAGAAATCAACGCTGCTTACACCTTGAACTCTGATTTCCAGCCTCCACCATGAGATAACAAATTTCTGTTGTTTCGGTCACCCAGTCTGTGGTACTTTGTTGTGGCAGCCCTAGCATACTAATATATCTACATATGCCTTGCTATATTTTTCTGGATAAATAAATTTTTTCTCTGGATTTAAATGAACTAATAGAATACTTTTTTAGTACCCAATAAGTGTCCAGACAAATATACTGACTCTTATGAAGAAAACAGAGAGACGATACCCAAAGCATTTCCTACAAATTTTCTTCACATGAAATGAACAGAAAACAGTATGGATTCACCAACCATGATGTTCATGTTATCTTAATTTGAGTTTCTACACAATCAGACCCTCAGACATATATTGCAATGTCCATACGTTATTTCGGAGGTGATTCCAGGTAACTGAGGTAGGACGGTGGGGGAGTGAAGCAGAAAACTTGAGCTAAAAAGCAGGTTGCCATTGTGGAGACCTGGGGCTCAGTTGCACTGGTCCCCTCACTGGGATTACTTTCACTGGGAGAGGGTCTAGAACATGCTTCAGAGTTGTTGCTCTTGAGGAGTTGAAGCAGTTGTTGTATTCAACAACTTCATGTCACCGGTTGAAAGCTGTACCTGTGGACTCCACCTCCCTTGTAGGCCTGTCTATCTTGCTCCACAGACAGAGAGAGTTCTCAAGTAGAAAATATCAACTATTTGCATTAAATACTCATGCTTGCATCGAACAAGGAGGGTTGAGGGAATGTATGCAGGGCAATGAAGTACATTATACATATTCCACTGTATGCTAGTATCTCTCAGGAGGAAGTTTTCCCTCGTTCTTAGTCCATGCGATTCAGGTGGTACAGATTCACCCTGTGGCTCTAGCAGTAGGTCTGTGACCCAGTCCACTAGTTGACCTGAGCTGGTCAATCAGGTTATTTCATTCCTGCAGCCTAAGTATTTGGTTCACAAATCCCAAGCCTGACCAATAGAGCACACCCTGCAGGACTTTTTGTGGGCCCTGTCTTTATGCTGGGATTTCTACCTGCAAAGCTAATGAAGGTGGAAGCTGGCAGTAGATTCTCTTAACCCCAGGTAAAGAGAGCTGACCTGATTGTGAAGTACTATACAGAAAAGCTGAGCAAGAGATGGCACACTGGACAAGGATAATGCTCTAAAATTTTTTTTTGATAAATAATATTTGTATGCATTTATGGGGTACATGTAATATTTTCACATGCACAGAATGAATGTGTAACGATCAAGTCAGCACATTTAGGGTGTCCATCACCTTGAGAATTTATTATTTCTATGTGTTGGGAAAATTTCAAGTCCTCTCTTCTATATCTTTTGTTGTTAGCTATAGTCACCTTACTCTGCCTTCAAACATTAGAACTTATTCCTTCTATCTAACTGTGTGTTTGTATCCATTAACTAACCTTTCTTTACACCCCTGCCCCAAACTTTCCAGCCTCTGGTATCTATCTTTCCACTGCCTACCTCCATAAGATCAACATTTTTAGCTTCCATATATGAGTGAGGATATCCAATATTTATATTTCTGTGCGTAGCTTATTTCACTTAACATAGTGACCTCCAGTTCCATCCATGTTGCCACAAATGACAGGATCTTATTCCTTTTTATGACCACATGGTATACCATTGTGTATATATACCACGTTTCCTTTATCTGTTTATTCATTGTTGGACACCTAGGTTGATTCCATATCTTTGCGATTGTGAATAGTACTGCAATAAACAAGGGAGTCCAGGTATCCCTTTGATACACTGAGTTCCATTCCTTGGATAAATACGCAGTAATGGGATTGCTGAATCATATGGTAGTTCTATTTTTAGTTTTTTGAGAAATTTCTATGCTCTCTTCCATAATAGCTATACAAATTTACATTCCCTCCAACAGTGCATAAGAATTCCATTTACTCAGCATCCTTGCCAGCATTTGTCATTTTTTGTGTTTTTGATAATAGCCATTCCAGCTGGGATGAGATATCGCTTTGTGTTTTTTTTTTTTTTTAAATTCCTATAGCTTTAGGAGTACAAGTGGTTTTTGGTTACATGGATGACTTTTATAGTGGTGAAGTCTGAAATTTTAGTATACCTGTCACTGGAGTGATGCACGTTGTACTTAATATGTAGTTTTTGTCCCTCACTCACTGTGGTTTTAACTTGAATTTCTGTGATGATTAGTGATGTTGAGAATTTTTTCATATACCTTTTGGCCATTTGTATGTCTCCTTTTGGGAAATGTCTATTCCTGTCCTTTGCCCACTTTTTAATAGCATTTTATTTCTTTTAAGTTGTTTGAGTTCTTTGTATATTCTGGATATTAGTCCCTTGTCAGATGGATAGTTTGCAAATATTTTCTCCCATTCAACAGGTTGTGTCTTCCATCTTTTGAGTGTTTCCAATGCTGTGAAGAAGGTTTTGAGTTTATTATAGTCCTGTTTGTCTATTTTTGTTATAACTGCCTGTGCTTTTATGGTCTTATTAATGATGCTGTTACCTACACTGCTGTCTTGAAGTGTTTTCCATATGTTGTTGTTTTTTTTTAAGTAGTTTTATAATTTTGGGTCTAATGTTTGTCTTTAACCCATCTTGAATTGATTTTTGTATATGGGGAAGTTTAGGGGTCCAGTTTAATTCTTCTGCATATGGATAGCCAGGTTTACCAGCACTATTTAGTGAAGAAGGTGTCCTTTCCCCAATATATGTTCTTGGTACCATTGTCAAAAATCATTTGGCTATGAATATCTGGATTTATTTCTGATTTCTCTATTTTGTTCCATTGGTCTTTGAATCTATTTTTATGCCAGTACTATGCTGCTTTGGTTACTATAGCCTTGTAATATATTTTGAAATCAGGTAGTGTGATCCTCCTAGATTTGCTCTTTTAGGATTGCTTGGGCTATTTGGGCTCTCTTTTGGTTTCACACAAATTTTAGATTTTTTTTTCTATTTTTGTGAAAAACATCACTAGTATTTTGATAGCGATTGCATTGAATCTGTAGATTCCTTTGTGTATCATGGTCAGTTTAACAATATTAATTCTTCTGATTCATGAACATAGGGTGTCTTTCCATTTGTGTTCTCTTCAATTTCTTTCATCCGTGTTTTGTAGTTTTCCTTGTGGTGGTCTTCTTTCACCTCCTTGGTTATATTTACTTCTAGATATTTTAATTTTTTGTTAGTTACTGTAAATGAGATTGCCTTTTTTATTTGTTTTTCAGCTAGTTCATTATTAGTGCGAAGAAATACTACTGAATTTTTGTATGTTGATTTTGTATTCTTTGAAGTTACTGAATTTATTTATCAGTTCTAAGCATTTTCTGGTGGAGTTTTTCAGTGTTTCTAAATGTGAAATATGTCATCTGCAAAAAGGGACAACTTGATTTTTCTTTTCCAATTTAGATGTCTTTTGTTTCTTTCTCTTACCTGATTGCTCTGATTAAGACTTCTAGTATTATTTTCAATAGGAATAGTTAAAGTAGGCATCCTTGTTTTGTTCTAGTTCTTAGAGGAAAGGTTTTCAGCTTTTCTCCATTCAGTATGGCATTAGCTGTGGGTTTGCCATACATGGCTTTTATTGTATTGGGGTATGTTCTTTTCATGCCTAGTTTCTTGAGATTTTTATCGTGAAGAAATGTTAAATTTTTATCAAATGCCTTTTCTGCATCTATTGAGATGATTATATAAATTTTGTCCTTTATTCTGTTGATGTGATGTATCTCATTTACTGATTTACATATGTTAAGCCATCCTTGCATCCCTGGGATAAATCTTACTTGATCGTGGTGTATTATCTTTGATATGCTATTAGATTCAGTTTGCTAGTATTTTGATGAGGATTTTTGTCTATGTTCATCAAGAAGTTTTGTGTGTGTGTGTGTGTTTTCTCTGGTTTTGTTATCAGAGTAATGCTGGCCTTGTAGAATGCATTAGGATGAATTCTCTCCAATTTTTTGGAATAGTTTGAGGAGAATTGGTATTAGTTCTTCTTTAAAAGTTTAGTAGAATTCAGCAATAAAGCCATTCAGTCCTGGGCTTTTCTTTGTCAGGAGACTTTTTATTATTGATTAAAACTCATTACTCCTTAATTGTATGTTCAGGATTTTTTTTTCCTGTTTTAATCTCGGTAGATTTTATGTGTCCACAAAGACATCGATTTCCTCTAGGTTTCCAGTTTGTTAGTGTGTAGTTGTTCATAATAATCTGTATTGCTGTGGTATCAGTTGTATGTCTCCTTTTTTATTTCTGATTTTGTTCATTTGGGTCTTTTCTCTCTTGGCTAGTTTAGCTAGTAGTTTATCAATTTTGCTTACCTTTTCAAAAAACAAACAATTTCATTGATCCTTTGTATTGAGTTTTTAGTTTCTATTTTGCTTAGTTTTTCTCTGACCTTTATTATTTCTTTCCCTTTATTAATTTTGGGTTTTGTTTGTGCTTGCTTTTCTAATTCTTTGAGGTGATTCATTAGATTGTTTATTTGAAAACTTTTTACTTTTTTGATGTAGGCATGTATTGCTATACACCTTTTTTTTTTTTTATAGATTCTCGCTCTGTCACCAGGCTGGAGTGCAGTGGTGCGATCTCAGCTCACTGCAACCTCCACCTCCTGGGTTCAAGTGATTCTCCTGCCTCAGCCTTTCGAGTAGCTGAGACTACTGGTGCGCACCACCATGCCCAGCTGATTTTTGTATTTTTAGTAGAGATGAGGTTTCACCATGTTGGCCAGGATGGTCTCAATCTCTTGACATCGTGATCCACCTGCCTCGGCCTCCCAAACTGCTGGGATTACAGGCGTCAGCCACCGCACCCAGCCACGTCTCTCTTAGCACTGCTTTTGCAATTGCTCACAGATTTTTGTATGTTGTGTTTTTATTTTCAGTTGTTTCAAGATTTTTTTACTTCTTTTCTAATTTCTTCATTGCCTAATGGTTGTTCAAGAGCATGTTGTTTAATTTCTATGTATTTGTATAGTTTCCAAAGTTCCTCTTGTTATTGACTCTTAGTTTTATTACACTGTGGTCTGAGGATATGCTTGATATGATTTCAATTTTAAAAATTTGTTGAGACTTGTTTTGTGGCCTGACATATGTGTTCCATGTCTGATGAATATAATATATATGACGTAGCTGCTGGATAGAATGTTCTGTAAATGTCTGTTAGGTCCATTTGGTCTAAAGTGCAGTTTAAATGAAATATTTCTTTGTGACGTGGAATCAACCAAAAAGCCCATGAATGATAGACTGGATAAAGAAACTGGTACATATACACCGTGGAATACTATGCAGGCATAAAAAATAATGAGATCATGTCCTTTGTAGAAACATGGATGGAGCTGGAGGCCATTATTCTAAGCAGACTAACACCGAAACAGAAAACCACATGCTACATGATCTCACTTTTAATTGGGAGCTAAATGATGACAACACATGAACACATAGAAGGGAATGACACACACTGGGTTCTATTGGAGGGTAGAAGATAGGACGACAGAGAGGACCAGGAAAAATAACTAATGGGTACTAGGCTTAATACCTGGATGATAAAATTATCTGTACCACAAGCCCCCATGACACAAGTTTACTTATAGAAAAAACCTGCACATGTACCCCTGAACTTAAAAGTTAAATAAATTAAAAAAAGAAAATAAATGTTCTTTGTTAATTCTCTGTCTAGATAATCTATATAAAGCTGAGAGTGGGGTGTTGAAGTTTCCAACTATTATAGTTTTGGAGCCTACTCTCCATTTAGATCTAATAATATTTCCTTTATATATCTGGGTGCTTGGGTGTTGGGTGCATATATATTTTAAATTGTTATATCCTTTTGCTTAATGGATTCCTTTATCATTATATAATGACTTTGTCTGTTTTTACTGTTTTTGACTTAAAGTCTGTTTTATCTGATATAAGTGTAAATACTCCTGCTCACTTTGGGTTTTTGTTTTGTGGAATACTTTTTTCCATCCCTTCATGTTCAATTTATATGTCTTTACAGGTGAGATGAGATTCTTAGATGCAGCATATAGCTGGGTCATTAAAAAAAATCTATTCAGCCAGTGTCTATCTTTTTTGTTGTTGTTGTTCATTCCAACTTTTTTTTTTAATTATTATACTTTAAGTTCTGGAATACATGTGCAGAATGTGCAGGTTTGTTACATAGGCATGCACGTGCCACGGTGGTTTGCTGCACCCATCAACCCATAATCTACATTAGGCATTTCTTCTAATGCTATCCCTCCGCTTTCCCCCCACCCACTGACAGGACCTGATGTGTGATGTTCCCCTCTCTGTGTCCATATGTTCTCATTGTTCAAATACCACTTATGAGTGAGAGCATGCAGTGTTTGGTTTTCTGTTCTTGTGTTAGTTTGCTGAGAATGATGGTTTCCAGCTTCATCCATGTCCCTGCAAAGGACAAGAACTCATTCTTTTTTATGGCTGCATAGTATTCCATGGTGTATATGTGCCACATGTTCTTTATCCAGTCTGACATTGATGGGCATTTGGGTTGGTTCCAAGTCTTTGCTATTGTGAAGAGTGCTGCAATAAACATACGTGTGCATGTGTCTTTATAGTAGGATGATTTATAATCCTTTGGGTATATACCCAGTAATGGGATTGCTGGGTCAAATGGTATTTCTGATTCTAGATTCTTGAGGAATCACCACACTGTCTTCCACAATGGTTGAACTAATTTACACTCCCACCAACAGTGTAAAAGCATTCCTGTTTCTCTACGTCTTCTCCAGCATCTTTTGTTTCCTGACTTTTTAATGATCACCATTCTAACTGGCATGAGATGGTATCTCATTGTGGTTTTGATTTGCATTTCTCTAATGACCAGTGATGATGAGCGTTTTTTCATGTTTCCTGGCCACATAAATGTCTCCTTTTCAGAAGTGGCTGTTCATATCCTTTGTCCACTTTTTGTTGGGGTTATTTGTTTTTTTCTTGTAAATTTGTTTAAGTTCTTTGTAGATTCTGGATATTAGCCCTTTGTCAGATGGCTGGATTGCAAAAATTTTGTCTCATTCTGTAGGTTGCCTGTTCACTCTGATGATAGTTTCTTTTGCTGTGCAGAAGCTCTTTAGTTTAATTAGATCCCATTTGTCAATTTTGGCTTTTATTGTCATTGCTTTTGGTGTTTTAGTCATGAAGTCTTTGCCCATGCCTGTGTCCTGAATGGTGTTGCCTAGGTTTTCTTCTAGGGTTTTTATGTATTAGGTTTTATGTTTAAGTCTTTAATCCATCATGAGTTAATTTTTGTATAATGTGTAAGGAAGGGATCCAGTTTCAGTTTTCTGCCTATGGCTAGTGAGTTTTCCCAACACCATTTATTAAATAGGGAATCCTTTCCCCATTGCTTGTTTTTGTCAGGTTTGTCAAGGATCAGATGGTTGTAGATGTGTGGCATTATTTCTGAGGTCTCTGTTCTGTTCCACTGGTCTATATATCTGTTTTGGTACCACAGCCTTGTAGTATAGTTTGAAGTCAGGTAGCGTGATGCCTCCAGCTTTGTTCTTTTTGCTTAGGATTGTCTTGGCTACACGGGCTCTTTTTCGGTTCCATGTTGAAATTTAACGTAGTTTTTTTTCTAATGCTATGAAGAAAGTAAATGGTAGCTTGATGGGGATAGCATTGAATCTATAAATTACTTTATGCAGTATGGCACAGGGGTCAGGGACCCACTTGAGGAGGCAGTATGTCTCTTAGCAGAGCTCGAGCACTGTGCTGGGAGATCTTGTGCTCTCTTCAGAGCTGGCAGGCAGGAACATTTAGGTCTGCTGAAGCTATGCCCACAGCTGCACCTTCCCCCAGGTGCTCTGTCCCAGGGAGATTAGAGTTTTATCTACAAGCACCTGACTGTGGCTGCTTCCTTTCTTTCAGAGATGCCCCGCCCAGAGAGGAGGAATCTAGAGAGGCAGTCTGACTATAGCAGCTTTGTGGTGCTATGGTGGGCTCCGCCCAGTCCGAGTTTACACTGTAAGGGGAAAACTGCCTACTTAAGCCTCAGTAATGGTGGCTGCCCCTCCCCCCACCAAGCTCTAGCATCCCAGTTTGACTTCAGACTGCTGTGCTGGCAGCGAGAATTTCAAGCCAGTGGATCTTAGCTTTCTGGGCTCCGTGGGGGTGGGATCCACTGAGCTACACCACTTGTCCCCCTGGCTTCTGCCCCCTTTCCAGGGGAAGGAATGGTTCTGTTTTGCTGGTGTTCCTGGCACCACTGGGGTATATAAAAAATTCCTGCAACTAGCTCAGTGTCTGCCCAAATGGCCACCCAATTTTGTGCTTGAAACCCAGGGCACTGGTGGTGTAGGCACCTGAGGGAATCTCCTGGTCTCTGTGTTGCAAAGACTGTGCGAAAAGCATAGTATCTAGGCTGGAATGCACCATTCCTCACAGCATAGTCCCTCACTGCTTCCCTTGACTAGGGGAGGGAATTCCCCAACCCCTCGCACTTCCCGGGTGAGGCGACGCCCCACCCTTCTTTGGTTCGCACTCTGTGGGCTGTGCCCACTGTCTAACCAGTCCCAGTGAGATGAGCCAGGTACCTCAGTTGGAAATGCAGAAATCACCTGCCTTCTGCATTGATCTCTCTGGGAGCTGCAGACCAGAGTTGTTCCTATTCGGCTATCTTGCCAACCACCCCATTGTGTATATTTTAAGTAGAATATTTAATCTATTTGCATTCAAGGTTATTATTGATATGTGAGGGAACTCTTATTCCTGTCATTTTGTCATTTTGGTAATTGCTTTCTGGTTTTGTATATCCTTTATTCTTTCTTTCTTATTGCCACTATAGTTTTGTATTTTTCTGTAGTATTAACATTTGAGTTTTTTCTCCTCCTCATTTGTGTGTGTGCTCTACCAGTGAGTTTTATACTTTTGTGTGCTTTTGTGATGATAGATATTGTTTTTTCCCTTCCAAGAGTATGATTTTCTTAGGCATTTCTTGTGCAGCTGGTCTAGTGGTGATAAATTCCCTCAGTTTTTGTGTGTCTGGGAAATACTTTATTTATCCTTCATTTATAAAGAATAACTATGCTGGGTGTAACATTTTTGGCTAGCAGATGTATTTCTTTTAGCATTTTGAATATTTCATCCCATTGTCTTCTGGCCTGTAAGATTTCTGCTGAGAAATCTGTTATTCTGATGAGGGGTTCCCTTATATGTGACTAGATCTTAGTCACTTAACTTTAGTGCTGTTAGTTACTGAATGTCTAGTCACGTTTATGGGAATCCTCATCTTTGTGTTCTTAGAATTCTTTCTTTGTCTTTGACTTTTGATAGTTTTCATACAATGTACTATGGAGAGACCTTTTTAGATTGTATCTACTTGGGAATCTGAGTTTTCTGTATTTAGATGTCTAAATCTCTTGCTAGACTTGTAACATTCTTAGCTATCATTTTGTTATATAGATTTTCTATGCCTTTGGGCTTTTCCTTAACTTCTGGAATACCCATAATTAAAAATTTGGTCTCTTTATGGTGTCTTATTTGTCACATAAGTGTTCTTCATTTTTTTTCTTTCTGTTTTTCTGAGTTATTTCAAAAGGTTTGTCTTCAAGTTCTGAAAAATTCTTTCTTTCATTTGATCTAGTCTATTGAAACTCTTGATTGTATTTTTTTAACTCATTAAATTCTTCAGTTTCAGGATTTGTTTGATTCTTTTTAAATGTCGTCTTTGGTGAATTTCTCACTCATATCTGAAAGCCTTTTTTTTCTGATTTTGTTGTACATTGTTGTAATGTTTGTCTGTGTTCTCTTGTATCTCATGGAGCTTCTTTGATATTATCACTTCAAATTATTTTTCAGGCATTTCATGCATTTTGGTTTCTTAGAATCTGTTGCTGGAGAATTATTGTGTTCTTTTGGAGGTTTTATATTCCCTTACTTTTTCATATTTCTTGTGTTTTTACATTAATAGCTGTAATGTTCGTGTTTCTTGTTTCTGTAATGTTTATGTTTCGTGTTTCTTTACATTGACATCTGACTGCTCCTGTCGTGTAATGGCTGCTTCTTCCATTTTTCTGGATTAACTTTTACAGGGGAAAACTTTTTCCTGAAGATGTAACTACAGTGTTGGTTGGGTAGGCCACTTTAGCTTTGATTCTGAGTGTGTGCAGTAGTGTCATCTTTGTATAATTTTTTTGGCCCTAAATGGCCTTAGTGGTGTCTGTGATTTCTTCAGTGGCTTAGGCTGCAGTTGTTAGTGGAGGCTGTGATGAGGCTTTATTAGGATGAGGACAACAAATGGGCCTCTCTCCAGAACCCAGTGGTGGCAGCAGTGGGCTGAGTATGTCTGTCCTTGGGTGCCTGGATGGCATTTGTGGGCATTGGTGTTAGGAAGTCCAGGTGAGCTGATTCCTGGGCCTCCAGGCTCTTTCTCAGGTGCTGGCAGTGCCAGCGATGGACTGGGAAAATGGATGAATCCTTGGGCCTCTGGGTAGCATGTATGGTGTGGTAGATGACAGCACAGATGGTAGAACAACCCTTGGGCTCCCAGGCAGCACATGCTGGTTTTAGTGCTGGCTGAAATGGGCTGAGCAGGTCAGTCCAGGCCCCAAGTGGTATGTGTGGATGACTGCTGGCAGTGGTGGTAGTGACAGGTGGGTGGGCCCATCCTCAAGCCCCCAGGAGGAATGCATGGATACCAACAATGGTGGATGAGGTGGGATGATCCCAGACTCTCAAGGGGTGTTTTTGAGTCCTTGAGAAACAATTCCAGCCTGGGTGGACCTGGGGGAGAACCTGTCCTCAGAATGCATGTCAGTGTAGAGCAGCCCTGCTGCTGGTGGGGTGAGGTTGCAGTCATTGGACCCAAGCAGGCAGCTTTTAAAGTCTAGGGAGTATATGCTGTCTTCCCTTTGTTTTAGGAGCAGCCTCCCAGTGGGCTAAACTGCCTGTTCTCTGGGGTGTAGGGCACTGTGTGGCCTTCAGTGCTGGGGATCCTGCTCCACTGCTGGGTCCAATGTTACCTCCTTTCCCCAGCCCCTAGTAACTACTATTCTACTTTCTGTCTGTATTAATTTTACTGTTCTATCTACCTCATATAAGTGATATCATACAATATTTATTCTTTTCATATGTTATTTCACTTAGCATAATGTTTCCAAAGCTCATCTAATACATGTAGCATGTATTAGAATGCCATTCTTTTGGCTGAATAACATTTCATTAGGCACACACACACACACACACACACCCATATAAAACATTATATAAAACATTTTGTTTATCCATTTATCTGTTGAGGGACAGTTGAGTTGTTTCCACCTTTTGGCTACTGGGAATAATGCTGCTATGAACAAGAGTGGACAATAATATGGTGTACATTGTACATTGTTGTACAATAATGTGTACAATACTAATTCTTAATCTAACTAGCAGAAATATCCCATCTGAAGAAGCTCAGATCAGTCCTGAACCTTCACATAACAGTAAAGGGCTCTAGGCCTTGGGGATAGGGCTTGGCTTTTACAGCTTCGTCCTTTGCTTGGAATATGCTCTCTCACTCTCCCTTATTCCTGACCACAGCCTCACCCTTTTCAAAGTGAACTGTAGAATCAGTCTTGGAGCTGAATGGTTGTGTGGGATTTCTGCCTCTGACATGTAGTAGTTGTGTGACCTTTGATTAGTTATTTAACAAACATAATTATATCTGTTAATAATTATGATGCCAACTAATATGATAAATATCAATGAGTCTACTCTGTGAGAATAGAGCATTTAGAGAAATGTATATGTAGTCAAACTGGGTGTTATTATATTAACACTATATATAGTGTATCTATTAGGGTTCTTTCTTTGCAAGTGTCAAAATTCACCTTTGACTAATGTAAAGGAAACATTGAGCCCTAACACTGTGAACATTTGAGTACCTGTTTTTGTGTAAACATTATGTTTTCAATTCTCATGGGTATATACCTCCAGTTGAATTGCTGGATTATATGTCAACTCTGTTTAATGTTTTAAGGAAGTGCCAAACTGTCTTCTACAGAGGATGCATCAATTTACACTTTCATCAGGAATTTATAAAGGTTTTAAAACTCTACATCTTCAACAACACATTTATTATTATTTGTCTTCTTGGTTATAGCCATCCTAGTGGGTGTAAAGTGGTATCTTATTGTGAGTTTTATTTGCATTTCCCTAATGACCAATGATGTTGAGCATATTTTCATGTGCTTATTGATGATTTATATATTTTCTTTGGGGAAAATTTACTTAAATACTTTGCTGATTTAAAATATGGGGGTGTCCAAAAGCAATGGCAACAAAAGCCAAAATTGACAAATGGGATCTAATTAAACTAAAGAGCTTCTGCACAGCAAAAGAAACTACCATCAGAGTGAACAGGCAACCTACAGAATGGGAGAAAATTTTTACAACCTACTCATCTGACAAAGGGCTAATGTCCAGAATCTACAATGAACTCAAACAAATTTACAAGAAAAAAACAAACAACCCTATCAAAAAGTGGGTGAAGGATGTGAACAGACACTTCTCAAAAGAAGACATTTATGCAGCCAAAAAACACATGAAAAAATGCTCATCATCACTGGCCATTGGAGAAATGCAAATCAAAACCACAATGAGATACCATCTCACACCAGTTAGAATGGTGATCATTAAAAAGTCAGGAAACAACAGGTGCTGGAGAAGATGTGGAGAAATAGGAACACTTTGACACTGTTGGTGGGACTGTAAACTAGTTCAACTATTGTGGAAGTCGGTGTGGCGATTCCTCAGGGATCTAGAACTAGGAATACCATTTGGCCCAGCCATCCCATTACTGGGTATATACCCAAAGGACTATAAATCATGCTGCTATAAAGACACATGCACACCTATGTTTATTGCAGCACTATTCACAATAGCAAAGACTTGGAACCAACCCAGATGTCCAACAATGATAGACTGGATTAAGAAAATGTGGCACATATACACCATGGAATACTATGCAGCCATAAAAAATGATGGGTTCATGTCCTTTGTAGGGACATGGATGAAGCTGGAAACCATCATTCTCAGCAAACTATCGCAAGGACAAAAAACCAAACACCGCATGTTCTCACCCATTGGTGGGAATTGAACAATGAGAACACATGGACACAGGAAGCGGAACATCACCACCGGGGACTGTTGTGGTGTTGGGGGAGGGGGGAGGGATAGCATTAGGAGATATACCTAATGCTAAATGACAAGTTAATGGGTGCAGCACACCAACATGGCACATGTATACATATGTAACAAACCTGCACGTTGTGCACATGTACCCTAAAACTTAAAGTACAATAATAAAAAAAAATGGGGGTGTCTTTTTGATGTTTAGTCGGAAGAATTCTTTAAGTATATATCAGACCCATATCAGATACATGATTTGCACATATTTTATTCCTTTCTGTATGTTTTCTTTTTACTTTCTTAATAGTGTCCTTTGGGAAGTCCTAGCCAGAGCATTCAGGCAAGGCCAAGAAATAAAGGACACCTCAATTGGAAAAGAGGAAGTCAAATTATCTCTGTTTGCTGATGATATGATCTTACATCTAGAAAACCCTAAATACTCCTCAAAAAGACTCCTAGATATGATAAATGAATTAGTAAATCCTTAGGTTACAAGATTAATATGTGCATTAATTAGTACCACTGCTATACACCAACAATGGTCAAGCAGAATATCAAATCAAGAACTCAATCCTTTACACAATAGCTACAAAAACGAAACACAATAAAATACCCAGGAATATACTTAATCAAGGAGGTGAAAGATCTCTACAAGGAGAACTACAAAACTGCTGAAAGAAATAATAGATAACACAAATACATGGATTGGAAAAATTGAAAAATCAATATTGTGAAAATGACCACACTGCCCAAAGCATCTATAGATTCAGTGAAATTCCAGTCATAATGCCAACATCATTTCTAGAAAAAGCAATCCTAAGCTTCACATGGAACCAAAAAAAAGCCCAAATAGGGAAAGGAATCCTGTGCAAAAAGAACAAATCTGGAGACATTGCGTTACGCAACTTCAAATTATACTACAAGGCTACAGTAACCAAAACAGCATGGTACTGGTATAAAGGCAGATATATAGACCAATGGAACAGAATAGAGAACCCATAAATAAAGCCAAATACTTACAACCAACTGATCTTGGACAAAGCATACAAAAACATAAATTGGGGAAAAGATTTCCTATTCAACAAATGGTGCTGGAAAAATTGGATAGCCACATTTGAAAAATGAAACTATCCCTATCTCTCACCATATACCAAAATTAACTTAAGATGAATAAAAGACTTTAAGTCTTGAAACCATAAAAATTCTATAAGAAAACCTTGAAAAACATTTCTGGACATTGGCTTAGGCAAATGATTTATGACTAAGATGCTAAAAGCAAATGCAGCAAAAACAAAAACAAATAAATGGAAACTAATTAAAGTAAAAAGCCTCCACATAGTGAAAGAAATAATTATCAAATTAGATCAGCAGCTTATGGAATGGGAGAAAACATTTATAAATTATGCATCTGACAAAGGACTAATATCCAGAGTCTACAAGGAACTCAAACATATCAGCAAGAAAAAAAAGTCATTAAAAAGTGGCAAATGACATAAATAGACATTTCTCAAAAGAATATACACAAATGGCTGATAAACATATCAGAAAATGTTCAACATCACTAATCATCAGGGAAATGCAAATTAAAACCATAATGAGATACCACCTTACCACAGCCAGAGTGGCTGTTATTAAAAAGTTAAAAAAACAATAGATGTTGGCATGGATGTGCTGAAAAGGGAACACTTATGTACTGTTGGTGATAATGTAAATTAGTAAAACCTCTGTGCAAAACAGTATGAAGATTTCTGAGAAAACTAAAATAGATCTACCATACAACCCAGCAATCCCACTACTGGGTATCTACCCAAAGGAAAAGAAGTCACTCTATTAAAAAGATACCTGCATGCATATGTTTATCACAACACAATTCCCAGTTGCAAAGATATGAAACCAACATAAGTGCCCAACAACTAATAAGTGGTTAAGGAAAATGTGGTATGTATATATATACATATATATATACCATGGAATACTTCTCAGCTATAAATAATTATAAAATAATTTCTTTTGCAGTAACTTGGATGGAACTAGAGTCCATTATCTTAAGTGAGATAACTCAGGAATCAAAACCACATACCACATGTTCTCACATAGAAGTGGTAGGTAAGCTATGGGTGCACAAAGGCATACAGAGTGGTATAATAAATATTGGAGATTCAGAAGAGGGAAGGCTGGGAGGTGAATGGTGAAAAACTACCTATTGGGTACAATGTACACTATTTGGGTGACAGATGCACTAAAATCCCAGACTTCACCACTGTGCAATTCATCCATGTAACCAGAAACCACTTTTACTCCTAAAGCTATTTAAAATAAAGTGTCCTTTGGAGCACAAGAGTTTTAATTTTGATGAAGTACAGATTATCTTTTTGTGATGAAGGGGTGCTTATGCTTTTAGTGTCACCTTTAATAAATCATTGCCTTATCCAAGTTCAGGGTTTTCCCCAATGTTTTCTCCTAAAAGTTTTATAATTTTAGCTTTTACATTTAGGTTTTTGATTCATATTGAGTTGATTTTTGTATATAGTATGAAACAGAGGTTTATTTATGGACTTTCGGATCTATATGTCTACCCTTATCCTAGTGCAGCAACGTATATTTGAGAGCATCAAATATATATATGCTAGTACCACATTGTATGTATGTACCCTTATGCTAGTATCCCACTATATCTATATTGTCTGTCTATCTATCTATCTATCTATCTATCTATCTATCTATCTATCATCTATCTATCTATAATAAGGAATTGGCTTCCAAGATTATAGAGGTTGAGAACTCACATGTCTTCTATCTACAACCTGCAGACCCAGGAAAGCCATTGGTAGAATTTAGTCCAAGGCCAAAGCCTGAAGACCAGAGCTGATGATTTAACTCCTGGTCCAAGGGCAGGAGAAGATGACATGAGATGTCCCAGATGAAGCAGTGAGGCAGGAAAAAAAGGAGGCCAATTCCTCCTTTTGCCTTTTTTCTATTTAGACCTTCAATGGATTGAATGAAACCCAACCACATTTGGGAGAACAATATACTTTACTGAGCCCTCCAATTCAAATGTGAATTTCATGAGGAAACACTCTCACAGATGCACCAAGAAATAATGCTTAATCTGGGTACCTCGTAGTCCATTCCAGTTGACATATAAAATTAACCATCATAGTGTCAATTGAAATGATCATGTGGTTTTTGTCTTTTATTCTATTAATATGGTATATTTCACTGATTAATTTCTGTATGTTGAACCAAGTTTGCATTTCTGGAATAAGTCTCACTTGATCTTGGTGAATAATCCTTGTTATATATTGCTAGAGTCAATTTACTAGTATTTTCTAGAGGATTTTTGTCTCTATATCATAAAATATGTTAGTCCATGGTTTTCTTGTGATATCTTTGTGTGGTTTTGGTATTAGAGTAATATCAGTTTCATAGAATAAATTAAACAGTGTTCCATCCTCTTCTATTTTTTGAGAGAGTTTATGAGGGAGTAATGTTCTTTAAACATTTTGGTAGAATCTATCACTGGAGTCATCTCTGTGCATTACTTTGTGCAAAGTTTGTGATTACTAATTAAATATCTTTACTTATTATAGGTCTATTCAGATTTTATATTCTCTCTTGAGTCAGTTTTGTTAATTTGTGTTTTTCTAGAAATTTGTCCATTTTATCTAGGTCATCTAATTTGTTGGCATATAATTGTTCATATTGAAAAAATGGTATCTAGGAGACAAGACTAATGTGCAGCTCCCACTTGGACAGACAGAAGAGCATGTGGAGACTCACACTGTAAACTTTTGCCCCAAGAACCACTGCAGGAACATACCAGGAAAACTAGAAGAATTCACAGACCCTTTGAAAGAAGTGACTTGCCACTACAGACTCCATGAGCCAGCTAAAAAACTGAGTTCTTAAAGTGTAAGAGGGGGAACAGCCTGCCTCTAAACACACATCCCCATTGGGGAACCTGAAAAATCCAGATTACTGGAGAAGGATTTAACCCTACCTAGAGCTGAAATGAATTTAGAGAGCTGAGAGAAATATAAAAGTAGAAGAAGCAGCAGAAAAAGCCTTATAGGCACTCTCAGTTCCCAGCTTGAGTCCAGGGAAGCCTTTCCTGGCTTTATCTCACAGGGGTCCATGGGGAAGGCAGCCAGCAGAATTGGGGAGGGGCCACAGGATTAAGAAAGCTTATAGTTAAACTTTGTAATAATTTTGACTGAGCACAAATTTTCCTGAGCAGAATCTGGGGCATGGGGGGTGAATGGGAAGTACGGATACCAGCACAGAAGCCACAGCCCACAGCATGAGCAGGTGGATTGTGCTGCTTTCTCAGTGGGGAGGCTTGTAGCCTGGTGCAAGATCTCAGCCTTGCTCACCAGCTGCCTGGATATAAACTCAGTGCTGTTGGTGGGGCATAGCAGGAGTGAGACTGGCCTTGCCGGCTGCATGGGAGCTGGCTGAGGCCTGTCACTGCTGGCTTTCCCCCACTTCCCTGGTGACCTGTATGATGCAGCAAAGGCAGCCATAATCCACCTGGGGACATAACTCCATTGGCCAGAGAACCAGCTCCCATCCTCCACAGTGGCCACAGCAAACCCTGCCCAAAGATGGTCTGAGCTAAGACCTGCCTAACCCTGCCCCTAGTGAATGTTTTTTCTCTATCTGCCTGGTAGCTGAAGACAAATGACAAACTCTTGGGAGCACTATGGGTCTGCCTATTGCCTGAGAAATGTGAGTACTTATCCTGGCCAGTGTAGAGCAAGCTTATATCTCCCTCCTACTACCACAGCTGGTGCTGTCTTGAAAACACCACCTCCTGGCTGGAGACCAATCAACTCAAGCCATTATAGCAACTCATAACAGAACAACTATGATCCAAAGGAGAAAACAATAGCTAATTCCACTGCCTGTAACACCCTGGCTAACCAGAGATCCTGAGTCTGTCCATGTGACAACTTCACTGATAGCATAACAAACATTCAAGGAAACCAGTATGCTAAACAAAACTACAAT
Source organism: Pongo pygmaeus (assembly GCF_028885625.2). Classification (NCBI taxonomy): domain Eukaryota; kingdom Metazoa; phylum Chordata; class Mammalia; order Primates; family Hominidae; genus Pongo; species Pongo pygmaeus. Next base: position 157,646,204 of record NC_072376.2, on the reverse strand, counting down.
CAAGGATTCCCCCAGATCCCACTTTACTCTCATCACCTCCACCTGATTAGGTTCTGGTCCATGGCTGAGACACCTTAAGATGCATCACATCATAGGACTCTTTCCAGACACTCCCCAGCACCAGCCCAGAGCCTGGTATCCCCTGCTTGGTAGCTAGACCCAGATGAGCAATAACAATCACTGCAGTTTGGCTCTCAGGAAGCCCCATCCCTAGGGGAAGGAGGGGAACCCCACCTCAAGGGATCACCCCATAAGACAAAAGAATCTGAACAGCAGCCCTTGAGTTCCAGATCTTTTCACTGAAAGTCTGCCCAAATGAGAGGGAACCAGAAAAGTAATTCTGCTATGCAAAAACAAGATTTATACCACCCCCAAAGATCACACTAGCTCTTCAGGAATAAATCCAAACCAAGGAGAAGTTTCTGAATTGTCAGATAAAGAATTCAGAAGGTTGATTATTAAGCCACTCAAGGAGGTACCAGGGAAAGGTAAAAAACCAACTTAAAGAGATTAAAAAATGGATGTAGATGAAAATGTATCCAGAGAAATAGGTATCATAGAGAAAAGACAATCACAACTCTGGAAATGAAAGACACACTTAGAGAAATGCAAAATACATGGAAAGTTTTAACAATGGAGTGAAACAAGTAGAAGAAAGAACTTCAGAACTCAAAGACAAGGCTTTCAAATTAACCCAATCTGAAAAAGATAAAGGAAAAAGAATTTAAAAAATGAATAAAGCCTCCAGGAAATTTGGCTTGTGTTAAATGGCCAAACATAAGAACAATTGGTATTCCTGAGGAAGAAGAGAAACCTAAAAGTTTGGAAAACTTATTTGAGGAAATAATCAAGGAAAACTTCCCAGTCTTGCCAGAAATCTAGAAATTCAAATACAAGAAGCTCAAAGAACACCCATGAAATTCATCACAAAAAAGGTTATCACCTAGGCATATAGTCATCAGGTTATCTAAAGTCAAGATTAAGGAAAGAATTTTAAGAGCTGTGAGGCAAAAGCATCAAGTAACCTATTTAAAAAAAAAAACCCATCAGATTAACAGCAGATTTTTCAGCAGAAATCCTACAGATTGGGGTTCTATCTTTAGCTTCCTTAAACAAAAAATATATATGTAATTGTATGCATATACAATTATATATATATATAATTTATATATATAAAATTTCATTATAATCCTTTTATTTCTATAAGGTAAGTGGTAATGTCCACTCCCTCATTTTAGTAATTTGCTTGAGTCCTCTCTTGTTTTTTCTTGGTTAGTGTAGCTAAATGTTCATCAATTGTTTAAATCACTTAAAAGAACTAACCTTGGTTTAGTCAATTTTTTTTACTATTTTTGTATTTTTTATTTATTTAGACTAATCTTTATTACTTCTATCTTTCTGCTTTCTTTGTGTTTGGTTTACTCTTCTTTTTTGAGTTGCTTAAGGTGGAAGGTTAGTGAATTATTTCATTCTTATATTGGTATAAAAATATCTGAGATTGGATAATTCATAACTAAAAGAGGTTTAATTGGCCCACAGTTCTGCAGGCTGTACAGGAAGCATAGCAGCATCTTCTGGGGAGGACTCAGGAAGCTTCCACTCATGGTAGAAGGCAAAACAGGAGCAGGGACCTTACATGGCTGGAGCAGAAGCAAGAAAGAGAGGGGAGAGGTGCTACACACTATAAACAACTGGATCTCCCTAGAACTGTATCACAAGAATATCACCAAGGGGGTGATGCTAAGCCATTCATCAGGGATCTACCCTCATGATTCAGTCACCTCCCACCAGGCTCCATTTCCAACATTGGGGATTACAATTTGACATAAGATTCAGTGGACAGATACAAACCATATCATTCTACCTCTGTGCCCTCCAAAATCTCATGTTCTTATCATATTTCAAAATACAATCATGTCTCCAATAATTCCCAAAGTCATCACTCATTTTCACATTAACTCAAAAGTCCAAAGTATCATTTGAGATTAGGCAAGACTCTTCCATCTGTGAGCCTGTAAAATAAGAAACAAGTAACTTACTTCCAAGATATAATGGGGATATAGGCATTGGATAAATACTCCTGTTTCCAAAGGGAAAAATTGGCTGAAAGAAAGGGGCTACAGGTTCCATGCAAGTTCAAAACCCAGCAGGGCATTTATTAAACCTTCAAGCTCCATTATAATCTACTTTAGCTCCATGTCCCACATCCAGGGCAAACCAATGCAAGAGGTGGGCTCCCAAGGCCTTGGGTAGCTCCACTGTTATGGCTTTGCAGGGTTCAGCTTTGGAGGCTGCTCTCATAGGTTGTTGAGTGCCTGCAGCTTTTCTAAGCCTAAGGTGCAATCTGCTGGTGGATCTACCATTCTGGGTCCTGGAAGATGGTGGCCCTCTTCTCACTGCTCCACTAGGCAGTACCACAGTGGGGACTCTGTGTGGGGGCTGCAACCCCATGTTTCCCCTCTTCACTGCCCTAGTAGAGAATCTCTGTGAGGGTTCCACCCCTGCAGCAGAATTCTGCCTGGATACCCAGGCTTTTCCATACATCATCTGAAATTAAGGCAAAGGCTTTTAAGCCTCAACCCTTGCATTCTGTGCACCTGCAGGCTTAACACCACATGGAAGCCACCAAGGCTTACAGCTTCCCCTCTCTGCAGCAGCAGGTTAAGCTGTACTTGAGCCCTTTTGAGCCACAGCTGGAGCTGGAGTGGCAGGGATGCAGGAAACAGGGTTCTGAGGCTGCACAGGGTGGTGAAGCCCTGGTCCTGGCCCACAAAACCATTCAGTTCTCCTAAACCTCTGAGCCTGTGATGGTAGGGGCTACCACAGAGGTTTCTGAAATGCCTTCAAGGCCTTCTCTCATTGTATTGCCTATTAGCATTTGGCTCTTTTTACTTTTGCACATATTTCTGCAGCCTGGTTGAATTCCTTCCCTGAAAATAGGCTTTTCTTTTCTACCACATTGCCAAGCTGCATATTATCCAAACTTTTAGTCTCTCCTTCCCCTTTAAATATTAGTTCAAACTTTAGGTCATTTTTTTGTTCACACATATGAGCATAGGTTGTTAGAAGCAGGCATGCCACATCTTGAACACTTTGCTGCTTAGAAATTTCTTCTTCCAGATATCTTAAATCATCACTCTCATGTTCAAAATTCCACAGACCCATGGGGCAGGAGCACAATACAGCTAAGTTCTTTTCTAAGACATAACAAAAGTGACCTTTGCTGTAGTTCTCAATAAGTTCCTCATTTCCATTTGAGACCTCATCAGCCTGGCCTTCACTGTTTGTATCACTATCAGTATTTTGGTCACAAACATACAACCAGTCTCTAGAAAGTTCCAAACATTCCCTCATTTTCCTGTTGCCTTTTGAGCCCTCCAAACTCTTCAAACTTCAGCTTGTTACTCAGTTTCAAAGCTGCCTCCACATTTTTCAGGTATCTTGACAGCAATGCTTCTCTCCTCAGTGCCAATTTTCTGTTTCAGTCCATTCTCACATTGCTATAAAAAATACCTGAGACTCACTTTGGGAGGCCGAGGCAGGCAGATCATGAGGTCAGGAGATCAAGACCATCCTGGCTAACATGGTGAAACCCCATCTCTACTAAAAATACAAAAAAATAGCCGGGCGTGGTGGAGGGCACCTGTAGTCCCAGCTACTTGGGAGGCTGAGGCCGGAGAATGGCGTGAACCTGGGAGGCGGAGCTTGCAGTGAGCCGTGATCGCACCACTGCACTCCAGCCTGGGAGACAGAGCGAGACTCCGTCTCAACAACAACAACAACAACAAAAAAAAATCCTGAGACTGGATAATTTATAGAGAAAAGCAGTTTAATTGGCTCATGGTTCTGCAGGCTGTACAGGAAGCATAGTGCCATCTGCTTCTGGGGTGGCTTCAGGAAGCTTCCAAGTATGGCAGAATGCAAAGGGGGAGCAGTTATCTGACATGGTGGGAGCAGGAGCAAGAGGGAGAGTGGGGAGGTGCTACAAAGTTTTAAACAACCAGATCACCTGAGAACTCTATTACAAGAACACCACCAAGGGATGGTGCTAAACCATTCATAAAGCATTCACCCTCATGAACTAATCACCTTCCACTATGCCCTGCCTCCAACACTGGGGATTATAAATCAACATGAGATTTGGGTGGGGACACAGATCCAAACCATATCAGCTAGGATATTGCTTTGATATCTTTCTGCTCTCTAATTAGGCATTTAAAGCATAATGTTTTTTTCTATGACCTACTTTAGCTGCATCCATAATGTTTGGTATATTGTATTTTTGTTTTATTCATCTCAAAGCATTTTTTAAAAGTTTCCTGTGATTTATTCTTTGAAACATTGATTCTTAAAGAAACATGTTGCTTAATTTTTACATATTAGTGAGTTAATGAAATCTTCTTTTGTTATTAATTTCTAATTTCATTCTGTTGTGGTTGGAGATCATTTTTTGTATGAGTTTAGTTCTTTTAAATTTACTGAGACTTGTTCTATGTCCTAACATATGATCTAACCTGGAGAATGTTTATGTACACTTGAGAAGAATATACACATTCTACTGAGTTGGGTGGAAAGTTCTATAGCAGAAGTCCCTTTTTGACACCAGGCACCAATTTTGTGGATGACAATTTTTCCACAGACAGAGAGGGGATGGTTTCTGAGGCATTAGATTTTCATAAAAAGCGTGAAACCTAGATCACTCACATGCACAGTTCACAATAGAGTTTGTGCTCCTATGAGAATCTAATGCCTCCACTGATTTGACAGGAGGCAGAGCTCAGTTTCACTTGCTTGACCACCAATCACCTTTTGCTGTGTGGTTTGGTTCCTAACAGGCCATGGACTGGTACCAGTCCACAGCCTGGAACTGGGGCCCTCTCTTCTATAGATCTTTGTTAGATATAGTTGGCTTACAATGTTGTTTAAGTCTTTGTTTTCGTTGTTGATCTTTAGTTTAGTTGTTGTATCTATTATTGAGGGTGCAATATTTGAGTCCCCAGTGATCATTGTTAAATTGTCTATTTCTCCCTTTAATCCTGTCAGTTGTTGCTTTGTGTATTTTGGTGCTCTGTTGTTAGATGCATATATGTTAGTACTTGTTATATCTTCCTGATGGATTGACCTTTTTGTTTTCATAAAATGTTTTTCTTTGTCTCTAGTAAGAACTTTATCTTAGAGTCTATTTTTTTAGTATAGCCATTTTAGCTATCTTTTGGTTTACTGTTTGAATATATCTCATTTTTCATCCTTTTACTTTCAACCTAGTTTGACCAAAATTGTCTGTCTCTTATAGATAACATATAGTTGGATTTTTTTTTAAAAAAGCCATTCTTCCAATTTCTGTATTTTAGTTAAAGTGTTCAATTCATTTACATTTAATGTAATCACTAGTAAGGTAGAACTTATGTCTGATGTCTTGTTACATTTTTAATATGTCATGTCCTTTTTTTCCCTCTCTTCTCTCATTCCTGGTTTCCTTTCTGTCAAATAAACATTTATTTAGTGATATGGTTTGGCTGTGTCCCCACCCAAATATCAACTTGAATTTTGTCTCCCAGAATTCCTACGTGTTGTGGGAGGGACCAAGGGGGTGGTAATTGAATCATGGGGGCTGGTCTTTCCCATGCTATTCTCATGATAGTGAATAAGTCTCATGAGATCTGATGGGTTTATCAGGGGTTTCCACTTTTGCTTATTCCTCATTTTCTCTTGCCACCACCATGTAAGAAGTGCCTTTCACCTCCCACCATGATTCTGAGGCCTCCCCAGCCATGTGGAACTCTAAGTCCAATTAAACCTCTTTTGCTTCCTAGTCTCAAGTATGTCTTTATCAGCAGCATGAAAATGGACTAATACATTTAGTGTATCAGTAAATTTCATTATAATTTCTCTCACTATATATTGTTCAGTTACATTCCTAGTGGCTTCCCTGGGGATTACTACTAACATCTTAAATTTTAACAATCTAGTTCAGATTAATACCAATTTAATTTCAATAATACATAAAAATGTATTTCTATATAACTGTTTTCTCTTCCCTTTTTTGTGCTATTTTCATACAAAATGCATCTTTATACACTGCATGCATATGAACATAGATTTTAAATCACTTCTTTATGCAATTCTCTTTCAAATAAGATAAGAGAGAGAGAAGGCACGGAGAATGGGTAGAGGGAGATGTAGAAGCTGGGCTGAAGAGGGACAAAGCTAGGAACCCTGTGCAGGGCTACCACATACTAGGGACTAATTTTTTGATCACAACAGCTCCAGGAGAATGGGTGAGTTGAACTGGCAAGGAGCAACTCACTCTCACCATAAGTCTCTGGAACACCAGCAGGAGGAGGCCCTTTGATGACCACAGATGCTCAAATTGGCAGGAAGAGCTGCTTAGAAAAATAGTAGGAGCAGTAAGCTAGCTGACATGCAGCCTGGAGGGTTTTATACAGGGGCTTCTGTAGTGGAGCATGGCTAGGGACAGCTATCTCCTTTAGGCTCACCTTGCTCCTGTAGGAGACTTTAGCCTTAGGGAAACCATTCAACATGATTTCTGAAGGGCAGTCTTGCCCATCAGACAGGGCTGGTCCAACCTGAGTACCCCTTGGTCGGCTGGCCTCTCCCAGGGCCCCAACTGGACATTGCCTGCTTGCAGGGTAGTCTTGGGTGCCTTGGGGCCCCACAACATAGCTTCTGCATTAGCAGACCATGCCTGACCAGTGGAGAGCTCCAGCAAGGTGGTCCCTATGGCCACACACTAGCTTGTCTGCTTTCTCCCCATACTGTAGCTTTCCCTGGGCCCATGGCAACTCCTCACATTGCTTTGCTGGTGCATGTCTGCCTGGGCAGGTTTTGCTTTCCTTGCCCTGTCAGCGTGTGGGAGTGCAGTCTGCCCTGTTCCCCCTGCTGACTGCCATTGCAGACAAAGCCTTGGCAAACACAGAGTCAACAAGCCTCGGCAAACACAGAGTCAACAAGCCTCACCCATGACAGTGTCCTGCCATTGTGCTAACTTAGTGAGTGTACAGAATGGTTGATCCTCCCTCAACCTGAGTGATTATTCCTGCTTGCAGGGCACAGAGAAGGCACCCAGACCCACACCCACCAGCACCTCACCCCTGGGCCAATACCACCTCCAGTGTGACTGTACAGACACTCTCCAGCAGGGGCCCCCGTGCACTCCCCATCCCCAGCTGGATTGCCTCTGCCACTGTGCTGAGTGCCTGCAGGGAGGCAGACACCTTGACATTCATTATCATTTTGCCACAGCTGCCACAACTCAGTCCCTGTCCTCCTTTCCCCCCAGTGCAGTGGGTTCCAAACATGAGAAGCCCAGAGAACAAAGTCAGGAACCAAGACATGTCCCCCAGAGTTAGAGCACACAGTTTAGAAGTTGGGAGCTGAGCGTTGGCTCCCTAACATCTTCCAGAAATGAATACAGTTGGCGGAATCCACCTTAGACCACAGTCAAACCCTCAAGGTCATCAAATAGGATAAAATTAAAAAAAAAATCCATCCAGAGGTCAGTAACCTCTAAGATTGAAGAAACACAGATCCACAAAGATAAGTAAGAATGAGCACAAGAACTCTGACAACTCAAAAAGCCAGAGTACCTTCTTTCCTCCAAATGACTGCATCACTTCTCCAGCAAGGTCTCTGAAGTGAGTAGAGATGGATGAAGTGACATAAATAGAATTCAGAATATGGATAGGAATGAAGATCACTGAATAACAGGAGTACATTGAAGCCTAATCCAAGGAAGCTAAGAATTATGATAAAACATATGTAAATTACCTGCACATTGCGCACATGTACCATAAAACCTAAAGTATAATAATAAAAAAAAAGAATTAAAAAACAAAACAAAACAAAACAAACAAAAAAAAACAATGTAGGAGCTGACAGGCAAAATAACCAGTATAGAAAAGAATGTAACTGGCCTGATAGGGCTGAAAAACGCACTACAAAAATTTCATAATGCAATTACAAGAATTAATAGCAGAATAGACCAAGCAGAAGAAAGAATCTCAGAGTCGGAAGACTGGCTTTCTGAAACAAGACAGTCGGATAAGAATATTAAAAAAATGAGAAGAAATGAACAAAACCTCCGAGAAACACAGAATTATGTAAAGAGATTAAATCTATGAATCATTAGTGTCCCTGAAAGAGATGGGGATAATGAAACCAACTTGGAAAACATACTTCAGGATATCATCCATGAGAGCTTCTCCAACCTAGATAGAGATGCCAACATTCAAATTCAGGAAATGCAGAGAATCCCAGTAAGATACCTAACAAGATGAACATCCCCAAGACACATAATTATCAAATTATCCAAGGTCAAAATGAAAGGAAAAAATGTTAAAGACAGCTAGAGAGAAAGGTCAGATCACCTACAAAGGGAAGCCCATCAGACTAACAGTGAACCTCTCTGTAGAAATCCTACAAGCCAGAAGAGATTGGGGTGGGAAATAACCAACCCAGAATTTCATATCTGGCCAAACTAAGCTTCATAAGCAAAGGAGAAATAAGATTCTTTTCAGACAAGCAAATGCTGAGGAAATTCATTACCACCAGACTTGCTTTACAAGAGCTCCTGAAGGAGGCACTAAATATGGAAAGAAAAGACCATTACAAGCCACTACACAAACACACTGAAGTACACAGAGCAGTGACACAACACAACACAACAACCTTATAATCAAGTCTGCAAAATAACAAGCTAACATCATGATGACAGGATCAAATCCACATATATCAATACTGATTTTGAATGTAAAAGGACTATATGCTCTAATTGAAAGGTATAGAGTAGCAAGCTGGATAAAGAACCAAGACCCATTTTGTATGCTGTCTTCAAGAGATCCATCTCACATGCAATGACATGCCTAGGCTCAAAATAAAGGAATGAAGGAAAATCTACCAAGCAAATGAAAAATAGAATAATGCAGATGTTGCAATTCTAGTTTCTGACACAACAGATTTTAAACTAACAAAGATGAAGAAAGACAAGAGCACTACATAATAATGAAAGGTTCAATTCAACAAGAAGATCTAATTATCCTAAATATATATGTACCCAACACAGGAGCACCCAGATTCATAAAAGCAAGTTCTTAGAGACTCCCAAACAATAATAATAACAATCGTGGGCGACTTTAACACCTTACTGACAATATTAGACAGATCATCGAGACAGAAAATTAACAAAGATATTCAGGACCTGAACTCAGCACTGAATCAAATGGAACTGATGGACACTTATGGAACTCTCCACCCCAAAACAAGAGAATATACATTTTTCTCATTGCCACATGGCACATACTTTAAAGTCAATCACATAAACTTAACAATCTGCATCTATTGAGATAATCATGTGATTTTTGTCTTTAGTTCTGTTTATGTTATGAATCACATTTATTAATTTTGTGTATGTTGAACCAACCTTGCAACCCAGGGATAAAGCCTACTTGATCATGGTGGATAAGCTTGATGATGTGCTGCTGGGTTTGGTTTGCCAGTATTTGGTTGAGGGTTTTTGCATTGATGTTCATCAAGGATATTGGCCTGAAGTTTTCTTTTTTTGTTGCATCTCTGCCAGGTTTTGGTATCAAGATGACTCTGGCCTCCCGGCATGAGTTGGGGAATAGATGCAGAAAAGTCTTTTTTTTCCAATAATTACTATAGTATTTAATAAATATTGCGATCAAAGAGCATCAAGAACATGGCTAAAAAGCACACCTTGCACTAGGAAATACTTGTACATTTGTATTAACTTGTGCTTTGTGTTCCATTTCTGTTAAGGTCTATCTTCTTGTCTTCTTTTGTGTGGCCAAAAAACCACGATATTTACTAAAAAGAAAAATATATTTAGTTTGGATGAAGGAGTCTTATTTGAATTGTTTATACAAAAATAATTCTACTGGTAATTTAGTATTTCCCATTTGTGATTTTTTTCAGTTCTATGGTGAAGCAAATGATTACAAATAGTTCAAATATTCTCTAACCCAACAGTAGAGCATGTTTAAGATAGTTAATAGAATACAGTTTTCTAGGATCTCTTTATATAGATCTGATACTGAAAGCAGGGAAAAATGACATATACAAGGCCACAATCCAAAATCTTGATTAGTATTTAGAGACTGAAGATTATATTTTCCTCTATGGAAACTAAGAAAATCATTCTAGCATTTTTAAGCTGACTTGAACATTTATCTTTTGTGGATACTTAAATATTCAAGATATCTATCGCACGTCACTTTTGGTCATACAAGTAAATTGGAACAGTGTCAGCTTTCTATTTTAAACAGATTCAAAGAAGCTGCACAAGATAGCTTACAAAACTAAGAGTATTATTCATTTTCTGTATTATGTAATAATCTATATTAGTGACGACATGCCTATGGCTAAGTTAAATTGGCATTGGAATTTGAGGCAAGTCAGTTCTTGTGGAGTCATCTTAACCCCAAGCACACTGTAGGACTTAATGGCTTTCTGAGTAATCATGTCTGTATTAGCCATGATACATCTATTGACTTGAAGTTTAGTCTTGTTTTATTGAATCTGTAATTCCAGGCTGGTCCTCCTGATTATTTCCCCGATCTATCTCCCGAACTGTATTTTCCATTTTAGTCATTTGCAGCTCCATCATTTCTGTTGTTCAGGTAAAAATCTTTTGAGACATTATTGATTGCTTTCTCTCTCTTAGACCCAGTCTATCAACAAATCTCCTTAGCTTTAATTTCAAAACTTATCCAAAATCCAATCTCTGCTTTCTGCCTCTACTGCTACCATTCTAGACCAAGTTACTCTCGTCTCTTGCTTGGATTAGTAGTCCCTCAACTGGTCTTTCTGTTTCCGTCCTTCACACAAGTGATTTGTTAAAACAGATCAGTTTATGTCATCTCTTCACTTAAGATCCTCGGTGATGAGTTCTTTACCCCACTCAGAGTAAAAGTCTAATTAGTGTAATACTATACCAGGTTCTACAGGGTCTGGCCTCTCACTCTCTCTCAGACTTCATCTTCTATTTGCTCTTTCTACTTAGTCATGGTCACACTGGCCTCTTTGCTGTTCTTGACCACACCTGTGAACTCCTGCTCCTGCACTTTTTTTTTTTTTTATTATACTTTAAGTTCTAGGGTACATGTGCGCAACGTGCAGGTTTGTTACATATGTGTACATGTGCCATGTTGGTGTGCTGTACCCATTAACTCATCATTTACATTAGGTATATCTCCTAATGCTATCCCTCCCCTGTACCCCCACCCCATGACAGGCCCTGATGTGTGATGTTCCCCAACCTGTGTCCAAATGTTCTCATTGTTCAATTCCCACCTATGAGTGAGAACATGCAGTGTTTGGTTTTCTATCCTTGTGATAGTTTGCTCAGAATGATGGTTTCCAAGTTCATCCATGTCCCTACAAAGGACATGAACTCATCCTTTTTTATGGCTGCATAGTATTCCATGGTGTATATGTGCCACATTTTCTTAATCCAGTCTATCATTGATTGGACATTTGGGTTGGTTCCAAGTCTTTGCGATTGTGAATAGTGCCGCAATAAACATACGTGTGCATGTGTCTTTATAGTAGCATGATTTATAATCCTTTGGGTATATAACTCAGTAATGGGATGGCTGGGTCAAATGGTATTTCTAGTTCTAGATCCCTGAGGAATCGCCACACCGACTTCCACAATAGTTGAACTAGTTTACAGTCCCACCAACAGTGTAAAAGTGTTCCTATTTCTCCACGTCCTCTCCAGCATCTGTTGTTTCCTGACATTCTAATGATCACCATTCTAACTGGTGTGAGATGGTATCTCATTTTGGTTTTGATTTGCATTTCTCTGATGGCCAGTGATGATGAGCATTTTTTCATGTGTCTGTTTACTGCATAAATGTCTTCTTTTGAGAAGTGTCTATTCATATCCTTCACCCACTTTTTGATGGGGTTGTTTGCTTTTTTCTTGTAGATTAGTTTGTGTTCTTTGTAGATTCTGGATATTATCTCTTTGTCAGATGGGTAGACTGTAAAAATTTTCTGCCATTCTGTAGGTTGCCTGTTCACTCTGATGGTAGTTTCTTTTGCTGTGCAGAAGCTCTTTAGTTTAATTAGATCCCATTTGTCAATTTTGGCTTTTGTTGCCATTGCTTTTGGTGTTTTAGTCATGAAGTCCTTGCCCATGCCTGTGTCCTGAATGGTATTGCCTAGGTTTTCTTCTAGGGTTTTTATGGTTTTAGGTCTGACATTTAAGTCTTTAATCCATTTTGAATTAATTTTTCTATAATGTGTAAGGAAGGGATCCAGTTTCAGCTTTCTGCATATGGCTAGCCAGTTTTCCCAGCACCATTTATTAAATAGGGAATCCTTTCCCCATTTCTTGTTTTTGTCAGGTTTGTCAAACATCAGATGGTCATAGATATGTGGTATTATTTCTGAGGGCTCTGTTCTGTTCCATTGGTCTATATCTCTGTTTTGGTACCAGTACCATGCTGTTTTGGCTACTGTAGCCTTGTAGTATAGTTTGAAGTCAGATAGCATGATGCCTCCAGCTTTGTTCTTTTGGCTTAGGATTGTCTTGGCAATGTGGGCTCTTTTTTGGTTCCATATGAACTTTAAAGTAGTTTTTTCCAATTCTTTGAAGAAAGTCATTGGTAGCTTGATGGGGATGGCATTGAATCTATAAATTACCTTGGGCAGTATGGCCATTTTCATGATATTGATTCTTCCTACCAATGAGCATGGAATGTTCTTCCATTTGTTTGTATCCTCTTTTATTTCATTGAGCAGTGGTTTGTAGTTGTCTTTGAAGAGGTCCTTCACATCCCCTGTAAGTTGTATTCCTAGGTATTTTATTCTCTTTGAAGCAATTGTGAATGGGAGTTTCTTCATGATTTGGCTCTCTGTTTGTCTGTAATTGGTGTGTAAGAATGCTTGTGATTTTTGCACATTGATTTTGTATCCTGAGACTTTGCTGAAGTTGCTTATCAGCTTGAGGAGATTTTGGGCTGGGATGATGGGGTTTTCTAAGTATACAATCATGTCATCTGCAAACAGGGACAATTTGACTTCCTCTTTTCCTAATTGAATGCCCTTTATTTCCTTCTCCTGCCTGATTGCCCTGGCCAGAACTTCCAACGCTATGTTGAATAGGAGTGGTGAGAGAGGGCATCCCTGTCTTGTGTCAGTTTTCAAAGAGAATGTTTCCAGATTTTGGCCATTCAGTATGATACTGGCTGTGGGTTTGTCATAAATAGCTCTTATTATTTTGAGATATGTCCCATCAATACCTAATTTATTGAGAGTGTTTAGCATGAAGCGCTGTTGAATTTTGTTGAAGGCCTTTTCTGCATCTATTGAGATAATCATGTAGTTTTTGTCTCTGGTTCTGTTTATATGATGGATTATGTTTGTTGATTTGCATATGTTGAACCAGCCTTGCATCCCAGGGATGAAGCTGACTTGATCGGTGGATAAGCTTTTTGATGTGCTGCTGGATTCAGTTTGCCAGTATTTTATTGAGGATTTTTGCATCGATGTTCATCAGGGATATTGGTCTAAAATTCTCTTTTTTTGTTGTGTCTCTGCCAGGCTTTGGTATCAGGATGATGCTGGCCTCATAAAATGAGTTAGGGAGGATTCCTTCTTTTTCTGTTGATTGGGATAGTTTCAGAAGGAATGGTATCAGCTCCTCTTTGTACCTCTGGTGGAATTCGGCTGTGAATCCATCTGGTCCTGGACCTTTTTTGGTTGGTAAGCTATTAATTATTGCCTTAATTTCAGAGCCTGTTATTGATCTATTCAGGGATTCAACTTCTTACTGGTTTAGTCTTGGGAGGGTGTATGTGTCCAGGAATTTATCCATTTCTTCTAGATTTTCCAGTTTATTTGCGTAGAGGTGTTTACAGTATTCTCTGATGGTAGTTTGTATTTCTGTGGGATCGGTGGTGATATCCCCTTTATCACTTTTTATTGCGTCTATTTGATTCTTCTCTCTTTTCTTCTTTATTAGTCTTGCTAGTGGTCTATCAATTTTGTTGATCTTTTCACAAAACCAGCTCCTGGATTCATTGATTTTTTGAAGGGTTTTTTGTGTCTCTATTTCCTTCAGTTCTGCTCTGATCTTAGTTATTTCTTGCCTTCTGCTAGCTTTTGAATGTGTTTGTTCTTGCTTCTGTAGTTCTTTTAATTGTGATGTTAGGGTGTCTATTTTTGATCTTTCCTGCTTTCTCTTGTGGGTATTTAGTGCTATAAATTTCCCTCTACACACTGCTTTGAATGTGTCCCAGAGATTCTGATATGTTGTGTCTTTGTTGTCATTGGTTTCAAAGAACTTCTTTATTTCTGCCTTCATTTCGTTATGTACCCAGTAGTCATTCAGGAGCAGGTTGTTCAGTTTCCATGTAGTTGAGTGATTTCGAGTGAGTTTCTTAATCCTGAGTTCTAATTTGATTGCACTGTGGTCTGAGAAACAGTTTGTTATAATTTCTGTTCTTTTGCATTTGCTGAGGAGTGCTTTACTTCCAACTATGTGGTCAATTTTGGAATAGGTGCAGTGTGGTGCTGGGAAGAATGTGTATTCTGTTGATTTGGGGTGGAGAGTTCTGTAGATGTCTATTAGGTCCACTTGGTGCAGAGGTGAGTTCAATTCCTGGATATCCTTGTTAACTTTCTGTCTCATTGATCTGTCTAATGTTGACAGTGGGGTGTTAAAATCTCCCATTATTATTGTGAGGGAGTCTAATTCTCTTTGTAGGTCACTAAGGACTTGCTTTATGAATCTGGGTGCTCCTGTATTGGGTGCATATATATTTAGGATAGTTAGCTCTTCTTGTTGAATTAATCCCTTTACCATTATGTAATGGCCTTCTTTGTCTCTTTTGATCTTTGTTGGTTTAAAGTCTGTTTTATCAGAGACTAGGATTGCAACCCCTGCCTTTTTTTGTTTTCCATTTGCTTGGTAGATCTTCCTCCATCCCTTTATTTTGAGCCTATGTGTGTCTCTGCACGTGAGATGGGTTTCCTGAATACAGCACACTGATGGGTCTTGACTCTTTATCCAGTTTGCCAGTCTGTGTCTTTTAATTGGAGCATTTAGCCCATTTACATTTAAGGTTAATATTGTTATGTGTGAATTTGATCCTGTCATTATGATGTTAGCTGGTTATTTTGCTCGTTAGTTGATGCAGTTTCTTCCTAGCCTTGATGGTCTTTACAATTTGGCATGTTTTTGCAGTGGCTGGTATTGGTTGTTCCTTTCCATGTTTAGTGCTTCCTTCAGGAGCTCTTTTAGGGTAGGCCTGATGGTGACAAAATCTCTCAGCATTTGCTTGTCTGTAAAGTATTTTATTTCTCCTTCACTTATGAAGCTCAGTTTGGCTGGATATGAAATTCTGGATTGAAAATTCTTTTCTTTAAGAGTGTTGAATATTGGCCCCCACTCTCTTCTCATTTGTAGAGTTTCTGCTGAGAGATCAGCTGTTAGTCTGATGGGCTTCCCTTTGTGGGTAACCAGATCTTTCTCTCTGGCTGCCCTTAACATTTTTTCCTTCATTTCAACTTTGGTGAATCTGACAATTATGTGTCTTGGAGTTGCTCTTCTTGAGGAGTATCTTTGTGGTGTTCTCTGTGTTTCCTGAATTTGAATGTTGGCCTGCCTTGCTAGATTGGGGAATTTCTCCTGGATAGTATCCTGCAGAGTGTTTTCCAACTTGGTTCCGTTCTCCCCGTCACTTTCAGGTACACCAATCAGATGTAGATTTGGTCTTTTCACATAGTCCCATATTTCTTGGAGGCTTTGTTTGTTTCTTTGTATTCTTTTTTCTCTAAACTTCTCTTCTCACTTCATTTCATTCATTTCATCTTCCATCACTGATACCCTTTCTTCCAGTCAATTGCATCGGCTACTGAGGCTTGTGCATTTGTCACGTAGTTCTCGTGCCATGGTTTTCAGCTCCATCAGGTCCTTTAAGGACTTCTCTGCATTGGGTATTCTAGTTAGCCGTTCATCTAATTTTTTTTCAAGGTTTTTAACTTCTTTGCCATGGGTTCGAATTTCCTCCTTTAGCTCAGAGTAGTTTGATCTTCTGAAGCCTTCTTCTCTCAACTCGTCAAAGTCATTCTCCATCCAGCTTTGTTCCGTTGCTGGTGAGGAGCTGCGTTCCTTTGGAGGAGGAGAGGCGCTCTGATTTTTAGAGTTTCCAGTTTTTCTGCTCTGTTTTTTCCCCATCTTTGTGGTTTTATCTACCTTTGGTCTTTGAAGATGGTGACGTACAGATGGGTTTTTGGTGTGGATGTCCTTTCTGTTTGTTAGTTTTCCTTCTAACAACAGTCAGGAACCTCAGTTGCAGGTCTGTTGGAGTTTGCTGGAGGTCCACTCCAGACGCTGTTTGCCTGGGTATCAGCAGCAGAGGCTACAGAACAGGAAATATTGCTCAACAGCAAATGTTGCTGCCTGATCGTTCCTCTGGAATCTTTGTCTCAGAGGGGTACCTGGCTGTGTGGGGTGTCAGTGTGTCCCTCCTGGAGGGTGCCTCACAGTTAGGCTACTCAGGGGTCAGGGTCCTACTTGAGGAGGCTGTCTGTCCGTTCTCAGATCTCCAGCTGCATGCTGGGAGAACCACTACTCTCTTCAAAGCTGTCAGACAGGGACATTTAAGTCTGCAGTGGTTTCTGCTGCCTTTTGTTCATCTATGCCCTGCCCCCAGAGGTGGAGACTACAGAGGCAGGCAGGCCTTGAGCTTCGGTGGGCTTCACCCAGTTTGAGCTTCCTGGCCACTTTGTTTACCTACTCAAGCCTCAGCAATGGTGGATGCCCCTCCCCAGCCTCGCTGCCACCTTGCAGTTTGATTTCAGACTGCTGCGCTAGCAGTGAGTGAGGCTCTGTGGGCGTAGGACCCTCAGTGCCAGGCATGGGATATAATCTCCTTGTGTGCCGTTTGCTAAGACCATTGGAAAAGTACAGTATTAGGGTGGGAGTGTCCTGAGTTTCCAGGTGCCATCTGTCACCCCTTTCTTTGACTAGGAAAGGGAATTCCCTGACCCCTTGCGCTTCCCTGGTGAGGCGATGCCTCACCCTGCTTCAGCTCACACTCCTTGGGCTGCACCCACTGTCCAAGAAGCCCCAGTGAGATGAACCCGGCATCTCAATTGGAAATGCAAAAATCATCCGTCTTCTGTGTTGCTCATGCTGGGAGCCATAGACTGGAGCTGTTCCTATTCGGCCATCCTGGAACCCGAAAAGTCTTTTGATAAAATTTAACACCATTTCATGTTAAAATTTTTCAAAAAAGTAGCTATTGAAGGAAAATGTCTGAAAAAAATAAGAGCCATCTATGACTAACCCATGGCTAAGATTATACTGAATGGGCAAATGCTGGCAGCATTGCCTTGAAAACTGACACAAGACAAGGACGCACTCTTTCACCACTCATATTCAACATAGTATTGGAAGTCCTGGCCAGGGCAATCAGGCAAGAGAAAGAAATAAAGGTCATCCAAATAGGAAGAGGGGAAGTCAAACTATTCCTGTTGGCAGACAACATGATTCTATATCTAGAAAACATAATAGTTTCAGCTCAAAAGTTTCTTAAACTGATAAACAACTTCAGCAAAGTCTCAGGATACAAAATCAATGTGCAAAAATCACCAATATTCCTATATATCAACAACAGTCAAGCCAAGAGCCAAATCAGGAACACAGTCCCATTCAAAATTGTCACAAAAAGATTAAAATGACTTGGAATACAGCTAAAAAGGGAGGTGAAGATCTCTGCAAGGCGAACTACAAAACAGTGCTCAAAGAAATCAGAGATTACACAAAGGGAAAAATATTTCATGCTTATGGAAAAGAAGGGTAAATATTGTAAAAATGGCCATACTGCTCAAAGCATTTATAGATTCAGTGGTATTCCTATTAAACTACCTTTGAGATTCTTGACAGAATTAGGAAAAAAAAGCTATTTTAAAATTCACACGGAACCAAAAAAACTGCCTCAATAGCCAAGGCAATCCTAAGGAAAAAAAAAAAAGCAGAAACAACAACAACAGAAAAACCCAGAAAAAACAAAACTCAAAGCTGGAGGCATCATGCCACCTGACTTCAAACTATACTACATGGCTATAGTACCAAAACAACTCGTACTGGTACAAAAACAGATGCATAGAGCAGTGGAACAGAATAAAGAACCCAGAAATAATGTCACCCAACTACAGCCATCTGATCTTTGGCAAACCTGACAAAAACAAGCAATGGGGAAAGAATTCCCTATTCAATAAATGGTGCTATGATAACTAGCTAGCCCTATGCACAAGATTGAAACTAGACCTCTTTCTTACACTATATACTATATATATATGTGTGTGTGTGTATATATATGTTTATATTTATACAAAAATTAACTCAAGATGGATTAAAGACCCAAATGTAAAACCCAAAACTATCAAAACCCTGGAAGGCAATCTAGGCAATAACATTCAGGACATAGGAACAGGCAAAGATTTCATGATGAAGATGCCAAGAGCAATTGCAACGAAAGCAAAAGTTGATAAATGGGATCTAATAAAATTAAAGAGCTTCTGCACAGCAAAGGAAACTATCAACAGAGTGAACAGTTAACCTACATAATCGAAGAAAGTTTTGTAATGCATGGATATGACAAAGGTCCAATATCCAGCATCTGTAAGGAACTTAAGCAAATTAACAAGCAAAAAACAAACAACCCCATTAAAAAGTGGGCAAAGGACATGAAAAGATACTTTTCAAAAGAAGACATACAATCATATGAAAAAAACCTCAACGTCATTGATCATTAGAGAAATGCAAATCAAAACGACAATGAGATATCATCTGACACCAGTCAGAATGTTTATTATTAAAAAGTCAAAAAATAACATGCTGGTGAAGTTTTGGAGAAAAAGGAACACTAATACACTGTTCTTGGGAATGTAAATTTGTTCAACCATTGTAGAAAGCAGCATGATGATGCCTCAGAGTACTAAAGACAGAAATACCATTTGACCAAGAAATTCCATTACTGGGTACATGCCCAAACACATATAAATTATTCTATTATAAGGACACATGCATGTGTATGTTTATTGCAGTATTATTCACAATAGTGAAGACATGGAATCAACCCAAATGCCCATCAATGATAGACTGGATAAAGAAAATGTGGTACATATACACGGTGGTACATGGATTACTACACAGTCATAAAAAATAATAAGATTATGTCCTTTGCAGGAGCATGAATGGAGCTGGAGGCCATCATCCTTAGCAAACTAACACAGGAACAGAAAACCAAATACTGCATGTTCTCACTTATAAGTGTGAGCTAAATGATGGGAACACAAGGACACATAGAGGGGAACAATACACACTGGAGCCTTTTGGAAGGGAGGGTTGGATCAGGATAAATAACTAATGGGTACTAGGCTTAATACCTGGGTGATGAAATAATCTGTACAACAAACCTCCATTACACAAGTTTACCATATAACACACCTGCACATGTACCCCTGAACTGAAAATAAACATTTAAAAAATGGTTGAAGAAAACCAAATTACAAACCAAAATCTATTTATTCTTTTAGTTTTACCTATGTAATTATCCTTACAGGTGCTCGTTTTTTTCTGCATGTGAATTTGAGTCACCATCTGGATTCCTTTAATTTCACCCTGAAGAACCCCCTTTAGTATTTTTTGTAGGGTAGGTCTCAGGTTCTTATATTGGTTTCTCATTTACTTCCTTTAGAAAGGAGACCATGTAATCATGTAAATAGTTATGAAAATTGTTAGGAAAGAATGATAAATGATAAAACAATAATTATATTTCACATTCTTTTGGAAATACAGTAGGTCTTTTATTACAAATATATTTCACATTCTTTGGACATACTGTAGTTCCTTTATTTTGAACCAGTTTTAAAGATTCTCTTGTTTTTAAAACTTTAAAAAACGTGTTTTTCTGTTAGAGTGATGGAAAAACTTCTTGAATGTAGCAATACAAATAATTAAATTATAAAAGCACTTTGGTCTCAAATTATGAAATAAATTCTTTGTGAAATCAAATCTGGATCTGTAAACAATGGTGTTTGTTTAAAAAAAACTGAACAAGTAATGGAAAGTTTGGATAAAGGCACAGAGCATAATTCTTGAATACTGAGTGGTAAGATGATCTTTCATAACCCCCTTCAAAGTGTTTTATACATATAAACTTAAACCTCACATGTGTTCATCTGTAGATCATTTATCCACAAGTGTCTGTCACTAGATCATTTACCCCAGAGACAGGAGATACAATTGAAGATGTGACTAATGGGATCTGGAATCATAGCTTTCTAACAGGAGCAAATGTTATTTCCCTTTGAATAGCCTTGGGCTTTTAGAAAGAGCTAATAGGTGTTTGCCTAGGACCATATGCACTTACCTATGGACAAAGAAGACTCTAAAATAGCCTTTGGCTAATAGCAAGTGTGTTTAGTGACATTGTATTATAGAAACATCTCCATTTGCAGTGTGTAGTAATTCCACACCTTTTTTGCTTTGGTTGCTCAAAGACACTCATGTTTTCTTAGCCAGGTAGGCAGGGAGGCAAGTCTACTCCTTCAGGTCACTGAGGAATTGATTGCTGTCATAACATATCTGTTGGTATAATTGGGACCAACCATGCAATATTGATCTTACTCAAGAATTGAGCTTTGATCAAAGTTGTTCTGAGGAGTTTTCTCTCAGCATGACTCATCAGGAAGTTTTCTTAGAAACTTAGTGGCTATCTGTGAGGTCCGGCCACTAATGATCTATCTTCTTGTTGAGGCAAGATTTTTTATCTTAGCCAACTAAAGAAATCCCTTCTATAAAGGGTTCTTCTGCTGAGCCTTTGGAGGATTAAGTGCCCTCTGCAAGGGGAAGCTGGTATGGATCTGGTTTATTTCTTAACTCTGAGAAGTCCATTTTGAAAACTATCAACTAAAGCACATTAACAAAAGCTATTTTTGGATTCTACCCATCGTTCCCAGTGCTTAAACACAAGTCTTTCCTACCCTGAATGTGATACATTTGAACAAGGAAAACTAAAATGACCCGTTTGATTAATCTTAAAATTTTATGAAAATTAGTTTCAAAATATGATTTTTGAGGGGGAGTGTGTTGATAGAAGAGCTGTTTTTGTAGGGTCTTTCCATTTGGCAAGTTAGCTGAGGACTAGTTTATTTACTTCTTCCACTAGGTGGCAGGACTTTTAAGCAATGTTGCAAATGTGTCCCAGAAAGTCCTTTTGAAACAGAGAAGTCAGAATTGTCAACATTTGATACTGGTCAAGAAGTTTAACTTTCTTATGCTCCTGGGCTTCTATGATTACCTTGTTCCACATTCCTCCCCATAATGCAGTTTATTTTTCCAGGCAAATAATGCATTAAGAATGTGTTTTCACTTTTGGCATCATGTCGCAATTGCAGAAGTGATTTTATTCTCAGATCTTTGACTGAAACATCTGTGATATCTTGTTTTCAGGAGGAAAGAGAGGTGCACTATAGATTTTGAAATATCAAAAGACATTTCCATTTTCATTTTCATCTAAAATAGCCATGGAGGAAGATGAAGTGTTGGTGTTGATAGGACAGGGTTGGAATGTTTAGACCTGAATAGAATGAAAATACATAAAAAGAAATAAAAGGAATGGTATTAAGATGTGGCAAACTACAAATGTAGGAGAAAGTCAATTGCTTCTATGAATTAGGATCTTGTGAATTATTGGGTCCAAATTATGTTTTGCTACATTTTCATTAGTAAATAATGGCCTTTTTGGCTCATGATTCAATGTGAGTGGCATTTGGGGTGATCCTGGCTAATTGAGAAATTAGTCAAGATGCTTTTGAAATCATGTCATCAAATACAAGTGAAAAATATTTTCCTAGCTATCTGAAAATAAACTTGTGAAAAATGAAAAGGTCAAATTGCCATAAACCCTTTTGGTTTTTGTTATGGGCAGTTGTGAATAGCACCACTCACTCTCAGAAAACTGGAGCTTGAGTTACATGAAATAAGCCTTTGGAATTAAGTTAATGGGTGGTCTTTACTTTAGTTTGTTACTCTGGCACTTGGGTACCAATACTTAATATTCATGATTAAATCCAAGGAGAAAAATGCTTAAAATTACAACCTCCTTTTGTGTTTGGAGAAGAATCTCATTTCAGCCAAACTTTTTATTTAACCAACATGTTTTAACTCTCCTTAGTGGAGAAGGGGTAGAGTTCCAAGTACTATTAAATGTTTACCTTTGGTTTACTTGCTGTAGAGTGTGACAACTTTGCAGATGTGTTTCCAACACAAAAAAGACAAGGAAACTGCTTTTCTCTCTCTCTCTCAACACAGAATCTCACAAAAGCCTGTATAGTGCAGATAGAGCTGTTGGAAACATTCAGGCACAGAAACTCCCCAAACACGTAATCAGTTGTCTCCTAGGTGGCTCCTATGAATGACTGGCTTTCGCAGACAGGTGCTTTTATTTATAAATACATCCTGTGAAGACAGTCAAAGGTGCAAGGTGTTCTTCCTGTCAGGGTGAGTGATGGGTATAGTATGAAGGAGTAAATGCTTGGGATAGTGGAGAGTTGAAAGCTGAGCTGTTCTAATCCCTTGGAGCAGGACACCTGGAGGCTCCTCCTGCTTCTTCCCTTTCACAGCCCCTGGTTTTGCCAGATATAGGAGGGTGGAGGGAAGTACATAAATAGTGTATTTATGCGGATGGGGGATGGAATGAAGGGGATGTTTGGGGAGTTTAATCCCAGCCGGGAACATCAAAAAGGTACCAGGGGTGGTTCTTTGATTTTCACTTTAGTGGCCTTTACACTCTTTGCATGCTTTTGACTCACTGCCCTGATGGCCATGCCTCTACTTGCTGCCTCTTTGGTCCTTGAAACTCTCTAGGTTAAAGCCAGAGTGCAGTAGGAAAATATTATTTGAAAAGAATGGCCAGTGCGATGAGGCCATCTCAGTAAGATGTGTAATCCCTTTGGCAACTTTTGAAACGTTGGTTGTATTTTCCACAAGAAAGACCATAAATTACTCTCTTGCAAAAGAAGAATATTCTTTTCTCCCTTATTTTGAATTTATGTTAATACTCATCAAATTTAATAATTTGTGCTTGACAGTTTAATTAAAGTATTATACTTACATGACTCTGTATGTACTTTGTCTAGAGTAAGGAAACCTAACTTAGATACTGGTTAATAAGCTGAATCTTTTCTATGAGGCAAAGTACAGTATAAATATACTCATATGTTATAGAGGAAAGACTTTGGAATTACACACATTTGTTTTAAATTTCTATTCCAACGTTTATTACATATGTGACTTTGAGTAAGTTATTAAACTTTATGCCTTGGTTTTCTACCTCTGTTGAAAGAGGATATTAATATCTTTCTTTTAGTGCTGTGATATTAGATGAAGCAATGAATGTTAAACATGAAGCATTCATTCAAATATAGAGATAGGCTCAATGCATGCTAGCTACTTCCTTCCACAGTCTATGGTAGAATCTGTTTCAAAACGAAGATTAACCATGAAGTAATGCTTTCAAAATGTTACATTCTTGGACAATTTTTAATCATTGTAGAAAAAAATCCCTTAGATGCATTTAAGTTTTCTGCTAATGGCACACTCTCCTGGAAGAAATTCCGGGCAGAGAAAACAGCAGCTAAAGACAATGGTGAATGAGAAAAAATAGAAACGTGAGTAGTGTTCTAATTCGAAGTTTTTTTTTCCAGTCATATGACTTTTTTTCATTAATACTCATCTCTAGACATATGAGCATGTGCCTTCTCCACATATGACAGCTATTTTTAAGATGTTAATGTACTCCTGTCTGCCTATTTGATAGAAATCTAATTGCAGGAGTAATAAAATCAGAATATTAGAGCTGGAAGAGACTATTTTTATTTTTGTATTGGTACTTAATAGATGTGCATAGTTTGGGGCATGTGATACTTTAATACATTCATATAATTTGTAAAGTTCAAATCAATGTTACTGGGATATCTTTCACTTTAAATGTTTGTCTTTTCTTTATGCTAGAATATTAAAATCATTCTTTTCTAGCTATTTCAAAATATACAATAGATTACTGTAAACTCGAATTACCCTACTGATCTACCAAACACTAGGTCTTATTTCTTCCACCAAGCTGTATATTTCTACCCATTAATCAAACTGTCTTCATCCCCTTCTCCCTTAACCCTTCCCAGCCACTGGTAACCACTAATCTATTCTCTATCTTCATGGGATCCACTTTTTTAGCTTCCGCATATGAATGAGAACATGCAATATTTGTCTTCTAGCGCTTGGCTTATTTCACTTGACATAATGACACATTTCCATTCATGTTGCTGCAAATGGCAAGATTTTATTCTTTTTTATGGCTGAATAATTTTCCATTGAGCATATATACCACATTTTCTTTATCCATTCACCCATTGATGGGCACCTGGTTTGATTCCATATTTTGGCTATTATGATTAGTGCTGCAATAAACATGGGAGTGAAGATATCTTTTTGATGTATTGATTTCTTTTTTGAGGGGATATACACCCAGTAGTGGGATTGCTGAATCATATATTACTTTTATTTTTAGGGTTTTGATGAACCTTCATGCAGTTTTCCATAATGGCTGTACTAATTTACATTCTCATCAACAGCGTACAAGTGTTCTCCTCTCTCCACATCCTCATCAGCATCCATTATTTTCTAAACTATTCTCATTATTAAAACAGTATGTTGGAGGACCCAGAAGGAGTTTCAGAGGCCAGAAATGATACACAATGAACTTATGGAAAAGCAGGGATTAAAACCCAAGTATTTTTATGGAATCAACTTAAGTGTCCATCCACAGATGAATGAATAAAAATGTGGCACATATACACAATGGAATACTATTCAGCCACTATAAAGAAAAACAATCGTGTCATTTGTGACAACATGGATGGAACTGGAGAACATATGCTAAGTGAAATAAGCCAGGCACAGAAAGATAGATACTTCATGTTCTCACTCATGTGTGGAACCTAGAACAATGGAACTAAAATGAAGCAGAAAGAATGCTGGTTATAGAGGCTGGGAAGTGGGAGGAATAGGGAAATATGGTTAAAACGTACAAAGCCTCTTATACAAGAAGAACTAGGTTTTCTTTAACCTTAAAGCATATTGCACAATGTGGTGAATATAGTGAATGATAATGCAGTACACATTTCAAAATTAGAGTAAATTCCAAAAGTTCTCACCACAAAAAAAAACAATATTGGAGATAGGCATATTAATTAGCTTGATTTAATTATTCTACACTGTATTTTTACATTATAACATCACTTTGTATCCCCATACAAATATATAACTGTAATTTGTCAATTGACAATTACAAATAAAAATTTAAAAAAACTGCACGTTGTATACTTTAAAAATTTCAAGTCTCTTGACTTTTAATCCAGAGCTCTATATTTAAGAAAGACTGTTTCATCAAAAGTTTTTAATTATGTTTTCTCTTAGTAACTAGAAAGATGGACACCAACATGAGGAAGGTGGGCTTTTAAAACTCATTCTCAAATGATCCTCTACTAATTTCGAAGACAGGAAGCAGGTAGATTCAAGTCAGAATGAAGGAAAGAATCAAGAATAGCTTTTCCAGGCTGGAATTCCCACAGTAGTTTCTTCTTGGGGCAAATATTGGAATATTAAATCTTGAGCTTGTAGTTTATTTTCCTACCAATTAAAGATAAGCTCAGATTGATTAATTTGGGGAGTAATTAATTAAAACAGTTTGTGGAAAATCAGAAGATATATTTCTTAGAGCTATATTGGTACATCTCTTATACAAATGTGTTCCTATAGCCATATAGGACAGCTCTTATATGGATTTGTTTTGATTATTGCATGAAATTAAACCATAGTGAAATTTCTAAGGGTTTATAACTACAAATTAAAGTTACCAAACCGCCTCTGGCCAAATCCTCTTTCTAACCTGTGTTCTGAATCTTGTTCCAAGAGCTGTGTTTCCTGCCAAACATACCGGATGGGACATCTGCAGCAAGGATTGGAAATGAGAATTTTGCCCTGAGTTTGAAGGTGTTATTTTTCCCATGGTTTGATTTGCCTGGCATTTTTTTGCTTGGCATCTTTTCCTTTTCCTTTGCAAGGAAAGGGAGAAATGAGGAGAGTTAGTTGCTGACGAAGTCAAGAGGGCGCTGAGGCTGGCTGGGTTTATTACTTTTGGCAGATGAATGGTGTGATGTGGTTTTACTTCCTATTTGCAGAGCCTTTCTAGAAACCTGGGCTCTGTTCTTCAGTGAGCTCCCCTTGTTGGCTTATATATATATTAAAAAAGACAGAGTGAAAGTCCAAAAGAAGAAAAGGCATTTTTAAAAAGAAGATTCTTGAGAATAGGGGACCCCATGAGAATGCAGTGGAATCAGAAGGAATGGAGCAGAAAACAATTGTCAACATGTAAAAATTGTCTTTCTTTCGTGTGTAGACTTTGTAGAATTTGCACGTATCTTTCATAAGGCAATGTCAATGATAATGATATTCACAACAACAGCAACAATTACAAATGGCACATGTGTGGTAATTCCCAGTTGTTTGCATACATTATTTCATTTTTAAAAAGAAGGTATGAAACACAAAACAAACTTTTTGAGTAATCACATTAAAACTCAGAGCCTCGGCCCCAAAACGATGAACCGATTTGGCACAAAGAGGAGACATGTGCCTGGCATCTGACATCTGGTTTTGAGTTCAGCTCAGTCATTTTAAGCCTCAAATAAGGCACAAGCCCCTAGGCCTCAATGTTTCTCGTCTTTAATATGATAAAATTATATTAGAAGATCTCTAAGAATCATCCCAAGTTTAATATTCTAAGTCTATGATCAATTTCCCTGGATGGGCATAAATTTTCAGCTTAAATAAAGCACCATTTGGATGTTGAAAAGCTAACTCTGCTTTTTGAAAACATTTCTTATTGCAGCCAGTTGTCTGTTCAGAGGTTTACACTTGGTTTACAAAACCATTATGTTTTCAAGCATGCAGCTAGCTAAGAAAATAATGCTTTCACCACCATCTTTATTTGAAATGGAAAATGCTCCCTGAAAAGATTTAAATGAATGTGTGGATTGCATGTATTGTGTAACTACCCCTCAGTGTAACAAGGCTAACAAAAACAAGAATCACTTATTAGATGCTGTAAGCCAAGTCTTCTTGAATGCAGTTCTAAGCTAGGAATATCTTTAATCAGCATACATAAATACTTGTTATGTTACTTAAAAAGAAGTTTCTACAACATCAGGAAAATGCAGGAAAATGAAGAGCAAGTATGCAAACAAGGAAGGACAAGCTAGCTGTGTATCAGCAATGATCTGGGGTGTGTGTGTGTGTGTGTGTGTGTGTGTATGAATCAGGGAAGGTGGCAATGATGGGAAGATCAGGTGTATTCAGGGAGTTATAATATGAAATAATAGGAATCTTGCTTCTTTAACTTGGGACTAGGATTCTTCTACACACTTGTTTCTTTTACACACACCTTCAAAGGAGATCTTAAAACCAACAAGACAGACTTCAAGTGGCATGGGAGAGAGAACAAAATTCAATGAGAATATTATCTTTAGTAGAATATCAACTTCTACGCTTTGAGTTCCTGGATATATTTCTCCTTAGTTTCAAGAAAGACTATGCCCATGATATGCTTTTGTTTTATTTTAGTAGCTTTTTTATTATTCATTCTAAGGATCCTGTTTCATAAGCAAACCTTTTTAAAGTAACATTTTTATTTTGGAGTCATTTTAGAATTATGGAAAAGTTGTAAGGATTGTACACATAATTCCTAAGTCACTCTCACCCTGTTTATCCAATATTAATATCTGCATTATCGTGGTATATTTGTCAAAATGAAGATATCAATATTGATATTACTATTAACTAAACTCCAGACTTTGTACAGGTTTTACGTGTTTTTCCGTTAAGGTCTTTTTTCTGTTCCCAGACCCAAGCCAGAATCCCACATTGCCTTCACCCACTACTTTATGTAGGCAAAGAGAAAGGTCTACGGAAAGACCTACAAATGCCTTTGAGAGGTATTGCCTTTTATCTGGATTTTCCTCATTTTCCTAGAGGTAGTGTTGCACAGTGATGAGCTGAACTCTGCTTTTCTGACTGAGCACTCATGGCCCCCAAGATGGATTTGGCTGCTTCTCTTTGATAGTGCCATTTGCAAACCTCTATCCATGCACCCACCAAGCTGTACTACGGTCTCTCTCACAAATGATGGGAATCATTTAGCTTCAAAGGTACATCTAGGGCGGAGAAGAAATGCCTCAGATCCAGGCAATGTAGTTTGTATCACATAAGTTTGGGTAAAGGAGTCTTGAGGCTATTGTTCATAGCTAGGCAAGCTATGAGTCCCATGAGGCAGGGGATTGGGTCTGTCTTGGTCACTACTGTCTTTCCAGTCCCACCTGGTGCCTGGCCCGTAGTAGGCGCTCAATAAATATTTGTTGAATGAATGAACGTGTGAAAAGGTGAGAGGTTGCAAAGCTGTAGGAACATCGGCAGAGACAGGGAACACCGTGGTTGGCCAAGGAAAGGTCTTTGGCCCTCTCAGTCCTCACCCAGGTGGCCTTGGCAGTGATGGGGAAGGAATCCTTTCGATGGGGCAGTTTGGAGTCCTTCAGCTGTTCTTAGTTGGAAGCCTCACTTTGCTACATCACACCTGGCCATATTTCAAAGATTAATGAACAGCATCTTGTCAAGTTTAATATATTGCTCTTGGGGAGTTTACTTTGACGATGTAATCATAAATTCCCTGAGCTGCGAATTACACCTTAAGGACTTAAATGAAGTTCTAGCGAAAACTAAAGAAACAGGAATTACTGTAAAATGTAAAAAGTGCCAGTTTTGAGAGAAAACTGTAAATTTTCTAGGACATTAGGTTTCAAAAGAAGGATTACACACAGACTAAACAAAGTAGAAGTCATAAAAATTTAAAGACACCACAAAACATAACAAAAATAAGATCCTTTTTAGTTATGACAGAATTCTAAAAGGAAACTTACACCGAATTGTGCCACCCAAGCAGAGCCATTAATTAACCTAATGAGAAAATATGTTCCATTTCCATGGCCAAAGCATGTCAGGAAGCTTTTGACATCTTAAAATGAGGAAGAAGAAAAGAGGAAAGAGAGAGAGGAGGAGGAGAAAAGAAAGAAAGGAAAGAAGGAAGGAAAGGAAGGAAGGGAAAGAGAAAGAAAGGCAATTGCACATCCTAAAAAGTTTTAAATGTTAACTTATCAGTTTAGGAAATCTGGGGTACTTTTGATAATATCCTCAAAGATCTCCTGGGGGAAATTTTGTAATTTTTATATAAATAAAATGTGGACTACAAAAGTGGTATTGGGAAAAAGAAGCTGGAGTCAAGGGAACCATTAGGAAACCAAGGATGAGAATCGTTAAGTGTAAATTCAGCTACTGACCTTTGGGCAGAACTTCACAAGATGAACTTGAGCAATGAGGAGAGATCAAGCAAGGGCCTCCCTTCATCTCATCCCCCCAAAGCTACACTGACCCAAGTAAAGACTAAAGCAAAGCGTGGAGATGTAAAAATTTGTATTCTGAAACAAAACTGTAAACCCCCTCCCATTTTTTTTTTTTTACTCAACTCTTGGTACAGCATTTAAAAAATCAATCACTTTCTGTTTCTTAGTAATTCCATTGCTCTATGATTAATGTTGCTTACATTACAACCAAATCTGTTTTCGCTCTAGATTGTCATTCTGCTATCCCCTTTCTTCCTTAGCCCCCTCAATATCCCAAATCTCTCTGCCTGCCCTTAGTAAGGCTTGAAGTTAGTTATGAGAGTGAGGTGACACCTGGGCAATTCACAGATGCTTTTTTCCTCCTGAGAAACGGAGATAATAATATTTCCCATATATTTCACAGAAGTTGTTTCAAGGATTTAGTAAAGTCATATGAGCAGAGCACTTTGAGGTCCTTAGATGAAAAGGGTTATAGTAGTCTAACATGTTATTAGTCAGCGTTATTCAAATTGCTGCACAGTCTTGTACTAGCATAGTTATAATCGCGAAGGTATTAGTCAGGGGTTTATGTATTTCTCCCCAAGATTACTCTTAAAACTGAAATTGCAAAGTAGTCCCAGTTGTGAAAGTTGAAACCAGAGTAGGTATGAAGACTCTAGGCCTGGTTCACAGGCATCCCAGGTGGTGTTATGTGGCCTGGACAGGCTCCAGATTCTACTTTCTCTGGTGACCTGTGGGGTAACCTGCCCTTTTGCGCTTTCAAAAGTGATAGTTAACAGGGTACTGGCAGTCCTGGAAATTTTGCCTCAAAGTCTGAGGCCTGAGGTATTTTTCCAGTGTACACTGAGAAGGTAATCTAATTCTTACTGACCTTGTTGATCCTGCCAATCATTTTAGGAGGCTATCCGTTTGACTTACTCCATTTAAGTAAAAGAAATTGACTCTTGAGTCCACCATTTTCCAGCCTGAGATAATACTGAGCTTTCTAAATACCTCCTATCAGGTATAAAACCACAAGGCCACTGAAAATGCCCAAAGATGTGCCTAGACTTCAAGAATTCCAATGCCCCTTGGCCTGACATCTATACCAAGGCATTAAGAGCCCAGATTTCAGGATATTGGACTTGTCCAAGGATCATATTATTGAACCAGATCATTAAATGAGGATTGAAGGGATTAATCTTTTTAAATGTGAAAACATACTGAGGTTTTTATATGGAAGTTGTACCTTAATGATGAGGATAAAACATTTTGAAATGGATTTAAACTCTAAACTCTAGATTGGTGTTAGAGGAATCAAAATTTCTGATTCTAGAACTGTAGATTTTTAGATCAAAATTTGGAGACTGGCTGTAATCCTTTAGTTCACCAAAGTGAGTGAATCTTGATAATGCCATGGTTATTAAACTTCAGCATCCATCTGTCAGAATCTCCTGGAGGGTCTATTACAATGCACATTGCTGGGCTTTACCCCTAGAATTTCTAATCCAGTAGGGCCTGAGATAGGGCCTGAGAATTTGCATCTATTAACCAGTTCCCAGGTGATATGGTTTGGAACTGCGTCCCTACAACATGTTATGTTGAATTGTAATCTCCAATCTTGGAAGTGGGGCATGGGGGGAGGTGACGGGGTCATGGGGGCGTTTCTCATGAAATCCCTCTTGGGAGTGTTCTCATTTCAGTGAGTAAGTTCTCACAAGATCTGGTTGTTTAAAAGTGTGTAGCACCTCCTCCTGTTTCTCTCTTGCTCCTGCTTCCACCATGTGAGATGTCTCGCTTCCCCTTTGCCTTTAGTCATGATTGTAAGTTTCCTGAGGCCTTACCAGAAGCTGAACAGATGCCAGCATCATGCTTCCTGTACAGCCTGTGGAACTATGAGACAGTTAAACCTCTTTTATTTATAAATTACCCAGTCTCAGGTATTTCTTTATAGCAATGTGAGAACAGACATGATAACCCAGGTAAGGCTAATGCTGCTGGCCTGGGGGCTATGCTTTGAGAACCAAAGTATGCTCTTGGACCAGGTCATTGACATCAGCTGGAAGCTTGTTAGGAAGGCATTCTTTGGCCCCATTCCAGATCTACTGTATCTGCATCTGCATTTCAGAAGGTGGTAACCCAGGTGATTAGTACGCACATTAACATTTGAGAAGTGCCTTTCTAGAGGTCCCTGTATATTTGTTATTATTCCACGATCTTTGAGATATTCTGGATTCTCAGGATAGAGAGCTCGCTGAGCCATGTAACTTTCTGTTTGAATACAGCTCTCACTGAATGTGGCCAAGAACCCCCTGAGAATAACTTAGCGCAATATGGTCTAGGTGTTACTCTTCTCTTATTCATGTCTCATCAAAGAGTAAGTTGAGACGTATAAAAATGTCCATTGAACACAGTCAAATGGCTTAAGAACAATGACAAGCTTGCATTTACCATAGGAACTAAAAACACAGGAGAGACTCTAGTAATCTGTAATCATGAGTGGTGTGACTCTTTTTGAGCCAGAATCCCATGAGCCAGATGAGGCCCATGAGTGTCCACATTTTAGTCCCATTGTGCAATTCTATGCAGCAGAAATGTCAATGCTACTCTTGGCAAGGCTGGGTGCAGCTCTGTGTGTCGAAACAGGTGTTCAACATCCAATAACACTGTCCTGGATCTGAACAACCTAGAGAAACATGTAAATGAAACTTAAACAGTTGTAATAAGAACCAGTCGACCACCCTGTCCACCCTTTCCCATCTCATCCCCCTATCTCTACCTCCCTTCTTTGCTCACAGAGCCGAAATTCCTGGGAGTGTCTTTAGAATTGCAACTGCTATTTTAGAAAAATAGACTTCACAAACCTCAGCAACCAGGGAAGATTTATTGAAGGCCCAGGACACAAAGACTTCACCTAGAAGGACCCATCATGATATACAGTTAAGGACAGGGTTTGAAGATTACAGTTTACTAAACGTTCCGATTTTTCTACTATATTAAACATTTGTTATATCTCTTTTATTGTTTTTCATTATTCTAGCAAGGCATTAATTGAACAAGTACGTACTCAGTGTTGGGGTTTGTGAAGAAGTACAAAAATAAAGCTCTTCGGAGGGGAAATAAGTGTGACCATTAAAATAAATACCAAAACAGAGTGCAAGGTTGAGAGAATTCAGGACCAGATGTCTTGGTAACTAGGCAACCTTGTAAAGAATAGAATGCCAATCACTGAGGTGTAGGACACATGGGCCACAGCAGTGTGAACAGAAAGTGGTGATTGGGGCTGTGGCTGTACTGTTTCTTGATGTCACCCCGTTTTAGTTTCCAGTGAACACATAAGCCCCTTATTTGGATTACTGATCATCCACCGAGGAAGTTCATCCTCGGGGAAGATCATCCCTTGTGGAAAGGAGGGGACAGCCTTGGAATCAATGCAGCTGGCTTAGTGGGTATGGACTGGTGCATGTTAGTGGTTTCAAATCTCCCAAGCGCTTTCCGATGCACTAAAAATAAAACCCAAACTTCTTATTCACCCTACAAGACCTTGCATAATTGTCTCCTGCCTACATCTCCAACTTTATTCTTTCCTTTGCTTCCAATATTTCAGCCATTCTGGTGGCCAGGACCAGTCTGTTTCTCCCTCCATGTCTTGATTTTGCTTCTCCCTCAGATGTCCCCCACAAACTCCTCACATCCTTCTCCTGAGATGGGATTTCTGTGGCCTCCCTGTTTAGAGTAGCTCTCACTCCCAGTTACTGTCTTTGTCATCACCCCATTCATTTCCTTCATAGCTATTCTGTTCATCAATTACTATGCAACAAATCACTACAAACCTTAGTGAGTCAAAGCAAAAGCAATAATTTGATCATTTTCATAGTTTTTTCAGGACAGAAATTGGAGAAAGACTCGGTGGGGCACCCTCCACTCTAGGTCTTTTGCACCATCGCAGTCAAGGGGTGACTGGAGCTGGGACAGTGCAAGGCTGTTGTGGCTGGGCCAGGCTGAACATGACTTTCATGTAATCTCATGGTCTCCCCAGTGGAGCTAGTTTTAGCTTTTTCACAGCATAGTAGCCTCAGGGTAGTTAAACTGCTTACATGGTGGCCAAAGCCTTCAAGAGCCAACTGTCCTTGTGAGCAAGCTGCAAGTTTCATTGTCTTTTATGACCTAGCCTTGAAAGTCACTTAGCATCATTTCTCCTTTTTATTGGCCCAGATTCAAGAATAGAGGAATAAGACTGCACGTCTTCATAGGGAATGATTCCAGGAAACATGTGGGATGGGCGACCTTGTTGCATCCAGCCTTGGAAAATGTGATCTGCCACAGTGCCATTTATTGCACTATGTAGCTATTGTGTTTATCATTAATTTCTCTAATAGGCCTCCCTCCTTAGATTGTATACTCTCTGAGGCCTGGAGCCTTGCCTATCTTGGTGATTCCTATACCATGAGCCCAAAGTGGGTGTGCAATTATGGTTTAGTGGAATATTGAATGAATGCCCAAATGCCAAGATTAATTGATGCTTCAACTCAATTCTTTTATGGAACTAAAACACATTAATTTTGAAGTAGCCTTTCCTGGCTGGGCACGGTGGCTCATGCCTGTAATCTCAGCACTTTGGGAGGCCGAGGCAGGCAGATTGCCTGAGCTCAGGAGTTTGCAACCAGCCTGGGCAACACGGTGAAACCCTGTCTCTACTAAAATACAAAAAAAATTAGCCAGGTGTGGCAGTGTGCGCCTGTAGTCCTAGCTACTCAGGAGGCTGAGGCAGGAGAATTGCTTGAACCCAAGAGGTGGAGGTTGCAGTGAGCCGAGATTGTGCCACTGCACTCCAGCCTGGGCAATAGAGTGAGATTCCATCTCAAAAAAAAAAAAAAAAAAAAAAGAAATAGCCTTTCCCCCTTGGTCCATACACTTTCGGAAGGCTGGAGTAATAACTACATAACAGCAATAAGAAGTTTTCCTTATCTCTTTTTCCTTTTAAGCTGACATTTATCCAGTGCTTTTAAGTTTTTATTTAAAAGACACAGACATTCTGAGGCTTTTCCTCTGCTCCTTGGCCTTCTTGTTCTAGAAACCCACAACTCACACCCACTTCTTTGTTTTTCAACTTTTATTTTAAGTTCGGGGATACATGTTCAGGTTTGTTACAGGTAAACTTGTGTCATGTGTCATGGGAGTTCATTGTACAGTTTATTTCATCACCCAGGTATTAGACCTAGTACCCATTAGTTATTTTTCCTGATCCTCTCCCTCCTCTCACCTTTCACCCTCCAAAAGGCCCCAGT
The DNA here is from genome assembly GCF_028885625.2 of Pongo pygmaeus. NCBI lineage: Eukaryota > Metazoa > Chordata > Mammalia > Primates > Hominidae > Pongo > Pongo pygmaeus. The sequence continues at coordinate 157,611,363 of NC_072376.2, read as the reverse complement.
GTGTGTTGTTTCCCTCTATGTGTCCATGTGTTCTCAACATTTAGCTCCCACTTATAAGTGAGAACATGTGGCATTTGTTTTTTTGTTTCTGTGTTAGTCTGCTAAGGATAATGGCCTCCAGCGGCATCCATGTTCCTACAAAGGACATGATCTTGTTCTTTTTTATGGCTGCATAATATTCCATTGTGTATATGTACCACATTTTCTTTATCCAGTCTATCATTGATGGGCATTTAGGTTGATTCCATGTCTTCGCTATTGTGAATAGTACCGCAAGGAACGTATGTGTGCATGTGTCTTTATAATAGAATGATTTATATTCCTTTGGGTATATACCCCGTAATGGGATTGCTGGATTGAATGATATTTCTATCTTTAGGACTTTGAGGAATTGCCACACTGTCTTCCACAATGGATGAACTAATTTACACTCCCACCAACAATGTATAAACGTTCCTCTTTCTCCACAATTTCACCAGCATCTGTCATTGTTTGAGTTTTTAATAACAGCCATTCTGATTGGTGTGAGATGGTATCTCATTGTGGTTTTGACTTGCATTTCTCTAATGATGAGTGATATTGAGCTTTTTTTCATATGATTGTTGGCTGCCTGTGCATCTTTTGAAAAGTATCCATTCATGTCCTTTGTCCACTTTTCAGTGAGGTTATTTGTATTTTTTTCTTGTAAATTTATTTAAGTTCCTTATAGATAGTGGTTATTAGACCTTTGTTGGTTGCATAGTTTGGAAAAATTTTCTCCCATTCTGTAGGCTTTCTGTTTACTCTGTTGATAGTTTCTTTTGCTGTGCAGAAGCTTTTTAGTTTAATTTGATCCCATGTGTCAATTTTTGCTTTGGTTGCAATTGCTTTTGGGATCTTCATTATGAAATCTTTTTTAGTGTTTATGTCCTGAATGATATCGCCCAGGTTGTTTTCTAGAGTTTTTATAGTTTTGGGTTTTACATTTAAGTCTTTAATCCATCTTGAGTTAATTTTTGTATGTGGTGTAAGAAAGGGGTCCAGTTTCAATCGTCTGCATATGGCTAGCCAGTTATCTCAGCACCATTCATTAAATAGGGAATCCTTTTGCCATTGCTTGTTTTTTGTCAGATTCATTGGAGATCAGATAGTTGTAGGTGTGCGGTCTTATTTCTGGGTTCTCTATTCTCTTCCATTGCCAGACCCACTTTCTAGAGATGCAACCTCTGCTAATAAGTACCTTCTTTTCCTCTGCTCTTCTGCCCAGTCTAGTTTTTCCAGTAGCACTCTAAGTTCTCCAATGTAGGGCAATGAGTATGTCACAGGAATTCTCTGCCATAGATACATAATTCAATGAACACTGGATCACATTTTACCTAGCCAGATAGTGAAACATTTGACCACTGATTAGGTGTGCATATAAATGTTCAGGTCTGGGTAAGGAACTATTTTGTGGGCATTTTTTGCTCCCTTTTCCCCCCTTCAATTAGCTCAACTGTTTATTCCTTATGACTCACATGTTTTGTTAAATTGCCTGGAAAGGCATTTGGGGACAAGTGGAATTGAGGTGAAAAAGGCCTAGACAAAGTTATCCAGATGAACATTAAAAATTCTGCTTGAGGATCTCATGAACCACACTTAGGGATGCTGTGCAAAATGCATTTGATTGTCTTCCTAAGGAATAATAATGATGTATCTTCACACACTGGTTTTTAGATTAATATATCTTAAAAATACTAGCATCGCTGTTTTTTTTTCTCTATAATGAGTATTGAAGCAAATTGGATCACGAAGTAACTCCAGTAGTATGAGGTACTGATCTGAGAAGCTATGTATGTCTGTGGCAATAGTCACATATTTCTTATTAGAGACTTTAACTTTATGGGAAATTAAATGAATACATTCTGTTTGGAGCAGTATGGCAATGTCATACTGTTTTTTGCCCAGGCTACCTGCCTAAAAATAAACTTTTTTGAATCTGGGTGTAGACATGCCTCATTTTACTGTACTTTGCTTTATTGATCCTCACAGATATGTTTTTTACACATTGAGACTTTGTAGCAACTCTGTGTCAAGCAAGTTTATTGGGACCAGTTTTCCAACAGCATGTGCCTACCTGGTGTCTATGTCACATTTTGGCCATTCTTGCAATACTTCAAACTTTATTATTATTATTATTACTATTATTATATTATTATTATTATTATTGTATCCCTTATGGTGACTTGTCATCAGTGATCTTTGAGGTTACTACTGTAATTGTTTTGGGGCACCAGGAACCATGCCCGTGTAGGATAGTGAACTTAATAAATGTTGTGTGCATTCTGACTGTTCGCCAACTTTCTGTTCCCCTATCTGTCTTCCTTTCCTCAGGCCTCTCTATTCCCTGAGACACAATAATATTGAAATTAGGCCAGTTAGCAACCCTACAATTACCTCTAATTGTTCAAATGAAAAAAAAAAGAATCACATGTCTCTTATTTAAATAAAAGCTAAAAGTATTAAGCTTAATGAGGAAGGCATGTTGAAAGCTGAGACGGGCTGAAAGCTAGGTTTCTTGCACCAAACATTTAGCCAAATTGTGGATGCAAAGAAAAAGTTCTTGAAGGAAATGAAAAATGCTACTCCAGTGAACACACAAATGATAAGAAAGGGAAACAACCTTATTGCTGATAAGGAGAAGGTTTTAGTGGCCTAGATAGAAGACCAAACCAGCCACAGCATTCCCTTCAGCTAAAGCCTAATCTAGAGCAAGGCCCACCTCTCTTCAATGCTATAAGGCCTGAGAAAGGTGAGGAAGCTTCAGAAGAAAAGTTGGAAGCTAGCAGAGGTTGCTTCATGAGGTTTAAGGAAAGAAGTTCTCTGCATCATATAAAAGTACAAGATAAAGTAGCAAGTGCTGATGGAGAAGATGCAGCAAGTTATCCAGAAAATCTAGCTAAGATAACTGATGAAGGTGGTTACAATTAAAATCAGATTTTCACTGTGGACAAGACAGCCTTCTATTGGAAGAAGATGTCATCTAGGACTTTCATAGCTAGAGAGGAGAAATTAATGCCTGGCTTCAAAGTTTCAAAGGACAGATCGATTCTCTTATTAGGGGCAAATGAAGCTCACGACTTAAAGTTGAAGCCAATGCTCATTCACCATTCCCAAAATCTGAGTGCCCTTGAGAATTATGCTAAATCTACTCTGCATGTGCTTTGCCAATGGAAAAAAACAACCTGGATGACAGCACATCTGTTTACAGCATGGTTTCCTGACTATTTTAAGCCCACTTTTGAGATCTACTGCTTAGCAAAAGGATTTCTTTCAAAATATTACTGCTCATTGACAATTGTACCTGGTCACCCAAGAGCTCTGATGGAAATTTTCAAGGAGGCTAATGGTATTTTCAGGTCTGTTATCACACCATCTATTTCGCAGCCCATGAATCAAAGAGTCATTTAAACTTTCAAGTCTTATTATTTAAAAAATACATTTCATAAGGCTATAGCTACCACAGATAACAATTCCTCTGATGGATCTGGGCAAGGTAAATGGAAAACCTTCTGGAAAGGACCCACCATTTTAGATGTCATTACGAAGATTCATGATTCATGGGAGGAGGTCAAAATATCAACATTAGCAGGACTGCTGGAAAAATTAATTCCAAACCTCCTGGATGACTTTGAGGGGCTCAAGACTTCACTGGGGGAAGTAACTAAAGATGTGGTGGAAATAGCAACAGAAATAGAATTAGAAGTGGAGCCTCAAGGTGTGACTGAATTACTGCAATCTCATGGTAAAACTTGATTGTATGAGAAGTTGCTTCTTATGAATGAGCAAAGAAAGTGGTTTCTTGAGAAGAAATCTACTCCTGGCAAAGATGCTGTGAATATAGTTGAAATGACAACAAATGATTTAGAATGTTACATCAATGTAGTTGATAAAGCAGCAGCAGGGTTGGAGAGGATTGATTCCAATTATGAAAGAACTTCTCCTGTGGGTAAAATGCTGTCAAACTTCATTGCATGCTACAGAGAAACCTTTCATGAAAGGAAGTATCAATCAATGCAGCAAAATTCATTCTTGTCGTATTTTAAGAAATTTCTGTAGCAACTCCAAAATTCAGCAACAACTACCCTGATCAGTCAGCAGCCATCAACACAGAGGCAAAACCTTACATCAGCAAAAAGATTATGACTTGCTGAAGACTCAGTTGATTATTAGCTTTTTTTTAGCAATGAAGTATTTTTAATGAGGTATATATATTGTGTTTTAGACATAATGCTATTTCATACATAATATACAACAGTATAGTGTAAACAACTTTTTAAAAAAGTTTAATGTGATTTCATTTTGTTTTATTATTATTACTTTTAGGAAGCTTCTTGTTACTTTTCTTTAACTTTTATTTTGGATTCCCTTAGGTGTACCTGTGCAGTTTTGTTATATAGGTAAATTGTGTGTCACAGAGGTTTGGTGTACAAAGTATTTCACCACCCAGGTGATGAGCATAATACTCAATAAGTGTTTTTTTTTTTTTTTTTCGACACCGTCCTCCCTCTCTCTACTCATAAGTAGGCCCATGTGTCTTTCCTTTCTTTGTGTTCATGGATACTCAATGTTTGATTCCCACTTATAAGTGAGAACATGGGGTATTTGATTTTCTGTTCCTGTGTTAGTTTGCTAGGGATAACAGCCTCCATCTCCATCCATATTGCTGCAAAAGATGTGGTCTCATTCTTTTTTTATGGCAGTGTAATTATTCCATTGTTTATACATACCACATTTTCTTTATCTAGTCTACCATTTATAGGCATTTAAGTTGATTCTATATCTTTGCTATTGCAAATAATGCTGCAATGAACATATGTGTGCATGTATCTTTTCAATAGAATGATTTATATTCCTTTGGGTATATACCCAGTAATGGGATTGCTGGGCTGATAATTCACTTTGAGTTCTTTGAGAAATCGCCAAACTGCTTACTACAATAGCTGAACTAATTTATATTCCCACCAGCAGTATATAAGCATTCTCTTTTCTCTGAAAGTTTGACAGCATCTTTTTTTTTTTTTTTCTTTTTAGTAATAGCCATTCTGCCTGGTGTCAGATGGTATCTCATTGTGGTTTTGATTTGGATTTCTCTAATGCTTAGTGATGTTGGGCATTTTTTCATGTGCCTGTTGTCCACATGTATGTTTTCTTTTGAAAAGTGTCTGTTCATGTCCGTTGCCTACTTTTTAATGGGATTATTTGTATTTTTCTTGTTGATTTGTTTAAGTTTCTTATAGTTTCCAGATATTAGACATTTTTCAGATGCATAGTTTGCAAAAATTTTCTCCCATTCTATAGGCTGTCTACTCTGTTGATAGTTTTCTTTGTTGTCCAGAAGCACTTTAGTTAGGTTCCACTTGTCTTATTATTTATTTATTTATTTATTTATTTATTTTTGCAATTGCTTTTGGCATCTTCATTGTGAAATCTTTGCCAGGCCCTACATCCAGAGTGGTATTTCCTAGGTTACCTTCCAGAATTTTTATAGTTTTAGATTTTATATTTAAGTCTTTAATCCATCTTGAGTTAATTTTTGTATATGGTGTAAGGAAGGGGTCCACCTCAATCATCTGCATATTGCTAGCCAGTTATTCCAGCAACATTTGTTGAGTAGGGTGTCCTTTCCTCATTGGTTGTTTTTGTCAGGTTTGTTGAAGATCATTTAGTTGTAGGTGTGCAGCATTATTTCTGGGCTCTCTATCTTGTTCCCACTTGTCTGTGTCTGTTTTTGTACCAATACTATGCTGTTTTGTTTACTGTAGCCCTGTAGTATAGTTTGAAGTCAGGTAGCATGATACTTCCAGCTTTGTTCTTTTTTCTTAGACTTGCCTTAGCTACTAGGGCTCTTTTTTGGTTCCATATGAATTTTAAAATAGTTTTTCCTAATTCTGTAAAGAATGTCATTGGTAGTTTGATAGTATTAAAAATAGTGTTGAATCTATAAATTGCTTTGGTTGGTGTGGCCATTTTAACAATGTTGATTCTTTCTATCCCTGAGCATGGAGTCTTTTCTTTTTGTTTGTGTCATCTCTGATTTCTTTGAGCAGTCTTTTGTAATTCTCATTATAGAGATCTTTCACCTGCCTGGTTAGCTGTATTCCAAGGTATTTTATTCTTTTTGTGAATGGGATTTCATTCTTTTATTCTATTGTGAATGGGATTGCATTCTTGATCTGACTCTCAGTTTGGATGTTGTTGGTGTACAGAAATGCTACTGATTCTCGTACATTAATTTTGTAGCCTGAAACCTCACTGAAGTTGTGTATCAGATCAAGTAGCTTTTGGGCAGAGACTGTGGGGTTTTCTAGGTATGGAGTCATATATGCTGCAAACAGGGATATTTTTACTTACTCTCTTCCTATGTAATGATGTCTTTTATTTCTTTCTATCTCCTAATTGTTCTGGTCAGGGCTTCTAGTACTATGCTGAATAGGAGTGGTGGGAGAGGACAACTTAGTGATACAGGAGTTAAGAGAAACTCACTTAGGCAGATAGTAAGGGTATAGGAGTCCTCAGTATGGCTTTTCTTTTTAATGAAAAGCAGCCCCAAATCATTTTCTAACAAAGAGCAGCCTGGAAAGTTGACCTGCAGACATAGACAAGCAAGCTGAGAGATTGCACAGGTGAATTCTGGCAGGAACTAGGAACTAGACATGTTCAAGATGGAGGCTTCAAATTCCCTTCTCTGCCAGCCATGTGCACGATAAGACGCAGACAAGATGGGGCTGATCAACAGGAAAGCCCATTTGTATAAGAAGATTAGGGTGGGGTGACCAGCCTTCCCCACATGCTATGTAAATGTTATACTTGACTGAACCAGTCTGTGAGCCCTACCTAAATCAGACACTGCCTCCTCAAACTGGAATATAAAACCTGACACATTTGAGGTCTGCTGGTCTTTTCTGTTTGGAGACCCCTTCCTCTATGGAGGAAGCTGTTTCTCTTTCTCTTCTCTTCTACCTATTAAACCTCCACTCCTAAACTCCTCGTATGTGTCTATGTCTTAAATTTTCCTGGCATGCGACAATGAAACCCTAGCTTTTGAGGGTACAAGTGGTTTCTGGTTACATGGATAAATCGTATAGTGGTAAAGTCTAAGTAATGCACCCATTACTTGAGTAGTGCACATTGTACCCAATAGGTAGTTTTTCTTTTCTCACCCCACCTTCATCTTCCCTGCTTCTGAGTCTCCAGTGTCGTTATACCACTCTGTATGCCTTTGCGTACCCGTAGCTTAGCTCCCACTTGTAAGTGAGAACATACAATACTTGGTTTTTCATTCCTGGGTTACTTTACTTAGAACAATGGTCTCCAGTTCCATCTAAATTGCTGCAAAAGACATTATTTCACTCTTTCTTATGGCTAATAGTGTTCCACAGTGTATATATACCACATTTTATTTTCTACTCATCAGTTGATGGGCACTTAGATTGGTACCGTATCTTTGCAATTTGTGAATTGTGCTGTGATAAACATACATGTGCAGGTGTCTTTTTAATACAATGACTTATTTTCCTCTGGGTAGATACCCAGTAGTGGGATTGCTGGATCAAATGATAGATCTACTTTTCCTTCTTTGAGAAATCTCCATACCGTTTTCCATGGAGTTTGTAATAATTTACATTCCCACCAGCAGTAGGTATGTGTTCCTCTTTCACCACATCCATACAAACATCTGTTGTTTTTTGACTTTTTAAATAATGGTCATTCTGGCTAGAGTAAGGCGGTATCTCATTGTGGTTTCAATTTGCATTTCTCTGAAGATTAGTGATGTTGAGCATTTTGTCATGTTTATTTGTCATTTATATATCTTGTTTTGAGAACTGTCTATTCTTGTAATTTGCTCACTTTTCATGGGATTATTTGTGTTTTTTTTCTTGCTGATTTGCTTGAGTTTTTTGTAGATTCTGGATATTAAGTTATGGATCTTTGTCAGATGCACAATTTGAAAATATTTTCTCCCATTCTTTAGGCTGCTGGTTTACTCTGATGGTTATTTCTTTCACTGTGCAGAAGCTTTTTAGTTTAATTAGTTTCCATTTATTTATTCATTTATTTTATTTTTTTTTTTTGAGACAGAGTCTCGCTCTGTCACCCAGGCTGGCTGGAGTGCAGTGTTGTGATCTCGGCTCACTCCAAACTCAGCCTCCTGGGTTTATGTCATTATCCTGCCTCAGCCTCCCAAGTAGCTGGGACTACAGGCACCTGCCACCACGCCCGGCTAATTTTTTGTAGTTTTTTTAGTAGAGACAGGGTTTCACCATGTTAGCCAGGATGGTCTCGATCTCCTGACCTCGTGATCCACCCGCTTTGGCATCCCAAAGTGCTGGGATTACAAGCATGAGCCACTGCACCCGGCCCTATTTTTGTTTTTGTTGCATTTGCTTTTGGGGGTCTTAGTCATAAATTTTTTGCCTAGGCCAATGTCCAGAAAAGTTTTTCTAGGTTTTCTTTTAGAGGTCTTTTTTTGGTTTCTGGTCTTAGATTTAAGTTTTTAATCTATATTAAGTTCATTTTTGTATGTGATGAGAGATAGGGATCCAGTTTCATTCTTCTATATGTGACTATCCAGTTTTCCCAGCACCAATTATTGAATAGGGTGTCCTTTCCTCAATTTATGTTGTGGTTTGCTTTGTCAAAGATAAGTTGGTTGTAAGTATTTGGCTTTATTTATGGGCTGTCTGTTCTGTTCCATTGGTCTATATATCTGCCTTTATACCAGTAGCATGCTGTTTTGGTTACTGTAGCCTTGTAGTATAATTTGAAGTTGGGTAATGTGATACTCCAGATTTGTTATTTTTGTGTAGGATTGTTTTGCCTATTTGGGCCCTTTTTAAATTCCATGTGAATTTTAGGATTGTTATTCTAATTCTGTGATAAATGATGTTAGTATTTTGATAGGAATTGCATTGAATCTATAGATTGCTTTGGGCAGTATGGTCATTTTCATAATATTGTTTTAATCCAGAGCATAAGATGTATTTCCATTTTTTTGTGTCTTATATGATTTATTTCAGCAGTGTTTTTAGTTCTTCTTGAAGAGATCTTTCACCTCCTTGGTTAAGTATATTCCTAGGTATTTTATTTTTTTGAGGGTGTTGTACAAGGGATTGAATTCTTGATTTGATTCTCAGCTCGATCATTGTTGGTGTATAGCAGATTTGCGTGCATTGATTTTATAACCAGAGACTTTACTGAGTTTATTTGTCAGATCTAAGAGTCTTTTGGAGGAGTCTTCAGGGTTTTCTAGGTATATGATCATCTCATCAGCAAACAAAGATAACTTGACTTCCTCTTTCCAGTTGGGATGCCTTTTATTTCTTTCTCTTGCCTGATTGCTCTGGCTAGGACTTCCAGTACTATGTTGAATAAAAGTGATGAAAGTAGGCATCCTTTCCTGTTCCAGCTTTTAGGGGAAATGCTTTCAACTTTCCCCACTTGGTATGATGTTGGCTGTGGGTTTGTCATATATGGCTTTTATTATTTTGAGGTATGTTATTTCTATGCCTAGTTTGTTGAAGGGATGCTGGATTTTAACAAATGCTTGCCCTGCATTTATTGAGATGATCATATAGTTCTTGTTTTGTTTTAATTCTGTTAATGTGCTGAGTCACAGTTATTGAATTGCATATGTTGAATCATCCCTGTATCCCTGGGGTAAAATCTACTTGATCATAGTGAATTATCTTTTGATGTGCTGTTGGATTCAGTTTACTCATATTTTGTTGAGTGTTTTTGCATTTATATTCACCAAGGTTACTGGTCTCTGTTTTCTTTTTTTGTTATGTCCTTTCCTGGCTTCAGTATTAGGGTGATATTGGCTTCATAGAATGAGTTAGGGAGGATTCCCTCTTTCTCAATCTTTTGGAATAGTTTCACTAGGATTCACCAATTTTTCTTCGAATGTCTGGTAGAATTCAGCTGTGAATCTGTCTGGCCCTGGGCTTTTTTGTTGTTGGCAGTTTTTTTTTTTTCTAATTACTGATTTGATTTCACTGCCTGTTATTGGTCTGTTCAGAATTTTTGTTTCTTCCTGATTCAAGCTAGAAGGGTTATATGTTTCCAATTTCTCAATTTCTGTTAGATTTTGTAGTTTGTGTGCATAGAGGTGTTCATAGTGATCTTTTTTATTTCTGTGGTGTCAGTTGTAATGTCTCCATTTTCATTTCTAATTGAACTTTTTTGAATCTTCTTTCTTCTTTTCTTGGTTAATCAAGCTAATTCACCTGGAATCTTAATTATGACACAGGTAAGATCTCACCCACATCTCTTGACCCAGGACCCAAACATAGGCCTTAGCTAAGTAACCACAGTAGACTACATGTAAGGAAAAAGTTTTGGTTTGCCTAGTAAGTACTTTTAGATACTAATAGTGTTATCTTTTTGTGTTTAGATTGTTGTTTTTTTTCCCCCAGAGTTTGTTATGAGAATGAAGGACCTTCTTTCTATACCTTTGTCTTTCCAACAGGGCTTAGACTTGTCTTAGAGAATTATATATCAATTGATTGGTGGACTGTTGAAGACTATTCTAGGCCATGTTGGGTTTTGTTGTGTAAATTTAAAAAGACAGTATAACATATGGGAAATAAACCTTCAAATTTTTTTCCTGTCTTCTTCCCTGCTTTCATACCTTCTTTCTTTTCTTTCTCTCTTTCTACTTTCTTTCCTTCCTTCCTTCTTTGCTTTTTCTCTCTCAATTTCCCCTCCTTTCTTCCTTTTCTCTTTTCTCCCTTGATTTTTTTTTCATTATAGTAATATGGGGCTGCATTTATTTGGCTTTGCTTTTCTCCAAACTCTGGGAATCAAAGTACACTTTTTTCCTTTACATTGGCAGTAACTATAGCACATTAATATGAATGCCTTTTTAAAATCTAATATTGTAAATGGGTAGTCAATTAGGGGAAACACATTAATAGGAGATCTTAAGTCAAAACAAGTGGAATTGAAATACTTTAAAGCAAGCTTCTGAGAAGCCAACAGAAACACATAAATAAATTTCTTACTATGAAACAAGGAAGTAGGGAGACCAGTTTCCACGTATATCCATGGAGGGCAGGGGATTGTTGAAAGTAGGTGAAAACATGAGTTCATGTTTAGTATATGATAATGTTTTGTGAGATAAGTGCAATAGACCTTCTACATGACTGCTGTGTTTGATGTTCAGCACGCATTTGAAAAACTCTGTGGACTTTGTTTTTATCAAAGTCAGTAGCATAGTGAGTTCAGCTAGATAATGGGCAAACTTACCAAAAAAGCATGACTGAATTGTTGTATATTAAAGTCATAATCAGAAACAAATGTTTGAAAACAACATAAAAATAAATATTATCATTAATTTCGCAGTCTCATTGTGGGAGGCAACATAAATACCTAGACATTTGGAGCAATTAAGTCATTGTGACCTTAATTAGTGTTTTTAAATGGATGAACAAATTTAAAAAAACTTCAAATTCTCCTTCCTCTTTTATTCTTGCCAGAAATAATCAATATTGTCCATTATGCCAAGAAGATACGAGGCTAGTTTGCTCTGTTAGACTTCTAATGAATTGTATCTGTATCTATGGGACAATAGTTTCAAAGAAATTTCACCACATTATCTCATTTGAAGTTTGCAGAAACGTGTCGATTATCTTTTCATCCATTTTATCAAATATGAAATAAAACACAGATGATGATTTCTTCCAAAGTCTTGACTATGGGACATTAGAACAACTACTAATTAGTAGCTACTGAGACTCTGACTCAGTTTCCACTGCTGGTTTAGGATCTTGCCACCATGTTGTTATCTAGTCCAATGTACCTCGAACCTCAAACTATGAACACAGATTAACTTATACTCAACATTAATTACCAGTCTAGCACATGATCTTGAATTACATTCTGAGATCAAAGGAATGTAAGAATTGCCATACTGACCCATCCAACCCACTATTGTCTTGCTGAGGCACTTTGCTGGGGAGAAAGCAATCTGAAATAATCTTTAAACTTCAGGTGTATTTCAGCTTTAGTATAAATTTAGGGCTTTTCCTCTTGCACATGTCTGTAGGAGAAAGAAGACAACATTTTGCTTAATCCTGCAATTCCTTATTCTAATAGTTTGGTGGTGGTTACTTTCAAAAGAGTTTGAATAATTAATACAATTGTCTAAACTTTTGCTACTCAGGGAGGATCTGTGGAGCAGCAGCACTGGAATTACCTGAGACCTTATGAGAAATGCAGACTACCGGGCTCCACTCCATTCTTAGTGAGTCACAAGACTCACTAAGATCTTAACAAGATCCTCAGATAACTGGTAAGAAAGAGCATTAAAACTTGAGAAGAATGGGCCTTAGAAAATGGTGTGCTAATTAACAGCATCTGAGGTTGAATAAATGGACACATCTTTTCAGAGATTTGCTGTTCTGGTGTTTTGGTTGGTGATGCTTGCTGTTCAAGGTTTTTGGCACTAGAGGGTAACACTGGGCTGAATAGCCAGTGAGCAAGCCCTTTCTTTGGAAAACAAATGGGCATCTCAAAATTATCTACTCTTAAATGTGTGTTCAGTCTTTTGTGTTAAATTTACTCTAGCTACCGAATAACAATTGACATTTATTTGGCAAAAATTATATGCCAAACACTATGTCAGGTCCTTTACATGAATCACCTTATTTTATCCTCAGATGTGCTATTATTGTCCTACTTTAAAGATAAAGAAATTAGAGTTAAGAAAGTTCAGGATATATATTTGTGGTCACACAGCTGATAAAAGACAAGACCTGACAGAGTGTGGATCAGACCAGGTCTGTCTGGCTATGAGCCTGTGCTCTGATAATGGATTTCAACTACACTACAGCCATTCTGCTCTGGCTTCTCTTGACTTGTGCCAATAATCCGTCAGGGCAGGCAGATTAAAGTAAACAACTGTGACTTCATTGAACAATCAAAATAGAAGAACAAAAAATTAAATTAAAATTCTGTATGTTTTTAATGCACTTTGTTTGTAAGTGAGAACATAGTGATTATGTGCCCACGTTCTAGAGTTTTCTGTCTAATACAGGAGCCACTAGCCATATATGGCTTTTGAATAATTGGAATGTGGCTACTATGACTGAAAAACTCAATTTTTAAATGAGTTTTTAAGTAGTTTAATTTTAATTAGTTTAACTTTAAAAAGTGATAATTCAGTCATTAGAAAGCTTTTAAGTGTGTTTGGAACAACTTGGGCATGTTTATCTACTTTTTCAGCTCTAAGTTTTATGCAAACTTTGTTAAACAGATCAAGTATTTTTGATGAAAATTTTCAGTCTGAATTGAGATGTGCTATAAATGTGGAATACACACTGGCTTCCAAAGACACTATAACAACGTAACATATTTTATGACTAGTCTTGATATTGATTACATGTTGAAATAATAATATTCTCAGTGCATTGAGTTACACAAAATGTATTGTTGAAATTAGTTTTATTTGTTTATTTTTGCTTTTAAAATGTGGCTACTAGAAAATTTAAAATGATATGTGTAGTTCACGTATTTCCTTGGGACAGTGCTTCTCCAGAGCCCTATTGCTGGGTTCAAATCCTCACTCTGCCATTGAATAGCTGTGGGAACTTTGTGTCCCATTTCTTCATCTATAAAATGACATAAGAGTACCTATCTCATGTGGTTGTTGAGAAGGTTTAGAGAATCAATATATGTAAAGTACTTATTGGGAGACAATTCTCAATGGACCTTTTGTGTTTCTGCACATCTTGTAAGCAGAAGTTTTTGAATGCATTCCTTCTGAACTTTTAAAGGATCTTGTATAACAACCAGCCTTGGAAGACAGTGATAGCTTCTCCCTCTAATGCAAAGGTCAGGTAGGTTTGCCTACTGTCTGTTATAAAGATTTGGGATCCCTAAGCTCAAAGTTTCTTTTCTGTAACTCAACCAACTTCCAGTGCAAATATCACCTGCTTCTTTCTGTTTCAATCTGTGAGAACTGGGGCTCAGGGAACTGGTTACTGCTTCTGGCTATTCCTGTGACTAATGAACTGTCCTTTGTCTCTGACCCAGGAGTCTTATGTCTTCTGTCAGCCTCCCTGAAATTATGGCAGGCTAACTTGTTAGTTTCTAAGAGGAGTGAAATCTCAGAACTTTCACAGTTCTTGACATTTCTTTGAAGAGGTGTCTGGCACATAGCACCATATAAGTGTTAGCAATTATTACTAACTCCCACTTGTTTCCATTTAGTTTAGCTGACTTGTTACTGTACTACACCTATTATGTCCACTTCCACTTACGTAGGTATCTTTTCTTCGCTCTTTATTTGGGTATCTGACATTCCCTCTGGCTCTACTCTATTGCTTATCTCTCACGGTTATTTCAGGTTGTATGTAGTGAAATTTTTAGAGCTGTATCTTATAGATCAGTGTAATGGATTTGATTGCCTTTAAATATTGCTCCAAAATTTGTCTCTTCCAGGATAATTTTACAAAACTAAGTATAAAAATACGTGGTGGCAGTCTCATGCCCCTAGTTCCTCTGCCTGCATTTTCTCTAATTGAGGACAGTTTGGCACCTGACAAGCACTAGCCTCCCTTTCTTCTTCCCACCAGCAATTCTCTGTATATAATGCTTTTTCTTCACTTGTACACATTCAGAAATGGGCATATACATGATCACTGTGCATAGTTTCCACTTTCGCATAATGCATTTTGACTACACTATAAAACTACTTAGAATTAAGAATTTTACTGATTTTGGTCAAAGGTGAAGGTAAAAATTTTTAGAGCAAAGAGTATGTACACTATTCTATTTGCAGTAAGCTACAGCAGCAAAAGGGAACAAAGGAAAAGGGAATATGAAACATTTCAGTATGAATTACATATAAGGGATCATCAAACATATCACCAAAATGTTTTAACCAAATTGTCTGAATTGCTTTTAGCTCTGACTTTTGAAGTAGCCAATATTAAAGAAAAAACACCAAAAAGCTCTTTTTATATGAGCAACTAATATTTAAATTTAATTAAAATAAAATTAAGTATTCATTTCCTCATTTGCCCCAGCCACATTTCAAGAGCTTGACAGCCACACGTGGCTAGTGGCTACCATATTGGACAGTGCAAGTATACCACATTTCTATCATCACAGAAGGTTATATTGGGCAGCCCTGCTCTCAGCCCTTCTAAGTGTGGTACATAAATGTGTGAGTCAGATATTCTGTGTTGTTCTTTAACAAATAGCACTAAATTTGCTTCCATAGCATTTTTGACATAATTCCAGATATGTTTACAACTCTAAGTAACATGATTATACCTTGGTGTTAGGATAAAGTTATAAAACTTTAGTTCTTTTCCCTTCCCTTTCCTTTTTTTTTTTTTCTGAAGACAGAGTCGCACTCTGTACCTACCCTGGAGTGCAGTGGCACAATCAGGGCTCACTGCAGCCTCGACCTCCTGGGTTCAAACAATTCTCCTGCCTCAGCTTCCCATGTAGCTGGGACCACAGGTGCATGCCACCCTAAATTTTTGTATTTTTTTGTGGAGACAGGGTTTTGCTATGTGGTTCAGGCTACTTTCAAACTCCTGAGCTCAAGCGATCCACCTTCCTTGGCCTCTCAAAGTGCTGGGATTATAGGCATGAGCCACAGCACCCGACTGTATTTCTGAAAATTCAGGACACACTGTCAATACCAAATGCTGGTGAGGATGTGGAGATCTCATTAATTGTTTATGGGAATGCAAAATGATACAGCTACTTTAGAAGACAGTTTGGCAGTTTCTTAAAAAACTAAACATACTCTTACCATACAATTGAGCTCCTTGGTATTTACCCAAAGGAGTGAAAGCTATATCTGCCCAAAAACCTTCACATGGTTGTTTATAGCATGGTTGGCAAGTTTATAATTGCCAGAACTTGGAAGCAACCAAGATGTTTTTCAGTAGGTGAATGAAAAAGTAAACTGTGTTACAGGCAATGGAATAATATTCAGTGCTAAAAAGAAAAAACCCAACTATCAAAATACGAAAAGACATGGAAGAAATGTCTATTGGATAGACATTTCTAAGCAAATGGATATCATTAAGCAAAATAGCCATTCTGAAAAGGCTACACATTGTATGATTCCAACTATATGACATTCAAGAAAAGACAAACTATAAAGACAGTTAAAGAGATCAGTGGTTGGCTGGGCTTGGGGAGACACAGGGATAAATAGGTGCAGCACAGAAGATTTTTAGGGCAGTGAAACTACTCTGTATGATACCATAGCGGCAGGTACATGTCATTTTCCATTTATCACAACCCATAGAATACAGAGCTAAGAGTGAACCCTAAGGTAAACTATGAACTTTGGGTGATTATGATGTGCCAGTGTAAGTTCATCAATTTTAACAAATGTACCTCTTTGGTGGGGGATGTTGATAACAGGAGAGGTAGGTTATGCATATGTGAGAGGAGATGGTATATGAGATGTATCTGTACTTTCTTCACAATTTTGCTATGAACCTAAGATTGCTCTAAAACATAAAGTCTACATAAAATTGGTAGAAAAAATCAGTATAACACAGATGCTCATTTTCTTTGTTTTTCAGGGTCTACATCTTCATTAAAGTATATTTATTTGTAGTGATATTTTCCTGTCATTTTTTTTTCTTTTAACAGGAGTACTTTCACAGTTTTCTGTTACTGCAGTGTACTATCTGGGCACAATTTACACAGTTTAAAACTAATGTATATTTTATTTATAGTACATATCACTTTAGCAACCCAGTTTTAAACAGATAGATGAATTCCAGCATACATTGAAATATTGTACTTGTTTGTGTGATTATAATGTTATTGATGAAAATAAGAACAGCAGCTGTAGTAACCACAGCAAGGATCCCCAGTGTCATGGGGATGACTGACTGCTAAGCACAAATATTGACTCTGTGCTGTTGTGTACATTCTACCCAACTAAGCACAAGCCTGGAATTAAGATGGAGACCACACCATTGTTTCCTTTTTGGAGGCAGAAGATCATGTTTCCACTAAGTCTTTTCCAGCATTACCATTCTGTCCTCGAAGTTAAAACAGCCTATCCACCATGAATTAGATCCTTGGTCCTAAAAGTAAGGCTGTGTACCACCAGGATTAGTATAACCTCAGGGTTTGTTGGAGATCATCTGAGGCCCCAGCCCAGATGTACTAAATCAGAATCTGTGTTTTAGTGAAGTCCCCATCTGACATGAGGCACTGTGGAGTTTGAGAAGCACTGTGTCAGACAATGAAAACGAGACCTCCGTGAAGTCTGATGCCATTTCTGGGGCACAGTGCTGTGGTGAATTGTGTCCCCTCCCCCTCTCCCTTCCCCAAATTCATATGTTGAAGTCCAAACCCCCAGTACCTTAGAATGTGACCCTTTTGGAGAGAGGGTCTTTACAGAGGTAATCAAGTTAAAATGAGGTCATTAGTTTAGGCCTGAATCCAGTATGATCGGTGTCCTTATAAAAAGGGAAATGTGGGCACAGAGACACATATAGAGGGAAGGTGATGTGAAAAGACACAGGGAGAAGATGGCCTGGCACAGATCCTTTCTTTACATCCCTCAGAAGGACCCAGGCCTGCCAACATTTTGATCTCATACTTCTTACTTCCAGGACTACAAGGCAATAAATTTCTGTTAAGCCTCCCAGTGTGTGATACTTTGTTATGGTAGCCTGAGAAAACTAATATTCTTGGTTATGCTTTCTTCTGTGTCTTGACTTGACTGCCTTCTCGATGACATCAACAGAGCATTTCTGCTCTTCTACGTGCCCAGAATATGCTGTCAGGTAGGGTGCCTACAGCAGTTCTCTTGGGGACATAATTCACGGAAGAGGCAATAATGATATTTGTGACAGTTGCAAAACCAAGCATTAGGGACCCTGAAGAGAGTGGCAGCTTCCCTGTAACAGGCACTTCTTCAGCATAAAGGAAATGATGGACATGGATCAGATAATGTCTTAAAAATTTTGAGTGAGAGCTGTGGGAGACATGAATGGATCCAAGAATGAACCTACCAGATGGCAGAAACAGAAAAAGTAGATTGAGAGAACATCTAAGAGGAGGCAACACCAGAATCACAGAAGAGCGGGAAGCCAGGGCAAACAGGAGGGTGGGAGATTAGAGGAAAATGTGTAAGAGTGTCTTTTATGATTATGTAACCACTACAAATTCGTGAAATGCAGTAGTTAATATATTCCTATCTAAGATTTGCAGTTTCAAATCTCCCATCCACATGGATCATGGAATTAGTACTACCTAATAGTAATACCTGTTTGTTAGAGCTGAGAGAACCTGAGTTCTTTTATATATAAGGAAGCTGAGTCCCAGTGAGGTGAGAGATATATCCAGTAGCTTCCAGCTAATTAGTTGGAGACTTGGCATCTCCCAGCCCTAGGCCAGAGCTCTTGCCTCTTGCCAGTACACCTGGCATGTGTGGCTTTTGGTAGCTGTAGATCATAGAACAGAGTGTCTACGATAAGTGAAGTTGCTTTACATGAAGCGCATGGATTTTGCATCAAGGAGTTTTAATTATAAGGCTATAAATATGTCAAAAGGATCTGACAACAACTTATTAAATTACAAGACTGAGCTCAAGTAGTTTCTGATGCTGGCATAGTCCCAAGAAGAATGAGCTTTATAGTTGGGAGCTACCCAGCCTTCTACCTCCCTCGCCCTCACCCCTCCTTTTCCCTTTTAAAGTGTTTGTTTATTTTAATCATAGAAAATACTGCATGGAAATTATAAAAATGTAGAAGAAATATTTTATCCAAATTGTTTTCCTTTCTTTTATCCTCTCATTTCTTTGAATGATAATAGGATTTAATCTTCAGAGAGTCTTCTTTAGAACTCCAAATAGAAAAAAAATATTTTTTACTGATGAGATATTATGTGTGACTGGTATTTTAAATTGCATTTCCATTGGAAATAGAACATTAGTTTCAACTGTTCTATTAAAAAAGTGAGTATAAAGGAGTGATTTTATAGACGTATCTGTCACGTTAACTGTCAAAATCCTGGGGAAATCAGCAGCTGAGAATTGTGATAGTACCAGTGTGAGCTATGAAGTCTTTTAGTGACAACTGTGAAGGTTCCACTTCTCAACTGCCTTAGAAGTTTAAGGTTTACATTCCAAGTTTGGAAGTAGGATCCATCTAACCTCATTTTATTGTGATCACATGGGAACCAAGATAACAGTTTCTTAATGTGTCCTCTTAAAGATCTCATCATGTCCCTTTTTAGTTCCACCACATCATCTCTCTTCTCACTGGTCTGTCATTCTTATTAATATTTGTGTCAGCCGGGCATGGTGGGTCACACCTATAACCCCAGCACTTTGAGAGTCCGAGGCTGGGGGATCACCTGTGGTCAGGAGTTCGAGAACAGCCTGGCCAACATGAGGAAACCCCGACTGTACTAAAAATACAAAAATTAGCCAGGCGTGGTGGTAGGTGCCTGTAATCTCACCTACTTGGGAAGCTGAGGGAGAACCCAGGAGATGTAGGTTGCAGTGAGCCTAGGTCACGCCATTGCACTCTAGCCTGGGCAACAAGAGCGAAACTCTGACTGGGTGCATTGGCTGATGCCTGTAATCCCAGAACTTTGGGAGGCCAAGGCGGGCAGGTCATGAGGTCAAGAGATCGAGACCATCATGGCCAACATAGTGAAACCCCATCTCTATTAAAAATACAAAAATTAGCTGGGTGTGGTGGTGCGTGTCTGTACTCCCAGCTACTTGGGAGGCTGAGGCAGGAGAATCGCTTGAACTGGGAGGCAGAGGTTGCAGTGAGCTGAGATAGTGCCACTGCACTCCCGCCTGGCAACAGAGCAAGACTTGGTCAAAAAAAAAAAAAGAAAGAAAGAGCAAAACTCTGTCTCAAAAAAAAAAAAAAAAAATTGTGGCAATCAGCGCCTAAAAACGGGAAATGGAGGCCCCTTTAAGTGTTTACCACAGCGGGAATTTAAAGCAGGGAATTGCTTATGCTGGTGATGGCAGAGCTGAGAAGCCAAAAAAGAGACAGTGAAGGAACCCAGAGAGATTAGCGAGAAATCACTTCCATCACTAGAGTGGACATATGTACTATTATTTTCTTCACGTATGTAGGAAATGATGTAGGTCTATCAGGGATTCAAAAATAGTAGACACACAAGAAACAAAAGGGTGATCATGGTCTGAGCCACAAAGACGCATTCTAGGAACTGGAAGGGTAGAAACACAAAGAATTCTGGTACTTCCTGGGCTGTTGTGAACATGAGCTAGAGGGCTCTTTTCATGGTGACGTATCATCTAACTTAAAACTTCTAAGGAGCAATCTGAGTGGAAGAACACTTTCTGAATAAACACTTTGTAACACGTTTTATTCTTTTAGAAATAATAATGTCTTGCAGAGAGATAGCTTTTCCTTTCAACGAGTCAAAGAGATGCATTTATCCAGGAAGAAAGGGGACTTAGATGAACACATTTTGCTTTTCTAAAAAAAAAAAAAAAAATTGGCAGATTTTAAATTTGTGCACAAATTAACAGATCAAAATACTCCTGGTAGGGTTAACTAGAAGCAAAATGGCGAGGGCAACAAAGTTTTGGGGTACCTGCAATCACCTTCGTTCATGTCCCTCCCCCTCCACATGCTTCTTCCCTTCAATTTGGGCACCCAGTGTTCCTAACTGCTTTTCTACATTCTTTACTTATTCTTACTTACTTGAAAGGATGGGGTTTAAGGGACTTACAACCTAGAACAAATTTATCAATGTAACATCTTCATGGCTGCCTAATGAAACTGACCCTTAACATTGGCATATATTTTGGAAGAAAATTTTAAAATTAGAACGTAAAAAATGACAAAAGATGAGAATATTTTGAAGTAGTTTGGCTACAGAGTATTTAAAAATTGGTGTTTATATAATCAGTCTGTATATTTAGAAAAAAGTTTTAAATTCTAAAATGAAAAAGAATTTTAAAATAGCACATGTACATCAAATCATAAGATAAAGTTTAATCATTTGATCACGTTAAAAGACACAAAACACAGCCAATCTAACCAAATTTCAGGCATGCATTTACATAAATATATTAAATTAAGAAAAGAAATTGTACACTTAAACATCCTTTTCACCTAGAAATCATTAAATCCACAGATCAACAATAAAACCAATTCTCTGCATTTACCACTTCAAGATACAATTGTTCTATTTTAAAGATAACACAAATACACTTGTTAGAATTTATATGCATTATACATATATTATATTTTACATAGTGTGTATACATATGTAGTGTTTGTACAGATAGATAAATATATATACATGGGTGTGTGCACACGTACAGATACACACAGATGTACTTTAGGCCATCTGTACTGTTACTGCTGAATTCTAAAGTTGAGCTGAACTGGTGCCATTGGATGTGATTATTGTCTTTTGCTTCAAACATGCTCATGATGCCCACTGGGCCCACAATCCCCCCTAGTAAATGTCCTTCTCTTTTCTACAGCACATAATCATGGTAGGCACTTTAATAAATATTTGTTGAATTAATAAATGGATAGATGATTGAATAATAGAAGATTGATTAAAGAGAACTGCATATTATAATAACTTGGTTAAATAAATCAAATAAGTTCAAATTCAGAGAAATTACCTGAGCCAGTGACTATGCATGTAACTTTTCAAACATTTGTAGAAATCTCACCTAGTACATATGTTAGCCCTGCTCCCTTAAACTTGTACCTGCCTTTACTACCTGTTCAAATACCCTTCTCCCTTTTATTAACAGAAATCTAAGCATGGGTTGGTTCTGGTGTCTCCTGTGAGTAAGGTTCTGGACAAACTGCCCTAATTTTCACAACCTAAAGGAAAATGAACCATTAGAGAAACCAAAACATGATAGAAGAATGATAAAGATAAACATTCCTTAACACTGGACAAAATAAATCACAGATAAAACCAAAAAAGACACAGAATTCTCATTTAAGTATTGTTTTATGTTTGTTCATTGTGATTCAACAATTTTTTCACTTTAATTAGTTGGGTTACTTTTGAATAAATAGTTTAGTTTACTGTAGCATGTCCTGGGGAATCAAGTTCTAAAAATTTCATAGTACCTCGGTTACCATTTATCTTATTACTACATGGTTCTTGGTGAAATGCATGTCCAAACATATGCTGTGAATATAATGAGATAAGGGAAATATCTGATCTCTCATAAGGTAGTCAACTTGGTTTCTTCATAACAGTATTAGGAAAAGGACTCTATTGTACATGAAATCTTAATTTATTCTAGAAAAATCATGTCTCAGATTTTAAGAATATAAGGTAAAGAAACATAGGTTTTGGGCATACTATCCCAAACCTGATCATAACTTGTTCATGTGAATGGAAACTATCAATTAGTTTTTTTTTTTAGTGAAAAGGAAAATGTACAAGAATTAGTTTGTAACTGCAAAGACAAAGCATATTTCATATTTAGCCATTATGAATTTCCCATTACTGTTAATGTTCAGTTCTTTTTATATTATGTACTGAAATGTTTTCTTTTTGACTTAGAATATTATAGTCAATTGAGATAACTCATCAAACATTTATATTAAGCTACATATATATGTATATATACACACATGTATTTTGGATTTAAGTAATACATAATCTATATATGCAAAAAGAAAACCCCAAGAAATCCTAAATGAAAGATGATGGCTGACTTTATGATCTATGTGAGAAGTAACCTTAGATTTAATGTTGAGCTGATACCATTTTTTAAATATTACTGTTTAGTCTAGCTCAAAGAAGAATAACAGGTTTTAAGCACAAGGCTTTCTGTTGATACAAGGAATCCAATTATTTATTTTTTTATTTTGTCAATGGACTTATATATGACTTATACAAATTATATGGGAATCAAGGTAAATGATGGGTATACCTTAGGTTCATATTTAATGAGGAATTTAAGAAAAGTCCTAATCTCGTAAGTGAACAAACCTTTCCGTAGCAGCTAGGAAAACCACCACTATGATTGAGAAGAAAACAGCTCTACAATGCTCTCTCACAATCCCATGAATATATATTACTCTCCTAAAAACTTATTTTAAGGTGAAGTCCAGAACTTATTCAGAGAAGATAGTTAAGAGAAAGAAGGATTGAAGTTGGCTAGGATTAGTGTTTGGCGGGTTCCATGGTTATATATATGTATTAAGATATATATATATAAAGATATATATATATAAAGATATATATAAAGATATATATAACCAAATATATATAACCATATATATAAATATATATATGACCAATTTATGTTTGTGTGACAAAAAGAGGATAAGATAGCAAATATATATTTATTTTTAGGTATTGTAAATATAAACTTTCTGATGGTATTGCCAGCATTCACAGTAATAGTTTACTTCCTGGGAGTAGTTTAAAAATATGTACATTTTCTGCCATAGGACTTTGGTCTGAGTCCTCTGCAACTTCAAATCTCATCCCAGGGGTAGGGAAATTAAGATTTATAAAGTCTCCATTGAGGAACTGCTTCTTATTTTTTCCTCACAGATTTGGAATAATTTTCTTAAAATTATTCCATAGAGAAGGTTGTTCCTTGGCTAGGAAATAGCTACTAACTTTGCCTGCTGTTAGCTAACCCCGGTGTTATTCTCCACGTCTTTCCTGTATCTATATGCTAAAGCAGCTGAATTGGAGCCTCTGGACTGGTAGTGATTTCTGCTCTTCCTTATTTCTTTCAATGATTGTAATAGATCAGCCTAGTATGCCATTTGTTTACTATCCACTATTATTTGTTATATAGAATTTGAGAAAATGTGGAACCAAGAGAGGCTATTTTTCAGAAAAACGAAGAAAAGATCATAACCAGCAAAATCAATAGCAGTCTAGCCCAGGATACCTTCAACATGGGTGTATTGAGAACATGTCTTTTTAGGCAAAACCAATAGAAAATGTAGGATAGGGAAGTGGTTAAAAGGAAAAAGAATATATGTATGTATGTATGTATGTGTGTGTGTATATATATACATATATATACACACACACATACACATATATATTAGCCAAGAGAGTGAGAGGGGGAGAGAGAGAAAGAAGGAGGGAGGGAGAGGAAGAGAACACAGACAGTATAGGTAACATTTTATAAATTAATTGGTTAATCAGTCAATTACAATTAAAACTACAACTGCCAATGTTATACCTTAGCCTTCCTCTAAAAATTTGGGCTTGATTTCTCTTTTATGTTTCAAAGCTAAGAGACTTAACGGAAAGTTAGACTAATAAAAGTTTAAATTAATGTATATCTTGAATGCTCCTAGATGTAGCATCTAACCTCACACCTTATACCTGGTAAGCTTGTATAGTTTGTAACTCAGAGATAAAAACAATATCAAAAGCAAATGGAAGCCAGGCATGGTAGCTCACGCCTGTAATCCTAGTACTTTGGGAGGCCTGGGCGGCTGCATCACTTGAAGTCTGGAGTTTGAAATCAGCCTGGCCAACATGGTGAAACCCTGTCTCTACTAAAAACACAAAAAAATTAGCCGGGTGTGGTGGTGGGCACCTGTAATCCCAGCTACTTGGGAGGCTGAGACAGGAGAATTGCTTGAATCCGGGAGGTGGAGGTTGCAGTGAGCTGAGATCGTGCCACTGCACTGCAGCCTGGGCAACATAGCAAGGCTCTGTCTCAAAAAAAAAAAAAAAAAAAAAAAACAGCAAATGGATTAAAATTGTTAGTATACTATTTTGTAATTATTTTCAAAGAAATAAATAGGGAAGAAGTAACTGCTCTGGGGCATGCAAATGATGAAGAAAATAGTTTTCTATTTAGATTGTGTATATATATATTGTATGTGTTGGTTTCTCTACTCTTTATGAGATACTCATTAATCTGAGAAAACTTCTGAGTATTCTTTGTGATAAAATAAAAAAATATATTTTAATTACATTGAAAAAAATCTAAGAAGAAAAGTTATGGATGGAAGCACTTACTTTTAGCCATCACTCAATTTCTTAAATTTTTTCTCCTTTTCACTTAAAGATCTGCCAGTTGGTGTTCCTTTTATTATCTTAAATAACTGTCAAGAAAACAAGGTTCTATGAACCAGGGCAACAGTGTGGCAGAAACAGTAGTAGAAAGGTTATTTCCAACCATTTAAAACAACTATAACGTCATTTCACATTCAACTGACAACCACAGCTTAAACTTGAGAATGGACGAGGGAATAATAATATACATTTTTCTTTTTCATTATTTTGTCTTTATCTTATGCATCAGTATTCTTACGAAGGACCTTTTTTTCTTCCATTTGAGATTGTGTGCTTTATGAACTGAACAGATGTTGCCTTTCATGTGATTCAACAATAATTTTTTCCTAGCTCATACTTCTTAACCAATTCCTACCTGCCTCTCATCATGAATCATTGAAGATAATTCTCCAGTCATGCATTTAAAAAAATCTACTTGAAAGAAAAGGTCAAAGAGATTTTTTGAATTGACCACTTAATTTAAAATATGTTGCCATCAATTAGCCAGTGCTATCTACTTTTCTCCTAAGAACAGAAAGAAATGACTCCAATGATTTTACTTTCTTTGCTTGGCTTAATATCCGTGGATCTTGCTATCTTCTCTTGAGAAGAACTTGGTCTTTCATTCTAATGACTCACAAAAGAAAAGGCAATGACACCTGGGGCGCATATGTTTTTCTAAGTCAGTTGAAAATCTTTCACTTGGGAAAAAGCTGTATAAAAAATCTGGGCCTGGTCAACTTAATATAGATATTTTAAAACAGTAGAACTAATGGCAATAGAACACCTTTTATTTTGGGGAGGAGATGGAAAGTTTAAAGATGTAAGAAGAAATGCTTGATTTTTTTAGATTTTACTGAATATATAGCAGTATCCTTATTGTTTTCAGGGAAACTAGGAAGAATTGGAGAATGTGTAATAAAACTGCACGATTTGACAGATTTAGACAGCTGGCTCCCTCACAAGAAGTTCACATTTTGTTAATGTCACCCACGTTGAATAAGGGACGATTAGATGGTAAGGTCCATTTACAAAAATGGTTGTCAGGACATTTTTTTTTTAATTGTAAAACTTTCTGTGATGGAATTCAGTAAAAGGGCTATGAAGAGAAAGCAATGGAGACAAAAGATTGCTATTAACCTACAGATGCAGGCTACTGCATGGTTCATTGCAAGATTTGTCACACTGTTGGGCCAATGAAGTGTTAGTGTGACTAGAAGGGACCACCCCTTTTCTGGGGTAAGAGGGCAATTTGGTCTCCATGCTCATTTAATCCTGAGACTTCTTTGAATAGACTGTCAATTGAATCTAAATTGTGCAAAATTATGCATGCACTTTTTAATGCAGGCTATTGTTCACTAAGCACTGAACCAAGATTTCTCAACCCATTTCCATTTGGCATGAGGTCACTTGAAACTTAAGTAATCATATATGGAAGACAAGAGCAGTGTACTTAACCAATCTTTCTACATTGTGGCTTCTATATAAATGCTTACTGGGCTTTAATTGCAAATCTCTCACCTTAAAACAGTAGAGAAATACTAGCTACAATATATTTTTTAAATTGAGGCTTGTATTCCTAAAGGTAAGGAGGAGGTTTAGAAAGTCAGCTGGTGCTGCATAATCTATACTGCTCTACAATTTAGATTCTAGAGGAATGGATGTTTACAGAAGAAGGACAGCCATAGTGGGTGTGCACTTGTCATGAGTAGATGTGTTTTTTCAGTAGTGCAAAGAGGCCTTATATTTTGTTAAAATCCAAACGTGGAGAGCTGGCTTTGAAAACCATGAAGAAAAATATCTACTAGAATTTTTGCAGTTTTAAGTCAGAACGTGTCATCTCTGTAAAACCCTGAACAGAACATTTACAGAAAATTTATTGATACATTAACCAAAGAGTATTTTCATTGAGCTCTGAAGGAACACGGACATTTAAAGTCATATTTGGCAAGAATTATTATGTTAAAAATTTGTACAGGTGACAGCTTACATAGCCAAGATTTTTAAAAAACAAGTGAGCTCTTCTCCAGTGAGGTTCGATTCAGTGGAAATCTGCAACATTCTAATAACATAGACTCTGACAGTCTTGCTATGGTGAAAAGCACTTTACAAATGTTTAATGCTGGAATTTTATAAGGATTGGCTGTTTTCTTGCTTTTTCATCCGTCGTTAATGATTACATGTTGGCACAAGGATACCTTGCTAGATTAGATCCACAGCACATTAAAGACTGTTTGCTTTCTCACTCCCCTTCTTTCCAATTAAGTTGGTGAAAAATGTAACTTTAGTGTTTTACAGGACAGGGTAAAGGTGTTTCATCTAGGTGATGTCTATATTATAAAAATAAAATAAAATATATAAATATGTAACACAAACCCAGTGCCTATTGTTAAATAAAACATACAATAAAAGCAGACCTTTTAGGAAGACTGATTTTAAAATATGCTATTATGATTTAATTATAAAACACTTGAAAACAATCTTGAGATTAAGATGAAATAATCAGATTTCTCAGCCAATAAAAAGTAAGTGTGTAACATTCTGTTACTTGATACACTGACAAAAAAGAAGATTACAATTTTATATCAAGTTGCTCACTTAGAAATTCATCAGGGAGTTCTGAAACATTCTCTCCTAGTATAGTACTTTAATATAAAAATATTGCCTTTTTTATTAGATCCATCAGATTGCACAGTAATGTTTCAAAACTCTATTAAAGTTGACTTTAGTGATTACAGACAGAAAATTCCTGGGAAGTCAAATAATCTCTTCTAGTGACATAAAAAATCCGTTATCAATTTACAGTGGAATTTTTGTGTAAATTACTCTGCACAAGGAAGTATATATTTCAAAAAATCATCTGTTATGCAACAACGCATATAGGGGTTATGAGTATGTGTATGTGCATATATGAACAAACATGCTGACATACACACAAAGGATCTGCACATTTCTGGAAATTATTTTTAAATTAATAAAAGAGAATGAAATCACAGGAGTGTGTAGCAGGATAACAGTCTTTTTTTTTAATGACAGGATAAAAAATAAATGCCCATTGGAATGGAATATTCAAACAGTCCCAGAAACTATACAATGTAACTTGTTAGATCCAGCAAGTAAGATGTCATGTCAATGATCTGATCAAGAATACCTGCCCTGGTCACTCTGCGGATGTTTCTGTCCACTTGTTCACATTGAGGACCAAGATATCCTTTTTTACAGAGGCACTTGTTCGGTCTAACACAGACACCTCCATGACGACATGCTGGCTCACATTTTGCTGGGAGAGAAAAAGAGCAAGAATATCACACTCTCATTCTGTATGTCAGAAACAGGACTGAGCATGAGACCAACAAATATTTGCTGAATAAGGGAAGCGAGGGAAAAAAGGAGGGAGATAGTTACAAAATGTTCTGAAAGATAAATATACAAGTAGGAAACAGGCTTTTACACCCATAGTTATTTGGAGGCCTGAACTCAGCAGAGAATGTGAGACATTTCTAGAGAAGCAGAGATCATAAGAAACAATTGCAACTCTTTGCAAAATTAACTCTATTTAAAATGAAGATTTTAGTCCTTTGAAATCTCTGCCCCACAGGAGCATTCTCTACAGAGGGCCTTCCAAGCTCTATGTTCCCATTCCTTCAAGGTAGGATCTCAACATGGGAGCGGCCCAGGCTGAGGGGGAGACACAGAGGCTCAAGCATCTCCAGTGCAACATAAAGGAACAGTCAATTTTGGATTTTGGTTGGGTGGAATATCCACCATATAAACTCCCTTGGATTCTTCCTTCCTTTTGCTTCCAGGGGGCAGACAGCATATGCTTTGCTCTGTGATGACACTTTGAAGTCTCTTTCTGGAGTCAGTGCAATTGGCCAGCAAAGGATGTTCTGAGCAAACCTTTTCAGGGTTGCCCTACAGCACAGAATTTTCATTAAAGAATTTTTACCACTACAATATAAATGGGGAATATAAAGATATACTGCTAAAATGAGACATAAAATTGGATATATAAATTGCTATTTTCTGATTAAATCTGGGGAGTACAGTCACTGTGGATGGAGTCAAATTCCTTCAATACATTTCCTTATGTTTTGATGAGACAGGGTCATTTTGACCTTTCAAATACATTAATCAAATTCCAGGGGTCTGTGGTTGACACATGGAAAAGAAAAAATAAGAAGAAAATAAACAATTTTATGTTTTAAATCTGTGGGAGATGAGTAAACAATGTGAGTACATGAATAAAATTCCTGCTTAGGTCCAAAACATCCCAAATAAACAGATTAATTTTATAAAATGGTTTTGGGAAATGTTATATATTCAAACTATTTAAATTGATTCAGTGTAAAAATGAAAGTACCTCATGGAGTAAAACTTTATGTTAACTTAATGTATGTCTATTTTCATTTATATCACAATTTATTATTAATATCTATTAAGGTATGTATAGTGCCACCTGTATTCGAGATAATTCATTCATCCTCAGTTTAAACATACTGTCACTAGCAGGCTTCAAGTAACATAAGAGATTAGGCAAAATGCAAAGCAGGGAATATAACAGAATGGACACTTTATGTTATATTCTGTTACTAAAAGATGCAGAGAGGCTGGGCATGGTGGCTCACACCTGTTATCCAAGCACTCTGGGAGGCCAAGGTGGCAGATCACATGAGGTTGAGAGTTCAAGACCAGCCTGGCCAACGTGGTGGAAACCCATCTCCACTATAAATACAAAAATTAGCAGGGCATGGTGGTGGGCACCTATAATCCAAGCTACTTGAGAAGCTGAGGCGGAGAATCACTTGAACCCAGGAGGTGGAGGTTGCGGTGAGCCGAGATTGCCTCACTGCCCTCCAGCCTAGGCAACAAAGAGAGACTCCACCTCAAAAAAAAAAAAAAAAAAAAAGATGCAGAAAAAGTAGATATTGTTAGGCAGAAAAGGAAGCAGAGAGATAATATATTAGCAGGAATTTGAATATCATTACATTTGAATACTGATTCTCATATTTTTGGTCAACTAACAAAAAGGCAGAGAAGATGGGCAAATAACATGTATGCATTTGTTTTAAATAATGCAATTACTTAATTTCTGTTGAGTTTTAATTTTGATAACTCCTTCCTAGATACATAACCATAGTATTAATCAAACACATAATGTTATTAATGCTGAAGCAATTTAAGTTTAAAATATATCCTCTATATGTGGTTTTAAATGTTGGTTTTTTTGTTAGGCAATATAAAAATAGACAAGTTATAGTTATAATTTTTTGAAATACATCTTGAGGACAAACAAAAAGATAGCATTTGTGAATAAATAAATATTAATTTGAGATTTTAATTTTCATTGGCAATAAGTATTTTAATATTTGAAATAGCCAAGATCAAAATCATTTCTAAGTGATGGTATATGCTGGTTGTTAATTATGCATTTTCAACATACACATTTTAAACTCTAGGTTTCTAAATTTATCTAATTTTCTGACTTCACACCAAGTAGAACTTAAGCATCATTGCACATAATTGAGGAACTATCAAGTTATAGGCTAGAACAACCCTGGAGTAAATCTCTTTTGCTCTCTCTGAGCAGATGCACACCTAGTTGATGGTTCATAGGGGAGTGGCAAAAAGCATGAAAAAAAATCTCATAATATGTCTCTAGATAATTGCATTTCCCCCTTTTATTTAATAACACCCACTGAAAAGCCCTGTTTTTAGTCTGCTGTGGTAGGAAAGCAAGCAGTAAAGCCAGGGAGGGCATTTACAGGGTGTCTGGAAAATGCTAGCGCTTGGAGAGGGGCTTTGCAAACACTAAGTCATTGGTTAGTGTGAAATTTCAGAACCCAGGACCAAGAGGCCCAAAGAGATGATCTAGTTGTGCTATTTGCATTTTTTACTTTTTGAAAGGACTCAGCCATTTAAAGGTTTTGTATATTTATAATTAACTTACGTAAGTGAATTGTTTACATTAAGAAAATGAGCAAGATTTTACTTACAAGCTCATAAACAGATGAGCACTAATAGTAATGTAAATGGCTAAACACTTTTGAACACTATATTATTGTAGAAGAAACAATCAATGTTGAGTTCTTGAGTACCTAAGGATTGACTCATCCCCAGTCCTTTTCAGGTGAAAACAGAAATACTAACCAATTCTGCAGAAGTCCCCTTCCCAGCCTGGACTGCAGCAGCACTTTCCCGTGGGGGTGCAGTAGCCGTTTCGACAGAGCCTGGAGCACTCTGAAGTCAGTGTCTGTGCAGGTTGTACCGTGGCTCTGCATTCCTCAGGCATTAAAGGTCTACATTAAAAGACAATAGTTGAAAGTGTATTCCATTTGAAAATCAACAGTGGAATGAAATCTAGTGATTCTGTGGCTTACAAAGCATGCCTCTTACTTTCTAGAGAGACTTTTTTTTTTAAGTGACTCAGTCAGATTTACAACTTTCTAAGGATAGGAAATACATACCAGCGAGGAAACAAACTAACCAGTTTGTAACCCAACTAAACACACTAAGTAAACATTCTAAGAAACTTTATCCTGATCAAAACCCATTGATGAAACTATCTTTAATTAAATTGATATTTCACATTTGGTAAGTATGAATTTCTAACAATTGCAATATTTAAAGTAAAGATGTATAAATATCTTAAAACTTTTCCCCCTATATCTACAAAAATGTTTAGGAATAGTGTCTGTGATAGTTTCACTTGTTATTGACACAGTTGGCAGTAGTACAGGGCTGAAGGCATTTATCAAAATGACTTGTAGCCTGCAAAGCTTTGGAATCTTTGTTTTTTTTTAAATTTTATTTTTGTTTTAATTTTATATTTCTTATGAGATAATATTTTTAGACTGATTTTTCTTGAAAGGTGACCATAATACATGTGTGTATACTATTGAGTCGAAGTTTAAACTCCATGCACAGAAAGATCCATATATATGTGAAGATTATATATATATAAAATCTGATTTTGATCCATATATGTAATGATTATATATGTATATATAAATAATTTGATTTTGTCCTGCTATAAGGAAAAAGAATGCTAAAAGTAGCAAACAGAAACATCTTATTTGCAATGTAAAAAGTCATAGATTTTAATTGTTCTACAACTGCCATCATTTATAGTGGAAACCAAGATGCCTTCAGGAGATTTTTATGGTTCTTACTGTTTTTAAAATAAGATGTCATTTGAGCTGGGTCAGGCTGGAGTCATAGTCACAACTGCTCATTACCTAATCTTCAGGGAAAAAAATATGCAGTGGCACTTTCCTATCAGTCGCTGTTACCTGTGCCACAGTGTGGTGAGAAGTTTCTTTTCAGTTAAGGAATGTAAACAAATGTTTTCATTGACAGTCAAATCAACAGCATTAGGATGGCCAAGCAAATGGACACCTTAAGTACCATAAAAAGAAGGTGATCATTACAGGTCAAAACCTCAAGAGGTAAATTACAGAGCTTTCTGAGATAAGCAAATAATTAAGCCCTGCAGACTCAGCTTTTTTGAGATAGGTTACCTTGTTATGTCCCTATGGCAATATGAACAGTGATGATAATTTGGGTCCTGATCTCAGGCTGTTTCTACAATGACTCAAAACCATATAGAAACCATATATGGTAAAAACAAAAATATTTAAAATGTACGGTGGCTTCCCTAGCTCTTCTTCTGAAGAAAAGTCCCACTCTATGTCGAAAGTGCTATGTTCTGCAGCTAACATGACAATTCAGAAAACTCCCTTAAATCTATTCAGCCTCTTATTTGAATCTAGGAATGGTCAATTTATGTGAAAGTCCCTTCAGGCATTCTATGCACTAAGCATATTTTTATTCAAAAAACATTAACAGTTTCCATATGTTCCTCAAAAGTGTCTTTCTGGGAGTAAGGGTGGGGTGGGATAAGGTAGAGAAAATGTTAAATGGCTATGCCAAGAAAAGTAAGGACACAATCTTCGCCTTCTTCTTGTTGTTCTTGAGTATCCCAAGTATATTCTATTTCTTTGTCATTTAAAATTCTTATTTTGTTTGTGAGACAATGGTGGCATTTCTGACCACAAGAAGAGCAGTTTTTCAGTAGCCATGAAATTCTTCTGAGTCATAGGCCACTGAGTGGCATTCAGTAAACAAATATTCTAGTTGAAATTGCAGAATTCTGTACATCTAATTTCTATTCCTTACTCACTTGCTCACCCACTTTCTGACTCATTCAAGAAAAGAGACCCAGAAATAGAGTATGTCAAAAATCTGTTACATGTTATAGGCAATGCAAAATTTGCAGGTACCTACTCTCACATACTACCCCATGAGATGGTTTATGCCTGAACAGGTGAATCCAAAGAGATGGCATCATTTAGGTCATGAATATAGATGAACTTTGTTAAACTCCAACTAGAAGATGTTGCCTGTTTGAGGCAAAGTATAGGAACACTGATTCATGGGCATTGGTAAAAGGAATGAGGACATGATAAATAGGAATCTGATACTGAAGGGCTATTCTTTAGGGAGAGTGTCTGACCCCTGTTTCCCTGCTGATACTCCAATTTGATGCTTTGACTATTTTTCACCAAACATTCAAACATAAGGAAACTCAGATCAGGGAGAAGATTCTAAATTTTTTTTCCCTAAGATTTGGTAAATGCTTGTTTACCTGCGGATGTAGTAATTATTTCACACCTGGGCTTGTTTACTTTAATTTATGTAAGACTGTGTGGCTGTAATATACAAGCATTGTAATTCCCTCAAGTTTTATTTAAATACCAGGAGAAATTATCTTTTTTTGTTCTACGCGGTAGATAAATAACATTCTGCGCTTATTATATTAAATCAATCCTCTCTCTTTTAAACTGTTACTCTATCAGGGCTCCCTTAATATGAACATTTACCTAAAAGATTGCCTGTCTCTTACAGGGTTCTCTTCAGGAATAGGCTATTTGTCTATTTTTTTTTTTTTCCCTTCTTCACTGAAGGTTTTCTGAGGGCAGAAGCTACATACTCAATCCTCTTCAAGTCCAATCATTTACTTGGGCAAGTACTGCGCTCTTCAGGGAGATAAGACATAAATAGTACAGGGTCCTGAGCCTCACACAGACCACTGAGGATAAGAAAAACATGCATACACAAAAGTATAATGCAGTGTGATCTTTGCTATGATACAGGCACACATGCAGTATCATAGAAACACAGATGAGGAGGCAACTAGTTTAAGGGATGTTATAGAGAGATGACATTTATACCACCATGTATTTTATCTTCTTCAAGTACTCATATTCATAGGAACTAGGAAAATCCTGTATAGTCAGTCAATAAATGTTTATTAAATTAAATTAGGTCAGGTACGGTGGCTCACACCTGTAATCCCAGCATGTTGGGAGGTTGAGGTGGGTGGATCATCTGAGGTCAGGAGTTTGAGACCAGCCTGGCCAGTATGGTGAAACCCTGTCTGTACTAAAAATACAAAAATTAGCTGGGTGTCGTCTTGGGTGCCTGTAATCCCAGCTACTCAGGAGGCTGAGGCAGGAGAATCGCTTGAACCCAGGAGGTGGAGGTTGCAGTGAGCCGAGATCATGCCATTGCACTCCAGCCTGGGCAACAAGAGTGAAACTCCATCTCAAAATAAATAAATAAAATAAATAAATTGAATTTATATAGTAGTAACTTTCTCAAATACACTCTCTGAAATATGAACTCCATGAGGACAAATATTTCCTCGCATCTCTTGTGGCTCCCCAGGACCTAGAAGAATGTGTTGCACGTGGAAGATGGTTAATAAAAATCTATTGAATGAATGAAATTAATAAGAATATGGAATTTTAAAAGGCTGTTTGAGCCCCTTCTATGTTGTTGTGTAAAGATATTAGGAAAATATGGGCCATTCAGGGGAGGGATATCCTTAAAATCAAATTGCTATACTTTCATATCATAAACACAAAACATTTACTGTATTTCTCTCTATTGCCTAAATAAACTTGTCTTAAAGTTTTTTCCAAGGTACAGTTATACTCATTCTGAAAGATGCATTTTGATAATAATTATAATCATAGTAAATAAACCGAAGGCTAAGAAGTCAAGGTCAGCATGAGATAAAGAGACAGGATTGTCTTCTCTTACAGATGGTAATTAAGTCAACACATTAAAATTCAATTTTCTAATATTTGGTAGCGTCTGACAAAGATTTTTGGTGATTCCAACCATTCCCCTCCAATAAGTCTTTGTAATGGTGACATTCTTCCTTTTACTGAAACGAACAGGGCCCTTTAACATGAAATAAAGAGAAACAAAAAAGGAATAAACAATACCTTTAAACTTCATTATTATTGTCATGTTGAAATAGACCATCTTACATATACTTAAGTACTACATATACACACCTAGATAGAATCTAAACAAAACTTTAGGGTATATATCTGTGATGCATTAACCCATTTTCATACTTTTTTTATTGGACTGGAAAATTGGGTGCTTTAATGTACGATCTAATAAGAATCATTTAAATTGTCTTGTTCTTCTTTTAAACAATAACTCTTTAAACTTTTGGACCCTTCACTCTACTAAATGAAGTCAGAGTAACTTTCAAAACAGAAAACTTACCCAAGAGGTTGTTTAGGCTTGTAAAAAAGAATATATCTAGCCTATTTGTTGACAGCTATCCCCATAGCCCTTGAGCTTAATTTAAATCAGAAAAACATATTTCCTAATCCCTTCACGCATGACAAATAATGAAACACTAAAACCCTAGTGCAAAAAACTGTCCAACATTCTTTAATGTATAAAGCACTGTTTTCAGAAATTTAAAAAATTTTCTTAGAAACCAACTTTGGCTTGCTTTGTGTAGTAGTATAAAGATTTGGACACTTTTTTGAAAAAAAAGGAAGCTGAGAAGCATAAGTTATTTATAACATCCGTTAGAGGTGATGACTTTCTGTGAATAGCTAAGACCAACAGTGAATGTCTTTGGGTAGTGGTATTCTGAATGGTTTTCATTTCGTGATATTTAATTTTGGGGATGAACAAATAAATCAGTACATGAGAAGTCCTTTGATTCTGTGTGGAGGTACGAGGATAAATCCTGTTTGAGCAGTACTACCCTTCCAAATGAGCACTGCAGAAATCTATTTCGTCTAACAAAAAGGAAAGGAGCTCATTCTGAAATTTTTGTGAAG
This sequence comes from Pongo pygmaeus, assembly GCF_028885625.2. Taxonomy (NCBI): domain Eukaryota; kingdom Metazoa; phylum Chordata; class Mammalia; order Primates; family Hominidae; genus Pongo; species Pongo pygmaeus. The sequence continues at coordinate 157,575,175 of NC_072376.2, read as the reverse complement.
TGTCCGGATTTTGAATTCATTTCATTGTAAAACAAGATATACAGATCAAGAGTAATACTTATGTATGAAATCCTGATGGAGGTATTAGAAGATGTAATAATTCTGTAGCCTGTCTTAGACAGCTTTATGTTTAAGGGTGGAAGGTGACCTAAGAGCTGTGTTACTCCTTTATCCACAGACACATTGGGACACATGGAAAAGAGCACCCTTGAGACTCTAACATTTAAAAAACTACTTTTCTTCCATGTTTTCATTCTCATGAGAGGAAAAATTGATAAGTCAAAATCCTTATTCCACAGAATGCAGAATCTCAGGCCCTAACCCCAGATCTACTGATGTTGAATCTTTAACAAAATGACCAGGTGACTCACATGCATATTCAAGTTTGTGAGGCCTGTTTCTAAATTAGGTCCATTTCCCAGCCAGGAGGAATCAATGTGGCCATTAATTGGTGTATTCAGGCACTTCCAAGTAGAGAATGCTCTGAAATCTTCCAAATGGGTGGAGTCCTTGCCCTGAACAAGGAGGCAGTCTTCGAATGCCACAGCAGATTCTATGGTTTAATGAATTTCCTCATGCTGTAAGCAATTTGATACACAGTGATTATCCTTGACCACTCATCATTTTTAAGCCAATACTCATCACTTTTACCTAAAAAAGGGTAAGGAAGTGAAAAATTTCTTATGATGGGATAAATTTTTACTGTCTCCCATCTGTGGAGCTTTAGGAATAGGAATAAGTGCTAGTATAGTACTTGCTGTGTCATCTTTTTATTAATCATTTTAGTGCCTTTCTCAAAGGCAGTACACAAACTGATATTTTTCTTCTTCGTAATTGTCTTTAATCTGGCTGTTCACTGAATTTTTCCTAGTCATATCGGTGTTTCTTTCTTCAGTGTCAGTTTACTTATAAGTAGTAGAATGCTGTATTCTGAAGGATTTACCGCATGTTTTGAGACTATACATAGCCATTTTATAGGCAGCTTTAAAAACAACAATGCATTATACAAACTCAATTTCGCTGAGGAATCATATATTTATAATACAATCATATTCCAGGTAGAAGAACGGAGCCAATGGAATCTCTTCCTGTGTAACCATGTAATATTGATCTCATTGGAACTTCATGGCAGTATTGACAGCAACACACATTTCCTAATGTATTTTTCAAGTACTATCTGAAGTACAGCAAGAAATTAAATGTTTTAAGAGTTACTGCTTCCATTTTATTTTTAAGGAATACCTTCCTTGACATTATAGCATACGTAGGCTGCAGAAATATCTTTATTATGCATTCTTAAATAACTCTGATACTAGAATAAAGAGGAAAAAAAACCTTTGAATTCAAGGACAACTCTGAATTTATGTACCTTATAAATCATATTCTAATTTTTAATTTGTACTAAATATTTCTAAAATTTGAGTTTAGGATGGATAAAGCTAATGTTCTATCTTATTTTTACATAGTGTCTAGAAATTTCTCTGTCCTAAAATATGCTGAAAACAAGTGGGGCTTAACATTGGCTGTCTTCTTTGTGACTAATATTCTCTTCATTGTGAGGATTTCTGAGATTTAAAAGTCTCATCCTCACATGTTGAACTCACTTGCTCACTAAGAAATAGTGTTACTTGGCTTTAATACCTAGGCAGTTTGAAACTGAGTTGGCACTAAACCTTTCAAAGGAGGCGAAAGCAGTAGTAACTTAGTGAATTGAGCCACAGGTTTGACTGTCTACTGCTAATAACATTGTCAGAAATTTCACAAATATCCATCTAATTTTCTTCTGTGGTTAAAGATGCAACCATAATAAAAGCAAATAATGAAGCCACTTACATTTTTCAAGTTTAACTTTATTCTCATGAGAGAGGGTCAGCTTTGTAATTCTTAAATTTAAAAGATCAGAAAATGTATGAAGAGATTAAGTGGCTTTCACCCAGCTAGTTACAGAGAATTCTGGAACTCTTTCCTGGTTCAGTGTTCTTTCCACTGAACTGGCCCTCTTACTTTAGGAAAAAAGGTAACAATGTACCCACATTTCAGTCCTATTAATCTCCCTATACAAACATCAACACCACAGTACACAAATATCTAAAAGGGTATGTGGATCTGCTGTATCAACTTTGGTTTATCAACTTAACTCAATGCATATATTTCCATGGAAATTCAGGACATGAAAAGTTATGTAATATCTTACAGGGAAGACCTAGGAGAAAAGATTAATGAAACTAAATAATAATGTCATGTGCTTTTAGATAAAAAGACAAGGTCCAGTTTTATCAAATTGCCTTAGGTATTTGTTGTATTATATTTGCAATATCCTAGCTTTAGAAACTGATCAACTATAATATGAGCAGTGAATATAGAAAAATAGGCATTTCTACTGTAATTCAGTGTACATGTTCCTGAAAAATATTGTATTCCACAAAATGGCACTTAAAATAAGGGGGCTGTTATGGACTGCTTTTTTCCCTCCAAAATCATATATTGAGGCCCTAACCCCCAAAATAACAGCATTAGGAGACAGGGTCTTTGGGAAGAAGTGAGATTTAAATAAGGTCATGAAGATAGAGCCCCCATGATGCGGTTATTGCCATTATAAGAAGTGTCACCAGAGAGCTTGCTTTCTTTCTTTCTCCATCGTGTTAGGATACAGTGAGAAGGTGGCAATATGCAAACCAGAAATGGAGCCTTCACCAAGCATCCAACCATGCTGGCACCCTGCTCTTGGATTTCCTCCAGTACGATCAGAAGTCTGTTGTTTAATCCACCTAGGTATTTTGTTATAACCACCTCAGCTGACTAAGACAAGGGCTTATGGGAAGAATTGGTTTGGGGCAGACCCCTCAAGATCTGTGCAGCTTTGTAACTAAAGCAGTGGTGAAAACAAAAGCTGGTACCTTGGAAGAAAGTTTGGGCAACTAAGCGAGCAACTCAGAAGTAGCTGGAGGTCGCTTCAGGAGAGATTAGAAACACACAAAACAAAATAATGATGGAAGTGGAACTCTGAAAAGAGGATGTGCACCCTGAAGAAAGCCACGGAAGACTGTGGGATGCATCCTGAAAGAGGGAAACCCAGTACAGGCACTTACTTTTCATTGACGACTCAGTTGAGAAGGGTTTTCCTGCCTGTGCAACAGCTAGGCTGAGGGCATGTTCCTTTCCTTATAATTCTCGTTACATCTTGCTTGAAAAGCTGCATAACTACTTTCATGTTGTGCTGATATTCTCTTTTGTATATGAGCTTATTAGTGTTAAAGAAATTCTCACTGTAGCAGAACAGACTTGAATGGGAAACCAAATCATGGTGAATTTTACCTACATCAATAACTTCTGGATCATTAATTTGGCAATTTATAATGTACAGTGTTATGGTACAGTATTTTTGCTTCAAAGTGTTTTATCTCAAATAATATTTTTTACCTTTTAATAACATATGCAATCTCCTGATTTAAAGTAAAAATAAACTTCTTAGGGGATGGGACCAACTTCCCATTCATTCTCTCCCTCTGTAGCACATAATGCAAATATAATATATTGAACACAGGAGACATACAAAAAATGCTTCTAATGAAATCAGGACTTAATGAAATCAGGAATCTTGGATTATATCTGTTCTTACTCTGATATGACACAAAAATAAAAACTAAATAATTAGGGTATAATAAAAAAGCCAATGCTATTGCTTCCTAATATAAAGAAGGAAATATATTCTGTTCAGAATTTCATGTCCAAAATCAAGTGTTTAATTTAAATACTTAATTCATAAACCATAATTGATAAAAATGTTAAACACAAGTATTGCTTTAGTAACTTAATATAACCAGAGAATTTTTTTCTGATTTTATCTATTTTTATTGTGATGAAAATAGCCCAGGGGAATGACAACTAATATTAACAAATAGAGTAAATAGGCTGGACACGGTGGCTCATGTCTGTAGTCCCAGCACTTTGGGAGGCCAAGGCAGGCAGATTACCTGAGGCCAGGAGTTCAAGACCAGCCTGGCCAACATGGTGAAACCCCGTCTCTACAAAAAATACAAAAAATTAGCCGGGTTTGGTAGTGTGCACCTGTAATCCCAGCTACTTGGGAGGCTGAGGCAGGAGAATCACTTGAACCTGGGAGGCTAAGGCAGGAGAATCGCTTGAACCTGGGAGGCAGAGGTTACAGTGAGCCGAGATCGTGCCATTGCCCTCCATCCTTGGCATCAAGAACAAAACTCTGTCTCAAACACACACGCACACGCACGCACGCGCGCACACACACCCACAGAATAAATAAATAACACTTGTATTACAACATAATTCAAAAGAGTTAAAGAATGCAGTATTTTTGTTTTAGAAATCATCAAAAAATAAATTCTTAGCTCCATTTCCCCACTTATAAAGCAATAGATCTACCAGTGTTTTAATTTCGTATCATACAAAGGTAGAAATTTAAGATTCACTAAATGCTTTAAAGGAGAAAAGAAATTTAAAACAAGTTTCTTTCCTATAAAAGAGCACAGGAATGTCAGTTCAAATTCTCTTTGAAGATGACTAGCCTGATGAATTTCCAAATTTTGATGTTCACATATCATTCGTCACAGTTGACAAAAATAAGTCATTCAAGTAACAAATTTTTTAACTTAACCAAAATGAATTAGTAACAAAATGATGCTAAGATGCAGTTTTTTCTTTATAAGCTACATCTTCCTCTAGAAAACATCTTTTCAAAAAATTTGCATGACTGTTTTAGACATATCTAATGCAACATTAAATCTGTCTTTATCTAAGGTACTGCAATATCTGATGATATACTAACTTACTATAAAAGTATAAGATATTCAAAAGGACTAATATCAGACTTCTAGCATTGTCCTAGAAGAGATAGTGGTGGGCATGTCAGTGGTGGTGGCCATGTTAATTGAAAAGAAAATGCTTTTAAGAATTTTTGACTCAATATATAAGTCTCACTTTGAAGAATATATTCTTCACCATTCACATTCTCCATTTTATAGCTTTTTAAATGAATGCCAGTTTGAAGTGGCAATTCAGTCAAGTTTTCATAGCAATCTGTCCAATTACTAAAGAAGATGATATTCTAAGTATCAAAATTGATAGCTTAAGAGAGACTACTTAGTATAAAAGAGAAAATTCCTTTGAATGCTGTGGTCATATGTCACATTTCCAGGAAATAGGATATATATATATATACACACTTATATATACATATATATACTTATACATATATATGTGTATATATATATACACACACGCACACAAAGAAGACTGATATATGTTCTCACCATAAATAATGATAAGTAGGTAAGGTGATGGATATGCTAGTTAACTTGACTCAGTCATTTCACAACATTTATCAAAATATCATGTTGTACACTGTAAATATATGCAATTCTTATTTGTCAATTATACCTTAAAGTTGGGGAAAAATTAAGAGTTTAGATTCATCTTTAATAGCTGTGGGAGACCAGTGAAGGATTTCAAGTAGGGGAGAAATAGAAGTAGTTTTGCGTTTTATAAATACAAATCTGTCAGCATTTGGAATAAAAGCATATGATGGTTTTTAAAAATAAGACATAAACACTTTAAAATAACATGGTCACACAAAGTTTTTTGTCATAAATTATTATATAATAGCACCTATTTATTTTGAAATAGGTGCAGCTCTACCTAACATTGCATGTGTTACTTGTATGTTGCAGTGTGTCTGTACACATGTACATGTATGCAAATCTTGCTAAAGTATGAATAAAATTTTAGTGATACTCAGGCTGCTACCATCTATTATGTATGCATGCTCATCCATTCATTAGAAGTTTCAACTTTGATCTTGCCCAATTCTTTTGTAGTATATCTCTAAAATTTCAGATGCTATATGGCAGCTTAGTAGGGATTTGTTAGTTGAAAAGGTATTGTGCACCACAACAGGAAATCTAGTATACTGATAATAAAATATAGTCAGGAAGATACATGTATATTCATCTTTGGTTACTGGATACATAGAATAGTGATGATAGCAAAAATGTGGAAAATGTTTTGCCTCTTAGACTTCATATCCACCATGCTGAATGGACTTTTATAGGGCATATACTTGTTCATGACCTCTAGTGTTAAGAAATTCTGTCATGTTTGAAAACTAGTCCCTAGTGGAGTCTGTATCCCTGTTAATAGCTGAAAGGTCAATGGAGCTGCTAAACAGTTTGTATTACTGTCAGGGTGGCCATGAAAACACCACCTGCTGCAAGAGGACTTGGCAGCTGGGTCAACAGGCACTGTGGGAATTTATCAACTTAGGGGGGCCACTTGCATAAAACTTTGACTGATGAATTGGGACTAGACTGGCTTATTGGGCTAAAGCTGCTCTATTATGTGTAACTTTCTTTAGGATGGCAGAGCTGCCTGCTGGCTCCCTGAGACATATGCAAAGGATAAACAGAACTGGTTTCCTCTTTTGAAGTGATTTTTTGGAAAAAAGCACTCTTTAGCATCCAGTCTAATAAGAAGTAGGATGAAGATATTAAGAAAACAATAAACAAAGGGCAGTAAGTGGGCCATGGTGGGGGAAGAGGAATGAGGGGCAGTTTTTGATATTGGTCACAGAGGAGATTGGGGATACAACATGTAGGTAAAATGACCTCTCGAGCCTGGAATTTGCATTGTTAATTTATAGGCTTATTAAGGGAATGGTGTGTGTGACTTGGTCGGGTAACAGATAAATGATATGTTAAAATATAGCAAGAGTGGGTATATAGTAATTAAATCAACATGATGGAGAATAATTTTCCTTTACAAATTCCTAGAGAAATAAACCCTGGAAATGTTTCAAAAAAAGTCATTTGGTTTAAGTTCATCTGAAACAAAAATTAAATAATATTTGTCAATACTATGAAAAAATTTGTGTTCCATAAAAATAAATCTTGGAAGTTACATAACTTTGTCAGAATTCTTTAATTTCCACCCCTAGAAACATTTATGTAATTCTGAAAGGATTTAGCAAAGAGTATCCAAGGTATAATTTGAAAACTACGTATTGAGAGTTCTTTTTTTTTTTTTTGAAACAGAGTCTCACCCTGTTGCCCAGGCTGCAGTGTGCAGTGGCGTGATCTCGGCTCACTGCAACCTCCACCTCCTGGATTCAAGTGATTATCCTGCCTCAGCCTCCTGAATAGCTGGGATCACAGGTGTGCACCACCACGCCCAGCTAATTTTTTGTATTTTTAGTAGATAGAGGGTTTCACCATGTTGGCCAGGCTGGTCTTGAACTCCTGACCTCAAGTGATCCTCCCATCTCGGCCTCCCAAAGTGCTGGGATTACAGGCATAGGCCACCATGCCTGGCTCTATTGAGTGTTCTTAGAAGCTCCATAGATGTCTTTATTCTAATTTTGGAACTAAAGGAACCTTAAAAGTTGAGAGATCACCTGAAAATAATCCTGGAATGCCTGGAATAAACACACAAAAATTACTAAAGAATGTAATATATTTAAAATAGATTGTTTAAACACCTTCACAGCCCTCTGTAGAATGCAGCAGGGACAGAAATATCATCTTCTATATATTTTTTTTGGACAAAGGGGCACAGTATGGTGAAATAATCTATGCTGAGTGCTACACTAAGGAAGATTTAGAGACCAGACCAATTGACTCCCTGTCTGACCTAGGTAGACTTGCTCCCAATCTTGACTAGTTTCAGATGGAACTACTAAGTAAAAGTAAAGTTATTGCCAAGATTTTGTGCTCAGTTCATCTAAATCTGTTTTCCAGACTGCTAGCTGAAGGATCTCCCAGGCTATGGCATGCTGAATTCAGTACTAGAGACTTTTTTGGATCCTGTGGGTTGGCTGAGCCAACTGGGTGACTGGTGTTGATTTGACCCTAACTCTGCTCTGCCATAAGATGTGACTGTTCAATCCCTGAAGGTATTCCAGGAGTGTGTACAATGTTCTAACATGGAGGCAAACTTAATTCCTTTTCTGTTTCCTCGGAAGTTGCTTTTTATTTTTTGAGACAGAGTCTTGCTCCGTCACCCAGGCTGGAGTGCAATGGTGCAATCTCGGCTCACTGCAACCTCCTCCTCCTGGGTTCAAGTGATTCTCCTGCCTCAGCCTACCGAGTAGCTGGGATTACAGGCACCCGCTACCATGCCCAGCTAATTTTTTGTAGTTTTACCAGAGACGGAGTTTTTACCAGGTTGGCCAGGCTAGTCTCAAACTCCTGACCTCAGGTGATCCACCCACCTTGACCTCCCAAAGTGCTGGGATTACAGGTGTGAGCCACCACGCCCGGCCTGGAAGTTTTTTTTTTTTTTTTTTCCTTAAATAACTCCTGAGTTCTAGGCATTTTCTATTTTTTTTCATGCTAAACAATGGCATTTAATTTTTACAAGAGAATATCTCACCATCCTTTTCTGAGATTGCTGCACACTGTAATTGATTTGAACTTATGTAAATGATTATGTAACTTACAGCTTTAGATCAAATTGTCCTTACAGACTGAGGTGGTAATACTAGAACCTTATCTGTTTTTGCCAAAATGATTTAAGAGATACTGCATATATAGTTTCTATGGTTTCTAAACTCCCTCATTGTGTGTGTGTGTGTTTTTGTGTGTGTCTGTGTGTGTGCACATGTAGGGAAAAATAGGAAAAACATAAATCCTATGGTAAGAATGTAACGTCTATGACATATAATACAGAAAATAACATAGTTTGCTGCTTTTCTCTTCTTGGGCCACAAATCAACTGATGTTTGAAAGTTATTCTGAAAACATTATTCTAGCAAACCTGGGGGTTTTGGTATGAGAATACAATTAACCTAAGAGTTTAATTTGTGTTTGATTTTTGGTATAAAAAAAGTGTCTATATATTGTTTTTTTAGCTGACAAGAATCTTTTTTAAAATTCTACCTCAAAAATTTTAGAAAAACAATTCTGCCCTAACACAGACATCCTGAACACTACTATGCTTGTAATTAGTTTGTTTCCAAAATAATCCTGTTCACATACTTAAGTGTCCGCTTATATAGAACTTCAACTCATTTAGGAAGAAATATTATGATAATAAACGTTGATGGCCAAATCAAAACAGCATGAGGCTCCCAACAAATGTTTATAAAAACATTTGTTTTCTTATAGTCAGTTTAATTTTGAAATTTATGCTCATGTCTGTGTACAAGGACGGTTTCTTTGGGACTCTGCTACTTCCCCCACCTTCTGAAAAGCAAACACAAATCTTAACCCGGGCCCCCCACATGACGTGACTCACCAGAAACAGGCACCATAATGAGAAGTCAGGGCTTCAGGTATGTCACTCTGAGACCACCCTACTAGAGGAGAACTAAGATCACAAAGCCAAGGTCCCTTATGGCAACCTTGGTAATTAGACACTAATAATAGATTGAAGGTGTAAAATGCACCTAAACTCAGCCACAGACTAAACAATCCAGACAAAGAGAGAAAGATTTTTGTGAGAAGGAGAGAGAATCCATTACAATGCTACCAGGTACTTTGCAAAAACATATAGACTTAGATAGTATAACGGAATAACAATGACTGTTTTGAAACCAATTGTATTATATCTGAGTGAAATCCCTAAACCTCATTATGAGTCTTTAGAATGCTGCTATTTTGTGAATTAACATTAGTTTGATTTTTATTCTTAAGGTTGACAACTTCAATAATCCCCTAAGTGTCTGATTTTATTTTCATTTATCTTTGCTTTTCTTATGGAGGTCATTAATTTCACACTTGCAGAAAAAAAATCGCTATAGTATATAGATGGATATTTATCTTACTGTGAAAGAAAATGTATACTGTTAAATAGAGAAGGGATGTTATCAACCTGTGATATGTGATACTGCCCAGAGATTGTTTGAACTGATTCTTCTTTTTGTTCTGCAAGAGCCGATGTCAACCTACATTTCCCTCAGAAAAGCGTTTTGTTGTATAGAAAAATGACAAAATCTCAGAAAAACATACACAATTTACAATTTACAAAGAATATTTTTAAATGCCCTTAGTAAACTTTTCAGATTATTAGAATTAATTCTTTTGAAAAAGACTTGAATTGAAATTTGAAAATGGAGTCATGAAAATAGCATAGAAGGAATCTGAAATTTGCAGCGTGGTGTGGCTAAACAGTAACAAGTCCTAGTGCTCAACAACAGTCGTGTCTCTGAGAATCCTTAGGTTTTGTTATGATTAGCTGTTTCTAAATTTATGACTAATGTATTTTCGACAACATATAATTTTATCAGCTTCTGATAGCTCAGGTTTGATCCATGAAATTAACAACTGACTAGTGATGATTCAAGATGATTGAAGTACATATGTATAAATGTTGTGATGGGTGAGTGGGAAGGACCAGGGGTGAGATAAACATATTCTTTAAAGGATTAAAACATTCAAATCCTTCTTTTGCTGAAGCAAATAACAAAACCCTACTTAAGTTTTTGTCTAGTCACCCCAGTCTTCATGAGCACTGTAAGCTTTCAGATAATTTCCAAATGAGGCTCAGATGTTGAACTGCCAAAGTAACTTACCTGTTTACTTAACAAAAATCATACTAAGCAGCTGTCATGTCTGCCAGTATGTTTCTCGTTTTCTTAACAATGAGGAGGGTTTATGGCTTCCAACACCAGAGCCTAAGCCACAGCCTCACACGTCAGGGCCCCTTTCTGGCTTTTAACTGAGGACTCTGATTCCATGAATATAATGCTGCTCTGTGATGACAGCAAGAACGACACGAATGAGCTTTTAAAGTTCTGCATAGTGGCATCAGTCATCATAGGCGAAGAAAATCCTTTCAGGACAGCGCTAAGCATATGGAAGTGGCAGAAGTGTACATCTTGGCTGATTGCTAATTGTGACGTTCCTATCGTTAATTGAATGAACTAAAATAATTGGAAGAAGAAAATTACTTGACTTAATGGGATACAAAGAAATCTCACCTTTTGGGATCTACAATTTTGTAGAGTTTTCCATTGTGAGTCTGGGTCATACTTTTACCGCTTGATAAAATGTAAACTTCACCTGTTAAAGAAAGAAATAACAATAAGCAAATTTATAGCAGTACAGGTCCTTACTTCCTATTGCCTGGCAGTTATTCTATATGTCAGTCTATCTCCATCTATCCACAAGAAAATCACTTGCCTAAAGATTATGCAAGAGTCTCACATGTCTGCCTTTACAGTGCATCCAGAATTCCAGATTCCAGTCACTCCTTTCCATATCCCACTACTACTCCAGTGCAAGCAGATATTATTTCTCATCTAGATTATGGCAGCAGCTGTCTAACTGAGCTCTCTGTTGCCACTCTTGTTCTTCTGTGTGTATTCTCAATGTACCAGCCACAGTGATTCTTTTCAAAGGAGTTAGATCATGTAAGTTGGATCACATTCCTTTGTTTCAATGCCCTGCAATAGCTTCTTATCTCATCCAGAGCAAAAGCAAGTCCTGACAGTAGCACTTACTGCTGTAACCTCATCTGCAACATTTTGCCCTCTTGTTCACTCTTCTCTAGCCTCATTGGCTTGTGATTTCACACATGAGAGGCAAGTTCCCAGCTTAGGCTCCTGTCTCAGGTTCTTGCTGTTCCAGGCCCCTATTACAGGCTCCATCTTCCTGTGAGTCTCCACTAGGTTCATTTTTTTCCCCCTTCTTCAAGGCTGTACTTAAATAGCACCTTTCCTGACTGCACTTTAAAATCGCACCTTCCCCAACTCCCATCAAATTCCTCTTCACTACTAGATTTTTCTTCAAAGCATTTATTACCAATTTATATACAGTATTTTTTAAAAAATTTATTTTGATTTTCCTCCTCCTGTACAATATAAATTTCATGACACTAAGTTTAGACTTTTGTCTCTTTATCCACTGCTGCATTCCCAGCATCCAGAACAGAGCTTTGCACAGAGTAGGTGCTCAATAAATATTTGTAGAATGGATAATGAATGGACAAATTTTATCTTGATTTATTTCTGTGCAAGATTGATACATGTCAGTTATGAAGTTGTTACCATTAATTGATAATTTGAGGCCACATGAAATTGGGTTGTGCCTTCTTAATCTTTAGCTTTTTAGAAGATATGAAAGTACATCAAAATATGTTAAAATAAACACTGGGGGAGAGGGGAGAGAAAGAGAGAGAGAAAGAGAGAGAGAGACCTTGATGCTCAGTCTCAACTCTCTAAACTCTAAACTCTTGATGCTAGCTGTGTTCATAATCATGAAATACAACAGATGGGGTACTCTTTTAGGAGAAAACCACCCTGTTTATCACCACTACTTCCATATAATTCTGTGTTGAATTGATCATGTGAATAGAAAATTAGAAGCCATATTTATAATTACACATTTATAAAGTTTTAAAATTTATATTTGGTTCTCCCTCATGAAAAATCCTTTAGTCTATATTTCTCTTATTATTGTGCATTAAACACACCCTGCTACTTTTCTACTCCTGAAAAGGATTTACACAGTTTGTACTAAAAATGTAGCACAACAGAAAAAATAAAAATGAAAGTACAAAGCAAAGGAATGTAAGCAAAAGAATTAATATTATTTTGTCAAGTATTTTATAGTTTACTTCATTTAATCCTCACAACAAATCCATCCTGACTTTATAGTATGCAAAGTCCCAGACTCTCAATACTTTTATTTCAAAAAGTGCAAAAACTTACTCATTTTCTTATATGGTTCTTCAATTAAAGCTAGCGAGTTTCACATTAAAATGTAATCCAGTGAAACTGTATTTATTTTAATTATGAGGTATATACAGAGTTGTAGCTTTTGGAGCATCAGGATCATATATTTTTATTTTTTGGTTCTGCTTCTAAATAGTATTAAGTGTACACAGACATTTGGGATATTTTACCTAATGGTGGTGATGTTAACATAATGAGTGATGATGAATCATTTGTAGCAAGGTCTGGGAAAATCAGAATTATTCAGTCACAACATTTAAACGTTCATCTCCAACTCAGACACAAACCATTCTTTTACTTTTTTTTTTGAGACGGAGTTTTGCTCGTGTTGCCCAGGCTGGAGTGCAATGGTGCGATCTCGGCTCACTGCAACCTCCGCCTCCAGGGTTCAAGTGATTCTCCTGCCTCAGGCTCCCAAGTAACTGTAATTACAGGGGCCTGCCACTATACCCGGCTAATTTTTTGTAATTTTTGTAGAGACAGAGCTTCACCATGTTGGCCAGGCTGGTCTTGAATTCCCAAGGTCAGACGATCCACCTGCCTTGGCCTCCCAAATTGCTGGGATTACAGACGTGAGCCACCATGCCTGGCCTCATTCTTTTAAATTTGAAATCATTGTTTACCAGTGAAATTAAAATTATATTACAGAGGATATAAGTGAGGAGAAGTATCTTTCTGGTTCCTTTGAGTGGGATAGGGGAATGTTAAGGAAAAATTTTAAATTTCTTTCAGTGCTGGAACAAGAAAAGACTAGACTGGATTCTCTTCTTTGAATTGTTATATTCCCGTGGCTCTGAAACTTATCTTACGTGTTTTGACAGTCTTGTCTGAGTCCCTTATTATTCTAAGTAAAGGGCATGAAACTATTTCTGATGAAGTCTCCATTTGATGTAAAAAAACCAAATGTAAAGTTCTAGAGAAAATATTCTGATTAACATGGGAAACATACATTCTTCTTTATGCCTAGAAATTTATCTCTGAGGCTAAAGGAGTACAGTAGTTAAGGTTTGTTTGAATATTATTTTTTAAAGGGAGTCACTATGAAACTACATTGAACTCTGTAATTTGAATTAGTAGAGAGTAAAATTTTTACTCACTGATTGATCACATTTCAATTTCAACTTCTTTTTTTGCTTTTTAAGCTGCATACATTTTGGTAAACATGCCAAGAATTATATTATATGTTATACCATAGATTGTCCCATGAGAACATAATTTCTATTCTATTGGAAAGAAGATCTGCACTCAGATCAGCTTGCTCAAATTTCATGCCCCAGTGGGCAAAAAGAAAAGAGAAAAAAAAAAAAGAAATAGTGGGTAAGGCAAGTTTCAGATTTCAACAAAACTTTTTTACATGGATAAATGGAAATGTTTTTAGATAGAGAATATACACAAACTACTCAGATGTATAAGCAAAAATATCATTAAGCATTTTAAAAATTATCTCTTCAGGACTAAAAAATTCTTTTCCTGCCTTCCATTTTTCTGCCTTATATTTTAGTATTTCTAGTGTGAAAATAAAATATAAAGGCCCTCAGGGAAAAGTTACTGGTAGAGAATATGTAACTGGACTGTCTTAATCTCTGGAGTAGGTCATCTTTGCTGTAGATTACATTTCCAACAAGTAGAGGATAAAATTGCTATATTTATTCTTCAGGGCAGAGCAAAGCCTCTTGAAAAAGGAAGTGATAATGAAACTTAACAGAACTAGGTTGTACAGTACCTAGTTCATCTTCTCCAAATCCCAAGATGTGACCGGAAAAGTAGCCTCTACAGGACCCACTAGTGCCAAGACAGAGTGGTTTTTCTTGCCATTGCTTTGTCACAGGACTTTGCTGGAGAGTTAAGAAATTCCTACAACAAAAACATACCATAAAGCTACAATGAATACATACTTTTGTTTATTGATGACAATAAAATGTTTAAAATAAAATTCATAACAAACAATTGCTTTGCCATAGACCTGGCTTCTAAAGGGAAAAATAATATAGCCCATAATGTGTGTGAGTACTGTGAAATTCCCATATGCGGAGAAAGTACTTAAAGATAGTATTTTGTTTGGAGGGGGCACTAAAAGTACCTGAGTATGAGAAAAGCCCTCCCCTTCATCCAGAGAATGATACTTCCTCGCCAGGACTAGAATCCATGCTGTGCTATTAATCAGAGAGAGGGACGGGGAAGAGCATGGGGTCAGTACATTTTTCTAGTTCCTTGTAGTGACCAAGAGTATCAGCTCTGCCATATGCCTGAATGCCAGTGACTTGGAAAACAAGATTCTTAATTTGGATTTCGTCACAGAGTTTCTTACAATTATCCACAATGTGATCTTGAAAATTGGGACTAAAATTTAATTTTGTATTATTCCTACTTATAGAGACAAATTATATTGTCTTGCTTAAAGTCCCGAAAATTTGGCAAAACCAAAAATCTTGAGCCTTCCAATATAATTTTAAAAATATTTATACAGCAAGTAAAACAATAGTTTTCAAATTATTTATTGTTATGGTAAATTTATGTTGAGGATGAAGGGAAGAGCCTAAATAATAAGAAAAGTCCACCTGAAGACTTCTGTGCCCTTAAAAATTATTTTATGAAATTTATCAAGCCTGTTGAGAGAGCATCTTTTTGGAAGTTCTTCAATTAAACCACTACATCTATGGAACTAAAAGTAAATAATATTTATGTGTATTCCCCATCTGATGCACAAAAAGAGACAATCATTTGAATATTTTGTGGCAGTTTGCCAAATGATTAACGGATATGTCATTTGGTATTTCATACTGTTGTGGTATCAGGAAACCTACCCATTACGATCTCCAAACACATAGCTTCCATACAATCTTTCTGACTGGCAGCCCCGGTATACAAATCCACCAACCAAAGGACCATTACTGAATGGCTTGAATTCTAAAAGTGATGGCTCACTTTCTGGAAAGAAACATAGCATTAGATCAAATGAAACATATTTTCATAAAGTAAAAGGAATGTATACCAAACAACAATTACTATAGTAATTTAACTCTGAAATGTGTTCTATGATACAACAAAGGGTTTCTTGCTAGAGCTATTTAATGAAAACAGTCTTTGCTAAATAGTATCAACATTAAAGGACATCCATGTACAGCTTAATGAAATCAGAATGCTCTGCAAACGCTTGCTGTTGTAATTTTCAAGACATACCAAGTTTTCAATGAAATTAGAATCTGGATATTTTGGGACTCATGATTATTTACTTTGAACCAAAATACTTCAAAAAAAATTTAAGGCTTTACATACTAAGTTTTGTGTAGAAATGCTTCTGTATATATTGAGTAAATTGAGACAGACCTCTGTCAAAATATGTAAAATGTTTAAAAGCCTACACTTTAATGAAAATAAAAACGTAGTACATAAAAGGTCTTTAAACATGCATTTATTCTATATGTGAAAATGTTGTAACTTAGTCAAGTAATATCTTCACTTAAAATATTTTAATGTTCTGTTTACAGAGTTGTGTGGATAACAAAGTCTATTTCAATAACTCCTGATTACATGTGTATAGTCTTGTGTCTCTATCTTTCTGTGCAGGCCATTACATACTTGGATATCTGCATGCTAATTGTAATGGAAAAGCTCTAAAGCTACTTGCAAATTAATCTGAAAATTACCTTCTATGTATTTAATATCAAATAAGTCATTATCAACAGATTTTATCAAAAGCTTTTGTGAAAAGATAGTAATTTTTAACCACCTCTTCCCCTCCCATGTGATTATGGTGTATAAGAGACTACAAAAAAGTAGAAAAGATAAGAGAAATTTTAAATAATGAGCACATTGAGAGGTAGCATAATTGAATAATTAAGGTCACAAACTCTGGAGTTAGGCTGCTCAGATTCAAATCCAGACTCTGCCACTTTGTGTTGTGTGACAATTAATCTTTCTGTGCCTCAGTTTCCTCATTTGTACAATGTGGCCAATGATAGTGCCTATCACATAGAGTTGTTCTGTAAAGGAAATGAGTATAAAGTGCTTACTACAGGGTCTGGCATGTAGTAAGCACTGTAGATGTGTTTTAAAATAAATAAATGTAGTGCTGTTAATATTGTAACCAATTTTAGCTTAACCTCAATTAATGTGACTGTAGAATTTTGTTTAATCTACAAATATAGCCAAAATTCCATCGAGCTAGTGACTCATTAGTTTTTTTTTTTTTTTTTTTTTTCCAAATCACATTACTCTTTGGTTTGGCTTTTAAAAGATGCGCGTGCGCACACACACACACACACACACACACACACACACACCCCAACACCTGAAAAAAAAAGTAAAATAACTGAATACCACATGAACTAACACAGCTGCTTCATTCCTGGTGTTAAATAAATATCTGTATTGAATGAGTAAATAGAAAAAGCAATCAATTTAATAATCTTAATCTACTGTGTTTCCTGAATCATAATAATGGTTGATATATTGCTTCCTTCAAAAGGAATAAATACTAAAATATTGAAAAATACTAAGTGTTTTGAACTTTATTATTATCCAACTTTATATTTTTACATGTTCTCTCTAAATATTCAAGTAATCATATTATTAAAAATACTGCTTAAATGTCCCATTCCCATGATTTGTTTTTACAAGTTGATTACTTTGTTTTCTCTAAGATAAACATTTTTAAAAAAATTACATTCTTACTTGAATCACTTACAATTTTCCTAACTGCTGAGACAGGCATGTTGGATATTGAGAAATGTCTTACTTTTAACACTTGTTTTTTCTCTGTATATAAGATGTTAAGACAAGCTGCTCTCCCCTATTGAATAGAGGTTATTCATCTTGATTCTCTGATGAGCAAAATATAAGCTGCTAACTTTTGAAGGACCATTAAATTTTTTGGACCTACTGAGAACCTTTCAATCCATGGTAATTAACCAGATGGAACCCTCAGGGCTTGTAAGAGTCACTGGAGCTTTAAAAAGTGAGCAATTTACTCCCGCATGATTGTTAGGCCAGTGTTTTTATGCTTTCCCAAATGCTCATTTTTCAGAAATCCTTTTCTCTTCAATTACTAAATATACTAAGACAAAACTTTAACTAAAGCAAAATCAGCAAATTATGCTCTACATACCATAATCTTTCCCCTTTATTATCTGTAGGATTCTGGCTGATGATCTATTTTTTCCATTGGAGTCTGAACAAAGTATCGTTAAATTGATATTTATATCAGTGGGATGTCGATCCACAGCACATCTGCATAAAAAGAGGGGATACACATTAATTCCTACCGTGGTCTTTTCCAAGCTCAAACTGGAGATTCCTGACATAGGAAGGAGCCCTTTGTGGACTGGCAAGGATCCTATGGCAATTTAGTTTGGATCTTCTAGAAAGCACTGAAGGAAGTAGTCTGATGTGTTTGCTTACTTGGTTGAAGCTTAATCTGTGGAAAATATTTCTTAATTTCTCTTGTTATGATTTATAATTTCTTATGTTATAAATATGCACACTGTCTTAAAACAATTGTTAATCTGTTCTTAAGGAATATCACATGTATAATACACTGGTAAAGTATTGTGAATAAGAATCAGTGTCACCATCCAGGAACAGAAAACCAAACACCGCATATTCTCACTCATAAGTGGGAGTTGAACAATGAGAACACATGGACACAGGGAGGGAAACATCACACACTGGTGCCTGTTGGGGGGCGGGGTGCAGGGGGACGAAGAGCATTAGGACAAATACCTAACGCATGCGGGCTTAAAACCTAGATGACGGGTTGATAGGTGCAGCAAACTACAATGGCACATGTAAACCTATGTAACAAACCTGCAAGTTCAGCACACGTATCAGAACTTAAGGTAAAATAACATAAAAAAAAAAAACAACAACAGTGTCACCATCAACTCATCTCTGTGCCACACAAAACAGTATTAGTTATAACATTAATTTTGGGTTTCTTACATGAAATTGCTGCATTCTAAAACTTAGGTTGCTCTAACACAGGAAAACATGTGCTTTAATTCCAGGAATATAGTAAAGCTGGTGCCTACAAACATCGAGGTGTTTTACGTTGACTCTGTTTTCATGTTTTCCATCCCTAATCTGGGGGCCAGAGTATCTCTGTGACTTAAGCCACTGACAGGAAGCTCCATAAGGGGAGGTAGGACTTGCAGCTTCATCACTATCTTCCTGTTATCTGGTTCAAAGCCAGGAATATGAGAGGGGTTCAAGGTTTGTGGAAGGTTTCAATCACTGAGGGACTGGGTATGAGGAGCTTGGGTTGGGGGAAGAATGAAGTTATATAATACAATTTTGGAAGTTATCAAAAGTGTGGAAAACAGGCTTGCATTGTTTTTAAGTTTCTCAGTCTTGGCACTGCTGACAATTTGGGCCAGGTAATTTTTTGTCTGGGGAGGCTGTGCTGCCAACTGTAGGGTGTTTAGCAGCATCTCTGGCCTCTACAGGCGAAATGTCAGTAGCATCACTCCCTCACCCCCGTCACACTCTTAATTGTGAAAACCAAAAATGTTTCCAGACATTGCCAAATGTCCCCTGGGGGTAAAATTATCCCATTGAGAATCACTGTTCTAGGCCAACAAAATATATTAATTACTTAAAAACAACATGAAACCATTGGAGCTAATAAAGAAATTTAAAAAATAAAATAAAAAATTGAGAGTTGGTGCTGGTTCTTAAGAGACGTAAGAGTCATGTAGCAATTATAAAAAAAAAACAAACAAAAAACAAAACATAAACTCTTGGCTCCAGATGATCTCATTCATGATAGGGAAACCATAAGCCTGACCTGCCAAAGATGGGTTAGTTGTTCTGTGGCAACAAGTCCCTTTATTGTCCTCTCTAGTTCAATGATTCACAGAAGACAATGCCTGGCAGGGATCATGATACAGTCATGCTGTGACTTAAGGTGGAACTAAATCCACAGCGGGGAGAACATTTTCCTCTATTACCTTTCTTTGAAGATAGAGAAACTATGAGAAAAAGAGGTTTGACTTGTTTCCAACAAGAAACAGCAGATCTGGAAAGCAGGCCAGGTAGAGTTGCTGGGAGCTTGGAGATATGGCTTTGGCTGAATACCAGGTCCACTAAGAACTGCTTGACCCTTGTAACCTTCAGTTTCTCATGTGAAAAAGGGCCCTGCCAGTGAAACTCTCTGGGTGATACTATAATGGTGGATACATGTCATTATCCGTTTGTCTAAACCTACAGAATTCACAACACCAAGAGTGAACCCTAATGTAAACCATGGGCTCTGGGTGATTATGACGTGTCAATGTCAGTTCATCAACTATAACAAATGTTTCTCTATGGGGGATGATCATAATGGGAGAGACTATGCATGTGTGGAGGTAAGGGTAATATAAAAATGTCTGTACCTTTTTCTCAATTTTGCTGTGCATCTACCACTGTCCTTTAACTAGTCTATTAATAAAAGGGGAGTGGGAGAAGTGGGGCTGATGGTGAGCCTTGCTGAGAAGCAGAGAGGAGATAAAGTACACAAGATACTTAGTTCAGCACCCTGCAGCAAGTGCTTAATAAAAGTTCCCTTTTATTTTTTATTTTTAGCCAATAATTAATTTAGTTTTCTTTCTGCTTTATTAAATCATCTTCTGCTTAGAATACTTTTAGAGGGAGGTGGAATATAAACACCAACTTTTCCTTCAGCCCTCTGCCACCAGAGGTGGGGAGGCTCCGCACCACAGGCATCTTGCCACACATCTAGTCTGTAAAGCACCTCTTCCCATGTTTTTGCGTTGAGGTTCAGGACCCCCAGGAAGGTTGTGAGAAAGCTCCAGTGGGATTGTGGTGACTCAGGCTGCCTGACTTCAAAGTGTTGCTTTGTGGTGGTATCTGTGAGTTCTGAGCTCTAGGAATGGAATGTGACAGTTTCCTTCACATCCTGAACCCACCTTAAGTATTCCCTGTCTCCCAGATTTTAAGATCTGCTGAGATGCCAAAAAGGAAATGAACTGTAGACTTGGGTTTGATGGAGGGGAGATGAAGGGCATGAGGGATTATAAAAATAAAAAGTTTGAGAAATATTCACCTTGCACATAGTGAACACACAATAAACATTAAATGGTAATAATAACTTACTTAGTAAATAAATGGATGTGGCCAGATATCCCTGAGTACGAATAATAGACCATAGACTGGATGAAGCTTTCGTTACTGAATTGCTGTATTATACTTCGTAGCATTTTTACAAAATATACCCCAAATGTACATACTTTTTAGTTTTCCTTTCTTTTGGTTCATGATAGTACCAACAGCTAATATGGAGTCCTTTAGTATTTGCAATATTTTCAAAGTGAAATAAAAGTTAATATTTAGCTCAGCTCCTTGCAAATTAACACTGCAGCATCATATTTAAGTGAAGCTATGATAACAAGAATTGCAATTCATTTAAAACCTACCAGGGGTCAGACACACTATTTGGTACTTTACTTACAGATTTTTATTTAATCATAGCAAGACAGTTATTATCACCCCCATGTAATATATAAAGAACTTAAGACTTAGTGGGATTTAAGGAGACAAATCAAAAACTTTATCTCTCTAAACTGTTCAGATTAAAGTCTTGGTCATTATACTAGTCCAATAGTGTTTATCTGATAATAACCTCTCCACATTTTAAGGTGAAATTTTCTCCATGAATTTGTCCTTTTCGTTGTCTAATCTGCCTTCTCAATCTGCTTCTCACAATAATAGAAGACAGAGTGCTAAATACACACTTGAGTAATGACCTGTTGTGATTTTAGAGGCATGGCCTTAGATACTACCTTTGGCTGCTCTGTGATGGTATATGCTCTATGCTATATTTTCCCAGTTCCCGGATCCCCACCTGGCTTAAAAGCCAGTGAGAACAGAACGGTGTTCTCACCTGCCTGGATCGTGGAGCCCATGAGCAAACACTTCGGGGGGCTGGTTGGTGCTGTTGAAGTGTGGGTTGCTCCTTGGTATGGAATAAGGCACGTTGCACATGTCTGTGTCCACATCCAGCCGTAGCACTGAGCCTGTGAAATCACTGAGAAATTGGGGGACAGAATATGTGTTTTACATTTTCATTATATATTTCACCTATATTAAATATGGTGAAGTTGCTCTATTGATGAAAGAATCATCCCCTTAGTTGAAATAAAATATTAAAGTGGCTGGATGCAGTGGCTCACGTCTGTAATCCCAGCACTTTGGGAAGCCAAGGTGAGAGGATTGTTTAATGCCAAGAGTTCAAGGCCAGCCTGGCAACATAGCGAGACTCCATCTCTACAAAAAATTTTAAAATGAGCCAGATGTGGTGGCATGCGGCCAGGCAGATCTGTTGAGCCCAGGGGTTTGAAGCCACAGTGAGCCATAATGGTGCCGCTACATGCTGGCCTGAGCAATAGAGTGAGACCTTGTCTGAATAAATAAATGAATAATTAAATAAAATAAATTCCTTATTGTGGAAAATGAAACCGGGCCATTCCAGACAAGCAACTGAACAAAGACACAGTGTGATGGTGGCTGAGGACTGTGGCATCAGTAGTACACTGCTTTTTTTTTTTTTTTTTTTTTTTTGCCTCTGTTCTCTTAATTTTTGTCAGCCTAAACCTATGTATTCTATATCTCTCAGGAAGCTTTGCTGGGCGATGTTAGCCTATTACGCAGTGTTGAGAGGCAGTATGGTTGTACAGGGCCACTGCTTCTCAGTGCTGTGTGGAGCAGAGGCAGCCCTGGAGCAGAGAACTACACAACAGCAACTCTTTTCATGACAAACAAAAGATCACGTAGCATATTAGTGAATTCCTCTTCATTTCATAAATGCAGACACTGATGACAAAAGTTAAGTATTTAACCAAGGTGACTATTCAAAGATGGTTCTTAATTCACTGGTGCCCACCTTTTCTTCTGGCACTTAAACCATTTTAACCTTGAGAGGAACCCATCTGTGATCAGCCTTTTACCTTAACCCATCCATTTCTTCCATATCATCCAGTGTAATCATCCCATCACCAAGAATGATGTACAAAAAGCCGTCAGGGCCAAAGAGCAGTTGTCCTCCCAGATGCTTTCTGTGGAGTTCTGCAACTTCAAGAAAGACTCTGGCTGTTCTCAAATCAACTTGGTGTGGATTTTTTCTACATTGTGGGAAGAAAACAATACCATGACTGTTAAAAGATTTAAGGTGAGCCCATCAGAAAGTAAATAGTATATAAATGAAAAAACAAACTCCTGGCACATAGTAAATAAGGAAACATATATTTTAAATGGAGCTAACAGAAATTGCTGGAAAATCACATTATTTTCCAAGTTTCAGAAGTAGCCTTTAAGTTGAGAGATAATTGAGGAAAAATGTCAAAACCATTGTTGTTCTCAATTTCTCTTAAAGACACATATGGAGTTTTCAGCAAGATGGAGGTAATGATTTAATTATTGCCACCTTATGGCTACTTATTTGCAACTTCTAAATAAAAAAACTTATGAAAAGATGATGAGAAAATAAGATGAGAAATTTCTATGCTTCGATGCCTTTTAGTGATACCTGGATACTGTGTATTCCACAACCCTAAGAATGTGGTCATGAGGCCCGATAGCCCACCGTTCTTGGTTGGTGGTATAAGACACATACAACTTTCCATTTTTCTTGTAATTGGGATGGAATGCGAGGCTTAGCAGTCCTCTTTCATCTCCTCCCTGCAGTCAAATGAAAAACACAAAGAATTGTAAAGTTAATTATGTTCTTTATTGTGTTTCAACTGGAACCCCAAAAGAGTCTCTTTCTTTCTTTTGGATAATCTTTGCCCAACCTCCTTTCTTTTCTTCCTTGCCTACTGCACAAAAAAGGATTATAAAACATTTCACTCTGTGGAACTCTTTAAGGGTTAGAACAAGACAATTGTCTTGTGTGGTTATCTATGCGCAAGAGTCTTACACCACTTTTGTCAAGTGATTTGTGTATGTAATCTTGGGACGCTAGGAAGACAAGTTTAAGTGCTGTGAAGAATTCTTTCCCGGGTTACTAGGTTGCTTGTAGTTCATAGAAGACAAATAACAAGGTTCATAATCAACAGTCACTTCTAATCCAAGTCTCCAAAACCTAAAACACAGTGTGGGCTGCCAACTCCCACTGTCTTGGCAATATGTTTAGAAAACAGTTAAATTGCTTGTGTAATATGTAAACCTTTGCTTTACCCTGGAGGCATCTACATCAGTTGTCACAACGATGGTGGTCTGTTCATCATAGCTAGGTAATAGGCAGCCTTGCCTATCTATCTAGAAATGAGGCAGTTTTACATGAATCCCTTCGCTGCATAGGGTTTTTCTTTACAGAAGGATGAAGCAGCCGGAGGACGCCTAAAGGCCACGGCTGGGGAAGGAGTGGGAGAAATGCTAGAGAGGAAAGGGGACACTAGGAAATTAAAGAAAAATCCCAAACAACTTTCTTGTGTTATTGTATGAATGTCAAGGATTGTATACATTAGGCATGCCAAATGCTATAACAATTAAAACATCATCATGTTCTTAAATAGAAAGGCATTTTATCTTCATTTTCTGCTAATTCAACTTGTTGAAATTCAATATGGTCTTAGCCTTTGTTATATCCCACAAGTAGTCTAGGAATTTCTATAATGAAATCAAAGTATCTAAAATTATCTAGATCAGAGCCTTAAAGTTCACATACTAGTAAAGCCAGGGAGCACTTTCTTGGAGAAAAACATGGCATAGAAATTGAATGCTGCAACTGCTGATAGCACATCACCTTATTTATTCCATTGAACATCATGACATAGCCTATGGTAAAAAGCTATGAGGAGTTATTCCTTCTCAAGTGTTAGCAGAGAAAAAAAAAATCTCTAATACTGCAAACTCTTCACAAGGTCATGTTCAGTCATGGAAGCACTCTCATGTTTTTGTCCCCAACACAATAGTATATGTTACTAGCAAAGCACAGAAATGTTTGTAGTTCTTATTTTACATGGAGTTCAGAATTGAAAGGTTTAGGCAGAAAAGTTTACTTTTAATAAACATTGATTTGTTTCCTGGCTTAGAGAAAACTGTTTTTAGATATAGATCACCCAAAGTAGAATATCCAAACTTTCAGAGCATATAAATATTAAAATGGCTGCAAATACACAGAACGACCAAATCATTATTTAAATGTCAAAAAGTCAACTTTCCTGCACATTACAATATGCATAATTTTAATTTTAATCATAAAGGTAAAACTCTAATGACTGATATATGAATGACTCTCTGTTTTTCAGATTATCTTGTTCTGGTGATTTGAATATTGACTTGATGGTGCTGTTTTTCTGCTTAAATCTTCATTAAATAAAAATCTTTTGGCTTTCTTATGAGGCACTGGAAACTAGAATATATATGTAAGTACAATTTGACTGTAGAGAAGCCACTGCACATTTGAACCTCCTTGACGGATTGTCTAACGAGGCCCAAGGGTGGGATTTCATTTGTGATTAATTCCTCCCTCAAATATATTTCCCCCTAAAGCTGTGAGTGCAGGTTAAGTACTGCATGCCTGCTTCACAAATGTTTGTGTTCCACTATAAGCAGCTTGTGTTGAAAGTAGTTCTTTGTAGTTTTTAATCAAATCATCAGAAATACAATTTGAATTGGATAGCAACATGCTTCAAAACTGTGCTGGTTGCTTCTCAGGAATTAAGAATGTAGAATTAAGGCACTGTAGAAAGACAGATGGGAAAAGAGATTTAAACAAATCCACAAGTGATAGAAGACAATTGTTCACTTTAAAGATACCATCTATCACATAAATGACTCTGGGGGCATTTTTGACGTTTACTAAAGTGCCAAATATGGAAACAGAATGAGACATGTGAATGACAGAGAAATAAATCAAAAAAAGCAATTTAAAAAAGTCAGTAATTCTGAAATTTTCAGGTAATAGGATTTACAATTGATTAATCATTACATATGACCTCATTTTTGGGTCAACTTCCAGGTGCAAAGTAGTTTAGAAATTTGACTACTCTTAAGTCATTTCAGAGAAATACTCACTTTCATAACTACACTGATGAAAACAATTTAAAGTATTATATAAATATCCTAGATTTTCTTGAATCTAGATTTTAAAATTATATAACAGGATTCCTAAATATTCAGAAATTAGAAAGGACAGATATACTCCTGGTGTGCCACAGTGTGCCAGGAGATTAGTGTATTCAGAGCTCACATTTCACTTGAATTAGACTTGAGTTATGTTGTCTAGTTAATTAAAATATACTACCGACAAATTATTATTTAACTCTCAAATGCAAACCTATCTCTAAGGGCTGGGTCATTTTTCAAGGTCTTATGAAGAAATATGTTGATTGGGCACTGATGGGTTAATTTTAGACCAGTGTCAGTTAGAGGCCACACCATCAGAAACACCACCAGATATTTAAGATTGCTTCAGCTGTAGTCTTCACCAGGACACTGTCCTAGCCCGAGAGCCTGGACGTTGGCGCCTGGAGCCGGGACTGGCCAGCAGACCAGACCTCCCAGGCTCCTGTACTTCCTTCTATTATCTTAGTCCCCTTTGCCCCAGCTCTGACTGTGTGTGTTCAAAGCCCCGTTCTGTTGTTCTGATCCCCTAGCCCAGAGACTCCCTTCTCTTCACTCTGTTTCCAAATCCGATAACCCAGCTTTAGAGGCTCAGTAGAAAAAAACAACAAAGCCCTGGTGCCAATGTTACTAACTGCTCTCCTTCTTACCCCTTCTCATCCTTCCCCTTCATTATGTGTGGTTTTATGGCTCAGAGAATATGGAATCAAAATCATACACTTCTTCCAGAAATGTCAATTATTGAACCAAGTCTAGGGAGCATCTGGGGAGTTTTTATTTTATTCTTGAGCTTCTAGTGATTAGTTGAGCCAAGCTGGCTAAAAAGGGAGAAAAACATATTAATAGAATGGCAAATGGAAGATTCATGATTCAGGCAGTCTTGCCTTTCAAAAAGACACTGACTTCTAACATTATCCTTTTTTTTTTCTTTTTTTTTTTTGAGATGGAGTTTCACTCTTTTTGCGCAGGCTGGAGTGCAATGGCGCAATCTCAGCTCACTGCAATCTCCGTCTCCTGGGTTCAAGTGATTCTCCTGCCTCAGCCTCCCGGGTACTTGGGATTACAGGCACTCACACCATGCCCAGCTAATTTTGAATTTTAGCAGAGACAGGGTTTCACCATGTTGGCCAGGCTGGTCTTGAACTCCTGACCTCAGGTGATCCGCCCTCCTCGGCCTCCCAAAGTGCTGGGATTACAGGCGTGAGCCACTGCGCCTAGCCCTAACATTATACTTCTAAAAACTGTTAACCAATGTCCAAAAAGTTTATCCTTACCCATGTGAAAAGCAGTGATTTGTCTAAATATTCACATTATAATTGTACTTCATTATTAGCACTGAGCACTTTGTATGTTGTGCTTCTGGGAATGCACAGACAGCACTGGTAGAACCAAACTGAAAGCTAAAAGGGCAACAAGTAATTTACAAACAAAAATTTAGGGTTTCCTTAGTTTGGTAATGCTTTAAAAAAAAAAAAACTTACTGACTTGAACCTCATCCAAGCTTCATAGGCTGCCACAAGACCCCCTCTTCCCCTTTGCTCAGCTCTTCAATGCTACATCAACTTCTGGATAGCCCTGCTGGACAGCAAGTACAAATGACTGCTCAAATTTGGAGTGTTGAATGATTTGAAAATAGTGTTCCCACAATTTGGAACCTGTAGACTAACTTGTTTCAGAGGAAATAATAAAACCCTCTTCAGGCGCTTTTAATAAGTGTTTAACTATCTGCCATTCTAGTTATCAGTCAGCTCTTAAAAACAATTTCACAGGGTCCACAGAAAAATAGACAACTCCAAAATGAAGAGTACTGATACTTTAATGTAAATACAAGATCAGACCTAGTGCTGCAGCTTTGGGATAAATTCTTCCCTGGTGAACAGATCAAAGTTCTAACCAATTAAGAATATTCCTCTTCTTTGAATAATTAAGTATCCATTTGAAAGAAGAGCTAATCATAAAATGATTATAACAGAAAGTATTTTTTCTTTTCTTTTTTTATACATGGTTTCACTCTATCACCCTGGCTGGAGTGCAGTGTCACAATCATGGCTCACTGCAGCCTTGAACTTCTGGGCTCAAGCAATCCTCTTGCCTTGGTTTCTGACAGTATGGGTATTACAGGCATGAGCCACCACACTCGGCCTTATTTTTTCTTTTTTAACAGACATTATAGGACAGCATCTTTCATTGTGATATTTAAAAGACAACATTCTCTTCATACTTTAATGTGGTTACAGTTAATTTTTTTCTGGTTTCTGTTTTTGCTTTAAATTTGCCCTAATGTCCTTCAGGAAATACTGACTTGTACATTTTAGGAAACATAATTTTTCTTAGTGACCTTTTGGTAAGTGGCTGACTTCAAGTTCAGTCATCCACAACATGACCCTATGATATTAAGAAAGCCATGAAACATAAACTAAATAATGTGACACTATGTTCAAGACATTAGTTGTTACTGCCAACTATTGTTTTTTTTTATTTTACACTTATTCCACAAATACTTATTGAATACCCATTATGTGTTGGATATGGTGCTTAGGGATAAACAATCAATAAGAATAAATCCCTCCTCTCAATGAGTTTATATATGGAAGCACATAACAAAGTATAGTTTTGAATTTTGAGTTGTTTCATTCCCATCATACTTGGAGATTTTTGAGGAGGATGAACAATGCTACACTGTTAGAAATGTGCATGATCAAAAAACAAGTATTAAAGATAAGAAATAAATATTTTTGGTAACTTCTGACACAAAGATTAATTTATATATTGGCACCTGAGCTTTCTCCACTCTAAAACTTGCTAAAAAAAGAAAAAAACAGCTTAATTACATAAAAACTAAATTACATGAAGAAGTAAGCAGTTTCTACAAACAGTAAGACCATCTGGTAATTTATTGTATTTACATGACAGAGGCACAACAGGTATGAATGAAGCTCTCTAGTAAAATTGTTGCTCTCTTAATGCTCAAGGAATTTTTAAGAATTAACATAAGAATAGAGTGGTGGTATTTTGAATTCCCTATAAGATATATACTTTTACTATAAGGCAGGCTTTCACGTTTCTTTTATTAACTGTCATTTTCTTGCCTATGTTTTGCTGATATGCATCATGAAAGGAAAAAGAGGAAAAAGAGGACTTGGGACTAAAATGGGACCCTCTCATGCAAATCTATGCTTCCTCTTAGACTGGAACTATTTGCTGATCAGAAATGGCAAAACAGGTTTGTTTGAGAACTGTTAGTTCAAACACAGTACCAGATTGTATTCATTTTCTATTGCTGCTATAAAAATTTACCACAAACTTTGTGGCTTGAAATAACACAAATTTATTATCTTAAATTGTAGATTAGAGTTCAACATGGGTCTCACGGGTTATAAAAAATGTTGGCAGAGCTAAGTTTCTTTCTGGAGGTGCTAGAAGATAATTCATTTTCTTTCATTTTCCAATTTATGGAAGCCATCTGCATTTCTCAGTTTGTGTCTTCTTTCTTCCATCTTCAAAGCCAGCAATGGTGGGTTGAATCCTTCTCATATCACGTCACTCTGACCTCCTTTGTCTTCCTCTTCCACATTTAAGAACTTGTGATTACACTGAGCCCACCCAGATGATCCAGGATAATCTCCCTATGTGCTGTTTAGCAATCTTAATTCCATTGCAACCTTAATTCCCCTTTGCCATATAAGGTAACGTATTCACAAGTTCTAGGGAAAGGACAAGGACGTCATTTGGGGAAGGGCATTATTCTGCCTACCACATGAATATTTTAATCGGTTCCTAAAAAAGGATCTCAAGAGTTTATGACTTGTGTCTTCATGGCCATGCCCTCCTGTGAGCACTGAAAGAAGAGACCAGTGAAGTTCATATATAAATTCACAAGGAGATACTTAAGGTACACTCTGTTACAACAAGCTCTTTCTCATAGCTGTCAGTATTGAAAGAATAACCAACATTCTTCAGAATGAAGTGAAAGTATCCTTCAGAATTGAGCAGAAGGAGAGAGAAGACCATTTGATAAAATGTGGACATGTGAAACTTTCACATATGAATTAATTCAGATCAAAGCTCCCAAGTTAGTCAAACGAGATTCCAAGATACAGAGAAGGTAAAATTAAATATATATAAACCATTTCTACTAACTGGAGGACAATCTTTGCATTTTAAGTTGATTAAAACTGTGTTATTTTGCTGTGTGTATAAGCTGTGAAACACATTGCAGAGCACTGATTTCTTCACAACTCTTGAAAAGACAAGGAGCATCGCTTTTCAATAGTTCCAAAAGTCTAAATTAGTCTCAGAACAGGAGTCAATCCCCTGAGATCCTTGGGTTAGCTTATGGGAAGGACTGCATGATTTGTTTCTGCGATATAAAAAAAAAAAAATGTTTGTTCTTTGTCTCCAGTTCCTGGCATAAAGCCTCTCAAACTCTTGGAATTTCCTAAGTGATAGGAGTACATTTTTTTTCATTTGTAAGGAACCGCTTTAATCACACCTGATTTTATACTAATAAGCTGACTTTGGTGGGCTTCTAGATAACTTCAACATGGGGGCTTGCAGCCAGAGGAGCCCACCATGTGATTAGAGAATTGGAACTTTCAGCCTACCCCACAACCCCAGGGAGCAAAAGGGGTTGGAGGTTGGGTTCAATCACCAATGGTCAGTAATTAAATAATCATGTCTGTGTAAAGAAACCTCCTTAAGACCCTAAACAACAGGGTTCACAGAGAGTGGCACACCCAGAGAGGGCAGGGGAGCTCTGTACAGCACCCCCTTCCAATGTCTTGTTTTATGCCTCTCTTCCATTTGGCTATTCCTGAGTTGTATCCTTCATAGTAAACCAGTAATAGTAAATAAAAGTGCTTTCGTGTGTTCTGTGAGTCATTCTAGTGAATTACCAAGGCTGAAGGCGAATTATGGGAACCCCCAAATTTGTAGCCAGCTTGGCAGAAATGTGGTAGCATGGGCACCCCATTTGTGGTTGGTATTTGAAGTAGGGGCAGTCTTATGGGGCTGAGCCCTTAACCTGTGAGGTCTGAGCTAAGTCCAGATAGTTTCAGAATTGAATTGAAATAAATCAAATTGTTGGTCGCACAATTGGTGTGGGAGGACTGGTGGGTGTGAGAGTAAACCTCTCATTTGGTGTCAGAAAACATCCCAGAAAGAACCTGAAAGATTACTTAGCCCATTCTCTTTTCTAGGGAAATGGAGATCATGATCAAGTCTATTTGAGAATACTTCAAATAATTTGGTAGTTTTCTTTTCATTCATAAAATTCTTACTCTTGCACTTGACTTGTTTTTTCTTCTAAACTTAAGTTTGGGAAAGACATAAAATATCTTGTTTCATTTTGTAATCCACTCTTTTGGCTTTTCTGACCTGCACTATTCTCTGAGAATGAAACCAGCCACAATAAACTAAGGACATATCAATTCTAATAGGAATTCTCCCTTTTCATTAAAATTTCCTCTGCTTTTCCAGATTTGGTTTTCCTTTAAACTTACTCCAATTAACGGAATGCTGATGCTCAACTTGTCTCTTCTCCTTAATCGTGTTTACTCACTGTTTCAGTCCTCCAAGAAGGTACAGTCATGAATAGCTTAACAATGGGGATACCTTCTGAGATGGTAGAGCCTACTACACATCTAGGCTATGTGGTATGGCCTGTTGCTCCTAGGCTGCAAACCTGTGTAGCATGTTACTTTACTGACTATTGTAGGCAACTTAATACAATGGTCAGCATCTGTGCATGTAAACATAGAAAAGGTACTGTAAAAATATGGTGTTATAACCTTATGGGACCACCATTGTATATGTGGTCCGTTGTTGACTCAAATGCCTTTATGCAGTGCGTAACTGCATATACAATTTTCAAATGCTGGTGGGACACAAGCTCACCTCCATCACACTCCATCACACCTGACAAAGAAACCTGTCCTGCTTCAGATAACATTGGAGAGCTGCTAGAAGATAACCAGCAATTCAGAATTTTAGGAAGTGTCTCATGGGGTGTTTAATCTCTGGTATGTAGCAATTGGTCCATGTCAAATCTATGTTTAGGATTTTCAAGCATTTTATCTTTTGAAGGTAGCAGATGCAAAGACAGATTAGAAAAGTGCAAATGGGAGAATAAAAGAGATTCCACACGGAAATCATCTACCTGTAAGTCACAATAATTCTTTTTTCTACGCTCTTCAAAAAACAAAATAAATCAGTAATACTAGGTTTAAGTTACAGCCTACTCAGAGTGAAGATATTGGAACGTATTGGAAGTGGCTATTTTCTAGAATTTCTAGTTTCATAGCTCCTTCTTATTCCATATATGAATGATCTTTTGACATTTCCATCTATGAGGAAAAATGTATATATACATACTCAGTTATATACTTATAACTATTATGTCACAATATGTTATGTATATATGATTTATTTTATATAAAATTTATTTGTCAAACAGAATTTAATTTATTATGTTCATATTACTATTTCCTCCCTAGGCTTTTAAAGCATTTGAACTGTGGTATGTGATACATTACGGCATATTAGAGATTGGATTGACTTGTACCTTTTATCTTGCCCGGGCAGCAGTCGACAGCTGTGGAAACTTTAATATATGTGCCCAAGGAATCCAATATAATATCAGAGAATGACTTAAACACAAGGGACTATCTGGCTCGATACACATCAGATGCTATAATATCTATTCCAAAGTTCCATTTTCTAAAATATCTTCTCAATAAGACAAAATGCTCTAATAAAATTAAACTGTGTGAAACATCTATTTGAAATAATAAAGTAATCAAACAATAAGCTCCAAAAAGCATAAAAGACCCTTCTCAAAAAGAAAATCCTAGCAATAAACAATTTTTTAAAGAAAAAAATTGTAGAAACATTGGTGACACTTGGAGAAAGCAAAGCTTTTATTCTGTGCACTGAGGCTAAATGAAAATAAATTAATGATGGTTTAACAAAACTATAAGAATATTCTTGGGAATAAAAATGAATAAAAATTACAATTAGAAAAAGCTTTGTAACCTCACAAAACTATTATGAACCATAGGCTTAAGACTTGTTGAACAAAAAATTTAAAAAATATTCTAGACTGAACTGTAAAAGGGTAAAATATTAAGCTAACTACTTTGTTAGACACAACCAAATGTTAGATATGTAAATTAGGAACAAGTCTCCAATAGACTGTAAGCTTCTTGAAGGCAGAGACCACATCGTGGTATTTCTTATGTCTTACATACTACCTCATTGACAGTGGAGGTACTGACTGTACCTCCTTGTTACAGTACAAATAGGGTGTACTGAGTTCTTACTGCGTGACAGAGACTGTGCTAAGTGATTTTCAAGCATTATTCTGTTTAAACTTTAAAACAACTCTAGAGTTTAATACTGTTTTATTATCTTTACTTTCCATGTAAGGAAACAGAGGCACAGAGGAATTGAGTAACTTGACCCAAATGCGCAAATAGAAGTAGCAAAGCAGAGATTGTGATTGGAAGACACACAATGGGAACTATTATGTTACAGTGCTCTACCAAGTACTTCCTAAATGAAGAAATGAACAAAAAAAGAAGAGACTGTATTCTCTTATCAGCACCCATTGTTCATGAACTGAGGCAGTTTTGAAACAGTCTTAAGTAACTTGGGTTTCTGAAGTTCTACAAGGGAATAAAATGAAGCTCATCCCTCCGTTACTTTAACTCATATATATTACTTTAAATTAACTGACTTAGTCATTTTAACTTACGTGGGATATACTGAAGTGTGTACCTCAATTATTTTAACACAAAGGTTAATTTAGGTTTTAAGGTAGTGTTGTGCCAGTAAATGGCCTGTTTGGGAAAAAGAAGAGGTGCAGATTTGTGTAAATTTATGTGGTGTAAATACGCTCACTGAGGCAAAGGAAAACTTCTTGGTAAACATCTTACATCTATCACATAAGGTTGCTCAGATAATCCAAGAAGATGATGAATGTAAAATTACTTAATGAGCTCTAAAGTGCGATTCAAATTGAAGATATAACTATTATAGTGCACAGAGAGGGAAGAACTCTTCTCACATTCAGTTGGTCTATAACATAATAAGCTTCTCAAGTAGGGAATATAATTTTGAAGTAGAGAATGTGAAGTCCTACATTTTGATCAGATGAGGAATGCGTGCACGTTATGTAGAAGAAGTATTAACTTGCTGCTTGCCATCCAAAGAACTTTTGGACTTCAGAAAATTGCAGGCATGGACAGGCACATTTATACTTATATTTAGCACCAGCCTCACCACATACTTTTGATAAAGATTTGTATATATCTTTTCAGGAGATTTAGGTGGCATGTGTTACCAGTGGCTGGTTTATTAATGAATAATTTGTAAGGTTTGATGTAATCTAAATTTTTGTTCTAAAATTGAAACATTTGTTACTTTGCTATTGTAGAAATATAGTTTTTTCATTAAAATATATAAAATTTATCCTTTAAAGTTAAACATAAAGCAATTTATTTAGTAGACAAATAGAAGGGATGAAAGAAATAGACCCTGACATTTGTGTGTTCTTCAATAATACCGATGGCAAATTACAATATTTCCTCCCCTCCAAAAGCAAACCCAATGTGAAAATGCACTGCCAAGATTTATGATAGAAAAATGTGTATTTTTGATAGTAGCAAACGGCTGTGAAAATTACTTCAGAGTCCTATTGACTAATATGACACATATTTATAGAAACAAAAAAGATACCAAATTTAGATTTAAATTTGGATATTCAATTATAAACTAAGGACGAATATAAGATTATTCAAGGAGTGTGTGAGAGCATGCATATCCATTAAAAACATACATATCCCCAAAGACTAGATGATGCCACAGAATGAAGGAAATATTATTTATGTTTGGAGAGGTTCAATTCTTTCTTTTCTCAGTGTCTCATGGATTTCACTCTTAGGACCATTCTTAAATCATGAATAGTTAAAAAAAACTTAAATTGACAAATATTGAGCAAATCTTGTTAGAAAAGCAAGTATTTCCTTTGGAATAAGGAAGACAATTTAGAAAACCCATTAACTTATTCAGACCCCCTTATAATTTATTTCACTTAATGACTAAGAAATGTCTTTTTTAGAATGACTTGGTCTATAATAAAGACAAATGCATTTTCATATTTTATTAGTGATAATCTTACAAACATAAGAACTATTAACTTTTATAAAAACAAGTTAATTTTATGGAATTACTGGAATATTAGATTTTTATATTGAAAACAAATGAAATAAAATGGACTTTTGATTTCATTCACCATCTTTAAAGCTAAAATCTCTGAGGCATAAAGCCTTACCATTTTATTTTAAACATTAAACCCAGGAATATAAAGTAAGTTTTCTTGATAGTTTCATGTGATTTATACCTTTTTACTTTAATTTTTTTTTCTCCTGTCAGGAAATGGGAGATTCAGGGCCTTTTCAATAGAAGAAAGAAATCACAATATTAAAGATAAATGCTTAACTGTAGCAAAGGGTACAAAATTGTTTTTAATGAATTTGACCTCTTGCTTTTATAAAGTTTGGTTTTTACGATGTGTGGCTAATATGCTGGTCATGCAGCTAAAAGCATTATCTTCACATCATTATATAGAAATATAACACTGGTATACTTGAGTTTCCTAGACATATTTCACTACTCTTGGCCATTATGTATTTCTATTGTTACTCTAAATAAGAACTCAGATTGACTTATATAAGAGAAAACATTAAGCAATTAAGTACGATTATTGCTTTGAAAAGAAACCTTGAAAAAAAAATCCCAATAGTTTAGACCACCAAGGAACACTAATAAATTTAAGGAAATATGAGGTTTCCTCCGTGTGACTTCTCTTGAAGAGTTATGCAATAGATTGCTGGAACTTCAAGGTCATATAACAATTATGGTACTTTAAAAATTATTTTCTAAGTAGAGTTTGTATTTACATGATTTATATGTCAATTAAACTTGCAATTTACCAAGTAGCAGAATCAAATTCTTTGAATCTTTGATATTTTTATTAAGTACTATTTTACAAAATGATCAAATGCAGAATTCTAACAACACAGAAACATTAAAATGCCACAATATGAACAATCTAAAGATTCATTTTTAATATGAAAAATTATTCTTATTCCAAAATATCATTAGCTACAAATCAACATTTAGCAAATAAACATTTGCTATGGCTCAGATATCTAAATTAAGAAAATCTTTTTGATATTTGATATCTTGTATCTTTGTATGAATTCTGAATAAAAGCTAATAATATATATTTCTGACCAAATGCATCTTTAGTATTAAATTATGTGACAATTTAAAATGTAAAATTTTGTAATTCCATGTTTTCTATAAGAAAGAAATTATGGTCTATTCCATTCAGATAGAATAAATGTGGGAACTATATATTATACATATCTAAAAAGTTTAATCTGGATGAAGTTCAGATTAAAGATAGAAAAGTGATTATAAAATTAGAATAGGATTTATAAAGAAAGTCTAAAGGGAAGGCTTGAATTTCTTAAAGTCACAAAAGAAAAAACTCTGAGGAGTACAAATAACCTTATTTAAGTACATGAGGATTTATTTTAAGGAGGATAGTGTCCAGCTGTTCACGTTTTCCATGGGAGTTTCTCCAATAGGATAGATTTCAATGAATAAAAGCTCTGTTCCTTATAATTTTTAATATAATGGAAAATTTACTTTAAATATCTATGATTAATACAATTTTGGATCAAAGGACAGAATTTGAGGGAACTTCTGATATTAAAATTGCTTGAGACTGTGTTGTTAGTCAACTAAGGGAAGAGCCAAACAGTGAAAGACTGACCAGTGATCTAGTATGTTCATAATTTGACCCAGGTAGCAGTTTGAAAAAAAAACTGATGGAAAATTAAGGAGTCCCATTCCAATTCCCAGAATCACTATGCAGAGATTAGTTCCTGATTCTAAATCGTAGGGCAAATGAAGTGTTTATCGTGGTTCCACTTTCCTGACTGCCAGCCCCCACTCTCTTCAATACCTATAACGTTATGAACATTTATCCTCACTCACTGCACAGCTCTTGCTCTCAGATTCCAGCACGTCACTCAGTCATCAAGGGGCAGATGTGGTATGCCAGTTGCTTCCATGTCCTCATGTGTCAGATTCCTATTCATTCATAGCATGGTGTTTAAGAGTATGGGCTCAGGGATCCAGACTACCTTGCTTTGCAACTTGGCGCCTCCACTTGATGGCTTTCTAACTTTGGGAGAGTTACCTTAGCCTCTCTGTGTCTCAGTTTTACCACTTTCAAAATACACGCATTTCCTACCTTGTGAGTTGTTGCATGGAAAGATAGAAGGATGACCCCTGACACACTATTGGTGCTCAAGAAAATTTAGCCATTGTTAAAATATACCACAGCCTGGGCTATTGTATTCTAGTTGGGGAGAGACTTTACACAAGTAAGGCTATACATAAGTACATATTTCAACTTTGGAGAGGGCTATAAAAGACAAGAATAGGGTGTTATGGGAAAGAATTCAGAGGGAATCTAATTCAGACTAGGCCGTTAGCGAAGCCCTTTCTAAAGAGGGAAGACTTCTCTAAAAATTCACGTTGAGACTTCAAGGATGAGAAGGAGCCAGAAAGGGAAGAAGGTTCCAGGTAAAGAAAGAACAGCATCTCCCAGAGAGATACTTTATCTGTAATGAGTATGATTCTTTGGGAAAAGAGAAATGGAAGAGAAGAGTACAAAAATATGTGTACCTCCTGTTCTTGCTGGTTGTGGAGAATTTAGGTATCTGAGGGCACACATAAATACGGTGGAGAATGTGGGCTCTGTTACATGACAGTTGGGTTTGAATCTTTGCTTATGTGACTTCCAGGCTGTTTTACTTGGGGGAAATAATTTAACACCCCTGAGCTTCAGCTTTTTTCTATTGTAAAGGCATGATAACTTCTACTTCACAAGGTATTTTCTTAAAAAATGAAAAATACATTAAATAAAAATTTAACGTTACTAGTACCCAGATGGCACATATTTATTAGTTGTTCACTAATCGGCTCTTTTCTTCATCATGGTGGGGATGGGTGGGAGGAGCAATGAGCGTATTGTTCCTGTACATGACGGTGCCACCCTTGAAATGTATAAGGTCAACTCTAGCAAAAATGATAATTCAATGATTCTACCTGAGCACTTAGACTTTTTCCATTTTAATAGGAAATTTTTTTTTTATTTTGGTAGTTTCAGGTGGAAAACTATAATTGGATATAGTGTTTGTTTTTTTCTCCCTTATTTGATAGAATGTGTGACAAGTGACTTTAGAGTGAGGGCTTTGGAGGAGGCATTGCTGATGGTACTTAGACTTCTCATGTGCAGCTTTTGAAGTAAAGCTGCATGTTTTACTGGGTGGCTGGAGTTATTTGAAATCAAATTTAAAAATTAATTTAAAAAGGCATCTCCTTCCTTATGTAAAAAAATCCTATACATAGACTTATTTAAGTATATAAATGGAGGCACTGTTTGTATTTATATGTACTATGTGTGATTATTAAAAAAAGAAAATAGAAATACAAGCACATTAGCAAAAACTACATAGATATTTCAAGAATCATCAAATGGTTAAAAAAGCAAAACTCCTGAAGCAGCAATCCATCAGCCTAATTATGGACACAAACGTCAGCAATATCAACCAATTGCCTTGCTCTTCTCTTTCTTAAATATTGCCAGATGCAAAAATATGGTCTTTATGTCACACATATAAGCCTAGACAGCAGGAATCAGGGACTCAAATGTGAAATTGCCTATCAAAATTAGTATGCATGATATAATACACCTTGAAGTTTTTTTATACTTATAAGTAAAATATAAGGCCATATTGATGTTTATATTAGAAATCCAGATATCTGGTGGTCTATATTTTATCACTGTGAAAATGATAAAGGAAGTTTTGTTTTTTTCTATTGGAAAATTGACAATCTTTCAATTTTAATAAATAGTAGATATCAGAGATGCATGTAAGATTGTCTGGGAGCCCCTCAATATACCATGAAATATTATTTTGTGTAATATTACACATCATTTCGAAACAGTCTTGAAGTAGGAATATGGCCTAAGGTAGAACTGCCCTTATTAATGCTGGAGTGACTTTGGCATCCCCTGCTGCTGAGCTGGTTAAAACACAGATAAAGCTGTTTTCTTTGAATTGCCTGATATAAATCTAAATGGAGGTTAAAAAAAAAATCATGGACAGCATGAAGGACAGTTCATTTTTCTTCTTTGACTGTGAGAGTTTTTTGTTTCTGTTGGCCATGCTAATGATAAGACACTGGTCCATTCTTCACATAGATTTGTAACAAACAAATCTGGTCATTTTACTTTGCCTCTTCAAAATAACAACAAAGCAAAACTTTTTGACCCTTATCACCTGTAAAATAGGCCCAAATAATTTATCAGGGGCCATGAGACACTTTACAATATGACCTTAACCTCTCTTTCCAGTCTCCGCTCTGTCATTCCATCTCATGTTCGTGTCTTTCCAGCTATGGTCAACTCTGATGCTCTCTTGGCTTTCATATCCTGATGCATTTGCATTTGTTTGTTCCCTCTTCTTTGAAGATCGTTCCCATCTAGCTTCTATGGAATAACTTGTTGATCATTTAAGACCAGCTCCAGCACTTCTGCAAAGTCCTCCTTGACTCCAGAGTTTAGCAAGCATGTCTTTTTCTTTTTGTCCTAGTACTTTCCAGGTATTGCTAGGACACCATACTACCATCATATCACTTTGTGTTGATGATACCTACCAGTCTCTCTACCCCATACAGAAGAAATCTTAGATGGAAATCAAGTTTTATTATTCTTCGATTACACCTTAGCACTTAGCTCAATGACTGATACCTCTAGGTATTCAAATATTCATTGTGTGGGTTAATAGTAGACTCTAAGACCTATACCTCAATTTCATGAATTTCATCTATCTTTACACAACTGTCTTCTCTTTCAAAACATACCGATATCAAATAAGTCATTTAAAATGGTTTACCCGCCTGTAATCCCAGCACTTTGGGAGGCCAAGGTGGATGGATCACATGAGGTGAGGAGTTTGAGACCAGCCTGGCCAACATAGTGAAACCCTGTCTCTTTAAAATACAAAAATTAGCTGGGCGTGATGGTGCACGCCTGTAATCCCAGCTACTTGGGAGGCTGAGGCAGGAGAATTGCTTGAAGCCAGGAGGTGGAGGTTGCAGTGAGCTGAGATCACACCATTGCATTCCAGCCTGGGCAACAGAGCAAGACTCCGTCTCAAAAAAATAAAATAAAATAAAATAATTTACCTAGAAAAGACATTAGAGTAAGGCTTCAGTTAAAAACAGAACGTTAACAATTTCTATTTGATATTAGTAGAAAAAAGAAGCATCTTGCTAAAATGTATAATAAACAGTTATGTTAAACCTTCCTCTGATAGTAACAAATAATGGTCTATAAAATATTGGTCTAAAACCGTTTTTCAAGTTGTAGACTAATCCAAGCAGTGCTCCAGGCAAAAATCAAAAGTAATTATTTCCTGTTTTGAGTTTTAAAAAATGTTGTACTTTACCACCATGTCCTTTTTGATGATAAATATATAAAAGAGAACTCATGGTAGCATAGTAGTCCTGGAATCACTTCCCAAGATTAATGTCACTAGAAAACATCAGGCAAAGTATTAAGCGGTAACACTAGACAATTTGTTTTTCTTTGTAACTACTTGTCTAGATCTTCAGAGCAAAAACACTAATAAAAGTCAGTCATCATTATGATGTCATTCTCATAATTTCCTTAGAAATAAACTAGCAAGTACAAAAAATATTTATAATGTACGACATCATCTATGTGCCTTTCCATTGCTCAAACTTTGGATTATAGTTAGTGAGGTTTCCTGTTTGTTATAAAGAACACACTCTGAGTGAAATAAAATACATTAATGAAAGCTCTCTGAAATCAAACTGTCTTGTAAATGTGTGTGTGCAGGTATAGTTTAATTGCTATAGATTGAAAGAATTGTATGACCTAATCCAGCAATTGATAGAAATATATTTTTTTTCTTTTTGAAAACCAAACCCTTGAGAAGATATTTATCTGTGACTGAAATGGTTTCAGTGTCTAGAACAAGCTCTAAGTGATATCTTCCTACTGGTATGGCATTGTCCCTAGATGACATTTATAACACACCAAGCTTGAAGAAATAAGCACTCCAGTGACATTTTTGGTGCTCCCACTTTAAATTCATAAAATATCTATGGCCTTCATCCAGACACAGGAGAATTGAGAAGTTTTGTGTGTATGAGAATGACTTCTCATCCCTTCTGTTCTTGCATATAACTTCTTAGATGATGCATTTCCTCATTTATCCAATCCTGCAACGGTCTTGTCTGGCAGAGTTCATTAACATCTACCAGTTTACATAGTTTCTTTGACATTTAACATGCACCCCGTGACTTGTGTCTTTTAAAGGATAAAATGGACTGGGAAAAGGAACAGAAGAACCTCACGTTTATTTAAATACATTAGAAGGCATAACTCTTCCCCATAAGTTCTAATATTTAGACTTTCAATTTATTTTTGCAGAAAAATTAAACTTCCCACTCATCCAAGATAGGAAAATCTTATCTTGGCACAGGTGTGCCTTTTCCCCAACACTTGCATAAATTATGCATTTTCACTCATTGGCTGCCTGGGACTTCAAAAAAAAAGACTCTCCAATTAATTCTATAGAAGCACCAGCACCACTGGGACTCTTCTAGCAAGCCATGCTTAACTTCCCTTATAATTCACATTGCTACTCAAGGCCAAATCAAGCACAACTTTTATTTTTTTTTTCCTGCTTCAACAACAAGCTATTCTGAAAGTGACTCGTGCTTGGGAACCAAGGCTGACTTGGGTGGGAACATGGTCTGTGTTTGACTTAGTGTTAGTTTATTATGCAATGTTCACAGAAGACAGCAGAGTTGAAAATCAGTGCTGATTCTGGAGCAAAATTTCTTTAAATGCGTTCACAGGCTGGGTTTTGGATGGTTATTAGATGGATTTTGTCCACAATTATTGGACATAAAATTTGAATCCTGGTTCGACCAGTTGCTAGATATATATCATTGAGAAGGTTACTTAACTTTTTGAACATGAGTTTCCTTATCCATAAAAAGGGATAATCATACCTAGATTACAAGATTGGAACTTGTAAAGACTCTGTAACACAGTGGAACTTCAAAAAGGTGGATTCCCATTCCTAACAAGTTAAAAGCCATATGCAAATAGAATGTAAGTTATCAAACTTAGTTTTGATAATGCTGAGATGACCTATAGGCCAATAGCAAAAAAAAAAAAAAAAAAAAAAAAAAAAAAAAAAGTTGCCAAAAGTTATTAGGCACCTGAAACATCTAAAGCACTCACTAGACCAGTGAGTTTTATGGCTCTGTGGTGGAGTGATGCAACTGATTGTGTAAGGGATGAAGACACTGAAGCATCAGCTTAATTTAGGGCAACTCCACACAGAATGAAATAATTCAAAGGTGTTGGTTTTCCTTTTCCCACATAAGGCTCACTACACTATGAGCACATCTAGTAAACTTTCTTGATTCCTACTTGCAGGAGACAAAAATATCCTCTGTGAAATTGGTAGAAATTAAGCAGGGATGCATCATTAGGCTCTGTACTAGCCTAGAGTTAATGCATTAATGTATACTCTAAACCAAAGCCATGTAGAGGAATGGCTGCATTAAAGATGGATTTGCCAGATACTGCATTCAGCCCTTTGATTTGTCTGAGCAGCACCATCTGTGGAATCACACTTTGCCCCGAGTCACTCCTTTACTCCAAAACTCTCTACTTATGTGAAAGCCATGCTTATTGCAATGTAGCTTCTGCACAAAACACATGAAGAGAATATTATTAGGTTGTTATAGGATTTATGGCATGGATGGCTGACACCTAGACAGATAAAGATAAGCAGGATTATTTGCGACATTATGAAGCTGTAACCAATGATAAGCAGACTGGCTGAATATAACAGTTACATAGAGTGACAAAGCAGCAGTATATGACCAAAAAATAAATCACACTTGTCCTCAAGACTTGATGATTTATTTTAAGCCACTCTGTCACGGGGCCCAAGAGATAAAAAGCAATGCCTTGAACAGCAATTATTTGGAAATAAATAGAGGCTAAGCATCTTTCTTTTTAAGTGTTTAAGTTTTCATACATGTTCCTATTTTCATATTTGTCTCTGTGACTGTTGCACTCAGACTAGGGTTCTACCAGAAAGTTCTGACAACTGTACAAGCTGCATTGCTAAGAAAGCTGTGGCCTTAAGCTGAGCCAGCAAATGGCTCTACATTCTCATTCTCTTTTCTCCTTCTTTCCACTCAGAGACGTGTAGGTCTTTAGTAATCTTTTAATAGTCTAAATTAAGTCTTTAACTTAAAAGTCTAAGTTGTTTTTAGAAATGTTATGTTTTAATTACAATTTGGATAAGCAGAGAGCAGTTGCCTTTCCCATAATTTCTTTTAGTAGCATTTCCTATTTTTCCTTTGTTTTACTATTAATATTTCTAATGTATCTTTAATCTTCCCTTTTGTTCTCCATCCCAATTTCAATACCATCTTTAATCCCAAGGCACCCTACTCTTGTGAGAGATACTGATTTAATAGTACTCAGGATCACATATAACTAACTACTGTATTTTAACCAGCCTTTTTTCTTGAACAACTTTTAGGTATTTCTACTGAGTTTTTAAAATCTTTGCAGCATTTTCCCCAAAGACTGCTTCTCATGAATTTCTTGGCTCTTACAAAAAAATCCCTCTTCTTTAAGTTTGGTGTCATAATAATACTTCTTAGAGCCTCTAGGGAGGATACCGAACTTAATTATATTATGGCCAGTGTAATTTGGTGGGTGAGCCACACTTACTTCCTTAACCAATTCATATGCTACTCAAGGCTAAACCAAGAGTAACCTCTCTTTATGCTTCAGCAACAAGCTGTTCCAAGAAAGCAGTTGTTTATAGTATTGAGAAACTGTGCCTCCAAGCCACATCCCAGTGTAATGTTCAGTTGGCAAAAAAGAAGGTTGTATGTTGTTCAACAGGGAAATTTGCCTCATTCGACCACCCAAGAGGGCAGCAAAAATAAGTCACCTAGTAAAGGTGGTCTTTATACAAAGGTCAAACAGAACTTTACGGGAAACTTTGGGTGGACTGGAAAGTCCTGGCTTAATATAGTGCACTGCATAATTTAAAATGTGTTTCAGTTTTACTATAAGCAAAGCTTATTGTAAGATCAATGCATGCCTGATTATGCTTTTTAATAAAAAGAGCAATAATTAAAAAGGAAAGAAATGGAACAAGATGGCTGGTGCAAGACATTATTTTCTAATCCTGACACAATCCTAGAGAAGCCGCCTTCCTTCCTCTACTTTTTTTTCTTTTATTGGTAGTTGTCTATAGTGACAGCCACCTGATTT
Source organism: Pongo pygmaeus (assembly GCF_028885625.2). Lineage (NCBI taxonomy): Eukaryota > Metazoa > Chordata > Mammalia > Primates > Hominidae > Pongo > Pongo pygmaeus. Next base: position 157,530,920 of record NC_072376.2, on the reverse strand, counting down.
TCTTGATGATGAAAAGGATGAGAAGGTCCTATGAAAGTACAAGAGCAAGAAAAGGAGCCTTGGCCATCATGTTGCTTCTATTAGGCATAAGATACTAACTCCAAGTTAACCGAAATTCCACAATTTTTCAAATGTTTTTGTTTTTGGTCATTTGTTGCTATTATAAAAGTCATTTTAATGTCTACTTTATGATGTACAACTATTTAATATCAGACGTGGTATAGTTAAGGAAGTTTTGTAATTTAAAAATCTCCAAATATTAAGATGACTGTATGTCCTGGTTTTCTGAATGTAGTTCTGGTCTATGTCCTAGTACAACTATTCAGAGATTCATCTTTAACTCTCAGAATTGTCTCAGTTTGGTGACAAATTAAATGGACACCCTTACTTTAATATATACTTCAACTATTGAGCTTGAACAGAGGAGAAAATTCTAAAAGTACACTTCTAGATAAAAATTTCAGTTTTGAATAGCAAACACTGCCCAAGGCTGACATGCAGGAAAATGATATTGGTATGATCCCTCTTCTCCAGGAGCTTATGGCCCACATGGACAGGGAATGTCAGTGTAAGGTGGGCAGTGCTACAGTTATGATGCAATTCATGAAGGGTGTTCTTGGGCTATCTTGTATAGTGCAAAATGTTGCAGTCGTACAGTACATGGAAATTGTTCCATTGACAATGGTAGAGAGTAGCAGTATATGCAGGGGGCCAAGATAGTGAAGTTAGGATTTGAAATATGTATACAAGACCCAGGCAAACCAATTACTGGTGGAAATCCTACACAAGCCATTTAGAGTTGAAAGTTACAGAATGCAATCAGAAGCAACAATGCCACTTTCTTTTCACTAGTCTAAATATGGAAACAAAAAATGGCTCCTTATAATGATGTCCTAAAAAATTCAAAGCTCTAGGAAATATAAATCATAATCTCAAATAGGACTATAATGTGTATTTAGATAAATATGCTAAACTTTTTAGAATATCCCTAATTTTGTTAAAACATCCTTATACAAATGATATTCTAGTGTCTTCAAAGATTTTCTTTTGGCCGGGCACGGTGGCTCACGCCTGTAATCCCAGCACTTTGGGAAGCCGAGGCGGGCGGATCACGAGGTCGGGAGACTGAGACCATCTTAGCTAACACGGTGAAACCACGTTTCTACTAAAAATACAAAAAAAAAAAATTAGCCGGGCGTGGTGGCGGGCACCTGTAGTCCCAGCTACTCCGGAGGCTGAGGCAGGAGAATGGCGTGAACCCAGGAGGCAGAGCTTGCAGTGAGCCGAATCGCGCCACTGCACTCCAGCCTGGGCGACAAAGCGAGAATGTGTTCTCATTAAACTAAAAAGACTGGTAAGGATATCAGTCAGCTTTCTCAGTAATATTTGCACTTTAACAGAGATTAAGTTAATAAAAATTTGGCCGATGATCTTTGAAAAATATATTTTACACATCCTTGCCTACGTAAATACAGTTTTAACTTGTTCTTAGAGTCTTAGTGTCAACCTTTTAAAAAATGGTCTCATCTGTATTTTGTTTGACACATAGAGATGGTGTTTTCTTAAAAATAACTAATAGTCAATAGCAGTAATGCTGCTATTTAAGTCTCTCTTCCCAAAGTTGTCTGTTAAGAAATTCCATTAATTGAAATATCAATGAGAAGTCAATGCGATCTCTCTCTCTCTTTGTGTCTGTTTTAACAGATTTATTTTTTAGAGAAGTTTCAAGTTTACAGGAAAATTGAACAGAGATAGAAATTTCCCATATATTCCAGTCCCCTGAAATACTTTTCTTTTACTTTGATATTTGGTGGTGTTTTGAAAGAAATAAATCCAACCCAGAGTGAATGGGTTTGTCAAAACGTGGCGTCATGTGGCCCTTCACTTTGTTTTCATGGGAAAACACTGCATTTCCTTTGGTGAAGAGCACCTGAACAACCAGCAGGCATTGTTATCCCTAATGGAATCTATTACTCGTGCTGTCTAACTTTCAGAGTATGTTGAGAAGTTTTTGCTGTCCTGCAAATCTGCTGCTTCCTCCTCTGCTTCTCAGTTCCACTTCTCGGTAAATTAGTCTCTAGAGTGCTTTCTATGTCCCCCATATTTCTAATCTGCTGTTCTAATCACTGTCACTCAGAAACATGAACGTTCTGGGAAAGCTTACAGCAAAACATTAGGCTTGTTAAACAATGAAGATTAATTTTACAAATAATTCAACATGAGTATGGCTCTGTTTGGCTAGCCAACCTCAAACTAACAATTCTCTCTCCCTAGCTTTAGTTTCCTCAACTGTAGAATGAAAGAGCTAGGTGGAATGATTCCAAAGGTTCCTTCCAATTTGAAAAGTTTTGTAATTTTATAACTAAAGCACTTGGCCCACAGCTATTTTCTTTGATGCTCAGAAGCCAATTTTGCTTCATTTTGCCTTCCCAATTCTGTCCCCTAAAGGTGATGATGAAATCTGATTGCCAGATAAATGAGATGCTAAAGCATGCTGCTGTGAGATAAGAAGTCTGCAATCTGGGGGCCGGATGCAGTGGCTCACGCCTGTAATCCCAGCACGTTGGGAGGCCGAGGCGGGCAGATCACAAGTTAGGAGATCGAGACCATCCTGGCCAACAGGTTGAAACCCTAGCTCTATTAAAAATACAAAAATTAGCCGGGTGTGGTGTCTTGCACCTATAGTCCCAGTTACTCGGGAGGCTGAGGCAGGAGAATTGCTTGACCCAGGAGGCGGAGGCTGCGGTGAGCCGAGATTACGCCACTGCACTCCAGCCTGGGTGATGGAGGGAGACTCTGTCTCAAAAAAAAAAAAAAAAAAAAAAAGAACTCTGCAATCCGATAGACTTTTGAAGTCCAAGAAGCTCTGAAGAGCAAAAGCAAAAGCTTTTTTTTTTTTAATAAGTTTAGTGCATATTTATTTGCCAGCAAAACTAGACCTGAATGGTTGTGAAACAATTCATAGTCTTTATATATTCAGATGTTTTCTGCAGTTAGATTAACGTATAATATACAAATCATATTGACTTAATATACACCTGAAAATCCCTGAATTCTAATACTTATCTAGTCTCAATGGGTTTCACATAAAGAAAAGTGAAAGATGGTGAATCTGATATATTTGTAAAGATGACCTGAATCCTACAGTATTTCATATTTTACATATAAGAATAAGCTGTTTTCACATTTTTCATGATACTTTTATGTACATTCTTTGAAAATTGGTCATTCACCATGTATCTTTTAAATTATTAGTCAGTCAAAATATACAGTTAATGAGAAGTTCCTATTCCTTGGTAGAGATAAATAGAAATTTTCTGCATTTTAGTATTTTGCAGGTCAATACTGGGAACAATGAGATGGCGTCAATATCCTGACAGTAAACAAGTAAATGGGAAAACATTTGAACCTGCTTAGACAGTAATCCTGGACACAAGTCCAAAAGCCCTCATTCCTTCTATCTTTCTCTCTTTCTAATACCATAAATCTCTACCTGAATGTTTACAATTAGTAATCCATCAACATGTAAAAATAGAGTGCCTCTGTTTCATTTAGAAGAAGTCCAATAATCATTCTCTCAATGAATGAATGAATTCATCAATGAATGGCAAACATATAGTCATAGCTCTGATGTAGAGCTGAACCATATTATTTTTGCAGATCTACAAAGTACAGGGAAGACATTTACTAAGTTCCTACATAGATATCTTAGAAAATAGATTATTCTTCTGAGCTGATTTCCACAAATCTGTCAGTTTTTTGATCAAACAGAAAGTAGCTTTGTAACTGTCTTCTGGTAACAATCCTCTAGCTAGGTTGCACCATGGGTAAAAAGCTTGTCTTAAAGAAAAATGTCTTCCCATCATTTGAATGAATGGCAGAATGAACAGCATGACAAGGGGTCAAGGTGGTGAAATAAAGCAGAAAGGTTATTTAAACTTTCTACATAAGTAAATTAAACATTGCTTTTAGAGTGGCTATGGCAGACAATAGAAAACAAGAAGTTTTTTTTGGTAAAGCACAGTGAGCACATAAGCATGTTTTTAGTCAGAAAAAACTAAAATCATGTCATATAATTACATAAAACTACTCCTACCTAAAACTCAGACATATAAGACATAAACACATTCTTTTCATTAAAAAGAAATTAACTTTTTATTTTTGAATGTTTATTGTATATAGTTAGCATTAATTTCATGAACATGTTTAAATATAACAAAGACTGTCAGTGAGAAAACAAATGACTAGCTTAAAATCTTTCCAAATTGCTAGAGATAAAAGCACACACATTCTCCAACAGAGTCAGGATTTGTGCTTTTTTAAACTTTCTCTTGTTTTTACTTAAGTGAATAAACAAGAACAGATTTTAATATGCATATTAAATAGCAAAGGAACACTAATAGACTCATGAGAATGTTCAGAAATGTCCTGCATATTTCAAAGTATAAAGAAATACTGACAATATTGCATTTTAAGTAGTCTACAGCATGTTAATCATATTATTCTGACTAAAGACAAATTTAAATATGTCATACAGAACAGAACAGAGGCCTCAGAAATAATGCCACACATCTACAACTATCTGATCTTTGACAAACCAGACGAAAACAAGCAACGGGGAAAGGATTCCCTAATTAATAAATGGTGTTGGGAAAACTGGCTAGCTACATACAGAAAACTGAGACTGGACCCCTTCCTTACACTTTATACAAAAATTAACTCAAGATGGATTAAAAACTTAAATGTAAGACCTAAAACTACCCTAGAAGAAAACCTAGGCAATACCATTCAGGACATAGGCATGGGCAAAGACTTCATGACTGAAACACCAAAAGCAATGGCAAAAAATAGCCAAAATCAACAGATGGGATCTAATTAAACTAAAGAGCTTCTGCACAGCAAAAGAAACTATCGTCAGAGAGAACAGGCAACCTACAGAATGGGAGAAAATTTCTGCAATCTATAAATCTGACAAAGGGCTAATATCCAGAATCTACAAAGAACTTAAACAAATTTACAAGAAAAAAACAGCCCCATCAAAAAGTGGGCAAATGATGTGAACAGACACTTCTCAAAAGAAGACATTTATGCGGCCAACAAACATAGAAAAAAAAAACTAATCATCACTGGTCATTAGAGAAATGCAAATCAAAACCACAATGAGATACCATCTCACGCCAGTTAGAAAGGTGATCATTAAAAGGTCAGGAAACAACAGATGCTGGAGAGGATGTGGAGAAATAGGAATGCTCTTACACTGTTGGTGGGGGTGTAAATTAGTTCAACCATTGTGGAAGACAGTATGGCGATTCCCCAAGGATCTAGAACCAGAAATACCATTTGACCCAGCTATCCCATTATAAACCCAAAGGATTATAAATCATGCTACTATAAAGACACATGCACACATATGTTTATTTCAGCACTGTTCACAATAGCAAAGAACCAACCGAAATGCCCATCAGTGATAGACTGGATAAAGAAAATGTGACATATATACACCATGGAATACTATGTAGCCATAAAAATGATGATTTCATTTCCTTTGCAGGGACATGGATGAAGCTGGAAACCATCATTCTCAGCAATCTAACACAGGAACAGAAAACCAAACACTGCATGTTCTCACTGATAAGTGGGAGTTGAACAATGAGAACACGTGGACACAGGGAGGGGAACATCATACACTGAGGCCTGTCAGGGGGATGGGGGGCTAGGGGAGGGGATAGCATTAGAAGAAACACCTAATGTAGATGACAGATTGATGGGTGCAGCAAACCACCATGGTACATGTGTACCTATGTAACAAACCTGCATGTTCTGCACATGCATCCCAGAACTTAAAGTGTAATAATAATAAAAAAGTCATACTTGTTTACCAAAGTTAATTAAATTGCACATAATGGAGTTCAACATCATTGGAAAGAAAATGTGAACTTTAGAGCCTTAGGGTACAAAATATTTCAAAATTATGTTACCAAAGTACAAAACCTCATCATTAGATGTTTCATAATCTCTATATAAGCATTTTGGAGGCAGTTCCTGATATACTTCTGTTATTCTTATAGTTTTAGATGCAAATTACAGTGATTCCCTAATAAATATGATTAATGGACAGAAATAAAATAGAAATTTTACAAAAGCCTTTTAAAGTAAGGATGGGACTATAGGTTGTATAGATGCGTTTCCTACAAGGATTCAGCTACTCCTTTTTTGGGAGATGAGCCATTTTCTGCAACTTACTAAGTCAGTCTTTTTGACCCCATTGCTTCTGGCATTCCAGCAAGGCTTCCTGGACATATTTCATTGCTACCTCAAATGTGGGTACCTCTCTGGGTCTACATGTCTTATAAAAGGAAGTAGATGTAAGTAAGCAAGAAACAAATATTATATGAACATTAAGAAAATACCATCTAATTAGGCACACTGTACCAAGCAAAAGCCTTAGTTGGGTTGCTTTATAAACCTTAAATATCTCTAACAGAGGAAAGCCCAGTATTGAGAAGCACGGGGAGAAAGTCAGGCAGGATTGAATATTAAGAGCGTGGACTCCGGCTCCAAGTGGTCTTATTTGTTCTGTAAGCCGTGAATGTCTGTGGTTATTGTTGCCCAGGGTCCACTCCTTTCTCTACTAACAACACCTCGATTTCCCCTTGGGATGGTACCCTTTCCACACTTGTGGCTGAGTGCTTTGGACTCTGTCCTTGGCTCCAGAGAAGTTCTGGGACCCATGAGTGGTCCCAGGATGGGTGTGGGGCCCAAGCCAGTGGCATCTGTTATGAGACTGCTATTGAGACTCAGGGAAAAGCAGCTCTCATTCTCCTGGATTTGCTAAGCTGGTAGGATGTAAGCCTAGAGCTGCTACCATCTGCGCCGCAAGGAGAAAGCCTGCGAAAAAATGAAGCCAACACAGGGGAAAGTAAAATTGTTTTGGTTTTTGATGAAGCCCGTCTGAACTGAGTTTCTGTTTTTCCTAAAGTCTTCTTCCCTTGCATTCATTTTTCAATTCTTTTGAGACTCAGTTTTTAAACTGTCTTGTCCCCATAACAGGGAGAAGCTCCCAAATCCTGTACAAGGGGAAGAACGGCAGTCACAGTAGCTAAGGTAACATTTGTCTTAAGCCAACTGGTTTCACAGAGACCTAACATGTCATTGGGAGGCTGGCCATAACTGTCCTTGCTGTTTACCACAGAAGAGACACAGAGTCCCTAGCTGAACATATAAGATGCTTTATAGGCACCCTCTCTGGCCTCAGTTTACATGTTTAGCCTGATCTCAATCTCTTAATCATGTTTCTTGCATGAAAGGCAATGCCCATATCATTTAAGAATCATTCCTATGTGAGACACAGACATCCTCAGAAGGATGGAGTTACCGGTTCACCTGTTCTTTCCTCTGGCATCTCCAAGACTTTGGTTATACCTTCCTTACGGCATACATCAGGTCATTTATAGTTTTTCTGCTTCTATTTCCTCTCCCTCATGAAATTTGAGTTCCTCATATCCTTGTTGCTTTTCCTGACCACCACCCATTTACCTTCCTCTGATCAAAGCACACTGATATTCCTGTGGGGAAACTACCTTCCACATTCTAGGTCCTGTGTTTTGGGTTGGGCCCCAGAGATGGCTCCAGAGATGGGCCCTGTTCATTGCATAGGACACATTATGAGTGTGTCTTTTGGTCCAGATTGAATGGAAACTGAATAGCAAGTCTCCAGAGAATGATAACGTGGGACATGCTGTAATGGTTACAACCATAAATTTACTTTCATGCAAAATTTTTGACCAAACAAAAACAAACACACAAACAATAACTTAAAAAACTCTGCTCCTAGCCATAGCTAAGTAGAAATGTACACGATGATGAACAAATGCTTTTGGCAGGATTATAATAACATTTTATTCTAACTTTATTTTCAAATTTGTTTCAAAATTCTGAGTTTGGTTGCCATGTTCTCAAGTAAAATCTTTTGCTTTACTATTATTATCTCTCTGGATCCAAATATAAACTATTTAGAGTGGGGGAAAAGGGGACATTTTGTGCTGAATTTCTTGGAAGCACATGCCTGTGTATTCCCAACATTAGTGTCATTAATTTAATATTTTCCCCATCATTTAAAGATTGCCCTCAGTCTGTTGACAACTCTTTCACCATTGAATTTCTCTCCTGGGTGGCATTTAAGCTGTATTTAAAACATACATCTTGTTTACATACACTCTTGAGCCAGAACCTTTGGTTTATAGGAAAGAATTTTGATGATCTCCTTTCCCCACTGAAAAATTACTGAATTTATACTAATGGCTCCTATGACTGCTTATTGTTGATCTCCTCCAAAGGATTGATATCAAATGCAAAGTTTAGACTGCCTGGCTTTGCTTATGCTATAAACTGAAATATAAACCAAAGAGATTATGGAAATATTCTACATTTAGTCTATGTACTCATATACCTAAACATTCTCTGGTTAAAAATTACGTGTGTAATTTTTTAGAAAAGTTTATATTTTTAGTAATATTTCATTAAACAATACAGTGTTTTTTGCATATATATATACACCCATATGTATATATACATATGTAAATATTTTTTAATCAAATAGTACAATTATAGATAACAAAACTGAGCCAAGAACTATTTTTGTTTAGGAAAGAATGAAAAATACTGCCCTATCAAATGTTAGCCAAAACTAATGAGAAATTAATAATCTCTTTGTATTTTATGTCCTGTAAACAAAAATTATTTCCCAATGGTTTCAGTTTAATATAGCCAAATAAGGTTTTTTTAATCCAAAACTGAATCTAAATTCCTGTTTGATAATTTCATTGTATTTATTATTCCTTAAAAGCACCCTAAAAACTTTCTGATAATGAAGACAACAAAGTTAGCAAGATTTGTCTTCAATAACTAAATATTTTGTGAAAAATTAATTGTATTCTGATGTAATATCTTCTTTCATCTCTAATTGTTCTTATGCATTTTCAAGTCACATAGTAAGTTCAAATTAGCAAAATTAGAGAGATTAAATGTTCTGCAGTGTTTCCTAAATTTTATCTAAGGCAGTCATGATTTAACTGTGAATCCATTTGGAACTCATTTCTATTTCAATTCATTAAATGGTATTTAAAATTAAAGTATAGAAATAAAATGCTTTTTAGGTTGCTTCGTCTGGAGGTTAAACAACAAATTTGTGGTTAACACTGTCTTCTGAGTAAAGGAGAGACTCTTTTAAAATGATATCCAACAATGTGACTAACTGCCTCCCAGAAATTTAGAATTAGAAACACAAAGGTTAGATGATGTTAAAGGTCATCCCCCTACAGGCAAAGGGGCCCAGTTCCCTACCAAGTTTCTAGCAGACCTACTTCCCTAGGGCACATCATAAAAGTAATTTACTGACAACTCACCTTACCAGGGGTCATTTGGAGCCTCAAGTCTTCTGGAATTCACTTTTAAGAAGCATGATTAAGTGGGGACAACTATTGGCCCTAAAGTATTTATGCTGAGAACAAATATCTGTCAGAATTAAATTCTTTGTGTGTGGTGGTTTCAGACTTAAAAAGGTGTGTACCTGATGAAAAGCACATATATTCTATTCACCAAATTAAATTTCAGAATGCATATTTGTTAATTGATTTATTCTTTTTTTTTTTTTACTCCAGCAATCCAAATAGAGAACGCAGTCCAATAAAAAGGATAATACATTTACCAAAAGTTAGTTATATCCTTTTCAACCTTTTCTAGTCCAGTTTATTCTCACAGTGGAGGAAAAATGCATTATACTATTTTAAAAAATGAAGATGCCATTTAAACCCAGCCAAGGAAGTTGACTTAAAAAATAAATGGCAAGAAAAGCTATTTCCTGATTAAAACAAGTCTCCTGCTTTTATTTTTGACATAAGATATTGAGTTTAATATTAAGCAGAGATGGCCTTCGCACATTTTAAAAAATTGCTAGAAGTTAAAATATGTGTTCATTGGACAAAATTAAAACATTATTTGACACTGTGTGTGGGATATAGCTCTAATCTATACAGTGTATGGAAACGAGGCTGGTACTTTCAATTGCACAGCACACATCTCAGTAATAACAGGGGATGAGGCATACAATTTCAAGGAACACCCACAATGAAAATTATTCTTTCCAAACAGAGAATTGTTTTGGAATAAGTTAGGTTAATTGGCATCATGGGAATTCTCTCAAGGAAACACAGAGCCCTGCAATCCTTACATGTGCAAGTAAGATAATCAAGCATTAACCTCTTTCCTTTTTCAATTTTTCACATCTAATTTACTCTATCCACAACCAAATTAACTTCCCTAGATTCAGATGCAGGTAGGAAAGGGGACAGTTCTTTGCCAGCTTAACATACAGCCTGAAAGAATGATTTGTTAGATGAGGTTATTTGCTCAAATATCTACAATAAAGAAGAAACCCATTATGGATATTTGGGATTACTCTACTTTTGAGAGTGAATTATAGGTACTTTATTAGTAAGGTCAGTTATTTTACAATTTAAAAGGTTAGAAATTCCCTACAACAAGCTTTCCATATCCCCTTATTAGAGGTCTATGTTTTTATATTCCATTATCATTTTAATCCTCTCTGACTTCAGGATACCTGGATTTTGACCTTTTATATGCTAAACCCAAGTATAGTTATCCTTTAAAAAGTAATCATATTTCCCCCCCTTTCCCCCTTTAAATGTGCATTTCCTAAGAGGAACACGTGTGTGTGTGTGCATCATTCAAACAGTCTTTAATTGTGGTTACCATTTTCATGAATTTGCAATTACAACTAGTGTAGAGTGAGCCTTCTTCATTACATTACCACAATTGATATTTTCCTGTAATTTACAACCTTTCACCAGAACCCATGAAATATCCTATGTTGCTAATGTACTGAGTTTCAAAATTTGCACTTTGAAACTATGAGAAAGAAGGTATAAATTTTGGAAACACCATGTGTAAAAATGCTTATGTTTAATAGGAAAAAATTTGCAATATTCTTCCAAGTATTGACCCACTGAAAGGTAGAAATGAAAGGAACCTCAGATATTAATGATCCTCTCATTTTACAGGTAAAAATTGAGGCTCTTGTGGTGAAATGACTGGCTCACAGGCACAAAGAACATTGATAGCAGAGCTGGTACTACCAGAGTCAGTATTCTACCCTACATCCCTGCTTCCACCCTTGCCTCTCCAAGTCTACTCTCAGCATGGCTGCTATAGATCTTGTTTAAAAAGTTTGGGCTGGGGCCAGGTGCTGTAGCTCATGCCTGCAGTCCCAGCACTTTGGGAGGCTGAGGAGGGCGAATCACCTGAGGTCAGGAGTTCGAGCCTGGCCAATATGGTGAAACCCTGTATCTACTAAAAATACAAAAAATAGCTGGGCGTGGTGGCAGGTGCCTGTAATCCCAGCTACTTGGGAGGCTGAGGCAGGAGAATCACTTGAACCCGGGAGGCAGGGGTTGCAGTAAGCCGAGATTGTGCCACTGCACTCCAGCCTGGGTGACAAAGCAAGACTCCATCTCAAAAAAATAAATAAATAAAATAAAAATTTAAAAAATAATAAAAAAAGTTTAAGTCAGATCATATCACTCCAGTTCAAAACTCTCCAGTGATTCCCCATCTCACTCATCTCATTCAGTATAGAAGCCAAAGACCTTGGCAGAGCCTGTACACTTCGTACTCCCACCAACACACAGATGCTCAACTCTGCAATCTCATCTGCTACAACTACTCTCCTCTTCCTTCACTCAGTTCCAGGCTGGGCTTCTCCCCTACCACCCCAAGTACTGTCCACTTCGAAGTCATGGTATATCTTCACCTTGACCAAGGTTTGAAAATTTGCTTCCCTGTTTCCCTGTACATTCAAGACATTATCTTGTCGTTAACTGAAACCTGAAATCTCACTACATGTTGAGTTACTGCAGGTTTTTAAAATTTAACTAGAGCAATGATGATCTTACAGAAAGACGATGCACTTATTGGCCTATGAGGCAAGGTACCCACCCAAACTCTGCACTGGGAGATGCTGACTGGGTTTCTGTATTATTACAAAGGGAAAAAAATCAAAATAAAGCGAAGTATGTCCCACAATTTCTGAGCCTGGACAAGCATGGAGTCATCCAATGCCTGATCACACTGAACCCTTATCTTTTCCATAATTCTCTTGGAGATTTGCACTATTTTCCATTCCTCAGAATTGTAGAGCAAGAAAGGACCTAAGGTATTATTATTATTTGTTTATTTTTATTTATTTATGTGTTTGTTTATTAATTTATTTATTTGCGATGGAGTCTTGAACTGTTGCCCGGGCTGGAGTGCAATGGCATGATCTCGGCTCACTGCAACCTCTGCCTCCTGGGTTCAAGGGATTCTCCTGCCTCAGCCTCCCGAGTAGCTGGGATTACAGGTGCCCATCACCACACTCAGCTAATTTTTTGTATTTTTAGTAGAGACAGGGTTTCACTATGTTGGCCAGGCTGGTCTTGAACTCCTGATCTCGTAATCCGCCTACCTCAGTCTCCCAAAGTGCTGGGATTACAGGTGTGAGCCACCGCGCCTGGCCAACCAAAGGTATTATTTAGCCTAGTCCTTTGACTTCATAGATGAGGCCATCACGATCCCCGAAGAGATGATGCCATCACTGTGTGGCAAAACTGGTATCATCATATGATCAGTGAGTGAGTGATATGGCTATGCCATGATTAGTTCTCACACATCCAACTGAGGTGGGATATTACAGGAATGCAACCCATTAGAGATCAAAGGCTCTGAAAATTGATGCTGTCACCTAAGTTTTATTTAGTAGTCCCTCCAATAACTAATTCTTCTCAAGGGAAGAAACTCACCTAGTCATGCCCAGAAGAGTTTTCAGTTTTTGTTTGCCTGTTTGTTTGTTTGTTTGCCCAAAAGTCTTGTATGTATTAACATTTAATCAAAGTCAAAATCTTAAGAAAAAAAAAAACACCCTCCTTGGACAAGGAGACATTGTTTGTAGGTTGCAATTAAGGAATTTATGCAATTAAAGAGCTATGCCAACTATAGGGTAAAGGATTTTGGTGCAGCAAGCGTAAGATCAGCCCCAGGGTGATATACATAGACACCTCGGGTGTAAATATATTATTAACTTCATGGGGTCATCTGATCTTCCAAATCCCTGGAGATTTAAACAGAAGCTTTAAAGATGATACATAGAAAAATCACAGACTGGGTAAGAGAATGAACTATGTGACTTTTTCAACCTCGGGTCACAGGCTTGAGTCCAGTCTAGGGTAGTAATTGATAACTTATGACAGATGTTTGGTGACCTGTGTGTGGAGGGACGTCGGTTCAAGTTTTGTTTCACTTTTCCTGAACATGTGTTCACAGCCATCCACAAAGATATTTGCACTTACGGTAGCCTCATCACCACATCTTTCCTAGAAAGCCTAAGAATTTAATGGGAATTAAATTTCATTATTTCTATCCTCTTAAGACTAGCACTCTCTTTCTTTTCTTTTTCTTTTTTTTTTTTTTTTCAAATCTTAAGCATCTTTTCACTCACAGGCACCATCCTTTTTTTTTTTTTCTCTTAAAGAAATTCTTCTGAACAGTTTGAAACTGTGGACTAAGGTTTCTTATCAAACAGACATGTTTCCCTATCTAGAAAAGCCTGAGGACAGATGCCATTTTATGAAAGTCTGTGGTCTGTTTGGATCAAAGTTAGGTTAGAATAAGAGGGTGGTTTAGAAACAGCTTATTAGAACTAAATAGTGCGGCAAAAACCGCAATTACTTTTGCACCAAACTAAAAGTAAATAATTTAGCTTTTTTTTTTTTGACAGTCTCTTCAGTCACCCAGGCTGGAGTGCAGTGGCATGATCTCGACTCATTGCAACCTCCATCTCCCGGATTCAAGCGATTCTACTGCCTCAGCCAACCAAGTAGCTGGGATCGCAGGCACGCACCACCATGCCTGGCTAATTTTTGTATTTTTATTAGAGACGGGGTTTCACTATATTGGCCAGGCTGATCGAGCACTCGTTACTTCAGGTGATCCGCCGGCCTCAGCCTCCCAAAGTGCTGGGATTACAGGCGTGAGCCACTGCGGGGGACCAATTCAGCTTTTTTTTCTGAGATGGAGTCTCACTCTGTCACCAGGCTGGAGTGCTGTGGTGTGATCTTGGCTCACTGAAACCTCTGCCTCCTGGGTTCAAGCGATTCTCCTGCCTCAGCCTCCCGAGTAGCTGTAGCTGGGACTGCAGGTGCACACCACCACACCCAGCTAATTTTTTTTTTTTTTTTTTTTAAGTAGAGACGGGGTTTCACCATGTTGGTCAGGATAGTCTGGATCTCTTGACCTCGTGATCCGCTTGGCCTCCCAAAGTGCTGGGATTACACAGATGTGAGCCACTACACCCAGCCAATTTAGCTACTCTTAAAGAGAAAGTCACATTATTCAATATTTGCATGTTTGAAAAAACTCATTCCACAAGAATTTTTGTGGCCATATATAAAACTGTAAGAGATTTTAAAATAATGCTTTATTTTTGTGTTAAGCTTCAGTTTACTGGATTTAGTTCTATAATCAGATTAAATTATTTCAACTGCTAGCAATGATGGAATTACTTTAGATCATATTCATTGACATTCTCTTTTTTTTTGTTACCCTACTACATAGAGGTATGATGGAGTAATTAGCACATATTTTATCTTAAACAAGTTGTTATTTTTAATAGATTTTCTGTAAGTTGAAGCTGAGGACTGAGGAATTGCATAATATTTTAAGTGAGTGAATAGATGAACTTTAAGGTGTATATGACACGTACAGATTGAGTAAAATGGAAATTCTTTAGATAAAGGATTCCAATTTGACCTCCCTTCTGATGGTAATTCCTGAGTGCCACTGTGACCATATTCACTGTCAGCTGGTATCACAGGTCATGCTGGATACAAACTTATGTGATTTAGAAAAAACTTTTCTCATGATAACACATTATAAAATGGTCTTGATAAATAGCATCTTATTTTTCAAAACATATTTGACTGAAAGGTCCAAAGATAATTTTAATTTCTAGCCAATGATCTAGTTTTTAAAACACTTTTGATTATGTCCTCAGTTCTGGGCACTTTGATTTGTAATAGCTCAACATAATTACAGACTTTAAAATTAAATATCAATTGATGACTACTATCAACAAATACCTTAAAATGTATTGTAGTAATCAACAACATATTTGTTGTACATACTTATTGCATATAAATATTATATGTTATATAAAATAAATTTGTGTGTATACTTATTATATAAGTGCAAAGATGAAAGAAGTCTGTTAAAAGCCTTACGCTACATAAACAAACTTCCAAAGTTGGTCATAGAAAGGTAGACACAAACCAAAGAGCAAATTTGCTTACAGATTTAGACTTTATATAAAACATTGAATCAATGTGATAGAAAGAGGGTCTATTGTAGCCTGAGGTTTGAGAGATAGGTAGTTGGGGCTCTTTCATTTATATATTCTTTTGTTTTGTTTTGTTTTTCTTTGAGACGGACTCTCGCTCTGTCACCAGGCTGGAGTGCAGTGGCGTGATCTCGGCTCACTGCACCGTCTGCCTCCCAGGTTCAAGCGATTCTCCTACCTCAGCCTCCTGAGTAGCTGGGACTACAGCTGTGCACCCCCACACCCAGCTAATTTTTGTATTTTTAGTAAAGAAGGGGTTTCTCTATATTGGCCATGATCATCTCGATCTCTTGACCTCGTGATCTGCCCGCCTAGGCTTCCCAAAGTGCTGGGATTACAGGCGTGAGCCACTAAGAGCGGCCCCACTTATGTATTCTTGCACCCGATCTTCAGCACATTTCACTGATAATGTCTACTGTCTACTGTTGCTGTTATTTAACTTTAAAATCTTTTAAAGTTCTCTCTTCTCTGATTTCATGGCACATTTTACTGATCTGCTTTTTTTTTGAGATGGAATCTGACTCTGTCACCCAGGCTCGAGTGCAGTGGCGTGGCGCGATCTCGGCTCACTGCAACATCCGCCTCCGGGGTTCAAGTGATTCTCCTGCCTTAGCCTCCCAAGTAGCTGGGATTATAGGCATCTACCACCATGCCCGGCTAGTTTTTATATTTTTAATAGAAACGGGGTTTCACCACGTCGGCCAGGCTGGTCTTGAATTCCTGACCTCAAATGGTCCTCCGGCTCGGCCTCCCAAAGTGCTGGGATTACAGGTGTAAGCCACCGCGCCTGGCCTGATCTGCTTTTCAAAATAATAATAATAATAATAATTTCTTGAGAAATATACTCTCTGTAACATCCATTTCATGTTAATTTTATAGCAGCTTTACCCAATTGCCCCCCTCCCAACTGACATTCTAAATCTGTGCTGTGAGCCATAGTTGCTAGTGGGCAAAAATATGTGCCTTCTTACTTTTCAGTCCCAGTATATTTCCTTTGCAAATCCTACAATTTATTAACTCTGTGGCAGATTGACAGAAACCATGTTCCAAAATAAACACAAAAAAGACCGACATTACTATAATATCCAGGTTGAGAAAACTACTATGAAAGCAAGGAAATGCTGCTGAAAGGTTGCTGTAGTTCTTATGGGTCAGCTGCTTTGTGCTTAGTCATCGTTAGTCATGTGCTTCGAGAAACTCCAGAGCTGGGGACTTTGCAGTGAGGTGGGCAGCAATACCCTATAATTAATGTCAAAAGTTGATGCTGTCAAAAGGTGTTGTTTTTCTCTAGTAACACATTTAAATAGAAAATATATCCTAGGTTTATCTTTCTGAGGTAAAGAAAGCCACTCCACATGCGTCAATAACTGTTTCCAAGGGACTGCCGTATTATTTTGGTGCGAATGCTAACACTATCATGAGTTTCCCATAAGTTATACAGATACATTTTGTTTTATTTATTATTTATCATTTTTTTGAGATGAGGTCTGACTCTGTCACCCAGGCTGGAGTGTGGTGGCAAAATCATAGCTCACTGCAACCTTGAACTCCTGGGCTCAAGGGATCCTCTCGCTGAGTCTCTTGAGTAGCTGAGACTCTAGGTGCATGCCATCACACCTGGCTAATGTTTAAATTTTTGGTAAAGATGGGGTGTTGCTATGTTGATAAAGCTGGTCTTGAACCCCTGGCCTCAAGTGATTTTCCTGCCTCAGCCTCCCAAAATGCTGGGATTGGAAGTGAGCCACCAAAATTCATTTTACGAGGGACTGTTTCAACCCCAGAGTGTATTGCTAGCAGTGGTCACTGGAGCTTGTGAGTCATGCATATTTTCCTTCTTCCCCTCCTTTTTATGTTAGTGTGATAGATGATGGTTAACAGCTTACAAAGCACTTCACATTTATGTGTGATTGTGCATGCAAAATATTAGGTGTGACCTTTTATTGTCTCTATTTAACAGATAAAGAAAGTGAGCCTAGAGAGGTTAAACAACTTGCCCAAGGCCAAACGACCAGTAAGGCTCGGTAGGAACAGTGGTCAGAACCCAGGTGTCTATCCGTGACTCTAGATGCTGGGCTCTCAGTGTCCTCATTGAGCATGCTGACACCAACCATCACCCATCTTGTTTTCTTAACATGCTCTGCAGTCTCTCCTCTCATGCAGTGCCACTCATTAGAGGCATATAGCAGCATTTAGCAGCATAGCACCCTGGTTGAGAGCACGGTGTCAGACAAACTGCATTTAAAATCTGTCTGTGGTACTTGCTAGCTGTGGTATTGGGGCAGTTTCCTTAACATGTGGGCCTCAGTCCCTTCATCTGTGAAAAGAGATATTAACACCTACCTGACAGGGATTCCAGAAGTAATCAATGTAATGACTATGAAAGTAAGGGCTTAAAAATTGGTGGTTATGATTAATAAGAAAGAAGAAGAGAGTGTCTGCTAACAACATGGCTTGCTTGAAGACTATAGTATTAAACTTTATTGTATACTTGAAATTTGCTAAGAGAATAGATTTCTTAAGTGTTCTCATCACACACACACACACACACACACACACACACACACACACACACACGACTGTAGTTTCAGGAAACAATCTTCAAAAGGGAATTCTGTACCAAAGGAAATTCTCTGCCATTTAGAGATAGTTTTGTGATGTTTGATATTTTCTTTTTATGAGGTAATACAGCCACTGGAAAACAATGATAACTTATATCACCAATAGATTTTCTTATTTTTTCTAGTCAGAGACGGTCTCTAGAAGATAGTAGATATCTCACTTAAAGAGATGCCCTTTAAAGGTGGCAGACTTTTTCTAGGGTCCAGATTTCCCAATTTTTCACTTGTTTTAAGTGATTACCATGAGATTGCTCATATTTATAGCTTCTATTTCCTTTGCCCTTCAAATCTTAGGTAAATATAAAGATATTAATGTAAAAACTTTCCTCACCTCTGCTGTGACTGATGGGACATAAAATTTAGGAGAAGGCAGGGCTTTCTCTACTCAACTGGAGAAACATGGCATCTGTCACTCCAGTTTCTGCTTCAGTAAAAAATATGATGGAAAATAAACTATAGATTAAATTGCCTTAAACTGGCGTAACTACATAAATGCACATTTATACTTATTAAAAGGTTTTATCAATAGAATAGCAAATTCAAAAATAATGAAAGAATACCAGGAGCAAAAACTAACTCAACCAAATGGAAAATTACACTGAGTTTATTTCACATTATTAGGGGACTTTTGGCTTTATGAAAAATAATTTTTCTTTGTGGGCATTTATACATTTAAAATGAGATTAAACTTACATAAAAATTGAAAATGACATTTTTCACAGAGTACAGAGCATTGTTATATAAAGGATCAGCAACACTCAATAAAATAAAAATAGTTGGATTAAAAGCCATGTCATTACTACATTGATATTAGAAATAACTGCAGTCAAAAACTTTACTTACAAGAGGCCAAGTGTGGTGGAATCCCAGCACTTTGGGAGGCCGAGGCAGGTGCATTGCTTGAGTCCAGGAGTTTGAGAACAGCCTGGGCAACATGAGGAAACCCCGTCTCTACTAAAAATACAAAAATTAGCCAGGCATGGTGGCACACGCCTGTAATCCCAGCTACTCAGAAGGCTGAGGCAGGAGAATCTCTTGAACCCAGGAGGTTACAGTGAGCTGAGATCGCACCACCGCACTCCAGCCTGGGCAACAGAGCAAGACTCTGTCTCAAAAAATAAGCAAACACACACACAAAAAAATAAAAACATCTTTATTTGCAATCTGCATTTTGTTTATATTTTTACATGACATAAACGGTCTGTAACCAGAATTTTAAACTATAAAAAAAAAAGTTGCTTAAAAATTTGTATTTTGGGGAAGACAATTTCTACCACTTTTTGAATGAGTTTATTTATTGTTTATTTCCACCACTGTAGCAACTCTTTTTTAGATGAGGCATTATGACTTCTGAGCAGTAATCTGATAAGTCAAAAAGTTTAAAAATGCCATTCAGTATACAAAAATGTGCCACAATGGTGATTCTTCTATTGTAATATTTAACAGATATAATCTGTTGCTTTCTTTCTATTAACACAGGCTTTATTCTAACCTAATGTGTGCTTAAAAGCAGAGCTCTCAGCAGTTTTTCTGGGGAAGCATTTGTTACATGATCTAATAATCACCATATGTGTATGTGTGTATAATGTGTATGCATGCTACATTACCAATACTACTTTTGAAAAATAAATTGCTTCTCAATCTGCTTTGACTCATTTCACTTAAGCAAAAATACACTAATGCTTCATGGGTTGCCTTAAGATTGCAAGTCAAAGAAAAAATGTAAAAAGTTAGGTTTGACAAAGTTCAGAGAAATGGAACATCAGCCTCCATGGTTGATGAGGACTTAGATTTCACTAAATTTTTGATACTCATAATTATGTTTGTGATTTACAAGCCTGTGAAACCAGAGGCTGCCCCATCAGGGCTTGCCCTGGTGGACCCTGCATCCTCCTCCACATGCTCCTGTGACTCCTGGGCACCGGGACTACTGTCTCTCAAGAGCTCCACCTCAATTGGCTCAGTCACCCGGACAATTAGCAGCTTTCAGCCTCACGTCCTCTCCTCCCCTGGTAAAAGAACTGCTTCTAAAAGCATCTTTTGAAATGAGGATCCAAGTAGATAGAGAGGGACAGGAGTCCAGTGACACTTGTTCCAATGATAGACAAGCCTTTCAGCTGTGTCTGCTGTGTGTTGCCAGCCGAGGGCTGCTGAGGGTGTGAACCTCTTCATCCTCTGGCCACTCGCAAGAACTAAGTGGCAGAGAATGGTGTTTGCTAGTTTCCTTGAGGGGCCACCCTGTCAAGTGACAGGTTCGGGCATATCCTTCCTTTAACACACATGCAAAGCTAAGGCTGACTTTCACATTCTTGGCACTCAGGGGCATTTTGGTGAAATTACACTAGAGTATCTTCTGGTGGCCTTGTCGCTTTTAACAAGGGCTTACATATATAATCATAATCCACATATTTTAAGAACAGGAACAATAGCAATTTTGCCAACTAGTTGAGCACCGGATTCCAAAATGGAACAGAAACAGAAAAAGATTAATGGGTAAAGCCATTTCCCAGTTAGAATTAACTTGAGATTTTTAAATACCATTTTTTTCAAATGGTATTTTGTATGCTTTATATCAAGCATCTTACATGCTGCCAGAATTAACCCAATTCCTCACTCAAGTTGGATAAGTAATATATATAAACTAAGTAAATTAGAAAAGGTACAGGGCAAATGACAACTGGTATCCAACCACCTGCTCTTAGTTGTTAAGTCAGCAATAGGACTTGGGTGTAGGCTTGGCAGAGAAAATGTGTCTCATTCAATGTGTAAGTGACCCAGAAGTTTGGCTCAGTCTACATCAGTGGTTTTCAAATTGGCTACACATTGAAATTACCTGGGAAAGCTTTAAAAACATATTGATGCCTGGGTGCCAACCCCAGATATTCTGACTGACTGTTTTGGGGTTTAAGAAGTTTTTTTTTTTTTGAAATGGAGTCTCGCTCTGTTGCCTAGGCTGGAGTGCAGAGGCATGATCTTGGCTCACTGCAACCTCCGCCTCCCAGGTTCAAGTGATTCTCTTGCCTCAGCCTTCTGAGTAGCTGGGATTACAGGTGCATGCCACCATGCCCGGCTAATTTTTTTTTGTAATTTTATTAGAGACATGGTTTCAACATATTGGCCAGGTTGGTCTGGAACTTCTGACCTCAAGTAATCCTCCTGCCTTGGCCTCCCAAAGCGTTGGAATTACAGGCATGAGACACCACACCCAGCTTTGCTATAAGAATTTTTGAAAGCTCCTGGGTGATTATACTGTGAAGCCATTCTTCACAGTATCATTAGAGGCATTAGTCTATCATTGCCAAGGACTTTACATAGACAAAGCTGGTTCTAGCACTTGCCAGAAGCTCTGATTTCAGAGCTCAGATATAAGCTCAATTTAAAGATTTCAAATCACCCAGTATTTAAAGAAGTGTTTCTTTCTGGAGATAGTAAAATTTTTGTAATTTTTGCCCTTTGGAATAAAACGATAACAACAGAACAATAACAACGCTGCATGTGCACATGCACACACACAGCCACACACACAATGAAAGTTTTAAAGTTTGCTCATCAGTTTGACACGTGGCCCATTCTTCACAGTGCCAGTATTAGTGATTAGCTAATCACTAATCATCAAAGAGCTATCGAATCACTACATATTTTAAAAACATATTCCTGACTTACTCTTTAATCTCAATGCCACAACTTTTTTTTCTATAGCAAAAAGAAGTTAATTCTTTAGCTTGTGCTTTGCATTTTTTGCAGATTAACTTTTTCTCTGTGAACTGTAGACAGTTTAGCCCCCAGGGTACTACAGTCTCCTACAATTTAGGCAGCACGATCTTGGTGTTTAAAAACAAGACATCATCTTTTTAGCTTCAGTCAGGACCCATTTAGGAAGAGTTGTCCATGTTCCCTTATGATTGGCTCTTGGCTGATGGCATCCCTCTCAAGCACTTATAAGAATCAGAGTTGGTAGAGGTTTAAAGAGATAAGCAAGTCCAACTCTTAGCCTCAAAAAAGGTCAGCCTTTACCATGTGACAGAAATCACTCCCAATTAATTTACATTAGCAGACAAGGAATTCCAGATTTTTTTTAATAGCCAGCAATAGATTTTAGAAACTCTTATAATCAGAAATTCCTCCTTATGTCTGACTTAACATATTCCTCTTGGTCATCAATTAATGTAATTGTGAAGGGGTTCTGCACTGTGGTTTTTATTATTCTCAATTTCAAACATGTGGAGGTTGGGTTTAGTATGTATTACCAATTCTGTGATTTGAGTATTGCAATTAATACTTCAGTCTGTTAAACGCTTTATGCCCTCTCTTCGGATTTTAAAACTGAAAAAATAGAAAATAGTTGATATGTACAATAATTTATGAAAATTAATATTGGTATTACTTATGCAAAATGATTATTGACAAACATAGAATACTGTCATAAATATGTGATAACTTTCATATATTAAAGAAGCCAGAAATAGCTGTGAAAATGCTTTTACATTACAAGTCTCTGAGGGGCAACCACCAAAATCAGTGCTATGATCAACTCATAAATGTGGTGGTATCTGCCCCATCATACTGACAGTGGCCTTAACTCTTCCAATCAGGGAGTTCCATAGACACTGAGATAAAGGCCACATGCAGCATGACCTGCTTGAAGTAAGAAGGATGTGATCTTATTACTCACTATCCACTCCAATATCCATGTGATATATTCCTATCTTGTGGACATAATTAGTGCTAAAACACCAAAGGAATTTAAAATATTGCATCTTAAAATATGTCATATAAGTTCACTAGAATAATAGGTTTTGAAATATATTTTAGGCCCCAAAAACCTGGGAGCTCTTCTGGAAAAGGAGGTCTAAATTCTGCAAGTTTTCTTGTAAATTTGGCCAAGTACTGCAGAATTCCTGGAAGACTGCAGAACACACATACTCAGAACCAAGGTATTGTTATATCCTTGCTTGTACAATTTTATTACATAATGAGATATCTCCCTGTCAGAGCTGAATATGGTAATGAATCATCAGAGATCCCTACGAAGGGTGTAAATTGAAATAGGGATGCTGAAGGAACCCTGATTTAAAAGGCAGTCAAATTGAGGCAGAAACAAGAACATCAGTTCTTGTTATAAAACAATTTTCCAGTATTCTGAGCCGTCCTTACATCTATATTACATCATACATATCTTTTTAACACCAACATTTTTACTCAAAGCACATTTGAAAACTATTGTTAATATTAATATTAATTCTCTCAAATAATTAGTATTATTCTCAAATATCTGAAAATATTTTTAAAGCAACTTGGCAAGATGTATTATGGTTTTAATCTTCAACTCAGTAATGCCCTTCCTGTGAATGAGTATTAAGGAAGTCATCCATGACCAGATTAAGGAAAATGTACACGAATAATAAATAACATCATTTACAATGGTAAAAAATAAAGATGGGTCATCTTAACTCTCACACGATAAGAAAATGAAATAGATAGCAGGAATATATCTATATTTTTCCTGACTTGTTTCTTCTGATTTGGGTCTTCTTACCACTGGAGTACAGCACAACAAAGCAAGAAAGAGTTCATTTCTATGTGAGTAGAAGACTATAAAGCCTCCTTCAGGTTTTTTTTCAGTTAAGAAATGAAAAGGATAACCAGTTCTTCCCAAATCATATTGCTACTTTGTTTCATTCTAAAATAGGCATGAGCTATTAAATGTGTCTTAATTTTAGAACGTCATAATTTGCTTTATGGTTTAGTACTGCTAATGTTGTACTGTGTTACTCTTGTGAAACAAACTTGACAATAATTTTGTTTACATACCTAGGTTATTTAAAATGAGAATTCAAATTAGAGAAGTGAAAAAGAGGGCAATATATGTTATATAGATGGCTAATTATAGAAATATTTGACTTACCTGTAAAAACATTGTACAAGGAAGTCATAGTATAAGTAGTATTTTTTATGAGACAGATTCAAAAACAGAGATGGTGAAAGAATGATTTGCAATTGCCAAAATAACCAAAAGACCTCTTTGTTTCTACTAGCAAATGCTGATGTACAATCCTGTGTTATGCCCATTAAACAATATTTAAACAAATACTTTATAAAGCCAAAGATTCCTTTAAGTGTGTCAATTACATGGGGAAAGCATGTCAAATATCAATTCAATTGCAGTGCACAATAGTCAACAAATAACAGAAATTTAATGTTACTGTCCTAATTTAGGTGCCATAATTATTGTTTCTTATGTTGCCCCCTTATTTTCTCCTGCAAGATTCTTTCTTTTATTACAAAGAAATACCTTCAGTGAGGAAGGTAACACTAAAATAAAATTAACATAGCCAGCACAAAAATAAATAAAATTTAAAAAGCCAACCTTTATTCCACTTTGAACAAGTTTGTGAATGTCCAAATAAGGCTCCTTGAAAATTTCTCCTTCAGGGGTAAGTATCTTCACATAACCTTCTTTTTCCAGAATGAAGAGACGGTGCGAGCCATCCCCACTATGCAGGGCACCAACGGGCTGCCGCAGCCCACTCACAACCTCCTGAATACAGAAGCAGTTGTGTTTGTGCTTTCTAAACAAATTAAAGAAAACCAGTAAGCTTTTCTTGAGATGAAGGAGATAAGGGATGCACTTGGCATCCTTTTCAAACTCTATTTCCTCTAGGAATCATGGTTTTGAGAACCATGAAGTGCTTGCTAACCCAAGGGTCACAATATAATTCTTTTAAGTGGTTCTTTTAAATTCTTTCAATGGCAAAAAGCAAAACAGCCTTCTATCAGAAAGTAAAATAAGAGAATCAAAACATGTATATATTTTTCAAATGTCATAATCTCATTTTCTCATATTTCAGTGACTATAATTAAAATTAGTTTTACTCACAATAAATAAACCTTATGGAAGGCATGTAGAGAGAAAGTTCTAAGATCTATTTAGAAAAATCTGATTTGCTAATAGTAATTGTGCTGAACATTTTCACAGTGCCATAGGCTAACAACAATCATAAAATTCAGGCTTAAAACTATACCCATAAAATTCACATGAGTCATAGAGAAGCCAAGCTCATAATATAAGATTAGTAGTCTAAGTATTAAAAGCATTTAAGCTAGAATTTTAGAGAAACAAACTACCACAAAGAAAAAAATAAAGCATCTGGAGGATATAGCTGCTGAACATAAGCACAGACAGTTGATTCACTGTCAAAACCACAAGATTTGTCAGTTGGGTTTTTTTTAAAAGATTAAAGAGCATTTATCTTTATGAACCTGCTGATCTCTTCCACTTTGTCATATTCTTCCATCTGGTCCAAGTAGTTAGATGCTGGTCCTCTGACTTGTTTTCTTGGAAAATCTGGAAAGCACAACCCACCATCTTTTCTTGCATAGTAAAAGCAAAACTCATCCGCAGTTGTTTGAAGGAAACCTTTAAAAAATATAAAAAGACTCATTAGAAACACTTAATGTCATAGTAAAACCACCTTATCTGAAAGATGTAAGATGAGGAAAACAATTTTTAGAAACTAGATGGATATTTTAGGAAGAACCTAGACTGAAATAAAAACAGTCCTGTAATCCCACTACTTTGTGAGGCTGAGGTGGGTGGATCACCTGAGGTCAGGAGTTTGAGACCAGCCTAGTCAACATGGCAAACCCCGTCTCTACCAAAAATATAAAAATTAGCTGGGCATGGTGGCATGCGCCTATAGTCCTAGCTATTTGGGAGGCTGAGGCAAGAGAATCACTTGAACCAGGAGGTGGAGGTTGGAGTGAACCGAGAACACACCACTGCACTCTAGCCTGAGCCACAGAGTGAGACACTGTCTCAAAAAATAAATAAATAAATAAATAAATAAATACTAAATAAAAACAATGAAAAATATTGGGGGTTGGGATTCCCATTTGTGTTTTAAACTAAATTTAAAAATTGTGGTAAAAGTGAAATAATATTGTATTGGGTATTAAAGGCTCCCCTGAAGTACAAATAAGACAAACTCAGCATTTATCTTGCTATTGCATTGATGTCTTTTCAAGATTCTCTAGTTACTGTATGTTGTACCCGTGAGCTTATCTCATCAGTATTTAGCATTTTTTCCTACAATACTAAATAACTTCCTCAGATGAACAAACAAGAATCAAGAAGGAGACAGGCCATCAGGTGCCAGTTTTGGTCATTTTACAAGTCTTAGTGTATTGCCACTTACATAAGATTAAATAATAAATCTAATGAATAACACAAGGTCATTATATGCTATAATAAACAACTGACTCACTGTGTAATGATCAAGCAATGAATTGGTGCTTATAACAGAGCCTCCATTTTCAAATATGTAAGTGCCTTTTTCCTGCGCCTCACTTATAGGAGATAATGATTAATGTGTAATAGAAAAATTATATTTAAAATATTCCTTCAATCATCTCAAACAGAAAAGCTGACATATCAACAAGCCAAAACAAAAACACAACAGAGTTACTTAATAGGATCTAAAAGTAAGATGTTTTCTCTTTTCTTACACATTAAATATTTTATCATATAAAGAAAGCTATCTTTGAATATGAAAGAAAAGAACTTTATGGCAAAAAAGTTTTGATATTACTTTTACAATTTGAGTTAATAAGGTGTTACCTTTCTGGGACATATTAGCAAGATTCACTTCCACATTCTAATAATTTCTGCTCTCAAAATATGATGGTGCTACCAGAGTCAGTCTTATATATGGTCCTAAATTGCTGCTTCTGGTCTTATACTTTATATTATATATCTAAAGTTTTTATTTTTATATAACAAATTATATTTTCATACCTCATCAATTTTGTGATAAACATACTCAGTAGCTCAGTAGAAATTTAGAAGTTGTATAACAAATTCAGATTTAGCAAGGATTTCTAAGAATGAGAATTTGGGATCAGCCAAGTGAGACTCATCAATGGCGCATAAAAGACACTGCAAGTTTACTTTCTGTGTGCTTGACCTAGGACCCCTCAAACCTAAAACTTATCTTAGAATGTGAAGGTCCCAAATGGTTGTAAAGCTTGAAGTACATTTTGACCTAACTTTTGTGTGAAATGTCTCACCCTGAACTTTCTGAAAGAGACTCTTCCCTGCCAATTTCTAACTAGGCTATTGGAAAGGATCTTGTCTTGGCAACCAGGCAAGTAAGAGCAGATGTCCTTGGGAGTGTGTGTGTGTATGTGTGTGTGCATGCATGCGGTGGGGGGCACAGAGAAAAAGAGGCAAGCAGCTGGGAAGTGCTCCACGGGAGGGGCAAGGCAATTGGAAAGTTATCTTTCTTTGAAAAAAAATTCAAGGATTAGAAGCTGGGGAGAGGAATGAGGGCCATAGAAACA
Source organism: Pongo pygmaeus (assembly GCF_028885625.2). Taxonomy (NCBI): domain Eukaryota; kingdom Metazoa; phylum Chordata; class Mammalia; order Primates; family Hominidae; genus Pongo; species Pongo pygmaeus. The sequence continues at coordinate 157,503,518 of NC_072376.2, read as the reverse complement.
TTTACTCATCTTTAGCAAGTCACCATTTGCAAAAGATAACTTTTCCCCTGCCTTCTTAAATGGGTAAGCATTCAGATGAAAACTGCCTAATAGCGTTAAACAAGTCTCTTAGAGGTAAAAAGAAAAAAAACCTAAATTGTTAAATCAAACTCTTTGCACAGTTTTGGGCTAGATCTTGTTTTGGAAATATTTACCATCAGGCAACAAAATCTCCATGCCTATATTATGCATTGAGGAAGACTGTCATATTATGGTCATATTTATAACTGGATATGTGAGTGAGAAATATAGTTTTAAGGTGATGTTTGCCAGAAGGGTCACAGAAAAATTTCAAAATGCAATTCAAAAGAAATTTCAAGCTTGCTTAAAAAAAAAGTGTGTTTCAGCATTACTGTCTACTAACCAATACCATCTTAAGGGGGAAATTAATTAACAATGCTGGTGGTCGATTCCAATATAAAGGGAATTAGTAACTGGGACAAATATGAGGAAATGAGAAGTCATTTTCAAACGGAATATCTAAAGATTAATGAATACATATTCATAAACTTGGTGGCTCCAGAGGTACAATGCCTGCTTAGCAAATTAAGAAAAAATACAGAATGTTAACAATAAATTTACTCCAAGCTTCTTATGTAATTTAGACAAACTGAATAACCTAAGTGTGAAAACCAACTCAAAAGATTTTTACTTAAATACATGGGCTTTTTTTTTTTTACAATCATGTAATTTTATTCGAATTTAAGTATCTAACACTTTTATTAATACTTTACCTTAAATGACCTGATGCTGCAGTGAACAATGATTTTTATTAACATTTATTGCCAGGGTTCCCTTTTGTTTGGCATTTTACTGAAAGTGCATGTTTTGCTCACTCGGGATCATCATAATATGGTCAGGTCTACTAATAATGAACAAACACCGAATATTTTAGCAGCTGTATTTTTTTAAGTTCTGATCATTTATCAACTATCTTGGATCTGTAAATATTCTCCTGGATCGTAAGCCTGGTTCTGCTATGCCACAAAGCACCCTATAAATACTGACGTATAAAATAAATGCTTCCTTGGAGTATTCTGAGTTCTCCCTTTTCTCTCAGCATGTATTCCAGGGAAAAGTTATTTTTCCTCATTATAAGTGCTGCTCATCATGATAAGGAAAAAAAAAGTTACTGACTCTTCATGAGTAAGACTTACTCATGAACATATCCTAATAGAAGTGGTGGATTTTGATATATCCATCTATTTATTCCTTCTGGTTTACTCTCCTTGGGACTAAGAAGACACATGTGTAAGCTAACTGACCAGGGTTAGGAATGGCTATGGACTAGAAAAATTCAGTTGAATCAAACCCTTGACCTTGGCCTTCTTAGCAATAGGATTATACCAATTGAACTAATTGTGTGCAGACATTTCATGCTACAATAACCTACTGCTGAGAAGATGAGGTCGAAGAGTGATAAAAATCATGACTACAGGTACAGAGGAAGAAGCAAGGCCAATAGATGTCCATTGATATCCTTCCCATAGAGTGTGTTATGCCTTCTTTTAGTGACTAGCAAAGTAGCTACCCTGCTCAGTTAAGCAGAAGAAAAGACCTGCAGAAATGAGTGGAGAGTTTTTGGCATTTTTGGAAGTTTTGAGAATTTACTTCCCTAAGTGAATTCACAACTGGAAAATATTATGATTAATAAAACTGTAGTATATACTCACTATATTGCTTTGTAATATCTTTTCCCAGTTTTGGGAAAATAAGCAGACTATGACTATTTCTTAATTAAGTTTTCTAGGAAGTAGCTATCTTGTAGGTATATGAATATTCTAAAGTGACTGTGCTTTCTTAAAGCCATGAAGTCAAAGCAAATGGTTAAGTCATTTATATGTACATTCTTCATGCATTGGGCAATAGGGAACAAATGAAGATGTCTCTGGAATTATTTATCTCTCCCAATTCTTCCAGCATTTGGCTTCTTTTAGCAAAATACATCCCTCGGGGTACCTTCCTCTTCAAGTTTTTGATTTGTAGAAAGATGAAGCTATTAATGAGGATAGTCAAAATATGTTGATTAGTTTCTTCTAAAAAAGAATCACAAAGTAGCTGTTCCAACATTTTGAACTTCAGAGGAAAGTGAACCATATCATTAAATCAACTTAAGGGAAAACTATTAAAATTTGCTTTTATAGTAATTTCCAAAAAATCTGTGTTCCACAATTGTAAAGACACTTCTGTGCTGGGGGCAGGGGCAGGGAAGGGTGGGGATTAGCATCTTATTTATTGTACTTTAGGAAATGGTAACCTACATGCCAAGGATCAATCCAGGCAACAAATCGATTAGCATAAGTAATGCAAAGAGTGTGTTATCACAGCTCACTTTTGGGGCAAGTATAGAGAATGATCATTAGCATTTGATGTACGCAGGGGCAGCCCCCTCTGCTTGTCGGTAAAGCCTTCCAGAGTCTCTGGAAAGCACCGTTGCTGCTCTGTCCACCTCTAGAGTGGAGCTTTCATCTGGTTATCTTTCAAAGCAGCCTGGGTGGCCACCAAAAGCACTTGACATCTTGATGCACTTCAGCAGTTTTACATATATACAAACTTTGTAGAAAAATAAATTTGTCATTCGTCACCACATATGTTGATCTGGGGAGCGAGGTGCTTGCAGTTCTGGCTCTGAGCTGTTTGCTGTGCTCTCTCTTTCAGTGGATATTACTTTTATTTTATTGTTTTTGGAAGCTAAAATTACTTCAAATATATAAAGACCCCCACAGTTAAGTCCCCAAATCTAGCATGTTGTATTTATCTAAAGTAGATAATGGTAAATAAAAATGCTAAGTATTGATATCACTTTCAATTTATAGTCCTAAAGGCAAATGTTCAAGACTTGAAGTTTCCAGCAAATATTTATGGTATCTAATCTGTTATCACTTCTTTGTAGGCCATCTAGGCAACCGTGACCTATTCTACTTTGCTTTGGGGAATGTGATAAAGAGGAAGAAACAGCTGCTTGAGAAAAGGCTTAGAAACATGGCTGTGGTTTATGAAGACAATAATAATATTTTCATATTGAATGGGTTTAGATATATGTTATACTAGATGCAAGGGAGCAAGCAACCCTAGTCAAAATGTTTTATAAGGTTATTAAGAGAGCTATATTAAAAATACAAAGGTCTACACTTTCCTGGGTCAGAGAAAAAAGTAAAATGTACATAGCACTTAAAAAAATTCTCTCAGTGCATTCTACGGTTCTTAAAGCTTGTCTTTTCCTTAAATACTGCTTAATCTTCAGTAGATTTGTGTGCGACTTTGCCTAACTAAACAGAATGTCTTGTTAAATTATTTTCTTCCTCTATGTTGAGTCTTCCAACTAAAGCAAGAGCAACCAAAATTTACAAATTTTTGATGATAAAAATTAATCAATGAATATATATGCTTATTGGAGTCCAAACTACAATAGTGACTAGGCATGTTCATGACACTATATGCATAAGAACGTCCATATCTCTCCTATCACCTTTTCATTGTATAACTTTGATTAAGGCGTTTGACTTCTCCCAAGGCTCAGATTTCCTCATCTGTCAATTGGAGAGGACTCCACTGTTCCTACCTACCTTACAGGGTTTTTGAGGAGAAAATTTGTCATTTTATGTGAAAGTGCTTTGTAAGATATTACTTTTTGGATTCCTAATCATATTTTGTTTAAGGATCTATCTTACAAGTCAGTGGACTTTCTCCAATATATATATGTATCAGCTATGTAGAAGAAGACGCTGCCTTGATATTGAAGCTGATGTTAGGTAAAGAAGGCACCAACGAGGAATTTGGATTGAGAATCCAACGTGTGTAAAGATTACCACCTGTAATCTGTTAAGCTGTTATTATCAGCTTAACAAGAAATATATAACAAGTCAACAAAACCAATTATAATATTTGCAGACTGAAATTACAGTATTCCCTTTAGAGGCAATAAAAGTTATAAATTTGGAAATGTTATTTATGAGGTAAAATAGGCATTTTTAAAGGCAAGATAAATTTTACAAGTTTTGTAAATAAGCATTTAAGTACAAGTATCTTACAAGGATATTGTGCAGTGGTTTATTTTACTTATGCATTTTTTTTTTCTTACCTGGAATATGGCCTCGGCAAGTGTAAAAGAATTCTTTGCAATAGTCTTTGCAGAGCAGAGGAAGTACTAGGTCTCTTTCCAAGGCTTCTCTCTCAGGTGAGTGGAACAGGTTTTGAGAATGTGGAGAGCAAAGTGCACATTTGATTTCCTCCAGTAACTTCCCACATTCTGTGTTGTTGTTAACAGAAAATATCTGAAAGCCATAAATCAGAAACAAACATTTTTTTAGTTAGGTAAAGTTAGGTTTAGTTATTATTATTATGTTTTGCAATTGTGTAAGTAGAGAAGTCTAATTTAGCCAGTGAAGTTTTTTGAAAAGAATTACTGTGTCACAATACAGAATGCCTTTATAAGGATACAAGTATAGTCTCTGGAGCTGGGCTGGGAGAATAAAGGACAGGGATACATAAAAGTGCTTCTTATTCCTGCAAATCAAAGACTTCATCTGTACTTCAGGTGTGAAAAATTAAAAGGCAATTATATTTAGACTCTTTAAGCCTTTATCACTTCATTCTGCCTCAAAGTATATACTGAATGATATTTAACTTTAAAATTCCAACCTTTGTCCAACCGCATGCAAAACAGAATTTTTCAAGACATGGCTTATTTGTGTCTTACGTGAAAATCTATTTCATTCCTGAAATTCTTAATATGATAATGTCAAAAATATACTTGGGTTACATTTTTTTAAAATTTCAGTTAGTTTTCAATCTGCAGACTGCATTAGGGAAAATTTTCTAAAGTAGGATTTGCTGTTCATGTTTTATAAAAATAATATCCAAAGTGAAATTAAACAGGTTTAAAACCAATTTTTATTATTCATTATATCTTAGCCAGGAAAAATTTTTTAACTAGGTCCTCAGGTATGTTATATGCATGAATAAACACAAGAGTTTAACGAAGTGTTTTTGAATAATATGTAGTGAATTTTAATGAAAAATGGCGTACCTTCATCACAATTTTTACAATGACATGTCTTTTATTTCAATAAGACCACTTTGAGTTATTGATTCATTGAGTTTAGCAATTAGCGGACAGAATAGGTCTTGTTGTTTAGCAGTAACTTTAAAAACCTGACTTCAGAGTCTCCTTTAATATATATAGAAGGCAATATCAACACAATATTTGACATGTGAAATGTAGTGCTGTCAAAATCAAGTATTGATTTTTTATATTAAAAACATCATAATGGAATTGAATTTTATACCTTTTCCCAATTCATCTAACTATATTTATACTTTATTACTTCTTTAGAACTGTCAACCAAAATTAACATTTTAAATTCTAGAGCACTGCCTTAAACAAATATTCCATTCACAAATTAAGGTTCTAATTTGGGTAAATCTATGGCTTCTGTTTTTTGGGATAATGATATTCTAGGTCATCACAAAAACTTGAATCTGCAAGAGCAAAGTAACGAAAAAAATTGAATACAAGCATACTGAAATTTTAATATGCAGCAAGTCCAATACAAGTTATCATATTTTGGAAAAATGTATAATGGGTTGTAGCTACAATATTCAGAAAAGTTATTATTAATCACAATTATATTTACTGTCTTATCAATTTATTTAAATAACAGTTGCTTAAATGGATAAAATTTTCTAAAAGGAAACATACACTATACCCTTAGAATTTGCATTCCAAGAATGTTTTAAATGTCTTTTATCGTCCATACTCTGGCAGACCTCACCAGATCTATTTAATATTAATAGTGTTCAACTGTGTTCTGTTTGTTTATCATATAGCAATTCTGTTTGTTTATCATATGGCAGTCCACTGAGAACAAAACAAGTGCAGGATGCTGAAGGCACCTCTTTTGCTGGCTGAAAAACTGGAATGTAATTACCTTTGGTTTTATGGAGATTATGCATGCTTCCATTTTTTATAGCTGAAAACAAAATGATCCTCGTATACTCTCTCAGCTGCTATCCAGGAAGAGCTTGATTTTAGTGCCTAAGGAATTTTGTCTTTTACAATTTTTGGAATGTATTCTGGTCACAGATCTCTCATCAAACGTTTCAGAAGTAGGATTCAATAAATTATCTGAAATCAAGTATAATGTTATTCTTTTTAAAGTTTCATGCTGTTCTGGCCCAGCAGGATGGTAACATTTTGCTCTGTGTGAGGTCTGCAGTGTAAATACCTATTTGAAGATAGATAGAGCCATCATTCTGGCTTTGGTTTCAATGAACCAATAGTCTTACTGAAGTCAATTAAACTGACTCAGCCAAAGCTGCAACAGTGTTTTAGACAGCTGAGTCTGGGTGTGTGTAGGGTAATTTCTTCTTCTTTTTTGCCTATGTGTCTGTGTCTTATATAGGTCCTTAACTTTATTTCTGATGATGCCGTCAATCTTAAGAAGAAATTTAAGCTAATTTCCTGTTTCAATTTTTAAAAGCCGTATACAAAACCATCACAGTGGTTTAAAGTAAATATACTTCAGAAATCATGTAAAACTTGGAAACATTATTACAGCATGCCTAGTAATCATTGTGGCTGTTGCTAATTTATAACATCTGGCAGGTCATCCTTTAATCTTTAGCCACACGAAAGTAAAATCCATAGAAGGGTAAGATAAATAGGGGATACACAGTAAAGTGTGGCCTCCAACTATAGCTTATCAACAAATAGTAAAATGGGTGACAGAGACCTTCTGTATTTCTCTTTATTTACCAAGTAACTAAACAAAGAGGGCAAAAGGCACCCACATGGGTTCGATGAGGGGACAGAAGGAGAAAATACAAGACAGTATATTAAGATGTCGCCTTAAGATCACTTGGTACACAAAAAGTTATTTCTAAAAATCATATGCCTACAAGGTTGTTCAGCTGTTGGGTAGAACACATGTGTCTCTGAACTATAGTGCTGGATTATGTCATTAAAGAGTTCAGTTTCAATTTTAGGCTAATATGTAAATAGATCATTGTACTAAGGCAGCTGTTAAAGGGACCCCAGGATGAGTTATTTGTTTAGTTGGATGTGTTCAACAATAGCCTTTGTCCCTGAAAGAGCCAGAGCAAACAAATGATTGTAAAAGGGCACACTTGAAAACAATTACTTTTCACCCATTCCTTGACAGCTTTGGCTGTGAAACCACCCAAGGTAGAGAGAGCTTCTATGCCTCTGTGGCTACAAGTTAAGTTTTAGAAATGGGGGTATTTCAGTTGGTTGCAGATTCAGTTTGGTTAATAAGAATTAGATCCTTTTAGCATGCTGTATTTAGAAAGTGTGAAAATATTGCTAAGATAATATGACTTCCTAAATTTTGACAGTACTTATTTGTCATGGTAGTTAACAATCTTATTACAATATACAACATTATTAAAATATACAAAAAATTAAAATAGAGCATAATTCCACGGCTAAAGAATTGAACTCAATTCTAGTTCATTAAAGAAAATTTCTTAGCCTAGAAACAGGACTTAATTGCATAGCTGAGCATGCTAATATTCCTACCTAGTTTGCTACTATCTATTTGTCTAAGAAATTTCTTCCTGTAGGAAAAAGCTACTACTGTAGTTTCTTGAAAAGCTGCAGAAATCTTTCTGGGGATTTTTTTTTTCTTCCATAAACAAAAAAGGGCCCTTTCAAATAGCAATCATCTCTCCTGTATACACATTATGAAATAAGATCCTAACATATATTATAATCCAGGAAGGCTTACGGGAAAAAGGGAAACACTGAAGTTTATTATAAAATAACATGTTTTAAAAACTATTAAAACTTGAGAACTAACATAGGTCAAGAATGCATATGCATAGCTATAGCAAATCTCTGTTTTGAACAATTTGGGTATTGTTAGTTTATAAACCACTTGTAATAGAACCAGCAAAAGTCTAGTGTACCAAACTTAATTCAGACACACTTTCCAAATGAGTAGGGGTTTGTTGGAGATTGTAAGCACATAAAACAGAAAGGAATGTGTATAGTTAACATGGCAGATTGCTTCCTAAAGAATGATTTATTTAAAAAAAATTTTATATAACTTCTCTTAAGGGCTATAACTCCCCTTGGTCCCCTCCCCCTTCCCCTTCTCCCCACCATTTAGTCAAGAACAAAATTTTCATTCCACGTGTCTCTGGAAGAGTTGAGTATTGCAGGGGTCTCTAGATCATCAGTATATTCATAGTACGTATTGCACCAAGGGAGACTTAATGGCAAATATTTCTAAACTTTTCTCTGAATTTCCTGGTTCTTTAGGGCTCCTGATAAAACCTTTAAGGTGACCTGAATGTAGCTATTTTGAAACTTAATTCAATTGCAACACAAGAGCTTAATGACATTGTTTTGAATAAAATCCTGGAATATCTGCTCCCTGAATCTCAGGCTCCTGCTGCATATGGTAAGAATAAAAAGAGAGTTGCAGCTGAAAACCTGCAGCAAGACAGTTCTCACTCATCTGGGAATAGAAGGAGTTGGACAAATGCTCCCTCAAAAGGCATGAACATTTGGACAGAGCTGGGGACTGAAAGAGAATGATGTTCTCTAGTTTCACCCATTAGTGAACCAACTAACAAATACAATGGTGTTGTTGTTATTCTTTTGCCATAAGCAACAGGACTCTGTGTGTGGGCAGCAGTTTAGTGGGGAGGAGGATAAGTCGACCCCTTTTTGTCCTATTGATTTTTTCCTATTTGCATGACTTGAGCAAATTAAATGATGCAATATGGCTTTTTGTTACAAAACAAAGTGAGAGATACCACCCAGACACATATGTTGATTCGTAGGAGCTGTTTACATGAGAATAGAGTGAAATCTACCGTGAACTGAGCATAAAAATTAGATTCAGCCTGGGTATTTTTTTTTTTTTTTTATTATGCCTGGGCCAGCAAGACTGAAGCACAAGTTTTCCAAGAGTCTCTCAGACCTTGACAACTGGCAGTGTTCTAACAGAGGAATTCTTAATTAAACCTAAAATGGGGAAAGGGAGGGGGAGCAAAGACACCTGATTGTTTATTTCACGTGCAGTGATTGTTAATGATGTGACCCAGCAATCATTCCTTGGAGTACAGTAGATACCACCCATGACTGCATCTCCTGGCAAGAACGATATTGCAAACTCAAAAACAAACGTGTCTTTACAGTCAACAAACACCATGTTAGTATTTAGTTAAACTTATTAACACGAGGATAACGTAAATGCCATTACTCTTAAAACAAATTCTTAGAGTAGATCTTCCAAGACACCAACTGACCCTGAAAGTCTGAATTTATAATGTTACAAAATGACGGAGAATCGTCTCAGTTTTATGTGATAAATAACGCCCCAGCAAAATCTTTCGCCAGGTTTTTTCAGGTCCCTAACAGGAGGACCAGGAGTTCCTTTCTGTTGGTTTAACTAATGTAATGCAAGACACCCCCCTCTGACGGGGCTGGGGATCATAAACCAACCATGCTTCAACATCCTTTACGATTCAATCCTCTCCCTAACCGAGCACGTGGAGAAAACAGCACAAATCTTTTTACCCTAGAAAAATAAACCGGAAACCACAGCCACCTTAATTTACAGTTTCACCGCAGCCAATGCCCCATTCGATCCAAAATACACTGTTCATCGCGATTCGTTTAAAATATTTACCCAGCCCAGGGTGCGGGTACCGCAGAAGCGTCTGTTTTCAGAGATAGGCAAGTTTGCACAGCATCCCGACCGCGGACTCTGGGGGCGGAAATGCTACTTGCTTACCCCAGAGGAACACACAACGGAATCACGTTAGCGCTTTAGAAAAGTTATGAAAAGAACTCCCCCAAAGAAGTTTTGCCCTTCTTACAGCCACCGGCTTTGCCAGAGCCACAGGGAACCCCACCCAGCCACTATGCCAAGTACGTATCCGTGAGGCCGGTGAGTGCCTACCTTATTCTCCAGGCGCCCCAGCCCCGGGCTGTCACTCCGCAGGCAGCAGGACAGCCGAGGGTAGAAGCCACCGCACAGCATCTCTCCCCCACTCAGCAGCTCCAGCTGGGACATCATCCTCCTGTCTCTCCTTTTCAGGCGCTTCGGGGGGTTCCCATTCAGGCACCTTCTCCTCCTTGCTCCGCTCCCTTCGTTTCTTTCCCCAAACTTAGCATCTCCTTCAAAGAAGCCCAGAGCCACGGCCAGCAGCAGCAGCTTAAAGGAGAGCATCTTCAGCATCGTCTGCCCAGAGCAGCAGGGGCTGGGCGCGGGAGGATGGGGGAGAACGCCACTGCCCAGCAGGGGCACTAGGGCGCAGCTCCAGGAGGAGGTTGCGGGGCTGTAGGGCACTCCAGAGACAGAGGGAGGTGGCGGGGACAAAAATATGTACAGCGATGCAACTTTGCAAAAAATAAAAGACGCGGCAATGGGTCCAATGCCTTAGGGGATCCCGAGGAGCGAGATAAAGTTGTGCGGATGACACCGTTTGCAGTTGTGCCAGTGTCAGTTGAGTTAGGGGCTTTCTGCTGCGGCTGGGAAGTGGGAAGAGGAGAAGGAGTTGGAAGAGGAGGAAGAAAAGGAGAGGACAGCCACAGATGTTCACTTGTCCGTGTAACGGGAGTTGTTTAGGTGGGACAGTAGCAGGAACAGAAACGGCGACGGCGGCGGCGGGGCAGGCGGAGGCAGGGCCAGCGCTGGGCTCTAGATGATGCTGAGGTCTCCTCTGCCGGCGGCTGCAGCTTCTCACACAGCCTCTCATGTTTCGCTCCCTCTTTTCTTCTTCTTTTTAACTAGCGCGCGGGGAGGTGCTGCCACAGCGCGCCCCTTGACGTCACCGCTTCTCGCGCGCCCCCGCCCAGGGTGGGGGGAAAGGGAGGGGGCGGCCCCCGCGCGAGCGCGTCCCCCGGGCCCCGGCGGCCTCCCTGCTGCGGCGGGGAGGGGCGGCTAGCCGCGACGGCGGCGGACGGAGGGGGAGGGCCGCGAGCCTTCGGAGCCAGCCTCGAGGGTGCTGAACCCAGCGCGCCCGCCTCGCCGCGGCCCCCGGGTGGGGGCGTCCACGGCCCCGGTTCCCGGCGGGCTTGGGGCAGGGACGCAGTCGGGAGATTCCGGGACTGCCCGGCTGCTGCAGCCCGCAGGCTCCTCTCTCCTCCCCGCTTCCCCTCCTCACTGCCTGGGCTAAAGGCAGCCAAGCTGAGGCTCCGAGAGAAAGTAAGTAAGAGTGGGCCGTAGGAGGTGGGAAGGGAGGGACCCCTTCCAGGGCCATCCCAACCCCAGTCCCCCGGCCCGCCCCTCGCCCCGTGGGAGGGTGAACTAAGTGGGCTGGAGCGGACGGGAGGGAGCTTTTGGGCCCCTTTGTCTCCCCCAGCCGCACGGACACCCCCATTTTCCACACTGATTTTCAATGTGAAGCTCAAGTCCTCAAAGATCTTTCGTGGGGTCTGACTTAGAGGCAGGGGGACATCCCAGATGCCGTTGAGTAGGCTGAGACGGTTTGGAGACTCATCCTCGCCGGAGGTCCTGCAAGCCACTGAAGTGGCACAGACGCGTGTGCGCGGAGTGGGGCGGTGTGTCGGGCCACAGGCCAAGCCCGAGTCGGCCTCCCAGAGTGTTTGCCTCGGTTTGGGCGGGTTAGTCCCCTACGCCCCTTTCAGGGCCCCACATGTGTTCGGGAATAAGCCGGGCCCCGCTGGTGCCATCTGGGAACACAGGTTCTTGGGCCGCAGGTGGACGGAGAGAAGCTGGGCGCGGAATTAGTGTTCGTTTTAAAACACACACACACTCACACACACACACACACCCCTGCACGCACGCGCGCGCACTCCCTGGGGAGAGGTTCCCAGGGGTGTAGAAACAAGACGTTAGATCTGGAGAAAGAATTAGATGCAAGTTTGAGGGCGTCCAGAAGCGCTGTGCTCTACTTATCCCCGTGTATACAAATAAATTAACCTTTTCCCCAGCTAGACAAAGTCGGTGTAAACAAACTGTGTCTAAAAAGATGTCTACGTTATCAAGGGCGGTGACTTGAGGTTTACTGGATCCCTGCAAGTTGGCATCAGGACAAGCTTCTATAGGGTTGCCCACAAAATGCCCTTCTAGCCCACTTGGGTATTTAACAGAGAAGCGGATTTCCCAGAAGATGGGCTTTGATGAGGAGATAAGGCAGTTGTCCCATTTTGGCAATGGAGGAATGTTCACCACATTTGGGTTTGCTTCACTTGTTGGACATTGATTTCGCCAAGCGATTGCAAAAGTTGGTGATGGTTGAGGTGGGCAGTTGATTAAATTACTTCTTTAAAGTGGTCACAGTGGCTAGGTAAGGCTTCTGTCTTTTTCACTTCCTGAGCCTGGATATTAGTGAAGTTAGGTTTTTCCCAAAAGAGGTGACACATCAGAATAACTGAAAAGAATCTGCTAGGATGTTTGGCCCAGTCCTCAGCTAAATATAGGGCCCCCATGACATATTTAACATTTTCCCCAGGGGCTGTTGTATACACATGACTTCTTCATGCATGTGATTGCAAGTCCACTTTGGATCTCACATGCTATTTTTTATCTGACATTCTTTCTGCTTTGAGGACTTTTAATATAAAATTAATCAGAGCTGTAAGCACTTTAAGACTTTAAACTCATTAATAGATCTCTAGATGAATCTCATCAAATTTAAATCACTTGCACAATTTCATCTCATTAGGTAGTTTGAGAATAAGGACTCAGATCCAGTCTGGGGTGCCTTCCTCTATCTAACCCTTTATTCCCAAATGCCAGTTTTATATTCTTTTTCCAAAATAAAAATCCTGCTAAAATCGTATTTCAGTGGTTTGAGCTCCTACTCTGATAAATTCATGTTAGTAGTTTTGAAACAGGCCTTTCTTATGGCTTATACTTCAAGACTAAGGCCACTTAAAGGTAAATTTATTTTGGTTTTAAAATACTATGCATCTGTTATAACCCATGACCCTAAGATATAGAAAGTTTATAAAAGATTACTGAAATAAGACATGCTTGTTATTTCTTGACATATGGAAATTAGAATTGATTTCATATACTGTTTGTCCTGAAAGTCAATAAATTAGGTCACTTAGGAGATAGCTTGAGCTTATTCTTCGTGTTACTGATATAATTTCTAAACAGTTACTAAGCAGTGTTATACAAACGGACTAACTTCTGATTTGTTTTTTTCCAGAGGGAAAATTGCAACCCTTGCCTACAACCAGACTGACAGCATAATTTCTTAGGAATCAAGAATCAACACAGGGTCATTTCTTTAGATTAAACCTTAAAAGCCCCCTTGGAGGCTGAAGAAGCAGAGGATAACCATGCATACACTTGAACGTGAAAAATGGTCCTCTTTCATTGGAGAGGTCTCCCTCTTCAGCTAAACCGACAGAGTGGTGAAAAGAAGGGACCCCTTGTTGACCAAAATAATCCAGACAAATCAAATCGGGCCTTTCCAGCAAGGAGTGGAACAGCCCTAGGGTGGCTAGATCACATCTTCTGCTCACACCACCACTGAGCAACCCTCTCCAGGACTGCCACCTATGTGCAGGTCATGCCCTGTGCAAGAGCACCTAAAGTGGGAGCTGAAGTCCTGCCCAGGCTCCATTCACCAAGCAGAGCTTATGTTGCTGCGTGTCTGTGTCTACCCAGAGGATGTGGGTCTTTTTTAAAATGTGCACCAAGGCATCTTGTATGAGCTGGCACCAGTTCGGACCATCCCACCCTCATACCCTGGTCCTATCCAGGGTTATATTCCCTACTTTAGAAGAATTAATTATTCTCATGAACACATTTAGTTTATTGTAAAAAATGAAATATGTGACACAAATTGAAATTAATTTCAGAGGTAAAGGTCAGAATATTACCATGTATGTGAATTATGTTTGTATGTATATGTATATATCAAGAGAGTTATATGAATATACGCTTTAGTGTATCAGAAGTGAGGACAACTTAACTTTGTTAAGTGTTTGAAATAAAATTATTTTGAGTTTTAGCATCAGTTTTATGTATGGATTTCTGGCCTTCACAGAAATATGTACTATTTAATTCCATTTCAACAAATATATATTAAGTGTCAGGCACCGTGCTAAACAATACGTATATAGTACTGAAAAATAATGCAAACACCCTGCTTCTAGATAGTTAATAATCTAGTATAGAAGACAAATGATAAGGTCACAAATAAAATTACAGTTATAAATTATGGTAAAGGCTATGAAAGAAATGCTAAGGTACAGAATAACAAAGCACATCTATTTCAGATTAAGTGACTGGAAAAAGCTGCTCTGGGAAAATGACATTTCAGTTGAGACTTAGGATGACTTGGAAGGAGTACAAAGTGACTCCAACCACTGTTTAAGGTATAGGATCTTGAGTTCAGAATATAATTTGATACATTTGAGGAGAAGTGCAGAATAGATAACTCAGAACGGAAAGGCTAGAGGCCAAATTCGTAGATTTTTAGTTTATAGACCCCAGGTAACTAATTTAAGTTAGTTCCATGTATTTGTCATTTCCTTTTGTTTTTGCAAGTGCCCTTTCTTTCCTATCTCATACTTATCCATCTTTGTCTCTTTCTTTAAATTCTGGCTTAACCGCAACCTCTTCTAAGAATTATTCTAGTTTGAATGGCCTTTGAAGCATTGCACCTCATCTAACAAGCATATAGATACAATATTTTATTTTCTTTTGTGCATCATTGGTAAATACCTGAGATGTTTTTATATAGGCAAGTTGAATATTCATGAGATTTTAAGCTCCAGAAGGGCAGGAATTTCATTTCCTTCTTTGGAGACCACAACATAGTTTAGTTTAGACTCATAGTACAGCAACCAGCCTCTCAATAAATGCTGCTGAGTGGCTGATCTTGATTGAGTTGATAATTTTTAAAGGTTTAAAATGGAGCTCATATTTGCATTATAAAAACTTTAAATTGGGCCAGGCACAGTGGCTCACCCCTGTAATACCAGCAATTAGGGAGTCCAAGGTAGGAGGATTGATTGAGCCCCAGAGTTTGAGACCAACCTGGGCAACATAGTGAGACTCCATCTCTAAAAAAATAAGAAAAATTGTCCGGACATGGTGGAGCACACCTGTAGTCCCAACTACTTGGGAAGCTGTGGTAGGAGGGTCACTTGAGCCCAGTAGATCAAGGCTGCAGTGAGCTATGATTGCACTGCACTTCAGCCTGGGTGACAGAACAAGACCCTGTCTCAAAAAGTAAATTGTGAAGTAGAAGAAAGCACACAATTTAAAGTGCACCATCACTAAGGAAGTGCAGCTGACCTTGCTACTAAAGTGTGATTCCACAGAGGAAGGACGGCCGGCAAAGCGAGGCAATAAATACACAGCCTTTAAAAATTAAAGATTGGTTATAATTCAGGTAAATGGACACAATGGTAGGGCTGCTTCTAGGGTTTTTTCTACAGTTAGTTAGTCTTTCTTTCAAAAGTCAGCACCTACTGTGTGCCAGAGCCTGCTCTGGACCCTGGGAACGCAGCAGTGAACAAAACTTTTTTCATGGAATTCATATTCTAATGGGGAAGACAGGTAGCAGATATAGAGTATACCAGATGGGGAGGAATGCTGCAGAGAACAGGGAGCATGGGGAAAGATTGCAGGGGTTGGGAGAAATAATAATTTTGTATACATTGTCAGGAAAAGTGTTTACTGGGGCAATATTTGGGCAGAGACAAGAAACAAGAGCAGAGAAATAGCCAGGGTCCACATTGCATGGGATCTTATAAGGTATGTTATGGATTTATGCTGTTAATTAGGCATGAGATGGTTTTCAGTCAGGAGCCTTTGTCAGAAATAAACCATGCTAGCTATTTTCACAGTGCAAATTACATATGAGGAATTAGTTAAATAGGTGTCAGGGAACTGAAAAGGCAAAAGGGGAACACTACTGCAGGAAGCCACGCCCATCCCTAGGGATTGAGGATGAGGGAAGAGTTGGGTTTAATAGAACCTAAATGCTTGTTGGAGAGCCCTCGTAGAGCTGTGTAGATAGGGTTGCTGGCCAGCGGGTGTTGATAACCTGAGATGATGAAATGAAGCTGATGATGTCAGTGTGGGAAGAAGATTGGAGGCTGAAACCAGTTGCTACTGACAGGTTATATTCCTTTCCTAGAGCTGCCTTAACAAGGTACCACAAAACTAGGCGGCTTAAAACAACAGAAATTCAGCCGGGCCGGGTGGCTCACGCCTGTAATCCCAGCACTTTGGGAGGCTGAGGTGGGTGGATCACCTGAGATCGGGAGTTTGAGACCAGCCTGACCAACATGGAGAAACCCCGTCTCTACTAAAAATACAAAATTAGCTGGGAGTGGTGGCGCATGTCTGAATCTCAGCTACTTGGGAGGCTGAGGCAGGAGAACCGCTTGAACCTGGGAGGAGGAGGTTGTGGTGAGCAGAGATTGCTCCTTTGCACTCCAGCCCGGGCAACAAGAGCGAAACTCCATCTTAAACAACAACAACAAAACCCCAGAAATTTATTATCTCAGTTCTGTAGGCTAGAAGTCTGAAATTAAGATGTTGGCAGGGTTGGCTCCTCCTAGACATACGAGGCACAATGTGGGCTTCTCTCCTAGCTTCCGGCAGCCTCCAGTGTTTTTCTCCTTGGTTTGTAGGTAGTGATCTCTCTGTATCTGTCCTCTATGCATGTCTATCTCTGCACCCAAATTTCTCCTTTTTATAAGGACACCAGTCCTATTGGATTTGACTTCACCCTAATGATCTCATGTTACCTTGATCATTAGCAAAAACACTATTTCCAAATCAGGTCATATTTACAGGTACCAGGCATTAGGATTTTAACATCCTTTTGCGGGACACAATTTAATCCATAACACAAGATAAGGGGTCATTGCTGGGGTAATGTAGCCAGGAACAGCAAACTAAGAGAAAGGAGCAAGTCTTTTCTCTCTCTCTTTTGCCTTCTAGCCTCCCTCTAGTGCCCTATCTTAGGTAAGATTTTCTATAAACAGAGGCTGAAACAGGGATTCTTGGAAAGTAATTCATTGAGAAGAACTAAGGAAGAGGAGGTTGAGAACAGCAGAATATGGCTAGGGAAGGAAGCTAAATAAGGGTGGAAGCGGGATCTATCTTCAGCCTGATTCCAAGGGGGCTCTGGAGCATGAATTGCACCATAGAATTGGTTCCAACTTGAGACAAGGGTAGAGGGATTAATTTCTTTTAACCCTTATAATAGTTGGTTATTATTTGCAGGTTTTCCCCTTAGGGATCATGCATCCCCAGGTAGGCAGGTTCCATTCTGCCAAGAACAATTCCCAGGAGACAGGGCAGCTGTGAACTGTTAGCAGCATGGTGAGCTGTGGTAGCCTCTACTTTTCAAGGAATCTGTCCATTTCATCTATTGGCACAAAGTCGTTCATAACGATTGCCTTGTTATCCTTTTATTCTATAGAATCTGTAATAATGTCACTTATCTCATTCTTGATATTGGTGGTAATTTGCATCTTTTTTTCCTTAGTTCTTCATCAATCTGACTGTAGGTTTATCAATTTTATTGATTTTTTTTTCAAAGAACCAGCTCTTGGTTTTATTTATTTTCTCTATTGTTTTTCTTTGTAATTTAAGTGATTTCCTCTCTGATCTTTATTGTTTATTCTCTTCTGCTTACTTTAGGTTTAATTTGCTCTGATTTTGATAGTTTCCTAAAATGAAACCTGAGGTCAGTGATTTGAGACCTCTTTCTGTCTTGGTGTCTCTCTCTCTTTCTAATGTAGGTATTTTCATCTTAATACTGCTTTAGCCACATTCCAGAAATTTTGAAATGTCATGGTTTCATTTTCATTCAGTTCAAAACACTTTCTAATCCCTCCTTTAAGTTTTTCTGTGACCAAAGACTTGGGGATTTGTTTTTGAAGACGTTCCATTGTTGATTCTAACTCAATTCCATTGTTTTTAGTGAATATATTCCACATGCATAGAATTTTTAAATTTTTGGCACTTTTTCTGGGCAGGAAAATGGTCCATTTTGATAAACATTCTGTGTACAATTGAATGTATACTCTGCTGTTTTTGGGTGGAGTGTTCTATGAAAGTGTGATTAGGTCAATTTAGTAGATAGCATTGTTCAAGTCTTATGTTTTCTTTTTGATTTTCAAGCTACTTGTTTGTTAACTATTGAAAGGTTATTTATATATCTGAATAGGGATTTATCTGTTTCTTCTTGCAGATCTATTAATTTTTGCTTTGTATAATTTGAAGTTTTGTTGTTGGGTACATAAACATTTAGGATTGTTATGTCTTCCTAATGAATTGAACCTTCTGTCATCAAAAAATGTCTTGCTTTATTCTTAGTAATATTTTTTGTCCTAAAATTTTCTATTATTAATATAACCACTCCTATTTTCTTTTGATTAATGTTAACATGATATATCTTTTCCCATCCTTTTACTTTTGACCTATTTCTGTCTATTTAAAGTACAGCAGCATAGGATTGAGTTTTGCTTATATTTGCCAATATGATAACCTATGGCTTTTAATTAAGATGTTTAAACCCTTTACATTTGATATAATTAGTAGTTCAGTTGGGTTTAAAATCTATTACCTTACTATTTGTTTTCTATTTGTCCTATCCATTGTTTATTTCCTTTTTACTCTTTTCCCTGTTTGGGGGTTCATCATTTTTTATTATTGCATTTTATTTCTGTTATTGGCTTATTATCTCATATTCTTTTTTTAGTGGTTACTTTAGGGTTTAACTTGTCACATTATATGTTCAGTTAATATTACACCACCTCATGTATAAAAACCTTAAAACAATATACTTTCATTTCTGCTTTCCAGCCTTTGTACATTTGTTACCTGTATGTTATATACTTCAGTATGGTATTAATATTTTTTATTTGGATAGACATTTATCTTTTAGAGAGACTTTAAAATAAGAAAAGTCTTTTAGATTTATCCATATATTTACCATTTCTACTGCTATTTATTTTTTAGTGTAAATCCAAACTTCTATCTGATATGATTTTTCTTCTGCTTGAAGAACATGTGTTAACAGTTCTTATAGTAAGGATCTGGTGGTGATAGTTATATTTTCAGCTTTTGTATATCAGAAAAAGTCTCTACTGCTATTTGTTTTTTAGTGTAAATCCAAACTTCTATCTGATATGATTTTTCTTCTGCCTGAAGAACATGTGTTAACAGTTCTTGTAGTAAGGGTGATAGTTTTATTCTCAGCTTTTGTATATCGGAAAAAGTCTTTTTTTTTTTTTAACCTTTGTTTTTGAGAGACAGTTTTTCTGGGTATAGAATTTTAGGTTGACAGATTTTTTTTTTTTTTTTTCCCTTCAGTATTTATAGCTGTTGCTCTATTATCTTCTTAATTACATTTTTCCAGTGAGAAATTACCCTCATTCTTATTTTGTTCCTCTGTATATAATGTGTCTTTTTTCTCTGATTGCTTTTCATATTTTTCCTTTATCAACATCTTTAAGCCATTTGATTCTAATATACCTTGGTGTAGTTTTCTTCATATTCTTGTGCTTGAGGTTATTCTTGGGACTGTAGGTTTATAGAGTTCATCTAATTTTTTTGGTTATTATATCTTCAATGTTTTCCTCCTCCCCATCTTTCAAGGACTCTGTATATATATTAGGCCACTTGAAGGTGTTCAACAGCTCACTGAAGCTCTGTTCATTTATTTTTTTGGCCTTTATTCTTTGTATCTCATTTTAGATAATTTCTGTATCTTTTAGACATTTAGGTAATTCTAAATGTCTAATCTTCTGTTTACCTCATCAAATGTATTTTTTTTAATTTTAAGCATTGCATTTTTATCTCTAAATTTTGATTTGAGTCTTTTAAAGTCTCTTCAATCTTTTCTTTGCCTGATTCATCTTTCTCTACATTCTTGCACATTTTTGAGCATAGGGAATAGACAATTTTAATACCTATCTTAATGTCCTTGTGTATTGATGTTGTTACGTGTGTCAGTTTTGGGACTGATTTTGTTGATTTTTGTCTTTTTTACAGCTCATATTTTCCTGCTTTTTTGCATGCCTGATAATTTTTGTTAGATTTTGGTTTTAGACAAAGTGTTTGTGTCCTCACAAACTTCATATGTTGAAATCCTAATTCCTAATGCAATAGTATTAGGAGGTGAGACCTTTGGTAGGTAGTTTCTGCATGGAAGTGGCGCCTTCATAGATGAGATTGGTGCCCTTACTGAAGAGACTCCGGAGAGCTCTCTCACTTTTTTCTGCCATGTGAAGACACTTGGAGAAGTTGGCCATCTGCAACCTGGAAGACGGCTCTTACCAGAACTTAACCATGTTGGCACCTTAATTTCTGATATCCCACCTTCCAGAGCTGCAAAAAATAAATATTTGTTATTTAACCCACCAGTCTATGGTAATTTATTTTAGCAGCCGAAACTAAGACAGATTATAAATACTATGACATTTACTTTGTTGGATGCTTGGCATTATAGTTCTATAAATATTCTTGAGTTTTGCTCTGAAGTACAGTTAAATTACTTAGTAATAGTTTCATCTTTTCAAGACTGCTGTTAAAGTTTGTTAGGTGAAACCAGAACCACCTTTATTCTAAATCTTATTTTCTCCACTACTAAGACAATACTATTCTAAGTTTGCCTAGAAAAAAATGGAGACTACCTGATTTTCCTTGAATTATAAGGTGTTCTCCTCTGGCTCTTGTAACACCAACTATTCTTAGGCCTATGTGAGCTCTAAGGACCTACTTCTTTCAAGTGGTTCTTCCCTTTTCTCTAGTAATTTCCCAATATGCATTTTGTACTAAATACACAGCTGAAGAATTGGAGGGTATCCCTCTGTGGATCTCCATAGCTTTCTGTGTGCAGCTGGCTCCCTCTAGTACTCTGCTTTCTTAATACCAGTCCCCTTGGCCTCTCTAGACCCCATGTCTGTCTCTTCATTTCAGAGTTAATGCTTAGCTCTCTCTCAATTCCCCCTCCCTTCATTGCTGCCTAGAAAATCTGTCTGGGCAGTAAACTGGGACAGTCATAGGGCTTACCTTGTTTGTTTTCCCTCTCTCAGGGGTCAGTGTCCTCTGCTTACTTACTTGATAGGCAATGCCTAAAAAATTTGTTCAGTTTTAATTCCCATTGTTAAAATATCATAATATTAGCTATTTGGTAGTTTCAGAGGGTTGATTAATCTGATCCCTGTTATTCCATCTTGACTAGAAGCAGGAGTCTTAGATCTTTTTATTCGTGCATATAGGAAGTTTTTCAATAACCAATTCAATTACTTTAATAAATACAGAGTATAGCACCCCCAGTTACCAAGCCAGTGGGTGATTCATTTCAATATTTTATTATCAGCCTCTGTTCATGTCTTTGTTTCTGTGGGCCTATCACTTTACGTAATCTACAGTGTCACAAAGTAGTTGGTGGGAGTTTATTTTGGTCTTTTTCCATTTTTGCTCTTTATTATGAATGGTGATCCTAACTACATTTCCCTGTCTCATATCTAAACCTTTTAGTTCTGTCTATCACCTTTTGTTTCCAGACCCATGACCGTGCCTTCTTCCCTACTCTGCCATTACCCTGGGGAACCATGACTCTCAGAGTGTTTTTTTTTTTTTCCTGGTACTTCAACATCCACAGTTACTCATTTTGTACAGTGTGTTAAATTTATTTTGAAAACACACAACCCTTTCTATTTTTTTTTTTGCCTAGAGGGTAACACCTGGCTGCTGTGTATTCTGAATATAAGGAAGGGAAATCAGTAGCAGACTTTCAGTAACTGTTTCTGTTTTTAGTCTTATGCTGTACTGTGCTGCCCATCACACCCGGTATCCTTGAGTCTATAACCTCCCCCAAGTTCTGAAAGACAGAATGGCTCCTTGGCTGCAGCCTCTCCATATTTATTCTGGACTGCATCTTTTCCCAGTCTGCTTTATTGAGCTCCACTCTTCCACTAGTTTTCCACTTTCTAGAAATGTGTTGAAATAGTTTATCCACTGATAAACTTCTTCTTGTTCTTTTCACAGCTCTGTGTTTGCCTCTGCCCTTTTAAACTGGTATGCAGTAGTCCCCCCTTAACCTTGGGGCTATGTTTCAGGACCCCCAGTGGATGAGTGCCATCAATTGAAACACATTCCTGTTCATGTCTTTTACCCATAAATTTAATGTCCTTTTCATCTTAAATCTAAGATGAAAGCACTATGACTATAACTTTTGCAGTTTGAGGTGCAAGAGTAAAACTAGCACAAATTTATTTTTCATTCTTCACAATTTCACAAATAGATTTGTTTTTACTATAGAGCTTAGCAACCTCAGCATAAGACTTTTTTCTTTCCTTAAGTAGAGGACTTTCACTTTTTGCTTTAAAAAAGCACTTTCAGGCCTCTCTCTGGCATGTCCAAATGGTCAGCACTACTCTTCTTGCCCTTTGGGACTACTATTAAGTAAAATAAGCACCATCTCATCTTGTAACTGAGACGCCTACTAAGTGACTAAGGGGTGGGTAGAGTATTTAGTGTGAATACACTCGATAAAGGAATGAATCACATCTCAAGTAGGACAGAATGGACAGCATGAGAATTTATCACACTACTCAGGATGGCATGCCATTTAAAGCTCACAAATTGTTTATTTCTGGAATGTTTGGTTTAGTATTTTGGGGCTGAGTTTGACCACAGGTAACTGAAACCATGGAAAGCAAAATCTTGAATAAGGGAGGACTACTGAATATTATTTTAGTGGAATCCCAGGAAAAAGATGAGATAAATTTATAGGCTCAGTTTGCTGTCTTGAACTGGCACCACTTGTTATTTAGTTGCTAAAACTAAGAATATATAGTAACTAACATTTAATTATTTAATTGACGCTATGACCAATTCCTTTCGCTGAAACTATGTCTTCTCCTGTTTCAGTAACTCCAGTCTCAGCTGGGTTTCCTATTTATCTGGATACAACTCCTCAGCCTTCACTTCCTCTCTACATCTCTTTTACATGTTTATGTACCCCCAAATTCTATCCTTGGCTCTTCTTGGTATTATCTTTGGACATTTTTGCTTGGATATCCAGCTAGTATTTCAAACTCTGCAATCCCAAACTGAACTGGTCATCTTTACTTCTAAATCTGCTCCTCCACATGTACTTTCTGTCTCGATGAACAGTACATTAGTACTTTTTTTTTTTTTTTTTGAGATGGAGTCTCTCTCTGTCTCCCAGGCTGGAGTGCAGTGGCACGATTTTGGCTCACTTCAACCTCCATCTCCCAGGTTCAAGCGATTCTCCTGCCTCAGTCCCCAAGTAGCTGGAACTACAGGCGCCCACCACCATGTCCCACTAATTTTTGTATTTTTGATAGAGACAGGGTTTCGCTATGTTGGCCAGGCTGGTCTCAAACTCCTGACCTCAGGTGATCCACCTGCTTCTGTCTCCCAAAGTGCTAGGATTACAAGCATAAGCCAATGCACCTGGCCAGTACGTTCATACTTCTAATCACAAGTCTAAAAATTTACGAGCCATCCTCACTTCCTCTTTTAGATACAATTGGCCATTATGTCTTGTGCATAGTACCTCTTAAATATTGCTCAAAATTATATACTTCTTTCCATCCTCTCAGCTATTACTTCTTTTATTTAACAAACATTTTAAATTTTTTACTATAGAAAATTTTAAACACAGTAAAATATAACTGTCGCTCAGCTTCAACAATTACCAACATTTGGCTAATCTTATTTAATGTATATTCCTCCCTATTTCATCCCTCCACTGGATTATATTAAAATAAGTACCAGACGCTATATCATTTCCTTGGTAAAACTTATGCATTTCTAAAAGGAAAAAATTCTTAAAATGTAGGAACAAAATTTTTATCATCATAAAAATAATAATTTCTTAATAATTTATTCTTGTGTCCACTATGAAATATATTAATATGTCCACTACATTTTCTTGATTGTCACATATATTTAAAATAGGTCTGTTCAAATCTGGGAACTAAGCAAGATCCATGCAATGCATTTGGTTCACATAACTTTATTGATTCTTCTTTAGTTTAGAGAGGTTCCTCCTTTTTAAATTTTTAAATTTTTAAAATTATTTATTTATTTATTTATTTTAGACAGAAACTCAGTCTGTTGCGCAGGCTGGAGTGCAGTGGCATGAGCTTGGCTTGTTATAATCTCCACCTCCTGGGTTCAAGCAATTCTCGTGCCTCAGCCTCCTGAGTACCTGGGATTACAGATGTGTGCCATGCCACCATGCCTGGCTAAGTTTTGTATTTTTAGTAGAGATGGGGTTTCTCCATGTTGGCCAGGCTGGTCTGGAACTCCTGAGCTCAAGTGGTCCGCCTGCCTTGTTTTCCCAAAGTGCTGGGATTTATAGGAGTAAGCCACCACACCCAGCCCCTTTTTGTTTTTCTTTCCCATTTATTTACTGAAGAAATCAGGTCGTTTGTCCTCTAGGATCTCTCTAAACGTTGCAGATTTGTTTGATTGTGTTATCCTAGTATCTTTAAGCCAGTTTCTGTATCTCTGTATTTTCTGTAAACTCATATTTAGATCTAGAGGTTTGAATGGAATTTTTGCAAGAATATTCCATAAGTGGTTTCTATTTCATCATATTTGGGAACATATAATGTATGGCTATTTCTCTCATTGTAACAATAAGACTTTTCAATGACTTTAAGCATTATTATACTAATCCATTCACTTAAAAAATTCCTATAATCATCTATCTAAAGGGTTCAACAGCTATTCATGATCATTTTCTAGGTCCATTATATATTAGGGGCCTATCATTTCTTATCAGCGTTACTGCAACAACTCCCTAAGCTTTCCAAGCCTATAATTTATTTCCTTCAACTCTACTCCATTATGCCCAATGCCACTAAGTGAATTTTTGCATACCACGACTCATTTCATATGCTTCCCCTGCATAAAATTATTCAATGAATTCATAGTTAACTAAGAAAAAAGTCCAAATTCTATAGGAAAAATACATAAGAGCTTTTATCATCTGACCCCTGCTGACCTGTCTGTTATTCACTTTACATTTATAAGTGCTTAAATTTTTCTGAAATAGAATTCTTCTTAAAGTAGGGAAGTTGCAAAATATTAGTTGAGCCTTTATGGGAAATGAGAAGTAAGTTGCTGACATACAGGCAGATGGCAGAATTATTTTTATGGAGATGACATCTAAGCCCTCAAGAATGGAGCACCTGGAGAGGTCTTTGGCTGCATCAACAATAGCAACGTGGCATGCTTAAGACCATGCCCAAGAGTATTGACTCCAGAGCAAGAAACTTTGGGGACGGATATTGGAAAAGGGAGGAGTGAATTTTGGCAAAGTTTTATTTTAAAATGCATTAATTGTACATTTGCCAAAAAAGGTGCATTGTTTGCTTATGTTGTATCATCTTTTCAAGCTTCATTCCCATGACATTTTCTCTTAAAGTTACTATGCAGATATATTAATTACAGTTTAATTCATATTAAATAATCATAATTTCATAATTGTTTTAAATCTATTCAATTTATATTTAATTTATTCATGATTCATTATAACTATTTTACTATATAATTAATTCATTATAAAACAGATATTAAGGACTATGTATTAATTATGCCTTATTGTTTCTACTTTACATATTATATTTGCTTTTTGATTCCATTGGATAAAATTTTGTTGCTAGATTTAAAATCTTTAGGAGCAGCAGCACTTAGCAGATGGCATCTACATTTACTAAATGTCTACAATTGGTACTTTATCATGTCTGAATCATGATAGAATAATCTATCTGCAGCATTCACTACATCTGGCTACAGCTGTAGGCTCTGTAACCTTCCGCCATCCCCACAGCCTCTTTGGTGCTGCCAGCCCTGTATCCTATATGTGTTTTTGAATCTCCATAACTTTGTTAACACCCCACTGGACATCCTCAATTCACTGATTTGCTCTTTGCACATTGACTGGAGTCAGTGTAATACGGACAGAACTGAGATGGAGATCCCTGGATGCCTGCAACAGGAGTCTCATGTAGATTTCTTATGATGCCTGAAAGTTATGTCTCTTGGAATTGCATCTTGTCAAATCAAACTCAGTTAAAACATAGCTTTATTTAGTGGTAATGGCTTAACTGTTATTTTTACAGTATTTCTTTAGTAAGCGTCAATTTTCTGTAATACCTGAATCAGCTGCAAGTGGTGTAATTTATCAATACATTTTCCTTCCATGGAATTTCAAGGGTGAGCTAATGGGAGGAGAGGGTGTGCAGAAATGGTACTTAATTATAAAATAATGGAAAACAGTCTACATCGTGAAATTACCTCATAAAACAGAATGATCACAACTGAGATGATTCAGTAATTAGTGATTACATCAATTAAATTAACTTATTTGTATCTCAACTCTATGTAAATGTTATAAGGAAGTATAATACCTTAACTATGTAAACAATTAATAAAATATGGAAAACATTATAAATTCACAGAATTGAAAGCCTACACAGCTATCGAATTAATTACTTTTGTGTGCATTAGGTGTTTTGGAAACTAAGCATTAATTTCCTGGCTTTGACTCATACCAAGACCACCCTGTTGGAAAGTTTAACTCCTCAATGAGTATCTATTTATCATTTAGCTAAATGTTCGGCAACTAAGCCACTAAAACAAAATATGCAAATGAATATTTGCTAATGACTAAATGAAAACATGCTCTGTTTTTAACTCAAGAGTAGTGTAAAAATACTAAGACATTTATTCAAAACAGGCTACCTTAATCAAGACACAGAACCAATCCTCAACAATTCTAAGTTGTGTACAATTTAGTCAGTTAGACAATTTGGTAAAACATTTTTTAAAAAATTTGAAGGATAACCTTATTTCATATTTTCAAAAATAAATAGTTAGATCAAACCTAAATATATGATAATTTAAATATTGTCAACCATTTAAAACATTCCTTATCTTATAAATAATTATCTTGGAAAAATGCTGTGTTATAAAAATGTCTAAACCTAGTTTAAAACGTGTATTTGCAACAATTTTTTTGGTCATGCAGTCTAGAAGGGGTTAGATACATTTCTGAAAAAATGTTCTGACAGACTAAAACAAAAACTTACGTCAATTTTTGGACCAAAGACATTATTAAAACTAAGGCAACAATATCTGATTTAATAGCATGTGACATAGTTAAAAATTATTTGTGTGGTGTGGAGCATGATTGCAAATTCTGTCTTTTTCTAAAATTTGTGAATTGTATGTATTGTTTTATTTTCCAAATGTGGTTTACTTATGAAGAAATTCTTCAGGTTTTTGTTGGAAGTATTCTAAATTTTATGTCCTGCCCAAAGGCATGAAGTTCTACAAACATTTTCATTTATTAATGGTTGTAAACACCTGGACATTTGGTACACATTACAGGTACTTTTATACGCACAAAATTAGAATAAATGTTGGATATAAGGGAAAGCTTTTATACTTTAAGACCTATTTGTATTTCGTAAGACCAGAGGTTCCATGAAATTTAACCTTTTGGTGCTTTGATTTTTTATCTTACATAAAATGTGATTTTTCTATTTAAAATATCCAAAAAATATATTCTCAAACATAACTAGTTCTTGAAATTTCTTTGGATAGTTGTAAGTATAAATTAATCTAAATATCAGGATTGTGTGCCCTTCAAAACAGGTGATCTTTCTTTCTTCTTGGTAAAGAGATGGAGCATTACATGGTAGGTTTTCCTTGTGAGTGTGAATCCAAAACATATTGAGCCAGACTTTATTTTCTTATGAAAAATAATCCTATGCTAATCACCATGTGTGCATTGTTTATTGCTTTTAAACGATAGCTTAACGATGATTAATAAGCACCTGAGGAAGAATAGCTTTACTTTCATCTTGAAAAAGTGACAGGCACTGTATATGAGGCCAGTCGAAAGCTAGCACTACATCTGGAGGTACAACATAGTCCTGAAATAAAGTCTTTACTCACAGTTAGAAAAAGAAGGGTTTAAAAGTGTGTTGCTTTTGTGAGGTATGGATGCTGATTTAGTATCTCCTCAGGGGAAAATGAGATCATATTTCTGAAAGTTAGTGTTACGTTCTATAAGTCTGTAATCAAGCCTTACCTCATTTCTTTTAAAAACGGGCTTTTCCTCCTTCTTCCCTTCTGGGACATAATTAATTTATCAATCTTTTTTGTGTGTTATTCTACCTATCTGGATGGATTAGGTTTTTTTTGTTTGTTTGTTTGTTTTTGTTGTTGTTGTTGTTTTTTGAGTTGGAGTCTCGCTCTGTCTCCTAGGCTGTAGTTCAGTGGCATGATCTTGGCTCACTGCAACCTCTGCCTCCCGGGTTCAAGCAATTCTCCTGCCTCAGCCTCCTGAGTAGCTGCGATTAAAGGTGCGTGCCACCACACCTGGCTAATTTTTGTATTTTTAGTAGAGACGGGGTTTCACCATGTTGGTCAGGCTGGTCTTGAACTCCTAACCTGAAGCAATCCACCTGCCTTGGCCTCCCAAAGTGCTGGGATTACAGATGTGAGCCACTGTGCCTGGCCTGGATGACTTTTTAGAAATAGATTCTTCTAAAATCTTTCTTTGACCTCTTATGTGATATTTTCTAGTTTTTGAATTCATTTGATCAATTTATGTGTGTGTGTGAAGTAGGAGTTTCTTCTGTGAAAAGCTGGTAGAAAGAGTTATATTTAAGCTTTACTTTATGCCTTGTGCAGTGACAAGTGTTGTCCATCTATTATCTCGTTTAATCATCATAACAACTCTACTTTATACATTTTATACATAAGAAACAAAAACTCAGTGAAGAAAATTTCCCATAGTTACATAGTGGTAAGTCACAGAGTTATGTACAAACACAGACATGTCAAATGACCAAGCTCAATAACTACATTGAGGCTTCCAAAAGACTGGGCTGTGATTATTGTTTTATCCTAGACAGAGATATCCTATTATTGTGTTCATTTTTTGATTATCAGTAAAATACCACATCCTTCCATATGTGTACTGCCAACAGTTCTCTCAATAATACCTTTTGTTTAATCATATGTCTTCAAAGTCTGAAGTTCATTGCATATATAACTTCTTAGTCATTATGGAACACAAACAAAACATGATTCTCTAAGTTGTTCTCATTCTCACTGTTTCCTTCCTTCACCTTATCCACCTACTACTGAGATAACCCAGTGCTTGTCATCACTTCTGGTCTGACATTCCTATCTCTGATGATATCCTCTGCATTAGTTATGTATGCTTTGTAACCATATTATCACAAAGTCAGCAGCTTAAAATAAAACACATTTATTATCTCACAGTATCTATGGATTAGAAGTACAGGCTTGGCTTCAGTGTCTCTCAATGCTACTATCAAGACGCTGGCTGGGGCATCAGTCTCAGTGAAGGCTAGACTGAGGAAGGACCCCCTTCCACTGGCTTCTCAACTCACTCCATTCTGGTTTTCAACTCCAGTGTTACACTGAAATGGTCCCTGCTAAACTCACCAATGATTACTATATACAGTTACTATATCCAAGTAACACTTTTCAGTCCTTGGCTTGCTTAACCACTTAGCAACTATAACTTTCTCCACTCTTTTAAAATAATATTCTTTTCCCTTTTTTTCATGTCAAGACATGCTTCAGGATTCATGTTGTTAGCAGCATTCAGTCTCTTGCAGGCTGTTGGACTGAAAGCCTCCATTTCTTGTTGGCTGCTGTCCAGAGAGCATCTTCAGTTGCTTGTCAAATGGCCCATGACATAGGCCAGTGCACAATATGGCAGCTTGCTTCTTCAAAGCTAGCAAGGGAGAGAAGACAGCCTTTACAAGCTTACATAATATAATCAGGTGCACATCATTGTGTATATTCCATCTCCTTTGCTGTATTTAGTTGGTTAGAAGCAAGTCATAGGTTCTCTAAGTTGTTCTCCCCATTCCCACTGTCTCCTTCCTTCACTTCACCTCATCCACTTATTACTGAGATAACCTGGTGCTTTATCATCGCCTCTGGTCTGGGGAGGGAATAGGATCCCACAAAGACCTCAACACCAGGAGGTGGGCAATGTGGGACTAGGCTAATATCTGCCACATCCTCCTACGCTTCAAGGCTTCCTGCTTTACTATTTCTGCCATGTCTGTCTTTCTAACTCATTTGGTTCTCTAGGCCATTGATCTCTCTTCTCTCTACTGATATACCAGTCTCCTCCTGTCCTTGTCCTTCATACATTTGATTTTTTGCATCCATATTTCAATTGCAGTCTTGCTAACACTCTAGCACCCTTGATCCTTTGTCAGCTGCATTTACTTGGATAGCCCCCAACTCTAGATGAGCCCAGATACCCTCCTCTTCTGAATCTAAACTCAGATGGCACTACTGTCACCAGTTAAGGGCTCTGTTTCCTATAAGAAGTCATTTCCTTCACCTGAATCTCATCCCTACTTTAACCTCGAGTTTCAACCTCTTTCTCTTCATGGGATCTTTCTCATCAACATTTAAGTATGTAAATATTTAAACCATTTCTTGACTCTATGCCCCTCTGTGTAGCTATATTCTTATCTTTCTCCTCCATTTCTCAGCCTGACTTGTTGAAAGAGTTCTGTACACTATCACTTTTAACCTACTTTCCGCTGTCTTCTCAACCCACTGCATTCTGATTTTCAGCTCCAGTGCTCCACTGAAATGGTCCCTGCTAATCTCACCAATTATAACTATATCCAGTTACTATAGCCAAATAACACTTTTCAGTCCTTATCTTACTTAACCACTCAGCAGCCTCAACAAAATTTTCCAGTCTTCTTTAAGAGTATTGTTTTCCTTTTTTTTTTTTTTTCACATCAGGACATGCTTCAGGATTCCATTTTTCTTTTGTTTGCTCTCAATCTTCTTAGCTAGATTTTCCTTCTCTATTAAACTTTAAGTGTTGTCATTCCTTCAAATCCTGCCCAGGGTCATTCATTCTCCTCATTTACACTTTCCCCTGTATAGACAATCTCACCTACTTCTGTGTGTCTCTATTTTTATTTATTTATTTATTGAGACGGAGTCTTGCTCTGCCACACAGGCTGGAGTGCAGTGGTGTGATCTTGTCTCATTGCAACCTCCACCTCCCGGGTTCAAGTGATTCTTTTGCCTCAGCCCCCCGAGTAGCTGGGAATACAGGCACGTGCCACCACGCCTAGCTAACTTTTGTATTTTTAATAGAGGCAGAGTTTCGCCACGTGGGCCAGGCTCGTCTTGAACTCCTGACCTCAGGTGATCTGCCCGCCTCAGCCTCCCAAAGTGCTGGGATTACAGGTGTGAGCTACTGCACCCTGCCAACTTCTGTGTGTCTTTAATTTTCATTACTATGTCAAATAATTCTGAATATATACATAGACCAAGTGTCTCATGGAAATCTGAAATCACATATCTGCCATTTTATTATCTCCACTTTAATAATTTCATGAACGTTTCAAAGTTAACACCATGAGATCTAAATTAATAATTTTCATTATGTAGACCTCTACTTTCAATGTTTCATACCTCAATAAAGAACACCATTATTTACTGGCAACTTCCTCAAGCCAGAAAACTGTTGTCCTTGATCATTCTTTTTGCCCACTCCATATGTTTAATTAGTTACCAAATCTTATACTTTCTATTTCTTAACTAATGAATCTCTCTACTCGCTATGTAAATGGATAACATCTTATACTAAGTTTCAATCATTCCTCTTTGGGACTATTGCATTGGCCTCTTAACTTGTCTTTCAGTATACACACTTACTCCTTTCCAATCTATCTTCCACATTTTAACCTAACAGTCTTTAAAATGCAAACCTAATCATTGTCCTCTTCCTTTAAAGACTTTTAGTAGTTTGTCACTGTCTTTATGACAAATCAAATTCCTCAGTATGGCTGACAGGCAGGTAAGATCCATGAGAGCAGAGACCTTGTGTCTTGTACACTGCTGCATCTCCACTGCTTATTTTAGCACAGTATCTGGTAAAAAGTTGGTGCTAATAAACATGGGATGAATTAATAATAACTGTAGGATCCCATATAGTTTGTGCTCTATTTGTATCAATTAGCTTTTGCTATGTAACAAACCATCCAAAAATTTAACAATTTAAAACAGCAATGTATTTGCTTTTAATTCTGTAGGTCAGCTAGGCATTTCTTATCTGGGCCGTCTTGGCAGATCTCTGAGGTTACCTGGCAGCTTTTCTATGGCTGGATAGTCCAAGAAAACATCACTTCTATGTCTGGCTATTGAAGGCTGGGTGGCCTAACTGCACTCAGCTGGAACAGCACGTTTCTGTTCCACGTGATCTCTCATCCTCCAGTAGGCTAGCCCAGGCGTGTTCACTTGTGGTGGTTTCAGGGTTCAAAAAAGCAGACAAGAGTGACTTGTCAAGGCCTTGCTAACATTGTGTCTGTTATTTTCCTATTGACCAATGCAAGTCACATGGTCAAACTGTGTATAGCAGAGGTGTGAAACAATCAGGGGCCTTTACTGGAACAATCTACTATACTCCCTCTGCAGCTTCATCTTGACAAATCTACCCCTACTTTCAAACTAGTCATATAAAAGTTTTATGTCCTTTAATGGGTTATGCAAATTATCTTTTTGTCTGGAATGCTGTCCTTCTCCTCTTCTGGTTTACTTAGGCTCTCCCCTCAAGACAATGTTAAGATATATGTTGAATCGTGTGTAGCAGAGAACAACAATAACAACAAAACCAGTAGTAAACAAGACTATTTTATTTCTCTTTAAGCTGGTATGGCTGCTATGCTCTGAATATCATTAGAGGCCATATTCTTTTTTTTAATACTCTCTATCACCATAGTTTCCTTTACTTGCATTGTCCAGGATGTCCTGTCACCATGATTGTATTCCCGACAGCAGAAAGTGAAGAAAGAAAAGGCAAAATCATGCATGTTTTCTCAAAGGATACAATTCAGAAGTTCCACACGTTTCTACTCATTTTTCATTTGTCAGAAATTGGTTATTTGACTTTATTTAGCTGCAAAGAAAGCAGGGAGTCTTTATTCTGAGTCTCTATGTAACCAGGTAAAATTCTATTCCTGGAATATGGAGAAAACCAATATTGGAGGACAATTGATACTAGTTCTCAACACAATTTCCCCCAGAGAGCCTTTCCTAAAATTCCATTAAAGATTAACCCTCCCTCGTGAGATTCCATAGTACTATACATTTCTTCATAGGACCCACTATCCCTGGTTGTTTTTGGTTCAATAGCAGTTATTCCTGTCAGATCACAGGTAGACCAGAGATAATATTCTTGTTCACACCATTATTTCCTTGGTACCTAGCACTGGGCCTGGTCTATTGTAGGCAGTTGGTGCATATTGGTTGTAGAATAACTGTGACCAGGGCCAAACCAATTATCAATTGGTCCAGGAGAAAGAAAGCCTGGTTGCTTTCATAATTTTTATAATTAATTATTCACATTAATTTTTTGAAATTTAAATGAACAGAGAATAACATTAAAATGTGAATGAAAAGCCAAGATCTGGTAGATAGCAAGTGAGAAGCTGTTGCAAATAACTGGTACACCATCCCTATTAAGTGTAATTAAAAGTGCTTCTTGGAGATGTGACTTTAGTGCGACTGAATAGAGTGGTTTCAACAGCCTGTTTAGCAAACTAAAACAAACCAATACATTATCAAACAAGTTTTATTAGAATATATGAAGTAGAGATAACCTCTAAATTGCAGAGTAA
Source organism: Pongo pygmaeus (assembly GCF_028885625.2). NCBI lineage: Eukaryota > Metazoa > Chordata > Mammalia > Primates > Hominidae > Pongo > Pongo pygmaeus. The sequence continues at coordinate 157,469,794 of NC_072376.2, read as the reverse complement.
ATTTGTACAATCCAGTCCCCACATCTTTTGGATGCAATTTCTTAACATAATAGGTCTTATCCAGGGAAATCAAAAGCAAATTCTTAACATTTTAGACCTTCTCAATAATGTGATTACTGTACTACTATTCAATTATAAATTACTTAACCATTTTTAAATACTTTTGGAAATATTCTTTCTGTTTTTTCCCTTACTGTACAATAAGGGAAACTTATCTGAGGAACCAAGAGGCTTATGAATCCATGTACATATTTTTCCTTTTTGTTATGCCCACAAAGTGGTAACATTATAATGATAAACTTTTAAAAAATATATGAACTGAAAGCATTATTTTGAATCTCCTTATAAAGACTCAGAAAAAAGGAACATTAAATTTCTATTTTCAATATATGTTGTGAAACTGCAGCAGCTTCGTATCCCCTAATACCTTGCTATTCAGTTAGCTCCAGTGTGTTTATGTATAACATCATCTGTCTGGAATACGTCCTCTATAACTCCAAAGAAAAGGATTCCTTTGAAGGGGAACAGATAGATGAAGGGAGTTGGGGGTATATTATAAAATCTTAGATTGTTAACATACTTTTTGACAATCCCTGCGTAATCAAATTGGTTTGAACTTATGTGCTAATGGGCAGTTTCTTCAGTGCCATGTTCGGCAGTTTTATGTTTCTATGTTGGCCTGGAAGCCAACTGATAGATTCCTTCTAATAGACTCCTAGAACAAGGCATTTCTGTGGTTGGTGTTGATGTAGGACTTTTCTTCTTGGTTATTTTGCAAGGTGGGGACCCTGGCTGGCACCACCCTGCCTGAGCCTCACTTGGCCACACTGGTATGCCTCAGCTTGCCTGTGTTATAGCTTGCAGCCATGTTTGGTGATTTCTGAGATCTTGTACTGTGCCCAAGAAGAATTAGGATATGCTGGATATTCAAGGGTGAGGAGGGCAAAGAAGAATTTTTATTGAGCAATGAAAATAGCTTTCAGCAAAGAGGGGACGTGAGTTTGGTCCTCCTACCTGAAGGTGGGAAAATTTTCCCTTGTGGCTCAGCCCGGGGTCTTTTATGGACTCACAAGGGGGAATGCATGCTGATTGGTTTGTGAGTAGGCAAAAAAAGGTTAAAGGGAAGACACCACTCAAAGGTGGGCATGACAGTGTAGAAAACAAATTAGGAAAGGGTAGTTATATATAAAACAGGCGAAGGGTGGGGACCAATCAGAGGAAAGTGCACCAAACAGGAAGACAAGTTCTTAATCCCGTCTGAGGATTTAACTTGTAGCTTGGCTTTCAGGCTTTAAACTGCCTTTGGTTGGGAGGTAGGGATTCACTTGGGACCCGTCCCTATCTGCCTGGGCATTTGGCTGCCTCCTGTTGCTATCAGTGTGATTATAGTTCACTGAGAGAAGTACAAGGCTCCTAACAGGTAGCTTGGGTACGTCTTTTGGCCCTTTTTCCTTTAGTGACTAGAACATTGTTTCTGAGATTAAAAATGCTGTGAATTTCAAATAATCACCCCATTAGAATCTTGAGCATTCCTACTAAGCCAGAGGAATGATTTCTAGGAATTCTGTCTTCTTACCTTTTATTAATATGTTCATAAGGAAATGGTACCACACTGAACATATCTCTTACATTCTCTTTTTTTTGGGTATGGATATTTACACTTAGATAATAATATTTATGAGTAGTAATCTAGAAAAGTGAGGTGAACTTGAAATTTGCACATTATGAAAGGTGCCCTTGGCTGTCATTACTTTCTTAATGGATACCATTTTAGACTTACTGTTTGCATGGATGTCAACGTTCATGTACATAAGAGAAATAAAATGAAGGTGACTTGTCCTTGAAACACATAGCAAAGTGAAGCTCAGCAGCCATTGTCTAACCAAGAACAACATGGGGAAATTTTTGTTTAATTTTTGCTTAATTATTGAATTAATATCCACTGGCATACTCAGATTTTCGTGTCTTGTGTTATCATGCTGATAATACAACAGATTTTAGAGGGCAAAATATAGCATAACATATTCAGAGAAATAGTGCTCATTAATTTCTTAATAATTGTTCCTCATGGAGTTAGGGGAAAATTATGAAAACCAAAAGAATCTAACTTTTAACTTTCAATCATCATCAGTGTTTTATATTGTTACCTGAACCAAGAGAGTCAATGTCAAAATAAATAAAGAGGAAAATCCCAAGGGCAATTTAAGAGTTTCATTTTTTTATTACATTGCATGTAGTAATTTTTAATGAATATCCATTTTAAAAGAAACTTTGAAAAGGAGAAGAGGTTTGCCCAGGTCCCAAGTGGGACAAGTTTACTCTGAATGTGAGAAGCAAATATGATGAGTAAAACCTTTCTATTTTTTCAAATGCTTTGTTATGAAAACCTGCTGCATGTTTTTTTCCCTAAATGAAGTCCTCCTTAATTTAAACCCATGAGCATTTCAAGGAAAATTTAATAAGCAAATGCTTTTCTGGCCAAAAAGAATTCTGTGCTATGCAAACAATGAAGAGAATCATGAAAGAAGATGCTGACAGACTGCTGCGCCAGGTCTTAGTTCCCTTCCCTGGGTAGCTTATCCATGCACGGAACTCCTTGAGAGTCAATGAGAAGAAATTAACATGCTACCCAGAGCAGAGAAAATTGAAATCTGCTGAATTAATATTTTGGATCATAAAAGTCATTCAAAGAGAATTATTTCAATGGGGTTAACCAAAGTTTGGTTATATAATTCTTATATAAACCTTATATCTTCCTTCTGAAAAGAAATTTATTTTTCAGAAAGGAAGAATGGTACTGCTTAATTCCCCCAGAGCACAATGTGAGTAAGCTTATTTTACAAATTATTTTTAATTTTTTTCTGATTATAAAAAATATATTCTCAATGTAGAAAATTTGGAGAAGGCAGAAAACACCAAAGAAAACAAAAATTACAATAATCTCACTCCACTCACCCCCCTGAGGTAAACACTGGTAACATTTTTGTATATTTTAAAAAATCAGTGTTTTGAAGCCAATAAAGTTGGTATCTAGTATTGCTGAAAATGTATTTGAGTGTATTTTGTCTGAATGATGGGTATTATAACTTTTATGTAGCAAGATCAATTTTTTTTTTTTTTTAAGACGGAGTCTGGCTCTGTCGCCCAGGCTGGAGTGCAGCGGCGCGATCTCTGCTCACTGCAAGCTCCGCCTCCTGGGTTCACGCTATTATCCTGCCTCAGCCTCCCGAATAGCTGGGACTATAGGCGCCCACGACCACGCCCGGCTAATTTTTTTTTTTTTTTTTTTTTTTTGTATTTTTACAAAAAAAATAACACGGTTTCGCCGTGTTAGCCAGGATGGCCTCCATCTCCTGACCTCGTGATCCGCCTGCCTTGGCCTCCCAAAGTCCTGGGATTACAGGCATGAGCCACCGTGCCCGGCCAAGATCAATTTTTAAAAAGATACTTTAGCACATATAAAGAGAAGCTGGCATTGTAATTGTGAAAATCTTGGAAAATTAGCCACTCTGTTGACACTTGCTTCCTTTGCTCACGGTATTTTAGTTTCTTCTTTCTTGTAATTGGTCTCAGAATCAGTTCATGAGCCAAAAGAAAAAGTAACCTTGTAATTGTGTAACCTCAATGCTTCTTTAAAACACTTTTTCTTCTATTTTTTTGTGTTTGATTGGCTTATGTTTTTTTTTTTTTAGATTATCTTTATCTGGAGAAGCAAAACAGAGTTACTTGTAGATAAGTTGGGGGAAACAAATGTTTTGAGGAAATTTTATGGTGTCTACAAGTGTACTTAATGTAGGTTCAGCCTCAAATATTTCTGCTAATGTGAGGTGATGTCTTGCATAAATGTTCCAAAATTGTATGTTATCCATTGGTTTCAAACTGTGTAATATATCTGTTCTTGTTGCATTTGCTGAAGAGCTGCTCTGCAATTATAACACTGACACATTTGAAATTTAGTTTTCAGTGATCTACTAATGGAGACAAACGTTTACCTTCACCCTAAGCATTTTTTTTTTCTTTAGAGATTATTCCCTTTCAGAAACAGACATTGTAAGACTTCTTGAAAAGACTGAGGATGCAGGAGATTAGTAGTATCTCTTCGTGAACAATCATTAAAGGCATACAGATGTGGTTGTGAAATAAAATGTCTTGATGTATATGGGTGAATTATGGAATGTCTCTGTTTATATTCCCACTGTACAGCAGTGACCAATGGATGTGATGGTGGGGGTGGGATGGTAGTGCATAACTCCAGCATCTGCTGTTGGAGGAGATAGGATTGACAGATATAAAAGAGACTTAAAAGCAAAAGGTACTTTCTTTTTGGAAAAAAAGGAGTCATGAATAAATTCAGCAGTTGACACTTTTGAGACCTGCCACCTTGAAACTCCCCTTCTTGGGTGTCTGTGGAGTCATGGCATTCCAGTTGGTTTCATCCAAGTAGATTTTTTTCCATAAATCAACAATTCTTTGGTGCCTCTCTTGAGGGGCGGTAACTAATTAATTATGTCTCTACCTCGTGAAAAGTGCTGTTAACATGTTGTTCTTCTGTGTGCAGTTAAGTATGGCAGTAGCAAGAGCAGTAATTTTAAAGGACAAAGACTGAAGATGGAGACCTCCACTTTGTTATTTGCCAACCTATCAAACAGTAGGGGAACAACTGTTTTAGTTGTCAGATTATCCGTGACAATGGGAAAAAGCAAACTCTAAAAATATTTTAAGGAGGTTTATTCTGAGACAATATGAGTGACTGTGGCCCAGGGAAAACACAAACCCAAGAATCCTTGAGTCAGTGGTCCCCAAGCAGTCAGATTGTAACTTGTATACATTTCAGGACAGCAGACTTACAGGAAAAATCACCAGCCAATATGTGAAGATCATACATTGGTTTGGCCCAGAAAGGCAGGATATCTTGAAGCAGGGGTTTACAGATCATAGGTGGGTTCAGAGTTTCCTCAATTTGTGATTGGTTAAAGGAATAAAGCTTTGTCTAAAAACTTGGAATCAGTAGAAAAGAATGTTGAAGTTTAATTTTAACATATGGTAATTAAGATAAGTTGTCCGCTAATCATCATGCGATGCTGTGCCAGAGTCAGGTTGTGAGAGCAAGACAATATACTGGGTCAAAGTGACCTGTGAGGGTGCATAACTCACCTCTTGCCTATCATGGCCTTAGGACTTATAATTTGGTATCTTACTGCCCCAAAGAGTCTGTTCCATCAGTCTTATGTTCTTAATCATATTTTAACAGTAATGCTGATCAGTTGCTGTGACTAAACTGCAAAAGGGAGGGTGTATAACAAGGCACGTCTGACCTTCCATTCCCGTCATGGCTGGGAACTTTTTTTAAGATTTTTTAAGGTTTCTCTGGGATTCCCTTGGCCAAGAGTGGGTCCGTTCAGTGGTTGGGGGCTTAGGATTTTTATTTTTAGTTTACACCTGAAACACTCCACAATTATTAACAGAGAGATATTTTCACTTTAGAAATAGTAGCTAGACCTGGCTAAGATTAACCTTCATTAAAGATGCTACCACTATGAAGGTTTCAAGTGCACAAATGTGGATACATGACTCCTTTTTGTTCTCCATATCTCCACTAAGAGAGAAACAACACATTTATTTATTAATACATATATAAAATACCTTTTTTAAAAGTCAACTTTTATCTTAGATTCAGCGGGTACATGTGCAGGTTTACTACCTGGGTATATTGCATGATGTTGAAGTTTGGGGTATGATTGATCCTGTCACCCAGGTACTGAGCATAGTACCCAATAGGTAGTTTTTCAGTTCTTACCCCCCTCTCTCGCTCCCACCTCTGTTAGTCTCCAGTGTCTATTGTTCCCATCTTTACCATCTTTAAGTCCATGAGTACTCAATGTTTAGTCCCCACTTAAAAGTGAGAACATGCAGTATTTGGTTTTCTGTTCCTGTGTTAATTTGCTTAGGATAATGGCCTCCAGTTGCATCCATGTTTCTGCAAAGGATGTGATTTCATTCTTTTTTATGGCTGTGTAGTATTCTGTGATGTATGTATATCACGTTTTCTTTACCCAGTCCACCATTGATTGGCACTTAGGTTGATTCCATGTGTTTGCTGTTGTGAATAGTGTGGTGATGTACATATGAGTGCGTATGTCTTTTTGGTAGAACAGTTAATTTTCTTTTGGTTGTGTACCCACTAATGGTATTGCTGGGTTGAATATCACTTCATTTTAAATTATTTGAGAATTCTCCAAACTACTTCACACAGTGGCTGAACTAATTTACATTCCCACCAACAATGTATAATTGTCCCCCTTTCTCTGCAGCCTCACCAGCAACTGTTTGTTTTTTGACTTTTTAATAAAAACTATTCTCATGAGTGTGAGTTGGTATCTCATTATGTTTTTGATTTACATTTCTTTGATGATTAGTGATGTGGAGCATTTCTTCATGTTTATTGGCCACATGTACATCTTTTTTTGAGAAGTGTCTGTTCATGTCTTCTGCCTATTTTTTGTGGGGTTTATTCACTTTTTGCGACACATTTATATGAGATGTTGAAGTTTTGGGTTAGGAGAGGGTGAAAAAGAAAATAAAAACAAAATGACAAAACAATAATCCCAAGAATAACATGAAATTGATATGGTAAGCTTACAAAATGTTCTTTGCCCCCTCTGGGGCTGGTTGGCCCTGTCCCATCTGATCTCCTGCCCAGCTACTTTGTTGTGGTCATGTTCTACACCAATAAACAGGAGTCTCCATCATTATTGAAAGAGATGATCTAGACAGTGAGGCCCAGATAAATAAAAGTTCCTTCTCCTGCATGCCCAAAGCCAAAGTTATTGGCTGTTATATGGGGATCTGCCTTTTCTGCAGTTGCTTGACTATAGTAATGCCACACATTAAGGGGGATCACACCAATCCATGTGTATTAGTCTGTTCTCATGCTGATATAAAGAACTGCCTAAGAGTGGAAAATTTATAAAGAAAATAGGTTTACTTGACTCACAGTTCTGCATAACTGGGGAGGCCTCAGGAAACTTACAATCATGACAGAAGGCATCTCTTCACCAGGTGGCAAGAGAGAGAATGAGTGCAAGTAGGGGAAATGCCAGATTCTTATAAAACCATCAGATCTTCAGAGACTCACTCAGTATCATGAGAACAGCATAACGAAAACTGTCCCCATGTTCTGATTACCTCTACCTGGTCCCACCCTTGACGCTTGGGGATTATTACAATTCAAGGTGAGATCTGGGTGGGGACACAGAGCCAAACCATATCACCATGGCCTTACCTGGCATTCAGCATCATAGCTCTAACTAAACATAGTACCATAACTGGACAACCTTGTAAGAGCTAAAATATCAAGGAGGCTGCCTCTTTACTGTGATTGTGAGAAAGTCACATTTGAACGTGCTGAGACATTAAACCCCCATATATATAATAGATTTAACACACGAGTTTCACAGATTGGTTGCCAAGATTAAATGAGACTATGCTAGCAAATAATTCATAACTCATTTATTATCCTAATTTAAATCTCTTTTCCCCTTTTATAAACTCTTTCTTTACTATCAGTTGGTGAACCTAACCAAGGTTTTGCTTCTTAAATTTTTGTGTCTATGGCATCTCTTCGGAACTTGTTTCCTTGAAGATATTTTGTAATCCTCTGCCACCCTCACTCTGTATCACACACAATACACACTTGGTACATTGCTGTCCATTGATTTTCTCTATTCAACTTTGCCATTGCTGTTAGGAAAGGACCTGCGCTTGTAATTTATAACTACTGCAACTTTAACTCTGCAGTGGCATCTGGAGAAATTATAATCAGCTGAAGCAGCTTTTCTTTCCCTCTTGACTGTATGACTCAATTCCATGTTGTCATCGTTCCCATTAGTTGTCACTCCACATGACTCAAAAGGAAAGATGGAAATGAGTCTCACCCAAGACAACATAAAAGTAAAGATAATATAATAAATCAAGATTTATGCTAAAACTACAAAGGAAAAATGGGGATTCCAAGAAACATAGATTAGTTTTTTGGCAATTTATTCCAATTACTTCCTCAACCTCATCACTAATTTTTAATTCCTTCCAGAAGCTATATTCTGAATGAAAGGGTGGAGGTACCAGGATGGTCTTGTTGAGGGCTGGCTGGAGCCTGTTATGATAATATCACTACTATGTGTTCGTCTTCTGGAATATCCTTTGGAAATGATGATGCCATTAGCCAAGAATCTGCTGGTAATGCAAGAATGTCATGTATGGGGTAGGTCATCTTGTTTAAATTAGCAACACCCTGACAAAACTAAATTAATATGTGAACAGAATTATTGCCAAGCATGAATATTTCTGGTTAATTTACACTTAATTCATTTAAAATATGTATTATTGAATTTCTTTATTAAATGAACTAAAAATCATCTGTCAATTTAAACTTGGAAAGAATACTAACACTCATGTGCTGTCTTAATTGTTTTCTTTTCCACAGTGTTCTTTAATGTGCAAGGAGAAAATCCAATCTTGCAGTCACAAGTCACATTTTATTTAATTTCTTTTAATTTTGCTTCCTTGACCTTTTTAATATTTTATCCATCCAATACCAATTGCTGCTTTCCCTTTGATGCTTTCTAAGGATAATGGATCTTTTTTTTTTAAGTATTATCCTGAGTTTGTGATCCCTTGCTTTGTGCTGTCACTTTTCCCGCCATAGTTGTGCTTCTCATAGTGTTTTGGAATGTCCTCTTCTTTTTGTATCCGCTTCTATTAATGAAGAGGAGTGACCATGTTTTATTACTTTCATATACTCAGTGGCTGGCATAATCCCTACCACTTTTCACCTGAAATTTCCTTTACAAGATGGAAGGAAAGGAAATAATGCCAGTTATCTGCAGTGCCTAAATTGAGGCAAGAGGCTTGGGGTATGATTAAGACCCTTCTATGATATGGGTAGACTACAGCTAAGAGTTTGGAAGGAGGAGCTGTGAAAATCCTAACCAGGACTTGAAAAACGTCGTCTTTCTACCTCATGATGTGGCACTTAGAGAGCTTATGGGTAAAAGAGGTGGAAGGAAATAGAATTCCATGGGTTTGGGGTAAGGATGGGAAAATAGCCTTTGACTAATTGTACAGTTTACAATGACTCTAATCCCTCAGAATTCACCCCCTCTACACACCCATCTCCTCCCCTGGGGTACCCACGTTTGGTTGGGCTACAGTTGATTGGGAGAGGCAGGCAAGGGAAACAAAAGGGATCTAACCCAAGTGGACCAATTAAATTCTCTGTTATAGTAGTTTGAATTTTGGATTCAGAGGCAGCAGTGTTAGTCTCTGCAGTGGCTGGGGGTGAGATGATATCATCTAGGAAGCTCTGGGCATATTGAAAAGCTTCTGCATTAGGAAGCTTCTGCATATTGAGAAGCAGAGAAAGCAGGTAGTCATGGAGAGAAACATAATAAGTTTTGAATGAGAGAAGGGAGGTAGACTGAGAGAGCAAACACATTTCGGGATTTTGAAAACTTTCCAGTTCCTTATTTCAGCCCTGTAAGAGGCCTACTATCCTTTTGTTCCACAAGGCATTTATATCATTTCAATAAATTGTCTCTTTTGGATTAAGCTAGCTTAAATTGGTGTCTCCACCAAGAAAAATAGGAAGCATTAAGGGTCCCTACAACTACCGCGGCAGAACTGAAACACTGGAGCCTAATTCTTCTTTACAGTTCTTATTTTCTGTTGGCCCTTTATTCTGCATTCATTTAGCATTCATATAATCACATAATCATGTTATGTGTTTCATAGCATGCTATTTTTGCATTTATGGTTTCTATAACTGTTTTCCAACTGTGTTCTATTGTACTGGTGTTTTCTAGAGCATAGAGTATCTTGTACACAATTCAAGTTCTTGGAGTTGCTTTTAAGCTCCTTAACTGCTCAAGGGGGCTGAAGTCTATTGTCATTATGTTGATGTCTCCTGTTATCTGTAAGAAGCTCATGCTTGTGAGAATGATGGAGCAGAGGTGAATTTGGAATGCCTTCCAAACCTATGTCTTTCCTCAGAAGGACAACAAGTTGGGGACAGTCCTTGGTATGACTGAATCCCAAGTTTTTTTGTCTATCTATTGAATAAAAAGAAGTCATAAATCACTACTTTTCAGTAAGGATAAGTACTGAAAATCAGATCCTAGGAATTAGCACTGAGATGGTTTAAGATTTTTTGTTTTAATTATCTGGAAGAAAAGTAAAGTGAGTGATGAGATTATCAGGTTTGCAGATGACACGAAATTCTTCTAACAAGAAGTGACAAGTTGGAACATTGTAGACTTCAGGTCTGTAAGTTTTCACATGGCAATACAGTTGGTAAAAAATATCTTTCTCAGTTATAAGGCTCTGAGCTCTTACAGCTTAGGAGAGAGATCTAGAAATGTTTTGTGCTGAATGGAATTTGGTAGTCTTCTCTATTGGGGTTCAAATTTGCTTGTTTTTATGTTTGTAGCTAATGGTACATTCTCACTCTCTGCCAGGCAGTGTGCTAAGTGCCTTAAATACATAAGCCCATTTAATTTATGAAACAAGCAGTAAATCAGGTTCTATAATTACCCCCATTTTATCCAGAAAGGTTAGTTAATTCGAGTTCCCATGGCCTCTACATGTCAGGGGATCCAAAGAGGATAATGAATGAAACTGCACTCATCTAGTCATCATTCAATTAATTTGAATGCCCACTGGATAATAGACATAGTCTAGATATTTGCAATATGTCTATGAACAAAAGAGAACAAAAAGATCCCTGTCCTTATGTGGCTTATATTTTAATGAGAGGAGACAGAAAACAAATAATAGTTATATTAACATTAATTAAGTATATGACATATTAGAAGGTGATAATTGCTATAGAAAAAGAAAAAATATACATAGCAAGTAAGGAGGAACAAGAGTTTGGGAGGGAGGGAATGTGAGTAGTTATTCTTAAATAGAAAGGTCAGAGTAGGTTTCCATGAGAAAGTGATGCTAAAGCAGAGATTTGAAGAAATGAGGGGTAATCCATGTAGATATCTGGGTGGAAGAGCATTTTGGGCATAAGCGAAAACACTGCCAAGGCTCTAAGGCAGGAAGGTACCTGGTGTGTTCAAAAAGAAATAAAGATGTGGGAGCTGGGCTGGAAGAAAGTCAGAGAACCAGGGGATGATGGTTACCGATTGTGGAGCCCCCTGCAGGCTAATGCAAGGCTTTTCAGTCATACTTGGAGTGAGATGGAGAGATCACTACAAAAACTGTCAATTGTGCTTTTCTGCTTCAGCCATGTTTGTCTAATATTCTGGCAAAGTAAACACAGAGAGAAGACTAGGATGGAAGAAGCTTGCAACACAGAGCAATGGAAATCCTCCTTCTCATCTTTACCTACTGTGTAGTGGGTGTTTCTACCTTAGAAACATTTCCCCTCCACAGTTTCAATAACCAGAAGCTTATTTGGATTTATAAAATCATTTTGATATGCAATTAGTGTCTTGAGACTATCACTTTTTATGTCTTTTTGAGAATCAGTTCACTTACCTAATAAGATTGGTTTCTTTCCAACACCTAGTTGGGGCCTTGTCTCTTTTTTCTTAAATCTCATCCTTCATTGACAGTGACTGTTATGGGAGTCATATTGCAGTTCACTGTCTCTGAAGGACAATATTCTGTTAGTTCCATAGAAATAACAATGTGCATAATCATGTTAGTATTACTGTATTTCTTTCTAGAAATATCTGAGACTGGGTAATTTATAAAATAATGAGGTTTAATTGGGTCAGGGTTCTGCAGGCTGTACAGGAAGCATGGTGGCTTCTGGTTCTAGGGAGGCCTCGGGAAACTTACAATCATGGCAGAACGCAAAGGAGAAGCAGGCATGTGTTACATGGCTGGAGCAGGAGGAAGTGGGGGGAGGTGATACACACTTTTAAACAACCAGATCTCACAAGAACTCACTTACTATCATGAGAACAGTACCAAGAGAGGGCGCTAAACCATTCATGAAAGACCACCCCTGTGATCTAATCTCCTCCTACTAAGTCCCATCTCCAACATTAGAGATTACAATCTGACATGAGATTTGGGTGGGGACATAGATGCAAACCATGTCAAGGTCATACTAAATATTTCTAAATAATCTCTTCCTAAATAATCAATCTTAAAAATGCTATGTCAACAATGATCTGTTTTAAAATAGCTCTAAATATTAAGGCTATAAGTTTAAAAAGATATATAAGATTCAATATGGCAGACAATAACAAATAAAAAATATAAAAATTAAAAAATAATAAGTTAACAAATAAACAATAAACAATTCTTTGTAGCTACTCAATAAGCAGCTATTGAAATTGCTTGTGTAATTTTGAATACTTTTTTCTGTATTGATTATTGTGCCACTCTTCTCTATGAGTCTCTTGCATTTTTTTCAGGTCTTGTGAACAGAGGCACTTACTATCTTTATTCCAGGGAATCTTGTAAAGGTTGTTTGTAGAATGAACAGCCTTGGAAAATATAGGGTCTCCCTTGGAGCAAAGAGGGGGTTTGTTTACTCTCTAGTAGAATAAAAATGGTATCTTCTTCTGGGGCAAAAGTCAGGGAGACTTAATGCCTATTATAAAATATTTGGGTTCTCTTTTCTCCTGTAACACAACCCATTCTATGTGCAAGTGCCAAGTGACTTGGTGGGAGCTGGGGTTTAGGGAAGCAGAAAAAATGCTGATATTCCAGCTATCACTATAGGTAGGAGTAACAAACCTTCCTTCCTTTTTGATTCAGGAGTGTCAGGCCTCTGCCAGCGACTGTAGCAAGTTAACTTGTAAAATCTCAGTAGGGTAAAATTTTAGGCCCTTCATACTTCTTTACATTAATTTTCTATGAAAACAACAACAACAATGACAACATAAGCCTCACTTCATTTCAGAAATATGTTGAAATAAAACACATGTATTTTATTTATTGTATCCTTAAAAGAAGGTCAAAATTTCTACCAATTAGTGTAGGCAGTTCATTTTCCAGTCAAGTGCTGCCTTATACCATAAGTATTCATTGCCACTCTTGGTTCCAATGATGAAGCTAAGTTAATTGAAGAAGAATGTATTTATTCGTATGTCTAGGAAATATGTTTAGGAAGGATATTGGGATAGCTCCTGTAGGAACCAGGGTTAAAGGACTAGAACTGCATGTTCAGCATGCCAGAATCCTCTGCTTCACTCTGGTTCTCCTTCTGTGTTGATATAATGCTCTCCTCCTTTCCATGGCAGAGGAATATTTTCAGTGGCATCCTTAGCTCAGAGAGATGCAATGTGAAAAAGTCCTCGCCTGCCATTGACGGCAGGAGAAGGGCCTTGAGCCAAGGCATGTGGGTGGTCTACTGAAGAGAGAAACGGAAAGGGAATGGATTCTCATCTAGAGAGTCCAGAAGAGAATGCCGCCTTGCTAACACTGTGCTTTTAACTTGGTGATCTCCAGTAACCTACGGAATGGTAAGATAATAAACTTGGTATTGTTTTAAGCCACTAAGTTTATGCTAATTTTTAATTGCAGTAATAAACTAATATATCACCGAACTCTAAGTCAGTGATATCATGTTGGTATCTTGAGACTGGCCATGGTGGGAGCTTTTATGTTGCTGAAATTGAAAAATGCTACAAAACAGAGATCTAGTTTTTCAGAGAGCCGGTTCAACACTTTTTAGCATACCACTGGAAATAATTCCTCTTCACCAAGGTTCCCCAAGCAAAGTTGAGTTGAGTTTAATCACATTAGGAAATCGGCCTATAATTTGGGAGGAAAATCACTGTTCATTAATACAGCAATTTATGATAGTGGTGAGGGTAGCATCTTGTAGGTTGGGAGAGGGAAATGAGTAGAAGGAGAGTGGTTATGGGTCAGAAAAGGGATACTAAAATTTTACTTTGTTTTACTCTCCCCAAATGAGCACAATTTAAATGATCTAAACACAGTCTTATGAACTCTTCAATAGCTTATACTAACTGGGAGCAAAATATTCTTGGAAATACCAAGATACTGTGGAACTGACCAGTAAATTTCCCAATAAGATGCTCTGGTCATGTTATGTATTTAATGTTTGGATTTCTTTAAAAATATTCCCACCAAATTGTTTCCCATCCTTTACTTAATCACCCTTAGTGAGTGGAAATTAAATTTGTTTTGGAGCCATCCACTTCACATTTGGACAGCTGTCATTACAGGACAGTTTTGTCTTATACTGAGCTTTACTCTGTTTCACTTTAACTTCAGCAATATTCTAAAACTCAGTCCTCTTATTTCTAACCAATCTAAATCCAATCCTTATCCAATCCTTAGTCATGATATAGTAGAATAGAAACTTCACCTGTTCAATATATCATACTTCAAATAATAAAGACTCAGTTTCAATGAGCTTTTCTTAGAATGCTCCACCACACTATCAACTTAACAAGGAAGCTCTAAGACAGTGGTGAATTGTGTGGACTCTGGAGCCAGATGACCTGAGTTCAGATTTCAGTTTATCGTTTACTATGTATGTAACCTTGGGCAAGTTACTCACCTTCCCATTCTTCGATTTCCCCTTTGGGGGAATGGTGATAACAATAGCACCTCCCTAATAAGGTTATAGGAGGATTTCATAAGCTAATGTAGGGGAGAAAGAGCAATATCTTTCCCTCACCCATTGCAAGGTCTATGGCTGATATACCTATAACAAAACACAGAGTAGAAAGAGAAAAGCATAATAAATTTATTCAACAAAAGTTTCACATGACGCAAGAGGCTTCAGAAGTGAAAATCCAAAACCCCAAGGAAAACTGCATTTTTATGCTTCAGTTTGATGAAAAATGGACAGTGATGTGGAAGTATGGTTGGACAAAAAGGGTATGATTTAATAGTAATGAACTGGTGGGGGAAACCCAGCAAGGCTTGTCTGTTTAGATTCCTCTTGGCCTCCAGGGATAGGGAAGGACCCTTCTGGAATGAGGGTCTTATGACCTACTTTTGGGTGAGATAGATTAGAGAATTCTCACACAGAAACACTGGGGAAGGTCTGAGTGACCTCATTTCTAAAGCCTTCCCAATCTCCTTTGTGGTAGTGTTTTCTAAGCCCTGACACTAATACCTGAAAAACCTTTAAAACAGCACCTGTCACATAGTAGTCATTCAATAAATGCTAGTTGTTAAAGAACAGTCCACTACAGTTGCTAAATATTTTCTACATGTGCACTTTGCCACATTTCTATCAACCATAAACTTAGGAGTTTTGGCTCTTGGACCTTACAGTATAACTTCATATGTATCCCACATAGTTTTTTGTCTTAATTGACTTAGCCCATGTTTGAACCTGTGGAAATCACCTACCCTGTATTTGGACCCTCAGTGTTCTCTTTCCATGTGGTAAATCATCGGTTAACATAGCCATCTCAGTGAAATCAAATTAAATGTGTATAATCTTTTAAAGCATACCTGGAAGTTACTTTTCTTTTTCAAATCATAGTTATAAAGTTTTTGTTTTGTTTTGTTTTGTGAAAAGGTGGCTGAGTCTGAAAAGATGGTGGTGGTGGGGACTGAATTTCTTTGAATAATAGAGTTAAAACAATCGGAAGTCAGAACGGCACCACAGGAAGGAAGGACTGAGGAACAAAAATGGGAGGAATGCTAAGAGGCTGGTGCATGGAGTGGTGAAAAGGGTGTAGGGAGGCTGAAGGACCTTGAAGAATAGAATGATTGAGAGGGAAGTCATAAACAAAGATGGTGGCTGGCAGATAGTAACATTAACATGAATTTATGAGTACCCACAGAACAATGAAGCTTAAAGGTGACAGACCAGATGTATATATATACACATAAATACATATACCCAATGCATACATACACACACATATACAGGGGTGTGTGTGTGTGTGTGTGTGTGTGTGTGTGTGTATTTAAACTTTTGTTTTAGGTTTGGGGGTACATAATAATAATAATAATGATATTAAAAATTTTAAAAATGCACAAACGTGCAGGTTTGTTACATGAGTAAATTGTGTGTCACTGGGGTTTGATGTACAAATTATTTTGTCACCCAGGTAGTGAGCATGGTACCCGATAGGTAATTTTCCATCCTTGCCCCCTTCTCATCCTCCCCTGGAGTCTATTGTTCCCATCTTTGAGTCCACACACATGTATGTATACATATGTATCCTATGAAGTAGCCAGCTGATGAGTGCATCTTTGTCCAACTTTTGACACTTTAGTGAGTGATTGGGATTGGTTTGGGCACTCAAGAGTTTCAGTCATATGACCTACTGGCTTTGCACTCACATGAGAGAAGAAAAAAACAATTAAGTTTCATCCCACTCATTTTGTTGTATGAGAAAATTCAAAGTGAACTAGAAAAAGATAGGTACATAAGACAAGAAATCAAGGGACTTTGCCACAATTTTAAGTGACCTATGATACTTTCATAGCCAATATACACTGAATGTCAACTAGGTGCCAGGTGCTATTCTAAGCTCTTTGGTTACAATAATGAACAAATAAAAGTCTGATTTCTTAAAAAGCTTATATTCTAATAGGAGAGAGAGAGAAAAAAATCAATAAGCATAATAAATTATATGCTTAGAAAGACAATAGAGCCATGGAAAAGAGAAAATTGAGAAGAGGGTAAAGAGAAATGAGAGTGCTGATAGTGGAAGTGGTTTGGTGGCAATATGAAATAGGGAGGTTTGTGTAGGCTTCACTGAGAAGAAGACATTTGTGCAGTAACTTGAAGGGGATGAGTGAATCAGTACTTTTGATATCTGTCAGAAGAATGCTCCAGGAGAAGGGATCACCTGATCAAACACCCTAAGGTGTTTATTCCTAAAGGAATAAAAGAAAGATGCCATTTATCCTCTGAATTCTAGCAGTGGTTTTCAACTGGATTCCAACCTGGGGGTTCCTTGGAGGTACATCAGGATTATTGTTGTAGGTGATACTAGGACCAGTGGGATAAGCTCTGGTGTTCTTCGCCTCTGCTAAAACCAAAAAAGCTTAGTTTTTATTTACTTTGTATATTAGGCTTCTGTGTGTGATACAACTTAAAGGGAGAGTTTCATTTGCCAAAAAAAAAAAAGTTTGCAAACCACCATACTAAATGTTTTGTCCCAGCTGTAATATTCTAGTTTTCTTTAGAGAAAGCATGTCTGATTCTACATATAGTGGGAATTATGATATACTGGAACAACCATGTAATATTATCTTACTCTGTTATTAGTGATTCAGCATGGTCCTGAAATGTGAAAGACTTGTCAAGAGAAAGTCTATTCTAGAAGCATACAGAGCTTTGCTTAAAATCAGTTATTAGGGCTCTACATAAGTGTAAACGCTGTATAATGTTTTCAAGGGGATCAAAATATTTGGATGAGAAATTCTGGGGTACGTTTTATTAAGATAATACCACTTGAAGAATATTAAAAATATTTAAAGTGGTGTTTATGGAAACATTTTAAATATTTTGGGTTAAAAGAGAAATTTCAAAAAACTCAGTTTTATGGAAGTACAACTTACATTTAGTAAAATGCACTCATTTAAAGCATTTGAAGTCCAATAAGTTTTTGCAAATGTATACATCTATGCAAGTATTATTAAAGATATAGAATATTTTCATCATCTCAAAAAGTTTCTTTTCCCTCTTTTTCATATTCTAAATTACTGCAAGATTATTAAATATAAAATAATTTAAAAATTTTATTACAGCATAAAAAAATAGATTGTTGGGAATTTCTTATTGTGAGAAATTTGAATCATTAGCATGCGTTTTCAAGGTTGCTGTTAAACTTACAGGAAATCTTTCAAGAAATAAATTAATGACTTTTTTCCTGAGGCATTTTTATTCTGTTTAATTGTGGAAAAGGAGTTGAGATAAAAATTTTTAGAGGATTTTTTCAGAGAAGTATGTTTTATGAATTGTAAAATTCTTCCCAAAAGTTCTGAAGAACAGTGCCTATCAAGTAGTTGATACCTTTTTAATATTTAAAATTCTTTTCATGCCTGTAATCCCAGCACTTTGGGAGGCTGAGGAGGGCAGATCACAAGGTCAGGAGATCGAGACCATCCTGGCTAACATGGTGAAACCCCGTCTCTACTAAAAAAATACAAAAAATTAGCTGGGCATGGTGGCAGGTGCCTGTAGTCCCAGCTACTCGGGAGGCTGAGGCAAGAGAATGGCGTGAACCCTGGAGGCGGAGCTTGCAGTGAGCCGAGATGACACCACTGCACTCCAGCCTGGGCGACAGAGCGAAACTCTGTCTCAAAAAATAAATAAATAATAATAATAATGATAGTAAAAATTTTAAAAAAAATAAAAAAATAAAAAAAATTTAAAAATTTAAATTTCAACTTTTATTTTAGATACAGGAAGTACATGTGCAGATTTGTTATATGGGTATATTGCACCCAGGTAGTGAGCATAGGACTCAGTGGGTAGTTTTTCATGTCAACTCCTTCCTCCATCTAATAGTCTCCAGTGTCTACTGTTGCCATTTTATGTTCATGAGTAGCCAATCTTTAGCTCCCACTTATGAGAAAGAACATGTGGTATTTGGTTTTCTGTTCCTGTGTTTATTTGCTTAGGATACTGTTCCTGCATTGCTTAGGATAATGGCCTCCAGCTCCATCCATGTTGCTTCAAAGGACATGACTGCATTCTTTTTATGGCTATGTAGTATTCCATGGTAGCATTGGGGTTGATTTGTTCTTATTTGACGGTTTTATTCCCATCAAACTACTATTGACATTCTTCACAGAATTATAAAAAACTATTTTAAATTTCATATGGAATCAGAGAAGACCCCATATAGCCAAGACAATCCTAAATAAAGAGAACAAAGCTGGGGGCATCATGCTACCTGACTTCAAGCTATACTACAAGGCTACAGTAACCAAAACAGCATGGTACTGGTACCAAAACAGACAAATAGACCAATGGAGCAGAACAGAGACCTCAGAAATGACACCACGTATCTACAACCATCTGATTTTCAACAAACCTGCCAAAAACAAGCAATGGGAAAAGGATGTCCTATTCAGTAAGTGGTGCTGGGAAAACTGGCTAGCCATATGCAGAAAATCTTAGTTTTCTACCTTAATAATCAGTCTAATGCTGTCAGTAGGGTGTTGAAGTCTCTCACTATTATGTGTGGTTGCCTAAGTCTTTTCGTAGGCCACAAATAACGTATTTTATGAATCTGTGTGCTCTGATGTTGGGTGTGTATATATTTAAGATAGTTAAGTTTTTTTGTTGGATTGTACCCTGTATCATTATGTAATGTTGTATTAGTCCATTTTCACACTGCTATAAAGAACTACCTAAGACTGGATAATTTATGAAGAAAAGAGGCTTAATGGACTCACAATTCAATTCACCAGGCTTAGCAGGAAGCATGACTGGGTGGCCTCAGGAACCTTACAATCATAGCAGAAGGCAAAGGGGAAGCAAGGACCTTCTTCACATGTTGACAGGAGAGACAGAGAGAGAAAACAAAGGGGGAAGAGGTGACACACAAGCAGGCGCCTCCTCCAATTCAACATGCAATTTGGGCAGAGACACAAATATATACAAGAATAGTGACTCCTTTTCTCCTTTTGTTTCTGTTTGCATGGTAGATTGTTCTTCATTCCTTTACTTTGATTCTGTGAATGCGTTTAAACAGGTTGAATCTTGCCTTTTTATTTAGCTTTCCACTCCATGTCTTCCAAGTGGGGGTGCTTAGTCCATTTACATTTAAGGTTAATATTGATATGTGTGATTTTGATCCTGTCATCATGTTTTTAGCTGGTTGTTATATAGACTTGATTGTGTGATTGTGTAGTTACTTTATAGTGCCTGTGGGCTATATGCTTACGTGTGTTTGTGTGGTAGCAAGTGTTATTCTTTTTTTTTTTTTTTTTTTTGACGGAGTTTCACTCTTGTTGCCCAGGCGGGAGTGCAACGGCGCAATCTGGGCTCATTGCAACCTCTGCCTCCTGGGTTCAAGCAATTCTCCTGCCTCAGCCTCCCAAGTAGCTGGGATTACAGCCATGTGCCACCACGCCCGGCTAATTTTGTACTTTTAGTAGAGGCAGGGTTTCTCCATGTTGGTCAGGCTGGACTTGAACTCCTGACCTCAGGTGATCCCCCTGCCTTGGCCTCTCAAAGTGCTGGGATTACAGGTGTGAGCCACTGCGCCTGGCCAGTAGCAGGTGTTATTCTTTTGATTCCATGTTTAGCACTCCTTCAAGAACCTCATGGAAGGCTGATCTAGTTGAAACAAATTCCTTCAATATTAGCCTGTCTGAGGATTTTATTTCTGCTTCACTTACGAAGCTTATTTTGGCAGGATATGAAATTCTTGGCTGGAATTTCTTTTCTTTATAGATGCTGAAAATAGGCCCCCAATATCTTCTGTCTTGTAAGATTTCTGCTGAGAGGTCTGCCTGATGAAGCTCCCTCTGTATGTGACTTGATTCCTCTCTAGCGGCCTTTAAGATTTTTTTCTTTTTGTTGACCTTGGTGAATCTGGTGACTATGTGCCTTGGGGATGATTGTTTTATATAGTATCTATCTGAGGTTCTCTGTATTTCTTGGATTCGTATGCCAACCTTTTGAGATTGGCTTTTTTTCTGCTGAGCACAATTCCCACGAAATCTATCCAAGTTGTTGCATGCATCAGTAGTTCATTCTTTATTATTAAAGTCATTCCTCAGAATATATCAACGAGTGGTTCCAGGAGCTCCCCTCCAGACTCCCCGTACACAATCTGTAAATGCTCAAGTATCTTATATAAAATGGCACAGTATTTGCATATAACCTATGCATATCCTCCCATAGACTTTAAATCATCTATAGATTACTTATAATACCTAATACAATGTAAATGCTGTGTAAATAGTTGTTATACTATATTTTTATTGGTATTATTTTATTGTTATTTCTCTTTGCTGTTATTTTATTGTTATTGTGGTTTTTTAAATTTTTTTTTCTGAATATTTTCTATTGGAAGTTGGTAGAATCTGAGGATGCAGAACCTGTGGATATGGAGGGCCTACTCTAATGAGTCATATTTCATTGTATGGATGTATCACAAGTCTATGTATATATACATATATTTTTAGAGATGGGGTGTCACTCTGTTGCCCAGGTTGGAGTACAGTGGTGTAATCATAGTGCCTTGAAATCTTGGGCTTAAGAGAGTCTCCTGCCTCAGCCTCTCCAGTAGCTGGGACTACAGGCGTAGGCCACCATACCTAGCTAATTTATTTTTTATTTTTTGTACGGATGAAGTCTGGCCATCTTGGTCAGGCTGGTCTCAAACTCCTGGGCTCAAGCAATCCTCCTGCCTAGGCCTCCCAAAGTGCTGGCATTACAAGCATGAGCAACTGCACCCAACCTGTGTATTTTTAATTTATGTAAATATTTATAAATATTTGGCTATATACACAATTATGTTATGTACTGTTTTTCCTTCAACACTATATTTTAAGACCCATCCATGTTGCTGTGTGTACTTTCAATCCTTTCATTTTTAGCCTCCATGGAATATTTTATGGTAGTATCTCTCATTTTTTATTTATGCATTCCCTCAGAAATGGATACTTAGACTGTTTCCAATCCTTTATTATCAAATAACACTGAAGTGAATAATATTGTTCATTCCACTTTTATGTATAAAAATGTCTGTGGAATATTCTTTTTTTTTTTTTTTTTGAGATGGAGTCTCGCTCTATCACCCAGACTGCAGTGCAGTGTCCCCATCTCGGCTCACTGCAACCTGCGCCTCCTGGGTTCAAGAGATTCTCCTGCCTCAGCCTCCTAAGCAGCTGGGACTCCAGGCACGCACCACCATACCTGGCTAATTTTCTTGTACTTTTAGTAGAGATGGGGTTTCACCGTGTTGGCCAGGCTGGTCTCGAGCTCCTGACCTCAGGTGATCTACCCACTTTGACCTCCCGAAGTGTTGGAAAACTGACCTCCCAAAGCCACTTTGGTGGCTCCCAAAGTGAGCCACCACACCCAGCCTTGTCTTTGGAATATTGATACCCAACAATGAGATTGCTGGGTCATAGAGAAGTGTATACCCAATTTGAGTAAACACTGATAGTTCGTATACACTGTTCTACCCTCCTTTCAGCAGCACACAAGCGTTCCCATGTCTCTGACATCATGAGCTATGATGATGTTTTCTGATTTTTCAAATACAGTAGGTGTAATGTGATATCTCATCATTTTTGAGTTTCTGTAATTTCTTAATGACTCTATTTCTAATGTGATTGTCTTTTGTTTATCTCTTCTGAGGATCTTATTTTGCCCATTTAAAAAAATTATGGTCTGTTTTTGTTGTTATTGTTTGATTTGTAAGACTTCCTAATATATTTCAGATATTAATCACTTATAAATTTTAGAAATTTTAAATAATTTCTCCAGCCTTCATCAGTTTGTCAACGTTTTCCATGGTGTTCTTCATGTAATGGAAATCCTTAATATTGATATAATCAAAGTAATCAAAGTTTGGCTTTCTGCTTTGCACTTGGAGTTTTATTTAAGAAGTACTTCTCCACCACTAGTTTGAAATATGTAGTACAGTGTTTTACTCTATTTCCTTAATCAATGACAATTCTATCGTTCCATTTTCTTAGACCAAAAATCCAGATCATGCTGGACTCACCCCTTTTTCACACCCCTCGCTCAATGTATCAGGAAATCTGACGGCTTTGGTTTCAAAATGTATCTATAATCTAACTACCTTGTTCCATCTCCTCTACTGCTACCACCCAACCCACCATCCCATCATCTCTCATTTGGATTATTGCAATTACCTTTGCCCCCTTGCTGTCTTTTGCAACTCAGCAGCCAGGGATTCTTTAAAAGTATAGATCAAATGATGTCATTCCTCTGCTTAAAACTTCCAGTGAATTCCCACGTCAAGCCCCAAACTTGCTCAGCTCTAGTCGCACTGGTGTCTTTCCCATTCCTAGAACATGACAGGCACAGCTTCCCTTAGGGCCTTTGCCCTCTTTCCGTAATACTCTTCCTTCAAATACCTGCATGGCCAACTCCATATAGTCACAATCTTAAGCATCTAAAGTTTCTTCATTATAATGTTTGCTTTGTGTAATGTTTACCAAGTTAAGGAAGTTCTCCTTTATTGCTAATTTTGTAACATGAAAGAAAAACACGAAACCATAAGGGATGTTGAAATGTATCAGCTTGCCAGCCATCAGAATCCTAACACTTACTACTTTGTTCAGGATAGATGGTGGCAGGTAGGAGGAGGATGCTTGTCAAGGACCGGAGCCCCCAGAACTGTCCTGATCTTTTCACTGAACATTATGTCATTAGTTTCCCCCAGCTCTTGTAATAGTCCGTAAAAGTATGATTTTTAGCACTTAATTATGCAAAGTATCAAACAAAAGCTAGAATATATACCCATATCCTGTATTTTATAATTCTAAACATTTTTCTGTATTAAGCATGTTAATGACTTTATAATACAATTTAGAGCATTTTTATAAATGTGCCTCAAAATCTTACCTTTGTAATATTGAAAAAGTACAAATAATGGATCACAATTATTATAACAAAAATGGTGTCTCAAAATTAAGAATTACATGTGTGTTTTAGGACAAAAAACTAGTGTATACCTAATTTTTAAGGTATTCTTAGGAGGAGAGTGAGAACTGGACCTTCAGAAAGCTTTACCCTGAAAAATAATTGCTGTCAATTTTTGACAATTCAATTTAGTGAAAAACATTCCTCCATGAAGGTCATTTATCTACACTAAATTTTCAAATTCAATGTAAACATACAGTATTTCAGGAAGCTTTGGTAGCTGTGTCAAGCTAGATCTAGGCAGACAGGTTCCTTTTTAAAGATTTTTATGGTCAAAATAATAAATGTCCTGAAAAATAAATTTATTTTTGAAAATTTTAAAGTGGACAAATCCATGAATTTTCTGAATTTTCATAGGCTTCATGTTTCAGCTCTATGGGTAAAAAAGGAAAGCCATAAAACCTATAATGAAGAAAGGTCATGGGCAAGTTCATTTGAAGATTTCAGGCATAATAAAACTGCAAATTCTGCCATTTTCATGATGTTTTGCAATTTTCTGGTTTGAGTATTGAGTGCCTGTGAACCATCCACAGGATAACCTTTTGCCTCCACCTGTGCACATGAAATATTTAAGCAAATGTCGCTTCTCCATAGGACAAATCTGTGTGTGTGTGTCTATGAAAGATTATCTTCAAAAGTACTTTTAAGAGCATTTCCTTATTTAAGAAAGACAACTTTACAATTGTAAGATGGATCTTCTTATAATCAATGCCCATTCCCTTTTATAGAACAGCAGAAGACTAAAGAGATTGAGAAAGTCACATTGCTTAGACTAATTCTAACTGTGTTCCCCTTAAATTAGTCTGACCATTTTATCTTGTCTTCAAACACTCTTCTGGTGGGGCAAGAACGTAGTGGTTGGGAGTGGGGAGAGTTTAGAAATTAGAAAAATATTTTAAGATAAAAGCGTGTGAAAAATAGAAAATAAGACCAACTCCCTTTTACCAGTAGGAACCAGAATGAAGCCACAGATAAAGAACAAAAGGTTTGATTCCCTTGCAAGCATTGTTGATCAGGAGATAGAATTTCCCCATACATCTCTAGGAAGCATGTTAGGTATGCATACATTTAACTTACATTTCAATGTCATTCCTTCCTTCCCCACCCCAAATACTTTCAGCCCAGGCCACCCTCCAGGCCCCCAACTTCTCCTTTCTCCCCCTACCCCTAGGGGGTATTGAAGAGTATAGTAATGCAGTGTAGACACGATGGAAAGGCCATTGCTCTGTGAGCCCCAACACTTGGACTCTGACACCGGCTCGGCTCTGAGCTCATTCTAGTATAAAGTTGAGGTCCCTTCATTTCTCTGAGTCCTGTTTTTATAACATGTCAAGTAAGAACCAGATAGTGTCCATGGTCCCTTTTAGTTCAGGGGCTTCCCACTCTTCAATTAAATCTGACCACTGGTAGGATATGGCACTGGTTCTTTCACCTGTACAACATCCCTCCACACATGCTGTCAGGCCTTGCAGTCACCAGCAACTCCTTCCTGAGCATATCATCCCTGCATCAATTCCAGCTGGCAGCAGAGAAGAAAGATACACCCTGAAGTGAGAATCACAGGGAGGGATTTTTAAAAGTTCCCCAAGAATTCTGAGAGTCAGGGGAAGACACATGACCAGGCTTCAACCCTTCTATTTCTCTACTAACTGGGTGACTTAGGGAACACATTCGATCTCTTTGAGTCTTCGTTTTCCCAACTGTAAAATGGAATAATCACCTTTCTCTTCCTCACAAATACATTATGAGGCATAATTCATGCTTGTAAGCTTTGAGGTTTTGACTGGAGACATTATAGAAGTGTAACCTATTATTATAACTAATTACAGAGCATTTGTGTGTAAAAGACACTCAAATGACAATAACTTTACCTAAAAACAGAGAAAGAGGGGTGTAGAGATGGGTAGAACAAAGATGGATAAGAAAGGAGAAATAAATGGAAAAAGAAAACGCAAGTGTAACAGAATGGAGTAAGACAAAAGGAAAACAACTTTTAAAAGTCAAGTATAAGAAAAGAAAATAGGCATATTGGAGAATAACTAAAAAGAAAAGTTATCCAGAATTTATGAGGAATTTATAATAGCTACAATAGCTATTATAAACAAGAATACAAATAATGGTGGAAATGAGCTATTTGCAGCTGTACCACAGCTATTAGCATGTGTGGTAGGCAGAATTCTAAGATGGCCCCATGATGTCTACCTTCTAGTGATGTTCCTATGATTATGTTATTTTACATGGCAAAAGGATTTTGGAGATGTTATTAAGGTTATTGATCAGTTGATGTTAAAATAAAGATATTATCTGAGTAGGGCTTACCTAATTACATGATTTCTTTAAAAACAAAGGGTTTTCTTGGCTGGTTTTAAAAACAGGGGTCCTAAAAATGCTCTCGAGCTGGCCTGGAAGCAAGCAAACATCATATTGTGACCTGCCTATGGGGCCACATGGAAAAGGCCTGAGAATGGCCTCTAGGAGGTGGCCAGTGGCTATCAAGGAAAGGGACACTTCAGTCCTAGGACTGCAAGGGACTGAATTCTGCTAACAACAAATAGGAGGTTCGAAGTGGATTTTCCCTAGAACTGCCAAACTCAGCCAGCTGACAACTTAATTTCAGCCTTATGACATCCTAATTAGGAAACCCGTCATGCCACACAGGACTCTGGCTTACAGGACTGCGACCCAATAAATGGGTGTGGTTTTAAGCTACTAAACTTGTGGTAATTCGTTACTCAGCAATGAAAAGCCAATACAGCATGCATGGTAATACAAAATAGAAATAGCTACATTCTAATATAGCTCAATCTGCAAATACTCTTTCATTGATTAGCTTCTGGGCCTAGAGCTACATTAATATTTAGGAACTGCAGTAGTAAAATTGTGGGTTTCTTAACAATGACCACGATAGCCAAGGAGAACAAGGAAAAATGAAATCATAGCAAAAACCCAACTGTGATCTTACTTAGAGCAGCTTTAAATATATAAACCAGGTGTGTGTTTGCAAATTAAGCCATGTTTTGGGGAAGTATTTTTTTTCTTTTTTGAGACATGGTCTCACTCTGTCACCCAGGCTGGAGCAGAGTGGTGCGAACATGGTTCACTGCAGCCTCAGCCTCTCCAGGTTCAACCGATCCTCCCAACACAGCTTCCAGGGAAGCTGGGACTACAGGCCTGTGCCACCACACTTGGCTAATTTTTTGTATTTTTAATACGGACAGGGTTTTGCCATGTTGCACAGGCTGGTCTTGAACTCCTGGCCTCAAGTGACCCACCTACCTTGGCCTCCCAAAGTGCTGGGACTACATGCCTGAGCCATCATGCCTGGCCTTGGGGGAGTATTAAAAAGGGCTTTCCAGGCCAACTGTTTTGAAAGGAAGGAGATATGTTTGCATATTATATGAGCTTCACCTACTTATTTTTGTGAATCTCAATTTTCTTAGTTAGGTTTCTCCCCAGCAAACTCCTTTTGTAGTCAAAACTTTTATTGACAAGTAGCAAAATGGACTTATTTAAATTATATTTTCTCTTACATTTTATTATGTTTTCTAACAGAGCAGTGCCAAACAATGATGGGGCCAAGGAAAGGAAATTAAAGACAGATATGGAAAGGCAGAAAAACATAACTAATTAGTGTGTTTCCTTCCCTGAAGCATCTTTGAGACAGGGAAGTCTCTGGCACTGATCTTTCTTTCCTGTTTTGCAGTCTCATTTTGTTCTAAATATCAAGGTTCTCATCAAGGACAGTTATAAGAAGTTAGTAATAAAGTCTTGCCTTTCCTTCAACAAACAACTAAGAACTCCCCTTGATGTCCGTTCTAATCTGAATAATGCCACCATCCATTCAGCATCCAAGACCTCAAAGCTCTGAGTCATCCTCCATCCCTCCTCTCCTTAATCCCTCAGATCCTACAATCAGTTGCCAAAGGCCTACAAAATTCATTTATTTTCCCTAGCCCCACTGCTGCTAATTCAAGTCCTTGCTATGATTTTCCAGATTGTTGCCACAGCTTTTCCCATCATTCAATTGTCTGATTTCCCATCATAATCCATTTTACAAATCAATGACAGAATATTCCTGTTAAAATCTGGTTCTAATATTGACCTCGTTTCCACTCAAAGATTTTCAGATATCTCCTTTGGCCTGCGGAATGAACACTTACTTAAGGTGTTAAGTTCTCCACAATACTGACCCCATTATTTCCTGTTTTCCTGTATTTCCTAGCCTTATTTTTCCGTGCTTTCTGTACATGTATCCTATTCTTCTTCTTCTTCTTCTTTTTTTTTTTTTTTTTGAGGCAGCACTTTGCTCCATCGCCCAGGCAGGAGTGTAGTGGTGCAATCTCAGCTCAGGACAACCTGTGCCTCCCAGGTTCAAGTGATCCTCCCACCTCAGCCTCCCAAGTAGCTGGAACTACAGGTACACACCACCACACCAGCTAATTTTGTTTATTTATTAATTTTTTTGGTAGAGATGGTGTTTTGCCATATTTCCCAGGCTTGTCTTAAACTCCTGGGCTCAAACAGTCCTCCCACTTCAGCCTCCCAAAGTGCTGGGATTACAGGCATGAGCCACTATGCCCAGCCATGTATACAATTCTTTAGCTGAGTTAAACTTAGATTCCTGTGTCTCTCAAAATATGAATTCTGGAATCAAATACAATTGCAATTAGATCCTGATTCCATCAGTTACTAGCTATGTGAACTTGGACAATCTCCTAAATCTCTGTCAGCCTCAGTTTTGTCATCTGCAAAATGAGGGTAATAGTATGTCTCACAAAACCATAGTGAGAATTAAGTATGATGGTGTATGTTCATTTCTGGGCAGAAGGCCTGGCACATAAATGGTGAATAAATGATACATTTTATTATTATTATTCCTCTTCTCCCTTTCCCTCCTCTTCTTTCCATGTCTTCTGCTCTTACTTGTGGTCATCTTAGTATCGTGCCTGGCAATTTCTGTCTCCTTGCTTTTGTTTGTAATGTTCTCTCCGCTGGAATGTCCAAAACTCCATTTCTGCTTATTTCACTGTATACTCTCCATTGTGATGTCTCCCCTAAATCCCTTCCACTGCAAAGGAGAGGCAGTCTAGTCCAATTTTGGTAACTGCCTTTCCTTTGCAGATTGGTTAAAGAAACTTTATATGGCCCAATCCAGGCCAATAAGATGCAAAGGAAATCTGCTGCTAAGGACTTTATCTTCCCAATGAAAGTGACTCTCCCCTTTCTTTATTTGGACTTGGCTATATCTGGATGTGATACCGGAGCTACTACTACCAAACTAAAGAGGAAAGTGTCACCAAGAATGAGGGAGAAAATGGAGAGCACTTGACTCATGAAGTGAATTCTGCTGAACCAAGAGTCTTCTCTGTCTCTGGTCTTCTTGTCATGTGAAATAAAATTTTTTCTTTATTGAAGCCTATTTGAGTTACGACTTCCTTCTTGTAATCCAAAGGATGTGAAAATATTCACTTTCTTTCAAGGTTAAGTTCAGACGCCACTTTCTTGATGAAACTGTCCCTAGTTTCTCCCACGGATGTAAGCTTGTTCTTTCTCCTCTGTACTTCATTGCATGTTGTCAGGTCTCTCCCTTGTACCTATCACAGGCTTCCATGGAGGGAGCCATGCCTATTGGTGTCTTTGTCTCACTGGAGAGGTGTTTCACTGAAGGCCCTGACTGCATCTTAATCTCCCATGCAACTGCACAGGGCGTGCCATAGTGCCTTGCATATGCTGTAGTGTCTTATTCAATACACCTGCTGATGTAGGTCATTTGTTATTTGTTGGGCTTTTGTATGTTGATTTTTTACAGTTTGGATATAATTCAGTGGTTGTTTAAAAAGAACAAAGGTCTTGATATACAGATGTATGAGCATCTTGTGTGAGCATATAAAAACAATCAATTCTTTAGAGGGAAGCCCTAATTATGCTATAATTAGTGGTTCTCTGGTAGAAGAGAACTTAAGAGGTTAACAGTATAGAGGAGGGAGAGGGATGAAATCTAGGTGCTCTGCTTAACACAATCTATTAGCAACGTCAATGGGCATCAGTGCACAGGCCTATGGAGGAAGCACTAATGTTTTCCAGATGTACTGATGACCTAATTTGTGATAAAGCCTTTGTTTTTCTTAATATATTTGCAGGGCAAAAGGGTAGAAATTGCACAGTAGCATTTTTCTAAAACTGAAAGAGTCAATAAACTTTATTCTTTCTTCAACATGAGCCATCTCCTTATCATTTTGTTATCAGACCCTAAACACTGATCACTTGAAGACACTCACATTCAGGAGCACAAAATATTTAAATACACTGATTTTATTGCCATTTATCATTAATTCCTTCCTTTAGGACATTGATAATTTTTTAAACCCTTAATGTTATTTCTAATCAAAAGCTACATCATGATCCTTATTGGCATGAGAAGTAAATCCCTCACTACTGTCAATAACTTGGGTTCTTATGAAATTTCATAACATTTCTGTCTTAAAGGCTTAAAATAATATAGGTGGTAGATTCTTATCACCTGCAGTTTGTTTAAATGTGTCTATATCTGAAACAGAGAAGATTTGACTCAGATTGCCTCTCAATGTCTCTTTTAGTCCTCTGATTTTACAATTTTATGTATCTATCATATTGCAGGGTTTCAAGAAGAGCCTTGAAGGAATTACAGTATTAGGAAACCTCTAAATGGAACATGTAGGAGGAAGTGATGAGAAGATCTGAGGTGGTTCTTGGGAGGCAGGTTTACTCTTGTAGACTGTTTCTCTTATGTAAAGTTTGGCACATATAATTATGCTTTGAGGAGCCATGCAATGTCTTCCCATTCAGGACAGGCTGGGTAGTTTACAGTGCCTTGGCCCAAAGGGAGGGCCCATCAGTCTGGGAGAGAGAGAAGGGTGTGAGCCCAAGTTGGGGAGCAGGCACATTTAAAACCGGCATGACTGTTAGTTATGACTGCATGTCAGCAGCTGCTTTGCTTCTTAGCAAACACTTCTTAGTGCCCCACTCTGGCAAGAAGCCCAGAGTGAGGGCTTTCTTTCCTCATTGTCTGCTGCTGGAGAGGTACTGCTGGTAATCTGTGATAAGTTAGTGGACAAAGCAAAACGGTGAAGTTGAACACTGCTGAGTGTTAATTTTACTAGCTTCTTCTGTGGTCTTTAGGAAGATCTTGATCTTCATGGGTAATATATTAGTCTTCCCTGACTTAACACTTTAAAAATTACCTTGTTTTGGCCTGGCACAGTGGCTCACTCCTGTAATCCCAGCACTTCGGGAGGCTGAGGAGGGTGGATCACAAGGTCAGGAGAGTGAGATCATCCTGGCCAACATGGTGAAATCCGGTCTCTATGAAAATACAAAAAATTAGCCAGCGTGGTGGCATGTGCCTGTAGTCCCAGCTACTTGGGAGGCTGAGACAGGGGAATCGCTTGAACCTGAAAGGCAGAGGTTGCAGGGAGCCCCAAGATCACACCACTGCACTCACTGCAGCCTGGTGAAAGACTGAGACTCCATCTCAAAACAACAACAACAACAACAACAAAACACGAACCTTGTTTTATTTTGTTAATCAATTATTTTCATTACCTCAACAAATGTCTTAGCATCTACTCTGAGCCAGGCACTTTTGTCTGCGCTGTGGACTCAATGAAACAGTGGATTAGGAAAACATGATCTCCATAATTTTAAAGTTTATGATCAAAAGTAAGGGGCAGAATATTGGGGAATTAATTATTGCTTAAGCAGCTTTTACATGTCAGGCTTGTTTGAACCTTTCATATCTCAACTCCAATGCTGCCTCTCAGGAGACACCTTCCTGGTTGATCTAAACTCAGGATTCTTCTTTCCTCACAAACCTGTCTCTATCCCATCATCCTCATCCACAATTCTGAAATCCAAATATCCCTGGAAAACTAAGTTTTTTCCCTCATAATTTTGGTGCAAACCAATGAGCACCAAATAATATGATGCTATAATCTTTATTTATTCAATTTATCATGAATGTTATATATTGATATTTTACTGAAGACATATTAATGTGTTTGATTATGAGATGCTCCATCAGACTCTGTTGATTTAACAAATAGTATAAACTGCATTACTTTTATAAAATTAAAAAATTCTGAATTTTGAAACACTTCTTGTCCCAGTGGTTTTGGAGAAAGGATTGTGAACCTGTTCTACTTAAATTTCTCTTGCTTACTCCTTAGCTGACTTACTTGGTTTCTTGCTTCCCAACTGAGAATGATAGCACAGCCCTTGTCTCTCTTGCTCACTCTATGCAAAATCCAGAACAGTAACCTAGTACTTAAGAAATACTTGTTAAGTGAATAAACAAATGCTTTCATACAAAAAGTACCTTATACTCTAGTGTAGATTTGGCTGGGGGAAGGGAAGAGGCAATGTTAGAGAAAGGCTTCTTAGAAGAATTGATATCAAGTCCAAAACTTAAATAATTACCTAAGCAAAGTGAAAAATGCAGAGGGGAAGAGGATCAGTAAGTGCCAAGGATAGTGGCATTTTTAAGGAAGGAAAAGAAACTCAGTCGCTCAAGCAGAGAATTTAAGGGGTGGGTATGGCAAGGGATGAAACTGCAGAGTGAAGTAAAAGTTTTAAAATCACATTAAGGGATTTGGATTTTATTCCTTAGGCAAAGGGAGTGATGATATTTTAATGGTATCAACTCATATAATCCTGCCAACAACCTGTAAAGCAGGTACTATTATTCCATTTTACAGTTGAGAAATCTCAGTCATGGCAATTTCAGTGGCTTGCCTACTATAGCACATTTCATTTGTGGTAGAGCTAACCACAGTCTGGTGGTGAGCTGTGGGGGCCTGGCTCTGGCTTCCATGCTTCGTTTTAGATGAATGGTGAAAACTTTTTATGGGAAGCAGAAAAACTTTGATGATAAGTCACCACTGTCACTGTGAAGTAACATCTCATAAGTGTCTTGGCTGGTGAAAACACTAAGCTGGTGATTTCAGCATCATTTGTTCGCTGAGTGTGCTAACTAGGTTTGATGCATTCTACCAACAGAGACTGTGCTTCTGCCTCTACCAGCAGTCTTACTAATGTCCACAGATGCCTTAGCTGCAGAGGGGATGGCTGGGAGAGACAGTGTAGATGAACAGAGATCAAGTGTCATCGCATTAGGAAAAACAGCTCCAGAGGCTTAGACTGTTTTGCGTGAGCAGCACTGTTCACATGTGTGGAGGATACACATCACTATTCATGGTCCTCAGGCATCATGACAGGTGTGGGAACTTGTTGGTCACTCCTGGAGATGGACAAGGAAGCAGATAAGAAGTGAAGACTGTTAGGAGAGTTTAAAAGTTATATCCATACCGCTACATTTCTTCATTTCTTGATCAGAACACACTGGTTTTTATTCTGCCTTCTAAGATTTAAGGATCTATTCTAAATAAACATATGTTAGTCTAAACCTACATTGCATGAGCTTGGAGATTCCTTATTCCAAAATACAAAATGGCTAAATTGTATATATTTCTCATAGTTTATTATGTCTACTATTGATAGCAACTTAAATTTCTCAGATCAGCTTCTATGAGTAGCAGCATGTTTCACAGACTGCCAGCTTCAGCAAAGGTCTAGACTTGAACTTCATAAATGATTGGGTCAGTGGAATCAACTTCATCTAAAACAAAATAAAACAAGACGAAACCACACACACACACACACACACACGTTGTGGGAAGTCAGGGACCCCAAATGCAGGGACTGGCTGGAGTCGTGGCAGAGGAACATAAATTGTGAAGATTTCATGGACATTTATCAGTTCCCCAAATTAATACTTTTATAATTTGTTACGCCTGTCTTTACTGCAATCTCTGAACATAAATTGTGAAGATTTCATGAACATTTACGAGGTGGGTAGATACAAGGTCAGGAGATCGAGACCATCCTGGCTAACATGGTGAAACCCCGTCTCTACTTAAAATACTCTTATAATTTCTTATGCTTGTCTTTACTTTAATCTCTTAATCCTGTTATCTTCGTAAGCTGAGGATGTATGTCACGTCAGGACCACTATTGTACAAATCGATTGTAAAACATGGGTGTTTGAACACTATGAAATCAGTGCACCTTGAAAACAAACAGAATAACAGCGATCTTAGGGAACAAGGGAAGACAACCATAAGGTCTGACTGCCTACAGGGTCAGGCAAAATAGAGCCATATTTTTCTCCTTGCAGAGAGCCTATAAACGGATGTGCAAGTAGAAGAGATATTGCTGAATTCTTCTCCTAGCAAGGAATATTAAATATTAAGACCCTAGGAAAAGAATTGCATTCCTGGGGGGAGGTCTATAAACAGCCTCTCTGGGAGTGTCTGTCTTATGCGGTTGAGATAAGGACTGAAATACGCCCTGGTCTCCTGCAGTACCCTCAGGCTTATTAGGGTGGGGAAAAAAATCCCACCCTGGTGAGTTTGAGGTCAGACTGTTTCTCTGCTCTTGAACCCTGTTTTCTGTTGTTTAAGATGTTTATCAAGACAATACGTGCACAGCCAAACATAGACCCTCATCAGTAATTCTAATTTTGCCCTTTCCTTGTGATCTTGCTTTGCCCTTTGCCTTGTGGTCTTTACTGGCCTCAGAAGCATATGAACTTTGTTCTCCTTTTTTGCCCTTTGAAGTATGTGATCCTTGTGACCCACTCCCTGTTCGTACACCCCCTCCCCTTTAGAAATCCCTAATAAAAACTTGCTGGTTTTGTGGCTCAGGGGACATCACAGTCCTACTGATATGTGATGTCACCCCTGGCGGCCTAGCTATAAAATTCCTCTCTTTGTACTCTTTCTCTTTATGTCTCAGACCAGTCGACACTTAGGGAAAATAGAAAGAACCTATGTTGAGATATTGGGGGCTGGTTCCCCCAATACACACACACACACACACACACACACACACACACACACACACACACACAGATAATGGCTCATCTCTGTAATGTGCCCTAAGGCACTTTAACACATGGCTCTAAGAGTTGTTCTTTGTCTGTCTTTGCTAACTCTGGAAGTCCTTCCTTGAGGAAAAATAGAAAGGGGATATATTGACTTCAGATAGAAGTCCTTATAAAGATTTAGAAAGGAGGTACTTGCCAATTTGGCACCAACAGTGTGGTGTAACAATAGTGGCATTGGTTTTGGAGTCAGAAGACTTAAGCTTGATTGCTACTAGAAAGTTATCTAATCTTTCTGAGCCTGAGTTTTTTCACCTGCAAAATAAGATAATAATAACTATCTCATAGGGAAGCTATGAAGATTAAATGAGATTATACATATGATAGGCGATTGAAAGAACTATGCAAATGTCTACTATTAATATTAATAATTGATACTGACAAGAAGAGAAAAACTAAAAATCTTTTAAATATAAATTCAGATTTCTTTGGATGGTTTAAGAGTGGAAATTGATTAAGTGGGCCATCTGAAATAATTTCTCTCTTATTTGTACAGTTTTATGAAAGTTGTGTCATAAAAAGTACAGTTGAATGAATGAGGAATTTGAGCAAATGCTAAAGTGGAAAAAACCCTTAGAGCAATACTATGTTTAACATTTAGCATGCCAGGTAATGTGTTTGAAATATTTTAGTGACTTTTTAAGAAAGTTTTGCAACTGTCATTCTGTTGGTCTGATGTCGTGGGAGAGGCTGTGACACTGATATATGGCAGGCCACAGGAGTCAACATATGACTCACGTGTATTCAGCATGAGGGCTAGAAGCCTGTTGAATTATCCTGAGGCTTTGTTTTACTCTGTGAAAAAATATCAGTCCAGGTTTTTAAAAAATGTAGAGAGAGGTGCTAGCAAGAAAAGATAATGTTGGTAGCTATGTTGCCTTAAATATTGTTAGGCAGCTGGGTGCAGTGGCTTATGCCTGTAATCCCAGCACTTTGGGAGGCCAAGGCGGGTGGATCACTTGGGATCAGGAATTCGAGACTAGCCTGGCCAACATGGTGAAACCCAGCCTCTACTAAAAAATACAAAAATTTTGCAGCCATAAAAAAGAATGAGATCATGTTCTTTGCAGGGACATGAATGAAGCTGGAAGCCATCATCCTCAGCAAACTAACACAGAAACAGAAAACCAAACACCACATGTTCTCATTCATAAGCAGGGATAAAACCATGAGAACACACGGACACAGGGAGGGAAATAATACACACCGGGGCCCACTGGGGATTGGGGGATAAGGGGAGGGAGAGCATTAGGACAAATACCTAATGCATGCAGGGCTTAAAATCTAGATGATGGGTTGATAGGTGGAGCAAACCATTATGGCACATGTATATCTATGTAACAAACCTGCATGTTCTGCACATGTATCCTGGAATGTAAAATAAAATAAAATAAAATAATATAATATAATATAAAACACAAAAATTAGCTGGGCGTGGTGGCAGGCACCTGTAATCCCAGCTACTCTGGAGTTTGAGGGAGGCAGGAGAATCTCTTGAACCTGAGAAGGGAGGCAGAGGTTGCAGTGAGCTGAGATCATGCCACTGCACTCCCGCCTGGGTGAGACAGCGAGACTGCATCTCAAAACAAACAAACAAACAAAAAACTTTAGGAAAGTTTGGACAACTCAGATAATGTAAATTTGTCATTAAGGGTAACTCTTTTGCAGGGAAGCTACCAGCACAGATTTTGGATTATACTCTCATTTCTGCTTTGATATTTTCTTGTCTGAGACATTAGCCAGTCTACTTAGTCTGAGCTTATTTACACATCTGTAAAATGGGGGTAGTATTAATACCTTCAATTTAATTATCGAATTGATTAATAAAGCAGTACACACATAACCCAATGCCTGAAGTAAGCACTCAATAAATGGTTATTATATCTGTAGATCATTTCAAAACTTTAAAAAACTATTTTTCAATCTATTTCTGCAACATTTATTCCCCAAAGAAAAGAATTAACCAGCCAGTAGCAAAATCTAATGTCATTATTTTGACTCCTTGTCCATTTCTTTCTTAATAAAAGAGCAGACCCAAGAAAAGAACTTAAATGTGCAATCTCTACATAACTAGGATACAACTTTGTGAAAGCCCAGGCATAGACACGGAATGGGGCTTATGGGTTTCAGGTTTTGCTAGTGTTTGAATTTAAAATAAAATGAAATGGAAAAAAAAATAGCCTGACATTGCATGCCATCCAATAGCACTTGTAGTGTAGTGCTTTTTTGGAAAGAACTCCTAAGTGGAGAAAAGAAATATTAAAACCATGGAGTTTTACCAAACCTATGAGAGTGTGGAGGAAATCCTTTGTTTGTTGAAGAAATGACACTCTTACGTTTGCAAAAATGGGCCAGGGGCCAGAGGAAAAGAAGAAGAAGAAGAAAAAACAAATCAACAGGTAAGATCTGCTGTAGTAATACACAGAACCTGATGTGAACCTCACACGAGAACCTCTTTCCCACCTGCAGCAAGAAGCAATTGCAACGACTGAAACCTTTTTGTCACAATCGACTTATTTACTGCTCTTAGAGCCCAGCCAGAGACAACTGCTATGTTGACTGAGTGGGGAGACATCTCGGTGGGGCCTGCAAAGGGAAGAAATCCAAAAGGACTTTGGAGGGGGGTGGAGAGGTGTTGGCCTTAGGAGGACAGTAAAACACTTATGTTCAGAGGTAGCTCACTATAGTTCTAGGCTCTGTTCCCTGGGGAGGCCTGGTGCCTCCCAAAATCTGGCCTGGAGGAGAGACCACAGGCTTAGCTGCTGTGGAGAGCAGGGCTCTCTCTGCTCCCTGGCTTGGCTCTGGGCATGGAGCATGGTTTATGGATGGGCAGAGGAAGAACACAGTTTTGTACTTCCTGGCTCCGCTCTACAATGCTCAGTGGTCCAAAAGAGACATATGCTCCCTCTAGAGATGAATAGTGTGAAACTGTGACGGCAAATACAACTTGCCTTACCCCTCTCGATTTCAAATACTCAACTGAAAACCAATCTTATAAAGAGAGCTTTATTGTATAATAACACTGAGGGAAGGTTGGGAGTCTCTGGGGATCACGTATACACAGACATTGTTTTGATAGGCCAGTAAGTAATGCTGTTACCAAGCACTGAGAGGGTCAGCAGCTTTGCTCTCCGTGCAGTTCATTAGATGGATCAAAGCTGCAGTGTCAATGAAGGGATGGATAAAGAAGATATAGCATTTGGATCTTTAGGAGCTCTAGGAAGCCTAAACATCATTTCTGAAATGGGCAAAAGGGCAAAGTGACACTGGGAATCTTGATTTTGAAACTATGGGAGCTACCATCAGAGCTAGTGTTGGAGAAGCCACTGGCTGCAAGCCCACATGGCTGGGACGTCTGGTGAGAAGGATGGAAGAAGGAGCTGGTGGGGAGGTGTGAAGAAGCAGAACTTCTTTCTTTCCTTCCATTACCCTCCACAATTTAGACAGTATCCACTAGACATGCTGTGTGGTGGGGTCTATGGAAGGAGAGACAAGGAAAGAGAAAAATGAAAGTCAGGTGGAGGAAGGATAATGAGCAATAAGGAAGGCACTTTGAAACCTTTTCAAATGCAGAGATGTAGTAACATTCAAGGAGTTGGGATGTTATTCTTCCTCCTTTATTCCACTTCAAGCTTTGATACTGCTGCTCTGTGTTGCAACTTCAAGTCTTATGAAAGCTTTGAGAGTGAATAATTGACAATGTTGGATCAAACCCAACTATTGCCCACAGCAGAGAGCAGTGAGCTGCTGCGATGACTGCCCTTGGTGGATTTCCATATCTTCTTCTGAAAGGGACAATTTTTCTGTCTTTTCTTTCCCCTCCCCTCCCTTTCCCTCCTCTTACTCTTCTCCCCACTTCTCTCTTTTCCACCCTCTCTGTCTCTCTCTCTGTCTCTTTCTTTTGTTGGTATTGGTTTTCTATTTAAGTTACTTTAATCTTACCACCCAGGGTGGCAGTCATTAATTTTCAAAATAATTACATAAGGGAGGAGAAATGGACACTCTAGCTTCTGGAATATGGAGTAGTGACTTGGTGGGAGAGACCTTACCTGAGCTAACCTTCCAGGCCACACTCTATCCTTTGCCACTTGCTCCTTAATCTCACCCCACATTGCCTCACTTAGCTATGAAAGTAAAGTATCATTTAACACATGGTTGTGAGAAACGCTAGAGCAAATACCAGACTCTTTGGCATATGCTGGGCTTACGAGCAACACAATTTTTCTTCACTTAATGCTATAACTGCTGAAAAAAGGAATACAGAGCACTTGAATTGCAGAGCAATGAGGAAATAAAGACAGTTAAGCAAATATTAGTTCATACGTGGTGATCCTCTCCTTTGTGTACACTTTGAACTAAAACAACAGCCTCTTAGCAGAGTGGTTGAAGTTAAAGTGCTCTGACACACATTAAAAAAAAAGAAAGTTTTAAACAGCAGTCTGCCTCTGTGGTATACAAGGTCTCCCAAAGTTTCAGTCACGATGAAATTAACGTGCTCTTAAGGTGTCTGCTTCTTGTACTGGGACAAAATTAAATAGAAGTTATTCAGTGGTACTGAAATTCTAAAGGTGATAAAAGAGAAAGAAATATTCTGGAGGAAGAGTGCGTGGTTTGACTACTGCCAGGGAGTTAATACATTAACGAGGAAATACTGGACCTAAACAGACTAAATTCATTATTTTTTCTGCTGCTAAAATTTTGTTTGGATAACTGAAAACGATGAAGTGGAAAAAGGAGACATTCATGTCTCATATGGAAGGAAAAGGCCTGGTTGTGTCCGATATTGGAGAATAAATTTTTCTAGGACTATTCATTCTAGTGAAAATATTACCTTTGTGTCTCTGCCAATGGGAGCGTTCTCATTTGTGATTCAGGATTATTTGTCCTGTTGTGGTTGTTTCATTCTCCTTTAAAATTCTTTGTTTTTCCTTCAGTATTTGTTTGGCTTTAAAACTCTAGCTGATGTACATGGCTGGATAGTTTTCTAGAAGATGAAGCTAAAAGTCGGCCCTCAGCTTTGCTACCATGAAATTTGTTCTTTGATTCAAGGTTACACAGGTATTCCCATTTGGGAATATATATGTGCATTTCTAACTTGGACTTGAGCAGCAAATTAATAAGGCCTCTTCCTTGGAATGGAGCCATAACTAAATGCCTTTCATTGTACATTAAGGTGAGGCATGAAAATGGCATCCAGGAATACAGAATGGACATTTTGGTTGGGAGGTAATCAGTGGGCCCACCCCAAAGTCTGAGAGTCTGAGGACTGGACCACTGAGTTTTCTTTGTAGTGGGTCCAAATTGCCCAGCTTAACGACACTCATGGACTCTCCAGATCACAACAGGATCATTCTGAATCCTTGGGAATTCCAGGGGTGCACAGATGCTTTAAGGGCTTTGTTTCAACCTTGACCTTTTTTTTCCTTTTTAAAGAATATCTATTCCAGGTGTCTTGAAATGCATGGAAGAAAATGCAGGCATCCAGAGGATTGCAGTCTTTCTGAGAGTCTCCCAGAGAACACTGATGAAAATTTAGTTTTACACAATTCTGTAAGGGCTCACCCTGTTCAAATGGGTCCCCAAGTCCTTAGAAATTCCTCTTTCTGTAATGATTGCAAATCCAAATAAATTTCTGAGAACTTATTTGATCCAAAGTCACATGCTCCAGTGTTCCACCACATTTCCAGAGTCTCAGCTCGCCTGGGTGTAAAGAAGTTGAGTATGTACTGGGTTCACACCCCTCTGTGTCTGGCTTTTGGCCCACATTCAAGGGTTCTAGGTACCTTCCAGCCTCTTCACCTGCTTTTGAATCTTAATTTGGAGGCAACGGTGATTCAGAAAACTGAAGGTGATTTATGCTTGAGAAAAAAAAAGAGATGGATCAATGAAGTACCTTTTCCCAAAATGAATAAACTGTTCATTTTTTACTCTCCCAGAAGTAGATTGTTAGTTTTGAAATGGGAAAAGTTCGCTTATCCCCTTCACAGGGCATACAATGGGGTGTAAATCACTTCTTCAGTGCCCCGCAGCTCAAACCCCTAGGGGGAGCATGCAGACGGGCAGGTCGTGGGGAGCTTGTGCTCTGACAACACGGCAGCATCTAGGGTTGAGTGTTTACAGCTCCTGAAGCCCCAGTGGGCGTGTATTATAGTGTGCTCTTTTAGTTTGGCCATCCTCAGGCGGGTTGTGTTAATCAGCTCAATTAGACCTTCTGTCTTATCACAAGGACAGTGGGGTTTCTGTATCCCGGATTCTTGCCTTACTGTACCGGAAAAATCGGATCACATGTAGGCTTGGAGGATGGGTGCAAGGTTTTTTATTGAGTGGTGGAAGTAGCTCTCAGCAGATGGATGGGGAGCCAAAAGGGGGATGGAGTGGGAAGGTGGTCTTCCGCTGGAGTTGGGCTGCTCAGGGGCAGGGCTCTCCTCTGACTACCCTTGGCAAATTTCCCTCGGAGTCTGTGTTGTTGCGCTGTAGATGGACTGCTGGTGTCTGTGTATTCTTCTGTGGATGTGTTCCTCTCCACGTCCAGCCACTTATGTGTGTGCCTGCTATGGTATCGGGGTTTTTATAGGCACAGGATGGGGGGGCATGGTAGGCCAGGGTAATCTTGGAAAATGCAACATTTGGGCACAAAAACAGGAGTGCCTGTCCTCACCTAGGTCTGTGGGCACAAGCCCCAGGGTGGAACCCTCAGCAGGAACCCCGCCTTTCTCTACCCAGCGTTTCCCTGCCTCTCTCCCGTATCAGTTTCAACATATAATTAATAAGGAATTAGTGATCTCAGTGTTGCAGTCCGTCAAATCATGTGTGTCTGTTTACATTGCTTACATTTACCTTGTTGATTGTAATCTACAAGTTCTTTAATTCAGAGTCATGACATAGATCTGACATCTGAAGTGAGATCTGATGTCTGAAGTGAGAAACTCTTGATTCTTTCATTCTCATTGACTGCCAAGACTATTACTGCTACTAGTACATTTCTCTAACATTTAGTTTCAAATTTCTGTATTAAGTAGCCTCTTATATTTCCAAGGAATATTTGAATAGTATAGAGGATTTTTTAAACTGCATAAGATTTGGTTGTCAAAAAGGAAATAATTCATAATTAAATTCATGTATCAACTCCTTTGCCACTGAATTTGAAAACTCAGGGTCAACAGGCAGGCAAGGCTTATCTTTCTTAATTGGGAACAAGTATAATGAAAGCACTTATGATATTTCAAGTAATCTTTTTTCTTTTTTTTAAAGAATTTTATGACAGAAGAGCATATGGTAAATAAGAAAAGTATATATTTTATATATATATATATATATATATATATATATCCTGATATATATGTATATCAGGATCAGATAAGATTATGCCCTGTAAATTACTTTGAGTTGATTGACAAGGGATAGTGGCATTTAGTGATGTTTTGTTTTTCTATACTAATAGCAATTTAAATTTTCTTGGCATCTGAAGCATGAAGATAAAAATTTCACAGAGAGGATCATATTTTGAAGTCAAAAGCCCTGTTTTGAAATCATCTTTGGACAAAATTCTCCATCTTTCTCAGTCTCTGTTCTTATCACTAAGACACATAAAAATGCCTGACTCACATTCTAGTTATGAGAAATAAATATAGTATCATATATAAAGCAGATGATATATTGTCTGGCACATATTTGAATTCAATAAGAGGTAGTAATTGTTTTATTTTTACTATTTTTATTGTCATTATTATTTAAACCTAGCTAGATCATCTAGCCAAGCATCCCTCCTTAGCTATTAGTATTTTTCTTGGTATTTCTTCTCATACATGCTCACTTCCTGTGTCCTGAACTCTTCGTTCTATATAACCTAGCCCCCTAAATTTCCCATGAGTGATGCCTCCACACAGGAAATCTTGATCCTTCTTATTGGCTCTGTTTCATGTACTTGGACCTTTGCTTTTTCTGAAGATTTTCAGGATTTCTAGAATCTTCTGAGTCTCCAACTGTCCTGATGGAGGGTATCAATAATAATAGCTCTGTGTTTGGCATATATTTAGTGAGAACCAAGGAACTTAAGGTTGTATAATAGAAGGTCAGAGTTAGTAAAAGAAAACCTGTACTGGACATTTGTTGGTTTCTTTTTTTTTTTTTCTTGAGATGGAGTCTCACTCTTGTTGCCCAGGCTGGAGTGCAATGGTGCAATCTTGGCTCACCGCAACCTCTGCCTCCCAGGTTCAAGCGATCCTCCTGCCTCAGCCTCCCGAGTAGCTGGGATTACAGGCATGCACCTCCATGCCCAGCTAATTTTGTATTTTTAGTAGGGATGGGGTTTCTCCATGTTGGTCAGGCTGGTCTCGAACTCCTGACCTCAGCTGATCTGCCTGCCTCAGCCTCCCAAAGTGCTGGGATTACAGGCATGAGCCACCACGCCTGGCCTGCACCTATGTTTTTCTCCCTTATTCTTTTTGAAAAGTGTAAGAGGATAATCCATTTGCAAATATCCGATGATTCCATCTCAGAAATGTTTCTCAAAGTTACCCTCATCTGCTGGTATCTTAGTTTAGTGCTCCTAAGACAACAATGATTAGCCTCTGAATCACTATTCTCTTCTGTCACCAGTGTATTCTTTATGAACAACACTCAAATCCTTTGATGTGTCAGGCACCGATTGAACATAAATGGTAAATCATTATGTGAAAATGTCAGAGACCCCAGCCTGGCAGTGTAAAGGGCCAATCTCCTTCTCCCTTTATCTCTGCTTGTATCTCAATATGGCTTTGTTGCTGGAGCAGAAGGAGCAAATTTTGTGTGTGCGTAGACTTTTGAGGAAGATGAGGGAGATGAAGTTACAATGTTTGGATCCTACCATGTCCCTTGAAAAAAAATTGAACATCCATGATTAAACAGACAGAGATTGAAGAAAGCATTTTTATGAGTTTCACTTTGTCCATTTTGGGGCACAAACAATGGTTTTAGAGCCCTGGTGACAAGAATTAAGGCAACAACCCTTCTAAGTCCCTTGCATGGAACCCAGCACCACTCCAGAGCCCTGCAGACCAGCAGTTCCCTTTCTTGATAGGTGAGCTAGCATCATTGATAATGAAGTTTCCTGAAGTAGCTTCTTGGACAGTGAATAAGGACATACAAAAGCAAGAGCTGGGAAGGAGAATATGACCAGTGCTCCTGGTAACTGTGGTTGACAATCTGCAATGCAACAGGTTCAATGTTGAAACCTCAGAAAAAC
The DNA here is from genome assembly GCF_028885625.2 of Pongo pygmaeus. Lineage (NCBI taxonomy): Eukaryota > Metazoa > Chordata > Mammalia > Primates > Hominidae > Pongo > Pongo pygmaeus. The sequence continues at coordinate 157,425,988 of NC_072376.2, read as the reverse complement.
ACTGGAGAGGCTTGGAAGGATGCACATACACCGGAGACAGAGAGGACTGACATTCTGCAGTAATGGAGGGCTCAGAGTTACTGTAATTAGGCCACCTATATTAATGTCCATAAGTTATACTTTCAGGCTTTTGAAAACCACAACCATGGAGTTCGCTTCTCCAAACAAATCTGAACATATTTATACCTGATTTCCATTGATCAATTTCAAACTCTCCACACTTGTACACAAGGTGCTTCACAATCTGACCCCAACCCCTTCTGTACATCGTCTTCTGCCCCCTTTCCCCACTGAGCCTGTTGTCTGTCTTCTTTCTCCCTGTTTTTCAGGTCACTGCCTTATACCTCTCCCCCCATTTCATCAACAATATCTTCCCCACACCTATTTGTTTCTGATTTATTTATTTTCATCGAGTCTTTCTGTCTTAATCTAGTTTTGGTTGCTCAAAGCAGAATACCTGAAGTTGGGTAATTTATAAAGAAACAAAATTTAATTCCTACAGTTCTGGAGGCTGGGAACTGCAAGGTTGGGAGGGAGAATCTTGTGAGGTGAGGGCTTTTTTTTTTTCTTTTCTGAGGTGGTCTCCTTCCATCTCAGCCTCTCAAGTTACTGGGTGGCTGGTGAGGGCCTTGTTATTGGTGAGGACTCTCCACAGAGTCCCAAGGAGCCACAAAGCATCACATGGGGAGGGACTGAGTGTGCTAGCTCAGGCCTCTCTTACTTTTCTTGTAGCTACTAGTACCACCTCCAGATAGCCCATTAAGTCATTATGCCATTAATCTATGGATGGATTAATACATTCATTAGGGCTCTGCCTCTTAAAGGTCCCATCTCTTAAAGGCCCCACCTCTCAATACGTCACATTGAGGATTAAGTTTCAAGGTAAGTTTTGGAGGGGACAAACATTCAAATCATAGCACTCTCCTTTTGTTATTGAAATAACTGTTTCTTTAACCAGTCTAAAATCTGCCTAGAGGTGGGGCAGAAACCATGATTTAGATTCTAAATAAATGCTTGTTGTTTAAATGTAAAAACTTATGGGGCCCATAGAATTTAGAACAGTAGAAAATCAAAACTAGGGGAACAAACCCAAAAAAAAAAAACAAAACCTCCCGCTTGTTACAAACTCGACATTTGTTGATTGTCTACTTAGAATCAATTTCTTTGTATTTCTTGCTAACAAATGGCAGATTTTTAGGGGTAGATGCCTCTCTCACACAGCTGAGATGCTTCCGGGGTAGCAGTCCCTGTCAGTCTTATCAGAGTACACATGCAAGTACTTTGCTTAAAATGTAGGGCAGACACATTATCTCTGAATGTGCATCCTCAGATGTCAGCAGCATCTGGTGACTATGAATGTGGACGGCTGAGGTTGGTGCCAACCTCCAGTGTGGAGAGAAGGAGAGAATCTGGTCTCTAACGGGGTCACCTAGATGGAGGCAGAGGCCACCCCAAAGCCTGCCTTACTTTGGACTCTCACAATCTGCATGTCAGAAAATCCCTGTCCTTTAAATATTTTTTGAGCTTAAGTAGTTTCTGTCCTTGCAACATAAGTAGTTCTAATGAATACAAAACATTACATGTCTCTCCCCTCCCATAATTATCTGAGAACAGGAACCCAAAGCCCTGGATCAAGAAGCAAATTTGTGACAAAGAGGAAAGTAGAACCCAGGTCTCTGCACTCCTGGTCCAGATCCCTTTGTTAAATCAAACCTTATCACCAGCATTTTCAGTGTTGCTGTTCTACTTCTAAGCAGAGATGTGATCATTTACAAAAAATGTTTTAAACATCTTAGCATTTCATGGATTTACTACTTGACATTGAATTTGAATGTATATTGCAATATGGCCCAACAATTATTTAAATTTATGTAGATGAGACTTGTAAAGATAATATACAAATGTATATGGCACAGTATTTGAATTGGGCATTTGAGATCTATTTGTTTATTTGCTTGTTTAAGCAGGGCTGTAACTTTAGCATGAACGACCCTTATTATTTCTTTTCCCTTGAAAATTGTTGAGAGCAGATTATAGGAAAATGTAGTACGTTCCTAATTCCAGGTACAGAATATCTAGTTCTGTAAAACCTGATGGAAACCATACATTAACTGCCACATCAATATCCATATGGTTAAGATGAAACACTATTGAGAGTTCACAAAAAGAGCATTAGGTAATTTGCACTGTAGTCAGCTTCAATCAAACGTTTGATAGGCATGCAGAGCTGTGTTATCAAAGTAATATAGAAATGTTCAGGCATATATGATACATGTTTGGCTGCAAAATATAGCATAGCATTCTCAAATTCTCTCTAGGGTTGATGTATCCCCCTTACAATAAATTTTTTAGTAAATATAACTGCATGCTGGCCAGTGATCCCCTGGTGAAGCGTGTATGGCAAGTCATGCTTACCATGGTAAGCTCTGTTAAGTGTCTCACAGTCTAAATAAACTCCCTGCAATGATTTGGGAGCCAGTATGAGGCAAAGTTTATCATTTTTGGTTCCTTGTGAAGAATCAGTAAGAACATTCTGTTTGCCTCTGCAAACAAGTGCTTTTGATGGGTCCAGGTCCCTGAAGTCAGTAACGAGTACCAAATGCTTAATATTGGAAGGTTAAGAATGTCTTTTTTAACTTACGCTTTCTAAGATGCTGTTCTTTCCTGCTCTTCACATCTCCATGAACAACAGCTGCACACACATCACTTACCCTGACACTTGGAAAACAGACAAGCAGCCTTTTCTATTACTACCATAAATGCCACTCAGTGAACCAGCCACTAGGTCATGCTCATGGGCAATGCAATCTGTTCCTCCCTCCTGGGCTCCAGCCTCACTTTCATAATGACTGGGAGGGAAAGCCGTCCCTTGGGGGAATTTGTTGTTCTACACTTAGGCTTTTGGCAGCTGGTAAACCCAAAACCATTATTTTCCAAGTAAGCTGGTTATGATACAGACACAAAATTTCCAAGTTGGAAAATTTTGTTAAGCCAGGATCAAATTTCAATTGATGGAATTAGCTTCTCTATAATTTATAAGGTAATACTTAATCATGAAAAATATCCTGATGCTTTTATTTGGTCACATGGAATATAATGCTTTTAAGAACACCTCTACCCCACATAATCCTCTCTCATATGTTCTTAAAGAAAAACCATCCTCCCTTCCTAGGCATTGTAAGGGGCATACCACAAAACTCTCAAAGTTGGTATGAGAGAGCCGATGGAGAAACTTGAAGATAAAAATTGGGAAGCACTGCAAGCGTGGGCCATGGTAGAAGATAAATTAGCTCTAAAATTATTTCGTTAATCATTAGGAATATAGGAATAATTGTACAAAGAATCTCAGCAGATTTCACATTTTAAAAGTAGGCTGCATTGCACCATTTTGAAATTATGACCTAGTGCTATTTTCTTCAAGTGTGCAGAAAGCCATACCTATAGTCCAAGTTTCCCACCTCTCAAACTGTACAGAGCTTATATTTAGACAGAAGGACGTGGGTAAGATTTGTGGTTTATCATGCTCACAATGCCAATGCATGAAAAAGCTTCTCTTTTTAAAGCATCCTTGTCCCTCACGAATTCAATCTAAAAAAGTGGAGAACGCATACCCCAAGCATTCCTTTCTGCCCTTAGAAATCCATTCTGAATTTGACATTCAGTGCTATTAGCCCAATGTTTGGCACAGAGAAAGTAGGACCTTCATAAATATTTGGTGGCGAGATGAATAAATAAATGAATGACTCTCTTTTGGAATTTGTCCTGCTTTATCGTGTTCTGCCTCCAAGAAAGGGAATTCCACTGGTGCTGACATGGATTAGACTAGTTGGCCTTGAGTTTTCCTCTGCAATTTCATTTCAAGGAGTGTTCCCTAAGTCTAATATGTGGCAGAAAAGTCCATGTTGCTCAGCCTAATGATCCTGACTACAAAGGGGGTGTGCTTTGGAGTCAGCCAGGCCTACCTTGGAGTCCCTGCTCTGCTCTCTCTCACCAGCTGTGTGAAATCAAGCACTGAGACCATTTCCTCTTTTGTAACAAGTGTGTGAGGGCACCTCTCTGCTAGGCTGACTGGGAGCACTGAATGAGATAACATATTTAAAGAATTTAACATACAGTCTAGCTCACAGGAAACATATAGTACATTTATTATTATTTTAATTTTGCACCTGTGAGAAAGAATTCTGCTTTCTAAAGTTTATTTTCATAAGCCTCCCAGCCCCTGAGAGTGTCCTATTTTCCTTTCTCTCTGGAGGGGCAGTGACCATGAGTACTGCATATAATATTCCAGGGACTGTCTACTGTTGTTTTGAATGACATATACAGCATTAATATCTGCTATCTTAGTGCTCTTTTTGTCTAGGGCAATATATTGGGATCTTTTATTCAGGGAGCAGCAAGCAGCAGTTTCTAGAAGTCTTTCTTAGTTCTAAGTAATGTCTCAAAGACCTTCATATTATAAGTATTATTTGGATATTTCTTCTAAAATGCAATTCTTCCCATATGTCCAAGACACAGCTCACCTGACCACTTGAATGTATTATTATTTAATTAACTGTTTCAGTTTTATATTTCAAATCTTCCTTCTATCCTTCTATCTGGAAAAATTGAATGGTATTTTCAATGCTGAGAATTTTATGAAAATATTAATTATGATCAGCACTGGCAATAGTTTCATGAAGAACTATTGTTAGCAGAGCTCCAATGAGCTCTACTTTTTGTATTTGGCTTTTAAACCTTTTTCCCATAATGGTTGTTGAGGTTGGTTTATGTTTTTGTTTTTATAGTAAATTTGTATATGATAATAACATTGACTGTCATCATATTTCTCACAAAATTTTTTAGTTTGCTTGGTTTTAATTTTGTTAATATATTTTTGACATGTAGAAGTTCTATGTTTTCATCTCATTAAACTTTTTAGTGTTTTTTCCCTCTTTGTGATTTCTTTTGTTGCTGTTGAACTTAGAAGTTCTATTAGTACTGAGTCCGATTAAAAATTCGCAGACATTTTCATCTAGGTATCAATAATTGTCATTTCAAAAAATTCGTCGCATTAAATTTATCACTCCATCTACCATTTTTTTGTGTATGTAATACCTAAGATAATGACTTAAAAATAGGTATCCAATGATCTTAGCACCATTTATTGAAGAGTTATTTCTTTCTCCACTGATTTGATTTATAAAGCCAAGCTTATATAGTCAGTTTAAAAAATATATGTCGGCTTAATGTCTCAGAACTTTGGTGTCATTGGTCTCAGACACCACTTTGCCATCCATTATCCAGCGGGTGGTGGTCTTTTTGATGGTTTCTTGGAGGTGCTGTTGTCCAGGGCATCACCAAGGTTGAAGTCCTTGTCATCTTCCAGCAGGCGGCAGTAGGTGGTGATCTCAGCCTCCAGCTTGACCTTGATGTTCAGCAGGGCCTCGTACTCCTGGGCCTGGCACTGTCCCTCTGGGTCTGTGCCAGCTCTGACTCCAGGTGTAGCAGGATCCTGTTGAGCTGCTCCATCTGCAGGGCATAGCGGGCCTCCACCTCCCTCAGGCTGTTCTCCAAGCTGGCCTTCAGATTTCTCAAGGAGTCCAGGTTGATCTCCAAAGACTGGACTGTATGTCTCAGCTCTGTGAGCATCATCTCAGCAGCTCCAACCTTGGCAGACTGCGTGGTGACCACTGTGATGCTCTCCTCAATCTGCTGAGACCAGTACTTGTCCAGCTCCTTTCAGATCTTCTGAGCCATCTCTTCATACTGGGCCAGGATGCCTGCCATGATCTTGGCTAGGTTCTGAGATTTGGGGGCACCTACTTCCAGGGTCAACCCAGAGCTGGCAGTCTGGGCTTGTAGGCCTTTTACTTCCTCTTCGTGGTTCTACTTCATGAAGAGCGGCTCCTCCTTGAGAGCCTCAATCTCTGTCTCCAGCTGCAGCTGAGTGACATTGATGTCGTCAATGATCTTGCAGAGCCCATGGATGAGACATTAAGCCAGCAGAAGCAGGGTACCCTTTGGGGAGCAGGAGGCCAATAAAAAGTTCAGAAGTCAAAAATAAAATAAAATAAAATAAAAAATATATGTCAGCATCTGTTAATAGGTAATTTCTTTGTTGATGAAAACAGCCAAACTCTGTAAAATATTTCAAGAGGGTTATTCTGAGCCAAATATGAGTGATCATGGCCTGAGGCATAGTCTCAAGAGGTTCTAAGAATATGTACCTAAGATGGTTAGTTTACAGCTTGATTTATATATTTTTAGGGGGACATAAGACATTAATCAATACATGTGAGGTATACATTGGTTTGGTTCAGAAAGGTGGGACAACTCTAAGTGTGGCCTTATAGGTCACAGGTGGATTCAAAGATTTTTCTGATTGGCAATTGGTTCAAACAGTTAAGTTATTATCCAAAAGAATGGGGTGCCTGGGTTAAGATGAGGGGTTGTGGAGACCAAGATTCTTATTATGTAGATGAGGTCTCATAGGTAGCCACCCTTAGAGAAAACGGATGGCAAATATTCCTAGTTAGACCCCTAAAAGGTGCTAGACTCTCAGTTAATTTCTTCAGGGTTGGGAAGGTCTGGAAGGGGAAAGATCTAGTTGTGTCAGCAGAGATTCTTTGTAGATGCAAATTTTTCCTTACAAAAATTACAGATGTAAATTTTCCCCCACAAAATGGCTTTGCAGCAGGGCTATGTCAAAACATGCCAAATAAATATATTTTGGGGTAAAATCCTTTGATTTCCTTCAGGGCCTGCTACTTGTCATGATACCATACTAGAGCCAAATTGGAATTTGGTATCTTATTGCTACAGTCTGTTTTGTCGGTCTTAAGATCTCTGTTTTAATGTTAGTGCTGGTCAGTTGTGCCTGAACTCCAAAGGGAGGAAAGTATGATGAGGCATGACACCTCTTTCCCATCGTGACCTGAATTAGTTTCCAGGTTTTTTTGAATCTCTTCAAAAAAGTTGAAGTCGGGGGAGGGGGTGGGTTTGGTCATTCAGTCATTCAGTCTGTTATGGGGTTTAGAATTTTATTTTTGGTTTACTTTTTTATATAGGTCTAGTTGCTGATTTCAGAGCTTAACCAAGGCTTTCTTGCATTGTTATTATTAGCATATAAGATGTTTTAAGTATCTTAAATTAAATTAAATTATAAGTTCCTCCCATTCACCAGGAAATCCTGTCAGCTCCATCTTCAACATGAATTCAGAATCTGGCCACTAATATATCCAGAGTCCTACTGCTTTGCCACTTGCACTGTGACTAGCTTTGTTTCAGCCACCATCATCTCTTGCTAGGATTATAGCAATGGTCTCATTGCTCCTCTAGCTTTTATCTTGTACCCCAAAGCCTATTGTCCAGACCACAATCACAGTGTATACCTCAATTATCATATCAGATCAATGCAGTGGCTTCCCTTTGTCCCAGAGTGCAGTGCCCCTGAGGCTCCACAAGACCTGCTTCTCACCACTCTTGCCTGCCTCACTCAGCTCCAAGCACTGCTTTTACTCAGGGCCCTTTCACATTCTTTTTTTTTTTTTTTCTGTTTGGAATCATCTTTTCTCATGATCTGCATGGTTTGCTCCTTAGCTGCTCATGATATTACCAAAGAGTCTCTCCCCAACCCAGAGGAATAACCATCCATGCACCCCTTCCCCAGGCCCCATTCTCCTCACTCTGTTTTAGTTTTCTTAATTGTACATAGCACCACCTGTTTGATATTAGCAGAAGAATGAAACTTTAAGAGGACAGGTTTGGGTTGGGGTGGGGGAAGGTTAATGGTTATTCCCAGAGTCTAGTGACAACAAAAATGAATGACTGACATAAAAGTCTCAACTTTTGAGGTGTGTTAAGCCAACTTTGGGGTGCGTTTGAGCAATCTGTAGACAAATCTGTGGCTGTTTCTCCAAAGAGGTTTTCAGGAGGTTCAGGATTTATATGTTTCCTTAAAGGGACTATAAGGCAAATGGTTGTATTCCCGTGAGACATTAGATTGTGCCCAGTGAATCTATATTTTACACAAGATAAGGTGAATGTTTGAAGAGAAAAAGAAAGTATTAACAACAGAAGAGCCATTTCTGTAGACCTCTCTGGGTAGGTGGAGGAAATGAGTCTTGTCTTCACTCTGCACCTGCAAAGATAAGATTATAACAGATATTATCAGTGTGGAATTGAACAGACTTTAGTTTTAGGAGCTAGACTTAGATTGCAGATCATAGATCTAAAGTTACAAATGGCAAGTCCTTGTTTATGGGAGGCCAGCAAAGAATTTACTTATGAAAGATCTGTGGAAGCAGTTCTTCAGCAGGTGCCTGAGGTCTTTTACCTTTCCATGGGGATCTGGCTGAGGCATCATGCTAGGAACAGATATTCATCTGGAAGAGGGAGTTGCATGACTCAGCCTCCAGGGCTTAAGTTTCCCTTTTGCATAAGAAGCTTGGGGGTCCAGATATTTATTTTTATCATCCTTTACACTAGAATAATGCTTGGCATAATAGAATGTGCTCAATAAATATTTACTGAGTGACAAGGTTGGGGAATTTATTTGAGATAATTCTTTGATAATAGAAAGGATTTCCCCCTTCCCAGGGTTGTTGCTCTCTTCAGGTTTTCTAATTCTTGGGATAACAAATATTTTCCTATAAAATCTATGTATTCACCAAATACTTACTGAACACCTCCATGTTCCAGGTAGTGTTCTAGATTCTGTCAAATCAGCACAGATTATTGTGATTTATATTTTCAGTACACAGTACTCTCTGTAATTTAAAATTTTTTAAAATTAAAAAATCGATTCCTAGTTATTCCTATATCTCCTTTCCCATATTAAATTTGCTGTTTGCTTTACTTTTTTTTTCCTTAAGTTTCATAAGTGTTAAAATTTTTTTAAGTAATCAGAAATGGAAAACAATAAATTTATAGATCTGTTAATTGACTCAAAATATCATTGTATTTTTTTCTATTATTTCTATTGTGTGGGCAATATTTTCAATTTACTCTTGGTCTTTATTTTTTTAATAAAAGCATTTATAACAGTGACCTTATCTCCATATTGAGCTTTGATGACAGTTGATAAATTTTGCTCTTGTTTTAATAATATTTTAATTATCTTATAATTTTATTTCCAATGACTCAACATTTATTCACTACTATCCAGCAGTGTGGCTAGAGTTTAGTGAATTAAAGACTGAGAGGTATGCACATTAATTCACATGAATTAATTATATTATTCCAAAATTCCGTGAAATATAGTTTTTGAAAACTTAAGATGTCAAAGGCAGAGAGGGGTATGCTAAATTCAGGATAAGGTGGAGGCAGTAAGCTGGGCAGAACACTCAGGGCTTCTTAGGACAAGTGAAGGTGTCTGTTTTCTAAGAGCAATGGGAAGTTATTGGAGAATTTTAAGGACTGTGCCATGTTTTATGCCTGCTGGGGGAAGAGTAGATTAAAGAGGGCTAAGATAGAAGTAAGGAAGATCAATTAGAAAGTTACAGAAGCTGTTACGGTGGGAAGAATATAATTCCTCAAAAAACACCACTATTATGGAGAAGGAAAATGTTCCCTTTTATTTGTCGGTACAAGGCCCTGGGTCACTGAAATACATTTCAGAACAGTGTTCTTCCTTCAGGGTAAATAGGGCTGCTCTAAACATGGGTAAACTTTGAAAAAAAATTTTTTTTTCAGATTAGCCCCATTTAAGAAAATTTTTTCCTAACTGTATTAGTAGATTATTATTTTTGTTTGGCATTTCTCTGTAGGTAATGAATGGGTGCTTGGAGCGAGTTATGTTTGGAGCTGCTTTCTTGACTCACCATTTTAAACTAAAAAAATCTCTCTGATTTTAATTCATACTTTAGTGTTTCCATATTGTCGTGTCCTAGAAAAGTTTTTGTCAGAATTTGCATGCCATTTTAGGTCTTCATATTTTTTTAGACTAAACATGTTTTCTGTATTTTTTAGGCCTCAAACTGCAATTTACATTATCTGAATTGTTTGCCTACTTAGATCACATTCTCTAGACAGTGTTCAACTCTTTACTAGGCTGTAGATAAATAGGCTTATATACAAAATCTTCTATTTATAAAATCGCTCTTTTGGATAACAGAGTGCTTTTTGCCATTTGTAGACCTTTTCTAGTTTTGGATGCCTAATTTTGGAAATTCTTAATTACAAACATGAGTGCTATCCTAAAGGAGTACCAATTTGCAGTGATGTACAGTGTATACATATTAAACACAAATTTTAAGTTTTATTTTCGCTGTGTTTAGAAGAAATTTGCTCTCCTATGTCTTTAGAAACTTGATGTCTGAAAAGTCTTCTATGATTTTAGGCTTTCACTGGAATGTCTGTGAGTCCATTAGGGCTGCTACAACAAAATACCTTACCCTAGGTGCATTAGTCTGTTCTCATGCTGCTAATAGAGAAATACCCAAGACCAGGTAACTTATAAAGGAAAGAGGTTTAGTTGATCCACAGTTCCACATGGCTGAGGAGGCCTCACAATCATGATAGAAGGCGAAGGAGGAGCAAAGTCACGTCTTACATGGTCGCAGGCAAGAGAGAGTGTGCAGGGCAACTGCCCTTTATAAACCATCAGATCTCATGAGACTTATTCACTATCATGAGAACAGCATGGGAAAGACCTGCCCCCATGATTCCAATTACTCCCACCAGGTCCCTCCCACGACACATGGGAATTATGGGAGCTACAATTCAAGATGAGATTTGGGTGGGGACACAGCCAAACCATATCACTAAGTAATTTATAAACAACAGGAATTTTATTTCTCACAGTTTCAGAGGCTAGGAAGTTCAAGATCAAGATGCCAGCAGACTCAGCATCTGGTGAGGGGTCTCCGCTTTATATATTGCACCTCCTTGTTAGATCCTCACATGACAGAAGGGGTGAACAAACTCCCCTCAGGCCTCTGTTATAAGGGCACTTATCCCATCTATAAGGCTTCTGCCTTCATGACCTAATCATGTCCTAAAAGGCCCACCTCTTAAGACTAGTGCATTAGTGATTAAGTTTTAACTATGATTTTGGGAGGGGACACAAACATTCAGACCACAGCACTTACCAATTGTGTGGTTTATTTCTGTGCCCCATCCTCTGAGTTTATGAAAAGGAGGGAAGATTTTCTTTTCTTTCAACCAGTATCACATTCAAACTAGGCAAATTTGGTACACTCAAGTTTTTAGCCCTTTACAAAAAAAAAAAAAATCAAAGTTTTCCTTTAGCAACAGGTTGAAAACTGAAAGGAGAAAACTGCAGCCCAGAGCAGAAAGCCTAAAATGAAGGATGACACACAGAGAAGTTCCTTTCTTATGCCAAGCACAGGCTCTAACTTCACCAGACTTGCCTGTCTTCCCCTAACACTGCCATACTTCAAGTCTTCATGTTAGTAAAAGATATGGATATTGCTGATGCTCCAAAAAGTTTATTTAGAAACTATACATATAAGGCCAAGAAATTATTTTTCTCTTCTGGTAATTCTATGCAAAATGTGCCTTCATTTATTCTTTTGGGTCCTTTCAAGTAGATAGTTTTACATCAGCTCCAACTTCCCATTGTTCATTCAATCTTTCCTTAAACAAGCATTTATCACTAAGTTCTGGGTATGTCCTTGGTCTGGAAGTTTTAAGATGATTGAGATACTATTATGGAACTTCAGCACTTTATGTTTTTAAATTCAGGACAAACATGTAACAAATCAGGGCAGTAGTTTATACAATAAAATATTATAAGAAATATAAAATATAATTAAATGATAGACATAGGTATTGAATACCATGGGACACAAAGGTAAGATGGTCGGTAACACTAGAGTGAAGGCAGAAATGGTTTTGAAATGTTAGAAGGAAGCCTGAACCCATGAGTAGTCTTTCACTTTACAGAACTCTTTTGGAAGGCTGTGAATGTTATATTTCAGTGATCCCCTACTTAGAAAAAATTGTCTGAACACTTTAAATACTGATTACTTCACATACTGATTACTGAAGAAGACAGTATACTAGGTGCAAGACAGTACTCTAGGTGCCAATGTTGGCCAATTCATGCTACCTCTCTTAGCACACTCTAAATAGCCAAGATTCTTAAAAGGCTGGGCTATCAAGTTGTTCCTATTTTTCCATAAATATTACAAAACATAAAACACAGTGGCTATTTTGAAAAAGAAATAGTAAACAGTGTGGTCATTTGGTACAGCTATGAAGATATGTATACTCTGAGCTACATCATTATCTTCCACGTAAAGAGAAATTCCAACATTATGAGAGAGCCTGGAAAACAGAAAAATGTTCTTGTGGATTCTTTTTATCATATAAAAAACTCCACAAAAGCCCTTATAACTTTGTTGAAACTTTCTCCTGAAAACATACCTTTGAACACCTATTGCATTTTTGCATTTTTGTCACACTGGAAAAAAGCATGAATTCACTTCCTCTACTCTGTGAGCTGTGAAAGTAGAAGCAGAAATTACTTTGTGGCCCACCACCATGAAGAGAAAATGGTTCTTCTTGCACAGTTGAATGCAGGCCTTAATCATTCCAACACTCTCTCACCACTGGTTTAAGTATAGCTCAGAACTTGTGCTAGGTGGAGTTGTTGCTAAATGAGATGCACTATTTCCACAGAGAGCTTGTGGGACACCCAAGTAGGCCACCAGGGTGTTAGGAAGAACCAGAAAAACAAAGGTATGAGGCTTCTCCTCCCACTCCACTCTCCAATTGCAGGGTTATCAAACCAGGGCCCTGAACAGGCTAGTGGCTGAAGAATTTGGGGTTTGGGTGAGAGAAGAACAGGAGGGTGGGAAGCAACATTATAGAAAACTGATCCTATAAAACACCCAAAGTAAGTTCAAGGCATTTCAACATGTCTTCTGTTAAAAAAAAGAAAAACAAAAAAACTGTTTTACTTTCCATGAAAAATTCTTGAAACAAAATCTAGGAATTTCTCACAGTGCACACAGGAAAATGAGTGTTTGCACTTTGGAACCAGCTGAATGATAGACAATCAATGTGGAATATTGTTTCTGTGAACACGAATATAGGATATGCCTAGATACTTAGGAAATCTTTGTAGTCACATCCTTCTTTGAAAAAACTGTACACACACAGCAAGCTGTCCTGCATGTTCAAGGGGAGTTTTCAGCAGCTCAACCTGAAAACTGAGAAGGAGGTATCAAGGGGCAGGTTAAACTTTTTCCTAATTTGTAAGCCTGGCAGATGCCCTCGCTGCTCAGAAAAATCACTTCGGTTTAATAAACATGTGTAGCTACAGAATTTCCCTTGAAGGAGTTCCTTGAGTATTCCAATGGTTGTTGAGTTAGAGCCCAGTGCTTAGGTACATGGTAGCTGCATCCTCTTGTGCCACCACTCTCTCTCTCCCCCTCAGTATCCCCAAGGGAGATGAGGTTGCCCGCGTCAAACACACACCTAAAAGAACTCCCAGTTTTTGCATGGGAGTCGATGGTAAGCACACCGATGGGAAGTTAAAAAGTGCAGAGAGGATGTTTCTGAAACCTTCTAATGGACTAATGGGCTAAAATCGCCTTCATTCATTGTCAAGCCCCTCTCTAAATGTGAGTGAGCACAGGCAGCTTGCCAGAGGTTTAAGACAATCAAGACACCATTTGTGGGAACAAGAAGTTATGAAAACAGTTTCGGCTTTTAACTTTATAGTCTGATTCCTCTGATTCTTAAGTTAAGGGTCATTCTACGTTTTTTTAATTCCTTTTGTGCTTCTCTGCCCAACCACTTTTCACCCATTCAACTTCCTGTTCCTCTCTTGCATCCAGTTCTTTGTATGACTTGGCACCTGATACCTTTACATGTCCGGAATACTTTCTGAGCAAATATTTTATTGAACTTCCTAAAAATACACAGGTAGAATAAAAATATGGCCATGAAAATAAAGGCAGTGGAGCGCTTATGTTTACTAGAAAATGTCCACAAATATGCTGATATAGGATTCTCTAATTCTGTCACAAAGAATTCTGTGATTCTTTCCAGTGTTAAAAATGCCATTAAACAAGACATACACTCATGGCAATTTCCATTTGACTTTCTGGACACCAATTTCCATAGTAATATATTTTTGAAGTTCAGAACAGTCTGTTCTGCCATAGTGTGATGGCTATGCTCCTCATATATTCCCTGTTCTCAAAAAAAAAAAATCACATGAAGGAATGATTTGCTCCAATGGGAAATATATGAAGCTAAAGAGATAAAGCTAATTTTTCTAGCACTAATGTAAATATGTGCTTGGGCACATACTTTTTTGAAAAGAAAAAAAAAAACCCTGTAGGTGCTTAGATATAAAAACTAAGTCCAGTATTTGAGTACTTCTAACTCTTCCTATTACTACTGATACTATTATTAACCCAACGTCTTTATACATTTTATTATCATTATCACTTTTGTCAATCATCAGTGGGATAAGCCAAACAAAAACCCACTAATGAAAATATCTGTGTCACCAGGTGCTGTGGTCTGAATGTTTGTGCCCTCTACGATTCATATGTTGAAACCTAACCCCTAAGGCCATGGTAGTAAGAGATGGGAGTCTTTGGGAGGTGTTTCGGTCATGAGGGCAGAACCCTCATGAATGGGATTCTTACCCTTATAAAAGAAACTTGAGGGAGCCCTTTTGTCCTTCTGCTATGTGAGGACACAAGTAGTGGGCATCATCATTGAAGCAGAGAGTGAGCCCTCACTAGACACCATATCTGCTGGCACCTTGATCTTGAACCTCTCCACCTCCAGACCGTAAGCAACACGTTTCTGTTTTTTCTGTATGACCCAGTCTATGGCATTTTGTTATAGCAGCCAAAACGGACTAAGACCTCAGGGTAATAGTTTCCTTCTTACCCAAGTGCTAATTCCTATTCACAATTAGGCTACTACTTAAAGCAATCTGGTAAAATCAAATCATGCTTCTTCTTCAATCAATTTCATTACATCAAATTGGCTTTATGGAAAGTTGTACTGCATTTGTAGATGCAAAATGAAAGGTATGAGTGAAAATTGAATATAAGTTGATTTTGGATCAGAACAAGCAGTCTTTTTGAGGTTGAAATACCATCTAACTGTTGACATTCGCTGAACATCTTCTATTTCTTTTCATGCTATAAACTACTGAGACAGGAGCCAAAAAGGGTATTTTCTAAGGAATGCTCCATCTTCCTCCTGAGACATTTATTTTTGTTTTATTTTTGTCTAATCTTTCTAGTGGGATTGAAACACTAACTTTCTAATTGCCTATTTGTGATTGTAACTACACATTAAAAAATAATGGGATTTAATGACTATTTCTCAAATTATGATGTTTAGAATATAACTTTTAAGTATATTTTCAAGCAACCATTCTGTAGTGTGGAGAAGCTGCAGACACTTAATGAGGGTGAACCAGGTATTACAAAATAGCTTTTCCAAAGAAGGGAACACTGAGTTAAGGGAAAGCAAGCAAAATTCCTTTTTTTTTCTCTCCTAACTAAAAAGACCAGTTAACTTGCCAAGTGAAAACTCTAAGTCCCAAGAAATACTCTAAACACAGAAAAATAAGCACATCGATGAATGCCTCCCCTTTTCCTTGTTGGTCTGAAGCCGACTGACAGCACCAGGTGGCAGCCCTCGGGAACTGCCTGTTGCAGATGCCCTACCTGACAGCCAAAAGCTGGCAGGAATTAAGCAGAAACATGTGCTTCCTGTGGAGGGCAACAGTCAGCAGGTGGGATCAGCAGACTCTGTTAGTGAGCCCGTCCTCCTGTGTGGTCATCTGGACTGCCTTCCTTGTGGGCACTGAGGGCCCGGAACAAGACATTTTCTCAGTGCTGTGCTGGAAGCTGTTCAAATGCAATTATGCTGTATGTCGTTGTGGAATAGATGACTTAGAGGTTCCACACAAATTGAATTTTGAGGCCAGCCTGAAATTACATTAGATTTGGGGGCTTTGACAAAAGCCTGTCTGAATCCCCCTGAAGTCCCTTAGGGTCATCTTTCTTTAATCATTCACTAATGTTTTTCTGGTTAGGTCACTGATTAATGGATGACGTAAATCTCCATTCTCTGCTCACC
Source organism: Pongo pygmaeus (assembly GCF_028885625.2). Lineage (NCBI taxonomy): Eukaryota > Metazoa > Chordata > Mammalia > Primates > Hominidae > Pongo > Pongo pygmaeus. Next base: position 157,409,923 of record NC_072376.2, on the reverse strand, counting down.
CCCCAGTTTTTTTAGTACTGTACATAATGTTTTATTAATTTGTCCTTTTTGGCTGCTGCCAAGACAGCATATATGAAACTGATTTTTGAACTTCAAGAAACTGACATTGCGAATTCTGCTTTGTATTGTAAGCCTCAAATGCAAGAAGCTGTGATTAGAATGTGATAATAGCCGAGGTGCCATAATTCTCTGCTGTTGTATGTAAGTACACTCTTCCAGTCAGAGAGAGGTCATGGGAATTAAATAGATTTGATTCATGAGAAAAATAAGAACTGGCCTCTCAGGGGAGGAGGAACAAAAGTCCATGCTCAGATCAACAGAATTCTGCATCTCAGATAATTACTTCATTTTTCTTGATAGCCTATTAAAGCAATAAATGTGAATCTCAGAAAATTGTTTAAGGTATAACAAAGCCAGAAACCTTTCTCCACCTTTACTTACTCTGTCTCTGCAAATTTAGCAGGCCACGTAATTATATAACCAACATATTTGTCAGGTTGTAATATTTCTCTGATAAATAATAGAGTCAGCTTAGGCTAGATATAAATTTTTTTTTACATTTCAATTACAGAACGTATTAGGAAAACTTAATAAACAAAGTACAAGGCTGGGTGTGGTGGTCACACTCGTAATACCAGCACTTTGGGAGGCTTAAGAGAGAGGATCACTTGAGCCCAGGAGTTTGAGACCAGGTTGGGCAACATAGTAAGATACTATCTCTATAAAAAAATAAAAGTATTAGCCAGGTGCGGTGCCACGTGCCTGTAGTCCTAGTTACTTGGGGGCTGAGATGAGAGAATTGCTTGATCAAAGGAGTTTGAGACTTCAGTGAGCCATGATTATTCCACGATACCTCCGTCTGTGTGACAGAGTAAGACTCTGTCTCAAAAACAAAACAAAACCAAAACAAAAAAAGAAAGTACAGTTGATGACATCTTCCACTTCTCTGATTAGCAGAGTTTTGCTAACAATATTTGAAGGCAGAGAAAAATGAAATGTTTGAGTGAAATTTGGGGGAAGAATTAAGAATATAGTTGACATAAACTACTGGATAGTCTACTTGACAAAACTGATCAGCAAACTTGGCATCAAGGTATATTTTTATAAAATACAAAGTAAAATATATCTCAATAATTTTACTTTTTATTAACATTTACTAGAAGCCTACTATGTGCCAGCCTCTGTGTTGAACACTGAAGATATAATGAGACACTGTCCCTAGTCTTAATCAGGTTATGATTGAGTAGGGGAGACAGACATAGAAACAAAGGATTTCAATGCTAAACTAACTGAAAGGATTTCAAAACTAAACTAACTAAATTTAGTTTAGTTTTGCCTTCTTTCAAACTTTATATAAATGAAATCATAAAGCACAGTTGACCCTTGAACAATATGGGTTTAAACTGCACAAGTCCACTTATATGTGAATTTTTTTTTCCATAAAAGTTATCCAGAGTGTGCCTGCCTCTCTTGCCTCCCCTTTTACCTCCTCTATCTCTTCTGCCTCTACCACCCCTGAGGCAGCAAGAACAACCCCTCCTCCTCCTCCTTCTCAGCCTACTCAATGTGAAGAAGATGAGGATGAAGATCTTTGTGATGATCTGCTTCTACTTAATGAACAGTAAATATATTTTCCCTTCCTTATGATTTTCTTAATATCATTTTATTTTCTGTAGCTTACTTTATTGTAAGACTACAGTATATAGTATATAACATAAAAAATATGTATTATTTGGGTGTTTATGTTATCAGTAAGGTTTCTGGTCAACATTAGGCTATATAGTTAAGTTTTGGGGTAGTCAAAGATTATATGTGGATTTTTTGACTACACAGCAGGTTGACACCCTCATGTTGTTCAAGGGCCAACAATATGCACTTTTTTGTATCTGGCTAACTTTCTCAATATTATGTTTGTGAGATTCATCCATGTTGCTTAACAATGGTTTGTTCATTCTCTATGACCTATGACATTCTGTTACATGAAGATATCGCAATTTACCCATTCTCAGTGATACAATTTGGGTTGTTTTCTGTTTGGGCCATTATAAATGTTGTCTCTATAAACATTCATATACTTGTCTTTTGATGAACATATGCCTTCATCTCTATTGCTTATACACCTAAGAGTGAAATTGATAGATTATAAAGAATGCATATAGATTATGAAGAATGCATATGCTCAACTCTCTCAGATATGGCCAGCCAGTTTTCTGAAGTGATTTTTAGCAGTTTATGTGACCCCCGTCTGTGTATGTGAGTTCCATTTGCCTCACACTTTCTCCAACACTTGGCATTGTCTGTCTTCTTTACTTTAGCAATCCTTTTAAATATGTAGTAGTCTCTCCTTGAAGTTTTATTTATGAAACCTGGGAGTTTCTTAATTATAAAGCCGAAGGGGTGTTTCGTGTTTCCATGGACAACTCTTGTGAACAGAGAGCTGGGACATTTTGGAAATGAAGAGATCCTGTGATTTAGTCTGTTATTCCATGGGACTTTGAGTACTATAGCGTTGCTACAATGTACTCTCAGAACTTTGAAGTATCCCCCAAATTCATGCCTTTTTCATAGTCTCTTCCATTCCATCCTGCTTTTACTTCTCCACTGGATTACCCAAACTCTGGACATAAGAATAAAAATGTAGTAATAGCTATTAGTTATTGTGGGCCAAGGACTATTTGCCAGGGACTGTTCCAAAGCACTTTACAGGTACATAGCTTTAAACCACGTGACAATTTTATGAGTTAAATGGTGTTATTTTTTCCCCCCCATTTTAAACATGGGAAGAATGAGGCACAGAGAGGGTAAGCAACTCATCCAGGTTACCCAGGAAGTCAAGGAGCCTGGATTTGAACCTAGGTGAACAGACTCCAAACTCAACCTCTCAATCATTACAGTTATCTATTCCAGTAGAGCTGGAAGCTTGCCCCCTTTCTCTTTAGTGTGTATTTATATTTTTCAGCAGAAATAAATGAGAAGAATTATAGTTTCTTGATAGATATCCTCATCTAACAAGATAAAAGCTCCAACAGTTACAGGGTTTTTACTGAATATGTATTGTTAGACACTGTGGTGCATGTAACATGAGGAATTTAATAAGATTAAATAATAAGTTTAATAAATTGCCAGGGTCAAATGGTGTGTTAATGGCAGAAGTAGGATTTGAGCCTAGATTCAGACTCAGATTTCCTGATGAAGTTTGGAATCTAATGCACAGAAAAGAATTTAAATACATGGTAAAAAAATTGCAAAGGGTAAAATTCTATATAATCCAAGCCAAAATTCTTCCAGGTTTTTTTGTTTTTTTTCATATGTTATATGATTTAATCCTTACAACAAACTTACAAAAGTGGTATTGCAATTCATATAGATAAGGCGAATGAAGCCCAAAACATCACGTAACTTTCTAAGGGACATGACTCTGAACTCTGCTTTTGTTACACTTCATTTTGTCATCCCTTACCTAAAGGCATTTGGGGAAAGTCAAATTTAATTATCATGTACTTATATATATATACATATCTAATACAATCTTTTTCCTTTTTTGGTTTTTCTAATGTGATCTTAAAACAGGTCACAAAATGATGTCACAAACCCAATGAAATACAGTAAGATGTGAAACCACTAAAGAGATTGCATATTTTAAATTTTTTCTTTGCTTCAGGAACTATTTATATAAGAGATATGGCTGATTACTGTGAGCAGTAGGTTGGCTTTTAGACATTTTGTTAAAACATAACAGCTGAGAAATATCAGCATTTGAAATTTGCAGCTAAGCTTCATCTATTTTGGATAGAAAGATCTTTTTCTTTCATATTCTTAAATATCAATAAGAAAAAGAGAAAGCAATTCAGATTCATAGTCTGATGACATCTTCTCTGGCCCGAGGAAAAAAGTACTAAGTTTATTGACATCAACAAACAGGTTCTGGGTACATACCACCAAGTCAACATGGCCTGTTCTTCCTAAACTTGGACCTGTTCCTTTGAATACCCATGTTATTTTACACACGCATGTACACACACACTCTCCTTACACATGCATGTATAAACACACACACGTCAGAGTTATGGCATACTTCTCCTCCCCAGTGTAAACAAATTATCTGTTTAATTGGATGATTGGAAACTTTTCTGTTGATGTTTTTAAAAAACTTTTACCTCAGCCTCCCAAAGTGTTGGGATTACAGGTGTGAACCACCTTGCCCAGTCTTCCAGGTTTTAAACATGAACGACTCTATTAACTCTGTGAGTCAAACCATCTATGTTGCTTTTAACTTGCTTTTGCTATAGCATATTTTAACTGGGTTTCTCTCCAAATTTCTGGTCTACTTTTGGGGGGATGGTAGAGACTGTGTTTGTAATAGTATCGATATCCAAATCTCTTCATAAAGATCAAATTCAGTATTTGAATTACTAATGAACTTAAATATATATATATGAAAGATTGACTTAATACTAGATAATAGCTAAAAACCAAAAGGAAATAATGCAATCCTATTGTGTTTTTGGGCCATACAACTCTACTCTTCTAGACTAATTACCCCAGAAATAAAAAGAAGAATCTGTTTTTAGTGACTTTTATGCCATCCGGTGGACAGCACTGTGATTTTCCTAAGACCAACTAAAGAAAACAAACCTAATTTCCTTGTGCCACCATGCTGATAAATGTTGACTCTAAAAAGGACATTAAGTATTTCAGTGCCACCCTGTATGTAAACATCTATGTCACATGTTACTTGTAAACTGACATCTGTAATGTTGATGAGGAAGGCAGGGTCAAAATTAAAATGTGATCTTGCTGACTTTACCATGATGAAATTCTCTGTTTTCTTGCAAAGACTATTCTGAAATTAGAAAAACAAATCTTCCCATACTTTGTCTGCATTTTCCAAGTTGCTCAGACTTTTGTTTGAATTTGATGTACATCCTTCTTCATCTCAACCACATACACTTTGCTCTCATGGGGTCTCAGAGTCATTCACTTCTTTTTTAGATTTGAGACTCCTCTAAGGCATTAGTGGATTATGAAATCACATAGGAGAGTGTAACCAGAATTGTAATAATTAAAATGACATAGAATAGAATAGAAAATAAGATATAGTGCATCCCACTGGTTCCTGAAGCTTGTTTCAGTTGGACATATGTGCAAAATCTCTGTGCTGAGTCCTGATGTGATCTGTATTTTTTATTGTGGCTGTATCTGTGCCAGTTATCTCCCTATTGTCTTTCAACTCCAAATCCACCCCTCTCTACACTGCTCTGTGATATTGGCATTGGGACCCTCCTTTGCCAGCTGGTTCCTTCTGCAAGTGGAGGAGAAGTTCAGAGGAAAGAGAAGAGGCTTCCCTTCTGTGTTTCTGTTTCCCTCAGCATGGATCCAGCAGCTGCACTGGCTGCAGCCTCCAGCTTCTTTCAACTTCTTTCAGCTTCTGTCAGACCTCTAGCAGAAGAGATACCAACAGAAGTCAGATGCCACCGCCTCTTCAAAGCTACAACATCAGCTCTTTGGAGCCCCTCCTTCAATCTTCTGGTTACAGTAACCCCACCTTCTACTTTATGTCCCTCTTTCTCAAGGCATGGGCTAATTCCTGCAGTTATTATCTCTAGATATTCTTGTAGTGTTCCCCTTCTGTTCTTTCAGCCTTTCCACACTTAAGTAATCAATTCCTCTGTTTGAAGAGCTAATGTGATTTTTATTTTCTTGACTAAATCCTGACTGATATGTGGTCAAAAAAATTTTTTTAAGCCATTGCTTCTGGGCATTGACTCTTCAGAGTCTTACCTCACTCATACAATGTCCCTCAGAGCAGCTTGGACACACTGATACCTCCTAAATCCCACCAATCATTGATGATAGAATGATGTCTGGCTCATTAGTATATTTTCACCCCAAAGGAAACAAAGGGCATAAAAGGAAATATGTACAACATAGTACATTTAATTTTAGAGTTCAAGGCATTTCAGCATTTATCATGGTATTATAGGCATGGGATAGAAGAGCAAAACTAGGAAGTGGCTAAATAGGAAGTAGAACCAGCTTTCCCGACACTTAGATTATCCTTGCTGCAAGATGCACTGCTGTGTTGGAGAGTTTTGGTGTCTATAACCTTATACCTGCCATGCCACCTACACACACACACACACACACACACACACGCTCGCGCACTAAGTGATGAGTCATTGACATTTACCCTGAGCAGTGGTTAATGTTTGGTTTTACAAATGAAGAACACCAAGAGAGGACTAACTTTGCCCACTTAGGAAAAGAAATGGAGAGATCTAGGGAGAGGTTGCAAACTGGTAGCTCATGGGTTTCATCTGGCTGGCAAATACATTTTCCCTGACCATGTGGTATTTTTTAAAGATGTTAAAGATCCTATTTCCAGTGTCTCTTTGACAATCAGGAGCCAGTGAATACAGGATCCTCATCCCTACAGGCACCAAGTGCTTTATGAGGCATTCATTGTCTAGTTTGCCATAGTCCCTGCCAGTCTTTGGTACCTGGAATTTCTGCTCTTTTCTTTATGTTGCCCACCTGGCCCCTGCGGGTATTTGCATTTTGACTCTTAACCTAGAGGAAGTATCCCAGGGTGGTAGGGACTGAAGCCATGTGGCTGCGGAAGAGATGGAGGAGGTGGAAAAGAGAAAAAATAGATGCAGACTGAGGTGCTGAGTGAGCTAGGAGGGATGAGACAGCTGCCAAGGGAGAGAGCGTTTTGGGAATGTATGGAGAAGGGTAAGTGCGGATGTCTATAAAGCTGTGCTATGTGATAGACCCCCATTCTCCATCTGTCCACAAGAATGCCAATAAAACTATCTTACTAGGGTGAGTGCATGTTGCTTTCTTTTGTGGGGAGACCATTGGCAATGGGCTAACACTGACATAGAGACAGGTGGGACTAGAGGAGAAATAGCTTGGGAAAGCCCAGGCACAGGCCAGTACATGACATTCTCTGAGTAATTTTTTTTTAAATAAAGTTTTTGAAGTTCCTGACTATAATTATTTAAACATTTGCTACAAAATATTAATTATAATTAGTGATACCTATTAACATTAATCAAAAATATATTGCAAAAATAACATTTCTCAACTATTGCTTGATGAAATTACTCTCTTCACTACCTCTCCCATGGTCTCAAACACTTTTCAGAACCTTTTACCACTTGGTCCTGAATTTTAAATGTATATTATTTTATAAATAATGTATATCTATCTGTCTACATATAACTATAAAACTATATGTAGAGTTATAAAGCTATATGCATAAAACAATATACGGCCATATAGAAGTATTTAAAACTATCAACCTATAAATGACCTGGCTTTATTGATAAGCTAGAAATGTGCATCTTTGGTTTTAGGGAGTGTTGTAATTTATTTCTTTGATTATATGTAATTATTGGAATATTCTTAAAAAATAAGCTTGGCCAAGCACGGTGGCTCATGCCTGTAATCCCAGCAGTTTGAGAGGCCGAGGCGGGCAGATCACAAGGTCAGGAGATTGAGACCATCCTGGCTAACACGGTGAAACCCCGTCTCTACTAAAAATACAAAAAATTAGCTGGGCGTGGTGGCGGGCACCTGTAGTCCCAGCTACTTGGGAGGCTGAGGCAGGAGAATGGTGTGACCCCAGGAGGTGGAGCTTGCAGTGAGCTGAGATGGTGCCACTGCACTCCAGCCTGGGCGAGAGTGCGAGACTCCATCTCAAAAAAATAAAATAAAATAAAAATGAAAATAAAATAAGCTTGTAAAGTCATATGAAATCATCTATAATCCATATTAAATATGTATATGTGTGTGTGTGTCTGTGTATATGTGTATATGTATAATCCATGGCAACCAATTAAAATTGGGGTATCCTTTCTTCCAATTATTCCCTGTGTGAGAGTACGAGTAGCAGACATTTGTTTGTTTCTTTGCCACCCACCCTTCCATTCCCCTTTCTTAAAGGTCACCTGAATCTCCTAGCCATGTGATTTGGCTGGAACTTACCTCACCTCTTGTTGGGGAGGGTGGTGAGAGGTGTTACACCTTCTTAGCTACAGGGATGGGTTCAGAGTTGGGAACAAGAAACAAGACAAAGAAACCAGGACCCTGTTCAAACCCTCTTTCCCACCTAACTTGAATGAGAGTACATGCAGCCTCTCTATGATCTAGGGCAGGACTTACCTGCAAATGAGAGCAATGGCACAAAACTAGAGCAGAAAAATATAGTCTGAGAAATGGGGTCCTGGCACCATATTTGGACTTGGATCAACTTTTGAAGCCAATTTTATCCTTGAATTGTTCAGTTATATTATCAATACATTCCCTATCATGCTCAAGACAGATTACTCTAATGTTTCATTTGTATATTTGTAACACCTTCTGATAAGTTATGCATGTGTGCATGTTGGTGGGTGGGTATATGTATAACAAAACTGCTATTATCCTGAATATGAAATTTATATCCTGCTTTCTCTTTCAAGTAACATTATATCATAAATAATTTCTAGTACCATTAAATAATCCTCAAAAACATGATTTTAATGGTATATAATATTGCACAAAATGGATGTGCTTTCATTGAAGTATTTCCCACCATCAAATATTTAGGTGATCTCACAGGCTTTCAAAATACTTGCATCAATTTCCTCAATCTCCACTCACAATACTATACAGTTCACTTGCTCAAAATGGTCTCCTTTTGGTTTCTTCTTTTCTGAGCCCTGTGCTTTTTGTAGACCTAAGATAAATCTATCATGCTGTGTCCATCAAGTAATTCTCTCGTTTGCTTAAAAGTTTCTTCAAGTGTCACTTTTTGCAAGAAACCTAACCTTAAAAACATGTCCCAAAACCACCCATTACAGCATTACTGACAGATGATTGGTTTTTGCCAAGTTGTCCAAAGAAAACAATTTCTTATTTAAAAGAGAGAAAAGTATACATATCTGGTGAAAACATTCTTCTTGTGTTGCCTTACAGTGTTAATACATAGATATTCCATCAACATAAGACAATAGTAAGCCTGTGATTACTTAACTTCTAGGTTGACGACTTCCTCCTACCAAACCTTCACCATTAGTTCATTTCTCAAGATCCTTTATTAATTCCAGAGTTTATTGAAAGTAACAAAGGACCATGGCATCAATTCATTCTCCTTGCAGAGCCGACATAGACTCCAGAAACCAACTCAGAGCACTGGAATGTTGCAAATTGGTGCTGTTTCCTTTGCCACCAGAAGTTTAAACTGAAAGATTTGCAGCACTGAATGGGGTGGGTTTCTTTATTTTGGCAGGCATCTCCATAGCTTTTAGTAGAGATGAAAGTGATCACCTGTGCTGCATTTTCTTGCTTTTTACCTTGGGAGTTAGCTCCAGAGGAAGGGAGCTGATATCTTTGGTCACCATGAAGCTCCTTTTCCTGTCTTTACAAAGTTTAAAATTTTGATGTAAACTGTGAAATGTCCGTCAGTATCTGTTTGAATCATTCATCACTTTCTAACTGTGCCTGGTTTCTGATCAGTAAAATGGAGGTAAGATATTTCACAGAATGTTTGTGAAAATACAAGGACATAACACATAACTAAGCAAATGCTTAGACAAGACAAAATACAATTCTGTGAGTTGACTCAGTGAATTGAAATCTATAATGGTTCTGAGGAGTTTTAAAAATGTGTACTTAATTAAAGCAAAATGATCTGGAATGAAAAAATTCATAAAATGAAATGAGAATTATTTACACTTTATGAAGCAATTAACTTAAGGTTAATTGAATATCCAATAAACTACAAATACTCTTGGCTCCACCTTACTGTCACTTTTATCCAGGTAAAAGCTTAATGAAATGTCTCTGCATTGACCAGACTACATTCTTCATTTATCAAACTGTGAAATAATCCTCTTCCTATACTTTTTTGTTATAATATTTTCACTTACTTATATTAGTGCCTTTAAAAAACTTAATTTAGAGAATTCTCAACTTCTTTGTCCACAATTGCTCAGCATTCATTACCTTTATTTCTAAAGGTTTACTTTCTTAGATAATACAATTGTTGTTGTGGGAAGTCAGGGACCCCGAATGGAGAGACCGGCTGAAGCCATGGCAGAAGAACATAAATTGTGAAGATTTCATGAACATTTATTAGTTCTCCAAATTAATACTTTTATAATTTCTTATGCCTGTCTTTACTGCAATCTCTGAACATAAATTGTGAAGATTTCATGGACACTTATCACTTCCCCAATCAATAAATACCCTTGTGATTTCCTATGCCTGTCTTTACTTTAATCTCTTAATCCCATCATTTTCATAAGCTGAGGAGGATGCATGTCACCTCAGGACCCTGTGATAATTGCGTTAACTGCACAAATTGTTTGTAGAGCATGTGTGTTTGAATAATCTGAAATCTGGGCACCTTGAAAAAAGAACAGGATAACAGCAATGTTCAGGGAACAAGAGAGATAACCTTAAACTCTGGTCGCCGGTGAGCTGGGCGGAACAGAGCCATATTTCTCTTCTTTCAAAAGCAAATGAGAGAAATATCACTGAATTCTTTTTCTCAGCAAGGAACATCCCTGAGAAAGAGAATGCATCCCTGAGGGTAGGCCTCTAAAATGGCCCCCTTGGGTGGGGCCATCTTTTATGGTCGAGCTGTAGGGATGAAATAAGCCCCAGTCTCCCATAGCACTCCCAGGCTTACTAGGACGAGGAAATTCCTGCCTAATAAATTTGGTCAGACTGGTTGTCTGCTCTCAGACCCTGTCTCCTGATAAGATGTTATCAATGACAATGTGTGCCCGAAACTTCATTAGCAATTTTAATTTCGCCCCGGTCCTGTGGTCCTGTGATCTCGCCCTGCCTCCATTTGCCTTGTGATATCTTATTACCTTGAGAAGCACGTGATCTCTGTGACCCACACCCTATTTGTACACTCCCTCCCCTTTTGAAAATCACTAATAAAAACTTGCTGGTTTTATGGCTCAGGGGGCATCATGGAACCTACCGACATGTGATGTCTCCCCCGGATGCCCAGCTTTAAAATTTCTCTCTTTTGTACTCTGTCCCTTTATTTCTCAAACCGGCCGACGCTTAGGGAAAACAGAAAAGAACCTACATGAAATATCGGGGGTGAATTTTGCCTGATATCTGGCTGAATTTCCCCTGATAAATTGTCTCTTGGTATCTATGGGAGGATTGGTTTCAAGACCATCCGCCACTCCTGCTGAGATAACAAAACCTGCAGATGCTCAAGTGTCTTATATAAAATGGCATAGTATTTGGATACAACCTATGCATAGCCTCCTGTGTACTTTATCTCTAAATTATTTCTACCTAGTACAGTGTAAATGCTATGTAACTAGGTGTTTATTATAGTATTTAGGGAATAATGACAAAACGAAAGTCTGTACATATTCAATACAGATGCAACTATCCATTTACAAAAATATTTTCAATTCGTGGTTGGTTGAATCTATAGATGCGAATCCTGCAGATGTGGAGGCCCAACTGCATACTCAGCAAACTGCCTACAGCTAGTTCCTGTGCTTCCCTGCCCCTTGCTCTAGTTATATGGTTATATTCTACTGAGAGGCAAGTTTTAGAATGGCGAGACTCTCACCAGTTTGTTTCTTGTGGTATCCCAGTACTTAGAACCATGCCTAGCACATAGTAGACTCTCAGTAGATATTTTTAATGGTTGAGTAAATGAATAAACAACAACAATAGTAGCAATCACATAAATGGGTATAGTTTTAGCTTCTATTGCTGCTGTAAATTGTCACAAACTTGATGGCTTAAAACAATATACATTTAAAGTTCTTTGGATCAGAAGTCCAAAAAAGATCCCACTGGGCTAAAGCCAAGGTGTCAGCAGACTGCATTCCTTTCTGGAGGATCTGGGGAACAATCCCTTTCATTGCTCAATTAGATTTTTGGCAGAATTCTGCTCCTTGCAATTGTAGGATTAAAGCCCCTGTTTTCTTGCTGGCTTTTTAGCTGAGGAAGATTCTTAGCTTCTAGAGCAAGCTTGTCCAACCCACGGCCTGTGGGCTGCATGTGGCCCACGACGGCTTTGAATGTAGCCCAATGCAAATTTGTAAACTTTCTTAAAACATTATGAGATTTTTTTTGCTTTTTTTTAAAATTTAAGCTCATCAGCTATTGTTAGTGTTCATGTATTTTATGTGTGACCCAAGACAATTCTTCCAATGTGGCCCAAGAAAGCCAAAAGACTGGACACCCTTCTTCTAGAGGCTACCCACATTTTTTGGCTCATGGCCCCTTCTTTTGTCTTCAGCCAGCAATGGTAGGTTGAGTCCTTCTCATGCTTCAAATCTCTCACCCTCTTTCTCTTGTTGCCTCTCTCTCTGACCCACTCTTCTGCTTTCTTGTTTGCTTTTAAACACCCACATGATTATACTGGGCCCATCCAGATAATCCTGGATAATACTCTTATTTTAAGACTTGCTGACTAGCTACCTTAATTTCATCTTCAACTTTAATTTGCTTTTGTAATGTAACGTATCACAGGTTCTGGGGATTAGGACATGGATATCTTTGGGGGAATTATTATTCTGCCCACTGCACTGGATTAAAAACTTTTTATGGCCTGGTGTGGTGGCTCATGCCTGTAATCCCAGCACTTTGGGAGGTCGAGGTGGGCAGATCACTTGAAGCCAGGAGTTCGAGACCAGCCTGGCCAACATGGTGAAACTCCATCTCTACTAAAAATAGAAAAATAGCCAGGTGTGGTAGCTTATGCCTGTAATCCCAGCTATTCGGGAGGCTGCAGAAGGAGAATCATTGAACTTGGGAAGCAGAGGTTGCAGTGAGCCAAGGTTGTGCCACTGCAGTCCAGCCTGGGTGACAGAGCGAGACCGCATCTCAAAAAAATTAATAATAATAATAATAAATAAAAATAAAAATAAATAGAAATGAAACCTTTTTTTACCATTATCCCATTTAATATTAAGAACTAGCCTATAAGGGAAATTTTTCTTATTATTTGATAGATAATAAAATAGAAGCACAGAGAGGTTAAATAACTCCTCCAAGATTATAGGATTAGTAGAGGGCAGGCCAGGATTCCAAAATATTCTGTTTGAGTCAATAGCACACATATGAACCATGACGTAGTCATATGGTATGCATACAATTCTGATGGAAATTAGTCCCCTTAGAGTTGTTCAGTGAACGAGTGCACAACTGTACATGCCAGCTCTGACTCTCTGACTACTAGTACATACTGCCTTTGATTTTCCCAGTGCTGCCATGATGAAAACAATGATAACTTTCTTTATCTTCTGGAGGAAATGAAGAACTTTCAGGATAAGACTAATCTGAAAAGTCCTTTCCATTTCCTAAAAGGCTTTAAACTCCAAAATATTACCTATTTATTACTGACAAATATTGTTTTTACTTGTGGCAACTTTATAATTTACTCTTTTACCAAATCATGGCAGCTATTATTTAGGCTTTACTTAATGATCATTTTGCACTGTAGTCTGTCCTATGGCTCACACTTTGGGTACATCCTTTCTGTGAGAGCTGACTGATGGACCTGTAATGCATCTCAAATTATAGCAGGAAGTCTCCAGCTTATTTTAACTATAGCTTTTTCCATTGTAAAATAGGCAATGATAAACTGAGTAGATGTAAAATTCTAAGACAAGTGGTTTCAGACTTACATAGCATGCTTACAGATGTCTCTTCTACAAAATCTGCAGAATTAGCTGGATGTTAAAAGGAATTCTCATTCTCATCTATTGTCCCTCTCACCTGCTTTTTCCTTCTTTCTTCCTTGAATTGTGTTCAGAAATTCCCACTTGAGTTCCATCTTACCAGAAGTGGCTATCAATGAGAAATGGAATAAAATTTCAGAGGCATGGGAGGAGTGGTCAGCATCAATCAATCAGAAAGCAGGAACATCCCAGGGCACAATACATAAGCCCACCCCAAGGAAGTCAGTTCAGTTCTACATTCCACCAATGAGGGAATCCAGGCTGCTTTTCTTCCCTTGCATCCAAGACCCTCTTGGCCCAGCTCTTTAGATTGGACTGGGCTACATTTGGGAGAAATCAGTAGGCCCCGTATTGCAAGACTGAGAGGAACAGAGGCATGTGGAAAGAGGAAGTAGCCTAGTTCTACCGCAGAGAGTAAATCTGACAAACACTTGCTAAAAGTTGGTGGTGATTGTCCTCCAGAGAATGTGGGAGATAATCCAATGAGAGGTGGGAAGACAGAATAAGAACTTCTACTATATTTTTAAAAATATCCTATGTTTAAAAATATTTCTTGTTTTTACATATACATACATAGATGTGAGGAGTCAAGAAAAATTTGGAAATGACTATGCTAAAGCTCAGTTCTCAGTTCCTCTTGACAAGTTTCTAAGGTATATTTCAGTGATACAGAATGTTTCACACCATGTTCTTTGAGATGTAAGGAGCACTGGGGTCATCACAAGAGTAGAGAGGGTGGGTCTGATCACTCAACTTTGTTCAGTTAGACAGCTTCTCTTCGGTTTCTTTTGTATACTGTGGCTCTACATAAGATTTATTTTAATAGATAAGTGACATTGATTTAAAAATAAGGTTACCTTAGTACATCGAACAGAGTAGTGTGCTAAATGGCAAGCAGTTCTCTGTATCCACGGGTTCTGCCACCACGATTCAACCAAATATGGATAAAAATATTTTAAAATAATATTAGTATAATAAAAATAATACAGCAATAAAAAATAATACAAATAAAAAACAACACAATATAACAATTATTTACATAACACTTACAATGTATTAAGTATCGTAATGAGATGATTTAAAGTATAGGGGAGGATGTGTGTATGTTATTTATATGCAAATAGAGTCATCTGTCAGTGTCCGTGGGTGATAGGTTTCAGAAATGATGTGGATTTCAAAACCTGAGTATGCTCAAATCTGTATATAAAATGATATAATATTTGCATATAACCTACACACATCCTCCCATAATCATCTCTAGAGTACCTATACCTAATACAATCCCTAGATATCACTTCATTCATGTGGATTCAATGTAGTACACAATGTGTGGCAAATTCAAGTTTTGCTTTTAGAAACTTTGTGTAATTTTCTTTTTTCCAAATATTTTCGATCCTCTGTTGGTTGAATCCACAGATGCAGAACCTATGCATATAGAAGACCAACTGTACTACTGAGGAATTTGGACATCCACAGATTTTGATAACTGCAGAGGTCCTGGAACCAATCCCCCACAGATACCAAGGGACAACTGTATCAGCAAATATAGCCTAAATGTAAATATCTTTGTGTTACTTATGAGGCAATGACAGATTATATCCATTAAAACAGTGAGGCAGAGGTCTTTTGTTGCCTGGAATGTAGAAAGCTGGAAGGAACACTACCTCTATCCTGACAATGAGAAAAAGCCAGATAAACCACAAAATTGCAACTTCTCTTGAGGCCATCAGAGAATTGAGGTTGTGGAACAATTAGGCAGTCCGAAATCTAAACAGGGGCACCTTAGCAACCACCCACCCCCTGCAAAGAAAGGATGCCATGATTGACTTACCTATGCTTGGCAGAGCACAGAAGGAAAATGCAAATGAAAAGGAAGAAATCAGCTAAAATATTAATGCATTTCTAAAGGTCGGGTGTGGGGGTTCATATTCATTGACAGGTTATTTTCCTTAGATCTTTTATGGATGGTCATGAGAAGGATTAGGGTCGGGACAGGGTACCAGAGAGAGCCTCTTTTGTGTGCAGATTTGGTGGAGGGGATCAGTCATGAGTGTGAGAAAAGACATGAAGCCCTCCCCAGTTTGGACCTTTCTCTCAAAGAAAACAAAAGCCCTTAGTCACTGGGCGCCTGTATTTGAACTGCTTCAGCCTGGTCCAAGGAAGAATTATCTTAATGGAATTTCAGCTTAATATTATATTAGTATCTTTAAAAAATAATAAAATGTCTGCAAAAAGTTAATAAAAAATAACCCTCTGTACCTGTAACAAAAATTTTCAGGAAGAACATTGCTAAGACTTTATGAATTACTTTTTAAAACTAATGGCAACTCCAGCAAGAAACCCAACAGAATAATGAATACATGTGTATTTCAAAGGAAATTTGGAAAAGAATATCACTAAGAGAGAACTTACACTGAGTAATTTTTAAATATATTATATGGTTATGGGAATTAGTGCAATTTGGTGTTGACACAACTCAAATAAGGGAGTTTAAGAGTAAACTCAAGTCTATATAGGAATTTACTATTTGATGAAGTTGACATTTGAATCAATCAGAAAGGCTGGAATGGCAAGTTAGAGAAGGGAGATGACAGTTGAAACAGGAGCAAATGACATACACACACATGCACACATATACACATAGAAAATATATCAAATATATAGAGACTTTTGCTTTGCATAGTGTTGGAATCCATGGCTCAACTAGCATGATTATTTTGGTGATATTCATGGCTCAGTTCTTTTGAGAGTGCAAGAAGTTGCTCAAGTGGCCAGAGTAATATAAACGGCAAAGTTCTGTTCCAATAGTTTACCTGATTTCCACTAGATAGTAGACCCTGAAGATTGTAGACTACGAAACCTAATAAGCTCCATGAAGGCAGAGACAAGGTCAGTCTTATTAAACGTTGTTCTCCTAACCAAGTAGGAACTCGATATGTTGAATAATGAATAAATGCTTGGAAATTGTTTGTCTTTCTTTCCATTAGGTAGCAGGCCTCAATCTGTATTTCTTTGTGTTTTTAAGTTGCCTTATGTTGTATCTGGCTACATTATCATTAGCCGAGGTATTATGATGTAATTTTGATTGCATTTTACCCTTTAATAGTTCATTAGGTCAGTTCCCTAAAGCCAGAAAATGAATTAGTGTTGATCTGTGATAAACTTTTCACTGGTCTGTGATAAAGTAAGGGGAGAAATTATTTATTTATTTATACATGTCAGTAAAATGTGGACAAATATCATTTTGGGGGGAAGGATTGCTATATTTTCACCTGAAATTATATCCTTCATATTTTTTGTACCAAAATCATGGTGACAACAGATAGTAGTTACTTTTTTAAAGCCCTTATTTAAATAAATCAAATGCTGACCATTCTATATACGTTCCCAATTGAAAAGAGAATTGTCTCTGGAATATGAATGTTGATATGATTAAAACTCATCTTAAGTCAGAAAGATCTTACTTCTTATCCTGACTTTGCCAATTGTTAGTCAAGTGACATTATGTCTCAATTAGACTTCTTCAACTTCTGTTTAAAATTAGAATGATGATAGTGTTTAGAACAGTACTTTTATTCAAATGTGATAGGAAATGTTTACCTGTTAATACATTATTATGTTACACAGTAGACTCCTTCAGTGCTAGGCCTTGTTTCCCTGTCCAACATTCTATTCTCAGCACTTCATCAGTTGCTAAATACATATATATGTTTGATACCTCTTCAACACTGTCAACTTTTGCTTTATATATTTTGAAGTTACGTTCTTTTGTATATACAAGTTTAGGGTCACTACAATTTTCTGTTCAGTTGAACATTTAATCAATATGAAATGCTTGACTTTTTCTGTCATAATACATCTTGCCTTAATGTCTACTATGTCATATAGTAACACAGCTACACTAACTTTCTTTGTGCTAATTTTTTAATAGAATATGTTTTCATTTGGCCAGGCATGGTGGCTCACACCTGTAATCCTAGCACTTTGGGAGGGAGAGGCAGGCAGATCACCTGAGGTCAGGAGTTCAAGACCAGCCTGGCCAAGATGGCAAAACTCCGTCTCTACTAAAAATACAAAAATTAGCTAGGTGTGGTGACAGGTACCTACAGGTATTACATCCCAGCTACTCAGAGGCTGAGGCAGGGGAATTGTTTCAACCTGGGAGGTGGAGGTTGCAGTGAGCTGAGATCGCACCACTGCACTCCAGCCTGGGTGACAGAATGAGACTCTATCTCAAAAAAATAAAAGAATATGCTTTCATTCTTTTATCTGCAATCTTTTCTTTTTGTATCCTTAGAGTAAAATTGTCCCTCCTGTTAATAGCATATAATTGAGACCTATTCCTTTTACACAGACTAGTAGTTTTTGTATTCTTCCTAGATTTTTCAGTTTGTTGTTCAGTTAATGTGATAAATAACACAGTGGAATTCAGATATCTATTTAAGTACTTTTTTGTTTGCCCCATCTTTTCTTTATTCCTTCATTCCTCCTTTCTTCTCTACTTTTAGATTAATAAAAATTTTTCCTTACCCCATTTTTATTTCTTTATTGGCCTATTTGTTATAGATTCTTTTATTAATTTTTCAGTGGCTATCATAAATATTAAACTATGCATTTTTGATTTAATAGTCTATCTAAAATTAGTAACTTTATCACTTCCTAAATAATGCAAGACCACTACCATACTTGAACTCCATTTATTTCCCTCTTGTCCTTTGTGTAATTGTTGTCACATATTTTACTTCTATCATATGTACTGTGTTTTGAATGCATCCCCAAAGTGTGTTGGAAACTTGGTCCCAGTGCATTGGTGTTGAGAGGTGGGATCTTTAGAAGGTGATTGGGTCAAGAGGGCTCTGATTCATGAATGGATGAATCCATTCATGGATTAATGAGTTATTGAAGGAGTGGGCTAATTATTATGAGTGTGAATCTGCATAAAAGCCAGTTTGGCTGTCTCTTGTGAGCTGCCTCACCAAATGATGCCCTGCATTGCCTTTTAAATTGTATGTCAATGCCTTGGGATAGCTGAAATTTTTTTTCCAGTAGCTTCAACATTATTGCAGGATCTGGCCGGCAGCCTGCAATGCAATGGGGCTCTCTCTTTGTTCCCAGGCAGATCGGTAGGTTGAGAAATAACAGACACACACGAGATAGTGAAAGCTGGGTCCAGGGGGGTCACCGCCTTCTGGTCCCGTGGTGCCAACAATACACTGGATATACCAGCTTTTATTATTAAGTTTAGTGAGGGTGGGGGTAAGTTAGTGAGGGATTTAGGGTCATTTGATTATGAGGTGAGATGGTCATATGGGGATGAAGTAATTCTTTAACATAACATCTGTATGCAGAAGTACAGTATACAGAGGTAAGAATTTGCAATATAGTGTGTGCATCAGTAATTTCTAACAGAGCCTTAAAACAGAAACAGTCTTTCCATAACCTATGATTAGCAAGATATTAATCAGCAGTAACAGTTGCAGCAAAAGCTGGTTACAAACAATCCATAGAAACAGGACGTGAAGCTAGACAATCAGTTAGACCAGAAATTATCAGAAGGGAGTATGCCTTAACCCTAAAGAGGCCTAGAAGAGCCGTGCCAAGATGAGGGAGTTTATAGCCCTATCTTATGGCCATATGGACAGGTGCCCACCCCCCATGCGTCTGTTTATAGGCTGTCCACAAGGGTCGCATTCCATTCCCAGAGCTATGAACATCTGCTTTACTGGGATAGGAATCTTGGTGATGTGAAACCTCCCTGACTGCGTGTCCGTTCATAGGCTCTCTGCAGGGGGAAGTACATCATGCGCTGTTGGCTCATTCTGGCAGTCCAACCTGGCATTGTCTTTACACAATCCTGAATGCAATTTTGTATTTACAATAATCAGGAGCATTTCATCTTTTATTCCATAGCAATAGTTTCAGGGGGTCTCCCTACACAAGATGTTACTCTTTTTTCTTCTGGATTCTCTAGTTTGTGTTGCAAAGTCAGTTGCCAATGTCGTTGTTGTTCCCTTAAAGGTTGTGTGTGTTGTTGCTGTTTTTCTTCTGGCTGTTTTTTTTTTTTTTTTTTTTTGAGATGGAGTTTCGCTGTTGTTGCCCGGGCTGGAGTGCAATGGCACAATCTTGGCTCACTGCAACCTCCGCTTCATGGGTTCAAGCAATTTTCCTGCCTCAGCCTCCCAAGTAGCTGGGATTACAGGTGCCTGCCACCACACCTGGCTAATTTTGTATTTTTAGTAGAGATGGAGTTTCACCATGTTGATCAGGCTGGTCTCGAACTCCTGACCTCAAGTGATCCACCCACCTCAGCCTCCTGAAGTGTTGGGATTAGAGGCATGAGCCACTGTGGTTGGCCCTGGCTATTTTTTAATATTTTCTTATTGTTGGTTTTCAGCTGTTAGACCATGATGTGCCTAGGTATAGTTTTCTTTGTATTTCTCCTGCTTGGGACTTCTTAGGCCTCTTGAATCTGCAGGTTGATTTTTTTTCTTTTTAATCAGCTTTACATCTTGGGTATTATCTTTTCAGGTATTGCTTCTGTCTCATTTTCTCCTTTTCCATTTTTATCTCCTTCTAGGATTCCAATTACATGTAAATTCAACATTTACACTGGATACAACATTTCTTCTTATACTCAGCTCTATTAAAAAATTTTTTTTCTTTGTGTTTCAATTTGTATATTTTCTATTTATCTGTCTTTTAGTTCAATTATGCATCTTTTGTAGGTCAGTCTGCCATTATTCAAGTTCTTATTTTCAGATATTAAATTTGTAGTTATAGATTGTCAATTTTGTTCTTTATAATAAATTCCAATGTTCTGTTGAAATTCTCCATCTTTTCATCTATTTTCCTTTAATTTCTTTGATATATTAGAACTGATTATTTCAAAGCCCTTATATCCTAATTTTAATCTGAATCATCTAAGATCTCCTACCATTATATTTTATTTCCTTGATTATCAGCCACATTTTCCAGTCTCTTCACAAATCTAGAAATTTTAAATTGTATGTCAAATATTATACACAAGAATCTTTAGAGGTTCCAGATAATATCGTCTTCCAGGAGGGTTCCATGTTAGAAAGATAGTGTTAGGGGCTGGTCTTTTCATTTCCAAATTCATTAAGGTGAGTCAGAACTGGATATATATTACTTACTTTGAATCAGTTCACCTCTGTTTCTTAGGCATGTTCTTCCAGGTCTTTTTATCCAAAGTTTCCATCATCTTAGCCTTAAGAGACTGAGATTCAGTCTGCCCTTCAGAGGTTTGGGACTTTGGTCTTTGGCCTCCTGCTTCCACTGCTTCCAACTTTGGCAAATGTCTTGAGGAAGAGTCCAGCCCTGTGTTTGAAGCAAATCCCATCCTCAAATGGGACTTTGTCTCTTAAGTACGATGGTACTAGAGGATATTTTAGTTTGCATTAGAGAAGTTTCCTAGTTTCAAAACTCAGCAAGCATACTGTGGAGAAAATTAACTGTGTAAGTTTACATATAATCAGGAAAAGCTTTGCTGATTTCTTATTTTCCCAGTGAAGCCCCTCTGTGAGGGCCAAGCCCAGTCATCAGCCCATGTCTAGAATTGGCAAATCTTTCCAATTCAGAAGAAAATGGTCAGTCACAGACTGCTCCTCTCAGAAAGGTTCTTCCCTTTATGGCTTGTTAAATTCTTTTTGATTCATTGATTTTCCAAGGTCTTTTAAAATACATCTTTTCACAGTGTACCTGGTGTTTTAAAGTTGCTATAGCAGAAATAATGATTCTTGTCATCTACTGTCTTCCACTGGAAACCAGAAGATTAAATAAATATGTTTAAATGGATGGATAAATTTCTCAAAAAGTTGTGAGAATGAAATTCTATAACATATTTAAATTATATAGCATAACATTTATTAATATATTTATGTTCTTAAGTTGGTGCAAATGTACTTGCAGTTTTGCCATTAAAAGCAATGGCAAAAACCACAATTACTTTTGAGCCAACCTAATAGTATTACAATTGGCTTATAGTCTTTAATTTTCCAGTCCATTGGTCCTAATTTCTGTTTTAAATGTATCCACATTTTTTGCCTTATAAGAACATCTAATTCTGCTTAAATCTCATGTTTTTATGAATCAGAGTAATTTTGTATCTTTGCTTAAACTTTGCATAATTTGGAAATGTCTTGCTCTTTTAAAATTTTTTTCTTTTTCTCTTTGCATCTTGCCATAGAATTAAGATCATATCTGTCATTAATATAGTCCTCACACCAGACAGTGGGTCATGCATCAGAGTGGTTATGACAACATTTTCTGGCAATCATCAGCAAAGTTGGTGAATGAACGGATTAGGTATGTCTGGCTCTATTCATTTTTCGAGGGTAAACCTCCTTCAAAAACATTGAAATGACTATAGCACTGGATACTGCTTGAGGGAACAGAAGTGGGGTTAAGCTCTTATTTTTGTTTTTTATTTTTTGACACGGAGTCTCTCTCTGTCTCTCAGGCTGGAGTGTAGTGGCACTATCTTGGCTCACTGCAACTTCTGCCTCCCAGGTTCAAGCAGTTCTCCTGCCTCAAAGATTAGCTGAGATTACGGGCACATGCCACCGCTCCCGGCTAACCTTTGTATATTTTGTAGAGATGGGGTCTCACCATGTTGGCCAGGCTGGTCTCGAACTCCTGACCTCAAGTGATCTGCCTACTTCGGCCTCCCAAAGTGCTGGGATTACGGGTATGAGTCACCATGCCAAGCCTTAAACTCATTTTATGGGACATGGTGAAACCTACAATTCAATGGAACAGAACTTAATGTCAGTGTTCACGCAGTATTAAAATATTCTTGGTGTACTAAATATGTGAATTAGCTTTAGGTTTTGTGACAGCTTTGCCACAGCCATAGAAAGTTCTTGATTGGCTTGATATCTTTATTAACTTTTTTTCTTCAACCATAAAACATAAAAATAAAACAGAAGATCAATGATTAATATCACTACTGCTCTCACTTGGTCTTGTTGCTACACTTTAGGCACATTAGGCTTCTTACCCCTTTGGTTGTCAATGAGGTATGATGATGAAAATGTTACGGAGGTAAGCAAGAATTTGCTTTCTATCATCTTTAACATTGGATATGATTTGAAAAACCTTACTGCGTTTTAATTTCTTTATACATAAAAGTGGTTTAATGCAGCCTTCCAATTCTATAACGTCATTATTATTTATGAGTATTTATCTAGTACACTGTGTTTTCAATGTACTTTATAATCACTAATTAGCTATTCAACACAACACCACTATGAAATAGGTCAGGTAAATTACCCCTACTTTATAGGGATGCAAACTGAGACACAGAGATTTAGTGACATGCCTAAAGGTATACAGCAAGCCAGAATAGAGAAGCAAGTCAGAACTCTTGAGTTCTTGATGCTCTGTCCTATGAATGACACTGAATATTTTATGTGCATTTTAAGGTTCTAAAACAAAAAGAATTTCTTACTGATACAATCACAGGGCAATGTGAGTTGAGAGGAGATGGCAGGTAGGGAAGATAATCAGGAAAATAAGCTAGATCTGAGTGGAGGCAGGTGATGGTGATAATGGTGCTGATGGTGATGGTGGTGGAGTATGTGTAAGGGGTAGAGATTAGCAGACCTGAAGTTGAGGTAAAAATCAATTTTTTCTATTCTCTCTACATTTGGAGTTAATAAAAGTCAAGTTGCATATTTATAGTTGGAATTTAAATCTGACTGTACTTTATGCAAACGCAATTGGCAAATTTTTCGGTAAAATATCATTTTTACAGGTTTTGTTAATTTTTAAAATGCTTATTGAGTTTCTTCTGAACTGTAATATCATCAGTGGGTCACAGTAGCCCAGCCAGGAAGAACAACAGAAAGCCCTACATTTTAAGTACAGCAATGAGTATAGAGCTTCCCCAACCCAAACTTCAGTTTTGATTTGTCCAAGCAAAAGCCTGTTATTACTTTGGTCAGCCTTTCCAGGGAAAACTAGGAATCCATTTACTCATTAAGAAATATGCGAGGCCCAGTGCTGTGTCCTAGAGAAACAATTCTTGAGTAAAGGATGGTTAACAACAAATAAAACAATGTTCAAAGTGTTTTAAACAATTCATGTTGTGTAAGCACATTAGCTCCCTGGCCTGTAATCAGTGGTTTCCTTACTTGTTGCATGTGCCATCCCCATTCTGGCCTCAGTGTGGCAAAGAATCCTGTGATTAACTGGCTACAGGAAAGGTTGCAACAGAAACCAACCTAATTTTAAACCCTTTAAATAGCAGCTTAATGTTGAAGCACAACAAATACAACCAATCCGAGGTTTTTTCATTAACCACTCTTGATGGGAGGAAATGGTAACTCTTAAGAAAGAATAGAAACCCCTTTGGTCCTAAAGCAGTTATTCTGCTGCAAAGCAGGGAGGGATGACCACACAGAAGGAGGACCAGCAATTCAAAAACAGGACTCTGCAATGGAAGTGAATCATGCTCAGAGTAACAAGTATTTTCTCTGCTTGCTTTCGTGAGTGCTCTCGAGCCAAATAGCAAAAGGGAACGAGCGAGCAAAGACATGGGTTGGAAGTCAAGGCAGTTGTCCAAGATGGTGCCAATGAGTGATTTGGGGGAATTTAAGAAAGGGTAATATTATGGCTGGTTTTTCCAACTAAGTGCCTCAACTCAATTTTGCTAAGAGACACCATTGGCAATTTTGTGCTTGCATCCAAAAGGATGTGAAAAACAACTACAAAATAAGCCAGTTGCCCCATTTCCTTTCCTTTTCTGAGTAATAATAGCTTTCTATCTTTTGATGTGCTGATTAAAAAATAAATTCCTTCTTATAACTCATGTTTTGCTGCTGCATAAAAGACCAAATTCATTAAAACTCCCACACACAGACTCAAACACAGCAGTTTTGAAACATCTGATCATTCTAACATTAATTTTCAAATTAGGAAAACTTTTACCTACTTCTTCTCAACCACATTGAACATTTCAAATTGTTTCTTTTATGTCTTGAAACAAACTGTAAGGAAAAATGGTTTAGAGAATTGGATGAGTAGAGCTGAGCTACATTTCTTGCAGCTTTGTGGTGTTTAGTTTCTGCCCTAAATTAGCACCAGCCCAGAGGCCTACCCTAAAAATGTAATCACCTGCAGATTTCCTCCATCCTTTCAGAAACCCAGAAGAAAAAAAAGATGATGAACAGACCAAATGGCAACAAAAATAGCCCTTGTGCTGTTAATCTGCTGGAGATGGCCATTACACTTAGGGCGGAGCTATGAAATGTGTTCCTCCCCATTATGGGAGTGCAGGGGGTGGGGAAGGTGGAACCAAATCCCCACATTTGATTCTTTTCTCTAAGAGCCTCTTAAGGAAATTTCGACTCTGTGTTAGAGCCAACGGGCTATATCCTATTAGTTCATCTCACTCCCTTCTGCCCTGTGCCCCTTGCCCCCTGCCTTATTAAGATCTGACAAGTATCCAACACTAATCACTTTCCACTTAGCTTTTCAGAAGTGGTAGCACTGTCTGGCCAATGACTTTCTCCATCAGCCACCTGGGGAAGGGATCCCAGACATTTTCCTAAAAGCTGCATGTTTGGACTTTCTCTCTGATGGATGATGTGACAGCCATAAATCAGAACACATTGTGGATGTTAACATCTTGCTGCACAATTGCATTTGTTGATGAAATGGAGGTTCATGGTATGATGAGTGGAAAAAGTGGGTTACAAAAGAGTATGTATAATATGATTTCATTTTTATAACTATCTGCATTTTTAAAAGCCCGAAGGCATATTTAACACTATTTGGGGAATAAGCTTTGTGTTGCCTTTTTAAAATCACATTTTCAAAAATGTTTTTAAAAATTCACATGTATAATTGTGTAATAAAATCAAATCAATTTTTGATCATTTCAAAGTACATTTTAATGATAAAGAAAAAGAAAAATTTATCAAGAAAGTGATGATATTCTTCAGTAGGCTGCAAAATAACATAGCTTCCGTGTAACAACATTTTCCAGATGAACAATAATAATGATTATAGCACTGTACCAGCGGCTGTATGACTATTATCACTAACCTTCCCAATAGTTCTGTGAAATGGACATTACTTTTATTCTTCCAATTTTATAGACAACTGAGGCTCATGGAGTCTATGTAACTAATCTAAGTAACAGCTAGGGAGTTATGAAGCTGAATCAAGTTTGCCAATTGGTGAAAATGTCCAATCACACTTATAATGAGGAGATTTCAACTGACATCAATTTCCCAAATAGGTCTACCATTGCTAAGGAGGAGGGCTTAAATGGGAATGACTAATAAGGTTTATTACTGTGTTTTAGCCAATCCACAAGACAGTCTCTTCCCTCAGAATTCCTAGATGAGAAAGATGACAAAATGTGGATGCATGTAAAATATAAAGCAGATAAAAGCACATCCTTTCATTTACTTGTAATTCCCAAATAATTTTTAAGCACTGGTTATATGTATGAAAACCAAAAGGATTTAAAATGTGATTCTGTTTTGGGTGTTTAGTTTTACTGTGCCAGTTTTAAGGGAAAGGCTCAGGAAGGAGAGGCTGGATGGAGATAGTGTGTAAGAAGAGGAGGCTAGCTATTATAGTTGAGGAAAAATTTCAAATACAGGAGGAGAAGTAAGAAGAAAGACCAAAGAAGATTTATGGAAAGCAAAAATGATTCAATCTGTTTTCTAGACCAATATTTTGAATCAGCCAATTTAGAAAATAGAAATCTTAAAGTAATTAGGAAAAGGAGACTTGGAAATGTGATTGTGAAAGAAGAAATGTCAGACATAGAGAAATTAAGCAACTTGACAAGAGAATCATGAAAGTTGGTGTGCTGGTAAATATTTAACAACTGGCTTTTAGGAGGAAAAATCCCCCTGATTTGTTAACTTGCCAGTTTCTATGGTGTAAATTCTCACACTACCAGTGTTGATGAAAGAGGAATTGTCAAGATAAGCACAAAATTAGCACTTGTGAATCCATGTTAACTGGCTCAACATGCCTCTAAGTTGTGCTATTGAAGAATAAATCAATAGAATGAGACTGCTAGTTTTGCACAAAGGGGTTAGAATTTCTTGTCTCTTTAGACAGGTGTTGGGCTTAAAATTTCCCTTAGCACACCTTTTCTTCATAGAAAGTATAAAACAACAATCCAAACAAGATAGTCGGGGGCAGATATTTTAAAATACCTTAAAAAACAATCTGTTTTTAAAGTAACATCAAGAATTGTCAAGCAAATTATAACTATTATTTTTCATATCCAGCTATAATATGCTAATCTGGCTTAGAACTTTTTCTTAATTCTGACTGGTTTCTTCTGATGATTTGAGCCTGAGATTCTACTGAAGAGGAGTTGCAGGTGGGGAACAGAGTCAGCAAATAAATGGGGCTCACTGTTAAAGAGCATGTTCACATTGGTAGGTTCTAGCATATAGTAAGTGCCCAATTAACCATGGTGCCTCCCTTTCCCATTCCCCCAGTACACACACACACACACACACAGACACACATGCATGAACATGCACATGCACACATGCACACACACACACACACACATAGCTTTTCCTCATCACATTGAAATGACCTCATTTTCTGGAGTGACACCTGACATTTGTTGTCTCACAGCTGTGGAGAACAAGGACACAAACACACAAAGAGTGAGGTTGACAGTGGACATTTAATAGGCGAAAGAAAGAGAATAGCTCTCTGCTGCACAGAAGGGTCATGTAAAGATGGGTTGCCAAATCCATGGTGAAATGCAGGGGGTTTTATAGATGAGCTGGTGAGGAGATGGTGTCTTTTCTACATAGGGCACGAAAGACTGGTTAGGCCAGGTGTGCTATTTGCATAGGGTGCGATCTGTGGTATCCCCTACCCTAATCTTTTATTATGCAGGCGGGTTCTCTGTCTGAGCTGCGCCATGTTGCCCATTTCTTTCTTATTGTACACCCCTGTGGTAACAAAAAAAA
Organism: Pongo pygmaeus; assembly: GCF_028885625.2. Classification (NCBI taxonomy): domain Eukaryota; kingdom Metazoa; phylum Chordata; class Mammalia; order Primates; family Hominidae; genus Pongo; species Pongo pygmaeus. The sequence goes on along the minus strand of NC_072376.2, from coordinate 157,382,220 downwards.
GGGAGGATGGAGCCTCCATGTTGGTCACACCTGGCCCCCAGGTAGCCGTTTCCTATTGGCTCAGCTGCCAGCATTCCCCCGTGCAAGCTTCTAACTTCCTTATTTACATTTGCAGCTCAAATTTTCAGGCTGCTCTTTACTTGAAAAGAGATGATTTGGGGGCTGCTTTTTGTTAGAAAAGAAGCTCTGCTGAGGACTCTTTTGCCCTCTGTCTGTCTAAATAATGTCTTTCTACCTCCTGTATCAAAATGACCTTTCTTCTTAGAACAGCTCTACTGGGATTATAAACTAGACTAGGCATGCTCATGTCTGCCCTTGCAGCAGCAGCCCCCATTGTCCTCACTTCTAAGCACATGTTAATTATGACAGTTTTGCTACCTTTGTACAGAACTGTGCAATGTTTCAGGTTTTTTTGCATATCTTTTCTCATCCTCTCTCACAGTGAACTCATAAGGTATGCATTTAATGCAGGAAATAATTATTCCTATTTCACAAATGAGATAAAATAAGACTGACAGCGTTAACATGATTTATCCAAGTGTTCATGTGGTGGATAAAACTGGAACAAATATCTGGATCTTCAAATTTCTAGCTCTGGTACTCTTTCCACTATACCTTTATTTATTTGTTTATTTTTTTGGAGACAGAGTCTCGCTCTGTCAGACATGCTGGTGTACAGTGGTGCAATCTCAGCTCACTGCAACTTCTGCCTCTTGGGTTCAGGCAACTCTCATGTCTCAGCCTCTTGAGGAGCTGGGACTACAGCCATGTGCCACCACGCCCCGCTAATTTTTGCATTTTTTTTTAAGTAGAGATGAGGTTTCACCATGTTGGCCAGGCAGGTCTTGAACTCCTGACCTCAAGTAATCTGTCTCCCTTGGCCTCTCATAGTGCTAAGATTACAGGCATGAGCCACTATGCCCAGCATATACCTTTATTTTTAAGATAAAGTGGAAAAGTGGAGGATTCATGGCTACACAGTTACCTGCCTGCGAGACAATAGGTGAGCACCGGGAACAGCGCTTTCCAGAAATGTGGCAGAGATGAGCTTTCCTTTCTTCATGTTGGCTTACATTTGTCTCAGTCTTTTGTTTCGAAATAAGAAGAGTAGGGAATAGGGGTACACAGAATTTAGAGGCCTTGCTTTTGGCCTTTCCCCTTGTTGGGAGTGGATGTAGGTTATACATTCATTTCATTTATTTTATTCACTGTAACACTTCACAAAAGCCTGTGTTATGTGCCAAGCTTGGAGCTGGGTTGCAAATAGGACAGCAGGGACATTGCTCCTGTCTTTATAGAACAAATGTGGGGATGAACAAACATATCCACATGAAGCCACTAAACTTTGTAAAGTGAGAATGAACTAAATTCTTATGATGTTAAAACAATAGTTTATGGAAGCGATACATTTTCTATGAAAAGTACCTGAGAAGTTCTTTAGTAAAGTTGTATTATGCTAGGAGGTGATCATTTTTAGATTTCTTTTATTTATTTCTTTTATTTATTTGTTTTTGAGACAGGATCTGACTCTGTCACTGAGGCTGGAGCACAGTGGCGCAATCTCAACTCACTGTAGCCTCAACCTCCCTGGCTCAAGCAATCCTGCCTCAGCCACCTGAGTGACTGGGACTACAGGCGTGTGTCACCACACCTGGCTAAGTTGTGTAGTTTTTGTAGAGATGGGGTTTCGCTATGTTGTCCAGGCTGGTCTCGAACTCCTGAGCTCAAGCAATCTGCCCACCTGGGCCTCCCAAAGTTCTGGGATTATAGGCACGAGCCCCTACACCTGTCCCCATTTTTAGATTTCTTAATAATTTTCTTTTAGTAAGCAGGAGAGTGGAGGCAACATCCACTGAATGCCTACTAAGTGCCACTATGCCACTCAGTTCCTACAATGACCCCCATGAAGTAGGCACCATCATCTCTATGGTAGGGAAGAGGAAATAGTGGCTAAATGCCACAAATTCCCTTGTGTATGTTAATACAGCTATTAACTGGTAAAAACTAAAACCTGAGTACTCCTGCCTTCTCCGTGAGTACGCCTACCATACCACGGCATTTCATTTGCCCAACTCTTGGCCTTTAGGATTTATTCCCTGTCTTACTCCATTTGCATTGCTACAAGAGATACTTGAGGCTTGGTAATTTATGAAGAAAAGAGGTTTACTTGGCTCATGGTCCTGCAAGCTGTACAAGAAGTATGGTATCAGCATCTGCTTCTGATGAAGGCTGCAGTCTCCTTCTACTCATGGCAGAAGAGGAAAGGGAACAAGAGTGTGGAGATCACATGGCAAGAGAGAAGCAAGAGAAACAGAGGAGGGAGGTTCTAGAGTCTTTTCAACAATCAGTAGAAACAGAGGAGGGAGGTTCTAGAGTCTTTTCAACAATCAGTTCTCAAGGGAACTCACAGAGCAAGAACTCACTCATTCCCTCCAGGAGGGCACCAAGCCACTGAAGAGGGATCCACCCCATGATCCAAACACCTCCCACCAGGCCCCACCTCCAACACTAGAGAACAAATTTCAATGTGCGATTTGGAAAGGACAAATATCAAAACTGGATCCAAACCATAGCATTCCCCTGAGATTTCATGGAGAAGGAGTGTTTAGCATTCTTCCACCGGACAGCTCAGTGCATGCACTATCGCCACTCTCACACCTCCACACACACACCAGGTTAGTGGGTGGGATATAAGAAAGAACATAATCCTGCTGCTTGGAGCCTTCACTAGTAGCTTTTCCATTCTTTCTGTTTTAATCAAGACACATGGCAACTAATCAAGACATGTGGCAACCCCTCACACTGCTGTGAACACTGACTTCTCCTTTGTATATACTGTGCTACCTAAGTGCTTCTGCTTAAGTTGGTGTCAGTGGCAAGATGCACTTTATCAGAAACAAGAAAGAAGGATGGATTTCAGAATAAAACAAACATTTACAAGAAATAAAACCTTTTACTCTTGGTAGTAACTTGTAAAATTAGAGCTATCTTTCTCCTCTCTCACCCCCACAGGTTGGAGCCTTAAGGAAATTACAGTTCTGACTTCTTTATGATACCGTCTCACATACTGTCCCTATCTGATTTCTCTTGGATGTGGTCCACCCAAGTAGCATGACCACACTATCACACGGCGAAGCAGTTCCCAGCAGTACTGCTTTGTTTTCCACAAATACTCTGTTGGCCCCACCTGAATGTGTACACAAAGGTTATGCATGAATGTTAAGTGTAGGGAATGCCTCTGTAATTGGTGATATTTAAATATAGGTTTTGGACACTCATGGGTGTTCTCTCTCTCTCACTGTCAAGTATAGACACACACACACAGTCATGTGTGCTTTTTAAATTCATAAGCCTTCTTTCAGAAACAAATAACAAAGAATATCTGTTTTCTGAGAAAAGCTTTTTTCTTAAAGAGTCTCTTATACATTGTTGAGAGGGTTCAGTTTTTAATCAATAAACTCAAATTATTGAGGCAACTCTAAAATTTAAAATGCAATCCAGTTCTAAGCCAAGACTAGAGTTCTTTCCTGTTATTTACAGGTGTAACTAAACTATACTTTGGTTTGAAAAATGTTCCAAACCGAACGTCAAATGTGCCATTTGTCTGAAGGGTTAGATATTGAATTGTTTTGAAAATTTTATTCTAACGGAGTTTATTTTTCACTTGGAAAAGAGCTATTGAAAATAAATAACTTGATTCATTGTTATTTAGGGTTCTTCAAAAGAAATAGATGAGCCTTATATATCAACTACATTAGATAAAAAGTGCAAGTTTTTGATGTTTTCAGCTAACTAGATTTTAATGACCCAAAGGTTAATTTTAAATAAAAAATTATCTCCAAAGCAGAGTAGAGCAACACAGATGACATGTGTGGCCTAACAAATATACCTGAAACTAATCATTTAGCTATATGATAAGCGTCACCATCTAGACTGAATTAAGGAGGGCCAGGCCTGGATCATCTCAAATTCTACAAAACTGCCAGCACTGCAATTGTTAAGTCCCATGGGAAAAAAGCATGTGTGGGCTCAAACTCAGACTTAAAAAAGAGCTAAGTGTCTGATAAAAAGGTTTACTAGAATAATTTGTTAATTAAAATTATTGCATTATTTATCTAAAATAGCTGTGGGCAATTGTATGAAGCAGAGTTTATATTCATTCTTCTCTTTTCAAAATAAGGGAATGTTTTGCTTCATGTACTTGTATTTAAGCATTGGGATATTGGGGTTATATAAATTAATTGTATCTTAGCAGCACTGACACGAATAGACTCTTTAGGAATAACATGTCGAAGTAGGGCTGGCTTTTTTTTCTTTTACCACCCACATTATGTTATGAGTAGCACAGGGTATTTAAATGCTTTGGCACAGAGCATGAATAAAGACCTGATCTTGAAAATACCATTATCGTTATTTACTTTGAAATTGACACTCTGCTATATTTTAAGGCTTACACCCAGTTTTATCTGTGTGTCTCAGATAATCCAACACATGCATAAGAACCGGGCCCAAATGTCATTCTTTCTTCACCCCTATCCCTGGGTCTTTCCATTTAATTTTTTGAGGAAAAAATAAAAGGTGAAGAAAACGTGGGTCCAGAAAAAGACATCAGCTGAGGAATTTTGTTTATTATGATTGGACAGCTGCTGTTGGCCTAGTAAGGATCATTTTATGTTTTATTTTGATTGAGTAGATATCACTTTGCCAACCATAATTTTTACAATTCAGCTTTTCAGTCGAAATAAAATGACCCTTTAAATTTTCTTTCTTTCTTCTTCTTCTTCTTCTTTTTTTTTTTAGCAGATGGTTGTTCCCTAAAAGTGTCATTGTTTTGCGGATGATCATTCTATTACCCTATAAGTGACTAATTTGATGTTACATTTAATGGACTCGTCTTTTTATGAAACCTTGGCTGAAACCCACATATTGGCTAAATATGTTTCATCTAATAGTATGAAAAAGCTCCCTGGGGATTCTGCGGGAAGGAATCTGGCCCTTGGTCTTGAGTCAGATGCTGTTGATGTCTTTATTTGACAAAGATTTTCCTTCTTTTTTTAAAAAAATATTTTTTATCTTATTTATTTTTAAATTTTTTTCTGTAGAGACAGGGTCTCACTAGGTTGTTCAGGTGGGTCTTAAGTGATCCTCCTGCCTCAGCCTCCTGAGACCCTGGGATTACAAGCATGGATTGCCTTAGTTACTTTTGAATTAAGGAGGTACTTAAAAAATATATGCTAAAAACTGATTAACATAAAGCAGGCCAATTGACCTCCTCCAAACTTTGGTTTTGTGACAAATGTGGGCAGGGCCTATGCCATATTCATCTCTGTGTTCCCAGTACCGGGCCTATAATGAAAACTCATTGTTTTTTTTTTTAACTTCAATAGAAATGCTTATTCTTTCACCTGTCTCTGTGACTTGACTTTTTGCAGGGTCATTGTTCTCTAGAGATTTTGGAATGGGTTAATATACTGAGCCTTTAAAAGCTCTGAGTTGTACAACTGAGTTTTATATTGATATATTTAATCAGGCTTCGAACAAAAGCTGACACTGAGAAAGAACTCATAGCCACATTACAATGGACATCTTTCCTGGATAACAGTCTGAAGTCATGGGAATTCCATTTTTATTGAGCATATGCTCTTAATTCCTGAAGTGCTAGAGGATATATGTGGCATCTTATGCATGCCTATTTTGGGACAAGGTTGGATATAAGGATAATAAATAGAAATAGCACAACAAGTGCATTTTGCCAATGACACATCAACATTTATGCAAAATGAGTGTGTGTTTAGAGTAATTAGAGGAAAGTGAAAATTCCATGTATTGGCAGGATTTCTAAAGAAGGAAGGGCAGAGTTTCAAAGGTCAATGGGTCAGTCTTTCAGGCCCTCATATATTAGGGTTAAAGATAAATATGCTGTTTCAATGTAGAGTTTGATTCCATCAAATTTAATGCTGCAATATTTTTCCCTCAGGATTACAAAGTGATTCTTACAAAAGTAAGAAATTAAGTTGGTACCTTAGTCTCCTAAAATTAGATATTAAGTACTCTATGAAACACTCAGTTTGGGAGATTAGAATTCTTCGGTTTATACATCTGTAATTTAGATTGATGAAGAAGGCATTTCATTTAGTCATATATATCTAATATGGGTTCCAAACAGCAGAGAAATTACTATTCAGCTCTCCCCTGTACACATTCCCATAATATTTATAAACTCAACCTTGACACCTGTGGTTTCTCTCTATTCATTTCTACATTTATGATCCCATAGCCTTACATTGCATTTCAATTATTATTATTAAAATTTATGTTTCTTCCACTAGAATGTGTTATCTTTCTTTTTTTTCACATTTCACAATTTTTTTATAGAATCCATGAACAGTACAGTGGCATTGGTATAATTTCTCCTTATTACTGATTAGGAAACTGATTAGGAAAGTAATTATTCAGGGACACATAGCTAGCTTAATTCTTATGTGTGATTATCTGCAAAGCCTTGTGCTCTTAAGCTTTGTATTATATTTGCTTCCCCTTTATAATCTCTTCCCTTCTCAGTCTTTTTTTTTTCAATGCTCATAAACTATACTTTTTTTTTTATTATACTTTAAGTTTTAGGGTACATGTGCACAATGTGCAGGTTAGTTACATATGTATACATGTGCCATGTTGGTGTGCTGCACCCGTTAACTCGTCATTTAATATTAGGTATATATCCTAATGCTATCCCTCCCCCCTCCCCCAACCCCAAAACAGGCCCTGGTGTGTGATGTTCCCCTTCCGGTGTCCATGTGTTCTCATTGTTCAATTCCCACCTATGAGTGAGAACATGTGGTGTTTGGTTTTTTGTCCTTGTGATAGTTTGCTGAGAATGATGGCTTCCAGCTTCATCCATGTCCCTACAAAGGACATGAACTCATCATTTTTTATGGCTGCATAGTATTCCATGGTGTATATGTGCCACATTTTCTTAATCCAGTCTATCATTGTTGGACATTTGGCTTGGTTCCAAGTCTTTGCTATTGTGAATAGTGCCGCAATAAACATACGTGTGCATGTGTCTTTATAGCAGCATGATTTATAGTCCTTTGGGTATATACCCAGTAATGGGATTGCTGGGTCAAATGGCATTTCTAGTTCTAGATCCCTGAGGAATCGCCACACTGACTTCCACAATGGTTGAACTAGTTTACGGTCCCACCAACAGTGTAAAAGTGTTCCTATTTCTCCACATCCTCTCCAGCACCTGCTGTTTCCTGACTTTTTAATGATCACCATTCTAACTGGTGTGAGATGGTATCTCATTGTGGTTTTGATTTGCATTTCTCTGATGGCCAGTGATGATGAGCATTTTTTCATGTGTCTTTTGGCTGCATAAATGTCTTCTTTTGAGAAGTGCCTGTTCATATCCTTCGCCCACTTGTTGATGGGGTTGTGTGTTTTCTTCTTGTAAATTTGTTGGAGTTCATTGTAGATTCTGGATATTAGCCCTTTGTCAGATGAGTAGATTGCCAAAATTTTTTCCCATTCTGTAGGTCACCTGTTCACTCTGATGGTAGTTTCTTTTGCTGTGCAGAAGCTCTTTAGTTTAATTAGATCCCATTTGTCAATTTTTGCTTTTGTTGCCATTGCTTTTGGTGTTACAGACATGAAGTACTTGCCCATGCCTATGTCCTGAATGGTATTGCCTAGGTTTTCTTCTAGGGTTTTTATGGTTTCAGGTCTAACATTTAAGTCTTTAATCCATCTTGAATTAATTTCTGTATAAGATGTAAGGAAGGGATCCAGTTTCAGCTGCTGGAAACTCTAAAGATCAGAGCGCCTCTCCTCCTCCAAAGGAATGCAGCTCCTCACCAGCAACAGAACAAAGCTGGATGGAGAATGACTTTGATGAGTTGAGAGAAGAAGGCTTCAGATAATCAAACTACTCCGAGCTAAAGGAGGGAGTTCGAACCCATGGCAAAGAAGTTAAAAACCTTGAAAAAAAATTAGATGAATGGCTAACTAGAATAAAAATGCAGCGAAGTCCTTAAAGGACCTGATGGAGCTGAAAACCAAGGCATGAGAACTATGTGATGAATGCACAAGCCTCAGTAGCTGATTCAATCAAGTGGAAGAAAGGGTATCAGTGATGGAAGATCAAATGAATGAAATGAAGTGAGAAGAGAAGTTTAGAGAAGAAAGAATAAAAAGAAACAAACAAAGCCTCCAAGAAATATGGGACTATGTGAAAAGACCAAATCTACATCTGATTGATGTACCTGAAAGTGACGGGGAGAATGGAACCAAGTTGGAAAACACTCTGCAGGGTATTATCCAGGAGAACTTCCGCAATCTAGCAAGGCAGGCCAACATTCAATTTCAGGAAATACAGAGAATGCCACAAAGATACTCCTCGAGAAGAGCAACTCCAAGACACATAACTGTCAGATTCACCAAAATTGAGATGAAGTTAAAAATCTTAAGGGCAGCCAGAGAGAAAGGTCGGGATACCCACAAAGGGAAGCCCATCAGACTAACAGCTGATCTCTCGGCAGAAGCTCTACAAGCCAGAGGAGAGTGAGGGCCAATATTCAACATTCCTAAAGAAAAGAATTTTCAACCCAGAATTTCATATCCAGCCAAACCAAGCTTCATAAGTGAAAGAGAAATAAAATCCTTTACAGAGAAGCAAATGCTGAGAGACTTTGTCACCACCAGGCCTGCCCTAAAAGAGCTCCTGAAGGAAGCACTAAACATGGAAAGGCACAACTGGTACCAGCCACTGCAAAATCATGCCAAAATGTAAAGACCATCGAGACTAGGAAGAGACTACATCAACTAACAAGCAAAATAACCAGCTAACATCAAAATGACAGGATCAAATTCACACATAACAATATTAACTTTAAATGTAAATGGACTAAATGCTCCAATTAAAAGACACAGACTGGCAAATTGGATAAAGAGTCATGACCCATCAGTGTGCTGTATTCAGGAAACCCATCTCATGTGCAGAGAAACACATAGGCTCAAAATAAAGGAATGGAGGAAGATCTACCAAGCAAATGGAAAACAGAAAAAGGCAAGGGTTGCAATCGCAGTCTTGGATAAAACAGACTTTAAACCAACAAAGATCAAAAGAGACAAAGAAGGCCATTACATAATGGAAAAGGGATCAATTCAACAAGAAGAGCTAACTATCTTAAATATATATGCACCCAATACAGGAGCACCCAGATTCATAAAGTAAGTCCTTAGAGACCTACAAAGAGACTTAGAATCCCGCACAATAATAATGGGAGACTTTAACACCCCACTGTCAACATTAGACAGATCAACGAGACAGAAAGTTAACAAGGATATCCAGGAATTGAACTCAGCTCTGCATCAAGCAGACCTAATAGACGCCTACAGAACTCTCCACCCCAAATCAATAGAATATACATTCTTTTCAGCACCACACCGCTCTTATTCCAAAATTGACCACATAGTTGGAAGTAAAGCACTCCTCAGCAAATGTAAAAGAACAGAAATTATAACAAACTGTCTCTCAGACCACAGTGCAATCAAACTAGAACTCAGGATTAAGAAACTCACTCAAAACCACTCAATTACATGGAAACTGAACAACCTGCTCCTGCATGACTACTGGATACATAACGAAATGAAGGCAGAAATAAAGATGTTCTCTGAAACCAACGAGAACAAAGACACAACATATCAGAATCTCTGGGACACATTCGAAGCAGTGTGTAGAAGGAAATTTATAGCACTAAATGCCCACAAGAGAAAGCAGAAAAGATCTAAAATTGACACCCTAACATCACAATTCAAAGAACTAGAGAAGCAAGAACAAACACATTCAAAAGCTAGCAGAAGGCAAGAAATAACTAAGATCAGAGCAGAACTGAAGGAAATAGAGACACAAAAAAACCCTTCAAAAAAATCAATGAATTCAGGAGCTGGTTTTTTGAGAAGATCAACAAAATTGATAGACTGCTAGCAAGACTAATAAAGAAGAAAAGAGAGAAGAATCAAACAGAAGCAATGAAAAATGATAAAGGAGATGTCACCAATGATCCCACAGAAATACAAACTCCCATCAGAGAATACTACAAACACCTCTATGCAAATAAACAAGAAAATCTAGAAGAAATGGATAAATTCCTCGACACATACACTCTCCCAAGACTAAACCAGGAAGAAGTTGAATCTCTGAATAGACCAATAACAGACTCTGAAATTGAGGCAATAATTAATACCTTACCAACCAAAAAAAGTCCAGGAACAGATGGATTCACAGCCGAATTCTGTAAGAGGTACAAGGAGGAGCTGGTACTATTCCTTCTGAAACTATTCCAATCAATAGAAAAAGAGGGAATCCTCCCTAACTCATTTTATGAGGCCAGCATCATCCTGATACCAAAGCCTGGCAGAGACACAACAGAAAAAGAGAATTTTAGACCAATATCCCTGAAGAACCTCAATGCAAATATCCTCAACAAAATACTGGCAAACCTAATCCAGCAGCACATCAAAAAGCTTATCCACCATGATCAAGTGGGCTTCATCCCTGGATGCAAGGCTGGTTCAACATATGCAAATCAATAAACGTAATCCAGAATATAAACAGAACCAAAGACAAAAACCACATGATTATCTCAATAGATGCAGAAAAGGCCTTTGACAAAATTCAGCAATGCTTCATACTAAAAACTCTCAATGAATTAGGTATTGATGGGACATATCTCAAAATAATAAGAGCTGTCTATGAGAAACCCACAGCCAATATCATACTGAATGGACAAAAACTGGAAGCATTCCCTTTGAAAACTGTCATGAGACAGGAATCCCCTCTCTCACCACTCCTGTTCAACAAAATGTTGGAAGTTCTGGCCAGGGCAATCAGGCAGGAGAAGGAAATAAAGGGTATTCGATTAGGAAAAGAGGAAGTCAAATTGTCCCTGTTTGCAGATGACATGATTGTACATCTAGAAAACCCCATTGTCTCAGCCCAAAATCTCCTTAAGCTGATAAGCAACTTCAGCAAAGTTTCAGCATACAAAATCAATGTGCAAAAATCACAAGCATTCTTATACACCAATAACAGACAAACAGAGAGCCAATCATGAGTGAACTCCCATTCACAACTGCTTCAAAGAAAAGAAAATACCTAGGAATCCAACTTACAAGGGATGTGAAGGACCTCTTCAAGGAGAACTACAAACCACTGCTCAATGAAATAAAAGAGGATACAAACAAATGGAAGAAGAGTCCATGCTCGTGGGTAGGAAGAATCAATATCGTGAAAATGGCCATACTGCCCAAGGTAATTTATAGATTCAATGCCATCCCCATCAAGCTACCAATGACTTTCTTCACAGAATTGTAAAAAACTACTTTAAAGTTCATATGGAACCAAAATAGAGCCCGCATTGCCAAGTCAATCCTAAGCCAAAAGAACAAAGCTGGAGGCATCATGCTACCTGACTTCAAACTAATACTACAAGGCTACAATAACCAAAACAGCATGTTACTGGTACCAAAACAGAGATATAGACCAATGGAACAGAACAGAGCCCTCAGAAATAATGCTGCATATCTACAACCATCTGATCTTTGACAAACCTGACAAAAACAAGCAATGGGGAAAGGATTCCCTATTTAATAAATGGTGCTGGGAAAACTGGCTAGCCCTATGTAGAAAGCTGAAACTGGATCCCTTCGTTACACTTTATACAAGAATATGTTATCTTTCTAGCTGAATTTGTAGAGTTAAAAGCAGTGTTCTGAAGCCAGACCACTTGGGTTCAAATCTCAATGACCATGTGTGTGAGCTTGGGTGAGTTGCTCATCTCCTCAGTTCCCTCCTATGTACAATCTGAAAAACAATATGCCAACCTCTTATGGTTGGTATGAGTATTAAATTAGATAATTTATGAAATAAGAACAGTGCCTTGGACATAGTAAGTACTAAATAAATGCTAGTTGTTCCTGGTACATAGTATTCATTCAACAAACGTTGGTTGAATAAATAATCATTAGAAATGTTTGAAAAACCCTTTCTGTTGATGTGATCAAAACTTTTTATATTGACATGTACTTACGGGAACGAGAAGGTTCATTTGAAGGTGGTTCAAAACTATTGCTATTTTCTTATTTGATAGTGTCAGTCATTGTCTTTATATATGAAGCAAAAATACTATCTTGTGTGGTCTTCTTTTTGCATTATCTATAAGTACAGTATATGAGACTCTGTTTAGGAACTGTGATATCAACATCGTTCATTAAGCAGTCATACTATAATGCTGTGCCAAGCATTTCCACCGAGCTCATAACTTTATCCTCTGCTATGTCATTGTAACACCTCCGGTCAGGCTGAGTGTGTTCAGTTTTGGTCTGGGTTTCAGAATAATTAGATTTCTTTTATACCGAAATGGTATAATAGCAGCAGATGCTATTCCCAGATTTGACTCAAGACAAAGAAGTTAGTTTTGCAGATGATGGAAGATGTGAATTGGAGATTATAGCAAAGAACAATTAGCACATGTATTAGCTTGGGTCATTTTATACTTTGTCATTTGTTAGAAATAAGATCTCCTACATTTATTTGAGTCATAGTGACTGGCAGGGAGTGATAAGGTGTTTAAATCGCTATGATTGTGTTTAAATTTTGATCTCTTATATTTCACAGCAGGAATCTACTTTCCAGTTAGGGTTTTATAAAATAATTCTTATAATCATCGTCAGGTCTTAAGTGATTAATTTTTGAGACTAAACTGTAAACCCAGTAAATGGAAGGTCTTCCTTTTGTGTGTTACCTCCTAATTCTTCAAAAGATTATATGTGCTTTGAAAATAGAAAAGTCCTATCTAGGGTTAATTAACATGTGCTACAGTGTATCTTTTTTTAACCTTTAAAAAAATATTTAAAGGTAGTTTTAAAGGTGCTTGCTAAATCAGATCAAATCAAATCAAATATTTTCAAAGTTGTAAGGTAAAAAAGAAAGAGTTATTCCTCATTCTAATTTCACTTCTCTGAAATTATTACCGCTAATATTTGCTGTCTTTTTCTGTGCTCATTCTAACAAATACATACAGAAATAGGGTACTGTTTTTTAAATGAATGAAATCATATCGTGTTTATGATCATTCTGCAGTTTGTTCTTTTCACTTCACAATATTCATAGGGTCATTCCAAGTTAATATAGAAAGATATGCACATTCTTTTTAAGATTTATTGTGACTTATTTAACTATACCCCTTCTAGGTGGACATGTAAGCTATCTCTAATTTTTCACCATTACAAACAATGCTACAGTAATCATCTCTGTACCTATCTATTCACACATTTATGTGATTATATCTGTAAATAGATTTCTAGCAGTGGATGGCTGGTGATAAGTTTGATATTTGGGAAATATTACCAATGTGTTTTCTCTCTTCCTCCTGCCTCTGCCACATTTTAAGCAGCTAAGGTCTTCTGCATGTATTGTCACTGAGGAGGAATGTTCTAATTCTAAAATCAGAGAGAAAAAAATATAAAGTCTTTAGGGCTTTGGATTTCAAAAGCTAAAACCCTCAGAGGAATGAAGAAAACACCAGGCAAGGACAGGGTGTGTGGGAGACAAATCATGAAAGACTGCAGAACTTCTGTTTTAGGTTAGAAAAAGTTTCCCTGGTGTGGTGGAAAAGGAGGAGAGGTGGAGGAGAGGTGAGGACAGTGGAGGCATTTGTAAGGTCCTAGTAGCTGGCCATACCCTATGGTTTCCCAGGTTGTAATCTCAGAGAGGAAGCCCTGGGTAGGTGGTAGGGTCCTAGAGAAGAAATGCTGTGTGTCATACAGACACAAATCTACCCAGAGACAATCTGGCTAAGATTCCAAGGTCCCAGCTTGGCAGAGAAGCAGTGAAATTATTCCCAGGCCCTCAAGCATGGGATGAAGGGAGCAGAGGACGTTGCAAGGAAGCATGCCACCAGAAACAAGGGGCATCTTGTCAGGGACCTGCCTAGGATTACAGCTGAGGCTGACTTGAGCCGATAGCTTTCTTGGAGAATGCCATGTGGACCGATGTCTACTTCCAGGATCATGCCTCTCCCACCATCCCCCACCAACATCTTAACATGACATCAGCCTTAGAAATATTCCAGGAGAAAGAGAAGAACCTTGAATTGATTGAGATTTGAGTTTTCGTGATTCAGCAAAATATCTCAGATAGTTACTGAGATTCTTATCTATTCCTTAGAATTCATGCATTTAAAATTTATAGCATCTATAATTTCATTCTTTTCCTGAAAAAAGGTTATTCCAATTTACACTCCTACCAATAATATATGAAAGTTACAATTTCTTATATCCTGGCCAGCACTAGATGCTATCAATCTTTTGATTTTCTTTTTTTCCCCTAATTTAATAAGAGAGAAATGATGTCTCATTGTTTTAAACTGTGTTTCTCTGGCAACGGGTGAGCACCTTTTCATATGTTTGTTGATTATTTGTATTTCTTGTTTTGTGAAGTGCTAGTATAGTTCATTTTATTCTTGTACATTGTTTGATTATGCATTTTATCTTCCACTTAAAGACTGATTACTGGCTAATGACACGTACTGATGTTTAGTCTTCAGACATTAGCCTCAACAGAGAGGAGGACATATCATTACCTTTGTTCCTCAAAGGTAATTATTAATCTATTATAGAATCAGTCTTTTTAGCAATTCCTACCTCATTATTATCTTAATTGTTTTAGTGTTTTAATGAAAGGCCATAAGATTTTCATATAAAAATTTAGGAGGGAGGGGTAGGAGAAATATCAAGAACTGTTTTCAGTTATTTTCCAATTATTTTGTGTTACTAATGAAAAATAATATTATAAAAACACATCACTGATATCATAAGTCAGAAGAACAAGATTATAAAGATTATGACTGGGTACTTACTAAATTATCTTTTGTTGAGCTCTTTTCTTGTGGATTTAAATTTGATTTAAAAGCCTCTGCTCCATGGAGGCTGCTCCCTGAGGACAGTGTTGAAGCCTCCTGGCAAGCTCTCTTTGCCGCTTTACAGTGCCACTACCTGTGCCTGCTTGCTGGGGAACACCACTACCTGTCTCGGGCCCATGAATCGTTTAAATTTAACCATTTACTTGTGTTATTTTATTTAAATTCTTCTCCAGGGGGTGTTCTTTCTCCCTATTTTTTGACAAATCTTCACTTGACACATTGTTCTTTTAAAGCTTAATATACCTCATTGGCCAAATCATGATTCACTCAAATTGCAGACTGCAACGGTTTAACACTTAGAAATGGTTTACTTTAAAGGTAGGAAAACTGATGTTTGGGTGACACTGGTCAGCGGCAGAAGCACCCACAGTCCAGATCTCCTTTCTCTGCACTTCTTCCCGGAACTTGCCATGTTCTCTATTTCTTAGCTCTCTCTCTGTTTATTAAGCTTGAGAATTAGACAGTTTGAAGAGCTGCTAGCTGTTTAAATAGAGGCCAGGTTGTTCATCTTTACCATCTGAAAGCTGCTTTGATGATCTCTGTAAAATGAACTCATGGACATCTACCACATGGCTGGCATACTCATAGCAGTCTCAGAAGAGATCAAAGCCGGACCGCTCCGTGGAGGCTGCTCCCTGAGGACAGTGTTGAAGCCTCCTGGCAGGCTCTCTTTGCCGCTTTACAGTGCCACTACCTGTGCCTGCTTGCTGGGGAACACCACTACCTGTCCTGGGCCCAAGAATTAAAGAGGACTTTCAGTGTTCAAACCCATTCTCTGGCAGCTGGAATTCCAAGTGTACTTAGAAACTATAACCAACTCTATTAATTTTAAAATGAAGCAAGAATACCACTGCTTTACTTTCTCCAACACTGTCCCTTTGTCTCTTCTGGGCTGAAGCTGTTCTTTTGGCTGTCATTTACCATGGTTGAAATGATTTAAAATGTTATGCAATTGGGCACCAGGATGGGCAGCTGGGAACAAAGAGCTCTCTGGTTATCAGAATCAATGTTAGCCAAACTCTTTGCCTAGTGTCATCAGAAGGGCTAAGAACATACATTTATTACCTTTAAACCACTTTTATTCCTCTTGCCGGCAGCATCCCATATTCTTATTTAACCTGGTAAATACCTGGCATTTGGCATGGAAAAGAGCCTCTTTTATTGAAGTCACTGTACCCATATGGGAAAAGACTGGGGCCTAGGCACTTTATAAAGATGCTTTTAGAATATTTTTGAAAATGTAAAGTATTTATTCAAATATAAAGTGAGAAGTCTTAGATGTTGTCCTCATCATTCTTAATTTAGAAGGCAGGAGGTGTGGAAGGCTCTGGTGAGGCAGATGCCCCCTTGGTAAATTGGCTTTGCATTTACTAATAAGAAGGAACAGTTATTTTCGGGTAATCAGACAAGGGTATTCTCCTCTGGAGCTCCCTAGGAAAACTGGTTTTCCTCGTGGAAGTCCAAGCTCTTTTCACAGGCTTTTCACAAGCTAAGAAACGTGACTCAAAAACTAACAATGTGGGCCCGCACAGCTTGGGCAACTAAATCTTCAGACATAACAAACTTGGTACAAGACTCCCATTTTTTATCAGTCTGGGGACAGGAGCTAGATAAGCAGAGGAAAATCCAAAGATAAAGGAACTCTCCCAAGTAGAGGCTGTGGGAGGTAATTTTCTAGAGTGAAGACTTGGAATACTGTGGATTTGTGAAGTAAGACCTCCCCTTCATGTGGATATTGTGACATTCTTGTGGAAAAATGAAAACATAGCACACTGTGTATACCACGGCATATTTAACATTGACAAGTAAGGGCTTCAAAGTGCAGTGGGATTGCCTGAGGCAAGACACCCTTCAGGTGTGCAGCTAGCAGCAGGCTAACTGGGTTACTGGAAATGAACGTAGGAAAACACAGAGCTGGCGTTTTGGCTCACTGCACATCTGCTAGTGCTGAATTCACGGATGGAAACAGAGAAGCATGCTGCATTCTCAAACTGACAGGCAAAATTCCTTGTTAGTACAGAAGAGAGCTGGAAGCAGGTAAAGAATGGATAAGATTCGGATAGGGCTCAGCTAATTGGATTAGCCTGTGACTTGCTGTTTGAGTTTCTTGCTGATTCCTAGGTCTTCTATTGACAAAACATATTTAACATTTCCAAAGTTTTCCACATATATTATCTTACCTGTACCCCTAATAATCCTTTGGAGTATACAGGGTAACAATGGTGCCCTCACTTAAAAGTGGGGAAACTGAGATCCAAAGTAGTAAAAAGACTTGCTGAACCTTGCAGAGGGAGATTGTGTAGCAGAGCCAAGCCTGGATTTTAGGCCTGAAAGCAAGTCTAGAATTCTTTCCATGACTTGTCTCTTCTATATGTGCAGGCCGCTTTTACTCATCTATGGATTTCTGAGCTTCAAATGACTATTTCATAAACAAAAGAAAATGACTTCTCCCAGAAAGTAAACTTTATTTTTTTTTTACTATTAGGCAAGTAAAATATAGTAGAAAATGTTAGAAAATGAGAAAAAAAAGGAATGAAATAAATATCACCCATAATTCCACACCTAAAAACTGTCCATATTTTGGAAACTATCCTGCTGCTTTAATTGTGTGAATACCATACATTTATGGAGATTTTAACCGTCTTTATATAAGAAGATGAGATCACATGGTATAAAATGGGACTACTTTTTAAATTCACCTAATATTGAGAAAAAACTGTCAAAGTCAATATTACAGACCCTTCTATTATATATATATATATATACACACACACACACACACACAACATATACACTTCCACAGCCACTGTCTTTTCTATTCTATAGGCATAAGACCATATTTTGTTTTACCTTTATGTGTTGTCAAGTTTTCTACACCATAAAAAAAGGCTGCAATGACTATGCTAGTGATCAAATTTTTGCACACATTCTTATTATTTCTTTAGGTTTAACTTATAGAATTGGAATTACCAAGTTAAAGAGTATGTATATTTTTACAGTTCCCACTAGGAAACAATGTTTGAGAGAGCCTGTTTCCCCATCTCTTCAGCAACACTGGGTTTTATAATTAAAAGGCAGACTCTGGTAACTTTACATAGTTGCAGAGAAGAGGTAACCAGAACATAGGAAAGACACCTCTCCCTACCTTGCTTATGATGTATAAGCAAAATAAGTACAACACATTCTTTCTCCACTTACCTAACCCAAGAGATCAGTTACTGTAACAAAACAAGATCCCTAAGAGGGAACATTAAGGAAGATTGCACTCAATCCACACTTCAAAGGCCCTAAGGAAACCTAACCAAGAAAAAATCTAATCCGTCAGTGGCCCATGGCCATATACCTTCTCCTATAATCCCTTCATCTTTTACAAGTTAAGTAGGGTTAAGCCAGGTCAGCACTTGGAAAAATGTACTTTAAAGAAATCCTAAGTACCACATAAAGTGTTGGCTATGATTGTATAAATGTCAATCCTGTGCAAACAAGTGTATGTAGCACTTTCCAAAATACCTGCTTCGTAGTGGAAAATACTCTGTCTTCCTGACTATTACTGATGGAGAAGGAGTAGTAACTAATTGCGATGAGCTCCATTTGGTTTGTAGGATTTCTTGGAAAGTTTGTGAAATAGTCGGTACAGCTGAACCTGATGGCTCAGGGTGGCAAATTAACCACTGCGGTTACTAATCCAGAGTAAAGACCATCCATTTTTTCTGTTGCAAGATGGTTCAAGGAAGTACCAGGGACTTTCAGCTGGGATGATCACACTGCACTTTCAGCTTGTCAACGCAAGCAAAATAAAGGGCTGATGCAATGATCTAAGTATTTCAAGAAAAAAGAAAAAAAAAAAAGGAAAACAAGGATATTCTCAGCAGAGGATTGGAATCTTCAGTAGGCTGTCTCTGCTCAAACACTCTACCAAATAGCACCCACACCTTTTCCTTTACCCTGATAACGCTACAGAAAAGTGCAGAGCAAAAGTGTCATGAAATGAAAGAAGGGCAAGAAAACACTACAAGGAATAATCTGTTGAATCTCTAACAGGTCAGTCATAACGGAGTCGGGTAGGAGGACATTTAGAGAATCGAGGCTCTGCCTATGACTCCTTTGTGTGTGGCATGTGCTGGGGTGTTTTAAAGCACTGTTACGTTGTGCAAATCCAATGTGCAATCCTAATGTTTTTCAGAGGAACTGTGATTCCCCAAAGCACTATGGATTGAACTGAAAACAAACAAACAAAAACAACCTCAACCTTGAGGGTTGAGCTACACTGTAAATTGAGAAGATATTTTTCTAACAGTTTCCATCCTGAAGTAGACAAGTTTCAGGTGCTCTTAACAAAAGTAGATGTAACATCAACATTTATTGATCACTGATGGTTCAAAAGGAAAATGGAAACAAATGCAGCAAAATGAGTAGAGAGCCAGTAAATCTGGAAAGAAAATTTTGGGGGGTTTTAAAGGCTGATATTATTCACTTAATTATTATATCGACTTTATACCTACTAAAACTTCTAGGATGAATTAATAGTCAAAACAACTAAAGTTGGCTATAATTTTCCAACCATGTTTTCAAAATCCATGTATACTAGATATGATAATTTTTAATGTGGGGAAGTATTTTCTAGCACTTATAAACCATGGTGTAGAATATTGTTCAATAAGTTTTCATGAATAAGTTAACCAATGAGTGAATGGCAGGTAGGAAAGGACTTCTAACTTTAGCAACTTATGGATTAACAACGAAATGCTCACAATGCATACTTATTTTCCAATAGATAAATGTTTTAATCCATGCATCCTTCAAAAAGTGCCAATAATGCATTCATTGTTCACATAGCATTTCTAGAACATCTATCATGTGCCACATACTATGCTAGATGCAGGAAACACGAAGTTGAATAGACAAGTGCTTCGGTCCTTGACCAGTTTGCTTACTGTCCTTAAGAAACTGAGTAACTTTGACAAGTATTTTCTCCAACTCAGAATTTCTTCAACTTCTGAGGGATTTTACATTTTCTAGTTTAATCTTCTTACTGTTGTATTAAATAAGTCCCAGAAAATAAGAGTCTGCTTTTAAAGGTTGAAAGCCCAAGATAAATACCTTTAATGGGGTAATGGCACTCTAAATCTCAAATCCTTTTCCAATGGATTTAGGAATAGATAGAAGAGAAATGGATGGTCAACTAGTATTAGATACTTCTCAGAGATAAGTTTTGAAGTGAACAATATAACATCAAGCTTCTGGTATTTGGATCCAGTCTAAAATAAGTAGGCAGCACTCTTCTAATCAAACAATCTGGTGATGCCACTTAGCCAGGCACACAGGAATGCTAATCCTTGTTTCTCAGCAAAATTCCAAAATGGCTCTGCTGGCTCCCTAAATTCCTCTTAGGAGGATTAGCAGGAAAAAGACTTATTTTCTTTACTTCCTGTCCTCAACAGCTGGGGAAGAGTTGAATGGGCTTTTAAAGCACATGAGAAATACTAAATATATGACTTATACGGAATTTTAAAGTCTGCAACATTTTATAGGATAGAAAACTATTAAATAAGTGGGATATATTTTATGACACCATTTACTTATCTTCCTTAGCATCATCATTTCTATTCCTCAGAGGGAAAAAATATTGGGGAGAAATAAACTCCTAACAATAAGGGAAAGACTATTAGCATAATGTAAATTGCTGTTACATTTTTCTACTGCCTAAGAGAGAAGGTGTCTCAAAAAATAAGTAGTTTGATGCCAGCAAGTAGGCCTGGCATGTCCAGAGCAGTGTCACCATATGTTCGGTTGTGGGTGGCTCTACAGACTGGTGACTTCAGAGTCAGTACACTTGTGGAAGGGTCTACTGACGCTCTTACGCTTTTGGTGTCTTGCCGGAATGGTAGATTACACATGTGAAACTTTGGCCTGTTTTCTTTTCAAACAATATATTTTTCTAATGCTGAAAATATCAAATTTATTTTCACAAGCAAAATCCTAGGGGAAATGAGGAAATTGGCCATAAATTCCTTTTTAAAGTATCCACTAGTGACTCTATTCTGTTTATTTTAGGTTTTAACTTGAAGTAGGTCCTTCAGCCTCTTGCCCTACCCCAGTTAACTTGTCACTGTGCATGTTACAAAGCAGACATGCCAATTCTTCAGAAATAGGGTTTAACATTCAGCTGTTCAGGCCTGAAAGACAACAAATATAAGATAATAGGAAGAGGCTAGCTTGACAGTGAAATAAGTCAGGTTCATTTCAGTTGACAGAGAAAGAAATTTTATGCATCAGGGAGAGTCTAAATGGCTTTATTAGACACTAATTTCAAAAAATTCTTTTTACTTCTATAATGCCCTTCCCTCCTTGTTCTCTCTGATGGTTTACAATTAGATTTATTTCTCTGTAATACACAATTAACTTATGATAATTAAGCCTTTATTTTCCAAGACATATTGTTTCATCTTGTTTTTCATCTTTAAATCTTTTTAACACTTAAAAGAGCTTTAACTTTTTTTCAAGCAAATTCTTTTACTTCAAATACTTAATTCTCTTTCTTTAAAGATGTAGTTAATGCGTGCCTTCCGTATTTTTCCTCCCTTTTTCCTCTCTACTCAAAAACATTACCAACTGCCTTAAGAGGAGTGGCTTAAAGGTTGATAGTGGAAACACTAAATCTTGAAATGACAGCACATTTGTCATTGATGCACAATGGTGCCATCAATGTAGAGCCCATGTTACATAGAACTCTCATACCGTTGGTTTTGGATAACAGTTCTCTAGAAAGAATTGCCTTATGGCTACCTCAGAATACTCAACAGGCTTTTTGCCCAGAGCTGCTAAAACATTTAACTTGATACAACTCTCCTCCAAACACTCTCAAAGCTCCCAGATGTTCTTTGCCCACTCACTGGTCCTCCTGCATTCCTCACTACTGATGATGAGCACAGGTGGCCTTTCTCCCTCCCTTGAGCAGACTCTGCACTTTTCATGTCCTGCTTGTATTCTTACTCAGTTTTTCTTTTCATTGTGCCTTACCTTTCAGACAAATAAAACATTGTTTTTTTTTTTAATATTTTATGTTTTTTGAGACAGAGTCTCACTCTGCTGCCCTGGCTGGAGTGCAGTGATGTGATCTCAGCTCGCTGCAACCTCCACCTTCCAGGTTCAAGTTCAAGTGATTCTCCTGTCTCAGCCTCCCGAGTGGTTGGGATTACAGGGATGCACCATGATGACTGGCTAATTTTTGTATTTTTAGTAGAGATGGGTTTTCACTATGTTGGCCAGACTGATCTTGAACTCCTGACCTCAGGTGATCTGCCTGCCTCGGCCTCCCAAAGTGCTAGTATTACAGGCGTGAGCAACCACCCTCTGCCTCTGGAACACTGTTCTTTCCATGCTTTCATACCACTGTTATCTTGAGCCTTTGCCAGGGCTCACATTATATTTTAATTATTTACACCCTGTCTTCCCAGTATATAAATATCGAAGGTCTTCTCTCTCTATGAAGGGTGATAACAATCACTCTTGACAGGAAACATCAATGACTTTGAAGAGGAGGATTTTTGATGGGCACCCAGCATTGTCATGAAGGGGATGTTATAAGAATAGTAGAAGCACATGATGGCATTTAGTTTTAACTGGGCCCACAGACTACTTTATGTCACTGCAGGAATCAGAGCAGTTAAATGAAGGAACTCTTTACATAAGAGAAATTATGAGGACTGAACAGTGTTAATTTTTTTATAATCAGGATGCATCTTTTATAGTTGGATGCATCATTCAAGGAAGGATGGAATTCTATAGCAGGAGTAGGAAAGTGGTGAAGTGTAGGTGGGATCCCAGCAAAGATGGCAGATGTCCCATGGGCATGTCTAATGCCCTATAGATGAGCCCTGATGGGTGACAGGGTATCCAGAAACTGTGTGTTCTTTTCGCAATAGATTTCAGACATCTATGGGACTTCCCAGAAATATCTGAGGGTGGGATAAGATTGCAGGAGAATGAATTACTGAAGGAATAAATGTAGAGGCTATAAAAGTAGTAAGAATCATGTGTTCCCTCCAATACTTTATTTGTACCGCTGGGCTGTTGAGTTAAAGGATATGTGCATTATACACATTTTATGTCTATGGGATAAAACATAGCAGGTGCTCAGAAGACTGATAACAATTCTTGGTTCTTAGATCACACAGAAGTTTCTGCCACAGGTCTTGAGAAAGAGATATTGTTATAATGATGTTTATTGGTGGACATTTCTGCATCGTTTCCTTTACCCTTCTGATTTCTCTTCAGGGATCTGTGTGATTCTGAGAAAAATAACTCTACCTCTGTGTCTAAGGTGGAGCACACGACCTAGGCTAACCTAATCAGTGCATTATACGCACAGATTATAATAATTAGTTCAGATTTAGGCATGTAGTTTAAGCCATCTAATTCAAGCCATCTAAGCAGATTAAATCTCATTTCTTTTCCTGGGAATGTTGAAACATTGATACTGTTGCTGAAAAAATTAGTGAGGAAATGTTATTCTGGGTTTTGTTGCAGCTGTTTTGGGACCATGAGGTACGTCAGTCTTAGGAAGAAAAAAGATGTTGAATATGTAATTGAGTAGCTTGATGAAGGTTCACTTGTAGCCCATCTTTCCTGTGATATTTTAAATTATGAGTCAGTGAATCCTTTCTTATAGTTTAAACACATTGGGTGCAATTTTCTGCTACTAACTAATAAAAACAATCTCATTAGGAAAGATGTAAAGTACTGACCAACATCCCCAATAATATTCTCAACACAGTGTGAAAGTACTCTATTTCCTTAAGCATGTAAGGAAAATTTTCACAATACCATAAAACTGGATAAAGTTGATAAATGCAACTGGGCCTTCTCTTTCAAAGGCACCATAACTAGAGGGAATTCCACAAACAATATTCATTTGTATTTCAAGCTACCCCATTCCAGAATCTAAGCAACCAGGGAGTAGCAAACATGCTTATTTATTTTGCTTTAACTAATGTTGCACATCATATTATTTGTAAATAAACATTTATTGGTTTTGCTTACATTTAATTTTATATTTAATTTCTTTTGGTAATAATAAGGTAACTGGCAATTAACAAGATACCATTTTCTAGGAAAATAAAATAAGGCAAAAAAAATATTTAGTTTAGGATACTTTTTGAATTAATGGCAAGGTCAGACAGTTCAGTACCATTCAAAAAATTTTTACTGAGGCCAGCTCTGTGCCAGATACTGAGACAGGTGCCAGAACCAAAAAAGGAATAATTGTGGTCCTTCTCTCATAGTGCTTACGATTTAGGCCAGAGAAGGCAAATGAGTTTTTTGTCTCATGTGCTATGATAAATTGGTCATGGTTGCCTGCAGACTTTATTGAGAAGTCTAAGCATGTGTCCTGATTTAATCAGACAGAGGTACTGGACCCAGGTTTGCCTGAAGCCTGTACTGCCCCTGTAACCCATGACTAATGTCTGCTGTAAAAACAAGAAATTCAATGATAGAACAAGTTCTCCTATTCTCTATCTCTGTCTAAGGGCATAGGATTTAGGCATCAGTTCCACTTCCCGTATGCTTTCTACTAAGTCACTCCAATAATAAAGGTTCAAATCTCATGTGCTAATTGTACTATTTTCAAAAACATAATACATTGGTTATGAAAATATGTTTGCATTCAACACCTAATGACCAGAAAGGATTTTGTTGAAAATTCTGAAACAAAATAACCAATGTATTATGTTTTTGAATGTAGTACAATTAATATAAAAATACTGTACGTAGTTTCTCTTTTGCTTCATTTATAGGGAAACATTTGGAATTTATGAGTGAGATACTTTTGTTCTCCAATGACAACTGAAAATGATGGGCTTGGGTCTATATAATAAGTGTGGGCAAAGCAAACACAGATTTTTGTTAAACTTGATGATTCTGTACTCTATGGTTTTTGCAGGGCAGTTTGCTGAATCCAGATTTCCTGAAGAAGATGGCATTTTCTTTAGTGGGACTTAGCCCAAGAAAGCAGTTCAAAATGCTTAGTGCAGATCAAGAAAAGAAAGGGTATTTTAGTATTCTCATGTCTCTAATTTAATTCCAAAATGTGAGTCCTGTACCCCCAGCATGGTTAAATGCTTTTTGTAGCACGATGAAGGGTAGTAGAAGGGAATTCAACCTGCCAGAGCCACACAGATTTATACCTCATAATAGCTACCAATGCGCCGCAGTAAACTTTTACGTTTCGGCTAAATTACTAACGACTTTCAGGCCCGTGCCAGAAATTTTAGAGTAGGCTTATAAAGGGAGATGAGAGAATATACAGTCAAGCATTCTTAAGAGTGGTGTGTGTGTGTGTGCGCGCGCATATGCGTGTGTTTTTCATTTGGGATTATGGGACACGTGCTCATCATTTTTTGCCATCTTGATTAAATGTAATTAGGTTCTGGCAAGCCACCCTTCCCCTCTCTTGGATGCTGGGGTGTTTTTGCATTCTCACATGGGTTATCCACAGGAGGTTACTCTGTTGCCTTTTGCCTTTACTCCAGGGGTGGCCACATTTTTTTTTGACGTATTGGGCTTCACAGTGATTTACAGATTAAGGATCTGGCCTGAACTCGGGCCAGCAGGACTGCTGTTCTCTCTCGCTGACACATCTCACTGCTTGGAGCCAGTGGCTCTTTGCTTACCCTCTCATTATAGTTCTTAGCCCACATTTCCTTTTGGCACAGAACACTTGGTTATTTTGACGATGTGCTGGATTTGCCTCCTGCCTCTACTCCCTGCTGACTTATGAAAATGACCACTATAGGGGGAGGCAGGTGACCCCCACTCCCCACCCCCAACCCCATCCCATCCCTGGGTCCCTGAAAAGTTTTTCCCTTAGTAGGAGAATTGCTTTAGGAGAAGCCCAAAGTGAGATGCTTGCTTTGCTCACATTGATTGCGTCTCCCAATGCCTCCCTGCGCCTCATCTCTGTCTTCATCCTTTTTCTACTGCAGGCTCATCAGAGAACACAAGTAGCTCACAGCACCCTGGAGAGGGAAGGTAGGGCCTCCCTGGCTTCTCCTTGTTCTTGTGCTAAGGACAATGACTACTTCTTTCAATGATCTCAGGACCTCCTTTGCAAATATGTGGGCCCTTCGCTCTGGCAGTGTTTCTGTGTGGGCAAGGATTACCCCCGCTGACCATACAACAATAAAAACTAAAATATAGTTAAAATTAACCTAACATAAAAGCAAAAAAAAAAAAAAAAAAAGAAGACTTCTGTATAATAATAAAAAGCCATAAAGCCCAGTGTGTATACATGGATTTATTACTTGGAATTGCCCATATTTAATATTATTTTGATTTTATTCTTTCCTATTTCTTTTACAACCCAATATTTTCATATTGGCCTAATAAGAATTATTGTTGTTAGAGTCTTTCAGATTCTCATTCTTTGTGTTTTGTATTTTTTCGTTGGCTTGTTTTGCTGAGTCAATGTTACCGATTTCCACCGTATCTTTATACTTTAAAATTAAGAAAGTCCTACTTTAAGCTATTACTGTGCAAAACTTTTCCATAATAATGGACACATTTCTAGTGTGTATGAGAGCACAGTAATATGTAGTATGTACAAGCTTCCATAGGAATGTGCTTCCAATACAGGGGTTTGCATTGCTGGGTTGAGATAGACTTCAAAGTTGTTAAAACCTGGTAACTTATTAATATATTTCAGTATATTAAATTATTGTTCTTTTGATATTTTGAGATTCCTCCAAATATGGTTTTAAGAATGGTTTCCTTATCCTCTCTAACTAGGCACCTATATTTTACAAATGAGAAAACAGACTTAGGTAGACACATGGGCCTCTTAACTGGTCCATTCAAGTGACCATGTTGGCTGCTTGAATCCAGACCTGTGTAAGTTCTGTGTTCTGTCCACTTTACTATACTTGGCCATAATTAAACCATGTAGCTAGCATGATAGCTCACATAAATCATGAATGCAAAACTTTTTTTTTCATTTAATTTTGACAGGCAGCAAGGAGAAGAAGGGAAAACTTTTTTTATTTTTAATTTAATTTTGATAGGCAGCAAGGAGAAGGGAAATCAACTCTTCCCTAACAAATTTTCAGGTCAATGTTAAAACATTTATTTCAAATTTAGGTCACTCTTAGCCTATGTTCTCTTTTCTTTTATGTTTTCTTTCTCACTCTACTTTTCTGTACATTCTGGGTCTGGAGGCAGGATGAGGATTGTAGCATCTTCCACAAAGCCTGGAAGACAAACTCTGTTTTTACCCTGTTTCCATGGCATCAGGGCTCTCTTGTCAAGGCTAATATCTTAGTGGGACACCTTACTGAGTGGTGTGGGTCTGCTTGTGAAGTTTACTCAGCTGGTTTCGCTTTGGCAGTGAGGCTTCTAAGACCTTCCTCAAAACCACCACCTTGGCTGCTCTGGGTTTCTTTTGAAACATCCTCAGGCTTGGCCCATAAGGTAGGACTGAATGGTACCAGGGCATTCTGGTGTCTTCCAGAGAATCCCAGAAAAATACTAGTGTATGGACCTAATGGCCAAGAATGGTGTTTAATTCTGAGTTTGGCACTGTGATGAGGCTATCACTTCTGTGCATATTTGATCCCTCAGAAGGTAGCCAAGCCTGACCTGTACTTTTCATGTCAATTTTCTGTGAGGAAGAAAGAACAGTGGAGGACTTTGACTCTTGGAAGCTCATCAGAGTGAGCTCATCAGAGCCTTGAACGTTATGGGCTATGCGGACGTCACCCAGTGACATCAGGAGTAAGGAATTCCCGTTCATTATTCGGGTTTAGTGATGTCTATATGGGATGTGACTTCATATTTAACTTCTTTCTATTCCTCTCTTCTATAATATTATGAACATCTTTTCATGGAACACTATTACCTGTAGCTTGTTTTCACAGCTGTTATTTTATTATTCTATTTTGATCATTTTAATATCCCTTCACTGTGAAGTACACAGAGGCAAGATAGAAAAATCAAGACTGAGAGTCTATAAACAGGAACAACAGTACCTCAGATTGTGATTCTTAGTCCAGCTTTTCTTTCATTACCCTATGCTGTGGTTCACAGGATGGGAAATGGCAGGGTCTGGGAACACAGTCTTTGATGGAGCAGTGGTAGAACTGCCAGTGATGCCTTTGTGCAACCTGCAATGTGCTCTTGTTAAGCCATTTCATTCCTGTTGATTGCTTTTTCCACTGAAGAAAAATAAACTGAAATAAAGGCAAAGTATAATTTTCCAACCTTCAAAAGCTCAGCTTCAGATGGTGTATTTGTTTCCTTCAGTTGCTACAACAAATTACCACAAACTTGGTGGTTTCAAACATAGAAATATTTTCTCCCACAAATCTCAAGGCTAGAAATCTGAATCAAGGTGTTAGTAACAAGGTGCTCCCTTAAAAGGCTCTAGAGGAGAATCTTTTCTTGCTTCTTCCAACTTCTGGAGGCTCCTGGAGTTCCTTGGCTTGTGGCAGCATCATTTAATCTCTGCCTGCATCGTCACATGCCTTTATCCCCTCTGTGACTATAGCTGTGTCTGTTTCCCCTGCTCTTCTCTTAGAAAGACTTGTCATTGGATTTAGGGCCCACCCTAAATCAGTATGCTCTTGTGATCCTTAACTTAATAACATCTGCAAAGACTCCCTTTCCAAATAACATCACATTTACATTTTTTGTGGGTGAGGACATGAACATATCATTTTGGGTTCACCATTCCACCCACTAGGAAAAAATGCTTTGTATTTATATGGTATGGGGTGAAAGTATTGAATCATTATAACTAATTTCAGATAATAGAATATGGTAAAATTATGCAATTCAGATTGCATTAATATTTTACATGAGAAAATTCTTCTTAAGGAAAACAATCTGACCTTCTACCATGTGAGTATATAGAGATAAGGATGTGAAGGAAAGAGGGAAAGGGAGAGGCTAATTAACATTTTCAGGTGGGTTTTGCCCTTGGGTGATTTCTGCCTGACATTTCTTAGTGACTTCACTTCTTCCTTGGGTTTTCTTAGACATTCCGTTCCAACAGAAAAGTCGCTGGACAAAATCTTAGGTCAGAGGCCAACTCTACCTACCCCAGCTTCCCTGAAAAAAAGGTCTTTCTCCCATGTGGTTCTGTTCAATTGTTAAGGAAAGCCATCAAGGCAATAAAAACTCTTCCACTTGGAAGCTGCTGGAAAGTTAGAATGCCTCTGCTCTTACAGTACAACAATATGAACTTGAGAAAACCAGAGTCGCTACTGTGACTGATAGTCTTAACTCCAGTGTCCATACGGCTGTCTCTTTCTTGTCCTTTCACAACTCACCTCCTCAAAGAGGCCTTCCCCAAATATCCTCTCCAAGGGAAGAAATGGCCTATTTTTTCTCATGGCTCCTCCTTGGTTTCCTTTATGACACCACGCATTGTCATTTTTTTTTCTTGTTTTGGATCTGTCCTCTCTATGAGAATGTGAGCTCCATAGCGACATGGATTGTGTCTGTCTTGTTCATCAGTGAACTCCCCAGGGCCTTTGTAAAATTCTGGCTCATAGTGCCTTATGAATACGTATATGTGGAATAGTGAACACGGGAGCAAGTGAATTAAGTAACTTGCCTGTGGCCGTGCTGAGATAGAACCAAGGAAAGATCCTGGGCTGACATCAGGACAACAGCATATGACATAAAATAAAGGAAGTTGGTGAGCTAAGTGATCTGGGAAGAGAACAGTAACAAGTATTCTTCATCAATTTTTTTCCTTCTTACTACTACCAGTACCCCGCTACAATTTCCCACAAATAATGGTATAATATTAAAATTAAAAGACTCTTGGAGAGTTTTAAATTTAAGAGAAATACCAGAAGCACAATAAATAAAACCAAAAGTAATTAATGGGTTATGAGTTAAGGCTACTGAAAATATTATATATTCACTGGAGTCAAATTTCCTGTTAGGAATGATAATAGGAGAAAGAACAGACTTTGATGTCTTGCCAAAAGCCACCAGTGTGGGGATCCAAGTCACTCTGATGTGGGCACCTGGCCTACAGATTTCAGAATTCTGTGTGGTTTCTCTCAACCAAATTTCTGAAGGAGCCAGCAGAAAGGGGGTAGGGGTGGGAAATGTGTTATCTATAAAAGTAAACCACAAAAATAATTTCCAAGTGCCACTAAAGGCCTCAATTTAGGCTGTAAAAGCCGAGACATTTAGAATAAACTATTGTAACTTCTTGCAAGTGAGGTAGCACACATGGCCAACAGCATGCCAGATGAGGGGAGTATGTAATGTGTCTGCATGGGTGGGGAGAATGTGAGAGGTGGTAGCATGGGGTGGAGATGTGAGCTTCATGGGTTTTAAGAGTGGCTCTGTCCTTTTGCCAACCTTGCTTGACTCTTAAAATTAATTGCACTCAATAATTTGACATTCATTGAAATTTGTCCATTATATTATTCAAAGATATCTGTGAGTGAAAAGATGCATCTATCCAAAATTCATTTTAGAAACTCATGGTGTCCTACTTGATACATTATGTCAATATCTAATTTATCTTCTGAACACAACTTAAACCATTTATTTACTAATGGTTAGAAAGATTCAGTCCTTTCTTGATGACAGTACTCCTAAATCAAGAATTATCAGCTGGGCAAGGTGGCTCACGCCTGTAATCCCAGCACTTTGGGAGGTCAAGGAGGGTGGATCACTTGAGGTCAGGAGTTCAAGATCTGCCTGGCCAACATGGTGAAACCCCATCTCTACCAAAAATATAAACAATTAGCTGGGCGTTGTGGCTCATGCCTGTAATCCCAGCTACTTGGGAAGCTGAGGCAGGAGAATCACTTGAACCCAGGAGGCAGGGGTTGCAGTGAGCCGAGATGGTGCCACTGCACTCCAGCCTGGGTGACAAAGCAAGACTCCATCTCAAAAAAAAAAAAAAGAAAAAAAGAAAAAATTATTCATAAAGGCTGCATCCATAAATGTGTTTACCCTAGATTAAAAGGTGGTGTGTCTGAAGGGATGGATTAATAAATTGGTTGTTCCATTGCATTAAGGCAAGGCCAGCATTTCATAATTTTTACTTTCTATTGTGAAACAGTAGAGATAGCCAAGAAGTTTTTCCTACAAGCTGTTGCCTTTACTAGGTATATCAGAATGCTTCAGGGTTAAAAGAGGAAAGAAACAATTAAAAGTAGGTTTAACAATACAGGCATTTTATGTCTTACATACTAAATTCCCAAGCACATTGGTTGAAGGTTTATTTTTTTTTTCTTTTTTGGGTTGACTTTCTGTTCTGCCATTTCCAGGCTTTGGGTTATAGGATGGCTATGGCAATCCCAGGCAGTGTATTTTCACCCAACAAGACTTAAAGGTGCCTTGTTGAAAAAGGGGGAAAAGAAGGCATGTTCTTTCTCCTTGGCTTCCCTTTTAAAAGAAAGTAAACTATTTTCAGGCATCCCATGGCAGACTTCCTGTTAACATTTTATTGGCCAGATTTACAACTTGTCCCAAGTCCCAAATCAATCACTGGCAAGGAGATAGAATTGCCTTGACTGGATCTATTCAAACTTACCTTCCTGAAGATGTGGAGGACCCCAGCCTCCCCTGAAGCATATGGCTGTCTCAACTAGATCAAAACTGAGAGAGAATATTTGTTGGGAAGGCACTGAACAGTGTTTGCCACTCGGGAAAATATTTAGGAAAGGCTTTAATCAAGAGTTCCTTTGGACAAGGAGCAATTTGGTCACATTTTTCTTCTCGAACTTTCCTTATGTCCCTGTCCTAACTGATCTAAAAAGAAATCACATTCTGTGAGTGAGGGCAGCCATCTCTCTAAACCAGGGGTCTGCAAAATCTTTCTGTAAAAATAATTTAGGCTTTCCAGGCTACTTATCGTCTCTGCCCTGACACTGTGGCAGCCTCTTCTTCTTCCTCTGCTTCCTCCCCTTTCTCTTCCCCTTCTTATTTTTCTCCTTCTTCCTGTCTTTCTTCCTTTTCCGCCTCCTCTTCCTTTCCAACCCTTTAAAAATATAAAAGAAGTTCTTAGCTTAAGACCTTTACAAAAAAAGGTCAGGATAATTTGGCATGAGAACTGTAGATTGAGAACCTCTGCTCTTGACAGAAAATGCAGAACAAGGGAAAATACAACTAACACATTGAATTCTACCATTTTTAAATACTTGAATACAATCCATGAGAAACCTAGATTCAGTTATATGAACTTGGACACAGGGAAAAGCGAAAGAAGGTGCCCACACATTGGCACTTCAGTGTGTTTCAGAGTAAAGAGTGGGCTTTCCAGCAGCAGGCAGAGCAGAAGTGGAAGAAAAGGCAGATGCCATGCTGAGGCCAAGGGGAACTTTGGCTCCCATGACTGTAGGCCTACTGCTTTTCTGAGGTTGGGGAATCTGGGGTATGCATCTGCTTTTGAAATCTCAAGATATGTTTTCCTGATTTTCATTTTATTCCTGAGAGTAAGCGTAATAGAGAAGAATTCATGTTCTCCAATCCTAATTAGGCATGTCGGTTGAGACATCCAAGTTCACATTAAGCTTTCAGCTGCATTCCAATAAGGATTAATCACTTAGGTAATATTTTTTCAATTCTTTTATTGGAAAAGAAACAAATGCAAAAATCCTGTATGAATAGTGTATGAGACTACAAATACATAATCTAAATCTAGCATTTAAAAGTAATTAACATATTTCAATAAAACATTTTAAATTATAATTCTCAAAAAACTAATGAATACATCTTACATATAAAAAAGTCTTTGAATCTTGAATCCTATTTCTTTGCTTAAGCATAGCCTTCCTTTTATAATTATAAAGAGGCAGTCATACCTTGGAGATACTGCGAGTTCAGTACCAGATCAACCACAATAAAGTGAGTATTGCAATAAAGCAAGTCATATGAATTTTTGGTTCCTCAGTACATATCAAAGTTATGTTTATACTATTCTGTAGTCTATTAAGTGTGCAATAGCCTTTTGTCTAAAAAACATGTATACATGCCTTAGTTTAAAAATACTTTATTGCTAAAAAATGCCGATGATGATCTGAGCCTTCAGAGAGTCATGATCTTTTTGCTGGTGGAAGGTCTTGCCTTGATGTTGATGGCTGTTGACTGATCAGGGTGGTAGCTGCTGAAGGCCAGGGTGGCTGTGGCAATTTCTTAAAATAAGACCAAACTGAAGTTTGCACATAGATTGACTCTTCTTTTCACAAAAGATTTCTCTGTAGCATGTGATGCTGTTTGATAGCATTTTACTCACAGTCTAACTTTTTTTCCAAATTGGAGTCAATCCTCTCAAACCCTGATATTGCTTTAGCAACTAAGTTCATGTAATATTTTAAATACTTGTTTGTCATTTCAACAACGTTCACAGCTTCTTCACCAGGATCATATTCCATCTCAAAAAACCACTTTATTTGCACATTCATAAGAGCCAGCTCCTTGTCTGTTAAAGTTTTATCATGAGATGGTAACAACTCAGTCATATCTTCAGGCTCCACTTCTAATTGTAGTTCTCTTGCTATTTTTGTCACAGCTGTGGTGACTTCCTTCCCTGAAGTCTTAAACTCTTCAAAGTCATCCATGGAAGGGCAAAATCAACTTCTTCCAAACTCTTGTTAATGTTGATATTTTGACCTCCCCCCATGAATCACAGATGTTTTTACTGGCGTTTGGTGAATCTTTTCTATAAGGTTTCAATTCGCTTTGCTCAGATCCATCAGAGGAATCACTATATGTGGCAGCTAATGCCTTATGAAATGTATTTCTTAAATAATAAGACATGAAAATCAAAATGACTCCTCAATCCCTGGGCTACAATGGATGTTTTGTTAGCAGGCATGAAAACAACATTCATTCACTTATCTATTTCCATCAGAGCTCTTGGGTAAGTATGTGCATTGTCAATGAGTAATATTATTTTGAAAAAAAATTTTCTGAGAAGTAGGTTTCAATAGTGGGCTTCAAATATTTTATAAACCATGCTGTAAACAGATAAGTTTTCATCCAGGTTTTGTTTTCCATTTCTAGAGCACAGGCAGAGTAGATTTAGCATAATTCTTTATGGCCCTAGGTTTTTTTTTTTTTTTTTGAGACAGTGTTTCGCTCTTGTTGCCCAGGCTGGAGTGCAATGGCGGGATCTTGGCTCACCGCAACCTCTGCCTCCCGGGTTCAAGGGAATCTCCCGCCTCAGCCTCCTGAGTAGCTGGGATTACAGGCATGCACCACCACCCCCAGCTGATTTATTTATTTATTTATTTTGAGATAGAGTCTTGCTCTGTTGCCCAAGCTGGAGTCCAGTGGCCTGATCTCTGCTCACTGCAAGCTCCACCTCCCAGGTTCACGCCATTCTCCTGCCCTAGCCTCCCGAGTAGCTGGGACTACAGGTGCCCACAACCATGCCTGGCTAATTTTTTTAGTAGAGACAGGATTTCACTGTGTTAGCCAGAATGGTCTCAATCTTCTGAACTTATGATCCGCCCGCTTCGGCCTCCCAAAGTGCTGGGATTACAGGCGTGAGCCACCGCACCCGGCCAAGTTTTGTGTTTTTAGTAGAGACAGGGTTTCTCCATATTGGTCAGGCTGGCCTCGAACTCCCACCCTCAGGTGATCCACCCTCTTCTGCCTCTCAAAGTGCTGGGATTACAGGCGTGAGCCAGTGCGCCTGGCCAGGGCCCTAGGATTTTAAGAATGGTCATTGAGCAGTGGTTTCAACTTAAAGTTGCCAGCTTCATTAGCCCCTGACAAGATATTCAGCCTCTCTTTGAGCTTTGAAGCCAGATTTTGACTTCTCCTCTCTAGCTATGAAAGTCCCAGATGACATTTTTTTCCAATAAATGGCTGTTTTGTCTGCATTAAAAAGTCTGCTGTTTGGTATAGCCACCTTAATCAATTATCTTAACTAAATCTTCTGGACAACTTGCTGCAGCTTCTGCATTAGCACTTGCTACTACACCTTGCACTCTTATGTCATGGAGATGGCTTCTTTCCTTAAACGTCATGAACCAACCTCTGCTAGCTTCAAACTTTTCTTCCGAAGCTTCCTCATCTCTCCCAGCCTCCATAGAATTGTAGAGAGTTGGGCCTTACTCTGGATAAGGCTTTGACTTAAGGGAATGTTGTGGCTGGTTTTAGTGGCCTTTCTGGGCCACTAAAGCAACAAGGCTGTTTTGCTTTCTTATCAATCATGTGTTCACCAGAATAGCACTTTCAATTTCATTTAAGAACTTTTCTTTTGCATTCACAACTTGGCTAACATTTGGTACAAAAGGCCTCTTTTTTGGGGTATCTCTGCTTTGTACATGTCTTCCACACTAACCTGATTCATTTCTAGCTTTTGATTTAAAGTGAGAGACGTGTAACTCTTACTTTCACTTGGACACTTAGAGGCCATTGTAGGGTTATTTATTGGCCTAAATTCAATATTGTCATATCTCAGGGATAAAGAAGCTGGAGAAGAAGAAGAGAAATGGCGAATGGCTGGTTGGTGGAGCAGTCACAATACACACAACATTTATCGATTAAGTTCTCCTTTTATATGGGTGCGGTTTATGACACCATAAAGCAATTACAATAGTAACATCAAAGATCACTGATCACAGATCACCATGACAAATATAATAATGATGAAAAGTTTGAAATATTGTGAGAATTACCAAAATGTGGCACACAGACAAAGTTAGGATATTTTTGGAAAGATAGTGCTGATTTTCCCTTGCCCTGTGCAGGTTGCCACAAACCTTCAATCCATGAGAAATGCGGTATCCATGGTGCACCATAAAAAGGAGCGCAATAAAACAAGGTATGTCTGTGCTAGAGGGTAAGGATACTAAATCTAACAGCACTCCCAAACCATAGTCAGTTTTAATTTTGACCTAATTTCCTCTCTTTTCTAGTATTGTAGTAAACAAGCAGGGGAGAAAAATCAGTCTTACATGGAATCTGGGTTTTGTTTAGTAAATTGTGAGTAAAGACCTGAAGCGTGCCATGCAATGTAGCGGCTTCAGGTTATAGGACAGAGAGACACAGGATGGAAAAAGTTGGAGTAAATTCTTATAGGGCACCTTCCATGTCAATGAGAAAAGTGCACAGGAAACTGAACTCTTTAACCAGGGTACTTTTTAAAGTAGTGGTTGGGGAAGAAAATTTAAACATTCCCATGAACCATCCTTATTTGCATGGCAAAAATAATACCCAATGGGTTGTTTTTCATAAATTCCACATATTGAGAAACGAACTTGAAATTTACAGCCTCTTAAATGAGAAAAACCTGTTTCAGGTCTTCTACTAACAGCTGAAGTTTTTACAAGAAGCTCAGTTGGTATTCCAAGCACATATAAAAGTGAATATTATTATTTTTTGAATGACTTGATTGCCAACTACTCACAGCTTAGCCTCAACCTGGAGACAGAGGAGGGGCTAAGAATTTTATCTCACTTATTTGGTCAAGGCTTATGGATAATTTAGTTAAAGAAAGAAAAATCATTATAAATTCTACTATTTACAAATTTCACATTATTCTTGATGTTGGGAGCATTATATTTGGGATGATTAATTTCCAATCAAATTGTACCTGGAGAGTTTTTGAGCTTCGAAATCTCAGTATGCATGGAAACATGCTACAAGCACAATTTATTGCATAGAGGAATAAGCACAATATTTTTCCTAAAAAGTTAAAAATAAATGATATTTGGGGATAAAGGCAAATCTATGTGATGTGCTGAATTTTACATTAAACAGATCACATGGTGACAGATGCCCAGTGTTCTGTGTTACCACCCCCTGCCCCTCCGTGGGTGTTGGATGGGTGGAAACAATCGGTAGATGATGTGCTGGGCTTTAGGTCCTGTTTGCATGTGAAGACTCCTTCGTGGTTTTCAGGCTGTATCCTCAGTTTGTGACACTGCTGTGGCACAGTCTGGGCTTCTGTTTATGTTCCATGCCTCTTCCCTCCCCTGCACCTTCTGAGAGTTGGGCTTTTGCCTTATTTCTTTGGTCCACATTCTCTAACATGCAGGGTTAGTAGAAAGGTTTGGACTCATTGTTTTCTTGCTTGTCCACTTCAGAATGCTCCTCTAGTTTTTGGACTTTCTCCCCACACCTCTTGGCTAGGCAGAGATTACAGTGCACCCCCAAACTTCATAGTATCATGTGCTCAGCAGGCAGAGAACCCTGCAGGAACCAAGTTTTCTGTTGTTCTGTTCATTCAGTCTCCCAAAGACTAGTGTAGCAGATTATTTGGGTACATGCAATTTTTTTTATTCTACATTGTCAGGACAAATTCCTAAAGGAATTGTAATAAAAAAGGACAGAGATTAAAGTTCTAGTTAATGTGGACTTCTTCCTGAATTTTGGAAAGGACAAGTTCCTAAAGATTGGGACCCACACAAGGAGGGGGTCCTATGGACAATATTCTGGCATCTTTCCCCCATCTTCCTCACCTTCTTTGGTTTCTCCATCCCTACACCTACACTCTCTCCTTTGTGAAATGTCACCCCTCCCATGGGAGGAGCTCCTGGGTTGCTGACAGGAGGTCCCAAGTAGCACCTAGGCTTCAGTGGTGGTTGAGGGCAGATAGTGATGCTGACGGTGACCCAGCCTTGCTGGAAACCATGGCAAAGATTAGTTCTCTTCCCCGTCTTGCAAAGGAGAAAGAATTGAGAGTGAGATGTTAATGAGTAACAAACTAGTGTTATGTTCTACAACAAAAGGTATACTACAATTTTCCAAATAATATTGTCTAAGTCAACAGAAAGAAATAGTATATCTTCTGTGTTTATTTCCTACATTTTTGTCTTTACTATGTTTGGATTTTTTTTTTTTGTCCCACAAAAAGCAAACTTGCCATATTATCTTGGATTTATCTACCAGCCAAAGATAAATATTTATAACAAACAGTTGTGAATGAATGTTTTCTTCAGCGTCCTTAGGTTATCAATACTCAAATTTCTATAGCAAGCAATTCCAACACACACAGAAAATAATGTACGGGAGAAATGGCATCTTTCCAAGAAGGAACAAGGGCCTTTTGACCGCGCCACAATCTACAGAGTTAAATTCTCCCAGCAGTGGGGATTTTCTGTGTGCCAGCTGACCTCTTCATTTGGATATATTAACTTGTCTCCCACTGTTTTTTAGAAACTATGTTCCCTGGACTAAAATCTGTAGTTCTTATTGAAGAGGGTTAAATTAATCTTTCCCTGATTACCACACACCTATAACCCTATAAGAATTTTAATATTTATTCTTTTTGGATGTCTTCTGGTGTGTGTGTGTGTGTGTGTGTGTGTGTGTGTCAACAGAATATAGCCATACGTAGAGCACTATCTCAGGGACCTAAGATGAAGATAGCTGGAAGATGCTGAAATATTGTTCATAAAAGTCCAGTTCCTTATTGGTCTCTTTTTGTAAGTTGAGGAAATAAAACTCTCCTAGATAAGCTATTTCATTTCTCCACTGGCTATGAGAATAGAATTGGATAGCTTCCTCCATAAATAACCATCTAGCCCATATTTTTGTATATCAAGAAGTTATGTATTTGATACCTATTTTGTGCCAGGCAGTGGATTTAGCATGATGAATAAGAAATGATTCCTGCCTTAACAGTTCAAGTCTCCTGGAAGCTACAGAGATAAGAACAAATAATTATAATTCAATGTGATAAGCGAAGTGACATTGGCATAATCAAGGGACTGTGAGATTATAGAGAAACTATTCCTAACTTAGCCTGAGAATGAAGGCTATGTTCCTGGAACTTCCTAAAGAAGATTCATGCCAGAACTTTGTTTTAATGGAGAAGTGATAAATTTCTATGGACAAGTAGTGCTTATTAGAGCCTTGCTTTTAATAGCATAATTTGTAAGAATACTCATTACTAAGTTTCTATTTTCAGTTGCAATGTTTTTAAGAGTTTGTTCTATTTTCTTTCCTGCATTCCAATCTTGCTATGTTTGGATGATATGATTACATTGCTAGCTTTTTGATCTATGTGACATGATAGTGCCACTTTAAAAAAAATCAGCTTAGAAAATTAGAATCTTTAGTAAGTGTGAATGTAAATAAGGTCATCTTCACAGTGCAAGTGAAGATTTTACTCTTTGATTAAGATTGAGAAAATTACTAAATGACTTGTTCAAGGCCCCACAGCAAGTGGGTGGCCAAACCAGCTTTAGAAATGAGAAATTCCTAATTCTTTGTGGCGTGCATTACCAGGCCACAAATGAGTGGAAGAGCAAGTGATATTTATGGCTGGTAATGAGGGAAACCTCAAAAGGGCTGGATGATCATTTGAAAGAGTGGTCATTTTTCTGTACTTATTTATACCTCCTGGGATTGAACGTTGGATGGCTATTCCACAATAACCATTTACTGGCTTCACATTTGCATAAAGAATTTTTTCCAGTGTCATCAAACATGGAAACATGGCTTCTGTGGAAGCCATATCAGAAAGCACTGGGACATTTTCAAAACTTCAGGAAATGGTTAGGTGTCTCTAGCTTGTAATGATAGTAGAGGAGTCTGTTTGGGGGAATCTGAAATAGCAACTCCAAAAAAAAAAAAAATAGCCCAAGGTTGTGAGAAGAGACCCAGGTTTGTGTTGTGCCCCAGACACTATGCAGGTCTCACATCTTCCAGGGAATCAATTTATTCTTCTGTGAAATGTGGGGATTTCACATGTCTAATTTCAGTGTTATACATTGTTTGGTGGCGATGAAACAAAACAAAGAGATCACTATTAAACAAGCTATAGCTCCTTTTAGTCTGACATAACCAATAAAACTTGCTTAAAGAGACATTCACTGCCATCCTTGATCAAAAAGAACTTATGTCTGCATAAATAATTTTACTACTAGGAAATAATTCCTTAAACCATAGTTGTGTATTTTAGTTGCAAACAGTGTGCTTAATGCTAATTCTTCCTTATATCTCCTTTATTTCATGTTTTGACCACTTTGCTCTGATTCAGGGCATACATTTTAAGTAGAAATCGTGATTGAGTCATTGTGATTTTCCTAGAGGAGGACTTGTTATTGAAATTCACAAAAAAACCACAAGACACTCCCATACATGACAATGATGTAGAAAAAGTGCAAAATACATGATTGAGTTGTCAATATATAACCCAGAAATTATAGAAGATTAATGCTTAGTAAGAGAAAATTGCTTTACAAGAAAAAGTGGTAGAACCATTTGATTTTGCAGTGTTCTTTTGCAAGGGGAATAGGTAAAGAAGGAGTCAGGATGGGTTAGGCACTGCACTGATCTGCCTCTGTGTTATCCCATTTAATCCTTATAACAATGCTGAAAGCTACGTATTACCTCACTTAATCTTTAAAACAATGCTGAGAGATATTTATTATGATACTCGTCTAACAGAGAAGAGGCTGAGACTCAGAGAGGCTCAGGTCCTACAGTTAGTAGGTAATAAAGAAAGAGTTCAAACGAGGGTCTGTCCGACTTCAAAGCTCTAGCTCATTCTATTCAGTTCCTTGCCTCCTTCAAAGGCCCCTGACCATTAACTTAAGGAGGCTGTGGTAAATTTGAGCTAAAATCCAGATTTGGTTATTTAAGCCCATTTTCTCCTCTGAATTAGAAGCCCACCTCTTCTGCTGTTGCTTCTTCCAAGGCCCTGTCTCCCTCAGATTATTAGACTGAGGACCACCCCTGACATGTTGACAAGAAATAAGCTTCTAATTTGCAACTCTTCTTTGTACAACTTGTCAGCTCAGAGCTTCTACCAGAGAAGTATTTCACAACAGGCCTGGCCATCTTACCACATTCCAAGCAGAGTTAAGGCCTTCATGGACTATAATACTTGAAACCCTTACGGCGACAAATTACTTGCCCTCAATTTTAATGCCACCAGGGCTTATTCTCCCTTTTCTTCTCTCTGCTTCAAAGAGTCATATTATCTTCTATTATACACCAGAGATCATGTTGCTTTGGGCTACACTATAAAATAAATCATAATATCCAGCAGTTTATTGCTCTAGCTTGCCCTCATGCACACAAAGACAACATGAAAAGCAAGCTTGGTAATTTCAGGTGGCATGTCATTGGGCCAACTATGAAAAGAATTTTTCATTTGGTTCATGTCCAAAGACCGTTTTGTGAAATTGAAGTGAATTTTGTCTCTCAGCCTGAATGAAAGGCCATCGGTTTTGTTCTTTCCTTCTGTCCCTTGGAGGACTGCTGCTTCTTCTGTAAGATATCTAGTGTGTGCCTGAAAAAGATTAAGATGGTCCGCAGGGGTGGGAGACTGTTCATCAGAATTTATTACTGTTCAAAGCTTCTATAAAGGCTCTCCTTTAACACTGGCCTTTGTATTTCCATCCATGAAAATTGTTCATACCATGACGAATCCCATACATTGTCAGTATTCTTCATGGAATATTCCAAACAAGACCACAGTGAACCAACTCCTCAGCAGGAGAAAAAGGGGAAGATGCTGGGGCAGCCAAAAAACTAAAGTTTGCTTTAATCGTTTGTGGCATTTTCCATCCAGGTCATAGCTCCCTTAGGCAGCAACTGATGGAAACTCTATTTTGACAGTTAAAAGAAGAACTGGGATAGATGCTCTCCCCTGCCACATGAGTTCTTACAATGAACCAAGTTTTCAATTAGAACCAAGGAAAAAAGTAGGTCTAAAATGTACTATCTTTTTTCTCCATTGAAAACCCAACATCTGCCAATTACAACAGCCTATCTAATTTGTTATATTGGTATTTTTCTTTCATTTAGTAAAAATCTTTTTTAGCATCCATCAGAGCTATGCTCTAAGAAAAGAGTTGTATACACTCACATTTCTTTATAATTCTTTGATTTACAATTTCTTAATGTGCATTAAACACACACATGCATATATCCCACAATTGCAATCGATAGTATTCAAATCAAATACAAAAAGAAAGAAGGCAGGTATGAAAGACAAATATTCTAAGAATGGATAATAAATCTAAAAAAGAACTAACTGTACATTAGTCTGAAAACCCAATTTCTGCAAATTAGAGTTAAATGAACAAAAGCTTAAAGCTTAGAACCTGCAGTTGAGTGCTGTGTGGACTGACACTTGGAATATGTGGTTAATTTCTGTAAATATATGGAGGAGGCTACAATTCTAATGATTTAAATGCTAACAATAAAACCTTGAAAAACTCTACATTTTAAAAGCAGCACTGTAAATCACACACTAAGGGGGTAATGTGAACAGGACCTGGAATGTGGGGGCAGGGAGAGCAGAGACATTATTTCTTTCATGTTTTGCAAGTATCAGCCATAACTGGAGGGTCCCAAGAATGTGCCCTTCTAGTTTGCAGCTTGTGCCCTGACCCCATGTTTATAAAATCCTTTGGGGACCACTTTTAGTTTAGCCTTCCAGCACCCTAAAAAATTTGTTTATATTACCTCAGTTGCACTGGGAGTTGGTTAGTAATTACGTTAGTTCCGTTAAACGGCCTTGGCAGCTTTTAGTGATTAACTTTGTAGAAACCTTCCCTGTCCCTCACTACCTCCAATCAACTTGCTAACTCTTACCCATTTAAAAAAAAATTAGTATGATTTACCATAGCAGCCCCCTTTCCCTTTTGTACTTCTGCCTTTGGTGGAGTCTATGTGCTGAGCTTTTTTCAACATTTTTTGTCCCATACCTAGCACAGAGTCCACACAGAATAGCTAAAAATGAATAAAAAATATTCCAACTTTTGCTAAAAATTGCCAAATTGCTTTCTGGCAAGGTGATCAAGAGTGGCAATAAAACTTAGTATTATCTTTTTAAAAAGTTGCTTATATTATGGGAATAGGAGAAAAATCTTATCTCATTGTTTCCATTTACTAGGGTTGCATATTTTAAACATATTTATTGGCGATTTACTCTTCCTTTTTGGTGAATTTCTTGTCCTTTTCTTTAGTCTTTTTTTCTATTGGGTCATTTATCTTTTTCTCTTTTCTATTCATAAGAACTCTTATTAAATGAAAAATTAAGGTGAGGCACCATGGCTCATGCCTATAATCCCAGCACTTCGGGAGGCTGAGGCTGTTGGATCACTTGAGGTCAGGAGCTCAAGACCAGCCTGGCCAACATGATGAAACCTCATCTCTACTAAAAATACAAAAATTAGCCAGGCATGGTGGCAGGCACCTGTAATCCCAGCTACTTGGGAGGTTGGGGCAGGAGAATCACTTGAGCCTGAGGGGCAGAGGTTGCAGTGAGCCGAGATCATACCACTGCACTCCAGCCTGGGTGACAGAGCAAGAGCCTGTCTCAAAAAAACAAAAAACAAACAACAACAACAACAACAACAGCAACAAAAAACTGTTTCTATCATGAAATATTGCAACTATATTTTTGAATTTGT
The DNA here is from genome assembly GCF_028885625.2 of Pongo pygmaeus. Lineage (NCBI taxonomy): Eukaryota > Metazoa > Chordata > Mammalia > Primates > Hominidae > Pongo > Pongo pygmaeus. The sequence continues at coordinate 157,338,881 of NC_072376.2, read as the reverse complement.
ATATAGCTTTTTGGCTACTTCATCATCAGATACTTTAAATGGGCTGGGCAATAACGTGTAGCTTGTTTCTTGCTTCATGGAAAATGGTTGCTGTGGCTGCCTCTTGGCTTAAATGAGTTGGATGTGTCTAATCCTACTGGTGCTTGTAAGTCAGTAATTATGGAACTACATAACTCGATATCTCAAAGGTGAAAGTGTGCATTGTTTTCCTATCCGTAATATGTTTTGCAATATATCATCCAATCACAAAAATTGCATTCTTTAAATGTGCCATAATGGAGGAAATACTTTTAAAATGTGGTTGATTAGACTTCTTTTCTTGCATTATTATCACTAGTTTTAAAAAGCAAACCTATCTTGATTTTAGGAAGCAAATTTCTCCATGTTCAACATTTTAAGAGCATTTTTTATTTAGTTGATAGCAGAAACTATGTGCCATCCATAATGAAGATATATTTCTCCTGATCTAGCATCCTGATTCAGCTGCTACATCAAATGCATTTATTTCTCTTCCTACCATTGCAGGTAGAAATGTCTCCGGTGTCCAGGACAACCTGACAGCTTCTTGAATGTTATTTACTTTGACCAAATTAGTGTTAGGAGTATTGAATGTCATACATTGTTTAGGGTTCTGCCAAAACCTTATGCAGAGAGTACTAGGCAGAGAAAGATACTTTCCTCTGGGTTATTTCTCCAACTGAAAAGAAAATGTCTATATCTAATATTTATTACCATAATCTATAATATTTAGTACCAGTGTATAGGTTAACTCTATGGGCCAGTTCTCACTAATGCTAACAACGAAAGCAGCATTATTCTTGTCTAATCAGTTATTTAATCCTCAACTTGGACATAATAATTTCAGACCTATTTAAAATTTTTAATGTTGCTGTCCATAAATCTAATACATATACATCTAGAACATCAAAATTGGAGGGACAAAATGGTGTGATGCTGGCTTCCTCTGAATTTCTGTACTTAGTCTGATAATATACAAAATATTAGCCATGCTCTCCTCAAGTTCTCTTTTATGTTTATAGAAGAAAGAATACATTTTTAAATTTTTTTTAATCAAATAAAATCTGGAGTGGTATCCATCTACCAAGATCACAAGAAAATTCACTCTCAGGCATTGTGGTGGGTCTCTTTGAAGTACCTTGGAAGGGAGACTGAAATGTCACACCAATTGGGGACATGCCAAGCTTCTAGTTTTGGATGGACTGGAGCCGATGATCTCAGTGCTCCTTGCATGTAGCTGACGTGGCCCATCAATGGATCCTCTTGCCTCAAAGTCAAGCTCAAGGCTCTAAGATTCATAAGCTGAGCAATTAAGGATGAACCATGCTAGGCATAGCAAAGCCTTAGAATGTGACATCCTTTTTGAGAGAGAGCATGTGATGGAAGCACTAAGGGTAGGTGAAGTTATTGTATGTGGGGTGGGCATCTCTGAGGAGATACATTTTATGATGAGAGCTTACTGCTGAGAGGGAGCTAGCCTTACAGCAGATTCCAGGCAGCAGAGGCAGCAAGTGCAAAGCTCTAAAAAGGGCGAGCTTGGTGTATGCGTGGAAAAGGCCAACAAGGCTGGATCACAGAGAAGAAGAGGGAGAGTGGCCAGAGTAGGCTTGGATGAGCTAACAAGGGCAGGTGGTGTGATACCTTGAGGCCATGAAAAGGAGTTTGGATCTTATTCTAAGGGACTGGGAAGATACTTGAAGGTTTGAAGCAAAAAATAATATGATCTAATTTGTATTTTAAAAGACCAATTCTAGACCGTTATCTTACAGAATTAAAAATATGCATCTATAAATATATTTGTACAAAGATGATCACTATGCAGTGTTGCTAATAGATAAAATGATTGGAGATAATCTATATGTTTATTAGCAATGAAGTGATGAATGAACACTCACATATTTATATCATGGAATACCATGTAGTTATTTAAAACAATAAAGTATCCTGATCTGGAAAGGTGTTCATTATGTATTTTAGAAGAAAGAAAGTACATTGCAACTCAATATGAATAGAATAAATTTTATTTTGGTAAAAGATATATTGCATCACTGAGTAAATGTAGAAAAATGCATACTGAGTTATGGATATTTCTAGATGATACATATTTTTAAAAACAAGACATACTTGACGGAGAAGACAAATTTCACTCAAATTTAAAGATATCTTATGATCTGTCTAAATATTTTAACATTTAAATTCTCTTTATTTTTAATCACCTAAAGTAAACAAGAAAAAAAGAAAATGAAAGGTAAATTAAAAAGAAAATCCCTGTCATTAGAATGATTTAGAGCTTACCCTGAGTTGTAGGTCCTAGTTCTTGTCCAATTCCCTAATCACTCAGATAATTCCTTCATGATATATTCAAGAACTAATAGAACACACCTTTCTGAAGCATTAATTAGCACCTATTTTTAACAAGTCAATGTCTCTAAAACTACTTTCTTACCTGAGGAACAATGAGATATCTGGTGGGATTACTGCTACTTTTTGTTTTATTTCACTTGAAAAATAATTAATAAAAACAAAGATATTCACCAGTGCACATTGATTTGTTATTAGTTTTTGACAGAGATTTGCTGAAAACTAAATGCAATGATTTTCATACAGCTCTCACCGTATTAATTGTAATGGGCATGTTTTGGTTTTGGCTGCTTGGTAACTAACCTTCTTCCTGGTTTATGGGACTCCTTCATTTTGTGAATCTTCGTTGGGGTAAAGTCCCTAACCCTCTCTGCTGAGCAACACAGAGAGCTGTTCTGTATGAGTGGGAATGTCAGTACCTGCTTATTACCTGGCTGACAACAGGATGCTACCTAAGTCCATTCTGCCTCAGCTTCCTCATTCATAAACTGGAGATAACAATAGTGCCTACCTCATAGAGTTGGTGTGAGGCTTAACTGAATTACTAATGAAGTGCCTGACACATAGTAAGTGTTGTGTAAGAGCTACACTAATAAATTAGGAAGGCACCATAAGATGAAGAGTGTAGATGATACACCAAAGTCAGTTGTAACTGAGGGGACTAGTAGCCCTCAACTCCATGCCCACAGTTGCCTCAGGTAGTACACTTCCTTTGAATGACTGTTTTATCAGTTAGATTTCAGACTTTAAGAATTAATTTTTTGTTTCTATTAGACATATACAAGCACATGGTTTAAATAATCCTGCTGGTCTGTGTTAAAGTGCAATATTCCCTCCATTTTGCCTCATCATTTTCCCCTCTCCAATGGCAACCCCTTTCAACTTTTTTATTTTTCATTTTTTTCCAACTTTATTTGATTTTATTTTACCTTTTTTGCTTTATAATTTTATTTATTTATTTTTATTATACTTTAAGTTCTAGGGTACATGTGCACAACGTGCATGTCTGATACATAGGTATACCTGTGCCGTGGTGGTTTGCTGCACCCATCAACTCATCATTTACATTAGGTATTTCTCCTAATGCTATCCCACCCTGAGCCCCCCACCCTTCTACAGGGTGTGATGTTCCCCACCCTGTGTCCAAGTGATCTCATTGTCCAATTCCCACCTATGAGTGAGAACATGCGGTGTTTGCTTTTCTGTCTTTGTGATAGTTTGCTGAGAATGATGGTTTCCAGCTTCATCCATGTCCCTGCAAAGGACATGAACTCATCCTTTTTTATGGCTGCATAGTATTCCATGGTGTATATGTGCCACATTTTCTTAATCTAGTCTATCATTGATGGACATTTGGGTTGGTTCCAATCTTTGCTATTGTGAATAGTGCCACAATAAGCATACGTGTGTATGTGCCTTTATAGTAGCATGATTTATAATCCTTTGAGTATATACCCAGTAATGAGATTGCTGGGTCAATTCTAGTTCTAGATCCTTGAGGAATCGCCACACTGTCTTCCACAATGATTGAATTAGTTTACAGTCCCACCAACAGTGTAAAAGTGTTCCTATTTCTCCACATCCTCTCCAGCATCTGTTGTTTCCTGACTTTTTAATGATAGCCATTCTAACTGGTGTGAGATGATATCTCATTGTGGTTTTGATTTACATTTCTCTGATGACCAGTGATGACGAGCATTTTTTCATGTGTCTGTTGGCTGCATATATGTTTTCTTTTGAGAAGTGTCTGTGTCTGTTCATATCCTTTGCCCACTTGTTGAAGGGGTTGTTTGATTTTTTCTTGTAAATTTGTTTGAGTTCTTTGTAAATTCTGGATATTAGCTCTTTGTCAGATGTGTAGATTGCGAAAATTTTTTCCCATTTTGTAGGTTGCCTGTTCACTCTGATGGTAGTTTCTTTTGCCATGTAGAAGCTCTTTAGTTTCATTAGATCCCATGTCTATTTTGGCTTTTGTTGCCACTGCTTTTGGTGTTTTAGTCATGAAGTTCTTGCCCATGCCTGTGTCCTGAATGGTGTTGCCTAGGTTTTCTTCTAGAGTTTTTATGGTTTTAGTCTAACATTTAAGTCTTTAATCCATCTTGAATTCATTTTTGTATAAGGTGTAAGGAAGGGATCCAGTTTGAGCTTTCTACATACGGCTAGCCAGTTTTCCCAGCACCATTTATTAAATAGAGAATCCTTTCCCCATTTCTTGTTTTTGTCAGGTTTGTCAAAGATAAGATGGTTGTCGATGTGTGGTGTTATTTCTGAGGCCTCTGCTCTGTTCCATTTGTCTATATCTCTGTTTTGGTACCAGTACCATGCTGTTTTGGTTATGTAGCCTTGTAGTATAGTTTGAAGTCAGGTAGCGTGATACCTCCAGCTTTGTTCTTTTTGCTTAGGATGGCAAATGCAGGCTCTATTGTGGTTCCATATGAACTTTAAAGTAGTTTTTTCCAATCTGTGAAGAAAGTCATTGGTTGCTTGATGGGGATGGTATTGAATCTATAAATTACTTTGGGCAGTATGGCCATTCTCAAGATAATTCCTATCCATGAGCATGGAATATTCTTCCATTTGTTTGTGTCCTCTTTTATTTAGTTGCACAGTGGTTTATAGCTCTCCTTGAAAAGGTCCTTCACATCCCTTGTAAGTTGGATTCCTAGGTATTTTATTCTCTTTGTAGCAATTGTGAATGGGAGTTCCCTCATGATTTGGCTCTCTGTCTGTAATTGGTATATAGGAATGCTTGTGATTTTTGCACATTGATTTTGTATCCTGAGATTTTGCTGAAGTTGCTTATCAGTTTAAGGAGATTTTGGGCTGAGATGATGGGGTTTTCTAAATATACAATCATGTCATCTGCAAACAGGGACAATTTGACTTCCTCTTTTCCTAATTGAATACCCTTTATTTCTTTCTCTTGCCTGATTGCCCTGGCCAGAACTTCCAACACTATGTTGAATAGGAATGGTGAGAGAGGATAGCTTTGTCTTTTGCCAGTTTTCAAAGGGAATGCTTCCAGTTTTTGCCCATTCAGTATGATATTGGCTGTGGGTTTGTCATAACTAGCTCTTATTATTTTGATATATGTCCCATCAATACCTAGTTTATTGAGTTTTTAGCATGAAGGGCTGTTGAATTTTGTCAAAGGCATTTTCTGCTTCTATTGAGATAATCATATGGTTTTTGCCATTGGTTCTCTTTATGTGATGGATTATGTTTATTGATTTGCGTATGTTAAACCAGCCTTGCATCCCAGGGATGAAGCCCACTTGATTGTGGTGGATAAGCTTTTTGATGTGCTGCTGGATTCGGTTTGCCAGTATTTTATTGAGGATTTTCACATTGATGTTCATCAGGGATATTGGTCTAAAATTCTCTTTTTTGTGTGTGTGTCCATGCCAGGCTTTGGTATCAGGATGATGCTGGCCTCATAAAATGAGTTAGGGAGGATTCCATCTTTTTCTATTGATAGGAATAGTTTCAGAAGGAATGGTACCAACTCTTCTTTGTACCTCTGGTAGAATTGGGCTGTGAATCCGTCTGGTCCTGGAATTCTTTTGGTTGGTAGACAATTAATTATTGCCTCAATTTCAGAACCTGTTATTGGTCTATTCAGAGATTCAACTTCTTCCTGGTTTAGTCTTGGGAGGGTGTATGTGTCCAGGAATTTATCCATTTCTTCTAGATTTTCTGGTTTATTTGCGTAGAGGTGTTTATAGTATTCTCTGATGGTAGTTTGTATTTCTGTGGGATTGGTGGTGATATCCCCTTTATCAATTTTAATGTGTCTATTTCATTCTCCTCTCTTTTCTTCTTTATTAGTCTTGCTAGCAGTCTATCAATTTGATCTTTTCAAGAAAACAGTTCCTGGATTCATTGATTTTTTGAAGGGTTTGTTGTGTCTCTATCTCTTTCAGTTCTGCTCCGATCTTAGTTATTTCTTGCCTTCTGCTAGCTTTTGAATTTGTTTGCTCTTGCTTCTCTAGTTCTTTGAATTGTGATGTTAGGGTGTCAATTTTAGATCTTTCCTGCTTTCTCTTGTGGGCATTTAGTGCTATAAATTTCAGTCTACACACTGCTTTAAATGTGTCCCAGAGGTTCTGGTGCATTGTGTCTTTGTTCTCATTGGTTTCAAAGAGCATCTTTATTTCTGCCTTCATTTCATTATTCACCCAGTAGTCATTCAGGAGCAAGTTGTTCAGTTTCCATGTAGTTGTGCAGTTTTGAGTGAGTTTCTTAATCCTGAGTCCTAATTTGATTGCACTGTGGTATGAGAGACAGTTTGTTGTGATTTCTGTTCTTTTACATTTTCTGAGGAGTGCTTTACTTCCAAGTATGTGGTCAATTTTGGAATAAGTGTGATGTGGTGCTAAGAAGAATGTATATTCTGCTGATTTGGGGTGGAGAGTTCTGTAGATGTCTATTAGGTCTGCTTGTTGCAGAGCTGAGTTCAAGTCCTGGCTATCTTTGTTAACCTTCTGTTTCATTGATCTGTCTAATATTGACAGTGGGGTGTTAAGGTCTCCCATTATTATTGTGTGGGAGTCTAAGGACTTGCTTTATGAATCTGGGTCCTCCTGTATTGGGTTCATATATATTTAGGATAGGTAGCTCTTCTTGTTGAATTGATCCCTTTACCATTGTGTAATGGCCTGCGTTGTCTCTTTTGATCTTTGTTGGTTTAAAGTCTGTTTTATCAGAGACTAGGATTGCAACCCCTGCTTTTTTTTTGCTTTCCATTTGCTTGGTAGATCCTCCTCCATGCCTTTAGTTTGAGCCTATGTGAATCTTTGCACATGAGATGGGTCTCCTGAATACAGCACTCTGATGGGTCTTGACTCTTTATCAAATTTGCCAGTCTGTATCTTTTAATTGGGGCATTAGCCCATTTACATTTAAGGTTAATATTGTTATGTGTGAATTTGATCCTGTCATTATGATGTTTGCTGGTTATTTTGCCCACAAATTAATACAGTTTCTTTATAGCAATGATGGTCTCTAAAATTTGGCATGTTTTTGCAGTGGCTGGTACCGGTTATTTCTTTCCATGTTTAGTGCTTCCTTCAGGAGCTCTTGTAAGGCAGGCCTGGTGGTGACAAAATCTCTCAGCATTTGCTTGTCTGTAAAGGATTTTATTTCTCCTTCGCTTATGAAGCTTAGTTTGGCTGGATATGAAATTCTGGGTTCAAATTCTTTTCTTTATGAGTGTTGAATATTGGCCTCCACTTTCTTCTGGCTTGTAGGGTTTCCTTGGAGAGATCCACAGTTATCCCTTTGTGGGTAACAGACCTTTCTCTCTGGCTGCCCTTAACAATTTTTCCTTCATTTCAATCTTGGTGAATCTGACAATTATGTGTCTTGGGGTTGCTTTTCTCAAGGAGTATCTTTGTGGTGTTCTCTGTATTTCCCGAATTTGAATGTTGGCCTGCCTTGCTAGGTTAGGGAATTTCCCCTGGATAATATCCTGAAGAGTGTTTTCCATCTTGGTTCCATTCTCCCCATCACTTTCAGGTACACTAATCAAATGTAGATTTGGTCTTTTCACATAGTCCTATATTTCCTGGAGGCTTTGTTCGTTTCTTTTTACTCTTTTTTCTCTAATCTTGTCTTCTCACTTTATTTCATTAATTTGATCTTCAATTGCTGATACCCTTTCTTCCAATTGATTGAATTGGCTATTGAGGCTTGTGCATGCATCATGTAGTTCTTCTGCCATGGTTCTCAGCTCCATCAGGTCATTTAAGGTCTTCTCTACACTGTTTATTCTAGTTACCCATTCGTCTAATTTTTTTCAAGGTTTTTAGCTTCCTTGCGATGCGTTCAAACATCCTCCTTTAGCTCGGAGAAGTTTGTGATTTCCGACCTTCTGAAGCCTGCTCCTGTCAACTCGTCAAAGTCATTCTCCATCCAGCTTTATTCCATTGCTAGTGAGGAGCTGCAATCCTTTGGAGGAGAAGAGGTGCTCTGATTTTTAGAATTTTCAGCTTTTCTGCTCTGGTTTCTCCCCATCTTTGTGGTTTTATCTATGTTTGGTCTTTGATGTTGGTGACCTACAGATGGGGTTTTGTTGTAGATCACCTTCTTGTTGATGTTGATGCTATTCCTTTCTGTTTGTTAGTTTTTCTTCTAACAGTCAGGTTCCTCAGCTGCAGGTCTGTTCGAGTTTGCTGGAGGTCCACTCCAGACCCTGTTTGCCTGGGTATCACCAGTGGAGACTGCAAAACAGCAAATATTGCAGAACAGTAAATATTGCTGTCTGATCCTTCCTCTGGAAGCTTCATCCCAGAGGGGCAGACACCTATATGAGGTGTCAGTCTGCCCCTACTGGAAGGTGTCTTCTAGTTAAGCTACATGGGGGTCAGGGACCCACTTGAGGAGGCAGTCTGTCCATTCTCAGAGCTCGAATGCTGTGCTGGGAGAACTACTGCTCTCTTCAGAGCTGTCAGACAGGGACGATTAAGTCTGCAGAAGTTGCCTGCTGCCTTTTGTTCAGCTATGCCGTTACCACAGAGATGGAGTCAGGCCTTGTTGAGCTGCGGTGGGCTCCACCTAGTTCGAGCTTCCCAGCCACTTTGTTTACCTACTCAAACCTCAGCAATGGTGGACACTCTTCCCCCAGCCAGGCTGCTGCCTCGCAGTTCGATCTCAGACTGCTGTGCTAGCAGTGAGCAAAGCTCCATGGGTGTGGGACCCACCAAGCCAGGCACAGGAGAGAATCTCCTTGTCTGTTGGTTGCTAAGACCTTGGGAAAAGCCCAGTATTTGGGCAGGAGTGTCCCGTTTTTCCAGGTACAGTCTGTCATGACTTCCCTTGGCTAGGAAAGGGAAATCCCCCGACCCCTTGTGCTTCCCGGGTGAGGCGATGCCCCTCCCTGCTTCAGCTCACCCTTCATGGGCTGCATCCACTGTCCAACCAATCCCAGTGAGAGGAACCAGGTACCTTAGTTGGAAATGCAGAAATCACCCATCTTCTGCCTCGATCACGCTGGGAGCTGCAGACCGGAAGTGTTCTTATTCGGCCATCTTCTTGATTTTTTTATTTAAAAACATGCATAGACTACTATTTCTTAATTTTCATTTTGAAGCATTCCCACCATGGAAAATGAAGATTTAGTTCTTTTACACTAGCTCTGCTTTTCACCACAATTCCTACACATTCCCATACTTTAAATAGAGTTAGACTTTTGAGTTAGGTCAATATTGCAGGTTTACATTTTTAGGACCATGTAAATATTTTCATAGCTGAGCAATGTTGTATACTATGACTACTTCTTCTTTTTTTTCCTTGCAAAACGTTTTGAAGCGAAGCTAATAATGATCATGTTTTTTCATCTGCTTGGTTTTCTTTATACGTATCATTAATGCTTCCTCAAATTCTTCCCAATTTTTAATGTTCCTCTCAATATATTCAAACCACTATAATTCTATCAGCTTCCTCTTTTGGCCTGCTCTAATCAGAGTTGCTGGCTTACTCCAAAATGGCTCTCATACAGTTTCTTCACACCAGTCTGGAAATTTTCTTTCACTTTCTCTTAAGTTCCATGCCCTTCTTCCTGCATTTCATATCTTCTTTCCTTTTCACACTCTCCTTCTGCTGGGACATCTCATTTGATAGATTTCTAGGAAAAGGTACATGAGAAGAAGTCTGAAATATTATACGTCTGAAATTTTCTTTCATGTACCTCATAATTAAAGTTGGCAATTAAAATTACAAAATAACATTGCTCCTTTGACTTTTTGCTTCTCATGTTGCCTTGAAAAATGTTGAGATTAGCATCACCTTGATACCTAAGCCAGACAAAGGCATCACAAGAAAAGAAAACTACAGGCCAATTTATCTGATGAACATTGATGCAAAAATTCTCAATAATGTATTAGCAAACTAAGTCTAACAATACATGAAAAAAGAGTATACATCATGACCAAGTTAAATTTATCCCTGGCATGCAAGGCTAATTTAACATATATAAATCAGTCAACATGATACATCACATAAACAGAATGAGAGATAAAAAACCCGTAATCATCTCAATTGGCATGGGAAAAGCATTCAACCAAGTCCAACATCTTTCCTTACCAAAAACTCTCAATAGTTTAGGTGTAGAAAGAAAGTTTCTCAACATTGTAAAGGCCAATTATAAAAAATCCTGCACTAACATAATCAAGAGGGAAAAACTGAAAGCTTTCCTGCTAAAATTTGGTATAAGACAAGAATGTTCACTTTTACCACTTCTATTCTATTCAACTATGTTCTGTTCCACATAGTGCTGAAAACACTAGCAAGAGCTATCAGACAAGAAAAATAAAACACATCCAAATTGGAAAGGAAGAAGTAAAAATTATCACTATTTTCAGATGACAGGATTCTATATGTAAAATACCCAAAACATTTTATAAAAAACTGTTAGAACTAAGAAAATAATTCAGTAAAGCTGCAGAGTACAAAATCAACACAAAAATTGGTAGCATTTCTTTCATTTTTAATGATTATGAATACATAATAGTTGTACATATTTATGGGGTACATGTGATATGTTGATACAAGCATATAATATGTAATGATCAAATCAGGGTAATCGAGATATCCATCACTTCAAGCATTTATCATTTCTTTGTGTTAAGAACATTCTAATTCCACCCTTTTAGTTATTTGATATATATAATAAGACACTGTTAACTATAGTCACCCTATTGTGCTACTGTACATTAGATACACTAGATCTTATTCCTTCTAAATGTATTTTTGCATGTATTGACCATCCTTTCTTTATTCCTCCCTCCTCACTACCCTTCCCAGCCTCTGGTAACCATCACTCTACTCTCTATCTCCATGAGGTTTATGTCTTTTAGCCCTCGCCTATGAGTGAGAGGATGTGATATTTGTCTTTCTATGCCTGGCTTATTTCACTTAACATAATGTCCTCTAGTTCCATCCATGTTGCTGCAAATGACAGGATTTCATTCTTTTTTATGGCTGAATAATATTCCATTGTATACCTATACCACTTTTTTTTTTAATCCATTCATTAATTGATGGACACTTAGGTTGATTTCATATCTTATCTATTGTAAATTGTGCTGCAATAAACATGAGAGTACAGATATCTCTTTGATATACTGATTTCTGTTTCTTTGGACATACACCCAGTAGTGGGTTTGAGAGATTACATAGTAGTTCTATTTTTAGTTCTTTGAGGAACTTCCACACTGTTCTCAATGTAGCTGTATTAACTTACATTCTAACTAACAGTGTATGGGGGTTCCTCTTTTTCCACATCCTTGCCAACATCCATTATTGCCTGTCTTTTTGATAAAAGCCATTTTAATTAGAGTGAGATTATATGTCATTGTAGTTTTGATTTGCATTTCTCTGATACACAGTGATGTTAAACATTTTTTCATTTACCTATTGGTCATTTGTATGTGTTCTTTTGAGAAATGTCTATTCAGATCTTTTGCCCATTTTTAATTGAATTATTTGGGTTTTTTCCCTATCAAGTTGTTTGAACTCGTTATATGTTCTGGGTATTAATCCCTTGTCAGATGGGTAGTTTGGAAATATTTTTGCCCATTCTGTGGCTTTTCTCTTCACTTTGTTGATTGTTTCCTTTGCTGTACATAAGCATTTTAGTTCAATATGGTCTCATTTGTCCGCTTTTGCTATGGTTACTTGTACTTTTGAGGTCTTAATCAAGAAATCTTTACCTGAACTCATAGATTGGAATAATTTATTTCCCCTGTATATAAGTCATAATAACTTCCCCAATAATTTATTCTAGTAGTTTCATAGTTTCTGGTCTTAAATTTAAGTGTTTTGTCATTTTAACTTGATTTTTGTATGTGGTGAGAAATAGAGGCCTAGTTTCATTCATCTGCATATGGATAACTTGTTTTCTCAGCACAATTCATTCAAGAGACTGCCGTTTCTGAAGTGTGTGTTTTTGGTGCCTTTGTAAAAAATGAATTGACTGTAAGTGCATGGATTTATTTCTGGATTCTTTATTCTGTTCCATTGGTCTATGTGTCTGTTTTTATGCCAGTACTGTGCTGTTTTGGTTACTAGAGATTTGTAGTATAATTTGAAGTCATGTAGTGTGATGCTTTCAGCTTTATTCTTTTTGCTCAAGATTGCTTTGGCTATTCAGAATCTTTTGTGGTTTCATAAAAATTTTAGTTCCTTTTTATTTCTGTGAAGAGTGTAATTGGTATTTGGATAGGGATTGCATTGAATATGTAGAATGCTCTGATTAGTATGAACAGTTTAACAATATTGATACTTCCAATCCATGAACATGGAATCCCTTTTAGTTTTTTTGTGTGTCTTATTCAATGTATTTCATCAATGTCTTATAGTTTTTATTGTAGAGATCTTTCACTTCTTTAATTATGTTTATACCTAGGTATTTTATGTTATTTGTAGCTATTATTAATGGGGTTAGTTTTTTGGGTTTTCATTTCAGATTATTTGATGTTGGCATATAGAAATGTACTGATTTTTATACATGATTTTGTATCCTGCAACTTTGCCAGATTTGTTTATCAGTTCTAACAGACATTAAAATGGATGAAAAGAAATTCAAAGAACCATTAGAGACTATTGCGATAAACTGTATGCCAGTAAGTTGCGAAGTCTGGAAAACTGGTTAAATTCCTAGACACATAAACCTACCAAAATTAAACTATGAATAAATCTAAAAATTAAATAGAACAATAATAAACAAGAGATAGAAGCAGTAATTAAAAGTCTCCCATCAAAGAAAAGCCCAGGACCTGATGGCTTCACTGCTAAATTTGCCCAAATATTTAAAAAAGAATTAATGCCAATCCTCCTCAAACTATTCAAAAAAATTAAGAAGGAGAAAACACTTCCAAGCTGAGTCTGTAAAACCACTGCGACCCTGATATCAAAGCCAGACAAAGACACAAAAAAGAAAACTACAGACCAATATCCCTGATGAACATAGATGCAAAAAATGTTAATGAAATACCAGCAAACAAAATTCAAAAACACATTAAAAAGATTATTTAACATGATTAGAGGGATTTATCCTAGGAATGCAAAGATGGCTCAACATATACAGGTCAATAAATGTGACCCATCACATCAATAGAATAGACAAAAATCTTATGATCATTTATATAGATGCTGAAAAAACATTCAACACCTCTTCATAATAAAGTCACTGAAGAAACTGGGCATAGAAGGAACACACCTCCATAGAATTAAGGCCATATACAACCAAACCACAACTAATGTCATACTGAATGGGTAAAAACTGAAAGCCCTTCCTCTGAGATCTAGAACAAGACAAGGGTGCCCACTTTCACCACTGTTATTCAACATAGTACTGGAATTCCTAGCCAGAACAATTAAACAAGAGAAGGAAATAAAGGGCATCCAAATGGGAAAAGGAAGAAATAAAATTATTTTTGTTTGCAGATCATGTGATCTCATATTTAGAAAAAAAAAAAAAACCTAAAGACTCCACCAGGAAACTGTCAGGAGCATTTTTATACACAAATAACAATTTAGCTGAAAAAGAAACCAAGAAAACAATTCCGTTTATAATGGCAACAAAAATAAATTAAAATATCCAGGAGTAAATTTAACCAAGGAGTTGAAAGATCTGTACTCTGAAAACTATAAAACACTGATGACAGAAACATAAATGAAAAGACATCCTATGCTCATAGATCAGAAGAATTAATATTTTTAAAATGTCCATGCCACCCAAAGCAATATAATCCCTATCAAAATCCCAATGACATTCTTCACAGGGATAGAATGAACAATCCTAAAATTTGTATGGAAACATAAAACACCCCAAATAGCCAAAATAATTCTGAGAAAGAAAAACAAAGTTGGGGGCATCACATTTCCTTTTTAAAAATTATATTACAAAGCTGTATGGTAATCAAAACAGCATGGTAGTGACATAAAAACAAACACACAGACCAGTGGAGCAGAATAGAGCGCCAAGAAGTAAATCCAAACATATATGGTAAGCTGATTTTTGACAAGGGCACCAAGAGGACACAAGGGGAAGAGGATAATCTGTTTAATAAATGATGCTGGAAAAACTGGATTTCTACAGGCAAAAACCCGTGAAATTGTACTCTTATACCATACACAAAAATGACCCTAAATGGTTAAAAGAGAATGTAAGAGCAGAAACTATAAAACTCCTAGAAGATAACATAGAGGAAAACTCTTGAACATTGGCCTTGGCAATGATGTTTTGGACATCACACCAAAAACTGAGGCCACAAAAGCAAAATAAGTAAATGAGATTACATCAAACTAAAAAGCTTGGCACAACAAAGGAAACAGTCAACAAAGTGAAACAGCAGACTATAAATTGGGAAAAATGTCAGCAAATCATATATCTGATAAGTTAATATTCAAATTTAATAAAGAATTTATACAAGTCAATAGTGGAAAAACAAATTATTCAATTACAAAATGGGCAAAATACCTAAATAGACCTTTGTCCAAAGAAGATATAAAAATGGCCAATGGGTACATGAAAAGGGGCTCAACATGATTAATTATCAGGGAAATGCAAATCAAAACCACCATGAGATGCTAACTCACACCTGCTAGAATGACTATTATCAAAAAGTCAAAAGATAACAAATGTTATGAGTGTGAAGAAATGGGAACCCTTGTACACACTGGTGGAAATGTAGATTGGTACAGCTATTATGAAAAATAGTATGAAAGTTTCTATAGAAACTGAAAATAGAACTACTATATGACCCAATAATTTCTCTGCTGGGTAAATACCCAAAAGAAATAGAATCACCACCTCATAAAGATATCTTCACTCTCATGTTTATTGCATCGTTATTCACAGTAGCCAAGATATTAAAACACCTTAAGTGCTCATTGATAGATGGATAGATAAAGGAACTGTGATATATATGTACAATGGAATATTACTTTATCCTAAAAAATAAGCTATCAATAGATAACAAAGAAAAATATTGTATGATATTATGTATATGTGGAACTTAAAAAACTTTAAAAATTACATATACAGAGATAGAGAACAAATAGTAGTTACAAAGGGTGAGGAATAATGGGAAGATGTAGGTCATAGAATATAAAATAGCAGATATGTAGAATAAACAAGTCTAGAGATCTAATGAACAACACGAGGAGTCTAGGTAATAAAATTATACTGTATATGGGATTTATGGTAAATTAGTGTATTTTAGCTGTTCTTGCTACAAAAACAAAAAAATGGGGAATGATATGAGATGAATGATATGTTAATTTACTTTACTATAGTAACCTTTTTACTACCTGTATGTATCTCATACATAACACTGTATAACTTAAATATAAACAATAAAATTTATTTTTTACAAAAAGAGAGAAAAATGTTGGGTCTTCCTAAGTTTTGATCTTTTGTTATGTGACCTGTTCCATCGTCCTGCCCCAAACTTCAGCACAGAAGTTGATGGGATATTTCCTTTTGTCTTTGGTGTTCTAAAAGTGCTTTGATAGGTCTATTTTTATCCATTTACTAGGCATGCAATGAACTGTTTAAATTGAGAATTTGATGTCTTTCAATTCTGGGAAATTTTCCTGAATTATTTCTTTGATGATTTCTACTTCTTGATTTTCTCTGTTCTCTTTCTAAAAAATATTGTCAAATTATTGGACCTCTGGACCACCTATTCCTTAAATTTGTTACCTCTGTTACCTCTTCTCTCCTCAATTCCACCAACTTGTTTTAAGTTAGACTTTTTTTAAGGTATAATTTACATACGATAAAAATATACTTTAAAAAAGTATATAGAGTTAGAAGAGTTTTGACAAATGTTTACGGTCAGGTAACCACCACCTAACATAAGATATGTTTGTTTTGTATCTGCCTTTTTTTACTTAGCATAATGTAGTTATGTAGTTCATTAATTTTTGTTACTAAATTGTACTATTCAATTATAGCTATACTATACTTTGCTTGGCTATTTACCAGCAGATAGATATTTCAATTATTTCCAATTGTAGCTAATATGTATAAAGCTGCTATAAACACTGGCAAGCAGGCCTTTGGGTGAACACAGGTTTTTATTTCTTTTGAGTAAATACCAAAGAATGGAAATGTTAGGTCATATGGTAAAGATACATTTATCTACTAAACTGTTTTCCAGAGTTGCTGTACCATTTTGCACTACCATTAGCAAAAGGAATCCAGTTGCTCCATAGTGTCATCAACTCTTATATCATCAGTTTTTTTCATTTTAGCCATTCTCTAGGGTGTATAGTGAAATCTCATTTAAAACACTTTATTTTTCTGATGGCTAATAATATTGATCATCTTTTCCTGGTCATTTGTATGTTTCTTTTTGTGAGCTCTTTATTCAGTTCTTTTGCTCATTTTTAAATCAAGTTTGTGTCTTATTATTGAATTATAAGAGCTCTTTATAAATTTGGATATAAGCCCTGTGTCAGATATGAGTTTCCCAAATATTTTCTCCCAGATTGTTGCTTATCTTCATTTTCTTTGAAGTGGCTTTTAAAGAGCAGAAGTTTAAAATTTTGATAAAGTCCAATTTATAAGTGTTTTCTTTTGTGATTTGTGCTTTATGTGCCAATCTAGGAAAACTTTACCAAACTCAAGTTGATGTGAATTTTCTCCTAAGTTTTCTCCTATACAATTTTTAATTTTAACCTTTATGTTTAAGTCTATACTCACTAATAGCTAATTTTTATAAAGAACATGAGGCAATGAATTGAGGTTTTTTTTGGATCTAAATATTTAGGTATTCAACACTATTTTCTAAAAAGACTTTTCTCTCCTCACCAAATTACTTTAATATTATTGTCAAATATCAATTTGTCATTTACAAGTAGGTCTGCTTCTAAGCTCTCTGCTCTGTTATTTTGATCTATAGGTCTATTCTTATGTCAATATCACACCATCTTGATTGGTCCAGCTTTATAGTAAATCTTGAAATCAAGTAGTATGAGTGACTCAACTTTCTTCTACTGTTTCAAAATTGTTCTTTTACTAGAAGAGTGTTTGCATTTTCATATAGATTTTAGATTCAAGTTATTTATTTTTAGATATAGAACACGTGGGATTTTAATTGGGGTTGTATAAAATTTATATATTAATATGAGAAAAGATGACATCTCAATATTGAATCTTCTGATCTATTAAAGTGATTTATCTCCTCATTTACTTAGGTCTCCTTGTCTGAGCAAAGCTTTATAGTTTTCAGTGTATGGGTCTTGCACATGTTCATTGAGTTTATCACTAGGTACTTTGTGTTTTTAAAATTTTTTAAATTTTAGCTTCCAATTGTGCATTGCTATAAACATTTACATATGGTTTTTATGGTAATATGTTTTTATCCTCCTCAGATAAATAGCTAACATACTGCTGGGGCAAAGTGCAGATATATATGTTTAACATGTTAAGATTTTTTACATATTGATCTTTTATCCTGCCATCAGGCTAAACTCTTCTATAAATTCCTGAATTTTTTCTGAATTTCCTAGGATTTTCTACATAAACAGTTATGTCACTGGCAATTAAAGACAGTTTTCTCTCTTCCTTTCTGATCTGTGTATCTTTTATTTCTTTCTTTTGCTTCACTGTACAATGTTGAATATAATTTATAAAAGTAGAAATCTTTGCCTTGTTCTCAATCTTAGGGGGAAATATCAAATTTCTATTAATATGTAAGATATTAGCTGTAGTGTTTTTTTTGCCAATGCCCTTTTTTGGGTTAAGGGAGTTCCTTTATATTCCCTAGTTTGCTGAGCATTTTTATCATGAATGAATGCTGAATTTTGTCAAATGGTTTTCCTGTATCTTTTGAGATGATTATATACTTTCTATTTGTCTATCTATATAGTAAATATTGATTGATTTTAAAATGCGGAACTATCTTTGAATTTCTGGGTTAAACACCACTTAGTCATGATATATTATTTTTACATACTGGTGGATTTTATTTGCCAATATTTTGTTAAACAGTTTTGCATCTATGTTTATGAGGATTATTGGCCTTCAGTTTTATTTTTTCATGATATGTTTATCTGGTTTTGGTGTCAAGGTATGCTGGCCTCACACAATGAGTTGGAGAGTGTATCTACTTCTTTTTTTTTTTTGAAAGAGTTTGTGTAGAATTTTCATTATTGTTTTCTTAATTATTTGGCAGAATTGTCCAGTGAAGCCATCTGGGGCTTGAGTTTTCTTGGAGGGTGACTTAAAAAAATTCAATTTCTTTTGTTCATGTTTTTACATTGCTAAAATTATTATCAATAAATTATACTATTCCTTTTAACTTCTGTAGAACCTAGAAAGCTGCTCCATCTCTTGATCTTGATAATTTTTATCTTCTCTGTGTTTTTCCTGAGCAGTCTGGCTAGATGTTTATCAGTTTTATGGATCATGTCAAAAATCCTGGTTTTGGTTCTATTAATTTTTTCTATTGTTTGTCTGTTTTCTAATTCATTGATTTCTGCTATCTTTGTTGTTTTCTTCCTCCTACTCATTTGATTTTTAGTTGGTCCTTCTTTTTCTAGTTTATTAAGATGGCAACTTAGGATTCCTTCTTTTCTAATGTAGGCATTAATTCTGTAGATTTCCCTCTAAATATGGTTTTAATTTCATCCCAATGTGCTTTCATTCACGTTCAATTAAAATTATAGTCTAAATATTTTTGTTATTTTTTCTTTAATCAAAAGTTGTTTCAACGTATATTGCTTAAATTCTGAATAAGCAATTCAGAATTTGGAGATTTTCACGTTTTTTAATTACTTATTTTTGATTTGGAAATCAGATTTTTAAATTATTGGTTTCTGATTTACTTCCACTGACATCAGAAGACATACTTCACGTAATTTCATTTGGTTTGTTTTGTGGCTGATAATATGTTTTATCTTGGCAAATATTCCATTTGCATTTGAAAAATGTATATTCTACATAGATTTTGGTTGAAGTGTTTTGTAAATATTAACCAGATCAAATTGCTTAATGGCATTGTTAAGTTCTCTATATCTTAATGGTATTTTATCTCTTTGTTTTATTAATTACTGTAAGAAGTATTGAAATCTCTAACTATAATTGTAGATTTATTTAGCCATTCTGTTCTAACATATTTTTTCTTTGTGCATTTTGAAGCTTTGTTATTAGCTGCATACATATTTGATTGTTATGTCTTCTTAATAAATTGACCTCAATATCCTTTTCTCAATTTTAATATACCCCTTTATGAAGCAGATTTATTTAATAGTAAGATAGCAAATCAGCTTTCTTTTTATTATTCTTTGCATAGTATTTTTCTCTATGTTTTACTTTTAACATATCTTTGTCTCATATTTAAAGCAAGTTTTATTAAGCAGCATTTAGTTAGTTGAATCTATGTTTCAACTAGATTTCCTCTTAAGAATAGAGACTTTATCTTGGTCATCTTTATGCTGTTCTCAGATAGTGTATCTCATGTAATGGGTACCCAATAAATGTCTGAAATGAAGATATGGAGTAGCAACTACTAGGTAATCAGAATAAATGCACAATGTTGAGCCATGTAACATAGTAGAATATGTATACAGATTAGTTTCATTTTCCCTTTCCCTGAGAATTTACATGTAGGGATTCGGTTATGACTAGAGCATATTTAAGAATGACTGGTACATTTAGCTTTACACATTGATAAGACTTGGTTCCTGTTCACTTAAAACAGCTTCCATTACTTATTCTATTTTCTCAATTGTGTAAGTCTTTAATAGAAATTCCTCATTTTCAGCCCCCAAAGATGAACACAAATAAGAAATTTAATTCATTTCTGGACCTTGCAGGAGAATGTCTTTTATAGATTTGTAATGATGAATTGGGGGAATTTAGGCTTGACTACCTACCAAAAATAAATAATAGAGAAAACATAAAATGCATGAAAATAAAACACTTGGAATCATATTTTATCTACTCTAGTTTTTTCTTCTAAATTAAATAAAATTTGTTGAATAAATTTTAGAGATATTATGACCCTAAGAAATATGTTCTATATAATCTCCTTATCTCTTTTTAATGGGAGAAAGATGACTTAAATCACTTAGAATTATGAATTATCAAGTTTCTTAAAAGGCAGAAGTAATTTTGGAATTCACCTAATAACAATTCTAAATTTAAAGCAATTAATATAATTAATAGCATATCTCATACATAAGGCAATTAAATGTAAAAATAATTTATTAAATTTTCACATGGTTGGAAATTAATTTTTGAAAACATAGGCTGATAATGTGCAATGTTAATTAAGTATTGTGAGCCTGGGCATGTACTATGGCCTATAGATGCTAATCACACATATAGGTGCAGCCGACTGAGATCTGATTACTAGGGAAAATTTCCTATAGTCAGGCTGTGTCTCCAAGCTACATAAGGTAGCATTTATAACATTAGGAAATTTTATCAAAATCCAGCATCTAGCCCCAAGACTGGCAAGCTTTGATGTTATGTGCCCTCTCAGAGCTGATCTTCTTCTTTAGAAAAAACTTATGAGACTTGTTTCAAAACCAGAATGTCAAATAATTAATTGGCAATAACAGTGATAGTCATAGGAACTGTAATACTCAAGTCCATTTTCTTCCTATGGTCAAATTTTATTAAAAAAATTTATAACTTGAAATTATTTTACTTGAGAATTTATTCCTATATGGCTTAGAAATACAAAAAAATCAGACCAGAATTTCTGATAATACGACAGACTGAGCTGGCTTGGACTCTCCCTGTCATTCCAAGAATGCTTTATAAACATTTAATAGAATAAAACAGAACAACAACAACAACAACAGACATAGTAGGAAAAACACAAAAGAAAGAAAGAGAAATCTCCAGATACCAGAAATAAATAAGGAATTCAATGCCAGAATAGTAAATACGGGAGCAGATACTATGAACATGCAAGACATCTTGCCCAAATCTTTATGTAAAAACTGATCTGGGAGCAATGGAGTTCCAGCAGACACAAACAAAAAACTACTCTCTAATAATACTTTCACAATCCTGATGCACAGGACTTCCACCTGAAAAAAAAAAAAAAATCAGCCTCTACTGAAGATAAGCTCACAATAAAAAGATAGAAGTTACTTGAGTAAACAAACCTGTATGAAAATGAGTTTATGGGACAATACAAACAAGCCACAAAGTTATTACATTTAAAATAAAAAGGAAAAGAAAGGAATGGAAGAAAGACAAGAATTATTTTATAGACACCTTGATCAGTGAAAACTGAATGGTTGAAAAATACTAAGTATTTGTGAGGACATAAAACACTGAGAATGCTCATACTCCACTGTTAAGCATTTAAAACTATATGTCTACTTGAGAAACAATTCAGTATTGCCTAGTCACATTTATAGATACATACCCACAATTTAGCAATCAATGTCTATGAAAATAATCTAGATAAACTCTTCTGTTTTTTACTAAAACGCAAATTTTAAAAAATGCTTATAGCAGTGATATGGTTTGGCTGTGTCCCCAACCAAATCTCATCTTGAACTGTACTCCTATAATTCCCATGTATTGTGGGAGGGACCAGGTGGGAGATAATTTAAATCATGAAGGCAGTTTCCCCCATACTGTTCTCATGGTAGTGAATAACTCTCATGAGATCTGATGGTTTTATCAGGGGTTTCTGGTTTTGCATCTTTCTCATTTTCTCTTGCCACCTCCATGTAAGAAGTACCTTTCGCCTCCCACCATGATTCTGAGGCCTCCCCAGCCAATGTGGAACTGTAAGTCCAATTAAACCTCTTTTTCTTCCCAGTCTCAGGTATGTCTTTATCAGCAGCATGAAAACAGACTAATACAAGAAGTATTGTTTATAATAACAAATCCTGAGAACAATTCAAATACCCATTAAGAACAGAATGATAAAATAAGTTGTGAAAATAGCAACTAACTCTTCACAGCAATAAAAATGAATGAGCAACATATATGAATTTTAGAAACATAATTAAGGGAGAAATAAGCTAGTCATGGAAGACTACATACAGATTCTGTTTAAGTTTTAAAGTAGACAAAACAACATTATATTTCAACCTCATCGTCTCATGTGCAAATTCTTGCTAAAATACTTAGCTGCACTTGACAATGCCTGCCCCCCCGCCCCGTACAGACAACAAACTACACCGGATATCTGACAACTCCAGAAATTCAAGATCAAGGGCAATTAGAGAAGAATAACTAAAGCAACAGTAGAAGACATAACCATTGCTCAAGATACTTGGAGAATTCCAGAACTGATTTCTGGTAGTAAATGTCCACCAAAAGCACACAGCATCAGCAGACATCAGCCAAATTTTGTTTCTTTCTGCTGCTCATTCAGAAAAACAAAAAGAAATTCAAGTCTCTAAACTGAGCAACTTCACAGTGTTTGGTTAATGAAATGTGCAGTTAAACAGTAAAATTAAGCTGTCAGATGAAAATTCTGACCAGTGTAAGAAACAAAAGTTTGTTTTATAAGTTGACTTAATAGTATTTTAAGATATTATACTCTTTGTCTTAATAATAAACCAACTTTTATTTACTTGATATATTTGTATCTGTTTTGATTTAGAAATTTAGCTTATGAAATGAGTGGAGACTCTAAGAGTCTCTGAATCAGCCAATTATATTGAATTCTTTCTTTTGTCTACCACGCAGTAAGACTCACACTTTTGAAATACTCAGAAAGCAATCGTTGGAGGGAGGAGCCAAGATGGCCGAATAGGAACAGCTCCGGTCTACAGCTCCCAGCGTGAGCGACGCAGAAGATGGGTGATTTCTGCATTTCCATCTGAGGTACCGGGTTCATCTCACTAGGGAGTGCCAGACAGTGGGCGCAGGTCAGTGGGTGCGTGCACTGTGCGCGAGCCAAAGAAGGGTGAGGCATTGCCTCACTTGGGAAGCGCAAGGGGTCAGGGAGTTCCCTTTCCTGGTCAAAGAAAGGGGTGACAGACGGCACCTGGAAAATCAGGTCACTCCCACCCGAATACTGCGCTTTTCTGACGGGCTTAAAAAATGGCGCACGAGGAGATTATATCCTGCACCTGGCTCAGAGGGTCCTATGCCCATGGAGTCTCGCTGATTGCTAGCACAGCAGTCTGAGATCAAACTGCAAGGTGGCAGCGAGGCTGGGGGAGGGGCGCCCGCCATTGCCCAGGCCTGCTTAGGTAAACAAAGCAGCCAGAAAGCTCGAACTGGGTGGAGCCCACCACAGCTCAAGGAGACCTGCCTGCCTCTGTAGGCTCCACCTCTGGGGGCAGGGCACAGACAAACAAAAAGCAGTAACCTCTGCAGACTTAAATGTCTCTGTCTGACAGCTTTGAAGAGAGCAGTGGTTCTCCCAGCATGCAGATGGAGATCTGAGAACGGGCAGACTGCCTCCTCAAGTGGGTCCCTGACCCCTGACCCCTGAGCAGCCTAACTGGGAGGCACCCCCCAGCAGGGGCAGACTGACACCTCACACGGCTGGGTACTCCAAAAGACCTGCGGCTGAGGGTCCTGTCTGTTAGAAGGAAAACTAACAAACAGAAAGGACATCCACACCAAAAACCCATCTGTACATCACCATCATCAAAGACCAAAAGTAGATAAAACCACAAAGATGGGGAAAAAACAGAGCAGAAAAACTGGAAACTCTAAAAAGCAGAGCTCCTCTCCTCCTTCAAAGGAACGCAGTTCCTCACCAGCAACGGAACAAAGCTGGACGGAGAATGACTTTGAGGAGCTGAGAGCAGAAGGCTTCAGACGATCAAATTACTCTGAGCTACGGGAGGATATTCAAACCAAAGGCAAAGAAGTTGAAAACTTTGAAAAAAATTTAGAAGAATGTATAACTAGAATAACCAATACAGAGAAATGCTTAAAGGAGCTGATGGAGCTGAAAACCAAGGCTTGAGAACTACGTGAAGAATGCAGAAGCCTCAGAAGCCAATGCAATCAAATGGAAGAAAGGGTATCAGTGATGGAAGATGAAATGAATGAAATGAAGCGAGAAGGGAAGTTTAGAGAAAAAAGAATAAAAAGAAATGAGCAAAGCCTCCAAGATATATGGGACTATGTGAAAAGACCAAATCTACGTCTGATTGGTGTACCTGAAAGTGACGGGGAGAATGGAAACAAGTTGGAAAACACTCTGCAGGATATTATCCAGGAGAACTTCCCCAATCTAGCAAGGCAGGCCAACATTCAGATTCAGGAAATACAGAGAACGCCACAAAGATACTCCTCGAGAAGAGCAACTCCAAGACACATAATTGTCAGATTCACCAAAGTTGAAATGAAGGAAAAAATGTTAAGGGCAGCCAGAGAGAAAGGTCGGGTTACCATCAAAGGGAAGCCCATCAGACTAACAGCGGATCTCTTGGCAGAAACCCTACAAGCCAGAAGAGAGTGGGGGCCAGTATTCAACATTCTTAAAGAAAAGAATTTTCAACCCAGAATTTCGTATCCAGCCAAACTAAGCTTCATAAGTGAAGGAGAAATAAAATACTTTACAGACAAGCAAATGCTGAGAGATTTTGTCACTACCAGGCCTGCCCTAAAAGAGCTCCTGAAGGAAGTGCTAAACATGGAAAGGCACAACCGGTACCAGCCACTGCAAAATCATGCCAAAATGTAAAGACCATCGAGACTAGGAAGAGACTACATCAACTAACAAGCAAAATAACCAGCTAACATCATAATGACAGGATCCAATTCACACATAACAAAATTAACTTTAAATGTAAATGGACTAAATGCTCCAATTAAAAGACCCAGACTGGCAAATTGGATAAAGAGTCATGACCCATCAGTGTGCTGTATTCAGGAAACCCATCTCACATGCAGAGACACACACAGGCTCAAAATAAAAGGATGGAGGAAGATCTACCAAGCAAATGGAAAGCAAAAAAAGGCAGGGGTTGCAATCCTAGTCTCTGATAAAATAGACTTTAAACCAACAAAGATCAAAAGAGACAAAGAAGGCCATTACATAATGGTAAAGGGATCAATTCAACAAGAAGAGCTAACTATCCTAAATATATATGCACCCAATACAGGAGCACCCAGATTCATAAAGCAAGTCCTGAGTGACCTACACAGAGACTTAGACTCCCACATATTAATAATGGGAGACTTTAACACCCCACTGTCAACATTAGACAGATCAACGAGACAGAAAGTCAACAAGGATACCCAGGAATTGAACTCAGCTCTGCACCAAGCGGACCTAATAGACATCTACAGAACTCTCCACGCCAAATCAACAGAATATACATTTTTTTTCAGCACCACACCACACCTATTCCAAAATTGACCACATACTTGGAAGTAAAGCTCTCCTCAGCAAATGTAAAAGAACAGAAATTATAACAAACTATCTCTCAGATCACAGTGCAATCAAGCTAGAACTCAGGATTAAGAATCTCACTCAAAACCACTCAAGTACATGGAAACTGAACAACCTGCTCCTGAATGACTACTGGGTACATAACGAAATGAAGGCAGAAATAAAGATGTTCTTTGAAACCAACGAGAACCAAGACACAACATACCAGAATCTCTGGGATGCATTCAAAGCAGTGTGTAGAGGGAAATTTATAGCACTAAATGCCCACAAGAGAAAGCAGGAAAGATCTAAAATTGGCACCCTAACATCACAATTAAAAGAACTAGAAAAGCAAGAGCAAACACATTCAAAAGCTAGCAGAAGGCAAGAAATAACTAAAATCAGAGCAGAACTGAAGGAAATAGAGACACAAAAAACCCTTCAAAAAATTAATGAATCCAGGAGCTGGTTTTTTGAAAGGATCAACAAAATTGATAGACCACTAGCAAGACTAATAAAGAAAAAAAGAGAGAAGAATCAAATAGATGAAATAAAAAATGATAAAGGGGATATCACCACCGATCCCACAAAAATACAAACTACCATCAGAGAATATTACAAACACCTCTATGCAAATAAACTAGAAAATCTAGAAGAAATGGATAAATTCCTCGACACATACACTCTCCCAAGACTAAACCAGGAAGAAGTTGAATCTCTGAATAGACCAATAACAGGAGCTGAAATTGTAGCAATAATCAATAGCTTACCAACGAAAAAGAGTCCAGGACCAGATGGCTTCACAGCCGAATTCTACCAGAGGTACAAGGAGGAACTGATACCATTCCTTCTGAAACTATTCCAATCAATAGAAAAAGAGGGAATCCTCCCTAACTTATTTTATGAGGCCAGCATCATCCTGATACAAAAGCCTGGCAGAGACACAACCAAAAGAGAGAATTTTAGACCAATATCCTTGATGAACATTGATGCAAAAATCCTCAATAAAATACTGGCAAACAGAATCCAGCAGCACATCAAAAAGCTTATCCACCATGATCAAGTGGGCTTCATCCCTGGGATGCAAGGCTGGTTCAATATACGCAAATCAATAAATGTAATCCAGCATATAAACAGAACCAAAGACAAAAACCACATGATTATCTCAATAGATGCAGAAAAGGCCTTTGACAAAATTCAACAACCCTTCCTGCTAAAAACTCTCAATAAATTAGGTATTGATTGGATGTATCTCAAAATAATAAGAGCTATCTATGACAAACCCACAGCCAATATCATACTGAATGGGCAAAAACTGGAAGCATTCCCTTTGAAAACTGGCACAAGACAGGGATGCCCCCTCTCACCACTTCTATTCAACATAGTGTTGGAAGTTCTGGCCAGGGCAATTAGGCAGGAGAAGGAAATAATGGGTATTCAATTAGGAAAAGAGGAAGTCAAATTGTCCCTGTTTGCAGATGACATGATTGTATATCTAGAAAACCCCATTGTCTCAGCCCAAAATCTCCTTAAGCTGATAAGCAACTTCAGCAAAGTCTCAGGATACAAAATAAATGTACAAAAATCACAAGCATTCTTATACACCAACAACAGACAAACAGAGAGCCAAATCATGAGTGAACTCCCATTCACAATTGCTTCAAAGAGAATAAAATACTTAGGAATCCAACTTACAAGGGACGTGAAGGATCTCTTCAAGGAGAACTACAAACCACTGCTCAAGGAAATAAAAGAGGATACAAACAAATGGAAAAACATTCCATGCTCATGGGTAGGAAGAATCAATATCATGAAAATGGCCATACTGCCCAAGGTAATTTACAGATTCAATGCCATCCCCATCAAGCTACCAATGACTTTCTTCACAGAAGTGGAAAAAACTACTTTAAAGTTCATATGGAACCAAAAAAGAGCCCGTATTGCCAAGTCAATCCTAAGCCAAAAGAACAAAGCTGGAGGCATCACACTACCTGACTTCAAACTATACTACAAGGCTACAGTAACCAAAACAGCATGGTACTGGTACCAAAACAGAGATATAGATCAATGGAACTAGAACAGAGCCCTCAGAAATAACGCCGCATATCTACAACTATCTGATCTTTGAGAAACCTGAGAAAAACAAGCAATGGGGAAAGGACTCCCTATTTAATAAATGGTGCTGGGAAAACTGGCTAGCCATATGTAGAAAGCTGAAACTGGGTCCCTTCCTTACACCTTATACAAAAATCAATTCAAGATGGATTAAAGACTTAAACGTTAGACCTAAAACCATAAAAACCCTAGAAGAAAACCTAGGCAATACCATTCAGGACATAGGCATGGGCAAGGACTTCATGTCTAAAACACCAAAAGCAATGGCAACAAAAGCCAAAATTGACAAATGGGATCTCATTAAACTCAGGAGCTTCTGCACAGTAAAAGAAACTACCATCAGAGTGAACAGGCAACCTACAAAATGGGAGAAAATTTTTGCAACCTACTCATCTGACAAAGGGCTAATATCCAGAATCTACAATGAACTCCAACAAATTTACAAGAAAAAAACAAACAACCCCATCAAAAAGTGGGTGAAGGATATGAACAGACACTTCTCAGAAGAAGACATTTATGCAGCCAAAAAACACATGAAAAAATGCTCACCATCACTGGCCATCAGAAAAATGCAAATCCAAACCACAATGAGATACCATCTTACACCAGTTAAAATGGCAATCATTAAAAAATCAGGAAACAACAGGTGCTGGAGAGGATGTGGAGAAATAGGAACACTTTTACACTGTTGGTGGGACTGTAAACTAGTTCAACCATTGTGGAAGTCAGTGTGGCGATTCCTCAGGGATCTAGAACTAGAAATACCATTTGACCCAGCCATCCCATTACTGGGTATATACCCAAAGGACTATAAATCATGCTGCTATAAAGACACATGCACACGTATGTTTATTGCGGCACTTTTCACAATAGCAAAGACTTGGAACCAACCCAAATGTCCAACAATGATAGACTGGATTAAGAAAATGTGGCACATATACACCATGGAATACTATGCAGCCATAAAAAATGATGAGTTCATGTCCTTTGTAGGGACATGGATGAAATCGGAAATCTTCATTCTCAGTAAACTGTCGCAAGGACAAAAAACCAAACACCGCATATTCTCACTCATAGGTGGGAATTGAACAATGAGAACACATGGACACAGGAAGGGGAACATCACACTCTGGGGACTGTTGTGGGGTGAGGGTAGGGGGGAAGGTTAGCATTGGGAGATATACCTAAAGTATAACAATAATAAATAAATAAATAAATAAATAGAAAAAAGAAAAAAAAAAAGAAAGCAATCGTCACATTTCCTCATATCTAAGACACTATTGAAATATAAAGTGAAACATTGATTTAATAATGGCTTTTTAAACTTAACAACTTTTTTTGCATTAAATTATATCTCTTTTGTAAACATACACTTTTCAGAAACATTAAATGTGATTAAAAATGTACATTTTAGAATTGAGCTCTATCAGTTTTTGCTTCATGCATTTGAGGCTTTGATGTGCACATATTTGGGATCCTTATATTTTCCTAGTAGACTGATCCTTTTATAATTATGTAATATCTTTCTTCGTCTCCAGTAATTTCCTTTGCTCTGATGTCTACTTTAAAATATAGCCAAAGCTTTCTTTTTTTTAAATAATGTTTTCATGGCATATTTTTTTCATTCTTTCACTTCCAACCTATGTTGTTGAATTTGAAGTGAGTTTCTTAGGCAACAAATAGTTGAATCATTTTATTTAATCCATTATGCCAATATCTGTCCTTTGATTGGCATATTTAGACCATTTACATTTAAGGTGATTATTAATAGGTTAGCACTTAAGTCAGACAATTATTTGTTTGCTTGTTTTTCTTCTGGTGTTTGTTCCTCTGTTTCTTATTTCTTGCCTTCCTGTGAGTTACTTGAACAATTTTCATCTTGATTTATTTATGCTTTATGGCATATGTGTTTTCTTAGTTTCATAGTGATTGGTCTAGGTATTAAAAGATATACATGTAACATGTGACTTTTCATTTTACTGCTATCAACATTTTACTACTTCCAGCGAAGTGTGACAACTGGACTTTTATTTAGGTCTCTACTTTCCCCACTTTTAAAATATCATTGTCTTAAGTATGAGATGGTATAATAATTTTTCTTGAGACAGGGTCTTTCTCTGTCATCCAGGCTAGAGTTCACTGGCATAATCAGGGCTCACTGTAGCCTTGACCTCTTAGGCTCAAGTGATCCTCCCACTTCAGCCTCCTTCCCTTCAGCACACTTCAGACTACAGATGTATGCCAATGAACCTGGCTAATGTTTTATTTTTTGTAGAGACAGGGTCTCACCATGTTGTCTAGGCTGGTCTTGAACTCCTGGGCTCAAGTGATTCAACCACCTCAGCATAATTTTTACTTAAAACGTCAACTATGACTTATAAAATTCATGAGGAAAGGGACAGTTTATTGTATGTATCACAGATTTCTCCTCTTCCCATTTTTTTTTCTGATTGTCTGAAGACTTCTTCTTTTATCATTTTCTTTCTCCCTGAAGAAATTCCTGTAGTCAATCTTTAATTGTAGTTTTCCTTTGCCTAAGAAGGTCCCTATTTCTCTTTTATTCCTAAAGGGTAGTTTCACTGGATATAGTTTTTGAGGTTGACAAAGTTTTTCTTTCACTGCTTTAAAAATATTGTGCCACTTCTTTCTGGACTACACAGTTTCAGATGAAAAAAAATCTGCTATTATTTTAATTGGTGATTCCCTATAGGTAATGTGTTATTTCTCTGGCTGTTTCCAAGATTTTTTCTTTCTCTTTAGTTTTCAGAAATTTGACTATGATGAGTTTGGCATGGATTTATTTGGGTTTATTTTTTGGGGAATTAATTCATTTCTTCATTCTGTAAATTTGTATCTTTTGGTAAATTTGCAAGGTTCTCAATAGTTAATTTTTACTCAATGCTTTTTCAGTCCCACTCTTTTCCTCTTTTTTCCATCTGCAGCTCCAACGATAGAAATTTAGGATTTTTGTTATTATTCCTATGTTTTTAAGGCTCTGGAAATTTTTCTTCAGTCTATTTTCTCTCTGCTGTTCAGATTGGGTGAATTGTATTGTTTTGTCCTGGAGTTTACTGATTCTATCCTCTGTTATCATCACCCTACTATTTAATCAATCCAGTGAGTTTTTAGTTTCTATTGTAGTTTTTCCATCCTACAGTTTCTATTTGATTGTGTTTTTTTAATAACTTTTCTTTCTCTGCTGAGATTTTTATGTTTTTTAATTTGTTTTAAGAGAATTCATAATTGATTGTTGAAGCATTTTTATGGTGGTTTCTTAAAAATTTTTGTCAGGTAATTCCTATATATGACTCATCTCAATGTTGATGTCAGTTGATTATTTTTCTTATTGAAGTTATGATTTTCTTGGTTACTAATATGAGATTATTTTTCATTCTATCCTGGACATTTTTATCTATTCTATTAGGAGTCTTTGAGACCCATTTAAATATTTTATTTTAGCAAGCAGTTACCCTGTTTAGGGTTAGCAGGTGAGTCTTGACATATTTTTGTGGGCTTTGATTCCACTGAAAGTTTACTTTTCAGTCTTTGCAATGTTACTTTGGTCTGATTGACTTATTTGGTTCCTCTGAGGCTGTTACTGTTCCCTGCTTGCTTATTTCTTGAGGAAGAAGAAGACATTTTCAGGCCTGGACTTCAAGTCTCTCAGTGAGTGAAGGTGTGGTGGGGTCCCCCTTCTTATGCCTCTGAGTGGGAGAGGAGAGGCTTGGGCCCCAGGGATTAAGACTCTTCCTGGACTAGGCATCTTTCTGTAGCTTGGTACCTCTGGCAGAATTTTTCCCTTCTGCCTTAGTGTCTGTAGGTGGGAGACAGGAGTCTCAGGCCTGGAGGGGAGTAGAGTGCTTCTCCTGGCTGCTAATTGTTGGTAAGGGGCTTCTAACCAATCCGCTTGCTGTTGGTGTTGAGCTCACCTGATATTGTCAAAGGTAGTCTTATTCCATCCAAGGGGGTGGTAAGCCTACTTGAGTCACCTTCTGTTACTGGGACAAGTGTTGGAAAAGTTTGTCTGGGTGGCCTTCTTTTCCATGGTTTTGGTGGGAGACATAAGATTCCTTTTTGCTGTGTTGAGTCTTCAGTCCAGTGGTACTAAAGAAGCTCATCTTCTTGCTGTCTTTCAGAATTTTCTTCTGTTTGTCTTTGGTGACAGTTTTCAGGGCTTATAATTTGCTTTGCAAGAAGAAATAGAAAAAAATTGATTTACATTATCTTGAAAAGACCAGAAGTAAGCCATATTATTTGAAACAATAATTTTTAAATTAGCATTTTACTCTTTCTAGAAACTGCTTACATTACAAAAATGCAAATGTACTTTTTTCTAACCTATTTAGAAATAAAGAATTAGATGTCTCCAGGATGTGGATTTCCACACTTATTAACTGAGATAATTATTTAAAGCTTTTTGAAGGTTAAGAAAAGGACCTTAGAATTGGCCTGAAACCTGTATCAAAATTTCCTTTCTTTTGCTTGTCTTCTTTGTGACATTTCCTTACAGTCTCTTCTCTGTGTATATTTAATATCAACACATTTCATTTTTGTCTATCTTCTTGTTTTGACCTTGCTTCTCATTCTTTGTAATGTGTGCAGTCTCTGTTTTATGATATGATTCCTGATTCGAGCACTATTCCATACGCAGCTTCCCAATTCTGGTAGCATCAAGGTATATGGTTACTAGCAATGAGAGGGACAAAGTGGGCAACAGAAATGGAAGGAACAAAGGCTGCTTGATTAACTCAAATTTAGTCTAGTAACCCCGAAAATATTCTTCCTGCCAGAACATTAGGACATGTTATCAATAATTTATTGTAAAGAGGTCTTCGTGTATTTCTTTATCACAAACTTTTGACAGTTTTGACTGGGAAAACAGGAAATCATGACAGAGAGAGGAAAGAATTTGAGAAATCATATAGAAAATGAGGAATGTGGATAGATGAAAACTTACTACATATATTAAGGGGTAAGAGAAATAGGTAGTGTAACCTGGCAAATTGAAAGTATTTGGGGGATACCAACATCCCCTGGCGATCTTTTACAAATTATAAAGTTCTATTATTAGCCCTTTTGCCTTTTTTGCTTTTTCTGCTTTTCAGGGTTTTTGTCTTTTAATAGGCTTCTTTCTCCAGCTCTGGAAAGACATTATGCCAATTTACATATGCTCTACACTTTTTTGTTGTTCTGAGCTACATAAGAGTATTTATAATTGCTCTTTTGTGATCTGATCTCTTTAGTTTTGTTGCCAAATGTTATTCTCCAGAGTAGATGCTTCTACAGAATATGTATAAAATAACAGGAAGTGTACCAAAAGATTGAATCATGATCTTGCAAACATTAAAAATGCCGAGTGCCAACATGTGTTGAGTATGGTATCAAATTGTTATAAAATCCATTTAAATTATTAAATGTTTCCTTCATGAAAAAGATTGGTTGTTGATTTGAAGTCACATTAAATAAGATGGAGTAAAGAGAACCCTTTGTAAGCCAAGTGCATGAATTCAAATCAACAAATGCCACCACCTTCAAATAACACTTTTTAAGTACACAAGTGTTTGAGGTCTGTACTCTATTTATTAATAGAATGAAGACATATGTTCTAAAGAAGATGTGAGGTGTTCGCGTGCTTTTGTCATTTGAGCGATATGCAAGTGAGGTGTAAATGAAATGTTATTGATAAAACACTTCTTCGTTCATTTACTTCATATGAGATTTTATACCCGTCTGATCTTTTTCCTCCACAAGTCAGAACAGAGTGTGGCTGGAATCACCGGCGTGCATAAACCTCTGCCAGTGGGGCCTGTGCTGTGTTCCCAGGCCCACTGAACAGGCTGTTTACAATGAGCAGCCATTTGGAAAGCAGAGCAGAGCTTCTCACTATATCTCACAGAATGGCCCCAAGTGCCCCAAGCCATGCCTGTGTTGCTCACACAGTACACTCTTTATAAGCCCAGAGATGGAATTGCAATGAGGAGCACTGAGGTATGTTTTTCCAAAAGTGGCATCTGGCTTGAGGATTGGTTACGTGAATGGCCCAGCAGCTGGTTATACCTGTGGTTTCTGCTAATTAGCCTGAGGTTGTGCTGGCTGCCTCCTTGGGCTTTCAGAATACATCCACCCTTTCGTCATCATCACAACTCTAAAAATGGCCTAAATGTGTGTGTGGTAAAGTCCAGTGGCCTTTGAACTTGATGCGGATACCTGTCTTATTGTGGACAGAGTGGATATTTATTCCCTGGCCTACACTTATCCACTAATGATGGGTCAAGTCATTGGAATTTCAAATACAGTAATAATTAATCCTGAGGAAGTTTAGCCTAAGTACAGGTTTCCTTTCCCTTAGAACTGACTGTCTCTCCCTAAAGTGGGCAAATGTTTTCTTTAAAAATTAAAAATATTTCTATATCCATCTGTCTCTGTCATTCTTCTCTCTGTATTTATCTCTGTGGACACAGAACTGCTCTGGACATTTAAGGGATGTATATGTTTGTGTATGGGTACATGTATATTTATAAACAGGGCTTTACTATAAGGGGAAAGAAGGATTCCTGGTACAACTGTGGTTGGAAGGGCCCACTTCCTGTAGTAAAGGCCTCTGGACCACACAGGGAACAGCCGCATCCAGTCCTCCTCCCCACTTCTCTCCTCTGGTCAGAAGAGGCCCAGTGCAGAAAGTGCCTCTCAAGTGATATGCAAAATATAACCATAACCATTTTGCCTGTCTGATGGCCTCTGCACATTCAAGAGTTTGTTGCAGAGCCAAATAGATACTATCTCAAAGAAAGAGCATAGAATCAGAAGTCTGAAGATGTGGCTCCCTTTCCAGGCCTGTGTCTGGACAAAGGAGATACTTGTGGACAAATCCATTCAATTTCTTTGCCTCCATTTTCCCAATTTATATAAAATGGCGATAAGTAAATCATATTTGTGTGTATCTTGCATCGTGGAGGGTAATTTGACTCTTCTTTGAAAGTTTCTCAGATAAAAATATGCGGAAAAAAATGAGAAGATACAAATAATTTATGAAGCTCTATCCAGAAGAGATTCTTAAATACTTAAAAATCAAGGCCCTAATATTGGTTAGACAGCTGTATTAGACTATATCAAAATTGAGTCCTTTCTGCATCAAGAGCGGATAGAAAACTTGGCTAATTATGGCTTAACAGGGTTGGCTGACCATATAGTCCCCAGACCCAATGGAAACTCATGCATTTTACACTATCCCTTTCTCTGCCTTTTCTTTCCTTTTCTCTAATACCCTCTATGGCTAATTTGAACTTTCTAGCAAGAAAAAAAACAAAACAAACAAAATTTTCTGCTGCTTCTTTAATAGGAAACATCTATCCACTCTATCTTCCATTTTTTGCTCTCTTAAATTACTTTTGACATGCAAGTTCGCTATCCCACAATCAGCCTCAGTTTTCGTCCTGCACCAATCTTGAAACAGGACTCAGCATTCTGTAATTCACGCTCCCCTCCTTGCCACTCCCCAAAATGCATACCAAAGCATTAACGAGCAATGGAAAATTTTCCTAAGATTTCTTAGAAAAAATAGATTAGGGTGTTTACATTGCCCCCCACCCCCACTCCCTATAAACAACCTAATACCAGAACTTGACAATTTTTTTCTTATAAAATTTGTTTAACCTCCGACTCAATTATCCTTGCCCACTCAGTTTCTGCCCTTGCTCCCCTACCATAATTCTCCTTTATGATGTCTGGGTGCCAGCTCCTTTCCAGGAATTCAATTCAGGAGCCTGCTAGGGAGAACCTGTGTGCATCTCTTTCCAACTCTGTTGGAAAGATACACAACAATTCTTCTCTCATGCTCATTTTTTTTTTTTTTAACCAGAGACCCAGTTGTTAACATCTACCAACAGACAACGGGTGATGTACAATGCTTTTAATAACAGGTGCAGCACAGGCACTGAGTAATCAGAACCGACACAGTCAATTTTGCCCCCTAAATGCATTCAGCTGAACAGCAGCACAGTTGTTTTCAACAAAGCAGGTGTCTCCTTGCAAAAGAAAGTTTCTCCCAACTTCTAAGTACTTAAATGTTTCTCCAGATCTTCCAGAATTGCTTTTATAAGAATTCCAGGGAAGAAATTTTGTAGTATACATCATTCGAAAATGAAAGAAATTTCATAATATCTTACTAAGATTTTTTTGAATATTGTTTTTATTTTTTCCATAAGGGAGACATTGGACCTTTGAGAAAATAGTTTTTTAAATTAAATGATGCCTTATATTTTACAATTCCATATAGAATATTTAAGCCATTGTCTTTATTAAGAGAACTGCTTATTTCAATTAAGATAATGAGTAAAACGTAATAAGGAAACTGGAAAATTCACTTAAAAATCCCATCTTAGAAATATTAAAATGTAAAAAGTTAAGTGTTTCTTAACATTCAGGAAATACAGCATAATTGGATTGAGGCAGGAAAATGAAGATAGATGGGCAAATTGAGACACATTTTGAGACTGGAAAAAGCAGCTTTAGAAGTCCATACTGCTGGCATGGAGATGTTCCACCTAATCTCTCTACAGATTTCTTTGTACTTCCAGGGAAAGAGTTGGACAAAAGTAATCTTTTACCTAATTAGGTAAGAGAAAGAATACATACAAAATACTTTTTTGATAAAAGAGTTAGCATTTCCAATTAAAGTACAAAAAACAAAAAGAGGATTTCATGTATGACAAAGCTCTGGTGTTCCTGAGTCAGACAACTCAGAAACCTTGTCTAATTTAAGGGAGAATTGGGTGGAACAAAGTAGCACTATAAGACCCACAAAGAAATTGAAAGCTGCACCAAATGGTTTCAGAATGATAACGAATTTAATTGAACTGCTTTAAAAATCTTTACTAAACACAACTCATCTTTAAAATAAGGAAGCATTAGTGTTATTATATTTGGTTACTGTAGAAAGGGTATATTAAAATTAGAATTAATTACCAATCCAATGCTTCTCTTTGAATGTGCAATTATGGTTGAATGTCAGATCATTTCCTTTGGATTTATCAAATCAGGGCCTGCTTGATATTACAACACAAATGTTTGTTGCAAATATTATTTCCACTTGCTTTCTAATTTGTTAAGCATTAGTATCAGTTTTTAGTTTAATTATTTGCTTAGGTTTCTCCCTCTTTACTCTTTCTAATTTTAAACTTAGACAAAATTATTTTTAAATTCTGTGTATTTGACTCTGTTCCTACTCTCTGCATTTCTTCCATTGACTTTATCCCATTGAAAGACCTTCTGCATTCAGAGATAAGATCACTATTAATCTGTTTCCTTATTTCCTTTATTTATGGTTTCATGTATAGTTAATTCTTTAGTACAAATGAAAAATTTTAGTGAAAGAATTTGTGATAAGTCTAATTTTATTATTAACTTCTCAGTTAACTAATCAATCAATGGTACCAAAACTTTGTCATTTCTTTTGCTCCATTGATTTGTAATGTGACCTTTGCAATATAACATTCCTACATAGAATAGACTCTGTCTCTGACTTTTCTGAGATGTGGTGCCCTTTTCACTTTAAGATGACAGGGAATGTGTCTGGTTTACCACTGTATGCTTAGTGTGTGTGGTGGATTCTTAACAAATATTTGTGGAAGAAAGTAAATCTTAATCTGCAGACACAGCCCGAAGGGGTTTATGAGAAATATCTAATCTTCACCATAGAATAACAGCAAATTAATTGAAGAAATTAATCTGCTGCATCAGCGTTGCTTTTTCTTTGTTAATTCTTGTGTCTATTTTTTTTCTGTATCAGGTTTAAATGCCTCTGTTTAGATTTTAAGACTCTGAATAAGCAGTTTATCCCCTGGTTTCAATTTAAACTTCCACTTTAACTAGACTCCTGCCCCTCCCCACGTCTCTGCTTTTGCCCTTTGCTTCCTCACCCTGGCCTGTCCCTGTTGATTCTCCAGTGAACAGACACCAGCCACTAATGCCCACTTCCATCCCCTTGCTAGTCATTGTCTAATAATCACTTTAACAATTTAATATATTTTACATTGGGGGGACGGTTTTCTAGCAATCATGTATTTTTTAAATGAAATATTCTGCACTGTATTTTCTAAGTGGTTATTTATTTACCGATTTTGTATATTTTTCTTAATGTTCACCTCTCCTTGCTATAATTCTTTTATTAGTTATAGTTGCTTACCAATTGCTTATATTGCCTTCTTTTAGACAATTATATGAGAAATTAAGATGATTTCTACTTGCCTTTTCAGTCATTAATTATCTTAGTTATGTTTAATATCTTAATCTATTGACTAAAACCTCCAAAGAATCCTAATGGTGGCAGTAATGAATATCCTTACCTTATTTCTGATATTAATGAAAACAAAAATTGGTCTTTGGGTGTCTTGAGATAAATATTACTTACAGAAACAAAGTATTTCTCTTTCTAGTCTGCAGCTAAAATTTTAATGGATAATTGAAATATTAATTGCTGGCCCCTTGTATTTCAAAATTAACAATCTTGTGCTTTGCTGCACTTTAACTCTGGAGCCCTATCTGAGGTGGACTGAAAACATCAGAGTGGAGCCACTCTGGTCTAGCAGTGGTCCTGCGGGAACTCAAATAGCCTTGCTTCATCATATTACAACAACTTTGGCTGGTTGGTTTTAATCTTCCATTGTCATGGGTAAAGAAAATGAGAGCCCAAATTGTAAAATGACATTTAGAATTAGGGGTCTCATTTAAATTAATGATATTTAAATCACTCTGCCAGATAGTGCAGGGCTGGAATTATAGGATCTTAGCCTCCTTCTCACTTGTCTCCTGCTTTAGCATCTTGAAGGAGGCCAGGTTAGTCCCAGGAGTGCTCAGGGGCTTTTCAAGCCTACGCATGTTTCCACACTCTGATACACTATGTCAAAAAGAAGCTGTCACAGGAGTGATCTAGTCACTCTAGAGTTCACTAGAGTAAAAGTGGGCCACACCCTCTCTGGAGCCACTGAATTTACTCAGGTGGTATGTGTTAAACCCAAATTTATAGGATATGAAGAGGAAAATGACTCTCAGTCAATGCTGAATTGTGACAAAGTTAAGCTTGAGTGAGAAAACATTTTGAGTGGAAAACAAAGAAGACCAGAGTGACAGAATCTCTTCCCCTCCCTCCCCTCCCCTCCCCCTTCCTCCCTCCTTCCCTTCTTCCCTTCCTCCCTCCCTCCCTTCCTCCCTCTTTTCCTTTCTTCCTTCCTTCCTCCCTCCCTTCCTTCCTCTTTTCCTTTCTTCCTTCCTTCCTCCCTCCCTTCCTCCCCTCCTCCCTCCTTCCCTCCCTTCCTCCCTTTATCCCTTCTTTCCTTCCTTCCTGATAGTCTTACTAGTATCCCTTCATCGAAAATAGAGTTTGAAGAGGTTTAATAGGAACCAAAGGATCAGTAGAAGAAGAGCATTCACAGCCTGGCAGGATAGCCTGGGGACCAGTGAGAGTTCACGACACCATGTTTTCCACCAAGGATCAGTAAAATAAGGAGAAACAAACAAACAAACAAACAAACAAACAAATGTGAGAGAGGAAAAAAAGAAAAGAAGAAGGAAGGGCAAGAGGAAAGAAGCAAGGAAGGATGAGAAAAGAATAACATATAGTTTTAATCTTTATTTTTAGCAAAGTAAGAACATTTAGGAAAACCTGCAATCAATTACCATCATTTTTTGAGAAAAAAGAACACCAAAAAGTAGAAGGGTAAGAAGTATGTAAGATTAGTCTATGAATAGCTTTTATAGAGTTTACATTTAACTTTATGAAAAAAAAAATCCATTATCTTGACATTTGTCTCCCTCCTAATTTTTGCTGCAGATGGTTACAAAACCACAACACAGACTGATACTTGTCCCCAGACTGGCTTTTAGGAGTCTCAGGCAATCTGGACTCTTATGACCAAAATCGTTGATTTACTCTGAAAGATAGTGACCCTTAGGGACTACAAAAGCCAAAGTAATGTTCTTAGGGAGCCGAGTCCGAAGGGTCTTCAAATGCAAAGGAGTATGTGGGAAAATTGATCCTGGTATAGGGTAAGGCAATGTGCAGCTGCCATGGGGCAGAGTCCTTGGGATGGTAAACCCATTGGTAGGATCACTCAACTTGCAGTAAAGACCCAGACAGTCACAGAGCCCTGCAGCTGGTAACTGACTGAGACCCGTGTGGGGATCAGAATGAAGGTAAGTGGTGCTGTGAGGAGGACGTAGTAAGGAATCCAGCTGAAATCCCAGCTATTTAGAGGGAGATAATTATGGTCCTTACTGAGAAAAAATTGCCTGCTTAATAAAACCACACACCTATGGGTAACATATAGGTAGCATCTGTGTCAAAATATTTTAAAATATATTTCCTTATATAATTATTTCTACTGACTATGCTGATTTGTCATAGTTCCTCTTTTCTAAAACTCATGGGAATGACTGAACAATGAACAATAACTTTCTACAGAGTTACTTTAATACACTCAGTAGCAAAAAACATTAATTCTGGGAATTAGTTATACAAATCGAGCTAACTGCATTTTTCCATGACATTTAACTTTCTCAACTTATGAGTGGCCATTAACTTAAAATGCTTAATTATGAATATCTTCCTCTTTGGACAATGGATGATTTCACCTTAATACCTGGATAGGTCATTCTACCTACTCTTCAGGATCTTTTGTCACAGAGCTGGATGCTGATTGCCCTATTTGCATATGAACTGTCTTCTTTGAACTCAGCTCCATTTTGCTGTCAGCAATCAAAACTGATTTCTCTGAGTGAACAGAAGTCATCACTATAACATCTGCCTGAGTTAACTATTATAATAAACTATCATATAGCGTATCCACAGTGTTATTTTAATTATTCTCAATTAATGTTTTCAAACTGTTTTCTGTTGCCCAGTTTTAAATACTTCTTGACTATCTCAAACCAAAAATACTGGACTAACATGAACCCAGATAACCACTAAGTATTTCAGAGCTTTCCATGTAATTGGTACACTGAAGAGTCATTCTGATTTCCAAGCTAGCATGTTACAAAAGCAAATTTTTGGAAGTGAAACATTTGACAATGGTATTTTGCCTTGTTATTGCTGATCCGGTTCCCACAGTCAATAGACCTGGGTTAGCAGGTGATAACCTTGAGTTTCATTGAAGGCTAGAAAAAGCAGAATCAAGTTGTATGTTCTCTGCTGAAAATTGCTGCCTCATGCTCATTTTCCTCCAAATCTTGTTGTTGTGATGGTAGGATCGGAATGGGGGACCATCTTGTTACAGAGTCTCTAGTCTCCAGCTGGCAAGCATGTACATTCCGTGGCAACATTTTGGAATGATACCTTCCTTACTGCTAGTGTCTGCCTAATTCATTGTGCAAAGCTAAGGGAACTCACCAAAACTTCCTTTTACATCTATCCCTTCTCAAGAGTGTTTTCTGCCTTTTACTTATATCTAATCCACCGCCTTGCCTAAAAGTGATTAACTTACATGGAGGTTCAAAAGTTGCAAACTATGAATGGGCTCAATATAACCTCTTGAAAAAGTCAGTGACTCAGGCTGACGAAAGAGCTGGGGACCACCAGCCACATGAGCCCTGGGGATTCAGAGACACTGCAGTCATGTCAGTCTATGACTGTTAATAACTAGACAACTGATACATTCTGTACCAACAGCTGGAGCTTCTGGGAGGTCTTTAACCATATCCCTGAGCAAAGGGCATTGAGGTAATCTGGGATGGAGGTCACCAACGGATGGAAAACTGTGGTGGGATTCCTACTGGTGAGGAGAGAGAAGAGGTTACAGCTGTTTTGCCAAATCCTCTGTGGCTGGATTCAGTGCCCAAGTGATGATTTCCATTGCGAATGCAGTGTAACATTGGTGGTATCTGTCTTTGGGAGAAAAACAAGTCCTGATACTGAGTACCACTATTTAGTAAAGGGACACTGCCAAAATATGTTCTGTGGGTCTTACTTCAGATAAGAGATTTTCTTATCTAGAGCAATAATTTCGGGAAAAAAAATGCCTTTATGAAATTAAATGAATGATGAAACTTAATGCATAGAAATCATCCTGGTGTTAGAAGGTCCTTTATTATTCCTGTCTCCTAAAATTCCCAGGTTGAAAGAGAAGGTGAGCAGTTTCTTAATATAATTAAAGTATGTGATATAAAATACAAGTAACTTTTTTTCCTCTACTTCTCTAACCTGCAAAGTTTTCTTTGCGTTTTTAGCACTACATGACATATTGGTAACTCAACTCATGCAAAGCCTGGTTCAGAATGTTCTTCTGATCTTCACTCTGAGCAATAATCTTCAACAAAAACCCATGACTATATATATTTTTGACATTGTCCTGGCACTAACCAAAATGCTTGGGGCCATACTCTTCAGGGTCTACTTCTCCAAACAAGCATAGAGGACAGATGTGTGAAAGAACAAACAATGCCTAAGATTGTACAAATACATAATTAAAGTATTTCACAATTTTATAAGCAATGATACAAATGAGTTTTGTTATGTGGTCTGGAAATTTTGTGACTTCACCTATGATGAAGGGAGACATGTGAATTACATGTTAAGGGATGATGTCTTCTACCTATCTTTGATGTGCGTGGAATGCACCCTTTGCCATGGACAACCAAGAAAGCTGAATAGAAGATTAATATTTAAGCAAAGGGCCAACGAATACAAGACTCTGGCCATGCAACCAGAGCCATCCTAGGGTCAGGTTCATTAGGGGTTTGCTATGTGAACACCTGGAAAGTTAGAATTCATTTTGAGAAGGCTCACCTCCTATTTGGACACAGATCCCTTGGAAAAATGTGTACCTAGGAACAAAAAAGCTTCCTCCATGTCCTTTTTTCCCCCCTCACTGTTATATCATTATACCAGTGTGATGGGTATATTTTTACCTGTTCAGATTACTACTATTCAAGCCTAATTTAATCCTTGTTTTTTTTGCTGGAATCCATATATCAGATAAGAATCTCAAGTTTCCAAACATACATTTGCATGCACATTTTCATTGCACTAGAGTTAATAGTTTAAAGCATACCAAGTAATGAAATTCTTAACATGCCTTTTTATTATAAGAAATGGGATGAATATGTTAAGATCACCATAATATATTCTTTATGGTGGTTGATTATTCAGCTAGCTTTTGAGAATAACTGAATTGTGTTTACTGAGCCTCAAATATGGTCTTTCCTCAGCCTTTTACAACGAGTCAATCACCAAACCTGGAAATTATTCCAAAGTAATATTGTCATAATGGCAGTAGGATAAATCTAAAAATAGACCCATTGCTAGTTTGCCTCTTTCAAGTCTCATCTCTTCTTAATCTTTCTTACCAGAAACTGTGGTCCTTGGACACCTATCCTGATTGTCATTTACCTTCTTAGAACTTCAATTTAATAGGAAAGGAACATTAAAACCATTTTTAACTGTTGATTTTTATAGTTAAAACTTTTTAAATTGTCCTCTCCTCAACTTGTCCCCAAAGTTTATTTTACCGCCTATGCCATTGTTTCTGTCATTGTTTATTAAAAATAAATAATGATTCTCATTTTCTGTATGATTTTGCCAAGGTCTCCTGTCTAGCCTTCTGACAGCTGATAGATCTAATTAAGTTCAATAAACATATATTAAGTGCCTATTTTCCAGGCTCTGTGCCAGGCTCTATGCCATCATT
This sequence comes from Pongo pygmaeus, assembly GCF_028885625.2. NCBI lineage: Eukaryota > Metazoa > Chordata > Mammalia > Primates > Hominidae > Pongo > Pongo pygmaeus. The sequence goes on along the minus strand of NC_072376.2, from coordinate 157,295,377 downwards.
TAGAACTAAATTTTATACTGTTTTTATTTATTGTTTTTTCACATTTTCCCTAGGTATGTCATCTAGCCAGCCAGAAAGCAAGCCTCTCCCTGAGGGCATGGGCCAGTTTTATACCTCCTTCAATAGACTTGTGCTTAACACAGGCATGCACACACACTCCTTGGTAGATTTATTTACATTGTTTTTCCAGATCATTCTCCTGGGTGGTACATTATTCTCCAGTTCTCTAATCATCTATTCTCCAGTTCTCTAATCTGTAATCATCTGTAGCACTAGTTAGAGTCTTTATTTCCTGGTTGCTCAGGACTTAGAGCCACAGATTCACTGTGTGAATCCTGTTCCTTACAATTATTCTGTCCTAAGCATTGGATTATGATCTCCTTCAAGGTGAAGCTACATTTCTGCCTTCTTCATTAGTCCCCTCAGCCCTTTCTCTGCTGTAGCAAACTTCTTGTAAACCCTGGTTTCCTTAAAGTGAGAGGTTTCTAGGGAATAAAGGGTCATGCACTTTTCTTGGCTCCTTCTTGTCTCTGTGCTCCTGGCTGGGGTGTGAGGGCTTACTGCTCAACTCGTCTTTGCCCGTTTGCTGAAAGAGAGACCCAGTGCTTTTGCTCACTCGAGGAAAAAAAACAAGGAGACTTTCAAATAAGATTAAATCTTATTTGGTCAACTGCCTAAAGTTGGCATTTGGGGAAAAAGCATGGAAATACTTTGCATTATATTTGAGTCTCTTTGCAATATACTATACTAATTATGCAGGCAATTCAAAACTCAGTTCAATGGATATTTTTCAGGTGCCCCAATTAGGCCTAGAAATAGAAGCCTGAGGCACTTCACATGACATTCAATATTCAACATTCAACACCCAGCATAGTAAGACAGGCCATCACTCACTGAAGGTGTTTGGCTCCAGTTATGACCCTAATAGATACTAAATGGTTGGAAACTTTAGAAAATGGGTCATACCCTTTGTACTTTCCCCCAACCCCATGCCAAATAAAACAGTGTTAAGAGTTTAAACAATGTATCCATAACATTTTTTTTTCTGACAAAAATCTGTGTTATGGCAAAACAGGGCCAACAAATATGTGATTATAAAAATAGGATTGTAGTGTGCATACTGTTTTGTGGCTTTAGGTTTTTATCATGTTGGGTTTTTTGAACTTTTTTTCATACTTTTAAATATAATTTATGTTACTAAATATTTTTCTATACTGATAGATTCTTAAGTGAGATTTATGTCCCATGGGTTATTAAATATTACCTATTAAAAAGGAAAATAATTTAATGATGAGATAAATTATGGAACTGCCGGGTTCAATAGGTTTTTTTCCTACTGTAGGGCAAGTTAGAGCCTTTGATTAACTAATATGCATTGGGATTTTTAAAGACAAATCAGGACAGAATTTCTTTAGATTATTTTAAAGATAAATCAGGACAGAATTTCTTTAGATTATTTTAAAGATAAATCAGGACGGAATTTCTTTAGATTATTTTCCCACATACATTCTTCATGTATTGTGTCTGTACATGCACATGTATGTACGCATTTGTGTAATTTTGGTGGAACAAGTGTTCTCTTGAATATACTCTGAGAAAAAAAGTAAAAGTAGGACACAGAACTGACTGTGACCAATCCTAGAACATGTCCTGGGACATTTATTAAAACATGTTAGATAAATTCTTGCTTTGAGCTTGTGTTTTGTTTGTGTCTGGATGTACAAGCTTTGTTATTAGCAAAGAGAATGAGAACTTGGACCTCAGAACCACTTATTTGGCATATCACCTGTTCCATAGGCCTATCCTATGGAATTAACATTCTGTCCAACATAACTTGGGAAATGCAACTCTACTCTGAAGACACAATATAATTCACATCAGTTAATTTATTTTTCTAATTCTATTTTGGATCTTCATAAAAAAAACAAAAAATATTAGCCAGCAAAGAAGCTGTTAATCAATGTACTGTAAAATTTGTTTTGGAATTTTTTAACAAAATTTAAGCAGAAATCTTTTTTGAAAGACAAAAAGAGCAACAGTTTGATGTTCCAGCAGGGATTCACCTCCACTCACAGTGGCCAATTTCTGATTTGACTCTGTGCCCTGGCTAGGATTTTGTCCCACCCAGCCAGCAGCTTTGCTTGACCTCCCTTAAGCATATTTGTCTCCTGCTCCCATAGCTGTATATGTCCTGTGGTTTCCATTTGCTCTGTGTTTAAATGAAAAATGTATATAGTTTCTCTCTCAAGTTAAGTTGTGCTTATCAGCATTTTGCATAAAACAGTTGGAAGACAGATCTGTACCAAATGGGTTGCTTGGTGCTGCTGATATGATTTCTTTAAAAAGCAGAGGTTTCAGAAACAGCTTATCCATCAATAGCTCCGATGGCACTTTGTGGTTGCTTTGCACAAACATATCCCCTTTCTCTCCCAACCCTATCACCACAAAAGATAATTTACTTGCCGTGTTGGCTGTGTTCCTTTCAATTTTAAGATTCTTCCTTCTCTTATTCTGTTTATTGTGGGTGGTGCTGAGAAACTTCTATAAATATACAACTCAACGATGTGTGATGTGCTTCTACTAGGACCATAAGAGGAAAACTAATGAAACTATGGCTTGGACTTCGTTCTCAAGCAGAATGTAAGGGTGGCTGATCCTTTAAACTTAAACCTCGGTCTCCTGATAAAAATATATTGTTCCAGTGACTTTTTTGGTATACTAGTCATAAATGTTTGAAAACTAATATTCATGTGAAATAAATACTGAGGGAGTTGGCTGTAGTTTCCATATGGTGACTTTTTAAAAAAAATACAGTACTTCCTCATAGTCTTACCTGCCTAATATAGCCATTTGTTGGTATATAACTTTCCCACAGTACCCAATTTCTTTTTATCTTCATCACCGTTCATTAATGAACTCTTATGATATGGTAGATGCTGTGCTATGCAGAGGATGTAGTCCATTATGTAGACTTACCCAGAAGTTCATTATACTCTACATAGAAATATACCTTGACAAAAATCATCAGTGATACATAATAGCTAATTACATATATGGTGATAGATAAAAATCACTATCAGTGATATACATTGGCTGATTAGTAACCATGGGAAAAGGATTGTGTTGGACATTGAAGAAAGGTATAAGATCTGAGGCCTTTCCAGCAGCTGGGCTGTGGCTGAAGAAGTTTATAAAGAGGAAACTATGCAAGTGTCACCAGAGTGGTCCACACAGGTATTCAGGGAACCTGAATTTGAAGGAAGGAAAAGTAATATTTAAATCATCGAAAAAATGCAGTGAGTACATTCCAATCAAGAATGACAATTTGGAAATGTTTATCTTTGTAACTTTGGAAAGCTCAATTTGTCTGGAACAACTGTCTTTTACTACAGTGATACTCTTACTGTTTTCAAAATATTTTTCATTATTCCAAGAGTTTTTAATAATTTAGAGAACTCTTGATAAAAAAGTATGAACCCTTTTCTCAAAAACTGCTCATGGACCCTAAATCTCCAAGGTTTCAGTGACCCCTGAAAGGCCATTGTTGTTGACATGATTCTTAATATTTCCTTGGCATGACTATGGGCCAGATGCATTATAGATACCCTATCTCACATAATGATTATGACATTCCTGTGAAGCAAGCACCATTACCATCCCTGTGTGGCAGGAAACTAAAGATTAGATGGAGAAAGTAGATTACCTGAAATCACTCAACTGGTAAGGCTCAGACCTGGGACTCAAATATCTTGGTAAATTTTCCCTTCCTTGTGTCTCCTTTTCTTCTTTCTAAGTTGCCTCACCAACTTACTTTCCTGACCAACATCAGGGTCAACCTGATACGGTCTCTTTATCTGGAGTCTGGCTATTGTTTTCTTTAAGGCATGGCAAACAGACCCTTCCCTGCCTTGGGGTACTTATTGACCCGACAGCTCCATCACCCTGCTTGTTTACAGAATTCAGATGTGTGTTTGTAGTGGCACATGAGCGACAGCATGTGAGAATTTATGTACCTCTTCCAGGGGCAGCATTAAAATAGATCAAGATTGTTCTTGAAACGTAAGTGATGAAGAACACAAGTTATGGTATTGAAAAGAAGCTTTAGTATTTTTGTAAGGGAACTAAGGACTAAGAATCAAAGTTGAGAAGTCAGCTCCAGGCTTAGATCCAATTGTCTGAGGCACCATGAGTTTTATGAGGGTATCAGTTATTAGGATATCCGGAGACATGACCTTGTTGGAGAGGCTGCTGTAGAGAAAAAGGAAGTTATAAAGAGAAAAAAAAAATTCTGAGCTCCCCAGTTTGCCACCCTAGAGTACTAGTGAGAAAACCGAGAGGAGGCTCAACTGCCCTGTCAGCACCTCCGTGGGGCCCCTTCCGCGTTATGTTCTTCCATTTCTCCTAGAGGCAGCTGATTTCAGGCTGAAAATTACTGTCATGTAAGTTCAGCCAAGTCGAAGCTGCATCCAAGTTATACCGGCCCCACCCTGACAGGACTGTGGGTGAGTCAGGCTTTCCCTGGGATTCAGAGAAACTTCTGTGAATCCAGAGAAAATCCCTCAGGAAGTCACGCCTAACCATAAAGGCTGCTGGGCCAGCGCAAATCTATCACAGCAGAGGAAAAACACTATCTTCCCCATGATGAATAAAGGGACTGTTCCCTTACCGCAGTGTCTCTGAAGTGCTACCCAGAGCCACACCTCGGTGGTGAAATGACCCACTTTCTGCGGGGCTGCAGGCTAACTACAATTCTGCTTCTCTTCAGAAGACTTGGGCAACACTGCCCAGCTTCTCTCTTTCCTTGACTGAAGTCACTCCCATTCACTCCTGCAGCATGAAGGAATGGAAACCTCTTTGATGGGCCTGGCATAACATAAATTCAGTGTCTCTGCCCTCACTTTAACCGTTTCTATCTTTTGCCAACTAGGGGCACTCCTAAGTAGTAATACTCTGGTTGTCTGGGAATCGATCAACATTACAGACAAGAGTGATGAAAAAAGGACATAGCCAAAGGGGAATATCGTGCTTAGAACATATAGAACATGACAACCATTTTGGTGGTTTATTAATATCAGCACACCTCATTTTATTGTGCTTCACATTTTTGTACTTCGCAGACACTGCATTTTTCACAAACTGAAGTAATTATGTGGTAATCTTGCATAGGAGCAAGTCTATCAGCACCATTTTTCCAACAGCAAGCGCTCTCTTGGTGTCTCTGTGTCACATTTTGGTAATTCTTGCAATATTTGAACTTTTTCATAGTTACTATATCTGTTACAATGATCTGTGATCGGTGATCTTTGAAGTTACTATTTTAATTCTTTTGGGGTGACATTTACCAAACCCATAGAAGACAGCACACTTAATCAATAAATGTTGTATGTGTTCTGACTGTTCCTCTGACCCAATTGCTTGTCCTTTCCTAGGACCTCCCCATTTCCTGAGACACAACAACATTGAATTTAGGTCAATCAATAACCCTACGATGAATTTATTTGTTTAAGTGAAAAGAAGACTCACATGTCTCTCACTTTAAATCAAAAGCTAAAAGTGATTGGCTGGGCGTGGTGGCTCATGCCTGTAATCTCAGAACTTTGGGAGGCCGAATTGGATGGATCACGAGGTCAGGAGATCGAGACCATCCTGGCCAACATATTGAGACTCCATCTCTACTAAAAATACAAAAATTGGCCGGGCGTGGTGGCACGTGCCTGTAATCCCAGCTACTCAGAAGGATGAGGCAAGAGAATCGCTTGAACCAGGGAGATGGAGGTTGCAGTGAGCTGAGATCGTGCCACAGCACTCCAGCCTGGTGACAGAGTGAGACTCTGTCTCAAAAAAAAAAAAAAAAGTTAGAAGTGATTAAGCTTAGTGAGAAAGACATGTAGAAAGTAGAGACAGGCCAAAATCTAGGCCTCTTAAACCAAACAATCAAGTTGTGAATGCGAAGAAAAAGTTCATGAAGAAAATTAAAAGTGTTACTCCAGTGAACATATGAATAATAAGAAAGCAAAACAGCCTTATTGCTGATAGGTAGAAAGTTTGAGTGGTCCAATTAGAAGATCAAACCAACCACAACATTCCCTTAAGCGAAAGCAAAGTCTAATCCAGGGCAAGGCTCTAACCCTCTTCAATTCTAGAAAGGCTGACAGAAGTATGGAAGCTACACAAGAAAAGCTTAAAGCTAGCAGAGGTTGGTTCATGAAGTTGAAGAAAAGAAGCTGTCTCTGCAATGTAGAAGCAAGGTAAAGCACCAAGTGCTGATACAGAAACTGCAGCAATTTATCAATTTATCTAGCTGAGAAAACTGATTAGAGTGGCTACTCTAAACAACAGATCTTCCAGGTAAACAAAACAGCCTTCTACTGAAAGAAGATGCATCTAGGACTTTCATAGCTAGAGAAGAGAAGCTAATGCCTGGCTTCAAAGCTCCAAAGAACAGGCAGTCTCTCTTGTTAGGGGCATCTGGTGACCAAGTTGAAGCCAATGTTCATTGACCATTCTGAAAATTCTAGGGCCCTTAACAATTACACTAAATTTACTCTGCCTGTGATCTGTAAGTGGAACAACAAAGCCTGGATGACAGCACATCTGCTTACATAATGGTTTACTAAAGATTTTAAGCCCATTTTTGAGAGCTACTCCCCAGAAAAAAAAGATTTCTTTCAAAATATTACTGCCCTTTGACAATGCACTTAGGTACTCAAGAGCTCTGATGAAGATGTGATGTACAAGGAGAATAATGTTGTTTTCACACCTGCTAACACAACACCCATTCTGTATCCCGTGGTTTAAAGAGTCATTTTTGATTTTCAACTTTTATCATTTAAGAAATACATTTCATAGGGATATAACTGTCATAGATAGTGATTCCTCTAATGGATCTTGGCAAAATCTATTGAAAACATTCTGGAAAGGATTTAGCATTCTAGATATCATTAAAACATTCATGATTCATGGGAGAAGGTTAAAATAGCAACATTAACAGGAGTTTGAAAAAGCTGATTCCAACCCTTATGGATGACTTTGAGTTCAAGATTTAGTTGAGGAAGTCACTGCTGAGGTGCTGGAAATAGCAAGAGAACTAGGATTAGAATTGGAGCCTGAAGATGTGATTGAATTACTGCCATCTCATGATAGAACTAATGGATGAGAATTTGCTTCTTATGGATGAGCAAATAAAGTAGTTTCTTGAGGTGAAATTTACTTCTGTTGAAGATACTGTGAACACTGCGGAAATGACAACAAAGAATTTAGAATATTACATAAACTTAATTGATAAAGCGTAGCAGGGTTTGAGATGGTTGATTGGCTCCAATTTTGATAGACGTTCTACTTTGGATAAAAGTCTACCAAACAGCATCACATGCTACAGAGAAATATATATTGTGAAAGAAACTCAATTGATGTGGCAAACTTCATTGTTGTCTTTTTAAAAGAAACTGTCACAGCTACCTCAGCCTTTAGCAACTATCACTCTGATCAGTCCACAGCCACCACCATCGAGGCAAGACCCTCCACCAGTAAAAAGATTACAACTTGCTAAAGGCTCAAAAGATTGCAAGAATGTTTTAGCAATAAAGCATTTTTAGTTAAGGTATATACTTCTTAAAATAAAAGTAATGTTATTGCACACTTAATAGACTACAATATGATGTAAACATAACTTTTATATAAACTGGGGAACCAAAAACTTTGTGTGACTCGCATAATTGTGATCTTGATGTCATTGTGGTGTTCTGGAACCAAACCTGCAGTATCTCCAAGGTATGCTTGTCATTATAAAGAAAAAATATAATAAAATAAAAATTTAGAAAACACCCAGTTAAACAATATTGCGTAGATTTCTGTATGCATGATTTATTTCTCTTTTATATGCTCATTTTCTTTTTTTTTTTAAATGAAAACTATTTTTATTATCTACTCCTACTATATTCTACTCATACATGATCCTCTCAAGATTCCTAGGACACCCCTATATTTTTCTATTTCCCCATCTTTGCTCTCCTGCTAACATTCCCTTTATTATTATTATTATACATTAAGTTCTGGGGTACATGTGCAGAACATGCAGGTTTGCTACATAGGTATACATGTGCCATGTTGATTTGGTGCACCCATCAACTTGTCATTTACATTAGGTATTTCTCCTAATGCTACCCCTCCCCCAGCCCACCACCCCCCAACAGGCTCCAGTGTGTAATGTTCCCCTCCCTGTGTCCATGTGTTCTCATTGTTCAACTCCCACTTACGAGTGAGAACATGCGGTGTTTGGTTTTCTCTTCTTGTACTACTTTGCTGAGAATGATGGTTTCCAGTTTCATCCATGTCCCTGCAAAGGACATGAACTCATCCTTTTTTATGACTGCATAGTATTCCATGGTATATATAAGCCACATTTTATATGCTTGTTTTCATTTTGAATCTCCCAAAGAGGGGTGAAATAGTCAATACTTTCCAAACATTACTAAACATGAAGTATTTTTTAGGTGAAACATACCACAATACTATTTAAGTACAAATGTGCAGAGATTACCACAGTATCACAATGTAATAAAACTTCTGATGTTCACAATGAGAACTCAATATATAGAAAAGATTCTGTTTTGTCTATAAAATATATATTATGATGATAAACTACACCATTAAAAATAAAGGAAATATTTTTGAAGAGTGATAACACATGGCATTTGGGTAAATGGTTGGCAAATATGCCTATTGGATATGTAAACATACCACAAAGTACTAATAATTAAATTCGTGTAGAACTGGCTCAAGAATTATATAAAATAAATAACAGAGAAAAACCAGGAATAGGCCATAAGATATATATAAGTGGTTAATACTTATTTTTTAAAAGAGGCATGTCAAACTCTTTAAGAATGAATAGATTATGCAAAGATATTAATGCTAAGAGAAATTGATATCTATTTTTTAAAAAAGAAATCAATTCAGAATCTTACTGCCTGTGGATATTAAAATCAACTCCAGAGCAATAACAGTAGTAATGTAAACAAATTAAGCCATAAAAAGTAGAAGAAAGTAGAAACAAATATTTGCTTATTCTCTGAATAGATAGGGAAGGAATTAAAATAATGTTTTAAAATTATAAAATTTAAAATTAATACGTTTAAATACCTAAAAACTAGAAGTCTTTGTGTGTTTAAAAGCTTATAAGTTGATGTTCAAACTGGAAAGCAGTAGAAACCAATTATTAAAAGTACCACTATCCAAAATATGTAGAGAGAAACAACTCAAACTCAAATAGTTATATGAAGAATAAATATAAACAATTATTTCACAATAGAAGAAATACTAATACTATCAAATATTTAAAAAGATGTTTAACCTCATTAGATATAATCTTAAAGATTTAAAATTATATTTTCTAATCAAGTTAACAAAAAAGCACACACAATGTGCATGACAGTAAAATATTCAAATCCCTCGAAAAGTAATTGTATCATATGAATCCAGAATCTTCAGAATGGTCATATCCTATGGTTTAGTATTCATTGCTTTACTATTTAAATTGCAAAAATATGTTAAAACTGAGGAGCTTGACATTATTTGGAAGCCAATATATCCATTTTCTTTGAGTCTTTATCCTATGGGACAGTAACTTCCTTTATTAATCTATTTTTGACCATAAATTTAGCCAAGGAGAGGAATCTTCTGGAAGAAAAGAAAATGAGATACTGATATTGACTCCCTTTTTTGGTTCAAAGATGATCTTACAGTGTTTATAGACCCATAGTATTTTCACTGAGGCTTATTTATTTATTTACTCTTTCATTCATATGTAATGTTTTACATATTTATTGGGTACATTTGAGTATTTGTTACATGCATAGAATGTATAATGATCAAATGAGAATATTTGGAGTATCTAACACCTTGATTGTTTATCATTTTATATGTTAGTATAATTTCAAGACCTCTATACTAGTTACTTTGAAACATACATAGTATTGTTGCTAAGTAGAGTCATCCTACTCTGCTGTCAGACATTAGAACTTACTTATTTTTATGTAACTGTGTATTTTTACCCGTTGCCAATCTCTTCATCCTCCCTACCCCCACTTCTCAATCTCCAATATCTATCTTTCTATTTTCTATGTTGGTAAGAGTAAGTGTTTTTGCTCCCACATATGAATAAAATCATGCAGTATTTGTCTTTCAGTGTCTGGCTTATTTCAATTAACATAGTGACCTTCAGTTACATCTGTGTACCTGAAATGACATGATTTCATTCTTTTTTATGGCTGAATAGTGTTCCACTGTGTATATATACCACATTTTATTGATTCATTTATGCACTGATGAACACTTAAGTTGATCCTATATCTTTTGCTGTTATAAATAGTGCTGTGATAAACATTCAGGTGCAGATGATATAGTTTGTCTCTGTGTCCCCACCCAAATCTCATGTTGAATTATAATCCCCAGTGTTTGGGGAAAGTGATTGGATCATGAAAATAGTTTCTAATGGCTTAGCACCATCCTCCTAGTGCTGCCTGGTTGTTTAAAAGTGTGTAGCACTTCCCTCTTCTCTCATTCTCTCCCGCTCCACCATGGTAAGACATGCTTGCTTCACCTTTGCCTTCTGCCATAATTGTAAGTTTCCTGAGGCCTCCCAGTCATGCTTGCTATACAGCCTGTGGAGCTGTGGGTCAATTAAACTTCTTTTCTTCATAAATTACCCAGTCTTGGATAGTTCTTTATAGCACTGTGAAAACGGACTAATAAAGAAAATTGATACTGGGAGTGGGGCATTGCTATAAAAACACCTGAAAATGTGGAAGCAGCTTTGGAACTGGGTAACAGTGCCTGTTAGGAGATTGGAACAGTTTGGAGGGCTCAGAAGAAGACAGGAAGATGTGGGGAAGCTTAGAACTTCATAGAGGCTTGTTTAATGGTTGTGACCAAAATGCTGATAGTAATACGGGCAGGGAAGTGTACGCTGAGGTGCTCTCAGATGGAGATGAGGAATTTACTGGAAACTGGAGCAAAGGTCATTCTTGCTATGCTTTAGCAAACAGACTGACAGCATTGTTCCTCTGCTGTAGGGATCTGTGGAGCTTTGAACTTGAGAGACATGACTTAGGGTATCTGGTAGAAGAAATTTCTAAGCAGCAAAGTGTTCAAGATGTAGCCTGGCTGCTTCTAAATGCCTGTCTCATTTGCATAGCAAAGATAACATATTTAAAAGGGGAGCAGAGCATAAAAGTTTAGAAAATATGCAGCCTGAACATGTGGTAGAAAAGAAAAAATCAATTTTCTAGTGAAAAATTAAAGACTGCAGAAATTTGCATAAGTAAACAAGAGCTGAATGTTAATAGCCAAGTCAATGGGGAAAATGCCTCAAAGACATTTCAGAGACCACTGTGGCATTCCCTCCCTTCAAGGCCTGGAGGCCTACGAGGGAAAAATGGCTTCATGGACCAGGCCTAGGCCCCCTGCTCTGTGCAGCCTCAGGATATCCTGCATTCCAGCCACTCCAGCTCCAATCATAGCTAAAAGGGGCAAAGGTACATCTTGAGCCATTGCTTCAGGGGGTGCAAGCCCCAAGCCTTGGTGGCTTCCACATGGTATTGGGCCTGCAGGTGCAGAGAAGACAAGAGTTGAGGTTTGGGAGCCTCCATCTAGATTTCAGAGGATGTAAGGAAATGCCTGGATGTCTATGCAGAAGTCTGCTGCTGTGGCAGAGCCCTCGTGGAGAACCTCTACTAGGGCAGTGCAGAGGGGAAAAGTGAAGTTGAAGCCTGCACACACAGTCCCCAGTGGTGCACTGCCTAGTGGAGCTGTGAAAAGACAGCCAGCATCCTCCAGACCTCTGAATGGTAGATCCGCAGACAGCTTGCTCCGTGTACCTGGAAAAGTCACAGTCACTCAATACCAGCCTGTGAAAGCAGCTTCAGGGGCTATACCTTCCAGAGCCCATGGCTGCCCAAAAGCTGCCCATGGCAGTGGGAGGCTACCCCTTGCACCAGTGTGGCCTGGATGTGAGACATGGAGTCAAAGGAGATTATTTTAGAGCTTTAAGATATAATGACTGCCTTGTTGGGTTTTGGAACTGTATGGGGCCTGTAGACCCTTTATTTTGGCCAATATCTCTCTTTTGTAATGGGAGCATTTACCCTATGCCTGTACCCCTGTTGTATCTAGGAAGTAACAAACTTGTTTTTGATTTCACAGACTCACAGGTGGAAGCAGCTTGCCTTGTCTCAGAGACTTTTGACTTGGACTTTGGAGTTAATGCTGGAATGAGTTAAGACTTTGGGTGACAATCAGAAAGGCATTAGTGTTTTGAAATGTGAGAAAAACATGAGATTTGGGAGGGGCCAGGGGCAGAATGATACGGCTGGTTCTGTGTCTCCATCTAAACCTCATGTTGAATTATAATCCCCAGTGTTGGGATAGGAACCTTGTGGGAGCTGAATGAATTATGGGAGTGGTTTCTAATGGTTTAGCACTATCCCCCAGTACTGTCTCATGATAGAGTTCTCATGAGATCTAGTTGTTTAATAGTGTATAGTATGTCCCTCTTATCTTTCTCTCTCTTGATCCACCATGGTAAGGTATGCTTGCTTCCCCTTCACTTTCCTCCAGATTATAAGTTTCCTGAGGCCTCTCAGCCATGCTTCCAGTATATCTTGCAGAACTGTGTGTCAATTAAGCCTCTTTTCTTTATAAATTATCCAATCTCAGGTAGTTCTTCCTTTAAATATATATATATATATATATATATATATATATATATATATATTTACTTTAAGTTCTGGGATAGATGTGCAGAACATGCAGGTTTGTTATGCAAGTATACACTTGTCATGATGGTTTGCTACACCCATCAACCTGTAACGACATTAGGTATTTCTCCTAATGCTATCCCTCCCATAGCCCCCCAACCCCTGACAGTCCCTGGTGTGTGATGTTCCCCTCCCTGTGTCCCTGCGTTCTCATTGTTTAACTCCCACTTATGAGAGAGAACATTCAGTGTTCGGTTTTCTGTTCCTGTGTTAGTATGCTGAGAACGATGGTTTCCAGCTTCATCCATGTCCCTGCAAAGGACATTAACTCATTCTTTATTATGGCTGTGTAGTATTCCATGGTGTATATGTGCCACGTTTTATTTATCCAGTCTGTCATTGATGGGCATTTGGGTCGGTTCCAAGTCTTTGCTATTGTGAATAGTGCTGCAATAGACATACATGTGCACATGTTTTATAGTAGAATGGTTTATAATCCTTTGGGTATATACCCAGTAATGGGATTGCTGGGTCAAATGGTATTTCTGGTTCTAGATCCTTGAGGAATTGCCACACTGTCTTCCACAATAGCTGAACTAATTTACACTCCCACAAACAGTGTAAAAGCATTCCTATTTCTCCACATATACTCCAGCATCTGTTGTTTCCTTTTTGATGATTGTCATTCTAATTGGCGTGAGATGGTATCTCATTGTGGTTTTGCTTTGCATTTTTCTAATGATCAGTGATGATGAGCTTTTTTTCATATGTTTGTTGGCCACATAAATGTCTTCTTTTGAGAAGTGTCTGTTCACATCCTTTGCCCAGTTTTGGAGGGGGGTGTTTTTCTTTTGTAAATTTGTTTAAGTTATTTGTAGATTCTGGATATTAGCCCTTTGTCAGATGGATAGATTGCAAAATTTTCTCCCATTCTGTAAGTTATCTGTTGACTCTGATGATAGTTTCTCTTGCTGTGCAGAAGCTCTTTAGTTTAATTGGATTCCATTTGTCGATTTTGACTTTTGTTGTCATTGCTTTTGGTGTTTTAGTCACGAAGTCTTTGCCTATGCCTATGTCCTGAATGGTATTGCCTAGGTTTTCTTCTAGGGTTTTTATGGTTTTAGGTCTTACATTTAGGTGTTTAATCCATCTTGTGCTAATTTTTATATAAGGTGTAAGGAAGGGGTCCAGTTTCAGTTTTCTGCATATGGCTAGCCAGTTTTCCCAGCACCATTTATTAAATAGAGAATCCTTTCCCCATTGATTGTTTTTGTCAGGTTTGATCAGACAAAAGATCAGATGGTTGTAGATGTGTGGCATTATTTCTGAGGCCTCTGTTCTGTTCCATTGGTCTATATATCTGTTTTGGTACCAGTACCATGCTGTTTTGGTTACTATAGCCAAACTTGTTTTGTAGTATAGTTTGAAGTCAGGTAGCATGATACCTCCAGCTTTGTTCTTTTTTGCTTAGAATTGTCTTGGATATATGGGCTCTTTTTTGGTTCCATATGAAATTTAAAGTAGTTTTTAATAATTCTGTGAAGAAAATCAATGGTAGCTTGATGGGGATAGCATAGAATCTATAAATTACTTTGGGCAGTATGGCCATTTTCATGATATTGATTCTTCTTATGCATGAGCATGGAATGTTTTTCCATTTCTTTGTGTCCTCTCTTATTTCATTGAGCAGTGGTTTGTAGCTCTCCTTGAAGAGTTCCTTCACATCCCTTGTAAGTTGTATTCCAAGGCATTTCATTCTCTTTGTAGCAATTGTGAATGGAAGTTCACTCATGATTTGGCTCTCTGCTTGTCTATTATTGGCATATAGGAATGCTTGTGATTTTTGCACATTGATTTTGTATCCTGAGACTTTGCTGAAGTTGCTCATCAGCTTAATGAGTTTTTGGGCTGAGACAATGGGGTTTTCTAAATACACAATCATGTCATCTGCAAACAGTGACAATTTGACTTCCTCTCTTCCTATTTGAATACCCTTTATTTCTTTCTCTTGCCTGATTGCCCTGGCCAGAACTTCCAATACTATGTTGAATAGGAGTGGTGAGAGAGGGCATCCTTGTCTTGTGCCAGTTTTCAAAAGGAATACTTTCAGCTTTTCTCCATTCAGTGTGATATTGGCTATGGGTTTGTCATAAATAGCTCTTATTAATTTGAGATATGTTCCATCAATACCTAGGTTATTGAGAGTTTTTAGCATGAAGAGGTGTTGAATTTTATTGAAGACCTTTTCTGCATCTATTGAGACAATCATGTGGTTTTTGTCATTGATTCTGTTTATGTCATAGATTACATTTATTGATTTGCATATGTTGAACCAGCCTTGCATCCCAAGGATGAAGCCAACTTGACCATGGTGGATAAGCTTTTTGATGTGCTGCTGGATTCGGTTTGCCAGTATTTTTTGTTGTTGTTGTTGTTGTTTAAGGATTTTCACATCAAAGTTCATCAGGGATATTGGCCTGAAATTTTCTTTTTTTTGTTGTGTCTCTGGTGGGTTTTGGTATCAGAATAATGGTGGCCTCATAAAATGAGTTAGGAATGAGTCTTTCTTTTTCCGTTGTTTGGAATAGTTTCAGAAGGAATAGTTTCAGATGTGAGGGCGATCTGGCTGTGACATCTGTCACCCCATTGATCGCCAGGGTTGATTCGGCTGATCTGGCTGGCTAGGCGGGTGTCCCCTTCCTCCCTCACCGCTCCATGTGCGTCCCTCCCGAAGCTGCGCGCTCGGTCGAAGAGGACGACCATCCCCGATAGAGGAGGACCGGTCTTCGGTCAAGGGTATACGAGTAGCTGCGCTCCCCTGCTAGAACCTCCAAACAAGCTCTCAAGAAGGAATAGTTTCAGTTTGGAATAGTTTCAGAAGCAACTCTTTGTACCTGTGGTAGAATTTGGCTGTGAATCCATCTGTTCCTTGGCTTTTTTTGGTTGGTAGGCTATTAATTACTGCCTCAATTTCAGAACTTGTTATTGGTCTATGCAGGGATTTGACTTCTTCCTGCTTTAGTATTGGGAGGTTGTATGTGTCCAGGAATTTATCCATTTCTTATAGATTTTCTAGTTTATTTGCATAGAGGTGTTTATAGTATTCTCTGATGGTAGTTTGTATTTCTGTGAGATCAGTTGTGATCTCCCCTTTATCATTTTTTTATTGTGTCTATTTGATTCTTCTCTCTTTTCTTCTTTATTAGTCTGGCTAGTGGTCAATTTTGTTAATCTTTTCAAAAAACCAGCTCCTGGATTCATTGATTTTTTTGAAGGGTTTTTTGTGTCTCTATCTCCTTCAGTTCTGCGCTCATCTTAGTTATTTCTTGTCTTCTGCTTGCTTTTGAATTTATTTGCTCTTGCTTCTCTAGTTCTTTTAATTGTAATGTTAGGGTGTTGATTTTAGATCTTTCCCGGTTTCTCCTGTGGGCATTTGGTGCTATAAATTTCCCTCTAAACACTGCTTTAACTGTGTCCCAGGGATTCTGGTATGTTGTGTCTTCGTTCTCACTGGTTTCAAAGAACTTCTTTATTTCTGCCTTAATTTTGTTATTTACCCAGTAGTCACTCAGCAGCAGGTTGTTCAGTTTCCATGTAGTTGTGCAGTTTTGAGTGAGTTTCTTAATCCTGAGTTCTAATTTGGTTGCACTGTGGTCTGAGAGACAGTTTGTTATGACTTCCATTCTTTTGAATTTGCTGAGGAGTGTTTTACTTCCAGTTATGTGATCAATTTTAGAATAAGTGCAATGTAGTGCTGAGAAAAATGTATATTCTGTTGATTTGGGGTGGAGAGTTCTGTAGTTGTCTATTAAGTCTGCTTGGTCCAGAGCTGAGTTCAAGTCCTGAATATCTTTGTTAATTTTCTGTCTCATTGATCTGTCTAATATTGACAGGGGGTGTTAAAGTCTTCCACAATTATTGTGTGGGAGTCTAAGTTTCTTTGTAGGTCTCTAAGAACTTGCTTTATGAATCTGGGTGCCCCTGTATTGGGTGCATATATATTTAGGATAGTTAGCTCTTCTTGTTGCAATGATTCCTTTAACATTATGTATGCCGTTCTTTGTCTTTTTTGATCTTTGTTTGTTTAAAGTCCTTTTATCAGAGACTAGGATTGCAACCCCTGCTTTTTTTTACTTTCCATTTGCTTGGTAAATTTCCCTCCATCCCTTTATTTTGAGCCTATCTGTGTCTTTTCATGTGAGATGGGTCTCCTGAATACAGCACATCAATGGGTGTTGACTCTGTCCAATTTGCCAGGCTGTGTCTTTTAATTGGGGCATTTAGCCCATTTACTTTTAATATTAATATTGTTATGTGTGAATTTTATCCTGTCATTATGTTGCTAGCTGGTTATTTTGCTCATTAGTTGATGCAGTTTCTTCATACTTTCAATGTTTTTTACAATTTGTTATGTTTTTGCAGTGGCTGGTACCAGTTTTTCCTTTCCATATTTAGTGCTTCTTTCAGGAGTTCTTGTAAGGCAGGCCACGTGGTGAAAAAAATCTCTCAGCATTTGCTTGTCTGTAAAGGATTGTATTTCTCCTTCGCTTATGAAGCTTAGTTTGGCTGGATATTAAATTCTGGGTTGAAAATTCTTTTCTTTAAGAATGTTAAATATTGGCCCCCACTCTCTTCTGGCTTGTAGGGTTTCTGCAGAGAGATCTGCTGTTAGTCTATTGGGCTTCCCTTTGTGGGTAACCCGACCTTTCTCCCTGGCTGCCCTTAACATTTTTTCCTTCATTTCAACCTTGGTGAATTTGATGATTATGTGTCTTTGGGTTGTTCTTCTTGAGGACTATCTTTGTGATGTTCTCTGTATTTCCTGAATTTGAATGTTGGCCTGTCTTGCTAGGTAGGGGAAGATCTTCTGGATAATATCCTGAAGAGTGCTTTCCAACTTGGTTCCATCTTCCCTGTCACTTTCAGGTACACCAATCAAACATAGGTTTGGTCTTTTCACATAGTCTCATATTTCTTGGAGGCTTTGGTTGTGCCTTTTCATTCTTTTTCCTCTGATCTTGTTTTCATGCTTTCTTTCATTAAGTTGATCTTCCATCTCTGATATCCTTTCTTTTGCTTGACCAATTCAGCTATTGTTTCTTGTGTATGCTTCATGAAGTACTTGTGCTGTGTTTTTCAGCTCCATCAGGTCATTTATGTTCTTCTCTAAACTGGTTATTCTAGTTAGCAATTCCTCTAGCCTTTTTGCAAGGTTCTTAGCTTCCTTGTATCGGGTTAGAATGTGCTCCTTTAGCTCAGAGAAGTTTGTTATTTCCCACCCTCTGAAGCCTACTGTGTCAATTCGTCAAACTTGTTCTCCATCCAGTTTTGTTCCCTTGCTGGTGAGGAGTTGTGATCCTTTGGAGGAGAAGAGGCATTCTGGGTTTTGCAATTTTCATCCTTTTGTGCTGGATTTTCCCTCATCGTGGATTTACCTACCTTTGGTCTTTGATGTTGGTGACCTTCAGATGGGGTTTGGCTGTGGACATCCTTTCTGTTGATGTTGATGCTATTCCTTTCTGCTTGTTAGTTTTTCTTCTAACGGTCAGGCCCCTCAGCTGCAGGTCAGCTGGAGTTTGCTCGAGGTTCACTCCACACTCTGTTTGCCTGGGTATCACCAGCGGAGACTGCAGAACAGCAAAGATTCCTGCCTGTACCTTCCTCTGGAAGCTTCGTCCCAGAGGGGCACCCACCAGATGCCAGTCAGAGCTCTCCTGTATGAGGTGTCTGTTGACCCCTACTGGGAGGTGTCTCCCAGTCAGGAGGCATGGGGATCAGGGACCCACTTGAGGAGGCAGTCTGTCCCTTAGCAGAGCTCGAGCTCTGTGCTGGGATATCTGCTGCTGTCTTCAGAGCTGACAAGCCGGAGTGTTTAAGTCTGCTGAAGCGGCACTCACTGCTGCCCCTTCCCCTAGGTGCTCTGTCCCAGGGAGATGGGAGTTTTATCTATAAACCCCTGACTGGGGCCGCTGCCTTTCTTTCAGAGATGCCCTGCCCAGAAAGGAAGAATCTAGAGAGGCAGTCTGGCTGCAGCAGCTTTGCCAAGCTGCGGTGGGCTCTGCCCAGTTCAAACTTCCAGGTGGCTTTGTTTACACTGTGAGGGGAAAACCATCTACACCAGCCCCAGTAAAGGTGGACACCCCTCCCCCTACCAAGCTCAAGCATCCCAGGTCAACTTCAGACTGCTCTGCTGGCAGCAAGAATTTCAAGCCAGTAGATTTTAGCTTGCTGGGATCTGTGAGTGTGGGATCTGCTGAGCTAGACCACTTGGCTCCCTGGCTTCAGCCCCCTTTCTAGGGGAGTGAATGGTTCTGTCTAGCTGGCATTCCAGGCGCCACTGGGGTATTAAAAAAAACTCCTGTAGCTAGTTCAGTGTCTGCTCAGTCACCCAGTTTTGTGCTTGAATCCCAGGGCCCTGGTGGTGTAGGCACGCGAGGGAATCTCCTGTTCTGTGGGTTGCAAAGACCATGGGAAAAGCCTAGTATCTGGGCCAGAATGTACCATTCCTCATGGCACAGTCCCTCAGGGCTTCCTTTGGCTAGGGGAAGGAGTTCCCTGACCCCTTGCACTTCCCACGTGAGGCAACACCCCACCCTGCTTTGGCTTGCCCTCCGTGGGCTGCACCCACTGTGTAACCAGTCCCAATATGATGAGCTGGGTACCTCAGTTGGAAATGCAGAAATTACCTGACTTCTGCTTTTCTCTAGCTGGGAGCTGCAGACTGGAGCTTTTCCTATTTGGCCATCTTGCCAGCCACCTCTCAGGTAGTTCTTTATAGCAGTGTGAGGTCAGACTAATACAGCACATATTCCTTTGATATGCTGATTTCTTTTCCTTTGGATAGATACCCAGTAGTGGGATTGTTGGATCATATGGTAGCTCTATTTTTAGTTTTTTTGAGAAATCTCCATACTGTTTTTCATAGTGGTTGTACTAATTTATATTCTTACCAATAGTGTATGAGAGTGCGCTTTTCTCTGCATCCTCACCAGCATCTTTTATTTTTTGTCTTTTAATAATACTCATTGTAACTGGAATGAGATGATATCTCATTGTGGTTTTGATTTGCATTTAGCTGCCTTATTTTTAAAATGTCAAAAAGCTACCAATGTTGGGAGCATTAGGAGTTATAATAGAGTCTGGATTGGTGACTATAAATCCTAAAAACTATGATAGTAACAAAAAAGAAAGAAGCAGCATTTTTACTAAAATCATTAAAATTCAGTATATGAAAATTAATCTATAATTTGCAAAATTTATTTACTGAGCAGATAATCCCCCAGCATTAAGAAGAAATGGAAACTTATATTTCTATTTCCTTCAAAATCCAGTTTGCAAAAGTAAGTTAACTTACTTATTTTCCATCAGAATTTTCTACCTGACTCTAAATACAGAAGTGGCATTTGATTGACAAAATATAAATACATTTATACAATGTTCAATAATTTATAAAAACTATGAAGATCTTATTAAACTAAAAGTTTTTGAAACAGAGAGAAGAGATCCATATATTAAGACTGTACCTATATCGAGGCTACATGGTGTGATGATGAAGAACACCTGCTACTGATTCAGATAAAGTTTTGTTTCCATGCTAATTCTGTCACTTTAAAGCAGTTTCTCAAGCCTTCAAATCCCTGTTTTCTTATCTGTAAAATGGGAATGGTAAGTACCTACTTGGAATGTAATTGAGATAATACACATGAAGTGACACAGCTTGATAAATAGTGACTATTACTATAACTGTTTGCATATAAAAGGTCATTGTGCATATAGGCTGTGTGTGTGCATATGTCTAGTCAATTAGTAGACAGTCATAAAAACATACTTATACTGAGCTATATTTTCTAGGTCAATATGTATCAACGTAATTTATTTCTCAAAAACAAAGAGAGAATTGAAAACCAAAATGATAAGCAAGATAACTCTTTTAGGGGTTAAGGAGTAATAACATAAGATCATTTTTTCATACCAAAATGAAAGAACATAAAAGAACATATCAAACATATGTTTGATAAAAATCAAACATAAAAGAACATGACATACCAGGGCCTGGGAATGCAAAAACTTGAAACTTAGGCTTTCCTGTGTAAAATCTGGATACTCAAAGTGAAAAACTTAGCTATAAACACCTTTCCATTGGCAGAAGAAGAAGAGAAACTTGTTTGTTTCTGACTGTATTATTGCTAGAAAAATGTATCCTGAAAATTCATTCCCATGGCTTACATCACACTGGGCTCCGAGGTTCATATTACATTACCTGCATAATTTGTGCTCCTAAAGCAAAAGAATTAACGTTAAAACTAGTCCCAGGCCGAAGATGTTTCTAAAGTGCTTAGAAGAAGCAAATGCAAAGTAACTCTAAAAGGACATACACTTTACACAAGCGAAAAGAGATTCTGATTCCACTGACAATGAGCTCACAGTCCAAAATTATAAGATATATGAAGGAAATTTCATTACTATAGTCAGGAATTTGAGGTTACATCAAACTGTGGAATTAGATCCTCAAAGGCTTCAGAAAATACAATAAGTTGATAGTGTTTTCTAAAATAAGCATGTTTAAAACAAAATCATACAAGTAGGAAGCAAAAACAGAAAAAGACAAAGCAATATTTTTTAAAAAGAAAAGAAACCTGTAGTAAAGACTAAAAAATGTCTAGAGATGAAAAAGATAATAATTGTTACAAAAATACAAAATGCATGGGTTAAGAGTATATTAAGAATAACAGGTACATAATGAAATGAAGGCAGAAATAAAGATGTTCTTTGAAACCAACAAGAACAAAGACACAACACACCAGAATCTCTGAGATGCATTCAAAGCAGTGTGTAGAGGGAAATTTATAGCACTAAATGCCCACAAGAGAAAGCAGGAAAGATCTAAAATCGACACCCTAACATCACAATTAAAAGAACTAGAAAAGCAAGAGCAAACACATTCAAAAGCTAGCAGAAGGCAAGAAATAACTAAAATCAGAGCAGAACTGAAGGAAATAGAGACACAAAAAATCCTTCAAAAAGTTAATGAATCCAGGAGCTGGTTTTTTGAAAGGATCAACAAAATTGATAGACCACTAGCAAGACTAATAAAGAAAAAAAGAGAGAAGAATCAAATAGATGAAATAAAAAATGATAAAGGGGATATCACCACCGATCCCACAGAAATACAAACTACCATCAGAGAATATTACACACACCTCTATGCAAATAAACTAGAAAATCTAGAAGAAATGGATAAATTCCTTGACACATACACTCTCCCAAGACTAAACCAGGAAGAAGTTGAATCTCTGAATAGACCAATAACAGGAGCTGAAATTGTGGCAATAATCAATAGCTTACCAACCGAAAAGAGTCCAGGACCAGATGGATTCACAGCCGAATTCTACCACAGGTACAAGGAGGAACTGGTACCATTCCTTCTGAAACTATTCCAATCAATAGAAAAAGAGGGAATCCTCCCTAACTCATTTTATGAGGCCAGCATCATCCTGATACCAAAGCCTGCCAGAGACACAACCAAAAAAGAGAATTTTAGACCAATATCCTTGATGAACATTGATGCAAAAATCCTCAATAAAATACTGGCAAACCGAATCCAGCAGCACATCAAAAAGCTTATCCACCATGATCAAGTGGGCTTCATCCCTGGGATGCAAGGCTGGTTCAATATACTAAAATCCATAAATATAATCCAGCATATAAACAGAACCAAAGACAAAAACCACATGATTATCTCAATAGATGCAGAAAAGGCCTTTGACAAAATTCAACAACCCTTCATGCTAAAAACTCTCGATAAATTAGGTATTGATTGGATGTATCTCAAAATAATAAGAGCTATCTATGACAAACCCCCAGCCAATATCATACTGAATGGGCAAAACCTGGAAGCATTCCCTTTGAAAACTGGCACAAGACAGGGATGCCCTCTCTCACCACTCCTGTTCAACATAGTGTTGGAAGTTCTGGCCAGGGCAATTAGGCAGGAGAAGGAAATAAAGGGTATTCAATTAGGAAAAGAGGAAGTCAAATTGTCCCTGTTTGCAGACAACATGATTGTATATCTAGAAAACCCCACTGTCTCAGCCCAAAATCTCCTTAAGCTGATAAGCAACTTCAGCAAAGTCTCAGGATACAAAATCAATGTACAAAAGTCACAAGCATTCTTATGCACCAACAACAGACAAACAGAGAGCCAAATCATGAGTGAACTCCCATTCACAATTGCTTCAAAGAGAATAAAATACTTAGGAATCCAACTTACAAGGGAAGTGAAGGATCTCTTCAAGGAGAACTACAAACCACTGCTCAAGGAAATAAAAGAGGATGCAAACAAATGGAAAAACATTCCATGCTCATGGGTAGGAAGAATCAATATCGTGAAAATGGCCATACTGCCCAAGGTAATTTACAGATTCAATGCCATCCCCATCAAGCTACCAATGACTTTCTTCACAGAATTGGAGAAAACTGCTTTAAAGTTCATATGGAACCAAAAAAGAGCCTGCATTGCCAAGTCAATCCTAAGCCAAAAGAACAAAGCTGGAGGCATCACACTACCTGACTTCAAACTATACTACAAGGCTACAGTAACCAAAACAGCATGGTACTGGTACCAAAACAGAGATATAGATCAATGGAACAGAACAGAGCCCTCAGAGATAACGCCACATATCTACAACTATCTGATCTTTGACAAACCTGACAAAAACAAGCAATGGGGAAAGGATTCCCTATTTAATAAATGGTGCTGGGAAAACTGGCTAGCCATATGTAGAAAGCTGAAACTGGATCCCTTCCTTACACCTTATACAAAAATCAATTCAGATGGATTAGACTTCAACGTTAGACCTAAAACCATAAAAACCCTAGAAGAAAACCTAGGCATTACCATTCAGGACATAGGCATGGGCAAGGACTTCATGTCTAAAACACCAAAAGCAATGGCAACAAAAGCCAAAATTGACAAATGGGATCTCATTAAACTAAAGAGCTTCTGCACAGCAAAAGAAACTACCATCAGAGTGAACAGGCAACCTACAAAATGGGAGAAAATTTTTGCAACCTACTCATCTGACAAAGGGCTAATATCCAGAATCTACAATGAACTCCAACAAATTTACAAGAAAAAAACAAACAACCCCATCAAAAAGTGGGCGAAGGACATGAACAGACACTTCTCAGAAGAAGACATTTATGCAGCCAAAAAAACACAAGAAAAAATGCTCACCATCACTGGCCATCAGAGAAATGCAAATCCAAACCACAATGAGATACCATCTCACACCAGTTAGAATGGCAATCATTAAAAAGTCAGGAAACAACAGGTGCTAGAGAGAATGTGGAGAAATAGGAACACTTTTACACTGTTAGTGGGACTGTAAACTAGTTCAACCCTTGTGGAAGTCAGTGTGGAGATTCCTCAGGGATCTAGAACTAGAAATACCATTTGACCCAGCCATCCCATTACTGGGTATATACCCAAAGGACTATAAGTCATGCTGCTATAAAGACACATGCACACGTATGTTTATTGCGGCACTATTCACAATAGCAAAGACTTGGAACCAAGCCAAATGTCCAACAATGATAGACTGGATTAAGAAAATGTGGCACATATACACCATGGAATACTATGCAGCCATGAAAAATGATGAGTTCATGTCCTTTGTAGGGACATGGATGAAATTGGAAATCATCATTCTCAGTAAACTATCGCAAGAACAAAAAACCAAACACCGCATATTCTCACTTATAGGTGGGAATTGAACAATGAGAACACATGGACACAGGAAGGGGAACATCACACTCTGGGGACTGTTGTGGGGTGGGGGGAGGGGGGAGGGATAGCATTGGGAGATATACCTAATGCTAGATGACGAGTGAGTGGGTGCAGCACACCAGCATGGCACATGTATACATATGTAACTAACCTGCACATTGCGCACATGTACCCTAAAACCTAAAGTATAATAATAAAAAAAAAAGAATAACAAAGAGAAAATTTATAAAATGAAAGATGGTTTAAAGAAATTTCTTTTTTTTTTTTTTTTTTTTTTTTTTTTTTTTTTTTTTTTTTTTTTTTCTTTTATTATTATTATTATTATACTTTAGGTTTTATGGTACATGTGCACAATGTGCAGGTAAGTTACATATGTATACATGTGCCATGCTGGTGCGCTGCACCCACCAACTCGTCATCTAGCATTAGGTATATCTCCCAGTGCTATCCCTCCCCCCTCCCCCCACCCCACAACAGTCCCCAGAGTGTGATGTTCCCCTTCCTGTGTCCATGTGTTCTCATTGTTTAATTCCCACCTATGAGTGAGAATATGCGGTGTTTGGTTTTTTGTTCTTGCGATAGTTTACTGAGAATGATGATTTCCAATTTCATCCATGTCCCTACAAAGGACGTGAACTCATCATTTTTTATGGCTGCATAGTATTCCATGGTGTATATATGCCACATTTTCTTAATCCAGTCTATCATTGTTGGACATTTGGGTTGGTTCCAAGTCTTTGCTATTGTGAATAATGCCGCAATAAACATACGTGTGCATGTGTCTTTATAGCAGCATGATTTATAGTCCTTTGGGTATATACCCAGTAATGGGATGGCTGGGTCGAATGGAATTTCTAGTTCTAGATCCCTGAGGAATCGCCACACTGACTTCCACAAGGGTTGAACTAGTTTACAGTCCCACCAACAGTGTAAAAGTGTTCCTATTTCTCCACATCCTCTCCAGCACCTGTTGTTTCCTGACTTTTTAATGATTGCCATTCTAACTGGTGTGAGATGGTATCTCATCGTGGTTTTGATTTGCATTTCTCTGATGGCCAGTGATGGTGAGCATTTTTTCATGTGTTTTTTGGCTGCATAAATGTCTTCTTTTGAGAAGTGTCTGTTCATGTCCTTCGCCCACTTTTTGATGGGGTTGTTTGTTTTTTTCTTGTAAATTTGTTGGAGTTCATTGTAGATTCTGGATATTAGCCCTTTGTCAGATGAGTAGGTTGCGAAAATTTTCTCCCATTTTGTAGGTTGCCTGTTCACTCTGATGGTAGTTTCTTTTGCTGTGCAGAAGCTCTTTAGTTTAATTAGATCCCATTTGTCAATTTTGGCTTTTGTTGCCATTGCTTTTGGTGTTTTAGACATGAAGTCCTTGCCCATGCCTATGTCCTGAATGGTAATGCCTAGGTTTTCTTCTAGGGTTTTTATGGTTTTAGGTCTAACATTTAAGTCTTTAATCCATCTTGAATTGATTTTTGTATAAGGTGTAAGGAAGGGATCCAGTTTCAGCTTTCTACATATGGCTAGCCAGTTTTCCCAGCACCATTTATTAAATAGGGAATCCTTTCCCCATTTCTTGTTTTTGTCAGGTTTGTCAAAGATCAGATACTTGTAGATATGTGGCATTATTTCTGACGGCTCTGTTCTGTTCCATTGATCTATATCTCTGTTTTGGTACCAGTACCATGCTGTTTTGGTTACTGTAGCCTTGTAGTATAGTTTGAAGTCAGGTAGTGTGATGCCTCCAGCTTTGTTCTTTTGGCTTAGGATTGACTTGGCGATGCGGGCTCTTTTTTGGTTCCATATGAACTTTAAAGTAGTTTTTTCCAATTCTGTGAAGAAAGTCATTGGTAGCTTGATGGGGATGGCATTGAATCTGTAAATTACCTTGGGAAGGATGGCCATTTTCATGATATTGATTCTTCCTACCCATGAGCATGGAATGTTCTTCCATTTGTTTGTATCCTCTTTTATTTCCCTGAGCAGTGGTTTGTAGTTCTCCTTGAAGAGGTCTTTCACATCCCTTGTAAGTTGGATTCCTAGGTATTTGATTCTCTTTGAAGCAATTGTGAATGGGAGTTCACTCATGATTTGGCTCTCTGTTTGTCTGTTATTGATGTATAAGAATGCTTGTGATTTTTGCACATTGATTTTGTATCCTGAGACTTTGCTGAAGTTGCTTATCAGCTTAAGGAGATTTTGGGCTGAGACAATGGGGTTTTCTAGATATACTATCATGTCATCTGCAAACAGGGACAATTTGACTTCCTCTTTTCCTAATTGAATACCCTTGATTTCCTTCTCCTGCCTAATTGCCCTGGCCAGAACTTCCAACACTATGTTGAATAGAAGTGGTGAGAGAGGGCATCCCTGTCTTGTGCCAGTTTTCAAAGGGAATGCTTCCAGTTTTTGCCCATTCAGTATGATATTGGCTGTGGGTTTGTCATAAATAGCTCTTATTATTTTGAGATACGTCCCATCAATTCCTAATTTATTGAGAGTTTTTAGCATGAAGGGTTGTTGAATTTTGTCAAAGGCCTTTTCTGCATCTATTGAGATAATCATGTGGTTTTTGTCTTTGGTTCTGTTTATATGCTGGATTACATTTATTGATTTGCGTATATTGAACCAGCCTTGCATCCCAGGGATGAAGCCCACTTGATCATGGTGGATAAGCTTTTTGATGTGCTGCTGGATTCTGTTTGCCAGTATTTTATTGAGGATTTTTGCATCAATGTTCATCAAGGATATTGGTCTAAAATTCTCTTTTTTTGTTGTGTCTCTGCCAGGCTTTGGTATCAGGATGATGCTGGCCTCATAAAATGAGTTAGGGAGGATTCCCTCTTTTTCTATTGATTGGAATAGTTTCAGAAGGAATGGTACCAGCTCCTCCTTGTACCTCTGGTAGAATTCGGCTGTGAATCCATCTGGTCCTGGACTTTTTTTGGTTGGTAAGCTATTGATTATTGCCACAATTTCAGCTCCTGTTATTGGTCTATTCAGAGATTCAACTTCTTCCTGGTTTAGTCTTGGGAGGGTGTATGTGTTGAGGAATTTATCCATTTCTTCTAGATTTTCTAGTTTATTTGCATAGAGCTGTTTGTAATATTCTCTGATGGTAGTTTGTATTTCTGTGGGATCGGTGGTGATATCCCCTTTATCATTTTTTATTGCATCTATTTGATTCTTCTCTCTTTTTTTCTTTATTAATCTTGCTAGCGGTCTATCAATTTTGTTGATCCTTTCAAAAAACCAGCTCCTGGATTCATTTATTTTTTGAAGGGTTTTTTGTGTCTCTATTTCCTTCAGTTCTGCTCTGATTTTAGTTATTTCTTGCCTTCTGCTAGCTTTTGAATGTGTTTGCTCTTGCTTTTCTAGTTCTTTTAATTGTGATGTTAGGGTGTCAATTTTGGATCTTTCCTGCTTTCTCTTGTGGGCATTTAGTGCTATAAATTTCCCTCTACACACTGCTTTGAATGCATCCCAGAGATTCTGGTATGTTGTGTCTTGGTTCTCGTTGGTTTCAAAGAACATCTTTATTTCTGCCTTCATTTCGTTATGTACCCAGTAGTCATTCAGGAGCAGGTTGTTCAGTTTCCACGTAGTTGAGCGGTTTTGAGTGAGATTCTTAATCCTGAGTTCTAGCTTGATTGCACTGTGATCTGAGAGACAGTTTGTTACAATTTCTGTTCTTTTACATTTATTGAGGAGAGCTTTACTTCCAAGTATATGGTCAATTTTGGAATAGGTGTGGTGTGGTGCTGAAAAAAATGTATATTCTGTTGATTTGGGGTGGAGAGTTCTGTAGATGTCTATTAGGTCCG
This sequence comes from Pongo pygmaeus, assembly GCF_028885625.2. Lineage (NCBI taxonomy): Eukaryota > Metazoa > Chordata > Mammalia > Primates > Hominidae > Pongo > Pongo pygmaeus. Next base: position 157,267,004 of record NC_072376.2, on the reverse strand, counting down.
CTTGGTGCAGAGCTGAGTTCAATTCCTGGGTATCCTTGTTGACTTTCTGTCTCGTTGATCTGTCTAATGTTGATAGTGGGGTGTTAAAGTCTCCCATTATTAATGTGTGGGAGTCTAAGTCTCTTTGTAGGTCACTCAGGACTTGCTTTATGAATCTGGGTGCTCCTGTATTGGGTGCATATATATTTAGGATAGTTAGCTCTTCTTGTTGAATTAATCCCTTTACCATTATGTAATGGCCTTCTTTGTCTCTTTTGATCTTTGTTGGTTTAAAGTCTGTTTTATCAGAGACTAGGATTGCAACCCCTGCCTTTTTTTGTTTTCCATTTGCTTGGTAGATCTTCCTCCATCCTTTTATTTTGAGCCTATGTGTGTCTCTGCATGTGAGATGGGTTTCCTGAATACAGCACACTGATGGGTCTTGAGTCTTTATCCAGTTTGCCAGTCTGTGTCTTTTAATTGGAGCATTTAGTCCATTTACATTTAAAGTTAATATTGTTATGTGTGAATTTGATCCTGTCATTATGATGTTAGCTGGATATTTTGCTCGTTAGTTGATGCAGTCTCTTCCTAGTCTCGATGTTCTTTACATTTCGGTATGATTTTGCAGTGGCTGGTACCGGTTGTGCCTTTCCATGTTTAGCGCTTCCTTCAGGAGCTCTTTTAGGGCAGGCCTGGTGGTGACAAAATCTCTCAGCATTTGCTTGTCTGTAAAGTATTTTATTTCTCCTTCACTTATGAAGCTTAGTTTGGCAGGATATGAAATTCTGGGTTGAAAATTCTTTTCTTTAAGAATGTTGAATATTGGCCCCCACTCTCTTCTGGCTTGTAGGGTTTCTGCCGAGAGATCCGCTGTTAGTCTGATGGGCTTCCCTTTGATGGTAACCCGACCTTTCTCTCTGGCTGCCCTTAACATTTTTTCCTTCATTTCAACTTTGGTGAATCTGACAATTATGTGTCTTGGAGTTGCTCTTCTCGAGGAGTATCTTTGTGGCGTTCTCTGTATTTCCTGAATCTGAATGTTGGCCTGCCTTGCTAGATTGGGGAAGTTCTCCTGGATAATATCCTGCAGAGTGTTTTCCAACTTGTTTCCATTCTCCCCGTCACTTTCAGGTACACCAATCAGACGTAGATTTGGTCTTTTCACATAGTCCCACATTTCTTGGAGGCTTTGCTCGTTTCTTTTTATTCTTTTTTCTCTAAACTTCCCTTCTCGCTTCATTTCATTCATTTCATCTTCCAGGGCTGATACCCTTTCTTCCATTTGATCGCATCGGCTCCTGAGGCTTCTGCATTCTTCACGTAGTTCTCGAGCCTTGGTTTTCAGCTCCATCAGCTCCTTTAAGCACTTCTCTGTATTGGTTATTCTAGTTATACATTCTTCTAAATTTTTTTCAAAGTTTTCAACTTCTTTGCCTTTGGTTTGAATATCCTCCCGTAGCTCGGAGTAATTTGATCGTCTGAAGCCTTCTTCTCTCAGCTCGTCAAAGTCATTCTCCGTCCAGCTTTGTTCCGTTGCTGGTGAGGAACTGCGTTCCTTTGGAGGAGGAGAGGTACTCTGGTTTTTAGAGTTTCCAGTTTTTCTGCTCTGTTTTTTCCCCATCTTTGTGGTTTTATCTACTTTTGGTCTTTGATGATGGTGATGTACAGATGGGATTTTGGTGTGGATGTCCTTTCTGTTAGTTTTCCTTCTAACAGACAGAACCCTCAGCTGCAGGTCTGTTGGAGTACCTGGCCGGCCGTGTGAGGTGTCAGTCTGCCCCTGCTGGGGGGTGCCTCCCAGTTAGGCTGCTCGGGGGTCAGGGGTCAGGGACCCACTTGAGGAGGCAGTCAGCCCGTTCTCAGATCTCCAGCTGCGTGCCGGGAGAACCACTGCTCTCCTCACAGCTGTCAGACAGGGACATTTAAGTCTGCAGAGGTTACTGCTGTCTTTTTGTTTGTCTGTGTCCTGCCCCCAGAGGTGGAGCCTACAGAGGCAGGCAGGCCTCCTTGAGCTGTGGTGGGCTCCACCCAGTTCAAGCTTCCAGGCTGCTTTGTTTACCTAAGCGAGCCTGGGCAATGGCGGGCGCCCCTCCCCCAGCCTCGCTGCTGACTTGCTGTTTGATCTCAGACTGCTGTGCTAGCAATCAGCGAGACTCCGTGGGCGTAGGACCCTCTGAGCCAGGTGCAGGCTATACTCTCCTGGGGCACCGTTTCCTAAGCCCGTCGGAAAAGCACAGTATTCGGGTGGGAGTGGCCCGATTTTCCAGGTGCCGTCTGTCACCCCTGGAAGGGGAACTCCCTGACCCCTTGCGCTTCCCGAGTGAGGCAATGCCTCGCCCCTGCTTCGGCTGGCGCACGGTGCGCTCACCCACTGACCTGCGCCCACTGTCTGGCACTCCCTAGTGAGATGAACACGGTACCTCAGATGGAAATGCAGAAATCACCCGTCTTCTGCGTCGCTTGCGCTGGGACGGTTTAAAGAAATTTCTAAGAATCCACTACAGAGAGAAAAAAAGTAATAATTAAAAAAGAGAGGTATGGACCTGGAAAAATGAATGCGTACATATATCCAATAGCAGTATCATAGCAGGCTGGGAAGAACCCCTATCACACCAAAGACGCTATGTCATAAGGAGAATACTTGCCAGCCTACACACCTTTGACTCCTTGCCAATACAGATCTACCTCAAATGGAGATAAGTAACAAAGAAAGGAAGCAGCACATATTCTAAACAAATATATTAAGAAAAATAGAAGAAATAACCTGGTTAAAAACAAGTGGCATATAAGAACACTTACCAGAAAAATGTTGCCAGTAATGATGGCAAAGTGGGAGCAGAATTAGGAGTAATATTTATTATTTAAACAGATATGAGGAATGGAAGATAGAACTTAGAGGTTCAATTCAAATAAAATGAACATAAATAGTTTAAAAAATTAGTGAAGAAACTTTGTAGATTTGGTTAAAAAAAAAAAAAAAAGCAAAAGAGATATAACATGCACACAATTGGTCACCTTGAAGAAAATAATTGCAAAGTTAATAGAAAAAGCTATTTAATAAGGTAGCTTAAGAAAATGATTCCAAAATAATAGGAAAACTTAAAATTCAGATTGAAAAGACACACTATATTTAAGTAACAATTATCACTGAACTTCAAAGTTAAATTAGAAATTTGCTGAATATCAAGGCAAAAAGTTATAGCCACCTTTAATGGGAAATTTGTTTCAGATTTCCCCATGGCAAGTTTTATTCCTAGAACCCAGTGTAGAATGCCTATAATGTGTACAAAGAAAGGAAAATGTGACTCAATAATTTCTATTCATTCACTGTTGTTCAAGTAAAAGAAAACATAAACGCAGTTTGAAGGCATTAGAAGCCAGTTAATATAGTTCCTATGAGCCTTCCTTGGAAAAGCTACTAGAGTGTAAGTTTAACTCAAGAGATGTATATTTATTATAATTAAAGCAAATATGTGGAATGTGCTTCTGGCACATGATTTAAATGTTATACATCTTGAAAATGTACAAAAGGAGAAGTAATAATAGGAGGGGAAGGGAGAAAGAAAGTGAAATGGTATAATTACACTGTTTTATAGTTGTGGATAAAACAGATTGTTTAAAATTGATTATTAAAGCATTAGAACTATAATTACTTTAAAGGTATAGGTAAAGAATAAGAAAAATCTAATGAATATATAAATAAGTACAAATACAAATATACAGACATAATATATTCAAGAGATGAAGGTGAGAGAAGAGAAAAGGGAACAAAGTAGAAATATAGTACTTTTATCATTGCTAAGCATTTGAAGTCACAGGTACTATGGAAATGGAGAATTATAGTTTTAGTTATGAAAGTAACAACTCGAAAGAAAATGCAAGCCTTCTGAATTGTCAAGAAACACATATGTACTACAGAACAAAGTGAAGATATAATAAAATATATTCAAAAGCAATACAAATATAAACATTATCTAACCTGTGATGGCAGAACTAAAGATAAAACACATCTGTAATATCAATAATGCTCATCTATCTATCTTTTAAAAAGACTCACAATGGATATCAAAGTAAGCCCAACAATATGCTCTTTATAAGACTAATGTCTAAAAACTGTTAAGATTTAAAGTAAAATGAATGACAAAGAACCAGACAAATACAAATTTTGGAAAAATTTATATATATATTAAATTTATATATATATTTCAAATTTATATATATTTTAAATAACATTTAAAAAGTTGATTTCAGTGAAAAATCATTATGATGAAAAAGAACATAAACCACAATGAAGATATAATGGTTGTGAATATACATAACAAATAACATGGCAATATTTTTAAAGCAAAAACTACAGAAAATATAAAAAGTAATAAGCAGAAGTAGCATATATTTGAAGTATGAAATTGATGTCTCACACTCCATTACAAAATAAACAAAAAAAGTACATGTATAGGATAATTAAATAACAAAATCAATAAAGTAGATCTAGTTGATATAGTCTTTTCAGCCACAATACTGAGTATGAACCTTTTCAAATGCCCACTAAATGATTAAAAGTAACCAAAGAGTAGGTCACAGAGTCAACCTGAATACATGATAAATCAAAAGTAGGTATGGTAGCGACAATATTCTCTTTCAATAGAACAAACTAAAAATATTGACAAAGGAAGAAATGCAAAGGCCTGGAAATTCTTAACTATGTTTTATAATTTTTTAAAATAAATTGTATATATTTAAGCTATACAATATGATGTTACAGGATACATATACAGTGAAATGTTTGCTATAGTGGAACAAATTAACATTCATCATCTCACATTTTCCCCCAGTTGCAAGAGTAGCCATAATCTACTCATTTAGCAAAGATCCTAAATTTAATACACTATTATTAACTATAGTCCTCATATTGTACATTGGATCTTTTCCTTTCTTTGTTTGGTTGATTTCATTTAGCATAATGTCCTCTAGATTCATTCATGTTGTGGCAAATGGCAGGGTCTCCTCCTTTTTTAAGGCTAAATAATATTCCATTTTATATATATCTGTAATAAATTGTGATATTACAATTTCTTTATCCATTTTTCCATTGATGGACACCTAAGTTATTTCACGTTTTCACTATAGTGAATAGTACTGTGTTGAACATAGAAGTACAGGTATCTTTATGAGGCTGTGGTTTAATTTCCTTTGGATATATAATCAGAAGACAGATTGCTGGATCTTATGGTATAAATATTCCTTAAGAAAAACCTGTCAGGTTAAAGAGGAAATCCAAGGGTAAAGATTGCAGATTATAAAATCTTAGAAAATAAAGATAATAAAAGAAAGCATTGCAAATTAAATCACATTGGATATAAGTAAAAGAGTGTCCAAAGTAAAATTGATAAACTTAAATATTTACATTAGTAAATGATTACTAATAAAAAACACCCAAATCAATATAGTAGAAAAAGAAACTTAAAATGCAATTAAATAGCACATAAAAAGAATGTTAAAGATAAGTAAAGATAAGAATAAATAAAGACACAAATAGAATAAAAATAAAAATAAGAAAGAAATTAATGGAGTAGAAAGCAGAAAAAGATGTAAGCATAAATAAATGAAGTGCTGATTCTTTGGGGGCAAAAAACATAAAGTAGATAAACCATTATTAACAAACTAATCAAGAAAAAGGAAGAGAAAATGCAAGAACACAAAATAAGACAATAATGAGAAATAATCACACAAATATATGAAGTAAAGAACTTGGCAAGGCGCAGTGGCTCACGCCTGTAACCCCAGCACTCTGGGAGGCCGAGGCGGGCGGATCACGAGGTCAGGAGATCAAGACCATCCTGGCTAACACGGTGAAACTCCATCTCTACTAAAAAATACAAAAAATTAGCCGGGCGTGGTGGCAGGTGACTGTAGTCTCAGCTACTCGGGAGGCTGAGGCAGGAGAATGGTTGAACTCAGGAGGCGGAGCTTGCAGTAAGCCGAGATCGTGCCACTGCTCTCCAGCCTGGGCGACAGAGTGAGACTCCGTCTCAAAAACAACAACAACAACAACAAAAAACTAGAAGTGACTTTGCTTGGCTCTATGCAAATAAATTTGCAAAACAAAATGAAATAACATTGATAAGAAAACATGAAAGACTGATAGAAAAATAACCAAACAAAAAAGACCAAAATAACTTATAATGATTGTTGAAAGAATTCTAAGTAAAATATTAGTAAACATTAGCCTTCAGAACATTAAAAAGATTAACAAATAAAAATAATTTCTTTTATGTTAAAAATGTAAGGGTAATTCAACATTTAAAATAAGTATTAAGAATCAAAAAGGGAAAAATCATATGATCATTTTCATAGATGGCCAAAATATTGTTGTTAATTCTTGATTAAATAAGAAAAAGCTGCTTCTTAAGTATGAAATATTTTGGAATTTAAAATAATAAGGAATATATAATTGGTCACATTATGGAGATTATTATTATATACAGCTATAGAGTAAATGAAAATATTATCTAAAGTAATGCAAACTGTTTCTTGTGGCTTGGAATTAATTGCTCTGTCATCAAACACTGAATTTTTATCGGTCTATATTTCAATCAAGCCAGGTAGAATTGGAAATTATGTATTCTGCACTTCCATGTTAAATGGCTCAAAAATATGGTTTTAGTCATGATGGAATTACTGGTGATGAAAAATCATTTGAAATGTCAGTATACCATTATTTCATGAAATGTGATCACAGAGTAAAGCAGAAATCCTAATATATGTCTTCAATTTTATATTTAATAATGGTTTTGTATTGAATTAAATTTATTCAAAATTACATTGTGAGTAAAATGTATAATTTTGTTTCAACATTACTTCTTTTCATTGTTTTGCTTTTAAAATTACCTTTTTAAAGAGGAGTTTTGGGCATTGGCAGAGACTTTCCATGTAGTCTCAAGAAACTACAGGTATAATTAAATTAATTTATGGTAACTGAACTTTTTCCTCTAAGTAGGAATCTTAGAAAAAAAATGCATTTCTTTTATGCTGTAAAAATCATTTTAATGGACTCATTTTTTGTTCTCATTCTTTTTGTTTATTGATAAATTCTCACCTTTAATGTGACTATATACAAAGCAAAAACAATGCAAGGATGGAAAAAATTCTTCCTAGTGGACTTTCAGTTCCATTCAAAAATAAAGTTCAATTGTAAACTTTATAAAATAAATTCATGTCTGAATCTATCCTCTTTTAATTTAGAGCTCAATATAACAAAACAGAAGTTATATGTGGCCCAATTTAGGTTTCTGTGTCTGGTTTACACTGACTGGGCAGTAAAAAGAGCACTAGAATTGATGTAAGAAGACTTGGAAAAGTAACTGTTAAGAGTCTTATTCTTCTTCCTGAAAAAGTTTGGGCAAGTATTTTAATCCTTATAAACCTAAATTCCGTTATCTGAAAAACAAGGATTAGATGAGTATGATGGTTAGTTTTTTATGTCAACTTGGCTAGGCTATGGCACCCAGTTATTCAATCAAACTTTAGTCTAGATTTTGCTGTGAAGGTGTTTTTTAGACGTGGTTATCATATACAATCAGTTGACTTTAAAGAAGATTATCAGTAATGTGGATGGGACTCATCTAATCAGTTCAAGGCCTTAAAAGCAAAAATTGAGGTTTCCTAGAGAAGAAGAAATTTCGTTTCAGGACTGCAGCATCAATTCTTGCCTGACTTACCAGCCTGCGAGCCTGCCAGCCTGCCAGCCTGCCCTGTGTATTTTGGAATTCCCAGCCCTCACAATTGCATCATTGTATAAGCTAATTCACATTAAAAGTTTCTTGAGGCTGGGCGTGGTGGCTCATGCCTGTAATTCCAGCACTTTGGGAGGGCCAGGTGGGCGGATCACCTGAGGTCAGTAGTTCGAGACCAGCCTGACCAACATGGAGAAACCCCATCTCTACTAAAAATACAAAATTAGCCAGGCGTGGTGGCACATGCTTGTAATCCCAGCTACTCGGGAGGCTGAGGCAGGAGAATCGCTTGAACCCAGGAGGCGGAGGTTGTGGTGAGCCAAGATTGTGCCATTGCACTCCAGACTGGGCAACAAGAACGAAACTCCATCTCAAAAAAAAAAAAAAAAAAAAGTCTCATCATACATACATACATACACACATCTCTCTCTATATATATATACCTATCTACATGCAAATGTGTCTTACATATAGGCCAGGATATTCATGAAAGACTGTTCTTGCTGTTTCTACTACTTGTAGTACTCTTCCCCAGGTGCCTACATCATACTCTTTTCCTTCAGGTCTTTCTTCTCAGTGAGACCTTCCCTGAACACTCTAGTTATAATTGTGGCCATTCAGCAGGCTTTTCTATCTTCCTTTTTTTTTTCTTTTTGTCTAGAACACTTATTACTCTCTGACAAACTATTTATTTCACTTACTATTTAAAAAATCTGTCTTATTCTAGTAGAATGAAAGCTCTATGACCCATTAAACAGTCCCTCTGAATGAGCTTCTCCAGTCTTTTCCATTTGAGTTTGTCCTTCAGAGTCCTCAGTGTAAATCTAAGACCTAACTCTGACTTACTTACATAAAACACTTAAATGCTCAGAACTGCCCACTAGAACTTTCTGTGCTGATGGGAATATTCCATAATCTGCACTCTCCATGGTAGGCCTAAACTTCACATGACTTTTTTTTTTTTTTGTGCAACGGCATCTCACTCTGTCCCCCAGGCTGGAGTGCAGTGGCACCATATCGGCTCACTGCAATCTCTGCCTCCCAGGTTCAACTGATTCTCCTGCCTCAGCCTCCTGAGTAGCTAGGACTACAGGTGCCCACTGCCACGCCCAGCTAATTTTTTGTATTTTTAGTAGAGACGTGGTTTCACCGTGTTGCCCAGGCTGGTCTCGAACTCCTGAGTTCAGGCAATTGCCTGCCTTAGCCTCCCAAAGTGCTAAGATTACAGGCGTGAGCCACAGCACCTGGCCCACATGACTACTGAGCACATAAGATGTGACTAGTGCACCTCAGGAACTAAAATTTTATCCTTTAAAATACTACTTAATTTAAATTGAACCAGCTATCTGTAGCTAGTGGTAGAGTGTGTTGGACAGCACAGACCTTTGTAATAAACTCCAGTTCCTGTATGTTGATTGCTTCCTGATTTCTTCAATGTAATTTCTCTTTGCCTACAATTCACACTTTATAAAACAGAAAAACTGCAATATGTGAAGTGTTCCAAACACATTCTATGAATTCTCAATTTGATATATTTGGTGATGTGGTCCTCACAATCTTCTGTGCTCCAAGCTCACCTCTCTGTTGCCTGGCTAACTCCTCATTATTAACAATTCAACTCAGGACTCATTCCCCCAGGGTCATCCCGGCTGGATCAGGTGCTCTTCCTGTCTTACAGTTGACAGCACATAGATCTGCAGTTGTACTTTTAGTATTGGACTGTATTCATCTGTTTATGTCTCTGTCTCCCCTTCCAGATGCTGGCCTCCTTGAAGTCAGGCTCTATTCCTGTCTATATTTTGAGTTCCTAGCTCAGTGCCTGGATCATTGTTAGTGCTCAATAAATAATTGTTGAATAAATGAAGGAAAGAAGAAAAGCACTGGACCAAGGACTGTGTTAGAATGCCTTGGCCTGAGTCACAGGCAATTTCTGTAACCTTGGCCTGAATCACAGCCAATTTCTATAACCCTTTTTGGTCTTTTTGCTCCTATTAATAACAAGAGCTAGGTAAGTATAAGACTCCTTGTCATAGGGTTGGCTTCAACTCCATTGTAAGTAATCTTCCTTATAGAGAAACAAAAAGAGGTGAGACCACAGTATTAAATAATATCCTATTGGATGCTGGAGATGCCTGGCCTGTGTTCTGTTTTTCTGAGTTCACATAGAAGCAAAAAAAACCAAAAAGGGTTGTAGAAATTGGCATATGAGTTAGGCCAAGGCATTCTCACATAGCACCTGGTCCAGTGCTTTTCTTCCTTCCTTTATTTATTCAACAAATATTTATTGAGCACTAACAGTGAGCCAGGCATTGAGCTAGGAATGCAAAATATAGAGGGGAATAGGGCCTGACTTTAAGAGGCAGGCATCTAGAAGGTGAGACAGAGACATAAACGGATGAATACTGTCCAATAGTAACCACAGCCACAGATCTATGTGCTGTCAATTACAAGACAGGAAGAGCACCTGATCCAGCTGGGATGGCCTCAGGCGAATAAGTCTTGAGTTGGATTGTTAATAATGAGGAGTTAGCCAGTCATAATATCATTAGCCACACAAAAGGCAGCTTTTGAAGCATGTTTACAATCATTTAATAATTTCCTCCCTCACTGTTTCTCACCATCCTTGAAGGTCTTTTCTGGGAAAGAAGAAATCTGAGTACTGACCACAGCAGAATCACTCTGCCAGATTTGCCTTTTCAGAGAGATTGTAGCTATCACCTATGATCCATCTGTGGCCATGGATAGTTCTGAGGGTGATATGACTCTAGGTGGAAGAAAAATATCTTTCTCCTGAATGAGTTATTTCTGATTCTTCAAATGACACAGAATAGCACAAATTTATAATATAAGAAATTTTGTGGCTAATTCTTGTTTCTTACTAGGTTAGGCCTTTATAGTGGATAGTCCTGATGTACCTAAAAAACACATCTATAGTGTATTCAAAGAGTTAAAAAGGGGCAAGGAAGGATCTAGGGAGAGGTGGGTAAGGGGAAAAGGCAATAAATCTCAGGCCCATGGGATTTGGACAACAAACTGCACTGGCAAATCTAACAACTGCCAGCTCTGGAATGTGTCAGCATAATATCATACTAACTGTTACCTAGTAGGTTGTCAGAATTCTAAGAAATGTGAAGATCAAAAATGTTACAACTGGGAGGTATTCCAAATGGTTTTCAATGTATATCTGCTGAAACAAGGAGGCTATTAAAATGCCCTTTAAAAAGTCCCATTAAAGTAACAATCCAATAAAAGGAGTGTATAATCTGAGAGCTTTGAGGCCAACAGCAAGTGACTGCCAACATAGCTTACTGACTTTATTGGAGGGTTTTTTTAATCTTTTGTTTTCCTCTTTGTGTGCTGAGCAGTGACTTTTAGTGTTGCTTCCCCAGTAAGCAATTTTATGTAACCATCTCTACCATCAAAAAAACTGTAACATGTATGTGTATCTGCATATAGAAATACAAAAGTATGACAAACGGAAATTTTTGCAGAAAATGGAGGTAATCTGGAGATAAGCAGGTTATAAGGAAAAGTAAAATCTTAATTCACTGACCCATTGGATATCAATATTATGCCCCAGAAAATAATCAATTTCAAGTTCTGACAGAAACATTGCATGCAGCCTCACTGAAAAGAAAACAAAAAAAACTACACGAGCTTTTGATTATCAAACTATTTAAATTGAATGGTATGATGTATGAATAGCTGAGAAAAAATTGGGGGTCTCTCGATTTTTAGAATATTAAAAAATATCTTATCCAAGTTTTGTCTGGTATCATTAACTAAGTTCTCTTTTGAATTCATTGTTTGAGTAGAAATTTGTTGTGTTACTTTAAATCTTGAATACCTTCTGAAGGAACTAAACTTGTATTTCCTATATACTTTTGCCATCTTGCCATGATGGGAAATACTATCAAGCACTTTTATTTCCACCTTTTTACTGCTATGTTATTCAGAAGTTTTATCTCCAATCTGACAGCCTACATGTTTGAAACAGGGAGCCCTTTCCCTGGTTTCTTCACCCATTGTTCTTTCATTATGAAAACATAACTTTGCTATACAATCATTCATTCATTTTGCACTCATTTATGTAATAAATTGATGACTTGCTATGTGCCAGACTCTGTTTTCAGCAATGGAGATCCAACAGGGAATAAGACAGAATTGAAAGTTTTCCTAGGTTTAAGCCTAAAATTGGCAATGGTTCCATGTTTTTCAGAAAAAGAATTCAAACTCTTTTGATTAAATAATGAGTATCCCCTATAGTTCTAATTTTACCTCTCACTTTTTTTCCAACATAAATTCCCCACTCTTTTACTTCCAGTCATATTTCATGCTTATTCTCATTTTTACATGTTTTCTAACTTTGTTTCCTCTGTGGAGATGCAAAAAATTCCTCCCATCTCCATTTGAATTCAATCCACTTTTTAAGGGCAAGCCCTCTCTCTCCCATGGTTTTTGCTGGACTAGGCCAGCCAGATTTAATCTCTCTCTCCTATTTAATATATCCATTTAGCTGAGTAAAATTCCTCTCAAGCCGAATAAATCCTATACCATAACTATTGATCACCTGATTTTCCTTCTCAGTAAATAGCACTGTCATCCATCTAGATGCTTCAGCTAAACCTAGGAAGTATCCTTAATTCTCTTCTTTGCATCAGCATGTCCTATCAACTTTGCCTCCAAAATATATCTCAAACTTAACCTCCATCTCATTCTCCATTCTTACTTGAGACAAGTTACCATTGTCTCCCCTGCTTAGGGTCAAAGTCTCTCCACCACTGCTTCTCCTTTCATTCTTACTTGGGGAATTGTGTACAGACAGTTCTGTGTCTTTGCAGCAGCTAAGATGATTTCTTTAAAAAATATTTCAGACCCTGTAACTTTTCTTGCTTAAAACCTTCCAATGTCTCTCCATGACACTTAGAAGAAAATCCTGGCCTAACTGGGCTTTCCTATCTCTCTCCTTTGTTGACCCAGTCACTTGATCCTTCCCTCTGCTCCTCAGTCACAGCAAGGTTGTTACTGCCTTGGTCACTTCTGCCTTACGGTCTTTGCACTAAGTCTACTCTCCATCAGAATGCTGCTTTTCCTCAGTCTTCCTATAAGCTGCCTCCTTGTTGCACAGCTGAAATGTCACCTCCATAGAGACAACTTTGCTTGCCCCAAACCTACCTCCCTTTTTAATAATCATCATAGAAACTCTTACCACGAGACATGTTCTTATTAATTTGTTTACTTTTATCCCTTATCATTTGTTTATTATCCCTTTATCCCCAACTAGAATAGAAACTCTATAAGAAAAGAGACTGATTTCTCATCAGCACTGAAGCAAGACCTGACTCATGACACTCTTGACAAATGAGCAAATGATTGAGTCTGTATTGCACACATCTGAATGATGAATAAATTGGTTTTCATCATTTTCTAATTGTGTGTCACATGTATTTTTACTCTTTCCTTAACAACATAAATTTAAGCTTTTCAATCCAAGAGACTGTGCTTTGATTTTGTGTTCACGTTGCCTGTAACAAAGTTTGATAATAAGTACTGTGTAAACACATCCTCAATCTCTATTTAAAAATAGTTTGTTTGGATTACCAAATGATCCAGTAATCCAGCTTCTAGGTATGAATCCAAAGGAAATGAAATCAGTGTTGAAGAGATATCTGCATTCCCATGTTCAATGCAGCCCTGTTCACAATAGCCAAGATATGGAAACAACCTGCATTCATCAATGACTGAATGAATAAAGATAATGTGATGTGTGTATGTATGCTTGTGTTCAGCCTTAAAAATAATGGAATTCTGCTGTTTGCAACAACATGAATGAGCATGGAGGGCAATATGCTAAGTGGAAGAAGTCAGACACAGAGAGACAAATACTGTATGATCTCATTTATAGGTGAAATCTTAAAAGGTCTAATTCATAGAAAAAGAGAATAGAATGGTTGTTACCAGGGGCTGGAAGATGGGTGAAAATGTTGGTCAGATGGTCCAAACTTTTAGCTATAAGATGGATAAGTTCTGGGGCTCTAATGTACAGTATGGTGACTAGAGCTAACAATATTGTATTGTTTACTTGACATCTGCTAAGAGAGTATATCTTAAGTGTCTTCACCACACATACACCAAAAAAAAAATAAATAAAAAATAAAAATAAAAAAACCAGGGTAACTATGTGTGGCGATGGACATGTCGACTAATTTGAAATATAAATATATATATATATAACACAATGTTACATATTTCAAATAATCACATTGTATACCTTGAATATATACAATTTTTATTTGTCAATTAAAACCTGATAAAAATTGTTTGATCAAATGTGACTAGAGGTTAGGTATTTGAGGAACCTATCACATGCCTCTTAACTATTTTGGTTGCCCTTGTTAGGATACATATTACTGGACTCTCACCTTCTCTCCAGGTTAGTGTGCATAGTCCAATAGAGAAACTGATAAGGAAATAACTATTCATCCTGCTTTTCTTTTCTTTTCAGGTAACGTGCACACTAATGACTTTAAGAATAAAATGTGTCATCTAGGAAGTTCGGAGTGATTTCATCTTACTGTTTTTGGAATAGGTTTGCCAAACTAACGCAGGAACAGAAAACCAAACACTGCATGTTCTGACTTATAAGTGGGAGCTGAACAACGAGAACACATGGACACAGGGAGGGGAGCAACACACATTGGGGCCTGTCAGGGGAAGGTGGGGGTGAGGAGAGCATTGGAAAAAATAGCTAATGCATGCCGGGCTTAACACCTAGGTGATGGGTTGATAGGTGCAGCAAACCACCAAGGCACACGTTTACCTATGTAACAAACCTGCACATCCTACACATGTACTCTGGAACTTAAAAAATTAAAAAATTAAAAAATTAAAAAAATTAAAAAACAGGTTTACCAGATTTTGCAAGTGAAAATTCAGAATACCCAATTAAAACTGAATTTCAGATAAACAATGAATAATTTTTATATAAGCATGCCCATACAATATTTGATGTTTTCTTATCCTAAAAAAAATTGTTATTTATCTAAAATTCAAATTTGGCCAGGCATCTTGTTTTTTGCAGTTTTAATAGACTTGCCAGATATTTGTTATATGTTAGCTATATGCTAGTGATAATTTAAACATCTTTGGAACTAGCATTTACTCTTTCAGGCCATTAGCGTGCTCCTGACAAACGATTGCCTTGTAGATCTGCAATATGTGATGTTAAAGAATAATTGTTGCTTCTAGCACTTCTAGACTAAAAACCAGGACTAACAGAATCTAATAAACAGTGTATGTGTGGCTGCTTTGACAGTATAAGCCATTATTGGGTACTCTTTCCCAGAATCACTACCCTTATAGTAACCTTTAGGCCTGGGGGCAAGGGTGATCTATCCACTCCAGTTTGGGACTTCAGCTTGTGGGCTTACTTACACTGAAGTCCGAAATCAAAGTAAATAACATTCCATGGTAATTTCTTTCAGATAACATTTGGTCCTTTTCTTTATTTTGTCACTTCAATTATGATACTTATACTTCAGTGGTGTTCATGTTGGTCATGTTTTTCTGAAACTGAAAATAAATCAAATTCAACGTCAGCATTTTTCACTCACATTAAAATGTTTGTGGAGGCCAAAGAAAAATCTGCTCCAGGAAGCACATATTTTGTAATATCCTTTGTTCAATAGAAAATCAGACTTAAGAAATACGCCAACCCTCTAAAATTCCCACTGAGAAATTGTGTGATTCATATAATGTTCCACGAGCTTTTCTGTCCTGACCGCTGCTGCCCACTGGCACTCCTGAATCTCACATGAGCTGTTAAAGTCAAATGCGCTCACTTATGAGATTTTGACAACTGGAGAAACTTCAGCAGCAAAATACATACTTTACCTCCATGTCCCACGGAAACATAGGGTTAGAACTTGAGGATTGAGAATTTCCTTCAAACAACCTCAAGCTTCCTGTTTATTGTCACAATGAAATAATGGGAGCCTCCAGAAAAGTATGGAGTTCAGTATGGACATCCCTTGTTAAAGCAAAAGCTGAGTATTTCAGATGTAGTCTGGGATTCTAGTTCTTTCCAATTTGGCTACTGTTGCAGTTCCTTTAGAAAAGATGTTATTGTGACCTGAGGTTGGTGAAAGTATCTTTGCATATTGATCAAACTTTTGAGATAGCTGTCACAATGGGAGTGACATGGGAGGCAAGAAGAGATAGATGATGGTATTTCTCCAGTTTCAGGTGAAATCATAGTTCTGTAATTCCATTTCATTAATGCTGTTTTCCATTTCATTAATGATGATTTTATTTTATTTTATTTGTTGATTTGGTTTGAGTATATCACAGTGTTTTAAGTATTTTAATATATGTGGCAAATATTTCCTTAGAAACATTTGGTTTCCTTCGAAACCTTTAAGCATTTGGTTTTAAAAGCCATTCTGTTTTCCTTATTGTCTGCCTCCATCCTCCACCCCATTATAATTTTGCAGACATATTTATATTTCTAATCATCTCTCCCATCTACACAGCCAATTAAGCCTCATTAAAGTCAGTCATTGATTCATAAAATATTCATTAAATACTTATCAGGTGCAAGGTACTCTGCCAATATGTTACTTCCAGAAACAAGGGTTCCAGCATAGCTGCAAAGAACTGCATTAGGTGTTATAGGAAATACAAAGATCAGCCATATTACCCCAACTCAGAAATGGGAGGGATTAATTCCATTATTCTTAAATCAAAAGTAAATCTTAATCTACTTTCTCTACCATGGTGGAAAAATCTCTGAAACAGATCTAAAATTTTTTCTACTTACAGTGTATCTTCACACTAGTCAACTATTTTGAACCTTAGTTTCCTCATCTATGAAATGGGAAGGGGGCACATCTAGAGTCCAGCTTGATTATTCCAAAAACCAAATAAGTTATATATTATAAGTAGTACTGAAGAGTGGCAGTTCAGGACAATGAATATAAGTCTGAGGATTGACTGGGAAAGTAATCATCAAACACTTTACAATACATCTGGTGCATTCATACGCTGTGTGTTTTAGTTTTCCATCGCTACATAACAAATTACCACAAACTTAGTGACATAAAACAAATATAAATCCGTTATCTCACAGTTTTCATGGGCCAAGAGTCTACACACAGGTCAACTGGGTCCTCTGCTCATGGCCTCATCAGGCTGAAATCAAGGGGTCAGCAAGGGTTGTGGTCTAATCTCAGGATTTTCTTCCAAGCTCATTCAAGTGATTGGGAGACCTCAGTGCCTTGCAGCTATAGGACTCATGTCCACATTTTCTTGCAGGGTGTCAGCCAGAGGTCACTCTCAGTTCCTTGTGGGCACCCATCATTCCTTGCAGATGGCCCTCTCCATAACATAGTAATTTGCTCCCACTATGGCCAGAAATAGAAACCTTTGTACTTTGAATCACTTCTTTTAGGAAGGATGCAGCCTGATATTGTTTGGATCTGTGTCCCCACCAAATCTCAGGTTGAATTATAATCCCCAGTGTTGGAAGTGGGACCTGGAGGAAGGTGCTTGGATCATGGGGATGGACTTCTCATTAATGGCTTAGCACCATCCCTTTGGTGCTGTTCTCATGATAGTGGGTGAGTTATTGAGTTATCGTGAGATCTGGTTGTTTAACAGCGTATAGCATCTCCCACCTCTCTCTCTTCCTCCTGCTCTGGCCACTTGAGGTACTGGCTCCCCCTTTGCCTTCCACCATGACTGTAAGTTTCCTGGGGGCTTCCTAGAAGCAGAAGCCACTATGCTTCTTGTACAACCTGCAGAACCATGAGCCAATTAAACCTCTATTCTTCATTAATTACCCATTCTCATAGCAATGCTAGAAGGGACTAATACACAACCCCTTTTCAGGGCTCACTTCAGTAGGTCACCTAATTAGGTCAATTAACTGAAGTTCAACTGATTTGGGGCCTTAGTTAACTCAGTGTAATCTTTTCACCTTTGCTATAGAAGGAAGCCTAATTATAGGAGTGAAATTCATCATATTCAAAGTCTTGTTCTCACTCAAGAGATGGGGTGTACACAGGGTGTATCTACCTGAGGTGGGAATTTCAAAATCGGGCTCATAACACTGCAAAATAATAGATGCTAGGTATGAAGAACCCCACAGAAAATGGAGAATTCTAAGATGAAAGATCGGGCTGCTTTTTAGCACCTGTGAATGAGTCTTAAATCAGCTGAAATACATAGAGAACAAATTTTCACTTGGATAAAGTGGAATAGATGGGAAAGATAAAGTCAGAGAACGAAATGAGTTCAGGAAGATATTCTAATCTCTTACAGTAATGAGCTTTATTATCAACTAGCCATTTAAAACAAAATCACTCAACCCATTACACACAAGAATAAAAATGGATCGACAGAGACTCGGACTTCTCCAATACAATCTCTCAAGCCTCTAGTTACTAACACTGTGTCTTTTATTTCTAGTACCATTTTAAATATTTTTCATAAGCAAGAAACTAAATTCGCTGCTTCAGACAACAGTGTCTACTTATAAACACTCTGAACAAATTTAAAGAATGTAAAACATACAGGTGTTTTTTGAGGAAAGGGTTGAGTTTGGGAAAGAAATATGCAAAGACACAGTTGGTTAGTGCCTGAGTCGGCCAACAAATGTTTCCACTTTGGCAAAATTGATTTGATAATTTATTCAGGAATCCTGACTAGTGAAGAAAGTGATGAACACGTATTTTCCTTCAGGTAAATCCAAATCTTCTCTATCTCTTTTTTGCCTACATCTCTCTGTGGTTTCTCTGCCTCTTTCATTTTTCTTTGGAGGTCAAGGTCAGGAAGGGAGAAAGAATGAGGCAGCAGTCTGAGACTTTACAATAAATAAGGAGATAAATGAGGCTACTCTTTTCCCCAGAGCACTGTACAAGAAACTAGTAGCTTCACAGAAAAACAGTAGCTGCCTTGCATCTTGGGTGGCTTTGCCTTGGTGATACATCACATTTATGATGGTACTTGTCGTAGTTCATTAACTTGCCTATCCCATTATATTTGGTCACAATGGGACGGTACTCAAAACAACATGCCTGAAATTGAAGACAGATGGCCAAGTAAGGTACTAAAGAGTTTGTTATAATCATTTACTATTTCCTTCTTTATTCTTTTTTTCTCTCCATTTGTTATGAGTTCCATGTAAGGACATTTACACATTTTTAAAAGTGACATTTCTTTGGTAAGTAAACAACAAAAGTCATGAGGCAGGCAAGGACGAGTTGATAGTCTGCTAATACCATCAGCTGGAAGCAATATTTGCCTTTGGCAATGCTATTTATCTCTACATTTGCACAGGTTTATGATTGCAGAAAGCTAAAACAAAAGGAATTTTACTTTTTTTGTTCTGTCTCTGCAAGAGGTTTGTGCAGCTAAAACATCTGACTCCTAAAATGGAGTTTCCTGAAATTATTCCTTACTCATAGTGTAATGGGGTAAGTCCACAAATCATGTCCATTTGAAGTAAAAGTATATGACACAATGTTCTGACTTTTAACAAATGGAATTCATACTAACTTTGATCTGACTGCCTGGGATTTATAAAGTATACCAGATCTATTTCTTTTTAGGCTTTGTATTAATCTCAATTCCTTAGAGTCCTGTGCAAAGGCAGAAATTAATCCTTGGTGAAGCTTCCTTTTTCTAAATACACATATATATACCTCCATATATTTCTCCCTAATGGGAAGACTTCCCAATATAGGCTTATTGACTATTTTTTAAAACTTATTATTTTTTATTGTGGTAAAATACACATAACATAAAATATACCATCTTAACCATTTTTAAGTTTGCAGTTCAGTGGTATACCTCCATATATTTTAAAGATTATTTTCAAAATTTTTAATCAGCACCAGAACTTCCAATATTAAAACAGTTCTTAGGAAACCATTCTAAGGACTTGCATGTAGATGAGTGTACCCAAGTTTGGCAAAACTATTCATATTATAATGTTAGAGAGACAAACTAATTTGGAAATATGAGTGGAAAGGGCAAAATAAATAATAGCCAGGAGGCATTTTATATGCCTGGTTCTAAGAACAAAGTCTGCCATTTCCTGCATGGTTTTTACTGAGTTTTGTTGAAGAGATTGTATGTATACAGGGAAGGCAATTTATTTAGGTATGTAGATATAAAATTATATACATTTTGTTTTCTAAATAAGAAAGTGATTTAAAATTTTAACAAGAACTTTATAATATTAATAGAATGAATGTAGATGTGAAAATGCCAGAGAGGAATAGCCACACAGAGTAAGGGTAAACAGCGAATTTTCTTTCTGTTTACATTTCAATTCCCAAAGATAATTGTTTAGTCAAGATGTTTAGCTTTGATTGTGGGTCATTAGGGGTCACTAATAAAAGACTCTGTTTAGATTTTACAAGTTTGTTTGAATCCGTATGCATTTTTTCCAGGAATCCAAACTACAATAATACTTGTACATTGACTCTAATGATTACGGCATGAAGTGTCATTGAAAATATTGGTCACATTTAGAATCTGTAGATACACAAATACAACTGACAAATTATTTAACATTGACAGCAGATATTTGCTGTATGCATTTGAAAAAAAAAAGAACTGGTGTATTTTTACATTTAGGCATTTTGTAAGTCCCTTCTTGTAAGGGAATGTACATGTGGTACATTGATCTACCAGGGTATATGATGTGGTTCAATGAATATAGGGTTTGCTGGTTTTTGTCAGCTTTTATTATTTTTTATTAAGCAAGTAATATATACTTATTTTTTAAAAAGTATGTAATATATATTAAATTTTTTAATCAACCATAATCTCATTACACTGAGATTCAGATTGTTAGTTAAAATTCTCATGTAAGATCTTCAGAGGGTGTTAAAGCTTTTCTTCAGGAAATCACATTTGTGTTCTTTAGCTTGTTTTTAATAAGAAATAAAATTTTTAAAAACATCTTAATTGTCCAGCCACATGAAATCCAGTAATGGTGTGTTCTGTTATGTGTAAATAATATGTATTTATATGTATATGATTTATTTAAATGGTATCGGACTTGCATGTATTGTTTTGAGCTTGCCATTTCAATTAACACTATATTATGAATTGCTCTTTATATTGACATATACAAATACACACTAACATTTAAGATGGACAGCATCTCATTAAATAGATGTATCAAAATATGTTTAACCAATTCTTCATCACTAGATATTGAGGATATTTCCTTTTTATTTTTTTCTGTTACCAACAAGTGAAAATGTAAAAATGTGACTCCCTGAAGAAAGCTTTGATAATTGTGATATGGGTGCTAACTTCCATGGACTGTAATCAGAGAATCTCACAAACAGCCTGGAGGAGAGGAAGAAAAGGAAAATAGCACCATTATGTGCCAAGCATTGCATTAGGCACTGTATAAACTATTTTTAATCCTCGGCACTATCATCATTTTATAGATGTATCAACCACAGTTCAATAGAGGTTAAGGAATTTTCCATTGTTGCCAAGATAATCATTGGCAGAACTACCTGAAAATGTTGTACTGAGATTCACAAAGTCATCATTTCTTTTGGTTGATGCATGCACCCATAGCTGAGCACCCACTTAACCAAGGTATTACCATATAGCTCACAGTTCCTACAATGGCTTTGAAAGTTTTTATATAAATTAAACTTTGAAGATTAGATGCTATTTTACGCTGGGCATGGTGTCTCACACCTGTAATCCCAGGACTTTGGGGGGCCATGGTGGGCGGATCATCTGAGGTCAAGGATTGGAGATCAGCCTGGCCAATATGGTGAAACCCCATCTCTACTAAAAATACAAAAATTAGCCAGGCGTGGTGGCACACGCCTGTGATCCCAGATCCTCTGGAGTCTGAGGCACAAGAATCACTTGAACTCAGTAGACATAAGTTGGAGTGAGTCGACATTGGGCCACTTCTCTCCAGCCTGGACAACACAGCAAGATTCCGTCTCAAAGAAAAAAAAGATTACAAGCTACTTTAAATAATATAGTATTTATATATGTGTATGTAATTATATAAAACATATAATTATGTAACAGTGTACAGAACACTTTAATAGTACTTTCAGTGGTTCCTCCTTTGTAAGGTCAGCATCCTTGTGCATGTAAGTAATCAATTCTTTTCTATTTTTCAAATTCATTTCATCCTAGCACCGATAAGTTTGTTTTAAGTTGGTGCACATTTGCCAGTCTTACTCTATTGTTAATAATATCTGCGTTTCACATAATTATTAAATCTGGAAATCTCCTTGGAGTTTCGGAAATAAAATTTCACGATAGAAAGCATAGTTCAGAAGCAGAGAGGTCATAGACGAATGCTGTGTTTGTGCCTGGAGAGGCAGACCTGATTCCTCGTTCTGATGTAGTCACAGATTAGCTGCAACTTCTAGGAAAGTTTAATTGATCTGTCTGTACCCATTTTCTGCCTGTGAAGTAAAAGAATCCACAGTATTGCTGTGGGCAAAGAAAAAGGGTCAAGATAGAGAAGTGATATCGAAAGAACTATTTTGTGATAGGCATTGCCCTAGGTGCTTTATATATTTTATATTTTTTCCAATACTTACAGTGTAGATAATGGATGTTGCTTGAATATAATGGAATCAGAAAGATGCTGTTAAATCGATGACTTAGTAAAGACAGAAAGTGAACAAGCACAATATCTTAATAGAAAAAGGGGTCAGGATCAGCTATCTAATGTTGAAAAGAATGGGAAGGACCAAAGGTCGAATTCTAGAGAGATTATTAGTTGACCTTGGTGCTGACTCAAAAACTTACTTGTTATAGTTCTCAGGACTACTTCAATTGTCTCCGATGGAAGGAGATGAAGGAATTACCACATGGGTTTAGATATGATGAACAGTAGGAGAATCTTGAGTGGCAGTTGGATAAGTATGTGGAATCCAATGATAACTTTGTGAAGATAAGGGAGACCTGTTCATGTGTAAATGTGGCTTGAAAGAGCCTGGGGAAAAGGGCAGGGATAAGAGATTAATAACAAAAGGCCATGTGTGGGATAATGGCTGAAAGAGCAGATAGAACTTAGTGATGACTTTGTGTAAAAAGTAAAAGCCAACATGCTTGAACAAAGCTAAGAAAGATTCTGAGGGGGATAGATAGATTAATCAAGAGTATAAGATGGGGAACGAGTTTGAGGCAAAGGTTATCAGTAACTGAGAAGAGATGGGGTCAAGACAGGGGAAAAGATTATGCACTTGGAGGGTAGGAGGAAGGAAAAGAGAATTAGAATTGTCATCAGGTTTGGGAGTGATGGGGAAAGACAGTTGGGCCTTTTTAGGAAATTGAAAGTGATGACAAATCTATATGATTTTTAGGTGAGTGAAAATGTCTGACAGCAGTTGTCAAAAGTAACTAGGGAGGATGGTATTTAGTTTCTGAAACACTGAGTTGAATGTTCAGAGTTTGGTTAGTAAGAGTACGAAGGGGATAGTCCTTTGAGGGTTTAGCTGTGGTAAGAGAATCAAGAGTGTGAAATACAAGCATGAGAAGTAGTCCCTGTTGGAGACTTCACTGACTATGCAGAAAAAGTTTTAGGGTAGAATAATTAATCTTATATATCTGTACTACATCATTTCATTCATTCATTTATTCATTCACCCACCTATTTAGCAAGTTTTTACTAGACTCCCATTGAGGTTCTGGACACTGTGCTGTATGCTAAAAGTACAAGATCAACAAGAAACAGTTTTTCTCCTTAAGAGACTTATGATTTAGCAGAAATATAAAGACGTATCATTCTGTATCTGATACATGTCTGTATCTTTATATGAGAAAACAATTTCACATATAATTATCAGTTTATAGAGAGCACAGTGGGGCCAAAGGAGAATGTGGTCCACCCTACTTCAGAGACAAGAGTATCAGCAAGGCTTCCTAGAGAAGCCTCGGCAGACAGAGATGATTGTTCGCAGAAAAGGGAAGAACTCACACAAAGTCATATATGGAGGCGCAAATAGCCCTGCCTTTTCAGGAACTTCTTAGCAGCTCAGAGTGAGAAAAACAGTTGCAACAGAGCAAAACATGCACCCAAGTCCCATTCACCTAAAACCACACACTGTCATTGCCATACTGTTACCACCTAAGACAGCTCCAGCAATACTGACTCATATGCCTAATCCATAGTCAGGTCTAACTTATACATGTAGAGAAAATACACACACCTGTGCACACACCATTTCTAAAAGGAAGAGGGTCACTGCTCAGTGAACAAGCCAGGTGACACAGAACAAGTCTTTCTTGAGTTCAGTCCTTTAACAAAGTACAGGCAATAGATTCAGTTATGTTACTTCTGAGAAAAGACTATCCCAAAAGAGGCAAAAAGTCTAGTTTTTCCAGCCGGATTTGAGGTCTTGCAACGTCTTATTCACTTTTCAATCCCAGTTATCTCAGAACCCTGCAAATAATGGGAGCTTAATAAACATCTGTTGAGTAAATGAATGAAGCAATAATTGTAGTACTGAAGTTTTGGAGGGAAGAGGGGAAAACCAGACTGCCACCTCCAGTAATAATAATAATGCTCATAATGACAGTAATAATATCATTAATAATAATGTTAATATCAAATAATGAGAAATGCAATTTAATGGGTGCTTACTCAACATTATCAGACACTGAGCACTGGTCAGTCATATATTATTTTATTTAATCCTCCCAAAGCATAATGACATAAGAAATATTATCCCCACTTTGCAAATGAAGACACAGGCTTAGACATATTCAGGAAATTACTCAGGATCACCTAAGCCATAAGCTGTGGAGCCATGCTTGAATTAAAAGTCCACCTGGCTCCACATGCTATGCTCTTAACTATCATACCATAATAGCTATGGTGGCATTGCAGAGTCAAAAGAGGACCTCACAGTTCATGATTCTTATCTAGCAGTATTCATGCTACCAGTGAGATGATAATATAGTCTCATTTGCACTTTTAGTAACAACTATTAAAGAAAACCTCCCCTCTATGCTGTTATTGCCTGTTTGACCTGCTAAATGCAGCGACCCTGCCTGTCTACAGATTAACCACTAATGCTTATTTGGCTGCAGTGACCTTAGACAATGAGTGCTTCCTCAATTCCACTTTACTCCTGACCCACCAACAAATGTCTTAAGTACATTCTATGGGTTATTGTTTCTGCTAGGGTTTCTGCCCATTTCCTAGCAAAAGGAGCACTGCATTTGAACAGATAAGCTGTTAACAGAGCTCACTAGTGAAAATTAAGCATGGTTCAAGAAGAAAGTAACCCCTAGCATTATGTCCAACAAAGAGAGGGTGTCGTAGTTCTCAAGAGCCTCTTGTTTTTCCACCTTCACTTATTATTCCCTTCTTCCCATCATCCCTTCCTATCACCCTTCTCTTTCCCTTCTTTTTTCCTTCCTTCCTTTCGTCCTTCCTTCCTTTCCTTCCTTCCTTCCTTCTTCCCTTCTCCTTTCTTCCTTCCTTCTTCCCTTCTCTTTCCTTCCTTCCTCCCTTCTCTTTCCTTCCTTCCTCCCTTCCTTCCTTCCTCCCTTCCTTCTTCCTTCCTTCCTCCCTTCCTCCTTTCCTTCCTCCCTTCCTTCCTCCCTTCTTCCTTCCCTTCCCTTCCTTCTCTCTCTTATTCTTTTCTTCCTTTTACTTACTTGATGAATAAAAATTAATAAAACAAATATTAATAAAATTAATATTAAAATTAATAAAACTAATATTAATTAAAATAATAAAATTAATAAAACTTTATTAATAAAAAATAAAGCTTTACTTCTCTCCTCTGCACAAATATCTTTTGAAAAAGTGATTGTGCAGACAAGAAGTGAAAGGCTGAGTCCCAGTGATCTGTTCCAGCCTTGTACTTGATTCGGACTTGCCATCTATAGCATCTGTTAGTTGGGCTCAGCTTACCCTGTTTCTCAAAATCTCTTGGGATAGGAAGCTCACTACTTTCTGTGACAGTCTAATCCAGCTCTCACTAACCATTAAAGGTAAGATGACTATGCAATTCATCATCAAAACTGGGATGCATTTGAGAGCAAAAGAATGGAAGTACTGAAACTCATTAAATTATGTAATTTTTGCAGTGTTTACTGACTCACAAATCAGTCTTAGTAAATTGGTGGACCCACAAAATAGTTATATTCAAAAACTATTTGGAAAAATATTAAAAAAAAAAAACAAAAACAAAGTCCCTGTAAATTAAAGCAACATTTAAAAAGGCCTCATTATAATCATTATCTGAACATTTAAAAATTACATATCTATATAATTCTTTGTACAAATTCCTGTATTAGTTTCTTAGCTGTATACCTAAAAATGTGTCACTGGCATTTTTCTGAAGAATGTGTTATTTTCAATATAGTTTTAATATTTTACATTTTTTCATAAAATGGCCTGCATTCTTCTCCAAAGCTTATTTTATGGTGAATACATTTTAAATTGTTGATAAAATAAATTGACCTTTATTTATGTATTAAGATATTTATCATTAAGAAATATACATATGCACACACCCACACAGGCTTGCATGCGTGCACGCATGGGCACGCACACACACACACGCTGAGGTGCTCAGTAAGCTTAAAGCAAATTCCACTAAAGAAAATTCTCAATTCTGTATTTTTCTGCATTAAAACTTATAAATATTTTCACAGGTGCTATGTTTTTGCTTCCATTTAGAGTATTTTTCTTCAATATATGCAAGTTCTATTCATAATTATTTTAAATATTCCACCTAATTTCAATGCTGTAAGCTTGTAGGCCTTCTCAATTTCATTCCATTCTAACTGAAAATATAAATTTATCCAACTAAAAGTAGGAACTTGATCAGATCAGTCTTCTCACAATTCAAGATTTTTCAAAGTGCAATTGTAAATCTTCAAAATAAAATCCTGCAGAGATTTTGAGCTCTCATGGTTCAATTTGTTCAGTTACCTTCTTACTTTTGTAGAAATAAATTTCAGTGTCTTTGGTTTGTGAATTTTGTTTTCAACTATTATAATTTTCTTGAATATTTTGAATTTTTTTTAAAAAATTATTTTTTAATTATTTGATTAAAGATTTTAATTAAGAAAATTGTGATCAAAATTTAGAAAGCTTACTTACAAAAAAAGTTCCCTGACATTAAGGATATTTAGGTAATTTTAAAAGTAGTACTTTAGTGTCTCAACAATTCTAATGCTAGATTGATGATGGGCAGCAAGGAAAAAAGTGCATGTTACCATATTAAACCAAATTTTTTATTCAACATAGGCTTAATCACAACATGTTTGTAGTATTACTACCCTATGAATATATAAAAGTATTTGTAAATTTTAGCAACTAGAGATTCTCCCTCTATTATAGAATATCCCAGTTTGTTTGGATGCAATTATGAATTATCCAGTTGCTGCTTCACAGGTTTCTTAATTTGCAAAGAATATTGTTTTTACTACAATAATCTCCTTCTCCAAAATGTATATTCATATTAACATTGCATTTACCATTTGTGAATTGGATACTTCTCATTGTAATTCATTTAACTTATTTTCTAGATGAAGCATCTAATATTTACAAATATAAAATTAACATCATTTTAATGTTTGTAAAGTTCTGTGAATGAAGTCAATACTTTTAGTAATGCATAAAAATAATCTTAGAATGAAGAGTAAATTAAATTAGTTTATAAAAACAGTCATTTAATTAAGTGAAAAGCCAGCCTTCAAAGAATGATTTACAAATGCACCTTCTGCCATTGTTGATGTTAAATTATCATCTTTTTTTATGAGTTCAGTATTTTTTTATTATTATACTTTAAGTTCTGAGATACATGTGCAGAACGTGCAGGTTTGTTACATAGGTATACACATGCCATGGTGGTTTGCTGCACCCATCAACCTGTTATCTACATTAGATGTTTCTCCTAATGTTATCTCTCCTAGCCACCAACCTCCCAACAAGCCCCTGTGTGTGATGTGCCCCTCCCTGTGTCCATGTGTTCTCATTGTTCAAGTCCCTCTTATGAATGAGAACATGAGGTGTTTGGTTTTCTGTTCCTGTGTTAGTTTGCTGAGAATGATGGTTTCCAGCTTCATCCATGTCCCTGCATAGGACATGAACTCATCCTTTTTTATGGCTGCATAGTATCCCATGGTGTATATGTGCCACATTTTGTTTATTCAGTCTATCATTGATGGGCATTTGGGTTGGTTCCAAGTCTTTACTATTATGAACAGTGCTGCAATAAACATACATGTGCATGTGTCTTTATAGTAGAATGATTTATAATCCTTTTGGTATATACCCAGTAATGGGATTGCTGGGTCAAATGGCATTTCTGGTTCTAGATCTTTGAGGAATCGCTGCACTGTCTTCCACAACGGGTGAACTAAATTACATTTCCAGCAACAGTGTAAAAGTGTTCCTATTTCTCCACATCCTCTCCAGCATCTATTGTTTCCTGACTTTTTTAATGATTGCCATTCTAACTGGCATGAGATGGTATCTCATTGTGGTTTTGATTTGCATTTCTCTAATGACCAGTGATGATGAGCTTTTTTTAATATGTTTGTTTGCCACATGTCTTCTTTTGAGCAGTCTCTGTTCATATCCTTTGCCTACTTTTTGATGGGGCTTTTTCTTGTAAATTTGTTTAAGTTGTTTGTAGATTCTGGATATTAGCCCTTTGTCAGATGGATAGATTGCAAAAATTTTCTCCCATTCTGTAGGTTGCCTGTTCACTCTGATGATAGTTTCTTTTGCTGTGCAGAAGCTCTTTAGTTTAATTAGGTCCCATTTGTCAACCTAATGCTAGCTATTTTAAGACAGTAATTGCAAAGCAAAAGCAAAAGCAAAAGCCATTATCATCTAAAAATAACTAGCATTAGATTAAATTATATGATAGTACTAAAACTCTTTGCTTTGGACCTACAAAATAGCAATTTGATATCGTTCAACTTAATTAGCCATTAAAGCTTTTCAGAATATTTGTGTATTCTGGTTTTCATATGGCCAGTGATGTCACTATGGCCCCTAAGTGGATGATAACTGTCAACAAATATTTTATGAAACAGAAATTCAGAACTGAAATATTCATTACATACACAGTTTTATTTTTTTCAATATATTGCTGCTATAAGGGCTTATTACAGAACAAAATATAATTAACAAACAGTAAATAACTAGATAGTTGATTAACATGGTACAAAGTTCTGACAAAACAATTGTAACAAGGACCTTCCAATTACTTGCTCTAGGTTCTTTGGCAGAACCGTTGGCCTTTATTTCCTGTACATGCTTATTTACACTTCATTTGTAATTTTACACACTTTCCTCTGGTCTTGCTAACTGGTGGCATGACAGCTTGGTGTACCTTGTAGGCCTTAGCATGGGTCATGGCATGCAGATTTGTATACCAAGCTGCTAATAGGAGTAGCAGCATTCACTGCTGTCTCTACCATTTGAGATTGTATCGAGTTAGCTACTGATATGGTTTGGATGTCTTGTCCGATCCAAATCTCATGTTGAAATGTAACCTCCAATGTTGGAGGTGGGCCTAGTGGGAAGTGTTTGGGTCATAGAGGCAGATCCCTCATGAATGGCTTGGTGCCCTCCCTGTGGTAATGAGTAAGTTCTTGTTCTGTGAGTTCATGTGAGGGCTCATTGTTTAAAAGAGTCTGAGGCCTAGCCACCTCTCTCTTTTTCTCTCTCTCGTTATGTGATCTGCCTGCTCCCACTTTGCCTTCCACCATGAGGGAAAGCTCCCTGAGGCTTCCCCAGAAGCTAAGCAGATGCTGGGGCCATGCCATGCCTCCTGTATAGCCTGCCAAACCATGAGCCAATTAATTTCCTTTTCTTTGTAAATTACCCAGTCTCTAGTATTCCTTTATAGCAGTGCAAACAGACTTAAACGCTACCCTCAGCTCTTTGGATTCCAAGGTACTTATTGTATCAGTGAACTCTCCATATGCTGTTCTATAAAGGGAAGTATTAATTATGTTACAACTAGAATGACAGGAAAAAGAGAGAGAGTCACCGTTGGTCACCTTTCAGATTTAACCACATGTTAAAAGTAGGAACTTTGTTCACCTGCATTTACCTCACAAATAGTAGTAAACCTATGGCGGAAGCTGGAAATACAAAGTAGAAGTAGGTCAAATCTACCCTTTCTTACTTTAATGCCACTAGTAATAACAATAATACTTTATGAAAGTGAGAAAGAGAGAGAGCAAGAGCGAGTGAGTGAGTGAGAGAAAGATGGAGAGGAGAGAGAGAGAGAGAAATCCAGGACAAATGCTAAACTAGAAAGGACACTGGCTTAACAGGTGTAAATCAAGAACCGCCCTATCAAACCAGAATATATGGTTCTCTAATTAGAATTATTCATTCATCCCCTCCACATACATTTCCTTAGCACCCATAAAGTGAAATGTACTTTGCTAAGAAATGAGAGTTTAAAGAAGAAAACAGTGTGATGAAAAAGTGCTCATGATTTTAGATTTGTTCGATTGAAATCTGTCTCCCTGTAGCTGAATTCCATCCTTGGACCAATGCCTTACCTTACCAATGCCTTGGACCCTATGCCTTACCTTACCAATGCCTTGGACCCTATGCCTTACCTTCTCATCTACCTTATAATAGCCCAACCATCCCTGGCAGCTTGCCCTCAGGTTCATCTATTCCAGGGGTTCTCAAACACTTATGTGCATAAACCTCATTTGGAAAACTTCTTTAAGAAGCACAACACCCCAGAACTGTCCCTTAAGATTCTGATTCTCGAATTCTCAGGTGAAGTCAAAAATCTGCATTTTAAAAAGCACCTCAACTTATCCTGACTCAGGTGATCAGCCCAGCACACTTTCAGAAATGCAACATAATTTTTCTTCAGTCTGTGTTTTCAGTCTTCCTGAAATATCATGTCCTCTGAGCTAGTGCTACTGGATGGTTGTTTCTAGATGCATTTTAATATGTCACCATCCTCTTTAGATGGTAGTAGCTGGATTAAATGAAATCCTTCAAAGCAGCAGCATCCAGAGAGACTACATTCTCTGGTTCAGGCACCGTATTTCCATCAGTGTAGCCTAATCTACTCTTCTTTTGATGCAGAAAATCACATTGTGGCCTAATATTATACCCGTCTATTAATAACCATGAAGCTATATCTTTTCAACCTTCTACTAAAATATTTGATTATTATTATCTAGGCAATGGAATGTTTCAGTGAATTTCACAGTGAGTTCTGCTTTGTTTATCAAAATTCCAAAATATAAAGGCAGTCTGATATGCTGTTTCTCCCTTATCCTTCTTTCCCTCCCTCCTTTTCCCTTTCCTTCCAACAGAGGTTATTCCTGGCAAAGTCTGTGCAAGGGAGTATGATACCACACGAGAAGCAAAACAGACCCAGATACAAATCATTTTACTGAAGTCTTGGAGCAGCCTTCGAAGAAAAACAAATTTCATACCAGCCAGAACCTGAGTGGAGGCCAAGAACTGCCAACATATTTGGAAGGCCAAACTCCTTCAGATATATAGTCCCTAACTACCTTCTAGAAAGACAATCACTTGAGAATGAAAGTGACTTGGAATTTTGTTATTTACAAACCCATCACTAAATTCAGTGTTTTGTGTTTTATTTCCATAGCAGACTTAACTTATCTTCATGAAAATAACCGTAAATAAGGCTAACAACACCAAACAAGGACAATTCAAAGCTGTTCAGATTTTCCTTACACTTAATATTGCCACAAACTCTTCACTTCCCATTCACAAAAATGCATAATGAGAATTTAAAACATGCAGTATATTTGAGTAAAGTATCAATCAAAACTGAATAGTCTGTGGGCTATCAGAATCAATACAACACTTTTCTTATATAGTCACGAATATGTGACTTTTTAGTTAAGCCAAAGTCAGCCCATTTCACTTATGCCTTAAATTTAAATGGAGAATATTGGCAAGTCCTGTGGGGAAAAGAAGCATAACAATAAATGAAGTCCTGGTTTTCTCATATATACAACTGTAAGAACAAGGAAAGGAAAATGACGTCCTGATGGTAGTAGAACCAGCAAAGCCAAAAGTATTCCCCTTGAGCATTAATATTTAAAAAAAAATCACAGTTACACTACTTTCCCTTTAACCCACATTGCTTCTGTGAAGAAAACTTTAAAAAGTCAAGAACAACATTGTTCAATGTTCAAAATTAACCTCAGGGTTTTTCCCTGGGGTTTTTGATAAGCAAAGTGATGTTTTTTGAGTCCTTTGGCAGCCCCCAAATTAGATGTGGGTAAGGAAAAGTGTTTTATTTTTATTTTAGGTAAGAAATGAATAGTCAAATAGTACTCTTGGTTATTTAAGTTCTTCTCTTAGTTTATTTTATTGGGAAATTTAAAATTTGGCACTCTGAAGATAATAGTTTCTAAAAACGAAAGATATCTTAGTATCAAAATGCTTGAAGAATGGACATGATAACTATAAAGAAGAATCTTCCAACTGACAAACCCTCCTACAATATTTTTGAAAAAATAGGTTGCCCGTTCTATTCAAATAGTTATACCTATTTGCTGTCTAGGACTTATTCAATCATAAGGTCCCTTTTAGCTGCTCAACACAGAAAAGATTTTATTGTTAAAGCAGCAAGACAGGAATTGTAGAAAACATCAGTTCAGCATTCTCATATAAAGGTGAGTTCCAGAAACTTGCTTAAAAGAACAGGGTAATTAGTCACAGAATAATGAGAATGCAAGAGACCTTTGCAAATATTTTAGGTAGACTCTATGCTCTTTTGATGCATAATGTCAAAAGTTTTTCATCTGAAAGAATCAGAAGATCATTAGTTTATTACCTGAGCTGGATTCTTCAGCATTAACATATGTGTATATGAAGCACTTGCCTAGCCAGTATACAGCACCGGGGAAGCAAGATACCAGTGAAACATTCTCCTTGGATATCCCAGAAAACCTCTTCTACATTCTGTTTCAATGATAAGCAAATACAGCCGTCAGCTAACCTCATTAGTCCTCTGAAATCACTGGAAACCTGCTGGCCTGTTTCTTAGTGTGCTTAATGAGACCAACTCTTCACTCAGTGAATGCCCCACGTCCAAAAGTTGAGCACCATCTGGGCCTGTTCTTTTTCTGTCACCAGACACATTCCAATAGGACCAAGTACTAATGAATCTATAGATATTCCCCTCCTTCCCTGCCACTGAGATCACTTTAGGCCCTTGCATTCTTTTACTGCACTATTGTAGTAAGAGGGGTTTTTGTTTGTTTTTTTTAACTGGGCTTCCCTTAACTCTAGGATTTCATTTATCCTCCAAAATATCTCCAGGTAAATCTTTCTAAAATATAAAGCTAATTCTCACTATTTACCTTCTCAGAATGCTTCAATAATTTCTCTATCATTTACAGAGTATGTTCAGCCAGCATGGCATGGCGTAGAAGTTCTCTGTGATTTGGCCTCAGCCAATTTTTCTAATCTCTCATCCTATTTTTTGCTGCCACCCCTCATTTCCTCTGCTCCATGTCCCATCTCATGCTAATGTTCACGCCAAGCCCTTTTCCTTCATTATCTTCATTTTATTCCTCAGGTAATGCTGCTCCCTATGCCTACCACACTCTCCCCTTCCCCAGCATTTTGTCCAAATAGCAAACATCCACTTGCCTCCCATATCAAGAGTGATCTTTCATATGAAGCCTTTTCTATGGTCTTTTCAACTGGATGCTACTGTATATTCTGTTATCCTGTCTACAACACTCTTATTAACTCACTCATTTACATATTCATCTTTCTTTCTCACAACAATTCTTGATTTTATTTCAGTGGCAAAATACATGATAGATGCATATCACATGTGAGACATTTCATGAGTACATCTAGAATTAGATCCAAGGACTGTAATGTTTGCTCCCTTATTTTTCTACTTAAAACCAGATATAAAAGTACAAGTAAAGAAGAGTAAGTTTCTAATACAGAGATCTTTAAAACAACATAATTTGTAAGTTTCAGTGCTTTACTAACAAAGGTGTCACTTACCCCACTAGTAATTTTATTAAAATCAATGTTTTGAGATGCTGCAAATAGGAACTCTGTCTTCTTCATCTTTGTTTCCTCAGTCTAGTATAGGGCCTACCAAATAGTAGGTAATGAATACACATTTGCTGAATGAATAAAGGAAGGACCACAGATTAGGTGTTTCAACATGAATATCTGGGATTTTCAACCTCTGGCAGGAGACATGGATTCCAAATAAGGCCCAGTATAAATTAATCCAGAATGACACAAACTATTCAAATAAAAATGATTTTTTATTTTACTTTCCTTAGAAATATACATTAAAATGAAAAATATATCAATTATTTAACCATTTATGTCCCTTATTTATGGATTGCCAACCACAAGGCACTGTATCAAAAATAAGTAAAATGTGTAAATCAAGCTGAAGATAAAGCTAAAAAGAACTGTTTCTATTTCCACTTAAGTCTCACTCTGTAGCCAGGCTAGAGTGCAGTGGTGCAATCTCAGCTCACTGTGACCTCTGCTTCCCAGGTTCAAGCGATTCTCCTGCCTCAGCCTCCTGAGTAGCTGGGACTACAGGTGTGCACCACCATACCCAGCTAATTTTTGTATTTTTAGTAGAGACCGGGTTTCACCATGTTGGCCAGGATGGTCTTGATTTCTTGACCTTGTGATCTGACTGCCTCGAATCATGCCCAGCCAAGTACTACTTCTTTAGGTTCACTGAAGTCTTCCTTTTTTAGTTCAATTCCGTCAGACACACACACACACACACACACACACACACACACACACACACACACACACACACCCCTAATCTAGCAGGGAAAAGTTGCAAGAAAAATTGAAGTTTTGAGAGAACTTTTACTTGCAAACAAGGAGAGGGTGAAGGGGAATTAAAACATATGCAACTTTGGGGAGATGATACTAGAGGCCAAAAAATAAAGAAGCAATCCAGTGAGCAAATTCCACTGTGTACTTTTATCAGTACAGCATTTGATGTGTCACAAATAAATGCAAAACTTAGTGCCTTAAAACAACAGCCATTGTTTTAATTTCAGGTCATCAATTTGGGCTGGACTCAGCTGACAATCTTCTCACCTAGACCAAGCTGCTAGAGCTTACTTGAGTGTCTGAGATCAGCTAAGAAATGGCTGTAAGTTAGGGCATCTTGGTTCTCATTTAAATGGTCTCTTACTATCCAGCAGGATAGCTCAGACTTGTTCTCATGGCATGGCAGGGTTCCAAAAGCAATAGTGAAAATAAGGTCTCTTGAGGCGTAGGCTTGAACTGACTCATCATTTCTGCTGCTTTCTATTGTCCAAAGAAAGTAATGAGGTCTGATTCAAGGGATGGATATACAGACTACTCCTCTTCAATGATGGACAAGTTGTAAGGTAACCTTCCTTGCAAAGGAATATATCTTCAGGAATGGAAATAATGTGTTGTCATTTTGCAATTTACCAGAAGCCTAATGTTGGATTTTGGTAGATTTGAGGAGAGCAGTTCCAACCTGAAGCTAACCAGAAGACATAGATTCCTGGCAGAAAGAGAGTTTGTTCTTTCACAAACCAACAGCTAGAATAATGTTCCTAGCTTAGAGTTGGAACATTGAAGAAAAAAATTGAAAAAGAAAAGAAAGCAGTTGATGTGACTTATTTCTTTGAAGAAAGGAAACTGGGAGCAAGCTTTATTTCTATATGTCTCTTACTGCTTTTTTGTTGCTTTGTTGCACTAGCTTTCACAACCTCCAGTACAACATTGAATAGAAGTACTGGCAGCAGATATCCTTTCTTATTCTTGATAATAAAAAGAAGCATTTAGTCTTTCACCGTTAAGTATAATATTGATTGTAGGTATTTTATAGATGCACCCTATTAGGTTAGAAGTTTCTTTCTATTGCTATTTTTTGAGAATGCTTTTATGAATGGGTATTACGTTATTTTTTTGTTTTGTTTTTTTAGAGACAGAGTCTTGCTCTGTCGCCCAGGCTGGAGTGCAGTGGCGAGATCTCGGCTCACTGCAAGCTCCGCCTCCTGGGTTCACCCGCCATTCTTCTGCCTCAGCCTCCTGAGTACCTGGGACTACAGGTGCCCGCCACCGCGCCTGGCTGATTTTTTTGTATTTTTAGTAGAGACGTGGTTTCACCATGTTAGCCAGGATGGTCCCGATCTCCTGACCTCGTGATTCGCCCGCCTCGGCCTCCCAAAGTGCTGGGATTACAGGCATGAGCCACCCCGCCCGGCTGGGTATTATGTTTTTTCAATGTTTGTTCTACATTAAGAGTTTCCCCTTCAAACTCCCAATGAGGTGAATGGCATTGGTTGATTATAAACTCATCCAACCTTGCATTTCTGAAATAAACCGCTCTCTGATGTAATGTATTGTCTTTTTACATATTGAATTTGATTTGCTGATATTTTCTTCAGTGTTTCTGCATCTAATCTCATGAGGGACATTAGTCTGAAGTTTTCTTGTAATGTATTTGGTTTTGGTGCCAATTTTAATAAAAATGAGTTGAGAAATGTACATTCCTCCTCTACTTTATAGGATAATTTGTAAAATATTGGCATTACTTCTTCATTAAATATTTAATATAACTCACCAGTGAAGCCACCTGAACCTTTAATTCTCTTTGAGGGGAGATTTTTAATTATAGTCTAAATAGCTAGAGGCTTTTTATTTCTTCTTCAGTCAGTTTTATAATTTGTCTATTTCAAGAAATATGGTTATTTTTTAATTTAAGCTTAAAAATTATTTGGCATATACTTGTTTTAATAATTCTTTGTTGCAATTTCAATTTCTATGGGTTCTGCAATAATATACCCTTTATATTCTTAATATTGGTAATTTGTGTCTTCTCTGTCTCTCTGTTTCATTAATATAACTAGAAGCTTATTAATTTTATTAAGCTTTCCAGAGAACCAGATTTTGGTTTCGTTAATTTTTTTCTATTTTATTTTATTGTCTATTTTATTGATTTCCACTATTATTTCCTTCCTTCTCCTGAGTTAATTTGTACTAATTTTTCTAATTTCTTAAGGTGGAAGTTATAAGGACCATTAATCTTAAGTATTTATTATTTCCTAATATAAACATTTAAATTATAAATTTTTCTCTACACATTGTTTTAGCTTGAATCTTCAAATTTTAATGTGCTGTGATTTCATCTTAATTTGGTTCAAAATATTTTCTAACATCTTTTGGGATTTCTTCTTTAACCCATGAGTTATTTGGAATTGTAGTGTTTATCTTCAAATATCTGGGAATTTAAAAATATGTTTTATTATTGTTTTCTACTTTAATTTTATTGTTGTTAATGAACATATTCTATATGCTGAGAATCCTTTTAAATTCATTGAAACTTGTATCACCTAACATGGTTTCTAAGTGTTCTATGGGCCACTGAAAATTGGGTGTGTATTCTGCTGATGTTGGAAGGAATGGTCTATAAGTGATAATTAGGTCAAATTGGTTGACAGTGTTATACATGCCTACTAAGTTTTTTTCTGATTTTAGGTCTGCTTATACTATGAATTATTCAGAGAGGACTTTTTACTTTTTCATGTATTTTGTACCTACATGCAATGTAGGTTCAAAAATACCCTTATTATATCCCTTGTAATATTTCTTGTTCTAAAATTTATTTTGCAAGATATTAAAATAGCCACTCCAACTGTCTTTAGATTATTGTTAGCATGGTAAATATTTTTCACTCATTTTACTATGTTTATTCGTAGTGTGCTTTTTCTAGACAGAATGCAGGTATGCCTTGCTTTAAAAAAATTCAGTCTGATAATCTCTGCCTTTCATTTGGAGTGTTTAGACCATTTGCATTTAATGTAATTATTAATAGGGTTTAACTTAAATCTATAATCTTGCTATTTCTCTTTTATTCATGCAGCTATTCTTTATTTCTTTCTCATTTTCTGCCTTCTATTTGGGAATTATACACTTTTTAGTAATTACATCATTTTTACTCTTGGCTTCTAAGCTGGGTTTTTTTTTTTTTTTTGGTTTAATTTCTAAGTACTTGTTTTGGTGTTTAGAATATGCATTTTTAATTTCTCACATTTTACCTTCCAATAATATTATATCACTTACCATATATGTAAGGTAACCGCTTATATGTAAGGTAAAATCCTTGAACAGTATATTTCCATTTCCTCTCATGAGCTTTGTTTTATGTTAGTCATACATTTTATTTTCCATGTTATAAACACAATAAATACTGCCATTACTTTTGTATTTGACATCAATTATAAACTAAAGAAATTTAGGAAAGATTCAAAATTCTTTAACATTTGATCACTCATTTATCATTTCTGTCTGTTTTCATTATTTGGTGTAGACCCAAATTTCCACCAGTTATCATTTTCCTTTTACCTGAAAAACTGCCTTCAACATTACTTATAGGGTAGGTCTGCTGGCAACAAAGTTTTATAGCTTTTGTTTGCCTAATTTTGCTTGCATTTTAGATTACTTGAAGAATGACAGGCTGGTTGGTTTTTTTCGTTCTTAAGCACTTTAAAGATCTTCTGGATTGCATAATTCAGATGTCTGTTGCTCCTTTTTAGGTGATGTAGTTGTTTTCTTATTATTGCTTTTCTGTTTATCACTTGCTTCAAGTGATTTGATATGATGTGAGTAGATATAGCTTTATTTTTTGTAAGTGTATATCTTCTGTATGGTTTAGTGAGCTTTTTAGAACAGTGAGTTTATGGTTTTTTAAAATTGTACTTAGAAATTCCTCAGCCACTATTCAAATAAATTTTCTCTTTTTCTCCTTTGCTCCACTTTCCAAGGTTACCATTACATGGATGTTGAACTACCTGACATTGTCTCACAGGTTACTGAGGCTCTGTTAATTTCACTTCAGTGTTTTAGTTTTTGCTTTAGTTTAAGTAGCTTATATTGCTATGTGTTCAAGTTCACTGATTTTCTTCTAAATGTCTAATCTGCTATTAGTTCACTGCATTTACATTTTTATTTCAGATATTCTATTTTAAAGGTCTTTACTAACTCCCTTATCTCTATTATTTCTGAATCTGTTTATTATGACTGATTGTTCTGCTGAATGTGGGTCATATTTTTTATTTTTTTATCCCTCACATGTTTAGAAGCTTTTTATTGTATTCTAAACATTTTCAATGTTGTATTGATAAGAATATGGATTTGTGGTCTTCTTTTAAAGAGGGTTGGATTTTGTTTTAGCAGTCATTTTATTTAGTTGCAGGCCATCTTAATCTTTTCAAGTAATGTTTTTAAGCTTATTTAGGGATAATCTAAACTAGTTTAGGTTTCTTACATAAGCATGCTATTTATGGGATGTCTTCTGAATTTCTCATCTGTTAAAAAAAAGACTCTTCACTATTGCTATTTGTACATGAATGTCTTCTGGTCTGGGAACTATTCACCTTACTTTCATTTGGAGTGTTTAGACCATTTACATTTAATGTAATTATTGAATGTAAGTCTTTGCTCAAACTGACTGAGTTGTACACTCTGTATGTATGGCTTACTATTCAGCCAAAGCCTTCAAGGGGCCCCTAAGAAGAGTTCGTGATCCCTTCCATGGATTTCTCCCTCCTTTGCAATATTCTCCATCTCAAATTCCAGTTGCCTCAGGCTCCTTAAACTCCCATCTTTGTCTCTTCAAATCAGTGATACACCCATGCTCTGCTTGAGATCTCTCTCTTTACAACATGATAAAAAGTGTCTTTACGAAGGGAGCCAGGAGAAGCATAAGGCATGCCTTATCTGTTTTCTTTGTCTCAGGGTTACAGTACTATATCTGCTATATCTCCTGTTGTCTCAATGTCTGTGAACTATTATTTTTTATATTTATTCCAGTTTCCTAGCTGTATATGGCAGGGAGATAACTCCAGGCCTAATTACACTAACATAATCAGGGATTTATTTTAATAAGATTTTCAGTGAAACCTTTTAGGAATTTGGCAAATTTTTTCTTTGCATGTAGTAAAAACTATACAGAAAATTACAAATTAAAATATATTTCTGATACAATAATGCTCACAGTGAAATGATCCATATAGAGTTGACATACCATTTTAGAAAAGTTGACAATCTCTGAAATTGTGTATAGAATTCTTCTATTCTGTTTTTGGACTTTCTTTGAATCTGTTACTTTGATGGTTGTGACATAATCCTATTGCTCTTGAGAAGATTATTTATTAGTGTACTAAATTACTCTACTAGATATGATAATCCTTTTGTAATATGGTTTTTTC
This sequence comes from Pongo pygmaeus, assembly GCF_028885625.2. NCBI lineage: Eukaryota > Metazoa > Chordata > Mammalia > Primates > Hominidae > Pongo > Pongo pygmaeus. The sequence continues at coordinate 157,227,021 of NC_072376.2, read as the reverse complement.
CCTTCCCCAATTATGTCTATTCTGTCAAATTTAAATGTTCTCCTGTTATCATTTCTTATAACTATTTAACATTCTTGCCTCCAATCTTTACGCCTCTTCTTTGACTTATGTGGCGTGACACTCTCCTGATGTTGCCTTTTGATCATTTCTCAGTATTTTTTGTGACCCTATTATCTTTTCAAACTTCAAATTTTTTACCTAGAGCTCAGTCCTAGGTGTTCTTTTCTCCTGTATCTATGTTTGTTCCATAGGTGATCTCAGCCATTGCCATGCAAATGAATACCATTTATAAGCCTATGGTTCCCAAAGAAATATCCTAAGACCTCTCTTCTGAGCTTCAAATCCTTATATATAATTATTTTGGAAATCACCACTTGAATTGCTACATTTAAAAATAAATATGCCCCAAATTTCACCACTGTTATTACTCTACAATTCTGTTCTTCATCCAGTTGTTTCAACCCTACTTCCCAAGCCACAAACATAGGAATTATCCTTCACACTGCCTCTTTCTTCTCATTTTCCTCAGCCATAAGCCAGTTCTGCTGATTTTACCTCCAAACCCTGTCTAGATTTTGTGTACTCCTCTCCATCCCTACTTCTATCCCTCTTCCTGTCTTATCTCACTTTCAACCCACCCAACACCTTTAACCTGTTCTCCAATCACTGATCATAGTTACCTATTTTTTAAAATATAAATTCAAGTAAAATGTACATATATTTTTAAAATACAAAATATAGACATAAATTATTACCTCACTTAAAAACCTTTAATAATTGCACTGAAGCTATAAAGTAACATTCATAACATAGTTTTTGCACTAAATTTTAACCACTTAGGACTATTTTCAATTCAGAAATTTTGCAAATGCTTTGCACTTTTCTTAATTTTGGTAATTTATATTTATCCTCCATGTTTCAGATTAAGTGAGACTTCCTGAGATACCATTTGTATTAGTTAGGGTTCTCCAGAGAAACAGAACCAAGAGGCTGTGTATGTCTATCTATATCTACAGCTAATCTATAGCTATAGGCTGTGATTCAAATGATGGTGTCCCCTTCAAAATTCATGTTCAAACTTAATCTCCAATGCAACGGTATTAAAAGGTAGGGCCTTTTGGATGTAGACCATAAGGGCTCTGCCCTCATGGATGGGATTCATGCCTTATAAAAGGGCTAGAGGGGACTAGGTAGGTCATTTTTGGCCTTCTACCTTCCACCATGTGATGTCACAGCATTTGTCTCCTTTGAAAAATGCAGCATTCAAGGTGCCATTTTGGAAGCAGAGACCAGGCCCTGCCAGTGCCTTGACATTGGACTTCCAGCCTCTAAAACTGTGAGAAGTAAACTTTTATTATTTACAAATCACCCAGTGTCAGCTATTTTGTTATAGCAGCATGAATGTACTAAGCCGTTACACACAAACACACATTTTAGGGAATTGGCTTGTGCAATTATGGAAGCTGACAAATCTCAAGATCTGCAGTCAACAAGCTGGAAACCCAGGAGAGTCAATAGTGTCATTCCAATCAGAATGTTCTTAAGGTTGAGAAGACCTAGGAAAAGATGATATTTTCAGTTTGTGTCCAAAAGTTGGGGGGTGGGGAGGTGGGAACACAAGGTCTCAGCTTGAAGGCAGATGAGCAGTAGGAGTTTCCCCTTACTTAGACTTTTGGCATTCAGTTGATTGGATGATGCCCACCCCCATTAGGGAGGGCAATCAGCTTTATCTATTCAGCTATTCAAATGTTAATCTCATCCACAAGCACCCTCACAGATACACCAATGTTTGACCAGATATAGTCATGTACCACATACCTACATTTTGGTTAATGGTGGACTGCATATATGATGGCAGTGGTCCCATAAGATTATAATGAAGCTGAAAAATTCCTATTGCCTAGTGACATTGTAGCTGCCATAACGTCATAGCCCAACCTATTATTTTTTCTATGTTTAGATGTTTTAGATACAGAAATTATTACCATTATGCTACAAATGCCTACAGTATTCAGTACAGTAACATACTGTACAGGTTTGTAGCCTGGGACCAGTAGTCTGTACAATGTAGCCTAGGTGTGTAGTAGGTTATATCATATAGATTTGTGTATGTATGCTCTATGATTATTGAACAGGAATGAAATTACCTAATGATGCATTTCTTAGAACATATTCCTGTCATTAAGTGACACACGACTATATCTGGGCACCCTGTGGCCCAGTCAAGTTGACACATAAAATTAACCATCACACTATATATGACCACATATCTAAATAAGTCCTACTGTGTTGATAAGGTTTTGCTGTTTCCCTACCCAAATCTCATCTTGATTTGTAGTTCCCATAATCTCCATGTGTCATGGAAGAAATCTGGTGGGAGGTAATTGAATCATGGGGGCAGTTTCCCCCATGCTATTCTCATGATAGTGAGTAAGTTCTCATGGGATCTGATGGTTTTATAAGGGACGTTCCCCTTCATTTGGTTGTCATTCTTCTTCCTGCCACCATGGGAAAAAGGAGATGTTTACATCCCCTTCTCCCACAATTGTAAGTTTCCTGAGGCCTCCCAAGCCATGCTGAACTGTGAGTCAATTAAACCTCTTTCCTTTATAAATTACCTAGTTTCAGGTATGTCCTCATAGCAGCATGAGGATGGACTAATATAGTAAATTTCTACCACAGAGAAGGGGTGCTGCTGTAAAGATACCCTAATATGTGGAAGTGACTTTGGAATTGGGTAACAGGCAGAGGTTTGAATAGTTAGGGGGGCCCAAAAGACAGAAAGATGTGGGAAAGTTTGGAAATTCCTAGAGACTTGTTGAATGGCTTTGACAAAAAATGCTGATAGTGATATGGATAATGAAGTTCAGGCTGAGGTGGTCACAGATGGAGATGAGGAACTTGTTGGGAACTGGAATAAAGGTGATTCTTGCTATGCTTTATTAAAGAGACTGATGGCATTTTGCCCCTGCCCTAGAGATCTGTGGAACTTTGAGTTTGAGAGACATGATTTAGAGTATCTGACAGAAGAAATTTCTAAGTGGCAAAGTGTTCAAGAGGAAGCAGAGCACAAAAGTTTGGAAAATTTGCAGCCTGATGATGCTATAGAAAAGAAAAACCCATTTTCTGGGAAAGAATTCAAGCCAGCTGCAGAAATTTGCATAAGTAACAAGGTGTCAAATGCTAATTGCCAAGACAATGAGGAAAATGCTTTCAGGGCATGTCAGAAACCTTTGCAGCAGCCCCTCCCATCACAGTCCGGAGGCCTAGAGGGGATAAATGGTTTCATGGGCCAGGCCCAGGGTCCCTCTGCTATGTGCAGCCTTGGGACTTGGTGTCCTATGTTCTAGTAGTTCCAGCCATGACTAAAAGGGGCCAACATACAGCTCAGGCTGTTGCTTTAGAGGGTGCAAGCCCTAAACCTTGGCCTTGGCAGCTTCCATGTGGTGTTGGACTTGTGAGTACATAGAAGACAAGAATTGAGGTTTGGGAATCTCTGCCTAGATTTCAGAGGATGTATGGAAATGCCTGGATGTCCAGGCAGAAGTCTGCTGATGGGGCAGAGCCCTCATGGAGAACCTCTGCTAAGGAAGTGTGGAAGGGAAATGTGGGATTGGAGCCCCCAAACAGAGTCCCCACTGGGGCACTGCCTAGTGGAGCTGTGAGAAGAAGGCCACCATCCTCCAGACCCCAGAATGGTAGATCCACTGACAGCTTGCATCATGAACCTGGAAAAGCTGCAGACACTCAATGCCACTCAATGCTAGCCCATAAAAGCAGCTGGGTGGGGGCTGTATCCTGGAAAGCCACAGGAGTGGAGCTGCCGAAGGTCATGGAAGCCCACCTCTTGTATCAGCCTGACCTGGATTAAGACATGGAGTCAAAGGAGATCTTTTGGAACTTTAAGGGTTAATGACTGCCCTATTGAATTTCAGACTTGCATGAGGCCTGTGGCCCCTTTGTTTTGGCCAGTTTCTCCCATTTGGAATAGGCATATTTCCCAATGCCTGTACACCCCCCCCCCCCACCCCACACCCCCGCTGCCATTGTATCTGGGAAGTAACTAATTTGCTTTTGATTTTGCAGGCTCTTAGGTGGAAGTGACTTGTTTTGTCTCAGATGAAACCTTGGACTTTGGCTTTTGGGTTAATTCTGGAGTGAGTTGAGACTTTGGAGGACTGTTGGAAAGGCATGATTGTGTTTTGAAATGTGAGAACATGAGATTTGGGAGGGGCCAGGGGTGGAAGTATATGGTTTGTCTATGTCCCCACCCAAATCTCATTTTGAATTGTAGTTCCTATAATCCTCACATGGAGGATTTGAATTGTGGAGGTGGTTCCCCCATGCTATTCTTGTAATAGTGAGGAAGTTCTCAAGAGATCTGATGGTTTTATAACAGACTACCCCCTTCACTCAGTTCTCATTCTTCTCCTTTCTGCCACCAGGTGAAGAAGGAAATATTTGCTTCCCCTTCTGCCATTATTGTAAGTTTCCTGGGGCTTCCCCAGCCATGCTGAACTGTGAGTCAATTATACCACTTTCCTTTATAAATTACCCAGCCTTGAGTATGTCTTCATAGCAGTGTGAGAATGAACTAATTCATGTGTCATGTTCATTTTATTGCACATATCATCATTTTGTTTGTTTGTTTATATGTTCATTTACTTATGTGTTTGTTTAACATATGTCTATAAGCTCTATGTACCATGAGCCTATGTCGTATAAGCTCTATGAGGGCAAAGCTTCTGATTGTTTTGTTAATCACTACACATTTAATGCCTGACATAGCACTTAATTATCTTTAAAATTAAAATTCTAGATATTGTTTCAATCATTTAATATACATGCTCAAATTTAATGTAAATGTATCATTTAATTATGCTACCTGCTTTCATATGTTACACTAGAATATTAACCTCTAGTTGGTATTTTTGATAAACTCTATGTCAGTATCTGAATTCACGGAGTTGAATTTTTGTTGTTTCAATTTAATTACTTGTTCTTTTGAGTTCTATAGTTGCAGTAAAGTTTAAACCTTTAAATCAAGTCTATAAATGCATTATAAACACTATAAAATTTGTTTAAGATATTATTGCCATTGGTATGATACTTTAAGAGAATGAAGAAGATTTTTATGTGGAGTGTTCAATATAGCTGGAGAACATGGTACACAGTTAGAATTTTTGGATGCTCAGGAGAAGGGCATCAAAGGAACTCTAGGACATTATTATTCTTGTAAGGTTATAAGGATACAATATGGTTCCGTTGCTACCAACACATTGGCCCTAATTGGGGGCTGCAACTTTTGTTCTGCCCCATCCAGTCAGCACTGTGGGAATGGAAATTGGTGCACTTGACTGCTGACTGCACATCTCCATCATATGGACATGCTGTGGCCAGCAGAGCCAACCAGAGTTTAAAGGGCTGATCCACGCAGTGTCAGTAGCTCTTCAAAGGGACTAAATCAGGAAGTTTGTATGATGCACATATATGTAAAACTTCTTGAAAAAGTAATTTTTGCTTAGAAAAATTAAAGAGAAAAATGTGGTCTAAATGATCTTCTTTTATTCATTTCAAAGGTACTTATGGACCTTGTCTTATGTCATCCTGGTGAATGTGAGCTGATCACAACCATAGTCAATTTTTTACAAAAATGTTTTGAATCTTTCAAACTTGATATTGATAACTGAAACTGAATAGAGAAACATTAGCATCTGGTTTTGATGAATGTGGTTTGCTTCTACTTTAAAGAAAAAGCATTCAGGAAAGGACTGGAAATTCCTGCTCAAAATATCAAAGTCCAGTACAATTTTTCAATACCTGATCTTGTATGTTACAAGTGACTTTATTCTACCAGTTCCACATATTTTTTAGATTATAGCATTATGCTTCATTTTAAAATATATTTAGATTTTTGTTTTAGGGTTTTGTAGGGTATTTGGGGTATACTTGTTTATTTTTTTGCCACATATACAAAAATTATTGTGCAGAGAAAAATCCGAAACTCTCATTTTTCAAATGAGGTGAACTGCTTTTCTAACCACAGGAAGATACCTGCTACTAAAATCAAAATGATTTCTACTATTTCTTATTAAACTGTCAGAAAGACATCATGCTCCAGCACAACACCAGAAGATTTGTAACATCCTCTGCTGACTGTAATTTTCTAATGACATTAACCATGTCTATTCTTTTACTGTATATTCCAGAGTTTACCTATCCCAGGGCCTTGCAAATTGCAAAGCCTCAAATCAAATCAGAAAAATTAACACGTGATCCTTGAAATACCTGAATTTTAGAAATTTAATTACAAACATATTGAATAATTATTTTAATAAAATAATTGCTTTAATTTCTAAGGGCATAGATTCAATTCTGTGTTCCTCCAAGTCTTTGATTTTCTTCCTTTCCTCTGTTATCCTGCTTATAATCAACACTATTGGAGAAGAAAAGGGGGAATGAGAATAAAAGTAAATGTTTAATCTTTTATGTATTACTTCTTCTGAAATAGTCTGGCAAAAAGCTGTTTTCAGAAAGCAATTAAAGGCAGTGACTAAAATGAGGCTTGGGGATTATCAATAGACATCATTTATCAGTGTTGTCCCTGTCCTACATCAAAAGAGATAATCAAGAGAGCATTTACCCGTGACTGTGTGTGTTGGCTGTGCTAAGAAAATTACTGTATTCAGCATGAAGGAAAAGTAAAATCATTTGTACAAGCAAATATCAACCTGCTTTAGGATTGTAGAATTTATCTTTCTATTTTTCTAATGAAAGCCATGGGATAATTTAAATCGATGTACAATATTGTGGTTCCAATGTTGAGTGTTGTAATAAAATGACCTTTTCTCTGTACTTCCACTAATTGGCTTTTAAGAAGCTTTGATGTGGTTGAAAAGGTCAAAGATCAATGAGTGGCTTGTTAGTCCAAATCATTTATTTTATCGGGAAAAAAATACAAGCTATTGAAAAAAAATAGAATTTAAAAAGCAATACACAGTCTACTCGTCTTTGGCAAGCTCTACAATTTTTCTTTGGCTCCTCCAAGCATGAGATGGTCTAATCAGGGGATTATCAAGCAGACTGAAGAAATATAACAAAGTTTTGTGCTGCAGTAAATATTTGTAAAGCAAATCTTTGGAAAAATCCATGATATATTTTACCATTACTAATTTAAGAGATTCAAGATATTTCTTAAATTTTATGGTATCAAATTGCCCAAAGAAGTATGAGTCACACTGTCACTAGATAATTACTATTGTATATTTTAAGAAACTGATCATATTTTGTGCTGAGAGAAAAGGTGGCAAGAGAGTAACATAGCAGATTATTACATAAAATTTTAATCTCAATTTGTAATTTTTTAAATATTCAATTTTAAATAAAATATTTAAATGTAAAAATATATAAATATAAAATGTTGATCCTTTGAGGAAATAACCAATATGATCTGACCTCTTAGGACACCATGCTTAAATTTTTATGAAAATGAAAGACATAACTTATGTTATTGCCAAGAACCAACTCATATGTAAACAACATACGTAAACAACTGATTAAACTCACTGAAATCTGTGCTCATTATGTTTAAAAAACAGAGATAGCGAGTGTTCTGTGTGCATAGTAGATTGGGCTTAAATTAAGCAATTATTACGGAGTTTCAGGACATGGAGGGGGAGACTAATGACCGATTAGTAACATTTTTTGGCCTAAAGCAAGACATTGGGGTCATTAACCCTTAGTGATCATTTATCCAAAAGAAATATTCTAGGCCAAGACTCTTAATTCTCTAAAAGAACACACAGAGACCAAAAGATACATTTGACCGCAGCTGTTTTAATGGTCACAGCCAACTAAGGGGCATTTGCCTGGTCATGTTGGGTTTAATATCATAGATTATTGCACAAAAAGAGTAGGCAAAAGTGCCATGCTGTCACTAACATGGCAAAACCCCAGTTAGGTAAAATTTTATTTTGTTTCCTATTTATTTATTCCATTTATTTATTTAGTGTGTTCACTTGTTTATTCAACTCAATAAATATAGTTGAGTACCTATGCACAAGAAAATGTTCAATTAATACGCAGGCCACAGAAGTGTATTTGATTGTGATATTAATTATGTTCCTACATCCACACATCTAAAGAAAAGCTAATAATGGGTTTACAGGTAATTTGATATCACTTTAGAAATACTTCTCAATATATCCATGTTTTTCCACAATAAAAATGTATTATGTTTATAGGCAAAAGAATAATGAATGAATTAATTAACACACTTCTCTCTTGAGTTGTTTCCTTATAAAATTCTTACTACGCTGCTAATCTTTTTCTGTGGGATATTGATTCACGTTCTCATAATGAATACCGAAAAATTTTTTAATAAATTCTGACAGTCTCATAAGTTTTCATTTGGAAAAAGTAATTCTATTGCTTGAAACAGTTATTCTGAATTTCTGTAATTCCTCTGGTAACAGGTTAATCTAGAATACATATTTTGTGGCATTTCTTTTCTTCTTTGAATAGAAACCTTTGTCAAATGAAGTCTTATGATGAACCTCAATGTATACAACAGCTAATGGTACAGTTATGTTGTCCCAGGGACAGAATTTTCTCTCCTGGCCTCTCCCTCACCTTCAGTTCAGCCCCACCTCCTACTGAAGCTCTCTGAAACATTGGTTGAAAGCCTCTGATTTTGAATAAGCTATAATTTGTTCATGAATTTTTTGAGTTTAGAAACTTTAATCTGAATGAATTATTCAATCTGAAGAGTTTGTTTTTAATTTCAAAACTTGAATATTCTCAAAATTTCGGTTTTGTTTGTTCTTTCTGGTTCCCTGCAAAAAAATTTTGTTCAACAAATCTGCAATAGGAAAGGATTGCAATGGAAACTAACAGACTTATTTACCATTAGCTGAGATTCAAAGAATACTTACACTTCCAGAGAGTATTACATGTGTTTAGAGCTCTTGTGTGTGCCTCTGGATTCAAATTCCTAAAACATGTGAGCTCCACCAAAGAACCAAGAATAAGAATTTAGTTCAGTCAGTTTCCCTCTTAACTACTTTTACCTTTGCTTCTATCTTTTCTGCCCTTCCAGAATTGGGTAAGAAGAGGCATTAATAAGTCACTTCTGAAAGAGGGTGGGCAATCACACGCTTGAAGGATATCATGTGATCTTACCTTTCAGAATCCAAAGGAAGAGAATTTGACTTAAGATGATATTGCTCTCAGGCACACTGGGTAAAGACAGAATGTCTAAGTGTTTGAGCTGTTTTCAGCAAGACGCTGACCAGAGCTCTGGGGCTTTTGAGGGGCAAGAAATGATCTTTATCAACCTCTGTAGTTCTAGTACAGAGAATACTAAAAGTATTTTTTGAATAAATGAATAGATAAATGTGCACAAAGTAAATAGTATGGTGTATTGATCTTTTAATAAGGTCATATTGGATTTTAAATCTCTGTCTCCATCTCTGTCTATCTATATATAACTTGCTTTTTTTGACAAAGGTCAAGGAATCCACAGCTCCAGTATGATTTGAAAATACCAATCTCCTGAATTTGAGGTGGCAAGTCATTTTTGCCTATGCCTAAAATGAATATATATATATTATAAATTACCAAAAAATCTAAGACTTTCCAGCACTCTGTTGCAATCACTTAGACTTAATGAATGAAAATAGTTACAGAACTTAAATCATAATGAGACCTTTACACAAAATGATGATTTCTAGAAATAGAAATATTGTTAGGATGAAGGTTTATATTACATATTTCTAGAATTTAAAAAGAAACACTATCTGTGGAGAAAACCAAGAGACTTCTATTCAATTAAAAACAAATTGAACAAAAGTAAAAGATTTAGAAACCCGTGCCACAAGTAGATTGAGACCCTTCCTGTAGAAAACAATGCTACATAATTTGCCTGGCATCTTTTGCAGTAAATAGTTGTTTAATAGGAAAGTAATTACTATCAATGATTTTTAAAAATATTCTTAGCACTTCAGAAAGATCTAACTGATTGACTGAATAACCATTAAATTTGTGCCTAAGTCGGAATCAGAACACATTTACACAAATGCAGTGTCATTCATTTTGTTTACTGCTGCATCATGTTACATCAGGTAGCATAAGAATTAATGCTTATCCCAAAGTACCTTTATTCCCATAAAGGAAATAACCAATGGGGGAAAAATCTAGCTGCCAGAGTAACAGGAAAAATACACAGGAGCCTTGAATCTTTAAGATGGACTATTGTAGCATCTGTTAGCCAATGCAGAATGTGTGAGAACTTCTGTGAAATTATATGTTGAGAATATAAATAGTGGAATACTGTAATTCATTACAATTACATTGTATAGAATAAAAATGAAAAAAAATGTTTCATGACTGAAAGCTTGGAATGTTCCTATATCAATTTTAATAAGGAGAAATTCCCTTTCAAGTCCTACCCATAAATCAGAAAAAGGAATTTACACCAGCCTGGCCATGTACAGTCTAAAATATCATACACAGACCTCCTTTCTATGCCTGCCCAAAGAGCAAGCAGGCAGCATGCAAATACCAAGGCAATGCAGTTTGCTGGCGTGCAAATAATCGACAAACTTAGATTTACACTGAATCATAAACTCCCACACAGTAGACTGTCACTCCAAATAATATGAATACATTTATAACCCTATTGTCAGAAATTAGAACTTGAGGAACCTTAAGTGCTTTTTAGTACAGTTGCTGGCCAGATCTGATAAGTTAGCCAGTATAACAAATCAAAGAAAGAAAATCCTTCAGTAGGCTGTAATGACTTTGTGCTCTAATTCTGCAGGCACTGGAAGGTCAAAGGCATACCTCCCTCTACAGCCATATATGGCCTGAGGGCCATTGGGTACTTTTTTTTTTTTTAAGATGAATGTTCTGGTATGAGCATGCTCCTAGAATCCAGTGACGTTCTTACTCAGGGTGGTCTGTAAATATTCTAAATCTTTGCTTACTATATAAAATTACAAGAAAGTGTTATCTTGCATCACTCACAAGCACTAGATTTCTTAAGCTATGCAAACCCTACTACGCAAATCATTCTTTTTTTTAATAAAAATAGGATGGTTTGCTTTATTTTTCTTTTTAATTTCTTTGCTTTTAGCTGTGAACAGTCTTTTTGCTGTATGTATTCTGGTTTGTTTAAAAAGCGTAAAATGTTACGCTTGTAAGTCAAGTTTATCACATAGCTTGTGCTTTAAAATATATGGAAAGATCAGTTTTCTACGTGCAATTTTGTCTGTCTTTCACTGACTGTTTCTTTGGTTTTCTCTTTGGCTTCATGCTGTGTTTGCCTCGCTCTGAAAAGGAGATTTCTCTCACTTTACCTACTTTCTGATCTTTCATCTAAACCACCCTGAGTGCATGAGCAGAATCCCAGATGAAGATGGAAAAGATGAAAAGACATTTAAAGTACATCCCAGTTTATCCGTAAAAAAAAGGGACAGTATAACTTGGGGAGAAGTTGATCCGTTTTAAAGTAAAAGTATGTATAAGTAAAAACTGAAATTTTGTCAGAGCTATAGTATTGATTATGTTAGGTTTTTTTTTCATGTTTGTGGTTTAATTAATTGTGTTATTTTTAACTTGATGATGAGATGCAAACCACAATGTTGAATTAATATTGGCACATGTCCCAGCTGTATCATACTGTAAATGTATGTGGCCATCTATGAGAATTCCCTCTCAAATTAATATTATCTGGGGACCAAATGTTGAGAACCAGACCAATAGCTATAAACTCTTTCAACTTCTAAAGAATTACAATGATTTTCCTGCTTATGGCTTTAATTTTGGAAAGGCAAAATTGTACGTTTTGCTCGAACACGTGTAATGTTGTTTTGCCAAATCAGACATCTTTCTTTATGGGATAAGATTATAATGGCATTGCAAAGTAGTTCTCTTGAAACCTTCTAAAACAGATTATGTTCTTTAAAAACTTGATTCTTGACTTTGCATGTTTTAGCACTGCATTCCATTAAACTTGTGTTTGAAGTTACTAGGATTTGCTAAAATATTTGATAATGCCTAAGCAGATAAGAGATTATATGCTTTATGTATATAGTGGAAGGATTTGTTCCAGCTTGGATACAGGGTATTAATTGGCCACCTACAGTGAGCAGTGTTTAATATTTTGCCCATACCCCCCTCGCCTCACTTCTTTCTTACTGCTTTTCAGGCAGACGATCATGTAAGTATTCACTGAACTAAATTTGCTAACTTTCTGGAACACATTTAAACAATGTGCGCTACTTGTGTCATATTACATTAACATCACTTCTAATGACAAGTTGTATATATCTGTAATAAATAGCCCCTCAGGGATCAGATCAAGATTAAGGGAGGGAAAGTACACTGTTGCAGTTAAGTAATTTACAATATCTCAGTAAATGCTTGCAAAGAAATGTTTGCATCAGTGGAGCTGGTTAACAGCACTTGTGGACACATGATTGCAGAATGTTAAACTTTCCAGTGGAAAGTTATAATCATTTGGGTCCAATTTTTAAAAAGTAACCTTTCAACTCTATAGTGTTTGATACTATGTTGTTCACCATATCATATAATGTTCATGACAAAGCATCACCAGTTTTAAATAGACGAGCATGGGCACAGGGAAATGGTGGAGGTTAAGAAGGAGGGAGACGCTGGGCAGGAATCCTTTCAGCAGTGGTCGTGAAGTTGAGAATACCCTGTTTAAACTGAAAAACCTTCCCTGACATGTTAATTTCAAATCAAAGCATTTTTAACTGATCAGTGTAACATACAGAAGAAAATATACAAATAATTTTGGGTAGAACACAGTCAAGTTGAGCAATTGGGTCTGATTATCCAGGACACACACAGGGTTGTATTCGCACATCATGAAAAACTGCCTGAAAGACTGGTCCCTTCACTAATGTGCTATTAAAATGGCCCACAATGAGCCTTGCCAGTCACAGGCTTAGGGCCTGCTCAGATTCACCTGCAGACATGGACATTTAGTATCATAGGATTTAAAATTTTATCCTTTCCCCTTCCAAATTTGCCCAGTGCTATTCCAGATCTGAATGTAAACATTGAGTCACCACTGGATAATTCCTGTTAGAATGACATTCAGTGGAATTTTGTATTGTGGTTTGAACAGTTTTCATTTACTTCTACGGCAAGTAGGGTAGTGATGTCCTGGGACCCAGAAAGCTTACCTATGTGTAATCTTTCAGGAAAGTTGGGAGGGAAGCAATTTTTATCAGTCTACTTGGGACATTAGTCAATTTCTATAAAGAGTTGAACAGAGGAAGCAAATAAAGAGCCTAAACAGCTTCCTGCCTTTGCTGGTTTTCTTTATTGCAAGTTTGTGCCCTCGAATTGAGTTTGAAGTGAACTGATATCAAATGCATCCCTACACAAAAACTCAAAAATTGAATTGAATGCCTTTAAAATTATCCAAAAACTGATTATAGCAAGGTTGTATGTAACCACTGCCTCAGACATGAGGGAGGTATTGAAGTTTTTTATTAGCCTCATCTCACACATAGAAACAGGGCTTTTCTGATTCATTTCAATACTTAAGTTGTCCAGGGTTACCTGGAAACATTGTGTGGGCTTTTGAGTATCTCAAAGGTATCAACAAGCAAAAGTCAAACATGAGGCGTTCCCAGGAGGGCAATCGCTAGTCAAGGTGCTGGTTGCTGAGGCAGATAAGTCCTCACCAAATAATTAGTGGGTGGTGGATGGTTCTTGCTCCTATCAAGGTGATGGGAGATGACTCAGCTTATGCAAAGTGGTCCCATGGCCTTCTCTGCTGAGAGATTTTGAATTCCTAGCTTCTTGGACCTTTCAATATTGCTGTCACTGTGCCTCCTGACAGGATGCAAGGAATCAGAAAAAGAATTTGTGAAATCCATCCATATCTCTTCCCCAGTTTTCTCTGACTCAATAGAAAATTTCAGAGAAACAAGAAAAACTTTAGCCTCGAGGGTCTCTACCTAGCCTGATATTTGACCTGCCTCAGAGGCAGCGACAAGTCTTAAGCTTTAAAGCGACAAGGCTTTAAGCTTTGGGATATTAGTGCTAAAAAAAAAAAAAAAAAAAAAAAAATCAGTAGCCTTTTTCCTTCCCTTTTCTTCCTTTCCTAACCATCCATAATAAAAATGAACCGCAACCCACAATCTGCTAGAAGGAGTTGAGGGAAGAAGGGATGAAGAGATTGGGTAGAAACCTTTTATCCAGAAAGGATAAGAGTTATACTCTTTAAAAAACTATGTCCTGGCCAGGTGCGATGGCTCACATCTGTAATCCCAATACTTTGGGAGGCCAAGGCCTGCAGATTATTTGAGCCCAGGAGTTCGAGACCAGCCTGGGCAACATGGTGAAACCTTGTTTCTATTAGAAATACAAAAATAAAATAATACTTAGCCAACCATGGTAGTGCACACCTGTAGTCCCAGCTACTGGGGGCGCTAAGGTGGGAGGATCGCTTGAGCCTGGGAGGTTGAGGCTGCAGTGAGTTATGATTGCACTTCTGCCTGGTGACAGAGAGAGACCTTGTCTCAAAAAAAAAAAAAAAAAAAAAAGACTTCACATCATTCTTCGAATTTTTCATAACCCCCTTAGCTTGTATAATTGACAGCTGTTTGGACAAATAAAAGTTTATCTTTTTTTCCAAAGTCTGGTTTTAAAAAATTGAGATTGTTTCCATTAAGGTTTTTGTTGGTTCAAAAGATTTTGAAATCTCTAGTGCAGCTCGATGAATACCTTGTACCTGAAAGGCAATGATTGCTTCTAAAAAACGTACCCCAGATTTTTATCTTTGTAAGAGTTTAACTCTAATTTCCCTGTTTTCTTTGTATTATTTTTATAAATATAAAATAAAACTATTTTTATTCTCTGTTATTTATGAACTTTATTTTTTAAAAGCAATGAAGTAAAGTTTATGCAAAGTAGTAAAAATCAACCTATTTTTAATACCTGTTTGGACTAGATTTTGGGAGATCTTTAATAACTTCAAGACATATTATAAAATTATCATTTAAAACAGCACCTCCACTTAAAACAGACATGAAAGTGTACTTACCTTTATATATCACTCTAATCTTCAAAACAAATTTATACCAAGGGAAGGTTTATGAGTCACAATAGTTTATACAAAAGCAACTAAAAAATGATGAAGTGTGACAATTTTAAAGATGTTGAGGATAATTGTTCCAAAGAATATAAACATCAATTTTATTACCTTTTGTCTAGTTTTTCCAATTAAGCTCCAACTGTTATTCTTCCCATTTTGTATTGTTTAAATGAGGTACAGAACTATAATGTAAATTGTAAAGCTTTTTTTTTTTTATTTTTTATTTTTTTGAGATGGAGTTTCACTCTTGTTGCCCAGGCTGGAGTGCAGTGGCGTGATATCGGTTCACTGCAACCTCCACCTCCTGGGTTAAAGCAATTCTCCTGCCTCAGCCTCCCAAGTAGCTGGGATTACAGGCATGCACTACTACACCCAGGTAATTTTGTATTTTCAGTAGAGACGGGGTTTCACCATGTTGGTCAGGCTAGTCTCGAACTCCTGATCTCAGGTGATCCACCCCCCTCAGCCTCCCAAAGTGCTGGGATTACAGGCGTGAGCCACTGTGCTGAACATTTGTAAAGCTTTTTAAAATGCATCTGCTTTTGGCAATACAAACCTCAGAGCTCCAAACTCTATATTTCTATGTCATAATTTCTAGTTCTCACTTTGACTTTGTATCAAATCACATTTTCCCAAGGGAATAAGTCATTTCCATAAAGAGAAACTATTTTTAGCTAATTCTGTTTTTAAAAGTAAATTGAGTTCTGTGATTTTTCAGGATTGATTGATTGTTTTAGCAGGCCAAATGAGGTTTGACAAATTTCTAATTTTGTAAAAATGGTCTCTAGTAATAGGTGAAATATTCAATGCAATAAATAAAGTATTCAACACTGTAAACAAATGACATCCTTTAAGTCTGAAAAAATGAATACTTCCTGCAAAAGCTGACCTAATTTACTTCCAGTTAATGATATGGGGAGAATAATAGTGATTGTCTGGACTCTCTTCATCTTCCTAAATCAGTAGGCAGTTCATAAGCCGGGCCTGGTTGCAGAACAAGGCATTCCACTGGAGTCCAGACTTATTTCTGACTCTAATGCTTTCTTTTGCCTTGAGTAAAACATTTAACTAACTGCTCTCCTTTCAGTTCTCCTGCTGTGAAAAGAAGATATGATAATAATCTTTTTCTTTCCTACAGTGGTGTTAGGAGCAATATTTAGCTAAAGCTTGAAAAGTATGTTGACAGTAATAAGATAACATTTCATAGCAGATTATTCATGCTCTTATGGCTGAACACCCACTGAAATGTCTCAGTAGAATATACCCTAAGTAATTTTGGTATGTGAGCAAAGGATTCTGGTGATTAAATTATCCTTTTTGGGAGGGAGAGGGAGGGCAAAAATTTTAACTTCTTAAGAGCAAAAGAAAAGGGAAAAAATAATTAACATGTTGATTTTGTAAATATGCTATAGTAGAGGTAGTTTTTTTTTCCTTATTCAAGGCTTCAAGGTTGCTAGGTCTCTGTTTTTGAAGAGAACTTAAAGTGGGGTATGGGTATTGAATAAGAGACAAGGTATAATTTTTATGAGTTTCGAAGTGATATGGTAGGTTAGCACAAAAGTAATTGTGGTTTTTGCCATTACTTTTAATAGTTTTACCGAATAGTTTACAAATTGGTATATATTCAACTATAAGTACATATGATATTTTGATGTCATTGTATCACTTTAACTTTGGGGCTGCAATCTTCATTGAAACCAGATTTTTCCATATTCTCAGAGGTTTTCTTCCTTTTTTTCATGCCTACCCTGTAATGCCAATACAAACAGGGAGTCCCCTTGACCTCAAAGGGAGCTTTGTGCTTAGATTTCACTACTTTGGACAGGGAACAAGCTGAAAGAAGGGACATGAAGTTCTAAATTCCACCTGATTTAGTTGGCCCAGGGTCTTCAGATACTTCTCTAAAATGCTATATTTTTTCATAATTATTTCATTTTGTCATCAAAGTGAAAAAAGATGGATTTCACCGTATATACCCAATGCACAATACTTCGTGCCAATACGAGAATATTTTCAGTTTCTATGGGATCATGCATGCACCAGATTTAATCAGCACGTATATTTCGGAAACCTGTTCAATCCTAGTTGTTTTCTTTTTCAAATTTTAATGAAAATAGCCTTAGAGTTGTATCAAGTGCAACTAAAATAAAACAAAATAAATTGCTAACCTACCACGAATTCAAGAATTATGTGGACACCATCTAAGTTACTTTAACGTAAGATATAAATCCAGAGATTTCTCATGCCATCATTTTGTAAATAATTACAGTTCTGCTGAATCTGTTGTATAAAGTTTACATGGGAGGTTCAGTGCACCCTTGCTCTTGTTTAGAACATTCGGAACCACCAGAGAGCTGTTGATATATGGCTGTACTGTTTCAGTGCCTAAGACATCTACTACATGGGAGCATAATAAACAGGGGCATAAAGACAGGTTTGTGCAAGCAGTTTGGAGTGACCTTTTTGGCAGCTGAAATTCATCTTGAGTACATGGTGCTAATGTGGACAGACATGTAAACTTAGTCTTGTTACCACAACTACTAGTTCTACAAATATACTCAGATGCCCAAAATGTACATCTCTCTTAGGAAAGTGATTTTAAATGGAGAGTTGTAGTTGAGGAATAGCAATCCAGATAACATCAAAAACCATTAGAAATCTCTGTGATTGAATTAACAAAAGTGTTGAAAGCATGGAGTTAGGTAGATTTAATCTAAAAGCCTATAAAATTAAGATTCTCTTCATAGCTTCTTTAGATAAAACAGGATAGCTTGATGGTTTTTTTTTTTTTTAAAGCAATAGAAATGTATGAGTTGCTTGCTTCTCAAAGCTAAACTTAACACAAGAATGGCCAAGTCAATGTATTTATGACAAGTTTAAATATAAGTGCCTATATACTTATCTAATAATTCGAGAAACACAACAGGTACTTTTGTACTGAATTTGGACAACTGGACAACACTTGAACTTCAATCCAATATTAAAATATTTATTGCCTAACCAACGAGGTCAGCTTGGTCTCTAGCTCCAACCCTGCTCTCCTAGTTTGTCTTGTGTTTCCAGGGTAGCCCTAGAAACATCTAGGGGAAGCCCTCTGATTTAGCAAAATGACTTTGATCCAGCAAAAATGACTTTGCCTGTGTTTTCCTCCAGCAGTAGATACACCAATGACATCAATTTTTGTCTCTCAATGTGGTTGATGCTTCAGAGCACTTGGATTTCCTCCTTCTTGATTCAGTCAAGCCTCTTGCTGAATCCACTCCCTGTTTCTTCTGAAATGACTCACACCTTTTCAGGAAAAGTTTTTAGCTTATCTTCAGTTATTATCTGTTAAAAAAGAATTTTAAGATGATTGAACAAGCATTATTATTTTGGCAATTAATAAGAGACCTGAAATCCGTAGAAATTTTAGATGGAAAGCACTATCACCAGGCATGTAAAAATGAAAATGATAATTTAGAAATAAGGAAGGGAGTTGTGTGTGAGGTTGGAATGGAGGGAGTGTTTGTTTCCTACTTCACTTGTTGCCATGAGATGAGATTCTTCCCTATTTCCGCTCTCTTGTCTCCAAGCCCCCACTCCCTGACCATCAGGAAAGTTGGAAAGAGTGATCAGATTAATGAGTTGGGGGGAAAATTTGGACTTGTGGAAACGGATCCCCTTTCTCCCTTCTCTTTACCTAGGAGCCAACTTTTTGCAGAAAACGTAGCTTCCAGTCTGCTTTTCCATGACTATGTTTATATGGCCAAGTCTCCATGTGGGATGACCTCCATTATGGTAGCCTTTGATTGTTGATTCGTACCTGGGCATACCTGCAGTTCTGTATCTAAAAACTAGTCTTCAAGCTGGATCTTAGGTATAAAAAGTGACTTTGTTTCCCCTTTTTTTGTAACAGCTTTATTGAGATGTTTTTGTAACAGCTTTATTGAGATGTAATTTACATACTATAAAGTTCACTCTTTTAAAGTGTACAATTCAATGGTTTTTAGTATATTCACAGAGTTGTACCACTATCACCATAATCAATTTTAGACTGTTCTTATCACTCCCCCGAAAAACGCCATCCCTTTACCACCCCCAACCCTATCTTCCCATTGCTCCCTGCCCTAAGCAACAATTCTACTTTGTCTCTATAAATTTGCCCATTCTTACTATTTTCTGAAAAAAGTGACATTTTAATGTGTATCTGTCTTCATTCTTTTTTTTCTTTCTTTTATTATTATTATTATTATTATTATACTACTTTAGGCTCTATGGTACATGTGCGCAATGTGCAGATAAGTTACATATGTATACATGTGCCATGCTGGTGCGCTG
Source organism: Pongo pygmaeus (assembly GCF_028885625.2). NCBI lineage: Eukaryota > Metazoa > Chordata > Mammalia > Primates > Hominidae > Pongo > Pongo pygmaeus. Next base: position 157,207,571 of record NC_072376.2, on the reverse strand, counting down.
CACCCACTAACTCGTCATCTAGCATTAGGTATATCTCCCAATGCTATCCCTTCCCCCTCCCCCCACCCCACAACAGTCCCCGAAGTGTGATGTTCCCCTTCCTGTGTCCATGTGTTCTCATTGTTCAATTCCCACCTATGAGTGAGAATATGTGGTGTTTGGTCTTTTGTTCCTGCGATAGTTTACTGAGAATGATGATTTCCAATTTCCTCCATGTCCCTACAAAGGACATGAACTCATCATTTTTTATGGCTGCATAGTATTCCATGGTGTATATGTGCCACATTTTCTTAATCCAGTCTATCATTGTTGGACATTTGGGTTGGTTCCAAGTCTTTGCTATTGTGAATAATGCTGCAATAAATATACGTGTGCGTGTGTCTTTATAGCAGCATGATTTATAGTCCTTTGGGTATATACCCAGTAATGGGATGGCTGGGTCAAATGGAATTTCTAGTTCTAGATCCCTGAGGAATCTCCACACTGACTTCCACAAGGGTTGAACTAGTTTACAGTCCCACCAACAGTGTAAAAGTGTTCCTATTTCTCCACATCCTCTCCAGCACCTGTTGTTTCCTGACTTTTTAATGATTGCCATTCTAACTGGTGTGAGATGATATCTCATTGTGGTTTTGATTTGCATTTCTCTGATGGCCAGTGATGGTGAGCATTTTTTCATGTGTTTTTTGGCTGCATAAATGTCTTCTTTTGAGAAGTGTCTGTTCATATCCTTCACCCACTTTTTGATGGGTTTGTTTGTTTTTTTCTTGTAAATTTGTTTGAGTTCATTGTAGATTCTGGATATTAGCCCTTTGTCAGATGAGTAGGTTGCGAAAATTTTCTCCCATTTTGTAGGTTGCCTGTTCACTCTGATGGTAGTTTCCTTTGCTGTGCAGAAGCTCTTTAGTTTAATTAGATCCCATTTGTCAATTTTGGCTTCTGTTGCCATTGCTTTTGGTGTTTTAGACATGAAGTCCTTGCCCATGCCTATGTCCTGAATGGTAATGCGTAGGTTTTCTTCTAGGGTTTTTATGGTTTTAGTTCTAACATTTAAGTCTTTAATCCATCTTGAATGGATTTTTGTATAAGGTGTAAGGAAGGGATGAAGTTTCAGCTTTCTACATATGGCTAGCCAGTTTTCCCAGCACCATTTATTAAATAGGGAATCCTTTCCCCATTGCTTGTTTTTGTCAGGTTTGTCAAAGATCAGATAGTTGTAGATGTGTGGCATTATTTCTGACGGCTCTGTTCTGTTCCATTGATCTATATCTCTGTTTTGGTACCAGTACCATGCTGTTTTGGTTACTGTAGCCTTGTAGTATAGTTTGAAGTCAGGTAGCGTGATGCCTCCAGCTTTATTCTTTTGGCTTAGGATTGACTTGGCGATGCGGGCTCTTTTTTGGTTCCATATGAACTTTAAAGTAGTTTTCTCCAATTCTGTGAAGAAAGTCATTGGTAACTTGATGGGGATGGCATTGAATCTATAAATTACCTTGGGAAGGATGGCCATTTTCATGATATTGATTCTTCCTACCCATGAGCATGGAATGTTCTTCCATTTGTTCGTATCCTCTTTTATTTCCTTGAGCAGTGGTTTGTAGTTCTCCTTGAAGAGGTCCTTCACATCCCTTGTAAGTTGGATTCCTAGGTATTTTATTCTCTTTGAAGCAGTTGTGAATGGGAGTTCACTCATGATTTGGCTCTCTGTTTGTCTGTTATTGATGTATAAGAATGCTTGTGATTTTTGTACATTGATTTTGTATCCTGAGACTTTGCTGAAGTTGCTTATCAGCTTAAGGAGATTTTGGGCTGAGACAATGGGGTTTTCTAGATATACTATCATGTCATCTGCAAACAGGGACAATTTGACTTCCTCTTTTCCTAATTGAATACCCTTTATTTCCTTCTCTTGCCTAATTGCCCCGGCCAGAACTTCCAACACTATGTTGAATAGAAGTGGTGAGAGAGGGCATCCCTGTCTTGTGCCAGTTTTCAAAGGGAATGCTTCCAGTTTTTGCCCATTCAGTATGATATTGGCTGTGGGTTTGTCATAAATAGCTCTTATTATTTTGAGATACATCCCATCAATACCTAATTTATTGAGAGTTTTTAGCATGAAGGGTTGTTGAATTTTGTCAAATGCCTTTTCTGCATCTATTGAGATAATCATGTGGTTTTTGTCTTTGGTTCTGTTTATATGCTGGATTACATTTATTGATTTGCGTATATTGAACCAGCCTTGCATCCCAGGGATGAAGCCCACTTGATCATGGTGGATAAGCTTTTTGATGTGCTGCTGGATTCTGTTTGCCAGTATTTTATTGAGGATTTTTGCATCAATGTTCATCAAGGATATTGGTCTAAAATTCTCTTTTTTTGTTGTGTCTCTGCCAGGCTTTGGTATCAGGATGATACTGGCCTCATAAAATGAGTTAGGGAGGATTCCCTCTTTTTCTATTGATTGGAATAGTTTCAGAAGGAATGGTACCAGCTCCTCCTTGTACCTCTCGTAGAATTCGGCTGTGAACCTATCTGGTCCTGGACTTTTTTTGGTTGGTAAGCTATTGATTATTGCCACAATTTCAGCTTCTGTTATTGGTCTATTCAGAGATTCAACTTCTTCCTGGTTTAGTCTTGGGAGGGTGTATGTGTTGAGCAATTTATCCATTTCTTCTAGATTTTCTAGTTTATTTGCATAGAGGTGTGTGTAATATTCTCTGATGGTAGTTTGTATTTCTGTGGGATCGGTGGTGATATCCCCTTTATCATTTTTTATTGCATCTATTTGATTCTTCTCTCTTTTTTTCTTTATTAATCTTGCTAGCGGTCTATCAATTTTGTTGATCCTTTCAAAAAACCAGCTCCTGGATTCATTTATTTTTTGAAGGGTTTTTTGTGTCTCTATTTCCTTCAGTTCTGCTCTGATTTTAGTTATTTCTTGCCTTTTGCTAGCTTTTGAATGTGTTTGCTCTTGCTTTTCTAGTTCTTTTAATTGTGATGTTAGGGTGTCAATTTTGGATCTTTCCTGCTTTCTCTTGTGGGCATTTAGTGCTATAAATTTCCCTCTACACACTGCTTTGAATGCATCCCAGAGATTCTGGTATGTTGTGTCTTGGTTCTCGTTGGTTTCAAAGAACATCTTTATTTCTGCCTTCATTTCGTTATGTACCCAGTAGTCATTCAGGAGAAGGTTGTTCAGTTTCCACGTAGTTGAGCGGTTTTGAGTGAGATTCTTAATCCTGAGTTCTAGCTTGATTGCACTGTGATCTGAGAGATAGTTTGTTATAATTTCTGTTCTTTTACATTTATTGAGGAGAGCTTTACTTCCAAGTATATGGTCAATTTTGGAATAGGTGTGGTGTGGTGCTGAAAAAAATGTATATTCTGTTGATTTGGGGTGGAGAGTTCTGTAGATGTCTATTAGGTCTGCTTGGTGCAGAGCTGAGTTCAATTCCTGGGTATCCTTGTTGACTTTCTGTTTCGTTGATCTGTCTAATGTTGACAGTGGGGTGTTAAAGTCTCCCATTATTAATGTGTGGGAGTGTAAGTCTCTTTGTAGGTCACTCAGGACTTGCTTTGTGAATCTGGGTGCTCCTGTATTGGGTGCATATATATTTAGGATAGTTAGCTCTTCTTGTTGAATTAATCCCTTTACCATTATGTAATGGCCTTCTTTGTCTCTTTTGATCTTTGTTGGTTTAAAGTCTGTTTTATCAGAGACTAGGATTGCAACCCCTGCCTTTTTTTGTTTTCCATTTGCTTGGTAGATCTACCTCTATCATTTTATTCTGAGCCTATGTGTGTCTCTGCACGTGAGATGTGTTTCCTGAATACAGCACACTGATAGGTCTTGAGTCTTTATCCAATTTGCCAGTCTGTGTCTTTTAATTGGAGCATTTAGTCCATTTACATTTAAAGTTAATATTGTTATGTGTGAATCTGATCTTGTCATTATGATGTTAGCTGGTTATTTTGCTCGTTAGTTGATGCAGTTTTCTTCCTAGTGTCGATGGTCTTTACATTTCGGTATGATTTTGCAGTGGCTGTTACCGGTTGTGCCTTTCCATGTTTAGTGCTTCCTTCAGGAGCTCTTTTAGGGCAGGCCTGGTGGTGACAAAATCTCTCAGCATTTGCTTGTCTGTAAAGTATTTTATTTCTCCTTCACTTATGAAGCTTAGTTTGGCAGGATATGAAATTCTGGGTTGAAAATTCTTTTCTTTAAGAATGTTGAATATTGGCCCCCACTCTCTTCTGGCTTGTAGGGTTTCTGCCGAGAGATCCGCTGTTAGTCTGATGGGCTTCCCTTTGATGGTAACGCGACCTTTCTCTCTGGCTGCCCTTAACATTTTTTCCTTCATTTCAACTTTGGTGAATCTGACAATTATGTGTCTTGGAGTTGCTCTTCTCGAGGAGTATCTCTGTGGTGTTCTCTGTATTTCCTGAATCTGAATGTTGGCCTGCCTTGCTAGATTGGGGAAGTTCTCCTGGATAATATCCTGCAGAGTGTTTTCCAACTTGGTTCCATTCTCCCCGTCACTTTCAGGTACACCAATCAGACGTAGATTTGGTCTTTTCACATAGTCCCACATTTCTTGGAGGCTTTGCTCGTTTCTTTTTATTCTTTTTTCTCTAAACTTCCCTTCTCGCTTCATTTCATTCATTTCATCTTCCAGGGCTGATACCCTTTCTTCCATTTGATTGCATCGGCTCCTGAGGCTTCTGCATTCTTCACGTAGTTCTCGAGCCTTGGTTTTCCGCTCCATGAGCTCCTTTAAGCACTTCTCTGTATTGGTTATTCTAGTTACACATTCTTCTAAATTTTTTTCAAAGTTTTCAACTTCTTTGCCTTTGGTTTGAATATCCTCCCGTAGCTCGGAGTAATTTGATCATCTGAAGCCTTCTTCTCTCAGCTCGTCAAAGTCATTCTCCGTCCAGCTTTGTTCCGTTGCTGGTGAGGAACTGCGTTCCTTTGGAGGAGGAGAGGTACTCTGCTTTTTAGAGTTTCCAGTTTTTCTGCTCTGTTTTTTCCCCATCTTTGTGGTTTTATCTACTTTTGGTCTTTGATGATGGTGATGTACAGATGGGTTTTTGGTGTGGATGTCCTTTCTGTTAGTTTTCCTTCTAACAGACAGGACCCTCAGCTGCAGGTCTGTTGGAGTACCTGGCCAGCCATGTGAGGTGTCAGTCTGCCCCTGCTGGGGGGTGCCTCCCAGTTAGGCTGCTCGGGGATCAGGGGTCAGGGACCCACTTGAGGAGGCAGTCAGCCCGTTCTCAGATCTCCAGTTGCATGCTGGGAGAACCACTGCTCTCCTCAAAGCTCAGATGGAAATGCAGAAATCACCCGTCTTCTGCGTCGCTCGCGCTGGGAGCTGTAGACCGGAGCTGTTCCTATTCGGCCATCTTGGCTCCTCCCCCCCATCTTCATTCTTGTTGTTTTTCTTATTTGGCAAACCTGCTGAGGAAAAGGTGTTCTATGAGAAAAGTGTATTTATTTCTCGGCCTACTCAAAATCAAATAAAAAAACCTGAAACATTATTAAGGTAAATGTATTTGTTGGTAAAAATTTAAATACAATTTTAAATAAATTCTAATGCATATTATAATCTATTATTAAAATTATTTTTACTGGTATTCACAACTCTTCCATTAAGTGGGGTATGGTCATGTTTTTGTGAGAAAATCATTATTAAGTAAGTTGTAGAGAATGGATTGAAGTGATCGATTAGACGAGAGTCTTCCGTATAGTGGTCCAGTCAGCAAAAATCTGGATCTGTGTGTCCCTCTGTCTACTGTTGTTAGTTATATTAATTGAACAAAGATTATTTTCAGAGCATGTGGAAAATGACTAGTCTTTTTCATGTTTAGACATAGATTTAAGTTCAGAGGAAATGGATGAGTTTAACTATTCAAAATAAGTGAACACTTAAAATAAGCTTGGCAATCTGATATTCTCTTTCCTAATTAGTTTTTATTTTATATCTGTTTCCAAGGCTATGTTTTCTGTTTACTAAGCAGCGCTTTAGAGCAAAACAGTTGAGAATTAAGCTAAAATGTTAGAGACATGAGAAAAGAGCCTGTGTATGTACACATGTGTATATATACATGTTTATGATATATATTACATATACAACAACCATACATATTTATAGATAGATACATAGATACATAGACAGATGATAGATAGATAGATAGAAAACAAGTCTCTGATTAGGAAACTTCAATCTTTAAAGCCCCAAATGGTGTTAACAGCGTCAGAAATAACTTATTAAAAGCCTTGTAGTTATATAGTGCTCTGTTAAATAAGAAAGAAGGAAAATGGCATAAACTCAGGTTCTGATTTTTATGTAGCTTATCTCCTTAAGCAAGGCCAAAAACTTTTAAAGGAAACGATCACTCTAAAACATACCAATAGGCAAAAAGTCTGGGGATACAGAGTCCTTTAGGAATTACCACAGGTCCATAGCAATTAGTATGCAAATTAAGGGTAACAAAAATAATATAGGAGTTTGCTTTTCTCTCATGTCAAACAAGTCAGTGGGAGGAGGTGAGAGGGAGAAGGAGGGTAGGAAGTTCAGGGATGCTTCAGAGGCTCCCCCATATCATTGGAACTCCATGTTCCTCTTCTTTAGTACCCATCCTCAAGGTCATCTCCAATTTGTAAGGTGGTCTCTATAGCTACTGTCGTCACATCCACATTCTAGACAAGAACTACAGAGGAGCAAAAGAGCTGCTAGAACTATTAAAGAACTTTCCTGGAAGCTCCACTCATCAACTTCCTCTTATATGTCCTTGTCTTCCCCTACATATGAAGGAGGCTAGACAACATCAATATTCAGTTATATTGCTTTAATAGGAATAGAATAGATATTAGACACCCAATATCTAATATAGCAGTTTCTGCTATAGAAACTGGGGAAGATTTACTCAAGTAATGCTAAGACATTTCATGATAAATGATAATAATAACAATTATGACAACAAATACTCCTATTGCCTGTAGTATGTGCTTAGCTCTAAAAACTTTATATGTATTTGGACATTTGTGGAAGAGTTCCTTAAATGTCTGACTAAGCTTTTCCATGATACATGAAAATGAGACAATGGCACATGTTTTCTAATGGCATCCTCTTTGTTCCTACTTGGTAGTATTATGATCAGAAACTGTCACACAACTTCTAAACTCACAATGAAGACTTGACCTTAGTAATGCAGGATGAACAAATCTTGATGGGCACAGAAGTACAGAAAATGCCAGAACTAACTTCCATGGTCAAGAAGCATTTCAGAACATGGGCCTTAGCAATTTTTTAAAAAGCTTGGCTTCTCAACTAGTATTCATGAAAATCTCCTTTTTAATGAAGGTTTGCTCAGTTGTGTCACCATTGACATCATCACAGCCAATTCATTTCTCATTACCAATGGACTAAAACAGAGAATTGTGTAATAGGTCATTTTTTATTAAGACCATATTCCACAGCCATGTTCAAAGACTCAACAAAGAAAGTTAGACTCAGTCAATGTAAGATTTTCATTGGCAACGTGGCTAAAAATCATCACTGAATTTTTTTCCTTTGATTTTCCTTGGCAGCACTGTATCTAACAGTGTGCTGATTGACCGTGACACATAAAATTACATCCATGTCTTCTTTCAGCAGGCTGGTGGATAGAATGAAACACCATTCTATCAAGCATCACTCTCAAAAACAAAGCAGTATTCATGCCTATCTTTAGCATGTGAATCTGCTAAATGAATTGATTCAGGGTCTTTACTAATTCTCAAAATCACTTTTGCCATTAGTTAACATTAACTAGTAGGAGTGAATTTTAAAAGTCTATAATACAGCCAATCTAAAAGTGTTAAAATGGAGATGGTTCCCTGGGTGAGACATATGTGGAGAAGGGATGACAGCAGAAACCACAGTGGCCATTGTCTGTACAGTAAACCACACTGAGACAGCTTAGAAGGGGAAGAAACCAAAATATTCTGCAAGAGAATTTCAAATTAGGCAGTAAATAAACCAATAATAGGTAACACAGAAATCAGAAAAATTATTACTGCAGAATCCATGAAACCTGAAAAATTGAATGAAAGAGCCATTAGCTATAATAACTTTTGCTGATGGTGGTTACTGTTTCAAAACACAAGTTAGCCTTCAGGGGCGCGTCTCTTAAAGTAGCAGTCTTTTAAAGTCATATTTTGAGTAGATGTCAGTTGTTCTATCATCAAAATAGGGGGCATTTTGAGATACTGTAGAGAATGCATGTGTTATATTCATGTATATTATATTAAAATAGAGGATGTATACATTGTGTATATATACACATGATATATATGTGTGTATATATTATATGTTAATATATCACATATTATAATATGTAAATTACATATATATAATTTGTTCATAAATCAAGATACCAAACTCTTCAACCTGATGTTCCAGACTTGACATATCTTGAATAAGCTTACATATTTAGACTTCTATTTTGTGCAGTATAATTTTATTTTTATGCTATTCTTTTATGCACTATTCCCAGAATAAATTCTTGATCCAGTCAGACTAGTCTCCTTCCTGTTATCAATAGGCCACACACACAGCCTGGTCAAAACTTTTCCAACATTATGTCCCTGGCTAGAATGACCTTTTTTCTTTTCATTTGTTCAAACCCCTCTCTAACCATCCTGAAGACTAACTCTATGAAATAATTTCTCTATTTTAATCATGAAATCTACTGTCATCACCATGCATTGGACACTAAATCAAATTGTACTGCATTTTTATTTAGCGTCAAGTCTACATTTTCTTTTTTCCTCCAAATGAACTGTAACCTCCATACAGACAGGGTCCATGTCTTAAACTTCTTTTGTACCTTACAGAACACCTAAGGAACAGCTATGCACATTCTATCAAGCATCACTCTCAAAACCAAAGCTTTTTTCCAAAGTGGTATTTTTGCCAATATTTTTTTTTCTGCTTTAACACTTGGACCTACTACAAGAGTTGATTCAGGCTCCTTAGTAATTCATCAAAATCACTTGTGCCATTAGTGAACATTAACTAGCAGGAGCGAATTTTGATGCATTTCATGGTGTTTTTCAAGGCATTTGACTTTATTATTACAACTTAGCTCATAGTAACTCTATGAGAATGGCATAACAGATGCTATGATTTGCATTTTAAAGATGGGAATGTAAAACCCAGCAATATTAAATGCGTTGTGAAATAATATATAACTAGTTATAGGCAAGGCTGGGAGAAGGGCCCATATTTTCCATTCTCAACATTACTGAAGATATTTGATATTAAAAATATAAAAATCAGCAATATACATCTGTATTTTTGTACTCAGATTTTGCTCTGAATCTGCAAAGAAAACAAAATCAGAGCTAGTATTTTTACAAGTATTTCTGTGCAAAATAATTGAGCCTCAATTATTCACTGATCAATTTCCTACAATTTTTGGGTTTTCCTCCCAGGTTTACAAATGAAACTCGCAGTTAGTGGGCTTTCAAAGCAAAGCTTCTTACATAGTTTAGCTATCTGGTGGCATTTAATAGCATTAAAACTGCCACTGATGATGATTTCTTTTTCAATTCGTTTCCACAATACAAACAATGTTATTAAAAGTAAACTGTTAGAGATATGCTTACAAGTTGAGTCTCTCAAATCTTGCCCCACTTCCTTTAATACATAGGCATGAGAAGTCAGTGGGCAGAGGAGAGAGGTAGCTGGCTCCCTCAGAATCAGCTTGCTGGCTCCGTAATGGTGCTTTGCATCATTACCTAGCATATCTTTGAAGCCTTCTCTGTTTGCACTGTCAAAGCCTCCTTTTAACCTTCGTTTAATTGACTAAATCAAAAGCAAAGGCCTAGCAGTGAGACTTACTATACGCATATGCCCACCTACTCTCACAGGATCCATTTCCTTTCACCTCTTATGACACAAGCAAAGAGCTCCATTCAAGGAACCCATATGGTTCATTGTCCACATCCTGTGGAAGTCTTAATGCTCAAAGCTATAGCAAGAAAACTAGAATGCACTTAGGACTGCCAGCTTAGATAAGAGACACCCAGTTAAATTTAAACTTCAGATAAATAGTAAATTTTCTTAACATAAGCATGTCCTTTGCAGTATGTGGGACACACGAAGAAATTATTCATCATTTATCTGAAATTCTGACTTAGCTGGTTGTTCTGTATTTTTGTTTGCTCAATCTGGCAGTTCTAGGTACACCATCCAAGATCTATCATGCCATTTTTTTCCCAATGGCCCCAGAACAGGCAGCCTTTTGTACAGTAGGTCCCCTTGCTGTGGCCTTGCCCTCTCCCCTGGGTGCTGCCCTGTCAGGGAGGAGAACACATCAGAGTGGGACTGGAAGGTTCTTTGCCTTCATCACTGCTCTACATTGACAGAATAGAAAGACAGTCCATGTTTCTAGGTAGTACCACAAACATATAATTTTGTATGCAATATTTTAATTGTTATTGAAAATCTGACTCTAGAGCACCGCTTATGAAAATCATTGGTTTTGAAAGTATGTATTACTTAACTCATAAATAAATGGTTTGTTTTCTTAACTTAAAAGATATTTTTACCAATCTCTTCTAAGAAATATAGCGAAAATAATATCTCACAGGAAAATAAGAAACTTGGTATTTAGCAACATAACCTGTGGATTTTTTTTTTAAATTAAGTTTGAATTCTAAGGAAATTACTGAAAGTGCCATTGAAGAAGTCAACATCTTACAGCAGTGATTTATAGAGTTAGCTTTCAATTTCATACGGGGATATTAAATCTGTGTGTTGATGAGAAGGATCGAAGTAACTCTCATTATGCTTACAATTTATAACCAAGATATATTACAGAGATTTGTCCAGTATCACATGCAGATATTGTAGAGCTTGGGATTTGACAATCACATCTCAGAAAGGTTTGCTTTCTATCTTTTATTTTAAAAACAACAACAAAAACCCCACATCTTCCATAGCCACAGAATATTTCTAAAATAGCTTTAGAGATTATTTAAAAATTGAGATACATCTTATTTACCAAATCTACTTGAACTCCTCTGACAACTAAAGAAAACAAACCCCTAATTACATGAAATTCCTTCATTCAGCAGATGTTTACTGGGTATTCACTATGTGCAAGGCATTTTTAGGCACGGAGGATAGAGTTGTGGACAAAACAGATCAAAATTTCTCTTTCATAAAACTTACCACTGCTGAGAGACACATGCTAAGTTAAATATGAAATTTCATAAATAGTATTAAGTGCTAAACAGAAAAATAAATGAGAATGCTTTGGAAATACAGATTTCTGACTAGTTTAATTATGTGATTGACCATTCATTAATCAGAAAATGCCAGTTTAAGATGTTGTTGTTGAAAAGCTTCTAAATTATATGCACTGTGCTTTCAACAAATGTTTAGCACTATCTCAGTGATGCTATGCTGACTGGTAGTCAGTCTGGCCCTGCTCCAGTGAGCTGGAAATCTTAAGGCCTGACACCCAATGATGATAAGTCACCTCCTAGCTTTACCACCCACTTCTTGGGTATGTTATCTACTGATTTTTTCATCGTTCTTTTTTTTTTTTGAGACAGAGTCTCACTCTGTCCCCCAGGCTGGAATACAGTGGTGCAATCTCGGCTCACTGCAACCTCTGCTTCCCAGGGCTCCAGTGATCCTCCCACCTCAGCCCCCATCTGAGTAGCTGGGACCACAGGCAGCATCACCATGCCTGGCTAATTTTTGTATTTTCTGTAGAGACAGGGTTTCACCATGTTGCCCACACTGGTCTGAAACTCTTGGGCTCAAGTGATTTACCCGCTTTGGCCTCCCAAAGTACTGGTATTACAGATATAAGCCACCATGCCCGGCCATTCTCCATTAAGTAAAGACATTTGACCCTAAGTTTTTATGCCACTTTCCAACCTCAACTGTACCAATAACTATAGTGTTTTCCATCATCATTTGAAAAAATAAATCATCTAACACAGCATCCTTGCAGTTCTTTGACACTCACAACTCTGAAGACCTCCACTCAACGTGAGCAATCCTCTCCTCTTGGCACATCTTGACTGACGCCATTGTGAAAAGCTTCCCCAACTCTGAAATCTAAATCTCTGGCATATGCATCTGCCCAGACACATGCCCCGATTTCCTGCTTTATATCCTTCCAGTGCCTTTCAGGATGATCAACTCATCTACTCATTCTTTCAGCAAATGTTCATTGAGCATCTATTGTGAGCAGAGTATGTGAAAGACACAAGATGTAGCAGTCAAAATGAGAAACATGCTCAAAGAACCTGGAATATCTCAGGGAGAAAGGTAGTGGGTGAGTAATTACAAGTGTGATGAATATTAGAAAATGGAGTGTAGGTGCAGGGGGAGCTTACCACGCCAGGGGCCTAAGAATCTTTCCCTGAGAAGCTTGTCTCTGAGATAGTTTCCAAATTTATGTAGAAGCTAAATAATGAGGAGCCAGCCAAGCAGAATGTGAAGAAGGGTATTCTCACAGAAGACAAGCATATTCAAAAGCTCTGAGGCATGAGATATTTGCACTTTCAAGGAGAGCAGATGAACTGAAAATACCCAAATGAGTCTGGGGCACAGGAGCTGTGCTGATAGAGCTGGAGCAGGTTAAATCACGTGGGCTATAGGGTCACCAGTGTTTAAGGATGTTGAACTTTATCCTACCAGCAATAGTGTTTGGCTGGTCTAAAACTCCCAGACAATCATATAAATTGCTCTTGTACCAATATCTATGACATCTTTGAACCACAAATCTGGATCGAATTCAAATCTTCCTTTTCTACTCTTTTTTCCTTTGTACTTCAGGGCTATTGAGGGAAATCACACAGCCACGATGATTGCCATCATTTCAATCCCTTGCCTTCCCAACTCATTCGGAGTTTTTATGCCACTTATACGTCTCTCTGCTCCTTTTTGGTCAGCTCCCTAATTCCTCTCAGTTAATATTCCAAACCTTTGTAATCGTCTATTCCCTCCCCCACAATCCACAGATGGCTTTGTTTCCAACACAAGCAAGGCCATTGAGTAGAATCTACTCAATGACACACCTTCCCCTACCTAAACACGCATCTATAGCCTCACTTCCACAACTACCTCCTTTCCTCTATTCATGGGTTTAGGGTCATTTTCCCTACTTACCACCTATTTCTCCCCTGTTGCTTGTGAACATTTTCTCACATCTCATTCCTTCATTTATCCCTTCATTTTTCAGAATCTGTAGCCTGCCTGACAGCCTCTATTTTGTTTCTGTATTGTGTATATAAATGCTTTGTATCTTGCATCACATTGCCATGGGATATGTTTGTGTGTGTCTTGCCTTATGGATCACATCCTCCTCAGAGGTAGGGTTCATGTGATTCATCTTCTGCCCCATCAATGCACATCACCTACTTCTCAGAGTAGGACTTCCCCTCCTCTCCAGGTCATTCTGAAACAGAACACAAGGCGACAGTTTCTTCCATATTGTATACATGTTTTTGAGGTTTTATAGAAAGAAATAAGAAACAAACAAAAAAGATTCCCAGGGTTCAGGAAGGAGGAAATGTTTAGATAGTAATGATCATCTTAGAGGGCTCACCAGACATGCTATGCAGGGGGTCTCCTGGAGTTCGGTTACAGGCTGTAGGGCTGGGATGAGGAGCAACTGAGGAAGAACATGGAAGTCATGAGAAGGTGAGAAGTCTGCTGAGATGCTGCCTACCGGACTTGGCTGTTTGCTTCCCAACCTTGAGTGTCCAGGCCCAAAATAGAAGCCAGAGAGAATCAGAAATGTGGTTAGGAGATGTGAAGATGCTAAGAAGCCATGGCTCTATAGTGCTGAGAAGGAAAGAGAAAAGAGGAAAGAAAAGCACACTAATCATTCACATGGGAGCTGTTCATAATTAAGGGACACATGATAATTTTCTAAGTTCAGTGAACCAGCTGAAATATCATGTACTTATGTTCTGAACCTGCAGTAAAGCAAAAATTTTGTTTCACTTACAGGAATGCTCCAGTTTGGATAGCTTCCTATCTACTGTGTTATCACAGCCTTTACTGGGACTGCTGCATACCATCGTATAAGCCAACAACAGCCCTGGAATTTAGCACACTCTGTAGATAATATTTCTTTATGTGCTAGCTTCCTCACAAGACAATAAGCCTCACAAAAGCAAGGAACATGTCCTCAGTCTTTGTCATCCTTCTGCCTCTAGTACATAGTAATAGCTAATATGTATTGAGGTACCATTATTACTCATTTATAGATAAGACAACTGAGTCACTAAAAGGTTAAGAATCTCATTCAAGGTTACACAGCTAGTAGGTGTTGAACTGGGATTCAAAACTTCAAAGGTCGCTCCTGTTTTGTTTTGTTTTAAATATTATGCCTGCTACCTCTGACAGTAGCAGGCACCTAGTAGGTTCTCAATATAAGGAGAAATTATGTGTGGACCAAAAACAGTTACCTGATAAATGCTTTGGGGAGTGATGGGATGAGGGATAGTAATTCAAGTTAAGAAAGTATGGCTGGCAAGGCGCGGTGGCTCACACATGTAATCCCAGCACTTTGGGAGGCCAAGAGGGGTGGATCACTTGAGGTCAGGAGTTCTAGACCACCCTAGACAACGTGGCGAAACCCCGTCTCTACTAAAAATACAAAAATAAGCCGGGCATGGTGGTCTGCACCTGTAATACCAGCTAATCCAGAGGCTGAGGCAGGAGAATCACTTGAACCCTGAACCTGGGAGGCAGAGGTTGCAATGAGTCAAGATTGCGCCACTGAACTCCAGCCTGGGCGACAGAGTGAGACTCCATCTCAAAAAAAGAATGTATAATGCTCATTAATTTTAGGCTTTAGTCTAGGAAAGAATGATTTTGTGGTGAACCTAGAGTCTTCATGTCGTCTATAACTAGTATTAGAGTAGCTGCTTATCTCAAGACAGAGTTCAACCCTGCTGAGAGAGGACAGATAAACTTCAGCGAGATGGCAAAGAAAAAACGGAAGGAGACACCTGGGCAGAAAGCACTGAAGAGAATGGAATCTAAGAGGAGAACAGAAAGAGAGTAATGCTCCCCTCATCCTATCTTGGGAAATGTAGTCAGGTTGAGCTGGAGGTAAGTTGTTTTTAAAACACTATTGTTTACAAAGTAAAGTAATCCCTTTCAATCCTACTATCTTAATCTTCGTAACTCAAAGTTCCAACAGCTGATTTTTTTTTTTTTTTTACCTTATTGCCTATGAGAGTAAAAATTCCCAATCTATGTGAATCCAAATGGTAGTTTCTACTCATGTCCCTTAGTATGTGCACACACACTTTCAACAACACTAAAGAAAATCAATTCTGGCAGAGGCTGACCAAAGGAAAGTTGCAAATTACACAGCCTAAGAGCTAACCTCACAAGCTACTGATGCTTATTAATAATGAAAGGCATTTATTTCTTAAATTTCATCTGTTTTTAGTAGAGTTTCTATTTCTTCTGGACTATTTTCTTTGGAATTGTTTACTTTCTTCTGCAACACAGACCCCACAGATGCAGGCACAGGCCATTTTATCTATGTTGTGTCCATAAGGGACATGTCCCTGTTTCCAGAAGTGGGGTGGATCACAGATAAGCAGCTAGACACGATGCAGCAGTTGGTCTAATTCTTCCAAGCACTCTGACTCAGGAAGGATGGTTCAAATCATCTACTTAAGAATGCTTTATGCTCTCAATGATGTGGAAAATATATTCATGAATAAAACAGCAATGAATGTCATCACAAGGATGAGTGAAACCTTGTGGTTGAGGGGTTTTGTTTACAATGCTTTTGGTTTACCTTGGAAGCAGCTTTTTATTACGCAGTGAAAGTTGTGTAATCTAGCAAAGGGAAATTTTAATTAGAAAATTCATAATGGGCTGTAGGTTATCAACAGGTGGATTCACTTGTCTTCTCGTGAGATTTTTAAGACATAGGCTGTTGACAGTTAAAATTGCTTCAATACAAGATGGCTTTGATTGAGGGTGACCTTACAACTCACCATATTAAGTCACAAATGTAACTGATACAAGTGAACCGGCCCTCCTCCCTGGTGGGCAAGAGTCACAAAATCACCATGTAATATGCCCCACTGTAGACCGAGGGGCTGTCCTTTCTTGAGCAGCAAGGGGGTCACTGCAGATGAGGGCTTTAAAGATTTTAGGCAGAGCTTTGTGTGGACACTGGTAAAGAAATTGCCTGCATTGTTCTGACGTTAAACAAAGGGTAAATATAGTGTGTTAATTTGAGTGCTTCCTAAATAACCAGTTCACAAGATCACATACTGAAGTTTATCAAATAGACACTAGGGAGACTGTTCATGGACACAAAAGGGATGACCATTCAGCTTCAAATTCCTTCAAGATCCTAACGGCTACCTGTCCCAGAGTCCTGAGGAAATCACTGGAACCCACCTCAAATATACTTTCCTTCTGGCTAGACTTTACTTGGAGGTAGGGTAATAGTTATGGGGTTGTGAGGGGGTGTCACAATTTTAGTTGCCTGTTAGACTTCTACAGTTATTTAAAATTACAGCACATCTACAGCCTTATTTAAAATAAAGCACAGTTTTTAAAAATGCATGTAAAAAAAAATTCATCCTTCTCACCACTCTGCCCCCTCCTGCTCCTCTCCCCCGACACTACACTCCCCGAAGAGACTATTTAACATAATGAGCTGCAGTGTGTGGATGTGATAGCAGTTGCCTGCTAATAGTTGTGTTTAAAATTCCTATTTCTTATCTTATTTACTGATTGATGGGAACTTGTGACTTGCAGATCTTCCTCCAGGACCCCATCCCTCTCCTTGGCGGAGTGAATCATTTGACACAGGGAACATTAGACAACACGTTTGCTTCCTCGTTAAATCCCGTTTGGCTACGTAAGCTAGCCGGATGCACGGCCCCCCACTTGCATCTGCATTGTGTCTTATCGGAACCACCTGAAGAGCCTGGCCACACAGGGTGGCCTTCCTTAATTTAAAATCCACAGAGAAGATTTTTTTTTTTCTTTTTTTGGTCAGCAAACTCCAGCATATGACAAAAGGCATGCATGTGACTTTATTTTTTAAATGGCTACTTTTCTTCTTAAATCAGGCTCCCTGATTTTAACTAAAAAATAAATAAGTAAACAAGAAAACACTGGGTTACTCTCAAAGAGATCACATTTTTAAAATCTCAAATGATTTCCTACAGCCAGTCTGTTTTGCAGTGTATTTTTTTTTCTTGTTTTTCTTTTTCTGCTTTTTTCCCCCTGTAGATTCTGAAAAGAAATAACCGGCTGTAGGCATCGCCTGTGGCTTGCTGGTCGCACTCCTTGGGTGGTCTGAGCCGACTTTATGATTTATTCAGCTAATGGGAAGGGAGCATGACCCCCAGTGGCCACAGAAAGAGAGCTGCATGTGGGTTTAATGCTTTCACCACAAAAATGTCTGCTATGACTAAGCTCTGCGGCTGAAGTCACTGTCTGAATGGTGCTAAAAAGGAACTTAGGCATTAAGTGTGCACTATTTACTATAGATCGGCTCTTGGGATTAGGCCAAGGGGTTCATACTCAGTTTCAAAGAATAGCATGGAAGCTGCTAGGAAAATTAGAGCTGTGCAATTTATTTTTACCAGTCTCCCTGGTGAGTTACTCAGTGAAGGATTTACCTCATATGCTTTTTTTCTCCCCTCTGTTACTAAAGAGTCATTTAAAACGTGTCAGTTTGGGCATTTTACAGAGTTTTATTGTGGAGGTATGCCTATTTTTTTGTTTATCACAGCCATGAATCACTGTTATTGTACTTTAATGTTAATTTGAAACTATAAAAGAATGCCTAATGTTGAAAGAAAGAAAAAGCAAGAGAGAGGGAAAGGGAATGAGAGGGGCTGTGGAGTAATGTTCCTTCACCACACACTGCCCTGTGAGAGACGCCTCTTTGATCCAGGGAGTAGTCCCCCTCCCTGACAGCATCGTTACTGGTTCAGAGGAATGAACACATTTTGCTTCATGTTGATTCTTTTACCGTGAGGGAAAGGGATGGATGGAGTAGGGAGGAGGGAGACAAGGAGACCTGTTTGTAATTTTGACTAAGATGGATGATTTTTACAGTCAGTGTAATACCTGCCGTTGAAGTTCCAGCACGTTTGCTTCTGGTGGACTTTACAAATGTCCAGAATTAAGAAGTGAACCCCTTTGATGTCTGTAGCTCAGGTTCCTGGGTCTAGAAAGCTGCCAGCCTTTTCAGAATATGCTTCCATAGTATAAAGTCACTGGCTTGAAAACATTGCACCTATGAAAGCCCAGCATTCCTTTGGTGCTTGATGTTTGCAGCTTAAACTAATTGCAACTTAGAGTTTAGCTCAGCAGTAGCCAGAGTTCATTGCTAGAGTAATATGGAAGGCCTCCCCATTCCCCCAGATGTACTAAGGGACTTTATTTTCAGTTATTGCTCCAAACTTTTCCTTGTAAAAACATTGTTCTTATATCCTGACAAATAAATGCCATTTCTTATAATGAGGGTTAACCACTGAGAGAGACTTCAGGGCTGAGCTGGATTCCCCCATTCCCCTTGTAAGTCTTAATCTTAGTTTTTTTATAGGTTAGTCAGGGCTTTGTGATCCTAAACAATCATTCAGCAGGGCAGGGCTTCATTTTCCCCATCTGTGAAATGGAAATAGCAATCCAGGGCTGCATCAGACTAAATGGCTATTGAGCCTTCAGAGATTTACAAGGTTATCTTCTAAAGAGAGTACTTGACCTTTTATTTTCTCAGGGCTAAAAAGATACGGAGGGTCAGAAAAACCATGTTGCTAAGTCATGCTGTTCTCCCTGCAGGTAGATTGAAAATTAAAAAATAAAATAATTTTTTCCCATTGTTTCCCACTTTACCTTCTTTCCTATCTCCTTTCTAGCATTTTACAAATTCGAAGGCGAGAACTTCTTTCCAAAAATGGTGATATCATATCAATAGAACATCAAGAGTAGAGAAATAGCTCAATTAACACCAAGCAAAACCTAAATTCCATGTGACCACCTGGATTAGATCTTAGGATGGAAAGAGGACATTAGTGGAAAAACTACTGAAATTTTAATGCAGTGTGTCATTTGGTTAATAGTATTGTACCAATGTTAATTTCTTAGTTTAGATCAATGTACCGTGGTTATATATGATGTTAATATTAGGAGAAGCAGAGTGAAAGGCCTACAGGAACTCTCTGTACTATCTAGTAGCACTCCTATAAGCTTAATATTATCTCAAAATTAAAAGGATTAAAAAAACCCTAACAGACAATTGTTGTCCAAAAATTGATCTATTTGAGATCCTGATGAATAACTTCTTTCTCTTCCCCACACCCAGATACTTCCATACTCCAGTCCATTTTCCAAAGCTGTATAGAAAATTCATTTGAGTAATACCCACAGCTTAAACAGCTATGAAAGCATCCAGCTCTGAATATCTTATTCTCCCAGACCAGCTATTAGTTGCCTGCACCATGATAGACACTGTACTGAGCAATTTAGATTCAATATGTTCTCCGTGGAAATTGCCCTATATGAGAGAAAAATAAATAATGCTATAGATAAAAGCAGGAGAATAAAAACGGCAATGATATTAAATGTTACATTGTTTTTGCAATACACAATGCAGGTATTCTTTACTGCATTCATCAGTGAGTTCTGGTGAGGCCATTTTGCCGGGTGCCATACCTCCAGGACTTAACACAAAACCAGGCATGTTAGTATTTAATAAATATTTTTGGAATGAATGAAGCTCAGCACACATTTCACATGAGCAGTTCACAGCTGAAACATAAAAGACACATGTTTTCTGACAAAGGTTCAGTTTGCACTGACTATTGTATTGTTTTTCTTTCCGTTTGTCCTTCTAGCCCAAAGTAAAAAGGCAGGATGGATGACGATGAAGGGAAGATACCACCTGAAATAGAACTGCCTTTCAGGGCTTTTTAAGCAAGGGTTGTTTTTGGCATTGTATCTTCATCCTCAGGTAAAGCATTAGTGAGAGAGAGAAATGTGAGAAGAATTGTAAGGGAATGAGGATAATGAGGACCAAAGGAATCTTTCTTCTGGTGTGGGTTTCCCACCCTAATTGGTTACCACTCTAACCACCAAGTGAAGCACGCTGGGCGGATGGATCTGCACCAATACTGTGCCTGTCTACATCTATGTATTTCTGGCACACAGGTGTTTCAGCTTTATTCAGCCAGGAAGCAGCTTTTTCCCCTTCTTTTTCAGGGCAGGGAGTTTTGGGGAGATGGGAACACCCACGATTGTTTCTCAGAATAAGAAGGAGGTAGGGGTCGGGGGAGGGAACACAGCCCACCCACCGCTTACAGATTCGGTCGCTTTCCCGCCGGTCAGCCTTATTCTGCAAGGTGTAAATCAGAGGGCAGATGCATGCTCTGGGAAGTTTTCCAGATGCACACTGCACAAAGGCCCATGTGTTCTCATTGTGCGGAAATAGCATGCCATCAGAGCAGTTCTGGGACACCAGACCTGTGTTGGGACATGTCATCCTGTCTGCATGTCTTCCACTTAGCAGAGAATGATGTTGCAGACGGAGTGTTAGAGCTCAAAGCCAAGGGGGCTGACAGTTTGAAAAGCCACCCTGTCCCCTGGTGGAATTTGCAGACAGGTTTGATGGGCTGCTCTATGAAGCCCAATGCCAAACAGTGCCTGCCAGATGTGCTTGTGAGGGGTGGACCCACCAAAGTCCAAGGGAAGCAGCTCCAAACAGGAGTCCTGCTCCTCTAACATTAACTGGCAGCAGCACCAAGCAGACAGAAAAGACAGAAAATGTGCAAAGTGGCACTTCTTGCTCTTTCTATCTGTAATCCACCCTGAGTCAGTCAGACCTAGGCAGTGAAGCTGCTTGTGCATATTTACTTTTTACTCCCTTGTCTCATTTTCTGAAGTGGATTTTCTGGGCAGAATAAATCTGAGGGTATATTGTTTCCTTGAAAGTAAAGAATATACTAGGAGGTGACATTAATTTCCAGATCATTTGGGTAACATTTTGTTACTTCCTGCGCCAGGAATGAATATTGCATCCAGAAATATTTTAAGGGAGGGCTTATTCATAGAGAGCATTCATTTCCAGTTGTGTTAACTTATCTCTTATTTGAATCGTTTCTTTTTTCTTTTAGCATAATTCTTTCCTCTGTTGGTTTGAAGTAGCAAATATGTATTGTCACTGTTTCCTCTTGTTTGCATCAGGCTTTCTATGGTCTGACTCTGTTTTCTTTTAGTAATTGCTCTTCCAGAGTTTGTTTAAATTTTTACTCTTAGTTATTTTCACTACATGGGTAAACATGTTTTCAGTGACAGCTGGGAAGGTGAAAATTTACATTTCTGCTTAACTGTCTTAATTATCCTTAGGCTAGTGTCATGGTACAAGTATTTCTTTCCTTAATAATGGAAGCCACCTTAATTCCTTTTAGGAAGCTAGCATATAAAACACCATCAATTAGTGAAGCAGGAATACAGGCTACAGACAAACAGGGCAGGAAATAGAACAGGGATTCTACAGAGGATATTGCCCTCAGCTCCATGTCTCCAGAAATAGCCAATATAAGATTGTGAATTATGAAAATTCCATTCTCCAGAACCCAGTAGAGGTCATAATTCAACTGGAAATTATCTTGGTGTTTCTGGCTTATTTTTCCCACCCTATTTGCAATCCTGTTTTCTAGTCTCACTTAAAACCACTAAATAAATTCCAGACATATAACTCTACTAAGAAAAATAAATTTCTTATCCACCTGTTAATTGCACTCAAATGCTAGGGAGGTTAAGACCTGAATATGCCCTTCCTCACCTTGCTTTCCAAGCCTAGCAATAAAGGGTAGAGGAGGAATGTTAAAATGGGACTGTTTTTTATATATTAAGAAATGTTAACTCAATACCTTTTACAATTTTTATTCTATTCTACAAAAGAAAAAGTATTTTTCTAAGCAAAAAAAATGCTACCACCAGGTACCAAAATTAGAAACCTGCATTAAAGTTACAGCATTAATAATTGTGGGTTTTTATTCTTTGTCAAAGATTAAGATGACATGACACAATAGATACTTTATTCAAAGCCACAATTCAAATGAAAGGTATTAAAAATTGGGCAAGCATGATGAGGCCAAAGAAGGAACAGTTTTTCAGTGGGATGATCTTGATGGTAGTCAAAAAAACAATTAGAAACTATAAGGAAAAATTTTTAAAAGCCGTTTTTATTATTTGTGATTAATAGAAAAGTTCAGCCACATTATAGTCTATAATTCGTCAAGGGAATAAATAAACTGTTTTGCATTTACTTAATAGACACCAATATCCTTTGGGTTTGTAGTATGCAGAACACTTTTTCACATATTGTTGCTTACGGGTCCAGCCACATATTTATCAACATCTGTATCATCTCTTCCAACATGAAGAACAGTGAACTGCACTTTTTGATATCTACGAATGCAAATTTGCAATATCAGCAACTTGAAAGTGATTCGCAAGGTTCATGGCATGTAGTGATCCCTAATTTTGCTAAAGGGTATATTTAAGGAAGGCTTTGGAGTTGAAATTGGAGTCACGTCTTGGCTTTGTTACCAGTGAAGAGTGAACTTGAACTAATTAGTCAAACTTTTAAGCCTGTTTTCTCATCTGTAAAATGAGTTAATAATAACACCTAACTCATAAAGTTATTATGAGGATTAAGTTAATAAAATGCAAAATAAAATGCATAGTACAGTGCTTGATGTTTAGTGAGCAGTCAAAAAAAATGTAAAGAAAGTATAAGAAATGAATTTTGTAATCTGTGAGGCTTGCATCAGCTGTAAGTAACTAGTTTGTAAGTGAGCACGCATCATGGATTGGGCCAGTATATGTAGCACAAACAAAAATTTATAGCTTTATTATTTTCTACTTGACCTGTAGATTGTCTCATAAATTAATAATAAATTATTTTTTAATAAAAAAGTGGCCCTGAAAAGAAAAACAAGAGTTTGTTTGTTGAGAAAACATAGAGAAGCCTAAAGAAGTGATAGTTTTCAGCCAGCAGATAGAAGTAAAGATGAATCATAGCAGAATGCTGACTCATTTGCGACTTAGAGCCATGCTGCAAATACCTCCATCTTCTACTTCATTTAAGAATAAGAAATAATTTATAAAATTATTTCAGTAACCACTCCTGCCAAGAAAAAGGCTGTAAGGGTGAGATAAAACTTTAGTGACAGTGGAAAAGGTAATTAATTTATGGTGTGAGGCTTTGCAAAAGAAACATGTAACTTTCAGCAGAAATAAATCTTGGAGGATACATGAAGCCTGTCCAATGTTTTCAATTTACAAATTAGGGAACTTTGATCACCTTAGTTATAGCTACCATTAAACCATCAGATACATGATTATGCATTGATCTATTACATTTTCAAGTAACTGCATTAATAGTTATTTATCTAAGTGCTGAACACCTCTAAGATGACAAAAGAGCGACCACAACTTCTAAGGCAGTGATTATTCAACAAATTGGCTTTTACTTTGCATATATCCTTTATCCAGAGTTATTTTTTATAACATCTGTCTTAGTTCATTTGGTGTGCTATACAACAAACTACCATAAACTGAGTAGCTTATAAACATCAGACATTTATTTCTCACAGTTCTAGAAGCTAAGTTGAAGATCAAGGTTCCAGAAGATTTGGTGTCTAGTGAGGGCCTGCTTTCTGGTTCAAAGATGATGCCTACTAGTTGTGTCCTCGTGTGGTAGAAGTGGGGAGGCAGCTCTCTGGGACCTCTTTTATAAGGTTACTAGTCCCATTTATGAGCATTCTGAATTCATTGTCTAATCACTTCCCAAAGGCCCCACCTCCAAATACCATCACACTGATCATTAAGTTTCAACATATGAATTAGGAAAGAAAAGAAACTTTCAGACCATAAAAACACCCCATGTCCCTTTCCCAACCAAATCTTTTTCTCTATCCTCATGTTCGCAGAGAAATGATGGTAGTAATGAAAGATGTAGCAAAAGGAATAACATAGGCAACAAAAGGAACAGTTGAAATCACGGAATGGTAGGGTTGGAGGAAACCTGAATTATCTACTTTGACTTCCCAACTTTGCATATCAGAAGATGTTGGCCCTGAAAGAGAAGTTGACTCTTCCAAAGATCAAAAGTTTATATAATATCTGACATTAGAACTCAGGATTATTGGATTCAATATTCCAAGCTACCTCTTCACCTCAGCTTAGTATCCAACAGGTCCGGTTCCACTTACATGGGACCCACTACCCTTCTCTTATTCTGACTTGGTTGCATTTTTCCATTGCATGGCTAGACTATGACCCAAAAAAAGCAAGTGAGAAACTGGATGATTTAGTTAATCTCACATATTTATCAAATTAGTGAGCATGCAACCAATTTGAATGCTTTCTCATCATAAGTTTATTAGGGAAAATAGTTGTTTTGACATTCAATTGTTCTAAACTGGATATTTTTTATTTCTTTATACATTTGAATTCTGTACCCTTTCCTATTTTTTCAGTAATTGGAATATAGATGTGAATATTCACTTAGTCTATAGCAACTGGTGACGGAAAGTTGAAGGCAGCAAAGTTATATACATGATAGTTCTCAGTTCTTTGAGGAGTATATTAGCATTCTTGTATAGTTTATGCTTTTCCCTGCTATTATGTGAAAATCAAGTATTTCAAAAATACTTAGGACTAAGTTGCTAAAAGAATATGCCACACTTGTGAAATACTTACAAAAATTATTGTGAGTCGTGTTGATGTGAGTGATTTACAGTTATGTCTTCGTTTGTTGTCTTACAAGTTTTCTGGTATAACACTGTCATCTGTCATGGCTGGAAGGTTTATTATTTCTTTGGACTCCTCTCACCTTAGTTAATATTTGTCACTGTTAAATGTGATGGGTCTCTCCCAGATGTGACTTTCAGACTTCTGTGTCTCTTTACTCACTCTCTCTGACTTTTCTTTACTATCTTGTTAAGTTATACCAAGGAAAATTTTTTTGGTTGTGGATGACAATTCCATTCTTCTGCTTTTACTTTTTTTCACCACGACACCTTTTGTGGAACCATACAAGCAAACAACAATTTTTATTTAAAAAAACATCAGTATGCTGTGGGAGTCCCTCAAAAGAGATTGTCTGCTTCTTTCTATTTTCTCTTAAAAAGCATTTCCTTCTTTACTAACCTGAATCACCATTTGGAAGACTGAGAAGTATGTTATTATTAATAAAATGAGTGAAGGTTTATTGAGTGTTTGCTATTTGCTGGCCACTCTGCTAAGCACTCTAATCTAATTTAACCCTTATAACAATGTAAGAGATAGTAATGTTAGCTCTTTTTATAGATTAAACGGGTATTTTGCCTAGGATTCTTCAATATTGGTAAGTGGCAGAGTAGGTTCTGAAGGCAAGCCTGACTCCATTGTTAGTGCTTTGAACCACCATGATATATGCTTCCCCACTGGGTTGCCTTATCTCTGCTGGGGTATTTCAAAGTTAAGTCATTACACCAGTGGTTTCAGTAGGGAAAGTGTATTATTGATGACAATTGTGTTCAACAGTGGCATATCTATAAAAACTACACAGAAGGTATTTGGACTTCAAAAAAAGTTTTAATGTTACATTTGAAGTTATATAGGACTCACTCAATATATATTTTTGTAAAGAAAAAAACACACTGTCTTGAATACTGTAGCTGTAGCAGTTCTTGAAATCTATGTAAATCTTTCATCTTTGTTCTCCTTTTTCAATATTTAGTTTGTGGCCTTTTTAGTCCTTTTGTTTTTCAATGTAAATTTTAGAATTATATTGTCAAGTTGTAAAAATTAAGTAAAATCAGCTGAAAATTGTAAAGCAAACAAAAAAATATATTTTTTAAATAAATTATATGAATAGGTAAATAAATACATTATGTATATACACAGTTTCTTGTTATTTAATAAGCTTTGTGTAAACTTTCCGTGTTACACCACTCCATCCTCATATAAGTACACAGTGCAAACTCGGTTTTAAACAAAAAGCATCTTTGAAAGTAATTAACTCCAAATAATGAGTCCCAACATTTTCATTACGTTTTATTGTGTCTATTTTGAAGACCCCCTTGTATTAAAGGTTTTTCCCTCCCAAATTATAGTTAGTAATGACAATGTGTTAATTTCATATATTTAAGTGGTTGGGCAACTGTGAATCAGAATCAATTGATAGCATGATTAAGAGCTACAGAGTGTAGGTACCGGTGCTTTGTACAACATAGAGACTTATTAACTAACTAAATAATGAAACAGAACATTTTAGTTTTGTAATTGACTACAATGGATTCAACTTTTTCCCTTGCATTCGTATGGAATGAAAGACCCTACTGGAGGACAAAGATCTCCCTAATTGCCTCAGTTTCCTGTGGTGCACACCGTAGGAGGGCTAACACCATTTCAGGACTGGCTGTGAGTGATAAACGAAGACGCTAAATAACTCATTCAACTGACACAAAATTATAAAACTTCAGTTGGCTCTTTTAAGGCTATGAATTAGCTTGGCACTAACTCCTTGGATGGGAGCTGTGGGGCTGTGCCCTGTGTGGGTGGAAAACCAGCATTAAATCACCACCTTTGTGATTCTTTGTAACCAGCACTCAGAGGATCTAGGACCAGAAGTTTCCTTTTTTCCTTGACGTGGTTCCTTTTATGAAAAGCATGGAGAAAGAGGCTGGGCAATGTGCCTGAATACATTATTTCACCACCACTTAGTTCCTACTTACTTCTTTCACTAGAAACAAGGACACATTTAAATAAATAAATAAAACTGGGACCAAAGTTTTCCCTTCCTTTCCTTGTGGTGGGGCAATAAATATGAAGAGATGAATCTTGTGAAAGCCAGTGCAAGAAGAGATGGGGGCTGGAGATGGATGTTTCCCCTAAGAGTCCATAGAAAAGCCATTCCTTATAAATAGAGCAGTTGCTGTTATGAAGTACAAAACCACATTGTTCCTTTCTTTAGTTCTGAATGGAGTTGGTTAAGCTTTCAGTGTTAAGTGTGAAAAAGGCAAGAGAAAGAAGAACATATCCTTGTTAAATGACTCTAAATAAAAGAAATTGAGAAGGACAGTTGTGCCAGTTATAAAATGTTTAGAATTCACAAATGAGATTATATGGTTTTAATTTTTGAACTATAATCTAAAAGGAACTTCACCAAAATGGTAATACTACAGCAAATTGAATGTGCAACCTCTCAGCATCAGGGAAAATCAGAGCAACATCATCACTCCTTTCAATAC
Source organism: Pongo pygmaeus (assembly GCF_028885625.2). Taxonomy (NCBI): domain Eukaryota; kingdom Metazoa; phylum Chordata; class Mammalia; order Primates; family Hominidae; genus Pongo; species Pongo pygmaeus. The sequence goes on along the minus strand of NC_072376.2, from coordinate 157,180,258 downwards.
CCTGATTTTAAAAAGTATTCAAATTATTAGCATTTGTCAGTCACTTCTAACTTAGTCAGTCCAGGTGGGATTGAAACACAGGGCCAGGACCCTAATTATCTAATCTTATCCCAATATTGAATTTCTGAAATGATTTATGCAAAAACATACTCCAAGGCAAAAGCATACTTCATTATTGCTGCTCATTCATTCATTCTTACTAAGGATGCCAGATATATCATCTCCTATGTGACATTCTGAGAAGAACCATGCTTAAGCTCCTTGACCCTTTAGCACAAAATCGAAGTTAGAGACAGGCCCAGGCAGCTGGCTCAACTCTTCCACGTGGGTCTTTCCTCTGGTTCCTGCTTGGCATTCAGAAACGCAGCTTACCTGTGAGAACTGCCTTTAGGCCCTAACCTGCTAAATTAGTTTCACATCTGGGAAAGGAAGAAAGTACACAAAAAAAGTGGCTAAAATCAGGTAAGTGAGAATTTAATTTCCAGTTTAACTTTAAACGGGTAATCTCTTTCCACTTCACACTCAAAGCTTCATTCACTATTACAGTGACCCAATCATGAGTCCCTAATGACTCCATCTGGAGACAGAGAGAGGTGTCCTTGAGTGCTTTCTAGTACAGAGTAGAATGTCCCTGATTAATCATTCACTTTTATAGGAGGTATAGGTAATTAACATGTTCATAATACAATAAATAATTTTTGTAGCATAAATTTAAGCAGGACTTATCATGAAATTTTATTATTAGAAACTAATTTTATAAAAATATAATTCTACATCACTCATTAAATTTCAAAGTTAAACATATTCTAAATATTCCAGAGTATAGGTATAGTGGAAATGAAATTTCTACAGTGTAAGTGTGTGAATCTATCTACTGTATTAAATATATAAGAAAGACAGTAGTGGACATTTCCTAGGAAAAAGATATCTGTTTTTAATATGAAGTTATAAATGTGAGAAAGAAGATTATCTAGTGGTAGCGGTGGGTGGAAAAAGATTATTTAATTTGGTATTCAATAGTTTAAGCTGCTAGATGCTACCAGAGGGCATTTTAAAAAACTGACATAATAAAGAGACACTCCATGATAGTCATAAATGTCCTCATTTGCAAAATGAAGATAATAGTAATGTCTGCTGCTTGGGGTCATTGTGAGGAATGAATGAAACCATACGTATAAAGCATTTAGCACAGTGTCTAATACATAGTAGTTTTAAAATAACTGTTAGCATTATCACTATTGTTATTGCTATTATTACAAGAGAAATAAGATGTCATTGTAAAGCAGAGTCTTGATTAAATGCCCACTGGAATAAAAATTTAAGACTAAAGATACTCTGGTAAAATCCGTACTCAAATATTTCTTGACTGACCAACTGATTGACTGATGGACTGCTGAATGAATTAATGAATGAATTGCCATCAGCTCAGAAACATGGTTTTTAGAGACTTATCTCATCCTTCTTTTTGCTCCATTTGGAGACAAAAGGGAGTTTCCAAAACAGGTGGCAATAGTGGATCTGGATGAGTAACTTCCATGAATTTTTATGCAAGTACGTTCTTACAGGATGGCCTTCTTGGCACTACATAAAAGAGGTAAGAGTAGAATACTGACTAATATTAATATATTTAAATATTTTATGTGTAGCCCAAATTCCTCAGGCATTCCATTGCATCATTCATTCATTTGGCAGGCTTTTATTGAGCATTCTGTATAGAAGCTGTTGAAAAGGACACAAAAGAAATGTTGCAATTAAGTTATAAGTTGTGGCAGTGCAAGCTCTTGTGACATTCATATAGAATAGTTAAGAAGCGATTAAAGCAATATAATATATACTGAGGGATTCAGAGAAACAGAAAACACTCATGAGCTGATAATCAGAAATGTTTGTTTTTGATTTTTTTTTCCTGGGCTTTGAAGAATAGGTGGTATTTGGATAGTGATATAGTTTGAATGTGTTCCTTAAAGTTCATGTGCTGGAAACTTGATCCCCAATGTGGTGATGTTGGGAGGTGAGACCTTTATGAGGTGATTAGGTTATAAGAGCTCTATCTGCATGAAAGGATTAATGTGGTTATCTCTGAGTGAGTTCTTTATGAAAGGATGACTTTGGACTCTCTCTCATTCTCTCTCTTCCCCCTCTTTCCTCTTCTACCTCTGCCATGGAGATGATGCAACAAGAAGGCCCTCACCAGTGGCTAGCCCCTTGATCTTTGACTTTTTAGTCTCTAGAACTATGAGCTGATATGTTTCTGCTCATTATAAATTTCGTAGTCTGTGGTATTTTGTTATAATAGCACAAAACAGACAAAGACGGATAGAAAAGGATTACTGTTGGGGTAGGTGTGAATGTGTACAGGTGCAGAAGGTGTATGTGGAGTGCATTTCTGAAAAAGTAAAGAGGAGAGGCTAGAGGCTCCTACTGGTGAGTAATGGCAGCTATTTGTTAATGCATAAGGGAGAGTATAATTCCATAATGGTGATTGTTAGTGGAAGAGATTATATTTGCCCTTCTGGGTATGAAATAAATATTAGAGCTTTTGGAATCAGAAAATGACATGATAATTTTCCCAATGTTTAAGGTTGATAATGGAAGGAAGATGTGGGAAGCAAAAAGTATAGGTAAAAACCACTGATACAATAAAGTAGATTTGTTGAGGCTTATATTGGTGCTTTGGCTATAGGGAGAGAAGGAAAGTCAAGTGAAAAAAACACTTAGGGAGGGCTCCAGCATTTTGAACCACCTAAGACACTGGGAAAATGTGTCAGCACTGGTGAAAATGTGGTTCAAATGTAAGGTTTTAGAGGATGTGGTAGTAGAGAAAATGGTCAGGTGTCATTTTTTAGAATTCAAATTTATAATAGATCTTATTTAAAAAAAGCAGAGGCTTCTTTTATTATTTTTTTGGCAGAGGTATTCAAATGTCTGAAAAGAAGACTAAATTTTAAATTAGGAGATAAATCTGACACTGTGTGTGGCATTGAACAAGTCACTTCACTTCTTGTGACCTGAGTTTCCTGATACATCAAATGTGGGAATTGGATGAGTCACTTCTGGGTCTCCTCCAGTTCTGACATTCTATGGATCCATGAAATAGGCTTGGCACCTGTTTTCAATTTAAGCTCTAACATGAATTTCCTTATTCTTTAAACCTGCCTTTCTAGTAAGCTGCCACATTTATTACCAGGCTTGTAGTCATTTCCTTTTATTCTAAAGAGAATATACATTCAGTTTTTTAGCTCTAGGTTTTCTGCATTACACTGTCATCGTGTTGAAACCGTTTTGTGGGAACAGCTGCTAAAGTCATCTTTCAGTTTTAGACGTGGTCATGGTTGTGAAGTGACGCTGGTCAGGCTGCCATTGGAACATTCACCCTGAGACCGTGGTTTCCCTGCTTTGATGAGAATTCAAAGTGATGTTTTATACCATTGGAAGCTGTTTTAACTTATCTGGAACAATAAGGCATGCCTCGTGACAGCCCTTTATCCTGGACTTCATTATTTCCGCCTTGGACTTCCTCAACTCTAACTTCCACCATTGTATTAGAGGTCTCATTGCAGGACTCAAATAATCTGTTTCTCATTACTCACTTGTTTCTTTTTTACTTCTTTTCTTTATGTTCAGTTACCACAGCATTAACTGTCATCATTAACAGTCATCCAATTTAGCCCATGCTTTCAGCCAAGCACCTAAGAAAAATGAGGATAGGCTTAGAGGAAAAATAACATCAGGCCTAAACACATTCTGGCAGAATTGGGTGGGGAAAGGGAGAGTTCTGACTCTCTCTTTACATGGCAAAGAGATTATTTTGGGGGGGTCAGACAAAAGTACAATATGACCCCTGAGGCACCCACAACTCATAAATAGGAAATAGGCAGGGATCTTTGGCAACCTGTTGTAGATGGAACTTGCATCATCATAGTCACTAGGGAAGATTTCTGTTTGTGGATTCTGAATGCACCTGACTCTGGTGGATTAAAAGATCAAACAGAATTCATGGTAAGGCTGTCCTGCCTATAAGGTATCTTACATATGTACCCTTTCCCAGGCCCCCTAAACTATCTGATCTATCAACACATCATGCTACGGAAAAACATAAAAGAATCTAAAGAGAACAGTTCTCATCTTAGGCATTTACCCAGACCACCCACCCTCTCATCCCCTCAACCCATTACTCCCTGCTCTTTGATACTTCTTATTGCATTCCAGATCCCCATGTCTGCCCCAGGGCTTCCTCAGTGCTTTGGTGACCCTTTGATATTCCAGGTCTGTTTTAGTGAATAGGCCCCTTCTAAGGGTTAATATTCAAAATATTTAGCAGTACCAATTGTCAGCAGCACTGACCAATTTGGACGCTGTCTATAAACAGCCAAACAGCAACTCAAGGGGTTCCCAGTAAACATTCTCCTTTTCTTCTACTGGGTCCTGGTTCAGGCTTCTCATCAGTTCTCGGAAAGAAGCTGTTCCCTTCTTGAGTCTCACAGGACAGCCACTAAGTGCCCTCATCTCCTCTGTCGACTCCCCATCTTCATCCTCCAACAGATAAGTTGGGTGTTACAACACGAATATTATAGTATTATCAAGTTGCCCTATTCGTAACTTTACTTATGTGGCACATAGAGGTTCTTCCTTTTATTCCTGGTGGGGAAGTATACCAGATGCTTTTGACGTCCCACGCGTGTGCCTTTGGACCTCATGGTTCCACGGGAACCAGCTTGGCTTCTGCTGTTGGCAGTGATCTCTTTCACTGAAGACTTTGGAGGATGGAGTCTGTTATGCCCTGTGTGCCTGGCAGAAAGGCAGGGCCAGAAAATAAATGTCCCTCTCAGTACTTGTTGGATAAAAATCCAGACTTTCTAGCCTCTTGGGGTGACAGCTCTGAGGCTTGTAATCTTCACTGGCTCCCAGGGACCCCCGGTGGGCTTAAGCATGAGGGTTTGAAAACTCTCTTCATAGCCTGCCTTCGCTTCATGTCTTGCTTCCCCATTCTCCTAGCAGTGTTTACTGGGATCACTTTCCAAATAAATTACATGCACCTGGATCACTGGGTTAGGGTCCACTTCTAGGAAAGCCCAAATTGAGATAAAAAGGATTTTTTTCATTCATTCATTCAAATATTGGGCATGTACTAAATATTACATATTATTTGATGATACAGGAGTGAATAAATCAAAAACCCCTACCTTCTCAGAGCTTATAACAAATATAATAATTTATATGTAAAATGTCAGAGGATTATGTGTTATAGGAGAAACTGAGGCAGAATAAAGGGGTTGGGAAATGTGGAGGTAGAGGTGTGGGTTGCCAATATTAACAAAATAGTCAGAGTAGGTGTCACTGAGAAAGGAACATTTGACCAAATACTTGAAGGGGGTGAGACACCCATTTGGATATTGCAGACAAATCACTGTGGCCTGAAGAAAGAGCAAGAGCAAAGACCCTGAGGTGAGGACATGTCTGTCGTGTTTGAAGAACAGCAAGAAGGCTGATTTTAATAAGTGGTGAATGAGGGGGAGAAGAGTAAAAATGAGATATGAGAGGTAACAAGGGCCAGATGACAAAGGGCTGGAAGTCCCCTTGTAAAAACTGAGTAAAATGTGGAGACATGACCATTTGGAGCACAGCAGCAAGGTAATCTGACTTACATGTATTTTAAAGGCATTATTCAGACTGCTGTTGGAAAGAACCATGGGCAGGGATGTTACATACAATTATGGAGGTTGCATTCTATATGGTGACATTCAATCTGGACTCTGCTTGCCCCACCATGTACCCTGGCATGGGATTGTGTCTGTCTGGAGGAAGAGGCACCTTTTCCTGATTCTTAAAAAGCTGCCAAACCTAGCAGTAGCTGACTAGGTGGACAAGGCAGAAGAATAGAGAAGAGTAGATAAAAACGGGTAGAAGACTATTGAAATCATTCAGAATGGAGATAATGAAGGCTAGGACGAGGTGGTAGTAGAAGAGATGGTAAACAGTGGTTCCACTGTGGACAGATTGAAGGTAGTGTCTATGACAGCATATTGCCTCATATTGGAAATGAGTGTATTAGTTCTCTATTGCTGCTATAACAAATCATGACAAATGTGGTGGCTTAAAACAGCATAAACTTATTATCTTACAATTCTGGAGGTCAGAAGTCTAAAATCAGTTTTATTGGGCTAAAGCCAAGGTGTCAACAGGGCTGATTTCATTTAGAGGCTGAGTGGAGAACCTGTTCCTCACCTTTTTCAACTTCTAAAAGTCACTTGTATTCCTTGGTTTATGACTCCTCCTTCCATCTCCAAAGCACATCACCCAGGTCCCTCCTTCCATCATCACACTGACTTTTCCTCTGACTGACTCTGCCTGTATCCTTCCTGCAAAGATTATTGCAATTACATTGGCTCCACCCAGATAATCCAAGATAATTTCCCCATCTTAATATAGTCACATTTGCAAATTTCATTTGCCATAAAAAGGTTCTGGAGATTAAGGTGTGGACATATTTTGGGGGCCATTATTTAGTCTACCACATGGAGTGTAAGAGGAAGAGAGCTTAATTTCATGTTTTATTGTCCTGAATGACTGAAATGATGGATTTGTCATTCTGTTGTAGGAGTTATTAAGAAATTATTTTAGGCAGATAGAGGAAAAGGGGTCCTTGGGAAGATTTCATTTTAAAAACTGCTCCCGAAACATTTCTTATAAAGCCCTGGCTCTTAGAGCCAGGCTGGCAACCTTTAATATGCAAATACCAGCTGTTAGAAACTGAGTCCACCCAACATGGCAATTCCCCTGGCCTTCTTGCTCTTGCCCCAGGGGTTCCTGGCAACATGACCCCCACATATCCCCATGTGTCTAAAACATCATGGCTGCCCTGCATTTGCATATTAAAAGGCTAGGGTGGGAGGGCCAGCTTTTTTCAGGGCTACGTGAATGACATGCCTTGTCAAACCAATCCCCTGAACCCTATGCAAATCAGACACCACCTCCTCCAGGCTCTGTATATATACCTGGCTGGTATCCGTGGCAGGTGGGGTTCCCTCTCCTGGCTTTGGAGCACCCCACTGTCTGTCTCTGTACAGGAGAGCTTCTTCCTTCTCTCTTCCTTCTTGCCCCTTCTTCCCTATTAAACTCTCTGCTCCTTAAAACCACTCCACGTGTGTTCGTGTTGTCTTATCTAATTTGATGCGAGACAAGAGCCCTGGTGTTCCTCCACTCATCAGAGCCGTATCAATTGCAGGTGAAGCCAGTTTGTGACGGGGCTAAGTGGAGGGAAGACTAGGTGTTCAGTATGGACATGTTAATTTTGAGGAGTATATGTTACACGTCTAAGACGGTCTTAGGCTGGGATGGCCTGGTTAAGTCCTCAGTTATTCAACTGTAGGGGGGAAATGATTTCTTTCCTTACCCATAGCAGGGTTCTTGGCTGACATCTCTATAACAAAAGACAAACGAATGAGAGTAAAGTATAAAAATGTACTCGCTAAAGTTTTATGTGACATGGGAGCCTTCAGAAATGAAGATCCCAATGACCCAGGAAAAACTGCGTGTTTATGCAAAGTCATGCAGAAGTGTGATTGGAAGACAAAAGGGTATGATCTGATGGTAATAAACTGGGGGGAACTTAGCAAGACCTGTTTGTTGAGATTCTTTCTGGCCTCTCTGTGTGACATTCCTTTGCTCCAGGTATAGGGTAGAATAGTTGTTACAAGGTCTTCAGGAGGGCAGGGAAAGAGAATGTCAGAGAGTGACCTACCTAGGTTTTACAGCCTGCTTCAGGGAGAAAGGAGAGAGGGGAATTTCAATTTCTATGGCCTGCTTCAGGAGAAAGGGGCTAGGATAAGGTCAGAAAGACCTTTCTGTTTCTGTGGTTTTCTCAATTTCTTTCAACTTAAAATATTTAGAATGCCAAGGTGCCATATATCGGGGTAGTGTTGGTTGCACCCCACCACAATTAAACATTAATCTAAGTGTCGTTGTGAAGGTATTTTGTAGAAGTGATTAAAGTCTATAACCAACTGACTTTCATAAGGGAGATTATCAAAGAAAATCTGAGAGGGCCTAACTCGATCAGTTGAAAGACCTTAAAAGCATTGCTGAGGCTTTCCTGATGAAAATAATTTCTACATTGTCCTGCAGCTTCAGCCTCATAGGAAAGTTCCAGTCTGACCTTCTTGGTGACCTGCCCTGTGAATTTCAGATTTGCCTTTTTGGCCCTTACAACTGCATAAGCCAATTCTTTGCAGTACATCTCTTAATATATAGCTCCTACTGGTTCTGCCTCTGTGGTTGAAACTGACTGATGCAATGTTCAAGTGCAGATGTTGAGAAGGAAGTGGGCTAGATTAATCTGTAGTTCAAGGGGAAGCTTCAGGCTGCAGATATGTGTTATTTTGGCATAGTAATGCATTAAAAAATTATGCAATACCTAGTGATTAACAATAGCAAAAGAGAATTTGTGTGAGAGCATCATTCAGAAAAGTGCAAAAATTCGGGGCAAAAAGTTCAGTCAGCTTTGGCCACAAAAGGATAAAAATGGCACTCTGGCTTCTGGCCTTTTTGAGTAGAATAAGGCATGGGTAAAGGCGGAAACAGAGTGATGGGGTGGGAAAGAAAGGAAGGAAGGGAACAAGCAGGGGGAGAATTCTTATTGTTTATGAGGTGGACTCTAGTCAGAAAGATACCCAGTGGGAAAAGTCAGGAAATGTTTCCTATTTCCCTTAAACTCAGAGTATGTGCATAATTTGCTATCAAAAATGTTATATTATTTCTGGTAATCACCCAAACCTGCACTCCTTTCCATATGTCATGCAGTAAGATGGTGGTTTTTACTTATATATTTGCTCCAGGAGTGGTGTCTGGGCAAGAGAAAATGGGGGTTTGAAGCATGAAGTGTTGGGAGAGAATGGTGGCATTGATTCTCTCAGATGGAAACAGTTATATTAGACAACTAATTAAATGTGGAAAGTGAGGAAGGAGAAACTGAGCCTTGTTCTCTCTAGCCCTCAAGAGCCAACCAAAGGGACCCACGGTCACGTAGTGTTCTGCCAGGAAGAGGTCCTGGATCCAGGCTAAAGGAGAGTTTTTCCTGGCAAAACAGTCATTTGATACCAGGAAAAGTTGTGTCAGGAGGAAGACTGGATGCAGGGGATTAGAAGGGAAAAAGAAGCATGCAGAAGGTGAGATTTAAAGTTAAAGCTTAGCCATAATAGTTTTGTTACCTGATGTGCAGTGAGTCAACATACCAAGACACTGGACGTTGCAGCAGAGAAAGAGCTTAATAATCGTAGGGCTGCCAAATGAGGAGACAGGAGGAAACCTCAAATCCACCTCCCTGAGAGGTTTGCGGATGGGGCTTCTAAGGGGTCTGGACAGGTGATGAGCTAAAATGTGGGGATTGCTGATTGGTTGAGAAGTAAGGGGCAAAGTTGTAACACATGGAGATGAAGAAGAAACCACATTCCTGTGCTGAGTCAGTTCCTCAATGGGGGTCTTTAGGCCAGTTGGCATCTGCTGCTCTGCTGGAATCCAGGTCTGAAAAACAATTCTCAAGCAATTCTTGGGTAAAAAGGTCCAGCCTATAGATAGAGATTCTATCCATAGGAACAATGGAGGAGCAGGTGGTCAGTGTGCTACATGACTCTTGGTTAGTTAGCAGCTGCGTGGAAGTGTGTTGAAGTGCACCAGTGCACCCTGGTCAATGCCTAACTGTAATTCTGCCTAAAGCCTGGCTTGTAAGTCTCACTAACCCTGTGAGGACAATTTCAAAAGGAGTGTGATACTACATGAGTAAGATAGAGCAGAGAGAATACTGGATCTCCATGTTGGCAGCAGGCAGGGAGGTTGGCAAAGCTCCAACAACTGGGGCAATAACTTGTCCTGTCATGTGACCCTTCCACCTTGGACCTGCACTGTGCCCCCCCTTGCAGCTCTCTGTTGGCTAAGGAAAAACTCAGCATGCCAAGTTCACCCAGGTGAGACACAGGAAACAGATTCCCAGAAGAGAGCCAATGGGTTTATTTTTACATGCATGCAGCTTGAGGACACCCACATGATACCAGGAAGGGAGAAAGGGAAACTTGAGAGGGTTTAGGGATCTTCTCAGCACCCCCATTTCCACAAGACAATGGGTAAACTGTTTATGATAATTTTATTTAACACATGCAGCTTCACAGCAGTGATTAATAAAAACTTTAAAAACTAGTGTCGTCTAAAAGAAAAGTAAAAATAGAAAAAGACCTCAGAGTGGGAAAACTCAGATAATTTATCTAGGCTCTGTCTCAATTAAGCTGCGTGAACTTGTTCTAGTCATTTATATTTTGGGGTACAAGTTTCCTCGTATATCTTCTGTTCCACGGAAGGTTGTTAGGATCAAATGCAAAAAAATATATAAAAGTTAGAAAACAGATTGGAAAAGTAAAGGTTGATTATTGTTACTATTTCTCTATTTTGCCCCATCATGTCAGAAAAATAAACTCCACACCTTAAAAATGAAACAAAATAAAAAACTAGGAAAGTTATGTTAGGTTGAATTTTCAAATTAGATACCTACTGAGTAAAAAATTTATTGAATAATTACTCTAAGACCCCATTTAGTGAGCACTATTTAGAACATAAAATCCTGTTCGATGCAATACTAAAAACTCCACGTATTCAATCCTCCTTTTAAAAAATTTTAACATTTTCCCCCTAGTTGGCGGGTGGGCTCACTAAACGGAGGCCTTTTTTTTTTTTCTTTTTTTTTACATGGTACTTTCCTATTTTCTAAACAGAGCTGCTATGCACGCTCTCTGGATTATATACAATGTATTGTAGCTTTTTAAAAAAGCAAAGCACCATTATAAATACTATATTTCGAAGATAAAGCATTACAGAAAATAATTGTATAAATTATTTTACATTTGCATTACATTTTCTCTTATTTCTTATTTGTATTTCCATAATGTTTTTTAAATAACCATGCTCAGACCCTAAAATTGTAATAATATCCTTAACAGATTTATTTACTTTTTGTTTTACATACTAAAAGTTTATGAAAATGGAAGAATTTGCTTTGAGCTGTTAAAGGAGATTTTGTGTGCATTAAATTCATTTAAAGATGTTATTGTTTAAGAGGGTTTCAATGAATAGTGGAGGCAGAAAAACAAAACTATATAATCTGAAATAAATATTAGTAGCTTTCCTATTAAGATAAGACAATCAATATTCATTTACTTCTTGCAGCCTGCATTTATTAAGATTAGAACATTATTTATTGTTGATTGTTGTTATAGACCACAAATAGAGGAAGAATGAGGTGATAACATTCAGATATCAAAATTCTGCTTTAGGTGACAAAACCAGCTGGAAAAATTAAGTGTCCCATAAAAATGAAAAATGATCTTAAAAAGTTTAATGATCTTAAAAAGATCATTAAACTCTTATTTGTATATACATATAGCAGTGGTCTTATTTTATTGTGGTTTTAGATCTGTTTTTCCTACAATTCTGATATTATTCACACAGTTTTGCCAAAATGGGGAGGTGTCTCCTAGGACAGGTTAAAAGACTGGGATCTTAGAGCTGGACAGGATGTGGTTCAGAAAGCATCTGTAGCTAAAACTTTGTACAATAAAAAACCTAAAATTATTTTGGGGGTATCCCGGGCCGCAAAGAAGCATTGACTAGCTTCCCAAGGAGGCTGCAAGCCTCACTGAGTAATCCAGTATTCATCATGGCATCTGAGCAGTAGAGTAGTAATGGTGAAGTGAACTGTTTAGGCAAAATGCACAGAATCCCATACCCCTTAGCAAGATGAAAAGGAGGCACTATACCCCCAAGAAGAACACAGAGGTGGCTAAGAGAGGGCCAGAAGAGAAATCTTTCATAGACAGGGAGAGGAGGATAAAGAATGACCTATTCGTAGAAAACAGAGATGAAAGGGAAACGTTCATTTTGATTTGGATGCTGTGGAGCTAGGTGTTGACAAGCAAATATAAGCAAGGATGGCCCATCTTGGAACCTAATGGCAATGGACCAGATGCCTCTTAGTCCATGAAAATAAGATTTCTAAATATGGAACAAAAAATAGTATTGTCCAAGTAGTATGGACTAAATTGTATCCCCCCTGCCAAATCCATATGTTGGAGCCATAACCTCCAGTGTGATGGTATTTGGTGATAGGCCCTTAGAAAGGTAATTAGAGTTAGATGAGGTCATGAAGATGGAGCCTGCATGATGGGATTAGTGCTCCTGTAAGAAGAAACACCAGAGTATTTGGTCTTTCTCTCCCTGCCATGTGAGATCACAGTGAGAAGGAGACCATCTGCAAGCCAGGGAGAGAGCCCTCACCAGAATCTGATCATTGCTGGCATCCTAAACTCAGGCTTCCAGCCTCCAAAACTGGGAGAAAATTAATTTCTGTTGTTTAAGCCACTCAATCCATGCTGTTTTGTTGTGGCAACCTAAGCAGACTCAGACACTGAGCCAAAACACTTTTGAGAATGAAAGGGGGCTGGGGGCAGTGGGAAGAAAGGAGACATTAAAATTAATCAGAATTATACTGTTGAAATATTTATTTGTACAACCAATTGGCTATAATATTTATATGGGCTGACTTGTAAAATAAGTTTTTTTGCAAAAATTATTTTTTTAAGTAAAATTATTTCTAAAAAATAAAATCACATATGTCCTTGTAAATTAATGCAAAATATTAAAAAAAATTATATAGATTATCTGGACGTTAAAATAGCACAAATCACGTCTTTCTCTAAAACTGATTCATTGATATTTTTCTGTAATATGATTTTATACGCAATAATGTATTATTATTTCAATATGTTCTCATTCTTTTTACTTTTATTCTTTCTAATTTTTCAAAAATTGCCTGTAATCTTCTTAAAGTTACTTTTCATAAGAATATATTTTAAATGGACACATGTTTACTTTTCTCTGTAGTCTATAACAATTTAATTGAGAAAATATTCTATTTATGGGTGCCGATGAACCTAGTAAGCTCAGAGAAAATTCTATTAAGTGGAGGATATTCTCCATTCTAATTTTTATGAAATGTATAAATGTGCATATGTTTTTATAAGTACTGTCTTTTTGGCCTCAATTTAGAGTTTCTCTTTTCCACAAATATTTTAAAAGGCAAAACTCATAAATTCTCTATTTATAATTCTTTTTAATGTTTTGCCAAATAGATGCTGCAAAATCATAGGTCTTTTCAATTTCATTCCATTCTGGTACATAATATAATCCAATTACAAAAAAAACGAGTTTGATCAAAAGATTTTTCCTACAGGTCATTTCAAAGGCATTTACAGAATTTTAAAATTAAATCTTGTTCACTGTTTGAGGTCTCATCTTTTAATTTGTTCATCTCCCTGCTTTTGTAGGGATAAATTTTCTTTTGTTTGTAGTTATTGTGAAACTTGAAGTTTTCTGGCTTCCAATTCATTGAATATTTTGATAAAAGATTTCCAACCAATTATTTTTAAATGCAGAGTTATTTAAGAAAATGTGCAGAGCCATTATGGAGACTTGCAGGTTGACTTACAAAGTAGGTCTCCATAAGGCAGAAACATTTCTAAAATCTGACTGAAAATGAACAGAAAGACAGAAAGCACATATGGTCTTGCAAAAGGTTTGTTTGCTTGTATTTAACATAAAATTTATCATAACACTTTTGTAGTCAGTTACTTTAATGCTTAGAAATCTTGATATCTACAGTTTCTATTTCAACTGATAGATTACTGCAGTTTGGTGGCTATAGTTACCACAGCCAATCTCAAGAATATTTTTCTCTATAGTCTTGATTTAGTAAGACCATTATATTATTCACGATATGCTGCATTCTGCCAGATTTGTATTCATATTAATACTACAAAAATGTGTATATTTAATGTTGAACTTTTTAACTGAAAATACTATAGATTCATCTTTAACAGATTGTTACATGAACTTGATGAAAGAAATTTAATCAATAATACAAATAACTGATTTTCTATGAGTAGCACCTGGTTAAACTTCTACAAACTGGCATTCTTTAACTGGTTACAGATGTTTTCTGCTACAGTGTAAATGTTTGTATCTCCCAAAATTCATATGTTGAAAACTAATCACCAATTGGATGACACTACATGGTGGGGACTTTAGAGGTGATTAGATCATAACGGTCAAACCCTCGTAAATGGGATTGCTGCCCTTATAAAAAGAGTCCCCGGTAAGCTGTCTTGCCCTTTCCACCATGTGAGAACACAACGAGCAGGCACCATCTATGAACCAGGAAACAGGCCCTCAACAGACACTGAATCTGTCAGTGCCTTGATGTTCGACTTCCTAGCTTTAGAGCTGTAAGAACTAAATTTCTGTTGTGTATAACCTACCTAACCTATGGCATTCTTTTTTCATAGCAACCCAAACAGACTGAAACATTTTCTCTTGCCAGTAAAAACAACATATTACAGCTATCACTTCACTATTCATGGGTGCACAAGAAACAGATCCAAAAGTGAATGAAATTAGAAAAAGAGTTATTTGATCCAAATAAAAAAGCCTACTTCAAAGATATATATATATCTTTGAAGATATATATATATCTTTGAAGCAGGCCTAAATATATATATCTCAGTAAAGATATAAATATATATATATATATCTCAGTAAAGATATATATATATATATAATCTCAGTAAAGATATATATATATATACATATATATCTCAAAGCCCTCAAAGTGTGTATATTTAGAAAGAGAGCCCTCAAAGGTCTCTCTACATATACACACTTTCTGCAGATGTACCTGTGAAATTGATATATTTGGGTACAGGTTTCTAAAAATAGTCAATAGTCTTTAAGTGTATGTGGTATCTTCAGCATATTTGTTTCTTCCAGCTTTTATGTGATTAGTAATACCTATACATCTCCATAAAGTCAAAAATATTTTGTGCAATTTATATATTTGCCATTAACTCTCTTGAGAAATAGAAAATTACTATGTAATTACTGATTAAACATATGCTATTGGTTCTAAAAAATCTTATTGCAAAAGAAAAAATTAAGCATTTATCAGTTTTCAGTTATTTTGAAAACTGTTTTGAAAATTAGTTTCAATAATTTTCAAATTATTTCATTTTCAACTGCAAACTGGTTTTCCTGGATTGTGTAAACCTAAATTTTTACAGTTGGCTCCTTGTTAGGCTGTAGTAACAAGGAGAATAAGAGGAAGATTGCAAGGTTAGAGAATGAAGAAGAAGCTTCTCTTTTCTGTTTATTTTCTGTGGGTTTTCTGCATGCTTTTGATTTAGCAAGGCATCTTCACTTCATCAAAAGAACTTCCTTTCTACAGCAGCAGGTGAACTAGTTTGCAATTTTTCCAACAGGTGAACTAGTTTGCAATTTTTCCGACGTCTGAAGAAACAGATTCATTCCCCAACCTTGTGAGTAGTGGCTTCTTCCTTTACGAATTATTTTCATGATACCTTAGTGTTCCTTTTGCTTAAGTTAACTTAGAGTTTTCGTTTTACAGACTCAATGATTCATTCAATGTCCTTATACCTAGATACAAATTCTTTATGTAAAATTCCCTCTATTCAAATGATTGGTGTGGTTTCTGCCTTTTGATTGGATCTTGACTGCTACAATAACTACTATCAGGAGTGGACTCAGGTAGCAGCCCCTCAAAGATGGGATTTTGTAAGTAGTTTGGCTGTGTTTTTGGACTTGAAAGAAATGTTGAGCCCATAATCAATGTGAATTGGGATGCTATTAATTGATTGCAAGTAGTGGCAATCGAATTAATCAATCTGTGGTTAGTTGTAATAATATTCCTACTGAAATAAGAATCTAAGGGTAAAATGATTGCCTTACTTGACCATTATGGCAGTAAAGATGACTATAAAGTTTGTGGTGTGGAATGGATTCTTGTGATTGCAGAGGAGCATTTATTTAAAAAATAAAAATAGGCCAGGCACGGTGGCTCATGCCTGTAATCCCAGCACTTTGGAAGGCTGAGGCGGGTGGATCACCTGAGGAGCTCGAGACTAGCCTGACCAATATGGAGAAACCCTGTCTCTACCAAAAATACAAAATTAGCTCAGCATGGTGGCATATGCCTATAACCCTAGCTACTCGGGAGGCTGAGGCAGGAGAATCACTTGAACTGGGAGACGCAGCTTACAGTGAGCCGAGATGGCGCCATTGCACTTTAGCCTGGGCAACAAGAGTGAAACTCTATCTCAAAAAAATAAAAAATAAAAATAAATAAAAATAAAAAATATATGTAAATAAAAGCTAAGGTCTTTAAACTCTCAGCTTAAGGTTTTATTGTTATTATTTTTTAATAGAGAGTTTCTCCAACAGCCCTCAAAGCTCTCTTTTTTTTTTTTTTCAGAAAGAACTTATTTTTTACAGTCACATAGCCAATGTTGGAAAATTAAACCCAAAATTTAATTGTGTAGGTAGCAGAATTACAATGTCAATTAAATTCACAACTTTTCCAAATATGTTATGTGAAAGTTAAGACATTGATTGGGCAGGAGAAGAACCTAAAATTTGGAATAAAGAATATCTGGCTGGATTCGGATGAAGCTGTGATTAGGGATTCCCAAGTCATGGGCCTTCTTTGTCTGTGGAAATAGCTTGCTTTTCATGTCTGTGCATAATATTCTTTCCTATGTTTGCAAAGCCTATGACTTCACTTTGGGAACTTGTCATGCAAGAGGATTCTCGGTCTACTTAAGACCTATCTAAATTATCTGGTTGCCACTATACTCATATCTAGGGCCAGATTTCATTCTGCTCTAGGAAAAATAAAAAAGATGACCTAGGAGGAAATAACTTATATACCAAAAGAAATTTTATTTTGGCAGAAACATGGGAAATATGTGTGGGAATAAATTCTCAAGGTGTTAGACCAAGCAGGACAGAATATACCACTAGATTAGGCCAAATTTAATAATACGGGTTTACTGAGGAATGATTTCAGATTAAATGTATTAGCTCTTTATGGGGGATTTATACTATACAAGCTTAGCTAGGCTGGAACTACATTTATCAGAATTCCTTTTCTTGGAGAGTTCTGGGGCTTAGTGTGGCCACAAGACACATGTTTGTGAGACTGGTAAAGTGGAGGTGAAGCAGCAGCCATCTTCTTTTTGTGCTAGGAAGTTTTATACAGATCACTGGGTGCTATTGCAGTTCACTCACATTGTCACTGATCTGCTGGGTCACTTTGTTAGTGTGTGATGGCAGCCTGACCACAGCTCCTCTAGCTTCTATTTTATTTTCTCCTTAACTTCTCTGAATTTTAGATCAGTTGCCGTGATAAAGGGCACCAACGTTTTGTGATTATACTCATAATCAAAGCTGGAAGCTTAGAAGTGATGATGTATTACTTTTGTAACTCTGTCATAACAAATTACTACAAACTTAGTGTCTTAAAAAGACACAAATTTGTTGTCTTACAGTTCGGTAGGTCAGAAGTCTGACACAGTGCTGGCTGGACTGCATTATTTTCTAAAGGCATGTATTTCCTTACTCATTGAGGTTGTTGGCATAGTTTAGTTCCTAGCTATCATAGCATTGAGGTTCTTATTTCTTTGCTGGCTGCCAGGTGAGAGTCATTTTAGCTCCTAAGGGATTTCCCTCATTCCTTGGCTCACGGTCCTCTTCCACCATCTTCAAAGTGAAAAACAGTAGGTCTAGGCCCTCTCATGCCTCATCTCTCCTGCCTTTTTCCCATTACACCTCAGTCTCAAAATCGGATAAACAATCTTAATCCTACCTGCAAAGTTAATTCCCTTTTGCCATGCAATGTAACATAGTCACAGGTTCCAGGTGTTAAGATATGGACATGTCTAGGGGTGACATTATTATACCTACCACAGAAACCAACATGGGTTCCAACTTATTCTCAGAGATTCCAACTTTTTCTTGCTCGTCTCTGCTTCAGTGTTTATCTTTTCTTCCCAACTTCCTCCCTATTGACATCAGGACCAGCACCAGATGCAGAAGCAACAGTCACATACAGACTATTTAATTTATTTCTACAATTCACTAAGGTCAAGTTTCTATAATAAATCTCATATCTTGAATCTCATTCCTACTTGTTCTGTTTTTCTTATTGAAGCATTGATACACTAATGTGTATGGAAATGGCTCTAGCCATTTATTTGTCTACTTGACTAAACTTTGAAATTTTCCTTTTTTCAAGTTTTATTTAGGTTTGGGGGTACACGTTCAGGTTTGTTACATGGGTAAGTGGCGTGTTGCTGGGGATTGGTCAAAAAATTATTTTGTCACCCAGGTGGTGAGCATAATACCTGATAGGTAGTTTTTCAACTCTCACGATTACCCTCCCACAATCCTCCATCCTCAAGCAGTCCCCAGTGTCTATTATTTCCTTCTTTGTGTCCATGCATACTCCAGTGTTTAGCTCCATTTATAAATGAGAGAATGCAGTATTTGGAGTTTTGTTCCTGTGTTAAACCACTTAGGATAATGGCCTGCACTGCATCCACATTGCTGCAAAGGACGTGATTTCATTATTTTCTTTATGACTGCATAGTATTCCATGCTGTATATGTACCACATTTTCTTTATCCAGTCAACGGTTGATGGGAATTCAGGTTGATTCCATGTCTTTGCTATTGTGAATAGTGCTGCAATTAATGTACAAGTGCATATGTCTTTATGGTAGAACAATTTATATTCCTTTGGGTATATACCCAATAACAGGATTGCTGGGTTGAGAGAAATCTCAAAACTGCTTTCCACAGTGGCTGAACTAATTTACATTCCCACTAGCAGTGAAAAAGTGGTCCCTTTTCTTTGCAAGTTCGCCAAAACCTGTTATTTTTTAACTCTTTAGTAATAGCCATGCTGACCTGTGTGAGACAGAATCTCATTGTGGTTTTGATTTGCATTTCTCTAATTATTAGCAATGTTGAGCATTTTTTCATGTTTGTTGGCTGCTTGTATGTCTTCTTTTGAGAACTGTCAGTTTCATGTCCTTTACCCATTTTTTAATGGGATTGTTTTTTGCTTCTTGATTTGTTTAAGCTCCTTATGGTTTCTGGATATTAGACTTTTGTCAGATGCATAGTTTGCAAATATTTTCTCCCATTCTGTATGTTGTCTGTTTACTCTATTGATAGTTTCTTTTGCTGCATAGAAGCTCTTTAGTTTAACTAGGTCTCATTGCCAAGTTTTGTTTTTGTTGCAATTGCTTTTGAGGACTTAGCCAAAAATTATTTGCCAAGGCCAAAGTCAAGAAGGGTATTTCCTAGGTTTTCTTCTAGGGTTTTTATACTTTTAAGCTTTACAGTTAAGCTTTTAATCCACCTTGAGTTGATTTTCGTATATGATGAAAGGATGGGGTCTAGTTTCAATCTTCTGCGTGTGGCTAGCCATTTATCCCAGCTCCATTTATTGAATAGGGCATCCTTTCTCCATTGCTTGTTACTGTCCTGTCAATGTTGTTGAAGATCAGATGGTTGTAGGTAGTAGCTTTATTTCTGGGTTCTTTAACCTGTTCCATTGGTCTACTTGTCTGTTTTTGTACCAGTTTTGTACCAAACCAACCTGTTTTTGTTACTGGAGCCCTGTAGCATAGTTTGAAGCCAGGTAGTGTGAGACCTTTAGTTTAGTTCTTTTTTTCTTCAGATTGCTAAGGCTATCTGGACTCCTTTTGGTTCCATTTTTTTTTTTTTTTTTTTTTTTTTTTGAGACAGTCTCACTCTGTCACCCAGGCTGGAGTGCAGTGGCGTGATCTCAGCTCACAACATAGCAACATCTGCCTCCTGGGTTCAAGCAATTTTCTTGCCTCAGCCTCCTGAGTAGCTGGGGCTACAGGTACGTGCCACCATGCCTGGCTAATTTTTTCTTTTTTCTTTTTCTTTTTTTAGTAGAAATGGGGTTTTACCATGTTGGCCAACCTGGTCTTGAACTCCTGACCTCAAGTGATCCACCTGCCTTAGCCTCCCAAAGTGCTGGGATTATAGGTGTGAGCCACCACCTGGGCTCCATATGAATTTTATATTAGGTTTTTATAAGTCTGTGAAAAATTATTTTAGTCATTTGATAGGAAGAGCATTGAATCTGTAAATTGCTTTGAGCAGTATGGTCATTTTTAACAATATTAATTCTTCCTATCCATGAGCATGGGATGTTTTCCCATTTGTGTCATATCTAATTTCTTTCAGCAATGTTTTGTTATTCTCATTGTAGAGATCTTTCACTTTCCTGGTTAGCTGTGTTTTTAGGTGTTTTATTCTTTTTGTGGCTATTGTGAATGGGTTTGTGTTCTTGACTTGGCTCTGAGCTTGGACACTATTGGTGTATAAAAATGTTACTGATTTTTATTCACTGATTTTGTATCCTGAAACTTCAATGAGGTTATTTATCAGTTCTACGAGCCTCTGGGAAGAGACTACGGGGGTTTTTTTAGGTATAGAATCATATTGTCTGCAAAGAGAGATAGTTTAACTTCCTGTCTTCCTATTTGGGTGCCTTTTATTTCTTTCTCTTGCCTGATTGCTCTAAGACTTACAGTACTATGTTGAATAAGAGTGGAAAGAGTGGGAATGTTTGTCTTGTTCCAGTTCTCAAGGAAAATGCTTCCAGCTTTTGCCTATTTAGTATAATGTTGGCTGTGTGTTTGTCATAGATAAACCTTATTATTTGAGGTGTTTCTTGGATGCCCTGTTTGTTGAGGGTTTTTAACATGAAGGGATATTGAATTTATTAAAAGTCTTTTCTGCACCTATTGAGATGGTCATGTGGTTTTTGTTTACGTGATGAATCACATTTATTAATTTGCGTATGTGAACAAACCTTGCATCCCAGTGATAAAGCCTACTTGATTGTGGTGGATTAGCTTTTTGATGTGCTGCTGGATTCAATATGCAATCCTTTCGTTGAGCGTTTTTGTGTCTATGTTCATCAGAGAGATGTGTGTGTGTCTTTTCTGTGTGTGTGTCTCTGCTGAGTTTTGGAATCAGGATGATGCTGGCCTCATAGAATGAATTGGGAAGGAGTTTCTCTGTCTCCATTTTTTGGAATAATTTCAGGAGGAATAGTACTAACTCTTCTTTACATGTCTCGTAGAATTCAGCTGTGAATCAGTCTGGTCCAGAGCTTTTCCTGTTGGTAAATTTTTACTACTAACATAGTTTTAGAACATGTTATTGGCCTATTCAGGATTTCAATTTCTTCCTGGTTCAATTGTGGGAGGTTTTTTGTTTCCAAGAATTTATTCATTTTTTTTTTTAGATTTTCTAGTTTGTGTGCATAGAGGTGTCTGTAATAGTCTCTGAGGTTTTTTACTATTTTTGCATTTCTGTGGGGTTGGTGGAAATATCACCTTTGTCATTTCTGATTGTGTTTATTTGGATCACCTCTTTTTTCTTTGTCAATATGGCTGGCAGTCTATAAATCTTATTTACTCTTTCAAAGAACAAACTTTTGGTTTCATTGATATTTTCTATGCATTTTTGCTTCTCAATTTTTTTCAGTTCAGCTCTAATTTTGGTTATTTCTTTTCTTCTGCTAGCTTTGAGGTTGATTTGCTCTTGTTTCTTTAGCTCCTCTAGGTGTGCTGTTAGGTTATTAATTTGAGATCTTTCTAACTTCTTTTTTTAATTATACTTTAAGTTCTGGGATACATGTGCAGAATGTGCAGGTTTGTTACATAGGTATATATGTGCCATGGTGATTTGCTGCACCCATAAACCCATCATCTACATTAGGTAAAAACTCTCAATAAACTAGGTAATAATGAAACATATCTCAAAATAACAAGAGCTATTTATGAAAACCCACAGCCAGTATCATACTGAATGGGCAAAAACTGGAAGCATTCCCTTTGAAAACCGGCACAAGACAAGGTTGCCCTCTGTCACCACTCCTATTCAACATAGTATTGGAAGTTCTGGCCAGGGCAATCAGGCAAGAGAAAGAAATAAAGGGTATTCAATTAGGAAAAGAGGAAGTCAAATTGTCTCTGTTTGCAGATGACATGATCATATATTTAGAAAACCCCATTGTCTCAGCCTATCTACTTGATACAGGTATTTAGTGCTATAAACTTTCCTCGTAACATTGTTCTGGCTGTGTCCCAAAGATTCTGGTATGTTGTATCTGTGCTTTCATTAGTTTCAAAGAACTTTTTGATTTCTGCCTTAATTTCTTTCTTTATCCAAAAGTCATTCAGGAGCAGATTGTTTAATTTCCATGTAATTGTATGGTGTTGAGAGATTTCCTTGGGATTGATTTATATTTTTGTGCTGTAGTCTGAGAGTATGATTGGTATAATTTTGGCTTTTTTGAATTTGTTGAGAACTGTTTTATGGATGAACATGTGATCAATCTTAGAACATGTGCTGTGTGCAGATGAGAAGAATGTATATTCTGTTCTTGCTGGGTGGAATATTCTATAGATGTCTGATAGGTCCGTTTGCTCAAGTGTCAAGTTTAGGTCTTGAATATCCAGTTTCCTGCCTCAATGATCTGTCTAATACCATTAGTGGGTTGTTGAAATCTCCCACTATTATTGTGTAGTTAACTGAGTCTCTTGTAGGTCTATAAGAACTTGTTCTATGAATCTGGGTGCTCCAATATTGAGTACATATATATTCAGAATAGTTAAGTATGGTTGAATTGAATCTTTTATCATTATGTAATGCTCTTCTTTGTCCCTTTTGAACATTGCTGGCTTAAAGTCTGTTTTGAGTGAAATAAGAAGAGTAACTCCTGTTCTTTTTTGTTTTCCATTTGCTTGATAGATCCTTTTCCATACCTTTACTTTGAGTTCATAGGTGTCATTGCATGTTAAATGGGTCTCCTAAAGACACCATACAGTTAGGTCTTGCTTTATCCAACATGCCACCCTGCCTTTTAATGGGGTGTTTAGGCCATTTACATTCAAGGTTAATATTGATATGTGACAATTTGATCCTGTTATTGTCTTGTTAGCTACAGTTGTTATGTAGACCTGATGGTATACTTGCTTTACAGGGTCAGTGAGCTGTGTACTTCAGTGGGTTTTTGTGGTGGCAGGTAATGTTCTTTTCTTTTCCTGTTTAGCAGCTCCTTAAGGACCTCTTGTAAGGCAGGTCTGGTGGTAACAAATTCCCTCAGCATTTGCTTGTCTGAAAAGGGTTTTATTTCTGTGTTGTTTATAAAGCTTCTTTTGGCTGGATAAGAAATTCTTGGTTGAAATTTCTTTTCTTTAAGGATGCTGAACACAGGCCCCCAATCTCTTCTGGTTTATAAGGTTTCTGCTGTGAGGTCTGCAGTTAGCCTGATGGAGTTCCCTTTGTACATGATCTACCTCTTCTTTGTAGCTGCCTTTAAGATATTCTCTTTTATGTTGACCTCAGAGAATCTGATGACTGTGCCTTGGGGATGGTCATCTTCTACAGTATCTCACTATTTCCTGAATTTTCATGTCAGCCTCTCTAGCGAGGCTGGGGAAATTTTCATGTATAATATCCTCAAATATGATTTCCAAGTTGGTTGCTCTCTCCCCATCCCTTTCAGGAATGCCAGTGGGTTGTAGGTTTTGTCTCTTTACATAATCCTATATTTTATGGAGGTTTTGTTCATTATTTTAAAAATTCTTTTTTCTTTATTTTTGTCTGCCTGCATTGGTTTGAAGGAGTGAGCTCTGAGATTCTTTCCTTAGCTTGGTCTATTCTGTTATTAATGCTTCCAATTTCATTGTGAAATTCCTGTAGTAAATTTTCATTTCCAGAAGTGAGTTTGGCTCTTTCTTAAAATGGTTGTGTTGTCTTTCAGCTTTTGAACCGCTTTACTGTTTTCCTTGGATTGAGTTTCAACATTCTCTTGTATCTTCATGAGCTTCCTTGCCATCCAGATTCAGAATTCCATGTCTTTTTTCAGCCATTTCATTGTGGTTAAGAACTATTGCTGGGGAGCTAGTGTGGTTATTTGGAGGTAAGAATAACCTCTGGCTTTTAGACTTGTCTGAGTTCTTGTGCTGATTTTTCTCATCTGTGTGATGTTCTTTAATCTTTGAAGCTGCTGCCTTAGATGAGGCTTTTTGCCTTTATATTCTTTGATGCCTTTGAGGGTTTGACTGTGGTATAAGTTGGATTTGGTATATTGGCTTTGTTTCTGAATGCTTTCAGGGGGCCAAAGCACAACTCAGCACACCTAGGATGTGTGCTCTTACACTAGGGGGCTGGGACTAGGTCACTGGCTTTGTTTTCTGGCTTCTCAAGGTTAAGCATTCGCTGCACTGGAGGGGACTAGGTGTTCACAATCCACTGGCAACAACAATTTGGCTGGTAGCTGCTGGCAGAAGTGCTCCAGTGGGATGGCAGGGGTCCCCATGCATGTGCATGGTGGCAGGGTGACAGGGGTGAGGCTCTAGGTGAGTGTTCACTGGTGGGAAAAATCTGCAGGCAGGTGTGCACTGGCAGGGGTCTGTCTGCAAAAGCACTCTGGTGGGTAGGCAGGGTCTGCTGGTGAAAGAGCTATGGAGGAGGCCTGAAGCAAGTGCTTCAGCAGGGCAGCTGAGGCTGAGCTGCAAGTGGGTGCAGACAGGCAGGGACACTGGGAGAGGCTGACAGACAGGGAGGTGCTCAGATCAGTCAGCCCTGTCTGTCTGGATCTGGCAGCTAACAAAGGCTAAAACTACCCAAAGAAGCATAACGAGCCTTGGGGGATGGGTGCCCATGCCCATACTCCACTGCAGCCATTCCTGCACCAAACTCTCTGGGCTCTGTACAGGTTAGAGTTCTGTCTCTGTCAACTGTTAGAACAAATTTCCCTTCCAGCTCAAATGTTTGTGGGGGTCATGGGGTCTTCTGCAGCTAGGATCCTGGAGGTCCCTGGCAAGAGCAGACCGCTCCATGCCCATTTTATTCACCCCTTCCCTAGGAGCCACTTGGGACCAGGAATTAGTCCTGGTACTTGACAACCATGTGCAGGGTTCCAAGCTTCCTCTTCTTTCAGCCTGGGGTCACATCCTCCTTCCGTCCATTCTCAATGCCTTCTTTCCAAAGGTCTGTTTGGAGTGTACCATTCTATTTGCTAGTCTGGCCTGTCTCCGCGGGAGAAGCTCTTCTTGGCTCCATCTAGCTGGCCATCTTGGCTCTTCTTTAACTAAACTTTAGACTCAGCAGTGGCCCATGCCAGAACTTCTCTGGCCTAATGTAGATGAAGAAATTCAAGGGTGTAGGGAGATTAAAATTTTAGAGTGGAATCATTATGTGCAATCTGCACTTCTACTTCTCAATTCTATCCTATAAGAAGGTCCAGTGATGGATCATGAGTTCAGGAGATCGAGACCATCCTGGCTAACACGGTGAAACCCCATCTCTACTAAAAATACAAAAAAATTAGCCAGGCATAGTGGCGGGCACCTGTAGTTTCAGCTGCTCCGGAGGCTGAGGCAGGAGAATGGCATGCTGTGAGCCAAGATTGCGCCACTGCACTCCAGCCTGGGTGACTGAGTGAGACTCCATCTCGGAAAAAAAAAAGCCCAGTGAATGCCTCTTTCACTAATACTTTGAGAAAAATAATTAGTGAGGAAAGCACCTGCACCCTTGAAAAGATCTCTGGTATCTGTTCTCTGTTGTTTAGATATGATACTGGGGGATGCTGCCATCAAAATGGGTACCCTGATTTCAATCCAAGGGTAGCAGAGGTCAAGAGCATTTAAAAACCAGCGATAAAGTGGGTACATTTACAATAAAGGGAATGATGGTTGTAGTGTAAGGAAAATGTTTTTACCTACAGGAATCTTTGGAATGAACTAATTTGTCACAGTTTCTCTAAGAATACAAATATATATACATATATTTGTAGCCTTCTAAAATATTTCTTCATGTATATAACAGGGAAGACTCCAGATCTAGTAACCAAAATCTAACTTCAGTTATTACAATGGAGACTCAATGACCTCTTCCCAGTTTCTAGATCTATGCCAGCATGCAAACCCATGTGTTTCTCCTTGATGAGAAAGCTTATTTCTTTGGGAAAGGAACCTACAACATTGCTACAATTATATGCTGTAAGTTACCTTCTAAGGAACTTTCAGCTATTTACTAGTGTGGCTGAAAAGGAAAAATATATATCCTTCATTGATTATTATATACCAACTCTGAAATAATGGTTATTTCTTAAAATTCAAAACACCTCTGTAGTTCATTAATTACAACAGTTGA
The DNA here is from genome assembly GCF_028885625.2 of Pongo pygmaeus. Lineage (NCBI taxonomy): Eukaryota > Metazoa > Chordata > Mammalia > Primates > Hominidae > Pongo > Pongo pygmaeus. The sequence continues at coordinate 157,154,096 of NC_072376.2, read as the reverse complement.
TGGTAATCAAGTGACTAAAAGGAGTCTTAGCCTAAGTGTGTATCACAGTGGATCTAATAGGTCCACAAAGCCACCCTGTGGTTATTTCCCCAGTTTCTGAATGTATAACTGGAATACATACACTTGACAACTGACAGAATTCCTACATTAGCCCCCTGACCTAGGAAGAACCAAGGGGAAGGTCTTGAACTTCTTCTCCCTACCAGGGCAGTAATTCAAGAGTACTATCACATCCCTGGGTGCAAAGATGAATGCTACCACCTAAGACCCAAAAGATCCATGGTGGTGATATCTATCACAGTCGCATTTTACTTGCTAATCTTTTCTTGGAATAAGGCAGATAAATCTCAGAAGATGTTTGTGGATTATTGCAAATTTAATTAGGTGATCATACCAACTGTAGTTATGCTTCAGACTTAATGTATTTACTGGAGCAAATCAATACAGTCTCTGGCACCTGATATGAAACTATTGCTTAGGAAATGCTCTTTTCTCTTTACCAATGTGTAAGAACTCAAGAGACAGTTTTCTTTTACCTGGCATAGCTAACAGTATCTCTTCATGCTCTTACTTACCACAGGGCTGGATCAACTTTTTACTGTCTACAATACTTTACTCTGCACGGATCTTGATCATCTTTACATTCCACAGAACATCCCACTGGCCCAATACAGTGATGCCATTATTCTGATTGCATCTAATGAGAAGGAAGTAAAAAGTTATTTAGACGCATTAGTTACACATATGGTAATACAAAGGATGGAGGATCAACTCTAAGAAAGTTAAACAGCTTTCAGCCTCAGAGAAATTTGGGGAGGTCCAGGAATCTGAAACATGTCCAGATATGCTCTCCCCAGTGAAAGATAATTTTTTTCTTGTGCCATCTTCTGCTAAAAGTGGGGTACAATATATGGCTGGATTTTTTAAATGTTGAAGTCAACATACACCATATTTAAATGTGAGATTCTGACTAATTAGCCAAGTAATTTATAACATGAACAATTTTAAGTAGAAACCAGAGCAAGAGAAGCAGCTGCAGCAAGTCCACACCTAAATACAAGCTGCTTTACCACTTGAGCCTCATAATTCAGCACCTCTGATATCTAGATTGTCTTATTGCAAATAGGGAGGCTGTATGGAGCCTCTGGAAGAATCACATCACAAATCTCTGGGTTTGGAAGAAAATCCTTGCTCTCTCCTATAGGTAAATACATCAAGAACCCTATGACCTGAACTTATAATTATGAACTTCTAATTATTGACCATCACCAGCTGAGAAGGCCCTCCTTCTCAGAAATTTGAGTCTCAGTGCATTGGGGCCTCTGCTATATTTCTAAGTTTTAATAATTCCAACTATTTCCCTTTGTTCCTTCAGTCTTAGCTTAGGTAACTATTTTCTGTACTTTCTGAAGTAGCTACCTCTATGTTATCTTACAGGGTTTTTTTTTTTTAACCTTTTCAATAACCTGGTTAACTATATACATCTAGTTAGCAAGTGTTTATATTTAAATACCTCTTCAGATAACTGGTGTGGTATCTGTTTCTTGGACGATATACCAAATAATACATTAAATAATTTGCTTTAGATTTACAATATACAATAAATAGCAAAACCACCATGGCAAGAGCAATAGAATGTTCTTTGTATTCTATAATAAGAATGCTCAACCTCTATTTTTTGCACATATTACATTATACGTAATGTATATACTTTTTCACACTTTCCATTCTGCTTCCAATGCCTTGAGCTGAGGGGCTGTGTGCATGCCACACTGGCCATAGCTGGTGCTCAACTGGCTGTTATACCACATGACCAGCAGGGGCAAATACTTTCCCTACTGCCACTTGAGATATAAATGAGCTTACCTTCCTTAACTGCTTATGACTTGGTGCATTTTATTTTGTGGTAAGTGCTTCACACACTAAGAGGGATATGTTAGTTTCCTTGAGTCTGGGAAAGGTTAATAAAATAGAAGCAGGTTGTTACTGGTCATTTTTCAGATTTGTCAAATGTAAAGTAAGAACTGTGTTCATTGCACATGTGTCACATGTAGGAGACCAAGGTAGAAGCTACCAGTACAAAGGGCAGTTCTACCAAACTCATTTCATATTATTTTTATAAAATTATCATTTATAATACTTCATTAAAATATAAAACTTTGGAATAATACCAAGCCAGATGATACCCCAGGACAAAGAAATAAGCCAATGTCACAGTAGGCAAATTGGGGTATATATAATTACTATTTATATACACACACACACACACACACACACACTCATATGTGCATATATACTTTCCTCGTCACCTCCACCTACTCTACCTACTCAATAACGTAGATTATTACCAGAGAAAAATTCAATTGACAAGGTTTGGTTTGAACTGTCAAGATTAAATGTTGTACCTCAAAGGAAATGAACCCTTGAGAATAAATATAAAATCAGGAATAGAGAAATTTCCAATGTATACACTTAATTTTTATGATTGTGGAATTTATTTCTGCTATAAACTCTAGAATGATAAAGCATCTATAAATCTTTTCTTATGTGCTCTTTTTTTTCTACCCAACTTCTCTACCATTGTCTTAAATATATATATTTCAGACTGACTGGACTACCGATATCTTTAGACTACACCAATTTCTTTCTTTCCTCAAGGTAGTTGTACTTACCATTCCCTCTGCCTGAAAATTCCTGGCCTTCTGTTTGGCCTCTTCTATTTTTCAGGTCTCTTAGCTTTAATGGAACTTCCAAAGAGAGGTCTTTCACAATTACTGTATCTAAATTAGTCCCTAGATTCTTTTTCTTTATAAATAACTCCTTGTTACTTTATGGTTTTTTTAATCTTGATCCATATTTTTGTTTTATTTATTTTTTCACTGCTCTATTATTTCTCTACCATTTGAATATAAGCTCCAATAAGGATAGGAAAGTGGCAGGAACCATGTTTTTCCAATGCACTGTGAGATCTCCAGTGAATAGTGAAGGGCCCAAAACAGAGCAGGTACTAAATAAATACTGAGTGAATAAATCATTGAATTAATGCCCTTTAAGAAATCATTGAAGAAGGTAATTCCTTCTCTCATTCTCTTCTTCAGCAAAAGCTACATGAAAGATTTTAATCCAATAAAGAACTTTCTGACTTTATCAAGATCCATATTCTTAAGCCAGAAATTTTTTTGAGATCTCTCATCATGTATGTTTTATAGGTGTCTCAAAATCAATATATCTAAGTGCACTAATTATTATATCTTCAAATCTGTTTCTCTATTTCAACTCGTGGTAGATGGTGTTGTTCAAACAATGACAAAGACTGAACAATTCTTGCTCATTCATATCTGTTGTATTTGTCTATTTCTTCTTCATTCCCAGTATTCCCTTTTTACTTTAGTTTCTCCTAATCTGCAATGAACTCCTAATTACTTTTCTGCTTCCAGCTTTGCCCCTTTCTTATTGTTCCCCAATATGGTCTTTAAGGCAAACTAATGCACAAAGCTAATAAGCTTAAAACTCTATAATTATTTACCATTCCCATAGAAAAAAAGTACAAATTTCTTAGCAAGGTATAAAGAACCACCAAGATCTGGCCTTTTACTAACCTCCCTGTCTTTAATTCTCAAGACTTTTATCTCTTTCTATTCTCAAACATATCCTATAATTTTGTCCTACAGAACTACTTTCAGTTCTCTGATTTTGCTGTACCCTTTCATGTTCATATCTGTGCTCTTCTTCCTCTCTATGCCAAAAATACCCTTTTTTTGGCCTGGGGAGAGATTTGCCTTTCAAGATTTGACTCAGACAACATGACTTCACAAAGTTTTGATCTCCCGTGGAGAAAACTGCAGTTAAAGATGGAATATACTGTTTTCTGAGATGTTATATTACTGGTGTTTAAGAATCAATGTTAAAAGAACGAAAAAGATTACTGAGCCAGTTGGTAATTAAAGTCTCTTCATTTTCTTCGATTCTGGGAAATTGAGCATCAACAAATTACCTCAGCATCAAAATTAAAATAGAATAAGAAAAGGTATGGAATCAATCTGCTGAAAATCTCTTTTAAATGTTGCTGTAGGATGTTTGACAACACATATATGGATGACCACTTTATTGCTCAATCACATTAGAAAACTTAATAAAGCATAACAGTAAAATAAAGTTGAAATAAATGAAAAAATCCCCCCGGTACCAACAAGAAAAATTCAAATTTCTAATGAGAATTTCAGCCCTATACACTGGATACTGTGAATTTTCACAACCTTAAGGGAATGATTGATAGATTCTTCAGCCCAAGAGATGTAGGGAGCTGGAACTAAGCTTCTTGCACAAAACCAAAAACTTTCCAGGCATTCAACCTGGAAGGAAAGTTTTCCCACTTCCCAGAAATTCAACAATGTAGTCATCCATCTGAGAATGTGGATAAGGAAAAAAAAAAAAGTACCTATAAGAAACCAAAGGGCAACCAACCCCTGGTCAGGCTTAGGGACTTGAAATAATACTACCCTAATTGTGAAAAGTCTCAAGACAAAAAATAATATAAAATATATACTTAAAAAGAAATAATGTAAAATAGAATACATAAGAAATTAATGTAAAATATGAAATTACAAGATCAGATAAAACAATCTTGAAAACAGTTTCTAGGGCCATTCACACAATCCAGAGTGTGGGACTTTCACAGATTTGGAAAAAAGAGATAGAGATAGAGATGATAGAGAGAGAGAGACAGAGACAGAAAGAAAGTGAGAGACACAGCTCACAATAAAAATGTATCAACCACAGTAAGATGTTAATAACAATGAAGGAGAATTAACACATTCAATAGACAAGATAGTTCCACAAGAACTAATGCTATAGAATAATCTGTAAACAATTGTTGCAGGAAGTCAGAGACCCTGAATGGAGCGACCGGCTGGAGCCGTGGCAGAGGAACATAAATTGTGAAGATTTCATGGACATTTATCAGGTCCCAAATAATACTTTTATAATTTCTTACACCTGTCTTTACTTTAATCTCTTAATCCTGTTATCTTCATAAACTGAGGATGTACGTCACCTCAGGACCACTGTGATAATTGTGTTAACTGTACAAATTGATTGTAAAACATATGTGTTTAAACAACATGAAATCAGTGCACCTTGAAAAAGAACAGAATAACAGCGATTTTTAGGGAACAAGGGAAGACAACCATAAGGTCTGACTACCTGCGGGGTTGGGCAAAAAGAGCCATGTTTTTCTTCTTGCAGAGAGCCTATAAAAGGATGTGCAAGTAGGAGAGATATCACTAAATTCTTTTCCTAGCAAGGAATATTAATGTTAATACCCTGGGAAAGGAATGCATTCCTGGGGGGAGGTCTATAAACAGCCACTCTGGGAGTGTCTGTCTTATGCAGTTGAGATAAGGACTGAGATATGCCCTGGTCTCCTACAGTACCTTCAGGCTTTCTAGGGTGGGGAAAAAACTCCACCCTGGTAAATTTGTGGTCAGACAAGTTCTCTGCTCTTGAACCTTGTTTTCTGTTGTTTAAGATGTTTATCAAGACAATATGTGCACCACTGAACATAGACCCTTATCAGTAGTTCTCCTTTTTGCCCTTTGAAGCATGTGATCTATTTCCTGTTCTTACACCCCCTCCCCTTTTGAAATCCTTAATAAAAAGCTTGCTGGTTTGAGGCTCAGGTGGGCATCACAGTTCTATCAATATGTGATGTCACCCCCGGTGGCCCAGGTGTAAAATTCCTCTCTTTGTACCCTTTCTCTTTATTTCTCAGCCAGCCGACACTTATGGAAAATAGAAAGAACCTACGTTGAAATACTGGGGGCGGGTTCCCCCGATAAACAATTGTATACTGTTTGTTTAAATTATGATAAAGGTAAAAAAGAAATAGAAACAAGGATGGAATAATTAGTCTGTATGAAAAACAAAAAGACAGATTTGAAATAGAACCAAACTGAACATTTAGAAAATTTTTTACAAGGTGTGTAGTCACTGAAGTTGAAAACTTATAAAATGGGTAAAGAAGTAGATTAGACATAGCTGAAGAGAGAATTAGTGAACTAGATGATAGGTCTTAGGAAATTATGAAAACAACTAAATAGCACAGAGAAACAAAAATATGGAGAATGTGAAAGAGATGCTAATAAACATGAAGAACAGAATGATCAAATCCAACTTATGTTTAGGAAGAATTTCAGAAGGATAGAAAATGTAGAGAATCTGGGAAGGCAATATTCAAAGAGATAACGAGTAAGCATGATACAGAGTTGGAAAAAAAAAGGAGAGAGAGAAAAGGTAAACTACCTGCAAAAAAGGGTCCTGGGGAGGATAGAGATCATCATGGTGGATGGGAGGCAGGACTAGATTGCAGCTCCACACAAAGCAGCATGTGGAGGCTTGCATTGTGAATTTTAGCTCCTGATCAACTGCAAGAACAAACCAGAAATCCTGAGAGGACAACAGACCCTCTGAAGGAAGCAGACTGCTCCTGCAAGACTCAGGAGACACACCAAATACTGTGAGTACCCCAACTGTGGAAGTGGGAAAGGGAGACCCTCCTCTCCTGAACAAACACTCCCACTGGAGAAGTTGAAGTTCTGTTAGCAGGAAAAGTTTCCAACTTTACCTGGAGCTGAGTCAATTTGGAGAGCCTAGTGAAATACAGGGGTAGAGGAAGCAGCAGAAAGGCCCTAGAAGCTCACTGGGTTCCCTAGCAGGCCATTCCTGCCTGGCACCACAAGGATCCATCCAGAGGGCAGCTAGGGTGGCAGAGAGTAAAACTCCACAGGAAGAAGAAAATCACTAACTGAACTTTGAACAATTTGAATGGGATGAGAAACCTCCTGGCCAGAACTTGGGAAGGGCTCAAATAGGGTGTACAGACTCCACAGGTGTGTGAAAAAGCAAGCCCTTTTCTTTCGCAACTGGGAGTCAGACAGTCTAGGGCAGGCTTTTTAGCCCATCTTGCCCTCCATGTAGAAATGGACTCGGGACTGTTGGGAGAGGCATGGTGGGAGTGAGACTGGCCCTTCAGTTTGTGTGGGAGCTGGGTGAGGCCTGTGACTGCTGGCTTTTCCCTGCTTCCCTGACAACCTGCATGACTCAGCAGAGGCAGCCATAATCCTTCTAGGTACACAACTCCAGTGACCTGAGAATCTCACTCTCATCCCCTAAGGCAGCTGCAGCAAGACCTGCCCAAGGAGAGTGTGACCTCAGACATGCCTAGCCCTGCCCCCACCTGATGGTCCTTAACTACCCACACTGGTAACTGAAGACAAAAGGCATATAATCTTGGGAGTTCTAGGGCCCACCCACCACAAGTTCCTCCCCATACTACCACAGCTGATGCTCTCTGGAAAGCATAACCTCCTGGCAGGAGGCCAACTGCTCAAAAATAGAGCATTAAACAACCAAAGCTAAGAACACTACAGAGTCCATTGCACCCCTCCCCTGTCATCTCCACCAGAACAGGTGTGGGTATCCAAGGCTGAGAGACCAAGAGATGGGTCACATCACAAGACTCTGTGCAGACAACCCCAGTACCAGCCCGGAGCCTGGTAGACTCGCTGGGTGGCTAGACCCAGAAGAGAGACAACAATCACTGCAGTTCAGCTCACAGGAAGCCACATCCATAGAAAAAGGGGGAAACTACAACATCAAAGGAACACCCTGTGGGACAAATAAATCTGAACAACAGCCTTCGGCCCTGGACCTTGCCTCTGACAGAGACTACCCAAATGAGAAGAACCAGAAAACCAACCCTGGTAATATGACAAAACAAGCCTCTTCAACACCCTCCCCAAAATAACACTAGTTCACCAGCAATGGTTCCAAACCAAGAAGAAATCTCTGATTTACCTGAAAAAGAATTCAGGAGGTTAATTATTAAGCTAGCCAGGGAGGCCCAGAGAAAGGTGAAGCCCAAGGTAAGGAAATCCAAGAAATGATACAAGAAGTAAAGGGAGAAATATTCAAGGAAATAAGTAGCTTAAAGAAAAAACAATAAAAAATTCAGGATACTTTGGACATACTTTTAGAAATGTGAAATGCTCTGGAAAGTCTCAGTAATAGAACTGAACAAGTAGAAGAAAGAAATTCAGAGTTTGAAGACAAGGTCTTTGAATTAATCCAATAAAGACAAAGAAAAAAAAAGAAAATATGAAAAAAGCCTCCAAGAAATCTGGGATTGTGTGAAACAACCAAATCTAAGAATAATTGGTGTTCCTGAGGAAGAAGAGAATTCTAAAAGCTTGAAAAACATATTTGGAGGAATAATTGAGGAAAACTTCCCCGGCCTTGCTAGAGACCTAGACATCCAAACTCAAGAAGTACAAAGAACATCCAGGAAATTCATTGTCAAAGATCTTTGCCTAGGCACATTGTCATCAGGTTACCCAAAGTTAAGACAAAGGAAACAATCTTAAGAGCTGTGAGACAGAAGCACTGGGTAACCTATAAAGGAAAACCTACCAGATTAACAGCAGATTTCTCAGCAGAAACCCTGCAAGCTAGAAGGGGTTGAGGGCCTATCTTCATCCTCCTCAAACAAAAACAATTATCAGCCAAGTATTTTGTATCCAGCAAAACTAAGCATCACATATGAAGGAAAGACACAGTCTTTTTCAGACAAACAAATGCTGAGAGAATTTGCCATTACCAAGCTACTACTACAAAAACTGCTAAAAGAAGCTGTTAATCTTGAAACAAATCCTGGAAACACATCAAAACAGAACCTCTTTAAAGCATAAATCACAAAGGACCTGTAAAACAAAAATATAAGTTAAAAGGCAAAAACAAAACAAAAAAAAAGTACACAGGCAATAAAGAGCACGATGAAAGCAAGGTTACCTCACATTTCAATACTAACGTTGGATGTAAATGGCTTAAATGCTCCACTTAAAAGATACAGAACCACAGAATGAACAAGAACTCACCAACCAACTACCTGCCACCTTCAGGAGGCTCACCTCACAAATAAGGACTCACATAAACTTAAAGTGGTGAAAAAAGGTGTTTTATGCAAATGGACACCAATAGCAAGCAGGGATAGCTATTCTTATATCAGACAAAACAAACATTAAAATAACAGCAGTTAAAAGAGACAAAGTGGAACATTATGTAATGGTAAAAGACCTTGTCCAACAGGAAAAATATCACAATCCAAAACATATATGCACCTAATACTGGAGCTCCCAAATTTATAAAACAATTAGTAATAGACCTAAGAAATGAGATAGACAGCAATGCAATAATAGTGGAGGACTTCACTACTCCACTGACAGCACTAGACAGGGCATCAAGACAGAAAATCAACAAAGAAACAATGGATTTAAACTATACCTTGGAACAAATGGACTTAACAGATATATACAGAACATTTCATCCAACAACTACAGAATACACATTGTATTCAACAGTGCATGGAACTTTCTCCAAGATAGACCATATGATAGGTCATAAAATGAGCCTCAATAAATTTAAGAACATTAAAATTATATCAAGCTCTCTCTCAGATCACAGTGGAATAAAACTGGAAATCAACTCCAAAAGGAGCCTTCAAGACCACACAAACAAATGGAAATTAACCTGCTCCTGAGTGAGCATTGGGTCAAAAACAAAATCAGGATGGAAATTTAAAAATTATTCAAACTGAACAACAATAATGACACAAACTTTCAAAACCTCTGGGATACAGCAAAGGCGGTGCTAAGAGGAAAGTTCATAGCCCTAAATGCCTACATCAAGAAGACTGAAAGACCACAGACTGACATTTTAAGGTCACACCTAAAGGAGCTAGAGAAACAAGAACAAACCAAACCTAAACCCAGCAGAAGAAAGGAAATAACCAAGATCAGAGCAGAGCTAAATTAAATTGAAACAAACAACAACAGCAACAAAAATACAAAAGATAAATGAAAAAAGCTGATTATTTGAAAAGACAAAATTGATAGATCATTAGCAAGATTAACCAAGAAAAGAAGAGAGAAAATCCAAATAACCTCACTGAGAACTGAAACAGGAGATATTACAACTGCCACCACTGAAATACAAAAGATCATTCAAGGCTACTACTAACGGGTGGAGTTGGCAGGACTTCCTGGGTCAGTTCGGGGACTTTTGCAAAAGACCCCTGTGACTCAGGGTTTTGAGTTTTTGATCAACTGAGTGAAGGATTCAGAATTAACCACTCAAAAAGAGGATTGAAAAAAGAACCACTCTCAATGGACACAAAGAAAGAAAGGGGAAGGGGTAACACAGGGATATAAGCCCTAGCCACCCGAGCTAGCAATGGCAACCCCTCTGGATCCCCTTCCACCACGTGGAAGCTTTCCTTTGGCTTTGTTCAATAAACTGTGCTGCTGCTCACTCTCCTGGTCCGTGGAACACTCACTGCGAAGGTCTGCAGCTTCATTCTTCGAAGTTAGGAGACCATGAACCCATCGGCAGGAAAAACTCCTGACTCACTATGAACACCTTTACACACACATAGAAAACCAGAAGAGATGGATAAATTCCTGGAAAAATACAAACCTCCTAGCTTAAGTCAGGAAGAATCATCCAATTCAGGCTATCTACCCTGAACCAACCAATAACAAGCAGCAACATTGAAATGATAATTAAAAAATTACCAACAAAAAAAGTCCAGGACCAGACAGATTCACAGCAGAATTCTACAAGACATTCAAAGAAGAATTGGTACCAATCCTTTTGACTCTATTTCACAAGATACAGAAAGAAGGAACCCTCCCTAATGCATTCTATGAAGCCAGCATCACTGTAATACCAAAACCAGGAAAGGACATACCAAAAAATGTGAAAATGACCATACTGCCAAAAGCAATCTACAAATTCAATGCAATTCCCATCAAGATACCATCATCACTCTTCACAGAATTACAAAAAACAACTCTAAAATTCATATGGAACCAAAAAAGAGCCCGTATAGCCAAAGCAAGACTAAGCAAAAAACAAATCTGGAGGCATCACACTACCTGATTTCAAACTATACTATAAGGTCATAGTCAACAAAATGGCACGGTACTGGTATAAAAATAGGCACAAAGGCCAATGGAATAGAATAGAGAATCCAGAAATAAACCCAAATACTTACAGCCAACTGATCTTCAACAAAGCAAAAAAGTAACATAAAGTGGGGAAAGGACACCCTTTTCAACAAATGGTGCTGGGGTAATTGGCTAGCCACATGTGGGAAAATGAAACTGCAGAGATCCTCATCTCTCACCTTATACAAAAGTCAACTCAAGATGGAATAAGAACTTAAACCTAAGGCCTGAAACCATAAAAATTCTGGAAGATAACAATGGACAAACCCTTCTAGACATTGGCTTAGGCAAGGATTTCATGACCAAGAACCCAAAAGCAAATGCAATAAAAGCAAAGATAAATAGCTGGGACCTAATTAAACTAAAAAACTTTTGCACAGCAAAAGGAACGGTAAGCAGGGTAAATGGACAACCAACAGAGTGGGAGAAAATCTTCACAGTGTATACACATCTGATAAAGGACTAATATCCAGAATCTACAACAAACTTAAATCAGTAAGCAAAAAACAAACAATCCCATCAAAAAGTGGGCTAAGGACATGAGTAGATAATCCTCCAAGGAAGATATACAAATGGCCAACAAGCATATGAAAAAATGCTCAACATTACTAATGATCAGGGAAATGCAAATCAAAACCACAATGTGATACCACCTTACTCCTGCAAGAATGGCCACAATCAAAAAATCAAAAAACAGTGATGTTGGTGTGGATGCAGTGAACAGGGAACACTTCCACACTGCTGATGGAAATACAAACTAGTAGAGCCACTATGAAAAACAGTGTGGAGATTCCTTAAAGAACTAAAAATAGAACTACAATTTTATCCAGCAATTCCACTACTGGGTATCTACCCAGGGGAAAAGATGTCGTTATTCAAAAAAGGTACTTGCACACGCATTTTCATAGCAGCACAATTCACAATTGCAAAATCATGGAACCAGCACAATTGCCTATCAGTCAATGAGTGGACGAAGAAATTGGTATGGCCGGGCAGAGCGGCTCACAGCTGTAAACCCAGCACTTTGGGAGGCCGAGGTGGGCAGATCACAAAGTCAAGAGTTCAAGACCAGCCTAACCAATATGGTGAAACCCCATATCTGCTAAAAATAGAAAAATTAGCCTGGTGTGGTGGTGGGCACCTTTAATCCCAGCTACTCAGGAGGCTGAGGCAGGAGAATTGGTTGAACCCAGGAGGCGGAGATTGCAGTGAGCTGAGATGGTACCATTGCACTCCAGCCTGGGCTGGAGTATATATATGTATTATGCGTATATATATATATTATGTATATGTATATGTATATACATATATACATATATACACATATTACATATATGTATATACATATATACATATATACACATATTACATATATGTATATACATATATACATAATACATATACATATATAAATATACATATATACATACATATGTATATACATAATATATACATATATGTATATACATATACACATATACATGTATATATACACATATATACATGTATATATACACATATATACATGTATATATACACACATATACACGTATATACATATACGTGTATATACACATATATACATATATACACACACACATATATATACACACACATATATACATATATATATATGTATAATGAAATACTACATGGCCATAAAAAGGAATGAATCAACAGCAGTCACAGTGACCTGGATGAGACTGGAGACTATTATTCTAAGTGAAGTAACTCAGGAATGAAAAACCAAACATTGTGTGTTCTCACTGATACGTGGGAGCTAAGCTATGAGGATGCAAAGGCATAAGAATGATACAATGGACTTTGGGGACTTGGGGGGAAGAGTGGGAGGGGTGAGAAGGATAAACGACTACAAATATGTTGCAGTGTATACTGCTCAGGTGATGGGTGTAACAAAATCTCACAAATCACCACTAAAGAACTTACTCATGTAACCAAATACCACCTGTACCCCGATAACTTATGGAAAAAATAATAACAATAAAAAGAAAGTGTCCTTTATATTGATAGCTGGCTTTACATCATAAAAGACAATATAACTTTGTCTTCTAAGTTCTCAGGGAAAATAAATTTTAATTAAGAATATAAGCCCAGTGAAATTATCACTTGATAAGGGTAAAATGAAGACCTTTTTAGATAAGCACTAAGAATTCTTATCACTCACAGGCAGACCCTTACTAAAACAACCAACAAACAAACACTAGAAAACTTATTTCAGAAGAAAGAAAGATGCATATCAGAAAGGAGGAGTGAAATGCAGCTTCAATAAATTTATGTCAAGTATACATGCCAAAAATAGATCTGGGTTGAGTTACCAGCTGTGGGACTTTATGCATGCAATTGTTTTTCCTCAAAATGAGTTTGTGCCAGATTATGAGTTAGTTGTTCTAAGGCCTTATCTGGTGTGGTTTTATTATCCAGATATATGAAATTACCAAAAAAGAATTTATGCTTGTGAAAAAAAGAGCACTTTAGAATTATATATAGATACTCACATTTGTAAAGGATCTTAAAAGTTATCGAGTTCAAACTACTGTTGATATTTTAATCTCATTAGTGGCAAATGCATATTAACCTTAAATAGTTTCTTTGCCATATCCCATACTTAAACTTTATTCCTAACAGACTTCTAATTGTTAGTTCTTGGAGGGTTAGTGTTGGAAAGCAAGATCATAGTGGAGCCTTTCTCTAAGTAAAAGAAATAGATTTCCTTCTGGAAGTTACATGAGGAAGTCTTCTGCAAGTGGATCAGGGATGGGTTTGGAAAGTCACTTTAGAAATACAATAAATAGTTCCCACTCCTTTGATACTTTATTATAACCACACTGAATCTATAAATAGGGTTATGTTTGGATGAAGAGTGTCCATCCTTGAAAGTTTAGAGAAAGGAAAGGCTCAAAGATGCACACTTTTACTGAGCTCTAGTATTTTCTGACAAAATCTGCAGAATTTCCAAGAGATATGACTGCTACAGCATGAGGGATAAAGCCTTAATCCTCTATCAGACCCTAAGAGAGGAAGACTTAGGGCAGGTGAGTTTTAATGGTGTAAAGGAATTTAGAAAAGATTAGACACATGGGAGACTATAAAAATCAGGCCTACATAAGAGCCATGCTGGGCAAGGAGGCAGCTTTACTTTATATACTTTGCACAAAGACTCTGCTGAAACGGAGTGTCTTGTATGTGGACAGGAGAGATCCTAATGACTGTACTTACTGATACATTAATGTCTATCATACTCTGAGAGAATTGCTTCATATCTTCATTTAACAAATTTGCATCTTTTGTAACTCCTCTTACAAGCTGGAGGACATGTGAATAATTTTAGTAAAATCGTTGCTTTCTCCTGTGAAATCACATAGCCATTTGATAAGATTTTTGCTAGTACTGCTTCCAAATATAAAACCAATTTGGCTATGCTTGAGGACATAATTGGGATCTATCTGTTATTTTTCTCTGAAAATAAAATTATTCTTTAAACCCTTTAATGCCTCTTGAATTGTTCTGTACTCACAGCTAAAACTGTAAAGGAAAAATTGGGATCTTCTAAGACCTTTGTCCAGCGAGGAATATGGTGGCACGTACAATGGAAGAGGAATTGCATTTGAGGACAGATAGAGTCATTTAGGGGCAAACTCAAATAAAGAAATAAACAATATGCATACAGAAAAAACAAAGAAACACTAATTTATTTTCCCAAAATTATTCTGTGAAAAGACCTACAAACTGGTTTAAATATGGATTTGGTTTGCCATGGAACTACATGTTTTAATTTGCTCTTAATTGAATCAATGAATTAAAATGTCTATGTAGAAGGCTTTTGTGTATTTTCAAAAGAAATCAACTTTGAAAATCTGTTGTGAACTTGGTAAAATTGTGGTGGTTTGGTTGTGAGCTTTTAACCAGAGCAACCACAGGCTGCCTAAAATATGCCTAGACTATTCCTTCTAACCCAGTTTTCGTACCAGTGGTTTGGAATTTCAAAGTTCTTTACCCACCCTTGTCTGCATATAAACAATGAAAAGCTTCGTTTCCACTTATCGAGACTTTGAGATTCTATTCCAATATTTTTCTTAAGATTGTCAAAACTAAGCTTACCACATCTAGCTAATTTTCCAGAGTGAGATAACCAGTCTGCACGTAATTATGATATTACCTGCCCTTGGAATTAGCCTGGTCCCTGATTAACTTACAACTGGGAAAAGAGTATGGATCCTGAGAAAATCTTCCCCCTTTCCATATTTTAATAATTGATACATTCATTGTAACTATAAGGAATAATATGCATCAACAAAATAAACTGCAGGATTGTTGTTAATGCTTTTAAAATGATTATCAGTTCATAGCTGACATAAAAGGCAGTACGTAAAAAAAGGAAAATACATCATTCCTGTCCTCATATAGTTACATAACATGGAAAAGATGGGTGACATAAACATTTTGGAGCTGTTTCATATTTTGAGGGAATGATTCTGAAGCTTTTAAAATTGTGAGCAATATTGGAAGGAATTTTAAGTATTATTATCTGCAGCGTTTCACTTAAAAGTGGCATTGCTCTTTGGGAAGGTGCATGGGAAGAGCATGTCTTTATAGATCTCCTTTCTCTTTAAATCGCAGTCTCTTATGGGAGGGATAATAAAAGTCCTTGAGTCATAGCATCATTTTTCAACCACTGGATAAAGTGATATCCAGTCAAGAGTTTGGGTGGTGAATTCTTTTTCCTAACACACAATATAAAAATGTATAGAGAACTATATCGATTTTATTTTTCCAGGTGGAGGGAGGGTTTTTTTGGCCCTTGAAAAATGATGCCGTGACTATTATGACATCATTTGGTCCCCCACAAAGTCAGCTCTTCTACTTAGGAAGTGGCAGCTGTGAGAAAAGCAAGTGTCTTTCTAAACACTAGTGCTGAGTTCATTTTTGCTTGTGAAAAGTATCTATTATTAAGAGGGTTGGGAGAGAGGGTATAGGACTGATAACATCTGAAGACCTGCAACTGTGGTACTAGCTGAGGATGCTGAAAATCTAACACACATGCAAGGGATTTGTTGATTTGTTTTGGAGCATTTCATGCACTGATGTCAAAATTGGACAGAGAGCTCTAGAGGCAGTCTGTTCAACACCAACCCTGGCAAACACCAAACCCGACGATACATTATGGGATGCCATTTCCCCATGGGTCTCAACTCAAACTCTTTCTTCTGCTCAGGTTTTCTCCCTGACTCTGATTTATATAAATAAATACCTCTTCTCCTCTTCTTCCATCAGCATTAGTTATACCCAAAGGATGAATTTAACTATAATTTGGAAGCAGAGAAATGGTACTTCTGCTGATGAGCAAACTGGTGTGGACTCCTAGGATACATCAAGCCTAGATTAAATACCTGCACTCAAATCTTCACATAAGGTGATCCGTTTTTGGCAGGCACAGCTCCATCTCCTTTCAGTTACCATAGGCTTTTCCAGGGAATTGGGAATCTTTTTACTCTCAACAATCTTTCGGGGTTTCTGTTTGTTAATTTACTGTGGTCCTTGGACATGAGCTGAGACCTCTATTCCCAGCTCAGTTAGCACCTCAATGGAGGGTGGGCTGGAAAGTGAAACTCCAAGCTAGCCATTTAGCAGCTCCAGAGGTGTGGTGGGGATGAAGGGTGAAATTAATGACAAAATGAGGCATGAGAATTCACAAAGGACTTTCATTAGCCATGTTCCCCCAACCTCATGGATAAGCAGCAATTGGCTCAAGTCAGACCACTTCCTGGGGTCTGAGAGGGAGACCAGAATGTCAGGAGTCAGAGGGGAAGTGGAAATGCTTTCTCATGGCTATCGAATTTCCCTAATGATCCATTTGCACCCCACTGTTATTCAGAATAGAAATTTCTTCTCAGGCATATTTTCTAAAAGAGGTGTGAATGCTAAAATTTCACTTTTCCTTCATACTAAAGTTCATCTGGTCTCAGGACACGTCTGGTCTTGCTGTTCCTTTCTGAGCAGTAGAGAGCTTGTTTCCCACTTAATTCAAAGCATTTTTCATCATTGGATTTTAGCCTGGGAGGAGGCTAGGTCTGGCAGAAGAAAAATGAGTCTGAGCTGAAAATGCCATCAGGGCAGCTCTGCCCAGGCAGGGCCAAGAGTATGTGCTCAGAAAGACCACCAGCTGCAGACTGCAAGGAGATAAGAGAAAAAATGGGGGGTCCTGGGAGTGACAGAGGTGGTGACGATGACTTCAGACAGGCCTGCTCTGGAAGTTACATCATTCTTTCTGAATAGCTCTGGTACGGTAATTACAAATGGCCCTTAAAAAATTTAAACTACACGTAACTTGTCTGCACTAGTTAGGTTAAATCCAACACGGGCCTATCCCAGAAAGGCAGCTAAGAGGACTGCCAGTTCCCTTGCCAGCAGACCACCACACCAGATAGAGTTTCTAAATGCCCCAGAGATACCTGGATGTTTGGGCAGTCACGGGCCTGACTACCCTCTTACAAGTTAGGGAATGGTGGGATATCAACATTATAGGGTCAGATTTTTTTTCCTATATACTTTTTGCTTTCTTGTGGCATCCAAACAGCAACTATAGGATGGGAGTATAGCAAAACAAAACTCTCGGAGGTAGAAAGGAGTCTCAGGGGGGTTAGCAAAGTTAGCAAGTCATGAAGGCCCTCATCTTGTGACTTGAAGACTTACATAGCTACTTGAAAAAGTTTCCTAAGAACCAGATAAAACTCACCATCATAGACAACCAACTTTCATTGTGTACCTACTGTGAATGAGGCACAGCCAGGTATTCCATATACTAACATGATGAAAATAGTCATGACTCTCAAGAAACTCACAATAAAGTACAGGATAAGACATATATATGCATATATGTACACATACACATATATAGATATACAGTTATATGCATATGGCAGTGTATATATGCATATATGTGTGCATATATATGTTTGTGTATGTATATATACACATGACAGTAAATATACACACATATATATATATGTTTATACACTGCCACTATATCAGCCTTGCATATGAACTGGTGTGCATTTCCCAGTAGCTTCTTCCCTAAGGTCTTATTCTCTAATTACTATATTTTTTAATGGTATCCAAGGTTTCTAATGCCCTTGGATGTCATTGCCACAGTAAATGCTCCCTGGCTTAGCTTCTAAAACTAGCCACTCAAATGGGATTGCTTCCTATGGTTAGTGGTTAGAACTTTCTTTGGTGGCTGATTGTTGGTCTTGGCCTCCTCCCTTGGAATTGAAAGTTTTGGTCTTCCTGAGCCTTCCTTTAACCAGGAATCAGACTTAGGTTCCATTTTCTCTGCACTTTAAAGTTTTAGGCCAGTGCCATATTCTTCAACATCAAGACCCTAGCCCTAGAAGAGCAGAGTTTCAAATCTTTTCAGAGGAGGTTCAGAAGAAGTGAGGCTGGGCCCTTGCAAATTCACTCCAATTCTCTGGGCCTTAGTTAATCACTTGTATGAAAGAGCAAACAGCTTAATTATTATGTAAGCTTCCTTCCAACTCTAAAATATTGGACTTCTAAAGAAAAAAAATTATGATAATGATCCAATCAGTGGTAGAAAAAGAAAGTCTTAAAGGAAAATGAGAGTGGGCTAAATCTCACAGGGCTGGGTCTGTTGGAGGCAGTGTCCATAAAGGTGGTGAGACTTGAATTTGATTTTGAAGGATGACTAAGCTGAGGCAAATGGGGAGGAATGGGGGGAGGAAGGGGATGCTACACAGGCAAGCAGATTGTGAGCCAAAGTAGCATGAGGCACAGTAGGTAGGCATATTAATAAGCTAACACATCTGTTTGCCTTAGACAGTGAATGATAAGAATGGAGCTTTTGGTGGGCACTGCACATCAAGCGTGGCTTTGGGGATTGATTCCTTTGGGCCCTGAGAATGAAGAGCTGCTGGAAGGACAGCATGAACTCTTATGGGCACTATGGGCAAGGGTGACTGGGGATAGCATAGAGTGAAGTGCTTGTTATTGGTGGTGTATAGTCTTGCCAGGTGATAGCATTCCTGGGAGCAGGACTGTGGGGAACAGCAACTCCTCAGGGAGAATTATTCTGCCCACAAATAGATCCAGCTGGTGAGGCTGGCATCTCAGAACAATTATAGAACCCTGTAAGAAGCATGGGATTTCTTGGAATGTAGTGATTGTGGTAGACAATGGATACAATATGAGCTAAGTATGGCCTAACAGCTGTTGCTTTTCGGCAGCAGGTCAGAAAGGAAGACAGATGTCTTCAGGATGACCTTCTTGAATGAGTGTGTTTGTGAATATAGGAATTCCCTTGAGGGCTAACAACATGTCATTGCTTGGTAATCACTGTGAACAGTGTAGCATTACATACCTCAGGTGCAAACAAACCATAAAACTCTAACAGGATGGCTGGAGAAACTATAGCAGCCAGGTTTAGGAGGGTGGTGAGTACAAATTGATTTTACTGAAATAAATAGGGAGATAGGAATTGAGGAAAAAAGCAAAGAGGCTGAAATCACCTTAGGAAGCATTATGAAACACAGAATTCTGTAGATTTAGATAAGACAAGAAGACGAAAACTGAGTGCAAAATTGAAAAAGTAAACTGTAGGTAAAGTTAAAACTGAGACAGAGTCATGAAGACCTCAGTTGCATTCACTTAAATGAAATGGGATCATCTTACGAGGGAACTATTGACAGCCTGTCTCTAGGCTACATAAAAGAGGATAGAATTTCTTTAGTCCAAATTCCACAGACCACCTTGTATAGTCCCATGTAATACCTTGACCTTAATCTTGGCCACAGCCTGGGAGGGCATCTATTTCTCATGTAGCATATCCAAAGGCTTTAATGACCACAAAGGAAAGAAACATTGAGTCTCCTAACCATCTAGAGATGCTAATGCATCTAGAAACTGAAAGTGCTACTGTACATTAACCTACATTTATGTAAGTATATTCTGATTTTACTTTAAATTTTAAACTCATAGGTATACAAATCAAATTTGCAAGGTAATTCACATTACAATAAGAATTTTTCATTTCACAAAAGGGATAGTTAACACTCTTAAATTTTCAAATATTCTGCTTGTACCTAACTTTTCAACAATGCATCTGTCATTAAAATAATATAAACTTGACTTTCTCTGTTCTATTTACTTGAGTAAAAACTGTTTAATAAAAATAGTCATTTGTATGCACACATTTCAAAAATAATATGTATTTATCATCTATATCTATATTATTAAAAGAATATAGATTATTTTTCATTTTGAAGGGTTGTTATTTGATTTTTATTCCTCATTTCAGAAGTGCCAATTTTATTATGAATCAAGAACACCATGTAATTAGCATGTTTAATACCTCATTAAAGATCAAATTAGATTTCTTACTACCTATAATCAAATAATATTAATACTACCTTATATACTAATTTTTTACAAAAGTGGGAAGCATAGAGTTTTATGTTTTAAATGACACCCTAGTTTTTCAGTTGGAATTGAAGAGTATGTATAATAAAACATAGTAAAGGGTATTGTATTAGCAGGCGTCTACCTAGTACATAGTCATTTCCAGTTATTCATAAGTTCTTTATGCATAATGACTCATTTAATCTTTACTACAACTCTGTGAGGTAGTTACAATATTAATTCTTTTTACAGAAGAGGCCATGAAAACCCAGAGAGCTTAAATTCTTTGCTCAAGTTCACACAGCTAGTCAGTGGCAGATCTGAAATTCACAACCAGGGACTCTTGCCCTGATGCACATTCTCTGAACAACTCCACTCTTCTGCCTCTAGAAGTTTGTTTGTTTAGTGTTTTTAAAAAGTAGTCTGTTTGTTAAGCAATCACAAAGCTCTTGGGAACTCTTCTGCTCTGTATGGGAGCAAATGTCATTATCTTGACCTTCAGTGTATAGAATGCACCTCTTCCTTATTTATTGCTTTCTGCTACTGAACTAAATGTTTCTAGATACAACTGGCATTTTCTAGTATGTTTATTCTCTATATATGTAACATCATTAAATAAAATGACTAGAAATGGAACCAGGACTGGCAGAAATGAGATCTGTTTCTCCATCTCCTCTACAGCTGTTTCTCCCAATATTTTCTGAATCAGAACAGATCTGTTTAAGAGGAGCATATGAGCATTGTTCCTGCTGCATTTTCTTCAGGTTTTTGTTTTGTTTTGTTTTGTTTTGTTTTGTTTCTAAGCCTCCCTTGTCCCTTAGGCAGAATTTCTTAAGGTTGACCACAAGTACAGCTAAATGCCCGAGACGGGTATAGGAGACTAAGGAGACTACTGTCCATCAGCTAAGGCAGCACATGCAAATCCTATTTTGACCGTCAAGAGTTTTCTCTGCATTCCTTCCCGAGTACAACATGTGCATTGCATCAAGAATGGTAATATTCCGTGAGTCCTCCTTCCTGGGACACTGGCTACCATTGACTGCATGTAGAAATCTGTCAACAATTCTTTCCTTTCCCCTGCTCTCTAATTTAGCCCACTGCCAAGGGAATAATAAAGATGTTGTATTTTGTGGCAGGAAAATCAATTTCAGGGGCGTAGCTGGTGACACAATCTAGTATTAGTACTTATGTAGTCCCTATGCCAAACCCTGACCTTGTACCTTTTATTTTTTGAAATGTTTATCATCAATCTTTTTTCTTCATTTAGCAAAAATGTAAGCTATCAGCTGGAGATTCCCACTGTAATATACTCTGTCAGCTAAACTTTATATTTAGTTCTTATAATTTCCAGGGTTCTTCTTCCAGTAGCATATCATTTAGTTTAGCCTGTGATTTACTTTATTTATTTTTTTAGTTTAATTTCTCCTTCCTTTATTTTTGTCAAGGGAAAATGTGACATTAGCTGTCAAGGTGAGTAGAACATGTTTTCTCTTCATACATGCCTACTGACAAAATTTTAAAATAACCAACCCCCCAAAATAAACATATACATTAATGAAACAGAATTGAGAGTCCAGAAATAAACTCTTATATTTAAAAATCTATTGATTGCCAACAAAGGTGCCAAAGCAACTTCACTAGGACATTTGGATGGCCACATGCAAAAAGGTAAACTTATCTCATGCTATATACAAAAATTAACTCAAAATGGATTAGAGTTAGAAATAAACCCATACATTTATGGTCAATTAATTTTAGACAAGGGTGCCAAGAAAATTCCAAGGACAACTGAATATCCACATACAAAAGAATAAAGTTAGATTCCTGCCTCACACAATAGGTAAAATTAATTCAAAATGGATCAAACAGCTAGATGTTATAGTTAAGACTATAAAACCTCTAGGAGAAAGTTTATGTGTAAATACTCGTGTTCTCAAATTAGGTAATGGCTTCTTAGATATGACACCTAAAAAATAAATAGACTTTGTCAAAATTAAAAACACTATTAAGTGTTTGCTTGTCTATGAGTGTACTAAAGAATAAAAAAGTAAAATTAAATTAAAAATTAAAATTAAAAATTAAAAAATGCTATGAAGTTCTTTGTGAAAAGATAACCCACAGAATGAGAGAAAATATTTTCAGGTAATATACCTGATGAGGATCTACTAATGGTACCCAGAACATATAAAGAACCATTACAACCCAATTTTTAGAAATGGGCAGAGAATTTAAATAGATATTTTTCCAAAAAAAATGTAAAAATGGCCAATAAGCACATGATACAATGCTCAACATCATTAGATGTAAGAGAAATGCAAATCAAATCCACAATAATATACTACTTCACATCTACTAATTATAATTTAAAAATAGGACAATACCAAGTGTTGATGAAGATGTAGGGAAACTGGAATGCTTGTACACTGATGGTAAGAATACAAAGTGAGTCTGGGTGCAGTGGCTCATGCCTATAATTCCAGCATCTTGGGAGGGAGAGGCAAGAGGATTGCTTGAGATCAGCAGTTCAAGACTAGCCTGGAAAACATAGCAAGACACTGATTCTACAAAACATTTTTTAAAAAATTACCTGGGCACAGTGGCGCAACCGTGTAGTCCCAGCTACTGGGGAGGCTAGATCAGGAGAATCTCTTAAGCCCAGGAGTCTAGGTTGTAGTGAGCAACAATCATGCCGCTGCATTCCAGCTTGAATGACACAATAATGCCCTATCTCAAAAAAAAATGTAAAATGACACAACCACTTTGGAAAATAACTTGGTAGTTCCTGAAAGGTTAAACATAGAGTTACCATAAGACTTAGCAATTCTACTTCTAAGTATATGCACAAGAGAATTGAAAATACATATTCACACAAAAGCTTATACATGAATATTTATTGCTGCATTACTCATAATAGCCAAAAAGTAGAAATTTCTCAAATGCCCTTCAAATGATGAATGATTAAACAAAATATGGTATAGCCATACAATGGAATATTATTCAACCATAAAACGGAATTAAGTACTGATATGTGCTACGAAGTGGGTGAGCCTTGAAAGCATTATGCTACATGAATGAAGACAGATAAAAAGACCATATCTTGTAATATTGTATTATTGCACTTAAATGAAATACTTAGAATAGGCAAATCCACTTAAGAAAGTAAATTAGTGCTTGCCTGAGGCTTCTGTGGGAACAGTGATTAGCTGACAGTGAGTACAGAGGATCATATTAGGGTGACAAAAATGTTCTAAAACTGGATATGGTTGTGGTTTTACAACAATAAATTTATTAAAAATCATTGAAGTTAATACTTAAAATGTGTAAATTATATGATATGAACATGATACACCAGTACAATTATAGAGAAACAAAATGAGAACCAACTCTGAGGGAATGCATGAACGAGAGATGCCAGCAGACCCTGGAGTACCTCGAGTATCCCTCAGAAATGATGTGTGCATCTAGGTCAATAGCTAATCCTTCCTGGCCCAGGAAGCAGGAAGAGGCTAAAGGACGGGACCTCATTAGGTCTGGAAGGGAATAAGTTAGAATGTGGTTAAGTTCTGCACTATAGAATTTTGCTTGTATCTCCAAAAAACTCCCAAATAATAGCTAATATTGAAACTCATTTATTAAATTCTTTATGTGGATTATCTTATGCAATCCTTTACTAAAACACTGTGAAGTAGATATTCTTTCTATCATTTCCATTCTTCAGAAGAGGAAACTGAAGAAAGAGATGTTGAATACTTTACCAAAAACCATGCAACTAGCAAGTAGCTTACCTGAGAATCAAATATAAGGCAATTTGATTCCAGAGCCACTCAACCTTTTTGAGGTACTACACAGATGCATAGTTGTTCAGTAAATCATGCTTTGGGCCTTATTAGGCAAAAAACATGGTCCATGGCTCAAACAAGTTTAACATGATGGGCTCATCAAGAATGCCCTTGGTGAGATCTCATTTCAGAGGAATTGGATAGTTCTCTAAATCATTTTTTAAAAGATAACAATAAAAATGACTTTTTAAAAATTAACTGTTACGTACAATGAAACAATGAGTTTAGCAGAAAGCAAGTTAGGCTGGAAAAGGCAAGGTAGAATCTATTACATTAAGTGAATGGCAACTTCCAGCCTGCCTGCAGTGGCCACAGTGACCTCCTGTGCCTCTGTCTCAATGTTGGTATTTCAGTTTACTGTGATTCATGTCCTAAAATTCTGTTTGTAGGAGAATTGTTTCAAGATTAGAATACATACACACTTTTTCATAGAAATAGTATAATACATGCGAACACACAGATACACATCACATTGTACAGATCTACAAGAAATGTGGATATTTTTAGAGACAGAGTCTTGCTCTGTCACCCAGGCTGGAGTGCAGCAGAGCGATCTCGGCTCACTGCAACCCCCACCTCCCGGGTTCAAGCAATTCTCCTGCCTCAGTCTCCCGAGTAGCTGGGACTACATGTGCACGCTGCTATGCCCGGCTAATTTCTTTTTTATTTTAGCAGAGATGGGGTTTCACTGTGTTGCCCAGCCTGGTCTCGAACTCCTGAGCTCAGGCAATCCACCCCACTCAGCCTCCCAAAGTACTAGGATTACATGTGTGAGCCACCGCAACTGGCTAGAAATGTATTTTTACAGGCTTTTTTTTTTTGGAAAACACTATTATAATCATTAATGGAAATAATAGGCTTTAAGGTAGATTGTTAAACCTTAAGCGGTGACTTAGTAGCCCTGTAACCATGGACAATTTACCTAACTTCTCTGAGAGTTCCTCACTAAAAAAATAATAAATAAATAAATAAATAAAAATAAAATAGGAAATTACCTGCATCACAGGGTTAGTGAGGATAAAGACGTACTTTATTTAATCACTCACGATTTCCAAAAAGACATATATGATGGGTAAAGTACATATAGCACTTAGCCCAGTGGCTACAACAGATCATGAATCTATAATAAATGCAAGTTTTCTTTCTTTTTCAAACCATCTCATATAATAGAGGATTAGGCTTGAAGTCAAAGGACTGGAGTTTAAATTCCAACTCTACAATCATGGAAAAGCCACCTTTCCTGTCTAAATCTATTTCTTCAGAAGCAAACATAAAACCTCTCTGTAGAAATTTATCTTAGACTTCAATTATCTTTGGATTTTTTAATACAGTGTCCAACACTCAATAAAAAGGCATATGTTCTACAGATACACACTGAAATATTTACAGGAGGTAAGGAAGTGGGTGGAGGTATAACTGAAACAAGTTTGGTCATGACTTGGTAGTTGTTGAAGCTGGGTCACAGGTACATGGATATTTTTAATATTAGTAGGTCTATTTTTGTTTATGTTTGACATTTTTCATAATGAAAAGCTTTTCAAATAACCAAGCATTTTCAACCCAAAGCTTTCTTTTTCCTAATGTAAACAAGCATACCACGGGCACTATGGTTAGAAGACCAGGCATGACTGTGTGTTTTCCAGATGGAATTAACACATAATAATTCTATTCAGGAGGTTAAATTATCAAAAACTAAAACTCTCTTACATCCAATTTACAGTTTCTCCTCATTCTGTTTCAGATTCATGCTTTCCATTCTGACCTGATCACAATCTCTATTTCAATTTGTGTGTTTCAGACTGACTCCTCTGGCCTCATGGTATCCATATATCTGTGTCTAGGTTCTAAGCAGTTACCACCTTATCTAAGCTCAGACTGTACCTATGTTCCTTACTCCACTCCATGATGAACCTCACAATACAGGCCAATTAACAGGACTGTAACCCACAGTGGCTTCCAAATGACCAAGGTAGGCCAGAGGCCTGACTGGTGACACAGCAGATCCATGCCTCCTGTCCATGTCCCTACACTAAACCACAGAGCACTGGACTCTAAAAAGAGATACCAGAGAAGGGAGAAAAGCCACTTAGCCTCTTTGAACCTGTTCATTCATTTGTAAGGTGGAAATAATTCACTTTTCTAATGTAGCAGTTTGTGAGCAGCATAGAAGATAACAAATATGACAACTTTTGAAAGCTATAAAGCACTGTAACAAACAGGTCATCATTATTAATGTGTAACACATTTTGTGAATCGAATGTGATCTTGCTCCAGACTTCTGCTACACACAGATTTCCTTTTCAAGCTAAGTGTAAATCTGGCATCATCATTACTGAACATCAATTTTACAAAATCAGACCTGTCTAAAAACATTGCAATCATAATTCAAAACTTTGGAAAACTAAATAATGTACAGCATTGGAAAAACTAAACATTAAATCTTCCATCAAAGTTTTATTATTCACCTACCAACATGAAAAAATATCCTATAAATAACTACCTTTTAACCAGGCATTAGTTTTTCTTTAAAATAAGTTTAAAGAAATTAATATTCTACTATCAAGGGGAAAGCTGAATATCCATTAACATCTCAGTTAAGCTTTTGTTGGTTTTCTTTATCTTCTGGGATTCATACCTGTATTTAGTGGTAAGACAAAGACAACTTTTATTTGGCTTTCGTTCCTTGAGGGGATACGGAGGCGAGCGATGAAGTTCATCTGCTGGTATCTGGAGAATTTTAAACCTCATTCTTTTATTTTTTTTGATTTTCCCCCAAAGATTAGTCTATCCCCTTGTGCCTTCTTAACCCCCTTTCCGTGGAATCCCTGTGTGTTCACACAAGTGTTAGAACTTGTGTGGCTGCCCCTGCTTCAGATTATTTAGTGCACATTGCAGAACCAACGTGTGTATTTTTCTTATCCATGGGTCATTTCATTGCCACATACCTAAACAGCTAGAAAGAACTGACACTCAGTGTTGGTAATTCACTCTACGTGATGTTTGCATTTATGTCTTTTTTAGTAATTTAAAGGCTAGTTTGGGGGTGAATGTCAATTTTATAAACTTCTTTTCAGCCAAATTTAATTTGATTTATTTGCTTCTTGGTATACTTAGCTCATCTTTAATTTTCATTTATTCATTACAAAGAAATATTCTCATTAAAAGTATAGATTATTGTGCATTTTTAGCTGAAAAATTCCAAGAAATTTGTAGCACTGTGATAAATCAGAGGGCAAAGATGCATATAAGAAAAATAGGCCAATATTAGATCAATAAAATTCATTTTATTGGATACTGTGCATTGATCTATATTGACAGTTACAGGTAGAGGATTACATCTCTTTAACAAGTTTAGAAGCAAAGAGAAAAGTACACAGAACTCAATTTTGAGCAAGATTTTACGAGGAAGGTTTTTATATAAAAAACAAAATAAAGCAGAAAAATAATTTTTAAAGTTTATAAAGTTTTCCACTGAATGAGTTCATTCTTAACATATAATCACCATCAACATTTTATTTTCTGTATGTGTGTATATGTGTAATCTAATTTGGCTAATATGGCCCTATTATTAGTTAAGGCAAGCATGCTTTTACTTGTGTATATATCTAGATCTCCAACTTTATTCTCATTTAGAATATATTTACATATAGAATATATATTCAATATATATACACACACATACATGTATATATACATATACATATATATATATGCCAAAGGCAGATCTATCTATCTATCTATATCTATCTATCTTCCTTTGATTTACCTTCTGTTGTAAACTAGGTAATGTTCATAATGTTAACTCATCAGTAGAACATTAGGGAAATTGTGTATGGAATTTCCCCAGTTGTTCTTTGGCTGTGTCTATCTCCCCAGCCAACAATTTGGGCCCTCTTTGACTAACAGAAGATCTATTCAGTCAAATTATTTGACTTATTTTTCACTAAATTGATGAGCTTATATTTCTTTCTTTTCTTGAAAAATTTCTTGAATAGCTTAGTTGCCTCATTCAAGTAAATCAGCCAAGTAGATCATACAACCTATGGTGAAACCTATACAATTTAAATATTTTTGGAGGGAGTTGCTTGTCAGAGCTGGGTATAAGTATGACGTTTCTTCAGTGAAGAGCTCTGGGCTCCCTCTCTCTCTCCATGTCTCTGTTCTTGTTCCAGTTCCAGTTTCTGGGAGACAGTGATTCCAGAGAATCTAACTTGGCTAATATAACCCTATTATTAGTTAAGGCAAGCATGCTTTTACTTGTGCACATATCTAGCTCCCCAACTTTATTTTCATTTAGACACTGTCCTGTTTAAAGTTTCAGACAAGCCTAAAAAATCCTGCTGAATTATTTATGAACCCAACACAAATTGTCAGCAATTTGTCTTTGATTCGTTAGCTTGCAACATTGTTCTTTCCAAATCTGAAAAGCATTCTGGAAAGTTTATTCATAGACAAAGCAATCAAAGCTGTGCCTTTTTAGTTTTGAGCGGTTTTTGTTTTCTTGGGTCAGGACTGCCACAATTTCATCATAAAAAATATTTCCAAACAGAGTTGTCCTCTATGGTAAAAATGCCTGTTTACCCACATCCACGTACAGGTAATTACCAGAACTAACCAGTAATGTTACTTAAGTAATCATTTTTTATTGAATAATTATGTAATTGTGATTATATGTAGCATATTATTATAGAGGTTTCCAAAAGCACATGGCTTTTCAGTATGGAGAGATAAATTCGAGCTTGACGCTGTAATTGGAATCATCCAAAATCATATGAAATAGTATCTCGGAGGATGTCTGTTCTCTGTCTTTTCTTTCATTTATTTTTTAAAGTTTCTATTACCCAGAATAAAAATATCTGGAAAATTTACCCTTCACTCAAAAAAGAGAAGAGAGATTCTGAATCTTTGTATGTTTCCATTGACACAAATATGCAAATTAGCAAAAATATATATGATTTGAAAAATGTTTCTAGACACTTACTTTCTACTCAATAAAATGTAATCAAAACCTTAGACAAGATCAATGAGATCAGAATAGATTAATGAAGATAGAACTGAGAAATAGCCATAGATGCTTAAGCTAGAAAGCTCTTTCCCTGTACTTTATCTTTCCAGGTCTTTAGTCAAGAAGGTGGGTATCATCCCCAATCTTAAAGAGTTCTACCCTAACAACTTCCAATCATTGTGGGTGTCTTTCTACTAAATCGATGTTTCCTCTGCTGTAAGAGCCAACTCGTCTACCCTCCTCATCCCCTAGGTTCTTCAGGAAAATGAATTTTATTAAGCACATATTTTCCCTTAAGACATGATTATGAAGCATTTGGAAAAGATAAATTGATTTGAAATTGATTAGCATCTTTTTTTAGTCTTTTTTTTCTTTACAATAGAAATATTTAGTTACATATTTTCATACAAGACATGGTCTTTGAAAGTTTTTAGGAGTGTGTTTAAACAGTGCTTCATGCCAGCGTTTTGATGCATTTATCAATTTAAAGTGTAAATATATAACTAAACAATAAACATCTTCAGTTTTAATATGCTTTATAAAACACACATTTCTAATCATTGCAACACCTCAGATTCCCTAAATTCCTATAGTGGGGTTTTCACCACCTCTAGGCTCTTTTCCAAATTTTTCTTCTCACATATTTTTATTGTATCAACTCTAATGAGAAAAAAAATTTAACTCTTGCAAAACAGAAATTTGAAGATTAGAGAAATGGATTAATGAGGCCACTTGATGTCTCTTTCTCCTTCACATCCATTAGACTATTCAAAAATATTTATAATACTTATACTATAGCCTAAGGATTAAGGTCTGTGTTTAAATCCAAGCCTTAACAAGTACCAGCCTTGGACAAAATTCTTAATATCTCTGGGCTTCCATTTCTTCCTCTGCATATTGTGGCACAAGTTTGCCCTTGCTTTGTGGATGTGCTGGGAGGAATAAATGAGTCACAGGGTAGAAAGTACTCAGAAATATGCCTTAAACATAGTTTTAAATACATGTTAGCTATAAAGTAATGATATTTTTACATGGTAATATTTTTCCCAACTAACTCTTGAAGCATATTGAAAATCTGAGTCATGGATATTACGTAGGCACCTACCAACGAATGTCTCCTTATTCAGTGCTCTTTTCTCCCATTCTTCCTTCAGTCAAGCAGAGCATCTCCTCATTTGCATACTCATCTGTTACCCTAAGTCTATAACCCTCCCAGAAGTCTTGTCCCCAAACCCATTTTATTCACTAAATCTGTTTTACCCCTTATGTGGATGCTATTCATTTTATTCTTGTTCCATAAAATCTTTCAAACAGGTAAGAAACTAACTTTTACCTATTCATTGTTTATTCAATTGGATACAGCAGTCTAGTTACACTTATATTTGTTTTATAATGTGTGTGTGCATGCATGATAGGTGCTCATACAGGATTTGTCTAGCTTCCTTTTTAATCTGGGAGAACAATGTTTCTACTGTAGATTATGTGCAGAAGTGTCATTCTAGAAGTCAAACTAGATCTTATATGATCAGCCCATCATCAGAGTAGTCTCAGAAATGGAAGGAGCCACCAGACATCTTCTTAAACTTTAAAAATGCACATTTGCATATGCTGTATATATTACAGTTATAAAATACAGGTTTCCAAAAGACCATTTTTTAAATATAGCTAGATAAATATGAGCATGACAATGTAATTGGAATCATCCCAACTTAAAAGAGAACAATAAATACATTTATTAACCATATGGCCTCATATATAGTTTTAATATGAAGGAAGTTTTTTTGCTTGCACATTCAAGTTATCACAAGTATTAGCTAAAAGGATAGTCATTTGGGTTCTTTTGTATGGGAACAAAGGAAAACTGAACAAAGGAAAAACAGGAGCTCTAAGAACTTTGAGCAGTAGTACCTTGGGTCTTCTGAGTCTCAGCTGTTGTCAGCATATTTGCTCCTTTCTTGTGCTGACTGGATCAGAATTTGCAAAACCTCATTCATCTGCATTCCACCACCACAATTTTTGCAGTGTCAGATTACCAAATGTTCTGTTAGTCACTTAATATTTTTTAAAAAGCAACCCACTTTTTGTTTTTACCTTAACAAAATAATTTTTAAAGGACACTACATTTTTATTACCATAAATGGAAAAAATGTGGTACATTTGCTTTATTAAACAGGAAAAATGAGTACAATGGCATGCTTGGCCTATGGCTCACTTCCATCTTCATCTTGATGGAGGGGAGGGAATTTAATGAAGGTTACTCTCTGTCTTCTTTCTCCTAGCAGCGGGTTCCAGCCTTAACTACATATTAGAGTCAACTGGATGATAAAAAGCAATGTACTCATGCCTGTAAACCACCCCCAGAGATTAAGAGCTTTGTGGTAAGGCTTGAGCATCAGTAGTTTCAAAGACACCCGAGGTGATTCCAATGTGCAGCCAAGGCTGCACAAAGTAGAAATTACTCTACTTTGAATGAACTTTAGAGATGAGTCAAGACTGCAAACCACAGATTTAAAAAAGCCAGGCAGGTTGAATGTACCCTGCCATGGTGTATACCACTAGGGTCATCTGGTTTGGTAGCAAATGGTGTATATACTATATACTATATACTATATACTATATACAAATGGTGTCTATACTATAGTTTTGGAAATGTTGGGATGGTTTAGTTTTCTTTGTGTATTCTGCTACTGTTTTTCTGCCTCGTGTCTTGTTTCTTCCTAGCTTCTGCCTCTTCTTAACTTATATAACTATCATAGTTCCAACTTGTCTCATGAATGTTTCCTGTGCCTCTTCAACACCAGGTCCCTTGGCCCAAGGACCACATTAACTCTGTTTTCTAATGCAAAATGCTGACAACGAGCAATTGATTGTTGTGGCTCATCATTGTAGGATGGTCTGCATCACTATTGATCTTAGTGTTGCTAGCATGTGGATCCAGTCAGCCTCTCTGACACATGGGGACAGGGCAGGGAAGTAAAGTAGTCTGCCGTCCAACAGGGCCACCTCTGCACTGAGGCCTAAAGATTCTCTGAAAGGGCTTGGCCCTCACTTGGGCATTGACTGGTTTGTCCTGGACAGTGTTTCCCACACTTGGCCCATCCATCATCAAAATTAATGCAGGACCTTGAGAGTTTTGGTTCAGTCCTCCCAAATTCTGAAGGAGGGCCAGACTTTGAGAATTAAAGTAAAATTTAACAGTCACTTTGAATTGGGAACTCTGGGTTAAGTAATCCCTGTGATTTTTTATTCTACAACAACTCTATGGTTCTAATAACCTCTACAATAGTGATATTAACATCTCAGAAAGCAAAGACCACAGCTCCTATTTATTGAGATTTGTGGAACATGATTTCTAGGAAATATTAATTAGTGTCTGGACAACAAAGAATAATAAAGGGAAATGCTGAATATTAAATCCTCCTCTTGGATATTAACAATGTGCTAGAAGATTAGAGACCCTGAGAAGGCCTGTTGTAAAAGAAATTTGTCTTTTAACCATTGAACTAATAGTGACATTGAACTAAAAGTGACAACTTTGTCTCACTAAGTCTATTAACACTTATTTAAATTATTTTCCCTCAACGGGATTTGGAGGCTCCAAGCCTCCACATTGTCCTGTATATGGTGAATTCTCAATAAAAGCTATTGATTGACAAATGGCTGGTAGAAGAAAGGCATAAGACTGAAACTCAGATTCATCAATTTTGTTAATTGTTAGCAGCCCTGGTAAAAGTTTTGATAAAGAGTTCAGAACTAATGGTTCCAATGAGGTTTTAGTATTAACTAAAGTTTCATTTATCTCAGCTGCCAGTGTATTTGATTAATCTACACTAGTATCTCCTCCCACCCAAAGAGAATAATAATTTTGTTCGTGGTAGAACAAAAACAAGGCTTACAAATGTGGACTGTAAGCCATTCATCATCCTTTTCAATCTCATTTGCATTTCAGAGTTTCAAATGCAGTAGAATTAATATTCATTAATCAAATAGACTGCCTACCCAGTACCTGTACGTAAGTAATATCCAATACGTGTTTGTTAAATGAATCACATTTAATTCTTGCATCTTTGCTCTCTGGATTTTCTTTTTCAACCACACCTAAACCAGGTGTTTGCAAACAACTAGGTGAATTTGCGTTATTGATATAAGGGAAAGGGAACTAGTGTTTGCCAAAAGTTGATCTTTGTTTCGGGTGGATTAATCACAGCTGAGGTCAAGGTGAATAAATCTACATTCCAGAATGTCCCGGTTACAGTTCAAGACTAAAAGAAAACAAAGGAAGTTAGAGGCTAGAAAGAGGAAGGAAGTGAAAGACTCTCCAAAAGAAAATACAGGTGTTCTAAGAGTCTCATTAGTTATAATTCAACTTTGTAAAAAGTCCAATTGGACTTAGTAATGTTTGCTCTTAACAACACGCTGTATTGTGTCAAATCCATGATGTGACACAGAGGATAATATCTAGGGGTTAGTGTTATTAAAAATATTTACATAAAATATTTTTTATGTTTTTAAAATATTTTTTGTTATTAAAAATATATTTACATAAAAAAGTAATAGAGCATTTTTAGTACTTTTATGTTAAAAGTTTTATATCAAACTTTTAACATAAAAGTTAAAAAGGACGTATACATATATATATACACACACACATAGACATACAGAGTTGCTATAACACACACACAGACATACAGAGTTGCTATAATACTTGCTCTCTTCTACAGGAAAAATAACTCCTTTGAAATTTTTCATGCTGTTCATCTTCAAAATAAACTAGGACTGTGAATAGCTATATATTTTTAAAAGTCACTAGTTTAGGTAAAAACGGTTTAAATAGCTACATGCTTGCAAATGCACTTAGAATATGTTTATAACATAGAAGATTCATTTTCAGTGGTATCCCCACTAAAGCAGTTGCTTACATTATTGAAAATGAGGAAGTTTTTGCTGCTAGGGTCAGTCCATTTTCATCTCTCACTACCCAAAAGCATGTGTGAATATTAACCCTTCAAGAGCCTGCCCAGACTCATTGTCCATGGATTTCTGTTGAATGAAGGTAGAAAATGTACTTGTTATAAAGCTTCTGGTCTGGGTGTCTAGATAGCATGGTGATAAGCATCATATAAACAAAGAGAGGGATGGAATTTAAGTTACCTTTATCTATATCTCCTTTCATATACAGTATGTGCCATAGACAGACACCAGTGTCTCATTACATGACCACCCACAGAACATTACCCAATGTGACATTCTTCAGGGGAAATTAACAGAAATGTTTTTACCACATCAGTCTCTTCCAAGAACACTGACTCAATAATGGTACTTAAAAAGTGACCAGGGGACCATGGAAAAGTCTCTCTTCCATGGTCTTGACTAGAGGGCATAATAAATATTCCACATTCTAAAACTACTTAAAATAGAAGGATACAGAAGGAAACACTCCCCCCAACACAAACAGACTCATGGATATACACACACAGATATACATGGATGTCAGCTTACTCTTTAGTTGGTATTTCTGATTGTACAGTATTTTCTCACTCTAGGTATGTAGCCATCCTCAAATTTTTCTACTAACTGTATGTCATCACAGTAAACTTGTAATAGTTTATTACGGTTCTTTCCCCTTTAAAAACATTTTTAAAATTCAAGAGGCTCATTGGATTTCAAGGAATAATGATCACAAATGAAGTTCCAGACTAGAAATGTTGAAGAATAGAATTAGTATTAGAAATCTTAGATATCCGAATTTTTATAACCTAATAATTTTTGAAAAATCGCCATATATAAAAAAAATGTGCATTTCATTATAGTCTATTTTTTAAATAAGGAGGATCTGGCATTGATTTTGGTGCATATTGGTTTTCCAGAGAAGCAGAACTTATTTGAGGGTTGACATATTTAGTGATCGTTAATTGGAACATCCATGGTAGAAATGAAACACAACCTTCAGTCTCATTTTGTTTTCACATAGATAGTATATTTCATTGTGATCTGAGAAGAAAACTGTATGACTGGTATTTTTCCAATACCAGGTACAGCATTTGGTGATTAGGAGGGAATAGATAAAGGATAGGGAGTGACAAGGACAGTTCTGTAAAGAGACTGGGGCCTGGTTTGAAAACAGGAATTAGGAGGAGGAAAATATTACATGCGGAACCACTGTTAATTGGACACATCATGAAAGACCATGAATATTTCTCATGTGCGTGTGTGTGTGTGGTGGTGGTGTATGAGCTACAAGATGAAACTGATTTCAGGGCTTCATGTTTGTCAGCTTCGTAAGCTGTAAAAATTGGTGAAACAAGCTAACCTGTCCAATACCACTGAGTTGAATTAAATTTACATGCACTATGAAGAACCTTGAAAGTTCATGTGGCTGGATAAAGAGTCGAAGTGCATTCTCTTCTCTAAATGAGCCTGTAATTATAGCCTCAACTTTGGGGCTATCACTTGTGTCCATTATCAAGTAGTTTTTCACTCAAAGTGAAAAGTAAAGGGCAAATGGGAACCATAAAGACATTTTTTATTTTCTTTTTGGCTTGCTATTATCAGATGGCCTAAAAATAATTGATAATTTCATTTATTTCTAATTCCTCAAAATTGAAAATTTCTCATTTTTTTTTTAATTCTTAAAACTAACCACTTTGGAGGTAGGAGTATGCTAGCAAGAAACTATTTTGGTTGTTTGTTCAGAATTCTCTACATGTAAGTTAAGTAATCTTTAGAAGAACAGGAGGTGCTGATAGAATAATTGTGTTTACTCTTCCCACTTCATGATTTCTTTCTTATAAACATTGTTTGGCATTATTGGGCTCCGCATTCCTTTTTCTCATCTGATGTTTTACAAATATTTTTCTAATTGCCTGAGACAGTGTGGTCCAATAAAGTTAAATTGACTTTGGGTTGAACTTGTTTCTCTGATCTCTTGCCAGAGGTTATAGTCACCCACTTGAACTGACTTTCACTCTGTTTGTTGGTCTCTGTCTCTTTCTCTCTCCCTTTTATGTTATTCTGCACTAGTTATCTGTTTTTTTCTCCCTCTAGCCTAATGTACAACCCTCAAAGTTATTCTCAAGATTTCCATAAACAGAAATTATTTTTAAAGAAATTTTATCTATCTATCTATCTATCTATCTATCTTTATCTCTCCACCCATTATCCATCTAATTACTTTAGCCACCTAAATCAACAGTTCAAAGTTTCAACCTAAGTCACTGGAAGAGGTGGACTAAATGCTTAGAAAACAAGAGCGCTTGGAATAGCCCAGTTGTTTGACGTCTGGAAACACTTTACAAACAACCTCCAGGAAAATAACAAAGCAAATAGCACTGGTCTACCGCAATGGAACAGATACGGTGTGTGATCAGTTAGCTGCAACCCGCAAATAAACACAGACAGGCAATCTAGCAAGCAAAAACAGAAACCACATTATTGTCCACCACAGGCTGAAGACTTTAAAGTAAACTTAAAGCCTCATATGTGTGACTTCTAGACTCTGAAAAGGAGGTTACAAGCTTCAAGGACTCTTCCTGGTTTTGTATAGTAAGCTCCCGAGTTTCTTTTTAACCCCAAAGATCAACATTTATTTTAACATCTACCCACTTTGACCAAAGCCTAAGTCTTGGAAGTCCTCATTCCTGTAGTTCTCTCTGACTGCTTTAGAATAGAGCTGGTACTGCAGACCTTGACTTCTCTTGGTGCAGTTATAGTTCCTTTGCCATATTTCGAACAGTTAGACCTAGGACTGGTCCATGAAAACCAAAATGGCACCATGAGATATGAGCCATTTTAATGATTTCAACTTATTTTCACATGAAGTTGAAATTAGTACATCTGGGCTACAGCTCCACTTTTGCCAAGAGTAATAAGCATTCTCAACTTTTTTAGAAATCACAAGTAATCTTTTTTTTCTTTCTTTAAGGTGTACATGTTGGATCTATCATACCTTTCTTTCGCCCCATCTCTCAGAATAGATGATCATCCTCATCTTTGCATCATATTCCAATTAGAAAGGTGAGTTTTTCATCTTGATTCTTTTTTTCCCCATCCCAAATCATAGATCTATTCTCATCTGAACTTATTTGCAAAGTAATATTAGCCATAATTTAGGAAGAAAGAATCGTTTGTTTCTTGTTTGTTTGTTTTTTGTTTTGTTTGTTTGTTTGTTTGTTGTTTGTTTTGAGATGGAGTCTCGCTCAGTCACCAGGCTAGAGTGCTGTGGTGTGATCTCGGCTCACTGCAACCTCCAACTCCCTGGTTCAAGGGAAAGAATCATTTTTGTTTCTGCTGAGCCTGAGATAATAGTGTGCTCAGTCTTCCAAAGTTTAATCTTTCTTCTTTAAAACTTTAGTTCCTTATATTTCTCTTCAGCAGGCCACCTGATTACTGTACTTCTGATTCTTTTTCCATGGCCTACACTCATATATTAGGTTCATGGAGCATGGAATAATGTTGCATTAAACATTAAACAGAGGGAAGAGAGAACGTATTTTATCTAATATGTTAAGATGAAATTGGCCTGTAATTAGGGTAGACAAGACTATATCTGGTGAGTAACTAACCCATTTACCTAATTGAAGTTAGATGAAGACAAAGAGATGGTCATCATCTTTTACTTTCTTTGATGCTTCTCAAATGACCAAGATCCTACAGGCTGAAGAGCCAATGGCCAACCTGATGTTCACCTGTATTCAGTGTTAAAGTTATATACAAGAGAAAAATAATGGTGGTATTATTACTGCTAGAAGTAATCTACAGAGAACAAACTCTAGTTACCTCTGACCACCCTTATTAGTGTTCTGGCAAGAAATGGCAACACTCAATTTCTCCTATCCCCATAAATTTACCAGAATGCATCAAAATAATTCAATCAGAACTATCATCATGCCCTGGCTAACAAAGAAGGAAGACATTAAAATCAGTGTAGTTCTTGGTTGATGCCACCGGTTTCCAGAGAAAGGAGGAAAGAACCTGATACTCCTCACAGGACTCTCCATACCACTGGGCTCTCCACAGACACAGAGCTCTCCACAGATGCAGAGCTTATAAGAGCTTACAAGAAATTGTGAAATCTATTGGGAAGGGCCAGAGTTATGCAAATTAGAGAAATATTCTTTCTTCAATATATTTTTGACTAAATGGTAAGTAATACTTATCTTTAAAAGATTACAAAATGAGTCTCTATAGGGATCAAGGATGTTCACACTCCTTATTAGTGGGGACACTGAAACAGAAATAGGAGTTCTATGTTTATTTTTGCTCATGAACTGAAGCCAATACCTACCACCATTAGTTTTCTCTCATATATAATTTTAACATTGAATGCAGGTGAACAACAGTTCTTATTCTGCTAACACATGGGATATTACTGTAGAACACTTTCACCAAGGGATGAAATAACCTTCTTAAGAGGGCAAGGGATGGAGGTGCTAGTGGGGTGTAAATTAAGAGACTGCAAGAAGGAATGCTTGTAAACGGAGCTAAATCTGATGGCTAGAGAGTCAGGTCAGAAAGGGACGTAGCATTGATAGTAACATCATCCCTCAGAATGTCTGCTTCATAAAATGACTGTTTTTGTTAAAAAAGACTATTGTTTGTTTATTTGGTTAGAATGCCTTCATTCTACAAATATTTATTGAAGAGTTACCATGTGCCAGCCATCATTCTAAGTGCTGCTAGAAACAAGACAATGTCCTTGCACACATGGGCAGGTTTGTTTTTCACAGTATAATGAAAACAAAATGGAAAATTTTACAGATACACA
Source organism: Pongo pygmaeus (assembly GCF_028885625.2). Taxonomy (NCBI): domain Eukaryota; kingdom Metazoa; phylum Chordata; class Mammalia; order Primates; family Hominidae; genus Pongo; species Pongo pygmaeus. Next base: position 157,114,997 of record NC_072376.2, on the reverse strand, counting down.
CACAGGCATGTGTGTGTGCGTGTGTGATTTCAAACTGTAATACATTTTATGAAGGATTAATAGGGAGCATTAGGAGATAGCAGGAGTGTGGTGGGAGAGAATGGCAGACTTGGCTAAGTGGTTCACACAACGTCTATTCCAAACTCCTTCCACTGTTCCTTCTAGCTGCAAAGACAAAAAATAAATAAAATTTTTATTTTTAGACTCCCTTGAAGTAGAGTTCTGGATGTGATATAGGTTCTACCAATCTTTGTACTTACAAAAGACTTGAATTCAGACATGAGTTAAGCATGAGACAGTCACCATGAGGCAACAAATTTTGCCACTAAGGATCTGTCAAGTGCTGAGTAGCTCTTGAGTCAACATTGTGTCAGGTATATTCCTGCAGGTTACAACTGCAGTATTCACTTTCTGGTTTTTGGATGTATGGCTAAGATAGTGTGATTTTGAAGCCAGAAGTTTGGAGTGTGCTTTCTGATAACACAGTTTCCAAAATGTAGCAAAAATAATAGTCTGCTGGTAGATGTTTTTATAATCATTTTGGAAGCCTAACGTGGAACCTCCTACCCAGTCATTCCAATAATTTGGTAAGTACCTAATGGCTTTTCTTTTAATATAGCAAGAATAATTTTTGCTTTTTGCAATTGATTCTGGCCATAATAAGGGAATCCTTATACTGTGTGGTCAAGAATCACATCTCTGAGGAAAATTTGAGCTAATACTTGAAGAACTTGGAAGAATCAGCCTAAGAACAGCCAAAACAAGGGAATTTAGGCAGGAAGACTAGCAAGTGAAAACATCTTATGGCAAAAGAGCTTGCACATTGGGACTCAAAAAAGGAGACTTTTAGTACAAGATGAAATTAGGGAGATTGGTAGGAACCAACTTATGGCAAATAATTTGAAGATTATATGTATGATAGGAAACCATCAGATGGTATGAAGCAGGAAAGTGCCATGATCTTTTTAAAAAGATCATATTGGCTAATGTAGAGATAATGAAAGGCTACTTTGAGAGTTTATGCAAAAGTTGGTGATATTTTGGAGGATCATAATAGTCAAAAAATTCAAATTGGTAAAAATGACATATTTAGGACATACCTTGAAGGTAAAGTTGATAGGAATTGCTGACAGATTAGATAAAGGTATTTAAAAAGGGGGAAATAAAGTTGATACCAAGGTTTTCAGCTTGATCAGTTGGGTAGCATTGAGAGGAAAAATACAGGATGATAATCAGATCTGAGTGGGGGAATAAAGAGTTCAATTTGGTACTTGTTAAGTTTGAGATACCTATAGACTCTGTAGCAGTTATCTTTTACTGTGTAACCAGCCATTTCAAAATAGTGGCTTAAAACAATTTATTATTTCTTACAATTCTGTGGGCTGATTGAATGATTCTTCCATTGGTCTCACTTGACCTCACTTGTGTTGCTGCATTCAGCCAATATTTCATGGTCTGGAAGAGAGGAGACTATTTCATTCACACATCTCAAAGTTGGTACCTACTATTGGCTTTTTCTTTGGGTATTTTATCCTCCAGTAGGTTAGACTGTTTTCTCACCATGAGAAGGGACATGAGTGCAGGACATTATCTTGTTCGGGGAGCATGTAGAATGATGGCTGCCACTTAGACTGGCTTTTTACATGGAAGTCTCTCAGGTTAACAGTCTAAGAAAATGAAAGCAGAGACTGCCAGGCCTCTTATGACAAGAGCCTGATAATTGTATTTCTACCATACTCTATTCACCAAAGCAAGTCAGACCAGCCCAGATTCAAGGGAAAGAAAAACAGACTCTACTTGTTAGGAGCACCATGGTCACAGGGCAAAGAATCATGGGAAAAAATTGTTGCTGTGAGAAATATCTTCAAAAGGAATCTGCCAGAGGCATCCTAGTAGAACTAGGATGTAGACAGTCAGATAGGGTCTGAAACTAAAAGGAGAAGTCTTAATTCACCTATGTGACTTTATTGCCAAGTAATTATCCAGGAACTAAGTACAAACTCAGTTGCTGACCTGTTAGATTAAATGTTACTATTCGCAGACTATCTTTTCTCACTCTAATGCTGCTGAATTCTCAGCATTGTATAGGAGAATTAGAAAATATAAGTACTGTATTAATCTTCTATTACTCTATATCAAGTTATCACAAAACTTAGACTAAAACAACAAACATTTATTATCTCACACTTTTGCTGGTCAGTATTTTAGATAGTTCTCTCATGGTCTTTCATGAGGCTGCAGTCAAGCTCATGGCCAAGGCTACTATCATCTGAAGGCTTGACTTGGGCTGATGAATCCACTCTTAAGATATCTTATTCACATGGGTGTTAATAGAAATTATTAGTTCCTTGCCATATGAAACTTTCCATAGGACTACTTGAGTATTTCCAAGTGTAGCTTGTCCAAGAAAGGGCAAAAAGAAGGCCAAAGTGTTTTCTATAACCACGTCCAAAATGATGCACTGTAACTTCCACCATATTATGTTTGTTAGAAGCAAGTCAAAATACAACCCATGTTCAAGTAGTGAGAAATGAAGATTTTCCTCTTAAAGAGGAAATTCAAAGAATTTTTGGAGAAAATTTAAAACCATCAAAAGTATAGGTGTAGAGTTGGTTGGGAAAAGGCAAAAAAAGTTCCTCTTTGACTGTAATTTGTCAGACTTCCTGGTGCAGTGCAAGGGAAAATCCAAATTAACCAGAAATTTTGTTTCTCCTATGTTTTTATGTCTTTCTGAGATTTCACTTGCCATAGAGAACAAGATGTTTATATTTTGCAGCCCACAATGTTATACTGATAGTCTTAAACAAGACGGAGAAGCAAGAGCAGTGAGTGGTATACAGAGCTGGCAGGAGATGCTTTAGCCCATCTCCTTATTTTCTCTGAAAACCCCTATGTGCCACTCCAAATAAGCACACAATAAAAATAGCGTTCCTGGTCTGCAAATATGACTTTTAAAACACAATCTTAAGTCCCCTTTCTACTCTTACTTTCTTGTCATATTTCCACTTTTAACCTCCTTCAGTGCAGGCATTCTGGAGCTGCCTGCGGCTTTAGGGAAAGGGGAATGTGCTCTATGCCATCTCCTGGGCTCCAGCAGAGAAGGAGCTCTTCAGGCAGTGCAGAGTTTCAGTGAAGACACCTACCTTCTTGTGGATCTCTAAGATGAAACAAGAAAGAGACAGTAAGAGCAAACCTCCTGATTGCCTTTAAATTATCAAGAACACCCTAAATATTTAACATCTACTCTAAATCTACACCCAGCATTAGATGCTGAGGTACAAAAACTTCTGCCTTCAAAGAGCTTACAGCACAATATAGGGAGCTGGAATACATAAACCAGTAAGTGCACAAAATTGTATACTATGATCAATATCTCTGTAGTGAAAGAATGTGGAGGTGGAGTGCCTAAAAAATTTCTTAGAGGAGGTTATATTTAAGTTATTCTTGAATATGAGAAGGGCATTTTAGGCAGAAGAGCAGCAGGATGAAACATGAATTGACAATCTCAAATAGAATCGTGGGGATCACAAACTTTGGAATCAGGTAATATTGGGTTTCACTAACTACTACTTTCAAGATTCAGCCAAGGGAAGGAGCAAGAGGGATATTCATTTAGAAGAAGAGATTAGATGGTTTTCTATGAAGGGAAGAAATAATCTCACTTATTTTAATGGTTCCTCTTAAGGCAAGTCCATTCAGATCAAAAGGGTATGCATTCACATGATTTTCTTTGAGATGTACATCCAGGATTATTTGTAAGAGAAGAAAGGCCATATTCCATCATGCAGGACTCATTTCTTGAACTTGCAGAGAGTTTTTATATTTTAAGGTATATGCAACTGATTTAGGTAGACTATATCTCTTCATTGAAATACCTCCTATGCCTGATAATAAATAATATTACACTTAAGTAAATGGGTTTAGGAGTGAATTTTCTACCTATATTTAATTACAATAGATGTTCCATAAGCCAAATTCATGTAAACACAGTATATAAAGAAAATATGCAGGATAGACTTTAAGATTTGTGGAGACTATTCCTGATAAAATTTCCCTAAGACTATTCTTCAAAGCCACTATAATTTCCATCAAAAAATTGAATACTGCTATAGACGTTGAGCCTTCTTTTAAAATTTCAATTCAATTTAGGTGCATTATAGCATACTTATTATAATATCATTTATTTTTTATTAATCTCAAATTATTTTCATTATTAAATTCGAATAATTTCTTTAAGATGTCTTTAGGTTAAAGATGAAAATTTGAAGTAGTTTCCTGTCTTTCTTATAATCATCTTCCTTCTGATTGGTGTTATGTTTTATGTTGTTCTTATATAGTCATGTCCTTTAGGGAAGGGGTCGGTAAACTATGATCTGTGGGCTAAATTCAACATATTTCCTATTTTTGTGGCCACGAGCTAAGAATTATTTTTTCTATTTTTAAAATGGGGGAAAAATCAAATGAAGAATAATATTTTGCAACACATGAAAACTATGTGAAATTTTAATTTCAGGTCCATAAATAAAGTTATACAGGAGCACAGTCATATTTAGGACATACCTTGGAGGGAAAGTTAATAGGAATTGCTGACAGATTGGATAAAGGTATTTAAAAAGGGGGAAATAAAGTTAAAGTTGGAAAAAAATCAAATGAAGAATAATATTTTGCAGCACATGAAAACTATGTGAAATTTTAATTTCAGATCCATAAATAAAGTTACATAAGAGCACAGTCAAACTCATTCACTTATATAGTGTCTATGATTATTTTCATGCTATAACAGCAGTGTTGAGTTACTGGGAAAGACATTGTATGGCCTGCAAGGCTCAACGTATTTATACCTGGCCCTTTGCAGAAAGTTTGCTGTTCTTTGCCTTAGATGATAGGTTTAAATGCATCTCCACTAGATTACATTGTGCAGCCCTTATATTTGGTATTTTTAACTATACAAATTAAGTGTTCAAAATGTTGCCCTTCTTCCTAGCTTCAGAGGATGAAAAACGGGAAATATAAGAAATGAAGTTTCTTGGATCAAACTTATTCATTTAAATTTTACTATCTGAAGGGACCTAATCTACTGAGGTTAAATTAAAAAATTGTAATCTGGTTTTAGGAACAGCATTTTCTGTGATTGTAGCATGAGTGTTGAAATTTTGTGCCTATGCAGAATGCCAGGGGGCCACTCCTGAGCCCAATTGGATATAAATAAAGAGGATTACAGTGTTTTGCACACTTTTTCAGTCTGAAATTCTGCAGTGCAGTAGATGAAGCATAATATGAATTGTTTTGGCATTGCTGGATTCATGTAAAGCTCCATGCATTTACACATCTGTGTCTGCAAAAAGAAGAGATAATTGTTCCACTCTATTGCTGTTTATGAATCAGAAGAACAAAAAGGCAACAGAATAAACAAAATGTCATGTCCATACAAATCTTGATTAGGATAAAATCATCTGGCTGGCATTGCCTGTGTACAACATCTCCAACAGGGCGCCAGCCCATGAGGGAAGCCTGCACAAGTCCCCTGTCTTAGGTCTTCAAAGCTTGGGAAAGCTTATTTGAGGGTTTACAAAAAAGCTAGATCTACCCCAAACAGTCAAGATTTAGTCTCCAAGTCTTTGCTATTATTAACCAACTTGTCTTTTAAAATCCCTGAAGTCTCAGGAGGTTTCATAATAATTGCAGCATTCAGTATAGGGTGCTTATAAAAGTATGCTTGATTAATATTTAGATGAGGGTTGCTCAACTTCAGAACTATGGACATTTTGGGCCAGATAATTCTTTGTTGTGAAGGTCTACCCTGTGAACTGTAAGATGTTTAGCAGTATTCCTAGAATTTTTCCTCTAAATGCCTATAGCATTTTCCCAGTTGAGACAACTTAAAATGTCTCCAGACACGTGGCAAATACACCCTAGGGGGCAATACTTCCCCCAGTTGAGAACCAGGATTAAGAAAATTTGTTTCATACTTCAATGGAATAAAAGGCGCTCGCGGCAGCCATGAGAACAGAATTAGATTGAAAAGACTCAGAATCTGAGTTTCAGAGACATAAAACAATTATCTAAAAATCAAAATAATAATTACCTAAAATTTATTTTAAAAATCTGATTATATATTTAGAGTTCCAAAACAGTCTTAGGTTTGCTGATAAAGAAGAAAAAATCAGAATACATGGTAGCTCTTTTACCTATTCCAGTGTTTTACATGCCCAGTGGATGCAAAGGCTCAACCAGTATGCTTGTCTGCAGAATTTTCTGTTCATTTATTCACCTAACTGATAGTGACTGGGCACCTTCTGAAGGCTTTGACAGACTCTCTGCTGGGTAGGGGGGCCCATAGCTTATCGGGTCACTTTTTGATAACATGGCCCTGGTTTCTGTTTATAAACCTTCCACGGCTCCTCTCAGTCTAGAAAATAAAATTAAAATTAAAGTAAGTCCTTTATGGTTTTCTCTGTCATTACTCCCCCCAAATCCATTCAATTTCCAATGATTCACCTAAGTTGGAGTTTCTTAATTCCGGCTATAGATTAGAATATCTTGGGGAGATTTTTTGATTTAATTACCAAGGCATAGGCCCTATTGAATCTCAGTTGTTGGGGCAACAGGGTTTTACCAAAACTCTCTGGAGGATTCTAATATGCAAACAGGATTGAAAGCCAGTGGTCTGAGCCATGGGCAGTGATTCTATTTTCCCCTTGTCAATGCCTAGTTTAGGAATGAGCACATGGCAAGACATCCTAACGGGATATGAGGAGAAGTCTGTGTATGTAGGAACATGATTCTGAGAAAATACTCCTCTCTTGAAAAAATAGTCTTGAGGAAAATGACCTTTGGGCCCTGGGTGATGTTAGATCTGGATCACTCATCTGGAACAAGATGCAGGGCTACAGTCTTCTTGTTTCAAGCCTGAGGATGAAGTCAACATGTGTAAGAGGAAAGAGACAAGAGACTTCATCACAAAGATGCCTTAGTGAATATGCCTGAGCCTGACTCCTTGGAACTTCCTGTTTCGTTAATTAACCGCCTTATTTTTTAAAATCCAGTCTGAGTTACCTGTTAGTTGCAGCCAAAGCATTCTAACTTATGTAACATTCCAGAATCTGCTCAATCCTCCCTGACCCAACAAACTCAGTCATTTTGTCCACACAGACATGCTGATGCTGCAGCCACTTCTGACTGTTGCCACCCTCTGGTGACATTTCCATGGCTTTACTAATATTTTCTCTCTCAGTAGAATAGCATTGTTTTTCACACTACTTCTAGTATTGTATTCCAAATATATAACTGCTAAAACTCAATAGAACTTTACTTCTTTTTCACTGAATATTCCAAAAAGGTTTCTTTGATGCAATGAATCAGGAACACAGACTTCTTCCATCTTGGAACTCTATCATTCCCAGATTCTTGACATTTCCACTTGCTTGCAGCCAGCAAAAAGATAAAGAGAGAATGCATAAAAAGAAAACACCCACTGCTGAAATCTTTAGATTAGCAGCAGCACATATCACTTCTGCTCATAGAAAAAGTTGTCTTATGACTACATGTAGTGCAAAGGAAAGCTGGGAATATGGTCTTGCTATGTGCCATGGACAAAATAAAATAGGGATTTTGTGAATAGCTGGGAGCTTCCGCTGTAAAGACTCATGTCAAATCTCACCTTCCCAATCACTCAGCCATATGGGATTTCTATTCTGCCTACGGCCCTGTGCAGTCTAGGAAGTAGCATTAGTTGTGCTGGAATCATGAATGATCTTTCCACCTAGTTAACATTTTCTCCCACTGGATTGTAAATTCATTGAGAATAGAAACTGTTGTTATGGTCCCCTTTCCTGTCCATGGTATCCTTATCCTGAAGCAATGGTTCTGAAACTTAAGGTACAAGAGAATCACCTGAAGGACTTGTTACAGCACAATTGCAAATTCTCATCCCCAGAGTTTCTGGTTCAGTTGGTCTGGGATAGAGCCTAAAAATTTGCATTTCTAGCAAGTTTCCACATGATGCTGGAGAAACAATGGACCTATATCAATTCTTACTTGATTTTGTGGTTAACAAACGGTATGAGGCACACTTCTGAGTTGTTAGTAGTGTAAGGGAGGCACATAAGTCAGGTTTATGCTACCTTCTGAGTCTATACCTAAGTCTATACCAACTACTTCTCTTTCTCTCCTCCATATCCCTCTTATTTTTACTTGTGTGCATCCCATCTAACTGGAGCAAAGCAACCCGAGGAGACAACTTTTTGCCATTTTCAAAAACATATATAGTTTTTAAAATAGGATACCCATAAAAAATGATGAGTTCATGTCCTTTGTAGGGACATGGATGAAGCTGGAAACCATCATTCTCGGCAAACTATCGCAAGGACAAAAAACCAAACACAGCATGTTCTCACTCATAGGTGGGAATTGAACAATGAGAACGCACGGACACAGGAAGGGGAACATCACACACCAGGGCCTGTTGTGGGATGGGGGGAGGGGGAGGAATAGCATTAGGAGATATACCTAATGTTAAATGACGAGTTAATAGGTGCAGCACACCAACATGGCACATGTATACATATGTAACAAACCTGCACATTGTGCACATGTACCCTAAAACTTAAAGTATAATAAAAAAAATCTAGTTTGAAAAATAATTTGAGTTAAAAGATGTTAATTTAATTTAAAAATCCTCAAATTTGTCCTGGGAAAGGAAGAGAAAATACTAGTAAGTTTATGACAGTAAGAATTATTTTGAATCACTGTTATTTGTCATAATAACAATACAATTTCCAGTTAGGAACGTCACATGTCCTTTGAAGTGACAGTGAATTTTAAGTATATTTTTTAAATTAGCATTTTTCAAATATACTAAATACAGTATTTTTTTATATTTAGTATATTTTTCAAATATACTAAATACAGTTTTATTCCACACAACAAGGTGTTTACTTTTGAAAACTATATTACTGGGTGCAAAATTTTCCCTTTAAAACAATAAAGGCATTTTTAGTCTGAAAAAACATTTCTGACATTTTAACAAATTTACTGTCTTATTTTGTCTGCAAGACACGCGGTAAGATAAAAAAAAATTTATGGGTCAAATGAGTTGCTATGTCACAGGAAATCATAATAGAATCTTGTTGATTTGAGTCATCTGAAATTGAACCAAACCCTGGGATAAGTAGAAGAAAGGGGTACAATATAGCATTGATTAAAAAAAGGCATCAGTGAAGCATGCTAATTGGACTTTTAGAATTTGAGCAATACTTCACTCTAATCAGTGGATTTACCAAGCAGCAACCTAATATTTGCTTATAAGCCTAAAGTGGAAGGAACTCCAAAGAAGTGATCATATCAGAGGTGAGGAAATGTAATCCTTTTCCCTAAAAGTAAAACTGGCTTACATAGTTTTAGTGTTGGATGCAGAAAACCTGTAATGGATTAAGACAATGACTATAACCTGCTGTAAGTAGAAGGGTCAACTTAACTTTGGTTATTTAAAAAATCTGTCTAAATGGAAGTTTCATTCGAAATATATATGTGTCACCTGCGAGGGATGGAACATTTAAGTCAGGCAGAGCATGCAATAGAATAGTTCGTCATAAAAAGTAAGGACTGAGGGCACTGCTTTCTGGGCAAGTAATTTTGCTAGAGAATGAGAGGTAAGACAAAGTTTCTAGCAAGTTGAACTCCACAGTTTGGGCCCCAAGCAACAGAAGCACAATGGATCCTGGGAGGGCAGAGGCCAAGAGAGCCCTGAAAGGTAGGATGATCAGAAATATAATCTAAAGTGAAACACTTTTGTGAGTAAAAGGGGGTATTACTAATAACATCACCAGGAATATAGGCGTAAACTGAGACTGTCTCAGAAAAACTCAAGTGTATGTTTCCCTAACTAATAGGTGAAGAATACTAGATGAACTTCGGGAGATTAAGATCACTGAAAGAAAATTAAGACAAACATTAGTTCATTGGGTTGGTCTTAAGCCTAGCAGTGATTATTTTTGTGAATTATCTGGACTAGTTTAAAATCCTGATATTTTGGGGTTTTATGAGCATTATTAGTTCTCTTATATAATTAGAACTGCTTGGCTTACAGAACACGTCTCAATCAAACAACATGTTGGAGGCTGTACTCCACAAGAGTCAGCATGGCCTCAGTATTCACACAGACCTCAGTAGGGAATGTAACTCTACTACTTTCTAGCTGTGTGATCTATCTCAACCTATATCCTCATCTGTAAAATAGGGATAAGAAGACTACTCTCTCAGGATGTTGTAAGGATTGAATTAAATGATATATGAGTGTTTGATACAATGTACTCAATAACTCTTTCTATTAACTCTTGTGCTACATAATTTTTGTAAATCCCAAATCCTTTTTTAAAAAATTTAAGATTCAGAGGGTACATGTACTTGCTTGTTACATGGGCATTAAATGTGTAATGGTGGGGATTGGGATTCTAGTGTACCCATCACCCAAGTATTGAACATTATACCTCACTCCCTGGAACCTCTCCCCACTTTTGGAATTCCCAGTGTCTGTTATCACCATCATTATGTCCATGTGTACCCTTTGTTTAGCTCCCACTTATAAGTGGGAGCATGTGATATTTGATCTTCTGCTGCTGAGTTAGCTAGGATAATGACCTCCAGCTCTGTCCATGTTGCTGCAAACAACATGACTTTATTTTTTTATGGCTGCATAGTATTCAATGGTGTATATACCACATTTTCTCTATCCAATCAACCATTGGCAGACACTTGGGTTGATTCCATTACTTTGCTATTATAAATAGTGCTGCAATAAACATCTGAGTGCAGGTGTTTATTTTTTTTATGTAATGCTTTCTCTTCCTTTTGGTAGATGCCCAGTAGTGGGATTGCTGGGTTAAACAGTAGTTCTATTTTTAGTTATTTGAGATATTTCCATATTGTTTTCCATAGAGGTTGTACTAATTTACATTCCCACCAACAGTGTATTAGCATTCCCTTTTCCTAAATCCATGCCAGCATCTATTATTTTTTGACTTTTTAATAGTAGCCATTCTGATTGGTATAAGATGATATTTCAGTGTAGTTTTAATTTGCATTCCTCTGATGATTAGTGATTTTGAGCATTTTTTCATAGGTTTGTTGGTCACTTATATTTCTTCCTTTAAGAAATTTCTGTTCATGCTTTTTGCTCAATTTTTAATAGGGTTGCTTGTTTTTTCTTGTTGAGTTGTTTGAGTTCCTTGTAGCTTCTGGATGTTAGTTTTTATTGGAGGCATAATTTGCAAATATTTTCTCTCATTCCGTAGATTGTCTGTTTGTTGATTATTTCTTTCACTGTGCAGAGCTTTGTAGTTTAATTAGGTCTCTTGTGTCTATTATTGTTTTTGTTGCATTTGCTTTTGGGGTCACTGTCATGAATTATTTGCCTAGGCCAATGTCCAGAAAAGTTTTTTCCTAGGTTTTCTTCTAGGATTTTTATAGGTTCAAGTCTTCCATTTAGGTTTTTAATCCATACTGGGTTAATTTTTACATATGATGAGAGACAGGGGTCTAGGTTTGTTCCTCTGCATATGGGTAGCCAATTTTATCTGCATTATTTATTGACTAGTATGTCCTTTCCACATTGTTTACTTTTGCCGGCTTTATTGAAGATCAGTTGGTCGTAGTTATGTGGCTTCATTTCTGGATTCTGGATTCTGTTCCATTAATCTATGTGTCTATTTTTGTACCAGTACCATGCCATTTTAGTTACTAGACCCTTGTAGTATAATTTGAAGTCAGACAATGTGATGTCTGCAGATTTGTTCTTTTTGCTTAAAAGTGCTTTGGCTATTCAGGAATTTTTTTTTAGCTCCATATGGACTTTCCATGCTACAGAATCTTAAACTTAGAAAAGACACAAAAATCATTTTTCAAATCTTTTGTCCTAATTTATTTATTCAGTAGATATTGATTGAACCCCTAATACATGTTAGGTGTTCTGCTAGGCATAAACTGTGAAATAACAAAACCATCTTGTTCTCAAATTCACAGAGAGTCTAGAATACTGAGGAAACAGAATATCAAATAAGGAAGCAATCACACATAAAATTTCACTGGGATTTCTGCTATGAAAGTTAGCTATCTGTACTTATTTATAAGAGGAATATTTGACTGATTCTTCTTTGAGAATGAGATGGATTTTTCAATAGTTGAGAAAATTTTTGTATGGAAAAGGTAACTTTGAAATTCAAAACAGAGTGGAGGGGTGTCAGTGTACTACCTACCCCTCATTAACCCAGGAAAGAGATAGTTCTATATTTTTTCCCTCAGAAAATAAGGTGATTATACCACCAAACCTATAACCTGCTCATGAGTTGGCAGTTTATTGAGATTCATTGGATCAAAACAACAGGTCTATGTATTTAGTATTTGTGTGTTATATAGATGTGTAAATGGATCTTATTATGCATATTTGTGGTTAAAACAAATTTTCCTAGTTAGAATACCATTAGTTGATAATCGTGTGCTATTTCTTTATTTTTAATCACGTAAGATTTATAAGAGCAGTGGAAAAAAATTAGGTGTTTGATTTTAAAAGCAATATATTTTCTTTAATATATTGATTTACTATATGCAGAGTATATGCATATTATATGAGCCAGATACTCAAAGAATCTTCACCTCAGACTGTCTTCAAAATAAATTCTCATGAAATTATTTTAAATGTAGGTCCTCCTCAGCAACTCTCCCTAGTAAAATTTAACAATTTTATAACTTTGACAATGGCTTAATGTAAATTTATATCCAGAAATTTGGTGCAAAATATTAGTTTTTTTTCAAACTCATTTAAAAGTTTCAGCTCCCTTAACATGTGAATGAAGACACTGTGCAGCCAATATTGAGACTGTGGAGATGGGCAGGGCAGAGCATGAGGCAACACCTGACTAGAAAACTTGACTCGGTACAGCATCTGCTTGCACTGGTCCTGCTAAACACCTACTTTATTCAATGCTCATCAGCAAAATATTTTTAAAAAGCAAAAACAAACAGTAAAACAAAGAACCTCAATGCAGTCAACATTTTATTAAATGCTTAAGAAAAGAAAACATGTACCCTGCCCATATGCTGCTACAAATCTTCATGCTCTGTCTAGTAGGGGTCCCTGATTGTCAAGAAGAAAATCAGATTCTGAGAAGAGTATTTTTCTGCACTTCTTAGTCATGTACCAGTTACTTAATGCTTTTCTTTTCAATAAGACTCCATGTATATGAGACTTGAAAGTCTTGTAAATTATACTTCTCATTTTAAAGAGCATTACAGCCTGTTGTTTGTAAGTTCAGAGTGAGGCAGATCTGAGTTTGAACTCTCCACTCATTTATTATTTGACCCTGGGCAAAATAACTTAACCTTTTAATCTTCCATCTCTCAAGCAGCTAAAAATGAAGAAAGACACCTGTTTCCTAGGGTTGTTAAAATGACTAAATGAGATAATGTAAGAAAGATTCTCCACAATAACAAGCACTCATAAATTAATAGTAATAAAAACAAAAGTGGGCCTTCATTATTAAAGTGTTACAAAATATAGTAACTCTAAAAATTATCATAGTATAACTTTATCCAGGAATATCACCATTGACTTTTTGTCCAAGATGAAAGACTGCAAACTCTGTTTTTGCTTTGCTTAGGATTGTATCCACAGTGACCAATACAGTGCTCAGAACATATTATTTATATTTAGTTTAGAACATGGGTAGTTGGGATGATCAATCTCTTACTGCTCTAAACTATTGTTCCAATGGGTGTCATTTACACAGTAGGTTAAATGTGAATAAAAGGCTTCTGATGTCTATTTCTCAGTCAAATATTCAGTGATATGAGAGATACAAGAGAAAAGAAAATTTGCTTTTCCCATTCAAGTCATTGTGCTTGTCTGCAGCAGCCAGTGCTTTGTTGTTTTCATAGTGTATTGTCCCTCGGACGTTACTTGTAGGCAGAGCTCTCTGTATAATGGTTAGAACTTGTCTGGTCTTGCAATCGAGGTTATCACAAGTTCTGTGATAGTGTTGCCAGGGCTTGCTTTCACTCTTAACTCTCATCTTGCTTTAACATGGAGGGCTCCAATTAACTTCAAAGACCATACCATGTATAGAAAAACTCTGATGAAGTGGAACAAAAATCTCACTTAATGTTTGAAGTTCATGGGAATGTTAATGAGAAGAGAATGTAATTATCACTGTGTAAAAATAGAAAATTAATGTCTAGCTCTATTCATATATATATATATTTTTCATTATTTGTCACAGACAAATTCATCCAAGATATACAAAGACAAATAAATACAATTCAGTAAGGTATCTTCTAAATTTATTTACAGTGAAAAACACCACACGTTTGATAACCATTCTCTAATTAGGAAAATAGTTTCTAACTTCTCCCTTTGTTTCGAATTTCATACACATTTGTTTTCCATTATAAAATAGTTTGTAAAATGCAGTGAACCGGAAATTTAACTGTAAGCAAATTGTGCTTTCACTTTAGTCCAGCACTGTTTGATAAAGTGTTTCACAGGCAATTTTACCTATTATTTCCAGGCAGTATGAAAAAGTGCCCTTTCCCTCTAATTTCCCCTAAGGAAAGTCTGCCTTCTATGGAGGGGAGTAGAAAGAGTAATATAAGATCTGAAAGAATCTGTGAGAAATTGAGAACATTAGTATCACCAGACATATCCTTTAAGTAGAAAATAATAGTAAGAAGAACATACTCTGGACATACTCATTCATTCCATATTTTGTTGCACTGTTTAGAACTATTAATAACACATACCAGACTGATCATGTTTTTCAGCCGAAAAAGGATGGATATGAATTATGATGTGTGTAGAGCAGTTTCACATTTCACAATGAGATTTTTATCTCTGGACTCTAATATGATTTAAGAAAGACAAATCAATATGCCAAACATGAGCCTGAGGAGCCAGTCTACTGGGCATAGCTGTGATGGTGCCCTGGGAAGAAACCTGAGCTGAGAGGAAAGTGGGAATTCCCTGAGATCCACTCTCAGTTCTATCACTTACTGCCTCCTGATCCTGTATAGGGAGAGGTTATTTTACTTCTCTGATTGTTACACAGTCTTATCGCAAAAGAAGAGATAATGTAAATGAAAGTGCACTGGAAAAATATGATTGTTCTTTTATTATTATATTATACTTTTTTATTTTTTTATTATTTATATATTTTTTATTATTATTATAAAGTTTTAGGGTACATGTGCACAATGTGCAGGTTTGTTACATATGTATACATGTGCCATGTTGGTGTGCTGCACCCATTAACTCGTCATTTAGCATTAGGTATATCTCCTAATGCTATCCCTCCCTTCTTTTAACCAAAAAATCTTGCCCTTTAAAAGTTAGCCATAAGCTTTTTCACTGGCATTTAATTTTAACCTGGAGCAGTAAATCTTTCTATTGAAGAGTAAGGTGTACTTTGAAGTTTTGCTTAGCCAAAGTGTTCTGCTTGAAATTTTGTGAGATGCACGTGTTTTATAGAATGACATTTATCCGGGAAGATGAAACATTATTGAAAATTATATTCACATGAGATAGAAGTTTAGAAGTAAAAAGGAGCTTAGATGATAAGTAAAAATTACTGAGAAATCAAAAGCTAAGGATATATTATTTAAACCATTTATTCAGCAAAATAATTCATCAACATCTGCTTAGTGTAAGGCTCTGGAGTCAAAAAGTTCTGATTCAAATCTTTCTCTGTCACTATTGTCTCTGTAACTTTAGGTGAGTTACTTAAACTTTCTTAGCCTTGGTTTCCTTATCTGTGATAGATGAGGAAGCTTTGTGAGAATTCAACCAAATGTGACATATAAAGTGCTTAGTGCAGTAGCTATTACATAAAATATATTTAATAAATATAATGTTATTCTTATTATCATTATTACTGCTAGGCTTTGTGGTCCTAAATAGTAAGTACTCAATGAATATCGATTGACCATGACAGATAAATGGAATATAATGGCATTTACATAAAAACAAAGGTTGCATAGAGGCACTACCATAATGGAAAGCTTAAAAATCAGGAAAAAAGGGATTAAAAGGCCAAAACAATAAGAATATGTTTAATAAAGGCCATAAAAGAAAATGTTAGGAAAATCAAACTTATGGTAGATTGTGCCTCAAGCAGTTTAGAGGAAATATAACTTTTCGAAAGGTCTGTGATTAAACCTTTCAGATTCCAAAACTTTGGAATTTTTGACCTATTTATTCTTTGTAAAAATTTGGGCTAACATCATCATTAATATCAAAGGCTGATGTAATTAACCTTTAAATTTAGAATTTTTTAAGTAAAATGCTTTTAGGCACTATCCCTTGGAAATTAATAATTAATTTATGTTCATCACAGCATTATATAATACTTACGTACACATAAGTAATTGTAAAGCAATTTTAGATATTTATTATTGTTGTATCATAGTTATTCATATTTTGGGACACATGATGTTTTGATACATGTATAGAATATGTAATGATCAAGTCAGAGTAATTGGAATATTCACCACCTCAAATATTTATCTTTACTTTGTGTTGAAAATGTTACAGTTCTTTACTTGCTATTTTGAAACATATACAATAAATTATTGTTAACTATAATTTTTGTACTATGCTATTGAGTACTAGAACTTATTCCTTCTATCTAACTGCATTTTTGTATTAATTAACCAATGTCTCTTGATCCTCCTCTCTTTCATTCTATTCCTTACCTATAATAACCACCATTCTACTCTCTACCTACATGAAATCCACTTTTTTGGCTCCCACATATAACAGCACATGTGATATTTATTTTTCTGTACTTGGCTTATTTTACTTAACATAATGACCATACTTCTTGTTGCAAATGACAGGATTTTATTGTTTTTGATGACTGAATAGTATTCCATCGTGTATATATGCCACATTTTAAAATCCATTCATCTGTTAACGAACATAGGTTGATTCCATATCTTAGCTATTGTGAAGAGTGCTGCAATAAACATGGGGGTACAGATACCTCTTCAATATATTGATTTTTCCCTTTGGATATATAACTAGCAGTGAAATTGCTTGATCATATGGTAGTTATATTTTTGGGTTTTGTTTTTTGAGGAAACTCGGTATTGTTTTACGTAGGGGTTGTACTACTGTACATTCCCACTGACAGCGTACAAGTGTTTCCCTTTCTATGTATTCTCATCAGCATTTTTTATTTTCTTGTCCTTTTGATAATGTACATTCTAACTGGGGTAAAATGATATCTCATTGTAGTTTTGATTATTTACATTTCCCGGATGACTAGTGATGTTGAGCATTTTTTCATATACCAGTTGGGCATGTGTATGCCTTCTTTTGAGAAATGTCTATTGAGGTCTTTTGCCCATTTTTTAATTGGATATCTGGGGGTGTTTTAGCTATTAAGTTGTTTGAGTTCCTTATATATTCTAGTTATTAATCCCTTATCAGATGGATAGTTTGTAAATATTTTCTTTCATTCTGTTCTTTTTCTTCAGTTTGTTAATTTTTCTTTTTGCTGTGCAGAAACTTTTTAGCTTGATGTGATCCCATTTATCTGTTTTTGCCTTGGTTGCCTGTGCTTTTGATCTGTTTCCAAAAAATTTTTGCCCAGACCAATGCCCTGTAGCATTTCCCTAATTTCTCATAGTAGTTTCATAGTTTCAGATTTTACATTTAAGTGTTTAATCTGCTTGAGTTGATTTTGTGTATGGTGAAAGTTGGGAATCTAGTTTCATTCTTCTACATATGGATATCCAGCTTTAACAAGCACTATTTATTAAAAAGACAGTCCTTTCCCCCAGTATAAGTTTTTAGTGCCTTTGTTGAGAATGAGTGTGTGGATTTATTTCTGGTTTCTCTATTCTGTTCCATTGGTCTCCTTGTCTGTTTTTATGTCGGTATCATGCTGTTTTGGTTACTATAACTTTGCAGTATAATATGAAATCAGATAGTGTGTGCTGCCAGCTTTGGTCTTTTTGCTCAGGTTTTCTTTAGTTGTTTGGGTTTTTTTTGTGGTTCTATACAAATTTTAAGATTGTTTTTTCTATTTCTGTGAATAATATCATTGGTATTTTGAGAGGAATTGCATTGAATCTGTAGATAGTTTTGGGTAGTATAGACATTTTGACAATATTAATTCTTCCAATTTATGAGCATGAAATATCTTTTTAATTATTTGTGTCCTCTTTAATTTCTTTCATAAGTGTTTTATAGTCTTCCTTGTATAGATCTTTTACTTCTTTGATTAACTTGATTCCTAAGTATATTTTTGATAGCTTTTGTAAATGGAATTGTGCTCTCGATTTCTTTTTCAGATTGATCACTGTTAGTGTACAAGAATGCTACTGATTTTTATATATTGATTTTATATCCGGCAATGTTACTAAATTCATGTATCAATTCTAAGAGGTTTTTTCATGAAGCTTTTAGTTTTTTCTAAAAAAAAATCATGTCATTTGCAAATACTAGTAATTTGACTTTTTTCTTTCCAATTTGGAAGCACTTTATTTCTTTGTCTTGCCTAATTGCTAAAGGTAGGACTTCAGTACTATGTCGAATAACAGTGGTGAAAGCGGGCATCTGGTTTGTTTCAGATCTTAGTGGAAAGGCTTTTACTTTTTTCCCTTATAGTATGACAGTATGATATTAGCTGTGGGCTTATCATATACAGCTTTTTTGCGTTGAGGCACATTCCTTATATACCGTTTGTTAAGGGATTTTATCATGAAGAGATGTTGAATTTAACAGAATGTTTTTAGCATCTATTGAAATGATCATACAGTTTTTGTTCTTGATTCTATTGATGTGATGTATTTTGTTTATTGATTTGCATATATTGAATCATCCTTGCATCCCTGGGATTAATACAATTTGATCATAGCTAATGATCTTTTTAATGTGTTGTTGAATTCTGTTTATTGATATTTTTCAGGGTTTTTACATATATGTTCATCAGTGATATTGGCCTATAGGTTTTCTGTTTGTTTTATCCTTGTCTGGTTTTGGTATCAGGGTAGTAGTGGCCTCATATATTGAGTTTGAAAGCATTTCTTCCTCTTCTATTTTTGGAAATAGTTTGAATAGAATTTGTATGTTATTTTTCAAATGTTTGGTAGAATTTAGTAGAGGTCCTGGGCTTTTCGTTGATGTGAGACATTTTATTACTTCTTTGATCTTGTTGCTCATTATTGACCTGTTTATGCTTTCTATTTTCTTCATGGTTCAATCTTGGTCGGTTGTATGTTGCCAGAAATTTATCCATTTCTTCTAGGCTTTCCAATTTGTTGGTGTATAATTGTTCATAATATTCTCTAATGATCCCTTGTATTTCTGTGGTATCAGTTGTGATGTTCTATTTTTCATCTCTGATTTTATTTATTTGCTCCTTCTCTACTCTGTTAATCTAGCTAAAAGTTTATTGATGTTTATCTTTCCAAAAAACCAATTTTCCATTTTGTTGGTCTTTTTATTGTTTTCGTCTCAATTTTATTTATCTGCTCTGATTTTTTTTTTCCTACCGCTAATGTTAGGTTTGATTTATTCTGGCTTTTTTAGTTCCTTGAGGTGCATCATTAGGTAGTTTATTTGCTACCTGTTTTTTTTGATGAAGGCAATTACTGCTATAAACTTTCTTCTTAGTACCATTTTTGCTGTGTCTCGTAAGTTCTAGTATGTTGTGTTTTCATTTTAATTTATTTCAATAAATTTATTTACTTTTAAAAATATGTTCCACATAAAAGTAAATAAATTTTTAAATTTCCTTCTTAATGTCTTCATTGACCCATTGATTGTTCAGGAGAATGTTGTTTAATTTCCACGTTTTTGTGCAGTTTTCAAAGTCCCTCTTATTATTGAGGTTTTTAAATTTTCTTTTACTTTGTTGTGGTCAGAAACAATACTTGACGTGATTTTGGTATTTTTAAATTTATTTGGGATTGTTTTGTGACCTAACATAGGTTCTGTCTTAGAGTATGTTCTATGTACTGATGAGAAGAATGTGTATTCTGCAGCAGTTGAATGAAATTTTCTGTAAATGCCTGTTAGGTCCATTTGGTCCAGAGTATGTAGTTTTACACTAATTTTTTAAAATTTATTTTCTGCCTGGATGATCCATCCATTGCTGAAAGTAGGATGCTGAAGTCCCCTGTTATTATTATATTTCATTCTATCTCTCCTTTTGGCCCTATTAATATTTGCTTCCTATTGGGGTGTTCCAATGCTGGTTGCATATACATTTACTATTTTTATATCCTTTTGCTGAATTGACCTCTTTATTATTATACAATTACCTTTTTGTCTCTTTTGACAGTTTCTGACTTAACATCTGTTTTATCTAATGTAAGTGTAGCTACTCCTGTTCTTCTGTTAGTTTTTTATTTGCATGGAATACCCTTTTTTATTCCTTCACTTTCAGCCTATGTGTGTCTTTATAGGAGAAGAAAGTTTCCTGTAAGCAGCATATACTGAAGTATTGTTTTTTTTTGTAAAGATTAGGTCTCACTATGTTGCCCAGGCTGTTCTCACACTCCCGGATTCAAGCAATCCTCCAACCTCAGTCTCTTGAGTATCTGGGATTACAGGTATGGGCCACCATGCCTGGCTGTGAGGTTTTTATCCATTCAACCACTATGTCTTTTAATTGGAGAATTTTGCCCATTAAAAATTCAATGTTATTATTGATAGGTAAAGCCTTACTACTTCCATTTTCTTGCTTGTTTACTAATTATTGTGTAACTCCTCACATCATTTCTTCCTTTCTTCTTATCTTTGTGGTTAAGTAATTTTCCCTGATAGTATGTTTTAATTCATTGCTTTTTATTTTTAGTGTATCTGTTATAAGGTTTTGCTTTTGTTTACTGTAAGGCTTACCAAAAACATCATATAGTTATAACAAATATTTTAAACTGATACCAACTTAACTTTGATAGCCAAAAAAGCAAAGAAACAAAGCAAAAGAAACCCCAAAACTAGTACACATTGAATCTTTTCTTCCCCCATATTTTGAATTTTATGTCATAATTTACATACTTTATATTGCCTATCTCTTAACAAATTGTTGTAGTTGTTATTATTTTGAATTGTTGTATCTTTAATCTTCTTACTAAAGATATAAGTGGTTTAAATACTGCAATTACAATATGAGCATAACAATTATGTTAGTGACCTTTTCTTTCGATTTGAAGAAATCCTTTTAGCATTTATTATAGGACAGATCTGGAAACAATAAATTCCCTCAGCGTTGTTTGTCTGGGAAAGTCTTTTTATCTATCCTTTATTTCCTGAGGGCTAATTTCACTGAGTACAATATTCTTGATTGCTTTTTTTTTTAACACTCTGAAAATATTGTCCCACTCCCTCTTATATGTTATTTTCTTCTTTTCTGTCACTGCTTTCAGGGTTTTCTCTTTGTCTTTGACCTTTGCAAGTTTAATTATGACATGTTTTACAATATTTTCAATTCGGATGAATCTGGTTGGTGATCTTTGACTTTCCTGTACCTGTGTATTTATATCTTTCTCTACGTTTAGAGGGTTTTCTGTTATTATCCTTTTAAATAAGCTTTCTACTTCTTTTTCTTTCTCAGTTTCCTCTCTATCTCCAATAATCTGAATATTTGTTTTATGTTGTCCCACAGATTCTGTAAGCTTTGTTCATTTCTTTTCATTTTTTTTCTTTTCTCTTCTCTGTGTATTTTCAAGTAGTCTCTCTTTTAAATCACTGATTCTTTCTTCTGTTTGATCAATTCTGCTGTCGATGTTCTCTATGGCATTTTCAATTTCATTCATTGTATTTTTCAGCTCCAAAATTTCTGTATGATTTTTTAAAAATTATTTTAACCTGTCTGTTAAATTTTTTTCTGATACATTTCTGAATTGATTCTCTGTGTTTTGTTGAAGTTCATTGAGCTTCCTTAAAACAGCTATTTTGAATCCTTCGTCTGAAAGATTACACATGTCCGTAACTTTAGGGTTACTCTCTGCTGCCTTGTTTTGTCTATTTGGTGAGGTCATATTTCCCTAAATGTTTTTGGTACTTGTAGAAGTGTGATAATGCCTGTGTGTTGAGAGATAAGGTATTTCAGTTTTTGAAGTCTGGCTTTCTTTGTGCCTGTCCTTCACCAAAGAACTTTCCAGAGATTCTAAGGTGACTGGCTGTGGTCTTCCCATAGCTTGTGACCAACTGCAGCTGCCTCAGCACTGAGGGACACTTTAAGCCCAGGTCTGCTACAGTTCTCATTAGGACTTCAAGGTTGACACAGCTTTCCAGCCTAGATGAACCTTAATTTAAAGACTTCCACAGAGACTTCTGACTGTGGATGGATACGGAGTATGTTGTTGAGGAGGGGGAATGTGAGAAAATTCCCTTCTATTCTGCCATTTTTGTAATGTCATGCCTCACAATTTTTATATGCTGAATATTTATTATAATATTCTGGTTTCTTTCAAATTATGTTGTACTTCATTCAGTCAATTTACATTTATAACTTAGAAGTACTCATGGAACAAAACAATTGTTTGCTAAAATATTTTTTTTTTTTTTTGAGACAGAGTTTCGCTCTTGTTGCCCAGGCTGGAGTGCAACGGCACAATCTCAGCTCACTGGAACCCCTGCCTCCTGGGTTCAAGTGATTCTCCTGACTCAGCCTCCCGAGTAGCTGGGATTACAGGCACCCACCACCATGCCCAGCTAATTTTTTGTACTTTTTTTTTTTTTTTTTTTCAGTAGAGACAGGGTTTCACTATGTTGGCCAGGCTGGTCTCAAACTCCTGACCTCAGGCAATCCACCTGCCTCAGCCTCCCAAACTGCTGGGATTACAGGCATGAGCCACCGCACCCAGCCCAAAAATCTTAAATGTTAATATATCTCTCCTTTGGATGACTTCTAAGTTTCTGACCTAGGTAACTTAATATTTTCTAAAATTTTGTTTGTTCAGGAGTGAACTTTTGGTTCAATGGAAAGAGTATAGTCTTCCTTCCTATACAAAACCCTAGAAATAACAGAATATTTTTAAGTGACTGTGTCATAATTTTTCACATTAAAAAAAGAATAAATCTTAGAGAACTAGAAACATTGAAGAAAACACAACCCAAATCTACTGCAGAATAGCAAAGCAATATCAAGCTTAAGTTGTGTCTGAACATGGCAGAAGAAGGCAGAAAGAGACCGAGGAGAAATTAACAAGGGTTTAGTTGGAGAACTGTGGTGATATCAGCCAAGGCAATTTACCCCTACATGCATTAACACCCTTGTGCACTAAGAAGCTGCAACAGAGCTATATGTCTTCACATAGTAGAATTGCTTAAGGCACCAGAGCTACTATATGTCTTCAGATAGTAGAAGTGCTTAAGGCAAGTTGCAGAGCGGTGGTCTGATGGCTGCTGAGACTAGGAACAATTTGGTTCAGCTCAGAAATACATCTGCAAAGACACTTCACTAAGCAGCATACCTCATCAGTCTATCTCTTATACCAAAAAATAGCAAAGAACAAAAACTCCAACAATCTCTTTTATCACTCCTCTCAGGTAGTCTGGTCAAGAAGGGGAGCTATCTACCAGGAGATTTCAGTTGCAAAATATAGGAAGAAAGAATAAATATGCACTTCTCCCTCACTTTAGGACAAAGCCATTTTTAATATACATGAAGTTTATCATTTTATCATTATCACTTTAAAAGTAAGGAAGCAAACAGAATAACTTATACCTGAGAAACAGAGACAATAAAGCATCTAGAATTGAACTTCAGGTAAATATAATTAATATTTTTGGAAAGAAAAAAGATATCAAAGAAGAATGAATCAACAGTGACAAAAATAAAAATATAATTGTTAAATTTATAATTCAAAAACATAATAGACTAGATGAATAGCTTAATGGATGTACCTGAATAACAAATCTTCCAGCTACAGCTTGAAGGTGAGGAAGAAGAATGAATCAAGAAGCAATGGCAATCAAATACATTATTTAAAATTACTGTTGTCTAAATAAAATTGATGAACAAGAGAACCAGTGGGGACTGGAGAAGGGAGTAGAGAATAAAGAAAGATAAATAAACATAATAAGAAGGTTCAAACAGAAATGTTATTGTCTCATAGTTCTGGAGGCCAAAAGTTTATAATCAAGGTGTTGGCAAATATATATTTCCCCTGAAATCTGTAGGGGTGAACCCTTTCTTGCCTCTTCTTAGTTTCTAATTATTGGCATTCCTTGACTTGTAGGTGTAGCATTTCTGTCTCTTCCTCCATCATCACACAGCACTTCATATGTCTGTCTTCTCTTATAAGGACACCAGTTAAATACTGAATTAAGGGACCTCCCTCATCCAATATGATCTCACATGAACTTAACTAATTACATCTGCAATGATCCTATTTCTAAATATGGTACTGTGAGACATTTTTTGGCGGGGAAGACACAGTTAAATTCACAACCTATGCCATATTCATGGAATGGAAGTGTCAATATTGTTAAAATGCATTGGTCCCTAAATTGATCTGTAGATCTAATGCAATCCCAATCAAAATCCAAGTAGGATTTTTTTCAGAAAGTGACAAGACAAAATCTTATACAGAAATTTTAAGAAACCTAAAATTTACAAAATCATTGTGAAAAAGAGAGGTGCAGTCAGATGATCTATGCTACCTAATTTCTAGACCTAGTAAAAAGCTGCAATATTCAAGTGTGGTATTGACAAAAGGATAGAAAACTAAATCAGTAGAACAGAATCAAGAATCCAGAAAGGTTTCCAACACATAAATTTTTTATGAAAGTACCAAATAAATTTAGCAGGGAAAGACAAGTTTTTCAACAAATCATGCTGGAGTAACTGGATATCCATATTTTAAAAAGCCCTCCTCATACCATACACAAATGAACTCTAATGGATCATAAATTTAAATGTAACAGCAAGGGCTACAAAGAAAAATATCTTCATGACCTTGGGGGCTCCTGTGATGAATTCTTAGAAAACATACAGAAAGCACTAAATAGAAAATTGATAAATTAGACCTCATCAAAATTTAAAACATTTGATTATTAAAAGAAACTGGCCAGGCGTGGTGGCTAATGCCAGCACTTTGGAGGGCTGAGGTGGGCGGGTCACTTGAGGTCAGGAATTAGAGACCAGCCTGATCAATATGGGGAAAGGTTGTTTCTACTAAAAATATGAAAATTGGCAGGGCACGGTGGCTCACACCTGTAATCCCAGCCCTTTGGGAGGCCAAGGCGGGCAGATCACGAGGTCAGGAGATCGAGACCACAGTGATACCCCATCTCTACTAAAAAATACAAAAAATTAGCCAGGCATGGTGGCAGGCGCCTGTAGTCCCAGCTACTCGGGAGGCTGAGGAAGGAGAATGGCATGAACCCAGGAGGTGGAGCTTGCAGTGAGCCAAGATTGGGCCACTGCACTCCAGCCTGGGTGACAGAGCAAGACTCTGTCTCAAAAAAATAATAATAATAAAAATAAAAAATAAAAATACGAAAATTAGCCAGTGTGGTGGTGCACGCCTGTAATCCCCGCAACTCGGGTGGCTGATGCAGGAGAATCGCTTGGACCCGCGAGGCGGAGGTTGCAGTGAGCCGAGATAGTGCCACTGCACCCCAGCCTGGGCAACAGAGCAAGACTCTGTCAAAGAAAAAGAAGAGAAGAAAGGAGAGGAGAGGAGAAGGATGGAGAGGAGAGGAGAGCGGGGGGGAGGGGAGGGAAGGGGAGGGGAAGGGTGGGGAGGCCACAAATGAGAAAATATTCATTCACAACATATATCAATAACAGAAAGTTTGTATCAAGAATCTGTAAAGGACTAAACTCAATAATAAAATAAACTTTTTAAGAAAGAATGGGGAAAAGTAATCTATTTTTAAAAAGGCCAAAAGATTTGGAAAAATACTTTACAAAAATATATATACAGGCATCTAATAAGCCTATGAAAATGTGCTCAACATCATTACTTGTCTGAGAATTGTAAATAAAATGACAAGACAGCATTATACATTGACTCATGGCTAAATTTTAAAAGACTGACAACACCAAATTCTGATGAGTCTGTGTACCATCTGGAAATTTCATAAATTGCTGGTATGAAAATAAAATATTAAAAACTGCTTTGTAAAACTATTAGCCAGTTTCTTAAGTAGTGAAATATGTATCTGACCTTAGATGTTTAACAAGAAAATGAAACATATGTCCACAGAAAATCTCCTTAATACATTTTCATAGCAGCTTTACTCATACTGCTAAAAAATGAAAATAGTACAAGTGTCTATCAACAAAGAATGGTTAAACAAACTATGGAATATTCATATTACAGAATATTACCTAGCAACAAAAATGAAAGGACTACTGAATATTCAATGATATGGTTAAATCTATAACACCGAATATTGAGCAAAAGAAACCAGGCACAAAAAACGTATAAAGTGTGTGATTCCATTTATATGTAATTCTAGAACACATCATAGAAAACAGCCAATGATGGCAGGAAACAGAATAGCGGTTGCTTCTGCCTTGAAGGATTGACTGGGAGAGAAACAATAGGAAACTTTCTAGAGAGGTGATAGAATTGTTCTGTATCTTGATGGATGTAGATTACATTTGTATGTGTTTGTCAAAGTTGATCCAGCTATTTACTTAAGGTACGTATACTTCACTGTAAGTTATATGTTTTTTTTTAAGGGCTTAAAAATCAACACTAATGATTCTCATAACGATCACTGGTGACCTTAGGCAGACACATTAACAAAGCATTGTTTACTAGACTGTGGCTTCAGTGAAAGTTGAGTTTACAAAGATTTCTGAGACAATAGGATGGCTATTGGTAAAAAGCTGATAGGCAGGCCGGGCACGGTGGCTCACACCTGTAATCCCAGCCCTTTGGGAGGCCAAGGCGGGCAGATCACGAGGTCAGGAGATCGAGACCACGGTGATACCCCGTCTCTACTAAAAAATACAAAAAATTAGCCGGGCGCGGTGGCGGGTGCCTGTAGTCCCAGCTACTCAAGAGGCTGAGGCAGGAGAATGGTGTGAACCTGGGAGGCAGAGCTTGCAGTGAGCCGAGATCATGCCACTGCACTCCAGCCTGGGTGACAGAGCGAGACTCCATCTCAAAAAAAAAAAAAAAAAAAGCTGATAGACAGAAGGACAGATAAGGAGATTTTTTTATACTAAGAGATCTTGCCAAGTCTGTCAAAGAACAGCATGGAACGGAAATGGAAAAGGATAAAATTCTCTCCAAAATTAACTTTGCCTGCTGAACAATTTTGTCTTGGAAGAGAGTTTATCAGTAGCAGCAGCTTCATGGCAGTCACCATCGCCATCAGCATCACATCAGTTCTACTAATCTCAGTCTTAAAATCATTACTCTCATGTGTATTAAGTAAGTCTGCTATTTTCAAAATCTACCTTCCAAAACAAGAGGATTTCTCTGGACAAATGGGATATTAAATCCAACTGAGAATTTTTGGGACAATGGACATGGACAATACTCTCATTGTCGCCTGACACTCTTGATAGGCAGGTAAATTAAGAATTTAGTGCTTCAAGTCTTGGTTAAATCATTTCCTCAACATCCGTTCATCTTTCGGGTACTCTGTTAGGTTGTCAGACTATAATGATAAATGAATTATCTAGGAACATAAAATTTAGAACAAGAAGCCTGAGGTAGCTAAAAGCTGCGAGTATGAACTGATACTCTCTGGAGACCTAGAGAAGATAAGAGATAGGATCTGAACAGAATAAGATAAAGTATATAATTTGAAATGAATCCCAGGAGATTATAAAATAACTAGTTTTTTCTTTTCATATTGTTCTGCCTTTTTCTCTCTACCAATTCCAAGTCCTGCCACCACTCCAAGCCAACACTACTCACCATTTCACATTCCACTGACACATTATGATAGAGTCAGGAATGGTGCTCTCATGGGAGAAGTGGTATAAAGAGTCAGCTTACATATTCTGATGCAGAAAGAAGACAGATAAGGGGCATGGTTTGCAAGTTGATGAACAGAATAAGAGGAAGAAATTATGGCAGCAATAAGTAGTAATACGAGATTTCTCTTTTTCTCCTCTTTCCTTTCCTATTGCTGGTTCCCATATGAAGTAATTATTTCCTCCAAGTTTTCTAGAGTAAGGAGCAGCATGGATTGTGCAAAAAGATGCAGTAATATAAGACCTAGTCAGAAACTTGAGAATATTAATAGTGTAATCAACAGTGACCATGGGCATATTTCAAGGGCAGGGCTGGCAGTGATCACCAGGGTTGGTGGCAGAATTGATAGGCCAAGAGAAAGAGGAGTGTTAAGGATAAGAAAGACCAAAGTTTTTCTCTCATACTTAGCATAGAATACTTTTGTGGGAGGTTTTCAACACATACTAAGCAATTCTGCAGCAGCCACCAGTTGGGTGTCCTCTCATTCAATACAGTTCCGACACTATCTACCTGGAGATAGCATAAGATCCCACAGGTTGAGGGCTGAGTCCTAAAAAATGGCCCCCGCTTCAGATGTCTGTTGCAAGCCCCAGGTTGTGACCTGTGCTTCTAACTAACTGGCTCTAAATTGGGTTTCAACTTTCTCCTCATCTTTGAATAATTTGCTAGAGCAGCTCACAGAACTTGGGGAAACACTTTACATACATTTACCAGTTTACTAATAAATGCTATAAAGAAGGGTACCCATAAACAGCCAAGTGAAAAGGTATGTAGGTGAAGGTCTGGGAGGGTCCTAAGCACAGGCGCTTCTGTGCTCATGGAGTTGGGGCATGTCACCTTGCCAGTATATGGACATATTTGCCACCCCAGAAGGTCTCTGAACCACATGGTTTGGGAATTTTTTTGGAGGCCTCATTGCATAGGCATGATTGCATATTAACTCCATTTTCAGCCTTTCTTCCCTCCCTGCAGAATACGACGGTGGGGCTGAAAGCTCCAAGCTTATAATCATGGCTTGATCCTCCTGGTGACCAGCCCACATCAAAAAGCCCACCAACAGTCACCTCATTAGAACAAAAGTTGCTCTTAGCACCTAGAATATTCCAAGGGATTTGGGAACTCTGTGTCAGGAATTAGGAAGTCAAAAATCAAATATTGGAAGAACAGATTCTGTTAGCACCCTTATTCTTTAGGAAATTACGAGGATTCTAGAAGCTCTGGGCCAATATATAAAGACAGAGACCAATATATATGTTTCTTAAGACTTCACAAGGAGACGTGAGGGGAGTTACAGATAGAGATAAGGTATCACAGAAGCCACTGGATACCATTGAGAAAGTGAGTCTTTAGCTGGGGTTTATATATAGTGATACCTGTACACATATGTAATTTGTGTGCATGGTGATTCTAACAAGTGTTCAAAAATTAAGATATTATCATATAGGAAGGCAGCAATCAATGTTTTGATTATTTTCATTGTTCTCTTTCTACAGGCAATATAACAGCTCTTAGAGGCTAAGTAATTGACACTAGGCCATATAGCTTAGACATGGCTTGACATCTTTTAAAATGAATCTATTTCTTTCAAGATTAAGACTTAACCAATTTTAATGACTGAGGTTTTATATTTAATAGAATTTTACCTCAAATTATTTTCAAATAGTTTTTAGTTAAATGAAAACATTGTTCCAAGTGCTTTTATAACTTAGGCAAGGCTTTTTCGCTCTCTCTCCTCATCAACTATCTGCAAATAGTACTTACACATACATGTATGATGAACAACAGAGAGGTAAATTACTATTTGTTAGTTCTGTAGGAGAAAACTTAGAATTATATAATCATTTTTTAATATTTGTTATCAATTTACATTGTGTACATATCTGTATGCCATCCTAATCAGCATTTGTGCCTGCCATCACATTGTATCTTATTCATCCCTCTATGCCTAGTGCCTTACTGATTTCCAACCATAGAAGAAGCTCAAGTAGTCACTATTAAATTGCAAAATGGGCCCCTTCCTCTTGGCAGAAATAACTCTAAGTCAGAGCACATTGTTGGTGAGCCAGCAGGAGATGAATTTCAGTCCCACTCACCCCTAGTGCACATTCCTTGGTGCAGTAAACAACCTGTACATCATATGTGTTGGTCCAGGGAGGGACATGGCAAATATTTGTTCAATAAATGTTTACATTTGTATAGAGCTTTATAACGTACAGAACCCCTTTCTGACATGTATTAACTTATTTAATTCTCATAACAATATGAGATAAGTAGGAAAAGTACTATTTTCATATTACATTTTATAAAATAATGTTCTTAAAGGGAATTTCAGTAGCAAAAAAGAGACTATAAGAAAGTATCAAGTGGAAATAGTAGAAATAGAAATCATGAAACAAGGAATAAATAATGTATTTGACAGGCTTATAAAAGACAATACATTGAAGAATCAATAAAGTTTCAGATAGATCAATATAAATTATCAGTAACCAAAACAGCATGGTACTGGTACCAAAACAGAGATATAGATCAATGGAACAGAACAGAGCCCTCAGAAATAATGCCACATATCTACAACTATCTCATCTTTGACAAACCTGAGAAAAACAAGCAATGGGGAAAGGATTCCCTATTTAATAAATGGTGCTGGGAAAACTGGCTAGCCATATGTAGAAAGCTGAAACTGGATCCCTTCCTTACACCTTATACAAAAATTAATTCAAGATGGATTAAAGACTTAAACATTAGACCTAAAACCATAAAAACCCTAGAAGAAAACCTAGGCATTACCATTCAGGACACAGGCATGGGCAAGGACTTCATGTCTAAAACACCAAAAGCAATGGCAACAAAAGCCAAAATTGACAAATGGGATCTCATTAAACTAAAGAGCTTCTGCACAGCAAAAGAAACTACCATCAGAGTGAACAGGCAACCTACAAAATGGGAGAAAATTTTCGCAACCTACTCATCTGACAAAGGGCTAATATCTAGAATCTACAATGAACCCAAACAAATTCACAAGAAAAAAACAACCCCATCAAAAAGTGGGCAAAGGACATGAACAGACACTTCTCAAAAGAAGACATTTGTGCAGCCAAAAAACACATGAAAAAATGCTCATCATCACTGGCCATCAGAGAAATGCAAATCAAAACCACAATGAGATACCCTCTCACACCAGTTAGAATGGCAATCATTAAAAAGTCAGGAAACAACAGGTGCTGGAGAGGATGTGGAGAAATAGGAACACTTTTATACTGTTGGTGGAACTGTAAACTGATTCAACCATTGTGGAAGTCAGTGTGGTGATTCCTCAGGGATCTAGAACTAGAAATACCATCTGACCCAGCCATCCCATTACTGGGTATATACCCAAAGGACTATAAATCATGCTGCTATAAAGACACATGCACACATATGTTTATTGCAGCACTATTCACAATAGCAAAGACTTGGAACCAACCCAAATGTCCAACAATGATAGACTGGATTAAGAAAATGTGGCACATATACACCATGGAATACTATGCAGCCATAAAAAAATGATGAGTTCATGTCTTTTGTAGGGACATGGATGAAATTGGAAATCATCATTCTCAGTAAACTGTCGCAAGAACAAAAAACCAAACACCGCATATTCTCACTCATAGGTGGGAATTGAACAATGAGAACACATGGACACAGGAAGGGGAACATCACACTCTGGGGACTGTTGTGGGGTGGGGGTAGGGAGTAGGGATAGCATTGGGAGATATACCTAATGCTAGATGACGAGTTAGTGGGTGCAGCGCACCAGCATGGCACATGTATACATATGTAACTAACCTGCACATTGTGCACGTGTACCCTAAAACTTAAAGTATAATAATAATAATAATAATAATAATAATAAAAAATAAATAAATTATCAAAATTAAAACACAAAGAGAAAAACAAGTGAAAAACAAACAAAACATACAAAATCTGGGGGACAATATCAAATCATCTGATATATGTAGAATTACAGTGTCAGAAGAAGAGAAAGAGAAAGGCAAGAATAATGTCTGAAAAGTTGATAGTTAAGATTTTTCTAAAATAATAAAAGGCTAATAGATACAAGAATCTCAGAGAACCTCAGTCTGGAGAAATACAAATGCATGTACAGACACACACCCCTAGACATGTAATAGTTAATCAACCAAAAGCAAAGATGAACAAATACTGCATACAAAAGTCAAAATTAATATTAAAATAGAGTCTTCACAGAAACTATGGAAGTTAGAAGATAAAGTAAGATATTTAAGTATAGAAGGGGAAAAATCAATCTAGAACTCTAATACAACTTTAAAAATAAAGATTAATAAATATTTTTACAGGCAAGTAAAAGCTGAAAACATTAATTGCTAGCAACTCCACACTACAAAAAAAGTTAATAAAAGATTTTCTGAAAGAAGGAGTACAACAACAGGTGGAAATGTATATCAATACAAAGATATGAAGATAACTACAATTGGTAAAATAAGAATAAAAGGTAATTTGTCTTATATTCAAATCTTTTAAAAGATGATAGTCTAAAGCAAAAGTTGTAACATTATATAATGGTGCTGGTAATATTTGTAGAAGTCAAATTCATGGTAACAATAGAGCAAATGATGGGAGGTAGAAGAGAGAAGCATACTGTTGTAAGTTTCTTAAAATAAACATTAAATGTTACAACACTATTTGAAGGTATATTCTAACAAGGTAAACATGTAGTTTAAAGCCTAAAAAACCAATAAAATACAATAAGGAGGTATCACCAACTAACAAATTGTGAAGATAAAAGTAGAAAAAAACTTAAAAAAATTCAATTAATCCAAAAAAGTCAGAAAAAGAAAAAAAACACTTGGGATGAATAGAAAATAATTAATAAGATGGTAAACTTAAATGCTACCATAGCAATCATATTAAAGATATCTAAACATCCTAATTAAAATGTAGAGATGGGCAAATTGAATTAAAAACAACACCCAACTACTTGCTGCCTACAAGGAAAACGCTTGAAATATACAAACATATTGATGAAAATTAAAAGGATAGAAAAAGACAATTAAGCAAATGCTAATCAAAAGATAAATTTCAGGTAGATAAATCCATGAAGATAAGGAAAAACCAGTGTAAAAAGGCTGAAAATTCCAAAAACCAGAATGCCTCTTCTCCTCCAAAGGATCACAATTCCTCACTAGCAAGAGAACAAAACTAGACAGAGAATGAGTTTGATGAATTGACAGAAGTAGGCTTCAGAAGGTGGGTAATAACAAACTCCTCCGAGCCTAAAGGAGCATGTTCTAGCCCAATGCAAGGAAGCTAAGAACCTTGATAAAAGATTACAGGAATTGCTTACTAGAATAACCAATTTGGATAAGAACATAAATAACCTGATGGAGCTGAAAAATACAGCACGAGAACTTCGTGGAGCATACACAAGTATAAATAGCTGAATCAATCAAGTGGAAGAAAAGATATCAGAGACTGAAGATCAACTTAATGAAAAAAATGTGAAGACAAAAGTAGAGAAAAAAGAATGAAAAGGAATGAATAAAGCCTCCAAGAAATATGGGACTATGTGAAAAGACCAAACCTACGTTGGATTGCTGTACCTGAAAGTGATGGGGAGAATGGAACCAAGTTGGAAAACACACTTCAGGATATTATCCAGGAGAACTTACCCAACCTAGCAAGACAGACCAACATTCTAGTTCAGGAAATACAGGAACACCACAAAGATACTCCTCGAGAAGAGCAATCCCAAGACACATAATCATCAGATTCACCAAGGTCGAAATGAAGGAAAAAAATGTTAAGGGCAGCCAGAGAGAAGGATTGGTTTACCCATGAAGGGAAGCCCATCAGACTAACAGCAGATCTCTCTGCAGAAATGTTACAAGACGGAAGAGAGTAGAGGTCAATATTCAACATTCTTAAAGAAAACAATTTTAAACCCAGAATTTTATATCCAGCCAAACTAAGCTTCATAAGTGAAGCAGAAATAAAACCCTTTCCAGACAAGCCAATGCTGAGGTGTTTTGTCACCACCAGACCTGCCTTACAAGAGCTCCTAAAGGAAGCACTAAATATGGAAAAGAAAAACTGGTACCAGCCACTGCAAAAACACCAAAATGTAAAGATCATCGACACTGTAAAGAAACTACCTCAACTAATGGACAAAATAACCAGCTAGCATCATAATGACAGGATCAAATTCATACATAACAATATTAATGTTAAAAGTAAATGGGCTAAATGCCCCAATTAAAAGACACAGACTGGCAAATTGGATAAAGAGTCAAGACCCATTGGTGTGCTGTATTCAGGAGACCCATCTTATGTGCAAAGACACGTATAGCCTCAAAATAAAGGGATGGAGGAAGATATACAAAGCAAATGGAAAGAAAAAAAAACAGCAAGAGTTGCAATCCTAGTCTCTGATAAAACAGACTTTAAACTAACAAAGATCAAAAAAGACAAAGAAGGGCATTATATAATGGTAAAGGGATCAATGCAACAAGAAGAGCTAATTATCTTAAATATATATCCACCCAATACAGGAGAGCCTGGATTCATAAAGCAAGTTCTTAGAGACTTACAAAGAGACTTAGACTCCCACACAATAATAGTGGGAGACTTTAACATCCCGCTGTCAATATTAGACAGATTAATGAGACAGAAAATTAACAAGGATATTCAGGACTTGAACTCAGCTCTGGACCAAGCAGACCTAATAGACATCTACAGAACTCTCCACCCCAAATCAACAGAATATATATCCTTCTCAGCACCACGTAGCACTTATTCTAAAATTGACCACATAATTGGAAGTAAAACACTCCTCAGCAAATGTAAAAGAACAGAAATTATAACAAAGAGTCTCTAAGACCACAGTGAATCAAATTAGAACTCAGGATTAAGAAACTCACTCAAAACTGCACAACTACATGGAAACTGAACAACATGCTCCAGAAAGACTACTGGGTAAATAATGAAATTAAGGCAGAAATAAATAAATTATTTGAAACCAATGAGAACAAAGACACAATGTACCAGAATCTCTGGGACACATTTAAAGCAGTGTGTAGAGGGAAATTTATTGCACTAAATGCCCACAGGAGAAAGGAGGAAAGATCTAAAATTGACACCCTAACATCACAATTAAAATAACTAGAGAAGCAAGAGCAAACACATTCAAAAGCTAGCAGAAGACAAGAAAAAACTAAGAGCAGAAATGAAGGAGATAGAGACACAAAATACCCTACAAAAAATCAATGAATCCAGGAGCTGGTTTTTTGAAAAGATTAACAAATTGGATAGACTGCTAGCCAGACTAATAAAGAAGGAAAGAGAGAAGAATCAAATAGACACAGTAACAAATGATAAAGGGGAGATCACCACTGATCCCACAGAAATACAAACTACCATGAGGGAATACTATAAACACCTCTATGCAAAGAAACTAGAAAATCTAGAAGAAATGGATGAATTCCTGGACACATACACCCTCCCAAGACTAAACCAGGAAGAAGTCAAATCCTTGAATAGATCAATAACAAGTTCTGAAATTAATAGCCTATCAACCAAAAAAAAAAAAAAAGCCCAGGACCAGAAAGATTCATAGCTGAATTCTACCAGAGATACAAAGAGGAGCTGATACCACTCCTCCTAAAACTCTTCCAAACCATAGAAAAAGATGGACTCCTCACTAACTCATTTTATGAAGCCAGCATCATCCAGATACCAAAACATAGCAGAGACACATCATAAAAAGAAAATTTCAGGCCAATATCCTTAATGAACGTAGATGTGAAAATCGTTAATAAAATACTGGCAATCTGAATCTAGCAGTGCATTAAAAAGCTTATCCATCATGATCAAGTTGGCTTCATCCCTGTGACACAAGTCTGGTTCAACATACTCAAAAAATAAAGGTAATCCATCACGTAAATAGAACCATTGAGAAAAACCATATGATTATCTCAATAGATGCAGAAAAGGCCTTTGATAAAATTCAATACCTCTTCATGGTCAAAACACTCAATAAACTAGGTATTGATGGAACATATCTCAAAATAATAAGAGCTATTTATGACAAACTCACGCATTGATGGAACATATCTCAAAATAATAAGAGCTATTTATGACAAACCCACAGCCAATATCATACTGAATGGGCAAAAGCTGGAGGCATTCCCTTTGAAAACCGGCACAAGAAAAGGATGCCCTCTCTCACCACTCCTATTCGACATAGTATTGGAAGTTCTGACCAGGGAAATCAGGCAAGAGAAAGAAATAAAGCGTATTCAAATAGGAAGAGAGGAAGTCAAATGATCTCTGTTTGCAGATGACATAATTGTATATTTAGGAAACCCCATCGACTCAGCCCAAAAATCTCCTTAAGCCGATAAGCAACTTCAGCAAAGTCTCAGGATACAAAATCAATGTGCAAAATCACAAGCATTCCTATACACCAATAATAGACAAGCAGACAGCCAAATCATGAGTGAACTCCCATTCACGATTGCTACAAAGAGAATAAAATACCTAGGAATACAACTTACAAGGGATGTGAAAGACCTCTTCAAGGAGAACTACAAACCACTGCTCAAGGAAATAAGAGAGGACAGAAACAAAAGGAAAAACATTCCATGCTCATGGATAGGAAGAATCAATATTGTCAAAATAACCATACTGCCCAAAGTAATTTATAGATTTAATGCTATCCTGATCAAGCTACCATTGACTTTCTTCACAGAATTAGAAAAACTACTTTAAATTTCATATGGAACCAAAAAAGAGCCCACATAGCCCAGACAATCCTAAGGAAAAAGAACGAAGCTGGAGGCATCATGCTACCTGACTTCAAACTACACTACAAGGCTATAGTAATCAAAACAGCATGGTACTGGTACCAAAACAGATACATAGACCAATGGAACAGAACCAAGGCCTCAGAAATAATAGTACACATCTACAACCATGTGATCTTTGACAAACCTGACAAAAACAAGCAATGGGGAAAGGAAAATTGAAACTGGACCACTTCCTTACACTTTATGCAAAAATAAACTCAATATAATCAGATGAGAAATATTTCCTCCTCTATTTTCTGAAAATGTCTTTATAGAATTGGCTTTTTTAAATTCCTTAAATGTTTGGACCCTTTATGAACTCCTTCCTTACAACTTATACAAAAATAAACTCAATATAATCAGATGAGAGATATTTTCTGTCTATTTTTCTGAAAATGTCTTTATAGAATTGGCTTTTTAAAATTTCTTAAATGTT
Source organism: Pongo pygmaeus (assembly GCF_028885625.2). Taxonomy (NCBI): domain Eukaryota; kingdom Metazoa; phylum Chordata; class Mammalia; order Primates; family Hominidae; genus Pongo; species Pongo pygmaeus. Next base: position 157,077,749 of record NC_072376.2, on the reverse strand, counting down.
TGGATACATACCCAGATGGTAGTTTTCTTGCTGTGCAGAAGCTCTTTAGTTTAATTAGATACCATTTGTCAATTTTGGCTTTTGTTGCAATTGGGTATATACTGGGTATATACCCAAAGGATTATAAATCATTCTACTATAATCATTTTACTATAAGGCACATGCACATGTAAGTTTATTGCATCAAATTAAAGATTTAAACATAAGACCTAAAACCATAAAAACCCTAGAAAAAAACCCAGGCAATACCATTCAGCACATAAGCATGGGCAAAGACTTCATGAATAAAACACCAAAAGCAATTGCAACAAAAGCCAAAATTGACAAATGGGACCTAATTAAACTAAAGAGCATCTGCACAGCAAAAAAAAAACTACCATCAGAGTGAACAGGCAACCTACAGAATGGGAGAAAAATTTTGCTATCTATCCATCTAATGAAGGTCTAATATCCAGAATCTACAAAGAACTTAAACAAATTCACAAGAAAAAAACAAACAACCCCTTCAAAAAGCAGGCAAAGGATATGAACGGACACTTGTCAAAGAAGACATTTATGTGGCAAAAAAACATATGAAAAAAATGCTCATCATCACTGGTCATTAGAGAATGCAAATCAAAACCACAATGAGACACCATCTCATGCTAGTTAGAATGACAATCATTAAAAAGTCAGGAAACAACAGACGCTGGAGAGGATGTGGAGAAATAGGAATGTTTTACACTGTTGGTGGGAGTGTAAATTAGTTCAACCATTGTGGAAGACAGTGTGGTCATTCCTCAAGGATCTAGAACTAGAAATACCATTTGACCCAGCAATCCCATTACTGGGTATATACCCAAAGGATTGTAAGTCATTCTACCGTAAAGACACATGCACACATATGTTTATTGTGGCATTATTCACAATAGCAAAGACCTGGAATTAACCCAAATGCCCATCGTTGATAGACTGGATAAACAAAATGTGGCACATATACACCATGGAATACTATGCAGCCCTAAAAAAGGATGAGTTCATGTCCTTTGCAGGGACATGGATGAAGCTGGAAACCATCATTCTCAGCAAACTAACACGGGAACAGAAAACCAAACACTGCATGTTCTCACTCATAAGTGGGAGTCGAACAATGAGAACATATGGACACAGGGAGGGGAACATCACACACCAGGGCCTGTCAGGGGGTGGGGGACAAGTGGAGGGATAGCATTAGGAGAGATACCTAATGTACATGACGGGTTGATGGGTGCAGCAAGCCACCATGGCAGTTGTATACCTATGTAACAAATCTGCATGTTCTGCACATGTATCCCACAACTTAAAGTATAATTTTTAAAAAGGTAGATTTCAGAATAATAAATATTATAATAAAAAGGAACACTAAATGAGGATAAAGGAGATGGTTCATTGAAAAGATATAGCAAAATATATAATGAGAAAACAGAACTGAACGAAATCCTAGATGGATTTCTGTAAACATGGTTGGAGATTTCAACACCGTTTTTTCAATAGTTGATAGAACACATAACCAACCAACCAAACAAAAACATCAGAAACGACATTGAAGACTTGAAAAACATTATCAACCAACTTGACCTAACTGATATTTACAGAATCTTTCAAACCATAATAACCAAATATACAATATTTTCAAATGCACGTGGAATATTTATCAAGAAAGATTATATATGGGACCAAAAAATACACCAAATTTAAACAAATTGCAATCATACTGTGGAAGTTCTCTGTCCACAATAAAAATACATTTGAAATTAATAACAGACTGGAAAATGTTGACATATGTGTAAATTAAACAACACATTTTGATAATCCATGAATCAAAGAAAAAATCAAAAGAAAATTAGAAAATATATGGAGTTGAATGAAAATTAAAACATACCATATCAAAATGTATGAGATGGATCTAAAGCAGAGTTCAAAGAAAAATTTATAGCATTAATACTTATATTAAAATCTTAAACCCATGCTGTAAGCTTCTGCCTTAAGTAATGAGAAACAGAAGACAAATTAAACCCAGAATGAGAGTAAGAAAAGAAATTCTAAGGATGAGAGCACAAATCAATGAAAAGGAAACAGAAAAACAATAGAGAAAATCATAATAAAAACTAGTGTCAATAAAATTGACAAACCTCCAGTCAGATTGGTCTAGAAAAATAGAAGACACAAATAACCAATATCAGTAATGAAAGAAGGGATATAATTATAGATCCTACAGATATTAAGAAGATACAGAGTATTGTATGGACAACACTTTTCAATAAATTTGAAAACCAAGATTAAATGGGAAAATTCTTTGAATGACACTAATTATTTGAAATTTGGTTAGTTACAAACTGAATTTGTAGTTAAAAACCTTTCCATGAAGGAAACTACAGATTCAAATAGCTTCACTGGTGAATGTATCAAACATTTAAGGAATTTTTAAAAAGCCAATTCTATAAAGACATTTTCAGAAAATAGAGGAGGAAATATTTCTCATCTGATTTGATGAGACAGCATTATCTTGATACCAAAACCAAAGTAATTTTCATACACACACACACACACACACACACACACACACACATACGGAGATAGACTAATACTCCTCATAAAGATAGATTTTTTTTTTACTCAATTAAATTCTAGCACATTGAATTAACAATATATAAAAAGGATGATATATCATGATCAAGTGATGTTTATCCGAGGAATGCAAATTGACTCAACATTCAGAAATTAATCAATATAATAATTTATTTAAACAGACTGAAAATGAAAAAAAAATAGGTTTAACTCAAAATATTCTGAAAAAACATTTGGCAAAATCAATATCTATTTTTGATTTAAAAAACTCAGCAAATTTGAAATGGAAGGAAACTCTCTAAATCTGCTAAAGGACATCTATGAAAAATCTACTGCCAACATTACACTTCATGGTGAAAGGTTGAGTGTTTTTTCCCAAAGACATGAACAAGGCAAGGATGTGTGCTTTCACCAAGTCTATTCAACAGGTCCCAGAGGTTCTAGTCAGCAGAATAAGCTTTAAAAATAATTAAAACCTATTCATATTGGAAAGTAAAAGGTAAAGCTGTCTTTATTCACAGATGATATGAATGCTCACTAGAATACTACCATGATGCTTTTAAACCAAATGAGTTTAGCATTGCCCAAAATATAAGATCAATGTATAAAAATTATTTTTCTATGCATGTGCAACAATCCTTAGAATTGAAAATTTTAAAAACTATATACTACATACAATAGTATCTAAAAACATGAAATAGACATAAATCTTTAAAAGTTGTGCAAGATTTGTTTGCTGAACACTACAAAACATTGCTGAGAGAAATTTTAAGAGACCTAAATAAGTGGTGATATACATGTCTTGATTTTAGATCAAAAGACTCAATCTGGTTAAGATGTCAGTTCTTTCAAATTGATAGATAGATTCAAAACAATGCTAATCAAAATCCCAGTAGGTTTTCTTCTTCCTCTCAAGAAACTGAAAAACTAATTTTAAATTTTATAGGGAGAGAAAAAGGGATTTGCATGGCAGAAACAATCTGGGGGAAGAAAACAAAATTGTAAGACTCACATTTCCTGATTTCACAAATTAGGGAAATGCTACCATTATCAAAATAGTATGACATTGTTATAAGAATAGCTATATATATCAATGAAATAAAATTAAGAGTCCAGAAATAGACCCACACTTATGCGATCAATTTAATTTCAATAAAGATGCCAAGAACATTTGTCCTTTGTTTATAGATCACACTTAAAAAAATAATGCTGGATCAAATGGACACTCACATGCAAAAGGAAATGAATCTTTATGTTTACTTCATGCCATATACAAAAATTAATTTGAAATAACCATAGACCTAAATGTAAGAGCTAAAACTAAAACTTCTAAGAGACATTATAGAATAAAACATTTTCAACTGTGGATTAGGCAAAAGTTTCTTAAATTGAATACCTGACAAACCACACAAGAATAAAAATAAATTGGACTTCAAACTGAACACTTCCATTCTACAAAAGCCACTCCTAAAAGATGAAAAGACAAGCAATTGATTAGAAGAAAATATTCAGAAAACATATATTTGACAAAGAACTTGTATACACAGTATAAGAAGGCAAACAACCAAATTAAAACATGAGGAAAATATCAAACAAATGCTTCACCAAAGAAGATAAACTGATAACACATTTAAAGACACTTCATATTATCAATAGTTATTAAAAATCAAATTAAAACCACAATAATATTCCACTATCCATTTAATAAAATTACTAACTTTTTAAAAAATAAAATTATCAAATGCTGGGGAGGATTCAGCATATCCATTGATGAAAATCCAAAATGGCACACTATAAAACGTTAGCATTTCCTTTATTTATGTTGAATTTTTAAATGTTGTGGGTACATAGTATGTATATAGATGAGATATTTTGATATTTTAAATTCATACTAATCACATCAGGACAAATTGGGTATCTATCACCTCAAGCATTTATCCTTTCTTTATGTTATAAACAATCCAATTATACCCTTTTAGTTGTTTTTAAATGTACAGTAAATTGTTTACTGCGGTCACCCTGTTGTGCTATCAAATATCAGATCTTATTCATTCTATCTAACTATATTTTTGTACCCATTAACTATCCCTGTCCCTCCCCACTCCTTTCTACCCTTTCTAAAGGGTCTATAGTGCAGATTAAGTCACATATTTCTTTGTTGATTTTCTATCTGAAAGACCTGTGCAATGCTGAAAGTAAGGTGTTGAAGCCTCCAGCTATTACTGTGTTGAGGTCTATCTCTCTTTAGCTCTAATGATATTTGCTTTGTATATCCCGTGTTAAATGCATATATATTTGCAATTTATATCCTCTTGCTGAATTGACCCCTTTATTATTACATAATTACCTTCTTTGCCTCTTTTGATAGTTTTTGTCTTGAAATCTATTTTATCTGATGTAAGTATAACTACTCCTGCTCTATTTTGGTTTCTGTTTGCATGGACTATCTTTTTCTATTCCTTTATTTTCAGTCTGTGCATGTGTCTTTATAGGTGAATTGTGTTTCTTCTAGGCAAAAAATCATTATGTCTTTTTTTTTCTTTTAACCCATTCAGCCACCCTATGTCTTTTGATTGAAAAGCTTAGTCCCTTTATAGTCAATGTTATTATTGACAAGTAGGGAGTTACTCCTGCCACTTTGTTACTTGTTTTCTGGTTGTTTTTTGGTCTCTTCTTTCTTTTCCCTTCTGTCTTCTTTTTAGTGAATGTGATTTTCTCTGGTGGTGTGTTTTAATTTTTTGTTTTTTGTCTTTTGTGTATCTATTGTATGTTTTTTTTATTTGAGGTTACCATAAGGCTTGCAAATAATCTTAAAACCTATTATTTTAGTTGTCATCAAAGCAAACAAACAAGCAAAGAGAAAATTAATAAAAACTCTACACTTCACTTCACCCCCCACCCCTAATTTTTAACTTTTTGTTGTTTCAATTTATATGTTATTATGCTGTCTATGTCTTGAGAAGTTGTAGTTATTATGTTTGACTGGTTCATCTTTTAGTCTTTCTACTCAAAATATGAGTAATTTAGACACCACAATTACTGTGTTATAAAATTGTGTTTTTCTGTGTGCTCACTATTAACAGTAAGTTTTGTACCTTCAGATAATTTCTTATTGCTCATTAACATCATTTTCTTTCAAATTGAGGAATTCCCTTTAGCATTTCTTGTAGGACAGGTCTGGTGTTAATGAAATCCCTCAACTTTTGTTTGTCTGGAAAAGTCTTTATTTCTCCTTACTGTTTGAAGGATATTTTCACTGAATATACTGTTCTAAAATAAAAGATTTTTTTCCTGCAGCACTTTATATATGTTACACCATACTCTCCTGGTCTATAAGGTTTCCACTGAAAAGTCTATTGCCGACATATGAAAAAATGCTCACCATCACTGGCCATCAGAGAAATGCAAATCAAAACCACAGTGAGATACCATCTCACATGAGTTAGAATGGCGATCATTAAAAAGTCAGGAAACAACAGATGCTGGAGAGGATGTGGAGAAATAGGAAAGCTTTTACACTGTTGGTGGGAGTGTAAATTAGTTGAACCATGGTGGAACACAATGTGGCAATTCCTCAAGGATCCAGAACCAGAAATACCATTTGATCCAGAGATCCCATTACTGGGTATATACCCAAAGGATTATAAATCATGCTGCTATAAAGAGACATGCATACATATGTTTATTGCAGCACCATTTACAATAGCAAAGACTTGGAACCAACCCAAATGTCCATCAGAAAATATGGCACATATACACCATGGAATACTATGCAGCCATAAAAAAGGATGAGTTCATGTCCTTTGCAGGGACATAGATGAAGCTGGAAACCATCATTTTCAGCAAACTATCACAAGGACAGAAAACCAAACACCACGTGTTCTCACCCATAGGTGGGAGTTGAACAACGAGAACAGATGGACACAGGGTGGGGAACATCACACCGGGGCCTGTTGGGTGGGGGGCTGGGGGAGGGATAGCATTAGGAGAAATACCTAATGTAAATGATTAGTTGATGGGTGCAGCAAACCAACATGACAATGTAACAAACCTGCAGGTTCTGCACATGTACCCTAGAATTTAAAGTATGCTAAAGAAAGAAAGAGACAGAGAGAGAGAGAAAAAAAAAAGAAAAGAAAGGGAAATAAAAGAAAAGAAAAGAAAAGAAAAGAAAAGGAAAGAAAATTCTGTTGCCAGACATTTTGGAATGCATGTTATTTGTTTCTTTTCTCTAGGTATTTTTAGTATCCTTTCTTTATCCTTGACCTTTGGGAGTTTGATTTTTAAACGATTTAAGGTAGTCTTATTCCAGGTAAATATTCCTGGTGTTTTATAATCTTCATATATTTGAATATTGATATCTTTCTCCATATTTGGAGAGTTATCTATTATTATAACTTTTAATAAACTTTCTACCACAATCTCTCTCTCTCTCTCTACTTCCTCTTTAAGGCCAATGACTCTTAAATTTGCCCTTTTGAGGCTATTTTCTAGATCTTGCTGGCATACTTTATTCTTTTTATTCTTGTTTATTTTATCTCTTCTAACTGTATTTTCAAATAGCCTGTCTTCAAGCTCACTTACTTTTTCTTCTGCTTGATCAATTCTGCTGTTAAGAGACTCTGATGCGTTCTTCAATGTGACCATTGCATTTTTCAACTCCAGAATTTCTGCTTGATTCTTTTTAATTATTTAAATTTCTTTGTTAAATTTATCTCATAGGATTCTAAATTTCTTATCTGTGTTATATTGAATTTCTTTGGTTTTCTTAACACAGCTATTTTGAATTCTCTGTCTGAAAGATCACATATCCCACTCATATCTGTAGGATTGCTCACTGGTACCTTGTTTAGTTCATTTGGTGAGGTCATGTTTTCCAGAATTATGTTGATGCCATCCAGGTCTTAATGCCATCTTCTGGATGTTCATCAATGTTTGAGCATCGGACAGTTAGGTATTTATTGTAGTCTTCACAATCTAGACTTGTTTGTACTCATCCTTCTGGGGATGGCTTTCCATGTATTCTAAGGAATTTGGGTGTTGTAATCTAAGATTTGGTCACTGCAGCCATATCTGAATTAGGCAGCACCCCAAGCCCAGTAACACTGTGGTTCTTGTAGACTTGTGTAGGTACTGACTTGGTGTTCTTGGATAAGATACCAAATAACTCTCTGGATTACCAGGCAGAGACTCTTGTACTTTTCCTTTACTTTCTCCCAAATAAATGGAGTCCCTCTCTCTCTCTGTGATGAGCTGCCCAAAGTTGGAGAAGGGGTGACACAAGCATACCTGTGACCACCATCACTGGAACTGTGCTAGTTCAGATGTGATGCCAGCACAGCACTGGGTCTTATCCATGGCCCATGGTAACCACTGCCTGGCTGCTGCTTGTTCACTCAAGGTCCTAGGTCTCTAAAATCAGCAGGTGGCAAAGCCAGCTAGGCTTGTGTTCTTCCCTTGAGAGTGGTAAGTTCCCCCTGGTCCCAGGCAGGTCCAGAGATGTCTGGGAGCCAGAGGCTAGAGTTAGAACCCCTAGGAATCTACCTGGTGCTCTAATCTACTACCGCTGAGCTGGCACTCAAGCCACAAAACAGTCCTTCTCACTCTTCACCTTTCAACCATCAGATAAATCTCTCCCTATATCCACCACTATCTCAGGCCCGTGGCAAGTATTGCCTAGCTACCACCAATGTTCATTCAAGGCTCAGAGGCTCTTTGGTCAGGTTGAGGGGAATGCTTTCAGACCTGAGACTTACCATTAAGGGCTATAGCCTTCTCTCTCGCCCAAGGTAAGTCCAGAAATGTCATCCAAGAGCCGAGGCCTGGAATTGGGGACCCTAAAAGCCCAATCGGTGCTCTACCTGACTATGGCTGATCTGACACCTAAGCTGAAAGACACCTAAGCTGAAAGTCCCTCCCTGTAGCCACCACAGCTGAGAATGTACTGGGTCATACCCGAAGCCAGCATGTTTCTGAGTCTCACCCAAGACCCATGGTGAGTACTTCCTGGCTACCACTGCTGAATTTAGGACCCAGGAGTTCTTTAATAAACAGGTGATAAATTCTGCCAGGACAGAGTCCTTCCCTTCAAAGTAGCATGTTCTCTTCTGGCCAACAGTGTGTCTAGAAATGTCACCCAGGAGGTAGGGTCTAGAGTGGGGACCTCAAGACTCTGCCTGGTGCCCTATCTTACTGTGGCTAAGCTGATAGCCAAGTTGCAAGACAAAGTCCTCTTTACTCCTCCCTCTCCTCTACTCAAGCAGAAAGAAGGAGCTGCACTGCCTGGGGTTGGGGAATGCACTTCCTTGGCTGCCCCAGCTAGTGTCTCACTGGGTCATGTGCACCCCAAGCCTACTGGCCTCTGAGCTCATTACAGCCGAGGACTTGTCCAGGGATTACAATCTTTGTGGCCTAGACAGCTTTTCAAGTTTATTTAAGACCTCAGTGCACATTAGTCCACAGTGGTAGGGCTTTCCAGAACTCAGGTTCCAACCAGTGCAGTGTATGATTCCCTTCTGGTTAGGGCTGTTCTAAATTCTCCCTCCACGGTCATCAGCTGAATTTTGCCCAGTATAGCTTTCTTCTGTGAAAGAGCAGCACTGAGTTCCAAAGCAAAGCCCCTCAGTCAATGCACTGTCCCTCCCTGAAGCAAACAGATTCTCTCTCTGCACCATGAGGCCACAGCTACAGCTAGGGTATGGGGGTGGGTTGATGCCAGCAATTCACAACTGTCTTTCTTATCTTCTTCAGTGTCTTTTTCAGTAATACAAAGTTAAAACCAAGTACTATGATTACTCACCTGATTTTTTTATTCTTATTACAAAGGTGCTTTTTTTGTGGGGAAAATTGTTCAATTTGGTGTTCCTATGGAGAGAATGATTGGTGGAAGCTTCTATTTGGCCATCTTGCTTCCAATTTTCTTTAAAACTAAGCATATAGATACCATATGACTGAGCAATTTCACTGCTAGGTATTTACTCAAGATAAATAAAAACATATTTTCACACAAAGATTTTTTACCTGAATGATTATAGCAGCTTGTTTATAACTATCAAAAACTAGACACGGTCCAAATGTTCATCTATAGTAAGTGAATAAACTGTGAAAAATGTATATAATGAGTTACTGTTCAACAAACAGCAAACAGAAACAAAATACTGATACATGCAACGACATGAATAATCTCAAAATCAGTCTGCTAAGTCAAATAATGTACTGGGTCATACCTGAAGCCAGCATGTTTCTGAGTCTCACCTTTGGGAACCAAAGGAATACATAATAACTGATTTAATATATATGACATTGTTAATGGGTGCAGTACACCAACATGGCACATGTACACATATGTAAAAAACCTGCACATTGTGCACATGTACCCTAAAACTTAAAGTATAATAATAATAAAATGAAAAAAGAAAAAAAATTAAATGTACAGCAAAAAAAAAGATAGTATGACTGTTATAGAGGATGTGTTTGTTCCCTTTAGTTGAGTTCATTTGTAAACTTGAACACAAAATCATTGTTGTATTCATAAATATATATATATATATATATGACATTGTGGAAAAGATAAAACTAGAGGGATAGAAATCAAATCAGTGGTTGCCAGAGACTGAGAGTTGAGATAAGATTGATTCCTCTAATAAAGTACATAAAATCTATACTTTGACCTTGGTGGTAGTTCTATGGCTGTATATATTTGTCAAAAGTAATAGAATTGTACATTTAAAAGGATGAATTTTAGTGTATGTAAATTATACCTCAACTAACCTGATATTAAAAATAAATAAATATAAAAAACAGTATAGAGGTTCCTCAAAAAATTAAAAATAGAACAACTACATGACCTAGTAATCCCACTACTGGGTATATAGCTGAAGGATTTGGAATCTATATGTCAAAGAGATATCTGCACTTCTTTTTTCATTGCAGCATTATTTGCAATAGCCAAGATATGGAATTAACCTAAGTATCAACAGATGAATGGTTAAAGAAAAGATGGCACATGTTCACCATGGGATACTATTCAGCCTTAAAAAAAAGAAGGAAATACCATCATTTGTGACATGAATGACCCTGAAGGACATTATGCTAAGTGAAATAAGCCAAGCACAGAAACACAAATACTACATAATGTCACATACATGTGAAATCTAACAAAGTTAAACTTATAAAAATAGAGAGTAGAATGGTAGTTACTAGTGGCTGAGGGTTGGGTGGAGTTGAGATGTTGGTCCAAGGATAAAAAATTTTAGTTAGATAGGAATAATTTCAAGAGACCTATTATATAACATAATGACTACAGTTAATAACAATGTATTGTATTCTTGCAAATTGATGAGAGTATATTTTAAGTATTTCACCACAAAAAATTATAAGTATGTGAGGTAATATGTATGTTAGATTGATTTAGCCATTCCACAATGTACATGTGTTTTGAAACATCATGTTACACACCATAAACATATACAATTTTTATTTGTCAAATAAATAAACAAATAAACATAAATAGACATATGATGAATAAAAACCCTTGAAAATAAAATTACTTATATAAAAGAATTACTTGTAATAATCACAGTAACTAAACAAATGTGAAAAAAAATTAAAGCAAACAGTAAAAAATATATATATATGGAAGACAAAGATATACTAGCATAACAGTATGTGGTATCTCAGAAGTGCATAAGGCACTTCTAATCTGCAATGGAAGATATATATTCAAAGATATTACAGAAGAAAACAACCATGTCTGCAGCCACTAGTGGAATGTTTATAAAATGATGATAACTCTATACACCTATTAAAACGGCTAATATGAATAATGCTGAAAATACCAAGTGCTGATGAAGCGAGCATTGAATGTTCATATATTGCTTGTGGGAATGCAAAAGGGCATAGCCATTCAAGGGAAGAATGTGACAGTTTCACTATGTATGTAAATTTATATACTTCCATATGTTCCAGCAGTCATACTCCTGCATATTTACCTAAAAGAAATGAAAATATATATTGACATAAAAACATGTAAATGAATGTTTATAGCAATTCTATTCATAACAATTAAAATGTGAAAACAAGCCAAAAGTCCTTCAGTGGGTGAATAAACAGTCACATTCCCATACAATTAAATACTACTCAGCAGTAAAAAGAAGTGTGTTACTGACACCTGTGAAAACTTGGATGAATCTCAAAGGCAGTATTCTGAAAGAGTCAGTCTCCAAAGAGTACATACTACATCATTTAATTTATATGACATTCTTCAAAAGGCAAAACCATGTGACAGGGAACAGACCAGTGGTTGTCAGGGGTTGAGGTACAAGGAGGCTATGACTATAAAGGCATAAATAAGGTAGATTTTTGGACTGATGGGACTGCTCTGTGTCCTGATCGCAGTGATGTTTTCACAAATCTACAGATGTGTTAACATTAGTAGAACTCTATACATACACACAAAAGAGGCAATTTTACTATTTGTTAATTTTAAAATAATATTAAAACAATGCAAAATAAGAAAATGAAAATAATAAAGATTGTGAAGTGTTAGTAACTAGAACAAAAAATATAAACTAAACACCTCCAACCAAACTTCAATTTCTGGGGGCCCACTTTCTACAGGAAGATTACAAACCTTTGTATTGCATCTCTTTCACTCACAGCCAGCCTAGGAATGTGCCATGATGAGTAACTTTACAGTTTCAGCTGCAGCTGGATCTCTATGTTAGTAACTGTGAATAGATGGGTAATAATGAGCTCCATTTTTTATATACTTCTAATATTCATAGGCCTTGGAGTGAAGCATTATCAGAAAGAGAACTGGTATTGCCCTATCAGAATATGTCATTCTGCATTGCTGATGGCCATCTTGTGTAGATCATATTGCTTACAAAGATTTTTTTCTTTCTTTCTTAATGTGGATCTAGATGCTATACTGTAATGTCTGTATGAATTGATGTGTTTATCTTTGTAAGCTGTGTGTGTGTGTGTGTGTGCAAGAGCCTGTGTGGTACCTGGGTGTGCTTGCATGCTCGGAATAACTAGACAAATTCACCATTCTGTACCTATAACTGCCTGTGGACATTTTAAGGAAACTTGACCTAAAGTGTCAAAGCTGATACTGAACTATCCTGCTGTAAGAAGACTCTACTCCACCTCACCTCCCACCCCCAACTAGTTTACACTGCTATACTCCAATTTCAGAAACTAAGAATATTTTTCTGGAAACATTGTGCATTTGGAAGGGTTAGACAGAAAAGAGGAATGAGGCACCAGGCAACAAAGTCCCAGTGGAAGAGATATGAATGTTTCCTAAAGAAAAGTGCAGGGACATTTTGGGGAAGTCTGAAGAGCAGTAAAAACCAGAGTCTGTCTATAAGGGTACACCTAAGGGACGGTTAATTTTAATGTGTGTTCTTTCTTTTGGAAAGAGCTAGTAGAATATACTTATAAACCATTTAGCCTTGTTTAACAACCTACGTGCTAGTTTCCCTTAATGAACCCCATTTGTCACTGAAGTCTGAGACCCCCTCCTACATTAGCTTTGTGTGACAAGGGACTACAGACAAGACAGCAGAAAGTAAGGGCATGAGCAGACAGCTCCTCACTCACTCTTGTACTGATGCTAGGGAGATGAAGCAACAAACTAGGGAGGGAGACAGAGTTCAGAATGGCCAGAGGGTCTATAGTTATGAGGTGAGTGATGGCCCTCAGCAAGGCTGGGGCTGTGGAGAGAAGATGCTCAGTGGCTGCCTTCAGGAGCTGACTTGAGATACAACTCTTTCATTTCCTAAAATATACAGGGCAGCATTTCTTAAGGGACTGTCTACTGACCTGGAGACTTATGTTTTAAATGCACATTTCTAGGCTCTACTTCAGACACGTTGAATCAGAATGTTCAAAGGTAGAATCAAGACATTTTACATTTTAAAATGTAACTCCTAGGTAATTCTCATGCAGCATGAGTTTGGAAATTTATCCTCGAGGTGACCCTTCAGTGAGTAGGTAAACTGACCCTTAGTCATCTCTTTCTCCTCCTTTTTCTTCCTCCTCCTTCTCTTCTCTTTCTCCTTTCCTCCCTCCTCTTTTTTCATCTCTCTTCTCCTCTTCTTCTCTGCCTCCTCATTATGATGATGATTGTTATTTTTATTATTATCTTTACCAGAGAAATGAGAGGGATGGGGATTTTTTTTTCTACCACAGGCTAATGTAGTTATGAGTTAAATATTTTTAAAGAACTATGAAAAGCAGTGTTTCCCAGGGCCTTCCCTCTATCCTAGTTAGGGACAAAAAATTACACTATTTCATGCTACCAAAAGAAAATACTTCTCTACAATTAGTAATGCTGTGAGCTGCCACTGTGGAAAAATTTTTTACATACAAAGTTTCTCCCCTGCTGAAGAAGGTTCATACGAGTTATGTGATCCCAGTAAAAAGGTATCTGTCAGCAAGAAGAGTAATAATTCAGTTTACATGTATTTTTATATGTAGTAATTTCCATAAACTAAGTTTCACACCTTGAATATGTTGCTATAATGCAGGAATATTTTATAATCTGGAACATTTCCCAAGAATTTTGGATTGGTAATGCCACTTTTTTTTTTAACATTGTAAAACCCATCTTCACTCTTCCCCAGGTGACTCAGGTTATAAATTTTGACAATATTCAGGGCAGTTTTACTACATTTTTTTATTTGAAGTCTCCTATTTTTTAATAGTTAAAATGTATCCTTTGTCCAGACAGAGAAAAAGTAATAAAAAGATGTTATAGTGAATTCACAGAAGGAAGAAAAGTTTCTCTTCTAAATGTGTAGATTTCCAAAGTTAGTTTCAAAATTCCTCATTATTCTATGCTCTGTTCTAAGAATATGCATTCATCCGTTGTATTCAGTTCTCTTTTAAATACAGTATATTAGAGAAAGCTTTTCAATATTACTTTGGAAAAAACATTTTACTACAAAATAATATCTTTACATATTTAAAATGTGTTGGGTTAGAGAATATCAATTTGGAAACATCTCGTTTTTTTTCTTTCCAACTTTTACGTTCAAGGGGTACATGTGCAGGCTTGTTACATGGGTAAGTTGTGTGTCAGGGGGCTTGGTATGTAGATTAGTTTTGTCACCCAGGTAATCAACATAATAGCCAATAGGTAGTTTTTAAATCCTCACCCTCCTCCATCCTCAAGTAGGCCTCAGTGTCTATTGTTCCTTTCTTTGTGTCCATGTGTATTCAGTGTTTGCCTTCCGCTTATAAAGGAGAACATGTGGTATTTGTTTTTCTGTTCCTGCATCAAATTGTTTACTATAATGGCCTCCAATTCCATCCATATTGCTGCAAAGGACATGATTTCATTCTTCTTATGACTGCATAGTATTCCATGGTATATAGAGACATCTGCTTTTATTTTAAAATTACATCTTTATGTCTTAACCTTGATATTTATTGACTGCATTTTATACACTCTATAAAATAGTCAAGAAATGGGTATTTGTGAGACAACTAAAAAAAATCCTGCATGTATTAAATGCCACCCACTGTGAATTAACTCTTTATCACAACACCCTAACATTCTGTTTATCTTCATTTTACAGATAGAAATACTAAAGTTCAAAGAGGTTAAACAACTTGCCCATGCCCACATAACCAGTAAAGGAGGCAGCCAAATCTCAAGTTAAGGTCTTCATGACCTCCAAGCATTTATGGTTCCCAATATGCCAGTGACTTCTCAGCTGCAGGTAAAATAATGCTGAGGTAAATAAGCAGGTTCTGCTGCAAGTCTACTTAAATGAATTATTTAGAAACCAGTTTCAAATATTTTAAATAATTTTATTCACATCACTCATTATTGAATAAATTATGAAAATACTGCTTAGTGTCTTATGAACACCACTCCTAAGAAAAAGTATAGAATAAAACAGCATAAATTTTCTCTACCTTAGGATTTTTAAATCTTTTTAACAATCCCTTCTAATTTCTATTATTTTATTTTTTACAAAACAGAAGAATATGAATTTAATAACTAGTTTTATAGATTTAAGAATTTCATCATTTAAAATTCTAACTGAAGCAGAACAACTAAATTTACACGACTGTAACCTGTCAGAACCTTGTCGATTTCTCTAACTCTGCCTTTTTTAACCATTTGAAATTGTTCTGTTAGTAATTATTACAGTGCTATTCTAGCAATAAAAATGATAGAACCCATGGGTAGTTTTATTTAGCATATGTTTATATTATATTTTATTATACATTCTAAAATTATAAGATTGTCTTCAGGAAATAAAGCATACATCATGTGACTTTTACAGTGGGACCTTTGTGTGAGACCCTACTGATTGATCTTTGGGAAGGACAGAGATACTTGGTCATGAATCTGGGGTTACAGCTTTGGAAACTATAGTGATCTTACCCCTACTTGAGTCTTCTCTTTCTTAGATTCCTACCGTGTGAGGATCAAGGCAACACAGAAATGTATATTTACCTTGAGACTCAAGAGTTATATATGCAAGAGCAACTGTTCAAAGTCTTTTTAATTTCTAAAAAATCTTTGATATATTGATTTTATTTGCAAATTTCTAGTCATTTTTGTATTTATATGAGTTGTATATACAAATTAACTGCTCAAAATCTTTTCAATTTCTAAAAAATCTTTGATATATTGATTTTATTTGCAAATTTCTAATCATTTTTATATTAATTTTTCATGACAAAGTGGTAAGCTTAAATAAACTGTAGCCACATAGCAAATAAGTAGCAGAGTAGGGATTCAAACCCAGGTTTATCAAACTACAAAGCCTGTGCATTTTTACGTAGACCTCTCTGCTTTTGTGATTATTTTTAGCCCTTCTAATTCTATGATTTTACTAAGCCCAGGGCATATTTTGAATTTATTCTTTTAATCTAATAAATTCCTGATAACAACTTTTGTCTTTGATTTGCCCCTTTCTCTAAAATGCCAGGTGATGAAAAATAATGTCAGTTAATGGTTTCAGACCCATTAATCAACTTTTTATTCATATTAAATAATAAAGCGATTTACATGGTTTGGGAATAGGGAGTGGGAAAACGCAGAAATATAAAATTTGCTTAAAATACCAATTGCTCTAATTTTAACCCAGTAATGTGGGATTTAAAACATGGAATAGCTATTTCATTCAGTCAGGCTTTTCTTTGTTAGTTTTTAACAATTTGGGTCTTTTTTTTTTTCTCTTTACAAAATAATAGAGTTGATTAGTTCTGTCTAGAAGTAGGTTTTTGTCTTAAGACTACATGAAAATAATTTTCTTATTTTTTTTTACTGGTTTTCTTTCTGTTCAGTTCTTTAGATTCTAAAATTTAGGAGATGTAAAAAAATATTTATTTATACATAGAGAATGAATCATTACCATAGTAAAAACAATATACCCCATAGAGATATGTAATATAGGAAAGATAGCAATTATGATGAAAAGTCAGAATTGACACACTGCTAACAAGATGGCGAACAATTTCAAAATGGTGGTCAGTAAACCAGGGCACTCCTGGCTCAAGCTGTCTACTATTTATTTTACTAGGAAAAGCCCAGTAATCCCAAATAATATGTCCCAATGAATCTATGAATGTCACTAGTTTTATAATATGTTTTTTGTTTTTTTTAAACAAAGTGTTCTGGTGTTCATTTCTCTTTTACTATCTGTGTTTATGTCTCATTAGGCCATACAGGAAATCTGCTACTTGTTTATATTGCTCTGCCTTGGAAAAAGACAAAAAGACAACATTTTTTCCTAAAATAGTTGACATATTTTAGTCTCTCATTATAACTTCAAACAGTTATCTTTGCAAAGATTTGTTAAAGCTTTTTTACTTCAAAAGAATAGTAATTTACCCAATTTGAATTTCTTTTTAAAAATTTTAATTGAAGAAACCAAAGCCATGTTAGACAGTTTTATTTAATTTGGGAATAATTTGGAAAATATTTCTATTCTATACTTTATTCAGGAGAAAACTACAACAGAATTCAGCAGAAGTAAAGTGAAAAAAGGACAAAGAATCTTTCATCTAAGACATTTCCCACCACTTCCTTTAAAAAAAAAAGCCTTCTCTTTAAAAAAAAAAAAAAAGAAAAAAGAAAAGAAAAATCTCTGGAAAAATGCCATTTTCTGTTATCTCTTTAGTCTACTTCTATTTAGCTTCAGTCATTTTAGCCTACCACCAAATCTAATAAACGCCCTATTTGGCATGTTTTTTGTGTTTATGCATTTATAACTTTTTTTTACTTTTTCTTTATTTACTTTTGAGTTTCTCCCCCTTTTAATGTATTTTATGTCCTGTGAAGAAAGGGATTTTGTCTTTTCTTGACCTTAAAAACTTAAGCTTAAAAGCTTCTCTATATATGGTGTTCTCATCTATTACTGAATGATAAAAAAAAACCATATTTCATATCTTCAAGTAGCAGAAGTCAACAAGGAAAAGCCTACCTACTTTATTAGAAGAGAATTTATTATCATTTTTAATCATTTGATCGAGATCTTTATTTTTATCTTGCTAGATAAATGTTATGGTATAGTCTTCCAAAGAAGAAGTCACAGTAACTACTATAGGCACAAGTCATTTAAAGGAAATATAAAATTAAAAGACAAAATTACATTAGAAATTCATTATAAAAGCAAATAAAAAATTAAAAGATAGGGCAGGGTGTGGGGGCTCACACCTGTAATCCCAGCACTTTGGAAGGCCAAAATAGGTGGATCACCTGAGGTCAGGAGTTCAAGACAAGCCTGGCCAACATGGCGAAACCCCATCTCTACTAAAAATACAAAAACTTAGCTGGCATGGTGGCAGGCACCTGTAATCCCAGCTGCTTGGGAGGCTGAGGCAGGAGAATTTCTTGAACTTGGGAGGCAGAGGTTACAGTGAGCCAAGATTGTGCCATTGCACTCCAGGCTGAGCAACAAGAGCAAGACTTCATCTCAAAAAAGAAAAAAAAAAAACTGAAAGACAATTACATGAGAAATCCATAAGAATTGTAATTTCACACACATATACACTGTGACAAACACACACAATGTGTAGTCATTCATAGGAGTTTATGTAACATAAATCCTTCTAAAACGTAGCCAGTTTTGTTCTCTTTAAGATGGATAATGTGTTAGCAATATAACAGAAGGATTTTGTGCCATTTAAACCAAGAATTCAGAATGCAAACCATTGGACCCACAGGATACGTTTGTTTTATCTGAGCTTGGAAGAAAAGGACCTATGAAAACAAACCAATTTGCTTCCAATCCAAATTATCAACTGGAGAGATTCTTCAACAGAATACCAGAAACAGATGTGAATGTCTTTTCTCCGTGACTGCAAGCCAGTAAATAATTTCTTGCTATTTTATCCCTTTATGATAAAACCTCAAGCTCCCATTCACACCAGGAGAGAGGAAAACCTGAGGAGAAATATGATATCATTTAGCTCAATTTTTTTCATCTCTCCTGTAGATACTGGATAGGTTACCAGGTCTCTCAACTGTGTTTTACAGTGACAGTGTTTTTAGGATATGGCCTCATTAGAACATACTTTCTCCAGCCTGCAAAATAAGCTTAGTTTCTGAATTTTGAAGAGGTGACACATTAAGCATCCTTCCACTTTTAAAACAAAGGGGACTCATGTAGTAATGATTTTATGTACTAAAATGACTGAATTTTCTATTGAGAATGATTTATTTTTCTGGAGCCCGTATTTTCCAGGAGAAGCTAATGTGTTAGCTTTTGTATCCTTTGGAAGCATGAGTTCAAATTTGGCCCATGGTAAGCAACAAGCAACAGTGTTTGGCCTGGTCTCAAGCTATTCTCTGGGTTTCTACATCATCATCTCCTACACACAACTCAACACCGTTAACACAACTGGAAACATCTGCTAGACAAAGAGCCCGGATTTGAGTAGACAGGATAGCCAAAGACTCCCAATACTGCGCTATGAGAAAACCAAAACTTACTGCTATAATCAAAAGCAAAGTCAGGAAACTATTTGAGATTTACATAGATTAGGGGGAGCTGGCCAGTGGGTTCTAGAATTCTTTATAGAAATCTGGACTTTTAAAGAAAACTGTGCTGTTCACTTACATTTACAACTATTTGACTACTTGGGTGGGCCCCTCTCTGAAGATAAATTCATGGAGCCACATATCCTCCAAATGTACATAGGTTGTAGATTTCAAGTGGTATAAAATGTCCTAGATCCTTATGAATTTAAACACAATCACAGATGTTCTGGAATGATGAAAAAGGTCATGTTTAAAAACGCTAGCAGGTAGAGCAGTCAGTTTAAAACAGTTTAAAACTAAATGGAGTCATTTTCAAAAACTTTCTTGCTTTGTTCTTAGCACTTCATTCCCCCCCCATTCCCCTTCCTTTAACAAAAGAAAAAAAATTAAAGTGTTTATGTAATGAAAGATATCACTATGATATTAAAAATAAAATTGTTTCTTGAGAGAATTTTTTAAGTCTGCTATTTACCTTAGGTACAGCATTCATCATCTGATAGCACTCTGTGAAGGCACCTTAACTCTCAGCTAAGCTGCTCATAATTAATCCCATTTTACGGACTGATATTTCCAGTTTGTGATGTTTTAAAATCTTGTAATAAATATGTACTGTAGTTTCTGCGATCAATAATATTGAAAAGAAAAAAATGGTCATCTCTCTTAGGAAATTGATCTTGAGAAACAAGGTTATACATGAATACTTAAGAAAAAGTTTGCAGGGATGTGTGTTTTTATGACCAAGTAGAAAGGAGGAGAATTCAAACATGCCAAAGAGTTTCATCCAGAGGAACGATACCAACAAACATCTTCAATAAAATGTAAAGTCATCAACTGTTGTATTTGAGGGCGGAATATGAGCCGAATCAAAGAAAGATCATAAGAAAAGAATAGTAGAAAGATGATCTCCATACAACACTCTTGTCAAGTTTGCCCCAGTTAGGTTAAATACAGAATCTAACAGTGACATCTTTTTGACAGGCACAATTCGGTTTGGAAAAAGCAGTCATATTCTGCATGAATATCTGTTCCTTGGTGTAGACAAAGTAAGAAGAAACAGATACAGAGTAACTGCAGCAACTTAATATATCAAAGGGCTTCATACAAAATTCCCACTGCTTCAGAGCAACCTTAAGAATGAGAATGAGCCATGCCTAAAATGGACTACTGCTGAGGCTTGAGACTCAAAAGGAAGGTGCAAAGCAAGTTAGTGATTCCTGACTAAAAGCAGGCACATGGTTCCAGGAGTTCTGGCAAACCTCTAATCATAAAATCTAACGAATTGGCTGGTCACAGTGGCTCACTCCTGTAATCCCAGCACTTTGGGAGGCCGAGGCAGCTGGATCACCTGAGGTCAGGAGTTCAAGACAAGTCTGGTCAACATGGTGAAACCCCGTCTCTACTAAAAATACAAAAATTAGCCAGGTGTGCTGGTGTGTGCCTGTAATCCCAGCTAGTCTACTCGGGAGGCTGAGGCAGGAGAATTGCTGGAAGCTGGGAGGCAGAAGCTGCAGTGAGCTGATATCATGCCACTGCACTCCAGCCTGGGCGACAGGGCAAGGCTCCGTCTCAAAAAAAAAAGAAAAAACAAAAATCTAAGGAATTTTAGAGGCAGGGAGAATAAAAATTACCTAGTCTTATCTTTCAACATTTTACTCAAGGATACAAAACGGAAAAGGGACAGAGCCAGTTCTAGAATCCAGGTCCTCCAATTTCCAGTTCAGTGCTGTTTCTACCACACCATCAGGCCTACGTGACTTAGCAAACATTGAGCCAATGACAGCCTTGGCTAAACCCTGGCTAGTGCAAGGTTGGTTCTACGTGGCTCTGTGCCTTGAAGTTTCAAGTAAATGGAGTGCTCACATTCCTAAGTATCTCATCTGCTTATCTTAGTTTCTTTTGTGTGGTACTGGAATATGCCTATTTTTCATAGCTTTAGGAAGCTGGAAATAACAGCAGTTTCAGAAAGAAAAGCACAGAATAAATACTAAATCATTTCCCAAAAAAAAATCTCAAAAATTAATTTGCTAATTATGGGTTTGTCAAGTATTCTATAAATACTTTAAGTTGGGACTGAGTTAACTGCAGACAGTTTTCAGCAAAGGCAAAATGAAATAATTCTGTTCACCTTTGGGTGTGTTGTAAATTCCAGCATTTCTCTTGAGGATCACCCCTACTATGGTTTGAACCTGTCCCCTAAAAAACATGTGTTAGAAGTTTAATCCCTGATGCAACAGTCTTGGTAGGTAGGGCCTAATGAGAGGTAATTAGGCCATGAGGGCACTGCCCTCTTGAATAGATTAATGCCATTATCTCTGACTGGGTTTCTTATAAAAGGATGAATTAGCACCCTTTTTGCTCTCTCTCTCTCTCACCCTCTCATGCTCTTCTCCCTTTTGCCAAGGGATGATGCAACAAGAAAGCTCTTGTAAGACGTCAGCTGCTTGATTTTGGACTTCGCAAACTCTAAAACTGTGAGTCAATCAGTTTCTGTTCACTTTAAATTACCTAGTCTGTGGTATTCTGTTATAGTAGCACAATATGAACTAAGACAACCTCCAAAGAGGAGATGTGGCAGCAGCACCTGGGCTAAACGTGGGTGTGACTGCGGGGCAGGGTCAGTTGCTCAGCTGCCACAAGGGTCAGAGTCCAAACCCTCTTCTCACTGTTTTCTCTACCCAACACCCACCCATACTGCACAGAGCCATGGAACAGAGTTCCTGAAGAGGTCACTGCTTCTCTAGGTTAGCAGAGGGTTTGGTATGTTTTACATGTCCAGAATTTTATAAACAATAACTTATGAATTATTCTTGGCAGACAATTCTTCCAACTCAACTGTACTTATATTTGCTGTTCTATGAATTGATTATTCAATGACTGGACTACTTCTATGAGTGGAATTAAACCAAAAGCTACATATCATGACAGTCAGACATGTGAATTTTTCATCTGCTCCTTTACCCCTTGTTATAAAGCAATGACAGCACATAACAACATTTCCTTGAGTACTCTATTATAAATCCTATCTGTTTTGCATGGATGATGAGGGAAGGGATGCATGGATAGATGTGTGTAAAAAAATTCAATAAAATTAAAAAGCCTGGCCAGGCATGGTGGCTCACGCCTGTAATCCCAGGACTTTGGGAGGCCGAGGCAGGTGGATCATGAGGTCAGGAGATCGAGACCATCCTGGCTAACACGGTGAAACCCTGTCTCTATTAAAAATACAAAAAATTAGCCGGGTGTGGTGGTGGGCGCCTGTAGTCCCACCTACTCAGGAGGCTGAGGCAGGAGAATGGCTTGAACCCGGGAGGTGGAGCTTGCAGCAAGCCGAGATTGCACCACTGCACTCCAGCCTGGGCGACGGAGTGAGACTCCATCTCAAAAAATAAATAAATAAATAAATAAAAATAAAAAGCCTTAAGTTGTCTGTCTCCTTAATTGGAAAAGCCACAGAATAATAAGTCTAGAGAAGCCCTAAAATTTTCCATGGTCTACAATGAAGTTTTCACTAGAATGAGGCAAATTAAGGAAATGTAGTGAGTTCTTGCAAAAGCTAAATTTTCTATGATTTCAAATATCTTATTTCTTAGGCAGCAAAATGTCATTTTATTTAGTAAATATGGAAGATAGTAGAAAGTAGGCTTGTTTTTAATGTTACACTTGGCAAAATAAGATACTAACTTTTCTATTTAATAGTAATTTAACCACTATGACTCAATTTTCTTATCCATAAATGCAATAATAACATCCTTATACACCTCAAAAAGGTATTATAAGTCAATTAAAATAACATTTGAGTAATGTAAATGAATGTAAATATCTAATTTAATATATAGTTGCCAATTATCATTGTCATTATGGCAATCAATTAACTGTGTACAGCAAGCAAGAGGAAGCAATGGAAAAAGTTCTGGCTGAGAAAATAAAAAATAGAATAGCTTTAACTTCATTGGTAGGATAAATGCATTTGGAATTTTTAATGGGGTTGAGGCGCACATTTTTTGTTAAACTTCTTCTGGAAAAGCTTCATGGAGGCTGCATGGCCGAGTAATGTTTTGAATTTGTCTACAGATATAGGAGGAGGTATGCTTTTCCACCGAACAGAAACTCAAATATAAAGACAAAGAGACAGAAATAAGCAAACTTTCAGTGGAGAATGATGAAGGACTGGCCCAGCTGAAGGGGGAAGTTCAATATTGGGAGAAGTGGGAGAAAAGTTTCAATGCATTAGGTGAAGCCAATTTGTGATGGGCCATGAAAGCCAATATAGAGCATCGGTATTATGTTGCAGGGGAAAGGAGTGGCATATGCAAAGTTATATTTATAGGACATGGTGTCTCCTAAAATATCAGTGTAAGTGAATAACTGTGGCGATCTCTCAAGGTCTCCCTTTTAGGAGATGAAAAATCTATCCAACAAAAGTGTAAGAGAGTGGATCTAATAATTAACTAACCAGAAATACAAAGGGAGGACACAATTTTTTTAGTATTTAGACTATAGTTTAAATTGCACGAGAATTTTTTAAAAGGTCCTAAGAACTCCCACAGCTTTTTCAAGATATGGATTCTATGCCCAGTCTTCATGCATAAGCTGAACTAACAATATGTTGATATTGGACTTCTTTGGTGCATTTTTGCCATAAGTATATATTTCAAAATATTTATTTACTCAGATGAAAGAATATATAAATATTGCTCATATCTTTCTTACCAGAGAATTATTTAGAAAAAGATACATAAATTAAAGACTAAATTATAATATTCTTGAGATATTTCATCTCATTTAATTCTTTCTCTTTCAATTGATGAGAAATAGCTGGTACACTAGCAAAAGTCCCAAGTTGGAAGGCAGAATAACACGTAAGCTCCTATTCTAGTTCTGCCACTAATTAGGTGATGATATGGTTTGGCTGTGTCCCCACCCAAATCTCAATGTGAATTGTATCTCCCAGAACTCCCACATGTTGCAGGAGGGACCCAGGGGGAGGTAAGTGAATCATGGGGGCTGGTCTTTCCCATGCTATTCTTGTGATAGTGAATAAGTCTCACAAAATCTGGTGGGTTTATCAGGGTTTTCCGCTTTTGCTTCCTCCTCATTTTCTTTTGCTGCTGCCACATAAGAAGTGCCTTTTTTCTCAGGCCATGATTCTGAGGCCTCCCCAGCCATGTGGAACTCTTAAGTCCAATTAAACCTCTTTTTCTCCCCAGTCTCGGGTATGTCTTTATCAGCAGCATGAAAATGGACTAATACAGTAAATTGGTACCAGAAGAGTGGAGCATTGCTGAAAATATACCCAAAAATGGGGAAGCAACTTTGGGGCTGGGTAATAGGCAGAGGCTGGGACAGTTTTGAGGGCTCAGAAGAAGACAGGAAAATGTGGGAAAGTTTGGAACTTCCTAGAGACTTGTTGAATGACTTCGCCCAAAAGCCTGATAGCAATATGGACAGTAAGGTCCACGCTGAGGTGGTCTCAGATAAAGATGAGGAACTGGTTGAGAACTGGGGCAAAGGTGACTCTTGTTATGTTTTAGCAAAGACACTGGAGGCATTTTGCCCCTGCCCTAGAGATTTGTGGAACTTTGAACTTGAGAAAGATGATTTAGGGTATCTGGCGCAAGAAATTTCTCAACAGCAAAGCATTCAAGAGGTGACTTGGGTACTGTTAAAGGCATTCAGTTTTATAAGGGAAGCAGAGCATAAAAGATTGGAAAATTTGCAGCCTGACTACACGATAGAAAAGGAAAACCCATTTTTGAGGGGAGATTCAAGCTGGCTGCAGAAATTTGCATAAGTAGCAAGTTGCCTAATGTTAATCCCCAAGACCATGGGGAAAATGTCTCCAGGCCACATCAAAGACCTTCACAGCAGCCCCTTCCATCACAGGCATAGAAGCCCAGGAGGTAAAAATGGTTTCATGGGCCAGGCCCAGGGTCCCTGTGCTCTGTGCAGCTTTGGGACTTGGTGCCTGCGTGGCTGAAAGGGGCCAATGTAGAGCTTAGGCTGTGGCTTCAGAGGGTGGAAGCCCCAAGCCTTGGCAGTTGAGCCTGCATGTGCATAGAAGTCAAGAACTGAGGTCTGGGAACCTCTGCCTAGATTTCAGAAGATGTATGAAAATGCCTGGATGCATATGCAAAAGTTTACTGCAGGGGCGGGGCCCTCATGCAGAACCTCTGCTAGGGCAGTGTGAAAGGGAAATGTGGGATTGGAGCCCCACACAGAGTCCCTATTGGGGCACAGCCTAGTGGAGCTGTGAGAAGAGGGCCACTGTCCTCCAGAACTCAGAGTGGTAGATCCATCAACAGCTTCACCATGTGCCTGGAAAAGCTGCAGACACTCAACACCAGCTTGTGAAAGCAGCCAGGAGGGAGGCTGTACCCTGCAAAGCCACAGGAGCAGAACTGCCCAAGACCATGGGAACTCACCCCCTGCATCAGCGTGACCTGGATATGAGACCTGGAGTCAAAGGAGATCATCTTGGAGCTTTAAAAAATTTGACTACCCTGCTGGATTTTGGATTTGCATGGGCCCTGTAACCCCTTTGTTTCGGCCAATTTCTCCCATTTGGAATGGCTATATTTACCCAATACCTGTACCCCCATTTGTTTCTAGGAAGTAACTAGCTTGCTTTTGATTTTACAGGCTCATAGGAGGAAGAGACTTGCCTTGTCTCAGATGAGACTTTGGACTGTGGACTTTTGGGTTAATGCTGAAATGAGTTAAAACTTTGGGGGACTGTTGGGAAGGCATTACTGGTTTTGAAATGTGAGAACATGAGATCTGGAGGGGCCAGGGGCGGAATGATATGGTTTGGTTGTGTCCCCACCCAAATCTCAACTTGAATTGTATCTCCCAGAATTCCCACGTGTTGTGGGAGGGACCCAGGGGGAAGTAATTGAATCATGGGGGCTGATCTTTCCTGTGCTATTCTTGTGATAGTGAATAAGTCCCACAAGATGTGACGGGTTTATCAGGGGTTTCTGCTTTTGCTTTCTTCTCAGTTTCTCTTGTTTCTGCCATATAAGAAGTGCCTTTCACTTCCAGCCATGATTCTGAGGCCTCCCCAGCTGTGTGGAACTGTAAGTCCAATTAAACCTCCTTTTCTTCCCAGCCTTGGGTATGTCTTTATCAGCAGCATGAAAACAGACTAATACATGTGATAAGGAAAATCACTGAATCTTTCCATGTTAGTTTCCTTTTTAAAATGATGAGGTTAAACAAGTTAATCCCTAAGACTTCTTTTAAAATTACAATCACCTCTTGG
This sequence comes from Pongo pygmaeus, assembly GCF_028885625.2. Taxonomy (NCBI): domain Eukaryota; kingdom Metazoa; phylum Chordata; class Mammalia; order Primates; family Hominidae; genus Pongo; species Pongo pygmaeus. The sequence goes on along the minus strand of NC_072376.2, from coordinate 157,050,888 downwards.
TATCCTGGCGCATACCAAAATCCACAGATGCTCAAGTTTCTTACATAAAATAACATTTGCATATAACCTAGGCACATCCTCCCATATACTTTAAATCACCTCCAAATTACTTCTAATACTTAATATAATGTGAACACTATGTAAATAGTTGTTATATTGTATTTTAAATTTGTATTATTTTTATTTTTTATTGTTTTTTTTCCTTAATATTTTTGATCTGTGATTGGTTCAATTGCAGATGCAGAATCTGTGAATTTGGAACCTGCAGATATGGAGAACCACTGTGTGGGGTTAAACAAGTTATTGTCTAACAGTTTTTCCAGCTGTAACATTCCCTAATTGTAATTTCCTATTCCTGTGACATTGCAATGAGTTCTTGACTACCTAGTTTAGGCAGTTATAGATAAAAAATACTTTGGAGTAAAAGAAAAAGAAAACTGTCTATAAAACTGAAAAACAGGGACTTTTTTTTTTTACTTTTGTGTAAAACCATTTTTATGGATTGGATTCAACATTATTTAGGAGATAAAAGCCATGGGATTGAATATTTTAAATAAAATAAGTACTAAATCCCATTTGTATCTGTGCAGACAAATGCTAAAGGACGGAAAGAATATTTTAAATAAAATAAAGTGCAAGTTATAAATTCCAACCTCTGTGAAACCTATAGTTAGAGCCCTTGTTTCCACAAATTTTGGAGAATATTTTTTCTCTAGAGAATATTTTACTTTTAGAGGATATTTTTTCATTAAAGATGTGTGTGTGTGTGTGTGTGTGTGTAGTATATATACATATACATTCAGAAACTGAACACATTCTCAAAGTGTGTGTGTGTCAGAGAAAGACACTATGCTATACACATATTATAGAAGATAAAATCTAATAGAGTACCCTTCATCTTTGAAAATATAAGGCCTACTAAACTGCTGAATAAAGAGAGGATCAAATAATTATGGACACAAATAGGTTTTATTATACTCAGAAAAGTAAAGTCAGATATTTGCACATTAAAGTTATATTTGGGGAGTCAAATATTTATTGATGGTTTACCTTACTTTTATAAAAAAATTCAGTATTTCCCAAATTTAGACACTTAAGAATATATCTCATGCTTATTGGCTCTTGGGAAATTGTTATAGGAGTGTGACCTAATCAAAAATTCAGAGATTAATAGTTGTTAACAAACTGAATTAAAAGATGTACTTCTGCTGTTATTTGGTTGGTTCTTATGGTGTTATTTAAGGAAAGAAACATGATACTAAAAAGTTTAACCTAGAGCTGTACTTTGTGAGCATAAAAGGTAAATATCTAAACAAATTCATCACATCAACTATCACAACATTGGATGCAGTTCTGTACTGTTCAATTTAAACTGGTGTGGGTGATTTAGATTAGGTTCAGAGGAAATAACTGCAGGCCCCTGCAGGAAAGATAGAAGTAGAAATTAGCCAGACCTTTCGCCTTTTCAGCCATGGCACACTCAGTTGTCATGGGTTATAGGTGTTCCAAGATACAGTCCTCCCAGCAGCAGGTTGGGCATGGAGACTTCAGGATTACCTTCAGCCTCATGAAACTTCTTCCACCTACTCTAATGCACTGTACAAAATTATCATTTTCTATGTGTTCTTTCTGAAGAGGGTTGGGCATACTGGATCAGTCCATATTTGAGGGAAGCTAGGGACAATCTATTAGTAAAAAGCATATATTCAGAAACTGACTACAAAATACTAATCAAATAAACATTTGCCCCACCATTTTTCTAACACCCGGATGTTCTGAACACCTATACTATTGACATCAGGAAAATATGCAATTGGGTTAGCTCCTAAGTACCCACAGACATCAAATGTCACATAGTTAACAGTGGGAGCATTGCTTTCCTCACTCCATGGTACAGACACAATGAACTTATCTCCCAAATGCTTTTTGCAAATCCATGCAAAGACATCAAATTAAGTAAGATATTACAGAATTTAACTGAAGGTGACATATGAAATAGAAGTTGCTGAGGAGGGAATCTGAGGAGTTGGCCAGGGTTTTACACTGAAATTTCCCCCTCTTGTGCAAACTTTTTCCAGGAGAGCTATGACCAGAAATCATCCCTGCTTGTTTTCTGTGAGGCCACTGCATCTCATCAGCTAACAATTAGAACTCTGATAGGAACATGTTAGAGTAGTTAAAAGGGTGAAGCTATGAGTTGTCTCCTAATTACAAACTGGTATCCTGAGAACATAGAACACTTATTAATAAATGAGTACATTGCGAGAGCACATTTTCCATTTCTTAAATCAGAAAGATTTATGACGCTATGTGGTCATGCCTTGTAACTGATGTTTCCAATGAAGACTAATCTAATTTCCCAGTGCAAATCACACTGATGTGACCTAGAGACATTTCTGTTATGTCACAACAGCATTTAATATGAACTGAAATTAGCCAGAATTACACCATGTTTCTGGCAAATAGTATGCTCCAAAAATATCACCATAGTAACATGTGTATTCTATCAACAATTCCCCTTTCATATTTTAAGGTCGCATTCTATCAACAATTTTGAAGTGCATGAAAAAATTGTTTTGGAGCACCAATCTGTTTCTATAAGGTATCTGTAACTCAATTTAAATGGCATATAGGATTTTTTTAAATATTTCCCTTTACTTAAGGAAACATTTACTTGCTCATTACGCCAGATCAACTTTGCAGATGCAGTGAGAGCTTCCAGAGATGTTTTATATGACCAAGTGCTGAAATTAATTTTCTTTTTACTGTTTCTTTCATCACCTTCTAAGAAATTATATGTTCATTCCAAGGAGTTAAGTCTCAACTGACCATGGAAAGGTAATTTTTTAAAGTTTGCTTCTTTAAGCTAAGAGGACTCATAGAGGAAACATTGCAAGTTCATATCCTCAAAGAGGCTTTAGTTCTCACTTCAGCAATTGATGGAGAAATCTCTTTTGATTATATATATATATACATACACATATGAATGAAATGGTTATAACGGGCCCTTCACAGGTTTAAAACCATTCATTTCCTCCTTTCGTCAACTAGGTTTGTTAAATGTTTATGTAAGTAACAATTAGTATGGGGTGAATTTGAAAAATGATAACTAAATTTATTATAATACTCCAGGTTGATGTGTGGATGGTTAAAAGGGAAAAAAAGAAGAGAAAAGAAGAAAAAGAAGACAAAGGGAGAGAGGGGATAATATCCATTGGTTTTCACACAATGGATATTGTACAAGTAACAACTGGGTTTTAAAGGAAAAACAATCACTTTTTTGGTTTTCATGAAAAAGGAGCCAAAATTGTAGGATGCTGAACATGAGCGCTTGTGAGTGAAAGGCAAATAATGATGCCACAGGATGGGAAATAATTTCAAAAGGCTGTAATTTGATAAAAGTTTAAAATTCTCTTAACTGAAGTAATGGCCTATCATGTGAAGATCATGTGTGAACACTTCAGTTTTCTGTATATAATAAACTTCAGCTTGATACCATTAGGAATGATAAAAGGATTGTTTTGTATAAAAAGATGGCATTTGATTAATCATACTCAGGGTACTGTGTATGAACAATGAACTTTTCAAAGATGTTAGCTTTATCTTTATATTTTTGTTGCCATCTGTAAATTAATGATCTAGAAACCAAAACATTTCATGTAAAGTCATTTATTTTTTAGTTTGACTTGAACTCCTGAACCATATTGCAACTCTATGTTGGCATTTTCTCTTATAACAACATACTTCGTGTGCTCTATTGGCCTCATTTGAAATAACTTTTTGTTTGTTTCTCTCTGTGTTTGTTATCTTTCTGGTTGCTTGTATCGTGTTTCATTAAGTTTATAGCAATGTGGACAATGACCTATATTTTAGGTTTTTTTTAGTAGAATTCTTCTTCATTCTTTGATAAACAAACAACCATTTATAACTTGTGGGAAACTTTGACACAAAGAAACAGGACCATACTTTGTTTAAACTATGACAACAGACAGAATTTCTTTGATACGGCATTCACTTATTCAACACTGTTTAATTAATAACTATGCTGTTCTAGGTATTGTGCATCTCAGTGGGTGGAAATGTGTAAGCAAAATAGATATGGTCCCTCCCCACTGAAACTGATAATCAAAAAACAAAAACAAAAACACATAGCAACATTTCTAATAATGAATATCAATAGGTGTTATAAACAGTGTATAAGTCTAGAGAACAACAAGATGGGACATAATTTAGATTGGGAAGCTATAAAAGGTTTCCCTAAAGTTTAATCTGATACTTAAAGATTTGTCAAAGAAAGAGAATTTGTGTGATGGTGGCTGGTAAAAAAAAAAAAAAAAAAACAGTATGTGTATTGCAGGGGTTGGGGCAGGGTGCAAGGTGGAGGGAGCTAGAGATCTGCATCATAAGGAGTTAGGACAGAGCAGTGACAGATAAGGTCAAAGTGATGGGCTGGGGTCAGAACCACAAGGACCCCAAAGGCCTTACTAAGAGGTTTGAATTTTATTGTAAGGGTGATGTGGTGTGATTTGAGATTCTTAAGACTGACAATGTGATGTTTTCAAAAAATCACTCTAGCTACTTTCTGAAGAATGGAATAGAGGGAAGGAAGAGTAGATACAAGGAAACTCAGAAGACTAAAATTCAAGCAAGATATTATGGTCCATTTGATGGGAGACTTGGCAGTAAAGATAGAGAGAGGTAGATAGATTTGAGATATATTTTGGAAGCAAATCAACAGGACTTGATGAGATAACAAATCTTAGAAAATAATTCTCAGGTTTCTTGCAATGGTAGGCAGCCTCTATGATGCTCCCAATTATCTCCACCTCCAAACCTCTCCCTCATTGTAACAGAGTTGGTCTGTGTGTTCAACAGAATATGGCAGATATAACAGCATGTAATTTCTTCCAACACAGGTCATAAAAGACATTGTAGCTTCTGCCTTGTCCCTTCGTCTTGGATCTCTTGCTCTGGAGTAGCAGCCCCATGAAGAGACCCGTGGTGGCAGATCACTGAGGACTCCTGCCAACAGCCACCCAGCGACTGAGGCCTCTTGCAGAAATCCATATGAGTGGGCCAGCTGACAAGCAAATCTTCCAGCCCTAGTCAAGCCTTCAGGTAACATTTTGACCATAGTCTCATGAGAAACCCCAAACCAGAACCACTGAACTAAGCTGCTTCTGAACTCCTTATCCACAGAAACTGCAAGATAATAAATTGGTAATTTGAGCTACTATGTTTTACAGTAATTTGTTACATAATAATAGATAAGTAATATATTTACTTAAGGTCATTGGGAGCACTATTTACTAAGTGGCTAAAGACTAGGGAAGAAAGAGATTTATAGGGAAGGATCAAGAGTTAGGTTTATACATCTAGAACTGTATATTCCTTGAAATACTCTAAAGTTGATGTCATGCAGAGAACAGAATACAAGAATATATGGAATTCATAAACGTGATCTGAGCTAATGATATAACTTTTGGAATTACAAAGTTATAGATAATGTCAACCATAAAAACAGATATAATCACTGAGAAAGAATATAAAGTATTAATAAAAAAGATGGCCTAGGAATCCCAAAACTCCGATGTCTGAATCTGAATTCAGATATCTAGGAATCCCAAAATTCTGGTATATTGAAACTGTCTTACACCACTTTAGTCCACTTCTCTCTCCAAGTCTCTCTTCTTCCAGCCACTTTGAAGGTGACTAATTCCACATACACTTCTACAACTTTTGAACAGTTGCAACCTGACAAGACCTCTTATCAGCCCACATTGGAGCTTCCCTGTGTGCTTCTCAGGAGCCACTCAGCACTCATGCATGTATAATTTGAAAGTGAAGAGCAATTATTGCCCATGCAATCACCAATGGGAGATCAAGTGGTGATGGATAAATGCTTCTTCTGTTCTTCCCCAGGCACATAGTTCTGAGATGCATTTCAAAGGGTCCTCAAAAGCTACTCCAGGATCCAGGACCAATTGCCCAAAATTGTGGCTGACTTATTTTTCTATCGGTTTTCTCTCTTTTCCTATTTGCCTTTCTCTTTCCCTCAACCCTGCTTCCTGGGATCACAGCACAAATAAACTATTTGTCTGCAAGGTTTTATCTGCTTTCTGGGAAACTCAGTGATATGGTTAGGCTTTGTGTCCCCCCACAAAATCTTATCTTGAATTGTAATCCCCATAATCCCCAAGTGTCAAGGAAGAGACCAAGTGGAGGTAATTGAGTTATGGGGGCAGTCTCTGCCATGCTATTCTTGTGATCATGAGTGAGTTCTCACAAGATCTGATGGTTTTATAAGGAGCTCTTCCCCATTCGCTCAGCACTTCTTCTTCCTGCCATCTTGTGAAGAAGGTGCTGTGCTTCCCCTTCACCTTTTGCCATGATTGTAAGTTTCCTGAGGCCTCCCCAGCCATGCTGAACTGTGAGTCAATTAAACCTCTTCCCTTTATGAATTACCCAGTCTTGGGCAGTTCTTTATAGCTGTATGAAAACAGACTAATACACTTAGGCTAAAGTAGTCTGGTAGAAAAAGACCAACTGAGCCAGCAAAGTAGATATGAAAGAAGTCAAAGAGGTGGAGGAAAACCAGAAAATGAGTGTCATGAATGCTAAGAGAAAATGAGGGTCACCTATGTTGAATGATTCTTAGAGGACTAGTCAAATGAAGGAAGTTGCACAACGCTTTACTTTTCATCAAAGTTTCGTATCCTGTGACCCTTGTAGCAGTTTTATAAGGTAGGCAAGACACATGTTTCTCAAAGCCCAAGTAAGATTAACATCCAGAACAGTTAAGTATTTGTCCAAGCTTATGCATTAAGGATCCACATGTTCTGACTCTAGCTCATTTATTTCACAAACCATTATGTATATCATGGTTGTCTGAAATCAACTCCAATGAGTACAGATGCAGTCCATCATTTATAAGAATTTCATTGTAGACACATGTTGACAATATAGGAATAGTTTAAATTCTGGAAGTTCTTTGAGAAACTTTATACTGGAGAAAATAGATATTTTTAAAAGACTTAAGTCTGACTAGATAACCATAAAGTGTTGTATGAACTGCAACTATTTTACAGCTACCAAAACATTACTAAATAAAAATTATAGGAAGGCAAAACACTTCAGTCAGATTGAAGACTGAGTCCATTTCAATCTGAGATTTATTTTAAGACTCCATTATTCTAGAAAATTTCCAGGCCAAATAAATCAGTGGGATAACTTGAAAACTTAGATTGTAGTTGTTCATGTAATTGTTGGGATTTAAGAGTGCCTGTTAAATGACACCCCTTTCCCTGCCTGAATTCTGAATATCTGAAACAGGAGCCAGTGTGTTGGAGATAAAACTTTATGCAAGAGCTGGGTTATGGGACATAGCTTAGATATGCAACCAGTGGGATTTTTACCATTCAGTGCCCCCACCATTCTGAATCCAGGCCTGTGAAAATATGTATCCACAATACCTAGTATTGCTGCATTGGACTGTTCAGATAAAAAAGAAAAGAAGTTTCCAGTACATACAGGCTTTTAATATATCTTCCCTCTCAGTTAAGAAATGTTGACTAATAGATGTCATGCACTGATCAGAAAGAGGAACAGACAAGGACGAGAAGTGAGTCAGAGGTAGGGCAAGCCAGGAATGTTACTGTTGCATGGTGTCACTCTTCAGACTAACCTAATGACAACTGCGGATCCCTAGAACACAATCCTGCATTGAGAAGATTGAGTGAAAAGGAAACACATGACAAAATAGAAATAAGATGACATTAGAACCGTACATAGCCTCTAAAAGAAGTATCATTTTGGATGCATACAATTGCACATACAGGAACACACAAATGATGATCTGGGAGCCTCCTGGGAAACATATATTTCATGCGCTACCAAGTGGCTAACCACTAGGTTAAGTGACTTTGGCTTTGCTTCCTTCATGTCATTAAACATTGCCTAGACACGATACTAACATTTTTCAATACTGCAAAGCACATCAATTTGAAATAACCATGTTTGCAAAACTCTTCTTTTAGGTTACCAGTTCTTATATTCTGAAACAGACACTGATTTAATTTTCACTAAACCTTTGTTTATCAGAATAAGAACTTTTTTTAACAAAATCATTTCTTCTTAAAAGTTTTTTTTTAAAAGAAGTTAAGCCTTTTACCTGATGGTAGAAACCACACAGTGTTCCTTGCAACAAATGCAATATAAAATTATCAGTAAAAGGGGCTAGGGCAGACACATAGAAAATAGCAGAACAAATAAGACAAAGAAAACCATGGAGGAAAAAATCTACATTTTGCATTCCATCATTAACAGTAAAGCCTGTGGTGATGGAAGACTGAAGACAGCTTTATCCACGCAAAGAAACACAAAATAAGCAAACTATTTCTTCCTTTATAATTTATAATGTTGTTTCTTAAGTTTCATGAGCAAAATTCCAAAGAATACACACTAATTATTAACATTTTTGAGGCTAACAAAATAGCCAAGCCCTCAAAACTACTAATAACAACATTTGGAATATGCTTAATAGTTTTAAAATGTTTTCTTTCTCTGGCTACATTACAAGGCAACCTATGTAGGCTGTGAAGATTATTTAAGGGACTGGAAGAAACACACATACTTGGATGCCTAAATACAATTGAGAAAAAAATGTCAGTATAAACCTCGAAACCAGTAAAAATGGGATTATTGTTGAGAATCTGGTCCTGGGACTTATTCTTGCCTTTTCAATTTAGACACTTAAAAACATAATCCTTGTATTTCAAGTTTGCCATAGTTCATTGATGAAAGAAAGGATTTCATAAGTCTGTGTTTATTAATCCCATTGTGTTTAAACAAAAAACTACCCACATGCATAAACATCAAAACAGTTGTTTTTTGCCAGTGGTGGCTGATGTGTGCTGCTTTTACTATTCTTTTTTTTATTTGTTAGAACTGTCTTTCCCTGATAGCTGTTTTCTAGTGAGTATCTGCTAGAGAAAAGGTATGCCTGTTGGGGTTTTAGAATTGCTAAATAGTTTAATTAATAATTAGGAGCCAATGATGATGGGACAGGAGATTTTACTTAAGCCATATTGAAAAATACTTTGTGCATAAACGGAGTAATTCTTTGAGTGCTTTCTCTGACTGCTTGCAGTCAATTCCAGTGCAAGGTCCCACACAGAGTGTTTAGTCACTGAAGGCCAATTGATGGCCTGGTTCTGTTCTCTGTGGCTGGCGTGCCCTGAAATGATGACATTACATATGTAATGAAGCTCTGCATTGAGTGAGCTCATAATTCCCGCTTTCTGAAGATTGACTTATTCTGCATTTTTCTCTGTTTTCATGTACAAAATTTCAAAATGAGTTCTAGTCACAAGATATTTTAGAAATTGTGCGGGTTTTGAATCAATCAAACGCTATTAAACACCACCTCATACCCTATGTTTGGTTCAATTCTGAAGAAAATCTGAAAACCTTTTTAAACATAGTCTGTGACAAAAAAAATCTACAACCCAGTTGTTTGGAAGAAAAAACTCACACAGAAATGAAGCAGAGAGCAATAGAATTGCTAAACTTCTGTGCATTTAATTGATATTACTAATAGCTTAAATTTATTGAATAGCTTTTATATATTGCACTTTGTGCTAAGGACATTACATACATTATCTCATTTGATCTCATACAAACCATCTGAGATAGATTTTTATTATTTTCCCCATTTTATAGGTGAGCAATGAGACCCATGGAAACAAATCTGCCTAATGCCATTTAGCTAGTAAACACAAAGAGAAGTCCAGAACCTTGCCCTCTTTGACCTCTCTGCCCACACTCTTAGCTACTAGAGGATGGAGACTGGCAGGAGAAAAGCAGAAGGTTCTGGAGTCCAGATAAGCAAAACCTAAAGAGATTTCACATCCAGAATTCAAGGCTGAAACTCATTCTTCAGCTGTTGGGTGAGGCCAGGGCTAGGGAAATGTGAATTGAAGCACAGTTCTGCAGTTTGGGATTTTTTTTAAAATTAACTTTTAGACAGGCAATACTAAGTCTGTGAAAGGGGTCAGTTGACCCCTAAATGCATGGACAGAAGGAAGACAAAGGCCAGGAGCAGGCAGGGACTCACACACCAAGCTGTCTTCTCCGGATCCCAGGGCTGTGGTAGCAAATGGGCTGGTGCTGTGATGATTCGAACCTATTAGGTTATCTGCAAGAACCTAATCAGCTGAGCATTCACCCAATGAATGAAATAGAGGATGGTCCTAATCCTGGATGATAACCTTTTAATGTGATAACTGTCTGTCTGTCTCTCAACTCAACAGTAGGTGTAAAATGTATTCTATATTTAAAAATGAAATAAATGTTTTTCATAGATGGTATGAGCTCCTTAATATAATGGAAGGCTTCTCAGGACAGAAGATGGGCTTTTCAGGGTCCTATAAAGCAAAGCATCTTCATAAACTGCTCTAGAGGAAATTGTCCTGGGGAATCAAGTCTGTGAGCCAGTTTCCTCCTTCTATATTATCCCTGAGCTGAGCACATCAATGCTGTGTCTTATATTGCATTAGAAGCCTTCCAACAACAGCCAAAGGACTAAACACCTGTAATGCTGCAGTCTCCCCTCTTATCTCTGAACATTTCTTTGGAAAACTATAACTGTCTTTGCAAAGTAATATTTCCATCATTCTCAGGCTTTCATTTATATATAATGCGCAATTAGTAAGATCATTTGGACTAATGCACTTAATCCACTAATCCAAGTGATGCTTCTTTGAGCATGTTCAGGGTTTGACAAGATATTTGTTCATTGCAAAGGATTATTCCTTACATCCTGTGCTCGCTTGTAGACTGAGCTTCAGAGACACTGTGGCAGGTGGGGTCCATAGGTTAAGCCTACCTGAATGTTAACAGTATCTGGTGAGAATTCCAAATTCAAAGGTGCTTACCTCTGGGTGTCACTGACAGCGGAAGCCCTTTCATTAGTCACAGCTAGATTTACCACCACGTTCTGCAAAGCACTAGAGAAAGAGTGTCTGGGCCAGGGAGTCAAGGGGCATGAAGGCCACTCCAAGTCTACTGACTCAATATTTAACTGGGGACAAGTGGCTTAACTGTACTCAGATTCCTCAACCCTAAAATCAAAGGAAAATAATAATTAACATGTTTTAGTGCCTTTAGTGCATTCCACCTGATAGGTTAGTCTTTTCCTGACCTAAAGAAGTGAAGTGACTTGTTCAGGGTGAAGAGTTTCTTAATACCCAGGTAGGGAGGTGCTCTCATATTCCTGCCTTGCAGCACAGTGCTCTGCTTACTGTACTGTCACCATGGCTATGCTGCCAGCCTGGTTGGAGGAAAAGTTATGAAACCATTTAAGTTTGCTTTTGCTGAGTATTCGACTCAGCATTTTATAAAGTTATAGGCCAATGTTTCTTTTTAAGGCAAATGTTATAAATACATAAATAAGCTGCTTCAGGCTTGCAAGTAAGCTTTGTAAACTTGAATTTCATCCTTGTTTAGAAGCTGACTCAGGCTGGAGTTTGTTCAAACTCCTGTTTTAGCTCAAAAGAAAAATGGCTCCCAAACATTAGCCTCTCAACACTTGTGCTTCAAATTAGCCAGTAGGAACTGAGATTTCAATGGACTATTCATGTCTGAAGCAGAGAACAGTACCCTAAATATACTGGCATTCACATTAAGTTCTCAAAGACTATTTGTCCATTGGTTTGTCAGTCTCTTTGTAAATCCAAATTGTCTAAGAGAGATTTAAGTATCTAGCCATATTTCCACCAGTAGAAGTATGAATCTAACTTTAAAACCAAGAACACTTTTCTTTACTGATATAGAATCTATCAGACATTATTTTCTATGCCTCATTTGTCCACACTGACAATTTGTTAGGAAAGTTGACTCCTCCTCTTGGTAATCTCCACAAGTGTGTCAGGCAACTCCTTGGCCACTTTTGTGTCTATGCTGCTGCCTTGCCCCTTACCTTGATGTTGTATAGAACCCAATCAGCAGAACTCTTAACATGCTTAGTCTTTCAGTCCTTGAACCAATGTTTAGTCATCTCTTGAATCAATTTTGGGCTCATAGGCACTTAGCCATTTATCCTGATCCTTTGCCTACAAGCTTTAAGTGTTCTATTTTTTCTCTGCAGTAGATATGATTAGTTGCATCCACTCCCCACTTCTTCCTCCATAACAGAATGCTAATTTTCTCCAGGTATTCAGCCCTATGTCACACAGCCAAGCATCTCCCTAGGAGATATCACCTTGCCTCATCCTTGCCATTCCTGTTCAAAGAATGGATCTGATGGAGAAAATTTAAAGTCTTCAATTTCTGTGACTGATGTAGAAATAGATACAGACACAAAGCACAAAAGAAGTATGAACTACAAAAAAAACAACTACATTATAGGCCAAAGGGTAGCTCAAAAATCAAGAATTAAACACCTGATTGACTACTAACAATATGCATAATACTCAATATTAGCATAATATCTCTCTGGAGAGGCATTTGTTACTGACTTGAAAGGTCCTAATAACGGTCCTCTACATACTTTCCTTAGCCTGTCAGTGAGTGAGCTTTCATGGGTATATTAGTCCTTTTTCACACTGCTATAAAGAACTACCTGAGACTGGCTAATTTATTTAAAAAAATAAAAAGAGGTTGAATTGACTCACAGTTCTGCAGGCTTAACAGGAAGCATGGCTGGGAGGCCTCAGGAAACTTACAATGATGGCAGAAGATGAAGGGGAAGCAAGCACTTTCTTCACATGGTGGCAGGAGAGAAAGAGAATAAAAGGGGAAGTGCCACACACTTTTAAACCATCAGATCTCATGAGAACGAGAACAGCAGGAAGAAAATCTGCCCCCATGATCCAATCACCTCCCACCAGGCCCCTTCTCCAATTCAACATGAGATTTGGGTGGGGACAGAAATCCAAACCATGTGGACAGGGAATTCAAAGGATTTTTATCCTCCAATACGTTAATTTACCCTAAATAGGTTTATATATATTGTCTGTGTAGTCAAAAGGGTGAAAAGCTGAACTATGTAATCATATGTAGTATGAGATAAGCAGAAGAAACTGCCTTAGAAATTCTGGTATAAACTTGAATGATTAAATCAGAATATTTCAAGATTGCTGTACTTTGAAATTGAATGTTTTAAGAATACTGAGTCCATTAAACTGAGAAAATTGTAAAAGTAATATAAAATAGAGAGAGAGAGAGAGAAACTATAGGAAGAAGCCACTCCAAATAGGAATAGTGAGATTAGACGGCAAAATTATAAAAGTAGAGCAACAATATCTTTGTTTATTTTGTTTTGTTGCATGTTTGGGGGAATAATATTGAAATGTTAAATATTTACAAAACATAAAATAAAATGTCATTTAGTAATATGAATGTCTGTCCCTACCTACCCAAACCCATACAGCATATCCTTTATTCCTTTAGTCCTCCACCCCTTCAGATAGTTAGGCTTTGCTATAGAACTTTTTAACTTCAGAGAAGGGATGTGACAACACAAGGCAGAGTGCTCTTACTGCCTGTTTCTGGCTCTCAGTAAATAGAAAGGACTCATAGCATGGATAAAGTATTTTGGAAAAGACATCATGAGTCAGAGCAAATATTCCTCATCCCTTATGTTCCACCACACCCTTGGCCTCAGACTAACAAAAAACAAAATTTTCATGTTGGAAGAAGAAAGGAACATCAGAGATAAGCCATGAGAGTTCGGTGGGCAAAAAACATGACTCTAAAATCCTTTGACACTCCTCCCATTGAAAAAAAGGGGTCTGCATCCCCTCAACCTAAATCTGTATATGATTTTGACTTCCTCAACCAATGGCAGAAGTAATTTTGTGTGGCTTCTAAGGCTATGTCATAAAAAATGATGCAGCTTCCACCTTATTTTCTAGAACACCAGCTCTTAGTGCCAGGAACTGCCAGGTAAGAATTCTGACTACACTGAGGCCACCATGCTCTGAGGAAGTCAAGCCAGATGGAAAGATCACAGCAGGAGAACTGGTCAGCAGTCATACTCTTGAACTCATCCCAACCCAGACTCCAGACATGTGAATGGACAAGTCTTCAGATGATTCCAGCACAAAGCCATTGAGTCACCTCCAGCCATTGAGTGTCCCTAGCCAAGACACCAGTCACCATCAAGCAGAGCCAGTATGCCTGTTATGCCTGTCCAAATTCTTGACCCACTAAATTCTATGAAATTAATAAATGGTTGTTTAAGTTACTAAATTTTAAACTTAATTTGTTATGTAGTAATAGGAATTGTTCCTGTCTGTGAGCAAGTCCTCATGGACAATAAACTCAGATCTTTCTGTGGAATCTGGGAGAAAAAGAGACTGGTATCCTTCCCCATGGTACAGCCCCAGAAAGATAAAAGTCTCAGAATAAAACATTGTACATGCATAGCTCATTTTATTGGGCTTTGTTTATTGCATCTCGCAAACATTATGCTTTTTACAAACTGAAGGTTTGTGGCAACGCTGTGTCTATTTAACAAGTCTACCAGCACTATTTTTCCAACAGTATGTGCTCGCTTTGTGTCTCTGTCTCACATTTTGGTAATTCTCACAATATTTTAAACTTGTTGATTACGATTATATCTGTTATGATGATCTGTGATCAGTGACCTTTGATGGTACAATAGTAAATATTTGGGGGCACCACAAACCGTACCTATATAAGATGGTCAACTTAATCGATAAATGTTGTGTGTATTCTGACTGCTCCACCAACTAGCTGTTTCTAGTATCTCTCCCTCTCAGAGATTGTTCCCAGAGATACAATTATATTGAAATTAAGCTAATTAATAACCTTACAGTGGCTTCTAATTGTTCAAGTGAAAGGAAGAGTCACACGTCTCTCACTTTAAATCAAAAATAGAAATGATTCAGCTTAGTGAGGAAGGCATGTCAAAAGCTAAGACAAGGAAAGCTAGGCTTCTTGTGTGAAACAGCTGAGTTGTGAGCAAAAAGGAAAAGTTCTTGAAGGAAATTAAAAGTGCTACTGCAGTGAACACATAAATGGTAAGATAGGAAAATAGCCTTCTTGCCGATATGGAGAACATTTTTGATGATCTGAATAGATCAAAGCAACCACAACATGCCCTTGAGCCAAAGCCTAATCCAGAGCAAGGCTCTAACTCTCTTCAATTCTTTGAAGGCAGAGAGAGGTGAGAAAGCTGCAGAAGAAATGTTTAAAGGTGGCAGAGGTTGATTCATAAGGCTTAAAAAAGCAGCTCTATCCATAACAGAAACGTGCAAGGTAAGCAGCAAGTGCTGATATAGAAACTACAACAAGTTATCCAGAAAATCTGGCCAAGATAATTGATGAAGGTGGATACACTAAACAAGAGATTTTTAATGTAGACAAACAAAACTGACTTCTTTTTTAAAAAATTTGACTTTAAGTTCCGGGATACACGTGCAGAACCTGCAGGTTTGTTACATAGGTATACATGTGCCATGGTGGTTTGCTGCACCCATCAACCCATCACCTAGGTTTTAAGCCCTGCATGCATTAGGAATTTGTCCTAATGCTATCCCTCTCCCTGCCCCCAACCCTGACAGGCCCTGGTGTGTGATGCTCCCCTCCCTGTGTCCATGTGTTCTCATTATTCAACTTCCACTTATGAGTGAGAACATGCAGTGTTTGGTTTTCTGTTCTTGTGTTACTTTGCTGAGAATAACAGTTTCCAGCTTCATTCATGTCCCTGCAAAGGACATGAACTCATTCTTTTTTATGGCTGCATAGTATTCCATGGTGTATATGTGCCACATTTTCTTCATCCAGTCTATCACTTATGGGCATTTGAGTTGGTTCCAGGTCTTTGCTATTGTAAATAGTGCTGCAATAAACATATGTGTGCATGTGTCTTTATAGTAGAATGATTTGTAATCCTTTGGGTATATACCCAGTAATGGGATTGCCAGGTCAAATGGTATTGCTGGTTCTAGATCCTTGAGGAATCACCACACTGTCTTTCACAATGGTTTAACTAATTTACACCCCCACCAACAATGTAAAAGTGTTCGTATTTCTCCACATTCTCTCTAGCATCTGTTGCTTCTTGGCTTTTTAATGATCGCCATTCTAACTGGCATGAGATGGCATTTCATTGTAGTTTTGATTTGCATTTCTCTAATGACCAGTGATGATGAGCTTTTTGTCGTATGTTTGTTGGCCACATAAATGTCTTCTTTTAAGAAGGGTCTGTTCATATACTTTGCCCACTTTTTGATGGGGTTGTTTGTTTTTTTCTAAATTTGTTTAAGTTCCTTATAGATTTTGGAAATTAGACCTTTGTTAAATGGATAGATTGCAAACATTTTCTCCCATTCTGTGGGTTGCCTGTTCACTCTGATGATAGGTTGTTTTTTGTTTTGTTTTGTTTTGCTTTTGCTGTGCAGAAACTCTTTAGTTAAATTAGGTCCCATTTGCTTTTGTTGCCATTGCTTTTGGTATTTTAATTATGAAGTCTTTGCCCATGCCTATGTCCTGAATGGTATGCCTAGGTTTTCTTCTAGGGTTTTTGTGGTTTTAGGTCTTACATTTAAGTCTTTAATCCATCTTGAGTTGAGTTTTGTATAAGGTGTAAGGAAGAGGTCCAGTTTCAGTGACAAAAGTGCCTTCTATTGGAAGATATCATCTAGGACTATCACAGCTAGCGAGAAGTCAAAGCCTAGCTTCAAAACTTCAAAGGACAGGCTATCTTATCAGGAGCTAATGCAGCTGGTGACTTCAAGTTGAAGCCAGTGTTCACTGACCATGCTGAAAATCCTAGGATCATTAGGAATTATGCTAAATCTACTCTGCCTATTCTTTAGAAATAGAGCAACAAAGCCTGAATGACAGCACATCTGTTTACAGCACAGTTTACTAAATATTTTAGCTCACTGTTGAGACTTATTTCTCATTAAAAAGATTGTTTCAAAAATTACTGCTCATTGACAATTGACCTGGTCACCCAAGAGCTCTGATAGACATGTGCAAGGAGATTCATGTTGTTTTCATGCCTGATAACACAATATCCATTTTGCAGCCCATGCATCAAGGAGACATTTCAACTTCAAGTCTTATTATTTAAGAAATATATTTTGTGAAGTTATAGCTGCAATATATAGTGATTCTTCTGAGGGATATGGGAAAAGTCAGTTGAAAACCTCCTGGAAAGAATTCTCCATTCTAGATGTCATTAAATACATTTGGGATTCAAGGGAGGAGTTCAAAGTATTAATAGGAGCTTGGAAAAAGTTGACTCCAACCCTCACAGATGACTTTGAGGGGTTCAAGACTTCAGTGGAGAAAGTCACTCCCAATGTGGTAGAAATAGCAAGAGAACTAAAATTAGAAGTGGAACACAAAGGTGTGACTGAATTGCTGCAATCTTACGATAAAACCTGAACAGATGAGAAGTTGGTTCTTATCAATGAGCAAAGAAAATGGTCTCTCGAGGTGGAATTTATGTCTGATGAAGATGCTGTGAACCCTGTTGAAATGACAACAATGGATTTCGAATATTACATAGTTGATAAAGCACCAGTAGAGTTTGAAATGATTGACATTAATTTTGAAAGAAGTTCTAATGTAGGTAAAATGCTATTAGATGTTATCACATGCCACAGGGAAATATTTCATAAAAGGAAGAGTTGACCAATGCAACAAACTTCATTGTCTTATGACCCTCCACCAGCTGAAAGATTATGATTTACTGAAGGCTCAGAGGATTGTTAGCCTATTTTAGCAATGAAGTGTTTAATTAATGTATGTGCATTTATTTAGACACAGTGCTATTGCCCATTTAATAGACCACATTACAGTGTAAACATAACTTTTATATACACTGGTGTATTACTCTATTCTCACATTGCTATAAAGTACTACCTGAGACTGAGTAATTTATAAATAAAAGAGGTTTAATTGACTCACAGATTCACAAGCTGTACAGGAAGTATGGCTTCATAGGCCTCAGGAAATTTCCAATCATGGCAGAAGGTAAAGGGGAAGCAGGCACATCTTCACGTGACAGAAGAGAGAGAACATGGAGGGTGCTATACACTTATAAATAACCAGATCTCATTAAAAACTCACTCACTGTCAAGAGAACAGCAAGTGGGAAATCCAATCCCATTACCCAATCACCTCCCACCAGACCCCTCCTCCAACAATGGGGATCAGAATTCGACATGAGATTTGGGCAGAGACAAAATTCAAACCATATTATTTTGCCCCTTGCCCCTCCCAAATTTCATGTCCTTCTCACATTTCAATATACAATCATGTCTTCCCAACAGTCCCCCAAAGTCTTAACTCATTCCAGCATTAACTCAAATTCCACAGTCCAAAGTCTCATCAGAGACGAGGCAAGTCCCTTCCACCTATGAGCCTGTAAAATCAAAACCAGTTAGTTACTTCCAAGATACAATGGGGGTACTGGCATTGGCTAAATATTCCCGTTCTAAAAGGAAGGAATTGGTTAAAACAAATGGGGTACAGTTTCCATGCAAGTCCAAAACCCAGCAGGGCAGTTGTTAAATCTTAAAGGCTCCAGAATAATCTCCTTTGACTCCATGTCTCACATGTAGGCAACATTGATGCAAGGGGTGGGCTCCCACGGATTTTGGGCTGCTCTGCCTCTGTGACCCTTCCCTGTGGCTGCTTTCACAAGCTGGCATTGAGCGCCTGCAGCTTTTCTAGGCCCATGGTGCAAGCTGTTGGTGGGTCTACCATTCTGGGGTCGGCAGGATGGTGGCCTTCTTCTTACAGCTCCACTAGGCAGTGACCCAGTGAGGACTCTGGGGGCTCCAACCCCACATTTCCCCTCTGCACTGCCCTAAAAGAGGTTCTCCATGAGGGCTCTGCTTCTGCAGCAGACTTCTGCCTGGACATCCAGGCATTTTCATACATCTTCTAAAATCTAGGCAGAGGCTCCCAAGCCTCAACTCTTGCCTTCTGCACACCCACAGGCTTAAGATCATGGAAAGTCACCATGGCCTATGGCTTGCAGCCTCTGGAGCTGAAGCATGAGACATATCTGGGCCCCTTATAGTCACAGCTGGAGCTGGAGCAGCTGGGATGCAGGGATCAGTGTCCTGAGGTTGTGCAGGGCAGCAGAGCCCTGCCTGCCCAGGAAACCATTCTTCCCTCCTAGGACCCTGGCCCTCTGATGGAAGAGGCTGATGCAAAGATCTCTAAATGTCTTTGAGGCATTTTACCCATCCTTGGCTATCAACATTCGCCTCCTCTTTACTTATGCAAATTTCTTCAATCAGCTTCAATTCCTCATCAGAAAATGGGTTCTTCTTTTCTATCACATGGCCAGGCTGCAAATTTTCCAAACTTTTATACTGTGCTTCCCTTTTAAATATAAGTTTCAGTTTCAGATTATCACTTTGCTCATGCATAACATAAGTGATCTTGGATCCAATTCCCAAAAAGTGCTTCATTTCCATCTGAGACTTCCATAGCCAGGATGTCATTGCCTGTATCACTATCAGCATTTTGGTCACAAGAATTTAACAAGTCTCTAGGAAGTTCCAAACTTTCCCTCATCTTCCTGTCTTCCTCTGAGCCCTCCAAACTGTTCCAACCTGTGCTCATTACCCAGTTCTAAAGTTGCTTCCATATTTTCAGGCATCTTTATAGAAAAGCCTCACCCAAGTACCAACTTTCTGTATTAGTCTGTACTTACATTGCTGTAAAGAACTACCTGAGGTGGGGTAATTTATAAAGGAAAGTTTAATTGACTCTCAGTTCTGTAGGCTGTATAGGAAGCATGGCTGGAGAGCCCTCAGAAAACTTTCAGTCATGGTGAAAGGAAGGGGAAGCAGGTACCTCTTCACTTGCTAGAGCAGGAGAGAGAGAACAGAAGGTGCTACACACTTTTAAACAACCAGATCTCGTGAGAACTCATTCACTGTCACAAGAACAGAAAGGGGAAAATCCACTCCCAAAATTCAATCACTTCCCAACAGGCCCCTCCTCCAACATTGGGGATCACAATTCCACAGGAGATTTGGGAGGGGACACAAATCCAAACTATATCTACTGGGAAACCAAAAACTTCACATGACCCACTTTATTGTGATATTCACATTATTGTGGTGGTCTGGAATGGAACCTACAGTATCTCTGAGGTATGCCTGCAGTATGTTCAGGCACCCAGAGTTAGCAATCAGCTCACAAAGTTGTCCTGTTCTCTGTGGCCTTGGTTCCCCAGGGCAATCCCTACATACCCTGAGAAGCATGAAGGTACTAGAGAGGACTAGGGTTTTCAGAGCCTGTGGATGTGCACCAGAGGGGGCCCCAGATTCTTTTGTGCCAGCTCAGCTCTGCAAATCCTATACATAACTGTGAAGTGAAGAGATAGCCCTACAAACGATGGATTCATTTTCTGTCACCCTGTGAAATGAAAGCATAAGACGTAAATATTATTGAACCATAGTAAAATTAAGAAAACAACCTTTCTTGTACAACCAAGTGTATGTGCTGAGATTCATTCTCACTCCTTATGCCAGCAAGTATTACTGTATTTTTTTTACCAAAAGTCTAATTCGGGTTAATCTTCCAGTGTTACCAGTTGTCTGATCACCAGTATTATTAGTTCCTTAATAAAGTATCTTTAATCCTCCACCACTGTCAGCTTAACAAATACTGAACTCCTTGGCATAGACTTTTATCACCACCTGGTCCTACCTACATATGCAGCCCATCTCATAACACCCTCTAGTAAAACTCCCCACACCATGAAACTTCCCCTCACTCCCACTCATGCGATATACTTTCTGACTTCGAGGACTTTTCTGGGCTATTTCCCTTCCTGGAATGTCCTTCTTCCTTTCCCAAAACTGCATTGTGTGATCCTAGAGTGTCTAACAAACTCCTACTCATCCATCAAGAACCAGCACCAAAATTATCTCATTTGTAAAAGTTTTACTATTATGCCCAGGCAAAGCAGAGTTAGTTTAGCTATTCCTTTGTTCGTGATTCCATAGCATATTTTTTATATTTCAGTTTTAACCCTTCTCATAAAGCATTGTAATTATTTATTTATATGTCTCTCCCACTTAAAATTCTGGGCTCCATAAGGGCAATGCATTCATCAAGGTTGGTATGATGATTGTTAAAATACTGGCTCCCAATGAATCATGCCTTTCTGTAATCCTCTCCCACACTGACTTAAAGTTTTGCTATAGGATTTGGTTTGGGACAAATTATTGCCAATAGAACACTGACAAAAACAAGAAATGGGGAAAGGATTCCCTATTTAATAAATGGTGCTGGGAAAACTGGCTAGCCATATGTAGAAAGCTGAAACTGGATCCCTTCCTTACACCTTATGCAAAAATTAATTCAAGATGGATCAAAGACTTAAATGTTAGACCTAAAACCATAAAAACCCTAGAAGAAAACCTAGGCAATACCATTCAGGACATAGGCATGGACAAGGACTTCATGTCTAAAACACCAAAAGCAATAGCAACAAAAGACAAAATTGACAAATGGGATCTAATTAAACTAAAGAGCTTCTGCATAGCAAAAGAAACTACCACCAGAGTGAACAGGCAACCTACAGAATGAGAGAAAATTTTTGCAATCTACTCATCTGACAAAGGCTAATATCCAGAATCTACAAAGAACTCAAACAAATTTACAAGAAAAAAAACAAACAACCCCATCAAAAAGTGGGCGAAGGATATGAACAGACACTTCTCAAAAGAAGACATTTATGCAGCCAACAGACAAATGAAAAAATGCTCGTCATCACTGGTCATCAGAGAAATGCAAATCAAAACCACAATGAGATACCATCTCACACCAGTTAGAATGGTGATCATTAAAAAGTCAGGAAACAACAGGTGCTGAAGAGGATGTGGATAAATAGGAATACTTTTACACTGTTGGTGGGACCGTAAACTAGTTCAACCATTGTGGAAGACAGTATGGCGATTCCTCAAGGATCTAGAACTAGAAATACCATTTGACCCAGCCATCCCATTACTGGGTATACACCCAAAGGATTATAAATCATGCTGCTATAAAGACACATGCACACATATGTTTATTGCGGCACTATTCACAATAGCAAAGACTTGGAACCAATCCAAATGTCCATCAGTGATAGACTGGATTAAGAAAATGTGGCAAATATACACCATGGAATACTATGCAGCCATAAACAAGGATGAGTTCATGTCCTTTGTAGGGACATGGATGAAGCTGGAAACCATCATTCTCAGCAAACTATCCCAAGGACAAAAACACAAACACTGCATGTTCTCACTCATAGGTGGGAATTGAAAAATAGAACACTTGGACACAGGAAGGGAAACATCACACACTGGGGCCTGTCGTGGGGTTGGCAGAGCAGGGAGGGATAGCATTAGGAGATATACCTAATGTAAATGACGAGTTAATGGGTACAGCACAGCAACATGGCACATGGATACATATGTAACAAACCTTCACGTTGTACACATGTACCCTAGAACTTAAAGTATAATAAAAAAAAATGCTTATGAATAGAAGCTTGCCTTTCTTCTTGAAAAAGTCTTGGCTAGCATGCTGGAGACACATGGCTCTGCAAATTCTTCATCCCGGACCAGCCAGCTTCCATATGACTTGCCAACCGACCATAAACCCATTAGTGAGCCTGGCCAGTGCCTAGAGGAGAAAAGATGACCCATTTCTGTGGAGCCCTGTCTAAATTGCTAACATACAGATTAGTTTTAGTATTATGTCACTACATTTAAGGTTATTCATCATAGAGCTAGACTGATACAGTTGACTAAATGCTTTAACAAGCATTTAGAGTATCTTAGTGGCTTAACACAATGACATTTATGTCTTGTTAAGTCACAGTCCAATGTAAGTTGATGGTGGTGGGAAGAATCATTCAGCAACCCAGGCTCATTACTTCTTGAGATTCCTGTCTCTTCTAAGTCCTTGGAGTCTTTTATCTTTTTTCTTTTTTTGAAATGGGTTCTCGATCTGTTGCCCAGGCTGGAGTGCAGTGGTACAATCTTGGCTCACTGCAACCTCTGCCTCCCAGGTTTAGGCGATTCTTCTGCCTCAGCCTCCCGAGTAGCTGAGACTACAGGCATGCATCACCACGCCAGTCTAATTTTTCTATCTTTAATAGAGACGGGGGTTCACCATATTGGATAGGCTGGTCTCAAACTCTAGACCTCGTGATTCGCCCGCCTCAGCCTCCCAAAGTGCTGGGATTACAGGCGTGAGCCACTGCGCTCATCTGGTCCCTGAAGTCTTATTCATTTCTGCAGCAGATGGGAAACAGAAAGAGAATCATACACAGGATATATTTGTAGGGTGGTTCTGAAGGATTCATGTAACATATCCACCTTCATTCTGCTAGCCAGAACATGATAAAGGAGACTGGAAAATGCCATCCATCTGTGTGCCCTGAAAAAGGAGAACATATTAGTAAGGACTAACAGTCACTGCCACAGGCAGAAATGTTTGATTGCACTGTGTATGTTCCCCAGTGCCTAGCAAAATGCCTGGTTTATAATAAACACTTAGTAGATGCTTATGGAATGAGTGGGCGAAATAGTGATGTTGTAGTGCCTATTTAAGATTAAGTGTAAGAATTAAGCATGAAGGACATTTATCTCATCCGAGCTCATCTCTTAAAATCTTTGAAGCATGGACTTTATGGTAGAGTGCTCACCAATTTAAAAACCAAGGCAACAAATGGATGTTGATGTTTTGTTGTATCTGAATTCCTAATACTGAGATGATGACATAATAGTTTTTTCTTACCCTGAAATTTGTAAGAATTTAAAAATTGAAATTTAAAAGAACAAATTGAAAGTATATTTAACATTGTCTTCAGTTCCTCAAATCTTCATGTATGTATGTGTATACATATATATACACATTATATTTTAAATATATATAACATTAGTGCACTATCCAACTAAGTTGCCACTAACTTCAGCACTATTATATGAAATATGAGTAACATAGTTAGAAATTCATACAGTATTACATACAATATAATTTGTACTGTAATGTATGATTTATAAGTATACTGTTAAAAAGCCAAAAAGCTCTTATTCTGTTATTAATCATTTAAATTTCAGAGCATTTTCATTCTCCTATCAGGTATAAAATTCTAGAATTTTTCAATTCCCTATTATAACATATACATTAGAGGTGTCCTTCATTTTTCTCTACTTACTCATCAGTCAAATAAATATACATCAAGCTTCCTTAATCAAACTTCCAAGAATAGTCCCTTCTTTATTTTATTTTACCTGAGAAATGGGAACGTGTGTAAACAAACTGTAAGGTATAGTCTCTGAACACCAAGCATCTAGGCAGAGAAGATGCAGTGGGGTCCAGGCAGCCTTTAACCCACTGAGCCACAGGGTTGGACATGAGGGGACAACCAGAAGCCTCCCTTTATGCACTAATATCATCTTCATTGTTTGCCAATTCTAGTTCATTAATATGTTTTCAGGTAAACAGTGTTTAATTTCTCCAAGCATTCTAATGTGTAATGCACACAAAAGAATTGAGTTAATTACTATCACCTTGACCTGAAAGAGTACCTTAGATTATCAAGCCTACTAGCAGGAGCTTTAGAGAAAGGGATAGCTTATAGGAATATTTTGGTGACAAAGAGAAGAGGTGAGATGTGTCACAGGAGTGTGCATTGCAAGTCATGGCCATGAAGGGTCACCAGAGAGCAGGAGGAAAACCCCGGACACCCGAAGGGTGGCACCAGGACCCCTATGATCCTGGCTATACCATTCTCCAGAGAAAATGAAACACTAAGAATCACAGGGGCAAGTACAAAGACCCTAGAGACCACAAGCGAATTGGGCAAGTGGAAGGCAGAATATGGAGACAGTGCTGTTGGTTGAGAACAAGGCATATGTGGAATAGAGACAAGAAGTAAAGGAAAGAGTGGGACACAGTATGAGTGGGGTTGGTTAGACTTATTCATTGACATACTTATTCTTTGGTTCAGATTGTAGACTTTTTTTTAGAGGCAGGGTTTTGCTCTGTCACCCAGGCTGAAGTTAAGTGGCATGATCATGGCTTCACTGCAGCCTCAAACTCCTGGACTCAAGCATCCTCTTGCATCAGCCTCCCGAGTAGTTGGGACTACAAGTGCGCACCACAACATCCCCCTAATTTTTTAATGTTTTTAGAGACTAGGACTTACTGTGTTGCCCAGTCTGGTCTCAACCTTTATCCTCCTGTCTCAGCCTCCCAAAGTGCTGGGATTACAGGCATGAGCCACAGCACCCAGCAAATCCTAGACATTTCTCCCCCTAACGTTGCCCTTAAACATTTCCAGGGTATACTTTCTGAGCTTAAATTTAGATCATACCTATAATATTAACTTGTCAATTCAGTGAAGGGAAAGTAACCCAGTTAAATCAAGGAAAAGATTTTTCTACAGCATGTATCTGTGGCTTGTACAAAGTTTTTACTTTTGACTGGCTATTTTGATGTTGCTAGAAATAGTGAGGATCCACTTCTAGAAATACTGGGTATTAGAAACTGTTTTGATGACAGTGGTATCACTCTGAAGTTAGAGATATAGCCCATCCCTGGTTTCCTCACTATTCAATTCACTTGCAAAAGGACTCTGCAGAACAGATTAACAGTACATTGTTCTGTAATTCTCTGGTTACTCTAACAGGGTCGGGGTAAATTTGTAGAGAAATGCAAACCAGCTTGAGGCAGCACTGCCCAATTTGATCAAAACTAAATGCAACCATCGTGGGTTCAAGTTTGGTGGTCCAAAACATTGGAATGTTTCAAAGACATCTAAATGCAATGCCAGTGTTGTTTTATTGGGTTTGGAGTTTGCTATCCCTTTATGTTAAACAGGAGTTCAGAAAAATTGCACAAAAGACTCACTGTCTGTGTCTATGAATGCCTTCATACTCAGTAGTCAATGTTACTGATAAGTGAAAACATCAAATATACATGAACAAAGTCTTTACTCACCTATCTCCTAAGAGGAAGCAGAGGATGAAGCACACTTGATCTTTATTTAGCATCCTACCTAACAATAGCAATTCTCTCTTACGAAGTAGATTCTGAGCCTCATATTCACCTGTATTCTCCTGCAGCGTCCCATGTAGTACCTGTGTCAAGTCCTTCTTGTATCAAACCTCTCTTTGAGGCTAGACCGGAAGTTGCATTTAACACTATGCAGATCTTCCTAAGGAAGATACAGGAATTATACACTCTCTTTGAACCCTGGAGAGAGATATTACACTATAATACAGGAGGAGGAGAAATTTAGTTCAGAATCCAGATCTGCAAATTATACATTTGTGATTCACCAAAACATATTCTTCTAATGAACTATTTTTAAATGTTTTGTTTGTTTAGCCCATATAGCAAAATACAGTCTTGTCAGTCAAGACAGACTTCAAACTGCTTCAGCCCGTTAGAAACGTTTCATTAATAACATGTGTTTACCATTGAGAGAAGTAGGCTTCGTGTGCTAAGATTTTGTTTGTCAGTCATTCATTGGAACCCCACTGTTAATAGCATACAATGGTTTGTGGTTATGCCACAATTTAACCCAGGTTTAAAAATACAAACTAGAGCCCTGGTGGTCTAGAAGGAACAGGGAGTAAGTGAAAGATTGGCTCAACCTGCTTTGTGGGCTAGTGGCTTGGAATGCTTTACAAACTAATCAAATTTATTGACTATGATCCTGAAAAAAAAAATCACATGCTGGGGTGTGCATCCTGGTTTGACTGCAGTTTGGTGAGGTTCTGAATGTCTGAAGGGGGAAACAAGGCAACTATTTGGCATTCCTTTCCCCGAAGACAAATTAGAAACAGATATCACAGAATATGAGATTTTTCTTCAGCAGCCTAATAAGAAAAAGAGATTTTCCTCTATAGTTGTAATTCTATTGTATGTTAAGTACAGGTAAACAGAATTAGTATTGCACTAGGCTGAATAGGTAATCATAATTCTATTAATTCAGTAGTTTGGGCATCTAGGGTTCTAAATACAGCAGACTGAAAAAAAGGTTTTCATGTAATATCAGTTTACCTTAATAGGACTGTCTGAAGAGGACTTGGGATTATACATGCTAGCTATAGTTCATGTATAGCATACATACAACCTGAGGAGGAAAATTTATATTTTACACAGGTCTGTGTGTAATGTTCATTTAAGATACAATAAAACATAGTATCTACAATAATCGGTAGAATGTGCCTTTGTGTTTAATAAGCACCTCAGTTGTGCAGAAGCAAAATGAAGCACAAATAGTGGCTATATAGTTTGTTTATGAAATTTCATAGTCATAGAAATAACACCAGGATCCTGAACATTTGTGAAATTGTATATCACATGTGCCTAAAACCAATTTTCCAGTTGCTTACAATTTATACTTTTAAAATATTTGTAGTTCAAAATAAAATAGATCACATTTAGAGAAAATTTAACCCATAAAAAATTATGTTAGGTAGTCAATATCTCTTTACACATTCCTGGAGGCAGTTTTAGTAATTTAAAACATTTTAATGGTTTAATTTTGTTTTCCTTTCTTTACATCACTTTTTATTTAAGAACATATCTAGAGAAAAAAACTTTACTATTGAAAGAGCCATTTTCAAAGTTCCAAGTGCTTAGAAAGTGAAGAGACAACATCTGTTAAACTCATATATTACATTTTCAAAAGCTAAAGTTGGCATTCACTTAGTCCACAAGTATACACTGTGCATATACTCTACGTGCAGCAATATGTCAGGGACAACGAAGGCCATAAAGATGAATAAAAACAGACCTACCTTCGAGGAGCTAGTATACAAACAATTAATGGTTCTTAAATTCTTCAGTGTCTGACAGTAACATTTCGATCTCTCAGTTTTACATGGTTCTTAATTTAGAATTTCTTAATGAAAAATCATGATTTTGCATGATTCTTAGAAATATTTCCTATGATACTTTTGTTTTAGTAGGACTTTGCGTATAACCAAGTTTTTCTATAATTAACTATGATGAAAACATAAAAAGGGCACAAATGTATTTTGGGTAATTGGACCTTTCTCCAGGAAACAGTGGAGACAACACAGCTAGATGATGAACCTGGGTGGAGGCTGCTGGAGGTGCTAAGCAGCAAAAGGACCCTTGACATCCAGGCTGAAGGAAAAGCTTCCAGAAACTGTGTCCTCTGCTTAAACTCTGACCAGACCACAAATACAGTCTGCTTTAATCTTTACTTCTAGCTGGTCTACCATAGAACAGCACTTTGAGGTTGTGAAATGTTTAATAATATGACAGAAATTTATTTTGTCTTATGAGGAAAATAATCATTTCACCAAATCACTTTAGAGCCAAGATTTTTTAAAATATGCCTTATTTACAAGATTTCACATAGTAAATTCAATTTGCTGAGGAATCTCCATTCATTCATGTTATTACACAGAGAGCTGTAATTTACTTTGTTTGCTTATTTGCTTTTTCCAACATAAATCTTACACTGGATTTTTAATTCTAGCATTAAATATTAGATATTAAAATAATACTATCTCATTCCCTGATTTTCTTTAAATAAAAATATCACTGATTATAGACTCTTACAACTCACGGCCTGAGAAAATTCTTAAAATAATACCTTTCACTGCCATCCTCACTGTGCTGTTAAAAACTGAACATCGATTTTCTGATTTATTATTTTCAGAACACTGATGGTGTCAATTTTTCATGGATATTATACAGTACTCTTATTGTTCTAACCATTTTGGTACTATTTTCTCATTGTTTCAATCAACAGATGGTAATTTCTGTGACACTCTAAGGGTAACTATTGTTTATCCAACACTACAATTACAAAGGGAAAGTTGAAAAAATATATTAAGGCTTCTAGGAGTTTGATTCAAACAGCTCAATAGTGCTGGGAATCCCAATCTTTCTGTTCATGGAACTGGATCACCTTTTAAAGCTTAATCTAACATTGTTCTTACCTTATAGCTTTGCCTAATTAAACTAAAAACATCCATTCATCGAAAGACATTAAAAGAATAAAAGGGCAAACTACAAAGTGGGAAATTATATATATATGTCACATATAGAGTACCAAAAACACTCTTATCTAGCACATATAAAGAACTCCTGCAAATCAATAGCAAAAATGCAGGCAACTCAATAGAGGAATAGGTAAAATACTTGAACAGGTACTTCATAAAGAAAGACATTCAAATGGCCAGTAAACATATTTCCATATTCTTAAGTTCATTAGCCATCAAGGAAATGCAAATTAAACCACAGTGAAATACCACTAAACAACCTCTAGTCTGGCTAAAACAATAAAAACAAAAAATTCCAAGTGCTGGCAAAGATACAAGGCAACTCAAATCTTTATGCACAACTGGTAGTGATGTGGATTGATACAACCATGTTGGAAAACTGGCAGTATCAACGAATCTTTCTTTAGGTATACATACATATATATTCAACAAAAATACATATTTGAGTTTACCAAAAGACTTAACTGGAATGTTTATAGCAGCACTTTTGTAATAGCTCCAAACAAAACTGGAAACTATCAAGATGTCTACCAACAGTAGAGTGTATAAATAAACCGTGCCATATTTACTCAATAGATTTTATAATACATCTGTGAGAATGAACAGTCTACAAGCATATGCAACAATAGGATAAATCTTGCAAACAAAGTATTCAACAAAAAATGTCAGGCACAAAAGAATACCTAATGTATTCAGGTAAATTACACAAAGAGTAATTTGCTTAATTAATTTATAAAATTGAGCTATACTGTTAGAAATCAAAATAATGACTAATCTTTAGAAAGGAGCATAGGAGGGTTTCTAGGGTGTTGGTTATGTTTGTTTGCTTGTTTGTTTTGTCTGTTTGTTTTATATGGTTGTCAGTTTCAGAGATCTGTTCAGTTTGTGAAAAATTCATTGAGGTGTGCATAAGATAAATATACATTTCAATATGTATTTTTATATCCATTAGTTTTTATAATAACTTTGTCTCTTCATATTGCTTAGGAAAATAGTTGTGATATATCTTGTATGTATCAAAGTAATAATCATGAAAAACTAGCTTGATCACTAACAAAATGAAACATATAGATGTCTAGTTCATTTCTTCTTCAGCCAGCTTGCTTCCTCCCTTTCTTGCTTTTATTTATTTACTTAGTGAAAGGGAGCCATTAAACATGCTTTGTCTAATTTTTGGAAACAACATTGTACCAACTCTCCTAGGGAGATAGTGTAGTTAGCTAGACCTTCATATACTGGCTGCTGTTTAAAACCAAGGCAGAAGTGAAAGTAGATCCTTATGGTGAAGGATATGACAAAGGAGAAGCAGGGCTGAAATATAAATATTTTCTACCTGTTTCTACTCCTTGACCAGGAGATAAGACTCACACCCTTATTCCATAAAAAATCTTTAGCACCTTAACACAGGGAATCTACCAAATTAATGCTTTCTTACTCAATGGACCTACTTAATCTACTCTGCACAAAGATAAATAGTAATGCACTCAAAGGCAAGGCATAAAAAATAAATATACTTTTTTTCAAGTTTTATAACAAAAGCAATTTGCAGAACATCTACTACTCTATCATTATTTAACCTGACAATGGGTTTCATGAAAACCCAAATAGCTAAGTCCAATGTCACAATCACGTTTCAGGGAAAGACATTCATATGTTCTTAATCCCTGGAGGCACTGACAGAATGTCGTGGTGATGAGTGTTGGTTTGGTGTGATTAGAGATTTCATACTGCCTTTAAATGTCTTTATCCACAAATTCCTCTCACTTGGCTCTTTTGAGTGGTTAAGTAGAGACCTGTTTCTACATCCAAAAGTCAAAATAATAGTATTGATTTTTCAAAAAAAGATCTTACTCTTTTAAGAATAAACCTAGAAATTAAAAATTAGGAAAATAAAAAGTATCTTTGACATTTCTTTTAGTCCAAAATGGCTACAAACATCCTCTTCTTCTAAAATGTTACTCAGCTATTGCATAAATGTAGGTGACACTAACGCTAAGACAAACCCCAAAATTGCAGTGTCTTGACATAATAAGAGATTATTTTTCACTTATTTGAAATGTTGGTGTTCCAGCTAGGGGTGGTGACTGATTTTCTTCCACGTGGTGATTCAGAGACCTAGGATCCTTCCATTAGATCCACCACCACAGGACCTGATCTCCATTATCCACAATAAGCTATGGGAAAGGGAAATAGTGTAAAAGACATATCTTCTGCTTAAAAGCCATCCCTGAAATGAACCATACCTTCTGCTCGTAGTCCATCATAGAGAACTAAACATATGGCTGCCTCAAGATGCAAAGAGAAGGGCTTGGGAAATGTGGTTTAAGGGGGCATGTGGCCATCTGTGCCATAACTGTCTTCACCCAAACATCAATAGTGAATTTTAACATCAGACAAGATGATATGGAAACTAAGCCCTGATATTCCAGCTAAATATGGAAGGGGAAGTACCTCAAGGAAAGGTAGAGGTTAGAATAAGAAATGTGTGGCTGATTATGATTGTTCTCCTCTACTTAAGATCAGGTGGAATATTCATAGCAACATATTCATTAATATGAACCCAACAAGAATTCATAGAACATCTATTAAATGCCAGGCATGGACCTTGGCCCTATGGATAGAACACCAAACAAAATATACAAACTCCCTGTCCTTATGAAGCATACATATTAAAGCAGGAATCAAAAAATTAGCAAATACACAAATAGATATATAGTGTCATGTAGGAATACAGGCTATGATGAAAAGTAAAAGTAAGAGGATTGTGAATGACAGAAGTCATATTTTTTCAATGGGGAGGTCAGGCAGGACCACTCCAGGGAGGTGAGGGAGTAACTGGGTAGGATACCTAGGTGAAAAGCAAGGCCCTCAAGTGAAAGAAAGTTTGACCTTTCCAAGGAGCAGCAGAGTCACTGATTCCATTTTAATAGTGTTGCATGGGCCAATTCATGCAGGGCTCTAAGGAAAGAAGCATGTGAAGTGAAAGAAGGATGGATTTTAGTGCTAAAAGACATGATTCAGAAACAGAGTCTGCCACTTACCTCTGGAATTACTTTTTAGCAAATCATTTGACCTCTGATGTTTTCATTAGCAAAATGAGTATACCTACCTCACTGAATTGTGACGAGGTTTATATGAGATAACACACATAAGTCATTACTACTGCATAGCACACAGCAGACATTCATTAAATATTAATCATTCATCCTTTTACACATAGTCCTGAGGTAGTGAGTTTAAGAAAAATCTCGTTTGCCTCTTTTCATTCTTTCTCAAGATGGGAAACTTTTATGCCTTATCCATCATGAATTTATGAAATTCTTTTCCTATCTCAGAGAGCTGGTCTTGCTTCACAATGATGAAGATGATGACGAGGAGAGAGTGATCAGCTATTCTAGAAAATGAAAATTAATATAGACATCCACCCATTTGTGGACTTTTCCTTTATAGTTTACACCATGTTTATACATTTAAGAATTTGGTTGGGAAAAGTCGGAAGTTCATTGCTATGAACCACAGTTTCAAGGTCAAATTTCTAAGTCAGCCACCTCTCCCATCTCATTCCATCTGTTCTCATTATTCATTCACTTAATTTAAGGGCAGGCTGTGGTCATTTGTAGAAGCACTGGTGAAAGATAAGATCATGCAGTTACTTTTTCTTCTCACACTAACCTTTATGGATTCTGTGACTTGAACATGGCCGAGAAATTTCTGCATTCCTTGGCACATCGATTTGGTTTGGTTTAGTCTAAATACATAACTAAAAGCCCTACTGTGTTCCCACTGAAACAGATCTGTATTAGCCCATACACCAGAGTCCAAATCACTTGGTGTGCATTGCTTCACAAGCTATTTTGAGAGAAAACGCCTTCCATTTTCCTTTTTTTTCTTTCTTTTCTTTTTTTTTTTTTTTTTTTTTGAGATGGAGTCTCACTCTGTTGCCCAGGCTGGAGTGAAGTGGCAGGTTCTCGACTCATTGCAACCCCCACCTCCCCAGTTCAAGCAACCTCCTGCTCAGCCTCCTAAGTAGCTGAGATTACAGGTG
Source organism: Pongo pygmaeus (assembly GCF_028885625.2). Taxonomy (NCBI): domain Eukaryota; kingdom Metazoa; phylum Chordata; class Mammalia; order Primates; family Hominidae; genus Pongo; species Pongo pygmaeus. The sequence goes on along the minus strand of NC_072376.2, from coordinate 157,017,786 downwards.
CCCACCACTGCGCCCAGCTACTTTTTGTATATTTAGTAGAGGCGGGGTTTCACCATGTTGGCCAGGCTGGTCTCAAACTCCTGACCTCAGGTGATCCACTTGCCTCGGCCTCCCAAAGTGCTGGGATTACAGGCATGAGCCACAGTGCCCGGCCACACTTTCCCTTTAGAATCCATTTATCATCATAGTGTATGCATGTTCTAAATTTGTCTGTTTGACTTAGTCTTTTTGACAGTGATCTCCTCAAATCATTTCTCCCTCTTTTATAAGTCCTCAGATCCTTGGGGCAGATCTCAGCATTTTCCATCTTTAGGGAAGCCCCAGTCACTCTCAAGAGTACAATGCACCACAGGTAATTAAACATTTAAATATTTTGTTTGCACCTGTAGTCACCTACATCCTAGAGGCCTGGTTGTAAATCTCTTCACAGTAGTTTTATCATGTGAGTAGCATTTGAGATATGTTTATAGAGTTGTTTTGCCTAGCTTTTATAGTCACGAATTCACCTTACTTGCTTGGAGTGAAATCAGACCTTTCTTTCTCCTTGAACATACCTTTCCTATCTCCAGGTCTCCTATGTTTCAGACACTGAAAAATATGTTGGAGCCGCCTCACAGGAACAAACAGACTATCCAAGAGTGTCGTCATAATGGAGACATTGAGATCTTGAAAATTTGAAAGAATTCTAGCACATTTCTGGCCTCTGTGACGGCAAGAGCCTGTTCTCAGAAAAGAAAGTGACTTTGTTTCCTAGAGAATGGCTTACATTTCAGTCATCAGGAAAGCCCTGTCCAGCTGCTTTCCTCTATCTCTAGCAGCTCCCTTCGAGCTTTGCCCCTTCTCTCGCATCTCGCTTCAAGCAAATCCATGCAAAGATGCTTTCAGGAACATCTGCACTCTCTCATGCGGTAAGACAAGCAGAGCGGACATCCTGCAGAAGGAAATACCGTAAACATTAAAACACCAGGAAAGATCTTTGTTGGGGTATCTATAGACACTGCTCAGGATTAAATGAATTCACAAATATGCCCCACTCCATGTAGCAGGCTACTGAAACCCAATGAATGCTGCAGAAAACCATATTGCTTTTCACATCTCCAAATGCCAACCTCCACTGTGCTAAGGCAGGGCCTAGATTTCATGGTGCAAGTGAAAAATAAACATTTGCACCAACTTCTCTTTCCAAAAACACCTTTAAATTCCTCATGAATCTTGGACTGCAGTACAGTTGACTAAGAAAGTACTGTGCTTTAAATACTTATTATTTAATAAATATCTTCTAAAAATCAATGAATTTTAGAGTTCAAATGTCACCTTAGGGAATGTTTAGCCTTGGCACATAGTACCTTTTTATAAAGTGGGCAAACTGAATAGCAAAAATATTTTAATGATCATCAACCTAGGGGCTTAGTTATTATGTTTGAATATCTATAAAATACTTATGCTAGGGAGCATAAGGAACTGTTTAAAAAGAAGTCAAATTATAATCTCTTGGTCCTAAGCTTAACTAGTTACATTAAATTAGTAAAATACTTCAGATTTTTTTTAGTAGAGGACTTGAGTTTTATTGAACATCTTCATACTCAATTTAAAAGTAATTAAAATTAATAACTCAATGTGTTTTCTAAGCTTCTTTAACATTGAGAAAGAACATAATAAATAAAATACATTCTAATCATAAAATGCTTATGAAATATCAAAGACTATATGAAAAAATTGAAACAAACCATAGTCATGCAACCAATATAAGCATAGTTAAAATTCTGGTATGCTTACATTGTCTTCTTTGCATTTTTTGAATAATTAAGCTATACATATATTCTTTATTTTGCTCACTTAACACTTTATCAAAAGCATTGACTTACTGTGGTAGCCAAAGTCCAAGATGTCCCTGAATGATTCCTGCCTCCTAGTATTCAGACCCTTGTGAGAAATGGACACTGATTTAAATGTGGCTCCTCCCATGTTGCACCAGGATTGGTCTGTGAGATCAATAGGCTATAACTGACAGTGGCTTCCATAGTGGGTTCTCTGTCCCATCTCTCGCTCTGAGTGAAACAGGCTGTCATGTTGTAAGGAGCACTACAACAAGGCTCTCATGGTGAGGAACTGAAGCCTCCAGCCAATAGCCATGAAGCCTGCCAAAAACCATATGCATGAGTTTGGAAATGGCTTCTCCAGCCCCAGTCAAGCCTTGAGAAAACCATAACCCTTGTCAATAGCTTGACTAAAATCTCAGGAGGCATGCTGAGCCAGAACCACCCAATCCTGAGAAATTGGGTGAGATAATATATGTGTGTTGTTTTAATTTAATATGTTTTGATGCAATTAGTTGTGCAGCAAGAAAAAACTGAAGCACTCACATGTTTAAAGACTGTTCATGAAAACTATTTTTAGTTATTGACTAATAGTCTGTTCCACAGATGTATCATGATTTATTTTACTATTCAATTATTGGATATCCAGGTTGATTTCAATGTTTGCTCCTTTAATTATTGCAGCATACATGTTTTGTATATTGTCTACATCTATGATTAGCTTCATAGCATCTTAGAAGTAAAATTATTAAATAAAATATTAATATTTTAAGGTTCTTGATATTTATTACCATATTGTTTTCCAAATGTATTGTACTAATAATGAGTAGTCCCAAAGAGTTAAATTTTATTGCTCACAAAAGGCAGATCTATGACATGACTAAATTGTATCTGTTTATATCACAAACTGTCCTTGATACATAGTGCTCTGTATTTGATTGCCTCCATTTAAATACTAGTCTAAAAAATAACTAGATCTTTCTATCCATTTGCTTACTGGTTATATGTGCTGATTAAGCCTGTTCAATACCAACTTATATTTTTCCCTTTATATCTGTTCTCTTCCTGTTTCCTTCTTATCTCAGAAAATAGCACCACCATCCTCCCAGTCTACACTCTACTAATCCAGAAACCTGAGAGTCATCTTAGACCAGTCCCTTCATCACACTCTTACATACACTCTACTCCATATCTTTACTCCTCCCTCTCCTCTCAGGCCCCATTGCTACTGCCTCAGTATCAGCAGTATCAGGACAAATATGCCTTGAGGGAGAAGAATCATCCCATTCCATTCCACCTCTCTCAGAACATGTCTTCTACAGTATAGCTGGGCTTTTATTTTACCTTCTACTAGGAAACCCCATACCTCCCCCCACAGATTTCATAGTAGATGTGGCACAGGCCACAGGACTGAAAGCAAACTCAGACAGCAGCAAAGTGTAGGCTATGGGGAAGAGTGACAAATTGATGATGACGCATCTTTTTCCCATGCCTTTCAGTAGTTGCATGCATTGGAGCATTTCGGTGTTTTGAGGAAGAAAGACAGTAGTTATTCCAGATAATAAAGTTAATTCTTTGTGAATTACTATACATTTTTTTCTTTGAGAGAAATAGACACTCACTTAAATGTGGCTTTGCATTAACTAGTAGGATTATCATATCAATTCCTGCCCATCTACTTTGTTAGCTGAAGTTCCTGAAAAGAACTAAATGCAGGTCAAATACAGGTTTAAATGTATTTTACAGATATTTACTGAAATATAGCATGCTTAATGCAGCATCTCTAGCTAACTAATGCAAAATAGAATAAAGTAAATTTTTAAAGAATGCCTTCTCTAGAGCTAAAAACCAATAGTATATTTAAGTTCTATTGGCACAGAGATAATTGTCACAGTTCAAAAGATGCAGCTTCTGGAGGCTGTTTCTACTTAGCCTAATGTAACAATTATTTGAAGAGACATTCAAAGAGCATATTAGAATAAGATTCCCATTTTGTTTGGTTCTTGTTATCTAAGCAGTCATTTTTCACTCCCGGTTAAAGTTAGCACAGAACATTCTTCAGGACAGCCCCTGCATTCCTAACATATTTCCACAAAAGGCCCCTTGGTTGCAGGCCCCTATCTATGTGATAGAGTATTTTTGTGAGTATTTTATTTAAAAATATTATTCATGGTCATAGCTACTTGTTGTATCAGAGTGCTAAAATCTTTACATACAGTTTCTCATTTCAGCCTCATACCCGCACTGCAAGGTATTCACGATTATTGCCCTCTTCCAGGTGAAGAAATTGAAGCTTGTCATTTGAACAAGTTGATCAAAGTCACAGAGAGACAGAAAGAGGCTGGTTTGACTTCATAGTAAGCTCTCTCAGCCTAGATGCTGTTTCTTCTCTTGTGGCTTGTTGCCTAGTAATCCTGTATCACACTGACTTATGATCTTGATTCTTCTATGATGTCTTCTAGGACTTCAAACAAGTCACTGCACATTAGGGCCCTGATTTATGAAGAAACGTCTTCACAGAGTATTAACTTGGATTTAGCGAATTCTAGTTGCTTCCTGCTCACAGGAGAGGACTGTATATAATATAGTCTGTGCTCTAGTGGTTACACACTCAGTCCCTATTTTTAGTGCCCCCGCAGGTGTATACAACACTGTTTTTACCAGGGAACTGAATTATTAGGGTCTAACCCTCCAGGGGTGTCAGCATTTGCCAGGATGGACTTATAACTTAGTCCACATGAGCTGAAGTTTTACTGCACACATGGGAACTTCAAGAATAGCTTCCTGCTCCTCGAAAGTGTATCTTCAGCCCAAAGAGCCTTTTCCAGGCCTATTTAGTGGTATTTGTCTAATTATAGGTGTTGAATAACTGTGTCCTTCAAACTAAACTACATTTTAAAATGAGTTTTCATGCCTTAAAGTCACAGTCCATGTTCAGTCATTCCTATAGTAAACTGTCCCAGTGCCCTTGTTTTCCTTCTTTCCTTTCCTTCTCTTGCCCTCCCCACCCCCACCTGATATATTTTCTTCTGCAGCATTTTGGTGTCTAGAGGAAGCTAACTGGTAGCTATTCCAAATAATAAAGTTAGCTCTTTGTTAATTATCATAAAATTTTTCTTGGGGGAAAATGAATACTCTCTTAAATTTGACTTTGGATTATCTGGTAGGATTTCTGTATCAATTCTGGACGATCTATTTTGTTGGCTAAAGTTTCCTAAAAGAATAAGGGCATATAAAATACAAATTTAAAATAACATTAATGAAGTCTAATACCTGAGTAGCATTTTGTGGTTTTCAAAGCACTTTTATAAATATTAAGTCATTTAATCTTACAACAACCTTCTGTGGAAGGAAACAAACTTCCATTAAACATTTATTTCAAGCTAGATATTATGTCAGTGCTTTGCCTTTACACTCTGACTTTATCCTCATGACAGTCCTTCTAGGCATGTATTATCTCCATTTCATAAATGATGAAATTGAGGCTCAAATAAGTTAAATATCTTGTCTAGTATCACACAGCTTTAGGATTTCAGCTGAGAATATTGAGACCCCAAATCCAGAGTCTGCACCTGACATTCCAACCTGCTAGGGTGGTTTCCAGTGTCATTCCCAAAGAACACAGTCAAAGCCATGGGAGCCTTAGCCTGTACCATATGTCTCATTCTATAGTAACAATTTTCGTAGAGGAGGCTTACACATTTCAGTCTACATCACCGTTACATCTCAAAATCCTCCTCTTTAAAGTTTATTTCTTCAACTTCTTAATTTTATACATATATATATAATTATAGAGAAATATACAAGTAAATATTTTGGGGGCTTTCTTCCAGCTGTCCATAGGAAGATAAAGAACTGGTGCAGGTATGAGACATTTTGTCTCCAGATCCATGGAGAGCTTTTACTCTACTCCAAAATGGTTTGTAAGACCACAGTTGGTAACTCAACTGTAACAGTTCTTACGTGAATCACTGATCAGATTATATGTCCAAAAACAATATTAGATTTGTAATTTGACAGGGTCAGACTTGCCCCAAAGAGAATTTAGCTCTTCTAGATGACTTGAAATGTAATTCAAATTTTTGCTTCTTTCTAGAATAGGGCTGAAATAGTAACGTGTACTGACTTCAGGACTCCCTGCTGTTAATCTAATATAACACAAATTTGCTACTTTCTTTAATAGAGGGAAGTTCCAGTTTGCAGACTTAAGAGAAGAAAATAACTAGGGTAAGTGAGGTATCATGAAAGAGAGAAATGATATCTGGCTGGGTTGAATTTTAAAATCTCTCAAAAAAGAAGTTTTTTCTCTTAATACCCTTTATGACACATTTTATAAATGATACATATATGATTCTATTTTTGTTCCAAATAATAAATTCATACACACACATGCACGTTTATGTGTGTGCACATGTATATGTACTTCATTATTAAGTGAAGTTCACTTCATGATAAGAAATAGCTCCATAAATCTAAAACATGATAAGGGTGAAACAAAATTAATGAATGTTTGAGATGTGGGTCTGGATTATTTTATAAATACAAATGCAAATCCTAGTTTCTAGTAGATTTTGAAATCCATAGTCTATAAAATTCTATAAGAGATCCAGCTTTCAGATACAAAATGTCATATATTGTAATTCCTACGTAAATATTTCCTTTAAGTTCATGGCTATTTCATGGTAATAGTACATCATTAACTACAATCTGTAGTTTTGCATTTAACTAAACTTTTCACACGAATCATACAGCAGATTCCCAACATGTTTTCAAATGTGTCTCCTAAGATACAGTGGAAAATGTGACTTATATTTAAAACTTAATAAATAACTCATTGATGTGAAGTGTTTTAAGTATGGCAATGTGCTGTTTTAAACAAAGTAGTGAAAATATATCACTGACTGTGTCTAGTTGTTTTCACTTCTTTCAAGGTTTAGATTTCCTTTGCCTGCCCGTCTGATTTAACTGGAAAAAAAAAAAAAAAAAAAAAAAAAAACCTTATGGAAAGTGGGAACCTTGCATACTTCAAAGTTAACCAAGATCAAAGTCAAATGAAGTCCACTGAATAAAGAACAAGCCTAAATGCAAAATGTGTCACGTTGATATTGGCTTGAGTCTTTTAGTTTATGGCTTGTACCAAAGCCTTAACTTTGGATTTGTCAGGTATCTAAGCACTGTGAGGTCTTATGGGAAAAAAAATGGTTTACTTAGTTTCTGCAGGAGACCATTTAAACACAAACTCATCTACATAACCAGGGAAATAATGTAGCTATTGGTAAATGAAACTTTGAAAATGTGAAAGGCTTCTTGCTTATTGCATCTTTGTTAGCTGCATTTAACTCCTGACAAATATTCACCTTCTACAGGCTATATCTTGTCTAATTACAGAATTAGAAAGTTTTAATATGAATTATGCCTCCCTAAAATGTGAGCATGCTAAAAACACTGAAATTGGCTATTAAATCTTTCTATCTCTGCTAGAAGCATTTCTTAAATTGAGACAGTTTCATTGAGTCTTTTCGGGATTCCAATCTTGTTTGTTTTTGAAACTCCACAAATTTAGGGTCTGGGGATTTAGGCTAATGTTGAGTTCAATAAAAAAAATGCAGAACTATTAACATGCAAAAGGTAGTGTGGTCTGTTACTTAAAAGATGCGATGAGTGTTCTTGAATGTTCTGCTTCACTGGAGTCCTCCTACACCACACATGTTACCAGTAAAGGCACAATGTTTTCTCCTTGAAATGGTCCATGCTGTTTCATTTGAAACGGTGTGTGCTGCTGCTGGGTGTTCTGTGGTTCTGTCTCAACAACATTACTCAGAACTCACATTCAGCAGGTATCAACCAATAGGCCCTTTGGTATCAGAGGAGGAAATAAATCACATTCTCTAGAAACACCCATCTGTTTTGAATAGTCCCATAGATAGATGGCTGGCTGTTTCAGGGAAGATTTAATATTAGAAAAAACTAGTCCAAACAGTTTACTCTCCTTAAGACTAAGCAGCAAAAGGTCTTCCAGTAAATGCACTGCATAATGGGAGAGGCCAGAGACATCCCTCTGTGACTCAAAAACGGAAAGAAAACAAATACTGATAATTTCTGTGACTTTGGTGACCTCTAGCGATCAAATCTTAGAACAAATCCACCAAGTTTCTTTTCTAAAATAGAGGGCTCTACAGAGTTAGATACTACATATTCGTTTTGCAATTTTTCTATTCATTTTATTTATTGGTTATTATTTTTAATTGCCACATAATAAGTGTACATATTTGTGGAGTGCAGTGTGATATTTTCATACATGTGTACAATGTGTAACCATCAAATCAGGGTAATGAGCAAGACAGTCACCTCAAACATTTATCATTTCTTTGTGTTGAGAATACTCAAAATCCTCTCTTCTAGCTATTTGAAAATATACAATAAATTGTTGTTAACTCTGGTCCACCCTACAATGCTATAGACCATTAGAACATATTCCTCCCATCTAGCTATAATTTTGTATCCCTTAACCAATCTCCCCTAGTCCCTCTTCCCCCTACTCTTCCCAGACTTTGTAACCACTGTTCTACTCTCTACTTACATGGTATCAACTTTTTTAGCTTCCACATATGAGTGAGCTCATGTGGTATTTGTCTTTCTGTGCCTGGCTTATTTCATTTAATGTAACGTCCTTCAGGCTCATCCGCGTTGCCACGAAGGACCAAATTTCATTCTTTTAATGGTTGAACAGTATTCCACTCTTTATACACCACATTCTCTTCATTTATTCATTTGTTGATGGACACTTACTTAGGTTGATTCCATATGCTGGCTATTTCGAATAGTGCTGGAATAAACTGAAGAGTGCAGGTATCAGCTGGGCCTGGTGGCTCACTCCTGTAATCCCAGCACTTTGGAAGGCCGAGGCTGGCTGATGACCTGAGGTTAGAAGTTCAAGACCAGCCTGGCCAACATGGTGAAACCCCATCTCTACTATAAATACAAAAAATAGCCAGGCATGGTGGCGGGCACTTGTAATCCCAGTGACTCGGGAGGCTGAGGCAGGAGAATATCTCGAACCCGGGAGGCAGAGATTGCAGTGAGCCAAGATCACCTCGCTGCACTCCAGCCCGGGCGACAAGAGCAAGACTCCATCACAAAACAAAAACAGAGTGTAGGTATCTCTTTGACATACTGATTTTTGAATATACACTCAGCAGTTAGTGAATCATACGGTGTTCTATTTGTAGTTTTTAGAGGAACCTCCATACTATTTTCCACAGTGGCTGTACTATTTTATATCCCACCAACAGTGCATAGGAGTTCCCCTTTCTCCAAATCCTCACCAGCATTTCTTATTATTATTATTATTTTGGCTTTTTGATAATGTCCATTCCAACTTGGGTGAGATGATATCTCCCTATGGTTTAGATTTGCATTTCATTGGTGATTAGTCGTTATGAGCATTTTTCCAAATACTTGTTGACTATTTGTATGCTTTCTTTTGAAAGATGTCTACTCAAATTATTTATTCATTTTTCATTCAGATTATTTGTTTTTTGCTGTTGTTTGAGCTTTTTGCTTTCTAGCCATTCTTTAAATAAAATAACTGAATAACTGTAGATGCTTTTCCTTATTAGTTAACAGCAATGTGTTCCCATGGCAAAATATTTAACAAACAAAAGGAGGAAACAATCTTGTTCTTTGAGATCATGTTCTTTTCAGTTTTGTTTCTATATGTTTACATACAGATTCCCAGCAATACACAAAAATTCTTTCTCCACAATAGAATCATACAGGACATACTATTTTCCAATTTGCATTTTAATAGTATATCGCTAATATCTTTCCATGTCATTAAATATCCTTCTACCACATTACATTCTACTGGCCACTTAATCATAGCATCTTCAAATATTTCTCTATTATTAGTTATAGATTGTTTTAATTTTTCTTATTATCTTTAAGGCTAAATCTTTGCATTCTTCTAAGCATTATAGATTTGACATAGAGTCTTAGAAATAAAATTTCTGTTTCAAATTCTGTTATGGAAAACACAGTGGTTCTTAATACATATTATCAAATTGCCAGATAATTCTAAGAAAGAAATAGTCACCTAGACACGATTACAGTGTCATCCAAAGGGAACACAAGGTAAGCTGGAGACTCTAGGGCAGCCTAAATGCATGGCACTGTTACCAGCCAGGTATTCTTTGAGGGGCCTGTAACCAAAGAGGGAACCAAAAATAATCAAAAACGCTATAACATGCGAGGTGCATAATAGCCTGTCAATCAATTCAAGGTTATGCCCATTGAAAAAATGAATAATTAAAGAGTTATCAGATTCCAAGGAACTTTATTTTGTAAATACATATTGACATATGGCTCCTACATCAGCAGCAACTTCTAATCTTACATAAAGTATCCATTCACTAGCTGTCAGCTAAAATTTGTAAATGGAGAGTGTTTGCTGAAGGCTTAATTATTGCTCCACGGGTTTTGCATTCACAGGGTAAATGCACAGTTCTTTTTTTCTTCTCTTTATAAAATAAATAATACCCAGATAATGTTTGCAATACAGGGGCAAGCAGGAAGAAGAGAATTACCGGACATCTGTTTTTGCAATTATCAAAGTCAGGGTGGCACATTCTCAAATATTTTGTATGTGTAAATTAGATTTCCAGGCTATACTGTTTTATAAATTCATACTATCAATGATGTACTATATTTAGCCACCACTCTGTACCTCCCTACCTCAGGAGTATGTATCTGAATATCAAGGGACTATGTAGTTTTTAAGAAACATATTCATCTACCATTTTTTTTCAATGTCAATTACAGAAAGTAAAACTCCTTTAAGTCTTCTGAGTGTTTTGAAACTGAAGTTGGATGGAAAGAGTGGGTGGCAGGAGTTAAAAAGATTGAGAAACACTGAAGCAGTTTTTATATACTGGGTCTCCAGTTGGAGAATTATTTGGTAAAGTTGAAGGATGTGTTACAAGGTTCAGTCAACTTGCCCTTGCTCTCAAGTCACAATCTCAAGGCCCTGCTGGTCTCCTAATAGCTACATATAGCCACTCCCTGGGGTTGTATAACCAAGATTGAAAGCAGCAGCACAGGCTACAAAGAGAGAGGGCCTATCCAGCCTGTCTGTTTAGCCTTTTTCCAACAGCACGAAGATACAGATGCCACAAAGATACCAATGCATGGTGGTCCCCAGGTACAACCTCACTCTTGGATTCTGATTTTAGGGCTCTTTCTCTTTGATCATGATTGCCTTCTACTGTATTTGTATTGGTTAGGGTTATATGGTTGAAAGCAAAATAATGCTGTCTAATGGAAGACAAAGCATAAACAAACAAACAAAAAGAATTGCTCAGGAGATCCAGGAAAATGGTACTGAAGAGTCATCTCTCCAGGGTGTGTTTAGGAAAAACCAGCTTAAACCAGGTTCTGTGTTCGAATTCCTCCACTCAAGACACCATATATGTAGGTATCTCCTTCAACCCTGCTTACCAATAGGAAATATTCTACATAGAGCCAAAGTGATTTTTATTTACTATTACTATACTATTTAGTGTATATTATCAAATTGTGTACTTTAAAGTTTTCCCAGATAAATAATGATGCCAATTAGGTATCTCATTGACCATCTCATGTCTTGAGGGAACAACTTATATGCTATTTCTGGGTTCTAGTGTTTTTTTTTTTCACTAGCTATGGAATTTTGCAGAATCATTAAACAAATCTATGAAATGTAAACAAATAAATCCTTAAATCTCTACTGAAGTTATTTAAGTATTACATTACTAAAATCTTTTTTCTTTCTTATGACTTAGCATTTCCTTGTTTATTCTTTTAAACTATATTTTGCATCAGTTACAATTTATACCAAAGGTAGTACATTAGAAACATTACTATATGACTCATTAAATCATACCAACTATGAGTCTAGGGACATAGATATGAGTCTAGGGACATAGAAAGTGACTGAGTACTTAAAAATGCCTTCTTCCATCATTTCTTATTCTGGGAACTTTTGTCCAATAAAGAAAGACATCAACATTTTCAAGTACCTTCTTCTCCCTCCTCCCTATGTCCAGGATCTGAGTAGAATGCCCAAATAAAAAAGGTGTCAGCCTTCTGTACTGTCACATCCTATGAGGGAAAAAAAACAACCCTGGTGATTTAACTGAACACATAAATGAGAAACAGATTTGTGTAACATGAGTTTGCTCCAAGCCACAAAAGGCCGACACCATCCATTGGCATATTTTTAAAGTTAAGGGGTAATTGAATCCCTTCTACACTAGACAGATAGTTTTTTAAAAAAAATGAAGCAGCAGGATTTGTCTGGAAGAGACAATTCAAGCTCACATCTCACTTACAAGAAAGCGTGGCAGGACTGAAGGGCATATTTAGCATTGTACTAAACATCCCCACATGATTACCCATGCACAAAAGGGCCCCTTAGTCATTTGAAGCCAAATTATATGCAATGGCTTTAGCAAGTGCAGTCACCACAGTCTTCACTGTGTCATAGAGAGACTTGCAAAGCCGCTTATCTTGGTCCCTGGCCAGCTCAGCTCAGCTTCAGCCTTTGCTTCATTCTGTTAATGATTCCCTAATTAGACACATCAAGGCTGTCCTAATTAAGACTCTTTTGGTTGCAAGTATCCCAAACCCACTTTAGAATATCTTCATAGAACAAGAGAATTTATCTGAAGGATACTGGGCTGCCTCACAGATTCCAGGCATCAGAAAAGGTGGGAACCCAGGCAGTTCAGTGGACCCCAGGAGATTTTTGGTGATACTCACTCAAGAATTCTATTAATAGGGCTAAACTTCTAGCACCCAGTCTTCTGTGTTTCTCCAGAGAAGAATTAGAAGGGCCGAAGTTGTATCCAGTGTCCATTCATGAGCTAATCAGCCATAGTCAAAATTAATGGTCACATAACAAAGTCTATGTCTTCTGAGTGCCACCACTGAAAGAGAGGAAATTACTCCAATAAAAGGGATAGGTTCTGGGCAAAACAATCTCTTAGAAGGCCACAGCTGGATATTACCAAAACCTGGAATTTAATTGATTTGATATGGACTAGGTCCTCTCCATTCTCCAGTTCTCACAACTAGACTTAGAGACCTTCTAGCACCTGTTTATACAATCTAAAGATACTACAGACCTGTCTTTCTCCTGATTGCTATCCATTAGGATAGAGTGGATACTTCTATTCTCTCAATGTGCAGGCAGACAGATGACTGCCACATCTCTGTCTTCAGTCTTTATTCCTCTTCTGAGTCCCAAATTCAAGAGTCCATCTTCTTCCTTGACCTCTCCACTAGTATATTCCAGAGAAACCTTAAATTTAACAAATCTAAAATGAAACATGGGATTTTTCTTTCATTTCCCGTCTCTATAAACAGAACCACTCTTTACCTAGTCATTCAAACTGAAAACTTTGGAAGCAACCTTTAGCCTCCCTCTTATCCTCCTCACCCAATTAAACACAAAGCCACTCAATGTTAAGTCCTAAATAGTTAAAACTTAAAGATGCCAAGGTAGGAGGTTTGCTTGAGCCCAGGAGTTTGAGATCAGCCTGGGCAACATAGTGAGAGCTTGTCTCTACCAAAAAATTAGCTGGCCAAGGTGGTGCACACCTATAGTCCCAGCTACTCAGGAGGCTGAGGTGGGAGGATCACTTGAGTCCTGCAGGTAGAGGCTGCAGTGAGCTGTGATCATGCAACTGCATGCCAGCTTGGGGAACAGGGCGAGACCCTGTCTCAAAAAAAAAAAAAAATGACGGTTATTGAATCAGTTTAACTAACACCCCAATAGCTGCCTTAGTTGAAATATATGACTTTACTCTTATCTCAATTTCTGCTAAGAGCTTCTTACAATTCTGCTTGTCAACCTTGTTACTTCCCTAATATCTGTTTATCCTGTAGACAGTATGGCTCCACCCTGCTGCACAGCCTCCAGTGGCTTACCAATTGTCTATGGGATGAAGCCCCAAACCCTAACATCATGATCTCACTGCCCATACCTTACAGCCATATCTCTTACTATGACTCTCACCTCTCACACTATATTCCCCAGTCATACTCAATTTCACTCCTCAGAACAGTATGTAACTGTCTCTTTTGAAAGAGAGGTATCTATTCAAAAGCCTCTTCATCTGCTCCCGCACGCAGCTTATGAATAATGCCCGAATTCTTGCATTTGACCTATCCCTCCTCCTCCAGACAATGCTAATTGACTTTTGTTGCATGTTTAATATAGCAGGAGGACGTATAGTTTATAGAGAATAAACCTGGGCCATAATGACAGACTGCCTGGGTTCAAATCCTGGCTGTACCACATGTTTAGAAAATAATACATATCTCATAAAATCATGATAAGGAATAATATATTGCCCACAAGAAGTAACTAGTACAGTGCCTGATATGTAGTTAGTATTCAATAACTTGTAATGTCAGAAGCAAGAGTAACATAAGCAAAAGAGTAACAATGTGATAGGCATCCCATGGTATTATAATCTAAAAATAAATTTATTATTTTTGAGGTCAGCTAGTTCTCAGGGCATGTAGAGACTCACTTATATTTGTTGCTCCAGCAAGCCACCGAGTTTCTGTCCTTTGACCAAAGACTGCAGTCAAAACAGGGGAAAGAGCAGGGATATTGGGATCTGTAGTCTTACAATTTTATGAAATATTACCAGTCTCTTGGAACTCATTTTAAGGAAATTGGAAGTCTATCACTAAAAATTACCCTTGGCTATTTGCCCATTGATTATTTGAAACAAGAAATACAACTGCTCCTCTAACTGGGGCATATTTGGAAGAAGGGTGAGAATACCATCAGAAAATTCTGTTATTGGCAGCATAATCACATTCAGGCATGAGAGGTAATAGGGAGTTCCACAGTCACATGGGGGAGCTTTCATTTCCCTGGGGGAATTTGGCTATTTGCTCATTTCTTCTATGGCAGCTAAGTAGATTATAAGCAGGAAAATACCATGGAAGTGGGGAGGAGGTATTAAAACTGTTAGAGCTTTTAGTGGTTAGTCAGGGCTGGCAAAACAGGTTAAGACTAGAGCCCCAACCGCAAAGCCTGTTTTCCCCAAAGGACACTTGCTGAGTTTCAGAATGGCGCAGTAGGCTGAAAAGCGAAATTGGGAAAAACAGCAAAATCCTACCAGAGAGAAGGGACCTGCAATAAAGCACGATTAATATCTTTCTCAAGACATTTCCACTGAAGCTGCACACTTAGGAAACTAAAAAGCTAAGGTCAAGATTCTGCATATGGGAAAAAATATGTTTAGGCATGCAAAGTGGCAGAAAATGTGGCAAATAATCAAGATTTTTAAAAATGAAAGCTTATGGTTGTACACCTAGGGTGTGAATGCACTTAATGTTATTGAATTATACACTTAAAATGTTAAATGATAAAATTTTGTTATATACATTTTATGATAATAAAAACAAATAAATAAAAACTGAACTACAGATATCTATATATTGGAACCAGGAGACAAATACATTAAAATAATTATGATTAGCATATTCAAGAAAGCAGAGTGAGTTACATAGAATAAATGAAATAAGTAGAATTTCTTTTTTTTGTTTTTTAAATAATTTCAACTTTTAGATTTAGAGGGGACAGGTGCAGGTTTGTTACATGGGTATATTGCATGATGCTGAGATTTGGGGTATGATTCATCCCATTATCCAGGTATTGAACATAATACTCAATAGTTTGTTTTTAAGCCCTTGCCCTCTTCCCTTCTCCCCCTTAGTAGACTCCAATTTCTGTTCTTGCCATCTTTATGTCCATGAATATACAACGTTTAGCTCCTACTTATAAGTGAGAACATGTAGTATTTGGTTTTCTGTCCCTGCATTAGTTCACTTAAGATAACAGCCTCTGGTTGAATCCATGTTGCTGCAAAAGACATGATTTTGTTATTTTTAAATGGCTGTGTAGTATTCCATGGTGCATATGTACCACATTTTATTTATTTAATCTATAATTGATGGGCACTTAGGTGGATTCCATGTCTTAGTTATTGCTAATAGTGCTGTAATGAACATAAAAGTGCATGTATCTTTTTAGTAGAATGATTTATTTTCCTTTGGGTATATACCTAGTAATGGGATTTCTAGATTGAATGGTAGTTCTAAGTTCTTTGAGAAATATCCAAACTGTTTTCCATAGCACCTGAACTGTTAGATTGATGCACAAGTATAATAATTTACATTCCCACCAACAATGTATAAGCTTTCCCTTTTCTCTGCAGTCTCGCCAGCATCTGTTGTCTTTTGACTTTTTAATAATAGCTATTCTGACTGGTGTGAGATGATATCTCATTATGGTTTTGATTTGCATTTCTCTGATGATTCGTGATGAGGAACATTTTTGTACATGTTTGTTGGTTGCTTGTACATCTTCTTTTGAGAAGCTTCTGTCTTTCACCCATTTTTAAGGGAGTTATTTGTTTTTTGCTTGTCCAATCGTTTAAGTTTCTTACAGATCTGGATAGTATACCTTTGTCAGGTACATAGTTGGAAATATATTCTCTCATTCTGTAGGTTGTCTCTTTACTCCATTGATAGTTTATTTTGCCATACAGAAGCTCTTTGGTTTAATTAGTTCCTACTGGTCAATTTTTTTTCTTGCAATTGTTTTTCAGGACCTAGTCATAAACTATTTTCCAAAGCTAATGTCCAGAATGGTGTTTCCTAAATTTTCTTCTAGGATTCCTATAGTTTGAGGTCTTACATTTAAATATTAGTAGAATTTCAAATATAATTGAAACTTATAAAAATCAAATGTGTATTCTGAATTGAAAAATTTAATATCAGCATCAGAGAACTAATGATATAGGTTTGACAGCAGCCTAGGCACAGCAGATAAGATTGTTAAAAGTCATTACATAGCAGCCAAGCTGAAGCACAGCAAGGAAAAAAAGAATGTAAAAAATGTGAGTAACAATCAAAAGGTCTAATGCATGAAAAACTGAAGTCCCAGAAGGAAAAGAGAGACAATATTTGAAAGCATAATCAAGATTTTTCCAAAACTGCAAATAATATGAACCCAAAATTTAAGAAACTAAGAAAATACCAAAGAAAATGACAAGAATATACATCATAATCAAACTCCCAAAAATATAAAACAAAGAGAAAATCTTAAAAGCAGTCAAAGGACAAAAACATATTATCTTCACTGAAGGATCAATAAGACCGATGACTGATTTCAACAAAAATTATGAAAGCCGGAAGATAAAAAAATGGTATCTTCAAAGTGTCAAACAAACAAACCCCTGAAAACCTGGACATCTATACACAATTAGAATAACCTTCAGAAAAAAAAAAGAAAATCATTTAAATACAAACATAAGTTGAGCAAATTTTTCATCAGTACTGCCAGAACTACCAGTACTACCAGAAATACAAACACACACACACACACACACATACACACACGCACACACACACACAATTCATGCTGAAAGAAAAGGATCCCAGATGGGAGCATGGGATTGGAAAGGGCACAGAGAAAGCTAGGAAGTGTAAATATATGTATAAATAGACAAGAATTTTAAACTACAACTAATAATGTCTTATGATATTTATAATATATAGAAGTAAAAATATTGTTATTTATTTTAATTATACAATCATTCCATACTTAGATCTTATCACCTATGTTTAATCAGTTGAGGAAGCTGAAAGCTCAGAGAAATTTAGTCATCTGACAAAAGTACCTTTGGCCATAAGCAGAGTAAAAGTCTGAACCCAGGTTTACTTCAGAGTCCATGCATGATATTTTAAGCACTTTGGAAAATAAGAGTTGCTTTATAAATTTTTTTTTTTTTTTTTTTGAGACTGAGTCTCACTCTGTCACTCAGGCTGGAGCAGGATCTCGGCTCACTGCAAGCTTCGCCTCCCGGGTTCACGCCATTCTCCTGCCTCAGTCTGCACCCAGCTAATTTTGTTTTTTTTTGTATTTTTAGTAGAGACGGGGTTTCACCATGGTCTCGATCTCCTGACCTTGTGATCCGCCTGTCTCGGCCTCCCAAAGTGCTGGGATTACAGGCATGAGCCACCACGCCCAGCTAAATATTTAACAGTCATGTTCCCTCAAGCCCTACACAAAGTAAAATGCATCACATATGCATAATAATAAAAATAATAATTGTGCAAATAACAAAAGGGAAAAAAGAGGCAATATGTGGTATCTCTCTTGCATTATTCAGGAACTGGCAAAACTACCAACTTAAGGTATATTATAATAAATCAGTCTTAAAAATACAATACTGCTTAACTAAAGCACAAAATTATTGATTTATATAAAAGAAAGCAGGAAATTATAAATAACCAAAGAACAAAGGAAAAAATGCAAAGCAACCAGGAAAGATGGCAGACTTAAATAAAACTATAAAGTTAATTTATTAAATGTAAATAGATTAAAAACTCCAATTAAAAGACAAAGTGTGCCAGACTAAATTAAAATATCTACCTTTATACTGTTTGTAAGAGACACACTTTAATTATAAAGAAACTTGTTGAGAGTAAGAGAATGAAAAATGATGTTGTATGAAAATATTAATCAAAAGAAAGCTATCTTAATATTACACTAAAGAGAATTTAATTCAAGAAGCATGAGTTGAGACAAAGAGCAAAATTTCATAAAAATAAAAAGGGCAATTCAATAGTAAGATATAACAATCCTAAATGCATATGCAAATAATAACATAGCTTTAAAATATATAAAGGAAAAAATAGCAGAATTAAAAGAAATAAACAAATCTTCAGTCACAACTGAATATTTAACACATTTCTTTCAGTAACTGATAGAAAAAGCAGATGAAATATTGTTAAAAACATGATTAACTAAGTTGATCTAATGACATATACAGAACATCATGGCCAACAAATTGCAAAACACACATTCATTTTAACTGCACGTGAAATATTTGAAAAGTCAACTATACACTAGAGTGTAAGTGGTATCTCAACAAACACAAAGAAGAATTAAAAAAATACAAAGCACATTCACTGACAACTATGAAATTTAATTGGAAATTAATAACAGAGAGATAAATAGAAAATCCCTAAATGATTGTCAAGTAAATGACATCCTTCTAAATAACCCATAGGTCAAAGAAAAAAATAGAAAACTATAAAATATTTTGAACTGGATTATGGTGAAAATACAATAAAACATGTCAGATACAGCTAAAATATTAGTTCATGAAAAATATATAGCTTTAAATTCATATTAGCAAAGAAGAAAGTAGAAAAAATAGGATGTAATCTTCTATCTTAACAAACTAGGAAAAGTCACATCAAATTAAACCCAGAGGGAAAAAAGTAAAGAAATACTATAAAGCAGAGATAAATAAAATAGAAAGCAGATGCTCAACAGAGAAAAACATTAAAATCCAAAGTTAGTTCTTCAAAAATATTAAAAATTATTAAGGAAGCATGAGAGAAAATACCAATTACCAATGTCAGGAATGAAAAATGAGCTATCACTAGGGATTTGATAACGTTAAAAATGTAACAAGGAGAGGCTGGCCAGAATGGCCAACTAGAAGCAGCTAGTGTGTGCCACTCTCACAGAGAGAAATAGAAGGGGCAAGTAAACATAGCACCTTCAACTGAAACATCCAGGTACAGTCATTTGGATTCAAGAGGAATAACTCAACCCATGGAGAACAGAGAAAAGCAAGGCAGAATGACCGCCCACCAGGGAGCAACACAGAGCCAGGGGAGCGTCCCCCATGCAAGGAAGTGGGAGTCTGAGGCAACTAAGAACTGGAGCTGTTCTTTGGCACAATGTAGCAGCTCTGTGGAGTAGCCAGACTGCTTTTTCACATGGGTCCTGGAACCCATTTCTCTTCATTGAGCAGAATCCCCCAAAGAAAGGCTACAACCACCTCCACTGGTGTGTTCAGGGTGGCAACAGATGCTGGAAAGTTGAGGTGACTAGGGACAAGAGCAGACCCCCAGCATACTGCAGTAGCCCTACAGAAAACTGGCCAGGTAGCTCTGGAAGTCCATGGGGTCCAGGTGCTCTGCATCCACCCAGCACAGAGCGCCCAACTCAGAAAAGTGGCCAGACTATTCTCCACATAGGTCCCAGACCTCACTTCTCACTAATCAGGGCCACCTGACCTGGGACACTAGCACAGCCACCCTCCCCCACCTAATCACTTTAATCAGAGGCAGCTCAGCAGTTAGAGGAACATCCACATGCAGAGATGAGAAAGAACCAACACAAGAACTCTGGCACCTCAAATGGCCAGAGTATCTTATGTCCTCCAAATACACTAATTCTCCAACAAGTGTTCTTAACCAGGCTGAGTTAGCTGAAATGACAGAAGTAGAATTCAGACTATGGATAGGAATGAAGACTATTGAGATTCAGGAGAATGGCAAAAGCCAATCCAAGGAAACTAAGAATAACAATAATATGATGCAGGAGCTGACAGACAAAATAACCAGTATAAAAAAGAGCCTAACACATCTGATAGAGCTGAAAAACACACTACAAGAATTTCCCAATGCAATCACAAGTATTAACAGCAGAACACACCAAGCTGAGGAAAGGATCTTGGCTTGAAAGACTGGCTCTCTGAAATAAGACAGTCAGACAAAAATAAAGAAAAAAAGAATGAAAAGGAATGAACACAACCTCTGAGAAATGTGGGATTATGTAAAGAAGCCAAATATATGAATCACTGGCATCTCTGAAAGGGAGAGGGAGAAAGCAAACAACTTGGAAAACATATTTCAGGATATCATCCATGAGAACTTCCCCAACCTAGCTAGAGAGGCCAACAGTCAAATTCAGGAAATACAGAGAACCCCTGCATAATTCTATACAAGATTATCCCGAAGATACACAACCATCAGATTTTCCAAGGTCAAAATGAAATGAAAAATGTTAAAGGCAGCTAGAGAGAAAGGACAGGTCACTACAAAGGAAACTCCATCCAGTTAACAGTGAACTTCTCAGCAGAAACCCTAAAAGCTAGAATGTATTGGAGCCTATATTCAACATTATTTTAAAAGTCTTCAACCAAGAATTTTATTTTCAGTAAAACTAAACTTTCTCAGTGAAGGAGAGATAAGATCCTTTTCAGATAAGCAAATGCTGAGGGAGTTTGTTATCACCAGACTCACCTGATAAGAGATCTTGAAAGGAGCACTAAATATGGAAGGAAAAACCATTATCAGCCAATACAAAAACACACTGAAGTACACTGAGCAGTGACACTATAAAGCAAACACACAAACAAGCCAGCATGATAACCAGCTAAAACCATGATGACAAGATCAAATCCACATATTAATACTTGAATGTAAACAGGCTAAATGTGCCATTTAAAAGGCACAGAGTGGCAAGCTGGATAAAAGTGCAAGACCCAATGGTATGCTGTCTTCAAGAGACCCATCTCACACACACTGATACCCATAGGCTCAAAATGAAGGGATGGAGGAAAATTTACCATGCAAATGGAAAACAAACAAACAAAAAAAGTGGAGATTGCAATCCTAGATTCTGACAAAACAGACTTCAAACCAACAAAGATCAAAATAGATGAAGAAGGGCATTACATAATGGTAAAGGGGTCAATTCATCAATATGCATGCACCCAATAGAGGAGCACCCAGATTCATAAAGCAAGTTCTTAGAGACTTATAAAGAGACTTAGACTCCCACACAATAGTAATGGGAGAACTCAGCACTCCACAGACAGATTATTGAGGCAGAAAATTAACAAAGATATTCAGGACCTAAACTCAACGTTGGATCAAGTGGATCTGATACACCTCTACACAACTCTCCACCCCAAAACAACGCATAGACTTTCTTCTAATCACCATATGGGACAAACTCTAAAACTGACCACACAATCAGAAATAAAATAATTCTCAGCTATTACAAAAGAACCAAAATCATACCAAACACACTCTCAGACCACAGAGCAATAATAATAATAGATGTCAAAACTAAAAAATCACTTAAAACTATGCCATTACATGGAAATTAAACAACCTGCTCCTGAATGACTTTTAGGTGAATAATGAAATTAAGGCAGAGATCAAGAAGTTCTTTGAAAGAAATGAGAATAAAGATGCAACATACTAGAATCTCTGAAAGATAGGTAAGGCAGCATTAAGAGGGAAGTTTATGGCCGGGCGCAGTGGCTCACGCCTGTAATCCCAGCACTTTGGGAGGCTGAGGTGGGTGGGTCATGAGGTCAGGAGATCAAGACCATCCTGGCTAACACAGTGAAACCCTGTCTCTACTAAAAATACAAAAACTTAGCCAGGTGTGGTGGTGGGCGCCTGTAGTACCAGCTACTCGGGAGGCTGAGGCAGGAGAATGGCATGAACCTGGGAGGCAGAGTTTGCAGTGAGCCGAGATAGCGCCACTGCAGTCTGGCCAGGGTGAAAGAGCGAGACTCCATCTCAAAAAAAGAAAAAACAAAAAGAGGGAAGTTCATAGCACTAAACGCCCATACCAAAAAGTTAGAAAGATCTCAAATTAACAACCTAACATCACAACTAAAAGAACTAGAGAACAAAAACCAAACCAACCTCAAAGCTAGCAGAAGACAAGAAGTAACCTAAATCACAGCAGAACTGAAGGAGATAGAGACACACACAAAAAGTCAAAAGATCAATGAATCCAGGAGCTTGTTCTATGAAAAAATTAATAAAATAGATTGCTAGTTAGACTAATAAAGAAGAAAAGAGAAAGATTCAAATAAACACAATCAGAAATGATAAGGGGGATATAATCACTGACCCCAAAGAAATTCAAACAATCATCAGAGACTATTATGAACACTTATATGCACGCAAACTAGAAAACCTAAAAGAGATGGGTGAATTCCTGGACATATACACCCTCCTAAGACTCAACCAGGACGTAACTGATTCCCTGAACAGACCAATAACAAGCTTTAAAATTGAATCAGTAATAGCCTTCCAAACAAGCAAACAAAAAGCCCAGAACCAGCCTAATTTTACCAGATGTGCAAAGAAGAGCTGGTTCCATTTCTACTGAAACTACTCCAAAATGTTAAGGAGGAAGAACACTTCCCCAACTAATTCTACAAGGCCAGCATCATCCTGATACTAAAACCTCACAGAGACACCACAAAATATGAAAACTTCAGGCCAATATCATTGATGAACATTGGTGTAATTATCCTCAACAAAATACTTACAAACCGAATACAGGCTCACTTCAAAAAGCTAATCCATCAAAATTAACTAGGCTTTATCTCTGGGATGCAAAGTTCATTCAACATATGCAAATCAATAAATGCTATTCATAACAAACAGAACCAAAGACAAAAATCATGATTATCTCAATAGATACAAAAAAAGGCTTTTGATATTAAATAGAATTCAACACCCCTTCATGTTAAAAACTCTCAGTATACTAGATATTGAAGAAATATACCTAAAAATAATAAGAGCCATCTATGACAAAATCACAGCCAACATCATAATGAATGACTAAAAGCTGGAAGCATTCCCCTTGAAAACCAGCACAACATAAGTATACCCACTCTTACCACTCCTATTCGATGTAGCATTGGAAGTCCTGGCCAGAGCAACTAGGCAAGAGAAAGAAATAAAGTTCATTCAAATAGGAAGATAGGAAATCAAATATCTCCCTGTTTGCAGATGATGTGATTCTATATTTAGAATATTCCATAGTCTTGGCTGAAAAGCTCCTAGATCTGATAAACAACTTCAGCAAAGTTTCAGAATACAAAATCGATGTACAAAAATCACTAGCATTCCTTTATACCAATAACAGCCCAGCTAAGAGCCAAATCAGAAATGCAATTTCATTCACAGTTGCCACAAAAAGAATAAAATACCTAGAAATACAGGTAACCATGGACATGAAAGATCTCTATAATGAGAATTACAAAACACTGCTCAAAGGAATCAGAGATGACACAAACAAATGGAAAAAACATTACATGTTCATGGATAGAAAGAATATTATTAAAATGGCCATTCGGTCTAAAGCAATGTACAGATTCAATGCTATTCCTATCAAAAAGCCAGTGACATTCTTCCAGAACTAAAAAAAAAAATTGAAATTCATATGAAACTAAAAAAGAGCCCAAATAGTCAAGGCAATCCTATGCAAAATGAACAAAGCTGGAGGCATCATGCTACCTGACTTCAAACTATACTACAGGGCAACAGTAATCAAAACAGCATGGTACTGGTACAAAAACAAATGTATAGACCAATGGAACAGAAAAGAGAAGATAGTACTGGTACAAAACAAACGTACAGACCAATGGAACAGAAAAGAACAGCATGGTACTGGTACAAAAACAAATGTATAGACCAGTGGAACACAGAAATAAGGCTGCACACCCACAACCATCTGATCTTTGACTAAGCTGACAAAAACAAGCAATGGGAAAAGGACACCCTATTCAATAAATTGTGCTGGGATAACTGGCTAGCTGTATACTGAAGATTAAAACTAGACCCCTTCATTAAACCATATATAAAAATCAACTCAAGATGCATTAAAGACTTAAATGTTAAACCCAAAACTATAAAAACCCTGGAAGAAAACCTAGGCAATACCATTCTGAACATAGGAACAGGCAAAGATTTCATGCCAAAAGCAATTGCAACAAATGCAAACATTGACAAATGGGATCTAATTACACTAAAGAGCTTCTTCACAGCAAAAGACACTATCAACATAGGGAACAGATAACCTACTGAATGGAAGAAAATTTTGCAAACTATGTATCTGACAAAGGTCTAATATCTATAAGAAACTTAAAAAAATTTACAAGAAAAATACATGTAACCCCAGTAACAAGTGGGCAAAGAACATGACCAGACACTTTTCAAAAGAAAACATACATGTGGCCAACAAGCACATGAAAAGAAAGCTGAACATCATTGATTATTAGAGAAATGCAAATAAAAACCACAATGAAATGCCATCTCATATTAGTCAGAATGGCTATAATTAAAAAGTCAGCCAGGGGCAGTGGCTCACTCCTGTAATCCCTGCGCTTTGGGAGGCCAAGGCATGCGGATCACGAGGTCAGGAAATCGAGACTATCCTGGCTAACACAGTGAAACCCCATCTCTACTAAAAATACAAAAAAAGTAGCTGGGCGCAGTAGCAGGTGCCTGTAGTCCCAGCTACTCGAGAGGCTGAGGCAGGAGACTGGTGTGAACCTGGGAGGCGGAGCTTGCAGTGAGCAGAAACACTGCACTCCAGACTGGGTGACAAAGCGAGTCTCTGTCTCAAAAAAAAAAAAGAAGAACAAAAAAGTCAAAAAATAACTGATGCTGGCAAGGTTGTGGAGAAAAGGGAACACTTATATACTGTTGGTGGGAATGTAAATTAGTTCAACCACTGTGGAAGGCAGTCTGGTGATTCTTCAAAGAACTATAAGAAGAACTACCATTCAACCCAGCAATCCTATTACTGGGTATATACCTAGAGGGATATAAATCATTCTATGGTGAAGATGCATGCGCATGGCCGGGCACAGTGGCTCATGCCTGTAATCCCAGCACTTTGGGAGGCCGAGGCAGGTGGATCACGAGGTCAGGAGTTCAAGACCAGCCTAATAACATGGTGAAACCCCATCTCTACCAAAAATAAAAATTAAAAAAAAAAAATTAGCCAGGTGTGCCTGTAATCCCAGCTACTCAGGAGGCTGAGACAGGGGAATTGCTTAAACCCAGGAGGCGGAGGTTGCAATGAGCCAAGATTGTGCCATTGCACTCCAGCCTGGGTGACAGATACTCCATCTCAAAAAAAAAAAATGCATGCATATGTATGTTCATTGCAGCACTATTCACAATAGCAAAGACATGGAATCAACCTAAATACCCATTGATGTTGGATTGGATAAAGAAAATTCCATATACACCACGGAATACTATTCAGCCACAAAAAAGAACAAGATCATGTCCTTTGCAGGGACATGGATGTAGCTGGAGGCCATTATCCTTAGCAAACTAATGCAGGAACAGAAAACCAAATACCACATGTTCTGACTTAAAAGTGGGAGTTAAATGGTGAGAACTCATGAACACGAAGAAGGGAACAACACACATTGGGGTCTCCTTGTGTGTGGAGGGTGGCAAGACGAGAGGAGCAGAAAAAGATAACTACTGGGTACGGGGCTTAGTACCTGTGTGGCAAAATAATCTGTACAGCAAACCCCTGTGATGTGGGGTTTGTTATGTGTGACATAACAAACCTTTACATGTACTCTGAACCTAAAACAAAAGTTTTTTTTAAAAAAGAAATAGATTATTTAATCAGATCCCATTTGTCTATTTTGGACTGTGAACTAGTTCAACCATTTGTCTATTTTGGCTTTTGTTGTCATTGCTTTTGGTGTTTTAGTCATGAAGTCTTTGCCCATGCCAACGTCCTGAATGGTATTGTCTAGGTTTTCTTCAGAGTTTTTATGGTTTTCTTCAGAGTTTTTATGTTTAAGTCTTTAATCCATCTTGAGTTAATTTTCGTATAAAGTATAAGGAAGGGATCCAGTTTCAGCTTTCTGCATATGGCTAGCCAGTTTTCCCAACAGCATTTATTAAATAGGTCATCCTTTCCCCATTTCTTGTTTTTGTCAGGTTTGTCAAAGATCAGATGGTTGTAGATGTGTGGTATTATTTCTGAGGCCTCTGTTCTGTTCCATTGGTCTATATATCTGATTTGGTACCAGTACCATGCTGTTCTGGTTACCGTAGCCTTGTAAGTATAGTTTGAAGTCAGGTAGCCTGATGCCTCCAGCTTTGTTCTTTCTGCTTAGGATTGTCTTGGCAATGTGGGCTCTTTTTTGGTTCCATATGAAATTTAAAGTACTTTTTTTCCATTTCTGTGAAGAAAGTCAATGGTAGCTTGATCAGGTTAGCATTAAATCTATAAATTACTTTGGGCAGTATGGCCATTTTGAGGATATTGATTCTTCCTATCCGTGAGCATGGAATGTTTTTCCATTTGTTTGTGTCCTCTCTTATTTCCTTGAGCAGTGGTTTGTAGTTCTTCAAGAGGTCCTTCACATCCCTTGAAAGTTGTATTCCTAGGTATTTTATTCTCTTTGTAGCAATTGTGAATGGGAGTTCACTCATGATTTGGCTGTCTGTTTATCTGTTATAGGTGTATAGGAATGCTTGTGATTTTTTTTTTTTTTTTTTTGAGACAGAGTCTCGCTCTGTCACCCAGGCTGGAGTGCAGTGGCGCGGTCTCCACTCACTGCAAGCTCTGCCTCCTGGGTTCACGCCATTCTCCTGCCTCAGCCTCCCGAGTAGCTGGGACTACAGGCGCCCGCCACAGCGCCTGGCTAATTTTTTGTATTTTTAGTAGAGACGGGGTTTCACTGTGCTAGCCAGGATGGTCTCGATTTCATGACCTCGTGATCCACCCGCCTCGGCCTCCCAAAGTGCTGGGATTACAAGCGTGAGCCACCGTGCCCGGCCAAATGCTTGTGATTTTTGCACATTGATTTTCTATCCTGAGACTTTGCTAAAGTTGCTGATCAGCTTAAGGAGATTTTGGGATCAGACAATGGGGTTTTCTAAATATAAAATCATGTCATCTGCAGACAGAGACAATTTGACTGCCTCTTTTCCTACTTGAATACCCTTTATTTCTTTCCCTTGCCTGATGGTCCTGGTCAGAACTTCCAATACTATGCACAGCAAAAGAAACTATCATCAGAGTGGACAGGCAACCTACAGAATGGGAGAAAATTTTTGCAATCTATCCATCTGACAAAGGACTAATATCCAGCATCTACAAAGAACTTAAACAGATTTACAAGAATAGAACAAACAACCCCATCAAAAAGTGGGCGAAGGATATGAACAGACACTTCTCAAAAGAAGACATTTATGCAGCCAATAAACATATGAAAAAAAGCTCATCATCACTGGTCATTAGAGAAATGCAAATCAAAACCACAATGAGATACAATCTCACACCAGTTACAATGGCGGTCACTAAAAAGTCAGAAAAAAACAGATGCTGGAGAGAATGTGGAGAAATAGGAATGCTTTTACACTGTTAGTGGGAGTGTAAATTAGTTCAACCATTGTGGAAGACAGCGTGGTGATTTCTCAAGGATCTAGAACTAGAAATGCTATTTGACCCAGAAATCCCATTATTGGGTATATACCCAAAGGATTATAAATCACTCTATTATAAAGACACATGCACATGTATGTTTATTGTGGCACTCTTCACAATAGCAAAGACTTGGAACCAACCCAAATGCCCATCATTGATAGACTGGATAAACAAAATGTGGCACATATACACCATGGAATACTATGCAGCCATATAAAAAGGATGAGTTCATGTCCTTTGCAGCAACATGGATGACACTGGAAACCATCATTCTCAGTAAACTAACACAAGAACAGAAAACCAAACACCACATGTTCTCACTCATAAGTGGGAGTTGAACAATGAGAACACATGGATACAGGAAGGGGAACATCACACACTGGGGCCTGTCAGGGGGTAGGGGGCTAGGGAAAGGATAGCATTAGGAGAAACACCTAATGTAGATGATGGGTTGATGGGTGCAGCAAACCACCATGGGACGTGTATACCTATGTCACAAACCTGTACATTCTGCACATGTACCCCAGAACTTAAAGTATAATTTTAAAAAAAGAAATAGATAAACTGAATCGTACTTTGATAAAGAAGTTGTATCTGTGAAACCCAGTTGAATCCATAATTTAAAGAAATTAAAACATTTCTTACAAAGAAAACTTCGGGTCTGGATGATTTTATTGTAAAGTTTTTCAACATTTAAGAAATAATTAATTTTAATCTTACACAAACTCAGATTATTGAAAAAGCTTTCTATTTATGAATACAGTAAAACCTTGCTAACAAAACCTGAAAAGAGAGTGTAAAAAAGAGAAATAGGCCAGGCGCAGTGGCTCACGCCTGTAATCCCAGCACTTTGGGAGGCCAAGGAGGGCGGATCACAAGGTCAGGAGATGGAGACTATCCTGGCTAACACGGTGAAACCCCGTCTCTACTAAAAATACAAAAACAAAATTAGCCGGGCGTGGTGATGGGAGCCTGTAGTCCCAGCTACTCAGGAGGCTGATGCAGGAGAATGGCGTGAACCCGGAGGCAGAGCTTGCAGTGAGCAGAGATCATGCCATTGCACTCCAGCCTGGGTGACAGAGTGAGACTCTGTCTCAAAATAAAAAAAAATAAAATAAAATAAAAGAGAGAGAGAGAGAGAAATAACAGGGCATTAGCTCTTATACATGTAAATTTATAAGTCTTTAAAATATATGGGTATTGAATCTGACTATATATAAAAACTGATAATATCTTATGTCTAAATTGGCTTTACTCTAGAATAAAATGTCACTTTAAAATTCAAAAATACCTCATCTTAATCTTTTCCAGAAAAAAAAAAAAACAAAAATAGATTTATGTAACTAATAAAATTTATTGATAAAAAGAGGAAAATGATATGATAATTGCAATAGCTGCAGGAAAAGCACTTGATAAAATTTAACAACCTTTCATGATAAAGTTTCTCAGAACTAGAAATACAACTGTCTTATTTGACAAAATGTGAGTACTACTATCACTTTATTAAACATATTACTGGAGGTTCTAGACAGTGCAAAACAAGCAAGTGTGTGTGTGTGTTTGTGTTTGTGTGCACACACATACATATAATGTACACCTAGCATTATTTACAGACTAATAGGATTATGTACATTGAATATACAAAATAATACATAAAACTATTAGAATTAATGTGAATTTTAGAAAGATAACTAGATATAAAATCAAAATGAAAACATTGTATTTCTATATAAAAATAAACAATTGAAAATTTAAAGTAAACAAGCCACATACAATAGCATAAATCTAACAAATAATGAGGAAGACTTCTGCATAAATAATTACCAAACATTGATGAGAGAAACTAAAGAGAACCAAACTAAATAGAGTAAGATACTGTGTTCATGGATTGGAAAATGAAATACTGTTAAGGTTTCAATTCCTCCCCAAAAGATTTAAGGATTTAATGCAATTCCAGAACATTCTTTTGGTGGAAATTAACAACCTGATTCTAAAACAAATAGGTGAAAGGGCATCTCTACCTCCCATCTCAAAGATGTAAAATATCAAAGGCTACCTTGAAAAAAGAATATGTAAGTTCATAAAGATAAGAAAGGAAGAAGTAAAGCTGTCTCTATTTTCAGATTATATGATTGCTTACATAACAATTATAGAAAATACAAAAAACAACTACTAGAAGTAATATGTGAAGTAAGCAGGGCAAAAGAAAAAAGCTAATTTGCAAAAGCCAGCAAAAATATCCAGGATCTGCATAGAAATATCAATTTTATCTTATTATTAGATTGAATAGTCTGTGCCTGAATGGCAGAGCTGGGCTATCAGAGTATGTACATTCAAAAATACGCTTTTAAGAAGGAACATGATCTAAAAGAGAAAGGGCATCCATTCAGCCTTGTAGAAAGTGTAGGATTGGGTGGAGCCAAGATGACCGAACAGGAACAGCTCCAGTCTACAGCTCCCAGCATGAGCAACGCAGAACACGGGTGATTTCTGCATTTCCAACTGAGGTACCAGGTTCATCTCACTGGGGAGTGCCGGACAGTGGGTGCAGGACAGTGGGTGCAGCGCACTGTGCGTGAGCTGAAGCAGGGCGAGGCATTGCCTCACCCAGGAAGCACAAGGGGTCAGGGAATTCCCTTTCCTAGTCAAAGAAAGAGGTGACAGACGGCACCTGGAAAATTGGGTCACTCCCACCCTAATACTGCGCTTTTCCAACAGGCTTAACAAATGGCACACCAGGAGATTACATCCTACACCTGGCTTGGAGGGTCCTATGACCACAGAGCCTCACTCATTGCTAGCACAGCACTCTGAGATCAAACTGCAAGGTGGCAGCAAGGCTGGGGGAGGGGTGCCCACCATTGCTGAGGCTTGAGTAGGTAAACAAAGCGGCCGGGAAGCTCGAACTGGGTAGAGCCCACCAGAGCTCAAGGAGGCCTGACTGCCTCTGTAGACTCCACCTCTGGCGTCAGGGCACAGACAAACAAAAGGCAGCAGTAACCTCTGCAGACTTAAATGTCACCGTCTGACAGCTTTGAAGAGAGTAGTTGTTCTCCCAGCATGCAGCTTGAGATCTGAGAATGGACAGACTGCACCCTCAAGTGGGTCCCTGACTCCTGAGTAGCCTAACTGGGAGGCACCCCCCAGTAGGGGCGGACTGACACCTCACACTCCTCTGAGACAAAACTTCCAGAGGAACGATCAGGCAGCAGCATTTGTGGTTCACCAATATCTGCTGTACTGCAGCAACTGCTGCTGATACCCAGGCAAACAGGGTCTGGAGTGGACCTCTAGCAAACTCCAACAGACCTGAGGCTGAGGGTCCTGACTGTTAGAAGGAAAACTAACAAACAGAAAGGACATCCACACCAAAATCCCATCTGTACGTCACCATCATCAAAGACCAAAGGTAGATAAAACCACAAAGATGGGGAAAAAACAGAGCAGATAAACTGGAAACTCTAAAAATCAGAGTGCCTCTCCTCCTCCAAAGGAACGCAGCTCCTCACCCGCAACGGAACAAAGCTGGATGGAGAATGACTTTGACGAGTTGAGAGAAGAAGGCTTCAGAAGATCAAACTACTCTCAGCTAAAGGAGGAAGTTTGAACCAATGGCAAAGAAGTAAAAACCTTGAAAAAAAATTAGACAAATGGATAACTAGAATAACCAATGCAGAGAAGTCCTTAAAGGACCTGATGGAGCTGAAAACCACAGCACGAGAACTATGTGATGAATGCACAAGCCTCAGTAGCCAATGCAATCAACTGGAAGAAAGGGTATCAGCAATGGAAGATGAAATGAATGAAATGAAGCGAGAAGAGAAGTTTAGAGAAAAAAAAATAGAAAGAAATGAACAAAGCCTCCAAGAAATATGGGACTATGTGAAAAGACCAAATCTACGTCTGATTGGTGTACCTGAAAGTGACGGGGAAAATGGAAACAAGTTGGAAAACACTCTGCAGGATATTATCCAGGAGAACTTCCCCAATCTAGCAAGGCAGGCCAACATTCAAATTCAGGAAATACAGAGAACGCCACAAAGATACTCCTCGAGAAGAGCAACTCCAAGACACATAACTGTCAGATGCACCAAAGTTGAAATGAAGGAAAAAATGTTAAGGGCAGCCAGAGAGAAAGGTCGGGTTACCCACAAAGGGAAGCCCATCAGACTAACAGCTGATCTCTCGGCAGAAACTCTACAAGCCAGAAGAGAGTGGGGGCCCATATTCAACATTCTTAAAGAAAAGAATTTTCAACCCAGAATTTCATATCCAGCCAAACTAAGCTTCAGAAGTGGAAGAGAAATAAAATCCTTTACAGACAAGCAAATGCTGAGAGATTTTGTCACCACCAGGCCTGCCCTAAAAGAGCTCCTGAAGGAAGCACTAAACATGGAAAGGAACAACCAGTACCAGCCACTGCAAAAACATGCCAAATTGTAAAGACCATCAAGTCTAGGAAGAAACTGCATCAACGAATGAGCAAAATAACCAGCTAACCTCATAATGACAGGATCAAATTCACACATAACAATATTAACCTTAAATGTAAATGGGCTAAATGCTCCAATTAAAAGACACAGACTGGCAAATTGGAAAAAGAGTCAAGACCCATCAGTGTGCTGTATTCAGGAAACCTATCTCATGTGCAGAGACACACATAGGCTCAAAATAAAAGGATGGAGGAAGATCTACCAAGCAAATGGAAAACAAAAAAAGCCAGGGGTTGCAATCCTAGTCTTGGATAAAACAGACTTTAAATCAGCAAAGATCAAAAGAGACAAAGAAGGCCATTACATAATGGTAAAGGGATCAATTCAACAAGAAGACCTAACTATCCTAAATATATATGCACCCAATATAGGAACACCCAGATTCATAAAGCAAGTCCTGAGTGACCTACAAAGAGACTTAGACTCCCACACAATAATAATGGGAGACTTTAACACCCGACTGTCAACATTAGACAGATCGATGAGACAGAAAGTTAACAAGGATATCCAGGAATTGAACTCAGCTCTGCACCAAGCGGACCTAATAGACATCTACAGAACTCTCCACCCCAAATCAACAGAATATACATTCTTTTCAGAACCACACCACACCTATTCCAAAATTGAACACACAGTTCGAAGTAAAGCACTCCTCAGCAAATGTAAAAGAACAGAAATTATAACAAACTGTCTCTCAGACCACAGTGCAATCAAACTGGAACTCAGGATTAAGAAACTCACTCAAAACTGCTCAACTACATGGAAACTGAACAACCTTCTCCTGAATGACTACTGGCTACATAACAAAACGAAGGCAGAAATAAAGATGTTCTTTGAATCCAACGAGAACAAAGACACAACATACCAGAATCTCTGGGACACATTTAAAGCAATGTGTAGAGGGAAATTTATAGCACTAAATGCCCACAAGAGAAAGCAGGAAAGATCTAAAATTGACACCCTAACATCACAATTAAAAGAACTACAGAAGCAAGAACAAACACATTCCAAAGCTAGCAGAAGGTAAGAAATAACTAAGATCAGAGCAGAACTGAAGGAGATAGAGACACAAAAAACCCTTCAAAAAATCAATGAATCCAGGAGCTGGTTTTTTGAAAAGATCAACAAAATTGATAGACCGCTAGCGAGACTAATAAAGAAGAAAAGAGAGAAGAATCAAACAGATGCAATAAAAAATGACAAAGGGGATATCACCACCGATCCCACAGAAATACAAACTACCATCAGAGAATACTATAAACACCTTTATGCAAACAAACCAGAAAATCTAGAAGAAACGGATAAATTCCTCCACACGTACACCCTCCCAAGACTAAACCAGGAAGAAGTTGAATCTCTGAATAGACCAATAACAGGCTCTGAAATTGAGGCAATGATTAATAGCTTACCAACCAAAAAAAGTCCAGGACCAGATGGATTCACAGCTGAATTCTACCAGAGATACAAGGAGGAGCTAGTACCTTTCCTTCTGAAACTATTCCAATCAATAGAAAAAGAGGGAATCCTCCCTAACTCATTTTATGAAGCCAGCATCATCCTGATACCAAAGCCGGGCAGAGACACAACAAAAAAAGAGAATTTTAGACCAATATCCTTGATGAACATTGATGCAAAAATCCTCAATAAAATACTGGCAAACCAAACCCAGCAGCACATCAAAAAGCTTATCCACCATGATCAAGTGGGCTTCATCCCTGGGATGCAAGGCTGGTTCAACACACGAAAATCAATAAATGTAATCCAGCATATAAACAGAACCAAAGACAAAAACCACATGATTATCTCAATAGATGCAGAAAAGGCCTTTGACAAAATTCAACAACCCTTCATGCTAAAAACTCTCAATAAATTAGGTATTGATGGGACGCATCTCAAAATAATAAGAGCTATCTATGACAAACCCACAGCCAATATCATACTGAATGGACAAAAACTGGAAGCATTCCCTTTGAAAACTGGCACAAGACAGGGATGCCCTCTCTCACTACTCCTATTCAACATAGTGTTGGAAGTTCTGGCCAGGGCAATTAGGCAGGAGAAGGAAATAAAGGGCATTCAATTAGGAAAAGAGGAAGTCAAATTGTCCCTGTTTGCAGATGACATGATTGTATATCTAGAAAACCCCATCGTCTCAGCCCAAAATCTCCTTAAGCTGATAAGCAACTTCAGCAAAGTCTCAGGATACAAAATCAATGTGCAAAAGTCACAAGCATTCTTATACATCAATAACAAACAGAGAGCCAAATCATGAGTGAACTGCCATTCACAACTGCTTCAAAGAGAATAAAATACCTGTGAATCCAACTTACAAGGGATGTGAAGGACCTCTTCAAGGAGAACTACAAACCACTGCTCAAGGAAATAAAAGAGGATACAAACAAATGGAAGAACATTCCATGCTCGTGGGTAGGAAGAATCAATATCGTGAAAATGGCCATACTGCCCAAGGTAATTTATAGATTCAATGCCATCCCCATCAAGCTACCAATGACTTTCTTCACAGAATTTGAAAAAACTACTTTAAAGTTCATATGAAATGAAAAAAGAGCCCGCATTGCCAAGTCAATCCTAAGCCAAAAGAACAAAAGCTGGAGGCATCACGCTACCTGACTTCAAATTATACTACAAGGCTACAGTAACCAAAACAGCATGGTACTGGTACCAAAACATAGATATAGACCAATGGAACAGAACAGAGCCCTCAGAAATAATGCCACATATCTACAACTATCAGATCTTTGACAAACCTGACAAAAACAAGCAATGGGGAAAGGATTCCCTATTTAATAAATGGTGCTGGGAAAACTGGCTAGCCATATGTAGAAAGCTGAAACTGGATCCCTTCCTTACACCTCATACAAAAATTAATTCAAGATGGATTAAAGACTCATATGTTAGACCTAAAAGCATAAAAACCCTAGAAGAAAACCTAGGCAATACCATTCAAGACACAGGCATGGGCAAGGACTTCATGTCTAAAACACCAAAAGCAATGGCAACAAAAGCCAAGATTGACAAATGGGATCTAATTAAACTAAAGAGCTTCTGCACAGCAAAAGAAACTACCATCAGAGTGAACAGGCAACCTACAGAATGGGAGAAAATGTTTACAACCTACTCATCTGACAAAGGGCTAATATCCAGAATCTACAATGAACTCCAACAAATTTACAAGAAACAAACAAACAACCCCATCAAAAAGTGAGCGAAGGATATGAACAGACACTTCTCAAAAGAAGACATTTATGCAGCCAAAAAACACATGAAAAAATGCTCATCATCACTGGCCATCAGAGAAATGCAAATCAAAACCACAATGAGATACCATCTCACACCAGTTAGAATGGCAATCATTAAAAAGTCAGGAAACAACAAGTGTTGAAGAGGATGTGGAGAAATAGGAACACTTTTACACTGTTGGTGGGACTGTAAACTAGTTCAACCATTGTGGAAGTCAGTGTGGCGATTCCTCAGGGATCTAGAACAAGAAATACCATATGACCTAGCCATCCCATTACTGGGTATATACCCAAAGGATTATAAATCATGCTGCTATAAAGACACATGCACACGTATGTTTATTGCAGCACTATTCACAGCAAAGACTTGGAACCAACCCAGATGTCCAACAATGATAGACTGGATTAAGAAAATGTGGCACATATACACCATGGAATACTATGCAGCCATAAAAAATGATGAGTTCATGTCCTTTGTAGGGACATGGATAAAGCTGGAAACCATCATTCTCAGCAAACTATCGCAAGGACAAAAAACCAAACACCACAAGTTCTCACTCATAGGTGGAAATTGAACAATGAGAACACATGGACACAGGAAGGGGAACATCACACACCAGGGACTGCTGTGTTGTGGGGGGAGCATGGAGGGATAGCATTAGGAGATATACCTAATGCTAAATGATGAGTAAATGGGTGCAGCACACCAACATGGCACATATATACATATGTAACAAACCTGCACGTTGTGCACATGTACCCTGAAACTTAAAGTATAATAATAATAAAATTAAAAAAAAAAAAAAGCAAAGCTACTCCTGCTTGCTTCTGGTTGCATGTGCATGGAATGCATTTTTCTACCCCTTTACCTTAAGTTTACGTGAGTCCTTATGTGCCAGTTGAGTCTCATGGAGGGAGCAGATAGTTGGTTTATGAATTCTTATCCATTCTTTAATTCTGTATCTTTTAAGTGGAGCATTTAGGCCATTTACATTCAATGTTAGTATCGAGATGTGAGGTACCATTCCATTCATTGTGCTATTTCTTGCCTGTATACCTTGTTTTTTTGTTGTTGTTGTTTGTTTGTTGTTGTTGTATAGGTCCTGTAATATTTATGCTTTAAAGAGGCTCTGTTTTAATGTTGTTCCAGAATTTGTTTCAACATTTATAGCTCCTTTTAGCACTTCCTGTAGTGCTGGCTTGGTAGTGCCAAATTCTCTCAGCATTTGTTTGTCTGAAAAAGACTGTATCTTTCCTCCATTTATGAAGCTTAGTTTCGGTGGATACAAATTCTTAGCTGATAATTATTTTGTTTAAAGAGGCTGAAGATAGGGCCGAAATCCCTTCTAGTCTATAGAGTTTCTGCTGAGAAATCTGCTGTTAATCTGACAGGTTTTCCTTTATAGGTTACCTGGTCCTTTTACCTCACAGCTCTTAAGATTCTTTCCCTCATCTTAACTTTAGATAACCTGATGACAATGTGCCTAGGCAATGATTTTTTGCAATGTATTTCCCAGGCGTTCTTTGAACTTGTATTTGGATGTCTAGGTCTCTAGCAAGGCTGGGAAGTTTTCCTTGATTATTCCCCAAAACATGTTTTCCAAACTTAGATTTCTCTTCTTCCTCAAGAAGGCTGATAATTTTTAGTTTGGTTGTTTAACATAATCCCAGATTTCTTGCAGGCTTTGCTTGTATTTTCTTATTCTTTTTTCTTTGTCTTTGTTGGTTTGGGTTAATTTGAAAACCTTGTCTTCGAGCTCTGAAGTTCTTTCTTTTACTTGTTGGAATCTATTGCTGAGACTTTCCAGAGCATTTTGCATTTCTATAAGTGCATCCATTTTTTCCTGAAGTTTTGATTGTTTGTTATTTATGCTGTCTATTTAATTGAAAATTTCTCCCCTCATTTCTTGTATCATTTTTTTTTCACTTCCTTAAATTGGGCTTTGCCTTTTCTGGTACCTCCTTGATTAGCTTAATAACTAACCTTCTGAATTCTTTTCCAGGTAAATCAGGGATTTCTTCTTCATTTGGATCCATTGCTGGTGAGCTAGTGAGATTTTGAGGGGGTGTTAAAAAGCCTTGTTTTGTCATATTACCAGAGCTGGCTTTCTGGTTCCTTCTCCTTTGGGTAGGCTGTGTCAGAGGGAAAGTCTAGAGCTCAAGGCTGTTGTTCAGATTCTTTTGTCCCACAGGGTGTTCCCTTGATGTAGTACTCTCCCCCTTTTCCTAGGGATGTGGCTTCCTGAGAGCAGAGCTGTAGTGATTTTTATCCCTGATTTTTATCCCATGCAGGTTGTTAGGGAAGTTGAAGTCACAGGCCTCACCCAGCTCCCACATAACCCAAAGGGCTGGTCTCACTCCCACCATAGCCCCTACAACAGCACCGAGTCTGTTTCCAGGCAGTGGGTGAGCAGGGCTAAGAATTTGCCCCAGGCTACCTGCCTCCCAGCTGCAAAAGCAAGTAGGGCTTTGGTACTTCCCCACCTGTGGAGTTTGCACACTGGATTCATGCCCTCCCCCAAGTTCTGGCCAGGAGACTTCTCAATCTGTTCAAATTGTTACAAAGTTCAGCTGGAAGTTTCCTTCTGTTTGTGACCATTTCCCAGTGCCTCTGGTAGCCCTCCTCAAGGACCCCTGTGAGGCAAGGCAGAAATGGATGGCTAGGGAACCCAGTGAGCCCACAGGGCTTTTCGCGCTGCTTTCTCTAGCAGTGTATGTCACTTGGCTCTCTAAATTGACTCAGCTCCAAGTATGGTCAAAATCTTCTCCTGTGATCTAGACCTTTAGGTTCCCCAGTGAGGATGTGTGTTCAGGAGCTGACTATTCCCCTTTCCCACTTCCACAGTTTGCAGTTTGGGCTCCCACAGCATTTGGGGTGTCTCCTGAGACCTGCAGGAGCAATCCACTTCCTGCAGAGGGTCTGTGGGTTCTCTCAGCTTTCCTGATTTATTCCTGCAGTCAAAGTTCATGATACAAGCCTCCACACGCTGCTTTGTCTCTCCAAGTGGGAGCTGCAATCCAGTCCTGCCTCCCATCCACCATGATCTCTGGAATACATCTGAAATATTCTATGTCTTGATTTGAGTGACAGTTTCACACATATACTCATGTGTGTGTGTGTGTGTGTATATGTGTGTGTATATATATATGAGTTACACACAGTTTGTGTTACATTTTAATAAAAATA
This sequence comes from Pongo pygmaeus, assembly GCF_028885625.2. Classification (NCBI taxonomy): domain Eukaryota; kingdom Metazoa; phylum Chordata; class Mammalia; order Primates; family Hominidae; genus Pongo; species Pongo pygmaeus. Next base: position 156,978,877 of record NC_072376.2, on the reverse strand, counting down.
AATCTTAGAAATGACTGCATATTTGTTCCTTTTCTTTTATCAATATACTTCCTCTAGTATTCATATAGAGAACCAGGGCTAAATTCATGTTTACAAAGGTAAACAGCAGAATGAATTGATATCCTAGACATTGAAAAGAACAAATGTGAGATTAAAATTTCAAACAGTTTTGAAAACTACTACATTGTGTACTCTTGCACTATCTCTTTCTTGATATCAGACGATTGCTCATGCTGTTATCTCTGCTTAAAATGTTCTTACTTCTCCTGTGACTTGTCTACTCATCCTTTAGTTCTCATTGCTTGCTCTGGAAAACTTTTCCAGAACCCCAAGTCTGAGTTAGGTACCCCTCTTATGTACTCTTTGCTTACTACTATCATCCACTTGATACTCCATAATGCAATTGCCTTCTTAATTTATTTGTTTGCCAATTAAGCTGTCAGTTCCTGAAGGGAAACTTGAGTTACTGAAGGTTGTGTCTTCCACACTTGGCACAGTGCCCGGTAGGTGCTCCAAATCATTTGTTGAATTATTATTTGGATGTAGAACAAGCTGGACCTATCAATTCTCAGCAGAAAGATTATGTATGATACCTGATTCCAGCAGTATAGCACAATGGACTTAGAGGCAACTGGGAACAGTTTTTCACTGTCTACGTCACCATTGTAGTGATGAGAGTTTCTCACTTCTGGGGTTTCTTCAATGCACATCATATCTCATTATAATTTTAAAGAAAGGAAACTGAAAACTGGGTTAAAGAAATCTCATCACTAGAAGGTGTTGAAGAAGACTCCTAAATAAATTAGATTTCCAAACCCAAATGCCAAAAGCTTAGAAAGAGTATAAATGAATGTGATGGATTGTGTTTTTGCTCCCAATTATTAGGGCCCTTCCTGTAAGTGTTTTATATATCCTCACCATTGACCTATGACTTGCAGGACTTCCGTTTGGAAGAATTATATTTACTTGTCCCATCGAGGTCAGCTTGGCCACTGATTTGCTTTGGCTAATAAAATGTGAGAAAAAAAAATAACACATACCATGTCTGAGAGGAAGCATTAAAAGCCATTCCTTATTTGGCCTTTTTCCCCCAGTTTGCAACAAGAACAGCATATTCCAAATGGGGGTGGCTCCTTCAGTCTGGATCCTGGAACTTGTCACCGTCATAGACCAAATGTAATGTGAGCAGGAAATGAACCAGTGTTGCTGCAAGACACTGAGATTTTGAGGCCTTACCACAGTAGAACCTAATCTAAGAAATGGAAGCAAGCATCAGGTGGAGCACTTACCAGACTCAAGAAAGCCTATTTGTCCCAAGAGACAGCCAGTCTTTAGCTCTCATGGATTGTCACAATGTAGAACTTCATGCTAACTCTTGCCAGATCTTCCTGTAAGAGGAGCCAAATTTTTAATTAAATCAATTCCTGATTTTTAATTAAAATATACCTTCTTTTTAAATCTTGGCAGCTAAATCCATACGTTTAAAAAACACTTAGGGCAAATCAAATCAAGTAATACACTCATAATCTCTTTTCCATTCCATAGTTTGCTCATATATAAAATAAGAATGCTAATATCTGTTCTGCCTCTCTAACAGGGTTATTTTGAGCATTAGATTTATCTTACCTTGTAGTTGTTTTTTTATTTTAAAAAATTTTGAAATGATAAACTAACAAAGGTCAGGGAAAGTTCTCAGACTACTCTGGCAAAGCAGGCTGGAAAATTCTAAGGCGATGAGGTACCAAGGAGGCGAGTAGTATAAACCACTGTGCCTCAACTTTCCTGCCCCCCCCGTTCTCCACTCCTCCATGCAAAACATGAAAAGCAGACCTCTCCACTGGCAGATCAGACTAGCATGCAACCATCTTCAGGAATAATCTAAGCCTGAAATAGTTGAGGGGTAAGTAATTGACAAAAATGAATGGTTCTCTGTCACGAAACAAGCAAGGTATAAGTTTGTGTTGATCGATCCAAGTTGCCTTTCCTAGATTATAACATTGAACTTCATCCTTCTTAACTACATCATAGAAATGACTCAGGCAATTAAAAAATAGCTTAAAGACATGTAGTATCAAGAAAATTGGATAAGTTTTTTATGTTTGATCAAATGCCTCAAAAGTACTTGTTTTATTTTATGCAAAGAGTCAAAATTCTTAAAAGATGTGGATTTGTCTAATAATTTGCATGATATAGCTCGTAGGTAGAATTTTATGATAATTCTGAATGTGTACTTCAGTAAAAATATTTTTGAAAAATTTAAAGAAGATTAGGGAATGCTTGAAAGAGAAAAATGTAATCTGATGTATATTTTTTTCTGTTGCATTTTCAGGGCTCACATTTTTTCCTTCCATTGTGCAGATACGCCACTAGAGAGCACTGTAGGGCTCTGCTTCCTCACACCCTGTGTGAGGTGCTGAATCTGACCTCTGATTTCCTCATTGAGAACCCTCCAGGTTTTGACTTACTTTAATAGGGCCAGGTACTCTATAGGGCATTGTGCCAGATGCTGGAAACAGAACAACAGAGACAGGACCCACAAATATAAAGGAACAGATTATTCAGAACAACCTGAGACAGGTGTTAATAAACAGGCATGCGTCAGCACTACAGGAGTTTAGAGAATTGCTAACGATGAGATTCTGCAGGAAAGGAAAGTGGGAGGTCATGGAAGAGAAAGCACTCTCAGACTCTGACCAGTCCAGGCCGAAGAAGGTATGAAAGCTGAATTTTAGGCGGAGTTTCCTTTTCATTTTCCCCTTCCTGCCTTAGCAACGGACCTCCATACTGGAGGGAACCTGAAGCTAGGATATGACAAAGGTTACCTGCAGGATATATAAAAAATGATCAGCCTATACACCCAGGACTGCCTGTGAGAAGTTGCTTTCCTCTGCACTGCAATATTCATTTGACATTTATTGATTTGAGATATATTTATTGTCAAGTGTGCCCCAAGCACTCACTGGTAAATAAGATAGCCATAGTCAGGGTGTGCCCACTTAAAAACTGTAGTCCAGTGAAGACACAATGATTGCAATGTAGTGTAATAAGTCCTGTGATAAGGGAAGAAGATGGAACCACACAAGTATAGCGCAGGGGCACCTGACAAAGACAGGAAGTCAGGGAAGGCTTCGTGGAGGAAGTACTATTCAATTAAGACCCTAAGCAGAATTGGAGGCCACCTAAAAAGGACTAGGTGTATTCCAGGTTAAGACAGCACAACCCAGAGGAAAAAAGAATCAAATAGGATTTTATTTGTGTATACACAATTTTGAGATCTTGCTGTTTTCCACTTACCCATTTTATCCTGAGTCTCCATATCTTTATTTTTGTAAACATGATTTTAATAGTTGCTCTAATAGTCCATTGTAAGAATAGTGACATTTATTTACCCATTTTCAGAAATAGCATTTTTAAGACTTATGCTAATTGCTCTCCCTTTGTCAATATAAAATCATGTGAAATAATTCTTACTGCTTATATCAACAACATTTCCTTTACTTGGCTGACTCTTGAGCACAATTCCTGCAACTCAACCTGATATCCGGCCATAACAAACACTGAATTTATGGAAGGTATTAATTTATTATGTATTGTTTAATTTTAACTTTTTAATAAAATTTGCTGGAGTTGTTTTACATGAATTGGCAGGGCCTTAAGTGGCACTCTGGATTCTTGTCCTGCTGCTCAGATTACCCGCTATGTGTCATTCATTCTTCCATCCTCCCCAAGTCTGCATCTCCACTCCCTCCATCCACTAGTCCCTCAATCTCAGGCTCCTCCCTCTCTAGGATGCTCTGCTGATACTTATCTCCATCTTTTCTCCAGTAAGTAATTTTTTTTCTCTGTGGCCCAGTTTCCTGAAGCTGCAAACATTAGCTTCATAAATGATTTTTTGAAACCACACTTTGGGTAAATATGTAAGTATGATATATGTGGCAAATTGATTTTCTGGGTCAGGCAGGAAAGACTTTCACAAAAATCTTACAGGAAGTAAGATGATTTAGATGGAGTATCCAGTCACCTTCTGTTGAACCATTTCAGACCTAATTTATATTTTTTGTTCTGTCTCCCTTTAAAATTGAGCTTCCTCACATTTCCATACCTTTCATTTTAACCCGCTTTAATGATAAGGTTTTTGGTTTGTTGGGTTTTGTTTCTGACTGTTTGCATTTATTGTCTTGGTATTCATTTATGCTTACTTAGCAAGGTATATTTCAGAGAGAAACAGCTCACTGGTTTCATAGCTGTGCCGCACTAGCTGTTCAGTTCAAACTCTCTTTTCACTGAAAGATTTGTTGCATCTCATGTCTCTTACATTGCTGTGTGACTCACCATGAGTTTGGGGGTCTTTCAGAACCTCAGAACACTCAAATGATTTAAATCTCTCAAATATGTTCATTTCACATATAGGAAGTCACTTTCATTTGGACCACCGGGTCTTGACATTAGAAATGAGAAGGTCCATGGCTCCACAACAGCTACCTCAGCCTGGCACGTGCCCTGGCCTCAGAGATTCACAGTCCAGTTCTTTGTCCAGTTGGGTGGCTCCTGTCTACCACCTTACCATGCCCGCTTAACTTATGCAAAGTTAATATCACAAGTAGCCACCTGTTCCTTGCAGTGAAAATTGTACTAACCACTTTCATAGCCCCAAGATATCCACGTATCTTTATTAACAGGCGCTTAACAACTTGTATCATTTAAAATGCCTCCCCTGCCTATCAGCTGATGATGGCCACAGGAAGGTGGGCCTGGAAGATAACAGCTAGCAGGCTAAGGCCAGACACTGACAGTTGCAGTTGTCTTTGGTAGTTTTTTTGCACTAACTTCAGGAGCCAGCTCATGATCAGGATGATCGTGACCATGATCAGGATGTATGGAAAAATAATCTTTGTATTACTATTGTCAGGTAAGTGATTTTATTTCATCTTGGTTCTGTTATATTGGGTATGAGATCATAGAATAAAATATAAACTACCCTATTTTAGTTCTATCTTATTTAAATGAATAAATGAGTAGTATTTCCTATTCCAGTCTGGTGGATGGATTTTACAGGAACTCAGCTACCGATGTGGGAGAAATGGCACAAGGGAGCCCAGTATTTATGGCCGAATCCAGTTTTCTAGTATGAGAAGCTTACTTCAATTCTAAGTCTAGCTAGAATTAAAATAATTTTATCAAATGCTATGAGAAATACCTCTCTGTGAATAAATGTATTGCTCTGTCTGAGTTATAAGGAGATTCATTTCCAAGCTAAAGAGTTATTAACAAAGGTGTTGGTAGCTATATGGCTTTTAGTTTTCAAAAGGTATAATTTCCTATTTCTGCCAAATGGCGAGAAGCCAAAAGCATGAACACTGAAACCGTGGGGAGTTGTTCGCTTCTCTGTGGGTCCGTTACTAAAGTGTCACATAGGAAGAAAAAAAAACAAAAACAACTCTTACTGGTTTAGGTGTCATGTGAATTTTAGGAGAAATTTAAATCCATTAAAATAAAGAAATATCATAGGGTTATTATTAAATTGTATTAATTCAATAATTTGAATTTAGTTTAAATTTAATTATTAATTTAGTGTATTAAATTAACATGATTCTGGCCTCTTTCTGAGAATATTATAGTTAAACATCCTCTCAAGTGCAGTGCTTATGTGTTAGCAATACTAGTGCCCAGCACACAGGGGGCAGGCAGTTGCTTGAAACATTCTGAGTCTATTAGACATTGCTGTAACCCAAGTGAGAGCAAGTATCAAGGATCTACTGAGCACTCTGTAGCATACAGGGAAGAGAGATCAGCATTTTCTAAGATACCCTAGGGGAGGATAAAATAGTGCAATAGTTAAGAGCACAGGCATGAGGAACAGACAGAACTGGGTTCAAATCTAGTTTTACTTCTCAAGGCTGGGGAACATTAAGGCAAATTACGTGCCCACATTTTTATGTGTCCTTGTCTTTAAATGCAGGCAATGTTGGTACTTGCCTCATAATAATTGCGTAAAGATTAAACAAAATATTTAATGGAATACACTTACTGATGCCTGAAACAAAGTAAAATGTTAAGCTTGCTATGCATTTTCTATGATTAGAATTAACTATCATGATTAATAAGTATTAATAATATAAGTATTATTAAAATAAGTAGTAGCTATCCAATAATTATACACTAGAGAATAAACCTATGTATGTGATTGGTGATTTCTGAAAAGTCAGAGAGAAAAGAAAATTACAGAAAGAAAACAGAAAACAAACATAGCTACTCTAATTTTTTAAGCAGAAAAGTATGAAAACATTTAGTTTGAAGAAAAGAAAACAAATGAAAGGGATGTAGTGTAATATTTGTATATACATATTCATATATTTGAAGTGCTATTACACAGAAAAAAAAGATGTATTCTTTGTGTTGCTCCACGGGGCAAACCAAACTGGGTGTAACTCAAACAAAATTAGACACTTCATACTCTACTGGGGGTGTGCCAGCATTTGGGAAAACTGTGTGACTTACAAATTTGGAAAGGGCTCCTGGCAAAGAAATGATTTTTTTTTTAATTTCTACAACTACACAAGCAGATCGTGAATTAAAGCCTTAAATGGCACTTGATAAAGAGGTCATTGGGGCAAGATGATCCTGAAGCTACAATGGTCCCCAGTATCCAAGCGGTTATCATCTTCGTAGCTTCAGAAATCCTCCAAGGAAACTTTGATGTGGCTACTTTATAGTATAACAGAAAGGTGTAAGATCAAGTTTTTCCCCCGTACTGATTAGCTGAAGAGTAAACATGGTGAAGTCTTTTTCTTTTTTTTCTTTTTTTTTTTTTTTGCTATGAAAAAAAGATGAATGCCTTGCTTTCTCCAAATCTTAAGAATAAAGCCGATATTTCTAATTCTAAACTTACCAGAGATCTTCCAAATGGAGAACCCATTTTTTCTAATACGACTTGATTCCCAGTCCCTGAATTCCTGCACTCATTTGATGATTCAGTCATTACATGTCAGATTGTGAACCAGACACTGAGCCCACAGCAGGAAGAAAAATGGGCTCCCATGGAGGATACACGGAGGGTGTGTGCAGTGGATGGTGGGAGGGAACGCCGATAATAAATGGAACAACAACTATCTTATTAAAATAAGATAAAACAGTCAAAAATAATACAAAGCATATAAAACCAGGTAAGATGATAAACATGAATGCCGAAAACTGCTTAAGAAAAGGGTAGCAGGGAATTATTTTCTGAGTAGATGACATTTATGCTAAACGTGGAACAAGGAGACGGAGCCGACCCTGAAAATTCTGGGAAAAGAGGACGGAAGGCAGAGGGAAGAGCAAGAGCAAAACTTCTGAAACAGGAGGTAAGTTAGTGTTTTCAAGGAAAAGCTGGAGCTTTTATCTGAAAATCAGATTCTGAAGCTAAGAACCAATTTGGAAATACAGTACTATATCACTTCAACTGGGAAATTATGGCATAAACCAGGAGTCTCCAAAAGTTTTTTGTGTTTACTTAAAAATTCATACAAAATTTGCATTCTAGCTCATAATATACTAATTTAATTGGAGGAAACAAAGGCACTGGTATGATATCATCATGCCTACTTTATTCATCCGTGTATCCCCAGAATCTAGCACAGTTCTCGATTGGTATTTATAGTAGCATATTGGTTGAATAAGCAAGGAAGGAGGTGAAGGGAGGGAGGAGAGAGAAGCAGAGAGGGAGAGGAAGGAAGAAAGAAAAGAAGCAAAAAAGAAGGAAGGAAAGAAGAGAGGAGGGAGAGAGAGAGGGAGGAAAGAAGGGAGAAGAGAGAAGGGAAGGGAAGAGACAGGAGGAAGGGGAGGAGAAAAGGAAAGAGGAAATATTTGTTTTCATCTGGTTAGACACAGTGAGTGCTCCGCATAGGCAGATCATTATTACCCTGTGCATCTGACTTATACCCCTGCAGATACATCAGTCTGAAAAGCACATATTAAGTGAAGAAACAAGGCATCTCTTTTTTTTTTTTTTTTTTTTTTCAGGGATCCAAGAAGAGCCTTGCTAGCTGTCTATTTAATTGGCACAGGAAAGAGTTACAGGAACTGTATGCCAGGGAATACATGACTATAAATTCTTTAAAAGCAGAACCTGTGTCTTCGCTTATGTGTCCCACACATTGTCAGCCACATAGTAGGCAGTCAATATCAACTACTCAAAATGACAAACGACAAATGACCAGAATTTTGTGGCAGACTAGTTTAGCCATGAAAAATCATTTAACACCTGTGGGCCTCAGTTTTCTTGTGCCTATTCAATAAAGTGCCAAGTAGATGGTATCTACAATCATTTTTCATCTGTAAACCCCAGTGAATCCCCAAAATTCAGCCTGGATGAGCTGGACTAGTTGCGAAACCTATAAATATCTTTAGCATGGTGTGAAGTAGGGTTTTTAGAAAGAAACAGACACCCACTGTGAACTGCTTTGCATAAAAGGTCTGAATAGAGGGGAAAGTAGTGATGGTATCTCAAACTTACTTTGTAGTGATTTTAAATTAGGAAATTTAGCTTAACATTCTTGTGATAAATTTCTTTTCACCTTGGTTTCTAGAAGATTATTCAAAACATCTATGAGACTATTTGAGAAGTATACTTTTGAGGAATTTCCCCCAAGTTATCTTTATAGATTATATTTTGACACCAACTGCAAATGTAATATCTTTTGCCCAAAAAAAACCCCAATCCTACTTAAATGGTGCTGACAAAATCAGGCTGGACCTACATTTTTACATCATAGATTTCCAGCCATTATTATCATATCCACATCTTTAGTAAGTACCTATCTGTGTAGTTTCCTGTGATAAATGAACTAAACTAAAACTTAAGCAAAAATGTTGAAAAAAAATTCTGAGTTTATCTCTGAGTGTTGGGATTGTTAAGGTTTTATTTTTTTTTCTCATTTTAAATACTTTCTAAATTTTCTGCAAAGAGAACCATATAATATAATCAGGACAAGTTTTAATATATTTTAAAAAATAAACCGAACAAACACAGTCTCTGCTTTCTAAGAAGTCTTTAATTTTTGTACGTTGGTCATAGACTATGACTACACAATTTATTTGTGACATTTATTAAGAATTTCTGTCTAACCCAAATTATTATATGTAAGCACTGGAAAAATGGTGTCATCTTTGTTTGTAGTGTACGAAGCTCTATAAACAGCTATTTAATCAACTTTGGTATTTCCATCCCTAGATTTATATACAGCAGGTTAGGTTCCATACATAGGCAGGTTCTGAATAATAATAACCAACACTGATATAGCACTTACTTTGTGCCATGTACTGTTCTAAGCAATGTAAATACACTTAATTTTTAAAATTGTAGTAAAATACACATGATATAAATTTACCATTTGAACCATTTTAAAGTGTACAATCGGTAGCATTTAATGCATTCAAAATGATGCACACCCATCACCATTATCTAGTTCCAGAACATTTTCATCACTCCAAAAGGAAACCTCTTACCCATTAGCAGCCACTTCCAATTCCTCCAGCCCCTGGAAACCACTAATTTGTTTTCTACCTCTACAGATTTACCCATTTTAGATATTTCATATAAATGGAATCATATAATAGCCTTTTGTGTATGGTTTCTTTCACTTAAAATAATGTGTTTAAAGTTCATCCATATTGTAGCGTGTATCAGCATTTCATTCCTTTTATAATAAGTATTATTCCATTGTGTTGGTATATTACTTTTGTTTATCCATCCATCATTTGATTAAAATTTGGGTTGGTATATCACATTTTGCTTATCGATCCATCATTTGATTAAAATTTCTGTTGTTTCCGCCTTCTGGCTATTGTGAATAGTGCTGCTATAAATGTTCCTGTACTAGTTTTGTTTGAACCCACTTATAATACTCAAAGATGTATAGAGGTAGAATGGCTGGGTCATAGTAATTTTATGTTTAACTTACTAAGGAACTGCTAAACTCTTTTCCACAGGAGCTGCACACCTTTTTACCTTTTCACCAGGGTGTATGAGGTGCCAATTGCTCCACAATCTTGCCAGAAATTGTACTTTTTCATTTTTTTAATTATAGCCATTTCAGAGGGTATGAAATGGTTTTTCACTGTGGTTTCTTGCATTTTCCTAATAACTAATGATGCTGAGAATCTTCTCATGTAGTTGTTGGTAACTGCATTTTGCATATCTTTGGAGAAATGTTGGTTCTAGTCCTTCACCCATTTTTAAATTTATTTTTGTCTTTGTGTTGCTAAGTTGTAAGAGTTCTTTCTATGTTCTGGATAAAGAGTCTTATCAGATATACTATTTGCAAATATTTTCCTTCATTCTGTAGATTTTTGTTTTTACTTTTGATAATGTCTTTTGATGCACAAATGTTTTTCATTTTCAAGTCCAATTTTTTTTTCTTTTGTTGCTTACGCTTTTGATATCATATCTAAAAATAATTGCCAAATTTAAAGTCATAAAAATTTCTCCCTATGTTTTCTTCTGAGAGTTTTGTAGTTCTTCTCTTATATTTAGATCTTTGGTTTATTATCAGTTAATTTTTCTGTATGATAAGAGTCCACCTTTATTATTTTGCAGTTGTCCCAGCACCATTTGTTGAAGAGACTATCCTTTGCCCATTGAATGGTCTTGACACCCTTCTTGAAAGTTAATTGGCCATGGATATATGAGTTTATTTATGGAGTCTCAATTCTATCCTAAGAATATGTCTGTTCTTGGGGCAAAATCACACAGATTTTATTGCTGTTACTTGGTTATAAGTTTTGAATTCATGAAGTGTGATTCACCAAACTTTGTTCTTCTTCAAGATTGTTTTGGCTATTTAAATCCCTTACAATTTCATTGAAATTTTAGGATTAGGTTTTCCATTCTTGCAAAAAAAAATTATGTGCGTTTTAACTTAATCTGTTCAATAACTCTATAAGATAGAGACTAACCCATGTATAATGATGGAACAAAAATATAGAGACTAAGTAAATTTTGCAAGGTCTCAGGTAGTTGCTAGAGGAATTAGTTTGAGCCTAGGCAGTTCCACTGCAGAATCTGTGCACTTAGAGAATATGTTATGTTGCCTGTACCATACCTAGTGATGTTACAGGATTGGCTCCATTACTCTTACAACATTGTCACTCAGTGTTCCGCTTGTGCTTTCACCAAGCTGAAGACTTTAATGAAGGTTGATGATCTGTCTTCCTCACGTGGTGCAGCTAAGGAACTCTAACTGTGTGGCTGTTATGTTAGCCTTTTGCTCCTTTTTATATGGGCTACAGAAAATGTTTTTAAATTCTGGAGGCCTCCTTTTGATGTTATCACTTATTTCCCAGTCATCATTATATTTTTAAAAACCAAAATAGAAGGAAATAAATACAAAACGTAAAACATGAATAGTACAGCTATTTGAGGCAACTGAGAATATAGATTATGGCACTGATACTGCATTTTGCTAGGAAAAAGACCACAAAAGTTCTTCCCTTGCTACCTTTCCTGAACTATTCTGCTAGATTCAGACCTCAAAAACATTTTATCAGGAAATATAGAAATGTTCTTTCAAAATGAGCATATGGGAATGTGGGAATGCCTAATAAAATCTGTCCTCATTGATTCATTAGCAAAAAATCATATAAATCAATAGCTTGTGATTGCAAATAGATATATTTCAGATCCTTTCTGTGTTTGTTTTTTACTTTCTTGATCTATCACAATTGGAGAAAACTTAAAATTTCTCAATGGTATTGTATTTTTGCCAATTTCTTATTCTGCTTTATATTTCTCGTTGCTATATTATTGGGCTATAATGGTCCATAATTACTTAAGAATCATTGTGAAATATATTGCTTAATGACACAAGTAAATCTTTTTCATTGTTTGTAACGTCTTTGCTCTTAATTCTACTTTGCCTAAGATTAATACAGTTATTCCTGTTTAGTTTTATATGTATTTATTTATTTATTTATTTTGAAGATGGAGTCTTGCTCTGTCGCCCAGGCTGGAGTGCAGTGGCATGATCTCGGCTCACTGCAACCTCTGCCTCCCGGGTTCAAGCAATTCTCCTGCCTCAGCCTCCCGAGTAGCTGAGAATACAGGCACACACCACCATGCCCAGTTAATTTTTTGTATTTTAGTAAAGACAGGGTTTCACCGTGTTGCCCAAGCTGGTCTCCAACTCCTGAGCTCAGGCAATTCACCTGCCTCGGCCTCCCAAAGTGTTGGGATTACAGGCATGAGCCATTGCACCAGTCCTAACCTATCTCTTTTGACTCAATCTAAAAGTTTCTGTCTTTTAATACAAAACCATAATCCATATGTATTCATTAATTCACAACTGACACTTAGTATCTTATTTCTGTTATCCTATTTCATATTTTATTATATGATTCCTTGTTTCTGCTCTTTTGATATATATACTATGTTTTATTTGCCCTTATCGTTTCATGTGTTTCTAAAGTATATAGCCTACTTGTAATTGTCCCATTAGCTAACTTTTCGGCCTCTGCAGGTAAGGCCCGAACTCGGCCCAGGGCAAGACCCGTGGGTGTCTTTCCCTGGAACAACCTTACGTTCTTGTTCTGGGACTCTACCTTCTATCTCAAACTGCAGAGGCCCATGGTCCACGCTACAGGCCCAGGTCCAAGTTCTCACTACAGAGAATTTCTAGGGAGGCGCTGGATGGATGGTCCAGGCTGGCACTTGGACCTGTGGGCGGGTTGTCAGGAGCAGGGGTCCTGACTGTGCGGGCCTTGGCCTCACGCGCTGCTGGTTCACATGCATCCTCCTGGGGCTCAGGGTTGGTCTCCGTAGCAAGCAGGGCTCTAGGGGGCTAGCAGGGACCTTCCTCTGTGGGCTCCTGCGAGTTGATGCCTGCGTCTCATGGCACCCCCTTTTCAGCAAACGGAAATGACAGCAAGAAGTTCAAAGGTGACAGCAGCATTCTCTCTCAGAATTCCCATTTTAGTGGTGCAGCACACATAGAAAGTCTAAGTGCTTTCTGGAGCTAGATAAGCTGGATAAAGGTGTGCATGAGCCACTGGTCAATGGCTTGTGCAGGCCGTGAGTGCATTTCAGGTATGTCATACACTATTGATCTGGCAGCCAGGTATTCAGATAGGGTATAACCAGGTTCATCAGGCTCAAAACATAATCAAGTATTATTGAGACATAGTTAATATGCACTACAACTCACAGCACGCAGACTCACACACACATTTGTCTGACACAAAATTCCACAAAATAATACCTTCCTTTATTCTGTGTGATGTACTTTGATATATTCTCTCCTATTTTATATAACTTAATTTTTTTTAGAGACAAGATTTTGCTCTGTGGCCTAAGCTGGACTGCAACAGCACAGTCATAGCTTACTTCAGTCTTGAACTGCCGGATTCAAGTGATTCTCCAGCTTCTGCCTCTCAAGTAGCTGAGACTTCAGGTGTGCTAAATCACACCTGACTAATTTTTTTGTTATTTAATTTGTAAATATGGGGTCTTGCTATGTTGCCCAGGCTGGTCTCGAGCTCCTGGCCTCAAGAAATCCTCCTGCCTTGGCCTCCCAAAGCACTGGGGTTACAGGCATGAGCCACCACACCTAGACTACAACTTAATTTTTTAGTGCCTGTGACAACCCACTGGACTGATTTCATAGCCCATTAGTAGAGGAATGCACCATCTTGACTGCAGGTTGGAATTTTCTCAGAGGATCTATGTAGCACTGATGATTGGGTTTCACATCCAGAGATTCTAGTTATGCTAACACAGGGGCCAAGCAAACTATAGCCTGTGAACGGCCGGCCCCCTAGTTTTGTATACCTTACAAGTTACGAATGATTTTTACTTTTTTAAGTGCTTAAAAAAATCAAAATAGGCCGGGTGCAGTGGTTCAAGCCTGTAATCCCATCACTTTGGGAGGCTGAGGTGGGCGGATCACGAGGTCAGGAGGTCCAGATCGTCCTGGCTAACACAGTGAAACCCCATCTCTACTGAAACTACAAAAAATTAGCCAGGCTTGGTGGCGGGCACCTGTAGTCCCAGCTACTTGGGAGGCTGAGGCAGGAGAATGGAGTGAACCCAGGAGGCGGAGCTTGCAGTGAGCCGAGATCGCGCCACTGCACTCCAGCCTGGGTGACAGAGCAAGCCTCCGTCTCAAAGAACAAAAAAAAAAACAAGAAAGAAAGAAATAAAGAAAAAAATCGAAATAATAATAATAATATGTGAATATTCTATGAAATTCAAATTCTACTGCCCACAAATCATTATTGGAACATAGTCATACTCATTTATTTATGCTTTGGTTTACATATTGTCTGTAGCTGCTTTTGCACAGTGACAGAGTTGAATATTTGTAATAGATGGCCCACAAATCCTAAAGTAGTTACCCTCTCTCCCTTTACATAGGAAGTTTACTAATACTTGTGCTAAGGGATCTCAACAGACAATTTGAAAAACTTAAGTTTTAGACTAAAGATTTCCAATCTAAATTCCTGTGGAGCTTTCTGAAGCTGCCAGGTGGAGATGGGAACAGGTTGTGAGGCTGCAGGCCAAACGCTCAGGCCAGCTTCCACCAAGCAGTTCAACTCTGTCTGTTTCACACACTGATGAGCTTATCCTTGGAAAGTGATTAAAGTAAAATTAAATGCGAATTGGGAGGAAGTGAGGGAGACTGTGGCTCTAAAACAAAACCCTAAGAAACACCAACATTTAAGATGGCAAATGATGTTATTTCTAAAGTCGTTCAGGCTAATATCCCATACTGTAGCTGTTCACTTTATAGATAAAGGTGACACTAGAGCCATAGAAAATGTAAGAATGGACCTCGAAACTCAGGAAGATGAAGTTTACGTATATTAATCTATATTACCAACTGGAGCAGTTGTTCTCACTGCTGGCCGCACATCACAATCCAATGCCTGGATATCACAGATGATTCCACCATGCGGTCAAGGATGGGAACAAACTAGTTTCATTTCTGCAATTTTTTATTGTTCAACCAGTGAAAGGAAGTACCAGTGGCGTGAGAACTTTGGGATAAAGTTTTTGTTTTCAATTGAAATTATATTCATCCAGCCCACTTCCGTAAGCCCAAATTTAATGTGTATGAAGTTCAGCTACAGAAATACCAAACCTTAGACTAAAGCGGACACAGGTAAAATATGTGAAATCCCCTTTTGTTCTGAGGATTCTTTAGTAGGCAGGAGTGACCAGATTGGAATATGCTTGGCTGGAAAAATTAAGATTCAAGTTAACAAACTGTTAATAACCAGAACCATCTGCTCTTTCGTAATGTGGATTTGCCACTGCAGGTCACCCTACAATGTGCTATGTTAGAGGTACAACACTCCTACCCTCAGGCTATGAACAAGGTGAATTATTATCTTTATATCTCTTCATTTAGCCCTGATTTGCTGAAGTGAACGCTTGCTTGAGAGTTGGTTACATTATAATTTGGTGAGAATTTAATCTCTCAATGACAACTTACTTGATTCTCTCATTCTCTTTCTGCTACATAGATCACAGTAGACATTGGCAGACAGTTCTGTAGTTACATAGGTCTGAATTCAAAATCCAGGTCTGCCACTTGGTGGCTGTGTGAAATTAAGCAAGTTAGGCAATGTTTCTGAGTTTTTTTTTTTTCCTCCTCCACAAAGAATAATTAATATATGACAATAGGGTCTCAGCTAGTTGTTTTAAAAATGGTTAGAGAGATGTGTGGAATGAAGTAAGTGTGCAGTAAGTATTAATTACAAATATTATTATCTTAAACATACAGATTTCCATGATTCATGAATGGTGAAGCATCTTAGAAGACATCCATTCCAGGCCAGGCATGGTGGTGCGCACCTATAGTCCCAGTTGCTCAGCAGAATGAGGCAGAATTGCTTGAGCCTGGGAGTTTGAGGCTAGTATGGGCAATCTGGTGAGACCCTATCTCAAGAAAAAAGCAAAACTTTTTTTAAAGTTTAAAAAGAGAGACATCTGTTCCACTACTGTCATCTTAGAGGCCAGAAAACTGAGGCTCAGATCATTTCAGAGACTTGCACATATCCCCCAACCATTTGGTGGCAAAGCCAGGAATAGAACTTTGCTCTCCTTTCCCACTGGGACAGTGGACAGAAATTCATCTTGATTTCCATCTGTCCAGGCTGAAGAATGTGCACTGGCTGGAATGACAGAGTGACCGATTTTTTTCTCCACCTCTGCTGTCTCAGCAATGGTTTGGGACAGTGTGGATGACCAGAAGCTGGATAGTACAGAGCCAGGCTAAAAAGTTCAGGCTTCCTGAAGGGAAGCTGCAGTCCTCCTAGGCCAGAACACCTTCGAGATAGAATAGATAAAGCACCCTTCTCTACCAAGTTAGGAAAGGAAGAAGTGTGACCAATTAGCTGTATGGGGACTGCCAAAGCATGCCAGTCTGAAGATGAGCAGAAACTGGCTCATTCCATTTGGCATCTAGCACACTAACTGCACCAGTTAATAGGCCATGCTTTTCTGCAGAACCATTGGCTGAAGAGCTCAGATAAAAAGTATTGAGAATAGGCTATCCAAAACAGTCGGCTCAGATGCTATCACACAAAGCACTTTATCCTTAAGTTCAATTTTTCTAAATTGTAGTTGGCTGCTTTGGCTTAATAAAAATCTTCCAGAAAAGAAAAATGAATGGCCACAGACAGTATGGGTATCTAACTATATTATCACAACTTGACCAAGATTGAACTTGCCAATACTTTGGTTCAAGAGCAAAACAAAATTGTTCCCTTAAAATATTGCTTCATGGGAACAGTCTTCTTCAAACATCTTTTAGCACAGGCAAGATTCCCATTTATACGTGAATTCTGTCCAAGACAATGAGATCTGGCAGAAAAGGCATTGAGTTGGAAGTCAATGGATATGAGTTTTTGTCCCAGTTTTACCACAAATTAGCTGAGCATAACTTCCACAGATGCATTTATCAAGCAGTTTTCATGGGCTTTGCAATGCCAAAAAACTGTAGCATTTAGAAAATTTAGTTTTCAGACTTGGAAACTATTTAAGGCATTTCATATGAAGGGCGTGTCCTTGTAAGAGTTTGCTTATGCAAGATAAGGCTTCTTTCAGCTGCAAGTCAGGAGCGAACCAAAACTCAAACCAGCTGCTGCATGAACTGACTTTATCACATCTTGACAAGAGCTCAGCCACTGGAAGTTCTGGCACACAGCAAAACTGAAGGGTACTTATACAATATCACATTTTATTTTTATTGTTTCTAATAGCATTCCAGGTTAGAAATGTGAATTATTTCGGAAAGCTGAGTGGTCTGGTAGATAAAGCATATAGCAGAGAGCTAGGAGGCTGGCTATTTCCATTTGTTATCCTAACATGTCTTGGGCCCCCAAGTCACCCCACCTCCTTAGTACAATGGGAACAGTGGCAGAAGTCCATGCTCTCTCCCCCAACACATGGGGATAAAAGACAAGAGAGGTGAAATGTTCTGGAACACATCCGATGTTATGCAAGTATAAGCTGTGAGATGATCCAAACACAAATTTTGAATATTTCATTTTCTAGAAAGTATACCAATTCATTCCACCCTTCTCAAACCTAAATTATACAATTCAATTCAGGTCACACAGATTTACTTTGTACTAAGTAGCACAGCACATGCCATTTCAGTGCCTGAAAACTGAAAAACATAAATTTAAAGTAGGAGTTTGAGGCCTCACTAATACGACAAAACATACTTTTATATTTTATTTTGCACTAATTTGCCACTTAAACATTAAACTCTTATCAATCTGAGAGATTTGCCAACACTTGCCTGCTAGGTGCCCTAAGCCTCCACATCAATGCATGTTATACTCCCCTTTCTCCATATGTTAGCCCATGCTATTTCTTTATCCCTCCTCCTCTGCATCTTCACCTAAAATTCTGCCCATCCTTCAGGGTTCATCCAGTGATTCATTTGCAAGTAGTCATGGGGTAAGGTCTTGAGAGTATGTTTTTCAGAGGTCCATGCAGCTAAGAAAATGTGCAGTGTTGGCGCAAGGTCTGTCTATTCCTGGGTAGTCAGATGCTAGACACATCTTTCCTAACACCACAAGGTAGATATACTTCACTTGGAGAGAGAGGTGAAATTTTTCAGGTATAGACTGGATGTGCTCCTGTCAGAAGACTTGAAGGGATTAAGAAACTGACTCTCATCTCAGTATTGCTAGAGCAAAACATAATTTCTCATAGTGGCTATAGTATAAGGACACTGAGGGGTAAGAGATATAATCTAAGTAATACAATAAATTAGTGTGGAAAAAAATCATCAAAATGAAGACTACATGGTTTTTATTAAAATTCTAGCTTTTAGGATGTCCAGGGAGCTCAGGAATTTAGTTGTCCTTTTTCGTATGTACAATATGCCCCAATGCTTGCTGACTAATGTACTAAAACATTAGAGAAATCTTGCTGACAAGATCTCAACCAGGCAGCGAGATCTGGAAGGTGAGAACAATATTGGGGGTCAGCAGAATTAAGTCTCAGTTCTGCTTCTTACCAGATATGCTAATCTGAGCTAGTCATTTAATTTTTATGAGACCGAATGTCTATCTGTAAAGTCAGCAATTTGGATTAGATGTGCTGCAAGTGGTTTTCTAGCTTAAATGTACCTTCTGAATTCAACAGGACAATACTTAAACTGACCTTTAATCTAGGAATGACACAAGTAGATTTTTGAAAGCTAATTTAGCTACAGAAAGCTGAGAGCTCCAAAGGCAAAGAGATAAAAATAACAGGAGAGCCTTCCCTTAATCCAGTCCCTAAGCAGTTTTGGCAAACTAAAGTTTGTTGTTCAATGGTTACGAGTTTGCTTAAATGCTTTCTACCCAGTTTACTGAACTAAATAGTATATAGCTATAGTAAAAAGTTCTATTCAAAAACCATCTTCTCACAGATATTTTGCAGCTTTTCAGAATTGAATATGTCCACAGATGTCTATTAGCTGGTTAGGGTCTTAGGAATCTAGGAGAGCCAAGTAGTTGTATGAGCTGTTGCTATCAAATGTAGTTTTGAACATTCTTGGTGATTTTAAGGGATCATATTGTGGAAATTTGGTTTCCTTACCTTGAATTTTGAATGAAGCTTTAGCATTTGAGGATGTTTCTTTTGTTTCTCCTTCCAGGTAAGTGATTTTGTTTTTTCAACCAGATGCTGGTTTATTTAATTTGAAGCTATTGATGAAATTCTTTAAATTGCCCCCATGTGATTCTACTCTGGAATAACTAACAAATTATTTAAAAGTTAATTAATACTAGAAAATATGAAAACGCATTTTTATGTGAACTATTGTTCCTTCAAGATGACACTGTTTTGTAAACTATAGACTTCCAATAACAACCCTCTGTGCCTTCCTCTTACCACTAAGCAAGCATGGGTATTAATTCCTACTGAAAAGCTTATGCTATCTTTTTTCCAGAAATGGAAGAAAAATGAACTATGAAAAAGGTCATTTTATAGGTCAGCTACCATTATGAGATTGTTGAGGAAATGATATAAAAAACAATTTTTATCAAATTATCTTTAGGGCATTTATATGTTTATTTTCTTACTGTGTTGACTTAGGTGACTATAAGAAGTTGTATCAGAGCAACTGATTCTGGAGAATTAAAGCAAGTATTTCTAAGAACATAAGTGGCAACTTTCAGTCTCAAATCAACTTGGCCACCAATCAGTTTTTGTAAGGGTACAAATAGGACATAACATGCTCAGATGGTACTTGGATAAAGTGTATACAATTTTACATCGAGGAAATTGTGT
This sequence comes from Pongo pygmaeus, assembly GCF_028885625.2. Lineage (NCBI taxonomy): Eukaryota > Metazoa > Chordata > Mammalia > Primates > Hominidae > Pongo > Pongo pygmaeus. The sequence goes on along the minus strand of NC_072376.2, from coordinate 156,959,109 downwards.
CAATGTGTTACCTTCAATGTTAGAAATTCCCAAGTTCTGACAATAGTTCAGAGCCTTGTTAAAAGCCAGAGTGGAGGCATGTAGATCCAGCTGGAAAGAGAGGCATTATGGCCTAACTTAGGACAAATTTTAAAGCCAGTGTTAGGGTCTGAGTCCAGCTTTGTAAACTTGAGTACAGTGTTTGATCTCTGGGGTTTCAGCCTTGACTTCAGAACAAAATTTCCACCAAGTGCTCTTTTACTGTGAGGAGTAGCTGCTGAAGAAGAAAGAAGTCTACCTATTTGCTAGAGTGTTAAAATTGTTTTGATAAAGCTCAAACCTTATCTAAATAAGCTCTCTCTCCCTAAGCATGTTTTTATTTTTATAAAAAAGTTACATATATTTGCTTATAAATTTAAAATACTTTTCACCTCCTCTGACTTCATTTAAAATTAAAATAATTAAAGTGCCAATTTTAAGAGATGTTAGCTCCCATTGTTGGTTCTTTGCCATATTCTTTTGACAACCTGCTGTAATTTTCTGCTCCCTTTAGAGCCTCAGGCTATAGGCCTTCTCCACCAAAGGAATGTTAAGAAGTGATAAGGACCTTCTGTGAGCAGAAGTGGCTTGTTTGCAAAGGGACTGCTTATCTTGGCCACTCTTGAACACAAGATGGGACCCTCTACTGCAAAGCTCCGGCGTGATTTTTTTCCCCTAAGTTATCCCCCATACTACTGACAGTGATTTTCCCTAAATAAAAAACTGCTTCAAACCCTTCATTGTCTTTCCACTGCCTTAAAGATAAAGTCCAAATTCTAGAACATGGCCCACAACATTTGGTGCCTCACCACCTCTTCAGCCTCTCATTTGCTGTTCACCCATTTCTCTATTCCTCTCCTTCTCACACCTTGTGCTACAGCCACATAGATAACCTGCAGTTTCTCTACCTTGCAATGATGTCTCAGATTCCAAGGCATTGCTGGTACCACACAGCCTGCCTGGTAAAATCCTAGACTTCTTTCAAGATAAATTCAAAAACACCTCCATGAGGTCTTTCTACCTCTCCAAGTAGAATTGACCACTGTCTCCTTTGTGTCCCCACTTCCACCACCATCCTAAAATACTTATTATACTTAGATTAATAATTGTCACTCTTACTGTACTGGAATTACCCTGAAAGGAAAGGCCATGTATTATTTATCCTTATATTTCTAGTACATAGCCCACAGCCTATACCGCCCACCCCAAAAAAAACCTTTTGTAAATAATTGAACAAATTAATAAACACCAAAGGCCCCCAGTAAACATCAAGGCCTAAGGAATGCATATCTGGATTCTAAATAATCATAAGGTTTTACAACACCATGTTAAGCACCAGGGACTTCAGAGAGCTTTTAGTCTAAATCTTATTAGAGAGGCCAGCGAAGACCTCCCAAAGGAAGTGGCATTGAACTGAGACTTGAAAAGCCAGTAGTTAGGCAAAGATAGGGAGGGAAATATTTCAGACAAAGGGAGGAGCTGGCACAAGATTTAGGACATGGAAAAGGGTATGGTGCAGTCATAGAGCGAAGAGATGTGCAGAATGGCTGGAGCCCCAAGAGGGAAGGGAAGGGTGAAGCAGTGAAGATGCGAGGCAAGCAGGACTGGACCATGCAGAGTCTTGCAGGTGTTCACAAAGAAAATTGCAGCACCCTCCCATAGACTGAAAACACCTCTCTACCTGAACCCCTGGAATTCTGACTCAGGTAGTCCCTAACATAGGAAACTTGGAGGAATATGTATATTTGTACTCATAGTCAAAACTACTAGATGGCATTTTCAGACTATATTTTGTGTATTTTTATTTTTTACTTTTTGTTTTTTTTTTCTTATGTTAGCAAAAGTATGCTTGCTATTCAAATGTTGAAAATATTTCATTGGTCTTAAAATGATGCTTATTTTTCCAGATGCTTGCATTCATTCTGCATGTTCTATTTTGTCATTTGGTTTAATTTATTAAACAATCTTATTAATTAAATTAAATGTATTAATTATAGATTAATTTATTATAATTAATTAATTATGTTATAATTAATAATAAATTAAATTTATTAATTATTTAAATTATTATGTTCACATTCAGATGCAATCTGAAAACCCATTTGTTCTCACACTGCTATAAAGAAATAACTGAGACTGGGTAATTCATAAAGAAAAGAGGTTTAATTGCCTCATGGTTCTGCAGGCTATACAAGAAGCATAGTGCTTCTGCTTCTGCTTCTGGGGAGGCTCAGGAAACAATCATGGCAAAAGACGAAGGGAAAGTAGGTATGTCTTACATGGTTGGAACAAGAGCAAGAGAGAGAGTGGGGAGAGAGAGCATTGGAGCAAGAGCAAGAGAGAGTGGGGAGGTGCCACACACTTTTAAACAACCAGATCTTATGAGAAATCACTATCTCCCCGACAGCATCAACGGGGATGGTGTTAAGCAATGAGAAACCAGCCCCATGATTCAATTACCTCCCACCGGGCCCCACCTCCAACATTGGGGATTACATTTCCACATGAGATTTGGATGATGACACAGATCCAAACCATACCATTCACCTAATTCTTTTTCTCCATAAGAATTTGTCCAAGCATTTATAACAATTAGCATTTCATTTAACATCTTTGATGAACAAAGCACTATTCTCATGCTGAGAAGATTCAAAATAATGGGATATTGAAGTCCTAGGAACAAGTTTTATGTTTCAGAAGAGCCCATTTGGTATCCACAGGGATAAGAAATGTGCACCCTAAATGTAAGTGGATTACACTAAACTTATAGGTATAAAGAAGGAGTGGAGGATTAAAGGGAGAAGCGTGGAGAGGATGAAAGTTAGAAATGGAAGTGACGAGCACACCTGAGTGAAGGATGAGAGCTCCAGCTGCCTCTTCCAGTTGTATTCCCATGTAGCTGAGCCAAAGGCTGATCTCAAGTTTATTGTTACATGCCCATTTAATGCTTCTGGCCATTAACACTTTTGATTTTTTTTGGCTTGTTATTTTACTAGCTATTTTCATAACACTTTCATAGCTAAACCTATTTTACTCAGATTGTATGCCTTTTCAAAAATACAATAGATGGTCCATATTCCATTATCTAGAAATAAGCCGAAGCTCATATCTAACATTTATTAAGAGAGATGGATTATTTTTGTTCATTAGTTATCTTTGTAAATAATTTTTACATACTTTAGTTGACTCATAAAGATGTTTCTTTCTGTAATTTTAATCTTAATATTTGTTGAACTTCAAAATCCCTATCACCGGGTTACTGTTTAAAAGCATTGGTTTTTATATTATCTTAAAAGCCGTTATATCTGAGTGCTGAACAACTTAGAAACATTCAGTAATTGTTTTGCATGCTATTTAGTGAATTCATAAGGCAATCGTTTATACACACATGATGGAATCAGGTGGCAAGCCAAGTTAAAGAGCAAGGCCAGAAAAGAACTTAAAAGAGAAGAGAAAACATAGACAGTTTAGGAACAATAGATCATGTCTTCTCCATGATTTGGAGGTAAACTGATTACCTATCAGCTGATAAATAGAGGAAGGTTTTAGAAGTCTTCACTTGGGTAGACTAATGAAAGGTGTCAGAGAAGATGTTTTCTGTTATTTGCGGGTTCTCCAGGAAACTTTGAGCATTCAGCTGAGGGGCCAAGTTGGCTGCTTCTGAGAAGAAGCCCTTCCACCTCCACTCCATTGCACTTGGGTGCCATTCCCCTCATTTGAATGTCTCAAAGAGATGAGCAAAGGTACATCTACAGAGTTCAGGGTACTGACGTTTATCATAATGATTTATAACTCTCAGAAGAGTGAAAAACACATGAATGCACAGAATAGGAGATTGAAATATAAACCACAGAACATTCATATAATGGAATACTCTGCAGTCACAAAAATCTTCTCATAGAAGAATATTTGACAGCATAGGGATATCTGTGGCATATTAAGTAGAAAGTCAGACTTGTAAACATTATATACATATTCATATATATTTAAACACCATGATCCCATATTTAGATATAACAACTAAAAGTTCAGATGGCTATATATCAAAATGTGTCAAATGTTCAACCTTGCGTAGGCTGACTGTAGATGAATTTTATATTATTCTTTGTGCTTTCTTGTAGTTCCCAAATTTTCTTTATTGAATCTATATTACTTTTGTAATTTAAAGAATTTAATTTATAAAATTTTATAAAATAACTTAATTTGAAATATATTGCATTTAAGAATAAAAAGCGTTTAATTACAAAAATAATTCACAATTTATTTAATGAGATTTTAAAAGGATATATTTGAGTCTACATTCTGATTTCATGTTTGCGTGCATGGTTTTTTTGAGACAGAGTCTCACTCTGTCGCCCAGGCTGGAGTGCAGTGGCATGATCTCGGCTCACTGCAAGCTCTGCCTCCTGGGTTCACGCAATGTAATAGTGTTTTATTATTGTTTCCATTTTTATTGAAGAAGTAAGATTGTCCCTAGCAGATGGAGACACTGAGATATGGGACAGAACTTTTGTTCTATATAATTATTACACGCTTCCACCTTTCTTAGCATAGACAGTTTCCCAAATGCAACTTCAAGTTACCCCTTTATAGGCATAATAACAATAATACCCAACATATATGTAATGTTCTTTATGTGCCAAGTACTATACTAACGCATACACATCACATCCACATCACATACACACACATACCACATACACACACATATTTAAACTAATTTCGTTCTCACAATGACATTTTGAGGCAAGTATTATTATTGTACAGATGAGAAAACCAAGGCACACTTTATCTGTAAACCTCTGCTATGCAGAAATTCTGGAGGGGCTTCTGGCCCCTTAATTTTAAAATAAGGCCAATAATACAATAATTACCACATAGCAATTCTCTAAAGATTATGTAAGGTATATACAAAAGCACTTAGCTCAGGGACTGGAGGGATGTGGGAGAAATTTGTCTTTTGCGATATGCTTTATGGTCCGCTCGGTCACCTCATTCTTAATCCCTTTCTCGACTTCTATTTTATACAGAAATTGTGAGCATATCAGCATCAAGTACCACTGGTGAGGTAATGCACACTTCAATCTCTTCTTCGGTCACAAAGAGTTACATCACACCACAGACAAATGGTTTGTTTTCATTTTTATTTTTAAATTGTGGCTCCGAAATCATTTTTGTGATGCAACCCTATTTTAGGGGACCTGTCACCGCAGATAAACTGAGAAATGCGAGCTAAGTAGACACAGCCTACTAAGTAGACACAACTCCTACTACGGAGGAATTCTTGCCTCTGAAATATCTCACAGAAATAATACTGTGAGTTAAAGAAATTAAAACAATGTGGCAAAGCACAGAAATGATGCACGTGACCATGAAATAGTGGGCCAGATAAAGGGGACCTAATAGTGTGGTGGTGTGGAGGGTCTGTGGGCAAACTGAGTTCAGCTCAGACCCGGGCTCAGCTCTATCCCAGCTGCTGACCCATGGTGAGTTGCCCTGCAGGGTTTCTATCCCATTAATTTTAAAATGGGGCCAATAACACAGTACTTATCTCACAGCATTTCTCTAAAGGCTAAATAAGATGTATCTAAAAGTTATTAGCTCAGAGCCTCACACATTCTCAGTGACTGATAAACAATAAGCAAAGCTGGGTGCTGAGATAAGAGTAATCTGGTGGCAGTCTCTCTTGTTAGTTTTCAGGGGAGAAGAAGAAATTCTGGAGCTGCTGCTGGGAGGGATATGGGAGAATTTTTCTTTCATGATATGCTTTATGTCCACGCAGTCACCTCATTCTTGATCCCTTTCTCAACTTCTCTTATATGCAGATAAGCACAAACAGGACACATATCCAGCCACTCCTAGTGCTCATGAAGTTTCAGAAATTTCTGTTATAACCACTCACTCTCCAGAAGAGGAAAACGGTATGTGCTTAGTTTTAAGTAGTTGCTCTGGAGTCATTGTTGTGATTGAACTCTATTTACACGAGCTGTAACTCATGACAGTTCTCAAACTTTCGTGACAGAAAACCCATCTGTTTTACTCCAAAGCCCATATAGCACCCACAACTATTAACTGTGACCAAGAAAGAGAAGGCAAGCCCCAATTAACCTTTGTACGTAAAACCTAAAGAATGAAAAAATATACCTGAATCCTTAATCATCAAACAACATAGGTATATACTAAGCAATTTGTAATAATTAAACTCTAGAAAATTGTGTGGCTTTGGTAGTAAGAGAGCTTCATGACATAAAATGGCAAGTGGAGACAGAGACAAAAGTAAGCTGTGGACTGAGAGGGAAGGTTAGCACAGGTGGAACAATAAGGCAACCATACTATCAATTGCTACTGACAAAGAGTCCAGAGAGACTATTGGCAAAAGCTCAAATGAGACACAGTAACAGTTTAGATTCAGACAGTGACTGTGGCATAAATCTGGAAAATTGATAGCCACATGACCCCTCTTTGCATGGGACTGGCATCTGTGTGGAGTAATGGCTCCATATGCCTCCTTTCTTCTCATTATTTTTACATTTTTTAAAAATGCATCTCTTCTTGTGGAAATCAATAAGTGATTCTTCCAATACTTGCTCATTCCTTTCCCCTCAATTATGAGACAATTTGCTTATTTCTCATCCATGAATACTTGTTGGGTCATTAAAAGTAGATACTGAAATTACTAATGGTAAGACAGACACATTACCTCATAAATTTTACTAGCTTGATGTTCAAAGTTGACCAACAACTCTCAAAATATGATTAAGAAAAGGAAACCCACAGAACAGTTTGATTCCAAAATGATTTTTTTCTTTGCACATGTCTTATTTGGACTTACATTGAAATTTTGCTTTATAGGAGAAAGGGGACAACTTGTCCATCGTTTCTCTGAACCAGGTATGTTAATATTGGACAAAGATAAAGTCATTCCATTTTAAACTATCCATTGCTTGTTTCAAATGCCTAAGAAAATGTGTCAATCTTAAAACAGAAGAGCATATGTTGTTAACTTTATTCACATGAAATTGTAAAGGCAAAGAAAATATTCTCTTTTTAAAATTAAAATAGGCATTTCTTATTTTTAAAAATATTTTGGTGGCCAGGGTCAGTGGCTCATGCCTATAATCCCAGAACTTTGGGAGGCTGAGCCTGGCTAATCACTTGAGCCCAGGAATTTGAGAACAGCCTGGGCAATATGGTGAAATCCATCTCTACAAAAAATACAAAAATTAGCTGGGATGGCGCACGCACCTGTAGTCTCAGCTACTTGGGAGGCTGGATGAGGTGGGAGGATCGGATCGATTGCCTGAGCCTGGGAGTTTGAGGCTGCAGTGAGCTATGACTGTGCCACTGTACTCTAGCCTTGGTAAGACCCTGTCTCAAAAACAAATACATAAGTAAATAAAAATAAATAAATAAATAAATAAAAACATTTTGGAAATAGAGATACATAATTTGGTAATAGTTTTTCTCTTAAGTTAGATGTTTTATCTTTCTAACCAACACCGAGTACTTGAAAAAAGCCTCATAAGAGCTTATAAAACAAATGAACTTCCCTCTTCCCTCATGTAGAAAGCAAGGCATTTAAAATCATCTAATTAACTGGTACTGTATTTCAAGGGTAAATCTCAGCCTTGATTCATTTTTGGCCCAATGCAACCACTTAGGGACCATCTAGACAACCTCTGCTGAAGGGACATCCCTTCCCCTCACTTGAATATCACTGTGTGTGCTCATTTGCTATTCTGCATTCTAACCCTCCCTTCACACTTGGCTGTGTCCACGGCTCACAGGGTAAAAAGCACATCATAGAACTTCATCACTATCACATACATTCAGGCTAAGTGGTCAAGAAGCCTGGGCAACACCAGCAAGAGGAAATGCTACTTTTACTTTTTATCAATAATAGGACTTTTAAATATTAATTAGGCAAATAAATGAGCCATTTTACCTTTATGTCTAGCCTTGCATTCTATTTACTTCATCTGGAAGCACTACAAATATGCTCTAAATATGGAAATATCTCTTACTTAATTGATTTCAATTGTTTCATTCCCAACATGTAAAAGACTTAAAAAGCATTTTTAGTGACTATATTGGAGACTATGCATAAGAATACTGTGGAAGGAATAAAGCTTAGACTATAGATGACCTGCATTATAGTTATAATTCTACTTTTCACTAGTTGTCTGACCAAGGCTAAGTTAACCTTATTCAGCTTCTTTTCTTCATTTGTAAACTGTTTATACCAGTTTCTTTCCAAAATTATGATTCTATGATCTGTTCAATGCTCTTTTATACGTTAAGACATTATTTTCTCTCATAACTTCCAAACTATGAGAGAATTTGTGGTTTTTTCCCCATATCTAAGTAGAATGTCCACTGAGTTCTTATCTACAGCTACACTAGTGAAGAACGCTGGGTCTGGAATCAGAAGCGTCAGGTCTTAGTTCTGTCATCAACGATTTGTACGACCTTGGACAAAAGACTTGATCACTCACAGTCCCAGTTTCCCACAAGGTTACTGTAAAGCACACAATTTTTAAAAAGACAAAATATACGTAATAGTATATTAATTGTACTTTCTATTAAAAGGCAAGGTGATGGTATGCGGATGTTATCTGTCTTATTTTTCAATTGCTATGTGGTCATTTATTTCAGACTTTCATAATTTTGCTGCTCTCTTTATCTCCTGTAGTGATAACACTCATTGTTTTTGGGGTGACGGCTGGTGTTATTGGAACGATCCTCTTAATTTCTTACTGTATTCGCCGACTGAGAAAGGTGAGAATTCAGTTTTTAATTTGGCTCTAAATACCAATGTGAACAGCTCTAGGAGGGTTTATTCCTCTGAGTTCAGTTAAACTCAAAAGAGAAACAGAACTGCATAAAATTCCATCTTTTTCAACTGCACACATAGAAGTCACCGTGTTTCTTTAGCAGAATTTTTTTTTTGCATTTGCCCAATAAAAGGGAACCTCTAAATAAAAATCTGTCCCCCATTCTCCCAATGAAAGATCTCCCTAAGTTTTTGTCTAACTTGCTTTCACATATTTTGATGGATATTGAGGAAATATTAAGATTCTACTTATAGTATTTACCCTATTAGTGTATAAAATATTTAAAATAATATATTTACGTATGTTTAAAACTTTGGGGGAGGCCAAGGCAGGAGGATTGCTTGAGCTCAGGAGTTTGAGACCAGCCTGAGCAAAAAGGTGAAACCTAGTCTATACAAAAAATATGAAAATTAGAAAGGCGTGGTGGTGCACATGTGTAGTATCAGCTATTCAGGGGGCTGAAGTGGGAGGATTGCTTGAGCCTGGGAAATCAAGGCTGCAGTGAGCTGTGATCATGCTACTGCACTCCAGCCTGGGCAACAGCGTGAGACCCTGTCTCAATAAATATATAAATAAATAAATAAAAATAAACAAAATAAAACTTTTGCCTTTTTTAATTCTCACATATTCTGAAACAGATTTTTCAAATTTCCACCCATGAATTCTTAACATCAGTGATTTTTTTTGAATCATTAATGCTTTTTTTAATTTTTTTTTTTTTTTTGAGACAGGGTTTCCCTCTGTCACCGAGGCTCGAGTGCAAAGTGGCGCAATCTCTGCTCACTGCAGCCTCTGCCTCCCTGGTTCAAGTGATTCTTGTGCTTCAGCCTCCGCAGTAGTTGGGCCTACAGGTGCAGGCCACCATGCCTGACTAATTTTTGTATTTTTTTAATAGCAGAGATGGGGTTTCGCTGTGTTGGCCAGGCTGGTTTCAAACTCCTGACCTCAAGTGATCCATCTGCCTTGGCCTCCAAAGTGCTGGGATTACAAGCACGAGCCACCACGCCCAGCCCACTAATGCTATTTTTAAGTCCATACAACACAGCTTATCGAAGTGCATAACTTTTGCTATCACTTTCTATTCACGATATTTAAGACATAATATGTGTGTGTGTATTTATGATGCTGTCACTGTCTCTGTAATCCTAGATCAGAAGTACTTAGTCACATGAGATTGGTACAGTTGTGTTTTCATCCATCCTCTATTCTTAATCTCTCTTTGTGATTTTTGAGACCATAACCACTACATAATTCTTTTAAAAAGGCTGAGAGGTGTGACAGCACTGCAATTGTGGGGCCATCAGAAGAAGAATGATAGTAATATCTACATTAAGTTCCTTTGCCTCTTTTCTTTTTTAACTGCTTCTAACAGTTAACTTCTACCATCATCCAATCCTACAATTGATTTTCATTATTCCATGTAAATATATCTTCCTTAAATAATACTTTTTGTTAATCAAAGAAAAGTAACTAAGAATGCCTACTCTTGTATGAGGTATTTTGTAAGGACTTTAATATAAGATAACTTTTCTTGCCTGGAGTATAAAAGAGAAAAGTCATCTTCTTACATGGGCATATATGGCAAAGTGGGTTGTCTTCTCTCTCGGTCAATGTTCTAAAACCTGAAAAAGCCAAGGAAATATTTAGTTGGCAAAGTTCAGAGAATTTTCTAAATATATATGGATGAATTTTGTCCTGGTCAACATGATGCAGAGATCACACACTTTATTTTTATTTTCACTTTCACTATTTATTACAGCAGGGAAATATGTAAGTATCAGTGTTTGAGGTGATATTTCTCCTACTGAAATACCAAATACTATAAAGGAACACAAATACAAGTTTAAATCAATGCTTATACTAGTAACTAGTAACAACAACAACAATAACAAAATCTCTGCAAAGGGGATTTCAACCAAAAGAAAATAAAATTTTAGAAAAAAATATTTTTAAGCTGAAGCATTTTACTTTTTACTTACTGTCTTAAGATTAGAAAACTGTGTTATTAATATTTTCTGGTATTTCTTCATAGCAAAGCCCATCTGATGTGCAACCTCTCCCCTCAACTGACACAGACGTGACTTTAAGTTCTGTTGAAATAGAAAATCCAGGTTGGTGTTAATATTTGCAGTTCCTTTTGCCTTTTAGGAAAAAACAAACAAACCAGTGACTTACTTCTTTCTGATTTGAGGGAGGAGGAAACCAGTTATGATTCATTTCTATTCTATTTCATTAATTCTACCTCTTTGACTTTTTAGAAATGTAAGTTTGTCTGCAGCATAGTGAGATTCTCCTTTGGACACAAAGTGTTTTTTTTGTTTATTTTTGTTTTTGTTTTTTTTAAAAAACTCAGTCAAATAGTAAAAGCAAAAGAGAAAACCAAGTGTACTTCTTATTTCCCAAACTGCAAAGTTATGTGTATAGGAGACTCTATGGTCAGTATGGTGTAGCATGGTGTAATAGCCCCAGATCTGAAATCAGACTTGGATTTGAATCCATGCTCCAACACCTATTAGCTGTGTAACCCTGAGCAAGCTACTAAACCTCTTTTAATATGGGGATAATGATAGTATCAACCTCACAGAGTTTAATGAGAATTAAATGAGCTACAACCGGTAAAGCATTTAAAACCATTCGTGGCCATCATAAGTCCTCATGCCTGTTAGCTGTTATCAATATAGCACTGACATCAATGCTACATCAATATAGCATGTTATCAATATAGTGTCATTCCCAAATGACCTCCTGTGCACACTGGCAAGCCATCTGGCACATGCTTTCATCTCCACTCCCAGGTGCTAAGCAGATATAAAACATGTGAAAGGCCATGGATATATTTTGTTTATCCAGAACAGTATTAAACCACATAGTGCTTTTTGAAAAGAACATTTATTGTCAACCTTTAAAAGTGGGAAATTGTTACATTTTAAAAATCAAGTATTGCTATTCCTTTGGGGAGAAATGTAAACTCCCAAAATGCTGAGAACCTTCATACCAGCATGAGACCAATTCCTAAGAGCTGAGTAGTGGCTGCTACCTCTACTGTTTGTCTAAATCCCTAGCCAATTGCATTTGTTTTCTTCACCGTGGCCCCTGGTATGAACTCACTAAGAAAGCATATAGTTCCTATTAAACTTTGCCTGAAGCATAAACCCAAATGACATCTATTTTGGGAGATAGTTACTAAGAACAAGCCTCTGGAATGAGCTTTATTTCTCAAGCAAAAGAGATTTCATTCTGCCTTCTATAAAATCAATTGATTTTTCTCCCATAATTTTCAAAAATCATGACAGATCAGAGGCCTTGTATGCTTCTGGATTTCAGTTTTAACCCTGGACCAGTCTAGGTTTTCTAGACTTTAGAGTCACAGAACACAGAGTTTTAAAGATCCATCACAGCTACACAGGTTATATGCAGGATTTGCCACATCACATTATCATGTGAATTCTTAAAGCTTAACAATAATTGTTATGTAAGTTTATAATCCTAAGACGTTCCTGCTATGTGGAAATGAATGGCATAGATATGATCCTCAGCTAAAAGGATCAATAAAATCCAATCTGCAGATACTTGAAACAACGGAAGTTTTTGAGTCATATGCCAGATTCACTTCATTTACTAAGGTTATCTTGTTATTGGACTGGCAGCTGGAACAAGTATCTGTAAAATATTCATTTTATCTGCATCTTGCCTTGTTCCACAAAAAAGTCTTGATGCAGTTTTTTAAATGGAGCAATTACAACCTAAAGCCTATTTTTCAAATTGAAATTTATATACACTTTTAGCTACTTATTTATTCTAGTGACAAATTTAGTGTTTAGTGTTTCCCGTGCCATTTTTTTTCATACAATCTTAAGCATCTCAAATGTTTGGGACAATTTAATACACCACAGTGCATTAAGACGTCCTTGTAGTTTAATTCAATTAAGTGCAACAAACATTTGCTAAATGCATACAGTGGGGTAGGCACCACACTCACATTAGATATACCAATATGAGTCTTCATCCTTTAGAAGCTGAGAGACTAATGGAAAAAACAGAATGTCATTGCAGTGAACAAGTGCTACAGTAGTGGAGGCAATAGCTCCACTTGTCCCAGAGACTGAGACAGGTATCAAAGGCTTCTGGAGATGAAATCACCTGGGATTAGCCTTAAAAGACAGTTAGATATTACCTAGGGCAGGGTAGTTTTAGCAGAAGGGCAGCCTGAGTGAGTAAAAGCATGGAAGACAGAATATGTTTACTTAAAAAAAAAAAAAAAAAAAAGAATTGTATGCATTTCCACATTAGCAGGATTGCTGCTTTGGTTCTCTGTTCACGTCTCATATATGTGTAATGGCAGTGGAAAGTCAGAAGAACCAAACTTTAGGCTCACTTTATTTCCCCACATTTGTGCAAGTGAAGTTATTAAACGTCTTAGTATGTTAGTGAGACAAGTTATGAATTCTGACTGCACCTCACAGAAAACATAGGAAAACACATTATTAAAGATTATTTAAAATGCTTTAGTCCTACTTTTATAGAATATGGCTCTAAATTAGTTTATAAGCCAAAGGCATAAGAGCTTAAAATGACAGTACCATCTCAACAAGAACTAATGATGTTAAGGAGTAATTAAAGTATAAATTGTTTTAACCTTCTAAAAGTGCACATGATCTGTGATTGGTGAAAAATGAGAATAAGCGAATCTGAGTCAGCTGCCCACTGTGGCATGCACATGTGACCCACCAGCCTATTTCCCACAGGAGAATGTTTGAGATGCACAGTTCCTGTGGTGCCCAAATAGAAGAAGACTGGAAAAGCTCTGCTTCTGGAAGAGCAAGGGCTCCCCTCTCCCTTTCACACAGTTTCTAGGAGCAACATAAATTCAACCTTCCAACCAGGAAAAGTGGAGCATCGGGTTTACTGGAGAAAACTAGCCCAGTGTGCTTCTTTTACCCCCAGAACCAGAGAGGAACTTGGCCATAAGCTTTTGTGCAGACTTCTCCTTGGTGGGGGGAGGAAAGAAAGTCATTATTAAAAAAGACATGACAGACTTAGAAACATGCCTTAAATTTTAACATGCATATGTGATTCAACTTATCATTTACTGGCTTCACATTATATTTTGCCTCTATACAAGTTTGGCTGTTAGTTTCTTATCTCTGTAGAAACTAGGAGCAGAGCAATTATATTTATTCTTTACCTAAGGCTTTTAGAATAGATATTCTAAGAAATTCTGTATTTTTCTTTACACAAAACTTTACAATAGAGCTAATATGTAAGGACAGTCCTTTCGTTTCCTACTAATTACATTCAAGGACAACTCTGCAAGAATGTAGAATCCCAAATGTATACTGTGCATTAATTTCCTGTTGTGTTTAAACATAACTATGTCTCATATTTCGGTCTTGTATTTTTTTACTATAATCCTTCTAGAGACAATTGATCAATGAGAATCTGTTCACCAAACCAAATGTGGAAAGAACACAAAGAAGACATAAGACTTCAGTCAAGTGAAAAATTAACATGTGGACTGGACACTCCAGTAAATTATATACCTGCCTAAGTTGTACAATTTCAGAATGCAATTTTCATTATAATGAGTTCCAGTGACTCAATGATGGGGAAAAAATCTCTGCTCATTAATATTTCAAGATAAAGAACAAATGTTTCCTTGAATGCTTGCTTTTGTGTGTTAGCATAATTTTTAGAATTGTTTGAGAATTCTGATCCAAAACTTTAGTTGAATTCATCTACGTTTGTTTAATACTAACTTAACCTATTCTATTGTATTATAATGATGGTTCTGTCAAATGAAAGGCTTGAAATACCTAGATGAAGTTTAGATTTTCTTCCTATTGTAAACTTTTGAGTCTGGTTTCATTGTTTTAAATAAATTAAGGGGACATTAAAGTCCTATCATTCATTTCCTTCATTGCTGAACAGGCAAGATAAAATATTACATGAATGATTACTATATTTTGTTCACACTAATAAAGCTTATGCTCAGAAATGCCATACACACACACACACAAAAACACACACATTTATCATTTAATGCACAAATCAACACAAAAGGTTTTCCCATTAATATGAAATATTACATATATATAAATGCCATGTTTAAAATAATTTGTCTAACAGTAGAACTGTGTCAGAGCACTCACTGAAGCTTGCGTATACGCATAACTCACTGAAAGAGTTATGCGTATAAGTAGAGTATGCTGAGAAGGAAAAGAACTTATGACCTTCCTTTATAACAGAAACTCAACTCTAAATTCAACAAGATGTGCAAACTGGACATGTGGTGAATATTTTAATAGGTTACTATATGTTCTCAATTAAATTCTTTAATCTGTCCAGTCCCAGTTTCTCTTATTAATAAAACTTTGGAAATTGCTTTAAACCATTTAAAGGAAATTTCTAGATATAGAAACTAAGGACTATGACTATACAGCTGTCACTCATTTGTAGTGAAACTTAAAAAGCAAAAACAAAAAACAAAAAAGACCTTCCTGTGATACTTTATTTCTGAACTAATAAAAATCTATATGACTTTTTATTGTCGTGTGATAACAAAGTAAATTTTTTGTATTTTGTATATTTTCAGGCCTGGCAACTGAAATTTACCTTTTAATAAATTAAAAAATCTAAATTTTAACCTACTTGTATGTTCAGAGAGTGTTTTTATACTAAATTGACTACTTAAAGAATGAGACTAAGAAGGGAACATTTCTGTTGATACATGTTTTTTAAAAGTAATTTTAAGAGCATTATTAGGTTAATTTAATCCAATTAATGACCCAAATGCCAAGGTAATTTTAAATTTACATTTTTAATAAAAGCAACATGTTGAAACAAGAGAGGGTGAGATTGACCTTTTCACTAAAGTAATTTACAAGTCAAAGACAGGAAGAGATCAGAGTGAATGTGCCATCTCAACCAGAGGTACAGAATTTAGTGAATAATTAAAGTACAAATTGCTTTAACCTCCTTGAACTTTTCCAAGCAATTTCTCTGTACTTCTATATATGAATGTCTTAATCAATTTTCTGCTGCTATAACAGAATACCACAGACTGGGTAATTTAGAAAGAAAAGAAATTTATTTTCTTCCTAGTTCTGGAGGCTGGGAAGGCCAAGGGCATGGCACTGACATCTGCCTTGTATCTGATGAGAACCTTCTTACTGCATGATAACAAAGCAGAAAGGCAAGCAAAAGCATAAGATGAAGAGAGAGGAAATGATGCCAAACACATCCTTTCATCAGAAGCCCATTCCCTCTATAAGGCATTATTCCACTTATGAGAATGGAGCCCTCATGACCTAATCATGACCTTAAAGGCCCCTCCCGACACTGTTACAATGGCAATTAAATTTCAACAAAGGTTCCAGAGGTGACATTTGAATCAGCAATGAATTTTTCATAGTTAAATTTAATATTCGTGGGGGAAGAAATGACCATTTCCCTTGTATTTTTATAATTAAATCAGCAAAATATTGTAATAAAGAAATCTTTCCCGTGAAGATATCATGACCCCATGGATGGCTTATGTTGGATTTCTTGAAATTGGGGCTGGGATGGGAAGGTTTGGCGATGCTGATTATGGAATTGTACTCCTCAGCCCTGGGTGTTTGCTTGTGTAATTGTGAGCAAAAGGTCTAAATGAGGGAAAAAATGAATGGAGAAGGCTGAGAGGCATTGTGAAGAAAGAATGACCTTTTCTTGCAATAGAAATTTAACTCTGAAGACAACTCTGAATGGAGAGCCAAAGAACAGCATGGGCAAAGGGGTATTTTGGTGATATTGATATACAGTGATTGAAGAATAGCCTTTTGGTTTATTCTGAACATTTATCCTATCAAATGTAGCAAATTTCTTAGAAGAAATTCCTAAAAGCCAAGTGCTATTTAAATAAAAATAAATAAATAATTCAACCCAAAGTGATGCATAGGCCTTTTATTGTGTCAACCAGTTCTAACGCATATATGCCCTCAGCTGTATTTAGGGGGCATGTGCATTGCCAACTGCTAACCCACTTTCAGCATCTTGATGTAAACATATCCTCTGAATCCTCACAGCACTTATACATATTTTGTAGCATTATTACGAACTGAATTCCATACCCTTCTTAACTATGATTCATTAAGAGCAAGAACTTTAATTCATTTTTGTAACTCCTGAGAGGCTTAACAAAATTTGCTTCTTATTTCATGAAGCCTTTATTAATATTTAAAATGGCATGATACACGGTGACATCTTAAAGGTTTGGTCTGGCATGATGTGGACAGAGAATCAGATTTGGAGCCAGTATTTGAACATAACTTTTGTTTCTTTATCTGAAATATGAAGATTAGAATAACTGCCTTGCAGAAATGTCACAAGATTTATATATTTATATATATTTATACAGAAAAATGAAAAACAAGAAGAAACTATTAATATCAGTCCAAAAGGAAAAAAAAATTACTACATCTCTCATGTAGTGAGAGATAATCCTCATGTCAGTCACGTGCAACTTTTGCAATTCTCTCCCATATCTTCTTAAACCTGAAAAGTGTCTAGTTTATATACATTTTGATGTAATGTGTAGAGTGATATTCTCCACAACTGTTTGCCTCAGACTAAAGCCCCTGGATTTTTTAAAATTTTGCATAGAAACTAAACCAAGATTAATCCATAAGGAGGAAGCACACAAACGCTTTTTGATGGAAAGAGGTATATTACAGCAAAAGATGACTCAAACATCATTATATACAAAATCTGCTTTCATATGGGAAAATAAGCAGCTTTTTAGAACTAGCCCTGATTTATCTTTAAAGAATGTAAAAGTGCTTATATTGAATTTGTATATAGCTGTCGAGCTTAGTATTAAGCCATAATTAATACGAGAGAAAGAAAAATAAAAGGATAAGCAGTTATGTTTTATGAGTTTACCTGCAAGATACTATATTACTTGTCTGCAAAAGACACAACAGGTGGGTTCTCAAAATAGAAAATAAATCCAGCTGAGCGCAGTGCCTCACACCTGTAATCCCAGCA
The DNA here is from genome assembly GCF_028885625.2 of Pongo pygmaeus. Classification (NCBI taxonomy): domain Eukaryota; kingdom Metazoa; phylum Chordata; class Mammalia; order Primates; family Hominidae; genus Pongo; species Pongo pygmaeus. The sequence continues at coordinate 156,941,233 of NC_072376.2, read as the reverse complement.
CCCTGGGAAGCTGAGGTGGGTAGAACACCTAAGTTCCAGACCAGCCTGGCCAACATGGTGAAATCCCATCTCTACTAAAAATACAAAAATTAGCTGGGCATGGTGGCGCACACCTGTAATCCTAGTTGCTCAGGAGGCTGAGGCAGGAGAATCGTTTGAACCTGAGAGGTGGAGGTTGCAGTGAGCCAAAATCATGCCACTGCACTCCAGCCTGTGTGCTAGAGCAAGACTCCGACTCAAAAAAAAAAAAAAAGAAAGAAAGAAAGAAAAAGAAAATAAAAAAATAAATCCAATTATGGAAAAAACACAGTCATAGTTTTGTACCCTGAGTTGCGATTATTCATTTTTAAAAATACGTTTATTATTTCCTAATACCTTATTTACCCATGAAAAGAAATTAATTATTAAGAGGTATGATAATATTTCTTCTTAAACCTACACTTAAAATGTCAAAAGTGTGATCATAGAATGAGGGATCTTAAAATTGACAACTGGCTGAGCAGCCTGGGGTAAGAATGGTGTAAAATACTTGTGCACAGGTATCACAGCCAGGCCAGGGAATCATGCGAAAGGGAAGGTCAGAGTACTCATCATCTGACTGATTATGAAATTTAGTGTGCATATGGTTCCAAATTTGAACACTGGAAAGTGATATAGACAACCTGGGATCATTTGGAAGATGGAAAGTAGACTAGGCTGGATACATCAGCATAACCTATCTGAACATAAATTCATCACATGAAGGACAACTGGAAGAGAGAGGGAGAGGAATGGAGGAAGAATGAGAAAGTGAGCTAGGTCCTGAAGAGCTGTGCATCCAGCTGTGCCTAAGCAGACACAACCTCTTCTCAGTTATGGGAGTCAATAAATCCCCTCTTTGCTTAAGCTGGTTTTTTTAAATTAGGCTTTTTGTCATTTATAATAGAAAGAGTCTTAGCTAAAGTAATAGAAAATTAAAATAGATGATTGGGCTGACACCTTATATCCAATAAAGACTGCATTCCAGGTTGACATATAAGACTTAATACAGAATTTACAAAGGAAATGTCTAAAGATTGTACAATTCTAAAACTCTCACCAACAGCAAAAGTATAAAAGTGTAAGGAGTTGGTGACGGAACAAAAGGAAGTGTAGAGAAGAGAGCTGTTTGTGTGTCTTCAAGGTCTCTCCTAAGGAGGAGAGGTGAGGAGGTTCTCCTCTCTTCACTTTGTCAAGAGCTCTAGAGGGTCTTGGGAGAACTTGAATGTGTCCTTGGAATGTCAGAGAATTATGACTCTTACTTAAGAAATCTAAAGGGCAAAAAAATGGCCCCAGTCCTGCCCTGAAAGTATATTAAGGAGATATTGGAAAGCTAGGGATGACAAGCATTCCTACAGTTTTAAGAGGCATTGAAAAAATGAGTTTCTTGTGGGCTCTAAACACACCAACTGGAAAAAAAAAATGTTCCTGTGGGTTATCTTTGGTCATGTTGGAAATGACTTCCTAGAGAGGCCAATAACTTTTAAGAGAAAGAAAATGAAGCGTTGCCAGACATCTAATACTTTGTTTACCCATGAGGGACGGAAGAAGGATGCAGGTAAACAACTGAAACAGACATGGATTTATACAAGCCAAGAGAATATCAGATGAAAAGTCCCAAGTGATGGGAAAATTCTGAAGAACCCTCAAGAATACCTACAAGAGGAAGGTTCAAATATAAATCTCTGCCAAGAGAAAATGTGGGACCACTGTGAAATATTAGTCTAGTAGGACTTTCCTACTCCTTTATCTAGTTTTTTCCTTCCTGTGTTCCAGTGCTAGAGGGTTTAGAAACTTTGAGGAGCAAGATGGAAGAAAAGGAATAAATGCTCCAGTTTGGGGTTGGGGAGGAGAAGTTGATCAGATCATTCCTTTCCTGAATCCAGGGAAGAGAAGAAATACAAACATTAGTTTTAAATCAGAATGGAAATGTTGATTATTGCATTGGTATAGATATTTTAATTACAAACTGGAGAGCCATTTGTATTACCTAATGGTGACCAGAAGAGTAATGGGATGTTTGGGCAGAGGAACAATGCAAGGACCAGTTCTACAGAAGACATTTAAAAGGACACAGGAGACATGACTCAAATTATTTCTAATTGAATTCTGAGTCTTGTTTACTTAATACAATCATTATACAGATAGAAGTATTCATGTAGCAAAAGCATTTGTTGATGACTTAGATAAGGCATAATGGGAAAAAATACTTATACATTATTAGTAACTGTAAATTGACTCAGAAACTTAGAGCAATATATTCCAAAATTCACAAATTTGTCTATATATTTTTGGCCCAGTATTTCCATTTTGAAGAATGTGTTCCAGTAAAATTACAAAAAAGTGTAAATTATTATTTTGTAATTTACTTTACATATTAATTGCACCAACGAATAGCAAAAAGAAAATAACCCAAATCTTCACTAACTTAGTAATGTCTATGTGTCAGTTATAATTTACATATTAGCATATTAACAAAATAGACTATTATGTAGCCAACTAAAAAGTATGTGTACACTTTGTCTACAAGTGAAAATGTGTGTAGAAATGAATTTTTAATGAAAAAATAGAAAACATAGTACGACTATCCTGAACTAAAAAAATATGTAGTGCATAAATTTTAAAGCTGAAAAAGAAAAACTTCAATACTCAGTAGTTTCTTCCTTCTTGTTTTTGTTCAAGAACTAGTGCTATGGACTTACAATGCAGTACTAACATTTCTGGTTCCTGTTGAATATTTCTAAGCTAGAGCTTTACTTCAAAACTGAAGACCAGAGACATCTTGGTATTGCCCCATGTTCGTATCTCACGAAACATATGTTTTTTGGGGTGTGTTTAAACTGTGCTGTGACTCTGCAAAAATAAGCCTTGAAAGCTGAAGGAGAAATGTTTCAAAGGGAAGGAAAGCCAGAAATATCTCTGTTTCCTAACTCAACAATAAGATAACTTAGTTCATATACCTTGGAAGGAATGTGATTCCACTTTTTAAATGTGAAGTGTTTCTAAAACTTTTTTTAACATTAAAACATATTAGAAAGACAAATATCACATGTTTTCACTCATATGTGGGAGCTAAACATGTGGACTTCATGAAGACAGAAAGTAGATTGAGTAGATTGGTAGTCACCAGAGGATGGGAAGGAGAGTGGGGAGGGGATGATGAAGGCAAAATAAAGAACGCAATTGTGTTTATTACCACTGAGGTGTATATGCAAAATGGTAAAGATGGCAAATTATACATGTATATTTTACCTCAATAAAAATAAACGGGGCTTAAAACCTAGATGACGAGTTGATGGGGCAGCAAACCACCATGGCACTTGTATACCTATGTAACAAACCTGCACATTCTGCACATGTATCCTGAAACGTAAGGTAAACAAATAAATTAATTAATTAAATAAAATAAACATATATATGTCAAATATATCAGTTTGACATAATATTAGGAGCAGATGTGTATATAATCCTTCATCAGATTAATACATTTCATCATTCAAATCCTAGTTTGAAAAATCGGTCTACTTCTCCATTTTAGCATCTGAGGAAGCAACAAGAGAGTGCACTCCCAGCAACAGAAGGCAGAAAAATGTGCCTCTGTTGTTTCTCCCTCAAAATAAGTCTGCTCTAGGAAAGAGTTTATTTCTAGAACTGTAATAGTCATCCTATATAGCAATGACCACGGTTCCCACCAGGACTTACCATGTGGTTTGGCTATGTCCTCACTCAAATCTCATCTTGAATTGCAGTTCCCATAATCCCCATATGTAGTGGAAGGGACCCTGTGGGAGGTGATTTAATCATGAAGGTGGTTACCCTCATGCTGCTCATGCTGTTTTCATAATAGTGAGTGAGTTCTCAGAAGATATGATGCTTTCATAAGTGGCCTACCCCTTCGCTTGGCACTCATTCTCTCTCCTGCCACCCTGTGAAGAGGTGACTTCCGCCATGATTGCAAGTTTTCTGAAGCCTCCCCAGCCATGGGGAGCAGTAAGTCAATTAAACCTATTTCCTTTATAAACTACCCAGTCTCAGGCAGTTTTTTATGGCACCGTGAGAATGGACTAATACAACTTATACAGAAAACCTAAAAGAAAAACAAATGATGCCCTCATCTCTCACTGGGACCATTTGAGCAAAAGATATAGGACCTATAAGTTGCCACATTCTCTGACACATATAGCTCTTCACTTCTAAAGTCAAACAGAACTCTCTAAAACATGATAACCATGTAATCAATTGTTTTTTGAAAAACCTTTAAGAATTTGTTTTTATTTACTCACCTCAAGGTTTTTACAAAACTTCCAGTATATGGGAGATCCAGGTTCCCAGCTTCCTTCCCTTATTCTTGTTCAATACAGGTACACAGCATGACCTCAAGTATCATGCAATTTGTTCACGCTTCTCTTTCTTCCAGTGTACCATGAAAGCCTTGACTGAGGCAATGACAGAGCACCTTCACATCTCACTCCTTCACTGTGTCTAGAATAGAGTCCACCAAAGTGATTATTACATAGACCAGTTTACTCCTTTTGAAATCAAAACTACGACAGACCTAGAGTTTTTTCTCAAGGATTCTGCAGACAGGGAAGTAAAAATAGTTTTCTTGATAATTTGAAGTTTCTTAAAGCAAAGTGACCAATACTGATTTTTGCATTTCTAGGAATGACTTTTCCCACAATTCCTCCATCAGGATTGAAAACTGGACTTGAAACCTAACTCTTCTGTCTGGTTTCTGCCCACTTGGCTAGCCCTATTCTTGTAAGCAGATACTTTGCTGTATCCTCAAATCCTCAAGCCTTGATGTGCTCCCGATTCCACACCTACCCAGACTATTTGCTGCTACCCATTTAACTTTTAGTATTTTTACAGCCTGAGATTATTGTTACCTTATCCCACCTAATTGATTGTATACAGTATTAACTAGGGCAATTTAAGACCCAAAGCATAATTTTGCTTACACACAAGTTTATTTCTTTCTCAGGTAATGGTACAGGAATATTACTCTAGACCTGTGGGGAAAGTGATTATCCTTTATATCATCATTTATGGATCTAAGCTGATAGCATGTATCTCAAAGCCAAGAATTTTGGGGCATGTACTGTTTTCTCACTAGGTTGAAATGCAGTTTCCCATGGCCAGACAACCAATAAACTAAGAAAAGTAAAGTAATCTGCCCACTACCATACCCAAAACACATTGGTAGAGCTGGGCTAAGATATGGGCATTAAAAATTACCATTCAAAAGAGAGATTAATGTGAAACACACATCAGTCATAGGCCCGTAGCAATGAGAGAATCTACTGGGGAAATATTGTGAAGACTCCTTCCCAGGAAGTAGAAGAAATGTCATTGTTCACCATGGCTCTTGGCTTTGCACTTAGAAAGTTACTTCCTTGGTCATTTAATCCTATGGCTACATTTAAGTGAGTGTTAGGAAGTGTGCCCTCACTGCAAGCTGTTCAGATTTTGCAACGCATTGTCTTATGATGCTAGGTTTGTTTTAGAGAGGAAATAGGCAAAGGCTTTTCAAGCCAGTCTCATGATTACTTTGGCAATACGATTCCCTTAGAAACCTGTGATTTCTAATCAATTTGCTGATTTCTAATCAATTTCACTGAGCTCCATTTGCCTGACTACACCCAAAATTATTTCAGAGACATAGTTTTAAATCTCTTTATTTTTTTGAGCACTTGCCTTTAACTTAATGGCAGCTTCTTTGATGCATGTGAAATAATGGGCAAAGATGAAAACTATATTCTTGTTGTGATCTTAGCCATAGGGCTGAGTTCCTTCGGTTAATGAGAAGCATTGATATGTATTTTGCCTCTAAGCCTTTTTCAGTCTTATCTCCTACAGTTTTAGGACTAGAAGTATTTGGCTTTTCTAACATTTTGATAGCTTTAATTTCATCTGGAAAATCAGCCAATATCTTCCTGAACTCATTTTTTCTTACAATATTGCTAAAAGCAGTAACAGTCAACAAAAACTAAAATGTGGGCTCTAAGCTCTCCTAAACTACAGATGCAGAAGATATGTAGTATTTTTTCAAAGTTATTGTAGACAAAACTTACTAACTAGCTTACCTCAGCATAGCATAAATAGGCTGCTTTCTAGCATTTATTATCTAATTCTGTATCTCCTGACACCCAAATACTAACCTAATGTCATATAGGTCAGGATTTTGTTACAGCATCTGATTTCAAACTGCATGTTCTTTTTCCACTGCAAAAGGATCTGCTAATACTAATAAGAAGCTTCTTGGGAGGCCGAAGCAGGAGGATCGATTGAGCCAAGGAGTTCGAGACCAGCCTGGGCAACACGGCAAAACCCCATCTCTACTACAAATACAAAAATTAGCAAGGTGTTGTGGTGCATGCCTGTAGTCCCAGCTATGTGTGAGGCTGAGGTGGGAAAGATCACCTGAGCCGGGGAAGTGGAGGTTGCAGTAAGGTGAGATTACACCACTGCACTCCAGCCTGGACCACCCAGTGGGACCCTGTCTCAAAAAAAAAAAAAAAAAAAAAAAAAAACCAGAAATCATTATAATAAAAGAGAAAACATGATACACACCACTGGTTAGGTACCACCAGTCCTCTAGCAGCTGAGCTGAGGAAGAGAGATCATATTCAGCTATGGGTTTCAGGAGGACTTAAAGCGTTAGAGATTAGAGGCAGGCACTCAGACTCAGGGAAATGTGAAGCATATACTGGAAACATACATTAAAACATATGGGGCTCAAAAGTAGGAGCCAAGGTTGGGAAAGCAGACTTAAGTCAGGTCACAAGTTACACCTGATGGACTCTAGTGTAAATCATACTCCTCTATGTCTGGAGTATCCCCCTTTTAGATCAAGATGGCAGAATGATCATTTGAGTTTATATTCTCTCTTTTCTAAGACTCCATCTAAATTATAAAAACAAAATGAAAATAACAGAAGGGAAAATAACAAGAGATGAGTAATTTCCGTAAATATTTGGAAAGCTGAAAGCAAATGAAAGAATTCTGACTGATGAAGTAGAAAGGGGCAAAAAGATGATTTGTACAATAAGGTTTCCCCCCAAGATTGAATGAGCTACCTGGAAAACACCAAGACTGCCTGTGTGAGTGTTAGCTTCTGGAGCATAAGATGAACAGTGGGGAGAGGTTGGAAGAGAAAATTGTTGCAGAATATCATAGTGGTTAAAAGCATAGTTTTTATGGCCAGAGTACATGGGTGTGAATCCAAGTTCTGCCACTTACTAGTTGTGAGGTCTTATACAAGTTAATTAATCTCTCTGAGACTTTCTTATTTGTAAAATGTACTGATGATAACACTACTACCTTGTGAAAGAGCAATAGTGAGGACTGAGTTAATACTTACCAATCATTTAGAATGGTGCTTGGTGCACTGTTAGTGATTAATTAATGCTCATTAATAATTTTTATTATAATTCCTTATAATTTTGATTTTAAAAATATTTACAAGTTTCCTTTCCCCATCTCCCCTACCCCAGCAGCCTCTGGTAACCATTGTTACCCAAAAGAATTGTCCAGGTTCTTGGCATGTTGAACAAAGAATCGAACAAAATGCACAAAGTAACAAAAGAACAAAGCAATGAAAGACAAAGCAACAGAAGAATGGAGTAGGGAAAGCACAGATTTATTGAAGACCATTCACAGACTGGGAGCGGGCTTAAGCAAGGGGTTCAAAGCCTCTCCAATTGGGGTTTTCTGTTTTTGGGATTTTTTTTTTTTTTTTTTTTTGAGACAAAGTCTCACTCTGTCACCCAGGCTAGAGTGCAATGGCATGATCTCTGCTCACTGCAACCTCTGCCTCTGGGGTTCAAGCAATTCTCCTGTCTCAGCTTCCCAAGTAGCTGGGATTACAGGCACCCACCACCACGCCCGACTAATGTTTTTGTTTGTTTGTTTTTGGTTTTTGGTTTTTTTTTTTTTGTATTGTTTAATAGAGACGGGGTTTCGCCATGTTGGCCAGGCTGGTCTCAAACCCCCGACCTCAAGTGATTCACCTGCCTCAGCCTCCCAGAGTGCTGGGATTACAGGTGTGAGCCACTGTGCCCGGCCCCAATTAGGGTTTTTATAAAGCCAAAAGAACTTGGCAACACCCCTAGGTATCCTTTAGAAGCCTCCAATTGGCTACACCCTATGAAAGACTGGCCTGTGACCAATCAGAGGCTGAAGTGGAGGCTTAGCTCATGGTCAAGCAGAGGCTGAAGTGGAAACTTCTGTCTTTTTATCACAGGAATGAGGATGTGGCCTGCATGCTGCCTGATCTTGCCTAGAACCGGCTGCACCTGCTGTTCTCTTGCTTATGCAAACTGGCTGCACCTGCTATTCCTTTGCTTATGCCCCAACCCTTGGCTATCCTAATTCCCTGTTCTCCTGCCTCACTATTACTGTATTCTCTACTTCTAAATAAAAATAATAATCATAATAAAAAAATTAAAAAAACAAAATACAAACCATTTGCATGTATTATAGTCATGATTTGTTATTTCAAGCTATGTTTAAAATGTAAAGCCCATTACAGTAGGATAGATGAGAAGAAAGAAGGGTCTGAACAAAGCCAACAGCGGAGAACATGCAGAAGGGGAATGAAGACTTCAGCCTGGACTCTCATTAGGTGGTTGTCCAGGATAACGTGAAGTCTCATGTGAAATATATTGGAAAAGAACAAGATTCAGTCAAGTACCCAAGGTGCCTGACTGCTGAAACGGCACTGTAATTTAAAAAGCAAAGACAAGTTTATCATACTGTGAGATCCTTGAGGGCAAGGACCAAGTTCTATTCAAATCTTTGTCAAACACCACATTTTTGATAGGCTTACTTTAGTATCCATGATCTTAATTACAGTTCGCCTGCCAGGAGTTAAGGTCCCTCCTCAACAGTAAAGAGAATGACAGGCACAGGGATAGGAGCACATAGAGAAGGGCCTGACTTTCAAATGAACTCTGGAGAGCACTCATCACCTCCAGGACACAGCAGATCTTACTGAGATGGCTGGGTCAGAAATCTCTGAGGGACTCCAGGATGCTCACGCCTCAGAAAGGACAGGTAAAACCAAAGGACCTGGGGTCCCAATGTGCAGCACGTTTCTCTTCTAGTACATACCAGATACATTCTGACTGCCTTACCCTTGGAGTCAGAAGGAGTGTCTGAGGTCTCTTTTCTCCCATCCTAAAAACAGAACGTAGAGCAGGCCTTGGCCATATACTGTATGCCTCCCCTAAGTAAGCAGTAAGAGATTGTCACAAATCTGCTATGTTCAACATCTGCATTTGAATAAATGAATGTTATTACCTCTCAAGGTGACTGCTTTGAATGTATAAATTCTAAAGTATTTCAGAAACCTCAGACATTACAGTCACACCATGATAAAATCTGGTAGGTCTGATGACAAGGAATGGTGTTTGTTGCATATTTAAAAGATTACAGACAGTTCTACATTAAAAGTTCTTTCTGTGGGTGAGGGGGCTGTGGGATGGGGGAGATGCCAGGATATGTATAGAGCTTAATTTCACTTGGGATTATAGCTAATTTTTGTCTTTTTCTTTATACTTTTTTTCTAGCTTCTTAATTTTCTGTAACAAAACTATATTACATTTTTAAAGAGACAATAACAAAAGCCATTAACTTTTTCAAAACTAAACATACATATATATATATATATACACATATATACATACAGTGACAAGACAGTTGCTAGTACACATCTCCCTAACAGATAGAGTTACATTAGTCTACATGGGGTTTTACTTATAATTGACAAAGTTACCCTAATCTATGCATTCTTTGACTATGTTGCATGTCTAACATGTTCCAGTGACCATTCACTTGTGGATTACAGAGAACTGTCATTGTCCAAATTAGAGGCAGGAATTTCAGTCCTGTGGGAAGCGTCCAAAAAGTTCTTCAACACAGATAGGTTTAGGAATAAAACTGGAGATCTTTTGAGTGGTTCTCATTTTTATAAGCTTGGTCCTGAACTTATCTGTCCCTTAGTTATTTTTAGAATTGGTTTCATACTCAGGTCAATCATTTCACAGTGAAGAATATACAATTTCTCAAACTGCCTTCTTTCCAAATTTTATGACTAGAGTTCAGCCTGAGTTCACATAATCAGCTGATGAACGTCACTCAATGGAGCATATTAACTAGAATTGTTGTCTCCATCTGGGTCTCTTCCAAATGGTCTTGTCAAATGCTATCAGAGCATCATATATCAGAGAATATGTTATATCAGCCTCCACTTAAGTTACTCATAGATTGTCCTTGACCCTTCTCACGGCTCTCCTCTCTTGTAGGTGGTATTATTGGTAACATAATTTGCTCTGACAAAAGCAAATAAAGGAAATTTTAGACCTTTATTATTCAACTGGATAAAACTGAAGGTTCAGAAGTGATGGCAAATATTGCCAACCAGGTGAAAATGATTTCCATTCTCAGCTGAACACTATTATCTTTAAATCAAAAGTAATCAGTTTCATGTAAGTCTTACCTAAGTCTACTAAACTTTTTCTAGGCCTACCAAAGCATAAAAATGCTGAATATGTTAATGTCCTCAGATTAAAGTATCCCCATCTCTGAATATTTTGAAATTTTAAAAAGAAATCACTAAAAGGCGACCAGCAGCATTTATTCTTACTAAAAAGAATGGATGAGATGGCATGGAATATAGTAACAGCCCCACAGCTTGTCTCCCTGTCTCTACTCTTGTTTTTTATATTCCCTCCTTCACAGAGCAATTTTTTCAATCAATTAGATCATGTATTTCTCCTACTTAAAATCTCCAGTAGCTTTTTCACTGCACCAGCATAAAACCACCACTTGTTAGCATGCTCTCTGAAGTTCTGACCTGTCCACATGCTCAGCTCACCTGGCCTGCCCCCATCAACCCTCTCCCACTCTCTCCTGTCATTAGGTTGCAGCCACTGAACTTTTCTCCGAAACTCCAACATACTAAGCTTGCTCCTTTCTTAGGAACTTTGTTCTATTTTTTCTCCTTTTTTTGCTTCATATCTTTGCTTGACTGCCTCCATATTATTCCTGTCTCACACCTTCAAAGAAAATTCTGACAGTATTTTTCATCTGCTTTGTTTACTATGTATCCTCAGAGCCCAGAATAATGGCTAGAACACAGGAAAACTCAGTAAAGTTTCATTGAATGAAATAGGTCTTCCCTGCCTACCCAAGGCAAAGCAGCTTGTAGTCTTCTTCCCTCCTTCCCATTAATTTCTCTTTCATTTTCTTCCTGTATTTTTTTCATAGCACTCAGCTCCCAAGACTACCCTCTTTATTTGTATAACTGGTTACTGGCAAGTCTCAATTCAGTAGGGTAAAAAATTGATTTTTTAAATTTGCTTATACTGCATGGAATATACTTTTCCTATTTCTTATTCCTATTCCCTAGAAACATCTTGGGGAGATAGGCAACTTTCTGGTCTTTTTTGTTATTAAAATTTCAAAACACCAATCTTATATGTAAATGAAAGCTATACAGCTACTTTCTTTTTTCTAGGTTTTCACGCCTCTGGGATTGGGATTAGAGGAAGAAAGCAAAGAAAGGACATTTTTTTACTTCACTGTTCACGGTGCAATCGTGTGCCAGACGGCTGTAGCTATTAACTTGGCTTACATTGACTGGCCACTAAGGGACTCTAGGAGTCAGAATCTAAATGCTGAGTCTCTCAAAGGTGTAGAGAGAATTTCAGAGGGCCTTACCATGACATGGGGATTAAACTCCAGTTCTGCCCATTTCTCATCACGAAATCCTTATCCCATGCCTCTTTGGGTTTGGTGTCCCCTTGCCTAGGGGACAGTCTTCCTGGGTAAGATCAGCAAGATAACTCCTCTTCAGTCACATTCCATTTGATCCTTTGAATACTCTGGGGTCCTTACCCACCAAATGGATGGAGTTCAGCTGCTCAATCACTGCCTTTCTCAGAACTCGGTTGTCCAACCACAATTCCCTTTCCCCTACTCACGTAGGGATAGGGCTATATTGGCAAAATGCCACCCGAACAGCCTGCTAACAGTAAACCAAATATTAGTTTCTCTCACCTTCTTGAAGGCATTTACAGTCTTTGTAAGCTTTTCTCCTAGATTTTCCCTTTCCTGTTCCTGCTTAGATTCTAAGAATGAAGTGCATCCTTCTCCTTTTCCTCATTAGGTGAAGTGGGATTTACCCATTACCATATATTCACCACCAGGTCACTGACGAGAGACTCCAGTGAATCTCTTTCCCTCTGCATTCCTTTCCTTGTACAGACTAGAGGAGGGTCACATTGTGTAAAGCCTAACATAGCCCTGCAAAGAGATCTGGCCCCAGCAGTGAGCACAAACTCAGTAATTCTCTTTAGAGTGAGGTGGTAATCAGTGCCTCTTGGTTTCAGCTGTGGTCCTAGTGGATAATTATGGAAGAATAGGAATAGTCTCACAACATCCTGTAACATTGGCTTACCTGTATATTATATGCCACCCATAACCATAAAGACACCAGGATTTAGGTTCCTTGAAGGTAATGACTAAGGGTCCCTCTCTGTGGAAGAATAGTGAATAGAAGAGAGAAATCACTCAATATGTGGAATGACTGATATGGTTTGGCTGTGTTCCCACTCAAATCTCATCTTGAATTGTAGTTCCAATAATCCCCATGTGTCATGGGAGGAACCCAATGGGAGGTACTTGAATCATTGCGGTGGTTTCCCCTATGCTATTGTCATGATGGTGAGTAAATTCTCACATAATCTGATAGTTTTATCAAGGAGCTTCCCCCTTCACTCAGCTCTCATTCTTCTCCTTCCTGCCACTATGTAAGAAAGATGTGTTTGTTTCCCCTTTGGTCATGATTGTAAGTATCCTGAGACCTTCCCAGCCATGCAAAACTGTAGATCAATTAAACCTCTTTCCGTTATAAATTACACAGTCTTGGGCAGTTTTTTATAGCAGCATGAGAACAGACTAATACAGTAAGTTGGTACTAGAGGTGGGGTGCTGCTATAAGGATACCTAAAAATGCACAAGTGACTTTGGAACTGGATAAGAGACAGCCTGTGAAAGCAGACAAGAGGAGGGTTGTATCATGCAAAGCCACAGGATCGGAGCTTCCCAAGACTGTGGGAGCCCACCTCTTGCATCAGCATTACCTGGATGTGAGACATGGAGTCAAAAGAGATTATTAAGTTGCTTTAAGATTTAATTACTGCCCCACTGGATTTCAGACTTGCATGGGCCTGTAGCTCCTGTTTTTGGCCAATTTCTCCTATTTAGAATGGGTGCATTTACCCATTGCCTATACCCTCATTGTATCTAGGAAGTAACTAACTTGCTTTTGATTTTACAGGCTCATAGGTGGAAGGGACTTGCCTTGTCTCAGATGAGACTTTGGACTTGGACTTTTGAGTTAATGCTGGAATGAGTTAAGACTTTGGGGGACTGTTTGGAAGGCATGATTGTGTTTTGAAATGTGAGGACATGAGATTTGGGAGGGGTCAGGGGCATAGTGATGTGGTTTGGCTGTGTCTCCACCCAAATCTCATCTTGAATTGTAGTTCCCACAATCCCCACGTGTTGTGGGAGGAATGTAGTGGGAGGTAATTGACTCACTGTGGCAGTTTCCCCCATGCTATTTTCATGATAGCGAGCAAATTCTCATGAGATCTGATGGTTTTATAAGGGGCTTCCCCATTTACTTCTGCCATCATGTGAAAAAGGATGTGTTTGCTTCCCCTTCTGCCACGATTGTAAGTTTCCTGAAACCTTCTGAGCCACGCAGAATTGTGAGTCAATTAAACTTCTTTCCTTTATAAATTACCCAGTCTCAGGCAGTTCTTTATAGCAGCATGGGAATGAACTAATACAATGACTGACTGACTAGAAAAATTCAAACATTTTCTTATGACCAACACAATTTGCTAGAGCAATTAGAAGATCACACCTCAAAAGTATTCAGTACATTCATACTGTTTTTCAAAACATTTAACTTGTTCAAAACTCATTCCACCTTCTGACCAATAAACTTCTATTCAACTTCTTGTGCACATGCATTTCAAATTGCATCATTTTCAACCTCACTACTTTTAAAATGTAAATTAAAACAACAGAAAATTTATTCATTATCTATGAAACCTACAAAGTGGTATTTCTAATATAATATCCAATGTGCTAAGGCTGCAGTAAATTCTTATTGTTGTTATGGTAATGTAACTTGGTGCAATCTTTTAGAAGGAAATTTGCATATATATTCCAGCACCTCCAAGATACTCACAGAAACTAAAACTCTAACAAGTATTAAAAGCGTAGCAGGCAGACATATGTTGTTATATACCGATTGCTTCTTCCTACATCACACACTCCCACACGCACTCATCTGAACGTCTTTATTGTATAAGACTGATACATTTTTCCCTGTTACTTATACCAGCAACTATAAGAAAATTGAATTTACAGACAAGCTGAAAATAAAGTTACTTTTATAAAACCATGTTAAACATTTGGATGGGTCAAATAGAATGAAATGAAATAAATAACTGCTGCTGAAAATATTTTTAAAAAGTGACTAAAAGCAAAATGGCCTTGAAGGAAAACTTTGAAAGAGATGTATAGCAAGACCTCAGCTTTTGCCTGTATCGTCCTACCATGTGAAGACTGATTAAAGCAATGCTTCATAAACAAAGTTTTATGGCAGATAGAGGGGACTCTGTGGTGCACATACTGGCCCCAGGCAAGAAAACATCATCTGGAGAGATCCATTCTCCTCAGATACTATGAAATTTTTAGTGGTTTATTCTACAAACTTCCAGTGGGAAAAAAAGGGGCAACAGTGTGTTTATATATCAAGTACTTGAGACTGCTTGCTAGAGGCAATCACAGTTCTTATAAAAAGAGCTGTTTGCAGTTTAACCGCAAGGAGAGAAATGGCAGTTATTTTACTTTAGTTGTTTGTGTTAAGCACTAAGGAAAGTGTCATGAGCCTGTAAGAAGCCAAAACAATTGAATAAAAGGTAAAAATCACAGTTCATTCTTGCAACAGTTCCTCATTTATTTCTAACAAAATAGCTCCTATCAATCTCAAACTCACCATTAACATCTCTTACCTAATAAAAAGGAAAAAATAATAAATCACTTGTAAATACCAAACAATAGCAGAGCAATCAAAAACAGATAAGTGAAAATAGTAATTTAAATATTTCTTAGAGAAATTTAAAATGAGAAGATGGAGGCTTGAGAAAATATTTACAAATTCCATCTATTTGAAATCTGCTTGAATGAAGAAAAGTATAGAATAAACAATAATCTACTCTGAAATTTAAGAAACAACCCAACCTCATACAAGAAACTCTGCAGAAGATCTGCTTTGGGCCAAAAAGAAAGAAGGTACTGGAGAGTTGGCATAGCATTCCCACCTGTGGGCACCAAACAGAGCTACAAATAGAAAGTAGAGGAAATTAGAAGGATCCCACTACTGATTTTTATTTATCCAGTCCAAAATATCAATAGTGCCAAGGTTAAACAGCCTCCATCTAGAAGAATAAATGTGTGTTAATAGTCAGAAAAATTATGAAAATGAAGAACAATGAGTGAGAACTTCTTCAGCCAGGAATTATAATATAGAGTTATATTAAGTATTAATTAAAAGAACATTCTGGGTAAAGAAATATATATTCAGATAAGTGAAATATAACAATTCATTTGTAAATTCAAATACATGTAATAATTTAGTGTCATGAAGAAAGCAGCTTTCAAATCAATATAAAAAGATAGATTTTCACTGTATTCAGAAAACTTGTCAGATACTCAAGAAGAAAAAAATGGATCTCTACTACTCATTCTTTACAACATAAAATATTTCACACAATTAAGGGTAAGTTACTAAAATAAAAACAGGAAAGCACTAAAAGCAAATATGGATAGAGTCTTTTAGTATTAGCAGTTAAAGACTCCCTTGGCAGACACAGAAATTCTAAACAAATATGGTAAGTCTACTTTTATTTGAGGGGAAAATAGGAACAGAGGATGTTGTTGATACTTAGTGGCTTGGGTTTTAATGTAACAATCAATCAATCAATGTACTATAACTTTACTAAAAGTCACGTACTGTTTGAAAGTAAAATCTTTAAAACATAAGTAGATAAGTTGAAAGTAAAGGATGGAAAAAAAAGATGTCTGAGGAAAATACCAACTGAAATAAAGCTAGTGACTTCCTTTGATGCTGGCAATATTCTCTATCTTGATCTGGGTGGTGGGTACATGGCTGTATACATTAGAAAAAAATTATCAAACTCTATTCTTAAGATCAGTGCCTTACATGTTCTTTATTGTATGGGTATTACATGTCAATGAATAGGTAAAGAGGCTGTAAAAATACAGAAATTTCATGTAGCTATATTAATATCAAATAAAATAGATGATAGATAAAACATTTTCAAAGATAAAGGGGCCACTACATAATGACAAAAAGGAATCATCTTGGAAGTAATGTCAGAGGCATTTGAACCAGAGTGCCTCCATCTTGGATAGGGACCTGGTAAAATAAGGCTGAGACCTGCTGGGCTGCATTCCCAGGCATTTAGGCATTCTAAGTCACAAGATGAGATGGGAGGTTGGCACAAGATACGGGTTATAAAGACCTTGCTGATAAAACAAGTTGCAGTAAAGAAGCTGGCCAAAACCCACCAAAACCAAGATGGTGATCTGACCTCCGGTTGTCCTAAATGCTACACTCCCAACAGCACCATGACAGTTTACAAATGCCATGGCAATGTCCAGAAGTTACCCTATATGGTCTAAAAAGGGGAGGCATGAATAATCCACCCCTTGTTTAACATGTTGAAACAGGAGAGTTCCCTGACCCCCAACTCGCAGGACGTGCAACAGGGGTGTGGTTTGTCTGTTTGGCCACCATGAGCTCAAACCCCTTACGGGAGGGAGAGCATGCAAGTAGGCAGGTGCAAGAGCTGGAGAAAGTGCTTTTGGGCTCCAGCCCCATGGTAGGATCTAAGGGTGGGTGCCTGCAACTCCCAAAGCCCCAATGCGCATGTTACAGTGCCTCTTAGCTCTGCTGTCCACAGATGGCTTAAGTGTTAATCAGCTCAGTGACCTCTTGGTATCTGAGTCCTTATCCGGTGTCCAGGAAGAATCAGGTCACATACAGACTTGAAGGATGGTGAATGCGAGAGTTTTATTGAGTGGTGGAGGTGGCTGTCAGTGGGATGGATGGGGAGCTGGAAAGGGGATGGAGTGGAAAGATGATCTTCCCCTAGAGTTTGGCTGTCCCATGGCCTATCTCCTCTCTGACTGTCCCCAGCTGAACTCCTCTTGACATTTAGACATTCCTTCTCTTCTCTCCTTCTCTGCTACACCACTCTTCTGCTCCTCTGATCTTCTGCTGTTGGAGCCTGAGGTTTAGGGTTTATTTGGGTATAGGATGGGGGGTGTGGCAGGCCAAAAGGCAACATTAAGGTGTGAAAACAGGAATGCCTGTTCACATTTAGGGCCATGGATTTCCAAGCTTGAGGGTGGTGTCTTTGCCAGGGAACCGCCCCCTTCTACCCAATATTTGCTTGCCTCCTGTTCATACCAATATAATCAAGAAATAACCACAAAAATGGGCAACCAGTAGCCCTCGGGGCTTCCCTGCCTATGAAGTAGCCATTCTTTATCCTTTACTTTCTTAATAAACATGCTTTCACTTTACTTTATGGACTCACCCTTTCTTTCTTGTGCAAGATCCAAGAATCCTCTTTTGGGGTCTGGATCGGGACTGGTTTCCAGTAGCAATAGCAGTTCAGAACATGGATTAGTTTAATAAATAGCCTAAAAAATATAAAGTAACACAAAGTGAAAAGTTCAAAACATTCAGTAATTGACTTAGAAAGACTAAAAGCTAACTAACTTAATATGAACTCAAGAAGTTAGAAAAAGAACAAGAAGAGTAACCCAAAAAAAAAAAAAGTAGACAAAAGGCATAATAAAGAACAGAAGTCATTAAAATTGAAAATGAAGTGAAGTGAGCTGCCTGTATGGGAAGCTGCTGGAGGGCAGATGGAACAACAGGAGCCAGATTTACCCTCCTGCAGGAAATGACACCAAGCAAACAAACAAAAGGTATGAAAAAAATGAATTTCAGACACTGGGCATCAGTAGCACAGAAGAGTGATTGCCAAGAGAGAGGAAACAAACAAAATGGAGGTGAGCTCCATTGTCCAGCTCAGAGCCTGGAGGGTTCCCAGGCCCCACTGTAGGGTCTCTCTGAGATGAGGAGGCAGACATGAGTCTAAGAAAAGCCTGGCGGTTTGAGTTTGCAAGTCAGAGAACCCAAGAGGAAAAGTTGCACAAAGAACTCTAGAAACTTGCAGAGGGCTCCCCTGAAGTCTTTGGCTGAGGTCTAATCAGCACATAGATGTGAGAAAGCTAGCCATATATTTCAAAACTTCTTTAACATCATAACGACCAATGAAAAACTCTTGATCTTATTCTGGGTCTTAATTTTCTCTTTTACAATATAAGGTGTGCAGAGAGAGTGATTTTAGTTGTCATTTAGCATTAAAATGCTCTGACCTTTCTACAACATAGCCCTTTCATTGGATCCTTTTTTGTCCTTTTGGGGAATATACATGAATATTTTTTGTTCCTGACTCAGGTAAAAGAAAAATGAACTCAGGCTGTTGTAAGATGGCTTTCATTGTAATGCTGCAGCTCTTCCAACTTCCATGAGTAATTCTAGATAACGTCAAACCTTCCAATCATGACAGAAAAGTGAGGCTTGGCAGAGCATTAGTAAAGTTTTCTTCCTTCTGGAATCAAAAGAATTTAAAGTTAAGAGCAAACAGTACAAAGAAAAGGGAAAGTAAATGTAGATACCATTTTCAATGACTTAACTTTTCTTTCAGCCTACTTTTTACTTGGAGCAATAAGCCCTGAGGTCTCAGTCAGACTTCCTTCTAACTATTTTCTAGAAATGTAAGAAGGTTCAGGAAAAAGGGGGAAATTTTAGATGATAAAATACTAGCTCATTTGTCTTTAATTATTTTATTACTGTCATTAGTGACAAATGTGAGAATCTCAGGTTTACATAAGAATATGGATAAACCACAAATCGGTCTTACTTAATTTTCCTGACTGATTTTCAGCCTGTTCTAGAAGTGACTATCCAAAACAAAAGCTGTACATGTAGATACAATATTTTACAGACTAATACTTTAAAACTGCTATGAACATAGAGGACAAACAATATTTTGAAGGGACTTTTAAAGCAAGTTGACTTTGAAAATGTTCTATAATATTTTTATATTTTTAATATCACCCCCAAGTCAAAGAATGTTAAATGAAACAAGAAAGCCAGTGGAATTTCCACCTTCCTGACCATGCTGATATTACTGTTTATATCCAAGTGTTCTTGGGTCAGTGTTGAAAAAAAAAAAAAAAAACAGAATTGCCTTTAAAGAATACATAGAGTCAACTCTACTTTATAGAGGTAATCTTTAAGTAGACAGTCCTGTGACATCTTTGCAGTATGAATGGGGCAGTAGAAGGGGAGAGAGATGGATTGCGAGAACTGAAGAGGTTGTTTAGCTCAGCTCAGGATCTGTGAGGAGGGAGTAAGAAGTTATTCTTTCCTGGGTGTTGTGTGGTAGGAGTTGGCACTTTTGGAGATCTCCCCATTGTCACTACTCAAGCTTGCAGCCAGCTCTGATCAGAGATACCAGCCCACTATTCGAGGCAGGCTTTACCTGAATCTCTTCATGCCAGGAGCCCATCGTTAGCAATGAAAACCTCTCCCACAGCTGAGTTGCCATTGAAACATGTGTTTTCTACATAGCAGGCCAATGTTTATAGACCCTTATGAATTTAACCCCATCTGACAATGTAAGAGGTCACTAAACAAAACCTGATTTCGTTTCCAAAGCCACTTATCTCACCTACTTTGCCCACCTCTGTTCCATACACCCCATCCCACCGCAGTTCAAAGAAAGCTTCGCCATTCCCTATTTACTCATACACCTGGTTTCTTCTTTGTTTGGCTTAGTGTTTCCCTGCTGCACCTTCCTTACCTTGTTTAACTACACTGGACCACTGTTTACACTGTATTTTTAATTGCCTGTTTCATTTGTCAGTCTCCCCACCTTAACAGTTTCGAACTCAGGGACTAACTCGTCCTGCTCACCATGGTGTTCATTGCACCTCGCATAGTAACTGACATACAGTGGGCATTTATAAACACTCACTGTGTGACTGAATGAATAAGTAAATTAACTAATTAGCTAATTAATACTCTAGTAAGATCTTATGAAAGATTTACATCAGTTCCTAAAGCAAAGCTTGCAATTACATGGTAAAAATGACATTATTGTTGTTATTACTATTATCACTACTACCATGATAAGCACAACTGGAAAAGCAATAGATGAGCATAGACATTACTCATATAGATAATCCATATGAAAAAATCCAAAGAAGTTCAAAAGTATCTTCCTCAGAAATATTCTCCCCCAGATATCTATCTACTTGCTATCCCCCAGATTTCATGAGGTTCCTCCCTCATGTCCTTCACATTTACTCCCAAAATGTTTTCAGAGAGGCTCCCTTGATTATCCTTTAAAAAAGCAATCTCACCTCCTGCCTCCCAGACACACACACACACACACCCCTGTAATGAACATAGTGCTACTGGCTGGAAGCTCACTACTGTCAGGACTCTCTGGGAATTGCCCTCAGCAGAGGAAAGTCATGTCACCAAGGTCACAGTCCCCTTCCCAAGGGACAACTTGCATCCAATTTCTGGTCATTGCAGGAATATAAAGGCCTGGCCTCTATACCCCAAGTCAAGGCAATCGGAAGGCCCATCCCTGCTTTCCAGTTCCCCATGGTATCGGCAGAGGCCCAACTGTGCCTGCTTCGGAGCCCATCTTCTCTATCTACCCAACCCTGCTTCCTTCCTCAGAAGACTTTGAATGAACTTCCTGACTTCAATCTCCATCTCAGATTCCGCTGCCTCCACATCTGGCCTACAGAACTTTTCCTTTATTCTGTTTTATTTTTTCTCCATAGCACTTACTACATTTATTGCTCTATCACATATTCACATATCACATATTCATTACTGACCTATTATATATTCATTTTCTACTGTATTATTGGCCCTCTCCCTCCTCCCGTTAGATTGTAAGCTCTGGTGGGGCAGGAATTTTGTTTTACCTGCTGCTGTAACCACAGGACTTGGAACACTGAAAGCACTATATAGATTTTCATAACAAATATCAAATAAATGAAAGTTGGGACTTGCAAACTTATAGCCTGTTTACATTGCTGTTCCTGAACCCCAGGTTTTACTGTCTGCCAAAAATCCAAAGTACCCTACATTGGTATCCATTAATTAAGATCAGACAAGAAATTAAGGATATTCAAAGGGATTTGCGCTAGCACAATTAGGACTACAGCAGCAAGAGTTAACATTTTCAGGGGAACAACTTCTGTCACTTTAATTTATATAACTTCAATTATAATAGTCATCTTCAGAATAATGATGGCTAGCATTAGCATAGAGTGCTCTGGGTCACAAAGCTTTGCATATATTATTTCATTTAGTTTGATGCTGATGAAACCATGTAAAGGACATAGAATTGTTATGCTAGTTTCACTAATGAGGAGACTAAAGCTCTGAGAGCTTAAATGACTTTTTCAATGACACACCTGATAAATGAGTTCCATCCAGGTCTACTGACTTCAAATCCACTGTTCTATTTCTCAGTATATCACCCTAATAATTCCCTGGAGAGTGACTCCACAAAACTAAAGCTCTTCTACAATATCGATCAGAAAAGCAAAATGGGGCACCTCGGCAACCCAACTAAAAGACATCCTGTATGTAGCTTATTTAAATTTATTCCAAATAATATATTTACTTATGCAACATTCATGAGAATTCTGAGTTGTTTTGGTTTCATTTGTGGGGTTTTTTGCATATATATTTGCAACTGAGAATGAATACCATAGATCAGGACACTTCTTATCTGTTACTTATATAATATCTCTGAACATTCATCAACTCTTTGCTGTTCTGTTAAAGATGTATGCTTACTCACCTATGAAAATAGAGTTATTTTTGATTTTGTCAATGACTTTTATTCTCTCTTTTATATATTTCAAAGGTAAAAATATTAAAAATTCATATAAACAAAAACAAAGAAAATTACATATAGCATTCTCACAAAGACATCACATTATCACATTGTATTTGTATATATTCTTCAAATACTCTCTCTCTCTTTCAATATAATACATATTGTTTTATAAATTTACTTTTTTGAATTATTTTATGTTCTGATGGTATATAAATGCTATCTTGTCATTTGAACATCTAGAAATCAATTAGAATTTTTAAAAAATTTTAAATAAGTTCTCATCAACAATATAATTACATTGTACATATACAATGTGATTGTCTTCGGCAAATAAATAAATAAAAACCTAAGGCTTACACATTAAAAATAAAAATAAAGGAAAATATATGCTTACTCCTTTTGTGTACCTGATTTCTGTTTACTAGGGCCCAAGAGAAGGTCCAAAACGTTCACGTCTTGTGATGGCCTGTCTTAGTCTTACTGGGCTGCCATAATAAACAGATACCACAGACCTGTGTGGGTTAAACAACAGAAATTTATGTCTTCACAGTTTTAGAGGCTGGGAAGTCCAAGATCAAAGTCCAGCAGGGTTTGGTTCTGGTGAGGACTCTCTCCCTGGCTTGTAGACAGCCATCTTCTCGCTGTGTCGTTGCATGGTAGAAAGAGAGGGGGTGAGCTCTCTGGTGTCTCTTCTTATAATGACATTATCCTGTTGGATTAGGGCTCTACCCTTATCACCTCTTTTAACTTCAGTTACTTCCTTAGAGGCTGCATCTCCAAATACAGCCACATCATGGGTTAGGGCTTCAATATATACATTTTGGGGGGAGCCACAGACACTTAGTCTACAACAAGGCCCAAGCCTAAAAATAAGAATAGGTCTAAATAATATGCTCTCAAGGAAGGATCTTGGAGACAATGGAATGTACAGAGTTTAGTACCCCAAATCCATGCTAGGCAAGGCATGCTACTATCCAGATAACAGCTAAGGTGTGACACAGGTTCACACAGTATAGTCAACTTAGCTGCTACTAGTATTATTGCTATTAGTGAGTCACTTTATTGCTTAAGTCTCAAATTTCTTATCTGAAAAATAGGAATAATATGTTCCTCAAAGGACTAGTGTGAGGATTAAATGAAGTTATGAGTGCCAACTCTAGAGCTTACACATAAGCCTAATAAATGTTAGTAGAAATGAAGAATGACAAACTGTTCCAGATCGCCCCAAAGGATATCCAGCTGTTTCCAGATTTGCTAAGTCCGTAAAGGTATGCTCCCAGAGTTCTAACCCAGTACCAAGGAAAGATCTGGATTTACTCAATAAACCATGAGCATATATTGAACGCACACTTCCTCTCTGCCAGGCTCTGCACCAGGTAATATACTTTCTTAGGTAGGAATTATCAGATTTAAAGTGTTAATTATAGTTAACATATAATCAGACAAGGACACTAGAGGGCAGTGTCTATTGGTAATGATTAGTCTTTTAGGGCATTAGAGTTGCAGGTCAGGGTTCTAAGAAGTGAATCATTCTCTTTGATAATTATCAAACCTAACAACGACCATACCTCCTAAGCACATCTCAGTACTAAAGTTCATTGACTGTCAGACTTTTCTCACTGGTTGCTCAGACAAAAGGAAGAGGAGCTTTGAAAGCTGTGATGGGACTTGAGACACTCCTTTATATGCTAACAGCATATAAACAAAAACATCACAAAAAATCTTGGCTTTCCACTGACCATCATCTCAGGTAACAGACCCTAAGCTAGGTTCACCACTTAGGCTATATCATTCAAATAACATAACTCAGTGAGGCTGGTACTTTCATTATCCCCATTCTTAAGATGATAAATAATTAAAATAAAATAAAATAAGATGTGGCTTTAAAAGTAACCTGGCCAGGTCAAAAGCCAAGAGCTGAGAAAAGTTCCAAACACAAATTTTTCTAACTCAAAAGCCCATGCATGAGTTTACAACACGTCCAGGAGGGGCAACCTGAAATTAAGAAAGGCTGGTAATTTAGAATTATGAATTGCAGGCAAAGGCCTCTTCTTTCATGTAACTTTCAGTAAAGACTGAGAGCTAGGATATAATGGACTATTCCAACTTGGTATCAGAGCTCTCAAAGGAAATGACATAAAACAGCTATTAGAAGGCCAAATGTGAAAGAAAATAGGAAGAATTAACTTTTCAGAGCTATTTATTTTCACTCAGAGATGGAGTTGATACTAAACCCTTATTTACACTGGGTATGGAATCATACACATTGTTGAGATCTGGGTCTGATTACACCTATGGCACTGTGCAGTGTATTTCAGTGTAAACAGAGTAAGTCTGAGTTTGATTTAGAGAAAAACAAAAAATACGCTAAAAAAATAAAAACTACATGTGAGGGGGAAATACCTCTCCTTTGGCCCCTTTGCTCCTGATCGGTGAGCATTTTTGCATTTTTCAAAGACATCAAAGGGTTTCTACAAGGCTTACCTTGCTCACAGGACTTCGGATGTATCTTCTAGTGCTGCTGAGAAGTTGTGTCATAACAAGGCACATCCACTGTGGTGTGGTGTGTCAAACTTGAATCACTGGACTTGAGAAAAGAAGGCAGAGTTTGTGTTCTATGCTGAAGATAGCCCATGCATTTCTCTCAGGGAGGAAAAAGTTTTCGAGGTTAAAAAAAATTGAGAAAAAGGGTAAAGAAAAAAATAGGCTTTTTTAAAATATATAAACATCTGTAAAAATCCTATCTTAAAATATCAGTAATACAAGTAAATTAATGTACTAGTAGCAAGATTACCAATCCAATGCAAAGTCTATTCATTGCTCATTCATATGCCTATTCTTTTCCACAAAGTTTTTGCAAGGTGGAATGACATGAAGAATATTGCTTGGAAAAATAGATGATCTAACTTTATAAGCATTTCTCAAGTATTCCTCTGCTGCTCGAATTTATAATGAATCTGCTTACTACCCTGGCCTCAGCCAAATTAATGAATAATTTCCTTTCTCCTTCCGGTGAGTCTCACAGATTACTACACCTTTTTTACCCAAGAAGTCCTATCCTATTGTATCCGATTGTATCTGCCTGAAGGAACTACATTCAGCTCCATCAAAGGTATACCTTTCAAGAAAATAATCTTAAAAGTGAATTGTTTTAAAGATAAAAATGTATGCATTTTCTTTTTCTTCTGATCTTCTACCTTATGGTCTTCAGGTCCATTATAATATAGGTTTTAGGGTAATGAGTACATTACACCAATAGATTTGCTGACATATTTAAAGAAAAAGCATAGCCTAAACATGCATAATATTAAAAGAAACAAAGTAAAGACAGGCTATAAAAGTAAACAGGTCAGAGTAAGTTTTATGCATAACTACAGAAGCCACCAGCAGAGGATGCAGTAAAAGCCCCATCCTTGCTTGTCTCTGGTAACTGCTTCCCAGTCAGGTCTTATCACTACCTTGTACTCGGTGTAGCACAGCAAAGCAGCATTTGTCACTGACACAAGTGTATTCCAGGACATCTAGAAAAAGAGTTATGGAATTAGCTCTTTCTTCAGCCGTCATAGGACTGAGTCTCTCTGCCTACCACTTTTCATCTATTTTACTGAAATTCAGTTTTCTGAACAATTAAATTCTGGCTGAGAGAAATGTTTCTGCAATCCTTTTCAATATACTCACTTTCCAACGTAATCCCAAACTCTGACTGGGTTCCACATTATAAACCTAATACCTTAAGATTTATAGTGTCTTCAACTTTCTTTAATTAGACTTTCAAGTTGTAAAGGACTGAGATAATTACATTTGGAATGTTTATAACTCTCATCATAACTATGTGCAAAGAGATACTCTGATATCAAAAAATGGCTAGATTAATGCCCAGTAGCTGTCAACTCATCTTTTGGGGGGTGGGGCAGCAATGCACCATAGTAGTTAATTTTGAGTGGCAAGCTAATTTATTTCTTCTGAATGATTTACCAGGAATAACAGTAACACAACAATAAAAAGGCTATACAAGCGCCAAGTAATTAAGCACGGTAATGGAATTACATCAGGCTGCTGTGTGGGGTCTAGGCTTCAGCACAAGAATAGAAAATTGATTTATATTATCTAGGTGATCATGTCTTTACTTTACACATCTTCTGCTACCAATTTATAATACTTTAGTCTGCTTTTTTCCTAAGATTACGCCAGCTAGAAGGCATTTGCTTTAACTTCTGTATTTGTAGTCTGTAAATGTACAGAAACTTTCTTGTCTTTCAGAGATACGTAGATAATTTAAAGTATGAACTTTTCTCTACCCTGTACAAGTACTTATGTATTTGAGTGATAAGTGTTTAAATTGAAAATCAGGCAATCAAGTTCTATTATCTGCCAATATTCTAAACAGAAGTTATAAAATATATTATTATAGGGATAAAAAATAGAATAGGGTCCTAGTTTATAAAAGAACAGTGATTTACTATGTCTCTGTTTATATATATTTTGAAGAACAGTGATTTACTATATTACTGTTCATATTTACTGTATCACTGTTTTTTATATATATATATATATATATATATATATATATATATATATATCTCCTTCATGTCCTTTAGGACATTAGTACATTTGTGAGTAGAAACTTGGAAACAGAAATGAGTTATTTAAGGAAATCAGTTCTCTAGAATACACATCTCTTAAAAAGGCAATAATATCTTGGTGTCCAAGTGGCCCCAATTTAAAAATAATACTTACTTACACATTTTGTATTCTAATGGGTCTGCTACTCTCCATTCTCCCACCTACCGTATTCCACAAAAGAATAGTCCATAGAGAGGTATTATGTATATGTGGGATAATTTTTCTCTTTTAATTTTTATCTTGTCTTCTAAATAAAAGGCATAAAGATTTATGTAAAATGGTAAGTGTAAACAGAATATAAAACCTGCTCAACTGTAAGTATTAGAAGCTTCAGGATATTATTTTTCTAATTTTGAAGTTCAGAAATGTAGCAACAAAACCTCACTTGCAAGAACAGATGATCCAGTTTCAACAGATCATAGATCAGATCAAGTGAGAAAAAACATAAGATGACAACGATATCTCTATTTCCTATTCTAGAGAAATAAAGCTGAGATTTGGTCCTTAAAATCATGAAACTAAATTACAAAAATCCATCTTCTCCTTTCTTCTTGTTTATTTCTCACAGGAGGGGAAAATAAAAGGCCCTCATCTGGGAGGAATTTCTAGTGCAGGATTTGGAACCCTAGCAAGTTCTGATAGTTTCATGTGACATGATAGCATGTCACATCGTCAGGCACTCAGTATGTTCTCTGCTTATTCACTTAGAAACCGGAGTCTGTACAAATCAAGATGTATTTCCAACTAACCTAGGGGTCACCTTGAGTTGTTGACTGCCTGCAGCAAGAATGACAAAAACATTTTCCAGTATTTTACAATTATAATGTTAGACAACATCATTTTTAAGGCAAGAACTAAATTGGAAAACTTAGCAATACACTAGAAAAAGAACGAGTTAAGAAAAAACAGAAATATGCCCTATTAGGGTTAAGAAAACTGGCTCATATTATCCTGAATAAGATAAAGCTAATGGAAAAGTGTAAATTAGTCCAGTTAACCCTATGCTCTAAGCAAAAACAATACAAAAACCTCTGTAAAGAGAAAACTCAGAATATATTTCTCAAAATCCACTTGGCTCATAATGAATTTTTTCTCTTTTTATAGTAAACCAAGGAATTGTTCTAACTCAGTGAAAACTCAAAAAATAAGCTAAGAGAACAATCACGCATACAAAATATCTGAATGTTAAATACATGGAGAAGATGTTTGACTTCATTTTAAGTGAGTCAAAACCTTCTTGAGAGGCAGATAACAATATGTCTTAAGACCCACTAGACTCAGTAATTCCAGCTTTGAAATTTAAGAATGTGCCCCAAGATTTAGCAAAAATTAGACGCTACCACAGTGTCCAAATAAATAAATAGATAAATAGGAACTTATTGAGTTCTGAAATATCCATAAAATAAAACACTCTGAAACTATTAAAAAAAATCATGTGAGAGAAGTTTACTTATTGTAAAAGAAAGATATTCAAGATTAAAATAGAAATTTGACACAGCTATTTTATGTGTCATTTTTGGGTATGGCCATTTTTTCCCAGCCTAACTGGGGGAAAATTGAAACACAAAACTGTATTTAAGATGTACAACAAGGGTGTCCAATCTTCTGGCTTCCCTGGGCCACATAGGAAGAATTGTTTTGGACCACACATAAAATACACTAACACTAATGACAGCTGATGAGCTTAAAAAAAAATGCAAAATAATCTCATAATGTTTAAAGAAAGTTTACAAACTTTCTTTGAATGTGTTGAGCCACATTCAAAGCCTTCCTGGGCTTCATGCAGTTCACGGGCAGTGGGTTAGACAAGTTTTGTGTACAATGGGATGCTGTAACCCAGTACTGCCATTTCCCTAAGAGAAAGAGAATGAGTTATTTTTTAAATTATTTTTTCTTTTTTTCTCTTTCCTCCTCTGCCCCTGTTCCCCACTTCCTACTTAATTCTTTAGAAATGCCTACCCTTCACCAGACACTCCCTACAGGACAAGCTCATCTAACTGTGTGCATACCTAGAAGCCCCAGAGCCGGAAATCTCTACCACCAGAAGATTGCCTCTAGAGACAAGAGTCAATTTACAACCTAAAGTTTGCCCACAGGAAACTCTCTCCTATCTGGAGAGTATCTCCAGACCACAGCCACCTTGCAGCCTAGCACTAGCTCAACCACTGGGTAGATAAGGCAACAAAGCAAGTCACCTAGACCCCCAACTGCTCCTTCTCTGCCTGCCATTCATGCCAAGTTCCCCTTTAAAAGCTCTGGCTTTCTGCCCCAAAAGTGAAGCAGTGCCTTTAAAGGCAGGAGCCTGGACTTCTTTCCATAAGCTAAGCTTTGGATTAAAAAGTCACTTTCTTTATATCAGACCTCACTCTCGTAAACTGGACTTGGCAAGCATCGAGTGACTGAATCTGCAATTGAGTTACAATGCTTTGATATATGTAAATACTGTGAAGTGATATCAAGTTAGTCAACACCTCCATCACTTCACATAGTTACCTGGGTGTGTAGTGAGAACTTTTAAGGCCTGCTCTTTTAGCAGATTTCAAGGATACAATACAGACAGTTCTCTACTTAAAATTTTTCAATTTTAAGATGCGGTAAAAGTCAGTCAGTAGAAACTGCATTTTAAGTACTCATATAACCATTCCATTTTTCACGTTCAGTATAGTATTCAATAAATTACATGAGATATTCAGCACTTTATTATTAAATAGGCTTTGTGTTAGGTGATTTTGCCCAAGTACACTAATATAAGTGTTCTGAACGTATTGAAAATAGGCTAGGCTAACCTATGATATTCTGTAGCCTAGATGTATTAAATGCATTTTTAAGTTACAACAAGCTTGTCAAACCCATGGCCCATGGGCAACATGCAGTCCAGTATGGCTTTGAATGAGGCCCAACACAAATTTGTAAATTTTCTTAAAACATTATGAGATTTTTTTGTGATTTTTCTTAGCTCATCAGCTTTCGTTAGTGCTAGCGTATTTTATGTGTGACCCAAGACAATCCTTCCAGCGTGGCCCAGAGAAGTCAAAAGATGGGACACCCCTGAGTTACAATATTTTCAGCTTACGTTGAGTCTATTGGGATGTAACTCCATTGTAAGTCAAGGAACATCTGTACAGTATTATTAACTATTGTCATCATGCTGCATATTAGATTCCCAGAACTTACTCATCTTGCAAGTGAAAGTTTGTACTCTTTGACCAACATGATTTGGGTGATATTACATGGCCCTAAAAAAATAATTTTAATTTCATCTTTGTAAAAAATCAGTCATATATATGACCAAAATTTTACCTCATCCCTGGCATTCACCCCTCGAGCCTGCAGAGTAAGCAAGGTGGTGGGCAGAAGTAAGTCCAGACAATACAGTAAGGGAGTCTGCAATATAAAGCTAGAGTGACAAAGTACATGAGGTTTTAAATGCACACAGCATCAAAATAGGTGTGTGTATACTCATTCAATTTATTGAGAAAGAAAAAAATCAAATAGCTAAAGAACATATTTCACATTAAAACTGCAAATTTGTACAAATGGTGAAACCCTTATCTCCGCATACCAGTCACATAGAAATAAGAGAATGAAGCTAGTATCACCCTAATCCCCAACCCAGGAAAGGACATAACAAAAAAAGAAAATTACAGACCAATATCCCCAATGAACATAGATGCAAAAATCCTTAACAAAGTATTTGCTAACCAAATACAGCAGCACATCATAAAGATAATACACCACGATCAAGCAGGTTTCACCCCAGGGATGCAGGGATAGTCTAACATATGCAAATCAATAAATTTGTGATACACTACATAACCAGAATTAAAAACAAGACCATATGATCATCTCAATAGATGCAGAAAAAGCATTCGATAAAATTTAGCATTGCTTTATGATAAAAACTCTCAACAAACTAGGCATAGAAGGTACTTACCTCAAGTTAATAAAAGTAATATATGACAAACCCACAGGCAACATCACACTAAATGGGGAAAAGTTGAAAGCATTTCCCCTGAGAACTGAAACAAGCCCAGGATGCCCACTTTCACCCCGTCTATTCAACACAGGACTGGAAGTCCTGGTCAGAGCCATTAGGCCAGAGAAATAAATAAAGGGCATCCAAATCAGAAAAGAAGAATTACAACCTCTATGGAAAACAGTATGGAGATTTCTTAAAAAAATAAAAGTAGATCTATCCTTCAATCCAGCAGTTCTACTACTGGGCATCTACCCAAAGGAAAAGATACCACCTTACTCCTTGCAAGAATGGCCATAATTAAAAAGTCAGAAAACAATAGATGTTGACCTGGATCTGGTGAAAGTGGAATGTTTATACACTGCTGGTGGGAATGTAAAATTAGTACAACATCTATGGAAAACGGTATGGAGATTCCTTAAAGAACTAAAAGTAGATGTAACCATTTGATCCAGAAATCCCACTACTGGGTATCTACCCAAAGGAAAAGAAATCATGACATGAGAAAGACACATGAACACATATGTCTATTGCAACCCAATTCACAATTGCAAAGATATAGAACCAATCTAAGTGTCCATCAACCAATGAGTGGATAAAGAAAATGTGGTATATATGCATCATGGAATACTACTCAGCCAATAAAGGAATGAAATAATGTCTTCTGCAGCAACTTGGACGGAGCTGGAGGCCATTATTCTAGGTGAAGTAACTCAGGAATGAAAAATCAAACACTGTATGTTCTCACTTATAAGTGGAAGCAAAGCTATTAAGTACACAAAGTATAATGGACTTTGGAGACTCAGAAGGGGGAGGGTGGAAGAGGGGTGAGGGACAAAAAACTACATATTGGGTACAATGTACACAACTCGGGTGAGGAGTGCACTAAAATTTCAGAATTCACCACTATGTATTTCATCCATGTAACCAAAAACCACGTGTACCCCGAAAGCTATCGAAATAAGAAAAAAATAAAAACAAAAAAATA
The DNA here is from genome assembly GCF_028885625.2 of Pongo pygmaeus. Taxonomy (NCBI): domain Eukaryota; kingdom Metazoa; phylum Chordata; class Mammalia; order Primates; family Hominidae; genus Pongo; species Pongo pygmaeus. Next base: position 156,909,504 of record NC_072376.2, on the reverse strand, counting down.
CAAAATGTATTAATAAGCACATAATTCTCTAACACAAAAGAGTGAAAGTTCTGTACACCACTAGCAGAGGTGTCCTAAAAGAAACATGCAACTAGGATATATAGCAGTATTTGGGTGTGTGAGAGTCAAAATATCCTCATCCATAAAAGAACACCATGAATTTGAAACAAGTTACATAATTGGTTTTATATGAAGTTCTAAGTTGTCATATATAACATATGTTACATGATTATACATATAATAATAAATTGTCAATATAAGTTACCAGAATTGGCCCAAGAAAAAGTGGACAAAAATGAAAAGCCTAATTATGAAAAAAGAAATTGTTAAAGGCTAGCTACCAAAACTTTATAACAAACATCAGACTTAACAGAGAAACTGTAGACATATTTTTAAGACTAAGAAAAAATAATATTAGCTATGACATACATACAATTCCTACTTACAAGGATAAAGTCAAAACAAAGAAATAAAAATTTTAAATTATTATTTTTGACTGACAAATTGTAATTATATACATTTATGGGATACAACGTGATGTTTTGCTACATGAATACAATGTGGAATGATTAAACCAAACTAATTAACATATTCATCCCCTTGATTACCCATTATTTTTTATGGTGAGATATTTCAAATTTGTTCTTAGTTATTTTGAGACATAAATACATTATTATTGGCTATAGTCACCCTGCTGCGCAATAGATCTCAAAAACCTATTCTTCCTCTTCATGTGAAACTTTGTACCCTTTGATCAACAGCTCCCCATTCCCTCCCTCCCCCACACCCTACCCTCTGGAGACAACCATCCTACCTCTTACTTGAAGTAAAACATACATATGAAGTATTCCATTAAAATAAGAAATACACAAAATTGCAGCAAAATCAAAGGCAGCTTCTATTAGCATTTAATTGGGGCCTTCAAGTAAGGTATAAAGTGTCAGATAGGTTGCTAACTAGTGAGCATTATGAGTACAGCACCTGAGCACCCAACATATTTTCAGGACGTTCTAATTTGTATAAGGCAAGAACATTTTATTTTTAAAACTACAGTAGGAGAGAGCTTGAGAGCCCATCTTTTTGGCAATGTCAATATGATGCCTCTACTTCTGATCAGAGGCTATCTATTCTGAAAAACACCATCTGTCTTCTTCCTACTCTTCTTGACCCCCAGACTGACCTTTCCCAGCTGCCTCATCTTCCCTTCCTCTCCTTTAAGCACCCAATTTCAGGTGAAGTAAGAAAGGAAATATTTTGTAAGAGAGTTGGTGATAAGAAAGCAATTCTTCTTCTGCCCCTCTTCCTATCATATAATATATAATGACATATGGGTATCTAATATATATTCTAAAAAGCATTTCACAAAGCAACAGAACAAACCACAGAATTTTATAAAGCAAGGTCGTTTTCTGTTTTCAAAACTATGTAGAGTGACATTTGCCAATTTGTGGAAGCCCCTCTCCACCTTGAGCCAGAGTCCTCTCCCCATTTCCACCTTCTGCCTCTGCCAAAATTGAAGAGGGCACCTGAAACACTAGACAGATCTCAATCATCCTAAGTTCCACAAAGTCTTGTCCAAATCTAACATTGGTTTGCCCTTTCTAGAACTTGCTTTTTGTTTTTATTTGGAATAATATTGATTTATCACATGAATTATTGTCTCCTCTTTTCTCAAGTGAAGAAAAAGGGCGCTAATCATATTTTTACCTAAGTACTAGTTTAAGATGAAATGAAGAATCAATACACCAAGGATTTCTTAGCAGGGGTAAGCTTAGGGTGGGGAGCTTGTACAGAAATTAAAGAGTATGTAATCACGTTTTGACACACGCTCATGAATCCAGAATCAATACATTGAAATAAAGCCAGATCATTAGTTTCCATTGTAAACTTAGACTTAACTAAATGATTTGGATGAAATTCAATACACAATTTTGGTTCTGAAACCACGTGAAGTAAACAGTATTTCACATAGCAACAGAACATCAAACCAGATAATTATACAAAGTAAACCCTTTTCTTGTGTTCAGAAAGTCTTTGCATTAGTCTCAACATTTCCTACATTCCCACAAAGAAACGAAAATTTGGAAATGGCATAAAATTATTTAGTATTAATTGAAATCAAGCCCCATTTTGTTAGCACTTGAAAATTCAGTGTGTAGCTATTTGGGAAGATGAGTTGCATTTATGTTGATGTTTATGTTATGCAGACCATAGGATGAGTTTTGTCTAATGGCCCAATACGTTGTTCCTTGTCAATTTACTTAACCTATTTACAACTTTTTCCTGGCCAAAACGTCTCATATATATAATAACTCCTGTTTACTCAACTGACTGTGGAGCCGTCTTGATCATAGATTTGGCAGGCAACCAGCCCTTCTCCCCTTCCCTGAGATCACCTTATACTTCCTCCAATGAGAGTTGAAACAACTTGTTTCCTAGGAACTGGAAGTTAAAAGCATATCAGAATTACATAACTAGCAAGAAAATGTTTCACCATCTAAAGTGATACTTCCAATTTACAGAACCCTCCCCCTTTGAGCCAGAATCCTCTCCTGTTTTTACCTTCTCCCCCTTCCAGAATCGCAGAGGATATTTGAGATACAAGAAAGTGGCCATGACTCACAATGAGCACTCAGATCTACATGGGGACTCTGGCTAAGCCAGTCATCCAAGATTGTCCTAGTTATTATTATTCTTTTACAATAGCTCTGACTTGATTAAATATATTTTATAATGCTTAAAAGAAAATGTGATGCCATTTTTGGAATGTTACTGGGTAACTTGGTCACTGGCTATAATTTTATCATTGATTATAAGTAACTATAATTACTAGGAATCGGAGAACTGAATGATATATGGTAAAGCACTGGACTGGCAAATTTGGGTTCTCATACCATCCCTCCAAGATATTTGCTCGGTTTCCTTAGTTAATTATGTTAACCTCCCTGTACCTCAGTACACTCAGTGGTAAATAAGGGACGATGTTAACTCTCCCACCTACTATATGGTTCTTGTGAGGGTCAAATGACAGACTCCAAAGTAATTTGAAATCTACAAAGCACTTCGCAAATTCAACAAGTTACTTTGCATACCCTTAGAGATATAACATCAAAAATTTTAAGCCAACAATAATTAAAGAAAAACTTTGCTACTGAGAAGCAGCCACAAATTTCTAGTTTACCATCCTTACAGTTTAGGATTTAAATATGTTTTTATATGTGGATTGGATATGTAAAATGAAAAGTTGTTTCTACATCAATCATATCTTTCCTTGGGTTAAAAGCATCACAAACCATTTAAATAACTTCACATTTATCTTTGTCTCCTCTTTCTCCCACACGCTCCATATCCAGCCAATCAAATCAGCGAGTTCTCTTGAGATGTCACTTCATCTGTCTCCTCTCCCTCACACCTACTGGTACTCTCCACATAGTCAGGCCTATTTTAGCTATAAGTGGCTTAGGGAGAAAAAAAATAATTTATTTATAAATTTTTAAGTTTCAGAAGTAACTTATAGCTTCAGGCATGTTTGGATTTAGGAGACTTAAACAATATTGTCCTGACTCTGTTGTCTCCATCAAAGGGTTCTGCTTCCCCTGCTTTCTCTCACAGGTCCTACACATACAAAGGCACAAAAGGCCATTAGCAGCTCCGGCCTTAAATCTACCAGCTGAGAAACCTCAGTGGAAACAATATCTCTTTCCCACTAACTTTCATAGAAGTCCAGTGCTGACACCTTTGGGCTGACTAGGGTCCCGTATCTTTCCTGGACTCAAGCCCTCTGATAGGAGAGACGGAACATAGTCATGGGCCAGCCTGAGTAGCATGCCTGCCACACCTACCCACACACCTCCCATTCTTAGACCCCAGAAACTGGGTTGATCTCACCGAAAAACACAAGGACTGAAAGTGGCTTTCCACTTCTCAGAAGTGGCTTTCCAAATAATAATAATAAATAATATTAGGAAGAAGGAGAAATAGAGGCTGGTCAAGCAAGGCATCTGTCCATTATACCCTCCTTGCCTAGGTCCTCATAATCTACTATATCCCTCCAGATTTAATAAAATTGACCTAAGAGTAAGTAGAAGAAACTACATTTACGTGTAAGAGGTATGCAAGAGGGGGCTATTTAACCAATTAACAATAAGAAAAGCAAAGTAAAATTTAAAAAGAAAAAAAATCATTTGTTTGAATGCATGGGAGAGCTTCCAAAGCAATAAGAATCTGAGGTGTCAAGATCCCGGAGAGAAGAGAATGTAGAAAGGTGAGACAAATTCTGAATGTCACTTACCCTTAATGGCATTTGTCAATTCTAAATATGGGCTGGAATATTAATAATCCTCAGCCCCTGCTAAAAGGCAGATAATCTAAGAGAGCTCTTGATAATTCATAAATCGAGGTGGACAAAAAATTATGTTTGATGCTGTGAAGGCAGCCAGGATTTATGAGTACAAGCCTGGAGAGAAGAGAGGTGCAAAAAAGTAAGCACAATACTAAGGTCGTTTTCCTATAAAGGCATTTTCTGAAGTAAGCTGATTAGAGTGAGAGGCTAGGAAGCCAAGCATACAGCCGTTGAAAATCAAATCAGAGTTTTTAAACATCTTTTAGTGCTGAGAAGACAAAACTGGAGGCCATGACTCACTAGGGGAGAGGGGCAACAGAGAACACTTCATACTCTCATTCGAGACCTTTAGGGGCTATAGCACTCTGGAAAACCAATCTTAAGAAGACTGAAACCCAGCATTTGGTCTTCTCGTTTACTTGATTAAGGTGATTTGCCTCCACTATAGCTTCCAACCAGAGGACAGGGCAAACTCTCTCAGGAAAGCTATAACACAATCCACATCATCCCTGTTTTTTTATATTCAGTATCTGGCATTCAACAAAAATCTACCAGGTATACAAAATATAGCAATAACACAACAAATAGGAACAACACAAAAAAATCAACAATGGGAAAAGACTCACAGAGGATGCAGATATTGTCATTAGCAACACAGAATCAAAATAAGTGCTTAAAATGTTTAGGAAATAGAGGGTAAGATGGGGAGTTTCATCAAAGGAATAGACTTAATAATCATATAGAAATTTGAGAACTGCAAAATAAAGTAACAAAAATTAAGAATTTGATATATGGATTTAACAGCAGTTTGGATATAGCAGAATAAAGAGTTAATGGACTACAACATCAACTGGAAATCTAGGCAGATGTAGACAGATTTTAAAATATGTTTTGTGGCCAGGCACAGTGACTCACATCTGTAATCCCAGCACTTTGGGAGGCTAAGATAGGAGGATTGCTTGAGCCCGGGAGTTCAAGACAAGCCCAGGCGACAAAGCAAGACCCATTTCTTAACTAAATAGTTAGCTGGGTGTGATGGGATGTGCCTGTAGTCCCAGCTACTCAGAAGGCTGAGGCGGGAAGATCGCTTGAGCTCAGGAGTTCTAGATTGCAGTGAGCCGTGGTTGTGCCACTGCACTCCAGACTAGGCAACAGAGTAAGACCCTGTTTCTAAAACACACAAAAATAGGGTTTTTAAAATTATAATTAAAAGTCAATAATGTTCTTTATTGGTGGAAGAAAAGAAAAGTCCGAATGAGTTTTATTCAAACAAAAAAAAATGGGACACAAAAAGAAAGATGATATGAGTGGAGGAAATATTCCTCTAAGCAAGGACCCATTACCTGGGTCCAGACTGGGGATGGAAAAGTTCTCTACATGACTGTGTTTTCTTTGCAGAAGATGTATTTTTCTGTGAGCCATACTCTTCTATAAGCTGGAAAACCAAAGTAAAATTGATACTTAGATCATACTAAAGCTAATAATTAGGAAAGCTTATGACAATTAAAGGACTCTGTTATGCTTTGAATGGTTGTCCCCTCCAAAACTCATGTTGAAACTTAATCTCCAATGTGGCAGTATTGAGAAATAGGGCCTTTAAGAAGTGATTGGGTCCTAACAGCTCTATCCTCATGAACGTATGAATCTATTAATGGATTAATGGGTTCTCATGGGAGTGAGACTGGTGGTTTTATAAGAAGAGAAAGAGAGACTTAAGCTACCACACTCAGCCACCTCACCATGTGATGCCCTATACCACCTCAGGATGCTGCAGAGTCCCCACCAGCAAGAAGGCCCTCACCAGATGTGGCTCCTCGACCTTGGGTTTCTCAGCCTTCATAACTGTAAGAAATAAATTCCTCTCCTTTATAAATTACCGAGTTTCAGGTATTCTGTTATAAGCTACAGAAAACAGAAAAAAGACAGACTCTTACTAATGAACCTAAAGAGTATAAGCACTGAAAAGACCTTAGTGTTAAAACCTCTGAAAATTCGGAAGGGGACACATACTGAGAACTGGCTTTTGTGCATAGTGTAAATACGCAACATGAACTCAGAATCAGAAGAAAAATGAGAGTTAAATTATGTAGTCTATTAATTTAGGTTCCCAGCAAACCATACGAAAAGATTTCAATGGCCAGGTGTGGTGGCTCACACTTGTAATCCCAGCGCTTTGGGAGGCCGAGGTGAGCGAGATCATCTGAGGTCGGGAGTTCAAGACCAGCCTGACCAACATGGAGAAACCCCGTCTCTACTAAAAATACAAAATTAGCTGGGCATGGTGGCACACGCCTTTAATCCCAGCTACTTGGGAGGCTGAGACAGAAGAATTGCTTGAACCAGGGAGGTGGAGGTTGAGGTGAGCCGAGATGGTGCCATTGCACTCCAGCCTGGGCAACAAGAGCGAAACTCCATCTCAAAAAAAAAAAAAGAAAAAGAAAAGATTTCAAGTGTAAGCAATTTATTTTTAGAGAATTAAGCATTAGGAGAGTACATAAGTGAAACTGGCCAAGGATAAAAGTTGTATTATGAAGCCAGCTACCATTGTGCACTACTAGTGCCTAATACCTTAGAGCTCTGGAAAATTGTATAAAATATACGCCTACAAATTATCCAATTAGAGGGATAAGAAAGCTGGCATTTTCATAAACCAACTCCTATCATTTATTGTTTGAGGATTGAATTGAATATGTCAAGTGGAGACAGGGCTAATTCCCTAGAACCTCCAGCCTGGAGTTTGCATGGGGCAGACTGGTCCTTTATTTAGTAGAAGGAAACCCTTGGGAAGAGGATACAAATACTGCCAGTTGGAAGTCACTGACTCCTTGGACCATGCTGAAATAATGAGGTCCAAAGAATATGGGTGAGGTACTGTCCCATATTAAATACTGGTGAGATAATTTGGCAGGCTGATGGCAGTAATGGCCCAACTCTCAACTTCTTCCTATATCTATGCGCTTTGCCATGTGACTTTGCATTTCCTCTCACTATAGAGGAGTGTACTTCTTTGTGTTTTGATTCTGAGTTTGGCCATCTTACATGCTTTGGCCAACAGGACAAGAGCAGATGCATGCAGAGGCTTGAAAAAAACGTTTCACACTAACAGTCTCTTAATCCTCTGACTTTGCTGTGAGACATACCTGGGCTAACCTACTCACCTACTAAAGGTAAAACAGAACCAGGTTCTCTCAATCATCCCAGATGAGTTATACTAGATCAGCTAATATGCAACCGATCTCCATGCATGTGAGCCCAGAAGAACCAAGTTGCTGGCCCACAGATTCACGCACTAAATAAATTTTTATTGTTTCAAGAGGCATTTTGTGTTGTTTATTATGCAGCATTATTATGGCAATAGGTAATTAGTACCTATAAGGAATGTGCTACTGTAGCATAAAACAGACATATGTGGAATTAGCTTTGGATGAGGTAGGTAGCAAACAGAAGCTGGAAAAGTGTCAATGATACTCCTAACAAAGCCTGGAAAAACGATGAGGCAACTGTTAGAACAAAGCGAAAAAATGATCACCCATGCTACGTTGGCATGAAACATCTGTTAGAACTGGTCACTTAAGATAACTTGAAGATACAAAATGTACCTTATGAATTTTTGGACTTGATCTCCAGGCAGAATGTTGAAAATATCAGCTGACTCTTACTAGTTGTATATAAAGTACTACAAGAAAGAAACAAATGTCGACAAAAACACACACACAGTTTACAAGGAGAATATGGGGAATTAAGAGATGCTAGAATTTATTAGAATAGAAACTAAAGTTGTTTTTCATATTTGTTGTCTCATGCCAGACAAATATTTTCACATTAAGACTTGGCCTCAAGGTAAAGATAAAAATCAAGGGTGTGACCATGAGACTTTGAAAGAATTAAGCCAGTGCCTAGAGATGCTCTCAGCTGGAAAGAACTTTCAGGAAAATTTAGGGTATTGTTTCTCAATAGCCCAGTACCCAAAAGAGCAGTGGTTAAGTGCAAAAGCAGAACCGTAATCAGGCTAGGGAGGCTATTATACTATGGATCAGGATCAGGCACTCTCCTTCTCTGCCTGTTTCTCTTCTCTCTTCCTCTTTCTTTCCCTTCCTCTACCTTTTCCTCCCTCTTCCTTTCCCCCTCAGTTTTCCTCCCTCTCAGGTTTATAAACATCCCCAAGGCACGGGCTAGAATCAGACTCAAGTTGGAATCAGAAATTTCATACCTCCTATCCACTTCCACGGCAACCTCTTAAAACCAAATCAAAGATGTATTGGTAGATTAGCTTCGTCATATTGTTAGTTGGAGGCTTCATTTCTGATTTCTTATGTCCTTTCATGTTAATATAACTCAGTATCTAACAGTTAACAAAGCAAAAACAGTAAGGGCGTGCTGCCCAGGCAATATGATTCAAGGGAAGGAGATTGAAATAGTCAAGACTTTCCAACTTCAGGGGTGGGAGTTGTTCAAAGAGAACCCTGGAACAATGCCCTTTTCAGAAATATATTTGAGAGGCTGAAGAATGGAGGCTGAAAGTTTCATTTGTTTATCACTTTTGACCAGCGAAGTTGTCCGCATGTGTGTCAACAGCAAACAGCTCCAGGTCTTACAGTTGGCTCTTCACACCATACTATTTTAAAATAATGAGTACTTTCATTTTCCAAGAGTAACACCTGGCTTACAATTACTAGCAACACTGCAGGTCAGAAAAACAGACTGCTTTTCTGAATGCAACTTGAAAAACTCCTTTTTGATTTCTGTAGCCAGAGGCAACAGAGCTAATAAGTTTCAAACACTGCAGGCTCCAGAGAGCTGTAGTTTTTTTCTTTCTTAGTTGGAAGAGCACATATGAAATAAAAATAGGTATAAAATTCTGCCATGAAGAAAGTTACATTTCTAGCCCAGTATTTTTTTTAAATCTTAATAATAATAATGATAATGATAATAATGAAAATCTAAATGTCACATTGATTGGCAAAAGAGAAAAGGCCATGCCTTCTAAGTCCAGTGCTCCTTCCACTGCCAGCTCATTTGACTGGATAGATTAGATACTATAAGGATAATTTCTACTCTAAAAGTTTTCAAGTAATTTTTTTCAATATATTTATTTTTTACTTTAGAAATGGAGTCTCATTCTGTCATCCAGCCTGGAGTGCAGTGGTGTGATCATAATTCACTGTAACCTTGAACTCCTAGGTTCAAGTGATCCTCCCCCTCAGGCTCCCAAGTAGCTAGGAGTACAGACATGTACCACCACACTCAGCTAATTTTTTAATGTTTTGTAGAGATGGGGTCTTGCTATGTTGCCCAACTTTGTCTCAAACTTCTGGCCGCAAGCAATCCTCCCATCTTGGCTCTCAAAGCACTGGGATTACAGGCAGAGCCTATAATCTCTATGTAATCTCTTCTGGCCTCAATATTGAGATCCTGTAAATTGTTATTTGGGGGTGAAAAAAAAGCATGTTACAAATAGTATGTAATATGATCACATATTCAGAACACTCTTTTAAAAGTCTAACATAATTGACAATTGAACTAATTATATTCATATTAAGCTGAAGACACTTCATCAATTAATTTATCAAAAGCAAGACCTAAATGGAAGGGACAGCTAGTATTCCATGATTCTCTGAAGAATACAGATGAAGGAAAACTACTACTTTTTCACCAAATGTCAGTCAGACTAGTCATTAAAAGAGGCTTCTGGGGAGGAGTCATCAAATAATACCCCAAAATTGAATGAGTGAGAATACAGTCTGACAAATTATTATTGAAAATATTATAAACTACGTCTCTAAGGTAGCCTTATAAGGAACTGAGAAATTCTACAATGCTTGGAATAAACACACTTGGAAAAAACTCCCAATGTACAGGTAAACCCATATCTAAATCATGCTGGTAAGAAGTGTTGTTTATTAATTTGGGGCAGAAATAATATTCAAAAACTTTAACCACTTTGACCACATGGTACCAATCAATCAGAATGAATACTTGGTAATGCAATGTAACAGTGCAAGCCAGTTAAATATCAACCATGGTTTTAGGTAGCAGTAGTAAACTGAGTTAAGCAATAAGCATATTCTACCTGACCCCCACTAAACCCTTAAAATAAGCGCTTAAAAGGGTAAAAGTATATAATCCACAACTGATCATATTGAGAGATGTTCCAGTGTTGAAGCTATAAACCCATAGAGCATTTCTGGTCCGAGGGCTAGTTTTGTTTGGCCTGCATGGCATTTATTTAATGTCAATTAATTGACAATATTTTGTAAACAGTAGACTTCATATAAAATATTTTTACTTCTCTTGAAATATCAGAAGGTCCACGAATAATGGCCCACAACTCCTCATGACAACAAAATATTTAGCAGCATTTTTTCTCATTTTTGTTTTTGTTTTTTTCAGAAAGGGCATGCTCCCTGTGTTGATGCAGTTGCCCCCCTCCTGGGCTTTGTTCTACACATGGATGTAACCTGCCACACACTGGTAGACACTAAGTTTGGAACCCATGTAATGTTCAACTAGTCAAACAAGGGAAAATAGCATCAAGCTTACCATTAATTTAAGTCACCTTTTGCAAAAGCTCCTCTACCCCATATGTTTTTTAACCGACTAATTGAACTGTCAGCAAAAGTAGGAAACAGCATCACAGGTAAATAAGTGACTTGGAAAGGACTATAAATACTATGTACAGGCTGTCTACAAAAACCAGGGTAGAGAATATTTTATTATACTAGTAGAATAGTGTTTGCTGTGTCATTTCCTTACAATTTATCACAATGCTCCTACACACAGAGTCATTCCTCTAAACAAAGTGCCCCTGAATTACAGTAGAAATTGGATTTCAGATTAACAATTTCTTATTTCCTAACAATTCAATTAACAATTCAGACTTTTAATTTTGCTAACTAAGACTTTAGCTCAGCTGTAGTTGACCGAAGAATTAGAAACTCAGTTATTAGTTTGCTGTAAATCATTTTTTGCCTCAGAAACACACTTTTGGGGGACATTAGAAAGATGGCTGATTAGAGACACCTGGTGCTGATCCTCCCCACAAGAAAGAAGCAAGGCAACAAATAAACAGATAAGATTTGGATGGTGTGTCAAAGGAAGAACACTGGAGTGCAGAGAGGGAGTGGAGATGCAACTGTGGCGATTCAAAGTCCAGGAGGACAGCATGGAGACACTCAGCCTCTGCGGTCCCATTTCCCCACCCGGATCATATCCAGCCAGAATCAGGAGGGACTTCCTATTGCAGGGGAAAGGTAAGGAGAAGAACCCCACCAGCCCTCATTGCGACCACAAACACTTACACTCCTTATAAGAGAATTTCACAGTCCTTGCAAGCCCGGAGCCCAGTTTGGAGAGATACCCAGAATTCTCACAGCTGCATTGTGCTGGATTAGGAGTACAAAGTGTGTACTCCTTATTCCCCACCCATGCCCTGTGAGCCAAGCTGCTGCAGCGTGGCACTATCTCAAGACTAGAGATGACTCTGTAGTATGCCTTGCTCTGGGGTCAGCAGCCAGTGCACTGGGACTCCATCTTCATTCCACTAAGCTCACATTGGTCACTGAATGCCACAACCCCAGCAGTGCGAATTCTAGGCCCAGGGATAGCCGTGACTTTGGTCTTGCACAGCAAGGAAGACAACTCCTACTGTCCTCACTTAGAACCAGAGAAACAGTCCTGCCCAGGGTGAACTCACCCTCGAGCCAGCCAAACTGGTGAATGCCCTTCCCCAAGCGGGAGAAGCCCTCATATCTCCAAGCAGCCAACATGCTTCTGGGTTGAAGGAGCAGCTATGTGCCCACACCCAGGTCCTAAGAAACAGCCACACAGTGCCCCACCCACTACACACAAGCCCCAGTCCCGCCCAACAGCTTTGTATCCACAATCAGAGCCTAAGAAACAGACCTGTGTGCTGCCCCTGACAGACATGCTCCTTGGCTGTCTGAACAGCTCTGTGCCCACATGCCAGGACTGAGAAATAGTCTGCAGGCCACCCCTGGTGGGAAAGCCCCCAAGTCAGCCAATCATCCCTGTGCCCATATCCCAGGCTGAGAAGCAGCCCTCCAAGCAGTATCTGGTGGGCAGATATTTCCAAAAGGAAGCAAAAGACCTCCACAATGAAAACTACAAAACACTTATGAAAGAAATTGAGGAGGATACAAACAAGTGAGAAAATATCTCACGCACATTGATTAGAAGAATCAATATTGGTAAAATGGCCATACATGTTCAATGCAATCCCCATCAAAATACCAAGGACATTCTTCACAAAAATAGGGAAAAAAAATCCTAAAATTTGTATGGAACCACAGAAGGCCTTGAATAGCCAAAGTAATCCTAAACAAAGAGAACAAAGCTGAAGACATCACACTACCAGACTTCAAAATATACTACAATGCTGTAGTAACCCAAACAGCATGATACTGGCATAAAAACAGACACAGAGGCCAGTGGAACAGAATAGAGAACCTATAAATTAATTCACATATCTATAGCCAACTGACTTTTGACAAAGGCACCAAGAACATCTACTGAGGAAAGGACAATCTTTTCAATAAATGGGGCTGTAAAAACTGAATATCTATATGCAGAAGAATGGAACTAGACTCTCACTCTTACCCTTTATAAAAATCTAATTATAATGGTTTAAAGACCTAAAACTCAGATATGGAACTAGAAGAAAACATAAGGGAAACACTTCCAGACACTGGTCTTAGAAAACATTTTATGAATAAGACTTCAAAAGGAGTCAAGAAAAGCAAAAATAAATAAATAACATTATATCAAACTAAAACGCTCTGCACAGCAAAGAAAACCACAGTGAAAAGACAACCTACAGATTGGTAGAAAATACTTGCAAACCATTCATCTGACAGGGGATTTATATGCACAATATACAAGGAATTCAAGCATCTTATCAACATAAAAACAATCTGATTTTAAAATGGGTAAATGATCTGAACAGACCTTCCTCAAAAGAAGGCATACAAATGAACAACAAATATATGAAAAAATGCTCAACATTACTAATCATCAAAGAAATGTAAATCAAAACCACAATGAAGTATCATCTTGCCCCTGTTAGAATGACTATCATCAAAAAGACAAAAATTAGCAAATGCTGGTGAGGATGCAGAGAAAAGGCAACTGTTATACACTTGGTGGGAATGTAAACTAGTACAGCCACTATGGAGAACATTAAGGAGGTTCCCTAAAAAACTACAACTAGGACTACAAATGATTCAGTAATCCCACTACCAGGTATTGACCCAAAGGAAAAGAGATCAGTACGTTGAAAAGACATCTACAACCTCAAGTTTATTGGAGCACTATTTACAATAGCCAAGATATGGAATCAGTCTAAGTGTCCATCAAGAGAAGAATGGATAAAGAAATGTAGTATAGATACACAATGGAATACTACTCAGCCATAAAAAAAAATGAAATCCTAGGCTGGGTGCGGTGGCCCACACCTGTAATCCCAGCACTTTGGGAGGCCAAGGTGGATGGATCACCTGAGGTCAGGAGTTCAAGACCAGCCTGGCCAACATGGTGAAACCCTGTCTCCACTAAAAATACAAAAATTAGCCAGGTTTTGTGGTGCGCACCTATAATCCCAGCTATTCAGGAGGCTGAGGCAGGAGAATTGCTTGAACCCAGGAGGTGGGGGTTACAGTGAGCCAAGATTGTGCCACTGCACTCCAGCCTGGGTCACAAAGTAAGACTCTGTCTCAAAAAACAAAAAACACACACAAAAAACAATGAAATCCTGTCATTCACACCAATGTGGATGAAATTGGAGGACATGCTGTTACATGAAATAAACCAGGAGCAGAAAGTTAAATACCAAATGCTCCCACTCATATGTCGAAGCTAACAAAAAGTTGATCTCATAGAAGTAAAACAGAAAATACTTGAGGCTATGAAGGGTTGGGGGAAAAATGACATTGGGAGAGATTTGTTAAAGGATACAATGTTACAACTCAATAGGAGAAATAAGTTCTAGTATTCTATACCACAGTATGATGACCAGAGTTAACAATAACATAACATATAGTTTCAAATAGCTAGAAGGATATTGAATGTTCTCAAAACAAAGAAATGATAAATGTTTGAGATGATGGATAGGCTAACTACCCTGACCTGATCACTATGCATTATATGTATGGCAACATTGCTATGTACTCCATAAATATCTACAATTACTATGTGTCAATTTAAAAAAATTAAAAATAATAATAATAAAGGGATTCATACCAGAAAAAAACAAACCAGAACAAAAGAAAAACATTTGTAAAATCTTCATACTATAATTCATTGTCACTAGACAATGAGCATATAAAGCATTGCCAACTGCAAGTGCTTATTACGTTAATTAATGTTGATCAAAGAAGTACAGAAGAGGGATGCAAAGCCCAGCCAATACCTAGTCATGTCAAATAAAATTCATTTTCTTTTTCCAATAGAATCACTAGATTAGTAGATCAGGGGAACATGGCCACATAGTGTATCTATGAATAATAGATCCTGGCATAAGCTTTCTTATCATATTCTTGTAGAGCAGATGGAGGAATACAGGCTAAATGAAATCATAATTTGAAAGATTTTATCTTTATCTTAAAACTGGCTCTTTCTTCAGGATTTTCTTTCTTAGTTCATGGCACCGTCTTTCATAGCTCAATATCTAAGCTAGAAACTTTGGTGTCATTCTGATTCCTCTTTCTCCTTCACCAGCCACATTCAATCCTCTACTATTTCTAAAATCCAATCTCTTTCCTCCATGCCCATTGTTCCTTCTCTGATCCAAGTCCTCCTACTGAAACAGCTTTTGACTTGTTTTTGGCCTCCAAAGTATCCTCTTTTACTCCATCCCCATAAGTCCACAAAGATTATTTAAAATAAAAGTGTCTCAATGGCACTCCTCTGCAAAAAACCCATCAATGGTTCCTCATCCACAGTCCTTCCTGATCTTAGGTTGTCATCATAAAATTCAAGATCCAGCATGTAGGCACTGGAGGTGCCACTTTGTTCCACACCGACATCTGGGCAAACGACAAATAAACCAGAATCACAAAGAACCATATAACCCTTTCATATAAATCTGGAGACATTCTGTGTGAAAGTAAAAAGTCTCAGATGCATAGAGCAATCTGGAATTAATGGTAGGACTGTAGTTAGATTTGCTCTGCAAGGACCCAAGAAATGGAGCTAGAATACATATATGCTAGAGAATCAACTTTTGACTATTACAATTTAAAAAATTTAATACTCAGAATTAAATAAGACTATGCAGAGATGAATTTCCCATCACTAAAGATATTCAAAATAGACTGGGTGGCTGGGCATGCTGGCTCGTGCCTGTAATCCCAAAATTTTGAGAGGCTGAAGTGAGTGGATCACTTGAGGTCAGGAATTCAAGACTAGCCTGGCCAACATGGTGAAACCCCGTCTCTACTAAAAATAAAAATAAAAAACACTGGGCATGGTGGCACGCACCTGTAATACCAGCTACTCAGGAGGCTGAGGCAGAAGAATCACTTGAACCTGGGAGGCGGAGGTTGCAGTGAGCTGAGATCGCACCACTGCACTCCAGCCTGGGAGACAGAGCGAGAATCTACCTCAAAACAAACAAACAAACACACAAATGCCATAAACTGGACAACTTGTCTGATCAGAGTACTATAGAAACTGTTCAAGTCTCTAATAACTCAATTATATGAAAACTAAAGTCCTTCCAATCCTCATACACTATGATTATGATTAATTTTCTAAAATTAAAAATACTCAATACCATTAATTTTCTTTTTATAAGATTTAATACATCAAAATACTGGTAACTGGTGACTTATTTATAATAACATAATTTCTGTTTCACACCTTTTATCCAACCACATCCACCTCCCAATTACCCAACACATTAGTTCTGACTATCTTTTTTTTTTAGAGTCAACCAATGTAAAATATATATTTTTCATTTAGTTAGCTTTTTAAAAACTCCAATGACTTATTTACAAACCTAGTAAATACTAAATCACTGAAAAATTATTTTAGAGTAAGTAAATAAACTTAAGTTAAATCACTTGATGCACATTTTTATAGAGTCCATTTACTTTACATTATTTTTTTCTCTGATAATTTTTTTTTCCTTTATTATTATTATTATACTTTAGGCTCTATGGTACATGTGTGCAACATGTAGGTAAGTTACATATGTATACATGTGCCATGCTGGTGTGCTGTACCCATTAACTCGTCATTTAGCATTAGGTATATCTCCTAATGCTATCCCTCCCCCATCCCCCCACCACACAACAGGCCCTGATGTGTGATGTTCCCCTTCCTGTGTCCATGTATTCTCACTGCTCAATTCCCACCTATGAGTGAGAACATGCGGGGTTTGATTTTCTGTCCTTGCGATAGTTTGCTGAGAATGATGGTTTCCAGCTTCATCCATGTCCCTACAATGGACATGAACTCATCATTTTTTATGGCTGCATAGTATTCCATGGTGTATATGTGCCACATTTTCTTAATCCAGTCTATCACTGTTGGACATTTGGGTTGGTTCCAAGTCTTTACTATTGTGAGTAGTGCTGCAATAAACATACGTGTGCATGTGTCTTTATAGCAGCATGATTTATATTCCTTTGGGTATATACCCAGTAATGGGATGGCTGGGTCAAATGGTATTTCTAGTTCTAGATCCCTGAGGAATCGCCACACTGACTTCCACAATGGTTGAACTAGTTTACAGTTCCACCAACAGTGTAAAAGTGTTCCTATTTCTCCACATCCTCTCCAGCACCTGTTGTTTCCTGACTTTTTAATGATTGCCATTCTAACTGGTGTGAGATGGTATCTCATTGTGGTTTTGATTTGCATTTCTCTGATGGCTGGTGATGGTGAGCATTTTTTCATGTGTTTTTTGGCTGCATAAATGTCTTCTTTTGAGAAGTGTCCGTTCATGTCCTTCGCCTACTTTTTGATGGGGTTGTTTGTTTTTTTCTTGTAAATTTGTTGGAGTTCATTGTAGATTCTGGATATTAGCCCTTTCTCAGATGAATAGGTTGCGAAAATTTTCTCCCATTTTGTAGGTTGCCTGTTCGCTCTGATGGTAGTTTCCTTTGCTGGGCAGAAACTCTTTAGTTTAATTAGATCCCATTTGTCAATTTTGGCTTTTGCTGCCATTGCTTTTGGTGTTTTAGACATGAAGTCCTTGCCCATGCCCATGTCCTGAATGGTAATGCCTAGGTTTTCTTCTAGGGTTTTTATGGTTTTAGGTCTAAAATTTAAGTCTTTAATCCATCTTGAATTGATTTTTGTATAAGGTGTAAGGAAGGGATCCAGTTTCAGCTTTCTACATATGGCTAGCCAGTTTTCCCAGCACCATTTATTAAATAGGGAATCCTTTCCCCATTGCTTGTTTTTCTCAGGTTTGTCAAAGATCAGATAGTTGTAGATATGTGGCATTATTTCTGATGGCTCTGTTCTGTTCCATTGATCTATATCTCTGTTTTGGTACCAGTACCATGCTGTTTTGGTTACTGTAGCCTTGTAGTATAGTTTGAAGTCAGGTAGTGTGATGCCTCCAGCTTTGTTCTTTTGGCTTAGGATTGACTTGGCAATGCGGGCTCTTTTTTGGTTCCATATGAACTTTAAAGTGGTTTTTTTCCAATTCTGTGAAGAAAGTCATTGGTAACTTGATGGGGATGGCATTGAATCTGTAAATTACCTTGGGCAGTATGGCCATTTTCATGATATTGATTCTTCCTACCCATGAGAATGGAATGTTCTTCCATTTGTTTGTATCCTCTTTTATTTCCTTGAGCAGTGGTTTGTAGTTCTCCTTGAAGAGGTCCTTCACATCCCTTGTAAGTTGGATTCCTAGGTATTTTATTCTCTTTGAAGCAATTGTGAATGGGAGTTCACTCATGATTTGGCTCTCTGTTTGTCTGTCATTGATGTATAAGAATGCTTGTGATTTTTGTACATTGATTTTGTATCCTGAGACTTTGCTGAAGTTGCTTATCAGCTTAAGGAGATTTTGGGCTGAGACAATGGGGTTTTCTAGATATACTATCATGTCATCTGCAAACAGGGACAATTTGACTTCCTCTTTTCCTAATTGAATACCCTTGATTTCCTTCTCCTGCCTAATTGCCCTGGCCAGAACTTCCAACACTATGTTGAATAGAAGTGGTGAGAGAGGGCATCCCTGTCTTGTGCCAGTTTTCAAAGGGAATGCTTCCAGTTTTTGCCCATTCAGTATGATATTGGCTATGGGTTTGTCATAAATAGCTTTATTATTTTGAGATACGTCCCATCAATACCTAATTTATTGAGAGTTTTTAGCATGAAGGGTTGTTGAATTTTGTCAAAGGCCTTTTCTGCATCTATTGAGATAATCATGTGGTTTTTGTCTTTGGTTCTGTTTATATGCTGGATTACATTTATTGATTTGCATATATTGAACCAGCCTTGCATCCCAGGGATGAAGCCCACTTGATCATGGTGGATAAGCTTTTTGATGTGCTGCTGGATTCTGTTTGCCAGTATTTTATTGAGGATTTTTGCATCAATGTTCATCAAGGATATAGGTCTAAAATTCTCTTTTTTGGTTGTGTCTCTGCCAGGCTTTGGTATCAGGATGATGCTGGCCTCATAAAATGAGTTAGGGAGAATTCCCTCTTTTTCTATTGATTGGAATAGTTTCAGAAGGAATGGTACCAGCTCCTCCTTGTACCTCTGGTAGAATTCGGCTGTGAACCCATCTGGTCCTGGACTTTTTTTGGTTGGTAAGGTATTGATTATTGCCACAATTTCAGCTCCTGTTATTGGTCTATTCAGACATTCAACTTCTTCCTGGTTTAGTCTTGGGAGAGTGTATGTGTTGAGGAATTTATCCATTTCTTCTAGATTTTCTAGTTTATTTGCGTAGAGGTGTTTGTAATATTCTCTGATGGTAGTTTGTATTTCTGTGGGATCAGTGGTGATATCCCCTTTATTATTTTTTATTGCATCTATTTGATTCTTCTCTCTTTTTTTCTTTATTAATCTTGCTAGCAGTCTATCAATTTTGTTGATCCTTTCAAAAAACCAGCTCCTGGATTCATTTATTTTTTGAAGGGTTTTTTGTGTCTCTATTTCCTTCAGTTCTGCTCTGATTTTAGTTATTTCTTGCCTTCTGCTAGCTTTTGAATGTCTTTGCTCTTGCTTTTCTAGTTCTTTTAATTGTGATGTTAGGGTGTCAATTTTGGATCTTTCCTGCTTTCTCTTGTGGGCATTTAGTGCTATAAATTTCCCTCTACACACTGCTTTGAAAGCATCCCAGAGGTTCTGGTATGTTGTGTCTTGGTTCTCGTTGGTTTCAAAGAACATCTTTATTTCTGCCTTCATTTCGTTATGTACCCAGTAGTCATTCAGGAGCAGGTTGTTCAGTTTCCACGTAGTTGAGTGGTTTTGAGTGAGATTCTTAATCCTGAGTTCTAGCTTGATTGCACTGTGATCTGAGAGATAGTTTGTTATAATTTCTGTTCTTTTACATTTATTGAGGAGAGCTTTACTTCCAAGTATATGGTCAATTTTGGAATAGGTGTGGTGTGGTGCTGAAAAAAATGTATATTCTGTTGATTTGGGGTGGAGAGTTCTGTAGATGTCTATTAGGTCCGCTTGGTGCAGAGCTGAGTTCAATTCCTGGGTATCCTTGTTGACTTTCAGTCTCGTTGATCTGTCTAATGTTGACAGTGGGGTGTTAAAGTCTCCCATTATTAATGTGTGGGAGTCTAAGTCTCTTTGTAGGTCACTCAGGACTTGCTTTATGAATCTGGGTGCTCCTGTATTGGGTGCATATATATTTAGGATAGTTAGCTCTTCTTGTTGAATTGATCCCTTTACCATTATGTAATGGCCTTCTTTGTCTCTTTTGATCTTTGTTGGTTTAAAGTCTGTTTTATCAGAGACTAGGATTGCAACCCCTGCCTTTTTTTGTTTTCCATTTGCTTGGTAGATCTTCCTCCATCCTTTTATTTTGAGCCTATGTGTGTCTCTGCACGTGAGATGGGTTTCCTGAATACAGCACACTGATGGGTCTTGACTCTTTATCCAATTTGCCAGTCTGTGTCTTTTAATTGAAGCATTTAGTCCATTTACATTTAAAGTTAATATTGTTATGTGTGAATTGGATCCTGTCATTATGATGTTAGCTGGTTATTTTGCTCATTAGTTGATGCAGTCTCTTCCTAGTCTCGATGGTCTTTACATTTCGGTATGATTTTGCAGTGGCTGGTACCAGTTGTGCCTTTCCATGTTTAGCGCTTCCTTCAGGAGCTCTTTTAGGGCAGGCCTGGTGGTGACAAAATCTCTCAGCATTTGCTTGTCTGTAAAGGATTTTATTTCTCCTTCACTTATGAAGCTTAGTTTGGCAGGATATGAAATTCTGGGTTGAAAATTCTTTTCTTTAAGAATGTTGAATATTGGCCCCCACTCTCTTCTGGCTTGTAGGGTTTCTGCCAAGAGATCTGCTGTTAGTCTGATGGGCTTCCCTTTGATGGTAACCCGACCTTTCTCTCTGGCTGCCCTTAACATTTTTTCCTTCATTTCAACTTTGGTGAATCTGACAATTATGTGTCTTGGAGTTGCTCTTCTCGAGGAGTATCTTTGTGGTGTTCTCTGTATTTCCTGAATCTGAATGTTGGCCTGCCTTGCTAGATTGGGGAAGTTCTCCTGGATAATATCCTGCAGAGTGTTTTCCAACTTGGTTCCATTCTCCCCGTCACCTTCAGGTACACCAATCAGACGTAGATTTGGTCTTTTCACATAGTCCCACATTTCTTGTAGGCTTTGCTTGTTTCTTTTTATTCTTTTTTCTCTAAACTTCCCTTCTCGCTTCATTTCATTCATTTCATCTTCCAGGGCTGACACCCTTTCTTCCATTTGATCGCATCGGCTCCTGAGGCTTCTGCATTCTTCATTTAGTTCTCGAGCCTTGGTTTTCAGCTCCATCAGCTCCTTTAAGCACTTCTCTGTATTGGTTATTCTAGTTATACATTCTTCTAAATTTTTTTCAAAGTTTCAACTTCTTTGCCTTTGGTTTGAATATCCTCCCATAGCTCGGAGTAATTTGATCATCTGAAGCCTTCTTCTCTCAGCTCGTCAAAGTCATTCTCTGTCCAGCTTTGTTCCGTTGCTGGTGAGGAACTGCGTTCCTTTGGAGGAGGAGAGGTACTCTGCTTTTTAGAGTTTCCAGTTTTTCTGCTCTGTTTTTTCCCCATCTTTGTGGTTTTATCTACTTTTGGTCTTTGATGATGGTGATGTACAGATGGGTTTTTGGTGTGGATGTCCTTTCTGTTAGTTTTCCTTCTAACAGACAGGACCCTCAGCTGCAGGTCTGTTGGAGTACCTGGCTGGCCGTGTGAGGTGTCAGTCTGCCCCTGCTGGGGGGTGCCTCCCAGTTAGGCTGCTCGGGGGTCAGGGGTCAGGGACCCACTTGAGGAGGCAGTCTGCCCGTTCTCAGATCTCCAGCTGCGTGCTGGGAGAACCACTGCTCTCCTCAAAGCTGTCAGACAGGGACATTTAAGTCTGCAGAGGTTACTGCTGTCTTTTTGTTTGCCTGTGCCCTGCCCCCAGAGGTGGAACCTACAGAGGCAGGCAGGCCTCCTTGAGCTGTGGTGGGCTCCACCCAGTTCAAGCTTCCAGGCTGCTTTGTTTACCTAAGCGAGCCTGGGCAATGGCGGGCGCCCCTCCCCCAGCCTCGCTGCCGACTTGCTGTTTGATCTCAGACTGCTGTGCTAGCAATCAGTGAGACTCCGTGGGCGTAGGACCCTCTGAGCCAGGTGCGGGCTATACTCTCCTGGGGCACCGTTTCCTAAGCCCCTCGGAAAAGCACAGTATTCGGGTGGGAGTGGCCCGATTTTCCAGGTGCCGTCTGTCACTCCTGGAAAGGGAACTCCCTGACCCCTTGCGCTTCCCGAGTGAGGCAATGCCTCTCCCCTGCTTCGGCTGGCACACGGTGAACTCACCCACTGACCTGCGCCCACTGTCTGGCACTCCCTAGTGAGATGAACACGGTACCTCAGATGGAAATGCAGAAATCACCCGTCTTCTGCGTCACTCACGCTGGGAGCTGTAGACCAGAGCTGTTCCTATTCGGCCATCTTGGCTCCTCCCCCCCGGGTTTTTTTTTTTTTTTTTTTTTGAGATGGAGTCTGGCTCTGTCGCCCAGGCTGGAGTGCAGTGGTGCAATCTGGCTCACTGCAAGCTCTGCCTCCTGGGTTCATGCCATTCTCCTGCCTCAGCCTCCCGAGCAGCTGGAACTACAGGTGCCCGCCACCACGCCCGGCTAATTTTTTGTATTTTTAGTAGAGACGGGGTTTTGCTATGTTAGCCAGGATGGTCTCAATCTCCTGACCTCATGATCCACCCACTTTGGCCTCCCAAAGTGCTGGGATTACAGGTGTAAGCCACCGCACCTGGCCAGTTCTTACTATCTTAACTAGAGCAAACAAGAACTCCCTGGTTACAAAAAAAAAAAAAAACCTCAATGATACAACCACTGCCCACATCAATTTCTCATATGAGTCAGTGGGCAACCCTGACACTCAGAAAATGCCAATATCAAGGCATTTATCACTCAAAGTCCTTCAAAGATACACTTTCACCCTAACTACGCAATAACATTTTTTAGTAGGTTCTAATTTTAAACTCAAGTCTAAAGTCTCTGATGAAATAAAGAATGCCTAAGCAGATTCACTTACCTCTACCACCCAGACTTTATGACACCCAGAGCCAGGAGAAAGGAGGAAAACGACATGTGGAAAAAATAAATTCAAAAAGAATACTGCAAAGTAACTTATGTGGTATTAATTCCATTATTTGGAATGATCAGTTTTGTTATTTTTATAGTATGAAACAAGTTTCCAGGACTAGAACTCTCTTCCAGGAATGAATTAGGTAATAAGTCACTCATATTTCCTCCCAGAGGGAAAAGTGGGAAAGGGAAAATAAACACAACATAAACATGGCAATGGTGGATGGCCATATCATTTTTCTGCTGCTACTCAAGCCTCTTCCTCTTTCCAAGTGCAGAGGGACTGAATGTATATAAAGACTTATCAAGCTTTTCAACATTCTGGCCACCACATAGAAAAGATGTTACCGAGCACCATCTTGAAATTCGTAAGCGTGAGGTTGGGAATCTAATTCTTCTCTTGAGGATCCTCCAAGCATCTAAAGGAAGAAGGTCTGTGGCCAAGTCTCTGTCAAGTTGAGGTTTCTGAAGCCCATGGGAGGATTACAAGATGATAACCAGCCTGCATGCCAAAGATAAACCACTCTGGTGCTCTCTGGGGTACACATGCTATACCATGCCAGCTTCTGTACTGATATGGCAACTCCATCAGAGGAAAAATTTCAGAAGCAGAAGTGCAGGAGGATGGAGGGATCTGGGAAGCATGCAGCAAAACAGCCACTGTAATAGAATGGTGAACCTTCTAGGGGCTTCACTTCAGAAATTCTTTATAAGGACTTCACTTCAGAAATTCAGATCTCTAAAGAAGAAAGCCTCTTCCCAGTATTTCTGGGGGTGAAATATCAATAAATCACCTTCAATGTCTTTTCTAAAACACCTAGCAATGTGTGAACTCCAATGGAATGTTGACATTAGGTAATATCAGAAAGCAAAGTTCACTAATGGTCACATAGCATGAAGAAATTCAGCCATTAATCTGTTCTCCACTTTGTTAGTTCTCTTAATCAGTCTCCCTGGAATCTTCAAAGCATAATAACTCTCATTTGCACCTCTTCTGAAAATGGCTAAGTATGTTTTCAAATTGTATGGCTCATTTCATGGTCATTCTAACAGCAATTACAATATTCTGTAGTTAACACAGCATAATGATCATTGAAACTCTATAATAATTATGCCAGCCAGTTATAAGTGAATCACTCTGGTAGAAGTCCTGAAATATAATACCACCAAATAACCTTTCTTGGCCACCCACACGAGACAGCCTTCCCTCTCAGAGCAGAAGGTAAGTTAAGTATCTCTCGCAGGGCCTCTGGAAGAGACTGCACATAGCAATCTGAAAGAATGCCTTTTGATTGTATCATTTGTTTTCAATATTGATAACCTGAAGAAGTTGTAAAATATCAGTCTCCAAACCACATTTTCCCAGTGTTGGATTATATCTAGTGTCCTGCAGGGATTTCTTTTTGCTAATGAATCATTTTACACCACTATTCTTGCAGCTCAGAGCTGGCTGCTGCTGTGCTTTCAAGTCATCTATTGTTTCATTGTAGGTGGGCTCTTATGATTATTTACAACTGAATGGTATTTAAAATATAATATGTTTTGAATAGAGTTTATACCCACACAGGATTTGAACATTTTCATTTCTGCCTTGTTCCTCTTGACCGCATTAGGTATCCTGAATAGATGCAGGAAAAGGAAGAAGGAGAAAGCAGAAGTAGAAGCCACAGTTCTTGGGAGCCAAACAAGCCATGGTAGAAAGAGCATCTGGCTTTAATTCTCTGCCAGAGCAAGCTGCCTGACATAATCACTCCTGCTCTCATTTTCTGCCTTATGACTGTATTCCATAGTTTCTGTTCTCCCTAGGAAAAACTGCACACAAAAATTTCACCAAGCTTTGCATACTTCTGATGTCGATGGACTTTTATAAGCTGTAGTTCTGTGCTTACAGCCACCACTAAAAGTTTTCTTTCAGAAGCTCCTTCAGTCCCGCCAAGGACAGGGACTGCATTTGTTTCATTTTTTACTGTCTTCCACTTCTTATTTAACTGTAGACATGAATATTTCCAAAATTAAAATTTCTATTCAATATTCAACATACTTTTTAACTTTAATTTCTACTATTTGTTATTCTATTCAAGTGGAATGGTAATCCAGTGGCCAAAAAATAATAATAAAATAGCATTTAAAATTTTTAAATTAAAAGTCAGAAAAAGAAAGTATTAACAATTAACATTGTATTAGTTCGTTCTCACACTGCCATGAAGAAATACCCGAGTCTAGGTAATTTATAAAGAAAAGAGGTTTAACTCACAGTTCTGCATGGCTGGGGAGACCTCAGGGAACTTACAATCGTGGCAGAAGGCATCTCTTCACAGGGTGGCAAGAGAGAGAATGAGAGTCAGCCGGGGAAATGCCAGACACATAAAACCATCAGATATCATGAGAACTCACTCACCATCATGAGAACAGCATAGGGGAGACCGCCCCCATGATTCAATTACCTCCCACCTAGTCCCTCCCATGACATGTAGGGATTATGGGAACTACAATTCAAGATGAAATTTGGGTGAGGACGAAGCCAAACCACATCATTACATTCCTGGCCCTTCCCAAATTTCATGTCCTCACATTTTAAAACACAATCATGCCCTTCCAACTGTCCCCCAAAGTCTTAACTCATTCTAGCATTAACCCAAAAGTCCAAGTCCAAAGGCTCATCTGAGACAAGATGAGTTTCTTCCACCTATGAGCCTGTAAAATCAAAAGTAAGTTAGTTAATTCCTAGATACAATTATAAGCATTGGGTGAATACACCTGTTCCAAATGGGAAAAATTTGGTTAAAACGAAGGGGCTACAGGCCCATGCAAGTCTGAAATCCAACAGGGCAGTCATTAAATATTGAAGTTCCAAAATGATGTGTTTTGACTCCATGTCCTACATCCACGTCATGCTGTTGCAAGAGGTGGGCTCCCGTGGCCTTGGGAAGCTCCACACCTGTGGCTTTGCAGGGACCATCCCCCAACCTGGCTTCTTTCACAGCCTGGCATTGAGTGTCTGCGATTTTTCCAGGTGCACAGTGCAAGCTGTCGGTGTGGATCTACTATTCTGGGATCTGGAGGACAGTAGCCCACTTCTTACAGCTCCACTAGGCAGTGCCCCAGTGGGAACTCTGTGTGGGGGCACCTACCACATATTTCCCTTCTATACTGCCTTACCAGAGGTTCTCAATGAGGCCTCTGCCCCTGCAGCAAACTTCTTCCCGGACAATCAAGCATTTCCACGCATCCTCAGAAATCTAGACAGAGGTTCCCAAACCCCAGTTCTTGACTTCTGTGCACCCACAGGCTCAACACCATGTGGAAGTTGCCAAGACTTATGGCTTGCCCCCTCTGAAGCAATAACCCGAACTGTACCTTGGCCCCTTTTAGCCACAGCTGGAGCTGGAGTGGCTGGGATGCAGGGTACCATGACCTGAGGCTGCACAGAGCAGGGGATCCCTGGGCCCAGACCATGAAACCATTTTTCTCTTCTAGGTCTCCGGGCCTGTGATAGGAGGGGCTGCTGTGAAAGTCTCTGACATGCCCTGGAGACATTTTCCCCATTGTCTTGGTGATTAACATTTGGCTTCTCATTACTTATGCAAATTTCTGTAGCCAGCTTGAATTTCTCTCCAGAAAATGGGTTTTTCTTTTCTATCGCATTGTCAGGCTGCAAATTTTTCAAACTTTTATGCTCTGCTTCCTCTTGAATGCTTTGCCACTTAGAAATGTTTTCTGCCAGATATTCTAAATCATCTCTCTCAAGTTCAAAGATACACAGATCTCAAGCAGAGGCACAGTGCTGCAAGTCTCTTTGCTAAAGCATAACAAGAGTCACTTTCACTCCAGTTCCCAACAAGTTCCTCATCTCCATCTGAGACCACCTCAGCCTGGACTTCATTGTCCAAATCACTATCAGCATTTTAGTCAAAGCCATACAACAAGGCTTTAGGAGGTTCCAAACTTTCCCACATCTTCCTGTCTTCTGAGCCCTCCAATCTCTAGAAATTTCCAAACTTTCTGACATTTTCCAGTCTTCTCCTGAGTCCTCCAAACTGTTCCAACCTCTGCCTGTTACCCAGTTCCAAATTTGCATCCACATTTTGGGGTATCCTTATAGTAGCACCCCACTCCTGGTACCAATTTACTGTATCGGTCTGTTCTCACGCTGCTATGAAGAAATATCCAAGACTGAGTAATTTATTTAAAAAGAGGTTTAACTGACTCACAATTGCATGTGGCTGGGGAGGCCTCAGGAAACTTACAGTCATGGCAGAAGGCACTTCTTCACAGGGCAGCAAGAGAGAATGAGAGCCAGCAGGGGTAATGCCAGATGCTTATAAAACCATCAGCTCTTATGATAACTCACTCACCATCACAAGAACAACACAGGGAAAACCGCCCCCATGATTCAATTACCTCCCACTGGGTCCCTCCCATGACACATGGGGATTATGAGAACTATAATTCAAGATGAGATTTGGGTGGGGACACAGCCAAACTATATCAAACATCAAGTAATATTCTTAAGCATCTCTTTGTGCCAGGAATTCTTAAAATGGTGTGTATGGGCAAATGCCTGTATCACTAACAAGAAGTCACAAGAGCAACAAAACCAAGAAATTGGCCAGTGAGTGAAATGGTGAGAAGTGGTGGTTGCCTGTTTGGTCTCATGCACTGAAATTTTTAAGAACTACACTGGGTCCTCTCTCATCTGCATGGTACATATCTGTCCTGGACAGAGGCCACAGCATTAGAAAGCTGGCTTCTGAATTTTGAGAACTCTGACACAACTATGACTCAATAACATTTTTCTTTGAGATGAAGTTTCACTCTTATTGCCCAGGCTGGTGTGCAATGGTGCAATCTCAGCTCACTGGAACCTCTGCCTCCTGGGTTCAAGTGATTCTCCTGCCTCAGCCTCCCAAAGTAGCTGGGATTACAGGCACCCACCACGACGCTGGGCTAATTTTTTATATTTTAAGTAGAGACAGGGTTTCACCATGTTGGCCAGGCTGGTCTCGAACTCCTGACTTTCAGGTGACCCACCCTCCTCAGCCTCCCAAAGTGCTTGGATTACAGATGTGAGCCACCGTGCCCAGCCAACTCAATAACATTTTTAAAATTCAACCTGTTTCTTTTCCTCTCCCCTCCTAAATCAAGCAGGTACTCAATCATGCATTGCTTGCCTCTTGCCTCTTGCTTCTGAGTAGTAACCTAACAGGGAAAAAAAAAAAAAAAAAAAAAAAAAAAGCAGAACTAAGTTCCAGAGAAGGAAGAGAATGTGGTGTCAACAAAATATTTGTAAGAAGCAAGGAGACAACTAAAAGCTCCACCACAAGGATTCTCCAAACCTGCAGGAAATGAGAAGGTGAGTAGCTGCTGTGTGCTTTCTGTGCAGTGCAAACAAGGAAGTGGCAAGATCCCGGGAGGAGAAGTGGCTCTGTGTGCAGCTCAGAAATTGAGACCACACCATGGTGTCACAAAGCCACCGGACCTCCAGGGCTGTGCTAAAATACAGAATGAGTGTCTTACTGCTAACCTGTGTAGGTAAGTGACTCAATCACCAGATGCCATGTCCTGAATTTTTAGCACTGGGCAAATTTTTATGTCATAGTCATGACATAAATTCCAGGGAGATAGCAGAGCTCTTTTAAAGACTGAAGTTTCCTCCCTTTCTGAAGGCACAGGGGCTCAAAGTCCTCCCTTTTTGAAGGCACAGGGTTTCAAAGTAAGGCAGGATGATTTACAGAAACATAAAGAGAGGAGGTTCTTCCTCCCCACCTGTAGTGTTCCCGTTGACCAGGGAAGACTGGGATTCATGTTTTCGTTTTAATTGGCACACATAAGGGTACACCATAGTTCCTGAGTTTTTAAGAGCCACTTTTCTCCCCATCTGCAAACTCATTCCAGCAGCTAATGTTTCTTCCCACCTCAGCAAAGAATGGAGGCAATTCTTTATTTCTTAGCTATTTGATCATTAAGTTTGTTTTGTTTTGTTTTTGTTTTTGTTTCAAGATGGACTCTCGCTCTGTCGCCCAGCCTGGAGTACAGTGGCGCGATCTTGGCTCACTGCAACCTTTGTCTCCCCGGTTCAAGCAATTCCCCTGCCTCAGCCTCCTGAGTAGCTGAGATTATAGGCGCACGCCACTACGCCTAATTTTTTTGTATTTTTAGTAGAGACGGGGTTTCACCATGTTGGTCAGACTGGTCTCAAACTCCTAACCTCAGGCAATCTGCTTGCCTCAGTCTCCCAAAATGCTGGGATTATAGGCATGAGCCACTGCGCCTGGCCGATCATTAAGATTTAATAGCTAATGGCACCTATTGTAATTGGGATTTGCAAACACTTAACCTGTTTTAATGAGACCTTTTGGATCCCAGTTCTCTTCTCGGCTGCAGGATCTTGATTCTCTCTTAGGATGCAGTTCCTGCTAAACACACAGCAAACTTCCTTATATGATTCTCTAATTTATACTCTTCACACTCCTACACCACTCACAAATCACAAAGAGAACTACCTCTGCAACTTTGAATAGGTGAGGAAAAATGTCTTCCACAGGAGCTTCTTTGTAGACATTTTTGTGCAGCAATCAGAGATTAAATCTTGTTTGTGACTCAGCCACCTGAGTGATTGGCTACTACACAAAGCAAATTCATCTCAGTCTTTTTCCACTGTTTGAGAGCAATGATGGGTCAATACCTACTGCATAGTTTCACAGTATGGATTCGATCGATGTCTCTGTCTTTTCCCTCTCTCTCTTACAAAGGGACCTGAATCTTCCCTTTATCAATATTGAGCAAATGCTGATGGCAAGGAATTTTATTTCAAACAACTGAAAATCCATTTTAGTTTTTTTCCCACTTGCAGATTCAGATCATTGTCTTTTGCATGTGTTGTCCCCTTTGTGATGGCATCTTCTAAACAGAAAGTAATCTACTTGCCTGACACATGGTATGTGTTCAATAAATTTTAATTAATAATAATAGCCCTTGTTGTTGCTATAGTAATAAAAAGTAAAAGTGAGCATAGAGGTGTTGATCCCAGGGCTGGGTCAGGAATGCAGTGCCTCCGTGCGACCGGAGGACAGGACAAGGAGGTGTAGATGTGGTAGAAGGAAATGATAGGCTGGGCATGGTGACTCACACCTGTAACCCTAGCACTTTGGGAGGTGAAGGCAGGAGGGTCACTTGAGTCCAGGTGTTGGAGACAAGCCTGGGCAACATAGTGAGACCTTGTCTCAATAAATAAACAAATAAGTAAACAAATAAATAAACAAATAAACAAACAAAATTAGCCAGCCGTGGTGGAGCATATCTGTAGTCCCAGCTACTCAGGAGCTAGACGTAGAAGGATTGCTTGAGCCTGGATGGTTGAGGCTGCAGTGAGCCATGATCATGCCACTGCTCTCCAACCTGGGCAACAGAGTGAGCCCCTGAAAAAGAAGAAAGAAAGAAAAGAGAGAGAGAGAGAGAAAGAAGAAAAAGAAAGAAAGAAGGAAAGAAAGAAAGAGAAAGAAAAAAAGAAAGAAAGAAGGAAAGAAGGAAAGAAAGAAAGAGAAAGAAAGAAAGAAAGAAAGAAAGAAAGAAAGAAAGAAAGAAAGAAAGAAAAGGAAGGAAGGAAAGAAGGAAGGAAGGAAGGAAGGAAATAAAGAAAGAAAGAAAGAAAGAAAGAAAGAAAGAAAGAAAGAAAGAAAGAAAGAAAGAAAGAAAGGAAGGAAGGAAGGGAGAAATTAGAAAAAAAATCTTGTTCCCAACTGGTTCAGAAATTTAAAAAAAAGGAAATGGTAAAGTAAAAAAAGGAAAAGCAGGAAAAAGAAAAGGTGGAAAATCAGAAGGTGAAGAAAAAAGAGCCAGATATATAAGAAGAGTGGCACCAATGAAGAGAACTTGAGGGGAGTAAAAATCCCCTGTATACAGAGAAATAAATAAGAAGAGAGAAATCCAAAGAGAAGAAGAGGGAGGGATGAAAGGAAATAAGAAACAGAGGAGAGAGGGGGTCTCAGGAAGCTTGGAATGGCTTTAGTTGGCTTGTGAATTTCAGAGGAAACTACTATCTATTATTTTTCCCCTTTGAAATTCTAATCTGATAATTAACCTTTATTAACAATTTTAATTTTTGTAGTCCTAAATGAGTTCACACTGAAGGGGGTAATAATAGCTCCCCATTGACAGAAAGTGGAACAGAAATAATTATTTCCTGGCTTTCAGACATGGCCAGAGCAATATTCTCTCAAAGGCCAGATATTACAGCTAAAAACTGCATCTGATAGCCAAACATCCTCACCCTCTGTGTTAATCTTTTGAACATGTATGTTCAACTCAAAGACTCTAGGAGTGTTAAAAAGAGTAATGACCTTAATATGTGTAAAGTTCTTTGAAGGTTAAAAAGTACAAGTACTGTGTTTTTAAAAGTCAACATTTAATTTGTTAACTAAAATAAATTGTAAGCTTTTATTTAGGCAAGTCTTTGAGAAAGAAAGAAACATGCATTAATTACATTGATTTATGTTCCTGTGCTTCTCCTGATTGGGAAAGTGAACTCTTAACATGATCTTGAAAAGATACAAGATGCCAAGTAGGCGAAGGAGAGGAGACAGAGTAAAGTAAGGAAAGGAAGTGACCTATTTTGAAATGGCAGCTAACACAGGAGCACAGCCAAGGACTATGAGACTAGGAAATTGACAGTTTGCCTTCACCTTCATCTCTTTATCTCCTTATCCTGTCCCCTGGCTGTACGGAAACATTCCATTCCCTGCACCCCAAACCCCAGATCAACCACCTGGAACTGCACCAGGTCCAACTTCTCAGATCCCCAAATACCACTTTCTTAGTGACACCTTTCCTCCTATTTCTCTCATCCCTTTTCTGCTGCCATATCTGTTCTTCCACCATGGAGATACCTGTTTTTCTTATATCAGCACATCCTGCTGTCAATTCCTTCCCTCCTGCCTGGTTAGTCGCTGACTTCACCCACACCATCAGCTCCCTCACCCTCTTCTCCTCTCTGCCTCAATCCAGGCCTGGATGGATGCCATCAGTCACTTCTTAGCTTGTGCCCATACGATGTTCAGCTTTGCCTCAACCAATTACATAAAATAAAATAAAATAGGATAACATTTAAATAGAATAGAAATAATAAAGGAGAGTAAAATAAAACAACAGTTTTTACTGGCTTCAGCTACAAAATGATGGCTTCAACTAGACCTTGTGTTCAATTGGACTCAGTACTGACTCCATTCAGCTCACGTTTGTATTATTGGGGGGAGTAGTTCCAACACTTTACCCCTCTCAAATACTCTACTCCACTCCCATCTTTAATTTCCCACCAATGATCTTGCCCCATACTTCATACAGAAAAGGCAGACCATCAGAGGAACCTTCTCCAACTTCTTTTTCCTTCTCCTTTAGAGCCAATGTATCCAGATACATTATTATAGTCTAACCTTTTCTCTTAAAAATGAAGTGGCCCCATACTTCCTAGACTAACTATCTAAGTGACTTGATTATGTTTACATTTCTAACTTCTTTACTACACCATGAGCTCTTTTTCTGGGTGGCACCAACCCTTCTCTTTCTTGAAGAAAAAATGGCATAGGAGCACCCCTGAATCATATCATCAAAAAGGGAAAACACTTTATGAAGCTTTTTAAAAATGCAGCACCTTCTATACTCTAATAATAACAGTTAATATTTATTGAGCAGTTACTCTGTCCCAGGCACTCTAGTAAGTGCTTTACATTTGTTATCTTATTTGACCCCACATTAACTCTTCCAGAAAAATTCTATTATTACTATTACTAATGATGAAATAGTGACAATCACAACCACCCCTGGGGAAAAGTGCTATAAAGTGCTGATGGCAGGTTGATAGCACTATACGAAATATACAAAATCATTATTAATATATTTATTTGGTCATTGGCTAAATCTCAAGACCCCAAAGCAAACTTTAGAACATTTAAAATATTTATTTTCATTATTTTGAAGACTTTAAATATATTACTTATTCTAAATATTATGTGCTCAGATCTATAACATTACACAAGAAAATACTT
Source organism: Pongo pygmaeus (assembly GCF_028885625.2). Lineage (NCBI taxonomy): Eukaryota > Metazoa > Chordata > Mammalia > Primates > Hominidae > Pongo > Pongo pygmaeus. Next base: position 156,876,320 of record NC_072376.2, on the reverse strand, counting down.
AGAGACTTTAAGAAGTTTTTTGAAAGCAATGTTATAAGTCCTAGGAGTTTGCAGCAGAGAAGCTTCCTATCTTCTTATCTTACTGTGGGGCATGTCTTGCCTCTTAATGGTGTCTTTTTGGTACATAGCCTGAAAGCCTAAAGGTTATCTGAAATGCCTCTCTTTCTTATTTACTATTTCTATTTTGGCATAGAATGTTCTATTTTGGCATAGAATGAGGACGTTGGAAGATTTCTGTGTTTCTACCATTCTAATAAGACTGAAAAATTCTAAAAATAGTCAATTTATATTTGGGTGTTGCGATGGGTTGAATTACATGCCTCGTTTCCCAAAAATTCATGTGTTGAAATCCTAACTCCCAAGTATCTCAGAATGTGACCTTAATTGCAAACAGGATCACTGCAGATGTAACAAGTTAAAATGAGATTATACAGGAGTAGGGTAGGCCTCAAATCCAACAGGACTGGTATCTTCATAAAAAAAGAAATTTTGACACACTCAGGGAGAATACCTTGGGAAGATGAAGGCAGGCATCAGGATGATACCATAGAAGCCGAGGAACACCAAAGATTTCTAGCAAACTACCAGAAGTTAGGGCACAGACATGAAACAGATTCTCCCTCACAGCTCTCAAAGAAACCAACTCTGCAAACCCGTTGATCTGGGACTTCCGGCACCTCAATCTGTGGTGCTTTATTACGGCAATCCTGGCAAATTAATACAGGTGTCTTCAAAGGGACAACGGTATCTGTTAATGCATAGGACTTAGAAATCTGGGGGTGGGTGAGGGAAATTTCTGAAGAATGAAGCATAGAAAGCTACCACATAAACATTTTTTTCCTAATGTTCCTTTTCCTTTTATTTTGTTTTTTTTCAACATACTTACAGCCGCTTTCAGATTGCTTTATTGTCTGCAGTCTTTAGAGGGCTTTTTAAAGAGAAAATGTTGTGTTTTCTGATTCTTCATGATGCTCTTTTCCCTGTCTGGTTTATAATGTTTTATTATGAGTTCATTTTCAGTTGATTTCCATTGTTCTTCAGGAATGCAGTTTGTCCTGAGATGTGGAAGTTTTCTGACAAAACGTCTCAACCAGAGCCCATCCTGATTTGAGCTCTTTCTTTGGCATCCAAGGATTTCTCTTTCTTTTCATCAAGTTTCTCTATAGTCATTTTTAGTGTCATGGTTTACTATTTTGTTTAGCATTTCCAACTGTTTTCAGCAGGTGGGGGACCCTTCTGCATTAGCTGAGGCAGCAAAATTGCCCAGTCTCCATTTCATGGGCTTTCAAGAACATTTCTATGCAAATAATAATAAGACAGAATGATCACTTACCTGTCATGATATAGTATCAGAACTATTTCTCTTCCCTTCTCTCACTTATCAAAACTAAAGTGATAAGAGCCTGTTGGCTTTTCAACTGAACCAAGCCTTTAGTATTTTGATACAAGAACTTCCCAAATAAAATCGTAAGCCAGTTTCTGGAAATGATTCTAGTAAAATTTTTACCTCTTTAAATTTACTAAAATGTAACTTTTACAAAACCAATAAAGAGGACTAGGGTAATGCTACATGCTTTGAAACACTTGTCATACAATTTTAATTCAAAACTTAAAAAAATTATATCTACCTTTTTTTGGTCCTACCAAGTAACAGAAATATTATAAGCATTACCTCAACTTGATCTTCACAAACTGCGTTTACATGTTTATGCTCCTCAACATAGGAGAAATAGAAGTCTCAGAGAGGTTAATTAAGGTCCCTGAGCTACTTGTTAGAGCATCTGGGATTTATGGCAGACTTCAGTCTTTCTGGGTGCCTGGGTTTTTTGTTTGCAATGGTATCAGGCTGTTTTTCATCAAATATTTTAGGCTTTCAGTTGCAAATACATAATTATGATGAGGGGGTTTAAACCATCTATTTCTGACTAAAAAATGCTTCTTTTTGTCTCGGAAACAGTTTTGGTAAGAGGATTTATTCTTGTTTTATCATAAAAGAAAACCAATGTATTTTTATTCTATCACTACGAAGTTACTTCAAGTATCACAAAACATTTTAATTTTATGTAATTGGTGTAGATTTTCACCATGGCAAAATGTTAGCTTTTATCCTAATCAGTATATTGGACTCTTTCAAAATGAAGCACAGCTAATAACAGCAATGTATCTTAATACAGATCCTGCAGATTATAGGGGCAATAGATACACTTATAGCATACTATTATGATGAGTTTCATAAGAATCTAGTTAAGAAGATTAAGAATTACTATACTGACAAATGTTTATGCTACAGAATCTCCAGTGTGAAAGTGGGCAATAATATCTGCTAGTGATACAGGATACTGTTGGCCTTCAGGCTTGTCTTTGATTTCATTTAACAAACCGAAGAGACAGCAGTTTAAAACAAGAAAACTTGCATAAGCAGATTTGCATAAGGACTTTGCTTTAGGATAGAAGAGGATGCAGGTACTTAAAAAGGACCTGAAATGCAGGAAGTGGAAACAGAGGAGATGCTATTGGGGTCATGTGGAAGGACTATATGAGACTCAGGATATAAGCCTTGCTAGGTTCTTAAGTGATAAAATATGAAATCCACAAGAGAAGATGAAACAAGTATCTCATGGCCACCTTGAAAGCTGCTGGTTTGGGGAGCATCAGGTAATAATGTCTGTAGCTTTGATATTGTCATTCTAAGGTGAGTAGAGAAAGCAGCAGCAATAATGAGGCATCATGAGGTTTCATAGAAAGACCATCAACAAGAAGGATGCAGCTGGGTGTAGTGACTCATGCATGTAATCTCAACACTTTGGGAGGCTGAGGCTGGAAGCTCACTTGAGGCCAGGAGTCTGAGACCAGCAGCCAAGATGGCAAAACCCCATCTCTACTATAAATACAAGTATTAGCCAGGTGCAGTGGGAGGCACCTGTAATCCCAGCTACTCCGGAGGCTGAGGCAGAAGAATCGCTTGAACCCAGGAGGTGCAGGTTGCAGTGAGCCGAGATCATGCCACTGCATTCCAGCCTGGGTGACAAAACGAGATTGTCTCAAAAAAAAGAAGGATGGGAGCAAAAGACTGTGACAAACAGCTAGCTGATGGTGACTGCGGCTGGCAGATCAGCTTTTGAGCACTGTGTACAGATTCATCCAAGGACAAGGTTGGGGGACTCTCTACACGTTGTACTCAAATTATTATATTCCCTCCTTTCAGCTGAGGCCTTGCTCTTAGGCAGAGTACATGCCTTCAGCTTCCTTTAGGATCAACCCGTTCCTAGGAGACTTCTCATTCTTTCATGAGGACAATGGCTCACCTCTTGGAGATATGTCTGTATCCTGGCACAAGCACAATTTCAGCCCAAGCTGACACCACACAATGTATATCTAATCTATTTTTCCCTATAGTTAATGTTTCATATTTTATTAGACTCTTTCTGTCACCAAGGTCAGACTCAGGTACTCTCGGAATGGGGACCAAAGAATTCAGCAATTCTGTTCTGGGTCCTGTTAAGAGGTTGATGGCTCCAACCATCACATTTATGGCCCAGCAGGAGGTAAGAAAGATCATAGAATTCCCACGTCTTTTCCTAGAGAGGAAGGTTTTTTTTTTGAGATGGAGTTTCGCTCTGTCACCCAACCTGGAGTTTAGTAGTATGATCTCAGCTCACTGCAACCTCTGCCTCCTGGGTTCAAGCAATTCCCCTGCCTCAGCCTCCTGAGTAGCTGGGATTATAGGCGCCTGCCACCATGCCCAGTTAGTTTTGTTTTTTTTTTTTGTTTGTTTTGTTTTTTTTTGTATTTTTAGTAGAGACAGGGTTTTGCCATGTTGGCCAGGCTGGTCTCAAACTCCTGACTTCAGGTGATCCGCCCACCTAGGCCTTCCAAAGTACTGGGATTACAGGTGTGAGCCACCATGCCCGGACAGAGGCAAGATTTTTCTTAACTTGTTGAAGTCTTCCTTGGTTGGCTGCTTCCACCTTGCTATCACACCAGACATTCCTCCTTGTTTCCCATTAACCATTTCCAGAAAAACTTTTCCTTAAGTCTCCCAGATCAATCACTGTACGCACTTAGCCCCCAACCTTGACCTTGTACCTAAAAGTCTGATGGAACAAGAAACTCAGTCTGCGTGGTCTGAGTTAGCTTTGCCTACTTCTGTTGGGCAAGAGGTGTAGGAAAGTCTGGGGAAGTATCTGATTAATTCCAACCTTTCCTCAGCTCCCACTCCCTGAGTGAGTCTGTGCATAATAAAAAAGCAGAGGGCCCCAGACTCAAAGGCTTGTGTCACTTATACAAGATGTGGAGAGATAAAATAAGCACAGTGAGGTGAGTTGTCTCGAGGTTGTCACCCACCATACACCGCCCAACATCTCCTTGCCTCTAACTGCTCACCTGACAGCCTTTCCTGCTGCAGGTTTAACACAGGATACTGGCATTGTGGCCCCTCCCTTGGTGGTTTTATGTTGACCATCTGAAAGCATCCTTCCTGAAAATGAGAGCTAGGTTTCTTCTTTGTTTTCTTTGTTACTAATAAGAGCTTGATATATGATTAAAGCTTCTAAAAAACTGGAAGGGCTGTGCTTTCATAGTCAATGGTTTCAAGAAAATACCAAGAAAATTCTCTTTCTTAATGGGGTGATTTTCATCCAGTGAAGAGCATGCTCTATGAAGTTGTCTCGGGAATATGCATGATCAGTAGCTGGAACCGGGCCATATTTCAGCAACCTGGTGAAAGAAATGAAAAGTGTTTGCCTCCTATCGCTGCTGTTAGTCTTGATTTGTTAGTTTTGAAAGTACGGTATTGTAAAATAAACCCACAAAAAGCCTCATGACTTTAAACCAAGATGGTTGTGTAATTTAAACATCACACCCTTAACCCTTATCCAATTAAATAAGCTTAAAGAAATATCCACCAACTGGAATACAGAAAAATATTCTTCATAGAGAAAGTTTTGAATTTTAGGTAAAGAAAATGTAAAGAAAAAATCATACATATAAAAATCTTCATGACTATGATATGATTCATTTTTATATTGATAAAAATAACTATGTTTAATACATTGGAGTTGTAGTAAAGTATTAATGATTTTTATTTTAGTATTCAGATTAAATATCATACAGAAATGGAGCAAAGCAGCTATCCCTGATGGGTCAGAAAATGATTTTCATGAGTTAATAAAAAATTATACCTTCTAAAATTTTTCAAATAACACAAAACTAGACTTTCTTGCTTAGGGTAAAAGGATGGATTCTGATAAGAACCATCTTTATGTTTCCTAATATTTAAACACCCTCTTTTGTCCTTCATGGAAATTAACAAAGAATTCTTGAGTCTGTCTGGTAGATAAAAACATCAACAGTGAAAACACAGTTTCAAGAAAATACCAAGAAAATTATTTCTTTCTTGATGGGGTGACTTTCACCCAGTGAAGAGCATGCTCTATGAAGTTGTCTATTTCACAAATATGATAATTTTATATTAAAGATAATTTTAAATATAAAATATATTTTAAAATATTTATTTTAAATATGAAATGCTCTTAGCATATTACTCTACATAATAGAGATTCAATAAATATTCTTTCCAACATTTGTATTTTTCTTTCTCAGATGTTTCTGGTGCTCAGAAAAATCAGGAACATCATTTTCAATCTGAAGAATTAAATAAGAAATTCAATAAAGCAGGATAAGAAAATGGCTGGCATGTTTTCCCATTACCTAGAATAGCTCTGTGGAGACCAACCATTCCATGAAAACAACTGCAAAACAGGATAATCCAGTAAAAACATCTGCTGAAAGGCATCAGAAAACTAGCAAGGCAGCAAGACTGAGGAGCCAAGATACCAGAAAGAAGGGTGTGCAGAGAGGTGAGCTCAACATTCGGTGCCACTTTTCCTTGAGGCATTTGTCAACTCCCAAACAGCAGCCTAAAGATGAAGGAGCTGAGCAGATATTCTAAGAGTTTCATGGGGATAAGGAATAAAATGGAAGTTTAAGACCCAATAAGAAGCAGACAAAATATCCCAGCATTTCAGTTGGAACCCTGGATGGGATTCATTTCAGGAGTAATAGGGAACCAGAAACAAAGGACTGTCATGAAGATTCAAGCCCACTGAGATTAGACTAGCTGATCTGCCTCTACCCTAACTTTCAACCAGAAAGAAAACAAACCCTCTAGCAGTAACACCATCTAGAGTCTGGAATTATCTCTGAAAATGTTCACATACAATATCCTGATTTCAATAAAAAATTATCAGTCATATTAAGAAGCAAAATAAATGATCAAAAGCCAAGAGGAAAAAAATCAAGTAAAAGAAATGAGCCGACAGGAGACAGGACACAGTGGCTCACACCTGTAATCCCAGCACTTTGAGAGGCCAAGGTGGGTGGATCACTTGAGGTCAGGAGTTTGAGATCTGCCTGGCCAAAATGGTGAAACCCCATCTCTACTAAAAATACAAAAATTATCCGGGCATGGTGGTGGGTGCCTGTAATCCCAGCTACTTGGGAAGCTGAGGCATGAGAATTGCTTCAACCCGGGAGGCGGAGGTTCCAGTGAACTGAGGTTGTACCTCTGCACTCCAGCCTGGCTGACAGAGCGAGACTCTGTCAAAAAAAAAAAAAAAAAGAAAAAGAAAAAGAAAAAAGAAAAGAAAGAAGCCAACAGGAGATCCAGATGTTGAAAGTTTTAGATATGGATTTTTAAATTACTGTGGTTAATATGCTCAAGAAATTTGCTGGTAGTATGAATAATTTCAAAAAAGGACTGGAAATTTCAGAACAGAATCAAGTGGAAATTCTAGAACTGAAAATTAGAAAAACTGCAATCAGATATCAGAAGATGGGACTAATGCCATGTATGGAATACAGTCTGAAAGGTCTAAAATATATGTAACTGGAGTTCCAGAGAAAAGGTAACAGAGACTAGAACAGAGGTAATATCTGAAGAAGAAGTAGCTGAAGAATTTCCAGTGATAAAAGTCACAGTTCACAAAATACTACTGTGCCCAACTGGGAAAAATTCAAAACAACTGCCTAACCACATAAAAAGAAAGATATCTAAAAAGACAAAGAGGAAAATCTTTGCAGATAGAAAAAAAAAAACACATAATACTTTTAAAAGGAATAATCATCAGTCTGATGGTTAATTTCACAATTGAAATATTGGAAGCCAGATGACAACAAGCATCTTCAAAACGCTAAAAGAAAATAACTGCAGCCTAGAATTTTGTATCTAATAAAAATATTCCCCCAAATAAATGTTAAATAAAAACATTTTTATACCAGCACAAAACGAAAAGAAAATGTTACCAGTAGGGCTGCAGCAAAACAAATTCTAAAGGGAGCCCTTCAAGTAAAAAAAAAAAATTTCAAGTGAAAGCACAGAAATAAAAAAGAATAAATAAATACACAAATAGCAATAAAAAAACTAAATGAACATTAAACATGTAAAATAACAATCATATATTGAAGAGTTTATAGAATAATATACAAATAGCACTAAAATAAATGACAGTAGAAGAAAATGGGAGAAGTAGAAAAGTAAGTGAAATCATTTTAAATCCTTAGATTGTCCAAAAAGTGGAAAAATTACTAATTTTTATTAGAATTAAATAAGCCAGGAATTCACGTATAATCTCTAGGGTAACACCTAAAAAAAATTAACAGTAAAAGAATGGTTAAGAAGCAAAAAAAAAAAAAAACTCATTTTTAAGAAAGGAGAGGAAAATAAAAGGTAAGAACAAAGAAAAAACACACATTGACAAATTTTGAAGGATTGAAGTTATACAGCGTGTAGTCACTGGAAATGAGTTAGAAATCAATAATAGAATGTAACCAAAAAATGTATCAAATATTGAAAACTTAAGCAATACTCTGCTAAAAAGTCTCATAGCTAAAGGGAGAAATCCCAATGAAGTTAGAATATACACTGAGCTGGATGATAATAAAAATATTACATATCAAAACTTATAAAATGCAGCTACAGATGTGCTTTAAGAAAAAATGATAATCTTTAATACATCTATTCTAGAAAACAGAGGGGCAAAAATCAATGAAATGATTGAAGTATTCACCTAAAGAAGATAGAAAAATAATAGTAGATTAGACCCCAATAAGTTAGAAAGAAAGAGTAACAAATACTCAAACAGAAATTGAGTCAGGACAAAAAATGCAATGAAGGTAAATAAAACCCAAAGTTGTTCCTTGAAAAGGCAAATAAATGTATAACCTTTGAAAAAACTAATAAAGAATAAAAACAGTAAATGTACTGATTACCAATAGGAAGACTAAAAGGGAATGTCACCATAAAGTCAACATTTATTAGACAGATAAAGAGAATTTTAAGAACAATTTTGTGCTAACAAATTTGAAAACTTACATTAAAACACATTTTATCAAAATTGATACAACAGAAAATAATTGGAATAATTCTATACTAACAATAATTTTGAATCTGAAATCAAAACTTTGCCACAAAGAAAATTCAAACCCATATGTGTTTATTAATGAATTTCTCTAAACATTTAAGAAATAAATAACACCACTTACACAATCTATTGTGTAGAATAGAACAGAGAACACTTTTCGTCTCATGTTGTGAATCCAAGACACCCTGATGAGTATATTGTAAAAAAGGAAACTTCTAACTCAAACATTCTGAAACAATATCAGCAACCTAATCTGGTGATTTATAAAAAGAATAACATATCACAACCAAGTAGGCTTTATTTAGGAACGGACCCTTGAATTTCAATCATGATAACTCAGTACAATAATAAAGGAGAAATTATCCTGTCACTATCTCAATAGATGCAGGAACAAACAGATGTTGAATTTTTTGATAAAATCCAATGCCCATTTATGATAAAAACTTCCTAACTAGCAATAGAAGGAAATTTATTTAATATGACAGAGTATTTACAAGATAATCTTAAGGAAGTTTTCAGAATTAACATCAAGAGAAAGAAAACTACAGCCAAACTGAAAAAAAAATTCTCAGATGAAATTATGAAGTTTATAAGGCCCAGTTGTCAGAGCCTTCATTTTCACAGGTCCCTATAAGTGTTAGGAATTACTGGGGATTGTAGAGAATTCTGGAGAGAGAGCAAAGTGGGTTGCAACCAAGAAATATTTATATGTTAACATGTCTGGAAAATTGTGTAAAGTTGTCTCAGAAGAAATGAACTCAAATCTCTAAGTTTCCAATAATTTGTGGTACATATTTCTTAATCTAAATAAATATTCATTTTCATACTGTATATTAGTGCATTCTCACACTGCTATAAAGAACTATCTGAGAAGGGGTAATATATGAAGAAAGGAGTCTTAATTGGCTCACAGTTCTGCAGGCTTAACGGGAAGCATGGGTGGAAAGCCTCAGGAAACTTACAATCATGGCAGAAGGCAAAGGGAAAGTAAGCATGTCTTGTCATGGCAGACCAGTAGTGAGAGAGAAGGGGGAAGGACCACACTCTTTTAAGCCATCAGATCTTGTAAGAACTCACTCACTATCATGAGAACAGCAAGGAGGAAATCCACCCCCATGCTCCAACCATCTCCCACCAGGCCCCTCCTCCTGTTTGACATGAGATTTGGGTAAGGACACAAATCCAAGTGATATCACATACCTTTAAAAAGCATTTTCAAAAACCTATGATAAATATCATATTTAATGGAGAAATATTGAAAACTTTTTATCTGACATTGCAAAGGAGACAGGTTCCCCTTATTAACAACAGTTTTATTTAACATTGGTAGGAAAAAGATCCTAGCATGTATAACAATGAAAGAAAAATAATACATATAAAGATTAGAAAGAAAAACTGTCATTACTTATAGATTGTATTATATCCAAGCTGCAAAATAATCCATAGGAAAATTATTGTGATTAAATGAATTTAGAAAAATCACAGAGTTCAAGGTCAATATGAAAAATCTATGTATGTTTATATACCAATAAGTGATTAAAAATGATATTTTAAAAATTATATCATTAACAATTATATCAAAAGACCAAATATCTAGAAATAAATTAACAAATGTGCAAAGCTCTACACAAAAAATATGAAACATTATTTAAAAAAATTTCAGAAGACCTAAATAAAAGGAAGACATTGAATACCATAAACATGTATATTATTTTTAAATTATTCTATAAAGAGTATCTCCAATACTGAAGGAAATAATGTATACAATGGCCCATGGTCCATTTCCAAGACAAAGTGCCTTAAATAGACTTACGTTAACAAACTACAGAAGAAACAGAACATACTAGGCCCCTGCCTGGATAGCTGGTGCCTGCTTGTTGGCCTCCCCCTCCCCTACTCCGCCCCCACAACCCTGTTTCCTTGCCTTCACCAGAACCAAAGAAGTTTAGTCTAAGATAAAAGTTTACTAGCCTGCAAAATAGTTCGTTTTGTCTGTTTTTATTAGCCTGCCCAGCTACTTAGGTCATAAGTAAATACTTGAGCCCCTGAGCTAACTAGGATTGCAATGCATTGTGGGCTGTAACAAAATGCAGCAAAACAACCCTAAAAACAAACAAACAAACAAACACCTAAAGCCCCTGCCCAACAATCAATAGGTGACGTCTAGGAAGATTGTGATCCCCTAGTATTCAGCCTATGAAAAACCAGGAGAGGGACCTGCACACTAGGGGTTACATTGCTTGTTAAAACTGTGCTGTGTGTGCCTGCACATCAGACACCCAATTCTTGCAAGAGCATCATTAAAAGTTTCACTTTTGCTGTTCTCCAGGTCTCTGAGTCCATTCTTTGGGTTTGGACAGGTAGGTTTATTTCTCACAATACCAAGTATAATACCAGTAGAATGTTTCATATAATTTAACTAGCTCATTATAAAAGGTACTTGAAATTGCAAAGAGCCACATAAAAAACCCAGACAGTATTGATGAAGAAAAGACGAAGTCAGAGGACCTATACTACAAGATATCAATATAAATTATAAAGATACCATAATTAAAACTGTGGAACTGGAGTAAACATGGACAAGTAGACCAATGTATTAAAAAACAATTCTGAAAAAGACCCACACATATATAGAAGCTTGATTTATTACCATGTTGCTACTATAAACAAGGGAAAACTATTTTTTAAAATAAATTATGCTGAGTCAGGCCAGGCACAGTGGCTTGCGCCCGTAATCCCAGCACTTTGAGAGGCCAAGGTTGGCTGATCACTTGAGGCCAGGAATTCAAGACCAGCCTGGCAAACATGGCAAAACCCCTATCTCTACTAAAATTACAAACATTAGACTGGCTCGGTGGCACATGCCTGTAATCCCAGCTATGTTGGCTGGCTGAGGCATGAGAATTATTTGAACCCAGGAGGCAGAGTTGCAATGAGCCAAGATCGTGCCAATGCACTCCAGCCTGAGTGACAGAGTGAGATTCTGTCTCTAAAAAAAAAGAAAAAAAAAGAAAAAGAAAAGAATAGAAAAAAGAAATTATGCTGAATCAGTAGAATATCCATAGTGAAAAATATTCACCCTTCCTTCATACTACATACCATTTTAGGTGAATTGAAGATTAGTATGAAAGAAAAAATAGAGTTTCTAAAAAAATAATGTTAGAAAGTATTTTTATGACTTTTGGGTAGGCAAAAGTTTCTCAAGCAGAGCACAAAAAGCACTAGCCATAAAAGAAAAGACTGAGAAATTGAGAAATTAGACCACGTTAAAATTAAGAACTCCTGTTTATCACAAGACACAATTAAGAAAGTGAAAAGCAAGTCTCAGAGTTATTATTTGCAATAAATATAACAAAGAGAGAATTCATATTGAGAGTATATCAAGAACTTAGAAAAATCAATTTTTTCAAAACGACAGAAAACTTGATTTTAAGATAGGCAAATTTAGTCTTGCTAACTTTCAGGGAGACACAAATTAAAGCTAAAATGAAATACCACTGCATATCAAACAAAATGGTCAAAATACAAAAGGACTCATATGTCAAGTATTGTAAAGGATATGGACAGAGCAACTGGAACTCGAAGTCACTGCTAATGGGAGTGTAAATTGGTATTATCCCTTTGGAAAACTGTTTGCCAGTATCTACTAAAGCTGTGTGTGTACATATCATATCACCCAGCAATTCCATTTGTAGATCTGCGCCTGACAGAAGTGTGTACAAATGTGAACTGAAAGACATTTACAAAGGGCTTATGGCACCGTTATTCTTAATAGCCTCAAATTCAAGAAAATTCAAGTGTCTATCAACAGTAGAACAAATATATTCTAGTATATTTATTCAATGTAACACTATGTAGCCATGAAATAAACATCTGTAGCAACACACCACATGGATGAATCTCTCAACAGTATTGAGTGAAAGAAGCCAGACACAAAAGAATATGTACTATAAGATTCCATTTATATATTTATATAATGTACAAGCAGAGTCAAAGCTAATCTACAGAGCTTAAACCTCAAGGTGTTATCTGTGGCCTGTTAGAAACTGGGCTGCACAGCAGGAAGTGAGTGGCAGGCGAGTGAGCATTACCGCCCGAGCTCCATCTCCTGTCAGATCAGTGGTGGCATCAGATTCTCATAGGAGTGTGAACCCTATTGTGAAACGTCCATGCGAGGGATCTAGGTTTCATGCTCCTTAGGAGAATGGTGATCTGGGCCAGGCGCGGTGGCTCACGCCTGTAATCCCAGCACTTTGGGAGGCCGAGGAGGACGGATCATGAGGTCAGGAGATGGAGACCATCCTGGCCAACTCGGTGAAACGCCATCTCTACTAAAAATACAAAGAATTAGCCAGGCATGGTGGTGGGCGCCTGTAGTCCCAGCTACTTAGGAGGCTGAGGCAGGAGAATGGCATGAACCCAGGAGGCAGAGCTTGCAGTGAGCCGAGATTGCGCCACTGCACTCTAGCCTGGGTGACAGAGCGAGACTCCATCTCAAAAAAAAAAAAAAAGAAAAAAAGAGAAAGAAAAAGAAATTGATGATCTGATGATGATCTGAGGTAGAACAGTTTCATCCCCAAATCATCTTCCTCCTGCCCCGGTCCATGGAAGAATTGTCTTCCATGAAACCAGTCTCTGATGCCAAAAAGCTTGGGGACCGCTGCTCTAGTGATGATAAGAAGATGCTGCCCATTGTGATAATGGTCAGTAATGGTAATTATATTCATTTACATTTTGCATTCTAATTATATTCTTTTTAAAAAATGTGCTACAGAAATATATACTTTTTTGAAAAAATGAGCCAATATTAAGGAAGTTATGTTAGTCCATTTTCTGTGGCTACAAGAGAATACCTGAGACTGAGTAATTTATAAAGAATAGAGATTTATTTAGCTCACATTTCTGGAGGCTGTGAAGTCCAAGATCAGGTGGCTGTATCTGGTGAGGGCCTCATGCTGCATCACAACATAGTGATGGCATCACACGACAGGAACACATGCAAGAACAGCAAGCAGGCACATGCAATGAGGACAAAACATGAAGGATGACCTTGATTTATAACAACTCACTCTCGGGTAGCTATTCCAGACCTACACTCACTCAAAAGAGATGGGATTAATCTCTGCATAATGGCAGATCCCTTATGACCCAAACACCTCTTAAGGATCTCACCACCTCTCAACACTATTGCACTGATGATCAAGCCTCAGTATGAATTTTGGTGTGGATGAAGCATATTAAATAATAGCAAAAGTGAATTTTTTCAAAAAAAAATTTTGGAAAGACACTATGCGTAAATTTTCTAAGCCTTTAAGGATTTTTTTTAAGTTTGAGTGAGAAATCTACATAAATTCTAAATTATTTCCTAGAGCAAACATGGATGAATTCTTGGTGGAAAAAAAAACACAAAGACAAAAATAACCATGTCTTCTCACAGCTTTATTTTATATCTACTTTTCTTTTCATTCATTTTTAAATTAAACAGATTGTAATATTCATTTTCTATTGTTTGTTTAGCAATTGCAAAATCAGATATGACAAAATCAACTAACAGCATAGTAAATGTATTTCCCTTATACTTTTACACAAAAATCTGTTAGTTTTCTACTTTACTAGGTTTTTTTGGCATATTATTTAAATGTATCCTCACAGGAGTCCTCTAGAGCTAAAACACATAATGATGTATGGTCTTTTCAGTTGATCCATTGAACATGATTACCACAGTCAACCAGAATTTTTTGGCAAGGTAAGTCAATTCTGTGTCAGAAGTGTATAACAAATTTCATTCCTTCCACTATTATAATTATAATGGAGTAAAGTTGAGAGAGTAGCAACATGGATGTCTCCCTGACATGAATGAGAGAAAGCTCTCTTTGACTTCTCCCTGTCTTCTTCCCTCAAAAGAGCCTTCAACTTTACATAAAACTTGCAAGAAGCAGTACTCTAGGGACAGTAACCCCTTCTGGGGTCTTTTTTTCCCCCAAGAACTTCAGAGAAGCTCTATTAGTAAAGATGGTAACATTTATACAATGGCCCATATTCATCTCTTTATCCTTTGAAGATTGTGCCCCCAAATTTGCCCTTGAATCTAAGGCTTCTCTGTGACAGCACCTGTCACATAATTCTACTCCAATTATTTCAAGTTGCCTAGATGTCACATCTATTGAAGTTCATGATAACCACAGATATTATCTTGGTAATAAGAGTTTATTACTATGTTTACACATGAAACCCAGCTCATGTGACCTTGGAAGAATTGCTTAACATCCCTAAGCTTAAGTTTCCTTCTGTAAAATAAGGAAAATGATATATATTTCATAGAGCTGGAAGATTGAAGGTGATAATGCATAAAAAATACTGAGCATAAAGTATAGTAAGTATTCAATTTATATATTGAATATATCTTATTATAGTTAATGGGGATCTACTTAGGAAGATTTTTCTCTCTTATGTATGTAATATCCACACTATTTTATATTTTAAGGACACAGCTATATTGGTTGTTGCACTTATTTGTCTCCTGTAGTTCAATGAAGTAAATGTTTGAAGAATTAAAAACAATTTCCCTGAGAGACCACAATTCTCACACTTTGGAATTTATTCTCAATGACTCCTCATGACACTGCCAATTAGTATGCCCTTTATTACATTACCATTTTATTTTGAATTCTCTAGAGGTTGTCCACACAAAATACTTCGAAAACTTTAGGAAAGTAAGTGTTGCAATGGTCAGAGTGATTGTGGAAAAAGGGCTACAGGGTCACTAATGAAAAGTTCCAGATAAATAGCTAGAATTTTTCTTTCCCTTTTTCTTTCAACCTGAATTTTTCAACTTATAAACATTCTCTTAAAATTTTCGTTCTGTTAATAAAGTGAACTTTTAGACAATCAAACAGCTTACCTCATTCTATAAGAGTAAGTAAAATTTAATAAAATGGCAATTAAATCTTTTTGATGCTTAGAGTAATTTACATATTAATTGACAATTATTATATTCACGTTTTTGCCATTATTGATGCTACAAAATATTCTTTAACTCAACACAAACAATAATTACAACAGTTTACAATAACTACTCAGTTTTAATTGGGAATAAATGATGTTTATGTTCCTGAACTTGTGTTTTTAAAGAAAAGCCGTATCAATAGCCAAACTATACAAGAGTTGACTCAGCTCAGCTTCAAACCACAAATATTGCATTAACTGACACTGATGATTTTAAAGAGGTTCCAGATAAGTGCGTTCATTTTACTCTTCACTCCAGTGTCATTTGATTGGTCCCACACTTACCTAATTAACAAAGTAACTCACATTGAATCCCATAATTGATTCAGGCCCTCAAATTAACCTCAATCCCCTATTCAACCTCATGTCCTTGGGTTTTCTCCACATAATTTCTCCAACACCTATTTTCCTAGTCCCTCTCTCATTTTGTCATCTGCTGCCCACTCCCTTTGGCTTCCTTTTCTCTTGAATTTGAATATCCTTCAAAAGTCCAAATGAACTAGTATCCCCTGCCTCATCATGAATGTTTTGTATAGATCACTGGACAACAGAACTCAGAGACTGAAGTACTTATGATCAGATTGTTCTGGCGGAGTGACTGAAGCATGTAATATTTGAGGGATTTCAGAAGGGACCTCACAGCAATATCAGTATCAAGTTGCTATTTTTGAATTTTGTGGTTGAAATATAAGTATTTCTACTGCCAGAGAACCAAGTTTCAATTCTTCCTTGGTTGTTGATTATTTTATTTTTCTGACCTTTACTTTTCTCATTTGTAAAGTAAGGAAACTAGACTATATGGTTTCTTTCAGCTTTAAAATACCATGCCAAAAGGTTAGAATTTATGGATCTGCTATAAATCAAAATAATTTAATGTTTTAAATATTATTCAAGCTCTGTTAAATTTCTAGGAGGCTTTATTCTTTTGTTAATCTCATCTCTACCCACATCAATTATGAAAAAGTCATGCCTACGATGAATATATTATTTCATTATGAGTTTTTAGAAGCATATATCTCCTACACAAATCAGCACACAGTACCCTCTCCAAATGCTTAGTTCTCAGAGCACATATTGTAGCCATTTCACGATCTTTATAAAATAATTGTGCTCTAACACAAAAAGGCACAGCTATCTCAAGGTTAATCTAAAACTTTAGAGCAAGAGATCTCATTTCCTTTGTAAATAAGTCTATTTTTTGTAGAGTTGTTAGTCAATTTTAGCAGGAAAGTGTGAAGATTGATTTAGATGTACCTCAGACCAGTGGTTTGCTGAGTACGATCAATAATCACCCAGCTTATACTTCTAAATGTTCTTTTTTTTGAGTTATTCTTTTTTTTTTTATTATTATACTTAAAGTTCTAGGGTACATGTGCACAACGTGCACGTTTGTTACATATGTATACATGTGCCATGTTGGTGTGCTGCACTCATTAACTCATCATTTACATTAGGTATATCTCCTAATGCTATCCCTCCCCCCTCCCCCACCCCACAACAGACCCTGGTGTGTAATGTTCACCTTCCTGTGTCCAAGTGTTCTCATTGTTCAATTCCCACCTATGAGTGAGGACATGTGGTGTTTGGTTTTTTGTCCTTGCAATAGTTTGCTGAGAATGATGGTTTCCAGTTTCATCCATGTCACTACAAAGGACATGAACTCATCTTTTTTATGGCTGTGTAGTATTCCATGGTATATATGTGCCACATTTTCTTAATCCAGTCTATCATTGATGGACATTTGGGTTGGTTCCAAGTCTTTACTATTGTGAGTAGTGCTGCAATAAACATACGTGTGCATGTGTCTTTATAGCAGCATGATTTATATTCCTTTGGGTATATACCCAGTAATGGGATGGCTGGGTCAAATGATATTTCTAGTTCTAGATCCCTGAGGAATTGCCACACTGTCTTCCACAATGGTTGAACTAGTTTACAGTCCCACCAACAGTGTAAAAGTGTTCCTATTTCTCCACATCCTCTCCAGCACCTGTTGTTTCCTGACTTTTTAATGATCACCATTCTAACTGGTGTGAGATGGTATCTCATTGTGGTTTTGATTTGCATTTCTCTGATGGCCAGTGATGATGAGCATTTTTTCATGTGTTTTTTGGCTGCATAAATGTCTTCTTTTGGGAAGTGTCTGTTCATATCCTTTGCCCACTTTTTGATGGGGCTGTTTGTTTTTTTCTTGTAAATTTGTTTGAGTTCATTGTAGATTCTGGATATTAGCCCTTTGTCAGATGAGTAGATTGCAAAAATTTTCTCCCATTCTGTAGGTTGCCTGTTCACTCTGATGGTAGTGTCTTTTGCTGTGCAGAAGCTCTTTAGTTTGATTAGATCCCATTTGTCAATTTTGGCTTTTGTTGCCATTGCTTTTGGTGTTTTAGACATGAAGTCCTTGCCCATGCCTATGTCCTGAATGGTATTGCCTAGGTTTTCTTCTAGTGTTTTTATGGTTTCAGGTCTAACATTTAAGTCTTTAATCCATCATGAATTAGTTTTTGTATAAGGTGTAAGGAAGGGATCCAGTTTCAGCTTTCTACATATGGCAAGCCAGTTTTCCCAGCACCATTTGTTAAATAGGGAATCCTTTCCCGATTTCTTGTTTTTGTCAGGTTTGTCAAAGATCAGATAGTTGTAGATGTGTGGTATTATTTCTGAGGGCCCTGTTCTGTTCTATTGGTCTATATCTCTGTTTTGGTACCAGTACCATGCTGTTTTGGTTACTGTAGACTTGTAGTATAGTTTGAAGTCAGGTAGCATGATGCCTCTAGCTTCATTCTTTTGGCTTAGGATTGACTTGGCAATGCGGGCTCTTTTTTGGTTCTATATGAACTTCAAAGTAGTTTTTTCGAATTCTGTGAAGAAAGTCATTGGTAGCTTGACGGGGATGGCATTGAATCTATAAATTACCTTGAGCAGTATGGCCATTTTCACAATATTGATTCTTCCTATCCATTAGCCTGGAATGCTCTTCCATTTGTTTGTGTCCTCTTTTACTTCATTGAGCAGTGGTTTGTAGGTCTCCTTGAAGAGGTCCTTCACATCCCTTGTAAGTTGGATGTTCTTTAAGCAATACGTTGACAGGCACCAGCCAGTAGGTAAAACTGAGGTTAAATTATATCTTCTATCAAAGATGTAAAAACCAAAGCCTCACAGTAGTATCTGACTTGTAGTCTGCAATCAATAATATGGGAAAATTATATTTCATATATGACGAAATAAGACTGTCGATTGGGTAAAAAGATCATTAGCATAAAGAGAAGAAAATACACATTAGAAATGATACTTATTTTTTGTTTGGGATGTTGAGATCTT
Organism: Pongo pygmaeus; assembly: GCF_028885625.2. NCBI lineage: Eukaryota > Metazoa > Chordata > Mammalia > Primates > Hominidae > Pongo > Pongo pygmaeus. The sequence continues at coordinate 156,857,574 of NC_072376.2, read as the reverse complement.
ATGGGTCTTAGGTGACATTAAGAATTCATAATTACCATTCTACCTATGAGTCTGTCTGTTTCCTAGACTGTCTTAACATTAACACCATCTCTTGCTTCAAAGAAACAGATTTGTAATACCTACAATTGTTTGTTTTATAGAGTCAACCTTGAATTACCTTAGTGAAACAACTGAACTTCTTTATCTCATTCTCTGAAGCTATTAAGTGATTTCATAGCATGAAACAATACTTTAAAGACTGAAAGTGTATGTTGTAGCTATCAATAGAGTTATTTAAAGAATGTGCTTTATTATTTGGTCTATATTCCTTAATGTGATATTATTACTGTAAACAAAGAAATCTTTAGATACAAGTAAAATCTTAATAATGATTAAAATAGCAAATATGTGGAGAAAAATAAAATAAATTTTGCCGATTCAAAGTTTCTATTTTGTTACTATTTTATTTTTTCTTAGTGAGTGACCTAGAATCTTCGAATTAATTTCAAATACACCCAATACTTGAGTATTATAATATATTTGACACTTTATTTGAAAGAAGTCAAGGTCTTGAACTTTAATTTCTTTAATCCATTTACATATGGTCTGAAATGGCCTTTTAGAATAAAATGTTGATTAAAAATAACCAAAGCATAAAGATTCAATTCCATCCATTCATATCAAGGGCTACACTTCTTTCATTTATAAAATTGAGTCAGATGGTCAACAAGATCTATTTGGCCTACATTTCATGTAACATCTTGAGCACAATGTAAGAATGTGTTCATTAACTTGTTCTTTCAAATATTTAATTCTCTGAGCAGGGAAGGAGTCTATATCATGTCCTCCAAGGACACAGGAATAAATAATAGAAAGATCTCGGATACACACAAAAATTAAATACAGAGAAAGAAAAAGCTTTCTGAACAAGTAGAGAATTGCTAAAGATTGTAATATGGCCATAGCAAATGAACAGTTGCCCCCATTAGTTAAAATGCTATGCTATGTAGTTAGCCCTTTGGGAATCCTCCTCACTCATGTTGCTCTTTGAATCAGAGATGCCAGCTTCTTTTGAGAAATTCACCTCCTGGCATCACAGCACAAGAGTAGCTCAGGTTAGTCACATAGGGAGTCTAGTCATAAAAGAAAATGAGGGGTTAAAAACTTATAAAAATCAAGTCATAAAAGAAGGTAATATGCTTTGGCTCTATGTCTCCCACCCAAATCTCATGTCAAATTGTAATTCCCCATGATGGTGGAGGGACCCAGTGGAAGGTGATTGGAGCATGGGGGTGGATTTTCTCCTTGCTGTTCTTGTGATAGTGAATGAGCTCTCACAAGATCTGTTTTTTTAAAAATACGTGGCACTTTTCCCATCACTCTCTCTCCTGCTCTGCCATAGTAAGATGTGCTTGCTTCCCCTTTGTCTTCTACCATGATTTTAAGTTTCCTGAGGCCTCCCAGCTGTACTTCCTATACAGCCTGTGGAATTACTCAGTCTCAGGTAGTTTTTTATAGCAGTGTGAGAATAAACTAATAAAGATAATTGTTACCAGAGAAGTGAGGCATTGCTATAAAGATACCTAAAACTGTGGAAATGACTTTGGAACTGGGTAATGGGCAGAGGCTGGAACAGATTGAAGGATCAGAAGAAGACAGGAAGGTGAAAAAAAGTTTGGAACTTCCCAGAGACTTGTTGAATGGTTGTGACCAAAATGCTGATGGTGATATGGACAGTGAAGTCCAGGCTGAGGTAGTCTCAGATGGAGATGAGGAACTTATTGGGAACTGGAGTAAAGGTCAATGTTGCTATGCTATGCACAGAAAGACTTGTGGTATTGTGTTCCTGCTCTAGAAATCTGTGGAAATTTGAATTTGAGAAAGATGATTTAGTGCATCTGGTGGAAGAAATTTCTAAGCAGTAGAGCATTCAAGACATGGCCTGGCTGCTTTTAAAAACTTACAATCATTTGCATAAGCAAATGTTTGAAAGGGAAGCAAAGGCAAAAGTTTGAAAAATGTGTAGCCTGAATATGTAGTAGAAAAGAAAAATCCATTCTGGGGAGAAATTCAAGCTGGCTTCAGAAATTTGCATAAATAAAGAGGAGCTGAATGTTAATTGCCAAGACAATGGGGAAAATCCCTCCAGGACAGTTCAGAGACTTTCACAGCAGCCCCTCCCATCACAGGCCTGGAGGCCTAGAAGGGAAAAATGCTTTTGTGTGCAGGGCTCAGGGTCCTGCTGCTCTGTGCAGACTCAGGTTATGGCACCCTGCATCCCAGCCACTCCAGCTCCAGCTGTGGCTAAAAGGGGCCAAGGTACAGTTTGGGCCATTGCTTCAGAGGGTGCAAGCCTCAAGCCTTGGCAGATTCCACATGGTGTTGAACCTGCAGGTGCACAGAAGGGAAGAGTTGAGGTTTGGGAGCCTCAGCCTAGATTTCAGAGGATGTATTAAAATGCCTGTTGCAGGCAGACTTCTCCTCATGGAGAACCTCTACTAGGGCAGTGCAGAGGAGAAATGTGGGGTTGGAGCTACCACACAGAGTCCCCAGTGGGGCACTCCCTAGTGCAGCTGTAAGAAGAAGGCCACCATCCTCCAGACCCCAGAATAGTAGGTCCACTGACTGCTTACACCATGCTCCTGGAAAAGCTACAGGCACTCAACATCGGCCTGTAAAAGCAGCCACAGGGGCTGTACCCTGCAGAGCCATAAAGGCAGAGCTTCCCAAGGCTTTGGGAGTCTACCCCTTGCATGAGTGTGCCCTTGATGTGAGACATGGAGTTAAAGGAGATTATTTTGGAGCTTTAAGATTTATGACTGCCCTGCTGGGTTTGGGACTTGCGTGGGGCCTGTAGCCCCTTTGTTTTGTCCAACTTCTCCCTTTTGGAATGGGAGCATTTACCCAATGCCTGTACCCCCATTGTATCTTGGAAGTAACTAACTTGTTTTTATTTTACAAGATCATAGGCAGAAGAGATTTGACTTGTCTAAGATAATCCTTTGGACTTCGTCTTTTGAGTTAACACTCAAATGAGCTAAGACTTGGGGGACTGTTGAGAAGTTATGCTGGTTTTGTTTTGAAATGTGAGAAGAACATGAGATTTAGGTGGGGCCAGGAACAGAATTATACAGTTTGGTTCTGTGTCCTTACCCAAATCTCAAGCCAATCTGTAGTTCCCAGTTTTGGGGGAGGGACCTGGTGGGATGTGATTGGATCATGGGAGTGGATTTTCCCCATGCTGTTCTCATGATGGTGAGTGAGTTCTCATGAGATCTGGTTGCTTAAAAGTGTGTAGCACTTTCCCCTTCATTCTCTCTCTCTGTCCTGCTCCACTATAGTAAGATGTATTTGCTTCCCCTTCACCTTCTGCCATGATCGTAAGTTTCCTGAGGCCTCTCAGCTATGCTTCCTGTACAGCCTGTGGAATTGTGAGTCAATTAAACCTCTTTTCTTCATAAATTACCCAGTCTCAGGTAGATCTTTATAGCAATGTGAGAACGGACTAATACAGAAGGCTTGTTTTGAGATCTAATTATATGATGTTACAAACTACTACATTGTTTAAATCTTCTAAGAGGAATTAATGTCTAAAATTACTCTCCTGGGCCATTGCAAAAGGGTATTTGAGTGAATGGGTATGTGGGTGCTGAGTTCAGTCCCACATTCTGCTTACTAAGACATGGCCCATGAGGGTGAGTTTTTCTAAATAGGCCATCTTTCTCTACTTTTCACAAAAGAACAATATGAGCTAGCTACACCTTTGTTTATTATAAACTAAGCAACAAATCCTACAATCCTAGAAGATTCTATGAACTATGATGCTAATCCAAAAAGGAAAACAATATATGTCAATAACTCTTTCAAGGACATAAAGAATCCAGGGGTGAGACTACTTTCTGGTTCCAACCTAAAGACCAGAAAAGTAATAAGATAAGCATGCTGAGTACAGAATTTGTGAAGCTGCTGCAGAACTATGTTGAGCTTCTGTTATTGGTTCTGGGCTTCCTCTTGCCCAGTGAATGAGAAACCATGACCAGAGGTCATCAAACAATAACTGGAGCACATTTTTATTTGCATGACATTATAAATTCATAGAATGCTTTATTTTAGTGTATCAAACCAATGAAAAACTAATGAATGTTAAAATATATAAGCACACATGTTATTTTCTGATTTTTTTATGTTAATAGAAATTCTGATGGGTGTGAGGTGATATCTCATTGTGGTTTTGCTTAGCATTTTCTTAATGATTAACAATATTGAGCATCTTCTTATATACTTTTGGCCATATGTGTATCATCTTTGGAGAAATCTCTATTCAAGTTCTTTTCTTATTATTTAATTGCTTTTTTTTTTCTGTTGTGAGTTACTGGAGTTTTTTGTCTAATCTGGGTATTAACTACTTATTAGATATATGAGTGTCAAGAAGATATTGTACACCCATGTTCATAAAAGCATTATTCACAAAAACCAAGAGGCGGAAACAACCCAAGTGCCCATCAATAGATAAATGGATAAAAGGTGGTATATATGAGATACCATTCAGACTACAACATGAATGAACCTTGAGGATCTTGTGCTAAGTGAAGTAAGTCCATCACGAAAGAAATGAATTTGTATGATTCCACTTATATGAGGGATCTAAAATAGTCCCCTTCATAGAAATAGAAAGTTGAATGGTTGTTGCGGGGGGTGGGAGAAGGAAGAAATGGGGATTACTATACACTTAAGAATGGTTAATGAGGCAAATTTTATATGTGTTTTTTACCACAATTAAAAGTTTTAAAAACATATAAATAATAGAATGTTGAACAATTGTTTACATTTAGTCAAGGTCAGTGCTTAGATGTTTCAGAGAGTGGGACTTCACCATATTGTGACAGAGTGAGCACTGTGTGTGACCAACTCTTAATCAGAGGCCTCCTATTTGCTCTCCTACTAATAAAATACAGAGAAGACTTCAGGGCATAAATCTTACTAGATGAATACTTATTCTTCAGACCATTTTCCCAAGTGTGGATTGTGACCCTCTAAAGAAGGATTTAAAGAGCAAGTAGAGGCCAGGTGTCCTGGGAAAACTATCACCTTATCTCCTCACTTCCCCTGGTCCCAGCCTCCCTGAGAGATGGACTAGGACGCAGCACATGTGGTGGTATAGCTTGGACGCATGCCTCAGAGCCTGTGAGAATCCCCACTCTGCCATTTCTAGCAGTATGACTTTAGGTATATTCACTTTGCTTAGCCTCATTTTCATCACCTGTAAAATGAGGATAGGTTCTCAATATTGAAGTAAGATGAGGCATGTGAAGCTCTAATTTAGACTAAAAAGAGTAATGTGGAAAATAAGAAATTGCTAGCCAGAATTGACAGCTTTCTGATGTATACTTGCATGAACATGAGATGACAAGTGTCCACAAATACAGCAGTATGATGTGAATTGGACATCTATTTTCAGGGGCATGGCTTTCAACTGTGCCTTAAAACTTGGAAGCCATCCACAATAGTGCTATCTTGACAAAGAAAACTTGACAAATAAGAACTCTCATGACTGAGATTATAATGAAGAAGAAATGTGAGATTATAAATTCCAAATGAGATTATTACTTTTCCTGATTTGGTCATTTTTGTCATGTAGATGTAGCAGGCATCAGGATGCAAAACTGTCTTGTGGGTGTGATTTGGGGAAACTGGTCCAAAGTGCATTTTGATGTGAGAGAGTGTCAAATTCCAGATGCTATTAGTAACTCTTTTGAAATCTCAGTATGTAACTGTATATGCCCTTCAAATTAGAGTCAAGCAGTTTGTGTTTCTGTAGAGTTTTATTTCTTTGATGAGAAAAATATATAAAAACTGGATTACTTTGTGGGGTGAAATGGATTCTAGGTGGATGGGGGTGGATAATCAATTAAGTGCTTATATTGATTATGAAAGTGTCAGTCAACAAGATTATTGGTAGAAAGAACAGAGTTCATTGTTGCATGTCACAGAATTTTTTTTAAATGAACTTTTAGCATAGATCTTTAAGCATGATTCCCAGCAGAATAATGATGAAACATTGTAGTTCATTTGGCTTGCACTGCCAGAGGATCTCTATCCAAAGTTGATAGGAAATAACATGTCTGAAATTTGGGGCATTCCCTCAGTCCATATTAATTATTTTATCATGATCAGCGGGCCAGTTATAAAATAAAAACAATGGTTTCAAGACTTTGGATAGCTGGATTTTTTTCTTCTGGTAAAAGTGCTTGGTTCTATTTCTACAGAATATAAATCTAAATAGTCTATGAAATCAATCATTTTTGATCTTCCATTATCATTATAATTCATTATTTTTTAAATCATGACATATTTAATCAACTTTTTAAAGTGATGGATACAATCTTCCAGTACATTGGTTTATTTTGAAGTTTTAGGTCTTTATACATTATCAAATTCAAAATCATTGTTTGAATCAAAAAAACATAGATGATTAGGCAAAGCTTATTTTTTCCATTTTGTTCATTCAGTCAATATGATAGGCAGAGTAATGTCCCACCCCAAGAGGTCTGCATCCCAACCCCCAGAACCTGTGAATATGTTGTTACATGGCAGAAGGGAAGTAAGGCTGAAGATGAAATTGAGGTTGCTAATCAGCTGACCTTGAGAAGGGGGGATTATCCTGGATTATCTAGGTGGGCCCAATGTAACCACAGGGTCCCTAATGTAGAAGAGGGAGGCCAAAGGAGAGAATCATAGAGATGACAGCATGAAAAGACTCAGTCTGATGTTGCTGACTGTGAAGATGGAGAAAGAGGCCATAAGCCAAGAAATGTGAGTGACCTATAGAATCTGAAAAAGGCAAGAAACAGAACCTCCCCTGGAGTCTCCAGAAATAACCCAGCCATACCAACACTTTCATTTTTGCCCAGTGAGACCCATTTTGGACTTCTGACCTCCAGAAATTTAAGATAAATTCTTGTTTTATTCCACTAAGTTTTCTAAGTTTACGGTAATTTGTTATAGCAACAACAAAAACAACTAATACAGTCAATTCATTGTTTTTGTTTTTAATCTTAATAGGTACATGACAGCTGTACATATTTATGGGATACATGTGATATTTTGATCAAGCATGCCATGTGTAAGGATCAAATCTTGGTAATTAGGATTTTCATCACCTCAAACATTTATGATCATTTCTTTATGTGGAGAACATTCCAGATCTACTTTTATAGTTATTTATTTTGAAATATACAAAATAAATTATTGTTAAGTACACTCACCCTATCTACTCTGGGCCCAAGGTGATGGGGTTCCTTGCGGTCTCAGAAAAAACTTTAAGAGCAGGATCTGACCTCTAAGAAAAGGCTGTGGAGCCCAAAAAGAAACTTGAGGTCTCTTGGAGATGCCATGTAGTTCTATGGCCTACTGTCCTTAAAATCCTTCTCATCTCTATTCACCTTTTTAATGCTTTCAGGAATCAATTTCCTCCTTCAGGAAACTGGCATTTTCTGTAGAGAAATTTTTCTATGCAAATACTTGTCTTTACAGAAGTAAATGAAGTTAAAAATATGGAACTTTAGGTATCTAAGTAATTAGACTTGGTCTTTTGTTTTTTAGCATCTTTTAAATGAATATAAAACTGATTTTGTGTCATTCAATAGCATTTATTTTACTTTGAAGAATCCGATAAAGTATGCTCCATAGAATTTCAATCATCCCGCTTTTTTTTTTTACTGTGTGACCTGGAAATATAAGATAACCTCCTCTCCACCAAACAGCTCACAGGTACTCCAGTGCATAAGGAGTCCTCTGCCTCTTAGTCAAGGAAAATGTTAACTCACAGTAATGACTACATTATTGGGAAGCTCACTGAAAGAGGATCTTACGAATCATTAAATGTAGCACAATAAAGGTGAAAACTACCTTATACTCATCATGTAACAGTCAGAAGTTTCCATAAGCTTTATTTTTATGATGTCCTACTATAAACATGGCTTAATGTACCTTTACTTATAATTGTGTTTGTCTAAAACTTCATCAAGTTTTTTGGTTTATTTTTCTTGTATTGTTTTTCTCCTTTTTTCTTTTTGCTTTTATTTTTAAAGGATAGAAATATTTTAAGAAATGTGTTCAGACAGCAGGATGTAGTAGAAAGAACACTTGCTTTGGAACCAGAAATCCACAGTGACAATATGACACCTGGCACTGACTGAGAAACCCTAGACAAGTTCATGAAATGATTTCTACCTCAATTATTTCCCCGATAAAGTGGGCACTTGGCAGGGTTATCATAAAAACTATATGAAATATATAAATACCCATGTCAAATTGGAGAAGATATTTACTAATTATGTCTGCTAAGGGGTTTATATCAGAATACATAAAGAATTCCTACAACTCAGCAACACTTCCAGTCAAAAGATGGTCAAAGAACTTGCATAAACCTTCTCCAAAAATGAAATACAAGTAACCAAGAAACAAGAAAAGATGCTCAACATCACTAGTCATTAGGAAATGCAAATCCAAACCACATTAGGGTGGCTACTGGGCCAGGCACAGTGGCTCACGCCTGTAATCCCAGCACTTTGGGAGGCTGAGGCGAGCGGATCACTTAAGGTCAGGAGTTTAAGACCAGCCTGGCCAAAATGGTGGAACCCCCATCTCTACTAATAATACAAAAATTGGTGGGGTGTGGTGGCATCTGTGTGTAATCCCAGCTACTCGGGAGGCTGAGGCAGGAGAATTGCTGGAACCTGGGAGGCAGAGGTTACAGCGAGCTAGAAATAGTGCCACTGCACTCTAGCCGGGGAGACAGAGTGAGACTCTGTCTCAAAAAAAAAAAAAAAAGAGGGGGGGATGTCTACTGTATTAATCCATTAGCACTGCTATAACAAAATACCACAAATAGGATAATTTATGAAGAACACATATTTGTTTCTTACAGTTCTGGAGGCTGGAAATTCCAGCATCAAGGCACTGATATTCAGTGTCTGGTGAGTGCTCATTCTCTATGCTGCTAAGATGACCCCTTGTTGCTGCACCTTCCAGAAGGGATGAACACTGTGTCCTCACATGGCAGAAGGAGGAAGGGCAACAGGGCCTAAGTAGTTTTCTCCTACCCTTTATAAGGCACTAATCCATTCATGAAGGTGAAGCCCTCATGACTTAATCACTTTCCAAAAGGCCCCACCTCTTAATATCGTCACACTGGGGATTCAGTTTTAACCTTAATTTTGGAAGGGATACATTCAAATAAGAGCAGATACTATCAGAAAAAAATATATAAAAAAATTAAAACTACACACAAACCAGAAAATAAATATTGGCAAAGATGTAAGGAAATTCAAACCCTTGTGTCCTGCTAGTGGGAACATAAAATGATGCAGCCACTATGGAACAGTATGGCAGTTTCTTAAAGATTAAGTATAGAATTACCATGCAATCCAGCAATTCCACTTCTGGTATATATCCAAAAGAATTAAAAGCAGGGTTTCAAGAAGGTATTGCACATCCATGTTCATTATAGCATTATTCACAATAGCCAAAAAGTGGAAGCAACCCACCGGTCGATTAATGGAAGAATGAATAAACAAAATATTGTAAATTCTTCTTTATAAAAGAAAGAAATTCTAACATACACTACAACATGGATGAATCTTGAGGTCATTAGGCTAAATGAAATAAGTCAATCACAGAAAGACAAATTCTGTATGATTCCACTCTATGAGGTATCTACAACAGTCAAATTCACAGAAACAGAAAGTAAAATGGTAGTTGCCAGGGGCTTGGGGAGGGAGAAATGGGAAGTTGTTTAATGGCTATAGAGTTTTATTTTAGGAAGATGAAAAAGTTCTGGAGATTGGTTGAATAATGATGTAAGTATACTTAACAGTACTGAACTATACATATAAAAATGGTTAAGATGGTTAATTTTGTTATGTATATTTGGTCACCATTTTTAAAAACTCATAACATGTAGGAAGTTCTGATTTAATGCTGAGTGGATGGATGGGTGGGTGAAATCTTATGGGGCAGGGAAAAGGTCATTGTATTCAGGTGACCTTGTCCTATCGCACTAGTTGTGTGACTCTCAGCCTCTCAGAAACTCAGCTCTCTTCTCTTCAAAAGAGAAATGATAACACCCTCGTCCTCATAGGCTTATTGTGAGGCTTGCCTTCAGTAAGCCATGTATGTGAAAGCATGACACCTTGCATAATTGAATAAGAGTCTAGGTAGTAAAATATTATAATTATTTGGTCAACATACACGCGCACGCACGCACACACACACACACCACACAGAAAGAGAGAGAGAGAGAGCCTTTCACCCAAGGTTAAATTTTTCCATAAGTATCACATCTGCTGCCAGTATCACTTAACTAATTAGGGCCCAGGGTTCTAAATCACAATTTGAGAATGGGTTATAAATACAGAGAAGTGTCTTAGTATGCTCAGTAGCTTTTAATCTTTCACAAAAGATTATGAAACAACCTTGTGTACAATGGAAAAAGACATAAATCTCTTGTTCTGCTGTAAAATTATTTATAATAGTCTTTCTTGTTTTTTTTTCTTCCTATTAGTCCTTCCCTATCTTCTGTTGAATTCTGAAATAAATGTGTCCTCCAATTTGTTGGGGGAATATAAACTCAGATTTCATCTCTCATGGTTCTGGGAAGGAAGTGGGTTTTAATTTAAAGCAAAGCTCATGTATCTAGCAATATATCTACTTTGTTTTTTTTTTTCACCTTTCTTAAAGGGAAAATAGGAAATTAAGTGTATCCTGGTAGAACAATTTGGTTGATACAGTAACATTAAGAGGAAGTTTGGGGCTCACTTCATTTTACTCACTGACCACTGCTGATGCAAAAGAGGGTAAGTGCTGTCACTTCCTTAGGCTGCCATTTGGTTCACACAAGCTGGAAATCTGGCTGCTTCTTAGATGCCTTGGGAAGAAAACCCAAGGGCGCACGATGCACTTCATCACTGATACTGAGAATGTTTCAAGTCCAGCCTGTAACTGCCAGCTTGTTTTGTTGTTTTAAATCAAATACTCAGCCTTGGGAAAAACACTTAGCCTTGAAATATCTGCCTGAAGAATTGTCAGTTTTGTTTTAACAGCCAGATCACCTTTTTGGTGTGTATTCGGGAAGACTGAGTCTGTGTCTAAAGTCAATATCTGCTTTCAGAGAAAAAAAAAAAAAAAAGAGAGACAGACAGAGAGAGAGACTCCACTGAAGGGATTTAAAGAACACAGCTCAAGTGGGTCAAAATGTTGTTTTAGAAACAGTTGCCCTAGTAACAAAATTCAAAAAAACTCTTACTCAAACCACTGCATTCAATCCCAGAAAGGACGCATGTCCTGCTGATCTCTCATATGTAAAGTATAGATAGATAAACTCATCTCAGTTCATGTCCTTTGCAGGGACATGAATGAAGCTGGAAACCATCATTCTTAGCAAACTAACACAGAAACAGAAAATCAAACACCGCATGTTCTCACTCATAAGTGGGAGTTGAACAATGAGAACACATGGACACAGGGAGGGGAACATCACACACCGGGCCTGTCGGGGGTGGGGGCCTAGGGGAGAGATAGCATTAGGAGAAATATCTAATGTAGATGACGGGTTGATGGGTGCAGCAAACCACCATGGCATGTGTATACCTATGTAACAAACCTGCATGTTCTGCTCACGTATCCCAGAATTTAAAGTATAATAATAATAAAAAAAGAAACTCATCTCAGCTTCTGATTTGCACAAAAGAAAAGCTTCCTGTGGTTTGTCTGCATGTTCTACTTCAACAACCAAGCTGACAGCAGAAAGTGGCAACACAGGGCAGTAGCATTTTTAAAGAAAAGTTTGAAATTTGAAAGAAAAATAGGATAAGTGAAGGGTAAAAGCAGAGCCAAAGGAACTGAGGGAAAAGTTGCAGTATCAACTCTACTGGACTGGAGCCCTCGGTACCCTTCAAATTGCCCTTCTTGAAACAAATGCTTACACCTATGAATAAATATTTGTTTACTTGCTTTAATCTCCAATTTTGCAGCCAATAGAACCTGCCTGAGCTCTCCCCAACTCTTCCCACTTTGAAATCTTCCTCTGTGTTCTCTCCTACATCCCACCTTTCATGCCCCACTACTACTCTCCCATCCCCTACTAGTCAGATGGTCTTAGGACCACTGTAGGTCCCCAGGGCCACAGAGGCCCCTAGTTAGGTGGAGAGGGGTTATTAGCAGATGGGGAGACCTGCAGGGATGACCGAGCAGGTGGAGAGGAGTGACCAGCTTATTATTCATTCATTCATTTATTCAACAAATATTTATTTAGAGCCTATTTTCTGCCAGGAACTATTATAGATTCTGAAGATCCAGAAATAAAAAGATAATCAAAAATCCTTCTCTCCTGGAGCTTACATCTAGTGAGATAAAGAGTGTATAGTATGTTAAATGGTCATGAGTACAACAGAAAAAATTAAAGCTGGGAAGTAAGAAAAAGATTGTTATGGACTGGTTGCAATTTAAGATAGGTTAGTCAAGGGAGCTATCTTTAAAGGGTGACATTTGAGTAAAGATCTTAAAAGAGACATGAGCCAAGTAATTATATAGCAAAGGAGTATTCCAGAAGGATGCATCAAAGCGAAAAGGTCCTGAGGTCTGACCTGTTTAAGTAGCAGCCCAAAAGACAGAATTACTAAAGGGGAGAGTTGAAGGAGATAAGGTAAAAGAGGTAGGAAGGACTGATCGTGTAGGCCCTTGGCTGATTTTCTTAGTACAATGGGGAACTATTAGAGGATTCTGAGCAAATAACTATTATGACTTGACTTATATTTTTAATAGATCTGGAATGGACACTCATTTTCATTTATGACTTGCCTATTCCCATTAAGTTCCTAATAAAGGTAAAGGGGAAAACAATTGAGGACTAGACTAGTAGGAAGGAGTTATTAGGTGGAGAGACACTCATATTGTTGTGAGATAACAAAGGCAACAGGAGTCAGTGCTATAGAAGTCCTATTGCTCAAGAAAGAAACTTCAAAGAGAAATGTATTGCTCTTCCATGACCAGGTATGGAACTTCAGAATGAATGTCTGAGTATACAACATTGTAAGCAGAAATCTGAGTCTCAAGAGAAGAAAAATCTGTTTGAGCACCTGGTTGCAGAGCTCTGATCCATCTTAGGAGAGCTTCATCATGTAAGAGCCTGGATGACATCGCTGGTGTTAAACCCTGTGGATGATCTTGATCATTCTTACCTGGTCCTTCTGCAGTATTGAAGACGGTTTTTCCATTCTTAAAATCCTCTTTCCTTGTCCTTCTGTGATTTTAGGAACACCTCCCTTCTCTGGTATTTCTCCTTTCTCCAACACCATTCCTTCTCTGGACCCGTTATGGCCACTCTTCTTCCTATGCTTTGTTCAGTTTTCCAGTGTACATTTTAGCCCTATTTCCCCTCACTCTGGCTAAACTTACTCTTTCCCGTGATTTCAATTATCATAGATATTTGGACATTTACTCCACTTGAATATCCCATAGTCTTTCAAAGCCAGCATATTCCAAATTTAGTCATCATATTTATTCCTTCCACTATTCCCTTCTCTTTTTATTCATTGACTCTTACTTATCCTTCAAAATTCATATTACATTATCCAGAAACTCTTTGCTGGGGGCTCATCTCCAGCTGTTTACAGCCTGGCCTTAGACCCTATATTCCAGCTCTAACAGCTTTCACTTTGCACTTACCTCCACCATAGTATTTGTTACACTGAGAGGCAAGTATCTGAGTAGGTGAAAAAATATTATATTTTAAAAACTATTTGATGGGGCTGTAGAATTTATCTGGAGTACAGAGACAGCTGATTTTTCATTAAAAAAGACTTTTGTTATAAAACATAGTCAATAAAGAGATGTATTACTCTGCTTAATAAAGTAGGAGAGTACCTTTCTGAATCAGAGATTTGGGTTTAAAAAAAAAAAACTAAGGAATAGTCTGCTTTTCCTCAGCAACTGAGGAAGAATACAGGAAAAGCCAGGAGTTTGGAGTCCTGAGGAACTGAGAATAAAAGGAGAAGGAATTCAATTCTGAGTAATGAATCATAGCAATAGTGACAGGCCAGGACCAAGAAGAGAGCTGACCAAGAGGGGATTCCCTATGAAGATGGCTTGCAGGCTTTGGACACAGTGTTGTTTTCTCCTCTCTGCTGGAATTCCTCTCTATTGTCTCTAAACCCTTAGTAAAATTATTTCATATATGATAGTCTTGTGTTAGCTGTCCCTGGGAAGGAATGAGAAGAGGCTCTGTCCATGAATCCCATGTAGGGCAAAGTGGTGGGCAGTGCACACCCTGGGCCAGGGCTCTGATAAAAGAGGTGATTGAGGAGAGGTCTTGAAACAGCTTTTGGAGGAAGATAATGTGGCTCCCCCAGTATGTTAGTCAATTTTGCATTACTATAAAGGAATATCTGAGGCTGGGTAATTTATAAAGAAAAGAAGTTTAGTTTGACTTATGTTTCTACAGGCTGTACAGGGAACATGGTGCTGACATCTGCTTCTGGTGAGAGCCTCACAAAGCTTCCCAATCATGGTAGAAGGCAAAGGGAGAGCTGGTGTATCACATAGAAAGAGGGAGCAAGTGGGTGGGGAGGAGGCATCACATTCTTTTAAACAACTAGATCTCATGTGAACTTAGAATGAGAACACACTCACTACCACGAGGACAGCACCAAAACATTCATGATGGATCTTCCCCCATGATGCAAACACTTCCCACTAGACCCATCTACAACATTGGAACTCATATTTCAACATGAGATTTGGAGGATACAAAATATCCAAATCATATCGTGTCACTTCCAGCCCCCTAAATCTCATGTTCTCACATTGCAAAATACAATTATCCTTTCCCAATAGTCCCCCAGATTCTTAACTCTTTCAAACATCAACTCAATCAAAAGTCAAAGTCCAAAATCTGATCTGAGACTTAAGGCAGGTTCCTTCCATCTATGAGTCTGTAAGATTAAAAACAAGATATTTACCTCCAAAATACAACAGTGGTATAAAGATTGGATAAATGTTCCCATTCCAAAAGGTAGAAATAGGCCAAAAGAAAGGGGCAACAGGCCTCACACAAGTCTAAAATCCAGAAGGGCACTCATTAAATCTTAAAGCTCCAAAATACTCTGTTTTGACTCTGTGTCCCACATTTAGGACACAATGATACAAGGAGTGGGATCCCAAGGTCTTGGGCAGCTCTGCCCCTTTGCTTTGCAAGGTGTAGCCCCCAGCTGGCTGCTTTCAAAGGTTGTAATTGAGTGTCTGTGGCTTTTTCAGGCTTTCTGATACACCCTTTAAAACCTAAGGGGAAGCTGCCCAGCCTACTTCATGCTTGCGTTCGGTGCATTTGCAGACAACACCATGTGGAATTGACCAAGGTAGCTTACACCCTCCAGAGCAGCAGCTCCAACTGTACCTGCGGCCCTTTGACCAAGGCTGGAACCAGAGCAGGTGGGTTGCAGGGAGCAGTGTCTCAAGGCTGCACAGAGCAGCAGGCTCTGGGGTTGGACCCCAAAACCATTCTTTCATCCTAGGCCTCTAGGCCTGTGATGGGAGGGGCTGTCTCAAGGATTTCTTAAATGCCTTTGCAACCTTTTTTTCCATTGTCTTGGATATTAAAACCTGGCTCCCTTTTAGTCATGAAAACCTCTCTAGCAAGTGGTTGCTCCTTAAGCCACTTGGATTCTTCCCCTAAAAATGCTCTTTCCTCCTCTACCACATGTCCAGGTTATGACATTTCCGGGACATTTTACTCTCTGTTTCCCTTTTAATTATAAATTCCAACTTTAAGTCATTCCTTTGTTCCTATATATGATCATAGGCTGTTAGAAGCAGCCAGGCTATATCTTAAAAGATTTTCTACTTAGAAATTTCTTCCACCAGACACCCTATGTCATCACTCCTAAGTTCAGCCTTCCAGAAATTCCCAGGCAATTGACACAATGCAGCCACAATGCAGCGAAGATCTTTGCTAAGGCTTGACAAGGGACCTTTTGTCCAGTTCTCAATAACTTCATTTCTATCTGAGACCTTGTCAGCCTGGACTTCCCTCTCCATATTTCTTTCTTTTTTTTTTTTGATTTGGGGTCTTGCTCTGTCCCCTAGGCTAGAGTGCAATGGGGCAATCTCAGCTCACTGCAACCTCCACCTCCCTGGTTCAAGTGATTCTCCTGCCTCAGCTTCCTGAGTAGCTAGGATTACAGGCACCCACCACCAGGCCCAGCTAATTGTTGTATTTTTAGTAGAGATGAGGTTTCTCCATGTTGGTGAGGCTGGTCTCAAACTCCTGATCTTAAGTGATCCACCCACCTTGGCCTCCCATATTTCTATCAGCATTTTGGTCTCAAACATTTAATTAGTCTCTAAGAAATTCCAAACTTTCCTTCATCTTGCTATCAACTTCTGAGCACTCCAAACTCTTCCAACCTCGCCCTTTACCCAGTTCCAAAGCTGCTTCCACATTTTCAGGTATTTTTATAGCAATGTCCCATTTCTTAGTAATAATTTTCTGTGTTAGTCCATTTTATATCACTATAAAGGAATACCTGATGTCAGATAATTTATTTAAAAAAGAGATTTATTCTGGCACACAGTTTTGTAGGTTATACAAGAAGCATGATGCCAGCATTTCCTTCTGGTGAAGCCCTCAGGGAGCTTCCAATCATGGTGGAAGGCAAAGGGGGGCTGGCAAATCACATGGCAAGAGGGAGCAGGAGGGGTGGGGGATGTGCCACACTCTTTTAAACAACCACATTGTGCCCAGACTCAGAATGAGAACTCACTCATCACTGTGAGGGCAGCACTAAGGCATTCATATGGGATCTGCCCCCATGACCCAAACACCTCCCACTAGTCCTACCTCCAACATTGGAGGTCACATTTCAAAAAGAGATTTGGAGGAGACAAAACATTCAAACTATATCACCCAGCAATCCTTAGAAATAGTAAGGAAGGCATTTAACTATGTATAGTAGTATAAGGTAGAGCCTCATTATTTAGTTTAAGCATTAAAGGACATCATGACTCCAGAAGGATAGAAGATTTGTGGAGTAACCTCTAGTTCACTCTATCTTCCACTAAAATTTTGACTTCTTAGACAGGGATTACGTATATCCCTGTCTCTATCTTTCTACCCCCTGACATGGTGCTTATCACAGAATAAGTGATTGGAACTTGTTTGTTGTTTGAATAAATGCTTGATTCTTTCATTCTGTTTCACCTTTGAAATCCAGATTATACAGGAAATTAGTAGAGTGACCGTGGCCTACTTGCTATGATCACCTGGGAGATTGCCTAAGAATAGACACTAAGACAGTGCTTCTCAGTCTTTAATGGGCATGTGAATTACCACCAGGGGATCTTTCAATAATGAAAATTCTGATTCAGTTGGTCATGCTGTGACCTGAGGTTCTGCATTTTTTACAACATCGTAAATGATGTCAATTTTGCTGGACCACAGAATATGCTGGGGTTAGAAAACTCTAGGTCACCCAAGAATAACATAATGGTTCATATCCCAGAGTGATACTGGGCAGACAGTCAATTGGACAAGGAGAGTGAGATTATAGAAAACTGATAGGGAATTGGTGAGTCACAGAATAAAATGCTTGATCTTTGTGAATATAATTAGATGTCAGGACACTGTGCTTTGACTGTTACAGAATACATATTTGTTGATTTCTCTGCCCTTTTAAATGGGGTGTCCATTTGAATTATAGCCAGCTGTCAGCAAGCTTGCAAATTTGGTAGTTGATGCTAACTTCCTGACCTTTCTATCCAGGAGAGAAATTTCCCTGAATTTTGTGAAAAGTTGAGACTCTGAGACATGGTGCTCTATGCAAACACTGAAGAATCAACTTATTAAATTTATTTTAAGACTGAGACTAGATAATATCTTAATCTGTCTGTATATAAAAGAGAATAAAGAGGTAAGAAAGATAACACTGGCTACATATTTGAAAATAAATTAAATGTAGGTAAACCTGTATAAAAGTTTATAGGTACTACCAAATAATTTACCAATATAAAAAGCTGAACCTTGACCCAGCACCTCTATCAGCCATTTTGTATTGCAACTCAGTATACTCCAACACACTTTGTCTTTTCTCCATCTACATCCTGCAAGTAGATTCCTCCTAAACTTTCAGGAAATCCAAGCAATGGCATCTTCACTCATATACCACAGTGTAAAGAAACATGTTTAATTTCAGGGGACACCCTAAAAGATGTTCTATACACATAGGTTCTTCTGTCCTAAATCCAAATATCTTTTTTTATTCCATGATAGCCAAAATATTGAATATTGATCCTTCAAATCACATTTATGTTGTTACTCATTTTTAATGTATTTTTTCCAAAGCTGTGGCTCCTTCCTAAAATTTCGCAGTTTAATTCTATGAATTCTAAAATAGAATTTCTTTGTTGTCTCTGTGTCATAAATATCAGGCAAGTGGCACATGACCTGGCTGTTAGTACTTCCAGATTTACTGAATTATGTGGTCGAACCAAAGTCCAGGAATCTGATCTCTAACCCTTCACCCCAAAGTATATTATATATCATTGTTAGATGTGATGCAGACATATGAACATCAAAATATAGTGTATAGTAAATCATTTTATTGCATCTTCTCTGAGCCTACCTTCTGCAAAGATGTCAATAAATAAGAACAAGATGACCCTGCCAAGCAGATTCATTATTTAATGAACTATTTTGGAGCTTAAGCTTAAATGCCAAGTGTGAAAGGACTGAAAATTGTCATTTATTTTAAGCCAGATTTTTTATTGTAAGACAAGCAAACAGTACTGGGAAGTTTGTCTTTAAAAAGTACTCAGACTTTTCTATGAAGAGTAGATTATTGAAATTATTGGAGAGGCCCAGCTTGTTATGCCTCCTACTGGTTTCTCTGCTCCAGAGTAAGCATCCTTCCTCCAGAATAAGCTTTCTTTGTCATTTCTTGTATGACACAGTTCCCAGCTTCTTCATATCTGGGTGAATGCTATTCTGCAAATTCCTCTACTCAAAACATGGTGCCATACGCCCTGTTTTTATAATTTTATCAAAGGTAACATTGTGTTTTGGCAATTTAATTGCCTTCAAGAACGAATTCAACACTATTTAGAAAATTGTAACGTAAGAGAACACTTCTGCAATGCATTATTCTCAATGTGTCTCACAATAATTGTAAAAATGCCAACAGAAGAAAACTCATAGATGACCCAGGCGTTGTAATTAACAGGCAAGGACTGTAAAATAAATATTTTTAAATGTTAAAAATTTAGTGGAGGCCAGGCATGGTGGCTCACGCCTGTAATCCCAACACTTTGGGAGGCCAAGGTGGGCAGATCACTTGAGGTCAGGAGTTCAAGACCCGCCTGGCCAACGTGGTGAAAACCCATCTCTACTAAAAATACAAAAAAAGAATTAGCCAGGCACTGTGATGTGTGCCTGTAATACCAGCTACTCAGGAGGCTGAGTCAGGAGAATTGCTTGAACCCGGGAGGCAGAGGTTGCAGTGAGCCAAGATCGCACCACTGCACTCCAGCCTGGGCAACAGAGCAAGACTCCATCTCAAAAAAAAAAAAATTAGTGGAAAGGATAGACAAAAATGACTAGATGGGGGAATTAAGCCAAAGCAATGGAAATTCTAAAAACAAACCAAATGGAAATCCAAAAAGTAAAAAATAAAATATCTTAAATTTATTGGAATCACCTAAAAGCAGACCAGCACAGAATAAGAAAAGATATTTAAACTTGAAGACAGATAAATAAAAATTATCTGTCTAAAACACAGACAGAAAAAATAATTTTAAAAAACTCAGCAGACCTTTGAAACAATTTCAAATTGTTGAACATATATGTGCAATTGGAGTACCAAAAGGAGATAATAGAAAAAATGGGAACAACTAAATATTTGAAGAGAAAATGGCTAATTTTTTCCCAAAATCGATGAAATACATCAGTCCAAAAATTCAGGAGACTCAGAAAACTCCAAGCAGAATAAACACAGAGAAAACTGTATGTATGCACATCACAGACATACTGCTAACAAAGCAAAAATAAATAGAAAATTGTTAAGTCAGGGTGAGGAAAAAAATGTTACATTCTAGGGGAAAAGAATGCAAGTTATGGTTAACTTTTCATCAAATAAATGAAAGCCATATGACAAATGGTTAGAGAGTCATCATATTAATTTAGGAGAGACACAATTTGCTCCATAACACTCAGGATGAAATTAAATAAAAATTGTGGAAGACCTCTACAAAATAGAGTGTAGAAAAATTTTTTAAAACCAAAGTAAATGGAAAGCTATACCATATTCAAAGATGCAATGGTTCAATCTTTTTAAGATTTCAATTCTCCATCAGCAAACATTGCTCACTAAAGTCATCACAATCCCAGTGAAAATTTCAGTAAAATTTGAAACTTTTATTTGTAAATTTATATGGATATGAATAGATTAAAAATAGTCAAAACAATCTTGATGAACAAGGTTGGTGGGCTTATACTACCTGATTTAATATTAACTTACATTAATTAATGCAGAGTGGCAGTACTATAAGCATAGATAAATAGATTAACAGAACAATAAGAGTCCAGAATTAAACCAACATATATATGGTCACTTGACTTTCTACATGAGTGTGATGCAGTTCACTGAGGAAAGGAAAATCTTTTCAATAAATTGTGCAGAAGCAAATAGATATTCATTAGGGAAAACAACAAACAATGACCTTTACCTCACACATACTCAAAAATTTGAAAGGAACAGTAGGCCTGAATAAGAAAGCTATGGCTATCAAACACTTTTAGAACAGTAGGAAATATCTTTATCACCTTGCAGTAGGCAAAGATTTCTTAGATAGTACACTACAGGCACTCACTATAAAAGAAAAACCACAATAAATTAAACTTTATCAAATTTATAAAACTTCTGATCACTAAAAGAGATATCTAAGAAAGTTAAAAGATGGAATATGGAAAAAAATTACTGAATGGAAATAAATACCATTTAGAATTTGAACTAAACTAGCCAGAAGTAGCTAGCTCTAAAGAAGAGAACTCAAGGAGGGAAAAAGCTGTTGTGGGAGACAGTTGTTTTTTTAAGTCCTTAAATTATTTCTGTATTGGTATGTATGCACACATATATATGTATTATATATAATATATATGTATTATATATAATATATGTATGTATTGTTTGACAAGTTAAATACCAATAATATAAAACATAAAATCTATTCATATATGATTTAATAAAGTAGAAAATATACATAATCTCAATAGGTACCAATAGCTTCGGCTTCAAAAATTGTCTCAATAAATTAGAAAAGAAAACACATTAATTTGTTAAAGAGCGTCTACATTACTTCAATCATTGACATTGTGTTTACTGGTAAAATGTTAAAAGCAGCAATATTAAAGCAAAATACCATGCCACAATCATCATTACTGTTTAACATTATTCTATAAATTCTAACCAATGTACAATGGAAAGAAAAATATAAAAGAGTCATACGTAATTATCATTATTTTAGTTGATATGATTGCATATAAACTTAAAAATCTTAAATAACATTCAACCTTCAAAATTTTAAGTATTCTCCGAAGTGGGATTACAGATGATTTTTACTTTTGCTTATCCATATTCTAAATAATTATTAATATCATGAAAATATTTTGTTTATAATGTAAAATATTTTAAAATAATAAATATTAAATACTTACCCAAAGCACAGAATTAAGAACATCTAAATGTGTATATACATTTAAATGTTATGTTTTATTCAAGCATAAGTTCTAAAAATTAAAATGTTAAGAATTAAATAAGCATTTGCGGAAAGTATGTGTTTTAGTAGTTTTCTGAAGTAAAACAACTACTATATACATAAATATTGAATTCTATCCACAGGTTGATGTTGGGAACCAGCCTCAACACCACCCTTAGGTTACCCAAAGTCTGGTGGTGACAAAGGATTGAGAAGAGTCAAGTTAAGAGGAAAAGTGGGGAGCCAGGGGGCCAGTTGCACTTTTGGAGACTGCAAAAGGCCCCGAGCTCTGGTCTCCACACTATTGAGTACTATCACTTACATCTAAGAAGCAGATGTTCAGGGTGCAACAGTGAAAAGGCGGCAGTATGTCATAGGCATAATCTGTAGCAATAGCGGTTTAAATGAATCTCCTTTGTGCTCAAACAGCATATCTTTAATTTATCGGAGAGTAGCTAGTGGGAGCTGGCTTAAATAGGAGCCTGCACGTCTGTCCACATTCCAGTGTTTCAAAGGAGTGTCTTTCTCCTTGAACACGGTGTTTACAGATAAGAGAGCGGGTCTCCCTCTGAGAATGGGAACGTGATGGAAATTAGGAGGCTTTCCTCCTCAGAGCCTCTTGTGGCATTCCACAACTTATTGTCCCATATTTTTATGGCCAGTTTATACAGGCATTCCACAAGCCCTTTTCCCACAAGCCCTTTCCCCAACAGGTTGAAAATTTCTTATAATTTTAGAAAATCTCCCCTGTCATTGCAAATCACTAAAATGTTAATTCTTCATGGGGGAAAAAATGAGTAATTTAGTCTGTTTGAGCTGTTGTAACAAAATACCACAGATTGCGTAGCCTAGAAACAACTGCCCAGAAATTTATTGTTCACAGTTCTGGAAGCTGGGAAGTTCAAGATCATGGTGCCAGCAGATTCAGTGTCTGATGACGACCTGTTTCTTGGTTCAAAGATA
This sequence comes from Pongo pygmaeus, assembly GCF_028885625.2. NCBI lineage: Eukaryota > Metazoa > Chordata > Mammalia > Primates > Hominidae > Pongo > Pongo pygmaeus. Next base: position 156,834,831 of record NC_072376.2, on the reverse strand, counting down.
GTGTCTTCTTTCTGTGTCCTTACATTATGGAAGAGGCTAGGGAGCTCTCTGTCCTCTTTTATAAAGGCACTCATCCCACCATTGAGGGCTTCCCCCTCATGACCTAATCACCTCCCAACAGCCCCACTTTTTAATGACATCACATTGGCAATTAGCATTGATAAAAATTTGGGGACCCTTAAATATTTAGAATGTAGCAATGAGGTTAACAGATCAACGAGACAAAAAGCTAACAAGGATACCCAGGAATTGAACTCAGCTCTGCACCAAGTGGACCTAATAGACATCTACAGAACTCTCCACCCCAAATCAACAGAATATACATTCTTTTCAGCACCACACCACACCTATTCCAAAATTGACCGCATAGTTGGAAGTAAAGCACTCCTCGGCAAATGTAAAAGAACAGAAATTATAACAAACTATCTCTCAGATCACAGTGCAATCAAACTAGAACTTGGGATTAAGAAACTCACTCAAAACCGCTCAACTGCATGGAAATTGAACAACCTGCTCCTGAATGACTACTGGGTAAATAATGAAATGAAGGCAGAAATAAAGATGTTCTTTGAAACCAATGAGAACAAAGACACAACATACCAGAATCTCTGGGACACATTCAAAGCAGTGTGTAGAGGGAAATTTATAGCACTAAATGCCCCCAAGAGAAAGCAGGAAAGATCTAAAATTGACACCCTAACATCACAATTAAAAAACTAGAAAAGCAAGAGCAAACACATTCAAAAGCTAGCAGAAGGCAAGAAATAACTAAGATAAGAGCAGAACTGAAGGAAATAGAGACAAAAGAACCCTTCAAAAAAATTAATGAATCCAGGAGCTGGTTTTTTGAAAAGATCAACAAAATTGATAGACCACTAGCAAGACTAACAAAGAAGAAAAGAGAGAAGAATCAAATAGATGCAATAAAAAATGACAAAGGGGATATCACCACCAATCCCACAGAAATACAAACTAACATCAGAGAATACTATAAACACCTCTATGCAAATAAACTAGAAAATCTAGAAGCAATGGATAAATTCCTCGACACACACATCCTCCCAAGACTAAACCAGGAAGAAGTTGAATCTCTGAACAGACCAATAACAGGCTCTGAAATTGTGGCAATAATCAATAGCTTACCAACCAAAAAGAGCCCAGGACCAGATGGATTCACAGCCGAATTCTACCAGGGGTACAAATAGGAGCTGGTATCATTCCTTCTGAAACTATTCCAATCAATAGAAAAAGAGGGAATCCTCCCTAACTCATTTTATGAGGCCAGCATCATCCTGACACCAAAGCCTGGCAGAAGCACAACCAAAAAAGAGAATTTTAGACCAATATCCTTGATGAACATCGACGCAAAAATCCTCAATAAAATACTGGCAAACCGAATCCAGCAGCACATCAAAAAGCTTATCCACCATGATCAAGTGGGCTTCATCCCTGCGATGCAAGGCTGGTTCAATATACGCAAATCAATAAATGTAATCCAGCATATAAACAGAACCAAAGACAAAAACCACGTGATTATCTCAATAGATGCAAGAAAAGGCCTTTGACAAAATTCAACAACCCTTCATGCTAAAAACTCTCAATAAATTAGGTATTGATGGGCCGTATCTCAAAATAATAAGAGCTATCGATGACAAACCCACAGCCAATATCATACTGAATGGGCAAAAACTGGAAGCATTCCCTTTGAAAACTGGCACAAGACAGGGATGCCGTCTCTCACCACTCCTATTCAACATAGTGTTGGAAGTTCTGGCCAGGGCAATCAGGCAGGAGAAGGAAATCAAGGGTATTCAATTAGGAAAAGAGGAAGTCAAATTGTCCCTGTTTGCAGATGACATGATTGTATATCTAGAAAACCCCATCATCTCAGCCCAAAATCTCCTTAAGCTAATAGGCAACTTCAGCAAAGTCTCAGGATACAAAATCAATGTACAAAAATCACAAGCATTCTTATACACCAATAACAGACAAACAGAGAGCCAAATCATGAGTGAACTCCCATTCACAATTGCTTCAAAGAGAATAAAATACCTAGGAATCCAACTTACAAGGGATGTGAAGGACCTCTTCAAAGAGAACGACAAACCACTGCTCAATGAAATAAAAGAGGATACAAACAAATGGAAGAACATTCCATACTCATGGGTAGGAAGAATCAATATTGTGAAAATGGCCATACCGCCCAAGGTAATTTATAGATTCAATGCCATCCCCATCAAGCTACCATTGACTTTCTTCATAGAATTGGAAAAAACTACTTTAAAGTTCATATGGAACCAAAAAGGAGCCCCCATCGCCAAGTCAATCCTAAGCCAAAAGAACAAAGCTGGAGGTATCACGCTACCTGACTTCAAACTATACTACAAGGCTACAGTAACCAAAACAGATGGTTGTACCACACATCTGCAACCGTCTGATCTTTGACAAACCTGACAAAACCAGAAATTGGGAAAGGATTCCCTATTTAATAAATGGTGCTGGGAAAACTGGCTAGCCATATACAGAAAGCTGACACTGGATCCCTTCCTTACACCTTACACAAAAATTAATTCAAGATGGATTAAAGACTTACATATTAGACCTAAAACCATAAAAACCCTAGAAGAAAACCTAGGCAATACCATTCAGGACATAGGCATGGGCAAGAACTTCATGTCAAAAACTCCAAAAGCAATGGCAACAAAAGCCAAAATTGACAAATGGGATCTAACTGAACTAAAGAGCTTCTGCACAGCAAAAGAAACTACCATCAGAGTGAACAGGCAACCTACAGAATGGGAGAAAATTTTTGCAACCTACTCATCTGACAAAGGGCTAACATCCAGAATCTACAATGAATGCAAACAAATGGGATCTAATTAAACTAAAGAGCTTCTGCACAGCAAAAGAAACTACCATCAGAGTAAATAGGCAACCTACAAAATGGGAGAAAATTTTCACAACCTACTCATCTGACAAAGGGCTAATATCCAGAATCTACAATGAACTCAAACAAATTTACAAGAAAAACACAAACAACCCCATCAAAAGGTGGGCAAAGGACATGAACAGACAGTTCTCATAAGAAGACATTTATGCAGCCAAAAAACACATGAAAAAATGCTCACCATCACCAGCCATCAGAGAAATGCAAATCAAAACCACAATGAGATAGCATCTCACACCAGTTAGAATGGCAATCATTAAAAAGTCAGGAAACAACAGGTGCTGGAGAGGATGTGGAGAAATAGGAACACTTTTACACTGTTGGTGGAACTGTAAACTAGTTCAACCATGGTGGAAGTCAGTGTGGCGATTCCTCAGGGATCTAGAACTAGAAATACCATTTGACCCAGCCATCCCATTACTGGGTATATACCCAAAGGACTATAAATCATGCTGCTATAAAGTCACATGCACAAGTATGTGTATTGTGGCACTATTCACAATAGCAAAGACTTGGAATCAACCCAAGTGTCCAACAAGGATAGACTGGATTAAGAAAATGTGGCACATATACACCATGAAATACTATGCAGCCATAAAAAATGATGAGTTCGTGTCCTTTGTAGGGACATGGATGAAATTGGAAATCATCATTCTCAGTAAACTATCGCAAGAACAAAAAATGAAACACTGCATGTTCTCACTCATAGGTGGGAATTGAACAATGAGAACACATGGACACAGGAAGGGGAACATCACACTCTGGGGACTGTTGTGGGGTGGGCGGAGGGGGGAGGGATAGCTTTAGGAGATATACCTAATGCTAAATGACAAGTTAATGGGTGCAGCACACCAGCATGCCACATGTATACATATGTAACTAACCTGCACATTGTGCACATGTACCCTAAAACTTAAAGTATAATAATAATAAAATAAAAAATTTCAAGAACTACAAAAAAAAAAGAAAAAAACAAACAACCCCATCAAAAAGTGGGCAAAGGATATGAACAGACACTTCTCAAAACAAGACATTTATGCAGCCAAAAAACACATGAAAAAATGCTCGTCATCACTGGCCATCAGAGAAATGCAAATCAAAACCAAAATGAGATACCATCTCACACCAGTTAGAATGGTGATCATTAAAAAGTCAGGAAACAACAGGTGCTGGAGAGGATGTGGAGAAATAGGAACACTTTTACACTGTTGGTGGGACTGTAAACTAGTTCAACCATTGTGGAAGTCAGTGTGGTGATTCCTCAGGGATCTAGAACTAGAAATACCATTTGACCCAGCCATCCCATTACTGGGTATATACCCAAAGGATTATAAATCATGCTGCTATAAAGACACATGCACACATATGTTTATTGCGGCACTATTCACAATAGCAAAGACTTGGAACCAACCTAAATGTCCAACAAGGATAGACTGGATTAAGAAAATGTGGCACATATACACCATGGAATACTATGCAGCCATAAAAAATGATGAGTTCATGTCCTTTGTAGGGACATGGATGAAACTGGAAACCATCATTCTCAGCAAACTATCGCAAGGACAAAAAACGAAACACCGCATGTTCTCACTCATAGGTGGGAATTGAACAATGAGAACACATGGACACAGGAAGGGGAACATCACACTCTGGGGACTGTTGTGGGGTGGGGGGAGGGGGGAGGGATAGCATTAGAAGGTATACCTAATGCTAAATGATGAGATAATGGGTACAGCACACCAGCATGGCACATGTATACATATGTAACAAACCTGCACATTGAGCACATGTACCCTAAAACTTAAAGTATAACAATAATAAAATTTAAAGAAAAGAAGTAAAAGAAAAAAAAAAGTGTGGCTCCAACTCCACCTGTGCCAGAAAAAAAGAGTGCCCATACTTTCACTCTCACCAGGCTATAACTAGGTGCCCCCAATGCAGTAGGTGTCAGAGAAGACAGAGAAAATGTTTAAATGCTAAGGGAACAAATGGCAGATGAGATCCATGGAAAAGCTAGCTATTGGGTTAGGAGATAAGAAGAATAAATCAATTAGTGACACAATGGTACTTCCATAACTTAAAAGAAAAATATCGGAATAACACAGTAAAACAGATGATTACAGGTAGGGGGTGTATCAAATTGGCACTGTCTCCTTCTCCCAATTCTGATCACAGCAATAAATACCCAATAATACTTCAGTTAAAAAAAAAACAAACAATCTTAAAGTTGGCAATTAGTCTTAAAGGATTATGCGGCAAAATGCACCAAATATATCCTAAGTTCAATAGAGTTTGTCTCTGCAATTTAATGTATCTTTTCTACATTCCTTTAGCATTCATTCTCATTTAAATATCCGAATTAATGTGAGCAAAAGAGACATTTGTTTATTTCTGACTCCTCCTATTTGTCTTTCAGCCCAGGAGAATAACATGGCAGTCTTTCATTGCCTTCAGACAAAACAGTTTGATAAATTAATGATGTGTTCTTGGTGACATCAAATTCAAAGCAGTTGGCAGTACTTGAGAATATAATTTAGACTGATTGGAGCAAGGCTAATAAATGATGCTTTTCTGGTGAGCAATAACATCTTTTATCCATGAAGCTAAGTCTGCCAGAGCATATCATGACCTATATATTTCAGCCTGTTGAAAGTAAATCAGCTTGTTGTTCAATTTTGAAAATATACGAAAAGTTCCACAATAGTGTATCTTCACATTGTAATAGTGATCAATTGTATTTTAAAACAATATTCAAGAAACAAATTAAATGAACTATGTTATAGTTCTCTAAAAATTCAAGATCAATCTTCAAGGCATGAAAGGAAATTCTCCAGATCAATTTTTGTTCGTATATTTCCTGAGAAAAACGTAAATAGAATTTTGTACATCTATTAACTCATTTTAAATCCTCCCCATAACTCAAATGATTAGCATTTAGATATTGAACTATATAGGAACTCCTAATTCTGGACTACCTTCTTATTCTTTGTCATGATCTTTCTGAAATAAGTACAGATTTACAAGAGCATTGAATATATTTTTATTGAAGTTCTTTTCTCTATATATTATCTATATTTTAATTTTTAAAAATCCTCTTGATAATGAGTGAAGCTAACCACCAAAAACCTCACTGTCACCTATTTACAGCATTTTGAATCAAACCCCATCTCAGCACTCTGGAGATCTAGGATCCTTTACTGTGGGTTCATGGATGGACCTAAGTGGGGTTATGAACACTGTGAACATTTGGAGCAGTAAGCATATTTTTCAACACAAAGATTCCATAATTTTCATCAAATTCTAAAAATATCAGTGACTCAAAAATGTGAAGATAAGAATATTTTGGTCAAAAAGTAGGCTTTATTTTTATTTATTCTAGGCTGACATTTTTTCTGACTCCCCAGAATTATAATTTTGACCATTTCTATAATTTACTATATGCTTTTATTTTAAATTCAAAGACAAATTCATAGTGTACTCAGTAGTTTCCTACAAGACTAATAGTGTTTTGGATACAACAGTATATTTACAACTTTTTCTTTACAACTGCAAAACTGTATCTTTATATTTATTCATATTGATATGAGGCTTTCCAATAAATCAAACCTTTTGGTTATTACCATGTACAATATACATGTATTAGAATCATAGCAGTTTATAATGGTAAGAAGCCTTAGTAGAGATCAGTTTCTACTGTCCATCCAAAGCATGAATTCTGTTCACATTACCCTTGGGAGATGATCAATTTTCAACCTTTGTATGAATGTTTCTTGTGAGAAGGAACTCTACAGTTTAAGCTGGTCAAGTACATTTTTAATAACTATAATTATAAGGAAGTTATCTCCTCTATAGTATTTATGTTAAGTAATTTGAATATTATCCTAAAAGCAAGAAGAAACCATTAAAAGGTTTCAATCATGAAAATAACATGCTTAGATATATATTTTAAAATACGCACTCTGAAGTGCAAGTAACTAGCTTATAAAACAAAAGACAGATAATCAGAAAAAAAATTTTATTGTCTGAACAAACTTGACCCTAGAGATAGAAATTTTAGAAGTTTTGTAAGAGGTAGAAACAATGTTGTTGTAGCTGGCAGGATTTAGAGGGGAAAAGAGGTGAAACAGATGACACTCAGGTCTCAGAGTGAATGGTGGGGCATTTCGATGAGATAATAACTAAGAAAGACAAGCAGGTTTGGAGGATCATATTGAACTTGTGGTGGCTATGGAGCATGTATGAAGTTCAGACTAGAAATCTAGACTTAAGGTATTTTTTCAGAGTCATAAGAATAAAAATATAATTGGAGTCATAAAAAGTGAATGAAATTGCAAAGCAATAAAAAAGAAAAGTATCCAATCAGGAAATGTACAAAGATATAGGCATTTCTCTAAAGGTGAAATACAAATGGCCAACAAGCATATGAAAAAAATGTTCAACATCATTAGCCATCGTGAAAATACAAATGAAAATGACAAACATATCATTTCATATACACGAGGATGGTCACAATCAAAAGGATGTAATAACAAGCACTGAAGACATTGGAACCCTTATGCACTGCAGGGGAGAATGTAAAATCTTGTGACCTCTTTGGAAATCAATTTGCAGTTTTTTTGAAAAGTTAAATGTAGAGTTACCATATGCACTTAGCAATTTCACTTCTAGATGTACACTCAAGAGAAATGCAAACTATGTCCACATAAAAGTTTATAGTTGTATTACTAATAACAGCCAAAAAGTGGAAATGAGGCTGTTTATGGAGACATGAGCACAACGGTGCCAAACTTCTACTGCTGCTGTTCCTCCGCATAGGATTCTCAAGCTCACGAGAAATGAAGATGATTGATTAGATGCAGCTGACATGTGCCTCTTCACTGAGAGGAACCAAAATATCAAGTAAACCTTCATACTTTGAACAGCCAGGAAAAAAACCCTGGCTGCCGCTTTTTCTCTTGGTGGGTTCTTTGGCACAGGAGAAACACCTCTGCCCCTCCCTGGGTTGTTCCAGTGGCCTGAGAGCTGCCCCTCAGCTCCCACCAAGGTTGTGCTTGCTCCCACCCTAGTTAGCCTGGAGAGCCTGGAGGTAGGTTCGCCCAACCCAGCCCCACTCAGCTTTTCCCCCTGCACCCCCATTGGTCAGAGTGTGGGATGGGACACTTGAGAGCTCCATGCTCCCCATCACCAGGCACACCCTGGTAGTTCCCCTGATCAACAAAGGCCAAGTAAAATTTCCACTGCCATCACCACAGCCGCCTCTCACCTGCAAGCACCACATATGGATGGGAGGTCAAACTACATGTCCAATCACAACTTCCGCTGACATCATTGTACAGTGCTCAGCCAACTCTTACCTGTAAGCACCACCTCCTGGCCTGTGTGGTGAACTGCACAACCCAATATAATTACTGCTGGTAGAAGTGCACAGCACCGGGGAATGAGGTAACTTCTGAGATCTCCATCTCCTCATCTCTGTAGGAGACAGTAAGCCTGACCATATGTACAGCACACCACTACTACAACCTAGCATTTTAGAAAACCACTACACTGATGTTATATATAAGCAAAGAATTCATACACTGCCTTGGTCCTCTAAAAACATATAGAAGCAAAACCAAAGGACCACACCCATATATGCAAAAATCACACTCTAGTGGAAGAAAAAAAATCTCACCCAAATAAAAGTAAATTCCCATGTAAGAAGTGACAGCTTCTACAAATGAGAAGAAACCACCACAAGAATTCCAGCACCACGAAGAAACAGAATGTTGTGACATTCCCCAAAGACCACAATAGCTCTCTAGCATAGATTCTAACCAAAATAAAAACTTTGAAATAACAGATAAAGAATTCAAGATGTGTATTATAAGGAAGCTCAATGAGAACACAGAGAAAGTTGGAAATCGACACACACACACAGAAAAACAATTCAAGAGATGACAGATGAGATAGATGTATTTTTTAAAAACTAACAAGAAAATCTGGAAATTTTCATATTAACCCACTTAGACAAAAAAAGAATTTAAAATACTTAACAAATTATTTGAGATATGTGGATTATGTGAAGCAACCAAACCTATGACTTACAGGTATCCCTGAGGGAGAAGAAAAAGTAAGAAGTTTGAAAAACATGTTTGAGGGAATAATTGAGGAAATTTTCTCCAATCTTGCTACAGATGTATACATGCAGATACAAGAAATTTAGGGAAGACCTTGAAGATGTTATATAAAACAATTATAACAAAGGCATATAGTCATCAGACAATCAAAGGCCAGTGTGAAAGAAAAAGTCTTAAAGGCAGCTAGAGAGAACTATCAAATCACTTATAAAGGCAATCCTATCAGACTAACAGTGGACTTCTCAGCAGAAACCCTGCAAGCCAGAAGACATTAGAAGCCTATTTTCTGCCTTCTTACAGAAGTAAAAATGCCAGCCAAGAATTTTACATACTGCCAAACTAAGCTTAATAAATGAAGGAGAAATAAAGCCTTTCCTAGACAAACAAATACTAAGGGAATTTGGCACCACTAGACCAGTCCTACAAGAAATGCTCAAAAGCATTCTAAACATGATAATAAAAGGATACTCATCATCATATAACACACTGGTTATTTCTAGTAAGTGTTTTTCAAACACTTACTAGAAATCTCATGGATCTTATAAAACAATTACATACACAATTGAGACTCAAAGGCAAATAGCTGACAAATCTCTGGCAGGACAAAACTTCACATATCAATATTAACCTTAAATGTAAATGGCCTAAATCCTCCATTTAAAAGATACAGACTGGCAAATTGGATTACAAAACAAGACACAACCACCTGCTGCCTACAAGAGACCAATTAAATAGCTAAAGACACCTGCAGACTCAAAGTAAAGGAGTAGAAAAAGATATATCACACAAATAGAAAACAAAAGTTAGCAGAAGTAGCCATTCTTACATCAGATGAAACAGACTTTAAACCAACAACACTTAAAAAAAAGACAAAGAAGGGCATTATATAATGATGATGAGGTCAATACTACAAGAAGTTTTAACTATTCTAAATAAAATAAATATGCACCCAACACGGGAGTACCCAGATTGATAAAACAAATACTATTACACCTAAGAAAAGAGATTGACAGCAATTCAGCACTAGTGGGGGACTTCAAAATCCCACTGACAACACTAGATAGATCATTGAGGCAGAGTCAACAAAGAAGCACTAGACTTAAACTGGACTCCAGACCAAATGAAACATAGATATTTAACAAACATTTTACCCCCAAAACCACACAATATACATTTTTCTCATCTGTGCATAGAACACTCTCTAAGATTCACCATATGCCTTGCCACAAAGCAAGTCTCAATAGATTTTTAAAAATCAAAATTATATTAAATATATTCTTGGACCACAGTGGAATAAAATTATTAATCAATACCAAGAGAAACTCTCAAAACTACACAAGTACATGAAACTAAACAACTTGCTCCTGACTTTTTAGTAAACAATGAAAGTAACATAGAAATCAAACAATTTTTAATGAAAATACAGACACAACATATCCAAACCTCTGGGATACAGCAAAGATAGTGCTAACAGGAAAGTTTATACTATTAAATGTCTACATCAAAAAGATATAAATATCTCAAATTAGCAGTCTAGTGTCACATTTCAAGGAACTAGAAAAGCAAGAACAAATCAAACCCAAAAGCCAGCAGAAGAAAAGAAATAATAAAAATCATAGCGGAACTAAATGAGATTGAGACCAAAAGAACAATACCAAGGATCAATGAAATGAAAAGTTGGTTCTTTGAAAGGATAAACAAAATGAATAGACCACTAGCAAGTTTAACCAAGAAAAAAAGATTCAAATAAGGACAATCAGAAATAAGTGTTATTACAACCAATACCACAGAAAAACAAAATACTATTAGAGATTACTATAAATATCTCTATGCACAAAAACTAGAAAACTAGAGGAAATGGATAAATTCCTGAAAACATGCAACCTCCCAAAATTGAACCAGGAAAAAATAGAAATGCTGAACAGATGAGTAACAAGTAATGAGATTTAATCAGTAATAAAAAATTTTCTGACAAATAAAAGCCCAGTATCAGATGGATTCACAGCCAAATTTTATGAGATGTGCAAAGAAGAGCTGGTACCAATCTTACTGAAACTACTCCAAAGAATAGCTAGTTAGTTAGTTACTTAGTATCATAGAATACTCAATTCATGGAATTCCTCCTCAATTCTATGAAATGAGTATCACCCTGATCCAAAATCAAGAAAGGACACAACAAAAAAGAAAACTATAGGCCAATATTTCTGATTAATATAGAAGCAAAAGTCCTCAAAAAAAAAGAAAATTAGCAAACTGAATCTAACAGCATATTAAAAAGATAATTCATCACTATCAAGTGGGTTTTATTTTTGGGATGCAAGGATGGGTCAACATTTGCCAATCAATAAATGTGATTCACCACACAAACAAAATCAAAAACAAAAATCATATGATCATCTCAATAGTTGCAGAAAAAGCAGTGGGTAAAATCCCACATCCCTTAAAGGTAAAAACCCTCAACAAACTACGCATCAAAGTAATATACTTCAGAATAATAAGAGCCATATGTGACAAACCCACAGCCAACACCATACCAAATGAGGAAAAGTTGAAAGCATTCTCCTTAAGCGCTGGAGCAAGACAAGGATGTCCACTCTCACCACTCATACTCAACATAGTACTGGAAGTCCTAGCCAGAGCCATCAGGCAGGAGAAAGAAACGACAGGCATTCAAACTGGAAAATAGGAAGTCAGATTATCTCTGTTCACTGATGAAATGACCATATATCTGGAAAATCCTAAAGATTCCTCTAAAGACTCTTTGACTTAACGAACTTCAGTAAACTTTCAGGATACAAAATAAATGTACACAAATCAGTATCATTTCTGTACACCAATGATGTTCAAGCTGAAGACCAATCAGTAACTCAATCTCATTTACAATAGCCACACTGAAAAAAAAAATTCTAGGAATACATTTAACTAACAAGGTGAAAGATCTCTACAAAAAGAACTATAAAGCACTGATGAAAGATATCATAGATGACACAAACAAATGAAAAACATCCCATGCTGATGGGATGGAATAATCAATATAGTTAAAATGACTATACTGTCTAAAGCAATCTACAGATTCGATTCAATTCTTATCAAAGTACAAATGCCATTCTTCACAGAACTAGAAAAAACAATCTTAAAGTTCACATGAAACAAAAAACAGCCCAAATAGCCCAAGCAATAATAAAAAAAAAAAAACAGCAAAGCCATAGGCATCACATTACCTGACTTCAAATTATGCTACAAGGCTATAGTAACTAAAAGAACACTACTGGTACAAAAATGGACATATAGATTAACAGAACAGAGGACCCATAAATAAAAACACATACCTACAACCAACTGGTCTTTGACAAAGTGAACACAAATAAACAACGGGGAAAGTATACCCTATTCAATAAATGCTGTTGGAATAGCTGGCTAGCCATATGCAGCAGAATTAAACTGGACTCCTACCATTTCCCATATACAAAAATCAACTCAAAATGGATTAAAGATTTAAATGTAAGACCTCAAACTATAAGAATTCTAGAAGAAAACCTAGGAAATACCATTGTGGACATCAGTTTTGGGGGAAAAAATTATAACTAAGTCCTCAAGAGCATTGCAATAAAAACAAGATTGACAAGTGAAACCTAACTGAAGAGCTTTTTCACAGCAAAAGAAACTATCAACAGAGTAAACAGACAACCTATACGGTTGGGAGAAAACATTCAAAACCTATGCATCCAACAAAGGTCTAATATCTAGGATCTATAAGGAACTTAAACAATTCTACAAAAAAAACAACAAATAACCCCATTAAAAAGTGGGCAGAAGACAAGAACCGGCACTTCTCAAAAGAAGACATACCAGCGGCCAAAAAAGATGTACCCAACATCACTAATAATCACAGAAATCCGAATCAAAACCACATTGAGATACCATCTCATGCCAGCCAGAATCACTATTATTAAAAAGTCAAAAAATAACAGATGCTGGTGAGGAAATGTCAACTAGTTCAGCCACTTTAGAAAACACTTTGGAGATTTCTCGAAGAACTTACAGAACTACTATTTGACCCAGCAAACCCATTACTGGACATATATCCAAAGGAAAATAAATCATTCTACCAAAAACACATATGCACTTGTATATTCATTGTAGCACTATTCACAATAACAAAGACATGGAATCAACCTAGGTGCCCATCCACGGTGGATGTGGTACATACACACCACAAAATACTACACCACCATAAAAAAGAATGAAAGAACGTCCTTTGCAGCGGCATGGTTGCAGCTAGAGACCATTATCCTAAGTGAATTAATGCAGGAACAGAAAACCAAATACCACTTATAAGTGGGAGCTAAGCATTGGGTACATAAACATGGAAACAATAGACACCAGGAACTTCTTGTGGGGGGGGAAGGGCAAAGGGTAGAAAACTACCTATTGTGTACCACGTGCATTATCTAGCTGACAGGATCAACTGTACTCCAAACCCCAAGATCACACAATATACCCATGTAACAAAACTTGCACATGTACCCCTGATCTAAAATAAAAGTTGAAATTGATAAAAAATAGTAATAATAATATAAAATACATTTATTAAAAATATAAAAAAAGAATGATGAGAGTATTTACACCAAGGAAATTGGCAAACACTACAAACCAGGACTTTTAATTTTCTGAATGTGAGTTTATCAGCACACTGGCTATTACTTTAGTGGTGCTGAGATGCCAAACACTGTTTGGACCATTTTACGTACATTCACTCATTCAATCCTTACCCCTACTTTGTAAAATAGGTACTATTTTTATCCCCATTTCAACTATAAGAAAACTGGATCCCAAAGATGTTAAGTTACTGACACAAAGTCATGCAGCTAATAGCGACAGAGACAACAGTACAGCCCAGACAGTCTGGCTCCAGAGACCTGAGAAACAATGAGAGTACAGTTTCTTGGATGTCAAGGAATGACAGTGCTTTCGGAACAGGGTAATGGTTAGTGCCAAATACTGCTGAAAGGTCAAGTAATTAAATTAAAAGTCACAAGTGCCATAGCAAAAAATGAGTCATGGTGACTTTGGCAAGGCATTTCAGTGGGATTAAAAAAAATGAAAGAGAATGAAAAATTTTAAAATTGTGTTGCCTCCTCAACCAGTTCCTTCAGCAACGCTGGGAATTGTCAGAGTTTCCTGATTGGAGCACATGTGTAGTCAAGAAAGGTTAAAGGAAATAGAAGCCTACAGTAACACTAGGGAAGTCACTAGTGGGAAAAAAAACTGAAGTGAATAGTGACAAAAACAGTCTACAAACTCTTAGTTTTCATAAACAATGTACTTCTGATAAGGAACCAGCAAGTGTTAAAGACACAGCTAAACAATTTAAACACATGTTTGAAATGATAATTAGCATGTATTTAAACTGGGACTATTTACTATGTTTCTGAAAACAGATTTTATCTATTATCTTTAGAAAAAATCTGCATGAGTAGATAGGTAGAGATGTGTAGTTTGCACATTTTTGAAAGAAAAAATATATGAATCTTTGTTTCTAATATGTGCCTGACCCCTTGCAACATGTCTTATTCCCCAATTCAATTAAAATTTCTATGTGACAATAATAGCAACCACCAATGAAAGAAGAACTTAATACCCATGTAAATGTATAAAATTAATTATGTCTTACATATATCAACAATAATAATGAAACAGACAAATAATAAGATTTTAGTCCATGATAGGAAATTTTAGATATTAATTATGTGGCATGTAGAAGTGAGCAGCTTTCAAATTTTTCATTTTCTGTGGTCTAATAATCCCACTATTGGAAGTATATCCAAGGAGGAAATAATCTAAAATGTTCAAAATAAAATTTTTTCAAAAACTTTGCACGAACTCAAATATGCTTTTGGTAAAATTTCATTTGACACACGAGATAGTGCTCACCTTTTCCCACTCTGCTCAGTGCAGCAGGAGGCTGACCTGCTTAGATTATAGTCATGAATCCCTTTTGCTCTGGCTTCTAGTTGTGTCAAGTCAATGTGAGGCATGGGAAGAGGAACAATCAACACACGGGAGACAAATAAGGTTGAGGTGTTTATTGCTCTGAATCTCTCCCCTTTGGATCTACAAGAGTTGGCTGGTTTTGTGTGTCCCTTTACCCAAGACCTTCACTCCAGATAGGTAGCTCACTCTATACAGCTACTCTCTCCAGTATTATTTCCCTTCACATGTACTATTGCTAAGTCTAGGATATTATACTGCTTCTTGCTTGTTTCCTTAAACCCTGCTCATATCATTATAAATAATGCCTCTAAAAATCTGTATGGTGAGCGTATGAAGGAAGAGAAACTTTTATCATTGCTGGTGGGATACAAAACAGTATGGCCATTTTGGAAGACAGGTTGGCAGTTTTGCACAAAACTGAGAATACTTATACAATATGATACAGCAATAATGTTCCCAGGATTTACTCAACTAATCTAAAAACTTATGTCTACAGAAAAACCTGCCCATTAATGTTTACAGCAGCCTTATTTATATTTACCAAAAACTGGAAGCAATCAAGATGTCCTTCAACAGATGAATGGACAAACACAATATGTTATATTCATGCAATGGAATATTATTCAGCAAAAAAGGGAAGCAGAGGGAAGGGAAGGGGAAAGGGAGGGGGAAGGGGAAGAGGAAGGGGAAAGAAAAGGGGAGGGGAGGGGAAGGGAAGGGACGGGAGGGGAGGAGAGGGGAGGGGAAATGGAAAGAAAGGGAGGAAAGCAAGCTTTCAAACCACAAAAAAAGGAAGAATTTTAATACATATTGCTAAGTAGAGAAGACCGTCTGAAAAGGCTACACACTGTATGATTCCAATTATATGATCATATAACATTCTAGAATAACACAGCTATAGAGACAGTAAAAATATAAATGGTTGCCGGGGTTTGGTGTGGAGGAGGGTTGCACTGGTGAAACACATTTTATCTAATCCACTGTTTATGGGCACCTAGGTTGATTCCATGTCTTTGTTATTGTAAATAGTGCTGTAATAAACATGTGAGTGCATATATCTTTTTGGTAGAACAATTTATTTTCTTTTGTATATATACCCAGTAATGGGATTGCTGGGTCGAATGGTAGTTCTGTTTTAAGTTCTTTTAGAAATCTCCTAACTGTTTTCCAGATAGGTGGCTCCCTCCATACAGCTAAACTAGTTTACATTCCCATCAATAGTGTATAAGTATTCCCTTTTCTCCATGGGAGACTATGCAGCCATAAAAAAGAATAAAATCAGGTCTTTTGCAGCAACATAAATGGAGCTGGAGTCCATTATCCTCAGAGAATTAACACAGGAACAAAAAAACCAAACATCACATGCTCTCTCTTAATAAATGAAAGCTAAACATTGGATACTCAGGGACGTAATGACTGGAACAATAGACACTGGGGACTACTAGAGGAAGGGAAGGAGGTTATCAGGGGTTGAAAAACTACCTATTGCATACTATGCTCACTAGCTGAGTGACAGGATCAATTGTGCCCCCAAAACCAGAGCATCACCCAATATACCCATGTAACAAACCTGCACATGAACCTTCTGAAACTAAAATAAAAGTTGAAATTATTTTTAAAAATAAAAAGAAAATTTAAAAATAAAAAAAAATTTCTAAATCTATGCATATATATATAAGTTAGTAGACACACATATTTTCTTGCTCTCTCAGGTAAGTCATGAAACAACAACCTCCCAGTAACAAAGAGCACCCAGATCTTAGTTTCTAATACTATTCTCCACTAAAAGGAACCAGAGCTTCTTGGAGAAATGACCGATTCTAGAACTGCAACAGAAAACATACAAGATGAGCTAGAGCATTCTGTAGTGCCAGAAAGAAGAGTTTCTTTAAAAAATAAAATTAAAAACCTACTTTGATGGGAATGTGCTACATAGCAGCCAACTGAAAGAGCTTCCAGTGACCAAAATTGGAAGAATTTGAGCAACAAAATAAAGCGGTATTGGTGATATAGTTTGGATATTTGTCCTCCCCAAATCTCATGTTGAAACTCAATCCCCAGTGGTTGAGGTGGGGATGGAAAGATGTTTGGGTCATGGCCCCAGATTCCCTCATGAATGGTTTGGTGCTGTCATGGTAATTAGGAGAGTTCTCACTCTATTAGTTAATATAGGAGCTGATTGTTTAAGAGAGCTTAGGACCTCCCCCCACCCACCTCCGTCCTTCCTTCCTCTCTTGCCATGTAATGCCTATTCCCTTTCCCCTTCTGCCACCATTGGAAGCTTTCTGAGGCCCTCATCAGAAGCTGATACTGGTGCCATGTTTCTCGTACAGCCTGTAGAACAGTGAGGCAAGTAATCCTCTTTTCTTTATAAATTACCCAGCCTTAGATATTCCTTTATAGCAACTTAAATGAACTAAGACAATCAGATTATGTCTTAGTCCATTTTTGCTGCTATAACAAAATACCACAGACTAGGTCATTGATAAACAGTAGAAATTTGTTTCCCACAGTTACAGAGGCAGGGAAGTTCAAGATCAAGGTGCTGCCAGGTTCAGCGTCTGGTAATAGCTTTTGACTTCTTGCTACATCTTCCAGAGGGGATGAACACTGTGTCCTCACATTGTGAAAGGTGGAAGGACAAAAAAAGCCTAGTTTCCTCCAGCACTTATATAAGGAACTAATCCATTTATAAAGGAGTAGTTATCATAAGCTAATCACTTCCCAAAATGCCCTGCCCCTTAATACCATCACTTAATGGGTATTACGTTTCAACATGTTATTTGGGGTGGAAACCTTCAAATTGTAGCAGGTTATAACCCAAAGTATAATATATATATTTATGATTCATATTTATATAAAAAGTGATTAAATGAATAAGTAAGGAATAAGATACAAATATCTCCTGCAGAAGAATTCCAGATAATTTATACAGATACTCATCACTCAAGGAGGAGGGTCATGAATCCCCACTCTTTAACTGTCAACCATATATGCTGGCTCTTTTCCCAATGGGTACAGTATGGAAAAGAGTGAAAACAGTGTAACTATACAGTGAGAAACCTGACAAACGCTACCTTAGCCAGGTGATCAAGGTCAATATTAACAAAGATAAATCATGCTGATATATGTGCCCTGGATAGAATGTAATGAAAATGAAACTTTACTGGGGTCTTCCTCCCAAAAACCCATAACTTCAGTCAAATCATGAAAACAAAAGTCTGAAAAATTTCATTAGGGTAGCATTCTACAAAATACTTGACCAGTGCACTTCAAAACTGTCAAGGTCATAAAAAATAGAGAACATCTGTGAAAGTATCACAGCTAACAGGAGCCTAAGGAGATATGACTACTCAATGTAATATGGTATCCCGGCTGGGATCCTGGAATAGAAAAGGATTTAAGAGCTAAGGAAATCTGAATAAATGATGGGCTTTAATTGATAGCAATGTATCATTTGGTTCATTAATTGTAACAAATGTACCATATGAATAACATATACCATGTTAACCAAAAGGGAAACCAGGTGATAAGGTATATGGAAACTGTACAATCTTCTCAATGTTTCTGTAAATCTAAAACTATTTTAAAAAATAAAGCTTATTTTTCAAAAATCTCCTAAATTACCCACTTTGATTGTGCCATCTATTTCGTGGTGGAACACTAACTGTTAATCCAGATGCCCAACAGTGAGTAGAATAATTCAGTAAACTCTGTTTCTGTTCATTAGATATAGTGTTTTTAACCTGTTAAAAATATTTTTATAAAATGTGTAAAAGATAAAACGTTTAAGTTATATTGCTGAGTAAAGAATTTAAAAAGCAAAATGCATAATTATATATATGTTTGTCAAATATCTTTTTTAACTTAAATAAGGAAAAGACTAGAAGGACAAGCACCAGCATGTAAAAAATATTTAAAGTGAGTGATGGAAAACAATATTTTTTCCACTCTCTTTTCCACTTCTTTGTATTTTCCAGAATTTCTGAGTATTTAACTACCTTTGCTACGGAAAATAATGGTGAAATACATTACACATGGAAGTTTTTGGTAAGATTTCAGACTTAATTATATTTTATATATTTTAATTTTGCAATTCTAACATTCTGACATAGCCATAAAATTCTCAAATTTTGCTATCTAATTTATGTTATAGACTGAGTTGTGTTCCTCCAAAATTCATATACTGAAATCCTAACCATTAGTGTCTTAGAAGGTGATTATATTTGGATACAGATATTTAAAGAGGTAATTACTTTTAAATGAGGTCATTAGGATGGACTGTAATCCAATATGGCTTGTATCCTGGTAAGAAGAGAAGTTTAGGACACAGGTGGGTACAGAAGGAAAATCTCATGAAGACACAGGGAGAAGAAGCCATCTATAAACCAAGGAGAGGGGCATTGGAGGAAGCCAATTCAGCTGATACTTTGATCTTCGACTTCTAGCCTCCAGAAATGTAAGAAAATTAATTTCTGTTGTTTAGACCACCCATTCTGTGGTACTTTGTTATGGTAGCCTTAAACTCAATGGATTAAGTTTGAGGTCTTATTTTCTTCTGCACCTTTTACAGTCTTATTCTCTATATTATATGATTTTATAATTAGTTTCTAGCAATAATGATTAGTTCCTAAAACAACATCACTGTGAAAATAAGTGTATATATCTTAATCTGATATTAGCTCAATTGAAAAGAAAACATTTTTACAATCATAAGCTTTAATTAAAATTTGCTGACACCAAAAATAATTTAATTTGCTCTTCAAAGGTAAATTTATATGGATATCTGTGTAAATTTATACATATTTGTAAAACACACACAAACAAAAAATAAATAAATAAAACACCTGGGAAGGAATTAGTGTTTGTATATTAGAATCACCTGGGAAGTTTTCAAAATGACTAATGCCTGGAGGCAGCCCCAGAGATTGTGGGTTAAAGGTCTGACATGTCATCTCATCCCTGGAATTGTTAAAGTTCCCTAAAGTAATTCTAATGTGCAGCCACGATTTAAGAGCCATTGCTTTTTATTAAGAAAACATTACCTGAGTTTTCCTCTGAGTGAAGACATAATAGTTTTTAAAAATTCCTCTATTATCCATAGAATCAATAAGCAACCTAAATGATGAAAAACAAAGAATATTTTATCATCAGTGAAACAAGAAAAGAGCCATAACCCCAAAGCCCAGAATTTGAGGACAAAAAAAAAAAATCTACTGATCTTGTACAGAAGGAAGAAACTGATCAGTAATCCACTTTGTAGCAGTAGTTCAGAGTCCACTAAAGTGAGGTAATAAACTGTAAATAACTGAATAGAAGGAATCTGTTATATACAGCTTGTCAAGAAGTCACAGGAAGGATGGCTCCACCAGGCTGCCAGTGCCACTGTTCTTATGGTTGCCATCTCATCATTGCTATGGCAGTCTCCACTGTTGCCTTGGCCACGGCCAGTTACATCAAATGGACCTCAATGAGGTGTCCAAGTTGAATGCTATGGTTTAGGATCAAGAGGAGCAGCACTGCCAGGAGGGAGCCCTGAGCCTTCTGCAACACCTGTGGCAACATTGGGACCTTCCAGGAAGTAACTCTGAAGCTCTTGATAGAAGGAATCACAAATAAACTTACTGGCCATTGTATGGGTGATATAAAGGAGGATGTAGACCTTGAGAATTTATAGCAGTAAGATTGAGTTGCTAATTGAAGAGATACGGAAGTAAAGGGTTTTAGAGTGCTGTAGACTCTACTGTACCTTTTATCACAGTTCTACTGGACCTTTATTTATGGACCATGCAGTAAATGTATACAGGGAGAAGCATTGGATCCAAAAGCATGCTGGCAACTCAGCCATTTTCAAGCTAAGAGCTGTTCAGCTTGTTAACATTTTGGCTATTTATGCACACAGTGACTGGATTCCTTTATTAGTCAGAGTTCTCCAGAGAAACAGAACAAATAGGATACATATAGAAGTTTAGAAAGAGCTTTGTTATGAGGATTTCTTCATGCAGTTATGCAGGCTGAAAAGTCCCACAATCTGCTGTCTGCAAGCTAAAATCCCAGGAAAGCCAGCAGTGTAGTTCCAGCACAACCCAGAGGCTTAAGAACCAAGGGAGCCAATGGTCTAAGTAAGTCCTGGTCCAAGTTCAAAGGCCCAAGAACCAGGAGCACCGATGTCCAAGCATGGTAGAAGATGAATCTGTCAACTCAAACAGAGAAAATTCATCCTCCCTCCACCATTCTGTTCTATGTAGGCCCTCAACGAAATGGATGATGCCCACCTGCATGGGTGGGGCAATCTTCTTTACTCAGTCTACTGATTTAAATGCTAATCTTTTATGGAAACATCCTCACAGACACACCCAGAAATAATATTGTATCAGCTATGTGGGAATTCCTTAGCCCAGTCAAGTTAATGCATAAAATTAATCCTCATGATTCCTAAGTCTAATCTATGACTATATATGGGAAAATACTTCTCTCTCATTCCCACAGAATTTGCATACAAAGACATTAATAAAATGTTCCTAAGAGATATTCCAGGCTCTCAGATTCATCAGTAGGTGATGACTTATTTGAAGGAGATTCTCTCCAACATGGGCTCATCAGTCGTGCTTTGCCATAATGACCTATTTTGCACAAATGCAATCAGCAATGAGAAAGAAAGTGACATACAGTTCAATGATTGTGAACATTCTAGATACAACTACCTAGCGCATGGTATTAGAAGTCATTTTAATAAATTTGTAGGTGTGCTTTATGTATAGTCTCTATCCAGGCAAAGAACTACAGGGCCCATGGCTGCATTCTTATCTTGAAGTCTACAAAAAGTATAAGGACTTTGGAATTAAATTTACTAAAAAGAAGGTAGCCATATTCTCCATTCAAGCCAGTCAGTTTGCATTGGCCTCTAGTTTCTTTTGGAATGGTGAGCTTTCATTCAAGCCAAATACTCCACTAAGTTTTATTTCCTTGGGTGTGCAATAGTTCATTTTAACCAATACTTAATAAAGCCTGAGATTGCTGCATTGAGTGCTTAAGTAAAGAGATTTAATTATCGTTAAATAGCTGAGCAATCCTTGCATATCATAAGAATTCTAGAAAAAAATACTGAAAAGCCAATATTTGTTATAATTCTGTTATTTAACTGGCTATCTTGCTTTACAAATTATGTCTGTATTTTTAAAACAGATTCAATGATGTCAAGAAATGTGCTTACTTCTATCAGTATGTGGCAAAACAGAAATTTGTTAAATCTGCCAAGAGCTATAAAAATGTCAGTTTAGTCCTTCCTTTGATAATGTAATCTATGCTATGTGTGAGTTTTTTAAATTAAACATGATTCCATAGCTGCATTCATCTGTTTCATCTGTGTTCTACTTTAATAAGATTAATTTTCATAAACATTCTATGTGTTCAGTGTGAACATTTTAATCTTGAGGCACTGTACGTAAAATGAATCATTTACTCTTGAAATGCCAGTCACTGCTATAAGTAACCTAGAATGTTCATATAAAAATATGTGTTCAGGAGGGTGAAAAACATTTACCTTCTCTGTTGATTGCACATCTTTTTGAATTAAATATTGAAAAGCATTTCTTTAGGGAGAATATATCTTAAAATTAAATTCTCTTCTCCCTGCATAATCTAGAAGTATAAATATTATATATCCTGGAATGTATATGATAATTAAATATTACCAAAATCTATATTGAATAATGTTTTCATATAGTAAAAATAATGATTTACATGAATAGTTTCAGTTTTTACAATTTTACTGGATCAAATTGTTCCTTTTTTTATTGATGTGTTCTTTTTTTGCTTGCTGTAACACAGTAGCTAGTAGGACTATTGCTAATTTTTTAAACAAATATACCAAGTTTATCACACTTGGGGACATTTACTACCATTTAGATATATTATTCTTAACCTCTCCAATTGTATTTCTTGCATTTTTGGTTTCATGGGTTTTGTTGTTGTTGTTCAATGTATTTAAAGTAACAATGATTACTTGATACATGTAAGTTCCGAGTAATATGCTGAGGCTGTGAAAAAGATTAATAAGGAACATTTAGAGTATTGATCTTGTACCCTGAAAGTCTGCTATAACAAAGTATGGATTAAACAGAAATGCTTACGGTAGGGGGCTTCTGTTGTTTTGTTTTTGTTCAAGTGTATTTTTATATTATTTTTCAGGATGAAAAGGAGGCAATCTTGTGGAAGGAAGTTAGCCCTTTGGGTAGATAAGTAGGCATCACGTTTCAAAAATTGCTGTTTGGAGTTTAGCAGTTATAATTAGCTTTAGTTTGAAAATTAGTGTGACAGGCTTTACACTTTGGTCATGTAAGTGCCTAGATACAAAGTTGGCTTAATTGCATCTGCATAGTTGTAACCACAAATTTTTTCTCTGAAAAATCTTCTGGAGAGCTTGATGTATTATTCTAAACAACTTATACTCTCAATCAACTGCTTTAAAATACTTAAATTATTTTAAGATATTTAAAACTATTAATAGAAGTAGAAACAACTAAAGGCCATTTTAAATGGTAAATTCTAGTTACATAAATAGAATCTTGTAAGGGATTTTTTGTATTTATATTGGTGTTAAACCAAGATTTGTTTTCTACCCCTCAATGTTATAAATGTTTGCTTTTGTTTTTATAAACCATATTACAATAGGATCAATAGAATTTTGCCTAGTTAATTAAGTGAATGGAACCACTTAAACAATTAATAGCTCTTTACAATGTTAAAGTGAACTTGAAAATATGTTTTTGGTGGAGTTTTCATCTATGGTTGAAACACTTTCATAGAACCATGAAGAATTTGTAATACTCTTAATTTTTTGTTAACCAGCCTCCTAAAATACAACAATATATATCTTAAAGAACTACAGAGGTGTGAAGTTCATTTTTCTACCTCACTTCACATTGCATCAAACCGTTTTGTATAGAGATATACTGAGCCATTGCTGGTACACTGTGCGTAGCTGCTAGCTGTGACACTATTAAATATAAGCATTTCCAAATTCACTTCCATTAAAGTGAATGCAGTGGGGAATAAGGGTACCCACTCTAGCCCTACGACTGTGCAATGGGTGTTAGGAACAAAGGCAGATGTTTAATACATTGCCCCCACTCTCTGGTGAGATTTTGGATGAGCTGTTACTTCCTGTAAGGGTTTAGAGATCATGGCACAGGTTAATAACAGGGTTCAAAATTGTTTTTCTTTATATTGACCATTTAAGGAATTCTAAAGGAAGATAAATCTCAACTGTATTTTTTTTTTTTTAATTTTACTTTAAGTTCCGGGATACAAGTGTAGAACGTGTAGGTTTGTTACATAGGTATAGGTGTTCCACGGTGGTTTGCTGCACCCATCAACCTGTCATCTACATTAGGTATTTCTCCTAATGCTATCCCTTTCCTAGCCCCCCATCCCCTGACAGGCCCCAGTGTATGATATTCCCCTCTCTGTATCCATGAGTTCTCATTGTTCAACTCCCACTTATGAGTGAGAACATGTGGTATTTGGTTTCCTGTTCCTGTGTTAGTTTGCTGAGGATGATGGCTTCTGACTTCATCCATGTCTTTGCAAAGGACATGATCTCATTCCTTTTTATGGCTGCATAGTATTCTATAGCATATATATACCACATTTTCCTTATCCAGTCTATCATTGATGGATATTTGGGTTGGTTCCATGTCTTTGCTATTGTAAATAGTGCTGCAATAAACATATGTGTGCATGTGTCTTTATAGTAGAATGATTTATATTCCTTTGATTATATACTCAATAATGGAATTGCTGGGTCAAATGGTATTTCTGGTTCTAGATCCTTGAGTAATCACCACACTGTCTTCCACAATGGTTGAACTAATTTATGTTCCCACCAACAATGTAAAAGCATTCCTATTTCTCCGCAGCCTCACCAGCATCTATCGCTTCTTGACTTTTTAGTAATCGCCATTCTGACTGGCAAGACCTGGTACCTCATTGTGGTTTTGATTTGCATTTCTCTAGAGATCAGTGATGTTGAGCTTGTTTTCATGTTTGTTGGCCACATAAATATCTTCTTTTGAGAAGTGTCTGGTCATATACTTTGCCCACTTTTTGATGGGGTTGGTTGTTTTTTTTCTCATAAATTTGTTAAAGTTTCTTGTAGATTCTGTATATTAGACCTTTATCAGATGGGTAGATTGCAAAAATTTTCTGCCATTCTGTAGGTTGCCTGCTCACTCTGAGTTTCTTTTGCTGTGCAGAAGCTCTTCAGTTTAATTAGATCCCATTTATCAATTTCGGCTTTTGTTGCAATTGCTTTTGGCATTTTCATCATGAAGTCTTTGACCATGTCTATGTCCTGAATTGTATTGCCTAGGTTTTCTTCCAGCATTTTATGGTTTTAGGTTTTACATTTAAGTCTTTAATCCATCTTGAGGTAATTTTTGTATAAGGTATAAGGAAGGGGTCCAGTTTCAGTTTTCTGCACATGGCTAGCCAGTTTTCCCAGCACCATTTATTAAATAGGGAATCCTTTTCCCATTGCTTGTTTTTGTCTGGTTTGTCAAAGATCGGATAGTTGTAGATGTGTGGTGTTATTTCTGAGGTCTCTATTCTGTTCCATTGGTCTATATGTCTGTTTTGGTACCAGTATCATGCTGTTTGGTTACTGTAGCCTTGTAGCATAATTTGAAGTCAGGTAGCATAATACCTCGAGCTTTGCTCTTTTTGCTTAGGATTGTCTTGGCTATGCAGACTCTTTTTTGGTTCCACATGAAATTTAAAGTAGTTTTTTCTAATGTCAATGTTAGTTAGATGGGAATAGCATTGAATCTATAAATTACTTTAGGCAGTGTGGCCATTTTCATGATACTGATTCTTCCTATCCATGAGGAAAGAATGTTTTTCCATTTGTTTGTGTTCTCTTCTATTTCCTTGAGCAGTGGTTTGTAGTTCTTCTTGAAGAGGCCCTTCACATCTCCTGTTAGCCATATTCCTAGGTATTTTATTCTCTTTGAAGCAATTGTGAATGGGAGTTCATTCATGATTTGGCTCTCTGCTTGTCTATTGTTGGTGTATAGGAATGCTTGTGATTTTTGCACATTGATTTTGTATCCTGAGACTGCTGAAGTTGCTTATCAGCTTAAGGAGATTTGGGCTGAGACTATGGGATTTTCTAAATACACAATTATGTCATCTGCAAACAGAGACAATTGACTTCCTCTCTTCCTATTTGAATACCCTTTATTTCTTTCTCTTGCCTGATTGTCCTGGCTAGAACTTCCAATACTACATTCAACAGGAGTGGTGAGAGAGGATATCTTTGTCTTGTGCTGGTTTTCAAAGGGAATGCTTCCAACTTTTGCCCCTTCAGTATGATATTGGCTGTGGTTTTGTCATAAATAGCTCTTAATATTTTGAGATATATTCCATCAATACCTAGTTTATTGAGTTTTTAACATGAAGGGGTGTTGAATTTTGTCGAAGGCCTTTTCTGCATCTATTGAGGTGATCATGTGGTTTTTGTCGTTGGTTCTCTTTATATGATGGATTACATTTATTGATTTGCATATGTTGAACCAGTCTTGCATTCCAGGGATGAAGCTGACTTGATTTTGGTGGATAAGATTTCTGATGTGCTGCTGGATTCAATTTGCCAGTATTTTTTTTGAGGATTTTCACATCGATGTTCATCAAGGATATTGGTCCGAAATTTTTTGTTGTTGTTGTGTCTCTGCCAGGTTTTGTTATCAGGATGATCCTGACCTCATAAAATGAGTTAGAAAGCAGTCCCTCCTTTTCAGTTGCTTGGCATAGTTTCAGAAGGAAGGGTACCAACTCCTCTCTGTACCTCTGGTAGAATTTGGCTGTGAATCCATCTGGTCCTGGACTTTTTTTGGTTGGTAGGCTATTAATTACTGCCTCAATTTCAGAACTTGTTATTGGTCTATTCAGGGATTTGACTTCTTCCTGGTTTAGTCTTGGGAGGGTGTATGTGTCCAGGAATTTATCCATTTCTTCTAGGTTTTCTAGTTTATTTGTGTAGAGGTGTTTATAGTATTCTCCGAGTTTGTATTTCTGTAGGGCCAGTGGTGATATGCCCTTTATCATTTTTTTATTGCATCTATTTGATTCTTCTCTCTTTTCTTCTTTATTAGTGTAGCTAGCGGGCCATCTATTTTGTTAGTTTTGTCAAAAAACCAGCTCCTGGATTTATTGATTTTTTGAAGGGTTTTTCATGTCTCTATCTCCTTCGGTTCTGCTCTGATCTTAGTTATTTCTTGTCTTCTGGTAGCTTTTGGATTTGTTTGCTCTGGCTACTCTGGCTTCTCTAGCTCTTTTAATTGTGATGTTAGGGTATGGATGTGAGGTCTTTGTAGCTTTCTGATGTGGGCATTTAGTGCTATACATTTCCCTCTTAACATTGCTTTAGCTGCATTCCAGAGATTCTGGTACATTGTCTCTTTGTTCTTACTGGTTTCAGAGAACTTCTTGATTTCTGCCTTAATTTCATTATTTACCCAGGAGTCATTCAGGGGCAGGTTGTTCATTCCATGTAATTGTGTGGTTTTGAGTGAGTTTTTAATCCTGAGTTTTCATTGGTTTCCACTGTGGTCTGAGAGACTGTTTGTTGTTATTTCAGTTCATTTGCATTGCTGAGGAGTGTTTTACTTCCAATTATGTGGTCGATTTTAGAATAAATACCATGTGGCACTGAGAAGAATGTATATTCTGTTGATTTGGGATGCACAGTTCTGTAGATGTCTATTAGATCCACCTGATTCAGAGCTGAATTCAAGTCCTGAATATCCTTGTTAATTTTCTGTCTTGATCTGTCTAATATTGACAGTGGGGTGTTAAAGTCTCCTGCTATTATTGTGTGGGAGTCTAAATCTCTTTGTAGGTCTCTAAGAGTTTGTTTTATGAATCCAGGTGCTCCTGTTTTTGGGTGCATATATATTTAGGATAGTTAAGTCTTCTTGTTGCATTGATCCCTTTACCATTATGTTATGCCCTTCTTTGTTTGTCTGTTTTTATCTTTGTTGGTTTAAAGTCTGTTTTATCAGAGAAGAGGATTGTGACCCCTGCTTTTCTTTTTTCTTTCCATTTACTTGGTAAATTTTTCTCCATCCCTTTGTTTTGAGCCTATGTGTGTCTTCGCACGTCAGATGGGTCTCCATAATACAGCACACTGATGTGTCTTGACTCTTTATCCCATTTGCCAGTCTGTGTCTTTTAATTGGGGCATTTAGTCCATTTACATTTACGGTTAATATTGTTACATGTAAATTTGATCCTGTCATCATGATACTAGCTGGTTATTTTGCACACCAGTTGATGCAGTGTCTTTGTAGTCTCATTGGTCTTTATATTTTGGTTTGTTTTTGCAGTGGCTGGTACTGGTTTTTCCTTTCCATTCTTAGTGCTTCCTTCAGGAGCTCTCACAAGACAGGCCTCGTGGTGACACAATCCCTCAGCATTTGCTTGTCTGGAAAGGATCCTATTTCTCCTTTACTTATGAAGCTCAGTTTGGCTGGTTATGAAATTCTGGGTTGAAAATTCTTTTCTTTAAGAATGTTGAATATTGGCCCTCACTCTCTTCTGGCTTGTAGGGTTTCTGCTGAGAGGTCCACTGTTAGTCTGATGGGCTTCCCTTTGTAGGTAACCTGTCCTTTCTCTCTGGGCATTTTTTCCTTCATTTTGACCTTGGAGAATCTGATGATTATGTGTCTTAGGGTTGATCTTCTCATGGAGTATCTCAGTGGTGTTCTCTGTATTTCCTGAATTTTAATGTTGTCCTGTCTTGCTAGGTTGGGGAAGTTCTCCTGGATAATATCCTGAAGTGTGTTTCCAACTTGGTTCCATTCTCCCTGTCTCTTTCAGGTACTCCAATCAATCATAGGTTCAGTCTGTTTACATAGTTCCATATTTTTTGGCAGTTTTGTTAATTCCTTTTTATTCCTTTTTGTCTATTCTTGTCTGCATGCCTCATTTCAGCAAGATGGCCTTCAAACTCTGATATCCTTTTTTCCATTTGACTGATTCCCAGCTATTGATACTTCTGCATGCTTCACAAAGTTCTCATGCTGTGTTTTTCAGCTCCATCAGGTCATTTATGTTCCTCTCTAAACTGGTTATTCTAGTTAGCAGCTCCTGTAACCTTTTATCAAGCTTTGCATTGGGTTAGAACATGCTCCTTTAGCTCAGCAGAGTTTGTTATTACCCACCTTCTGAAGCCTACTTCTGTTAATTCGTCTATCTCATCCTCTGTGTAGCTCTGTTCCCTTGCTGAAGCGGCATTGTGATCATTTGGAGAAGAGGCATTCTGGCTTTTTGGGTTTTCAGCATTTTTTCATTGATTCTAATCTTCATGAGATTGTCTAGTATCAATCTTTGAGGCTGCTCACCCATGGATGAGGTTTTTGTGGGGATTTTTTTGTTGTTGTTGATGCTACTGTTTCTTTCTCTTTGTTTTTCTTGCAATGGTCAGGTCCCTCTTCTAGAAATAGGGCTGCTGCTGTTTGCTGGGGGTTCTCTTCAGGCCCTATTCATCTGGTTCACTCCCGTGCCTGGAGATGTCACTTGAGGAAGCTGGAGAATAGCAAATATGGGTACCCTCTCTTTCCTCTGGGATCTCTGACCTCGAGGGGCACCAGCATGATGCCAGTAGAAATGCTCCTGTACAGGGTGTCTGACAACCCCTGTTGGAGGGTCTCACCCAGTTGGGTGGCACAAGGAGCAGGACCCATTTAATGAAGCACTTTGACTGTCCCTTGGTGGAGGGGGTGTTCTTCACTGGGGGTAAACTTACTCATCTGGGTTGCCTGGATTCCTCAGAACTAGCAGGAGGAAAGACTAAGTTTGCTGGTCTGCAGAGACTGTGGCCACCCTTTCCCCTAGGGGCTCAGGCCCAGGGAGATCAGAGTTCTGTCCCTAAGCCCCTGGATGGGGTTGGAGTTCCTGCAGGGAGGCCCAGCCCAGAGAGGAGGGTAAGTCAAGGTCAGGCCTGAAGAGACACTCTGGATGCAGTGTGCCACAGCAGTGTGTTGGGCTATGGGGTATACCTATTGGGTCCAAGCCGTCCAGCCTCCTTGGCTTCAGCAGGTGAAAAGCAAGCATGGTCTGGAGCTATAGAGAGGGCTGCTGCCCTTCCCCTACCCTGGGAGCTTAGTGTGTTAGGTAGCTATCAGTCACAGTGTTGGCTGTCGCCCCTCCCACAAGGTACGCAAATGGCTTGGACACTAGGCAGCCACAGCTGGGATGCTGGTCACCCCTCCCCACCGGGAGCTTGGCAGGCTTAAGCAGATTCTAGCTTAGTGGTTGTTGAGAATCTGTGTGGTTCCATGGTTGGGACCCTAGGCCCTGGTGGCATGGGTTCATGAGTGGGATCTTTTGATCCGTGGGTTGACAGTTTCATGGAAAAAGCACAGTTTTCCCGGCTGAGTAGCTCACTCACTCACCACTTTCCTTGGCTAGGGGGTGGGGGCTCCCCTGCCCTGTGTGGCTCTCAGGTGGGCCACCACACCACACTGCTCCTCCTTCCTCTCCGTGTGTCACACCAGCCACCTAATCAGTTCTGATGACAGAACCTGGGTACCTCCATTGCTGGTGCAGGATTCATATGCTGTTATGGTTCTTTTCAGTGGGAGCCTCCAATCACTGCTGCTTCTAGTTGGCCATCTTGGCCCCACCCTCCAAACAGTATTTTTAAGCCATCCCTGTAACATCTGTCTTGTGACTTGTTGAGATGCCTGTTGTCTTTTTATGTTAAGCTAAGAAACATGAGTGCATTACCTGGTAACTCAACTTGCAGTAAGACCAATCTATAAATATAAAATGCTTATTAGAAGTGGTATTCGGCCAGGCACAGTGGCTCACAATTGTAATCTCAACACTTTGGGAGGCTAAGGCAGGAGGATCACTTGAGGCCAGGAGTTTGAGACCAGCCTAGGCAACAGAGTGAGATTTCGTCTCTACAAAAAATAAAAAGCAGCCACAAATGGTAGCATACATCAGTAATCCCAGCTACTCAGGAGGCTGAGGTAGGAGGATTGCTTGCACCTGGGAAGTCTAGGCTGCAGTGAGCTATGATCACACCATTGCACTCCAGCCTGGGCAACAGAGTGAGACCCTGCCTCAAAAAACTAAAAAAAATTAAAAATGGTATTCATGTGTATTCAATGTCAGTCAATATGTTAGTCAATAGATCATAGTGGCCTGGAAGCGTCAACAAGCAAAATTTAACACATTTTTTTCTTTTTTTCTTACTTATTTGTACAGTCTTTCCTGGCCAGTGATATTTCATTAATTTTTCCCTCCTAATACCATGCTACTACCATTTTCCAGAAGTCAAAGAGATGTTACAGTGAATCAAACTGTTCATATGATCATCTGAGATCAATATGAGCACAAAACTCATCAACTAGATCTTTCTGGAATGTATATAAAACTGCGTAAATAAAATTTTGTAAATTAGCGCAAATTGTATCTTGCATACGATCTTGTGTATTGTTTTGCATTCTCTCCTGTTGTAGAAATTTGTCTATTAGGAAATAATCTAGCGCTTTGGATTTGAACTGGAGATAGCAAACAGTTCTGGCTGCACAGTGGAATGACAGAGGAACTGGAAATAAGGTTTTTCAGTTTTCATGTTAATATCAGCACTTATTTAATATTTAAGCTCTCATTTTCTAATACAGTTTTCCTTTACTAATTTCATTGGCCATAAGTTTTTGCGAGGCTAAATTTTTGCAAGTAAGTACAATGTTGTATTAATAGAACTCCATTCTTTGAGTAATAATCCTTAGCTAAAGCAAAGTAAGAAATATAATTTAATAATTGCAAATTGAAGCATGACCCTTTCCTATTTTCAGAGCCATGAGCCTTTTTCTACAAAAATAACTTAGAAATTTATACATCTCAATGTGACTCTAAACCCCATATATACAAGAGATATTGTATTAGTCCATCACATTGCTGTAAAGAAATAGAGACTGGGGAGATATACCTAATGTAAATGACGAGTTAATGGGTGCAGCACATGAACATGGCACATGTATACATATGTAACAAACCTGCAGGTTGTGCACGTGTACCCTGGAACTTAAAGTATAATAAAATATATATATATATATTAAAAAAAGAAATAGACACTGGGTAATTTATTAAAAAAAAAAAGGTTTAATTGGCTCACAGTTCTGCAGGCTATACAGGAGGCATGGCAGCTTCTGCTCCTGGGGAGACCTCAGGAAATTTACAATCATGGAGGAAGGCAAAGGGGAAGCAGGCCTCAGCAGGAAAGATAGAGAGAGGGAAGGTGCTACTTAAAACAACCAGATCTCATGAGAACTCACTAACCATCACAAGAACAGCCCCAAGGGGATAGTGCTAAACCATACATGAGAAACCGCCCTCAATTATTCAATCACCTTCAACCAGGCCCCACCTCCAACATTGTGGATTACAATTCGACATAAGATTTGGATGAGGACACAGATCTAAACCATATCAAATATGATAAATAATACCTTTTAGTTCAACTAAAGCATATTTCAGTTGGCTTCTCTAAATAAAGTTGTTAATTATGGGATTGTAAAGGGTAGAAAAGATATAAGTAATCTTTTAATTACAGCTAGTTCCATTTTTACTGAACTAAAATATTTATCTTAACTCCATTTTAACTTCATAAAAATATGTAAATAAATCTTCCAGGTTTAAAGGAAAATTTCCTTAAACATGCCCAATTAAAAGTTTAAAACATCCACCTTTAAAATTATAAAAACATTTCCTTTTTAGACTACATACAAGCCTTCTGTACCATTTCATGAATTCCTTACTTTGTAATATAAATAAGAATGCATGTGGTAACTTGATTTTTTGCCATAAATTGCTATTATATACTGCATTTTATACTGCATTTCAAAGTGATTTAGGCTAAAGCTTTTAATATTAATCAGTCATTAAATTGATAGAGAAAGTTACCAATGTTTTACGCTGAGAGGAAAGTTTTGTTATTGGTATCCACTTGCGTTACTTTACAGAAAAGAAGGCAAGCACTAGTAATTATTATGCACAGAGCAAAAAGAATGATAAGTATGTGGTTAAGCAAATTTAACACAGCTCTACCTTTACTTCAAAATGGAGTTTCTCTGGTTCTTCTTTCATCCGTTAGATCTCAGCATATCTTTTGACTGGGGACATGTTAAGGCAATCTGTCTTGTTTTTGTTTTTTTTGAAAGAAGACATTACTTATGTTGAACCACCTTTTTCTTTTCTTTTCTTTTTTTTCTGTTACATACCACTTCTGTGATTACAGTGTTATGTCTTGGGTTTGATGTCTTTGGACAGAAAAGTATGTCCATTATTTCAACATTATTTAAAATAAATTTTTCCCTGTCTTTGAAGCTCAGTCTGTAAATGTGTTGCTATGAAAGAAATTACTTAGGTTTAAATTACTTGAAGTTTTACATACATATATGACAGAATGAATTAAATTTTTCTGAACAGATTTTTTTACACTGGAAACTTTTCTTCCTGGATAATACTTTGAAAGACGTTAGAGATTTGAGCTATTTGGATGGGAAAATATAATGATACTGCTTGTAGAAAATATCCTTTTGTGTTTGAGATATCCAAAATTCAAGTCAATGATAGGCTTCTGTCTGAAATCTTCTGTCTCTTCATTCCTATACTCAATGCACTTACTATATTACTGATGTTATAAAATATTATTGTAATTAACTACACGAACATACAATCTCAGTATATCTGTGTTTAGTGTGAATTCTATAGCTTTTCTAGTTATGGGGAAAAATGCTCTCTAAAATATTCTTTTAACCCCTAAATGTAGGCATTTCTTGTTTACATCTTACCATTAACGGTACTATGAATACCATTAGTCACCTTAATAAAACACTGATAAGATGCTTTAAAAATTAAGAAATAGGCCTGGCGCAGTGGCTCACACCTGTAATCCCAGCACTTTGGGAGGCCAAGGCGGGCAGATCATGAGGTCAGCAGATCAAGACCATCCTGGCCAACATGGTGAAACCTCATCTCTACTAAAATACAAAAAGTTAGCCCGGCATGGTGGCATGCGCCTGTAGTCCCAGCTACTCGGGGGGCTGAGGCGAGGGAATCGCTTGAACCCAGGAGGCAGGAGGTTGCAGTGAGCTGAGATCGAGCCACTGCACTCAAGCCTGGCAACAGAGCAAGACTCCATCTCAAAAAATAAAAAAGTAAAAAAATAAAAAATAATGTAAACTATGGTCTTTGGGTAATAATCACGCATCAGTGTTGGTTCATCAGTTGTAAAAAAATGTACCGTTCTGGTGGGGGATATTGATAATGGCAGAGACCATGTACTTCCTGGGAGGTACATGGGAAATCTCTGTACCTTTTTCTCAATTTTGCTATCAATCTAAAACTGCTCTTAAAAAGAATGAAGTCTATCAAACAATTTAAAACACTTATCTATTGCATTTGAACTACTCAGTAAAGAGTAAGAAAAAAACTGACTGATTTATAAATGTTCTGTTAGTAATATTTCAAAACTCCTAATACAGAAACTTTCACTGATAGGCTGAAACATTATTGGAGCCTTATAAGCTAGCTTCTGTAACCTGGAAAAGACCCTCCAAGAAGTGGGAGGAGGCAAGAATATATACTTGCCATTGTTTGGGTTGTGATGTGCTGCTATTTAAATGTAGGTAATGACACAGTGAGATTTCTATTGTCCAACAATCTGAAGTAGTTTCCTGTATGTATCTATACTAAAATAATTATAAATTAATGGAATCTACAAAAAGAAAACTTTTTGGTTCTGCTGTATTTAGGCACCTTTGTACATCTTGGTCAATTTCCATAATATGAAGTATTTGAGGTTTAAAATATATTATCACTATATGGGAGGTAGGGAGAACACGGCATTATTCCATGTGCTTAAATGATTATTTCTTTATTCAGCTTCAGAAGAAAAAATGACATGAGAAAATGTTATTGCATTAGCTGTACCTTGAATTGGAAACTTGTGGCATGAAGTTTAAACTCAGGTTTATCAGATGTGAACCCTAGTAGTACAATGCTGTTTTCAGTATATTGTAAGTACTGTAAATACTCTCAGCACTGAAAATGTATTAATACCTCCTGAATGAATGCAACTTTTGATACAAGAGTTCTGATATGTCTCAGAAACTCTGAGAATTTACTAATAACCTGCTTTATAATGAAAATACTTCCTGTTTTTGTTGCATATTTTCATGTCTAAAATTTAATTTTTAAATGTTTTAATATTAACTTAAGTAAAATGTGTCCTGTGGATAAAATAAAGTTGCCAGTAAAAACAATTAAAAACAGCCTCATTCCTGTAACTGCTTAATTAAATGTGTATTTTTGCTATATGCTCCTAAATTTCTAATAAAGCTATTTGTATTAAATATAAATTATGAAGCTTGGCATGGTGGCTTATGCCTGTAATCCCAATACTTTGAGAGGCTGAGGTAGGAGAATTGCTTGAAGTCCAGCCTGGGCAACATAGCAAGGTCCCATCTGTACAAAAAATGAAAAAAAAATCGGCTAGGTGCAGTGGTTTGTGTGTGTAGTCCCAGCTACTCCGGAGGCTGAGGCGGGAGGATTGCTCAAGCAGTCTGAGGATGCAGTGAGCTAGTATCATGCCATTGCACTCCAGCCTGGGTGACAGAGTGAGACTCTGTCTCAAATAATAATAATAATAATTAATTAATTAAAAATATATATATACACATACACACACATATATGAAAGATATACTTTATTTTTGTTAAGTAGGCCTTTTAGCATTAATTAAATGAAGGAATATATCTTTTATGAGATTTATATTAAATAAATAAAAACTGATTGTAACAATAAATTTGTATCTTAACTGGGAAAAAAATCAAGGTAATTTACCATTAACAGACTTGAAAAATGAATGATCATTTCAATAGATTAAAAAATATGAATTTCACAAAATTCATAATTCAATATCCATTCATGTTTTTTTTTTTAATTTCAGAAGATTAGGAATGGAAAGTCTTCCTTAATCTGAAAAAGATCATCTACAGAAAACCCACAGCTAACATCAAATCATACTTAATGATTAACTATTGAATAATTTTTCTCTAAGATAGAAACAGGGCAAGAATGTTCACTCTTTTGCCATTTATCATTGTACTATTTGTCCTAATCTTTTCAAGAAGGCAAGAAAAATATGTAAGTTCATAAAAATAAGAAAGGAAGAAGTAAAACTGTCTCTATTTTCAGATTATATGATTGCTTACATAATAATTATAGAAAATATAAAAAACAACTACTAGAAGTAATACATGAAGTTAGCAGGGCAAAAGAAAAAAAGCTAATTTGCAAAAGTCAGCAAAAATATCCAGTATCTGCATAGAAATATCAATTTTATCTTATTATTAGATTGAATAGTCTGTGCCTGAATGGCAAAGCTGGGCTATCAGAGTATGTACATTTAAAGACACACTTTTAAGAAGGAAAATGAGAAAAGATAAATTACACATCTTTTTCAGTTCTATTCTAGGTGAAAGGTATACACGAATATGGTTCCTAATTATGTTCTCTTACCACTCAGTGTTGGAAGAATATTGAAGATTACCTAGTTCAGTACACACATCTCAAACTACCTGTAGTGAAGAACCAGTTTTCTCCCCCAATACGTTTGGAAGAGATGCTCTTAATAAATACAATAAAAGCACCAAGATAATGTCAAATTGTTTTAAACATTTCTAACTGCATAACCTCAATTTCTGTACTTATTCTATTACAGACTGGTAACAAGGGTTAATGAATCAGAACCAGTTACAAATAAAAGTACTGCCACTGCCAACACTTAATTTTCTTTAATTTAATTTTCCCAACTATCCTTTTAAGATACTGTTTAAAAAACTTTCTCTTTTTTGCTACCAACTTGCCTCTGCTCTTTTCACCATTTTGACCTTATGTTAAATCTATCCATGTTCATTGAATGTAATCTGAACAATGAAGAGTATTTAATTTCATTTATCCCTGTTATTCTATAAAATATATAATTGTTTTTAAAAGTCTAAAGCTGAATATACAGAAATTATTATTAGACCACTGAAGGTGACCAAGATCCACTGTATGAGCTGGTTAATTTTTCTCTGTTCCAGTATATTGAGCCATATTATTAAGTGGCTATTATATTGAAATTCACATCATATTCACATATGATCAATTATTCATATATGAATGGTCACACATTGTTAATTAGCCTTGAATTTTAAAATAAAATGAGCAAGTAAGGAAAATTAATGGATACGAAATAGATGGATCTAGACTATAATTGCTTATGCAGAAACTGAATCAGATGCTAACTCTCAAGAATATTTATGATCTTGAACAATATTTATGATAAAGTATTTTCCTCTGGAGTTTTGAAAGTACAAACCAAGAAGTGGCCTTCTCATAAGAATGATATGATGGGCCAGGCTCAGTGGCTCACGCCTGCAATCCCAGCACTTTGGGAGGCCAAGGCGGGCGGATCACAAGGTCAAGACATCGAGACCATCCTGACCAACATGGCAAAACCCCGGCTCTACTAAAAATACAAAAATTACCTGGGCGTGGTGACACACACCTGTAGTCCCAGCTACTCAAGAGGCTGAGACAGGAGAATCACTTGAACATGGGAGGGGGAGGTTGCAGTGAGCTGAGATCATGCCATTGCACTCCAGCCTGGCAACAGAGCAAGACTCTAAAAAAAAAAAGAATAATACCATGGACTCTGGGGACTCAGGGGAAAGGGTGGGAGTGGAGTAAGGGATAAAAAAGTAGGTATTGGGTACAGTGTACACTACTCTGGTGATGAATGCACCAAAATCTCAGAAATTACCTCTTAAGAATTTATTCAGGTAACCAAATACCACTTGTTCCCCAAAAACCTATTGAAATTTAAAAGAATAAGAAGAAGGAGAAGGAGAAGAAGAAGAAGAAGAAGAAGAAGAACTGGCCACTTTAGCCAGGCATGGTGGCACACACCTGCAATCCCAGCTACTCGGGAGGCTGAGGCAGGAGAATCACTTGAA
Source organism: Pongo pygmaeus (assembly GCF_028885625.2). Taxonomy (NCBI): domain Eukaryota; kingdom Metazoa; phylum Chordata; class Mammalia; order Primates; family Hominidae; genus Pongo; species Pongo pygmaeus. Next base: position 156,796,693 of record NC_072376.2, on the reverse strand, counting down.
CCCTGGAGGCAGAGGTTGCAGTGAGCCGAAATCACGCCACTGCTCTCCAGTCTGGGTGACAGAGCAAGACTCTGTCTAAAAAAAAAAGAAGAAAACAAAGTGGCCTTCTGATACCTATTCCCAATTCTCACTCACATGATTACAACCAAAACAGAGCAAGAATTATATCCTATAGGAGATAAGATATCCTGCATTAAAGATCTCAATAAATTGCACTCCACAATTTTTTTTGGACTTTAAATAGCCCATTTACATACATCTTAACCATACCTGAATCCCATGATTTTACTGGTCATGATGCTGTATTTTGTAACCTGCATTTTGGCTCTATTTAAGCGAGGTACATTTCCAGCTGACTTCTCAATAAGAGAAGCCATAGTTGGCTTTTGGGTTTCTCTGAACCAATGCTTCCATTTCCTCTTCCTGCAAATTGCAGTTCATCTCCAGGGCTCATGAAAGTCTTAGTTTTCCTGGGTCCCATGGAGTTCAATGTCAGAGATTTACCTCAATAGCTGAACAAGACGTGAAAAGATTGTCTCAACCCAGATAGTGTCTGACCTGAATTTGCTCCTAATAGATGAGCAATTCATACTTGTTTTTCCAGGCTTCGCTTCCTCCTGAGCTTTCCATTCACCTAGAAACAACTTCCTGTGGCCTAACCTATTAAACACCAGACCGGTTTAGGACTATGTACTTGGCTGAAAATAGACATTCAATAAATATTTGTTGAATGCAGCCTATTCACAAAATTATCTTAAAAGTTTCAACTTCTCATCTACGTGGAGATTCTAATACTTGAGAAATAACTGCTGCTAGAAAATCTTAAAAAGATAAGAAAATAAAATGCCAAATCTATATCAAATTTAAAATTTTTCATCTCTAATAATATTTCCCATGTAAGTGTTATGGTGTATAATAGTGGCATAGCCCTCCAAGGAATAGGTAGGGAAATTAAGATAAACTGATAATCATCTGCTCTCCTTTTAAGCACTATAGTTTTAGGATTATATAAAATTCACCATTTAAATTAGCATACATTATCATCTTTTTCCATTCTGGTCATGAATAAACATATTTCAGGGAATACCATGAAATGTAGGAAAGATTTTAATTTGTTGTTTTGGTCCTTCCATATATATATGTTTGTATTTGTATATAACCTCGGCATTACAGTGTATTTTTCTACTTTCAAATTGTTTGATGTTAACATTATTTTCTCAGTCAGGGATTGTTTGGTTGCCAGAAACAGAATTCTTTGGACTGAGTTTAAGCAAAAGATAGAATACAAGAATGTCTCCTGGAACTCAGTGGTAGGAGATACAACTAGGTCTCACAAAGAAGTAGGATCAGTCAATAAATGACGTCATTCACTTTATCTTTTTTGGAGTTACAGAACCTTCCATTTCTACTGACCCTCCATATATGCTAAATTTCTCTCCCTCCCCTTGTCTGTCTGTCTCTATTTCCCAAACCTAATTTTCTCTATTTTAGTATGCACATGATTATCCCCAGGCCACTTTAAATAGCCTCTCTAGTTGCAAATCCAACAAAAATTCATGGAAGTCCCTGTGCTCCAATTTCTAGGAGAGAAAAATTTATTGTCCTACTTTGAGTTAGATGTCTATACCTGTTCCAGTCAGCTGTGGCCAGTGTGGTGAACTCAGATGTCCTACAAAGAAGGAGATGTGTGTAGATCATCTACAAATGTGTTATTATGTGGATTTAAAAAGAGGATATACTAGTAATACAGATATAAATCTACAGAAATATGTGTTCTTTCTGTGATTAGTGTTACTGAAACCAGCACATTGATCCTTCTTGACTACTTGTCCAAGTACTGATTCTTGACTTTTTAGAGGCTATTGAAGAATCCTCAGAAGAAATCCCAATGGTGTACGACAGATATAAGATGATACAGGAAAGTACAGTTGTACAGAGTGCAATAAGGAACATTGGTGTGACGTTCATCTTGGTTGTCCTTACTTTCCTCTCTACGCTAGTGACACAACTATCAATGGTGAGACACACACAGAACTTATAAACAATCTCTCCTTCTATTTGCCATCTTACTGTCTCCAAACTTTTCTTGCGTACTTATCCTTGCCTATTAAACAACTCCTGGTATTAAACAAAGGCAAATTCTGCTCTTCACAAGCCAGCAGAGAGAGATACTATTGGTTTTTTGCTTGGTATATAAAAACTAAGCTTGGCTACTGCCAAATCAGAGTCAGAGATCAGAAAATCTAACAAAATCCTGGTACACTTTCTGCTTTCTGTCTTCCTAGAGACCTTTATTGACTTCCTGGCCTTAGGAAAGAAAGTTTTTTGTTTTGTTGTTGTTGTTGTTGTTGTCATTGTTGTTATTGTTTGCAACCTCAAGGCTTAAGTTTTTTTACAGATTGTTATTGTTACCACAGTAATAATAATCACAGCCACCTCGTAGTGCTGTTGAAAACTTTTAGAGCATTCCCTAAGACGTGATGAGCACCTAATAAAGGTTAGTTATTATTATCCCTGCCACAGAGGAAGCTAGAAAAATTTGTAAACTTAAATACATATATTAATAAACAAAGAATAAAAATAAATGGATTAAATATTAAACTTAAAACATTAGAAAAAGAATAAAATGAACATAAGACAAAACAAATTTAAAAAATCAAAGGAAAAATTAGTGAATGAGAAAGCAGAGATGAAGATAGAGCTAATGAATGTATATAAGAACTGAGTTCTGGGGAAGGAGGGAGTTAATAAAATACATAAACTCTTAGATAATCTAAGCAAGAAAAGGGAGCACATAAAGACACAAAGTTAAAATGACAAAGACATGAAAAACCACAGATATAAAGAAAATTGCAAAACCAATGGAGGATAATTTTCTAAATTAAAAAAAAATAAATCTGAAAACCTGCATGCATAACTCATTTTCTGGGACAATATAAATTGCCAAGACTAAATCCAGAAAGATAAAAACCTAAACAGATGAATTACCATTAAAAATAGAGAAAATTGTCAAATAACAACCACTCTCCAAATAAAGCAACATAATTAGATAGTTTTACTGTGGAGTTTTACCAAATGTTTAAAAAATAAAAATCCCAATGTTCTTTAACTGTTTCAGAGCATAGAAAAAGATACTTCTTATTCTTATAAAACTAGAATAATATTGATACTAAAAACCAACATAACCATATAATAAAATTATAAACTACATTCGCATGACTACTGAAACAAGATTATGAATAAAATATTAGTAAGTATAGTTCATCAGGAATTCGAGAATGATTCACTTATAAGAAAATCTTATAATTCATCATAGTATCATTTAAAAACGTATTATTAATCTCAACAGATGCTGAAAAGGGACTCCTTAAATTCAACATTCATTCATTCATGTTTAAAAACAAAAATACAGATTTTTAAATAAGAACAAATACTTCCTAAACATAATTATATTGGCCAGCATCTTGCTCAATGAAAAAACATTTTAAAATATACAATTAAAATTGAGAATAAGACAAAAATACCACTATCACAAATAGTAAAAAAAAATGCAATAAACCAGGGAAATATATAATCAGCATAAAAACTGGGGAAAAAACAGATAAAATTATTATTTTTATAGATAATATGATTGGCCACCTAGAAAATCCAAGAGATTCACCTAAGGAAACTATTCTAAATATTAAGACAATGTGACAGAGCAGTGGAGGAGAAATTACTGTACAGAAATCAATTGCCTGTGTGTACATAAGCAATCACCAGTTAAAACATGATAGATTAAAATACCCTGTATTCAGTAACAACAGCACAACAACAACAAAAAAGTAAAAACACTGATCATAAAAAATACAAAATATACATGAAGGAAACTTTATAATGTGACAAAAAAGAAGAAAAGGGAACAAATAGAAATAAGAACTAGTGTACAGCCAAATGAAGTTCTTCTATATGAAGGCCTAACATCATATAATGATATCAAGACTCCCTAAATTTACCTATAAATTTAGCATGATCTTGTTCTCACTTATAATTGGGAGCTAAACACTGGGTATTCATGGACACAAAGATGGGAACAATAGACACTGGGGACGACTAGAGTGGGCAGGGAGAGAGCTGGGCAACGGTTGAGACACTAACTGTTGGGTACTGTGCCCACTGTCTGGGTGACGGGCTCGTTCGTATTCCAAATCTCAGCATCATGCAATATACCCGTGTAACAAACTGGCATGTGTACACCTTGAATCTAAAATAAATGTTGAAATTATTCTAATAATTAATTAATCACATTACTTAAAACATTTAACATGATCTCAATAAGAAATACCAACATGATTCTTTCAGAAAGTGGACAAGGTGATTACAATGCTCATCTAAAAAATAAACAAGTAAGAAAAACCAAATCTTGAAATGTATTATAACACTTCCAAATATTAAAATAGGTTATTAAGGTGCCATAATTAAAGCAATACAGTGAAATAAGATGGAATGCAGGCATAGACAGAACAATGAAATAAAATGAATGGTCTAGAATAGATCCATCAGTATAGGGAATTTAGGATATGATAAAAATGCCTTCAAAATCAGTGCCTTCTAAAACATTCAACAGATGTTCAGACAACTGAGTGGTAATCTAAAAATATATATATATATATAAACTTAGATTTCTACTTCATCACCAACATAAATGCCAGACTGCTGAAAGATTTACATGAATGAAATACAGAACTATAAAAACATGAGAAACAACGAAAAAAATTTTTTAACCTCAGCGCAAGGAAGTCCTTTCCAAGTATGCCACTAAAAAGCCATAGGCTATAAAAGAAAAGGATCCCTCATTCCAGTGGAATAAAAATTAATAATTTCTACATAGGAAAAAAAAGACAAACAGAAATAACAAACCAGGAAAATAAGCTTAGAAAACAAATTTTTATATAGGCCTTCTAAGAGCTCTTAAAAACCAAAGGGGAAAATCCATCGGATAAGTGGTCAAAATATATTAAAAACACAGTTCATAGAAAGAGAATTACAAATGACTATTAAACATATGAAAAGATGTTTAATTTCACTCATAATAAGAAAAATTAGAGCCAGGTGCAGTGGCTCATGCCTATAATCCTAGCAACTGAGGAAAATGAGGCAGGAGAATGGCTTGAGGCCAGGAATTGGGGACCAGCTTCAGCAACATAGCGAGACCCTGTCTCTAAAAAAAAATTTTTTTAACTTACCAGGCATGGTGGCCTGAGCCTGTAGTCCCGGCTATTTAGGAGACTGAGATGAGAAGATCCCTGAAGCCCAGGAGTTCAAGGCTGCAGTGACCCGTGATCACGCCACTGCACTCCAGCCTGAGCGACACAGCAAGACCCCAATCTGAAAAGACAAGAAAGAAAACTTGCAATTTAAACTACATCAAAGTACATATATAGTATATATCTGGAGAGTTCACAAGAAATAATGGTTTTGCCTCTGGGAAAGTGGAATGTGTAGCTTGAGGATTGGTATTCTTAAAAGACACACATTTCATGAAATATCCTTTTCTATTCTTGGTATCATATGCATATAGCACCTACTTAAAATAATATATAAAATTCATTTTTAAAAGATAAGAAAAAATGCTTAGTGGAAATAAACCAAATTTTGAAATTATGTATACAGAGTTCTGTCACTTACATGATTGCTGAGAAAACAAAATTATACCATTGTTCATGAATACATACAGATACGTTAAATGTTTCAAAAATGTGTACATAAGGGATACAAACCAATTTCCTGAAAAGAGGAAGCAGAAAAAGGGCTGGGCGCCAAACCAAAAGGGCCTTCTAATTTATCTATAATTTTTTTCCTCTAAAGCAAATGTTATCATTGTTAATTCTACGTGGTAGGTACATAGGTGCATGCTAATCTCTACATATATATTTTTGTACTTGAGATAGTTTATAATTTTTTAAAGCTACTGAGCCTGATCAGAAAATACTACCTCACTGCTGTGGAAAATGTATCAAATCACTGGCCAAGAGAAAATGACATTATTGAAGATCATTTAAAGACAACATAATCTAGTCACTCCTACCCATACTCTGAATTCTACCTGGGATCAAATAGAATCATCAGAGTCATATTACATACTTGGAGCAGTAGCTTAGCCCTAACAGAGTCCATATTAATGTTGATATCATTATCAAAAATAATTGTTGAGGAGATCGCTCACTACATCTATCACTGTATCCCCAAAATCTTCCCCAAAATTTCAAAAGAAGGACATGTCCTTTGATTTTTTTCCTTTTAGGAAAAGCCCTGCTTTCCCTGAGGAACTGTGGTGCATGATTCTTTTAACGTAAGAATCATCAATTTTGTGTCACTCTTTCTTTTGGCTGCCTTAATATGTCTCATCAAATTTCAGGTCCGACTCAACAACAATATTGTCTCTCATGATTCAAATTCTTATTTTCTTTTTATTTGCCCCAATTTTGTAGTTATAGTTTATTATTATATTTCCTTGAGTTATTACTATAAACCAACTTTATATCTACTATAAATATCTCAAAAGGTACCATCTTAACAAATACAGATATACATCAAATTGTCATATTGGATCTTCAGAAATGCATTGTGGGGTAGACAAGATTGTTACTAATTGGTCCATTTTGTGGAGAAAATTTTCCTAGAGAAGCTCAGAGAAAATGCATGTTCTCCAGGGATTGCAGCCACAGGCACCCTGAGCAGCCAGCAGCTCTCAGTTTTTATTGATTGAGCCCTCAGTGTGTATGCAGAGTCTTCAACTTGATACAATGGGGAAAAAATCAAAACACACTCACAAATATCTGTTATACATTTATAAGCACAGCAAGCATTTGGTCACTTATTGATGGTAGAAAAAATATTAATTTATATCATCATTAAACGTTTGCATTGAATTGACTAATTTTTGAAATTTGTGTGTGCCTTTGAAAAAGCTGTTCTTTCTTCTTGGAATGAGCTGCTTCTCCTCCATGGGCAAATGTTTTACAACCTTTTCTCATGCCCCTAGGCAGAACTTGGAGCTCTCTTATGGGTCTCTGCAATATAGTGATCATCCCTCAGTTATAGCACTCATCTTTCTTGATTATATCTGTCCCGCATTAGTCCATTTTCACACTGCTATAAAGATACTACTCTAGACTGGGTAATTTGTAAACAAAGGAGGTTTAATTGACTCACAGTTCTGCATGGCTGGGGAGGCCTCAGGAAACTCACAATCATGACAGAAGGCGAAGGAAAGGCAAGTACTTTCTTCACAAGGTGACAAGAAAGAGCAAGAGAGTGCACGAAAGGGGAAGAGCCCCACACTTCTCAAACAACCAGATCTCATGAGAATTCACTCATTATCACCAAAACAGCATCAGGGAAACTGCCCCAAGATCCAATCACCAGTGTTCTATGTCAGAAATGCAGAAGTCCTTTTTCAGTGCAATGCTAGACATTTTACCTTTGTTCATTCATGATTTTCTTTCAAGGATTTCCTAACTTCACTTTTGTATCTTCATTTTTGTTTGCTTGACTAATTTCCTTTAGTATATGTTCAGGTAAGGTAGGTTGATATCTGTATAAATAACCATATGGACGTAGATGATAAACGAGGTATTCTAACTCATACATAGTTGTAGAATCAACATAGTGAAAAGAAACTGCAAGATCAGAACAGCAACCAGGACCCTCTACAGGAGGATAATAGTTGTAATTCCAGTACCAAAATGTTCTAGGTAGATAACCTTTAATTAAATGGTGTTCTGGCACAAAGGGATGAAAAGTTTCTTTTCCAATGGTATCTCTGGAATCTCCTGCTTCTACATTCATAATTTCCATGCATCTCCCCAGTGCTAAGTCTTCAATGGAGGAACTATGTGTACACTTGTCTGTTTTAAATGCATCAACAAATCTTTTCAAGGCTTCTTTGCTTAGTACATATCCTGCTCCTCCGCTCATGTAGCCCTGCTTTACATAAGGCTTAAATCTTCTCCCAAAGTAAATGGGTTCTTCAGGGTCATATTTTGAAAGAAGCCACCTCAAATTGTCTAGTATGACATATGTGTCATCATCTGCTTTCAAAAACCAATCAGCATCTTCTAAATAATGTTCATGAACATACTGAAAAGCTTTAATTGTTTTCCAGTATAGTTGATCTCTGCCTTCTTTGGTTTTCAATCCCACAGCAGGGAAGTCTTTATTTTCTTCTGAACTCATAAACAACACTTTGTTACAACGCTGGGTCCCAGTGAGGAATTCTAAGTGAACATTCCTTATAGAAACCTTTCACATGAATGACTATAAACTGAAGCTTTAAATGAGCTGTGAAGTGTGTTAAAATGTGTTTTGATACAGTAATATATAAATATATCTATATATATGAAGAACTTGTGTTTTTTAAATGGTGGCCAGGTAGAGGAACTAGAAAAGAGATTTTGTTGCCTGTTTTCTGACCATCTGTGTTATTGTCACTGAGAAACTAAAATAGTAAATTTACTAAAACTACACTGCACCATGTTAGTAATAAACAGATCTGCCTTAAAGAAAATTTTAGAAAGAAAAAAAAAAAAAAAAAAAAAAAAGATCCAATCACCTCTCCCGAGGTCCTTGGCATGTGGGGATTATGGAGATTACAATTCCAGATAAGATTTAGGTGGGGACAAAGCCAAACCATGTCATATCCCTTATATGGGGATGCAATAAACATAGATTAATAAGGCTATTTCCCACTTATAATTTTTTCATGTATTATATTTATTCTTTAAAAACTTACTCTCCATGATACTTTTCCTTCCACTGGGGAGCCAGACTCAATTATTATGTTATTCTCAAAGTTACTGCTGAACTCTGCAGTCTATAATGTTCAGGGATTATGACTACTTACCAGCATTCAAAAACAAACTACCCTAGCTTTACCATTGAAGAATGAATGATAAAACATTTACTGCTAAAATTGAACTATTGTGCAAACAGGGATCTTCATTTTAGTTGGTGTTTAGATTTTATCTTTTCTCATGGATGTATTTCAGACACACAGCACTCAATAAATATTTGTTAAATTAACAAATGTTGATGTGGAAGTGGGTTAACATTTTACTATTATTATTATTATTATTATGCTTTAAGTTCTGGGATACATATGCAGAACGTGCAGGTTTGTTACATAGGTATACACATGCCATGGTGGTTTGCCGCACCCATCAGCCCGTCATCTACATGAGGTATTTCTCCTAATGCTATCCCTCCCCTTGCCCCTCACAGTGTTGTATACAAAACTGTCACTGTTCACTGATGATATGATTGTATACCTAAAAAACCCTAAAGACTCATCCAAAAAGCTCCTAGATCTGATGATAAATGAAACTGAAACTTGAGTAAAGTTTCAGGATACAAAATCAATGTACACAAATCAGTAGCACTGCTATACACTAACAACGACCAAGCTGAAAATCAAATTAAGAATTCAACTCCTTCCACAATAGCTGCAATACTTAGGAATACATCTAACCAAGGAGGTGAAAGAGCTCTACAAGGAAAACTACAAAACGCAGCTGAAAGAAATTATGGATGACACAAACAAATAGAAACACATCCCCTGCTCCTGGATTGGTAGGGTCAATGTCGCGAAAATGACTATACTGCTAAAAGCAATCGACAAATTCAATACAATTCCCATCAAAATACCACCATCATTCTTCACAGAAATAGAAAAAACAATCCTAAATTTATATGAAACCAAAAAGAGCCTGCATAGCCAAAGCAAGACTAAGCAAAACACAAATCTGGAGACATGACATTACCCGACTTCACACTAAACTATAAGGCTATCGTTACCAAAACTGCATGGTACTGGTATAAAAATAGGCACATAGATCAATGGAACAGAATAGAGAAACCAGAAATAAACCCAAATACTTATAGTCAATTGGTCTTTGACAAAGCAAACAAAAACATAAAGTGGGGAAATGACACCCTATTCCAACAAATGGTGCTGGGATAATTGGCAAGCCACATGTAGAAGAATGAAACTGGATCCTCATCTTTTACCTTATACAAATATCATCTCAAGGTGTATCAAAGACTTAAATCTAAGACTTGAAACCATAAAAATTTGAGAAGATAACATCAAAAAAAAAAATACCCCTTCTAGGCACTGTCTTAGGCAAGGACTCAGGACCAAGAACCCAAAAGGAAATGCAACAAAAACAAACATAAATAGATGGGACTTACTTAAACCAAAGAGCGTTTGCACAGCAAAAGGAACTGTCAGCAGAGTACATGGACAACCCACAGAATGGGAGAAAAATTTTGCAAACTATGACTCTAACAAAGGACTAATATCCAGAATATACAAGGAACTCAAAAAAATTAGCAAGAAAAAAACAAATAAATTGCATCAAAAAGTGAGCTAAGGATATGAATAGACAATTCTTAAAAGAATATACACAAATGGGCAACAAACATATGAAAAAATGCTTAACCAATAATTATCAGGGAAATGTAAACCAAAACCACAATGTGATACCACCTTACTCCTGCAAGAATGGCCATAATCAAAAAATCAAAATATAATAGATGTTGGCATGGATGTGGTGAAAAAGGAAGACTTTTACACTGATGGTGGGAATGTAAACTAGTACAACCACGGTGGAAAACAGTTTGAAGATTCCTTAAAGAACTAAAGTAGAACTACCATTTGATCCAGCGATCTCACCACTGGGTATCTATTCAAAGGAAAAGAAGTCATTATATGAAAAATATACTTGCACATGCATGTTTATAACAGCACAATTCGCAATTGCAAAAATATGGAACCAACTCAAATGCCCATCAATCAATGAGTGAATAAAGAAAATATTATATATATAAAATACCATGGAATACTACTCAGCCATAAAAAGGAACAAAATAATGACATTCGCAGCAATCTGGATGGAGTTGGAGACCATTATTCTAAAGGAAGAAACTGAGGAATGGAAAACCTAACATAGCATATTCTCACTTATAAGTGAGAGCTAAACTGTGAGGATGCAAAGGCATAAGAATGATACAGTGGGCTTTGGGGACTCTGGGGGAAGGGTGGGAGAGGGGAGAGGGATAAAGGACTACACATTGGGTGCAGTGTACACTGCTTGGGTGATGGGTGCATCAAAATCTCAGAAATCACCACAGAAGAACTTATCCATGTAACAACTCACCATCTGTTCTACAAAACCCTATTGAAATTTTTTTAAAAAATTTAATGACTGCCCTGCTGGGTTTTGGACTTGCACGGGGTCTATAGTCTCTGTCTTTTGGCCAATTTCTTCCTTTTGGAAAGGGAGTGTTTACCCAATGCCTATACTTTTACTTTATACTAACCACTTTTTTATTTTACAGGCTCAGAAGTGGAAGAGTCTACCCTTGTCTCAGATGAAACTTTGGAATTTGGGCTATGGACTTCTGAGTTAATGCTGGAATGAGTTAAGACTTTGGGGGACTGTTGGGAAGGCATGACTGTAATTTGAAATATGAGAAGGACGTGAGATTTAGGAGGGGCCAGGGGCAGAATGATATGGTTTGGGTCTGTGTCCCCACCCAACTCTTAGGTCAAATTGTAGTCCCCAATCTTGGAGGTGGGGCCTGGTGGAAGGTGATTGGATCATGGGGGCAGATTTCTTCTTTCTTCATAGTCCCTTTCGCCTTCTGCCATGATTTTAAGTTTCCCGAGATCTCCTCATCCATGCTTCCTGTACAGCCTGCAGAACCATGAGCCAATTAAATCTCTTTTCTTTATGAATTACCCTGTCTCAGGTATTTCTTTATAGTAGTGCAAAAAGAGACTAATGCAATAACAGATGCTGGTAAGATTGCAGAGAGAAAAAGAACACTTATACACTACTAGTGGGAATGTGAATTAGTTCAGCCATTGTGGAAAGCAGTTTGGCAATGTCTCCAATAATTTAGAAAAGAACTACCATTTGACCCAGCAATCTCATTATTGGCTATATACCCAAAGAAATATAAATCATTCTACCATAATGATAGGTGCACACATATGTTCACCACAGCACTATTTGCGATAGCAAAGACAAGAAATCAATCCAAATGCTCATTAACAGTATACTGGATAAAGAAAATGTGGTACATATACTACATGGAATACTACACAGCCATAAAAAAAAACAAGATCATGTCCTTTGCACCAACATGGATGGGGCTGGAAGCCATTATCCTAAACAACCCAACACAGGAACAGAAAACCAAATACCACATGTTCTCATTTATAAGTGGGAGCTAAACATTGAGTACACATGAACACAGAAGAAAACAAAAACCAGGGCCCACTTGAGGGTGAAGAATGGGAGGAGGGTGAAGACTGAAATACTACTTATGGTACTATGTTTATTACCCAGGTGATGAAATAATCTGAACACCAAACCCCCATGACTCACAATTTACCTATATAACGAACCTACACTTCTACCCATACTTGTATTTTTTAAAAATACTTATGAAGCCTGGTCTGAAACAGACACTGTTTTAGGAGCTGCAGACACAACAGTAATATAATGATTAAGAGCAACAACACTGAAATGAGGTCTGATTCTAATCCTGACTCTGCCACTATCTAGCTGGGTAACTTGGGGCAAATTACTTAAGTTTTCTGTTCCTTGGTTTCTTCATCTGAAAAATGAGAGTATCAGCATAACCTACTTCTTAGAGTTGTATGAAGCTTAAATAAGTTAATCTTTTCAGAGTCCTACAAGTCCTTAGAATTGTACCTGGCAAATAGTAGCTAGTATACAGGTGCTTGCTGAATTCAGCTTTAAAAATCAAAAATTTCTGTTATCATGTAGTTTACATCATAGAGAGGATGAAATGGCAAAGAAAGACAACAGATAAACTAAGTGAATAAATACATACTTTTTCAGGTGATTATAAGTGTTCTGTAATAAAATAAAGTGAGGAAAGGAGAAAGTGATGCAGTAGGACCAAGAATTGCTATTTTAGAGCAAGTGGACCTGAAAGGCCTTTCTGATAAGATGAGGGGTGAATAAAGTGAGAGAGTAAACCATGTGGAAGTTAAGTACAATCATCCTTAAACATTTATAATAATGTATTCTTTGAATATCACTATTAGTCTTATTCTCAGATTTATTTTTCGCATAACAGAACTTGTCATTTTGACAGAGGTATTAATTATAAGGCCTTTATTCAAAATCTAAATATAGACAATAATTTGAAAAGTCTAAAACAATCACCCTAATATCTATTCTCAGATTTGTATAGTTTTAAATGTCAGGTGTAAATGCTGCCATATACTTCTGTTCTGTAAATGCCAGAAGCATCACATTACCATAATTATACACTGGCTGTTAGGAATCCAAACTTCTGACTTTATCTCAGAAGGTCCTTTACTTCTGGATTGTTGGTGGAGGTGGAGCGGAGCAGGGAATGGGACTTCTCTCCATAGGTAGATTCTTTTTGTTTCTGGATAAATATTAGAAATAGACTTGTTTTGTTATCAAACTGAACTTGAGTCCACCTATCCAGCACAGCAAAGCCAAACACTGACATCAGAATTTGCAGCAGGAGCAAAGTGAGGTGTTTATTGTAGGGTGGCAAACAAGGAGAATTGGGAAGCTAATGCTTAACACCCAAACTCCTGAGAGCTTACATCAAAGCGTTTTTAAAGGCAGGGAGGCAGAGATTACAGGCAAAGTTATCATTCAGTATATAGAGGCTAAACATTGGCTTGGCCCCAAAAGGTGAGATATCTTAAAGCAAGGGCTTACAGATCGTACGTGGATTCAGAGATTTTTTGATTTGCAATTGGTAAAGCAAGAAAGACTTTGTCTGACATCTTGGAGTCAGCAGAAATGAATGTTAAAGTTTGACCTGTGGGCATGACTCTTTCCAGGATCCTCCAGAAGAGATTTAGGACACAGAATGCTAATTAGAGTTTAGTCCTCAGCTTTCCTTATCAAAGGTTTATGTGAAAGCAGTCAGCATTTTTCATCTGGTAGGGGTCCAGGCTTCTTAAAAACAACTCAGGGACATAGGTCAATATGTTATCTTTAGTTTTTGTGGGGAACTAAACATCTTGTGGCTCTAACTGATTTGGGTGGCCATTGCCTTAAATTATTATTACCTTCTTGCTTATTAAGTTGTTTATTTTTTAAGGCTAGTTAGGTACCTGAAACTTTTCTTGAAAAGACTCAAGATTTTTCTTCATTTTATGTTTAGGGGGCGCTCATCGGACCCCTAAGAAGGGTCCTTACTCCTTCTCTCTTTTTTAAATGATAGCAGCCGGTGAACAGCCTCATCTTCAACAAAAGCTTACAGATAGAATATTTCTCGTTCTCATGACATTGATTCAATTAGGATACCAGGGCTCTCTAATAGTTGGCTTAGCTACTTTGAGAAGGGTGTATTACTGCCTAATTTCCTACTAGAAAATTATTTAGCATTAAGAAGAGAACTCATCTTCTCTTTCTTTTTACTTTTCCATGACGTGAATTAGTACTTAAGACTTTTGGTAGTGAGATTATGGAATAGGACAGAATTAAAAGGAAAAAAAGGAGAAATTGAGAAAAATGAATCAAATTTTTTTTCCATCAGCTAAATGTTTCTTCTCTAAACCAGGGTTTCCCAACCTCAGCACTACTGACATTTTGAACTGGGTAATTATTTGTCACAGGAACTGTACTGTGCATTGCAGGATACTTAACAACATCCCTGGCCCTTACCCACTAGGTGTCTGTAGCACTATCCCCCACCTCCCATATGACAACCAAAAATGTCTCTGAACACTGTAAAATGTCTCCCTAGAGCAAACATTACCCCTGCTTGAGAACCACACTCTAAAATCATTTTTATAGAACTTTAAAATAAATGACAAATAATTTAAATATAAATGTATGTATGTAAGCATGTATTAGAATTATCTCACAGAATGTTAGACCAGTAGATCTTAATTAAGCAAACCAGTAGATCTCGAAGTTTTTCTTCAAATCACATCTTCCATCTCCCATATATTCCACAACTAGACTTAAAAATATCCTTATTGAAAATAAGTAATCAAAAAGAATCTGTTACAACTAATAAAAAGCTGGACTTTCACCAAGAATCTTGTTACCCCTTGATATGGTTTGGCTGTGTTCCCACCCAAATCTCATCTTGAAGCATAGCGCCCATAATTCCCATATGTTGTGGGAGGGACCTGGTGGGAGATAATTGAATCATGGGGGCAGTTCCCCCATACTGTTCTTGTGGTAGTGAATAAGTCTCACGAGATCTGATGGTTTTATAAGGGTTTCCCTTTTCGCTTGCCTCTCATTTTCTCTCTTGTTTGCCGCCAAGCTAGATATGCTTTTCACCTTCTGTTATGATTGTCAGGTTTCCCTACCCATGTGGAACCATGAGTCCATTAAACTTCTTTTTCTTTATAAATTACACAGTTTTGGAAGTGTCTTTTTCAGTAGCATGAGAAGGAACTAACACACCCCTAATATGAAAGTAAAAGGAAATACGCATAAACTAAGCATGTAGAATATTTTCACTGATTTTAGTCACTAACATCAACTTTTATCAATACCTTAATAAGGGTTTTTAAAATTACTAAGTTGAAAGGTTTTCATATCATATACTGTGAAGCCTTGATTGTGATTTGCATAAAGTGGTAGTGAATTGAGGGCTACACTGTGTGTGGGCTGGGAAGCAGAGAGCCAAGGGAATGGATAGTCAGCCATTGAATCATATATACAAAATTCTCTATCCAGGAAGAGGGGATAAAGAAAAGTTTGAAAAATATAACAATATGTCCATAAATATTTTGTATGCTCTCTGTGCCCTGTTTTCTTTCCTGTAGATCATAAAATTTCTTTTGAGGAACCCACATTGTGGGAACATAATCACATCCCTTAGACTAAGAGAAAAGTGAGGATGTGAAAAAGCATTTCAGCAACTCTGGAGAAAAGTTCAAAACTTTATAGCTCTGTCTCCTTCCCAGAAGACTGGAAAACTTCATGCAGAAGAGAGGGAACAAACTGGAATTCTTTTCTTATAAAATGTGTTCTTGAGTTGAACCTACTTCACCTCCCCCACTTCTCTACCCACTCTGTGCCTAACCCTAGCTGTAATTCTGTGATTCTAGCCTGCTGTTTATTTAGGCTTCAAACTTTACAGCATTGATTTCTTGGTTGTCCTGCTTCTCCAGTCTTTAGCCCACTACTTTTTCTCCCAGCTCATAGCTGGTCTTTCAACAAGTGCTCCATTCACTTAAACAACAGGGATCCAGTGAAAAAAGAAAGCATGCTCTATCAGAGAAGGTGAACATTGAATAATTACAATACAGGGAATGAGTATTGTGAAAAGGAAATTAGGGGAGAAGATTCTGGGTTAATTGTATCCCTCAGAAAGATATATTGAAGTCCTAACCCTAGGTAACTGTGAATGTAAACTTATTTGAAAATAGTGTGTTTGCAGATATAATAAAGTTTAGATAAGGTCATTAGCATAGGCCCTAATCTAATAAGACTGATGATCTTGTAAGAGGAAAATGCCATATGAAGACAGAGACACACAGAGAATGCCATGTGCTGACAGATGCAGAGATTGGAGTGATGGCAGCTGCAAGTCAAGGAACATCAAGAGTTGGCAGGCACCACCAGAAACTATGAAGGAAGGATTCTACCTGAGTCTCAGGGAGGATGGTCATGCTGACACCTTGATTTTTCACTTCTAGCCTTAAGAACTGTGAGATAATAAAAAGTTTGGTTGTTTTAAGCCACCCAGTTTGTCGTACTTTCCTATAACATCTCTAAGAAATTAATATAGGACATTGTGGGAGCATAGAGCAGTGGAGACCACACCTAATCCAAGATTCAGGCAAAATTCCCAGAGAATTTATATTTAAGCTGAAATGTAAAGCATGGGTAAGAGTTTGCTAGGAAAAGAGAGGAAGGAGAAATACTTCAGATGGAGGACACAGGGTGTGGAAAGGCCTAAAGGCAAGAAAAGCAAGGCCTCCTTAAGTAAGTGACTAAGTTCAAGATGGCTAATGGCCCAGTGTCCCTGAGAATGGACAGAGATGAGTCTGGAGATCTGCACTGGATCCAGGTCCCAGAGAGCTCTGAATTATGTGGTAAGGAATGAAGACAAAAAGAAGGCCAAAATAACCATTGAAAATATTTAAGCAGAGCAGTATCATCAGGAAGCAGGCTTGATGTAATAAAGCCACTACAGCCATAGTGTGGAGAACAGACTAGACGAGGGCAAGCTTGAAGAGAGAGGAGGACAGTCAGGGTGAATGCAAAGGTTACTTCAGACGTGATGGTGGCCAGAGCCAAGGCGGTAGCCACAGGAATGGAAATATTAGGTTGCTGCAAAAACAATTGCAGTTTACTCTTTATAAAAAGAAAAAGAAAGAAAGTTTGCTTTTTACATGAAAGCAATGATAAAAACTGTGATTGCTTTTGCACCAACCTAATAAGTGGATAAATTTAAAGAATGAAGAGAGATTTAGAGGATTGAGTCAAATAGGAGTTGATGACACTAAATGTGGGGATGAAGACAAGGGAGGAGGGCTCACTTCTCAATGAGTCTCAAGTCTCAGTTCTCTGCTTACTAATTTGTTACACAGTAATAGATGATTATATGGGAATTTGGTTATAAATGACTTATGTATTACCTTTTAGATCACTAGAGTACAAAGAATCACACTGGAAGCTGATAGAAAAGACGGCTCATCACTTATGGTTCCTGGACTCTAAACTGGATGCAGAAACTTAATGAGACTCTGGATTGTCTCCTGGGAGAGACGGTGAAGGTATCCTATGAGTGAGAATAAGTGTGCATATAGTTACTTATGTAGTCCTAAGAGTTAATCCTTGTCCTCCAGTATCCATTTTCTCTTTCTTCCTTGTAGTAATTGGAGACAGTCACAGGTCTACCATTTAGCAACCTTTCCTGCTTCTCTTTCCATGTAACCAGGTTCAAGTCAATAAAATATGAAAGACAGTGCTGTGTGCAACTTCTGCATCATCTCTTTCACTAAAAAGCGGCTTTCCCTGGACTCTGTTCTTCTCTTTCCCAAGGTCAGGAGAGTGGACAAGTAGGTGCATCTGACCAAACCATTCAAACAAGGACAAACTATATTGGATGGCAAAGCAAAAAAGTGAAATATTGTGTCCACAGAAGAGCTTGACTGTAGATGAAACTCTTTTTGTTTTTCCTGTGAAGACAGTAGAGCTGGAAGATGTGGTCCAATTCTACCTGATATACAAAATAATTCAAAGGAAGGAAATTGGCCAACAAATATTTGAGAAAAGAAATATTTTTCTGTGTACATTAGAGTGACATTTAATTGATTTAACAATCTAACGCCATCATTCAGTGCTTAACACAATAAAAGTTTATTTATTGCTCACAAAAGAGTCCAATCTGTGTATTTCTGGTCAGGTAGCTTTTCTCCATGCAGTGTCAGGGACATAGATTTCTTTCCATTTTGTGGTCTTTTCTTCAATACCAGGTTTCCGAGGTTGCCACAAGAGTCAGTTGTATTCCTACCATCTAGAAGTGGAAGACAGCATGAAAGATTGTTTTGAGAGGATCTTGTAACTTAGCCATGGTGTAGTGCATATCACTTCCATTCACAAGCTATTGGTGGAACTGAGTCATGTGGTCATATCTGATTGCAGAGAAGTGGGCTAAAATGGCCAAAATGCCCAGGGGAAGAGAATGAGTTGAGTAATCACCTAGCAATTTCTTCTACAAATTGGACACAAAAATAAAGGAACTTTTTTGAAACGCTGTAGATTTTTATCTATCTCTTGGGATCTAGACCTTTCATTCACTGTTGCAGCACAAATGCTCTATATCCTCCATTCATTTCAATGACAGCCATGAAAAAGCCAATGGGGAGGCTTGTTTTTATTTTAGGGGGTGTTAAAATTTTTTTAACATTTTTATAAAAATGTTGTGATCATTTTGCTGTGTATTCCCGAAACCTAATCCCTTTCGTATTCCCACTCAGCACTCATCTCAAAGCAAGTTTCCTTACCCTTAAAATTTTAAAGTAAAGCACTGTTCATGAAACCATTGCTAAAGTGACCAGTTTTATGGTAATTCCAAATATATAAAGCTTTAAAACCCATGCCTGTGCCTGATGTGAGATAGGCATATATACATACTGCTTGATGTGATAAATGCTTCAGTAGATTAATGTGCAAGCCACAACAGTAGGGTAGAAAACGGAACTGTTAAATAAGACAAGGTGAGATGAGGAGAATTCATAGATGAGAAAAGGGCTTTAGCTAAGGTTTGAAGGATGAACATACACTCACTATGAAACAGAGAAAGAATGTGTGAAGGCGTGTAGGCACAATGTAATAATAGCAAGAATGTCAGTTGGCTAAACCAATCAGTAAATGGAAGACAGTACTGCAGAAGAGATAGTCAGGATGCCATGTTCTGATTCTGGAAACATATACTGAGTCTACCAAGCTAGGTTTTCTTTATAAGTTTGGGGGGCTCCTAAAGGATATTAAGCCACATAATTGCATGAGTAATTTGCATGCAGTGGCTGGGCTGGACAGTCTGAGACTGGAGAGAGGAAGTTTGTATAGACTGTTCTTCAATTATCTAATTGAGACATCATGGTGGATTGGATTAAGGCAGTGCTAGAGAAGCAAGAGAAGAAGAAGAAATATGGGATATAGTCTACTGAATATGTAGACTCTGAGACGTGATAAAGAATTGGTAGTATTAAGGAAGAGGGACTCCTAGAGAGAGTCCTGGGCATCTAGCTGAGATTCCTAGGGAGTGTGTACTCCAGGGAACATAATGGAGGGAGAAGATTCTCCAAGGCAGAGGGAGATGATGACTTCAGCATGGATATGTTGAATTTGAGGTTTTCATGGGATTTTCAGTCAAAGATGTCCAGTGGGACATTTATAAAAATAATATGAAACTCAGCAAAAGTCTGACAAGGAACTTAAGCTAAGTGATAAAGTCATGGTCGCTTGAGAGATTGGAAGAGAAAGCAAACTGGGCCCATGAAATTGATTCCAAAGAGACTGACAGCTTAATTTAGACTACATAACATAAATAATTTCATTTATGAATCTGTTTCAATGGGTACTCACCCCCATATCACTTAGAGTCTAGTGCCTGTGGGAAGGTATGTGACCGAGCAATCCCTGCTTGGCACCTTGCTGAGCAAATGCAGAAGAAGGCAAAGGACCAAAGGAGCTCAAAGTGCTAACACAAATGACAAATGTGATGTATCAGGGGGTCTTTATGGGGAGGGAAGTAGTCAGGACAAGGTTGGTGGCTTGGAAAAAAAAGCTAAAGGAATCAAAGGACTGAGGTGAAGTTGAAATCAGACACAAGGAAAAGGAGATGAGAAAGTCGGTCATGTAAAAAACTGTGGACAAAGTAAAAGATTTCTTTTAAACCCTTTTATTGTGAGAAAAATGCACATGAAAGTTAAGATTTTTTAAATAATTATAAAATGAACCACTATGTCAAAAATAGAAAGTGTCCAGCCCCAGAAGCCCCATGTGCCCACCCTTGATCAAATCCCCTTCCCTTCTTCTTTTCTTCCTTTCTTCTTTTGATATTTCTTCTTTCACTCTGCTGACTTTTATGAAATTTTTTTGATTTTTCTTTAGTATTTTACCACCAATATACTTTTCATAAACAATATAGTTTGATTTTGTCTATTTTAAAACTATAGTGTGTATATAAATAAAACCATTTTATATGTATTCTTTTATAACTGATATTCTTTTGTTTTTTCCTTATGTTTGTTATATATAGGCGCATTTTTGTAATTAACTTATTCATTCGTACTGTTGAGGACATTGGGTCATTTCCAGCTTGAGTTGTTAATAGAATACTACAATGAACATATTCATTTAAGTATTCTGGTGCATTTGTGTATGGATTTCTCGAGTACACATAACTAATAAAGAAATTGGAAGATGGCAGAATATGTGTGTTTTAGCAGATTATGCCAAGTGATTTTACCAATTTATACTCCCACTTGCAGTGTCTAAGAATTTGTATTGCTTCACACCTTCACCAACACTTATTTTTTAAAAAGTTGTCAGACTCTTTAAATTGTTAATCTGGTTGGTGCTTAATGTATCAAAATACATACGAATTTGCCATTTCCTTATGATTAGTGATACTGAACATCTTTTTGTATGATCATTGCCTATTTGAAGTTAGATTCTCATAAAGTGACTACTTGAGTCCTTTGCCCATTTTTCTATTGGAGTATCTGTCTTGTCCTTGTCAATTTATAAACATTCCTTATATGATCTAAGTATATGTACAATATATATTTATGAACATACAACACAGATTGGCTATATATGTTCTGTATATATATATCTTCATACATTCTGTGGCTTGTCTTTTCTCCCTCTCTTTATAGTGGCTTATTTTCTTTCTTTCTTTCTTTCTTTTTTTTGTGTGTGTGTGTGACAGTCTCACTCAGTTTCCCAGACTGGAGTGCAGTGGCACACTCATAGCTCACTGCAGCCTGGAACTCCTGGGCTCAAGCAATCTTTCCATCTCACCTTACCAAGTAGCTGGGACTACAGGAGAACACCACCATGCCTGGCTAATTTTTAAATTTTTCTGTAGAAACGGGGTCTCACTATGTTGACCAGGCTGGTCTTCAATTCGTGGCCTCAAGCAATTCTCCTGCCTCAGCTTCCCAAAGTGCTGGGACTACAGACAGGAGCCACTGTGCCCTGCCCTATAATGGCTTCTTATATTCGCAGAGGTTCTTAATATCACTTTGCTAAAATTTATCAGTCACTTCTTTTGCAGATAATTATTTTTGCATCTTGTCTAAGAAAACCTTGCCTACAACAGGGTCACAATTATACATCTTTATAATTTTTTACAAAAACAGTTTATGGTTTTATCATTTCATTTATGTAGTTAAATCTGGACAATTTAAGTATAAATGCTGTTTTGGGTTGAGTGCTTTGGAAGTAGTCCCTAAAATGAGGATTCTTGTGCAGGTGATTCATTAAGGACATGTTTTCAGAGAAAGCCAGTAGGAGAGTTGGAAGAAAGAAAAGTGAAAAAGCCAACCAAAGGTGTAAACTCAGGCAAAGTCCTACAGAAAGTATCAGCCTGATCTGTCAGAAAACTCTAGAGAAGTGTTTCTCAACAGGGGTGATCTTGACACCCAGGGAACACTGGGCAATGTCTGGAGATATTGTTTGATTGTCACAATTGTGAGGGTGCTATCAGCATCTAGGGGGTTGAGGTTAAAAATGCTACTAACCATGCTACAATGTATAGCCCCTCACAAGAGGAAACTATCAAGTCCAAAATGTCAATAGTGCCAAGGTCAAAAAACCTTTCTCTAGAATCTGACTTGTGTCTCAGAGCTCTCAGGTAAGAGAGCTGAGACTTCATACTCCTATACCCATCAGTCATTCACTAATGACTGCCAGTGAAGGGTTGGTGGGTGACACATTTTGAGGCATTTCTGGCTGTCTGAAGGATATGAAATAAAGTGGACTACATAGCTCAAGTCAGTCTTCTGGGGAGCAAGACAGGAGTATGCTAAACCTGAAATATGCACAGAAATGGTAAAACAGCTATCAAAAGCATCTGAACAGAGAATGGACTTTATTTGCTATGGTCCACTCCATGAGCTTCTCAAATGCACTCTATTTCAGTTTACCCAATTGCATTGTTCACAAAAAGACATAATTTCTTGTGAGAAAAATTAGAAGACAAAGATTACTAGAACAAACTACAGTCCACACTGCTATGATTGGCTTTGAGGCAAAAATTAATTAGACTACCTGCTTTGAATGGGCCCCTCAAAGTTCATGTGTTGGAAACATAATTCCCAATGCAACAGTGTGGAGAGGTGTAACTTTTAAAGTATGATGAGGTCATGAGGGCTCTGCCCTCATCTCGGGAGTGGGTTAGTTATCATGGGAGTAGGTTCCTGGTAAAAGAATGAGTTCATCTCCCTTCCATTCTTTGTCTCTCTCTCTCTCTCTTTCTCTCTCTCTCTCTCTGTCTCTGGCACTCTGACTCACTTGTTTGCCCTTGCACCTTCCACCATGGGATGATGCACCATGAAGTCCCTCTCCAGATATGGACTTTTTGACCTTGAACTTGTCAGCCTCCAGAACTGTAAGAAATAAATCTCTGTTCTTTATAAATTACTCAGTCTTAGGTATTTTGTTATGGCAGCACAAAATGGACTAAGACACCACCAACTCTACATTTCCTCATCATTGGGTAGACTTCTGCTGTCATCAGTTGTTCATCTGATGGGGTGACTTTGGCCTTCATCTTTGTGGGGTTGATGGTTATCATAGTCTTATCAGGTAGTGGTTGCCTAATTGCCCATTCACAATTAAATTTAAGTATAAGAGTACCAAGAGATGCCCCTGTGGATCCCACAAATTGCAAAATGCCAAGCAATTATTGTAACAGCAGTTATACCTCTCATGATGAGTGAAATAAATTGCCAGCATGAAGTGACCAAAATGACTAAATAATAACTGGAGCTTTAGGATTCTTATTGACTCTCCTCTCTGGGAATCAAATCTCTCCATCCGTACAACCTAAAGCTATTGAAACAGAAAGCAAAAATTCCTCCAAAGGGGACACTGTGAATGATGGTGAGGTGATTCATACTTCCATGACTTGGTGGACTGTTTTCCTGTCTTGGCAGTTTCAAGGCTGTGGGGCGAAGGGAAGTCAGTTTTAGCAGCTTTCACTCAGTCTTTTACTATAATGATAACTTTTATTTTATGAGTCAATGAATCAAATTAGAGTTCTTCCAGCTGCCAAACTTGTCCATTCCATGTCCAATTGATCAGCTGAACTCTACACTCCTCTATTCGAAAAGGGAGTCATATTAGTGTCTTGGGTCCCTTGGTAGCAGTGTGAGCTCAGACCCTGATCTGACCCTAATCCAGCAACCCTCAGAACATCTAGTGCCCAGTTGGTGCACAGTTGCTGGAAAAGAGACCATAGATCCCTTTGGGGAAATACTAGGGGAATTGCTCTTCTACATATTTGCTGTGATATTGTAGCATCCTTCTTCCAGGGGATGCAGCCACTCATTCAATGAACTTCGTGTCTGATAACCGGCTCATTTATTAAAACCCACTAGGGTGGCTGACATCTTGCTTACATTCATCCATTCTGTTATCTTTGATTATATATAGTAAATAATACCTTTTTCAAATGCTCCTAGGATGTTATGCTCTATTAGCCATTAGTATATATTTCTACAGGTCAGAGCTCCCAGGCTGCCATTCTGACTCAAGCTGTCCAACACTTAGTTCCATTTTGCCTCTGATGATTCAGTGTTATCATTTGGCCTCTTCTTCTCTGAAATCCTATCACTTTTGATGCACTAAAAAACAATTCAAATTCCATAACAGAAAATCCTACTAACAGCCATAGCCTACAAAGGACAACTATTTCTGAGTTTCTAAATGATGCCAGGGATCTAAATATTACCAGAAAATTTCTTAACATCTTGGTGAAGAGAGTGTCTTCTGGACCACTCTGAAGAATGTAGTCATCGGATAGATTCTCAGGCCTTACAGAAAAGATTCAGTCTAACATTTCTATTTCTATAAGCCTTTTTTTGCCCTCTCTCAATTCTTAGCCAAGGGAATTATGGCAGCTCCACTTCATCTAACATGGGCTGTCATTTCTTCCAAGTTTAGGAACCATCCTAGCAGTATATGAATGTCTCTAGATGCCCTTGCCAGAGCATTCCATCCTAAATTATTGGACAGTGGCCTGCATTAATAAATTGATCCCTGTTCAGCCTTACGTTATGTCTCCATGCCCCAGTCCAGCACCCTCAAGATCTATTTTCAGGCATGTTCTTCAGTGTTTTCCAGTATATGTCAGTCAGGTCACAGTTCTTCTGTGGGTCATTCCTTTCTCCCTTGGCATGGCAGGCACTTTCCTAGGAGAGCCATGCTGATACTTGACTCTAGCTACTGGTCTGGAAGTCAGGAGGATAAGTGGGAGGATGAATCTTGAGAAAGACAAATATTATCTTATGAGACAGCTACCTCAGTTGAGACTTGGTTGCTATCCTCTAGCAAAAGATGCAGGTGGCTTCTGCAGGCCCAGAGGATTTGGGGGAATCTGTTCTCCCCCACATCTACCCTGATGCTCTTATCCCAGGTCTCAGAGTCCCATCACTTCCTTATCGGGATCCTACTTGGGTTTAGGAGACTTGGGCTTAGCAGACTTATCAAAGGTCCCAGTTCAACCTCCTCAATTCCCCTTTTCTAAAATTCAGATCCTAGACCAGAGTTTATAAGAGACTTAAAAGGCATAACAAACACAATGAGTAGTACTTGATTGGATTCCAAACAAAACAGTTACAAAAGACATTTTGAAAAAATTGGAAAAAATATAAATAAAGACTGCATTCAATGGCATTATAGGGTTTTTGGTTTTGTTTATTGTTTTTTTGTTTGTTAGGGGGTTTTGGTGCAGTGGTGGTGGTGGTGGTGGTGGTGGTGTAGTTGTGAAAGAAGGAGTCTTTATTTTGGGAAATGCAGGCTGGGATATTTGAACATAGAGTGAGGTGATATTATATGGTTTCCTCAGAATACTTCAGCAAATATGGCAAAACATTAATAATTGTGATATCCAAGTGTTGCAGATATCAGTGTTCGTTACACTGTTCTCTCTACATTTCTTCATGCTTCAAAGTTTTCGTGATAAAAAGTAAGTGAGAGATATTTTTAAAAGAAAGAAAGGTTTAGATTTAGGTGTGATTGTTCAATATACAGGAACAATGGAAAATCTCAAAGTAAAAACCTCCAGGAGGGAATGGTCCCAGAGTGTCACAGGGAGACTAAGTGACTATTTCACAGTCTGTCTACAGGTCATGGGGTCCTTGGAGAGTGAACCACCTGCAAAGGAATCACTCCACTAATATTCAGAGGAAATAAAGACTTTCCATACCCTATGAGGTGTAACTTTTAAAATATGATGAGTCATATTCAGAGAGTCAATTCTCTGAAATCTTGCTTCAAACAGAAATGAAGCATAATCAATATATCTGCTCCAAAATTTAGTACTTTCTGTCTCCTCCCCACAAAATTTTAATTTTAAAATGAGCCATTAACTCTACAAATTACCAAGGTGCCACACCAAATCTTTCTGTAGTCATTTCTCATAATCAGAATACCATAAACTCTGGGGAGAAGGCCAAAGCAAAATTGCCTTATACTAAACTCAATTTTAATATTAATATTTTGCTGTATAGAGAGAAGACAATGGCTTACATAGCTATTAATAAACATAGTTTTTTGGTCAGATTAAATCAATTCGATAAATTGTCTTTATTTCCACAAATTACCTTTTTCTATGACTTTGAGACTTTCGAGATTCAAATTCTACTTATGATCGCATTTTGATTATCTTATATGGATTTCCAAAAGCTTAGGCCATGAAATAACAGGATTCCTAAAATATTGACTACTGTTCTGTCTGATTTGCTGTGTGCTTAATAGCTTTATCTTGTAACAATATACACATCAATATGAATATTCTGTTACCTCAATCATTTTTATCTCATGATGAATAAACTTATTTAAGCCAACTTGCCAGCTCTTCACACAAACTGTGATTTATGTATTAGTTATCTCAGTGAAGTGTTGAAGCCAGAGTTTTATCCCCTATTTCAGTCAATGAATAACATTCTGTTGCCCACTCTCCATGTGCCAGACACTGTACAATCCACCAGAAACCCTGTGTACACAATGCACACCAGCTTCCTGCTGTCATAAAGCTTACACTTCTGCAGAAAATAGATCATGAAACATCTCCAAATAATTAATTAAATCATTATTAGTGTTGCAAAGTGTTTTAGAAGAGAAGAAGAAACTCAATCTCCTGAAATCGTAAAAGACAGAACTGATAGTATCTCTGTGGCATTTCCAAAGTGAATAATGCTAGGAAGTCGAACATGGTTGAGCAGAAAAATAAAATTGCATGTTTTTGGTAAAGTAAAGGGGATTAAAAACAAGGAAAAAATGCTGTAAAAAATACATACCATAAACCCCCTTTCCTCCAGTAGCCAAATTGAACTAATACACAAACAAAAGTGCACACAATATTGAAAGGCAGATATTTTCTCCAGCACATTTGGCTTGTGACATTTTGCCAAATTAACTGGTATAACCGTAGTGAAACTGTTCTACTCTTATTTTTTTATTATTATTATTATACTTTAAGTTTTAGGGTACATGTGCACAATGTGCAGGTTAGTTACATATGTATACATGTGCCATGCTGGTGCGCTGCACCCACCAACTCGTCATCTAGCATTAGGTATATCTCCCAATGCTATCCCTCCCCCCTCCCCCCACCCCACAACAGTCCCCAGAGTGTGATGTTCCCCTTCCTGTGTCCATGTGTTCTCATTGTTCAATTCCCACCTATGAGTGAGAATATGCGGTGTTTGGTTTTTTGTTCTTGCGATAGTTTACTGAGAATGACGATTTCCAATTTCATCCATGTCCCTACAAAGGACATGAACTCATCATTATTTATGGCTGCATAGTATTCCATGGTGTATATGTGCCACATTTTCTTAACCCAGTCTATCACTGTTGGACATTTGGGCTGGTTCCAAGTCTTTGCTATTGTGAATAATGCCACAATAAACATACGTGTGCATGTGTCTTTATAGCAGCATGATTTATAGTCCTTTGGGTATATACCCAGTAATGGAATGGCTGGGTCAGATGGTATTTCTAGTTCTAGATCCCTGAGGAATTGCCACACTGACTTCCACAATGGTTGAACTAGTTTACAGTTCCACCAACAGTGTAAAAGTGTTCCTATTTCTCCACATCCTCTCCAGCACCTGTTGTTTCCTGACGTTTTAATGATTGCCATTCTAACTGGTGTGAGATGGTATCTCATTGTGGTTTTGATTTGCATTTCTCTGATGGCCAGTGATGGTGAGCATTTTTTCATGTGTTTTTTGGCTGTATAAATGTCTTCTTTTGAGAAGTGTGTGTTCATGTCCTTTGCCCACTTTTTGATGGGGTTCTTTGTTTTTTTTCTTGTAAATTTGTTTGAGTTCATTGTAGATTCTGGATATTAGCCCTTTGTCAGATGAGTAGGTTGGGAAAATTTTCTCCCATTTTGTAGGTTGCCTGTTCACTCTGATGGTAGTTTCTTTTGCTGTGCAGAGGCTCTTTAGTTTAATTAGATCCCATTTGTCAATTTTGGCTTCTGTTGCCATTGCTTTTGGTGTTTTAGACATGAAGTCCTTGCCCATGCCTATGTTCTGAATGGTAATGCCTAGGTTTTCTTCTAGGGTTTTTATGGTTTTAGGTCTAATGTTTAAGTCTTTAATCCATCTTGAATTAATTTTTGTATAAGGTGTAAGGAAGGGATCCAGTTTCAGCTTTCTACATATGGCTAGCCAGTTTTCCCAGCACCATTTATTAAACAGGGAATCCTTTCCCCAGTGCTTGTTTTTCTCAGGTTTGTCAAAGATCAGATAGTTGTAGATATGTGGCATTATTTCTGAGGGCTCTGTTCTGTTCCATTGATCTATATCTCTGTTTTGGTACCAGTACCATGCTGTTTTGGTTACTGTAGCCTTGTAGTATAGTTTGAAGTCAGGTAGTGTGATGCCTCCAGCTTTGTTCTTTTGGCTTAGGATTGACTTGGCAATGCGGGCTCTTTTTTGGTTCCATATGAACTTTAAAGTAGTTTTTTCCAATTTTCTGAAGGAAGTCATTGGGAGCTTGATGGGGATGGCATTGAATCTGTAAATTACCTTGGGCAGTATGGCCATTTTCACGATATTGATTCTTCCTATCCATGAGCATGGAATGTTCTTCCATTTGTTTGTATCCTCTTTTATTTCCTTGAGCAGTGGTTTGTAGTTCTCCTTGAAGAGGTCCTTCACGTCCCTTGTAAGTTGGATTCCTAGGTATTTTATTCTCTTTGAAGCAATTGTGAATGGGAGTTCACTCATGATTTGGCTCTCTGTTTGTCTGTTGTTGGTGTATAAGAATGCTTGTGATTTTTGTACATTGATTTTGTATCCTGAGACTTTGCTGAAGCTGCTTATCAGCTTAAGGAGATTTTGGGATGAGATGATGGGGTTTTCTAGATATACAATCATGTCGTCTGCAAACAGGGACAATTTCACTTCCTCTTTTCCTAATTGAATACCCATTATTTCCTTCTCCTGCCTAATTGCCCTGGCCAGAACTTCCAACACTATGTTGAATAGGAGTGGTGAGAGACAGCATCCCTGTCTTGTGCCAGTTTTCAAAGGGAATGCTTCCAGTTTTTGCCCATTCAGTATGATATTGGCTGTGGGTTTGTCATAGATAGCTCTTATTATTTTGAGATACGGCCCATCAATACCTAATTTATTGAGAGTTTTTAGCATGAAGTGTTGTTGAATTTTGTCAAAGGCCTTTTTTGCACCTATTGAGATAATCATGTGGTTTTTGTCTTTGGTTCTGTTTATATGCTGGATTACATTTATTGATTTGCGTATATTGAACCAGCCTTGCATCCCAGGGATGAAGCCCACTTGATCATGGTGGATAAGCTTTTTGATGTGCTGCTGGATTCTGTTTGCCAGTATTTTATTGAGGATTTTTGCATCAATGTTCATCAAGGATATTGGTCTAAAATTCTCTTTTTTGGTTGTGTCTCTGCCCGGCTTTGGTATCAGGATGATGCTGGCTTCATAAAATGAATTAGGGAGGATTCCCTCTTTTTCTATTGATTGGAATAGTTTCAGAAGGAATGGTACCAGTTCCTCCTTGTACCTCTGGTGGAATTCGGCTGTGAATCCATCTGGTCCTGGACTCCTTTTGGTTGGTAAGCTATTGATTATTGCCGCAATTTCAGATCCTGTTATTGGTCTTTTCAGAGATTCAACTTCTTCCTGGTTTAGTCTTGGAGAGTGTATGTGTCAAGGAATTTATCCATTTCTTCTAGATTTTCTAGTTTATTTGCATAGAGGTGTTTTTAGTATTCTCTGATGGTAGTTTGTATTTCTGTGGGATCGGTGGTGATATCCCCTTTATCATTTTTTATTGCGTCTATTTGATTCTTCTCTCTTTTTTTCTTTATTAGTCTTGCTAGCAGTCTATCAATTTTGTTTATCCTTTCAAAAAACCAGCTCCTGGATTCATTTATTTTTTTAAGGGTTTTTTGTGTCTCTATTTCCTTCAATTCTGCTCTGATTTTAGTTATTTCTTGCCTTCTGCTAGCTTTTGAATATGTTTGCTCTTGCTTTTCTAGTTCTTTTAATTGTGATGTTAGGGTGTCAATTTTGGATCTTTCCTGCTTTCTCCTGTGAGCATTTAGTGCTATAAATTTCCCTCTACACACTGCTTTGAATGTGTCCCAGAGATTCTGGTATGTTGTGTCTTGGTTCTCGTTGGTTTCAAAGAACATCTTTATTTCTGCCTTCATTTCGTTATGTACCCAGTAGTCATTCAGGAGCAGGTTGTTCAGCTTCCATGTAGTTGAGCAGTTTTGAGTGAGATTCTTAATCCTGAGTTCTAGCTTGATTGCACTGTGATCTGAGAGATAGTTTGTTATAATTTCTGTTCTTTTACATTTGCTGAGGAGAGCTTTACTTCCAAGTATGTGGTCAATTTTGGAATAGGTGTGGTGTGGTGCTGAAAAAAATGTATATTCTGTTGATTTGGGGTGGAGAGTTCTGTAGATGTCTATTAGGTCTGCTTGGTGCAGAGCTGAGTTCAATTCCTGAGTATCCTTGTCGACTTTCTGTCTCGTTGATCTGTCTAATGTTGACAGTGGGGTGTTAAAGTCTCCCATTATTAATGTGTGGGAGTCTAAGTCTCTTTGTAGGTCACTCAGGACTTGCTTTATGAATCTGGATGCTCCTGTATTGGGTGCATATATATTTAGGATAGTTAGCTCTTCTTGTTGAATTGATCCCTTTACCATTATGTAATGGCCTTCTTTGTCTCTTTTGATCTTTGTTGGTTTAAAGTGTGTTTTATCAGAGACTAGGATTGCAACCCCTGCCTTTTTTTGCTTTCCATTTGCTTGGTAGATCTTCCTCCATCCTTTTATTCTGAGCCTATGTGTGTCTCTGAGCGTGAGATGGGTTTCCTGAATACAGCACACTGATGGGTCTTGACTCTTTATCCAATTTGCCAGTCTGTGTCTTTTAATTGGAGCATTTAGCCCATTTATATTTAAAGTTAATATTGTTATGTGTGAATTTGATCCTGTCATTATGACGTTAGCTGGTTATTTTGCTCATTAGTTGATGCAGTTCCTTCCTAGTCTCGATGGTCTTTACATTTTGGCATGATTTTGCAGCGGTTGGTACCGGTTGTGCCTTTCCATGTTTAGCGCTTCCTTCAGGAGCTCTTGTAGGGCAGGCCTGGTGGTGACAAAATCTCTCAGCATTTGCTTGTCTGTAAAGGATTTTATTTCTCCTTCACTTACGAAGCTTAGTTTGTCTGGATATGAAATTCTGGGTTGAAAATTCTTTTCTTTAAGAATGTTGAATATTCGCCCCCACTCTCTTCTGGCTTGTAGAGTTTCTGCCCAGAGATCTGCTGTTAGTCTGATGGGCTTCCCTTTGAGGGTAACCCGACCTTTCTCTCTGGCTGCCCTTAACATTTTTTCCTTCATTTCAACTTTGGTGAATCTGACAATTATGTGTCTTGGAGTTGCTCTTCTCGAGGAGTATCTTTGTGGCATTCTCTGTATTTCCTGAATCTGAATGTTGGCCTGCCTTGCTAGATTGGGGAAGTTCTCCTGGATAATATCCTGCAGAGTGTTTTCCAACTTGGTTCCATTCTCCCCGTCACTTTCAGGTACACCAATCAGACGTAGATTTGGTCTTTTCACATAGTCCCATATATCTTGGAGGCTTTGCTCGTTTCTTTTTATTCTTTTTTCTCTAAACTTCCCTTCTCGCTTCATTTCATTCATTTCGTCTTCCATCGCTGATACACTTTCTTCCAGTTGATCGCATCGGCTCCTGAGGCTTCTGCATTCTTCACTTAGTTCTCGAGCCTTGGTTTTCAGTTCCATCAGCTCCTTTAAGCACTTCTCTGTATGGGTTATTCTAGTTATACATTCTTCTAAATTTTTTTTAAAGTTTTCAACTTCTTTGCCTTTGGTTTGAATATCCTCCCGTAGCTCAGAGTAATTTGATCATCTGAAGCCTTCTTCTCTCAGCTCGTCAAAGTCATTCTCCATCCAGCTTTGTTCCGTTGCTGGTGAGGAACTGCATTCCTGCTGTCTTTTTGTTTGTCTGTGCCCTGCCCCCAGAGGTGGAGCCTACAGAGGCAGGCAGGCCTCCTTGAGCTGTGGTGGGCTCCACCCAGTTCGAGCTTCCCAGCTGCTTTGTTTACCTAAGCAAGCCTAGGCAATGGCGGGTGCCCCTCCCCCAGCCTCGCTGCCTCCTTGCCTTTTGATCTCTGACTGCTGTGCTAGCAATCAGTGAGACTCCGTGGGCGTAGGACCCTCTGAGCTAGGTGCGGGATATAATCTCCTTGTGCACCGTTTTTTAAGCCCGTCGGAAAAGCACAGTATTTGGGTAGGAATGACCCCATTTTCCAGGTGCCATCTGTCACCCCTTTCTTTGACTAGGAAAGGGAACTCCCTGACCCCTTGCGCTTCCCGAGTGAGGCAATGTCTCGCCTTTCTTCGGCTCACGCACGGTGCGTGCACCCACTGACCTGCGCCCACTGTCTGGTACTCCCTAGTGAGATGAACCCGGTACCTCAGATGGAAATGCAGAAATCACCCATCTTCTGTGTCGCTCACACTGGGAGCTGTAGACCAGAGCTGTTCGTATTCGGCCATCTTGGCTCCCGACCCCTGTTCTACTCTTATTATAAATCGACATCAAACAGTGTTTCACAGATCCATCAGAGATCATATTACAAATGTAACACAAATGATCAAATATCATACAAAGGGTCTACTCCCAACTACAGATATCTTAATTCTATTCCATAGTTCCATGTTCTGTGGCAGAAAGATCAAACATGGTCTTTCTATCCATTCCCAAAGATTTAGATTTTTTTTTTTTTTGCAATAGCACACTGAGGAGATAATTATGATAAAATTTCTTCTCCAGCAAATACTCAAAATATAATTTCTCCTACTTGCTTCAGGTTCTAGAAAACTTAATTTTTATTGCTTTTAAACAGCAAATACAAGTCTCTCAACACACAGTGAAAATTTTAACTCATTTTTGTTTTTTAAAACATAGAAACTGAGGCAAAGACAGCATTATCTTCTCCATTGTTATCAGTGACATTACACTTGGATGAACTAAAATCCTTTAGCTTCAATGAAAACAGAAATGTTTGAAGTGCCTAAAAAAGAAGTGTTTCTGCATTTAAAAATCAGAAAGAATGGGCTATTGCCAGCAGACTTTCTGGAGCTGGGTAAAATTTCAGTCCCAGACATTGGTGACCCTGAGACCAATTCTCCTTGCATTTAACATTGAAACGCTAATGTAGAAACTGGATCTTTTGTTTTCTATGACAGGGCAAATAAGGCACATAGCCAGGGCAACATCTAATTCACAGCCCTTTACCAGACCACTCATTTCAGGAAAATAACACATCTCATGCCAAAAATCCACAGCTCGACATTAAAAACCCACCACAGATGATACCTGCAGGTGAAGGGGGTAGGGGTCAGGGGAAGAACACCAAAAGTAACAAAGAAATTCCCAATAGCCAGGTCAAGCCAGGGGACAGAGGACAGTCCCAGAGGACAAAAGTGAGTTGCTATAGGGAACATGGGAAGGATGTAGAACAACACTTCTGGGAAGGAATGCAGAAAATAGGGCACCAGATCTGCAGCCAAGAACCTGTTCTGTTTGTGGTTGTTATTCACATTATAGAGGATTTCACATATTGCAACGGGCTTTCACACCCATTGCTTTATTCACACCTCATGATGGAGAGGCAGGTATTATTAAGTACATATTTCAGGCAGGAGAGCAGAGATTCAGAAGGGTCATGTACACGAGTTGTGGCTCTTGCCTAGGAAAATGTAACTAATAAGCACAGTCCAGGTCTCCGAGACACCACAAGGCCAGGATTCCTCCCAGCACCTCCTATTTGGACTCCAAAATCATAACCAGAGGCACCAGGCCTTACTTACTGCAGGCAACTACAACAACTTCACTTACTTAGCACACACATTTCACCGTATTTCATCAGCTTAGGATCCAGATTGTTTCTTTATTCTCCTTTGATTGCACAGTATATAGAAAGTCTGATTCAAACAGGTACACATTATAAATAACTGGTTTTTATAAGCTTGCCTTGTAATTTCAGGAAAATTCCAACTAAACAAAGATGGCAGGATTTTCCAATAGCTGTGCAAAAATGAATTAAGCTGTAAGCACAAATTATAGCATTGATCATCTCCAATGTGTTAAGGTACAGAATTCAACTCAATATGTCTGTTGTTTTTGTTCACAGTTTAAATAGCATCTATGTGTCTACATACATATATGTGCATATATATGCATTATATATAAATACTGTGTGTGTATTCATATATATATATAATATATGAATATATATTTTATATATATATATATATATATATATATATATATATAGCGCGCACCTATTAAATTGTGCTTTGCCTGAAACTGCAGCACCAAAAAGATTCAATAGGTAAGAGTGCTGTCTGGCCATGCTAAACAACCAGGGGGATAAGATGTCACCCTGGCAACAACACTACAAATCTCAGAATTCAAGGACCTGTATTATGCCAAACATGAGATATACCCAGCATGCCTTAGACTGTATCACAAGTACAAAGAAGTAGTGGTTAAACTGTTACCCAGTGAGCACTACTCACGGATTTAGCCATTTTAAGACCAGAAAAAAAAATTTGTATTACAAAAACAAATTATTCAGTTAGAATTATTCTTTCAATTGTTCATCATTTTTATTAATGCTCCCATGGGTCTTCGTATTGAAAAGGACATTCTCTAGTTCTTCCAAGTTTGAAAATATTGAATTCTTTCTCATAAAGACCACAGTCTGCAAACTTAGTTCACAAATTCAAAGAACTATGGAATTACCAACTGCATCTTAATTTAGAGTGTCTGATGTTATAAGGCATACAAGATACAAGTTAAAGTAATGGTATTGAATACCATAAATGTCTGGATAACAAATATGCCAATAAAAATATTTCTCAAGATAATGTATGCAATAACAAAACTCACAGAATTTACACATATGCTTAAAGCATCTATTCAAAACTTGCTTTTACAATCACTGTAAATGAATAGTAAACACATTATATTACTAAATATAAACCCATTCAATGACAATAACCAAAAAGGAAAGCAACTGGGGTGATCATTCCATTCCCACTGCAGTTGTTTTGTTATTAAAATTTCCCATTTTGCAACTGACACAAAAGCAATCTAGACTTCTTAAAATGCAGTGTGGGTTTGGATTACTTTAAATTTATTTATTTCTTTTTTTTTTTTTTGAGACGGAGTCTCGCTCTGTCGCCCAGGCTGGAGTGCAGTGGCGCGATCTTGGCCCGCTGCAAGCTCTGCCTCCCGGGTTCACGCCATTCTCCTGCCTCAGCCTCCCGAGTAGCTGGGACTACAGGCGCCTGCCACCGCGCCCGGCTAATTTTTTGTATTTTTAGTAGAGATGGGGTTTCACCGTGTTAGCCAGGATGGTCTCGATCTCCTGACCTCCTGATCCGTCCACCTCGGCCTCCCTAAGTGCTGGGATTACAGAAGTGAGCCACCGCGCCCGGCCTAAATTTATTTCTTATAACCCAAAGATACAAGTTTTTTAACTTAAAAACGTGAATTTTAATTTCCAGATTATGAAGGGTGTACATGTTCAAATATAGGAAACAGATGGGGCCAAAACTTCATAAACTGCATATCCTGCATATTTACATCTGGTTACAAGACTTGTGTTTCAAGCAGTCCTGAAGTGAAAAATAGACACAATCTTCAAAGCACAACTGTATTCCTCTACATATTACATAGAAACTAAAGCCAAGCCTAGAAAGATCTTTATTCAAAATACCAAATTATTATGTGAGATATGACAGCTATACATAAACTTTGGAATGGTTCACTTAAAAGAAAACCACTTACGGGACATCTACCATGTGTTGGGTCCTAGGAAGACACAGAAATGTAAAGCCAGTTCTTAACCCCAAATGAGAGCAATGAGCAGGGAAACAGCAGATGCTGGGAGGCCAGGATGCCAGGCACTCCCTTATGTCATTTCACTCAACTCTGACCCCAGGTGGTTGGTCCCAGTGCCTTCAGCATTTCTCTCCCTATGAGCCTTCACTTTCGTTTTATGTCTTCTCCATCTCTGTTTCCCTTTCCCTTCTCTTTTCATTCCCCTAAAACATCCTAACTTTCCCCACACATCCTCCGAAATAGAAAAATGAGGCACTAAGTGGATGTTGATCCAAACAGATGGCCTGCATACAAAATCTAACTAAGATCAATCCACAGTGAACCCCCTGGGGCCCCCTCATGGCTTCAATATCCCTGCTGCATCACACTCCATCAGGGGCAATAACTGAGTGCCTGCAGGGCTTCTTTATCATCCCTACTATGGAGTCACTTCTTATGATCTATATTTAAAATGAAATTGAACATGTGCAAAGATCCTTTCTTCCTAGCCCATGCCATGCTATATACCCCGGTGGTCTAAATGTTCCTTTAGTGCCAAAAGATGAACTATCTTCCCCCAAAATCTTATATCTTAGCAGGCAAAAGATACTTTGTGAAACAATGTCATGTCTTTCATATATGAAAACCATGCTTGACTGTAAAGTATGTACTTCTTGATTACTAGTAGAGACAGAGATGTAGTCCCTTCCTTTTTTTTCTTACACCCTGTGGTTTAATTAATATATGTTACTTGTCTAACCCTGTAAGTAATTGAATTTAGAGCCCCTTCAAATTTTCCATACAGAGTCTTATTACAACCATTAATCTTGCCAACCCTCGAAATTCCTAATGCAACTTGGCTTTAATGACTCAAAAATGTATTTCTTTTCTAAGCCAATTTTTGGAAGTGACTCCAAAGTGCTCACACCTATCTTTTAGTGGAGGGGGAAAAGAATGAAAGGTTGTACTACCTGCTGTGACTCCAAGAAGCCCTGATTACTATTCTAAGTTAGTCTGCCTTTACCAAACAGAAGCCTCTTCGTTGCTGAGAAGAGAGAATGCACACACATATGCAGATGCAAATTTAATCTCATGTGACCATCCTGCTACTGTTAGAATTTTCTTTTAAAAATGTCTTTAATATGCCATTTATAAATTAGTTTTTAACAAATGATTAAGTCCCTTTCCTTTGGAACTTTTCTTTTTTGTTGAGACAAGGTCTCACTCTGTTGTCCAGGTTGGAGCGCAGTGGCACAGCTATGACTCACTGCAGCCTTGACCTCGTGGGTTAAGCGATCCTCCCACTTCAGCCTCCCAAGTAGCTGGGACTATGGCATGCACCACCATGCCTGGCTAGTTTTTTTTTATTTTTTGTAAGAAGGGGTCTTGCTATGTTGCCCAGGCTGGTCTCAAACTCCTAGGCTCAAGAATCGCTTGAGCACTGGGATTACAGATGTGCTGTAAAGTGCTGGGATTACAGATGTGAGCCACCACTTCCAGCCCTTTGAAACTGTTAATAGAAAATATTTAATAAACTTTGTGCAAGTTTATTGAGTGTATTTAAAATGTCCTTGAAAGTCAAAAATAAATAAATAGATTCTCTAGTTGTATTAATCAGTTCTCTGAAGAAACAGAGCCAATAAGATACATATATATATATATATATATATATATATATGAAGATTTATTATAAGGAATTGGGTCATGCAATTATGGAACTGAAAAGTCCAATGATCTGCTGTATGCAAGTTGGAGACCCAGGGAAACTAATGCTGAAATTCAGTCCAAGCCTGAAGGCCTGAAAACCAAGAGCACCAAGGGCGGGA
Organism: Pongo pygmaeus; assembly: GCF_028885625.2. Classification (NCBI taxonomy): domain Eukaryota; kingdom Metazoa; phylum Chordata; class Mammalia; order Primates; family Hominidae; genus Pongo; species Pongo pygmaeus. The sequence goes on along the minus strand of NC_072376.2, from coordinate 156,758,665 downwards.
AAAGACTGCTGTCCCAGCTCAAGCAATCAGGCAGGAAGGGAAAGGGGTTAATTCCTTCTTCCTCTGTCTTTTTGTTCTATTCAAGCGTTTAACAAATTAGATGATTAAGCACCCAGTGCATTGGGTAGGGCAATCTACTTTACTGAGTCCACTGATTCAAATGCCAACCTGATACCATCCAGAAACACCCTCAGAGACACACCCGGCAATAATGTTTAACCTGGGCACCCCATGGTGCAGACAACTTGACACTTAAAATTGACTGTCACACTGTTTTTAAAACATTCTAAACGTAATAATTAAAATCTTCTTGCAGTTACCCTGGATGGCATTTCAAAAATAATAGGTCAATTACTGAAGTGACATTTATATGACACCCTTTCCACCACATCCCTGGATTAGTTTAAATTGGAAAATTACAGTTTTTAATCCTATCTGAGGAAAATACATACAGCTATAACCTCAGTATTTTCCATAGGTCAGATTGGTATCGCTTAATAATTTGGGTCTAGGGTCTATATAAATAAATTATTATGAAAATAGATGTGACTATATGGCATATCATTGACAGTTTTTATTATCATTATTTCTGGAAAGAATCTAATAATAAAGTGACAATTTGCTCTCACATATAAAAGTTTCCAAAGTTCATTTCCTACCTAACCACCTATTGCATTAAGCACTGCCTTGACTCTAAAGTTGAACAAATCAGCCCCTTATTAATCAGGTAGAATTCAGGTAGATGTTTTTTTCCCTCCCTAAAACTTGCCTGGCAAAAATTTTCCTATCATAGTAACATTCTTTATGGCTATAACTAGTTAAGAATATTACCACATATCCAAGCAGGGCTGAGGGGCAGAGCTGCCACTCAGGTGGGCCTGGAGAATGGAGTAGACAGAGCATCCAGCCAAAGAGGATTCTCAAACCTCCAAATCTAGTGGAATTTTCTCTGCCGGGTTTCAGACTTGCCTAGGACCCATAACCTCATTTTTCCATCTGATTTCACCCTTTCGGAATGGAAATGTCTACCCTATGCCTGTCCCACTGTTGTATTTTGGAAGCAGATAACTTGCCTAGTTTCCCAGGTTCACAGCTGCAGAGGATTTTTTTCCTGGGTGAGTCATTCTCCATAACTCATCCATGATTGATTAAGATGATATTTGGATGATATTTGGGACTTAGAGTTGATGCCAGAATGGTTTAAAACTTTAAGAGATGTTGGGATAAGGTGAATCTATTTTTCATGTGAAGAGGGCACGACTTCTAGAGGGCCAGTGTGAGAGCTCTATGAGTTAAATTACATCTCCTAAAATTTGTATGTTGAAGTCCTAACCCCAAGTACTGGAGAATGAGACCTTATTTAGAGATAGGGTCTTTACAGAGATAATCAAGTTCAAATGAGGTCAGTAAAGTGGGCCCTAATCCAGTATTACTGGGGTCCTTAGGAAAAGGTGAAATTTAGACACAGAGACACAGATAGAGGAAAGACAATGTGAACAGACATAGAAAGAGGCCACTAGCTAAGAGTCAAAAAGAAAGACCTGGAAGAGATTCTTTCCCTAACAGTCCTCAGGAGGAGCCACCTCTCAATATCTTCATTCTGGACTTCCAGCCTCCAGAACTGTGAGACAATAGATTTTTGTGGTTTAAGCCACCCCTAAACCTGTAGTGCCTTGTTACAGCAGTCCTAGAAAACTAATGCCACACCATTTAACATTAACACAGAGTATTTTACAGAATTAGAAAAATATATTCTAAAACTCATTTGGAACCAAAAAAGAGTCCAAATAACCAAAGCATCCTAAACAAAAATAACAAAACTGAAGCTATCACATTGCCTGACTTCAAACTACACTCTAAGGCTACAGCAGCCAAAACAGCATGGCACTGGTTTAAAAAACAAACAAACAAACAACAACAACAACAAAAAATAGACAAGTTGAACAGAATAGAAAACCTAGAATTAAACCTGCACACCTACAAATATCTGATCTTTGACAAAATCAACAAAAATAAGCAATGAGGAAATGACTCCCTATTCAATAAATGGTGCTGGGATAGTTGGCTAGCCATATGCAGAAGAAACTGGACCTTACCTCTCACCACATATAAAAATTAACTCAAGATGGGATTTAAATGTAACACTTCCAACTACAAAAATCCTAGAAGAAAACCTAGGAAATACCCTTCTCAATATAGGCTTTGGCAAAGAATTTATGACTAAGTTCCCAAAAACAATTGAAACAACAACAACAAAAAAACTTGACAAGTAGAACCTAATTAAAGAGCTTCTGCACAGCAAAAGAACTTACCAATAGAGTAAACAGAAAGCCTAAAGAATGGGAGAAAATATCTGCAAACTATGCATCGCATCTGATACGGTTTTTTTGTTTGTTTGTTTTGTTTTGTTTTGTTTTGACAGAGTCTCGCTCTATCAGCCAGCCTGGAGTGCAGTGGCACAATCTCAGCTCACTGCAACCTCTGTCTCCTGGGCTCAAGCAATTCTCCTGCCTCAGCCTACCAAGTAGCTGGGATTACAAGAATGTTCCACCACACCCAGCTAATTTTTGTATTTTTAGTAGGATGGGGTTTCACCATGTTGGCCAGGATGGTCTCGAACTCCTGACCTCAGGTAATCCGCCCACCTTGTCCTCCCAAAGTGCTTGGATTACAGGCGTGAGCCACCGTGGCTGGCCGACACAGTTCTAATATATAGAATCTACAAGGAACTTAAATCAACAAGCAAAAAAAAAAAAAATCAAAGTTCAATGAAAGAATGGGCAAAGGATATGAACAGACACTTCTCAAAAGAAGACATGCACGCAGCCAATAAACATAGGAAAAACGCTCCACATAACTAATCATCAAAGATATCAAAGAAGTGCAGATCAAAACCACAATGAGATACCATCTCACACCAGTCAGAATGGCAATTATTAAAAAGTCAAAAAATAACAGATGCTGGCAAAACTGCAGAGGAAAGAGAGTACTTATACACTGTCAGTGGGAATGCAAACTCATTCAGCTACTGTGGAAAGCAGTCTGGAGATTTCTCAAAGTACTTAAAACAGAACTACCATTCAACCCAGCAATACCACTACTGGGTATATACCCCAAGGAAAATAGTTTATCCTATCAGAAAGACACCTGCACTCATGTGTTCATTGCAGTGCTATTCACAATAGCAAAGACTTGGAATCAACCTAGGTGTCCATCAATGTGGTACATATACACCATGGAATACTATACAGCCATAAAAAAGAATGAAATTGTGTCCTTTGCAGCAACATGTATGCAGCTGGAGGCCATTATCCTAAGCAAACTGACACAGTAACAGAAAATCAAATATCACATGGTCTCACTTACAAGTGGAAGGTAAACATTGAATACACATGAGTGTAAAGATGGGAACAATAGACACTGGGGACTACTAGATGGGGAGAGAGGGAGAAGGATGTAGGCTGAAGACCACCTGTTGGTTCTTCAAAGTGGTTGTTTTACTTTGTTTTACTATGCTCAATGCCCGAGTGACAGGATCATTGGGATCCCAAGCCTCAGCATCACACAACATACTCACGTAACAAACCTGCTCGTGTACCCTTTAATCTATAATAAAAGTTGAAATTATTTTTTTTAAAATTAACATAAAAACATGTTAATGTTTTTCCCAGCTTTATTGATATATAATTGACAAATAAACGTTTTTTACATTTAAAGTGCGTAACATGATGTTTTGGTATACAAAGTCATTGTGAAATAATTGCCACAATTAAACTAATTAACTTATTTATCACCTCACATAGTTTGTGTGTGTATGTGTGGTGAGAATATTTAAGACCTTAGCAAATTTCAAGTATACAGTACAGTATTGTTAACTATAGGCACCGTGTTATACATTAGATCTCTACAACTTATTAAACCTGCATAACTGAAACTTTGTACCCTTTGACCAACATCTTCCAAAAACATATTAATGTTTAAATGATAACATTTGTATGATATTTGAACATCTATGCAATAGCTACTGGTCATATTTTGTAGGTATGATAATAACATACTGTATGATATAAAATCATATAGTAAGATATTGCTGAAGACATTAATTCTCAGAAAACATATTTAATGAAGGTAGAATCATATTTCAATAGTCATGTATTTCCTACCCATATTCTGCACTTTTGCTATTGATCAAAGGGGGAAACATCACAATGGAATGCTCTGAGAGGACATGCAAAATAAAAAAAAACTGAGAAGTAATTGTAATTTTATCTAACTGACAAATATACTAACAAGTCATTTTCAGAATTTATCTGAGCTTTCAACTTCAGTGCTAAAGTCATGATTATAATGTGGAATGGATCGTATTTTAAGAAAGACAAAAGCTGATCTAGTAAAATGACGTAATTCTTCATCAGACAAAACCTGTAGACTAATAAATAGGACTATGCCTAAAAGCCAGACTTTTATTAACTCATTCAAATTGAATTAATGGAGACCCCAAATAATGTGCAAAGTAATGTTATCTTTAAGTCATTTTGAGATTAGATTCAACTAAAAGTTCTCAAAAAAAAACAGCGCCAATTAAGTACTATCACTCGTTCATCATCATTTTTCTTCTAAAATTTGAAACTATTTAAAAGGAAATCTCTATTTAAATAGGCATTGTACTTGTATATACTATAAATAGAACAAAGAATACATAGTACATTAGAAAAACACCCAATCTTTTAGCTTTGATTCTTGTTTTACATCTGTTCCTAGTGCTTTTCTTTGAAATAAAAGTTACTTCTTTTATATGTTGTATGATTTAAAGGAAGATGATCAATTATCATGTTTTAATTTAGTGCTGAATAACCCCTTTTGTTCTTCCAAGGTCTTATTTTCAGCCAACATTGAGAGTTTGAATCAGCTCTTTGTGATGGTCCAGAGCAAGATAGAGCCTTCTTCACCTACCTCGCACAGGCTGCCTTCTTATGAATGCCTTCCTGTCCATCGTTTTCTCTGAGTAGTGACAGCCTGAACAGGAACTTTGAGAGTCAGGGATCATGTAGCCAACAGCCTAAAGGATGGCTCTTTCCAGCATGAGAGAGCTCCAGACACCTGCTCTATTCTAGATGCTAGTTGATGTCTCAGAAGAACAGGGAAAACATTCATTTCCCTCTTCCCTCTTTTTCCACACCACTCAGTTCTCAAATGGCTCTGACGTTATCAATGGACTTGACTTTCTTATTTATTTATTTATTTATTTATTTTTTGAGACGGAGTCTCACTCTGTCGCCCAGGCTGGAGTGCAGTGGCGCAATCTCAACTCGCTGCAAACTCCGCCTCCCGGGTTCACACCATTCTCCTGCCTCAGCCTCCCAAGTAGCTGGGACTACAGGCGCCCGCCACCACACCCGGCTAATTTTTGTATTTTTAGTAGAGACGGGGTTTCACCGTTTTAGCCAGGATGGTCTCGATCTCCTGATCTCGTGATCCACCCACCTCAGCCTCTCAAAGTGCTGGGATTACAGGCATGAGCCACCGCGCCCAGCCTGTACCTTGACTTTCAACCACCTTTTTTGAAGGCAAGCGAAATAGGATGACCAGTAGTTTGTTGGGAATGTTTTAAAAGTTAATGAATGCAGCATCACTTTTTTGATATATGCTGAGTGGTTATTCCCATTGGGTATGATGATCTTCTCCTTGCTCCATTGTATGGAGCCTGCCTTTACCAACATCCCATCATGTGTAGAGGCACAGAGAATAATGGTGCCCATCCCGGAGGGCATGGAGAACCTAGCCCAGATTTATGCAAAGAAAGACATGGCCCTGAAATGTAGTTATTGAGGTGGAGCTGCAGCTACTGCATTCTTCAGGTTGGGAGAGACTCACAGAAAATGCAGGTGCCCCACTGAGTCCATATGTAATGGAAGCAAAGGTGGCTTGGCCACTGACAGGCTGTGTGACTTAGTTTAGTTAACTTCTCTGAAGCTGCAGTCCCCACAGGTTACAAATGGTTTGGATGCCATTTTAATGTTTTGTTTTCCATGTTTTGTTTTGTTTTGTTTTACTCGTAGTCTCCCTGGAGCATGTTCTTCTAAGAGCCCACTGGTGACCCAATTAGAGCAAAGCCTCTAAATAGGCTTTACTGAAGTACATCATTGCTAAACATTTGCAAGCAACCTGATTCAAGGCATTCATGGTGTGACATGTGGGGTTTAAGATCTTTTGTTTCTCCAGCTGGTAGAGAAAAAATAACTTCCACAAAGATCAGGTTAGATAGCTGGTCTTGGCTCCATTAGTTTGGGGGAATGGGGACTGCTGTTCTAGTGCTTCCTGGTTCATGAGGTGAGAACTTTTCCTACCTGTTCCCAGTAACTTCTGAAAGCTGGATGTGACTTTTCTAAAAATGGACTCTCTCTCTGCCAAAGCACACTCAGGATATTTGGACACATAGTCTCCCTTCTATGACCTATTTAATGCCATTTATTCTATGTACCTCAGGGCAGAGCCAGTTATTTATGAAGTGCAGCATGATGGAAAGTTGCCCTGAAGTGACAGGGGTATTTAAGAAGTCCTTCCCTATAGGACATACTTTTAGTTATAGTGGAATTAACTCACAAGGTAAAATTTTTCTACTTAACTCCTGTAAGTCTCAATTTCTTATCTATAATTATAATAATTACTTACATTTATTGAGTGCTTACTGTGTGCCAGGCACTATTCAAAGCCTTTTATGTGTAGTAATCTGTTTAATTCTTATGATAGCTGTATGAAGTGGGATCTGTTACTATATATAAATTAGAAATATGACACATAACCAGCTTGCAGGGGTTTTTCACAATGATCACATAATGTAGGGCTTATGAAAACCTTGGGCATCCTTCCCACTTAATGACAGACTTGATGCAGCTCAGGTTTAAAGAATAAATTTGGATTAATGAGAGAATGAAGTACAATATGGATAGTGAAATTGACGTGTGAAAAGAAAATTTTGGTAATATAAATATTTGGCTAGAAATCAAATTTGAATTTTCTAAACAGAGCTTCCACTGACCTCTAATGAACTGGCATATTCTGAGGAAAGACGAAAGAAGTCATCCTACACTTGCACTGGTTTCTCCTGCCTGACACCTAGACGGCATAGTATGTCGATCACTACTTCTGATTCTCTTTCATTTTTCTATTCATTCATTCATTCAATCAATCAATCAATCAACAAATACTTATTACATACCTGCTATGTGCCAGTCCTTGGCATAAGCACTAAGTATCAGCGGTGAACATTACATACTCCCTGCTCTCCTGTAGCTTAAAGCCAAACAGGGAAGACAGACACTAATCGACCTGTACATGAATAAATAATTACAGAGATTTTGCAACATGGTTTGAAGAGCATTTGAAAAATGCTTCCTGAAGAAATGAGACTTAAACTGGGAGGTAGAAGAGAAACTAGAAAGGTGTGGCAACATTAACAATATGAGAGATAGTTATAGGAGTTTGCCAGATGGAAGTTACTAATGACCTTAGTGAAAGTTTTTTTGGTGTGTCTAAGGTGGAAACCAGACTGGGAGTGCCCTAAAGAGACAATGAGTGAGAGGTGAAGAAATGGAGACAGTAATGAAATAAAAAAACCCTTTCAAGACATTTAATGGTGAAAAAGAGGTGAAGGGAATATATGCTGAAGAGGGAAGGTCAGAGGACAAAAATATAAATATAGTAGTTTAGTTTTCTGTTATCTCAGCTGCCCACATCCATCTCTACTTCCAGTGAAAATAGCATAGAAAAAAGATACTTGTCCCAAAGTGAGTGAGTGTGCTTGAAAAAGAACCAAAACTGCACTCCTATAAGAATATTCATTTGGTAACTTTAATATATGCAAACTAATAAAAGTTCTACCATAAAAACCCATCCTTTGGACAAGGCAGCAGCTTTATAAAATGTAATATAATGACTCATTTACGATGAAACTTTACCTGTGTTTCAATTAAAAATATATTTTTAAATAATATTTTTCCAGATACACTGAATTAATACTGTATAATTAGGCTAAACACATATTGATTCAAACTTATTATCTCAAAATTCTGTTGTATGAACAAATCTGTGTGCTAATGGGGCACACTAACATTCAACTAAAGTGAATTGTATAGACCCATAGCATTTCACTGGATGATTAAATTAAATGTTTAGAGAGAAAATTAAATCTTTCAAGTCACTAGCAGATTATTTTTGCTCTGGAAATCAGCTGATGTCGTTGCTGCTGTGAATAAAACAGGCATTTGTAACACTGTAAAAAACTAAAAGAATAACTTGGAGATGACATTTAAAGATTTCTATTCCCCCTTGAAGCCATTTCTATCAATATAGTTTGTAGACATCTATTTTTACTGTCATCAAAAAGTCTCTCACATTCACATTAATTTTATAAGGAAGCATGTTACTACTACTACTACTTTATTTATAGAAAAAGATTACTCTGCACTGTAACTAAATTGGCTATTTTAAAACTTACAAATTAATAGGATTCTGTTAAGTACCTAACACTACATCCATAGTCACCTTCATCTGAAAGCCATGAAGAGCCTGATTCCAGGTGTTAAATGATTGAGCCCCAGAAATTGATCCAAGTATTCTGCTACTGTTTCCTTTGACATCCTACCCTCTGGCTACTGTCTACGAAGAAAGTAATTAGAAAACAGCATGTCTAATAAACTAACAGGCAAGTCACTGTTGATCAGATATGGAAACCACATTCTAAGAAAACGGAAGGAAGCCGAGCCGCACACCTGATTGTGTTATGTGAGACCCAGTGACAATAAAAAAAAAAAAACAAAAAAAACAGATTACAAGCTATTCAAGTTTGGGTGCTGATTTTCTTTTTCAAAACCTGAGCAGAAGAAAAATGTCAGGGTTGTTTGGAAGCACCAAATTACAAGATCCTGAATAAGCTGCTTCATCAGACAGACAGCTAGAAAATCCTATTTGCAAAATAGCTCCCACCAGCTTCTCTTATGTCCGAAGTGAGACTCAGTTTTTGGCTAGAAAATACACTCCTGTCAGCGGTAAGGAAGAGGAATGGTGTCTCTCCCCCTTTTCAGAAACACCATTCCCTGGATGAATGGACAACAAGAGCGCAATCTCACAGACGCAGGACTGACCCGAGTACAGTCACCGTCTCTCTCCCAACCCTGAGGGACAATCCCTTTGTGGCACCCGGGGAAGAGAGTATCCAGACAGCTGGTCGGAGTCTGGCAGCGCGGGCAGCAGTGCGGCGGCCACGGCTCCGGGCACAAAGGTGTGTAAGGTAGGCTGGGTGAAGCGCCCAGGAGCGGAGGGGAGAGCGCTGCACCCTCGCTAAGTCTCGCCGCGCTGGGCGCGTATCTGGGGTTCCCAGAAGCCAGCAGAGAGAGACTTGGGACCGGGGCTGAGCAGGAAGTGGGCAGAGCCCCTTCCCCCGCTGCCGTTACCTGCAGTAGCCGAAGCGCAGCCGCTGGCTCTTGCTGGATCCGCGCGTCGGCTACCGACTGGACAGCAGCTACTGCCTCTACTGCCTGCACCTGCGGCTCAGCGGATCCCTCTTTGCACAGGGCACCCCACCCCTGGAATCCCAACGCCAGGAGCCATCCGCGGCCATGGCGGGGGCTTCTCGGCACCCGACTGGGACGCCCCGGCAGCTCCTTGTGGCACTCGCCTGCCTGCTCTTGAGTCGCCCCGCGCTGCAGGGACCGGCATCCTCGCTTGGGACCGAGCCCGACCCGGCGCTTTACCTGCCCTCCCGGGGTGCGCTTGACGGCACTCGCCCCAACGGCCCCAGCGTGCTGATTGCCAACCCTGGACTCCGGGTGCCCCTGGGTCGTTCCCTTTGGCTCGACCCGCTCCGGGATCTGGTGATTGGAGTGCAGCCGGGGGACCGGTGCGAAGTCACGGTACTGGACGCCCTGCCGCGGCTCAAGGGCGCGCTCTCCCCGCGCCGCTTCCCCTGCACCTTCCGGCCCCGCCAAGTCCAGTACACTCACTTTGGCTCCCACAGCCCCGGACGCGCCCGGGTGCTGCTGCAGCTGCGCTACGACGCCCCGACACACACGCTGGTGCTGCCCTTCACGCTGGCGGTGGACTTGGTCTTCTCCCAGCTGGAGCTGGTGACGCGCAACAGGCCTTTGGTAGTGGAGAAGCTGCGGGGCTGGAGCCGCGCCATCGACAGGAGAGTGCTGGACTTCGCCTCCCTGAAGTCTGGAGCCACGGCCACCCGCAGGTGCCGGCTCACCCCACTTCCTCACGAGGATGGCCCCCTGCCCAAGTACGGGAGCTTGGTGGACGCGGTGGGGGCCCCTCTCCCCAGGGGCAAGGGCGTAGACTGTGAGGCTTTCCTCCGTGCTGGAGTACGCTATCAGCACACCGCCACCTCCTCGCCCAATCGGGACTACGTGCCCATGATGGTGGAGCTGCTGGAGCCTGAGGGCCAAGACGCTGGGTCCGCGGGTGTGCTGGTGTGCGAGCACTTCCAGCTGCTGGTGAGGATCCGCGGGGGAGCCGAGAACACACCGCCCAGGCCCAGCTGCATGGCCACGATGATGATGGAGGTGGATCCATTGGTGCTGACAGCCCTGACGCCTGACGCACTGGCCGCGGAGGACGTCGAGTCAGACCCTGGTGACCTGGTGTTCAACATTCTGAACGCCCCCACTCCCCCACCAGGGCACCTGGGGCAACAGGGCTACGTGGTCAGCACCGACGACCCTCTAGGGCTTCCAGTCTCCTTCTTTACCCAGCAGGAGCTGAGGGAGCTGAAGATTGCCTATCAGCCCCCTACAGAGAACTCCCATGGGGAGCACCTCTTTCAGCTGGAGCTGGAGGTGGTGGACGGAGACGGCGCTGCCTCAGACCCCTTTGCCTTCATGGTGACAGTGAAATCCATGAATACTCTGGTCCCAGTGGCTAGCCATAACAGGGGACTTGTGCTTTTTGAAGGTCAGTCAAGGCCCTTGTCCAGCACCCACAGCGTTCCTATCAGTGATAAAGATAACCTGGAAGAGGTGAAAATGGCTGCAGTCAGGGGCTTGAGACATGGGCAGCTGGTGGTGTTTGGGGCACCTGCTGGGTGCAAGTATTTCACACCAGCGGACCTGGCAGCAGGGCGAGTGGTGTATCAGCATGATGGCAGCAACACCTACAGTGATAACATCATCTTCCGGATGGAGGACGGGCACCACCAAGTGGAATTCCTCTTTCCCCTCACCATCCTACCTGTGGATGATGAACCACCAATGGTCAATACTAACACAGGACTCTCACTGACTGAAGGGCAGGTGGTCCAGATCTCTCCCTTTGTACTGAGTGCTACTGATATTGACTCTGAGGACTCAACCATCCACTTTGTGCTGGAGAACCAGCCCCTAGAAGGAAATGAGGAAGAGCCTCAGTGGGAGTTGGCCCCTGGTTCCTCCCACTCAGGCCACTACCTGGGGGACCTGTTGCTGCGGCAGGCTGAACTACCTCTCTCCACTGAAGATGAAGACTGGCACTACATGGAAAAGGAAGGGCTTTATGAGAAAGTGGTGACTGAGTGGCTACAGAGAGACATAATGGAAGGGAGACTCTTCTACCGCTATCTTGGACCACACAGCCCTCAATCTGTAATGGTCCAGCTGGCTTTCCATGTGCAGGATGACCATGACCCACCCAATCTCTCCAACCAGCACATTTTCACCATCAAGGTCCATCCAGTGGATATACTGAGTCCACAGCTGTATCCAGGAACTACACTGGAAATGACTGTACAAGAATACCAACTCACTCACTTCCAGAAGAATTTCCTCCAATACATTGACGAGGACTCTGATGACCAGAACCTATGGTACACCCTACTGACACTCCCGACTGACATAGATGGCAACCACCAAGTCCGGGCTGGAGAAATTGTGCTCACTGGTTCACCAAACACACTCATCATGCACTTCACCCAAGCCCAGGTAAATCAGCATAAAGTTGCCTACCAGCCTCCACAGAAGTTGGGTATTGCACCACGGGTTGTGCAGTTTACTTACCAGGTGGAAGATGCTGCAGGCAATAGCGTGCCAGGCACGTTCACATTATTCCTGCAACCTGTGGACAACCAGCCCCCAGAAGTCACCAACAGAGGCTTTACTATCTTAGAGGGAGGCAGCTTTAACCTCAGTAGTAATGAGCTGCATGTTACAGACCCAGACACAGACATTGACCAAATTGTCTTCATATTAGTCCGGGGTCCCCAACATGGACACTTGCAGTACTTTAAAAAATGTATGGTCCCAGGGGAATCTTTCATGCAAGCTGATATTATTAATGGGAGTGTCTCTTACCAGCATGGCAGAGACCAGACGACTACCAGTGACACTTTCCATCTGGAAGTAAGTGATGGGGTGCACCATATACCCATCACCGTCCCAATTTCTGTGCATCCCAATGTGGCTAACAGAAGTCCTAGGATCTCTCTCAGAAGTAGTTCATTATTGGATGTTTCTATAGATGTACTAGAGAATAAAGCCACTGAAATTACCATGGGTGTCATCCATGGCAAAAGGAAGGATGTAGGTGACTTGATGCTGTCTTTCATTGTAAAGGATAGCCCCAAATTGGGCAGTATTCTGGTAAATGGTTTGCCCACAGAACGATTCACCCAAGAGGATCTCATCAATGAGAGAGTAGCCTATGTCCACACTGGAGGTGAAGTTGGTTTTCAAAAGCAGCACGATGCCTTCAGCCTCATCCTCTCCAATGATTCTTACCAATGGGTAGTGGGGAATAGCATAATAGAGAGAGTACAGGTACAAGTAACTGTGCTGCCTGTGGACAATGTGGGACCCAAGGTCTTGGTAGGGGAGTCCTTCATTGTCTATGAAGGTGAGAAGAACTCTTTGACCTTACAACATCTCCATGTTGAAGATGTGGACACTCCTCAAGATGAACTCCTCTGCACAGTGACTAGTCAGCCAGCCTCTGGCTACCTGGAAAAGATTGCACGAGCTCCTGGTTCAAAAATGTCCCAGTCTGGTAGCCCCATCAGTGCTTTCTCCCTCAGAGATGTCCAAGTGAGGCATATCAATTATGTACAGAGTATTCACAAGGGAGTAGAGCCACAAGAGGATCAATTCACGTTTTATTGCTCTGATGGCATCAACTTCTCCCCAAACGTCTTCTTCCCTATAATCATCCTACCCACAAATGATGAGCAGCCTAAACTTTTTGCCCATGAGTTTGAGGTACTAGAGGGGATGAGCCTGGTCATAGACACCCAGCTGCTTAACGGAACAGATGCTGACCTGCCACCGAATGAGCTCCACTTTCAACTCACAGCCCTCCCTCGGCATGGACGAATCATACAGCAGCTGGCTACAGGCAGCCAGCCCATCCACAGCTTCACCCTCAAGGAGATCCAGGAGGCCTCCACCATTGTATATGAGCATGATGACTCAGAGACCAAAGAGGACAGTTTTGAGGTCTGGCTGAGTGACGGCAAGCACACAACCCACAGGAAGGTACCCATTGTAGTGACCCTAGTGGATGATGAAACTCCTCAGCTGACTGTCAACAATGGGCTGAAGGTAGAGAAAGGACACTCTGAGATCATCACAAATCGGATCCTCAAGGCCACAGATCTTGACTCAGATGATAAGAGCCTCAGTTTTGTCCTCCATTCTGGGCCTCAACAAGGGCTTCTACAGAGGCTGAGAAAACCCAGAGGAGAAGTGAGGAACAATCTTACTCTGGGAATGAACTTTACCCAGGATGAGATTAACAGAGGCCTCATCTGCTATATCCACACAGGCCAAGAAGGGATTGTTGACATTATCAAGTTTGATGTTACTGATGGGGTTAACACTTTGACAGACCACTACTTCTACGTCACCATTGGCAACTTACACAGGGTCTTCCCTGAGGTAATCAGCAAAAGGATCACCTTGACAGAAGGTGCCAGAGTGACCCTTACCAACAATCTGCTTAGCAACAGTGACATCAACAGCTCTGACGAACATTACTTTAGTATTACACGGGCTCCAAGCCTGGGTCACTTAGAAAGTTCTGACCATGCTGGGGAACCCATTGCCTCTTTCACTCAGCTTCAATTGGCTAGCAACAAAATATCCTATGTCCATACTTCAAATGATGAGAAAAAGATGGACAGCTTTGAGTTTCAAGTGATCAATGGACTCTACCCTGTGTTCAGAACCTTCAGGATCTTCATCACTGATGTGGATAATAAGAAACCTATCCTGACCATCCATAGACTAACACTACAGAAAGAGGATAGCCAACTGATCACTCTCCTTGAATTGACGGTGGAAGACAAGGATACCCCAGATGATCTTATTCTCTTTACCATCACGCAGGTCCCTATGCATGGCAAGATTTTGTACAATGGTAGCCGTGCTGTGACCACTTTCACCAAGCAAGACCTGAACAAGAACCTGATTAGCTACAAGCATGACGGCAGTGAGACCACTGAAGATAGTTTCTCCTTGACTGTGACAGATGGCACTCACACTGATTTCTATGTCCTACCAGACACTGCCCTGGTGACACACAAACCTCAAGTAATGAGGGTCCAGATAAGATCATTAGACAATAGGCTTCCTCATATTACTATCAACAGGGGTGCCCTAGCCTTGAAGCACTTTCACACTGGACACATGGGCTTCCTGATTACCAGCAAGTCTCTGAAGGCAGAAGATCAGGACAGCCCCCACAGGCTTCTGAAGTATAAAGTGACCAGAGGACCAGAGCATGGATTCATTATCAACACTGGCCTTGGAAACCAGAGCACTCGAGTGTTTACACAAGGTTAGTATGCATTCTTCCCTGACTATTCTGTCCCTCTCCTTCATTGGATCAGATCTCTCAGCTTTGTGTAAAATTGTCCTGATATCAGCCATTTGCAGTAAGATTCTTGTTCTAATAAAATACAGTGAAGCGTGAAACTGTTCTAAAAACAAAAAAGGCAACAAGTCCTTTTTCATCAATTTCATCAGAACGACCATTTAACAGAAACTCACAGATATTTCATAAAGTTGTAGTTATACCTTAAGACTGCTAAACACAGGAGGACAGCTTCTGCTTCTGAAATATTATAAGATAACGTTATATTAATTCTGATAATATCAGATTGATTTTGAATTTTAAGAATGGCATACAGAAATCATTTGCATAGTTACTACTAAGTCCAGATTTTTGAAGATGTTTGGTATCTAGATTTTGGATATAAATTCCTACATTGTTCATTTTTATTATACTATTCAAATGTAATTTCTACATCTAATAAAAGCACAGAACTGTTTGCCTGAGATTATTTTTTCTTTTATATTTGGTGTCACTACTAATCATGAGCTACAGGCAGGTCCCTCTACTTTCCCAAGTGATGTGATACCCGCTGGCTTTTAAATGCTGTTTATGTTGTCATAACTTTTTAGATAGCTCTGTGCATGAAATTTCCCACACATGATACATGTAAACCTAGATGCAAACTCAGAGGAAAACTTACACATGTTTAAAAAACAGTTTGGTTACATTTTCAGAATTGCTTCTAAAGCAAATGAAATCATATGTGGTTCTCCATGGCACGTGTATACCTATGTAACAAACCTGCACGTTATGCACATGTATCCCAGAACTTAAAGTATAACAACAACAAAAAAAGAAATAATGCAATCACAACAGTGATAACATTTTCAAATATTAAACTTATATAAACTTTAAACAATAAAATATATGTGGTTCTATAAGAATTATTCTATAAACAAACACCCCTGAAAGCAAATTATTTTTAAAATACTATTACCAATATAAAAACATAATTATAGACCTTCATAACAAATTATTATCCAAGAGAATAGCCAATAGGAAAAAAAATCATGATTTTATTCTCATTTTCTTTTTTCTTAGGATGCAGTAATTATTCTTGTTTAAATTCATTTTGACAAGTAGTTCATGAGTATCCACAGTTATGTCAAGCTCTATACTTGTGCAGAAGATTCAAAACCAGATAGACCTGGCTCTCCATAGAGGGCCAGGATGTTGTAAAGCAGACGTAACTAGAATGCCCTCCTTGCTGGGCTTCAGCACCCAGAGAATATGCACATAGTAGCACTGTGACAAAGTCAGGGTTTCTTAACTTTTATTTTAGGTTTGGAGGTACATGTGAAGGTTTGTTACATACTTAAACTCATGTCAAGCTGGTCTGTTGTACAGATTATTTCATCACCCCGGTATTTAAGCCCAGTACCCAGTAGTTATCTTTTCTGCTCTGCTCCTTCCTCCTACCCTCCACCCTCAAGAAAACACCACTGTCGATTGTTGCTTTCATTGTATTCATGAGTTCTTATCATTTAGCTCCCATTTATAAGTAAGAATATGCAGTATTTTGTTTCCTGTTCCTGAATTAGTTTGTGAAGGATAATAGCCTCCAGCTCTATCCATGGTCCTGAAAAAACAACAACAACAACAACAAAAGACATGATCTAGTTTTTAATGGCTGCATAGTATTCCATGGTGTATATGTAATATATTTGCTTTATCCAAGATGTCATTGATGGACATTTAGGTTGATTCAATGTCTTTGCTATCGTGAGTAGTGCTGCAATGAACATTTGCATGCATGTGTCTTTATGATAGAATGATTTATATTTTGGGGGTGTATACCCACTAATGGGACTGCTGGGTTGAATGATAGTTCTGTTTTGAGCTCTCTGAGGAATCTCCACACTGCTTTCCACAATGGCTGAACTAATTTACACTCCTACCAACAATGTATAGTGTTCCTTTTTCTCTACAATCTCACCAAGCATCTGTTATTTTTTGGCTTTTTAATAATCACCAGTCTGACTGGGGTGAGATGGTACCTCATTGTGACAAAATTTCAAACTAAAGTTTTATTTTTGACATTGTAGCTTCAAGAAGAAGATTCATGTTCACTCAATCATTATTTTCAAATTTATTAATTGGAGTATTTCTATGCCTAATTAAAACTTTGAAGTTGTTAACATACTCATTTTCATTTGTGCCAATATGACTTTGTGTAATGGTTGCTTTTTTTTTTAGCTGATATTGATGAGATGAAGATATCCTATGTTTTGAATGAGGGCAGCAATGCATCAATGGACATCTTCTATTTCTCTGTTGAAGACAATGGTAAGTCATAATAAACCCTTCAAAAGGATTCATGGTTAACTAAAATCAACATAAAATTGGAAAAAAATTAAATCATTTCTGGGCAAGTATAGGCATCATGTAAGCAAGTAATCACAATCAATAATGTCATAATACAAGCAAATTAATTCTTTTTGTTTCACTTATGGTCCTGTGCCAAAAGATTCTTGATAAATAACTTTTTAGGAAGAAAAAGCAATGAGGACTTTGATGAGTGAAATGTGAAGTATTTTATCTGATCTGGATCATGTGTGACATCATATAGGCAAGTGAATCTTACCTTCAAGAGATTCTGTGAATCTAGCTAGTGGTTTCTATCATTCCAAAACGAATTAGAAAATACATCTTCAGATTTTGTTGGGATTTTTATTTGCAGAACTGAATCTTATGGCTCCCTGACCTTAGACTTGAAATCTTTCTGGATGGGGTAAATATATATATATATATATATATATCCCAGCATAGAGGAAAGCTTACTTAAAAACTGCCTGTTTATGCTGCAGCTTGGTCTGTCTACTATTAACTTCAAAGTAGAATAATGGGCAGCATCTAGTTAACAGAAGCCACTTTCTTTACACACCTAGGGATTCAATGATTATGTGGTCAGAAGAAAAATCATTTTGCAGTATGACAGGATAATAGCAGAAATTATCTCTGTGTGCTGCTTGCCACTCAGTAACCTCTTTCAGTACAAATCATTACTCATTCCCAGTAAGTAACCTGCATTTTCTGCCTAAATCATGTGTAATCAGTCAGGAACTGAATTTATTGTAAAGTAGTCCTATATGAGGGGCCATATGGTATACTGACTGAGTTTGAATCCCAACTTGTCCCGTGTGACCTTGAGTAAGTGACCTTGTCCTCTTCATTCATTCCCCCATGTATAAAGTGGTGGTCTTCATACCTAGGTCAAAGAGTTGCTAAGAGGATTGACTAAGATCATAAATGTAAAGCACTTCATAAAAAGTAGGTGCTTTCATCTGATTCTTGTTCTTTTTTAAAAAAATTAATTTAAAGATAGGTGCCCATTAACTAGGTACTTTCTCCCCTTCTGATGAGACTAACTACAGTTGAAACTACTGATCCCTCCTATCCATTTTCTCCCTTAAAGTTTAAAATCAAATCTTCTTTCCCTTTCCCAAGTTCTCAAGAACCATAAGTTACTAAAAAGATGAATTTATGCCTTTAAACAGGTTCATAAATAAATATAAGACATATTTTATATTGAATATTTTCCTTTCTGTTTTTGAAAAGAATGTCACTCTAAAAAGATGTACCTCTGACTCTGACACTATGCTTTGTGGACAACGTTACAAACAAAAATCAGTCTGTGATGACCCTGTAAGGTGAATTTTATGTAGCTACCATGTTTTAACTTTTTTCTATGAGCTAGCCAGTCCCTAAAGACATTATGACTTTTGATCCTCCTACAAAATAAAAAGTAAATGTTATGATGCCCATTTTAAAATGAAGACACCATGGTTGAATAACTTGCCTGAAGTCATACAAGCAATAGGCAAGTAAACTGGAATCAAATCCAGGTCTTGCCAATTCCAAAGCTAGGGCTCTTAACTGCCAACGCAAATCTGTCATCTTACAGTTCTGGAGTTCAGAAATCCAAAATGGTCCTTACTGGAATAGAATCAATGTTTTGACAAGGCTGCATTTTCTTTTTTTTTTTTTAATTTTTCCATAAGTTTTTGGTTGTACAGGTGGTATTTGGTTACAGGAGTAAGTTCTTTGGTGGTGATTTATGAGATTTCTGTGTACCCATCATCCGAACAGTATACACTATTTTTTGCCCCCCTCCCACTCTTCCCCCCAAGTACCCAAAGTCCATTGTGTCATTCTTATGCCTTTGCATCATCATGTCTTAGCTCTCACATATCAGTGAGAACGTATGATGTTTGGTTTTCCATTCCTGAGTTAATTCATTTAGAATAATAGTCTCCAATCTCATCCAGGTCACTGCAAATGCTGTTAATTCATTCCTTTTATGGCTGCATAGTATTCCATCGTATATACATACCACAGTTTCTTTATCCACTCGTTTATTGATGGGCATTTGGGTTGGTTCCATGATTTTGCAATTGTGAATTGTGCTGCTATAAACATGCGTGTGCAAGTACCTTTTTCAAATAATGACTTCTTTTCCTCTGAGTAGATACCTAGTAGTGGGATTGCTGGATCAAATGGTAGTTCTACTTCTAGCTCTTTAAGGAATCTCCACACTATTTTCTGTAGTGGCTGTACTAGTTTACATTCCCACCGGCAGTGTAGAAGTGATCCCTGATTAATAAACACATCCATGCCAAAATCTACTGCTTTTTTAAAATTATTTGTTCAATTATTGCCATTCTTGCAGGAGTGAGGTGGTATCTCATTGTGGTCTTGATTTACATTTCCCTGATTATTAGTGATGTTGGGCATTTTTTCATGTTTGTTGGTCATTTGTATATCTTCTTTTGAGAATTGTCTATTCATGTCCTTAGCCGACTTTTTGATGGGATTGTTTTTTTCTTACTGATTTGTTTGAGTTCGTTGTAAATTCTGGATATTAGTCCTTTGTCAGATATATACATTGTGAAGATTTTATCCCACTCTGTGGGTTGTCTGTTTTCTCTGCTAACCGTTCCTTTTGCCATGCAAAAGCTCTTTCATTTAATTAGGTCCCGACTATTTATCTTTGCTTTTATTGCATTTCCTTTTGGGATCTTGGTCATGAAATCCTTGGCTAAGCCAATGTCTAGAAGGGTTTTTCCAATGTTATCTTCTAGAATTTTTATAGTTTCAGGTCTTAGGATTAAGTCCTTAATCCATCTTGAGTTGGTTTTTGTATAAGATGAGAGATGAGGATCCAGTTTCACTTGCCTACATGTGGCTAGCAAATTACCCCAGCACCATTTGTTGAAAAGGGTGTCCTTTCCCCACTGTATGTTTCTTGTTTGCTTTGTCGAAGATCAGTTGACTGGAAGTAGTTGGCTTTATTTATGGGTTCTCTGTTCTGTTCCATTGGTCTATGTGCCTATTTTTGTACCAGTACCACACTGTATTAGTGACTATGGCCTTATAGTACAGTTTGAAATCAGAGAGTGTGATGCCTCCAGGTTTGTTCTCTTTGCTTAGTCTTGCTTTGGCTATATGGGCTCTTTTTTGGTTCTATATGCGTTTTAGAATTGTTTTTCCTAATTCTGTGAATAATTATGGTGGTATTTTGATGGGAATTGCATTGAATTTGTAGATTGCTTTTGGCAGTATGGTCATGTTCACAATATTGATTCTACCCATCCATGAGCACGGGATGTGTTTCCATTTGTTTGTGTTGTCTATGATTTCTTTCAGTAGTGTTTTGCACTTTTCCTTGTAGAGGTCTTTTGACTCCTTGGTTAGGTATATTCCTAAGTATTTTATTTAATTTATTTATTTTTTGCAGCTCTTTTAAAAGGGGTTGAGTTCTTGATTTGATTCTCTACTTGGTAGCTGTCGGTGTATAGAAGAGCTACTGATTTGTGTACTTTAATCTTGTATCCGTAAACTCTATTGAATTCTTTTATCAGTTCTAGGAGCTTTCTGGAGGAGTCCTTAGGGTTTTCACGGTAAATGATCATATCGTCAGCAAACAGTGACAGTTTGACTTCATCTTTACCGATTTGGATGCTCTTTATTTCTTTCTCTTGTCTGATTGCTCTGGCTAGGACTTCCAGTACTACGTTGAAGAGGAGTGGTGAGAGTGGGCATCCTTGTCTTGTTCCACTTCTCGAAGGGAATGATTTAAACTTTTGCCCATTCAGTATTATATTGGCTGTGGGTTTGTCATAGATGGCTTTTATTACATTAAGTTATGTCCCTTGAGTGCCAATTTTGCTGAGAGTTTTAATAATGAAGGGATGCTGGGTTTTGTCAAATGCTCTTTCTGCATCTATTGAAATGATCATGTGATTTTTGGTTTTAATTCTGTTTATGTGGTGTATCACATTTATTGACTTGTGGATGTTAAACCATCCCTGCATCCCTGACATGAAACCCACTTGATCATGGTAGATTATCTTTTTGATATACTGTTGGATTCAGTTAGCTAGTATTTGATTAAGGATTTTAGCATCTATGTCCATCAAGGATATTGGTCTGTAGTTTTCATTTTTGGTTATATCCTTTCCTGGTTTTGGTATTAGGGTGATGCTGGCTTCATAGAATGAATTAGGAAGGGTTCCATTTTCCTCTATCTTGTGGAGTAGTGTCAAAATAATTGGTACCAATTCTTCTTTGAATGTCTGGTAGAATTTGGTTGTGAATCCATCTGGTCCTGGATTTTTTGTTGTTGGTGGTGGTGGTGGTGGTAATTTTTTAATTACCATTTCAATCTCACTGCTTGTTATTGGTCTGTTCGGGGCATCTAATTCTTCCTGATTTAAACTAGGAGGGTTGTATTTTTCCAGGAATTTATCCATCTCTTCTAGGTTTTCTAGTTATGTGAGTAAAGGTGTTCATAGCAGCCTTGAATGCTCTTTTGTATTTCAATGGTGTCAGTTGTAATATCTCCTGTTTTGTTTCTTAGTGAGGTTATTTGGATTTTTTCTCTACTTTTCTTGGTTAGTCTTGCCAATGGTCTATCAATTTTATTTATCTTCTCAAAGAATCAGCTTTTTTGTTTTACGTAACTTTTGTATTTTTTGTTTGTTTGTTTCAATTTCATTTAGTTCTGCTCTGATCTTGATTATTTCCTTTCTTTTGCTGGGTTTGGTTTCGGTTTGTTCTTGTTTCTCTAGTTCCATAAGGTGTGACCTTAGATTGTCTGTTTGTGCTTTCAGTCTTTTTGATGTAGGTGTTTAGGGCTATGAACTTTTCTCTTAGCACCACCTTTGCTGTATCCCAGACGTTTTGATAGGTTGTGTCATTATTGTCATTCGGTTCAAAGAATTTTTTAATTTCCATCTTGATTTTGTTTTTGACCCAATGCTCATTCAGGAGCAGGTTATTTAATTTCCATGTATTTGCATGGTTTTGAAAGTTCCTTTGGGAGTTGATTTCCAGTTTTATTCCACTATGGTCTGAAAGAGTGCTTGATATAATTTCAATTTCCTTAAATTTATTCAGGCTCATTTTATGGCCTATCATATGATCTGTCTTGGAGAAAGTTTCATGTGCTGTTGAATAGAATGTGTATTCTGCTATTGCTGGATACAATGTTCTGTATATATCTGTTAAGT
Organism: Pongo pygmaeus; assembly: GCF_028885625.2. Lineage (NCBI taxonomy): Eukaryota > Metazoa > Chordata > Mammalia > Primates > Hominidae > Pongo > Pongo pygmaeus. Next base: position 156,736,295 of record NC_072376.2, on the reverse strand, counting down.
CCATTTGTTCCAAGGTATAGTTTAAATCCATTGTTTCTTTGTTGACTTTCTGTCTTCATGACCGGTCTATTGTCGTCAGTGGAGTATTGAAGTCCTTCACTATTATCGTGTTGCTGTCTACCTCATTCCTTAGGTCTATTAGTAATTGCTTTATAAATTTGGGGGCTCCAGTGTTAGGTACATGTATGTTTAAGATTGTGATATTTTCCTGTGGACAAGGCCTTTTACCATTATAAAATGTCTCTCTTTGTCTCTTCTAATGGCTGTTGCTTTAAAATTTGTTTTGTCTGATATAAGAATTAGCTACCCCTGCTTGCTTTTGGTGTCTGTTTGCATGAAATGTCTTTTTCCACCCCTTTACTCTAAGTTATGTGAGTCCTTATGTGCTAGCTGAGTCTCCTGAATGCAGCAGATAGTTGGTTGGTGAGTTCTTATCCATTCTGCAGTTCTGTATCTTATATATATATATAAAATTTAAGTTCTGGGGTACACGTGTAGAACATGCAGATTTGTTACATAGGTATACACATGCCATGGTTTGGTGCACCCATCAACCCATCATCTACATTAGGTATTTCTCCTAATGCCATCCCTCCCCCAGTCCCCCACCCCCCGACAGGCCCTGGTGTGTGATGTGTCCCCCACAGCTGTGTCCATGTGTTCTCATAGTTCAACTCCCACTTATGAGTGAGAACATGCTGTGTTTGGTTTCTGTTCTTGTGTTAGTTTGGACATGGATGAAGCTGGTTCTGTATCTTTTAAGTGGAGCATTTAGATCATTGACATTCAATGTAAGTATTGAAATGTGAGGTACTATTGCAGTCATCATGCACTTTGTTGCCTATGTACTTTGATTTTTTTGTTTTTTGCTTTTTAACTTGTATTTTTGTTTTATAGGCCCTGTGTGATTTACGCTTTAAAGAGGTTCTGTTTTGATGTGTTTCCAGGATTTGTTTCAAGATTTAGAGGTCCTTTTAGCAGTTCCTATAGTGGTGGCTTGGTAATGATGAATTCCCTCAGCACTTGTTCATCTGGAAAAGACTGTATCTTTCCTTCATATATGATGCTTACTTTTGCTGGATACAAAATTCTTGGCTGATAATTATTTTGTTTGAGGAGGCTGAAGATAGGCCCCCAATCCCTTCTAGCTTGTATGATTTCTGCTGAGAAATCTGCTGTTAATCTGATAGGTTTTTCTTTATAGGTTACCTGGTGCTTCTGTCTCACAGCTCTTAAGATTCTTTCCTTCATCTTTGGATAACCTGATGACAACGTGCCTAGGTGAAGATCTTTTTGCAGTGATTTTCCCAGGTGTTCTTTGTGCTTCTGGTATTTGGATGTCTAGGTTTCTAGCAAGGCTGGGGAAGTTTTCCTTGATTATTCCCCCAAAAATGTTTTTTAAATTTTTAGATTTCTCTTCTTCCTAAGGAACACCAATTATTCTTAGGTTTGTTCATTTAATGTAATCCCAGACTTCTTGGAGGCTTTGTTCATATTTTCTTATTCTTTTATCTTTGTCTTTGTTGGATTGGGTTAAAATTTGAAGACGTTGTCTTTGAGATCAGAATTTCTTTCTTCTACTTGTTCGATTCTGTTGCTGAGACTTTCCAGAGTATTTTGCATTTCTAAAAGTGTATACAAAGTTTCACGAATTTTTGATGGTTTTTTCTTTAAGCTATCTATTTCCCTGAATATTTCTCCCTTCACTTCTTGTATCATTTTTTGGATTTCCTTGCATTGGGCTTTGCCTTCCTCTGGTCCCTCCCTGATTAGCTTAATAACTAACCTCCTGAATTCATTTTCAGGTAAATTAGGGATTTCTTCTTGGTTTGGACCCATTGCTGATGAACTAGTGTGATTTTTGGGGGGGTGTTGAAGAGCTTTGTTTTGTCATGTTACCAGGGTTGGTTTTCTGGTTCCTTCTCATTTGGGTAGCCTCTGTCAGAAGGAAGGTCTAGGGTGGAAGGCTGCTGTTCAGATTCTTTTGTCCCACAGGGTGTTCCCTTGATGTAGTACTCTCTGCCTTTTACTATGGATGTGGCTTCTTTGAGCCGAACTGCAGTGATTGTGTTCTCTCTTCTGGGTCTAGCCACCCAGCAAGTCTACCAGGATCTGGGCTGGTACTGGGGGTTTTCTGCACAGAGTCCTGCGATGTGAACCATCTATGAGTCTCTCAGCCATGGATAGCAGTTCCTGTTCTGGTGGAAGTGGTAGGGGGTGCAATGGACTCCATGAGGGTCCTTAGCTTTGGTGATTTAATGCTCTGTTTTTGTGCAGTTGACCTCCTACTAGGAGGTCACACTTTCCAGACAGCATCAGCTGGGGTAGTATGGGGAGGAAACGGCAGTGGGCAGGGTCCTAGAACTCCCAAGATTATATGCCCTTTGTCTTCCACTACCAGGGTAGGTAGGGAAGGACCATCATGTGAGGGAGGGGCTAGGTGTGTCAAAGCTCAGACTTTCCTTGGGTGGGTCTTGCAGCAGCTGCTGTGAGGGATGGGAGTGAGGTTCTCAGATCACTGGAGTTGTGGACCTAGGAAGATTATGGCTGCCTCTGCTGAGTCATACAGGTTGTCAGGGAAGTGGGGGAAAGCCGGCAGTCACAGGCCTCAGCCAGCTCCCATGCAAACTGAAGAGCAGTTCTCACTTTCACCGTGCCCCCAACAACAGCCCCCAGACCATTTCCAGGTGGAGAACCACACAAGCTTGAAAACCTGCCCCAGGCTATCCGCCTCCCAGCTGCGAAAGAAAGGGGCTTGGTTCTTTCCCTGCCTGTGGAGTTCTGCACACTGGATTTGCTCCCTCCCTGAGTTCTGGCCAGGAGGCTTCTCACCCCATTCAAATTGTTACAAAGTTCAGCTAGAGATTTCCTTGTCCCCATGTAGTTTTCCCCCTGCTCTTCTCCCTTTGGATCCCTGTGATGCCAGGCAGGAATGGCCTGCTAGGGGAACCAGCGAGCTCCCAGGGCCTTTCTGCTGCTTCCTCTACCCCTGAATTTTGCTCAGCTCTCCAAATTGACTCAGCTGCAGGTAAAGTTGGAAACTTCTGCGAACAGACCTTCAGCTTCTCCAATGGGGATGTGTGTTTAGGAGAGGAGGGTCTCCCTTTACCACTTCCATAGTTGGGGCACTCATAGTTTGGGGGGGACTCTCCCAGGTCCTACAGGAACAGTCCCCTTCCTTCAGAAGGTCTGTGAGTCCTCTTGGGATTGCTGGTTTGTTCTTGCAGTCGATCTGGAGCTAAACTTCACAATGCGAGCCCCTGCTTGCTCTGTCCGGAGCTGCAATCTAATCCTGCATCCTGTCTGCCATGATCTCCCGCCTCTCTCCAGCCCAGTTTTTAAAACCTCAAGACCGCATGTTCTTGTGCGACTTTAGGGTAGAATCCATTTCCTGGCCTTTTCCAGCTTCTAGAGACTGCCCATTCCTCCGTCTTCAAAGCCAGAAATGGGTGAATCTTTCTCTTGCTGCATCACTCTGACACTCCCCTGCCTCCCTCTTTCACTTGTAAGGACCCTTGTGATACATTGGGCCTACCCAGATAATCCAGCATAATCTCCCTGTCTCAAAAGCCTTCATTTAATCACATCTGAAAAGTCCCTTTTGCCATGCAATATTCATAGATTCCAGGAATGAAGATGTGGATGTCTTTTGGGATACGTTGAACCATTGTTCTCTACCACAAGTATTAAAGGAATCAACACACATAAGGCACTTAGAATGAGTGCCTGACACATAGTAAACACTCAATAAACACTATCTTTACAATTATCAGCTAATGTTAATGGTAAAGGGTAGTGACTACAAGTTGTCCAGGTTCTTTGCATTTTGAACTAAGAATTGGACAAAACCCCCAGCAAAGCAAAGAAGGAATGAAGCAACAAAAGAACAAAAGCAGGGATTTATTGAAAATAAAAGTACACTCCACGGTGTGGGAGCAGACCCAAGCAGTGGCTCAAGGGCCCGGATACAGAATCTTCTTGGGTCCCAATACCCGCTAGAAGTTTCTCATTGGCCACTTCATGCTCCTCATGTAACGGAAGTGGTAGCCCGCAATCAGTCTGATTGGTTGCAGACAGCAGCCATTCAGTCGGGGGAGTGAAGTTACAAAGTTGCAAACCAGGACTCAACCGCACTTATTATGATTTGTTGCGGACAGCCAATCTCCTGTCCGCCAGGCAGAAAAGGTCAAAGGGAGTAGCCTCTGGTCCTTTTGTTACTTAGGCCTGGAAAATTAGGATTTTCCTTTCAATTTAGTTCTAGGAAGTTGGCGTGAAACAGCCTTAGGTCCCCTGCCTCCAGACCCTATTCTCTTGCCTCACTAGGATACCAAATTTTGTATTTTTCTTCTTCTAGCTGAAAAGAAGTTTATTAATTTATTCCTCTTTATATGAGGTCAACTTTTAGACTATTTTGGTGAATTATTTTATTGGGATACTGCCTTAAACCCTTGGTTTCTCACCTCTTTTTCTCTGCCTACTTATAAACTGATTTTATAATTATTCGACCTCCAGCAAGTAGACAAAAGAAGGAGAGGAAGTAAGTCAATCCACTGTTTTAGTCTTTGATGCTACTTAGTGAGCTGATGCACAGTGAATATCTTACCTAACCACATCTTGTTGTCTCTATCAATTTTGCCTTTTTCTTTTTGTTCTGCTATAGTTAAATGAACTAACATATACCAAAAATGTAATATGATGCCTAGCATATATCAATTTCCCAATAAATACGAGTTTTCTTCTCTTCTCTCACATAGTTATGGACATAACCATACTGGTGTATAGAGTTTAACTGGCAATTTAAATGGAAATTTTTGACAGTGTGGTGGATTTATGCATTTAATCAATTTCTGCAGTTTTTGAGTAATCCAGACTAAGGCTATTTCACCATAAGAGATCAGTCTACTTTTTAACATTAATGATAAATTTCTTTATATTCAAGGTTACTATGAAAGCCACTGGCAGAATAGGGGATACAGTTCCGATTTCTAAAGCTCTGAACTGTGCCAATTAAGCATACTGTCAAGTTATTAATCTTCCTTCCCTAAGTCATTATACTCATAGAATCATAGATTTGTACTGAAATTTTTCACATCTCTACTATATATAACACTAAACGGTTCTCTTCCACTTACCATATAATAATATTACTCTAAACTAGTATAGCACTTAATATATCAATAAAGTGTTTTATAGGAGTTATTTCATTTGCTTCTTACCACAAATTTTAAGATGACAAAATGGGCTTAAGGAATAAAAATCATCTATACAAAGAACAATTTAGAGGAACCAAGTCAATTCCTTCTAATAAGCCATACTGAATAGCTAGCTATATGCAAGAGAGACTATTTTAATTTTGTGATGTACTATAGATATTTAACTATCCTATTAAGACTAGAAACAGATTGTTCAATTTTCTCTCAAATAATTTGGTGTTTAAAGCTCATGTGATTAATATTATGCATTTCGATATTTAAATTTGACCTGATGGAATTTGACTTGCCTCATGGTCCATATGAATTCCAATTTTCTGTTTAGGTGGCTGTCCTTTTCAAGCAAATTATGAAAACAAATTAATAAGAGATTTAAAAAATATTTATCAGGACAGTGACAGTGATAGAACCAACAAAGAGTTCAATTAATCTCTCCATGCAGTTAAAGTAATATCACACTTACTTAGAACATTAAACTCTTTAGAATACATACGATAATTCAAAAGCAAGTTAGAAATGTCTCTGGGTAGTCAAATTATGAGATCCATGGCCCAAAATTTTCACACCTGATTCAAAAATGCTTGAAGTCTGTTTGCTCTTATTTTTCAAACAACTCTAATTATATTTTAAATAAAAACAGTGGTAAGAAAAGTATAAGTGTTAAAGGCAAAGACAGTTACAAAATACAGACGAGGTAAAAATTAGCAGATAAAGAATTCAAGAAGCAATGTAAATGTAGTGATGAGACAAAATGCCCAATATATTTCTATAGCTCCTTATAATATAGAGGAATTCATAAGTGTGGTAAGTCTATAAAACAAGTCTATGGGCCTTAGAAGATGATATAATAATAAATCCATATTTGTTTATATTGGAAAAGGTTCAGAATGTACTGTTAAATGAAGAAAAACAAGTGGAAAACAGTATGTAAAGATGCAAAGGAGATTACATTGTGATATATATAGATAGATATGCATATATATTCCATATATATATACGCATTATTCCCTATTCCATATATATATATATAGGGGAAGGTCTAAAATATATACAGCAAGATGTTAAGATTGGTTTATAATGGCAATGATGGATTACAAATTGTTTTTATTAATATTTCCTTTTGCTTTTCTTTACATCTTCTTGTGTAAATGCTTTACAATGACCATTTTATTATTATTAGAAGAAGGCAATTTCCATTTAAGAAAAAAAGAATGCTTGAATGCATCACAACCAACTTGGTTCAATAATATTGATTAATATGACTAACCACATTATTCTAGCTTATACATACATCAAAAATGTCCCCATTATAATAATGTAATGGGTTCAAAAATCCAAACAAGAGAGAATCAGGGCAATTTGTCTCAGGCAGGAAGGAATCAGCAATTGGATTTGTTGCTAACTTGTTTCCTCATGAGTCCTTCTTGTTTGGTTCTTTTATTCCTGTATACATGGTGAACAAAAATGAATTATTTGCCCTGGACAAGCTATAAGCAAGACAGTTCCAGAGGCAATGAGAGGCAATGGAGCAGACAAGGCTCACCAACAGCATTCCCAGGTTCTGTAAAGCCAATCTGTGGAAGAATTAGCTCAGAGTTGTGAAATATAGGAAATTGCTGCAGAGGGCTGGATGTGCAGATCCTGTGCTGAGCAAAGTGACATCATCCACTCTCCCATATGAGATATGCCAGATAATCTTCCCTTTGTGTGATTTAATTTTATTCTGTTTTTCTTTTATGCTGAAACCGCTGATTATATAAAGATGAGAAAAATATTTTCTATTTACTTTTGATCATCTTATAAGTTATCCAGCAGTCCAGCCAGGCCTGGAGTTCAACTGTTGCTGTAGGCAATTTATTACTACAAATTGCTCCTTTCTAAAAGGCAACACTTTTTCACACCATGCAAGATTGAGTCAGTCTTAGAAGAGAATTCAATGAATGAGAGAATGGTAAGGAACAGTATTTTGAAAATTAATGGGCACACTCGTAAGCTTGTTTTTAGCATTGTTAATTGTACCTCCAAGTGAAAGTGTTAAGTCTAAAATCCTGCACATAAATACCTGAATTTAGTGGTATTTTTTAAATAGTCCAAGAAATTTTAAATGACCTATAATTTCTGATGGAGACCAGAAGACTGCTATCAACATTTTTAGAAAGTAAAATAAATGCATATACATGGTTAAAGAATAACAACAATTAAACTGTGCATTGGCACCTAATTCCTTTTCCAAAAGAGAAATTATTTCTTATGTTTCCTTACAAAAAGAAAATTATTCACAGAGCAGAATATGTATATGTGCATCCTTTTTATACATGTAAGAGTTTTTTTATGCTTGCGTCTAAACCTCATTTGCATCTACTTAAAATATGTTCTTAATATATTACTTGAAATATAGTTCATCATATATATAATAAACTAGCACAAACGGATTTACCTAAGCTGCCTTATTCTTTTTAAACAGTATATACTTCATTTTATGACTATATTGAAGTTTAATTAAGTGGTTATCTAATAAAAGGCATTTTTCTGTTTCATTTTCAATGTTGTTTTGAACTTTTAATCTTGGCTGACTGTGGTACATACTTGCATACTTTTTCTTAGCACCAGAAATATTGATTTAACCTGCATATTTGAATCTCTAAAACATTCTAGCATTTTCCTAAATTCCATAGTTGCTTCAAACACAGGATTTTTCTTCTTTTTATATATATATATTTTTTTATTATACTTTAAGTTCTAGGGTACCTGTGCACAACGTGCAGGTTTGTTACATGTGTATACATGTGCCATGTTGATGTGCTGCACCCATTAACTCATAATTTACATTAGGTATATCTCCTAATGCTATCCCTCTCCCATCCCCCCACCCCGCAACATGCCCCGGTGTGTGATGTTCCCCTTCCTGTGTCCAAGTGTTCTCATTGTTCAATTCCCACCTATGAGTGAGAACATGCGGTGTTTGGTTTTTTGTCCTTGCAATAGTTTGCTGAGAATGATGGTTTCCACCTTTATCCATGTCTCTACAAAGGACATGAACTCATCATTTTTTATGGCTGCATAGTATTCCATGGTGTATATGTGCCACATTTTCTTAATGCAGTCTATCACTGTTGGACATTTGGATTGGTTCCAAGTCTTTGCTATTGTGAATAGTGCCACAATAAACATACGTGTGCATGTGTCTTTATAGCAGCATGATTTATATTCCTTTGGATATATACCCAGTAATGGGATGGCTGGGTCAAATGGTATTTCTAGTTCTAGATCCCTGAGGAATCCCACACTGACTTCCACAATGGTTGAACTAGTTTACAGTCCCACCAGCAGTGTAAAAGTGTTCCTATTTCTCCACATCCTCTCCAGCACCTGTTGTTTCCTGACTTTTTAATGATCACCATTCTAACTGGTGTGAGATCATATCTCATTGTGGTTTTGATTTGCATTTCTCTGATGGCCAGTGATGGTGAGCATTTTTTCATGTGTTTTTTGGCTGCATAAATGTCTTCTTTTGAGAAGTGTCTGTTCATGTCCTTTGCCCACTTTTTGATGGGGTTGTTTGTTTTTTTCTTGTAAATTTGTTTGAGTTCTTTGTAGATTCTGGATATTAGCTCTTTGTCAAATGAGTAGATTGTGAAAATTTTCTCCCAATTGGTAGGTTGCCTGTTCACTCTGATGGTAGTTTCTTTTGCTGTGCAGAAGCTCTTTAGTTTAATTAGATCCCATTTGTCAATTTTGGCTTCTGTTGCCATTGCTTTTGGTGTTTTAGACATGAAGTCCTTGCCCATGCCTATGCCCTGAATGGTATTGCCTAGGTTTTCTTCTAGGGTTTTTATGTCTTTAGGTCTAACATGTAAGTCTTTAATCCATCTTGAATTAATTTTTGTATAAGGTGTAAGGAAGGGATCCAGTTTCAGCTTTCTACACATGGCTAGCTAGTTTTCCCAGCACCATTTGTTAAATAGGGTATCCTCTCCCCATTTCTTGTTTTTGTCAGGTTTGTCAAAGATCAGATAGTTGTAGATGTGTGGTATTATTTCTGAGGGCTCTGTTCTGTTCCATTGGTCTATATCTCTGTTTTGGTACCAGTACCATGCTATTTTGGCTACTGTAGCCTTGTAGTACAGTTTGAAGTCAAGTAGTGTGATGCCTCCAGCTTTGTTCTTCTGGCTTAGGATTGACTTGGCAATGCGGGCTCTTTTTTGGTTCCATATGAACTTTAAAGTAGTTTTTTCCAATTTTCTGAAGAAAGTCATTGGGAGCTTGATGGGGATGGCATTGAATCTATAAATTACCTTGGGCAGTATGGCCATTTTCATGATATTGATTCTTCCTATCCATGAGCATGGAATGTTCTTCCATTTGTTTGTGTCCTCTTTTATTTCATTGAGCAGTGGTTTGTAGTTCTCCTTGAAGAGGTCCTTCACGTCCCTTGTAAGTTGGATTCCTAGGTATTTTATTCTCTTTGAAGCAATTGTGAATGAGAGTTCACTCATGATTTGGCTCTGTGTTTGTCTGTTATTGGTGTATAAGAATGCTTGTGATTTTTGCACATTGATTTTGTATCCTGAGACTTTGCTGAAGTTGCTTATCAGCTTAAGGAGATTTTGGGCTGAGATGATGGGGTTTTCTAAATATACAATCATGTCATCTGCAAACAGGGACAATTTGACTTCCTCTTTTCCTAATTGAATACCCTTTATTTCCTTCTCCTGCCTGTTGCCCTGGCCAGAACTTCCAACACTATGTTGAATAGGAGTGGTGAGAGACGGCATCCCTGTCTTGTGCCAGTTTTCAAAGGGAATGCTTCCAGTTTTTGCCCATTCAGTATGATATTGGCTGTGGGTTTGTCATAAATAGCTCTTATTGTTTTGAGATACGTCCTATCAATACCTAATTTATTGAGAGTTTTTAGCATGAAGGTTGTTGAATTTTGTCAAAGGCCTTTTCTGCACCTATTGAGATAATCATGTGGTTTTTGTCTTTGATTCTGTTTATATGCTGGATTACATTCATTGATTTGCATATGTTGAACCAGCCTTGCATCCCAGGGATGAAACCCACTTGATCATGGTGGAAAAGCTTTTTGATGTGCTGCTGGATTCAGTTTGCCAGTATTTTATTGAGGATTTTTGCATTGATGTTCATCAGGGATATTGGTCTAAAATTCTCTTTTTTTGTTGTGTCTCTGCCAGGCTTTGGTATCAGGATGATGCTGGCCTCATAAAATGAGTTAGGGAGGATTCACTCTTTTTTTATTGATTGGAATAGTTTCAGAAGTAATGGTACCAGCTCCTCCTTGTACCTCTGTTAGAATTCGGCTGTGAATCCATCTGGTCCGGGACTTTTTTTGGTTGGTAAGCTATTAATTATTGCCTCAATTTCAGAGTCTGTTCTTGGTCTATTCAGAGATTCAACTTCCTCCTGGTTTAGTCTTGGGAGGGTGTATGTGTGGAAGAATTTATCCATTTCTTCTAGATTTTCTAGTTTATTTGCGTAGAGGTGTTTATAGTATTCTCTGATGGTAGTTTGTATTTCTGTGGGATCAATGGTGATATCCCCTTTAACATTTTTTATTGCATCTGTTTGATTCTTCTCTCTTTTGTTCTTTATTAGCTTGCTAGCAGTCTATCAATTTTGTTGATCGTTTCAAAAAACCAGATTCTGGATTCATTGATTTTTTGAACGGTTTTTTATGTCTCTGTCTCCTTCAGTTCTGCTCTGATCTTAGTATTTCTTGCCTTCTGCTAGCTTTTGAATGTGTTTGCTCTTGCTTCTCTAGTTCTTTTAATTGTGATGCTAGGGTGTCAATTTTAGATCTTTCCTGCTTTCTCTTGTGGGCATTTAGTACTATAAATTTCCCTCTACACACTGCTTTAAATGTGTCCCAGAGATTCTGGTATGTTGTGTCTTTGTTCTCGTTGGTTTCAAAGAACATCTTTATTTCTGCTTTCATTTCGTTATGTACCCAGTAGTCTTTCAGGAGCAGGTTATTCAGTTCCCATGTAGTTGAGCAGTTTTGAGTGAGTTTCTTAATCCTGAGTTCTAGTTTGACTGCACTGTGGTCTGAGAGACAGTTTGTTATAATCTCTGTTCTTTTATATTTGCTGAGGAGTGCTTTACTTCCAACTATGTGGTCAGTTTTGGAATAGGTGTGGTGTGGTGCTGAGAAGAATGTATATTCTGTTGATTTGGGGTGGAGAGTTCTGTAGATGTCTGTTAGGTCCACTTGGTGCAGAGCTGAATTCAATTCCTGGATATCCTTGTTAACTTTCTGTCTCATTGATCTGTCTAATGTTGACAGTGGGGTGTTAAAGTCTCCCATTATTATTGTGTGGGAGTCTAAGTCTCTTTGTAGGTCTCTAAGGACTTGCTTTATGAATCTGGGTACTCCTGTATTAGGTGCACATATATTTAGGACAGTTAGCTCTTCTTGTTCAATTGATCCCTTTACCATTATGTAATGGCCTTTTTTGTCTCTTTTGATGTCTGTTGGTTTAAAGTCTGTTTTATCAGAGACTAGGATTGAAACCCCTGCCTGTTTTTGTTTTCCATTTGCTTGGTAGATCTTCCTCCATCCCTTTATTTTGAGCCTATTTGTGTCTCTGCATGCGAGATGGGTTTCCTGAATACAGCACACTGATGGGTCTTGACTCTTTATCCAATTTGCCAGTCTGTGTCTTTTAATTGGAGCATTTAGCCCATTTACATTTAACTTTAATATTGTTATGTGTGAATTTGATCCTATCATTATGATGTCAGCTGGTTATTTTGCTCGTTAGTTGATGCAGTTTCTTTCTAGCATTAATGGTCTTTACAATTTGGCATGTTTTTGCAGTGGCTGGTACCGGTTGTTCCTTTCCATGTTTAGTGCTTCCTTCAGGAGCTCTTGTAGGGCACACCTGGTGGTGACAAAATTTCCCAACAGTTGCTTGTCTGTAAAGTATTTTATTTCTCCTTCACTTAAGAAGCTTAGTTTGGCTGGATATGAAATTCTGGGTTGAAAATTCTTTTCTTTAAGAATGTTGACTATTGGCCCCCACTCTCTTCTGGCTTGTAGAGTTTCTGCAGAAGACGGGTGATTTCTGCATTCCCAACTGAGGTAACGGGTTCATCTCACTGGAACTTGTTGGACAGTGGATACAGGACAGTGGGTGCAGTGCACCGAGCGTAAGCTGAAGCAGGGCATGGCATCGCCTCACCCAGGAAGTGCAAGGGGTCAGGGAATTCCCTTTCCTAGCCAAGCAAAGCTGTGACAGAGGGCACCTGGAAAATCAGGTCACTCCTACCCTAATACTGTGCTTTTCCAATGGTCTTAGCAAATGGCACACCAGGAGATTATATCCCACGCCTGGCTCGGAGGGTCCCACGCCCACGGAGCCTCGCTCATTGCTAGCACAGCAGTCTGAGATAGAACTGCAAGACGGCAGTGAGGCTGCAGGAGGGGCACCTGCCATTGCTGAGGCTTGAGTAGGTAAACAAAGTGGCCAGGAACCTCGAACTGGGTGGAGCCCACCGCAGCTCAAGGAGGCCTGCCTGCCTCTGTAGACTCTACCTCTGGGGGCAGGGCATAGCTGAACAAAAGGCAGCAGAAACCTCTGCAGACTTAAATGTCCCTGTCTGACAGCTTTGAAGAGAGTAGTGGTTCTCCTAGCATGGAGTTTTAGATCTGAGAACGGACAGACTGCCTCCTCAAGTGGCTCCCTGACCCACGAATAGCCTATCTGGGAGGCACCCCCCAGTAGGGGCAGACTGACACCTCACACGGCCGGGAACCCCTCTGAGATGAAACTTCCAGAGGAACAATCAGACAGCAACATTTGCTGTTCACCAATATTCGCTGCTCTGCAGCCTCTGCTGGTGATACCCAGGCAAACAGGGTCTGGAGTGGACCTCCAGCAAACTCCAACAGACCTGCAGCTTAGGGTCCTTACTGTTAGAAGGAAAACTAACAAACAGGAAGGACATCCACACCAAAACCCCATCTGTAGGTTACCATCATCAAAGACCAAAGGCAGATAAAACCACAAAGATGGGGAAAAAACAGAACAGAAAAACTGAAAATTCTAAAAATCAGAGAGCCTCTCCTCCTCCAAAGGAATGTGGCTCCTCACCAGCAACGGAACAAACCTGGATGGAGAATGACTTTGATGAGCTAAGAGAAGAAGGCTTCAGACGATCAAAATTCTCCGAGCTAAAGGAGGAAGTTCGAACCCATCACAAAGAAGTTAAAAACCTCGAAAAAACATTAGACGAATGGCTAACTAGAATAACCAATGCAGAGAAGTCCTTAAAGGACCTGATGGAGCTGAAAATCACGATACAAGAACTACATGACGAATGCACAAGTTTCATTAGCCAATTTGATCAACTGGAAGAAAGGGTATCAGTGATTGAAGATGAAATGAATGAAATGAAGCAAGAAGAGAAGTTTAGAGAAAAAAGAATAAAAAGAAATGCACAAAGCCTCCAAGAAATATGCGACTATGTGAAAAGACCAAATTTATGTCTGATTGGTGTACCTGAAAGTGACGGGGAGAATGGAACCAAGTTGGAAAACACTCTGCAGGATATTATCCAGGAGAACTTCCCCAACCTAGCCAGACAGGCCAACATTCAAACTCAGGAAATACAGAGAATGCGACGAAAATACTCCTCGAGAAGAGCAACTCCAAGATGCGTAATTGTCAGATTCACCAAAGCTGAAATGAAGGAAAAAATGTTAAGGGCAGCCAGAAAGAAAGGTTGGGTTACCCACAAAGGGAAGCCCATCAGACTAACAGCTGAAACATAGGCTTTTTCATACAAAGATGCCAAGACAGACATGTGGTTGAGGTCCAAAGTATGACAGCAGTTTATTCCAATATTAGCTTTTAATCCTTAGAAGTAAGAAGTATGAGCAAAGAAACAACCAAACAAAGTTTCTTGCTGGTAGATGTTCCAAGAAACTCCTTGAATAGTAAACTGAGTTGTTGGCATTCATGCTTCTTTGGCTTTAGAGGGGTTGAACTACGGTGGACTCTCTACCTTTGGGGTTTCGAGGTCGTTTATGCTGAACTTGTAAGGATTAAGTCTGCAATTTAGAACCAAGTTAGAATCAAGTCTATAGTTACAGTGAACTGGTTGAAGATACACTGCTGCTCTGAGTACACATTTCTAGCTCACTAGCCAGTGGAATGCCAAAAATCACTCTGCAGTGACAATGGGAGAGAGAGAGGAACCTTGCCAACTCTATGTCACATAACAGAGCTGGGTGTGGTCTCAGCATTTTATAAAATATTGTACATCCATCCCCAGTGCTTGACTATAAAATCTCATTCAGAATGCAGGAATAAATGGCTTTAAATCTTACTAATTTTAGATCCTGCTCACACGTTTATTTTGTGTGATGTAGACTTGCCCATACTTTTACAAAGTAGCTGCATTTCTCATGTATCAATTTTAATTTTTAACAATTAGAATTCTTCACACCTAGTTTCCACATAGAAAATTATAAGGAGTTTTGAGGTGAAAGTTTTTTTAGATATTGAGTCAAAAGTGGGATGATTTCCAGATGATTATCTCAGTTCTCTATTTTATTCTGAAATATTCCTGTGGTTTTCACCATACTCTTAAAAAATAAAAATAATAATATATGCACAAATAAAATGAGAATTTTAGTACAGAAGAGTCTAAAAAACAAAAGTTTTCTTTCCTGCCCCCATCTGTAGTCCTATTCCAGAGAGAAAAAAATTGCTTTTATATAAGCAAATATGTATATGTGTGTGTAACTAGTACACACAGCTGTAGCTGTAATTACATCTCCCATAAATTTTTAAAGAGCTGGACATATGAGAGATGGATAAATTTATATTTTATTTATCTATGGCCTAAATATTCATCTTTTTGTAAGAGGATGCTGTTTAGAATTATATCTTGGGCTGTGTATATGCGTTAAAGAGCAGAGGGAGATAATCTGGTTAATTCAATTGATATAGTCAACCAAATCATATACTCCTAATCATAATCTATGTTGGAATTGAAATGCCTGCCTGACATATAATAGGTGATCAAATCATATTCGTTGAATAAAAGAAGAAACAATCAAACTAATGGAAAAATTATTAAATTTCAAGTTCATTTTGTGATTTGTAGAGGCTGAATATTTAATTGTGATTTTTGAAGTAATATTGATTACCATTGTGGATGATTTGGAGGGAGACTTGTTGAAAATAAAAAATGAATATATTGTGGTGTTTATGAACCAGAACAAATAGCTTTAAAGAAAAATAGCTTTGGTCTCTTTATCTTTTAGTATTTGCATGAAAACATTTGCATTCATGTTTCTCTCCATAAAAATGAAACACAGGCTTATTTTTTTATTATAATTTATTTTTTTAATCATGCGATTCCATGTATAAAAATAGAAAATTGGTGTGATCATGCAAAAAAACTAAGAAAGCTCTGATATAAGAAAATAATCATACTTCAGAAAACCTGGCTAATCAAAAACTATTTTGGAAAGAAAAAGAAATATTATGAATGATTTTTTGAAACATTCTCAACTAGTAAATCAATACCTACTATACTCAGGGATTGTGTCTTTTAGATTACATTATTATGTATTTGTTGCCTTTCATTTTTCAGTTGCTAAATATCCTGATTACCACATACATCAATTTTAAAAATGTCGTTTTGCTTGAAAAGAGTTTATTGCTTGAAAAGTCAAAGCTGTTTTTGTCTTGCTTTATGTTAACAGGTTATTAAATAATCAATTCACATATAAATTTAAAATATAACTTCAACCTCGGGATGAAGTCTTAAATTCCATGTACACACACATGTGCCTAGTAAGTAGGTAATTATAAATAAATACATATGTGTATATTAATATATGAGGCATGTATATACAACAACTCTTCAAAAGCGAAAAGTATTTTTACTCATTTAGAATGGCTAGTTAGCATGTATCTTTCCTATTGGTAGTAAAGTAAAATACTTCATTTTTCAGAATATTTTTAATTCTTCATTCTCAAATTCAAGTTCAGCATTTACTGAACACATATCTTTTCTCAGGTATTGTGCTAGATGTACCTAATTTCTCAGTGAATCTCCTCAGAAGATAGATATTATCCTCTATTTTTTAGATGAAGAAACTAAATTTTGATGAGATTGAGTGAATGGTTACATTCTAGGCAGTCACAGGGAAGGAGAGGAAAATCACAAAATTCTAATCCCTCTGAAATTAAGTCAATATCAAAATTATCTTTAAATGTGTTGATCTACTGTTAGTTTAAAAATTACATAGTTCTTATAACAATAGACAGAGTGGACTACTTGAGAGGAGAGGAAGGGAGCAGGGCGTGGGCTGAAAAACTTCCTATTGGGTACTATGCTCACTATCTGGCTGCAATATACCCATGTAACAAATCTGCACATGTACCCCCTATGTCTAAAATAACAGTTAAAATTTATATATATATATATATTACATGTTTCTGTAGAATGCAAAAGACATTTAATTTAAAGCAAAAACTATAGGCAAACATCTAGAAGCTGATGTTTGTATACAATACATGCATAAAGGACAAGTCCTTAGGTGACTTGTGTTTTGTTTTTTTTTTTCTGAACTAAAAAAGCAGTTGAATACATGTATTAGTGTTACATAAAACTTCATATAAAATTGAATGAAGAGTTAGGGACCGGGCATAGTGGCTCAGGCCTATAATCCCAAAGTAGGCTGAAGCGGGAGCATCACTTGAGGCCAAGAGTTCAAGACCAGCCTGGGCAACATAGGATGACCCTGTCTCTACCAAAAAAAAAAAATTGTTTTAAAAAATAGCCAGGAGTGGCGGTTCACGCCTGTAGTCCAAGCTACTACTCAGGGATCTAAGGCTGCAGTCAGCCATGACCAAGCCACTGCACTCCAGCCTGAGTGACAGAGCTAGACCCTCTCTCTAAAGAAATTAATTATTAATTCATTAGTTATGAATTAAAAGCACAGCTAAGAATAGAGTTATGATCTGTGTGAGAGAATTCATAATGCACCCTAGTTCCTAATGTGGTTATTTTTTCTGGTTCACGGGCCTCTCAGTCTTAGACTCATTTTTATTTTAGAGAAAATAAAGCCACTCCTCTGAGTTTTTGCCTCTCACTAAGCAAGTAGCATAAACAACTGAATGAAACCACTGCCACTTTTAGAAACCAAAAATCACTTCAATACGTAAATGACTTAACTATACACTCTTCATTGTCTGGAGTCACAGAAGACAGACATTCTTCAGTGTCTGCTGAACTGAAGACAGTATTTTTAATAGAAAAACTACCTACAGATTGCTTTCTAATTGAGCTTCAACTAAGCTGAGCTTCTGAACAATTTGCTTACAATTCCCTATCAAGGCACAGATATACTGGGTTGTCTCCATGTATGAGAATGATTCAGGTTTTTCTAATGTAATTTACAAAAAAGTAGGAGTGACTATGCTTATGTCCACTTGCACACTTTCTTTAGCCTGTGTTTATGAGAAATTGGCAGAGAAACAAAATATATGTATGAAGCATGGAGTGGATATCAAACCCTGGCCTCATTAGAAGACCATATAGTAAAACACAAAAGGCACACCTGGTATCTAACCTTGTCAGGTTTTCAGAGGCCCAGGCCCTAGCAATAGCACCAAACTGGAAAGTCAGTGGCAATAAAATTTCAGCCCTTTCATGAATTGAAGCCAAACAAGCCAATATTAAGGGTGAGGGATGCCCCAATCAAGTGATCAAGGAACATAGTGCTTTATTCGTTAGGTGTGTTATTAGATATAGACATGCAAACAGAAGTTTCTGCTTTTGCTTTTGTTTTTTGGCAGTTGTTTGAGACAGTGAATACAGGAATGTATTGTTATGCAGTGTGGCAAAAGCAGAGGAAGGTTTAGGGCCTCCAGATCATTGTTAGAGATGCCATTGAGGTTCCAGTTCTTTGCTTTTACTTTTTTCTTCTTTTTACCTCTGCTTCCACCTTCTCTTCATTTGCTTTTTATTTCTTTGACCCAGCTTGTAGAATGAGCTCTGGATACTCATCATGTTCATTGGTTCTTGAGTCACTTTCCAGCCCTGTAGTAATACTCCACCTGTGACTTTATTTACTGCCTTATCTTTCATTCTGCTAAATAGTGTTTAGAAAATATAAAACACTTTCATCTATTTACTAAAAAGTGTTTGCATAAGATAACAATTTTATTTTTAAAGTAATTTCTGTAAGTTATAATAAGCAACTTTTATTATATCTGACTATAGTCATATCTAATAAATGCACTGAAGAAGGTGTGGAATTTGTTATTTTTATAAGTACAAATTCTCTGAAATAGAATGCCTTGTTATGAAGTTTACTCAAAAAAAGCTAAGAACATCAGAAAACTCTGCTAAGAAAATCCTACTGAAGAGAGGAAAATTGAATTCCCTATGAGACTAGCTAGGTAAAATGTTTCATTCACACAATGAGTTTCAAGGAGCTAGACATCCTCTTTAATTATTGGGGAAGGCACTAAGCCCTACTCGGGGCAGACATTTTGTAGCGCTGGCAGGATTACAGCTGGAAGCATTCTTGCTTAGGAGAGCCAGTTGAGTTACTCAACTGAAAAAGTTATGATAGATTGAAAATGGCAATGTGGTCTCTACTTCCTCTGATTAAAACAAAGTGGAATGTGTGCCAGTTGGCAAGCAACTGGGAGAAAAAAATGAGTTTCCTGAGACAATGACTTTCTAGTCTTTTTAAGCGACTGATATAATGTTGGAGTTAAATGATTATTTGAGGGAAGACTTGTAATAGATTTCCCAGTTCCTTTTTTTTAAAGTAGTTTGATTTAATATGCAATGTTAATTTAATAAACACTGCCCAGCATTAGATTCTCAGTTGGCAAAATTATTTATGCAGATAAATTAAAGAGAGGAAAGACAAATCAATTTTTTCTGTAAGTAGTTTATTTTCAGTAGAATAAATCTATAGATCTTAATCTAAGAGATCTGTATATAGCATATAGTGGTGAAATTGAATTTAAATTTTCTGTTAATTTTTAGTAACTTCCACATAAAATACAGTATTCCTCCAATAAAATATATGTTGGTAACAAAAATACTACTAGCATTACTTGTGACTTCGCAACTATTAGAAATATCAAATTACAGATACTTTAATATCAAATTACAGGTATTGCAGAGATGTCAAAATATTCTTCACAGCCATTATTACTTTAAATTTTGGTAATAATTTTATTAGAAATTTTTTAACAGTTTTCTTGAGATATAATTCATATACCATACAATTTGCCCATTTAAAGTCGATAATGCGATGGTTTTTAGTATATTATACATTTTTTTACATTGTGGTAAAATATATATAACATAAATTTTGTAATTTTAACCATTCTTAGGTATACAATTCAGTGGCATCAATTATATTTACAATGTTGTGCAACTATCATTACTGTTTTCAAAACCTTCCATCACTCCAAACAGAAACCCTTTATCTATTAAACAGTAATACTCCCCCTTTCTCCAGCCTCTGGTAACCTCTAATCCACTTTATGTCTCTATGAATTTACCTTTCTAGATATTTCATATAAGTGGAATCATACAATATTTTTCCATTTGTGTCTCGCTTATTTCACTTAGCATATTGTCTTAAAGGTTCAGCCATGTTTTAACATGTATCATCACTTCGTTTTATGCTGAATAATATTCCGTTGTATGTACATATCATATTTTGTCTATCCACTCATCTATTGATGGACATTTGGGTTGTTTCCACCTTTTGGCTATTGTGAAAAATGCTGCGGTGAACACTGGCGTACAAGTATCTTTGAGTCCCTGATTTCAGTTCCCTTGGATATATACCTAAGTGTAGAATTTCTGTATCTCATTCAGTAATTGTATGTTTAGCTTTTTTAGAAACTACCTAACTGTTTTCCATAGCAGTTGCAGAATTTTTTTAATATCCTAATAATTGTGTTGTAATATAATTGGTTTTTGCATATCCTATGCATTTTCTTTTATGCATGTAGAAACATTGTTCTATGAAGGGGATCGTAGGCTTTCCCAGACTGCCAGCACGCTCCATGGCACAAAAATGTTCAAGAACCTCTGCACCTATCTTCTGTTTTATCTAAGACAAAATAATTTAAGTTTGTAAAACCCTGGCAGGTATTTAAAGCTTGAAACTAAAAAGAGCAATCATTATAAAAATAGTGACTTTGCATAATCTTAGAAGGTTAGTACAGATAAGCTAGACTGATTACTAAAATGAAAAATGCTTTCAGAACAAAATGTGCTGGATTGATAATGTAAGAAATATCTTTAACAATAAACATGTTGAGAAAACATAATATGCATTTCAGTGGGTAATTATGATAAATCAGGCCTTTGATATCCTAGAACACAAGGGCTAGTTAGATGAGTACACTTTGAAATCCAGATAGTTCTTGAAACATGGTTGATTTAATCAATCAACTTCTATTGGAGTTCTGAAAAGGGAGAGGGGAAAAAATTTGCATCTCTTGCATAGAACTGTATTCAATTTAAACATCTCAAAATTCATTATGATTAGCACTACTGTGTCTTTTATATAGAATTTCACTTAAATCTTGTGTTTTATAATGAGAAAATACCTTAACCACTTGCCGAACTAAAGTGTTTAGGATTCAGAATAGGATTTTCCTCAATATGTAAAGAAACACCTAGCTAGAACTTGGGCTGAATTTCAGAAATGGCCTAATAGTATTCTGACTTTACTGTAGCGTTATTTTATAATTAACAAATACTTACTAAGTACCTCCTATATGCTAGGCAACTGGGATATGACACAGAAAAAGACATAATCCTTGCTCTCAAGAACTTACAGTCTAATGGGGGATAAGTTAACAAGGCAGGGTAAATGTTATGGTAAGAGTAAGCTTCAATTACTATGAGAATAAGTGGGTAAGGCACCTTATTCGTCTTTGATGACTCAAGGAAAACGTCCCAAGAAAATGACCTATAATCTGAGACCTGAATGAATAGATGTTAGCCAAGTGAAGGAGAAAGAAAAGATCAGTGGAGATGTATAAAGGGAGAAACAGCAAGAGCAAAGGAGATTTGGGGCACTGCTTGAATTCAGCGTGACTTTGTAAACCTGACTGCAGAGGCTACGGCCAGAGTTGAAGTGGTGAGCATGCTCCAGACCATGAAGGATATTCTAAATCAAGGGTGACAATCTTTTGGCTTTTCTGGGCCACTTTAGAAGAAGAAGAACTGTCTTGGGCCACACATAAAATACACTAATGATAATGATAGCTGATGAGCTTAAAAGAAATTCTCATAATGTTTTAAGAAAGTTTACAAATTTGTATTGGGCCGCATTCAAAGCCATCCTGGGCCGCATGCAGCCCAGGGGCCACAGGTTGGACAAGCTTGTTCTAACTGATGTTGATAGACTTCATCCTGAGGACACTGAGGAAACAGGAAAGGTTTAGACAAGGTGGTGGGTGACATGCTGACTCTCTCAGTCCATTCAGGCTGCTGTAACAAAATACCATAAATTAGATGGCTTTTAAACAGCAGGAATGTATTTCTCACCATTCTGGAGACTGGAAAGTCCAAGATCATGGTGCCAACAGATTTTGTATCTGGTGAGGATCTGTTTCGTGGTTCACAGATTCCAAATTCTTACTGTGTCCTCATGCTGTGGAAGGGTTGAAGAGTCTCTTTTATAAGGGGACTAATCCCATTTGTGAGGGCAGAACCTTCATGATCAAGTCACCTCCCAAAGGCCATGTCTCCTAATACCATCACGTTTGGGGTTGGAATATTAACATCTGAATTTGAAGGGGACACAAATGTTCAGACCACAGTACTCACAATGTGCTTTGCACACATAACTTTGTTTGCACTATGAAGACTAGATTGTGCAGGTAGAGACAAAACTAGAAAAGAGGAGATGGCAGTAAAATAAGGTGAGACTGATGTTAGTAGAAACTTAGGTGGTGGCAATAAGGGTGGAGAGAAGTGGGTTGATTTTTTTATTAAATAAATGTGGCGTAGGAGTTGGAAGTGACAGTTATTGAACTCGAGGAGGTAAAGAGAGGAAGTCAGGAGGGGCACCTAGATTTCTGGCATGGGCACTGGGCAACATGGTGGCAGAGAATAATGAGTTTAGCTTGGGAAGTGTTGGGTATGAAGTTCTTATTCCATATCTAGTACTTACTATGCCTATGGCTTTGGGCAAATCCTATAACCTTTTTTAACCTAAAATTAGCATCTCTAAAAATTAGCTAATTCTAAAATAGAGATGCTAATTCCTGCCTGGCTCATATGGTGTGATGAAGCACTAATAAAATTATGTACGTGGAAGTCTTTTATAAACTGTTAACCACTGTACAACTGAAAAGTGCTATAATTCAGATCACTGTTCCAGTAACTGATTAAAACCTTCTGCAATATCATCATTACTATCATGAATTATCATTTGGGTAAGTAAGTACAGACCTAGGAATCAGGAGACTTAAGGGTCAGTCCCAGCTCTGCTGCTTGCTGGCTCTGGGATCTAAGGTCCTGACTTGCAAAACGAAGAGGTTGAACAGCTCATCTCCAAAGACCTTTCCAGTCCTAAAATTCTGAGAATGCTATTACTGTTCTACTGAATATTCAGCATGATCCCAGTAGGTCTAGGTGGATTATCCTTATGGAAAGCATTTTAAGAAAACTTTTCAGTCACCACTAACCTACTTTATGGAGAAAAGAAAGCTTAGGCTTTCTGAGAAACTATTATACAAACAAGTACATATGTGATTAGTAGGTTACTTGATAAATATGAGTGTGTTACAGAAACAGTTTGATAGAGTATGACTAGGAAATGGTAAAATGTGATTTATTTGCTGCAATGAACAGTCAGGAAAAATATGAAATAATTCTGGCATTTCTTATTGAATTTCATTTTGTGAATGTGAATGCATAAACAATGCTTGGGATTTTTTTCTCATGCCATTGATGCAAAGAGCAGAAAGTATACAAAACCCTAAACAATTTCCTTCATTATTTTATGTTCTATGTTGTTGAATATAAACAATCAGACACTCCTGGGGCTTTGCCTTCCCCTTAGTTTTTACTTTTTTGTTTTTTTTTTAATAAAATCTATTTATTTACATGAAAATACATACTATATCATATTTTTAACAGTTTTATTGAAGAAAACTCACATCTTATACAATTTACCCATTTAAAGTATGCAATTGAATGGTTTTTAGTATATTCACAGGATCATGCAACCATCACCATAATCTAATTGTAGAACAGTTTATTCCCTCCAAAAATAAAGTTCATACAGTCACCTCCATTTCTGCCACCCCTCTCCCTACTCTAGGCCTTAGCAACCACTAATCTACTTTCTCTCCATATAGATTTGTCTATTTGGTCTTTCACATAAATAGAATCTTGCCATATGTAGTCTTTTTTCTGGTTTCTGTCACTTAGCCTAATGTTTTCAAGGTTTATGTTATAGCATATATCAGTACTTCATGCCTTTTTATGGCTAAATAATATTATATTGTATGTATATATGGTACTGCTTTTTATTTACCCATTTATCAATTGATAGACATTTGGATGTTTCCATTTTGGGGCTATTGTGAATAGTGCTATTTGAACATTCATATAAACAAGTTTCTGTGTGCATATAAATTTTGCATGGAGGAATTTCTCTTGAGTGTGCACCTAGGAATGAAAGATAGTTTTTAGAACTCAGGACTTGATACCTACTGTCATCACTGCTTGGGGAACTCTTTATTTCAGTAGAAAGAGGAGTAATGAGTGGTAACTGATAGAAAAACAATGGATTTCTTTTGAAAAAATGTTTAGGCTTGGGTGTTTATCTAACTATGCATGAATTACTTGTTTTCAAATTTATAATTACTGTGGGGTAAGAAATTTTTACTGCAATACATTAGACAGATTCAATAACCTATGCCTGATATCTGTTTTCTTAAGAGACTTCACAACTTCAATAACATTTGTTGTAGGTAATATTGGTCATTTAATACAGGGGTTATGCCTATGAGCTAGGGAGTGTGGGAAAACTTGATAAATTTATTACACATCCTCTGAAGAGTTTTACTTTTATATTAATACAAGCACTGACAAAACTGAATACAAAATTCACAGTGAATTTTTAAGCTATTGCTCTGACTTCAAAGCTCATAGCCTCTAGCTATGCCCCGGGCCCCTGGTCCTTGCCCCTTGTAGGGACAGGTTCACTCCGATTTGCTCTTAGGGTATTGGCTGTAAGATTTGAGAAGCACTGATGAAATGAATTTAATTTTTTACATGGTTTTTGATATGAATTCAAAATAATTTAAATGGTATTTCCTCAACGGAGCCATATGGATCTAGAAGAGATGCTGCATTAAAAGATGCTGCCTTTTGTTTCACAAGTTTAATTGTAAATTGACCAAAACCATCAATTAGAAATCATCTCCAATGTTAACTTCAGAGTACTGAGAAGAGATTCATGAGAGGGTACTCTCTAGGTGTAAAACATTCTAATTTTATTGACCACTAAATACAGTTTTGTTCACCTGCAATGTTTTTCTTCCCTCATTTTGTCGTGTGTAGCCAAGTTGAGCTTGGTAATTCTATTTCCCTGTTTCACCTGGGCTACTTTCCGATAAAACGGCTTCAGGCTGGCAGACACATTTTCTGTGATTAATTAGGCATAAAAGGGTGATATTTTTCTACATAATTTCACCTTTCGTGCTTTAAGTTTATTTTTGCCTTTACAGCTTCAATTTTTCTCTCCCCTGAATTTATTTGTTAGGGAAAAAAGTCCTAAGGAGGAGTAGACTGGTGCACAGTATAATGAAGATATCTGGAAGGGATTTCTGACAGATTTCTACACAAATCACAGATCCTTTCTGCTGCCTTGCACCCCCCCCTGACCCCCACGCCTTTGTCCTCACTTACCTGCCTGGGCCTCCTGGTGTGGAAACGGAGGATGGAGGGAACAGCTGCACTTCAACTGTTCCTGCCAGCTATGTGCTCCTCCATGCTTACTCTGATTCCTTCATGTGCTCACTGTCTTCAACTCTAACTTGTTTCCTTACTAGGCCCAACATGCTCTTACTTTATAGTTCACCACAAAGTAGTATGACATAATAGAATGAACACAAGTTTGCAAATACAGTTTAAGAGTCATTGCATGACAAGTTCAGGAAAGATGAGTCTTCCCTTTCCTTGGGCAAGAATTCCAAATGTCAAAAAAAAATGGGGCCCCTCCAGATTAGTAGATGTCATTGCCTTATTCAGAGTTGCTTAGGAAGAACTTGCACAATACAGCAAAATATATATAACACATTTAGTGGAAAACAAGTGCAGCTAGAAGATGGGAAGTGCAGCTAGAAGAATTGGATTCATCCTAGTTTAGTGCTTCTTTTTATTCTTACCAACAATCATTTTCCCCAGATAATCTGGTGAATCTTTTTTACTGAGTCTTGTTTCTTAAGTGCACTTTACATGAAAATTCTTTCCTAGCAGATATATCTCACTCATTTCAATAACTTCTTTTATTACACTCCAAGTTATTGATATTAATTTTTAGACAGAAAGATTCCTTAGTTTGGGCCTGGCATGCTGGTTCACGCCTGTAATGCTAGCACTTTGGGAGGCCAAGGCGGGCAGATCACTTGAGGCCAGGAGTTCCAAGACCAGCCTGGCCAACATGGTGAAACCCTGTCCCTATTAAAAATACAAAAATTAGCGGGCCATGGTGGCACAGACCTGTAATCCCAGCTACTCGGTAGGCTGAGGCAGGAGAATCACTTGAACCCAGCAGGCGCAGGTTGCAGTGGGCCCAGGTTGCACCACTGCATTCCAGCCTAGGTGACAGAGCGAGACTCCATCTCAAAAATAAAAAAAAAAGTTTAAATTAAAAAAATAGAAAGATCCCTTGGTTTGTTGTACTGGATTTAGACCAGTAGTCCTCCTAAAGGTATTAGTTCAACTACCTAATATTGTTTTGCTTGTTCAAGAATTCTCACTTTATGAACCTCCTACTGAAAAGAGCTTAATTTAAAATTTTTTTTTCTCATGTTTTATTCTGGTAATCAAAAGAAGAGTCCCCTAATTCCAGAATTACTGAATAGGCACACATGGTCCTTGTGGAAATATTTGTTGTATAATTACATTACCTGGGAAGTTTTTTGAAAATACAAATCTGGGCCCAACCATCTAAACGCTCTGATTTAATTTGTCTGGAGTAAATACTGGGCATCAGTATTTTGAATAACTTCCCCAGCAATTCTAATATGCAGCCAAGTTGGAAACAATGGTTGGCAAAATGTTAAGATAAGCCCCATGTACACTTCTTGTATAACCTCTCGTCCTTGAGTGTATGTGGGACCTGTGACTTGCTTCTAATCAACAGAATATGTCCAAGGTGATGGATATGGATGCCACTTCTATGTTTAGGTTTACACATGTGCATACCTGTGTGTATGTGTGTGTGTGCTTCTCTGTCTTGCTGGTACACACTAGAGAGAGTCTCCATTGACCTTAAAGAAGGAAACAGCCATGATGTGAACTGCCTATTAAAAGATCCACATGACACGGAACTGCAGGAAGCCTCTAAAAGCTAAGGGCAGCCTCCAGTCAAAACCAGTAAGAAGCTGTTGAACGACCACAAGTAAATGAATTCTGCCAAAAATCTAAATGAGCTTGAAAGTAGATTCTTCCCTATTTGAGGCTCCAGATGAGAATGCAGTCCAGCTAATACCTTGACTTCAGTCTTTTGAGACCCCCAGCAGGGGCTCTAGCTAAGCTGGGCTTGGACTTCTGACTCATTGAAGCTGTGAGATACGTGTTTTTTCAGCTGCTGAAGTCATGGCAATTTTTACATGGCAATACAAAATAGGAACCACTCTCTAATAATTATATCAGAGCCATTTGTGTTTGTGTTGCTCCTTTATGCCTTTTAGAGTTTGCCAAAAACATAAAGAAATAGAGTCAAGCCCTATTATTTGCTGCATTCTAGTATCAAAAACTTGTACAGCCTTTTTCTCCAAGTTCTGCATGTCACCGTTAAGAGAAGGCAGAAAAGGCCCAGGTGTGGTGGCTCATGCCTATAGTCCTAGCACTTAGGGAGGCCGAGGCAGGCGGATCACTTGACCTCAGGAGTTCAAGACTAGCCTGGCCAACATGGCAAAACCCCATCTCTATAAAAAATACAAAAATTAGCTGGGCATGGAGGCATGCAACTGTAATCCCAGCTACTCAGAGGTTGAGGCAGGAGAATGGTTTAAGCCCAGGAGGTGGAGGTGGCAGTGAGCTGAGATCGCACTGTACTCCAGCCTGGGCAACAGAGCCAGACTCTGTCTGAAGAAAACAGAAAGAGGAAATGCAGTCTTCACTTCAATTTACCTGACTTACAAGACCCAAAGGGACTGAATGGGATTTTTTTTCTATATTCCATTTCATTTGCCACTTTCATTTCTATTGCTCATTAAGGCTTTTAAAACTCTTTATGTATTATTCTTTTTTTAAGAAAGGAAAAAGACCATTTGAATGAATAGTTGAGTTATTTTTAAATTTATATCTTTAGGGCACACCAGGAAAACCAAATGAACAAGGAGGAAACTGGCAGCATGTAACATTAAGCACAAAATGGTAAGATGTTATACACAGCTAGGGACTTGTGCAGAAATACAACACACAGAAAAATCTTTTGAACTATTAGCTCTTCAGATATTATAAAAAATGCAGCCCCAAGAATGAGTCCATTGAAAAGAAAATAATAGTAATGCTGAATTAAAGTACACTATTCCATTCAGCACATAACTGATTATTTTATATGAAAGTGACCTATGTCATCTTTACTTCCTTCTCTCCTTCCATCTGTTAAGAAGTATAAATGACTTAAGGGTGGGCTTTACTATTTTCTCACAGGTTAAACCATTTCCTGAGATTTGCACAATTTCAACTAATTTGCAACTGATTTGCACTAATATGGATTTGCACAATTTCAACTAATATGGGAGTGTGTTGACCAAGTCTTTTTGAGGGTCGCATTAACTCATTAATAAAAGAAACCAACTTATAGCATTTCAGTTGACCACTTTACTAATCAGCACCCACTGAAATTAGAGCACAGTTACCATCTGTTGAGGAAGGAGCAGATAGTGCAAATGAATTCTAAGGCCCTCCAGACTCCAGCATTTTGTTCCATGTGTGCATTTCCATGTCCCCATCAAGGGCACTGGAGTGCTCTCCAGTGAAACTCTGAACCATCTTATCCGAAACTTTGAATATTTAAGAATTGGGATTTCGGTCTTTTATAATGTCTTTCTACCCATCCTCTGAGTTCCTATTGAATTCATAGGAAATCAAAAGTCTCTATCTTGCTTGATTCTTGTAGAGCAAGCCAAACACTGAAAAGATTTAGCAAACGGTAATTAGAGAAATCATCTAATAGACCAGCATTAACTATTTGTTTATAGATTCTGTGAAAATTATGGTGAAATGAGCAACCATTTAAAAAAGCAGGGAGATATGTGTTTTTAAAACCACTCAGGAATCCCATTGTTTCTTAAGTCCTGGTTAACACTCTGGAAATATATTACTTGTCTGACTAAAAACAAATCAAATTACTATCCGCTATTTAAATAGTAAGTAAAATAGAAACATATGAATATTATTAAAAGGAATACCTAGACCACTACAGTGATCAAATAAATGAGCACTGAGTTTGTTTACTTGCCAGGAAGATAATTCCATCATTGAAAAAATTCAGAGTAGTTCACTGAAGATGAGAAGTCAGGGACTGATACATCCCGAGGAAAGAAAAGTCGATTGTGATTATGCTAATTAAGGACTGAAGCCTGTACACTGGAGAGGGTGGGATGAATCCACAGTACTGATATAAATGATTAAAACAAATCCCATGCTGGCTGTAGTGGCTCATACCTGTAATCCTAGCACTTTGAGAGGCCAAGTGAGGAGGATAGCTTAAGGCCAGCAGTTCAAGATCATCCTGGGCAATATGGAAAGATGTTGTTTCTACAGAAACTTTTTAAAATTGGCTGGGCATGTTGGCATGTGTCTACAGTCCCAGTTACTCAGGAAGCTGAGGTGGGAGGACAGCTTGGACCCAGGAGTTCAAGGCTGCAGCGAGCTATGAGTGTGCCACTGCACTCCAGCCTGAGTGACAGAGCAAGGTCTCTATAATAAATAAGTAAGTAAATAAGTACCAGTTGCATGTTCACCATTCACAGAAGACTCGTCAACTGGGCCTGGTGAGGGTTTAGATACCACAGTCATTGATCATCTTTGGCTGATAGTTCATTGTCATTTATAAGATATGGCTGGTTAGAACCAACCGTGGGGAAGGTCAAGTACAGCATCCGGCTTTTAATATCTCCTGAACAAGAGCTTTGTGAGTAAAAACTGCTTTTACAGTGCCTTCCATTGGTTTTCATCTTTCAGGCAAAACAACATGCCTACAATAAGATAGGCAAATTATCAGATTTTTAGGTCCACACTACTACCTTTGTTCGGAGAGAGAATTTCACACACTATTAGTGTCTTTTCAGTGTTGTTTCAGACTTCTTTTGTTATAGAATCATCAGATGTATGAACTGGTGGAATGCTGACTGTGCGATAGCATTTATGATTTTGTTAACAATTGACATGACAAAAGCAATGAATGGGAACAAAGATAGAAACAGCATAACTAATATTTATAGAATGCTCCCCAGCTAAATTCCTGTTTTGCCAAACCCATACTGTGAGAGTAGATGTCATGGACTGGTTTGTTCAATTTGAACAACCAATTGATTTGTTCTTAAATTTTATGCAAAGAGTCCTCAACTGGTGCTGAAACATTCATTCAGAGGAAACAGAAGGTGTTAACCAGTGTGTAAAGAGACCTTAATTTTTCATAAATAATCTGCAATTCTGTTATCTAGTGCCACTGTAGCAAGTACATGGAGCCTCATTTCCCAAGCCTGTAATGCAAATATAGTTTCATTTGCAATGACAGACAAGGTGAGAAAAAATTTTATATACAGGATTCTAAGGCAAGTAGTCCAAGCCAAGGAAGAAAGTCCCATTGAAAGCCATGAATATCTTCAACTCTTCCAGGAAGGTCTACCTATCATCAAAACTGTAGTCAATAGGTATTACTAATGCCTGAAGAGAATGGGAAATTTAAACCTTGTGAAGGATCTTATTATTAACACTCCCAGGTTAGCATTTTTCTGTCCCTGGGTTGGTATGAGTACATTTAATTTTCACAAAGGAAAAACAAACAAGAGTCTGTGCAGTCTGTAATGGGATCAGGAGGAATGCAGAGGTTTCCAGAAAGCTGAAGCACTGATCCAAATATTGTCTGATGCACAAGGTGAGAAGAACATAAGGTATGGAGCATGTGTGACAAAGGAGAATTTAGTGATGATGAAGAGTTGATGGTGTTTTCAGGATTTCCATACTGGTAAGGCAGAATCTATGACTGCAATAGAATCCATTTAAAACTTTACAATGAAATTTAACAGATATGGAATCTTATTCATATAAACATTTTTGGTAAATGATATTCTCTGTTCTACTATCCTTATTAAAATTAAATTGGCTCTATTTTCTACAACTAAGATTTTTAAGCCATGGAATTTCAGTTAAAGAAAAAAAGCGGCCAGGTTTGGTAGTTTATACCTGTGATCCCAGTGCTTTTGGAAGCCAAGACAGAGGATCACATGAGGCCAGGAGTTTGAGACCAGCCTAGGCAACATAGCAAGACCCTATCTCTATTTTTTTTAATGCTTTAATTAGCTGGGTGTGGTGGTGCACACATGTAGTCTCAGATCCTCAGGAGGCTGAGGTGGGAGACAGCTTGAGCCCAGGAGTTTGAGGCTCATTGAGCTATGATCACGCCATTGCACTCCAGCCTGCACAAGAGAATAGGACTCTGTATTAGTCCATTCTCACACAGCTATGAAGAACTGCCCAAGACTGGGTAATTTATAAAAGATAGAGGTTTAATTGACTCACAGTTCCACAGGGCTGGGGAGGCCTCAGAAAACAAATCACAGCAGAATGGGAAGCAAACATGTCCTTCTTCACTTAGTGGCAGGAAGGAGAAGTGAGTGTCAAGCAAAGGGGAAAGTCCCTTATAAAGCCATCAGATCTCATGAGAACTCACTCACTATCATGAGAACAGCATGGCAGGAACTGCTCCCATGATTCACTTATCTCCACCTGGTCCTGCCCTTGACATGTGGGGATTATTACAGTTCAAGGTGTAGGTACACAGAGCCAAACCATTTCACTCCATCCCTGGCCCCTCCCAAATCTCGTGTCCTCACATTTCAAAACAAAATCATGCCTTTCCAACAGTTCCCTAAAGTTTTAACTCATTCCAGAATTAACCCAAAAGTCCAAGTCCAAAGTCTCATCTGAGACAAGGCAAATCCCTTCTGCCTAAGAGCCTGTAAAATCAAAAGCAAGTTAGCTACTTCCTAGATACAATGGGAGTCCAGGCATTAGGTAAATACCCCTGTTCCAAATGAGAGAGACTGGTCAAAACAAAGGCGCTACAGGCCCCATGCAATTCCAGAATCCAGCAGGGCAGTCGAATCTTAAAGCTCCGAAATGATCTCCTTTGACTCTATGTCTCACATCCAGGTCATGCTGATGCAAGAGGTGGGCTCCCATGGCCTTGGACAGCTCTTCCTGTGGCTTTGCAGGACACAGCCCCCTTTCCAGCTGCTTTCATGGGTTGGCATTGAGTGTCTACAGCTTTTCCAGGCACACGGTGTAAGCTGTTGGTGGATCTACCATTCTGGGGACTGGAGGATGGTGGCCTTCTTCTCACCACTTCACCAGGCAGTGCCCCAGTGGGGACTCTGTGTGAGGGCTCCAACCCCACATTTCCCTTCTGCACTGCCCTAAAAGGGGTTCTCCATAGGGCTCCACATCCACAGCAAACTTCTGCCTGGACATCCAGGCACTTCCATACATCCTCTGAAATCTAGGCAGAGGTTCCCAAACATCAATTCTTGACTTCAGTGCACCCACAAGCCCAACACTATATGTAAGCCACCAAGGCTTAGGGCTTGCACCCTCTGAAGCAATGGCTTGAGCTGTACGTTGGCCCCTTTTAGCCATGGCTGGAGCTGAAGCAGCTGGGACACAGGGCACCAAGTCCCAAGACAACACAAAGCAGCAAGGCCCTGGGCCCATCCCACAAAACAATTTTTGCCCCCTAGGCCTCTGGACCTGCGATGGGAGGGGCTGCCACAAAGTTCTCTGATATGACCTGGAGACATTTTTCCCCATTGTCTTGGTGATTAACATTTGGCTCCTCATTACTTATGCAAATTTGTGCAGCAGGCTTGAATTTCTCCCCAGAAAACGGATTTTTCTTTTCTATCACATTGTCAGACTGCAAATTTTCCAAACTTTTCTGGTCTGCTTCCTCTTGAATGCTTTGTCACATAGAAATTTCTTCTGCCAGACATCCTAAATCATATCTCTGAAGTTCAAAGTTCCACAGATCTCTAGGGCAGAGGCAAAGTGCCACCAGTCTCTTTGCTAAAGCATAGCAAGAATCACCTTTATTTCAATTCCCAACAAGTTCCTCATCTCCATCTGAGACCACCTCAACCTGGACTTAATTGTCCATATCACTATCAACATTTTAGTCAAAGCCATTCAAGTCTCTAGGAAGTTCCAAACTTTCCCCACACCTTCTTGTCTTCTTCTGAGCCCTCCAAGTCTCTAGGAAGTTCTAAACTTGTCCACATTTTCCTATCTTCTTCTGAGCCCTACAAACTTCCAACCTCTGCCAGTTGTCCAGTTCCAAAGTCACTTCCACATTTTTGGGTATCTTTATAGAAGCACCCCACTCTCTGAAGTATCAAATTTACTGTATTAGTCTGTTCTCATGCTTCTATGAAGAACTGCCTGAGACTGGGTAATTTATAAAGGATAGAGGTTTAATTGATTCACAGTTCTGCAGGGCTGGGGAGGCCTCAAGAAATTCACAATTATGGTGAAAGGGGAAGCAAACATGTCCTTCTTCACTTGGTGGCAGGAAGAAGTGAGTGCTGAGAGAAGGAGGCAGCCCCTTGTAAAACCATCAGATCTTGTGAGAACTCATTCATTATCACAAGACCAGCACAGCTGAAACTGCCCCCATGATTCAATTATCTCCCCCTTGTCCTGCCCTTGACATGTGGGGATTATTACATTTCAAGATGAGATTGGGTGGGGACACAGAACCAAATCATATCAGACTCTGTCTCCAAAAAAAAAGAAAACCAACTAATCGTTAGTACATGAAAATACAGCATGTCCTAATACCTTAAGTAACGTTCGCTAATGCATCAGTTTTGCAACTCAAGTCTTCCTCTGAAGGATCTTTGAATGAATATTCAGTGTATTTTATGTAAAACATTCTTAAGCTTTCATGTTGTATGTCTTATTCTTCCTCATATTTTCCAACAATTTTAAATGTTGGGCAACTTTTATAAACAGAGGATTTCTTTTTTTTGTTATTATTATGTATTCTCCAGTGAAGGATCTGAGTTTAAATCTTCATGAAAGCGCGTTAGGCAAATTAGGTAACATTAAAATACTTCATCTCTCTCACTGGGGAAGGGGCAAATCTCCCCCTACAAAGGGTTCTTGTTGCAAAGGCTACATACAAAATGCTCCTTACTGAATTAAAACAAGCAAACAAAACATGAAGACAGGGTCCAAACATGTAAATAATAATTAAAAGTAATTAAGATATGAGATTTTGTAAGATGCCTGTATCTAGCAAAGTTTCACAGATGAAGAAAAAAAGGCAAGGGGTGAATATCATAGTAGCTATACTAGTTGGGATTCTCCAGAGAATCAGAAAAAGAACCAATATATTGATAGATAAGTAGATAGATAGACAGATAAAACATAGATATTTACTGGCTGACACAGTTGTGGGGGTTAGCAGATACAAAATCTGTAGGAAAGGCTGGAAATTCAGTTAAGAGTTGATGTTACAGTCTTGAGTCTGAAATCTGCAGGACAAGCAAGCAGGCAGGAAAGTAAGGCAGGGTTTCTATGTTTCAGTCATGAGGTAGGATTGCTTACTGGGGAAACCTTAGTCTTTGCTCATAAGGCTCTTAACTGATTGAATGAGGCCCACCAACATTATGGAGGGTAATCTACTTTACTTAAAGTCAAATAATTATAAATGTTAATCGCATACACAAATACCGTCACAGCAACATCTAGACTGAGCACCATAGCCTAGCTGCATTGACACATGAAATTAACTATCCCAGTGACTATTCCATCAAAAAGTTGTCACCATTCTTGAATTAAGTAGAGGTACCCTGAATGAAAATTCAATCAGAGTAAATTGGTGCCTCTTTTTCTCAGGTTTAAGTAGAGAGTTTGCAAGAGCTATGAAACAGTTCCACAGACCATGAATGTCTTCGCCCCGCACTAGCAAAACCCCTAGGCTTTCAATGATCATCTTACCGTCCTCACAGAGCACACAGTTCCTCTTCTGTTGAGGTGGGCCACAGACCTGCTGGACTCTCTTGTGTACAAGCTGCATGAGAAAAGCAGATTCATGTGTCTTCACTTAAGAAATAGTTATCTTTTCACTAGTGATGCTTATCCCCAGTTTGCTTTATCACCCATTATTAATACATAGAAAGAAGGCCAGAATCAGAAATTATGATAATAATAATTTTGGAAAGGATAGATTTGAGGGGAAATGGTGCATTTTAATCCTCAATCTATAACTTCTGCCTGGGCTTCCCTAGGGAAACCAAAAGGCCACCTACCCTAATATAACTATGGAACTTCTATGGCTGGGCAGAGGACCTTGGCTTGCCGGGGCAGTCATAGTTTTGTTGTATGGCTTGTACTATACAGTTTATATGTACTTTGTGAGAAAATGTTTATTTTCCTTATAAACTCCAAGAAATGCTTTTTTAAAAATTATATGCTTTGTAGATTGAACTTGCCTTTTGTTATTTTTCAAAAAGGTAAAATTATAGAAGCTATTATTATAATTATTACTATACTCAAAGTTATAGATCTAAAGACTGGAAACAACCTCAGAGATCATGCCCATTTTTGTGTCTGTGTTCAATTAAAGATGTGGAAGTGAAGAATTACCTTGAGATTTTATCACAAATTTCCAGGGATCTACAAGGTTTGACTCCAGAGACATGGTAAAGGAAACAAATACATTGAGAAATCTCTTTGTGGATGCTGATTATTAGATACTCATTCTTTATATTTTAGATTTTTTAAAGATAGTGTATACAAAACTAAATTACCTTATGGAAAATGGAAAGAGCTCACGTATGCATAAAGACAAAGAAGTAGAAATAGGAAGATGATGCAGATACACGGAGAAGGGCAAGATAAAAGAAACAGAAAGGGGCCCTGGGAAAAGAAACACGTATGCAAATGCATGCACACACAGACACACACACAAACACACACACACATATGCAGAGCAAGAGGGGAATAAGATTAACAGAAAGTTACAGAGACCAAGAGCCTGGATTGTTCTCTTGTCAATTTCTGTCTGTGTTTGGAAGCTCCTGATCATCATATAACAGTATCCTATGTTAAATTATGCAGCAGCATAATTCATAAAACAGTATGTACAATCCAAAGTCCCCAAAACTATTTTCATTTTAATAAAACATATTTTAAATAATTTGTAATTGATATGCTGTACTTGTACATATTTATAGGGTACAATTTGATAATTCCATAATGTATGTGTTAAATACTGATCGAATCAAGGTAATTACCATATCCATCACCTCATGCATTTCTCATTTCTTTGTGGTGAGAACATTCAAAAGCCTCTCTTCTAGTTATTTTGTAGCATGCAATACCTTACCATTTACCATAGTCATCCTACTGTGCAACAGAACACCAGAACTTATTTCTCCTACCTTATTGTAACTTTCTGCCTGTTGACCAGCCTCTCCTCATCCTCCCCTCCCAACTGCCCTCCCCAGTCTCTGATAACCACTGTTCTGCTCTCTGTTTCTACGACACCAACTTTTAAAAAAAAAAATCCCACAAGTGAGACTGTGCAGTATTTGCATTTCTGTGTCTGACTTATTTCACTTAACATGATGTCTCCCAGGTTCATTCATGTTGTTGTAAATGACAAGATTTTTCCTCTTTTCTATGGTTCTGTTTATATTTATATACTTTATATATTATATAATATAAACATTGTGTTTCTATACCACATTTTCTTTATCCATTCACCTGTTGTTGGACACTTACACTGATCCAATGTCTTGGCTATTGTAAATAGTGTTGCAATAAACACTGGAGTGCAGATACCTCTTCAGCATATTGATTTTATTTCCTTTGGATATATACCCAGCAGTGGGATTACTGGGTGCTTTGGTAGTTCTATTTTTAATTTTCTGAGGAACTTCCAAAATACTGTTTCCCATCGTTGCTGTGCTACTTTATATTCCTACCAGCAGTAAGTGTTCCTTTTTCTCTGTATCCTCACCAACACTTGTTGACTTTTGTCTTTTTGATAATAGCCATCCTAACTGGAGTGAGGTGGTATCCCATTGTGATTTTGATTTGCATTTCCCTGATAATTAGTGATATTAAACACTTTTTCATATACCTGTTGGCCATTTGTATATCTTCTTTTGAGAAATGTTTATTAAGGTCTTTTGCCCATTGTTTTCTGGATTATTTTGTTTGTTTGTGTTTTTTTGCTGTTAGGTTCCTTATATATTCATATATTAACTCCTTGTCAGATGTGTAGTTTGCAAACACTTCCTACCATTGTGTAGATTGTTTCCTTTGCTGTGCAAAAGCATGTGAGTTTGATGTTATTCCATTTGTCTATTTTTGCTTTCATTGCCTGTGCTTTTAAAGTCTTATTTAAAAAACCCTTTCCCAGCCCAATGTTATGAAGTCTATCCCCTATGTTTTCTCCCAGTAGTTGCATAGTTTTGAGTTTTACACTTAATTCTTTAATCCATTTTGAGTTGATTTTTGTACATGATGAGAAATAGAGGTCTAGCCTCATTCTTCTGCATTTGGCTATCCAATTTTCCCAGCACCATTTATGGAAGAGACTCTTTCCCTCGAGGTGTGTTCTTGTTGCCTTTACTAAAAATAGGTTGGCTGCAGGTGCACGAATTTACTTCTTGGATCTCTATTCTGTTTAATTGATCTGTGTGTCTGTTTCTATGCCAGTACTATGCTGTTTTTGTTACTATATCTTTGTAGTGTATTTTGAGGTCAGGTAGTGCGGTGCCTCCAAATTTGTTATTTAAGCTCAGGATTATTTGGCTACTTGCTATATAAATTCTATTATTTTTATCTCGTCTGTGAAGAATGTCATTGGTATTTTGACAGGGATTGTATTAAATCTGTATATTGCTTTGTGTAGTATGGCCATTTTAACAATACTAATACTTAGAATACAGAAACACAGGATATCTTTCCATTTATTTGTGTCTTCTTCAATTTCTTCAACAATGTTTTATAGTTTTCAGTGTAGAGGTCTTTCAGCTTTTGGGGTAAGCTTCTTTCTAGGTATTATAAATGGTTTTTGAACTGAATTTCTGTTTAACATGACTGCAGGCAGTATCCAAGTTTAGTCTGCCACTGAACATGATTCATCTATGATTATTCTGCCATCTTTAAAATTTTTCCTCTCTATACAGCATCATTCAAAATGATGCC
This sequence comes from Pongo pygmaeus, assembly GCF_028885625.2. NCBI lineage: Eukaryota > Metazoa > Chordata > Mammalia > Primates > Hominidae > Pongo > Pongo pygmaeus. The sequence continues at coordinate 156,698,358 of NC_072376.2, read as the reverse complement.
TAACAGAACCAGTTCTATTTTCCTTAAGGGTATATAAGATTTACGAATTTGACAGTTTATTGCTTTAGTGGAAACCTTTGGGATCATTTATAGCTTATGCTATATAAAGGGCATTTTTATTTCTAAAAAAAGTAATATTTTACCCAAAAGTGTGTAAGTTAAGTGGAAGCTTTTTATTTATCTAACAATTATTGATTTGTGGTCTGACAGGAAGGAATTTCTGGCAAATGGAATGCTTCCCCTGAAAAGAAAAGCTCAGCTTGTATTCTTAGCCTGATAAGTGTTGGCCAAGAACTTGGCTAATGACATCTGTTACATCTCTGGTTTGGCTATTTTTGCAATGTGTGGACTAACAATGGATATTATGATTACAGAGCTGTGCTGTGGTTTACTTAACTTCCAACCTTTCCTCCCTAATTATTGTTTTATTAAACCTCAAAAAGAAGTCTCAACCAGAGGTCATCCATCCCCCATTCACTTAAGGATTTGTTAGATAGATCCAAGGTTCAGCCAAACTCACAATTGTTAGTGAATACACTTGGTTCTAAAACCTGGGCTGTGGTCAGTAGAACTTTATTTTTATGCCTCTACAAGGCTTCTTTGTTATCTCCTTTTTTTCATATAGACCTTCAGGTGGTTTCCCTTTTCCTCACATCTATGAATCTAATTGCTGTTGGAGTCATCTTATTTCTCCTTTGAGTACACTGTGTACATAAGCTGTGTAGGGATATGACATTTATCTTTGTATTCTTAGAAAAATAAGTGTTTCTGGCTTTTACACCTCCTATTTCACTGACATTAGCACAGACACACTTGGGCTGTCTCCTATGTGTATAAGGAAGAAAAGGGGCTTGGTTTGATTGGGACCAGGTGTTTCTAAGATGTACAGTGCATTATGGCTTTCAGGAAATATTTATTTTTACTTATTATACTATCTAATTTTAATGCCAATCAAGTACAACTCTATATGACCAATGTAACATGATCAATTTATAGAACATGAGAATGCTAGATTTTGAATAAAAAGTTAAATAATATATACTATGGACATGTAAGTCACTTTTACCATTTTTTTAAAGATTGCTCTAGAATAAGACCCTCATACTTAAAGATTGGTTCACAGCCTGGCTGTACATACAGTATTTTGTAGAAGCTCTAAGCTAAGAATCTAAAAGCCTGACTATAGGTACTGGCTCTGTTGCTAACTAGAAAAAAAAAATGGCTTTATACTACATTACTAGAATTTTTTTTTTGAGATGAAGTTTTACTCTTCTTGCCCAGGCTGGAGTGCAATGGCACGATCTCAGCTCACCACAACCTCCACCTCCTGGGTTCAAGTGATTCTCCTGTCTCAGCCTCCCGAGTAGCTGTGATTACAGGCATGTGCCACCACACCCAGCTAATTTTGTATTTTTAGTAGAGATGGGGTTTCTCCATGTTGGTCAGGCTAGTTACCAGAAATTTTTAACCCATTATCTACATAGTTATGTAACAAGATAATAAAAGTAATACATTTACAAACTATACATAGGTTGAATTATTAGCAGTGCTCATTCTATTCTTCTTTGAGTCCACATTTAGGTCATTTTTTTCTCCAGAAAGCATTGTCATTCAACAGGTATTGATTAAGCCCCTGTTAATTGCCAGGAACTGTGCTTGTGTGCTAGGGACTCCAAAGTGAAAAGACACTTGGAGTAATTTGGAGCAATCAGCTCCAAATCTGGAAAGAGACTGACATGTAGACAATTAACTGCAGTACCCTGAGAGGTGCAAAAAGAAAGTATGTGCAAGGGTAGCAGAGATAAACCATTACCCACGGAAGCTTCATTGAGAAGAAACATTCAAACAAGACCTTCAAGGATGAATAAGAGTTTTCAGAGCTGTGAAACAGCATGAGAACTTGGTATCGCTGACCTGTGTGCTCCAAAGTCAGTAAGAGAGGTAGGAGACGATGGAGAGGTAGAAAGGATCCAGACTGTAGAGAGCTTTGCCTATTTTTACATTTTTTTTACTAGCACTGTGACCTCAAGAAAAGGCACAGTTACTAAACTGCAGGTACTCCATTTGTCAAATGTCAAGCATGACTGTTCCCACTCTTGAAAGTTGTTGTAAGGATTGGATTTGCACATGAGATAATGGATATGAAAAGACTTGGTGATAATATGCAGTCAATGTTAAGATTACACCTCTAGATTTGCCAGTGCACTTCTGTTCCCAGACAGTTTGTATGCCTTCTGGGGAATTCACCCTCCTCACACAGCTTAGACCTCCAGGGAGCTTAAAGCTCACTTAATATATCAGGTTATAACAACTTTTGCTGAGTGATATTATTGTTTGTCCAAAATGGGACATAATAAGTTAATCTGTTTTCTGGATTGCTGTAATGGTGCCACATGCTAAGGGGGCAGAAAGAATCACAGAATGTTAAACCTGAAAAGGAACTCAGAAAGGTTCTAATTCCACTCCCTCATCTGAGAGATGGGGAAACGATGCCCTGCAAAGTAAGCGATTCACCCAGGACCACACCTTTAGTTAGTGGTGTTGCCAAGACTCCAGCCCAGATCTCCTCACTCAGTCCAGTTCTGTTCCCACGACATGCTGACACCACTCGTATGTCAAGTTGAACTATTTGAAATTGCTGAACATTCACCCATTTTTGACCTGAAGAAAATAACAATTTCCTCTGGATCAATCTAATAGAAGGACTCACCCTGCTGATTCCCTCCCAAATACTATCTCCTTCTATGATTTCTGTGGGTGAAGAACTGTTCTCTTCTTACTGAAAACTCTGCAAACTTAGGTTTAGGAAAATTCTGTTTTCTAAAACTTCCACATCTATCTTCATATTTGATCCTTATAACAACACAGAAGGATCCTTACATAGCACAAAAAGCAAGAATCACCAGAAGAAAAAATTTAAGATACCACCAAATTAATATTTTGGAAGCAAATATAAATTATTTCACACAGCAATCACAAGATCGACTATGAAATAAGTGATACTAAGGGCAGATGATGTACTTGGGTGTGGCACTCACCTGGGCAGTCATGAGCTCTCTGTGATGCTGATGGCCACATTTCCTTTTGCTGCCTTAGAGCCCTATTTAGTCTACTACGCAGAGTCGCAATACTCTGTATCTGTGTCTTCTCAATAATGATAAATCAAGACTATGTTCTGGACAGTATGTTTAATTGCTAGATTGGTAAGGACACAGCAAACTCTGGTGTCCCTGGCCCTAGAGCATAGGGATCAAACATAGTCTTTACCGCCAGTGGGGAAGGACAAGAAAATAGAGTGAGATTCAAAAGGAGAAGAGGACCCTCTAGTTCAGTACATGAAAGTTCACAGTCACTTGCTCTGGACTCAAGATTGTATCCAAAAATGAGCATGATTCTTTTTATCTCTAAATAAGTTGCTATATTAACTATATCATATTACATTATATTATATTATATTGTTTTCTCTGGAATAAAGAGTTTGTTTCAACCTCTTCCTTAAATCTTGTATGCTTCTGAGAAGTTACAATGTTTTCTGCCTTCCAGTTAAGCCATGTGGAGCCTCAGCTCCCAAAAAGAGATGGCCCATGTGGGCATGCAGTGTATTTCCACTTTGCTACTAATTGAAAGCTTCTGCTAATACAACCATTTTTAAAAACTCTCTAATGTCTTGCTTTGAGACTTCTTTGGGTAATTTTATTTTGTGTCAAAAGAAGAATGTGGTGTCCCTATTGAGGCATGCAAAAGAATCTAAGAAAAGCTTGTGTTCTTTATTATTTCACACTGTTTCCACTGTTCTTATATTGAAGAACACTATTTTAAGAAAGAGAAAAAGGGCACGAAAACTTGTGTTGTTATACATAGCATGACATGTTGGGTTTTTATTCTCCAAAACGGAGAGCCAAATATATCATCAAGACAGTTTGGGGACATCTCCAAAAAGAATATACCAAACACCTCTCAGTGAACAGAATTAGAGCTAGCAGCCTTGACACCTGCCACCTTCTGCTCTCCCCACCCACTAACCACATGAGCACAAAGACCTCTCCCTCCACCACCTGCCCCACATGTCCAAAGATTGAAGAGGTGGATTTAAGAGCATTGTCTGTGAGTGGCATCTCTGCAGCTTAGGAGAATACAACTAGGAAAAGGACCACATAAATCTCATCTCTTTGCTGTTCTTTTGATGTTTTCCCTCTTTTCTGAAAAACCTATGGGTTATTTTGTATGGTTGCACAAAATAGCCTATTGTTCCTCAAGAAGAGAATGGATATGAGCCTGTAATGTTGGAGTCTCCAAAAAGAGGGCCACCTGTCCCTCCAAGCTCCAGGATGTGGGTGGTGGCACCATGAAGCACTAAGAGGGCACAATCAGGGAGACCCGGGGAACAGTTGAATAAATAGAAGTGAATTAAGCAAAAGCCTGAGAAATGGAACTGGACAAGCAAGTAGAATAATACCTTTATTCGGGAAGGGAATATGGCAAATTTCAACCAACAAGACACATTTTTGAAATTGCTACCAACAGCTCCAGGAACATGGGAGATAGCCAGAGGAAGAAAATGGAGACCTAGCTGACATGCAGTTTGGCTTTTTCTGTTACCTAATCTGCCAATTCTTCTATTCCAAGTTACTTTCTTTTCCTTAAATTTATAGCTCTATTGGAAAAAAAGACCATTATATTTATCATCTCTAGACATGTAACTGGAGCTGTGCATGTGAAGTCACAAGTCAGAGTAACACATTTCTCACTGTGAAGCATTTTCCAAATGACAATGATACTAACTGACACTATGTGACAATTGCTAAGTAAAGGTATTGTTTCCAAATTCATGATGAATGGGTGCTTATGGAATTCAAATACACTTTAAAACTATATTATGGTGGGAGCTGTAGAAGCTAAATGCTTATGACAATGAAGCTATTTGAAAATGTTATGAAGTATTAGAAAACACAAGTATATATAATATTAATTTTTCTTTAAATTATTAAGCACTTAAGATAGAATATCCTAGTCAATTAAAATTTTTTCCAAGTTCACGTCATAAACATTTAACATTTGACAATGGCTGCCACTTTATCATTTGGTAAATGACTTTACCTATTTGAGAGTCAGCATTTATTAAATGTATTTTCAAAATTTCTTTAGTGGTATATAATCTTTTTTATTTTGTTTTTATTTTTGTGTTTATTTTTTAAATTATTGCATTTTTAAAAGAGGAGATTATATTAGAAATTAGAATTAGTAATTAAGTTATATCGAAATTAAATCTTCCTAAATATAGTATTTAGGTAAAATACTTGATGTCTTTTTCCCATATTTTTTAACCTAATGGGAAATAATTGTGAAAACATAAATGCCATTATGCTCTTCACATTTTGATAAGTTAAAAATTCTCCATTTGGATGTTTTTCTCTATTATTACTTTAATAGTCACTTTCTAAGCCATTCCTATTCCTCAAATTTCTATTTTTCTTCACTTTACTGTGCACTCAAATCATTTTCTTGTCCTGGCTGGTCCTATCAGAGCCTTTCTACTGACTCCTATCACCTTCAGCTTGACCATCTCTCCAGGTCTTTTTTTTTTTTTTTTTGGACAGGCTGCACAGTGCCCAGCCCAATATTTGCCTCATAATGGGCATTTGGTGCATGTTGGTCCCTCTTTACTCTCATTTCCCAGTATGAGGTTATATGTCTTCCTTTCTTTTTTTTTCTTTAGAACATTAGGACATCAATTTTATTCTATGTAGTTTTTTTTTAAAAAAAAAAAACAATGTTTTCTACTGTTTCATGATGTGAAGAAAGGAATTTAATAGTAAAAGCTTAAGTTATAAAGATGATATTTGTCCTGCACTCCCCTACCTCTGAGGTCTCTCACACACAATTCTTCTTTGCAACTCTTTACTCCCACTTTATAGATGAGGGAGCAGATGAGAAGTTGCCTAAGGCCAGAGAGCTACTGTGTGAGTGAACACAGTGTCAGGTCTTGCCAACTGAACCTGACAACCTGATGCTTCCACTTCAAAATACTGTCTGAAAAAAGTGTGATGGTAAATCAAACCCCACTAAATAGCTCTTCTTCATGACTTGTAAACTCTAATTTTCTCATATGGAAAATAGTTTTATATTATGATTTTCCTTGGATTAATTTAGGCAATGCTAAGACTACCTTCTGAATTCAATAGAGAGTGTTTGATTATCTACGCCAAATTCAAATCTAAAATGTTTTATCATTCTTCTAAAACACAGTCATGTGAGATACATGAAGATTTGTATCAGATTCAGTAAAATTATTTCACCTACACCAGTAGTTCTCAATCAGTGGTGATTTTCCCCCCAGGGGACATTTGGCAATGTCTGAAGATAGTTTTGATTGTCACAATTGAGGATGAGAAGGAGCAGGGAGGGAATGCTGTTGGTATCTAGGAGGTAAAGGCCAGGGAGGTTGCTGAGCATTCTGCAATGCACAGGGCTACTGTCACAAAGGAATTATCCAGCCCATAATGTCAGTAGTACTGAGATGGAAAATCATGCACTAGAGTATAACTAGATACGTAGCTACAACAGCTTAATATAGCAAATAACAAAGCGTCATGCTTTGATGTGAAAATTATACTTACGCTTCAAGCTATTCTTTTTTACTTCTAGGTGATCATTTTATACCAGACTTCCACATTGTGATAAAACTAATTCAAATATTTCTTATTCTCTATTCTGTAACTGATTTCTTTTTCTTCACTGGTTTCCAAATGCAACTGTCCCCAAAGTTTAGTTCTTGGTTCTCTTTTTCTACAGTGTCTCCCTCATTGAAGTACATAGTGTCAGCTACACAAAGTCCCTGACTTACATAAATTGGGTTTTCATACACTCCAGAATCTGTGGTCTTATTTATTACACATTAAACCACCTCTCACACACAGAATACAATTGTTAATGCATCATCTGGCTGACTTCCTGCTGCTAAGTCTGAGGAAGGAAGTTGAGTTCTCCCAACTGAAGCCTGTGGGGGCATAGCTAACGTCTAGGCAATGATCTCTCTGGCCTCCATTTGGAAGGACCACAGTGACATCCCCCCATCCCACACCCCCTCACAATTCCCTGACTTCAGAAGTCAGGGAGCCTGTAACTGACCCTCACACAAGAAGCCTCCGTCTTAGCAGAGTTTCCCTGGCCCAGCCCAGCTTCTCCCTTTCTGATATTTCATTTCCTTCCCCTCACACCCTTTCTCCAGCAAGTGATTATGCACAGCCAGAAGGGGACTCTCAGTCGGAGCCACACATGAGGAGGCAGGATGTGTCATGAAGACAAAGCCCTTTCCTCCACCTTGCTTCTGGCTTGCAGCTTCAAAGCCCAGGGGTGGCCAGCTGTCCATCAATACCCCAGTAGCAGGTCTGAGAGAGGGTGGAAAAGGGTGATGGCTGAATCAGCTAACTTAGAGCCCCCGGGGTATCTTATGTCAGATAAGCCGCTGGGGTCCCACTAGCTATAAATCTTCTTATCCAACTCCACAATTGCCTAGATCCTTTGAGAGTAATGCCTAACAAAATACAAAGATTGTACAATATATATTTAGCTCTCTATTGTTAAACTTACAGAAACCCGACTTTAAACCTCTCTCTCAGAAACTTCCTGCATAATAATTACTCCTGAATTTACATGTCTTGCCTTTGGCTATCCCCAAACCTTTGTCCCATATATCCAAATATCTGATGAGCTTTTTGTACTGGGGCTTCTTATCATCACATCAAAGCCAAATTAAAACCAAACTCCCAAGCTATCTTCCTTCTTGGCTTCTCTAAATCGGCTATTGCTATATCTATACTGCTATACTACTATACCTACACAACTCCTCCAGCTGCCCTGTTTGGGCTCCGTGAGTCATTTTTTTACAGTCCCCATAACTCTCAGAGCTAGTCATCTCCTACAGACTGATGGTTCTTCCTTCATTTTTCTTTAATCCATCTTTTCCCTTTCCACTGTCACTGTTTAATGCTTAAGCTCTTATTATTTCATGAAGCCTGTCAACATCCTCTCTGAAGAGCCCATACCTGACATGTCTTTTTATCTACAACCCTTAGGATTGTGCCTGATGTATGGTTTGACTTCAAAGTAATTATATATTGTGTAAATGAGCAAATAATCAGTTCTCTGTATGTAATTGATTTATGCATTCCAAAACACCAATTTGTACTTATTTTCTCCTACATGTCCATTAAAATGTGTGCATTGCATTGATATTAATATAGCCTTCATGTACCCAGTGTCTTGAGTGCCTACTGCATGCCAGGCGTTATGCTAATCATTTTCACCTTCACTATTCAATGTCTTCTTATTCCTTTACAAACCCAATAAGACAAAAACAAGTTCATTGCTGTGGGATTTTGTTGTTTTCATTGTTCTATCGTCAACACTTAGAAGAGGGAACAGCATATACCAGGTGATCAATAAATATTTATGCAATAATTGAATGGATGGCTTAGTTAATTGTAATATTTCATAAATCATCCTTCAGAAACCTAGAATATAATTAGATCTACAAGAGAATTTTCCTAGTTGCAAATCTACCATTGCTATTTAAGTCCTATTAAATATCATTGCTATTTAAATAAAGAAATTTTTTATGGCACAGTAATAAGCTTTAGTAGTATCTCTAGGAGGCCAGAGAGACAGAATGACAGGACATGCAGTCAGAAAGAATGCCAGCAGCACTCTGTGGATGACCATTGCCACTAGGTACAGTTGTCACTGGACACTAGATCTCTGCTACCAATGCCCATGAAAACCAAGTGCCTCCACTGCAACCCTCACCAAAATATGGACTCTATGCAGTTGACCTGCAGCCTCCTCACATTGTACACTTTTAAATCAAAGTCTCAAGCTACATTGGCAAAGCCTAAGTGACAAGCTTATGCCCTAGCTGTAAAAGAGGCTGCAAAATGATATTTTCTAATTCCTTCCTGTAGGTCAAGCTTGTCCAACCCATGGCCTGCAGGCTACATGCAGCCCAGGATGGCTTTGAATGTGGTTCAACACAAATTCGCAAACTTTCTTAAAACATTATGAGCTTTTTGGATTTTTTTTAGCTCATCAACTATTGTTATGTAGTGTATTTTATGTGTGACCTAAGATAATTCTTCTTCCTCCAATGTGGCCCAGGGAAGCCAAAAGATTGGACATTCCTGCTATAGGTGAGGGACTCATCAAATCCCAAATCCTCCAAATATGGACAGGGAGTTCAAAAGCTGCAGAATAGTTACAAAACAAAATCATGTTAACTAAATGGCCCTAATGAATACTACTGGCCTGAAAAAGCCAATCCACCTTCTTAAGTACTGATTGATAGGTACTGATTGATAGGAATAAAAAGGGCACCCAAAGGGAATGGAGACCAAGTAGCCTTTGATCATGACAGAATATTGATTAGTTTTAAAATATGGACATATTTATTTTTGTGCTTGTTTTCCCTCTGCCTGAAATATTCTTTCCCCCAATCTCTAATCAAATAACACCCCTTTAGGAAAGCCTTTTCTAACCACTCTATATAAAATATTACCTTCTGATTTTCCCAGTTATGCTTTATCCAACTATCCTGATTTCTGCATAGCACTTTCACCATCAACTATATTATACATTATTTGCTTATTGGCCCACTGGAAAGTAAACTACACAAGAACAAGGATTTTTTTGATTTCACTGTTCTATCCTCAACACTTAGAAGAGTCAATAGCATATAACGGGTATTCAATAAATATTGGTGGAATAACTGAATGGATGGCTTAATTAATTAATTGTAACTTTTCATCAATCATCCTTCAGAAACCTAGACTATAACTTACATCTACAAGAGAATTCTGGAGTGCATTAACACATTTTTTATCATAATTGTCAAGCCAAAGAAACTGAAAGGGTGCCTGAAATGTTTTTAGGTTATCAGAATTACTCTTTTTGTGGTAAATGCACGTAAGTATTTTGACAATCAGAAATCTTCCTGAAGCCATTCTGAAGTAGTCTGGTCATGCCTTAGAAACAGTACATTTTACTAAAGAATACCATTACAAATTTTTAAGAATGTACCATGCCCTTGTAAGTTTCCTTCAGTCTGCTTCCCCTAAGTCTACCTTCTTCTCCTTCCATATTAAAATGGCCCCTCCTTCTCTGCAAAGAGAATTCTACCCATCTCTCCTAGCCCAGTCGTCCCAGGAAGTCTTCCTTTCTACTTATTTTGCTCCATTCATTTCTATCCACAATCATATTGCCCTTGTGTTGTAATTTAACAGTTTCATACACACGTCTTATTTTCTAGTTGGATTCGAGAATCCTGAAGGTCAATGCCCACACTAGGGAAATAAAAATGTATAGATACTATCTCTACTATTTAGAATTAGCCGGGCATGGTAATGTTTGCCTGTAATCTCAGTTACTCAGGAGGCTGAGGCAGGAGAATCACTTGAACCTGGGAGGTGGAGGTTACAGGGAGCTGAGACGGCGCTACCGCACTCCAGCCTGGGTGACAGAGCAAGACTCTGTCTAAACAAATAAATAAATAAATACAGCATTATAATAACACAACTTTTCTGGATGTTTATTTCTGTAATAAACCAGAAATTGCAATGGTAGCTCCTTCAAGATGTAAGCATTAGGAACTAAGCCAGCCCCAGAATCAAATAATATTGTCTTTGGCACAAATTCACATTTAATTGGAATAAAATAACCTTTTTAGCAGATAACAAGAAGTCGGTATTTGGGATCAATTTGTAGGATATGACCAATACACCAGGGAGCCATTTATCTCTGATTTGTGTTGCTTCATAGAGAAGGGGAAAGAGAAAATACTTTAATGAAAACTCTCTTCTGCTCTATCATCACCATTAATTATTTTGACATCTGATAGACAGTCTTTTTTCTGGCCAATACATGTACTTACTGCATTTTAGCCACTGGTATCTTTAGGCCAAAACCCCACTGAGTTGTTCCTTAGCTATTTACTTCTCTATTTCTAAGGTTAATTTTATTAAGGAATATTAATAAATAGAGCTTTAAAACATCTGTAGATGGACTTCACCTACTTGGATTCATCTAGAACTAGAAACAATACCTACCAGCATCTTTCTCCTAACATACTTGGTTTAAAGTAGGTTCCTTTAAATGTTTTGAAACACAGAATATTTCTTATTTATCCCAGACCATGTTTGTCTTTCTCATTTCTCTAGAAAGTGAATTGATATGGTGCCTAACAGCAAGCATGTGGTCACAGAAAGCATTGATTAGCCGGTGATGTCAGGTTACAGTGACTAAGGAGCTCATGCTTGAAGAGGATGATGCTTTCATATTTTCTTATCTTGCTCAAGGCATACTAAAATTTCAACAAAATAGTAACAATAGTGTTGTTTGGTATGGGGGCAGGCAAAATATAGGCAGATTGCAAAGGAATACGAAATGTGACAAGAAAGTGCTTTAAAAAGTTCTAACACAGGCTGTTCCTATGAAACTAGACACTTTTAAAAGATGTATTAACCAGTCAGTAGTGAAAGCAAAGTCAAAAGCAGCAATATAGCCTAGCGTAAATTAATCCTATGCTGTTTTAAAACCATGATGATAAGAACCCACATTTATTGAGCACCTAATTTGTGCCGGTCATTTGGTAGCATTTATTTTCTTTGATTCTCACAACAATCCTATTGAGCACATAATGCTATTATCACATTTACAGATGAAGAAACTGAAGAACCATGATTTGTTCATGATCAAATGGCTCATAAGTGGCAGGTCCAGAACCTGGGTCCATGTGACTCAGGAGTCTATGCCCTTCATTCCAAGACTACAAATGAGCTGTTTGGAATCTGGAAATGTATCTGTCTCTAATTGTTAAACCCTTCTCACTGTGCATGTTTTTATTCAGAGGGTCTGATCTGCAATAAATTTTTCCTACTTTGCTTTTGAAGTGTTTGTGTTGCATTGATCCCTAACCCACAGGAATGGCAGCTCAGAGTGAAAGACAGAGCACTGGACTAGCAGACTGCAAAACTGGCCTCACCACTCACCTGTGGGGACCTGGTCAAATTGCCTCATCCTCCTGAAACTGTGCAGTTATAAATTGAGATTAATATTTGCCATACTCTGTAATGGGTTTGTAGAATAAAACACGTGACAGTATATAAAAGAACTTTGAAAAAGACACAAAAAAAGTAAACTATTGTCATGACATGGGATTTCAAAATCTAAAGGACTATATACATGAATAATTAAAGTTTTTTCAAACTGTAAACAATATGGTTTTTAAAAAATAGTAGTAGGATTTTGGGCACATTTATTTATCTTATATTTTTCTGTATTTATCAGAATATCCACAATAGTATCAATAATGTTATTTTTTAAAGACAGAAAATTATGAAGAGTAAACATGAAAATCAACATATGCATTTATCTTGCAGTTACACATCAGTGAGTTCCTTTAAGCCCAAGTAGGATTAAATCTCAGTGCTTGTTTTCTACTGATCCTTCTTTACACCTATAGAACAGAACCTGCAGTGCGAAGGAGGGCTGAGGCCAGCTTCCCTCTTTCCATGCTCATGGTTCCCTTCACTTACTAGCAAGGCATTGCTCTTCCAAGGTTGACTCTAGAGAGAGAGGAGATAAGGTAGGCAGAGCACAGTCTAGTATAGAAAGTATCATTGCCATCTGCTGTTGGAGGTCCTGGGTGGCAGCTCTTTAAAGGGGACCCCTTCTTTACTTGGTGTTTTCATGGGTTCCTTGAAGATTCCTATCTTTGGAGCCTCTTTGTCTCTTACTGCCTGTGCAACCCATGGGAATCTGGTGGTCAGCTCCCAGCTTCCTTTCTGGGGAAATCCTGTTGCCTCCTTAACTGGCCCTACTGGACAGATGACCCACCTCTAGTCCATATACCTGCTTTCTTTGTCCTGCTCTTCAAAGCTACTCAACTGCTTCCCAAATGCAGCGCTCTCCACTCACTCCTTTACCCTGCCAATCTTTTTTGGAAATGAGTAAGTCACATGGACTCCAACTATAGAAGAAGATGTCAAGCTCTCCAGGAGGTTCACTGAAGCCCTGTAGGCTGGAGGTCAAGGCTGTTGCCCCATCTCATACCCATACCCTTTTTGGTGATAATAGGGATTTCCACCACAGCATCAGCTTTTTCTAAAGTACTCTCTTCACAAATTCTTCTTTCTTGTCCACACACTGCCGCATTTTGGTATGCTTGATCTCATTAAGGGGTCCAGTAACTGTGGAACTGGTTAGTAAAGCTGTATTTGGTAAAGTTCATACACAGTCACTTTGGTATCTGATATCTATCATATTGGCCCATCAGTTGAAACTCAGTCATAAAGATTTCTACTTCAACATCTTTTCAGCAACCACTCCCCAGATTATTTGCAGCAACCACTCCCTAGATTAGGGAGACCTTCTCTTGCTACCAATACACAAACCTTACACAGCCACAATAAGGGGCTGGGTTGATCTTTCAGAAAGAGGCCAGTGACTCGGTGTGGACAAGAGGAAATAAGATAGAGCCCTTATATCCCTTGTCTATTGTCCTCTTCATGGGTAGTTTTTAAACATTAGAGTGTATAAGTTCAATACATCATACTATGTCCTGAAAGTGATAAAATAAGTAAATATAATGGTATTGCCTTCAAGGAACTTCCAGACTAATATGAGATCAAATGGATGCTCAAATAATACAAAGGAGTAAGTTAAGGGCAGAGCAAAAATGGAGGAGGCAGAGAGAGTGGAAGCGAACAAGACAGGCAGGGAGGAAAGGATAGAGGTGTTGAGTATGACCTGAATTTAAAACTACCAAGCTCTGGCTCTTTGGAACCCTGATGCACAAGACCCTTTGGGAATAGGAGGCACCTGGCTCCCTCCAGATTAAGCAGGAGGAATAGGGCTTAAGATGACACTCATGACATCCTCTAGAAAAGCAAAGAACATTTCCTCTCTCTACCAAAAAAATAAAATAAAATAAAACAAGAGTATGTTTTGAAACCCCTGGTTTCAGAAGTAAAATGCACACCTTGATCATTGAGTTTTGCCATCAAATACTCCAGCTGACTTTTCCTTTGCCCCTATCAATTGCAGGAGGAAATAAACTAACAAATCAGCCTTTCCATCTAAACTGGGCTTGGATTTGTTTGGAGAAAGAGTACTACATTGTGGATGAAGATTCCACATTCTTAGAAGTGACCCTTACACGCAGAGGATACCTTGGAGAAACATCATTTATCAGTAAGTAACTTTGGATTGGTTGTTGGTAAAAGGTCATGGAAACATGAAATCTAGGACCAAAAATAATTATAAGAAAGTACACTGAAAGAGAATAAATAACTGGTTTGGAGAAATCTCTAAAAAAGTGTCTGTGAAAATGTGCCGTGGTTTTTGCTCCATGTGAGTTATGGGGCTTAGATATGTATCAATTTTTATCATCCTTCCCCTGTTTTCCTCTTTCTAGCAAGTTACATCTTTCTCTCTTTTATAACTCACCAGTCTCCAGGAAAATTAAGACACTTCATAGCCATCCCACAATCTTCAAGTCACTCAATTTCCTTCAAAGTTGTTTTAAGTATATATTTTTAGCCTTAGTTCTAGCTATTTCTTTTGAAAAATTATTTATGAGTATATGATCCATCACTGTGTTTAGTTCTATATATTTCTTTTGATTATGTATCATTGTTTTAACCTTGCTAGTAGGTTATAAATTCCTTGAGGACATGTACGGTGTCGAATTTCTTTATGTTCTACAAGGACCTAGTACAGAAATATGTTTTCTTGGAGTAAACACACACATAATGCCTGCATAATATATCTGATTATCATCATTAACAATTAACAATAGTTGTTCTAATAGTTATTAGAACAACTATTGCATTTCATTTTCATAACATCTTTAGCTGCCAGAACTTTCAGAAATCATTTTGCCTTTATTTACATAATCTATTAAGAAGACAGATAGGGTTATATTGTCTTCATTTTACAAATAAGCATTGAGTTTCCTCAACATGCAGGACCCCACTCAGAGCCGAGGCAGTATATCAAAACTGTTGGAGAGAAGCCAGGGAAGAAATGAGCTGGAGAGAAAACAAGCGATCAAGAAAAGGCAAGCTTTCCCTAGTCTCCGCTCCAGGCCCAGAGCTCCTAAAATAGGACTGTTCTCCTAGGAGAAGGGGTCAGCCAAAGAGCACCCTGATTTCTGGGTGGCCCTCAGCCTCAGCCTACATTCCAGGTTACTACATCAACACATGGTGGAACTCGCTGCCAGGAATGTCAGCTGAAATATGCCTCCCTCCTCTTGTCAGGCCCTACTTCCACAATTCTTTATCTCAAGGCTTTCTTGTGAGTTTGGGTTAAAATGTCAAGAAGCATTTTTGTATCCTGACCCAAGAAAAAAGTTCTTCTGCTCAGAACCATTTGAATGTTTGCCCTAACTGAACCCTTTGGAAATCCTTCTGGCCACCCTGTCCAAACCAGCACCCCTGCCATACTCTATCTCCATGCACTGCTGTATGGTTCTTCACAGCACTTACCATAATCGGCATGGATCATGTGTCTATTTGTCTTCCCAAGTAGATTTCAGCTTTATAAGGTCAGGAACTACATCTTGGGTTATGTCCAACCTCAAGAACCGCATGGGGCATATGGTAGTCACCAATATTTGTTGTTAAGTAAACTACAGCCAGCCCTTCTGTTCCATAAATACTCTTTAAAATCACAATACTACTCAACATCACAGACAGGAACCTCTAAAGAATCTCACTCAGACACTCCAGAAAGTCCTCCTGATGCCCCAACTCCACCCCAGGCTAATAGTCGAACCACAGGATCCAGAAGAAAAAAGAAACAAAATGGTGGAGTTCGACTTCCTGCTCTGTCACTTACTCTTTTTTGTGACTTTCAAAAGAGTTCAGTTTCCTTATGTGTAAGTAAATTATCCACCTCACGATGTGTTTGAGGGGAATTCGTAATGACGATTATAAATCAGTCTAGCACAGTTCTTGGCATACCACCGATGCTCAATAAGTGATGAATACCATTCTGTGGCACTCATCAAGCACAATTAAAATCACCTGTTTATCTGTTTGTCTCTCCCAAAATTGAAAACCTCTTGAGGGTAGTGGTGGTTGTGCCTAATCCTGTGTGACATCTTCAGCACGTCACACAGAGACAATGTTCATCGAACATTAAGTAAATCACCATGTGCCTGCTTCATTCCTATAGCAGCGCCTGTTAGCTCTACTTAAGCTTTGGCTGAGGACACCATTCACTCTTCTTTATGTTCTCCACTTCCAACATGTGGCCAAAGGAGGCTCTTCCTAAATACTGGACATTCAATCTCAGTCACCAAATTGATATTAATGCAGGCTTTCTTCAGCAGATTTGCAAAGGCAACACTAGCTATCCTACCTTTGAAATTATTTTCAGGCTCTACAGCTTCAGGTATCTTTTACAAGTTTCAGATTATTTGAGAATGAGGCCAAGGAATTGCATGGGGGGGCTATTAATCTTATTTTATATCAAGTTTTCACCATAGCTGGTGTCAGGTTACCATATTTGAGTTCACACATCCACACAACTACAGAATGTAACTAACCCTTATAATGGGACCTAAAGTGGTGAGGTATGGGTATTGTTTTCTTGGTATGTTAAAATCAAGACCAAACAATATTAGAATGCTGCTTGAACACTTTGGGTTGAGAGGAAGGTCTATTTAGTCTTGATGGGGTAGCACTTTTCACCATTGTATCTCACATTGGGTATTTTAACACTATTTTGTTGTTGCTGTTGTTGTTGTTTTGTATCTTCAGTAAGCTACTAATCACTATTGCCTAACAGAGCTCAAATCTCTTGCCTCTCTCCATTTTCACCAACATTGCATTAATTGCCTGAAAAATTACTAAGAGTTCTCTTACAATCAAAAAATCACTAAACATATGAGGAAACAAGCCACTGTGAGTAAGAATCGGCAAGAGGAAACAACCTTCAGGGTCATTCTTCCAAAGGCTGCAGAAATTGAAATTATCAGATACAAAATGTTCACTCAAAAATTTGTATTGAATACCTACTACATGCCATGCACTGTCCTAATTCCCAGGAATTCATCAGTGAACACAACGGTCAAAGATCTCTACTGCCATGGAGCTCATATTCTAGTATCTTTCTCTTGAGACTATGAACTTTCTGGGGGCTGGGACAATTTCTTATTCATCTCTGAATCCCCAGCATCTGGCAGAGTTTGGCACATCAAAGGATCTCAATAAACATGTGCTAGAATAAATAAGTTAAATAAGACTGTTCTCTGTTCTCTTCTTTCTGTCAATCCCCCTTCCATGTTTTCTTCTCAATTCTATTCAATTCTGCTTACTTACACTCTCTTAGCCAAGAAAGATCATTTACAAGTGTCTTTTGGGAGCATTAAAAGAAACAATTTCTATGTTATCTACTTTTGTTAACAATAGAAACCACTTTGAAAGGAGACTATGCCTTCAGTCACTTGGCTTTATATTTATAGTTTTCTGATTTTTATTCAGGCATTGTTACCAAAGATGAAACTGCAAAAAAAGACAAAGATTTCAAATGGAAGACCAATAAACAGATCCAGTTCAATCCTGGACAGACTACAGCCACATGGAGTGTGAGAATTATACCTGACAATGAATATGAGACTTCAGAGACCTTCCAGATCATTCTGTCGGAACCCCTCATGGCTGTACTGGAGTTTCCAGAAATGGCAATTGTTGAAATTGTAGACCCTGGAGATGGTATGTGACACTGATTGATTTGCTTTATTAACCAGTACAGGTTCTTGGCTCCATTTCCAGCATTCATACTTCCCTCAGGCTCTGTAAGCCACTAAATGCGTTCATATCCATTTAGGATTTAAAGTGAAGTAAATTACTTTATAGACAATAATTTTTCATTTGCTCTCAGGATTTTTGAAAGACAATACAGGAGGATTAAAATAGAGAGGATCTGTATCAGCATTCCTGTAATATATATACAAGTCCTTACTGCAGGCTTTCTGCACGCCATAGGTACGAAGCAGCTCTGCTCCCAGATGGCTAATCCTCAGGGCTCATTTCAGGGCCACCATCTTTTCACAGCCAGATCAAATGGGGACTTAGATATCCATTGTCCTAGATGTGGCTCCTGGATATCAGCCAGCTCATTTGTTTTAACATGTGTTCCCTGAAGTTCTGTTATTATTATACATAATATCCTTGAATTCATTGGTTCGTTCTATGCATTCATTCTTTCAGCAAGTATCTCCCCAGATAAATTAAAAGGAAAAAAAAATCTAAGCAGTAATCATGCTGCTTGCTGCCCCTTTTTTTGGAAGTAGAAGAATATTCCCTAAATGGTGGGGGGGGATTAGTATTCATCTTTGAATTTCCATTAAGTACATTGATTACACACAGTAGTTAAAAGAGGTCATGTAGCACCTGGAAGTGCATAGCTTACAACCAGGGAGCAGGCCTTAAGTTCCACAAGACTTGATGAAGAATCCCATGCATTAGTGTGCTCTGAACTACGTAAGAGAATGTTAGTGTAATAGACATCTATAGGGGATGGAAAGCTTTCCATGGTCAAACAAGTCTAGGAACTATTTCAAACTTCATCCCTCTTTTGAGGCATCATAATTCATGTTAGCATATTAAAGATTCTGAGAAACTCTCCTATAAAGAAACCCATTTAATTTTGTTTAATTTTTCCAAACTGGACTGTGGATTTTCTTTTCATCATCTCCAAGGAATATCTTTTAAAATCTTTAAGTTCCAGTTTTCTTAAAACATAATTTGAGAAGTAGTGTTCATATGCTCTGCACTTTGGCAGATACAAAAGAAGTAGAAAACACTGCCCCCACCACCTAATGAACAAGGTATCAGACCAGTTTTGTTGAGAACAACACTTTGATACATGAATCAGTTATGAAGTAAATGTAAGACACATGGGAGAAACACTAAGAGTTCAAGGAGAAGAACATAGATCATCATGGTCCCAAGTAATTAAGGCTAATGGAAGAGGCAGGGTTTGAGCTGAATCTTGAAAAATAAATGGGATTTTGATTAGAAGAGCAGATAGAAACAGGCTTTCCAGATTGGAAAAAATAGAGGGCATGACTGAATAACTTAGTCCTATTGTATCAATTTTTTCATACGACATTGATAATTTTAATTTACTTTTAGCTTCTTCCATGATGCCAATGTTTTGAATTGAAAGATGTCAAGATAGTAGACTACCATACAGGTAAAATGGAGGAAAGAAAACTATCACTGGTCTTTTCTCCCTGTGACTCAGGGCCAGTGTCTTCCTGGAGGTTGATACTTATATCTGTTGAAGCTAATGTAGGCAGGAAAGTAAAGAAGAAAGAAATTAATATATAATAGCTAGATAATCTAACATTGAATTCTGAATTATCATTTAGTAATAGTTCCAAAATGGAAAAAAATAAATAAATAAAAAAGATGATTGCCAGCCAGGTGCAGTGGCTCATTCCTGTAATCCCAGCACTTTAGGAGGCCAAGGCAGGCAGATCACTTGAGTCCAGGAGTTCAAGACCAGCCTGGCCAACGTGGCGAAACCCCATCTCAACTAAAAACACAAAATTTAACCAGGCCTGGTAGCGCACACCTGTAATCCCAGCTACTCAGGAGGCTGAGGCACGAGAATTGCTTGAACCCGGGAGACAAAGGTTTCAGTGAGCTGAGAACACGAAATTGCACTCCTCCAGCCTGGGTGACAGAGCAAGACCCTGTCTCAAAAAAAAAGAGATGATTGCCTACAATCTTTTCCCTTTTTGCTTGCGTCACTAAAAGGAAGAATCTAGGTGTATATGTAACATAAAGAAAAGAAATGAGAAAATTAAATGTGGTTTCATAGATAGTTACTGCAGTTCTCCACACTATGAGTTGGAACAATCTCTCTAAAACTTTGTAAACAAACACCTATATTTTAATTGCACAATGCATGCTTAATAAAAAGCCTTAGAAAACATCTAAAATCTCTCCCCGCCAAAGTAGTACACATAATCCCATCAACAAGACATGACCGATATTCATATTGATATTTCAATGAATGTTTTGATTGTCTAGGTGTATGCACACACACACATACACGCACACACAAACATGTGTGCACATATACACAACTCAGTAAATTTCAGCAGTAATATGATCTTTAAAATTGTGGGAAGGACCTGTAGCTTATTTTTCTCAGCATATTAAATGACCAGCACAGTGTCTGCTCAATAAATGTTAAATAAGCAGTTTGTTGAATGAAGCATGAAAACAGTTTTCTTCATTAATGAATTAGATTACTTGATTGTTAAAATATTAAAAAATAAACAGTAAAAGTAAAGCAAGGACATAAATATGTGATCTCCATTTAGAAGACTTAAAATTTGATCTCAGAAGAAAAAAAAGACATGAAATTGCTGCAAGATTTTTGTGTTCCTTTTTAATGCTGGCTATCCTTTTTAACCTTTCAAAAGAGGTCTCCTAAACCCAATTCCACTGCCTCTCCAGCTCCACTCAATAATAAATAATGTTTCCCATTCTCACTATATTTAATACAGTTAATCATGTTGGAAAATATAAGAGTCAAAGACTTTGTACATTTCTGCTCAGGTGTGTTCAAATATCACCGATCAAATCTAAATCTTGGTGAAAAGTCTTCTGCCATCTTTTCTAGAATCAACAGTTTATATACCAGAGGCGGAATACAAAATAGAAGAGGACATTGGGGAACTTTTGATTCCAGTAAGACGATCTGGAGATGCAAGCCAGGAACTAATCGTCATTTGCTCCACACGTCAAGGTATGAGGCTCTGTGGGGTCCTGTTCGCAGGAATAAGATGATGAGAACAGGACTGTGGTAATGCTGGGAGTAGCACAGAGGGTGAGCAAAGCAGAGTTAAGACGCTGGATGCCTGGGCGCCTCATCGTCCATGCCCTGCTGCAAACCCCCTTTGCTGACTCTGTGCAGGTGTCCTACTCCTCTGAGCTGGTCTCCTCAACCAGGGATAACGCTTTATTCAAAATTGGGATTAAAATATCTATTTTAACTACCCCACGAAGGGGCTAGTCAAATGAGACATTTGTGAAAGTCAAATGAGACATCTTGTGTCAAAAGAGTTTGTATATGCTGGTCAAAAATTTGTAAATTAAAGATTCTTATTTTTAATAGTCAGCATTGCCTCTGGGCAATATTGTAAAATAGTCTGTATATACTACTCAGTTTCTCTTCTCCTCCTCTCTCCCCATCTCACAACCACAGATGCCCCCTAACCATAAGTTCGGGCATCTTTGCACCCAAAACAAGGTTCCATTCTTTTTGACCACTTCTATGCAGCCAGATTTAGCTGACTCATGTCTCATCCCCTCAGGATCATATTCTCTAACATCTTGTTAGTAACTATGTAGAAAACGAAAATTACGGAAATAAATGAAGACCACCCAAATGACAACAAGAAAAGGCTATTTAGAGCTCGCTGTAGTATGTCAGCCACCATCACTTGCATGTGACAGAGACTCGCTGGCAGGCAGAAGCATGAGAAAGCTTTATAGTGGAAAAAGGAAAGGTATCAGGTATGTCCTGATTGGAAGCTGTTGGCCTGGGAATCTGGAGACTGGCTCAGTAGAAGCAGGCATCCTATATGATTGGTTATGAGGGCATATTTGGCTCTCTCTGGTTGGTCTTACATTAGAAGTGGGAGCAGAAATTAGGGAAGCTGGCAGTTATTTAGTAAGTCTTGACAATTTAATTGCTGATTGCTACAGAGGTGGTGGCTTGGCTTCCTAGACTAATTGCTGCAGCTTGTGGGTCAGAGTTCTCTTTTTATGTATGGTATGGCCATTGTCCATCTGTATATTCAGTCTCTCAAAATCAGTGCTCCTACTTGTGGATATGTCAGCAAGGGAGAATTTATTCCTCCAGCTTTTCTTCCTCTCCAAAACAATGTTTTGGTTTTTTTTTTTAAAATAATACCCCCACAACATTGTTTGTAAACACTGATGGTGCACTAATCATTTAGCAGGGGCAGGCAGTACCTTGGCAGATGGAAACTTTAATGGTAGGGCCTTGAGATTGCCAGCAAAATACAGCATAAAACTAGTTGCCTCCTTCACTTACCTGTAGTCATGTTTAGTATTTGTGAATTATTAGTAACATACAAAGCATGAGTCTGCTTTCCATTGCACTGTGTATGTAGCTCATGTTCATTTTATTTATGAAAATAAGTAATTGTTAAACATTTACCTTAACATGACTTCCAGAGATGTTTAAATAACCGAATTGAACTTTCATCCTATACATGGGAAGTAGGTGAGGACAAATATCACAATGGCACATGATATGAGTATAAGAAGATTTACAACGTTCACACTTGTAATTCTGTTACTGGCCAGGTTCATTCTGCTTGTGCACAGCAAGACTATCACTGTGGTGACAGGTTTTGCAAAAGAGAAAAAATTTCCTTCACAAGGCTGCCATACAAAGATACATGAGAATGAATCAAAATTCATCTCTTTGTAAAGAGGGTTTGGGAGTACTTACGAAATAGAAAGCAGGGTCTTCTAAAGCATGGGGAAAGGTGATTGGCAAGTAGGAAAGGTGAGGTAATTGGGGTTTCTGTGCAAAACTAATCAAGCTACATGGTAATTCCTAGGACACGTATGCACAAAATGGCAGTGTTAGCATAATCTGAGGTTGGAGCTTTTGGCCCTCTGACATCCAAAGATCACTCTTTGGGCACTCAAGCAGGCCCAGTTAAAGGTCAGTGGTCTCAACAGCTTGAACTGGACAAGAGCTGCCCCCTAGTTCCTGAAAAACAACTTTAAGCAACGTTACTATAGTGCCCCACAGTCAGAAATGTTATCTATAAGGAAGCTAGTGGGAGTTTAGTTATGTATTGTTTGGCTAAGTGATTTGCTAGTGGGAGTTTTTTGTTGGTTTCTTGGTAGGTTGCAGGAAGATTTTGAGACAGGGTCTCACTCTATCACCCAGGCTGGAGTGCAGTGACTCCATCACAGCTCACTGCAGGATCAAACTCCTGGGCTCAAGCCATCTTTCCACCTCAGCCTCTGGAGAAGCTGGGACTACAGGCACCAACCACTACGCATGGCTAATTTTTAAAATTTTTTGTAGA
This sequence comes from Pongo pygmaeus, assembly GCF_028885625.2. Classification (NCBI taxonomy): domain Eukaryota; kingdom Metazoa; phylum Chordata; class Mammalia; order Primates; family Hominidae; genus Pongo; species Pongo pygmaeus. Next base: position 156,675,206 of record NC_072376.2, on the reverse strand, counting down.
GACGAAGTTCTCACTATGTTGCCCAGGCTGGTCTCGAACTCCTGGCCTCAAGTGATTCTCCTGACTTGGCTTCCCAAGGTGCTGGGACTACAGGTGTGTGCCACCGTACTTGGCTGCTAATGGGAGTTTTACGATAAGCCATAAGTAAGCTGTTAAAAGCAAGCAAGGCAGGTTAAGTTTGGCAAACTTAATCAGCTTAGCCCTCAGTTTCAGTTCCACCAAGAGATATGCAAGAGTCAAGATGCTACCTTGCATACAGTGGCTAAGTGTTCCAGGAAGGGCCCCGACCCTGTTATATCCTATTTTTTCTTTTTCTTTTCTTTTTTTAACCACAAACATGAAAATACCTTCTTATGTGGGGATCTCGGGGTCAAGGCTCAGGTGTCAAGCAGTCTGAGTTGTGCAGCAGCTATGCAGGGAGTTTTCCAGGCATGCCAGCTTTCACATCTGGAAATCATGTGGGAAGTTGGATTACATAAGGGAATCTTATGAGAAGCTAAAGTTAGGTGTAGCCCTCCCACTTGGGGAAGCGGCACTCCTCCATCCTAGCTGACTCCGTGCCAGGCACTCTGAGCCTCGCTATTCATTTGGATGGTCCTTCCGCATCATAGCTCTTTCCAAGGGATGAACAGACAGACCCTCGGTGAATTTTTCCAGCTTAGCAATTACATATGATCTATTCAACTTGGCTGTTTACCATCTCATCTCTTTCATTCACATCTAAGAGACTTTAGCACCATTGTCTGCTGGACACTTTGACTGTAGACAGAGAATGTGTCACTAATACCAGAAGAAGCCCAGCTTGAAGCCCAGAGCAAAGCATGAGTACACTTTCTACAATAGCTGGTCTGTCCAGCCTCAACCACACCCCCTAGCTCCCACATACTGCCCATTATTGCAAGACCCAAACTAGAGCCCCAATGCACCAATGGAAGAAAGAATTAGGCACATCCTTTCAGTGATCAGCTAGCTAAGGAGAAAGGCCTCAAGGAGTACCTCACCTAGCTTATTTTTTCTCCTCTTCACTTTTTCCTTCCCAAACGTAAAACTAGCTTAAACCCAAGAGTTGCTAACATTATATGGAGCTGGCTATATCTGGTGCTTTCAAGAGGAAATCTTAGTTAAAGAACAGGCAATAAGCCTATCTCTGGATACATAGCCAAATGCAACAAACATGAAGATCTTGAAGATGCATTACAAAGGTTTGTCCTTGTAGTTGGTTTTAAATATCTTAAAATAAATTATCTGTTTACTGCCAAATCCTCTGTCTTCCAGGGCAGAGGAGAATTTATTCTTGTTCCTCTTCTCAACCTTGGCACCATTAATGTTTTGAATAACTGTTTATTGTGGGGGCTGTCCTGTGCTTTGTAAAATGTTAAGCAGCATCCCTGGTCTCTATATACTAGATGCAAGTATCTAGCGTCTAGACGCATCTGCCACCTCCATCTGTGACCCCCAAAAATGTCACCAGACATTGCCAAGTGTCCCCTAGCAGGTAAAATCAGCCCAACTGAAAACTCTTGCTCTATAATGAAATGTTTTAAGCGCAAGGATTCTTTAAGTAAAGACTTGTAAATTTCTTGGCCTTATTTCATTCTTAAGAAAAATCTCATCCATCTTTTTCTTCTCATTAGTCACTCTCTTGTTAAAAAACTGCCTTATTGGAAGGAACAGCCAATGAATAGCAAACCACAGAACCTAAAACCAAATGAGTAGGTACAGCATTGAATCATCCTGTGGTTTTTGGTCAGGCCCAAGTCAAATATGTTGCGGTTTTTAACGATCTACTCTATCCAGTTAAAAAGAACTGCGTAGTAAACCACAAGCCTTGGACCCCGCCCCACTTCTCTGATTGGATTTTTTCTCTGGGTCATCCCCTAAGATGGAGGTAGAAAACAGATAATTCTTTTTTTTTTTTTTTTTGAGACGGAGTCTCGCTCTGTCGCCCAGGCTGGAGTGCAGTGGCGCCATCTCGGCTCACTGCAAGCTCTGCCTCCTGGGTTCACGCCATTCTCCGGCCTCAGCCTCCCGTGTAGCTGGGACTACAGGTGCCCGCCACCACGCCTGGCTAATTTTTTTTTTTTTTTGTATTTTTTTTTAGTAGAGACGGGGTTTCATAGTGTTAGCGAGGATGGTCTCGATCTCCTGACCTCGTGATCCATCCGCCTCAGCCTCCCAAAGTGCTAGGATTACAGGTGTGAGCCACCGCACCCGGCCAAAAGTGGATAATTCTTAAAGGTTCCAAGCATGTCCAGGTGAAAGACTTTCTTCTTTCTTTCCTTTTAAAAAAGACTCTCTGTGTTGATTTATTTAGTTGTAGATATGTTCGTAGGTTATAGAAGTTATACTTTGCATCTCAGACGGTTTGGGGGGATTATCGTTTTCTGTTCCTGAAGTACAAATCATATGGTTTAAAAGTCCCCTTACTGAAGGTTTTCTGGGGGTAAACTCTCACCATTTTCTGTTTATCAGAACATGTCTTTATTTGAACTCCAGTCTTGAAATTCTAGGTTGGCAGTAATTCTCTCCCAGCATTTTAAAGTTATTATTCCAATGTATTCTGGCTTCCATTGTTAAGAAGGTTTTCTGGGGGTAAACTCTCACCATTTTCTGTTTATCAGAACATGTCTTTATTTGAAGTCCAGTCTTGAAATTCTAGGTTGGCAGTAATTCTCTCCTAGCATTTTAAAGTTATTATTCCAACGTATTCTGGCTTCCATTGTTAAGAAGTTTGTTTTTCATCTAAAAGTCGCTTTTGTAGAGATGTTTTCTCTATGCATCTAAAATCTTACATATATTTGATCTGAATCTGTGAAAGATCTGAGGGCTTCACTTGAAAATGTTTTCCTCCAAGAAAGTTTTGCTTTGCTTATTCCAGGATTCAGAGGGTACTACTGATCCAGACACACTCCTGCCACCCTGTATCCTCAGGAATAAACATAGCTTCCGAGTCAGCTCTGTGAGGTGCCATTGCCCAAGGCCTGTCTCCACCTGCAATGGTGATAGTGCACCTGCTCTTGGGGGGATACCACCTTCTGAATGGGAATCCCTTCTGTGGGTTATGGGATTTCAGGTTGGGGGAGGGCTTTTATGGTTTGTTTTAGGTGTTTTTAATTTCAATTTTGTTTTGTGGGTTTTGGGGTGTTTTGTTTTGTTTTGTTTTGTTTTTTTGACACTTGACGATATTCCCTACACTTGACGATATTCCCTATGAGAACAGAAAAGCCAGAATCATTATTTTTTCTAGTTGTTTTTTACTGTACGGGCATCCCAGAGTACCTGACTGGCCAGTCTGCTGGAAACAAAAGTCCCAAAGTCCCCTCTAGATAGACGCTCCCATGCTGCTCCAGCTGAGCCTTTGCTACTCTCCTCCTCTCTCCTCTGATTCTCCCACCTCCCTTCAATCATCAGCCTTCCTGGGGCATGAAGTGACTTGTGCCTGGGGTCCAAAAGCCTCCTGCTCCAATGAGGTGTTAGCTGCTGCACTTTAAGGAGGGTGATTGCTTGTCTTGCTGTCCTATTAAAATGTACATATTAAAAGAAAATCGTGTGTTTAAAAGAATTTATAATCAACTAAACAAACAACTAAAGACAATATGAGAAAGTAAAAAGTGCCCCAGGCTGACTATCAGGAGATGGGTCTTTGACTCCTTGGATATCATGGGGCATTCTCTGCCTCAATATTCTCATTGATAAAATGCCCCGGCCACCTCATAAAGTAACCAATCAACATAATATAATGATTTAATTACCCTTTAGTGTAGTTCCTTAATAGGACTTTCTCTCTGATTTTAACATTTATGATTTTTGTAAAGCAAGTATAATACGTAGCCACAGAGACTGAGCCATAAATACTCTTTTGTAAATAAGTAATTAATTTTTAAAGTAACTTCACAAATTCTCAGGCTGCCAGTGAGGTGAGGGAGGCCTGGACAGGGGCAATCAATGCCATCATCATCACGGATAGAGTGGTATGCCGGATCCAGCTAGTAACTGTTCCTGCAAGCTGATTCTGTGCACCTCTTCCCTACTCTATGCTCAGTGACTTCACATTGATAGTTGAAGCTGGCTATGGTGGGAATATTAATACAACAAAAATCAGCAAAGTTTGCAAATCAGCTTTCGTGTGCCTTGTTTGGAGAGCACATCACCATGCTAAGGGAGGGAACTCCTAGGTTAACATAAAATGAATCTTTGGTTCTAACCCTTAATTTTGCAGAACTAAACCCATACCTATTAAAACTGTCATTCATCATGCCTCATAATCTATCTCTGCAAACAATGAATCTTTAATATTTCTCACAAAGATGCTATGCTCTACCACTAGTGAAGCCACCCAAACAAGGCTTGAGACCCAATAAGTGTCTTTGATACCAGCCTGGAAATCATACATTTATACTCCTTGAAGCCTCTTCACTGTAAAATGCGGGATAGGTACAGACAATCACCAGGGACCTTATCTTTTATCTCAGAATATATTTGATGTTTTCACAACAGAATTTTTCCAAGTCCTGAGGATTCTTAACTTGCTGCAGGTAAAATATTGTTTGTTTTTTACTCTAATGAATGTCAGTATTCACATTCTTAACTATTGAATATAACTGCTCAAAGGGTTTCCCAAAGTAAATTTTCTTTTTTTATTATTATTATTATACTTTATGTTTTAGGGTACATGCGCACAATGTGCAGGTTAGTTACATATGTATACATGTGCCATGCTGCTGCGCTGCACCCACTAACTCATCATCTAGCATTAGGTATATCTCCCAATGCTATCCCTACCCCATCCCCCCACCCCACAACAGTCCCCAGAGTGTGATGTTCCCCTTCCTGTGTCCGTGTGTTCTCATTGTTCAATTCCCACCTATGCGTGAGAATATGTGGTGTTTGGTTTTGTGTCCTTGCGATAGTTTACTGAGAATAATGATTTCCAATTTCATCCATGTCCCTACAAAGGACATGAACTCATCATTTTTTATGGCTGCATAGTATTCCATGGTGTATAGGTGCCACATTTTCTTAATCCAGTCTATCATTGTTGGACATCTGGGTTGGTCCCAAGTCTTTGCTATTGTGAATAGTGCCGCAATAAACATACGTGTGCATGTGTCTTTATAGCACCATGATTTATAGTCCTTTGGGTATATACCCAGTAATGGGATGGCTGGGTCAGATGGTATTTCTAGTTCTAGATCCCTGAGGAATCGCCACACTGACTTCCACAATGGTTGAACTAGTTTACAGTTCCACCAACAGTGTAAAAGTGTTCCTATTTCTCCACATCCTCTCCAGCACCTGTTGTTTCCTGACTTTTTAATGATTGCCAATCTAACTGGTGTGAGATGGTATCTCATTGTGGTTTTCATGTGCATTTCTCTGATGGCCAGTGATGGTGAGCATTTTTTCATGTGTTTTTTGGCTGCATAAATGTCTTCTTTTGAGAAGTGTCTGTTCATATCCTTTGCCCACTTTTTGATGGGGTTGTTTATTTTTTTCTTGTAAAGTTGTTTGAGTTCATTGTACATTTTGGATATTAGCCCATTGTCAGATGAGAAGGTTGTGAAAATTTTCTCCTATTTTGTAGGTTGCCTGTTCACTCTGATGGTAGTTTCTTTTGGTGTGCAGAAGCTCTTTAGTTTAATTAGATCCCATTTGTCAATCTTGGCTTCTGTTGCCATTGCTTTTGGTGTTTTAGACATGAAGTCCTTGCCCATGCCTATGTTCTGAATGGTAATGCCTAGGTTTTCTTCTAGCGTTTTTATGATTTTAGGTCTAACGTTTAAGTCTTTAATCCATCTTGAATTAATTTTTGTATAAGGTGTAAGGAAGGGATCCAGTTTCAGCTTTCTACATATGGCCAGCCAGTTTTCCCAGAACCATTTATTGAATAGGGAATCCTTTCCCAATTGCTTGTTTTTCTCAGGTTTGTCAAAGATCAGATAGTTGTAGATATGCGGTGTTATTTCTGAGGGCTCTGTTCTGTTCCATTGATCTATATCTCTGTTTTGGTACCAGTACCATGCTGTTTTGGTTACTGTAGCCTTGTAGTATAGTTTGAAGTCAGGTAGCGTGATGCCTCCAGCTTTGTTCTTCTGGCTTAGGATTGACTTGGCAATGGGGGCTCTTTTTTCGTTCCATATGAACTTTAAAGTAGTTTTTTCCAATTCTCTGAAGAAAGTCATTGGTAGCTTGATGGGGATGGCATGGAATCTATAAATTACCTTGGGCAGTATGGCCATTTTCACAATATTGATTCTTCCTACCCATGAGCATGGAATGTTCTTCCATTTGTTTGTATCCTCTTTTATTTCATTGAGCAGTAGTTTGTAGTTCTCCTTGAAGAGGTCCTTCACATCCCTTGTAAATTGGATTCCTAGGTATTTTATTCTCTTTGAAGCAATTGTGAATGGGAATTCACTCATGATTTGGCTCTCTGTTTGTCTGTTGTTGGTGTATAAGAATGCTTGTGATTTTTGTACATTGATTTTGTATCCTGAGACTTTGCTGAAGTTGCTTATCAGCTTAAGGAGATTTTGGGCTGAGACAATGGGGTTTTCTAGATATACAATCATGTCATCTGCAAACAGGGACAATTTGACTTCCTCTTTTCCTAATTGAATACCCTTATTTCCTTCTCCTGCCTAATTGCCGTGGCCAGAACTTCCAACACTATGTTGAATAGGAGTGGTGAGAGAGGGCATCCCTGTCTTGTGCCAGTTTTCAAAGGGAATGCTTCCAGTTTTTGCCCATTCAGTATGATATTGGCTGTGGGTTTAATGTAAAGACCATCGAGACTAGGAAGGAACTGCATCAACTAATGAGCAAAATAACCAGCTAACGTCATAATGACAGGATCAAATTCACACATAACAATATTAACTTTAAATGAAAGTGGACTAAATGCTCCAATTAAAAGACACAGACTGGCAAATTGGATAAAGAGTCAAGACCCATCAGTGTGCTGTATTCAGGAAACCCATCTCACATGCAGAGAAACACACAGGCTCAAAATAAAAGGATGGAGGAAGATCTACCAAGCAAATGGAAAACAAAAAAAGGCAGGGGTTGCAATCCTAGTCTCTGATAAAACAGACTTTAAACCAACAAAGATCAAAAGAGACAAAGAAGGCCATTACATAATGGTAAAGGGATTAATTCATCAAGAAGAGCTAACTATCCTAAATATATATGCACCCAATACAGGAGCACCCAGATTCATAAAGCAAGTCCTGAGTGACCTACAAAGAGACTTAGACTCCCACACATTAATAATGGGAGACTTTAACACCCCACTGTCAACATTAGACAGATCAGTGAGACAGAAAGTTAACAAGGATACCCAGGAATTGAACTCAGCTCTGCACCAAGCGGACGTAATAGACATCTACAGAACTCTCCACCCCAAATCAACAGAATATACATTTTTTTTCAGCACCACACCACACCTATTCCAAAATTGACCACATACTTGGAAGTAAAGCTCTCCTCAATAAATGTAAAAGAACAGAAATTATAACAAACTATCTCTCAGACCACAGTGCAATCAAACTAGAACTCAGCATTAAGAATCTCACTCAAAACCGCTCAACTACATGGAAACTGAACAACCTGCTCCTGAATGACTACTGGGTACATAACGAAATGAAGGCACAAATAAAGATGTTCTTTGAAACCAACGAGAACCAAGACACAACATACCAGAATCTCTGGGACACATTCAAAGCAGTGTGTAGAGGGAAATTTATAGCACTAAATGCCCACAAGACAAAGCAGGAAAGATCCAAAATTGACACCCTAACATCACAATTAAAAGAACTAGAAAAGCAAGAGCAAACACATTCAAAAGCTAGCAGAAGGCAAGAAATAACTAAAATCAGAGCAGAACTGAAGGAAATAGAGACACAAAAAACCCTTAAAAAAATAAATGAATCCAGGAGCTGGTTTTTTGAAAGGATCAACAAAATTGATAGACTGCTAGCAAGACTAATAAAAGAAAAAAGAGAGAAGAATCAAATAGATGCAATAAAAAATGATAAAGGGGATATCACCACCGATCCCACAGAAATACAAACTACCATCAGAGAATACTACAAACACCTCTACACAAATAAACTAGAAAATCTAGAAGAAATTGATAAATTCCTCGACACATACACTCTCCCAAGACTAAACCAGGAAGAAGTTGAATCTCTGAATAGACCAATAACAGGAGCTGAAATTGTGGCAATAATCAATAGCTTACCAACCAAAAAGAGTCCAGGACCAGATGGATTCACAGCCGAATTCTACCAGAGGTACAAGGAGGAACTGGTACCATTCCTTCTGAAACTATTCCAATCAATAGAAAAAGAGGGAATCCTCCCTAACTCATTTTATGAGGCCAGCATCATCCTGATACCAAAGCCAGGCAGAGACACAACAAAAAAAGAGAATTTTAGACCAATATCCTTGATGAACATTGATGCAAAAATCCTCAGTAAAATACTGGCAAACTGAATCCAGCAGCACATCAAAAAGCTTATCCACCATGATCAAGTGGGCTTCATCCCTGGGATGCAAGGCTGATTCAATATACGCAAATCAATAAATGTAATCCAGTATATAAACAGAACCAAAGACAAAAAACACATGATTATCTCAATAGATGCAGAAAAGGCCTTTGACAAAATTCAACAACACTTCATGCTAAAAACTCTCAATAAATTAGGTATTGATGCCCAAAGTAAATTTTCTAGAATCCTAAAAGGAATGTTCCATTTAGATCAACTGAATTTTTTTATTAAATACAATTTACTTAGACTACTTTTTTCACCAACTCTTGTTTAAAAATCTTGCTAAAACATATTGTCTTGATTTCTGCTTTAGAAGAGTTCAATCGCCAAATGATTTTCAAGAAGTATTATATTTCAGTCTTTCATTTAACCCAGAAACCAACCTATTTGAATGTCATATCTATGTCAACAAGTGGATTGGTCAAATATAAAAAAAAAAAATTAAACAGAAAAAGAAAAAATCTCAATTGCTTTTGTTTCATGAACTACAAATAAATCATTATTTGAATATTCATTAGGTGATATATATTGAGAAAGAGGTTTAATACAGATAGTTATATTTAGTGAAGATAGTGTTAGTTACTATGCGAGCCTACTGCATACAGTATCTGCTTTTGGCATTCATCCTGAGGAATTAACATGCAGTTTCTGACAAGGTTCTTTGTCATATCTCCTGTCATACCAACATAACGCACACTTGATGGCTAGGCAAAATTGAGAACTGTGTTCTCCAAGGTATAGTTCTGTTTAAACATCTAGCTCTTTAAAAAGACATTCCAAAAGTTGTTTGCTATTTAATCAGATTGTTGTAAGAGCTTAAGACCTTTTTTCCTTTGTCTGTGTGCCGGGAACACAGAAAGTCTCCCTGACAGTGTTTCATCTCATCTTGAGAGCCTTTCTATATTGCTAGCCACTTACCTCTTTCCCCATTTAACTGGAGAGTGCCTGTCTTAGGCATTCAGTGATAGCACTATGTCTCACATCCCAAGAGCCAGCCTATCCTGGTTGACTTGAGTGTGGAGACCTCTTTCATGCATAGGTTTCCCCATAGAAGGAATCTCATGAGATAATAAGGTTTCAAAGCATAGACCACCACTGAAACTCAGCTAGCTTCCCCACCAAGTGATAGTTCCCCTTGTGCCTGTCCATTTTGATCAGTTTCTGCCCTCTGCCCTAGCAAACACATTTTATTCTCATGAACTCTCAAGCTCTAACAATTTTTATGATTCCAGAATAACAAAACAGTCAATTTGTTACTTCTGAATAATTCTAAAATTTTTGTTCTTTCAAAAAAACCATTCTGAAACAGTTTGTGAGTCAGTGCCCTTCCGAGTAAAGCATCTGAAGTCAGTTGGAGATCACTATCATTTTTTAGCAACTTAGATCTATACAAGCAACATGCAGTGATGGACACCAACTTGTACGGATGTTTAGATGACAGTGGGCATTGGTGTCATCTTGCATATGTGTATGTACCATATCTATAAGCAAGAAAGACTCTTACAAGACTGGAGCATCCAGTCCAGAATCTCACTGTCATGTCCTCATTGCTTCCTATTAAAGTGAGGTATGGTGGGAAATATTTATACTTTTCAAAAACTTCTTGTCTGGTATAATAGGTTATTATTTCATAGTCTTTGTTCTGCCTAAATCTGGTCTGCCTAAATCATTTAAATTACAATGAATACTGTTCAGTCTTTTAGCCCTAAACCTATGTATTGCTGTTTTAAAACTGAAAAAATGCATCAAAACCTAGGAATCCTACTCTTAAGTATTTACTCTAGAAAAAAAAATTATTCAGTTGGTGCAAAAGTAATTGTGGTTATTGCTATTAAAAGTAGTGGGAAAACCGCAATTGCTTTTGCACCAACCTATACATACCCACTCAAAGACTCATACTTGAATATTCACAGAAGCATTACTCACAATTGCCAAGAACTAGAAATAACCCAAATTATCAACCAGTAAATAGATAAACGAACTGTGGTATAGCCACACAATGGGAAACAATAGCCAGCAATAAAAGGGAAAACATATCATGGTACACGGATGAATCTCAAAAGCATTGTGCTAAATGAAAGAATCAAAACATGTGCTTCATTTGTATGAAATTTCTCATAAAGGCAAATAAATCTATAATGATGCAAAGCAGATTTGTGATTTCCAAGGCCTGGGAGACAGGGAAGGAGATGGATTGCAAGAGACACAAGTCAACTTTTGTGGATGGATAAAAACGTTTTATGATTGTGGTGGTGGTCACATGATTATATGCATTTGTCAAAACTCTTCAAACTGTGCATTTACACTGGTGAATCTTAATGTAAGTAAATTATTAAAATAACATTTAAAACACACTGAATCTAAACTGAAATCCTCTAATCAATCCTGCACTCCTTGTAAAATAAGATACAATTTTCTGGCTATATTATGGTGTCATACAAAGAACTCTAGTTGGGGTGTGTGATGATCAGATTACATAGGTGCTGCTCACAGCTATGCCACTATGGGTAGAGTAGCAGCAGGAAAAAAATCTATACTATTTTCATGCTGTGGATTCTCTAGTCCTAATTTCACTACACCTCAGTTTTCTCATCTGTAATATGAAATAATTGAGCTAAGCCAGCCCTAGCATCCTGTGATCTTGTTTATTTAGCCCCTAATATAAACAAACCTTATTCAATATACTCTATTTAAAAATCACTAAATCTAGATCATGTCAAAATACCAGAGTCTATTCCAAAAGCCTTCTTTTTACAGTATTAATATTTGTGAGCATAAGAGTAAGTGTGTTGTATCATTCAGATAGCTATTATCTAAAAATACGTTAAAGAAAACAGACAGGCTTCTTGTTTGGAATTCCATTTCTTCTCAACTTCCCTGTTCCTTCTCATATTTCTGTAGGTTCTGCCACAGGCACAATTTCTTCCACAGTGTTATTCTCTGATTACATCTCACGTCCAGAAGACCACACCAGCATCCTCCACTTTGACAAGAACGAGACACAGAAGACCTGCTGAGTCCTGATCATTGATGACTCCCTTTATGAAGAGGAGGAATCTTTCAGTGTTTCACTTAGGCTGCCAGTGGGAGGACAGCTGGGAGCCAGATTCCCCACCACTAAGGTGACTATTCTGGCTGATCATTATGATGGTAAGTCCATTTGTTGCTTCCCAACCTTTGGCAATAGCTGCCTTCTCACACTTTCCTCCAACAGTTGAAAGGCAAATGTAGCTTAAATTATCTTTTAAAAGAATATTTGATGTTCTTTTATCTCCAAAAACCGTGAGTAGCTCTTCAAATACATAGACATCACCAACACCAATGACAAAACAGCCATGCAAGAAGATTAAATATTTGGGTATGACTTTACTTGACACAAGAAAAAGCACAGCCCAAGGAGGTGACTTAAGACTTAGAAGGAAGCCAGGGAGAGGACCTAAGTCAAGTATCTAATTACCCAACCAGGACTACCCCCAAGAGGATCTTCATCTTAGCAGCACAAGGATCATCCCTCACAGCTAGTGTGTGAGTTGTCAAGTGGCACAAGGATAAGATGGAGCCCAGTGTGTCAGCATCTGGACCTCTTTTTATGGTTACCTAGCAGGGCATTTGCCTCCAGTCCCTGGGGATCCCAGCTGAAACTTAGCCAGAGAAGAGAGGGGCGCCTCATTCCTAAACACCAACTCCCCTCCCAGACATGACACAAAGTATCAAGCCCAGTATGATTTTCCTAGGTCTCACCTGCCCTTCTATAAGGAGCACTTTTAACAGAAAATGGTAATAAAGACAGGGCCAGGGTCAGACTGTTTTATTAGTACTCTCAGATTAGTGTGACTGCTTCATCTCTCAACCATGCTTCTGTCAGGATTTGAGTGTCTGTGAGTTGCTAAGCTCAGACCTAAGAAGGGTTAGACTGGGCTGTTATTATAGACCCAAAATTAATGTGACTGCTTTATGGATGCACCACAAAGCTTCCATTAAACTGAAAGCTGTGCCAAGAGATAAACACAGATTTGTAAAGTCTGAACAGTTTATACTCTCCAGGTAGGTATGGTAAATTTATCGTGTACTATCATGTTCTGTTTAAAATTATGTCTTCATAACAATCATAGAACAAGAGAAAATATGAGTGAGATTAAAGGCAGTCTTCTGTTTGTTGTTTAATCTCCTAAATGGCTTTACTTGGGAATATTTCACCCTGTGGACCAGATCTCTGAAATTTTCAGTAGACTAGTTTTGCTCCATTAAAAATAAAAAAGAATTTTCTAGGACTAATTTCAGTTCCAAAACACATCTTTACAAGTATTAAGAGCTAAGAATAAGGACAGGCCCTGAGATCCATGCTTTCTTCATCATGTACTTTTCTTTTCAAAAATTTCTTCATTGGAATTAAAACAAAGATTGTTTTTCTTAAAATAATTTGAATAAATTTTCAATATATTCCTTTATGGAAATGTATAATTGTATATGTTTTCTGTTAAACCAAAGAGATAGGAGGAAGTGTCCAACAGGAAAATTAGCCTTGATTCTCCAGTTTCATTTGAAAGAAGTTGTTTTGGAAAGAGAAACACTACTCACATTATCTTATAAAAAGTATCTGCTGTTTTCCCAACAGAAGAGAAGTAGAATCTGAGTAAATTTGTCTGGTTGAGACACCTGAAAAATCCCTACATGGTCAAGTCTAGTTGATTAATATGGAGAGCAAGTTGAGAAATGAGTACACTCTGAAAGACAAAAAATGATGACATGGCATTATGTGGTTTTTGAAGCCTGCTTGAAATATTAGAATTTTTTTTTAATTACAGGGCTATGATTAGGATATTGCTGAAGCAACTATCTCTTACCAAGAGGTTAGGAAAGATTTACCCACACCGAGTGCTACAGACCAAGAAGGTGTTAACCAGGCAGAGTGAGAAGGGAGAAATGGAAAGTTATGGAAGTGGAGACTTTTTTACATTTTCTTCATAGTCCACTTCACGGTATATCCTTCTTTTTATAGTCAATGCTTACTTTTCCATGATAATGAAGAATTAACATGAAAAGTTGAAATTTGTCAACACATAACTTCAAATTCCTTTTCCCTTCACTACCACACCTTTTCTTATAGCCAGAAAGATTTGGCGTCAGAACAGTCTTCGTTATTCTTCTCTACTGAAGCTAGTAATAGGTCAAGGTACATAACGAAAGAAATGGGAGAGAAAAGGAAGAGAATCAAAAGTGGAACAACAGAGTCAGAAAAGCTTGTGCTGGGGGCCTGGACACTTGGATTCTAAGCCTGAGACACACTCTTTCTGCATAACCTTGGCTAGGTCAAGCTATCTGGGGCTCTGTTTCCCAATCATGAAATAAGGGGATTGATTGGGTTGTCTCTAGGAACCCTTTCCCTCCGTAATTCTATGATTCTTAAGTCATTCTAAGAAGAAGGCGTTAGTTAATAAACACCACCCATACACAAAAATGACACATCCTGTAGGCTGAGTTTTTCCATTAAAATTTTGTCATGAACTTAGAAAAATATATGTCAAAGTTTTGCTCTAAACAAGCCAGGTAAAAAAGAGAGTTAATTAGTGAAGCAAGAACTTGAATGGTCTTGTGTTTTAAGTTATCCATTTTGTCTTTTATTTTTCCAAGGCCTACCCCTGTTTGACTCATGCTATTCTTTCCAACATAAGTGCCAGAAGACATATAACTGAAGTGATATGTCTATAACCTGGACATGCTCTAACATTTTTCAAGCACATACTGAGTTACATTTTGATAAGCAAGTGCATTATATAATTTTACCCAGATAATTAGAAGGAAATTTCTTTTAAAACTATCCTGAAATTTTTAAGCAAACATGAAGAATGAAGTTGCCTGACCTTCAATTATTCTATCTCTCCTTCCTCAATAAGAAGTATGTTTTCTGCAAGCTCTTTACCTAACAATTAGAATAGGCTCAAACACCAGAGCTTACCTGAAAACTACAAAAGCTAGAGACAGGCATAAAGCACCCAACAGATATTAGATCTAAACAAGCAATTTAATGGGATTCAGGTGCCATTATATGACTTTGTTGGTATGCTCAGAACTGAGGTGACTCTGGGGACCACCTTACAAAAGAATGAGAGAGCTCCTTAACCAAAATATTAGTGTTTGTATGTATCATAACAAGCGAATGGCTGTCAAAAAAGCAGACATTCAAGTCCTTTGGTCATTAATGTAGGCTGAATAATGGACCCCAAAGACATCCACATTCTAACCACCAAAATTGTGAATGTGTTACTTTACATGGCAAAAGGGACTTTTCAGGTCTGATTAAGTTAAGGCTGTTGAGATGGAGCAATTATCCTGAGTTACCTAAGAGGGCCCAGAGTAATCAGCGGGGTCCTTATAAGAGAGAGGCAAGAGGATCACAGAGAAAAAGGGGAGCTGATGACTGAAACCAGAGGTTGGAGTGATGCACTTTGAAACTGGAGGAAAGGGCCACAAGCTGAGGAATGCAGGCAGCCTCTAGAAGCTAGAAAAGGCAAGGGGATGGATTTCCTCCTGAAGCCTCCAGTTAGAACACAGTCCTGGCAACACCCTTTATTTTAGTTAGACTTCTGACTTGCAGAACTGTAATAGAATAAATTTATGTTGTTTCAAGCCACTAAATTTGTGGTAATTCATTACAGCAACAAAAGGAAATTAATACCATCAGTATAGTTTCTGGAGGAAACGTCTATATAAGAAACCAATTTATAATTAGAAAATTTAGTGACTGATGTGGAAATGAAATAAAAAGATGATCTCTTCTTGTCTTTAAGCAAATACAGCCTTCTCTGCTACACTCATAATCCTACAAGAGTATTGAACATTTGAGTGTAAGCCAAGGATTCTCAACCTAACTCTTAATCATTGAGTTCCCCCTTCTGACTGCATGCCCTTTTCCTAAATCTTCAATTCCTCTTCTAGTAACACTGTGAACCAACTACAGAGCAAGGTAAAAAGTGATTAAGGCAAGAAAGGCTCAGATGAAGGACGAAGGGAATCAAGAAAAGGCAGAGAGTGTGATGTTCCCCTTCCTGTGTCCATGTGTTCTCATTGTTCAATTCCCACCTGTGAGTGAGAATATGCGGTTTTTGGTTTTTTGTTCTTGCGATAGTTTACTGAGAATGATGATTTCCAATTTCATCCATGTCCCTACAAAGGACATGAACTCATCATTTTTTATGGCTGCATAGTATTCCATGGTGTATATGTGCCACATTTTCTTAATCCAGTCTATCATTGTTGGACATTTGGGTTGGTTCCAAGTCTTTGCTATTGTGAATAATGCCGCAATAAACATACGTGTGCATGTGTCTTTATAGCAGCATGATTTATAGTCCTTTGGGTATATACCCAGTAATGGGATGGCTGGGTCAAATGGAATTTCTAGTTCTGGATCCCTGAGGAATCGCCACGCTGACTTCCACAATGGTTGAACTAGTTTACAGTCCCACCAACAGTGTAAAAGTGTTCCTATTTCTCCACATCCTCTCCAGCACCTGTTGTTTCCTGACTTTTTAATGATTGCCATTCTAACTGGTGTGAGATGGTATCTCATTGTGGTTTTGATTTGCATTTCTTAAATAAATAAATAAATAAAAAATAACACATCACCACCAAAAAAAAAAAAGGAAAGGCAGAGATTCCTTCTAGCTGGAGGAGCTCAAGAAAAAAAGTACTATTAAAAAAGTACCATTTGTGCTGTGTCTGGATGGGTAGGTGGAACTTGAGGATAGAGAAAGGAAGGACAATAGCATTTCAGGTGGAGGAAACAGCTTGAGCAAAGTCATAAATGAGGAGATATCAAGAATGTGATTCAAGACTGTGCAGGAATGCCATAGGCCAATTCTTTTATTCAATGGGATTGCGAATTAGCCTCATGCTTTACATTTATGAAGAACTACTCATTTATTAATGTATTAGTTCCAAAAGCATTTGTTGAGCCCCTACCATGTGTCAGGAACCCTGCTAAGCATAGAGGATACAGCAGTGAAGAATACAACCATTATATAATCAAGTGGGGAACACTATTCTGGAGTTTTCCTAGAGACTAAATAAAGGATATTAATAATAACTTTCAGCCATTGCAACTCAGGTTCAAACTTAAGAAAATTTTTCTGGTAAAGTTCTAGCTATCAAAATATACTGCAGAGAGATATTTTTTGGAATACTTTTAAGAAGAGAATATGCAATATAGTATTACCTAAGTTGTTTATATGTAAGTCTTGCTAAGGACAAGAAATAGATTTAAAAAAATCCTTCTAGATTCATAGAAGCATGAAATCTTAGAAATAAAATGGGACCTAGAGATCATGTGGTTCAGCCTCCTCATTGTTGAAGCTAAATGTACTAAGTGGTTTTTCCAGTTTTCCCAGTCAGTTAAAGCCCAGATTTCTGCCTCTGAGTCCGTAACTCTTTCGTACTCTACTACGATCCTTCAGTGATATGGTTCTAGGATGCATTTACCCCTAAGAAATAGCCAAATCTTCCATAGATAAATATTTTCTTCCTTTTAAAGTTACTAATTGCAGTGATACTGGTGGCCATCTAGTGTTTCTGATAACGAAAAGCTACCTTCATGTTCAAAACCCACAGGAAATCACCAGTCACCAAAGTTTAACCCCATTGTTAGTTTAAAAGGGTTGCAGCTTTCTTCAAGTGTTTGTAAAAAAAAAAGTTACTATATTCCATAATATAGTAATCTCACAGGTACCATTTAGCAAGCAAACCCCTTGAAGAACATGTTTTCATATACACATAGCCAAAAAGTAGATAGTTTGGAGCAGATGCCAGCCCTTTGATGTTGGCTCTCTACACAGGTGAACAACAGGATTTTGTAATGCACCTTGATCCTGTTTAGATACTGTGGGCTCTGTAGCATTGTCTCATTTTATGTGTAGACCTGCTGACTGTGTGCATACAACTGAACAAAGAATCCAATTGTTCATCAGTAAAAATTTTGAAGAAAGAGATGCAAACAGCGTGCTACTTAATAAGTGAACAAAAAACTGAAATAAAAGGGGCTGGCACATTTTGCCAGTCATCTCATAGGCTGAGCAAATGTCTGTGTAGAAATGAAAAATGGCCACAAGGGAAAAAAGAACCATGAGCCAATATAAGTAACCTACCCAAGAAAACATTTAGGTATGCTTGACTTTTTGGAAAAATAGAAATGGCATTAAATTACCACTTTGTTTATGAAGTAGTAAGTAAATAAAAATTATAAGATAATAAAAGGAGACCTTTTGCTCACTTATAAAGTAGTAAATTGTTTGCCTCTCAGTATTTGGAGTTAAGTGGTAGGAAACTGAATTGATAGTGTCTTTATTGGCTGCACATGAAAGTCAGAGGGAGGAAGAGAATAAAGAATGTAAATGGCTTTCTTTATAATCACCACTTTCTTAATTAATCCAGTGCATATCCTGGCAAACCACTTTGGCTGCATTTTTCTCTCTCTTTGACTCAGTTGTTTATATTTCAAATAATAAAGTTACATCTGGGAATCATAGTGGCCACTGAAACAATAGAATAACACTAATTAAATTCCAAAAATGAAACCAAAACACTTGAATTTTGTTAGTGCCACAGCATTGTATGAATAACAAAGCCATCAGGTGAACAACAAACTTAGTAAGATGAGCTAAATTGTACTTAACTGTAAGAGTAGTTATTTATATAGGAATATGTAAAAACAAGTAAAAGTCTTAATATCTATTTCTTGAAGAAATATTATACCCTTGAGCCCTGCCATATTCCTACTTAATTTTTACTTAAAACTTGGTAGTTTTAAATCCTCTAATGTTCAGAAGAGAACTTGAGAAAATTTCCAATATTAAATATAAAAAGGAAGGAAAAATACAAAGGAAAAAAATTACACAAAATCCAGTACATGATCCAATTGTTAATTTACAGTGTTGTTTGAAATGGTCTTAGTAGACTCTTAAAAGGTAGATAATTCATTCAAGAGACATTCACAGTGACCTGCCACTTGCTTAGTACAGGACAACAAAGTCTATCCCTGCCTTCTATCCTACCCAATTTGATCTTTAATTAGATTATCCTTGAATGAATTAAGCCTTTTTAATGGAGAAAAAAAATTATGCACAGAAATAATGATGGAAGATTCATAGTTCAGTGTAAACAATCTGAATTGCCACATACTTATCTGAGCAAGTCATTATTTATAATTACTGGATTGTGGGAAATTGCATTCAGATTCTGTAACATTTATTGAGGATCAAGCACATTGCTAAGCTTAAAATGTAATGCTATAATCCACATATATGGTCATCTGTGTGATTTGTTCATGAAGTCACACTAAAATATTATTTAATTTAAAAAGGAGGCAAGTTCCCAAGTTTTGGCTTCTAGTTACCTTTCAGGAGCTTCCTAAGTGATTTTGGTTGTGCTCTTGAGTTCTCAGCACCCCTGAGATTTGAGATCTGCCCTTATTTTTATCACTTAAGATATTAATAATTAATGAAAAAAATATAACTTTTAAGTATTTTATTAGTATCCTGAATATGTTCACCTAAAAGGAAGAAGCTGAGGCAAAATTAATAGAGAGTTTATCTGAGCCAAGGTTGAGGACTGCAGCCTGGGACAACGTCCAGGTTGCCTTGGAGAGTGCTCCAGAGAGTGAAGAAGAAGTTTAAGTTTTTAGAGAAAAAGGAACAAATCAGGAGATGGAGTGTCTTAGTCCATTTGCATTGCTATAAAAGAGTCCTGAGGCTAGGTAATTTATAAAGAAAAAAGGTTTATTTGGGCCATGGTTCTGTGGGCTGTACAGGAAATATGGTGCCAGCATCTGCTTCTGGTGAGGGCCTCAAGAAGGTCCACTCCTGGCAGAAGGGGAAGGGGAGCTGGTATGTGCAGATCACATGGCAAGAGAGAAGCAACAGAGAGGGGAGGAAGTGCCAGGCTCTTTAAACAATCAGATCATGTGGGTACTCATACAGCAAGAACTCACTCATTACTTTGAGGATGGCACCAAAATGTTCATGAGAGATCCAACCCCCTAACCCAAACACTTTCCACCTGGCCTCACCTCCAACACTGGGGATCATATTTCGATAAGAGATTTGGAAGGAACAATATCCAAACTGTATCAGAAGGCAATTACAAAAAGTTGCTTGTCAGGAATTCACATTAGTTTACAGAAATAACATTGGTTAGTGGTTGGCCATACACTGTTGAATTATAGGAGGTATGACATTTTATGGCTGCTTGGCATGAGTTAGTCTAGAGTCCCCATAGCAAGTCACTTCAAGAAGTATATTATTTAGGTCAAGAGGGAGTGGGATGTGACAGGTGTTACATTTTAAATGCCTCTCTGGGCTGGATAATTTAAAGGGACTTGCATTTCTCAGATAAAAAGGTTTTTTTTTCTTTCTCATATAGATAATACACAAATTATTTCCAAATCAACATATTTACATTAAGTTGTTCCTTTATCTGGCACTCCTCATCGCAGAAATATGTCATTCTACTGAGGCTACAGAATGTATTAAATTGATCAACTATGTCTAAAGAGCAAACCGCATTTGGCATTTCACACGTAAGGTCATCACAGTCAGAGACAACTGGGAGAAAAGAAATGAGACAAACAATAACAGTTGATTGCCACTGGTTTTTATCCCAGAAATCTGAGAAAATGTATCAAAATCATTTTAACGTTAGATATTCATAAGATGATGTACATTTCACAATCTCTTTACAAAGCCAAGTGATGCAACACTCTTTTTAGATTTCTAAAACCACCTAGATGTCTTCCAGTCATGTAGAAGCAGTTCCTTGGCTCATCACTGCAGTCCATGGCCTGTCAGAGTCAGAGGTCTAGAAGCTCAGTTTTGTCTGTGGGCACAGAGACAGGATGCAGACCCACAAGAGACATGATATATGTGCCAAAATAACAAATTATAAATTACAGTGAAAACCAAAGTCAAAGAAAACTGAAAATCAGAGTCCTCTGGTTAATAGATTCTCTCCTTAAAGGAGGCTCTACTGGGCAACCACTTCATAAGCAGGAAACTGATGATAATGGGATCTGAGAAATCCCATCAAGCCAATAACAGCCATCTCCATCTGGGCAAAATAACTGCTGAGGGTCCTAAAGACTCAGCATCCAAGGTCAGAATACCTTTTGTCTTAAGATGGCTAGAAACAGGCAACCCATTTTTCCTTCTTTTGGCTGCTTGCTCTTTTCTAGGTTTCATGAAGAGCTAACTTCAGCTAACGCCATTTTCCTTTAAATACAGGACAAAACAGTTGGCCATGCTGCAGATGTAACCATGCTAACCTAGCCTGACTCTACTGAAGTTACATTTGTTCACGTTCCTTTAAGCCCAAGCTTGACTCTACTGAGTGCCCTAAAACAGCTCAATCTCCAGAGTTAATGGTGTTTAACTCCGACAGAATCTCCCGTCAGAGTTAATGATATTTCAGAGCAGGTATTGGTTTGTAAAATTCTGAGGTGTGACTTCCTCCCATCGTCAAGTCCCCCGTGGGGCACTCATTTGGCAGCTGTAGTGTGACTTTTATGGGAGATACTTCTGCTTTAGTCCCTACCCTACAGATATTCACATTTTGCCACTCGTGACTCTAATGATCCCTTTGAATGGTATCATTTTATTTTGGCCTTGAGGAAACAACCACAAGGATTATTAGTGCACTTCCCACGTAATTATATCTTTTTTAGAATAATGACATGAAATGATAATTCTGTTAATTTGAGTTTCTAAGCATTAGCCACCTGTCAAATTCCTGTGTGTGGTGTGTCTCCAGCAGTAGTTTAGTCGTCATTTCAGTCAGAAATAAAACATGTGTCCTTCAAAATTGACTATTTGAGAAAATATTGGGAAAAGCACACATTCATTTCCCAGGATTAGGATTTTACATATAGTTTACCAGTTTAGGCCCATGTTAGATATCAATAATACTTCCTTTTTAGGAGAGTCAGATACATCATCTTGTAACGAAAGCATGTTTTCATTTAGGCCAAGTGATGACACAATATCTAGCAACCTAAAGATATACCCAAGTTGCTCAAGGGCAAGATTTTTTTTTTCCAGATGGAGCTGAGGAATTTTATTCTATTTTGCTGGACTCCAGGAAATGTTTGCTTCCTTAAGCAGAGATTGAATATCCCCCTGTCAAATGGATCACCTGAAGAAATACTTTTATAAGGACAACTATCATGGAGTAAGACAAAGAAAAGAAAAAGTAGAGGAGCAGCCACAAACTAAGATTACCCCAGGCCAGGGACCACAGACTCCCTGGCCCACACTGCCAAGACAGCCATTACAAAAACATCAGCTCCATGAGAGCGGAGGCCACGGTATCTGCCTAATAAATGTTTGCTGAGTGAATGAATGGCAACTTCACATTTATTCACCTGGCTTTAGAACCTAACTTCCACTGGCCCTGTATCAAGGGCAAGATAAAATTGAGAACACTTGTTAATCTGGAAAATGTGTCTGTTCTATATATAAGCACTTTATACTATCTCCACTCAACTAGTAAAGATTTTCTTTCAGTTTTTAGTATGTGATTTGAAAACTCTAGTAACCTGCCACAAAAAGAATGTCCAGTTTCACAGAGGGTTATATATTTTGTCCTGAGGCAGTAGGATTTGGAAAACTTGCATAAAATTTCCCTATAAATATTACCAGCTAGTTTAGTATCTTTGTCATTAAATGGGCATCTAACAGAATGTTGACAGATTTAAGAAAACATTGTAAGGAAAAATTGTGTATAAACAAAGTGTCATTTTGGTGAAATCAGCACATTCAACTTTTTGAAAATGTGGTTATGGACCAAGATAAACTTCAACACATAAAAGTTTTTAAAATGTGAAAGACATATATTGCTATGGTGTAAAAACCCAGGAAACTGTTCAGAAGAAATAGTATCATTATGCTTTCTAGGGCTAGTCATATTATAAAACAAGTGCTATAGGCTTTAAAAGTATCATAATTTTAATTTTGGATCTTATTTTTTAGTTTAAAGTTAATGAAAGGAAATATTTTAGAGGCCATTACCCAACATCTCAAAAAAAAAAAAAAAAAAAAGACTAGAAACAGAAAGGAGAAAAGAGCATTCCCAGAATGAAGTGACCAGTGACCACCCTTGCTTGCAATAGAAATGATAGCACTGATAAAAAGAAGTTCTCAGGCAGAGATGTTGGCTGTGCATGGTCTTTTCAGCCTCCATGATATCTTAAGTTCTTCTGCATTTAGTAAACAAGATATTTAATCACGTACAGCCATATTTGTTAGTTATGTTACATTTATTTTAGGTTTTATGCTGAATCTTAAAGAAAATGGATTACATTCTCCTAGCCATTATAAGATCTTTTTATGAAGTTTCACAACTTTTATATTTGAAGGTAACCTTGGGAGAAGTAGACCTAGGATTATTTTACTGTTAGACACATTATGCTGACGGCATATTATAGTTTAAATGGCAACTGCAAAGTTCAAAACAACTTTTTTATTTTTTATATAGAAAGCACACAAGGTTAAGGTCTAAATTAATGCATTTGTCATTTCTTTTTTTTTATTTCAATAGGGTTTTGGGGAAAAGGTGGTGTTTGGTTACATAAATAAGTTCTTTAGAGGTGATTTTTGAGATTTTGGTGCACCCGTCACCCGAACAGTGTACATTGTACCTAATGTGTAGTCTTTTATCCCTCACCTACCTCCCACCCTTTTTCCTGAGTCCCCAAAGTCCATTGTATCCTCAAAGTCCTCATGGTTTAGCTCCCACTTATAAGTGAGAACAAAATGATGTTTAGTTTTCCATTCCTGAGTTACTTCACTTAGAATAATGGTCTCCAATTCCATCCAGGTTGCTGCAAATGCCATTATTTTGTTCCTTTTTATGCTAGCCACTGTCAGATGTAATAAGACCACTACAACCAGTTGGAAAGATTTAAGGGCTTCTTTAAAAATTCCTATGCCTCTGCTCCAGGGCACAGACTACTCTCCAGCTCATGCTGGATGCCAGCATGACTCAGAAAATGTGAAGACCAACCACTAGATTTTTAAGTAGCTCCCTAAGTTATATTTCTCTCTTCAGATGAGGTGCTTCTGAGCCCATAGTCCAGGGCCAAAGTCTTCCATCCTACATTTCATGTGTGGATAGCTGGTCTTATGCCAGGAATTCTTTTTCCGCATCCTGCGCTAGTTATCAACAAGACCCTGGTCTCCACTCTTAGGACTTGACACTTTCCCTGGAGGCTAGAATGTATGTACCCCTGAATTCTAGCCCTGCTGCCCAAGAATAGACCCTTTCCCTCATCCTCTATTTTTCTGCTCTAGATTTCCCCATTCTTTTGTTCTAGCCCAGTGTTCCTTTGCCAGAGGTGACACTTTAAATTACTACATTCTTTGGACACCATGCCTTGCCAAGTGGCTGAATCTCCACTAGTAGGTCTGACATGATTCAAGTCAGATCTGTTTCTACCTCCACACCTCCTACCATAATCCTCTAATCTCCACCTCAATAAATTATAAGGATGACATCCCAATGCAGAAATGTCTTCTGCATCACAGAATCATTAAGACCAGAAGGAACCTCAAAGGTCATCTAGTTCAACCTCTTCATTTTCCAATGAGGAAAGCAAGGCCCAGAGAGTTAAAGTGACTTTCTCAAGTGTCCATATTGAGTCAAGGCAAGAACAATCTGAGAAGCCTATTATTTCTGGATTCTGGATTCAGTGCTCTTTCTCTAATATCCTAATATCATGTCCCTTAGCCTCTCTGACAGCTAGTTATTTTTCTTTGTTCTGAAAAATCCTATTGACCTAGAGTTTGCTACTTAAAATAAAGCCAAATTTATGGTTAAATAACTTTAATTAACAGAATGCCCTTTCTTATTCTGATCCAAAATTCTTTTTTAAAAATCAGCTTTCTGAGCAAGATGGCAGAAGACCCTCCTACACTTTTCTTCCCTCTACAGACATACTGACTCAACAGCAAAATTCTAACAAATTCTCTTTATGAGAAATCCAAAAACCAGCTGTAAGGCTCCCATATCCAGGCTGAGTACAAAACCAGCTACAGTCATGTGTCACTTAATGAGAGCAATATGTTCTAAGAAATGCACCTTTTAAGGAAATTTCAATGTTGTACAAATATCATAGAGTATGCTTACACAAACCTGGATGATATAGCCTACTATGCACATAGGCTATATGGTATAACCTATTACTCCTAAGTTACACATCTGTACAGCATGTTACTGTACTGAATACTGTAGGCAACTGGGACACAATGGTAAGTATTTGTGTATCTAAACATAGAAAAGGTATAATAAAAATACAGTATTATGATCATATGGGACAACCATTTTATATATATGGTCAACCATTGAGCAAAACATCATTATGCTTATACATAAAAACTGGTAGGAGAGTTCAAGACACCCTCTTGCCCAAAGCCCCTAGCACAGTGCCATACAACTGGGAGCTCCAAGCTTTTCTTTGAGGAAGGAGGAGAAGAAAAGCACCATATATCTAATGCCTTGACTTTTCTGGGGCATGCACAAAACACTGGCTTCTGTGTCACCTGTCACTGAGCACTAACAATCTCACATACTATAGATGTCCAGAAGCTATTACTGAGAACAAAACTAGAGTTCATAATAGCAAGCTAGCATATGCCACAGCTGCAACCTTCAGCTCAGTGCAAAGTGAGTGGACAGGGGAAAAGAAAACAGCTCCAAGCTGATATTACAGCTTGTACCTGGGCAGGGAAGAAAAGGATGTGACCACACATAAATGTTCTGATTTTTACTGGGGCCTGCCCAAGTCACTGGCTTCTGTCTACCTGCCTGAGACCACTGATGCAACCCACCATACTCTAGATGCTGAGGGCCACTGCAGTGGACTGAATGTTTGTGTCTCCCCCAAATTTATATGCTGAAATTCTAACCTCCAAGGTGATAGCATTAGGAGGTGGGGACTTTGGAAGGTGATTAGGTCATGAGGGCAGAGCCCTCATGAACAGTACTAGTTCCCTTATGTAAACATGAGACCTGAAAGAGACCCCTCACCTCTTCTGTCATGTAAGTGTATAGCAAGAAGGCAACATCTATGAACTAAAAGTAGACCATTACCAGATGCTGAATCTGCCGACGCTTTGATCTTAGACTTCCAAGTCTCCAGAACTGTGATAAATTTCTGTTGTTTATAAGTTACTCAGTTTATGTGGTATTTGAATCTGTAGATTGCCTTCAGTAGAATGGATGTTTTAATGAGCACAGGATGTCTTTCCATTTGTATGTCTTCTTTAATTTTTTTATCAATGTTTTGTAGTTTTCAGTGCAGTGTACAAGTCTTTCCCTGCCTTAGTTAAGTTTATGCCTTAGTGTTTTATTCTGATAGTATTTGAATGTAAATGGGGTTGTTTTCCTAATTTTCTTTTCAGATAGTTTGTTATTAGTATAAAGAAATGCTAGTGATTTTTGTATGTTGATTTGTATTTTGCAACTGTACTGAATGTATTTATTGGTTTTAAAAGCCAAAACAGTTCTGAGAAAGAAGAGCAGAGCTGGAAGCATCACATTTCCTGATTTCAAAATATTTACAAAGCAACAGTAGTCAAAATAGTAAGATACTGGCATAAAAACTGTGTTTATCTAAGCAGGTCTTCCTGAGTAGATTTTCTATCTCCTTTCATTTGGGCACTATAGTTAATTTACTTTATTCAGCTTAAAGTTTCATATGATGTGTTTTGGGTTTTTGCCATTGACGTCCACTGTTGGCTTACATGTATCTTTCTGGATGTGCTCGCTGCGTTTGACACTGTCACCACTCATTCTTCTCAAGATTCTTTACTCTCTTGATTTTCCTGTTTCAAACTCCTCTCTCTCCCTCTTGCCAACTATTTTTTGCTTGTTTGCTTATTTTTCTGTCTGTTTGGTTTTGGTCTCTTTTTGGGGCTCCTGTCACTCGTTCTTTCTCCCCAAGGGTTGATGCTCCCCACTATGATCCTCTTTTTATTCATCCATAGTAGATGATCATACCATCTAATATAGGATTAACCCCAATCTGTATGCTTAAGACTTCCAAATCTTATCTCCAGCACTAGCTTGATTTTTTATTTTTTGAGACAAAGTCTCACTCTTTTCCTCAGACTGCTGTGCAATGGTACAATCATGGCTCACTGCAGCCACAATCTCCTGGGCTCAAGTGATCCTCCCACCTCAGCCTCCCACAAAGCTGGGACAATAGGCATATGCACCACACCCAGCTAATTATTTCTTTATTTTTTGTAGAGATGGGATCTCGCTATGTTTTCCAGGCTGGTCTCGAACTCCTGGTCTCAAGTGATCCCCTCTCCTTGGCCTCCCAAAGTGCTGGAATTACAGGCATGAGCCACTGTGAGGCTTGATTTTGAACTCTAGATTCATGTATGAAAGGGTTTTTCTGAAATATCTACTTAAATGCACCACAGGCCATTCAAATTCAACTTACCTATAACCAAACTCATCATCTTTCTTTCTCTTACCCTCAGTCAATGCTGTTCCACCTGCTTTATTCCCAACTGAATTAGTGCCTCCCACTCCCACCCACAAACACTAGAAACTTGCAGGGCATCCTAGAAGTGCTACATTAGTCACTGGGTGCTGTTCAGGGCACTTCCTACATTCACCTCTTCCACTCCATCACTAATACTACTGCCTACTAGTAGTATCATCAATCATCATCATGTCTCACATGAATAATTGCAATACCTTTCTAATGGGTTGCACTAATTCCTCCTAAATTCATGGCCCACACTGACACTGGGAAGATGTACAGAAAACAAAAACCAAACACCTTTTCACACCTAAAATTGGTTTCCACATTCTATAAAATCTAAAATGTCAAGTTCCATCTACTTAAAATGATTATGTTTCTCTCTAAATTCATTCCAAACATTCCTCTGTTCTCACCTTACACACTACCAATAAACAAGTTCTTGCATCCCTTCCTAAACAGTAGGCTTTTTGCATGCTTATGTGTCTTTGTTCCTACTAGCCACTCTACCTGGAACATTTTTCCCACCTCTCTCATTGGTCAATTCTCACTCATTTTTAAAGACATAGCACCTTATTTTCTCCAGGACTCCTTCTGAGCCTCAAAGGCAGTTCCTTCCTTTTTTTTTTTTTTTTTTTTTTCTGAGATGGAGTCTCACTCTGTTGCCCAGGCTGGAGTGCAGTGGCGTGATCTCAGCTCACTGCAAGCTCCACCTCCCAGGTTCACGCCATTCTTCTGCCTCAGCCACCCAAGTAGCTAGGACTACAGGAGCCCACCATCACACCCGGCTAATTTTTTTGTATTTTTAGTAGAGACGGGGTTTCACCATGTTAGCCAGGATGGTCTCGATCTCCTGACCTCGTGATCCACCCGCCTTGGCCTCCCAAAGTGCTAGGATTACAAGCATGAGCCACGGTGCCCGGCTCCCTTCTTTTGCTATAGCACCTAGGATTTAGCTGAATGAAATCCTAAGTGCTATAGCAAAAGAAGGAACTGGTGTGGAGGCCCTGTCATACCAAAAATATCTCAAAAATGAGACTGTATATCTCTTTAAATTCCCAGTAACTAGCACCATGCTTACAGCACATAGGGGATGCTCAATAGATGTTCGTTGAACTGAACTAAAAAATATTTTTTAAAAAAACATTGAATTGGCTTTGCCAAATCTGATATTAAAGAACCAATACTGACCAATGGGCATTATCTTTCTTTTCTCAGAATTCAAAACCTGTTTAAATAAGCAGTTCTAGAATTGTTCTAAAGATTAAGCCTACCAGTCTGTTTCTAGAATCTGTTTTCTATCCTGAGGCAAGTGGAAAAATATTTTCCTATCTTCCATTTTTTGGCATCCATTCTGTTCTGTACGGTTTCTCAGTTTACTGACAGTGTTTCTGTTACCTCACCTGCAAAACTTGGCATTAAATGTCTCTGAATATGAACACTGAACTCATTTTAAATGATAATCTTATCTCTTTGAGAGCTTAATTTCTGACATTGTCATATTTATTTTTCCTATTTTCATTTAAAGGACATTCTCTCTTAAAGGAGATTAAAACACATCTATGGCTGTGGAATCTATTTAACACAAATATGATGTGGCCAAAGCATCATACTCTTCTAATTGCCCATCCTTTAGAATCACTGCTAGCATCTCAGTTTCTCAGACAGAGCTAAGGTAAAGAGTACTTGGAAACTCTTCTGTGCTACATGGAGAAGCTGTTTTCTCTATTCTGACAGATCTCCTGGTGCTCAATACCTAGAGCATCTAGAAATAATTTCATGGTATTTTTTCCAAGTGACACTATCCTCCTCTCATGTCTTATATCTTAGTGTATTCAGAGGCTTGAGTTCTGACATTTTTTTCTCTAAACAACAGTATAAATGATCCAAATTTTTTTACCTTTCTAACTTCTTGCTCTTCCCCAATGCCACACAATATAATTCCTCTGCTAAAAATGCAGGTAACTTTGTCCAAACTTTTTTCAACAAACTTTGTAATAAGTTCAAAATACATCAGAAGAGAGTTAAAAAATGTCCATTTGACAAATTCTTGAGACTTTGTCAATATGCTAGCCACTGCGTCACTAAAAATACAAGGGCATATAGAACATGGTCCCTGATCTTGAGAACAGTTCATAAGGCTCTGATAAAAACACAGGACAGAGGGTGGAGCCAAGATGGCCAAATAGGAACAGCTCCAGTCTACACCTCCCAGTGTGAGCAATGCAGAAGACTGGTGATTTCTGCATTTCCAACTGAGGTACCGGATTCATCTAACTGGGGAGTGCCGGACAGTGGGTGCAGGGCAGTGGGTGCAGTGCACCATGTGTAAGCCGAAGCAGGGCCAGGCATTGCCTCACCCAGGAAGCACAAGGTGTCAGGGAATTCCCTTTCCTAGTCAAAGAAAGGGGTGACAGATGGCACCTGGAAACTCGTGTCACTCCCACCCTAATACGGCGCTTTTCCAATGGGCTTATCAAATGGCACACCAGGAGATTATATCCTGCACCTGGCTCTGAGGGTCCTACACCCACAGAGCCTCACTCATTGCTAGCACAGCAGTCTGAGATCAAACTGCAAGGCAGCAGCAAGGCTGGAGGAGGGGCACCCGCCATTGCCGAGGCTTGAGTAGGTAAACAAAGCCGCCGGGAAGCTGGAACCGGGTAGAGCCCACCACAGCTCAAGGAGGCCTGCCTGCCTCTGTAGGCTCCACCTTTGGGGGCAGGGCACAGACAAACAAAAGACAGCAATAACCTCTGCAGACTTAAATGTCCCTGTCTGATAGCTTTGAAGAGAGTAGTGGTTCTCCCAACACGCAGCTTGAGATCTCAGAATGGGCAGACTGCCGCCTCAAGTGGGTCCCTGACCCCCGAGTAGCCTAACTGGGAGGCACCTCCCAGTAGGGGCGGACTGACACCTCACACAGCCAGGTACTCCTCTGAGACAAAACTTCCAGAGGAACGATCAGGCAGCAGCATTTGCAGTTCACCAATATCCGCTGTTCTGCAGCCACCACTGCTAATACTCAGGCAAACAGGGTCTGGAGTGGACCTCCAGTAAACTCCAACAGACCTGCAGCTGAGGGTCCTGACTGTTAGAAGGAAAACTAACAAACAGAAAGGACATCCACACCAAAATCCCATCTGTACATCGCCATCATCAAAGACCAAAGGTAGATAAAACCACACAGATGGGGAAAAAACAGAACAGAAAAACCGGAAACTCTAAAAATCAGAGCACCTCTCCTCCACCAAAGGAACGCAGCTCCTCACCAGCAACGAAACAAAGCTGGACGGAGAATGACTTTGACCAGTTGAGAGAGGAAGGCTTCAGAAGATCAAACTACTCCAAGCTAGAGGAGGAAGTTCGAACCAATGGCAAAGAAGTTAAAAACCTTGAAAAAAATTAGACAAATGGATAACTAGAATAACCAATGCAGAGAAGTCCTTAAAGGACCTGATGGAGCTGAAAACCACAGCACAAGAACGTGATGAATGCACAAGCCTCAGTAACCGATGCGATCAACTGGAAGAAAGGGTATCAGCGATGGAAGACAAAATGAATGAAATGAAGCGAGAAGAGAAGTTTAGAGAAAAAAGAATAAAAAGAAACAAACAAAGCCTCCAAGATATATGGGACTATGTGAAAAGACCAAATCTACGTCTGATTAGTGTATGTGAAAGTGATGGGGAGAATGGAACCAAGTTGGAAAACACTCTGCAGGATATCATCCAGGAGAACTTCCCCAATCTAGCAAGGCAGGCCAACATTCAAATTCAGGAAATACAGAGAATGCCACAAAGATACTCCTCGAGAAGAGCAACTCCAAGACACATAATTGTCAGATTCACCAAAGTTGAAATGAAGGAAAAAATGTTAAGGGCAGCCAGAGAGAAAGGTCGGGTTACCCACAAAGGGAAGCCCATCAGACTCACTGCTGATCTCTCGGCAGCAACTCTACAAGCCAGAAGAGAGAGGGGGCCAATATTCAACAATCTTAAAGAAAAGAATTTTCAACCCAGAATTTCATATCCAGACAAACTAAGCTTCATAAGTGAAGGAGAAATAAAATACTTCACAGACAAGCAAATGCTGAGAGATTTTGTCACCACCAGGCCTGCCCTAAAAGACCTCCTGAAGGAAGCACTAAACATGGAAAGGAACAACCGGTACCAGCCGCTGCAAAAACATGCCAAATTGAAAAGACCATCAAGGCTAGGAAGAAACTGCATCAACTAACGAGCAGAATAACCAGCTAACATCATGACAGGATCAAATTCACACATAACAATACTAACCTTAAATGTAAATGCGCTAAATGCTCCAATTAAAAGGCACAGACTGGAAAATTGGATAAAGAGTCAAGACCCATCAGTGTGCTGTATTCAGGAAACCCATCTCACGTGCAGAGAAACACATAGGCTCAAAATAAAGGGGTGGAGGAAGATCTACCAAGCAAATGGAAAACAAAAAAAGGCAGGGGTTGCAATCCTAGTCTCTGATAAAACAGACTTTAAACCAACAAAGATCAAAAGAGACAAAGAAGGCCATTACATAATGGTAAAGGGATCAATTGAACAAGAAGAACTAACTATCCTAAATATATATGCACCCAATACAGGAGCACCAAGATTCATAATCTGGTGCTTTGTAGGTCCTTAGTGACCTACAAAGTGACTTAGACTCCCACACAATAATAATGGGAGACTTTAACACCCCACTGTCAACATTAGACAGATCAGTGAGACAGAAAGTTAACAAGGATATCCAGGAATTGAATTCAGCTCTGCACCAAGTGGACCTAACAGACATCTACAGAACTCTCCACCCCAAATCAACAGAATATACATTCTTCTCAGCACCACACCACACCTATTCCAAAACTGACCACATAGTTGGAAGTAAAGCACTCCTCAGCAAATATAAAAGAACAGAAATTATAACAAACTGTCTCTCAGACCACACTGCAGTCAAACTAGAACTCAGGATTAAGAAACTCACTCAAAACTGCTCAACTACATGGGAACTGAACAACCTGCTCCTGAAAGACTACTGGGTACATAACGAAATGAAAGCAGAAATAAAGATGTTCTTTGAAACCAATGAGAACAAAGACACAACATACCAGAATCTCTGGGACACATTCAAAGCAGTGTGTAGAGGGAAATTTATAGCACTAAATGCCCACAAGAGAAAGCAGGAAAGATCTAAAACTGACACCCTAACATCACAATTCAAAGAACTAGAGAAGCAAGAGCAAACACATTCAAAAGCTAGCAGAAGGTGAGAAATAACTAAGATCAGAGCAGAACTGAAGGAGATAGAGACACAAAAAAACCCTTCAAAAAATCAATGAATCCAGGAGCTGGTTTTTTGAAAAGATCAACAAAATTGATAGACCCCTAGCAAGACTAATAAAGAAAAAAAGAGAGAAGAATCAAATAGACGCAATAAAAAATGACAAAGGGGATATCACCACTGATCCCACAGAAATACAAGCTACCATCAGAGAATACTATAAACACCTCTATGCAAATAAACTAGAAAATCTAGAAGAAATGGATAAATTCCTCGACACATACACTCTCCCAAGACTAAACCAGGAAGAAGTTGAATCTCTGAATGGACCAATAACAGGATCTGAAATTAGGCAATAATTAATAGCTTACCAACCAAAAAAAAGACCAGGATCAGATGGATTCACAGCCGAATTCTACCAGAGGTACAAGGAGGAGCTGGTACCATTCCTTCTGAAACTATTCCAATCAATAGAAGAAGAGGGAATCCTCCCTAACTCATTTTATGAGGCCAGCATCATCCTGATACCAAAGCCTAGCAGAGACACAACAAAAAAAGAGAATTTTAGACCAATATCCTTGATGAACATTGATGCAAAAATCCTCAGTAAAATACTGGCAAACTGAATCCAGCAGCACATCAAAAAGCTTATCCACCATGATCAAGTGGGCTTCATCCCTGGGATGCAAGGCTGGTTCAACACACGAAAATCAATAAATGTAATCCAGCATATAAACAGAACCAAAGACAAAAACCACATGATTATCTCAATAGATGCAGAAAAGGCCTTTTGACAAAATTCAACAACACTTCATGCTAAAAACTCTCAATAAATTAGTTATTGATGGGATGTATCTCAAAATAATAAGAGCTATCTATGACAAACCCACAGCCAATATCATACTGAATGGACAAAAACTGGAAGCATTCCCTTTGAAAACTGGCACAAGACAGGGATGCCCTCTCTCACCACTCCTATTCAACATAGTGTTGGAAGTTCTCGCCAGGGCAATCAGGCAGGAGAAGGAAATAAAGGGCATTCAATTAGGAAAAGAGGAAGTCAAATTATCCTTGTTTGCAGATGACAGGATTGTATATCTAGAAAACCCCATTGTCTCAGCCCAAAATCTCCTTAAGCTGATAAGCAACTTCAGCAAAGTCTCAGGATACAAAATCAATGTACAAAAATCACAAGCATTCTTATACACCTATAACAGACAAACAGAGAGCCAAATCATGAGTGAACTCCCATTCACAATTGCTCCAAAGAGAATAAAATACCTAGGAATCCAACTTACAAGGGATGTGAAGGACCTCTTCAAGGAGAACTACAAACCACTGCTCAATGAAATAAAAGAGGACACAAACAAATGGAAGAACATTCCATGCTCATGGGTAGGAAGAATCAATATCGTGAAAATGGCCATACTGCCCAAGGTAATTTATAGATTCAATGCCATCCCCATCAAGCTACCAATGACTTTCTTCACAGAATTCGAAAAAACTACTTTAAAGTTCATATGGAACCAAAAAAGAGCCTGCATCGCCAAGTCAATCCTAAGCCAAAAGAACAAAGCTGGAGGCATCACGCTACCTGACTTCAAACTATACTACAAGGCTACAGTAACCAAAACAGCATGGTACTGGTACCAAAACAGAGATATAGACCCATGGAACAGAACAGAGCCCTCAGAAACAAAGCCACATATCTACAACTATCTGATCTTTGACAAACCTGAGAAAAACAAGCAATGGGGAAAGGATTCCCTATTTAATAAATGGTGCTGGGAAAACTGGCTAGCCATATGTAGAAAGCTGAAACTGGATCCCTTCCTTGCACCTTATACAAAAATTAATTCAAGATGGATCAAAGACTTACATATTAGACCTAAAACCATAAAAATCCTAGAAGAAAACCTAGGCAATACCATTCAGGACATAGGCATAGGCAAGGACTTCGTGTCTAAAACACCAAAAGCAATGGCAACAAAAGCCAAAATTGACAAATGGGATCTAATTAAACTAAAGAGCTTCTGCACAGAAAAATAAACCACCATCAGAGTGAACAGGCAACCTACAGAATGGGAGAAAATTTTTGCAACCTACTCATCTGACAAAGGGCTAATATCCAGAATCTACAATGAACTCAAACAAATTTACAAGAAAAAAACAAACAACCCCATCCACAAGTGGGCAAAGGATATGAACAGTCACTTCTCAAAAGAAGACATTTATGCAGCCAAAAAACACATGAAAAAATGCTCATCATCACTGGCCATCAGAGAAATGCAAATCAAAACCACAATGAGATACCATCTCACACCAGTTAGTATGGCGATCATTAAAAAGTCAGGAAACAACAGGTGCTAGAGAGGATGTGGAGAAATGGGAACACTTTTACACTGTTGGTGGGACTGTAAACTAGTTCAACCATTGTGGAAGTCAGTGTGGCAATTCCTCAGGGATCTAGAACTAGAAATACCATTTGACCTAGCCATCCCATTACTGGGTATATACCCAAAGGATTATAAATCATGCTGCTATAAAGACATATGCACACGTATGTTTATTGCGGCACTATTCACAATAGCAAAGACTTGGAACCAACCCAAATGATAGACAATGATAGACTGGATTAAGAAAATGTGGCACATATACACCATGGAATACTATGCAGCCATAAAAAATGATGAGTTCATGTCCATTGTAGGGACATGGATGAAGCTGGAAACCATCATTCTCAGCAAACTATCGCAAGGACAGAAAATCAAACACCGCATGTTCTCACTCATAGGTGGGAATTGAACAATGAGAATACATGGACACAGGAAGGGGAACATCACACATCAGGGCCTGTTGTGTGGTGGGGGGATGGGGGAGGGATAGCATTAGGAGATATACCTAATGCTAAATGACGAGTTAATGGGTACAGCACACCAACATGGCACATGTATACATATGTAACAAACCTGCACGTTGTGCACATGTACGCTAAAACTTAAAGTATAATAATCATCATCATCATAATAAAATACACAGGACAGCATGTTAGAATGGTAACTTTAACATTTTTGCATTTTAAAGAGGTGCTAAATCAAGAGAGGGGGCTCGAAGGAGACCATTTGGGCAGTACGATGTGTGCCACCTGCAATGTGGAGAACACAATGAACTGGGATCTGGCTCTGCCTGGAAAATCTGAATGTGGGAGATAAACTGGTTGGCTGCTTTGGTGGATAAACAAAAGAGAGGGACTGCCTTGGGGTTAAGCAGTATTCCTAGAGTTTATCAAGGCAGAGGATGCAGGAAGGTTGCCATGGACCACATGTGAGCCATGC
This sequence comes from Pongo pygmaeus, assembly GCF_028885625.2. Taxonomy (NCBI): domain Eukaryota; kingdom Metazoa; phylum Chordata; class Mammalia; order Primates; family Hominidae; genus Pongo; species Pongo pygmaeus. The sequence continues at coordinate 156,639,486 of NC_072376.2, read as the reverse complement.
ATACAAGAGTGAGCCAGAATGATCTTGTCTTAGGTCTTGTCCAAAGGTGCCATCTAGAGGGCTGAATAGAGGTACTTCCAAATGCTAAATAGGTTGAGGAATGATTAAGTGATCAGCCAGAATATAGCTGTTTCATCCTCATCAAGAGAACTGCAGATAAGAGATACCCAACTCTGGGAGTGAGAGATCTCCAAAGAACCTGCAAAAGTTCCCATGATAAACAGAATCAGCTTTTCTTCCATCTTCCAAAACCAAAGAGTACTGACATCCATGAAAGTGTTCAAGAAAGAACTTTCCTGCTACTCCTGCCTATCCTCCTTCTTTCCTGTCCCAACCGTGGAGGCATCAGAAACACCCATTAACAATAATGAGGAGAAAGTTCTTGGTAAGAGAAGAAAGAATGGGATATGTGCATTACCCTGACCTGATCACTATGCCATAAATATATCAAAACACCACTATGTACCCCATAAATACGTAGAATTACTACATGTTTATTAAAAAGAAAAGAAAGAATGACCCCACCACCCTTTTCTGAGTGCAGGCCACCTGCCTGCTGTATGCCTGAGGTGAGCAAATTGCAAGTGTGTTCCATCACTACAGTTATAGAACTATTTGAAATGTTAGGGAAGCACAGAGTGAAGAATGATTATTTATTGAGGAAATAAATATGGCTTCCCAGAGAAGGCAACTCTTTATCAAAGTCTTAAAAAAATGAGTAGGCATTTGCCAAATTGGCACATTCCAACTCAGAGAACATCACCAACAAAGATGGAGGCTCACAAATGCATGCTGTGTTCAGTGTATTGGGAGCTGTTTGGCATAACCGGGACACAAGCCACAGAGTGGGGTATGGCACCAGATGATTCCAGAAAAAATCAACTCAGATCAGATTGGGAGAGGTCTTGCAGTTTTACTACTACTACTACTCCCTCAGCAGTTAAAAGATCAACTAAAATACATCTTGAAGCAAATAGTATTTACTAAATCTGATTCCTAGCCTCCAAAAATTTGAATTTAACTTCAGATATGCTCCTGGTGCATTGCAATATATTTGCAAAGGTGTCATCTCCATAACTAATTTTCCGTTAGACAACCTCAAGGGGTTGTTCCTCCATGGTGAATCTGCTTCCTAATATTTACGTTTTTTGCCTCCAGATGTCACAGCCAACAAAAGTATTCATCTCAAAACCTTTTTCATGACAGTACATATAGTAGGTATTGTTACAGCTAAGCCTTGTATATGCTTTAAATAATCACCTAAGTTCATAGCTACCTTTTAGAACAGAGCGAACAGGGTATGGATAGGTGTATTTGCTTGGCCAAAGTAACATTCGCATTGTCAACCTCTTCCTCCTTTTAGAAGATGTACAATTCCCTTCCACCCACCGCTGAAGCCTGGTGTCTGTGCTGGTTGTTCTCCTTCAAGCCTTCTTTTTCTATGGAGTCACTTCTTGGCCTCTTGCAGAAGTTCTTCTGGCATCTCAGCTAACAGGATCTCTCCTCCCCCTCATTCACTGCCCCAGGATTTCCATCTGTCCCTGTAATCAGCAAATGCCCTAAGAAAAGACACAGCCATAGTGATCAAACGCAGAATTCTGGCTCAACTGTCCCTCCACAGGAAGAGCAATTTTCTCCCTGCCAAAAAAAGCCTCTCTAACTTCTCCACCATCTTTTCCCAAACAATAGCGGACTTGCGTGAGTTACAGCTGATTGGCCAATTTTCCCTAGTAGGAAAATCTCTTCCATGTAATGGAAAGTTCTTAAAACAAAAAAATGAATAGCATCTCAACTGACTTCATCTCATGGCATTTCCTGGAGTCAAAGTCATGGTATGTGACTCTGATGTAGCTTTTTGTGTGTTTTTGTTTTTGTTCTCCCTGAGCTATATAAAAAAACAAGACCTATGGGATCTGTCATGTCTGACAATTATGACAAATGCCCAGGCTCACACAGGGCCAAAGGAGATAGTATACCAGGCAGGCTGAAGCATTCTTAGTTTATCTTTTTTTGCCTCTCTAGAACCTGTCCTGCACTTTGGGGATGCTGAATATCACGTCAGTGAAAGTGCTGGCTATGTGGAGGTTTGTGTTTGGAGAAGAGGCACTGATCTTTCCCAACCATCATCCATCGCTGTGCACTCCAGAAAGTCAGAGCAGGAGTCAGCAGAAGGTGAGAGAGCCACTTAAAGAATATATCGGAATAGGAACAGCTCCGGTCTACAGCTCCCAGCGCGAGCGACGCAGAAGATGGGTGATTTCTGCATTTCCATCTGAGGTACCGTGTTCACCTCACTAGGGAGTGCCAGACAGTGGGCGCAGGTCAGTGGGTGAGCGCACTGTGCGCCAGCCGAAGCAGGGGCGAGGCATTGCCTCACTCGGGAAGCGCAAGGGGTCAGGGAGTTCCCCTTCCAGGGGTGACAGACGGCACCTGGAAAATCGGGCCACTCCCACCCGAATACTGTGCTTTTCCGACGGGCTTAGGAAACGGTGCCCCAGGAGAGTATAGCCCGCACCTGGCTCAGAGGGTCCTACGCCCACGGAGTCTCGCTGATTGCTAGCACAGCAGTCTGAGATCAAACAGCAAGTCGGCAGCGAGGCTGGGGGAGGGGCGCCCGCCATTGCCCAGGCTCGCTTAGGTAAACAAAGCAGCCTGGAAGCTTGAACTGGGTGGAGCCCACCACAGCTCAAGGAGGCCTGCCTGCCTCTGTAGGCTCCACCTCTGAGGGCAGGGCACAGACAAACAAAAAGACAGCAGTAACCTCTGCAGACTTAAATGTCCCTGTCTGACAGCTGTGAGGAGAGCAGTGGTTCTCCCAGCACGCAGCTGGAGATCTGAGAACCTGCTGACTGCCTCCTCAAGTGGGTTCCTGACCCCTGACCCCCGAGCAGCCTAACTGGGAGGCATCCCCCAGCAGGGGCAGACTGACACCTCACACGGCCGGCCAGGTACTCCAACAGACCTGCAGCTGAGGGTTCTGTCTGTTAGAAGGAAAACTAACAGAAAGGACATCCACACCAAAAACCCATCGTACATCACCATCATCAAAGACCAAAAGTAGATAAAACCACAAAGATGGGGAAAAAACAGAGCAGAAAAACTGGAAACTCTAAAAACCAGAGTACCTCTCCTCCTCCAAAGGAACGCAGTTCCTCACCAGCAACGGAACAAAGCTGGACGGAGAATGACTTTGACGAGCTGAGAGAAGAAGGCTTCAGACGATCAAATTACTCCGAGCTACGGGAGGATATTCAAACCAAAGGCAAAGAAGTTGAAAACTTTGAAAAAAATTTAGAAGAATGTATAACTAGAATAACCAATACAGAGAAGTGCTTAAAGGAGCTGATGGAGCTGAAAACCAAGGCTCGAGAACTACGTGAAGAATGCAGAAGCCTCAGGAGCCGATGCGACCAAATGGAAGAAAGGGTATCAGCCCTGGAAGATGAAATGAATGAAATGAAGCGAGAAGAGAAGTTTAGAGAAAAAAGAATAAAAAGAAACGAGCAAAGCCTCCAAGAAATGTGGGACTATGTGAAAAGACCAAATCTACGTCTGATTGGTGTACCTGAAAGTGACGGGGAGAATGGAAACAAGTTGGAAAACACTCTGCAGGATATTATCCAGGAGAACTTCCCCAATCTAGCAAGGCAGGCCAACATTCAGATTCAGGAAATACAGAGAATGCCACAAAGATACTCCTCGAGAAGAGCAACTCCAAGACACATAATTGTCAGATTCACCAAAGTTGAAATGAAGGAAAAAATGTTAAGGGCAGCCAGAGAGAAAGGTCGGGTTACCATCAAAGGGAAGCCCATCAGACTAACAGCGGATCTCTCGGCAGAAACCCTACAAGCCAGAAGAGAGTGGGGGCCAATATTCAACATTCTTAAAGAAAAGAATTTTCAACCCAGAATTTCATATCCTGCCAAACTAAGCTTCATAAGTGAAGGAGAAATAAAATACTTTACAGAGAAGCAAATGCTGAGAGATTTTGTCACCACCAGGCCTGCCCTAAAAGAGCTCCTGAAGGAAGCGCTAAACATGGAAAGGCACAACCGGTACCAGCCACTGCAAAATCATACCGAAATGTAAAGACCATCGAGACTAGGAAGAGACTGCATCAACTAACGAGAAAAATATCCAGCTAACATCATAATGACAGGATCAGATTCACACATAACAATATTAACTTTAAATGTAAATGGACTAAATGCTCCAATTAAAAGACACAGACTGGCAAATTGGATAAAGACTCAAGATCCATCAGTGTGCTGTATTCAGGAAACCCATCTCACGTGCAGAGACACACATAGGCTCAAAATAAAAGGATGGAGGAAGATCTACCAAGCAAATGGAAAACAAAAAAAGGCAGGGGTTGCAATCCTAGTCTCTGATAAAACAGACTTTAAACTAACAAAGATCAAAAGAGACAAAGAAGGCCATTACATAATGGTAAAGGGATTAATTCAACAAGAAGAGCTAACTATCCTAAATATATATGCACCCAATACAGGAGCACCCAGATTCATAAAGCAAGTCCTGAGTGACCTACAAAGAGACTTAGACTCCCACACATTAATAATGGGAGACTTTAACACCCCACTGTCAACATTAGACAGATCAACGAGACAGAAAGTCAACAAGGATACCCAGGAATTGAACTCAGCTCTGCACCAAGCAGACCTAATAGACATCTACAGAACTCTCCACCCCAAATCAACAGAATATACATTTTTTTCAGCACCACACCACACCTATTCCAAAATTGACCATATACTTGGAAGTAAAGATCTCCTCAATAAATGTAAAAGAACAGAAATTGTAACAAACTGTCTCTCAGATCACAGTGCAATCAAGCTAGAACTCAGGATTAAGAATCTCACTCAAAACCGCTCAACTACGTGGAAACTGAACAACCTGCTCCTGAATGACTACTGGGTACATAACGAAATGAAGGCAGAAATAAAGATGTTCTTTGAAACCAACGAGAACAAAGACACAACATATCAGAATCTCTGGGATGCATTCAAAGCAGTGTGTAGAGGGAAATTTATAGCACTAAATGCCCACAAGAGAAAGCAGGAAAGATCCAAAATTGACACCCTAACATCACAATTAAAAGAACTAGAAAAGCAAGAGCAAACACATTCAAAAGCTAGCAGAAGGCAAGAAATAACTAAAATCAGAGCAGAACTGAAGGAAATAGAGACACAAAAAACCCTTCAAAAAATAAATGAATCCAGGAGCTGGTTTTTTGAAAGGATCAACAAAATTGATAGACCGCTAGCAAGATTAATAAAGAAAAAAAGAGAGAAGAATCAAATAGATGCAATAAAAAATGATAAAGGGGATATCACCACTGATCCCACAGAAATACAAACTACCATCAGAGAATATTACAAACACCTCTATGCAAATAAACTAGAAAATCTAGAAGAAATGGATAAATTCCTCAACACATACACCCTCCCAAGACTAAACCAGGAAGAAGTTGAATCTCTGAATAGACCAATAACAGGAGCTGAAATTGTGGCAATAATCAATAGCTTACCAACCAAAAAAAGTCCAGGACCAGATGGGTTCACAGCCGAATTCTACCAGAGGTACAAGGAGGAGCTGGTACCATTCCTTCTGAAACTATTCCAATCAATAGAAAAAGAGGGAATCCTCCCTAACTCATTTTATGAGGCCAGCATCATCCTGATACCAAAGCCTGGCAGAGACACAACAAAAAAAGAGAATTTTAGACCAATATCCTTGATGAACATTGATGCAAAAATCCTCAATAAGATACTGGCAAACAGAATCCAGCAGCACATCAAAAAGCTTATCCACCATGATCAAGCGGGCTTCATCCCTGGGATGCAAGGCTGGTTCAATATACGCAAATCAATAAATGTAATCCAGCATATAAACAGAACCAAAGACAAAAACCACATGATTATCTCAATAGATGCAGAAAAGGCCTTTGACAAAATTCAACAACCCTTCATGCTAAAAACTCTCAATAAATTAGGAATTGATGGGACGTATCTCAAAATAATAAGAGCTATTTATGACAAACCCACAGCCAATATCGTACTGAATGGGCAAAAACTGGAAGCATTCCCTTTGAAAACTGGCACAAGACAGGGATGCCCTCTCTCGCCACTTCTATTCAACATAGTGTTGGAAGTTCTGGCCAGGGCAATTAGGCAGGAGAAGGAAATCAAGGGTATTCAATTAGGAAAAGAGGAAGTCAAATTGTCCTTGTTTGCAGATGACATGATAGTATATCTAGAAAACCCCATTGTCTCAGCCCAAAATCTCCTTAAGCTGATAAGCAACTTCAGCAAAGTCTCAGGATACAAAATCAATGTGCAAAAATCACAAGCATTCTTATACATCAATAACAGACAAACAGAGAGCCAAATCATGAGTGAACTCCCATTCACAATTGCTTCAAAGAGAATAAAATACCTAGGAATCCAACTTACAAGGGATGTGAAAGACCTCTTCAAGGAGAACTACAAACCACTGCTCAAGGAAATAAAAGAGGATACAAACAAATGGAAGAACATTCCATGCTCATGGGTAGGAAGAATCAATATCATGAAAATGGCCATCCTTCCCAAGGTAATTTACAGATTCAATGCCATCCCCATCAAGCTACCAATGACTTTCTTCACAGAATTGGAAAAAACTACTTTAAAGTTCATATGGAACCAAAAAAGAGCCCGCATCGCCAAGTCAATCCTAAGCCAAAAGAACAAAGCTGGAGGCATCACACTACCTGACTTCAAACTATACTACAAGGCTACAGTAACCAAAACAGCATGGTACTGGTACCAAAACAGAGATATAGATCAATGGAACAGAACAGAGCCGTCAGAAATAACGCCACATATCTACAAGTATCTGATCTTTGACAAACCTGACAAAAACAAGAAATGGGGAAAGGATTCCCTATTTAATAAATGGTGCTGGGAAAACTGGCTAGCCATATGTAGAAAGCTGAAACTGGATCCCTTCCTTACACCTTATACAAAAATCAATTCAAGATGGATTAAAGACTTAAATGTTAGACCTAAAACCATAAAAACCCTAGAAGAAAACCTAGGCATTACCATTCAGGACATAGGCATGGGCAAGGACTTCATGTCTAAAACACCAAAAGCAATGGCAACAAAAGCCAAAATTGACAAATGGGATCTAATTAAACTAAAGAGCTTTTGCACAGCAAAGGAAACTACCATCAGAGTGAACAGGCAACCTACAAAATGGGAGAAAATTTTCACAACCTACTCATCTGACAAAGGGCTAATATCCAGAATCTACAATGAACTCCAACAAATTTACAAGAAAAAAACAAACAACCCCTTCAACAAGTGGGCGAAGGACATGAACAGACACTTCTCAAAAGAAGACATTTATGCAGCCAAAAAACACATGAAAAAATGCTCACCATCACTGGCCATCAGAGAAATGCAAATCAAAACCACAATGAGATACCATCTCACACCAGTTAGAATGGCAATCATTAAAAAGTCAGGAAACAACAGGTGCTGGAGAGGATGTGGAGAAATAGGAACACTTTTACACTGTTGGTGGGACTGTAAACTAGTTCAACCCTTGTGGAAGTCAGTGTGGCGATTCCTCAGGGATCTAGAACTAGAAATTCCATTCGACCCAGCCATCCCATTACTGGGTATATACCCAAAGGACTATAAATCATGCTGCTATAAAGACACATGCACACGTATGTTTATTGCCGCATTATTCACAATAGCAAAGACTTGGAACCAACCCAAATGTCCAACAATGATAGACTGGATTAAGAAAATGTGGCACATATACACCATGGAATACTATGCAGCCATAAAAAATGATGAGTTCACGTCCTTTGTAGGGACATGGATGAAACTGGAAATCATCATTCTCAGTAAACTATCGCAAGAACAAAAAACCAAACACCGCATATTCTCACTCATAGGTGGGAATTGAACAATGAGAACACATGGACACAGGAAGGGGAACATCACACTTTGGGGACTGTTGTGGGGTGGGGGGAGGGGGGAGGGATAGCATTGGGAGATATACCTAATGCTAGATGACGAGTTGGTGGGTGCAGCGCACCAGCATGGCACATGTATACATATGTAACTTACCTGCACATTGCGCACATGTACCATAAAACCTAAAGTATAATAATGATAATAATAATAATAATAATAAAAGAAAAAAAAAAAAAAAAGAATATATCATTATCATGATACATGTTTATGGTGGGGTCTAGTCTGTTAAGTGTAAGCGTGCTTAGTCTTTGTTGATGGACTCTGAATGAAAGTTTCTCTGGCTTCAGCATGTAGATGGTTTGTATACGTAATGACTTCTGCTGGTTACAAAATAAGTACATTATTCAAACAGCAGCCTTTATGATTCATTTATTACCCACTTGCTTGTCATGGGCTCAAATTAATTTTTCCAAAGTTCAGAATATTTATAGATACCTAAAGCTGCTCATAAACAATATTTCAGATGAAATTACCCCCATAATGGCCAAGCAAGTCCCAACTCGTGGAAGAATCTCATCACATATCAGACCTTTGAAGTGTAGGAGGTTTTCACTTCAGACTCAGACATTTGCCTTAGCTTCAAACAGCATGTCTTCATGTCCTGCTCTCACCTTTGCATTTCCTGACATGGATGACCAAGGCCTAGCTGACAGCATGGCACAATTCTAGATACCATCTCCTCTAGAGTACCTGTCAGGTGCTGTATCAGAAAAAGAACAGGACCCAATAGGAAAAGAAAAGGACATTTCCAAGTACATTGATGCCCACATTTTCTTATTTGCAGTTGTGACCTTTTGGTGTGGTGGTAGGTTGTTAATTTTATATCTTTCTAACTTTTCAATGTGAGCATTTAGCACTATAAACTTTCCTCTTAATACTGCTTTAGCTGTGTCCCAGAAGTTCTGGTATGTTGTATCTTTGTTCTCATTAGTTTCAAAAAATTTCTTGATTTCTGCCTTAATTACATTGTTTACCCAGAAGTCATTCAGGAGCAGGCTGTTTAATTTCCATGTAATTGTATGGTTTTGAGTGATCTTCATGGTATTGGTTTCTATTTTTATTGTTATATAATCTGAGAGTGTGGTTGGTATACTTCTGAATTTTTTGAATTTGCTAATAATTTTTATGGCCAATGGTGTAGTCAATTTTAGAGTATGTGTATGTGCAGAAGAGAAGAATGTATATTCTGTTGGTTTTGGGTGGAGAGTTCTATAAATGTCTATTAGGTCCCCATTTGGTTAAGTGTCAAATTTGGGTCCCAAATATCTTCATTACTTTTCTGCCTTGATGGTCTGTCTAATACTGTCAATAGGGTGTTGAAGTCTCCCATTATTATTGTATGGTTATCTAAGTCTCTTCATAGGTCTTTAAGGACTTGTTTTATGAATGAGGATACTCCTCTGTTGGGCACATAAATATTCAGGATAGTTAAGTCTTCTTGTTGAATTAAACCCTTTATGATTATATAATGCCTGTCTTTGTCTTTTTTATCATTGTTGGCTTAAAGTCTGTTTTGTCTGAAATTAGAATAGCAACCCCTGCTTTTTTTGTTTTCCATTTGTTTGGTAGATTTTTCTCCATCCCTTTACTTTGAACCTATGACTGTCATTGCATGTGAGATGGGTCTTTTGAAGACAGCATATGGTTGGATCTTTCTTCTTTATCTAACTTGCAACTCTGTGGCCTTTTAATTGGGTCATTTAGCCTGTTTTCATTAAAGGTTAATATTTGATATGTGAAGATTTAATGCTGTCATCTTGTCGTTAGCAGTTTATTATGCAGACTCAATTGTGTAGTTGCTTTATAGTGTCAATGGTCTACGTACTTAAGTGTGTTTTTGTGGTGGCCATAATGGTCTTTCATTTCCATATTTAGTGCTCCTTTAAAAACATCTTGTAAGGCAGATCTGGTGGTAATGCCCTTAACATTTGCTTGTCTGATAAAGATCTTATTTCTCCTTTTTTGATGAAGCTTAGTTTGGCTGGATATAAAATTCTTGGTTGAGATTTTTTTTTTTAATAATGCTTAATAAAGGCCCCTAATCTCTTCTGGCCTGTAGAGTTTCTGCTGAAAGATATGCTGTTAGCCTGATGAGGTTCTCTTTGCTGCCTTTCTCTTCTCTTTAGCTGCCTTTAATATTTTTTTCTTTCATGTCAACCTTGGAGAGTCTGATGACTATGTGTCTTAGGGATAGTTGTCTTATACAGTATCTTGAAGGGTTCCCTGCATTTCCTGAATTTGAATTTTGGCCTCTCTAGTGAAGTTGGGGAAATATGCACGGACAGTATCTTCAAATCTATTTTCCAAGTTGTTTGGTTTCTCTCCCTGTCTTTCAGGGATGCCAATGAGTCATAGATTTGGTCTCTTTACATAATCCCATATTTCTAAGAAGTTTTGCACATTCTTTTTTATTCTTTTCTCTTTATTTTTGATTGTGTTCGTTCAGAGAACCTTTTAGCTATGAGATTCTTTCCTCAGCTTGGTCAATTCTGTTGCTAATACTTGCAATTAGCCCGGCACAGTGGCTCTCATCTGTAATCCTAGCACTTTTGGAGGCCTAGGCAGGTGGATTGCTTGAGTCCAACGTGGGCAACATGGCAAAACCCCATCTCTTCAAAAAATACAAAAAAATTAGCCAGGCATGGTGGTGTGCACCTGTAGTCCAAGCTACCTGTAAGACTGAGGTGGGAAGAGCACCTGAGCCCAGGAGGTTGAGGCTGCAGTGAGCCATACATTCCAGCCTGGGTGACAGAGCTCAACACCATCTCAGAAAAAAAAAAAAAAAGTAAATTAATTAATTTAAAAATAATAAATATTTTCAATCATATTATGAAATTCTTGTAGTGTTTTCAGCTCTATCAGATCTGTTGGTTCTTTCTTCATTTCATCTTTCAGTTATTATATCATTTTATTGTTATCCCTAGATTCCTTGGATTGGTTTTGACTTTCACCTGAATCTCGATGATCTTTATTCCTATCCATATTTTGAATTCTATGTCTGTTATTTCAGTCATTTCAGCCTGGTTAAGAACCACTGCTGAGGAACTAGTGCAGTCATTTGGAGGAAGGAAGACACTATGGCTTTTTGAATTGCCAGAGTTCTTATGCTAGTTCTTTCTCATCTGTGTGGGCTGATATTCCTTTAACTGTGATGTAATTTTAATATAGTCAATTGACTTTGTTTCTGGACGTTTTCAGAGGGCCAAGCCTTTGTTCAGGGTCTTCACATGTAGCTGAATTCTTGTCCTTGATTTCACAGGGTGTTATATGCAAAGTATTTTTGGTTTTGAAGTTTGGGCTGTGATCTAGTAGATGGCGTGTAAGTGTAATGGCTGGTAGGCAGGCTCTTACTCAGCCACATGGCTCCTCTGTGCATTTGCAGCCATCTTCCCTCTCAGCACTCTAACAGTGTGGGCTCCTCTATTACCTGAGTGCTGGCTGCAGATCTTGGCTTTGCACTCCTAAGCTATACACCACAGCCCTGAGGCAAGCTCAGGCTTTACACTCCCTCTCCAGCTTGGGGGCAACGAGGACAGGGACCTTAGCAGTGTTAATGGCAAAGGGCTTTCGACTTGTCTCTTGGAGTTCCACCCCAGAGAAACACAGAGCCACTACCAATCAGAGTAGCTGCATTGTGAGCCCAAGCTTGGGGGACTGGGGAGGGCCTGCCTAGTGATAGGCAGTGGGGGCAGGATGCTCACAGGGAGGACAGACTGGCCTCTTCTCCTTAGGGCAGCTAAGAGCTGGAGGTGTGAGTAAAGCACTCAGAATCTTTGTTCCTTTTCTTCTCTGGAGGCAGCAAGGGCAGTACCACTACAGTGGCAGTAACAGAGGAACTCTGGGAGCTCCACCCCAGAGAAATGCAGAGCCACTGCCAATGGAAATGTTCAGCCAGGAGGTGGTGCAGCTGTGCTGTGGTCTTGAGCCAGGAGCCCTGTTTGGTGAAGAGCAGGGGGTTGGGGGCTCAGAGGGAAGAGAGACTTGGCTCTTCTCCATATGGCAACTGGCACAGTAGAGGTGAGAGTAAAGACCTCAGACTCTTTGTTCCTTTCCCAGTCTGAGGGCAGCACTGGCAGAACCACTGCAGTGGCAGTGGCAGAGAGGCTGTCAGTTGCCTCTGGGAGCTCCAGCCCAGGAAGACACAGAGCCACTACCAGTGGGAATACTCAGCCAGGGGCAGGGCAACTGCTCTGCAGTCCTGAGCTGGGGGCCCTGCCTGGTGAACAGTAGAGGCTCACAGGAAACAGAAACTGAGCTCCTCTTCGTATGGTGTTTGTGGCATGCTGGAGGTGTCAGTGACTTGACCAGCCCTTTGTTCCTTCCCCAGCCTGAGGGCAGTAAGGGCAGTACCACTGCAGCTGCAATGGCAGACAGGTTTTGCATTGTCTCTGGGATTTCCTCCCCAGAGAAATGCAGAGCCACCAATGACTAAAGGGTTCAGATGGGGACAAGATGGCTGTGCTGGGTTCCCAGATCAAGAGGCCATACCCAGTAAGGATAACAGCGGCAGGGACTCCGCATGGAGAACAGTCTTGGCAGTTTTCTACAAGGCTGCTGCACTGGGCTGGAGGCCTGAGTTAGTCCTGAATCTCTTTGCTCCCTCCCAAGCCTGAGCTCAGCAGGAGCAGGGGTTGTGGAGCCCAAAAATGGTGGCACTGCTACTTCTGGGAGCTCTATCCCAAGGAAGTGCAGAGCTGCTACCAGCCAAGAGCCTAGGTGGGGCTGGGGTGACTGGTGTCCCAGGTCGGGAGGCCCTGCCCAGTAAGAGGTAGCAGAGGCAGGACTCATGGGGAAAACAGTCTATTTCTCCATAAGGCAGCTGTGCTGTGCTGGGGGTTATATTAGTTCTCCATCTTTTTGCTCCCTCCAGAGCCTGAAGACTGCAGGGGCCAGAGCTGCAGACCAGCAAAACTGACAGGCCTGCCTGCTACCACTGGGATCTCCATCCCAGAGAAGTGCAGGGCTGCTACTAGCCTGCAAGCTCAGGTGGCCATGCTGGGGTCCCAGGCCAGTGGGCTTTGTTTACCAAGTTCAGTGGAGACAAGTTGTGCAGTCCATCTGCTCTTCAGCTCTGTGAATTCAGCCCCTATCCTGGGGGCATGTGAGGCAGCAGGAGCTCCAGATGCTGGTACCAGGGTTCCCAGTGGTCCAAAGCCTCTGGGACCCCATGCATGCCTAAGCCTTAGCTCTGCCCAGTCTCCACACAGTTCCCTGTGTCTGTCTGGAGGCGCCAGTGGTAGGGGTGGTCACGGGGGATTTCCAGAGCCCAGGGTTGCAAAGGTTCATGGAAGAACTGTGGGTCCCAGGAGGGTCGCACTCACCATTTGCCCATGGTGGGGATCCTCCCCTGGCTTTGCCCCAGTCCTAGGTGGGCAGCCGTCCTGTCTCACTCTTCTATGTTCTCTGTGGGTCATGTTGCTTCCTTGATGAATCTCAACCTGTCCACCTAGAAAATCCAGCTGAAGAGCTTGTGTGTTTATTCACCACTCTCTGTCCTCTCTGAGAGCAGCACATACTAGCTGCTTCTAGTTAGCCATCTTGGCACTCCCCTCCCCGTTTTTTCATTCTTTTTTAAGTTTTCAGACAGGGTCATTTCTCACTCTGTATGTATCCATGAAACCAAGAGTGAATAAATCCATTTGGTTAGGTGGACTTCTTTGCTTGAGGTTTGAAAGAGAAATTTAGATTCCTTTAGATAAACCTCTTTGCATAAAAGTAATGACGCCTCTGCTAGCTGTCTGGTAGGGATGAAATAATAAAAGTAATGTTCATGCTTGGGGTTGTGATTCATGGGTTTAACAAGTAGAGTTGTAGAAGTAAGGTTTATACTTGCTAATCTATTGAACCTAGTAAATATTTGACATCTGCTCAGGTTAGTTAACTATATTAATCTTATGTATATATGTATAAGGTATTACTTGTTACATTAATAATTATTATAACTTCTGTGTTCTTAATGCCTACTATTTGCCAGATACTGTGTTAGCATCCTTGCTCTACTATCTATAATCTTCACAATAAACCTTATAAGATAGCTATCATTATCCCCATTCTGCAGTTGAAGAAAAGAAACTGAGACTCAAAGAAGTTAAAGAATTAGTACAAGTAAGCAATAAACCAAGATTTGAGTCAAAGTCCATGAGATACAAAACCTTATCCATTACTCTCCTGCCTTAGTAATTTTCACTATAACCTTGTTTTTGTTTTTGGTTTTGAGACAGGCTCTCGCTCTGTCACCCAGGCTGGAGTACAGTGGCATGATCTCAGCTTACTGAAACCTCTGCTTCCCAGGTTCAATTGATTCTTGAGCCTCAGCCTCCCAAGTAGCTGTGACTACAGGCACTCACCACCATACCCTGCTAATTTTTGTACTTTCAGTAGAAATGGGTTTCACCATGTTGGCCAGGCTGGTCTCAAACTCCTGGCCTCAAGTGATCTGCTCGCGTCGGCCTCCCAAAGTGCTGGGATTACAGGCATGATCCACCGGGCCCGGCTTTGTTTTGTTTTCTTAATGTCACTATTTGGTGCCTTTTAGAAAATTTTTCGGAGTAATCTCAAAGTTACAGAAGAGTAACAAGTAGAGTGAGATGCTTTTTTTTTTTGTCAACTATTGAGAGTAAGTTTGGAACCATGTCTCCAAAAACTTACAATGTAATTCCTTCAAAGACATTCTCTTGTATAACCACAAAAGACGCATAAACTGAGAAATTAACTTGATACACTTCCATAATCTACTCAGACCTCATTCAAATTTCACCAGTTGCCTCAAATCATTCTTTACAGCAAAAGAATCCAGTTCTAAATCATGCATTATATTTAGCTGTCATGTCTGCTTTTGTTTTCTTCAATCTACAACAGTCCTCTCAACACCTTGATGCTTTTGAAGATTACAACCCAGTTATTATACTATATAGAATGTCTTCCAAATTTGGGTTTGTCTGATGGTTTTTCATAATTAGATTCAGGTAATACATCTTTAGCAGGACTATCACAAAGATGATACTATTCTCTCATTGTATTCTGTCAAATGGCACACAGTTTCCATTTATCCCATTACTGGTGGTGTTAACTTTGATCAGTTGGGTAAGGTAGTATCTGCCAGGGTTCCTCATTATATTCCCTTTTTCCTTTGCAATTAATATTTTATGGAGGAGTACCTTGAGACAATATAAATATTCTGTTCCTCGATTTATTTTTATATTTATATCACTCAGGGGTTTCTATTTAATTCCATTGATTATCATGTTATGATCATTACATTTGATGACTTTCCAAATAAGTCGCAAAGAAGCTGTATGGTGAGGTGGACCAGCTTGAAAAAATGATTAATAACAACCAAGAGAATGGCAGAACTTCATGGCTTCATAAAATTGAGCAGAATGTTGTGAGATTAAAACAGATGTCTGGCAAAAGTGAATGAGTGAAACCTAATCAAAATAAAATGTATTACATTTATCTTCAAGGTTAAAAAATTAAAAAGGCAAATCCTTTCATTTCAAATTGAAGCTACCTTCAGAGATACTTCAATAAATTGGCAGAATCTTGGTGGAAGTAGTTGGAAGGTGATGTGCCTGGTCTAGATGTGTAAAGCCCTGGTGAGGATGGCACGTGGGTATGGCACAAGGGACTACAAGGCATTTGGTAGAATATGGAAGTTCCCCCTTCTGGGGATCAAACCCAAAATATATGATCCTGAGAGTGTTGGGTACAAAGGAGAATGCCGCAGAGTTGGTGAGAGCTCTCATTTTTCTCTGAAGGAAAACTTATGACAAATCCTGCTGTCTCACTAGTGCCGTTTCCTTTTTCACTAGCTGGAACAGATTATGTTGGTATCAGCCGAAATCTGGACTTTGCTCCAGGCGTGTGCATGCAGACATTCAGAGTGACCATCCTTGATGACCTGGGACAGCCTACCTTGGAAGGCCCAGAAAAGTTTGAATTACTTCTTCAGATGCCTATGGGTGCAGTGCTCGGAGAACCAAATAAAACTACTGTTTTCATCGAGGACACCATCACTGACTGTAAGCAGAGTGCTTGTAGCTCCTTTGATTGAAAGACTTTAAGAGGGAAAAAAACAGCCAAGATATGTCTCCTAACAACAGAACGAAACTCTACTGTTTATAGATCTTAGCAATTCTGGGATATCAGTGATATTGTACTGTCACTGGTGTTATATTCTGGTGATATGTGGAAATGTAATTTATATGACTGCATGGAGATAGAAATATATATACCTAGAAAACACTGAGCCCACAAATAATTAGACTGTGTTCATGTTCTTTTTCTATTTTGTTTTACTTTGTTTCTGAAGCAAGTAAGAAATCCACTGTGATCAATTAAATCAAAAGTTAAGATCAAAGGATTAACCTCTCTTTACTGATTGATGCTGCATATGAAACACTTTTCAACTCTCTCTCTCCATATGTAAAGTTCCTTTAGCGAATTCTTCAATTTTTCTTCACAAGTCTTTATCAGAACTACTTGGTAGGGAAATTTTTCAACTCTTTATTCCTTTGCACTCTTTTGTTAAAAAAAAAAAAAAGGATAATAAACAGTAAAATGATGAACATGCAAGTAGTGGAAAGGAGAAGAAAGAAGAGTTGAAGATTTGCATAGTTCACAAGCTGCCCAGTTAGTTCTTAACTAATGTTAAATTGACAGTATATATAGCCGTGGCTAATACCACATAAATCAAAGTTTCCAAATTATTTTGAAACCACATGTTTGTGCCCCATCATTACTTTTTAGGTATTTCTTATGCAAATCTTTTTTTAAAATTTGTGTTTCAGACATTAACTTATTCTCAAGCCAACATAGTGTATAATAGAAACCATTCCCAGATGCATTTTTTCCAAATATTGAATAGGGATAAAAAGGCTCTTGACTGTGATATAGTCTGCATATATAGGCCAAGAAGCCCTTGTCTACTGTTAGCCCAGGTTTTGCTTCTTTGCTAGACTTTCATTTTCCCAACCAGAGGAAATATTTTTCTAAACTACCTAATAACTCTTGACCTCACTTCTCCCTCTGTAAAATGAGAAATTTGGACTCAATTTCTGTTAAGATCTCTTCCAGTTCTGTTTGATTCCTGTCTAAGTGCATATCTAGCAACAGAAAATCACCCTCCCTCACCTTGCAATTTGCCCAATCACCAGGGGCAAAATTCTTTTAAACTCAAATTCAACCAATAGTTATTGGGCTTCTTCTTCAAGTCAAAGAGATATGTCCCCTTCACACATGTTAGAAGAAAAGTAATAGAAAAACTATACATGGACCAAGATAACTCTCAGATATACCTAAGAGACCCCACAGATCCCCTGGTTTGGGCCCCAAATGAAGCAACAACTGAATTCCCTGCTGAGTACCTGTGTGCCCAGAGGAAATACACATTGTCAGCATTATGGAGGAATCTGTTTTGAACTCGAAATTAATTCCAGTCTTTCAGTGTTTTTCAGAAAATCACTCTTATTCTCTCTCATTGTATTTTTTTTGTTACTTAGGTACATTCAGATGAATGCAGTGTTTAGGCATTCATATTTTTGAGGGGAGGATCTCACAAACAGTGCTTTTTATAAAGTCTGTTTCATTCCCAGTTTCTACCCATTAAGATGTGCCAGAGAAGCAAAATTATATTTTTTAGGATAAAACCTGGTGTATTCTAGTTATGACTTATAGCATATTCTACAGTTCATTAATGAAAGTAATCTAGTGCCCTGAAAGAGTGAAAAAATGCCTGATTTCCTACCAGGAATAGAATTGCACACTATGGAAAATTGGGCTTATTTGTCATCCCTTATATACTCTTCCCTATGCTAACATTTTTATAGAAAAAAATATTAAGTATTTTTTTCTCACTTAATACTTTCGTTTTCTCAGAGCTGGAAAGTGTAATGGAGATACACTAGATGTTGCTGTTCTTGTGTAAACTTTAAATGGAAAGTTGTTGTATATTTTATTTCAGTACCCAGGGCCCAATTTAAGGGCTCCACTGACAGGGTGAATGAAAAAGGCAGCTAAGGGCCATCATTTACTGGAGCAGAGACACCAGCCATAGGTCCTTGGTGAACTGCCGTACCCACCAGGGCTCAGCCCAGGAGACAGTGAACTATGGGGAGCAACCCAACACTGATGATTCCACAGCTGGCTTTCTGCCAGCTAAGCATTCAAAAATTTGTTTGTCACTAAGGCAGCAGAATGTTGCTGCTCCTAACCTTATTTATAATAATAAATAATTATAAGCAGCCTAAATGCCCAATACTCAGGAAATGGTTAACTGAATTATAGGATATCTACTTGATAGAATAGTATGAATTCTAGAGTATCCATGACCATATGGCTATTCCAATCCTTAAACATATAGAAAAGACTAAAAAAAATGCCTGGAAATGGTAATAACTTTCTAGAGTATCCATGACCATATGGCTATTCCAATCCTTAAACATATAGAAAAGACTAAAAAAAATGCCTGGAAATGGTAATAACTTTCTATTAGGGTAATGAGATTATCAGTCATTTATTTTGTAAACGTACTCTAAAGTTATGTCGGTAAATATATGTGCTCATTAGCAAGTTGTTGCTATTTATGAAATTGAGGAAGTTAAACAGATTATAATGACCTCATTCTGTTATTGTTATCACAATTTGTGATGAAGTCTCATAGGGTCCCTGCAGGAATATTTAGCACTGACTTGTCCTAATCTCTGGAACCTATGGATTTTACCTTATATAGAAAAGGCATCTTTGCACATGTAATTAAGGATCTTAAGATAGGAAGATTATCCTGAATGGGCCCTAAATATAATCACAAGAGTCCTCATAAAAGGACGTGAGATAGAGGTTACATACAGAAGAGAAGGATGCAATGTGACTATGAAAGGCAGAGATTGGAGTAATGGGGCTACAAGCCACGGAAGGCCAGCAGCCATTGGAAGCTGGCAGGCAAGAAGTAGATTCTCCTGCTGGAGGCAGCACAGCCCTGCCAACAACTAGGCTTTGTCCCAGTAATACTGATTTTGGACTTCTAAACTCAAGAACTAGGAGAAAGTAAATTTCTGTTTTTTAAGCCATCAGGTTTATAGTAATTTGTCACAGCAGCCACAGGAAGCTAGTGCCACAGGCACGGAGAGATCGGGAGAGTTTGCTGGTATTGGCAACGAACTAAAATGAAGAACACTAGAAAGCACGCTCAGGGAATACAGACAGAGGCTGACACTCAGTGTCTGCTGTGAGGGGATCTTTCTGTAGAGATTCAAGGCCCTGTCCTGAAGACATAACGCAGTCCATCTGACAGAGGTAATACTTGGAAGCAGCATGAGCAGATACACAATGTCCTGAAAGCAGTGGGAATTCCAACCTGAGGCTTTAGTAGACTTATGTTTGGAAAGAAGCTGTAGGCAGTCCAGCATTAGCCTAATCTACCAATAATGTAAGTATTAAGAAATCTAATGAAATAAAAACTGTTCCTCGGCTGGGCATGGTGGCTCAACATCGCTGGTGTAATCTCGGCACATTGGGAGGCCAATGCGAGAAGACTGTGTGAGCCCAGGAGTTTGAGACAAGCCAGGGCAACATGGTGAGACCCTGTCCCTACAGAAAACAAAAAATTAGCCAGGTGTGATGGCCCAAGCCTGTAGTCCCAGCTACTTGGGAGGCTGAGGTGAGAGGATTACTTGAACCCAGAAGTTTGAGGCTGCAGTGAGCCACTGCACTCCAGCCTGGGCAGCAGAGCAAGACCCTGTCTCAAACAAAACAAAACAAAACAAACAAAGCAAAACAAAAACAACAACAAAACAAAGACAAAACTATGATTCTATTCCTCTACTCACAACATTTCTTACATGAAATGTGTGGGTTCTTCCCACACCAAGAACCAATTCTCCCACCCTTGGGATACCAACTGGGTACCCTACCATTCCTACCTGGAGTTAGCATCAGACCCCACAGGTGAAGGGCTCAGTCCCTTAAGACTGCTCCCACTTCAGACACCATACTTCTGAACAACTTGGCTACAAATTGGAAGTGCCCATAACCACCTCTCAGGTTTGATAATTTGCAATAACAGCACAGAACTCAGGGAAACACTTTTACTATTACTGGTTTATTATAAAGGATATTATAATAGATAGAAATGAACAGCCAGATGGGCCAGACTCAATGTCTTACACCTGTAATCCCAGAACTTTGGGAGGCAAAGGTGGGTAGACCACTTGAGGTCAGGAATTTGAGACCAGCCTGGCCAACACGGTGAAACTCCGTCTCTAGTAAAAATACAAAAATTAGCCGGGTGTGGTGGCACGTGCCTGTAATCCCAGCTCTGCGGGATGCTGAGGCAAGAGAATCATTTGAACCCAGGAGGCAGAGGTTGCAGTGAGCCAACATTGTGCCATTGCACTCCAGCCTGTGTGACAGAGCAAGAGTCCATCTCAAAAAAAGAAAAAAAGAAGAAAAGAAATGAACAGCCAGATGAAGAGAGACATAGGGCAAGGTCCCAAAGGGTCCTGAGCACAGGTGCTTCTGTCCCCTGGAGTTTGGGATGCACCACCCTCCTACCATGTGGATGCATTCACTGACTTGGAACCTCTCCAAACCCTGTCATTTAGGGTTTTTATGGCGACTCCATTTTATAGGCATGATTTATTAAATCATCGGTCATTAGTGATTGACTTAATCTCCAGCTCTTCTTGCCTCCCTCGAGGTTGGGAAGTGGGACTGAAATTTCCAACCCTGTAATCACATGGTTGGTTCCTCTGGCAAGCAGCCCATCCTTTAAGAGCCACCTCATTAGCATAAACTCATATATGGTTAACAGGGGCCTATTAGGAATAGCAAAAGACTCTCCGCTTTCTTCTATCACTCAGAATTCCAAAGGTTTTACTAGCTCTATGACAGGAATCAGGGACAAAGACCTTAAATGATATTTCTTATTATATCACAGTATCACACTAGTAATCTCAAGACTATAGAAAAAGACTCCAAATTTGGAGCATGACTAGAGAATACACACACACACACACACACACACACATATATATACACACACACATACACATACATATATATTTATATATACACACAAAAATGTGTGTGTCTCTATAGGTAGATATCCCCCTCTATATATTCCTCTATAAATCAAAATAAAATAATGATCAGATAAAGAACAAATAAAATTTGTTAATAAGAATCCTTATACCGTTAAAGAGTGTTTTCAGAGCAGGGTTCATACATCCAGCTGTATCTCCAATTTTCCTTTTGTCTTCACTTATTCACCAATCTCACTTCTTGACATGAAGTTCATACTGTCAGTTGATGGACCAGGGCCTCAGACTCCTCCATTCTCGGTATTATGGCATATCTTGATACTACAATAGATCAAATGAATTTTAATTCAGAGCAAGCACAAATATGTCGGACTTTTCACAAAGCCATGTTCTTTAATTCTACAATGGAGCATCACAAGAAAAAAATATGATAGGAGTTGTGAATCATCACAAGAGCTTACCTTCTCTACCACACCCCCATTAATTTCGTACATTTTAAATATTTTAAATGTAATAAAATATAATAAAAATCATATAGATATACTTCCCTGGATTAAGCATGACCATTTTATCACATTGGATTTGTCTCATTCTAAAGTTCCAGTTCTTTCCAGGTCACTCTGGTCCTCAATATTGTATTGTGCCTTATAAAAACCAAATATGATGTCCCCTAAGTACTGTAAGATCCATAAGTACCTTCTTATGGACAATAATTTTTATTGCTCTTACAATATCAGAATCAATATATATCTCATGTATATTTTAATATATTACATAATATATAATATGCATATTAAGAGGTATCTTGAATTGTAAATGTATCTGTTTTGAACAGAAGTGCTTAACTTAAATAGACATAATGCTACAAGAAATATATTAACTGAGGAAGAACTTTGAAATTAAGCAACTCTTACACTTATTCAAAGAATGTTAAAGCAAAGGTATAGGCACATCCCCCCACAGAATGCGCTCCTAGTGTCACTGAGTGAGGTCGACAGCAACCTTTTCTAAGATAGAACACCCCACTGGTGAGAGAGCATGCTTAAAGGGCCCAGTTCAGAGCTGAGTGAGGTGGGGCTCCCAGTGAGGAGGAAGCCTGTGCTAGGACCAGATCAGTGCAAACTCTGTGTAATGACTTTTAGCCCTAATGAATGTTTTTCACTGGGTCCAGACCCTGCCTCAGCTCTCCCCAGCTCTCTGGCCATGGTAGACACTAAGTATACTTGAGCTTCCACTTCTTTCTTTTCTTAGGCCATTCTGAATAATTAAAAATGTATTGTATTTTTTTAACGTAATAGTTAACAAGTATGAAATAATTTCACTAAATATGTGTTGTATGCATGTGTGCATGTGTGTGTGTTTATGATTTTTTTATGTCCACAATTACATCTTCCAAGGACTAAAAGAAATCTCATCAGAGTCTCCTAAGCACAACCATTGAAGGAACAGCTCCATATGTTTTCATCTTGTTGAAGCAAAAGAAATTAGGCCACATTTGAACAAGGAATTATTTGAGAGAAGTACATTGATATCTCAAAAATCAGTAATTGATTATCATTAATCAATTTATTCCAAGCCTTTTTCCCTTATAATATAGAAGTCAATAATTTACAGAGATAATTGTGTCAATGACTCAGTTTTTCACCTGCAAAGTGAGACTATCTCCTTCATAGGATTATTGAGAATCAATATGATGATATATATACACTAGCGTTCACTAGGCACTCAGCAAACTGTAATTACTATTCCTTGTTTTATTCTTATTTTCCTGGAATGGCCAGTCCCTGTTTTCATTAGCATCTGTTCTCCCAGGTTTCTGTCAGCCTCATCTGTCTGACACAGTGGGAGCTGAGCCTTTCTCAGCCAAGATTCAATATATGGGGCCTGATGACGCTGTTTACCTCAATTTAATCAAAATCATTGTGATAATACCGCACATGAATGATAGGTGTTACCACAAGACAAAAGGCACAAGCATGCATTCTCTGCAAGGAGAAGGGGAACCTCAGGGCCATGCCTCAGGCCACTGGAAGAACTGAAGATACAAGTAGGACCCAGTCACCCCATCCCCAAGCTCTGCCCTATGCACGCTGTCTCCCTGGGTTCCAGGAATGCTGCCTGTCATGTCCACATGGCCTCTTGCCAATTTTGAGCTCCCTCTCAGCCCTGATGGCAGGCCATGGTAGACACTAAGTATACCTGAACTTCCTTCTCTTGGGCAGACACTAAGTATATTTGAAATTCCTCCCATGTGGGCAAACGCAGTGCTCCAATCTTCTGGTGACAGCAAGCTCCACACCAAGGATGGCTTCACCACAAAGCACGCCGAGCACCTGGAAGTGCCCAGGCAGAGCCATCCCCCCGCCCCCCACAAACAGTGCAGTGCCTCCCTAAGACCTGCTGGCACCCTTTGCTTTCACTAGAACCTCACCTGGAGGCCTGCCCCTGTGAATTCAGCAGATATTATGACATGCCCAAACTGCTGACTGAGTGTGCTCCAGTGGCTTCTTTGGCACTGATGGCCAGGTATGCTTCTGACAGGAGTACTGATGGGGATGGATGATGGGGGACAGCTGGAGCAGAGCAGCAATCCATACTCATTAACTGGGGACAGAATAATCCATTAAAGGCTTAGAGCAATCCTAAATGTGAGTGTAAATGTGAATGAACTCCAGATAAATCAACTAATTGAAGAGGCAGCTCCACATCTGAAATTTCAATGGAGCTTTAGATACCATCATATTCACTTTCAACAGTTTCCTTACTTGGAATTTACAAGATGCTTTCATATCCTTTTCCCATTCAATCGTCGTTAGTCCAATGTGAGGTGCTTATTAATATCCCATAATAGAAACAAAAATACTCCTAAGTTGTTCAGGTATCAAGGGGTGGAGCTAAGATTTGAGCCCACATCACCTGACTCCTAATTTTACATTCTTCCACATCTTGCCATAAAAGCATGAATTGAAGTACGTGTGATTTGTTGATGTGCTTATACTCATAGCTGATAAGTATAGAGTTATACAAAGAATCATGGAACCTGAGGAAACTGAGGCTTGAGTTGATTCAACTGAAATGTACAAGCAAAAGTGCTTTAAAATGATGAGCTCCTAGCTGAGTGTTGTGAATCACACTTGTAATCCCAGCACCTTGGGAGGCCAAGGGAGAAGGATGGCTTGAAGCCAGGAGTTCAATAACAGCCAGGGCTACAAAGCAAGACCCTTTCTCTACAAAAAAACTTAAAAATTAGCTGAGTGTGATGGTGCACACCTGTAGTCCTGGCTACTTGGGAGGCTAAGGCAAGAGTATCTCTTGAGCCTGGGAGTTCAAGACTGCAGTGAGCTATGATTGTGCCATTGCACTCCAGCCAGCCTGGATGAGACCCTCTCTCAAAAAAAAATAAATAAATAAAAATAAAAAGATGAGCTCCTGTTCCATTTCAGCAAATTATTTTTCCCAGCATCACATTGGCTGTGATATGGCTGAGACTATGACTCTATTCTCCTGACTGCTAGCTAGCCCAGTGCTTACTCCACCTAATGGAGGGTGATTTGAAAGACTTTTCCTAAAGCCTTTTTAGACTTCTTATCCTCTTCTTTTAAATGTAAAGCAAAGTATCAGATTTCTTGGCACCTTTTTTAAAGTGATTTAATGTTGGTAGTTGATATGGATTGGCTGTGTTCCCACTCAAATCTCACCTTGGATTGTAGTAATCCCATGTGTCAAGGGTGATTACTTTGGACTGTGGACTTTTGAGTTAATGCTGAAGTGAGTTAAGACTTTGGGGGACTGTTGGTAAGGCATGATTGGTTTTGAAAGGTGAGGACATGAGATTTGGGAGGGGCCACGGGTGGAATGATACAGTTTGCCTGTGTCCCCACCCACATCTCACCATGAATTGTAATAATCCTCATGTGTCAAGGATGGGGCCAGGTGGAGATAATTAAATCATGGGGGCAGTTTCCCCCAACTATTCTCATGGCAGTGAATAAGTCTTACAAGATCTGGTGGTTTTATAAACGGGAGTTCCCTTGCACAATTTCTCTTGCCTGTTGCCATGTAAGACATGAATTTGCTCCTCATTCGCCTTCTGCCATGATTGCCAGGCCTTCCCAGACATATGGAATCGTGAGTCCATTAAACCCCTTCCTTCATAAATTACCCGGTCTCAGGTATGTCTTCATTAGTAGCATGAGAATGGACTAATATTGTAGTAAAGCTTTCTGATGGGCTCAAGTGTAAAAGTCAAATGGATAGCCTCACCTAATCCAGAAGTATCACTGCTGACATCTACCTATGAGCATTAACATGAACCCAAAGTTTCCCTATATCCTCCTTTGGGACAAATAAGAAGCAGGTTAGACAGCTGTAGAAGAGAAAAAAGACATATAGCCAAATGTATAAAGCTTTGAAAATTGCTGTCTTAGTCCATTTGTGTTGCTACAAAGGAACACCTGAAGCTGGGTAATTTATAAAGAAAAGTTTATTTGGCTCACAATTCTGCAGGCTGTACAGGAAGCATGGCACCAGCATCTGTTTCTGGTGAGGCCTCAGGAAGCTTTCAATCATGGCAGAAGGTGAAGGGGAGCTGGTGTGTCACATGGCAAGAAAGGAAAAAGGGGGATGGAGGTGCCACACTCTTTTAAACAACCAGCTCTCCTGTGAACAAACAGAACAAGAATTCATTCATTCTGTAAGAAATGCACCAAGCCATTCTTGAGGTATCCACCTCATAACCCAGACACCTCCAACCAAGCCCTGCCTTCAGCACTGGGGACCAAATTTAAACATGAGATTTGGAGGGAACAAATATCCAAACTACATCATTCTACCCCTTCCCTCCCAAATCTAATGATCTTCTCACACTGCAAAAAAGAATCATCCCTTCCCAATAGTCCCCCAAAATTTTAACTCATTCCAAGCATCAGCTCAAAAGTCCAATCTGAGACTGAGCATGGTGGCTCACACCTGTAATTCCAGCACTTTGAGAAGCCAAGATGGGCAGATCACTCGAGGTCAGGAGTTCGAGACCAGCCTGGGCAACATGGTGAAATCTGTCTCTACTAAAAATATAAAAATTAGTGAGGTGTGGTAGCACACACCTGTAATTCCGGCTACTTGAGAGGCTGAGGCAAGAGAATCACTTGAACTTGGGAGGCAGAGGCTTCAATGAGCTGAGATCATGCCACTGCACTCCAGCCTGGGTGACCAAGTGAGAACCTTAACTCAAAAAAAAAAAAAGGTCCAAAAGATCCAATCTGAGACTCAAGGAAAGTTCCTTCCATCTATAAGCCTATAAGATCAAAAACAAGTTATGAGAATTAAAAACAAAAATCATGTGATCATCTCAATAGATGCAGAAAAAGCATTTGACAAAACCCAGCATCCCTTTATGATCAAAACCCTCAGCAAAATCGGCATGAAAGGGACATACCTCAAGGTAATAAAAGCCATCTATTATAAACCCACAGCCAACATTACACTGAAAGAGGAAGAGTTGAAATCATTCCCCCTGAGAACTGGAACAAGACAAAAATGCCTACTTTCACCATTTCTATTCAACATAGTACTGTAAGTCTAGTCAGAGGAATCAGACAAGAGAAATAAATAAAGGGCATCCAAATCGGTAAAGAGGAAGTCAAGCTGTGACTGTTCACCAATGATATGATCATACACCTAAAAAACCCTAAAGACTCATGCAAAAACCTCCTAGATCTGATCAATGAATTCAGTAAAGTTTCAGGACAGAAAATCAATATACACAAATCAGTGCCACTGCTATACACCAACAATGACCAAGCTGAGAATCAAATCAAGAACTCAACCCCCTTTACAACAGCCACAAAAAAAATAAAATAAAATACTTAGGAATGTACCTACCAAGGAGATGAAAGATCTCTACAAGGCAAACTATAAAACACTGCTAAAAGAAATTGTAGATGATACAAACAAATGGAAACACATTCCATGCTCATGGATTTGAAGAATCAATATTGTGAAAATAACCATACTGCCAAAAGCAATTTACAAATTCAATACAATTCCCATAGAAATACCATCATCATTCTTCACAGAACTAGAAAAAACAATCCTAAAATTCATATGGAACCAAAAAAGAGCCCACACAGCCAAAGCAAGACTAAGCAAAAAGAACAGATCTGAAAGTATGACATTACCTGATTTCAAACTATAGTACAAGGCTATAGTTACCAAAACAGCATGGTAGTGGTATAAAAATAGGCTCGTAGACCAGTGGAACGGAATAGAGAACCCAGAAATAAAGCCAAATACTTACAGCCAACTGATCTTCGACAAAGCAAACAAAAACATAAAGTGGGGAAAGGACGCCCTATTCAACAAATGGTGCTAGGATAATTGGCAAGCCACAAGTAGGAGAATGAAACTGGATCCTTATCTCTCACCTTATGCAAAAATTAACTCAAGATTGATCAAGAACTTAAATCTGGCCAGGTGTGGTGTCTCACGCCTGTAATCCCAGCACTTTGGGAGGCCAAGGCGGGCAGATCACGAGGTCAGGAGATCGAGACCATCCTGGGTAACACAGTGAAACCCCGTCTCTACTAAAAAATCCAAAAAATTAGCTGGGCGTGGTGGCAGGTGCCTGTCGTCCCAGCTCCTAGGGAGGCTGAGGCAGGAGAATGGCATGAATCTGGGAGGTGGAGCTTGCAGCAAGCCGAGATCGCACCACTGCACTCCAGCCTGGGTAACAGAGTGAGACTCCATCTCAAGAAAAAAAAAAAAAAGAACTTAAATCTAAGACCTGAAATCATAAAAATTCTAGAAAATTACATCGAAAAACTCTTCTAGACATTGGCTTAAGCCAAGAACCCAAAAGCAAATGCAACAAATAGAAAGATAAATAGGCAGGACCTAATTAAACTAAAAAGCTTCTGCACAGCAAAAGAAATAGCAGAGTAAACAGACAGCCCCAAGGAAAGAAAAACAAATACTCCTATCAAATAGTGGACTAAGGATATGAATAGACAATTCTCAAAAGAAGATATGCAAATGGCCAACATGGGAAAAAATGTTCAACATCACTAATGATCAGGCAAATGCAAATCAAAACCACAATGCGATACCACCTTACTCCCACAAGAATGGCCATAATTAAAAAATCAGAAAATAACAGATGTTGGTGTGGATGTGGTGAAAAGTAGAACTACTGTTTGATCAGCAATCCCAGTATTGGGTATCTACTTAGAGGAAAAGAAATCATTATATGAAAAAGACACTTGCACATGCATGTTTATAGCAGCACAATTCACAATTGCAAAAATATGGAACTAGCCTAAATGCCCATCAGCCAACGAGTGGATAAAGAAAATGTGGTATATAGATACCATGGAATACTACTGAGCCATAAAAAGGAATGAAATAATGGCATTCACAGCAACCTGGATAGAGACCATAATTCTAAGTGAAGTGAAGTAACTCAGGAATGGAAAAACAAACATCATATGTTCGTATGTTATAAATGAGAGCTAAGCTATGAGGATGCAAAGGCATATATAAGAGTGACATAACGGACTCTGGGGACTTGGGGGAAGGGTTGGGGGGGTGGTGAGGGATAAAAGAGTACACATTGGGTACAGTGTACACTGCTTGGGTGACAGGTGCACAAAAATTTCAGAAATCATCACTAAAGAACTTTTTCATCCAACCAACCAGCACCTGTTCCTCCAAAACTGTTGAAATAAAAAAAACAAAAACAGGCTGAGCATGGTGGCTCACACCTGTAATCCCAGCACTGTGGGAAGCCAAGGTGGGTGGATCACGAGGTCAGGAGTTCGATACCAGCCTCATTATCATGATGAAACCCTGTCTCTACAAAAACAAAAAACAAACAAACAAAAACAAGTAGTATCTGTTGATATTGTAAAGAGCAAATCAAACTACTGTTATAGCACATCTGGTTTTCTAATGAGAAAATGCTTATAAAGTATGTCTAGAGGGGAAAATCCTGCTCACTTAAATAGGATAAAGTATATCTTCCAGAGGTCCTAGTAAGAGTGAGTGAAGAACAATGAGTCAGGGACCCCAAGAACATACTGAGTTATAATTACCATATCCATATTAACAACATACAAGAAAACTTATAATTTAGATGACTAATAAGGACTTTCATTCTCTCCTACCACTTTCAGGTTTCTCTTACTGTTTCTGGGGTGATAGTGTTGAAAATAATGATTCTTAGGCACTTTTACAGAATAGCAATATTTAGTAACCATGATTTGGTATAAAGGGATATCAGGTTAATTTATATACAATTTTGTAAGAAAAGTGTGGTAACTTACTGATCTTTTTCTGAAGCATACATCAGCCACAAGAAATGCTAACAATTCTGTATAGTATAGCAGTTCGCCTCTCAGTTGTGTCTTATGCACTGCCATGTTTATACATGGGATTCTAACCTTTTAGACTGAAATACATTTAGAAAGTTATAATCTTCAGGTCTCAGAAACAACATATTTAGTTTACATATTTTCTTTCCATTAAGAAAAGGCATAGCATTTGAGTAAGAACATGACACATTCTGCTTTCTTAATATCAAATTGTCTTTAGCATATAACCACCTTTAGATTAAAACCCTGGAGGAAAATGGTTATTTGCCAAAAAGTAATTTTCTCCCCTCAACATTTAGGTGAAAACACAAGGGACAAAGTGAAATACAGCCTGGAAGAATATTTATAGAAAGACAGAATTGTATAGAAAGGTATAGAAAGACAGAATTGCCTGACATAAAAATTATTTTAGAATATAAAACATAATTTTAGAAAATGATAAATATGATGGGGTATAATTATTTATTCATAATTCTGGAAAAGTAATAAAAATACATTCACTATATTTAACCAAAAGCATAAACATTCTTTTAAAAAGCAGTACTTGTTATTCATTATGTGCCTTTTTAAACTAATTCAATTATCTTTACATATGTGATTTTCTCTATATAGATTTCTATTCTGTATGTTACCTTCTATTTTTTACTTACGAGCAGATCAATTTTTAAACTTAAATGTGTTAACTCTCTTGAAGTCATGTGCTATCAATAAATAATAAATAGTATTGAGAATATTACCTTGAAAAATCAAAAAAAAAAAAAGAAAACAAGCTATGTTCTTCCAAGATACGATGATGAAATAAAGACTGATAAATATTTCCATTTCAAAATGGAGAAATAGGCCAAAAATAAGGGGCAACAGGCCCCACAGAAATCTGCAACCCAGTAGGGCAGACATTAAATCTTAAAGCTCCAAAATAATCTCCCTTGACTCCATGTCCCACATCCAGGCCACACTGGTGCGAGGGGTGTGCTCCCAAGGTCTTGGGCAGCCAGACCCCTATGACTCTGCTGGGTGCAGCTCACATGGCTGCCCTCATGGGTTGGAGTCGAATGCCTGCGGCTTTTCAAGGCTGAAGGTATAAGCTGGCTCTTCCATTCTGGGATCTGGAAGGCAGTGGCCTGTTCCTACAGCTCCACTAGGCAGTGCCTCCTCGGTGAGGACTCTCCGTGGGGGGCTTCAATCTCATATTTCACCTCTGCACTGCCCTATCGAGACTTTCTACAGGGCCTCCACTCCTGCAGCAGCCTTTTTCCTGGGCACCCAGTCTTTCCACTATATCCTCTGCAATCTAGAGGAAAGTTGCCAAGGCTCCACCACTCTTGCCTTCTGCCCGCCTGCAGAACTAACACCATGTGGAAGCCTACAAGGCTTATGGCTTGTGCCCTCCAGAGCAGTTGCCCAAGCAGTATCTGGGGCCCTCTGAGCTGAGGCTGGAGGCAAAGCAGCTAGTATTTGGGGAACAGTGTCCTGACTCTGTATAGGGTAATGGGGGGCCCCAGGCTTGGTTACCAAAATCATTCTTTCCTCCTAGACCTCTGGGCTTGTGAAGGGAGAGGCTGCCTTGAAGAATTACCTTCAATAATTTATAATATAACCAGGAATCAAATTTCTTATTACCTTTCTTCATGGGTTTTCTGGCCTCTAAAATGGAAAAAAGATTAATTCTGTTCCTAGAGATATGTATCCAGCAAGAAGATCTGTAACAAGTCAGATACCAAGCAGAGTTAACCACACAGTAGAAAAATGTGACCGTACATGCTGTCATTGGGTGCCAACATCAACCTCTAATGTGAAATTTAAGTAATAGAAAGAGGAAAAGTATTTTTTAAATGTACCAAAACATGAAAAAGTTTTATTGACTGGCAGAGGTAAAGTTAAAGTAATAGATTTACCAGAAGGTAGAAATACTAGTTGAGGGTGTTGTTTCCCCCACCCTCCTACAAAATGCTGCTTCCACAGTTTCTCCAGAATTTGCAGTTACTTTCTGACTCGACATATTCACTACTCCCTGATTTCAGAGGAGGGTCCAAATATCTTTATTTTCCAAATTGATCACTTTGAACCCTGATATTTTTAGGCCCCAGACCTTAACAATAAGCTTCAGTCCTCCTTACCAGCTCAATCATTTCTGCCTGCCATCTTTCCTTCTTCTCAGAAAAAGTTCACTTTATGGGCTGATACCTGGAACCCTAGTGGTCATCAGAAAATGAGATTTAATACTTGGCAGCCACATGCATGCTTGATATTTCCCAATCTCAATGCCTAGGATGGCATATCCCCTCTGTCTTGTAACCAGAAAAATGTCATTTGTCCTCAGACTAAAAAGATCATGGAGAACTGTTTCAGCAATAGATATGGAGCAAGGAAGCATTATTCTTTCCTATGCCTGCATGGAACAGCAACTGAGGTTACAAATAATACTCCCCTGTTTTCAATCTTTCGATGGCTTTCTATCACAAACTATTTTATGGACTTAGGGAAAAATCAAAACATATTTCTTGTCTACAGGACTGCAAAAGCTCTATTTACATGATGTGGCCCTAACTAAGTCTCCATTATTATTTCCCACCTCTCTCTCCCTCCCCCACTACACTCCAGCCATGGTGTCTTACTGCTGTTCTTCAAACATAACAAGCACTTTCCCATCACAGGGCTTTTGCACTTGCTGTTCCCCCACTCCTCCTAAAGACCTTCACACAGATGTTTGATGGTTAACTCTCTTACATTATTCAGTTTTTCATCCAAATGTCATTTCCCTGGAAACAACTTTGCTGACCACCCTAAGGCAACAACCCAACATCAGTATATGCTTACTCTGTGTGGTTTGTCTTCACAGCAGTAATGACTTTCTGGATTTTTATATGTGTTTGTTTATGCATATGTGTTAGCATATAAACTCCATGAAGGCTGAGGTTTTGTCAGTTCTCTTTCTTGTTGTATCTGTGCTACCTAGAATGGTGCCTGATACAGAAAGGTTCTATATAAATGTATGTTAAATGAAGGATTTGACCAAGGAGTATCATCAAATTTCCTGTTGCCTGAGGTCAGCCAGTAGCTGACTTCTCTGTTACCCCTTGCTTTCAAGCAGCTGGTTGAGTAATTGTATTATACACATTGGGTGGCCAACTGCTATTCTGAGAACTAATTTTCTAGTTCTAAAGAAACTATAAAATTGATCTGAAGAAACTACTAGAGCCAACAGTAATTCAGGAATTCATCCCACCATCTGAGCACTAATTTCTTGACTTTCCTCTGAAGATAGGTGCTAGAACTTTGGCAAACAATGGCAGCAAATGACAGGAAAAGTCAAGTTAAGACCTATCTTGCCTTAGCACTGCTATATTCCTATGGTCACAAGTGTTTCATAGTATAATCACATCTTCTTGTTTAAGTGGCATACGCTTAGGATTGTTATTTTTCTTTAGCATACACATAAATAGGGGCCAAAATTGAACTCAACTGCTGTATATTGGCTACATAAAATATTGCAGTAAGAATCTGGACTTTGGGGTTTGAATGGACAAATCTATATTACAATTTTCCTCTGATATTTTACAAATAAACTTTTCCATCAAGGAGTCTACACACACTGGTTCTACATTTTCTTTACCATCAGATCCTGTTTTGAACATTACCATGCCACTGAAGAAAACTGTTCTCTCCAAGGTCAATCTTCACTGACCTGTGGCAGTCATTAAATCCAATGCCTCCTTCCAAATTTTCCACAACAGCTTTCAAAACCTGTGACATTCTGGGTCTCCTCCCATAACTGACTCCCACTTTATAGGCAGTACAATGTAGAAGAAAATGCATGGACAACAAAGTCATACCATTCTGGATCAAGCAAATCTGTTCCAGTTTTGAATTCTCACTCAACCACCTATTGGCTACACAACTTTAAACTAGTGGGTTCACAAACCTCTAAGCTTTACTTTCCTAACCTATATAATGGAAGTAATCATATCCACCAAATGTCGTGGTTATGAAAACTAAATAATAATATTGTCTTTGGCACATGGTAGACATTAAATGAATGTAAGTTTTCATCTTTCTTTTGTATCCTCTATCACTTCCTTGACTATTTTGTCTTCTTTCAACAAAGTCTCTCCTGTTATTTTCATTTATTCCATTAACTATCAGTTTTTGAAGGGCTCACGTAACTATTCAGCTCCACACTTCTCATTGAAAATTTCTTAATTACTTACAAAATTTGTAAGTCACTGACATGTGACTTACCTAATGTAATTACCCTAATGTAATGCCCCACGAGGTGGCACAGGAAGGTGGGTGTATGCGGTGGAGGCAGGATGGTACCCACGTGGAGGTGTCGGCCATGTTGAGGATGGTGCCTGGTGGCAGGGTGGAGGGGATGAGCATGTTGTTGATGGTGATAGTGATGCGGAGGCGGGAGGGCAGGGGCCCCACCTGGAACAGGCTGCTGATGTCGGTGTCAAAGGGGAGGTAGACCCCTCATGCTCTAGTGCGTCGACCCCATTCACCCACACGATGGCACAGGAGTGGGCACTGCCAGTCCTCAGCACCACTCTTGTGTGCAGGTCCTGGGTCCATTGCTCTGGGAGGGTCACCTCTCGTTCGTACCACATCTGGCCTACAAAACGCCGCAGCCGCCAGTCCTGGCCAACGTCGTTGAAGCTGGAGGGAACCGGTATGTCCAGGGTGGGGCCCGACCCTCGCAGCAGACGCCGATACCACTGCTCCTAGAAGCCACGGCACCGTTTGTCGAAGAAGTTGGCGCGGAAGCTCTAGAGGCCGTCCAGCTTCTTCCGCTCCCGCGACGGCCTCTCTCTTGGGTACAGCATCCCGCCCTGCAGCGCCAGCGCGCAGCCCAACAGCGGCCCGAGCGCCTACCAGGCATCCGCCGCCCCCCGGACCACGCTTTCCGCTCCTCTGCTGGGCCGCCGTCTGCGGGGCTAAGAGCAGTGCGGGAGGAGCCCTGCGGACTGGTCGCGCGCGACGTGACGCGCCAGTCGCGCAGAGGGAAAGTATTTTTTTAAAACCAAGAGATTTGAACTGAGGAACAATTACAAATACCCAAAGGGATGATTTGTCCCCGTGTTTAAAAGTCTTGGTGCTAGACAATCAAGGATGTTTCCAACATGCACCTAGAAGACTCTGACCTTCTAGCACCACTGTTCGGGTGTTAAACCGGGCCCAGTCCTACGTGACTGCCTGCGCCTTTCTGTATTCTAGTCTTTCACTCCCAGCTGCAGCTGGTAGCTGGCAGCGTTTGACCTGCCGTGGGCAGTTCACCTTTGTTCCTAACACTGCCATCCTGCGGATGGAGTCTGCAGCCGCCAATCAGAGCGTCAAGGTGAGCCTGGGGAGACCTCTACAGGTGACTGTGGTTTCATTGTAACTACCTAAACTATTCATTCTCTTATCAAGCACCCAGTCCCAGTACTGTCCAGTTACAATAAGGAGCCCAATGATAATTTTTTTTAAAGATTACTTCCTGCTATGAAGAAACTAAATTCAGCGTACTCTTGAAGGAGCTCCCTCTAACTTATCTTATGACTATTAAGGGTGAGAAGAAAGCACTGTGGCATCTGCAGCATTTAGATTGGTAGGAGTATTCTGCAAGACCTGTGCCATTAATTTTATCAAGTTGGGTCCCAGGGAAAGAGGTGGCTGGGGAGGAGGGGGAGCGCAAAAAATAGGGGGCTGGGGGAAAGCCAGTACCCAGAGAAAAGACCTTTCTACAACTGGAAAGCATACTAAGAAAGCAAACCTATCCATCTACTGGGATTAAAGGGAATACAAAATGAAAAAAAAAAAAAAGTTACTCCTTGCAAAGCTAGGATGACCAGATGGCCCCTTGCCACCTCCTAAAAAGGAATCTGAAAGTCAGCTAATCACCAGCCTGTTTGTGAGGAAGAGCCAGTAAGAACGCCGCCTTTGCACAGCAAATCTGTATCATCTATATTCTTCTTTTTCCCTCCACTCAGGATCCCTACACCTAGCCAGCATGGGCATCAAGGAAAGCAGGCTGATGGTAAACTTCAGGGCAGAGATCCGCTTCTGAAGGCAGCTAGTAATGTCTCACCCAGCTAAGCCTTGCTACTAGGCAACAGCACTGCCTCACTCAAGAAATTATCAATCTGCATCAGGCCAGATGCAATGGCTCACACCTGTAATCTCAACATTTGGGAGGCGGAGGCAGGCAGATCATTTGAGGCCAGGAGTTCGAGACCAGCCTGGCCAACATGGTGAAACCCTGTCTCTACTAAAAATACAGTAATTAGCCAGGTGTGGTGCATGCCTGTAGTCCCAGCTATCCAGAAGGCTGAGCCAGGAGAATTGCTTGAACCTGGGTGGAGGAGGTTGCGGTGAGCCTAGATCGCACCACTGCACTCCAACCTGGGTGACAGAGCAAGACTCTGTCTCAAAAGTCACTAGTCTGCATGAGACGCAGGAGCTTTGACAAAAATTCAAACAGCCATGGAGAAATAACGATGGTCTACAGAAGCAGTGCTTAGTCCTTGCTAGAATTCTCTAGTTTTGAAACATGGGAATAAGTAGAACTGCCAGTGTGTCTGATGAGTAACTGTGATATTTATTGCAACTGAGCTCTAGAAAGAGGCTACTATTGTCTATGATCTATCCTTTCCCCAACCACCCAGGCATCTCTTTGTCCACTCCAGTGATGTCTGCAGATCACCCTAATGTCACCTCAAGAGGGGTGAACCAACCTTCCACTGGCCAGCATAATAGCCCTGGAGTTTCATCTCAGATTTCACAGTGAATTCGGCTTTCAGGGCAGGATTTAGTTTGGGATGAAAAAGTGTTTCCATTAAGTATTGTATTTGAATCCTGGGTTCTTCAATGATTGAAGAAGACTAATAAAGTTTACAAATAATCACATGAACTAAATTAGGACTTCAAAAGTTTAATGAAATGAAATAATCTCTACTTATCTCTATTTCTTTTCCCAATTTATTCACCATCTATATACATAAAAACTCCTTTGGGTTGTCTACATCAAAAACAAGAATTTCTGTAGTAAGCAAACTATATGCATATTCTTTGTATTAATAAAATATTTTTGTCAATGTAGTGTTTACATTGTTTATATTACAAAGTTTCCAACATTAAATTCTGATAAACTTTCTTCTTGTACTGGAGATACACGAATTGCAACATTAAATATTGGTGTCCTAGAGATAAGAGCCACACACCTTGTATGCTGTAGAATTAGAGGCAAGCACCTAGATCCTCAATCTTTTTTTTTCTTTTTTATTATTATTATTATTATACTTTAAGTTTTATGGTACATGTGCACAATGTGCAGGTAAGTTACATATGTATACATGTGCCATGCTGGTGCGCTACACTCACTAACTCGTCATCTAGCATTAGGTATATCTCCCAATGCTATCCCTCCCCCCTCCCCCCACCCCACAACAGTCCCCGAAGTGTGATGTTCCCCTTCCTGTGTCCATGTGTTCTCATTGTTCAATTCCCACCTATGAGTGAGAATATGCGGTGCTTGGTTTTTTGTTCTTGCGATAGTTTACTGAGAATGATGACTTCCAATTTCATCGATGTCCCTACAAAGGACATGAACTCATCATTTTTTATGGCTGCATAGTATTCCATGGTGTATAGATCCTCAATCTTCTCATAGCCTTATTACCCCCCAAAAAATCTGTCATTAGAGCTAGGGAATCTCTCAGAACACAAGGGAATCTCAGTGATAACAAAGAATGAAGACCCATGTTGCCAGTCTTGAGTATCTCAGGTGAGGTACCAGTCCACTTCTGAAACAATGCTTTGCCTCTTATGCCTATGGAGAAACTATTCCACTTCTTTATTTTTTTCATTTAGAATCATATCATTTCAGTCTTTTTCTTCTTACTTCAATTTTGGTTCTTGTAGCATAGTCTTTTCTGGTAACTACTGTAAAGTTAATGCTGCAAAAGCCTATTTAATCATTCTAATAAAAACCTTAACAGATCCAAAACGATTCTGGGATGTACACAGGGAAGTTAATTCTGCAGCACTGCTCCACACCAACAATATATTTTGCCCATTATCTGTCATCTGAGGGATGCCATCACCTTTG
Organism: Pongo pygmaeus; assembly: GCF_028885625.2. Classification (NCBI taxonomy): domain Eukaryota; kingdom Metazoa; phylum Chordata; class Mammalia; order Primates; family Hominidae; genus Pongo; species Pongo pygmaeus. Next base: position 156,601,943 of record NC_072376.2, on the reverse strand, counting down.
ATCTTGACATCAGATTCCAACAGGCAAAGATACATTTTGGTAACAGCTATGTACTTATACAAAATATGTATATATTTTGGTAACAGCTACTCTGTTAATACATGTCTTCTAGCATTCCATTCATTTGGATTTATGAGTTCATCAATCCACCTTGTGTCATTAATCTACTTTGTTTAAATTACCCTCCTTAGTATTTTTTTTTAGCAATGTTCTACTCCAAAACAACTGGTTTGAAATATAGTAGCACATCCTTTCAAAAAGATTTGTTTTTTAGATTCAAAGGGATAGAACAAGATGAAATTTCTTTACTCAGAATTTTTCTGAAAAACCACAGGGGTGTTTTATGCTTTTTAAAATCGAGATTAAGAAAGGTACTAAACCAAAGATCATTTATATAATCATTTATATAATCAAATCCAAATTAGTTCAAACAATCGACATATACTAAATACTCAAAGGGCATATGGAGCAATCCTTATCTGAAATGCTTGGAACCAGAAGTGTTTTTAGCATTTTCCAGACTTTAGAATACTTGCATTATACTTATCAGTTCAGCATCCCTAATCCAAATCAGAAATGCCCCAATGAGCATTCAAATTTTGGAGCATTTCTGACTTTAGATTTTTTGATTAGGGATGCTCAACCTGTACTCTATGCTTAGGATTTGCTTCTCTCAACTTTATGAAAAACTTAAAATGTAGGCCAGGTGTGGTGTAGGCTCACACTTATGATCCCAGCACTTTGGAATGCAGGCTTACACATGTAATCCCAGCACTTTGAGAGGCTGAAGCAAGAGGATCGCCTGAAGTTGGCGTTTGAGACCTGACTGGGCAACATAGCAAGGCCCTATCTCTACAAAAACTAAAAAAACTTAACCGGGCATAGTGGTGCACATCTGTAGTCCTAGCTACTTGGGAAGCTGAGGTGGGAGGATCACTTGAGCCCTGAAGTTTGAGGTTGCAGTGAGCTGTGATCACACCACTGCACTCCAGCCTGGGTGACAGAGCAAGACCCTGTCTCTTAAAAAGTAGTAATAATTACACTTTATAATAGCCTCCAGCACTTTGTCAGATGTACAATTAAGCAATCTTTCATGCTTTGTTAAAAAAAAAAAAAAAAAAAAAGACATTTATTCAGTATCATGACCAGACTATTAAAACATTTAGCAATCAACAGCATGGTCAAAACAAAACAAAAAAATCTACATCGAAACCCTGTGTTGGAATGCTTTACTTTCCACAGAACAGAAACTAAGCTATTATACAATTAGTCACAAATACAGTCATCAAGTTCTGTGATCGTGGTGCTTTGGTGGCAGCCATGGTGGTGGTGGTGGATATGGTCAGTGGGGATTGCTGCAATAGATTTGGTAATGATTGAAGCAATTTTGGAGGTGGTAGAAGCTACAATGATTTTGGCAATGACAACAATCAGTCTTCAAATTTTGGACTCACGAAGGGAGGAAACTTTGGAGGCAGAAGCTCTGGCCCCTATGGTGGTACAGGCCAATACTTTGCCAAACCACGATACCAAGGTGGCTATGGCAATTCCAGTAGCAGTAGTAGCTGTGGCACTGACAGAAGGTTTTAATTACTGCCAGGAAACAAAAACTTAGCAGGAGAGGAAAGCCAGAGAAGTGACAGGGAAGTGACAGGTTAAAACAGATTTGTGAACTCGGCCAAACACAGTGGTGGCAGGGCCTAGCTGGTTCATGCTTTTTTTCAAGTGAGTTTCCCTTCACACAGTTTCCATTTGAGTCCCTAAGCTCTCAGGGCTAGCACTATACTTGATTCATTTTGCATTTCCACTGTGTATCTCCCTCCCAGTTTCTCTCCCTCTTGAAAACATCACTTTTGTGACCTCCGTAAGTTTTCTTCAGCCTTACATTTTTTCAATTTCTTCCAAACTGAGGTCATAACTCTTACAAATTCTTCTTCCTTTCATGAGAAAAGTAACCATTCCTCATGCATGTATTAGACCTTTAACTGTTAAGGATCTAACATAGTATTTAAAAAGTTAATTTTGAGGGAGCACTAAATAAATTCAAATTACTTTACAATTTGCCATAAATACTGCGTTTTGCTTGACATTAACAGCAACAATTCCACATTTCAAGAAATTAAGCAGTATTAGTAATACTGCAGGTATCAGAATTTTTTTTTTAAATCTTCAATTACATGTGGGCAGATGAAAACAACTACTAATAGAAATTTAAGGGAAAGATATCCAATTAAGGGAAATGTGTCCTAAAGGAAAAAGTGAATAAAAATTGAGAAAAAAATTAAAGAAATGGAAAGAAAAGACCACTTTACGGATTATAAAAGTTATATTTATTCACGATGCTACATTTATTGCATTCCCTTAGAAAAATGGAGAACTGTTTATGTACCCAATCTGCACATATAAAATTTTATACAAATTATGTGTAGCACATAAAGGCCTCTGGTACAGCTAAAATCCTGACACTATAATTTGGGTATTCCCACTTTAGGGTCTCCAGTTTATCAAGTCTGTCCATAGAAAACAGAAACTGGAATTACAGTCAGTCTTGCTAACACTTAGAAATTACTTTAAAATACAATAAAATTTTCATTTACCCTAAAACTCAAAATGGGAGGGGATATATTTGTTACCAATTTCAATGTAACAGTATGACAAATTCGCACCTCATTCTGGCTGGACTTTCAAAATTAAAAAAATCACCTTAGTTCTGACATTATCTAAGTTGTGGCTGCTTCAGAAGGTCATATGACAAAATATTTACCAAATAATTAAAAATAATAATAATAATATTCCTTTTACAAAATGGTACAGTAATACCTTAAGGAACCGGAAAATACTAAATGTCTTTGGCTATACAACTAAAAGGCCATTCTTTCAAAAGAATAGGGCATATTCATTTCAGAATCAACTAAAAAAAAACAGAAAGCATAACAGAAATATGCATAGAATTTAAGTATACTTTGTCTTGCCTTCTTTTCCCATTCTACCCACATAAGCAAGGAGAATGCAATTTATATAATCTTTCCAGATGAGACTCAATAGCACTACAAAGAAAATACCCAAATTTCTGCAAAGGCAAAGTGAATTAAAATAATTACACAACTAGGTGAAGACTGAAAGGGACAAATGTTATTTGCAATTTTCTTTTTAACTTGTTTTTAAGCCTTACAAGTGTAGAAATTATAGCTAATAAACAAAAAGTCACAATCTTCACAAATCGAACTACAATAGAAAAATAAATCAAATGAAACACTTAGTAATAAATGAAGCCTATTTTATTACTTCAAGTGTTAATGATAAAAAAATTTCAGCACAGCTGTTGCATTTAAAAAAGTGAAACTACATACTATGTTTCTAGCTCAGTAAACAGATGAACCTGATGTCTTTAAATGACATAACAATTGAGCATTGTACAGTACATCTTATGAAGACCCGTAAATTAAAGAACTACTGGTTTAAAGTTAGTGATTATGAAACAAAAACATATTCATAGTTTCAGCTTCTTTTTTCTTCCTCGACCATCAGGTGCTCCATCCATTTTACGTTTCTGTGTCTACAAACAGACAGAAGGATTACTTTTCACAAGACTAATATAAACATGAAATATAGTTGCAGACACATTATAACACTTTAGTAATAACAACTACTACAAAGTAATAGGTATATGAGATTTTTCCCCCAGGCTATATAAATCTTTCAAAGCAAACTATAAAGCCTCCAAATAATCTTACCTACTTATTTCACTTACAGAATAAAAAATGTTAATGTTAATAATGACGTTATAAAACTAATGCACAATTAACAGTAGTAGATCAATATCAAATAAATGCAAGCTTCCCAAAATAGTAAGAAATACTTGAGTTTTTAAAAGGCAGTTACGTAAGTACCAAATATTATCCAGAGATACTCATTTATTCATGACTTTATAAATTAACCATTTTTTTAAATTAACTATTATTAAATAACATTTTTTCCCTTAAACTGTTTGCCTTCACGTTGCGAAAACATCACTGAAATAACCAATCAAAGCTTAGAGACTAACAGTAAAAGTCATGATACCACTGCTTTTCCAATGTTTCTTAAATTATTCTAAAATTATAACTTGTATTCTCAATGAGATGTGTACACACTTGGCATTTACGAGACATACTTTCCTGATTTTCACGAAGCCCCATATTAAGGACTACCACATCATCAAGACGTGATTTTTCCCACACAACCTAGTCAAGCTAAATTTGTACTTTTTAAGTATTTCAAGGAAGTCCTAGCTACAGCAATCAGACGAGAGAAAGAAAGAAAGGACATCTAAATTGGAAAGAAGTCAAATTGCCCTATTTGTAAATGATATAATCTTACATTTGGAAAAACCTAAAGACTCCATCAAAACACTATTAGAACTCATAAACAAATTCAGTGACACTGCAGGATACAAAATCAACATACAACAAACAGTAGCATTTCTATGCCAACAGTGAAGAATGTGAAAAATAAAAATCCAATTTACAGTAATTACACGTGAAATAAAATACCCAGGAATTAATCAAAGAAGGGAAAGATCTCTACGATAAACTATAAAACACTGATGTAAGAAACTGAAGACACAAAAAATAGATATTACATGTTCATGGATTAGAAAATTCAATATTGTTAAAATGTCCATACTACCCAAAGCAATCCAAAGATTCAATGCAATCTTTATCAAAATACCCATGCCATTCTTCACTGAAATAGAAAAAGAAATACTAAAATTTATATGGACCCACAGAACACCCAGAAATAGCCAAAGCCACCCTAAGCAAAAAGAATAAAACTGGAAGAATCACATTACCTGACTTAACTTATAGTACAGAGCTATAGTAACCAAAACAGCATGGTGCTGGTATAGAAACAGATACACAGATCAGTGCAACAGTGGAAAAGAACAGAGAACCCAGAGATAAGTCCATATATCTACAGGGAACTCATTTTTGACAAAGGTACCAAGAACATACACTGGAGAAAGGACAGTCTCTTCAATAAATGGTAATGGGAAAATTGGATATCCATACACAGAAGAATGAAACTTGACCCGTGCCCCTAACCATATAAAAAAAATCAAATCAAAATGTATTAAAGACTTAACTCTAAGTCCTCAAACTGTGAAACTACGGGAAAACTCTCCAGAACACTGGACTGGGCAAAGATTTCTTGAATAATACCCCACAGGCAACCAAAGCAAAAATGGACAAATGGGATCACATTAAGTTAAAAAACTTCTGCACAGCAGAGGAAACAACAAAGTGAAGAGACATCCCACAGAATGGGAGAAAATATCTGCAAACTACCCATTTGTCAAAGGATTAATAACCAGAATATGTAAGAGCTCAAACAACTCTACTGAAAAAAATCCTAACAGTCAGATTTAAAAATGGGCAAAAGATCTGAACAGATGTTTCTCAAAGGAAGACATACAAATGGCAAACAAGCATATTAAAAGCTGTTCAATATCACTGATCATCAGAGAAATGCAAATCAAAACTACAATGAGATAACATCTCATCCCAGCTAAAATGGCTTTTATCCAAAAGTCAGGCAATAACAAATGCTGACAAGAATGTGGAGAAAAGGAAACCCTCATACACTTTTGGTGGGAATGCAAATTAGTACAATCACTGTGGAAACAGTTTGAAGGTTCCTCAAAAAACTACAGATAAGAGTTACCCTACTCCTAGGTTTACACCCAAAAGAAAGTCAGTATATCAAAGAGATATGTGCACTCCCATGTTTACTGCAGCACTATTCACAGTAGCCATGATTTGGAAGCAACCTAAGTGTCCATCAACAGATAAATGGATAAAGAAAACATGGTATGTATACACAATAGAATACTATTCAACCATAAGCAATGAGACCCTGTAATTTGCAACAACATGGATGGAACTGGAGTTTATTAAGTGAAATAAGCCAGGCACAGAAAGACAAACTTGGCATGTTCTCACTTATTTGTGGGAGCTAAAAACTACAATTAAACTCATGGAGACAGAGAGAAGGATGGATACCAGAGACTGAGAAAGGTAGTGGGGGTGGGGGAAAGTGGGGCTGGCTAATGGATACAAATAAATACAAAGAGTGACTAAGACCTAGTATTTGATAAGCACAACACAGTGACTACCACAATAAGTAATTTAATTATACACTTTAAAATAACTAAGAGTTAAATTGTTTGTAACAGGGATAAATGCTGGAGGTGATAAATACCCCATTTACCCTGATGTCTTTATTACTTATTGCATGCCTGTATCAAAATATCTCACGTAACCTATAAATACATATACTTACTCATAACAACTAAAAATAAAAAATTTATACCACTACCTAAATATGAAAGTGAAGAATCTCAAATTATGAGCTTGGGTTCGCCCTTAAGGGAAAAAAAAAAAAAAAAAGTAAAGGCAATGGGGGGGTGCACAACAGGGACTAACACATCAATGACAGCCAAGCAGTGTTAAATACTTAGAAAGGGGAAATTTACATAATCCACATATTTACATATTCATGAATACTTACTGAAGGCTTTGGTCCTCGTTTCTTTTTCTCTGCCTTCTCCTTTTCTTCTAGTTCCATGTTTTCTCTTTCAATCAAAGTAATTAAGGTATTACATCTCCTCTGGAGCTCCTAAATTATAAACAAACACGGTACATGCACTTTCCATCTACAAGTTTAATGATTTCAATTTTAAAACAAGGTATGTTTTAATAGGATAATATATAAAACCACTAATACACCCCGATTTAAAAAAAAAAACTGATTTTCATATACAATTCATGCTATGAAGATTAAAAGCAAGATATTTGTAAATAATGTTTTTACTCCAATCTTTAAAGTCAAACTACTGTGTATTCTTCAAAACTTCTTCCTTCACTTAGGAATTAAAGCAATAAAAATGAACATATGCAATACTGCTACTTAGTGTGTATGTCTGAGAACTACTGTGCTACTTATATCCAAAACTTAAAAAGATTAATAATGCACATATGTGAGGGTCAAAAACAACAAGAACTTCAACAGGTGTGTATAATCTTTCCCTTCAAAGTATCACTAGAATTATGGTAGTCAATCAATCACATGGCACCTTTCCCAATTTTGGAAAACCAGCCATGGAAGTCTACGATGAGTTCTACCTCATCTCTCTCTCTGGCAAACTGGACATACAGCCTCCAGAAAAGATTTAAAGTATAACGTAGAAGTGGCAGATAACCCTGAAAGAAAGAGAAGTCCATTTGCATGGCTGCTGGTTAGCAGCTCCCTTTATTATAGAGCAAAATTTTTTTTTCTTACAGTAAGTGATACTACTACACACACAACTACAGTAAAATAATTTTAAAATACTACTCTATAGAATACACCACACAAGGCTTAGAAATAGTATATAGAGATAGAAGAATACATTATCATTTTTTGTGCATCTTAACATGGAACATGTTAAGAAGTAACACAGTTTTAAATTATGATACTGTACTAGTTAAATTAACATGGCACTGTCTTGCTACAATCACTATAAAATTATTCTTTACTAACTCTATAAATTGTTTCCACTTAAGAAATAAGCTTCCAGCAACTGGATCTTTTCTCTAATTATATATTTATACAGTGTTTTATCTTCAAAGTAGCTTCATGTATTTAAGTTTAGTACATTTCCCAAACTTAGGTATCACAAAACAGTGATGTCTAGTGAAAAGAAATTTTCAGTGGTCAAACATGAAAATACTGCTTACTATCCACTGTCTTACAAAGTGACATTTTACTTTAAATATACAGAGAAATCTTACTATAAACAAACACAAAGATGTTTAAACTTTGCTTATCCCAGAATATCCCAAACTTAAGACTACAGAACTTATTAGCATTATCCTCATCTGGCAGAAAACAAGTTGAAACTCAAAGTTCAATGGTGGTGAAATAAGGAAGAAAAGGAGCAATCCATCAAAGTTAAACTTTTCTGAATTCAAATTTTAGGTTATTAGAAATGGGGCTATTTGGTCAGAAACGGTTAGTCAGATATTGGGAATAAAAACAAAACCTAGCACTAAATCAGTACAAAAATAGTGTTTCACTACAATAAGCCATCTTAAAATAATCCAGATTCTGGATGATTTATATTAAATAAATCAGAATGCTGATTCTGATGTGCAGATACCCGAATGCAAGGACCATTTTTCTTTATAGAAATATGTTCATTTGAAAAACCAAAAAGTCGTAACACTCAGAAGTTGAAACTGATACTTCCTCCCACTTAGAACTTGAAAAGCTAGTCTTATCATATAGTGATATTTAAAGACGTAAGATACTAAAGGATAGGACCAATAAACTTGTAAGTTATCCCTGGTATTAGGTTTTAGGATACCAACAATATTGTAACAAAAGTCTACTTCATAGATTTTTTTAAGGTCACCTTAAAGAATACCAAAGATGACACTTACTCTGAACTCTGCTACATTACACAAAAAAGCCCTGAGCACTCACCATTGCAGTTCTGGACTTAAGAAACCAGTCAAATCTGAACTGAGGAGAGTTGCGAATACACTGTCGCAATTCATCATAAACATTTTCTTTGTCAAATCCAAGTTTGTGAAGCATACAAATCAGAAAACGATCTTCTTCTTCAGTATAGTTTTTTCCTTTGTTAGTACCATATGATATTCTCAGCTGATGAAAAGGTGCTTTGTACCGTCCAATCTATGAAAGTCAGATTTTATATTATATAAAATACATATCCTATATAATCTGTATTTCAAACTCAGCTTTAGAATAATTAGCTAAAATGTTGCATTTCAAATCAGAATTTTCTATCTAGAGCACTTCAGTTGCTTTATATAATCTTTGTCCTGAAAGACCTTTATAGTCTTTATTATTATAAAGAGAAATACAGACTAAGACTTTCTGATTTTACTTAGAAAAAGCTAATCTTAGTGTCTTTGACTCAGATCTATCAGTCTAGTGTATAGGTAAATTCTGCTGACAATACCAGGTTTGAATGCTACTCTGAAGAAATTTTAAATTGTAAACCCTTACTTCTTTTCCTTTATAAAAAGTCACTCCCTCATACTCACAGCTAGGAGTTAGTTTATTAACTACCTAACTTGTTAACAAGCAAATTACCTTCGTGTCAAGTGCTTTCTTAATGCTTATTCTTCTTTGAATTCTCGCCTCTCCCCTTTCAATCTGAGCCATAATCTTCTCTATGTCCTGGAGCTCGTTGCACCTTTCCCAGAACACAGCTGTAAAAGTTGGACAAAGTAAACAAATCATTTATATTTTTATTTGTTTAATGTAAAAAAATGGGATCAACTGGATTATTTATCTTCTAATTCTTAAATTTCTGCTATTCTAAGCAGACTCACCACAGCATACCCTCACATATTAACCTAATAATACAACTGACTTCAGGAAACACAACACATAATACTTGAAGTTACGGAGAGAAATTAAGATAAAAATGCAAGGGCAATTATCCAGTGACTTATTCTGATTTTCTTTGCTGTAGCTAGAGTTAGCTAGGGTTAAAAAATTTTTAAAAAGGAAACCATTATGCCATTTCTGGAAACGGGACATTTTCTAATTTGTAAAAAATAGTGAAGAAGGTACTAAGTACACTGTGACGAAATTAGCTAATCACAACATAATTCAGAATAAGAAAACAAGAACCTTCCAACAGCTCTTACTAAACTCCAACAGCCTGGTTAAAAGAATTACCTGAATATTCAATGACTTCTTCTGGAGTTTTGCCTTCTACTTCTCTTGCTATATTTTCAATATCATCACGACCCCACTTCTCATTAGCTTTGATAAACTGGTTAAAATCTCTCTTATTCCAATTGGTAAATCCCTTCACAGGAACAGAAACAAAATATTTAATCACAGCACATTAAACTTGGAAAACATGCTATTAGCAAACCTTCTAAATATTACAAAAACAAATTTTCAGTTGCTGCTGGTTTATTAAGTTCTTTTAGATGGTAACTTTTCGTGTATGTAAATGTACACTTTTGACAACACATTATATATTGCTCAAATACCCAAGCAATTAAATATGAGTGAGTGAGAGTAAGGAACACTGTATGAAAAGGTGACAGTTTCACTGAGCCTTGAAGGATTACTAGCAGTTGGCCAGAAAGAGTGAATAACATAAAGGGCAAAAATATGAGCAAGCAGAAAAATGGAAGGAAAATAAAGCTTTAAAGGTAAGTCAAAGGCCAAATTCTGAAAGACCCTGATGAACACCAAAGGATGTTTAAAAAATACCAAGCCAAGATTTATAGTTGAAAATGGTGACTGGGTAGCAATGTGGAAAATTCATAGGAAAGACAGGAACATTCAAAGTAAGGTGATAAAAAGGATACCCACTCTACCGAGCCAGAGTAATAAAATCTGTATTCTTCTCAACTACCTCAACTAGTGACAATCAGATGGAGCATTTATCCACATGCCCATGCTTTATTGTCTCCAATTATTCCATCTTTAAAAGCAGAAACTTGTATTTATTTTTATGCCCCAACATAACCTAACACAGTCCTTTACAACAAACTGTTACTAAAGTTTGTACTGATTAAAGGCTATACCTGTGTTAGAAGCTTCTCTTTTTCCTCTAACTCTTCATCATTAAGGGATTCAGCTTCATCAATTTTAAGCTGTTCTTCTTTTTGTGCCTGTGCTGCATTAGGCAGCTCAGGATTTCGAGGTACCTAGAAGATATTTTTCTGTGCCATCAAATCAGTAAATTTTAAAGAGCATGTAATGAACCAACTGACATTTCACAAGTTTCAATTCAACCAGGAAAGAAAATATACTGATATATTGCATGTATTACGTTAAAAACAAACCAGATTGGTCATGAAGTCTTATTTTTTCTTGTTAAAGAAAAACAGACCCAAGTTTATGTATTTCATACATACAACAGTCTAGACTAGGCTAAAGCAGTATTCTTTCACACTAGGTCCAAATTAGATAAATATTTATAACTAATGTTTATACCTTCCATAACTTCTGGATAGGAATGAACAGAAAGGCGGATAATTTCAATTACCTTGTACCCAATAGTTTTTCTGTAAAACAGAATTTCTTTTTCCAGTAATTCAAATAAACGTGGAGGAAAGAACTGGAAATCCTGAACATTGGGTTGTTTTGGAGGTCGAGGAGCCTAAAGAAAAACAAAAATAAGTGTTATCCATAAAAAAGGAATTTCATTTTAAATGTATCCTTAGTCCTCACTTCATAAACCACAACAGCCAATTCTGCAAGCAACTGAATGCATCTTTCAATAAAACTGAATTTATATCTTAATTTTAAATGCACAGATTCAAAATTAATTTTTAAAAAATGTTAACTAAAAACAGAAGGGAGTACACTCTAAAGAAATGCAAAATGTAGGCCAGAGGCAGTGGCTCACGCCTGTAATCCCAACACTTTGGGAGGCCAAGGCGGGCGGATCATGAGGTCGAGAGATCAAGATCATCCTGGCCAACATGGTGAAACTCCATCATTACTAAAATTACAAAAATTAGCCAGGGGTGGTGGTGGGTGCCTGTAGTCCCAGCTACTCGGGAGGCTGAGGCAGGAGAATTGCTTGAACCCGGGAGGCGGAGGTTGCAGTGAGCTGAGATCGCACCACTGAACTCCTGGTAACAGAGCGAGACTCTGTCTCCAAAAAAAAAAAGAAGAAACACAAAATGTAATTATCAATCTTTTTGCAAGAATATAAGAAAAAAATTACATTTTCAAAATTTTTAGATATTTTTATGCTGTGTCAGTCAACTCACCTTGGGTGCTTTGGGTTCACTAACACGAAGGGCTTCCCTGAAATATGCATCAACGGCATAGTTGGCTTTTCTTTCTCGTTTAGGTGGTTCAATCCACTCTGTGAATGCAATCTAGCACATGGGAAACAACTCAAATCACCGACTTTTATTACACACAGTAACAAATCATCATCAAGAAGGATGTTTGTAAATGTAAATATATTCACAAAATCCTGGGCTATAAGCTCTATGAGGGTGGAGACTATGATACTTTGCTCAATATTATGTATATAATTAACACGAGACAGTGTCTCGTCAACAGAGTAAGCATTCAGTATTTCTTGCTTAAAGGAACAACTATTAAATGAGGGAGAAACGCTACAGAATGTTTGGTATAAATCTAAACTAGGAGAAACGTGTAGACACATAATTAGCCTACAAAAAATTCCGAAGATACAGACCTAAATATTAACAGAAAAACACTGAGTAGAATTATTTTTTTCTTCTCATCTATGAGTATTTTTCAATTTATCTCTATATTACCAAGTATTACTTATGAAGTTAAGAAATTTTTCCCTTTATTACCAGCCAATTCTGCTGTTTAAAATAAGATGAATCAGGTTACCAACCCAAATTACTATTCATCCCATACAAGAATATATTTCACTGTAAACATATACCACAAACTTCATAACAAAAACTTTAAAAATATTTCAGAGCTTACCAACTGAAAAACTGGCATTAAATTTTACATAATGATGAAAATATTCAGATGTGAATAAGCAAAAATGACTAGTTTTAAGCAAAATTATAAGACATTACAGTAACACTTAAAATTCCAAGTTTCCAGTAAAACAAAGCTTTCATGTAACCCAAACCTATTTCTAAATTACCTTTTGTTTTTCTCTATAGTCTTCTCCTTCGAAGTTATAAACACTTGACTCTGTATCCATTGTAAAGTTTCTAAGTGAGCTTTCGCCCATCTTGGAGAGCTTTTCATTCATCTCTGCAGTCTAGAGAACAAAACAATCAACTTCTCAGATTCACAACAAAGAAAGCATGAAAACTGCAGTCAAAATAAATTAACTTCACGTACACAAAAGCTTCTTTTTAAGGAAATAAAATTATTTATCATCAATGTAACAAATATTTCCTGTTTCTGGTCTAAAACATTCTATATTAAAAACATTATTTAATCTACATCTCACCTTCTTTGCACCTCTTTCCAAAATACCATCGATATCTTCATCAGTGATCTCACTTTCCTTTGAAGCAAACACATGTGTTGCTCCATGTCTAATCATTTGAAGCATTTCATCTTTCCCAATTTTGTTCAGATTCTGATCCACAAGCCTCCCTGAAAAAAGATTGTGATGTATAATGTTAACTGAACAGACTTTATTTTACTGGAAACTTGAAACTTTAAATGTAAGGTTTAATGCTTTATAATTTTATCTCAAATGTCATCATTTCTGTTTACTGTTTATTCACATCTGATAATTTTGATTTTTGCACTAAATTTAATGCCAAATTTTCAGTTGGTAAGCTACAAAATATTTCTAAAGCTTAGGTATTATATAATGAACCCTGCTGTATACTGTGTCAATGAAATATAATCTTTTGTGAAAGCTGCATATGAAAAGTTTTCAAAAACCTACAAGTTTCAACAGATGGAAGCATTATATACACAAGTTTCTGATGAGCAGAAAGGTGTTATTACTAATACTCCCCAAATCAGCTTTTCTCCTTAGAAAAGTAAAAAATCCTTCACCTAGGCCAAACTTTACACAGAACTGAAATATGTAACATCAGTTTCTTTTTAAAGAAAACTTCCAGAAGAACTGAAACTCCTAAAAACTTATTTTATTCGTTTATTTTTTTGAGACGGAGTGTTGCTCTGTTGCTTAGGCTGGAGTGCAATGACAGGACCAGTCACTGCAGCCTTCAACTCCCTGCTCAGGCCATTCTCCTGTCTCAGCTTCCCAAAGTAGCTAGGACTAAAGGCATGCACTACCACACCTGGTGAGAAAATGTATCTGGATCATCGAAGAAACTCACTATTAATAAATTAATAAAGATTTTCAGTTGGCAGGAACTTGGACAACCTTGTAATATGTGTTTTCAAAAATACAGGTATAAAAAAACAAACAAAAACCCAGAAAGACTTGTTTTCACCCTCCTCAAGGGTCACTCACATACACCTAAACAAAGCTTTGATTTTTATATGCCAACCAACTTGTAAGTAAGTGGAAAAAGATGTAAGTTTTCAACAACTTCTTTAAATACTTGTATCATGGTTTGGGACCCATAATAGAATATACAACCAAACATCCATGACTTTGTAAGCGAGGAGATATCCACAAAGTATGTTTCTTTGGATTGGATGCTACCATTGCTACCAAAATGTTCTTTATGCTTATACAAACTACTTCCAAGTTGGGCAGGAAGGGAACCTTCAGATGTAAAGTGCTTGTGTACTCTCGTTTTTAATTATGTCCCTCAAATAAAAAACAGTAACACAAAAGTATGCACTTAAGGCTCGCTGTTTGACTAACATGTCTACAAATGGCACAAGAAAGCTATTGGCCTGAAGGTTTGCTCCAAAAATTGCCACAGTAAATATGAAGTAAAAAAACCTCAACATTTCTAAATTAATTATGAATCAATTAAGGTTTTTTTAATCTTTAAAAAAAGTGTTTCGGACAGGCGCAGTGGCTCACACCTGTAATCCAGCACTTTGGGAGGCTGAGGTGGGTGGATCACCTGAGGTCAGGAGTTCGAGACCAGCCTGGCCAACAAAGTGAAACCTTGTCTCTACTAAAAATACAAAAAAATTAGCCAGGTGTGGTGGCGGGCATCTGTAAACCCAGCTACTCAGGAGGCTGAAGCAGGAAATTGCTTGAACCCAGGAAGCAGAGGTTGCAGTGAGCAGAGATCGTGCCATTGCACTCCAGCCTGAGTAACAAGAGCAAAACTCCATTTCAAAAAAAAAAAAAAGTGTTTCATGGATGAAAATAACTGAGAACAAGGAACACATGGCAGGTGTATTTCAAAACACATGGATGTGTGAAGAAAAATAAAACATTAGCCATTATATCACCCATGAGATAACATCACGGGTTGGCAGCCTCGAGAAGTCCCCAGAGACTTTTCTAATTAAACCCTTAAGAGTTAACAAAGTTCTTGATCCCCCTTGAGTCACTTCCCAGCTGTATGTACAATGAACAAGTAATTTAACCTCTCAAAAGCCTTTGCCTCTGATGCTAACATCTCAAGTTGGCATGAAGACTAAAGGAGAAAATGAAATGTTAAGTATATAGCACACTGCCTGGCACAAAGTAAACACTTTATTACGGAAACGATTTGTAAAAATAAGCAATAATTTATTGTCTTCAGGTATGCAGACATATGGCTAACACTATGAATAGCATTAGAGATACCAAAGACTTGTAAAATACTCTCTTACATGGACATCAGAGACTGACAAAATCAAGATACCTACATAATCAGTAAACAATGTAACAGTATGCCTTTCAGCTTTACAGACAGATAGTAAATATATGCTCACAATGCAGTTACAAAGGAAACCAATGCACACTTGAAGTTATTAAGTTTCCCACCCCTTTTCTTGAATTTTATATTTCCCATCATCAACTTTATAGTAGGCTTCATGAAAACATAAATTATGTCATCCTTAAAAGCTGATCTGGAATGAGAACTTAAGTTTCCTTCAATTGATCCAAAATAAAATCCCACTCTCACCCCCTACTCCTACTTATACCCTTGTTTACTTCATCTCTCCCTCTCAACTAAATTGTAAATTCTTTGAAAGTAAGAATACTTGTATGTTCCATTTACCACTGAATTCTCAGCACCAAAAACAGTGCCTAGCATCTGGTGGGTACTCAGTAAGTTGCAGACAAGAAAAAATAAAATCAGGCTCTTTGATTTTTATTTCTTCAGTCTCCCCCACAGTAATCAAGAGTAGCTAGTACATATAAATCATTAACCACCACACTGAATGTCAGATATTTTATACACATTATCCCCTTCAATCCTTTAAAATCCTTAAGTGTAGTTATTTTTATCCCCACTTAACAGATGAGGAAATGGGTTCATGTAGCGAGAGAGAACTGCTAACTGGCAGAGTCATTATTCAAACCTCAACTGTCCTGAGCCCAAATCCATCTTTTTAATGACAAAACTAAAGTTTACTGTATTTGCAACACAAGTCATCTCTACTGGCTGCAAGCTTGACTCAACGGATGCTTAGTAACAAGAATCTTCTAAGACGATTTTCAAATAAAAACAGGTTGTGTCAATCCCACTTGGTAAAGTTTTAAAGTTCCATGGCTTACCTTGTTGAATGACTATTGAATCCAGTCTGAGTTTCATCTCAGCACGTTCTACTATTCTTTCTTCTACAGTGTTATCAGTTATAAAGCGGAACACTCTGACTGTCTTGGTCTGCCCAATTCTATGTGCTCGGTCCTAAATAAATTACCATGTTATTTTGAATTTAGTTTAAGTCACATAAATAACACGGAAATGGGTACACTGAGAAAAAAATTAAAATATTCTGAAATATAAAACTTTTAAAAATTTGTAATAACACTGAATCTGTAAGTAATCAGATGAATTCTGCTAGGTTACACTAAGATAAAACACATAATGTCTCCAAACAATATACAACATTATAATTTTTAAGTCTGATGAGGAAAGATTTTAAGTCTTTTTTCCTAGGTTTAAATTCAAAATGTTTTTCTATCTAAATCAAACCCAAATTGTCACTGCTATCAGGCAAAGAAGTGACATGAAACAACTTAGCAAACAACACAAAAATTCTAATCTTTAAATATTACCCAATTAACTACATACAAGTAGTCAAACTAATTTGAATATGAATTTGTTTCACTTTTGCTAACTACATTCCTAAAAAACGCCCTTATTTCTAATAATTGGTCAATTTTCCCCAGTCACCCTTAGTAAGAGTACAAGATGAAAGTGACTAATGGGCTGGGTGCAGTAGCTCACTCCTGTAATCCCAGCACTTTCAGAGGCCGAGGTGGGTGGATCGCCTGAAGGTGAAGAGTTTGAGACCAGCCTGACCAACATGGTGAAACCCCATCTCCACTAAAAATACAAAATTAGCCAGGCATGGTGGCGCACACCTGTAATCCCAGCTACTCGGGAGGCTGAGGCAGGAGAATCACTTGAACCTGGGAGGCAAAGGTCACGGTGAGCCAAGACTGCACCATTGCACTCCAGCCTGAGCAGTAAGAGCAAAACTCCATCTCAAAAAAAAAAAAAAAAAAAAGAAAAAAAAGAAAGTGACTAACGACAGAGATTAAAGTTGGGTTTATGGTCACCAATATCATGGGTCAAGCCAATCTGCAGTATCAATTCTCTCAATCTAAAAACAATCTTCCTGATCTGACCAGGTACTCTCACACAGGTGTTCTTTTAAATAACTAAAGTGGAAGACAGGCTAGTTGCTCATCAAACACAATTCTCTTTGGTCCTGTGATATAACTATACTATAATTTACCAATTCCCTTGCAGTCAGTTATGCTACATGATTTGAGTTCACTCTAATTGTTTGATCAAGGGGGTGGAGAGACAAGGAGGCTCTTTCAAGGTCTGACCCATAAAAAATTTCCTGGGAAATCCCCAACTCTATCCTTTCCCCCTTCTGCCAACAGGATGCAGTATAGCAGAGGACTCCAAGGTCCTAAGATATGGCAGATCCCCGAGATGGAAATACCCTTATTTAGACGGAAGATCACCTCAATATACTCTCACTGAACCATTAGATTGGAGAAAAATAAAATTCTATTGGGTTAAGTCACTGATATTTATAGAATTAGCTTGTCCTAACTAACGCATCTACTAAGCACAGAATATATTTATTTGTTATCTCTTACCATAGCCTGAAGATCTACTTGGGGATTCCAATCAGAATCATACAAAATTACTACATCAGCAGTCGCAAGATTGATGCCAAGACCACCAGCACGCGTGCTTAACATGAAAACAAACTTTGTGCTGTTTGGTTCATTGTATGCATTGATGGAGTCCTATGGATAAAACAAAATGATTGTCAAAAAATTTATCTGATTCTTTTTTATCTCCCTCCCCAAATTTTACTCACTTGTCTCTCATCATGGGGCGTCTGACCATCCAACCTGCAGTACTCATAATTTCTCCACATGCAATAATCTTCCAAAATGTCCAATACCCTTGTCATTTGACTGAAGATTAGTACTCGTGAACCTGTTGGGGAATAGAACAATCTATTATCAGTGGCTTCAAAAGTAGAAAAATTTAAGGGTAACCAAAACTAAGACTAATCAATTATCCTTAATTCCAAAGTTACCTACTTGGTTACAAGGGGGAAAAAATCTACACATTATTATCCAAGTCAATCATTTCCCACTTTTTTCTCACCATGTTACAAATAAAAAAGGGTAACATTTGTACAGAAAAGCATATCTGCCTCTGGTCTGGAAGGCTTTGCCATCCCAAAGGGTAAGATAATCATTATCTTGTTACCCCATATATGTTTAAAAATAACCTTCCACCACTTCATAACAACTCTTCAATGCATATGACTCCCCAAACCTCCAACACACACCTAATAATCCTGGTCTCAGCCTGGTTCTGAAGACCCATTCCAGATCAAAGGACCATAATATGTGCCTCATATATCTACAATGACTATCCTTCACTTATCACTTACCTGACATGATTCAAATTATCTGACTACCTTCCACTTCTTTAGGCAGCTACATAATACCTTCAGTAGAATATATCAAGACAAAGGATCAGTTTGAAAAGTAATGATTATGAAATGATCCTGTCCTAGAAGCAGAGGATGACAATCTGCTGTTGTCACACGTTTCTGCACCTCAAATGCATAAGAATTTTTTTTTTTTTTTTTGAGACGGGGTCTTGCTCTGACACCCAGGCTGGAGTGCAGCGGCGCCATCTCAGTTCACTGCAACCTCTGCCTCCCAGGTTCAAGTGATTCTTCTGCCTCAGCCTTCCAAATAACTGGGACTACAGGTGCATGCCACCACGCCCGGCTAACTTTTTTTGTATTTTTGGTAGAGACAGGGTTTCACCATGTTGGCCAGGCTGGTCTCAAACTCCTGACCTTAGGTGATCTGCCCACCTCAGCCTTCCAAAAAGTGCTGGGACATGAGACTATTTAATAGTCTCCATTTTCCCTGCAGAGTTTAATATACCTTTCATTAATATCTGAGTATTCCCACCAAGTTCCTGCCACTCCTCCCCACCAATTTAATTCCTTTAATTACTTTGCTTTCAAGGAAAGCATTTTTTAAAAATCTATCTCTACAAAAAGGTATAAAAAGGAAAAAGTAAACCCATTCACTGACAACTCTTACAACATGCTTTTGATAGTATCATAGAGGAGATTCATCTACTGGTCCAACTGTCATTCTTATTAAAATATATAGAGAAACACAAACTTGAATCTGTACACTTAATACTATAGCAGTGATATTTCATATCTTTAAGAGATATATAATAATTTATCAAAGGCTATAGTGTCGGGTGTTTTCTTCGAATAATCTGGGAGGAGGAAGGGTACAGCAGACTAAAAACGTTTTTATTAGTTAAAATTGGAAGCTGGCTTCTACATTCTTTCTGCATTCGTGTAATTTAAATATACCCAAACACACACCACAGACACACTCATTTTCATATAAAAAGTCAGCATACTACAAATAAAAATGTTTCAGGTCCATGTACATGGTACCTTTTAAATTAAAACTCCACATAAATAATTAAAAAACAGTATCATGAACACACCACCACTGTCTAACAATGGATCTGGTAACCATGTGTGGGAGGGAGGTGCATTCTTCACATTTTATGACAGAAAGCTATAATTTCTAGGAAAGTATATATAAAGTATGAACTCTTCCCAAAATCAAGGGAGTATGGTTACTCTAACTATTGCTTACCTTCTAAGAGACTTAAGGCCTAAAATCAGGAGTGGGGATTAGAACTCAGATAATGAATAGGTTTTTTTAATGTTCTACACTTCAACTTTGGAAAGCATCAGAGCAGTCATTTCAAAGTACAGTGCTCCTTTGTTTTAACATGAGTATTTTAAAACAGTTTTGATAATTTGATACGGGTAACAGATACCTTGTTCTTTTAACTTAGGGAGCAGTTTGTCTAAAACCACCATTTTGCCACTGTTGGTTACTAGATGCATATCTGTTGTATAAGGTGGACCAGGTTCTGCTCCATCAAAGAGATATGGATGATTACAACACTTTCTCAACTGCATTAGGATGTTCAATAACCTCATTTTGTCCATCTTGCCTGCTGAGTTGAGTATATCTATATCCTTCATTAATATCCGAGTATACCTATTCAAAGAAGAAAAATATTTTTAGAGCTCAAATGTTCCTTGATCAATCCCTGCCACTTTACATACTTAATCCCCTTCCCCACATGAACCCCCAAATATCTATAAGAAACTACTCATCAACTTCTAGGTATGGTTAGGAATTTAACATCTGTAACCTCTTTTTGCTTCCATTTTTCTTTACTGTCCATAGCATTATAATGTTCATACTTACGCCTTGGGCCTTGAGGATATTATTTTAAAAGTACGAAAACAGTTCCCTCAGGTAGAATTAAAGCAGTAAGACATAATATTTTTAAGTAATAAAGCAAAACTTGAAAAAATGTAAGTTTTAAACATAATTTTAGTTTGCAGTTTTTTGCAACAGAAAGTGCCACTATTCGATTACTATATACCCCATAGCTAGTGTAGCATTTAGGTAAGAACCCTAACATCTGAGAAGACAGGAAGAATATTGAAATGGTAAGGCATGATGATGAGAATAATATGAATACAACGTGACTTAAACATACGTATAAATACATAGGGGGAGGGAGGTATGTCTGTGAGGCAGGTCTGTGAAGCTACAGCCATAAGCTAAGGCCAGATTATAAAAAGCCTTGAACATATACTAAGAATGTAGACATTGTCATGAAAGAATGAGTAATTTGTCTAAGCATCAAAGTTTTAGAGCCTTGGATCCTTTGCACAACGTAAGTAGCCTAGGCAATCTATGCTTAAACAACAAGGCAGACCTTTCCATCTCAATTCTGATATAAAGTTCACTCAAATGCTTAACTAAGAAAGATTTGTCTTCCCTTAGCATTGACTCATCTTAGTTCTGTTTTAGAGCCATCCAAGGTAAGCCTAATATCTGGTACCCTTTCAAAAGTTCTTGAGGACATTTAGCACCAACCACCTTCTACAGATAACCTCTTACCCAGATAACATGCCCAGTTCTCTACATGATATTAAGTCCTTTAACCAAACAACTCTGGCCTCTTGCAAATACTTATCAAAATTTAAGTATGCAGTTAAATATACATGAAATATGATGAGACCAGTAAAGGAAAGGGTAGCTATATTTATTTCCTCTCCTTTGAACACTACACTTACATTAAGGCTAACAGTATCTTTTTCTGCAGCTACTTTACACTGACCCAGTATTTATGAACTACTAAGTGAACAGTGTATCTCCCACACTGTGCTATCACAGTTTCCTTTTTAAAAATCACAAGTAGATGGTTTCATACGAACCCCGTTTAATTAAATCCCAATTTTAATTTTGGATTCGTAAGCCTTCCATCCTGATTCTGTCATCTAACAGGTTCAAAACTTTCTATAACGAACTTAATGAGCAAGCCCTATACTATGTGACAAGAAAACTCTTTTCAGGTTCAGTTCAGTCCAGCAAACTGGAATTCCATGAAGACACAAATTAGGAAAACAAAATACAAATGAAATTTAGGGAAGAATCAATAGTGCTATCAAGTACATCTGAGAACACATACCATTCCCTTTGCATTTTGCTGAGGCCCACATAGATTTTTACTTCCTTCTTTGGAGGTAAACTCTTCTCAACATCAGCCTTAATTCGACGAAGGAGGAATGGACGCAAAACCTTAAAAAGGACAAAAATAAATAGGTAATACCAATATTACACATAAGGTCCTATTTCAGCATCTTAGAATTGTATATAAAATACATGAAAAAGAAATTTCTCTGCGTGAGTTATCAAGTGATTTCTTAGGACTTCTCCCTGCAAATACAGTCATATCTCAGTATCTGTGGGAGACTAGTTCCTGTCTCCTTCCCTTTGAATACCAAAATCCACAAATGCTCGAGTCCATTATATAAAATGTAGTATTTGCATATAACCTACAAACATCCTCCCATATACTTTAAATCATCTCTAGATTACTTATAATAATAGTTAATGGAATGTAAATGGTATGTTAATAGTTGTTACACTATACCGTTTAGGGAATAATGACAAGGAAAAGGTCGGTATATTTAACATAGATGGAACCATCTATTTTATTTTCGTCTTTTTTGGGGGCAAATATTTCCAATCCATAGTTGATTGAATCTATGGATGTGGAACCTATGGATATGAAGGGCTAACTGTATATAATTTATTACTACTGGGTTCCTGAAGGGTAGTAATACAAGACCATTACTTATTCAATAAAGGCATACCTCAGAGATATTGTAGGCTCAGTTCCAGACTACCTCAATAAAGCAAGTCACATTTCCCAGTGCATCTAAGAGTTACATTTACACTATTAAGTGTGCAACAGCATTATGTCTTAAAAAAACAACGTACATATCTTAATTTAAAAACACATTACTGCTTTAAAAATGTGATACATTATTTAAAGCAATACATTATTGCTTTAAAAATGTGATACATTATTTAAAGCAATACATTATTGCTTTAAAAACAGTAAACACATGCTGTTGGGAAAATGGTGTTTATCGATAGACTTCCTTGACACAGGGTTGCCACAAACCATCTATTTGTTTTGCAAAATAAATTTTTCTTAAAAATGCAGTATCTGTGAAGCACTGCAAAGCGTAATGAGATGTGCCTGTATATGTGAGTATATACTTGTTATACTACTATAAAATACTAAAAACAATAGTAAATTTTTAAAATGATGTTTTCAACAATTTGCTGCCTTTCAGGTCTAAAACTAGTTACTTGCATGCAGACTGTCTAACATTGCTTAAGAATGGGCAATGGTTGGGAGGCCAAGGCAGGCGGATCACGAGGTCAGGAGATCGAGACCATCCTGGCTAATATGGTGAAACCCCGTCTCTATTAAAAACACAAAAAATTAGCCAGGCGAGGTGGCATGTGCCTGTAGTTCCAGCTACTTGGGAGGCTGAGACAGGAGAATGGCGTGAACCTGGGAGGCGGAGCTTGCAGTGAGCCAAGATGGCGCCACTGCACTCCATCCTGGGCGACAGAGCAAGACTCCGTCTCAAAAAAAAAAAAAAAAAGAATGGACAAGGGTCTCATTAAGACCTCCTTATGGTTAGTCTTTAAACTTACTGTCCTAACTTACGGAAAGAATATAAAAGTACACACTTCAATAAATCATGAGTATACAGTTCTAGAAATTTTATTCAAGTACTGTAAAAGTACCCATGTTATTACCCAAACAGAACACTCTAGAAATCATTTTTGTGTCCCTTCCAATCACTATCCCCTCTTTTCCTTCCCAAGGGTAAGCAATATTCTCATTTTTAGACACCATAAATGAATTTTGCCTATCATTTTTAACCTTATATACATGGACTCACTCAATATGCACCCATTTCTATCTGGTTTCTTTTATTAAACAATGAGACATTTCCATGTTATATGTAGTAGTAGTTCACTCATTTTCATAAAACAGTAAGTTTTAAAATTAACTACACAACTAAAGATACCCTTTTTTGTACCTCTGTTCTATTTACACTGGTTTTTAAAAACAGTGACTATATCACAAAACAAATTAGACATTAGTGGGAAAAATATCAGCAACACCTCTCTAATATCACCACGTAGAAAAGCTAGCTCAGCCCTAGTCAACAGGCAGCAGCAATTGCCAGATATGTAAGTGAAGACCTTTAGCCCCACTGGTTCTCTTCTGGCATTGTCCAGCTAAATAAATGTAACTGGATAAACCCAGGTGTAACCCAAAGAAACCATCCAGTCAACCCATAAATTCTGGGGTTGTTAATAAAATATAAACTATTAAGTGTTTTGGAGGTGGGGGAAATAAGGGGGTCTTATTAACCCCTAAAGGGGGGTTAAGGTGTTCTTCCGGGGTGGAGGGAATAAGGGGTTCTTTTGCAGCATTAGATAACTAATACATCAAATAAGAGTTATCTCATTCCTAAGCATATCCATACTGACTTCTAAACCCTCCTTTCATTATGAGACCACAGGTGCTACTGTAGAAACTTCAAAGTAAAGAGCAGGAGAAAGTAGAGAGGTGGCTACAAGACCTCTTCTCCCTGACTTCATAAGCATTTTCAAAATACCCTATGAACAAAACAGAGTTTCCAAATCTGGTTGATACTGCTGAATGGGTTGTTCATTTGCTTTACCTAGATGTACCTACGTATTTACTAAAGGAAAGCCAAGAGCAGAGGAATAAGGGGAAAAAATGCATGAAAAAAAACTGTGTTCTTCTGCCTCCTTTTCGACCCCCAAGATTACATATACACTCCACAATCCTTAGTCTAAGTAAATACGAAGAGACTGCTTAGATGCATGAATGCCATCTGAATTGAAATAAAGGTAGCTAGGAAATTACTACCTTCAAATATTTAACAAAACTCTCAATATTTAAGAATTTTACAGTACTTTATAATGACATATTTGAACAATCATGAACTTAAATTTTTTTCCCTGTTCAAATATCCACTCTAACTAGGCATTGTGCCAGGTACACAAAGACAAATAAATATGTGCTTCCTGCCTTTGTGCTTATAATCCAGTGTGGAAAACACTTGTGAATCATCTCAATATCCTCTGCAAAGTCCTATAATATTAGGATGCTCAGATTGTTAAAGATGAAATACACAGAAGGGCACCTAGGCCAGCCTCAGCCTGGCTGGTTCAGTGGAGGTGATGTCGCTGAGTCTTGGACTAGGTATTAGTAAAGAGACCAGGAAAAAGGATTCTAGATGTAGCAAAAACGTTAAGCAAAAACAGATTAGAATTACCACAATGTTTACAGAAAACTGACAGTGGGGTCAGCAATCTATCAAATTAAAGCTCAATATATGAAGAAGTAAAACAGATGCCAAAGAATGTTAAAAAGTTAGGTCACGGAGGGGCACAATTTTGTTTCCCAGGGGACATCTGCAATGTCTAGAGAAACTTTTGGTTGTCACAACTGGAGGAATGTTACTACTGTCATCTATTGAGTAGAAGTATCAGGGATGCTATTAAACATACTACAATACACACGACAATCACGTTCTCCCCTCTCCTTACCCCTCTCAAAGATATACCTAGACCAAAATGTCAAAAGAGGCTGAGAATTCTTGAGTTAGGTCATTAAGGGCTTTCTATAACATTCTTACAAGCTCCTGCTTTAACCTGCTGAGCAGGGTATTTTAATCTGGGGTCTGTTAGAGAAGTTTTTCTACCTACCAACTTTTACTTGTGAACGGTCACAGGAAGCTGTATGTAGAAACAGAGCTATACAGCAAGCAAAAACATACCAACTCTGCTCATAATGCAATATTAGCAGTTGCTTATACACAATGTCACTAGATTTAAGAAAAAATAGATGGATCTTTAGCTCTTTCAAAAGTAAACCTATTAGATTCTTCCATGGAATATAAATTGAACTAAGCTTTAAAAACTTGTCTATTAAGGCTGGGCGTGGTGGCTCAGGCCTGTAATCCCAACACTCTGGGAGGCCAAGGCAGGCAGGTTGATAACTTGAGTTCAGAAGTTCAAGATTAGCCTGGGCAACATGGTGAAACACTGTCTCTACAAAACATACAAAAATTAGCTGGGCATGGTGGCCAGTGCCTGTAGCCCCAGCTACTCTAGATGCTGAATGGGGAGAGACTGCTTGAGCCTGGGAGGTAGAGGTTTCAGTGAGCCAAGATCATGCCACTGCACTCCAGCCTGGACAACAGAGTGAGACTGTCTCAAAAACAACAACAAAAACTTGTCAATATTAATTATTATGCAATTCTTCTTTCCCCCACTGTATTTTATATAACTGTAAGAGAATACTTTCTCCCTTAAGTCAGGATTCCATTCTAGGTTCTAACACTGAAACAACCACACATCACCCCCTACATTGATTGTAAGATGTAAGAGTTAAGTGTCAGAATTCAAGCAGATCTGATTCTTAAGCCATTGTGCTTTTTATTAACAGGAAAATAATCTACTGATTTAAACCTTTATCCTTTTTCCCATCATAAATATGCTTTACCACTACTCCAAAATACTTACCATATGAAGCCTCTCAACTAGTTTTTGATCCCCAAGGCAGTTGTTTGTATCAAACCAGGAATCAAAGTCCTAGATAAACAAACAAAAAATATACTGAGATCAGAGATAACATTAACAAATATCCTATAATACCAGATATAAAAATGATTTCTAGAATTAGTAATTTGAATTGTAACCCACAAAAAAAAAATCACTTAGTCCAATCCTGGTTTTCTTGTGTCATTGTTACTAATTTTATAACAAGTAGTTCAGAAATCACACTACCTTCTAAACATTCTTCTCAAAAACATCAAAATAACAAGTTTCACAGTAAAAAGTTGGAAAACAAGTTCTATAGAATTAGAAAGTTAATATTCTTGAAAAATATCTTTCAAGTTTCATAAAAGCTTGAAAATTAAAACATTTTATAGTTTGTTCTCTAAGACCATTCCCACTACTCCAATACAAGTTTACGAACAATGTCAATTTTAATCAAACTTACTAAATGAAATTGAAATTACCACCATTTCATTAATATTTGGTTAGGATTTCAACAAGGGCAGTTTCCCTAACCTCATCTCTTGAACATATGTATTACATATGTGCTTTGTTTTTGAGTAAACATAATCTTAGAATTCACTGCTTTAAAGTAAATGAAAGTGTCAACGTAGTGAGAAAAAGGAATTATCTCAAAAACATCAAAATACATAAAATCAAAGCTAAAATTGCTTTTGGAGTCTTATTAAATATCTTTTTACAACACAAAATCTCTATTCTTTCAAAATAATCTTCAACAGAAAAAAACAAAATTAATTAATACCTTTTTATAACTTAATTGTACAAAAATATACTAACGTGGAACTCTTCAAATCCCTCCAATACACACAAGACGCCAGCTATGCAAACAAAGCTTCAAAAATAAATGCTGGTCCAGGAAGAAAAAACTGCAATTTCTAATAGCACAAACTCTTGACATAGTTATTATATTACTATTAACAGTTCAAATAGCTAATTAACCATTATTATCATTTCTATGACTATAAATAATCCATAAAGATTAGGTTCTATTTGTTTGTTAGACTATAACATAAGAAAAGCCAGACAGATTTCACTAAATTTGACAGTCATCCTTGGGACTTAAAACATAAGCAATGTGAGGTACACAAATCACTTCAGGAATACCTTGAGCAGCACCTTAAAAACGTAACCAGTCAACCTAGAGCCACTGAAACAAAGTCAGGCCAACCTGACTTACCAAATAGGAGTGACAATTTATGCCATTTCAGATAGAGAAAACAATGATTTAAAGTAGACTGAGGCCTGGCGTGGTGGCTCATGCCTGTAATCCCAGCACTTTGGGAGGCTGAGGCAGGCAGATCGCTTGAGGCCAGGAGCTTGACACCAGCCTGGACAACACGGCAAAACCTCATCTCTACAAAAAACACAGAAACTAGCCGGGCATGGTGGCACACACCTGTGATCTCAGCTATTCGGAAGGCTGAGGCACAAGAATCACCTGAATTCCGGAGGTGGAGGCTGCAGTGAGCCAAGATCACACCACTGCACTTCAGCATAGGTGACAGAGTGAGAGACTATGTCTCAAAAAAAAAAAATAATAATAATGATAATAATGAAGTAAGATTGAAACCGAAGGCACAAAAGTTAATTCCCATTATACAGAGACAACCTAGGAGATAACACCAGGCTAACTATGTAAATAAAAGCATAAAAAATTAATAATAATCTCAAGCCATGCCAAAAGGCAGGCCACTTTTATTACAAAAATAGATAGCATTAAGCAAAATATTATTATTAACCAGAAAGCACCAGGAAATACTTACATCTGCTGAATTAAACACATCTGGCAACAGAAAGTTAAGAAGTGACCACAGCTCATGCAAGTTGTTCTGAAGAGGTGTTCCAGTTAATAATAGTCTATTTGTAGTCTTGAATTCCCTCACTATTTCTGACAACTGAAAGAAAAGAACCAAATACACCATTAGAATATTCTGCATATTGCATTATTTACAACAGCAAAGACCTGGAACCAACCCAAATGCCCAACAATGATAGACTGGATAAAGAAAATATGGCACGTATACGTCAGGGAATAGTATGCAGCCATAAAAGAGAATGAGTTTATATCCTCTGCAAGGACATGGATGAAGCTGGAAGCCATCATTCTCAGTAAACTAACACAGGAACAAAAAACCAAACACTACATGTTCTCACTCATAAGTGGGAGTTGAACAATGAGAACACATGGACACAGGGAGGGGAACATCACATGCCAGGACCTGTCGGAGGGGTGGGGAGAAAGCAGAGGGAGAGCATTAGGACAAATACCTAATGCATGTGGGGCTTAAAACCTAGATGATGGGTTGCTAGGTGCAGCAAACCACCATGGCACATGCATACCTATGTTAACAAACCTGCATGTTCTGCACATGTATCTCATAACTTAAAGCTAAAAGAAAAAAAATCTGTACTTTAATCAAATTCTTACATGAAGGCTTTTCACATCTAAGTATCAAATTACCTTAGATTTTTCATTTTTGATCCTGTGAGCTTCATCTATTACTAAGTATCTCCAATTAAATTTTTTGAACACAGACTTCTCTTTAATAAGCATTTCATAAGATGTTACACATACATCCCATTCTCCTGGTAATAAAACATCTCTGACAAAAGCAGCCTGTGTAACAAGAGAAAATAATTACATCATGTAGAAATAAACTACGCATTACATTTACTGATGACAAGTAATCTAGTATATAAAAGGAGGTGGGAATACTAAAAAGGAGTAGAGTAGCTAGCTATATTATGCAAACGTTTAGAACCAGCTTTCCTAACACTAAAGTAACGTCATTAATCATTTAAATGTCAGAACCATTAAGTTTTAAAAAACTGTCAAAGTTAACCAGTGAAAAATTCAATAGACACTTAAAATGTCTTTCTGCAATTCCACTAGATCGGGAAATTCTTAGGAGGCGGGTTTAGACAAAAAAGAGGGAGGTTTTAACATAAAGAAAGGAAGAGGGTGGAAAGATAGTTAGCAGTAGTAGGCATCTGCATTCCTTTCAGATTTATAAATGTATTAACACATTCCTAATAGTATTATTTTAAAGGTAAGGAAACTGAAGCAAAGAGTGGTTAAGTAATTACCACTCTTTGGGCTCCCAAACAAACAAACAAAAACTGATAACTTAAAATATCCAACATAACTAGAAAGGCAGAGAAAAAAATATAGACTTATCACTCACAGGTAAATGAAGAGGAAATAAAAAACAAGTACACAGCTATTCAGTAGAGTCTGAATAAATTTCCAAATCTGAGCTTTATATACTAATGTCATTATTTCCATCTCTTCTTCCCACAAGGATGTTGTCAACTGATTGAAATTTTAACTTATTTTGTTAGATATCATAATAAATCACCAAATTACTATATATGACTCAATCCGTCTTTAAAAACTCTTAATTTTGTGACTATTACCACTACACACATTCATCTAAAAATGTGGCTCCTTAAATTTCCAACCAACTCACATTTCAACATATCTTTTAAAAACGAGAAAATAACTTCTAATGAGAGCACAACCAATGATTTTATACAACCACTCCCAAAAGGGAGAGAAACAAACTATAGTCTTACAGCTTTCTACCATTTCTAATGTCTTCTTCCCAGTATGATTTTTTTTTTTTTTTTTTTTTGAGATGGTCTTCCTTTGTTGCCCAGGCTGGAGTGCAGTGGTGCCATCTCGGCTCACTGCAACCTCCACCTCCCAGATTCCAGCGATTCTCCTGCCTCAGCCTACCAAGTAGCTGGGACTACAGGCCACGCGTGCCACCACACCCAGCTAATTTTTTGAGTTTTTAGTAGAAACAGGGTTTCACTGTGTTAGCCAGGATGGTCTCGATCTCCTGACCTCATGATCCACCCGCCTCGGCCTCCCAAAGTGCTGTTTCTTATCCACCAAGACAATGCTACATTTGTAAATACTAATATTTGCGAAGATCCCGTCTCTTTTATCCTTCTTCCAGCTATACCCATACCCAAGCCTGAATTCAAATTATTTTAGCATCAAAAATGTAATGAAATACTAGAAACTTACTCTTTGTTCTTTATCTCCTATCAAACAAACAGATCTAAGTGTTGGTACCCATCTCTTGAATTCACTCATCCAGTTGTGTAATGTAGACTTAGGGACCAAAACCATATGAGGACCAGGAATGTTTCTATAATGTTTCATGTACCCAAGAAGAGAAATTGTTTGAAGAGTCTTTCCTAGGCCCTGAAAGATTTCAAAATAACCATGAAGCAGTGAAAAACAAAAATATTATTTCACAATTATACCTCCTAACATATAGAAATGTTCAAAAGAAATGCTACATATTTATAACAGTTAATAAATGGCAAAAACTTCACATATATCAAAGTTTGTAAGTGTTATGTCATATAATTTTCACAAGTCTCTAAAGGAGGTATTATTATCACCCGCATAAGGCCCCGTTTAAGTGACATTCCCAAAGCCATCTAGCAGAGCTAGCATTGAAACACATTTCTTTTGACTTCATACTTTCTCCAACCAATTAAACGTTTTAGCACTATAGCAATAAGGAAACTTTTTTAAACATTCATTACATAACTAGTAGTTAACAAAAGATACATGTTTTCTAAGAATTGTACAAGCTACCACCTGGAAAAAATATTTATCGGTTATAAACTAATGACCTCACTTTTGTTTTACAAAACTGGAAGCAAATAAATCATTGTACTATAAAAGTCATCCAAAAACATGTTTCTCAAATG
Source organism: Pongo pygmaeus (assembly GCF_028885625.2). Taxonomy (NCBI): domain Eukaryota; kingdom Metazoa; phylum Chordata; class Mammalia; order Primates; family Hominidae; genus Pongo; species Pongo pygmaeus. Next base: position 156,571,018 of record NC_072376.2, on the reverse strand, counting down.
TATTCTTTTTAAATTTATTATATTTTCATAGATGGAAATTTCTCACAATTAAAATACAGATCACACTTATGCAACTAAGGCAAGCTGCTTATACTAGTTTCTGAGAGGATCCACTTGCTAACAGTTGTAGACTGTAAGAAACTTTTATCAATGCATAAGATATTTTAAATACAAAACATACCCTTCAAAAAAACTACCAACACATACCATTTCATCTGCAAGGATACCATTGATGCCATTCTCATACAAAGAAATGAGCCAGTTTAATCCTCGGACCTGATAATCTCTCAGTTTACCCCATTTTACATCTAAGAACAAAAGAAAAGCACAATACGTATTTTTAAGACAAGAAATACAAGGCAATCTCTTCATCTGGGCCTACACATATCTACTGACTTTATTTTCATTACTAATGGATTCTTGAAGAATAGGAACTCTGCAAGTTCCAAAATACTAGAGGTAGCTGCCATGGTCTGAAGTGGAAAAGCTGGACATGGAAGATAACCAAGTGCGGGAAACATGACTGCGGGCATCAGAGTACCCACTCCAACAACTCAGTTCTTATATTACCCATATACTGGTCTGAGAGACTCTTTGACCTCTTGTCTTTTTAATGAAAAACCAAGTGTTCCTAACCGAGTATTTTCAGCTTTCACAAAGACCAGATACAGGTTATCTGGGGATTTTATTTTCTTTCTAGTAAAAAAAAAGAAATAGGAAATTCCTAAGTTCCTTATCCAATATATCTTATACATTCCAATGCACTCTCTTTCAGGGTATACTACTTATTTTGCTCCCCAGAATAATTACCAAATATACATAACAGTCACCTGATTTTTCTTTTTTAATATGTACACAGTGTAGCCCCCATCTCCTTTTGAAAAACACTTGAGGATAAAAAGCTAACCAATAAACAAATACATTTCACAAAAAATTAAAACAAATTAATATAAAAACATCAAAAGTAAGCAAATGTGTTCATGAAGTACCTTTTTTTAAATAAATTAGTTTTCTTATGTGGGACAAATATAAAGCAAAACGATCCCTAGTTTTACATATACTTCAGGGCAATAACAAACACAATGACATTTTATATAACTTTGAAATACAGCACTACTATCCTATAATATGCTCTCATCTTCATCAAAATCTGAAGTTTATTTCACAACCAATAAACATCTCAGATTACTAAAAATTTGCTTCACAAATAGTAGCCAACACAAATCCAAAACATTAACCAAAGGAGGTCACAAAGGGCAACGTTTTTAAAAAATCAAGTGTGTTTAACATACATGATGGAGAGTCTTCAAATCGAGTGCAAACATTGGTTGCTTTGGAGCTTTCTGTTAATAGCTCTTCATCTTCCTCTTGCTCTGTTCTACGGTGTCGGTAACTGTTAAGATGAAAATAAAATAACCTGATTTGAGTTTTGGCTTTAATTATCAGCTACTTTTTGTTTAAACATCATAGTCAAGTGGCTGACCAAGATTCCACAAAATTAAATTTTTAACAGGCATCAACCAGTGGACAGTAGAAAATATGAGTAAATTTAAATCTGCAATGTTTTAAATAATTATTTAAAATATACATTAGTTATTAAAATACAGCAGTACTATACATTAACCAGAACCCAATAAACTCAAATACGACAGTCAAATTTCAAGAACTATGTAGTCAGAAAATCTCATTATTTGAATTTTAAAGTGTACCTTTTTAAAAATCTTTTTGCCAAGGAAAACAAAGTTCCAGAAACCACATGTTTAAAATTGTAACTTTGAGCAAAAGCTGCAGCATAAGGACTCAGAAATTTAAGCAGTGACCACGGATTCATCGAAAAAATTTTTAAATACACATCTAAATTCTACATCCTAAGAGAATCAGATATACCCCCTTAAAAACTGATTTTCTCAAGTTTTAATACTGCCAATTAATCTCTAAAAGGCTCGGTTCAGTAAAACTATTAATACTTACTCCCCAATTCTGACACTTTCAACAAATATTTTCATCTTATTTAGAAAAAGGTACGTTATGCCCTCTGTTGAGACTGCTGAATCTAATTTGTAACTTCATTTCTACCAAAACCACATGCTTGGTAAAAGGATAAGTGGCCTTCCAAGATAGAAGCATTCCTCAGAAATTCAAGGGCCTTCTTGTTTGTTATATATGCTTCTAATCATAATCAGTACATCCTAGTCTGTTATTCCTTGTACTTCTCTGCATTCTGAGCCTATGAAATTGAGTACAAAGATCTACTTCCATCCCCTATTTATTCTCCATGAACTGGGAGATAATTTTAAATTATTTTTATAAAATATCCTTTATAGTTACTCTCAAAATGTTTGATTATTACAGTTGTAAAACTTAAAAGCTGAGATGTCATTTATTGTTAAAAATTGAATATAATCATGAATGACTTAAAAAAAAAAAAAAAAAACGTATTCCTGGCCAGGCACGGTGGCTCACACCTGTAATCCCAACACTTTAAGAGGCCGAGGTGGGTGGATCACTTGAGGTCAGAAGTTCGAAACTAGCCTGGCCAACATGGTGAAACCCCATCTCTACTAAAAATACAAAAATGAGCTGGGTGTGGTGGCGTGAGCCTGTAATCCCAGCTGAGGTACAAGAATCGCTTGAACCCCAGAGGCAGAACTTGCAGTGAACCGAGATCACACCACTGCACTCCAGCCTGGGCCACAGAGCAAGACTCTGTCTCAATAAAAACAAACAAACAAAAAAAGATTTTAAAAAATGTATTCCTGATACTCAAAGACAATACTATGACCCTCATTACTTTAGGTAAATTAGCTTCCCATTTAAGATGGTTTGAGGAGTAAAGAAATCTGTTAACTAGGACTCTTTTCCCTAATAACACTATTTAATACATCAAGCCTAACAATTTATTATTACTATTTCCAATAGAATCTTTTTTATCTTATAAAAAAGATAAATTAGGATAATAATAAAAAAGAATAACAGAAGTGTTTCTTTTCGAGACATCATACTGACTATCCCATAACAATATTCAGTACAGTAGTTTCCAGTTTCATGCCATGACACTAATGCAAACTTCTGAAGTCTGAAATATTTTAAACACAGCTGAAGGGCAAAATTGTCTCTTTCAAAGTTTCGTTAAGTATTAAAATAGTGCTTTGGTCACCATGGATGAGAAATAAGATATACTGAATGAGTGGAATACCCCAAATAAAAGGTATTATGCTTACAACGATAACCCCTTCAAGACGAAGATCATACTTCCCTCTTTCAACAAACTGTGTAGTGAATTTAACCTTGTTGATACTTCTTCTTTTAAACAATCTTTTGTATTTTAATTACTAATCACAGTTTTCACTTTGGGAATTACACAAAGCCATTTCAGGGAGCCAAGACTGCCCTAATCTACTATTACTAATTTTATCCAACCAGAATGAAAATTCTAGAGAATTTCCAAATTCAACATGTAAGAATTATTTTCAACCACCACCAAAGGACAGCATACAAAGGAAGTCACAGTTAGGCTGTGACTTCAATTTATACAAAAACAACTAAGTATGCAATAAAAATTTTAAACAAGCTGCTGTGATGTAAGTCATCACAATAGCCCACACACCACACTTTAGATAAAATACTGTCAACATCTGTATGTGATGGAGGAGCCCAGAGCACACCCAAGTCAGATTCAAATTCAAGTCTGGATCATTCTTCAATGTGATGTTAAACAAGCCACTTAATCTCTGCATTTGTTTCCTCTCTGAGGAATGACATGACAGCTAAATTCCATACTCAACATGATTGTTACAATTCATAAACTATATAATGCTACAAAAAATAAGGCATTATACAGTTTTCTTGGTTTTTTCTTTTTTTTTTTTTTTGCAGAGATGGGATCTCCCTACGTTGCCCAGGCTGCTCTCATAACTCCCGGACTCAAGCAATCCTCCCACCTTCGCGTCCCAAAATGCTGGGATTACAGGCAAGAGCCACTGTGCTCTAACCATTATGCATATTTTTATATACTTACACATTTATGGCTAAATCATGCCAAGCCAAACAGGGCCAAATAAATAATGGCACTAAAATAATTTTTTAAGTTATTTATCATAGTGATTTTATGCTTCTACTGAAGACTAACAAAAATAAGTTTGGTTGAACTATGAAGTTTAAACTATTACTCACTCGCCAACAGACAGTAAGTTCTGCTTCTCATCTTTTTTTATTCGTGGGCGCCCTGGTTTCATCTTCAAAGGTGAAGTTGGAGTCTTCTGAGCAGCAGGTTGAATGAAATGTGCAAAAAGTTCTGTCTGCTTTAATAAATACTCGAATCTATTTGCCCGGTCAGTTTGCTGAAAAAAAAAATTTAAGATACATTTTATCAGAGTATCAATTAAAACTTCAGAAATCAAAGTTTCAGCATGCCTCCATACAATGAACTCAGCAAAAAAAAAAAAGAGAACTACAGATAAATGCAACAACATGGATGAGTTTCAAAAGCACTATGCAAAGTGAAAGAAGCCAAACACAAAAGACTACATGCTGTATGATTCCACTTAAATGAAATGCTAACTAGTGATAGAAAGCAGATCAGAAGTGGCAAGGAGGTGGGAGCAAGAACTGATTAGAAAAGAGCAGGAGCAAACTTTTTGGGGATGATGGAACTGCTCTGCAGCATGATTGTTGACGGTATTTAAATAAATATTTGCTAAAACTCATTGAATTACAAACTTAAAATTATTTTATGTCAATTATACTTCAATATAGTTGATCAGAACAATTTTTAAAATATTAAACACAGTGCAATACAAGTGAATTTACTCAGAAGCTGGAAAAAATGCATTGGTCATTCATTAGTTAGGCTGTGACAAATTTTAAAACGGTATTGGGACTGATACTATTCCTTCCTTTCGTATCTGCCATCTGCCCCTTTGAATGTTCCCTATTATAATACCGAGAGAATGGAAGAAATTTACTTGGGCAAAAAAACCTTAAGAGCCTTGAAGACAAATTTTCATAAAAATAATGAAATTGGGAGCCATTGGACAGCCTTTATACAGAAACAATAATAGTTTGATGAAACAAAGGAGAAGCAAAAGCTCAATAAACAGGGAAACCAACTACTCAACATCTCTGTCTATAAATGTTTAAAATGTCAGTTTGGGAATGAATTATAAAAACACATTTTACCTAGCAAACACAAGAAGTATCCAAATGCCATAATGCTGTAAGAACTACGTATTTTTAAAAGGAACACAATCATTTTTTAAGGTCACACCAATGTAAAAACTGAAGCCCAATTTGCTATTAGGAAGGCACATGGTTACAGTGTTTCATTGGGTCACAAATGGCAGTCATAGCAGCAAATGAATCTGCACAGTAACAAGACTGTGAACATGCTAGAACCCAGTAATGTCCTACAGATGACAAGCCGCCGTTATTTATGTTTTCCAAGATTACAGACTGTTTTTAAAGTGCTGAACAAGATACATATGTGAATGCGTATTTTACATAATTACATTTCTTAATTTATAGATAATGAAACAAAAGCCAAGAGCACGCATCTACAAGATGTTTGGACTGAAAAAATAATTATTCTAATTATGTTTGGAATCAAGATAAACTGCTTGAAAGAATGAAAAGGTTAAAACTGAAATGTCTTGAGGGAGAAAAACTAAACCTAAAAAGCAGAAACGAGAGTATGATTAGGAACCTGAAAGAAATCAATTATAAAATCAAATGGAAATTAAAGTGAATAGCTTTGGACTAGCTTCTTTCTCTGAAACAGGAAGAATGAGGTAGGATAATAGAGGCTATACATATGTTTGAAAAGAGAAAGAAAATAAAGACAGGCCTGCAATTATTTGCAGAGGAAGACTGAAAATGAGGGCATGGTAGAAATGGAGAAGAAAGATTGATCAGAGTGGGCACATTTTAGAATGGCTAAATGAGACTGATAGGCAATAAATACTCAAGGTCCAAGAAAATAAAAACCATAAACTTATACTGGCACCAATCAGCACTAGTATTTAGTTTTCTGAAGTAGTACTCAGCATTCTGGGCTCAAGAACGAGGAGTGGATAGTGAACTTATCTATGGTTAGGAACTAGCAGATGACAAGGGAGCTTCTTGCTTAGAAGAAAACTGTGCAGGTGAAGATCATGACGTCAAAAAAGGAAATAATGCTGGGAGACTGAAAAACCTGGAAGAAACGAAAAGAGTTCCAATAAAGGCCACTAAGAAAATGAAAAGCATTGTAGAGAGCCACTGAAAAACCTCCATTTCACAGTCAAATTTGTGTCATAAATAATACTTTGCAAAAATGTTAAGAAACTTGGAAGGGGCCAGATCATAAGAAAGGAGGCAAATACAGAAGCACTAAATAATCCATGCAATAATAAAAAAAATACTAAACTAGGGTGATATGGAAAAGAGAATAAACTCGTAAGTAAACTTATTGTTAAAAAGTATGCAGTACTGTCATGAACATCTTGAGTGTACCTGAAGAGGAACTTTCACTCATTGAGGTAACACTAAGGTATGCTAAGTAAAAATTATGAATTCAGTTTTGGATATTCTCAAGTAAGAGGTATGAATAGGATTTTAAAGTAAATGAAAATACTGATTACAGGCTTCTGGGCTAGAGGTTAAGTATTTGAAAATATTCAGTTTAAAGATACCAGGTAAAAACCAGTAAGAATCAAACTGTCTAGGAAGAAATGTTCAAATTTTAATAAGGAAGGACAAAGGAATAAAAAAGCAAAGAGGATATTATCAAGGGAAAAAATGTCTTTCAAGGCAAGTCAAGATTTTTGAGGAATGGTCAACAATGTCAAGCACAAATCAAGAAACTAAAACTAAGCCTCAGAATTGGCAATTAGATTCACTGGCAGAGTGTGTCAGAATCTAAACTATAAAGGGTTAAAGCAGTATTAAAATATGTAGACTGTATTCAAAGTAGTATTCACTTTAAAAAAACAGCGGCAAATCTATTTTTCCTCTAAGTTTGATAGCAAAAAAGGTGACAGTTACATATATACATATGTAAAATATGTAACAAATCAAACCTAAAGATATATCATTTATAATTTAGGTAGTGTTATATGTATTGTGCATATTATACATGCACATAAAATACATACCATAATTTTAAGATTTTGAAGCTATTTAAGAGATTCAAAAATATTTACTGATTTGGAAGAGAAAATCAAAGGACAAGAAAAAAAAAAAGTTTTAAAAAATATGTAAGATCTGCTATGTGCCAGATACTGTTCTGGGTACTGAAGACAGAAAAAAAGATTAAGACACTGTTCTTACCCTACAGGAGCACACTGTGTAGTGGTATTCTTATTTAATACATTGTTATTTTAACTTTTTGAGATTTCAATACAATTAAATGAGTTTAATCCATATAAAGCATTCATAACAGGGCCAGATACAGAGTAAACATTCACTGTCAGCCACTATTACTATTATTAAAACTGAATTTAAATTTAAAGCTCTGTGTAGGTACTGTTTAAGTCAAGTCATAGTTTTGAGAAGTTTCTTAGAAGATACAGAACGTGAACTGGGACTTGAATGACTCCAATATAATGTCATGTTCTTTTTGTAAAGATCTCATCTATAATATAAAAATGCTGTGAACAAGGAGCATATTTCTTTTTTTGGTAACTAGCAGAGTACAATGCTAGTCAGGTGCAGAATAAACATACACTGAGTAATTATTCTGGTCTTCACCTCACTTCCAAGGTTAAATTTTTAAAGGTGTTGTTAACATAACTAGATAATGACATCATATTATGTTAATTCATACAATACTTCCATTTGGTTTACATAGACACATAAGATATGGAAGTTATAGTATTCCATATTACACATATTTCAAATGGATATCTGTGCCATAATTATAAAAATTAAACAGACATTGCTATGGTTTGACTGTGTCCCCCTCCAAATCCCCCATGTTGTAATTTAATCCCCAATGCAACAGTGCTGGGAGGTAGGGCCTAATAAGAGGTGATTAGGAAAAGATTACTGTCATTATCTCAGGAGGAGGTTATCACCACTGGGCTTGTTATAAAAGAAAGTTCAGTCCTATCTTGCTCTCTTCTCTTGGCCTTCCTCCATACAACGACGGCCTTCCTCCATACAACGACGCTGCAAGAAGGCCCTCAGCAAATGCTGGCCTTGACCTTGGACTTCCCAGCCCCCAGAACTCTAAGAAATAAATTTTGTTTCTTTATAAATTACCCAGTCTGTGGTGTTGTTGTAACACAAAATGGACTAAGATAAATGTTTAGTACATTTAATCACCTAATAAAAAGTTTTCCTTATAGACTCTATTCATAAGCCTAGAACATACCATTTTTTCTTCATAGGTAGGATCTGGTTCTTGGATTTCCTTTTGCTTTCCAGGTGACGCATCATCAAATACTTCCTGGTAAAAAGAAAAAATTGAATAGAATTGGTCTTCAAAAATAGTAAACATACCATTATAGACCAATTTCTGACCAAAACACATCTTAAATAATATATTCTCACCCCAAACTCCTAGAAACTTAAACGGTTGTCATCTAAGCTAACAGAAAAACTGATAAAATGATATTAGATACTATGGGGATAACAACCTATTTAACCCATATATGTAAACTGTATGGTTGTTGCCAAGATTAGAACACAAGATTATCTTCATCATCCTAAAAGAAAACTACATTTAATACAAGCCAATCTGTTTCTCTTTTTCTGTAATAACCATGAAACCAAATTAAACAGTATAAAATGTGGGGAAAAGTTCCCTTTTTGTCATAAAACTACAGTATCTACTGTGCTACTACACAAATGTCTACAAAGAAATCAGGATTAGTCACCCTGATTTCCACCTTCTGGAATATTACAAAAACTTTATCTCGCAGCCTAAATTGAATACTCTAATATAATATAATATAATAATAATATAATATAATAAATATTATTCTTGCAAATTTATTTATCCTGACATTCATATGTCAAAAGCAACAAAAATCAACAACTTCTACACTGCAAAGTTCTATTCATCCATTAAAAAAAATTGGCAGAAGTAATCTTCATTAATGATGCACAAATCTATGTTAGGCAATACATGCTATAATAAAACTATCTGTGACCAAAAAGTTGTGGGGAGGAGACCTGGTATGGTACTGGAATAAAAGGTAAAATGACCTTAAGTCAAGTCTAACTTCATTGTTAAGACCCTTGGTACTTCTGTGACCCTATGTTCATCATAAATCTCTGGTCTCCATATGTAAGTGACAAAGCCACCTACCCAGTCCAGTTTACAAAATTCCAAAATGCCATGAAATGCAACCTACAAAAATAAAATGTGCTTCAGGCATCTTGACATCACATTATTGGCACATAGGTGGATATTTAATCAATCTAGTCAATAGAGATAAGGATGAACACAGAAGAGTTCCACACTGCCAAAAGGATAACTAAAAAGCAAGTGCTCCATTGACCTATTAGTATCAAGCAAAAAGAAAAAAAAGTAACGGAATACATAGGAAGGCTATTTCTGGGAAAATCAGCTTTGTCTCACACACACACAAAAAAATCATGAATGCTGGGTTTATTCTGTGATTTTAGAAAAACACCTTAGATCATACTTCCAAACAAGAAAAAGTCATTTATAAAATATTCATTTTCCAAGTGCAAAACAGATTAAGGTGTGACATATATATTAAGCATGTGTGCTCAAACTTAGTTTATATCATGAATTGCAGTAATTCTGAATTTTGTTAAACAGGAAACTGACGGTACATTTTAAAAGACCAAAAAAAAAAAAATCACACTATAATGTCAACCAAATAAAAGAAATGAGTCAGTGATAAGATGGATAAAAAAATAAAATTCCTAATATTTCTATACTAGGAAGGTAAAAATAACTATGTTATTCAATAAATTGAACCGCCAAATATGTTTTTTTGGTAAGAACATGGCAGAGCAAGATGGGTGGGAAACGGCTCACTTTTAAAGGCAGATCCGAGTTTTATCACAGGTTCTACCTAGCAGAACTCAATTTCCCCATCTGGCAAATGAAAATATCACTAATTTAATACGGTAGTGATAACATCTATACTCACGTTTGAACTTAAAATCAATTTTCATTTAAAATAGCAACTTCATTTAAATTTAAATGAAATCAAAATTTCATTTAAAATAGCAACTTCAAGTCAAAAATGTTTTAAGCTTTAGGCTTAAAATTACTCTGCATTCAGATATTAAGACGTCTGGTGAAACATTCATTTTTCCAAAGTTTGGATGGCAGACCCCTTTGAGAAGCTGAGGAAAACTATAAACAGATTTTTGTAGAGAACTGCACATTTACACATAATTGCTTTGTGTCAAACCCCTTAAGCCTTGGAACAGGAATCCAAGTTAAAGAGCCCTAGTAACCCAAAAGAACCATTTCCTTAAGGAAAAAAAGACAACACTGAATATATTTTAATTTGAAAGTAATCTTATCTTAATCACTCAAAACTACAGGAACTATCAGGAGTTCCTATGTCACTAAACCTACCCTCACCACTAAGAGTTCTTTAAATGATTACTAACATTAATGTTACTTAACCTCAGCTACCCAAATATAACTACTGTGCCAAAAGCCTCAATGGTAAATTACGCTACCATTTCCTTACTGTATAATGATTCTGCATCAAGACTCATCTTCGGAGCAGTATTACTTTCATTCTGTCTAAGCATAGGAAAATCCCAGAAATCTTTGGGCTCCGACTTACCAAATATCTCAAAACAGGTCAAAGGCCAAGAATAAAAATTGGAAGGAGCAATTACTTTGTTCCCAGATGCAAAGCCTGGAAGCATATCCAATTTACCCGCCTGGCAGCCTCCCCCATCTTTCCAGCCCCCTCAGTACTGTCAGCATCCCCTGGCCAACCCAAACCCCTAAGTCTCGGCAGCGAGTGGTACTAATTTTTTTTTTTCTTAAGGCCAGAGGCCAAAAGAGAAAAGAGCCGGATTGAGGGTCAACTAACTGCGCCTGGTTCTCTAATTCATTCCTACACTTATTCATCCCCCCTAAATTAGATGGGGGATCCGAGACAGCTGCTGCTGCCTTGGTTGCTTCCCTTCCAGTGGAATAGTGCCTGGGAGGGGCCTTCTCTCCCTTCACAGAAGCAGCTGCGCCCCGCTTATCCCCACTGCGCACTCGGCCATCCAGCTCTCGCCATTGTTTCTGCTCAGAACAGATACCGCCCCTGTAAGGACCGGGAAGAAGAAAAAGAGGCCCAAGTCCTCGGACGCGCTGCTTTTAAATGCCTCCTTCACCCCGCCCGTGCATCCCGCTCCTAAGGGGTCATCTCCTCGCCCTTCCCCGAAGTTTGGTAGAAACTAAAAACCAAATTCAGAGGTAGGAGAGGGAATTATGGGATTCTAGTGGGGAAAAAAACGATGGGTCCCCCTGGGCCACGGTAACCAAGAACATCTGTTCATTGAGAGCGTTCAAAGATTTGTCAAGATGCACGAAAGAGACAAATAATTTAAATGTGAAGAGCCGGAAATCCATTTTTCTTGGCTCGAATAGGTTAAGAACAAGGGAGCAAGAGTGATAGCATCATTTCGTATCCACAGGGTGTGAAGCTGAGTCTGGTGCAGAGAGAGAAGCCCGGCTCTGGGTCCTACCGCCACGATCCGGCGAAGGAGCCAGCTCCTCCTCCCTGCTGCACCCGCTCCCCATGCCGCAAGTCGCCCTCACCTCCATCTCGGCGTCTGCGGGACCCGCGCCGGCCGCAGACGCAACCGCCTGCGCCGCGACGCCTTCGGGGCCGCCTTTGTTGCTGCTGTTGCTCCCGCCGCTGGCGGTCGAGGCTGCGGGCTTGGAAGGCGCGCTCTCGGGAGGCGGGGGTGGCGGAGGCTCGGCCGCGGACGACATGATGTTCCGTCTGCGTCACCCCCTGCTGCCAGAGGCCGAGTCCGGCGGGGATGGACAGGGAGGCCTAGGCCTGGATGCTACGTCGCAATAAACTGGTGGAGGAGCGAGACTCCCACCCGAGCGCTCCCCCGCGCCGCGCCTCCGCGACGGGCCTGAGCCGGGCCCAGGAGCTGCACACTCCCAAACGTTCTGCTCTTCCGCGGCGCTCTAGGTTCCACCGGCGCTTACCTCACGGCGGGAATCACGTCGACGAGGGTGGGCGGGGCCAGACGGGTCACTGAGGTCAAGGAAGGCGGGCTGATTTAGAGAAGGGCGGAGGGTTGGGGGAAGGGAAAAAGAAAACGAAAGAGAGACTGAGGCTGGGAAAACGCTTCGCCGCCTCCTCCTCTTCCTCCGGCAGATATCATCTATCTCGCCAGCATCCAGGACGACTACCTACGCCACCGACTTTCAACACTCGCGAGATTCCTTATTGGCTCACCGACTGGGTCCTGAGCGCGCATGCGCATACTGCCCTCCTCACCCTTGGCCCCTCCTCTTCCAGACCTCTAGCCGGCTCGGGAGAGAAGAGTGGGCGGGACCTCCAGGGAGCGCTAGGAGGTGTAGGTTTGTGCGTCTGCTGCCTGGCAGGACGCGAGCTCAGTGTTTTAGGCTTTAGTAACGGCTCACGGTTCTCGCTGTGTCTTCTGGGCCTGACAGGGGTCGGCGGCACTACCGGAAAACTTGCCTGGGTTTTGCGCTGCTCATTCAAAGTTGGAAGTCTTGTGTCTGGCCCCAAAACTTCTGCCGTATCCGCTTAGAGGCGTGACGCCACAGCCTTGACGACGTTGTGGTTACCCCAAGTGACGTCTCACTGTTTTTTGTTGTTAGGGAAAAAAAAAAAAAAGGTCCGTTAGTGTGATTTTTTCTTTTTTTTATTTTTGCCTTCTTATGTTAGCTGCGTCAGTTATTTCTAAATACCCTCCTTAGGCACAGAGTTAAATGATATTTCTTCTGAATTTATATGCCAGAGGTAAGCAAATAACGTGCACACTACCATGGAAGTGAGAAACACGAATAATCAATATATGGGGAAGATAGGTGGTGCGATGTAATCTTTTCCTCAAGCATGAAACATGAAAATTAAAACGTACATTCTCCTTAAGTGTTAACAAATATTCAGCACTGATTTTGTATACTGTCTTAGGCAGCCTTCAGTGCAGCTTAAGGGCCTTGTGCATTCATCTCTTACAAAATTTAAATACATTGTAGTCTGTTTGATAACGCATCTGCATACTACAGTAGATTACCTGCCCAGTACAGGGTCTGATTTATCTTTTTTTATTCCTCATATTTAGTATTCTCTAAATGTTTGTTGAGTAAAGGAGACACATTTTTCGAGAGTTGAGGTTTGAGCTAACTGGTTATGCTGAATTCCAAACAGAAGGGATCCCCTTTGAATATATAGTCTGCAAATTTTTTAACTAATGAATGATAATTCTTAAATGGACATCTGGAAAAATGTCCCCACTCCACTAAAAATGCTAGTTCTTAGACTATAAGGAAATGTCTAAGGATATATGCAAAGATAAATACCTACAATGATGTTCATCATAGTCTTATATATAACTGCAAAAAGCTAACAACAGTAGGCTGAATCCAGTATTAAAAGTTATGTCTTTAAAACTGTCATACACCCAGAAAATGAACTATTAACCTTTAACAACCATTAATGTAGAATAATAGTTGTTTTGTGTTGTTTTGTTTTCAGACAGAGTTTCTCTCTGTCGCCCAGACTGCAGTGCAGTGGCGTGATCTCGGCTCACTGCAATCTCCAACTCCTGGGTTCAAAGGATTCTCATGACTTAGCCTCCGGAGTAGCTGGAATTACAGGTGTGCACTACCACGCCTGGCTAATTTTTGTATTTTCAGTAGAGACAGGGTTTTGCTGTGTTGGCCAGGCTAGTCTCAAACTCCTGGTCTCAAGTGATCTGCTCGCCTAGGCCTCCTAAAGTGCTGGGGTTACAGGCATGAGCCACCACACCTAGCCAAAGAATGTTAATTTATGAAGTGTTAACTGAAAAATTTTGTTTAACAGTTCAAAAATGTAGATAAAAGTTGGAAGCATATTTACAAAAGTATTGAAAGTGATTGTTGCTGGGGTTTTTTTTGTTTGTTTGTTTGTTTGTTTTTTGACAGTGGCTTGCCCTGTCTCCTAGGCTGCAGTGCAGTGTCACAGTCGTGACTCACTGCAGCCTCAGCCTCCTGGGATCCAGCAATTCTCCCACCTCAGCCTCCCAAGTAGCTGGGACTACAGGTGCATGCCACCACGCCCGGCTAATTTTTGTATTTTTTGGGTGTAGACAGGGATTGCCATGTTGCCCATACTGGTCCTGAACAACAATTAGGGCTCAAGTCATCTACCTGCCTCAGTCTCTCAAAGTGATGGGATTACAGGTGAGAGCCACTGTGCCAGACTGCCGAATTTGCCTATTATTGTATTAAGAAAACTTTTTTTAAAAAAATTTCAGCTTTACTGAGGTATAATTGACAAAAGTTGTATGTATTTAAGGCATACAATGTGATGTTTTGATATATAAACACGTTGTGAAACGATTACCACAGTCAAGCTAATAAGCATATCCATCACCTCTTATATTTACTGCCTGCCAGCATGGTGAGAATATTTAAGATTTACTCTCAACAAATTTCAAGTATGCAAACAGTATTATTAACAATAGTTACCATGCTGTGCATTACATCTCCAGAAATTATTCATCTTGTACAACCAAAACTTTGTATCCTTTGACCAACATCTCCCCATTTTTAGAAAGCTTATTTTTAATTTAAAAAAATGTTCTTTCACCGAAAAAAAATTATGTGGAAGGGTAAGAAAGTGGTGTCTAGGGTGGAACCTGACACATACTTAATAAATACTTGATGAATAATATTTTTGTATTTACATTAGACTAAAACATTAATTTAGCATTCGAAATGTTTCTTCACTTTTTGTAGTCTTAGGTAGAAATCTTGGGTCTTGGTCTGGAAACCCTAAAGTTATACGTAGGTATATAAATGGAAGGATCTTAAGTCTGATAACTATTTAAGGAAAGCAATAAATAGCAAGGAAAACAATGCACATAAATAAATAAAAATTGCCTCCAAAATGGTGATTGTCTTTTAACATGTGCATTTATATGTGAGTTTCTCATATGATCATATGAAAGCTGTATTAGAATCATTTGGGGGGAAATTGTAGAGAAAAGATGGAAACTAGCAAGAGGACGCAGAATGCTTGAACTCAGTTATCTAGCATAAGTGACAGAGAAAAAGATTTTTGGCAGAGTTTAGAACCAGAAAGGAAAAGCAGAGAAGAGCTGCAGAAAAGACAGGAAGCCTAGAAACAGCTACAGGCACACTGGCTGTGTTCCTCAGGCAGATAGCAATACTAATATGGTGGCCAAATCACAAAATCCTGCTAAAAGGCTAAAACTAGCAGCTAGTTGTTGAATTGATCACATAATACAGAATTCATATGTTGGTAAAAGAGTGGGTTGGGGAGCAGGCAAGCCTAGATTCCAGTGCAGGCTCTGGAACTTAGTAGCTGTGTGAATGCAGACAAGTTATCTAACCTCTTTGAAATCAATTTTCTCATCTTTTTATTATTATATTATCCTAGCTTTATTTTGAGATAATATTCTTATTATGATGTCATAAAAATTAAATGAGACAGTATAAGGTACATAATACAGTGCCTGACATATAGTGAGTTCTGGGTTCAAGTGTTAGTCTTATCCTTGAGAATCATAAGCCTAAGGTTCATAGTCTAGTTGAAAGAAGAGGAACCAAAGAAGGAGGAGGGTAAGGGGTTTGGTAGCAAGAAAACACCAGAAAGGATTAGAGCTTTAGTCATATTCCCAGCAACAGAATGCTACAGTGTAAAATAATGTTAGTGTTCTATCTCCAATATGTATATACACAGTTTACACCTAAAATTTCCTGTGTTAGATTTAATGTGCTAGAACAGCATGTACAGTACAGAAATACAATGGAACAAAGAGATGTTGCCAGAGGACAAAAATGTGCCAAAGAGCCAGGGCTCTCTCAGCATTGTGTCCTTGAATGGTAACAGAAAGGAGTTAAAGTTTTCTCAAGGACAAAGAAGAAATGCAGCACCTCTCTTCATTGCAACTCATTTTGTCGAAGCTTAAGAAAATAAAGTCTGATTACTGCGAGACAATAAAACTCTATTGAGTTTGTATCTAAGAATGGGTATTTCCAACACCAGATACCAATGATTACAAGTTGCATGTATCTTTTTTAGAGTTCTCCCACATAGGTCATTTGTCAATGTATAGACATTTCAGTTAAAGAGAAACATTAACTGTACTGTTAATAAATAGGTAAGGATATATTCCCTTCATTCCCCTCATATTTAGTCACCAACTAAATAGTGGGAGACTTTGTTATCTGCTCGGTGTATATGCATATGTTTATGTAGTCAAAGATTTTCAGGTTTTCTCTGCATTTCTTCCTGCGCATGAAAAAATTTCTTTTTTGTTGGACTGGTTCTAGGTAAAGTATTTCTAGGAACTCAAATATTATGATCCAAAGTTAAATTTTAACCACCATCTTTGAAACATTTTTGAAATAATAAACTACAAAGCTTCAATTAAGAAATTAGAGATTTTTTATTTAGTTTTTATCTCATTTATTAAAAGGAACTTCAGACAAAGGAAATTAGGCAGTCTTTTGCTCAAAATATTGAAAGTAAAAAGATGGAAAATATATATCATTAAAACATTAGCAAAAAGAAAACAGGAGTGGCTATATCATTATCAGATAAAGTAGACTTCAGAGCAAAGAAAATTATGAGACAAAGAGGGGCATTATATAATGATGAGAGTGTCAACCCAGAAGACATAGCAATGTTCAATGTATATATACCAAACAACAGAGCTGCAAAATATGTGAAGCAAAAGGTGACAACTGAAATTAGAAATAACAAATCCACAATTATATGTGGAGACTACAGCATCTCTCAACAACTGATACTACAACTAGGCAGAAAACCAGCAAGGGTATAGAAGAACTTAACAACAGCCAATAGGATCTAATTGACATTTATACAACACTGCACACATTTTTTTCTTCTACAAAATTAGGACTATACACATTCTTTTCAAGAACCCACAGAAAATATAGCAAGATAGACCATAAACCTTAACAAATTTAAAAGATTTGAAATCATACAGAGTATGTTTTTTAACCACAATGGAGTCAAACCAGAAATCAGTAACAAAATGTTACCAGGGATATATTCAAACTAAATGACATGCTTCTAAATAATCCATGGGTCAAAGAGAGGTCTCAAGAGAAATGAAAAAGTACATTGAACAGAATAAAAATACAATATGTTAAAATTTGTGGAACACAGCTAAAACAGTGCTTAGAGGGAAATTATACAATAAATGCTTACATTCAGAAAAGAGAATAGACTCAAATGTAAGCTTTCACCTCAAAAAACTTAAAAAAGCAGAGCAGGGATAAATCCAAAGTAAACAAAAGGAAGGAAATAATAAAGGTAAGAGCAGGAGTCAATAAAATTAAATACGGAAAATAAAGAGCAAAAACTGGTTCTTTGAAAAGATACATAAAATTGGCAAACCTCTAGGAAGTCTGACAAGAAAGGAAGAAAGGAAAAAAAGAGAGGGTAAGAAGGAAGGAAGGAGGAAAGAAAGCTCAAATCACTAATACCAGGAATAAAACAGGACCTATCATTGTAGACCTTGAAAACATCAAAAGAGTAGTAAGGAGTACGACACACATAAATTTGACAAACCACTTCCTTGAAAAATACAATCCACTTAAACAGTATAAAAAGATCATATGAATAGCACTGTAACTATTTAGGAAATTAAATTTATAAATTAAAAACTCCCAAAGAAGAAATCTTCAGCACAGATGGTTTCAATGAAAAATGCTACCAAATATTTAAAGATGAATTAATACCAATTCCATGCTATCTCCTACAGATAATAGAAGAGGATAATACACTTTGTAATTCATTTTATGAAGGTGCTATATCTCTAATACGAAATCAGACAGACACTACAAAAGAAAGAAAATGACAGACCAGTATCACTGATGAATACAGACAAATCCTTAACAAAATATTATCAGAGACAATTAAACAATGTGTAAAAAGAATTATGCACCCTGACCAAATGTGATTTATTCCAGATATTCAACACTGATTCAATATTTGAGTATTAGTCAATGCTGTCTGCCATATTAACAGGCTAGAGAAGAAAACTCACATGATTATATTGATTGATGAGGAAAAACCATTTGACAAAATTCAAACACCCATTTATGACAAAACTCTTAGAAAAAAAAAAAGAGAAAACAAATAGAGGAACTTCCTCCTCTTAATAAGGAGCATCAGCAAAATACCTACAGCAAACATTATACTTAGTGAGATTGAATCCTCTCCCTCTAAGATCTGAAACAGGGAAGGTTTTCTGCTTATACCATTCATATTCAACACAGTTCTGAAAAGGAAAAATAGAGATCACTGCAATTATCTTCAAACTGACATAAAATAAAACTTCTGTTGAAAATCAGAATAATGAACCAATTTGGCCAAATACAAATTTGTATTTTTCATAATCTTTAACCATAAAGTGGAAGTAATGCTAGTTTATTTGATCAATAAATCAGTATAAATTTAGGAAAAACATTCCCAACTAAAATTATTATAGGATTTTATTATACTTAATATTGATAAATTAGATAAGACATAGATGATTTTATTAAAACAAAAATATTAAATTAGTCTGGTTTGCCAAAGATTCACCTAAACTTTGTGAACATGGCTTCTCTACTTGTTAGTTTCAGTAAGAATACTTTTCTTTTAGAGTTTAGCACGTTTAAATTAGAAGTTTATTTTTTCTGGGAATTTTTGGAATATTCAATCCATGTAAGTATCTTTATTAGTCAATCAGAACAGGCCCCTTTAAGAGTTTGTAATTGAACTTATTGATTACATCCTGAGATGGAAAACATTACGCACTGACAAAAGGAAAGTAAAATTGTTTCTGAATTATAGACACGTATACAGACAGAGATAGATAGCACTTAGAGTTTTAATTCTAAAATTTCAGCCATTGGTCAAGAGTAAATACAATATCAAAATAACTTTCCAGTTCAGATACTAAAGAGCTGTTCTTCCTGATAGACAGGAAATTCTTAATTGATTTAAGCCCTAAATAGATAAATTGACAAACCAAAAGACTAACAAATCCAACACTTTGTTGTCTCTCACTCAGCAGAGAATAGATCTTTATTAGCCACAAATTCTTCTACAGAAATCAAATGGTCAGATCATAAAAATCAAATTGCCAGTTATTGCTACCACTAATAGGAAATAACTTAACAGCTGCAAAAGAACAAAAAAACCCATAAAATTAGTAGAGAAGAAAACTAAAAATAGAAAAACATCATCAGCAAATTTATATTGCTGCTTTGGATTTACTTCTGGAAGCAAAGACATGCTGGGCTTAAACTACCCATGAGATGCACTTCTCTGGTGGCAGTTTACCTGGTGATATGGTTTGGCTGTATCCCCACCCAAATCTGCTCTTGAATTGTAATCCCCATAATCCCCTCATGTCTAGGGATAGACCTTGTGGGAGGTGACTGGCACATGGGGGCAGTTCCCCCATGCTGTTCTTGTGATAGCAAGTGAGTTCTCACAAGACCTGATGGTTTTTATAAGGGGCTTTTCCCCCTTCGCTCCTCTCTCTCTCTCACCTGCTGCCACGTAAGATGTGCCTTTTCCTGTTCCACCATGATTGTAAGTTTCATCAGGCCTCTCCAGCCATTCAGAACTGTGAGTCAATTAAACCTTTCCTTTATAAATTACCCAGTCTCCGGTATTTCTTTTTTTTTTTTTCTCAGAAACTGTATTTATTTGGGTTTTATTCTCATTCCCTAACTCCACATTTGAACAGTGCTCTACCACATCTTTCTGTTTAGCCATTGTTAACAGCTGTTGTAGCTGAGCAGTCTGTATTCCTTTTCCCTGTTTTTTCTGTTTGTTTGTTTTGTTTTTTTTATTATACTTTAAGTTTTAGGATACATGTGCACAATGTGCAGGTTAGTTACATATGTATACATGTGCCATGCTGGTGCGCTGCACACATTAACTTGCCATTTAGCATTAGGTATATCTCCTAATGCTATCCCTCCCCCCTCCCCCCACCCCACAACAGTCCCCAGAGTGTGATGTTCCCCTTCCTGTGTCCATGTGTTCTCATTGTTCAATTCCCACCTATGAGTGAGAACATGCGGTGTTTGGTTTTTTGTCCTTGTGACAGTTTACTGAGAATGATGATTTCCAATTTCATCCATGTCCCTACAAAGGACATGAACTCATCATTTTTTATGGCTGCATAGTATTCCATGGTGTATATGTGCCACATTTTCTTAATCCAGTCTACCATTGTTGGACATTTGGGTTGGTTCCAAGTCTTTGCTATTGTGAATAGTGCTGCAAAAAAATGATAAAGGGGATATCACCACCGATCCCACAGAAATACAAACTACCATCAGAGAATACTACAAACACCTCTATGCAAATAAACTAGAAAATCTAGAAGAAATTGATAAATTCCTCGACACATACACTCTCCCAAGACTAAACCAGGAAGAAGTTGAATCTCTGAATAGACCAATAACAGGAGCTGAAATTGTGGCAGTAATCTATAGCTTACCAACCAAAAAGAGTCCAGGACCAGATGGATTCACAGCCGAATTCCACCAGAGGTACAAGGAGGAACTGGTACCATTCCTTCTGAAACTATTCCAATCAATAGAAAAAGAGGGAATCCTCCCTAACTCATTTTATGAGGCCAACATCATCCTGATACAAAAGCCTGGCAGAGACACAACCAAAAAAGAGAATTTTAGACCAATATCCTTGATGAACATTGATGCAAAAATCCTCAATAAAATACTGGCAAACTGAATCCAGCAGCACATCAAAAAGCTTATCCACCATGATCAAGTGGGCTTCATCCCTGGGATGCAAGGCTGGTTCAATATACGCAAATCAATAAATGTAATCCAGCATATAAACAGAACCAAAGACAAAAACCACATGATTATCTCAATAGATGCAGAAAAGGCCTTTGACAAAATTCGACAACCCTTCATGCTAAAAACTCTCAATAAATTAGGTATTGATGGGACGTATCTCAAAATAATAAGAGCTATCTATGACAAACCCACAGCCAATATCATACTGAATGGGCAAAAACTGGAAGCATTCCCTTTGAAAACTGGCACAAGACACGGATTCCCTCTCTCACCACTTCTATTCGACATAGTGTTGGAAGTTCTGGCCAGGGCAATCAGGCAGCAGAAGGAAATAAAGGGTATTCAATTAGGAAAAGAGGAAATCAAATTGTCCCTGTTTGCAGACAACATGATTGTATATCTAGAAAACCCCATTGTCTCAGCCCAAAATCTCCTTAAGCTGATAAGCAACTTCAGCAAAGTCTCAGGATACAAAATCAATGCACAAAAATCACAAGCATTCTTATACACCAATAACAGACAAACAGAGAGCCAAATCATGAGTGAACGCCCATTCACAATTGCTTCAAAGAGAATAAAATACTTAGGAATCCAACTTACAAGGGATGTGAAGGACCTCTTCAAGGAGAACTATAAACCACTGCTCAATGAAATAAAAGAGGACACAAACAAATGGAAGAACATTCCATGCTCATGGGTAGGAAGAATAAATATCGTGAAAATGGCCATACTGCCCAAGGTAATTTATAGATTCAATGCCATCCCCATCAAGCTACCAATGACTTTCTTCACAGAATTCGAAAAAACTACTTTAAAGTTCATATGGAACCAAAAAAGAGCCTGCATTGCCAAGTCAATCCTAAGCCAAAAGAACAAAGCTGGAGGCATCACGCTACCTGACTTCAAACTATACTACAAGGCTACAGTAACCAAAACAGCATGGTACTGGTACCAAAACAGAGTTATAGATCAATGGAACAGAACAGAGCCCTCAGAAGTAATGCTGCATATCTACAACTATCTGATCTTTGACAAACCTGAGAAAAACAAGCAATGGGGAAAGGATTCCCTATTTAATAAATGGTGCTGGGAAAACTGGCTAGCCATATGTAGAAAGCTGAAACTGGATCCCTTCCTTACACCTTATACAAAAATTAATTCAAGATGGATTAAAGACTTAAACGTTAGACCTAAAACCATAAAAACCCTAGAAGAAAACCTAGGCATTACCATTCAGGACATAGGCATGGCCAAGGACTTCATGTCTAAAACACCAAAAGCAATGGCAACAGAAGCCAAAATTGACAAATGGGATCTAATTAAACTAAAGAGCTTCTGCACAGCAAAAGAAACTACCATCAGAGTGAACAGGCAACCTACAAAATGGGAGAAAATTTTTGCAACCTACTCATCTGACAAAGGGCTAATATCCAGAATCTACAATGAACTCAAACAAATTTACAAGAAAAAACAAACAACCCCATCCACAAGTGGGCAAAGGATATGAACAGACACTTCTCAAAAGAAGACATTTATGCAGCCAAAAAACACATGAAAAAATGCTCATCATCACTGGCCATCAGAGAAATGCAAATCAAAACCACAATAAGATACCATCTCACACCAGTTAGAATGGCGATCATTAAAAAGTCAGGAAACAACAGGTGCTGGAGAGGATGTGGAGAAATAGGAACACTTTGACACTGTTGGTGGGACTGTAAACTAGTTCAACCATTGTGGAAGTCAGTGTGACCATTCCTCAGGGATCTAGAACTAGAAACACCATTTGACCCAGCCATCCCATTACTGGGTATATACCCAAAGGACTATAAATCATGCTGCTATAAAGACACATGCACACGTATGTTTATTGCAGTATTTCTTTATAGCAGTGTGAAAACAGACTAATACACCTGGTCTTGTTAAGTGAATCCAGTGGACATGTTTGTGGAAAACTCCCAAAACTGTTAAAAGAAATTTTTCAAAAAGGTAAAAGCATGATTCTCATACACGTATAAACAAGAACACTTGTTAAATATTTTATTTAACTCACTAATACAGAAGTTAGTGAGGTGTTAACAACCAGTTTAAAGATTAAAAAAGGAAAAACAAATTTATATTGGGTAAAGAAAAGTTGAAATTAATGTGGAAGTGGAGGTAAAATTATCTTCTTCCACACTAGGGGAAGGAAGTCAGTTTGTTTACCTTCTAATGCATAGGACAACACTTGCATATGTACAGACAAGAATTATTTTGCACTTGTATAAGTTATTTACAATTTACAGAGTTGTAAAATAGCTCCCATAGAGTCAGAAAACCCAAAAGTTTGTCTTCTGGAGTCAAGACCATGCATGATTTTCTATTTAAGCACATGTTTTCCCCTATGTGCTATTGTTTTAGTTTTATTGTAAATAATTCTCATTTGGACCTGTAAGTAACCTACTAGTTAATTTGTCTTTATTTTACACTAAATAAAAGAACTGAAATTCAACCCATATGCAAGCTGGTAACCACTGCAGCGTATA
The DNA here is from genome assembly GCF_028885625.2 of Pongo pygmaeus. NCBI lineage: Eukaryota > Metazoa > Chordata > Mammalia > Primates > Hominidae > Pongo > Pongo pygmaeus. The sequence continues at coordinate 156,547,501 of NC_072376.2, read as the reverse complement.
TTTTTGTCATTCTGCATCTCTCCAGAATAGCTTTCTTTGCTTTCTCTTGGTTTGTCTGCTTCTAAGTAAGTGCATTGTGTTTAGTCTGTTCCAACTCCAATTGGCTGTGCATTATAGTACCTCATAGATAACAACCAGTGTTTCAATTACAAATCTCAAGGTCTGGAGACAGATTAGTTCAGTTTAGGTCACCTGCCAATCCCAGATTCATTAGGTATGAATAGGGATCAGGCCACTAGATATAAACATGGCTACCTAGGCCACCTCTTGAGCAGCAACCGAGAATGGAGTCTCTCTTAGAAAGAAGAGTAAATTAGTGCAAAGCATTGACTGGCATCTCTAGCATATGTTTATGGTCTATTTATGTTGCAGAAAAGTAAACTGTCTTTGATAGAAAAATCTATTAATGTTCCCATTCAAGCATTATGATCCTTTTAATTTTCATTCATGGTTCAATTTTTATCCAGGTTGCCAATTCTAAGCCCAGTTGCACTTGAAATTGAGTTATTCAGTTAAAATGTATTTGAAGTATGTTTTTGTGAGAGCTGGAGATTAATTTTGGCCTTTTGAAAATTTGATTCTTAACACTTGTAGGTATGTAATTATTATTCTATAATAACTCATTATGAAAGATGATATGGACTTATTATCTTATAAATTCAAAGAAACTTTTTTTTAGTTTCTGATTCATCTCAAAGTACCTGGTGTTGAACTTAATCTTCTCTGAATGGTAAGTGCTCCAGAACACATGTAAGGAGGAAGCCCTGTGACTCTGTTACTGGTCAGAAGACCCACTGAGTTGTGTTCTTAAAAAGAGTGCACTTTTGGTTTTGCCCTATCAATATAGGCCACTTCAGGGTCTTCATTAGTGGAAAGAAGTGGAGATTTTGTAAGTCTCAGTTTCAGACACAAAAGAGAAGAATGTTAAGTCAATGGAATTTTCCACTTATTATTTTGTAAGAGAATCAGGAATTACAGAACAGAGACCTTGACAGTAAGAACTGTGTAAGACTGTAACCTTTGCAGCTTGCTCTTGCTTGTCACTTTTGTCACAGCTTGCTGAACATTTCAAACCTAAATTCCTTATCACTGAATTTTCTTTTATTACAGTTCTTTCAGTAATATGAATTAGTGAATCGTGATATTTGGAAGTAAACTGAATTATAATTCTAGATTTATAATTGAACTCACAATGAAGTTACTTACGGAGCTGCAATTACCTTTATAAAATGAATATATCTTATGCACTTTGATTCTAAACCAGAACCTATGGTAGAGATTGCAATAATATAATTTAGCTGTTTTGTGTTTTATTTACATATTGTGTTTGTGTCACCACAGAAACAGACACCAAGACAGCGAGATATTTACTGGAGGGACTAACTGTTAAGAATAAAGGGGCCGGGCATGGTGGCTCATGCCTGAAATCCCAGAACTTTGGGAGGCCGAGGTGGGTGGATCACGAGGTCAGGAGATCAAGACCATCCTGGCTAACATGGTGAAACCCCATCTCTACCAAAAATAAAAAAAAATTAGCTGAGCGTGGTGGCAGGTGACTGTAGTCCCAGCTACTCGGGAGGCTGAGGCAGGAGAATGGCATGAACCCGGGAGGCAGAGCTTGTAATGAGCCGAGATCACACCACTGCACTCCAGCCTGGGCAACAGAGTGAGACTCTATCTGAAAAAAAAAAAAAAATACATGAATAAAAATAAAGGGAGGAAGCATGAGTAAGGAGGGAGCGACTTGAGACAGAGAGGCAGAGCTAACATTTGTAAAGACAAGGGAAGGATGGAGGATTGTGAAAGAAGAATTTCAGTTTGTAGCAGAGCTCTGAGAAAGTTTTGGCCAGGCTGATGGGGCATCTTTAAGCCAGAGTTGCTCATTAGATGAGTAGTATGTTCCATGAGAATGTTCCTGCACTAGTACCACTGCCTGCTGGGAGTAGCCTGAGAAAAGTTGGCCCTAAGCACAAATATGGAGTAAGTGAGGAGTAGGGATGAGAGGATGGAGGGATGGACGGGTGGATCCAGAGGGGCTACAGCTGGGGCTGCCATAGTAAATCTGAGTGTCATAGTTTCATGGTCACCACAAGAATATATAGACATTATAGAAAGACAAAGAAGTATACTTTCAACAAATTCATCGTCTTTTAAATTTAACAAATTTCAGCTAATTTTACACACATACACACACACACACACACACACACTATACAATCTTCAGGGTGAAAAATAAAACATATATTTATCATTGAACCCTGATTTTGGACTCAGAGAGATCCCAGGTACTCAGATACAATTTAGATGAAAGAAGATTTGTATTTTGATGATGACAGTGATGATAATGATAATGATAACTAAAGTTTATTAGTTGCATGTAGTGTTTCAAGTTTTTTATGTTTTGACTCATTGGCCCTCACATTAGCCCTTGTGAAGGGGGTAATATTTGTCCCCATTTTGCAGAGAAACAGACACAGAAGATAGAGTGGCTTACATAGTATTATACAGTCAATGTGTGATATGGCAGGTTAATTAGACTAAATTGCATATAAGTAAAAGATGAAACCTGTAGCTCAAGGATGGTAGCTTATTGAGATCGTGGAAGTAAATGAAGATCACTCAAACAAGAACAAACAGATGCTATTTATTCAGAACTTGTTATATTGAGGGACTTAGCCATCGTCACTTGCTCTTGGCAAAGTAGGACAGTGGTAGAGTGGGAAGTGGAAAAGCTTTATAGTATCGTGCTCTGAGTAGAGCTCATTCGCATAGAGGAACTGGAGGCAGGCTAAATACAAATAAGACATCTAGGATGACTGGTTTGGGAAGTATATTTGGCTTTCTCTGGTTGATCCTGAGTTGAAAGTTGTCCTGATGCAAAAAATAGGGAAGTAAGCAGTCATTGACCGAGTTGTGACCATACTGAGCTGTTGCTTCAGAGGTTGTGGTATAGCTCCTGCTGTGGTTTGAATGTCTGTGTCTCCTCCAAATTCATATATTGAAATTCTAACTCTCAAGTTAATGGTTTTAGGAGGTAGGGCCTTTTGGGAGGTGATTAGGTCATAACACCTCCACAGAATGGGATTAGTTTTCTGATAAAATAGGCCCAAGGGAGCTCGTTTGTCTTTTCTACCATGTGAGGACACAGTGAGAAGGCTCCATTTGCGAACCAGGAAGCAGGCTGTCACCAGGCACTAAATCTGCCAGCACCTGGATCTTGGTTTTCCCAGTCTTCAACACTATGATAAATAAATTTCTAGTTTTCTTTTTTTCAGTCTACACAGTTGATGGTATTTTGTTATAGCAGCCCAAAGGGACTAAGATAGTTTCTCCAACTAGTTGCTACAGACATTGTGTGTCACAATTCTGTTGTCGTATAGAGTCAGTTTGTATATTCAGTCCCTCAAGGGGAAAATCACCCAACTTATCTTAATAATTCTGCTGACAATAGTCTGCGTCTATTTAATAGTAATATCAATAAAATGCTATTTAGGTTATCTTAAATGCCAATAAAATTTAACATATTAATGTTTAATTTTTAATAAAAACGTTTAATAAAAAGTATTAAACAATTAAATATATAAATTATATATACACATATGTATATGTGTGTATGCTGTACCATTTGTACATATGTATATATGTACTATATATACAATGTATATACACACATATGTATACATACTATATATGTGTGTGTGTATGTATATGTAGTGTATGTAAATACAACAGTGAAGAAGCCTAGTTCCATGAAAACTCAAAAGGTTAGTGCCTCTGCTAGTTCCTATATTAAATTTTACCTGAGAAAGTGTTTTACAATGTGTGATTATGACCAACTGAAAGCTGTCCTTCAACAACCATTCTCCAGTACTCTCTCAGTTAACCAGGCATCCGGCCATCCTGAATAAAGTCTTCATTTCTCATCCTCCTGTGCTGCCAAGGGTGGCCATGTATATTAGTCTGTTCTCACACTGCTATAAAGAAATATCTGAGACTGGGTAATTTATAAAGGAAAGCAGTTTAATTGACTCACAGTTCCACATGGCTGGGGAGGCCACAGGAAACTTACAATCATAGTGGAAGGCGAAGAGGAAGCAAGGACCTTCTTCACATGGTGGCAGGAGAGAGAAGTGTGAGTAGTGAAGAGGGAAGAGCCCCTTATAAAACCATCAGATCTTGTGAGAACTCACTCACTGTCATGAGAACAGCATGGGAAAGCTACCCCCATGATCCAATTACCTCCTACCGGGTTCCTCCCTTGACACATGTGGATTATGGGGATTACAAGTCAATATGAGATTTGGGTGGGGACACAGAGTCAAACCATATCACCATGTGAGTGAAGGATGAGTGCAATTCTTCATGCTTCACTCAGATAAGAAAGAACTTCTATCTGTGTAAGCCACTGTTATTTTGAGCCCCTACTGCATATCACTAAACTACATTCAATAATACCAAGTTTAATTTTTCTCCTTTGAATAATGCTAGCCTTTGAGACTGTGATTTTCAAAACTAACTGAGAAAAAACTATTTAGAAACAGAGACTCAAAAATGTTTTTATACATACAGCAGGTTCCCTTTAATGGAAAACAAAATGACATCATTGACACATAAAATTCCTACTTGTCAAGCATCCAACAATTTTCTTTTTAAAACTAATGGTTTATAGATAAATGTGTCTATGTCACCTGTCCAGACACAATGGCAAATGTTTGTTTAAAATATATTTAATGTATCATAATTAAAAGGTTCATCAATTCCAAAAGTGACCTGCTGTTTTTATATATACTGAAATCAAATTGTATTAACACTATATGAAAATATTAATTAATTTTCTATTTCATATATAATTTTAAGTAAAGATTACTTTACTGGGCTGAGATAAGTAGGAGAAGCTAAGCACATGGCTGGAAATCACCAATTTTTTAAGTCTTGGAGGAAAAAAAATAGTATAACGGCTTATATTAGCTTGTGAGCTTGTCCTGTGTCTGTGGCTTCTGTGGACTTAGAGATGGGAAAGATTGAGTAGGGGGCAGGTGGAATTTTGAGACTGTCCCTTCCTCTTCTTCAGTAAATGATGGAAAGGTGTTAAATGACCAGTATTAAAGAGAGGAAAAACCATTTTTCAGTTCATTAACAAGGTATTATTACAGATTGGAGCACTGCTACCAGAAACCTGAAAGAGGAATGAGGCTCTGGAGCAAGCTTGTGCCTCCATACTATGGATTGGAGCTCCAAGCATGCTGTAGGGTTCCTTGCCCAGCTTCATGCCACATAATTAGAAAGAACATGAAGTAGAAGCTGTGTTTCCAGGTTTTGGTGAGAGAAAAATTCAAGCACCAGAATGAGAAGGGTAAAAATACAGGCTCAGAAGAGAAATTGCTGAAAACCAAGCACATTCACAAGGGCTTATCAACTCTGTTCCAATGCAGAGTGAAGAGGGGACCCAGGAACCTGATCGCACCCTGGGAAATGTGAAGCTCTTTGTGAAATGACTATTAAAATGGCCTGAAGAGGTTGGGTGTGGTGGCTCAAGCCTGTAATCCCAGGACTTTGAGAGACCGAGGAGAGTGGATCCCTTGAGTCCAGGAGTTCTAGACTAGCCTGCACAACATAGGGAGATCCCCATCTCTACAACAACAACAAAAATTAAAAATTAACTGGGCATGGTGGCATGCACCTTTAATCCCAGCTTTTTGGGAGGCTGAGGCTGGAGGATTGCTTGAGCCCAGGAGTTCAAGGTTGCAGTGAGCTATGATCCCCAGTGCACTCCAGCTTGGGTGACGGAGCAAGACACTGTCTCAAGAAAGAAAGAGAGAGAGAAAGAGAAGGGAAGAGGAGAAGGAGAGAAGAAAAGGAAAATTAATTGTAAGGGTATTGGGGCCTAAATAAATGTAGGGTAAATATTAAATTGCAACTGAAATATCCCATAATGAGTATGTATGGTTAATGTATCTTATGTTAGTCCTTATGGAAACTAAGCAGTGTTCCAAAAATAGACCCACCAAATTTGTCCTACTTAATTTTTTTGAAAAGTCTTTGATAGCTCTTAATATCAATTAATACTTGATCTCAATTAGTTTTGTTTATGTATGCTAACTACCTTAATTGACATTTAACAGTTGACACAGCAGAGTAATAAGATAATAAATATCTGGATTTAAAATAAAGGCCTTTTTAAAAACTTAGAATTCAATAAAGGCATTTTTAAAAACTCAGAATTCAACAACAATGCCACTAATAATGAAAGATAAATGAGAACATCAGTGTCCATAAAAGTAAAGAGTTAAATAAGAACTTAAGGCAAAATTTCAAAGGCTTGTTGCCTTTTTGGCTATTTCATTTCTGTTTTAGGTTAGTTTTATGGATTTCTATCTAAAGTATTGCTATGGTCTGAATGTTTGTGCCCCCTGAAAATTCATATGTTGAAACTTAATCACCAGTGCAGTGGTGTTGGGAGGTAGGGCATCTGTAAGGTGATTAGGTCATGAGGTGAGGGCTCTCATGAATGGAATTAGTGCCCTTATAAAAGAGGCCAGAGAGATCTTGTTTGCCCCTTCCTTCACCTGAGGATAGACAGAAGGTGCCATCTATGAGGAATATGAAGATTCAGACACTCAATCTTTTGGCGCCTTCATATTGAACTTCCCTAACTGTGAGAAATAAATTTCTGTTGTTTATAAATTACCCAGTCTAAGGTATTTTGTTACTTTTAATGGCTAAAACCACAATTCCTTTTGCACCAACCTAATAGCAGCACCAACCTGAATTGACTAAGACAAGTATTTTCTGTTTTTGAATTCTCCAGTGTGCTCTGTGGGGAGAGAAACACATCTTTTCTATTTGAAAGTATGGGATACTGTCTTTATTTGCTAAAAGAAAACAAAACCTTGACCAATATGCTATGAATCTGGTTCCAGGATAATTTGGATTAAAAGTAAAAAATGTAAAAAGCCTTTGCTGATTCGGGAACTAAGGCAGCAGCCTTTTTCTCCCTTCTCTCAACCTCCATTTCCTTGTAAAAATAATAGCACAAAGAACAGGCAGCTGAAACATTAGTGAAATCCATAGTAGTAAGGCCAAATCACATGCAATGTATGAGAGTGACAGATGAGTTGATGTTGTTGATAGCATTTTAAATAATACTCTTGATTACATTTATGTTTTATGCCAAGTAACTCTTTCTTGCCATCACTTCTGCCTAAATACAGATGCCTTCAGCCAAATGGTACTGCTCTGACTGCAAACAACCCTAGGTTTTGTTGTTGTTGTTGTTGTTTTTTGTTTTTGTTTTTTGAGATGGAGCCTGTCGCCCAGGCTGGAGTACAGTGGCGCGACCTTGGCTCACTGCAACCTCCTACCTCTCAGGTTCAAGCGATTCTCCCACCTCAACCTCTGGAGTGGCTGAGGTTACAGACTCCTGCCACCATACCCAGCTAATTTTGGGGGTTTTGTTTTTTTGGTTTTTTGGTTTTTTTAGTGGAGACAGGGTTTCACCATGTTGGCCAGGCTGGTCTTGAACTTTTGACCTTCAGTGATACGCCCGCCTCGGCCTCCCAAAGTGTGGGGATTACAGGCATGAGCCACCACGCCCAGCCGACGCTGGGTCTTAAATATAGGGAAAAAGCCCCTGGCTTGGTCCAAAACTTGCCCCAAACAAGTGTTATTTCACACATCATATTTCCAGAGCTAATTACTGCCTGGAATATTGCACTGCCCACTCTCTTGTTAGAAGCCTTATTCTCTTTTATTATTTTCCTCTTGAGTTAGTGCCCCAATACCTTACTAGGTGATTTTTTTGTAAGTTAGGCAACTCAATGTTCTAGTAACCACCTCTCATTGGGAAAAGAATCTATAGGTTTGAATCAATAGGGTTTAATTTCACATTACAGACAATTTTTATTAGAATAGTTAAAACTGTAAACAAAAAATACACTCAAAGATATAATTGCAACTAAATCTTAGATTTCTATGAGTTTTCATGTTTTCCCTAACTCTGCTTTCAGTTCAAGGGGAATAGGAAGACAACTTGTTTTATTTATTTATTTATTTTGTTTTATTTTAATCTTGACCGAGGCCACTATAACTTCATAAAACTAAATGAAATTCTGGATTTGTGCCCATGGTCTATCTCATATGGATCAAGGCATGCTTCTTATCACTTCACTAGCCACATTCTAAGTCTGGGACCTAACTTCCTGGGTTTTCTAAGTATTTTGGTTTGGACTAAGCCACCCTTTTCTGAACAGTATGATATGACCTGTTATGAAAACTTTATTTTATAATTCAAGCCTCTAGATTTTCATCTCTCAATTAATTGTTTACATGTTAAATAGAATAATAGGAAAGACACTGTAGGAATATTCCACTTGCTTTTCAGCATGATGCCACGATGTTAGGACACTTAAGTTGACCTAGGTAGAGGCCCATTGGGTGAGGTACTGAAGCCTTCTGCCAACAGCCATGTGAGGGAGCCATGCTGGAAGCAGATTCTCCATCTCCACTCAAGCCTTCAGATAACTGGAGCCTAGGCTGAACATCTTGCCTACAATCTTAAGATTGTAGCCAAGAACTTGCCATTTAAGAGCCTTCCAAGTGCTGATCCCGATAATCTGTGTAAGATACTAAACATATTATTGTCTGAGTTTGCTAAGTTGTCAGGTAGTTAAAGAATAATAGATGACTAATACAGATATCTTAATTATTTCAGATGATTTGTATAATTATAGTGATAATTTTCCAACAGATGGCACTAACGTATCTTAATCTAACAAAATCAGCAGAATTTTCTAAAAGATGGAAGGACCATTTTCTAACCTGATTGATATTTTGCTTATAAAAGAGGTACAAATTTGATAACTGAAAAATCTCATTGATTTAATATCTAAAATATCTAAAATAACCCATGCTTATAAACAAAGAGCTATTTCTCTGGCTGATGTAATGATTATCAAATGTCTTGAAAATTTTAAAAAATCTCCCATTGGTACTGGTATACTGGCTAAATTTGACATTTTATATTGTAGCTCAGATTTTCTTCCATTTCTTTACTATACCAATATCCTATTGCTGGGTCCCAGTTTAAATCCATAAGTACTTCATATAAAACAGAGCATGTTATCATGTTACTCAGGAGGCTGAGGCAGGAGGATCTCTTGAGCTTAGAAGTTCAAGGCCAGCTTGGGCAACAAAAACCAGATCATCATTAATGAATCAAAAAGTAAGTAGTATTATATCATTGATGGAACAGGTTAAGAATTTATTTTCTACTTTCATATCAACCATAATTGAAGAATATAAAGAAAAACCCAAAGAGAAAAAAAGCCTCAGAGACTCTATTAGCAATCTTTCTAGGTCATGGCCAGTAATTTGAATGTTAAACAATGGTACACTCTTTTTTTTTTTTTTTTTGAAACGGAGTTTCGTTCTTGTTGCCCAGGCTGGAGTGCAATGGCATGATCTCGGCTCACCGCAACCTCTGCCTCCCAGGTTCAAGCAATTCTCCTGCCTCAGCCTCCCGAGTAGCTGGGATTACAGGCATGCACCACCATGCCCAACTAATTTTGTATTTTTTAGTAGAGGTGGGGTTTCTCCATGTTGGCTGGTCTCAAACTCCCAACCTCAGGAGATCTGTCCGCCTCGGCCTCCCAAAATGCAGGAATTATAGGCATGAGCCACTGCATCAGCCCTGGCCATTGTTGAAATGACACCAGCCCAGGCTCCATGTGGTCCATGACTCAAGATAGCCCCTGGAACATGACACACAGACCTTGTATCTCACACCAGTTACACGTGCCTCCCATTCCACCTTCCCCTTTTTAATTCCCTCTCCTCAGCCTAAAGTTTGGAATGGTCTTTTAAGGACATAGGCACGGCCATTCCCCAACTGCTAGCATTTGAATAAAGTTGCTTTTCTTTCACCAAAACTTGCACCTCTTGTTTTTAGCCTCTGAGCAGCAAGTAGCCAGACTTGAGTCAGTTACAGTGTAAGAAATTTTAACTTTCAAAGGATAGCTCAGACTGGGATTTTTTTTCAGAAACTTATCGTAGATAAACTCTTCCCATTGGTGAGGGGACCAAACAAGGATAAACTCTTGTTCCAAACAGGTTGAGAGATCATGGATATGACAATGCCATGTGTATTCGTGGGAACATAGATTTCTTTTTTTAAATTTTAAAATGTACAATTAAGTTATAATTGACTATAGTCACCCTGTTGTGCTGTCAAATAGTAGATATCCATTCTTTCTAAATTTTTTTGTACCTATTAACCACCCCCAACCTTCCCCAACCTCCCCCGCTGCCCCAGCCTTCTACTACCCTTCCCAGCCTCTGGTAACCAGTCTTCTACTCTCTATGTCCACCAGTTCAGTTGTTTTGATTTTCAGATCCCACGAATAAGTGAGAACATGTGATGTTTGTCTTTCTGTGCCTGGCTTATTTCACTTAACATAATAGTCTCCAGTTCCATCAGTGTTGTTGCAAATGACTGGATCTTTCTGTTCATTCTTTTTTTTTTTTTTTTAGACAGGGTCTCACTCTGTCACCCAGACTGGAGTACAGTGGCATGATCATGGCTCTCTGCAGCCTCGACCTCCTGGACTCAGGTGATCCTCCCACATCAGCCTCCCAAGTAGCTCAGACTACAGGTGTGCACCACTTTGCATGACTAATTTTTCCATTTTTTGTAGAGATGGGGTTTTGCCATGTTGCCCAGGCAGCCCTTGAACTCCTGGGCTTAAACGGTGTGCCCACCTCAGCCTACCAAAGTGCTGGGATTACAGGCCTGAGCCTGTTCATACTTCTGAGCCGCACCCAGCCTCATTCTTTTTTATGCCTGAAAGGTAGTCCATTGTATCTTTGTACCACATTTTCTTTATCCATTCATCTGTTGATGGACTCTTACCTTGCTTCCAGATCTTAGCTATTGTAAACAGTGCTGCACCCAACATAGAGTGCAGATATCGCTTCAATATACTGATTTCCTTTCTTTTAGGCCTATACCCAGTAGTGAGATGGCAGGATCAATACGGTAGCTCAATGTTTAGTTTTTTAGGAATCTTCAACTCTTCTCTATAGTAGTTGTACTAATTTGCATTCCTATCAACAGTGTATAAGGAAGGGTTCTCTTTTCTCCACATCCTCATCAACATTTGTTATTGTCTGTCTTATGGATATAAGTTATTTTAGCTGGGGTGAGATGACGTCTCATTGTAGTTTTAATTTGCATTTCTTTGATGATCAGTGATATTGAGCACTTTTCGTATGGCTGTTGGCCATTTGTATGTCTTCTTTTGAGAAATGTCTATTCAAATCTTTTGCCCATTTTTTGATAGAATTATTAGATTTTTTTCCTATAAAGTTGTTTGAGCTCCTTATATATTCTGGTTATTAATCCCTTTTTTAGATGAGTAGTATTTTCTCATTTTCCCATTCTATGCATTGTCTTTTCACTTTGTTGATTGTTTCCTTTGCTATGAAGAAGATTTTTAACTTGATGTGATCCCATTTGTCCATTTTTTATTTGGTTGTCTGTGCTTGTGGGGTATTGCTCAAGAATTTTTTGCCCAGACCAATGTTCTGAAGATTTTACCCAATGTTTTCTTGTAGTAGTTAAATGGTTTGAGGTCTTAGAGTTAAGTCTTTACTCCATTTTGATTTGATTTTTGTATATGGTGAGAGTTAGGGATCTAATTTTGTTCTTCTGCATGTGGATATTCAGTTTTCCCAGCACTCTTTATTGAAGAGACCGTCTTTTCCCCAATGTAGGTTCTTGGCATCTTTGTCAAAAATGAGTTCACTGTAGGTCTGTGGATTTGCTTCTGGATTCTCTATGCTGTTCCATTGATCTATGTGTCTGTTTTTATGCCAGTACCATGCTGTTTTGGTTACTATATCTCTGTAGTATAATTTGAAGTAAGAGAATGTGATTCCTCCAGTTTTGTTATTTTTGCTGGGACAGCTTGGGCTATTTTGGGTCTTTTGTGGTTCCATATAAATTTCAGAATTTTTTTTTTATTTCTGTGAAGAGTGTCATTGGTGTTTAGATAGGGATTGCATTGAATCTGTAGATTACTTTGGGTAGTATGGACATTTAACAACATTTATTCTTCTAATCCATGAACATGGAATATTTGTACAGTTTTTGGTGTCCTCTTCAATTTCTTTCATCAGTGTTTTATAGTTTTCATTACAGGGATTTTTCACTTCTTTGGTTAAGTTAATTCCTAGGTATTTATATGTGGATATTGTAAATAGTATTACTTTTTTCACATTGTTTACTGTTGGCATATAGAACAGTACTATAATTGCTACTAATTTTTATATGTTGATTTTGTATTCTGCAGCTTTACTGAATTTATCAGTTCTGTTTCTTGTGGAGTCTTTAGCTTTTTCCAAATGTAATATCGTATCATCTGCAAACAAGGATAATTTGACTTCTTTCTTTCCAATTTGGTTGCCCTTTATATCTTTCTCTTATCTGATTTACATCATTCTCTTGTCTTGTTCTCTTATACTATGTTGAATAAAAGTGATGACAGTGGGCATCCTTGTCATGTTCCAGATTTTGGAGGAAAGATTTTCTTTCCTCTAAGCCTTCTAGCTGTGGGTCTGTTGTACATGGCTTTTATTATGTTGAAGCATGTTCCTTCTATCCCCAGTTTTTTTAGGGTTTTAATCATAAAGGGATGTTGAATTTCATCAAATGCTTTTTCAGCCCAATTGAAATTATCTTATGGCTTTTATCTCTCATTCTGTTGATATGATGTTTCACATTGATTGATTTGTGTATGTTGTACTATCCTGGTGTTCCAGGGATAAATCCCACTTGATCATTATGAGTGACTTTTCTATGTATTGTTGAATTAGTTTTGCTAGTATTTTGTTGAGGATTTTTGCATCAATATTCATCAGATATATTGGCTTGTAGTTTTCTTTTTTTGATGTGCCTTTGTCTGGTTTTGGTATTGGGTAATACTAGCTTTGTAGAATGAGTTTGGAGGTATTCTCTCCTCTATTTTTCAGCATAGTTTGAGTAGGATTGATATTTGTTCTTCTTTAAATGTTGGGTCAAAGTCAGCAGTGAAGCCATGAGGTCCTGGGCTTTTTTTTAATGGGAGACTTTTTATTACAGCCTTGATCTTGTTACTTGTTATTGGTCTGTTCAGGTTTTGGACTTTTTCCTACTTTGATCTTGGTAGATTGTATGTATCTAGGAATTTGTCATTTCTTCTAGATTTTCCAGCTTATTAACAGATAGTTGTTCGTAGTAGCCACTAATGATATTTTGAATTTCTGTGGTATTAGTTGTAATGTCTCCTTTTTCATTTCTGATTTTATTTATTTGGATCCTCTCTCTTTTTTTCTTAGTTGGCTAAAGGCTTGTCAATTGTGGTTTAACTTTTCAAAAAACCAATTTGTTTTTTTCATTGATCTTTTGTATTGATTTTTATTTCAATTTCATTTATTTCTGCTGTGATTTTTATTATTTATTTTCTTCTGATTTGGGGTTTGATTTGCTCTTGCCTTTCTAGGTCTTTAAGATGCGTTGTTAGATTGTTTATTTGAAGTTTTCCCTCTGTTTTGATGTAGGCTCTTATAGCTATAAAATTGGCTCTTAGTACTGCTTTTGCTGTATTCCATCAGTTTTGGTACATTGTGTTTTCATTATCATTTGTTTCAAGAAACGTTTCCATTTTCTTCTTAAATTTCTTCATTGACCCACTGGTTTATTTAGGAACATATTGTTTAACTTCCATGTATTTGCATAGTTTCCAAAATTTCTCTTGTTATTAATTTCTAGTTTTATTCCATTGTGGTAAGAGAAGATGCCTGATATAATCTCAATTTTTTTGAATGCTTTGGTGTGACCTAACATGTGGTGTATTGTTGAGACTAATCCAAGTGCTGAATAAAAGAATGTGTATTCTACAGCTCTTGGATGAAATGTTCTGTAAATATCTATTACAGCCATTTGGTCTACAGTGCAGATTGAGTCTGATGTTTCTTTGTTGATTTTCTGTCTGGAATATCTGTCCAATGCTGAAAGTAGGATGTTGAAGTCTCCAGCTATTTTTGTATTGGGGCCTATCTCTCTCTTTAGCTCTAATAATATTTCCTTTATATATCTGGGTTCTCCAGTGTTGGGTGCATATATATATTTATAATTGTTATATCTTCTTGCTGAATTGACCCTTTTATCATTGTATGGTGACCTTCTTTGTCTCTTCTTATAGTTTTTGTCTTGAAACCTATTTTGTCTGATATAAATATAGAGACTCCTGCTCTTTTTTGGTTTCCATTTACATGGCATATCTTTTTTTCATCTCTTTATATTTGGTCTGTGTGTGTCTTTATAGGCGAAGCATGTTTCTTGTAGGCGGCAGATCAGTGGGTCTTGTTTTTTTTATTCATTCAGCCAGTCTGCGTCTTTTCACTGGAGAGTTTAGTCCATCTACATTTAATGTTATTATTGATAATTAAGGACTTTTCCTGCCATTTTGTTATTTGTTTTCTGGTTGTTTTGTGGTCTTCTCTTCTTTCTTTTCTTTCTGTTTTCTTCTAGTGAAGGTAATTTTGTCTGGTGATATGATTTAGTTTCTTGCTTTTTATTTTTTTGTACCCATTGTATGTTTTTTAGTTTGGGGTTACCATGAGTCTTGCAAATATTATCTTACAACCTGTGATTTTAACCTGATAACAACTTAACAACTTAACACTATTTGCATAAACAAACAAGCAAAAAGAAAACTAATAAAAACTCTATGCCTTAACTTTGTACCCCTGCTTTTTAACTTTTTCTTATTTCTATTTATATCTTATGGTATTGACTATGTCTTGACAAGTTGTTTCAGTTATTATTTTTGATCAGTTCGTTGTTTAGTCTTTCTACTTAGGTTAAGTGTAGTTTACACACTACAGTTACAGTGTTATAACAGTCTGTGTTTTACTGTGTACCTATAATTTTTTATTTATTTATTTTTTTTGAGACAGAGTGTTGCTCTGTCACCCAAGCTGAAGTGCAGTAGCATGATGCCAGCTTACTGCAACCTTCACCTCCTGGGCTCAAGCAATTCTCCTGCCTCAGCCTCCTGAGAAGCTGGGACTACAGGCATGCGCCATCACATCCAGCTAATTTTTGTATCTTTAGTAGAGATGGGGTTTCACCACGTTGGCCGGGATGGTCTTGATCTCCTGACCTTGTGATCCACCCACATCGGCCTCCCGAAGTGCTAGGATTACAGGTGTGAGGCACCATGCCCAGACTAAAGCCAATAACTCTTATGTTTGCCTTTTAGAGGCTATTTTCTAGATCCTGTAGGTGTGCTTCATTGTTTTTTATTCTTTTTTCCTTTCTCTCTTCTGACCTGTATTTTCAAATACCCTGCCTTCAAGCTCACTTATTCTTTCTTCTCCTTGACCAGTTTTGCTATTAAAGGACTCTGATACATTTATCTGCATGCCAATTGCATTTTTCACCTCCAAAATTTTGATTTGACTCTTTTATTTCAATCTCTTTGTTAAATTTATCTGATACAATTCTGAATTCTCTCTCTGCATTATCTTGAATTTCTTTGAGTTTCCTCAACACAGCTATTTTGAATTCACTGTCTGAAAGGTCACATAGCTCTGTTTCTCCAGAATTGGTTCCTGGTGATTTATTTAGTTCATTTGGTGAGGTAATGTTTTCCTGGATGGCACTGATGTTAGTAGATGTTCTTTGGTGTGTTGGCATTAAAGAGTTAGGTATATATTGTAGTCTTCACTGTCTGGGCTTATTTGTAGCCATCTTTCTTGGGAAGTCTTTCCAGATATTGAAAAGACTTGGTTGTTGTGATCTAAGCTGTATCTGCTCTTTGGGTCATCCCAAGCCCAGTAACTCTGTGGTTCTTGCAGACTTACAATGGTACCGCCTTGATGGTTTTGGATAAGATCCAGCAGAATTTTCTGGATTATCAGGCAGTGACTCTTGTTCTCTTCTATTACTTTCTCCCAAGCATACAGAGTCAATCTCTCTCTGTTCTGAGCCACATGAAGCTGGGGGTGGAGTGACACAAGCACCCCTGTGACCAACCACTATGACTGTGTTGGGTCAGACCTGAAGGCAGCATAGCACTGGATCTTGCCCAAGACCTGCTCCTGGACATGGCCTATGTTTGCTTAAGGCCCTGGGGCTTTACAATCAGCAGATGGCAAAGCCAACCAGGCCTATGTTCTTTTCTCCAGGACAGCAAGGTCTCTCAAGTGCTGGGTGGGTCCAGAACTGCTGTCCAGGAGTCAGGGACTAGATTAAAAAACCTCAGAAGTCTACCAGGTGTTCTATTGTATTACAACTGAACAGGCACTCAAACCACAAGATGAAGTTCTTCCCACTCTTTTTTCCCCTTTCCAAAGACAGAGGAGCCTCACCTCATAGCCACTGCTACCCTGGCCATGAGGAGTACTGCCAGACTACCACCCAGGTTCCCTTAAGGCCCAAGGGCTCTTAAGTCAGCTTGTTGTGAATGCTGCCTGGCCTGAGATGCACTCTTCAGGGCAGCGAGCTCCCCTGTAGCCCAGGGCAGGTTCAGAAATGCTGTCCAAGAGTTGTGTCCTAGAAATGGGGACCCCAAGAGTCTGCTTGGTGCTCTACCCACCTGTGGCCAAGCTGGTACCTAAAGTGCAAGACAAAGTCCCCTACATTTCCCTCTGCTTTTTGAGGCAGAAGTTCTGTCCCATAGCCACAAAGGCTGGGAGTGTTCTGAATCTCACCTGAAACCAGGATGTCTCAGAGGATCACCCAAGGCCCTCAGTGTAGTATCTGTTTATTGCTACTGATTATTCAGGGCCCGAGGTCTCTTCAGTTAGTGGGTGATGAATGCCACCAGGACTGGATCCTTTTCTTCAAGGCAGCAGATTCCCTTGTGGCCCAGGGTGTGTCTAGAAACGTTGTCTGAGAGCTAGGGCCTGGAACAGTGGCCTCAAGACTTTGTCTGGTGCCCTTTCCTGCTGTGGTTGACTGAGCTGGTATCCAAGATGCAAGACAAAGTGCTCTCCACTTTTCCCACTCCTCTCCTCAAGTGAAAGGAAGGGGTCTCTTTTGAAGTCATGAGCTGTGCAGCCTGGACTTAGGGGATGGGTGAAGCCAGCACTCCCTTGGCTGCCGTAGCTGGTGTCTCAGTATGTCATGTGCTCCCCTCACAGTCCACTGTTTCTGGGCCTAGTTCAGCACTAGGACTTGCTCAGGGTTGCAGTCCTTATGGCCTAGACTGCCTTTCAAATTTACTTGGAGACACAGAGTGCTGTAGCCCATGGCGGTGTGGTTTGCAGGAACTCAAGTTCAGACCACTGGGATGGGATTGGTGATTTCCCTCTGGCTAGGGCCTGGTTTAAATGCTCACTCCCTGTCAGCTGAGTTTGGTCTGGTTTTCCTTTCTGTTCTAACAGGATAGCACTGAATTTAATGCCTCACAATTGCTGTGTTGTCCCTCCTCCGGCATCCAGATTTGCTGCTGCTCGGGGGTGGCGGAAGGGTGGTGTTGGCAACTTAGGATTGTTTTTTCTGTCTCTTTGGTGCCTCTTTCGGTGATAGGAAATTAAAACCAGGTGCTATCAGTGCTCACCTGATTTTTGGTTCTCATGAAGGAGTTTTTTTCTGTGTAGATGATTGTTAGTTTGGAGTCCTTGTTGGGGGAGTGATCTGTGGAGCTTTCTATTCTGCCATCTTGCTCTTCCTCCCTATCAAACACAACAGAGTTCAAAGCAGGATCCTCCAAAAAACACTCTAGAGATTCTATATTCTTTGTTCTATTCACTCTTTAAACTTGGTAATGGATGAAGCAGCAGAAGAATCTGTTTTGACACACTAGATTTCTTTATTTTACCCAATAACTATGCAATTATTGTAATAAACAATACATTTTGGTTTCAACATGTTGAAATGTGTCAGAGAAATCATTTATTGAAACTATTGTCAATATCTACGGGAAAATTGAGATGATGCCATCAGGCCACTAAGAACTGAATTGTACATAGTCTAAAATCCTTTTGTGGAAATTATTGATAATATTAATAAAGATGTAGAGTCTAGAACTCAAGATATAGGCATAAATTGAAAATATCCACTTTAAACTTACTTTCTTAGGACTAACTTGGCATATTTTAAGTCAAAATACAGGTATAATGAACATGATGCAGGACTAAGTTCAATGTAAATAATGGCCTTGAAAGCATCAAAGAAACTAAGAAATTCTATAAAGATAAATAAAGTGATAATACTTACAAAAGCATATGTTATTGTGCTTGCTTTGGCAGCACATATACTAAAATAGGAATGACAGAGATGTTGTTTAATGTGTATACAGTCGCAAGATGAAAAAGTTCTGGAGATCTGTTTCACAACAATGGGAATATACTTAATATTGAACTACACATTTTAAAATGGTTAAGATGGTTAATTTTATATGTCTCTTACCACTTTAAAAAACTTATGTTACAAATTCTAAACAAAGTCCCTTGATAGTGATACAGCAAAGACAATCTAGAAGACTAAGAAGTCTCAGTTTGGCTGCACATGTCAAAATCAAGCCCTCTTTGATCCAGCATCAAATAACTGCTCTTTTCTTTGTTTCTACATTAGCTGAAACAGTATTATCTTTAAAAAGAAGATTGTGATGGTGATTTCCTAGATGTGTACATACATTGAAACTCACAATTTATAAGCTTTAAATACATGCAGTTTTATATTCATGAATTATATCTCAATAAAGCTGTTTTATTTTTTCAAAATAAGAAAAAACTGCACTGAGGTATCATGACTTTTCTGTGTCAGTGCTTCTCAAACGTCAATGTACACATGAGTCATCGGGGGGGTCATATTATAATAGGAAGTAGGTTCTGATTCTATATATGTGATAGCTATGGTTTGTTCATGTATGAGTATCTGGAAGCCTTATTTTCCAAAGTCTAGTATTAATTCTATTTAATTATTACAATATATTTATGGAGATAATTTACTGAACACATTCCAAAATACTTTGAAATTCTCAAAGATATTTTTTCTTTTCTAGTATCATTTTGCCAGTGAAAAGGTAGCCTCTCAAAATTAAAAATTTTTTAGAACCACTTAAAGTCTACAGTATCACAAGAAAGACTGGCAAATCTGGTGATTATTTCTGAAGAAAACAAGATATTAGAATAAGCACTGAAATGATCCTAAAGAACTTAGTTTTATAATTTTAACAAAGTTTTATTTTTAAAATTGATTCCTTCATAGTGACTTTGAGTTCTTGCTCATTATAATTTGTTTTTATTAGTTTATGATAACTTTGAGTCCTCAATGATTTTGATAATTTTAAACTTTCTACAATTTCATGTTTGCATCTGATATATGTAATTTATTCAGATGCTATATTGACTTTACATATGACATGTTTTATCATTGTTATTGTTGAGAACTAAATAACATATTGACTTAAAATTTATTGTTACCCAGAGGTGCCAATGGGTGGTAGCAGCTCTAAGTGTAGGGTGTGAGGAAAAAGGTAATGAATGAATTGGATTTTATTTTGAAGGCTGTGGGAGCATCTGAAGGATACTAGGCAAGTGAGTTACAAGATCAGATTTGTGATGGAAAAAGATTCATTTGGCAATCATGATGGCGAATAGAGATGGTGGATTCAGAAGGCACAGGAGACACTGGGTGTGGAACTAATCAGAGATTATGGCAGCCAGGAGTTACCAGCAGTGATCTATGTGAGAAAAGAGGTAGGAGCAAACTAAGGCAGTGGCAGAAGAAAAGAGAGAAGAGAATGAGAATATTCATTATCTGATCAGAAAGCAAAGACTGAGGGTCATAAAAATTTATTAATAAGAAAACATGCACTGATAAGTATGAATGTGCCATTAATATAGTTCTATTCTTGAATACATTTCCATCTTCACCACCTCCCTGCCCATCGGTCTTACTTCCCTCTGGGATCAGGCGCCAGGCTTGCTGTGTGCTGCCTGGCCTCCTTTCCAACTTTTCTCCATCTTTTCTCTGGTCCAGCGTTTTTCAGGTACAAGAACAGAGGCAGATCAAAAACGAATTGCACATTCCTTAAAAGCTGTTGTGAAGATGAAGTAACACTATTCAACTAAAATGTCACAGGAAATTATCAAAAGCTGTTAAATCTATTCCGTTCAATGTGGAGTACAGTTGTAAACTTTATTAATAGTAACAAATATTAAAGTATATTCTGCCAATTGTTCATTTAGTGAATTGGCCTGATTCCACAAGTTCTAGGGTAGAAAGTAGGAGGAGGAAAAGGTCATTGGAGTTCAAGGAAGATGGAGAGGCTGGCGTGCTGTATGCATTGCCCTGAAGGATATTAAAGTTACCCAGAAAATTGGAAGAGATATAGAAGAAGGGAATGCATTGAGGCATGGGGGATGAGAGAGAGTGACCTCTGAATGAGAGGGAGTGAACAGAAGTCACTAGAAAATAGCGACGAGGATGGTGGTGTCTTAAGCTCCTTTAGTTACAGTTTTGGGATGAGAATTGAGAACTTGTTTGAAGTAGTGTTGGAAGAAGGGAACTCATGTCCTGCTCTTAGGGTCTAGGGAATGACAGGAAAATACTTTCACTTGAAAGAGATGGGAAGTGGTATCCTCAGGAGAGCTCATGTTTAGTGAAGTCAGTTTGGGAATAAAATTGAGATAAAGCTCTTCCTTTAGAGAACCAGAGGAAAGGCTTAAGGGTTAGGAAGACGTGGGAGGCTGTCGGGGTGAAGAATTAGAGATGATAGATGACAGGACTTAGGTGAATTGGAGTTGTGGGGGATGCCACTGTAGTTGGAGTGCTTTTGGTAATGGTGGTGGCTATGGGCAAAGTCAAATCCTCCTTTTATGAGCCTCTGATCATCTTAGCTCAGGAGACTTCCATCTTTGCAATTGAAAAAGGAGGGCAGCCGGGTGTGGTGGCTCATGCTTGTAATTCCAACACTTTGGGAGGTTGGGGTGGGTGGATCACCTGAGGCCAGGAGTTCGAGACTAGCTTAGCCAACATGGCGAAACCCTGTCTCTGCTACAAATACAAAAATTAGCTAGGCGTGGTGGCTCTTGCCTGTAGTCCCAGCTACTTGAGAGGCTGGGGCAGGAGAATTACTTGAACCTGGAAGTGGAGGCTGCAGTGAGCCGAGATTGTGCCACTGTACCCCAGCCTGGGCGACAGAGCAAGACTCCGTCTCAAAAAAAAAAAAAAAAAAAAAGAGGCCGGGCATGGTGGCTCATGCCTGTAATCCCAGTACTTTGGGAGGCCAAGGCGGGTGGATCATCTGAGGTCAGGAGTTCACGACCAGCCTGACCAACATGGTGAAACCCCATCTCTTAACTAAAAATACAAAATTAGCCGAGCGTGGTGGCGCATGCCTGTAATCCCAGCTACTCGGGAGGCTGATGCAGGAGAATGGCTTGAACTTGGGAGGTGGAGGTTGCAGTGAGCCGAGATCGTGCCATTGTACTCCAGCCTGGGTGACAGAGTGAGATGGAGTTCATATTTTAAATGTGCTATTTCTGCCTAAAATATCTTTAAAAAATAAAAGAAAATAAAAAGGAGGCCAAATGTCTATAGCAGCATTTATTCATACTACCTTGAAAGTGGAAACAATCCAAATGTCCATCAACTGATGAATGGATAATTAAAATGTAGCATAGCCATAAAATGGAATATTATTCAGCAATAAAAAGGAAAGCAGTACTGATACATGCTACAGTATACATGAACCTTGTGTACAGTATGCTAAAGGAAAGAAGCTAGTCGTAAACGGCCATGCCACATATTGTATGGGTTCTATTTTTATTAAATGTCTAGAAAAGGGAAATCTATAGAACCAGAAAATAGGTTCATGATAGCCTAGGGCTGAGGCAGGATTGGGGTAATTGGTAGTGATTGCCAATGGGTATGGAATTTCTTTTCGGGCTGATGAAAATGCTCTAAATTAATTGTGGTGATGGTGGTACAAGGCTGCAGATACACTAAAAATCAGCTGTATAGTTTAATTGGGTGAGTTATGTGGTATGTGAATTATTAATATATTTCAGTGGAAAAGGAGGACGATAACTCAGGTTGCAATCAAACAAAATATTATGGATGTGAGAATGTTTTGGAGACCAAAAAGCACAAAATATATGTGAAATTGGTAAGGCAAGTGTGGGGACACCTTCTTCTGAAGATTTAAAAGAAAATGACTAATACTTTAGGGCTGGTCATAACTGACTCATTGAAGGCAAGGGGGCACACCATATGGCTTCAAGGAGCTTTTACAATTGTAATTCCATGAGAGAATATTCATGTAATTTATTCTACTTTTTTGTCAGAGTTCCCTTGAAAATTCAGTTCATGCACAAGAGGGTGCTGTCCACCAAATAACAACTTGTTCATCACTGCTGGCAATGTGCATGTATAATCTTAGGAGAAAAAACCAAAGTAAGGTCAAGGAGAACCTAAATTTAAAAGTCCCTTAATACATATGAACTAGTATATATGAGTTTGCTTATAAGTGTACAGCATATCTCTGGAAGGACATATAACATGGGCATAGGAGAGAGGGGGACTTCTTTCTGTAAACTATTTTATGCTTTTTATGTTTTGAACCCTATGATTGTATTATTTATTAAAAAACATTGTATAGAAAGAAATAATACCTTATTAAATTATTCTGTGATGTTATTTAGATTAACATGTGAAATTGAGAAAAGGGATGTGGAGAACATATGCAACATATAGAGATATTATTCAAATCAATTTTTTAAAATCATTGCCAATTCATACTAATGGCTTATTTTGTTTGCTTATTCTTCTAATGAATCCAAGGATTTTCCCATGTATTATATGTGTATTCTTTCCTTCCTTTCTTCCTTGCTGAATGCCTGGCTTCTTGCCTGCCTTCCTCCCTTCCTTTTTTTTCTCTTCCTCTCATTTTTTCCAGGTATAAGAAAGATAATTGAATTGTTCAACTACTTTTCAACTTTCTACTATAAAACTCTTCAATAGAAAATTTGAAAGAATAGTACAATAAACATTTACCACCTTGATGGAATAATTATTAATATTTTGATTTTAACTTATATCTTATTTTTTTAAGAGACAGAGTCTCACTTTGTTGCCCAGGCTGGTCTCAAACTTCTGAGCTCAAGCAATCCTTCCATCTCAGCCTCCCAAGTAGATGGGACTGCAGGCACATGCCAATTATTTTGGTCTGTTTATCTCTGTACATATATGTATATGTGTGTGCATTTTTTTCCGTATTATTTTCAGATGTTTTAACCCTAAATAATTCAGCAGCCATCTATATAATGAAGGACATTCAACTACATTGTCATATTATTACACCAGAAAAACTATGAGTAATTCTTTAATACCATTTATTATCTTGTTCATATTTTAAATGTGCTATTTGTGCCTAAAATGTCTTAAATCACTTTCTTCCCCCATGAAGTATTGTGGTTGCTATGCTTTTGTCTCTTTTGTTCTGGAGCATTCCCTCACTTAAAAAAAAAATGACTTCATCTTTTTGTAGAGACCGGGCAAGTTGTCTTACATGGAATGTTCTATATTTTGTCTGATTGTTTCCTGGTGGTGTCAATTAAATTGTCCCTCTGTCTTCTGGATGTTAGATTCAGGTCAAACATTTTTGGCAATAGTTTATTTTTAATCTTTTCGTTATGAAATAAAACACACACAGAGTTCACAAAACAAAAATATGCAGCATGATGAATTATTACAAAGTGAACATACCTAGGCAACCACCACCCAAGTGAATACATAGAACATTGCCAGCACTCCAAAAACCACACGCACCCCTTCCAACTTTTTACCTGTCCTTCCCATCCAGTGTAATTACTATCCTCGATTTTAGGAAATTAACTCCTTACTTCCTTTATAGTTTTGCCACCTAAGCATGCATTAAACACCATGGTTTGGTTTTTGCACTGTTTTTGCACTTTATGTGCGTAAAATCATATGTTAAGTGTTGTTTTGTATCTAGCTTCTTTTAGTCAATCTTGTGTTTGAGAAATTCATCTATATGCTTATGAGTGGCTGTAGTTTATTCATTTAAATATCTGAATTATTGAAATAAAACATAATTCACTTATCCTTTCTACTGTTGATGGGCATTTGGGTTATTTTGCTCATTTTGTTTTTGTAAATAATACTCCCATGAACATTCTTATGTCTGTCTCTTGCTACACATGTGCATGCATTTCAGTCGGGTCTAACTCGGTAGTATGATTTTTAGGCCATAAGGTATTCATGTCTTAACTTTGTAAATATTTTGTAAATTTTGTAAATAATGACAGTCTTTACACATGTGCATGCATTTCAGTCGGGTCTAACTCGGTAGTATGATGTTTAGGCCATAAGGTATTCATATGTCTTAATTTTGTAAATATTTTGTAAATTTTGTAAATAATGACAGTCTTTACACATGTGCATGCATTTCAGTCGGGTCTAACTCGGTAGTATGATGTTTAGGCCATAAGGTATTCATATGTCTTAACTTTGTAAATATTTTGTAAATTTTGTAAATAATGACAGTCTTTCAAAGTGGTTGTATTAATTTGACCCCTACTAGCACTGCATGAGATTAACTTACACATTCTTGGCCATGCTTGGTATTGGCAGTCTTTTTAATCATTTGAATGAATGTGCAGTAGTATAACGTGGGTTTTGTTTGCATTCTCTTGTCTCCCGCCCCTTTTTGAGTTACTGCATTTTTCTTACTGATCTATAGGAGTTCTAAATATAATCAGTTTATGAATCCTTTGTTAATTTTCCCACTGTGTGTTTTGCTTTTGGTTATTGTAACAGTATCTGTTGGTGAGTAGATGTTCTTAACTTTGATATAATCCAATTTGTCAATCTTTTATTTTTTGGTTAATTCCTTTCTGGTCCTCTTTAAGAAACCTTCTTTTTTTTTGAATCATGATAAAATTATCCTGTATAAGCTTTGTTATTGTTTTGCCCTTCACAATTATATCTACAGTTCACTAGGAATTGATACTTGCTTATAATGTGAGTCACAGGTCAATTTTCTTCTTTTATTTATATGGATATCCATGTGGTCCACATTGTTTTCCACTGCTCTGCAGCTACTATGTCATAAATCAGTGTCCATATATACGTGGTTCTGTTTCTGTGTTCTCTTTTGAGTTCCTTTGGCATACTTTTTCATCCTGGTACCAATATTACTTGCTACATCTTTATAATAACTTGTAAATCTTGTAGAGTACTTCTTCCACATTGTTATTTTTCAAGAATATTTTGGCTATTCTTGGTCTTTTGCACTTCCATAGACACTTAAGAATCAGCTTCTCACGTTCATTTAAAACAAAAACAAAACAAAAACAAAAACCTGGGATTTTGAATGAGATTGCATTGAACTTAAAGATCAACTTTGGGGAAAACTGATATCTTCACAGCATTGAGTTACCCCACCCATGCACATCATGTACTCCTTTTTATTCCTCTATTTTGACTTTATTCTTAATATTTTATAGCAGAGGTTTTGCACATACTATTTTAAATGTATTTCTGATCATCAATTTTTTTGATGCTATCAAAATTTCATATTCAAATTGTTATATACAAAAATTGATTTTTGTATGTTAACCTTATTTCTAACAACCTTTTACCTGTAGATTTGTTTCAGCTTTCTACATACACAATCATATTATCTGTGGATAACAGCTGTTTTATTTATTTTCTCAAATTCTTATAATTTTCCCTGCATATGTCCTTCAGTACAATACTGAATAGAAGTGGTGATAATGGACATATTTGTCTTGTTCCAGGTCTCAAAGAGAAAGGTGTCAATATTTCAGCATTAAGTGTCAGGTTTGCTGATAAATGTTTAAATATTCTTTTTTCATAAATTTCCCTTTTTTTCATGTTGCTAAGAGTTGTTCTTTAAATCATGAATAGATGTTGAAGTTTAACAATTTTCTGCATCAATTGAGATGATCATGTGATTAATTCCCCTTTATTTTATTGATAAGAACCTTGCATTCTTGATTTATCAGGATTTATTTTTTATTTCTTAAATGTTTGGTAAAACTATTTGTTCTTAAATGTTGGATAGAACCCATCGAGATGTTATCTAAGCTCAGAGTTTTCTTTGGAAAAAGGTTTCTAATTATAAAATTCATTTTAGCTGATATAGAACTATTCAAATTTCTTTTCCGTTTTAGTAAGTTGTCTTTTCTAGTGATTCGTTCATTTTATATAGTTTTCAAATATATTGGCCTAAGGTTGTCCATAATCTTTCATCATTTTAATGTCTGCAGTATCTGTAGTGATATCCTGATGTTTTAATCCTGTTAGTTATATGCAAAAACAGGATTATACCCAGGTTATATAGTCTTAATTTTTACACCAATGGTCTTAAAGAACCATTCATGACATCAAATATTCTTTTATTGCAAGAGTTAACATTTTTTTAAGTAGTAAAACCTATTTTTCAAATAAAACCTTATACTTTTCTTCCAATGTACAAACAAAAATGTGAAGGTACTGTAATTAAAACAAGGATGAAGTGAGACTGGATCTCTCAAATACTTGATCTACCTTTCCTTTTTGAGGTCTCCCCTGTTGGAATGACATGCTTTTAAAAATTATTATTCTATATTATAAATTGCTATATACATGTGTATGTACAACTTAATTGCCTCTCCATTGTTGGATAAGCTCCTAATTCATTGGAGACAATTTTTTGTGATGAATTCTTTAATGCTAATTGCTTGAAATGTAATTGCTAGGTTAAAGGCTAACTACAGTTTCAAGACTTTAAAATCGTATGTATAAACTGCTCTTTGAGAAAGCTGAGGCTGGGCATGGTGGCTCATGCCTGTAATCCCAGCATTTTGGGAGGCTGAGGTGGGTGGATCACCTGAGGTCAGGAGTTTGAGACCAGCCTGGCCAACATGGTGAAACCCCATCTCTACTAAAAATACAAAATTAGCCAGGTGTGGTGGTGCATGCCTGTAATCTCAGCTACTTGGGAGGCTAAGGCAGAAGAATGGCTTGAACTTGGGAGGTGGAGGTTGCAGTGAGCCAAGATCACACCACTGCACTCCAGCCTGGGCAACAAGAGTGAAGCTCCGTCTCAAAAAAAAAATTAAAAAGTTGTACCAATTTATGCTTCTAGTGGTATAGATGATAGTGTCCTATCACTCACATCTGTATCAATAGTGGGTATTATCATTATTTCAAAATATTTGAAGGAATATTATGCAGTCTTTAAAAATAATTCAGATGCTTAACACCTAGGAAAACATTTATGATAATAGTTAATGCAAAAAGTAGAGTCCAGCTGCACATTTAGGCAAAGGTAGGGAAATAACACGGTTTGTGGGCATTTTTCTTCTTACTCTCCCAAATTGTCTTTAATTACAGTTTTACAATGTGAAAGTAGAAAAAAAAATTCAGAAAGCATCAAGCTTGGCCCATGTCAGCTCAAGAGAATTAAGCCACACTAGTAATTTTTAAACAACAGATAATTTAATGCAGATTAAAATCACACCACTCACTGGTAGGTGTGAAGGCTCTTTAGGAAGGATTCTCAGAACAACGCTACAGAACTGCCAGACATGGGAACAATCGGGAATCTGGGTTCAGGAAACCACTGCACCAATGGTTGAAACCGTAATACCTTCAGAGTACAGTAATCTACCATGGCAAGTATTGGCTCAAAGCATACACCACTGCAGGAATTGCTTAGCAGGAATCCATTGCGTCACATCCTAAATGCAAACTGCGAGATTTAATATTGATGCCTCACAGACTTCTGTCTCTCCACTGAACTCAGTTTCTGAGTTTAAGCAAGTATCACTGGTGAAAAGTTAATTACAATTAACTTGCAGCGCCCTAGTTGCAAGGAAGTCTGGGAAATGTAGTTTTTGTCTTTACAGCTTCTTAAGTACAGGAGGGTACTCCAGAGAGAGGTTGGATCAGCTATTAAGCAAGCCAATCTTCTACAGATGCTTTATTTCCATGAGGATGATCAATAAAAGATTAATTGACTTACTGGTCTGACATGATGACAGATATGAAGATTGTTAAGGATTTTCTCTGTTTGCTGTACCTGATGTGTCCTCCACCCTTCTCTGCCTTCCCATGTGTCCTGGGAGACTGACTTCTATGTATTACATATTCTGGATTCCCAGCCTTTCTGGGTGCTGGTTGGTTTTAGCCAATGGCAAGCTGTGAGAGAGGTACCCTGGTTTCTTCACTGCTGGTCAGCATTTGATAGTCTGTGTCCCTTTACCTAAGATTAAAGTGTCTGTTGGCAGACTGTCTCCACCCAGCTCTTGCTGGGTGTAACAGCTTCCTCCACTTGCCTCCTTAGTTCTAGAAGTGGTAATGGCTTCTCACTACTGCTAGTCACTTACCGTTGCTCAGGATTTTATTTTTTAAGAAATGGGGTCATTTTTCTCTGTCACCGAGGCTAGAATGCAGTGGTGTGATCATAGCTCACTGCAGCTTTGAACTCCTGGACTCACACAATCCTTCTGCCTCAGCCTCCTGAGTAGCTGGGACTATAGGCATGCACCACCACATGCAGATTACTCAGAGTTTTTAACCATTCCTTGTTGGTTCCCTTAACCCTACCCATACAATAGTCCCTTCATTCAACTCTCCTTAATTACTCTCCTTTGAGTGTGCCATCTTTTCCTGCTGGGAAAAGTTAACATAGCCAGGCAGATGAGATATAAACATAGCCACAAGCTCAGAATACGTCAGTTTTTTGGAGATAGGGTCATTAAAGAAGTAATTAAGGTAAAATTATTCATTTTACCTAATCTAGTATGACTGATGTCTTTATAATGAGAGAGCAGAACCAGGGGTGCCAACACAGAAAAAAAGACCATCTGAGGACACAGTGAGAAGATGGCTATCTACAAGTGAAGAGACCTCAGAAGAAATCAAACCAATGCAGCCTTGATGCTTGACTTCTAGCCACCTGACCTGTGATAAATTTGTAGTATGAGGACTACATATGTATTATATTGAACAGCAACTGTTCAATAGTTTTATAAGAACACACAGTGAAACTCACAGACCTAGGTTTAGAATTGCCTCCTGACTTCTTGTAGCCTACTCTTTCCATGCTTTGGGTTATTGTTCTGACATTTTCAAGTCCTTAATAACCAACACACTTGAGTTTCCAAGGTCTTCCATCCTTGGCCTCATCTCCCAACTCTTAATTTTGCCTTTGTGACTGCTAGCATCTTAGATGGCTCCCAGTGATCCTTACTTCCTGGTATTCATACCCTTGCAAGTCTCCTCCCACAGCGAATCAAGGAGTGAACTGTACAACCCATTAGTGCACAGCAGAGATGACAGTGTGTGACCTCTAAGGCTAGGTCATTTGTTTGGTCTCTGGGATCACTAGCTTTGGGGGAAGCCAGCCCCCATGCCACAAGGATACTCAAGCAGCTTTGTGAAGCAGCCACATGAAGAGGAACAAAGGCTCCCAGCAACAGGCAGCACCAACTTGCCAGCCATGTGAGTAAACCACCTGAGGCAGATCCTTCAGCCCTAGATAACTCCAGTCTCAGGTGATTTGACTGTAATTTCAGTAGAGACTCTGGACCAGAAATGTTCGGCCAAGACACTCCTGAATTTCTGACCACGAAAACTATGAGAATAGATGACTTTTTAAAGTCACTACATTCTGATTACACAGCATAACTAATACAATATTTCATAAGCCTCCACCCAATACATAGTTCTCCATATTCTGCTTTTGTCTTTTTCTTTACCTCTTCTCATGAAACAAACCAATAGCAAGCTAACCTTCTTGCAAATCCTCCAATGTCCAGCTCAATGGTTATCAAAAGATAACCATCTTTATGAAGGTTATCTTAACTACAGAACTTTTTTTCTTTGGTAGCTCATAGCTGGTACCTCAGAAATAATCACTTACTGTCCTGTATTATTTTTTCACACATATTTGTAAAGATAAAGATGAGGTAGATTTCATGTTTCCCATAGCACCTTGAATAATTCAACATGTGTAGCTTAGTGAAATGACTAAGTTATTAATAAGCCACCATCAAGTAGAATCAAAATCTGGGACAACAGTATTTTCTTCTTAGTCTGACTTTCAAAATTACTGTTTTGTCTAAGGACTGGAATAAGCAACTTTCAAACACATTGTTTTAACAAGGCTGATTAAAAAACAGCTTTAGAGGTACACGGGGTAATATGTTTTAGAAATTTAAATCAGGGAAAACTAAATAAATGTGTAGGGTCATAGCATGTGCCAAAGGTGAAGAGGTGAAGACTACATCCCAGTGTTACAAATGAAATTCTGTCCTTAATAGTATCCTGTACCCTTTGTGACAAGAATCCAATAATCTGTGTTCTTCTTAGAATACTATTTTCCATCATTGGAGATGTTGATTTAATGGTTCCTAGAAGATAAAAAGCTATGGCCAGAAGTGGAAACATGGTTCACTGTTGGTAAATGGCTTCAGAAGAAACTTTTGGAGCAGACTGCTAATACACTGCAAATTAAACTTCAAAATCATTGCTTGGTATGAGAGGCACTCAGATTAATGACCCAGTATGTTTATCAGTCATGGTTCTCCAGAAAAACAGAACCAATAAGATACACATATCTGTAAGATATCTATATATTCTTATATACCAACACTTATATGTTTTGTATGTGTTTTGAAGATATATATATATACACACACGGGGGAGAAAGAGACAGAGACAGAGACAGAGAGAGAGAGAGAGAGAGAGAGAGAGAGAGAGAAAGAGAATTAGTTTTAAGAAAGGCTCCAGGATTGTAAGAACTGGCAAGTCTGAAGTTGGTAGGGCAGGCCAGCAAACTGGATCAGGTAAGAGGTGATGATGCACTCTTCAGTTCAAAATCTACAAGAAGGCAGGCCAGCAGAATGGAAACTTAGGCAGGATTAATTTGTTATGATCTTGAGGCTGAATTACTTCGTTTGGAAACCTTGGCTTTTGCTCTTAAGGCCTTTAGCTGATTGAATGAGGTCCAACAACATTATGGATGAGAATCTGCTTTACTTAAAATCAACTGATTGTAAATGTTAATCGCACCTACAAAATATATTCACAGCAACATCTAGGCTACTGTTTGACCAGACACATGGGCGCCATAGCCTCACCAAGTTGACACATAATATTAACCATCACAATACCATATCTGATAAAGTGGGCTTTTTTGGGTATTATTTTATTTTTAAATTTCCTATATCACTGTATGTCCCCCGCACGGAGTACTCCAAATGTTCCAAGCACCTCATGGAACACAAAATCAGAGGAGACACATTAAGTGTTAATCACCAATAACCATAAGTAATAGTAATAAAGTCTTTTCTAATGAAGTATAGAAACATCTTAGAAACTTAATTTTCTGTAGGTGTTCCTTTATTTTATCAAAAATAGTAATTTTGTATAATTTTAAATCAGGAAATCTAAGGGGACATGTTACCCAATCACAACAGTTAATAAAATGCCTCCCATTACAGACCCAGCTTTTTAAATATTCAATAACATTCACAGAATTGGCAAGTTAGTCTCCAAAAAATTCTAACAGAAACTGCAACTCAAAAAGCGTGTCTATATCAGATACGGTAGTAACTTCCTCAAAGAAGTTACATGCAAATACCCTGGAGTCTCATGGTTTACAAGGTGACAGACAGACATATGAGAAAATAATCTTGAAGAAGATAGTCTCATCCTACCCAAACTTCCCAAATATGATTCAGTGAGAGTCAGAGTTGCAAGTGTGCTGGGTGGGCTGAGTGGACCAAAGTGCTGACTTAACAGCAATTGTTGGGATTTTATAAAGTACTGGAGATGTTTGAAACTCTCATAGAAATGAAAAATCTCAACCAATTAATAAACAGAATCATTTCCCAAGTCACATTTTACATATAAAACCTAGCTTCTGACGATAAAGGTTGCATGCAGGCCCTTATTTATTTGGCCTTTTACTCAATAAAATGCGGCAGCACTGGCTGGCTGGAGGAGTAACGGGGCACGTGCATGTGGCAACAGAGTTTTTCCAGGGAGCTTTTTCTATTTAGTTAGAGAGGATCATGACTTGCATTTCAACATGATTTAGTGAGATCTTTGTTGCAGAAAATGAGTGACATATAGAGGTGGGACTGGGAAGCACAGTTAATGGCAGAATTGGGTTTTTGATGCAGATAAAGACTCTAAGGAAGGGTTGGAAATATCAATTTATATGTCCTTATCAGTTCACAATCTTAGTATCCAACTTGTCTATTTAAGGTCTTGAAACCAAATTGTTTGAAAAGTTTTATTTGGTAGCAGAAAAGATCTACAATGGGACCTTTACAAAAGATGATGAGCAAGAGGGGAAAAATAAATTTATACATATGATTTTGTTGTCAAAATTTGGGATGATCATCAGTAATCAAGAACTTACATAAAACCACATCTTTTTAAGTAAAGGAAGTAGAAGCTATGTTAATACCTTGACCAATCAGTTTGCTGAAACTCTGTTAACAGAGATTATACTGAACCGGAATAAAATTAAGTCTATAGAAGACAAACGAAATTATTTTTAACTGTAGTAATGCATAAACTATTTAGACAGATTAAAAACAACTTTCTCAAGCTGACAACTGATTTCTATCATATCAAGTCCATGACATCTACAATATTCATTTATACCATGGCCTCTCATAGTCCAGTTTTTAAAATTGTATATATATAAATGTGCACGTAACATCAGATGTTATTGACAGTAGCTGTTACCATAGAATGCATGTATCTCTCTCACTGTGTGTATCCACTTAATTTGTTCATATGTCCAATCCCTGTCACGGACCTGATTGCTTATCTGACAGTGGAGGAGAAGACCTACCAGAATGACCCGAAGACAGAAATAGGAAGGATCAGCTCACCTCAGCATTATTAGAGGGCCAAAGGCTCTGTAGTGAAAGTAGTAATACCAACACTTTCAACGGGCCAAAAAAGAGGCACTAGGAGTGTTTGTGAACACCCAAGAATTATGATCAGTATCTACAGCATAGTGTGTAGGCATAAAGTAGTTAATATTTTAACAAAATATAAAAATACTGTTTTCTCTAAAGGGGGAAGCAGACAACTTCCCATAAGTAGAAAAAGAAAAACACTGGTGTTCAATTTCCGGTTTAAATGCATTTATGAAGGAAGACTATAATCCCCATTAATTAAATATAAAAGAGTCCAGCAGAAATTATGATCTTAATGTACAAGTAAAGTAGTACTTCTATATCAAATTAAATTTAGTCTATGATTAAATACAATGCTATATATACACACACATACAGACACACTCATAGTACCTTTATGGAATTCTCTAAAATGCTCACAGTAACTTACATAGTATTGATAATGATAAAGATGTATAAACTGAAGTGTAGATTTAAAAAATCTTTTACATCTTACTAAATGATATCTTCCATGGGTTAAACAGCTTTTTCAAGTTTGAATTTTAATTTTTGAAAGCAGAACTGTGCTTTGGTATTCAAACCTTCATAAAATCTTACAATTTTTCAGAATAAGGAATTAAGGTAAAGAACTCTAATGTGGAAGAAAGATTTCCAATCTCCAACATCCTAACTGTCACATGGTTAACCAGTGGTTTTTAGCCCATTTCTGGCCAAAGTCTAGCTTCTTGGAGGTGAGTTAAAAGGGTTTGATTCAAATTTAGTTTTTATATGTGCATATTTTAAAACTTAATAAAAATGCACATTCTGATGTGTTACATACCCTACTTTACCACACTGGAGACTACTTATGTATTAACTTCCACTACCAGGATAATTTATCTTTGTATAGACCTTGAATAACTTTAGCTATGTCTAATTAAAGAATTTCCTGAGATGTATGTTTAAAATCTATTATTTTTGCTTACATTTGTGAGAATCAAAATTTTCTTGATAGTATACAAATAAAACAGAGCATAGCTATAAATTGGCTGCTGGTTTCATCAACTATGTATAACTCCACATTTGTGTTATTCAGAAATAACTCAGAATCTTATTATGCTTAGTAATGAGCCAAAATGAGTACGCATAAACGTGAACCCAAAATACATCTATATTGATAAAATTGAGTTTTCAGGCTTTATGTATTGGGGTTATACATAAAATTTCATCTAAAAAGATTCTAGTGCTAAAAATGTTGGAAAATACTGCTCTGTAAGAAACTTTTAATTTAATTCTCTAATACAATGTTCAATGTGATTTAGTTTTCTAAAGCAAACTGCCTAATACACCACCATTCTTAAATTATTCAGAATGAAAAATTTTCTGAAAATCAGAGTGCTACAGATCTTTAAATATGGTGACTTGTAAAAAGTTAATGATAAGTTAGACTAAAAACATTCACTAAGTGCTTTAGACCCTTCTGATAGGCAGCTGTAAAGATTTTTGTTTTTGAATTAATCATGTATTTGTGTTTTAAATCTTAAATATATTCATCCTCCAAGTAACAGAATTTAGTATCTTTACACATTAGCTGTATTGTGTGTTTTGATAGTTTAGGCACATTTCAGTGATTTTAGATTTTATTTTGTGGTTTCATTATAAAACAGCTTGCACACCAAACTCAATCAATCTTTTTTATTTAAAAATCCACCTAAAAATTCACTTCTGGGTTTTAGTTTTTGTTTAAAAAGAAGCAAATATTTAAAAGCATCAAATGTTACTAGTCTACAATTCATCTTGTTATGAACATTTTTAGTTTGAGGATTGGGAAAATAAACCTATTACATTGATTAGGCACAGTACTATGGCCAATGGGCCAGAAATCAGGGCACATCTGTGTACTCAGGCAACAGTTAGAGGTCTGAATGGAGGGAGTCGTGCCTCAACTGTAGGCACTCCTTTCTCTATGCCCCCTCCAAAAACTGTTATAAGTCTCAAATCAGTACATGAGATTGTATGTAACTTGGTTAAAAAACAACTATACGTGCTTTCTAAATTATGTTGCAAAGCCAAGACAGATGAATATAATTGTAGCCTCACTACAACTTGTGGTCTTAATATCTATGTCACAGGACCATGTTATAGGTGAGACAGAATTACACCATCCCGCTGATGGTTTCAGAAATCTGGTTGGAAGCAGTCCATGACTGTAACATTTCACATTGTAGTAAGGCTCCAATATTTCTTGAATTGGGGCAGCGAATATAAATCACAGTACAAAATCCGTAATTCTTTTAGTGGAAAAGCAACAGGTGCTACATATGAGAATCACTTATATAACATCTATTTTTTTTAATAATGCAGATATAAAATATTAATTGCATAGGGATTTAAATATAAGGCCAAGAAGAATATTAAGTAAAAAAATCATAGAAAGGGCACTATGGTGTCAAAAGACAGAATTTCATAGAGTAATAAATCTGAATTACTATCTAATTAAAAATCACAGTATGTTGCTGTAACTAACAGTGAATGTCAACTGCTTTATTCATTCCAAACTGAAAACCAATATTAGGACTAACAAGAACACAACCAAAGCTCATTGTCTAAACCTGATCAGTGTATTAGCACATCACTGCCTGGTACGTACCTGATTGGTTACATAATCTACCTTTTGCAAATAACACTTAATACATGTTAACAAGTGTAAGAGCACATCATCACTGCATGCCATCAATGATTTGCAGGCTTACTTGGTAGTGTAATTATTCAGTCTTTCAAAGGTGCAAGATCCCACCCGGCAGAATCTTCACTCAGTGAACCAAAAACACTGTAATTAACAAAATATAACAAAGTTCCACCATTAAAAACTAAATGTACATGAACCAGAGAACTAGGTCCTGACACCAGTACATACATTATCCTCATCATTTTGGAAGGCAACAAATGATGAGTCCAAGTATAAGCTAATGGTTATCACCTGAAGCTTCAGGTAAAAAGCTAACTTGTGAATCTACCTCTCATTTTAATGTTGTTAGACTGTAGTTTAAACAGCAATTTCCAAATCTAAAAGTAGCTTAGTTGACTTAGTATTGTTATATAAAGTAGTGTGACAACAAACAAGAACTCCCAAAGGAATTATGGTAAGGTACATTGGGAATACCCAGAACAATGTTTTAGATGAAAAAGTGCATAAATACAGTAATACTACGAGTGTGTTAACTATGGAGCAAATGTTTCTCTGGGAGCTAAACAATACTATTTTCCCACATTATTTACATGTTATGAATTGTTCAGATACCACAAAGCACCACTTAAGTCTAAATTGCTTGATTATGTCAGAAAGGTCCTTTGACTCCAACTCTACTCATTTGAGGATCTACCTAGAGTAGAAGTGTCAAGTCATTCTTCAAAAGGGATTTATCTTTACAATTCAGTTTTCTTTTGTTCAGAAATGGCAAGGCAATATTTTCATTTCACACTCTTCGTTGGCGTTTCTGATTCTGTGGACTGTCTCCCATCTGTCCAGGCTTCCCGGGTACTCTTTAGAGCCAAGGTCTTCTGTTGGTCAACAACAACATAATCCACTCTCTCATCTGCCACACTGCTGCCTGAGCCACTGCTCTTTTGCTAAAACACAAAGAAAAAGCAAAAAGTCCAAAATATAAAGGAGTGTTTCTGAGTACAACTCAGTCTTAAAACACAAAACACATGCATTGTGAATACTCTCTATTTATTTATTTTTTTTTGAGAAGGAGTTTTGCTCTTGTTGCCCAGGCTGGAGTGCAGTGGCACGATCTCAGCTCACTGCAACCTCTGCCTCCTGGGTTCAAGCAATTCTCCTGTCTCAGCCTCCTGAGTAGCTGGGATTATAGGCATGTGCCACCTTGCCCAGCTAATTTTGTATTTTTAGTAGAGACGGGGTTTCACCATATTGGTCAGGCTGTTCTCGAACTCCTGACCTCAAGATCTGCCTGCCTTAGCCTCCCAAAGTGCTGGGACTACAGGTGTGAGCCACCATGCCCGACCATGAATACTCTTAAAATTCTTCTGGGTCATACACAAAAAATAACATCAACTACCTCAACTTAAAAATGTCTCTCTCCTAACTATATACTATTTTTGCCTTAAATTTAAAATTATTATATTTAAGAATTCAAAGCTGGGCCCAGTGGCTCACGCCTGTAATCCCAGCACTTTGGGAAGCCAAGATGGGTGGATCACAAGGTCAAGAGTTCAAGACCAGCCTGACCAAGATGCTGAAATCCCATCTCTACTAAAAATACAAAAATTAGCCTGGCATGGTGGCATGTGCCTGTAATCCCAGCTACTTGGGAGGCTGAGGCAGGAGAATCTCTGAACCCGGGCGGCAGAGGTTGCAGTGAGCCAAGATCGTGCCACTGCACTGCAGCCTGGGCAACAGAGCAAGAGTCCGACTCAAAAAAAAAAAAAAAAAAAAAAAGAATTCAAACTAATGCTTCCATGACAGATGAAATTCATATAAAATAGGGACAGCAGATGCCTGTTTCACCTTAACATAGACAGCTTGATTCTCCTGTCAACTTAAGCTTGACTTTCTCTCAAGCTCTGAGAACATGAATCAATGTTTACTTTGAGAGCTAACAAGAAATGTTTTTGGAAAAGTTATACTTCAAGAATGACAAACTACATAAGCTGATGCCTTCTTATTCGTAAAATTCAACAAGATATAGATACTTAAATAAAATTATCAATGCACTGCTGCGCTCACTAGAAAGTGAAATGTCTAAGGTATAAGAGAAGTAGAGGGAGTGGTGAGCTTCTAAAAGGTAAATGTGGTGTTGGCTTTAGGATGAATGTCAATCTCAAAAGTGCAATCAGGGGGCCCTGCATTGGAGGTGATGCTGAAACTGAGACTATCCCATCAAGCTAGGGACCCCTGAAGGGAACTGATGTGGTCCTAGGGTGGTAGCACCTCCTGGTTCCTAGCAGAAGCAAATACAAATCGTTTACGGAAGAAATTTAGGTCCTCAGAAGATATGCTCAACAAAATGAGTTTGCAATAAAAATATATAAAACACACAAAGAAACAAACTGTAGAGAGTGTGAGATAGGAGAAACAATAGACACAGATTCAGACCTCCAAGGACTTCAGATATTGAAAAAGGAGCTATTAAATTGGCCAGACATATTTGATAAAGACTCAAACAGAATTTCATTTTAGAAAGGAAAAAGCAATATTTGAATAGTGACTGAGACTTTCCCAGAAATGATAAAAAATATGAATCCAAAAAGAAGGCAGCACTTCTAAGCAAGATAAATAAAAAGGAATCTATGTCTAGACATATTGTAGTGAACCTGTAGAATACCAAAGATATAGAAATGACCTTAAAATCATCCAGTCAGAAAAGACATTACCTATAAGGGAATTTCAATTAGACTGACAGCTATTTTTCCATAAGAACAGAAGCAAGACAATAGTGGGATAGTATCTTCCACGGGCTGAGAGAAAATTATTGTTGATCAAGAACTGTAAACTCAAGAAAACTATGTTTCCAAGAGTAAAGGCAAAATAAAGACATTTAAGTTATTCAAAAACAAAAAAATTACTACCAACAGACCTCTACTAAAGGCACTTCTAAGGGGTATATTTCAGGTGGAGGGAAAATTATTGCAGAAGAAAAGTCTGAGAAATAGGAAGGAATGATAAAGAAGCTGGTAAACATGTAGGAAAATGTAAATAAACATTGTTATATAATAAGAGCAGTAATAATACTGTCTAATTTGTGGGTTTAACAAAAAGACAACATTAAAATTTTGGACAAAGATAGCACAGAATTTGAACATTTTAAGGAGAGTAAAGACACTAGACTGGTTAACTTTAGAATTCATTAAATAATGGCCGGATGCAGTGCTCCTGCCTGTAATCCCAGCACTTTGGAGGGCTGAGGTGGGTGGATCACTTGAGGTCAGGAGTTCAAGACCATCCTGGCCAACATGGTGAAACTGTGTCTCTACTAAAAATACAAAAATTAGCCACGAGTGGTGGCGCGCATCTGTAATCCCAGCTATTTGGGAGGCTGAGGCAGGAGAATCATTTGGACCTGGGAAGCAGAGGTTGCAGTGAGCCAAGATCCCACTACTGCACTCTAGCCTGGGCAACAGAGCAAGACTCTGTCTCAAAAAAAAAAAAAAAAAAAAAAGAATTTCTTAAATAACTATTTCAGTGGTAACCACTAAAAGAGTAGAAAGTATAAAATTTCTAACCATCAGAAAGGAAAAAAATAATCCGTCTCCAGAACTATGTTATTTGTGGTTTATGATAGCATCAAGTCAGACCAGACTAAATTTATATTAAACATAACTTAATAAAATTATCCCAAAGGAAATAATTCTTCAGGTTTGAAGTGTGAACTAACTGTGTACAAAGAATAGGCATGTCACATGTCACTCACCTTACGTGGTGGTGTGGATTTCCCAGAATCTAAGTCGAGATCT
The DNA here is from genome assembly GCF_028885625.2 of Pongo pygmaeus. Taxonomy (NCBI): domain Eukaryota; kingdom Metazoa; phylum Chordata; class Mammalia; order Primates; family Hominidae; genus Pongo; species Pongo pygmaeus. The sequence goes on along the minus strand of NC_072376.2, from coordinate 156,508,078 downwards.
AGGTATTCCACCTGTTTGTCTCCTTTGGGCTTGATCATAGGGCTGCTTCCTCCATCAAGACTGTTACTGCCAAAGAGATTCTGAAAGTATTAGACAACAAAATCAACGGTCAGACATTCACCAGACATACCACTCATACTGTTGGACATCTATGGAAGCCTAAATATTTGCTTTCAAGAGGACATAGCTTAAAAAGTTAAACAACCTTTTAGGATAGAAAGAAAATAAGTAATATTTAAAAAATTGATTAAAGCCTAGCTTAGAGCAAGCTAAACGTAGTTTCAAAAGTTAAACTTGGTTCACACTAAGATTGAGACATCAAGAGATAGTTAGCTGTGATAGCCCAACTTGAACATTATTAAAATTATATCTGTACTCAATTATGCGTTTACAGGATCTTTATATTCCTTGCTTTCAAATTAAATTAAAAAAAAACTTTCTACGTTTTATTTAAAGGCTTTCACACTAAAATTTGTTTGACTCCATTGGCTAAGTCTATTTTGTTTCAATCATCTGGATTTTTTACCACTTAATTTCCTTAGCCTGATCTTTTCCTTCCTGAAAGGCATACATTCTAAAGAACGTATTTAAGAGATAAGGAAAATTACTACCTAAGGAAGGCCTGAGATAAAAGAAATGATAAAGAAGTCACTAAACATGCAGAAAAACGTAAATAAGCATAGTTTATATAATAAGAGCAATAATACTACTAACTTGCGGGTTTAAAAAGAATTAAAATTTTGGACAAAAATAGTGCTAAGATTTTAAAGAGAGCAGAGTGAAGACAACTCTGGAATTTGTAAATAACCATTTCAGATGATTTGTACAGTAGGACTACTCTCTAAAAAAAGGGAAAGAAGGTGGGAAGATAGATGACAGCAATAAACAACAGAAACAAAAAACTTGAGGCAGAAGAATGAAAAATAGGCACTTGAAGATCAATGCTAAATAGAAAGGAAAAGCTGGCATGAACCTAAGTCCCTATATATTCCCTCCACTCTAATTACAACAGGGTTCTATTATACATGTGCTCAAACAAGTGACTTGTTTCCATGCCTTACTCCTTTTAACCCCATCTAGAAATGTTCTTGGCTTCTCATACGCAAGACTGTGTATTTCTCATTAGGGATTTTCATCCTTGTGCACTGTTGATATTAATGTTCATATATTATCTCATACTTTTGAAGAAAACCATAATGATTTAACAAAGTTAAAAATTTATACATGTTATGATGAATAAAACAATTTGAAAACTGCATACATCTGGTGGTTCTGTTGATTCTTTTTATATTGCTACTTCATTTCTTTTTGCTTAGGTTAAACAGAAAAAACTGTGCCTTAGGGAAAGGATACTTCTAGGAAAATATTGAGACTATTCCCTCATTTCGTAGCAGGGCTGCTAATAGATGGTATGGAACCTTTTTGCAAATTATTAAATGGTGCTTCTCGCACTGGGGTGAGACAGCTCTGTGCTGTGGGCGACTGCAGCTTGGTGAGCAGCACATAGCCTGAATTTCATATAATCAGGTATGCAGTACGTTTATTCAGTAAACAACCTGCACAACTAAATGTAATGTTCCCATTTGAAGAAACAGATTTTTTAAACCAAATTTATCAATTACTGCAAATAAAACATTAAAAAAATATATAAAATGGCTAGGCGCGGTGGCTCGGGCCTGTAATCCCGGCACTTTGGGAGGCTGAGGCGGGCGGACCACCTGAGGTCAGGAGTTCGAGACCAGCCTGGCCAACATGGTGAAACCCCGTCTCTACTAAAAACTACAACAATTAGCCAGGTGTGGTGGTGAGCACCTGTAATCCCAGCTACTTGGGAGGCTGAGGCAGGGTAATCGCTTGAACCCCGAGGCGAAGGCTGCAGTGAGCCAAGATCGCACCACTGCACTCCAGCCTGGGCAACAGAGGGAAACTCTGTCTGAAAAAATTAAAAAATCAAAAAATCAAAAATAACATGTAGAGCACAAAAAATGTAAGCAAGTTTTGGTCCTCAATATAAATAGCAATCCCTCTCTTCTTTCTAATTTATGGAGAAACTGAAATCATCATGAAATTTTTTATCTGAATGACTCTATATATCATTGTCACATAAAATCAGCCATGAGTGTGTGAAAAATTCTATATTCAAATGTGATCAGTGAAAGACCCATACCCTCCATTTCTCTGATTAGAAATATCTAGAACTGTTTGCAGTATTACAAGGCTATAAAAGAAATGCATAAATTCGTAAGACCTGCATGCATAATACCAATACGTTGCTCCTAAACAGAATTTCTCAGGGTGGTTAACCTATTTATGTCTGTTAACCTATTTTAACCTATTTTATGTCTGTTATTACTAGAACTGAATGTTTTTCCATCTTAAGTATGGTTGACATTTGTGTGTCTACAAGGAAGTCTATTTGCTCTTGATTTAATCTCCACTGGAACAGCCTGTCTGTATTCTAGCCTTTCACCCAGTATTTTCCCAAAACAGTTTAGAGAAACTCTAAGATTCTATAAGGTATTATAAGTGTTCTTTGAATTAAATAACAAACCAGTAGTGCGAGATTTTTTTTTTTTTTTTTTTTGAGATGGAGTCTTGCTTTGTTGCCCAGGCTGGAGGGCAGTGGCTTGATCTCGGCTCACTGCAATCTCTGCCTCCTGGGCTCAAGTAATTCTCCTGCCTCAGCCTCCCGAGTAACTGGGATTACAGGCGCCTGCCACCACGCCTGGCTAATTTTTGTATTTTTAATAGAGACGGGGTTTATCCATGTTGGCCAGGCTGGTCTTGCACTACTGACCTCACGTGATCCGCCCACCTCGGCCTCCTTAAAGTTCTGGGATTACACGTGTGAGCCACCATGCCCGGCCTAGATTTTTAAAAAATTCTTTAAAACTTATGTAAAATCATTTAACATATTTTTGTTGTTATTATCACATAACAATATGTATGCCTTTAGTTATGGTTTACCATCATTTGAATTCCAGGTGTCACATTCAGAATTCACTTGATAATGCGTGATTTTTTATCCAAAATTAAAGAAGTTTGTTAAATATTGCTATAATTCTCACATTCTTTTCTAAGGGAGAGTTGAATGGACTATGATGAGTCCTTCTATTTGGCAGCATGAGGAGATGGAATCGGCACTGTTGACTTTTCTATTGTACTTGGTAGATAGGTATGTCCTCCTGGGTCATTTTTGCTTTTTTCTAATACATAGGACCTAAGTACTTCAGAAATTCATCACAGGCCAGGTGCAGTGGCTCACGCCTGTAATCCCAGCACTTTGGGAAGCCAAGGCAGGCAGATCATTTGAGGTCAGGAGTTTGAGACCATCCTGGGCAACATGATGAAACCCTGTCTTTACCAAAAACACAAAAATTAGTCACGTGTGGTGGCGCAAACCTGTAATCCCAGCTACTCGGGAGGCTGAGTCAGGAGAATCATTTGAAACCCAGGAGGTGGAGGCTGAAGTGAGTTGAGATCGCACTACTGCATTCCAGCCTAGGTGACAGAACGAGAATCTGTCTCCAAAAAAAAAAAAAAAAAGAACAGAAATTCACCACATTGTGTTTATTTAGACACCTCTACTGGTGGCAAGTAAAAGTACCTTTCTGGCTTACTGTCATTAGGTGTAAAAAAAAAAAAAAAAAAAAAATTGTATTTTGATTTCCTTTGATTTCTGATTGTAATGCTCTTCTTTTTCATCTTTTCCCTTCATGTAACACTTACCCATGACAAATCACATTTTTAAACTTTCCTATTATATGGGACTTTCCAAAATTTTTATGGCTATTTACTATTTTGGGCAAAAAGACACACTCTTTAGTACCTCAGAAAATACTCTAATTACTTTACGATAAGAAAACAGTTCACTCAACTAGCCAAAGTTGAAAATAGGTGACAATATCTACTCTGACCGAGAATTTAGGATTTAGAGTTTTACTAAAGTCAACCTACTATACTGAGGAAAACTAATGAACTTAAATAATAATAATAGAACTCCACTCAAATTGAAAAATAGTGAATACAAAAGCAAAAGTCTATAAAAATTGCTCTGCCTTGAAAAATCAGTGAAAACATTATTGATATATTGATTATATTATTTTTGAATACTTTATAAATTTGATATTAAAAAAATTTTTATAGACGAGGTCTCACTATGTTGCCCAGGCTAGGTGTGAACTCCTAGGCTCAAGAGATCCTCCTGCTTCAGCCTCCTGAGTAGCTGGGACTACAGGCACATGCCACTGTGCCTGGCTAAATTTGGTAATATTTTAAAGTTAATTAATTTAAGCACAAAATCAAGTTTTTCATATCACTTAATTATGTTTCCTGACAATATATAGCTTTAAGAAAGCTGGTTCTGCCTAAAGTCTATTAAGGATGAAAAACCAATTCATTGATAGAATTGAGCTTTATATTTTATACCTCTAAATAGGGCTGTTTTAAATAATATAGGGCCACTAAAGTGTTACTCATTCTAAATTCTGACATCAGGTATTTGCTTATCCTGGTAGATATGGTCTGACTGTCCCTCAATACCTACTCTCCCCTCTCCCATATGCATGGGATTTTTGCCCACTGTTCCTCGGATCTAAGGCTATGTTTTCTAGCTCCTTTGTGTCTAAGTGTGGCCACACAGGCTAAGTTCTGGTTAATGGTTTCTATAAAGCAGTTTCGAGGAACTGTCCTTATGAGGCAGTTGGGCTGTACCCTTCTTTTTCTCCCTTTCCTCCACCTGGAGTTGGAATGTGATTCTGCTGGCTGGAGCATCATCTTGTCCAATGAGCATATGTGCCACACCCAAGGAAAGCAGACTGGAGAGCTGGAAAAGGTCTGAATCCCTGAAGACTCTATGGAACAGAGCTGCCACAACAGCCTTGGATTGACTCTCTCTAGACTTTTCCATGAGAAAGAAAGAAACTTCTCTCTTGAGTCACAGATATTTATTTTCTTTTACTCAGAGGGGAACTTAATCCTAACGGATATACTTATCTACTAAAATACAAATAACAAAGCAAACATTAAATCTGACTTAAGGAAAAGCTAAAGCAAAATATTTTTAAAAATTAAAACTGGTTTGTATTCTTAAAACATTTGAAGTATTTTCTGACAACTAGTTGATTTCTGAGGAACAAAATGCTCACTACCATTAGAAAATTCTCATGCTTTATGGTAGTATAGCCAACCTCAAACATGTTACGTTTATAAGAGGTCTTCTTTAATCTTTACACCTATCTAAGGGTATATTACTTATTTATAAGACCATTTCACCATTAGAGTGCTGTGACATGGCCTTAGAGAATTGCATTATAAAATGCTGCCAGTATATTTTCTTGAAGAGTATCAAAAATCAAGTATCTCTTAAATGACATATAACTGAAAACTTAATTCTTTTCTAATTAGAGACGGGGTGACATGTTGCGCAGGCTAGCCTCAAACTGCCGGACTCAAGGACTCAAGTGATCCTCCTACCTCAGCCTCCCAAATAGCTGAACTACAGGGTTGTGCTGCTGTGCCAGGCAACTTTTTTCTTTTTAACTCATTTACAGTTTACTTTCACCTTTTATTGGTTTTAGAGTTTATGACATTATTTTTAATAAGCTTTTTAGAAGTTGTCTTTTACTGCTTTTTCTTAAGTATATAAAGATACGAGGATAAAATTTATAGACAGAACAGTTCTAGCTTGAATGACTGAAAAGGGCTGCTCAGAAAGGGAAAAGTTAGAACTTTACATACTGGGTCTTCACTGGACAGGTTTGGGTTCATGGGAACATAATTCTCTTCACTGTCGTGTGAGTCACTGCTTGAAGTTGTGCTATGCACTGAATCTGGTCGGGGGGACATGGGAAACCTAGAAGAGCTAATTGCAGAAATTATCATCACAAACATAAGCCTTGACAAAAATATCTAAAATTATTCCCCAAATAAAAATGAGAGACAGTCTGCATTCTTTCAGAAACATTCCCTTATGTTTACAATCATTCATTGTACACATTTATAATGACATAATTTTTGTGCACAGACACATAACTAATATTTATAATTGTATCATAAAAGTGTATTTTGGACAGCAAAATATTTTGTGTAAAACAAAAAAAACCACTGCCAGTGACTTGGTGATAAGTAGAAAGTTACAGATATAAAATGGAAGATTTAAGAATTTCTATTTTTTTAAAAACTATATATATACACACACACACATATAAAATATGAACATATGTTCAACATAGGTTTGTAACTTCATAAATTCCTCTCATTTCCCTATATACATTTAAATAAGTCTCGGTTAAATAATCTCCACAAGAGACTACCATATTTTCAAGATTAGTAGTCCTCAGAAATTTTTGGTTTCATAAACCTTTTACACTCTTAAAAATTATTGAGAATCCCAAGAAATTTTTGCTTACAAGAGTTGCATCTATTAATTTTGCCATATTAGAAATGAAAATAGACATATTTTTAAAACACAAGTAATACACGAATACACATTTCTATTGGGTGTCACAATGATATCATTACTTATCATGTAGCCTCTGGAAAACTCCACTGTACACTCAGAAGGAGAATAAATACAGCAAATAACATCTTAATATATTAATGAAAATGGCTTTGACTTCACAGAACCCCCAAAAAGGGGGCTCTTCAGATCATCCATTGAGAACCACTATTCTAGATATTTTCCATGATAATGAACAATTCTAGATAGTCACATTATTCATACAAACTACATATTTTAGACAAAGGACTTACTCTCGAGCAAAACTCCTAGTGATGGGAGATCTAACTGGGGCTTGTAATTCTTCCCATTCTGGCAAAGGTTTTATTTCTAAAGGTGCTGGCTTGACTGAAAAGAAAAAGAGAAAAAGAGATTTTTAGTATACAGAATTTTGGAAAACAAACAAGATTCTCTCTGTGTAACTCTATTTATATTTGATAGCCAGAGTAAACCTAAGACCACCTAGTTTCACATGTGAAATGAGGTTCATGAATGTTACATGATTTGCCCAAGGTTACGTAGCTAAGTAATTCGTGGTAAAAGCTAAATCAGATGTTTCATGATTGTTACCTCAAAGCCTAAACCTCTATTACAACATGTTGCCTAAGTACATATTTTATGAATATAAACTAAATGAGATAAAGAAAGAGTAATGTTACCCAGTTCCTCTATGGTTGCTTTATATGTTTCATTATTTCACAAATTATTTCACCAATTTCATACTCAATAAGGAAATTTAATCATCTATGTAAAATCATTCCTATTCTTCAATATTGAAGTATATAACTATATATATAAAATGATGCATAGAAACTATTAAAAACAAAACTTTGTTAAAACCCCAAACTGAAAAAATGTTCGAATCTTTTAAAATAATTCATGCCCAGCAGGAAACAAACAAAACGAAAAAATATTTGTATCTTTAGATCCAAACTCTGCTCTGAAAAAAGGCCATAATTATTTTACTTCAAATTGTTAGTGTAATTTAAGCAACAAATCTCTTGCTAAATTATATACAATTAAGTAAATGCTAATAATAATTTTCATTTATAAGTGATCTTTATTTACCTCATATTGCAGTAGACAGTTAAACCAATATATACCACAGAGTTCTTAGCCATTTTCTTAAAGTCAAGACTGAGATTTTTTCAGAAATTTATGGAGTGAGCAAAAGAACTAAAACAATACTATTTAATACTAGATATTTTAGGAGACTACCTAAACATGTTAGGTAAACATTTCAGTTGTTTCATTCTGCTACTCTTAACAAAAAATTTCATCTTTCCAGATTTATGTATAGTCTTTGTCCATGTATGTTATGGCATAGTTACCATTACACTATAAAATGAATGGTCATTTTAAAGGACCATACACATTGAGGCTCATAAGTATTTTGTCAACTCACATATAATGAAGACCAAATTAACTTATTAAATTTGAGCTGAAACCATTTTGCTTGTCTATATTCTTAAAATAGACACATACAGAATATTCCGCTGACTGAAAGTATTTCTTTAACTGTTAATGTTTTACTTTTTGACACCCAAAGGCTAATAGCAGTTTAGCTGTCAGTTTTTAAATAATGGCACAATTAATCCATGGAAATGATTCTTTATTCTGTCTCAGAATAGAATACATATACATAAAGACAGAAGACAACAGCAAATCACAAACAGTTCACAAACTGAAAGGATAAAATGTTGTCTACAAAGTTAAAAGAATAATGCAAAAGGACAAGTCTGAATATGACATATTATCAAATATTTAACATGCTGTTGTTAATGGCAGAGTAAGTAGACTCATTGTGTATTATGGGAAGCATTCACTTTAGAAATAACGTGCGGGAAAGTTTTATTTACAACAGCAGTAGTATTTAAAGTTCTTCTTTATTTTTAGAAAAAAAAAAAAACAAAACAAAAAAAACATTACAAAATAAATTCCCAATGCCCCATACAGCATGCGGTGCTAAAGTACATACCCTTTCTTCTTGTAGCAAAGTCACCTATGGTTTGTGAATCAGTTCGCTCTAAACCATGGGGTTTGAGTCTTAAAATTTTAGGACTTTGACCTAATTGGTAAAAAGAAGACTCTCTTAATATAATGTTATTTATTAATTGGAAAATGGATTCTGTAAAAAAAAAAAAAAAAAGCAACAGAGCCCTGTGCAAAAACGTTACATCTAAAAGCATGAACAGAAGTTTGTTGTGGAGAATATTTCAGTCTTGTTACATAAAATTCATGCTCATGCTCAGCACAATGGAAAAGAGGAATTTACATGCAACAATGTAAGCAGCAAGGAGGTATAAAAAGATGGTAGGATTTTAGTGCGATAACCAGCCTGGTTAGTTGTTATCTTCATTTGGCGGAACAGAGGGAAAATATGTGCCATGTTAGTTTTTCTTCTAACATGTCTTAGAAAACTGGATCAAATAAAAAATTTGTAGAATACCCTAGTCAGATCTCAATTACATCTTTCTTTTCTTTGAAATCTGATGTCTCATATGAAAACCCGAAGGCCTACGTCCTTGTAATATTACTTTTCTAATTTGGTAGAGATGTTTTTAAAACCTTAATCTATTCCTGCACCTCCTGACCAAGACTCTTCTAGAGAAGCAAGTGGCCACTACTATATTTACTAATCTAAAACCAAAACAAGACCAAGATTTCTTTCCTCTGGATACTCACTGGTTGCCCAATGGCTTCATCTTGCAAGAATTACATGTTTAGATTCTGGTTCTACTGATTGCCTAGCTTCAGTTTAATTAAGTATATTTCTGAAAGCATAAATTCAGTTACCATCATCTTCCTTTCACTTAATGTCTGCCACATAAAAGCACTGCTGAAAAGCCTATGAAAGGGCATCTTTCCCATTAGAAGCCTGGATGCCAGAGCTGCAATATCATTTGAACCAGTGATTTAAGCTACTCCATTAATAGTGGCACTAAATTTTCTTTTTTCTTGGAATTTACAAAGTTGAGTTGACATCTATTAGGTGGCAGAATCAGAATTTGCTGGTTAAGTGCTGATATCTAGCACCTTACCTATCGAAATCTAAAAGTTTCTTAAAATATAATTCTGCAGAAGTTATAAAAAATAAAATTTCCTAACCAATTTTCTAAGTTAGACAATACATTGAGTTTATTCAGAAATGAGGCAGCCTGAGTTTAAAAGGTAAATACTAAAAATTTGGGCAAGATTCACTCCCTACCCCTAAAATTTCCTAATCCAGGGCCCATACCCGCAGGACCCTTTTCCATAGCAAAGGAAGATGACAACTTTTTTTTTTTTTTTTTGAGACGGAGTCTCGCTCAGTCGCCCAGGCTAGAGTGCAATGGCACAATCTTGGCTCACTGCAAGCTCTGCCTCCCAGGTTCATGCCACTCTCCTGCCTCAGCCTCCCGAGTAGCTGGGACTACAGGTGCCCGCCACCACGCCCGGCTAATTTTTTGTATTTTTAGTAGAGACGAGGTTTCACTGTGTTAGCCAGGATGGTCTCGATCTCCTGACCTCGTGATCCACCAGCCTCGGCCTCCCAAAGTGCTGGGATTACAGGTGTGAGCCACCGTGCCTGGCTATGATGACAACTTTTTAAACTCCCCCAAATAGTGTGCTACCCTTCAAAAAAATAAGAGGCAGAAGGTAAGTCTTAGTATTAAAATAATATGATTATTTTGGAGAGAAAGGCCCTTACAAATCTAGTTTCTTCATTTTATGAATGAGATTCATCCAAAGAAAGAAGGGGTTAAATGATTTGTTCAGGTTACACTTTAACCGGAGGCAGAGTTAAGACTTCCTCTAGCCTGCCACTTGCTGGTGTGGCACTCCTGTTCTATACCACATTGTCTTACCTTTCCAGACCTTTAGGGATATAGAGAATCTTAGGAAATTTAGCTGGATACTATGTTGGAGCTGCTTGGAGTTCAAAACAAGAACTCCAGCTGTGGCTGGAGATCTTGCAGCACTCTGTGCTACACAGTCACAAACTAAGGAAACCAAGTAGAGAAAGGAAGAAATGTGCTCATTCCTACACTTATGTCTATAGTTGATACTATAGTTGAATTTACAGATGTGGCTTAGGGGGACATCTACGTGAATGCCACAGAGAGCTGACACACCAGTGGTATCAGGTTTAATTATAAAACGCTCTTAGAACTTCTTTTGGTTTGCTGCTCTTGACCTAGTGTGTGAGATGCACTCCTCCTTGTCTGAAAGATCCGTTTTCATTAGCTCTCCAGCTCCCTCCTGATTTTTTTCACCATAGTTATCTCCCAGTGGTTACTCTTTGCATTTCTCAGCTTTGCGACCCCAGTATCTTATCTAAGTTTGTGGTTAAATAATCAAGGTCACACGACGGCTAAATCTTACCGAGTTATGGTTTCTCACTTTTTCTCTAGTTCTACCTTCCAACTGCCTCACAGGTCATCTCCAATTATCCTTCTGAAGCTGAAACTGATTGTTTCTCCTCTAAACCAATGCCATTTTCCACCTCCAAAGCCCTTAGTAATGACACCATATCCTGGATCCTTAGGTACAAATTCTCAGAGTTATGTAGTCCATCCCCTTTGAGCATCTGCATTTGGTCTCAAAATGCTAATGATTTCCCAATATGACAACAAAAAGAGCTTTTAAAATGGGAAGGACTGAAATGGAAGGAGCAGGGAGTCAAGGTCAATGAGAAAGTTACCCAAGCCTGTGTGAATGCTGGTGTGATGACTATAATCCAGAATGATCACGGCCTATGAAAAATTATATGGAGGGTCTTTTAAAACCTATTCCTAGAGGAAAAGAAATAAGGCAAGAACAAATCTGTTGGGGAAGAAAAACTAATCATAATAGATTTAAAAAAAAAAAAGAGAGAGAAACTCAACTCCTATCTTGCTTTAGTCTTCTCTAGCTAGGAGAATGATTTTCAAACTGAAAAGGACAGAAGAAAGACAGCAGCCATTAAAGGCCCATTATGTTCATGTCCTTCGCCCACTTTTTGATGGGGTTGTTTGTTTTTTTCCTTGTAAATTTGTTTGAGTTCATTGTATTCTGGATATTAGCCCTTTGTCAGATGAGTAGGTTGCGAAAATTTTCTCCCATTTTGTAGGTTGCCTGTTCACTCTGATGGTAGTTTATTTTGCTGTGCAAAAGCTCTTTAGTTTAATTAGATCCCATTTGTCAATTTTGGCTTTTGTTGCCATTGCTTTTGGTGTTTTAGACATGAAGTCCTTGCCCATGCCTATGTCCTGAATGGTAATGCCTAGGTTTTCTTCTAGGGTTTTTATGGTTTTAGGTCTAACGTTTAAGTCTTTAATCCATCTTGAATTGATTTTTGTATAAGGTGTAAGTAAGGGATCCAGTTTCAGCTTTCTACATATGGCTAGCCAGTTTTCCCAGCACCATTTATTAAATAGGGAATCCTTTCCCCATTTTGTCCAGACACTTCTCAAAGAAGACATTTATGCAGCCAAGAAACACATGAAAAAATGCTCACCATCACTGGCCATCAGAGAAATGCAAATCAAAACCACAATGAGATACCATCTCACACCAGTTAGAATGGCAATCATTAAAAAGTCAGGAAACACAGGTGCTGGAGAGGATGTGGAGAAACAGGAACACTTTTACACTGTTGGTGGGACTGTAAACTAGTTCAACCCTTGTGGAAGTCAGTGTGGAGATTCCTCAGGGATCTAGAACTAGAAATTCCATTCGACCCAGCCATCCCATTACTGGGTATATATCCAAAGGACTATAAATCATGCTGCTATAAAGACACATGCACATGTATGTTTACTGCGGCATTATTCACAATAGTAAAGACTTGGAACCAACCCAAATGTCCAACAATGATAGACTGGATTAAGAAAATGTGGCACATATACACCATGGGATACTATGAAGCCATAAAAAATGATGAGTTCATGTTCTTTGTAGGGACATGGATGAAATTGGAAATCATCATTCTCAGTAAACTATCGCAAGAACAAAAAACCAAACACTGAATATTCTCACTCATAGGTGGGAATTGAACAATGAGAACACATGGACACAGGAAGGGGAACATCACACTCTGGGGACTGTTGTGGGGTGGGGGGAGTGGGGAGGGATAGCAGTGGGAGATATACCTAATGCTAGATGACGAGTTAGTGGGTGCAGCGCACCAGCATGGCACATGTATACATATGTAACTAACCTGCACGTTGCGCACATGTACCCTAAAACCTAAAGTATAATAATAATAAATAAATAAATAAATAAATAAAAGGCCCATTATGTGAGAAAGGTGTGTGAAAGTTGACTATACAAATTGGGTCATTCTTGTTGTAGCCAACTAAATTAGGGTTGAGGGCCAGGGGAAAAAGCACTCACGGCACAGAGCAACTGATCCAAGAATTAACATTTCCACAAACCCTGCTGCTGAAACAACCTGCTGCAACCCTAAGACCAGTTTTACCTCACAGCTGCTGAAATGACTTTCCATGACTCTAAAACTGGTTTTACCTACCACCATCATTCACCAATCAGATCTTGCCAGCTCCCAAGAAATTCTCTAGTGCCAGTGAGCTTTCTTTCAAAACAATACTTAAGATTTCTCTTTCTAATAAAACTCCCAACCTCCTCTTTGTTCTTCAGACATAACAAAGACCACTTGGTCTGTGTATCTCAAATTGCAATTCTTGCTTCCCAAATAAAATGTTAAGGATTCATCTGTATATTTTTATTCCGAGTTCAACAAGTACAACATAGTAGCCAGCTACTTTCAAGTTCTATTCAATGAATTACATTTCAAGATAGCAATGATTTTACAGACAAGAGCACAGAATACATATGACTTATTTGGGGAAGTCATGGAGAATATGCAAATGCCATAAGAATACGGATGTGTTTACATCACATTCTTCTCTTGAATTGTGCTCTGCTCTGGCTAGACCATTCTGTTCTCTATTTCTCATGTACATCTTTAAAATTTCAGCCCTTTTCTACATTCTTTCACTATCAATATCCATCACTGCTATATCAATCAGTGACTTTAATTTCTACACAAAGCTCAAGTTAGAATACATTCTCTAAGACTGCCCAGAGAAATGCCATTACACTTAATGATGAACATTTATTGAGGAGTTCTTAGGTACTAGACACTCTAAAACCTCCCAACAACCATGTAAGGAAGGTACAATTTAAAAGAGATTTTAATAATTTTATTACCAAGCTGGCTGGGGGCTTATAGAACTTAAGTAACTTGCCCAGAGTCACACAGATGATGACTGGTAGAGCTAGAATTTAAATCCTGTGAATCTAGAGAGAGGGTTCATGTTCTTAGTCCCATATCCTTATTTCAAACCTACAATCTTTACTATAGTTACTCTTAGAAGAGTATTTGTATTGCTTTGCTTTTGTATACAGTAAGTTCTCTCAACTAAATTTTAAGTACTTCCAACATCAGAGATGTAAAATCGTTACACTTCTCTGAAGGGTTTACCTTCGTGACCAGTAATTTCTTGCTGGTTACAGTGAAAACATATATAAAATGTAAGTGATTGTAATGATGAAGACAATGTGGATTAAGTAATTTTTAAAGATGTCACATGTTCCATGGAGACTCATATGAGCCAAAAGCAGATGCATGAAATCAGTAAGCCTTTCACTCGAGTTCTTCTTCATCTCCATTACCTTTTTTTCTGGGGTGGGTACTAAAAGGGTATTCCTTTTCTAGGGTATTCCTTGGTTTTCTTAATAGAACAATATGATATATTGAAATTTTTAAAAATGCATTTATAAAATTTACACGTATTTTTTACTCTGTGCAAAGCTTAAGGTTAATTTTAGGGCAGAAGCTACAATGTGGAAATGTTGCACTGAATTGTACTATGTCACTTACGCATTTTGTTAGCTTGATTTCTCTATGCTTCCAAACTCAATTTGACATTTATGTTCCAGACAGAAAAGAAAATCATGCCCAAAGAATAGCCCTACATTACTTAAGAGGAGAGAAACGAGAAAAAAAGTCCAAGGTGTAAGGAGGCCTGTCTTAGCCTTTTCTCCTCCTTTACTGCCTGTATACAATAGGCCAATGTTTTACTGATGGCTGAAGAAAAGTGTGAAAGTAGATAATAAGAAACAAGAATGCTAAAGCAAAGGCAAAAATAAACCAACTTTGGTGATTCTTAAATTCTGAGAGTAAATAGAGAACTCATGTGAGCCTGAATGTCTAAGTCCAAGGCAGTTAGTTACAACTTGGCTTTCGCTAGACTTGGTTTGAACAAAGAGTGCAGCATAATTTAGTGAAGAGCACTGACTACCGGGGAAATTTCTATCTGTGCTTTAATCCTTAGGAGGGTTGTTAATATCAATCTCTTGATCATGTTATCTGCTCCCTACTTTGGAGTACGATTAGAGATGATCTAATTTTACATTTTAAAATAAGAAAATTTATGCGAAGAAAAGTCAATGGATTTGCCCAATGTCATTTAATGGGAGGGAGTGGTTGTTAATAGTATTACCAGAAATGAATTCTGGCTTTTTGGATTCTTGGTCTAATATTTTTCTAATATACTGCTGTATACTGTAACCTCATCACTGTAACTTATTTTAATGGTTTTTAAAAGAAAAAAATGAAAACACGCTAACTAGAATATATATGCCATCTAGAAGAGCATGCAGCATATGATTCATACCCTCCCTTTGCTTTGCTCTCTTATATCATGTGAATTCTCATGGAGGAGGACACTTTTAAACTCTTATAAGCTAAAGCCCTTCAAAAAAAATGAGACAATTTTAATTATAAGGAATTGTCCCCAAGTATGCCAAAGAAAACAGCATCGCAGGCCAGGCACAGTGGCTACACCTGTAATCCCAACACTGTGGGAGGCCGAGGCAGGAGGATCACTTGAGCCTAGGAGTTTGAGACCATCCTGGGCAACACAGTGAGAACCCATCTCTAAAAGAAAAAGAAGAAAATAGCCTTGCAAACTGCATAAAAGCTTTCTGTGCAAACACTGATGTCAAGGCAAAACGTAAAGCTAGTCTTAATGTAGCACCACCATTTCATGCAACCCTAAGAAACAGAGCAGCAAGGAGCGGGGTGCTCTTTTAAAATGAAGGCCCTGACATGCTTCAGAAATTCACACCAGAAAATAAAAAACTGTCTGATTTTTTTTTTTAAATGAGCACTTCATTTACCTGTTTTGTTTCTCTGAAAGTGATGAACTCGCACTGTATGGCTGTATGAGTTCTGCTTATACTCCAAGTGCCTCAAAACTTCCAAAAATCACTGTAAGTTCCCCAAAATGAGGGAGCCAGACAGGGGGACTTTTGCTATGCCTTTCCTGTTTGATCCTGTCTCAACAAAGGCTTCAAGAACCCTGGATTTGGAAAACTGGGCAAAGCACTCTCTGAGAAAGAAAATTGATTTTTATAACATTTTACATTAAAGAATACAATTATTTTCTCTATTGTATTCTTAAATCAGAATGAGCTTTCTAGGGCCAACCTGATTATGCACTCCATACTTATTTCCTTTAAACGGTAACAAATCTAACCCAAAGCTTGACTTAAGAGGTAAATTTATAAATCTTAAAGTTTACTTGCCTGCATAAAATTCTTTAATGGTACACTCAGAATAAAGTCCAAACTCATTATCATAAATTATAACTCCTTCAGGATCAGGTACCTGCAAGGCATCTGGCATTCGTCCCTCCTTTGGTACTTTCCTCCCTCCTTTTTGCCCGCCCACCTACCTCCCCACGACTCTGGGCCTGTCTCATCTCCCCTCTTTTTAAAGGACCTGGGCATGTTGTTTATTCTAACAAGAAGATCCTTTGCCAGGCTGCCCTCCCCTACCATCATTTAATTGCCACTCACACTCTCAGACTTTTCTCAGGGGAGCTTCCCTAATAGTGCCAAGAGTTTACTTCAACCACAGCCCCTTCCACGGTAATTATGATAATATGTTTACTTCTCCACATCCCCTCCTAGACGGTGAGCTTCTCAAGGGTCCTAGACGGTGAGCTTCTTCAGGGGAGCAACCTTTTCCTTGTTTGGAGAATTTATATCCTGTAACTGATAGGTGCTTAAATCTGTGTTGTATGAATGTTAATGAACTGCCTTTCTCTTAAAGCTAGTGGTGTTTAATCTGATCAATCTCACACGTTTTTTGTTTTTTTTTTTGAGATGGAGTCTTGCTCTGTTGCCCAGGCTGGAGTGCAGTAGCATGATCTCAGCTCACTGCAACCTCCAACTCCTAGGTTCAAGCAATTCTCATGTCTTAGCCTCCCAAGTAGCTGGGATTACAGGCATGCGCCACCACACCTGGCTAATTTTTTTGTATTTTTACGAGAGACAGGTTTCACCATGTTGGTCAGGCTGGTCTCAAACTCCTGACCTCAGGTGATCTGCCCACCTCAATCTCCCCAAATGCTGGGATTACAGGCTGAGCCACTGTGCGAGCCATTTTTGCTTGTCATTTAAATGGAAAAAGGGAAGAACTAAATTCTAAGGGTATTTCAAGTCGGTCATCTCAAATACAGTCAAGGCAGTCATGCAAGGTCATATTTCAAATAAATAGATGTGATCTATTAATGCATTATTCTAATAGGTAACTACTTACATAAATTCCACACAAAGTGGACATTTTATTTTCTGTATTATTACAGGCTTTACAAAGCCTAAATTTTTTTAAGCCTAAATTTTTTACTCTTCCCAAAGTTTTGCAGATTATGCTACTACTTCAGTAGGCATCTCCAAAATCAAGAAAGAGTAAAAGTAATTCACATTATCATTTGTTAATTCCAGAAAGTAATGAAGGCAGAAAACTGAAAAATTTTTATACGTTTTAATGGTCTCACAGTATAAAGAGAAATGTAATAATGATAATTATACTTTGAAGTCAAGAGAATACTGAGAGGAAAAAACCCCACATTAAGGCTCTGCTGTAAAAATGCACTCCATACTTATTTCCTTTAAACGATAACAAATCTAACCCAAAGCTTGACTTAAGATTTAAACTTTAATACCTGTTTATCAAAATCTAGTTTCATGTACTGGTATTACTCATACATTCTCCAAACACTTATTAGTGTATACATGTAGTTTTTAAAAAGCATGTTAATGATCAAGTAGGCTTTACTCCTAAGGTGCAAAGTGGTTCAACATATACACATCAATAAATGTGATTCACCATGTAACCAATTAAAAACAACAAACATATGATCATCTCGATAGACCCGGAAAAAGCTTTCGATAAAATCCAACATCTCTTCCTGATAAAAACCCTCAAGAAACTAGGCATTATGACCAAGTCCTCAAAAGCAATTGCAACAAACCGGAAATTGACAAGTGGGACCTAATTAAACTAAACAGCTGTTGCACAGCAAAAGAAACTATCAACAGAGTAAACAGACAACCTACAGAATGGGAGAAAATATGCACAAACTATGCATCTGACAAAGAGGTAATATCCAGAATCTACAAGAAACTCAAATCAACAAGCAAAAACCAAGTAATCCCATTAAAAAATGGGTAAAAGACATGAACTGATACTTCTAGAAATGAGACACAGAAGAGGCCAACAAATGTATGAAAAAATACTCCATCACTAATTATCAGAGAAATGCAAATCAAAACTACAATGAGATGCCATCTCACACTAGTCAAAACAGCTATTACTAAAAAGTCAAAAAACAACAGATGCTGGTGAGACTGTGAAGAAAAGGGAATGCTTATATACTGCTGTTGGGAACGTAAATTAGTTCAGCCACCGTGGAAAGCAGTTTGGAGACTTCTCAAAGAACTTAAAACAGAACTACCATTAAACTCAGCAATTCCATTACTGGGTATATATCCAAAAGAAAACAAATCTTTCTACCAAAAAGACACATGCACTCGCATGTTCATTGCAGCAGTGTTTACAGTAGCAAAGACATGGAATCAACCTAGGTGCCCATCAACAGTGGACTGGATAAAGAATATGCGGTACATATACTACACAGCCATAAAAAGAATGAAATGATGTCCTTTGCAGCCACACAGATGCAGGTGGAGGCTATTATCCTAAGCAAATAAATGCAGGAACAGAAAACCAAATATTACATGTTCTCACTTACAAGTGAGAGCTAAACATGGACATAAAGATGGCAACAACAGACACTGGGTACTACCAGAGAGGGGAAGGAGGCAGGCGGAAAGGGCTGAAAAACTAACGATTGGGTGCTATGTTCAGTTCCTGAGTGACAGGATCATTCATACCCTAAATCTCGGCATCACACAATATACACAGGTAACAAACCTGCACATGCACCCCCCTGAAACTAAAATAAAAATTGAAATACAAAAGAATAAAAATTTTTAAAAGTGCATGTTAATTTTTAATCACATTCAGAAACTTTAAAGGATCTCTTGAAAAAAATGTTTAGAGCAAATCCATCCATCACTGTGCCAAAAGAGTCACCCAGGGAAACTCTCAGGATTAGTCTTCTGTATGCTCCCCACACAATATTAAGAATCTAAGCCTGAAGGTACTTTAACCAAAGTGCTGTATAAAAACACCATACAAAACCTTGCACTGGCTTAACAAAAAAAAGTCAGTACAGTAACTAATGTTCAGACTGTTGCAGAAAGGCGTGAATGGACAAGGCCAAACAACAATATAAAGACAGCATGTGGGGCTCACACAGCTGCTGCATCATGCTAGACAGAGACTAGACAGAGATAGGGGGCCTTAGGTAAGTTTAGCGATTAAATATAGTAGATTTATGTCATGACATAAAGAGAAGCTACAACAGATAAATTTCCCAAACTTTACGAAACTCCCTTTCCATCAGAAATATAAAATTTTCAATTGAAGAGGTCAAAATATAATTTGTCCTGTATTTCCAGTGACTCATCTGCTTTCCCAATATTTAATACAGTATGCTTAAAATACATTTCTTGTAATACACACAAAACTTGGCTCAAAACAAACACTACAGTGACAGAAATAGTATGATGAAAATATCACTATCATGAATTGGGTGACAGGCAAAGGGTCTAAGGTAATTATGTTTAAGTGTTCAGACATCTATGTATTTCTGCAGTTTCAATTACTCATAAGTATTTGAAAAGCTCATCTGTACGCAAACTACAGCAGCTGACATCTATAATTGGGGCTATAAACAAGACTAGAATGTTACTGGTTTCTTATAGATCCTTCCAAAGACAATCTCAAAAACCAGACATATAGGGCAGTGAACTAGTTATATGGAGCTCTGAAACTAATCAAGCCATATTTTATAGAATTAGATTTGCTTATTATGAGTTTTATATAAGAGATACTGAAATAATAGATTAAGTCATTTATCTGATGTCATGAAATTTGAAATTAAAATAGATTCATCTGATGCTATGAATACTGAGAAAAATTATAGAACCAAACGAGACATTATTTTTAAGTGTTTGTGGATAAACTTTGCTTTGAGATCTGAATTTGGATTTTAAAATGTATTTTTCTTGAAGTTATAACTTTGTAAAGTGAGTTTACGAAGTCATAACTTTGTAAAGTGAGTTTGCAAAGTTTGCCTTGTAATGTTAAATACATTCTCAAGCCTCCTCTCCTGTATCGTAACTATTTAAAAAGTAGAATAGTACAGGCCGGGCACGGTGGCTCACGCCTGTAATCCCAGCACTTTGGGAGGCCGAGGCAGGTGGATCACGAGGTCAGGAGGTCGAGACCATCCTGGCTAACACGGTGAAACCCTGTCTCTACCAAAAATACAAAAAATTAGCTGGGCGTGGTGGCGGGTGCCTGTAGTCCCAGCTACTCGGGAGGCTGAGGCAGGAGAATGGCATGAACTCAGGAGGTGGAGCTTGCAGTGAGCCGAGATCGCACCACTGCAGTCCAGCCTGGGCGACAGAGCGAGACTCTGTCTCAAAAAAAAAAAAAAAAAGTAGAATAGTACTAAAGAAAAGCAAATTTTTTTTGAATACTATGACTTTAGGAACCTCTTTACTGTTTTGCTAAGTCTATTCTTGATTCTAGCAAAAACTATATGGGTATTTCAATCTAGGTGCTCTTTTTAAGTTCATTTTGTATCTAGGCAAATATGCCAAATAAATAATGTGGCCAACGAACTCACAATTGTCTCTGAATAGTTCAGTTAAATTTTAAAAGAATGAACACAATCTCCAGAAATAAGAACCTACTTTATTCTGTTCTATTAAGTTCTTTTACGTTAAAGAACTAGTGCGATTAGTCTCTAGTGTACTAGAATAATAGTACTTTCACTAAATACATAGGGATGTATAATTATAAAATATGTAGTATACACGATACATAGTATATATTCTGATATATACATAAAATATATATCATAATAATGTGGGATACATGACTGATATCAGATCTAGAGGATACTAAAAGCTAATCATTATGATCTTAGGTCTTTTCTAACTTATAAACAGCGATGTTTCCTGATTTCATATTATGCTTACCACATGGAATCACAACTGTGAAATATACTGGAGTTTTCAAACTGTGCTCTACAGAGCTCAAGGGGAGAAAAGAGCAGCAGAGGAGCAAGGGAGGTAGGACTTAAGAGCTTTGTACCCTCACCCAAATCTTACTCCCTCCACATTTATGCGAGACCTCAAAATATAAAACTGTTAGGTTTGGAGTTAAAAAGTAGAGATCTGCCACTAACATGCACTCGTTACTGGAAAATAAGGAAAGCACCAGTTTAACATTAAAAAAGATATTTCAATATTTCAAAGAGTTCATGACACTTGTATCTCAATCCTTCAGTGATCTGTGTGAACCAATTATAAAGCTATACATGTCCAAACATATTTTTGCATATTATATGCAAAGAAAATGACTAGTAGTTGTCTAAAATAGATTTAGAGACAAAGAAAAAGAGAAACAAAAGGAAGCATTATCTGATAGAAAGCCTGATGCTCACATCCTTTCTGATATCCACACCGCAATCACAGCCCTGCTGCCAGGGCAGACTGGGTCATCGTGGGTGTGACACACATAGACCAATCACATAATCTCTAAGCAATCTAAAGTGAGTAAATAATAAGTAAGGCAATGAGAAGCTGATGCAGAAGCTGCAAGGGCACATAAAAAGCAGCTAGGAGGCAGAACTGAGGCCATAGAAGGGAGCATTGGAGGCCAAAGCTCTTGGAAAGCAGAATCCATTTAAGTAGAGGATACAGAGTAAGAAAACAAAAAAGAATCAGAAAAGAAAACAGAAAAGAAGGGAAGAATGTGAAAGAGAAAAAACCAGATGCAAAGATTTCCCATAAAACAGAAATGCACAGAGAGAGCAGGACATAGCAACAGTCCCCTAGAATTGCTTCAGCTCCTGATAACCTCCTTGTTGAAGGAGGTTAACCTCCTGTTGAAACGAGGAGGTATCCTTACTTACAAACAAAACCAAATCTTTTTTCTTAAGATAGTCTGAGCCTCAGTCTCTTTTCCTCACAACTAGGACTTAATTAGAACTAATATTAATGATCTAAGCCCAGGTTAAGGAGAAATTGATGCTAACACTATGTGGTCTTAAAAAGCTACATATAGCACATGAGACTTTTCAAATGTGCTGAAACACCCTCACGTAAGCCAGATATTGTATCATTCATCACATTTACATTTATGCTAATTTACTTGGTTGTCAAGATTAAGCCACACTAACAGCATGGTGCAACAAATCAAATTGTCTGTGTTTTAACCACTAGATATTACCCACTTTGGCTGAACAGTTTCTTTCACAGACTTCTTAACAAACTATGTTACCTTAGAACTTAATGTTACTTATGAAGGCCAGCATGGAAAAAAAAAATGACAGACTAGAAGCATTTATTACCCCAGCAAAGGCAAAGTAATTTTTAAGAAGTTGTTATATGAACAGAACGGAAAGATTATACAGTCTCACTGTTCTTAAATAATTATGTCAAATACATTAATAATCTTAAGTCTGATTTGATATTATATACTCTGGAGAAGAGGTTACTAAATAGCAGCTGAAGGCCATTATCTAGCTTGCAGAAGTGTTTGGGTTGGCCTGCAATGTTTTCTTAATAATTAAATTAGTTGACAGAACTTTAAAAATTGAGAGATAATACATATAAAATCTGAAATCTCTGGCTTTTCCTGATATACCAGAAGATTTGCCTGCATGGGTGCATCATTTCACAAGTCAACAAAGGATTGTAGCCGTGTAGGTTAGTTACTCCCATTAGACGGGGCTACAGCAGTCCAGTTTCTTCTAATTCTCCCCAGTTGTCCGCTCACCCTGTGAGTATTTTAGCTTGTAACCTCTGCTCTAGAGATAGAAGACTTACAAATATCACCTCACATCAACATGTGATATAATAATTGTTAACTTATAAATGGCAGTACTGCTTTGCTTAAATAACTTGATGGCTATGGAACTATGAAATATTTCAGAATTTCTAGTCCAAATTCTGTTTCGGTTTTCATGGCAGTTAAAAATAGATCTAACTTGGCACTCCCCAAGCCTTTTACTTTGCCATGCTCTCCTTACCTTTTCTGTCTGGCTTGAGGTTCCTATCCACGGGGGGTGGTTCACAGTCTGCAACAGGAACTGGCCTTCTGGGAGGGGTTTTTGGGCTGGACCTGAAGCCCATATGAGCAGGAGGAGGAACTTGCATTCCAAATGAGGAAAAATCAAATGTTCCTGGAGTCATTGGCACATAATTTGCTTCCTGAATTGGTTCTGTAAAACTGCTGGAATGTTGTCGTGGTGGTGAATTGGGATTCATTGGGACGTAATTTTCATCCAGTTCTTCACTTGAAACACTTCCCACTGTCAACACATTTTTGACTTTCTAAAACACATATATATTTCTTTTAATAAACAAAAACTCTTGTCACACATGAAAACACAATTGTAAATCACACTCATTCATATGGATCTCAGCGTACTTTTATTTCATGATATCACTTAGTCTCATGGCACTAATTATGAAGATTTAGACAATGAAATACACTTGATGACGCCAAGGACAATTATACTTACAAAGTGGTTATGGAAGCCTTCAAGTGAACTAGATCTATCACTTGGAAATGTTCGTGGAATATCATAGCAGTCTTGAGAACTAGCATCTAAAATAAAGAACAAACTATCAACATTTCTTCCCATCTTTGCTAGCGCTCAGGGTCATTGGGATGACCTATTATCTTTCTCTCATTTTACATATGCATACACACATGCACACACACACACAATTTTAAAAAGGATGCTCATAGAATTGTGTCTTGAATTGGCATATTAAACCACTAGAAAATGCAGACACTCACTCATATGCTAACCAATACCAATATCTAATTTTGAGTGTGAGTGAATGTCTAAGTCTGGGATAAGATAGGTTTTCTAAAGATGAAGAGAAACACCTCTATTTTCTCACTGTTTGCACCACCTTGGGCATAACTTACATCTTACTAACTTATAACCGGGTTATACAGTCACTTCAAGAAAGGAGTTAGATACTGTTGTTGAATGGTGAAACAAGTACTGATTTAAGTAATAACCACAGATACATTAAAATCTTCTTGGAGACAGTTGAGGAAAACTCTACCACAAAATACAGAAATTTTAGCACATACTATTTAGGATATGTGCATTAAAAACTTTAGCTTTCTATTTTTAGGACTTTGAGAATCTCAGAGAATCACCCAGACTCATTTTTTCTTCTCCTCTCAAGGTCTGTAACTTTTGGTTACAGACTCTAGGAGACAGTATAGGAAAGTATACCCACTAGCAATGAGTGAAGTGGGTAGTGATAAGGGGAAAGAAGATTCAGCTCTTTAAACACAAGTAAAAATCAAACAGCATAATGGCTTGACTGGAAAGAATATCACCTGTTAGACACAACATAAAAACTGCTTATATAGGAAGGAAGGAAATAGAGCCCAACAGATGTGACTTAGAAGCGGCCATAATGGCACACAAATACAGGAAAGGGTATGACTCGGACAGGCTTTGTGGCTGGTCCATTTCCTGCTCTTCTGTCCCAACAGAGGGCCTATCCACCCAGGATTATAGAAAGTGGGAGACAGAAGGGCACACTTCCTGAGGCAGGAAGGCATTACTAAGGCCATACTTCTTCAGGGGTGAGAAACTCCAACTGTTTTTCCCTTCCAGCAGAGCATGAATGAACATATACCCTTCCAGGTAACTGTAGAGCTGAAAAAAAATGGACTGTATTTTGTAGCATAGTATATTTAACTACGCTTAAAGGAATAAATATTCAGAAAAATCGATTTTCTATCATTAACCTCTAATAGAGAAGAAGTCAACTAGAGCTGACCTTTTCGCAATTTGTTTAAATCCACAGTGGAAATGGTATTACTACGTGAAGGCGACATCCCTGCTGTAGGGATACAGTAACTACTGTCAGTGTCTGAGGCGGTGCGTGGGATACTACACGTTTCCACAGGAGATCGGTCATGAGCTGGATGTGGTTTCGGTGGCCGAGGTGGAGGAATATCTGGAATAGTGTCTAGCTTTGATGTCTGTCCCAAGGTTCCTTCTGGAAATGTTCGTGGAATCTGATAAGTATTACCAGGTGTTGGAGGAATGTCATAACTAATAGATACATGCCTCATTTGAGTCTCTACACTCGATGTCCCAGATGGGGTATTAAAAACATAGAGTTCTCCATCTGCTTCAGTACTTGATGGAGACATCTTTGGTAAAACATCATGGGAATAACTCCTGGGCAGGTTATAAAGGCTGGAGTCAACTGAAGCAGATGGGGCACGTGAAGGTGGAGAGTCATATATCATTTGCTGCTGAAAAAAGCCATTCATTCCATGTTTGCTCTGGGAGGAAGCAGGATTTTTATGAGAAGGGACGTTATCATTGCAGTCTGTTTCAGAAGAGGTGGATTTTGCAGAATCAGCGTGCGTTCTAAATAAAAATTGTTAATGACAGAATAAACAAGGTGGAGACTAAGAATACATTTTTTATAAACATATTTATAGCTAAGCAATCAAAAGATAGGGATTTGCTCATTAGATTTTTTGGTGTGATCCACAGGATTTAAAGCACAAATGTTCTTTAGCTTTTATGATTATACACCAGACAACAAAACCGCCACCACAAAACCAACAAAAGCATTCTCTCTAATTCTGTCCTATATCTGCTCACACCCCCAACTCCACCTATTAAATCTGCACATAAAAACACAATCCCTGAAGCACTGGAATTAAACATTACAAAACTCTGGGAAAGGTAAATGATTAATGCATAGACACAAGGAAAAGCATTTCCTCTGAAGAGCATGCAAAAACCTAGTGGTAGTACGGTTTATACAGTTGATCCATTGGTCTTAAACCTCCCCGTGGCAAATTTGTTGTTCTGTAAAATTAAAAGTCTAACGATTACTTGGTATATTGAATAAGGTCAATGTGACTTACAAGAAGGTAACATCTAATTGTTTTCATATATCTTCCTTTCCACTACTTTTCTTTAACAAACATTTAGCCAACATTATAAAGAGGATCGAAATACATGATACAGAGTTAACCAACTCCGAATAATAACTCACTTTGAGAAATCTCATTAAAGTACATTTATGTACATTTTCAGTCTCTGCATTTTGAGGTATCACAAAATTTGGGTATACAACAAGATGAAGCTAACAACACAAGCACACTCTCACTTCCTTAATGCTAAACAAGATACCTGAACTACTTCTGCATGTTGCCCAAAGTCCTGTAGGAATTTAAACAATATTTCTTTAAATAACTATGATTTTTTTTTAAAGGGCTTACCTTCCCTGACTTCTTAGTGACATGTGGCACTACGCACTGTAAAGTCTCCCCCTTTACTATCAGAAAACCCACATTGTGCCACATTGTGCTTTTGTTTTCTCCATCTTAAAAACATCTTAAAACCCTCCATCTTAAAACCCTTCTCCCTTGCTGATTATTTCCTTGTTTCACTTACTGGCTCCTTCTTCCTGTCTCTCTCCCTGGGAATGGCCAACAGAGTTCAGTCCTCTAACCTTTTACCACACACACTATTAGAGATCATCCTCCTTTTTCAGAACTTCATTTTCTTCTCTGAATGCTGACAACTTCCATCATCTTACCAAATTCCAAGTCCCATATTCTCAAACTAATATTTCTACTTGGTTACTCCAGTATTACCTTGCTTGTGTGCATCAAATCGAAATCCATTTACTTCTTAAGTTGACTGCTTTTCCTGGCTTGCACTGAAAGAAATGACTTTATCCAGATTCTCTAGGCTTAAAACGCAATCAGCTTGACTCCTTCTCTTTGATTTCCAGTCACGCAGGCACTGAGCCCTTCTTAGCCGCGTACTTATTCCCTTGCTCTATTCCCATTGCCACCATCCCAAGTTCAGGTCCCTGTTCCTGCTGAGATCTACGTGACTGAACTCTCCTTAGTGGAATTTCCTCTACTCTCTGTCTCTTTCAATCTATTCACGGGACCAGACTTCTATAAGATCAATATTTTCAAAACACAGTTGTTATACCACTCATGTATTCAAGAGAAAAACCTAGTAAGGGCCCCTACAGGGTATGGGAACTATAAGGCCTCACACTAATCCACTTGATATTGAGGTTACTAATAACCTGACTCCACCTTCTCCATCGTATCCTCCAAGAGGCTCTCCTCCTCATTATCTTCCTCCCAGCATGCTCACTCACATCTCTCCTTTCCCTCACGCTATTTTTGCACAAATTACTCATGATTTTCTTCTCTCACCAACTAGGTGTAGTTCACATCCCATTCTTCCTATGAAGCTTTTGTTTTCTCCAACTTAAAAACACTTGCACTGTCCCTCTGTGGAATTTCTAATGCACCTACGCATATTCTAAAATTTGTACTTCATTTAATTCAAATGCAGAGTTAAGAGCAGCTAGAGGAATTATGAGTAATAAGTAAAGCTCCTTCCTCTGACTAGCTTACAGTTAGTGAAGAGTAAGTAAAAACATCAAGTCGTTTCTAACACTGCGATAAAACAAGATATGAAGGCATAACCAGGATGCTATAAAAACCCAGAAAGATATTTAAGCTAACTTGGGAGTTTGAGAGGAATGCTTCCTAGAGGAGCACATTCTAAGCAAAGTCTTGCGGAACAAACAAGAATTTGCAAGGCAACTCTGGTATATTATCTTCATCTCTAAATATTTAATGCTTGCATGTTTTCACTTCTTAACAACTCTTACTTGTAAACTCCAAAGGTGACTATATCTGAGTAGACTATATCTTATACAGTTTGTACCTTCATAGCACCTAGCATAATATTGGGCACATAGTGGTTACCTATTTAACTGTCACTTTTGCAAAATATAGATAGCAAAATACATGTGGGTGATGATTTGAGCATAACTAGTACTGCAAGAGGAAAGCTGTGATACCAGTGAAATCAATGAAATACACTATATAAAAATAAAATATACTGAGAACTGTCACTTGGCTGTTGGCTTCTAAAAAGTTGCTAATGAAAAACAATTGTAAACTTTTGTAAAATAAAATATTAGTTAGTAGCATAGGTAACAAAGTTGCCAGTGTATAATTTTAAATACTCACAGCAAACAAGCAAAATCAAGTTAGAATTTGATATTAACAAATGTTGATTTATAAATTTTTTTCTGCTCTTACAGGTAAAATCTCATTACAACAAATACATAGAAATCCAGCTTTGGAATGAATGTGAGCTGTTTCCATCATCTCAGGGCATGGTTCACAGAAACTATTTTGTGAATCTTAACATATTCTACATTAAAATTTTTGAACAAGTGCTTTGTCTGATCCTAGCCCAGTAATAATCATTTTCCACATTAAAAAAAATCTGTCATAAAATAATGCTTAATTATAATCTTGTTTAAAAAAACATTTTTCATGTCTATAAAGAAATATACTCTCTATCCAGACCCCAGCTGATTAATACATAAATAAAATATACTCAATTGACTGGTATCACTCATTGTCACATAGCTATTAATGGCAGAGACTGGCCTCTCAATCATCATTTTTCTGCTCCTTTTAAAAACAGTAAAACAACTGCTTCTTGACTCTTTATTACCTTAACTCTTCTAACTATTCAACATCAAGTAACAAGGAGGATCCAATTAAAATGCCTTATAGCTTAGAAGAGGCAAGGGGTGTGGGGGCAGGGAAGGAGATGGTAGAGAAACCAAGAATTTGGGACAGGCTTGATGATTCCTTCAGTCAAGTGCTGCACTCCATATAATTCTACTTAAAAATTTGTAAAGGGAGGCCAAGTGCAGTGGCTCACACCTGCAATCCCAGTGCTTTAGGAGGCTGAGGTGAGAGAACTGTTTGAGGCCAGGAGTTTGAGATCAGCCTAGGCAACATAGTGAGATCTCGTCACTACAAAGAAAAAAATTAGCCAGCATACAGAAGGCATGCACCTGTAGTCCTAGTTACTCGGGGGCTGAGGCAGGAGGAATACTTGAGCCCAGGAGTTTGGGGTTACAGTGAGCTATGACTGAGCCAAGGGCAACAGAGCAAGCCCTTGTCTCTTTAAAAAAAAAAGGTAAATAAAAAGGCTTAGGGTAAGCTCTGCTTCACTGCTAGATATGAAGACTAAGTTTCATAATTTTTAGGAATATATTTATTTGATCAAATTTCACTAACATCCAATTTGTATATTCCATGGAATTTGCTATATTGGGATTTTACCTGTATGATTAATTTCTCACACAGATCCAAAACCACCACAACACACTCACTGCAATGGAATCGTTTTGCTTTCAAAATCTTCTAGTAGAAGGTATTCCTCTCCTTCTTCAGAAACAAAAGATGACCCTTGGCTGGTTTACAATCACATAAGAAATGGAGCAAGATCACCATTTATAAATCAGTGAAATCTGTTAAGCAAGTAATACTGTGAGTCTGTAACAAAGACTACAAAATAGTAGACAGATTTCCAAAGAGCCTTGTAGGGAAAACTGCTCTTTGCCAAAGATGGCAGAGATTGTGTCTCTTCAATACAATCTCCCAAATATCGGAAATCAATAGGGGAATGTAAACCTGAAATATAAAGCCTGAGACATATGCCGTATGGTCTCTTTCAAGCCTGCAAATCGAAATTTAAAAAGTTTAAAGGTAAGAATCTTAATGTGTACACACATAAACACGCCTCTCTCTGTCTCTCTCTCACATGGGCATGTATAATTTACCTGGTGGGTTCGGGCTTCTTGCTTTGACAGTTGATGAGTAACAGGTAGTCTTGAGGATCCTCCTGAATGCCAAGAGTTTCCAGGTGTGGTGGAACATTGATTAGCTGATACGGAGGAGGTAGAGTAGCAGAGGATGAATCTGCCTGGGTGGATGGTGGTGCTGTATTTATAGCTAAAGGTAAATCAGCTGGTGCTTGTAAGGAGCTGCCAGGTGGCTTCACAGGATCTGCAACACCAAAGTTTAACTATCACGTCTATCACAGTTAAACAATTTTTGGAAAAACAAAGCTACTTTGGAGACAAATTGTTTCAACACACAAAAACAGAATAAATCATGACAATGTCAGCTAAAACAAACACTACCGAAATGGCGACCTTTATACAGGAAGTATTTTTTTATTCTTGTCAAAGAGATCTAAAGAGTAGGACTCTATATTCCAGATCCTCTAAAAAAGCCATGGCTAACCTTTGCCTTGAAGAGTCTTCAGTTTTGAGGCTATGAGAAGGAAGCCGTTCTACAACCTTAGTAGAAGAGAAAGATACTTTAAAACTCCGTGATAATAAAGTGCTTCCTAAGCCAACCCAACCTTCCAAGGAGACCCATTTAATTACACGCTATTTACCAGGCCCGTGGTCCTGTTGAGTACCAGGGTCAGCTCTTTACCCTGTTTATTTCGATGATCATTCTTTTCTTTCTACCTCTTAGCAGACTAGAGAGAAATACTTCTAATTCTGGGACTGGTGAAAATAAAGTCTATTCATGTTCAAGGAAAGAGCTTCTTTAAGGCATTACCTCTTCCCTCAGCTCATAACTTTATTTGCCATTTAGTGGATTTTTGTAGTATTTTCATGGAAAGAGGTCCAGCAAGTAAATAAGTAATTTATTATTCCCTTAACTATGTTCTGAGAGAAATATGAAAAGAGCTAAATTGTACAGAATAAAGCAATTTGAAAACCATGTGAAATTCTAGAATAAAATCCCGCTGTAGTCACTGACATAACCAAGTATATTAAAGGCCCAGAAAAAAATGCTCTGTTAGTCTGTTTAGGAATAGAAGGCCATAAATAATCCAGAAAAAGGCAAATGCTCATACATGAATAAATTTGTTCTTAAAATTCATATGTTATTTATGTTATTATAGAACAGAAAAAGCTGGGTTGAAACTGAAGCCTCTTCAGTTCCCATGTGGTAGCCTTGTATTCAATCTGTGAGGTGGGCGCCTGTTAGAAGGACCCCATCTCGCTTTGCTGGAAGTTTGTTTTTCTTCTTTTCCTTTTTTGCCCAATAAATTCTGTTTCCCACAAAGTGTCCTTCAATGTGTTCCTAATCCTTCCTGGTCACGTGACAAAAACCCAGTTTTAGCTGAACTAAGGAACAAAATTCTGCATCATTTTTGGTGCCCGAATGTGGGGCATGAGAAAGGGTAAGATGCAAACCAAAAAATCTTTTTACCTTTCATTTCTAAGCCTTTTTGTCCTCAGACTTCTTCTGAGGTTAGAGGGAATTATGCCCCCCCACAACTCCCATCACTCCCAGGGATCAGGAATGTTGGCCTTTTCCTTCTTTTTTCAAGTTAGACAGCAGTGGCTAAGGCCAAAAGGCCCTGCGTGGTGGGCTGGCCAGCATTCCCCACCACGTCTCTCTCCCGGTAGAAGAAACCTATTTGCATATGAATGACAGGTTCTTCCCCAGGCATCTTTTTCTTTTCTCCACCCTGTCAGCAGTTAACACAGCCTTACATTTAAGCTGTCTTTTCCTTTTCTCCACGAGGTCAAGAGTTAGCTTTAAAGCAAGGCCTTTTTTTTTTTTCCCGGATGTTTTACTAGGCCGAGAATGATAAGGAAAACTGCTTCTTATGGTAATCTGGAATTCTATTTCATAACATCAAGTTATGAAACTTATGGTGATCTGGAATTCTATTTCATAACATCAAGTTATGAAACTTATGGTGATCTGGAATTCTATTTCATAACATCAAGTGCTTTAACCCTCTAACATAATTAACAGGCTTCCCAAAATCAAACTTCAGTTTCAAAATTGTCTTTGCTGACATCTGGCTTTCTGGATGCTACAGAGGGCCCCTGGAGCACCCAGAAGAGAGATAAACAGGACTATCTGACATGTTTAGGTACATGGGATTGCCAAAATGATGTTTAATCTTCTTCAGGTTATATCTTCGGGAATAATATTAATATATGTTCCAAAATTGTATGGGATTTCTAAAATTCTAATATCTGAGTATAGGCTATCAAACACAATTAAGGTTGCTATGTTACTGTAAACCACAGAGATAACCAAATTTCTTTTTCAATTGTGTTTCTGACTGTAACTACTGTAGACATTTCATTACTCACAGACAATTGTCTTGTTTTGATCCTCTTCAAAAGATGGTTTATAATCAGCTACAGAACTTTGACAGGTGCTTTCAAATGTAGGTTTCTGATAACTTGGGAGATTGTGACATTGGAATAAAGGAAAAATGTATAGGACTCATGGAGGGCTGAAATGTTCACGAATATCAAGCAAAACAAGAGTTAACTAAATGGACTGAACTCATAGAAAACTGAAGTAACCTTTTTGACTTTTGCTTGGAACACTGCTGATCCTTGTTTATCAGAGTCCGAGGAAACTTATTTTGAGCTATTCACGGCCTTTAACAATTGAGTAAGGTATAATCCTGTGAACAAAATTTGGAGTATATTTGTCTCTCTGCGTCTCTTCTCCAGAATTTGGAAACTAGTTGTGAGTATTCTTAACTTATGACAATATGGTTGTTTGCATCAGTGCAGTAAGAATCCATTTTCTTTTGCAACAGGATGCAATTGGAGAAACTGGTTGTTTTACCAAGGCTTTGACTAGAAAGGTATGCTTCCCTTTAAGGAGTCAAGCTCTACTTGCAGAGCCGAATAAAGCCCCTTGGGAAAATTGGCCTCATAGCTCATCTACACAGTCCCCGTACAGGGTTCCTAACCTGTGGTGAGTAGAGAACGCCACTTTCCAACAGGCCCAGGATCCACATGTTCTTGGGATCTCAAGAAGAGAGGCATTTACCCAACTCACAGGTATTTGAGGGTACAAACTCATGGATGGACTTGGCTTTAGAAAGTCCTATCTGAGATTCCTTGTGGAACAGAGTTCCATCAAAGTCAATCTAAAAGGCCTATGTTAATTACTCGGGCTGGGCACAGTGGCTCACACCTGTAATCCCAGCACTTTGGGAGGCTGAGGAGGGCAGATCACTTGTGGTCAGGAGTTCAAGACCAACCTGGCCAACATGGTTGAAACCCCATCTGTACTAAAAATACAAATATTAGCCAGGTGTGGTGGCACGTGCCTGGAGTACCAGCTGCTCAGGAGGCTGAGGTGGGAGAATCACTTGAATCCAGGAGGCGGAGGTTGTAGTGAGCCGAGATCATGCCACTGCACTCTCACCTGGGCAATAGAGTAAGACTCCATCTCAAAAAAAAAAAAAAAAAAAAAAAAAAAAAAAAAAAAAAAATTCTTGCCACACTTTATGCAAATAATGGGGCCAAGTAAAAGACTAAAGTCTATTTTGCAAACAACTCTGTCCTATCATGATTTGTTTTATTTTATTTTTTATTTTTATTTATTATACTTTAAGTTCTAGGGTACATGTGCACAACGTGCAGGTTTGTTACATATGTATACATGTGCCATGTTGGTGTGCTGCACCCATTAACTCATCATTTACATTAGGTATATCTCCTAATGCTATCCCTCCCCCCTCCCCCCACCCCACAACAGGCCCCGGTGAGTGATGTCTCCTTTCCTGTGTCCAAGTGTTCTCATTGTTCAATTCCCACTTATGAGTGATTTGTTTTTAACAAAAATGAGGACTGGAGAGAGAGAGAAATGTTTCAAAACTTGTCATACATTTGTCATTATATTCTAGACTCATTAGTTGTTTTTAAGTTCTTGCCTACATTTTAAACTAACCCTGCTTATTCCTGTGAACCAACCAGCAATCCCTGGCTGCAGCTCAGAAGAAGCTAAGGGGATGGATAATGTAAAAATCTGGATCAATATTCTAGTTCTAAGCAAATATCCTGCAATTCCTGTCAAGTGATGGGAATAAACAGGATGCCCATCATCCGGAGGTTTCCTTTTTGGAAAAGTAAGACCAAGGGAGCTAACCAAAGCCAGGTCCCATGCACCCAAATCTTAGCAAGCATAACTATAGCCACCAGTTATCTGGGTGTGTCACAAGACATCCTTTTCTCTCCCTTGTTGGAGGAGGACTCAATTCCACAGCTTCACCTTAGCATTCAGCTTATGATAAGGAGTCCATACAACCCCCCAAGACACATTTTTGTCTCAAACTCAATTCTAAACTTTGGGTAAAAGCGCTAGGAAATAAAACTAGATCGGACAGGTCCAGAGGCAGACAATAATGGAAGTTAAAAGGCACAGCTCAGGTGAGTATGACTTATCCCTACCGATTAAGCCAGGCTTCTCCTTTCACAGATAAAGGTTATGCCAATATCCATGGCATAAATGCAGGCTAGGGAATTCAAAGGCTACTGACAGCAGGGGAGATAGGGCATATGTGGGTAAGAGCACATATTCCCACCCCCGTAGGCCCCCCTATTAACATAGGTGAAGGCTACTTTGATACCCATGGGTGGCACCCTGTAGAGGTTGCTGGGACTTGGGGATATAATGATGGAAGAAAGAAAGAGATGCTTCACTTTCTCCCCCTCACATACCCTGGGTATTCACTAGGAAGAGAAGGGAACCTGGAATGCTTTGCTCCCCTCTTTCTAGATGAGTAGCCCTTCACCTTTAGTCCGTACCCCTTTCAAATGCATTCTGAATACCTAGGACTCCTTTGGAAAAAAAATCTTCTTTTTCCTCCTCTGTCCTCCCTTCGCTGATGGGTAATTTTGTCTCTGTACTATGGGACACTCCCCTCTGAAGCATCCTCCA
The DNA here is from genome assembly GCF_028885625.2 of Pongo pygmaeus. Classification (NCBI taxonomy): domain Eukaryota; kingdom Metazoa; phylum Chordata; class Mammalia; order Primates; family Hominidae; genus Pongo; species Pongo pygmaeus. The sequence continues at coordinate 156,473,465 of NC_072376.2, read as the reverse complement.
AACTGGGAAAAGTTAATTTCCCAAACCTTAAACTGGTTGACTTAGGATTGCGCTTGGGGGAAGGGAACACAGAAGCCTGACATGCCAGAAAAAGGGTAAAAGGTTTTTTTTTTTTTTTTTTAAACCAGTCAGGCTTTGGCCTCCCTCTCCCTGTGCAAACCAATAAAAGGCCTTGGGATTTTTTAGCTGTCTTTACCCCCCACCCTGTTCTGTTTTCATACATGTTTTTAATAACCTGGTTTGTCTATTCTCGCCTTCAAGGCCATCAAACTCCAAACAGTCATGCAACCGGAGCCTCAAATGATGGCCCCTTTTGCCAGAAACCCTTAGATACGCCTCTGAGGGGGATCTGACTGCTGTTTTCCCAAAACAGGGACCCTTGTCAGCAAGAAAAAGTTAAGACTGGTCTTCGTCCTTATCCTTATTATAAAGGCAGTTAGATGTACTTCTTTAGAGTGGGGAGTGATAGATGCGGGGAGGAGACTGGCCTTTTCAGATCCTGGGTGGTGGCCTGGAATTCAGTCTGTGAGGTGGGGAGCCTATTAGGAGGACCCCCTCTCACTTTGCTGAGAGTACTTTTTTCTTCTTTTCCTCTTTGGTCCAATAAATTCCGTTCCCCTCACCCTTCAATGTGTCTGTCTTCCTAATCCTTCCTGGTCTTGTGACAAGAGCCCGGTTTAGCTGAACTAGGGAGCAAAGTACTGCATCAGTAATGCGTGTCATTTGGCTTGTTAATTTACCATAGAGAGGCGAAATATCTGCTCTATTTTCTCTAGATAATAAATTATAAGAATAAATCCACATGCTTTTGATAATGCCTTTATGTATTTAACTATAATATTCATAAATGTACCACAAGCATGTTTATTTAGCTCATTTTACAACCTTTTGGGCCTAAGAAGTCATATCCTAATTATGAAGCCTGAATAATAATGTATTAATATGGCTAAATATGACAGTTTATCTCTAATTGTGGTTCCCAATAACAAACAAGAAAGGATCAGAACTCCTATGCATTGTGCGTTACATGTTGCAGATGCTGAAAAAATGTTTCATTCACAGGGCAGACACTCACTGAGCGCTCTATTTGTTTTATTATTTATTTATTTAATTTTTATTTTTTGAGACAAGGTCTCCCTCTGTGCCCAGGCTGGAGTGCAGTGGCACCATCTTAGCTTACTGCAGTCTGGAACTCCTGGGCTCAAGCAAACCTCCCCTCCTAAGTAGCTGGGGCTACAGGCACACACTACCACATCTGGTTAATTTTTTAAACTTTTTGTTGAGATAGTGTCTCACCATGTTGCCCAGGCTGATCTCAAACTCCTGGGTTCAAGAGATCCTCCAGTCTCAGTCTCCCAAAGTGCTGGAATTACAGACTTTGTGTCAAGTCAGAAGAAATTAAGGCAAGAGGCACTTCCAAATCTGTTAAGACCCATTCACCTGCATGTGCAGTTTTGGGATTTGCTCCTCAAAAACTCTGAGCACTCCTAGATGAATCAAGTTCAAAAATATTCTGTTAGAGAATCTGGCCTGAGTAAACAGAAGTTGAATCAACTTCTAACTTTTTATCTTTACTATGCTCCATGTAATGTCAAGTCTTCATAGCTCATCTAACAAAATCTAACACCTTATGCCTGGAGTTAATTTTTTCTTTTTTTTTAATTTTTAAAAATTTTTTTATTTAGATACTGATGTTTATTTTCCATGTTGCTTAAGAACCCGTGCAAGAACAGCTTAAGACCATTCAGTGGTTGCTCCTACCCATTTAGTGGCCTGAGCAGTGGGAGCTGCAGACCAGTCTTCTATGGCAGGCTGGGTGCTCCAGTCTTCAGAAGGGAACTGCTGAAGAGGCACAGAAGGCACCTGCACGCCTTCAGATCAGTGTGCAACCTCAGGCTGAGTAGCAGTGAACTCAGGAGCTGGAGCAGTCCATTCACACTGAAATTCCTCCTTGGTCACTGCCTTTTTAGCAGCAGCCTGCTCTTCTTTTTTAATCACTTCAGGATCTTTGTAGAAGTAGAGTTCAGGCATGACCTCCCATGGGTGTTCACAGGAAATGGTGCCACACATGCGCAGAACTTCCCGAGCCAGCATCCACATCAAACCCACGGAATGAGCTCCCTTGTTGTTGCATGGGATGGCAATGTCCACATGGCGCAGAGGAGAATCTGTGTGACACAGAGCAATGGTAGGTAGGTTAACACAAGAAGCCTCTTTCTATGAGAGGCTGGTCTTCAGCCCTGGGGTCAGTAACCACAAGAAGCCATGGCTCCCAGAAGGCTGCCTGCATCTGAAGGTTCCAGGAGTGAAGCGGCCAGCAATTGGAGTGGCTCCAGTGGCAGCAGCAAACTTCAGCATGGCCCTCTGGCCAGTATTCCTGGAGGATATAACACTGACATCCGCAGGGTTTTCAACAGCAACAATGGCACGAGCTGCCAGCAGAAGCTTCACCCAGGTCCTCTTCAGATTTATAATGTAGATGCCATCACTTTTCCTTTTATAGATGTACTGTTCCATCTGGAAGTCAAGATTGGTGCCACCTAAGTGGGTTCCTGCTGCAAGGAACTTAAGGACATCCTCCTTCATTTGCAGGACATCAAAGTCTCTGGACATTGTGAAAGTTTCCCTTTAAGTTACAACGGGAATCTAGAACAACGCCGTATGGACCCCTCTGTGGGTAGCGCAGAAAGGCCTTTTTTTTTTCTTTTTTTAAAGTCGGAGTCTCGCTCCGCCACCAGGCTGGAGTGCAGTGGCACAATCTTGGCTCACTGCAACCTCCGACTCCCTGGTTCAAGTGATTCTCCTGCCTCAGCCTCCCGAGTAGCTGGGACTACAGGCACGCGCCACCACGCCCAGCTAACTTTTGTATTTTTAGTAGAGACAGGGTTTCACCATGTTGGCCAGGATGATCTCAATCTCCTGACTTTGTGATCCATCTGCCTCAGCCTCTCAAAGTGCTGGGATTACAGGGAGCCACCGTGCCTGGCCTTTTCTTTCTTATATATAAACGTAAGAATAAAAAAATGAATTTTTGGATATTTATATGACATAATGCCATAATTTCAGTGGATGCTCATAAATACCTGTTGTGGTATCTAAAAATGTTGATTATAAAATGGTCATCAGATCCTACCCTGTGAAATGTTTTACTGTTTTGATTCAGTTGCAAATACAGAGATTTATTTAAAAGGATTTAAAATACCACAAATAGTGACTCAGAGTTAATCCTTGAGGATTTAAGAGAAGTATGAAAAATATTTATCTTTTAAAGAAGAACTTAAGAAAAATATATACAGTATTGAGGAAAAAAGAGCAGCCCACTCAGAAAACTGTTAATGTATCCTACAAACTGTATTCACAAGTGTATTCCATATATTTCCCCTTTCCTCTACAGTACAGGCATGGTAAAATGGAATAAACCAGCTCAATTTTTAGTTCTGACCAAAAATCACTACTCACTGGAAATACTTCCCTATATGAAACAGTATAAATTCTAGCTTTTCACTGTAACTACTAAAATAACTTTTTCAGGTGGTTGTTGTTACAGATACACTTTTAACACTTTTTTTAAACTTCATGGCTATACACTAAATGCACTGAGTGGAAAAGAAAATCACCTAGCCAGGCAATTACGTTTGTCTGACTTGGTTTTATTAACACAATAGGACCATCTCATTTTTAACCTTCCACTTCTCCCACCTGTAAACGACAGAAGTGTCTTACCCTCTTTATACCTGCAAGATCCTCTCAATTTTCTGAAAAGAGGGCAGAGATTCAAAGGTTCCTTTTTAAAAAAAAAAAAAAATCCTTTTCACAGCACGTGAAGACATATATATATATATACTTTTTTTTTTTTTTTTTTGAGATGGAGTCTTGCTTTGTTGCCCAGGCTGGAGTGCAGTGGCGTGATGTGGCTCATTGCAAGCTCCGCCTCCCGGGTTCACGCCCTTCTTCTGCCTCAGCCTCCCAAGTAGCTGGAACTACAGGCACCTGCCACCATGCCTGGCTAATTTTTTTGTATTTTTAGTAGAGATGGGGTTTCACTGTGTTAGCCAGGATGGTCTCGATCTCTTGACCTCATGATCCACCCACCTCAGCCTCCCAAAGTGCTGGGATTACAGGTGTGAGCCACCGCGCCCGGCCGAAGACTTACATACTGCTAAGAGGCAATAACTAGAGAAAAACTTTCATTATGTTTGCTAGCAAGATCATGAAAAGACCTTTAAACAGCCATGAAAGAAACCCCAACCACTCCAAACCACATTAACATACAAAGGACTTTAAAAGGGAAGAGGGAACCATGCCACTACTTTGGCTCAGACAATGCACTATCTTCAAAGTTGTAGTCTTTGGGATTATTTTACTCATGTTAATTTGACTATGTACTCAGCTATGCATATTTTAATACAAGCATTGCACTGTGTGTAAATATTCTCTAACACTACATTTCTGAGCAAAGCTAAGCAACTGGTCTGAAAAAATAAACTTCTGTTCTACTTTATAAAGACATGTGATTTGCCTCTATTCTATACTACTATACCGGTAATGGAACAGACCATTTTGCTTTCTGCCTTGAGTTTCTGACTTACTGCTCTAAGTAATGCTGGTATCAAGCTTCTAAGAACCAAACATTAGTTTAGGGTTTGCTTATGTGTGTAAAATTATTTCCCATTTCTTAAATCAAAAGGCATGAAGAGTATAATTAACATCCATTAAAGGCTAATAAGCTGCTGGAGCAAACTCCTAATTGAAATTTACTTAGGAAGCTATTAAGTACTGCTAGAGAAAGCCTTTCAGTGAACAAGCTTCCAGTGAAGAGTAGATTATCATGTGATGAAATCCACAAATAATAAACTGGCCCACATGAGCCCTAGCCTAATGCACAGTTTATCCTATTTGAAACCATAATACCCTCGTGTTAGTATCCCTCACAAAAGTTGGGGTGCCAAGACAATGCCTCTAAACATTCAAAATAATTACTTAAAGAAACACCAAATGGCAGAAGAGTTGAAGCCCTAGGAAACAATTCTACTCTGTCTTATTGGTAAGGTAGAACGTTTCAAACTTGATGTGATAGGCTCTTTGATTTTGTAACCACTAAATTACTGTATCTGAGCATACCATAATAAAACTGTGGTGATCCCCATGTTCTTTTCAGGAGACCAAATAGGTTTATTTTCTCTGAAGATGGGCTATATCTACTGATAGAATAATTTTTTTGGTTTCTAGTGTAAAAGTTTACCTTTATGTTCACAATTAAATGTAAACAGGTCAGGGTTACTCTGCTTCTATTGATTAATGATTTATCTGGTGTGCTTAAGAATTTTTATTTCTGTAAAGAGAAGCATTTCGAATAGAACTGTCTAACTTAGCAAATAAGCGTCTACAAAGAGCACGCATTATCATTAATACTAACATACCATTTTCTCACTTCTAAATACACCGTTTTTTGTGGAAGAACATTTCAAAAAGGCAAATCTAACAAGTGGATACAAGTAAGACATAGCAGTAGTTGCAATTTTCTGTGAAGCAGCCTGCATTGCAGTTTCTTCAATTTATTCCTCAACTACTGAAGACCCTTAAACATAGCATGATCTGTTTAATCTGTTTCAAGGAGAAAAACTTTTTATTTGTCATGACTCCCTCTTTAGTAGATTGTGAAATATTCTTGGAGACTTTAAATTAAACCTTTAGGCAATGCTGACAAATGCCATAATTCTTATCCAGAGGTTTGAAGGCCTAAGAATTACTTGTGGGGAATTTTAGAAATCTAGGTGACTGGGACCCACCGCAGGAGACTCAATAAATCAAGATCTCAGGAGCAGTGGCTTGGAAATATGGAAAAAAAAAGAAAAAAAAAAAAAAGAAAAAAACTAAAAACTCTCCGGTTGAATTGGTTCTCAGGAAAATGCAAATTAACACCACAAGATACCACTAACACCCAACAGAATAGCTAAAATTAAAGACTGACGACATCAAACGTTGATGAGAATGTAAAGTAAACTCTCACACGCTGCTGGTAGGTAGGCAACTGGTACACTAACTTTGGAAAACTAAAGCTGTTAAACCTATTAAAGCTAAATATACGTCTGTACTATAACACAGCTATTATACTCATGGGTGTATACCCAAAAGAACTAAGTGTTTATGTTCATCAAAAGACATATAAAGAAATGTTCACTACAGCTTTGTGTTAACTAAAAACTGAAAACAACCCAAACATCAATCAACACTCAAATAGATCCATAATTTGTGATATATTCACACAATGAAATGCTACAAGGAATGAAGAACTGTTGTTACATGCTACAACATGGATGAATCTCACAGGCTTAATACTGGAAAAAATAATGGTTCCAATGGTTCCTAAGTTCAAGAATAGGCCAAACTAATCCATAGTAATAAAAGCAAGTTTTAAAAAAATTAATTTGGGTGGAGGCTTTATTGGAAAGAGGCACAAGAAAACTTTCTAAGGGAGGGGAAGTGTTCCATTTCTTAATCTGAAGGGCAGTTACACAGACATCTGTATCTACATGTAGATATAGATCAATATATAAAACTACATTGAACTGTATACTTAAGATCTGTGGCCTTCACAGTAGTAAGTTATACCTCAATAAAAAAGTAAATAAAAAGAAATTTTAAAAAGTCCCTAATTGAGAAAGATTGCTTTACAGGAAAGGAAGTATATGTATATTCTTGCATGTTAGTTTATATCTACTTGACTCAAGGGGAGAATATCAAACAGAGAATTGTACTTTTTTTTATTAAGCCACTACGATCTGGGCATTTTGAGAAAAGCAACTCAGAGGCAACTTTCTAATCCTACATCTAATTAGACCAGAGACCTTCATATGAAGTTAGTGAGCTGCTTCCCAATACTTGTTTAGCAGATCTAACAGCTTCCACCTTGTGTTGTAGAAACAAAAATAAATCTGTACATTTCCAAAAAAAACAAAATTAGTTTCTACCCTCAAATCTACTAAAGAAAAGCATTCATAGGAACCATACACAGTTTAATGAGCTAGGACTTAAAAACAGATATAGCCTGCCAGCACTTTCAGTATTCAATAATAGCAGTGGTCACCTGGGGCAGCGGAAATAACATGGTAACGATATTTTGAGAGGTTCCTGGAATCAAAACACAGGTCAGATTTTTCCCTTTTCCTTTTGTTTTCAGGGGAAAATTAGTTATTCTCACAGGGATTGGGGACAGTTATTTTCTTAGAGTGTGATAACCAGGCATGGTCTATTTCTTCTCACATCTAGTCTGAAATTAGCATAGTAAAAAAATTATCTTGTGCTGTTAGCTAATTTTCAAGCCAACAGTAGGAGGACAGTCAGCTCTCTGAAACAGGAAGAGCAGAGGGCTTGGGACAGATCTAGATAAAAACAAAAACATCTATTATTTAGTGATTGGTGGTGACATCTATTTGGACACAAGAGAATATAAAACAGGTAGTCAAGTTAGTGGAAGAACAAAGGCATTTTGATGTTTACCTTGTCATATTAAACTGTATGAATATGATTACAAAGGATAATAGCAGTATTCTGCTATTTAGAACTTAAATGGCTGAAAAACTTTGAAAGTCTTTTTGCAGTTTTGCCATTATGGATCAAAAACCAAAATTACAGAATAAAGTATGATTTTGGCTGCTTAATACTACATAATGAAGAACTGTTCATGCTTTACAGATTTATTCCAAGAAACTCAACAAATACTTCAACACAGTATATTAAGACACTTGTAAATGTGGCTATTTGGGGAAATAACCAGGATGAAGTTGTGAAAAATCTCAATCATAGAATTTAAAAAATAAATGCAGTTGCATTTAGATATAGCTCATGACCTCAATGTAGAACGTATTGGCAGATTAAAGTCCTTAGATACTTGTTTTATCTATTAATGAACACATAAAAATGACTTGTGATTAACATAGCTGTACTTGGTAGCCAACTCACAGACTATATATAAGAAATCTGATTAATCATACTACGAATTTTCTTACAACCCTCCCCCAACCATGGATATTGTAAAGATGAAAAGTTCACAAGTCAAGAGTTGTACTCAGCCTAAATATGCCTCTCATCTATTTTGTAAGGAACAGGGAGTTTTGAACTGAAAAGATCACTGCCACTGCTAACTATGCTTATCTAGTTCTTCTTTAGCAGAGCACTTATGAATCAGTAGTATAATTCCTGGATTATTTGTCCCTCCTACTAGACTGACTGTAAGCTCTATGAGCACAAGAACTATATTCGTAAACTTCCACAGAATTATACTTTTACACATATATATATACACTGTATATATATTTTAATGCATAATTTATATATACATATGTATATATAAACTTGCACTCATCAACTATTATAATGAATTATTTTGGATATTTCTCTTAATGACTCCTCTCCCATTAGACGCTCAGTCTGTGATGTTTACCTTTTGTCTCCTTAACTAATCACCTAATATATATTTGTTGAATGAATTCCCACAGCCTAGTAGAGTGTCAGCAAACTCAAATAATTTGGTGAACTAATCAATCAATTTTCTAAAAGCATACCAAGCTTTCCTTCCCAGAGCGGAGTGGGTGTTTGTCAGGCTCCCAAATGATAAGAATCATCCTAAGGTGGCCAAATAGACAAGACGCTGTGCCTTAAAACTTGCAAAGTTAATCTCAGACACTTGAGAATTAAAACTTCTTATTTTGGGTTCTCAACCCTACCCACCCTTGAATAGGCTTCAAAAAATTAGACTCATATTCCTTGACTGAAGAATGCACATCCTTTATGAGAACATTTCATTTCCTTTGTAAATATATTTAGGAACATTGTAAAAAGAAGTAAGAAAGGTGGAAGAACATCTACGATTTAGCTTTTTGGATCAGCTCAATCTATACAGACAACCAACAGAGACAAAAGTCTGCCCTTATGTCCCCCAAAACAAATTCTACATTGAAAAGGCAATAGGCAAAGGAACAAGAAGAAGATAATAAAATGACAAATTATTTTAACTGAAAATCCATCACATAATAAAACTAATGTGCTGTCTAAATCCAATAATTATCATTGATGTCATTGACATCAACTGACTAGATGTTAACCATTAAAAAGAGCTACCTCATTTGTAATTTTAACTTTGAAACCCTCTGCTGCACTCAAATATAAACTATAAATGCAAACAGGAAAGGGTTTTAACTGAAGTTAGAAGTAGCACTCCCATGCCCACTTACACTGTGACCACATTTAGTAACTTCACGAAAACAACTGAACTCTTAATTCCTCCTGTGAAACAATTTCTTGAGGTTTTTAATCACTAGAGCTCTGCTGAAGATCTCTATTTCATCAGCCCCCTCCCAGCTAAGCTGGATCCTTCCTTCCCTCTTAGACTGCTGTTCCCGTGAGATTGTGAACGCCCTCATCAAGGGGTTTCCCCGACCCCACTGGGCAAACCCCAGCCCTGGCAGGCTCCTTTCCCCAGGGCTGCTGACTGGCCAGAGAGGAAGCGGCATGCTGGCCTGAGCTCATTAGAGATGATTAGCTCCACTTCAATCCGAATCTTGGTGTTGATTATCAACACAATTTTCCACTCCTTATGGCATCTACAGCACTCCTAAATGTAGATGTTCGGAAATGCACACTTCTAAATGTGAGTATAACCATAAAGACAAGAAGGTCAAAGACCTCAGTTCACCTTTATTTCTGATTCTTGGCTCTACAAAACTACTTTGTACTGGAATCCCCTACCTACATGTTGAGCGTTTGTTTAAAAAGGAAGAGCAGAGAGAAGAAGTGGTCAGCCAGCTATTAAAAAGTGCCCGAGGTCAGATGCGGTGGCTCACGCCTGTAATCCCAGCACTTTGGGAGACTGAGGCAGGCGGATCACTTGGCACCAGGAGTTGAGACCAGCCTGGCCAACATGGTGAAATTCCATCTCTATTAAAAATATTAAAAATTAGCCCAGTGTGGTGGTGCACACCTGTAATTCCAGCTACTCAGAAGGCTGAGGCACGAGAATCACTTGAACCTGGGAGGCAGAGGTTGCAGTGAGCAGAGATCATGCCACTGTACTCCAGCCTAGGTGACAAAGTGAGATCCTATCTCAAAAAAAAAAAAAAAATAAAATAATAATAATAATAATAAAGTACCCAAGGTAGAATTCCACTTGTAAAATTCTTCTTGAGCCCTCTAGTCACTCAGCAATTTCCAGGATAGGCACCCCAAATCTCAGTCCCTCATTCAAGATCCGTAAGCAACTGTCCCTGGGCCTTTTTCATTCAGAGCCCTACTGCCCCAGTCAAGTAAAATTCAATTCCTTCTCTGGGTCTGTTCTTTCCCAAGTCCCTAAGCCTGGAGGGTTCTGCATCCCTCCTTTCATTTACACAGAAATACTGTTTCTTTCAAAAGCCTACATTTTGCAATTTATTTTCCTTTCAGAAGCTTTCCTTCACTAACTCTTACCCAAACCTTGAGCCCCTCTTCCTTCCTTCATGCTCCTTGTAGGACCTGTGCTAAGTAATTCATTTGTTTGGTACTTGTTCATTGTGTTTTGTGACTGATTCTCACTTGCATTTCATAGGTAATGATAATCACCTTGGCTATTTCCTAACTTCATAACCTATTTATGCTTGAGGTTGCAATTTTTTGAGTGTTTGCAATCAGACCTTGGCGATGATCTTGAGCAGTGGGATATAAGTAACTCCCACATGCTTAGCGTTCCAATAATGGAACACTAGGCATAAATAGGATAATCTAATATCGTTTTTTGAGACGGCGTCTTGCTCTGTCGCCCAGGCTGGAGTGCAATGGTGCAATCTTGGCTCACTATAGCCTCCGCCTCCTAGGTTCAAGCGATTCTCCTGCCTCAGCCTCCTGGGTAGCTGGAACTACAGGCGTGTGCCACCATGCCCGGATAATTTTTGTATTTTTAGGAGAGATGGAATTTCACCATGTTGGCCAGGGTGATCTTGAAGAACTCCTTACCTCAAGTGACCCACCTGCCTCAGTCTCCCAAAGTGCAGGGATTATAGGTGTGAGCCACTGCGCCCGGCCATAATCTAATATAGTTTTTAAATATATTTTTAAATAGCACCTAAAGAATTGGGTTGAGCTACATAAAAGTGTGTTTTTTTTGAGACGGAGTCTCGCTCTGTCGCCCAGGCTGGAGCGCAGTGGCGTGATCTCGGCTCACTGCAAGCTCCACCTCTCGGGTTCACACCATTCTCCTGCCTCAGCCTCCGGAGTAGCTGGGACCACAGGTGCCTGCCACCAAGTCCGGCTAATTTTTTTTGTATTTTTAGTAGAGACAGGGTTTCACTGTGTTAGCCAGGATGGTCTTGATCTCCTGACCACGTGATCCACCCACCTCGGCCTCCCAGAGTGCTGGGATTGCAGGCATGAGCCACCGCGCCTGGCCAAATGTGCTATTTTTAATAAGTGAAAAATGGTAAAATATCAACAGTGTTATATGGTTAAACTGAATATTTATATTGGAACTCAATTAATGTTCTTAAAATGTCTTCTTGTCACCTTCTACTTCAGGATATTTAAAAACTGCCCCAATATGTCTAAGTCTGTCTCTCTAAAACTTGTAAACAGTTTCTCCTCAAACTAATTAAAGGATTCAGTGCTTTTTCCAAATGTCAAGTTCCTATTATAAAAATAAAACATTATATTGTGTAACTAAAATAATAAAGAATTGTATGACATTTCTAGAAATGTAGCAGAAAAGAATAATTCAGGTTGAGTAATAATATCTTGAACTTACCTTCTTCTGTTGGATTAAACCCACAGATGTCACAAATACAACGAACCCACTTATTCATCTCCTCCTCGCTGTCTGCTACCAAGTAGAAAATCCGGTCAATAGTGTTGATATCAAAAATGTAGCTGTTTTCAAACTCTTTTTTGTTAAATGTCAATCCAGCATCTACTTGTTGACATAAATTTAAATCAATAATACGAATAGGCTTCTTGGCATGATCATTTTTGTAATATTCCAAAACATCTGGATCTCCAGTTAAACGGCCACTGCGTAACACGAACCATCTCCTCTTCCATGCCTAGAAACAAAACAAAAATATCCATTCAGTATTAACTTGAGATAATGTTTTCAAGAAGATGCACATTTATCAAACTGATTTAGAGAAAGTCACAATATGTGTGTGTGTGTGTGTGTTTTTACCACAGGATAATCTGCCACTCTGAAAAGCAACGTTTACTCATAACTCAATTAACTTAATAATGTATACATATATTCAGTATCTTCTATTAAATCTCCTGCTATATAATATCAAGGCAATACATCAAGGAGGATTCAGTTTTTACTAAATATGAAAAGGTCATGGTTTCAACAAATGGTGTTAGGAAAACTAGAAATCCATATGCAAAAGAATGAAGCGGATATTATGCTAAGTGAAATAAGCCAGTCATAAAAAGACAAATATTGTATGATTCTACTTATATGAGGTAGTTCAAGTAGTCAAATTCATACAGACAGAAAGCAGAATGGTATTTGTCAGGCCCTGCGGAGGGCGAGGGGTGGGAAATGGAGAATTATTACAGTTTTAATGGGCCTAGAGTTTGAGTTGAAGATAAAGTTCTGGAGATGATGGTGGCCATGGTTGCAATGGTGCTGTGAATGTATTAATACTTAATGCTAGTGAACTGTATATTAAAAATAGATAAAATGATAAATTTTATGTTATGTATATTTTGCCACAATTTTTAAAAAAGCAACAGATTTTCATGCATTAATATCATGCCATAAAGAATACACATAAAGCTGCTTCTTCATAAGACTCCTACAGATTTTAAATACTTAAAAGGTTTCTCTTTTTTTTAGGTGTAGTCTCAAGGAGTAGGGAGGGGAAAAGGTTTTGAAGCTTTTCTGGCTTCTTGACTGGGAAGCAGTTGATTGTGCCTCTCTTTTAGCCACATAGCCTGTTCAAAGACTACACGAGTAAGAGCTGTATTCTCGAGTATGGGATTTAACTCTTTCTAATATTTCCCCTTCTCTTCCCAACAAACATACATGGGCAATCTGTAATACACTCACCACATACCCCCTCCACAAGTTCTGGTACATTTTGAGTTTAATACTACACCTAGAGAAGCCTAAAAAATTATTTTACTATCACTCTCCCTAAATCTGTGGTCACCAAATAATAAAAGCAGAACCAAATGACAAACAGCCTTCCTTATCAGCCTTTAACCCCAACATGTGTGCCTGGAAACAAACTTATACCTTACTCCTCTTTGAAATTCTTCCTCAGGGAGGCAGCTAGACAGAAAAGAGGCCTATTTTAGCAAGTTTCAGTCATTTACTAAGAAACAGTCTCTGCTCCAGATTCAACATTCTAGGTAAGACTACCTCAAGAGGACACTCTGGGCCTGGGTGCAGTGGCTCATGCCTGTAATCCCAGCACATTGGGAGGCCGAGGTGGGCAGATCACTTGAGGTCAGGAGTTCGAGACCAGCCTGGCCAACATGGTGAAACCCTGTCTCTACTAAAAAATACAAAAATTAGCTGGGTGTGGTGGCAGGTTCCTGTAATCCCAGCTACTCAGAGGCTAAGGCAGGAGAATTGCTTGAACCCGGAGTCGGCGGTTGCAGTGAGCTGAGATCACTGCGCTCCAGCCTGGACAGAAGACTCCTCCTCCTCCTCAAAAAAAAAAAAAAAAAAAAAAAAAAAAAAAAAAAGGCGGGGCGGGGCGAGGGGCGGTGGGGATGCTCTGGGAAGTGGAAGGACTCAAAAACCCCCAGTGGAATAAAACATTCCCTTTGCTACTTGTGGGAAGAAAAGCAAGTATATAATTCATTATTCCTACCTTCAAAGAATTGACTAATTGTGAAAAAAATATTTAACATACATGAAAATACTTGAGACTATAGCAACCCAGGCAAAATGTGTGCAGAGGTATTGCTACATGAACAAGCATTCCTCTACAGAAAAATTTAGGCAATCCTTTAACAAGAGGATTACCAGAGATCACAAAGGCCTAAAAACATTATATAGGTCTTTAATCATCAATATTTTAAATTAACTTCTCATTCTTCACACAGCTCAAAGGAATAAGCATATAATTTGTGTCCAGGGAGGGCAGGGTAGAGTCCTATAGATGTTTTAGATAATATTGAAAAGTCATAAAGTGTTGGATTCACATGATTTTAGCACTGTTTTCTGGACTATAAAAATCCATTCATTGAATATGCATCTACTTACTGCAAAATAAATATCATCTCTTAGTAAAATTATCCCTCTATGGATACTTCCCTATCAAGCAGTAAGCTTTAAAAAGTAATGCAGAAGTAAAGCAACAGAATATAAAATGTGATGTTATTTATGCAGGGCCCTCAAGAAATCATATCATTCAGTAAGTGATTTCTCCAGATAGTGAAGCTTCATCTTTAAATACAGAAATGACTTTTTAAAATTTGATTGTCTTGCACGCAAATCTTTCTAAAATGCTTTACTACATACTTCACCAAACATAATCCATTCCTCAATGATTCAGACTAAGTATTATAAGCATCCATTTCTATACTACACTTTAGGAGGCTCTCAGAGGCTGTTGCACTGTATGGAGTGTCATTTGCCCCTATACTATTAATAAATAGTACCGTATTGCTGTGCTTGTATAGTTCATCTTTTAAATACAGTTTCCTGTCTTTTTTCTCTCAATTTTTATCAACTGTCACTTTTCCCCTCCAATAATAGGGTTTATAGGAGGCTAAACTCTTACCTGCCTCAGGGACTTTGCACATGTTTTCCCCTAAATACATTATATTCTCTCCCTCACTTTTTGCCTGGCCAACTCCAACCTTCAGGGCTTCTATTCCCTGACCACCCTCAACGCAACCAACTCCAATGTAAAGTAATAGCGTAGTTTTAGAGATCTTATTACTTACCTACGTAGTGATTTGTGTAATTTTGCAATTCAGTTTTTCTTTGTATTTATTTGTGTAGTATGTAACTCCCCAAACAGACTGAAAAGTTCAAAAAGATAGTGACCACGCCTGCTTTATTTGCCATAGCACAGTGCCTAGTACATAGCATATTTGTACAATAAATAAACAGAATTCTCCTGAGAGAGTAGACTTGTAAAATTTTTGAGATTAGATTTGATACGTGGGCCACAATGAAGAGAGTGCTTTCAAAGCATCTTCCACTTGAGAAAAAAGAGCTCCAATACTGAACATACACATAATAAAATAAACATAACTAAGATAACTTTACCAAAACACATGCACAAAACATCTTGGGAAAATGGCAAAAACAGAAAAGCACAGAACATGTCCTTTTGCTACAGCTTATGTGTCACTCTTTGTTTTCAGCTAACTGTGGCTCCCCCCCATCCATTCCTTGGCTTCCCTGTTGAAATCACATTGTTAAAATTCAAAAAGCCCTTAGGAACTAAAATAAATAATCAAGAAATGAGTAGCAATGAATTGAGGTGCACTAGATGTATTGGGCTAGTGATTACAGAGGCTGAGTAGACATTATACAAGACGTGAACCCTTCGGCAGGAAATTACAGCATTAAAACACAGAAGAATTTAGCCAAGCAGCACCTGCCATTTATTTATTTATTTTTAACATAGTCCAAATGTGAATGTTTGTCTCAGTCACAAAATGAGTCACCCTCATTGAATCTGGCACAGATTAAGCTGGAAAACAAAAGCAATTACATAAACTACACACTTTAATAAGGCAGATACAAAGGTTCTCTGGATTATGGTACAAAGCACAATTTAGCCACAGAATAAAGCTTGATGCTCAACAAGAGAACTGACATCAGCACCCTTGCTAATCACAGCACAAAAGCGTCTCTATGTTTTGTCAGAGCACAAAACGGGCCCACATAAATCAGTCTTTGTTATCTGAAAATATCTGAGATTCTTAAAGTTTGTCCTATTTTTATCCTTGCTGCCTTGGTAGCTCCAGAGAAAGCCGTACACTGCCTTGCCAATCCTGCAGAGCAGTAGCAGACAAAAAGGACAGGCTTTCTAGAAACCTTCAAAACCAAACACTCAAAGTAATTTTAAAAGAAATTCACACAAAAAATCATTTTAACGACTAGACTTTCATTACGAGCAGGTAATGAAGAAGCTGAAATTTGCAAGATGTCTGCATAGTTGAGAAGGACTATGTAAAAACTTATTTTATAGCCATTTCTTATATGCAATAGTCACTCCAATTTTGAGTTGAACAAATAATTTGTTAACAAGAAGTAAACAGTTAAGTCTGGATTTTGGGGTAACTTAAAAGTACCAAAATCTGAAGCCAATTCGCTATGCTCAGTGACTGCCTCCTGTGCCTACAAGATAAAACCCAAACTCTGGCAGGGTACACAGGACCCTCCAATCAACTCCCGCCCCATCTCCACCCCTAAATCTCTCCAGCCTCACTTCTTGCCTCTCTGCCTTCCAACCACATTGGAAATACTTGTAGTTTCCCAAACACTCTGCTCTGTCCTGCCTCTCACCCCTTGGCACAAAATCTACCCCCTAGATTTAGCTCAGCCCTCTTTGGGGCACCATCCCTGAGTTGGCTCTGAGCTCTCCATTTCCACCTTTTTCCTAAATCATTTGACATCTCTGCATTTGAATGTACTGAGGGCTGGAGACATTTTAACCTTTCTTCTTTCCTTTCCCATTGCCTAGCACCAAGGAGGTGCTCAGTCAATGTCTGCTAAATATGCAATCAAAAATGTTTGAGGCAAGGATTAAAAATACAGAAGTTCTCATACTATTTATTCATTGCAGGGATAGTGATATAACTGCGATCTGCCCAGCCCATTCAAGAATTGGTCAGGCAAGCATAGAGGTGTGTAAACAAATTAATTTGTTTTTAAAACTCTACAGACCTATGAGAGATGTTTTTAAACATCATTTTAAAAGAACTATTCTTTTAAACTTTCCTGTATTTAGCAAATTGGATATGCTAACCTGTAGAACTGTCACACTTAAGCTAGGTCTTAAGACGGGCTTATCACACACCCTAGAGTATGGGTATGTACATACTGGCAAGAAAAGTACAGATGGAGTCCCACTATTTGGTGGGAAGGAAACATTTTTTAACCTGGATTAACCCCAAGCCACTAATGGCTGTAATATTACTAACAAATTCACAAATTTTGCCTATATGGCTGTAACGTTACTAACAAATTCATAAATTTTGCCTAATTAACCTAACTAGCAAATGGCTTCAGCTTTAAAGAAAAACATTGTAACTGCCGTACACCCTGTTTTGTGAGTTCTCTATGGTATAAATGACAGCTCACATGCCTGGTGTGATGCTTGCCAAAATTCCCTCATCTTTTCCCTGTACCTTTACTGGAAGAGCTAATTATTGAGGAAGTAGCAATATATGGGCAGGGAAGAGAGAAGATCAGAGAAGAGGTCGGGGGTAGTCCATGGGTTCTCTGCCCTGAATGCACATTAGAAATATCCGGAGAGCTTTGCTTAAAAAAAAAAAAAGCTTGGGGTTTCACCTCAGGCCAACTAAATTGCAGTGTGTGGGGGTGGGGTGAAGATTGGAATAGGCAGCTTTAAACACTCAACAGATGATTCTAATGTGCCACCATGATTGAGAACCATAGATCCAATCAATAGGATTATATTGCTCTTTAAAGTAAAATTTCAAAAAAAAAAAACACAGGTCCTTCCAAGCTTACGTCTCATTCTTCATCTTCTTATATTAATACCTTCTGCTCATGCCAATGTTGTCTCTATCTTCCTATTTTTGTTCACAATATTTACCCCACTAGCAAATATCTTTCAAACCCAATTCATTCTTCAAGGTTCTTTTTTCCCAACCTTCCCCTTTCCTCCCCACACCCTACCTTTCTACCACTGACGATCAATTACTGTTCTGTAATATCTCTTGCATTGCTGTAGGATAGATTGGTACAGTCTATTATTTTACATTTCCAAACTCTCCAAATACTTATGAATTATTTTCCCAACTGGACATTAAGCTCCTTGAAAGCTAATTCCTTTTTTTTTTTTTTTTTGTATCTGCAACAGCACTTCACACATTGTAAGTGCTCAAAGCCTTGGTGAGATGTTGTCCATCAGAATAATCATCACAGAGAGCCACTGAGACTAAATGAAAAGATTTCGGGGGGGGGGGGAAAAGTTCAAAGTTGTTATTGAAGTCCAAACTCCTTCAGTAAGATGGCATACAAGGTTCTTCCAAACCATACTTACCTGTCTCATCTCTCCAATCTCTCACCTCCACAGATGGCCTCAGACAGCACCCACATGGTCCTTGTTTCTTTTTCAGTCTGAAATACCTTATTTCCCTCACCATGAGCTCCTACTCATCCTTCAAGACCTAGCTCAAGACCTGTTCTTTAAAGCTTTCCTCAACTTCCCCTGAGATAAGGCATCAGCTGCTGTTCCTTTGAGCTCTCAGCAACATCACACAAGTAGTCCATTAACAAGCCCATTCCCTTAAGCACTTGAAAAAGAACTCTGCTAACTGCATCTTGGGGTCTCTTGGTAGTTGTGAAGCCCTAACAAAGTATACCTTGTCCAGAAAGCTGAAGAGCAATACTTTCTACATTCCTGAGCCAACTTCCCTTCTACCAGGAAGCCTCACCACTGTAATTTTACTAACCCGTTCTTTTCCTGAGAAAGTGTGGGGAAAAAAGTAGAGCGGAATTTTTTATTTTGAAATCTCTTAAAAGGTATTTCACAACTGATATTTAAGGAAAGACCATTACTGTGACTTCTTTAGTAGAATTCAAAATTTCAATATACTCTCAGAAATCTGTAAAATGTCGGGGTTGAAAATGTGCGTTTCATAAGATGAAAATGCTATTTTTGATAAGATAGGTTGTAATCTAAATTGTATCAGCAGGATAATGGTCAAATAAATTATGAGACATCTACACAATAAAGCTAGGCAAGTCATTCGAAAAGTGACGTGGATATATACACATAAGCAACGCCCACAAGATAACTGTTAAATAAAAAAAACAAGGTGCGGAATTGTACTATGGTATATACTTCCATTTGTGTGAAATAACTGTGTGTTTGTACAAACACAGCACAAACTGTGTGTTTATACACACACACACTATGTTTAGAGAACAGGTCTGGAAGGACACATACTAAGTTGTTAACTGTGATGACTAGGAATAGGTCAGATGAAAGGGCCAGACGAGTCTCATATTTTATATACTTTGTTTTTTCAAAATGTTTCCATTTATTGCTTTTATAATTTTAAAAAATTACATGTTTAAAATAATCTAGGAATGATGTGCACAAAACAAAAAGTTTATGTGTATATGGAAATGCTATTTTATTATTACTCTGCAATTAGTGAATGGATATTTAACCTTTCTTTTAAATACAGAATTCCGGGATACATGTGGAAGGAGTCTCAGCCAGGAAATAGCCTAGACAGATAGAGTCACAACTTTATTTTAAAGACTGGCACTTAGGGGGTTAAACAAACAAACAAGGAAAGTTGGGAACACTTAAAATAGAGGAATAAATTTATTTTTCTTTCCTTAAAGTCATTATAATATATTGCTTTAATTTTCTCTAAAAACCATGCAGTAAATGTTAATACATTGAGATATTTAAATATGTAAAATAAGCACTTTAGGAATTACTTTGCCTATTAAAAATATTTCCATAATACTATTACTAGGGTAAGTAAAATAAAGAAAAACAACTCAACCATGAAGGAGGGACAAAGGAAAACCATTTACTTTAAAATACTTGAGTTGTTTTCCAGGAAGCACCATCTTTTCTCATGGAGCAAAATAAGGAAAAAACAGGCTCGGTGGAAGTTTCCACTCCACTGGCTCTATCATTATGATCATCTGTTCCAAACACACAGAAGCCTAAAATTTCCTGTTTTCAAACTATTGTCACCATTTTCTAGCCTTGTGCTATCCGAGCTAACTTTAGCTTAGTAATATAAACAAAAGAATACACCGAAAATAATGCAGAACAATGCCTAGATCTAAGCTTTCAACTGTTCCATAAACTTAAGATATTAGAGTTTACATACACATTGCCTGGATACAACAAATTAGTTGGAAATAAAACAATTTCATAAGAGGAAAAAAATCAAATTTGACTCAGAAATACTATACTAGCTAGGGAAGGACTTCAGGAATTTTGAATTCTCAGTAATAGTGCATATAATTTACTTGTTGAAATTACTGCTAAATTAATGCCTACCTCCAAGCCTAGGCATAAGCACTACAGAAAATAAACAAAAAGCCAAAAAAAAAAAAAAAAGCAATGACAAAAACCCCTTAGTATTTAATATACACAGGTGGCTCTTAAACCTTTTCTGGGTCATAGACTGCTTTGAGCATCTGATTAAAGCAATGAAAACTTTTCTTAGAAAAAAGGCATATAGGTAATATTGTATAGCTTCAAGGTTTCACAGGACCCCTGTTAACACGTTAAGAACCCTGAAAATAGGACTTGACTTTAATACATCTTACTACAGAGAGCAATTTGGTATGAGGCTGGTGTGCCTTGGACCCCAATTAGGGAAATTTATTTATTAGGTTCCACAGGAAAGTATGTCACCTCATGGCTATATTAATTCTAAATACAGCACTGTGGGGCAAGCTAAGTATATTTTTACTTGAAAGTACCATTTCACTTCTCTCCTCATATTCCCAATTGTTGGGGCTGTGCTCACACTCTAACTCTGGTGGTTTTGCAAGCTTTCTTACCCTAACCAAGAGGAGACTGAAAAAGTGAGAAACTGGCTGGGAGCCAAACAAAGTTAAACATGCAATGTTCCATGTGAGTCGGATGGTGGCCTGGGGTGACTCACAGCTCAGTGTGTACTGGGAAGAAAGGCCACTGGCCTTGGGTCCACTGGATCTCACCCTTTTCTTACCACCATGGGCAGTCAGAGTCAGTGAGCTCAGGTGAGGATGTGGGCAGAGGAAAATCGGGACACAGAGTTCACTCCATCTTTTGAGTCTGGCTTTTGACCTACTTCTGGCCAAGGCAAGAGTTAGTTGGAGTTTACATGCAATCTGGCCAGCTAGAGATTTGGAACACAAGTTGCAGCTAGTGAAGAATAAGTCTTTGGCTCATCTCCCTAAGAACTTGCAGAGGCAGAGGCGGTGCAAATGTCCAGGCAGACTCCTGCCAATGTAGCTGAATACAGCAAAAAATGCAATAAAGAACCATGAGCACTGCCATGAGCTCCAAAACATGTCCACAGTCATTGAGCCATTAATTCCATTTCTACGACTCTCACCTAAGGAAATAATGAAAAAAAAATGTGGCTAAATACCTAGGCACCAAAATTTTCGGCACAGTATTGTTTCTATAAGTAAATATTTGAAATGATCTAAATATTCAGTAGAAGGTAGGATGATCAACTATCCCAGTTTTCACAAGACTATCCACGTTTTAGCTCTGCAAGTCCCACATCCTAGAAAATGGCTCAGTCCTGGGCAAACCCAGATGATTAGTCACAGTAGGAAACTGAGTAAATAAACGATGATATACCAACATACAGGAGTCTTACACAGCCATCAAAGTGATGCTTAGAAATGGCTTTTTTTTTTAAGAGTTTTTTTTCTCCCCCTGGTTTGCAAAATTCCCAAAATACTGAGAGATCATGGTAAGAAACTCATCTTTTCCATTTGGAGTAGATGGAATTTGGTGTGAAGGAATATTGGCAACACCTTTCTTTCTGCAAATTCTGGCTCCCCTGTCACCTCGGCCAGGTCAAGCTGACTACTCCAAGATGTCCACAGTACCTTGTGCAAACCTCCATCATAGCACTACCTTGGCATTTCAATCAACCCTTTGTACAACTGCTTTCCTCCCCCAAGATTCTGTCCTATTTCTCTTTAAGTGTACAGCATGCAAGGACTTGGTGGTTAAAAGGCATGGGTGATAACTGTTGCCTGAATAAATGAACAAATGAATGAATGTCTTAATTCATTTGGTAATGATGCTGTCTCTGTTCTTCACTAACTTGGCCTTCAGGTATAATGATGATACAACAAACCAATAGTGGGTTTTCTTATTGTTGTAAGAATTCAGCCATAAACTCTCAAATCTCCAGCCCACAAGGCTCAGGGAACAAAAAGTGAAACTAACTTAATCAGGGAATAAGTCAATTATGAACCCTGGGACTGAAACCGTGCCAATATGTTAATATTAGGCACCTACAACTTCACAGTGCCTACTATGAGAAGGCCCACACATTTCAGTCATTGAATATTATCTGTTAGCATTTTTATGTATATATACATAGTTATATAGTCTCTCTCTCTGTATATCCATACATTTGTGTGTATGTGTGTGTGTAATGACTTCCCAGTCTCTCAGAGGGTAGAATGTAACGTCATCACAGAGAATAAGAACAAAATGGCATATGCTATGAAGTATAATGTCAATGTCCATTTGATGTTTAATAACGTCTTGTTTAAATAAAGAACAAGACCATGAGAAAATAAATATTGTTTATGCAGTAGAAAATTCATGTCATCTCTCAAATTAAAGACATAAAATTTTTCTGCACAGAGGCAAATTCTAATTGCAGTTTTGGAGCAGTGCTGTCCAATAGAACTTTCTGTGATAATGGAAATGGCTGTGCTGACCATCACGGGATCCATTAGCCAACGTGTGACTACAAAACCTGAAAAGTGGCTGATACAACTGAGGAACTGATTTTCTAACTTATTTAATTTAAATTTAGCCACATGTGGCTAGAAGCTATCATATGGACAATGCAGTTTTTTTGTTTTCGGTTTTGAAACAGTGTCTCACTCTGTTGCTCAGGCTGTGTGCAATGGAGCAGTCATGGCTCATGGCAGCATCAACCTCCTGGGCTCAAGCAATCCTCCCACCTCAGCCTGTCCAGTAGCTGGGACCACACGTGCATGCCACCACGCCTGGCTAACTTTTCAATTTTTTGGTAGAGATGAGGTCTCAGTGGGTTGCCCAGGTTGGACAGTGCAGTTATAAAGGATATTTCTTCAACTTAAGAGACAAGCAAGATCAATTGCTGAAGAAGGTACAGCTTTAATAATAAAATCCACAACAAATATTTAAATTGTGTAATGCTACTATAAGCAGTTGTGCCTGAGATCCTAACAAGTATGTGGGTCTATTTCCTAGTTTCACTGTGTTCCACAAACTTACTCTACCCTAAAAATGTGTCCCATATGTTGTTATTATCATGATTAGGAAAGGAAATGCTTGCTTAAATAAAATTGATCATTAATAAAATACGCCAACGACAATCTAGAATTTTTCAATGAAAATTTATCTTCAAAAAATGTACTGATTCTAAATTCTATTTCTTGTTCAGCTATCCAATCCAAAATAATTATTTCTGGGTTAGAACTACTGTTTTGAATTTCCAGCAAAACAAAACATTCCCATTTTCTTTTCTTAGTTTCTTATTAAACATTCACAACAAAATAAAACACTGCTATATTAAGATTTGGATCACTGTTTAAAAACAACACTTTCACATTAAGAACTAGAGGGAAAGCACTGAAGTGTTACAAATCAAATTTCAAATTTCCATAATTAGATTTATATGTAAAAAGCCAAAATAATGCTTAAATATCATTTTCTTCTTAACACAAATCTCAGTCTAAAGCTTCCAGAACAAGATATATGGCAATGAAAAGTTTCTTTAGAAAGACATCCTTCCAAAGAGATAAATTATGCATTCTGGAGCCACTGACTATAAACTACATTAAGTCCAATAAGCAAGAATGAATAACTTCATCTAAAGAGAAGGACTAAGTACAAGGTTGAATGCAAGATAAAAATTATGGCACAGATAATGAAATCAAGATCTCTGATGCAAATGTGGAAGGCTCAGCCCAAGTGCCAATAATGACATCTCCCTCTTTACCCATGAGGGCTACGGGTGTCACCCTTTCATAAAACACGATTCTTGGAGGAAAACGATTCTTCATGCATGCACCATGCAGATAATGATCTCACCATACAAGAAAAACGATTGCCTATTTATTTCTTTTTGTTTTCAATAAATCCAAGTGCCATCTTGCCCATTTTATGGTGTTTTGCCCCTAAAATGAGCCCAGCTTTCTTTTTTCTGTCAACTTTTCATCTCCCTCTACACTACCCCAAGCCTCATAACCTTTGGTCAACAGGAAATACATACAATGGACTGAAAATAACAGCAGCTTTAAGGATTTGTATTGTATATGCATGATTTAATGCTTGAGGACAAGGAGAGAAGTGTTGAAGGAAAAGAGAAAATAACTAGCTACTTCTGCCAGAGAAATAACAGTGCCATCTGGCAGGACCCAACTCATCTTGAGCTCCAAGCAAAATTGTTACCAGTTCATAAACGCTTAAAAAAAAAAAGAAGAAGAAAAAAGAAAACAAGTACACTATGTATAGTAATACAATCACCCATATAGACAGATTAGATTAGATAGACCATGTGCAGTTGACACAAGATAACTTACACACTCATCTGCTTTCAACATGTTAGAAACCCAGTGAGACAACCAGAGTCATTCAGAAAGTGCTGGCATCTGAGGTAACAGACAACAACCGACTGTGTCTGACTTGCCAACTTGGAAGTTCACTAAAGTCTGTAAAAGCTAAAAATAACCACATAAACATGTTTACAGCAATTTAAAAATACAGGATCTGCACTGTCTTCTAAATATAAACCTTGAGTTTGGAGCACAGGGATTGGCTTTGGGTTTTCAGAGATGTCATCTGGACATCCCACATTTCACCACAGAATTTCACATTTCAGTATTTTACTTTAAATATACAATTGCTGGTATTTAACTAGAACGAAGAAGGGTAGAACAGGGGAAGGTGAACAGGAAAGGAAAAGATGGTACCTATTCCCCCATTTAATTAGAGGGCTTCAAAATACCACAAATCTCCAACTCTTTGTGGTGGGACCTGACCTTCATGAAATTCTGAAGGAAGTTATTTGGCCTGTATTTTTCCACTCAACACATCCCCTCTCCAATCCAGTGATCTCTTCCCCACTCCTCATTCCTAAGACTGTAGATGCTGGTGAAATAGAGAAAAGTAGACCAGAAGTCAAGTGGAACACAGATATATATGCTATGAACACAGATAAAAGTCCTCATATCCCAGCTGGTACAGAAGGGTAGGCATGTTAAAGACAACAATTCTATTTATTGTTCTGTTCCTGAAAAAGCTAGATAATTCTAAATCAAACACAGGGAAAATTTTCCAACTAAAATCCATAATGCTTGAATCAACCTGGATTGCCTAGGGCAGTTATACTAAGATTATTAAGGATTCAAAGGAATATTTTATTAGTTTAGACAAAAGTCTATTTGGTCTCTATAATTTATGTGAAGTTATTCTTAGATATTAATTTTTGGATAGCATTGGTTTAAATTTTATCTCGTCTTTAATTCTAAGAAATCTTAAAATTTTAGCAGCTGTTAAAGAGAAAAAAAACCCCTGCAAACATAAGCTTAGCTTATACTTGTATATCATAAATTTTAAACGTCTGTGCCTCTTAAAGTACTGTGGTGGAGTCTATTATTTCTGAAGGTTGTCTGATATCCAAGCAAAGTGTTTCCAGAAAAAAACCATGTAAGCTATATAGGCATTTACTTTAACAAATTTATTTTTAATAAATAACTAGCAACAACAATGTCAACTGAAAAGTGAAGGGGAAAATTATACATAATCTCACCACCATTAAAAAATCTATTTCTCCATATTCTCATCTAATCTTTATTCATATCATACATACTTTTAAGTAGCTAGTTTTTAAAGTAAGGATGAATATATCCTTGGTTTCAGGAGCCATACAACCTTCTGACGCAGGTTTAAATTTTTAATTCCTTAATTTTCCACCTATTGTGACTTTTTCCAAGTCTTGTTTACCATGCTAGAATTACGGAGGGAAAGATGAAGCCCTAACTGAAATGCTTCCTGAAACCCATAAAGAAAATGCATTTCATGATTATAAAAACACTAGATATTTATTTACTTTCTAACTTAACACAGCATCCCAAAAACATTCTAGCATTTAAGATATTTAATAATAACTCAATGAATGTTCTGTTAGGCCTTGCTCAATCTGGTACAGAATGCAGTTGATGCTCTAAGCAAATAATGACTAAAACAAATCTGTATAATCCTCTCAACAGAAACGTTATCACCTTGTTTACCAACAATTGCAATCTCACAGTGTGCAGAATGATTTATTAAATCTAATAGATGAATAATTTATTCCAAAAAAATCTCTTGATATTTCAATTTATGTTAAGCATTGTAACCTGAAGACAGTCTCAGAAAAAAAATTAGCTTCACTCCTAGGCAATTCGAGTGTTTATACTTTAAAACTTTACTAGACAACCTACTTATAGTTATCTACAAAGGTAACTGTTCCAAACTAGAGAGAAAGTTGAGAAAACAAAACATCTGTAGTTAAAATAAATTTTATGATATAAAAAAGAAATAAAAACAAAAACACCATTCTGTATTTTGTTGAATAACTGACCACAAAGAGGCAAAGCAATGACTTTTTTTTTTTTTTTTTTTTTTGTGATGGAGTCTTGCTCTGTTGCCCAGGCTGGAGTACAGTGGTGTGATCTCAGCTCACTGTAACCTTTGCCTCCCAGGTTCAAGTGATTCTCCTGCTTCAACCTCCTAAGTAGCTGGGATTACAGGTGCGTGCCACCACACCCAGCTAATTTTCTGTATTTTTAGTAGAGATGGGGTTTCCTTATGTTGGCCAGGCTGCTCTTGAACTCCCGACCTCAGGTGATCTGCCTGACTCAGCCTCCCAAAGTGCTGGGATTACAGATGTGAGCCATCGCGCCCAGCCAAGCAATAACATTTTCATTTAAAGATTCTGTAACCCCAGGTTGGCTGAAGTAAATACATTTTTGGTAACTGGATTTGATTCTTGCTGGAGCAAAGATAAAGGAAGAATTAAAAATAAAAAATAAAAAGTCTTCAGCTAGCCTCCGTAGACATGGCATAGATTAAGAAGGGGAGCTTATTCTCTCACAACTGAAGCCCCAGCTCCAGCTCCATATGGCATTCTAATCATTATGAGCTGTTATAAAGGAATAATTAGAAATAAAAACCACCCAGCATTAGCCATCAAGAATCTCTTCCATTTCCTTTCACAGCCTAGTCTTTTCACCAAATGGCTTAGGAGGGAGCCATAACAACCCCCCTTTTCATATTCTACCATCCAGGCTCTTTCTCTTCGCTGCTCTGTTCTCAAAACTTAACACATGGACACGTGCCTGACAAAAAGTAGAGACTCAGGCCAGGCACGGTGGCTCACGCCTGTAGTCCCAGCACTTTGGGAGGCCATGGAGGGTGGATCATTTGAGATCAGGAGATCAAGACCAGCCTGGCCAACATGGTGAAACCCTGTCTCTACTAAAAATACAAAACAATGAGCCGGGCGTGGTGGCACACACCCGTAATCCAAGTTACTGGGGAGACTGAGGCATGAAAATCACTTGAACACCCGGGAGACGGAGGTTGCAGTGAGCCGAGATCGCGCCACTGCACTCCAGCCTGGGTGACAGAGTGAGACCCTATCTCGAAAAAAAAAAAAAGAGACTCAATTTAGTGTGGATGGGTAAACAAATGCTCTACATAAGATAAACCCTATAGGGATCATCATTACAGTCATCAATACACAACTAAGTGTTCGTTATTAAGTGGTTCACTGGTAGACATACCAGAAAAACAATAAAAAATTACTATGACAATGAATTTTAAAATTACCATTAAACTTGTGGAAATATGTTTATATTTTAAATGTAAAAGTAAGTGTGCTAAAAATCACTTTGAGCGCCCTTATAAGAAAGACAAACGAACAGAAAGACTTTCCCCCACAGTATAGAGAAAGAGCAGCAAACATGTCATGTAAATGTATAATGGAAGCAGTGTATTCATATGGGTTTCTTTTCTTCTCTATTTTTTTGTCTGCCCCCTAGTGGAGTGCTTATGAGCAGGGAAAATTTCAAAAAAGGCAAGCACTGCCAAAATGTGGGAAAACAAACAAAAACACAACAATATAGAACACAGAGCACAAAGAGGTTACCTGTAGTTTGAACTGCAAATCAGTCACTCAAAAATAGAAAGGTTACTTGTGAATTCCTATTAAACCCTTTTGTCCTAAAGACAAAACTTTTGTTTCAACTTAGGTAGGTTAACTATTTCCTTGTGCACCTTTGGACTTTTGATCATTGCCTTTTAAGGAAAAGCTGACGTCTTTGATTGCATCTAGGTAGTATATTGCTTTCTTAATATTTAAGAAGACAATTTACTGGCTGCTAGTTTCTAGACTGACATGGTCTGGCCACTTTACTTTTGGTTTTCAGATGTCCTAGACATGAATAACTAAAACAAAATCATTTCCATAAAGACAACTCTGAAAATCTAAGAATTCATTTCCACAGTATTTCAAAATCAAAGAACAGGTAAAGTAAAAGACACAATGGTTCAGTGATGGCAGGTATGGCTGTGTGACTCCTATCAGAAAGCACACTCATCTAGATGGGGATCTTTCTGTCTAGAAAGGGTATGGGTTTTGTCTGTCTCTCCTCTAAACCAACTGCCCATTTTACTTACTTATTTTTTTTTTTTCTTGTAAAGATGAGGTTTCCTCATGTTGCCCAGGTTGGTCTCGAACTCCTGAGCTCAAACGATCCTCCTGCCTCAGCTTCCCAAAGTGCTGGGATTACAGATGTGAGCCACAGCACCTGGCCAGCTGCCCATTTTATACTAGAGTTTTATACTAACATATATAGTTATTTAAATAGGAAGATAACAGACACTACAACTAATTTATGCAAACAACCAATCAGATGACCCCCTCACCCACCTACCCCCTACCATGATTAGTGACATGTATTTTCAAGACAGGCGGCCAGGGTTATACAAATGACACATACTGAAAAAAACATCAGAAAACCATCCCAAAAGGGAGATACAAGTAGTGGATATAGTTTCTGGCCTTAAATGATCCACTATTCTGTTTCTTGATTTCTAGAGCAAACAGAATGCATAACTCATGATTATTACAAACAAAATGATTTGTAGAGGCAATTCTAGATTTTCTCTAAGTACTTGAACATATAAAACTTCCCCTGCAACAGCAGAAATTCTGCTTCTAAAAACTGTGTAAAAATCAAATGAGAGATCCATACAAAAAATATTCTGAAATGAATAAAGGTACTAAAATAAGCGGAGTTTATTTGCTTAATTACCATTTTAACACCCTTCATAGAAGTGCATTAGTATGGTAATTTTGGCAGGTTCTAAAAGCAGTGAGCTTCCAGTGATTCATGACTACATCTTACATGTATATAGTATCAGCTTAAAACACCCTCACCAGCTTTTTCATGGAGGAAAGAGAGTAGCCTGAATCAGAGTAGATGAAGTATTCAAAGGTTTATTTTAATAAGCAAATGCTCAGGATATAGGAACCCAGGACTTGAATTTGTCTGTTCTCAGACTGTTGTGAGTGCTACGGAAGGTGGAAGGGATGAGGAATGAGCCTACATCTATCTTTCTCTGTTCATTTATCTTTTCCCTTTGGACAAAACCCTTCAGCCACAGGAAGTATCAAGGAAGACAGAATAAAGCTCTTCTGCTTCTAAGTCCTTTTTCCTGTCTCTGCCATTGCTCATATCTCCATTAGAAAGGCAAGAAAAGTCAAATTTCATGCAGTGACCTTGGAAAGACATATTTTAATTATCAAGGTTCATATGTCAGGAGGAAGAAGGTGGGGGAATTTCACAGCTCTCTATACTTGGATATGGATGCTTGGGTTGATTTTTAGCCCTTGTCTGTTTTACCGCCAAAGTATTTATAGAGGGTAAAATAGCTCAAATAATTTGTTTCCTTAAAATATACTATATTTAGATAATGACATCACCACTAAGTTTTAAATACACTAACATTATGATATAATCCTTAAAGTATGTTTATACATATAATTTAATGTTTTGGAGTCTGTTCAAATTATTCATTAAAATGAGTAACAGGAACAAAACAACGAAGCAGCAGCTGTTTCATCTGTACATCTGATTTGTAGCATGTAGTGTATTTATAGTTAAATAGAGCAAAATGGGCTACTCAAAAGAATTGTTTCCACTCCCAAATAATTAATTATATTGTAAAAATGCCTGCAGTATCATTATTAAAGAATTAAGTTTATACAAGCAGGATTAACCTTTTTGTGTGCTCTGAAATTAAGCTTACAGCATTAATCACAATGTGTAATCATATTTTTTGTTTTTTGCTAGTTTTGGTAGCATCTTGTCTTTCCAATCAGACTATAAGCTACTTGAGGGCAGAGATCTTGTTCAAGTCACTATTGGTCCACCAAGCTCCTGTCACATTAGATAAAACAGTAGGTGCTAAATGCAAATATTTACATTAAAACATTCCATCTCCCTGCAAGAGATTATCAAACTGTATAGAACAGTTTATCAGGCAACACAATAACCCCACCCCAAGTTCTACCCACCTTCCCTGCTGGTTATTCTTCTCTTATCCCTCCCTGCTTTACCTAACCCCCACTCACTCTCTGCCTTTCTCTGTGTTTGGGCAGAAGTGGGAGCATTTATTCCCTGTGCTTCCAGCAGTGGCTCCTTACATCCCTGACCACTGTGCTCTTGAGTGGCCACTCTTCCACTGTCTTAGTGCTCAGTTAGCCTGTGTACAGTTTTTAAAATTAGTATTTATTATTTCTTCCTCTGTCCCTCAACCCCAAGAATGTAAACCAGCCCATAATACCATAAGTAGTCCGTTCATTAAAGTATGCATTTGAACCATCTGGGCTGAATCCAGTCTCTTATCAGGACACTGAAAGGAAACCCCATATTTCCAAATAATATGCTTATATATGACTTACCTTTTTTAGATCTACTGAAGTCCTGTCTTGACAGCTCACTTTCCTGCTTTATCCCAATACAGTGGCACCACACATTCCAGTCCCTCAACCAGAATGACATTAAGCCACACCATCGAGCTGCTATTTTTAATTGGTCTTAGAGTGCATCTTCTAGCTCCTTGGAAAAATCAGTTTTCATCCTTTCCCATCTTTCCCATGCCCTTCCACTGCCTAATTTCCATCTGCTGTATCTATAGTTTACATTTTCAAGGTTTATAACATTTACAGTCTGTTCTGTAACCAGCTCAACTTTCTATTGTTTTTCACTCCAAAGGGCGAGTTAAAGAGCTTAAAACCAATAAACAGCATTTACACTATCATGACCATGGATGAGTCTTTCCTTAAGGTCCCAAGTAGGGCTAGGAGTACATTTGCTTCTCTCCTTGTCCAGAGTCAGTGTCACTACCCCATGCCATTTGGTGGAGAATGCTCCTAGGGTCAAGTTTTAATGGATTCTCCTTTCTTCACCTCACCAACTACCTTTATCAGATCTTCAACTTTCCCCAAGCCTCCCATTACACTTCCTGTTGTCCCCATCTTCTCCCCTTTCCTGGGTCCCCTCTGCTGGGATCCTTCCCACCTCATCCATATGCCCTTCTCCTTCAACAGGAATGGGTGCTGACAAGACTGGCACACAGATTTCATCCTGCAATTTCCTACGCTGCTCTCCCGGGGGCAGGGGGGCAGTCCATCAATCTTGACAAGCTGTGCCTTCTTCTTTCTTCACTTACTCCTCATTTTGTTACCCCCAAGTCCTTAGAAAGGGTATGTGGAGGGATATGCTTTAAAAGAGGGAGCACAGCATAACGGCTAATAACAGAGTTCTATAATTCACCTCATTTAGAAGAACATGGTTTCAAAACTTCGTATTTATTATAATGCTCTTTTATAACAGAATAAAGGGAACAACATTTTACAAGCTCTCATAAACATTTTAGGGAGAGTTACAACTAAAGGTCTTTAACTTCTAGAGTTATTTGCATCTAACAATCCTATTGTTCACCATTTAAGCTGTAAAAATACTAATCCATGAAAACATGGATTTTGTGTTCAAGGTCCCTTTTATGTACTCAACTGTGTATTTGTTAAATAGAATTCATTCAAATTTTAAAATACTCTTTTTACAAAAAGAAATAAAAAATGCCATCAACTGGCAACTTGTATGTCTCTGGAAAGGATAGTTCATTAAAAAATAATGATTACATTTAACCTGTTCATTCATTCACTTATTCAAAAATATTTATTGAACACCTACATGTTCCACTGTTCTAGCCGCTGGAGGGATAGTGGTTCAAGAGACAAAACTCTGCCTACCTCAGCAAACTTAAATTTTAGTGGAGGAAGACAAAAACAAACAGGATTAATTTTAGAATTCTATAAATGCTAAAAATTAAAACTCAAGTTGATCTGAAAGTCCTAACCTTATCTAAACAATTCGAAAGACATAGGGAACTGTTATAACACTCTCATAAGATGTGTTTAAGTAGACTAAACCACCACTATTCTTAACACAGTCCCTATGGGCAATGACAATGATCAAGCTCTTAGGATCAAATTCTGGTAGCTGTATAGGCTTGAAAGCCCTGCAATCTTGTCCTCTCAAACATCTCCATCAGCTGATAAGATGAGGTAATCAATGTGCAGCTTTACTGTGTAATCTTCATGCAAAGCCATTACTTGAGTCCCCTGACATCATCAAATACCCATTCTAGAACACTCATTACTCCAGTCCAATATCCATCAACAGAATAAACAACCTGAGTACAAAAGAAGGAAAAAGAGAGAATGAATTACACGTCATTAAATTTTTTCCTGTTTTTTAACCATTGTCTACATTTTGTAAATAATTAAGTTTGTCCTTTCCCTATTTGAAAGAACAAGTAGAATAAAGAAGTATTAAACATGAAGAAACATATTTAGGAACCCAAAAAATGTCTGATGATGACAATGATGATGATTAAACTAAGTGGCTAAGGGGTATAGAATTGCTTGACCTAAAAATAAAGATACAAAATATGATGCTTTTGTATACATGTGATCAGTTTTCTGAGGGAACACAAGTTACATATAATGTATATTCAGTTAATATTAATCGATGATAATTTATTTCTGCAATAGAAAATAAACAAGTCAGGCTTTTCTTCAAATGGAAGCATTTAAATTGGACACATAGATTAACTGTAGTGGGCTCCCAAGGGAAGGAGGGATGTCAACACTGGATTTCCTTGAAAAACCTCCAGCTTCCCTTTTGATCCGAATCTTTCTCCTCTTCTGCTGACTACCTTTTCTTTTTTTTGTTTTGAGACAGAGTCTCACTCTGTCCCCCAGGCTGGATAGAGTGCAGTAACACGATCTCAGCTCACTGCAACCTCCACCTCCCGGGCTCAAGTGTTTCTCCTGCCTCAGCCTCCTGAGTAGCTGGGACTACAGGCACGTGCCACCATGCCCAGCTAATTTTTTGTATTTTTAGTAGAGACAGGGTTTCACTGTGTTAGCCAGGATGGTCTCGATCTCCTGACCTCCTGATCCACCTGCCGTGGCCTCCCAAAGTGCTGGGATTACAGGCGTGAGCCACAGCACCCAGCTGCAGACTACCTTTCTCATTCCTGTTTCCCCTTCCTTCTAACATTATATTCCACATCTTTTATTTCCACTTTATTTCTTCTTATGCTTGTCCTAAGTATATAAAAGGATCTTTGTGCTTTTTTTAAAAATGTCATTTAATTCAAAGAGCTTTGATTGTCCTTTTCTTAAAAAGCAGCTGTGGTTCCACTTTTTTATGTTTTCAAGTACTTTTTACATTTGACTATGGGCCTCTCTTTTCTTTTTTGGGTAAAGCAGGCACCATTAAAAAGAAAATGACCGTCCACTCTTGATGCGGAAATCAGAAAAATGGTCTTTAATAATGTGGACACTCGCCACTGGAAAGCCAAAATTAGTTTACATGATCTTTCAAGATTTTTTCCAATGTAGTAACAATTATAAACATTTATTGAATACTCATTAAGTACCAGACATTGTTCTATGCACTTTATACATTAACTTAATCCTCATCACAGCCCTATGAGGTAGGCTGTAATTTATTCGCATTTATAGATGAGAAAATGAGTCACAAAGACATTAAGTAACTTGACTAGGTCATACTGGAAATAGTAAAGCCAGGATCTGAACCTAGTAGTCTGGCCTCACCCAGAGCCTGTGCCCTTAACCACTTAACACTGTACTATTTGTCTATGACAGAGGACAGCAAACCTTTTTGTAAAGGGCCAGATCATAAATATTTTAGGCTTTGTAGGCTACACATGGTTCTGTCTCATATTCTTTTTTTTTTTTTTTTTTTTAAAAAAAAAAAACCTTTGTAAATGTGAAAAACCAGTATCAGGCCCACAGGCCATAGTTTGCCACCCCTGGTCTACAATTTTATCATTTCATATGAGCCAGTCTAGTATTTTTCATCTAGACAAATTCAGACAGAAGCAAAACTGAAAGATTCAATGTAAGCAGCTTACAGCCCATAGTCCACAAATGCCCAAGAGCTATCAGTTGTACATAGTCACTGAAACAGTAAAGAAAATGCAAAAATCAAAATCAAAGAACTGCAGGTACTTTGTGGACATATACATGGAAATATAGCCCATAGACATGAAAAAGGTACCGCTATCACTACGGAAAGTAAAAATCTCAGTAAGCTTTAACAACCTAGTATTTCAGAAGTAAAAAACTTCAGATGTCCATGTTCTTTATAGATGGATAGCTATATACAATAGTAGTTAGGCCCAAGTACTATTATAATCTGCTCAAACTGATGTATAGTAACAGCATCTGTATACTACACAAATGCATTCTTCTTCAAAGTCCCTTATAAATACAAATTCATTGTTGCATTATCAAAATATTCATTATCTTCAATGTCAGAAACTAAAGAGTAGGTTATTAACTATTAACTTAGGACTCCTGAGGAATTCAGAAATCATAAAAATATTAATGTCATCAACCTATATTCTTTCTGGTCATCTGGCAAAGTCCTACTCTTAACATGTCACCACCACTTACCACCCTCTTAAGACTTCAAAACTTTTGAAGTAAGTTTTGGTAGGTTTCATGTATCTTACCACAATTTAATTGTCTTTTAAAAATCAAAAGCTCTATTTCAACAATGCAGCAATCATTTTGATGAACGCTATCAGAAAGTAGAAATTTAAGCAATTTATATTGGCTTTCAACCCCACCACATCAAATACTTCATTTGACAAATCCCCTCTCTCAGAAAGAGTACCTTAGAAGAAAGCATTCAGATAGAATTTGGTTCAAATTATATACTGTTAATTATTTTTACCATTTTTGTGGGGCAAAAATAAAAACTGGGGAAATAGACTCACTTCTACTTTCTTCCCTATTAACTTGGGACCATCTGTTTAAAATAACTGCAGCTATTTTCAGTAGTTAGGCAATGAACTACTTATAAAAACAAAAACAGATGTCTCCTCTTTAAGATCACTCCGTTATCAAACATCTGAGCATTACTTGCACACAAAAGCATGTAGTGTATGTTACTTGTCAAGAATAAAATCGCAGATTTTAAAAAATACCATGTGGCAGCTCAGGACATTATTTCATTTCTTATAATTGTTTTTGACAGTTGCTAAAAACACAAGAATAAAGCAATGTAAGGAGGCAATTCATATATGTATTTAAAAATATCTATTATAACACTAGCTCTCTAACTCACAACTTGGCTGTCCTTAAGAATTTGGGCATTTCTTCTGTTGAGAAAAGTTGCTTAATAGTTAATTTTTACCTGAAATACTTTCTTCTGAATGCAGAAACTCGTGTATTTTACCTTTGTTTTTTCTTTGGCAACAGTGACAAATCACATAATCTCAATGAATATCTATGTAGTTTTCCTCTTTACGTGGGACAAAGTTTATCTTTTAAAAAGAAAAGCCAAGATGAATGTTTTACCTGTGCAACTGCCCCCCTTTCTCTGTGCTTCTCTGTGCCCCCCACCGCCTTTTTCTGTGCTTTGAAATAACTACCTTGCTCCCAAGAAAAAGTTTCTTCAGAAGCCAGTGTACTTTATCCTTGCCAGGTCAGATAAGGGGTTAAATTTATCTAACTTTAGCAAGCCTTTCTTGTTGCCCAGATGGCTGGCTGAGAGGAAGGAACAGCATATAGCTAATTAGCACTCATTCCTTTTAACACATTCCCATCCCTTCTACTGCTTTTTATCCACTCTTTCTTTTCTCCCTCAAGGTTTACCTTGATTTGAAGTTCAATACTTAAAAGACTCCCTTCCAAAAAATAATAATAACACCTATGGGAGATATGTGCTATGTAGCACAAATTCTGTTATAGAAGCTCTTCGATTCCTCTTCCCCTAGAACAAAGACATTTAGACCGTTACTTGAAATGTTATTTTTAAATAAATAATGGTTGCATTTACTAAGCACCGTGGGACAGACCATTACCTGCTCACCCAAATCTGTTCTTCTGTTCTTCCACAATGAATGAATTGTAACTGAGCACATGGTCATCCAGGTAGAAATTATACTACTCAGCCTCTCTGGCAGCCAGATGCGGGCTGCCATGTGACTTAATTCTCCCCAATGCAAAGTACATGGCAATGATGTGTGCCTTCTCTAGGTCTGAGCATGAAGACATTGCGCATGCTGCCTCCACACTTCTTCCTATCCCCTCAAGCTGGGACACAGACATACCTGCGACCTATTTTTGACTATGTAGATGAACCCTGAGATGTAGGAAGCATGGAGCAACAAGATGGAAGAAATCTGGGTGCCTGAATTTCTGCAAAGAACATGATTCTTTGCAAGCCTGGAATGCTTACCCTTTTATATGAGCAATATAAAAAAAAGTTGTATGCCCTTTAATTCACTGTATTTTGGGGGCTCTTTGGCCCAGCAGCATAGGCTTAATCATAACTGGCATAAGCACTATTATGCAGCACTGTTCTGGGTGTTTTACATGAATTATCTTATTAATGAGTCTCTGAGGAAAGTACTGTTACTATTCCCAGTTTCCAGGTGAAAAAATAAAGATTTGGAGGGTTGAGACAAAAGAGTAGTGAGGTTGGTGAAATAATCAACTGCAGGTCTCTGTGATGCAAAGTCAAAAACCTAACCACTACACTAGTGTGCTTCCTAAAAAAAAAAAAAAGGACAAAACCCTACTTATTACTTTACAAATTATCTCACTCTAATTGAGATTTTTCTTCTGTGGTATCTCTTATATACCCAGAGCAGAAATATTATGAGCTCAAAACTAAGGGATATAAATTATATTTGGTTTGCCCACCAACACCCTTAATCTTATTATTAGCTGAACACCTAAATTTGTGTTAAACTCCAAAACTTTGAAAGAAATCGGACTGCAGGCCAATGAGAAACAGCTTAGTGGATTAAACTTTTTACTCTACTTCTAAAATTCTATTCTGTTGCACACAAGGCCTAGATGTGTACCTCGAACCAGCACTATGAAATACTGGATTATTAATTCAAAATGAACTTACTTTGGCTGTGTCTAATATTATGTTTATTATGAAAGAGGCTGTGAAACACTGTTACACAACACTAGGGTTTTTCTTTTTGTAATATGAGGACACACACTTTCACTCCTCCCAAACTTTTAAAGCTAAATCCAGGAGAGGTGCCAGTGAGGCATGTATTGAAGGGGGCTGGCAGAGTCAAGGGAGGAAGGGGACTGGAAGATAAGCTTCTTTTGTCTTTACATCTTTAAAAAGTCATTTTGCTTAAGAATCTTTTCATCTTCCAAAAAGCTCTTATAATTAAGTGCCAGAATCCACTTATTTAGCCATTCAACAAATATGTACTGAGCACTTACTGTTTGATGAGTATGCTGCTAGACACTGGATATGGAATAGTAAATAAAAGTAGAGTTAGGAGAGGGAGGTGAAGCAGTAATGTTCACACAATGGTCATAGTTTTTATCTTAAGCTTGAGTAAAAATTCCAGAATAAATTGTCTTATGCTTTAATAACTTCAAAATGCATAAACCACAAGAAAAGAGACCCCTGCACTTTGCCTCCTTATCTCTTAGACATCCCTAGGTCAGAGGGGGCTGGAAGCACTACTATATTTTATGCTACAAGCGCCTGCTGTTGAACTCACAGGTTCAACCCCCAACCACACTGCCTACTTAATATCTTTCCTACCAATCCTTTCAATTTTTCTAAATACACATTTGAAATTCATGCTCATCCATCTGCTTCCCAACATTGCCGCCAGTCTCACTAGGTTTTAATTAAAAGGAGATGAGTGAATGACATAAATTCTTTTCCAGCATAAGCAAGTATTTGATTATATATATTGGTCTCATTCTATGCTTGGTTAAAAAGACAGAGGAAGGAAAAGGATGAGATTGGTACTCCATAAGCCAAATCATTCCTATAAAAATAAAAGCTCTTCTTACATTTGATTACCAACTGCGGAAAGATGAAACTGTGAAAATACCACCTTCTGTGAGTATAATGTGAATGATTTTAGATGGATCTTTGTGCAGTCAGGTGTGTCCCTGGCAGGCTGGTGTAGAAAATGTTCCAATCCTTCTCTGCAGAGTGGACTGGGCAGTTTTCCTGCAGGTGGCCCAGCTCTTGCACTCACAGGGGGTTCTGCCCACATGCTCCTCCTTATGCCTTGCAAAAGCTCTGCCTGATTTCTGGCTCAGCCTTGGCTTTTCAAGGAACTGTTTAAAACTTCTAAATACGAATGTATTTAAATACTGCTTCAGGTCTGAAGAAAACAGTTAAATAGTTTTTTTTTTTCTTTTCTGCTAAAAACTACCTAAAAATTGGTGTTTTTAAGATCTTAAGTGGCATTTATTTTTAACACAATTATTAGAATTCTAGGCTGGGCACAGTGGCTCATGCCTATAATCTCAGAACTTTGGGAGGTGGAGGTGGGTGGATCACCTGAGGTCCAGAGTTCGAGACCAGCCTGGCCAACATGGTGAAGCCCCATCTCTATTAAAAATACAAAAATTAGCTGGGCGTGGTGACGCACGTCTGTAATGCCAGCTACTCAGGAAGCTGAGGCAGGAGAATTCCTTGAACCCGGGAGGTGGAGGTTGCAGTGAGCCGAGATCGCTCTACTGCTCTCCAGCCTGGGCGACAGAGCGAGACTCTGTCTGGCACACACACAAAAAAACCTCTATTTGCATTTGCACTTAAATTCCTCCAGGTGTTAAGTTACATTTTTAGTGAAACACACTAAATTGTAGGTAGCACTGTTTGTAGACAGCATCATTGCAACACTGATCAACAAAATAGCCACCAGGCACCTACTAGATGAAACTGATCAGTCAGATCTGGACTTGGCCTCAGATTCTTTCCCTGCAAGAAGATTAGAAACATACATGGAATAACTATAATCCCACACAGAAAGCAGTAAGTGCCTTGGGAGTTACATATAGTGCTTGGTATAATTAAAAAAGGGAGCATTCAAAAAGGGAGCGCTTATCCTTAGGTTGTAAGGGAAGGGGGTAGGGGCTGGAGAGGGAAATACAGATGTTGAGAGATGCCAAAACAAAGTCAGAAATCCCCTCTGCCCAGCCGTGAATGTTCTACCATGTGCTAAGCCATAGTCCCAAGTCCCCAAACCCTTTGGACAGAAGCAAGGAGACAACAGAAAATACGTGGTGGTGGCAAAGTACAGCGCAGGCACAAGGTGTTTCTGTTGGGCTAGAATCTAGGGTGTGTGTAAGATTGTGAAGGAAGACAGGATAGGATCAAGATCAGGATCAAGGAGCGGGAGGACCTTAGGGGCTTGGCTTTATTGAGTAGGTAACAGGGACTCCTTGGAAGTTCTTTAAATGGGACTAATGTAAGAGCCACACTTAAAGGAGGTGACTGTGGAGGAGGGTGAATGTCCAGGCAGGGAGACCCGTAAGAAGTCAATGGGAGGAAAGAGTCTGACCTACAGGGGTGGCACTGCTGATAAGCAAGAATCGAACGCAAGACAGAGCAGTGAGCTGCAGGAAGAGCGAAAACTCCAGGAGTTAGGATGCTCCACTTTAAAGATGGAAGCTCATGTCAGTAAGCAGCCTTCTGTGCCTTCTTCCCTTTACCTCCACCAGGCTACTTCATGCCTGGCTCCTCAAATCTGTCCCTGGACATTGCTTCTTCAACAATCACTTGCCAGGCACGGTGGCTCACGCCTGTTATCCCAGTGCTTTGGGAGGCCGAGGCAGGTGGATCACCTGAGGTTGGGAGTTTGAGACCAGCCTGACCAACATGGAGAAATCCTGTCTCTACTAAAAATACAAAATTAGCCGGGCGTGGTGGCACATGCCTGTAATCTCAGCTACTCGGGAGGCTGAGGCAGGAGAATTGCTTGAACTCGGGAGGCAGAGGTTGTGATGAGCCAAGATAGCATCATTGCATTCCAGTCTGGGCAAAAAGAGCAAAACTCTGTCTCAAACAAACAAACAACAACAACAACAACAAAAAACCAATCACCTGCATACCAACTCACTGCCCCATGGGCCACTAGTATGCCTAAGTACAAAGTTCTAACTCTACATTTCCAAGGCAGTGATTCACCCTTCTTACCATTCCCTTTACTGTGGCAGAGACCAGTTGCTCCTCCCATGTTCATTTCCCCATTGTCTACAGTAGACGTCAACAAAAAAATCTTCTGTAAAGGGCAAGATAATAAACACTTTAGGTTTTGCAGGCCATATGATCTCTGTAGCAACTACATGTTGTGTACTACTAATCTGAAAATCCAAAATCTTCTAAAATCTGACACTTTCTGGGCACTGACAACACTACAAATGAGAATTCACATACCTGACCTCATTTGACAGGTTACAGTCAAAACACAATCAAAATTTGTTTCATATACAAAATTACTTAAAATATTGTATAAAATTGGGCCAGGCGCAGTGGCTCATGCCTGTAAACCCAGCATTTTGGGAAGCTGAGTGGATGGATTGCTTGAGCCCAGAAGTTTGAAACCAGCCTGGGCAATGTAGCAAGACTTCATCCCTTTAAAAAATCAAAAAATTAGCTGGGCATGGTAGTGCATGCCTTTAGTCCCAGCTACTGGGGAGGCTGAAGTGGGAGAATCACTTGTGCCCAAGAGGTCAAAGCTATAGTGAACCATGATCACACCACTGCCACTCCAGCCTGGGTGACAGAATAAGACTCTGTCTCAAAAATAAAAAATATTATTTATATAAAATTGCCTTCAGGCTATGCATATGGTGTATAAGAAACATAAATTTCATATTAGACTTTACTCTCATCTCCAAGGTTTCTCATTATGTATTCACAAATATTCCAAAATCCCAAAAAAATCTGAAATCGGAAATACTTCTGGTCCCATGCATTTTGGATACTCAACTCTTCCATTGTCATGTGAAAGCAGGTAATTTATAAACAAATGGGAACATCTGTGTTCCA
This sequence comes from Pongo pygmaeus, assembly GCF_028885625.2. NCBI lineage: Eukaryota > Metazoa > Chordata > Mammalia > Primates > Hominidae > Pongo > Pongo pygmaeus. Next base: position 156,432,094 of record NC_072376.2, on the reverse strand, counting down.
ATACACTTTAATTTTTATTTATTTATCACTCTGTTGCCCAGGCTGGAGCGCAGTGGCGCGATCATGGCTCACTGCAGTCTTGACCTCCTGGGCTAAACTGATCCTCCCATCTCAGTCTCCCAAGTAGCTGGGACGACAGGTGCACACAGCCACACCTGGCTAATTTTTTTTTAAAATTTTTTGTATAAACAGGGTTTCACCATGTTGCTCCGGCTTTTCTTAACTCCTGGGCTCAAGCTATCCTCCTGCCTTGACCTCCCCAAGAGCTGGGATTACAGGCATGAGCTACCATAACCGGCCAATACACTTTTATTTACAAACTATACTTAATTTGTAAATAATTTGTGGCTGGCTGACTTGGCACTCAGACCACTGTTTGCTGATCTTGTTCTATAGTAACAGAAGCTCTAGCAGGGTGTCTGCTGGCTAATATTATATTTCCCAGCCTCCCTTGGAGCTCACTGTGGTCATGTTCTGGCCAATAGGATGTAAATGAAAGTGATCTGTACAACTTGTAGATCATCTCCTTTCCCTTGAGTTGAAATGAGATCATGGTGAGCCATCTTTGACTGTGAAGATGAGGGCAACTCTCTCAAGACGGCAGAGAAACAAGAGGAAGGAATCTTTCTATTGAGGTACCATGCTAGTCCTGAATCAGTATGGATCCCTTGAACTCTTCTGAGAAGAGGAAAGCACCAACAACCTCTTAACTTGTTTAAGTCACTGTATTTTGGGCATCTTTTCATAAAGATTTGCATATTCGAGTTTAGCTCAGTACATGAGGCTATAATTAATTCAGAAAAGAAAATACTGTTCCAGGGCTACAGAACCCCAGTGATCAATCATAAGCCTACACAGTGAGGTCAGATGACTTGGCACTAATCTATCATTTTCATAGGAACTAATTAATGTCTAGTGAGGAACTAATAACTGTGCCACATACTTATATAAAATACAAGCTCTCACTTACGTTTTAAAGAATTATGATTATTTTTACAGAGGAGATTCAGAGAGGTTAAGAAATATGCCCAAAGTGATACTGCTCCTAAGTAGCTATGCTGATATATAAACTCAGGACACAGGACTCTCAGATATGTTCATTTCCCCAAATCAACTCCCTCAGGTCAAGGACAAGCCACTGTGTTATTACGAGTCAATAGCTCTGTGACTGCAGGTTTCCATTTTTAAACTGAAAACTGCCACTAAGATCTACTGACTAATGGCTCCCATTGGTTTAATTACTACTACCCTTTAAAAGCCAAGTAAACCAAAATGACACAAGGTTAAGTGACTTAGCCAGATTCCTTTGAAAGACTTCAAGGATGCCAAAATGTGGATTTCATCAGACAGCCCCATTAGCTGCCAACTCGGCCCCAGTTACTGCCATCACCTCCTCCTTCACTGCCCATTAGAAGTTAACTGCCTGGACACTTGCTACACCAGACTGAACAGAGTCTGCAAGAACTAGCTGCAAAATACACCAGCAGAAGGGAAGAGCTCTCCCCTCTCCAGGAAAGGGTGAGCAATCACCCTAACATGTGCTGTTGCCCCTAGTCTGTTGGGTGTAGCATTTGTCTCTGTTGGGAGCTTGGCATCGATCATGAGGACCATCTGGCTCCATTTCCCTGATGGACACAGCCTTTCCTGTCCTGTACAGCCTGGAGACTCAAGGAAAGTCAAGTTCACCCTGAAATTATAGCACAGCCAATAGCACCAACTTACCATGGTAGATGAACCCAAAATTTAGTTGCAAAAAACTTTAACTTCATTTCAAATTTAAAGGAAAGAAATGTTTCAAAATTATTTCACTTTTTTAATGCAATAAAATTTGATGTTTTGAAAACTTCATGAACAGCTAATTAAAAATTAATTATTATAACTAGTTATTGCTATACCAAGGATTATACAGCTGAAGAAAATGTTTTGTTATAGAAATGCAGCAAAGAATAAACAAGTCTATCTTGAATAAAGCACAAAGTTAGCATGTTCTCAATCTCCCTTTTAAGCCAATTATTTCTATAATTTAGAAGGAAGACCTTATCACCAAAGTGGACTTTTTAATTTCGCATATCTTTTTTTTTCTTTTTAGAGACAAGGTCTTGATCTGCCACCGAGGCTGGAGTGCCATGGTGCGACCATAGCTCACTGCAGCCTCAAACTCCTGGGCTCAAGCAATCCTTCTACCTCAGCCTCCTAAGTAGCTAGGACTATAGGAGTGTTACCATGCCCGGGTAGTTTTTTCACTTTTTTGTGGAAATAGGTCTTGCTAGGTTGACCAAGCTGGTCTCGAACTCCTGGCCTCAAGTGATCCTCCCACCTCGGCCCCCAAAAGTGTCAGAATTACAGGTGTGAGCCATTGTCCCAGGACTATTTGGCATATCTTGAACTTTTTCCAGAGCCAAATTATAATGGGTACAAAACTATGCAGACATTTAAAAGAAATATTTTTCAAAAATATTTGGGGATGTGGAAAATGTGCTCACGTATATTGCTATGTTAAAAAAAAACCCAGTTTCAAAACAGTTTATAGTCATTCTTACAAAAGAATAACTATATATAGCTATATAAATATGTATAGAAAAATCAGTCTGGAAGTGAATACCTCAACATTTTAACAGCAGTTTTTCTCTGAGTAGTAGAGTTACAAGTAATTTTTCTTTTCTTACACTTCTCAGAACTTTCAAAATCTTCTACTATAACAAATGATAAAAGTATACATTTTTTAAGGAACTAAGTATAAAGAACATGACATTTAAGGCACAACTTCCTCCTTTCATTGGGTTCTATAACAGGACGAAGAATGTGGTTTTGGAAACAGTGCAAGTTATTCTGTGTCCAAATCATATATAGAAATCTCAGAAACACACATTTTAAACTGCACATCAAGTCTCAATGATCTGATGGTGGCCATTTCAGAAAGATCAGAGGGGTCCCATAACATATTGAAATACAGAGCCTCTGGGGAGTGGGCCCAGAGTCATTACAACACACGCTATTATCTACATTTTATCTCCACTAAATTGACTTAAAAATGGAGAGGAGAGTGTGTGTAGCACTCAAACATCTGTGACATATCATTATGGAAGAAGAATATTTCTAGGAATTCTTATTCATAATTACTACTTTCAAACTGAGAAAACGGCAGAAAACAACTGTTAAATTAAAAAGCAGTGTATGCATGTCACAATTTAGCAATAGCCAAAGTCAACTAGAAATCAGTTTCTATTTCACAACAGCAGTTACAAAAAACACAAAAATCCTCATGATTAGGGAACACAGTCAGAATAAAGTTTAAACCTGGAGAATGTTACTTTCTCTGCACTCTCACCCATCATAAAGCATAACAGGGTCTGAGGCCACATATTTACTTGCAGACATTGAAAAAAAAAATCTTAACTGCTCAAGCTAACAAATCAGTGTCCCAAGTTTCATACTATTGGTCATATGATCCTCCAAGTGTTGTTTCTCAGACTCTTTCTCTGACAGTCTCTTCTTTCTTTAAAGCCAACAGATCAACAAAATAACCTAAACTAACCAAGCTCTTTCACTTTTTGAATGATGGAACCTCCTAACAGAGCAAAACAGGACTTTGAAGGTAGTATTTCAGGAAAAAGACAAGGTAGGGAGTTTCAGGAAAACGTCTGATAAAATTCCATTGCTTTTCCAAAATAACAAAAGCATAGTTTCCCCAAGTCCCAAATACAAAAGCAAAGCAGAAAATAAAAGCATGTTCTTTTTACACTATTCCTGAGGGAAACACACTTTCACTTGCTATTTCAATGAATACTTTCTCCACAGTATTATTTCATTTCCAGAGAAAAAAATATATAGACTGAATAATCCCTAAATGTTTTAGAATATATCTAGAATACCTAAACAAATATACAGCTTCACTGAGAAATTCTACCTGCCTTAAATAAATATTTAGTTAACCGAAGAAGAAATGTTTCAACAATGAAATAACAATGAAGAAAGTGCATAACAAAACAGCATTAGTCTGTCTAACCAAAGAATAAGCAAAATGACAGCCCGGCGGCATAAAGGTTGTAGAGTGAAAGAAAAAAATGCTACCAGGATACTGAATAAGATTCTGATCTATTAGTATAAAAATGATGAAGAAAGCAAACACACCTTTCATGTGAGCGGCCTAAAAAGGCAGCTTCTCTGTACCTCTGACTTCCAACATCCTGTTCATGACTAGAGTCTAGGAAAGTAATATATGACCTCAGTAATGCTGGCCTGGCCTGCACCCAAGTCAGTGACTTCAACTGCTCCACATTAATAACAAAAGCCATACAGAGCGGACGTGCAGGGAGAGTGGAAGAGATGGAAGACTCTGGGGCAGGCTTCTAAAAGCAAAGCCATCTCCTGTTAAAGAAACTGGCCAAGTACTGTTCAGAAACAAGAGCTTCTTCAGTTGTCTTTATAACGCCTATAGTCATTCCACACGATTTTAAAAAACGGTCTTCACTGAACTCTAACAACAAAATGATCCTCCCTATAACAGACTGGAGCAAAATACCACCTCCCAGGGACTGTTCTAAGCACTTTATATCAATTAAGGTACTTGATCTCCAACAACTCAATTAGGTAAATGCCATTAGTCTCAGTTTACAGAAAAGGAAACTGACCTAAAAGTAGGGGACATTTCAAGAGCACAGAGTTAGTAGACCTGAACACAGGCTCTTGGGCTACAGAGGCCAAAGGCTGAATCACTACAGCCGGTGATACCATACTGAATCTTTCTAGTGCTTACATCCTGTCTGCCTAACACCTTAAAGAGGCTGCAGACACACCAACTCCCAAGGCTACAGTCTTGTTGCTGCCATACGTTCCCTGGATTTGAAGAGAAGGGCAAAAGCTAACTTGCATTGAGTACCTACTGTGTGCTAGCCCTTTCAGAAAGACAAATTCCCTGGTGATATAAGCATTATCATTATTCCTATATTACAGATGAAAACTAGATTCTGAAGGTTTCAGTAACTTGCTTAATGCAAGGGAGAGGTAGCACTGGCATTTGAACTAAATCTGTTTGTACGTGGCTCATGTTCCTCCCACTACAGAAAGTGTCCTACCTCCTCAGTCACAGGTTGATCCCCTAAATGGGTGACTTCTCCAACAGCCAGAGATGTTCTCCCATATTTTAACCAGTCATTTTACATATGAACGCTATTTGAACTACTGGGAAGAACATGGAGAGGGAGGAAAGATAGGTCAGTAAAATTCCAACACAACAGCAAAAAAACTCTCAACCCACAGAAAATCCCTACAATTAGTTAACAGAAGGCATATCTGGCATACACTCAGCGCTGCTGCAGAGAACCATGAACTGTAAATATACGTAACTATTTCTTTCTGGTGTATATAAACTAAACATCTGCAAATCATATTACATTTTCAATGCACTAGAGGAACTCACTATTGAAAAGAATTCTGTTGGCTGGGAGTGGTGGCTCAAGCCTGTAATCCCAGCACTTTGGGAAGGCAAGGAAAAAGGATCACTTGAGGCCAGGAGTTCAAGACCAATCTGGGCAACTCAGTGAGACTCTATTAATAAAGAAAAGAAAACTGTGGTTAAATTCCTTTGTAGGGTCCAAAGTTCGTTTATAATAAACAATCCTCTAATTTACTTTCTAAGTCTTTGAATTTTCAAAAGCAGTTATATTTTATTTTAGGCAGAACTATGGGAATATATAATAATTCAAAATTATTTCACATAAGCTTGGGATGTAGTTCTGCCTTAAAATTGAAGAAATGAACCATTATATATGTCCAAACTTTCTCTAGCCTGCGGTTATATGAATGGCTAAGTTGCCTGCCATAACAGCATATAAATTAGTTTGATTTTATAGCTTGGCTAAGAATATCTTGAAATAAAAAGAGCACTAGAGATTCAAAATCTGGTAAGTAAAATTAAAGATAGTACCATGAGACTTTTGTACACAGAATGTAAAAATAAGAGGGTTTCAAGATTCAATATTCTCATTTTATGAATAAAAAAACTGAGCCCACGATTTAAATGATCTCTTAGACTTAACCAGGGTCCATGTTAGAAATTCAATGGAAGAAACAAAATTAGAATCTAGTATGCTAATGCCTAATTCAAGGTATGGGTCAGAATGGACCCCCTCTGATGATATAATACTGTATTGTAAGCCCCAAAAGAGCAGAAACTGTGTCATATTGCTGGTTCTCTCCAAGCTCCTACAAATTACCATGCTTAATACATATTACTGGCCAGGCACAGTGGCTCACATCTGTCATCCCAGCACTTTGAGAGGCCAAAGCAGGATAGGTTGAGCCCAGGAGTTCAAGGCCAGCCTGGGCAACATGGCAAAATCCTGTCTCTATAAAACATACAAAAAATTAGCCGGGCACTGTGGTGTGCACATGTAGTGCCAGCTACTCAGGAGACTGAGGTGGGAAGATCACTTGAGCCCAGGAGGTCCAGGCTGCAGTGAGTGGAGATCACTGCAGCCTAGCTTGGGTGACAGAGCAAGACCCTGTCTCAATCAATCAATTGATCAGCCGGTCAATCTAATTCTCCCTGTGGTGGGAGAAGGGAATTAGAGGTGGCTGATACAGTAGGCTACCTCATATTTCATTTCTAGCCTTTATAGTTTGTTAGATCCTAGGGTCTCAGCACATAGTTATGCAAAATCAGTGCTAACCATACCCAGGGAACAGAGCATCACAAAACCCAGATGTATCACCTTAAGGATATCCTTAAGGATGCAGGATTGGAAGGCAAGAGACACTTGCAAATCAGTTAATCTATCCGGCTTAAGATTTCTCTGCTCCAGAATGAATAAACTGTATTTTTTGTATCTCTAAGTCCTCTTCCAACATTAAATGTTATTGCTCTGCCTGTTTCCTGAATTTTATACATTTGACACAAACATTAATACTTTAATAAACCCTTTTCAACTTGCCTCTTTGTTTGCTGAATTATATGCATAACTCTGTTACATACATAACTCTGAATTGTAGTCCCCAGCAACCCCTGCCCCACCTCAATGAATGAGGCTTTGGTCTGCAATGGCCACTGAGTCCCCCTTTTTTTCATAACACATTTTCTACCAGAAAAGCTCCTTGGGTTTGGGGGATTTGGCCCGTATCACTTCTAGTTCCTGGCATCGAGGCCTAAGGCTAGGCCACTGACATCAAAAAAAAAAAAAGAGGCCATGGTCTCTCCACAGAGGCTGCCTCTGTTTGGTCTCTAGTGAGACCTTGAGCAAATGAATGCTGCTCAGACCACTGGGAGATACAAAGGGTCAGCTGCAGGGTCTGGCAGTGTGAAGCTTGTCCCAGGCCAGAGGCACAAGGTCAGAGAGAGGCCAGGGCTTGGAGTATGAGCTCTGTTGTATAACCTGAAACTTGAGAAGGTGGTTAAGAAAGATACTCAGACAAGGAAAAAACAAGAGAGGTTTAGAGACTAGAAAAATGAGAGAGAGAGAGAGAGAGAGACACTTTGGAAGTTCCAATAGGCTGTCTCAAAAAAGCAAATGTTTCTATCATCCATGTAGGTCAAAATAACATGCATTTATTGTATTTGTGAGCGAAATAGGACCTTACTAATTGTTGTTAAGCATAAAGAGTTTTGTTACTAATATATGAGTGTCAAGAAAAAGAAAGGCCAGGATACAGGATTTTCATAATTAAGAACCAGAACATATATTGTATATTTGCATAGGACTTTACAGTTTGCAAATCACCTTCACACAAATTCTGCTCTGATCCACACAACTATCCCCATGACATTAAAAGAAACTGAGGCTTGCGAGTATGATTTACTTGTCCAAGATGCCCAAACTGCTACACATCTGCTACATCTTCAGGTCTGCTGGGAGTTCTTCTACCACACCACCAAGTCTCTTTAAAACTACTTTTCCTCAAAAGCAACCTTTTCAGAGAAACAAAATTTATCCTTATGCATTTTTACAATTTTTCAATTTTATTTCATTCTTAGTATTGAAAGTTGCTGTAGGTTGAGTATCATTAAACAGTGTTTTTATATGCTATATACATCATTGCCCCTTGTACGGCAAAGCGTGTGAGTATATGATGAGTTAAATAATCTTTGAGGGCTAATCTGGAAACTTTGCCACCACGTGTACTATATTATCATTTCTACGGGACGTTCTGTTCCAAGTTACATTCAACAGACCTAAAAGGGATTGTTTAAAACATGAACGTGGCTAAAAATAATCACCACTGCAAACCAGAAATTTCTTGGATTTCACTTCTCTTTTTCATTTCATTTAAACATATACAGGCATACACAGAGCCTGTTTTCACTGAGCAGCACATACGGCATAAAAAGCTAAGTATTTCTGTATAACAGAAGAAATTTCATAAAACTCCCACATTATGATGGTGGATTACATAAAGAAGTGGGAAAGTCCCCTCTGTCCCCAAACTGTGCCAAGACATCTGACATGCTCTTATCTGCCAGGACTATACAGTTGTTCAACTTAGAATCCATTTTTTAGATAAATTAGCATAATATCATAATGATCCAAAAAAGTTCAAAAAGAACTTCTTGCCAGAATAATTAACTTCCTGAGGTCCTCCAAAAGATCTGTTCTAAGAAAAACATCTCCCTGCCAAGGGATTTCAAATACTAAAAGCAGAGTGGCAGGTTTTCAGTTATAAATTTCAACATATCACCAACCATACATGGTTGAAAGTTTTTTCAATGAGAATCAAGGTGTCAAGTTTAAGATACAAGAAACAAAAACAAACCCTCCCCCCAACAAAAGCCAGCTTCCAAAAAGGAACTAATCAAAGCATTGTTGCAACCACTATGTCTATTAAAAGAAACAGGTGACCAGAACGTTAGGATAAGTTCAGTTAACAAGTTCTTCTGATGCTTTTTATAGTACTTGGCTTATTAAAGATGGATTCATCCACAACTTTTCGGAAACATTTTTGTTGTGTAAATTCAGATGTGACTGTATTGAGCTTAAACCAAAGCAAACAAAACAAGAAAAAAAAAAAAAACCACCAGACTAAATCTAAATATTATTCTGGAAAATATTCATCAGTTAGCTTTTACTCTACCTCAAACAGCAGGTATTGTGAGGCCTGGTGGCTCAAGATCTTGCCATTTTCTCCTTTGCCCTCAACTCACAACAGTCCTTCCAGTAGAATATTTGAAAAGACAGACTAAGAATGATAGGGATCAAAATAAAAGCAGCTTACATGCATGAGAAACTCTGAATTGCCTAATTTCAGTCCCAATGCGTCTCAGTCTGCAGATCCTCTATAATTTTTGATGAAGTACAACATAAACCTGTTTAAAGCTGTTTACAATCAAAAGGTACAAAGTGTGAGAAGCAAATTCTCTTGGTTATTGAGATGAGTCTTAAAATAACCACAAGAGCTAATATTTAATTTGGTGTTCTTACCTTTATGTGAGATTTCTTAGTAAGACACAAAATGCCCTTATAAAACACAACAATCTATAGAGAAAATATTAATATCTCGGCTACTTCTCCAGTATCATGATGGCTATTTTTCAGGTTTAGAAAGCAAGTCACTTTTTGAAAAAGGCCAATTATCGTTACTTTAAATACTCTTCTATATCTCTTTTTTGATGCACGTACTTAAAATAGCCTCATATGAAGCCCAGATAGCTCCACAGGGCTGTACCAGCAATCCAGCCACATTCCAGCGAGTTCTTTTTAATCTGAAAAATGTTCAACATACACCTTGAATTCTTTTTTAGTGGTGCTGCACATTAGTTTTTCTGTGTTTTTCTCCCTGACCTATTTCTATAAGCTTATGCTTTCTTATTTTGAGTATCCTGAAAGTAGACACATATTCATGATTTGTAAGCAAACTTAAAACAAATAACCCTACAAGCCCTAAAACAGTATTATCTCATATACTTGTATTTTTTTCTTTTTTATATTCATTCCTTTCCTTAGGTTATAGTTCTGCAGGTATAAAGCATAAGTATAAAGGCGGGGTTGGGGGGGTGGTGTAGGGGGTTGGGGAGGGGTGTTGGCGCTGGTGTGGGGCGAGGAGTTCTCCAGGATACAACATTCCAGATGATTTCTAAGTTCCCTTCCAAAGCCACATTTCTATTACTTGCTGGTTTCTCTGGTCTGCATTTGTCCCAGACAGGAGCTCCTATGCAGCAGCGGTTCTCAATCTCAATTAGGGGGCGGCTATTTTGCCTCCAGGGTACACTTGGCAATGCCTGCAGACATTTTTGCCGTCACAGCTGGGGATGGGGTGCACTACTGGCATCTAGTGGGCAGAGACCAAGGATGCTGCTGCTAACTAAACACCCTATAATGCACAGGGCAGGCCACACAACAAACAATCATCCAGGCCACAATATCAACAGTGCAAAGGTTGAGAAGTCCCACTGTAGAGTAACAAGCTTAGGAAACTAAATGATTTGTCATATTCGGAAAACTGTAGAGGCCATTTCCTAAAAGATTTGCTTTCATACTCCTAAACAGGTAGCTGAAGAGACTTCAACTCCTAAAAAGGAAGCAGAAAGCAACAGCACTTATTCACAGCCCCCTTTCTTCCCTTATCTCCCTCTTTCTCATCCACACCTACTGCATGATCAATGTTGGGAGGCAAGATAAGTCAGCAATGATCCCTGACTTCCAGGTGCTACCATCTAGTGAAGGAGATGGAATGGTCTCCTTACCACCAGGTGGCAAGTGCTCAGATACAGCAAGAAGCAATGGGGTTTGCAAAGTGCACACATTCTTTAAAAGGTCCGTTAGGTATAAAAACTATATTTAATTAGCAGATACTACTAAGGAGCTTTCATTGGCAAGTTTTAAAATAGATCATTTCAGCTAGAAAAGGTTAGTCCCATTAAGAAAATGTGTTTTCAGGCCGGGTGCAGTGGCTCATGCCTGTAATCCCAGCACTTTGGGAGGCCAAGGTGGGCATATCGCCTGAGCTCAGGAGTTCGAGACCACCCTGGGCAACATGGTGAAACCCCGTCTCTAGTAAAACACAAAATCTTAGCCAGGCATTGTGGCGGGCGCCTGTAGTTCCAGCTACTCAGGAGGCTGAAGCATGAGAATCCCTTGAGCCCAGGGGGCGGAGGTTGCAGTGAGCCAGGATCACACCACTGCACTCCAGCTTGGGCTACAGAGTGAGACTCCAAGAGCATTCCTGGAGGAGCATTCTTGAAAAAGTATTCCAAGAATCACTGGGTTTACCAGCCTTACAAGTCATTCTGGATTCTTTCTGTAGCAAAGGTAAGTAAGGAAGGCCAGATGTCAAAGCCATGACTGCACAATGGGAACGACTTGCTTTCTAGAATACTTTGAGACATATCCATGGGAGCCATACAATTTTTCCTCCAAACCCAGACACTCGTGAAAGTAATTCTTCCAGGACAACGGTAAAAACTAGGACAAGTGTTCATGAGAGCCATGACTGTATGGCAGCACTTCAGAAGCAACTTTGGTTGGACAATGATGCCCATGTGAACCCTGTGATAGCTACAGATAGTAAACCTAACTATGACTGCTACTTTTTTAGTCAACTAAAAGTCAGCTATCGTCAAAAGGCAAGAAATTTGACACTCAGTATAAAATACACACCGAACACACTCAAGCAAATGCCAAATCTAGAAAATCTGAACATACTGTGTTTATGAATCTAAAGTATAAGATTCCCACAATAGTGTGCACCAGATGGGATTTAGCCTTTTCTCTGCAGCACATGAAAAGCAAGAAAAATTGTTGAACAGGTTTTCCTTTCCTCTGACTAATATCCTGATTCCCCAATCGGCACAGGCACATTTCTGGTACTTGCAACCAATACAAACCCTCAGTGACAAGTCACCTGACTTGACGTGTTTAATCACATTCTGATCCACGGACACTTTGTACTAAGCAAGAGAAGCAACTCCTCTTGAAAGTCATGCTGCCACCAAAATGTATGGGTTCTTGGGCATTTGAGTGGAGTCAAGATGTTATACACATAATCTAGAAAATCCTATAAAATACGACACCAAACTCCTTGGAAAACAAAAAAGATCTCCAGGAAGAATGAGGTCAATACTCTCCCTGTCTTCACTCCAACCCATAAATAAGGAGGCATCTGACAAAAAACCCACTGTAGTCTTACATGGAGCTTGCAAATTAAAAACTAAACCAAAACATATACCAATGCTTTGGACACATAACTAAGACTGAATGAAAAAGAAAGGTCACTCCCTGAAAGGTTAGAAAGGTAAATATTTATTTATTTATTTATTTACAGAGAGAGAGAGAGAGAGAGACAGGGTTTCGCTGCCGTCACCCAGGCTGGAGTGCAATGGTGCAATCTCGGCTCACTGCAACCTCTGCCTTCCCGGCACAAGCAATTCTTGTGCCTCAGTCTCCCAAGCAGCTGGGACTACAGGCGCATGCCACCATGGCTGGCTAATTTTTGTATTTTTTGTATATTTGCATTTTTGCCATGTTGCCCAGGCTGGTCTCAAACTCCTGAGCTCAAGTGATCTGCCTACCTTGGCCTCCCAAAGTGCTAGGGTTACAGGCATGAGCCACCAAGCCTGGCCTCTAGTATGTTTTTTGTTAAGCCTAGTAACAGATGGAAATGGCATCATGAAATGAAGACTGTATCTTCATTTTTCAAAATGTTTGGATAAAATGCACAAATGTAAAGTGGATGACATATTAAGGCTGTTCACAGTTATTTGAAATGTCATACTAAAACAGGATTAATTATTGAGCTGCTATAATCTGAAGGAAAGGTCTGGTGCTATTATTCTTTTTTAATTAAACAATTATATTAAACACCTAGATGAAGTTTGAGAATATGCTTGTTAATTATGTAGACGACACCAAGTTAGATGAAAGACAATATTCCAAAGGATCTTAATGTAGAATACTGCACAGACAGCGATGAGATGACATTTTAATAGAGATGTTGGGTAACATATTTATGTACATAAATTGTACGAACAGAAGTGCTGGAGACCGGGCTTTACAGCCTAGCTCAACACTGAGAGTCAAGTAACACAGCTGTGTGTGTGTGTGTGTGTGTGTTTTTAAAGGAAATTCAATCCTCGGATGCATTACTAAAATTAAATAACCAGATCAAGGGAAGAAATAGTCTAATAAGCATTACCTAAGTTGAAACCACATCTGGAAAGATGAGTTGAATTCTGGGAGCATCATTTTAAGAGGAAATTAATTATCTGGAGAAAGACCAGGACAGTTAAGGGTATAGACATCATACCATTTGAGACACTGTTGGCAAAACCAGAAAGGTTTGGCCTAGGGAACACTCCATGCAAATATGATGGCTTTCTTCAGCTGTTTACAAGGCTATCACGGGGATACCCCTGAACAAGTTTCCACTGGCCAATGTCTCTCCAAAATGTAAACGCTATACACCAGGCTCAGCTTGACAATAAGAAAGCAAACATGACCTCTCTAACGTGGTCATTTGATTCAAATAGTCTAAGATGAATTTAGGCTTTTTGGCCACTGCATTACACAGTTGACTCAGAATGACTTCAGACCCAATTTAAGCCACAGTTTTCTCTTGTGACCATGGTTAACTGCTGTTAATCTCAGTAGTTATCACCTACAGAGACCATATTATGTATTTGCTCAATGTCTGTCTCTACCTACTACAATGTAAGTTTCATGTGAGGCAGAAGCTTTGTCTTGTTCACAGCTGAATACCCAGCACCAAGAACAAGTCCTGGCCCATAGCAAGCATTCAATAAACAGATGTTGAATAAGTGAATGCCTGTTAAACAAACACCAAAAATGTCATAAAGGGGCCAAAAGACAGAAGGCAAGAGAACAGCAAACGAAAGAACTAGCAAGCAACAGAAGGTGCAGGAAGGCACATTTCAATGCAAGAATAACGTTCCTAATAATTACAGCTGTTCAACAACAGAATAAGATGCTTTTTTTTTTTTTTTTTAAATTAGAGATGGGGTTTCACTATGTTGGCCAGGCTGGTCTTGAACTCCTGACCTCAAGTGATCCACCCACCTGGGGCTCCAAAAGTGCCAGGATTACAGGCATTAGCCACCGTGCCCAGCCAAGATGTTTCATAATGTAAAATTTTGTTCTCCATAGTTGAATACATTAAAGTAGATGCTGAATGAACAGGAAGTCTGTATTTTTGGATGCTTGAACTGGGTAACCTCAAGTATTTTTGAAAGCAATGATTCTTCATAAAAATGAGTTCTGTACAGAGCCCTCAGAAATAATACCACACATCTACAACCATCTGATCTTTGATAAACCCGACAAAAACAAGAAATGGGGAAAGGATTCCCTATTAATAAATGGTGTTAGGAAAACTGGCTAGCCATATATAGAAAGCTGAAACTGGATCCCTTCCTCACACCTTATAGAAAAATTAATTCAAGATGGATTAAAGACTTAAATGTTAGACCTAAAACCATAAAAACCCTAGAAGAAAACCTACATAATACCGTTCAGAACAAAGGCATGGGCAAGGACTTCATGACTAAAACACCAAAAGCAATGGCAACAAAAACCAAAATTGACAAATGGGATCTAATTAAACTAAAGAGCTTCTGCACAGCAAAAGAAACTACCATCAGAGTGAACAGGCAACCTACAGAATGGGAGAAAATTTTTACAATCTACCCATCTGACAAAGGGCTAATATCCAGAATCTACAAAGAACTCAAACAAATTTACAAGAAAAAAAGAAACAATCCCATCAAAAAGTGGGTGAAGGATATGAACAGACACTTCTCAAAAGAAGACATTTATGCAGCCAACAGACAGATGAAAAAACACTCATCATCACTGGCCATCAGAGAAATGCAAATCAAAACCACAATGAGATACCATCTCACACCAGTTAGAATGGCGATCATTAAAAAGTCAGGAAACAACAGGTGCTGGAGAGGATGTGGAGAAATAGGAACACTTTTACACTGTTGGTGGGACTGTAAACTAATACAACCATTGTGGAAGACGGTGTGGCGATTCCTCAGGGATCCAGAACTAGAAATACCATTTGACCCAGCCATCCCATTACTGGGTATATACCCAAAGGAATATAAATCATGCTGCTATAAAGACACATGCACACGTATGTTTATTGCAGCACTATTCACAATAGCAAAGACTTGGAACCAACCCAAATGTCCATCAATGATAGACTGAATTAAGAAAATGTGGCACATATACACCATGGAATACTATGCAGCCATAAAAAAGGATGAGTTCATGTCCTTTGTAGGGACATGGATGAAGCTGGAAACCATCATTCTCAGCAAACTATCACAAGGACAGAAAACCAAACACTGCATGTTCTCACTCATAGGTGGGAACTGAACAATGAGAACACTTGGACACAGGGCAGGGAGCATCACACACCGGGGCCTGTTGTGGGGTCAGGGGAGGGGGGAGGGATAGCATTAGGAGATATACCTAATGTAAATGACGAGTTAATGGGTGCGGCACACCAACATGGCACACGTATACATATGTAACAAACTTGCACGTTGTGCACATGTACTTGCACGTTGTGCACATGTACCCTAGAACTTTAATTAAAAAAAAAAAAAAAAGTTCTGTACTATCAATGAGGACATGGCAGGGATGTCCCATTCACTGTAACATCTGCACAGGACTGTTTACACTTAACTCCAATCTACTCCCCACCTATTTGTACTCTTTGAGCCTGAAGAGTCTGATCTGTCAAGGATTGCACCAATCGTTGTCCTACACTGGTTGGGTTTAGTCAAAAGGGACAATGGCTGGAGATAGAGGAGCCCAGGGTCAGGGAACAGAACTGCTGGCTGTGTCCCTGTATGTTCTCAGTGGACAGTCTCCCTTGACTGCAGACCTCAGCTCCTATAAGGCAGCCATTTGTACACAGCCAGTGGTTTGATAACATTCCCTCCTCTTTCTTCCTCACGTACAGATATTAGCCCTTGCCCCATACCCTTTTACTTGCCCTTGTATATTCTCACTATACCCTACATTTTTACTCTTTTTATGAAATGTTCCCCAAATTATCCAACTTGTGTGTGCCATCTGCCTCCCACCAGGTCCCTGACCAATGCAACACCTAAGTGACTGCTTATGCCATTTTTGTTTGACCACTTACAAGGACCAAGAGGGAGCACACTAGGTTTTGGAGAACTGTAATTGCTAGACATATCTCCTTTATATTCAGCCAACTCTGTAACTCTTATTCATTAATTTTAGTGCTTCTATGGAAATAACACTAGGCCTTTTGCTTATTTGAAGCCAGTTTTCAAAACAGTTATAATGATGGGGAGACATACAATAGGCACAGGTCACAACGTATGAGTCTCACGTCTCAGCACAACTGCATAGGCAGCTTGACTTCCTGGGCATTCTGTAATAGCAGCTTCCCGGTTTAGCAAGCATGTTGGCTTCAAATCCAATCATTCCTTTAGAAGCAGGAAGCAATGTCAGGTTATCATGCAACAATATCAGATTTGGGGCACCAACAGCAGTTATGAGGAAATCATATATATATTGTGTTCCTTCTCCAAATATAAGTTTATAAAAGAGCAAACACCACAAAACTTTTTTCATCTTCTATTATTGAGGCTGACCTTCTGTGGGAATTACTAGAGCAACAGGATGTTTTCATCCTGCATTGATTTTTTCTTATAAAAAGTATATCAAGTGTAAAAATATTGTCTTTTCTCACTATAGCCAGAGTGAAAAACTAAATGAATTAAAGTGCTTGGTAACAGCTGGTATTTCTTGGCCAGCTGTGGTTGTTCACACCTGTAATCCCAGCACTTTGGGAGGCTAAGGCAGGCAGACCACTTGAGGTCAGGAGTTTGAGACCAACCTGGCCAACACGGTGAAACCTCATCTCTACTAAAAATACAAAAAAATGGCCGGGTACGGTGGCTCACAACTGTAATCCCAGCACTCTAGGAGGCCAAGGTGGGTGGATCACCTGAGGTCAGGAGTTTGAGACCACCCTGGCCAACATGGCAAAACCCCATCTCTACTAAAAAATAAAACAATTACCTGAGCATGGTGGTGCGCACCTGTAATCCCAGCTACTCGGGGAGCTGAGGCTGGAGAATCGCTTGAACCCAGAAAGTGGAGATTGCAATGAGCCGAGATCACACCACTGCACTCCAGCCCGGGCAACAGAGCAAGACTCCATCTCAAAAAGTAAATACACAAACAAAAAAATTAGCCGGGTGTGGTGGTGGGCACCTGTAACCTCAACTACTCGGGAGGCTAAGGCAAGAGAATCGCTTGAACCTGGGAGATGGAGGTTACAGTAAGCCAAGATGGCGCCATTGCGCTCCAGCCTCTGTCTCAAAAAAAAAAAAAAAAAAAAAAGAGTTCGTATTTCTTTATATGGCCTGTTGTCACAGAAAGCACCAAGTATTTCTTTATACAGCCTTGTATCACAGCAAGCAAACAAAAGAGCAGGTGAGAAAAATGCACATTGAATGAGTTTAGACAAAATAAAATAAATGTAATTTTATAAGTATTATAAGCAAAGAGGAAAAAATCTGAAGAACTCTATAAAATATGAAGAAAAACATCCAAAGGAATCTACTGCCAAGAACTACTTGTGTATTACAATTAAAACATTTTAAATTGCATATATTTATAGAAATTAGGCATATTTGTAGTAACTTGGAAGAGTGGGAATGGAGAAGATAATGAAAACTATAAAGCTTTTATAATTCCTACTCCAACAAGTTTTCAAACTGTTTAAATATCTAAGTTTTAGACAATCACCACCAGCGTCATCCACTCCAAATACAGCACAGTCTAAGAAAACTGACAACTGTTATGAAGAAAACAAAAATTAAGAGATCCCTAAGAGTGTGGTACCAACACTGGGCTGCTGTCCTGCCTATGGCTCCCTTTCTTTGATCTTTGACCACATAAATTAATTATCATTAGAATAGAAGAAATTATTTGCCAGATAGTTAGGAATGCTTCTTTTTTTTTTTTTCCTCAAAAAACAGGACCTATCAATAATATCTTTTTTCCCTTTCAAAGGCCTGTGGATGTGACTAAAAATACTAGTCCACGATCAAAGTCCTTTCCACTCTGCACCTGAGAAGAGTGCTCTGTGGACTGCTCCATGATTTGAACTTAAGGACCCTGGCCGAGCAGCGGTGGCTCACGCCTGGAATCCTAGCACTTTGGGAGGCTGAGGCGGATGGATTGACTGAGGTCAGGAGTTTGAGACCAGCCTGGGCAACACGGTGAAACTCCATCTCTACTAAAATACAAAAAATTAGCCAGGCATGGTGGTGGGCACCTGTAGTCCCAGCTACTTGGGGGGCTGAGTCATGAGAATTGTTTGAACCTGGGAGGCAGAGGATACAGTGAGCCAAGACTGTGCCACTGCACTTCAGCTGGGGCAACACAGCAAGACTCTGTCTCCAAAAAAAAAAAAAAAAAAAAAAATCCTCATCTGATTTGCACTTCTATCTCTGACTTAACGTTGATCCAAACAGGGCATCAAAAAACATGGAAGACATACCCTCAGCCTTTGCACTTACAGGAGAATTTATTACAGACTATTTCATTAAGGTATTGGAACTTAGACCTCTGTAAAGAAAAAAAAAAGCAAACATTTACTGACCATATCCAAATATGGCATGTCCAATATAAAAGTGAAAAGCAATGGCTGTGGGGCTTTCCTGCAAAGAGGTACTTTATATACATTTTCCTCGTTTGACCAACGTATGTTCTCACTCTCTCCCTTTTAAACTTAGGACTTCTAAGTATATTGTATAAATAAATATCGAATTTCCTTTCCAGGGACATTGAAAATGTCCCCAGTCCCACTACCAGATATTGGGTCCATTTCAACAAGCATTTATTGAGTTCCAACTATGTGCACAACATTAGATCACTGTATCAACGATGGGAAGATAGGTTTTCTCCCAAAATGTAGTGATCCTCCTTAATTCCTGAGACAAAGTTTTGTAGCTTCCCAATTAGAAATAATAACTACCAATTTACCCTACATTCCGGCCTTTGCAAGGCTATTTCTGATACCAACAGAAATGTCCCTGTCTCATGGTTAGAATCTGAAATGAGAGACAATTATACAAGTAACAAAAAGCACAAGCTAAAACTGTGGCCTGGACAAAATACTGTGAGAATACAGTAAACACTGTTATTCAATCAATCAAGGGGAAAAAAATTTGGGAAAAAAGTACCATTTGAGATGGTCCTTAAAGAAGGAATGGCACCCAACCACGAAAGGCATGAGACGTGGACAGAGACAGGTAAGAGAAATGAGCCTGCGAAATTATGGAGGGTCTTGAGGACCATGCGATTTTCAATTCAAAAATTAGTGTAATCCAGGCAGGCCGGTGCCTCACACCTGTAATCCCAGCACTTGGGGAGGCTGAGGCAGGTGGATGGCTTGAGCCCAGGAATTCAAGACCATCCTGGGCAACATGGCAAAACCCCATCTCTACAAAAGACACACCCACAAGAAAATTAGCTGAGCATGGTGGTGCATGCCTATAGTCCCAGCTACTTGGGAGGCTGCGGTGGGAGGATGGCTTAAGCCTGGGAAGTGGACATTGCAATCAGCCGAGATCATGCCACTGCACTCTAGCCTGGGACGATAGAGCCAGACCATGTTTCAAAATAATAATATAATAATATTTAGTATAGTCCATTTTGGATAAAGTGTGATATATCCACACAATGAGATATTATTCAGCAATAGCAAGGAATGAGTGTGCCTCCGTATGTGTATGTATATGAGGTGATAGTGAGGGAATAACACATACCTAATATAGAAACTTTGAAAACTACAGAAACACATTTAGAAAAAACACAAAAATATTTGCAATCCCAACACCAATATATATTATCCTTATGGAATACTTAAACTTTTAAAGTCAAGTCTCTATCATTCTATTTTTACGTCACTTTCATAATGTATGTAGCTCTACTCTTTTTATAATAAAAAGCTAGAATTAAATGGTTTGTTCCTGAGTTTTTCATTTTTATAAATAACAAATTTAGAATTACTTAAAAGCTATAATGGTGGGGTTACTGCTCTTAATTGTTATTAATGAATGTAAATATGCTTTCTCTATTATCTAAAAATAAATTTGATAACAGAACCACATACAACAAGGAAATATGCAAATGAATACAGCATAAAAATCACAGAATTACTGAATTTCAGAGCTGGAAGTGACCTTGTGGACTATGAGTCCAATTTCGATTTAAACGGAAATCTGACTATGACCTCACCAGGATAGGGTCCCTATTTTATTCACGGATGATTCCTTTGTACAAAGCCCTACATGTGCCAGGCACTCTATAAATACACTTGAAATAAACTAGCAACGTTTGTTGGATGAATGAAATTCATTTTAATGTAATGATTTATAATCTCAGAAGGAAAGACTTCTGCCTCTGGTCTTTCTCCAAAAAAGTGGCTTATTGTTCATTTATATATTAGTAATGAATAAAAGCCTGACAGGAGAACATGTAACGGTAGTCCCCAACTAAT
Source organism: Pongo pygmaeus (assembly GCF_028885625.2). Lineage (NCBI taxonomy): Eukaryota > Metazoa > Chordata > Mammalia > Primates > Hominidae > Pongo > Pongo pygmaeus. The sequence continues at coordinate 156,411,589 of NC_072376.2, read as the reverse complement.
GGAAAAGTTTTAATCCAAAAGTTTGCATGTAAGTAGATTCATTTGAACTCAATGCATTTTGGGTACTATACATTATGGGTACTATGGCCAGCCACGAAAGCTCCCTCAAGTATACAGTATAGTTCCGACAGACACTAACCACCATGCAGAAAAATGCTCTATGGGAAAATGTGTTCAGCACCCACTGTGGGAACCATCTTCTTGCTGCTGGCCAGGAGGCAGGCCCCTTCAAGATCAAAGATTGGGGGATATACAGGTGAAAAATCAGAACAGGGTAAAGTTGTCAAGAGGGGTATAGAGAAAAACAGTATACTCCCCCAATCCCCCTTTCATGCCTGATTCATTCACCAAGCAAGCATATCTTGGTGTCTTCTATATGTCAAGTCTTGTACTAGACATTGATGGGGCACATCAGAGACCAACATTGACATGGCTTTTATCCTTCTGGATCTTATAGTCTAATAGGGAAGAAAGATACTGAAAGATTAGAAAAGAGAATGGCGATGAGGGTGAATGGAGAGAGAGTAGGGGTATGATGAAGAGAAAAGAATATTAGTAATGTTATATCATTTCCCCCTCCTTCTTCCTCTACCTGCATCTGCTTCACAATTGGGGTAGAGAGGATGGAACAAATAACTAAAAAGTAGATGCAGGGAGAGCTTTAATTTTTGTCTCCCCTACTTCTACTCCTTTTCACAGATCTTGATGCCAACTAGTGCAGGCCAGAGTTGATTGGCATTGATGTGGGACGTGGGGAGTGAACAAGCAAACACTGGGGCTGTAGGAGTGAAGAGAAAGGAATCAAAGGAAGGAAATTCCCATCCCCCAGAACAAAGGAGAAACATGCTCTTTTGATGAGCACGCATAGGATGAGGCTGCACCTATGTCAGGAAAAAGCCGTTCTGCTGAAGGCCCATCCAAGACAGACTCGACTCTGGACACCTAGCCCCACAAACATTGTCTGTTCCAACACATATCCAGTTTTCCCCATAATTTTATGTAAACTACTCAGGTATACTCTCATTCTTACTTGAAACTAAATTTGTATGTCTATGCCTGTGTACTCTATAAGTTCTCTAAAGAGGGAGGAATTAAATAAACTGTAATCACTCACCCTTTCTTAAGTTTAATTACCACAATGCTTTAAGGTGACATTAGGCTCTTTTGATTTGCAAAAAGACAAACAAATAGTATAAACAGTCAGATTTCACAAGCCCATGCACGTAGGAAGGAAAGTGGCAGATTAGCATCAATGTGGGCAGATACAAAATAACAGACAGAGAGAATGAATCTAAGTCATTCTTTTTTTTTTTTTTTTTGGAGACGAAGTTTCCCTCTTGTAGCCCAGGCTGGAGTGCAATGGTGTGGTCTCGGCTCACCGCAACCTCTGATTCCCGGGTTCAAGCGATTCTCCTGCCTCAGCCTCCCAAGTAGCTGGGATTACAGGTGCCTGCCACCATGCCCAGCTAATTTTTGTATTATTAGTAGAGATGGGGTTTCACCATGTTGGCCACACTGGTCTTTAACTCCTGTCCGCCCAACTCAGCCTCCCAAAGTGCTGGGATTACAGGCCTAAGCCACCACGGCCAGCATGAATTTAAGTCATTCTCGAGGGATGATGGCCTCTAAAGCAACAGATGTAACTCTAGGGTGGGATGTGGGGAACATCCTAGTCCACCTAGGCCGCTCACTGCCTGGGTGTGGCCCCAAAGACCACCAGAGCAAAGGCAGCATTAAAAAACAAGAAACTAAAAATTCAAACACAAAATTGCATGTGTCCACTGAGTATATGAACCTAAAATAGTGCAGGGGTTCTATCACCGCACCTCATGGCATACTTACAGAGAAGGTAAAGATTCTGCAAATTTGATTTCAAACTACAAAGGCGAGCATAACTTCCCGCTTGGCCATCCACTCCAATGACCTATTTTCCACCTTATCCTATTTTGGTTCCTGGCTCCCAACCACACTTTCCTTCTTCAACTATGCTCTCGGGCTTCCCTAACAGGTTCCTATTCAGGTTTTCCTTCTACCAAATAAAAACCACTCTGTCTCTTTCTAACCCACCTCCAGCTCATGTTTCGTTAGGTCCTATAGCACTGCTTCTCTTACTCTGCAAGTTCTTCCCAGGACCACCTCACCAATGCCCACAGCACCCAGGAGCTCTTAAGGTCTTATGACTCCTGAGTCTGCAGCTCTGGTCCCAGTCACTCTCCTGAACCTAGCAGGATCTCACAACTCATGATAAATGATAAGTAGTGGATTATTAAGAGAAACAATGCAGGACTCTCAAAAATTTCTAGTTTAAATCAAGGAGGTTATCTGTGCTTTTTCACAAAATTTCTATGAGGAGGAATGCTGGTATGATAGCAGGAAGAGAGGTGTTGAAGCAGATACATGCGGGTTTGAATTTCAGCACTGCCATATGCGCTGTGTGATTTTGGGAAGTTACTCTGAGCATCAGTTCCTTTACCTTACAAAATGGGGACAATAATGTCTACTTTTCAAGGCTGTTGTATGAATCAGAGATAAAATTATAAAACAAAGAACTATCAAGCACACAGCAACTGTTCAACAGAGTATTATGCCTATGTGTCAGAGGCATTTGAACTAGAGTGACTCCATTTGAATGGGGCTGGGTAAAATAAGGCTGAGACCTACTGGGCTGCCCTGCCAGGAGGTTAGGCATTCTTAGTCACAGAATGAGATAGGAGGTGGGCACAAGATACAGGTCACAAAGACCTTGTTGACAAAACAGGATGCGGTAGAAAAGGGCAGCCAAAATCCACCAAAACCAAGATGGTTACAAAAGTGAGCTCTGGTCATCCTCACTTTTCATTATACACTAATTATAATTCATTAGCATGCTAAGAGACACTCCCATCAGCGCCATGACAGTTTACAAACGCCATGGCAACATCAGGAGTTACCCTTAGGGTCTTTTTAAAAGGGGGAGAAACCCTCAGTTCTGGGAATTGCCCATCCCTTTCCTGGAAAACTCATGAATAATCCGCCCCCTGTTTAGCATATAATAAGCATAAAAATAGCCAACCAGCAGCCCTCGGGGCTGCTCTGTCTATGGAGTAGCCATTCTTTATTCCTTTACTTTCTTAATAAACTTGCTTTCACTTCACTCCACAGACTTGTCTCGAATTCTTTCTTGCAGGAGATCTAAGAGCCCGTCTCTTGGGGTCTAGCTCAGGACCCCTTTCTGGTAACATATGGAGGCTGCTATTATGAAAATACTGAGAAACTATGGGTTTTGTTATAACATTTTTCTCATAACTATTATTAGTATCTTAAGTACTGCAGGAAGGTAGCTGCTGTCCTTATTTTTCTATCCTTCCACTTCCACCTCCAGTATGCCATGTACAGTGGACTTATGTGATTCTTTTAGGTTATCCAGCATCTGAACTTTCCTTCCTATGTTTGGAAAATAATTAACAATTAACACTACAGGCCAGGGGTGGTGGCTCACACCTGTAATCCCAGCACCTTGGGAGGCCAAGGTGGGAGGACTGCTTGAGCCCAGGAGTTCAAGACCAGCCTCAGCAACATAACAAGACCATGTTTCTTAAAAAAAAAAAAAAAAAAAAAAAAAAAAACCAAAAAAAAACACAACACTTCAAAAGCTGAAAACTCCAAGTAACTGCTTTTTCAACCACCCCTGCAATCAGACTGCAGTCACATTACTAGGTACACTGGCTCTACCAAATAATCCATCCCAGATTTAGAATCTCAAGCAGTTACAAATAGTAAGAACCGTACAGAAACCTGGGCCAGAGGTAGGGGCAGTGATGCAGTTCCCAAAGGCAGCGGTGGTGGCATTTGGGGTCTCGTGTGACTGTGCTGGTGGTGCAAGATGCAGGGCCTATGATCATGTGCCAGGAGGCAGTAGCAATATATTCCTCAGATCAGTTCAGCATCATTGATCCTGGCTGATAAGCTGCCAAGGTGGGTTCTCAGCTTTCCCAGAGAAACTGTGGCTACCTAATATCCTTAATAAACTCCTTTTATGATTAAATTAAGTCAGAGATGTCTATTGCTTGCAACTGAGAATCCTGACTGATATGGTAAGTCAGGTAACATTTCATTGCCTTTGGTCAAAGGCCACTGTAAGATTTGCAGAGCAAACAAAACAGTGAGATCTCCCCAGTAAGAGTAAGTCAGGGTGTCAGAGTGAGCTGCTGAGCAAGATGTTACTAGCACTTCTGAAATATATTTCTTAAAAGGAAGGACAAGATGAATAAATCAGCATGCTGTTTTAATAGTAATCTAAAATATGATTTCTTTTTACCTATCAGACTGAAAGATGCAAAGGACACTGGCTATACCCTAAAATGCATCCACAGTTACTTTCTGGCATGTCTGAAGGTTGCGTATTGCAAAAGAAGTCCCTCCAAAAAAAACTCCTTCCCAAAAACTTGAATTTTTAACTCCCTGCTTAACCATTCCGACAGAAACAGTGATGCCATTCCATTAGGTTGGCTCAGTCAGTAGCAGCACTTTATGTTAGCCTGATAGCAAAAATATGTCTCACTGGGGAAAGGACGAGGTAGAAATTGAAAAATGTAAGTTTTGAAACTGGAAATAAGCACTCACACTTTATTTTTTATTAGAATTGATATTTCTCCTACAATAATCTGACTTCAATTACCTTGGGCAATGCATTTGATTTCTCCTAGTCAATAAAAGTAAATTGTATAGAAGTTCACCTTAAATTTTCCTTTTGGCTTATTACCAGTAACTTTTACCACTGTACTTAAAAAAATATTTTCAGTAAGACCAAAATTGCTGCAGAAGTCACATGAAAAACAAAACTTTGGCACATGAAAAAAATTCTTATTAACAACAAGCATCAGGATTCTGAGAAAAATCAACCCACGAGACAACTTTTTTTAGCATGATGGCAAGAATTTGGGAAAAGGGAACTTACAGGAAAAAGAGTTTGTTTTGCCAATTATTCATTCACCTTTTTTTCCTTCTATTTTTGTAGTGTCCAAGTAGGATTCCTTACCCCAAACCTAATTTTATTTTCCATTTTGTCCTTTAAAGATCTCAATCTTCTGATTATGAAATCTAACAGTTAACCACTGAAAAGGCAATAATAATTCCATGAATGCAGGTTTTTTAACCTTTAGTTCAAAAAACAAAACTTAGAATGGAAACAAAGTATTTTTTATCTCAAATAATAAAAGCGAATTTAAAATAGAAAAATAATGTAAGAAACAAAATCAGAATCAGGAGAATGTAAACTGAAAAATTTCCCAGTTCTTGAATTCCGGTTTTTTTAAATTGATGTGATATATATAGGATTATTCTCCCCCTCATTATTTCAGAGTAGGACACAGAGTGGTGAATCTATTTATACAAAAGAAACTTCTGTCTTCAAGCCAGGATTCATATAAAGTTGGATCATTTGCACAAGGCCATATAGTTTTATGCAACATTCAACAAAGAGCCATTTCCTCTTCTACTCTCTAAAATCATTATAAACCAAAGGCACTAAAAAATCAAGCAGGCTGCAACTTGCCCAACCTACAGAAATGAGAATCCCTTTTCGGGTATTTTGAACTAAGAGTGACTCATGGAAAAAAGCAGGTTGCTGTCAAATTGAGATCTTCAAAGTTAGGGTTCCCCAGCGTTCCTTTGAACCAAGGAACCCTGAAATTGGAGCAAATGCACAGTATAACACGATAGGGAAAAATCATCACCATAACTTTACGGGTTAATAAACACCCTTTGCCACTGGCAATCCCTGAAAATCTGAGAGAGACCCAGTAGGGAAGAAGAGGTACTCTAGGAAAGACTTCGAATCCACCATTAGATTCCAATCTTTGGCTGGTCTGATTATAAATGAATATGAAAAGGACATACTCAACAATGACTGGGGCACACAGCCTTACAGAGAGCTTAGAGCACTCACACAGGGGATAAGGCACAACTTTTCATAATGTTAAACACTGAAGAGCAGTGGATGTTTTGGGAAACCCAATAATCCTACAACTGGACACAGTATCACGCAGCCACTAGAAATGGTCATCACAAAGCACTTGGAAATGTTCTCTCATTATACACCGAGGGAGGAGGAGAACAGGACTTGTCTAGCCTTTACTGTTTTCATATTGGGTAAAGACAGATAAAAATGCTTCCATGGGTTTTTTGTTGATTTGTTCTGCCTATGTACAAAACTCATTAATGGAAATAGTTAATAATCTACTTCTAGTATCAAACATTTTCAGTATCAGATCCGGCATGCTATGTCTCATCTGGATGAGGGGGTCATCATCTGACCAGACTTTACTATAGTTTCACATTTATTTCCTGTTACTCAGAGAAAACGGAAATGGCCCCAAAGGAGGCCAACCCTGGGGCACCTGACAGCTGGGGTTCTTTACGACATCACTCCTTAAGTACTGTTTAACTTCTCATACCATTTAAAATGTTATCACACATTTACTTAGCTCTGCAGTTTATAACCAACCTACCAAACGGGACAAGCCAGTCTGGATTATACAATATGTAAATAAGCCAGGGAGCTAAGGAGCAAGCTGACAGTAGGACAAGTTGGAACGGGGATACAAGTTAAACCTTACTACACCTGAAGGCAGCCTCTTCATTCACTTTCTCTTCATAGTGCTTTATAACTAAAACATGGAGAATACAAACACCAATTCAAAAAATTCTACGTACCCCCACAAATACCAATTAGTAAGTCACCAAAATAAATTAAAGGAAACATACAAGTCAATATTTAAATTTCATTTAGCTTTTTTAATCTGATGAACCTACTGAATATTCATATTTGGGCCTGAAAATATTAATGCATTCTAAAGAGATTATCAGTAATGTGTATACTCTTCCCATACACACATGCTATCAGCTTAAATGTGGGCCCAGTGGCAGACCTGAAGTTTCACTAATGTTGTTTTAGGACTTGAATAAATTGTTTTAGTTTCATGTACGTACTTGTTTGAAAAACAGATTTTATATTCACCACCTTCAGAGATGTTGAACGCATATCACGAAACTGGTAACGCTGCATGAGTATTCCTATTGTGTCAAATACAACAAATTGACACAAGAGAGAAGCTCTACAAATGAAATATTCAACATTTTATAATAAAAAAGAAAAATACCAAAACGACATTCAAAGGTATTCATCAACTCACATTGCTTCATGAAGATTACAATCGCCTATAAATTTGTCTTTTAAACAGGCTGTTACAATTCAACTGGAAAAAAAGCTATGAAACTTAAAATTGTGTCTATACAATTAATTATGAGTAGATGGTGATCATGTAAGAATCACTGACAAAATTACAAGCAAATCATGTAAGTGCAACAAAAGAGAGCTGAAATTTAATAACTTCAATCTACAAACTGTAAAGCATACACACACGTACACACAATCAACGTATAAAATATATACTCATTAAAATGTCTGTTGAAAATTTAGGGCTTGGTTTAACGTACTGGAGTTCTTTCCTAGGTTCTTAGTTTTTAAAAGTGTTTTTTTAAAATAGCAATTTATATAACAGACACATTTCTCAGCATAGTTGCATCCTCTTTCCCTTCCACTAAAGGAGAGATTTACAAAACATGTATAAAAAAATAGGAATGCTCAAATTTATTCTTCCCTGTTTCTGATAATTCATATATATATATGATTTAAAACTAAGTCTTAAGAACTACCTTTGAAGAGATAAAGGAAACAAAAAAGCCCTCAGGGTAGAAGGAATCATTTCCTGGAAATGCTACTAAATACACACTTAAGGAGGGGTGAGAGTTGGCATCATGAGACTGTACCTTTCCATTCCAAAGGGTAAGTACAAGACAGGTTGCAAACTGGCCCAAACTATGGAAACTACCACACTGTGGTGAGCACCCACTGCTTCCGCAGATTCTAGATTCAAATGCCACCTCATCACACTGTCATCCCTACCCACCCTTCACCACAACAGGTAAACAGGAAAAAAATAATCAAGGTGAATGATTTTCAGAGTTCCCTGGTGATTCTGATACTCCCCTCACCTGTCCCCCAGAATGAAAACTAGAGAGCTAAGTATATGCTGCCTCATGTTCTCACCCTTAAAACCCTGTATATTAAAATATCTGATGACCCCTGGTTCCAATGGACTCCTCCCTTGCCCAGTTTTAGAGTCCAAAGTTGTGGTTTCAGCCAGACAGGTGTCGAAGTCAAAAAAGTATTTCTGAACAGATACAGATGTCAGGCCACAAAACTGCAGGCTTGTAAAAACAATGTCTATACTATATAGAGTTGAACCAGGCTGGCATCTTTATGATCTGGGCATCCACTAGGTAGGAGTTTACAGGTATCCTAGTTTATCCTATCTGTTCTGTTCCAACCACTGGCATTCACACATTAACTTTGCAGAAGAGGTTCTCCAGCTAGACTCACAGAAAGAGCTTCAGGACTAAATTCTGCAAAGACAAAAAAACAGGCTAAGTAGAAACTCGAACCCACCCAGGATAGATTACCTAAAGATATTTCAGAGACATGTCCTATGGTACATCTTTTAAAGATATATAAAAAGGTGGCAGAAAGTCCAAAATTTCTGCAGAATTAAAAAACAAAAAAAAAGGTTGTTCTTTTGAGAGGGCATGGAAAGTATCCTAAATAGCATCCTCCAAAATCTTTCCCCTCAAGAAGAAAAAGTAAAAAGTTTACAAGCTCAAATCTCTACATTCCTCTCAGAAACTCCCATTTTGTTTGGCAGGCCTTCAGACGGCCTAGCTTAGCTGGCAAATATTCAAATACAGTTATTCAAAATATGTTAATGAGGCTAACGTGGTGTTTGCATCACATAACCCAACCCTCCCTTTCTTTGTGTGAACTGAACCTGTGCAGGTTAAAACAGGCGTGCCAAACACTTGCTAACTGAGATTACTGACTGTTGGCTGAGCAACTGCCAATTTAAAATAAGCAGTTAGGGAGAAGGACTTTGCTCAAATGCATACTGTATTTAAAAATGGATACAGAGTTTCATTTTGATATTCAAGTGACTCCCACTCCCATATTCCTCTATGGGTATGAAAGCAAGCATTAACCACTTACATTCTTTAAGCACCATGTTCAAAGTATCCTAAAGATTCCAATGTACTTTAGAAGTACTTTTTTAAAAATAATTTTCCAGTGAAATGTTTTTCATTTCACAAACAAAGAAATGGAAATAGCATTTACACATTGCATAGACAGGGATAACTGGAATCAAAAGTAGAACTCAGTTATTTTATCTGAGTTAATATACCTATTCAACAACATCTTCAGCACAAAATCAAGTATTTCTTTTGTGGGTAAAATAAAATCACAAAGCAACTAACTGCTCGTCTTTGGTTTGCACAAATTCTCAATATTTGAATATTTCCCCCACAAAATCAGACTATCTTAACATTTTCATTCATCTTTCTCCCAGCCTCCCCCCGGCCCCGACCCAAAAAAAGGCATTGGCTTTCTTCATCCACACAGACATTCCATACATAGCCTGAATTTCAGAACTTAGGCCATGCAGCTTCAAGTTCAGCAGAACAGAAAGCACTGGTTCCAAAGAAAATCTCAACACCTCGCACTCCCAAAATTAGTCTCCAAATCACCAGCCCTTATGTAGGAAAGCAGGATCCAGTATCATAAATTTAAAAAATTAAAGGAGGATTGGAAGAAAGGTATAAATGAGATTACACACTTACCCATGGTGACTCATTCTCATATGCTCAAGATTAAACAGAGCACTGAATCTAGGATGCGGAAAGAATTTTTTCCTCAGGGGAAGAAAGGGGTGTGGGATTTCCAAATGTGCACTACAGTAGGATCAGCTGTGTGGATCAGGTGAGCAAATCCCACATAATTAACTTCCTACTACTGTGAAGGAGCAAACACAGGTGAGGCGCACACCTTCCTGAAAGGTGTTTGCATAAAGACCCTTCTGTTGTTTCCAATGCTACTGAGATTGAACGGAGAAGCAGGAGAGACTGGGCTGGCACAACAATCTGAATACTTAACCTACTGTGCCGTAAACTTAAAAATGATTAAGATGGTCAAGTTTATGTTATGTGTTGTTGTTGTTGTTTTGTTTTAACCACAATTGAAAATAAAAATTAAAAAGGCAGCAATTGGGATGAACTGCTCCATGAGACAGCTAAAAGGCTACAGAAATGTGCAAGGGTTTGAATGCTGGAAATCACAGCAACCCACTAAAGATGGAGGTGGATATAGAAATGGTAATGAGAACAGCTCTGGCCTGGGTATCAGGAAGCTGTGTTCTAGTCTTATCTCTGCATGCCGAAACCAGCTGGCCTTGGACTCAGGGTATTTCCTAGGCCTAAATTAAGAATAGAAAGAGTAAAAAATGTTTTTCTTCTTTTCTTCTTTCATTAAGAAAAATTAGCCTTTATCCTCTTTGAGTCATTTTCTTCTCCTTGAGGTATTTCAATAAAAATCTCGAAGAAAATCTATTCTGCTTTGGAAGTACATGGTTTAGAAAAACAAGAGATCCTGTTCGAAAACAAACAGATGTTTTCAATGCTAGAACTCAGTTAAAGGATGAAAAATATTTCAATATCTATGTTTCAGTTTCACTTAGTAAAAGCATGGGCTTCTCAACATATAACTAATTCTCCAACTTGCGGCAAAGCACATCTGCTAAAAAATTTATTGTGCATAAAAGCTACTATAAAAGAGTATCTTTGAGTTATTTAAGAATCACTGGCATAAGTAGGTAGATATTAAAGATTTGGAAATCTCTGAGTATTAAAAATTATAACTTAAAACAAAGAAATAATGAATAACAAGGTACTATACATTTTAAGTGAATCTATGCACATTTTCTATTCAAATATAAGTAAACAAAAATATTACAAGGTCAAATATGTATATTATAGTTTAATGATAAATCTTCTACACTAAGTTTTTTTTAAAAGAAACACTTCCTTTTAGTAACTTAGGCAAAGGGCAATAAATCTGCTTACCTAATATTTTGTAACCCTTTTTCTCTATACGTTAAACTCAAAGTGGAAAACTGTAAGTTAAAATACTCCCACTGAAAATTTATAAATGATTTCTTAATGTTGCATTTGGATAGCTATTTAATGTTATGCTTCTCTCTAAGAGCATTTACACTTGTTTTCAGAAAATATAAATATTCATTGGAAACACCCATTACTATGTTAAACAGTATATGAGTTAGAATAAATTACAAGGAAGAAAAAAAAATCTGAAAAAAAGTTAGGAATACTAAGAGGCTCATAAAAAGGAGATACACCAAGATATACCAAGTGTATGATTTTAAAAACAAACGAAAGCAAGAAAATAAGGTCACCTGAAATGAAGAGAGCAAGTCCTGAGCCCAGTCTTCAAAGTGCAGGGTAGAAGTCACAGGAGTCCTAGCCTTCCTTGATTGCCAGAGTAAATGGAAGAAGCTGGTTTTGGGTCTCCAACAGCATACAGCAACAACCCTTCTATTCACTTCAGAGCAAAGTGATCTACTAACTAAACTTACTCGGACTCTCAGTGCAATGAGAGGGTGTGGTAGACACTTCATACAATAACAATAATGATCCTCAACACTTACAAAGCAGATATGAAGATTCTATAAAAACTTATGAGCAGATGGCAGGGAGAGAACATGAAAGACAGTAAAAAGGATTAGCAAGCTAGTTAATATACTATAGTGGTGAAAAGTTCTAAAGTACAACCTGGGTTTCTAGAGTATGTATGTGGAAAAGTGAATACTTTAATACAGAGATAATTAGAACAAAGAAATAATGATTTAACAAATGCTGGTGATACTCATCATTTTATAAGTAACTTCCAAAATTCTCTCTTTTTTTTTGGTCAGGATCTCTCTCCAAGGTTACTGAATCAAACTATAAAGTTCCCCTATGGAAATAATATGTCAAAAAAAAATAAGGATAGCTGTCTAGAAGCAGAGTGCATTCAGTAGGTAGCTGGAAATCAAGTACTTTATTCCTCTGCTAGGATTAAGTAACCATTCCCACCTGGTCCACTTCTTGACCGATTTTCTAAAGTGGAGTCAGTCTGTCTCTATTGCTCTTTCTCTAATGCGGACTTGAAAATCAAAGTTTAGGTTAAAAGAGACAGATTAGAAAATATACATTTAACACACACATACACAAACACAAAGATGGAAAGCAAGAGAGCTTCTTCAGTCAAGTAGACCCACTTTTGGTGTTCTTTTACAAATCAACCACATCTCAACTAACCAAAAATTAGGGCAAATCAGACATGTATTATAAAAACAATGGGAAAGAATATTAGAAATGAGAACTATTCCAGGAAATCTAGACTATACTTTAATAATATGCCTTCAGATCCAATAACCAGAATAACCAGAACTTCTGGTGAACAGCTAATCCTCCTTCATTTCTCCTCTTCATCTTTAAGCCATTCATAAACTCTTGATTCAGGAATGCACATTCTTTTTTAAACAGATACCTACAAAATACTTTCTTTGATTTAATCATGTCTTTTGAGTTTCTCGGCAACAGTTAGGTACTTTCTCATACTCTAACCTTTCTAAAAATTCCTTTTCACTTTTGTCATCCTCTCAATATGTCGTCTTTGGAGGACAGTTTGATCTCATTCACTGCCAGAAAAAACTAAATGCTTATCTTTTTAAGCAGCACAGCATACTCACTCCCTTCATCTCACAGAAGAGAGGTCAAAGTTACTCTCTCAGTTTTGGTTCTTGCTTTCCTATTCCACTCTTTATAAGTATTTACTTCTACTGGATTTTACTTCTTGTCTCTTTTTCCCTCTATGCCCAACTCAGGATTTCTCCAAGAGTAACCTAAGGACCATCTACTTCAGAATCAGCAGGGGTTCAAGTTAGAAACTGCAGTTTTCTGGACCTCTACCCAGACTTAATAAAAATATTAGATGGAGGGTAGAGCCCAAGAATCTTCACTTTAGAAGTTACCCAGTGATTGTTATGCATACTGAAGTTTAAGGACCAATGACTGCTCTAGACCCTTGTTTTTTTCCCAACCAAATGACACAAGGACTCTGCCAAGCTATAAGTATCTTAAGATCACCTGAAAAGAGAGAACTCCTTACTTAACAGTTCTCTCTTTGCATTCCTTGTTTGCCTTCCTTCTAAAATACACATGGAAGAGGAAAGAAAGCTTGGAGAGTGGGCTGAATATGAGACATCAGCATAAATGCAGACTTGTCAGCCCTGCTCTGTGGCTGCTGCCAATTACAGTAGCCAGACCTGCAAGAGGACTTGATTACATGTAATTTATAAAAAGTAAACAAGCTGGGTGGCTTGTGAACAATGACTGGTGATATTGCAGCCAAGAGGTAATAAAATGCATGAATAAATGACTCAGCATCCCCCTACCAGACAACAATTGGCTGTACTCTAAGCTAGGAGAGCAAAGTAAAAATGAGTATTTTGGTAATGATTTAAATGACAACAGATCCTTGGAGACAGAATTTGCCTATCACCTAAACCCTCTAGTGATCAAAGGCTCAGCCATCTCAATGACTGTTTTTCTCAAACATTACTTTAGTCAGAAAAATAAATGTTTGCTTCCGGTGCTATGACAGAATCCAACTGGAAACACAGGGAAATATACTAAATGAATAACATAAATGTAAGAACCAAGCCTTATAAACCCCTCTATATGAGGATTTCTCAACTTCAGCACACTGATATTCTGAGCCAGATAAATCTGTGCAACACAGAGTGTTTAGTAGCATCCCTGCTTCTACCCACTAGATACCAGAAGCATTCCTCCCTCCAGCTGTAGCAACCAAAATGTCTCCAGAAATTGTCAAATTGTTATGGAAGTGCTGGGACGGGAAGAGTGTGGTCCCTTTAAATGATATGAAGTGGGGAAGGGAAGTGCCTGGTAGAGGAAGGCATGGTCCCTGACTAGGGATCCATCCCCACGAACCTAGGTGAGGACAGGCACTCCAGCCTTGGCACCCAAAGGTCACCTTTCCCAAGACCACTCTGGCCGGCCACGCCCCCATCCTGTGCCTATAAAAACCCCTGAGACCCTAGGAGGCAGACACAAGCGGCTGGACATCCTGACGAACACGTTGGCGGGAGAAGACACAAGCGGCTGGTCGTCAAGAGAGCACACCGCGGAAGAGCACCCGCAGGCAAGCTGACCATCGACTGGCCGAACAACTCGGGGTATGGCCGGAGAAGCTGGAGAAAAGTCAGGCGGCTGAGTGGCCCGACTCCAGGGAAAAAAACCATCTGCCTTCTGGCTCCCCCATCTGCTGAGAGCTGCTTCTACTCAATAAAACCTTGCACTCATTCTCCAGCCCCACGTGTGATCCAATTCTTCTGGTACACCAAGGCAAGAAACCCTGGGATACAGAAATCATTCTGTCCTTGTGATAAGGAAGGGGGTCTAACTGAACTGGTTAACACAAGCTGCCTATAGACGGCAAACTAAAAGAGCAAGCACCCCGTAACACACGGCCACTGGGGCTTCAGCTGTAAACTTTCACCCCTAGACACTGCGGTGGGGTCAGAGCCCCTCAGCCTGCCGGTCTGTATGCTCCCCTAGAGGTTTGAGCAGTGGGGCCCTGAAGAAGTGAGCACATCCCCATTGCATGCCCTGCGAGGGGGACAAGGGAACCTTTCCTGTTTCAAAATCTCCCGTGGAGGGGACAAAATCACCCACCCACCTCTACTAAAAACTGCTGTACACAGAAACATCATGAAGAAATGTGCGTAGTAGTCAAACAGCTCATAGAACACATTTTTTTACATAAAAATCAATTTTTGCTCCTAAATACATATTTTTAAATATATTTTATATAAATCTATACATAATTTTTTTTGCATTACCAGGGCCTAAAATACAAAGTCTTTTTTTTTTTTTTTTTGAGACGTTGTCTCACACTTGTTGCCCAGGCTGGAGTGCAATGACGAGATCTCAGCTCACCGCAACCTCCGCCTCCCGGGTTCAAGCGATTCTCCTGCCTCAGCCTCCTGAGTAGCTAGAATTACAGGCATGCACCATCACGCCCGACTAATTTTTGTATTATTAGTAGAGACGGGGTTTCACCATGTTGGCCAGGCTGGTCTCTATCTCCCGACCTCAGGTGATGCGCCCGCCCCGCCTCCCAAAGTGCTGGGATTACAGGGGTGAGCCACTGCGCCCAGCCTAAAACATAAAGCCTTAAGGGTGTTTTAGTGAGCTAAGCCATGATAACAGTGCCACATGACAAAATAACTGAGTAACTCCTCACTTTTCTTAGTCCCAATCAGTCAGTTGACATATGCTGTCAACTTTATCTTAAGAGTATTTCTGTTCATTTAACAGAGCCAATGTATCCATCAGACAGAAGGCACAGTGCTTGGGGCCCATGATACATTTAGGAGCACACAAAAAGTGTCTTAATATTTTCTTTTAAAAATCAAAATAAAAAATGAAAAATAATATATAACTACTCCAGGTTAGAATATATTCATCTTTATACTGACACAGTTGCAAAATATAATTTTTAATTTTTTTTAATCTAGGAAGGGGGGGACCTATGAAGGCAAATGTACCTGGGGCTCACAAAAGTCACAACATGGCCCCACCATGGGAGGGGAAATAAGCAAGTAAACAAGCAAATATCAAGTGTGGCAAGTGCTATGCTATGAGAATAACAGAGCATGACAGGAGGACAAAACAGATGCTCCCAGCACAGTATGTCCGTGTGTACATGTGGCAGTGGTGGTGGAGTTCAGAGAAGGCTCCCAAAGTTAGCCTGGTTGTGAGACAGAAAAGAGAGGGTCAAGGACTCCTGGAGGAGAGGAGAGCATGTGCAAAGGCCCAGAGAGAGAAATCTCAGAGCTGATCTGGACCATGAAAGTTCAGTGTAGCTGAAGGCGAGAGACTGAGTGGAGAAGAGAGCAACAAACACTACTGGATGGATGTGCTGCTGCCACATAAAGGGCCATGCAAGCCAAGGGAAGAGGCAGAGGCACTCCGAAGAGCAAAAGAGCGCCGCAGAACAGCTTCGAGCTATGGAATGGCATTATCAGATTGGTATTTCAGAAAAGTCACTCTGGCTGCCTTGATAAGACAGTTAAGAGGGGCCCAAGAGAAGACAGAGAGCAGCAACTGCAACTGGCTATTGCAGTAATCCAGAAGAAAGGCAAATATCGCCTAGGCAAGAGTGGCCAATAAATCGAGATACTTGGGAAGTAAAACGGACAGGGTTTGGTCACTGGGTGTGGAGAATGAGAGAGAGAGAAAAGTCAAAGAAAACCTTCTGGCTGAGCCACTGTACAAGGAACAGCCAAGAGGACCAGGTTTAAGGGAAAGGATGATAAGATCTGCTGTGGGCATTCTGACTCTGAGTTGCTGTGGGCTATATAAGCAGTTTTGGATTTAAACCGTTAGATCCATAGATCTGGAACGAGAAATGGGCTGAGAAAGAATACTCAAATTATCAACATATAATTCAGGGCATTTAACTAGGTGTTAAGAGCCATAGATGAGCTTTAAAGGTCAGAAAACATCCAAGATTATAATAATGTTTGTGTATAAGTTGGTAAGAGTTCTTATGGGAACTGGGAGCCTCAAATTTTCAAAGGAGTTCATGATCTCACAACAGATGAAGAACCAACTAACAAAGACGAAAAGACGAGGAGACCAACCAGGGCTAGCACTGGAACCCTCAAGAACTCCAACACCTAGGAACATCAGAGACTGGTGTTTAAATAAGGGTGATGGAAAAAGGACCCAGCTGTATTCCATTATGAAATGAACAGCCGGTGAAAAAGAGGAAGAGCGAAATGTAAACAACAATGCAAGAGTCTGGCTGGGAAAAGGAGAAACAGAAATCAGATCTTACTCCAGCCTCATCTTTGAAAACTGAATCCATCTTTTAAGGTGCTGGTGAAATGCCTCTTGCTACCTTCATTAAGCCTTCACAGAGTACCGAATTAACCTCTCTTTGCTGGATTCTTCTACCAGAATGTCTCACACATCACTGATCATGATGTAATTTGTAGAACTAAGTGCAACCTATGTCCCCTAGCAGCACACAGCTCTCAAAGGTGAAAACAGTGTTCACTTGGTCCTCTTCTTTTGCATTCTTTACAGTGCCCTGTTCATGTGGGCATTCACTCTGATGGAAAGGATTTTATCTGGGAGGGGAGAGATGAGCCCCAACAGAACAACTGATTAAGTAGTATGACTTTGGACTAATCAATTCATCTCCCTTAGGCTTATTTTCATTCCCTGTAAAAGGAGTGGGTTGGGTTCTTGACTGGTGGAGAAGGAGATATGTGTAATTAGAAAAAAGTTTCAATATAGCTATTGTTTTTGTAATGCAAATCATAGAAAGTAAAACTGGATTAAAAGCCAAAGGACACTCAAACAATGCATGAGAGAGGTTAAGAATCATTGGACAAGAGAATTTACAATTTTAGGCTCAAAATTCTACAATTATTTGATTGTGCTGTTCAAGAGTATATGCAAGGCACCGTACTGTATATTTGAGACAAGAGAACAAATGCCATCTCTGTCCTCTGGAAATTAATATCCTATTACAAACACCGAAGAATGATAAATGAAACCATAATTTTCACAGATTCCTGTGTATACACCTTTTTCTCTGTATACTGTGGGTCACTATGAAAATCAACTAGAAAAATAGTTGCTTGCTTTTCCCATTTGAAACATTCAACATTTATAAATTTGACTCTCAACTATTTGACTGTTTAAAGGAATAGAAAGAAAAATAATACCGTTCAATAGCACCAGTTTAATTGTGTGCCTTTTTCTTTGGAGGTAAATGACCTACATACGCAGCAAAGATTACTCAGAAGGCTTTGGTTTTATGTAACAGCATCACTAGGAACAAAGTACCTTCCCAAATATTTTACATTCTTAGGAGTTCAATATTTCCTTTTACCTTGTCTCAACACTTCAAACATTTAAACCTGAAACTGTCAAGAACATGTAAAGTAAATAATCCTACATAACGTTGGGGTCAATTATAACTTTGCCAGAGGGTAGAGGGTTCAAAAAATACCTCCCTAGCTGAATGAGGTAATCATTCCTCATCAAGCTCTATACAACAGCACTGGAATTCAAAACGCTGAAGGTAGCTTTTACCTAGTATCTCTCTTACAAAAGTCAAAGATTAAAGCACTTCTCTCTCGATAATCAAGGAGTCATCCCTCCACCAGTACCTTAGTCTTGGCAACTCCAACTCTGGCCACAGCAGTGATGGGAATGTGCTAAGGACTGGAGCTGGGAAGGCACACAGGCAGGTAATTCTTTCATCAGGTAGTCATCTCAGGGAGGAGTTCTGCCAGTCAGAAAGTGGCCTAACCACATTTCCCAGTACAGCAGTAACTAAAAGCTGCATTTCAGGAGAGAAAAACAATCTACATGCTAGTTGGAACATTATTATTTCTATTCTTGATTACTACGTCAGAGTGATACAAATTAACACTCTCTTTTTAGAGAAAAGGTGAAAGAATGTGTGTGTAAAGATTGGGACACAAATATTTTGTGATTTTGATGTCTAGGCTTATATCACAGAGAAGCAGAAATGAATAGGAAAAGAGAGAGTAGGGAACTATGGCACAGAGTGCTTTTACCTTCCTCTCATTTAAAAAGTTAGCAAATAAAATGTTATAGCCACTGGCTGGCTAATGCGTTAAATACAACAATAAAAACTACAACAATGAGGCAAGAGATCACTTGGGGCCAGGAGTTCGAGACCAGCCTGGGGAATGTAGAGACCCTGTCTCTATTTTCTATTTAAAACAAAAACTACAACAAAATGAGTTGAGTTCTTCCAATGCTTATGTCCAGGATTTCATTTCACAAAAGCAAATGTGAAACTTGCTTAACTTAAATTACATTTACCTGCTTATTTCATGTTTAAATAGCTAAATATCTCTAGGCAATAATAATAAATAACCAAGCAACGTAAAAGTAAGTTAGAAAACCTTGGTATTATTTGACATTTTGCCCCTCTTCTGACAGGAGGATGGCCTCCTCTTACTTTTCTCTTCAAATGTAAAATGGAAGTTTAATGCTTTTCCCTATGTGCAGTATTCTTAAAGAAGTATGTATAAAGCTGTTTTCAAAGTAAATTTAAACTACATGAGTCAAACCAAAAGAAAATAAATAAAAAAGGGAAAGGAAAAACAATCAACAGGATAGTTAAAGCAAAGTTTAATATTTGTCTTCCTAAAAAAAGAAAGGCTTAATATTTTTACATTGAAATGTTTGGACTCTTGGTATGTTGTTTTTAATTCATGGGACAATGTGGCCATTTGTTTTTTCCTCTTAGGACATTGTTTTTTGAACACATAACTTAAGAGAACTGTCTAGGCCAAGTATGAATTCAAAGTAAAAAGCTGGGAGAAAAGAAAACCACCATCAGAAAAACACTTGGTAAATCTGGCATTCTTTCGAGTATATAAAAATAAAACTCAGTTTAGAAAGATGATAAACATTACTGAAACACACACTAAGAGGTGAGGGAAGAACAATTAAATGGTAGAAAAAAGTTAACTCACATTTCTCCTTCTAGAAGCTCTATTCCTTTATAACTTATATCCTTCACGTGCAGTTTGCATATAGTAGCTCTGCTAAAAACAACCACATGGAAAATTTTTGTTCCAGATAATACTGCAGGACAGGGCTTGGCAGCTACAAGTTGTAATCAGAATGCTTCAAGAGCTAATGTAACAGAGATAACAACCAAACATGCATTACAGTGCATAGTCTTAATTCTTTTTAAAAATGGGCTGGGAGAAGGTCAAAAGCTCTTAGGTTATAGTGTCCTTTATTCAGTAATGTGACCTTTTAAACTAGGGAGAACTTCACTCCTATGAATAAGTGAATTGCTTAAAAGAGAAATGATTCTTTTTTCCAGTTAGGGCATTCTTCTATTATTTAAGATGCTCAAACATAGAAGCCTAGAATGAGCAAAAAATTCCAGTTCCTAAAAATGACTTTTCTCAGCAATTCTACAGGCCTAAATTGTCATCTACAATTTATTGAGGCTCCTATAGCCATCCCACTGGCAACGGAAGAGCCTAGTTATTTAATAAATATGGAAATCCACAGTACAATGGTCCACTTTTTGCCAGGGGTAATATAAAAAAGAAAGAATGCTAATTTTTTGTGTGTTATACCCCAAGAGGGGAGAATAAAGAGACCTGTGACTTGATAAGTTTTCTGTATTAGTTGGCAGACTGAGATAAAAGGAGTCACAGAAAGATTGTGACTGCAATCCAAGTTCAAATGGCAAATTCAGATGGAGCGCTAACTTGGTGGAAATTAGCCACCGTGTTGATGCGAGGAATGTGAAATGAGAGAAACCCCTCCATCCACAGTGAGAGGGGGTTTCATGTGATCCGTTGGTGTTATTCTCTCCCCCCCCAACATGAGCTGGCACTCACACAGCTGGGCTAAGATGGCTTCCAAAGTCCGAAATAAGACGCTAGCCCAAGGCAGCCCTGGCCCTGCTGCTGGAACTCAGAAGCAAATGAATCAAAGGCTCTTTTATTCTCCCTCCCACCAGAACATGCTCCCTCTCTGTTGTAAACTAACTGCTTGCCAGAATGAATTACTTAGCTTAAAACAGACATAAAGAAATCTTAAATAACTCATGTCCCTTGGAATTTTAATAAGTTCAGGTGACCAAACAAGTTGTTTTGTTCATTTCTAGTTTGATGCAGAAAATTCACTTGTGCTCAGGAACCCATGAGGAACATTAGATCTCAGCAGAAACAAAAACTTCTCAAACTAGAAGATACAGCTGACAGCCAAACTCCTCACATGAAACTGGGGTGCTGGGAAGCAGTTTTTTTCATGAGGACGTCTAAACTCAACACAAATCTTTGTTCTTCCTTTAAAACCAGCCCTCCCTTAAGATTTTGCCGTTGCTGCCGGCAGTACACCAGCTCTTCTAAAAGCAAAGTGTAAAATTCATTTGCAGAGTCTTCCCTGGCATCTCCTACCCCTGCATCCTCTGTTCTCACTCTAAACTCTTTCATTTGGCAACTAATCATGTATCATAGCTCCTATAAAATGACTGACAGCTTGTCTTCACAAACAGATTAGAAACTCCTTAAGGGCAGGGAGTGGGCCTTTCCTTCCTTGCATTCCTCACATGGCACATAACAAAACCTCCTGCAACACCTGTTTATTATTCAGTCAACAGGCATCTGTTGAGCTCCTACTCTGAGCCAGGCATTGCACAGGGGCTCAAGACACAGCACCCAGCCCAGGAGCACAGCAGCCAAAGGCCCTGCACGCAGGTCTGCCTTCAGTTAAAACCCAAGAGTCCCCAGAGAATACTGCTTAAGCAGTCACTAAACTATTTAAGATAAATAGTACAGATTTCCCCAAAAGGAAGATTTATGTCCCCCAAAAATTTATGTTGCAGCTTATTGAAGAGCTCCCCATTTGTCCCTTCCACCCAAGAAAATGTCTGAGAAAAGGAATGCTAAACTGCAACAGGGCTTCTGCTGAAGATCTACAGCTCTTCCCTCCCCCATTTTACAGATAAGGAAACTGAAGATCAGAATGGTCAAATGCTCCTGTGGGTGGGTAATGGCAAAGCCAAGTAGAATACGGGTCCTGACACTCAGTCTGGGTTTCCTTCCACTATAGCAAAACATCCCCACTAAAAGCATCAGTGGTTTCATCAAATTACATTTTAAAACAAAACTCTTCAAAAGCAAAGTAGTAGCCCACCTACTACAATGCTCCTTCTGGCTGTCAGTCTCTGTAAGAAAATTAGGAGAGCTGAGTACCTAACACGTTTTGAATCTATTACCTCTGGCTGGGCACGGTGGCTCACGCCTGTAATCCCAGCACTTTGGGAGGCCGAGGCGGGCGGATCACCTGAGGTCAGGGGTTCGAGACCAGCCTGGCCAACAAGGCAAAACCCCATCTCTACTGAAAATACAAAAAAAAAAAATTAGCCGGGCGTGGTGGCGGGAGCCTGTAATCCCAGCTACTTGGGAGGTTGAGGCAGGAGAATCAGTTGAATCCGGGAGATGGAGGTTGCAGTGAGCGATGAGCCAAGATCATGCCATTGTACTCCAGCCTGGGCAAGAGCTAAACTCCGTCTCA
This sequence comes from Pongo pygmaeus, assembly GCF_028885625.2. Taxonomy (NCBI): domain Eukaryota; kingdom Metazoa; phylum Chordata; class Mammalia; order Primates; family Hominidae; genus Pongo; species Pongo pygmaeus. The sequence goes on along the minus strand of NC_072376.2, from coordinate 156,389,479 downwards.
AAAAAAAAAAAAAAAAGAATCTATCACCTCTGAAATTTCTCAGTCTGAAAATTGTCAACAGCTTATCTACATATTTTTATGTTAAGTCTAAAATATGGAATTTTACTTACTCTCAAAAAATGCTGTTTTGCTCCTTACATTTTTAAGCAGGTTATGGCAAAATACACTGAAATAACCAGTCACTTGTCAAACAGATTATCCAACTATAACTCTTGCCATCTTTTGTTCCAAGATGATCTCTTAAAAAAATAATTTTGAAGAGCCAGCAGAATTCTCAAACTATCCCCTCCAAACTAATGCACTTTCCTAACAGTAATTCTGAATCTCAAAAGGTAGCAATCAGATTTGGAGATTCGGCAAGTTGCACATGGAGAGTTCTACGCTTATCATTCAGCCCAGGCACAACAAATGAACTATCATTAACCATCATAAAGGCTTAATGTAATTGCAAGTTGATGATCTCTGTTAATAGAAAAAACATTCTTGCTACACTTGAAAAGGTAAAAACATTGGGAGTCTGAATTATGTTTACTAACGTGAGGATGGCAAGAAAAAATTTCCTTCAATAGAATAATAATGCTTATTCAGTCACTGTAAGCAGAAACATCAGAATCCATTGTTTGCTAGTGGTAATTGTCAAAAAAGGATAGGAACAGCTTCTAGACATGACAGTCCTCTTTGTTGTAGTGACACTATTAAGCAGGGGTTTCATGCTTAGCACAGGTCCTGGGTTGTCCTTGAACCAAGGAAATGCTGACCCTTGGCCTGCCCACGCCCCCCTCCTCCATGTCAGATGTCAGGTGCCCACCCAGTAGGAGAGGCTATTTCTGTTTCTAGGCCCATTTCCAGAACCAGGGGTGTGTTCTTGAAGTCCAGACAAGAGTTGTCCTGTTAATTGACAGCTGCAGAGCAGATAGAGAGCCCACGCTGGGTACAGATTACCCACCTAAGAACTGGCTGGGGCCTTGCTCCCAGGCTGGCTGTCAGCTAACAGGCCACCTTGCTCTGGCCTCAGAAGCAGGTTCTCCTGCTGAGATCGTGCACCTGTCCAATGCTGACAGCTGGGCTATGGAGGAGCCCAAACTTAGTGTTCGGGCTTCAGGCAAGAAAGCTCCTCCTGCAGAGCTATGGTGGTAGCCAGCTGTCTTGAAACAATACTTTGTTTACAGACTTGCATCTTATTTCAGCTAAAATTTCAGGTTCTGATGAAAATTTCACCATCATTTCTTTAAATAATTCTTTAAAAATCTGAGCACCATTGTTGAGTGCATACTACCAAGACTTCACTTGTTTTCTGTAACCCTAGTGACAGTAATCTGTTTATGATTCCATCAGGTCCTTAACAAGGTAAAAAAGCAGCTGTTTAATATATAACACAGGATGAAAACAGCAACACCACAGTAGCAACCCTGAAAAGAAGCATTAAAATTTTCACCTACATTTTAAGTAGATTTTTAAAACTTCCAGGAGAATGAAATACATACAAGAGGAAAGAAACCTTTTGCGAATATAGAAAAAATTAAAAAGAGAAGGAAAAGCTGGGAAATCTGCTGACTACTCTTGACTTTCATTTTCTTTTGTGTCATTCTTTAGAAAATTCAAGAAAAGCTTACACATCAGATTAACACACTAGTGTGTACAAAAAACAATCCTGCTTGAATTGACTATGAAACAGTAAACATAAAACAGAGTTGTAAATGGAATACATTGGGGGCCATATATGAGATGGCTTTAAAGATAAAACTAAAACAATTTAAGGCCGGGTGTGGTGGCTCATGCCTGTAATCCCAGCACTTTGGGAGGCTGAGGTGGGCGGATCACCTGAGGTCAGGAGTTTGAGACCAGCCTGGCCAGCATGGCGAAATCCCATCTCTACTGAAAATACAAAAATTAGCTGGGCGTGGTGGTGCATGCCTATAATCCCAGCTACTGGGGAGGCTGAGGCAGAAGAACTGCTTGAATCTGGGAGGCGGAGGTTGCAGTGAGCCGAGACTGTGCCACTGCACTCCAGTCTGGGTGACAGAGCAAGACTCCATCTCAAAAAAAATTAATTAAAAAAAACTAAAACAATTTTTTTGTCACTTAAAAGCTCTTATGGATCATCTTAATCAGTGTTCGGACTACCCTATAAATGCTGTAAACAGTGAGACAACTGTCAAAGTTCCACAGGCCAAATATTTCCAAACAGAATCATGATGCTCAAACTCCCTTAAGTCTCATTTAATAATTATAGTACCAAGCATCCAAGATATCTTTTCATAGCAAATCCATTCTTTACAAATCATTATCCAGAAACATTTTGCCTACTGGGTGGCCAACAATGTTTCCTTTATCCAGAAAAATAAACATTCTACATGAAAAAAAACAAGCATAGGAAATGCATGTATACATGCCTATATCTTTGATGGTCAAAACTACTTTAGCAAAAACCATCTAAACTGGACAGCAAAGCCAAAAGATCAATAATGTGGGAACGTCAAAATCTTCTGGGCCACCAACCTGACAGGTAAAATACAAGCCTTATTTAACCTGACAGTTAAATAAGCCTTATTTAACTCATTACACTCCATGCTGGTTTCCTCTATTCTGACAGCCGCCCTGTCCACTGTCTTCCAGGACTATCTCCATCTACTTTATTCGTGGGTAAAGAAAACACCAGTGCTACACCAGGCAAAGAAAATCCTAGTTTCTCCCAAGCTGTTAGGCAATTCATCCTCCTGTGGAAAACGCAATGTAGGCAGCCCACTGTCTCTCTCAAATGTTCCCATAGTTTCAGTCCACACTGAACTTGTTCCTCAGAACAGCCAGAAAATACCCATACCACTCAACTTAGACACACAGTCATATACCACTTCGCACTGTTGGCTTTTTCACATATACTTGTCTTATGGTCCCAAAGACTCAAAAAGCTACTTAAAAGCAAAGACCAGGTCTTACGTTTCTTTGGCACTGTGCACCTGATCCATAGTCCACCTCATTCTTGTATTCTCAACTAATATTCACAGAGTCAGGAAAAGTTATAATCTGAAAGGAACTTTATTTTGTTGTTGCTATTTTTGAGACAGAGTCTCACCCTGTCATCTAGGCTGCAGTGCAGTGGCACAAACTCTGCTCACTGCAACCTCCACCTCCCAGGTTCAAGCATTTCTCCTGCCTCAGCCTCCCCAGTAGCTGGGATTACAGGCGTACACCACCATGCCCGGCTATTTTTTGCATTTTTAGTAGAGACAGGGTTTCGCCATGTTGGCCAGGCTGGTCTCCTGACCTCAGGTGATCCACTGGCCTCGGCCTCCCAAAGTGCTGGGATTACAGGTGTGAGCCTGAAGGACCTTTAGAGATAACCTAGTCTAAGTTCCACGTTTGAAATGAACTAGGTGAGAGTCGTTAACCTTTTACAGTCCAATCAATCAGGCAGATCTGGGTTCAAATGCAGGACTGTTTTCTGTAAAATAGAGATGACACCTACCTCAGAAAACAGTTGTAATGATCAAATTATACTTTCCTTTTTGTTTTTCTTGTTAAGACATAATCTTTTTGGCTGATTTCTTTCCTGGTTAATAGTTCAATTGAATTCTAAGCCCAAGAGGCAGGGCTTTTTTCCTACTGTACTTTGTGACCTTATGGTTGGTGTCTAATACAGTGCCTGGCGTCTTTTGAGTGAGCCATGAACTAACCATGTGAAAGAATGAATGAAACCTGTATTATCACTTTCACGTTCAGCAAATGTGTTATTCTTTAATTCCTCCAAGAATCTGTCTTTCCTAAATTGGGCCTTCGCAAAACAAATATATTTATCTCCCTACCCCTTCCTCCCTTCCTTCTCTGTCACACACACACAGAACTTTCTCTTTAGAACAGCTGGAAAAAAAAAAAACACTGCCTCGCTCATATTTTTGGAACAAAGTTAGCATTTTTACTAGGATATTCAGGAAAACTGATAGATGGACAGGATTTGGAGGCATTACACATCTCTGGAGAGCTTTCTTATGATTTGTGGCATCGAGTTCTTAATAAAGTTACTTGTCTATAATAAATTCTGGCAGAAAGTAAATCAGAAATTCACTGGTGAGTTGTCAGTGAAGTTAAATACTTCACTCTGTGTACTTCACTCTGTTCTACACAAGCAAACAGTGACTAACAGGATTAACCTGAGCTCTAATAATAGGTATAGATATTCTTCAACGACAAACGGATTCCCTTCGTACAGGCATTAAATTTATATTATATTTAAGGGGGCATAAATTTTGCTTTTGCAAACACATTTTACTAGAAAAATATTTGGTCCAGATGTCAGCACAAAAGTGTCATTTCTTTCCTTTGCAAGGGGGCAGCAACAAAACAACCAATGGGGAGGAAGAATAAGATCCCAGACCTCTGAAGAGGGCACAGGTTTCCACTAAAGCAAGGTTGATACTTTCAAGGAATATTTTTCCTAACAGCTAAAACGGTTTAACACATAGCATCTTGTATCAATTACACAAACACCATTAAAGCCACTCTGGTTCCCTGGGAAAGGACCGCAACTGAAATCCTTTCTGGCTTCAGCTGTCCCCTCCTGCCGAGTTTGACAGCACATCCAAGGCGCCCAAACACCAGCCACTAGGCTCCCCCCAGCGCCCTCCTCTCGCAGCAAACCGCCAAGGCTCCCGGGCCAAACTCCAAAGTCCCTCAATTCAAAACCGCGAAAACGTGAACCCTGCTAAGCAAACGGCAGGGCGCGTAATAACTTTTCCTTCTTTCCCTTTTGCGCGCATTCGATATGCTTGTCTCTACTACCAACTCCTCAGCTCCACAGCCCGCTTCCCGCAACCCATCTCGAGGGGCGGAGAGGGAGCGCCCACCAAAAAAAGGGCTAGTGAGCTTTAAAACCTCGGCGGTTTTCCCAGTGCGGGAACTTTAGCACACATCAGCCCAATAATCAGATGCAGGAATAAAGCAGGAAGAAGGCTCCTCTCTCCATCGCACCCCATCCTTCCTAAGGAAGAAGAAAAGCGTGCAGCAGGAGTTTAGCTGGACGTCTGGGTCCTTTTATGGGGCGAGCAGGCCCGCAAAGCAGGCTGTCCGGAACCTGGAGGAAGAAAGTTGTCCGGCCAAGTGGATGCCTGGGCGTGAGGAAGTGCAAGGCACCCGGTCCCGAGCCCGCCAGGGGTAGGGGCCAAGGGGAAAGAGACCGGCATTCGTTTAAGAACCAGCCCCGCGCGCGGCCAGCTGCAGCCGCCGGCGAGCCGACTGGGGAGGGGTGTGGACGCCGAGGCCCGCGTAGTGGTGCCCGCAGCTCTACTTACATAACGCTTCAACTTTTTCTCCGGGGGAGACTTGCGGAGCCATCCGGAGCAGACCACTTCACCACCGCTCATGGTGCGCGCTTCTCGGGCTCCCGGCCGGGCAGCTGAGGGGCGGCGGGCGCGTTCCCGACACAGCCGACGCCTGTCGAGCGCGCAGCGGCGAGAACCTAGCTTTCCTGGTCGCGCACCCCGGACGGACTGGGCAGACAGGCTCCACGGTGCGCAGCTTCCACGAGTTCGAGTCTCTCCTTTGCAGGCCCACGAACCTGAACAGAACGCGAGCCGGGGCCGCAGGCGCGCCGGCCTCCTTTCAGTGCGCCCGCCTCGCCTCCAGACGTGCAGTCTCGCCAGCTGCCTCAGCAGCGCTCGGACTCAGCAGGACTCTGCCCCGACTCGGTGCCGGAGCCTCTGTCCTTTGCGCTCCGCCCCCTAGGGACAAGACCTCCCCAGAGCGCTTTCCGAAACAGACACAGCGCTGCTCACACACACACACACACACACACACACACACACAATGCCCCGCGCGGTGCCCGCTCGCCCGCCCGCCCTCGGTTTCGATGCTCCCGGAGCGATCCTCCTTCCCTCTCCTCGGGGGAGGGTGGGTCACTTCGCGGCGCTCGGGGAACGCCGAGGAAAGGGGAAGCCGCGAGCCGCCTACGGGCAGCGGGCGCGGGGCTGATCCCGGGTCACAGAGGGAGCCGCAGGGTTGGCAGGGAAGCGCGGGGCGTCTCTGAGCGGCGGGCGCAGGGAGGTCGCAGGTCAAGCCGGAGGGTGGGTCCGCTCTCGCGGCCGCCGAAGAGGGCGGGGAGCGGCAGAGGAACGAGGCGCTTGGCGGCTTGGCTTCTGGGAGGGATCCCGCTGTCCCGTCCCCTCGCGCTCCTCCCCCGCCGCCTCCCCCACCCCGGGGCGCGCGGCAGGTTCTGAGCGGCTCGGCCACAGATCCCGATCCCTTCCTCCCTCTCCCGGCCTCCGGGCTCCCTCTTCCTCGCTTTCCTCCTCCCCTTCCCACGTTCAGGCCCGGCTCCGGTTTCTGCCCAGACTTTCTCTGAAACTCCGCCGGAGTGCTTCCAGCCAAAACAACAAGGGCCGGGGGAGGAGACGGACGAAGGGAGGGAGCAAGGGAGGGAGGGAGCGCGAGTCCGAGAGGCACCCTGGGATCTGTAGTTCGGGAAGCAGGAGCAGGGTCCTCCGCCGTCCGGCGGCCCCCAGTCGGCTCCTCGCCCGGGAAGACCGCAGAGGCCTCGGCTAGGGCAGAGGCACCGGGGCTTGGGCGCGGGGAAGACTGTGGGACGTTCGAATGTTCAGTCCGGGGCTTGCCATCTTGACTCAGCCCGGTGCCAGTTCGGAGCTTGTGCTGTGCTCGAGATCAGGAGTTTCGAGGGTTTTCTTTACTTGAGAGCCTGAAAAGCAAAACCGCGGGGAGACCACCATCCTGCCGGTCCCCGCCGCGCGAGATTAAAGGATAGACCAAGAGGGCGCGGGAGCTACCAGCTTGGAGGGGAGTACAGATGGGGACCCAGAGCTGGCCAGGGCTGGTCTCTGGGGCTGTTCTGCCAGAGTGATGGGGGCGCTTGGCGAGGCCAAGGATTTGGTTGGGTCCTATCTCTGGGACATTTTGAAGTCTCACACCCCTTCCATTTCTTGCCTATTCCACTTAACTTTGTATTTGTTTGAAATCTACTGTTCGGATGCTGGACTAGAAGAGGGAAACTTGGCCGGGCGCGGTGGCTCATGCCTGTAATCCCAGCACTTTGGGAGGCCGAGGCAGGAGGATCAACTGAGGTCGGGAGTTCAAGACCAGCCTGACCAACACGGAGAAACCAAGTCTCTACTAAAAATACAAAAATTAGCCGGGCGTAATAGCGCGCGCCTATAATTCCAGCTACTCGGGAGGCTGAGGCAGGAAAATAGCTTGAACCCGGGAGGCAGAGACTGCGGTGAGCCGAGATCGCGCCACTGCGCTCCAGCCTGGGCAACAAGAGCAAAACTCCGTCAAAAAAAAAAAAAAAAAAAAAGAGAGAGAGAGAAAGAAGGAAGGAAATTTACTGGGTACCCTAGTTCTATTTGCCTACTTGCTTGTGTGTTTCACAAGTATGCTGGTCCTGAGTTTAACATGATTCTGTAGTAGAAACATCTTTAATTTATTTGTGAAAAAGCCCCAAAGCAAATTTCAGCAGATAATATAATCAGATAAAAGTGCTAAAAATATGAGGAGATAAATGAGCATTTCTGGAAAGACATAACTTCAGTCATTTTCTTATTAACACAACATTCATATTCTGAAGCTCCTCTGAGTTTGAAAATGTTAGATGATTGTAGTAAGAAATTAGGTGCTGGAGTGGTGACAAGACAAAGGTCCCTGCATATATGGAGGTAGTGGCATAGGGTAGTAAGCAAATAAAGGGTCAACAAAACTACAGATTGAGACTCAGTCTCAAAAAAAAAAATCTGAAAAAGCCTGTTTCCCACTGGGGTTTAGAGACCTTCATCTTTTGGCAGGCACTTAACAGTATCACCAGGGCGGAACTTCTCGCAGATCTGGATGCACTTTTCAGGTCATCAACTGCATAGTCGTGACCTTGGGTAAATTACACAATGTCTCTGAGTCTCAGTTTCCCGATATGTGAAATGGGAATTCTAACACCGATTTTGCAGAAGTTTAATGAAAAATAGAAATGGTAGTGTTGGCCAGGCGCGGTGGCTCATGCCTGTAATCCTAGAACTTTGGGAGGCCTAGGTGGGTGGATTGCCTTAGCTCAGGAGTTTGAGACCAGCCTGGGCAACTCAGTGAAAACCCGTCTCTACTAAAATACAAAAAATTAGCCGTGGCGGCGTGCTCCTGTAGTCCCAGCTACTCGGGAGGCTGAGGCAGGAGAATCGCTTGACCCTGGAGGCGGAGGTTGCAGTGAGCCGAGATCGCGCTACTGCACTTCAGCTTGGGCTACAGAGCGAGACTCCGTCTCTAAAAAAAAAAAAAAGAAAAGAAAAGAAATGGTAGTGTTGGTCGGTTGGTCGGGTGCGATGGCTGGCGCTTGTATTCCCAGCACTTTGGGAGGTCTAGGTGAGCAGGTCACTTGAGGCCAGGAGTTTGAGACCATCCTGGCCAACGTGGTGAAACCCAGTCTCTACTAAAAACACAAAAATTAGCCGGGTGTGGTGGCACGCGCCTGTAGTCCCAGCTACTCGGGAGGCTGAGGTAGGAGAATCGCTTGAACCCAGGAGGTGGAGATTGCAGTGAGCCGAGATCGTGCCACTGCACTTCAACTTGGGAGACAGAGCGAGACTCTGTCTCTAAAAAAAAAAAAAAAAAAGGAAAATGGTAGTGTTGGTTGGGCATGATGGTTTGCACTTGTAATCCCAGCACTTTGGGAGGTCTAGATGAGCAGGTCACCTGAGGCCAGGAGGTCGAGACCATCCTGGCCAACGTGGTGAAAACCCAGTCTCTACTAAAAACACAAAAATTAGCTGGGTGTGGTGGTGCGAGCCTGTAGTCCCAGCTACTCAGGAGGCTGAGGCACAAGAATCACTTGAACCCAGGACAGGGAGGTTTCAGAGAGCTGACACAGGGCCACTGCACTTCAGACTGGGTGACTGAGTGAGAGTCTGTCTCGAAAAAAAGAAAAAAAAAAGGAAAAAAGAAATGGTAGTTTTAAATATCAGGCACATATTAGATATTGTAGGATTTTTGCTGTTTGTTGCTGTATTTCTTAATGTTCTTTCTGAAACATAAACAAGTGTAATTTTTATGGCAGCTAATAAACCAAAGCACTTCTTTTTAAGTATGTGAACATAAATCATGCCACAAATCTTCCAAATGAAAATAAACCATCAAATTTATTTTCCTCTTCTCCCATAGGCAGCATGTATCTACATTGAGCCAAAGGCATAATTAGCATTAGTAAGACTAGTATTGTTGAGTAGTTAACTACTGGCTTTAGCAAATTTACCACTTCCTACACTCTTGTTATGAAGTCCTTTGTAAATGGAAAATTGTAATATATCTTGTATTATTGAGCTTTGGGAATTTCCAAAATTTTTTTTCTTTATTTCAAATAAGGCATTCAGTTATCTCATTCCTATGTAAAAAATCTTTAAGTGTTTTTCCTGTCTTCTACTGAGTTGTTTTAGGCTTGTATTTCTAGAAATTAAATCAGGGTTGAAGAGAAGTTGAAGATAGATATGCCTCCATGTATATATTTTAGAAAGGAAATTTGCCTTATTTTTATATGTCATGTTTAGATTATTTGTTAAATCATATTTTATATCTTTATGCCTTAAAAGGCATGCTGGAAAAAGTTATTATATATAAGTATCTTAAATTTCATTCATACAAAGAATATTTATGGGATGCCTATTATATGCCAGTCCCTGAGGACCCAGGATACAGTAGGGGAAAGCCAGACCTGTTCCCGCACTCCTCTTTCCTAGAGAAAAGCTTTTGCAGATAATTAACCCCATCGTTTTGGCAATACAGTTGATAAATGCTATGGAAGAAAATATAGTATTGTTTGGGCATATAACAGAGGATGTACCCCACAGGAGTAGGGGTGGTAGGTTGGGAAGACTTCCCTGAGGAAAAGACTTTTTTTTTTTTTTGAGACGAGTCTCACTCTGTCTCTCAGCCTGGAGTGCAGTGGCACAATCTTGGCTCACTGCAACTTCCGCCTCCTGGATTCAAGCTATTCTCCTGTCTCAGCCTCCCAAGTAGCTGGGATTACAGGTGCGCACCACCACGCCCAGCTAATTTTTGTATTTTTAGTAGAGGCGGGGTTTCACTGTATTGATCAGGCTGGTCTCGAACTCCTGACGTCAGGTGATCTACCCGCCTTGGCCTCCCAAAGTGCTGGGATTACAGGTGAGAGCCACAGCGCCTGCCAGGAAAAGACTTTAAACTGAGATCCTCAGGATAAGAAGAAGTTGGCCTGGGGGACATAGTAAGGGAGAGTATTCCAGACAAAAGAGAAGGTGCAGGTGTACAGGTCTTCAGGCTGGAAGGAGCGTTTAATGAACTGAATGAAGGCAGCAGTGAGGTGAATGACGGAGACATTGGCACTGGCTGAGGTACAGGGGCAGGCAAGGGACAGATTGTGCAGGTCCTTGGAGATCATCTTCAGATTTAGACATTTTCTTGAAGCAAGTGACCATTTCATCTCCTGTGACATTCAAATATATCCAAATCAGGCCAGGAGAGGTGGCTCACACCTGTAATCCCAGCACTTTGGGAGGCCGAGGCCGGCAGATCACCTGAGGTCGGGAGTTCGAGACCAGCCTGACCAACATGCAGAAACCCGGTCTCTACTAAAAATACAAAATTAGCCGGGCATGGTAGCACATGTCTGTAATCCCAGCTACTCCACAGGCTGAGGCTGGAGAATCGCTTAAACTCGGAAGGCAGAGGTTGCGGTGGGCCGATATCGCACGCCATTGCACTCCAACCTGGGCAACAAGACGAAACTGTCTCAAAAAAAAAAAAAAAAAAAAGAAAAAAGAAAAATCTATCCAAATCTCCTCAAGCAATCACCTTTGTGCATTTTGTTATTCCCTTCCAGCATCCCACTTTAGCTATACATCTTTCAACTTGATTTTTCAATATCTCCCTATGTAATTATTCCTTCTTCTCAACAGCTTTTCTCGTCTATTAAGACTTGTGCTTTCCCGTGATCTATCAGACGTTTCCTTTCTTCACTCCCTTCTCCTTGTCCAGCTTAAATTCTGTGGTCCGCATTTTCAGTAAACATACCTATCTCACAAAACCCCAACTCTGGACAAACCTGACTGTCCTTTCTTTTTTTTTTTTTTTTTTTTCCTTTTTTGAGAGGGTTATCACCCTGTCACCTAGGCTGGAGTGCAGTGGTGCTATCTCAGCTCGCTGCAACCTCTGCCTCCCAGGTTCAAGTGATTTCTCCCACTTTACCCCACCCAGTAGCTGGGACTACAGCCACACACCACCATGCCCAGCTAATTTTTGTATTTTTTTGACAGAGACGGTTTTGCCATGTTGGCCAGGCTGGTCTCAAACTCCTGGCCTCAAGTGATTCACTTGCCTTGGCCTCCCAAAGTGCTGGGATTACGGGCATAAGCCACCATGCCCAGCTTGACTGTACTTTCTTCTGCATGCAACCAGCCAAGTGCTGTTGGAGCAAGTCACAGAACAGGATGAGTGACATCACTGTAAATTCATGTTCAGTGACCTCAGATAGATACACAATTATTCTGCAGGGGCAAATCTTCATGTCCTGGGACCAGAAGTTTATATAGTTTGGGGAGTCTTTTTAACGAAAAAAATGCAATTATAAATACGAAATTTGGATGAATATGTATTTAGAATGAGGAAATAAATCATCAACAAATTCCCGAAGCCCTGGAGATGCAGATGTCCTTCTTCTAAGATTTATAGGTAATTTACCAGAATCCTTACATTTACATATGCTTCCTGAGTACAGCTTGACACCCTCTCCCCACTAGGACACTCCACTTCTCCCAGAAGCTCCCCACTCTCATGAGAGGCCTGTGCAATGACAGTCCCTGAGCTGAAGCTTCACTAGCTTTATGGATGTCTCTGCCACCCAGTGACCTAGACTGTTCAAGCTGCTGTAACAAACTACCTTAGACTGGGTAATAGATAAACAATAGCCATTTATTGCTTATAATTCTGGATGCTGGTAAGTCCTCCATCAAGTTACCAGCAGATTCAGTGTTTAGTGAGGGCCTGTTCTTCATAGATTGTGCCTTCTTGCTGTGTCCTCACATGGCAAGAGACACAAACAGGCTGCCCTAGGCCTTTTGTACAAGGGCATCAGTTCCATTTATAAGGGCAGAGCTCTTGTAACCTATTAGGTTGGTGCAAAAGTAATTAGGGTTTTGGACTGCGAATTTTAAGTCATCATAACTCGTCTCTAACATATCTTTATTAATCAAAAGAGGAACCATAACAATCAACACATTTTTGCCAACAAGAAATAAGTTTGTTTATTCCTGTAGCATAAAAATTCATGCTTCAGGATTTGACGAACTCTTGGAAAGCATTTTCTGCCTTCTGCTGGTGTGGAAGCATTTTACCTGCAAGAAGTTGTCCAGATACTTGAAGAAGCTCACCAGTAGTCAGTTGGTGAGAGGTCAGGTAAATACTGTAGATGAGGCAAAACTTTGTAGCCCAATTCGTTCAACTTTTGAAGCATTGGTTGTTTGACGTAGGGTCAGGCATTGTTATGGAGAAGAATTGGGGCCTTTCTGTTGACCAATGCTGGCTGCAGTCATTGCAGTTTTCGGTGCATCTCATCGATTTGCTGAGCATACTTCTCAGATGTAATGGTTTTGCTGGGATTCAGAAAGCTGTAGTGGACCGGCAGCAGACCACCAAACAGTGACCATGGCATTTTTTGGGTGCAAGTTTGGCTTTGGGAAGTACTTTGGAGCTTCTTCTCAGTCCAACCACAGAGCTGGTTGTCAATGGTTGTCATGTACAATCCACTTTTTGTCGCTTGTCACAATCTGATTGAGGAACGCTTCATTGTTGCGTAGAATAAGAGAGGATGACACTTCAAAGTGACGATATTTTTTCATTTTCAGTCAGCTTATGAGGCACCCACTTATTGAGCTTTTTCACCTTTTCAATTTGCTTCAAATGCTGAATGACCATAGAAGGCTCAATGTTGAGTTCTTCGGCAACTTCTTAAGGAGTTGTAAGAGGATGAGCTTCAATGATTGCTCTCAATTGGTCACTGTCAACTTCCGATGGCCAGCCACTACACTCTCCACCTTCAAGCCTCTCATCTCCTTTGCAAAACTTCTTGAACCCCCCACTGCACTGTACCTTCATTAGCAGCTCCTGGGCCAAATGCTTTGTTGATGCTGCAAGTTGTCTCCACTGCTTTATGACCCATTTTGAACTCAAATAAGAAAATCGCTTAAATTTGCTTTTTGTCTAACATCATTTCCATAGTCTAAAATAAACATAAAATAAACAGCAAGTAATAAGTAGCAAAAAAAAAAATAAAGTGAGAAATGCCCATTAAAATGATGTATAACATAACCACATTTATTTAAGAATGTATTTCAATATCAAATGGCAAATTCCAACAGTGCAAAAACCGCAATTACTTTTGCACTCACCTAATAATTACCTCTCAAAGGTCCCACCTACACTTTAGAATTTGAAATGTTTACACATTTAATCATTTCTAAGGACGTTATGTTTAAATCTCAAAATGAAAATATCCTCGCAGCAAGATTTATATTGGTATAATGTGAAAATGGTCCTTTGACAAAGGAATAAAATATTGCTTTTTTAAGAATGTTTTTGAGGACTAAGCTCTGATTTTTTATCTTGCCCAAATTCCTACCTAAGGAGTCTAGGGAGTCATGCCCTACAAACCATATATTCCCATCAGATGGGTTATATTTGACTCTACATATTGTGACTTACTTTTCAGTCTGACTCTGGGATAACATTATGAGACAAGGAAAAAAATATTTAACCCCAAAAATATATTTCCTTGCCATACCTCAAAATTGCCTTGCAAAGTCTCTTGTGGGAAAAATCCACATTCTATAGAGAATCCCCTTCCCCTTTGTTTTCCTTCCTTTCTTTCCAGATCTAGGAGATAGGAACCAGGCACCCTTTTAGGTCCCATAAGAAACATTTTACGGCCAGGCACGGTGGCTCACGCCTGTAATCCCAGCACTTTGGGAGGCCGAGGCAGGTGGATCACAAGGTCAGGCATTCGAGAGCAGCCTGGCCAACATAGTGAAACCCCGTCTCTACTAAAAATAAAAATAAAAATAAAAATAATTAGCTGGGTGTGGTAGCAGCCTCCTGTAATCCCACCTACTTAGGAGGCTGAGGCAGGAGAATTGCTTGCACCTGGGAGGCGGAGGTTGCAGTGAGCCGAGATTGCACCACTGCACTCCAGCCCAGGTAACAGTGTGAGACTCTGTCTCAAAAACAAAAAAAGAAACATTTTACAACCTGATCTCTCTCTCTAAGTCTGCTATCTGAGAGATTCCTCTGCACAGGAAAACTTGGCCCCCACAGTCCTTTATCTTAACCTGAACATTCCTTTCCATTAATCCCAGATCTTCAGGTAAATTCAACCAATTGTCAACCAGAACATGCTTAAATTTACCTATAGCCTGGAAGCATCCCTTCCTGCCCTGCCCCCAGCTTTGAGTTGTCCCACATTTCTGAACAAAGCCAATGTATTTCTTAAACATATTTGATTGATGTCTCTTGCCTCCCTAAAATATATAAAACCAAGCTGTACCCTGACCACCTTGGGCACATATTCTCAGGACTCCTGAGGGCTGTATCACCGGCCGTGGTCACTCATATTTGGCTCAGAATAAATCTCTTCAAACATTTTACGAAATTTGACTCTTTTCATCGACATTTTAATTACAATCATTACAGGGTAGATTATGATCAATGTAAACACATTATGGAATCACTGCCTGAGCTGCATAATTTTATCTCTAAACTTAATTTTCCAAATTTAGGTTACGAAGTGGGCTAAAAGAGAGTTTTTATTTAAAAACATAAACGAATCCCTTTGTAATTGTGACATGAAAACACTATATATAAAATAGTATTAGAGCTATTCTATATAGTTATTACCTTTTCACACTTCTTGAATTTAAACTATTCTTTTTTTCTCTTTTGCATGAGCAAAAATATTCCATTAAATTAAAACTTAGATTTACTTAACTCAATTTTCTTTTAAACTCAAAATTATGAGCCAGACATGGTAGCTCATGCCTTTAATCCCAGCACTTTGGGAGGCTGAGGCAGACAGATCACTTGAGGTCAGGAGTTTGAGATCACCCTGGCCAACATGGTGAAACCCTGTCTCTACTAAAAATGCAAAAATTAGCCGGGCATGATGGCACATGCCTATAATCCCAGATACTTGGGAGGTTGAAGCACGAGAATCACTTGAACTCGGGAGGCGGAGGTTGCAGTGGGCCAAGACCGTGTCACTGCATTCCAGCCTGGGCAACAAGAACAAGACTCCGTCTCAAAAAAAAAAAAAAAAGAAATTTAATTTGGGTCTTCATAATATCTTCCATGTCTCTACTTACCATGCTAAGTCATTCTTCTAGCTTTCTGAACATATGGGATATAGCCATAATAACTGTTCTAATGTTTTTGTCCACTAATGTCATCGTCTGTAATTTCTAAATTGGCTTCAATTGGTTGATTTTTTTCCCCCTCATTTTGGGCCATATTTACCTAACTCTTGCTAATCTCTGATTGGATATCACACATTGTAAATTTTATCTTGCTGAGTGTTGGATATTTTTGTTTTTCTATAAATATATTAAGCTTTGTTCTGGGACACAGTTACTTGAAAACAGTTTGATTTTATGGGGTGTTGCTATTACGTTTTCTTAGGCAGGACCACAGCATCATTTAATCTAGGGCTAACTTTCCACCACTACTGAGACAAAATCCTTCAAGGAACTCATGAATGCTCTGTGCATTATGGTGTTTTCTGCTCTGGCTGGGGAGAAGAGGAACTATTTCAACACTGTGTGATCCTCAGCGAGGATTTTTTTTGTACTAAAACTGCAAAAAAATTAGCCGGGCATAGTGGCAGGCACCTGTAATCCCAGCTACTCTGGAGGCTGAGGGAGCAGAATCGCTTGAATCTCCTGGGTTCACCATGCCCGGCTAATTTTTTTGTAGTTTTAATAGAGATGAGGTTTCACCATGTTGGCCAGGCTGGTCTCAAACTTCTGACCTCAGGTGATCCACCAGCCTCAGCCTCCCAAAGTGCTGGGATTACAGGCGTGAGCCATCGTGCCCAGCCTGACTCAAATTAAATTTCTAGAGATGAAAAATACAATGACTAACATGAAAAATATGCTGCATTCAATTAATAGTAGATTATATAAAATTAGTGAATTTGAATATATAGCAATATGAAACAAAGAGAGAAAAAGATTGAAATAAATGAACTGAGTAATAACGAAAACCACTTTTAGCAGCCTAATATATATGTAATTAGAGTCCCCAAAGTGTGGGTGTTGAAAATTCTTGAAGAGATAATGGCCAAAAAATTTGACCATTGTAAATCCATAGATACAAGAGACAACATTGCTGAAAGAAATTTAAAAAGACTGTAGTAAGATACACTGAGTTGATGAATCAAAAGACCAAAAATGACTGGGCACGGTGGCTCACACCTGTAATCCCAGCACTTTGGGAGGCTGAGGCAGGTGGATCATCTGAGGTCAGGAGTTCGAGACGAGCCTGGCCAACACAATGAAATCCCATCTCTACTAAAAATACAAAAATTAGCTGGGCGTGGTGGTGCATGCCTGTAATTCCAGATACTCGGGAGGCCGAGGCAGGGGAATTGCTTGAATCTGGGAGGCGGAGTTTGCAGTGAGCCAAGACTGTGCCACTGCACTCCAGCCTGGGCAACAGAGTGAGACTCTGTCTCAAATATAAAATAAAATAAAATAAAATATTTTTTAAAAGACCAAAAAATTTTCTTGAGTCGGGATCTCTCTCTGTATTGCCCAGGCTGGGATGCAGTGGCACAATCATGGCTCACTTCAACCTTGAATTCCTGGGCTCAAGGGATGCTGCCACCTTAGCCTCTCAAGTAGTTGGAACTATAGGCATGCATCACCATGCTCAACTAATTTTTTGTAGAGATGGGGTCTCACCATGTTTCCCATGCTTGTCTTAAACTCCCAGCCTGAAGCGATCCTCCCACCTTGGCCTCCCAAAGTGCAGAGATTATAGGTGTGAGCCATTGTGCCCAGCCAAAAGACAAAATTATTAAGTTGTCAGTTTTTCGCCAGATTGATCAATAAATTTATGACAATCACAATTAACACCGCAGTATCACAGTCAGCAACTTTTTTTTTTTCAAAATGACAAGCTGATTCTAAAATTCATGTGGAAATGCAAAGGACCTAGAATAGCTAAAACAACTTTGAAAAAGAATAAAGTGACAGCACTTACACTACCTTACTTCAAGACCTATTATAAAGCCACAATACAGTGGCTCATGCTTGTAATCCCAGCACTTTGGGAAGCCAAGGTGGGTAGATCACCTGAAGTCAGGAGTTTGAGACCAGCCTGGTGAAACGCTGTCTCTACTAAAAATACAAAAATTTGCTGGGTGTGGTGGTGCATGCCTGTAATCCCAACTACTTGGGAGGCTGAGGCAGGAGAATCACTTGAACCTGGGAGGTGAAGGTTGAAGCGAGCCAAGATGGCACCAGCCTGGGCGACAAGAATGAAACTCCATCTCAAAAAAATGATAATAATAAAATAAGTCTGGGTGTGGTGGCTCACGCCTGTAATCCCAGCACTTTGGGAGGCCAAGCGGGGTGAATCCCCTGAGGTCAGGAGTTCAAGACCAGCCTGGCCAACATGGCAAAACCCCGTCTCTACTAACAATACAAAAATTAGCCGGACATGGTGGCACGTGCCTGTAATCCCAGCTACTTGGGAGGCTGAGGCAGGAGAATTGCTTGAACCCAGGAGGCTGAGGTTGCAGTGAGCCGAGATCGAGGCACTGCACTCCAGCCTGGGCAACAAGAGTAAAACACTGTCTCAAAACAATAAAATAATAACAATAATAAAAAAAAATAAAGCCACAATAATGAAGACAATGTAGTGTTGACATCAAGATAGACAAATGGATAGATGGAACAAAATGGAGAGTCAAGAAATAGACCCACACATATATGGCCAATTTTCTTTTTTGGCAAGGGTGCATAGACAATTCAAAGGAGAAAGGATAGTTTTTTTTCAATAATTGAAATAATGCTGAAATAATGGGATATCCAAATGCAACAAGCAAACCAAAACTTTAATCTATTCCTTGTAGCACATGCACAAATGTACTCACAGTAGATTACAGACCTAATGTTAAATCTGATTAGAATAAAACTTCTAGAAGAAAAAGTAGGAGAAAATCTTTGTGACATTCTGTTATGGCTTAAATGTGTCACCCAAAATTCATATGTTGCAAATTGATCCCCAATGCAACAGTGTTGAGAGGCAGGACTTTTATTAGGGCTCTGCCCTAGTGAATGGATTAATAGCATTATGGTTTGAATGAGTTAATTTTTACAGGAGAGGGTTCCTATAAAAGGATGCATTCAGCCGTCTTTCTCTTGCTCTTGTTCTCCCTTGCCTTTCTGTCTTCCACCATGAAGGTGCCCCCCACCTGATTCCAGCACCATAGTCTTGAACTTCCTAGCTTCCAGAACCACGGGCCAAATAAATTTCCATTAATTATAAATTACCTAGTCTGTAGTATTCTGTTATAGCAACAGAAAATGGGTTAAGACACATTGTTTGGCAAAGATCTCTTAGATATGACATCTAAAGCATGGCTCAAAAAAGATAAAATAAAGGCCAGATGTGGCAAATCACATCTGATAAAAGACTTGTGTCCAAAATATATAAAGACTCAATAATAAAACAACAAACAACCCAATTTAAAAATGCACAGGGCTGGGCATGGTGGATCATGCCTTTAATCCCAGCACTTTGGGAGGCTGAGGCAAACAAATCGCTTGAGCCCTGGGAATTCGAGACCAGGGCAACATGGCAAAACCCCATCGCTACAAAAAATACAAAAAATTAGCCAGGCATGGTGGAACACACCTGTAATCCCAGCTACTTGGGAGGCTGAGGTGAGAGGATCACTTGAGCGTGGGAGGTTGAGGCTGTAGTGAGCCAAGATCTCGCCACTGCACTCCAGCTGGGGTAACAGAGTGAGACCTCATCTCAAAAAAAAAAAAAAAAAAAGCAGAGAAGATTTGTACAGACACAACAACAACAACAACAATGACAACAACAACAAATGCAAGGTGGTGCCAGGCGTGGTGGCTCACACCTGTAATACTAGCACTTTGAGAGGACAAGGTGGATAGACTGCTTGAGCCCAGGAGTTCAAGATCCCAGCCTGGGCAACATAGTGACACTCTGTCTCTACTAAAAATACAAAAATTAGCTGGGCGTGGTGGCATGCGCCTGTAGTCCCAGCTACTTGGGGGGCTGAGGCAGGAGGATTGCTTGAACCTGGAAGTCGAGGCTGCAGTGAGCTGAGATTGTGCCACTGTACTCCAGCCTGGGTGACAAAGTGAGACCCTATCTCAAAAAAAAAAAAAGAAAAAAAAATGAAAGCTGGGTGTGATAGCCCATGCCTATAATCCCAGCATTTTAGGAGGCCAAAGTGGAAGGATTCCTTGAGCACAGGAGTTAGAGACCAACCTGGACAAAATAGGTAGACCCTGTCTCTACAAAAAATTTTAAAGATTAGCCAGTCGTGGTGGCATACGCCTGTGGTCCAGCTACGTGGGAGGCTGAGGTGGATTGCTTGAGCCTGGGAGGTTGAGGCTGCAGTGAACCATGATCACTCCACTGCACTCCAGAGTGGGTACAAGAGATCCTGTCTGAAAAAAAAATAATTAAAAAAGAAAAAGGGAGAAAATGACAAATTGAACTTTCTCAAAATCAAGAATCTCTGCTCTTTGGAGGACACTGTTAAGGCAATGAAAAGACAAGCCACAGACAGTGAGAAGGTATTTGCAAATCACATCTGATAAAGGACTTGTATCCAAAATATATAAAGAACTATACAAACTCAGGCCGGGCGCAGTGACTCACGCCTGTAATCCCAGCACTTTGGGAGGCCGAGGAGGGTGGATCACTTGAAGTCGGGAGTTCGAGGCCAGCCTGACCAACATGGAGAAACCCCGTCTCTACTGAAAATACAGAATTAGCCGAGCATGGTGGCCCATGCCTGTAATCCCAGCTACTCGGGAGGCTGAGGCAGGAGAATCACTTGAACCTGGGAGGCAGAGATTGCGGTGAACCGAGATCACGCCATTGCACTCCAGCCTGGGCAACAAGAGCGAAACTCTGTCTAAACAAAACAAAACAAAACCAAAAAAACTATAAAATTCAACAACATAGCAACAAACAATCCAACTTAAAAATGAGTAGAAGATTTGTACAGACAACAACAACAACAACAAATACAAGCTGGGCATGTTGACTCACACCTATAATCCCAGCACTTTGAGAGGCTGGGGTGGGAGGATTGCTTGAGTCCAGGAGTGTGAGCCCAGCCTGGGAAACATAGTAAGATCTTGCTTCTACAAAAAAAAAAAAATTTTAAATTAAACAGGTGTGGTGGCATGTGACTATAGTCCCAGCTACTCAGGAGGCTGAGGTGGGAGGATTGCTTAAGCCCAGGAGTTAGAAGCTGTAGTGAACTATGATCATGCCACTGCACTGCAGCCTGGGTGACAGAGCAAGACCCTGTCTCACAAAAAAAAAAAAAAAAAAAAAAAAGATGGCAAGCATATCAAAAGATGTGCTCAAAATCAATAAGAATATGCAAATTAAAATCACAATGAGATATACTTTGACATGTGTACACATATTAGAATGACTAAAATTTTAAAAGATTGATCATATCAAGTGTTAATGAGAAGACCGAGCAAGTAAAACTCACTGTTTTTGGGAATGTGAAATAGAAGACATTTTGACAGTTTCTTTTTTTTTTTTTTGAGACGGAGTTTCACTCTTGTTGCCCAGGCTGGAGTGCAATGGCGTGATCTCGGCTCACCACAACCTCCGCCTCCCAGGTTCAAGTGATTCTGCTGCCTCAGCCTCCTGAGTAGCTGGGATTATAGGCGCCTGCCACCGTGCCAGGCTAATTTTTGTATTTTTAGTAGAAACAGGGTTTCATCATGTTGGTCAGGCTGGTCTCGAACTCCTGACCTCAGGTATCTGCCCGCCTCACCCTCCCAAAGTGCTGGGATTACAGGCGTGAGCCACCACGCCCGGCCAACTGTTTCTTATAAAGTTAAACACACACCTACCGTATGACCTAGACATTCCACTCCCAAATATTTACCCACGGTAAATTAAAGCATATGTCAATACAAAGACTTGTGCACAATGTTCATAACAGCTTTATTTTAAATAGCCCCAAATTGGAAACAACCCAAATGCCCATCAGCAAGTTAGTGGATAAAAATAAAGTGTGGTATATAATGGGATACTACTCAATAATAAAAAGGAATGAACTTGTGTTACATGTAACCACATGAATGAATTTCAAAATCATGATGCTGAATGAAAGAAGCCAGACAAAAATAAGGACATATTGTAGGATTCCAGTTACATAAAATTTTAGAAAATACGGACCAATCTGTAATGACAGAAGATAGATCAGTGGTTGCCTGGGGATGGATATATTCACTATCTTGATTGTGGTGATGGTTTCACGGTAGGTATCTATGCCAAAACTTATCAAATTATATGCTGTAAATACTTGCACTTTATTGAATGTCAATTATTCCTTGATAAAATTGCTTTAAAAAATAAAAAGATAGTCAACTCAACTAGGAGAAAAAAGGCAAAAGATTTAAACAGGAATTTTAGGCAATGCTATTCTCTGGAAGTCCAGAGAACGGTTACTTTGGGTGTGTGTATGGGCGGGCAGGTTGCTTCTAATCCGATGGTAAAGCTGATATCTTGATCTGGGTACTGGTTACATGGGTGTGTTCACTTTTGGAAAAATCAGCCAGTTGAACACTTATGATTTGTGCACATTTCTGTATGTTATACCTCAATAAAAAGCTTGTTTATAACAAAAAGTCAATTATATTTACATCTGTGATCATGGTGGAGAATTTTGCAAATGTTGTCAGCTCTATTTCAGGATAAATTGTCTGCCACTCCTATTCTGGGAGATGAATCCTCTCACTGTGCTTTTCCAGGTGGTAGAAAAATTTCCTCAGAAGTTTCTCAGAAAGCTGTTTATTATTTTTATAAGTGAAGGATGTGCCTATTTTAGCTTCAAAGAAATCAGCAACCTCTTCCAGACAGGAAATTACTTTGGAAGTGCAATTAGATTGTTCAGAATGTTAATGCAGTTAGATTCCAGTGGGATGGTGCCTTGGTGTGCTAGCCAATTTGCCTGTTCAGCCCATGTGCATCCTCCCTCAGAACTACCTCCCTTCAGGAGCCCAGCAGGGTAGACTCTTTGGTCATGGTTTCACTCTCTGAGGCTGTTGTCTCTGGTGACAGCATCACTTGAACTATGAGAAAACAATTGATAAGAGCTGTGCCAAGTCAATCAGTGAAGCTTGAATGTAACCATTGATCCCAGAATAAGAAACTCTGAACCTTGAAGAATTTGGAATTGAAACAGAGAGTCTAGATTGTTAGTGATGGGCCCGGGAGCTGGGAGGTCCTGTGGCTGTCCAGTAAGGAGAAATGAGATGTCTGCTGAGAGGAAGAAATGGGCAACAAGAGCGAAACTCTGTCTAAACAAAACAAATCCTTCTGGTGCTCATGAAGCACCAGAAGGATTGAGAAGCCATCCTGGTTTCAGCCCTGCCAGGGGACACATTGGAGTTTCTACCCTGAGTCCATGAGATTTCACATGTTAAATTAAAACTTCTCTTTTTATTTAATGTGACCTGAGAGAGTTATCTTCCTTTCATGCAAACGTTTTCTGTCTAAGACATGTGGCAAGCAATAAATCTAAGCAAAAATCTGGGTTATGATGGAGAAGGGAAGAGTCCTATCATAGAATCTTAGATTTGCAGTAAAATTTCGAAGTTATCCAAGCCATACTTCTCCCCATTTTAGGAATTCCTTCTCTGCTTGACCACTTGCAGGCTTTTTTCCCTTTCTCTTTCCTTTGCTCTATTCTTCTGGCTTACTCCCCTTTTCTTCCTCCCTCCCTCCAACAAATGTCCATTCAGTGTTTACTATTAGTCAGACACTATTCTAGGTGATTAGCATTCAGCAAATTAGACAACAAATTCAATGGAGCTTACTATTCAGGTGAGAAGAAACAGATAATAAGCAAGACATCAGAAAGTAATTTACGTTAGTATGTTAGAAGGTGATAAGTCTGGTGGGAAAAAGAAAGTGAGTAGAGTAAGGGGCGTGGAGAGTAACAGTGGTGATTGGGGAGAGGGACTGCAATTTAAAATAGGGTGAGCCTCACTGAGAACATGCCATTTGCAAAGACATAAGGAAGTGATGGAATTTAAGGAACAGAGAGGAATCAAAATGAGCTGGAGGGAGAGTTATGGGAGATGAGGTAGGAGGCATAACAGAAACAAGTTAATATGAAGCCTTGTAGGCAAATGCAATTTGGCTTTTACCTTGAGTAAGCTGGAGAGCCTTGGCAGGGTTCTGAGTAGAGAGACTTACTCTGACTTACGTTTTAACACAGCTGACTTTTGAGAACAGATTTTAGTAGGGCAAGGATAGATACAGGGACAACGTGATTATTCCTGAGACAACCAGTACCATTGAGTCACAATCTGTGTTCTTGTTAATTCCATCCGCTGTTCTAAACTCCATGTAGAACAGTTAAAAACTTAGTTTCTTTCATTAAAAAAATGGTTATCTCATTATAAAAGTGGCCAGATATGTTCTCAGTAGTATAACTGGAAACAACGCAAAAAAAAAAAAAAAAAGAGTCATTCATTATACCACTTCCAGAGAGAACCGCATTTTCATTTTTACTTAGCATTCCAATTTTTTTTTACTATGCATGCATTTCCAAGTTGTCATCCCCTTTCCCAATAATTCTTTAGCTATTTGATTGCAGATAATCATATTTTCTCCCTTAAGTATTTCATTCTATAGGTCAGGGTTTCTTATTCTGGGATCAATGAATACATTTCAAGGTTCTAGGAACCTGTTATAAAGGCATGGACAAAATTGTGTGTGTGTGTGTGTTTTGTGCAGAGGAAAAGATAAGTTTCTCCAACTTCTTTTTTTTTTTTTTTGAGACAGAGTCTTGCTCTGTAGCCCAGGCTGGAGTGCAGTGGCACGATCTGGGCTCCCTGCAACCTCCACCTCCCTGGTTCAAGCAATTCTCCTGCCTCAGCTTCCCGAGTAGCTGGGACTACGGGTGCCCGCACCATGCCTGGCTAATTTTTGTATTTTTAGTAGAGACGGGGGTTTCATTATATTGGCCAGGCTGGCCTCAAACTCCTGACCTTGTGATCCACCTGCCTCAGCCTCCCAAAGTGCTGGAATTAGAGGCATGAGCCACTGCACCTGGCCTTTTTTTTTTTTTTTTTCTTTTGAAATGGAGTCTTGCTCTGTTGCCCAGGCTGGAGTGCAGTGGTGCAACCTCAGCTCACTGCAACCTCCGCCTCCCGGGTTCAAGTGATTCTCCTGCTTCAGCCTGCCCAGCAGCTGGGATTACAGGCACCCGCCACCATGCCCAGCTAATTTTTGTATTTTTAGTAGAGAAAGGGTTTCGCCATGTTGACCAGGTTGGTCTTGAACTCCTAAGCTTAGGTGATCCGCCCACCTCAGCCTCCCAAAGTCCTGGGATTACAGTCGTGAGCCACCACGCCCAGCCAATTTTCTCCAACTTCTTAAAGGGGCCTGTGACATCAAAGAAAATTAAGAAACTTATATAAAAAGTTTTGGGGTATTTACCTGTCATGGAATGACTGTATTAATCATCCCCATCTCAATCTACAGGAGTGGGTTTCTAGCAGCCATATTTACCTAAAGTACTCCACCCACTTGGCCACTGTTGATAGGGGAAGGCACTTGACCCATACTCTCCCAGAAAAATCCCTTCTATTGGGAATTTGGAACCAGGATTGAGTGAAACCCAGGTTCTGACAAGCGGAGTAGGGTCTGGAGAAAGCTGTCTCATACAAACAAAGAAGAATGAAACAGAAGGGAGAAACCAAGAGCCAATATTACCAGCCTTTCCAATGACATTCCATTTCCTGGCTGTCGCCTTTACTAAAGTTCAGCAATATTCCTAACCTTGGATTGTACAAGACATTCCTGTTTCCAGGGGTGATAGTCAAAATATTTAAAGCCAGCACTCTGTGGGAACCAAAGAACCAGAGCAGATGCAAGAGATAAACAACTAGCGCAGCAATACCTGTGCATCTCATCTGAATGGCAGCTCTTTCTATATCATTAGGATCCACACCCCACTTTGCCTAAACCAACTGAACTATTTATTGAACCAAAAGAGTTTTAATTTTGATACAGAGTCATTGCTCTGGCTAAACAGTTATCCAAACAATTCCCTGTACAATGGAAAGCCCAGACCTCCCCTTCGTCTGTGGTGTCTGTGGTTGTTAATGACCCTCTTGCAGAATGGAGGTCACAACGGAATAGTCAGCTGCTGCCTGACCAGTTGAAAGTGAGTATATTGAGATTATTGCCTTACGTGATTTGGACGCAATCTTATTAATGCAGCCTACAGGAGGATTAGCTTTTAGAGCAACTAAGTCACTTTATACTGAACTCATGATCAACATAAACACCCAGGCCTCTTCACATAAAATAGTCAAGCCATTTTTTCCATCATCTATATTTATGAGATGGTATTTGGAACCCAGACTCAGGGCTGTTAAATTTCATTCTGTTGCTCTTGAGCCAGGCTTTTAAGCTCTCAAAAGCCTTTAAAAGTCTCCATCATATTAGCCATCTCTTTTAGCTTTGTTTCATCCACATATTTGAAAATTTTGCTCTATTGCACCCTCACATGTTTAGGCTTCTTTGAAACCCAGTCTGGGGTTATACTCACTCAGTGATCAGGGTCCTAGTTGGATATAAGATCTTGCCCAATATCTGGAAGGCTGTATCGTGGTGAGGCAGCTGAACTGGCAACAGGTATTCTTATGAAAGGATGTTTATAAATCTGTTTATATTTTCTCGGGATTTCTTTTAAAAAATGTACTAAGGTCATTTAAGCTGAAATAGATTTTAGGAGGTATCAGAAATCTGTAGCCAGGAGCAAAGCTAAATTGCAAACCAAATGGAATAATTGAGATTGGGGTAATTGATGATATAAATTTCAGTGAGCCAGGAGGTAAGAATGGGGAACCCAGTTATACAGATAGAGGGCTCAAACCAGAACTGCTCTTGTCTACTTGAGCAGGTGACCTCTGCTGCCTCTGACCTCACTGACCTGGCCATGATGTCATAGCCCTCTCTTGGAGCATGGTGTAGACCCTTCTTAGCTTTCCTCCAGGTTGTTTAATACAAATGCTGATCAGAATAGTGTCAAAGACAAAGACACCAAAGACCTGGATATTGGTGGACCTATAAATCTACAAAGAGCTGAGGTCAGGAAGCATGAGAGAAAATGAGATGACAATTCTAAGTAGGAATGAGAATCCAAGGTTCAGAATGAGAATCCAGAAGTGCCTGCAGAAGACCCAGCAATATTTTGTTGCAATGGGGACACTTACGAGTGGCAGCTCTTTCATCCTAGATTTCCAAACCCTCCTGCTTTAAAAAGTACAATTTCCTAAACCCAGTGTCTAACTTTCTTCACTGCAAAAGTTATTTTGCACGAATTATAGCTAATGGCCAGGTGAGGTGGCTCACGCCTATAATCCCAGCACTTTGAGGCCAAGGCAGGTGGATCACCTGAGCTCAGGAGTTTGAGACCAGCCTGGGCAACATGGCAGGACCCTATCTCTACTAAAAATACAAAAAAATTAGCCGGGTGTTGGGGCAGAAGCCTGTAATCCCAGCTATTTGGGAGGCTGAGGCATGAGAATCGCTTGAACCTGGGAGGCGGAGGTTTCAATGAACTGAGATTGTGCCACTGCACTCTAGCCTGGGCAAAGAGTGAGACCCTGTCTAAAAAGATAACAAAACAAAAAAACTATTGTAATTTATTTATATTTTCTCAGGATTTCTTTTTAAAAATTTGCTAAGGTCATTTAAACTTAAGCAATGACATATTCCACCAAATATCATTCTTTTTTTGCTTTTCTTTTATTCCTGCACTTAGATACCGAAATAAAAATGTCCAGGCATGGTTGCTCATGCCTGTAATCCGAGCACTTTGGGAAGCTGAGGCAGGCAGATCCCTTGAGCCCAGGAGTTCAAGACCAGCATGAGTGACGTACTGAAACCCCGTCTCTACTAAAAATACAAAAATTAGCTAGGCATGGTGGTGCATGCCTATAGTCCTAGCTACTTGGAAGGGTGAGGTGGGAGGATGACTTGAACCCAGGAGGTGGAGGTTGCAGTGAGCCAAGATTGCACCACTGCACTCTAGCCTGGGCAACAGAGCAAGACCCTGTTTCAAGTAAATAAATAAATAAAATATCTAGTAAGGTGATGGAAACACCTACGATACTAACTATACAAAGACAAAGGAGATTCAGTGAAGAGACTTGGTCCATCTCCTTTTGGTGCCTGGGAGAAAAGTAGGAACTCCTTTTGGAGATTCCAGATCAAGATCAGGAATTTCCTTCTGGAGAACACAATTTATTCAGTTATTCATTTACTTTCTTGTAAAAGACACCACCCTAGGCAGTATGTGAGAAGACACCACAAGAAAATTTTATGAAATCTTTTCCGTCAAGAAGCTTATAGTCTAGTAGGGTTAACCTCCAGGTTGTCTAAATTCTAGGGAATGTAAATAGTGCCAAAATATTGGAAAAGGGCCCATCTGTTCCTTGACTGATTTGTCCATGAGGCATCCACTGCTCCAATTGTTTTTGCATACAGATTGCCACTAAGATGTCCTTCATTCCTGAAGGCTCTGCATGGCCCCTTCAGGCCCTACAAACCTCTGGAACACTCCTGTGCTATATCTGGAAGGCCCAGGAATTATTCCGCTTCCTTCTTGCCAAACTGAGGTTAAGAGTATTTGTGATGTTCATATCCTTATCTGCTCAGACACATATTGCAGACAAGTTCTCTGGGACCTGACTGTCTCCCTGGAGCTCTATCCAGTAAGCGTCATACAGACACCTGTTGCTTTCCATCCCCACACCTTTCAGAGGTCCCGGGCCCTCCCTAGAGATCTGCCCCAAAACAGGTTGAGAAACTGTCAGTGGAATGCATTGGTTTCTCTTGGCTCCGTATCTCTCCTTCCTTACTCCTCTCTTCTCCACCCAGTCTGGGGGAAACTTCTGTTAGTCTCTTCCTCCCTTTGATCTAATTTTAAAAATTGCTCTGGCAATTCTGGCTTTTGGGACACAAAACACAGATTTTTTTTTTCTTGCTTCCTTCTCTGTGGCCAGAGCTTGGCCCTGATCATGTTGCAGGGAAAGGAAAGAAGCAAGAAAATCTAAGGAGAAAACAGTAGCTAATTACTGTACAATAATGTTCTCCACAACTGTGAAACAAGAAGACCATGAACACTTGGTGTGATATCACTGGTATAGACTTCCAGTGGTTTACAAAGTATTCAGAAAAGGGAGAAATTAGTGTTTATTGTAGGGGTAGGGCAGGCTCCTTGGAGGAGGTTGAATCTGAGCTAGGCTTTGATGGGTGGTTCTGTTTTGGGCAGATAAGAGGCCAGAATCTTACATTCCAGATGGAGAAAATAATATCCCTGAGGCCCAGATGCAAAAAGATGAGACTAGGGATCATTGATTAGGAAGGCTGGGAAGATTCTGAAGAGCCTTGAAGCCAGATAAGGAGATTGGGCTTAATACGTGAAACTGTATATGTATATATACTTTTTTGTTTTGTTTTGTTTTGTTTTGAGACAGAGTCTCGCTCTCTCACCCAGGCTGGAGTGCAGTATCATGATCTCGGCTCACTGCAACCCCTACCTCCCAGGTTCAAGCGATTCTCCTGCCTCAGCCTCCTGAGTAGCTGGGATTACAGGCATAGATCTCGTATTTACTTTGAAGTCCCACTTACAACTAAAAAGAACCCTGCATACCCTAGGCCCTTAAGAAATGTTTGTAAGAATTTGTGAATTCTTTGAATTAATTTGACCATATAAGTAATTATTTATTTATTTATTTATTTATATTACCCTAATCTGTATTTAAAAATATTGTTTCGGCAGGGCGCAGTGGCTCACACCTGTAATCCCAACACTTTGGGTGGCCGAGGTGGGTGGATCACCTGAGGTCAGGAGTTTGAGACCAGCCTTGCCAACATGGCGAAACCCCGTCTCTACTAAAAATACAAAAATTAGCCGGGCATGGTGGTGTGTGCCTGTAATCCCAGCTACTAGTGGGGCTGAGGCAGGAGGATTGCTTAAACCTGGGAGGCAGAGGTTGCAGTGAGCCAAGATCGTGCCACTGCACTCCATCCTGTGCAACAGAGCAAGACTCTCTCTCTCTCTCTCTCTATTTCATGGCTGGACATGGTGGCTCATGCTTGTAATCCCAGCACTTTGGGAAGCCAAGGTAGGTGGATTACCTGAGGTCAGGCCAACACGGCGAAACCCCGTCTCTACTAAAAATACAGAAATTAGCTGGGTGTGGTGGCACTTGCCTGTAATCCCAGGTACTCAGGAGGCTGAGGCAGGAGAATCACTTGCACCTGAGAGGTGGAGGGTGCAGTGAGCCAAGATCACGCCACTGCACTCCAGCCTGGGTGACAAAGCGAGACTCCATCTCAAAAACAAAAACAAAAAAACCCCAACACATTTCATTTCCAGGGATGAATGTGATGACAGGAGATGTGCAAGGGCATCTGTGGGAATCTATAGCCAGGAGATGTAATCTGACCTCCAGGTCATGGTTGAGGGAAGATTTTCAACTGAGACCTGAAGGATAAGTTGGAGTTGGCCAGATAAAGGAGTGTAGGAAGAGTGGGCCAAGTGGGGTGAATGGTACACAGAAATATGGGCAAGAGAGATGGAGCAGAACGTTGGAAAATGTGAAAAGATTCTCATGTGATACATGTGGCATATCAAGGGTTTTAGGCCAGAGAAAGGGTCTGGGCCAACTTAAGGACTCTGGACCTTGTCTTAGAGGTTTGCATAGTAGGTGATTTACATATTTAAGATCATCCTTCATATAGTATGGGGGATAGATTAGAGGAGGGGAAAGACTGGAAGCAGGTGAATCCAATTAGTTTGCTGCTACAGAAGGACTATAGTGACAGAAGCCAGGTGACAGGCAGTGAGTATGTAGAGATGGGCAGAAATACAGTATGTGTGTGGCGGGGAGGAGAGAGGCTGAGCGGTGTGTCTCAAAGTTTCTGATATGGGTAATTGGATGGAAGATAAGATAATACCATTTACCGAAACAGGGAGTATTTTTAAAACATGCTAGATTAAACTAAATTAAACCAAATTATTTGCTGAAGGATTTTTGTACACTGAGAGTATCAAGGAAGGGAGTATAACATGCTATATTTTCTAAAGGCAATTGACCATTAAACCTTTTTTTGTTTTCTGTAGAGAATGAACAGTGTGACATAAAGCACCACCATCATATCATGATTGTCATTATCAACAGATACTAAAATCGTGCCTGAGGCAATAGTTCTATAAGAAAATAGAAGCAAGGATGCTGAGCAAACCTGGTGGAGAATTTCTGGGTCTTGGCCAAGTCAGGTGGCCTTTTTGGATCTCAGTTTATCCACCTTCCAATGGGTCAGGCTCATTTTTGCTTTGCCCAGAACCCAAGGGAAAGGTATGGAAGCTGGTCCATGGTTATAGGGAAGAGCTGAGGCCACAGAAGGAGCTCGACCTCAGCTTCAATCTCAGGTCTGCCACTTCCTAGCTGAGTGTCCCTGAGCAAGTTATCTAACTTCTCCGATCCTCAGTTTATTAATCTATACCTTGAGGGTTAAGAATATCCACCTCACTGTTGTGAGGATAGTGTGATATAAAGAATATAAAGCTGCAAACACCTTCTTCCTTTAAAATACGCACGCAGTGTTATTTTCTTTTCCTCCTCCAGGAAGAAAGGGGCTGTTCAAAGCCCTTTGAGAGAGTGGGAGAGCCAGTTCAGACCCAGAATTCTGTGTCCAGGGTTTATTTGACAGTAACTGCCTTACAGGCATTAAAAAAGCATCAGCTCATAGTGGACAGTGATACTGAGACATGTTCAAATTCTACTCTCTAAAATTGGGAGAACTCTGTCAAATCAAGGCCTTTGTTTCCTGCCAATACCCTTTCTCCTCTGTCTCTAAAAATCATATTGTGTTTTCTTACCAAGGAGATCTGACAAGTCTCCTAGATTCAGCTCTCTTCTGGCCTTTCTGGGTGACCCTTCTTTCTCTCAGGACCTCAGAACTCAGGTTCTTTAGAGCTCCAAGCCTTTGCAAAGATTATGTTAGGGAAGGAGAACGGCTCTTGTTCCAGCGGCCAGAGCTGCCTATCGAAACCTATATCCTGTCTTCCTCAGTAAGAGAACTTTTTTTTTTTTTCAGACAGGGTCTCAGGGTCTCCCTCTGTTGCCCAGGCTGGAGTGCAGTGGTGTGATCACGGCTCACTGCAGCTTTGACTTCCTGGGCTCAATTGACCCTCCCACCTCAGCACCCCCAAGTAGCTGGGACTACAGGCACATGCCACCATGCCTGGCTAATTTTTGTATTTTTTTTGGTAGAGACAGGGTCTCACTATGTTTCCCAGGCTCGTCTTGAACTACTAGGCTCATGGGATCTGCCCACCTCGGCCTGCCAAAGCTTTGGGATTACAGGTGTGAGCCACTGCACCCTGCCAAGAGAACTCTTAAAAGACTGTGTTTCCAGCCTACTTTGCAGCTAGGTGTGGTTGTGGTCATTTGACAGTGTTCTGGCTAATGACACATAAACAGAAATTTTAGCTGAGACTCTGGGAAGGTTCATTGAAGGAAATAGAGCCTGTCTATGATCTGTGATTCAGACGTAATGGCTGGAGCTCCGTCTTCCACTATGAAGTAACCTTAAGGAAGGAAGCCACATGAAAGGAAGCCTGAGCAAACAGTGGCAAGGCTCTGGGATCCTGATGACTGTGAGACGCCATACCTACCCTGGACTGCCCACTGCTACTCTTAGTTTTAAAGCCGGGACTGGCTATGTTGCCCAGGTTGGCCTCGAACTCCTGGGTTTAAGCAATCTTCTGCTTCCTGAGTAGTTGACATTGCAGATGTATGCCACCATGGCCAGCTTACTCTTCCTTACAGAGAGAGAGAGGGAGAGAATATGTCTTCTGTTTTGTTTAAACCACTGTCATTTCAAGTCTCTATTACCAGCAACCAAACACAATTCCTGATGCCAGCTAGCAGCCACACCCGTGTTCCCACCTAGAGAGATGGTCTTTTCAAAGGAATAACAGATAAAACTTACAGAAGGATTAGGCAGAAACTGTGCTAAGCACTTGACATGCATTATTAGCTCATGTAATTGTTGTAACTTATAATAATAATGAGTTAAGCATTATTATCTTCATTTTACAGGATTAAAAAACAGAGATCATGGAACTTTCCTGAGGTTATATAGGCATTAAGTAGTAAAGCTGTGGTTAAAACTCAAGTTCTACTGGACTATAGAACTCATGCTTTTAATCATCATAACCAGGGTATGCTACCTGCCTGCAATTATCCTAATTTGATATTTATAGATCATCCAGATCATAACATCTTTCTCCTTGTCTGTATACTTTATTTAGAGGAAAAAATAAAAAAATAAAACTTTATCAAGTGATGATCTGGGTATTTTTATTTTTTATTTCTTTTCTTTTCTTTTTTTTTAGGCTAGTCAAGCGAAGCGGGGGAGTGGAGAAGGAACAAAGAAATCTGTACCTGGTGTGATCAATTAGTTGCAAACACCACTGCACTCAGACCAGATACTCTGAGTATTTCAATATGCTTGGCAATCATATTTTATATTGCAAATTAAGTAGGGCTCTTGGGTTTGTAAACTAAAAATAAAATTCTAAGCCCCTGAACCAACTGAATGGAACCCCCTCTAGGCCAAGGGCATTATAAAGTTAACCCAAAGAACTAGTTCAAGCCATGACGGGAATGGGGAGTCAGACATAACTCATTATATCTTCCTCCCTGTAAAATTCAGGCACAACTGACCCACGTTAACACTAAAACAGTCCGAGTGAGGTGGCTCACACCTGTAATCCCAGCACTTTGGGAGGCCAAGGCAGGAGGATAACCTGAGGACAGGAGCTCAAGACCAGCCTAGCCAAATAGCGAAACCCTGTCGCTACTAAAAATACAAAAATAAGCTGGGCATGGTGGCACGCACCTGTAATCCCAGCTACTCAGGAGGCTGAGACAGGAGAATTGCTTGAACCCAGAAGGCAGAGGTTGCAGTGAGCCGAGATCACGCCACTATACTCCAGCCTGGGAGACAGAGTGAGACTCTCTCAAACAAAAACAAAAACAAAAACAAACACAAAGCACTAAAACAGAGACATTAAGACAGACAAAACAGACTCTTTGTAGCAATAAGATACTAGCATGACCCATAGCAGGTCCTGAAATAAATGGAAGTATTTTAGCCCAAAATAAATTTATTTGACACGTTTTGAAATAGCCCTGCAAAGCTGTCTCTTGTGGGGAAAACCTATATTCTGTAGAGCATCCCCTTCCCATTCTAGGTCTTTTCCCTGGTCCAGAAGGGAATTAACTAAGGGTCTGGCACCTTTTTAAGTCTGATAAGAAATTTACAGTCTGTTCTCTTTGAAGCCTGGCTTTATCTGCATAGCAACCTTGGTCTCCATAACCCTTTATCTTTACCCAGACACTTTCTTCTGTTGATTCCAGGTCTTTAGGTAATAACTTAAGTCTTTCAACCAATTACCAATCAGAAAATCTTTGAATCCACTAGTGACCTGGAAGTCCTGCCCACCTTTGAGTTGTCCTGCCTTTCTGGACCAAAACAATGTACACCTTACATGTGGTGATTGATGTGTTATGTCTCCCTATAATGTATAAAACCAAGCTGCAGCACAACCACCTTGGGCATATGTCCTTAGGTCTTCTTCAGACTGTGCCTTAGTCCATAGTCATTCATATTTGGCTCAGAATAAATTGCTTCAAATTTTCACAAAATTTGACTCTTTCTGTCAACAGATTAGCCATTTGATTTCAAGATTATGCTTCTCTGATCATGTGGAGTGTTGACTGTACAGATAACTGAGGTTTAGCCCCTGGATCTGTTGCTGTCAAGTCAATGCACTGTGTCTCAGAAGTCCTGAGTTGAAGAAAAGGCCTCTCATACTTTCTTCTCTTTCCACCTCTGAACTAT
Organism: Pongo pygmaeus; assembly: GCF_028885625.2. Classification (NCBI taxonomy): domain Eukaryota; kingdom Metazoa; phylum Chordata; class Mammalia; order Primates; family Hominidae; genus Pongo; species Pongo pygmaeus. The sequence goes on along the minus strand of NC_072376.2, from coordinate 156,355,237 downwards.
AACACCTAGATCTTTTTGCTATTCTTTTGTATTGTCAGTGGACAAAGTGGTAGGTGCAAATCTAAGTAGCAACAGAAACCCCAGGATTAAACATCATGATAGAAAAGTGAAATGGAGAAGATGATTTTCACAGAACTCTGAGAGCTTTCAAAAAGGCAGACAGGCCTGGCCAGGGATCTAGCCCTCACCTCCCAAGAAGCTTCCTCTTGTGCGAGATGTCCCTGAGGTGGAGTGTGAGGGAGAGGCTGTGGGAAGACAGAAGGCTCCAGGGTGGAGGCTGTGCAGTCACTGCTCTTGGTAATTACTGAGTGAACTCAGGAAAGGTGTGGCATGAGCAGATTTGTTGCTGCCCCATACGCAAGGGGCGGAGCTTTGAGCCCAGGCCAGTAGAGTATACATGCATTCGTTTCCCAGGGCTGCTGTAACAAAGTACAGAAGCTACATGGCCTAGGACAACAGAAATACCTTTTCTCACAGTTCTGAAGGCTAGAAGTCCGAAATCAAGGCATTGGCAGGGCCATTCTTTCTCTGAAGACTCTAGGGAAGGATCTCTCTTAGTTTCTGGCAGCCTTAGGCATTAGGTTTATAGGTGGCTGTCTTTTCCCTTTGTCTCTTCACTTCACCTTCCCTCTACGTGTACCTGTCTGTGTCCAGATTTTGTCTTTTCATAAGGACAGCAGTCATACTGGATTAGAGCTTACCTTAATGACCTCATCTTAACTTGACTGCCTCCAAATAAGGTCATGTTCTGAGGTGATGGGGGTTAGAACTTCAACACATCTTTCTTCAGGCACACAATTAAACCCAAAACAGGATGAAACCCAGTTTACAGAAGCATATGTAGGAGCAAAGGTAGAGGAAACCATGAAGTTAAAAGGTCAGGAATTCTTGGAAGCGTGTTTAGGGGCATTGGACTCACACAAGCTGCTACTCTAGAAGTTCAGGCCAAGTTTACCTAAATCTCCAAGGGTCAGGGAGGCTTTCATATGAAATCTGGACTGCAGAAGAACAGGAAGAGGCAAGGACACTGCCCCCGGAAGGGAACACCCTCTTTGATGGAGCTGTGAGAATCCTCCACTGTGAGGTGGATTCACTGTCCACAGGAAGGCCTTCTCACAATGCAATTTCCAAGTATTTTTAATACAGATATTAAGGTGCCTTTCCAGCTGCCACCAGGAAACACTAACCTAAAATATAATCTTGCAACATGTTACAACAACATTAAAGAGTGAGGAGGGGAGATGTAGATGATATTTTGTACTTACACAAATAGAACAAAATCTTGAAAAAAGACAGTCAGAATATGATTTTTTTTTTTTTTTTTTAAATGAGATGGAGTTTCCCTCTTGTTGACCAGGCTAGAGTGCAATGGCGTGATCTCGGCTCAGAACAACCTCTGCCTCCCAGGTTCAAGTGATTCTTCTGCCTCAGCCTCCAGAGTAGCTGGGATTAAAGGTGCATGCCACCATGCCCGGCTAATTTTTGTGTTTTTAGTAGAAATGGGTTTCATCGTGTTGACCAGGCTGGTCTCAAACTCCTGACCTCAGGTGATCCACACACCTTGGCCTCCCAAAGTGCTGGGATTATAGGTGTGAGCCACCACGCCCAGCCTGGTTTTCTTTAGTGCTGTCAAAGGTAGGGAGTGATGATTCTAGATCAAGAGTCTCAATTACCCCCATATTGAAATGGTTAGGTTCATGCAGCACCCTAGTGTTCATTTTCTTCCTCTACTGATCCCAGTGATTTTCAGATGTGCTGCTGATCTCACCACACATGGCTCAGTTCCCCTCACTTGCCAAAACAATTGACTTGAGGCAGGATCATTTCAGCCACTTTAGGCTCCTCTCAAACCAGTGAAACATTATTATTTAACTCTCTTGCAGGTTTACCCCAATGCAATATACAAAGTATGGCTCTGTGCTACAAATCTGTGTTGAACACTAATTTTCCCTGATTTGTAGTGTGCTCATCTTTGGTGCTCTCACCCTAATTATGGGGCTCCTGCCTTCAGTGTTTGAATTACACACAGATGAACACACATACACACACACAGACACTCAGACACACTCACACTCGCACACTCACTCAGCCTTGCCCATCGCCTTGTTTAGATGCTTATTTGGAAGAACCATGCATCTACCTTGGCTTTCATTGTGACATCTCATCCAAGTCACCTGTTTAATCCTCTAATCCTGCTGTGAACTCTGAATTACAGCCCTGCCCTTGTGATTTCCTTTTTCCTAGTGGCCATGGCCCTATAACTTTGCAGATGCCTATGACCTTCTGCATAGATTTTAGGGTACATTTGTTTTTTTATCACCTTGCTTTGGCGGTTGGGACCAGTAAAGGGATCAGCAAGTTTTTCCAGGTTGAGCTTGACTGCAAACATTTAGGTTTTGCAAGCCATATGGTCTCTGTTGCAATTAATCAATTCTGCTGTTAGCACACAAGCAACCATAGACAATGCATAAACCAAAAAGCACCACTGTGTTCCAATAAATCTTTATTTATAAAAATAGGCAACAGGCTGGATTTGGCCCAAAGCCTATAGTTTGCTGACCCCCGGTATAGTCTATAACTTATCTCTTTATTGCCTCATTTTTTTTTTTTTTTTTTTTGAGACAGAGTCTCACTCTGTTGCCCAGGCTGGAGTGCAGTGGTGTGATCTCGGCTTACTGCAGCCTCTGCCTTCTGGGTTCAAGCAATTCTCCTGCCTCAACCTACCAAGTAGCCGGGACTACAGGCATGTGCCACCACGCCCGGCTAATTTTTGTATTTTTTTTTTTTTTTTAAATAACAAATAATTTTATTTATTGAGAAATGTAACTTGGCATTGCTGGTTTTCAAGCAACAAAACTGAGATATATTTAAATTTCCTATTAAGATATTGAAGGTATGTTTAATTAGTAAAGTCTATTTGCCAGAAAGATCAATGTTTTCCCAAATTTTTCTTTTTTTTTTTTTTTTTCTTTTTTTTCTTTTTTTTTTTTCTTTTATTATTATTATTATTATTATCATTATTACAGGCAACCTACAAAATGGGAGAACATTTTCGCAACCAACTCATCTGACAAAGGGCTAATATCCAGAATCTACAATGAACTCCAACAAATTTACAAGAAAAAAACAAACAACCCCATCAAAAAGTGGGCGAAGGACATAAACAGACACTTCTCAAAAGAAGACATTTATGCAGCCAAAAAACACATGAAAAAATGCTCACCATCACTGGCCATCAGAGAAATGCAAATCAAAACCACAATGAGATACCATCTCACACCAGTTAGAATTTTTGTATTTTTAGTAGAGATGGTGTTTCATCATGTTGGCTAGGCTGGTCTCGGACTCCTGGCCTCAAGTGATCTGCCTGTCTCTACCTCCCAAAGTGCTGGGATTACAGGTATGAGCCACTGTGTCCAGCCTATTGCCTCATTTTCTATATTCTTTCTCCTTTTTTTTTTTTTTTTTGAGATGGAGTTTCGCTCTTGTTGCCCAAGCTGGAGTGCAATGTTGTGATCTCAGCTCACTGCAACCTCCACCTCCCAGGTTCAAGTGATTCTCCTGCCTCAGCCTCCCAAGTAGCTGGGACTACAGGCGCCCACGACCATGCCCGGCTAATTTTTGTATTTTTAGTAGAAGCGGGGTTTCACCATGTTAGCCATGCTGGTCTCGAACTCCTGACCTCAGGTGGTCCACCCGCCTTGCTCTCCCAAAGTGCTGGGATTACAGGCGTGAGCCACGTTACCTGGCCTCATTTTCTATTTTCTTACTCCCACCTCCTCCAGCTTCATTCCTTTCCTTTAGATTGCTGAGAGTAAAGCACCATGACTTCCATGTAAAATCCCAAGATAAAATACAAATCACCACTGGATAAACCAATAAAAATGAGTCTGTGTACCTGAGTAACAAGTCTGCTTCAGTGCCCATGGGGGCTTCTTAGAAGAGGCAGCACGTAGATTATGGTCCCAGATGGCTAATACTTTAATCAGATGCTATTTTGGCAATTTATGCTATTTCCTTCCTAAGAATTAGAACCTCGCCTTCGTTTTTTGATACACTCTGGTGTTAGTCTCCATTTGTTGCTTTATCCAGTACTGTTTTGTCCTTATTCCTTGCCTAAGAACTCTGGATTTTGTTCAGCTATAACAACAGTGTGTGCAGGGAAGACATATCTCTCCCAAGTTCAGGGGATGCATTTTTGTCTGGAATTTGTATTGGATATGTCTGGGACCCAGTTCTAGGCAATAGTATCTGAGAGAAGTCTCCCTGGGGCTTCTAGGAATGAATTTTTCTCCATGATAGGAAAGAGAAACATGACATGAAACCCCAGCACCTTTCTCCTGGCTGTTGATTATCACTGAATGAAAACAATATTCTTGTATCTGCTGTACCCATCACCATCTTGGGACCATGAGGGGGGACATGATCAACACTTTAACATTGGCAGAAGAAAATAATGAAAAGAATTTGTTTAGTAATAAGGCATTTCCCCATCCTCTCTTAGTTATAGAGTATATATACCCTATATTAACATTTTAAATGCTAATGATAACCTGAGCCTTCAGCAAGTCTTAATTTTTTTTCTTTTTTTTTTTGAGACAGGGTTTCACTCTGTCGCTCAGGCTGGAGTCCAGTGGTGCGATCTCGGCTCACTGCACCTCAGCCTCCTCCTGGGCTCAGGTGATCCTCCCACCTCAGTCTCCCAAGTAGCTGGGATTACATGTGTGCACCACCACACCTGGCTAATTTTTTGTATTTTTTTTTAATAGAGTCAGGGTTTTGCCATGTTGCCTAGGGTAGTCTCTAACTCTGGGACTCAAGTGATCCTCCTGCCTTGCCCTCCCAAAGTGCCAGGATTACAGGCATGAGCCACTGCCCCAGCCCTAACTTTTAAGAATTGGAAAGATTCTATTTTATTTTAACATATTTAGAGATGTGGTCTTGCTCTGTTGCCCAGGCTGGAGTGCAGTGGTACAATCATAGCTCACTGTAACCTCAGACTCTTGGGCTCAAGCAATCCTCCTACCTCAGCCTCTTGAATAGCTGGGACTACAGGCATGAGCCATTGTTCCTGGGCTTAAGAAATGAAAGATTTCAAATTCTGAAGCACATCTTGCCCCAAGGGCTTTAAATAATGGATCCTGGACCTGCACTATAATTTGTATCCTGTGTTGTGTAATAAAATCCTATTTCTAGGGGACCGGTACCCCATGCTCCAGGAAAAGCATATTTTCCAAAGGAGAAGATTTCCTCTAACCAGCACCTCCCTGGAGTCTCTGCCTCACTGAGGTCAAGTCTACAAAAAAAAAACAAAAACAAAAGAAATCACTGGCTTCTTCCCATGAGAATTTAGTGGTAGCTTCTCTCTCAGTACACATTTGTTTTTATGAAGAATATCCCATACAAGGTACAACTAGCCTAAAGTCTCCTTCCTTCTTCAAGATACTGGGGTGGAAAGCAGTGAAGCCATGTGGAGACACAGAGGTCAGTGCGCCTCTGCTGAGTCCCTATGTGCAAATGCTCACCAGAATATGCCATGACACTGTGCGATTTATCATTTCTCACCAAAGCTGCTCATTTCATCAAATTTCCCCTATTTGATAATAAAAAACACTATATCTGCTTTAATAACGACAAAAGCTGCTTTAATAAGGCCCATATACTTTGGGTGGCCCACATGAACCTCTAAGGACAGTAAATTACATCTTGGAAATGCAGGCTTTTTGGAAATGTGTCTGCATCAGGACTCTGGGGGATTTAAATGCAGAGGGATTTGCAAGGTTTGCATGTTTCATTCATTAGGGCAGTGTTGCTGCCAAACTTCTCTTCCTGTTGGTCGTACAGGGGGTGGGCTCAACACAGCGGGCTGGTTGTAAATTACCCTGTGGCTTGGAGCAGCCCAAATGTAATACCAAGGGAATCATAGATTTTGGCACAAGTTTTGTGAACAATTTCTGAGAAATCCAAATGTATTGAAAAATCACATGTTTACAGAGGAATGAAACACTGAGCTTATCTTAAGTTCAGCAGGCCAAGAATTAAGTTTGTCCTTTACCTAGACCAGTGTGAGAACCCCAGAATTAGATGACCGTGAGCACTCTACTTTTGTAGCATTCCATAGAAAAATTACTATAATTCAATGGTTCTTCAGTCTTGATCTGTGATTCTTCATCTTTTCTTTTATTTTAATCCTTTTGAGAATCTGAAGAAGGCTCTGGACATTCTGAGTAGAAATTTCCCACAAATACACACACAATTGTGTACACAATTTCTGGAGGTTGGCGGATCCTTCAAGGCTTGTCCATAATTCTCAAGTTAAGAATCCCTGCTCTTTATACCAGAAGCTCTTTTTTTTTTATTTTTTTATTTTTTTATTTTTATTTTTGAGATGGAGTTTCACTCTTGTCACCCAGGCTGGAGTGCAATGGCACGATTTTGGCTCACTGCAACCTCTGCCTCCTGGGTTCAAGTGATTCTCCTGCCTCAGCCTCCTGAGTGGCTGGGATTACAGGCATGCACCACCATGCCCAGCTAATTTTTGTATTTTTAGTAGAGACAGGGTTTCACCATGTTGGCCAGACTGGTCTTGAACTCCTGATCCCAGGAGATCCTCCTGCCTTGGCCTCCCAAAGTGCTGATTACAGGCATGAGCCACCACGCCTGGCCAGAAGCTCCTCAATGGCAACAATTTTGTCTAATTGCTGTGTCTAATTATGTCCAATTGGCACAGCATCTCTCCTGTTTGTGCCTAATACCCCATTACATACTCAGAAATTCTAGTGTTTCACATGAACTTACAATAATAAAGTTATTCTCTATTTTTATAGTGTTCTTAAAAAAATTCGAGGTGTTTATTTGGTTACAAATGCAAGTCTGTACTTTAAATATGTTCTGCAATGTATCATTCCCTTGATGCAGGAAAAAAATATTTTTTAAAGTTTTTGGCTGGGTGTGGTGGCGCATATCTGTAATCCCAGCACTTTGGGAGGCCGAGGTGGGATGCTAACTTGAACCCAGGAGTTCAAAACAAGCCTGAACAACAAAGTGAGACCCGCCCCCCCGCCCACAAAAAAATAGAAAAAAAAATTAGCTGGGCATAGTCATGCGTGCCTGTGGTTCCAGCTACTAGGGAGACTAAGCTGGGAGGATTGTTTAAGCAGGGAGGTCGAGGCTATGGTGAGCTGTGATCCCACCACTGCTCTCCAGCCTGGGAAACAGAGCAAGACCCTGTCTCCAAAAAAGAAAAATAATATTTTCTCCTCTCTATCTCTAGAATTGCCCTGAACCAAGTGTATGCTTGGTGTCACTGCTGGGAATTGCCCATTCTCTGTCTAACTTCTGCTTCATGTGAATTTTTAAAGGTCCTCATCTTTACTTACATCTTCCCAGAACTATGGGGTAAAACGTTCCTGCAGTCATTGCACTGAGCAATTCCAGGGAGCACCATTAACACATATGACCATGTGGACCTGAGCCTTCACCCAATATGGGTAATATCTGCCATTGTTGAATACTTACTGTGCTAAGGAAATGTAGAAACATGTATTATCTTCCCAGTACCTGGCAAGTTAGCTGTTATCTCCTTATCTCCTTTATCTACTTGAGGAAATGAAGGCCAAAAAACCCAAAGTGATATGCTTGCAGACATAAAACTATATGTTACAGAGTCACAATTTGAACCCAGACTTTTCTGACTTTAGAACCCTGAACTTATCTACTATACTAACCCTCTTCACCCTGGATTTGCAATTTTATAAAACAAAATCAGATTAGAGAAATGGACAAAGAAGAGATCTATTATTCTTTCTTCTGTGCCAAGGAAAATCTCCCAGGAGATGTGTCTGAGGAGCTTCAGGAAATTGACATGCATGCATATGAACCAGTGTCCCACTGAAGTGCAGAGGCACACCTGGGTGCACAGCTTTTTTTTTTTTTTCTTTGTTATGAACTGTTATATTTTATTTTATTATTATTATACTTTAAGTTCTAGGGTACATGTGCACAACATGCAGGTTTGATACATGTGCCATGTTGGTTTGCTGCACCCATCAACTCATCATTTACATTAGGTATTTCTCCTAATGCTAACCCTCCCCCAGCCCCACCACCCCCTGACAGGCCCCAGTGTGTGATGTTCCCCGCCCTGCGTCCAAGTGATCTCATTGTTCAATTCCCACCTATGAGTGAGAACATGCAGTGTTTGGTTTTCTGTCCCTGTGATAGTTTGCTGAGAATGATGGTTTCTAGCTTCATCCATGTTCCTGCAAAGGACATGAAATCATCCTTTTTTATGACTGCATAGTATTCCGTGGTGTATATATGCCACATTTTCTTAATTCAGTCTGTCATTGATGGACATTTGGGTTGGTTCCAAGTCGTTGCTATTGTGAATAGTGCCGCAATCAACATATGTATGTATCTTTATAGTAGCATGCTTTGTAATCCTCTGGGTATATACCTAGTAATGGGAATGCTGGGTCAAATGGTAATTCTAGTTCTAGATCCTTGAGGAATCGCCACAGTCTTCCACAATGGTTGAACCAATTTACACTCCCACTAACAAGGGTGCACAGATTTTATCATTAGAGAAGGGTTGAAAATAAACTGGTGAGGGGTACACAGCATGACCTCAGGAAAAACTGTGTAGCAGGTGGGAATTTCGTGGTTCCCCCCTAGTTTCTCTTTCATCCTTCTCACACCTGAGTAGCCCCACTCTTTTCAAAGGTGAAAGTAGGCAGATATGAGAAGTTCGGGTGTTTTCTCACCAACGTGTAAGAAAGTGGCAGCAGCTTGCTATTCTGGCTTTCATTGGCAGGTAACAAAGGGAGGAACATGTGGAAAAGGATATTGAAGCTGAGAAGTTCAGAAGCTGATTCAGGATGACATGGAGGTGGGGATGCAGGAGTGGCATGTGCAAACTAGCTGAAAGGAATCACTTTCTCTTTTTTCAGGTCTGATTCATCCAGGAGGTGTCCCTGGGGACTCCTTGTTGGAGACATATTCCTTCTCTCAGGCTGAAGTATTATCTAGGTCTCCTAACTATGCTCCTTGAGCCTCTCTAACTGGCCTGTTCCCTAGGATAAGCAAGAGGTCATAGGCAATGACTCAATCTAGACTAGTCAGTGAAGAAGCTGAAGAAGAAACAGGTTCTATTCAGTTTTATACTTCCTAAGTCAACCTTAGATAATAAGAATATACTACTGAGATTGCCCTGGAATTTACAATCTAACAAAGGGGTAGTACAAGAGAGTTACCTGGCAGAGCCAAGGTGGGCAGGGCACGCAGGACAGTAGGAAAGGAAGAGGAGGGAGGACGTCTTGGAACACACTTACTGGCAATGTCCAGGCCAGAACCATGGGCACCCAGGGCAAGCCTTTCCTTTTTTTTTTTTTTTAATTCCCCAGGCTGGAGTGCAATGGTGTGATCTCGGCTCACCGCAACCTCCGCCTCCTGGGTTCAAGTGATTCTCCTGCCTCAGCCTCCCAAGTAGCTGGGATGACAGGCATGTGCCACCAAGCCCAACTAATTTTGTATTTTTAGTGGAGACAGTGTTTCTCCATGTTGGTCAGGCTCCTGGTCTCAAACTCCTGACCTCAGGTGATCCACCCACCTCGGCCTCCCAAAGTGCTGGGATTACAGTCATGAGCCACAACACCTGGTCTGCCTTTCTTTAACCTCACAGCACACCTGGAGAGGCACCAAAGTCTCCTGAAAACTGCCATGCCTTTGTGCAAACCGCTCAATGGATGGTCCTCATCAGCAGTTCAGGCCATCTGGGAGCAGTGTCCCTTTCTGCCCAGAAGACTGGGACCATGTCCTCTGATGGGCAGTAGTGGCACAGAAAGAAAAAAGCCTACACAGCTTTTTTCTTGGGTGAGGTTGGCTGGTAGGAAAAATACCCTTGCTGTAGAACAAACTATTAAGTGACTTAGTAAAATGAAAATGCCTCTAGAGTATTCAGGCAAAATTTAAAAATTTAGCATGGGCTGAGCGTGGTGGCTCACGCCTGTAAGCCCAGCATTTTTGGAGGCCAAGGTGGGTGGATCACCTGAGGTCAGGAGTTTGAGACCAGCCTGGCCAATATGGTGAAACCCCGTCTCTACTAAAAATACAAAAATTAGCCAGGTGTGGTGGTGCATGCCTGTAATCCCAGCTACTCCGGAGGCTGGGGCAGAAGAATCGCTTGAACCTGGGGGGCAGAGGTTGCAGTGAGCCAAGATCATGCCACTACACTCCAGCCTGGGCAACAGAGTGAGACTGCATCTCAAAAAAAAAAAAAAAAAAAAAAAAAAACCTTAGCATGGAGAACCTTCCAGATTGCTACCTAAACCTGCTTTTTGATTGAGGCTTAAAAAAATACGCTGTTCTATACCATTGCCTAGAGGGGACTATGAATGAAGCCACAGGACACTAGATCCTATTGTTGATGGTCTCTCCAGATGTTAAAAAAGTCATAAATTTTAATTTTTTTTTTTTTGCACTAGATATAAAGCCTTAATATAGAAAGTGACCTACAAAGCCACCAAGCAAGTCAGCATGGGAGATGAACAAACAAGCCTGCTTGGCCGGGCTTCTGGTCTCCTATTACTTCTTTTTCTTCATCATGGGCCATAGCCTGTGCCCACTCTTATCCCTCTAGATGAGTATTGTCATCTCCTGGCAGGATCACAGCTAACCGAAGGCAAAGCGTGAGAACACGAAACTTAACCTCATATTCAAAGCAAGGCAGGGGAGGAGTCCAGGCAGATGGGAAGTTAAAAAAACTCAAGAAGGAAATAGTCTAGAATTATTTATTTTCATTCTCTGTCTGAAATTTTCATCTTATTTCCATTGGAAAACACATTTATTGAACACCTCCTCTGCTCTAGACACTGTAGCAGCCCTTTCTAAAAGTACAAGCATAAACAAGCCCTGTTTGCTTTTCTGGTAGAAGTTCTAGTAGGGGGAATCTGCTATAGAACAAAAATAACTATCACACAAGGCCCATTCAGTAACACAAAGGTAATACCTGAGAGGTTCCAACAGGGAGAAATGTGCCACCCTTGGGAAGAAACAAGAAAGGGACCTTGAAAAAAGGAGCATTTCAAATGGGCCTTGAGAAATGAATAAAACTTAATTAAAGTTTAATCTACTATTAGTTTAATTAGGAGGGAGATTGAGGACTGGGAGAGTATGTGTTTGGAAGAGAAAAATGGCTTGAGCAAAGGCCCACAGACAGAAGGGCCAGGGTTAAGATGGAGAAATAGTGGGGTGGCCTGTGGGCCTGAAGTGATGGCATGTATAGATGTGGGCCTGGGAGGAACAGTCTGTAATTATGCCCTCACTGACATAAACTGTCCCCTATAGTAGATGCCCTAAGAGTGGTGATTGGGAAAAACATAGAACAATATTAGGTGATAAAGAACAGATGGCAGGGTTCTGAAGACCTGACCTACTTTTTTCTTCTTTCCAGTATTCATATCTCCTCCTCCTATTTTCAAACATTGTAGAAAAGGTGAATTTTTAAGCAAGGAGTGTTTGTCTAAGACCATTAAGGCAAGCTTGACCTTCCGCACCAGTAAGGGGGTCTCCATCCATCCTTCTTTGGAAAACATAGCATTGAATTTTTAAATATACAGGCAATTTTTTCTTAACAATAGTCCAAAGATACTTTATGTAACTTTTGCTCTGAAAGCAAATATGTAGTTTAATATTTTAGTTTCTTAAAATTGCTATGCTATGCGTATTCTGATGCTAAACAAGACAAGACTTACCAGCTATTCAACAATCCTAGGCAAGTGGCATGTCTGAATAAAGAATATTTTGACTACTATACATTAAAAAAATTAATTTCTTTTCTTTCTTTCTTTTTTTTTTCAGACAGGGGCTTGCTCCAGTGGAGTCACTGCTGCTGGAGTGCAGTGGTGTGATCATAGATCATTGCAGCCTCGAACTCCTGGGCTCATGTGATCCTTCCGCTTCAGCCTAAGTAGCTAGGACTACAGGCACATAGCACCACACTCAGCTAATTAAAAAAAAGTTTTTTTTGTAGAGATGGGGTGTTGCTATCTTGCCCAGGCTCGTCTTGAATTCCTGTGCTCAAGAGACCCTCCTGCTTTGGCCTTGCAAAGTGCTGAGATTACAGGTGTGATCCAACACACTTGGCCTAAGTTTTCTGATATATAATACTTAATGACATATTTTCGGGGAAACTACACATTTCAATTCTTCTAAAATTTGGGCAAGTCACATAGATTTTGAACTCTGATAGGTTTTCTTGGTGCTATTTTAGTCCTAGGTAGAAGATTATTCATGGAAATATTAAATCTTTTTATTGAGAAGAAACTGCAGCAGCAAAAAGGCTAATCAAATCAAAACCTGGTAATGTTAGATCACACTTTGGCAAACTTTCACTTTTTCTATTTTATTTTTTTTTGAAGACAAAGTCTCACTCTGTCACCCAGGCTGGAGTGCAGTGGCACGATCTTTGCTCACTGCAATCTCTGCCTCCTGGGTTCAAGTGATTCTCCTGTCTCAGCCTCCCGAGGAGCTGGGACTACAGGCACGCACCACCACGCCCGGCTAATTTTTTGTATTTTAGTAGAGATGAAGTTTCATCATGTTGCCCAGGCTGGTCTCAAACTCCTGAGCTCAGGCAATCTGCCCGCCTCAGCCTCCCAAAGTGCTAGGATTTCAGGCGTGAGCCATCGTGCCTGGCCTTGGCAAACTTTCATATGGGGGACACCAAGTCCATGACTGCTCCCTGACTGATTGAGAGATAAGGGTGAAACATGATAGAATCAGAAAGAAATACATCTAGAAAAACCTTCCAGTTCATGAAAATTTTCACAGTGTTCAAAATTCATTAAGAACTCTTCCTTTAAAATACAGATATCTCTGAATAGTTGAACCCATTTGTCATTCAAGTGGTGCAAATTATTTTACTCAGATAGCATTTTACACTCATTTCACAAATTGAGCCCAGGTATATGGAAGCATTGGAAGTGCTGAAAAGAGGTTGGTGGTGAGAGTGGAAGGGTTAATTTTTAAGCAAGAGGTGCTTAAGACTAGTAGGAGATGGGTTTCTTCTTGTACAAAGGATCTGTCCTCTGTACACTGGTACAATTACATGGTCTTTATGACACTGGATGGTAAACCATATCAGGATTCTGGAAAACTCCAGGAGTGAGAGGGGAGCTCTGATGAGGGGCTAATGTAGGCCCTGGGTGGTAAAGGAGTAGTAGAGGTACAGGAGAGGGAGGCTGGGATATAGAAAGGTTGTAAACCAACATCACCTTTTTCACAATGTTGCAATGTTGCCCAAGAACCCGGTGGTGGGAATCACTCCTTGATATTGAGAAAAACCTGCGAAGTACTTATTTCCCACTCCGTGTCTGAATGGCTTAAAATAATATAATAGTGTTGAGCTGTTTTGAACTTTCCCCTTTTCTATAGTTAATTGGAGGAATCCGGTGGAGAAGATGGTTACTTTGCTATAAAATAGGCTCTTGTCCCTATCCTGATTCTGTCACTAATGTGTTATGTGATGTGAGGCAGATGACTTAGCCTTCCTGCTCACCCTTTTTTCCCCTGGTATTATAGAAAAGGCAATAATCTCTGTCTTGCAGTGTTAATGCAAGAACTAAATAACATATGTTTTAAAAGCTCAGCAGGATACTTTCAGTAAATATTATTTCTTTCTCGTAATGCTTAATTCCTTTCATTCCATTTTGAAATTCTGGAAGGACAAGCTCACAGTGCAGAGCAGGGCATCAGGGTCATTCTTTAAATTTTTTTTTTCTTTTTTTTTTTTTTTTTTTTTGTAGAGACAGGGTGTTACTATGTTGCCTAGGATGGTCTCAAACTCCCAGCCTCAAACAACCCTCCTGAAGTGCTGGGATTATAGGTGTGAGCCACCACACCTGACTGAGGCCATTCTTGACAGGGTCCTCCAGGTCTCCTCAGCTGTAGCCCATTTCTCCAGGGCTCTGAAGCCAATTCATTATCTCAGGGGACCTGGGAGCAAAAGAAGAAATGGACTTTGGTTGACTGCCAACTAGAGCAGAGCCTTTCCAGAGCTCTCCCAAGCCCAAGGCGTTTCCCTGGAACTGGACCAGCCATGGATGGAACAGGCCTGGTTTCCCTGTGTTTGGCTTGCCTTGGAATTTCCAAAGAACCCTGCCAGGATCCTGCCAGACATGAGATGCTGTTCTCTTTTTCCTCAAAGCTGTTTATGTTAATTAATCAAGACATTTTGGAGCAGAAATCCTTCATGTAGAGGACATTTCCCACAAACATTCCACCCTGCAACACATCTTCCAAGCTAAAAATATTTTATGTGTTCTAGCCCCTAAAATTTTATAAATGACCATTCAAGCGGGAAGCAGTGATGATTTGTACATATTCCTTAACTGAATGCCATTTGAAGTGAAAAAAATCAATAGTAATCCCAGCAACTATCTAATGCATTATAAAATTAACTCTAGCCTCTCTAATTTGCATGGTTAAAAGCATTTTAAGTGGCCAGGCATGGTGGCTCACTCCTGTAATCACAGCACTTTGGGAGGACGAGGCAGGCAGGTCACTTGAGGTCAGGAGTTTGAGACCATCCTGACCAACATGGCGAAACCCCATCTCTACTAAAATTAGAAAAATTAGCCAGGCGTGGTGTTGCGCCCCTGTAATCCCACCTACTCAGGAGGCTGAGACAGGAGAACCAGGAAGGCAAAAGTTGCAGTGAGCTGAGATTGTGCCACTGCATTCCAGCATGGGCGACAGAGTGAGACTCTGTCTCAAAAAAAAAAAAAAAGCACTTTAAGAAACCATAAGTCTTAAAGAGAAAAATAATTGGGAGGTTATTATGTGTTGATCACTTCTGTGGATGTTTCTCTATGATGGCCAAATAAAATGACTGTAATGATATTTTTATTGGAAGTGCCAATTTCTTTATTTTATGGTAAATATTTTTGCAAAGTGTAGTTCATCTGGCAAAGCGCGTGACTATAAACCTTGTTAATTGCACATCTAAGCTTAACCTTATTCTTCCACAAAAGCGATGATCAATAACTTGGTCACCATGATAGGAAGTGGAGTTTCTGGGGGAGGAGCAAGGGGGTTAACATTTTTTTCTACCCTTTGGAGGGAAGTGGGACTTATTTTGCTCTTCAGACTGTCTTTTCAATTTTGTTTTTCTTTTTTTCCCTGTGTATCTGGTGCAATGAGAGATGGGCCTGAGGTAGCCTGTCAATTGAAAGGTGGCCCTGGGCCTTTGGAAGTCCTAGGAGGATTCAGGTAGGGCTCTGGGGAAAAGAGGGGTTGGCCAGCTGTTCTTGCCCTTGTGTAGAAGTGTATTTTCTTGGAACTTGCCTTGCCTTCTCCTGCTTCTGTAGCTGTAGGATCCTGGGGACAAATCTTGAGTGTAGGTCTGTAACAGTCATTTTCAATGTGTGGTCCACAGACTGGTGGCATCAACATCATCAGAGAACTTATGAGAAATGTAAGCAATTCTCAGGTCCCACTCACTCTAGACAAACTGAATCAAAATCTCAGTGGGTGGGGCCCAGCAGTCCAACTTTTAACATGTCCTCAAGGTGACTAATGCAGAGCCACTGGCCTACAAAAGTTCACCTGCTTCTAGGCTAAGTCTTAACTAGGTTAGTGGGGTTGTGTTTATGCAGCTCAACAGAGGAGGAAAGATTTGGGGTCAGAACTTCAGCTGATAATAAAGTATGTGAGCATGGGATGACTCTATTTATATGCCTTTTTGGGACCTGTAGCAAACATGTCTGGCTGAAGAATCAGGATTTTGTCTCCATTTGTTTCTTGAAGACACAATGTAGATACTAGCCATGACTTCGAACAGATTTGTATATTAGCAGCTGGGCCCTCTGAGCTCTAATACTACATTAACCATTGCGATGCTAAAAGATCTTATACAAGTCATTTTCTATGCATCAGATGGGGAGTGTTTCTAGCCAGGGCAAGCCATGGTGCTACAGTTGGGTTTGCTGTTGAGGCTGAGGCCATTTTCTACTTCTCCTGGGTGTCCAATGCCCTCCTTTTTTTACCAGTAAACTGAGACCTCTCTTGAGTGTTTCTCAGGACTTTGTCACCAACTTACTTGGTTATTATGCTATCCATTCTAGCTTGCTCTTGCATTTAACTGGGTTTTCTCATTGGCTAACTGAAAGTGTGAAATTTTAGGCACTAAATCCAGTGGTGACAGTTTCTGGGCACTGGCTCTATTCAGATTTCTCAGTCTTGTGACTTTCCATTATCTAAGAATTATGAGGGACTGAGAAGTAATTATGTGATGAGCTACACATACAAACAGTTCTTAGTTATAGACGTTAGTGCAGTTAGGAAGGCTGCAGGCTTATAAGTGAGAAACACCCAGGTTTGAATCTAGGTTCTAGCACTTATTAGGCCAATGGCCTTGGGCAAGTTGCTTAGTTTTAGTTTTCTCAACTTAATATAGAAATGTTAATTTCTACTTTCTAAATTAGAGCTAACATAATCAATGTTTAGTGGCAATTTTACTGTTGGTATTAATAAAGTGATAGATCCAAGCTTATCTGAAGATGAGAAGTCTTTTTTATTTGACTTGGAATGAATCATATGTCTTTTTATTGTTATTATTTTTAGAGACAGAGTCTCACTATATTGCTCAGACTAGAACTTCTGGGCTCAATTCATCCTTCTGCCTCAGACTTCCGAGTAGCTGGGACTACAGATGTGCACCACTGTGCTTAGCTCTTGAATCATGTATCTTGATTTTTTTTCCCCATTTGATTTTGTCTTTGCAATGCAATATTGTTTGGGCTAATATTAATATTATTCTTTAGCCATTGAGCACATACCATTGATAAGGGCCTGAAAGTTACTGGGTATAAGGAAAAGGCCAGGACAAGATGTAACATTCGATATAGGTAGCTGACAAAGTGTAAGGCTGGATAATTGAGCCCCAAATTTTTAACTGTTCTTAATCATGCTTTTAAAGAGAAGGAGTGTCTTCCCTTCATTTCACTCTGCTGTTTGCTTTATTGGGAGAGGAGTGCCTTACAAAAGGTAAGTGAGGTTGAAGAGCCTCTCTTCCAACACCTACTAGCTGTAAAGCCTGAGGCAAGTTGCTTAACCTCCGACACTCATTTTCATCAGCTATAAAAATAGACTAATACCTAGCTTTCAGCAGTGTGTAAGGTTAGAGACTCAGGTAACTCCAATTATCTGCCTTAATGGAGGACAGCAAGAGATAATCCACGATGAATAGATTTTTCTTTGACATTGGAGGCTCTATTATTCCTTTTTCCCTGCAGATTTATCTTCCTACTACTTTGTGTAGGCCAAGATGAAAATTCCTTTAACTTGTGGAATTATTCTCTTGTGTTGTCAAAATAACACTTATGTGCCAGAACTTTGCCAAGGAGATGTGCAAGCCTTTGCAGATAATCAGGAGTTGACTGTGGAAGGTTGATCCATTCAAAGGTCATAGGCTACTGGAAATACCTCCAGTGCTAGTTTATGTACCAGCTGGTGTTCCTTCTTTGTGCCAGACGGACAGTGTGCAGAGAGATGTAGAGCAGACTGAGTGGGAAGTGTCTGTGTTGAGGGAACAGGCAGACCTAGGCGGGGCCAGAGAGGACATCTTCCCATGTTGAAGGTGGCCACTTCTTACAAAGCAACACAATGACTGCTCCACAGACACCTTGAGAAAAATAAAAGGATCATTGCATTTAAATGTTTTCATTTGCAAAATAGTCATAGAGCATATGCCGTACGTGGTTGACCTGAGGATTACATGAGAGAGGTGTATAGACCCAGCTGTAGTAGATTACTTTATTGGTGGGGGGTCTCTTTAAGTCCTTATTGGCCTTAGATATTTTTCCTGACTCTGTATCTCCATGTCCTCTCCCAGAGGAGCAACATTTTCTATTTGTAAAGTATTAGGTGCAAGTATTAGTATTTTGCCATTAAAGTGGCAAAAACCGCGATTACTTTTGCACCAACCTAATATAAAAATAGACTATTTCCACCTGACATGTTGCACTATAGCTTGCCAAAAAGAAAATATCTTCATTTCTTGAGGACAGATAGCTAATTCTTTCTCTTTCTTCGCACCCTGTAGTACAGCTGTTGCCTGGTCTTCTCTTTCTTCCTATGGTAAGAGAGGTGCTGCTGGGTTCTGAGCTCAAGCCCAAACTCAGAAAAGCTCCTGAGGTCTTCAGGCCCTCCATCTGCTCAAGTGTGGAAACTTGCCAGTTCTAGGAACAGGTAGAACTTCTGTAAACTTCCTCATGCATTTTTTTTTGTCTCAAATTTTAGGTCATTTTGTCTCATTTTCTTAAGAATCCTGTTGGGGGTAACTTGTATTTGTTCTATTTTTCCATTCTTCAAATACGATAAATCAATACAGTTTTCCTTGATGGTTATTTTATCAGTCCTATATGTCAATGGGTGCTATGTTAACTTGTTTATTTGTAATCTTCTTGCTGTATTATAGAAAACAGAGACTATGGTGAAGTGGCAGCATGGTGATACGAAAATTATGCATGCTTTTGAGTTGGGTGGGCTTTGGGTTCGATCGACTCAATAGAATCCGTGGAATACTAGCTGTGTACTTTAGACATCACTTTTGGCTTCAAATTCCTTATCTATAAAATTGGACTAATGATGCCTATTTTATATGATTATTGTGTAGGTTAAAGATGATATATTAAAAGACTTTGCACAAGGCAAGCATCCAACAAAGTATAGCTATGCTTGACCCTAACATTGGAAACTGCAACATTTGTCTGAAGGTTTAACAAAAGTCATGCTGTTCATAGTTACCCTCTGAGACACCATTGTTGTCTTTCTGTTATGAGGAAATGGAGGCTCAGAGAAGTTATGTAACATGCTCAAAGATATGCAACTAGAAAATGGAAAAACTAGGCTTCAGCCCAGATTTTTTGACCCTAAATTTAGAGCATTTTCTACTACATACCACCTGCCCTATCTTGTGATGAGAACCTAATTCTTTGTGGTATCATGGGGCCAAAAATTGTGAACGCCAAAAACACAGACTTCCCTTTTTCCCCTTTACAGCACTGATTACCTTCTGCCTCACAGTATAATTACTTCTGCATATGTAACAGTTTTTCTCTTAGTCTATGACCAAAAAAAAAAAAAAAAATCAATGGAGAATGTGACTCTGGGCATTTTTTTTTTTTTTTTTTTGAGATGAAGCCTCACTCTGTTGCCCAGGCTGGATTACTGTGGCCTGATCTTGGCTCACTGCAACCTCCAGTTTCTGGGTTCAAGTGATTCTCCTGCTTCAGTCTCCCAAGTAGCTGGGATTACAGGCACCTGCCACCACTCCTGGCTAATTTTGTATTTTTAGTAGAGATAGGGTTTCATCATGCTGGCCAGGTTGGTCTCGAAATCCTGACCTCAAGTGACCTGCCTGCCTGGGCCTCCCAAAGTGCTGGAATTACAGGCAAGAACCACCAGGCCCATCCGACTCTGGGCATTCTTGCATTTTCTGTAGTGTCAGCACAGGGCCTCAGAGTCAGTAGGTATGCAGCATATGTTCATTGACTATAGAGCTAAATGGTACAGCTTTACACCCAGCTTTCTGCAACAGTCACACAAGCATGGCATTCCACTCCTCTTGCATCTCTGAGTTCAAGTTTTAAAAATAAATTATTACACCTGTTTCTATTCCCAAAATGCTTGAGGTAGCTCATTGCCCAAGTTAATCTGTACCTGCCTTCACCGATTCATCTGGAGGGATCAGCAAGTTCACATGCTGATGTGAATAAAAAGGAGGGAGGGGACAGTCATTTTATAATTTATCAAGGGACAAGCACAAACATATCAAAAATTGTATGCAAATGAAGTGTTCTGTTTAAATAAATCAATTAAGAAAAAGTACATGTAGCAACCATTTCCAAGAAATGCTCTGCAAAAAACGTGGTTGAGGGACTTACCAGATAAAATCTAAAAATGTTCATCTGCTCAGCTAAGTCATCCTGTGAACTCCTTGTCCCATCCCATTCTGCTCCATCAGCGGCTCTGCATTTAGTAAAGGCTTTAAGCTATAAATGATACTGCATGTATAATAATAAGGTTGCTTCTGATCTGTTTCATGCTATATAGACTTACCTGCTTTCAGAAAGATGTTAGTCTCAGAATTCACTTAGTGAGTCTCAGAATTCACTTAGTGATCCCCAAGAGAATAACACCAATCAGTTATACACAACACAGCCAACCTTTCAGTGCAGCGTGAGGGAAAATTTTTACTGACAACTAAGTCCTAGTGGATGTGTTTCCAGAACTAACCAAACTCAGGAATAAATTAGTGACTCAGGGGTGGTCTGAGAGATGAGTTTCCACTAAAGTAGGGAGCACTGGTGGTATGGGTTACATGTTTGGGACTTGGGAATTATCATTTTCTTCCAGTTTTGAGACTGCCTTTTGGCTGAGTGCTATCGTATAAGTCAATTTTTTTTTTTTTTTTGAGAAGGAGCTTTGCTTTTGTTGTCCAGGCTGGAGTGCAATGGTGTTATCTCAGCTCACTGCAACCTCCGCCTCCTGGGTTCAAGCAATTCTCCTGTCTCAGCCTCCTGAGTAGCTGGGATTACAGGCATGAGCCACCACATCCAGCTAATTTTGTATTTTTAGTAGAGATGGGGTTTCTCCATGTTGGTCAGGCTGGTCTCGAACTCCCGGCCTCAGGTGATCCGCCTGCCTCGACCTCCCAAAGTGCTGGGATTACAGACATGAACCACCATGCCTGGCCCATATAAGTCTATTGACTGCTCTGTGCCTTGGTGGGTTCATTTAGAACAGTGTTTCTCAAATGGGGGCTATTTTGCCCCCTAGAGGATACTTGGCAAGTCTAGAGACATTTTTGGTTGTTACAACAAGGGAGGAGGGACATGGGGGGATGGTGAGGCTACTGGCATCTAGTGGGTAGAGTTCAGGGATGCTGCTAAACATCCTACATTGCACAGGACAGGTTCCACAATAAAGAATAATTCAACTCAAAATGCCAATCGTGCAGAGGTTGAGAAACCCTGATTTAGAGAGATAGTGGTAATATCCTGAACCTATCCCCTCCAATGGGATGTTAGATAATTTTCCTTTTATAGAATACGTTGAGATCTTTGGCTAAAAGTTGCTGTGTAAGTTCAACAACAAAAAACACTCATGTTGCTACAAGTCCCCAGGCTTCAGTGAAGCTTGCTGACAGAGTCTGACTCAGCTTCTTCTCACATTTTTAAAGGGTTATCTTTGCTCTCATTGGGGTTTGTCATTTTTAAAAGCTTGTTTTTCTTTCTAAAGTATTTTGAATATTAAAGATTTCGTCCGAACCACCTAGTTATCTAAGTCATTTCTGGCATATTGTTAAGATTCTTAAAGAGAACTTTTCAATCTGGTTTTGATCCTGGACTAAATGATACTTATTTTCCTGAGGTCAAGGAACCAGAGGAGTCTTTAACAATGATTCCATTGCTGGCTGATGAGACAGCTCACCAACATGCAAAAAAGAGTTGTTATTAAGAGCAAACTGAGTTTTTCGCTGGCTTTTCTCTTCCTTTTGCTCCCGGAAAATTCTTTCCAGTAGCCCCTTGAGATCACACAGAGAATGACAAAGAAGGGAAAAAACAATTTCCAAAGTAGACACTCTCAAGAATCGTATTTATTTTTTCTGGAACCATCTAGGAAAAAAATAACAACCACACAGACAAGACAATTTTAAACTAAGCCTGCTTCTGATTTAAGTCATTTCCTTTCTGCTAGCCTGTCAAAATTCAACTGCATCATATCAAGTTGGTCTGAAAAGCAGATTGGTGCATGATGTACTTTATGAACTCCTTTGACTTTGGCAGACTCTAGAAAAGATTAAATGTGTTAGAAATCTGGGAGGCTAGGAGAATGGAGAAATGGAGTTTATTTTCATGGAAAGTCAGTTGTGTACTTTAGGTTGCTAGGAATATTTTCCCTATGAAAAGATAATTTGACTGAGGCCGAAGATTAGGAAACAAAAAATTAAACCACTGGGGATCAGGCAGAGAAATAGAATTTGTACCTATGAAAATTTATTTTGGCAGAGAAACCTCTATCTCATTATCCGTGGAAAAGCATTCTGCCAGCCTTGTTAATAATATTTCACATTAGTTCAATGAATTCCTTTAGCGGATGGCAAAAAGTTATAAGAAAAAACATTATAAGCTGGAGGGTAGCACTGGAAAGCCCTAGAGAAATAGCCAAAGAAGCTGCTCTGAGAGTCAGAAAGCAAGAGATACAGAAACAGGCAACTGCAACATTGCTCTCAGCCTTACCTTTGACGTCCCAGGGATAGGTATTTCTGGGGAGTTTTCTTTCTTCCACTCTTGGAAGGGGATTATGGGAATACAATTGGCTCATGGTGCTGACATTAGCATTATAAATAATGCTTGGAGGCTAGACCTAAGATGCTGAGAACTGACTGTTGGATTCCCAGAACATTTTACATAATGATGTCTTGGATGCCAGGTCAGCAGACTGGCTGTCAAAAGAAATGCAGGCAGCAGAAATCCATTGGAAGTAGATGCTAGAAACTAGATATTTAGCCACAGTTTTACAATAGCTTCTTTATTTTGTTTGCAGTGTGGTGTGGTGGTGTTTGCCATAATTTTGTTATTCTCTATACATAGAATTATATAGCTTGAAAAAGTATTCTTTTGCTGCTACTTAAATGTGATCTCCTTCTTGGCTTCTTATGGCTCCTATAATCAGTCATGGCAGAAATCCATGACTTATCAAGAAACCAGCACTTCAGCACTTATGTCTGTATTCCTGTTCAGATTTTTCTCTTCCATGTAGGTTAAATGGAGAACTGCAATTAAGTTAAAGACAAATGTAACTTTATCTGATTGGTAGAACATTGAGGTAGGAATGAAATTTTTCTTGCAGGTTGGAGGTGCAAGCAGGGAGATTTAGCTTTTGCAAGAGCATCATAAAGAGATGTTCTGTCATGGGGTGGGGGAAGAGGGGAGGGATAGCATTAGGGGATATACCTAATGTAAATGACAAGTTAATGGTTGCGATACACCAACATGGTACATGTATACATATGTAACAAACCTGCACATTGTGCACATGTACCCTAGAACTTCAAGTATAATTAAAAAAAAAAAAAAGAGATGCACTTCAGGAGTGTTAGCTATATCTAATATATATCTAATACTAATATGCTTTCAAGAGAAAGCATAGTAAAACTGGGATTATTATTTTTCTACATGATACTTTTAAAATTTCCACTACCAAATTAAGAGACAAGGTAGTGCAAAACAGAGGTTGGCAAGCTTTAGCTTAAAAAGGCTAAACAGTAAATATTTTAGGCTTGTGGGAGGGATGGTCTCTGTAGCAATTACTCAACTGCCATTGTAGTATGAAACAACCATAGATAGTATGAACGGGTGTGGCTGTGCTCCAATGAAACTTCATTTATGGACACTGACATTTGAATTTCACGTAATTTTCACATGTCACAAAATAATATCCTTCTTTTGACTTTTTTTCAACCATTCGAAAATGTAAAAGACATTCTTAGCTTGCAGACTGTGAGGTGGCATGGTGGACTTGACATGTGGACTGTAGTTTGTCAACCCATGGTATAGAGAAAAACATAGAGATTTTGGAATCAAACAGACTCAGGTTAAAAATCCGACCCCACCCGCTATTAACAAGCTGCTAGATTGGCTGGGGGCAAATCTCTTTTGTAAGCTTCAGCTCCTTCATGTGGAAAATGAGGACAGTAGAATCTCCCATTTATGGTTATTATGAGAATTAAGAAAAATAATATTAGTAAAATGCCTATTATTCTGTCCTCTCTTAACAAATGAAAACAAAATAATGAAAACTATTTTTATTAATTACATGTACCAAATTTCTGAGTCACCTACATTTGCAGTGAGAACATGTTATTATATATTCTTTTTTTTTTTTTTTTTTTTTTAGAGACAGGTTCTCACTATTTTGCACAGGCTGGTCTCGAACTCCTGGGCTCAAGTGATCCTCCTTCCTCAGCTTCCCCAAAGTGCTGGGATTACAGGTGTGAGCCACAGTGCCTGGCCACAAGGGTTTGTTTCTATCCAAATGTTATTTCTGTAGTCTCCTGCTACAGTCCACATACACGGACTTTACATGAATCCAGGTGTATGCATCCTTTTCCACAGTAACAGATGAATTAACATTCAAAACATGTTTTTTCTGAACTTTCTTACATTGCTCGAGGGAGAACCTTTTCAGGTTCACATTGTAATTTATAACTGGGAGGTGCTGTGTTCCCAGTTTCTTTTTTTTTTTTTTTTTTTTGGGAACGGAGTCTCCGTCTGTCGCCTAGGCTGAAGTGCAGTGGCGCCATCTTGGCTCACTGCAACCTCTGCCTCTCAGGTTCAAGCAATTCTCCTGCCTCAGCCTCCTGAGTAGCTGGGATTACAGGCACCCACCACCACCCCTGGCTAATTTTTGTACTTTTAGTAGAGACGGGGTTTCGCCATATTGGCCAGGCTGGTCTCGAACTCTGACCTCAGGTGATCCACCTGCCTTGGCCTCCCAAAGTGCTGGTATTACAGGCATGAGCCACCGAGCCTGGCCAGTTTGCTGTTTTCATCAGAGCTGGTGGGACAAGAGTCTTTGGTTTTATTTCAGGGCCTAATATCTGTAACAGATCAAGACGTAATCATAATAATGTTTATGTGTGGCTTTGGTTAGATCACATAAATGAGCACCCAGGAAAAACTTTATTCAGAATAAATCTTCACATATAATTCTTCAAGGTATAAGCATTTCTCTAACTCCATAATTTGTGAAAATAGCCTCCCAAGAGGTCTTCTAGTCTTAAAATCTTTATGTACCTTAACCCAGATGATTAGCTGGTCTTTCCATTTGAAAGAAATGCCTCTATATCTCCATTACTTATTCTGATGATACCAAACTAAATTTTGAAGAAAAGTGTGATTGATTCATGGGGCCAAGACAATGGTAACTGAGGCACTCACCTTGGGTGCAAAATTTAAGGGGCACCAAAAACTCAGTAATAAAGGTAAATAATATTTTAATGGAATATTTAAAAAAATAAAATTATGCAAGAAAATCCATAATAAACAAAATTTCTAAATTTTACATAAAGACTGTCAGTAGCAGTGCTGGCCAAGCCACAATGGAGTCTAAGGCAAGAGGAAAACTCAGTAATGCTGATCCAATAGATCTTAGACTCCATCATAACTATTTTTCCCTCAGAGGCTGGGCTTAAAATTATTACCATAATTAAGAATTTCGAGTTAGAAATTGATTTTGTTCTATTGCATTACTTCCTTCTATTCACTGTGTATTTCCTTTCCACATTCTCTTCTTTGACTCTTCTGTTTTCTCCTCTTTTTTCTGTTATCACTCACATTTCTTTTTGCTACTTTCTTTCTGCACATCATCTTTGACCAACGTACTCTTCCTCAGATTTTATGAGGAAAACAATCAAAGAGCTCTTTTATTTATAATAACTGAATGGTTTCCTATAAGTCTATACTAAGTCTTTTTTTCTTTCTTTTCTTTTGAGACGGAGTCGTGCTGTGTCGCCCAGGCTGGAGCACAGTGGCGCGATCTCGGCTCACTGCAAGCTCCGCCTCCCAGGTTCACGCCGTTCTCCTGCCTCAGCCTCCCAAGTAGCTGGGACTACAGGTGCCCGCCACCACGCCCGGCTAATTTTTTTTGTATTTTTTTAGTAGAGACAGGGTTTCACTGTGTTAGCCAGGATGGTCTCGATCTCCTGACCTCGTGATCCGCCCGCCTCGGCCTCCCGAAGTGCTGGGATTACGGGCGTGAGCCACTGCGCCCGGCCAAGTCTATACCAATTCTAAGGCTAGAATGCCTTTCGTTGATGTTGGTTTATGTCCTCTTGGCTTGAAGCCGATATGCTGACCTCTTTAACAATTCTCATGATTCCCTGAGCTATGGAAGTCTCCAATCTGGGAAACACTGCTCCATGTGAAAGCTGATAAACCACAATCAGGTCTCGGGATTTCCTTTTAATCTGTCAGTGGCAAGTGCTCATGAATGTAGTGGGCCACTCCTCTGTGACTCCTGACAGTTACCAGTACATTCGTTAGAGAGGAGAGTTGGAAAATCAAATGTTTGAAGTAAGCACCATTGGGATCTGTAGGGCTATTAATGTGGTAGCATCTGGCATTTATAATCTGATCAAAAGCTCCCCTCCTCTTTCTTAATCTTTATCCCAGATGGGAGAATGGCTCAGTACCAAGAAAGTTTTCAGCTTTTCTTCCCAGGGAAAGCCAAGCCAGAAGCGCAAAAAGCCACAGGGGGGTGACCATGGGAAGAGGGGTCAGAGCCTGCATATATTCCAGGCAATATCTGGAGCATCATGGGGATAAAACTTCTGAAGAACAATTTTTACATGCAGGCAATTATTTTTCACATCGATTAAATCCAATCCTGTGATTCTATAGCAGATACTCAGGCAGAACCATGCTTTGAGAATTTCTGCTATTATCTGATATTCAAAAATGTGTTTGGCTCCCACATTGCCGGAGAGTGCATACATGGTATAGTTCCTTTAGTCCAGAAGTTGAAGCTCTAAACAGTAAAATAAACACATCACATGTTTATTCACATACTGTCCAAACACACACCAACTGCACTTTGTGGTTGGTTTGAAGTTTTGATTTCAGTTTCTGTGTTTATTTATTTTTCTCTTAAGAAACAATGTGAATATCCTGTATTGGAATAGGGTTGGAGCTGGGGGAGGCGGCTCTTTCCAGATGATGGGAGAAACTGAAGTTAGTTTCTCCAGGCTTGGAAAGCTTCCTGCATTAAGTAGAATTAGCAATGAGCTTGAACAAGACAAAAAAGAGAATTTTCTAAGGAGATGAGAGGAAGCCGTTTTCAGACAGATGAGAACTGTGGCTTTTTGACAGAGTCTCGCTCTCTTGTCCAGGCTGGAGTGCAGTGGCGCGATCTCAGCTCACTGCAACCTCTGCCTCCTGGTTCAATCAATTCTCTGCCTCAGCCTCCCAAGTAGCTGGGACTACAGGCATCTGCCACCACGCCAGGTTAATTTTTGTATTTTTTGTAGAGATGGGGTTTCGCCATGTTGGCCAGGCTGGTCTCAAACTACTGACCTCAAGGGATCTGTCCACCTCGGCCTCCCAAAGTGCTGGGAATACAGGTGTGAGCCACCATGCCCAGCTGTGTGGCTTTCTGAGCTAAATCTAAGGTAAGTATAGAGCAGTGGTTCTCAAATTAGAGTGTGCATTGCAATCACCTGCAGGGCTTCTTAAAACACACGTGGCAGGGTCTACAATGAAGAAAAGCTGCAGCATTTATCAGATATATTAAATACACACATTTTAAGTGTTGGGTACAAGTTTCAAGAAGCAGTTATTTGTTAAGGAAGGGGACAAATCTCTAGCAGGTAAGTAAACAAAGAAAAGCGAATTCTCTCTGGATTTTGTTAATCACAGACTATGGTGTAAAGTAAGATGCACAGTAAACTGCAGAAGCTGTGGGTTTTGGTTACAAGACTTAATCTTGAATTCAGACATTGACATTTACTAGCTGTGTAATCCTGGAAAAGCTATTGCTGTCTGGAAACTCAGCTTCCTTTTTTGAAACATGAGGATATTATAGATCTTACAAGTCATTGTGAAATTAAGATATGTTACTTGCCTGGCATACAGAAGCCACTTTTCTATGGCATAACTTTTCCCAGGGTTCAATACCGTTTCCTTTTCTTGTTTTCTCCTCTTTTATGTATGAATTAGTGTTTTTGAAAATATTCTGAATTTGAATTTTGTGTCTTTTGTGTCTTTATGCATTGAAATACTTCTTCACATTTTATGTCTTGCCTTTTACTTTTTCATGATAGCTTTTGAGGAATTCTTAATTTTAATGTAACTGAATTTGCCAACTTTTTCTTTAAAATTGTCAATTAAAAATCTTTTGGCTGGGTGCAGTGGCTCACATCTATACTCCCAGTATCTTGGGAGGCCAAAGCAAGAGGATCACTTGAGCTCAGGAGTTTCAGACCAGCCTGGGCTACATAGCAAATTCCTTGTCTCTACTAAAAATTTAAAAATTAGTCAGGTGTGGTGGCTTGTGCCTGTAGTTCCAGCTACTCGGGAGGCTGAAGTGGGCGAGCTGCTTGAGCCCAGGAGTTTGAGACTGCAGTGAGCTATGATTGAGCCACTGCACTCCAGCCTGGGCTACAGAGTGAGACCCTGTCTCAAAAACAAAACAAAAAAACCCAAAAATCTTTGTAAAAGTCTTCATTACCCTCAAGGTCATGGAGATATTCTCTTTTGTCATATTTTTAAAGCTTTATTTTTTTGCCTTACACATTTAGATCTTTCCTCCACTTGGAACTGGTTCAGTGGTACATTGAAGTGCACAATTACTTTGCACTGAATTGCAACACTAACTCTATCATTTACCAAATGGCTATATGCGCATAGGGTTCCATTCTCTTCCATAACTCATTTGTCTGTTCCTGTGCCAAAACCACATTGTGTTAGTTATAATCTCTTTACAATAAACTTGATAACTGGTAGTACAAGTTCCTACCTTCTTTTTTCTCAAGAGTGTCTTGAAGCCAGGCACAGCGGCTCACGCCTGTAATCCCAGTACTTTGGGAGGCCGAGGTGGTTGGATCATGAGGCCAGGAGTTCAAGACCAGCCTGGCCAAGATGGTGAAACCCCCGTCTCTACTAAAAATACAAAAAAATTAGCCAGGCATGGTGGTGGGCACCTGTAATCCCAGCTACACAGGAAGTTGAGGCAGAGAATTGCTTGAACCCGGAAAGTGGAGGTTGCAGTGAGCTGAGATAGCGCTACTGCATTCCAGCCTGGGTGACAGCGAGACTCCATCCAAAAAAAGAAAAAGAAAAAGAGTGTCTTGGCTCTTATTGACCTCTTGCACCTTCATTTACATCTTAGAAATGGATTGTCAAATTCCACAAAAACATTTCAGAATTGTTTGCATTATATTAAATCTTTAGATCATTTTGAGGAGAACTGACACTTTTTTCAATTTGTCATTCTAATTTTCACAACTCTGATCACTTTGAAAATCTTATCTGACTTTGGTCTTTTGCAATTTTACTACGAAATAGATAGTCGTGGATTTTTAAAAAGTGTTTCCTGCTTGAAGTTTGTAAGTCGTCTTGAATCTGTGAGTTGCTATATTTTAAGAATTTGAGAAAATCTTAACCATTCACTAATGATTAAGATTTGCTGAAAATATTCATCAAATATTTTCTCTGCTAAGTTCTCTCCTGTGTCTTCTTTTGGGACTGTAATTAGATATATGTTAGTCTTTCTCATTCTAGTCTTATTTCATAACTTCTTTTCGCAATTATCCCTATTTCCTTTTTTTTCTTTAAAGAGTCTCACTCTGCTGCCAAGGCTGGAGCGCAGTGATGTGATCTTAGCTCACTGCAGCCTCTGCCTCCCGGGTTCAAGCGATTCCCCTGCCTCAGCCCTGCTGAGTAGCTGGGACTACAGGCTCCTGCCACCACACCCGGCTAATTTTTGTATTTTTAGTAGAGATGGGATTTTGCCATATTATTGGCCAGGCTGGTCTTGAACTCCTGACCTCAAGTGATCTGCCTGCCTCGGCCTCCCAAAGTGCTGGGATTACAGGCATGAGCCACTGCGTCTGGCCTCCTCTGTTTCTGTTTTAAATTGTAATTTATTTGAAGACTTTTAAAAAAAAGTTTTAGGTTCAAGCAAATTTGAGGGGAAGGTACAGAGCCATCCCACATACCTCTATCCTCACACATGCCTAGCCTCCCCTATAGTCAACATTCCCCTACCAGAGTAGCACATTTGTTACAATGTTTGTTGTGTCTTTCTTCAACCATGTTCATTCTACTAATCAGTTTATGAAAGGAAGTTACCTCTATTACTGAAAAAAAATTCTAGCATTTTCATTGGACTCTTTTTAAAAGTTTTCATTTCTCTGCTGAAATACCAATGTGTTCAAGGAGGTCATCTATCTTTTCCTGTGTATCCTTTAACATATTATTTGCAGTTATTCTGAAGTCCCTGACTCTCATACTTCCCATATCTGGGTCTTTTTTTTTTTTTTTCTTTTTAGACGGAGTCTCGCTCTGTCACCCTTGCTGGAGTGCAATGGTGTAATCTCAGCTCACTGCAACATCCACCTCCCGGGTTCAAGCAATTCTCCTGCCTCAGCCTCCTGTTTAGCTGGGATTACAGGAACCTGTCACCATACCCCTCTAATTTTTGTATTTTTAGTAAAGATGGGGTTTCACCATGTTGGCCAGGCTGGTCTTGAACTCCTGACTTTAGGTGATCCACCCACCTTGGCCTCCCAAATTGCTGGGATTACAGGCGTGAGCCACTGTGCCCAGACTCTGGGTCATTTCTGAGTCTGCTTCTAGTAATTCATTTATCTCTTAACAATTGGTGGTGTTTTTTTCTCCTTGCCTTTTGTATGACTAAAATATTTAATGAAATGTCAGACATTGTACATTGAAGAATAGTAGAGACTGAGGCAAATAATATTTATGCCTAGAAATAAGAATGCTTCTTCTATCAGGCCCTTAGTGTGGGACATTGAGTCAATCCAGTCATAGCTTGCACTAGATTAAGGTTTTTGTTGTTGCTGTTACTTTTAGTGCACTATTCTGCATTGTATTTACAGTAATCTTGTCCCTCTTCCAGTGTCAGCAGACACATTGGGGCAGGAATGTGAGCCCAAGGGGTATTCGTGTGTTTTTCTCAAGAGCAGAGGGTTTTTGTTTCTGTCCTTCCTTCAAGCAGTAGCTCTTTGCACAGGGGTTTGCTGCTCCTTTCCAAGTGGTACAAAGCTCTCGCTTTCTATGAGAGAAGGATCTAGGAAAGCAGGCAGTGCTTTTTTTGCCTTTTCTCCCAACATCAGTCAGTTATCATCTGCATAACTGTTCCAGCAAAAGGGACTTTCTTGAGTCTTTTGCCTCACATTTAGTTTTTCTTGTGAACACCTAGTGAAAGACTGTAGAAAATAATTTTCAAGTGAGTGCCAATTATCTTTGTGCTGGAGACTTCCAATTATTCTAAACGGATACCTTAGTATGTACTCCGCCTTTAAATATACAGTAAGTAATCTTGGCTGATTTCTTTGTAGCCGCCATTAAGGGACCAACCTTTTCTACTCATGCTTTCTCAAAGGCAATATAGTTCATGGGTTCCACCTCTCTCTGTGGAGGGGATTGTCACTCCTTAGAATTCAGTTTACTTGGTTGTCTTGTAACCTCAGCTCTCTGATGAATTCAAAAAGTTAAAATTTTATCATCTATTTTTTTTCCTGTTGGAATGAGAGCAACCTTTTGTAGCAGCTTTTTATATCCTAAGCACAAACAGAACCCCCTCATGATTCATTATTAACATATTCTTTATTAGCATATTAATGATCTTTTTTAACATATTAAACATGGTCATTTTATAGTCTGTCTGAAAATGTATTAGTCAGGTTTCAAACAAGCAACAAACGTAAATCCCCTACTGGGACACACACACGCACACACAAACAGATTTGTTATAAGCTTATGCAACTTGGGGAGCTGGTTAAGAATTTTCTGTAAGGCTGGACCGAAACATGTGTTGAATCTTGCTGCCTCTGCTCTTAGTGGCAAGGGTATCCTGCAGGAGCTGGGACCCTTTGTCCCAGAGCTCTGTATGTAAACCTCACCCAAGAGTTGGAAAAGCTAAAGAAGGTTAGAGGGGGAGGTAGAGCAATTGTAGCCCCAGATGGTACTTCACATCAATGAGGCAAGTCAGCAAAGCAACAATAACACAACTTGTGTGCAGTTTAAGATGGCTGCTGTTTCTCTCCTGCCTTCCAACTAATAAGGCTCTCCCTTGCAGCATACCATAGCCAACGAAAAATGGCTTCAGCTTAGCCAAGCTGACACATTACAAAGCCACCAGAGATAACTCCACTAGCTGAATTGATTATGTGACTGCTTTTTGGACCATATTGTTCCACTAATTCTCACTCTTTGTGCCTTTTTTCTTATGTATTTTGCTATTTCTGACTGTTCATTTTTCTTAGAATTTTGTTTGTGGGAAAACTTACAGGCTTAGTTGGAAGTTGGAGTTTTGCAGAGTGTTCTACCGGATTCTTAGAAGGGATTACTCTAGGCTGAATTACTGGTTCGATATTTTTGGACTACATAAGTTATGTAATTATGGGTACAAACCCACAATGAACTCTCAGTTGTGGATCCAAATTTTTGGCATCACTTTTTCTGTCACCTTTTTTCAGTGCCATTTTTAAGAGAATTGATTTTTCTTGCAATGCTTTGAGGTTGGGAACAGATTTACTTCCAGTTCACCTTTACACTAAGACCGTAGCCCTTTAGGTCCTAGAGTCCTATGTCCTACAGTCATGTTGGGAAGCCCTTTAGGTCCTAGGTCCTAGAGTCATGTTGGGAAGGAGGGGAATTATATTTTGTTAGATTTCTACATTATCTTGTCCCTGGGTTTCATTTCAGTTTCTTATTTTGGAAGAAAGAGAAGTTTCAAAGGAAATATTTATAAAGGCATAATTGAGAGTAAAAGTGTAGGCTTCCTTAGCTATGCAGATCTCAGGAAATGAACAATTTGATAAAATCTTTGCTCTGAATATTTAAAGGTTAACTTATAATTTAAATATTAAAATTTGAACTATTTTAAAGGAAAATATTTCCAAAATGTTTTCCTGTGATCTTTAACATAGGATATCAAGCATAATTAAAGTTTTTTTTTCTTACTCAGGATAACCATTGTGAGTGTTCTTAAAATTATGATCATAACAATAATTCTACAAGACAGGCATTTTAAAAATTATCCATTGAAAAACCCAGGATGGGTGCAGTGGCTCACGCCTGTAATCCCAGCACTTTGGGAGGCCAAGGAGGTCAGGAGTTCAAGACCAGCCTGGCCAATATGGTGAAACCCTGTCTCTACTAAGAATACAAAAATTAGCTGGGCACGGTGGCACGTGCCTGTAATTCAAGCTTCTTGAGAGGCTGAAACAGGAGAATCACTTGAACCCTGGAGGCAGAGGTTGCAGTGAGCCGAGATCGCGGCACTGCACTCTAGCCTGGGTGACAGAGCGAGACTCGGTCTCAAAGAAAAAAGAAGAAAGAAAATAAAAGAAAGAAAAACCCCACAAAACACTAAATTGAAGTTCTAAGAGTACCAAGTAGTAATAAATAATAAAAATATTACCAGTTCATAATTTTGATCATGGATGAGATCTACAATCACTACATTTTAGACGAGCTGTTCTCTCAGTAGTGTCTTTTGAGGATATACAGTCTTACCTTTAGTAACCACTGAAATGAAATACTAACAGCTTACATTTATTGAGTGCTTACTGTTTGCCAGCATAGTTATAAATGCTTTAATCCTCACAAAAGCATTTTGTGGTTGGCACTATTTTTATTCCCATTTTGTAGCTGGGAAATGGAAGTACAGGGAAATAAAGTAACTTGTTCAAAGCCATATAGTTAATATGTGAAAAAATTGAAAGATGAGCCCAGGAATTTTGGCTCTAGGCCCTGTGTGTGTGTGTGTGTTTTTTTTTTTTTGAGACTGAGTCTCGCCCTGTCGCCCAGGCTGGAGTGCAATGATGTGATCTCGGCTCACTGCAACCTCCGCCTCCCGGGTTCAAGCAATTCTCCTACCTCAGTCTCCATCTCCTGACCTTGTGATCCACCCACCTCGGCCTCCCAAAGTGCTGGGATTACAGGCATGAGCCACCACGCCCGGCTGAACCCATGGTTTTAATACTACACTGTGCTCTTTCACAGTGCTATTCTGTAGGAGTAGATGAAGAGAACTGTAGTCCACTTCTGACAGCAGAACACTTGTATGGTTTTCTTTTTTACCATCTTTCTCTTTGGAAAGATTCAAACCTTCAGAAAATTTTCAAGATGAGGACGATGAGCACTGTATCTATTTTTCATCTAGACTTTTTAATTCTTTGCTTCTCTATTTCTTTCTTTTTGAGCCATTGCAGATGTAATACTCACTCAAATCTAAATATTTCTTCTTGTGTCTCCTAAGAACAAAAGTATTCACTTATCTTGTACATGGCCCACTATCACATTTCTGTAATTATCTGAATATTACCGTTTATAGATTTATTTAACCCAGATTCCAATGAAGATGACTCATTACCTTCAGTATTCATATTTATTTTGTCTTTACTTTAGTCTCCTATTCCCCTTTTTTTCTTTTATGACATTGACTTTATTTATTTGTTTTTCTCTAGGTTAGTTATTTTTGCACTATGCCTCTCAATTTTGATTTGTTTGTTTCCTCATGAGTAGATTCAGGAGTACTATGCAAGTGATGTGGGTTATTCTTAGTGATTCACATCATGAGAATGCTGTGTCAGTTTGTCCCATTATTGGTAATGTTAAATTTGATCAGTTTCTGTCAGATTTCTCAAATGGTAAAAGAACTTTTCCTTTCAAATTAATATATGCGATAAGATTTTGTATCTATATAAATATTTTTTTCCAAATAATCTTTCATCTAGTAGCTTTGGCACCCACTATGGTTTTGCTGAATCAGTCGTTGCTATTAGTGATTTTAAAATGGGGATTTTCTGTTTTCATTGTGTATTTGCATTTAATGCTTGGCATTTTTTTCTGTAGAGAATCATGCCTCTCCACCTTGACTTTCTAAAAAATTTTTTTAGTGTCAATGTGAACTCCATAGGTACTTTTTCTTCAATGTGTTGTATCCATTCTGCACAATATTAATTCTGATGAATGCACTGTCTAAAATATTGCCAGTGGTTGCCCCTTCATGTTGACTCGTACAATCTCTTGACATGTCCTGGTGAGTTCTGAGTACTCTCTTACTTTCTGGCACTGACTTTTCTGTAATAAGATATTCCAGCCTCATGGAAGTCTTGTTTTGGGTCTTCTATCTCTGCTCTCCCAATTTCTTCCCTCATCTTCTCTTTTTGTATTTTTTTTTCTGTTTACCTTGGTGCTCCCATTTACTTTAGCCATTGTGCTGAGAGAAGAATCTTTTATATCGGTTCCACTGGTCTCGCAAGTGGAACAAATAGCCTTTGTGTCATGAACAGCACAAGGCAAGGCCGTCTTGTGTCATTGCATCTCCTATTCTCTGTCTCCATCAAAGCACATGGCCTGACATGAGAGTAAGCTCTCACCAGATGCTTTTAAAGTGAGTGTTCATCGTGGTCACAGCCTCCACACATTCAGCTTCCACATATATAGAATGACTTTCATCTCCAGAAACAGTAAAACTGCAGCTATTAAAATACAGCCTTCCGTAATTCATACGTAATCAAAATGCATCATTTGTGTCATAAAATTTGGTCCAAGTTATACTATGAAATAGCTTCCTAACTTGTCCCTTGCTTCTGTCTTGCCTCTTACAGTCCATTCCTCCAAAAGCAGCCAGAATAATCTTTTAAAAACACAAATAAGATATTATATTTCTACTTAAAATATACCAGTGGCATCGCACTGCACATGGAATAAAAGCAAAAAACTTATTCCTATGGCTACCGTGTACTTCTCCAACCTTACCTCCTACAACTTTCTCGTTTCCATGCTTTAGCCTTCATCCATCAACTCACTAAGCCTGTTATTATCTCAGAGCCCTTGCTCCTGGACTTTTCTCTACCTCTGATTCTCATCCTTGGATCTTTGCATGGCAGACTTATAATTATTCCAGCCCTTCTCTTGAAGCCCTTCCCTGTTCACCTGTCCAAATAAACCCACTCACCTTCCATATCTTTCTATCTTAGTTTTCTTTATAGCATCATCATTTGTCTTCTCCATCTCCCCTGGAACATAAGGCTCCATAAGGGCAGAGGTCTTGTCTGTCTTAATACACTGCCATCCCCTCACCCCTTTGAATAGAACCCATGGTACGTGGTAAATAAATATTTGTTGAATGAATCAACAAATGAACGCATAAGTAAATCACATAATTATAGCACATCAGACCCTCAGGTGTGACACATATATATTGAGGTAGTTTTGGGAGGTTGGTTTTCACTAGTTGCTCAGGTACTATCACTATTATTGTTTTGTTATTGTTATTTGTTTGTGTATCTGTGTATGAGAATAAAGAGGTCAATGTTAATTCCAGATTCAAATCCATTTTGAAAAATCTTGGGGTTACGGAAGATTGTCTTTTAATAGCTGCAGTTTTACTGTTACTGGAGGTGAAAGTCATTCCAACTATGTGCAGGCTAGATGTGTGGAGGCTGTAACCATGATGAGCACACACTCTAGAAGGTCCTGGTGAGAATTCACTCTCATGTCAGGCCATGTGCTTTGAAGGAGATAGCAGATGGGAGATGCAATGGTAGAAGAGGGCCGAGGGCTGTGCCTGCCTTGCCCTGTTCATGACACAAAAGCTATGTGTTCCACTTGTGAGACCAGTTTGGAAGACAGAACTATTAATTAATGATACCACTCATATCTCTAAAAAGTTTAGATATTAAACAAAAATCTGTTTTAGTATTTATCTCTTCAATTTTCTGAGAAACACAGGCTTATAGCAGAGAGTTCTTCAAACATAACACAAGTTCTGAGAAAAATATTCTATGTGTTATTGGTGTGAATTAAATTCACATAAATAAAATCAAATACAATGAAGAATCCTGCATCTTTCAGATGAAAAAATAACGTGTAATAAAATCTAGTATCTATATGATGGCGGAAACAGGACAGCTGATGAAATGAGATTCAGTCATTCATTTGCCGTTGTCCACATATTTGGTTCTTTTCTACCATGTGGACAAATATTATCTTGAGTTTATTGTTGTTGTTGTTTTAGATGTTTAGATTTCCCCTGGAGCACTTTGTTTGACAAGTCATTTTTCTTTTTAGCCCTCCACATTCTTACCTATAGCTAGGTCTAGGAATAATGCCAAAAATTTTTATTACTTATTCAAAATGCTGTGAGGGTTAAGGAAAAAAAGATAATTTTAAAATTTTCTGAATTCTTAAAAAAGGCTGCTAAGCATTATATCAATACTAACCAGTTCCAAGTATTTCTGACTCTTCTCACTACTGACACAGTTTTTTTTTTTTTTTTTTTGAAGGGAGTCTCACTCTTGTCTAGACTGGAGTGCAGTGGCACAATCTCAGCTCACCACAACCTCTGTCTCCTGGGTTCAAGCAATTCTCTTGCCTCAGCCTTCTGAGTAGCTTGCATTAGAGATATGCACCAGCACACCTGGCTAATTTTTGTATTTTCAGTAGAGATGGGGTTTCACCGTGTTGGCCAGGCTGGTCTTGAACTCCTGACCTCAAATGATCTGCTCACCTCAGCCTCCCAAAGTGCTGGGATTACAGGCATGAGCCATCGGTGCAACCTCTTCTCACTACTGAGCTAATTAAGAAAGAACTGATTACCTAAAAATAAGTAAGTAGGCCAGGCTTGGTGGCTCATATCTGTAATCTCAACACTTTAGGAGGCCAAGGTGGGAGGACAGCTTGAGGTTACGAGTTTGAGACCAGCCTAGGTACCATAGCAAGACCTGTCTCTACAAAAAATTGTAAAAATTCAAAATTAAAAAAATTAAAATAAAGAACAAACCAATAAAAACAACCAGCAGATAAAAGCTAGCAAAAGCAAAATATAATACAGATGTGTATATGTTACATATACAAATGCATATTATACCTATATAATATATGCACATATTATTATATGTATCATATATGTTATCGGTAACATATATGTCATATATATTTCCATATATATATGTGTATATTTCCTTTTCTCCAAATCCTGTGTTTGTGGTAGAGTGCTATTATTTTTGTAGCAAATTACTCCTGGGTACCACCTTCCCACTCTACTTCCCTAAGTAAGTAAGTATATGAAAAGCCACAAAGGCTGACTCAGCTAGAGTTAGATGTACCCATCATCAACTCATCAAATTTACTAATAAATGAGTATTTCAAATAGTTTGGACAAGTTAAGTTCTTTTGGCTAAAGTAGTAATAAGCTAGATGATCCTCTGCCCACACCACTCTCTGGTATTAAGTTGGACATTTATAGTAGTGTTAGAAGTTGCAATGTGCTGCCCTTTGTGATGACAGCCCTAGTGGCTCATTCTTGGCAAGGCATGAGCTTTGGATGTGTCTTTCTAGCACTGAAGAGGGTTTCTACTAAATTCCTAACATTCTCAGCTCTATCCCCTTTGGGATAAATGCCATGTATTCATGAGGCAGAGTTGGCAATCAGGGAGAATTTTTTTCTTTGCAAATCTAATAGGCCTAATATTTAGTACACAGAAATTATAATTTAAGGAAAAGATCTTGAAAATCAATTAATGTGGATTCCCAAAAGGCATCTCTTTTTCTACTCACAGAATCTCATGGAAGGAAATAAAATTGTTAATGCAGGGTGAGCACAGTTTTACTCTCTTCTCCCACTTTCTATTTTGGAAATTTTCCCTCCTATGGAAAAACTGAAACAATAGTACAATGAACACTTGTATACATTCTATCTACATTCAAAAATAGGTAAATTTTGCAACATTTTAGACGTCATGACTATTCATTCCTAAATGCTTCAACATGCCCCTCCTGAGAATTAAGTGTATTCTTTCATCATACCATTATCATGCCTAAGACAATTAACAGTAGCTTCACATTGGTGGTGAGTCTTCAGTCTTTTTTTTGACTTCATTTTATTTTATTTTTTTTTGAGACTGAGTCTCACTCTATTGCCCACACTGGAGTGCAGTGGTACGATTTCTGCTCACTGCAACCTTCGCCTCCCAGGTTCAAGTGATTCTCCTGCCTCAGCCTCCTATGTAGCTGGGACTACAGGCACACGTCATCACACCTAGCTAATTTTTGTGTTTTTAATAGAGACGGGGTTTCACCATGTTGGCCAGGATGGTCTCGATCTCTTGACCTCGTGATCCACCCACCTCGGCCTCCCAAAGTGCTGGGATTACAGGCGTGAGCCACCACACCCGGCCCAGTCTTTTAAAATCTACAACAGTACTTCCCCCAATCCTTTTTTAAGTCAGTTTCTCTCTTCTCCTCCCCTCCACTCCCCTCCCCTCTCCTCTTCTCTCCTCTTCTCTCTCTCTCTCTCTCTCTCTGTGTTACACAGGCTGGAGTGCAGTGGCACCTTTATGGCTCACTGCAGCCTCCACCTCCTGGGCTCAAGTGATCCTCCTGCCTTAGCCTCCTGAGTAGCTAGGA
The DNA here is from genome assembly GCF_028885625.2 of Pongo pygmaeus. Lineage (NCBI taxonomy): Eukaryota > Metazoa > Chordata > Mammalia > Primates > Hominidae > Pongo > Pongo pygmaeus. The sequence continues at coordinate 156,316,007 of NC_072376.2, read as the reverse complement.
CTACAGGCACCCACCACCACGTTTGACTAATTTTTATTTTTAGTAGAGATGAGGCTTGCTATGTTGCCCAGGCTGTCCTCAAACTCCTTACCTCAAGCGATCCTTCTGCCTTGGTCTCCAAAGTGCTGGTATTATAAATGTGAACCACAGTACCCCACCTTTATTTTTAATAGTTGCCAAAAAATGTATCTTGCTGGCAAAAAGATCTGTAGCACCAATGCTTTTAAAAGAAATTCATATTTACTCAAGTGCATATTTACTATAGCCTTCTAGCTTATGGGATTAATCTTTGTTTATGCTACGTTAGTTTGCATTTTTCATAAGTATTTTGTATGATAGCCTCTAGTTGCTTATGCTTATGTATTTTCTTCCAAAATTGATTATGAATGCTATGTAGGGAGTTGGTTTTTAGCATCTTTTTGTGGAAAAACAATTTTACGACTCCATTGTTGGTACTATATATTGATGTCATCATTTTGGAGGGCCATTTTGGAAGTATCTATTAACATTTAAAAAATATATATATTTTAGCTAACACTTCTATGCTTAGAAATAGATCCAGCACAAATATTTATACAAATTAGTAAGGACATACTGTATGTATAAGGATAGTGTTTGAAATATTATTAGCTGAAAATTATCAACAATCTAAAGATACATTTATAGGTTGCTGATTAAATCATGATACATCCTCAAAATGGAAGACAAAAGTTGAGAAAAATCAGATAGATCTTGAAATACACATGATAAAAAATATTCATAAAATATTAAGTGCCATGTGGCCAAATCCAATTTTTCTTTAAAGCATTGCATATGCAGACATATTTTATTTGTTTGAGCGCACAGACATGAATTTATATACATTACATGCATTCGCATATGCATGGGGAAATGTGTGGAAGGAGAAAGGTATAGTAAGAGTAATGGTATGTACTTAAGATTAAGTTTTTGAGACAAGGTCTCGCTGTGTTGCCCAGACTGGAGTGCAGTGATACAATCACAGCTCACTGCAACCTCAACTTCCTAGGCTCAAGTGATCCTTCTGCCTTAGCCTCCTGAATAGCTGGTACTACAGGCATGCACCACCACGCCCAGGCTAATTTTAAAATTTTTTTGTAGAGATGGGGTCTCACTATGTTGCCCAGGCTGGTGTCAAACTCCTGGGCTCAAAGAATCCTCCTGTCTTAGCTTCTGAAAGTGTTGGAATTACAGGTATAAGCTACCACGCCTGGCCAAGATTAAGTCGTCTTAAGAAACTTGAAATTTGTTTTTTCCAGCTGTGGGTTTTGGGAGACAAAGGAAAGGAGGACCCTCCTTTTTTTACTTTGTAAATTTTTATATGTTTTATATTTTGCAATGCGAGTACATTGCTTTTATAACTAAAAATCTAACAGGTTTTAAACCTTTGTCATATAAAAATAAATCATATCATTGTATCAAACTTATTTCCAGAGAGTTTAAAAAGATAAATGTAAAAGTCCAATCTCTTAAAGAAAATAGAAATGAATATTCAGCAATTAAAATTAAAGGAAATATTAAGAGTATCTTACAAATTTTATATTTCTACATTAAACCAATAACCTTCCTGATTAAAAGCTCTGTGCTTATTTAAAGATAGTTTTTAATGTTTGGTTCAGAAGTTTTGCTAAGGCAAACTAAACCAATTGTCGGCTTTCAAAAGAACTTCAAAACAAAATGAAAAAGTACTTTTGACCTGTGGTATCATAAGAATATCTTCGCTTTTTAAAAGCAAAGTTTTAAAAGTCAGAAACAAGGGAAGGGGGCCAGTGGTGGATTGTTCAACTGGAACACAGTGAGACGGGAAAGGTTAATACGGTGACTGTCACGGAGACTGGGGCTCGGGAGGAAATGGCAGAAGAAATGTCTGGGACACATGTTCCTGTGCTACCAAGTAGTCTCTTCTTTTTTCTCTCTGGCCATAGGCAAAAACCCCAGAAAAGAAAGAAGTAAAGCAATTGTTTGAAAAAGAATGTCTGGTTTGGGCTAACCACCTTCTCAGGTGGAGCCACCTCCATCACAGGGTAAAGGAAGGAGGGCGGTGGTAAGGAGAGCAGTGCTCTGGCTTTTGACACCAACCTGGCACAAAAATCCAAGGGAGGAGCTAACGTTGAAAGAAGATTCGGGATGGGCTGGGGAGAAACAAGCCTGGAGAAGAAGTTGATTAGATTTCAACCAAGCATTCATTATTAACAGGGAAATAAAACTGAGGCAATATTATTATTATTATTATTATTATTATTATTATTATTATTATTATTTTGATATAAACAGTGTCTTGCTATGTTGCCCAGGCTGGTCTTGAACTCCTAGGCTCAAGTGATCCTCCCACCCTGGCCTCCCAAATTTCTTGGATTATAGGTGTGAGCCACTGTGCCTGGCTACAACAAGAACTTAATTGCTCATATTTCCTTAAATGTTATGTGAATTTTACTTCCAATTTAAACTTAGCGTTTAGAAATCCCAGTTAACCTTTATGCTGAGATTTCTTTTTCCTCTAAATGAAGAGCTCTATTTTGTTGTGAGGATGGTGTTTAGGGGCATAATTGAATGGAATAATATGGTAACATCTTCATCCCAGTAAACTACACCTGTGAACAGCCTCATCTTAAAGGCCACAACATCACAATCTAACCATAACCCCTGTTACAGATGGCCTGGTGCATTAGTCAGTTTTCATGCTGCTGATAAAGACATACCTGAAACTGGGCAATTTACAAAAGAAAGAGGTTTATTGGACTTAGAGTTCCACATGGCTGGGGAGGCCTCACAATCATGGTGAAAGGCGCATCTCACATGGTGGCAGACAAGAGAAGAGAGCTTGTACAGGGAATCTTCCCTTTTTAAAACCACCAGATCTCCTGAGACTCACTATCATGAGAACAGTGCAGGAAAGACCTACTCCCATAATTAAATTGTCTTCCACCAGGTTCCTCCCATTAAATTTGAGGTCAGGAGTTCGAGACCACCCTGACCAATTGTGGGAGTTATAATTTGAGATGAGATTTGGGTGGGGACATGGCCAAACCATATAATTCTTTCCCTGGCCCCTCCCAAATCTCATGTCCTCACATTTCAAAACCAATAATTCTTTCCCAATAGTCCCATCAAATCTTATTTCAGCATTAACTCAAAAGTCCACAGTCCAGTGCCTCATCTGAGACAAGGCAAGTCCCTTCTGCCTATGAGCCTGTAAAATCAAAAGCAAGTTAGTTACGTCCTAGACACAATGGGGGTACAGGTATTGGGTAAATACAGCTGTCCCAAATAGGAGAAATTGGGCAAAACAGAGAGGCTACAGGTCCCATGCAAGTCTGAAATCCAGTGGGGCAGTCATATCTTAAAGCTCCAAAATGATCTTTAACTCCATGTCTCACATCCAGGTCATGCTGATATAAGAGGTAGGTTTCCATGGTCTTGGGCAGCTCCACCCCTGTGGCTTTGCAGGGTATAGCCTCCCTCCTGGCTGCTTTCACAGACTGGCGTTGAGTGTCTGCAGCTTTTCCAGGCTGATGGTGCAAACCGTCAGTGGATCTACCATTCTGGTGATGGCCCTCTTCTCACAGCTCCACTAGGTGGTGCCCCAGTAGGACTCTGTGTGGGGGCTCCAACCACATTTCTCTTCCCCATTGCCCTAGCAGAGGTTCTCCATGAGGGCCCCACCCCTGCAGCAAACTTCTGCCTGGACATCCAGGCGTTTCCATACATCTTCTGAAATTTGGGCGGAGGTTCTGAAACCTCAGTTCTTGACTTCTGTGCACTCACAGGCTCAACACCAAGTGGAAGCTGCCAAGGCTTGGGGCTTGCACCCTCTGAAGCCGTGGCCTGAGCTCTACGTTGGCCCCTTTCAGTCATGGCTGGAGCAGTTGGGACACAGGATACCAAATCTCTAAGCTGCACACAACACGGGGACTCTGAACCCAGCTCACAAAACTATTTTTCCCTAGGCCTCCGGGCTTGTGATGGGAGAGGCTAATGTGAAGACCTCTGACATGCCCTGGAGACATTTTCTCCATTGTCTTGGGGACTAACATTCAGCTCCTCATTACTTATGCAAATTTCTGCAGCTGGCTTGAATTTCTCCCCAGAAAATGGGATTTTCTTTTCTATTGCATTGTCAGGCTGCAAATTTTCCAAACTTTTATGCTCTGCTTCCCTTATAAAACTGAATGCCTTTAACAGAAGCTAAGTCACACTTGAATGCTTTGCTGCTTAGAAATTTCATCAACCAGGTACCCTAAATTATCTCTCTCAATTTCAAAGTTCCATAAATCTCTAGTGCAGGGGCAAAATGCTGCCAGTCTCTTTGCTAAAACATAACAAGAGTCACCTTTGCTCCAGTTCTCAACAAGTTCCTCATTTCCATTTGAGACCACCTCAGTCTGGACCTTATTGTTCATATCACTATCAGAATTTTGGGCAAAGCCATTCAACACGTCTCTAGGAAGTTCCAAACTTTCCCACATTTTCCTGTCTTCTTTTGAGCCCTTCAAGCTGTTACAGCCTCCTGCCTGTTACCCAGTTCCAAAGTTGGTTCTAAATTGTTGGGTATTTTTTCAACAATTCCCCACTCCCAGTACCAATTTACTGCATTAGTCTGTTTTCATGCTGCTGATAAAGACATACCTGAGACTGGGCAATTTACAAAGGAAAGAGGTTTATTGGACTTACAGTTCCACATGGCTGGGAAGGCCTCACAATCATGGTGGAAGGTGAAAGGCATATCTGACATGGCAGCAGACAAGAGAAGAGAGCTTGAGCAGGAAAACTCCTGTTTTTAAAACCATCAGATCTCCTGAGACTCACTATCAGGAGAACTGCACAAGAAAGACATACCCCCGTGATTCAATTACCTCCCATCAGTTGCCTCCCATGACACATGGGAATTGTGGGAGTTACAATTCAAGATGAGATTTGGATGGGGACAAAGCCAAACCATATCACCTGGCTTAGGAGGAGTCAAAGACATTTCCTCTGATTTATAACTTCCTCTTCAAACTGTATCAGGTTGGTCAAACACCCAAACTATTCTAATCATACTTATATATTAGGCACATCAATAAAAAGAAGTGTGGATTGGCCTTTCATCCTATTTATTCCTGTTCTGCTGGGTTCCACGTGGGATGCAGACATAATCAGGACTCCTGCAGTGAGGTGGCAAGAGATGGAATGGTTAAGGAATGCTCCAAATCAGTTTCCATCTTGGCTTCTGACCCAAGCTATATAGTCTCTTCCCAAGGCTATGTGTCCAGTCCCTTCTGCCTGAGAGTACAGTTCTAACTCTTAGGTTGTGTTAGATTTTAAAAGGTTCAGAATTCAAGTGCTGTATTCTGGACGCTTTTTTGGGTCTGTTTTTGTTTTAAGGTATTTCCTGCACACTTGAGTAGCTTTTGTACTTGCAGTGCAACTTAGTTAAGGAAAGGTGGAGTTCCTTAACTTTATTATCCCCTTTTCTGGCTGACAGGAACAGGAGAAAATTAATTGTTGCTTCCTCTTGTCAGTTTTTTTTTTTCCTGCAGCTGAGGCTACTTATTAACATATTAACAATATTTCCTAAATTTACATAATATGTGAGTGATCCAGTTTCTTGATATCTTTTCCAGCATTTGGTATTGTCACTATTTTTTAGCTGATCTGATAGGTATGCAGTGATTCCTCATTGTGGTTTTAATTTGCATTTCCCTAATAGCTAATAATATTGAGCACTTTTTTTGGTACTTATTTACCATCTGTATATCCTCTTCTCTGAAATGTATGTTCATATCTTTTGCCCATTTCCTAATTAGATATTTTATAGTTTTTTTTCTGTTTTGAGAATTCTTTATATATCATAGATACTAGCCCTTTATTACGTATGTGGTTTTCAAATATTCTTCCCCCTCTGAGGTTCGATTTGTCAATTTTTCCATTTATGAGTTGTGTTTTTGGTGTTAAGTCTAAGAACTCAGCCTAGCCCTATACCTTAAAGATTGTATTTTATGGGTAGACTTGTGTCTTTTACCAAATTTAAACAATTTTCAGTTATTATTTCTTCTGACATTTTTTCAGCTGATCCTTACTCAACTAAAGTGGTGTGAAAGTTGGACCTTTCAGTCCTGTAGTGTTGGCTCATGCCTATAATCCCAGCACTTTGGGAGGCCAAGGCAGGAGGATCGCTTAAGCCTAGGAGTTTGAGACCAGCCTATGCAACATAGTGAGACCCTGTTTCTTAAAAAAAAAGGAAAGAAAGTTGTATCTTTCTTTATTATCCCACAGGGAGTTGCTTCACGTTCACTGCCTCTCTCCTCTGTTATCTCTACTCTACTATTGAGCCCATCCACTGAGTTTAAAAAGAATTTTTCTGTTACTGAATTTTTCAGTTTTATTCTGTTACTGAATTTTTCAGTTTTATAATTTCTAGTTGGTTTGTTTTAAAAAGCAACTTCTGTTTCTTTGCTGAGAGTTTCTATTAATTTTTTTGTTTCAAGAGGATTTGTTATTGTTGAAGCATTTGTATTATGCATCCTTTAAAATCCTCGTCAGATAATTCCTACCTCTTATTTTTTCTTGGTGTTGGCAGCAGTTGATTGTCATTTTCATATTCAAATTGTGATTTCCTTGGCTTTTGGGTATGACAGTGATGTTTAATTGTGTCCTGAATATTATGGCAATTATGTTAGGAGACTCCAGGTCTCATGTAAGTCTTTTGTTTAAGCAGGAATTCACTCTGTTCAGGTTTATCATGCAGGTCCTGGCCTAGTTTTGTGGGCAGCGGTTCCAATGGCAGTTTACTTTCTAGAGCCTTTGCACTATTATTTTGGTCTGCTGCATTTATCAGGTGTCCCTGATATCAGGCTCCCATTACTCCCTGCTGGTGCTGGCTGAGGGAATGAAAGGGTTGTCTCCAGATCTGGATGCTGAGTGACTCTTGGTGAGGAGAGTTGGGGTAGATGCCCCTGTCAGTGCCTCCTGGCTGCTTCTGTGTCTCTGAGTAAAGGAGTCTTGGCCCATGGGAATAAACAGGCCTCCTGAATTGGGCTGCTTGCTGTCCCTAGGTCTGTCTTGCCATTTCTGCCACTTATCTCAGTCTTTCTTGGCAGAAAAGCCAGGTCACAGACCCTACAGGGAAGGAAAGTACCTCCCCTAGCCACACGGCTTCCAGTTGATGGTCTTCTTTGTGGAGCTGGGTTTGCCTGATGCCATTAAAGGAGAGGAATGGGCCTACGGTGCTGCCTTCCACTGCTAGGCAGGGAGTTCGGAAATGATAGGCCGGGATGGCCTTCTGTTGGGTGGCAGAGATGATAGATGCCCTGCCACCATGTTGTTCCTTTCCCCTGGGGTCCCAGACCAGCTTGCGTTCCAACCATGTTTCAGAGTTGTCCTTTGGTTGTCTCTCGTGCCTTTCCTAGGGTTTATAGTTCAGAAGAAAAACATGACAGCATACCATCTTATCCAGATTGGAAATCTCTGTATGTGTTTATGTCTTCTGTTGTATCCCTTTGAGAAGTTGGGTTGGGAGATGAAGACAGAAAGCTGCTTTGAAGCAGTAGGCAATGTTAGTTGAAATAATGTAAGAATTACCTCACATTGTCTTACGATTTTTTTTTTTGAGATGAAGTCTTGCTCTCTTGCCCAGGCTGGAGTATAGTGGTGTGATCAGCTCAATGCAAACTCTGCTTCCCAGGTTCAAGCAATTCTCCTGCCTCAGTCTCCCAAGTAGCTGGGATCACAGGCGCCTACCACCATGCCTGGCTAATTTTTGTGTTTTGTAGAAATGGGATTTTGCCATGTTTCCCAGGCTAATCTCAAACTCCTGACCTCAAGTGATCTGCCCGCCTCAGCCTCCCAAAGTGCTGGGATTACAGGCATGAGCCACTATGCCTGGTCTGGCTTAGAATTTGATAATTTACTTCTCGTCAGTTTATTCCTTGAAGATTGCTACTACATTTGTCTCAAAACATTACTTTTCTTAACATCCTCTCTGGCCCTTGAACTGGTTTGTACAACTGGAAGAGTATTCTTTCGGTTCACAGTATGCGAGAAGACCACAGGCTGATTGAACCTGAGAATTAGCCTTTCTATCTTCTACTTCATCTTCACCTACAGCTTATCCAAGGTACAGGTAAAGTTTCTAGGAAGCAACAGCAGTCTCAGTGTTTACCAGATTTAACAATCCCCAAACTAAAAAATAGCTACAGATATCATAACTGTAAAATGATACACGTAAAGAGTCATCAATAACTGTCAGCTGAATGAATGAATCAATTGCCATTTACATTTTCGTTTTCTTTGTGTATGTGAATCCCCCTTTTTTCAGATTCAGATACATTTTTATTTACAATTGAATTGAATGGGTGTTGAAAACTATGTTGTGTGTTCTGGCTTTGTGTTTCCATAGCTTCCTGGATTTCCTTTCATGCAAGGCACATCCACAGGAGTTCACTAAACTCCTCAGGAATGATGAAGCTCACATACGTGTTAGGATAAGCAATTAACTTTAGGAATATGTAGAAAGACATTCATTAAAAGCATTAGTCAGCAAATCTGGGGAGCTGGAGGAAACCAGAATTTCCTGCCCCCTACCCCAAACCCTCAAGATGCCTTTGGGACCCTTTTCAGTTTAATGCCTGTACAGCCTGGATGTGAAGCTCACATGATTCTTATCAAAGACTAGTAACTGACATCTTAACTTCTTCAGCTTCCCAGGAATTCATATTTACCCTCAAAGAGAATGCTATCCTACAAACATATCACATTTCATGTTAGCTGTGGAATACTGCCTTTGAGGCACTCAGTGCAGGCATGCCACTGACACAAACCCTCACTGAACACATGGACTTCTATCAAGGATGAAGGGCATGTTGTTGTTGCTTATTTACTCGTATCTCTTATCCATTCTAGACTATAAGCAAAACACACAAAGAATTGTGCTAATTGTTCTTTTCTTTCTTTTTCTTTTATTTATTTATTTATTTTTTGAGATGGAGTCTCACTCTGTCGCCCAGGATGGAGTGCAGTGGCACGATCTCAGCTCACTGCAACCTGCGCCTCTCGGGTTCATGCCATTCTCCTGCCTCAGCCCCCCGAGTAGCTGGGACTACAGGTGTGCGCCACCACGCCTGGCTAGTTTCTTGTGTTTTTAGTAGAGACGGGGTTTCACCGTGTTAACCAAGATGGTCTTGGCCTCCTGACCTCATGATCAGCCCGCCCTGGCCTCCCAAAGTGCTGGGATTACAGGCGTGAGCCACCATGCCCAGCCGGAACTGTGTTGATTTTCCTATCCATATCCATCTTCTCTCCAGCCCCTACCACAATACCTGACACACAAAAGGAGACACTGGTGGGGGTGGGAAGGAGTAAAAAATGTGAAAGGACTTGTTGTTTCCCAAATAACTTATAACTTTGATGAGGAAGATTAATGGATAAATAACTATCAATAATGTAAGTCATTCAAATAAATACTAGAAAGAGGGTAAAAATTTTAGCCATGATAGTCTCCAACACAGAGAAGTTAATCGCTAATTTATGGGATCAAGGAAAGCTTTACAAAGAAGGAGGTTTTCAGCTGCCTGTGGAATAATGTAGTCTAGTATATGGGAAATTCTTTCTCTAGAGTGCATTCCCCTTTTCTTGACTTCTATTCTTTTTTCCAAAAAAAAAAGTTTTATAAATTCTTCCTGTTACTAAGGGTCTACTTCCTGTGGAAAGTCCTGAATAGTAATTTAATGATTTATAAACAAGAACTTCTGTGTGATAATAATGGATCCAGATCTGGGTGCTTAAGTTGGGAATAAAAATATTAACCAAATTTTCAACACAAATACTTCTCCAAGGCTTTTGGGAGTCTGGTTTGGCTTAAGCAATTTGTTTTTGGCTCATAAGTAATCTCAGATGATAGCAGCATTTCCAATTAGATCTTAGTCCTGCTGATTATAATTCATTTACGGTGTGAACATTTTTTTAAAAATTAGATTTATAGTGTTATTGAATTCTCCAATGACCAAGAGAAATTATATAGATTTCAGTAATTGGATTTTCTAGCTGAAAGGCTATTAACTCTCTAAAGAAGAGAGAATATATAACAAATCCATTTAAACTCTTTTATATTTTTGTAATAGGACTGCACATTATCATAAAATATTTTGTAAAATATTACCAAGTTTTTTGGGGACCATTTCACTAATCTTTATCAGGAACCTGGTTGCAAAGGTGGGAAAGAGACTAATCATATTCTTTTTTCCTTAAGTAATTTTTCAGCATAGAAAGTAACTTGCTACCTATCTCACAGCAGACCAGTAGCAGAATCCTCTATCTTATACTGTGTTCTTGTTTTGTGGCTATAAAAGAGGTTTTAAAAATCTTTGCTCCTAATAATCAAGTTTTTATTAGCCACTCTGAAAATGAGAGCATGGGGTGGGGATGAAAGAGTTGAAATGAATGTCTTTAAAAAGGCAAGACAAGGTGAGGAAGATGAAGTCTGCTTGATGGGAACAGAATTTCTTGAGGCAACATGTAAGCCCATATAGTTGGCCCACACCACCAAAATAGCCCGCATCAGAAGAGACCACAACCTTAGGGTGTTGGGTGACGAAGAAAGAGCTGTGGCATGGCTGGATATGTGAGGGCTGGTTGAGTGGACTAAACAATTCCAGGCCTTTCCTCCACCAGACATAGTTTCTGTCCTGTTACTGTCAACAAAGCTTACTAGGGGAAAATCATTTATTGTCTGTACCTTACAGTTAGCATTCATCTACTCCTGTGGTGTTGTTACACCAAGAATCTCCTCAAACAGATTGCAGTCTCTTTTGGGGCAAGGACCAAAGCTTACAGATTGTGTCTCCACAGGATTTGGTACAATTCTTTATACAAGTTAGGAAGTTAAATTGTATTAGTACATTCTTGCATTGTTATAAAGAAATACCTGAGACTGGGTGACTTATAAAGAAAAGAGGTTTAATTGGCTGCAGACTGTACTAGAAGCATGATGCATCTGCTTAGCTTCTGGGGAGACCACAGGAAACTGGTGGAAGGCGAAGGGGAAGCAGGCACATCTTACATGGCAGGAGCAGGAGAAAGAGAGAGAGATGGGGAGAGGTGCTACACACTTTTAAATAACCACATCTCACAAGAGCTCACTTACTATCATAACAGCACCCAGAGGGATGGTGTTGAACCATTCATGAGAAACTGCCCTCAAGATCTGATCACCCCATCACCAGGCCCCACCTCCAACATTGGGGATTACAATTGAACATGAGATTTGGGTGGAGACACAGATCCAAACTATATTGTCAATAAATATCTTTTGATGATATTTCATTTAGCTTAGATGTCAGGGATGTCCATGGTGTTTATCTCTGGCTCAAGACAATTCCAATTTTTTTGAGGGTCGATGCTGTCCCCTTTCCCAGCTGTGACGTCTTAACTTCTTCAGCTTCCCAGGAATTCATATTTACCCTCAAAGAGAATGCTATCCTACAAACATATCACATTTCATGTTAGCTGTGGAATACTGCCTTTGAGGCACTCAGTGCAGGCATGCCACTGACACAAACCCTCACTGAACACATGGACTTCTATCAAGGATGAAGGGCATGTTGTTGTTGCTTATTTACTCGTATCTCTTATCCATTCTAGACTATAAGCAAAACACACAAAGAACTGTGCTAATTTTTCTTTTCTTTTTCTTTTGAGATGGAGTCTCACTCTGTCGCCCAGGCTGGAGTGCAGAAGAGGCACCAGAAGCCAGGCCTCCACTTGGTGATTCTCTCTGATAGGCCAAGCAGAGCCATAAGACTCCTTCTCTTAGAAATCTGGAGTTTTGACCTAAGATAAAAAGAGATTTGTGTTTCTTGCTGATGAAAACCCATAGTATAAGAAAGAAAGAGCCACAAACTCCCTGGTTTGCACCTGTGGCATACATGATGGTTACCTACCGAGAGACTCAGTTCCATTCTTATTCACTACCAGACACCACAATTTCCCTCTGCTATCAGCTGAAGATTCCTTGATTTCATGGAAAATGGGCCCAATTTCTAGTCTAGGGATTGTCATAAAGACATAGCCCAGTTCTATCTAATGATAATTATAAAGTATCTAGTAATAACTATGAATCCAGTTCTATCTAAAGAGGCATGACGGGAAGTCTGCTGAGGGCTTTCTGGGAAATGCTTATTGCTCCTTGAAAATAAAAGAGAAATAATGAGAACTCTCTGCCCTAGCCACCACCCCTGCTTCCTGCTTCCTGGCTTTGAATGGCATGCTGGTGTTAAGGCAACCATCTTGTGGCTATGAAGCAACCACCCATAAGAATGACTGACACATTGAGTCTGGTTAAATGAAAGCATGGAAAAAATCTGGCTCCTTGATGACATTATTTAGTGGTAAAACCAGCCTCAAAATATCTAGAATGTTATTTTGCCAGATAAATCTCTTTATTCCTAAAGCCATTGTTAGTCAGAATTTTTGTTATTGGCAGTAAAATGCATCTTAAATGGCAGAACATATGACCCAGACCTTTTTCCTTATGTTCTATTAGACTTACCAATATACTTTCTGTAAATTCTTTTTCCTCTTCTGGCTAACTAGAGTAAATTTCTATTTCGTGCAGCCAAAGGAACATTAACTTATTACGCAGGCTTTTCACAAAATATTTGAGCTTTTCTTTTCTTTACAACATAGGAGGAAGTCAGAAAAATGTTCATCCAAATAAAGAGTAAATGATCTTTTCTCTGTTTTCCTTGAGCATTCTTCTTCAATTTGGCTTAACTCTAAATGGAGGCAACAATAAGCCATGAATTGCTGTTATGTGCTCAGCTTTGCAAAAGAATTGCAAAAGAGAGATGAGGGAATTAGAGTGTAGCTTAACCAAAGGAAGGGTGTGCTTGTTAGTAACCAAAGAAATGCAATTCAGAGTTACTATTTTATGTTACCTGAGGTGAAGGTAAAGTTTGGATATGGATATGTAGCAAGGAGCATTTCAAGTTGGCGTAGCCACCTTTTGAAGGATAGGAAAACATTTAGTAAAGGCTACAAAGAAGACCTTTATAATACTACTTTGTAATATTGCTTTGACCAAGTAATACTACTCCAGAGAATTTTTCCTAAGGAAATATTTTGACAGATGTAGGACAGATGTTTTTATCAGTAATAGCAAAAAAAAAACTGACAGAAAAAAATTAAATATTTAAAAATAAGAGAATAATTCAGTAAATTATAATGTATCAAAAAGAGGGACTGCAATTCAACCATCAAATATAATAACTTATAAGCAAGGTAAGCAAGGTACCTTGCTTAAGCAAAGTAAGAAGATAGAAAATGTTTTTGATATGGTGTTTTTAAAAAATGTATTGTAAATTATGATTGCAATTTTGATAAGATCTGGAAAGTACAGGAAAAAATAAAAAAGTTTTTGGAGCTAAGTGGAATTGAGGGTAATTTTTTTTTCATTTTTTGGAGTGTTATGCAAATGTGTTTTATTGTTATGCCAAGATCATAACCTGTGCATAGAAAGAAAAGTTTTTTTTTCTTTCTTCAAACATCATAGGGAATTAAGTATTTGCTTATTTTCTGTCTTTATGCTGAATAATTGGAATAATGGGAGATTCTTAAGGAGTAATATCTGAGAAGTGACAGGATCATCATCATAAGAGACACAAATGTTTAAAACATAGCTTGTGAAGGCCTTAGCAGGATCAATGAAATGAGGTCTAAGTGACATCAGGGTGGCTTACTTTCTTCCTAATCTGTAGTTTCTCCCTGTTATCTAGTGGGTGGCTATCTTTCCTTCTGGGAAATACATCTGAGCCTAAGAAGTCCTCTTCTAGGCTTTCTGAAGTCAACCCAATGGATGGACACACCACATATATTGCTGGGAAAAGATCTCAATGAATAAAAATAGTTTCTACCACTAGGATTGATAGTTCTTTTCTTGAAGAGAATATAATAATTGGTACAACAGCAACATCTGGGAAACACTTTCATTTGTATTTCAGATGAGAGAGTGCTAGAATACGAACAGGGCTGGGTTGATACAACCTGGGAGTGAACTCCTAGGTGAAACAAACACATTAAACTCTACTTCCAGGCTTGATGTCGTGGCTTATGCCTGAAATCCCAGTGCTCTGGGAGGCTGAGGCAGAAGGATCACTTGAGGCCAGGAGATCAAGACCAACCTGGGCAACATAGCAAGAACCCGTCACTCCAAAAAGAAAAAAAATTAGCTGAGTGTGATGGCATGTGTCCTAGCTACTGGGGAGACTGGAGCAGGAGGATGGCTTGAGGCCAGAAGTTCAAGGTACAGTGAGCCATGATTGTACCACTGAGCTCCAGAGAGACCCCATCTCTTTAAACAATTAAATAAATAAATTCTACTTCCGTATTTGTTCATGTCTTCAAATAAGATAAGAAAACACAAATAATTACACACTTTAAATGTATGCAATTAAAAAAAAGAAAACACTAAATAGCCATGGTCATGTTGAACAGTAAGAATGGACCCATGTTCAGAAGGAACCATGCCTTGAACAGAGATGTATACACGCTCAGAGAAAATCTGCATTATGATTAAGAAATGTGATGTCCCAGCCACAAGAAGTGTAAATTGTCTTTAGGGCTATGATAAACAGCAGTTGTCCATATAGAAACATGCATTTGTGGTATAGTGGTTCTCAACTCCATGATTTCCACTCTCCTCATAGGCATTTGGGAGATATTACTTGATTTAGTGAACAAGGACCAGGAATACCAAATTTGCACAATGTTGGAGACTGTCCTGGACAATGAAGACTTCTCCCCCATAAAACTTCAATAGAGTCCCTGAAGGAAAACATTATGTAGAAAAACCAAAGCTGAAAATCATCTTGAAATTGTCATAAAAAATGAAAGGAAGGCTGGTGCAGTGACTCACACCTGTAATCCCAGCACTTTGTGGGGCAAGGCAGGAGAATTGCTTGAGCCCAGGAGGTCAAGGCTGCAGTGGGCGGCAGGGTGATGGGATGACAGAGACCCTATCTCCTGCACGCCCCCACAAAAAGGAAAGAAAAAGCAACTGCAGGAGAAACACCTATTTTCCTGAATGTACGATTTTGTTTTGATGGTGATGATTCAACAGTTCAGAAATGCTTCTGGTATATTAGGATAGGCTTTATCAAAGACACTTGTATAACATTGTCCTGGGCAATTCTCAAAAAAAAAAAAAAAGCAATTTTGAAATTCTCTAGTTAGATGCATTTTGAAAGTAGTGACATTTAGAGATTTATTTCAGAGAGGAGCTTTAAAAAATCAGGTTTCAAAAATACATCTGCTGGAATTTTTCTCTAGCTTTGCCATTTTTCTAGATTTTATAATTTCATGTAGGCTTCTGGGGTGGTAAATCTGATGGCAGAGAGTACCGGTCAATTAAAGAGATATAGAAATAGTACTTTTCATTTGCATTTCTCATTTTGAGTCTAATTCTTACTCAAAATAATCCAGCAGTTTTTAGGACTCATACATTTTTTTTTCCAACTTGGGGACAGTTGGGTTTGTAATAATATATTTTGCCACGTAGCATCTATTAGCTTCATGGAAAGTTATTCTTACAGTCACATAATTGTGGCTATGTTTGTTTGCTCAACCTGTAGTTTTAGCATTTTAATTTCAATCCCTTTTCCCTTATAACTGATTATTCATTATTATAGAGAATTAATATAAGGGGAGGATTAGTCCAGTAATGATTCTTCCTTAATTACATTCCACATTATATAATGGGGAAAAAACATAAATTGAAGCACCCCACCCCTCAGGTTGGGAATGTGAACACACTGAAAAGAAAAATATTATCAACATATTTTCAGTCTTTTCTATGCAGTGCTAATGTATATGAAAGTGTATGCAACTAACATAGTCTTCCTCATTCCTCATACTAGATATTTTAGTGTTTTTTTCTTTTTTTTTGACAGTCTTGCTCTATTACCCAAGCTGGAGTGCAGTGGTGTGATCTCAGCTCACCGCAGCCTCTGCCTCCTGGCCTCAAGCAATTCTCCTGCTTCAGCCTTTCAAGTAGCTGGGATTACAGGCACCCACCACCATGCCTGGCTAATTGTTTTTTGTATTTTTAGTAGAGACGGGGTTTCACCATGTTGGCCAGGTGGTCTCAGAGTCCTGGCCTCAAGTGATCCACCAGCCTCGGCCTCCAAAAGTGTTGGGATTACAGGTGTGAGCCACGGCGCCTGGCCAAGATTTTAATTTTGCTTGAAAAAAATTAAAGTTCTCTTTCTCCTTTCTCTCTGTCTCTCATTCATTCATTCTCTCTCTTTCATTCCCTCTCTTTCTCTCTCTCTCTCTGTCCTTTCTACATCCTTGCCCTATAAAGCAGGATTCTAGTGCTTTGGCTAGTTCTCAATGTATTTTTGCTCTTCAAGTACTTATCTTTATTCACCTTTAGCAAGGGAACTCAGTGAAGAAGCAGCATCTTAAAAATCTTAATGCATTTTCTCACCCTTTCTCTCCTTGCACAACCACATGTTGCTTTTGGCTAAGCCCTCTGGTACAGTTACTGCTATATGTGCTGGAGAGAAGAGGGTGTGGATTCTTGGGCGGGCCCTGGGTCATCTTCCTAGGTGGCTTTTTGGAGCCTGAATTTCTCTTGCACTTAAAGGAGAAAAACTCCCTAAGGACTGGAGAGAAAAAGATAAAAGAGTATTTTTCTTAGTTTAGAGATCAAAATAAGAACCTGATACTTGTTCTTGGTTTTCAGCACTCCCTAGCCCAAGGAAATCAGTGAGAAGAGGGAGGGCAGGGTTACAGGACCATAATCCTGTTCCCAGAGGCATTCCCTACAGAGCAGAACACTGCTCACAGCCTGGGTGGCCAGGGAAGCTCCCTTGTGGAGAGAGGAATGGAGGGCAACGGAGTGGCCAGGGCACGCAAGGAGGTGAGGTGGTTTATGCTCACCCTTCCTTGCACTGCCAGGGGGACTCAACTGGGAGCCTCACGTTGGGAGGGCTGATGGAAACTATTCTTTTGTTTTGTTTTAAATGAGAGGAATATGACCCCAGTATATTGTTCTACTCTCTATCTTCTCCTCAGTCCTACTTCTAGAGTATGCCATTTTCCCCCAACAGATCTCACTCACCAAAAAGAGAATTTAAAGTGAAGGTCTATTGAATGGATGCAAGAAAACATGCAAAGGAGTCGAGAGAGACTCACGTTCTCCATTCTGTTAAATTCTTGTGGAGGCTTATCACATGCTGTTTCCATTGCCCTGATGGCCCACTGCTGTCTGTTCTGCTCAGAGAACCTACTAAATTTTAATCTACCCCTGCATACCTTCCCTGAAAATATCCACCCTTTCCTCCCCAGGTTGTCATGTCCTCCCAGAGCATCAGGCAACACACTCTGGTGGAAATAAAGCTTAATTGAAATACAGTTTCCCAAGAAGTCTGCAGGCAAACTGCTTACAAGGTTTTGTCCATTCTGGACAACAAAACAATAGTCAGTAGGTTCTACTCAGTGCATATATCTTCTATGATGATACTAGAGGGGTTCTTGAATATGAGAGTATTCATTTATTTATTTTTGAGATGGAGTTTCACTCTTATTGCCCAGGCTGGAGTGCAATGGTGTAATCTGGGCTCACTGCAACCTCCGCCTCCCAGGTTCAAGCGATTGTACTGCCTCAGCCTCCCGAGTAGCTGGGATTACAGGCACACACCACCACGCCCAACTAATTTTTGTATTTTTCGTACAGATGGGGTTTCACCATCTTGGCCAGGCTGGTCTTGAACTCCTGACATCAGGTGATCTGCCTGCCTCGGCCTCCCAAAGTGCTGGGATTACAGGCATGAGCCGCCACGCCCGGCCAAATATGAGAGTTTTAGGAAAACAACAACAAAACTTCCATAGGAGAGTGACTGAGTCCATATAATGGATGAAAACCATTCACATTTAATGATAGACTTAACCTCAATCTTTGTGCTGGATTTCTGTTGGAATGTTAGCAAAAGTCCTACTCCCATCTATTTTCTCCTTTATCATGTAGGATATGGAAGCCTAGAAATTATATTTTCCAAATTGCTTTGTCACCAGATTTCTAATTCAGATTCCATGTATGGAGGTCACTCCTTGAGATTTAGAGTAGAACCAAAGGCAAAAAGGAGAAGCCATCATTGACTCAGCAGCTGTGGGCAAGCAGATAAACAAACCTTGGCAAAGAGCAGACATGAGGCTTTGCCCGAAGCTTTTAGATATTCTTCTGGAAATCACCCACTTTGGTACTGCAGGAAGTTGAGATCATTAGCAGAGGTTTCTTCTGATCTCTGAATTTCCTGATGTCCTGAAAACTATGAAGAGCTTCCCTTACTTTTCTTCTCCTAGTCCTGACAGTGGTTTTGTGTAAGGGCTCTAATTCTCTGTATTAAATTTCTTCCTTCTTGAAATACCTAGAGTGATTTCTGTTTTCTTGACCAAATCCTAACTGATACAATCTAACCAAGTAGAAAAAATATTAAAACTTGAAGAGTAGGTTTGTGATGTGAGCTTCTGGTTACTGCCTACCAAGGCCCAGATGGTTAAAACAAGGGTCATTTTTTTTCTTTGTGGTATCCAAAATCTGCTCATCTTCTTTTGTGTATGTCATTTATCTTTTATCTCATACCTGTGATTTGCTTCTTATATCAGAGCTCATACCCTTACAGGTTACAATGATTTGCACATAGTAGGTCCAGAATACTTATTTGTTATTTTTTCCAAAAACATGAACTGTACTATGTCCTCGCTTTAAATATATTTTAGATGAAATATTTGGTAGCTGAACAGCAAACAAAGGAGGCTACTTATGACACTTTCAAAACATTTTGCAAAATGTCTGATGCTTACATGTTCCAAGAAATAGTTCATCCTTCAGTGTGAATAATGTTGAATCATTGCTTATTCACTCATCATACATTCATCTAGTAAATATTTATTGATCACCTACTATGTTCAGGCACCATTATAAGCACTTAAGACATATCAATGAACAAAACAGGCAGAAATCCCTGCCCTATTCACCACACTGCCTTGATTTGATCTTGAAACCTGAGACTGGATGCTGTTTCCCTTGTTCCTTTGTGTTATGTGCCTCATTGTCACTAAGGCAATTATTCTTAGTGGGATAGTAAGTGTCCTGATGGCAGATCCAAATGGAAAACTGATTCTTCTTTTCTGGAAGAAGCATAGATTCCAAGGCCCTGTCTGTGAACCTTGTTTTCCTGGATGCTTACTATAAGGATGACACTGTCTGTCTTCTTTGCCGCCTGATATCACATACATATATAGACAGCATGTCTGCCTGCATGAAAATGCCAAATCCCTCCTCTTTATTTGTAACAGTAGCAGTTACAGTTTCTCCCCAAGCCTTGGCAAGTTGTAGTTCTACTGGGATGGATAACATTTACTAGCACTTTCATTTAAGTTTCTTCTTGTCCACAGTTTATAATATTGCTTTTATTATTTACATTTAGATATAAAATAGTCTGGAGTGATTTCTTATACTATATATTATTTTTGGCATATTTCCATGAAGAAGTTCTTGTTACCTTTGCTCATATGGCACCTCTGAATGATTTCTGGAATGGAGACTGACTCATTGCTTATGACTAAGTTTAGTACATTTCCTTGAAAAAGATAATCCTACAGTTAATCCTAATACATTGTAAATATTCCATAATATTCATTTATATAGTTGTGGGTAAATGATGGAAATGTATTTCCCTCATGTATACATTTTGTCCTTCTTAGTAAGAGAAACACATGGAAAGGATAATTCACTGAGCAATCATTTAGGATAATTTTTTTGTGTGTGTGTGCACAAATAAAAGAGGCTGAAGCAGTGGCTGTGCTACTGATGGTCCTGAAGAACGGCCAGAAGGAAACCAGGGACCATTAGTGTTTCTGGTTGATGAAGAGTCTAAGGCCACTAAAATAGTGCCTTGGCCTTTATTTCCTTATTCAGGCCTTATTATTTCCTGCCTTGCACTCAAGGAGAAGGGCAGAGCTGGGTGTGGGTGTGGGAAGATCTGCTGATCTGGGCCAGAAAAGCAATGAGAACCCAGGCAATGGCACTGTTCATATCCAGCCAAGAAGACATTGGTGCAGCTGGGATTTGGCTCTATTCAAAGGGCCTGTGACTAAAGTATAACATAGGACAACTGCATGCATTTAAAAATTTTAGGCTAACCTGTATACCATGGATTTTTTTTTTCAGAAGATGGAAAAAGCTATGCTTTTAGATTCTTATTCTCTACATCCAAGCATGTAGAAAGGAAACAGTAAGTCAGGCCAAACATAGTTTACAGTTTGTATCCTGTTGGCTGCCTGCATACAAAAAGCAGACTGAGCTAGGTAGGAGAAAGGTTAAAACAATTGTAAAGGGAATGGTAAGAAAAAAGGTGAGCAAGGTAGTACAAAAAACTTTTAAATCAGTTATCAAAAAAAAAAAAAAAAAAAGAAAAGAAAAGAAACACAGGGAAAGAAAAGACCAGGAGCCTACTTTTAAATAATGCCTTGAAGTGTCTGAAATCAGCAAAAAAAAAAAAAAAAACAAAAACAAAAACAAAAAAAACCCTAGAAAATTCAAAGCTAATTTTGGTATCTTTTCCACCCAAGCCTATTTAAAGTGTTCCAAGCCTGTGGCACAGCTGGGGAGAAGCAGAAAGATGATGCTTAATGCTTGCCCCCAACTTGATGTCTATTTCCACTTTAATCCAGTCTCTTAACATTCTGCATGGTGTTTATTTTAATAGAGAAAGGTATGTAAACACACTGAATGTAGGAAGGCATAGCTGGAGATGTTCCAGCTTTGAAGATGTGGTAGGTAACATGGCATCAGAGTACCCCTGGCTAGCACATTCCAGTGCCATCAGCTAACCAAAGCTTGGTACTGGAAAGAGACCCTACAGTAAATATTTTTTTTTCTGTTAATGGGCACAGTTGCTGAAATTTCACACAACACTTCAATCTTGCATGGCAGTGCAATTTCCGTCCCACATTCAATAGCAGACCTTTTAAAATACACATTTGCAGAGTTAAATTTGCTTTAGCACGTTTTTAAAAGTCCAACAAATGGGTGGAAACATGGTTTGGCTTGGTTTAGGCTGTGAATTGCTTCTCTTTTCCACTTTGTTTTTCCCACAAAGTGGGAAAACTAGTTCCTGTCCTAGTTTAGGAAATGTGTTGAAGGCAGGGAAGCATTAGGTGGGGTTTGGAGGCAGGAATAGGGAAGAGGGATTTATCTATATTATCTGGAATGTCTTAGGATGAAATCTCCTTGGGGAGTAGCCACAGCATTTCACATTCCAGTTGACAAGTATTTACTGTAATATCTGTATTCAATTATCTTCTTATTTCTACCACACTTATTTCTACCAAGAAAGATTTGAGGAGATTGTGATTAAAACCGTATACAATGAATAGGATAATAAAATTAATAGGCAAAATTGAAAGCCATATACTGCAAGCAAAGGAAATACACCATTAATTATATTCAGATCTTTATAGTAACCAAAACAAACAAAAGAAATCTAAACATGTATTTATTGAGTTCTCACAGTTGTATCCAGCTCTGTGTTAGAGCACAGAAAAGCATGCACTTTAATGCATAATAACATCTAATTGTAGCATATTTGGTGGTGTTGGGGCTCAGAACACAATCCCCAAAGTATGGCGCTTTGGCATGCTGAGTACTTTTAACCGAAGGAGGTTGAAAGGCCTTAGAAGCAACTTTAGAACCAAGGTCTTTCTGACTTTCCCATCCTCCTGTCTTCCATCCTTCTTTTTCCCTTGAAGCAAGTCATGGAAACCAGAATTTATCTTCCTTAAGGTGGATCATAGAAACTAGAACCATTCTCCCCAAAGCAAGCCATAAAACCCGGGACTATTACTCTAATCTCCCCCTGTCTTTCTGTGTAGGAGCTGGCCATAAAGAAATTCCCTGGCCTGCTTTATCTTACTGTGGGTCATAAGATCCTTGTTCCAGAGGGATCCTGCCCCATACCTGGGAGGAAGGAATGCTACACAGAGAGGCCAAGAAGCATCTGAATAAACAGGCCTTGCTGGGTCCCCCCTTCCATCTCTTACCATTAGATCCTACCTTTTTGTCCAATCACATTTCTTCATGGCTGTCCATTTTTCATTGTACCTAAGCATAAAGATAGTCTTCCCTGGGTCTTCATTTCTGACTCTGATGTCACATAAAACTTTGAAATAAATTTGTTATGCTTTTTTCTTGCTAACCTGTCTTTTGTTAGAGGAGTGTTGGTTGTGACCCTTATGATGGATGAGAAGACAATTTACTGTGGAGAAAATTTGGTGATAATTAGCTTTATTCTGACTATAGTCAGCTATGGTATTTAAAATATACATTAAGCGAAAGTCATGTCTAAGGACTTATAGACTATTTGTGAACACATCTGGGGACAGCTGTTTCACCATATGTGATTGAGGAGGCTGGGTCCAGGTCAAAATCCTACCAGTGATCCTTCTGTCCCGACCACAGGCAATTACAAAGGCTTTATCTGGCAGGCCTCATGGGGGAAGCTGTCCTTCCCACACCACAATTGGTGCATGGTCTGGAGGGAGTTGCAATCAAGGACACAGTGCCTCCCAGACTGGCCATGCTCCTACACATTTCTACATTCCTAGTCCAAATGCCTCCTTTCAGAGGTCTCCTTATCAAGACACTTGTCTCCATTGTGACATTGTGACTCATTATTCAGTACTTTTCCACTCCTTGTCCCCAACCCGTCTCCCATCCCTAAGGCAGTGAGCGAATCCCCCATTCTGGATTGATCCATCTGATGATCCTCCCCTGGAGCTGTTCCATGGGGAAAAATGGAACATTAGAGAGCTGGTGTGTTGTCCTGTTGGCCTCTTGCTTATACAATTGCAGTCAGTGAACAAAAGCTTAATTGTTACTTTCAGCTTGGTTTGTTGTCTTAATTGACCACATTAACACCTGTCAGCTCCTCACTCTCCAACTCAGCTCCTGACGGTAATTAGATATCAAACTTTGGAACAGAGACACAATTTACACTTCTTATTGGGGGTGAATGGATATTCATCTATAAAAATCAGGCAGCTTCTCTGAATTCCTGAGTTCCCCTGCTATCGAGAAGACTTGAAAGGCATCGTTGTCTCATGTACAGGACACAGAACAACAAAAAAAGCCAGAAATCCTGAGTTCCAATGTAATTGAACCTTGTATAATTTGGACATAAAACCATTGTCCACATTTGCTCGGTTTTTGTTTTCTTGATTGTAAAGAGAAGAACTCTGGATGAGTTGATATCTAAGATGCCTTTTACTCTGGTTTTATGAAGAGAATGCTCACCTGGGTCCTCACCTGGGTCCTCATCTCTTCACTTCTGGGTGCAGGTTAGAGTAGCTATCCAGACTTAACTAGGATGTGGGAGTGATGGAGTGGGAGGTTGAGGCTGGTATGGTTTGAATGTGTGTCCTCTGCAAAATTTATGTGGAAACTTACTCTTCATTGTGATAGTATAATAAAGAGGGGCTTTTTGGGAAATGATTACTTCGTGAGGGCTTTGTCCTCATGAATGGATTAGTGACTTATATAAGGGCTGGAGGGAACTAATTTAGGTTTCCCCTTTTGCCTTTCTGTTCCTCCACCATGTGAGGACACAGCATTTGTCCCCTCCCAAGGGTGCAACAACAAGGTGCCATCTTAGAAGGAGAGATTGGACACTCACCAGACACAGAATCTGTCGGTGCCTCCATCTTGGACTTCCAGCCTCTAGAACTGTGAGAAATAAATTTCTGTTGTTTATAAATTACCCATTCTAAGGTGTTTTGTTATAGCAACACAGAAAAGCTAAGACAAAGACCCACAGCATAATCCTTAGTGCCTTCACGAACAATTGCCCCAGCCATGGGTCATCTAGTGGGAAGCTCTAGGTCTCAGGTAAAAATTTGGTTTGTCTCTAATATGAGGACAGGAGTAATTTGGCCTTGGAATTATAATATGTTATGCATAGTTCCCAGAGGAGATAAGCCCATGGTTTAGTTTTAGGGCAGTTGTCCCCAACCTTTTTGGCAGCAGGGGCCAGTTTTGTGGAAGACAATTTTTCCAGGGACCGGGGGTGGGGGGTGGTTTTGGGGAGATTCAAGTGCATTAAATCTATTGTGCACTTTATTTCTATTATTATTACATTGTAATATATAATGAAATAATTATACAACTCATCATAATGTAGACTTAGTAGGAGGCTTGAGTTTGTTTTCCTGCAACTAGATGGTCTGATCTGGGGCTAATGGGAGACTGACTGATCATCAGGGATTAGATTCTCACAAGGAGCCTGCAACCTAGATACGTTGCATGCACAGGGCACAGTAGGGTTCGCGCTCCTATGAGAATCTAATGCAGCTGCTGATCTGACGGGGGCAGAGCTCAGGTGGTAATGCAAGCAGTGGGGAGTGGCTGTAAATACTGATGATGCTTTGCTTGGTCTCCCACCACTTACCTCCTGCTGTGTAGCCTGGTTCCTAACAGGCCATGGACCAATGTTGGTCCGTGGCCTGGGGTTTGGGGGCCCTGTTTTAGGGCATCCTAACGTTTCCAGACTCTTGGTAAATGAATACTTTTCTCCATATATGGAATAGGGTCTTACCTCTAGAATAATCTATTCTAGGGAATTGGCAAATACCTCTATAAATACCCTGTTATCTTAGTATTTACTACATTTGTAGATTTTGAACAAACACAGGTGTTATGGATTGAATTGTTTCCCTCCTTCCTAAATTCATAAGTTGAATCCTAACCCCTAATGTGACTATATTTGGAGGTGGGGACTTTACTAGTGTAATTAAGTTTATAAGAAGTCATAAGGGTAGTGTCCTAATCCCATAGGGCCAGTGTCCTTAATGGAGAGGAAGAGACATCAGCGATCTCTCTCTTTCCATGCATGCACAGAGGAAGGTCCATGTGAGGACACAGTGAGCAGGTGGTTGTCTGTAAGCCAGGAAGAGAGGCCTCACTAGGAACTGACCCTATTGGCATCTTGATGTTGAACTTCCAGCCTTCAAAATTGTGAGATAATAAATTTGTTTTGTTTAAACTACTTAATCTGTGGTATTTTATGGCAGCCTGAACAGACTAATACATTGGGGAAAATAATCTGTACAAAATGCATTGTCTAAACATAAAGCAACAAAAAATCTGGCATGGCATTGAGGAATTGATGGGATGTAAGAAGAGAATATCCATTTGGCTTTGACTTTGGAAAAAGCTCCTTCAAGCAATATGGTATATTGACCTACGATTATGTTTCACTCTTTGTGGGTCCTATCATATCAATTGTTCTGCTAAGAATAGTATTTCCTGAATCATCATGTTTTAAATATTAATAATTGTTTTTCAGCTTTGGCCTTTAGAGAAACATTAGGACATTTAATTGTAATAATTACATATATGTACCTATGTGTAAGTCTACATAAAATAAAAATATTATAAGCTTTAATAGTGTAAGACTTAAAGATAGAGCTGATAAACTGGAAGGTGGTAGAGGGGGAAATTTTGGAGCAAAATGTAGGGAACTAATTGCTCAGTTTATAAATTGGAGCACTGAGAATATTATCTGAAGTAGACACAAAAATAGAAGATAAAGTTCTTCAAAGTTACAAAGATTACCAGTGTTGTAACCACTCAATAAGTTCTTCCTGCCTGCTGCACAAAGACCACAGCATTGCAGTAAAGAAAGTTTAATTGATCTGAGGCCAGCCATGCCATGCAGAAGACAGGGTTATTACTCACATCAATCTCCCTGAAAATTCAGAGACCGGAGTTTTTTAAGGATAATTTGGTAGGTAGGGGGCCTGGGAGTGGAGAGTGTTGATTGGTTGGGTCAGAGATGAAATCGTAGGGAGTCAAAGCTGTCCTCTTGCACTGAGTCAGCTCCTGGGTGGGGACTGCAAGATCAGATGAGCCAGTTTCATCGATCTCAGTGATGCCAGAGTCTGAAAAATATCTTGAGCACCAATCTTAGGTTTTCTAATAGTGTTATTATCCCTAGGAGCAATTGAGGAGGTTTTGAATCTTGTGGCCTGTAGCTGCATGATTCCTAAACCATAATTTCTAATCTTACAGCTAATTTATTTGTCCTACAAAGGCAGCCTGGTCTCCAGGCAAGAAGAGGGCTTGTTTCAGGAAAGGGGTGTTATCATCTTTGTTTCAAAGTTAAACTATAAACTAAGTTCCTCCCAAAGTTAGTTTGGCCTACACCCAGGAATGAACAACGACACCTTGAAGGTTAGAAACAAGATGGAGTTGGTTAGGTTAGATCTCTTTCACTGTCATAATTTTCTCACTGTGAAAATTTTTGCAAAGGTAGTTTCAGTGGTAGAGCTAAAACGAAAAAATGCTAACAATTTTTTGGAGAAGAAGTAGCTAGTTAGTGAGCTAGGTCCCTCACTATTTATAAAGTAGGACCAACAGATACTCCAAAAGCTGACACATCAAGAAATAGAGTTGTAAGTATATTCTTTTGAATTAAAAGCTCAAACAGTCATAATAGGTGTTATTGAAGCCTCTGAAGAGAGCCAATCCTCTTCCACATTCAGTTTCTGAACAAATCAAGGAATAAGGCAAGGAATAAGGTTGATGAAAGATTCAAATGTTTACTTTATTATTAATAAAATCTAAGTTGGAGAACATAACTTGCTGTGAGAGCTAAAAGACATAATAAGTTCCTTTAGTAGAAGGAACTTTATCCAGGCATTTATAAAAGTGCTGGACCAGGGCAGCCCTTCCCACATTTCGGGAAAAGCCTGCACCTGGAAAAGCAGCAAACACATTCTCCCTCGGGGTGCCAGCTCCCAGGTGAAAGAAAGGAAGGAGCTGAGCCAGGAATGCACGGGTTTGGCTTTTTATTTTCCCTCAAGTTTGCTACTCAGATGAAGCCACATTTTAAAGTGAATTCCATTGTGGAGTGGAGAGAGGCCAGGAATATCCCATCTCCACGTGGAAGGAAACATTAAGACTAAGGAGTTTCCCCTTCCAACTTGCATGAGATATGGGGTAGATAGGAGAATAATTTTAGTTTTCATTTTATACCCCTTTGTTTCTTTACACCTGTGTGAAACTTGTAATTATATTTTTAAAAAGCTTGGGAAGAATATGAATAGAAGATGGGAGGTGAACGAGGGTTTACTGGGTGCCTTACCTTTTCCTTGGTTTATTTTTGTTCCTATTCTACCCCACTTTCATTCCCCCTAGAAATTTTGTTTGAACCAAATAAGAAGGGGAGATTATGAAAAGAGTGAAGAAGAAAGGATTAAATGCCAGCCCAATACTGTAAGTCAGTTGTCCTAAATTTTATCTTCAAATGCGCATTGTCTCTAATGCAGCAGCCACACCTCAATCCACTCCTATAGAGTTATCTTTATTTTGCCCACCAAGACTTAGGCCTGAGATGACATCTCAGCCACCCTGTCCTGTTTTTTGGATTCTCAATACCTTTTTCCTGTAAATAAGTTCTAACAAGAGAGAGAATTTGGGGAGGAACTTCGGGCTCCCCAGACTCCTGCAGGTTACTCCAACAGCGCTGGTTTGATGCCCATGACTCTTCATTCCCTTTACTCTCCCTACTCCATTGCACTGGAGAAAAATTTCTCTAACTCACAGAACTAAATATCCCTTCTTCTTCCATTTGCCAGGTGATCAAGAACTTGGGATTCATGGTGTGTTTATCTGTGTGGTAGTTACACAGGTCTATACATATGTGAAAATTTATTGAGTTGGATACTTAAGATGAGTGCCCTTTATTCAATTTACTATATGTGTATTACCCATCAATTTAAAAAAAACTAGCCTTTAATTTTTTGGCAGTTTCTACCTCTGCCCAAAACCAGCACAAGAACAAGTGAGGCCTTTCCACTAACCTATTAACCTTGGTTAATAGTAACCAAGGTGTTACTATTCTGGCAACACCTTGAAAGCGGGGCTTTCGAACACTCCGTAATCTACCAGTGTTTCTCAGTCTTTTAAATATTTATTTTCCCCAAAACTTACTAAATGTTTTCAGCATACAGTTAACTTTTATCTTCCCTAGACATTTCTAACTTTGACTGGAATCCAGAAAATCTAGAATCCAGAGAAAAAGATTGTTACATTTTGCCAAAACAACAACAACTTCTGCATGGCAAAAACACCATGAATAAAATAAAAATATGCATGAAAGGTAAATAAAAATGGAGAAAAGTATTCACAACCCAAATCACAGGCAAAGGGTTCTGCCCCTAATATAGAGTTCTAACCAGTTTATAAAGGAACAACAACCCAATAGAAAAATGGGCAAGGGATATGAACAAACAATTCCATGAAATATAGAGCCCCAAATACATAAACAGATGCTTATCCCTACTCACAAGAAGAGAAATGAAAGTGTAAACTGCACTGAGATATTATTTTTCAAGCTGTCAGACTAAATAAAATCCAAAGGTTACACACCACATGGTGTTAGCAAGGCTGGAGGAAACAGACTCTACCATACATTACTTGGGAAGGTACATTTTCTTGCTTTCATACGGGGCAGTTTAATAGTACCTATCGCTATTGTTACAAATATATATGCCCTTTGACCTAGAAGTTCCATTCCTAGGAATTTAAGTGACGAATACACTTTAGACAGGCAAAATTATGCTTATTCAAGGTAGAATCATTGTTTGTAATTGTAAAATATTATAAATTACTTAGACGTTTATGACAGTGGTCTGGTTAAATAAATAATGATATACATTTACAATAGAAAACTGGCCAGCTACAAAAAAAAGGAGAAAGTTCTTTTTGTTTTAATATGAAAACCATCTAAGTTTTTGTTGAGTAAAAAAAAAAAAAGATGAGTAGAATAATGTGCAAGGGTATGGTAATACTTGTGTAAAGAAGGAGGGTAAAAGTGTATCTGTGTATATATATCTTAACCCATTTATGCCTGAGGTTGCAATTTTTTTGAATTTTTGCAATCAGACCTTGGCAATGACCTTGAGTAGTAGGATGTAAATAACTCCCACATGCTTAGTGTTCCAAT
Organism: Pongo pygmaeus; assembly: GCF_028885625.2. Classification (NCBI taxonomy): domain Eukaryota; kingdom Metazoa; phylum Chordata; class Mammalia; order Primates; family Hominidae; genus Pongo; species Pongo pygmaeus. The sequence goes on along the minus strand of NC_072376.2, from coordinate 156,286,950 downwards.
AATGGAACACTAGAAATAAATGGGTTTTAATATGTGCATAAAATTACTCTGGAAGTATAACAAAGAAATGAAATAAAGATATTACCCGTGGGGGTGTAAGGGAAAGACATTTCATTTAAGTTTTTAAAAAATGTTTAAATCTTATGAATGTACTACCTATTCAAAGCAAAACAAACAAAAGCTATCTTGACATTTGTAACCCTCCTTTGTGGCCCATAATGGCTGAAATATGCGCAGACTTATGTCAGGTTCTAACTGAAGTCCGAGGGGAGTTGGTAGGTGAGTGGCAGAAAACACTTGAAGAATGGTAGACAATTTTGACAGGGCTTTACTCTCTCTCTGGGCACAAGTGAGCTATATGTACAGTGTTAGCAGGGTAATTATACCTTTTACAGACAATAGTGACTGTGAGCCAAGCACAAGCTCACATGGGTGATCACCTAATGCACCTCACATGGCGTGGTTACCTAATGTGGAGGGTTGTGTGCCTGCACTCCAAACCCGCTGAGTCATGCTGCACCAGAAAGCAGCCTTGGCCTACTCCTGATTAAAGCACAGCCATTTCCCTTATGACTTAGTTTATCACCAGAAAGAGCTAAGTATTCCTCAGAGTCAATTATTAACACATTCAGCATTTAGAGGTGGATGAAAGGATAGAAAATATCTATTTTTGTTCCTCTTGGGTTACTTTTCAATCTGAGTGTATGTCCCCGTTTATGAGGCTGTAGAAATTGTCCCTTCATTTCCTTCTTTGCTTTTCTGTTCCTCTGCTTCTATGGTCCTTAACCTATCTCCCGGTACTGGGGTCCTTTTTGATCTACAGCCTCTTAAAGGGAAAAAGCCTCAGATAAAAAGCTTTTCTCTTCCTCATACTAATTACTCCTCCCAGAGTGCCTTTGATGAGTTATGTTGTTAAAACACCCATTCAACACATGAACCTTCATAGCACTTGTTACATTTATAACTTTTCATTTATTTAAATAACCTTCCTTTTCCATAAACTAAGCTCCAGGAAGGCAGAAACTATGCCTGATAATAACCCCATTCTATCCCTGGATACAGTCACTGGTGCATTGTAGGTATTTAAATAATTACATAGAGGAAAGGAAGAATGCAGGAGGAGGCAAGTCCATATCAGCATAGAGTGTGTTTAGGGCGCCAGGGAGGTCAAGGTTAATAGGAAAATAATCTGAACAGTCATAACTTGCCTTGTGTAGCTTTCCCTCCTATCTCAACATCTTTTCTCTTATTAGTTCTTTATTTCTTTCCTTAACCCTGCCCTTCTTCATCAAATGTGCAGGTCCTGCTCTGGCCTCAGCCTGGCAAATCTCTCTGATTAAAAAAACCACATTTAACATTAATGAATGGTTGTAGAACTCTTTCCCATTGTAAATGAATTTTAAAGAAGAACCCACAGGATGTGCATATCTACTATTCTTTCCACAGCTGTATGGCCTGTGACCTTTGAAGCATGGTCATGTCTTCAATATTTTGGGGGCAGCTCTGGTTAGAATGTTTGAAATTTCTTAGTGATTTCTATTCTCAAAATCAGGGAGTGCTGGAGATGAGAGGTTTTTTTTTGAGTTTTGTGGAGAGTCACTTCTTGGAGACACTGGCTGCCTGAAAGCCCTACTTATTTTATCAAAATAATAAGGTTATTGAAGAAAAATAAAGAGCTCCTTTGATCTTCTATCAAAAGAGAAAGGAGAAGACAAAACGAGGTCCTTGAGGGTAATATAGAAAGCAGTGTGCCCTTCCATGCAGAGTAGAGTGAAGGTGTTGCAGAGGAACAGGAGAAGACAGGAGAAAAGAGAGGAAGCAAAAGCCTCCCCAAAACAGAAACATGAGGCAGCTGGGAATTAGAGGTATCTATGCAGGAATAACAGGAGTCAAAGAGAACACCTGGTCTTCTTGGTAAGATAGTGAAGCCCCTGAACCTACTGCAGTGCCTCGGCCCACAGGAGTTAACACTTGAAGAGATGGTAGCAGGCAGACAACCCACCATCCATCAGTGAGGACTAGTCTAATGAACCATTGTCTATCCATACAATGGGGTGATTCTAGCTTTAAAAAGAAATAAAAGCTACCTCTCTGTATAGCATGTCCTTGAATAATGTTTCATTCAACATCATTTAGCTATAGCATTGATGAAAAAAACTGATTCCTGCCTGGGGTTGCTGTTTGTGTGGAGTTTGCACATTCTCCTTGTGTCTGCATGGGTTTTCTCCAGGTATTCTTGTTACCAGAAAGGGATCCTGAGCCAGACCCCAAGAGAGGGTTCTTGGATCTCCCGCAAGAAAGAATTTGAGGTGAATCCATAGAGTAAAGTGAACTCAAGTTTATTAGGAAAGTAATAAAAGAAAGGCTACTCTATAGACAGAGCAGCCCCGAGGGCTGCTGGTTGCCCATTTTTATGGTATTTCCTGATTATATGATAAACAAGGATGGATTATTCATGAGCTTTCTGAGGAAAGGGGTAAAGATTTCCCAGAGCTGAGGGTCCTTCTGCTTTTTAGACTGTATAGGGTAGCTTCCTGATGTTGCCATGGCATTTGTAAATTGTCATAGTGCTGGTGAGAGTGTCTCTTAGCATGCTAATGCCTCATAATTAGCATATAATGAGCAGTGAGGATGACCAGAGGTTATTCTCATTGCCATCTTGGTTTTTGTGGGTTTTTGCCAGTTTCTTTACCGCAACCTGTCTTATCAGCAAAGTCTATTACTTGTATCTTGTGCAGACCTCCTATCTCATGCTGTGACTAAAAATGCCTTAACCTCCTGGGAATTCAGCCTAGTGGGTCTCAGCCTTATTTTACCTAGACCCTATTCAAGATGGGGTTGCTCTGGTTCCAACGTCTCTGACATTCAGGTTCCCACCCACATCCTACATATGTGCACGTTAGGTGAATTGGTGTCTCTCCATTGTCCCAGTCTGAATGAGTGTGGGTGTGTGTGAGTGTGCCCTGTAATAGGATGGCATCCTGCCCAGGACTGGTTTACACCTTGCATCCTGAGCTTCTGGGACGGGCTCCAGCTACCTGCGACCGTGAACTGGAATAAGCAGGTTGGAAAATGAATGAACAAATACTAATTATTGTAAAATAAAAATTTGTAAAGCATACAATAATCATACAAATGCACCACAATAGGCTGGGTGTGGTGGCTCATGCCTGTAATCCCAGCACTTTAGGAAGCCAAGGTGGGTAGATCGCTTGAGGCCAGGAGTTTGAGACCAGCCTAGCCAACACGATGAAACCCCGCCTCCACTAAAATTACAAAAATTAGCCCGGTGTGGTAGTGCATGCCTATAATTCCAGCTACTGCAGAGGCTGAGGCAGGAGAATCGCTTGAACCCAGGAGGCGGAGGTTGCAGTGAGCCGAGATCGTGCCGTTGCACTCCAGCCTGGGCGACAAGAGTGAGACTCTATCTCAAAAAAAAAAAAAAAAGTTTTTTCATGAACCTTATCATGACTTAGTGCACCAGTGACACGCTTGGACTTTCTGCTCTGTCCTATGCTTCCTCTTTCTTCAATAGCCATTCATTTTAGTTAAGACAGAAATTTATCATACAAGATTTATTTTCATATAAAATTTTTCCTTTCTTTTTCACTTTTTTAACCAAACGTATAGTGTCATATCCATAAATTTCTTTACATCTCTCTTTCCTACTTACTGGTTTCTTTCTATCTTGTTTCTATTTCTTTCCTAAATCCATATTTTGAATCAACCTTTAAATAACCTCCAAATTATATAAAATCATTCTTTTTCTCAATAAAGCCCACATTTTAGTGCCATCTTATAATTATTTTCCTAAAAAAAAACTTACTTTTCTGGCCACATTTTGCATATGAAATTATATAAAAATTAGAATTTTCAGGCCGAGAAGTAGCTCATGCCTGTAATCTCAACACTTTGGGAGGCTGAGGCGGGCAGCTCCCTTGAGGCCAGAAGCTTGAGACCACCTTGGGCAACACGATGAAACCCTGTCTCCACTAAAATTACAAAAATTAGCCCACTGTAGTAGTGCATGCCTATAATTCCAGCTACTGGGGAGGCTGAGGCAGGAGAATTGCTTAAACCCAGGAGGTGGAGGTTGCAGTGAACCAAAAAAAAAAAAAAAAGAATTTTTAACTCTTAGTAACCTTAAATTTTAGCAAGCAATTTTAAACTGTCACATCTCAGTATTTTATAAATAAGAACCATTTGATAATTTTCAGAAACATGTTTTCTTATAATTTTTTAAGTCTTAATTGGAAATGACCCAGATATTTAATGAGCATCTATTATTTAATTTAACATAACTTTAAGATTTTAAATTACATGAAAACTCCATTTACAGACGTTTATCTCATTTACACTTACCTAATCTATTAATTTTTACCAGTTTTGCTAGATTATTTATGTGAACTGAGATATTTATCAAAGCTAGTCACCATTTCAAAATATATTCCTTTTAGCCATTTTTATAACCTGTGAACATTAAGTGTTCACTTAAGTAAGAATCTTAAATATATGGGTATTTTGCAGATAACTCAGAAGGTGGGATTACAGGCCCCCGCCACCATGCCCGGCTAATTTTTGTATTTTTAGTAGAGATGAGGTTTCACCATCTTGGCCAGGCTGGTCTTGAACTCCTGACCTTGTGAACCACCCACCTCGGCCTCCCAAAGTGCTGGGATTACAGGCGTGAGCCACTGCACCAGGCCGGTTCATGAAAAAACTTTATGAAATAAATTTTGCATGTGATTCAGTCAGCTTTAATTAAAAGGAAATTATTTATGTATTCTTAAAGATTGAGCTCTGATGTTAAAAGTACATTAATACAAAACTAGAAATTTTGGTCTCCTATGTCAGAACAGCGAGATTTTCTTAAATTGTTGATTTGATCTTAATAAAACTGCAAGAGGTTTTAATTTCTTTTCTTTTCTTTTTTTTTTTTTTTGAGACGGAGTTTCACTCTTGTTAGCCAGGTTGGAATGTAGTGGCGTGATCTCGGCTCACTGCAACCTCCACCTCCCAGGTTCAAGTGATTCTCCTGCCTCAGCCTCCTGAGTGGCCAGGATTACAGGCATCTGCCACCATGCCCTGCTAATTTTTGTATTTTTAGTAGAGACGGGGTTTCTCCATGTTGGTCAGGCTGGTCTCGAACTACCAACCTCAGGTGATCCACCTGCCTTGGCCTCCCAAAGCGTTAGGATTATAGGCATGAGCCACCGGGCCCGGCCGATGTTTCCATTTCTAATTCTGAACTCTATTCCTTTCTGAAACTTGTTTTTATCAAGATAATTCCCACATTATCTGTGTTAGATTTTTGATTACTTAGGAAAATAAAGCTTTAAAAGGATTGATTTTTACACCCATGCAACTTTTTGTATTGCTTCTGAAGTCTTTTGATTATCACTCTGATTAAATGAACAATTATTATTTAACAATAAACTGTGATTCTGTTATGGTCAACTGTTTTGAATCTTTTGACATCTTTGGCAGGTTTCCCCAGGATCAAAATCCTAAGTTAAGTCTTATTGGCTTAAACTTAATTTTAATATTATCTAGTCGGGCCCCTGGAGAGTTTCAAAGAATATATCTCTCATCTTATAGAGAGAGCAAATGATTAGACTTATTTGGTAAATTGTATGGGAGGCATTGTCAAATGGTAAATAATACCAAATTTTCTCAGTTACATTTATTGGTATGTTATTGATGTCAATGTTACAAAAGTATGCAGATTCATAACAATATAATGTAATGTTAGTAGTCATAATTTTGGTTTTGTTAAATCTTTTCTAAAGTTATATTTGTATGGATATGTTATTAATGTGAATATTCAAGAGTATGTGAAACTTATTAAAATCTGATAGCCCTGATGTGATGTTATCAGTTATGATTCTGGTTATTATCTGAAAATGCTGCATGTGATAGAAATAACTAAATTTCCTTGTCAATTGGGAACTTTCATTAGATTTTAACCATGGCTATTTTAGGTTTTTGTCATCCATAGTTATTGTTTTGAATTCTTCTCTAAAAGCACTGGCAAACAACTACAGTCCAAAATTACTTTCATGAAAAGACTCTGACTAGTGCTCTTGCATATAGGCTTCTGATAACTTTGGAGATGATATCATTGAACTAGAGAAAACCTTCCAGAACTCTAATAAAAAAAAAATGACGTGTTCATGAAGATTGCTAACATGACACCAAGCAGAACAAGAAGTACACGGGACTGAACTGATGAGGGAATAAAATGATTTTTATGACCTTTTCGTTGAAATATTGCTGATTCATTTTATATTTTGTTTTTCAGAATCAAGAAAACTTATTTTCTTTTGAGCAATTTGTGTCTTACAGTAATTGCTATTCTTTTGCAAGCAAAATTGAAACATTTACCTTTCTCTCTCTACCTGAATTCTCCAGGATTTGGAAAGTATTCATAGGCATTCTTATTTTATTTCAATATAGTTATTTGAATAAGTTCAATGGAAACTATTTTCTTTTCTTATAGGACATATTAGAAGCACTGGTTATTTTACCAAGGCTGTGGCTGGAATATTACGTTTTCAAATATGGCAAGACTGCTTTGAAAGACTGGGATTGAAATTATAAAGCCAATATAAAGAGAAAGACTGGACTGGTACCTGGTCTGCACAGTTCTCTCACAGGGTCCCTGACCTTGAGGTAAGTAAAGAATGTCACTTTCTGGCTGGGCACAGTGGCTCATGCCTGTAAGCCCAGCAGTTTGGGAGGCTGAGGTAGGCGGATTATTTGAGCTCAGAGTTTGAGACCAACCTGGGCAACATGGTGAAACCCTATCTGTATCAAAAAAAGCTTAAAAATTAGCTGGGTATGGTGGTGTGTACTTGTAGACCCAGCTACCTAGGAGGCTGAGGTGGGAGGATCACTTGAGCATGGGAGGTTGAGGCTGCTGTGGGCTGTGATCACACCACTGCACTCCAGCCTGGGCAACATAGTGAGACCCTGTCTCAAAAGAAAAAAATAAAAGGCCAGCCACAGTGGCTCAAAATGCTGTAATCCCAGCACTTGGAGAGACTGACACTGGAGGATGGCTTGAGTCCAGGAGTTCAAGACCAGCCTGGGCAATGTGGTGAGACCATGTCTTAAAAAAAAAAAATTAGCTGGGCGTGGTGGCATGCACCTGTAAGTCCCAGCTACTCTGGAGGCTGAGGTGGGAGGATAACTTGAGACTGGGAGGTTGAAGCTGCTGTGAGCCATAATCATGCCGCTGCACCCCAGCCTGGGTAACAGAACAAGGCCCTGTCTCACACACAAAAAAAGATGTCACTTTCTGACAGGCCCAAGAATGTCAAGATACTTGGGGGACTTTAAGAAGAAAGGAATTCACCCCATTTGTACAGGCATTACACGCATATTCTCATGATGAATCCTTGATTTGGCTTGCTAGACTTGAGAGGCTCTTAAAAGTCTAATCCAAAATCCCTTATGAAAATATTCCAGCAAGGCCAACTTAAAAAGGATCCTATGTGGGCAATGGCTATTCTTTTTACACGTTATGCAAATAATCAGGCAAAGTATAATAAGACTAAAATGTATATTGAGAATAAATTGGTGTCACTGTGATTTCTCTTTAATAGGAAAGGGGGACTGAAGAAAGAAAAATAATGTTTCAGAGGAAAACTATAGCACACCTGTTATTAGACTGTAGCCCTGACCATTGTTTTTGAGTTTTTTATTACTTGACTGCAATTCGGACTCAATACTAGATTATTTTTTGGCTATGAGAAATCTCTAAAGAAGAACCTGGATTTAATTTTCTTCATGATGTTTTTAGTTGGCTCCCTAGTGGAATCAGTTCTTTTTTTTTTCCATTTTGGCATACAAATTCTCTTTTTGATTATAATTCTTATGTGCAATATATTACTACTATTCAAATTATTAATGCTGTGTGTCTCTTGTTGTTTTACAAGAAAACTAAAATCATGAAATTCCAAAGACTAAAGGTGATTCAACAAATGATAGCAGCTATAAATTGATGACACTTGTTTAGTCATCCCTTGGGACTAAGTTCTGTATTTTGTTCTGGTTTTCAAGTTGTTATTATTAAAATCATAAACATGGTTGTGATTTTTCTGGCTACTTCATATGGTCTTTATGAGAAAGACCCTGGAAGGGTTTTCTCACCAGATTATACTTAATAAACATAATGAACCCACTCTGAAAAGTCATAGGCTTAACAGCAAACCAAACTAAACAGAGGTTACAAAAATGCATCATGCTAAAAGCCAAAGAGTCCATGAAGTAAATAAATGCCAAAAGAAATCCACAGGAACTTAAATATAACTAAAATTGGCCAGGCACAGTGGCTCATGCCTATAATCCCAGCACTTTGAGAGGACGAAGTAGACCGATTGTCTGAGCCTAGGAGTTTGACACCAGTCTGGGCAACATGGTGAAACCCTGTCTCCATTTTTAAATAATAATAATAATAAATAACCAAAATTGCTAAACAAAGGGAACCCTCCTTTATGGATTTTAACTCTGTATTGTAATTAAATAGATTAAGGCACAGTTGAATCATATGTTTTCTGTAAAAAGCCTAGTGCCTATTCTTCACAAATTGACATTTTTATACCTTATCTTATTCTGCCATTTCCAAATACTATAGCCTTAGAAAAATCCAATATATATATTTGAAATTATTTGCCATCATTGTAGGAATCATAGACTATTTGATCTGACAGAGATCTCTTTCCAGGGTTTTTATTTCAAAATTAAAGAAAATACATATATTGTAATTTAAAAAATTACAGGGTTATCATTGGATTCTAAAAATGTCTCCTGTCAAGAGCATACTCTGGGCTCAAAACATTTTTTTTTTTCTGAAGGGAAGTATCCCAATATTTTGCTTTAGGACTCTGTCTTATTTGCACAAGTGCTCTATCTTGCTAAATTAATCTTTCTCCTGCCCATGCCCTCCGTCTATCATAAGGGTATATTAAGATGTCATAATAATAAGTCTGTTGTCTTTCCATTATGTGCAATTGTGTTTTGAAGCAATTGTATTGCCTGCAGCAGACTCTGAGGTGTCTCTAGGGCCAACATGTGGTGTTAGTCGATCTTGGATTTATGTTTTCAATGATTTCACACAGTAGGAAAGTTATCACTACAAATATACGATCTGAGAGAATCAGTGCTTGACATTTTGGTTAAGATGAAATTTCATTAAAACAAACTTTAATGCTGGCTTACAAGAGAGAAGAAGACATAGAAACATATACCAGTTTTCTCTGGACTTAATCACGTACCTGTGCCAAGGGATATTGGTAGCTCTACCTACTCAACTTGGTGGAGGAAAGGATAGGTGGGAAAAGTGAGGTAAAGTGGTTTTCTGAGACAATTCCATGTATTTATATGATCCTTAAGTTTTTTTTTTTTTTTCATTACCAGCTGTCAGAATTGCTGTTTCACTTTGGCCAGTGTACTTTATTTCACCTAGCCTCAATTATGTGGTGTGCAAAATAGGAATAATGATACCTGTTAGAGTGATTGTATTGATAAGATTATAAATGTAAACCACCTAGCTGATTGGTTTAGTTGAAGTTATCTTAGTGCAAATATTAGAAACTCATTGAAATAACTTCAGAGGAAATAAAGGCTTATTAAGGAATACAAATATAGGGGAACCAAGGAAGAATTAGACAACCAGGGAGGAGAGGAACTGGTTTGTCTCTAAGGATTAGCCCTTCTCTGTCTCTTTTTTTTTTCTGCTCCTCTCTACAGGTCTGCTCTTTGTCCTCCTTCTGTCAACCAGCTTCCTTATTTTACAAATTACTCAAATGGCCTCTCTAATCTCCAGCCTATATAGTCACTTGAAACCAGCACCCACCACTAACAGGTAATTCTCTATGTCTCTTTATTTTACTTGCAGAGATTCCTGATTGTTGAAATTCATCTTTTAGAGCAAAGAAAGAAGTCCTGGCTTGTTGGTCATGTGCTGAATGGATTGTCTTTGAGGCCTGTATTTCCTGATTCAAAAGCAATGGAAAGGAGGTGCAGCATCTGGTGGGATGCTTCCTATGGAATGCACTCTGGGTGGGGCAGACAGTGATAAATAACTGTATAGGGATGTTTATTTAGCACTCCATAAATGTTGGCTCTCCTTATTGCCTTTCCTCTTCCTCCTCTCCTGAGTCATTTTCTTTCTAACACCGAGGTCCTAAGGAGGGAATTACAGGCTCAGGATTACTGATGAAGGATGCCTGGGAGATAGGCCTCTGTGGAGTAAGTACATACTCCTCATTTTCTATGCCAGTGAGGGAGGTTCCTTATGAAATGATAAGAATACTTAAGCACTTTTTGCCACACCATAGCTAGAATGGATCTATCCTGTTGTAAGTAATTTTCTGCAATGTCATGGGCAGCAGGAGCTGTGATTAATAAATTGAAAACAGACCATAAATTCTATAACAGTTATCAAGTCACTATGACAAGATGTCTCTTGAAATCTGCTGAAATATATAATTATTAGGCTGCTAGGACCCTTTTAGATATTTGCTCTTGCCATGTGTAAGTGCAGCACCTCATATTTCCCCTATGACTATAATTGCTGGTTTATTTCCCTTCCCTGCCAGACTCTGAGCTACAAAATAAAGGGTTGGGGCTGTGTCCACTTTGTTCAAGTTCGACTTCATTACCTTGCTACCCAGAATTGTACCTAGCACATAGTAGATGCTAAGAAATATTTTCTTAATGATAAACAAACTTACATAACAGACTTACAAATGTAGCTGGTTTCCCTGAGACAATCACTGAATCATTTATGTACTTAAAAATTATATTTTGGTCCATTAAAGCTCACAGTTATTATATTTGTCTTTTTTAAACTTTAAGTAAACTCAGGTTGTCTCCTGAGCATCTCATCTTTGAGAACTGCCCATTCAGAACAGTGGTATACATTGTATAAGTTTTGCCCGAAAAAGGGCACCCAGATGATGGTGCTTGAAAAGGGGTTGAAATTCAGCCCTCAAGAAATACAGTCTTGATTCGCATCAAGCCTCTTGGTATAGACTTCATTAGCTTAGAGCAAGAGATATTTGTTTCTTTTTGATTGTCTAAATAGGGCTGGTGCTTTTTTCTAATTGTCTTAGACAATTAGACATAGGGACTAGGACAGCCTGGCCCACTCCACCATGGTGAACTCTTGATAGCTGGATTGCCTGGAAAATGGAGATATGAATTGTTTAAGGCATTTATTCCGAGTCAACAGTAGATCTGGGAAGATAATTTGCCAAATGGCAGCCAATTTATTATTTTGCCTCTAGTATTTAACACAAACTTAGCTCTTTATATAAGTGCGTAGCCATGATGGACTAATCATGATGTTCCAAAAAGGATAGTGGAATATGGAATAACTGTTCCAGACAATTGCTGGCCTGTTTATATTGGCAGCCTGAGTCCTTGCTGAAGATAGAATATTCTGGACAATCACTTTCCAAAGCCAGATTTTAAGGGTAGTTATAGTGTTTATTCTAAGGCAGTGAAGATTGAGAAGCAAGTTTTGTATTATTATTTTACTTTTCGTTTTGCGTTCATCTTAGCCATCAGTGAGGAAAGTAATAAACTTGTGTCTATTGGCTAATCTACTTACGTAGTTGCTTCTGCTGTTACTGAAAGCTGAGAGGGTGGAAATTACCCAATTCAAGAAATTATTCAGCAGAAACCTACAGAGGTGTATCATTGATTTCAACTGCAAATTATTTTTCCATGTTCTGAGCCTCGATTTCAATATTTTCCTCATTAACACTAGACTATGGTTTGAGAACAAACCGCTCCATACAGAACTAAATTAAGGTCAAGCCTGTCATTCACACTAAAAATGAAGTTCTCTGGAAATATAAGCTGCCAAAAATACAGATAAGTAGTATTTATAAACATGTGTCTTGGACTTAGCTAAGTATAGATCATCGTGGAGAAATTAAAGGGCAGCAGTGCTAGTGCTCTGTACTGAAATACTGTGATTTTGATATCAAGACCATAACAACCACAAGACAGGCATCCTGAAAAATAGTCACCTCTATTATTGTGTGTTTCAAGAAACTAGGATCAGCCAGGCACAGTGGCTCACGCCTGTAATCCCAGCACTTTGGGAGGCCAAGGCAGGAAGATCACGAGGTCAGGAGATCGAGAACATTCTGGCTAACATGGTGAAACCCCGTTTCTACTGAAAATACACAAAATTAGCTGGGCGTGGTGGCACGTCCCTGTAGTACCAGCTACTCGGGAGGCTGAGGCAGGATAATTGCTTGAACCTGGGAGATGGAGGTTGCAGGGAGCTGAGATCGTGCCACTGCACTCCAGTCTGGGTGACAGAGCAAAACTCTGTCTAAAAAAAAAAAAAACAAACCAAAAAACAAAAAACCCAAAAAACCAAAAACAAAAAAAAACTAGGATCAGTGGTAGGAAGTGGAGGACTGAGTATAAACCAAGACCCAAGAAATAAAAATAAACTTAAAAAGAAGACAAGATGTTCTAATGGGGTCTAGCAAGCAGACAGACTGGTTAATAAGTGGACAATAGCAGCAACATTAAAAAATAAGTTTATCGGTCTGTTGTCTTAACAACAGGGGAAACCATTAATAATATTGTAAGTTCTTCTTTCAGAAGTCACAGACGGTCCATTCTCTAAATGGAATTAAGCCTGAAGTTTCCAGGAAGATAGGTGCCCAAATTTTTTTGGTAGCATTTTCATTTATTTCAGTAATTAGACAACATATGTGTTTAATTTTTAAAGAGTACCCAAATAATGGACAGGATGGGAAGGAGGCATAAAATGATAAAATGTAGTTTATCACCATTATGGCTTATCACTAGAGTTGTGCTGTTCATTATGGCAGCCATGAGCCTCATGGCTCATGAGTGTCTAAAATGTGGCTAGTGCACTGGAGTAGGTGACATTTAAATTAAATAATGGATACTCAATTTAGATATATACAAACAGTTCATTTCATCCTGTCCAATTTTCTGCAACTCTCGTTTTAGGCCCATCATCCATCACTGAGGCTCTTCCAACAGCTTAAACTACTTTCCTTTTCTAATGAAACACTCTGGGAGGCTAGACTCAATAGAGCTGCCAGTTATAATTAAAAAATTTAAACTTTTTTTGAAGTATAAAAGACATACAGGGAAGCACAAAATTATAAGTAGATAGTTTCACATGTAATCACAAAATCAACACAACCTGGTAAACAAAGAACCAGGTTAAAAAAAGTAACATTAATCACACCACAGAAGTCCCCTATTCATGATCTTTTCTGAACACTTCTCCTTCCCTTTCTCCAAAGTTAATATTGTCTGTACTTCTAATACCACAAATTAGCTCCTGCTTGTTTTATAGAAACAGAATCATAAAAGTGTGCATTCTTTTTTTTTGTTTTTTTTTTTTTGAGATGGAGTCTTGCTCTGTCTCCCCGGTTGGAGTGCAATGGTGCAGTCTAGGCTCACTGCAACCTCCGCCTCCCAGGTTCAAGTGATTCTCCTGCCTCAGACTCCTGAGTAGCTGGGATTACAGGTGTACACCACCACACCCGGCTATTTTTGTATTTTTTGTAGAGACAGGGTTTCACCATGTTGGCCAGGCTGGTCTCAAACCCCTGACTTCGTGATCCACCCACCTCGGCCTCCCAAAGTGCTGGGATTACAGGCTTGAGCCACCACGCCCAGCTACAAGATGGGCATTCTTTTGTGTTTCCCTCAGTATTATGGTTGTGGAATTCAAATGTTGTGACATGTATCTGGAGTTCATTCATTTTTGCTGCTGTAAAGGAATTTAATATATATGAATGTCCATCAGAATTTATATTTTTCTAAAAGCAGCAAGAAAAATGAATATCCACAGATTATTTATCCATTCTTTTCTTCATGAATATTTTGGTTGTTTCAAGTTTTAGGCTACTATGAATAATACTGCATTGAACATTTAAAACTGTTTCTGTGTACACAACATTTAAAATGTGCCTTCTGCACACATTTTTTGTAGCATCTCTCTTTAGCAGTGAAGTTACCAGATAACACAGTAGGCACATGTTCAGTTTTAGAAGACAGGGCCAAACAGTTTTCCAAAGTAGTTTTATCAATTTACGCTCCTGTAAGTAGTATATGAGAATTAACTTTCTATATCCTCACCAGTTTGATATTGCCAGTTTTTTTTTTAAGTTTATTCATTCTATGAGCATTTAATGGCGTATTATTGAGGTTGGTGATTAATGAAGTTCAGCACCTTTTTGTATGTTTATTAGAAATTTATTTTCTTTGGAAGTGCCTGCTCAAGTCTTTTGCTCATTTTTCTATGGCTTTTCTATGTTGATTTGTAGTTCTTTGTACGTTCACTTATGATTTACGTAGATGTACCACTTTGTGGCTTTGTATTTTATTCTTATTTCTTTTTTTTTTTAATTAGAGACGATGTCTCACTAAATTGCCCAGACTGGTCTTGAACTCCTGGGCTCAAGTGATCCTCCCACCTTGGCCTCCCAAATTGTTGGGATTACAGGTGTGAGCCACTGCACCTGGCCCATATTTTATTCTCAATGGGGTTTTTGATGAAAAGCTTTTCACCTTAGTGTAATCCATTTTATCACTGTTTTCCTTCATGACTAAGGATTTTTTGGTCCTGTTTAAGAAATCTTAACCATACACCTAGATTTTGAAGATGTTCTAAGTAATCTCATTGATGTGTTATTTTGCCTTTCAGTTTAGAGTTAAAATCCACTTGAAATACATTTTTTATATATAGTGTGCAGTAAAGGTTTTCTTTTATTTTACATGATTACCCACTGTACCACTAAAATTTATGGAAAAGACCATCCTTTTCACACTGCCACACTGCTTTGAAGTGTCACCTTTGTCTAGGGGCCAAGTCATTGCAGTTTGCCTGGGACTTTCTTGGTTTCAGCTGAAATTTCTATGTCTTGGGAACAGCCTCAGTCTCAAACAACTAGTATGGTCACATTATTTTTGTCATAAATCACATATGCATGTAAGTATGGGCGTATTTCTGATAAGTCCCCTTATCCTAATTATTTTAGCTTTATAAGTTTTATCTTGTAAAGAAAGTCATTCTACCTTGTTCCTCATTTCCAAGAGTCTTGACAATTTTTGGATTTTTCCCTTTACATTTCAGAATCAGCTCAATACAAAATAGAATTCCCAGATTGGGATTGCATTGATTCTATAGACGGGGAAAAGTTAGCTATTTATTTTGAGGAAAAATTAGGCATTTATAATATTGAGTCTTCCAAGCCATGATTTACCTAGGTCTTCTTTAATTTCCTAAATAATGTTTTGTGGTATTGTGTGGCAGTCTTATGCATCTTTGATTTCTAAAAAGCTGTTTCTAGATTTCTAAAAAATTGATTTTTTACATTATTGTCAATATTTTAAAATTTCATATTCTAATACCTGTCACTGGTGTATAAATATACCCTTGAACTTTGTATATTAACTTTGTATTTAGGAGACTTGCTAAACTCAATTCTAGAAGTTTATGTGTAAGTTAAAGATTCTTACTTTGGATTCTACATAAACAGGTGGCTGGGTCACAGGCTGTAGTTTGCCCACCTCTGTGTTAGTCCATGTTTATACTTCTTTTCCTGGGAGTCTTTGTACAGTGTGTGTTTGATGCACAGTGGATGCAACAGGAGGTCCAAATTGCTGCTCATGGGCAGTGTGTCTTGAGCTTCCCAAAACTGTCCCTGCTTTCTTATCCTGTAAATTGAGTCAATGGTGCCAAATCCATTTCCAAATCTTCCTTCCTTTTTGTAGATCCAAATTTCCACCTGGTATGCTCTCTTTAGCCTGAAGAATTTTAACCTATCTTGTAGTGCAAATATTCAAGAAAAAAATTCTCTCAGCTTTTGTCTAAAAATATCTATTTCCCCTTCATGTTGAATGAATCTTCACTGGATATAGTGAGTATTCACTAGGTTGACTTTTTTTCCCTCCTGCACTTTTTAGATGCCATTCCACCATCCTCCAGCTTTCATATTCTGATAAAATGACTGGTCTTTTGTTTCTCTATATCAAGGATCAGAATTTTTTAATGTACCATAGTAAATAATTTAGGCTCTGCAGGCTGTATGGTGATATGGTTACACCATAATCAATCTCATATTGGATTGTAATTTCCAGGTGTTGAGGGAGGAACCTGATGGGAAGTGATTGGATCATGGGGGCGATTTCCCTCATACTGTTCTCAGGATAGTGAGTTCTTACGAGATCTGATGATTTTATAAGGCAGTTTTCCCTGCTCTCTCTTGCCTGCCACCTTGTAATACAAGCCTGCTTCCCCTTCTGCCATGATTGTGTTTCCTGAGGCTTCCCAAGCCACTCACAACTGTGAGTCAATTAATCCTCTTCTTTATAAATTACCCAGTCTCAGGCAGTTCTTTATAGCAGCATGAAAACAGACTAATATATATGGTCTTCATCATAACTATTCAGCTCTACTATTGTGGTATAAAAACAGCCATACACAATAGGTTACAAGTATAGCAGTGCTCCAATAAAACTCTACTTATGAAAAAACAGGGCGCAGGATAGACTTGGTCTGTGGGCTGTGTATTGTTTGCTGACCTCGTATTCTTTTCCTCTGGGTGCTTTTAATTTTCTCTTGGATAATTGACTCTCAGATCTTCCATTTTTCTCTTCACTGTGCTCATGATTTTCTACATTCCTTTTAAGCTCCTACTTTGCAAATTCCTTTCTTTCCATAATTTCTGGATTTTTCTCCTTCTTTGAATGCCTCAGACTTTTTGATCAGATGCTGGATATTGTGAATTTTACTTTCTTAAATGCTGGGTATGTATACTGCATTTCCTTAAAGATAGGTTGCAATTTGTTCTATATGCAGTTAAATTACTTAAAGAATTTAACCAGCATTAGAATTTGATCCTTTTAAGACCTACTTTTAATCTTTGTTGGGTGTAAACTTTATAAAGGATTAGCCTTTACTCCAGTGCTAATTTAGCCCCATTGCTAAGCCATGGCCTTCTCAAAGAGAAGCACAATACACATCTCAGGATAAAGGGGGAAGACTAATCAGCTTGGGAGGTCAGTATGAGAAGATATGAACATACTGAAGAGCAGGAGGCAATTAGTCCGCTGAAAGCTGGGAAGAGAAAGTAGCGTAAGGGGAACGGTATGCTATCCTGAGACCTGAATGTGCAAAGGTCTCGAGATGGCAAGTATATGGTGCTGTGTGAAAAAAAATGATGCAAGGTCCAATATGCATGAGAGAGGGCATAACGGCAAGAATGGAAGAGATAAGCCTAGTAAAGCAAACAGAAACTAGGCGGATATAACAAATGAGTTTAAGAACCACATTTCTCAACCCTTTAGCTTATCACATACAGGTTTTAATAAAGTAGATCTTTTTTTTTTTTTTTCTTAAGGAATCATGTTTGGAGTGCAAAAGGATAAAGGAAACACACTGATATTTCATTTTACAAAATTCATTGTTAAGCTTTTGTTAATATGTAATTTGCTTAAGTCCTGTTGCTCCATTGGAGTATTGACTTTGGAGCTCTGAAGACTTGGGTTAAAATCTCAGTTCTGATTTTTACTAGCTGCACGATGTTGAGCAAGTTCCTTAATCAGAATCTTTATTTTCTTTGTCCATTAAGGGGTGAGGGAGGATATGGATATGAGCCTACTTACAGGGCTGGTATAAGTTAAAAAGACACATAAATATCTGCCAGTGTCCAGCACACAGTAGACTCTCGACATACGTTAATAATCCCCTTGAATGAAAGACCTATGGGGAAAAAATTCCTTTTGTAGTCCAATTCTCAACCCAGGTGGCACATTAAAATCATGTGAGGAACTTCAAAAAATGTTGATGCCCAGTCTCCACATAATGTAATTGGTCTGGGATGAGGCTTGGGGATGGTATTATTTTTAAAAAGCTCTTCAAGTGATTTCAACATGAAATGCAAGGTTAAAAACTGATGATCTGGCCAGGAAAGGCTAAATTTTTCACCCTCTGAAATCAAGGGATGTGTCTGTGTGTGTCAACAACACAAGCAAAACATGAAAACATGAGATCCATGAAGAGAAAAACAACTGCAGGTCATAACAGACACTGACGAGAGCTGGCAATACACTTGGCTGACTTCTTAGATTCTATTTTTAATGTTAAGTCCACACTGGTTATGTAACAGTGAGGCTAATGGTTTTATATAATAAATCCTTTTGAATTTGTGAAACCTAGATTGCTGATTTTATAAAAATCTTGATTCTCATTTCTTTAAAAATTATTTCTATACAAATTTCTTCATATGGGAAAACTGTTTTTTAAACACGCTAGTTTTTTTTTAAGGAGTTTGTTTTTTTAATCCCCCATTCATTTTGAGGTTCGTTCACTTCTAAAAAAGGACTGTAAGAAAATTAACTTAGGCTAACACTGAAGATACATAACAGTTTGATAAAACTTAAGAATATACATATAAAACAGCTTATATTTTAGAATTGTTTTTTGGGGATAGCAACTTTTAATTCAAATTTCCTTACTGTTGCACTTTAACTTCTTAGTTACAGGTTTGCATTATCTAAGATTTAACCTTACTCCTCTGGATGATGTTACTGAGTTGCTAATAATAACAACCAGTTAGCATTTCCTAGTATGTTTTTGTAAAATGTGAATAACTTACTCTTCTCTACTTCAGGAATATTTAGTTTCAGAAATCTAAACTCATTAGAAAAAATGTATGATGAAAGGATATATAAACTATCGCATTTTTATGAGAAAAAATACTATATATAAATGTACAGTATTTTTGAAATACTCATTTTAAAAGAGCTCTTTATATGGAATGCATCATGTGAAGTACACAATCATAGGAAAAGAAGGACTGAGAATTAAAGACCTGGAACAAAGTACAAAGCATCAAAATGAAGATCTCCAGTAACTAGACAAACAGTGCCAATTATTTTTTTCCTAAACTGTGCTGGGCACACAATAAGCATCCAATTCCACTTATTATAAGATGATAGCTTTAAAGAGGTAGTATGTGAAAAGAAGACAACTACTTTTGTAAGTATTATCATACAAAGAACAGAACTGAAGAGAAAAAATTATAGCTTTGAACTTAAGATTTAACTTGAAAATTTTTGTTCTTTCCACATGTGCATTAATGTAATAGGCTGTTGGAACCTTTCGCATGGACCCCCCAATACCTCTAGCATCATAATGAATTTTTATCTCTACATCCAAAGGATCTACCAACAATTTAAGGTACGGAGATAAAAGTCAGGGATCTCCAGGGATATACTGCCCTGCTTCTCTGATTATTTAGCTGGAAGAGAGGCAGTGGGAAGATGCTTGAATGGAGAATGAGCTAGAATCCTTCCTTCAATTTGAGATATGTTAATGCCATAACTCAGAGTTGCATAGGCACCTGCTTAGTGGATAGGTTACCGGAGCTTGTGTGACATCATATATATTTCCTTCTTTGCATATCTCTAAACAATTTTTTACTTTATGTCAATAAACATCTTTGAAAGAAAGACACAGATTTGTAGTTCTTCATTTTTGCTAGCAGTGAAGCCTAATGCTTCTTAGCAGCAATGAGCAACTTCATTTAAACTGATTACTCTGACTAAGGAAAGAAAAACAGCAATAGTTCTCTACTCAGTCTTCAGAGTCAAACCTCACAACAGTTGGAGCTAAGTACAAGGGTTAGGACAATGGGAGAAAGAAAAGACCTAATATGACAAATAAATCTGTAATTAACAGGGATCTGTTAGAATCAGAGCAGCCCTGAGTATTACCTTACTAAAAAAGTTCAGATGCATAGGTTTTGAATGAAGTTTCTGATTATTCTGGTTCCAAATATGTTGAATTCAACAAATCATGTAAAAAGTTACTATATTTTATTGTTAAAAGGAAGTCTTCAAGTTTTTGATACTGGTATGAGTTGTTATCATTGGAATACTCTCAGTGTTACTATATTCAGTCAGCTTTCCATACCCTCAGGCTCTGTATCCTTAGATTCAAACAACTTTGGATAGAAAATTTAAAAAACCAATAAATATCATAAAAAATAGTACAAATGAAAAAACAATATAACAACTACATAGCACAATGTAAGCGTTATGCAATCATATCTAATCATCTAGAGATTATTTAAAGTATATGGGAGGATGTGCATAGGTTACATGCAAATACTGTGCTATTTTATATAAATAAGGGATTTGAGCATCTGTGGATTTTAATATCGGGGGATGGTGTTCTGGAACCAATCCACTGCAGATACCAAGGAAAGACTCTAACTAGAATTCATTTTATCATTTAAAAAAGTCAATACATATTATCTTGATATATAAAATCCTTGAGACACCTGATATTCATAGATAAAGCTGCCTAAGTCTAATTGCTTTTATGAAAGTTCCTAGAAGCATCTTAGCCCAATATCAGTCTATCAAGTATTAAATCACTTTACCGATTTCAATAAATGCCACGACTGATATAATCTGGTCATAAGTTGCTATCAAGTAAGTGGATAACTGAACACACAGGATAGCTCAGAAATTCACTATCGGGATAGGAAGACCACAGAAAAGCATGATAACTGGTTCATTCGTTCATTTATGAGGAGGAGAACCTTCATTAAATCTGCAAAGAATTTTCAGTTTTTCATCTAATCTGCCTTCCTAATCTTCCTGGTGACTAGAAACAGGTTAGGAATGGGAGGTAATGGAATAAACATGAGGATTTCTGTTTTTTAACCACTGCCATAAAAGCTTGGGAAAAAGATAAACCCCAAATCGTCGAAGAACATTGTTTCCTTAAAATGTTTTCAAAATAAATATGAGACCAATCTTCAGAACAATGCACAACTGTGGATAAGTTAAAACCTTTAGGAAGGGGGATAACTGGGATAACTCTTGAGTACTGTATAATCAAGAACCAGGAGAACTGACATGTTTCCAGTTTCCTGGCAAAAGAAAGTGTAGGAAGGTAGGGTTTGGCATTTTAACATTTTATCTAAATCTATGAAAACAGAAACAACATTGCAAAACATATGACTGAAACAAACAAACAAAAAACCCAAATGTAAAACTCTAAAAATATGTGATCAATGTTTAATATTCTGAGGAATAAGTAACAAAATCAAGACAGATTTTTTACTTAGCTGGGTTCATTTCCTCTGAATTCTTCTAAGAGTTAAAAATGAACTATCACATTGATTGATTTAGAACCATCAGATTTTACTTCTGGAAAATCTATTACCTTTCAAAAAGTTATAATTTTAATGTTAGCACAAAAATTACTTCCTAACATTTCATTAAAAAAAAAAAATTTCGCAGCCAAAGATTCCTATTTTTGAATTACAGTACTGCAAGGCACATACAGAACTCACCTCCTTCAAAACACACAGAAGATATACTCCCTGAAATAGAATTTTAAAATCCTTGAACAATTAGAAATACTACAAAGTTAGCATTTTTTAGGTAAAAATGTTGCTCCTACAGGATCATGCAACTTTCTTAAAATCAATTCAGCACATATGTATAAAGAATCCTTTTTAAAAACATTTGTACTTGAAATACAGACACAGTGATGCTGAAGACACTAAACAAAAACTGAAAAGTACTATATCTTGATAAATTTTGTTATTGCCTTCTTTAGAGACTTTATCATCTCTAGTTGATTTTCAAAGACTTGAATTTAATAATGGGGTAATTACACAAGACGTAAAGGATTTTTTAAAAACAAGTATTTTTTTTTACCTCTAGCATCAATTCTTTTATAAAGAATGCTAAATAAATTACATTTTTTGTTCAGTAAAACTGAAGATAGACCATTTAAATGCTTCTACCAAATTTAACGCAGCTTAATTAGGGACCAGGTACATATTTTCTTCTGAACATTTTTGGTCAAGCATGTCTAACCATAAAAGCAAATGGAATTTTAAGAGGTAGATTTTTTTTTCCATGATGCATTTTGTTAATAAATGTGTCAAGAAAATAAAAACAAGCACTGAGTGTGTTCTCTTGAAGTATAAGGGTCTAATGAAAAATAAAAGATAGATATTTGTTACAGTCTGACATTTTAACAGTCATAGTATTAGACGTTTCGTGACCAGTGCATTTTGGACTCTCTCAGGATCAAAATACGAGTCTGCCAACTGTATTAAATCCTCCTCCACCCCCTCCACCAGTTGGTCCACAGCTTCCTGGTGGGTCATTGTCATCAAATCCATTGGGCCGAAATGAACATGAAGCAGATGCAGCTTGGAGGGCCCGGGCTCGAGCATTCAACTCTTGTTCCTAGAATTAAAAATAATTTTTATGAAATTAAAATGCTAAATACAATGGATGGTTATATCACCTATAGAAATATTTTAAAACTATCTTAATCCTTATAAGCATTCTTCAAATCTCAATAACTTTGAAACTAAAGCACCTAAGAAAAAAAAATTTCTCTAAGAAAATATTACAGTTCCTGCAACACTCTCTAAAACATACTGGAATAGATTCTTTTCTAATACATTTAACATAGAATTCAAAGATTATCACAATAGATTATCTATTCTCCAGCAATTGGGGCTATTTTGGAAATGGGTGATTACAGTTAAATGTATGAATAAAGGAAGAAGACTGAATTTTTTTCTGGCCTTTCCATAGACTATTTCTCAATAAATAATAAGACAGGTCTCAAAAAACACTGACAAGTAAAATGAGGCCTACCTCCTCATAGTAATATCTTAAATGTTTCCTTATCAGGAAAACTTTTATCAGAAATCAGTCATATTTATCTAGATGCCACACATACGTTAGGTATTCAATAAATATTAATGATCTCAGATTAGAATACTATTAGGTGCTTAACTTCAAAGGGAGCAAATATGAATAAATAATGGCAAATTCATTTGGCAAGGTATACAACTGGATTCTGAAACTGGGACCCACAAACTCTTTGGAAAAATATGCAAAATATTCTGGCATGTGACCATTTTTCTGGGAGAGGATCTACAGATTTCAAATGGGGTTGGTAAAAATAAGGTCGAAAAGTTACTGGTCACAGCGTACCTGAACTTGTTAGCATAATCATCCTGAAGGGCTTTCAAAATACAGTTAACATTAATAACGAAAACACTATTATTTCGATTTTTCAACTTAAGGCCTAGTGATTTTGTTCCATCTGGCAAGGTAATACTATTTTATGATTTCTACCTAAAATGGTTTAGTTTATTATTCTTCCCTCTTCACAAAATGCTCAATTTTTCGTTATGAAGAAAAGACGCAGGCACACCCTGACACCTATTTGTCATATTATAGATACTTTATTTTTCAGTAGCATGCAGCATCTTCTGTTCAAGTCCCAGTACACAAGATGATCAAGAATCACCTATTTTTATGGCTGAAAGGGACCTTTGATAAATCCTTGTAACAAAATGGCTTAACTAACCAGTCTGTTAGGACATTTAAAACTTAATTTGCAGGATATTTCTTAAAAACATTTTTGTGATCTACAGTGTCATTTACAACATTTATAATTGCTGGCTCTTTGGTATAATATCTACCTACAGAGTATTTTTAAGGTGATATATATATTAATTTATCCTTTGAGCTATAAAATTTAAGTAGGAATTATAAATGTTTTACAGATTGAAATTAAGTGCCATAAGTAACATCAGAAACAGAGAGAAACCCCCCCACCCACAAATCCTCATTGTTCTAGCTCTATAACCTATTAAACTATCCAAACAAGTGATGAAACTACGACTCTGTATCTGAGAAACAATACACGGTTTCAGATATATAGACAATGTTCCGTAATGAATTAAAACTGAACAAACATGTAAGGTAGAGTTCAAGAAGTTCTCCTTGAACTTCTGCTACTAAAAGATATGGCAAATCTTGCATAGATGTTTTTATACAGTGATTCCCTTATAGAAACTATGTCGAATGACATAAAATATAAAATTAGTAGCTCCATTGCATCTGTATCCATGAAACCTATATTGTATTTCAAGATATACAATATCCCAAAAAAGTAATATTCCTTTTCTGCTTTATTATTTATAGAAATATATGGCTGACAGAAAAAAATGTGTGGTATTCTGTTTTCTGATAAGCTTAGACAATGGATAAAAATAGGAAAAACTGTCTTTTATTTTAATACAGGTAAGAACATTGTGTACAATGTCAAAATTATGATTATCATAGAAAGTGTAATTTATATCACAAATTTATATCAAGTACTAAAGTTAATTCTAATTTTAGTAGTAGACTATAGATCTAGTCACAGGAAAGTTACTGCTCCTTGAGACAAATAATTTTTAGTATATTTATATTTCTCATTCAAGTAAAACTGTTGACATTAATCCTTTTATTTTTCTTTAAACTGCACATATATATTGAATATACTCTTCTGAATGTACGAAAAAGAAAATAATTAAGAAGTTAAGAAGAACTACTACCTCCTCCAAAGAAACAAAGGAAAGAAACCAAGCAAGAAAAGATGGGAAGTGGTCTGTGGCTGATGCAGGACAGATGGGTGGGTAATCTGGACCATGCAATGATGATGCATTACACAATCTCTCACTGTATCCTAACCAAAGGCTTAGTTTTTATATTCCAGACACTAAAACAATGGAGATACTCCTAATGGAAGCTGGACTGAAGGGAAAGAAATATAGGAAGGGGAAAGAAATATATGAAGAGAAAAGTCCTTTCAAAAATTTACTTCGAGATCCACAATTTGCATTGTTTTCCCAAATGTCAGGCTATGATACACAGAGTAGAGAATGGTTTGTCATATAAGATTTTTTGCCTGGGTTTTTCAAAACCACGGATCTTGCCAATACTCAAAAGAGCAACATTTTCTAACACTTGTAAATCTGGTTGTGGCTAGATTTAAAATTGAAAAATGAAATCCTAAAATGTAAAAATGAAATCCTAAAAAAAGCTTCTTAAAATTATCACAAGGTGAGTTTCTAATCTGATTATGAAGTATTAAAATGAAAGCAGCTACCCTGATATGTACTAAAATGGTAAATTCATTAGCAATATTGTTCAAGAGCAGAGGAACTCAAAATGTTCACTTCACATCCTTACTTTTATGATTTAAGTTTTTATAACTGTTTTATAAATAGGTATTATGCTATTTCTTAAAGTTATAGTCCAGACATAGTAATCTATTATAAAGTATGACATATATTTATAATACTTGTATCTCAAAAATGGATATAAAAACAAAAATGACAGAATGAAAACACACATGTACATGCTCCAGGTGTTTAAGAAGTGATAGCTGAAAACTGCTGTATACATAATCTCAACGCTATAGTTTTCTATTGCCTGGCAATTATAAGCACATGTGCATCCACATAACAGAATAAAGAACGTAGTCTCTTAACAAGTACTTAAAATACCAGAATGATCTGATTAAATGGTATGAAAAACTTCACAATTTGAGCCTTTATCAATCACTGTATTTAAAAGTAAATAGGATGGGCACAGTGGCTCATGACTGTAATCCTAGCACTTTGGGAGGCCAAGGTGGGCAGATCACTTGAGGCCAAGAGTTTGAGACCAGCCTGGCCAACATGGCGAAACTCTGTCTCTACTAAAAATAAAAAAAAAATTTACCAGGCATGGTGGCGTATGCCTGTAATCCCAGCTACTTGGGTATCCGAGACCAGAGATTTGCTTGAACCCAGGAGTGGAGGTTGCAGTGAGCCGAGATCACACCACTGCACTCCAGCCTGGGTGACAGAGTGAGACAGTCTCAAAAAAAAAAAAAAAAAAAAAAATTGAATATTTATTATTGCATTTTTGCTTTAAAAGGGTACTCTGATAATGAAACTTTGATTTACTACCTAGTCTTAATACAGGTAAATACTTTAATATAAAATTTGGTGGTATCTTTTCTTGCATCAAACAACTTGTCAATATGAAACTTAAGATTGAATCTAGAACAACTGCACAAAACTGAAAACCTGAATTAACAAAATACATAATGCTTTTTCTTTATAATAAAGTAACATACGAGTCTTAATAATGAAAAGAACAGCTCTTCATGCTCAAATTTGTATAATCAGAAAGTAATGGGGTAAATGGCAAGATAAACTGGAAAATCACTTGGAGCTAAGCTACAAACAAGTAGTTGCTATGGCTATACAAGCATTTGGGATTCTAATCACAGAAATGAGAGTAGTTTTTTACCTTTTAAAACTCATATTTCTCCTTTGACTAGTGTTTATATGATATCTAGTAAGAAGGACACAGTTGAATACATTCTATTTCTAGCATGTTGATCATAAGCCATCTGACTAGATGTTAGAGTCTTCAGTAGTTAATCAGTTCAAACAAATATTCTGATTTTCTATTTTTTTCTGTAAAGTTTATTGTTTTTGTCACTCAAGAACATTGCTATACTTCTTTAAAAATGTATGAGTATTTTATAATGCAGTAAATTTGAAAGCTTTTGAGAAAATTTCCCTCTAAAAATCAGTACTACAGTGGCTCATTTCTTATTCTATCTGTATCTTTCAGGAGTGACTTGCAAATACAAAATTTTAAAAATGTACTCATTCAAACTCAAAATCACTTAGACTACCCAATTAATGTACCTAGAATTTCACCTGTAATTTACTGCTAGCCCTGTATGTTGAGAACAAATTCACAAGTTTCAAAAACAAAAAAAAAATACTTTCAGCAAGAATTTTAACTTTTTATTAGCTTTTATTTAAGTAATAAAATCACTAACTCCTTGAAAAAAGTATATTTATGAATAAATTTATCTCATATAAAACCACCTTGGCTTTGATTTACAATTGTTCTATATCTCCTTGGTTTTACTGCCCACATCCTCAAAGAATATGAATATCCTTTCTTTACATAGTCTACCTTTTAGTGTTTTTTAATCTTATCCACCTAAATATCAATAAATAGCCTTTAAAACATTTACACAAAGGTCTTGTGGGCATAAACACCACATTTAGCAGTTATTTCCTCTGGTGGGTGAGGCTGAGGGGAAGAGGGAGGATATGTCCACTTTTGTAAACTTTCTGTATTTTGTATGGCATGATTTCAGAATGAGCCGTCTTTTGTAATGAACAAATAAAGTCTTCTGCATTATATCTAACTGCCACTTTTCATTTAAATTGTCACAATATTAGAAAGGCAATTTAGTTATACAGGTTGAGAATACTTCATATAAATCCAGACCTATATTTCAGAATTTCATAAAAACTCGTAAGTTAGATTTCAAAATGAGGGTACTCATTTAACTATGTCAATTGTTTAATATTTTCAACAAATAAAGCTTGTATTTCCAACTTACCTGTAAATATAGTTTATTGTCTTTTGTTATAGCATCCATAAGTTCTTTCTGTAGAGGTGGGTCTCCATTTATCCAGAGTCCACTGGTTGGGTTATTACCACTTAAACTATTAGTACTATGCTGTTTTTTATACAAAAGCACATAAGCTGTGTCCTTTGGAAACCTGCTCGTAATTTTCTGGACTGACTGAAATGAAGTAAATGTCACTCTACTGTCATTAAATAAAAACCATTCTTTTGACATTTCCTTATTTTCCAAATCCTGTTCAAAAACTGCACTGGGACTATCTCTCCCTAGTAAATGACTCTGGGAGGATGCTAATGCCAGAGCCTCAGACTGGTGGTACATCTGATATGAAGAGTCTGTACTTGTGATATTTCTGGCATAAGAATAGTAATGCCCACTTTCAGAGGATATACCAGAGTGAACCACAACAGAACTTAATAGATAGGGCACCAATTTTGTGCAGGAAGCTTCATCAGTCCCTGAAGGCTTTAATTTTTTAGCAAGGTTCTCACTAAGATCAGTGAAGTCAACATCTACAGACCAACTTTCTGACAATGAAGAGAAAGAAGTAGTTCTTTTAACTGGCAACTCCAAAACCAGTGGCAGTGATACATTGTCTAAAATTTTCCTTCTCACATGATACTTCTGATCATACGAAAATCTCAGGAGAGTAAGAATAAGGTATTCAGGTTCCTCCGTGATTTGCATAGTTTTCTCAGCATTCTGCAGAGAGGCACAGTTTTCACAATAATATTGGTTATCACCAGTAAGAATCTCTGGAGCCAAAAAATAATTTAGTAAGTCAGTTACTGAAGGTGTGGCTTCACCTCCTGGTTTCTGAGGTACATCTTTATTAACAAGAATCTTGTTAGATTCGTTAGGGACAGAAGTGTTTTCAGAACAGTAAAACTCAGGAGGACTGCCTATGGTTTTTTCATTCACAACTGAGTCACAGATGAAGGCAGCTGTTGTTGGATTATAAACTACTGGTTCTTCTGAAGGACCAGGTACAGAGGCTTGCATTAGACCACCATCTTGTGTGCTGGGCGATGATGTTGGATCTTGGAAAGACATGTTTTCCAAAGAAGAGGAAGGACAAAAGGCAAGCGAAAGATCTGTAAAGGCTTCCACTTTTTGTGAGGTACTCCTGCAGTTCAAACAACGTATGTGAGTTCGTAGTTTTCCTCCAAACATTTTTTCTATTAAAGTCTTCTCACCGTCACTTGTACGAGGGGTCTCTGTTAGTAGTGCTGCTTTACTAGCTACTTCCTGTAAAGAAGTTTCACTGCATTCCAGAATTTCAGAAGGCTTGTGTGAGGACTGAACTTTCAAGATCTTTTCTTCTTCATGGAGCCTGCAGGAGAGGATATCATTATATAGCTACTTAAATTAACTTCAAATGTCATTTCTATTTAAAAATATTAGTGGCTTCTATAAACTATTCTAATCAAATTTAATGTTTAATGTAAACAAATCAGGTTTTCCCTGTTTTAATTAAAAGAAAATTGAATAGTTTGAGAATGCAGAAAAAAAAGCTGGGTGGCTATTACTACTTTATATTCTCATTACACTTTCTTCATACTGCTACTTAACAGCACGTATTACATTGCAGTTAATTATAAACATCCCTTAACTTTCTTACATATCTCTGTCTTCCTGACATCTCATAGAAAGCCAGGCACAGATAAACTACTGAATAGATTCTTAGCTGAATGGAAGGAAGGCTGCACATACCGAGCCCAACTAACTTTACTAGTCATTCCACAGAGCAGAACAAAGACAGGGAGATACAGATGATAACAGGTTTTATTAATTAAGTGGTCAGGCGACAATAAAATATATCAAACCCATACAATTATGAACTGGTCTAAAGGAGTGGCTCTTAAATTTTTTGGTGCCAGGACCCCTTTATACTCTTAAAAATAATTAAAAAACAAAGAGCTTTCCTTTATATGGGTTGTATTTATTGATATTTACTGTCAGAACTGAGAAAATAAAATATTAACATTTAACAAACAATAATAAACCCATTATTTAATATTAGTAACATTTTAAAAATGAAAAAGTTGTATTTTCTAAAACCAAAAAAAGTAAGAATGGCAGTGTTTTACATTTTGCAAATATTTTAAGTATCTGGCTTAACAGAAGACAGCTGGAGCCTCATATCTTCTCTGCATTCTATTGTTATATGTTTTTTGGATGAAGCATATAAAGAAAATCTGGCCTCACACAGTTATGCTGTTGGAAAAGAGAAGACCTCATAGACTCCTGAAAGTGTTTTGAGAACCTGCAGGGGTCCTTGTATCACACTTTGAGAACAGCTGGTCTCAAGGAAGAAAATTCAAAAAAGGAAAACAAAATCAAAAGAAAATATAAAAAAATACAATAAATACAATAGTATTTTAAAGAGTAACATTTGAAATATGTTTTTAAAGGTAAAAGCAATATTAAGTAGAATTAAACTGTTATGAAAGACAACACTCAAATCACAATTTTAAGAATACTTTTTACCTGTCAAGGAGAAATCTGAGGTATTCAGAACAGTCTTGCTGTGATCTGGGAGTAAACCATGGAGGTCTGGAAGCCTCAAAGAATATCCGAGGTGCGTATGCTTCCCTCTTTTGATAGCAATTCAGAAAATATAAGGAAGTGATTCTTATAGCATGAACCAAGTAACTGAAATCTTAATATACAGCGTTTAATAAAGATTATTTACAGTTAACATCGCATCAGCCAAAAGTGCCAGAAGTGGCAACTTAGGGACAGATAAAATTATTTAGAAATAAAGTTAGGTAATCTTTAGTCATAACTTCTCACTCTGCAGAGGAGAAATGAGAGCTAGAGAAACAGGTGACTTGCCCAGGGTCATACAGCTAAATGAGTGGCACAGGGCATTAAAGTAGAACCCATGTCTAACTCTTGATATAAAGCTCCTGGTATCATCCCTCTATGACAGTCACATGTTTGAGTCCACAATTTTTTGAAAAATCAAATCTAAAAAAGATTAATGTATATTTTGTTAGTATATACTTTGAACAAAGTAATAAAGGAAATACTCTACAGTAGAGTCATGCATACCTACTTTAGGCGAAAATTTCCTTGAGTAGATACATGTCATATATGTGCAGATTGTGAGTACACTGGTTAGAAACCCTTGCTAATTTTTTTTTTAAAGTATAGAGGCTGCTTAGTGATTAAAATGTGGAATCTGGAGTGATCCAGGTTCAAATCCTAGATTTTGCCATGACAAAAAAGAACTGAAAAGCATCTCAAAGATGTGATTATAAGTTGAAACTTTGGAATTCTCTTGGCATTTTGATTATTTGTGGCATAACTTTGTAACAGTGAAGTTCCCAGTTAAGAAAATTTTTACCCAAATTAAGCGTGTTTATAGCATTCTGAAGGAAGGAAGTTTAGCCTACGTTAAACATAGGCTTCAGAGCTGTTTGGGTCATATTTCAATCCTGCTGCTCGTTTGCATGACCCTGAATAGGTAATGTAAGCCTGTTTCTTCATCTGTAAAATGGGGATATACCTTATTACCTGACAGACTGTTTTTGATGATTAAGACATAAAAGATTTAGACCAGGGGCTAAAAAAATGTAAATGTTCAATAAGTGTTGTTTCATTAATTATAAGAAAAAAGGACTTTTCAATTATATGGGAAAATCTATCTGCCTAAAATAATCTCTGTCAGGCTGCTACCAGAGACAGTCTCAACTGTGACAGAAATTTAATCAGGCTCTTTTTAATTTCTACTTTTCTTGGGAGGAGCAGGGAAACCTCCCCTAATATATTTTTTTCCTAATAGCTCTGATTTAGTAAGTTAATAAAGTATATCTCTGCCTACATATACATATATATTTCATATATAATAAATACAGACTAGTGATAAAGCACAAAAATCAATTTAGTAGGAAACAACAGGGAGTGAGGAAGGAGATAGTTTTCATTT
The DNA here is from genome assembly GCF_028885625.2 of Pongo pygmaeus. Taxonomy (NCBI): domain Eukaryota; kingdom Metazoa; phylum Chordata; class Mammalia; order Primates; family Hominidae; genus Pongo; species Pongo pygmaeus. The sequence continues at coordinate 156,255,667 of NC_072376.2, read as the reverse complement.
CATTTCCCTTGGTCTTGATATGGTAAATTTAATTTGTGAACATACTTTCCCCAGATAAAGAATAATAAAATTATCTGAGTATATAACTACTCATAGGCCATTACTATCATCTTATATTAATCCTGTCTAGATTCTTTCCATTTAAGAAGTTATATTTGAGATATTTCTCAGCTTGTAGAAAGAAAACAAAAGCATTCCCATCAACTGAATCCCATCAATGCTCAACCTATTGTTTCTTCTGGCCCTAACTACTACTCCTTTAGACTTCTGTGAGATAAAGGCAATGAAAGTAAAACCAGAAAAATAATAATATATATTATAAATAATGATATATATATATATTATTCATGTGTATAGGCTCAAAATCTAAACTAAAAGTTCTTTGAACATAAACTCTTTTTTTTTTTGAGACAGGGGCTCGCTCTGTCAGCTAGGCTGGAGTGCAGTGGCACGATCTCGGCTCACCGCAACCTCCGCCTCCTGGGTTCAAGCAATTCTCCTATCTCAGCCTCCTGAGTAGCTGGGATTACAGGTGTGTGCCATGACGCCTGGCTAATTTTTGTATTTTTAGTAGAGACGGGGTTTCACAATGTTGGCCAGGCTGGTCTCAAACTCTTGACTTCAGGTAATCTGCCTGCCTCGGCCTCCAAGTGTTAGGATTACAGGCGTGAGCCACTGCACCTGGCCAAGACTCTTCTTTTAATGCTTATCACTGACTGCATATAGTGTCTCTTAATAAATGTCTGTTGAGTGAATATTTACTATATATGACCACCTTGGTGCCATTAATATAAATTAATGACCCCGGATTAATGTGTGGACATAAAAGATGACCACGAAATTTTAAGCTCTAGAACTTAACGGATAAACAGAACTGCAGGGATCTTTAGTTATAATGAATAGGTATACATAAGAAAAGAGAAAAAAGCCCAGGCACCACAATATTATTTTAGTTGCTCATTATTGTACAAATCTATTAATTTAATATCAGGAAACAATTAAAGATACACTTAAAAATAATTCTTCATGAAGGAACTTATTTATTGGATAGGAAATCATATTTTCTTTGTAAAAATTTCTAGATCAATGGGTCAGCATAATATTCAGCTACAATAATGGGAAGCAAGAGAAAAACATAAAAACTTAGGGCATATCCTGAAAATAGAAAAATATCTAGATATTTTAGGCAGGATCTCTTTAGCATGTCTAAGTGGATTTGTTCTACTGGGTGAGAGATCTATTATATTATTTCATCAGTTAAAACGGTTAGGTATAAGGTAAAGTTTAATGAATATTACCATGCAGTTAACAAAAACATACTATATACACATACACACTCACCTGTGTATGAGCCAGAAAGGCAAAAAGATGCTGTAATTTTTTCATTAATGAATTGCACCCATTTAGATTTAAAGATAATACTTGTCTCCTGAAACTGAAAGAGAATATAATGATTTATGTATATGTGTGTATACACACATGCATTTATTAAAAGCTTTCTTTTTTTTTTTTTTTTTTTTGAGACAGAGTTTCCTTTTGTTGCCCAGTCTGGAGGGCAGTGGCACAATCTCAGCTCACCGCAACCTCAAATGATCCACCCACCTCGGCCTCCCAAAGTGCTGGAATTACAGGCATAAGCCACTGTGCCTGGCCATTTAAAAGCATTTCTTAAAAGCTAAAAGCAAGTTAGTTCAAGAATTTATTATCCTTAAAGTAAAACTTAATTTACCTAATGGTCCTTTTCCTAAGGAAGTTACCTATCTAACAGTAAAGAAGGAAGGGAAGAATGACAATAAATTAACATTTACTATAAAGCCTGTTAATGGACTATGTGCTATCACATATTATTTCTATTTTCTGGATTAGTAAATAGAAATAGTTTAAGCCATTAATTTATAACATAAGTAAACAACTTAAATTCTTTCAAATCTTCATGAAATAAAAAAAATGCTGTCATTAAAACACACTACAAAATTACAGTCATTTAAAGAATAGAGCATGGGAAAAGGATAAACTACTCAAAAAAAAAAAACAAAACGTAAAGGGACAACTGGGTATCCACCTGGTAAAAAATGAAGTTACGTAAGATTATACACCATCACAGATACCACAGGACTAATGAGCTAGATATAAAATACAAAACTACTGAAGTACTTAAAATAAAGAAACAAGAAATTTAGAGGGTAAAGGCTTTTAAAAGTCCAGATGCTATAAATGAAAAGTGGAAGACTGGAATACATAAAATAAAAAAATTATAAATAAAACACCCCACAAATTTGAATTGTGACTTGAAAAAAGCATGTAGCAAAGGATGATCATCCAGAGTATATATAAAGCAACATGAAAACAAAAAAGACCCAACAAAAATATGTACAAAGAAAAGAACAGGTTATTTGCAAGAGAAACACAAATGAATAAAGAAAAATAAAAAAAATAAAAAAAAAAATAAAAAAAGAAAAACTCTATAATTAGCAGCGATATGCAAATTAAGAGACATTTTTCTTCATATTGGCAAAAAATTAAAAAGGCTTATTTGCTGCTAAAGGTACAGGTTCTAGGTACAATCTTATATTAGTATCAGAGTTCAAAATGCTACAGCTTTTTTGGAAAGCAATTTGAAAGATATTCAAAGGATATTCAAAGATACGGAAAATATTCAAAGAAAAATCCTTTATATCTGTATAAGGGCAGAGAGATGTTAATTATAAGCAAAACAACCTAATATTCACCAATAGGAGCATTATTAAATAAAGGAGTATTTATTAAATACTCATTAAATTAAATGATTATTTAATAAATAAATGATGGCATACACATTTACTGGGAATGACACAGATCTGTATTGCCCCAACATGGGAATATTTTGAATACAAATTATTAAATGATAAAAGCAAGTGGCTGGAAAAGAATATATAAATAGGATTCTCTGCAAATTTTCTTAAAAAAACTCATTTGTTTTCATATTAAATACAAACATGCAACTGTACCAAAAAAGGTCTGGAACAACGTAACTGTTAACAAATTACCTTTGGAAATGGGAATGTCTGCTTTTTATTCTATATAAAATTTAACTATTTTTAAACTATGAAGAAGAATTCATATATTAATTAAGAAATAAAATATGCTGTCTTCCTATTCAGAGATAATATTATTGGCCACTGTTCAGTAAGAGATAACCTTTTATTTGCTCTTGCTATTATAACTGCTTTGGTTTTCTGTTTTCTCTGTCATCTGTAAAAGGAGATGTTTGGACTAGATGACCTCTGGTGGTAAGACAGGGATTCTTTCAGTCTTATGCCTAGTATCACTTGTGTCTAAAGATATAGCTGTTCTCCAAAAAAAAAAAAAATTCCAAATACAAACAAACCAAAAAATTAAATGCTAAATGAAACCAAAAACACCTGAGTGCTGATATTATAATCTGGAGCCCAACAATAAAATAAAGCGAATTTTTCTCTCTCTCTCTCTCTCTCTTTCTTTCTTTCTTTTTTAGATGGAGTCTCGCTGTGTTGCCCAGGCTGGAGTGCAGTGGCACAATCTTGGCTCACTGCAACCTCCGCCTCCTGGGTTCAAGTGATTCTCCTGCCTCAGCCTCCTGAATAGTTGGGATTACAGGCACGCACCACCATGCCCGGCTAATTTTTGTATTTTTAGTAGAGATGGGGTTTCACCATGTTGGTCAGGCTGGTCTCGAACTCCTGACCTCATGATCCACCTGCCTCACCCTCCCAAAGTGCTGGGATTACAGGTGTGAGCCACCGCGCCTGACCAAATTCGACATTTCATAGTTTATGATTCCTCTGGGCAGGCATAACAACTTGGAAAAGCTTAGAACTCAATTTGTAAACCTCTTTGGGCAAGTTCCATGAATACTTTATTGGTATTCAGGAGAAAAATTCAATCATGTTTTTGTCTTCAGGAAAAGTTTATCGTTATTTTGTACCTTTGCAGATAACATTCACATAACTAACAACTTCTGATTTCCTATTTGCTTAGGTGCAAAAGAAAATGGATTTGAAAGAAAATTCTTAAGAGGGGAAAGGAACATGTCTGTTTATACATGTGTTCAGTAATTATTGCCCTGGGGTGGAGCAGAACTTAAACTTCTTAAACAGCAACAAAGTTGTTGATCTGACAAATACCAAAATACCAACCGGCAGATAAAATTATATATAACTTCCCTCAAAACATGTATAGGTTAAAAAAAATTAGTCTCACAGGATAATAACAATGAAGTACTCTAGCACACTTAAACTCTTTGGAATAGGTGCAATCAATCTTTCTTTTACACTCTTAAAAATCGTCAGAGTAATTTCTTTAAAGTGACATTTAAATGCAATGAATAATAAGCAGAATTAATGTTAACTTTTCTTTTTTTGAGACTGACTCTCTGTAACCCAAGCTGGAGTGCAACAGCACGATCTTGGCTCACTGCAACCTCTGCCTCCTGGGTTCAAGTGATTCTCCTGCCTCAGCCTCCCGAGTAGCTGGGATTACAGGTGCCCGCCACCACGCCTGGCTAATTTTGGTATTTTTAGTAGTGATGGGATTTCGCCATGTCGGCTAGGCTGCTCTCAAACTCCTGACCTCAAGCGATCCACCCGCCTCGGCCTCCCAGAGTGCTGGGATTACAGGCGTGAGCCACCACACCCAGCCTAACATTTTCATAGTTTCTGAGCACTAAAAGCAGTTTCATTTCTGAATAAGGCAATCAAAGTAATTTATGCCATTTATAAGGAATAATGTGCAGACAATTCTATCATCTTATATTTCATCAGCATGCATCAACTTCTACAGTTAAAATGAAAAGATTCAAGTTTAAACTTACTCTGTGGCCATAAACAAGGCTTGTATAACACTGTTCATATAACATGTATTTCCTAGGTTAATAAGACCAGTTTTCCCAGTTTCAGATTTTCCAGAAAGTCTAGACAAGCAAGACGCCAAAGAATTGGATTGAGAAGTCCAGGCACTTTGATTGAGAATTAACTTAATCTTCTCTTCACTGGGCTTAGGAAAATCCTATAGGTCATAAAGAAGAAAAACAGTTTAAAAGTAAAGTAAAAATTATTTTTGTTGTTAAATCAATTAACACCATTAAGAAGATTCTTACACTGACATTTGAACTTTCTTTTCCCCCACTTAGTTTTGAAGTAACTGGCAGTACTTGGCTAGTCATCAAAATATCAAATTTCACTGTATGGCAAAAATAAATACTGTCTAATAACAGAGTTTATCAAGTTGAGGAATACTCAAAAGCCGGAAATTCAAGTCACATTTGAACTCTTTATGTTCTCTATATGCCAGCAAAATGTTTATAAAATAAAACTCTGGGGTCAGAGAATACACTGAAGTGCTATTCAAAGGCAGTAGAATGAAGACTTAAATTGTAGCACAGAGTTAAACATAAGCAAACAATTTGTTTTCAAATTTTGTAATAAAAATGTCTCCTTTTCATTAAATACTACTCAGTATTAACCCTTAGAAATAAAATCCCAAAGTAATTAAGAAATGAGAAATGAAAGCATCTATGCACAATGACCTTTAAGAAAAATAAAACTTAATCTCATGTTACCCATATAGAAAATTATTACAATATATGGATTTTTCTTATCAACTTTGTGAAGTATGAGATAACATTTCAAGTATAAATTATTTCAAGCATGAATAGAGCACTGGAGAGTAAGGGAAGTTGGTAAAATCATTAGGGCTTATCTGGACTGCTATTAGCATCTGGCACTTAGACCTCAACAAACAAACATTTTCTGAAGGAGTTTCAATCTTCTAATTTTTGTTGTTGTTGACAGCTAAGAAAAAGTGCTTTCTTTGGGCTTAGAGCGAGCCCATTGTTTCTTCTGAGCCTATATGAGTTATCAGAATTTTCAACATGAAAAACTCTGATGAACTAAAGAATGACAATCAATTAACAAGTGCAGCAACTATCATCTATGGATCCAGGGACAATGTAGAAAGAGATTAGTATTACCATCAAATCCACTTCACAATGCTCCTGCACATAATTTACTTCTGAAGTGTCAAAGTGTCACCCCAGCAATATACATTAATTGCTTAACAGTCTTTGTGTTCTGAGCTCAACCAAAATAAATTTGATTTAGTTAATGATATAGTAAAAAGAACTGTTTTTAGTCCATCTCAGATACAGAAGTAAAGATAATAAGACCTTCATATTGAAAGTCACATCTCAAAAAAACCATCAATAGAATTGATTTCTAATAATTTCTGATTGAGTTTGGCTGAGTTCAGTTCTCCTATTCTTTTGCTATACACTGATTATGCAGTAAGTTTACTGAGAGGAAAGTATGTTTATTGTGATCCAGTCTTCAACACAAACAGAAGTGCTTTATAGGCTAGGCACAGTGGCTCATGCCTCTAATCCCAGCACTTTGGGAGGACGAAGATCACTTGAGCCTAGGAATTCAAGACCAGCCTGAGCAACATAGTGAGGCCCCGACTCTACAAAAAAATAAAAAATTAGCCTGGCGTGGTGGTGTGCACCTGGAGTCCCAGCTACTTGGGAGGCTGAGGCAGGAGGGTCACTTGAGCTCAAGATGTAGAGGCTGCAGTGAGCCGTGATCATGCCATTGCACTTCAGCCTGGGCAACAGAGCAATACTGTCCGAAAAAAAAAAAGTGCTTTTTAGATCCATTTCCATATACAATTGAAACACAGTATAACTCCACAAATAATTCAAGTAAAGATTCTAAACACTGATGAACAGTCCACAGCAAAAATAGAATTAAAAAGGAGGCCAGGTGCAGTGGCTCACGCCTGTAATCCCAGGACTTTGGAAAGCCGAGGCAGGCAGATTACTTGAGGTCAGGAGTTTGAGACCAGCCTGGCTAACATGGTAAAACCCTGTCTCTACTAAAAATACAAAATTAGCCGGGCATGGTGGCAGGTGCCTGTAGTCCCAGCTATTCAGGAGGCTGAGGCGGAAGAATCGCTTGAATCCGGGAGGTGAAGGTTTCAGTGAGCAGAAATGGCACCACTGCACTCCAGCCTGGGTGACAGAGCGAGACTTGGTCTCAAAAAGAAAAAAAAAAAAAAGATTAAAAAGGGGAAGAAATCAAAGTGAAATATTTTATTAAATTCCATTTCCTGTATTCTAAGATTTACTCTACATATACTTTAACACTTCTAACATTGGGGTGCAAATCTGATGTATGCATTAACTTAACGTAGCATTTCTTTTTAAACAAATTTCCCAAAAAGCTATTATAAATTTAAAGATATGCCTTATAATTGATGACACTGCAGAAATAAAGAAATATGGTTATTAATTTAGAATGGTGACTCCAGCAAGAAAGCAGTTACTCCCTAAATGAAACCTGATTCTAACTGCATTTTTAAAATAAAAAGCATATTACCATAAAATAGTAAATTGAGTAGCTGGTTATAAGAATGTTTCACCTTATTAATATAACACAACTCCACAAATATTGGTACAACTATCATCATACCTTTATTGCCTCCAGAATAGGTTCATAGAGATCTGGAAATCCAGAATAATGATACATCATACAGTGTATCAATTCTGTTAATTGTACTAAGAAGGCTGTACTGGAAGGCAGACCATCATTTTTGAAAGACTGAACCAAATTAACCACATGAGGAACAATCTGAAAAGAAAAAAGATAAACAATGCTGAATTTATACAAATTGGTAACACATTCTCTAGCCTACAAACAGAACACAAACGATGTATGATCAGCAAATACTTTTCTGTATGTTCAATCACAGAGTTTTTCTTGTTATTAAGTTAAACATTTCTAAAATATCAAGGTAAATCTAGTTTTTGAAGTCTCATATGACTGTAATCCCATATATGACCCCTCTCCTCATCGTTACACACCATTTAAAACATAAACTAAGGTATAAAATAGGAATCTTAGTCATTGCCACCATTCTGAAAAATGCTGTAGGTTGAAATTGTTAGGGTTATTATATTTACCAGATCATACAATGGGAATAAATTTTGAAAAATAATCCTGGAATTAGCTAAAGAGCTCCATCTAGTGTGAATCTAAAATTTTTTACTTGAAAGAATTAAAAGTACATTGCACATTAAAGTCTACTTCAAGAAAATCTTTACATGAGTAAGTAAAATTGCAGCTCAGGAAATGGGATTACTTTTAGATAAGCACAGAGACCATGCCTTATGTTAGAGTGGCTATTCTTACTAACAAATCCCATTTCCCACCAAAAGATGAGACGGTTCTAAAAATAAAAGGCATCAGAAACTTCTGTTAGTTTTAAAGACCTGGGGCTAAAAATAAAAGTGAAATCTAAAATGATCACTGCTCATAAACATATAGAATATTGTTAATATTGATCATCAGCACAACCATGTTCTTTCACTGTAAAATTAAACCAAAAAGTCAATCAATCCAGAGCCAATCATATCTTTAGGAGGTTATTAAAATGAAACAACTTCTATTTTACAGACATGGCTCTTTCCATTAGCATGATACTATATTTTTTCAATTAATTTTTAATTATAATCTGATACTACATATTTACACTTCTTATGGTAAAAGGTATCTTCTCTTCTATTTGTAGAACATTTTGGGGTTGCTAACTCACAGTAAAAAACAAAGTTATAACTATTAGGGTCATACCATCAAACAGCAATAACAGCAATTATAGTAATAACCCATCAATTCCCTGTCCTTCCCACAAAAAGAATAATCATAGTCTTACAACACAGTGCTATTTCCATTCTGCTCTGTCTAGCTTCACATTTGTGCTTAAATCACACGGTAGCTTTTGCACTACCTTCTTTTATCTTACCTCCATCACAGGTACTAATGTGACCATAAAACTACCAGTTCCTAGTGAGTTCATTCTATTGCTATCATCTTTACATTTCTAAGCAAATATGAATTATACTTTTGTCATATAAAGCCACATTTATCAGATATTCTCTTGCTAAAAGTCAGAAATCCAAAATTATTTTGTTTTCTCAAAGGTGAAGGGAGACAGAAGAGGCAAAAATTTTAGAAGTAATTATTAAATTTATAATTCCAAATCTGTCAAATTAGATTAGGTCTTTGTAATCAGGTTATATGGTTGTCTATTACTATATCCCAAATGGTCAACATTATCACGACATGGAAATAAGACTTAGTCTTTCACAGTTATACAGATATACTTCCAAGCAGGCTCTTACCTTCTAAATGTGTGAAAGCTGATTTTTTTGAATAAGTGAAACTAAATGTTTCTTGACATTATTATAATACTAAAGTTTTTGAGGAAATGTACAAAACTTATTTAATTAGAAGCTTTGATTTTTTTTCTTTCTCCATTACTACTGTCTGCCATAGTGTCTGTTTAAATAAATTTATTCCACAGGGTAAAATGCATAAGAAAAGTAACCTGACCCATAACACCATGTATTCTAACATCAACCTTGGCTTACCCTAAGATATTCTAAACTTATAATGAATTATGATGATGCTGATTCTAGATTATTGCTCATACTTAGCAACTCCTAAGCCCAAGTCCTTTACTGAGTTATTTGGAGTTATAGGTGATTTAACTACCACATTACCCACTACTAGATTAAGGAATGTCCTCAATGTGGGCAATAAACATTAGAATGAATGATAAAGTTATGTCAGAGAATCTCCTTCCTAGAAATTTGGAAAACATCTTGAGTTGATTTTTGTATATGGTGTAAAGAAGGGGTCCAACTTCAATCTTCTTCATATGGCTAGCCAGTTGTCAAAGCACCATTTATTGAAGAGGGAGCCTTTTCCCCATTGCTTGTTTTGACAGCTTTGTCAAGATCAGATGGTCACAGGTGTGCAGCCTCGTCTGTGGGCTGTCTATTCTGTTCCATTAGTCTAGGTGCCTGTTTTTGTACCAGTACCATGCTCTTTTAATATACTACTGTAGCCCTGTAGTATAATTTGAAGGTGGGTAATGTGATGGCTCCAGCTTTGTTCTTTTTGCTTAGGACTGCTGTGGCTATTCAAGTTCTTCTTTGGTTCCATACGAATTTTAAAATAGTGTTTTTTTAGTTCTGTGAAGAATGTCATTGGTAGTTTGATAGAAATAGCACTGCATCTGTAAATTGCTTTGGGCAGTATGGCCATTTTAATGATATTGATTCTTCCTATCCATAAGCATGGGATGTTTTTCCATTTGTTTGTGTCTTCTTGATTTCTTTGAGCACTGTTTTGTATTTCTCATTGTAGAGATCTTTCACCTCCCTGGTTAGCTGTATTCCTAGGTATTTTATTCTTTTTGTGGCAATTGTGAATGGGATCGCCTTCCTGATTTGGCTCCTAGCTTGGCTGCTGTTGGTGTATAGGAATGCTAGTGATTTTTTTACATTAACTTTGTATCCTGAGACTTTGCTGAAGTTGTTTATCAGCTGAAGGAGCTTTTGGGCTGAGACTATGGGGTTTTCTAGATACAGAAACATATCATCTACAAATAGTTTCACTTCTTCTCTTCCTATATGGATGTCCCCTATTGCTTTCTCTTGCCTGACTGCTCTGGCTAGGACTTCCAGTATTATATTGATTAGGAGTGGTGAGAGAGGGCATCCTTGTCTTGTGCTGGTTTTCAAGGGGAATGCTTCTAGCTTTTGCCCATTGAGTATAATGTTGGTTGTGGGTTTGTCACAGATGCCTCTTATTATTTTCAGACGTGTTCCTCTAATACCTAGTTTATTGAGAGTATTTAACATGAAAGGATGTTGAATTTATTGAAATCTTTTTCTGCATCCATTGATATAACCACGTAGTTTATGTCTTTATTTCTGTTTATGTGATTGATTTGTGTATGCTAAACCAACCTTGCAACTCAGAGATGAAGCCTACTTGATCACGATGGATTAGCTTTTTGAAGTGCTGCTGGATTTGGTTTGCAAGTTGAGGATTTTTGTATCGGTGTTCGTTATATCAAGGATAAGACTTAAATGTAAAACCCCAAACTATAAAAACTCTGGAAGACAACCTAGGCAATACCATCCTGGACACAAAGATTTCATGACAAAGACACCAAAAGCAATTGCAACAAAAGTAAAAATTGACAAATGGGATCTAATTGAACTTAAGAGCTTCTGCACAGCAAAAGAAACTATCAACAGAGTGAACAGACAACCTACGGAATGGGAGAAAATACTTATAAACTATGCATCTGACAAAGGTCTAATATCCAGCATCTATAAGGAACTTAAACAAATTTACAAGAGAAAAACAACCCCATTAAAAAGCGGGCAAAGGACATGAACAGATGCTTTTCAAAAAAAGACATATAAGCAGCCAACAAGCTTAAGAAAAAAAGCTCAATATTACTGATCAGCAGAGAAATGCAAATCAAAACCACAATGAACACCATCTCATACTAGTCAGAATGGCTATCATTAAAAAGTCAAAAAAGAAGACATGCTGGTGAGGTTCAAAAAAAGGGGAACACTTATACACTTGGTGGGAATATAAATTCGTTCAACCATTGTGGAAAGCAGTATGGTGATTCTTCAAAGAGCTAACAGCAGCACTAGCATTTGATCCAGCAATCCTATTACGGGGTATACACCAAGAGGAATATAAATCATTCTACCATAAAGATACATGCATGTGAATGTTCACTGTAGCATTATTCACAATAGCAAAGAAATGGAATCAATCTAAATGCCCATCAGTGACAGACTGGATAAAGAAAATGTGGTACATATACACCATGGAATACTATGCAGCCATAATAATGAGATCATGTCTTCTACGGGAACATAGATGGAGGGGGAGGCTATTATCCTTAGCAAACTAACCCAGGAACAGAAAACCAAATACCCCATGTTTTCACTTATAAGCGGGAGCTAAATGGTGAGAACTCATGAACACAAAAAAGGGGACAATAGACACTGAGGTCTACTTGAGCGGGGAGAGTGGGAGGAGGTAGAGGAGCAGAAAAGATAACTATTGGGTACTGGGTTTAATAACTGGGTAATGCAATAATCTGTAAACCAAACCCACGTGACATGAGTTTACCTCTGTAACAAACTTTCACGTTTCCCTGAATCTAACAGTTAAAAAAAAAAATGTGGAAAACAAAGCCTTTTCTCAAATGTCTTACACATGATTGTGCCTGAAGACAAGGACAAGTAATTGATGTTTTTTTTCTTGGAAGACTCTGCTAGTACACCTGCTATCTTAAGAGTTTGAGTTTTGTTTGTATTATACATATATGTAAGGTTATTGCTTGATGATTAAATTCACCAAAATTAGGGCAATTAACTGCAGAAATCACTCATCCTAAGTGGTAATGTGTAATGTAATTACTTGCTAGTAAGGTTTACTTACTACAAAGCCTGTGGACTTTCCTTCAGTGGAAATGAGACACTGAGCAACCTATGTGAATATATTCTAGATAAATAAAAACAAATCGAATTCTGAACTTCATTAGTCTCCTCTGAAGTTTGTTATGGTGAATCAGTATTCCTAAGATTTTTCCACTGTGGGTTTATTGACAATGAGTTTCTAGTCCTATAAAACAGGATTAGTCTTTGGCAGAATTAAGTAACCACACAAAGGCACTGTTTTCCTATGATGCCCTAGAGTGGTAAATGGACAGTTGACCAAAATTACAATTTGTCATTTCTCATCTGCAGTAACTGATAATCAAATAATTGAAATCAAATAAAAGCCAATGATTCAGCTGGCTTAAAGTGGTAGGATTCTAGATGTATTTTAAAGGTGGGGTCAACAGAATTTGTTGGATGTAGGCTGAGAGTGAATGAAAAGCCTGCAAAGACTGGTGTGTTTTCCTGCTTTCAAAATTCTAAAGCAGTGGTTTTCAATCATTTTAATCCTTCTATACTGTTCATTTGTGCAAGAGACATCCATCAGTGACATCTCCCACGTGAACAGTAACTCTCAACTGCTGGTAGTTGTTGCAAGTGGAGTAGTTTGAATGAGACATGAAAATATATTCCTAGGAGGGAAATCTCACAATCTCAATTTTCTAGGAAATCATAAAGCTATATGAAAACAGATTTGGGACTAACTTGCAATATTTTCACTACATAAAAATGTGACTCAATATTAAACTAAATTTTCAAAATGAGGCTTTTTCAAAGTAGAAAGCTTATGTCATAACTTACCAAATGGAACGCCTCTGGAGAATGCTGAAAGCTAAGCAGCATGTGAGAAAGAACTGCAAGAGCACCAGGTCTCACAAGAGGAAACCAAAGTCGATTAAAAACCTTCAAAATAAGACAAGACACCATCTTAAGAATTTGCAGGAAAATCATTAATCCAACAGTGGTTATTTTCCTACAGCTAAAATTTATTTATATGAATGTCCCCTTTCTGGAAAGTTCTAACATAACTTATATTATTAAACTTTGGGAGAAGGATGAAGTTAGGAAATAACAACGTGATAGAGATCAAGGGTAATGTAATTGGCCTAACCAACTGTTAAAACTCCCCAATCAAATAAAAATTTGTCAAACTATGTTACAAGGCAATAGCTCCCTAGTCCACCATTCATTCAATTCACTCAACAAATATTTGCTAAGCACATACTATTACTTGTCCTAGTTCTAGGAACTAGTGCTACTACAGTGGATCAAAAAAAAAAAAATCTCTATCTTACAGGGTTTACCATCTAGAGGGTAGGTAGAAACAATAAAAAGTAACACATGGTGGTAAGTGTTACTAAGAAATTTAAAGCAGGGTATGATGACTAGGGAACGATGTGTAGCAAAAAAGTCTGCTGTTTTATATAGCGTTCAATAAGTGCCTCATGAAAGAAGTGATCTCCAACTGTAAAACTGAAGGAATTGAATAAGCCTTGCAAATACGTGGGACAAGAGCATTATAGGCAGGGCAAACGGCATTGCAAAGGCCTTGAGGCCTTCAGGCTGGTGTGCTACAGATGAAGAAAAAAGGGCAGTGTAAGTGAAGCAAGAGACCGAGGCAATAACAGTGGGAAATGGGACTAGAGAAAAAGTGGGCCAGAATACATAGGACCTTGTGTGATAAGTACAGGGGACCAAGGACAGGAGCAGGAAGGCTGCTGCAATCTTGCAGCAAGGGATGATAATGTAGGACCAGGGTGGTAGGATTCTGGATATATTCTAAAGGTGATATCAGTAGAATTTGTAGGATATGGGCTGAGAGAGAATGAAAAAAAGATAAGAATAGCTTCAAGGTTTTTGGCTTGAGCAAGTGAAAGGATAGAGTAGCCTCTAGGTCTGGGAGGGAAAAATCAGGAATAAGATTATAGATAAAGTGAATCTGAGATTCATGTAAAGACAGATGGATACATGAATATGGAATTCAAGAGAGAAAAATAGGCTAAAAATATAAATCTGGCAGTCATCAAATTAGAGATGTTGTTTAAAGCCATAGAACAACTTTGCTGTGAGTATGCACTGAGAAGAAAATGGACCAAAGACTGAACTGTAAGGCATTCTAAAAGTTAGAGTAAGTACAGGAGACTGATATGCCTGTGAAGGAGGACAAAAATCAGGAGAGTATAATGTCCTGGAAACAAGAGGGAGTGATTGACTGTGCCAAATATTGCTGACAGGTCAAACGAGAAGAGGCCTGAGAAATGACTCTTGAGTTTAGCAACACTGGAAACTACTGGTGTCAAAGGTAATTTTGGTAGAGTAATGGTGGTAAAAGCTTGATTAGCTGGACTCAAGAGATAATGGAAAGAATGTTTTCGTATTGGATATTTGAAAATGAAAAAATTATTTTAATTACTTATATATATATATATTTTTGAGACAGAGTCTTGCTCTGTCATCCAGGCTGGAGTGCAGTGGTGCTATCTTGGCTTACTGCAACCTCTGCCTCTCAGATTCAAGTGATTCTCATGCCTCAGCCTCCCAAGCAGCTGGGACTACAGGCACGAACCATCATGCCAACCTAATTTTTGTATTTTTAGTAGAGACGGAGTTTTGCCATGTTGGCCAGGCTGGTCTTGAACTCCTGGCCTCAAGTGATCTGCCCGCCTCAGCCTCCCAAAGTGCTGGGATTACAGGTGTGAGCAACCATGCCCAACCTAATTACTTATATTTAAATGACATTTAAAAAAATTTCTAAAGCCTATTCAAACTGTTATTCAAAACAAAACAACAATAACATATTCAAAATTAGATGCTTTCAAGGATACCACCCAAAGAAAAAAATATTGATTTTATGAGTCTATATATTCTAATAGATTTCCATACTCCCACTTACCAGTTCTATTTTCAGCGAAGTAACATCTATCAAAATAGTAAACTTCTGGACAGCTGCCAGTCCTTTCAGGAGTGCAATTACCCATGTATCCACATGCTGAGCCAATGGCCAGGATAGCCAGTCAATCATTCTGAAATTGAAGGAAAATGAAACAATCATTATTGAAAATATTTTCATTTAGTTAGTGATAACAAGAGTTACAGTAGATAACCACTCACTTTGTGAATAAACATTTACTGAATTTGCTGGTGAAAAGCACTGATCAAGATGTAGAAGTGAATGTAACAGGTGCTTGTTCTCATGGAATTTCCAATCTTGTAAACTGACAGTTTCTCATATCCAACATATTTCCATAAAAAGAATTTCTGATAAATTATTTTGCATAAATACAAAACTTAAGTCATATCCAACATATTTCCATAAAAAGAATTTCTGGTAAATTATTTTGCATAAATACAAAACTAAGTCTGTAAATATTGTAATGGCTTCATTTTGCACTAATGAGTGCTTTTCTTGAAAGAAAACTCATTAAATTACGCAATTTGGTGAAAAAAAAAAAAAAAAGTAATATAGGATCGGACAGAGACACTCCCTAAAGTTAGATCTCTACCACAATGAAGATTGATACAACTCTTGCACAAAGCAACTGAAGGTCGGGTGCAGTGGCTCACGCCTGTAATCTCAGCACTCTGGGAGGCCAAGGCGGCTGGATCACCAGGGGTCAGAAGTTCGAGACCAGCATGGCCAACATGGTGAAACCCTATCTCCACTAAATATACAAAAATTAGCCAGGCATGGTGGCACGCGCCTGTAATCCCAGCTACTCGGGAGGTTAAGGCAGGAGAATGGCTTGAACCTGGGAGGCGGAGGTTGCAGTGAGCCGAGATCATGCCACTGCACTCCAGCCTGGACAACAGAGTGAGACTCCGTCTCCAAAAAAAAAAGAAAGCAACTGAAGCAAATGTTCACATAATTTGACCTAGTAGTCCTATTTTTGGGATTATATACTAAGAAAATAGAAGGGGGAAAAATGAGTTTTTGAAGCCAGAGTGACTGGTTTAAAAAGCTCAATTAATCATTTATTAGTTAGGGGACCCTAAATACCTACATAGATTATTTAACCTCTCTGTCTGTTTCCTCACCTGTAAATTACAGATAAACATGCTTATTTTACAGCACTGTTGTGAAGATTAAATGAATTAATCTATAACACTGGAAATATTGTGAATGCCTCTCTTCCACCAAATGTTAATACATGTGGCAATAAATAAATACCTTGATTGTACAAAATGTAAATATAAATACTAAGGACATAAATACATTACTAAAACAACAACTACTATGTTAAAAGGACTGACATCTTTTTTCTTTTTGAGACATGGTCTCGCTCCGTCACCCAGACCGGAGTGCAGCAGCATTACTTCGGCTCACTGCAAAGTTCGCCTCCGAGGCTCAAGCGACCCTCTCTCCTCAGCCATCTGAGTAACTAGGACTACACAGGTGTGCATCACCACAACTGGCTAATTTTTGTATTTTCTGAGATGGGGTTTCGCCAAGGGGGTTACCTGAGCTGGTCTTGAAATCCTGGCCTCCAGTGATTTGCCCACCTCGGCCTCCTAAAGTGTTAGGATTACAGGTGTAAGCCACTGTGCCTGGCCAAAGGACTGACATCTTCATTGATATGGTTATTTTCACAACAGTTGTGTTATATAACTATCTACATTAACACTCGGATGTTATTTTTATTAAGGTTTTTGCTTTTAAAATTAAAATGTCCATTCGGATATTAAGAGTGGTCCCAAAGTCCAAATGCATGTTAACTACAAGTTATGTGTATGTTCCCTCCATTCTCTACACAAACTTTATTTCCATTCTTGTTTTTCTGGCCTTTTCCAACAATGATGGTTACAAGTGATTAACATAGTCCTTGACAGCTATTCCACATCTTCCAACTATTGTTGGGGTGATTCTCATAAAATTTTGTGGCCATTCTACTTATACAGAGCAGCAAAGCAGAGACACACGTGCATATGTGTACAGAGGGTATTCACTGTAGCACTGTTTATGGTATAGAAGAACTGCAAACAACCTAAATGATTGTCAATAAGGAAATGGCTACTATGGTACTGATACTATGGAACACTATATAGAGTTTTAAATAATAAGACAGATGTACATGAATCTATCCATGAGGAATCTAAAATGGAAAGAGCTGAGAAATTGTTGAATTAAGAAGGAAAAAAAAAACCACTGCAGTTTTTTTAAAAAACAATTTTAGTCTAAAAGAAAATCATGTGAATATATATATATGTAAATATGGACATAATAAACATGTAATCTAGAGGCAGTGTATGTGTGAGCACATCTTGGCTCTGTGGATTCTTTGCATCATGGGAAGTCACACTGTCAGAGTAGAACCAGACACTCACCAGAATACAGGTCTCAAGGCCAGAACCCCCTTAAGCTCAGCCTAAAGAGAGTACTGAGAGAGGGTGAGAGCGCAGAGAGTAGAAAATTCCACTTGGTCATGGCTTTTCATTTTCCTTCATTACTCAGTCAGCCTTTTTCTCATCCTTTCCATTTCTGCCTTTCCATCTCAAAAGCTTCCATTCTTTACCTTATTTCATGTATGCCAATCTCCTGACCAGCTATAAATAAACTTTATATCAGATGTTACACAAATCAGAAGTTGCTGTGGTCTGAATGTTTGTGTCTCTCCAAAATTCGCATGCTAAAATCTAATCCCCAGTGTGTTGGTATTAAGAGGTGGGGCCTTTGTCAGGTGACTAGTGAGTGGGATTAGAGGCTGAAGGGGGCACCCCTGCTCTTTCTGCCATGTGAGGACACACAGAAAGCTCCATCTAAAGGAACAGGCCCTCACCAGACACCAAATCTGCTTGACCAATTTAATGGAAAAAAAAAAAAAAAAGTAATATGGGATCTGATAGAGACACTCCCTAAAGTTAGATCTCTACCACAATGAAGATTGGTACAACTCTTTCAGAAAGCAACTGAAGGCTGGGCATAGTGGCTCACGCCTGTAATCTCAGCACTCTGGGGAGGCCAAGGCGGCTGGATCACCTGAGGTCGGAAGTTCAAAACCAGCCTAGCCAACATGGTGAAACCCGATCTCTACTAAAAATACAAAAATTAGCCAGGCATGGTGACCTTGGATTTCCCGGCCTCCAGAACTGTGGGAAATAAATTTCTGTTGTTCATAAATAACCCAATCTAAAATCTATATTTTGTTACAGTAGCCCAAACAGACTAAGAAAGCATTCATGAAATAAATATTTGTGTATTATATAGCAGGTACTGTGTTTGGTGCTGAGAATATAACAGTAAGATATGGTTTCTGTCCTTAAAAAGGAAAGAAAAGTTAGGAAATTTGTCAACAATTACACAATTATCAAATAACAGTACTGGCATTTAAACTAAGCTCTGCTAGCATAGAATACAATGTTTTTTGCCACACTTTAATTATATTTCAGTTCCGTTTCAATTTGATTGGACTTGCACATGTCTGAGGTTCTCCAGTACAGGCAGGCACTGCAAGATAAGCTGTTTTTATGGTTAACTATAGGAATCTTATCCACCATGTATCAGTGATTATCAATTTGAATTCTAAGGACACTTTCTTTTAACCCTGGTATACTGATTTAATATCTTACTATTTAAATAACATTTAACTATATACTTGTCATTTATGTACTCCACGACCTGTCTCCTCCATTAGACTGTGAGATTGAGAGCAGTAATCTCTCATATACCTTTGGATCTTTGGATTCCCAGCACTTAGTGCCTGGCACTGAGTAAGAACTCAAATTTGTTAAATAAATGAAAGCATTTCTTTATATAGCTAAAGAAAAGTACATGCAACTTTAAAACCATAACAGTAAAACTGGCAAAATTATGAAAGACACCAAGATTGGTTTAATTGTAATTTATGGAGAATAACACCAATTTCCACTTTTACATGGCAGCTTGTGGGCTATAGGCAGTCTTCCCTTTTATTTGTTCCAATGTTTTAAACATTGAGAAATTTCACACAGAAAACTGGACTTCAGGCTTCTTTTGAAAAATCAAATCAAACAAGACTGGATTCCAATTTCCTTGTATTAACAGACAACTGGAGTTGATGATCAGTTTTCTCTTTTAGAAGGTACTTACGTATCCCATTCCCTATCATTTCACTTATACCTGGCCTATTTCATATTTTAATGTTACCTGTTTGGTCCTGGTATGGTATCTACATTTGCATTTGCATTTCTATGGATTATAGAAAATGACTGTAAACATGATCACTGCTATGTTTGGGAAAGTACAGTGCACGGGGAGGTATAAAGTGGGAAGTGGATGGTAAAAACAAATATCACTATCCCTTTCAGTTACATTTTCTGTATAAGAGTAATTACTTCAGGTAGATTATGGGTAAATAGGATCACGCAGGCCACATTGGAAATGTAATACAAAAACTGAGTCACAACTCCTCGTAGAAAAAAAATAAGTAAAAATTAATTCCCAAATACATCTTAAAAAAAATTCCTAAATTGGGTACTATAACTGTTTCTGAAGAGGCTGGAAAATTAAGAGGACTGAATGCCAAGAAGTGGAATATGAATTCGACTTAGTAGGCAGTGGAAGTCACTACAATGTCTTAATTAGAAGAGAAAAATCAGGAGTCCAGATGATTGAGATAAGAAAAGTAAGCCACTGCTAGCAAAAAGACCAACTAAAAAACTGTGCAATGAGGAAAGCCTGATTTCTTCAAGGTAGTGGGGATAGAATAAATGTCATTTTAAGAAATGTCCTAAAGAAATAATCCAAAGGACTTATTAATTATGTTAATCAAAGGGAATGAAAGGATGGAGTTGAAAATTGCTTATAGGTTTGTGACCAGATATCTAGAATTAGTGTGAATTTAAGCAAAAAAAAAGAAAAAATAAACACCAACATCAGGCCATGAAGATAGGTTCTGCCTCTAAGAGAGTGACCCTAAGTGAGAAACTTGACTACCCTGGTTTGTTTCTTCATTGTTGACTATATCATAACCGGGAGCCAGATTTAAGTTCAAATACTGGATTCACTGTTTATTACCTGAACGAGCTTGGGTAAATTATCTAACCTCTCAGTTTCCTCAACTATGAGATGGGGCCAATAACAGTAACTATTTCAAAAGACTGTGGTATTAAATAGTTTATGTCATGTAAAGAAAATCTGCTACTATTACCCTATGCAATGAAAGTGATGGACCAACTAATTTCTAATTTCACTTCCAGCTGTAAAATCTGTAATTCTCTGAATCTGTTTTACTAGGAGGAAATATAAGTTATAATACATTCATCCCAAAGAGAAAGAGACTTTAGTGCTGTTACATTCACATTGACAAAAGTGTGCTGCTGCTAAATAGGGCACAGAAGGAGTTACATTATGAGGAGATGAACAAGATAACAGTTTCTTAAAAATGAATGAACAACGAGAACTTCACATAAAGACTTGGAAGTCAACCACATACAGATCAGAACTGATAAAGAGATGATAATAATGGGAAGGAAGAAAATAAAAAGAATAGATACAGAAAGAAATTCCTAACAGTATGGTGTCAGAGACAAAAATTTCAAGAACAATGAATAAAAAGATATCAAGGAGAAAATACAGATTATCAAACACAGCAAGTGGATCATCATAAATTAAAAGCAATGGGGGTAGAGGTCACACAACAGGAAAAACATTTACATAAGAGTTTTCTCAAACATACAAAGCACTTTCACAAATCTCAAAAGTCAAACAGGGAATGAATACTATGAAACTGGAAGTAAAAGTTACAGATAAATTGATTCAATCATGTTTAAGAGCACAGAAGAAAGAAGAAATGCTAGAAGAGGAAGACCTTTTTAAACAATGAAGTGAAAAGGGGGATAAGGTGGAGAAAATCAAAGTCCCCAGAGTTTGTATTACAGAGAGTGAAGTTAGTACAAATGCAGCTGAGAACTCAATATGAATACCTCAGTTTACATGTTACCTTATAATTATAATTTTATAACAGGGGCACTGAAACCATTTTGTCCAAATCCTTATATTGTATGTAAATGTGCTTAATATACACACACATGCAGGAAAAGAATTAAAAAACAAAAACAGGCAGGTATTAAATAAGAACAGACAGACACAAAAAACTCAATTAGAAAAAAATAGTCATTGAAATAAAGAAACTCAGTAACTAAGCTCTACAGATGAGCACCTTTGAAGAGAAAATTAGTGAACTATAAAATAGTATTGATATTCTTCCCCTCAGATTTCCACAGGTTTGCTTCTTCGCATCCTTCATGTCTTCACTTCACGGTTACCTTAGTGAAGCCTTCTTCATCCATCTTATTTAAAATTGCAAACCACTTCCTCACAACCTGTCCCCCTTCCTGTCTACTCCTATCCCTCTTTTTGTCTGCTTTTTTTTCAAACATGTATCACTATCTAACATACTAAATTATTTTACTTATCATATTTAATCAAATCTAAAAACCAATTTTAAGAGGTATAAGTAGCTTATGTACCACTAAGGCAAGAAAAGCCGTGTCAATTTAACTAGGACATGAATGACTAGGCATTTCTACATTTAAACATCTTTGAAATTAGAAGACATGTTGGAATCAATGAAGTGTGTTATTAAATTACTGTCTGCCTCCCCAACTAGAATGCAAGCCTATAAAGGCAGATATTTTTATCGGTTTGTTTGAGGACATTTTGAACACTGCCTGGCACTCATGGTAAGTACTCAATAAGTGTGGTTTGAATAAATGAATGAATGACTGAATAAAAGTGCCAAAGTGCTAAGAAGGGCAAATAATATTAAGATTATACCTAGAAATGCAAGAATAAAATTATAGAACATCAAGGATAAAGAGAACATAAAAGTTTCCAGACAAGCTGACTACTCACAAAGGAATGATAGTCAGATTGACAGCTGACTTCCCATGAGCAACAACAGATGGCCAAAGGTAATACGGTATTATTTTTAAAACGCTAAGAGAAAATGGCTATCAAATTAGAATTCTGTATCTTGCCAAATCATCTATTTAAAACTGAGAAAGAAAAAAAATTCAAACAGGCAAAGGCAAAGAGTGTATTACACATTAAGCCTGGTTGAAAGAGAAAGTAAAGTATATACTTACTAAGGAAGAAAGAAAAAAAACGCAGAAGAAAGAAATAGGTTGCAGGAAACAATAATGGGCAATGAAATTAGTGAAATACTGTATACTGATAATCCAATCAACATCTGAGTGTATAATATGTGTATATGTGTGTAAATTTTGGGAATTAAAAAAAGTTGAATTGAAAATAGATTTGTGAATTATTGGGATGCCTGTCAACACTATAAACAGTTCCAATCTATTTGGAGAATCTTCACATATGTCATTCCATGATTTTAGTTTTAAACATTCGTAAGTTTTTCATTACTCACAAAATACAAAATATTTCCTCTTCCCCAAATCTACAATTACCATTAATAGTGTCATGAAGAAGTACCTGCAAAGGGCTTGGGTCATACTTGCATCTTTTACATTTGGATCCGTAGTAAGGCTCCTGATGAGAACTGTAATCATCTGAAGAGGAATATGCTGCACAAGGCTTGCCAATGCTACAGAAGGTTCAAATGATGCATCTGTTTTTTCAATTAAAAAGAAGAGGGAACATGGCAAGTAGGTTCAAGTATTTAAAAAGAACAACACTTTACAAAAAAAAAAAAAGTAATTGCAGCAAAGGTGTTAATTAGGAAGGATTATTATGCTACACCCTCATGGGTAGACTCTTAATTTACAAGGAATGTGAAATTACAGGAATGAAAGATTAAGAGTGAACAGCAATGATCACTCATACTATAGACAGAATACTGAAGTATATTGCTATGGTTAGTCCATAAGTTACTTTAATTTTTCATAATTTATCGAGTTATTGTTGTGCTAAAATATTAACTTGTAAATCACTAATCAGAAAAGAAATATAAAGAAACATAAAGTGTCATTTCAACTTCCACTTCAGACCCTCCAAAATAACTTTAAACTTATTGATCATTACATCGCTCTAAGGAAGATTTAAAAAAAATCTCTTAAAGTAGAAATTAAGGTGACTTTTGGGGGCACTTAAGTATCATTTCAACTCCCACTTCAGACCCTCCAAAATAACTTAAAACTATTCATCATTACATTGCTCTAAGGAAGATTTTTAAAAAATCTCTTAAAGTAGAAATTAAAGTGACTTTTGGGGAGACTGTGTTTAAACTGTATATAAATTAAGCAAATCCAAGACAAGTACCTTTACTGTTACAGTTCAAAAAATTTGGGAGGAATCTAACAGTTATGACAACACAGGCAATAGAAGTAAAATTACAATAAGAAAAAAAATAAACCAACTCAGATACTGCAAATACATCGTTTGTAATTCTTTCGTAAATACATTAAATTCATCAGAACACAGAACGTTTGTTAAAACTCCACCTTTACTTCTGGTTCTTAAAATAAGAAGAGGACACATCCCTCACAAGTTCAATTTGAACAGCCACACAGTCCCCACTGGTGTTATAAATGAAGGAAAATGCTTGTACCAAGCAGAGCGGAAATGAACATGGTTTTGAATCTTTTCAGACCTGAAAGGTCCAAGACAGAACAACGAAGGTAGAGGTACTGGTAAAATTCCTCGGCGAGAAAGCATTTTCTAGGCAAGTATCATGTGACCCTTCTCTGCTTTCTGAGAATGCAGTTCATGGGCACAAAAACAAATATTTAAATCCTCGTACTCTTCCTTCCCTCATTCTATCTGTATCCCTCCTTTGTCTACTAGGTACTGTAGACAAAAAATGTCACTATTTAAAAACTTCATAGTTATCTGGGATAATCCAGTAATAAAACAATCTGCACAATCCATTAATTCAAAAATGAGGAAATACAAAAATGGGGGAAAAACTCATTACAAAATGAGAGACACGTACAATAAATACTATGGTAAACATCATGCTACCATTAGTCACTAATGAATGGAAGCTTTCTGCAGTAGCTGTCATCCTCAAAGCATTCCAAATAACTTGAGCAGAGGCTGGGTAATTAAGCAACTTGTTTAGTACCAAAGGTCTTAGACCTGGACGTTCTCAACCTTTAAAATGGGAACGCTGCCTATTTTTAAAGTACAATGTGACGTCCTGAATAAGGTAGTGAATGTGAATAAATTTGGGATGAGGTATTAGGATTTGCTCTCGCTTAAGAATGTTTTCAGGGCAGAAGGAAAACATGGTGTGAATGTGTGTGTGCAAGAGAGATATATACTGAATTTTTCTGAGATATTCTGAAAGATAATGACCCTTACCTGTGGAAGAGATGCTTGCAAAAACTTCTTGCAGGGAAGGCAGCAGTGTGGCAGGCTCGGCCTTCCAGATGTTCTGCAGCAAGTTACTCACTTTTGTCACCTGGGAGACATATTCCCGCAGCTCTCTCTCCTGGGTGGACACGCACTGGAAGTGGCCTATCGTTCGAACCAGCTGTTGACAGAACGTGATGGACAATTTCCCCTTGGGGATGCATTGCACGAAGTCGGT
This sequence comes from Pongo pygmaeus, assembly GCF_028885625.2. Taxonomy (NCBI): domain Eukaryota; kingdom Metazoa; phylum Chordata; class Mammalia; order Primates; family Hominidae; genus Pongo; species Pongo pygmaeus. The sequence continues at coordinate 156,230,860 of NC_072376.2, read as the reverse complement.
CAGAAGGTCGCTCAGTCGGGCACAAAGCTGCGGCTCCGGCCTTTCACACACCATCCGTAACACCTCTACCTGCAGGAGGCTAAAGAGATCCAGCACCGACGGACAGCTCATAATCAGCTTCAGGCCGTTGTGAATGTAGTCCAGGATGGCTACATCCTTCCTGTCCAGAGAGTGGTAGCCCTGATGAAGGAGGCCCAACACGAAGGTCTTGTTGAAGAAGGACTCGAACTCTGGCCGGTGGTATCGTGCGTAGGCCTCCAGCACCTGGTGCCCCACCTGCCGCTGGAAAGGGTCCTGGCCCTCCAGGATGAGCCGAGTCGTCAGGTCAAACATGGCCTCGCACTGCGCCTCGTCTAGCCAGTGCTCCGCCGATTCCACCACCTTCCGCACAATCACCCGCTTGAGGGGTAGGGGATGCGAAGAACTCACAAGGCCCTCCAGGATCTTGTCCATTGTCGCCACGCTGCAAGGCCAGGGGATAAGGAGCGGGTGGCGGCAGCCCCGAGGTGGGGCAGGAGAGCCCCGGGGCGGAGATGAACTTGGAGCGCCGCAGCAGCAGCGTGACGGGCCACCGCCACCGCCGCCTCAGCAGCCACATTTATGGGGCAGGAAGACCCATCCAAGCCGGGGCGGGAGCTGGTGAGCCTGGAGAGCGTAAGAACCAACACCTGCGGCTGGCCTAAGGCGCCAGAGGCCCGTACTCCGCCGCCGCCCCGGGCCCTCGATCCCTCTCAGCATCAGCGCGGAGGGGCCTGTCGGGCACCCCAGCAGCGTCGGCGGCCGCCCAGGACCCGGGCCTGCTAGACGGTGGGTGGAGGAAGCGCGCCTCCGAGTTCCGGGTCAGGTGTGGGCGTCCAGGCTCCAGCAGGTCATGAGAAGAAGCCGGCCCTGGGCTGAGTCAGGAGGCGCTGTCACGGAGGGTGCTGGGATCAGCCAGGGAGAAGAGACCAAAGCGACACCCTTTGACCCGGATTTTGAAGTGCCGGCAAACAGGAAGTGAAGAACCTAGGAACCTCCGGGAAGGACCGCCCCCCGTCCCTCCGCCCCTCCGCCCCTCCGCCCCTCCGCCCCTCCGCCCCTCCGCCCCTCCGCCCCTCCGCCCCTCTACTCCTCTACTCCTCTCTTCTTTCCTCTCTCCCTCCCTGCTCCCCCACCTACGCCCCGAGTCGTAGACTCCCTTCCCCCCGGCGCTCGGAGCCTCCTTCCCGCCCCGCCGCGCAAGTGCAGCGACGGTCGCGTCACTGGAGAGTGTGTCGAGTCACAGGCGGTCTTCCGCGCGGAGCGTCTCCGGCGGGCGCTGCGCAGATGGCTGCGACTGTAGGATTCTTGCCGGCTAGTCTCCGTCGGTTCCGCCTGCGTCAGGTTACTCGTGAAAACTGGAATAAGTGCTATTGATGTGAAATCCGAGGAAAAGAGCATTCGGGGGGAAAAGTAAGGAAAACTCAAAACTCGGATTGAGAAGTCTTTGCCTTGGCTCATTAATCAAGAATTGCGCTTGCGAACCTAAATGTGACTGCCTTTATCCTGCGATGTCGGTATTGAAGTAAGAACAATACCGGCGGCGTACCTAGCATTTAGCGACCATCAGTATCAGTAGCAGGCCTCTAGCAAAGAACCAGTTAGTGAGCTTTGTACCATATCGAAAATTATAAGCCGTCCAAAAAAGTGTGAGGAGAGTAAGGAAAATGGCAGATTAGAATCAAAGTATTTTTATGCCTGTGTCATACAAGAGTACTTTGAAAATAGAAAACCAGGTGGAAATACCACAAAACTTATTGTATGTGTTGACACTGAAGATGGTTTACAATAGGGAAGAACAGATGCAATCATGCTTGTTCTCGTTCATGCCAAATTCCAAAGATTCACAGTAAGAATTTAATCAGAGGTCTTTATATTGGAAAATATTGCCTAACTGTAGCCCCCTTCAGGCTTGGTTAATATAGTTGTGAAACTAGACATTAAGGCCCTGTAATACGGACAAAACTTTAAAGAAATAGGTCATTTAAAATGTCCCGTAGAAAAATGAACAAAATTCTGTTACTTCAGTTTGCTAGTGTTTTGTTTTTGTTTTTTTTACCAAGTTACAAACACGATTACACTAATATATTCACACGTTGATTATGGTAGTCTTAAGAGCAGTTTAGAGGAGACAGGAGCTTGAGTAAAAGGGAACTTAAGACCAAGTTGACTTGTAGGAAGATACTGAAGATAAAAGAGGATTGAGGTAATTGATCTATCAGTCATGCTAGAGACAGGAATGATTTTTCCAATAGGCAGGAGGTGAAGGTACAGAGATGTTTGTCTTTACTGGGAATAATGCCACAGTGGAAGACAAAAATAATATAGAAAATAAAATATTAAGAAGGAATTAAGTATTAAGAAGGATCGTGGATTTGAGGTGGAGTGGAGGAAATTTGGAATTAGTCTTTGTGCTAAGAAACAGGATGAATGAAGATTGCCGAATAGTACCAGTGAAGTGATTATTCCAAAGTAGACAAGAAAAAAAATTGGTAAATTTAAAACTTGACAGATTACTTTGAATTGTCTATAACATTTTCTTCTTTCTGTTAATATTAGGTCTTGAAAAATTGAATATTACAAAATAAGATGTCTGAGAGAACATAATGCTATTAGTCCATATAAATTACATGTCATAATATTAGACTTCCAAAAGCACCATGACTCTGTATTTTTAAAATACCTCTTGAATGATAGATGCATGAAATGAAATATTAGGTTTTTATACCAAGATATTCAAAGCTTATTTCCTTCTTTTGCCACTGGTTAAAAAATGTATATAATATGCTCTTTTATAAGATTTCAGTTGAAAGTGGTCAACTTTAAATTTATTTTATAGCATAACTAAAAGTTCTGTAATAATACCATGTTCCTTTTTAACATTTTAAAATATTTTCAGAAGTCTGTGGAAGACTTTTTTGCAGTGAATCATGCCACTAATCATTGGATTAGTGGGTGTTATTGTAACGGGCTTTAAAATGTTGTATAAAGATTTAGTCTAAGGCCTCAATTGCTGACTACATGGTTTTACAAATATGTTAGATCTGAGAATGGAAGCTGAGCGATGGGGATGAAAGAGAAAAAGCACAGGATAAGGAGTGATTGTTTATTTAGCAACTTCTGTGTGCCTGGAACTCAATATGTTATACTTTATCCTTAGTTCTCAAAACAGGGTTTTGGAAGTAGATGTTAATAGCTGCATTTTATAGATAAGGTACTGAAGCCAAAGGAGGTTAAAAAAAAAATCAAGTCTGACTGTAGAGTCTCTATTATTTCCATCATACTATTAGCTGAAAAGTGTATGTATGTGTTTATGTTTGTGATAAGCAAAGAGAAAAGGCAGTTCCAAAAGCAGTGGTTAGAGTTGGCCAGCTGCAATAACATTATTGTGAGGTTAGTTTTCTCTTAGGAAATTTATGTCACCTAATAGAATCAAACTGATTGTATAGATTAGAGAGGACTGTGATAAATAAACCATCATGTGAAGTAATTACAAATAATCCCTGACTTTATGAAATTTATGTTCATATATGTTTTTTAAGTTGTAAAGAAAAAGACTGTAAAGAAACACACCAACCACTTTGATATGGTTTTTGTTTTAATGACTTAAAATGGACATCAAGCTAATCTCACGACACTATTTCATTTAATTTTTTTCACAGTGCAAAGTGAAAGCAAGTTTATTAAGAAAGTAAAGGAATAAAAGACAATTAAAAATTAAAAATATACCATTGGCTACTTCATAGGCAGAGCAGCCTCACTACCCTATTTTAAATCTTCCAGTGCTTCTCATCTTAAAATTCAAATGGCTACTGTTGACTTAAGGCCCTCCATAAAGTTGCTCTTGTGTCTTTTCCTACCGTTTTCATTTATTTTATGTTTACAGCCTTTTTCTGTTTTCTAGAATCTAAGCTTCATGAGGTCAAAAAGAACCCCTTAATTTTATTAGTTACCTCTATGTCTAGCAGTTAGAACACTAGAGTAAACAATCTATCATTTTTTGTGTGTGTGAGATGGAGTCTCACTCTGTTGCCCAGGCTGGAGCGCAGTGGTGTGATCTCAGCTCACTGCAATCTCAGCTCACTGCAATCTCCACTTCCTGGGTTCAAGCGATTCTTCTTCCTCAGCCTCCTGAGTAGCTGGGATTACAGGCACCCACCACCACACCTGGCTAATTTTTGTATTTTTAGTAGAGATGGGGTTTCACCATGTTGGTGAGGCTGGTCTTGAACTCCTGACACAAATGATCCTCCCACCTCAGCATCCCAAGGTGCTGGGATTACAGGTGTGAGCCACCATGCCCAGCTCAATCTAACAATTTTTTGAATTAATGAACTTTTAAAAAATGAAATGAAAAACATGGTTTAAAAAAGTCGTAAGGAATCTACACAGTAATTTCTAGAACTAAAAAACTCAGCAGGGTTTCAGAACATAAGATAATAGACAAAAATCAATTGTACTTTTATGTACTAGCAATGAACACATGGAAACCAAAATTAAAAATATACCATTGATAATTGCTCAAAATAAAAACTATGTAGGTGTAAATCTGACAGTGCATGTACAGGACACATGCTGAAAACAACAAAACACTGATGAAAGAAATCAAAGATCTAAATAAATGACTGTATACATGGATTGGAGGACTCACCATAGTGTAGATGTTAATGATCCCTAAATCCATATGCAGGTTTAACACAATTCCTATTAAAACTCCAGCAAGGTTTTTTTTTTTTTTTTCCTTCTTCATATACAGGCAAGATTATTCTAAAATGTATTTGGAAAAACAAATCAGAGTAGCTACAACAATTCTGAAAAGGAGGAATTAAGTGAGAGGGATCATTTTGCCTGTGTTTGTTCTTATGCTGCTGATAAAGACGTATCTGAGACTGGGTAATTTATAAAGGAAAGGTTTAATTGACTCACAGTTCAGCATGGCTGGGGAGGCCTCAGGAAACTTACAATCATGGTGGAAGGGGAAGCAAACATATCCTTTTTCACATGGCAGCAGGAAGGAGAAGAACGAGAGCTGAGCTAAGGGGGAACCCTGTTATAAAATCACCAGATCTCGTGAGAACTTATATCACGAGAACAGGATGGGGGAATCTGCCCGCATGATGCAATTATATCTACCTGTTTCTTCCTTTAACACGTGGGGATTATGGGCATTACAATTCAAGATGAGATTTGGGTAGGGACAGAGCCAAACCATATCACTACCCAAAAATAATACTCATTGTATGCCAGGGTAATTAAGACAGTATGGTAATGGCAGAGAGACAGACACATAGATCAGTGAAATGGACAACAATAACCTAGGCCCACACAAATATACCCAACTGATTTTTGACAGAGATTGAAAAGCCATTCAGTGGAGGAAGGATAGTGTTTTCAACAAATGGTGCTGGAGTAATTGGATGTTCATAGGCGACAAAGAGATGAGAAAATCCTATAACTGGGAGAAAACAACAGTACCACTGGACTGTTCTGCTACAAGGTTTCACAGAAGCCCCAAACTTATTTGGTCAAATCTTAGTCCTGGAGGAATTCCAACCTTCCAGGGGAACCCAGTTGTTGTAATATGTAGATGAACTTTTAATTTCTGGCAAAAGGAAGGCCGAGGTATCAGAAACCACTATAATCTTGCCTTATTTTCTTTGAGAAAGGGGATTGCGAGTCTCTAAGAACAAATTGCAGTTTGTAGAAAAGTTAAATATTTAGGACACCTGATTGGTGAAGGGAAGTGGATAATAAACTCAGAATATTGGGAATAGTGGGTTTGCCTTTGCCTAAGACAAAGAGAAAACTCCAAAAATTTTTAGGTTTAACTGGCTACAGTAGGTTATGGATTGACTCATATGCTTAAAATACAAAATTCTGTATCTCAAGTTACTAGAAGAGGAGCCCAATCCCTTGTAATGGTCCCCAGAGGAAATTCAGGCAGTGGAAGAGCTAAAGCAGGCCCTCATTACAGTCCGGGTCCTGGCCCTCCCATCTTTAGAGAAACCATTCCATCTGTTTGTAACAGTAGACCAGGGCATGGCCCTTGGGGTGCTCACTCAAACCTGGGGAGGGAAGAGGCAACCTGTTGCTTTTGTCTCCAAGCTTCTCGATTCTGTCTCTCAGGGGTGATCTGAATGTGTGCAAGCAGTAGCTGCAACAGCCCTGCTGGTAGAGGAGAGTTGAAAGCTAATGTTTGTTGGGGCCCTAATAGTAAACACCCTACACCAGGGCAGGAATATGTTAAATCAAAAAGCTGGGAGATGGTTAGTGGATTCTCAGATTCTAAAATATGAAGCCATATTACTAGAAAAATATTATTTGGTTGTAACACCAGATACTTGCCTGAATCCAGCCAGTTTCCTATGGAAAGGAGACCAGAACAAAGAGACATCAGATCATAACTGCTTAGATACCATAGAATACCAAGCCAAAGTTAGACCAGACCTTAGGGAAGCTCCACTACGTGATGGGATTAGACTGTTTGTGGATGGGTTATCCAGAGTGATAGATAGCAAGAGACATAATGGTTATGCTGTCTTTTATGGAAATAAACACTCATTATGTGAGAAAGGTAGATTACCTAACGGCTGGTCGGCCCAAACCTGTGAATTACATGCTCTTGACCAGGCCCTAAAGCTCCTTGAAGGCCAGGAAGGGAATGTATATACTGATTCTAAATGTGCCTATGGGGTGGTACACACTTTTGGAAAAATCTGGACAGAGCAGGGCCTAGTAAATAGCAAGGGAAAAGAATTGGTACATGGGGAACTGGTCAAACAGGTTTTAGAAAGTCTCCTGCTTCCAGCAGAGGTAGCCATAGTTCATGTAAATGATCATCAGAACGAGAACACTATAGAAGCTGTAGGAAACAGGTTTGTGGATGAAGCTGCTAGGCAAGCCTCCCTGGAGGAAGAAATTAGACTATTTAGCCTGATACCAGACATCCCTGAGGTGGTATTAAGGCCTCAGTTTACCAGAGAGGAGAAGGAAGAATTAGACAGGATAGGGGTCACTCAAACTGAAGATGGGAAATGGGTACTTCCTGATGGGAGAGAAATGATAAAGTAAACCCCTGATGAGAGAACTGATGTCTGTATTACTCCCCAAAGGGAGTCATTGGGGACCCCAGAGTCTGCATGATGCAATATTTAAGAATTATGTGTATATAGGGATTTATACCCTCGCTAAACAAGTATGTGGAAGTTGCGTAACTTGTCAAAGGATAAACAAAGAGGTGATTAGAAAACAGTTCATGGGAGGAAGACCTCCTGGACTAAGACCATTTCAGAGCATTCAAGTAGATTTCACATAAATACCCAAAGTAGGAAGACTGAAGTATTTACTGGTGATTATAGATCACCTTTCCCACTGGGTGGAAGCCTTTCCCCTTCTAACAGCCACTGCCAGGAATGTGGTCAAAATAATATTATAACAGACTGTACCTAGATTTGGCCTGGTGAAAAACATTGATTCAGACAATGGCAGCCACTTTACCTCCAGGGTGTTAAGGGGAATTATGGAAAGTTTACAAATTAGATGGGATTATTATACCCCTTGCATCCCCCTTCCTCTGGAAAGGTAGAAAGAATGAATCAAACTCTCAAAAAGCATTTCTCCAAACTAATAAACTAAAATGCCTTGGACCAAATGTCTCCCAATAGCACTCCTTAGGATTAGGACAGTCCCAAGAAAAGACTTGGGATTGTCCCCCTATGAGTTATTATATGGGCTCCTGTATTTGGGCAGAGCTACAGATCTTCCTACTATGGAAACCAAGGATCAATTCTTAAGAAATTATATACAGGCATTATCCTCCACCCTGTCATCCCTTAGGTTAAAAGGACTTCTGACTCAAACTCCTCCTCTTGAGTTTGCAGTTCGCCACTTCCAGCCTGGTGACTAGGTGCTGATTAAGACTTGGAAAGAAGACAAGCACCACCCAAGCTGAGAAGGTCCCTGTCAAGTGCTGCTGACCCCTGAGATGGCCATGTATACAGCTGAATGGGGGTGGACTCACTATACTTGTCAAGGGACTGGTAAAAGAGACCCTGGAAGGGTAGGAAAAAGACCAGTGGAAAGTACGTGGGTCACCTGAGGAACCCTTAAAGTTAACTCTGAGATGAATCTAAAAAGAAAACATGGGCTGGTCCCATTTCTGGAAGTTAATATGGCTGGGATGGGCTACTATACAAAGAGAAGAAGGTCAAAGTAGAAACTATCAGGGGACTCCTCCCTACCCACTCAGGTTGGTAATTAATGTAAACAAGATGGTGGCACCCAAGACTGTAAGATTTGATGACTGCTAAGGTTTTACCTTGTGAGAATTTGGAAAATCAGAGACAGCTCTCACATGTGGATAAATATCCACTTCATATGAGGTGCTTGGAATAGTCAAATTAGAGGTTTCTAGAGGCTAGGGAGAAAATAAATGGGGAGTTATTGTTTAATAGGTACAGAGTTTCTCTTTCAAAGAATGAAAAGTTCTGTAAATGGATAGTGGTGATGATTGCACAACAGTGTGTACTTAATGCCACCGAACTGTACACTTAAGAATGGTAAATTTTAGATTATATTTTACCACAATAAAAAATTAAAATCAACAGTAAAAAAGTCAATCCAATTAAAAATGGGCAAAAGATTTCAAGACACATTTCAATGAAGAGGATATACATATGGCAAACAAATGGAAAGTTGTTTAACATTACTAGCTAATAGGGAAATGCAAATTAAGACCATGAGATATTATAACACACTTATTAGAGAACTGCTAAAATAAAAAATGGTGACATTAATGCTGGCAAAGATGCAGACAAACTGATTTCTCATACATTGCAAGTGGAAATGCAAAATGGTTTAACCACTCTGGAGAATTGTTTGGAAGTTTCTTAAAAATTAAACATGCAGCTATCATATGATCAAACTGTTGAACTACTGGGTATTTATTCCAGAGAAATGAAAACTTATGTTCACACAAATACATATACACAAATGTCCAAAGCAGCTTTATTTGCAATAGCCAACAACCAAAAACAATCAAAATTGTCATCAGTAGGTGAATGGCTAAACTGTGGTCATCAGTATGTTGAATGGCAAAACAAACTGTGGTACATTCTTACTGTGGAATATTACTTAGCAATAAAAAGAAATTATTGATGGACACAACTTGGATGGATTTCAAGGGCATTATGCTAAGTGAAAAAAACTAATCTCAAAAGTCACATACTATGTGATTCCATTTGTATGACATTCTCAATATGAGGAAATTTTAGAGATGAAGAACAGATTAGTGGTTGCCAAGGGCTAGGTATAGATGGTAGAGGCAGAGGGATGAGTAGAACTTTTAATAAAGGGGTAGCATGAGGGTAATTCTTGTGGTGATAGAATAGTTCTGTACCTTGATTGCAACTGTTGCATGACTCCACATGTGGTAAAATGGCATGGAATTATACATACGTTGTATGAATATCAATTTCCTGATTTTGATATTATGCTATAGTTATGTAAGAGGTAACATTGAGGTATAACTGAGTGAAGAGCACAGAGGATTTCTCTGTATTATCTTTGCAACTTCGTGTGAATGTATAATGATTTCAAAATTAAAAAGTTTAAAACATTTAAGTCTTTAATCCATCTTGAATTAATTTTTGTATAAGGTGTAAGGAAGGGATCCAGTTTCAACTTTCTTCATATGGCTAGCCAGTTTTCCCAGCACCATTTATTAAATAGGGAATCCTTTCTCCATTTCTTGTTTTTGTCAGGTTTGTCACAGATCAGATAGTTGTAGATATGTGGCATTATTTCTGAGGGCTCTGTTCTGTTCCATTGGTCTATATCTCTGTTTCGGTACCAGTACCATGCTGTTTTGGTTACTGTAGCCTTGTAGTATAGTTTGAAGTCAGGTAGCATGATGCCTCCAGCTTTGTTCTTTTGGCTTAGGATTGACTTGGCAATGCGGGCTCTTTTTTGCACCAAAAGCAGTCCTAAAAGGGAAATTTATAGCAAGAAATGCTTATGGCAAAAAAGAGAAAAGATCTCAAATAAACATTCTAATTGAAAAAAAAAAAGTTTAAAACAAAACACCCCTTAAGAAACCAACCCTGGCCATAAGAGGCCTGTACTTTCAATTAGGTGACTTTAGTCTGCCCTGTTTGATCTTCCCCACCAAAGCAAACCCCAAACTCCATAATATTTAGAAACTAAGAGATTGGAACTTCCGACATCATGTTTATTTATTTATTTATTTATTTTTGAGACAGAGTCCTGCTCTGTCGTCCAGGCTGGAATGAAGTGGCATGATCTCGGTTCACTGCAACCTCCGCCTCCTGGATTCAGGAAATTCTTCTGCCTCAGCCTCCCAAGTAGCTGGGATTACAGGCGTGCACCACAATGCCTGGCTAATTTTTATATTTTTAGTGGAGACTGGGTTTCAACAGGCTGGTCTTGAACTTGGCCAGGCTGACCTTGGAACTTCTGGCCTCAGGTGATCCGCCTGCCTCAGCCTCCCAAAATGTTGGGATTACAGGTGTGAGCCACTGTGCCCAGCCAGGATTATGTTTTAAGAGGCAAATGGATTCATGACTATGCATAGACAGTGGTCTATGCAGCCTATGAGGCCTACTACACATTAATTCTTGCTCTTATCTACTAGATGTAAATGGGAAACAAGTTATTAATAAATCATTGTTGCTAGAAATAAGCGTTTTAGTTCCAGTATTTATTAAATAAGATTAAAAAGTAGGGATTATGTATATATCTATTTGAATTCTGTGTAATAAAGATTCCAGCATGGGCCCTCTATCATTTGGAATTGTTGTGACAGATTCTTTAGGAAAAATAATCTAGAGAGTAATTGTCTCAGTCAGCTTGGGCTGCCATAACAAAATACCATAGACTGGGTGGCTTAAACAGCAGAAATTTATCTTCTAACAGTTCTGGAGGCTGGAAGTCCAAGATCACGATGCCAGTAGGGTTGGTTTCTGGTGAGTGCTCTCTTCCTAAATTGCAGATGGCTGTGTTCTTGCTGTGTTTTCACATGGCCTTTCCTCTGTGCATCAGAGGAGAGAGGAGGATCTCTGGTTTCTCTTTTTATAAGAACATCGGTTCTATTGGATTAGGCCCCACCTTTATGACCTGATTTAACCTCAATTACCTCCTTAAAGGTTCTATCTTCAAATGCCCATTGAGGCTTAGGGCTTCTACATATACATTTTTTTTAGGGGGGAGGGAGGAAAAAATTCAGTCCATAACGGAAACCAATTTTTTCTCTGTGGATTGCATTATTGCTATTATCTAATAGACATTAAGCTAGATTTTCTCAATGAAACACCTAAAATTGAGGTGACTTTTTTGAGTTGTTGCCATATCTATTAATTAAAATTTTAATTGGGGTAGGGCACAGAAATCTGTGTTGTTAGTAGACCCCAATTGATTCTTATGCATTACCACGTTTGAAAACATTAATCTAAGCAAACCCTCTCCCCACATTAAATTGCGGGTGAGAAACTAGATGGGGAAAAGTTAGGCGTCTTACTGACACAGCTGTAACTCTAATAGGTTATGAATTTCTCAGTGTGTAGTGGATTGCACTAAAGACTTTGGAGGGATGGTATAAAAAGAAACTCACTTTGAGAGACTTAAATATTGAAGGCATCTTAGACTGCTGGCAAAAGCCATAACTGAAGAAGCAAGGAGACTAGGATTTAAATTCAAGCATGGTGAACCTCTGCGAGTGTCCATTTCTCTGATGCTAAATAATTCATCTTAATTAGATTAGTAACCTAAGACTTGATATTATAAGCAAGGGCAATTTAGATAGTGATAATACTTACAAGATCCGCTTCAGATAGAGTTGGTCTAAAAGTTTGTTAGAATACTAAATTGTTTTTTAAATTAAAAAAATTCGATTGTTGGTTGGCGGTTTAATTCTCTATTGGGTATATGGAATTTACATTCACTATGATACAAAGATGCATGATAAGTAAGTAAAACATATAGTGTATTAGTTGGTATAAAGTGCTATGAGGAAAAGTAATTCAGGGAAGGGGGTGATAGTAATTACAGTTTTAAGTAGTATGATCAAGAAATGCTTGTTAAGAGTGGTGACATTTGAGCAAAGCTCCAAAGGACCCTGCAAACATTTGGGGGAAAGAGTAGTCCCACAGAAGGACCAGCAACTGCTATGGCTGGTGTGGCTGGAGTGATTTCAAGGGAGGCTATTAGGAACGGAAGTCAAATAGCGTGGGCTATTGCAGACACTTTGGCTTGTACTTCAGGTGAGGTAGAGAGACATTGGAGGGTTTTAAGCAGAGAGATGGCATGATTTGACTTGATGTTTTAAAAATATCAGTCTGCAATATTATGAAAGTGAATTCTTTCCTAAGTTATTTTTTTTTTTGGAAATTTAATACAATTGCAATTACAGTGCCACCAGGTATTTTTTTTCATGGAGTTAAACCTATGTTCAATATACAGTTTAATTGGGAAAATTAAATGTATTTAATTTAAATTTAAATTAAATAAAACCATACAAGTACTAGAAAACCTAGATGAATTAATTTTAATCTAGAAGTGAGGAAACCTTGCTGTTACTCAAAATCCAGATAAAATAAGGAAAAAAATGGAAAAGATTTATTACATAAAAATTAATAATTTGTATGGGAGGAAAGAAGAAAAATAGAAGATAAATTACAAGTTAGGAAAAACCATTTGCAGGTAGTCATGGGAAAAAAAGGAGTTAGATATACCTGCTATATAAAGAGCTCCTGAAAATAGATTGGAAAAAGGCCAACAACTCCATAGAAAAATGGGCTAGAACAGTTTACAAAGAGATGGCCATCCACCATGTGAAGAGATACACAACATCACTCTTAATAAAATAAATGTAAATTAAAATTATGCTTAAATGTATTTCTCATGTGTCAGACAAAAATTCCAAAGTTTGACCACATGCTTTGTTGTTGAGACTGTGGAGAAACAGGCATTCTCATACATTGCTGATGGGAATGTAAAATGATATAACTCATATAGAGGTGACTCTGGCAATAATAAAATTACATGCATTTACCATGTGATCCAGCAATCTTACTTGAGGGAATCTATCCTTAAAATGTACTGGTAAAAATATGAAAACACATGTACTATATGTGTGCAAGTCTTCTTATGATAGCAGTCTTTGTAGTAACCAAAGACTACTGTAAGTAAACCAAGTTTCCATGAGTAGGGGAATGGCTGATAAAGTAAATCTACACAATTGAGTCCCTTAAAAAAAAAAAGAGCGATCTTCAGAATATACTATTAATTTTATTTATTTTTTATTTTTTATAGTTTGAAGAGTTTTTTTTATTATACTTTAAGTTTTAGGGTACATGTGCACAACATGCAGGTTAGTTACATATGTATACATGTGCCATGTTGGTGTGCTGCACCCATTAACTCGTCATTTAACATTAGGTATATCTCCTAATGCTATCCCTCCCCACTCCCCCCACCCCACAACAGGCCCCGGTGTGTGATGTTCCCCTTCCTATGTCCATGTGTTCTCATTGTTCAATTCCCGCCTATGAGTGAGAACATGCGGTGTTTGGTTTTTTGTCCTTGCGATAGTTTGCTGAGAATGATGGTTTCCAGCTTCATCCATGTCCCTACAAAAGACATGAACTCATCATTTTTTATGGCTGCGTAGTATTCCATGGTGTATATGTGCCACATTTTCTTAATCCAGTCTATCATTGTTGGACATTTGGGTTGTTTCCAAGTCTTTGATATTGTGAATAGTGCAACAATAAACATATGTGCGCATGTGTCTTTATAGCAGCATGTTTTATAATCCTTTGGGTATATACCCAGTAATGGGATGGCTGGGTCAAATGGTATTTCTAGTTCTAGATCCTTGAGGAATCGCCACACTGTCTTCCACAATGATTGAACTAGTTTACAGTCCCACCAGCAGTGTAAAAGCATTCCTATTTCTCTACATCCTCTCCAGCACCTGTTGTTTCCTGACTTTTTAATGATTGCCATTCTAACTGGTGTGAGATGGTATCTCATTGTGGTTTTGATTTGCATTTCTCTGATGGCCAGTGATGATGAGCATTTTTTCATGTGTCTTTTGGCTGCATAAATGTCTTCTTTTGAGAAGTGTCTGTTCATATCCTTCGCCCACTTTTTGATGGAGTTGTTTTTTTCTTGTAAATTTGTTTGAGTTCATTGTAGATTCTGGATATTAGCCCTTTGTCAGATGAGTAGATTGCAACAATTTTCTCCCATTCTGTAGGTTGCCTGTTCACTCTGATGGTAGTTTCTTTAGCTGTGCAGAAGCTCTTTAGTTTAACTGGATCCCATTTGTCAATTTTGGCTTTTGTTGCCATTGCTTTTGGTGTTTTAGACATGAAGTCCTTGCCCATGCCCATGTCCTGAATGGTATTGCCTAGGTTTTCTTCTAAGGTTTTTATGGTTTTAGGTCTAACATTTAAGTCTTTAATCCACCTTGAATTAATTTTTGTATAAGGTGTAAGTAAGGGATCCAGTTTCAGCTTTCTATATATGGCTAGCCAGTTTTCCTAGCACCGTTTATTAAATAGGGAATCCTTTCCCCATTTCTTGTTTTTGTCAGGTTTGTCAAAGATCAGATAGTTGTAGATATGTGGCATTATTTCTGAGGGCTCTGTTCTGTTCCATTGGTCTATATCTCTGTTTTGGTACCAGTACCATGCTGTTTTAGTTACTGTAGCCTTGTAGTATAGTTTGAAGTCAGGTAGCATGATGCCTCCAGCTTTGTTCTTTTGGCTTAGGATTGACTTGGCAATGTGGGCTCTTTTTGGTTCCATATGAACTTTAAAGTAGTTTTTTCAAATTCTGTGAAGAAAGTCATTGGTAGCTTGATGGAGATGGCATTGAATCTATAAATTACCTTGGGCAGTATGGCCATTTTCACGATATTGATTCTTCCTGCCCAGGAGCATGGAATGTTCTTCCATTTGTTTGTATCCCCTTTTATTTCATTGAGCAGTGGTTTATAGTTCTCCTTGAAGAGGTCCTTCAAGTCCCTTGTAAGTTGGATTCCTAGGTATTTTATTCTCTTTGAAGCAATTGTGAATGGGAGTTCACTCATGATTTGGCTCTGTTTGTCTGTTATTGGTGTATAAGAATGCTTATGATTTTTGCACATTGATTTTGTATCCTGAGACTTTGCTGAAGTTGCCTATTAGCTTAAGGAGATTTTGGGCTGAGATGATGGGGTTTTCTAGATATACAATCATGTCATCTGCAAACAGGGACAATTTGACTTCCTCTTTTCCTAATTGAATACCCTTTATTTCCTTCTCCTGCCTGATTGCCCTGGCCAGAACTTCCAACACTATGTTGAATAGGAGTGGTGAGAGAGGGCTTCCCTGTCTTGTGCCAGTTTTCAAAGGGAATGCTTCCAGTTTTTGCCCATTCAGTATGATATTGGCTGTGGGTTTGTCATAGATAGCTCTTATTATTTTGAGATGCGTCCTATCAATACCTAATTTATTGAGAGTTTTTAGCATGAAGGATTGTTGAATTTTGCCAAAGGCCTTTTCTGCATCTATTGAGATAATCATGTGGTTTTTGTCTTTGGTTCTGTTTATATGCTGGATTACGTTTACTGATTTGCATATGTTGAACCAGCCTTGCATCCCAGGGATGAAACCCACTTGATCATGGTGGATAAGCTTTTTGATGTGCTGCTGGATTCGGTTTGCCAGTATTTTATTAAGGATTTTTGCATCGATGTTCATCAGGGGTATTGGTCTAAAATTCTCTTTTTTTGTTGTGTCATTGCCAGGCTTTGGTATCAGGACGATGGTGGCCTCATAAAATGAGTTAGGGAGGATTCCCTCTTTTTCTATTGATTGGAATAATTTCAGAAGGAATGGTACCAGCTCCTCCTTGTACCTCTGGTAGAATTTGGCTGTGAATCCATCTGGTCCTGTACTTTTTTTGGTGGTAAGCTATTAATTATTGCCTGAATTTCAGAGCCTGTTATTGGTCTATTCAGAGAGTCAACTTCTTCCTGATTTAGTCTTGGGAGGGTGTATGTGTTGAGGAATTTATCCATTTCTTCTAGATTTTCTAGTTTATTTGTGTAGAGGTGTTTATAGTATTCTCTGATGGTAGTTTGTATTTCTGTGGGATTGGTGATGATATCCCCTTTATCATTTTTTATTGCATCTATTTGATTCTTCTCTCTTTTTTTCTTTATTAGTCTTGCTAGCAGTCTATCAATTTTGTTGATCTTTTCAAAAAACCAACTCCTGGATTCATCGATTTTTTGAAGGGTTTTTTGTGTCTCTATTTCCTTCAGTTCTGCTTTGATCTTAGTTATTTCTTGCCTTCTGCTAGCTTTTGAGTGTGTTTGCTCTTGCTTCTCTAGTTCTTTTAATTGTGATGTTAGGGTGTCAATTTTAGATTTTTCCTGCTTTCTCTTGTGGGCATTTAATGCTATAAATTTCCCTCTACACACTGCTTTGAATGTGTCCCAGAGATTCCGGTATGTTGTGTCTTTGTTCTGGTTGGTTTCAAAGAACATCTTTATTTCTGCCTTCATTTCATTATGTACCCAGTAGTCATTCAGGAGCAGGTTGTTCAGTTTCCATGTAGTTGAGCGCTTTTGAGAGAGTTTCTCAATCCTGAGTTCTAGTTTGATTGCACTGTGGTCTGAGAGACAGTTTGTTATAATTTCTGTTCTTTTACATTTGCTGAGGAATGCTTTACTTCCAAGTATGTGGTCAATTTTGGAATAGGTGCGGTGTGGTGTTGAAAAGAATGTATATTCTGTTGATTTGGGATGGAGAGTTCTGTAGATGTCTATTAGGTCCGCTTGGTGCAGAGCTGAGTTCAATTCCTGGATATCCTTGTTAACTTTCTGTCTCGTTGATCTGTCTAATGTTGAGAGTGGGGTGTTAAACTCTCCCATTATTATTGTGTGGGAGTCTAAGTGTCTTTGTAGTTCTCTAAGTACTTGCTTTATGAATCTGGATGCTCCTGTATTGGGTGCACATATATTTAGGATAGTTAGCTGTTCTTGTGGAATTGATCCCTTTACCATTGTGTAATGGCCTTCTTTGTCTCTTTTGATCTTTGTTGGTTTAAAGTCTGTTTTATCAGAGACTAGGATTGCAACCCCTGCCTTTTTTTGTTTTCCATTTGCTTGGTAGATCTTCCTCCATCCCTTTATTTTGAGCCTATGTGTGTCTCTCCACGTGAGATGGGTATCCTGAATATAGCACACTGATGGGTCTTGACTGTTTATCCAATTTGCCAGTCTGTGTCTTTTAATTGGAGCATTTAGCCCATTTACATTTAGGTTAATATTGTTATGTGTGAATTTGATCCTGTCATTATGATGTTAGCTGGTTATTTTGCTCATTAGTTGATGCAGTTTCTTCCTAGTCTTGATGGTCTTTACAATTTGGCATGTTTTTGCAGTGGCTGGTACCAGTTGTTCCTTTCCATGTTTAGTGCTTCCTTCTGGGGCTCTTTTAGGGCAGGCCTGGTGGTGACAAAATCTCTCTGCATTTGCTTGTCTGTAAAGGATTTTATTTCTCCTTCACTTATGAAGCTTAGTTTGGCTGGATATGAAATTCTGGGTTGAAAATTCTTTTCTTTAAGAATGTTGAATATTAGCCCCCACTCTCTTCTGGCTTGTAGAGTTTCTGCTGAGAGATCAGCTGTTAGTCTGATGGGCTTCCCTTTGTGGGTTACCCGACCTTTCTCTCTGGCTGCCCTTAATATTTTTTCCTTCATTTCAACTTTGGTAAATCTGACAATTATGTGTCTTGGAGTTGCTCTTCTCGAGGAGTATCTTTGTGGCGTTCTCTGTATTTCCTGAAATTGAATGTTGTCCTGCCTTGCTAGATTGGGGAAGTTCTCCTGGATAATATCCTGCAGAGTGTTTTCCAACTTGGTTCCAGTCTCCCCGTCACTTTCAGGTACACCAATCAGACGTAGATTTGGTCTTTTCACATTGTCCCATATTTCTGGGAGGCTTTGTTCGTTTCTTTTTATTCTTTTTTCTGTAAACTTCTTTTCTCACTTCATTTCATTCATTTGATCTTCCATCACTGATACCCTTTCTTCCAGTTGATCGAATCGGCTAGTGAGGCTTGTGCATTCATCCCGTAGTTCTCGTGCCATGGTTTTCAGCTCCATCAGGTCCTTTAAGGACTTCTCTGCATTGGTTATTCTAGCCGTTTGTCTAGTTTTTTTTTCAAGGTTTTTAACTTCTTTGCCATGGGTTCAAACTTCCTCCTTTAGCTCGGAGTAGTTTGATCATCTGAAGCCTTCTTCTCTTAACTCGTCAAAGTCATTCTGCATCCAGTCTTGTTCCATTGCTAGTGAGGAGCTGCATTCCTTTGGAGGAGGAGAGGCTCTCTGATTTTTAGAGTTTCCAGTTTTTCTGGTCTGTTTTTCCCCATCTTTGTGGTTTTATCTACCTTTGGCCTTTGATGATGGTGATGTACAGATGGGGTTTTGGTGTGGATGTCCTTTCTGTTTGTTAGTTTTCCTTCTAACAGTCAGGACCCTCAGCTGCAGGTCTGTTGGAGTTTGCTGGAGGTACACTCCAGACCCTGTTTGCCTGGGTATCAGCAGTGGTGGCTGCAGAACAGCAGATATTGGTGAACAGCAAATGTTGCTGCCTGATCGTTTCTCTGAAAGTTTTGTCTCAGAGGAGTACCTGGCCGTGTGAGGTGTCAGTCTGCCCCTACTGGAGGGGTGCCTCCCAGTTGGGCTACTCGGGGGTCAGGGACCCACTTGAGGCAGTCTGCCCGTTCTCAGATCTCCAGCTGCATGCTGGGAGAACCACTACTCTCTTCAAAGCTGTCAGACAGGGACATTTAAGTCTGCAGAGGTTTCTGCTGCCTTTTGTTTGGCTATGCCCTGCCCCCAGCGGTGGAGTCTACAGAGGCAGGGAGCCCTCCTTGAGCTGTGGTGGGCTCCACCCAGTTCGAGCTTCCTGGCTGCTTTGTTTACCTACTCAAGCCTCGGCAATGGCGGGTGCCTCTCCACCAGCCTCACTGCTGCCTTGTAGTTTGATCTGAGACTGCTGTGCTAGCAATGAGCAAGGCTCCTTGGGCGTACAATCCTCCGAGCTAGGCGTGGGATATAATCTCCTGGTGTGCTGTTTGCTAAGACCATTGGAAGAGCGCAGTATTAGGGTGGGAGTGGCCCGATTTTCCAGGTGCCGTCTGTCACCCCTTTCTTTGACTAGGAAAGGGAATTCCCTGACCCATTGTGCTTCCCGGGTGAGGCGATTCCTTGCCCTGCTTTGGCTCCCGCTTGGTGTGCTGCACCCACTGTCCTGCACCCACTTTCCGACACTCCCCAGTGAGATGAACCCAGTACCTCAGTTGGAAATGCAGAAACCACCCGTCTTCTGAGTCGCTCACGCTGGGAGCCGTAGACTGGAGCTGTTCCTATTCGGCCATCTTGGCTCCACCCCCTACTATTAATTTTAAAAAGTATGGTAGGAAAAGAAGCTGTATGGATGTTTGTAAGAAGCTATCTTTTATCTCCTAAGGTATGGGGGTAGAAATACATACACACACACACACGCGCGCGCACACACACACACACACGTATTTGCTTATTTTTTAAAATGAAAGAATAAGCCCTAAAAAGGATACACATAAGGGAAGAAGAGCATATGACTTGACTTCTTTGAAAATTTCTTGTTTGCATGTTTGATTTTAGGACCATGTAAATATTTTACATAATTATAGAACACAATAAAGGAAAAAGAAGAAATCTCTAAAATACAAAATACAATGAAACAAACTTACTTGTGTAATATAGTACTTTGATTCATACCACACAAAAAGGAAATATTTCTAGTGATTTTTTTTTTTTTTGAGACAGAGTCTCACTCTGTTGTCTAGGCTGGAGTGCACTGGTATGGATCACTTGGCTCACTGTAATTTCTGCCTCCCGGGTTCAAGCAGTTCTCCTGCCTCAGCCTCCCAAGTAGCTGGGATTCCAGGTGCATGTCACCATGGCTGGCTAACTTGTATTTTTAATAGAGATGGGGTTTTACCATGTTGGCCAGGCTGGTCTCGAACTCCTAGCCTTAAGTGCGGTGGGAATATTGCTTGAGCCCAGCAGTTTGAGACTAGCCAGGGCAATAGTGAGGCTCCATTTCCATTAAAATATTTAAAAAGTAGCCAGGTGTGGTGGTGCACACCTGTTGTCTCAGCTACAAGGGAGGCTGACACAGGAGGATCCCTTGAGCCTAGGAGGTTGAGGCTGCAGTGAGCCACGTTCACACTACTATACTGTAGCCTGAGTGATAGAGTGAGACCCTGTCTCAAGAAAATAAAAAATCTTAACCAGTCAAAATATATAGACCTTATTTGAATCTCAATTTAAACCACACAAAAATTAACATATAACACTTGAGGAAAAGTGAACCCTGGATGGATATTTGATAATATAAAAGAATTTTTTAAAGGTTTAATAATGGCATTGTGATTATGTTTTAAAAGAATCCTTATCTTTTGGAGATACATACTGAAATATTCACAGATAAAATATAGATTTGCTCCAGAATGATGTAGGAGTAGGGTTGTGGGTTTCACTGAAAAACAATGGCCTATGATAATTGTTGAAAATAGGTGATAGGGATAAAAAGTTAAAAAAAAAACCCACAAGGAATATTCTAGATCTCTTTTTGAGAGGAGACTTAAGGAAGGCATGGGGGATTACAGCAGAAGCAGGGAGATTAGTTAAATCACTATTGGAGTAATCTAGGAGATAGTTGGTTGTGGCTTGGACCAGGGCTATTAACATTGGAGGTGGAAAGAAGTGTTAAGATTCCAAATACAATTTAAAGATAGCACTCTTAATATTTGTTAGATTGAATCAGGAGGGTGAGAGAAAAAAGAAGTCAAGAATGACTCCAGGGTTTTTCATCTGAGCATTTTGGAAGATAGAGTGACCAATAACTAAGATGGTGAAGACTGCCAAAGAAGCAGGTTTAGGAGAGATGAACTTCATTTGGGGTATATTATATTTGAGATGGCTACTAAACCACCAAGTGAAGATGTTAATTAGTTGAATATATGAGTCCTGAGTTTAGGGAAAATTTTAAAGCTAGAGATAAAATTCAAGTTATTCACACATGGTGATATTTCAGGCACGATGTAATTGAGATCACTGAAGAAATTAGATAGAAGAGATCTAGCTCTAAGTTAAGAACTCCAGCATTAAGATATTTGAGAGAAAAGGGGTGTCATAGTTCATCTGAGCTGCTATAACAAAATACCTTAGACTGAGTAATTTATAAACAATAGAAATTTATTTCTCATTGTTCTGGAGGTGGGCAAATCCAAGATAAAGCCATCAGCAGATTCGAAGTCTGGTGACAGCTCTCTTTAATGTCAGTGCCTTGTGGAGTCCTCACATGGTCACATGGAAAGAGCTGGGGGCCCCCTTGAGCCACTTTTATGGGAGCACTAATCCCATTCATGAGGACACTGTCCTCATTACCTAGTCACCTCCCAAAGACCCCACCTTTTAATACCGTCCTCTTGGAGTTAGGTTTCAACTGTAAATTTTCAGGAAGACACATACATTCAGACCATAGCAAGGAGGGAACAAAGGAAACTTTGAAGGAGTAACCAGTGAGGTTGGAGGAAAACCAAGAGAGTGTGGTATCCTGGAAGCCATGTAAGGAAGATAATTAGCTGTGTCACCTATTGCTAAATAGTCTAATAAGATGAGGATTGAGAATGGATCACTGGGTTTAACAACATAAAGATTAACAGTTGGATGGAGTGGTGAGTATTAAAGCCTAATGGTAAGCTCAGGAGAAAATGGGAAAGTAGTGACAGCAAATGTAAACACTCATTTCAAGGAGACTTGCCAAAGGAAAGGAAAAAATGGGAGTAGTAGCTATAGAGTGAAGTAGGATCAAGCAAAAATTTTATTTTAAGAATAGAAAAAAAGTATGTTTGTTGGGCTAATGGATAAAAAACTTAGAAGAGGAAGAAAAATTATTGATACCAGAGAAAGAAAGAAAAGTTGCTGAGACAATGCCCTTGAGTAGGCAAGGAAGAATCTAGCATGCAAATTAAGTGATTTTCCTTTGCTAGGAGAATGAACAAAATTCACTCATTGTAGGTGAGTGAATGTGCCTGTGGTGATTGCTTCTATTTTCTCAGTATAATAAAAAGCAAGATCATCAGTTGAGAATGAGACTGACAGAGGAAGAGATGGAGACTTTAAGGGGTGAAGTGATGTAATAGTTGTTTAGGACACTGGAAATAAGTATAATTCCTAGTCAGCATTAAGGGCCTGTTTGAAGTTAGTGATACCAGTCAATTTGTTCATTTTGTTTTCCTCCAGCCACGTTCACATGTGCAGGTATACATTGTGTAAGCATGGAATAGGTAGAGAGTTGGACAGAACCAGGGTGGTGTTTTAGCCAAGTACAAGGAAGCAGGGTAAGGGCAGGAAAGTTAGTCTGTATGCAAGGGAGGGATTATGATGGACCATGGAATTTAAGCTGAATAAAAATGAAGTGAGTAAATAATATAAGGGGTGAAGGACAATAAAAAGATGTTAGGATCAATGAATTATAGGTTCTGGTAGGTCAGAGAGTTGTTGGAATTCTCCAAATTCCAACTAGAGGGAGTGAGCTGGAAAGATAGGAGTTGGTGCTCAGAAAACCGAATGTTTTAAATTGAAATGATAGAAGGGCTGTAGTTATTGGGAATGACATTTAGTTATGACCATGAGAGTAAGTGGCTGGAATAGGGGGGAGGGCAAAACCATTAAAGGAGATCAAGTCAAAGAACTGTGTGACAATATGCTGGAAAGGTAATTTATGTGGACATTGAAATCAACCGAGAATTATGACAGGAATAGGGTTTGTGACAGTGAGTCAGGAGCTACAATCTTGAAGATATGAGGTAGAAGGAGAGTGACTTGGAGGTTGAGCACTGCATCAGGGATTTAATAAAATCTAAATGGAGGAGGGAGGCGGAATAGTCTGGAAGGAGTAACAAGTAGCAAGAATGTCACCTTCTTAATCTCTAGACCCAATAGCAGTAGAGTTTGAGGGAAAGAACAAAATCTTTACCTTTTGAGTTAGCTGCAGACAAGAGGGCTACAGGGTTGATCAAGTAAAAATTAAGTGAATGTTGAGGTGATTTTGCTGATGACTGAGTCTCAGCATAGTGGAAAGATTTCAGGAGTTGGGCAGAGATAAGAAATGGAATTAAATAAGGGGATGTTCAGAACCTTTTGGGAATTAGAGTCCCGAGGATGAGTTGATTTTGACTTTTTGTGGCAACTAAAATCAACAGGCATAAAGGGCATAATAAACTTAATCTTGATGGAAGTCTTTAATAAAAGCTTTAAATTCATAATTGAAGCGATAGTGAAACAAACGTGCAACCTCAATGCAGATTCAAGGACAAGCTTGGTTTTAGATTAGTCATGAGTGAAATGCCTGTTGGCAAAATGTCTGCCTTGTGAAGGCCACAAAGTAGTATGTGAGGTTATGAAGACCTTGAAGATAATCAAGGCTTATTATTCATTATCTTAATTGACATCATGCAGCAATTATTGCTGCTATTTTAAAGATTTTCATGATCCTCTTATGGATCAAAATCTAGGCAAAAAGTTTCTGTCCTCTTGCCTGGTAAGAGTTTGAAGCATCTTTTTGTTTTATACACATTTTACCTATTGTTTGTTACATTCAAATAAAATTTGAATTTTGAATTTTGATTTTGAAAAATTTCAAAACACCAAAGCAGTCATAACTGGCTGAACATGAATTCAGAATAAAGAAATGGTGATCTGACTCCAAACCTAAAAAACGACATAAATGTTTATAGGCATATAAAAGCTGTAATGGTTCCCCCTATGCTGCCTAAAATTATCACCATGTGATATAGGAGAAAACAGTAGGTGAGAATATTAATTTTTTTTCATTCTCGTTTTGGTCAACCCACTTATCTTCTACCTGTAAGCCTGGACTTGTGTGTCTCCTGTTCACTTATTTATAACAGGAACTCAGAAATATCATATCTATTGCTGAATGTTGAGAGGCGAACAATTTTCTGGTTGGAGAAAATCAAGGCATTGACTGATTAGGAAAGGAGAATGTTACTTCAGGAATGTGGGTATAGAACAAGAAAAGCGGTCACTATGGCATGGTTACAGTTTTAGTTTTCATGTGATTAAGGTATTTGCACAGTCTGAAAATTCATGTTTGTTAAAACAAAAGGAAGGGGCTGGAATGCATAATAATGTAATGCTTATGTAGAGGTTTTGAAGATTTAAAGGGCAGACAAGACAGAGTTTATTTAATGTTTAGATTATTTTCTTAAGTCTGCTGTGACAATTGGTGCACAAGACACTTTTTAGCACAGCAGATTATAGAGACAATAAAACTAGGGTCTGTAAATAGCTACCTCCTTGATTTGTTGTAAGAATAAAGAAAACACACAAGGTGCATAGCTCAATGCTTGGTCTACATTGCATTTTCCTTCCTCAAAGTTTTTTTTGAGAAATTATCCTATTAGCTTTTGGAATGTCTTATAGAAATAAAGGAATCACTTCTGGCTGCAATGAACCTCTCTAGCTATTTAGATAAATTCTTTAATGTTGTGCTAGCTACATGCATCTTTTTTTTTTTCCTGCTTTTAAAATCACACTAGATGTTTCCTGTCACAGTCCCTTTCCCGTAGCCTCACTAACACATGCTTTCAGGTCTCAGCTCAAATATCCCATCGTCAGGAGAAGCTTTACCTAACTTCACAAAATAGATCTTATTCTGCAAGGTATCCTTATACCGTCCTTAATCTCTCTCTAGCACTTATCATAATTCTAATTTTTTCTGTAATTCTTAAATATCTTTATTCTGCACTAGGATATAAGTTCTTTGAGGACAGGGATAATGTGTACCGTCCCTCCTGCTCCTCACCCAGCATCCAGCATGATATCTTATAGTACTCAGAACTCAATAATTATGAAAAATTTTAGAGATATATGCTCATTTGACATATATCTATATTTTTTAAGGAGAGATTTGACAGGCAGTAAGTTTTTTGTGTGTTATAAAGCCTTAGGAATTACACATTTTAACTTCCTTTATCATAATTGGATACACACACATATATACATATACACATGTACACATATGTTGAAGAGTTTTCTTAAATTGATGTGAACATTGCCAACCAAATATTTCAAATAATATTTTGCTGCCTTGTTTCTGAGGCTTTGTACATATTCTTTCTCAAAGATGTATAACCAGGGATATGTATTTTTTAGATAAAAAAAGATGTGTTTTACTTCTAATTATGTGGTCAATTAATTAGTGTGATGTGGTACTGAAAAGAATGTATATTCTGTTGATTTGGGGTGGAGAGTTCTGTAGATGTCTATTAGGTCCACTTGGTGCAGAGCTGAATTCAATTCCTGGATATCCTTGTTAACTTTCTGTCTCGTTGATCTGTCTAATGTTGAGAGTGGGGTGTTAAAGTCTCCCATTATTATTGTGTGGGAGTCTAAGTCTCTTTGTTAGGTCCCTAAACTTGCTTTATGAATCTGGGTGCTCCTGTATTGGATGCATATATATTTAGGATGGTTAGCTCTTCTTGTTGCATTGATCCCTTTACCATTGTGATGTACCCTTTTTTGTCTTTTTCGATCTTTCTTGGTTTAAAGTCTGTTATATCAGAGACTAGGATTGTAACCCCTGCTTTTTTTTTGCTTTCCATTTGCTTGGTAAATATTCCTCCATCCCTTTATTTTGAGCCTATGTGTGTCTTTGCACGTGAGATGGGTCTTCTGCATACAGCACACAGATGGGTCTTCACTCTTCATCCAATTTGCCAGTCTGTGTTTTTTAATTGGGGCATTTAGCCCATTTACACTTAAGGTTAATATTGTTATGTGTGAATTTGATCCTGTCATTATGATGCTAGCTGATTATTTTGCCCGTCAGTTGATGCGTTTTCTTCATAGTGTTGATAGTCTTTACAATTTGGTATGATTTTGCAGTGGCTGCTATCAGTTTTTCGTTTCTATTTTAGTCCTTCTTTCAGGAGCACTTGTAAGATAGGCCTGGCGGTGACAAAATCTCTCAGCATTTTCTTCTCTGTAAAGGATTTTATTTCTCCTTCATTTATGAAGCTTAGTTTGGCTGGATATGAAATTCTGGGTTGAAAATTCTTTTCTTTAAGAATGTTGAATATTGGCCCCCACTCTCTTTTGGCTTTTAGGGTTTCTGCAGAGAGATCTGCTGTTAGTGTGATGGGCTTCCCTTTGTGGGTAACCAACCTTCCTCTCTGGCTTCCCTTACCATTTTTCCCTTCATTTCAACCTTGGTGAATCTGACAATTATGTGTCTCGGGGTTGCTCTTCTCAAGGAGTATCTCTGTGGTGTTCTTTGTATTTCCTGAATTTGAATGTTGGCCTGTCTTGCTAGGTTGGTTAAATTCTCCTGGATAATATCCTGAAGAATGTTTTCCAACTTGGTTCCATTCTCCCTGTCACTTTCAGGTATACTAGTCAAACGTATGTTTTGTCTTTTCACCTAGTTTCATATTTCTTGGAAACTTTGTTTGTTGCTTTTCATTCTTCTTTCTCTAATCTTGTCTTCATGCATTATTTTATTAAGTTGATCTTTAATCTCTGATATCCTTTCTACTGCTTGATCGATTTGGCTATTGATACTTGTGTATGCTTCCCGAAGTTCTCGTGCTGTGTTTTTCAGCTCCATCAGGTCATTTATGTTCTTCTCTAAACTTGTTATTCTAGTTAGCAATTCCTCTAGCCTTTTATCAACGTTCTTAGCTTCCTTGCATTGGGTTAGAACATGCTTCTTTAGCTCAGAGGAGTTTGTTATTACCCACCTTCTGAAGCCTACTTCTGTCAATTTGTCAGACTCATTTTCCGTCCAGTTTTATTCCCTTGCTGGTGAGGAGTTGTGATCCTTTGGAGGAGAAGAGACATTCTGGTTTTTGGAATTTTCAGCCTTTTTGCACTATTTTTTTCCCCATCTTCGTGGATTTATCTACCTTTGGTCTTTGATGTTGGTGACCTTCGGATGGGGTTTTTGTGTGGATGTCCTTTCTGTTGATGTTGATGTTACTCCTTTATGTTTGTTAGTTTTCCTTCTAACAGGCCCCTCTGCTGCATGTCTGCTGCAGTTTGGTGGAGGTCCCCTTCAGACCCTGTTTGCCTGGGTATCACCAGTGGAGGCTTGTTGCTTGTTCCTTCCTCTGGAAGCTTAGTCCCAGAGGGGCACCTGCCAGATGCCAGCTGGAGCTCTCCTGTATGAGGTGTCTGTCGACCCCTTCTGAGAGGTGTCTCTCAGTCAGGTGGCATGGATGTCAGACTCACTTGAGGAGGCAGTCTTTCCCTTAGCAGAGCTTGAGCTCTGTGCTGGCAGAACCGCTGCTCTCTTCAGAGTCGACAGGCAGGAACGTGTAAGTTTGCTGAAACTGCGCCCACAGGCGCCTCTTCTCCCAGGTGCTTTTTCCCAGGGAGATGGGAGTTTTATCTATAAGCCCCTGAGTGGGGCTGCTGCGTTTTTTTCAGAGGTGCCCTGCCCAGAGAAGAGGAATCTAGAGAGACCATCTGCCTACAGCGGCTTTGTGGTGCTGTGGTGGGGTCTGCGCAGTTCAAACTTTCTGATGGCTTTGTTTACACTGTGAGGGGAAAACCGCCTACTCAAGCCTCAGTAATGGCGACCCCCTTCCCCTCATCAAGCTTGAGCATCCCAGGTTGACTTCAGACTGCTGTGCTGGCAGTGAGAATTTCAAGCCAGTGGATCTTAGCTTGCTGGGATCTGTGGGGATGGGATTCGCTGAGCTAGACCACTTGGCTCTGGCTTAAGCACCCTTTCCAGGGGGAATGAATGGTCCTGTCTCACTGGGGTTTCAGGTGTCACTGGGGTATGAAAAACAACTCCTGCAGCTAGCTCGGTGTCTGCCCAAACAGCCACCCGGTTTTGTGCTTGAAACCCAGGGCCCTGGTGGTGTAGGCACCCGAGGGAATCTCCTGGTCTGTGGGAAAAGCATAGTGTCTGGGCTGGAATGCACTGTTTTTCACAGCACAGTCCATCACAGCTTCCCTTGGCTAGAGGAGGGAGTTCTCTGACCCCTAGCACTTCCCAGGTGAGGCGATGCCCCATCCTGCTTATGCTTGCCCTCCATGGGCTGCACCGACTGTCTGACCAGTCCCAATGAGATGAGCCAGGTACCTCAGTTGGAAATGCAGAAATCACCCGCCTTCTGCATTGATCTCGCTGGGAACTGCGGACCGCAGATGTTTCTATTCGGCCACCTTGCCAGCAACCTGAAGTATTCCTTTTAGCTCTAAAATGTAGGCGATGGTGGTGGCAAACAAAGAACCCAAGAATTGGGAACAAAGCAGGCCAAATTATCTTTCCATTTTTCTATATGTTGTGTACTCTTTCATTTTTAGTTGCAGATTAGTAAAGAAATCGCCTTGATTTTTAATACAAACCAAACTGGATTGACTCTACTTTCTCTTTTATCTGTGGTTCTGCATCAGTTACGTGGACCTCAAGTCTACTCATCTGCAAAACAATGACAGTACTGCCTTCTTCTCAGAGATGTTCTTTAGAGTAAAAACTCCAGTGTACATAATGTATATGACGCATAATGGACACACAACAATAGCTTCTTTTTCATCTTTAATCAGTTGGTGGTTTTGCAAAGAATGAGAAATGTAGGATTTTATTGAACCATATCCTTTGATACTTCAAACCAGCCCCTCTCTCCCTTCTTTTCTTCTTATTCTTCCTTTGTGAAACGGTAAACTTTTAAGTTTGGATTGTCATTTGTAATTATGAAGAAGGTCATCCGGGCATCAGCAGAATGGATGTTTAACAATCCATGTTTGCATCTTAGACTCATTTAGAAAGCTCAGAAAACTTGTGATAAACACTTGGAACTGCTTTTCACATGAAAGTGCTTTATAGCTGAAGCTGACTTGAGCAGCATTTTTCTAAACTACTAATATTTTCCTTTACGTTGGTGCTTTTAACAGACTATCACATCTGTTGTAAGAAACTTGTGGAGAGTTTCTTGGAAATGAAATTTCTAATAAAAGCATTGAAGATACTAAAGCATTAGTAAATTGAAGGCACTTATTATTCTTGACTGAATTATGAAATTATTAGTGCTAATTACATAATTTCTCTATTACAAAGGGGCCCAAGAGAAGAGAGTGGTGGGATTGGTGGAAAAGCTAAAAATTGGATTCTGTTTGTTTATTGGTTTGTTTGAGACAAAAAGATAATGAGCCTTTTTTTAAAGACTTGTAATAGAAATTTCGAATATAATCTACAAGTACATTGTTGCAAAGCTAAAGAAAGTCTGTCCTCTTTTAGTGGAACTTACAGGTAATGTCAGTACTATTTTTTTGTCTAGTCAAAAAATTCTTCTGTCTTAATATATCTCATAATTAGGTTTCATATTATGCTATTGATCAAGTCATCTGGAAGTGATAGATCTCAAGGATAAATTACTTTATTAAGCTTAGCTTACTGAAGATGCATATTTTAGTTATTTAAATGATTCATTTGCTCTACTCCAAGTTTTTTTGATACTTACCAATGATATGTCTCACAGTAGCTTTAACTTCCTATAGATTATTATAAGATTAATAAAAGACCTTCTTAGACAAAGAACAGAGTTTCAACTAATCAGTAGTTAAAGGCCACAGGCATTATCTAATTTGGTTAGATTTTTATAGTTAGATTATGGGTCAACCCTACGTTTCAACTCTCCTACTTCAGTTCCCAGACTCTTCAAATTTTGTTAAGAATAAGTCTAAACCAGACTAAGTGGTTACACTGTTAATTCATGCTATCCAACCTCAGCTGTGCCCTCACTGCTGTTAACAAAGTTTTATATTTATCTCTAAATATTTCATATTTCCCCAATGCCTAAGCATGCCATACCTGCCTCTATTTCTTTATAACAGCCTTCATTCTTACTGCATTGGAAAGATTGAGGATTGTAATAACAACTCTCTTAATTTGTCTCTTCTCCAATACAAAAAAAAGGTTTTGTATAATGTTTTTCTTCTTTTTCTTAATCCTGATGCTTTTTTACCTTCCATCCCTCCCCACCTTCTGTGATATGTTGCTTCATCAATCATATCCTTGTTATCAACAGTCTCTCTATACCATCCTGGCTTTCCCTCAACAGACAGACATCTTCCTTTCCTCAAACTTGAATTCATCTTATCTATTTGCCGTTTAGGAGCTCACCGTATTTTAACAACAATTTATATAGCGACACGTACCTTATGCCATCTAAATAGCATGAAAAATAATGTTTACTTGCCTCTGATAGCCCAGGAGTCATGCCTTAGTGAGCCTCGGTGAAAATTTTTAATGCAATTTGTGTTATTGTTGGAGGCATTTTTTTGAAACAAATCAGTAAAATTATTAAATGTTAGAAACAGATCATGTGAGCTATGCTATTTACCTCATGCTGTTATTGTGGGCCATGGGATCTTTATTATAGAGTCAGGCAGGGTTTGTCTGTTCTGGGATTTGATTTTACCATGCCTACAAGCTAAAAAGTTAGCCTGTTACTGTTTCATCCATGCTGATGGAAGACATGTGTTTCCTGGGACAGAGAGGAAATACATTATTACTTATTACAGTAAGAAGCAGGAGCATCAGTATGTTTGTATTGGTTCCCCTTGTTTCTCATTCTCATGTGGGCGACACAGAGGACCAGCTGGAAGCCATGCAGTAAGTCGTGTTACAAGACAGCAACACTGAACTTGGGGTTCCACAGCTTTTATAGTGAATAATAAGCAAGACTGCTCTTTTTCTGGGGTGGAGGCATTACTTTATCACTCAAAGTTGCTTACTACAATCTCAACCTTGAGAAATGTTCTGGGCCAGAAGTGGTCAGGGCCTTGCATTCTTGGCACACCCTATAAGAATGTGCAGGATGCTAAGGGCCAATGGCAGATGGCCCCTTCGAATAGGTCCTTTCAGTTCTGGGATCTCTTTCTAACAGTACTTAGGGAAAGAAATTCTTCACATCAGGATTTTTAAAAACAACAAACATGTATTTTCATGTACAGTCAAGTTATGTATAGATATATAAAATTAAATATAAGTTCTTCACAAATGGGATAGTGATGTCAATTTCCATTTCTTCTTTAGCAAGTATTTATCTTTGTTCTGGTCCAATCTAGATTTCTTTTCTACCATGTCCTCCTAATATTCCATTGGAGGGTTCTTATCACTTCCAAATCTGCCATGGAATGGTGGTATTTTATATCAAAGACCTTATTATTTCCAGAAATGTCATTACCTCTGCACACCTGTAGCCTTAGAACTAAAGTGTAGTATTTTTCTAATGTGGCTGCTGTGCACTCGTTTTCTGCAGTGGCAGAAGCTATCTACTCCCCTTGGCAGGAAAAATTGTTCATGATTGATATCTAGACTAAAAACAATTATAATAGGCAGAAACATGGCCACTATAGTGCTTTCTGAGTAACATTATTAGATAATCTTCCATTTGCCTGCATTACCTTCAGAGATATTGTTTAATAATTTTTTTTTTTGACGGAGTCTCACTCTGTTGCCCACACTGGAGTGCAGTGGTGTGATCTCAGCTCATTGCAACCTCCACCTCCCTGGCTCTTAAGTGATTCTCTTGCCTCAGCCTCCTGAGTAGCTGGGATTTCAGACATGGGCCATCACGCCTGGCTAATTTTTGTATTTTTCATAGAGACGGGGTTTCACCGTGTTGGCCAGGCTGGTGTCGAACTTCTGACCTCAGGTGATCCACCTGCCTTGGCCTCCCAAAGTGCTGGGATTACAGGCATGAGTCACTGCACCCAGCCTGTTTAATCATTTTATTCTCAATATTGTGTAGGTTGTAAAAATTCATGGGAATATGATTTAATATACAATCTATAGGTTTTTTAAAATGATTGTTTTTAATGAATAAAATGGAATAAGACTAATTTGAATACCTATAGCTTATAATGATCATTTGTGTAATATGGGGTGGCATGCCTATGTCATTCCTAAATATAATTTCAAATGAAATCAATACTCTTTTACATTCCAAAAATAATATTTTGGTCATATATGTTCATCTAATTAGTGCTGTTAGCAAAGTTTATAGAGTTGGCTTGTACTTCTTTTTTCTTTTCTTATCCTTATTGTTATTTATAAGAAAACAAGGAGATGAAATAGCTTGCATAATCTGAGAGCACAGAGAGAAAAAAGAAACTCACCAAAACTATTGATATTTTTCTGGAAACTTTAGTTTCATTTGTTTAATTGTTTTATAACATAACAGTTTATATCCCTTTTTGGGGCAGCATAGGGGGTTATGCTCAGTGGAGTATCAAAGGGTCATAACAGTCTGAGAAATAGAATAAAAATAATAGGTAGTTTTATTTCTCATTTCTCCTGACATTAGTAACTCTCTGGGTGGAAGTCCCATATATTTAGAAGTTGCATTAACATATTAAGGTCATTGTGGTGCTAGTCAATAAATTATACTTTCATCGTACTAAAATAGTATGATGGCCATTCCAATGGACTTTCAGAGACAGGAGAGTATAGCAAGGCAGTGTTACTTGGAATTAAGAAAAAGAGCTCTACTGGGGAGTTAGATCACCTGGGTTTAAAAGTTGATGCAAAAATTTACTAGCTATATGACCTTGGGAAAATTAAATATTATATTAATATTACATATTAATATAATATTATTATATCATATAATATATTAATATAATATATCATATAATATATTAATATAATATATCATATAATATATTAATATAATATAATATATCATATAATATATTAATATAATATTATATCATATAATATATTATATTATTATATTATATAATATATTAATATAATATTATTATATCATATAATATATTAATATAATATTATATAATATAATTATTATATCATATTATTATATCATATAATATATCATATATGATATCATATATCATATAATATATCATATCATATATCATATAATATATCATATCATATATCATCATATATCATATCATATAATATACGATATATCATATAATATACGATATATTATATGATATATTATATCATATATGATATAATATATAATATATCATATATAATATATATGATATAATATATCGTATATTATATATACGATATAATATATCATATATACGATATAATATATCACATATATATGATATCATATTATATCGTATATATACGATATAATATATCATGTAATATATATGATATAATATTATTATATCATATAATATATACATTAATATATAGCCTCAGGCTTCTCATATATAAAATGGTAATAAAAACAGAACACAGGGATTTTTGGATTATTAATGAGACAATCCATGGAAGCACTTAGCATAAATGCCTGTCACATAATATTCACTTTATAAACTATAGCTGTTATTATTCCTTAGGATTATAATGATATATTAATAACAATAGCTAATGGGTTTGGCACTGTTTTAGCTCTTTCCCAAATATTAAATAATTTGATCCCCAAACAATCTTCTGAGGCAGTGATCTTAACATAATAAACTGTATTCTCAAATCAGACATGCAAAAGTTAAAAACTTTACCCTGCATCGTTCTTTGCTAATATTTATTACAAGGAATTACAAGATATACGCTTAGCATTAAGAGTCCCAGGACCATTAACACTGCTCTTCATGTCATTTCTTGATGAATCAGGATTCACTCTGGCATAGATTAACATATGAGGTCCTTAAAGACGTAATGCATGTGGCTACATTACTTACACAATATGTAGTTTTTTTTAGCTTGGGCAACATGGCAAAACCCTGTCTCTATAAAAAATGAAAAATTTAGGTGGACATGGTGGTGTACACTTGTAGTCCCAGCTACTTGGGAGGCCAAGGTGGGAGGATTGCTTGAGCCTGGGAGATGGAGGCTGGAGTGAGCTGTGATCGTGCCACTGCACTCAAAAAAAAAAAAAAAAAAAAAAAAAAAAAAAAAAAAAATTCAGCTATGAAAAAAAAAAAAAAAAAAGAATGAATGTCACTTTTCCATTGTATACTCAGAGAGTTACTAGTTTACATGACACTTCCCAGGACAATAACACATAAATCCCTATATTCCAGGTGTACTTACCGTAACCAATCAATACATACCAAGTAAATCCAGCTAATGGCATTCCAGAAATTAGGACTGTCTAGCAAATAAAATTAATGTGCTTTCCAGGATGTTTGTCATCAGAATGTTCATAAGAAGATTTAACTATGTCACCTTTTTTCTTTACTAAAGCCCTCCCTCTACTAAAGAGAGAGGATAGATTGCAGGCATATTACTAAGTAGTTCTTCCTAGGCAGGTACTAATACAATTTCCATTTTAAGGTTAACCTTCCTTAACAGCACAGGAAGGTTAAGTTAGTTGCATAAAGAAAACTAAGTAGTAAATGATGGAGCTATATAAAAAAGATTATAGTTGCATATCCACATATACAAGGCAGTAAATTGTGTAAAATATTCTCAAACTCATATTAATATCTCAATAACTTAAAATTTGAAAGAAGACATATACCTCAATACATTGAGAGAGAATATTATACAATTCTTCTTGTGTTCTCTATTTCAGGAACAGCACCACTGTTTAGTTATGCAAACCAGAAATATAGGAGTTGGCCTAACACTTTCCTCTTATTCACCTGCATATCCAAGACCCCCATAACAAATATTGTTGTTTCTACTTCCTAAATAACTCTGTAAATGACTTATTTTGCTTTACTTTTCTCTTATCCCTTCATCCAAGTACTATATTATCTCTCCTTAACTACTGAAATAGTATATTTCCAGGTGAGAAAATACTGTAAATTAGCACACACTTAAAATCTAGTCTCCACAACACTTAGAAAATCTTTTCAAAATGCCAGTTTGGGTCCTGGGCTGAGTAAGATGGTGGAATAGAAGGCTCCACTGATTGTCCCCTCCATGAGGACACCAATTTAACAACTAAACACAGAAATCATCCTCATAAGAACCAAAAATCAGGTGAGCACTCACAGTGCCTGGTTTTAACTTCATATGGCTGAAATGGATAAGATGTGGAAAAAGTCTTGAATCAGCAATGCCACCCTTTTCCATCTCCTGGCAGTGGCAGTGTGGTGTGGAGAGCATTGCTGTGTGCTGCGGAGAGCATTGCTGTGTGCTGCGAAGAGGGAGATTGGGCAATTATGGGTCATTGAACTGAGTGCTGCCCTATTATAGCAGAAAACAAAACTGAGCTTATGCCCACTCAAGGAGGGAGTATTTAAACCAACCCTAGCCAGAAGGGAGTTTCCAAAGCCAGCAGTCTGAACTTGAGTTCCTGCAAGCCTCACCACCATTGGATAAAGTGCTCTGGGGCTCCAGATAAACTTGAAGGGCAGTCTAGGCCACAAGGACTGTAACTCTTAGGCAAGTCCTAATGCTGAACTGGGCCCAGAGACGGGGGAATGGAGGGACATGTGACCTACTGAAATACCAGGTTGGGTGGCTAAAGGAGTGCTGGCATCATCTCTCCACTAACTCCAGGCTGCACAGCTCATAGCTCCGAAAGATACCCCTTCCCTCTATTTGAGAAGAGGAGAGGAAAGAGTGGGGATGACTTTCTCTTGCATCTTGGATATTAGCTAAGCCATAGTAGGATAGGGCACTGTCAGAGTCGAGGTCCGCTTTCTAGGTTCTAGCTCATAGATGACATTTCTAGACATATCCTGGGCCAGAAGGGAACCCATTGCCTTGAAGGGAAGAACCCAATTCTGGCAGAATTAATTACCTGCTAACTGAAGAGCCCTTGGGCCTGGAATAACCAGCAGTGATACCCAAGTACTACATCAAGGGCCTTGGGTGACACTCTGGGATGTGCTGGCTTCAGGTGAGGCTCAGCATGTTCCCAGCTGTGGTGGTTATGGGTCGAGACTCCTACTTGAGAAAATCAGAGGAAAAGTAAAAGAGACTTTTTCTTACATCTTAGGTACCAGCACAGTCACAAGAGGGTAGAGGACCAAGTAGGCTCTCGGGGTCTCCAATTCCAGGACTTGGTCCTTGGGTGGCATTCCTGGACCTGCCCTGGGCCAGAGGTGAGCCCACTACCCTGAAGGTGGAGTCCCAGGCCTGGCGGCATTCACTGCAAGCTGACTAAGTAGCCCTTGGGCCTTAAGAAAACATTGGTGGCAATGTGGAAGTACACCTCATGGGCTTGTGGTGGTGGTGGGCATAGGGTGAAGCTTATCTGCCTTTAGAAAGGGGAGGGACTACATCTTCTTTGAGTGGCAGCCTGGTTGCAGTACAATAGAACACCAGGTAGACGTCTAAGATTTTTGACTCTAGTCCCCGGCTCCTGTATGGCACCTCTGGATATGCCCAGGGCCTGGGGGAACTCACCACCCCAAAAGGAAAGACACGGGCCTGGCTGGCTTTGCCACCTGCTGATTGTAGAGCCCCAGGGCCTTGAGTGAACATAAGTCATAGCCAGGGAGTTGTTACAGCAGGACTTTGGCAAGACTCACTGCTGTGCTGGCTTTAGGTCTGACCCAGCACAGTCCTAGTGGTGGTGGTGGGTGGTTGTATCACTCCACCCTCAGCTCCAGGTGGCTCAGAACAGAGAGAGAGAGAGAGAGAGAAAGAGACTCCATTCATTTGGGAGAAAGTAAGGGAAAGGAACAAAAGTCTTTGTCTGGTAATCCAGAGAATTTCCCTGGATTTTACCCAAGATCATTAAGGTGCTACTCCTGTGAGTCTGCAGGAACCAGTGTTACTGGGCTTGGGGTGCCCTCTAAAGCAGAATTGGTTTAGATCACAATATCCAACTTCTTTCAACTATCTGAAAGTCTTCCCAAGAAGAATGGGTACAAACAAGCTCAGACTGAGAAGACTACGATAAATACCTAACTTTTCAGTGCCCAGACACAGAAGAACATCTACTTGCATCAGCACCATCCAGGAAAACATAGCCTCAGCAAATGAACAACATAAGGCACCAGGGATCAGTCCTGGAGAAACAGAGATATGTGCCCTTTCAGACAGAGAATTCAAAATAGCGGTTTTTGAGGAAACTCAAATTCAAGGTAATACAGAAAAGGACTTCATAATTTTATCAGATAAATTTAACAAAGAGATTGAAATAATTAAAACATCAAGCAGAAATTCTGGAGCTGAAAAATGCAACTGGCATGCTGAAGAATGCACTAGAGTCTTTTAATAGAATTGTTCAAGCAGAAGAAGGAATGAGTGAGCTTGAAGACAGGGTATTTGAAAACACAGTCAGAGGAGACAAAAGAAAGATAACAAAAAACAATTGAGCATGGCTACAGGATCTAGAAAATAGCCTCGAAAGGACAAAAATAAGAATTATTGGCTTTAAAGAGGAGGTAGGAAAAGAGAAAGGGATAGTAAGTTTATTCAGAGGAGTAATAACAGAGGACTTCTGAAACCTAGAGAAAGATATCAACATGCAAGTACAAGAAAGTTACAGAACACTAAGGAGATTTAACCCGAAGAAGACTCTCTCAAGGCATTTAATCAAACTAGCAAAAGTCAAGGATAAAGAAAAGACCCTAAACAGGGCAAGAGAAAAGAAACAACATACAATTGAGTTCCAATATGTCTGACATCAGACTTTTCAGTGGAAACCTTACAGGCCAGGAGAGAGTGGTGTGACATATTTAAAGTGCTGAAGAAAATGAACTTTTACTGTGGAATAATATGTCTAGTGAAAATGTCCTTCAAACTTGGAGAAAAAAGTAGTTTCCCAGACAAACAAAAGCTGAGGAATTTCATCAACACCAAACCTGTCCTACAAGAAAGGGTAAACGGAGCACTTCAATCAGAAAGAAAAGGATGTTAATGAGCAATAAGAAATCGTCTGAAGGTAAAAAGCTCACTGGTAATAGTAAGTACACAGAAAAACACTGAATATTATAACACTGTAACTGTGGTGTGTAAACTACTTTTATTTTAAGTAGAAAGACTAAATTATGAACCAATAAAAAATAATAACAACTTTTCAAGACCTAGTGCAGAAAGATATAAAGTGGAAACAACAAAAAGTTAAAAAGCAGGGAGATAAAGTTAAGGCATAGAGTCTTTATTAGTTTTCTTTTTGCTCATTTGTTTGTTTGTTTATGCATCAGTGTTGTTAGCTTAAAGCAATGGGTTATGAGATAGTATTTGCAAGCCTCATGGTAACCTCAAACCAAAAACATAATGGATACAAAAACAAAAAACCTAAAAAGCAGGAAACTAAATATATCACCAGAGAAAATCTCCTTCACTGAAAAGAAGACAGGAGGTGTATTAGTCCATTTTCATGCTGCTGATAAAGACATACCCGAGACTGGGAAGAAAAAGAGGATTAATGGACTTACAGTTCCACATGGCTGGGGAGACCTCATAATTATGGTGGAAGGCAAGAAGGAGCAAGTCATGTCATGGATGATGACAGGCAAAGAGTGAGTTTGTGCAGGGGAACTCCTCTTTTTAAAACCATCAGATCTTGTGAGACTTATTCACTATTGAGAGACCAGCATGAGAAAGATCTGCCCCCATGATTCAGCTACCTCCCACTGGTCCCTCCTACGACATGTGGGAATTGTGGGAATTACAATTCAAGATAAGATATGGGTGGGGACACAGCCAAACCATGCCTGGAGGGAAAGAAGGAAGAGAAGACCACAAAACAACCAGAGAACAAATAACCAAATGGCAAGAGTAAGTCCTTACTTATTGATAATAACATTGTATGTAAATGGACTAAACTCTTTAATCAAAAGACATAGAGAGGCTAAAAATAAATAAGAAACCAAGACTCAATGATCTATTGCCTACAAGAAATACACTTCACCTTTGAAGACACACAGACTGAAAATAAAGGGAAACACACTTCACCTTTGAAGACACACAGACTGAAAATAATGGAAAAAGATACTCTATGCCAATGGAAACCAAAAAAAAAAAAGAGCAGGAGTAGCTATATTTATATCAGACAAAATAGATTTCAAGATGCAAACTGTAAGAAGATACAAGGTCATGACATAAAGATAAAGAGGATGTAACAATTTAAAGTATATATGCACCCAATACTCCAGCACCTAGATATATAAATCAGGTATTATTACAGTTAAAGAGAGAGATAGGCCCCAATACAAAAGTAGCTGGCGACATCAACACCCTACTTTCAGGATTGGACAGATCTTTCAGACAGAAAATCAACATAGAAACATTGGACTTACTCTGCACTACAGACCAAATTGACCTAATAGATATTTACAGAGCATTTAATCTAATGGCTGCAGAATATAGATTCCTATTCTCAGCACATGGATCATTTTCAAGAGAAGACTCTATGTTAGGTCCCAAAACAAGTCATAAAACTTTCAAAAAAAATTGAAATCACATGAAGCATCTTCTCTGATCACAAAAGAAGAAAAATAGAAATCAGTAACAGGAAGAATTTAGGAAACTATATATATACATGGAAATTGAACAATATGCTCCTGAATGACCAGTGGGTCAATGAAGAAATTAAGAAGGAAAATGAAACATTTCTGGAAAAAAATGATAATGAAAACACAACATACCAAAACCTATGGGATACAGCACAAGCAATACTAAGAGGGAAGGTTTACGGCTATAAATGCCTATAATAAAAAAGAAGGAAAACTTCAAGTAAACACCCTAATGATGCATCTTAAAGAACTAGAAAAGAGCAAACCAAACTCAAAATTAGTAGAAAAAATAAGTAACAAAGATCAGAGCAGAAATAAATAAAATTGAAATGAAGAAAATAACACAAAAGATCAATAAAAAAGTTGTGTTTTGAAAATTTAACCAAATTCACAAAGCTTTAGTCAGATTAACTAAAAAATAAGAGAGAACCAAATAAATAAAATTGGAGATGAAAAAGGATACATTACAACTGATACTGCAGAAATTCAAAGGATTATTAGTGGCTACTGTCAGTAGTTAAATATTGTTAAAATCAGTGTTGTTAAAATGTGCATACTACCAAAATTATTTGAATAACTATTTGCCACTAAATTGCCAAATCTAGAAGAAATGGTCAAATTCCTAGACACATACAACCTACCAAGATAGAGCCATTAAAAAAATCCCAAAGCTGAACAGACCAATAACAAGTAAGGAGATTGAAGCCATAATAAAAAATCTTCCAGTAAAGCAAAGCCCAGGCCAGATGGCCTCATTGCTGAATTCTACCAAACATTTAAAGAAGAGCTAATACCAATCCTACTCAACTATTCCAAATAATAGGGAAGAAAATACATAAAAAAAGAGAACTGCAGGCTAATATTGCTGATGTATATTGATGCAGAAATTCTCAATAAAATGCTAGCAGACTGAATTCGGCAACACATTAAAAAGATCATTCATCACGACCAAGTGGGATTTATCCCAGAGATGCAAGGATGGTTCAACATATGTAAATCAATCAGTGCAGTATATCAACATAATGAAAGACAGAAAACATATGATCATTTCAATTGATGCCGAGAGGGCATTTGGTAAAATTTAACATCTCTTCATGATAAAATCCCACAAAAACTGGGTATAGAAGGAATATACCTCAACATAAGTATGTCATAATAAAAGCCATATATGACATACCCACAGCTAGTATCATACTGAATAGGCAAAACCTGAAAGCCTTTCCTCTAAGATCTGGAATATGACAAGGATGCCCACTTTCACCACTGTTATTAAATGTATTACGGGAAGTCCTAGCTACAGCAGTCAGACAAGACAAAGAAATAAAGGGCATCCAAATTGGGAAGGAAGAAGTCAAATTATCCTTGTTTGCAGATGATATGATCTTATATTTAGAAAAACCTAGAAACCACCAAAAATCGATTAGAACTGATAAAGAAATTCAGTAAAGTTGCAGGATACAAAATCAACATACATAAATCATAGCATTTCTATGTGACAACAGTGAATAATCCGAAAAAGAAATTTATAAATTATAAAGAATTAAATACCTAGGAATTAACCAAAGAAGTGAAAGATCTCTATAATGAAAACTATGAAACTATGATGAAAGAAATTGAAGGGGACACCAAAAAATGAAAATATCCAAGTTCATGAATTGGAAGAATCACTATTGTTAAAATGTGCATACTACCAAAAGAAATCTACAGATTCAATGCAATCTCTATCAAAATACCAATGACATTCTTCACAGGAATAGAAAAAAACAGCTCTAAAATTTATATGGAAACACAAAGGACCTAGAATGACCAAAACCTTCCTAAGGAAAAAGAACAAAACTGGAGGAATTACATTACCTTACTTCAAATTATACTACAGAGCTATAGTAACCAAAAGAGCATGGTACTGGCATAAAAACAGACATGTAGATCAATAAAGCAGAATAGAGAACACAGAAACAAATCCACACACCTATGGTGAACTCATTTTGACAAAGGTGCCAAGAATGTACACTGGGGAAAAGCCAGTCTTTGCAATAAATGATGCTGGGAAAACTGGATATCCATATGTAGAAGAATGAAACTAGACCCCTATCTCTCAACACATACAAAAACAAAATCAAAATGTATTAAAGACTTAAATGTGGTACCTGAAACTATCAAACTACTACAAGAAGACATTGAAGAAACTCTCCAGGACATTGGTCTGGGCAAAGATCTCTTCAGTAATACCTGATTAGCAAAGGCAACCAAAGCAAAAATGGACAAATGGAATCAAGTTAAAAAGCTTCTGCACAGCAAAGGAAACAGTCAACAAAGTGAAGAGACAACCCACAGAATGGGAGAAAATATTTGCAAACTACCCGTTTGACAAAGGATTAATAACCAGAATATATAAGGAGCTCAGACAACTCTACAGGAAAAAAGCTAATAATCTGATTTAAAAAATGGGCAAAAGATTTGAAAGGACATTTCTCAAAAGAAGACATACAAATGGTAAGCAGGCATATGAAAAAGTGCTCAATATCATTGATCATCAGAGAAATGCAAATCAAAACCATAATGAAATATCCTTAAAATGGCTTTTATACAAAGACAGGCAATAACAAATGCTGGCGAGGATGTGGAGGAAAGGGAACCCTCATATGCTGTTGGTGGGAATGTAAATTAGTGCAGCCACTATGGAGAACAGTATGGAGGTTCCTCAAAAAACTAAAAATAGATATGATCCAGCAATTCCATTGCTGGGTACATACCCAAAAGAAAGGGAATCAGTATATCAAAGGGAAATCAGTATATCAAAGAGATATCTGCACTCTCATGTTTGTTGCAGCACTATTTGCAATAGCCAAAAATTGAAAGCAACCTATGTGTCCATGAACAGATGAGTGGATAAAGAAAATGTGGTACTTATACACAATGGAGTACTATTTAGCCATATAAAAAATGACAGTCTGTCATTTCCAGCAGCATGTGTGGAACTGGAGGTCACTATGCTAAGTGAAATAAGCCAGGTAGAGAAAGATAAACATGACATGTTCTCACTTATTTGTGGGATCTAAAAATCAGAAGAATTGAACTCATGAGATAGAAAGTAGAAAGATGGTTACCAGAGGCTGGAAAGGTTAGTGGAAGGGTTGGGGGAAGTTGGGGATGGTTAATGGATAAAAAATAAATAAATAAGACCTAGTATTTGATAGCACAACAAAGTGACTATAGTCAATAATAATTTAATCGTAGACTTAAAAATAACTAAAATAGTGTAACTGGATTGTTTGCAACACTAACGATGAATGCTTGAGGGGGAGGGATACCCTGTTTTACATGATGACTCTGATGCATTGCATGCCCATGTTGAAACATCTCATGTACCCTATAAATATATACACCTATTATGTACCCACAAAAAATAAAAAAAAGAGAAAGTGTAAGTCTAATTATTTTATATCTTACTTAAAATATGTTAAGAATTTCAATTCTTAAAATGAGAACAGCAGTCTTTATTATGGTCTATAAGGCACAGTATGATCTAGCCCCTAACTTTATTTCTAGCCTCAATTCACACTATTCTCTGCCTTGTTCTCTGTACTTCAGCGACACTGGCCTTTTTGCAACCCCAATAATTCCACTGCTTCCTCTCCAAGTGGCCTTTGTATATTCTCTTCTCTTTGCTTAGACATTCTTTCCTTTCTCTTTTGCCTGGTTTATTTATCCTTCTGACCTTAGTTCAGTTATTTTTTTTCCTCAGTGAAGCCTTCTTTTATCTGTCTGACAAGGCCAAATTCCCCAGTTGTAGGCTGTCAACACATTGGCTCTAGGTAATTTCACTGAGAAACAGTTAAGTGAGAGTTAATTCCATAAATGACCAATTTGCTGAAAGCAAATTTGGCAGTAGACAATTTGCAGAAAATCCATTCATCATCCTAGTGTAGGATGGTTCTTTGCAGCTGTCTTTCTGGCAGTGACAGGGATAAGTAGAAGCCTAATTCTGAAGACAGTAACTGTGAGAAGCCCACCATTTGCTTACATTGGAGTACTGGATCGCTGAGCATTAGCGAAGGGATTGGCATTTGAAATGTGAGAACACGGAATTGACATTCAGCCCAGACAGACAGTCAAATTCAGGGTTAAAGAGCTATCATGAAAGGATGCATTAAACTTCTGTGAAATTAAGACTTCAAAAAATCCTCAATAATTCAGTGAATTGCTCATTTGGTGAAATGATGATTTGGCAGACTACTCTTTATCAAATTGATTTTCTGGAAATTGGCTTTTGGCAAACTAGCTTTCAGTGAACTTTCCATTGGGAAATTCAGTGAATCAGTCATTTGGAAAACTTACTTTTGGGTAAGTTGGCTTTTGGTAAGTTGGTTTTCTTATAGCATCATATGCCTCACCTTGTAGCATTTAGCATTTTTTATAGTTAATGTTTTCTGTTTGTTTTATGATTATTGGATTTGTGGTGCCGTCTCCCGCTGTATGTAAGCATTGCAAAAGGATGGGTAATATCTGTTTTTATTCACTATTGTATTCGCAACTCCCAGCATAATGTCTGGCACATTGTAAGTACTCAGTAAATATTTATAGAATGAATGATAATATAACACTTTACAACAGACCAAATTGAATAACAATGGATTTGGGGCACACCTAAGTGGGACTTAATTACCAAATATCTAGAAGACTTGAT
Organism: Pongo pygmaeus; assembly: GCF_028885625.2. NCBI lineage: Eukaryota > Metazoa > Chordata > Mammalia > Primates > Hominidae > Pongo > Pongo pygmaeus. The sequence goes on along the minus strand of NC_072376.2, from coordinate 156,186,633 downwards.
GGTGAGGCAGTTGCTTATAGAAAAGTAGCCTATATACATGCTGCATGTGTATAAGATGGTACCATTTAAACTTTAGTGATAATAGCGAACCTTTGTATATCACTTAGTTTAGACCAGTTATTAACTCATTTAATTTTTACTATTACTATTCTTATCCTCATTTTATAACTGAAGAAGCAGAGGCACAAATGGGATAAAAGGAATTTGCCCAAGGTCATGCAACTGCCTGAACACAGGCAGTCTGGCTCCAGCATTAACCAATATATGTGGCTCTCTTGATTAAAGAAAATTGCATTTTGGTCAAAATTAGTTGGTGGGGAATGAGCAGTTTGTAACTTGTAATTTCTCTTACGGTAAACATTATGGAGGAGGAAATAGGTTATGAGGAAAGAAGGATATCAATATAGATATTAACATAATCTAAGAATGCATTGTCATGGAGGATAATGATCATTGGCCTAAAAGATGGCTGGAGGTGATGGGAGAAGGGGGTTTTTAAGGTCCTTTATATCTTCATCAGCCTCCTGAAGAGGTATTTCCAAACAATACAATATATGTTTTAAAAAAAGCGTATTTGCTTTGCAAGCACAGCATCAACACAAAAGTTCCTCTATTTATGAAGCAGGTTATTTCCCTGACCCCTTCATGTGTGGGAACTGCAGCACGCGGGTGCTAGAACTAGTCGGCTGCTTTGATGCCAGCAGGGGTGGACTCTACTCCCTTGGTCCCACTGCATTCCACCCCTCGCAGGAGGCAGAGCGCAGGTGAGCAAGTGCAGGAGCTGGGGTGAGTGTTTTTGGGCTCCAGAAGGAGCAATTCCCTGTGGGCCTTGCGGCAGTGTCTAGGGAGGTGTCTGTGACCCCTGAAGCCCCAGAAGAAGTGTTATGGTGGCCTTTTAGCTTTGCCAGCCATGGATGGCTTAAATGTTAACAGCTCAGTGGAGGATCAGCATGACAGCTTTTTACATCTGCAGTCATGGCACCCAAGTTCTTGTCTGGTGTCCAGGAGTAATGAGGTCACATGAATGAATTGGACATGGTAAGTGCAGGAGATTTTTATTGTTGATGAAAGTGGCTCTCAGCAGGAAGGAAGGGGAGCTGAAAAGGAGGTGGAGTGGGAAGGTAATCTTCCCCTGGAGTCTGGCTGTCCCTGGCCAGACTCCTCTCCAAAGCCATGCCATCAAGCTGTCCCTCTAAAGTCAAGGTGCTTTTCTCTGACATCCAACTGTAGTCTCTAATTTCCAGCTTCTTCTTCACTCTCCAGTCTGAGTTCTGGGGATTTTAAAGGCACAGGATGGGGGCAGGGCAGGCCACTGGTAGTTTTGGAAAAGGCAGCATTTGAGTGGGAAAACCAGGATGTATGTTCTCACTTTGGGCTGCAGTTCCAGGCTTTTCAGCTTGAGGATGGGGCCCTCGCTGGGGACCCCCTCTCCTCTGCCCAGAATTTCCCTGCCTTCTGTCCCTATCATTTACAACAGAACTAAAAACAGTGTCCTTGCTTTGCAAATTCAGCTTTACAATTTTCTTTCTTTCTTTCTTTTTTGAACTATACTTTAAGTTCTGGGATACATGTGCAGAACATGCAGGTTTGTTACATAGGTATACATGTGTCATGGTGGTTGGCTGCACTCATCAACCCATCATCTACATCAGGTATTTCTCCTAATGCTATCCCTCCCCTGGCCCTCCACCCACTGACAAACCCTGGTGTGTGATGTTCCCCTCTCTGTGTCCATGTGTTCTCATTGTTTAACTCCCACTTATGAGTGAGAACATGTGGTGTTTGGTTTTCTGTTCTTGTGTTAGCTCGTTGAGAATGATGGGTTCCAGCTTCATCCATGTCCCTGCAAAGGACATGAACTCATCCTTTTTTGTGGCTGCATAGTATTCCATGGTGTATATGTGCCACATTTTCTTAATCCAGTCTGTCATTGATGGGCATTTGGGTCAGTTCCAAGTCTTTGCTATTGTGAACAGTGCTGCAGTAAACATACATGTGCATGTGTCTTTATGATAGAATGATTGATAATCCTTTGGGTATATACCCAGTAATGAGATTGCTGGGTCAAATGGTATTTCTGGTTCTAGATCCTTAAGGAATCACCATACTGTATTCCACAATGGTTAAACTAATTTACACTCCCACCAACAGTGTAAAAGCATTCCTATTTCTCCACATCCTCTCCAGCATCTGTTGTTTCCTGACCTTTTAATGATCACCTTTCTAACTGGTGTGAGATGGTATCTCATTGTGGTTTTGATTTGCATTTCTCTAATGACCAGTGATGATGACCTTTTTTTCATATGTTTGTTGGCCACATAAATGTCTTCTTTTGAGAAGTGCCCGTTCATATCCTTTGCCCACTTTTTGATTTTTTTCTTGTAAATTTGTTTAAGGTCATTGTAGATTCTGGATATTAGCTGTTTGTCAGATGGATAGATTGCAAAACTTTTCTCCCATTCTGTAGGTTGCCTGTTCACTCTGATGATAGTTTCTTTTGCTGTGCAGAAGCTCTTTAGTTTAATTAGATCCCATTTGTTAATTTTGGCTTTTGTTGCCATTGCTTTTGGTGTTTTAGTCATGACGTCTTTGCCCGTGCCTATGTCCTGAATGGTATTGCCTAGGTTTTCTTCTGGGGTTTTTATAGTTTTAGGTCTTATGTTTAAGTCTTTAATCCATCTTGAGATCACTTTTGTATAAGGTATAAGAAGGGGTCCAGTTTCAGTTTTCTGCATATGGCTAGCCAGTTTTCCCAACACCGTTTATTAAATAGGGAATCCTTTCCCCATTGTTTTTTTTTTGTCAGGTTTGTCAAGGATCATACGGTTGTAGATGTGTGGCGTTATTTCTGAGGCCTCTGTTCTGTTCCATTGTTCTATATATCTGTTTTGGTACCAGTACCATGCTGTTTTGGTTACTGTGGGCTTATAGTATAGTTTGAAGTCAGGTAGCGTGATGCCTCCAGCTTTATACTTTTTGCTTAGGATTGTCTTGGCTCTAAGGGCTCCTTTTTGGTTCTTTACGAAATTTAAAGTAGTTTTTTTCTAATTCTGTGAAGAAAGTCCATGGTAGCTTGATGGGGATAGCATTGAATCTATAAATTACTTTGGGCAGTATGGCCATTTTCAGGATATTGATTCTTCCTATCCATGAGCATGGAATGTTTTTCTATTTATTTGTGCCCTCTTTTATTTCCTTGAGCAGTGGTTTTGTAGTTCTCCTTGAAGAGGTCCTTCACATCCCTTGTAAGTTGGATTCCTAGGTATTTTATTCTCTTTGTAACAATTGTGAATGGGGGTTCACTAATGATTTGGCTCTCTGTTTGTCTATTATTGTTGTATAGGAATGCTTGTGATTTTTGCACATTGATTTTGTATCCTGAGACTTTGCTGAAGTTGCTTATCAGCTTAAGGAGATTTTGGGCTGAGACGATGGGGTTCTGTAAATATACAATCGTGTCATCTGCAAACAGAGACAGTTTGACTTCCTCTATTCCTATTGGAATACCCCTTATTTCTTTCTCTTGCCTGATTGCCATGGCCAGAACTTCCAACACTATGTTGAATAGGAGTGGTGAGAGAGGGCTTCCCTGTCTTGTGCCAGTTTTCAAAGGGAATGCTTCCAGGTTTTGCCCATTCAGTATGATATTGGCTGTGGGTTTGTCATAAATAGCTTTTATTATTTTGAGATACGTTCCACCAACACCTAGTTTATGGAGTTTTTAGCATGAAGTGCTGTTGAATTTTATCGAAGGCCTTTTCTGCATCTATTGAGATCATCATTTGTTTTTTGTCATTGGTTCTGTTTATATGATGGATGATTGATTTGCATATGTTGAACCAGTGTTGCATCCCGGGGATGAAGCCGAGTTGATCATGGTGGATAAACTTTTTGATGTGTTACTGGATTCGGTTTGCCAGTATTTTATTGAAGATTTTTTCATCAATGTTCATCAGGGTTATTGGCCTGAAAGTTTCTTTTTTTGTTGTGTCTCTGCCTGGTTTTGGTATCAGGATGGTGCTGGCCTCATAAAATGAGTTAGTTAGGAATTGCTCTTTTTCTATTGTTTGGAATAGTTTCAGAAGGAATGGTACAAGCTCCTCTTTGTACCTCTTGTAGAATTTGGCTGTGAATCCATCTGGTCCTGGGCTTTTTTTTTGTTGGCAGGCTATTACTGCCTCAATTTCAGAACTGTTAATGGTCTAGTCAGGGATTCGGCTTCTTCCTGGTTTAGTTGTGGGAGGCTCTATGTGTCTAGGAATTTATTCATTTCTTCTAGATTTTCTAGTTTATTTGCATAGAGGTGTTTGTAATATTCTCTAATGGTAGTTTGTATTTCTGTGGGATCAGTGGTGATATTCTCTTTCTCATTTTTTATTGTGTCTATTTGATTCTTTTCCCTTTTCTTCTTTATTAGTCTGGCTAATGGTCTATCTATTTTGTTGATCTTTTCCAAAAACCAGCTCCTGGATTCATTGATTTTTTGAAGGGTTTTTAGTGTCTCTGTCTCCTTCACTTCTGCTCTGATCTTAGTTATTTCTTGTCTTCTGCTAGCTTTTGAAGTTGTTTGCTCTTGCTTCTCTAGTTCTTTTAATTGTGATGGTAGGATGTCAATTTTAGATTTTTTCCGCTTTCTCCTGTGGGCATTTTAGTGCTATAAATTTCCCTCTAAACATGGCATTAGCTGTGTCCCAGAGATTCTGGTACATTATGTTTTCATTGGTTTCAAAGAACTTACTTATTTCTGCCTTAATTTCATTATTTACCCAGTAGTCATTCAGGAGCAGGTTGTTCAGTTTCCATGTAGTTGTGAGGTTTTGAGTGAGTTTCTTAATCCTGAGTTCTAATTTGATTGCATTGTGGTCTGAGAGACTGTTTGTTAGGATTTCTGTTCTTTTGCATTTGCTGAGGAGTGTTTTACTTCCACTTATGTGGTCAATTTTAGAATAAGTGCATTGTGGTGCTGAGAAGAATGTATATTCTGTTGATTTAGGGGGGAGAGTTCTGTAGATGTCTATTAGGTCTGCTTGGTCCAGAGCTGAGTTCAAGTCCTGAATATCCTTGTTAATTTTCTGTCTCATTGATCTGTCTAATATTGACAGTGGGATGTTAAAGTCTCCTACTATTGTGTGGTGTCTAAGTCTTTTTGTAGGTCTCTAAGAACTTGCTTTATGAATTTGTGTGCTCCTGTATTGGATGCATATATATTTAGGATAGTTAGCTCTTCTTGTTGCATTGATTCCTTTACCATTATGTAATTCCCTTTTTTGTCTTGTTTTGATCTTTGTTGGTTTAAAGTCTGTTATATTGGAGACTAGGATTGCAGCCTATGCTTTTTTTTTTTTTTTTTTTTTTTTGCTTTCCATTTGCTTGGTAAATATCCCTCCATCCCTTTATTTTGAGCCTCTGTGTGTCTTTGCATGTGAGATGAGTCTTCTGAATACAGCACATGGATTGGTCTTGACTCTTCATCCAATTTGCCAGTCTGTGTCTTTTAATTGGGGCATTTAGCCCATTTATATTTAAGTTTAATATTGTTATGTGTGAATTTGATCCTGTCATTATGATGCGAGCTGGTTATTTTGCCTGTTAGTTGATGCAGTTTCTTCATAGTGTTGATGGTATTTACAATTTGGTATGTTTTTACAGTGGTTTGTAGTGGTTGTTTATTTCCATGTTTAGTACTTCCTTTAGGAGCTCCTGTAAGGCAGGCCTGGTTGTGACAAAATCTCTCAGCATTTTCTTCTCTGTAAAGGATTTTATTTCTCCTTCTCTTATGAAGCTTAGTTTGGCTGGATATGTAATACTCAGTTGAAAATTCTTTTCTTTAAGAATGTTGAATTGGTCCCCACTCTCTTTTGGCTTGTAGGGTTCTGCAGAGAGATTTGCTGTTAGTCTGATGGGCTTCCCTTTGTGGGTAACCTGACCTTTCTCTCTGGCTGCCCTTAACATTTTTTTCTTCATTTCAACCTTGGTGAATATGATGATTATGTGTCTTGGGGTTGCCCTTCTCGAGGAGTATCTTTGTGGCGTTCTTCGTATTTCCTGAATTTGAATGTTGGCTTGTCTTGCTAGGTTGGGGAAGTTCTCCTGGATAATATCCTGAAGAGTGTTTTCTTACTTGGTTCCATTCTCCCTGTCACATTCAGGTACACCAATCAAACTTAGGTTTTGTCTTTTCACATAGTCCCATATTCTTGGAGGCTTTGTTCATTGCTTTTCATTCTTTTTTCTCTAATCTTGTCTTCATGCGTTATTTCATTAAGTTGGTCTTCAATCTCTGATATCCTTTTTTTTGTTTGATTGATTTGGCTGTTGATAATTGTGTATGCTTCCCATTGTTCTTGTGCTGTTTTTCAGTTCCATCAGGTCATTTATGATCTTCTCTAAACTTGTTATTCTTGTTAGCAATTTGTCTAACCTTTTTTTCAAGGTTCTTAGCTTCCTTGCATTTGGTTAGAACATGCTCCTTTAGCTCGGAGGAGTTTGTTATTATTCACCTTCTGAAGCCTACCTCTGCCAGTTCTTCAGACTTATTCTCCATCCAGTTTTGTTTCCTTGCTGGTGAGGAGTTGTGATCCTTTGGAGGGGAAGAGGCATTCTGGTTTTTAGAATTTTCAGCCTTTTTGTCCTGGTTTCCCCCATCTTCGTGGATTTGTCTACTTTTAGTCTTTGATGTAGGTAACCTTCAGATGGGGTTTTTGTGTGGATGTCCTTTCTGTTGATGTTGATGCCATCCCTTTGTTTGTTAGTTTTTCTTCTAACAGTCAGGCCCCTCTGATGTAGGTCTGCTGGAGTTTGTGGAGGTCCACTCCAGACCTTGTTTGCCTCGTATCACCGGCAGAGGCTGCAGAACGGCAAAGATTGCTGTCTGTTCCTTCCTGTGAAAGCTTAGTCCCAGAGGGGTACCCTCCAGATGCCACCCGGAGCTCTCCTGTATGAGATGTCTGTTGACCCCTGTTGGGAAGTGTCTCCCCATCAGGAGGCATGGGGGTCAGGGACCCAGTTGAGGAGACAGTCTGTCCCTTAGCAGAGCTCGAGTGCTGTGCTGGGAGATCCACTGCTGTCTTCAGAGCTAGGAGGCAGGAATGTTTAAGTCTGCTGAAGCTGCATTCCCAGCCACCCCTTCCCCCAGGTGCTCTGTTCCAGGGAGATGGGAGTTTTATCTCTAAGCCCCTGACTGGGGCTGCTGTCTTTCAGAGATGCCTTGCCCAGAGAGGAGGAGTCTAGAGAAGCACTGTGGCTACAGTGGCTTTGGTGAGCTGTGGTGGGCTCTGCCCAGTTCAAACTTCCCCGTGGCTTTGTTTACACTGAGGGGAAAACCGCCTATTCAAGCCTCTGTAATGGTGGACACCCCTCCCCCACAAAGCTCCAGTGTCCCAGGTTGACTTCAGACTGCTGTGCTGGTAGTGAGAATTTTAAGCCAGTGGATCTTAGCTTGCTGGGCTCCATGGGGTGGGATCCACTGGGCTAGACCACTTGGCTCTCTTGCTTCAGCCCCCTTTCCAGGGGACTGAATGGTTCTCTCTTGCTGGCGTTCCAGGTGCCACAGGGGTATGAAAAACAACTAGTGCAGCTAGTTCAGTGTCTGCCCAAACAGCCACCCAGTTTTGTGCTTGAAACCCAGGGCCCTGATGATGTAGGCACCCGAAGGAATCTCCTGGTCTGCCGTTTGTGAAGACTGTGGGAAAAGCATAGTATCTGGGCTGGAGTGCAACATTTTTCACGGCACAGTCCCTCAGGGCTTCCCTTGGCCCACGGAGGCAGTTCACTGACCCCTTGCATTTCCTGGGTGAGGCAATGCCCCACCCTGCTTTGGTTTGCCCTCCATGGACTGCACCCACTGTCTAACCAGTCCCAGTGAGATGAGCCAGGTGCATCAGTTGGAAATGCAGAAATGGCATCTCCATTGATCTTGCTGGGAGCTGCAGACTGGAGCTGTTCTTATTCACCCATCTTGCCAGACACCCACAGAAATATTTTTACTTAATTTTAAAAATTTGAGGTAAATGTTATGAAAAAAGTATGGATGTAGTAGAAAAAAACTTAAATTAGTCTGGAAATTTAAGGAAGGTTTCCCTGAGAAGGCATCATTTAAGCTAAAGACAGAAGGTTGACCAGGGTTAGGAGATTTAAGATTTCCAGGGAGCAGTCAAACAGCTTGTGCAAAGGTCCAGATCAGGAAGGAGCGTTCAAGGATCTGAATGAAAGAAAGCCAATGAACAGGTACAAAATGAGCAAGAAGGTAGAGGCTGAAAATTAGCAAGGTTAAGAAGCAAGATATTGCTAATGCATCCAGCTTTACAATTTTCTGAATGTTTCCTTACCAGATTGTTGCTTCAAGTTGATTCTGTATAGAAATTCTCTGCTGACACCAGTTCTCATAGGATCACCAGAAAGAGAATGAAAGCAAAAGAGTCAGGAAAAATATCAGCAATCACTATATTGAGTGGAGTATGAGATTAAATAGCTCATGGAGGACATGTTGGTATTATTAAAATAGCAATACAATGATCTTACTGTGAAGAAAGATAGAGCTCAGAGAGAGAAAATGAGAACTTAACTGCTTTATTGTAAGCCTTTGTATTTATCATTTGGTGGGGAGGAGGTACTTTCTGTAAGTACTACATCAATCTTTACAACAAATTTGCAAGTTAGGTATTATTTTTCCTACTTTACAGGCAATGAAATGGACTCAGGGTATGTAATTTCCCCAAGGCCATATATGTAGTGATTTTGTGTTTCTAACCAAGATTTGTCTTATTTCAAAGCCCATGTAATTTTTACTGCACCATACTGCTCTTGTAGGATATTTTAAATGGTAGGGAGAATAATTATAGTGTTGAAAATTGGATGTTTGATCTTAAGCACATATTGCACGGAATGTGAAGAAAAGCAAAGTTTGTGCTAAGAAATGAATGTGAATGATACAAAAGGAAATAGTTACATGCCTGTGTGAATAGAGCCTGCTTAACTAGATGGAGTAATATGTTACCACAGTCATCTGCTAAAACGTAACAGCAATATATTGGCAACAACAGGCATCTTTGGTTTGAAAATAGGACTGACTGAGAGGCTGCCCTTGGGAACACCCCACTGAATTTACCTCCAAAGAGTCAACATATACTTGAAAGGGATTTAATATATCAAATGAAAGATAAACTACTGCTTCTTGCAAAGTTTCTTTCTTCAATAAGATGAAATGTTGATTATTGCTAAAAGTTTTTCTAAAGAATGTAGTAGATATAGACCAAATCTAAAAGATTTAAAAGGATTCAGGCAATCTTTCAGAAAACTTCATTAGCAGTTCTTAATTGACCTTGTAGAGAATTAATTGCATTAACTTCTATAGAAGCAACAGGAATGAATTTATGTAAATTTCTTTAATCACATTGTGCTCTTTATTTTTTTCTGCTGTTGCCACCTATGGAAAATGCTTTTGTTGGGTTAAAAGTTAAATATATTAGTAGGCATATTCATGGTTTAAATTTATTTTGAGTTGAATATGATATTTTTTCATATTGTGCTAAAAGCCTGGCTGCTACAAAAAATAAACATATACACATCTTTAGATCTCTGTACTTCTTTATTTCAGACAGAGCTAAGGAAGGTAGAGTGTCCTTCAAAGAAAATAAATAAGCTTTTTTCATATTATTAAGAATTAATGGGTGTAAACATAGTTTAATATTAATTGTATTGATGCTCAAATTGTACTATATTTGTACAGGAGGAGCTTATTCAGGTTGACTCCTGAATCCTCGTGACATGACCCTAGTAGTCCCTATTGCCTTCCTGGACCTCTGGTATGACAAGATGTTATAGGCTCATCTCGAACATTTCCTGTCCCACCTCTGGAGGTAGCTTCTTCTACAAATTATCCTTGTTCCTCTTTGTGAGAAGGAGTATTTAGTGACCCCATTCTGGATGCTACTAAATTTGCCTTATTTTTGTTGTTTCTGAGTGATTTCCATTGTTTCTGAGGGATTTATGAGCTTGCTTTCTCTCTCTTTCTGTCTTGATAGATGTTTAAAAATAAAATCCATAATGAGGTCACACTTACATTTCCAGTCCAAATTCAGGACATAATTGTTACTTAATCTTATTGATCAGGAATCTGCTTGTCTCCTTTGAAAGATCCTAAAAATCTCTGTGATCAACAATATAAACATAATTTCTTATTTGACTTATCCTACAATACATATCAAATAATCCCCCCACAAAATCTACTGAGATTTGGGCTCCAAATATTGTAGAGTCAATCCAAATATTTACTAACAATTTTTTTGAAATAAGATTTTATTTTAGAGAGAGACAATTTTGAAAATTACCCTTCTTTTCAGAGTTGTCTCTAATCTTTAGCAATTAAAAAAAATCTGAACAAGTTCCATTATCAACCCTTCAAATGCCTTCACACAATGACATAAATTTGTGACTAGGATTTATTGTATGATGATATGGAAACTGCCTTTTGACCTACATCATTTTTGGGGGTATGATAGCAGTAAAAGTTGTATATTTCCTTCTATTTCTGTATGAATAATGATGCTTCATTGATTTTGTGGTTTCATCTGTGAAAAAACTAATCTTGATCTTCCAGTGTCTATCTTCTATAGCTTTTTAATAACATAGTCCAAGATGAGATTATATGACAGATGACATTACTTCCAAAGAAAGCAGCAGTGAAGATATTAGTTATTCCATAATGTGTGTTGTACTGCAGATTCATTTCAATGCAGAGCTGATTCAACTATGAAAAATAAGATGTTCTCACTATTTCCTCTAGCTCTTTTGCATTGATAATCAATAAAGTTACATTGCTTGTTTGTTTTCAAGGGGTGAACAATATTAATTTTAGTGTGTGTTTTTGACTAAAAATGTGATTCAGTTAATGACAGATAAAATGCTGCTTTAAGAAATTGTGTTTTTTTTTTTTTTTCCAGAACATGGTTAAATGGTTAACAGAAAATTTCCTAGCTATTTGTACATTTTCAGGTTAATTCTTTTACTTGGTCAAACTAAGCCATACTTTTCTTGGGTAGCATTTTTCCAGTCTGAGTGATTTAGAGGGAGGCAGCTTGATTAAATTTCAATCAAGACAAGAAAAACTGTTACTGGCAGTAGAAAATAAAAGGTAGGCTAACATCTAATATATCAGTATTCATGTATATAAATAAAATTAGTTTGTTCCAGACTATCTGGTTTAGAAGTATTCTTTCTCAACTCATGCTGCAAGTTTTCTTCCACTTTAGAATAGGAACATAAGATTCAGTGGTATAACTTTTCTTTTCGACAAGTTTTCCATAATATATCAAATGATAACTATTAACCAATATGGTTTAACCTTACTCAAACTTTTTATGCTTGAATTATTATGTTAAATTAATAAATTATCAACTAAATCTTCTTTTCATGCTGCGTTCCTTTCAGGACTCAAAGTTCTCCAGGTTCTTGACAATTCAAAATTTTAAATACACCTATCAAAAATTAAGTAATTTCAGTAACACCTCTTTCCACCCCTTTATGAATAATCATGTAAGACTCCCATCAAAAATTCAGTAATTTTTGATTACTGAAAGGAATAATACTGACTTCAGTAATGGACTTCCTTCAGTATTGAAGATAGTTATAAACATTAATTCTCCTTTATGTTGTGCATGATCAAAAAAGAATCAAGAACTGGCGTCTTGTAATAAATGATCTTAATCACTTGCTTGCTTTGGTTAAGCCAAGCTGAATGGAAATGAATAGCATTTGCTGTGGAGGAAGTTTGCCAATAGGTGGGAAATATGATTTGTGTCTGAAAGTTGATTCCAAGTCTTTGTTTTTGTTATTAACCTGATACTAATTTTCAGATGGATCTAAGTTGTGGATAGTTTTCCCTCCATGTGTGATTAATTGAGTCTATACTGTTCACTTCAAATTTGTTGCATTTCTATTTTATGGTAATGAGTTTTAGGTCAGATTTTTGGGCAGTAGTATGACTAATGGGCTCATGAGGATCAAGACTGGACACAAGGACATCAGTTAGAATGATAGCTAAGGGAGAACAGAGGCTTGAACTAATATAATGTCAGTAGGGGAGATGTAAATGAAATAATCTGTATTTATTCAGTACTTACTATGTGTTAGATACAGTGATGTTGAAGAAGGACAGGTAGTCAAGGAAGTAACCATGTTCTTGCAATGTAGCAACTATGGTGACTGTACTGTCACCATAATAAGCCTCAGCATTTGCACTGTAATTGAGCTCAGTCAAACAAAGATATCTTTAGTGCAGAATTTCCCCTGTACATAGCTTGGACGTTTTGATTTTACCTGTTCTCAGACTGACACTTTGCTCATTATAATAGTAAAAAAACACACCCGTGAGTGGAGATTTAAGATGCTAATGAGACATGCAATGTATGAACAAGCATGTACAGCTACTGTGTGTGTACACCCAGAAGACCATGCAGAACATGCTTACTAGTAACACCTCTTCCCACCCCCTTATGAATAATCATGTAAGACTCTCATAAAGGGAGTCTCCATAGTTCCAGTCTTTGCCATCTCACTCTTAAAAGCAGCCCACCCCAAATTCTGACAATCTCATGGTGTACTGTCTGTTCTGTCTAACTTTCAAAATTTCTTTTGCAATAAATTACTCTGTGCTCCATCTTCTTTGCTGTGTGTCTCTTGTTTAAATTCTTTTAAACTAAGAAGAACCAAGGTGTCACAACAGCCATCAACACTATGTAATATACGTGAATTGTTCCACTTAATACTCATCACATCCTGTAAACTGGGTTCATTCCTCATTTTACATAGAAGAAAAATGAAGTCCAGAGACGTTAAACAGCTTATGTTTAATGTTATGTAGTCAGCAAGTAGTATAGCTGGATTTGGCTCCAAAGTCTGGGCACTCAACCGTTACACAACAGGCAAAAATATTGAAGAGGTAGAATTTAGCACTTACCTAGAAGCAGGGATGTGAATGATGAAGAGCTCAGATATGACTCCTAGGATTCTGGATTGGCCACCCTGGTGCATGATAATGCATGTCTCTGGGTCAGAGAACACAGAAGGAGGAACATGTTTGGAGGATGAGGGAGTGATAAATTTAGTTCTGGATATCTTGAATTTGAGGTACCTTTGAGGCACATGGATAGAGAAGTCAAATAGATTATGTGGATCTGGAGCTCCGGCAGGAGCCTGGGCCAGAGTGCTTGGCATGATGCCTGGCACAGAATAACTCAGTGAATATTTGTTAGATAAAATAATAGATGGAGAGAAGGAAAGAAAGAAAGAAGGAAAGAAAGAGAGAAAGAAAGAAAGAGAAAAGAGAAAGAAAGGACAGAATTGGTAATTGGGGTTAAGGGAATAGATAAAATTTCCAGGGGCAATATGCTAAATGAAAAGGAATGAGAACCAAGAATAATTCTTAGGCGCATTAGTACTTAGTCAGATAAAGGAAGAGGAACTTGAAAAGGCAATAGAGAAGTACAAGAACCTTAAGATAATAATATCACAGAAGCCAAGGGAATTGAGGATTTCAAGGGAGACATTGTTAACAATATTAAATGCCATAGAAAGGGATCTAATAAAATGATGATAACATATAGCTAACACTTACATAGCACTTAACATGTCGCAGGCAATGCTTTAAGTACTTTATATGTGTTAGTTCTTCAAGACGTGTCTGTGATATAAGATATTTTTATCACCATGCTTTATGGATAAGAAAACAGAGCTAAAATAGTTTGTCTAAGGTAAGTGTCAGAGCCAGGATTGTGAACTCTGAGAGTGACTGCGAAGTTCATGCTCTTAAGTGACTATGGTATGCTTGCTCACAAAAACAAAGGCCAAATGTATTTATTACATGTGGCAGTGAAGAGGTTGTTTATGGCCCTGAGAATGCAGTTTCAGTGGGGTAGTGCAAGCTAAAGCAGAGCCCTGGGGCAGATGAGGAAGTCAAGAGTGTAGTAGGCTTCTCTTCCTAGAAGCTTGTTTATAAAGGAGAGAAGAAATGGTTTGCCAAAGGGATACCAGGGTGGAAGGAATGACTTTTAGCATGGGAAAGATTTTGGCATATTTATATGTGATATAAGGAGTCCTTAGAGAGAGGTGGAAATTACTGGAAGACATGGTAAATGAAGAGATTGGCAAATGTGAGGTCTAAGGTGCATTAGGAGATATTCAGTCTGGACAGGAGAGGTGAGCACCTATTTTACAAAAGGAGAAGGTCTAATGGGTGGGTAGACATACATATGAGTTTTTTTGATTGAATGAGTATTATGTGGATGGAGTTTATGTTTAATTTTCCTGTTTTCTCTATGAAGACTACAGTCATATGTCACTTAACAATGGGGATACATTTGAGAAATGCATTGTTAGGCAATTTCATCATTGTGCGTGAACATTATAGAATGTATCTACACAAACCCAGATAGTGTAGCCTATTACACACCTAAGCTATATGGCATAGCCTATTGTTCCTAGGCTACAAACCTATACAGCATGTTACCGGGCTGATTACTGCAGGCAGTTGTAACACAATGGTAAATATTTGTGTTTACCTAAACATAGAAAAGGTATAGTACAATATGTAAAATCCAGAATCCAGAATCCTAGGAGTCATGCCTGAGCTCTTCGTCATTCTCACCCCTGCTTCTAGTTAAGTGCTAAATTCTACCTCTTCTATTTTTTTTGCCTGTTGTGTAATGGTTGAGTGCCAAGACTCTGGAGCCAAATCTCAGCTATACCACTTGTTGACTACATAACAGTAAACCTAAGTTGTTTAATATCTTTCTGGGCCTCATTTTTCACCTATGTGAAATGAGAAAGGAACCCACATATAGTAAAAATATGGTTTAAAACATTTAAAAAAAAGGTACACCTGTATAGGACACTTACCATCAATGGAGCTTGCAGTACTGGAAGTTTCTCTGGGTGAGTCAGTGAGTGAGTATGAAGGCCTAGCACATTACTGTACACTGCTGTAGACTTTATAAACACCCTACACGTAGGCTACACTAAATTTATAAAAAAAAATTTTTCTTTAATAATAAACCATTGCTTACTGTATATTTTTTACTTTATAAACCTTTAAATATTTTTAACTTTTTAAAAACTCTTTTGCAGTAACACTTAGCTTAAAACACAAACACAGTGTATAGTCATACAAAAATATTTTCTTTCTTTATATCCTTACTCTATAAGCTTTGTTCTATTTTTAAAATTACTTTTAGTTTTATTTTTCAAACTTTTGCTAAAAACAGATACAAACACCCACATTAGCAGAGGTCTACACAGGGTCAGGACCATCTATCTATATTATTTAGTCTTTCGCCTCCACATCTTGTCCCACTGGAAGGTGTTCAGGAGAAATAGAGTGCATGGAGCTATCATTGTCTTCTTCTGAAGTACCTTCTGAAAGGATCTGCAAGAGGCTGTTTTACAGTTAAATTTTTTTTCCCTACAAGTAGAAGGCGTATGCTCTAAAATAACAGTAAAAAGTTTAGTGTAGTAAATACTAGATGATAGGATTTTTTAGCTTCATTATAATCTCCTTGGACTACTATTGTATAAGTAGTTTGTCATTGACTGGAATGTTGTTTTGTGGTACAAAACTGTACTTGTGACTTTTTTTTTTTCTGAGCAGCAATCCTTTTGTTGGAGCTATTCCCACTGTACTTCTCTCTCAGATAAATTTTGAGGGTTTTTCTAATAATTAGATTTTGTTCCCTGTCCTCCATGTGACCAAAATGAGTCCAACCAGTTCTTAGTCTTTTAAACTTGTATAAAGACTCTTAGAGGCAAGAGGTGATTGGAGCTGAGTCATTTGATGGTAATGATGTTTTCAACTCATTGGGCTTTCACCCTTGCTAAGATTGTGTTCAGATTTTCTTTTAGTCCTATGAGTGCTAGTAAATCTTTTTCATTTTAATAATCTCTTTTGCTTACATTGCTTGTAGAAACTGTTCTATCTGATATAGTCTCTTGAGCGAACATGAGGAATGCAGCATGGAATAAAGAGTTTAGAACTTTGAGTTATCCCTGATGGAAAAACCAAAACAAGACCCAAATAGAGACAGAGAAAATGATTGCCTACCAATATGGAGGCCCTACTGACCAGGAAATCATTCCCTTCATTTGTAATTGCTTTTTTCCCCCCTGTTGTTTCTATTATTCCCAACTACTATACAACATGGAATGTAGGGAGTAAGGAGACAACTCTTCAAAAATAGTTGTACGAACTTTTTTGAATTTTTTTTTTTTTTTTTTGAGACTGAGTCTGGCTCTGTTTCTCAGGCTGGAGTGCAGTGGCGTAATCTTGACTCATTGCAAGCTCTACCTCCTGGGCTGAAGTGATTCTCCCATTTCAGCGTTCGAGTAGCTGGGACTACAGGTGCTGTGCCACCATGCCTGGTTGATTTTTGTATTTTTAGTAGAGACAGAGTTTCGTCATGTTTGCCAGGCTGGTCTTGAACTGGACTCCAGATCCACCCCCCTTGGCCTCCCAAAGTGCTGGGATTACAGGCATGAGCCACCATGTTGCTTTTTAGTTAGGTGGGAAAAATAGTTTTTGAGGCAAGTTTCATTGTGTTTTATTTATTTATTTATTTATTTATTTATTTATTTATTTAGAGACAGAGTCTTGCTCTGTCTGGAGTGCAGTGGCACGATCTCAGCTCACTGCAACATCTGCCTCCTGGGGTCAAGTGGTTCTCCTGCCTCAGCCTCCCGAGCAGCTGGGATTACAGATGTGCACCACTACGTCTGGCTAATGTTTGTGTTTTTAGTAGAGATGGGGTTTCACTGTGTTGGCCAGGCTGGTCTCCAACTTCTGACCTCAAGCCATCTGCCCACCTCGGCCTCCCAAAGTGCTGGTATTACAGGCATGAGCCACCACGCCTGGCCCATTGTATTTATTTATTTATTTTTTTAAAAAAGCCTTGTAAGAATTTTTAAGTTCAAGATTGTCAGAAGGCAAATTTAATGTTTGATTTATTTGGAGTTATTTAAATGCTGAACAAAGTCTAATTCTCAGCTAGATTCTTCATCATAGATTGCTCACACTATTAAGGACATTTCCCCAAGTAAATTTGTGAGTGCCAGTGTACTATAGGAATTGTCCGTAATTTCAGACTTAAATGATTAGCTTATCAAAAATAGAATCTGACCTCAGGACATGTTCTATTCAGACAGATCATCAGTATGCAATTATCATTTGTTGTCTGACATTTCCCATAAATAATTTTTCATGATCTTGTATAGTTTTACAGCTCATGTATCCTTTTGTTGCTGCTAACTTTTCTTATATTGTGAGTTTGTAGTAAATCTTATGGTTGACAATAAATTATAGCACAGTAATAAATAAAAATGTGTTCGTGGAATGAATAGCAAAGAAAAATATGCTACTAAGAGATAGTTTAATGAATAACTTTTAAAATTTCATTTTGGACAGGATTAAATTTCAGAAAAAGAAATTTATATTACACATTTGAACAAAAATTTTGACTCCTGGAATTGTATTTTTCATACTCAAGAAAAATTGGGTGTGTTCTTTGGTACTGTGTGGGAATATAAACCACACACATATCTTTGTACTGGCAGTGTGCTCTTGAATGAGTTATTTAACATTGTTTTCTAATCTGTAATGTGGGAAAATGATACCTTATAGTGTTAACATAAGTGTAATTCAAGTGGCCCCCAATAAAGCATTCATGTAAAATCATTTAAGCTTTGTTATCTATGATGAGTGATCCAGTACTGTGTCCAGTATTCTAAAAAATTCCCGCTGAGCTTTAAATTGTTTTAAAATACTTTTCCTGGACTCTTAGAAGTGTTTCAGGGGTTCTGTGAACATGCAATTTGAATATCATTTTAAGGTTCAGTTCTTATTTATTGCACACAAATGCACATGTACTACTGTAAGGCTTATAACACAAGCAGCAGTTCTGTCCTCCATTCTCCCTACCCCCAACCCTCTCCCAACCACTTTCAATTCTTTTTAGCTTGTTTCTTCTGTTATTTCTACTATATTTCTATATACTACCCTTTCTTGCCTTTTAAATTTTAAACTTCCTGTTGACTTCCTAATATGGAAGATGAGGCTATAGCTCTCTTGTCTCCATAGAAATACACACGGCCTTTACTTCTGTGCTTTCCATACACATGAATCATAATTTTTGGTTCAATGAATGGTAATTGTATACATAGTTTTAAATATGTAAATATTGTTCATAGCTAAGCCATGTTTGTATTTCCTTTTGTGTACAATTTTTGTTTTTCTTGGAGTTAAAAATTGCTTCATTTTAAAATTTGCTTTGTTTACTATATTCATTTTATTAATTCATCCCCCCCAAGTTTTCTACAGAAGCCTGGAATTCTTCTCAGTGTAGTCAATACATTGACAGTTTGTCAGTTTTAATGAAGACATCCCTCTCAGAGCCTGTGCTGTTCCCCAGATGGGATTGATGTGTCTCTAGGCCTGCAGGGACTTCCCTTCACCATCATATGGGAATCCTCTGTGACTCTACCCTGTGTGGATTCTTCTGTGCCCTGCTTTTCATGTCTTCCTCTTTCTTTGTTTAGTCCCTTAATTTGGTGGAGCACGTTCTCCAGTAGTTACCTAAAAAATGGTGAATTGGAGGTAAATTGTTGAGACCTTGTGTGTCATAAAATATCTTTTCTACCCTCATTCTTATATAATAGAGAGGTTGGTTTCAGCATTAATGTAGAAAAAAATTTTCCCTTAGTGTTTCGAAGGAATTGTTTTTTGTCTTTTCAGTTCAATCTGTATAATTTCCCTCCACAATTTTTTTTTCTGAATTAATAATGAACTTAGATTTAGCCACATGCTTTCAAGGAGCTTCGAGTCTATAGGGGAAGATTTAGAAATAAACAACAAATATTTGATGTTTAACTTATGTCAGGCAATAGTACAATATATTACTGATTTAATTTTTCATGCCATTTAATTTTATAGTAAAGCAACTGGGGCTAAGAGAAGTTAGGCAGTTTGCTTGTGATCACTCAGATAAGTAGAAATTTAAACACAAGTACAGTTGACACTAAAGCCCATGTTTTTCCTGTTCTATAAGGCTGCCTTGCAACTGTTTGGTTTAATCGTGCTTTGGGGCATGAATTTTTGTTTCATATCTGCCTCTTTCTGGCAAATTATGAATTAATATGTGTGAAGTGCTTAGAGAAGTATAGTAGGTGCTGTATAATGTTTGATGTGTAATTATTAAAATTGATTTGGCTAGTCCTTTCTTTGGTTTCTGCTCTTCCTCTTTCCTACCTTGTTTGTCTAGTTAACGTCTCAATTGTGAAGTTATCAGGTCCACTTTCACTTCTCCAGTAAAGCCATCCCAACTAGACAAAGCCTCATCCTGCCCTAAACTAGGTAGGTTTCTATCCACATCTCACATTGTAAATGTATGGGACTCAGTACTTTTTTTTCATATCACAGTTGGTACTTACATGTTTTTGTATTTGTTTCAAATTTGTTTTCCCCACTAAAGTCTAATCTCCCTGTTTGTTTTCTTCACCTTTATACCCACAGAACCTAGCAAAGACTTGAAATATAGGTATTATGTAAATAATTGTTGAAATTTTGTTGAATAAATGAATACTGAGCACAGGAAAATCTAAATATATGTTTTCTGTCTTACTGCAGTAGTATATTTCAATAGAAAGTTAATTAAAAAACAAACAGCTGCTATCATCTTTTCAGCATTTCTTATGTACTGTAGCTCAGAGAAAACCATTCTCCCTACATGCTTGCCTCAGAGAAGGTGGAGGTTGCAATTCATTAGTGGGTTATGAAGTCAATTTAGTGAATTGTGATCAGCTTTAAAAATGATATAAAACAGAAGAGAAAGTGTCAGCATGCATCACATATAGTAAGAGGTATTATTTCATGAAACATTTGTTTCAGATTACATTATATAAAATATATATGATTATGTGAAGAGGATCACATTATGAAGACTATTTTTTATTGTGGATATGGTCATAAAGTTTTGCCAAGCCAGTATTTCTAGAGCAGGGGTTGGCAAACCTTTTCTGTAAAGAGCGACATAGTAAATATATTCCATTTTGTGGGCCATATGGTCTTTGTCACAAATGTTCAGCTCTGCCATTACAGTATGAAAGCAGCCACAGACAATAAGTAAACAAACGGACATGGCTATTTTCCCATACAACCATACAAAAACAGAAGGCTGGGAAGATTTGACCCAAAGGCTGTGTTTGCAGACCCCTTCTCTAGGGGGACAGGTTGGCAGGGAAGCTTTTGTCCCTCTCCCTATTCTGTTTGTTGGAGAAGATAATGTAATTAATTTGGGATAATCTGATTAATCTGACAGTTCTTGCTTAGTGGATGAGAAAATAGGGAAATAGGCCACTCCCTAAGTGAAGGTACTTTAGACTTTTATTCTCATCCTTTTTAGCACATTCTATAAGTCAAAGAAAGTCAGAGGGCCAGCTCAGATTTAAGGGGTTGGGAAATAGACTTTACCTCTTGATGGGAGGAGCCAAAATAAATTAGTAGCCACATTTTATCTACCATAGTCCACTCCCTGGCCACAATTACAGTTGACCCATGAACAACATGAGTTTGAACCGCATGGGTTCACTTCTATGAGAATTTTCTTCCACCTCTGCCACCCCTGAGACAGCAAGACCAACCCTCCCCTTCCTCCTCCTCTTCCTTCTACTCAACGGGAAGATGATGAGTTTGAAGACCTTTATGATGATCCACTTCCAATTAATGAATAGTAAATATATTTTCTCCTCCTTATGACTTTCTTAATAGCATTTTCTTTCTCTAGTTTACCTTAATCATGTATATAATTATATAATGCACACCAAATACATGTTAATCAGCGGTTTATGTTATTGGCATGGCTTCCAGTCAGCAGTAGGCTATTAATTGTTAAGTTTTGGGGAAGTAAAAATTATACATTCTTTTGGCTCTGTAGGGAGGGGGATTTTGCATCCCTAACCTCTGTGTTACCCATAGATCAACTGTAAGTACATTTCTCCTACATGTAAATTATGCTCATCACTTCTAAAAACCCCCAAAGTCTTATTCAATTTTGGTATCAAGTTTGACATATGAGTTTATGATCTTCATCAAGCCTGAAAACAGATGTGGCTTCTTGAAGTAATTTTTCTGGTTTCAGAGAACTGTGAATTAAAAGTTGCCATTGTTACTGGTACATGAGATTGTGAAATCAAGCTGAGCACATGTTGTCAGGGTCTGTACTCCGATGTAGGAAATGTTGCTTGATTAGGGCCTAGTTTTGTCCATGGCAGTGGCTCCCCAAGCCATTGTTTTCTGTGATTTTTGCATCTACCCCCTGGGCTCTTGCTGTACTCTAAAGGGTTCTTCCTTGTCTGTTATATAATAAAGTATTTGATTGGCCTTTGTCCCTGGTGCCTTGGAAGGAGAATCTAAATGCTTGGAATTTCCCAAAGGATAGAAGTGTCTTTGTTGTTCGTGAGCCCCTTGGATAATACCTGAATTTATGCTAATGAAGTGGCTCATAGAGGGGCCCTAGATAGCTTCAAGATGTGGACTACTCACTAGAAAGACCAATTACATGATCAGAGGGTTAGGACTTTGAGGCAGCCTAAACTCCAGGGAGTGGAGTGGGCTGGAGATTGAGTTTACCTACATGGCCAATGACCCTATTAATCATGTCTGTATAATGAAACCCTATATAAAAACTCTAGACACTGAAGCTCAGTGGAGTTTCCTGGTTGGTGATACATAGATGTGCTAAGAATGTGACACAGTCTGATTTCACAAGGAGAGGGCATAAACTCTGTGTGTCCAGAAGCATTCCAGACCTTGGCCTATCTGTGTCTCCATTGGCTGTTTCTGAGTTGTATTCTTTATCATGAAACATAATTTTAAGTGTAATGCTTTCCTGAGTTGTGTGAATTGTTTCAGTGGATTATTGAACCTGAGGGGGATGTGGAAACCCCTAAATTTGTAGCCAGTAAGTGAGGGAGTTGTGTTACCTGGGGACTTCCTGGACTTGTGGCTGGCATTTAAAGTGAGGACAATCTTGTGGAGGACGGAATCCTCAACTGTGGGGTCTGCACTAACTCTGGGTGGTTAGAGCTAGATTTGAGTTGTAGTGTATCTAGTTTGAGTTGAAATGGAATAGTGGGCTAGGTGCAGTGGCTCATGCCTGTAATCCCAACACTTTGGAAGGTGGAGGAGGAAGGATCCCTCAAGCCCACTAGTTTGAGACCAGCCTGGGCAACAGAGGGAGAAAGACCAATTACGTGATCAGAGGTTTAGGACTTTGAGGCAGCCTAATCTCTAGGGAGGGGAGTGGGCTGGAGATTGAGTTTACTCACAAGGCTGATGACTCAACCAATGTCCTAATCCAGACCCCATCTCTCCCAAAAGTTTTTTAAAAATTAGCCAGGTGTGGCGGTGCATGCCTGTAGTTCCAGCTACTCAGGCGGCAGAAGTGGGAAGAGCTCTTGAGCCCAGGAGGTTGAGGCTACAGTGAGCCATGATAATGCGGCTGCACTCTAGCCTGAGTGACAGAATGAGACACTGTCTCAAAAAAAAAAAAAAGAAAAGAAAAAAGAAAAAAGAAAAAAAGAAAAAAAAAAGAAATGGAATACTGTCCCTAATATATAACCTGTGCTTGCAAGCAACTAAACAGCTTTCTCGACCTAGAGGCTGATTCCTGTCTGCCTCTATGTTGGCTTTCATGGGCAATGAACTCCTTGATGGAGATTATTGTGTAGGATGTTTATTAGGGAGTGCTCATGGGACCAACACTTGTTGAAGGGAAGGGAAGAGAGTAGGACTGGGTAGGGGAGAAATTGAGCTGTGATGCAGTCTTAATAGAAGACTCTACTGTCCCTACAGAGTATTCTAAAGATGAGATGACTCCTCAAAGCTGTTTAAGATGGGGCAAGAGGCCTGAACCTTTAAACCATAGTGTTGATCAATCATTATGTGTAGGCTACTCTAGGAAGGGGTATGCCTTTGGATAAGGTGGTTCTCTTCAGATGTAGCAATCTAAGGAGGTTGAGAGTGGAAGACTGTCTATCAGCAGCACTTTCAGAGGCTGAAATAATAAACTATTCATTCTTGAAGGGGAATCTGAGTGGTGAATCACAGAATCCACCATAGTCCACTCTTTATATTGCTCATATCTACTTCTTCCTAAAAGTTTTGGAAATAACTTCACCAACATTCTGGTGGGTCAAACTTAGAAGAGAAAGATTATTGGAATGAACTACAACCTCTATTACTACAACTGGTATTGCAATTGATTCTCATTCCCTACCTCCTTTATTATTCATTTTATATTGCCTTCACCCTCAATTAGAACCTGTGGTCTCAGTCTCAGTGGCTTATTTGGTAGCATGGTCCAGCCAGACCCTCATTCCTGAGGGATTTGAGCCCCTGACCACCATACCCTTTTTGGGTCAGAGTCACTGCACTTATCTATTTACCATCAAAATTGGGCAAAGGAGTATCACAATATACCCAAGAGTATCACCTGTTATCACATATGTTATTCCTGTCCTTATAGCATAACAGCACTCCTACCTCTCCCTGTTGATCAGGGACAATTATCCTTGCCAAAATTATGACTTTGTTGTCTACTGGTCCTTTAACACAGTTGACTGAAATACCCAGACAGTCATACTTTATAGTTCAATGGGACTCTTACTGTAAACTCTAGTATAAGCTTTCTCCCTTGGGAAACAGTACCTCTAAATCCACAAAGTTTAGCCTTGAAGGTGTGAGAAGTATACATTCCTGAGATGGATCACTGGGAAGAATAGGAAGCACCTTGGTACCTAGGGAAAAATATTCTTTCTACTAGGGACCTGGCACCATATAAAACTTTCTGATTTGAAGTGTACACTGTCTTGGAGGATGGAACTCTACATTCAAAAAGAATCTCATTCAAACATGCTTCAGGTATGCCTTCAACAGGCTATCCCATTGCTTTATTAAACTAGTTGCTTCAGGATGGTGTAATATGTGATATGACCAGTGAATCTCATTGTCATATACCTGTACTCACACCTTCTTTGCTGGAAAGTGTATCCTTTAGTCTGATGCAATATTATATGTAATCACATGCTGGTAGATCATTCAGTCAACCCGTTGGGAGAGGTGCAGGTTAAGGTGCTGAAGGCAGTAAAGAAAAACCAATACCCAGAATTTTTTTCATTTTCATCTAAAGGGTAACAGTGGTCCACTGGGTAAAAGTGGTCCAGTGCATTCAACTTGCCAGCTTATGGCAGGCTGGCCTCTTCAAGAGATGGTACTATGGAAGACTCAGCATTGTTCTTTATTATTGGCAGGTTGGACATTCAGAAGTGGTAGCAGCTAGATAAGCCTTGGTAAATGGGAGTTTATGCTACTGCACTCATGTATTTCCTTCATCCCTGACACCAAAGCTACTCTGTTCAGGTGCCCATTGTACCAGCACTAGATGGCTGATGACAGAATAGTTGCCATCACCTTACTGAATCATTTTGTTTACCCGATTGCTTAATGACTCTTCTGTGATGCTTGCTTTGTAGTAGGCATTAATTAACATGTAAAACAAAGACTTTCACATTTCATGACTACTTTTAGATGTGTACATTCACATCCCTCTACTTTCCTTTTCCCCACTCTTCATACCAAATTTTGCAGATTGGGTTCTCCAGAAAGTAGAATCTTAGATGTTTTGTTAAGTCAGCATCCCAATTCTGTGTATAAATTTCTGTATCAATTATTTTGCTGCATAACAAAGCACCCCCAGATGTGGCTTAAAACAACAACCCATTTACTTACTTATGATTATGCAGTTTGGTTGGATTCATCTGTGTTCTTCTACTGATTTTTCCTGGGGTCACTTGTGTGGCTGCAGTAATCTGGCTGCTCCACTGAGAGTATGTCTGGTTGTTAGCTGGGACTGTTGGCTGGATACTTTTGCTTATCTGCAGGTCATCTCTTCAAGGATAATTTGGGTTTCTTTTGCTGTATTAGTCCATTTCACACTGCTATAAGAAATACCTGAAACTGGGTAATTTATAAAGAAAGGAGATTTAACTGACTCACAGGTCTGCATGGCTAGGGAGGCCTCAGGAAACTTACGATCATAGCAGGAGGTGAAGGGGAAGCAAGCACCTTCTTCACAAGGTGGCAGGAGAAAGAAGAACAAAGGAGGAATTTCCAAACACTTATAAAACCATCAGATCTTGTGAGAGCTCACTCACTATCAAGATAATAGCATGGAAGAAACTGCCCTCGTGATCCAATCACCTCCCTCCCTTGACACGTGGGGATGACAATTTGAGATGAGATTTGGGTGGGGACATAGAGACAAACCATATCATATGCAGTGGTGGCAGGGGTTCAAGGATGAGAATGGAATTCTAAAGGTTGAGACCAACACTTATAAATCACTTAGGATTAATTTGGCGAATTCTATTGGTCAAAGCAAGTCACAATCCAGCCCTGACTCAAGTGGTTGGAAAATAGACTCTACTTCTTGATGAGAGAGACTTAAAATAATTTGTGGCCAAATTTAACCTTTACATCTAAAAATACTAAATACAAATTCTTTTTTGGTTAACTCTCTTTTGATATCTTCTCTAGACAATGTCTCTCGTATTCATCCATTCTTTTTTTTTTTGAGACAGAGTCTTGCTCTGTTGCCCAGGCTGGAGTGCAGTGGCATGATCACAACTCACTGCAACCTCTGCCTCCCAGGTTCAAGAGATTCTCCTGTCTCAGCCTCCTGAGTAGCAGGGATTACAGGTTCATGCTGCCATGCCTGGCTAACTTTTAGTGGAGATAGGGTTTCACCATGTTGGCCAGACTGGTCTCGAACTCCTGACCTCAGGTGATCCACCCGCCTCGGCCTCCCAAAGTGCTGAGATTACAGGCGTGAACCACTGCACCTGGCCTCCTTCATTCATTTCTTTACTTATTCAGTTAAGTTTAACAAATATTTATGGGGTACCTAATATGCATCAGGCATTGTGACAACCTTTGGAGATGCAAAGATCCATACTTTGGATATTGATAACATTATAAAGCTATTTTAAAATTACAAAATTCTGAGCGCTCCATAGGGTTTTTACTTTCTTGAGTTTAAAAAGTTTTATCATTGTGAAAGCTTATAACTTGTGATTCAATCAAGTGAATAAAACAAAATGAAATGTCAAGATGAACAATGCTTTCCTGTGAATGAATTTTTCTAACTTCATTTTTAGAATTGCTTGGTTTCAGATCATATATATTAATAAAGAAAACAAAGATTTGTTTTTCTCAAAAAAAAAGAGGGCTTTTGGTTTGTTTGCTTTGTTTCAGGGGTTGAGATTTAAAAAAAATGTTTTATCAGTCAAAAGGGCTCTAGGTTCATCTCAAACATAATTTCCTTCAAATGATTCCCTTACCATCCCCTCCCCTTTCTCAAGAGTTAGTTGCTCTCTCTTTGTGGACCACAACTGGCATAGAACTCTGATATGGCATGGACAGCATGTTGGGAAGTATTTGTTTGGAAAATATAACTTCATTCAACTATGGCCTTCTAAAGAGCAGGGGCCTATCTTTCCATTCTCTGGATCTAACACGGTGCCTCACATATAGTAGACATTTAATATTTTTGTTAAGTACATGAATAAATGATGTGATAGTTTGGCATACATGAATTATGATAAAGTTGGAAATTATTCCAATTGTTTTGTAAGCTGCTGAAGTGTCAGACCTACTTGTTAAAGTCATAGAAATTTAAAGTTAGAAGAGACCATTGAGTTAGTCATATCAATTTTTTTTTTTTTCTGTTTTAAATAGTTGAGCGAACAGGCTCAGGGGGCTTAAGGGACTGTCTAAGGTGACACAGTTAGTTTATAGGTTTGTTTTCATTATGACTGAACCTTGTCTGTCTTTTCACCCACACTGGTCATATTGGGAGCCTTTTTTCAGAGTTTTCAGTCTTTTCTCAGAGTTGTGTCCAGGTCAGAAAAGAAGAATGAGAAAAGCGAAGAATATGTATATGTTTGAGGAATGGGGAATGGGTTTGGGGCTACAGAAGCTCATGGAGAAAGACCAAAAATTTTGAATATGTGAGTTAGATACTTTTTCTTATTCCCTTTTTTCTTTTATTTTTTCCTTATTAGGGGTCAAGGGTCCCAGAGCAAGGAAGGGCTTTTAATGGATTATAGTGAGCATCCCTGTTTCCTGACCCATTTAATTCAGCACCCCAGGAAATAGAATGTGTGTTTCTTTGTGATCACATGTCTGTGCATAGGTTTTCAATCTTGAATAAATTATTCCCTGGAGAGTATGAAAGGAAAGCCTGACTTTCTGTGCTCTCACATCTTCCCTTTTTTCTATCCTCTATTATAAGCCTGGAGCTGCCCTTCAACTGCCCTGTAATTTGGGCCACCTTTTTTGCTTCCCAAGTGCATCATTCATGAAAATAACATATAAAAGATATATTTAAGATTTTTCACTTATTTAAAAATAGGAATTACTGGTTTTAAGCAGATTCTTCACTTGTCAAAGGACTTTACCATTAGATTACAATAACCGTAAAGTCTACTGTAAGCATAAAGTGTCACAGAGCACTTAAAATATAATATGAAAACTTCTGTTTTTACTTTGAATTTTCAAAAGATGACATAGAATACATAAGAGTTGGCAGCTGATTCTCTCAGTGGCATGTCACCAGCTGGAATCATCTCTCAGTAGTTTATATCACGTTCAGTTTTGCTGGTCCAAAAACTGAATTTGGTTTATTTACCTGGAGGTGATAAGTCTCACACTGACCCAGCTTACAAGAGATTTATTTCTCCACTACTTCATTGAAACTGCTTTTATTGATGTCAACCACTATCTCCCTTTTGCCAAATCTAATGTTAATTTTCTCTCCTTAGGTTATTCACATTCTCAGCAATATCTGACTCAGCTGATTGCCCACTTCTTGAAACTTACAGTACTTGGCTTTCGGGGCACTACATTGCCCTGGTTTTCTTCAGAGCTCCCTGGCTTTTCTTCAGGCTCCTTCACTTGCATGCATTCTCTGCTCGATCTATGTATTTTGGGGTATTTGGGGTTCAGTCCCCAGCCTGGGTTTCTTCTCTATTTATGCTCTGCTTAAGCAATCTAATCCAGTCCCATCACTTTCAATGTTATCTATATGGTAACGACTTCCAAATTTTTACCTACATTCCTGCCCTCTCCATGAACTACAGACTTGTGTATCCAACTGCCTGCTTGTTGCCTCAAATTGGATGTCAAATGAGCAGCTCAAATTTAACCAAGTCCAGAACTGAATACTTAATTTCCAGCATCTACCACCCCTTGCCAACTGGCTTTTCCCATCCTCTTCCCCATCTCAGTGAATTCTTGATTTTTTTCTTTTCCTCATCTCCCAAATCTAGTCCATCAGCAAGTCCCATCAGCTCTACCTTCAAAATATATCCCAAATTCAAGTTCTTCTTCTTTGTTCCTAACCGCTTGGCTACCACCTATATCTGAGGATGTTAGGTACATTGACATTTATGATAAATATATCTTCTTTTTTATCATTCTTTTTTCAGTATATTATATCCTTCTTTCCTTATTATGTAGATGTATATTCATACTGGGTATATGTAGGCATATGTATAAGACACACATGTATTATATATGTATATACATAAATATATTCCTATATACATATATTTTGCCTAAATTATATTTGTCACTAAAGGCAAAATACATGTTTCTGTATGAACAGTACTTGTGACACCAAATATGTGGGTTTTTCACACACTGCAATTTTCCAGTTCTCTGTGGACACCAACTGAGTGTTCTGCAATTTAACTTTAATTAATTCTGACACTAACTTCCCAGAGTTAGTGCAGGCCCCATTGGTTAAAGGATCAGTCCTACAAGACTGCCTTCCACTTCAGATGCCAATTGCAAGTAGTGGATCCCCAGCTTCCCACACTTCTGTTCAACTGGACTACAAATCAGAGGTTTCCATAACCGTTACACCTGTTCAAGACATGGTGTTCAGTTTCTCCACGGATGTCTCCTGTGGCTTTTGTAATTGCTGTTAATACCTAAAACCCATGTTTCTCTCTTGCTTTTACAGTTTCTCTAGGGTTGATTTGAGGTGAGACAGCCAGCAGCCCATGCTAATTTGCCATATTGAAAAGTGTAATTTAAATTTAATGGGGTCAAAACCTACTTACTCTTACACAAATATTGAATAATCAATCATTCTTTTTTTTTAAGTGAGCTTTTATAATGCTTCTGTCTTTGACCTAGGAAATAGTTATTTATGAGACACAAAAACCCAGTGAAGTTTAAGGTTTAGAAAAAAAAATTTTTTTTCACCCACCTGTGAAACACTGCATCCTCTCTGTTTCTTAGCTTTTATGAGGACAAATGTAGGACTTTTAAAAATCATTACAACTCTTTATAGTGGATAGGTAATCAGAAAACCAGGTTTAATGTCTAATGCTGTGAATTTCTAGCTGTTTAAATTTGGACAGATCTCATAGATTTCTAGAAGATCTTATTTATAAATTGGAAGAGTTGGGGTCCATGGCCCATTAGATTCCTTTCTGCTCTAATTTTAAAACTATAATTGTGTGGCATTTTCAATAACTTATTTTACCTGCATTTAAAAAATATCTCACTATGTGAAATCATTGTCTATCATTAATGAAAAGTCTTATAAAATCTCTACATAGTATGTAGTGTTAATAAAAACAAACTGCTAGCCTGCCAGATTAGCTCTTGGCGTACAAATTCATGCAATCTACTACAAAATTACTGCTAATCTGGCAGGCTAGTAGTTTTAGCAAATAGCATTCAATTTTGTGTGTACGTGGGAATCATAGGGAGTCTGAAAAAAAAGTGGATTTGAAAAATATATTGCTGCCTAGGCCCCATTTAAAATAATTAAAGCAGAATCTCTAGGCATAGGGACTAGGCATAGATATTTTTCGAAAGCTCCCCTGGTTTTTCTAATTTGCAAGAAAGGTTGAAAGTAATTAAAGGCTAACAAGCTAAAAATAATTGAAGTGGCAAAAGTGAAAGGATTCAATTCAAAGAAGTTCAAAATATAAAGAACAATTTGGAAGCAAATATATAACAAATTTAATAAAAATTCAACTGAATTCTAGAAATACATAATTTAATTTTTCAAAAAGAAAATTACTGCTAAAACACACATTAAAGCCCCCTTTCTAATTAAAGTTTTGACATATTTTCTTAGAGATATTGCATATAATCTACATAATGATTTTTGTTTCTCTTCAGACTTGTTGGGTAATAAAATTAAACATCCTATTAGGTGTTGGGCATTTTGTCATTTGATCTCTGAGATGATTTTATTTCTAAATATAGGTAAATGCACTCAAGCAGAGCTCCAGAAGGCAAAATGATTATTTGACTGAAGTGTATGTAACAGGGCCTCATCATCTAAGGACTAGTAATGATTAATAACAGGTGCATTAGATTCCTAGGGCTACTCTGACAGATTACCACAAACTTGGTGGCTTAAAACAACAGAAATGTGTTCTCTCACTGTTCTGAAGGGCGCTGTTAGCAGGGCCATTCTCCCCCCAGAATCTCTAGGGGAGAATCCCTCCTTACCTCTTCCACTTTCTGGCAGCTCCTGGCATTCCTTGGTTTGTGGCTGCATCACTTCAATCTCTGTCTCTGTCTTAATATGGCTTTCTTTCCTGTACCTCTGGATGTCCTTTTCTGTCTTTTATAAGGACATTTTTATTGGATTTAGGGCCCACCCTAATCCAGTATGATCTCATCTCCATCCTTTTAATTACATCAGCAAATATCCTATTTCCAAATAAGGTCACACACATTCTGAGGTTCTGGGTGGACATTAATTTTAGGGGGCACTATTCAACCCATTAAATGGGTAAACACCATGTATGATGAGTCTGTTAAATGCAGGGGGTAAATTTTTATGGTAAAGAATATGCATTTGTGTGGGAGAAGGGGACATTTACGGAACATTTTCCTGAGAAGTGAAATGAAAAGTAATCCTATAGGATATGGACTATAATGGCAACTGTGCTAATTCATAGTGTTAGATAATAAGATATAACATCCTTTGCCTTATGTTTTAGTTCTTCAGAAAAATGACAAGGAAGCTCATATTTGCAAAAGCACTCACTGGTGGACTTCATTTATTTTATGTAAGTTCTCTTTTTAGAATTTTATTTTAATAGTTTTTGGGGAACAGGTAGTTTTTGGTTACACCAAATGTGTAACCAAATGTGTGTGGATATGTTTTTATGTTTTTTGTTTGTTTGTTTGTTTGTTTTTTGTTTTTTTTTACTTTAAGTTCCAGGATACATGTGCATAACCTGCAGGTTTGTTACATAGGTATACATGTGCCATGGTGGTTTGCTGCACCTATCAAACCGTCATCCAGGTTTTAAGCCCTGCATGCATTAGGTATTTGTCCTAATGCTCTACCGCCCCTTGTCCCCCACCCCAAAACAGGCCCTGGTGTGTGATGTTCCCCTCCCTGTGTCCATGTGTTCTCACTGTTCAGCTTCCATTTATGAGTGAGAACATGTGGTGTTTGGTTTTCTCTTCCTGTGTTAGTTTGCCGAGAATTATGATTTCCAGCTTCATCCATGTCCCTGCAAAGGACATGAATTCATTCTTTTTTATGGCTGCATAGTATTCTGTGGTGTATTTGTTCCACATTTTCTTTATCTAGTCTATTATTGATGGGCATTTTGCCTTGTTTCAAGTCTTTGCTATTGTAAATAGTGCTGCAATAAATGTAAATGTGCATGTGTCTCTTTGATTTCATTTTTAATAATTGGTAATCATGGAAAGTCCTGGAAATCCTGACTGAGTCCACTTGTAGCTGTCTAAGCAACATCAGCCCAGAAACTTGTACTTAAGAGTGAATTCTTTGAAGTGTCAATAGTTTAAAGTACCTGTTAGAGTCTTTCTATAAGCCTCTGAGACTCTTCTTTTTTGTCAAAGAAGACCTGTAGCTTTTTGTTGTTGTTGTTTCCTTTCCTCTTAAATAATCAGAGACACAATAAAGCCAAAATAAAGCACAGAAAATTATTCTGGTAGAAGTCTAGCACATTTAAAATATTAAAAGTTCAATTTCCTTATTTTCTCAGGATATTAGAAATATTTGATTTATCTAAGTGCTTATTTATCTCTATAAGCTAATCAAAACAGAGATCCTTTAAGAGACCTTAAAATCTGATTTCTTTATACTCTCCAGAGATACAATCACTCAATGAGGAGTAAAATCCTTTGATCTAAGTTAAAGTCTCATGCCTTTCAACTTCACAATCACAAATCTAAAATCAATTATACATTTTTTATTAGAATCACGAAGCCATTGTTACATTCTCCAATGCACTAATTCATTTAAACATTAATTTCAGAACTTTATTCATTATCTCCAAAGTATGAATACTATGATTTCATTTACTTCATTATTTCTTTCATCTAAAACCATTTTGAGGTATAAAAGGCACTTCCCACTAAGAGAACAATTTTGTCATCTCAGACAGGTTGAGCTTACATCACCAATTCATGTTCATGCTATTGTGACTATTTTAGGCCAGACATTTGACGGTGAGACATGAAATCTGCTTTTGCAGATGTACATGTGTCTTCCTTAGCAACAGCTACCTTATCCTGTATGAAAACAGGGCCCTTCGAGTCCACGCATTTTAGATTTCACAAACTATTATTTCTGGGCTAAAGTTATACCCTTATTCAATTCTTTTTTTTTATTTGAAAAGGGAGAAGTCAGCACACCTACCAAGGGCGCAGATAACTTCTTTTATATCTTGATGGGATTCTGCATTTCTTGAACGATCATACATGATTTTAATGTATTAAATTATTTTAATGTGTTAAATGTATTTTAATGTATTAAATTATGATACTTTGAGTGTAATTACCTCACATACTTTTGGCTGAGATGACTCTGTAGTCATCCAATGATAGCTCAATCTAGCATAATCTAACATCTTAGTGCTTACAAAAACGAAAGCAAACACCAAAACCAAACCAAACCAACCCTACCAACCGACCGACTGACCGACCGACCAACCAACCAAACAACAACAACAACAACAACAAACTGATTACAACCATTTATTCTTAAATGAACACATCCTTTGTGGGTCTCATCTCTCTCTCCAATCTGCTTTTCAGAATATCTATGTAAGACTTGTTGAACCAACTATGAAGAGAATATAATTTTATGCATTTCATTACATAGAGAAGAATTTTATTGCTTCTACATATTACTAAAATTACCAAGTGATTCTGCTGAAAATGATACCCATTCCAAACATAATTTTTAAATGAGAAAACTCAGAATAAAAACACATTATCTATAGCTGAAATCTGTACCTTCATCAGACATTCTTATTTTCCACATTCTCCACCCTAATCAGAAAAAAGCCCTGCTTCTCTTCATTGACCCATTTTCTTTGTGTTTCTCTAACATACAAAGTCTATTCGAATTCCATTTCTACCTCCACTCATTTTCTCAGGAACATTTTCCTTGCCCAGAATTTCCTCTAGTCCCTCTTTAGATTTTCTAAACTCTAGCTATCCTTTCAGGCTCAGCTTGAGTCCTTGTATAAGACTTTTTGAATTATTCCATCCATCAGTGACCTCTCTGTCTCTCTCTCTGAAATCTTATGTCATGAACAATCTGTTTCAACAGAGTTATCAGTAGTAGTAAGAATATTAATTTCCATTTCCCCAACAACAGTCAAATTTCTTTAGGTAAGGAACCTGGCATATCATTAGTACAAATTACCAGCAGGGCTTAGTATAGAGCTGAGGACATAAAAGAATATTAAAGGAGCCCCATTAGAATCAAAACTTCTTTGGGGCAGGGACTGCATCTTTTATCATTTTATTCCCCACTTCTAGTACCTGGCTTTACACTCATTAAGCATTAGTTGAACGAAACAAATGGTTCTCAGTAAATACTTTCTAATTTAAAGATTGTTCTAGCCAGTTCTTAAGTAAAAATATAAAGTGATGTTGAAGTAGTTTGTTTTTCATATTGCAAGTGGATAGGACTGGAAAAACAGTTATCTTAATTACTAGTGATTACCAGGAATTAATGTTACTGCAAGCTGTTGAACAAACACGAAATTACTGTGCATTTGCCAGCTAGTGTTTTTACTCCAATACCTTTCTATAGAAATACACCTGGCTTGCTATGGCAACAAAATATTTTGTTTATTTTACCTACACCCCATAATTTTATTCTGGTCATAATCTGATACACCTAATTTATTCAAACTTGAAATTCTGTGTTCAGTAAAGCTAAACTTGAACCAGGCTTTAAAGTAATCTTCCTGCCTTCTAGGTCACCACTCTCTAAGAATTTATCTTGGGATTTAAAATTTTATATATGTAACATTCACTTTTTCGCATGTTTCCTTCCTTCGTAGTAAGTAGCAAAACTCAATCACCCTCTCAGGCAAGTCTTCGGTGTAATACAAAATGCTTTCTTACAGATGTTGAGTATGCGAGCTACATATAGATAGGCAATCATAGGTTCATAATATATGTTTGGCTAGCAGGTATTAAGTGTGACTAATCACGCATGCATAAATCTTAAAATACCTACTGAAAAAAATTACCAATAACATCAATGACATTTAGGTATTAGTACGCATTCAGTGAAAAATAGGAATACTTCTCTGTATCAGTTATCTATTGTTGTATAACAAATTACCTCCAACTTAGCAGTTTAAAACAATACCCATTTATCTCACAATTTCTTGGGACAAGAATCTGGGCAGGGCTTAGGTGGCTTCTTTTGTTAGGCTTTCAGAGGGCTATAACCCAATAGTCTCTTTTTTTAACTCAAAGGTTCAAGTGCATAATTATATTTTTAATTTTAATTTTATTTTTTTATTTTTTAGGGTCTTATTATGTTTCCCAGGCTGGACTCAAACTCCTGGGCTCAAGTGGTCCTCCCACCTCAGCCTCCTGAGTAGCTGGGACTATAGATGCATGCCGCCATGCCCTGCCAAAATCATATTTTTGAAGGTCAGTTACTGAACATTAACTCAGTCTTTCTCTTTCCATTCTTTCCACAATAAATTCTTATCTACCCCAGGAAATCAGATAGCTAGCTAGAGTAAATATTGTGAGCTCTGGAAAACATTTAAAATATGCCATGATTGCAACCCATTCAGTTAGCTATTATAGTAATATTATTATTATCTTGTTCATTTGTGTATTCCCAGTGCTGAGAATATGGCACATAGTAGGCTCTGTTAATAAATGTAAGGTGAATAAATAGATGAGTGTACTTATGAGTGAATGAACAGGTGAGATAGTGAAAGTCTTCTCAGGAAGCTTGTTTTGCAGCATTACAACTCTGCACACCTCTTCCTGTCTTTTACTGTCCAAGCTCCTATTTGCTCAGATCCCTGAGAAATCTGTATTATTTCCCAGGTTTTCTTTTAGCTTGTATTCACTGTGTATTATCTTCTGAAAGCTTTATACCTCTTTTAGTTAAGCTACGATCCTCAAAATACATCTCAGCTTTTACTGAATTGAAAACTTTTTTTTGATGAAACTGAGTCTTATTTCTTAACTAGAAAATTAGAATTTAATCTGATATATGAGTCTTTAAAAACTACTTGGTCTTTTGTAGAGAAAGTAGAGATTATCTGTTCAAACCTATCATTTTTGTTTCATGGTATTAACTGAGGTACAATGAGGAAAATAAATAATAACTTCAATTTAAATAATAGCTAACACTTATGAAATGTTTATTTTGGGCTCGATGCTGTGTTAAACTCCCTTTACTCACATAACCGTATTTAAGTTTTATAACAACCCAGGGATACATACTAGAATTTCTCTCATTTATTGGTGAGAAAATTGAGCTTCAGGCTACAGGTTAAATGACAATTACTTGCTGAAGACCTACAGCTAGAGATTACTGAAGCTGGAGTGAACTGATGTCTTGAGAGATTCCAGAGTCTGTATTCTTTATATTCTGATGTACTTCCCTAGAACCATAATCATCATATTTTTCTAAGAAAATCTTGAAAATAACTCAAAAAGAATTTAAAGAAAATTTAAATGAAATGCCGAAGACAGAAAACTTTAAAACAACATGGTTTAACATAAACAAATAAATATATAAATATAAACATGTGAGTTAAGATTTTCATGGAATAACATTAAGAAAAAAACTGCCGTTGAGGGGAACAATGGAATGCTTCAGAATTATTTAATACAAAAAAGCAGAGGTTATTTTATATCATACTAACAGAGCCAAGTGTGGTTAAGAAAACATCTGGTGACTGAGAGGTACACAGCCAACAAAGTCACCCAGAGAACTTGAATTAGAAAGTAGAATTGATTTCCAGAAATTATAAGTGGAGGCTAAAACAAGGTCATGGCACCATAAAAGTCTGGAAGAAACTTTTGAAATCACCAAGAGGCTAAGTTTCTTGTCCAAGACAACATAGCTCATTAGCAGCTGAGCCAGGAGGAAAAACAGAATAATACAACAACAGGACAACAGTCTGTTACGCTCTTTATTCTATATCTTATTTACTCAGAACTGGAAGTAGAAGCTTAGAAAGCATTTATGTATTTCTGTTCTCAAACCACACACATATTATACATGCAATTACAAGGACCAGAGTTGAATGTGAAGGGCAGACATTTGGGAATTTGGAAAACTATTTGCCAGACGAATAAGAATGTTCTTAAAATATGTTACTCAGGGCCGGGCGTGGTGGCTCACGCCTGTAATCCCAGCACTTTGGGAGGCTGAGGCAGGCAGATTGCCTGAGGTCAGGAGATTGAGAGCAGTCTGGCCGACACAGTGAAACCTTGCCTGTACTAAAAATACAAAAAAATTAGCCGAGTGTGGTGTGGTGTGCCTGAAATCCCAGCTACTTGGGAGGCTGAGGCAGGGGAATTGCTTAAACCAGGGAGATTGCCGTGAGCTGAGATTGTACCACTGTACTCCAGCCTGGGCAACAGAGCAAGACTCTGTCTCAAAAAAAAAAAAAGAAAAAAAAAGTTACTCAGACTTCTATCAGCTTGGAATTATATATTATTTTATAAGGTTATCCTATAAATATTTCAACTTGTTTTTCCTAGAATATCCCAAATAAAAAGGCAATAAAAAACAAAACCCAAACAAAACAATGTCTCTCCTTCTCTCTCTCACACACACATATATACACTCACCCACACACACACACACGCCCATCACATCTAATATGCACACTATTAGAGTTCTAAATTTCTAAATTATTACATTCAATTAAATGTAATAATTGACAAAATTTTATTTTATTATTTTTATTATTATACTTTAAGTTCTAGGGTACATGTGCACAACGTGTGGTTTGTTACTTATGTATACATGTGCCATGTTGGTGTGCTGCACCCATTAACTCATCATTTATATTAGGTATATCTCCTAATGCTATCCGTCCCCCATCCCCCCACCCCATGACAAGCCCCGGTGTGTGATGTTCCCCTTCCTGTGTCCAAGTGTTCTCATTGTGCAATTCCCACCTACGAGTGAGAACATGCGGTGTTTGGTTTTTTGTCCTTGCGATAGTTTGCTGAGAATGATGGTTTCCAGCTTCATCCATGTCCCTACAAAGGACATGAACACATCCTTTTTTATGGCTGCATAGTATTCCATGGTGTATATGTGCCACATTTTCTTAATCCAGTCTATCATTGTTGGACATTTGAGTTGGTTCCAAGTCTTTGCTATTGTGAATAGTGCCGCAATAAACATACGTGTGCATGTGTCTTTAGAGCAGCATGATTTATAATCCTTTGGGTATATACTCAGTAATGGGATTGCTGGGTCAAATGGTATTTCTAGTTCTAGATCCTTGAGGAATCGCCACACTGTCTTCCACAATGGTTGAACTAGTTTGACAGTCCCACCAACAGTGTAAAAGTGTTCCTATTTCCCCACATCCTCTCCAGCACCTGTTGTTTCCTGACTTTTTAATGATCACCAATCTAACTGGTGTGAGATGGTATCTTATTGTGGTTTTGACTTGCATTTCTCTGATGGCCAGTGATGATGAGCATTTTTTCATGTGTCTTTTGGCTGCATAAATGTCTTCTTTTGAGAAGTGAATAATTGACAATATTTTAATACTCCCTGTTCATCCTCCACTTTTAGTCCTTCATTTCCCCAATCATCCTTTAAATCAATCTTTGTGCAAATCTCTAGATATTTCATAATGACAAATTTCTAAAACCTAGTATATTAGGCATTGATTTAATCTATCTCTGTGGAAACTACCAGGAAACCAAGTAACACTGAAATTGGCCAAAATTAATCTTCATTTCTCAATTATATTTCTTCCCTAATTAGGTTCTGATTAAGCCTTCCTATATTAGGAAACAGTAATTCTCTTGGCTTTTATCTTAAAGAAGCCTGACCATAAAATTGACTCTAACACTTCATGCATTTAACAACTTTAATAAAGATCAAAGACTTAAGCTCTGATAATAAAGATGTACGTGTGTGTGTGTGTGTGTGTGTGTGTATTGATGTTTGGTAGGGCAAGAAAGAGGAAGGAGGTGGAATGGGTAGAAGCAGAGACAGATATGAGGTGAAGCTAATTGAGAGTAGAATAGGAAATATAATTAGTTTATCTTTAGTGCATAATATTTATGTGGTTTATAGTCATTTCTGTATGGTCATTATTAGCTATTAGCTATCCTAGTGTAGCAACGGGTTCTAAGAATATGTCTGTCACCTGCTGTGTCAGTTAACCCATTGTTATGATATGAAGGTACACAGTACCAGAGGTCATTTTGGAATATAAATTGTCTCATGGGACCAGGAATAGAAGTAAGTGATTAGTGGATGAGAAGCAAGGATTAAAATGTCTGGAATCAGAAGCTAGTCTGTGGGAAAATTTCCCAAATGTTTCCTTTAAAATGAAAGAAACTTGATGATAGAGATTTTAAAAATTTGACAAAAATTGTAAAAACTTACAAGGCATTTCTTGTAATGAGTTGTAGAGATAAAAGACACTTTCCTAAACAATAGTTAAAAAACCAATTCCTTTTAATCATGCTAGAGGAAATAATAATTACTTTTTATTTTATCTATAGAAAATATTATAAAATTTTTGCCATATGAAAAGATGATCAAAGAGAATGCAGCCAAAAAATACAGAAAAACATAAATGAATGCTAGGCAGTTAATAAACATATTATTATTCTGGTCTTTGTCAACTTTTTAAGACTTATGACTTGTGATTTTTCTCATTCAAAATAATATCCATCAATAAGACTTGTTTTTAATATGCGTTTTTGGATTCTTTTTCTAGAAGTGAGCACCTCAAATTGTATAAGCTTCAGGCCTCTGCAAAACCTTGTTACACCTTTGGATAGAAGTTCGTACTATTTAGAATGGTCACATGCTCAGCTTTGTCAAATATCATTATAAAAGAGTCCTATAGTTGCACAAGTCCTTACCTCCATCGCTCCATTGTAGAGGAACAATGTGTCTCATTCCCTTCAGAGTGGTCTCTACATCACCACTGCATCCATTCTCTCAAGCCTCTCCAGATTCTTAGTCTGTTGTTTATATCAGTGCATGCAATTTATAATGTCTATTTAGAACTTACAGAATAAATAACCTTCCAGGTTTAAATTAGATCAGTTTTGAGGGATGTACTTAATGTCACTAAGCCATGTTGGCAGTATGAAGCATGGATTTGTTTATTTATTCATTCAGTAAATAATTAGCATGTATGCATCGGTTTTCTATTGCTGTGTAATAAACTATCCCAAAATTTGGCTTAAAATAAAAACAATTATTTATTTTGCTCATGAATCTATATTTTGGAAGGGCTCAATGGGGATAGTTCATCTTTGCTCCACATAATTTTAGCTGGGGTGGCTTCACTGGGAGCTGGAGAATCCACTTTAAAGATAATTCACCCACATTGCTGGCAAGTTGGTGTTGGCTGGGAGTTCAGTCAAGGCTCTGGGCCAGGTACTTTGGTACCTCTCCACACAGGCTGCTCCATTTACTGCTTGGGCTTCCACACAGCATGTGAATGGATTTCAAGAGCCGGGATCCCAACAGAACAATGTAAAAGTGGATGACATGTTTATGACCTAGCTTCAGAAGTCACATGACATCACTTCCTTTGTAGTGGTTGAGACAATAATAAACAT
Organism: Pongo pygmaeus; assembly: GCF_028885625.2. NCBI lineage: Eukaryota > Metazoa > Chordata > Mammalia > Primates > Hominidae > Pongo > Pongo pygmaeus. The sequence continues at coordinate 156,146,408 of NC_072376.2, read as the reverse complement.
TCACTCAGGTTCAAGGGGAAAAGGCCCTCCTACTTGATGGAATGAGTGCCAAGGTCACATTTGAAGAAGAACGTGTGGGATGCTGTATTAGTTTCCTAGGACTGTTGTAACAAAGTACCACACAATGGGTAACTTAAAACAACCGAAATTTTTATTCTCATGGTTCTAGAGGCAGGAAGTCTGAAATCAAGGTGTTGTAGGGCCATATTCTTTCAATAGCTCAAGAAAGAAACTGTTGGACACCTTTCTCTTAGCTTCTGCTGTTAACAGCAATCCTTGGCTTGTAGCTGCGTAACTTCAATCTCTGCTTCCATTGTCACATGACATCCTCTTGCTGTCTGTCTCTTTCTGCTTTTCTTCTGAGGACACCAGTCACATTGCGTTAAAGGCCCATCCTACTCTCTAGTATGGCCTCATCTGAACTAATTACATTTGTAATGACCTTATTTCCAAGTTTGGTTACGTTCTGAGGTACTGGGAGTTAGGAATTCATTATGTCTTTTGCTGGGTCACAATTCAACTCCTAACATATCGGAAATGTTACGTCTTATTTGGGAAATACAACCAGCCACATTGTACTAAGTAGCAGTCACTAGGTTATATATAAGTAATTAATTAGTGACCTTTAGAATGTAGGCTCTATGAAAACAAAAGTTTTATCTAGTCTGTAGAACATTGCTGATATAGTATGGGCACACTCTTGAAAAGAAGTCATTATACAAAAAGATTCCTGCACATGCACGTTTGTAGCAGCACAATTTGCAATTGCAAAAATATGGAACCAGTCCAAATGCCCACCAATCAATGAGTAAAGAAACTGATATATATATATATCGTATGTATATACACGTATATATATATATCGTATGTATATACACGTATATATATAGTATGTATATACATGTATATATATATGTATGTATATAGACAAACACACACACACACATATACACACATAATATAAAAATATAATGGAATACAACTCAGCCATAAAAAGGAATGAATTAATGGCATTCACAGCAACTTGGATGGAACTGGAGACTATTATTCTAAGTGAAGTAACTCAAGAATGAAAAACCAAACATCTTATGTTCTCACTCATAAGTAGGAGCTAAGCTATGAGGATGCAAAGGCATAAGAATGACACAATGGACTTTGGTGACTTGAGGGGAAAGGGTGGGAAGTGGGTAAGTGATAAAGGGCTACAAATTGCATTCAGTGTATACTGCTTGGGTGATGGTTGCACCAAAACCTCACAAATGACCACTGATCATGTAACCAAATGCCACCTAGTCCTCCCAAACCTATGGAAAAAAAAAATATATATATATATATATGCACTCTTTCTATATAAATAGATAAAGGGATAAAAACAGATAAAGACTCTGAGTTGGAGTTTACAGTTTTGACTAAAACAAACTTCAGTCAAATTATCAAACAATAATACAAGTACAAATTAAATACATGCTATGCATTCATATTTAGCAAACAGTTACTAAGCATAAATTGCCTGCTAAGCATTGCTCTAAGTAGTGGGCATAGAGGAGTGAATTAAATGGTTTTAATCCTTGTGCAATATCAGAGAACAGATAAACCAATATATAGATACTAAATTAGACTTTCATAAGTATTATAGAGAAAAATCAAGAAAGAGAAAGGAGACAGGAAGTGACACTGCTGGTGATATTTTACATGAAATGCTCCTTAAGTCAGTATCACCAAGAAGTTAACATTTCTGCAGAGATCTGAAAGAAATAAAAGAATGGGTCATACACATATCAGTCAATGTGCTCCAGGAAGAGGGAAGGTCACGAGCAAAGGCCTTGATAAGAAAAAGGGTTTGGCGTGTTTGAGAACCGCAAGGAAGCTCGAGTGGAACATGCAAAGGGGAAGGGGGCAGGAATTGAGGTCAGGGCCTTCTAAGCAAGCGTTAAGACTTCGATTTTTGCTCCGAGTGAAATGACATCCATGGAGGGTTGTGAGGAGAGGGACTGGTGTGATTGGACATATGCAGGATCTCAGCTCCCAGGTGACTTCTGTTTTCGGCTCCTATGTCATTCCCAAAATAAAAGGTTTACATGATTATGAGAATATGTAGCAGAGGGATGTAATCTAGTGTATATGTTGGGATTTGAAAGGACATCCTGGAGATGATAATTCTTGAATTTTATTTCAACTTGATTTTCAACAGATACAAAAGTTCCATTCTTTAGCTTTCTCATATTGCATATCAAAGTATCTCTAGTATTTCAAATACCTATATGAAAAGAAAAAAAACATTTAGTGATGATTTTTATTCAAATGGCATTTTTATTTAGGAATGATAAGGATAATCCACATCTGCACAAGGGAAACTGAACTCTCTGTATTATCCTGTCATGTAGAAAATATTCTCAGCGTGAATGATAAGAGCTAAAATATGTCACTTGTTAAAGGGGAGAGAGTAAAAATTTAGTTTTATGTTATGAACATGCCATGGTTATAAAGTCAATGTAACGGTTTTTAATAACACAATGATCTAAAATTACTTCTTTACCATATACTACCTCCAAATGAAGAAACGATTTTTAAAATTCCAAAGTGAAAGTTGTGAACCCAGAAAATTTGAGACAGTCTCAGTTAATTTAGAGAGTTTATTTTGCCAAGGTTGAAGGTGCACCTGTGTCACAACCTCAGCAAGTCCTGATGACATATGCCCAAGGTGGTCACGGCACATCTTGGTTTTATACATATAGGGAGATATGAGACATCAATCAATATATGTAAGAAGTACATTGGTTCAGTCTGGAAAGGCAGGACAAGTTGAAGCAAAGGCAGGAAGACTGGAAGTGGGGAGGGAGCTTCCAGGTCACAGACAGGTGATACAGAAATGGTTACATTCTTTTGAGTTTCTGGTTAGCCTTTCCAAAGAAGGCAAATAAGATATACCTCTATCTCAATGAGCAGAGGAGTGACTTTGAATAGAATGGGAGGCAGGTTTGCCCTTAGCAGTTTCCAACTTGAGTTTTCTTTAGTGATTTTAGGGGCCCCAAATACTTTCCTTTCACATTTCCCCCCTTTTCTTTCTTAAAATCTTTTGGAGAAAGCATTTTACAAGAAAATGAGTCTCTGGCCTCAGGTTTCATCTGATCTCTCATGGCTAGGACAGTTTATTCCTAGATGGGTAGGTCCGAAAAGCTCATTTTTAGCAGGTCATGAAGTCTCAGTCTTGTGAAGAGAAAATAGGGGAGAGGAAGGGAGAAAAAAAACAACAAAATAACAACCCTGGAAAAATTAATCTAGGCCTCATTACTCTGAAGTCCATACATTAGTAGGCAGGTATGAAAGTGGCTTATGTACATAAATAGGTGAACTTTAGGTTGTCTGACTTCGGTTCGCAGGGTTTTAAGAAGGCACCATTAGTTTTCAGTGACTGCAAAGTAGGAAAAATAAAAAAGAGAAGGAAAAAAATTGAAAACATTATTTTGAAGACTTGTAGCCAAGAAAAGTAAGAATTTGGTCCAGACTATAGAAAATAATAAAAATTGGAAGAAAAAATTAGTCACGACTGGAATCTAACAACAGGTTATTCACCGAAAGACTCAAACTCTGTAAAATATTTGAAGAGATTTATTCTGAGCCAAATATGAATGACCATGGCCCCATGACACAGCCCTCAGGAGGTCCTGAGAACATGCACCCAAGGTGGACGGAGCACAGCTTGATTTTATGTATTTTAGGGAGGCATGAGACATCCATAAAATACAATTAAGAAATACATTGTTTTAGTTCAGAAAGGTGGGACAGCTCAAAAGGGGGCTTCCAGGCTATGGGTAGATTTAAACATTTTCTGGTTGACAATTGGTTATTTATCTGAAGACCTGGGATCAATGGAAAGGAATGTTCAGGTTAAGATAAAGAATTGTGGAGACCAAGTTTTATTGTGCAGAGGAATCTCTCAGATGCAGACTTCAGAGAGAGAGCAGGTTGTAAAATGTTTCTTATGGGACTAAAAGAGTGCCTGGCTCTTAGCTGATTATCTCTTGAATCTGGAAAGAAAGGAAGAAAAATAAAGGGAAAGGGGGATTCCATAAGAGGAATCTCAGATAAGACTTTTTAAAGCCTAGCCCAGCCACAGATCTGTGCCATCAAATACCCATGAGTTGGGTGAAATTGCCTCTCCTCTTGAGGTTCCAAGATAAGCCTGGGGCTTCTGAGCCTGTCAGAAAGTGATATTCTTTATTTACCACAGGTCAGAAACCCTGTACAGGGACTGTGTACACAAAATATGAGGCCAGTTTTTCCAAGGGCTTTATTGGCTCCGTAAGTCAAGTTTGATTCCTTAAAGGAAAGCACACCATTCCAGTAAAAGCCTTGGTAGAATAACCAGTTTCTCCAATTGTGTCCTGTTACAAATGAAAACAGATTATTGCACTTATGCAAATAACTGTATTGTAAGTTAAGAACACTCACAAGTAGTTTCCAATTCTGGAGAAATCAGGTAGACAGAAATAAATATGCTCCAAATTTTGTTTATAGGAGTATACTAAATTGTTAAAAGCTGTCAATAGCTCAAAGAAAAGTTTTAAGACTCTGAAAAACAAGTAAACAAAAAGGATCAGCAAACATATTAAGCAAAAAGTCAAAAAGATTGGTTCAGTCCATGCAGTTAATTCCTGTTCTGCTTGATACTCATGATCATTTTAGCTGTCCATGAGTCCTGAAAGTTTTTCCTCTATTCTCATGTCACAGCTTCCAAAGTTATTGGAAACCTGCATTCAAGAACACCTGTTGGAGATTTATAGCTGATTATAAAACCATCTTTTAAAGAGGACCGAAACAATACAACAATTGTCCATGGATGAAAATAAGTTTTAAGGCAGCCATAGTTAAAAGGCACAATTGACAAGGAAATTTGTTACATCTGTGCTACACAATAATTTTAACATAGCAATTATGATTATTACTGATAATGTACACTAAGTTATACCAGAATTACAGGAGTTTCCCATAATTTTGGAACACAATACAATAATGTATTTATACAAATACAGCCCAAAGAAACCCAAACACCATTTCATATTTGACAATGCTTCCTGTATAAATTTTTATACCAAATAAGCCAAATTTCATCATTTTTGGACTTTAGAGAACCTAATGTCTTAAAGGATAAATTAGGTTAGAGAAAGACATAATTCATAATTTGATTTTGGAAAGTCTGTCAAATATAAAAGTTTTAAGACCCTTGATATTACAAAATAGGATTACAAGTCATTGTAAAGTAATTTGTTTAACAAAAGTGATAATTCAAGGATTTCAAAAAAAGCAATAATCTTCATTATTTGAGAGAGGAGACTTAATTTTCTAAACAAGAAGACCTAATAAAAACAGCATAAAACCAATTACATTTGTTTTTCAAAATTTTGTAAACAATCTATAAAATTTAATCTTGATTATAAAATATAACTTCCATAAGCCTTTTATAACCTTTATTAAGGAGTTGGTTAATGCTTCAAGAAAACCTTGTTAATCTGACTCAAGGGTCCATATACTGGTTTTGCATCAGTGTGCCTTTGACATTAATAATTAATTTATAGATAAACTGAACTGATTTTATCTTTCAGAATTGGCCCTTACAATCTTACACTCCCATTTCTTCTGCAATAGTTCCTGGGCCTTGAGGAGTTGAATAGCTTTAATTTCTTGTCCTGTGTCTCAGGAAAGCAGTTTATCTTGATTGGCATCTTCTATGGGGCCTGAAGATGAGGCTTTAATTGCTGTCAGTGTTTAAGATTTAGCAGGACTTGGTGTCCTTTTTAGACCCAGGAGTTAAAGCCCTGTAACTCAATGTACAAGGACTTCAAAAGCACATACGGGAAAATACCTGGATGTAATAACCTTAATTTAAAATTTTCTCAGTTTTTTTTTCCTAACCAACCAAAACTTAACAATAATATGACAACCTGATTATATTAAAGTTTTTGGTTTTCTTTTTTAATATATATAAATCCTCTTATTGTGACTTACATGGACCATTCATGACTTTCTGGTTTGTCATGAACATCCCTCCTTTTTAAATAACCAGCTATTTTATTTTAGGACTAAATTTACCATACAAGATTTTTTTCTTATATAAAATTATTTTTCTTTAAGCTTTTTTACCTCAAAAAAACTTCCTTAACTTTATAACTTCGTTTACATATTTTTTTATTTCCTGGTTCCTTTTGCCTTGTTTTATACATAACCTTTAAATAAGCTTTGAATTAGACAAAAATTTTCACCTTTTTTTTTAAAAAAAGACACATTTCAACATTTTTCTTTTCTTTCTTTTTTTTTTTTTTAGCAAGAATGTTTTCCTACAATATATATTTATAGGAAAATACCCAAATAATGAAATATCTATTGTTTAATTTAATTTTACATTCTAAATTATGACCAGTTTGCCTACAAGTATTTATCCCATTTCATTTACCTAATTATTTTAATTGTTTACCTAGATTATTTATGAAAGCTGTGATAGTCATGATTTAAAGTTCTGAAACCACCATTGCAAAATTATAGCTGAGACAGTGCATAAAAGAGTTGACCTAACTGACTCCATCTTGCTCATAACCTCCAAGCCGTCCTTTTTCATTCCTGGGCATAGACTGAACTCATAAAAGAGTTGACCTAACTGACTCCATCTTGCTTATAACCTCCAAGCCGTGCTTTTTCATTCCTGGGCATAGACTGAACTAATTTTGGGAGAAACTTAGTGTATAGTTTAGCTTTGAAAGAAAGGTGATAACAGTCCTTTCCCCAAACAAACCTCCTTATTGTCTGTGGACTAGACTGCCTAAAGCTGCAGGATTAGAAGTTATGGTAGTCTTACTAAATTCAAGATGCAGCTATTTTCATTAAACTCATATCAGTGTCTTATTTATTAAAAATTACTTGTGCAAAAATCATTCTGATTTGGGATGGGTTTATAGTTTTGTAACCCCTATGGCAAATTTTGACACTTTATAGTATTTGGCAGGGATAAGTATGAAATTGCTCGATTAACATATTCAAACAAAAATGTATGCTGGGCGATTCTTAAGACATTTCTAATATTACTTTACCTATACTTTTTTTTGTTTCTTGAGATGGAGTCTTGTTCTGTCACCAAGACTGGAGTGCAGTGGTGCGATTTCGGCTCACTGCAAGCTCCACCTCTGGGTTATGCCATTTTCCTGCCTCAGCCTCCCGAGTAGCTGGGATTACAGGCACCCACCACCACACCCAGCTAATTTTTTTGTATTTTTAGTAGAGACGGGGTTTTACCATGTTAGCCAGGATGGTCTCGATTTCCTGACCTCGTGATCCGCCCACCTTGGCCTCCCACAGTGCTGGGATTACAGGCGTGAGCCACCACGCCCAGCCACTTTACCAATATTTTTAAAGCTAACTTGTTTATTAGAAATTTTACTTAATTTTATTAAAAATTTTATTGTAAAATTTACAAAAATATAAACTTGAAAAAGCGTTTGACTAGTCTTTTCTTTTTCAGTATCTAATTTAAGCACTTTTAATTTTTTTAAGCCAGTTAATTAGAGCTCTTTTATGTGTTTTTAGTAGTAAAACATTCTGTACATAACACATAAATACATATAAAAATGTATTAGGCTTGCTGTGGAAGTACATTTTATAGATTCATAAAGACCCTCCCCCCCTGTTTTTTTCTATCTTAGACTTTCAGATTCTTGATAATCTGTTTCACAACCCTAAGCAGTTGTCAGCTAAATAGCCTTAAATTTGCACATTAAAGGAAACAACTGAGGTGAAAATCAAATAGCAAAATTTACATCATAAGGTACGGAGCAAAAGTCTGGTGATGCTAGAGGGAGATGCTTTTAAAGTGCACTTAAAATTTTTTTAAAGTGAAGACATTTCTGAGTGTCTAAACTACATTCTTCCTTAAAAACCCAAGAGTAGCCTCTGTTGCAATACTATTTTAGTCAAAAAATCGGGTGAAAACAGAATTCAGTCAACTGAGGAGAAAAAAAAACTTTTGCTCAAAAAAAAAGGCAAGGTCTTAGGAGAGAAAAACAAACAAAAAAACCCCAAAACATGAAAGCCTTTTAAATACATGCACAAATGCATACATACATGCACACATCTTGGATATTAGCCTTTTAGTTAAGCTGACTTTTAACTATTGAGCTCCTTTAACAACAACAAAAAATCTTTTTAAATTTCATTACCATATTTCAGCTAAGACAAAATGCTGCTAAACTAACAATGATTACACAAATTATACAATTTCTGAGAGCTCTAAGTTTAAGCAGAAATTAACACCAGCTGGTTGTTAATGCTAACTTTAGTTATTTAAAAAGAATTTGGAAGACAGAATCCCAAACCAGTTTTTTACCTCGTGATGGGCCTCAGGCTGTAGATTGCTCTCTACCATCCTAGAGGTAGGAAAAAACTCATCTTCCTTCTTGTAAGCAAGCTCAAACTCCATAAAGGAGTTATCTGCCTTCCATTGTCATGGAAGCAGGAAAACTTGCCTTCCTGTTGGAAGCAAGTAAAACTCCAAAAAAAGGGAAGTTGTACAGCAAAATAAACTTTGTATCTAGCCCAAATTTTTGGAGCTCAGGGATTCTCTGGAGGGGGTGCTGTCAGACCTCAGCAAATTGTCCTGTTGGTTTGAGCCATAAAGTTAGCTCATGTTGGTACCAAGCACTGATAGGAGATTTGTCAAAGGTCAGGGGTATCTCCACTCAGAATCCCTTCGTGATTACCAAAATGTGAACCCAGAAAATCTGAGACAAGTCTCAGTTAATTTAGAAAGTTTATTTTGCCAAGGTTGAGGATGTGCCTGTGATACAGCCTCAGAAAGTCCTGACCACATGTGCCCAAGGTGGGCGGGACACAGCTTGGTTTTATACATTTAGGGAGACATTGTAGCAGGACCAGCCACAGACAGAATTCCTCAGACACCGGGTTAAAGAAGGAAGGCACTTTATTCGGCTGGGAGCTTTGGCTGACTTGCGTCTCAAAAGCCGAGCTCCCCAAGTGAGCAATTCCTGTCCCTTTTAAGGGCTTACAACTCTAAGGGGGTCCACGTGAGAGGGTCATGATCAATTGAGCAAGCAGCGGGTACATGACTGGGGGCTGCATACACTGGTAATCAACGGAACAGAACAGAACAGGGATTTTCACAATGCTTTTCCATACAATGTCTGGAATCTATAGATAACATAACCAGTTAGGTCAGGGGTCGATCTTTAACAACCAGGCCCAGGGTGTGGTGCCGGGCTGTGTGCCTGTGGTTTCTATTTCTGCCTTTTAGATTTTATTTCTTCTTTCTTTGGAGACAGAAATTGGGCATAAGACAATATGAGGGGTGGTCTCCTCCCTTAACATGAGACATCAATCAATATACGTAAGAAGTACATTGGTTCAGTCTGGAAAGGCAGAACAACTTGAAGCAAAGGCAGGAAGACTGGAAGTGGGGAGGGAGCTTCCAGGTCACAGATAGGTGATACAGAAATGGTTACATTCTTTTGAGTTTCTGGTTAGCCTTTCCAAAGCAGGCAAATAAGATATGCCTCTATCTCAATGAGCAGAGGAGTGACTTTGAATAGAATGAGAGGCAGGTTTGCTCTAAGCAGTTTCCAGCTTGAGTTTTCCTTAGTGATTTTGGGGGTTCCAAGATATTTTCCTTTCACGAAGTGTATCCAGGGGTATGGAAACATTACACAATGCTGGGATGTGCTGGGAAACATAACTCTAGGTCAGAGTTTGGCAAAGTCGGACCTGTGGGCCAAATCCTGCCCATTCTCTATTTTTATAAATAAAGTTTTATTGGAACAGAGCCACATACATTTATTTAAAAATTTTTTTACAGCTGCTTTTTGCTACAGTGGCAGAATTGCATAGTGGTGACAAAGACTGTATGATATTAAAAGTCAAAAATATTTATCATCTGGCCCTTTACAGAAAAAGTTTTTTGCCTCTGCTGAAGTGAGATTAAAGGGTAGGTGCTGAGACAATAGTCCCTAATGCTCTCCAAATCTTGGAAAGGTAAAGTGATTATTGCTAGTAAGGAGGAATTTGTGAAAATGACTTTTTTCACAATCAAAGTATTTATTGATGAATAAATGAACCTAGAGCCATTATGTATAACTGTTCTAAATGCATTTGGAAATTGCTCACAAAACTGTTTCTACACCTCTTTCTCATATTGGTCAGTGTCATCACCCAATTGCCTAAGCCAGAAATCTAGCTAATGTCCTAAATTCCTCTTGCTCCTTCCCTACTTTATCAGCAACTCATGTACCTCTCTCCGTTCTTACTGTCATCACCCTGGGCCAGGCCCCCTGGAATTCTAGACTTGCTTGGAATTCAACCAGTATTTCCTAACAGCCTTTCCCACCTCCACACATTCTTCTGTATTCAATTTCTATCCTACAGTGTGACCTTTTAAGAGGTCCCAATCCCCTATTTATGTCCTTCAATGGCTCTTTATTGCCTTTAGAAAAAAAAATCCAAACTCTGGAGCATAATTTATAGAGAGTCCTTCACAAATGGCCTTTATTTGACTAACTTCTCTTTACCCTTCAGGTCCCAGTTTATCTATTAATTCCTCCAGGGATCCTTCTATGGTGCTCAAGTCTGGGTTGTCACCCTCAAATGTTCTCCTAAGGCGCTTTACAGTTTCTTGTTTTGGAACAAAACACATTGCATTGCAATTGTTTGTTTAATTGTCTGTCTGAGCAGTCTAACACTGCCAGGGCAAAGACCATGTCTTCATTAACTGGGAACACACTGGGAGGGAAACAGATGTAGTCCCTGTTGTAAAGACACTTGCAGCATGGTGAGAGAAATTGACATTTTCTAAGTAATTACTCAAATATAAGCAGAAGAATCCTTTTTGGAGATTTTTAAACTGGGGTTCTCTATTCCTCTTTACTGAAATCATTCCTGTCATCTCAGTGTTCTTCTCCCATTCATTGATTTAGGAAGAAGGCAAAGACAGACTAGAATAATGAGATCACTGATAAGTTTTGAATTTAATAGTTGATAGTATGGCAGTAATCTTGAAGGCCAAGCTTTCAGTTGCAAGAGCTAGTCACCCCAAGGAGAAAAGGGGTTCCTGAATTCCAAAACCTTCCCTTTAAACCATTTCCCATTTAGAAAAAAAAGGTGCAGCTCACTGCCAGGGCTCATTTAATTTTATGTAAACATGTTCTTTGAGGCCAAAGCAAATCTGACTGATTTTTAATGTGAAAATAAAATATAAAAACTGTTCATGGAGTTATTTCTAAACAGAATTTGTCTCTAATCCTAATGTAACAGAAATCTATATGATGTTACATTAGGATTGGAGATAAGTACTCTCAGGGCAAACGGGAAATGGGTTAATAATCAATACTCAAAGCTTGTGGGACTAAGGTAGAATTTTACTCTAACCTGTAGGGTAGGGAGGGTGAAGGAAAGTTATACAGGGAGAAGACAAAAGCCCTCCTTGATCCAGGTAGAGGATACTGAAACATGAGGGAGAGAACAGCAAAAGAGTTTTCCTTTCTTGCTTTCCTTTCCATAGCTCAGGGAAGCCTCAAAGAAGCCCTGAGTTCGTCATGATGCTGGAGAAACGTGATACCTTGGAGGTTGACAGCAATGGTTGAGGCAGGTGATCAGGTGAATGGGCCTTGATACAGGGATAGAAGTCTAGAATTCCAGAGTCTTTTAGAGAGGGAGGATTGATGGAAAAAAACATGCTGTAGGAACTGACAAAAGGTCTTGTTTATAATTGTATCTCAAGCATCAACTAGAGTTTACCGGCACATAGTAGCAATTAATACATATTTAGTGAATAAATTTAATGAATGAGGAGTAGACGAACAGGAAAAAAATTGAGTTTTTATTTATTTAAAAGGAATTTGTAAAGAAAATTGTCATGTTGACCCCCAACATACAGTCTCTTAACTGAGGAATTGATAGTAATTCTTTAATTTCAGGAGAGCAACCTTATGATTGAGTGATCTGAAGGAACTAACAAAATCCTTATGTTCTTCTTATGTTCTTGGTTCATCTACATGGCTCCAGAATATGACAGATTACTTGATCTAAACGTTCTGCAACATATTTAATTTCTTATATTAATTTCTGGTACAACTGTTCCTGTCTAGTGCCTAGCACAGTGTATGGTACGTAGTCAACACTCAACACATATTTGTTGAATGGATTGCTAAAGAATTCATTTGGGCTGGGCAGGGTGGCTCACGCCAGTAATCCCAGCACTTTGGGAGGCCAAGAGAGGTGGATTTTTTGAGTCCATAAATTCGAGACCAGCCTGGGCAACATGGCAAAACCCTGTCTGTATTAAAAGTACAAAAACTAGCCAGATGTGATGGCATGTGCCTGTAGTCCCAGTTACTCAGTGGGTTGAGGCAGGAGGATCACCTGAACCTTGAGAGGTTGAGGCTACAGTGAGCGGTGATCTTGCCACTTCACTCCAGCCTGGGAAACAGAATGAGACCGTGTGTCAAAAAAAAAAAAAAAAAAAAAAACATCTAATATCCAGATCTGAAAACTCTGGAAGAAGAAAAGATTCCCTTCTCTCTTAAGTCATATTTGTGCTAATTACCTGCTAAGCATCTGGTATAAAGTAGGTTCTCCAAAATATCTGTTGAAGAAATTAAGTGAATAAAGAGGGAAAGAAGGGGAAGAAAATTTTGGCTCACCTTGCATACTTCTACCACAGAGATCTTTCCAAAGAACTTATGTCAAGCTTAAAATCTGTTCTCTCTCCATTGCCTTCAATATTATTTTAAAATTTTCTTTTGCCATGAAACCCTACTTTCAATCTCATGATCATATAAACATTGTTAGAGGATATATTTTAAAAATAATTAGCTTTTTTCCTTCTTTTATGCCTTTTAAGAAGAATGGATTCTTAGGAAGAAACTTTCTTTTGCTGAATAAGGTATGTGAGGCATGAGTTGTAAAAGCAAGTGAAGGTGGTAGTCTATACATAAGAGATAGAGAAATGTAGGCATCGGGGTATATGGTTGTAACCTACATGGCATCGTTAGGTGTAGATTGTCTGCTGTCTACTGAAGGATGTTTGATCTATTCTAATTCTTGCTTTCTACTAGGGTCCACTGCTGACCTCTCTGCTGGGTAAACTTATGCATTCCTCTTTCTCAGCTTGGACAAGATGTGATTCAGATTTTCCCTTCCTGATAACTTGGCCTCTCTTTAGCCCTTGATAGTTCTGAGACACTTTTGAGACTTTTTCACACCCTCCATTTGCCCTTGGCCAAGAATGTTCACCCTGCAAAGCAGCAATAGCTTTGCCCCTGCTATGGCAGATCCCACAATTGGCCCATGGGTTCTCATCCCAGCATCTCTGTCACACAGGAATAGAGGGGCAGCCCTCTATCTCTGTGGCTGACCATGCCTCTCCACTGTCTCCCCTATATTAGATGTGGCCACTTGTTGGTCAGAGGCCACTCTGCAGAATGATGTCCTCTAATACCTTCAAATAGGGAATGTTCTTCCCAACTTGTTACAACCTCCTTATCCCACAAAGCCTTGAAGCCAGGAGGTTGGGGCACAGATCTGATTGCTAATATTCCTGACTTCTATCCCTATTTTCTCCCCCAAACCATGAGGTTGGAAAGAATGGGCTTTCTCTTTCTTTTCCTGCATGATGAAAATTTCTATTTTATATCCTTCACTTCCTTAAAAGACTTTTGCCTTTCCATTTTCTTAAAGCTATGATTTGAGTGGGCCTAGGGAAATAGAAAACCTGTTTACCAACAGGGAACACACATAAGAATCTATTGAAAATATTTTTATCCTTGATATGCTCTGAGAATTAGAGATTTAGATGAGAACTAGGTGTACTCAGATTTCTGTGGGTTCAGTAGGTTAAGAAAATATGTAACACTTTCTCATAAAGTGGAAGACTAGAAATTAATATTTAACCCAGGCTCTAAAGAGAGAGGATTTCTTTAGTGATCAGAGTTATTCCTGGAAGTGGGGATATAGCAGTTTCATTCTGAGTTCTGGGAACACTTAACTCTTGTGTAGTAACTGAAGTTTATACCCTTGTACAATTGCACTTAACTATTCTTCTACTATAATGTCTCTGCCCAAAAGTCTGTCACCTTTAAATTTATATGATTGTAGAGCAGGGACCTTGTCTTTTTTTTTTTTTTTTTCATTTCATATCATTGTGTCTCCAGCAGTCAGCAGCATAATACCTGGCATGCAGTTAAGTGCTCAGAAGTTATTTGTTGAATAAAAGACACCATTTAAACCTATGGTTAACAAGTAATATTTCACTTTGAAAGTGGCAATATTATAAAAGGCCACAAGATGGGCTCATTACTCTGTGAAAGTTTGTGAAATATTCCTGAATCATGACATTAACCATTTTTAGGAAAAAAATGGGGGAGACTTCATATATGTTTCTGAACCTTAAGGAGGAATTAAAATACTTTTGGTGACAAATCCTAGCAACCTTTAGCCATTTTCTTAATGCATTTAAAAATTGCATTAAAAGAAAAATCACAGTGTTATTTAATTATCATTTCCTGCTGCAGCTTTGAAAAACAACAAGGCTTTATCTTTATTGCTCTTACCATATTTTCCTTATTAGGAAACTGAAATATGTGTCTTGCTATTGATGGGATAATAAATTATATTTCTTGTTCTTAGTCTTCAAAATGTTGTTGTCACTTTTTTTTTCATTCAAAAGAGTAAGCTTCACCAAAGTGAATAGCCCTTTTTCCTAAACCAATGTGTTTTGAAAATTGACCCTATATTAGGAGATTCTAAATTGTTATCTCATTTGATATTTATTAACCAAATGAGGAAACTGAGGCTCAGAGAGTATAAGATTTGCCCAAGTCATCTATTATATAGCAAAGATGGTACTTAAGCTTAGTTTTGTTGACTATAGGTCTCAACAATTTCATTCCTTCAACCAAACATTTAATGAGTGCCCTGCTGGTGACTGTCACATGCCAGGGGTTTGAGACATGGAACTGAATAAAGCATTGTTTCTTTCCTGGAGAGCCTCTAGGTCTGTGGTGAAACTCTTCAGCATTCCAGAGAATGTCAGATGGTGTGTGTGGTGCTCCCGTAAGGGATTACAGAGTGCAGGTAGGGGTTGTGGGGAGGAAGGGGGAAAGGACTAACTAGTTGGTCTCCTGTCCTCTGTTTGTCTACTGGAGCTGCAGTCCCAAGCCTTGCTCAGGTATTGTAACATTGTCTATTGAATGGGTCCCATGAACTTACCTTTGACATGTTTTATTCATTTATTCAACAATATTTATTAAACATATACTGTGAACATATACTGTGTTCTAGCAGCTGGGTATATAGAGGTGAAGAAGGAGGAAAAGAGCTAAATTTTAGTGGGAAGACATAATAAACAAAAATAAAAGCAAAAGCAAAAGCAAAGAAGCAAGAGAATATAAGCTGGTGATAAAACGAGGTGAGATGATAAACAGTGACTGAGGAGCTACTCCAGATGGGATAGCCTCTTTCAGTAGGTGGCATTCCAGCTAAGCCAAGAATGGTAAGGAGGAGCCAGGTTGGCAAATTCTAGGGAAGGGCATTCCAAACAGAGAGAACAGTCGGTACAAAGGCCTGAGGGGGAAAGAGGTTATTGCTCTCTCAGTTTGGGAAGAAGGAGACAGAGCTGTGTGGCACTAAAAGATTCATCCAATATCACCAGCTTGTTATTTAAGCAGCTGACATTAGCCATCTAATGTCTGGGCTTCCCCTGGAGATAAGCAGTCATTGGTGTGTGTCTTTATAACAGCTGCAGGAGTTGCTGCTCATTTTAAGCGACTGGCATGCACTGTCAGGCAAAAGAAAGAACTGCTCTGGAATTGGCTGTTCTTTAGCTGAGGAAATTTAGGATTATGTCCTCTTAGGATGGCTCCAAGCCAAACAGGATATCCTGGCATCTGAAGTCATGATACAACTGGAATGCTTTTCATGTATTCAGCATGCTCATATTAACTATCTACTGCCAGACACTAAGTATAAAGTAGGAAACAATGTCTCTGCTTTCAAGGAGTTTGTATCTGATGACATTAAGGCCAGTTGTTGCAGAATGGCTTATGTAATTTACACATGGTTTGCTTAGGTTCTCTTTAGTTTATCCATTATTTGACTACATTTAGAACTCTTATATTTATTGGGCATTTGAACAAAGAGGGAAGTGACACCAATTTTCAGGATTTCAATTTTCCCACCACAATACCAGCTGAGCCCACCACAATTTTATAGTGGGAATTCTTCTCTTGAAGATACATGTGGTTTCAGTTATTCTTGCCTATAAAGATCTTGAGCATTACCACTGGCATCATTGATATCTGCCAGACGGAATGTCTTATTTCTACAGTTCCATTCTATAATGTGGATTCAGACTCACCCAGTGCTTTCTCATCCCTACTTAGCTTCTGTCTCTCAGGTCAGGGTCATTTCTACATGGTTCCTGGCCCCATAGTTTGTTATATGAGAAGCAGAAACGTATCACTCAATGGCCTAAATCTCCTAAAGTCAATTGAAATCTTTCCATAATTTAGGCTAGCTAGAAGAAAAAGTCAGGGGAGAAAAAAATCAAACTACATCGTACACTAACCTTTTGACACAAGGGATGACATCACCTGTGTGAATATGGTATAATTTATGCCCTCACATCTTACTAATTCATTGGAAAATCCTCCTAATAGAACTTGAAACCCCCATAGAACAGCTATTTTACAATTTTTTCTTGTCATTGGAAGCAAATATTAACAGACTCTGTGTATGGTCTATTGTTCTTAATCAAAGTTTTGTAAATAGTTTCCTATTGCCTTTTGTTAGTTGTCTGTTGCTGCAATAGCAAATTACCACACATGTAGTGTTATGAAGCAACACACATTTATTATCTTAAAGCTCTGTAGGCCAGAAGTCTGACAACCGGTCTCACTGGGCTAAAGTTAAGGTATCAACAGGCTCAGTTGCTTTCTGAAGGCTCTAGGGAGGAATCTGCTTCCTTGCCTTTCCTGCTTCTAGAGGTCATCTGTACCGTCTGACTCGTAGTCTCCTTCTTCCATCTTCAAAGTCAGCAACACTGCATCTCCATGACTTTTTAACCCTCACCAAGTCTCTCTTTAACCAAAGCCAGGAGAGGTTCTCCATTTTTAATTATTCATGTGATTAGATTGGGCCTACTTGGATAATACAGGCAATCTTTTCCTCTCAGTGTCTATAACCTTAATTGCATTTTCAAAGTCCCCTTTGCTTTGCCATGTAAGGCAACATATTCATGTTTTCTGAGGATGAGAATGTAGACATCTTTGGGGCTATTATTTTGCCCACCATACCTTTCTCTAAAAAAAAAAATTAATAAGATGCATTGAAAACTGGATGCACATAACTCTTATAAATCCCCATTTCCAATGTTGATATATATGTATGTCTCTCTAAATAAAGGGAGAAAAAAGTCTTCACTTTCTATCACAAATAAAGTGAGGGAAAGTTTTGATTAAGACATTTTGACTTTAAAACTCCCATCCCTTCCCCTCCCCTCCCCTCTCCTCCCCTCTTCTCCCTTCCCCTCCCCTCCATTTCTCTTCCTTTTCCTCCTGAATGTAGATGGAAGGAAATTGAGAGGAATAGCTGTGCTTTTGGCTACTCAGCTTCTCTTGTCTTCTTGTAACAAGAATGTCCTCTTAGCCCTTGGTGGGGGAAGTGTGGGTTCTATTTTTTAATTCATATCATGATATTCTGGTAGAGTTTCCAATCATAGTACTCCTCTAGCTCCTTGTCTCAGGGCTGTGCACGTGATTCAATTCTGTCCAATTAGATTATCATATTCCCCTGGACATTGTGATTGGCTCAGTAGTGGACATTTAACTTAAGCTGAGCCAACCAGAATACTTCCCTGAGATTTGTTTCCTAAGTACCTCTCTGGGGGAAATTTTCTCTTTCTTTCTTTACTGCAAGAAAGCTGAAGGGGTACGATTTAGAGCTGGTGGTTCTATGTCTCTCACCACTTGGGGAAACTAAGACTGATGAGAGATGATCCTGGGGAGTTACTCCTTGAGGTCTTCAAAGCTTCTTTGCTTCCTCTTTGAGTCTATGATTATGAAAGTGTGTTACTAATTAACTCCCTTTTGTTTAACCTTGTTTGTGTTGAGAGTTGTTTCTTGCAGGTAAAAAAGTTCCAATCAGTAGAGGTGGTTTTCCTTCTCCTAATGCCTATTTTCTTTGACCTTGCTACTTATCCTGTTAATTCATTGGGTTTCAAAGCCAAATCTAAAGTTGAGGATGTCTCTTACGGGAAAAAGATTAAGAAGTAATCAGAGGAGATTCTGAAATGAGTCCAGATTATATTGCTTATGCTAATTCTTGGTTACATTCTGGAAAACTTCACCCCCTATTTTATAATCCATTTTAGACTATATGACTCAGGTAATTAAAGAGAATTATGTACAGATGTCAGTAATCCTATGAATACAGTGCAGTAATATGAAAGCTTGAAATCGGAACACTTTCTGTTTCCATTCTGTTTCAATTATCAAGGTTTCACAGTAAAATTAAAATCCTTAAAATAAAATCTCCCCTCTCATTTCTTTTTATTTTGCTTCTGGAACTAATATATTCCCAAGAAAACCTTCAAAGGCAAATTATTCTGAACTCAGATCTCTCATGCATCCCATTTTCCAAAGTTCAGTAAGTTACATAAGAACATTTTTATTGCAACCCCATATCTAGAACATTCTGACCCAAATATAGGAAGTGCCAATTTCCCTATATAATTTTGATTTTTCCCAAGAGTATAGTTCTGAGACTCAAAAATGGTTGTCCCTTGGTGTATGTTTTCAACATACAAGCAGAGATCCAGCACGTACTTTTTAATGCATTGCAATATACAATTCCAGAATGAATTGGTGGTTAGAAGAATGGCCCAACAACCATATGAAGTCAAGCTACTCACTTCACATTAAATCACAGAATGACCTCTAAGTGGAGGTGCTCAACTACATTTACTGAATAGGACATCTCTTCCATATTCTTTTGAAGTATGGAAATAATTCCTCTTCTCTAACCTGGGACGATCACCATCACAAAACAAATTTAGCTTTGTGCTCAAAATGATGTAGTAGTACTTCTACTAGCTACTGAATTGAGGGTTTGTCTCAGTTCCCTAAGACAAGAGACACATTTCATGTAGTAAATCAGAACCAGAACTACCTAATCCTCTTGGTAAATGGGAATAGTTCATCTCAGCACAGGTACTTTAATTAATTTATTTATGTAGTTGTTCACCATGTATTTGCTGAACATATGTTAGGTACTTTATATATAAGGTGGATAAAACAGACCTGATTTCTGCTCTCATTGAGCTCCTAGCCTAATTGGAAATGCAGACACCAAACAAATAACAAGTAAAAGTATAATTAAAAATTTTCCTGTGGCAGAATTCTGTGAGAGAGAATAATGGTAGGGGCACACTTTAAGTTGGGTAGCTAGGAAGACCTCTAGAAGAAGATGATATTTCATCTGAGATCTGAATTTGAAGGATGAAAAAGAACTAGTCAAGGGAGGACTATAAGGAAGAGGGTCCTAGGTGTAGAAGGAGCATCCAATGGAGAAGAAATAGCAATGTTAGAGGGTTATGGTTCAGCAAATAAATTGCAGTTCTTAAAGAACCTTATGTGCACTGTGATCTGGAGCTGGTGAGTGAGAGAGTACTAAGAGTACACAGAATGTACATTCTGTGTTTGAAGGAAGGGTAGGGAAGGCAGACAATTATATAATGCTTAGTTCATCTTAAATCAGGTTAAGGGTTCTAAATTTTATTCCAGGTATGTGAAGTTATTGAAATATTTTGAAAATAAGAGAGTCATTATCTCATTTACATTTCAAAAGAATCACTTCTGCTCCTGTTTGGAGAATGGACTGGAGGGCAATCATAGTCAAAGCAGGGAGACTTCTTAGGAGATGATTACAATATACTATACAGGAGATAAAATGACTTGGACTAGAGTAAGGCCAATGAAGATGGGAACAATCAAATGTATTTGAGATATGTATTTGAAGAGAGCATCAACAGATTTTAGTGATGGGTTGGATATGGGGAATGATGTCAAGAAATCTGCTTTGAGTGGCTGGATGGGTAGTGGTGGAATTTAGTGATCTGGAAAAGACTTTTGAAAGAAGAGATTTTGAAGCTAGGGCAAGAGTTCAATTTTAGAAATGTTAAGCTTGAAAATGCCTATGGTACATCTCAGTGGAGACATCAATTAGGCAGCTGCTTATACTAGTTCAGAAGTGAGTTTTGGGCTAAATATTTGAGATCGAAAGCACATAAATTCTGTTTTTTACCTTTTATCTTGAAATAATTTTGGACACACAAAAAATTGAAAAATAATATAAAAATCCTGTATGTATCCAGATTCCCCAAATGTAAACATCTTACATAATCATAGTATAATGATAAAACCAGGACATTACCATCAGTACAGCCCTATCTAACCTACAAACTTTATTCAAATTTTACCAATTATTCTTTTTGTCATCTAGAATCTAAATTTAGGATGTTCTTATGTTCTTTTTGTCATCTAGAATCTAATGTAGGATCACACATTGCATTCAGTTGTAATGTCTCCTTAGTCTGCTTTAATTTGGAATAATTCCTTTGTCTTTCATGACTGTGACATTTTTGGAGTATTGGCCAGAAATATTGCAAATGTCCCTCAGTTTGGGCTTGTCTGAATGAATCTATCTGCCTAAGTTCAAAGCATACATTTTTGATAAGCAAAATGTTTCAGAAGCAAAGAGAAGAGTGAACTGCTTGTGCTACTGAAAGAGTGGGAAGATGCGATGTGCAACTTCCATCACTTGCTTAAAAGAAAACTGCTTTCCTTGGATGTACTCCATTTCCTCCTCCTCTTCCCTGTGAGTTGGAATGCAGGCAAGGTGATGACCGCTTGGAGCATAAAAATGAGGACAAAACTCTTGAGGTATGGAGCAATTAGAAGAAACCTGGGTCTTGGAAAAACCTCATGGAACCAAGCTGTCTCGTTAGCCTAGATCACTTGTCTGTCTCTATGAGGGACAGTAAGCTTTTGTCTTTTCACTGTATTTTAAGTCTTCTTTTTCATAGCACCATAGACTGCACCTTAACTAATATAATAAATAAAAGAGTAACCTTTGAGCACCATTACTAGCAGAGGAAGGCCTTCCTGCATCTTACCATTATTTCTGGCTACCAAGCTAGTGGGGAGGGGCAGAAGTGACAGGGTTAGGAATAAAGAGGAAACTCACCACATGTCACTTTTGTCTTTTATTTTTTCTTTTCTTTTCTTTTTCTTTTTTTTTCTTTTTTTTTTTTTTGGTGAGGTCTCACTCTGTCACCCAGGTGGGAGTGCAATGGCATGATCATAGCTCACTGCAACCTCTAACTCCTGAGCTCAGAGATTCTCTCACCTCAGTCTCCAGAGTAGCTGGGACTACAGACATGTGCCCCCTATGCCTGGCTCCCGTACCTCTCTTTTGCACAGCAGATTTCTCTTCTGAAGCACCTGAATGAGGATAACCTTTAACTTTTAATGAATTTCAGAGTTTTGACTATTACATGAGACCCACCATTTTAATTACTGAAATCAGATTAGTCTTGGGACTACAGAAATCAGAAGATGCTTATTATTTGAAATGGTGCAAAAGTCATCAGTCCTGTGGTAGAATTTCCTCAGAGGACAAGAAAGAACCAACCTAATACAATTTCAACAGGCAACAGGGGGCAGGTACAATTACTTTATTTGTACTTCATTCAGTTTCTTCTTTAAACATAATAGTTCCATACAAATTTGAAAACAAAAAGATTGAAAAATAATAAGCTTTCAACTAAATGTTAAAAATAACAAAAATAGAGTAAACCCAAACAATATAAAAGAAAGAAAATAATAATGATAGGAACATAAATTAAGAAAATGGAAATCAAACAAACAATATAAAATTAAATAAAGCAAAAGCAAATTATTGGAAATGATTACAAAATAGATTAACCTGGTCCAACACTGAACAAGATAAGCTAAGAAAAGTCATAAATAAACAATAGCAGTAATTAAATAGTAGGCATAATTACGTGTGAAGTAAAAGTAAAATGGTGAAAAAAATAGGAGACTACTATAAACAGATTTATGTTACTGGGTTAAAAAAGAGCT
Source organism: Pongo pygmaeus (assembly GCF_028885625.2). NCBI lineage: Eukaryota > Metazoa > Chordata > Mammalia > Primates > Hominidae > Pongo > Pongo pygmaeus. The sequence continues at coordinate 156,124,218 of NC_072376.2, read as the reverse complement.
GGGACAAACACCTTTCTGGGAAAATGTAAATCACTAAAATTTATTAAAAAATAATTACAAAACCCAAAAGACTTATAAGCACTAAAAATTTGAACAAGCATTTAAATATCTACACACAACAGGGGCACTGATCTCTGAACCTTCTAAGGATGAGTTTTATGAAGGTTTTAAGGAAAAAAAAATCCCAGTCTTATAAAACATGTCTATACAATAGTAAAAGAGGATATATTCTTAATTTCCTTTAAGTCCAAGAACCTTGATACCCAAAACAGATAAGATACTATGAGGAAGAAAAATTAAAGGTCAGTCTCATTTATGAAGATAGTTGTAATAATACCAAAGAAAATATTTTCAAACTATATTTACTACTGAATAATAAAAATAAGACTTCTTAACCAAGCAAGGGTCACATCAAGAATATAAGGATGGTTTATTTGTGCTACTGAAAGAGTGGGAAGATGTGATGTGCAACTTCCATCACGTAGAACTAAAATTCTATAAAGTAATTTATTATAATCACAGACTAAAGACGGTTAAAACATAATACAGTAGCCCATTTGTCTTGTATTGCTGCTATAAAGAAATCACTACACAGTTATGAGCTTAAAACAACACAAATTTATTATCTTAAAGTCTGGAGGTCAGAAGTCCAAAGTCAGTCTCAGTGTGCTAAAATCAAGGTGTTGGCAGAGCTGCATTCCTTCTGGAGGCTTAAGGGGAAAACCTGTTTCCTTGCTTTTTCCAGCTTCTAAAAGCAGTCTACATTCCTTGGCCATGGACCCATCCTGTACCTTCAAAACCGGCAGCGTGGTATGGTCCAATCTTGTTCTCTCTGACTCTGACTCTCCTGACTTTCTCTTACAAGGATCCATGGTTACATTTAATTTACCTAGAGAATCCAGGATATTCCTCCCATCACAAAATTACTAAATACATTTGCAAAGATCTTTTGCCATATAAGACAACATATTCACAGGCTATTGGGCTTAGGACGTAGACATCTATGAGAGCTGTTATTTTGCCTACTACATCTTAGAAGAAGAAATCGATAAAATACAACATGCATTCAAAACTTTAAAATAAACAGCAACAGGAAAACTTAGCATTAGGAATAGAAAGATATTTCTGTAGTCCAGTGAATGGTATCTTTAGGAACATTTTATTTTAAAATCAGGAGCTACACAAGATTCTTATTGTCACTGCTTCCATGCAACATTGTGCTGGAGCTCTTATCCAATGTAATAGATAAATAGAGAAAGAAATGATAAAGCACCAGACAAGAAGAAAAAAATTTTAGACAGTGATTTTCACATAGAAGATCAAAGAAAATCTACAAACAAATATTAGAACTAATATGAAAGAACAGCAAGGCTGCTAGATACAAAATAAATTTATTAACATTGATATTGTTCCCATATACCAGCCGCAAACAAATACAAAAGGCAAAATGTAATTTTAACTTTTATTCAATCCCTACCTTATGTCATACACAAACATCAATTCCATGTAGATTAAGGACTTAAATGTTTAAAGCAAAACTATGAAAATTTTAGAATTTTTATACCTTGAAGGCAATGTGAGAAATTAACTTTATAACATAAAGTAGGAAAGAAATTCCTAAATATTATTTTAAAAACGAGACCCATAAAGAAAAGACTAAGTTTGGCCACTTTAAAATGATGAATGTCTCTCTCAAGAGACACATAATGAGAGTGAAAAGACATCACAAGTGGGAAGATATTTTACAACAAATGTAATTGAAATAGGATTAATATTCAAAATACATAATGATCTGCAAATCAACAAAAGAGAGACTCAATAGAAAATGGAGAAAAAGTTGGAATATGCACTTTATAAAAGTGGAGATTCAAGTGACTAGTGGAGATGTAAAAAGATACTCACATCATTAGAATTAGAAAAATACAAATTAAAACCACAACGAGATACCACTCTATATCCAACATATGGGACAAAATGGAAAAGCATTTTATCTTTCAGATGCAAAGACGTTTCAACATAAATAAATCCATAAATGTGATACACCACATAAACAGAATGAAGGACAAAAGCTATATGATTATCTCAATAGATGCAGAAAAAAATTTGACAAAATTCAACATACTTTCATGATAAAAACTCTCAACAAATTAGGTGTAGAAGAAATGTATCTCAACACAATAAAGGTCGTATATGACAGGCCCATAGCTAACACCATATTAAATGGTGAAAAGTTCAATGGGGGAGAAGCTTTTTCTCTAAGATTAGGTATAATACAAGAACACTCACTTTTGCCACTTTAACCAACATAATACTGGATATACTAGGCAAAGCAATAGAAATAAATAAAGGGCATCCAAACTGGAAGGGAAGAAGTAAAATTGTCTCTGCAGACAACATAATCATATACATAGACTCTGCAAAAAACTGTTGGAGTGAATAAATGAATTCAGTAAAGCTGCAAGATAAAAAATCAACATCTAAAACTTTGTAGCATTTATATATGCTAACAACAAACTATTTGAAAAAATTTAAGAAAAAAATCCCCATTATAATGGCTACCAAAAAAATCGGAATGAATTTAACCAAGGAGGTGAAATATCTGTATACTGAAAATTATAAAATGCTAATGAAAGAAATTGAACAAGACACAAATAAATAGAAAAATATCCCATGTTTGTAGATTGGAATAATTAATATTGTTGAATAAAACTCAAAGTGATCTACAGATTCAATGCAATTCCTATCAAAATTCCAATGACATTTTTCACAGAACTAGAAAAAACAATTTTAATATTTGTGTGGGACCAGACTAGAACCTGGATAGCCAAAGCAATCTTAAGCAAAAAGAACAAAGCTGGAAATATCACACTACTTGATTTGAAAATATACTATAAAGCTATAGTAATCAAAACAGTATGGAACTGGCATAAAACAGACACATAATCAATGGAGCAGAATAGAGATCCCAGAAATAAATCTACACATTTATGGTCAATAGATTTTCACAAAGATGTCAGTAACACACAGTGGGTAAAAGTTTCTTCAAGCATTGGTGCTGGGAAAACTAGATATCCATATGAAGAACAATAAAATTAGACCCTCATCTCTTATCATATAAAAAATCCATTCAAAATGGATTAAGTACTTAAATATAAGGCCTGAAACTATAATACTACTACAAGAAAACATAGAGGAAAAGCTCTATGACAGTGGTCTTGGCAATGAGTTTTTTGGATGCGACCCCAAAAGCACAGGCAATGAAAGCAAAATAGACAAATAGGATTACATCAAACTAAAAAGCTTCTTCACAGCAAAGGAAACACTCAACCTAGTGAAGAGACAGCCTACAGAATGGAAGAAAATATTTGCAAACCACACATCAAATAAGTGATTAATATCTGAAACATATAAGAAACTCAAACAACTGAGTATTAAGAAAACAGATTTCTTAAACGGTCAAAGGACCTGAATAGACATTTTTCAATAGAAGACATACAAATGGTAATCATCAGGGAGATGCAAATCAAAACCACTATAAGATTGATATGGTTTGGCTCTGTGTCCCCACCCAAATCTCATCTGGTAGCTCCCATAATTCCCATGTATTGTGGGAGGGACAGGTGGGAGATGACTGAATCATGGGGGGTTTGTCTTTCCAAGCTGTTCTCATGATAGTGAATGAGTTTCACAAGATCTGATGGTTTTAAAAATGGGAGTTGCCCTGTACAAACTCTCTTTTTGCCTGCCACCATCCATGTAAGATGCGACTTGCTCCTCTTTCCCTTCCACCATGATTGTGAGGCCTCCCCAGCCATGTGGAACTGTAAGTTCAATAAACTTCTTTCTTTTGTAAATTACCCAGTCTTGGATATGTCTTTGTCAGCAGTGTGGAAACAGACTAATACAGAGATACAATGTCACACTCATTCAGATGGGTATTATAAAAAGATGAAACAAAAGAAATGTTGTCTAGGATGTGGAGAAAAGGGAACTCTGCTAGAGGTTGGTGGGAATATAAGTTATTATAGCCATTACAGAAATCTGTATGGAGGTACCTCAAAAAATTAAAAACAGAACTATAATATGATCTGATAATCCTAATACTGGGTGCATATCCAAACAATATAAAATCAGTATGTCAAAGAGATTTGCACTCTTGTGTTTACTGCAGCATTACTCACAATAGCTAAGATATAATATAAGCAAGGTGTTTGTCAACAGATGAATGGATAAAGAAAATGTAGTGTATATATACACGATGGAATACTGTTCATCCTAAAAAAAGAAGAAAATCCTGTCATTTGTCACAACAGGGATGAACCTGTAGAATATTATGCTAAGTGAAATAAATCAGGCACAGAAAGACAAATACTACATGATATTAGTTACATGTGAAATCTAAAAATATAGAACTCATAGAAGCAGAGAATAGAATGTTGGTTTCCAGAGGCTGGGGATTGAGGAGATTGGGGAGATGTCAGTCAAAGACACAAAATTTTATCTCAGCAGAAGGAATAATTTCAAGATGTCTGTTTCCTATGTCTATTATGGTGACTACAATTAATCATTTTATTTCATATTTGAAAATTGCTAAGAGAGATTTTAGATGTTCTCACCACGTGCAAAAAATAGGTGTTAACCGCACAACGGGTGGGTTCGATCACTTGGTGGTTGACAGTCCAATGACCACAAACAAGGAGGATTTAACACAGGGATTTTATTACATGCAATAAGTTAAGAGGACACCTGGGATATTTCCCAAAGCAGTGCCTCTCCAAATAAAGGTAAAAAATGTCTTGTATTGGACTAGCTAGCCTTATGGATGTAGAGGTGCAGTAAAGGCAGTGCAAGCACAGTCACTGATCATGCCTCTACATACGTTGTATGTATAGAAAATGGTGAAAAACTCCTCCATAGGTGAGATCTTAGAATAGTAATGAGGAGAGTTTGCCAAAGTTCATCTCTAATTCAGGCCTTTCTGAGTCTAACTGGTTTTTGTTTTTTTGGGGCTGAACTTCTTCCTGGAACTGTTTTGAAACAATAATAACTCAAGGTACAAGTTACAAGTGGGTACTTTTTCACTGTACATACCCCCAAACCCAGGGACTCTGGGTTACATAACTATGTGATGTCATGCATATGTTAAAGAACTTGATTTAGCCATTCCACAATGTATACATGTATCAAAAAATCATATTTTACACTATAAATATGTACAATTTTTACTTGTAACTTAAAAAATAAATAAAACTTTGTGGATATACAGAATTCACCATCAACTCAAACAACTCAACAACAACAACAACAAAACAAATAACCAAAAGCAGGCAGAAGAAGATGGAAAGAGCAGATTTGCTGAGTCTTCTGGCCTTCATCTTTCTCCTGTGCAGGATTCTCACTGCCCTTGAACATTGGACTCCATGTACTTCAGCTTTTGGACTCTTGGACTTAACCAGTGGTTTGCCAAGGCTCTCAGGCCTTCAGCCACAGACTGAAGACTACACTGTCAGCTTCCCTACTTTTGAGATTTTGGGACTTGGACTGGCTTTCTTGCTCCTCAGCTTGTTGTGGGACTTCATCTTGTGATCATCTTTACTTTTTCTCTGGATTGACTAAAAAGGGAGGGGCCAAGATGGCCGACCAGACCAGAAACAGCTGTGGTAGAGGCTCCCACTGAGAAGAAAAAAAACAGCAAGTGAATCCTGCACTAGCAACTGAGATATCCAGGTTCTCTCACTGGAACTGACTAGGCAGTTGACACAACCCATCGAGAATGAGGAAAAGCCGGGTGGAGCAACGGCCTACTGGGAACTACCCAGGGCAAGGGGATCCACCAACCCCAGCCGTGGGATGCAGTGAGTGATTGTGCTACCCTGCCCAGGAAACCATGCTTTTTTCCATGGATCTGTGCAACCCGTGGATCAGGAGATTCCCTTGTGAGCCTGTGCCACCAGGGCCTTAGGTCTCCAGCACAGAGCTGTGCAGATTCTCTGCTGCTCAGCTGGAGACTGCCTAAGGCTACCGCGTTCCTGGAGGGAGGGCCGGCTATCATCACTGCAGCTGCCTGCTGCCTAAGATGACTGAGTTTCTGTGGGGAGGGGCGGCAGCTATTACTGCAGCTTCGGTTGTCCATTTTCCCCTGCCGGTGCTGGGGAGACTGGGCAGTTTGAACCCAGGAGGAATTCTCCACAGCACAGCACAGCACAGCACAGCACAGCACAGCAGCTGTGGCAGATCATGGTCAGATTGCCTCTTTAGGCCAGACCCGGGCCCATCCCTCCTCACCAGGTGAGGCATCCCTGTGGTAATTTCAGCAACTTCAGCCAGAGGTTTACAAACAGAACTCTGATCTCCTTGTGGTGGAGCCCCAGTGGGGAGGGGTGGCTGCAGCCTCCATAAATCAGTGGACTTAGTCTTTTTCCCTCCTGGCTCTGAGGAATCCAGGCAGTCTGGATGAGTGAGATTCTCCTCAGCACACCACAATCCCTCCACCAAGAGGCAGCAAGAGTACTTTGTTACAAGGGTCCCTGATCCCATGCCTCCTGACTGGGTAAGACCCCCCTAACAGGGGTTGCTAGAGATCTTATACAGGAGCTCGCTGGCATCAGGTTGGTGCCCCTCTGAGACAGAGCTCCCAGAAGAAGGAGAAGGCAGCCATCTTTGCTGTTCTGCACACTCTACTCATGACACTTCCAGGTGTGGGAGGGACCCAGGCAAATAGGGTCTGGAGTGGACCCCCAGCAAACCACAGCAGCCCTGCAGAAGAGAGGCCTGACTGTTAAAAGAAAAACAAAGAAACAGAAAGCAACAGCAACAAGAGCATCAACAAAAATGTCCTCACGAAAACTCCATCCAAAGGTCAGCAGCCTCAAAGATCAAAGCTAGATAAACTAATGAAGATGAGGAAAAAAATCAATAAAAAAATGCTGAAAACTCAAGAAAGCCAGAGCACATCCTCTCCTCCAAATGACTGCACCATTTGTCCAGCAAGGGCACAGAACTAGGCTGAGGCTGAGATGAATGAACTAACAGAGGTAGGCTTCAGCAGGTGGGTAATAACGAACATCACCGAGCTAAAGGAGCATCTTCTAACCCAAATCAAAGAGGCTAAGAACGATGATAAAACATTACAGGAGCTGTTAACCAGAATAAACAGTTTAGAGGGGAACATAAATGACCTGATGGAGCTGAAAAACACAACACGAGAACTTTGCAATGCAACCTCAAGTATTCATAGCTGAATAGACCAAGTGGAGGAAAGAATATCAGTGTTTGAAGACTATCTTGCTGAATAAAACAGGCAGACCAGATTAGAGAAAAAAAGAATAAAAAGGAATGAACAAAATCTCCAAGAACTATGGGAATATGTAAAAAGACTGGACCTATGACTGATTGGGGTACTTGAAAGAGATGGGAAGAACAGAACCCAGTTTGAAAACATATTTCAGGATATTATCCAGGAGAACTTCCCCAACCTAGCTAGACAGGCAAACATTCAAATTCAGGAAATCTGTAAAACCCCAGTAAGATATTCCATGAGAAGATCAACCCCAAGACACGTAATTGTCAGATTCTCCAAGGTTGAAGTGAAGGAAAAAATGTTAAAGGAAGCCAGAGAGAAAGGCCAGGTCACCTACAAAGGGAAGCCCATCAGACTAACAGTGGATCTCTCAGCAGAAACCCTACAAGCAGGGAGAGATTGGGGGCCAATATTCAATATTTGTAAAGAAAAGAGTTTCCAACCCAGAATTTCCTCTCTGGCCAAACTAATCTTCATAAGCAAAGGAGAAATATAACCTTTTCAGACAAGCAAATGCTGAGAGAATTCATCACCACCAGGCCTGCCTTGCAAGAGCTCCTGAAGGAAGCACTAAATATGGAAAGGAAAAACCGTTGCCAGTCACTACAAAAACACACTGAAGTACAAAGACCAATGACATTATGAAGCAACTACCTCAACAAGTCTACAAAATAACCAGCTAGCATCAAGATGACAAGATCAAATTCACACATAACAATATTAACCTTAAATGAAAATGGGCTAAACACTCCAATTAAAAGACAGAAAATGGCAAGCTGGATAAAGAGTCAATTGGTGTGGTGTATTCAAGAGACTTGTCTCATGTGCAAAGACACAAATAGGCTCAAAATAAAGAAATGGAGAAAAATTTACCAAGCAAATGGAAAACAGAAGAAAAGCAGGGATTGCAATCATAGTTTCTGACAAAACAGACTTTAAATCAGCAAAGATCAAAAAAGACAAAGAAGGGCTTTACACAACAGTAAAGAGTTCAATTCAACAAGACGAGCTAACTCCCCTAAATATATATTCACCCAATACAGGAACACCCAGATTTATAAAACAAGTTCTTGGAGAACTACAAAGAGACTTAGACTCTCACACAATAGTAGTAGGAGACCTTAACACCCCACTGTCAATATTAGACAGATTGTCGAGACAGAAAATTAACAAAAGTATTCAGGACTTGAACCCAGCTCTGGATCATGTGGACCTGATACATATCTACAGAACTCTCCACCCCAAAACAACAGAATATACATTTTTCTCAGTGTCTCATGGCACTTACTCTGAAATCGATCACATAACTGGAAGTAAAGCACTCCTCAACAAATGCAAAAGAACTGAAATCATAACAAACAGTCTCTCACATCACAGTGCAATCAAATTAGAACTCAAGATTAAAAACTCACTAAAAACCACACAACTACATGGAAATTGAACAACCTGCTCCTGAATGACTCCTTGGTAATTAATGAAATTAAGACAAAAATCAAGAAGTTCTTTGAAGCCAATGAGAACAAAGAGACAACGTACCAGAATCTCTGGGATGTAGCTAACGCAGTGTTAAGAGAGGAGCTTATAGCGCTAACTGCCTATAACAAAAAGCTAGAAAGATCTCAAATCAACACCCTAACTAACATCACAACTAAAAGAACTGTAGAACCAGGAGCAAACAAACTCCAAAGAAGACAAGAAATAACAAAGATCAGAGCAGAAATGTAGAAGATAGAGACATGAAAAACCCTTTAACAAATGAACAAATTCAGGAGCTGGTTTTTGGAAAAAACTAATAAAATAGACCTCTAGTTAGACTAATAAAGAAGAAAAGAAATAAGAATCAAATAGACACAATAAAAAATGATGAAGAAGATATTACCACTGACCCCACAGAAATACAAACAACCATAAGAGAATATTATAAACATCTCTATGCAAGTAAACTAGAAAATCTTGAAGAAAAGCGTAAATTCCTGAGCAATACACCCTTCCAAGACTGAACCAGGAAGAAGTTGAATCCCTAAATAGACCAATAACAAGTTCTGAAATTGAGGCAGTAATAAATAGCCTACCAACCAAGAAAAAGCCCAGGACCAGATGGATTTACAGCTGAACTCCACCAGAGATATAAAGAGGAGCTGGTACCATTTCTTCTGAAACTATTGCAAACAATTAAAAAGGAGGGACTTCTCCCTAATTCATTTTATGAGACCAGCATCATCCTGATACCAGAACCTGGCAGAGATACAACAACAACAACAAAAAACTTCAGGCCAATATCCCTGATGAACATTGACGCAAAAGTCCTCAATAAAATGCTGGCAAACTGAATCCAGCAGCACATCAAAAAGCTCATCCACCATGATCAAGTCAGCTTCATCCCTGAGATTCAAGGCTGGTTCAACATACACAAATTAATAAACATAATTAATCACATAAACAGAACTAAAAACAAGCACCACATGATTATCTCAATAGACGCAGAAAAGGCCTTCAATAAAATTTAACATATCTTCATGTTAAAAACTCTCAATAAACTAGCTATCAATGAAACATATCTCAAAATAATAGGAGCCATTTATGATAAACCCACAACCAATATCACACTGAATGGGCAAAAGCTGGAAGCATTCCCCTTGAAAATCAGCATAAGACAAGGATGCCCTCTCTTACCACTCCTATTCAACACAGTATTGGAAGTTCTTGCCAGGGCAATCAGGCAAGAGAAAGAAATAAAGGAATTCAAATAAGAAGAGGAAGTCAAATTGTCTTTGTAGAGGACATGATTCTATATCTAGAAAACCCCATTGTCTCAGCCCAAAAACTTCTTAAGCTGTTAAGCAACTTCAGCAAATTCTCAGGATACAAAATCAATGTGCAAAAATCACAAGGATTCCTATACACCAAAAATAGACAAGCAGAGAGTCAAATCATGAATGAACTCCCATTCACAATTGCTGCAAAGAGAATAATATACCTAGGAATACAGCTAACAAGGGAAGTGAAGCATCTCTTCAAGGAGAACTACAAACCACTGCTCAAGTAAATCAGAGAGGACATAAACAAATGGAATATTATTCCATCCTCATGGATAGGAAGAATCAATATTGTGAAAATGGCCATACTGCCCAAAGTAATTTATAGATTCAATGCTATTTCCATTAAACTACCATTGACATTCTTCACAGAATTAGAACAAACGACTTTAAAACTCATATGAAACCAAAGAGCCCAAATAGCCAAGACAATCCTAAGCAAAAGGAACAAAGTTGGAGGCATTATGCTACCTGACTTCAAACTATATTACAAGGCTACAGTAACGAAAACAGCATGGTACTAGTACAAAAACAGACACATACACCAATGGAACAGAATAGAGAACTCAGAAATTAGACTACACATCTACAACCATCTGATCTTTGACAAACCTGACAAAAACAAGCAGTGGGGAAAGGATTCCCTATTTAATAAATGGTGCTGAAAGAACTGGGTAGCCATTTGCAGATAATTGAAACTGGACCCCTTCCTTACACCTTATACAAAAATTAACTCAAGATGGATTAAAGAATTAAATGTAAAACTCAAGATTATAAGAACCCTAGAAGAAAATCTAGGCAATACCATTGAGGACATAGGCATGAACAAAGATTTCATGACAAACACATCAAAAGCAATTGCAACAAAAGCAAAAATTGACAAATGGAATCTAATTAAACTAAAGAGCTTCTGCACAGCAAAAGAAATGATCATCAGAGTGAATGGACAGCCTACAGAATGGGAGAAAATTTTTGCAATCGATCCATCTGACTAATATCCAGAATTTACAAGGAACTTTTAACAAATTTACAAGAAAAATACCCTTTAAAAAGTGGGAAAAGGACATGAACAGACACTTCTCAAAAGAAGACATTTATGCAGCCAACAAACATACATAAAAAGGCTAAACATCACCAATCATCAGAAAAATGCAAATCAAAACCACAATGAGATGTCATCTCACGCCAGTCAGAATGGCTATTATTAAAAAAATCAAGAAACAACAGATGCTGATGAGGCTGTGGAGAAATAGGAACACTTCTACACTGTTGGTGGGAATACAAATTAGCTCAACCACTGTGGAAGACAGTGTGGAGATTCCTCAAAGACCTAAAGACAGAAATACCATTTGACCCAGCAATCTCAATACTAGGTATATACCCAAAGGAATATAAATCATTCTATTATAAAGATACATGCACTCATACTTCATTGCAGCACTATTCACAATAGCAAAGACATGGAATCAACCCAAATGCCCATCAATGATGGACTGGATAAGGAAAATGTTGTACATATACACCATAGGATACGATGCAGCCATAAAAAGGAATGAGATCATGTCCTTTGCAGGGATATGGATGGAGCTGGAAGCCATTCTCCTCAGAAAACTAACGCAGGAACAGAAAACCAAACACTGGATGTTCTCACTTATAATTGGGAGCTGAAAAATGAGAACACATGGACACAGGGAGGGGAACAACACACCTTGGGGCCTGTTGGTGTGTACGGCAGGAGAGAGAGCATCAGGAAAAATAGCCAATGCATGCTGGGCTTAATACCTAGGTGATGGGTTGATAGGTGCAGCAAACCACCATGGCACACATTTTTCTATGTAACAAACCTGCACATCCTGCACATATATTCTGGAATTTAAAATAAAAATAAAAAAGCAAAACAAAACAACCACATCAAAAAGTGGGCAAAGGACATGAATAGACATTTTTCAAAAGAAGACATACAAATGGCCAATAAGCATATGAAAAAAATGCTCAACATCACTAATCATCAGATAAATGGAAATGAAAACTACAATAAGATATACTCTTACCCTATCAGAATGCTATTATTAAAAATACAAAAAATAGCAAATGCTGGTGAGGGTGCAGAGAGAAGGGAAGGCTTACACACTGCAGGAGGGAATATAAATTAGTACAACTTCTATGGAAAAGAGTATGGAGATTTCTCAAAGGACTAAAAGTAGAACTACCATTTGATCCAGCAATCCCACTACTGGGTATCTACCCAAAGGAAAATAAATCATTATACCAAAAAGATACTTGGAATTGTATGCTTATGATAGCCCTATTCACAGTAGCAAAGACATGGAATCACCGGAAGTGTCCATCAGTGGATGAGTGGATAGAGAAGTTGTGGTATATGTATACAATGGAATAATATTCAACCATAAAAAATAATGAAATTATGTCTTTTGCAGCAACATGGGAGAAACTTGAGACCATTATCTTAAGTGAAATGACTCAGAAACAGAAAGTCAAATACTGTATGCTTTCACTTATAAATGGGAGCTAGGTGAAATGTACACATGGAAAAAAAAGTTTGTGGATATAAAACACAATTAGCCTTATACCAGCTGTTTTTAATAATATGGAGCAACAGAAACTCTCAGACAGTGTTGGAGTGTAATTTGGTGTATCACTTTGAAAAACAGCTTTAAATTTGAACATAAGCAGACACTATGATTCACCATTTTCACTCGCAGCCATAGACCTTTGAAAAACCGGTATATTTGCCAGAAGATACTGCCTAGCGTTGTTCATAGGAGCATTATTTGTTTTAGTCCTGAAATGAAAATAACCCAAATAGTTATCTACAGGAGAACGGATAAAATTTGGCATATTCATACTATGAAATGTACCATATAGTGAAAATGATTGAATAACCATCACATGCATTAATGTGGCTGAATTGCAAAAACACGATTTTATTTATAGAGTTGAAAACCATCAAAACCTAATCAATGCATTGTTCATGGGAACATACACAGGTAAAAACACTGTAAGGAGAAGTACTGGAATGTTTAACACAAAATTTAAGATAGAGATTATAAGTGTGGAGGAGGGAGGCTAATAAGATCAGAGAGGAACACACAAGGTTCTGTTAAGTCCTATTTCTTGTGGAGAAGGAAGCAGACGGGTGTTTTATATTGCTGTTTTTAAAATCATGATGTTTCATATATCTTCACTTTGTATAATGTATTTCTTCCTCTGTTTCATTCACACTCACACCCACACTCATGAAATTCCATTCAGGTTAGCAATAAAAACTAAAAGTTACTTAAGAGTAAATCTATAAAAACCACATATAACTTTTATGAAGAAAATTCTGAAAGTTTCTTGAAGGGCATAGAGTGGGAAAATTATGTACAACCATGGCCCTGGAACTCAATATGGGTGAGTGAACTCAATATTGGAAAAGTGACAATTCTCCTCAAATTGTCCTTATAATTTAGTGCAGTTTTTTAAATAGATCTTGATAAGCTGACCATACATTCTATTGAAAGGTAAAGGGTCCAATTTAGCCAAGATAAATTTGAGGTACAAGAATAAAGAAGAAAAGGTCATCCAACACGTATCAAGACATCTCATTTCCTTAAAAAAAAAAAAAAAGACTTTGGGAAATGAAGAAATAGAGGTAACATTTGTAGGCAACTCTTTCAAGAAGTTTGGCTGTGCAGAGGAGCAAGAACACAATTTGTAATTTTTTCTGATACAGAGAAACATTTCACCTTATAGATCAGCTGCTTCCTGTGAAATTGAGATGTAGCTCAGGACACAGATAATGTAGCTCATGAAACAGATAATGTAGCTCAGGTTTTCCCTAACTTCCTAAGAATTTCCCAGGGTTCCTGTCACAGCAGATTCTTTTGTCACATCCTAGACCAATTGCATCAGATTATCCAAGGGTGGGGCCTGGGGATCTTTATTTCCAATAAGCTGCCAGATGATTCTTATGTTCTGACTAGGTCATATAGCACTGACCCCTCCTCCCCCTGGCTTTTTTAAGTCCTGGGATACATGTGCTGAATGTGCAGGTTTGTTACATAGGCATAAATGTGCCATGGTGGTTTGCTGCACCTATCAACCCGTCATCTAGGTTTTAAGCTCTGCATGCATTAGGTATTTGTCCCAGTGCTCTCCCTACCCTTTCCCCCGACCCCCTGACAGGCCCTAGTGTGTGATGTTCCCATCCCTGTGTCCATGTGTTCTCATTGTTCAGCTCCCAATTATGAGTGTGAACATGCAATGTTTTGTTTTCTGTTCCTGTGTTAGTTTGCTGAGGATGATGGTTTCCAGCTTTATCCATGTCCCTGCAAAGGACATGAACTCATTCTTTTTTATGGCTGCATAGCATTCCATGGTCTATATGTGCCACATTTTCCTTATCCAGTCTATCATTCATGAGCATTTGAGTTGGTTCCAAGTCCTTGCTATTGTAAACAGCGCTGCAATAAATATACATGTGCATGTGTCTTTATAATAGAATGATTTATAATCCTTTGGGTATATGCCCAGTAATAGGATTGCTGGGTCAAATGGTATTTCTGGTTCTATATCCTTGAGGAATCACCACAGTGTCTTCCATAATGGTTGAATTAATTTACACTCCCACCAACAGTGTAAAAAGAATTGTTGTTAGAAATAAATGGTTAATAAAACATGTCTTGTGAAAGTTTAAATATAACTTTAAAATAAAAATGATCATTGAGAGAATATATATTTTCCATGGATGGGAATGATTTCTACAGAATTTGGAGTCAGCTTTAGTTACCAAGGGATTCTTCAGTAAAATTCTTTATAAACGTGTCTAACTTGCCAAATTAAAAAGGAAACTTAGATTTATTTATAAGAGTTATAAATATTTAATTGTGTTAATTGGTGTAGAAATGCTTTTCTTTTCTATATATTTTTATAAAAGAGGGAGACATAGTACAAATATTAGTTTGTGGTTTTATCCAACAAGATTTGTGATTCATGTGTTTGCATTTGTTACATTCAAGAGAGAAGCAGGTTTAGGATGTGGCAGAATAATTATAAAGGTTTCTGTCTCTTCTGAATTCTTACAGCCCTCAATTTGTACTTTTAGTTAAAGAGTGCTTTCATGGTATTTTTTCAATTACACAAATAATGTATGGATAGATTCTCATTGTAATTGATTAAAACTATTCAAAACATTAATAATGACTTACAGATGCGTTGTATGTGCTTACTTGGAGTATTTTGTCATGGATTACCTAATTTAATTCTCAGAATTCTCAGAATTTTGTGAACTATGCCCCATAATTATTTTACAAAAGGGGAATTACAGGTTTCTGCATCTGGAAAATAATAGAACTAGATTTTGAACCCACATAATTTGACTCCAGAGTACACATTATGGACTTTCTAATCTGATCATCAACCATACATGGAAAGAAACTTCAAAAACTCCCTTCATCCCCACCTTCTCTCCCTGACACAGAGATTAGCAGTCTCAGCAACTTTTCTGTGTCCCCTTCTCATTCCCCTTGTATGCATTTGTGTGTATAGCTATACCTATGCATATGTGTCTTTTATTAAACATAAGTGGGATTTATACCACAGATGGTTTCATGATTTGATTTTCTGCAAAATAACTCTTAGAGTTTTAAATTTCATTACATATAATCTACTACATTTTTAAAAAGTGGCTAAATATTCCATAGTACGTATGTAGCAAACCTTTTGAAATGGTTGCTGGGGGAATAGACAGACCCTTTCCAATTTTTCCCAATTATAAATGATGCTCTAATGACCATCCTTGTGCAAGGTGTGAATATGTCTGTAGGATAGACTCAAACAGAATGGCTCATAAAAAATCATATGAATAATTAAAATTCCAATAGATACTGCCAATCTGGACTTCAAAAGGCTGTGAAAATTTACACTCCCTGCCATCAGCAGGTTCATTTTCCCACATCTCACCAGCACTTGATATTATCAATCTCTGTAAATTTTTGCCAATCTAATGAGGAAATTAGATTTGCTACTTTATTTCTTAATTTCCTTTTTGTATCTTCTGTTTAATGCTACACGCATGCACCTGCTAAGGCAGTGCCTGACATATAATAACACTCAATAAATAATTGTTCAATGAATCGAAGAATAAATATATTGGTCATTTGTATTTTTTTGGTAATTTATCAGCTTATGTATTTTTTACCATTTTTATTTTGAGCTATGTCTTTTTCTCATGCTTCATAAGACACTTACATATTCTTGATGGTGGTCATTGTTATATATGCTGCAAATATTTTTTTTCTACTCTATTGCTTGATTTAACTTCATGGAAAATTTTTATTCAGAGGGTTTTATTATTTATTATTTATTATTATTATTATTTTTGAGACGGAGTCTTGCTCTGTCACCCAGGCTGGAGTGCAATGGTACAATCTCGGCTCACTGCAAGCTCCTCCTCCTGGGTTCACGCCGTTCTCCTGCCTCAGTCGCCTGAGTAGCTGGGACTACAGGCCCCAGCCACCACGCCCGGCTAATTTTTTGTATTTTTAGTAGAGACGGGGTTTCACTGTGTTAGCCAGGATGGTCTTAATCTCCTGACCTCGTGATCCGCCCACCTTGGCCTCCCAAGAGGGTTTTATTTTTTAAATATCAAATTTGAGTATCTTTCTCTTTATGCATAGAAAGGCCTTTCTTAGAACCAAAGGTGATAAAAATATTCTAGTAGAATTTATTCTAATATTTGTATAAATTTGTTTATAGTTCTTAAATTTATTTAATGTGTGTATGTCTGTGTGTGTTCAAATTAAGTGTGACTTTATGTTTTCCTAAATAATGCCAATAGCATTAAATTCTTCTACATTCATGGTATTGTTTCTTCCTTTGTCCCTTGCTTGGTTTAGGGATGAAGTATCTGATAAATTAGAGAGAGGTCTGCTGATGGATTAGAAAAGCCTTAAAAAGCTTGCCATGTGCCTTAAATTCTGTCCCCTATGCTAGGGTACTATTTTCAGAAGACCCTGTTCAATCTATATTTGCTACTTGGCAAATATAAAAACTGACATTGTGTCACCATCTTTTTGGGAAAAGCAGACTCTACCATTTCTGCCACCACAGGAACATCTAAAGCTACTTTGTGACTAAGAGTTTGAGTCTCTACCCTTACATTCTTTCTCAGCAGGTACATATTATTTAGTAAATCTGGTAAACTTGGGCCAAATTTTGCAGTAGACTTCTCCCTTGGATACTACCACTATGGGATTTGGATTCTTCATGGGTCACCAGCTATAAAAGGTCAGCCCTGCTTTTATCCCCTGTATGGTTCCTTTACTGCAGAATATTCCCAGCATGACTATCTGAAAGCAGTCTTTCAGAAACTCTACCAAAGAGACCTTGCCACAGATGGTGAAGACACAAAAGGAGGGAAAGCATACATTCAGAGTAGAGTCAGAGAACCTCTAATATGCCTTTTTAAAAATTTCATTTTTTACATTTGTCAATTTTTGCTTCTGTTGCAATTGCTGTTGACGTCTTCATCATGAAATCTTTGCCCATGCCTATGTCCTGAATGGTATTGCCTAGGTTTTCTTCCAGGGTTTTTATAGTTTTGGATTTTACATTTAAGTCTTTAATCCATCTTGAGTTAATTTTTGTATAAGGTGTGAGGAAGGGGTCCAGTTTAAACTAAAGAGCTTCTGAACAGCAAAAGAAACTATTAACAGAGTAAACAGACAACCTACAGAATGGGAGAAAATTTTTGCAAACTATGCATCTGACAATGGTTTAATATCTATAAGGAATTTAAACAAATTTACAAGAAAAAAAAAACAACTCTATAGAAAAGTGGGCAAAGGACATGAATAGACACTTCTCAAAAGGAGACTGCAGAATATTCCCAGCACGACTATCTGAAAGCAGTCTTTCAGAAACATAAATGTGACCAACGATCATATGAAAACAAGCTCAGCATCACTGACCATTAGAGAAATGCAAGTCAAAACCGCAATGAGATACCATCTTACACCAGTCAGAATGGCAAATATTAAAAAGCCAAAAGATAACAGATGCTGGCAAGGTTGTAGAGAGAAAGGAATGGTTATACACTGTTGGTGGGAGTGTAAATTAGTTCAACCATTGTGGAAGAAAGTGTGGAAGACAGAGATTCCTCAAAGACCTAAAGACAGAAATCCCATTCAACCCAGCAATCCCATGACTGGGTATATACCCAAAAGAATATAAATCATTGTATTATAAAGACACATACACGTGTATGTTCATTGCAGGACTATTCACAATAGCAAAAACATGGAATCAACCTAAATGCCCATCAATGACAGATAGGATAAAGAAAATGTGGTACATATGCACCATGGATACTATGCAGCCATAAAAAAGAATGAGATCATGTCCTTTGCAGGGACATAGATGGAGCTGGAGGCCATTATCCTTACCAAACTAACACAGGAATAGAAAACCAAATACTGCATGTTCTCACTTATACGTGGGAGTTAAGTGAAGAGAACATGTGGACACAGGCAAGGGAACAACACACACTGGGGCCTATAAGAGGATAGATATTGGGAGGAGGGAGAGAATCAGGAAAAAAAACTAATGGGTACTACTAGGCTTAATATCTGGGTGATGAAATAATCTGTACAACAAATCTCCGTGACACAGGTTTACCTATGTAACAAACTTGCACATGTACATGTGAACTTAAAAGTTAAAAATTTCATTCGTTTTTCTATCTGTGTGAATACTTTTGCCTATGTCCTTCCAAATTTACATTTTTTAAACTTCTCCCCATTGTGTCTTCTCTTAGAAGTGGAAAAGCTGAAGTTTTGCTAGTGAAGTCTGTGTCCTGAGTTGCAAACTGCTTTTCTTCATCTCATCTCAATCTGAGCTTCCCTTTTCCCCAGTTAAAGGAGAATCTGTCCTCCATGGTTTCTAGCTTTTACTGAATCAAATTTTTTCCCCCCTTTTTTTTTTCTGGCCTGGATTTTCCTCTAATTACACATTACACCGTGACCTCTCAAACCTAAGCCTTATTGTCTTCCTTGGGAGAAGCAGAGGAGTATCAAGTTTATCAATCCTACTTGTGATTTCATCCTTCTGTTACAGCTTCTCAGGTTGTGAGTTGTGATTTCATCCTTGTGTTACAGCTTCTCAGGTTGTGAGCATGTGCCGAAGTTTTATTTCAAACTTACAATAAGGAAGAAGCTTCTAAGAAAGCCAGTTCAAAGATTTCCTCTTGGTAGAGGCATCTTATGGGGAAATGCATGGTTATGTAATCATTATTAGATTATGTATTTTTAAAAAGCATGTATAGTTTAAGATCATTAGGCCTATTACAAGATGACTCAAGCTGGTGGTGTTACTCTAATTTCTCCAAAGGGTTCTTTTTTTTTTTTTTTTTTTTTTTTTTTTTTTTATGACAAGGTCTCACTCTGTTGCCCAAGCTGGAGTGCAGTGGTGTAATCATAGCTCACTGCAGCCTTGATCTCAGGGGCTCAAGTGATCCCCCCGCCTCAGCCTCCCTGGTAGCTGGGACTACAGGCATGTACCACCATGCCCAGCTATTTTGTTTTGTTTATAAAAAATTTCCAGAAGAGACAAGGTCTTTCTATGTTCCTCAGGCTGGCCTCAAACTCCTGAGCTCAAGCGATCCTCCCGCCTCGACCTCCCAAAGTGCTGAAATTACAGGCATGAACCCCTGCGCCTGGACTCAAAAGGAGTTTGAATCTTGTAAGAGTTTATTAGAAAATTACTTCAGCATTTTATTATGAATAATAGATATTTTCCATAAGGTGCTGCTAATTACATAACTCAGAGTTCTACCTCAGCTCAGGTATGGGCAATTCTCTCTCTCTCTCTCTCCTTTTTGATTTTTTGATAGAGTATTTCTTTTTTGAAGAACCATCTTGATCAAAAAAAAATTTGTCTTATCGCATTCTATCCTAAGTGTATTATGGAGTTTGTTGCTTAGCCACTTTTTACATCTTTCACAAGTGGTGGAAATTAGACATAGATTTAATTTGCACCATTACAATTGGCAGCAATATTTTTATCCACATTGTTAGTAGGCCATTAAGCCATTTTCTAGTTAACATTTCTAAAATCAGTATATGTCTTACAACTGAATATATATACGCTCCCATGCATACACCCACAGCCACCCTCCACACCCAATAGAGCCATTGTTGTATTGATGTTAGGTCTTAAATAAACTTAAAAAGTACATACAGCATTACACAAACTGGCCCATGTTGCTTTTCATTGTTAGCTTCCTGAAAGTAGGCTGTTTTTTGGGTTTCTTCATTGTTTAATCTCTT
The DNA here is from genome assembly GCF_028885625.2 of Pongo pygmaeus. Taxonomy (NCBI): domain Eukaryota; kingdom Metazoa; phylum Chordata; class Mammalia; order Primates; family Hominidae; genus Pongo; species Pongo pygmaeus. The sequence goes on along the minus strand of NC_072376.2, from coordinate 156,103,774 downwards.
TCTTGTGCCTCAACTCTCAGGAGGGTAAGATAATATAGTCTAGTCTCCATTCTGTGAGAAGCTCTCACTGTTTGTTGATTGGAGTGAGAAAGGGGAAGGGATGATTTTTTTCCTTCTTGGTTGGAGAAACAGGAGTGGCTGCCGCGCTGTGCTCCATATGGTATACCTTCTTCCCATACTGGTGATTCCTGGTTGCTTGGGAGCCTCTTCTCATGATGGAGATTCCGCCCATCCCTGTCTTGGGTTTGCAGTAGTTAATAACTCTATTCTTTCTTTCTTTGGGCGAGGCTACCTGAGTGTGTTTTTAGTCCGTGAGTGTGGAGGAAGGGAAATTGCCTTCATTAGTTCAGCCTTGTGGTAAAAACAAAACAAAACAAGACCCTCCCCCCAGCCTCCCCTCATCCCACCCCCCAAAAAAAGCTATAGAAAAAAATCAAGTTTTACCCTGCCAAGGTGATTGGTTCTTAGTAGTACTCTGGGTTATTATTCTGTTAAAGATGTCTCTCTCTCTTTTCTATCTGAATTATATTATGAAAGGTCCCGTTCCAGCTGGGGGCGGTGGCACACGCCTGTAATCCCAGCACTTTGGGGAGGCCGAGGCAGGCGGATCATGAGGTCAAGAAATGGAGACCATCCTGGCCAACGTGGTGAAACCCCGTCTCTACTAAAAATATAAAAATTAGCCGGGCGTGATGGTGCATGCCTGTAGTCCCAGCTACTCGGGAGGCTGAGGCAGGAGAATCACTTGAATCCCGGAAGGCAGAGGTTGCAGTGAGCCGAGATCGCACCACTGCACTCCAGCCTGGCAACAGAGCGAGACTCCGTCAAAAAAAAAAAAAAAAAAGAAAGAAAGAAGGAAAGAAACAAAGAAAAATTCCCCTTCTGTAATCCCTTAATCACAGACCAGGCTCCTGAAGGAAAGTCATGAGGGCTGACTAAAAACCCTGCAGTGCTGCATATTGTATGCCTCATAGTATTGGGTGTGGTGCTTGACGCACACTTAGCAATGGCATCACATTTTGCTAGTGGTGGGTGCGTGTGGCAGGACTGGTGGCAGACAGGGCTTCTTATCAATATCACCACTGCCAGGAACTACTATTCATCAATCTTGCTATTCTAGAAATGAGATTTTCTCAGTATACTCAGAAATAATTTGCTGCTCCATTGAAGACTCATATTGACAAAATTCACATGATTTTAATAGATATACAAGAATGCTAATTAATTTATATTGGAGCACACCTGTTTGTGTAGTAACAAGAATACTCATAATCCTCTCTCCAAGACACCCTCCTTTCTAGTTATCCAGGAATCTGAAAAACTGAACTATTAACTTGGAGGATAGCTTGTATACCAGGCATCAGAATGAAAGCATAGAGTCAATATTTGGGGAAAATATTTTATCTAAGCTTTAGGAAATAAAAATGAAATCTCACTAGCCTATTTCTTTACCAAAAGTTGTTTTACTGATTGCAGTTGATTAAGATAATTAGTGCCCAAGAGAAAATTGGAATTAGGAAGCAGATAAAAAGGGGTTGAAGAGGGAGCTTACTATTGCAAGAAAAATCATGACATGACCATCTTATTAGTGATTAAAATCCATACATCCAAGGATTTTCCAAGAGCCCCAAACAAAATAATTATCAGCTAGAAATAGACTTAAAAAATCTTGCCTGGGCCTCAGATTTAAAATACAAAAAAATACTCAAGGAAGTAATTGTGAATAGAAGTAAAACATTACAAGAAACTACTTGAATATTAGAAATGTGATGAATTTTAAAAAGTGGTATAACTGAAAAAAATGACAAACCCATTTTTTTCTTTTTTCTTTTCTTCTTTTTCTTTTTTTTTTTTTTTTAACAAAAATAGAGACTTGTGAATGAATCTGTGCCAAGTTTGTTTAAAATGCCTACTTAAACAAGTGGGGATGTCAGAATGTCTGTAATTACTATTTCTGAATTTCCTGTAGAGCCTATTTTGCAATACTGTGTTTGGAAGTCTTTTACCCCAGTTTGTGAGGAGATGAGGAAACAAAGGAAATAAGCAGGCATGAAAAAAGAAAAGATTTAAAAATATAAGAATAAGAGATCTGAGTTGTACAAACACTTGAGATCATTAACATATATAACAGCTCTGTGCCATAAGAAAGTAATGGCTGAGCAGATAAATAATACAATCTGATTTTTTTGGTCTGAGAATAAAATAGTCATTGAATTTAATGAAAGACAGACATTCAGACAAACTGTTTGGATGAAAAAGGAGGGAGGAAAAGCAAGGCTTTAAAGGAAAAAAAAATCCAAATAGGCACCATAATATTGGGAAAGAGAAATTATGTAAACATCAACAAATTTGGATCTGCTATTACATTGTATCTTTTACATATTAGTGATTTTGAGAGAAATGTCAAGTTATCTTTGGTTTCTTGCCTATAAAAATGGGAAAAATATGCTCTTGGAATGGAGATTATGTCATGCTTCATGCTGTATCCTCAGCACCTAGAAAAACATGTAGCCTCAAGCAGGCCATCCAGGAATATTTTTTAACTAAATGAATAAAACTAGCAGTGAGTCTCACCTGACATCTTCAGGAGGATGTCAGGATCATCATGTTACATATGGTCAGAATGATGTACAATCATCAAAATTGTGTGAAGGAGTTTCAAATCTGTAAACAACAGGTAAATGAGGAGCTCTGTTAGAGATGAAGTCACAGCTCAATGGGAAGGGAAGTTGTCAATGCAGGGTGAGACTGGGCAGATCAGGAACTGACTGTGTAAAAAATGGTCACCTTCAATAATCATTGGAGAAATGCAAATCAAAACCACAATAAGATGCCGTCTCACACTAGTCAGAATGGCTATTACTAAAAAAATCAAAAAATGACACATGCTAGCAAGGTTGCAGAGAAAAGAGAATGCTTATACACTGCTGGTGGGAGTATAAATTAGTTCAAGCATTATGGAAAGCAGTGTGGCTATTACTCAAAGACCTAAAGACAAAAATACCATTAAACCTAGCAATCCCATTACTGGGTATATATCCAAAGGAATATAAATCATTCTACTATAAAGACATATACACATGTATGTTTACTGCAGCACTATTCACAATAGCAAAGACATGGAATCAACCTAAATGCCCATCAGTGACAGATTGCATAAAGAAAATATGGTACATATATACCATGGAATACTATGCAGCCATAAAAAGAACAAGATTATGTCCTTTGCAGCAACATGAATGGAACTAGAGGCCATTATCCTTAGAAAACTAATGCAGGAACAGAAAACCAAATACCACATGTTCTCACTTACAAGTAGGAGTTAAATAACGAGAACACATGTACACATAGAGAGGAACAACACACACTGGGGTCTGCTGGATGGTGGAAGGTGTGAGGAGGGAGAGGGTCAGAAAAAAATACCTATCGGGTACTATGCTTATTGCCTGAATAATGAAATAATCTGTACACTAAACCCTTGTGACACGAGTTTACCAATATAACAACCTGTACATGTACCCCTGAACCTAATAAAAATTAAAAGAAAGAAAATGTTTAGGCAGACAAGTCATTGGAAAGCTCTTCATAAACAAGTTTTAGGAGAACTAAATTTATGTTCATACTGATTATAAGAACATGAAAGTGATTTTTGTTTTTCTAGGAACAGAAACAAACAATTGCTATTTAAAAAAGCAAACAAACACCACCTCTGGATTGATGGTTGTCAAAGAGAAACCTATATATATTAAAATACTTGTGTTATTTTCATTGCTATCATACTGACAAACCTCACCACTTGTACCGACTTTGAAATAGCACTGAAGCAAGAGCAAAATGGTTTTATTTATTCATTTTTGGATGGGTGCTAAGGATATTTTTATCCATAGTCAAGAACTAATTTAAAAGCATATTATTTGGTATGGAGGTGGCATGAAATAAAAAGAATACTAAAAGTTTCTATTTGTTCAGTTAAAAATTGGGAACAGACAAAGTAAATAACATATGTACCACAGTTAAGTAAATAACATATGTACCACAGTTATAGGTTATGGAAATTTAAGAAGAAAATAAATACCTAGGGAAAAGAAAGGAATAAACTCCATGAGAGAAAAAAGAAAAGGGATAGGGATGCTTGTAGGGGAGCAAACTTTCATCCTGAATGGTCCTGGCAGATGGTATCGGTGCTAACTGGCTGGATAGAGACTGAGGGGATGGAGACTTGTTCTATCTGGAAGTACGGAAGTGACTCAGTGCTAGCTCTTTGCTTCTATGGGACTAGGACCTTGTGTTGCCAGATCTTGTTTGTTTTTAAGAGGCATCTGAAATATGGAATGTTTTTAACATTCATACTTTATTTACATGTTGACATCAATTTTAGACTTTGAGAAACAGGGAGCACTCCATATAAAAGTATATATTTGAGGGTTGGATTCTTTAAGGCAAAGAGAGAATGATGGAAAAAGGCATAGGAATTTTGAGGTAAGAGGGGAAAGTGGAAGACAGCCAGGCAAGGAAAAGCAGAAATGAGAATGAGAGAGAGTAAGTGAAATATAAGGGCCTTTATCTCTTGCTCACCCTACCTAGTCTCCATCTCCACACACCTGCTCATCTAGACAGGAAACACCCTTTCCAAAGCCTCAGCTCCTTAAATCAGCTCAAGCATCTGCTCATTTGAGGCAGCGTCATTTTCCTCTTCCTCACCAAGTTGTTGGGTGAAAATGTACACCATGACCTTTAAGTGGTCCCACCAGTTCCACAGGTAGCATCCACAAGTTCTGCTGATGGTTTTGGACATTCTTTCAAAAGCTCCACACATTAGCCAGGCCTGGTAGCATGGGACCATAGACCCAGCTACTAAGGAGGCTGAGACAGGAGGATCCCTTGAGCCCAGAGGTTGAAGGCTGCAGTGAGCCTTGATTGTGCCACTGCACTCTAGCCTGGGTGACAGAGTGAGGACCTGTCTAAAAAATTTTTTAAAATGTCCCTCAAAATTCTTTTTTAACTGGCCTAATAAAATTTGGTTGGTATATGACCTGGCATTCCTTCTGGGCCTTGCAGTTCTTTCTAGTTGAGCTAGCTTTCTAGTCTTTGAAAGGTTATTTCCTCTTATTTATCTCTCTCTTTATTTTCCCCATTTTTCCCCTCACTCCTTTCCTCCTTTCTTCCTTTCCTTTCTCCCTCCTTTCCCGCTTTCCTTTCCCTTCCCTTCCCTTCCTTTCCCTTCCTTCTCTCCTTTCTCCCTTCTTCTCTTCTCTACTTTAAAAAACTTCTTTTGCAAATAGCTCTCTTAAATGGAAAAATCTGCTTTCACATTCCGTTAGCCTTGCTGCATACACAGACACACAGGCTTGGCATTTAAAATTTGACATACATTTATCTTGGGTTTACAATGAACTCTTCACAAATGTTTTTCAACTTCCTGTGGGTTATTGAATTTTTAAATGCTATTATGCAATTTTTCCCCTGACTAATCTTTAAAGATTTTTCATGTTCTTCTTCTATAATTAAATAACTAGGATGAATTTTTTTTTTCATTTTGCTTTCTCTCTTTCACTGGTTTGCTCAATTTAGGTGGCATCATCACGAATATGTATCTACGGCTCACACCACAATGCACTGTGCAAGGTGATGGTGATCTAGGGAACACTGTGATATTGTTCTTGTTTTCAAGTTGCCTGTAATCAATTTGGGATTGATCAAGATGGGAGAAAAGATACACATGAAAAGATAAATGATGATAGAAACTCATATATGCCAGGTGGCAGAAAAGTAGATGAATACTAAAGGAATTCAGTTGCTGAATGATTATTAGTTTGCCTGGGATAATCAGAGGAGGAAGGGTAGAAGCAAACACTCACTGAGCGTTTACTCTGTGATAGGCATTTCCCATGTGCCATTTTTCTTTTCTGTGTGTGTGTGTGTGTGTGTGTGTGTGTGTGTGTTTTGTGTTTGTTTGTTTTACGACAGAGTTTCATCCTTGCTGCCCAGGCTGGAATGCAATGGCATGGTCTCTGCTCATTGCAACCTCCGCCTCCCAAGTTCAAGCAATTCTCCTGCCTCATCCTCCCAGGTAGCTGGGATTACCAGGTGCCAGCCACCATGCCCGGCTAATTTTTTTATTTTTAGTACAGATGGGGTGTTACCATGGTGGCCAGGCTGGCCATTTTTCATTACTTAACTTTTTCAAAAAACTGGTGTAGTTCTAATGTTTTTCAAAATGATGAATCTAAGACTCAGATGGATCAAAGTGACTTTCCCAAGAACACAGAGCTAGTAACCTGAAGATCCAGGATCTGGAAGAAATAGTCATGACATGTTTGGGAGTCTGAGAGAGGAAGAGGATCCTTATGGGGTATAGGAGAGAGAAAAGTTTCAATGATAAAAACTGGATTGTACAATACTTGGAATGCCAACTTCTTAGTGTATACTTAGTGTGCACTAGAAGACGGTTCTATTCTAGTGAAATACTGTGCTACTTTACACAGGTAACATATCTGCTAAAATATTCCAATTTCAAATAGCAGTTTAGAAAATACATTCTACACATCTTTTTATCTATCAATTACTGGTCTAGATATCTACCCTGCAGAAATACTGGCATAGTGCACATATAAGGGGTTTATTATAGCCATTGCTTATAATAGTGAAAAGAGCGGAATTAACCTATGTGGCAGAGACTGGCTAGATGCATATAAAGCTTGTTTCCACTTCCTGGCACGAACTCAACCACATTTCCCAGACCTTTTGGTGGTCTATATGACCAGATCTTGCCAACAGAACTTGAGTAGGAGAGATAAATCACTTCCAGTGCAAGCAAGGCATAGAAGAGTGGGTGTGGCTTCACCTTTTCTCTTTCTTCTTGTCTGCTGGGTAAGGAAGGAGCCTGAGGCCTGAAGGGCCATGGTAAGAAGAACACCCCCTGTGACACACTGGATTGTGATGTGAGTTCAGCCATAAACTTTACTACTCAAAGTTTCAGCATTGTTTGTTTTAGGTGTTAGCCTATCATAATTAGTAAAAGCCGATATACATCTACAGGAATGACTTAATAACTTAGGCTTACTTCCATATTATGGACAGCTATGTGGCAGGTTGCAAGCATTGGGCAGATTTTTGATCCTGTCATAGAAACATCTCCAAGATATGTTGGTAAGCATGAAAAGCATTTCACAAAATAGTATGTGTAGTATCCCACTTATAAACACCTGCCATCTCAAACTGTTTGTGTGTATGTGTATGAGAACGCATACATAGAAAAACAGTTAAAAGAATACTGGACTTGAACAAAGGGGACCTTCACATTTTGCTCTATCTACCGTATTATTGGAATTTTTAAGGATAAAAACGTATGTATTATTTTTTAAATATAAAAGCCAAAAAGTTGTTCAGACATTTTTACAGGCTTGTTGTAAGGCTCAATTAATATAATAATTATAAAAATTATTAGGAGAAGTGCTAAATATATACCAGATGTTTTTATTTTGACAAACCTTTTCAAATATCTCTTGCTAAGATGTCTACTTAGATTTCTAACCAAGCTATAATTTTTTGTACCATAGGAACATTTTTCAAAGTTTCAGGTTGCTAGGCTATCTCAGCTGCTTAGTAAAGAATCACTGTGGTTACAATTTGAGATGCCTCCTGTCCTTTCGTGCTTTTTGCCTCACTCATTTTCCTCTCCCACTCAGTTCTTCTAGAGAGCAAATATTATTAGAGGGAGGGAAAGAGTTCTCTTTCCTCTGAGAGTGGCATATAAACTTTTTCCCAATTAAATAAAAAGATTCATAAATGGGGTTAAGAGGTGCTCACGTGACAGGAGTTTTCAGTTGTCTGCTTTGGAAAGAGAGGTGGTAAATAATGAGGATGTAATAATGTCAGAAGGAGCAGCAGATAATTCTAGTTGATTGGGAGACTTGAAGGCAAATGGAAGTTGTTCTTCTAATTAGTTTAAATAGCAATTAATTCAGAGGCAATTGGTAAGTAGACCAGAGCATAGGTGTAAATGAAAGTCCCCAATAAGAAGAAACTAGAGGAAGCAGCATGGACATGCATCAGAACTTGCCTGGATTTGAATCTTGATTTAGTTAACTACATCATACGCAATTTGGCAGGATAAAATGTTTTTCAAATACTTAAGACTGTGTTTGATACCCATGAGACACTCCATCAGTGTTTTTAAAAATGGGTTTTTAAGAACTGATTTTTAATGAGTATTACACTTAAAAATTATTGTTTATGTCACTATTCTGCTAAACAACTTTCTGTTTGTGAGGGTCATTCTCTTGTTTAGCCAATTTTATTTTGTTTTATATTTTATTTTATTATTTTGAGACAGGGTCTTGCTCTGTTGCCCAGGCTGGAGTGCAGTGGCACGATCACAGCTCACTGCACCCTCAAATTCCCAGACTCAGGAGATCTCCTCACCTCAGCCTCCCAAGTATCTGGGACTACAGGGATGTGCCACCACAGGCAGCTAATTTTTTTTGGGGGTAGAGACAGGGTTTTGCCATGTTGCCCAGGCAGGTCTCAAACTCCTAAGCTGAAGACATCTGCCTGCCTCCATGTCGCGAAGTGGTGGGATTACAGGTGTGAGCCACCGCACCCGGCCTCATCAGTTTTCATTAGTAGGAAATCTTAGGACCTGAGAGGAGGAGGAGGAAGGGAGACTGAGAAGAACAATGAAAGGATGAGGAGGAGATGAAGGAAAGAAAAGGATAAAATGGAGAAGGGTAATAGGAGGAAGAATGGGAGAGGAAGGGGACAGAATAAAGTGAAAGAGAAGGAGGAGAAATAAATGTGATTAAAGTCGCTTTTATTTGTGTGTCTAGATCACAAAAATGTTTTTTTAATGAGATAATAGGATAAAATTATTTCTGTTTTTAATGTAAATTTTTATGACAACTTTTACTTTTACATTGTCTAATTAGCTCGCAACTTATTCCCAGAAGTAATGTCTCAGTGGTATTATTATTTATAATGCTACCTATTTTATTAAAATTTAAATTTTCTTTGATTGTCCTGGCATTAATTTGCTAATCACATAAAAATATCTATGTATCAATATTTTCTGCTAGAAAGTTTAGAAAAGGTGTGGTTCAAATGTACTGATATATTGATAAAAATAAAATAAATTATTAAAAGATTACATCTAATTTTTTTTTTTTTGAGATGGAGTCTCGCTGTGTCGCCCAGGCTGGAGTGCAGTGGCACAACCTCAGCTCACTGCAAGCTCCGCCTCCCTGGTTCACGCCATTCTCCTGCCTCAGCCTCCTGAGTAGATGGGACTGCAGGTGCCCGCCACCATGCCCGGCTAAGTTTTTGTATTTTTAGTAGAGACAGGGTTTCACTGTGTTAGCCAAGATGATCTCGATCTCCTGACCTCATTATCTGCCCGCCTCGGCCTCCCAAAGTGCTGGGATTACAGGCGTGAGCCACCGCGCCTGGCCTACATTTATTTATTTTATTTTATTTTATTTTTTTCACAGAAGAAATTATTTTTCGGAAAGTAAAGGATACATTCATTCTTTGCCTGGAAAAAGTGATTTTCCCATGGGACTCCAGGCCCTGCCTGGCGAAGTTCTGGGGGCAGATGTTAGAGGAACCTGTGGCCCTCAGTGGGACAGAGAGCACAGACATTTGGCTGGAAAAGCACTTACATGATTAACACATTTCCTGTAGCAAAAGTTCAGAAGTTCTTTTTATCCTGAAGATCTTTCTGGTGTCCAAGAAAACATTTATCATTGAAGATAATTTGAATTTGCTAATTGAGCCCTAGGCCAATTGTTTTTTCACACAACTGAGATGACAGAAATTGGAAGCCAATCTCAAGTACTCCTTGGCCACACTCCCATCCTTGTACATGGTGAGATCTTTTAAAATTCTCTCCAGGCCTGATGTATCAAAGGCCATAACCATCCCTAAGCCCAGCATTTGTGCAGTGTTTTTTCCTCCTGTCCATACGCCTTGGAGGCTGGGCTGCCAGCCACCTCCACCCCTCCCCGCCCCTCTGTGCTACATGCCACTGACTCCAAGGCAGCAGCAGGCTCTCACCTCCAGCAAATCCACAGCACTGCTGTTGCCTTGTCAGGGAGGAGGACCAGGTAAACCGCAGGCCTCTTCCCTCAGGTATCAGGCCCCATGTTTTGATGGCCTTTCTTTGGCAAAGGTCACCTCTAGCCCCTCCATGAAGCATTTGGTCCTTGAACATTACGAACTACAGTGTATATAGAGTGTTATTTTAGGGGCATCACCCGAAAGAAAAAGACTGAGCCACATTCTCATGCTGTGACACTACAGTTCCTAAAAACTGAGTTAGGGAAGCAGCAGGGAACACCCTGTGCCAAATAGTACAGGAGCTGCTGCTCTCAGCAGCGCTGGCCTGGCGACTGTGCAGCTTCAGATAGATATCCATGCTGGTGTCTCAGCAACAGGCACCCATCCTCCTCTCCAGATGCTGGCCAGCAAGTGCTCCTTCCAAGGAAGCCTCCTGGGAGAATCTAGGGAGCCTTTGAGGAACTGGGCAACGGCCCTGTGTGCATATGCCTAGCTTGAGACATGCCTGTGTGTCAGACTAAGCAGCTCTAAATAAAGATAGGAGCAGAACTGCTCTTTATTCAACAGTGCAGAACTGCCCTTTGTTCAACAGTACAGCAGTTTGGACTTGGGGCTTTTTCAATTCTAGAAATGGCATTGCCTCAAGAAGACTAACCGATGAAGCAAATATGAAGTAGACTTTGTTACAATTGTAATTTGTCACTCTCTAAAACAGGGTAACATGCCAAGACTATTCCACAGCACCTTTGCCAGGGAGACAGAGAACAACCCTTCTCAGAGCCAGTCCCTGCTCCCCAGCAAGCAGGGAAACTGCAACAACCAGGCAACCCACGCCAATCACAGGGGCTCCCACACTACAGGTCCGTTGGCCAAGGCCATTCCTTTCTCTCCAAGCATATCCAACTTGGGGACCCAAGCAGTGCTGCTGTGAAGACATGGCCAGTCCACTAAATGTCTACAAGAAATAACCATCTGTCACATGTAAACATCTTGCTGCTGATCCTCTCTGGATACAAGAGGCTAAGGGTGCTGGTGTTTTCGATTCTGGAGGCTTGGGTTGGGTGAGGCCATTCCTCAGGGTCACTGCAATTGAGAACACCGTGGTGACTTCTGAAACGTGTCCATCCTTCCCAGGACACAAAATGCAGCACCCCTAGGATGTGACCAGTGACAGCTGATGCACTTCAAGAGCTAATTGCAAAAGCTGGGCAGGTTCTTTAAAAACAAAGGTTAGTTCCCTGGCTGGGTGGTCTGACTGAACTGGCTGTCTGAAGAGGTTGTGGTTGGCACTGGAATTCCTCACCTGGAGATTTCCCCGGGCATTGTACTCATTGCCATGGAACCACTGGGGACAGGAGTTGTGTTCATGCTATTAGGGTCTCGCCAGTAGCCTGTATTTTAAAATAGACCAAATGAAAGATGGGCAAAACAATCCCAACTAGAAGCATGATAAAAAAAGACATTCCATCACTGAATTCCACAGTCTGCACCGTTTGTTGGCATCTTTCGAGGAGCTGGGAGCAGTTGCTGATAGGAGGGTCTCTATGCAGTAACTTTCCCATAAAAAGATTTCTGACTGCAATGCACACTCAATATTCTGGTCAATCTCCTTAAAGAAATCCATCAGTTGACTGGTGTGGGCATCAGTGTCTGTGACTGCTATCTGGATTTGGCAGTTCTATGGTCACTTAGGTCTCTGAAAATGAGCTCAGAAGGGGTTTTAGTTCTTTGTGAGTCTCTGTTAGGATCCCATTGTTTTTCACTGGAATCGTAATGGATTCCAAGGCATGTAAGTCTGAAAAGTCAACAACTCTCATGAAGTTGTTGACTTTGATATCTGTGACTTTGCAGCTGTCCTGCAAAGCCAGCTTGTTGAGGCTGTCCTCCTGGGCCAGCCCCTGCTGCAGTGGCACTGGCGCCTGCTCCTGGCTGGTGGGGCTGGTAGGCACTGCTCTTCAGGGCTCATTGTCCCAGGCCGCAGAACCACAGGGTGTGAGGGTGAGTTCCTCAGAGGAGTGCCCATTGGCATTCTTTTTTTGTTTTGTTTTTTGAGATGGAGTCTCACTCTGTTGCCCAGGCTGGAATGCAGTGGCGTGATCTCAGCTCACTGCAACCTCTGCCTTCTCAGTTCAAGTGATTCTCCTGCCTTAGCCTCCCTAGTAGCTGGGATTACAGGCATGTGCCACCACACTCGGCTAATTTTTGTATTTTTAGTAGAGACAGGGTTTCACCATGTTGGTCAGGCTGGCCCCTTCTGTGAAAGGAGGGGGTTCCTAAATGAAAGCTCACACAAAAACGCACGCGGAGCAGCCAACCCCAAGGCTTGTAAGGGCGGGGCCCCAACATTCCACAAAGGCAGAACCTCAGCCACGTGGGGTCAGCCTTGGACACTCAGGGTCACCGCCCGTCCAGCTGCAGAAGGGTCGCCCAGGAGCCCGGGAATGGTGGCTTGGCCCCAAACCAAGGAGCGAGACAGACTGGGAAGCTGAGCCCACACAGACCCCCTAGCCAGGACTGTGGACCTCTCCTCCAGGCCAGGTACCTCAGCCAAATTTAAATTTATATTGTTGGAATTGTTAGTGACAGAATATACAGGTCTTATATAGGTTGGTGCAAAAGTAATTGCGATTTTTGCCGTTACTTTTAATAGAGCTCGTTGAGATGCCATGGTTTGTGATTTGTTGGTTGCATTGACTATTTCTCTTGTTTTCTCAATTCCCCATACCACACAAGAACTATTTTAGGTGTGTTTGTGTCTTAATATTAACTGTGCCATTTACCATTGCTACTTTATGTGTTTAGGTTTGTTGATTAAATGTTCAAAAAATTTCTGTGTGCTGCCCAACTTGATCTTGCAAGTGATTACTGGTAGGTAGTGAAAGTCTGACTGTATAACTTTTAAGTCCTTATCACATATGTAAGAGAAGTCTACACAATTATTCCTCATTAATATAAAGTTAGAAATATTAAGAATTCTCATATTTGAAGATAACATAAAGTACAATTTAAAGAAGTAAACTTGTAAATTCACTTGAGAACTACTATTAGTGACCTTCACTATCACACCATTTGGTGTGCAAGTTAAATTGCTATCTTAGAGTCAAAAAAATTTCCTTGATTAGAATGCATCTGCTGGAATACAACTCAGTGTCTTTGGGCCAACTGGCTTATTGTAGAATGAATAAAGAAAAGGCAAATGTAAATTAAGGGTCACGATATCAGCCATATGAGCACAAAATGTTATGGTGAAACTCAAGTAAGAAAATAGGCCAGGCATGGTGGCTCATGCCTATAATCCCAGCACTTTGGGAGGCTGAGGTGGGAGGACCACTTGAGGTCAGGAGTTCGAGACCAGCCTGGCCAATATGGCAAAACCTTGTCTCTACAAAAACTACAAAAATTAGCTGGGCGTGGTGTTGTGTGCCTGAAATTCCAGCTACTCGGGAGGCTGAGGCATGAGAATGGCTTGAACCCAGGAGGTGGAGAGGTTGCAGTGAGCCGAGATCTCACCACTGCCCTCCAGCCTGGGTGATGGAATGAGACTCTGTCTCAAAAAAAAAAAAAAGTGCGTGAAAATACTTTGCAAACACAAGGCATATAAGCCTTGATGAACATGGTTGATGGAAGATATTTCTGACGGCCTATAGGCAACTCAGAGGCATTTTCTTTCTTCTAGAATCTTCCCTGTTTAGTGGAAATTGGATGCCTGGAAACAAAATTTTCAGAATCCTGGCCAGCAGAATTCTGGGTTAGATTCTATCAATGAGAGGCATCTGTGTGTTATTTGAAAGACTAAAGACTGCTTCAGCAGCGGTGGATGGATTCATGAGGAGCAATCTGAGAGAGGCCTTTTTGTAGAGGTCTCTGGGCATTTACTTGAATATCACCCACCATGGAGCAAGAAGACCTATGTTCATTGCCAGCTATATCCTGCAATGCTTGTAACCTTTGAAGTTTCTGAAAGACACTGGTGACCCTGAGAGTTAGTGCTGGCTTTTTCTGACCTTCATTCCACCAGTCCTTCCACTGATTTTGTAATCATCGAAGTTACCAGATGTAACATCCTATTGCTTGAAACAGGTAAAATGAATTTTGCTTTTCTGAATGAATCCTGGCTGATTTGGGAAATAAGTTTTACAATCAAATATGTGACTATTTATTTTCTTTTTATTTGTGTATTATTTATAATATATTTAAGGCGTACAAGTGCAGATTTCTTACATGTATATATTGCATAGTGGTGAAGTCTGGGCTTTTAGTGTACCCATCAACCAAATAGTGAACATCGTACCCAATAGGTAATTTTTAAGCCCTCACCTCCCTCCCATCCTTCCAAATTTTGTAGTCTCCAGTGTCCATAATTCCACTTTGTATGTCCATGTGTACCCATTGTTTAGCTCCTACTTGTAATTAAGAACATGCAATATAAGTTATTTCCCTTAAGACAATGGCCTTCAGTTCCATCTGTGTTGCCGCAAAAGATATAATTTCATTCTTTTTATGGTTGAGTAGTATTTCATAGTGTGTATGTGTATAAATAAAATATTTTCTTTATCTAAAATATTAAAATATTTTCTTTATTCAATCCTCTGTTAATGGACACTTTGGTTGATTCCATATATTTGATACTGTAAATATTTGATATTGTAAAATGCTGCAATAAACATATTGGTGCAGGTATTTTTTTTTTTTGAGACAGTTTCACTCTTGTCGCCTAGGCTGGAGTGCAATGGTGGAATTTTAGCTCACTGCAACCTCCGCCTCCCAGGTTCAAGAGATTCTCCTGCCTCAGCCTCCCTAGTAGTTGGGATTACAGGCATGTGCCACCATGCCTGGCTAATTTTGTATTTTTAGTAGAGACGGGTTTTCTCCATGTTGGTCAGGCTGGTCTCGAACTCCTGACATCAGGTGATCTGCCTGCCTCAGCCTCCCAAAATATTGGGATTACAGGCATGAACCACCGTGCCTGGCTGCAAGTATCTTTTTGATATAATGATTTATTTTCCTTTGGGCATATACTTAATAGTGGAATTGCTGGATTCAATGGAAGTTCTCATTTTAGCTCTTTGAGAACTCTCCATACTGTTTCCATAAATGTTGTACTAATCTACATCCCACTGACAGTGTATAAGCATTTCCTTTTCTCCACATCCTCACCAACACCTGGTTTATTTTTGACTTTTTAATAATAGCCATTCTGATTGGTGTAAGATAATATCTCATTGTGGTTTTAATTTGCATTTCTCTGATGATTAGTGATGTTGATTTTTTCATATGCTTCTTCATCATTTGTATATCTTCTTTGAAAAATGTCTGTTCATTTCCTTTGCCCATTTTTTAATGGGGCTATTTGTTTTATTGTTGATTTGTTTGAGTTACTTGTAGATCCTGGATATTAGCCCTTTGTCAGATACATAGTTTGCAAATATTTTTTCCCATTCTGTAGGTTTTCTGTTTACTCTATTGATTGTTTCTTTTGCTGTGCAGAAGCTTTTTAGTTTAAGTCCCATTTGCCTATTTTTGTTTTTGTTGCATTTGCTTTTGAGGACTTAGTCATAACTACTTTGCATGGCCACTGTTCAGAAGAGTTTTTCCTAGGTTTTCTTTGAGGGATTTTTATAGTTTCAGGTATTATGTTTAAGTCTTTAATTTTATCCTAAGTTAATTTTTGTGTATGGTGAAAGGTATAGGTCCAGTTTCATTCTTCTGCATATGGTTACCCAATTTTCCCAATACCATTTATTGAATAGGGTGTCCTTCCCCTATGCATAGTTTTGTTGACTTTGTTGAAGATCAGTTGATTGTATGTATTTGGCTTTATTTCTGGGTCCTTTATTCTGTTCCATTGAGATCTGAATGTTTATTTTATTTTATTTTTACCAGCATGGCTATAGTAACCATACTGTTTTGGTTACCATAGCCTTGCTGTATAATTTGAAGTCAGGTAGTGTGATGCCTCCAGATTTGTTCTTTTTGCTTATGATTGCTTTGGCTATTCAGGCTCTTTTTTGTTTCCATATAAATTTTAGAATTTTTTTTTCTAATTCTGTGAGAAATGACATTGGTAATTTGATAGGGATTGTATTACATCTGTAGATTGCTTTGGGCAGTTTAGTCATTTTAACAATAATGATTCTTCTAATCCGTGAGCATGAGATGTTTTTCCATTTGTTTGTATAACCTATGATTTCTTTCATTAGTGTTTTGTAGTTCTTGTAGAGATTTTTCACCTTTCTGGTTAAATATACTCCTAGGTATTTTATTTTATTTTATTTTTTGTAGCTACTGTAAGATTGCATTTTTGACTTGGTTCTCAGCTACATCATTATTGGTGTATAGAATGCTATGGATTTTTGCAGGCTGATTTTTTATCCTGAAGTTTTACTGAATTCATATGTCAATCTAAGAGTTTTTTGGTGGCGTCTTTAGGGTTTTCTAGATATAAGATTATACCATCAGCAAACAGGAATAGTTTGACTTCCTCTTTTCATTTTTAATGCCTTTTATTTTTTTCTCTTGCCTGATTACTCTGGGGAGGACTTCAAGTACTATGTTGAATAACAGTGGTGAAACTGGGCATCCTTTCCTCATTCTAGTCCTTAGAGGGAATGCTTTCAACTTTTTCCTGTTAAATATGTTAGCTGTGGGTTTGTTGCATGTTGCCTTTATTATGTTGAGGTATGTTCCTTCTATGCCTAGTTTGTTGAGGATTTTTGTCATAAAGGGATGCTAAATTTTATTGAATGCTTTTCCTGCATCTATTAAGATGATCATATGATTATTATCCTTAACTCTGTTTATGTGACGTATCACATTGATTTGCAAATGTTGAACAGTCCTTGTGTCCCTGGGATAAATCCCACCTGATCATGATATATTATCCTTGTGATGTCTTGTTGGATGGATTTATTAGTATTTTTTGATGATTTTTGCATCTATGTTCATCAGTGATATTGGTCCGTAGTTTTCTTTTTTTGTGGTGACCTTGTCTGGCTTTGGTATCAGGGTGATATCAGCCTTGAAAAATTAATTAGGGAGAATTCCTTTCTCCTGGATTTTTTGAAATACATTCAGAAGGATTGGCATACGTTCTTTTTTATATGTTTGGTAGAATTTGGCTGTGAATTCATCTGGTCCTGGGCTTTTCTTTTGATGGGAGATTTTTTATAACTGATTCAGTCTTTTTACTCATTATTGGTCCATTCAGGAGTTTCATTTCTTCCTGGTTCAATCTCTGGAGCTTGTATGTTTCAAAGAATTTATCCAATAAAAAGCCATTGAATCCCTCAGGCTCTGTTTCAAATTATAATGCCCTACGTTCCCTCAGGCTCTGTTTCAAATTACAATGCCCACAAGCAACTATCCATCTTCTATCTTCCAATATCACCAGATCAGCATAAGGCAGACAAAATGAAGTTCACCCACAGTCAAGCTTTATGAATATGATCTAGTTCCTGTTTCTTCCTTTCCAAGGGTAACTGTCTCCCGCTTTGCACCTGGGGTGATTAACAGTGAAGACATCAAATTATATAACATTTTCTTTTATATTTGGGGAATTGGGAGGGTATTTGGCATATTTTATATTTGTCTACTTGAGAATAGACAAAGTGACTAGCACTCAAAAATTTTCATGATGTTGTGAAATTATCATCAATTTAATTTTTATCCTGTTAATTTTAACATATTTATTATATCTAGGACTATTTCTATTGATTTCTTTTTTCTCCTGGTTATGAGTCAAATTACATCTAGTAATTTTTTATTGTATGCTTGATACTATAAAAGTCATGTTGAGAGTCAAAATTACGTTGTCTTTCTTTACAAAGGGTCGATTTTTATTTTGGCAGAAAATTGATTTATAGATTTGGTGATACTTTTGAGGCATTGTTTTCAGCTTTGTTTGTGTGGGTCTACAGAGGCCCTACATTATGACTAAGATATGCCCTATTTCTAAGTTATGGCTTTTCCGATGTCACATAAAAAATTGGTTTAAAAGATATTGAATGCTTAGAAAGTTGTATGAAGTCTATGAGTGGTCAGAATCCCAGCATTATATGATCTCTGGAATCTTTATTCAGCTTAAAGACTTCTAGTAGTTGATCCCCATCAGGGCTTGCAGAATTCCACCCTGTGCATATACAACTAAGGATCTGGCCAGGACTCAAGATAACTTCTAATATATTTATGTGTTTCCTTCTTTGCATAACCTCTTCCTCTCTGGCACCCTGTTTAGCCAATTCTTACTGTTTCAGCAATCCTTAACTCTAATATTAATATTATACATTCAGCAAGACTGATTCAGGTTATACCTCTCTCTAAGGCATTTTGAAAGTGTGCATAGAACCAAAACAGGAGCAGAAGTAGAACTTGTGTTATGTGTTTTTCTTCTCCCAAAGATCACTGTCTTATGCTTTCTTTTGTCTAATGCTTGAAAACAACTGCCTCATATATTTGCTCTGCTTTGTTGCTATTTACTGCAGGAGGGTAAACCTGATACCTATTAACCTATTATGGCTGAATTTCCAGATAACTTCTAGAAGTAAATCATATTTACCTTGTGCCATTCTCATGTGTAAATGTGATACAAGGAAGTTCTGTATCATGTTAATAGCATGGAGATGAATCTAAAATCTGAAAGAGATCAAGACCAAAAGAAATTGAGCCCAAAATACTAGATCAAGCCGACCTTGATGAACACCCTATTTCTGAATTTCTAGTTATAGGGAAATATAAATGTTTCCATTGTTAAATTCAATTTGAATTACATTTTCTGTTACTTGTAGGCAAATCATTTTAATTGATATAAGCCCACACATACATTTTTCAAATTATAAGTTAAATCATATTCTAATGAACTGTGAAAAAATATTCAGATTCTTTTTTATACTGAGTTTTTAATGTGTCAAACATTATATGAAATAAATGCTTCATTGGTTGGGGCTGAATACAATAGAAATTTTTCATAAAGTAACATTTACGCTAATTAAATCCTCAATGCTCAACATTACACAAATATTTATGTAACACTCTGCTAAACAATGGCAAAAAATAAAAATATAAAGCATGAGTTTGTGTCTGTGAGCACTTACATATATGTATATGTCTAGAGAAAGTTCTATAAAGATTAAAAGGAAATGCCAAAAGAAGTTACTATGGGTGATAGGATTACAGGTTATTTTTACTTTTTTAAAAGTAAAAGTAAAATTTACTTTTAAAATTAATTAGTAAAAGTAAAATTTACTAATAATTTACTATACTGTTTGAATTTTTAAAAAAACCTTATACTTATAATATGATACTATATTTCCAGCACTGTGATAAATGACACATATTAATTTTCCCTTTAATTTTAATAACAAAAGATAGGATTATATTATTCTCAATTTACTGATGAGGAAATCGAAGCTTTTATTTTAAGTAAATTGTTCAAGATGAAACAATGAAGGAGGTATTACATTTGTAATTAAAAATAGCAAGAAAGTTAATTCTTAAAAAAAATAATGAGGCGGGGCGCAGTGGCTCACACCTGTAATCCCAGCACTTTGGGAGGCCGAGGCGGGTGGATCACAAGGTTAGGAGATCAAGACCATCCTGGCTAACACGGTGAAACCCCGTCTCTACTAAAAAATACAAAAAATTGGCCGGGCTTGGCGGCGTGCGCCTGTAGCCCCAGCTACTCAGGAGGCTGGGGCAGGAGAATGGCGTGAACCTGAGAGGCGGAGCTTGCAGTGAGCCGAGATCGTGCCACTGCACTCAGGCTTGGGCGACAGAGCGAGACTCTGTCTCAAAAAAAAAAAAAAAAATTAAAATTAAATAATAATAATAACGATACAGGGATACATTTAATCAATGGAAAGATGCTTCTGATATGTTACGTGACAAAAAGCCAGTTGAAATACAACTATCTCACTATCTCAGAAGACCCTCATACCATCCTGGTTATAGAATGGGGAGGTTTTTAACATTGAACATGTGGCAATCTTTCTTCTCCTGGGAAAAAAAATGGACCAATGAATTAACATTAGCTTTCCTAAGCTCAGTACCACAACAGTTTAAGAGAACATAGAGGGTTTAAAAGATCTGTATTACAGCCCTGTCTTCTAGAGTTTTGGTTTATAGCTCTTTTAATGATTTTATTAGGGAACAAAAAAATTGCGCTTCAGTGCTTCAGTGAAGCCAAGAAGGTACAATTTGATGGGAATATGATACTGCTTTGAAGAAATTTCCAGATTGTACTCACAAAGTTTGAGTATAAAACCCCCCTTTTTGTCCAAATATTTATCCTGGAAAAGGTCCAGATGACTTGCATATTTGAAAGAGAAAGTCTCACTCGCAGATGGTTGAGAAGCAGTTTAGGTAATATCTGACCCAAACATCTGACCCGTCCTTAGGTCATGACCCAAGTCATGAACATGGGTACAAAATAGACAAACAAATCTGACTGAGCTCTCTCAGTATTCTGAAACCTCTGTTTCATTGTTTTGAAAAGAAATTGTCAGAGAAGATAACCTTGGTTTTGGCAAGAGTCACATGTTGTTTCTGCTAATCTGTGTTTATTCTTTTTTTCTCTAATGAATACATATTATTTATGTAATAAGGAAATGTATTATTTAAGAATTTTAGGATTGTTGTGAGTCTTAGCTATTATCTAGTTCAAACTCCTTTTCCTCCTTTACAGTAGAGTAGCCTGTGGTCTATCGAGAGCAAGTATCTGTCTCACATGGAATTTGTAGTGCTACTGCTTAGTAGTGCTTTGCTAAAGGTTTTGGCTGACACACTCTCTACAAATTTATTTATTACATAATACATTTTTTGCACCTTATCTGAGAGCTTCTTCAGATTTTTTTAAAAAAGGAGAAATCTGAACAATTTTTATATGAGTTTGAAATCTGTAGGCCCTTTAAAGCATTTTCTTTTTTTTTCTAATTGTATGGGGATTTCACTGTCAGAGATTTACGATGAATATTTTGTATCATTTTCTTCTTGCCATTTAAAAACGTTTCTGCTCAATCTCTAGCCCATCCAAAGACATATTTTGTGTCTTTTTCATTCTTAGAAGTTGCACTGAAGTGCTATTTCTGTTTTCTTTTGTGAATGAGATCTTCCAATATGAGGACTGTTTCTTTTGAATGGGGATTTATCTCAGTGGTTTACAAACTCTTAAAAACTTTGCAGATTCTGGCTTTTGAAGGTCAAGTACTCTTTGTACAAATAGCATTTCACTGAATGAGATCTTTGTTAACTTTATTTAGTATTTGTTTCAACTTTATTTTCTCTTGACAGCTTTATTATGATATATGACATAGTTATTTTCTTAGAGGGACCTAAATCACAGCATTCACATGCAGTTTTTTTTTTCCTTCATGAAGATTTTCTAAATTTAAAAAGTTTCTGTTCCACTATCCATTTTTGCATCTTTTATATATGTACTATTCAGGATTTTGTTTGATTGGAAGAGACAAAAATCCTGTCAAGAGTTGCTTAAAATATGTTTTTGTTGTTGTTGTTGTTGTTACATACAAGAAATCCAATGTGTATAAGTTAAGTTACTCAAGCATGTCATCAAATGCTGTGGCTTTTCCTATATTTTCAGTTGACCAACATTTATTGGTTGCTTTTTCCTCATGGTTACAGAGTAATTTCTGAATAAATTCTATCTAAAACTGAGTGAAGTTTTTCAACTTGGGGTTTGTTTCTCCTTTAAGGAAACAATGAACATTCAGTAAAGTGGGGGATAGATTTCAGAGGGGGTGTTTTGAAAAGGTGTTTGAGAAGGTGTAGAGATTGGTGAGAACTTTCTTCTTTTCTCCATCCATCTTTTAACTTTTTGTTTTAATCCAAGCCTGACCTTTGGTACCCATCTCCCTATCAGAAACAGGAAGCTAATCTCTGGAATATTGATGTCTACTGAAAAGTTGGAAACAGCAAGGTTGGATCTTAATCAATCATTAAATGGGGACCTTTTCGGTCCAGACTAGGTAATAATGAATAATAAATGTGTCTCACAAAATCCTGTAATATTGATGTTATCTAGAGCCCTCTACCATTTAAAGATCTGGTTCAACATGTCTGGAACCACCAGTTTACAACTTGTGAGAATCTTCTCCTAATTTCTGTGAATTCCTGTGAATTCTTAATCTTACTTCTTGTTTTTCTCTCTTTGCTTTTTTGCACTTGAGTTTATACTTCTGCACTTTTTCTTTTAAACCTCAAACTTAAAGATGAAGCTAAATTCTCCACAGTTTTTCAGAAAATTCCAATTCAATGTTTCATGAGCTCAATGTTGATATAGTTTGGATATTTGTCCCCTCCAAATCTTATGCTGAAATTGATCCTCAGTGTTGGAGTTGGGGTCTGGTGGGATGTGTTTGGGTCATGGGGGTGGATCCCTCATGAATGGGTTGGTGCCATCCCGGTGGCAATAAGTGTGTTCTTGCTCTATTAGCTGACTCAAGAGCTGATTCTTTAAAAGAGCATGACACCCCTCCCCTCTTTCTTGCTTCTGCTATCGTCATGTGAGATACTGGCTCCTACACCCCTTCCATCATAATTTGAAGCTTCCTGAGGTCCTCACAAGAAGCAAATGCTAGTGTCATGCTTCTTGTACAGCCCTGCAGAACTATGAGCCAAATAAATTTCTTTTCCTTATAAATTACAAAATATCAGCCTCAGATATTTCTTTATAGCAACACAAAAGCAGACTAAGACTATTATCTTCACTATAGGTCTTAGGGACTTTAATATCTATGATTTAGCCTTATATCATCTGGCCTCATGCTTGATACTGCATGGTCCTCTACAAGTACTCGATCAAACTGGGAAATTAATTCAGGCTCCTACCTCAGCTGCTCTTGTGGGGAACAGTCTCACCAGGAAAGCCCTTTTCCCAGATTTCCACACATTTTTGAAAATAAATCATTCTGTAAATTGATAAATCTATTAGCCAGAGATATTTTTGTTGATTTTGACAGAAGCGAAACTCAAAGTAATTAGGGAAAATTGGGAATTTATTAACTCATAACACTGAAGTATCTAGATATAACATTGCCTTAGTCAGAGTTTGAGCCAGGAACTCTCATGGCTGTATCAGAAATATGTTTGTGGAGACAAATCAGAAAAAAATATATTCTTGATACAGCCATGAGTGTTCCTTTTCCTAGTATTGCTTCACTCACAGACAGGCTATATTTTTGTTTGTTTCGTATGATTTTATTTTAAAATTATATTTCTTGAAATTGTTTATATTTATTGGATCTTTGAAAGCATCAATATATGATAGTTGGGAATCTTACAAGTTTTCTATCACAGATCATTTAGCCCCAGGATCTGCTCTTGACCAACTGTGTGGTCTGGATCAAGTCACTTAACCATATCTGTTAAATGGGAATAGTATTACTGGTCTCAGAGGATTTTTAAAAGATTAAATGAGTTGACTTATGTCTTAGTTTTTTTAAAGTTTTTAATTTTAACTTTTTATGGGTACACAGTAGGTGTATATATATATATATATTTATGGGGTACATGAGATATTTTGATATAGGCATACAATGTGTAATAATCACATCAAGGTAAATGGGGTGTCCATCACCTCAAGCATTTATCATTTCTTCATGTTATAAATATCCCAATTATACTCATTAGTTATTTTAAAATGTAGAATATATTACTGTTAACTGCGGTCACCCTGTTGTGCTATTAAATATTAGACCTTGTTCATTCTATCTAACTATATTCTTTGTACCCATTAACCATCCCCACTTCCCTCCCCATCCACTATCCTTCCCAATCTCTGTTAGCTATCATTCTACCATCTATCTCCATGAGTTCAATTGTTTTAATTTTTAGCTCTCATGTATAAATGAGAACACGCAAAGTTTGTCTTTCTGTGCCTGGCTTATTTCACTTAACATGAAGACTTTCAGTTCCATCCCTGTTGTTGCAAATAACAAGATCTCATTCTTTTTAATGACTGAATAGTACTCTAATATGTATATGTACCACATTTCTTTATCCATTTGTTTGTTGATGGATACTTAGGTTGCTTGGGGATGCAGATATCTTTGTTATACATATTTCCTTTCTTTTGGGTATATACCTAGCAGCAGGATTGCTAGATCATATGGTAGTTCTTATTTTAGATTTTTGAGGAACCTCTATACTGTTCTCCAGTGACTGTACTACTAGTTTACATTCCCACCAACAGTGTGTGAGGGTTTCCTTTTCTCCATATCCTCACTAATATTTGTTATTGCCTGTCTTTTGGATCAAAGCCATTTTAACCAGAGGGAGCTGATATCTCATTGTAGTTTTGATTTGCATTTCTCAGATGCTCAATGATGTTGAGCACTTTTTCAAAATACGTGTTGCCATTTGTATGCCTTCTTTTGAGAAATCAGATTTTAAAATCTGAGTATTAGATATTTTTTCCTATGGAGTTTTTTGAGCTCCTTATATATTCTGGTAATTAATCCCTTGTCGGATGGACAATTTGCAAATACTTTTTTCCATTCTGTGGGTTGCTGTTGATTGCTTCCTTTGCTTTACAGAAGCTTTTTAACTTGATGTGATCCCATTTGTCCATTTTTGCTTTGATTGCCTGTGCTTATGGAGTATAACTCAAGAAATCTTTGCCTTGACCAATGTCCTGGAGAGTTTCCCTAATATTTCTTTTAGTAGTTTCATAGTTTAAAGTCTTAGATTTAAGTCTTTAATCTATTTTGATATTGTTTTTGTATATGGTGAGAAATAAGGGTCTAGTTTCATTCTTCTGTGTATGGCTATCCAGTTTTCGCAGCAGCAGTTATTGAAGAGACCATTATTTCCCTAAGGTCCTTGGCATCTTTGTTAAAAATAAGTTCACTGTAGCTATATGGATTTATTTTTGGTTTCTCTATTCTGTTCCATTGCTCTGTGTGCCTGTTTTTATGCAAGTATCATGTGGTTTTGATTACCACAGTTCTGTAGCATAATTTGAAGTCAGGGAATGTGATTCCTCCAGTTTTGTTCTTTTTGCTGAGAATGGCTTTGGCTATACTGGGTCTTTCGTAGTTCCATACAAATTTTAAGATTATTTTTTCTATTTCTGTGAAGAATGCTGTTAGTATTTTGATAGGAATTGCATCAAATATGTATATTGTTTTGGGTAGTATGGACATTTGAACAATATTTTCCAACCGATAAATATGGGATATGTTTCCATTTTTTGTGTCCTCTTCAATTTCTTTCATCAGTGTTTTATAGTTTTCATTATACAGATTTTTCACTTCTTTGAATAAGTTTATTCCTAGGTATTTTATCTTATTTTTAGCTATTGTGAATTAAATTACTTTCTTCATTTCATATTCAGATGATTCACTGTTGGCACATAAAAATGCTTCTGATTTTTGTGTGTTGATTTTGCATCCTTCAACTTTACTGAATTTGTTTAACAGTTCTAACAGTTTTTCTTTTTTTTTTTGGTGGAATCTTTAGGATTTTCCAAATATGAGATCATCTCATCTGCAAACAAAGATAATTTGATATCTTCCTTTCCAATCTGGGTGCCCTTTATTTCTTTCTCTTGTCTGATTGCCCTAGCCAGGACTTCCAGTACTACGTTCAATGATAGTGGTGAAAGTGGGCATCCTTCTCTTGTTCCAAATGTTAGAGGATAGGCTTTCAGTTTTTCTTCATTCAGTAAGATACTAGCTGTAGGCATATTGTATATGGCTTTTATTATGTTGAGGTATGTTCCTTCTGTACCCAGTTTTTGAGGGATTTTTATTATGAAGGAATGTTAAATTTTATCAAATGCCCTTTCAACATTAATTGAAATGATCATATGGTTTTTGTCCTTCATTCTGTTGATATGACATATCACACTGATTGATTTGCATATGTTGAACCATCCTTGCATTCCTGGGATAAATCCCACTTGGCCATGATGGATGATCTTTTTAATGAGTTCTTGAATTCAGTTTGCTAGAATTTTGTTGAGGATTTTTACATAAATGCTCATCAGGGACATTGGCCTGTAGTTTCTTTTTCTGATGTGCCACTATCATGTTTTGGTGTCAGGGTAATACTGGCCTCATAGAATGAGTTTTGAAGTATTCCCTTTTCCTCTATTTTTTGAAATAATTTGAGTAGGAGTGGTATTAGTTCTTATTTAAATGTTTATTAAAATTCAGCAGTGAAGCTATTGGATTCTGGGCTTTTCTTTGTTGGGAGACTTTTCATTATGACTTTGATTTCATTACTTGTTATTGGTCTATTCAGGTTTTAGACTTCCTTATGATTCAATCTTTGTAGGTGGTATGCGTCTAGGAATTTATCCATTTCTTCTAGGTTTTCCAGTTCTCAAGGGGAATGATTCCAGCTTTTGTTCATTCAGTATGACGTTGGCTGTGGGTTTGTTATAGCTGGCTCAATATTCAAGTATAAGAAGGTTATACATCACTAAGCAGAGTCATCCCAAATAAAACTACCTCAAGACATTTAATAAGCAAACTCCCAAAGATCAAGGATAAAGAAAGGATACTAAGAGCAATAGGAGAAAAGAAACGAATAACATATAAAGGAGCTCTAATATATCTGGCAGCAGACTTCTCAGTGGAAATCTTACAAGCCAAGACAGAGTGACATGACATATTTAAAGTGCTCAATAAAAAAAGAAGTTTTATCCTAGAACAATATATCCGGTAAAATTATTCTTCAAACATGAAGAAGAAGTTGGATTTTTATCAAAGGCTTTTTCTGTATCTATTGAGATGATCATAGGGTTTTTGTTTTTAATTATTTTAATGTGGTGAGTCATATTGGTTTATGTGGAACCAACTTTGCATCCCAGAATTAAAGCCTACTTGATTGTGGTGGATTGACTTTTTGATGTTTTGCTGGATTCAGTTCCTTAGCACTTTGTTGAGGATTTTTGTGTCCATGTTGAGGAATTTAGCCATTTCCTCTAGATTTTCCAAAATGTTTGTATAGAGGAGTTCATAATAGTCTCTGGGGGATCTTTTAATTTCTGTGAGATCAGTTGTAATGTAATCTTAGTTATTTCTGATTGTGCTTATTTTGATCTTCTTTTTGTTTGTTAATCTAGCTAATCAGCTATCAATGTTGCTTATTCTTTTGAAAAACCAACTCTTAGTTTCATTGATCTTTTGTATGGATTTTTGGGTCTCAATTTCATTCAGTTCATCTCTGATTTCAGCTATTTCTTTTCCTCTACTAGCTTTGGGGTTGAATTGTTCATTTTTTTCTAGTTCTCCTACTTGTGATGTTAGGCCGTCATCATATCTTGATGTGAAGGCATTTAGTACTATAAATTTTCCTCTTAGCACTGCTTTAGCTGCCTCCCAAAGGTTTTGGCAAGTTGTATCTCTATTTTCATTAATTATGTATATATATATTTTTATTCTACCTTAATTTTGTTGTTCATTCAAGAGTTATTCAGAAGCAAGTTGTTTAAGTTCCATGTTTTTGTGTAGTTTTGAGAGATCTTCTTGGTATTTATTTCTATTTTTACTGCACTATGGTCTGAGTATATCCTTGTTATGATTTTGAATTTTTTGAATTTTTTGAGACTTGCTTTATGGCCGAGCATGTGACTGATTTTACAATATGTTCTATGTGCAGATGAGAAGAGTATGTGTTCTGTGGTTTTTGGATGGAGTGGAATATATATTCTGTGATTTTTGGATCTGCAGATGTCTATTATGCCCAACTGGTCAGTTGTTAAGTCCAGAATTTCTTTGTTAGCTTTCTGTCCCAATAATATGTCTAATGGTGTCAATGGAATGTTAAAGTCTCCCACAATTATTGTGTGGCTGTTTAAGTGTTTTCACAGGTTGAGAAAAACTTCTTGTCTTATATTGGGTGCGTATATATTTAGTTAAGTCTTTAAAAAAATTAAACCCTTTATCAATATGTAATGCCATTCTTTGTCCTTTGTAATTGTTGTTGGCTTAAAATTTGTTTTATCTGATATAGGAATAGCACCTCTTGCTCTTTGTTGTTTTGTGTTTGCTTGGTAGATCTTTCTCCATTCCCTTACTTTGATCCTGTGAGTATCATTACATGTGACATCTATCTCTTGAAGACAGAAGACAATTGAGTCTTGTCTTTTTATCCAGCCTGCCACTCTATGCCTTTTAAGTGGGGGTATTTAGACCATTTACACTCAGGGTTAGTATTGATATATGAGATCTCTATCCTGTCATTGTGTTGTTGCTGTTTGTTTTGTAGACTTGATTGTATAATTGCTTTGTATATTTTGTGGGCTACGTGCTTGAGTGTATTTTTGAGGTAGCAGGTTTCAGTTCTTTGTTTCTATGTCTTCTTTTTAATTTTTATTTATTTTATTAAAAAATTTTTTTTATTTCCATAGGTTTTTGGGGAACAGGTGGTATTCGGTTACATGAGTAAGTTCTTTAGTGGTGATTTATGAGATTTTGGTGCACTCATCCCCTGAGCAGTATATACTGAACCTAATTTGTGGTCTTGTATTCCTCACCCCTTTCCCACCCTTTTCCCCTGAATCCCTGTATTTGTCCATTTTCATCCTGCTGATAAAGACATACCTGAGACTGGGCAATTTACAAAAGAAAGAAGTTTATTGGACTTACAGTTCCACATGGCTTGGGAGACCTCACAATCATGGTGGAAGGCAAGGAGGAACAAGTCACGTCTTATGGGTATGGCAGCAGGCAAAAAGAGAGCTTGTGCAGAGAAATTCCCATTTTTAAAACCAGTAGATCTCATGAGACCCACTCACTATCATGAGAACATCATGGAAAAGACCCGACCCCATGATTCAATCATCTCCCACTGGTCCCTCCCACAACATGTGGGAATTATAGGAGCTACAAGATGAGATTTGGGTGGGGACACAGAGCCAAACCATATCAGTCCCCAAAGTCCATTGTGTCATTCTTAGGCCTTTACATCCTCATAGCCTAGTTCCCACTTATGAGTGAGAACATACGATGTTTGGTTTTCTATTCATGAGTTACTTCACTTAGAATAATAGTCTCCAATCCCATCCAGGTTGCTGTGAATGCCATTAATTCTTTCCTTTTTATGGCTGAGTAATATTCCATTGTGTATATAATCACGAGGTCAGGAAATCGAGACCGTCCTGTCCAATGTGGTAAAACTCCATCTCTACTAAAAATTAAAAAAAAAAATCAGCTGGTCATGGTGGCATGTGCCTGTAATCCCAGCTACTTGGGAGGCTGAGGCAGGAGAATCGCTTGAACCAAGGAGTCGGAAGTTGCAGTGAGCCAAGATCGCACCACGGCACTCCAGTTGGGTGACAGAGCGAGACTCCATCTAAAAAAAAAGAAAAGAAAAGAATGCCAATGAGTCATAGATTTGGTCTCTTTACATAATCTCATCATAATCTCATTTCTTGGACATTTTGTTTATTTTTAACATTCTTTTTTTCATTACTTTTGTCTGAGTTAATTTGAATTTGAAGAACTGGTCTTCAAGCTCTAAGATTCTTTTTTCAGCTTGAACTATTCTGCTGTTGACACTTCTGATTGTGTTGTGAAATTCTTGAAGTGATTTTCTTTTCAGTTCCAGAAGTTCACAGTTTGATTCTTTGTTAAAATGATTCATTGTGGTAGGGAGAGGGCGCTATTTAAAAGTTCACTATATAAAAATATTAGAGGAAATGAAAAATTACTTTATTAAATGAATTCTGACTTCTGTTTTGTGGTAGAGAAAGGGAGGAATTAGGAAATACAGCAGAAGAGAGAGAAACATGTAAAAGGAAAACTGGCAGAGATGGAAATTCTTCCGTTAAGAAGAAAGGGAGTACAGATTAGTAGGTATAAACTATTCTTATTACATTTCAGATTTTACTTAACTTCTGGGTTAGGCATTTCCATTTTTTCTCTTGAAATTCTTTGATTAGGATCAGTAAATATGAGACATTTAAGTTGCAATTTTCCCCCTTTCTGAACACATGGCCGACATTGCTAATACATCTATTCTTCGAAGTCTGTACGTAGCTTTAAAATGTCCTTAACAGGCTGCTCAAGGCAGACTCCACCAGTTAATCGAGTTGACATGCAAAATTAAACCTATTTGTTACCCTGATATTAGATGTACATTCTGACAGACATATAGGATCATGTCTTGGAATATTTTGGCAGCACCTAGTGCAGTGTTATGACATTGAGAACTGAATAAAGTGGATTTAGATTGGGTCCAGCCCATACACTGGGGATTCCTCTTATGAGATATAAGACTGTAAAACATATCCTGAGCTGACTTGGAGCAGTTAGATTATTTCATTCCTAATTATGTTAGGAAGTTAATGGGACAGCCAGCATGTCTTACATTTCCCCAGTCAACTGAATAGAATTCAACTGTTTAATTCTGGGAACTGCACAGTGGTTACTGGAATCTCCTGATTCTGAACTAAATGAACACTAAATTTGGATTAATTTGAAATCAGTAGAAAGAGGATGTTAGTGAAATTTTGTGTTATTTTTGTAAATATATTGATTAAATTTTGTAGAAGATGTTTTCATTTGGAATTGCAAAAGCAGCCACAAAAGTAGGGGGCTGAATGTTTGTAAGTTAAACATTATTTAGTTGGAGAACAGAAAAAAGTGATGTCCAAAAGGAGGACATAATTACTTAAATGGTAAAAAGAATAAAACTTGAAAAATTGCTAGAGGTACATAATGAGTCTGCGTTTTATCATCTTTCTACCATTACTTAAATGGTAATTTGCACCTTGAGTCATTAATACTCCATTTCCTCCAAATTATACTTATTAGATAATGTATCAAAGGTATTAATTTTATTCTATTACATAAAAAGTTCATTTACTTTAGGAAAATTAATATAAAAGATAGAGCATTCCAGTATTCCATTAAAAGTATATGATAAGCAACAGATGGTGTTAAAAACTTCAGACAAGTTTTCCTGGATATCTATAAAAATATGTAAAAAATTAAAACAAATGCTCACTGTTTCTTTAATTTATCAGTTTAATTTGGAAATTGTCAATTACAATTATCAAGTAGCTTTCAGGAGTATAGCCTCTGTCATGTTCAGTGGTGGAAATACTAAAAATATGAACTAACACAAAATAAGCTAAATGTTTATACCAGTGGTCAAAGAATAGGCTTATACTAATAAAGAAACTGGAAGGAGTGATCATTTTCTTGCAGCTTCCTTTTTATGAAAGCATGTGTTTGACTGAAGTGTATGTGTGTAAATTAGAAATTAAAGATGGCTTATAATAACAGAAAATTAGACCTTATATTTTTCATAAATTTTCTTTTAAATTTTAGAGACATGATCTTGCTCTGTCTCCCAGGCTGGAGTGCCATGGCATGATTATAGCTCACTGTAAACTTGAACTCCTTAGCTCAAGCAGTTCTCTTGCCGCAGCCTCCCTAGTAGCTAGGACAACAAGCTGATGACACCCAGCTAATTTTTTAATATTTTTATGGAGACGGAAGTTTCACTATTTTGCCTAGCTTGGCCTCAAATGATCCTCCCACGTCAACCTCCCAAAACACTGGGATTAAGGAGTGAACCACCATGTCTGGCCTGGTATGTATGTTCTTGATTCCTTTTTCCTGTAGCTTGGTTCTCTGAGACTCAGAGTACTGTTTATTTAGTGTTCATAGAAAGCTTCTACAGCCAGCGTCTGGAGAACTAAACCCGTTCCAATACTGTGCCTTTAGATTGAGCTGATCCTTCCACACATCATGTGTCCAATGCACAATAATTGTCGTGGAACTTTGCTTCTTTACTGCATCCTGCTACGTTCTGTGCTTACCTGACCCCTGAACTCTTGGCTTCACATCGTGTTTCTTTTCTTGTGCTTGATCTTGGACATGATGCATTATTTAGTTTCTTTCTGAGACTCTCAGCACAGCACTCTGTTTGTTTTATTTAAATTAGCCTCAGAGTCTCTTGATTTCCAATTGTCCCTAATAATCTTAGCCCAGAAGATCCAGCTGAGCTACCAACAGATGCTATTGCCAGATATATAACTATCTGCCCTGTCAGGCCAGAGCTGAAGCTGCACACCCCTCCTAGGGAAATAGTACTTTGGCAGAACCTCTCCATCTACCTCTCTTGGTCATGGCTGCACCTCACCCCTAGGGGCCTGAGCTGAAGCTGTGCACCACCCCCTAGAAAAATGGTGAATTGGTAGAACTCCATCTGCTCCTCCCAGTCACTGGTGCACTGTGCTCCTAAGGGCTCTGAGCTGAAGCTGTGGACTTCCTCCTGGGAAAACAGTGCCTTGGCAAAGCCATTCCATAGACTTCTCGCATCACTGCTGTGCCCTACCCCCTTGAGAGAGTTGAAGCTGTATACTACCACTGAAGGAAATGGTGCCTTGGCAGAGCTGCTCCATCTACTCCTCACAGTCACTGTTGCTGTGCCCTGTATTGGGGGAATGGAGCTGAACCAGTACACTACCTCCTCAGAGAAACAGTGGCTTGGTGCAGTTGTTCCATATGCCCTTCTGAGTCACTGTTGTACCCCACCCCTAGAGCCCTATGCTAAAGCTGCACACTGCCTCCAAAGGAAATGGTACCTCAGCAGAGCTCCTCAACATACCTCTCCAGGTTGCTAAAGCACCCTGAACCCTGTGTCAGAGTTGAAGCAATGCCAGGCATCCCAAGGAAATGGTGCCTTGGCCACCCAGAGCAGTCACACCCATCTGTGCCTGAGCTGAAGTGGTACCCTGTCCTCTGGGAAAACAGTACCTTGACCTACCAGAGCAGCTATGCTGCCCTTCCAGAAGATGGTGCCTTGGCTTCCTAGAGCAGTCACACATCACAATAACTAAGCTGAAGCAAGGCACTGCATCTTAGGGAAATGGTGCCTGGGCCAGAATAGTCTCACACCCTGAGCCTGAGTTGAAGAAGCATATTGCCTCCCAGGGAAGTGCTGCCTTGGTCACGCTGAGTAGCTACACATCCCAGGGTTAAGTTGACATAATTCCCACATCCTAGGGAAACCGAGCAGTGGCTGAGCTGAGACGCCTTGCCCTACAGGCAAAACAACTCTAGTATCCTGCTTACCTGAAGCTGAACTAGCTCTCTAAAGCCTGAACTTATGACATGCTCCTCTCCCTGGGGAGTGGAGTCATTGGTATGCTGCTCTCTGCCCACCAGAGCCCAAATGACAGCTGTGCTCCACCATGCCGCCACTGCACCTGGTCTCAGTGAGTTTATGATATAGCCACACCTCACCATCCCAGAGTCCAGTGTCACCACTCTACAGTGCCTTGTCCTCTGGGACCTGAGTTGCTACTGAGCCCTATTGGCTCAGATTCTCAAATTACAACCATAACTCCCTGGACTCAAAACTTCAGAGCACTCCTTTTTCTCTGGAGTCAGACAAGGGTTGTTTACTCCCTGGGAGTAAAATCAGAGTTACATCCCAGTACCTGGGCCCAAACTTCTATGAGTGCCTCAGAGTAACAGACCCGGGCTCTGTGGGCAACCAATATCTGACCCTGCCATAGAGAACAAACCTGCAACTCAATATGCAGGTGCCACAATAGGTTCATGAGACCTTGAGCCTAGGACCTGGGCCCCACAGCTGCTCCAAGTACCTGCACATGGAACCCAGCACAGCTGCAGCTGCTTGTAGGCCGTGTTAGACCTGATACAGGGATCCCTTTAGCTAAGTCTCTTCATTTTGGGTAAAATGAGAATAGGAGGTCCCCAAAGCCTTTGTCACTGAAGACCTTAACAACCTATTATGCTGCTGCCACTGCCACAAACTTTTACAACCTATGCCATGGAGATACCCTCAGTTGTTATTACTGAACACCACTGAAGAAGCTGCACAAAAACTATACCACTGTGTCTACCAGAGACAGAGTCACTATACCCTTTCCAACTGGTACACTAAGATATAATGGTAGGTGGAAGTCTTTCTATGAAAGCTACTCTAGAAAACTTAAAAGAGGAAATTATTCCACCAGATACATAGACATTAGTGCA
Organism: Pongo pygmaeus; assembly: GCF_028885625.2. Taxonomy (NCBI): domain Eukaryota; kingdom Metazoa; phylum Chordata; class Mammalia; order Primates; family Hominidae; genus Pongo; species Pongo pygmaeus. The sequence continues at coordinate 156,069,743 of NC_072376.2, read as the reverse complement.
GGGATAAAAGAAACATGAAAAAGCAAAAGAATATAAAGCAACCAGGGGAGCAGAATAAATCTCTAATAATAAACCCCAGTGAAAAGGAAATCTACAAATTGTCAGAAAAAGAGTTTAAAATAATAATCTTAAGGAAATTCAATGACATACAAGAAAATGCAGATACACAATTTAATACAAAGTACAATATGAATAAGAAATATTTTTAGTTCTCTAATGTCCAAGTCCTATGAAAAAGAAACTTAACAAACAGATAGATATCACAAAAAGTAACCAAACAAAAATTATATGGTTGAAGAATTCAATTAATAAAATTAAAATATACAATAGAGAGCTTCAACAGCAGACTTTATCAAGCAGAAGGAAGAATCTTTGAACTTAAAGATAAGTCATTTGAAGTTGCCTCATCAGAGGAAAAAAAATAAAAATAAAAAAGATTAAAGAAAGCCTTCATATTATGGGAGTCCCAGAAAGGGAAAGGATGGGAAAAAAACATAGAAAATCAATTTAATTAAACAATAGTTGAAAACCTCACAAGTCTTTGGAGAGATAATGTACAAATTCAAGAACCTCAAAGATTCCTAAATAGATCCAACCCACAAATGTCCCATCTGAAGTACATTACAGTCAAATCTTCAAAAGTCAAAGACAAAGAATTCTAAAACAGCAACAGAAAAGCATCAAGTCCCATATAAAAGAACTCCCTTTAGATTAACTGCATATTTTTCCACAGAAACCTTATAGGCTAGGAGAGAATGGGATGATATATTTAAAGTGCTGATAGAAAAACAATGATCAGTTAAGGATACTATATCCAACAAAGCTATCTTTCAGAAATGAGGGAGAAATAAAGTCTTTCCCAGACAAGCAAAAACTAAGAATTGATCACTATTAGATTAGCGTCACAAGAAACAGTCAAGGGAGCCCTGTATATAGAAGTTAAATATAATAATTATCATTATAAAAACACCCAAAAGTGTAAAACTCACTGGCAAAGCATATACACAAGCGAGAGATAAAAGAATCAAACTTCATTACTACAGAGAATGACCAACCTACAATAATAATCAATAAGAGAAGAAAGAAATGCATGGCATACCAATAAATAATAAATAAGCCACCAGAAAACAATGAACAAAATGACAGGATTAAGTCCTCAGCTGTCAAGAATAGTCTTGAATATAAATGGACTGAATTTCTTACTTAAAAGATATAGACTGGCTGAATAGATAACCAAACATGACCCAACTATTTGCTGCCTGTAAGAAACTCACTTCATTTGTAGAGATACATGTAGACTGAAAGTGAAAGGATGGAAAAGGTATTCCGTGCAAATGGAAACCAAAAGTGAGGAGTAATTATACTTGTATTAGATAAACAGAGCTTAATTCAAGTGTAGTAAAGAGAGAGAAAGAAGGTCACTATGTAGTGATACAACAATCAATTCAGCAAGAGAATATAATACATATAATATATATGCATCCAACACTAAAGCAGCCAGACATATAAAGCAAATATTCCTAGATCTAAAGGGAGAGGTAAACTCTAATAAAATCATAGTTGGAGACTTTAATACCTGACTTTCACAACTAAAAAGATAATCCAGACAGAAATTCAACAAAGAATCGTTGGAGTTAAACTGTACTTTAGAACAAATATACCTAATAGACATTTACAGGACTTTTCATCCCAAAGCTACAGAATACATTTTGTTTTTTTTTTTTTTTGAAACAGGGTCTCACTCTGTCACCCAGGCTAGAGTGCAGTGGAGCAATCACAGCTAACTGCAGCCTTGAACTCCTGGGCTCAAGCAATACTCCTATCTCAGCCTCTTGAGTAGCTGAGACTACAGGAACATGCCACCATGCCTGAGAAATTTTTTGTTTTTTTTTTGAGATGGAGGCTCACTCTGTCGTCAAGGCTGGAGGGTAGTGGCGCGATCTCTGCTCACTGCAACCTCTGCCTCCCAGGTTCAAGCAATTCTCTGCCTCAGCCTCCCGAGTAGCTGGGATTACAGGCACCCGCAACCATGCCTGGCTAATTTTTGTATTTTTAGTAGAGACAGAGTGTCACCATCTTGGCCAGGCTGGTCTCGAACTCCTGACCTCATGATCCACCCTCCTCAGCCTCCCAAAGTGCTGGGATTACAGGTGTGAGCCACTGCACCCGGCCTTGCCTGAGTAATATTTTGTATGTTTTGTAGAGACAGGGCTTTGTCATGTTGCCAGGCTAGTCTCAAATTCCTGGGCTCAAGCAATCTTCCCACCTCAGCCTCCCAAAGTGCTGAGATTACAGGCATGAGCCCACATGCTTGGCTACACATTCTGTTCATCAACACATACAACATTCTCCAGGATAAGCTACATGTTAGGCCATAAAACAAGTCTCAACAAATTTAAAAGAACTGACATCATATCAAGTATCCTTTTTGACCACAATGGCATAACATTATCTATTAATAACAAGAGAAACTTTTGAAACTATATAAACACATGGGAAATGGAACAACATGTTCCCAAATGACCATTGGAACAATAAATAAATTAAGAAGAAAATTTTTGGAACAAATGAAAATAGAAACACAACATACTGAAACCTATAGGATGCAATAAAACCAGTAGTAAGAGGGAAGTTTATAGGAATAAACACTGACATCAAAAAAGCAGAAAGATCTCAAGTAAACAATCAAATGATACATAACAAAGAACTAGAAAATCAAGAACAAACCAAATCCCAAATTGGTATAAGGAAATAAATAATAAAAATCAAAGCACGAATAAAATAGAGACAAAAAATACAAAATGCCAATAAAACAAAAAGTTGTTTTTTAAAAAAGATAAGCAAATTCAACAAATCATTTGCTAGACTAAACAAGAAAAGACCCAAATAAATAAAATCAGAGATGAAAAAGAAGAAATTACAACTCATGCCACAAAAAAACCCGAAGGATTATTAGAGAGTATTACAAGCACCTACAGGTCAAAAAGTTTAAGAACGTAGTAAAAATTGATATGGTTTGGCTGTGTCCCCACCCAAATCTCATCCTGAATTGTAGTTCTCATAATCCCCACGTGTTGTGGAAGGGACCAGATGGAGGTAATTGAATCATGGGGGTGGTTTCCCCATCCTCTTCTCAAGATAGTGAGTTAGCTCTCAATAGATCTGATGGTTTTATAAGGGGCATCCCCCTTCGCTGGGCACTCATTTTTCTTCATGCCACCTCGTGAAGGTGTCTTGCTTCCCCTTTGCCTTCTGCCGTGATTGTAAATTACCTAAGCCCTCCCCAGCCATGTTGAACTGTGCATCAATTGAAGCCTTTTTCTTTATAAATTACTCAGTCTCAGGTATATCTTTATTAGCAACATGAGAATGGACTAATAAAGAAATAGTTAAATTCCTAGACACATACAATCTATCTAGATGGAACTGAGAAGAAAGAGAAGACATGAACAGACCATATGAGTAATGAGAGGGAATAACTAACAAAAAGTCTCCCAGCAAAGAAAAGTCCAGAACTAGATGGCTTCACTGCTGAATTCTACTAAACCTTTGAAGAATAATTAATTCCAACTTTTCTCACACTATTCCAAAAAATTGAAGCAGAGAGAATTCTTCAAACTCACTTTACAAAGCCTGGGTAACCCTTATACCAACACAAACCAACAAACAAACAAGCAAAAAACCAAAATAAAAACCAACAACAAGGACGCAAGAAAAAAGGAAACTACCAGCCAATATATCTGATGAACCTAGATATAAAAAATTTCAACAAAATACTAGCAAACTGAATCCAACAACACATCAAAAACATAATACAAACAATCAAGTAGGATTTATCTCAAGAATGTAAGGATGGTTCATCATATGCAAATCAATAAACGTGATACACCACATCAACAGAATGAAGAACAAAAAATATATGATTATCCCAATAGATGCAGAAAAAGCATTTGCTAAGCTTCAACATATCTTTTTCATAATAACTGTCAATAAATTAAGAATAGAAGGAATGCACCTCAACACAATAAAGACCATATGTGACAAACCCACAGCTAATATAGTAAATGGAGAAAAGCAGAAAGCTTTTTCTCTAAGAACTGGAACAAAACAATAATGCCCACTCTAGTCACTCTTATTTAACTTAGTACTGCAAGTACTAGGCAGAGCAATTAGGCAAGAGAAAGAAATAAAGGGCACCCAAATTGGAAAGGAGAAAGTCAAATTGTTCCTGTTTGCAGATCCAGATGATCTTATATAAAGAAAAATGTAGACTCTACCAAAATACTCCTAAAGCTGATAAACAAATTCAGTAAAGTTACAGGATACAAAATCAACATACAAAAAATTAGTAACATTTCTATACACAACGAATGAAATAGCCAAAAAGAAAGCAAGAGGACAATCTTATTTGTAGTAGCTGCAAAAAAATTTAAAATACTTAAGCATAAAATTAACCAAGAAGGTGAAAGATCACTACTAATAAAAATTACAAAAAATGGATACAAGAAATTGAAGATACAAACAAATAAAAAAACCTCATGCTCATGGATAAGAAGAATTAATATGGTTAAAAATGACCATACTACCCAAAACAATCTACAAATTCAAATTCATGCAATCTGTATCAAAATACCAATAACATATTTCCCAGATATAGAAAACAATTCTAAAACATGTATGGAGCCACAAAATACCCTGAATAGCTAAAGCAATCCTTAGCAAAAAGAGCAAAGCTGGAGACATCACACTACCAGATTTCAAAATATACTACAAAGCTTTAGTAACCAAAGCAGCATGGTAGTGGCATAAAACCAGAAACAGAACAATAAAACAGAATAGAAGACCCAGAAATTAATCCATGTATCTACAGCAAACCGATTTTTGATTAAGGCACAGAAAATATATGTTAGGGAAAAGACAATCTCTTCAATAAGCAGTGCTGAGAAAACTGGATATTCATATGCAGAAGAATAAAACTAGACCTCCATCAGTCACTCTATAAAAATCAACTAAAAGTGGATCAAATAACTAAATGTAATATCCAATACTGTAAAACCACTAGAATAAAATAGGCAAAATGCTTCAGGACATTTGTCTGGGGAAAGATTTTTGTGTGTGTGTAAGACCTCAAAAACACAGGAAACAAAAGCAAAAATAAACACATGGAATTGTATTAAACTAAAAAGCTCTGCACAGCAAAGGAAAGTTATCAAAGAGACAACCTAAAGAACTGGATAAAATATTTGCAAACTATTCATCTGACAAGGGATTCATATCCAGAATATATAAGAAACTCAAACAACTCAATGGCAGAAAAAAGACAATAAATAATCCTATTTAAAAATAGGCAAATGTGCCGAGTAGCCATCTCTCGAAAGAAGACATACAAATGGTGAACGGGGATATGGAAAATGCTCAATATCACTAATGATCAGTGAAATGCAAATTATAGGTTGGTGCAAAAGTAATTGCAGTTTTGCATTGTTGGAATTTGCTCTTTGATATTGGAATATATCCTTAAATAAATGTGGTTATGTTATACATCATTTTAATGAGCATTTCTTGCTTTATTTTGCTAATGACTTATTACTTGCTATTCATTTTATGTTTATTTTAGACTGTGGAAATGATGTTAGCCAAAAAGCAAATTCCACTGATTTTCTTATTCAAATTCAAAATGGGTCATAAAGCAGTGGAGACAACTCACAACATCAACAATGCATTTGGCCCAGGAACTGCTAATGAATCTACAGTGCAGTGGTGTTCAAGAAGTTTTGTGGAGATGAGACCCTTGAAGATGAGCAGCTTGCTGGCTGGCCATCAGTAGTTGACAATGACCAATTGAGAGCAATCTTTGAAGCTGACCCTCTTACAGCTACACGAGAAGTTGAGAAGAACTCAACATTGACCATTCTATGGTTGTTCGGCATTTGAAGCAAATTGGAAAAGTGAAAAAGCTTGATAAGTGGGTGCCTCATGAGCTGACCGAAAATTTAAAAAAAATCGTCATTTCGAAGTGTCATCTTCTTTTATTCTATGCAACAACAGCGAACCATTTCTAGATCAGATTGTGATGTGTGACAAACAGTGGATTTTTTTATGACAACCAGCAATGACTAGTTCAGGGGTTAGACTGAGAACAAGCTCCAAAGCACTTCCCAAAACCAAACTTGCACCAAAAAAAGTCATGGTCACTGTTTGGCCGTCTACTGCCAATTTGATCCACTACAGCTTTCTGAATTCCAGCAAAACCATTACATCTGAGAATTATGCTCAGCAAATCAATGAGATGCACTGAAAACTGCAATGACTGCAGCAGGCATTGGTTAACAGAAAAGACCCAATTCTTCTCCATGACAATGCCTGATCACATGTCACAAAACCAACGCTTCAAAAGTTGAATGAACCAGGTTTTGAAGTTTTGCCTCATCCACCATATTCACCTGATTTCTCACCGACTACCACTTCTTCAAGCATCTCGACAGCTTTTTGCAGGGAAAATGCTTCACACCAGCAAGATGCAGAATATGCCTTCCAAGAGTTTGTCAAATCCCAAAGCATGGATTTTTACACTACAGGAATAAACAAATTTATTTCTCATTGGCAAAAATGTGTTGATTGTAATGGTTCCTATTTTGATTTATAAATATGTGTTTCAGCCTAGTTATAATGATTTAAAGTTCACATTTCAAAACTGAAATTACTTTTCCACTAACGTAAAAAACTACAGTGAGACATCATCTCACAGTAGTTAGAATGGTTATTCCAAAAAAAAAAAATGAAATTCTGGTAAGGATGCAGAGCTAGGAGAATTCTTATACATTGTTGGTATGAATGTAATATAGTACAACTGTTATGGAAAACAATATAAAAAATCCTGAAAATGAAAGATAGTATATAATCCAGAAATCACACTACTGGATATATATTCAAAGGAAAGAAAATCAATATGTTGAAGAGATATAGGTACTTTCATGTTATTGCAGCACTATTCACTATAGCCAAGATATGGAATCAATTTAATTGTCCATTAACAAGTAAATAGATAAAATCAGGTAATATACACAACTTAGCCATAGAAAAGAATAAAATCCTATAATCTTGGCAATATGAATGACCTTGGAGGACATTATATAAAGTAAAATAAGCCAGACACAGAAAGACAAATACTGCATATTCTCATTCATATGTGAAAGAAAAAAAGTTGATCTCATAGAAGTAGAGAGCACAATAGTGGTTACTGGAGGCTGGGAAGAGTGGGGAGCAAAATAGCCGGAGGTAAGTTAGTGGATACAAAATTATAACTCAATAGGAGGAATAAATTATAGTATTCTATAAAACTGTAGGGTGACTATAATTAATAACCATTTATTGTACGTTTTCAAATAGCTAGAAAAGCATATTTTGAATGTTCCCTACACAAAGAAATAAATATTTGAGGTGATAAATATGCTAATTATCCTTAATTATTCTGCATTGTATGCATGCTTTAAAAATCATACTGTATTTCTAAAAATTGTACAATATGTCAATTAAAAAGAATGATAAAAGCAAAAAATCTGAGAATGAGAACAAAACATTTAGCTGATGAAAATTTATCTCCCCAAATAACCAAAAACAGAGGAAAACTGTAACCCAATACTTGCAATTCATTAAACATTTTTAAAAAGTATTTGTAGATGTAAAAAACATTCTTGAATTAGAAATTTCAAGTGCCAGAACAGAACTGGTCAAAAAGAAGACCAAAACCCCAGAAAATAGGAAGATGTAAAAGAAGAGTTTACCAAACATATGAAAGAAATTGAAGAAAAAAACAAAAATTATCTTTAAAATGAAGACTATATGACAAGGAACACAAGGGAGAATGGATTCAGCTGAAAATTTAGCAAGAGGGAATGAGAAAGGCACATAAATAGCCAAGAGAACAAGTATATGATAAAGCAGAAAAGGAATTAGAGAGAAAAATATATAGAAGATAGGCAAAGAAGATTCAATATACATATAATTGCACCTACAATTTTATTCTTGATAGTCAAAAACTGAAAACTCCCCAGGTGTCCTTCAATAGAAGAATGGCTAAAGAATCTTTGGCACACTATCACCACCACCACCACCACCACCGTAAAAATCAGAGTAGTTACATCACTACAAGGATCAAGGATTTCTGAGGGTTTTCTTTATAATGACACCCAATACCCTTCTCACTCCACTATTCCCAACTTCTGCCATCCATGAATCTGTTCCACATTTCTATAATTTTGTCCTTTAAAGAATTCTGTATGAATGGAATCATACTGTTCGTAAGGTTGTGGGACTGGTCTTCTCACTCAGCATAAAGCCCTGGAGATTCATATAAGTTTTTGCGTGTATTATCATTCATTCCTTCTTATTGCTAAATAGTATGGAGCTACCACAGTTTGTTTAACCATTCTTTTGTTGAATAACATCTGCTTTGTTTCCAGTTTTAGGCTATTATGAATAAAACTGCTGTAAACATTTGCATACAGGTTTCGGTGTAAGTATAAATTTCAAATTCTTTTGAATAAATGTCTAGCAGTGTTGATATGATTTGAATATGTGTCCCCTTTAAGTCTCATCTTGAAATGTGACTACCTATGTTAGAGGTGGGCCTAGTGGGTGGTGTTTGCATCATGGGGGTAGATCTGTTATGATTGGCTTGGTGCTCTCCCCATTGTTATGAGTGCATTCTTGCTCTGTTCATGCAAGAGTGGGTTGTTTAAAGGAGCTTGGCACTTCTTCCACTTTCTCTTGCTCTCCCTTGCCATGTGATACACCTGCTCCCCCTTTACCTTCTGTCATGATTGTAAGCTTCCTGAGGCCCTCACCAGGAGCAGGTGCCAGCGCCACTCTTCTTGTACAGTCTGCAGAACTGTGAGCCATATAAGCCTCTTTTCTTGTAAATTACCCAGTATCTGGTATTCCTTTATAGCAATGCAAAACGGACCAAAATAGAAAATTGGTACTGAGGAGTGGGGCATTGCTATAAAGACACTTGAAAAAGTGGAAGCAGCTTTGGAACTTCTGTGTCCTCAAACTCTTCCAAAAGAACGGGTTGATTCTTTCAGAAGAATTTGGAGGGCTCAGAAGACAGGGGGATGAGGGAAAGTTTGCAGCTTCTTAGTCGCTGGTAAGTGGTTGTTACCAAAGTGCTGATAGAAATATGGACAGTGAAGGCCAGGGTGATGAGGTCTCAGATGGAAGTAGCATTTGATATTTTCAATATGTTTTATTTCATCATTCTTGTAAGTGTGTAGTAATGTCTACTTGTCTGTGTTTTTATTCTGAATTTTTCCAATGGCTAATTAAGTTGAACATTTTTTCATGTGCTTACTTGCCTTCTGTATATCTTTGGCAGTGAAATATCTGTTCAAGCCTTACCCTTCTTCTAATTGAATTGGTTCTTTCTTTTTCACTCTTGAGTTTTGTCCATTCTTTATATATTTTAGATAACAGTTCTTTGTCAGATATGTGGTTTGAAACTATTTTCTTTCATTCTTTAGCTATCTCTTATCAGCTTAATAAAATATCTTGCAGAGAAAATGTTTTTAATCTTAATGAGGTCCAATTGATCAATTTTGCTTTATGGATGATGCTTTTGTGTCAAATCTAAAAATTCTTTGTCTATCCCTTAATTCTAAAAAGTTTTCCTATGTTTTTTACATAAGTTTTATAATTTTACATTTAATTCTATGACCCATTTTTAGTTACCTTTTTAAAACATAAGTCATGATTGTTAGGTCTTTCTTCTCTCTCTCTCCCTCTCTCTCTGTCTCTCTCTCCCTTTCCTTCTTTTTGTTATTGCTTGTAGATGCTCAATTGCTGTAGCATGATTTGTTGCAAAGGATATGTTTTAGATTTGGAATTGCTTTTGCATCTTTTTAAAAAAGTCATTTGCATGTATATTTCTGGGTTCTGTATTATGTTCCACTGACCTATGTGTCTATCCTTCTGGTAATAGCATAATAGCTTGATTTTTATAGCTATATAGTAAGCCTTAATATGGAGTAGAATGAATCCTTTTATTTTATCTTTCTTTTTCAAGATGATTTTAGTAATTCTAAGGACTGTGCCTTTCCACATAAGTTTTAACATAAGATTTTTTATGCATTAAAAGTTGATCTGGGATTTTGATAGGAATTATATTAAACTGATATATCAATTTAAGGATAATTAATATCTTTACTATGTTGAGTTTTCCAATCCATGAATATAGTATGTCTCTCAATTTATTTAGGTTATCTTGGATTTTTAAATCAGTATTTTGTAATTTTTCACTATACATTTTATGTACAGATTTTTCTATGTATCTGTATTTTTTATTTCTTTGGAATGATTGTAAATGATATTGTGTTTTAATTTTAGCTTTTACGTAGTCATTGTTAGTATATAGAATGTAATTGTGTGTGTGTTGAGTTTGTATATTGTGACCTTTTAGGACTATATATTGGTTTTTTTAAAAAAATAGTCTTTCTACCCAGCAATCTTATTCTCTTCAAATAAGAACAGTTTTATTTATTTCTCTTTAAACTTGATTAGTTGTATTACTTTTGCTTGCCTTATTTCAGCATCTAGAACATCCAGTACTGTATTAAATAAGTGTGGTGAAAGTGGACATCCTTGCCTTATTTTTGATCTTAGGGTAAACATTTATTCTTTCACCACAAAGTATAATATTTTAGTATGCTGTAGGTTTTCTTGTTATGGCTCTTCACTAAGTTGAGATAGTTTCCCTCTGTTCTTAACATCCTGAGAGTTGTTAAATGACCAAGTATTGGATCTTATCAATATGTGTTTTCTGCATATATTGATGAGATCATATGATTTTTCCTCTTTATCTTGCTGATATGGTGGATTGCATTGATGAATTTTCAAATATTCAATCAGTCTTTCATATCTGAAATATGTAGAATTCACTTTATTGTGGGATTCAATTTGCTAATACTTTGTTGAGGAAATTTTGTCTAAGTTCATGGGAAATATTAGTATGTAATTTTCTTTTATTTATTTATTTATTTATTTATTTTTGTTACTGTCTTAGTCTGATTTTGGCATCAAGACAATATTAGCCTTAATAAATACATTTGCAAGTGTTTCCTCTTTTTCTGTTTTAAGCTGATAACAACTTAACTTTAATTGCATGAAATAACTCTGCATTTTAACTCTACTGCCGACATGCATTTTATGTTTTTGATGTCAGAATTTACATCTTTTTATATTGTGTATTCTTAAACAAATTATTGTGGCTATTGTTATTTTTAATGGTTTTGATTTTAATGTTCATATTGAAGACATAAGTGATTTACACACCACCATCACAGTATTAGATTATTCTGAATATTACCTCATACTTACTTTTGCCAGCGAGTTTTACAGTTTGATATGCTTTTATGTTATTAATTAGCCTCTTTCTCTTTCAGCGTTAAAAATTTCCTTTGATATTTTTTGTAAGGCAGTTCTGGTGATGGTGAACTTCCTTGGCTTTTGTTTGTCTGGAAAAGTCTTTATCTCTTCCTCCTTTCTGGAAGTAAGATTTGCCAGGTAAAGTTTTCCTGATTGGCAGTTTGTTATTTCAGTACTTCGAATACATCATCTCACTGTATCCCTGCCTCCAAGCTTTTTGCAGATAATCCTACTGATAATCTTATCAGGGTTCTCTTGTAGGTGATGAGCTTCTTTTCTATTATTGATTTTAAAGTTCTCTGTTTGTATTAGCCATTTTCACATTGCTATAAAAAATATCTGAGACTGGGTAATTTATGAAGAAATGAATTTAATTGACTCACAATTCTGCAGGCTGTACAGAAAGCATGGCTGGAGAGGCCTCAGGAAACTTATAATCATGATGGAAGGGGAAGGAGAAGCCAGCATATCTTACAATGGTGGAGAAGGAGAGAGAATAAAGGGGGAAGTGCTATACACTTTTAAACAACCAGATCTCATGAGAACTCACTCACTATCATGAGAACAGGCAAGGGGAAATCAACCCTCATGATCCAATCATCTCCCACCAGGTCCCTTCCCTAAAATTGGGAACTCTTAACTTCAGGTGATCCACCTGCCTCGGCCTCGCAAAGTGTTGGGATTACAGATGTGAGCCACCGTGCCTGGCCAATGCTAGCATTCTTTTAATGGTGTATCATAAATTCTTTAGGCTTTCTTTATTCTTTTTACGTTATTTTTGTTTTTCTCCTATGACTAGATTATTTCAAATGATCCGTCTTTCAGTTTGCTAACTCTTCTCCTTAATCAAAATTATTGTTGAAGCTCTTTACTGATTTTTTTTTAGCTCAGCCATTGTATTCTTCAGCTCCCAAATTTTTGTTAGTTTTTAAATTACCTTTTTCTATCATGTTGAAGTTCTGAGTTTGTTCTTGTGTTGTTTTTCTGATTTTGTTAAATTTTTTCTGTGTTTGATTGTAGCTCTCTGATCTTTAGAGCAATTATTTTAAGTTCCTTGTCAGGAAATCTGTGTATCTTCATTTTTCAGAGGGTCAGTAACGGGAAGTTTATTGTGTTCCTTTGGTGATGTCATGTTTTCCTGATTCTTCATAATCCGTGTCGCTTTGCATGGATGTCAGCACATTTGAAGCAGGCACCACTTCCAGACTTCATGGGCTGGCTTTTGTAAGGAAAGGCCTTCATCTGTAGGGGGGTAGGTTATGCTAGGTGCACTGTTGTGCAGACACCAAGTGAGGGATTGTGTAGTGGCTCTGGATCTTGGGGGCAATGTTGTCTCATTGACTCAGGCAGCTGAGGTCTGTAAAGTTGGTAACCATATGGTCTTTGTGTAAGAGGTCTGTAAGAGGTCTGCAGTGGGTATAAGGGCTATTGTGGTCCTCAGTGGCACCTCCAAGTCCAGTGGGGAGAACCTGGGCCAGTCAGTTGTGGTAGGGTTTAGGGCTAGTTATGTGTATGTGCATGAAAGTAGGAGCCATGTTATAGTGCTGGACGCTGGCAGAAAGATTGAGGTTGGCTGTGCGTATGCACACAGCTGTGGGATCAGCTTCACACCACATTGGGACCCAGGGCTGGTAACAGGAGCCTTAGTTGCAGATGGGCATGTGAGCAGTGGCTGCTGTGGTTCCTGGGGACAGGGTACCTATAGTAGTAGCGGATGAGGGTGCTGCTACTTCAGAAGTGAAGCTTGTGAGGGCAAAAATTTTGTGTCTCCATAGCAAAAGTGTGTTGGGGGGTGAAGTGGCCACAAGGGCTATTGAGGTCCTCAATAGTGAAGGCCACTGGGGTCCTTTGCAGAGCAAGCCACTGGAAACCACGCTGAATGTTGCTGCATGGTTGACATTGAAAACCCCTGTCTTTCTTCTTTGTTCCCAGCTGTCTTCAGATGTCTCAGCTTTGTTGGTCTCCCCAGTGATCTGGGTGGAGTGAAGCCAAAGTGAGTTCTTCAGGCAATGCCCTGAAAGGCTGGGAAAACTGGTTGATCACTCTGCTCTCCTTTTCCCTGAGGGAGAGTTCACTCTCAGCACTGAGCAGTGCCATCCTGGGGGATGGGATGATATAGGCAAAAGGAAACTGTTCTTCCTACCTTTTCTGTGTACTTATTCTCAGGTTCTTTTGCTCCACTGTGTTGCTGCAGCTTTTTAAGTGGACATCAGAGTGCTCCAAGCTATTTTTGTTTGTGGATAATTGGCTAATTGTTATTTTTTTGTGGGAAAACAAATGCTGGGGTCTTTTACTCTTGTTATCTTGCTGACATTACTCAGCTTTCACTTGTGCCAGTTGTTGCTTAACAGGTGACAATGAACTCTTCAACTTTTTATCAACATATAATTATTTTGCTAACTTACTGTGGTGATTATACATTAGATAGATAATTGAATTGAGTGGGTCATTTGACACCATGCAGAGTGAGTTAAAACCTATTATATAGTTAGTAAATATAAGGCATATTATAATATTATCATATGCTTCTTATTTCAAACCATGCCTACGAAAGATTGTGAGTTTACTCTGATGTGTGAGCATTTTGCCTCATGAATAACCACGAAAGTGTGGTCAGGGCAAAAAAAATTCTATCAAATGACAACTAAATAGTTAGATAACCAAAGAAGCTTAAAGTCTCCGTGTGATAAAATATGACAGTTGTAACTAGAAAGGAAGTCCACTATGAAGGTAATACATATATAAAATGTATTTAGTTAGGTGTTTTATTGTTATTTATGTTTGAGAATAATCAGCACATAATAGAAGTACAATAAAACAGGATGCATTAAATTAGTTGATTTAAGAAACTATGTCTTGGTTAATAAGCTATGTGGAGATACAAGAGATAAGTGGAAGAACTCTCGAATGTTACATCTTTGATCACAGAAATCAGGTGAGCAAAAAAAATTGGGCGTTGAAGCAAAATAAACTGCATAGAACTAAACTGTGCTGACATCACTACTACCCAACCTGGATATGGGAAGCTCTTGCCTCCACCCCATTCATCAATAATAAAAAAAAAGCCACATGCAACTAAAAAAATCATAAAAGCAAAGCAACATGTTGTCTTCAGAGCTTTACCTTGAAAGCAATGAGAAGGCTTTGGGAGTTTGGGAGAGTTTGGAGTACAGGACAAATAATGAAATCTTTGGGGGGAAATATAGGCAGTAAAAAAAGAGATTTATTGAGTCTGCCAAGAGTATCCTGGATATGGTGTCTGTCATTTCTTTTGCTGGTATGGTTGGCTAGAATGTTTACCTCTCAGTTACCATGACTCTATGGAAGGAAATCCTAGGGAGTGGAGTAGAGATGCCAACTATAGAAGTGATTTTGTTATTGCTGACATGATGGAGTTGATTTGAGTCTTTTAATCTCTTCCAAACAACAAAGTCCCAGAAGTTCTAATTCTAAAGAGTGTTATAAATTAAAAATTTTGAGAAGCATTGCTGACTGGACTTCAAAGATTTGTGTCCAATTTTCTTCCCAACTGACTTGTAGGTATTGATCATTTGGATGTTAGCTTAGCATAGGGAATTTGGTGAGTTCTGCATTGGTGTAATGGAGACAGAGCAAATTAACTTCTAAGGAGGAGGAGCTCTGAAGTTGTAGGGAAGCTGAAAGCCGTGGGTTTGAAATACAAAGAAGATTTAGCTCAGAAGCAAAGCCAAGGACAAATAAATAGCACCAATGTCCTCATGCAGGTCTCCTAATCTGTAGTCCTAGACAAGAGAGCAATATATCCTGGTATCAAGTTTGGAGAAGTGAGCAATCAAGATAATAAATGATAAATATAACCATGTTACTGAGTTTGGTTTTTGACTCAAGAGTGTTTTCAGAGCCGACTAGGCAGTTGTAGTCATTTAACGTTAGGTTTCCGTAGCTGTGTGTGGTGGTGCCCCTTGCGATAGAAATACCAACAGAGAGGAGAAGTCACCTTGAAGCATGGTGTACTCCAGGTTGGAAGAGCTCTGAAGCCCAGCTTGTTGGACAACTTGAAGACAAATGCAAGGACTGGTGTTTGGAAAATAAAATAAAGAGAAGGCTATGAAGTAGAAGGAGGCACAAAGATAAATGGAGTACTGGGGGATAGAAAAGAAGATGTGTAAATAATATAACCTGAAAGTTCTGCTAGGCAGGAAAAATGTCTAAGTAGGATCCTTTAGGGTTTGTTTAGCTGTGAAAACTAAATGACAGTTATGGCCATGCTTAGTTTGATTATTCAGGTAAAAATTTTTTTCTGTCTCAACCAAACCATTGAGGAAATGTCTAATGATATTAATTAGCTATTTGAGATACTACGATTCACCCTTCATTTGATTAATATTTCGTGTTAGGAAACTAAGTCAGAATGTTTAGTAGAAAGATTTTCATATATCCAGTCCCTAAATTTGTTGGTAAAATTGGTTCAGCCTTTTTAATTTCTGATAATTGAAAACATTGCAGTGCATAGTTCTCATTTGTTATTTGTTAAAAGAATTTGCTTCTGTTGTCTTTTAAAACATTCCAGAATATATCCAAGATCTCTTTCTATTTTTCTTAGTAAAGGAATCTTAACCAATTGTTTTAAATTTGCATAAATTTAAGCACTGTTTTGCATTGAGTAGGGAAATGTGTCTTTTCCTACTTTTTCTAAAAACACAATTTAATGAGAGTAGTATTGAAATATAATGACTATTAGTTTCAAATATTACTACAATATTAAATAACTGGTAATTGTAAAATTTGGCCATCAGTCCTGTGTTACACAAACCCGAGTCACTTCTTATATCAATATCTTGGCTTCAAAGATGATAGCATTTCTCCCTCAAAAACTGCCATTACAGTTAATAAGTAATGTCAAAAGAATCCTTGAGAAAACTTAGAAGATAACATTGCATAGAAATGAAGATATTATTTATTTTAAAATTGGTTGCTTATTGTTTATCTTCATAATTAAATTAATTATGAGGCAGTGCTAACTCCTCAGATTAATATAATCCTTTGAAATTTAAATGAGTCATGAAATAAACTGTCAACTTAATGTGTTATTTTTTTCTTAAATAAAGTAATTTTTTTATTTACTTGCAGATATAATATTCATTGCAGATATAAGATGCTACAGGTTCATTTTGTATATTTTCTGCACCAGGTCTAGATTCAATTGTTTCTCCAAGAGCCCTTATTCCTTTTATTGGAGAATGGTATTACAAACTAAATCTGGGTACTAGATGTGTTCATTGGTATTCAGATGTTGTTGTTTTTTTGCCCTTTTAATTGACAAAGCAAGAAAATACATGGATGTATACTAACATGTGCATACACAACATATGTATAAATATCTACACATTCATATATCTATGTTTAGAAATATACAGAAATATAAACATCTCTGTGTATATCCATCTTTATCATGTTAAGCTAAACATGAGTTCATACAGATGTCTTCAACTCCGATTCATTACCATGCAGATCCTTCTAGCCTCCTGCCCTTCCTTATCTGTAATCTTTCACTCCAACACTGAGAAATTGGCTTTTACTACCTGGCATCTAATTAATTAATTACTTTCATTATACATGGATAGCTGTATCAGAATTATTAATCTGTACTTTGTTGGCAAACAACATTGTCAACTAGAGTACAATGCTTACAGTTTCTTTTGGCTTTCATTTTACAGACGCCAATAATTTCCAAAGTTACTTAGGTCAACACATCCCCCCAGCCCAACTTCTTTAGTGAGGTTGTTTCATATATCATAATACAGCTAGATGGTTTTGTCACATTCTATATTTTATTGTGAGATTCCACTGACCTCCCAAGATTTTTAAAATTTGCGTATATAAAGTCCATTATTTGTGTTATAATTATATATATATATATTTATATATATATACATAGATATTTATTTTTTGAGAGAGCCCAGGCTGGAGTGCAGTGGCATGATCTCGGCTCATGACAACCTCTGCCTCCTGGGCTCAAGCAATTCTTCTGCCTCAGCCTCCCGAGTAGCTGGAATTACAGGCACGAGCCACCACGCCAGGATAATTTTTGTATTTTTAGTAGAGATAGGTTTCACCATGTTGGCCACACTGGTCTAGAACTCCTGACCGCAAGTAACTGCCTGCCTCAGCCTTCCAAAGTGCTGGGATTACAGATATGAGCCACCGTGCCCAGCCTTATAAGGGTTTTGACAAATGTAGAGTGTCATGTATCTACCACATACAGAGTTTCACTACCCCCAAAAAATTCCTTGTACTTCACCTATTTAAATCTTCTCTTTCTCCAAACACCTGGAAAACATCTAATCATTTAATCTTTAATTATAAATTCCCAAGTCTGAACAAGATGTAATCAAAATGTAAAAGATTTGCTAACAAAAAGTTCCATGTCTTTTTAAGACATTTAAAACTTAATTTAACAAAGTTTCCAAAGGCTTAAATATTTTGTGAGAGGTAGCCAAGAGGAAATGCATATCACCATTTGGAAACTCTTTTTTTTTTTTTTTTTTTTTTTTTTTTGCTGTTGCTTTATTTTTACATTAGTTTTATTACAAAATTTTGTAGTAAACATAAAATATTTGTACATTTAAAAAAGTTCTGTTTTTTTTTAAACTGGTAAAATATCATGACATATTTAAATGCAGTTATAAATGATGAGTGGAAAACAATCAGTTCTAAGCACATTTCCGTGTCATAGGTTTTTAATACAGCAGGAGCATTGTTTTTACCGTGATGATGGCCTCCATTAGAATTTTTATATGTACATATTAGAGACAGTGTCTTGCTCTGTCACCCAGTCTGGAATACAGTGGCACAATCATAGCTTACTGGAGCCTCAAACTCCTGGGCTCAAGGGACCCTTCCACTTTAGCGTCCCGAGTAAAAGGGATTACAGGTATGAGCCACTGTGCTCAGCTCAAAATTTGTATATGTATTATTACTGGAAAAACAAACACTTTTTTTCAGTGGCACTCATAATAATGTCAGATGTTTGACCTTCAATGGAATGGATTTCCTAAAGTCTCATTTTGGTTCCATAAGTTTTATGAAAAAAAATCAAATGATTATTAGCATTAACTCATTTTCCACTTGAAGGATCTGATGACACAGATATGAAACTGGCAAAACGAGTTCTTTTCGTGTTTTGCTTCTGCTAATGGGGCCAACCTATTAACAGCTATCACTTTGCTTTTCATACAAATACAGGAAAATGTGTAATGGAAAAATAAGCTAATTTAATATGGAAACAGTGTTATTTGATTAAAAAAAAACTAATCCTGTTCTGGAGAAACCAGAATATATGATTACCTCACTTATCTTCTCAGAATCTCAAAATTTCTTTGTATTCTTTTGCCAGTGTCCTCCTTCATCTCCCAACTTACCATTCTCAGGGACTATTACTTTACATTTTTCAATGTAAAAATTTTTCTTTTTGGAATTTACTTCTCCATTTTTAAATATGTGCAAACTATTCTCATGTTTCTTTTAAAATTTTTAGACACTGTCTATTGACTTCTTGTTATAGTAGATGAGAATTTTCTCTATCTTTTTTCTACTCTAATATAGTTAATGTTACAGTTTTTGGTTAAACCAGTTTTCAGTGTTTCCCTTATAAATGTGTGTGTGCATGTTAGTTTTTTTTTTTCTTTACTGCTGAACTCAAGCATTGTAGCATGATTAGTTTCCAGCCAGATATTTTCTCTTTGAATTTGATAATTGCCTCCCCTCCACCATTGACCTGGTTTTCTTTAAATCAACAACTCTTCTTTCTACCGCTTCTAACAGCTCTAGAAAATATCTCTGAATATAATTTTGAAAGCAGTAAAATTTTTCCGATAATCTGCTAGTAACGGTATCACCGCTTTTATTTATTTTTTAATAAACGCATCCTTTTAGGAAACTTGCATCTTTCTGTGCCCTGATGGTTTTCAGCGTAGGCTTCCTGCACGACTCTCAACTTGGGACTTCTTTTTGACAAGTTTGTACAAATTTCTTTTACCACTTTCCTCTGTTGGGTCTTCTGTTTCCTGGATTCCTGGTCTCTGTCTTCCTTTATGACTTCATTTTAGCGTGGCATACTTTTCAGTGGCTTCCTCAGAAAAAGTGCCTGAAAAGTTAAATTTTTGAGACATTTGATTTTTCCTCTCAACTGTAATACATTGCATCATTTTTTTCTAACATCCAGTGTTATTTTTGTGAATTCAATGCCATTTATATTCCTGGATTGGTGAAAATTACTAGTAAGAAACACCTTAATAACTATTGAGCATGTATATATTAATATGTGTGTAGTCTAGGTACTGCCTGGCTAGTGTTATAAGTAAAAAAAGAAACTAGTTTTGTTACTTGTAAATAAAAGAGTTCTAACAAATATATTTCTGAAAACTCAAAATATTTTACATTAACATTGTGTGTACTTTTCTATGTCATAACAACAAAACAACAACTAAAAATGTTGATACCTCTCTTCTATCTTTCAATAAAGAAAAGTTTTCTGGGCTTTGGTCTTTCTTATATAATATCAGACAATAGATCAAACCCCTAGAATTTGATAACTGGATGTCATCTAGGTGATGACCTATCAATGTTTTTCTTGTATTTATCAAAGATAACACTTTTTTGGCCAAGCATAGTGCCTCACACCTGTCATCTCAGACCTGTAAGAGGCTGAGGTGGGAGGATTGCTTGAGGCCAAGAGTTCAAGACCAGCCTGGGCAACTTAGTAAGACTGCATCTGTAAAAAATTAAAAAATAAAAAAGTTAGCCAGGCATAGTGGTACACACTTGTAGTCCTAGCTACTTGGGAGGCTGAGGCAGGAGGACTGCTTAAACTCAGGAGGTCAAGGCTATAGTGAACTATGGTGGTACCACTGTACTCTAGCCTGGATGACAGAGGGAAACCTCATCTCTATAAAACAAAGCAAAACAAAACAAAAACAAAGACCATCCTTTTTTATTATATAGTAAACACAACATATTTCATTTATTTCTGAAAGACAGTATTCATATAGGATTGTATTTTTCTTTTCAAAAATATTTTGGCCATTTATTCTCAAAAGAAAAGAGTAGCTTTATTGCTTAGTGTGTGTGTCTACACCTAAATACAGACATATCATTTGTATATGTGTGTATATATCTATATAAGTGCATATATCTGTGTAAATATGTATTTATATGTAATGCATATATATAAATTTATGTGGATATAATAAAATGTGACTATAAAACTGACATTTGTTACATTTATTTAATTTTCTGCATTTACCCTCATAAAGATAATACTCAAATAGTCTTAGATTAAAAAGTGCATATAAATTAAATGTAGAAAAATATTTTAATTGTATTGTGATCATCTCTTTACAAGACATGGAAATTTAGGCAGCCTTATTAATTATTTTCCTCTGCTTTTTATTAAGAAGAATTATAATTGAAACAGCTACATTTCAATACTTTTCCAAAGACTTTCAGGAAATGTAAGCCTTACTGGATTTGTAATTAAAAGGAAGTTTCTGGGTGACACCACCAAAATGGCAAATTAGGAAGCCCCAGAACCTCCTTCCACTACAGAGGCAATGATATAACAACAGAGGCACTGATGAACCAACCAATTGTGAGAAATCTAGAAACAAGTTAAGCAGCTCCTGCACTCCAGATGAATGCAAAACCAGCTGCATTAAATACAGTAGAAAAAAGTCTGTGGCACTCTCATATGGTTTGGATCTGTGTCCTTGCCATATCTCACGTTGAATTGTAATCCCCACATTGGAGGTGGGGCCTGGTGGCAGGTGATTGGATTGTGAGGGTGGATTTCTCATGAATGGTTTAGCAACATCCCCTTGTGCTGCTCTTGTGATAGTGAATGAGTTCTTGTGAGATCTGCTTTTTCTTTTTTTTATTATTATTATTATACTTTTAAGTTTTAGGGTACATGTGCACAATGTGCAGGTGTGTTACATATGTATACATGTGCCATGTTGGTGTGCTGTACCCATTAACTCGTCATTTAGCATTAGGTATATCTCCTAATGCTATCCCTCCCTGCTCCCGCCACCCCACAACAGTCCCCAGTGTGTGGTGTTCCCCTTCCTGTGTCCATGTGTTCTCATTGTTCAATTCCCACGTATGAGTGAGAACATGCGGTGTTTCGTTTTTTGTCCTTGCAATAGTTTGCTGAGAATGATGGTTTCCAGCTTCATCCATGTCCCTACAAAGGACATGAACTCTTCATTTTTTATGGCTGCATAGTATTCCATGGTGTATATGTGCCACATTTTCTTAATCCAGTCTATCATTGTTGGACATTTGGGTTGATTCCAAGTCTTTGCTATTGTGAATAGTGCTGCAATAAACATACGTGTGCATGTGTCTTTTTAGCAGCATGTTTTATAATCCTTTGGGTACATATGCAGTAATGGGATGGCTGGGTCAAATGGTATTTCTAGTTCTAGATCCCTGAGGAATCACCACACTGACTTCCACAATGGTTGAACTAGTTTACAGTCCCACCAACAGTGTAAAAGTGTTTCTATTTCTCCACATCCTCTCCAGCACCTGTTGTTTCCTGACTTTTTAATGATTGCCATTCTAACTGGTGTGAGATGGTATCTCATTGTGGTTTTGATTTGCATTTCTCTGATGGCCAGTGATGATGAGCATTTTTTCATGTGTCTTTTGGCTGCATAAATATCTTCTTTTGAGAAGTGTCTGTTCATATCCTTTGCCCACTTTTTGATGGGGTTGTTTGTGTTTTTCTTGTAAATTTGTTGGAGTTCATTGTAGATTCTGGATATTAGCCCTTTGTCAGATGAATAGGTTGCAAAAATTTTCTCCCATTTTGTAGGTTGCCTGTTCACTCTGATAGTAGTTTCTTTTGCTGTGCAGAAGCTCTTTAGTTTAATTAGATCCCATTTGTCAATTTGGGCTTCTGTTGCCATTACTTTTGGTGTTTTAGACATGAAGTCCTTCCCCATGCCTATGTCCTGAATGGTATTGCCTAGGTTTTCTTCTAAGTATTTTATGGTTTTAGGTCTAACATGTAAGTCTTTAATCCATCTTGAATGAATTTTTGTGTAAGGTGTAAGGATGGGATCCATTTTCAGCTTTCTACATATGGCTAGCCAGTTTCCCCAGCACCATTTATTAAATAGGGAATCCTTTCCCCATTTCTTGTTTTTGTCAGGTTTGTCAAAGATCAGATGGTTGTAGATATGCAGCATTATTTCTGAGGGCTCTGTTCTGTTCCATTGATCTATATCTCTGTTTTGGTACCAGTACCATCCTGTTTTGGTTACTGTAGCCTTGTAGTATAGTTTGAAGTCAGGTAGCGTGATGCCTCCAGCTTTGTTCTTTTGGCTTAGGATTGACTTGGCAATGCAGGCTCTTTTTTGGTCCCATATGAACTTTAAAGTAGTTTTTTCCAATTCTGTGAAGAAAGTCATTGGTAGCTTGATGGGGATGGCATTGAATCTATAAATTACCTTGGGCAGTATGGCCATTTTCTCGATATTGATTCTTCCTACCCATCAGCATGCAATGTTCTTCCATTTGTTTGTATCCTCTTTTATTTCATTGAGCAGTGGTTTGTAGTTCTCCTTGAAGAGATCCTTCACATCCTTTGTAAGTTGGATTCCTAGGTATTTTATTCTCTTTGAAGCAATTGTGAATGGGAGTTCACTCATGATTTGGCTCTCTGTTTGTCTGTTATTGGTGTATAAGAATGCTTGTGAT
Organism: Pongo pygmaeus; assembly: GCF_028885625.2. Classification (NCBI taxonomy): domain Eukaryota; kingdom Metazoa; phylum Chordata; class Mammalia; order Primates; family Hominidae; genus Pongo; species Pongo pygmaeus. The sequence goes on along the minus strand of NC_072376.2, from coordinate 156,046,577 downwards.
TTTTGTACATTGATTTTGTATCCTGAGACTTTGCTGAAGTTGCTTATCAGCTTAAGGAGATTTTGGGCTGAGACAATGGGGTTTTCTAGATATACAATCATGTCATCTGCAAACAGGGACAATTTGATTTCCTCTTTTCCTAATTCACTACCCTTTATTTCCTTCTCCTGCCTCATTGCCCTGGCCAGAACTTCCAACACTATGTTGAATAGGAGTGGTGAGAGAGGGCATCCCTGTCTTGTGCCAGTTTTCAAAGGGAATGCTTCCTGTTTTTGCCCATTCAGTATGATATTGGCTGTGGGTTTGTCATAGATAGCTCTTATTATTTTGAGATACATCCCATCGATACCTAATTTATTGAGAGTTTTTAGCATGAAGGGTTGTTGAATTTTGTCAAAGGCCTTTTCTGCATCTATTGAGATAATCATATGGTTTTTGTCTCTGGTTCTGTTTATGTGCTGGATTACATTTATTGATTTGCGTATGTTGAACCAGCCTTGCATCCCAGGGATGAAGCCCACTTGATCATGGTGGATAAGCTTTTTGATGTGCTGCTGGATTCGGTTTCCCACATTTTATTGAGGATTTTTGCATCAATGTTCATCAAGGATATTGGTCTAAAATTCTCTTTTTTGGTTGTGTCTCTGCCAGGGTTTGGTATCAGGACGATGCTGGCCTCATAAAATGAGTTAGGGAGGATTCCCTCTTTTTGTATTGATTGGAATAGTTTCAGAAGGAAAGGTACCAGCTGCTCCTTGTACCTCTGGTAGAATTTGGCTGTGAATCCATGTGGTCCTGGACTTTTTTTGGTTGGTAAGCTATTGATTATTGCCACAATTTCAGAGCCTGTTATTGGTCTATTCAGAGATTCAACTTCTTCCTGGTTTAGTCTTGGGAGGGTGTATGTGTCGAGGAATTTATCCATTTCTTCTCAATTTTCTAGTTTATTTGTGTAGAGGTGTTTATAGTATTCTCTGATGGTAGTTTGTATTTCTGTGGGATCGGTGGTGATATCCCCTTTATCATTTTTTATTGTGTCTATTTGATTCTTCTCTCTTTTCTTCTTTATTAGTCTTGCTAGCGGTCTATCGATTTTGCTGATCTTTTCAAAAAACCAGCTCCTGGATTCATTAATTTTTTGAAAGGTTTTTTGTGTCTCTATATCCTCCAGTTCTGCTCTGGTTTTCCTTGTTTCTTGCCTTCTGCTAGCTTTTGAATGTATTTGCTCTTGCCTTTCTAGTTCTTTTAATTGTGATGTTAGGGTGTCAATTTCGGATCTTTCCTGCTTTCTCTTGTGTGCATTTAGTGCTATAAATTTCTCTCTACACACTGCTTTGAATTTGTCCCAGAGATTCTGGTATGTTGTGTCTTTATTCTGGTTGGTTTCAAAGAACATCTTTATTTCTGCCTTCATTTTGTTATGTACCCAGTAGTCATTCAGGAGCAGGTTGTTCAGTTTCCATGTAGTTGAGTGGTTTTGAGTGAGTTTCTTAGTCCTGAGTTCTAGTTTGACTGCACTGTGGTCTGAGAGACAGTTTGTTATGATTTCTGTTCTTTTACATTTGCTGAGGAGTGCTTTACTTCCAACTGTGTAGTCAATTTTGGAATAGGTGTGGTGTGGTGCTGAAAAAAATGTATATTCTGTTGATTTGGGGTAGAGAGTTCTGTAGATGTCTATTAGGTCTGCTTGGTGCAGAGCTGAGTTCAATTTCTGGGTATCCTTGTTAACTTTCTGTCTTGTTGATCTGTCTAATGTTGACAGTGGGGTGTTAAAGTCTCCCATTATTATTGTGTGGGAGTCCAAGTCTCTTTGTGGGTCACTAAGGACTTACTTTATGAATCTGGGTGCTCCTGTATTGGGTGCATATATATTTAGGATAGTTAGGTCTTCTTGTTGAATTGATCCCTTTACCATTATGTAATGGCCTTCTTTGTCTCTTTTGATCTTTGTTGGTTTAAAGTCTGTTTTAACAGAGACTAGCATTGCAACCCCTGCCTTTTTTTGTTTTCTATTTGCTTGGTAGATCTTCCTCCATCTCTTTATTTTGAGCCTATGTGTGTCTCTGCACGTGAGATGGGTTTCCTGAATACAGCACACTGATGGGTCTTTACTCTTTATCCAATTTGCCAGTCTGTGTCTTTTAATTGGAGCATTTAGCCCATTTACATTTAAAGTTAATATTGTTATGTATGTATTTGGTCCTGTCATTATGATGTTAGTTGGTTATTTTGCTCTTTAGTTGATGCAGTTTCTTCCTAGCCTGGATGGTCTTTACAATTTGGCATGTTTTTGCAGTGGCTGGTACTGGTTGTTCCTTTCCATGTTTAGTGCTTCCTTCAGGAGCTCTTCTAGGGCAGGCCTGGTGGTGACAAAATCTCCCAGCATTTGCTTGTCTGTAAAGTATTTTATTTCTCCTTCACTTATGAAGGTTAGTTTGGCTGGATATGCAATTCTGGGTTGAAAATTCTTTTCTTTAAGAATGTTGAATATTGGCCCCCACTCTCTTCTGGCTTATAGAGTTTCTGCTGAGAGATCAGCTGTTATTCTGATGGGCTTCCCTTTGTGGGTAACCTGACCTTTCTCTCTGGCTGCCCTTAACTTTTTTTCCTTCATTTCAACTTTGGTGAATCTGACAATTATGTGTCTTGGAGTTGCTCTTCTTGAGGAGTATCTTTGTGGCATTCTCTGTATTTCCTGAATCTGAATGTTGGCCTGCCTTGCTAGATTGGGGAAATTCTCCTGGATAATATCCTGCAGAGTGTTTTCCAACTTGGTTCCATTCTCCCTGTCACTTTCAGGTACACCAATCAGATGTAGATTTGGTCTTTTCACAGTGTCCCATATTTCTTGGAGGCTTTCTTCATTTCTTTTCATTCTTTTTTCTCTAAAATTCCCTTCTCACTTCATTTCATTCATTTCGTCTTCCATCACTGATACCCTTTCTTCCAGTTGATCGCATTGGCTCCTGAGGCTTCTGCATTCTTCACGTAGTTCTCGAGCCTTGGCTTTCAGCTCCATCAGCTCCTTTAAGGACTTCTCTGCATTGGTTATTCTAGTTATCCATTCGTCTAATTTTTTTCACAGTTTTTAAATTCTTTGCCATTGGTTTGAATTTCCTCCTGTAGCTTGGAGTAGTTTGATCGTCTGAAGCCTTCTTCTCTCAGCTCATCAGTCATTCTCTGTCCAGCTTTGTTCCGTTGCTTGTGAGGAGCTGTGTTCCTTTGTAGGAGGAAAGGTGCTCTGATTTTTAGAGTTTCCAGTTTTTCTGCTCTGTTTTTTCCCCATCTTTGTGGTTTTATCTACTTTTGGTCTTTGATGATGGTGATGTACAGAAGGGTTTTTGGTGTGGATGTCCTTTCTGTTTGTTAGTTTTCCTTCTAACAGACAGGACTCTCAGCTGCATGTCTGTTGGAGTTTGCTAGAGGTCCACTCAAGACCCTGTTTGCCTGGGTATCAGCAGCAGTGGCTGCAGAACAGCGGTGGCTGTAGAACAGCAGATCTTGGTGAACTGCAAATGCTACTGCCTGATCGTTCCTCTGGAAGTTTTGTCTCAGAGGAGTACCCGGCCGTGTGAGGTGTCAGTCTGCCCCTACTGGGGGGTGCCTCCCAGTTAGGCTGCTCGGGGGTCAAGGACCCACTGAAGGAGGCAGTCTGCCCATTCTCAGATCTCCACCTGTGTGCTGGGAGAACCACTACTCTTTTCAAAGCTGTCAGACAGGGACATTTAAGTCTGCAGAGGTTACTGCTGTCTTTTTGTTTGTCCGTGCCCTGCCCCCAGAGGTGGAGCCTACAGAGGCAGGCAGGCCTCCTTGAGCTGTGGTGGGCTCCACCCAGTTCCAGCTTCCTGGCTGCTTTGTTTACCTAATGAAGCCTGGGCAGTGGCAGGCGCCCCTCCCCCAGTCTCACTGCCGCCTTGCAGTTTGATCTCAGACTGCTGTGCTAGCAATGAGCGAGACTCCATGGGCGTAGAATCCTCTGAGCCAGGTGCAGGATATAATCTCCGGGTGTGCCGTTTTTTAAGCCCGTTGGAAAAGCCCAGTATTAGGGTGGGAGTGACCCGATTTTCCAGGTGCCGTCTGTCACCCCTTTCTTTGACTAGGAAAGGGAACTCCCTGACCCCTTGCACTTCCCACGTGAGGCAATGCCTCGCCCTGCTTCGGCTTGCGCACGGTGCGCTGCACCCACTGTCCTGCACCCACTGTCTGGCACTCCCTAGTGAAATGAACCCGGTACCTCAGTTGGAAATGCAGAAATCACCTGTCTTCTGCGTCGCTCACGCTGGGAGCTGTAGACCGGAGCTCTTCCTATTCAGCCATCTTGGCTCCACCCTGAGATCTGCTTCTTTAAGAAGTGTAGCACTTTTCCTCTAGCTCTCTCTCTTGCTCCTGCTCAGGCCATATGACTGTGCCTGCTCCTCCTTTGCCTTCTGCCATGATTGTTAGTTTCCTTAGGCTTCCTCAGAAGCCAATCAGATGCCAGTATTATGCTTCCTGTACAGCCTGCAGAACTGTGAGACAATTGAATCACTTTTCTTTATAAATTACAGATATTTCTTTATAGCAATGCGAGAATGAATTAACACATACTCATTGGCCATAGTTCCTCCCCTGGCTCAGTGTGGCACAATTAGGAGAAAAGCATTCATCTCCTGGCTTCTTTCTGGGGAGGGAAAAAGAAGACTAAAACATACATTCAAGAATTAGACATTTTAGGTGGCTACCCATAGGACTGGTTTCTGTCTTGCCTGAATCTAAATGCTGACAAGAAAGAGCATCAGACTAAGGCTTCTGAGAACTAAGGCAATGGTTTGGACTACTATACACTTGCCATAATTCTTCACTCCACTTAGCATGAAATCAGCTGGAGAAAATTCCAATGCCTGGCTGCTTTAAGAACAAAAAAAAAAAAAGAGTGCTTCCAATGTTCTGACTTTTGAGGAGACTTCCTGAGGTACTAGTTTCTGTCTCACCTATCTCCAGATTACTGATGGAACCTGACACATTCTAGAAGCCTACAGGCTTCTGAGACCAAAAAGAGATTGGGCAGCTTGTAGCAGGTTAGAGAACGTACAAAACCCCACTAGACACCAGAATAAGGAAGAGATTATGAGCTCCTGAAAAAAGAAACTGGCACATCCCTCCAATTGGGAATTTACATGCAAAAATCCAGAGAAGATTACATACACAGATAGGGTTTGAGAAGCTTTCAGAATCTCTAGCCAGGATGACTGGAAAAAGTCTTTCTTTGTACAAAAGCAACCTATAAACACTGAAAAAGTGGCTATTTTTTTTTTTCAGATACACAGATCCCAACTCAAAGTTACAAAGCACACAAAGAAACAGGGAAATGTGGTCTAATCAAAGAAATAACATAAATCTCTAGAAAGTCACCTGAAAGAAATGGAGGTATATATGTATTATCTGACAAATAATTCAAAATACCATGTTAAAGTTGCTCAATGAGGCATGAACAAAATGAGAGTATCAGCATACAGATGGAAAATACAGAAAAGAGCCAAGCAGAAATCTTAGGGCTAAATAATGTAATAACTGCACTAAAAAATGAACTAGGGGGGATCAACAGCAGACTTGATTGGGCAGAAGAAAGAATCACCTATCTTGAAGGCAGATCATTTGAAAGTATTTAGTCAGAGGAGGAAAAAGAAAAAAGAAATAAAAAGAGTAAGGAAAGCCTAAGGTACCTATGAGACAAACATCAAATGGACCTATGTGTATTATTGGAGTTATAGAAAAAGAAGAGAGAGAGAAAAAGGAAGAAAACCTATTTGAAGAAATAATGACTAAAAACCTTTCAAATCTGGGGATGAAGATGGATGTCCAGATTCTGGATCCCAGTGCATTTCAACTCGATAAACCTAAAGATGTCTACACTGAGACACATTATAATCAAATTGCTAAAAGTCAAAGACAAAGAGGGAATTCTGAAAGCGGCAAGATAAAAGTGGATCATCACATGCAAGGTATCCTCCATAAGACCGTTAGCAAATTCCTCAGCCAACCCGATGTAGGCCAGGAGGGAGTAGACTAAGACATTCAAAGTGCTGAAGAAAAAACTGCCAACCAAGAATGATATACTGCATGAAATGGTCCTTCATAAATGAAGGAGAGATAAAGATGTTACCAGGCAAACAAAAGTTCAGAGAGTTTATTACTGCTCTAGACCTGCCTTATAAGAAATGCTATGAGAGTCCTTTGAATTGAAACAGAAGGATGCTGGACATCAACACAAAAAGATATAAAAGTACAAACTTACTGGTAAAGGCAAATATATAGATAAACACAGAATAATTCTGTAATAGTGGTGCATTAAGCACTTTTAATTCTGGTGTAGAAGTTAAAAGACAAACTTATTTAGAAAACTAATTATGAAAATATTTTAATGGATATACAATATAAAAAGATGTAATTGTGACATCAATAACATAAAATGTGTGGAGGAATAGAAGTAAAAAAGTAAAGTTTTGTATGCACGTGAGGTTAACTTTTTATCAGCACAAAGTAGATTGTTATAACTATAAGGTATTTTATTTAAGTCTGATAATCTTAAAGAAAATTCTTATTGAAGATACACAAAAGAAAATGAGAAAAAAATCAAAGTATGTCATTACTCACAAAAAATCCCTGCAAAAGAAGACAAGAAAGGAAAAGAAGGACGAAAAAGCTACAAGACATACAGTAAATACTAGACAAAATGGCGGTGGTAAGTACTTCCCTATCAGTAATTAGTTTGAGTATAAATTGATTAAATTCCTCAATCAAAAGCCATAGAGTGCCTGAGTAGATAAAAAATAAGATCCAACCATATACTGTCTACAAGAGACTTACTATAGATATAAGAACACACAGAGGCTGAAATTGGAAGGATGGAAAAAATATTCCAAGGAAATGGTAACCAAAGGAGTGCAGGGTAGCCGTACTTATATCAGAAAAAATAAACTAAATAAAAAACTATAAATAACAAAGATGGACATTATACAATGACAAAAAGTAAATCACCAAGAATTTATAACAATTATAAATGTGTATGCACCCGACATTAGAATACCCGAATATATGAAGCAAACATTGGTAGAACTGAAAGGAAAAATAGCAACACAATTGTAGTAGATTTCCCATTTTCAATCATGGATAGAACATCCAGAGAGAAGATTAATAAGGAAACAAAAGACTTCAACAACAATAGAGACCAACCCAACAGCAGCAGAATACACTTTCTCCTCAAGAGTACAGGGAACATTCTCCAGAATTGATTGTGTTAGGTCAAAATACAAGTCTTAACAAATTAAAAAGCATTTATGTAACACCAAGTGCCTTTACTCACCACAGTGGAATGAAACTAGAAATTAATAGAATAAGGAAAACTGGAAAATTCAAAAATTTGTGTAAATTAAACAATACAACCTTGAAAACCAATGGGTCAAAGTGTAACTTCTAAGATTAATTAGAAATATATCGAGATATAAATGAAAACAGCATATCAAAACATGGAGTGCAGCAAAAGCAGTACTGAGTTATAAATGCCTACACTGAAAGAGAACAAAGATCTCAAGTACACAATCTAATTTTACACTTTATTACCATTTGACCTAGCAATCCCATTACTGGGTATATACCCAGAGGAATATAAGTCATTCTACCATAAAGACACATGTACACGAATGTTCATTGCAGCACTGTTCACAATAGCAAAGACATAGAATCAACCTAAATGCCCATCAATGACAGATTGGGTAAACAAAATGTGGTACATATACACCATGGAATACTATGCAGCCATAAAAAAGAGCGAGATCATGTCTTTTGTGGGAACATGGATGGAGTTGGAAGCTATTATCCTTAGCAAACTAATGCAGGAACAGAAAACTACCGCATGTTCTCACTTATAAGTGGGAGCTAAATGATAAGAACTTATGAACGCAAAGAAGGAAACAACAGATGCTGGTATCTACTTGAGGAGGGAGTTCTGGAGGACGGAGAGGAATAGAAAAGATAACTGTTGAGTTCTTGGCTTAATACCTGGGTGATAAAATAGTCTGTACAACAAACCCCCCATGACAGGTGTTTACCTATGTAACAAACTTTCACATGTACCCCAAACCTAAAATAAAAGTTTAAAAAATCTAGAAAAGGACAAACTAAATAGAAAGTTGGCAGAAGGAAGAAAACAATAAAGATTAGAGCAAAAATGAAATACAGAATAGTAAAACAATAGAAAAAATGAATGAAACTTAAGTTGGTAAAAAAGACCAAGATTGACAATTCTTAGGGCTAATTAAGAAAAAAGAAGACTCAAGTAAATAAAATCAGAAATGAAGAGGAGACATTACTATTAATACCGCAGAAATAAAAAGGATTATGAGACCACTATGAATAATTATATGCCAACAAACTGAATAACCTAGAAGAAATAGATAAATTTCTAGACTCTTACCACCTACCATGATTGAATCATGAAGAAATAGAAATTCTGAACATATCTACAACTGTTAAGTGATTGAATCAGTAATCAAAAATTCCCTACAAAGAAAAGCCCCAAAATCAAATGGCTTCACTAGTGAATTCTACCAAACATTTAAAAAAGAATTAATGCTGATCCTTCTATAACTTTTCCAAAAAGTTGAAGAGGTGGGAACACTCCCAACCTCATGAGGCCAACATTACCCTGATACCAAACTCATACAAAGACACCATAAGATGACCAAATCCCCATAAAATACTAGCAAACCAAGAAATAAAATACACCATGTCATATAGTATTAATGCCTGTGACATAAGGATGGTTCAGCATATGAAAATCAATCAATGTGATACAATACATTAACAGAACAAAGGATAGAAACCACAAGACCATCTCAACAGATGCAGAAATGCATTTAATATAAATCAATACTGTTTAATGATTTAAAAAAACTCAACAAACTAGGGAATAGAAAAAAAAATACCAATACATAATACAGGGCAGAAATAAAAGGCTCACAGCTACTCATCAACGAAAAACTGAAAGCTTTTCCTCTAAGATCATAAAAGAAGCAATTATGTCCTCTCTTGTTACTTCTATTCAACATAATATTGGAAATCACAGCTAGAGAAATTAGGCAGGAAAAAAAGAGGCATCCAAGTCACAAAGGAAGAAGTAAAATTATCTCTGTTTATAGATTACATAATAAAATTTGTAGAAAATCTCTTAACCCGTTATCAGATATATAGTTTGCAAATATTTTCTTCCACTCCATAGGTTGTCTTTTCAATGTTTTTTGAGTTTATCGATTCTTTCTTCTCCTTTGTCTAGTCTTCTGTTGAATCCTTCTAGTGAATTTTTCAGTGTAGTTACTGTATTCTTTTACTCAAAGATTTCTGTTTAGCACTTTAAAAATGCTTTCTAGCTCTATGTTGAAATTCTCATTTTGCTTATACATTTTTCTCCTGAGCTCATTGAGGATATTTATATGGTTAATTTGAATTATCTGTTAGATAAATCATACATCTCTGTTTTATTAGAGTTGGTTTCTGATGCTTTATATATTGTTCCTTTGTTCTGGCTGTATTTTCTTTTCTTTTTTTTCTGATAAAATGGCTTTTATTAATCTTCTAATGTTTTTATTTTGTTCTAGAATTATGATTAGTTTCAAGAGAGTAGCAAACAGGTTATGATCAGAGTTGAGTATTATTGCTATCCAGATATATTTGGTTAATGCCTGCTGTTTATTTCTTTTTTTTTTTTTGCAAGGTCCAAGAATTTTATTTAACAAAATTCAATATTTTTATTTTTTTATTTTATTTTTTTTCTTTTTATTATTATTATTATTATTATTATTATTATACTTTAGGCTCTATGGTACATGTGCGCAACGTGCAGGTAAGTTACATATGTATACATGTGCCATGCTGGTGCGCTGCACCCACCAACTCGTCATCTAGCATTAGGTATATCTCCCAATGCTATCCCTCCCCTCTCCCCCCACCCAACAACAGTCCCTGAAGTGTGATGTTCCCCTTCCTGTGTCCATGTGTTCTCATTATTCAATTCCCACCTATGAGTGAGAATATGCGGTGTTTGGTTTTTTGTTCTTGCGATAGTTTACTGAGAATGATGATTTCCAATTTCATCCATGTCCCTACAAAGGACACGAACTCATCATTTTTTATGGCTGCATAGTACTCCATGGTGTATATGTGCCACATTTTCTTAATCCAGTCTATCATTGTTGGACATTTGGGTTGGTTCCAAGTCTTTGCTATTGTGAATAATGCTGCAATAAACATACGTGTGCATGTGTCTTTATAGCAGCATGATTTATAGTCCTTTGGGTATATACCCAGTAATGGGATGGCTGGGTCAAATGGAATTTCTAGTTCTAGATTGTTTCTTCATTTTCCTTGACTTTTTGTGTTGGCATCTGCATATTAGGAAAAATAGACATCTCTACCAGTCTTCACAGACTGGCGTTGTATGAGAGAAGACCCTCACCAGTCAGCCCAGCCAGAGATACTGGGGGCCTCTCAAATGTCTCTGTATGCATTTTATCTGAAGTTGTGTTATCCAAATTAGCTGGATTTGCCAGCTTTTTTTTTTTTCCTTCAGGAGTTTGTAATCTCTTGCTCCCTCTGGTGTTCTGTGCTGTGTGGGTCTTCTTGGGCAGCAGCATGCCCCAAGCTCTTTTTCTGTGGTTGTTCTCAACAGTCCTTCCTAAGGCACCTAGAGTATACTGGGTCCTGTGGGTATTCTGAGACAGGTGAGAAAAACAAACAAACAAACAACAACAACAACAACAAAAACCATCCCTGAGGCAGTCCCTGGACAATTTGGAATGATGAATGAACAATTCAACTCTTTCTCTCTCCAGGGAGAAGTTGGGATTTGAGGGTTTTGCTCCACTCACTCAGGACTGAGCCAGAGGGAGGGCATATGGAAAGTGTGTGCATGCAAGTCCAACCTGCTGCTTTTGTTCTCAGTGGCTTCCAACTGGGGACCCTTCCTGACAGCATTCAGATTCAGCCAGGCAGAAATAAACCTTGGGCAGCACCCAGAAAAGTCATAACTTTTGAAGTATGGTCCAGTCCTTTTCTTATCTCCCCACGTAGAAAATTGGGAACTGGTTTTGTTATTGTTGTTGTTGATCATGTGGCTGAGAGGAGGGAACCTTGAATTTTTCCACCATCTTCAATTAGGCTTGTGTTGCTCTTGCCTGTGGTTTAGGAGCCCCTCAGTTCGTTTCCGGACTTCTCATACAGGGAATTGGTCCATGTATTGTTATTGTTGAATTTGTCTGTCTATGGGGAGGAGGACGATAAAATGCTTCATATTCCCCCATCTTTCTGATGTCCCTCCTTTTTGCCTTTAATTTAAAATTATTTATTAATTTGCTACTGTGTGCTGGGGATTGCACTGAACTCTGGAGACTCTGAGCTTAAGTTTCATTACACAACTTTCATGGTGTTTTATTCTTGTACTTCTGATTTTTTCTGTTTATGTATTGGTTTTCATGATAATTATTTGTTTATTTAGCATCTTCCTATGGTAAACATTGGCTCCTTTTCCTTTTTTGTTGTTAAAACATCCAAGATTTTAACATATTAGATACATTTCAAATTATTACAGTCAATATTCCTATCCATGCTCAATTTATTTCATTTGTGAGCTGTGGTACCCCTTTGAAGCTAGCTCCTGAATCCTTTTTATTGATATAATCCTAGAAAGCAGCAAGAGCCAAGACAAGGTCTGTTATTTCACTGCCCTTCTCCCATTTGTTCTCCTCTTCTCTGTCTATCTGCTGAATAGGCTCCCACAGGGATGGGGTGGGGTGCTTGGGGACTTCGAGAGAGTAACAAAAGCTTTACCACTCAACTATCATCGTCACTGATGTCTTTGTGAGCCGCAGACTGCCGATGTTAATTCTTTGGAGTGCCACAGAGACTTCTTCACCATCCTGGCAGTGTATCTGAGGTCCCTAATAGTGACGTCCTCTGGTTGTTCTCTTGTGGGGCACCTTTAAGACCATAACACCTTTTTAAAATAACTTCTAGTGAAGTCCCTCTTCTGCTGCCCTCTCTCCTTGTTCCTACTTTTGCCACCTGCTCAAGTCAGCTACACGGAATATGTGGCAGGTTCTCCCAAAAGCTCTCTTACCACAGTCTCCTCTGCATCTGGCAGGGCCAAGGTCCATATATTCTACGCTAATCAGACAGAGAAGGGAATGTCAATCGCCTCTTCCTTTAGGCACTCCTAATCTCTATAACTGGTTCTCTTGGACTGTCTCCTTAATTAGACTGAAGTGAGGAAATGGAGGGGGAAACCCATTATACTCTTCTCTCTTGGCTGACAGCTCACACCTCAGTTCAGTTCTGCAGTACATTAACTTCCTTTAGCATTGCTTTCTTTTAAAATAAGCTGGACATGGGTAAATGGGGGTGAAGGGATCAGGTCTGATTCTGATATCTTTTAGCAAGCCCACAGTGGATATTTGGCAAGTCCTTGATATTCTCTTTAAAGCAAAGTTTCTTTGAACATTTATCCCAAAGTCCCAGACCACAGGAATGTCTAATTCAAAATCCTATTTCCTAAATTTTTGATTTTTTCTTTATTTGTTAAAACATTTATTTTCTTAGAAAAATTATATATCATCTTGGCTTTTTGCTTCATAATCATTTTATGGAGTTATTTAGTGGGTGTAGTATATTTTTGTTTCAGCTCTTCACAATTGGCTCTTAATAGCCATGACATAAGGAACTTAAAATTTTGCTGAGGTAAGAATTTGGACTGAACAAGTCTGGGTCTGGGTCCAAAGCCGCTTTTATCTCATTGTGGCTTTGTTGTTCTCTACTTGTCAACAGTAACTTTGCAAGTGATGAAATGTGTGGTTCTTTGAGCAAAATGGCCATTAAGTGAGAGAAAACTTCAGCACAGTTTGAAAAGGCAGCAAAATTGCTGGGCAAGAATGTGCTGGGAATCACAGGGCTTTTTACTGAGGTATGATTTAGAGGAAAGCTGAGCTAATAGCTCAGTATTTATCATTCTGGAGAATAATGAATACCTCACAATATAACCAGAACAAAAGTCAATGCACTAACTATGCTATATCATATATATGTTTATTTTTTAAGTCTCTTTTATGTTTGTTGTTACAGTCTCTTATATTTGTGTGTGCATGCTTTCTTTTTTATTTCTTAGTATTAGTTTTCAGGGTTATACATAACTTTTCCTGGGAATCAGTTCTCAGTTTACTGATTTACCAGTTTCTGCATTTTTCATCAAATTCTTCCAGATGTTTGCTTGTTTTGCTCACTTCTGTCTTTCAAATCGCTTTTCAAATGTCACCTGTTCAGATAAACCCCTGTGAGTATTTTATCTAAAGTAGCTATTTCCTCCTATCCTATTTCCATCTCTGACTCCTTATCCTATTATATGTTTCTTTACAGCATTGATCTCTATATAATTGTTATATAAGAACTTGTTTACTTTTTACTTAGTTTACTTATTTACTTATTTATTGCTTACTAAAATGTAAGTTCCCTGTATCCTCAGTGCCTAAACCACTGTCTGGAACATTATAGGCTTTGTCAAAATATTTGCTGAATAAATGATGAATAAAGAGTAAATGATTTTACTCATCCTGTTTTCTTAAATGTTTTTCCCCTCACCATTTGGAGTTGAATTATGAGTTCATTTACTTCCATTTTTATTTAATAACCAGACATTTAATTTAAAAAATATTTTATGATTGCAGTTTTTATTTCTCTGTTCATCCTAGAGTTATTGAGCAAGGCAATTTTACATTTACAAGTGATTTGGGAGTTTTTGTTTAAAAGTTTTGTTGTTGATTACCAGTTTTCATTTTCAGTCAGAGAATGTGAACTGTAAAATATATTGTTTCTTGGCATTTATTGAGATTATCTTCATGAACAACTACATAAAAACATTTTCAAAATGTTCTCTGTAGAATAAAGTTTACTTTGTCTAATAAAAAACCTTACTAATTGTACTATTGAAATCCTTGTAAGACCTTGGTCAATCTTTGTTCTATAAAAGAGAGTTTTAAATTCTCACAACAAAAATAATTTTTCTATCAGTGTTTGCCGTCTACTGCCAGCAAAGAAGTTCATGACCGATTTATCTTCATTGTAATTTAAATTGCTTATCAACAGAAATGACTATCTTTTTAATAGTTTACTAAATTCAATTTTACTTTGTTTGAAATTAATATTACTAGTTGCTTTCCTTTGGTCTGATTTTGCCTAGTCAATCTTTCTGTTTCCTTTTGTTTTTAGCATTTTGGTGTCCTTGTGTTATGTGTGAGTTTTGAAGCTGAACATTGTTAAATTTTGTTTTAATAGGCGAGTTCAGTTAATTTATTTTTTGTCCAAATTCTTTTGAGTGATCTTATTTCTTTCATCTTTCTTTTTTTATTTAAAATGTTTCTTTGCTGTTGCATAATTTTTTTCTCTGCTTCTCCTTTCACTTTTTCTAGTGATTGAAAGATAAACATCTTGTTTTATCTTCTTCAAATGGAAATTAATGTTAAAACTAAACTTTTTCTAGTTTAATATATTTAAAAATAAGAATTTTTGAGTCTAAATAAAATGAATGTTTTGGCATATATTTTTCTATTACTTTTTCTTGATTCTCCAAAGTAATCTAGATTTCTGAATGTGAATTATTATTTTTATTTCATTACAGATTTCAACTTTGTTTCTTTTTCATGCCTCAGTTTTGTTTTTAATTTGGGCATATATTAAAATTTAATTTTAATATATGGCAAAGACAGTAGTTAGCAAATTGAACATCAGTATTTGTTATCCTCAGCTCTTTAAAAAAATATACCTCTCCTTCATACATACAGATACATTCTGAGTTTTAATTGGTCATGTGTCCACTCAATTAGAGACTGTAGTTTCTAATCTCCCCGCAGCTAGGTGAGATCATGTGACTAAGTGTTGCTCCATTGGATGTGAGCAAAGCAACGTGTGCAATTTCCAGATCAATTTTATGTAAAGAAATTGATTGTTTTTTACCCCATCTTTTTCCCAGTTTCCATGGCCTAGAATATGGACATGATTGTCCATGCGAGCTCTCACCTTATTCATGAGGATAACACTGTCAGAGACGGCAGAGCAATTATACCGAAGGAATTGGGGTTTCCATATGACCTAATGGAGTGTCTGCCTCCCACCAGGAACTGGCTTCCTATCTCTAAACTCTTGTAAGAGAAAGTAAGCTGCAGTCTTGTTGCAGCCCCTGTATTTTGCAGCCTTTTGTTTTAGCTTCTTAACCTTTTCTCTAATACATCATATTTGCAGATATTTAATATTTTTAATTGCTTGACATAGTCCTTTTATACTTCTAGTTTCTCATTGTTACTTTTGGTTTTGCTCTCAATATTCTGATAACAAATTTTGTTTAATTTCAGGTAGATGTACTTAGGTGGTTACAGTCTCTGAGCCATTTGGCCATGTTATCTTGTCTGGGTATAAAATAAGTACCACATCTTTTATTTCCCCCAATTCTGAACACAGTTCTGGTATTCTGGGTTGAATAAGGCAGGCTGGACTTTTTTCAATTCTCCAAAACTATTTTTGTTGTCTTCCTGAATTTTTACAAAATCTTATGTCAGACTTTAAAAAATTTATACAGTTTATATTTAATTTAGCCTACTTTATATTAATTTTGTCTAGAATTTGGTAACCCTTTTTGATATATCAACGTCTATGCTTTAATTTTTTTCACTTAGGACATTATATTTTTCCTTTCTAATATCTCTTTGATGATTGCTTCTCTATTCTTATTTCTTTCTCAGTGGTGATTATTCACATGTTGAATTTTCTCTTTCACTGTGTTTATGATTTTCTTAGAGAACTTCTCTAGGTTGTTACTGATTACATTATTTGCAGTCTTAGTTCTGTCCTTTACATGTTCCAATGCATATTTTAATTATTCTATATTTTATTGTGCTTCTTTGGGATTTCTCTGTATTTTTACTTTTTTTTGCCAGATCAATTTTCATCTTATGTTTTATGTTTTACTTCACTGAGTCCATGATTACTTATATTTCATTGATATAATAAAACCAAAGAGAAAATAAGCTTTTATTTTACTTATTGGATAAATATTATTTAGAGATAGATATCTCTATATTTTCAGGGCAATAGCTATGTTATTTCTTACATATCACAGAGGGTTTTTTTTTAATTTTTAAAGATCCCTTTTTCCCCATTTCTGTATGATTTATCAAACTTGAATAAGAAATTATTTTTCTGGTCCTGGTATTTGTCAAGTAATGTGATAGTTTAATTCTCTTTCAGTTTATATATTACTATACCTTTATTGCTAGAATTCCCTTACGAACTCTTAAGTTTGTAACCAAGTTTGTGAGCACAACCTCTAACAAATTTCTGGTATATAGCAGACATTCATTTAGGGTGGCTTTGTTATACAAAGTGAGATTTTTTTTTTTTCTCTGAGTTTTTGGTTCTTAAAGTGTGAAGAAGTAAATTTATTTTTGGATATTTTGAAATTTGAATAATATGTTAGAGATAGTTCATTACCAGTACGATCTCTAGAGAGCCTGCTTCACTCTGCTTTTACTGAAGGCTGAACTTGCCATCAAGTCCTCTATGCACCACTACCTATCCTCTACTTAGTATTCAGCACTAGAAGTTGTTGCTTCCTTAATGAATGGATGTAGAGAGGTAAAGATGAATGTAATGAAACAATCTGCATTATTAAGTACCTAAGTGATGTGTTATGACCTTTTTCAATTCTTTCCCATAAAACTGAATTGCCATTTCAGAGGTCTTGTCAATGATTAAACCTATGGAAAGCATAATTGAGGGTAGACGATTGATTAATAATTGTTTTTTTACAAGTTTCTATTGCTCTTATCATTTTTCTCTTTTTTCTTTTTCTTTTTCTTGGCAGATCAGAAAATATGTGTCAGTTTCAGTTAGTTAGCATCATTGTAACCTAAATGTTGTAGTATTTCTCCTGAATTTTGTTTTATGCCTTCTGTGCTTTAGGGAGAATAGTTCTTATTTATTGGAACTAAAAAAAAGAATAGATTTGAAATTCAAGCTCAAAACCATGTAGAGCTGTCATTGACTTTTCCTAAGGTGTTTAATTGCCTGCAGGAAAGACTTGTTTTGTTTGAAAATTCTCTGAGCGTTCATGGAAATTCATAGTGGTCAATTTTGCATGTCACTCGGAGTATTGGGACTATTTCTTAGGCTTCCCCAGAAGTAAGTAATGTGTGGAAATAGTCACAGCGTCTTTAAACAAACATTCCTACAAAGGCAAAAATGCATTCAAAGACTATGAAAGATACAAATGTTTCTAACAGTTTAAGGCATAACCATTTTCTATCTCAAACTTTAAAATGCTTCAGTCACAAACGTTTTCAGGCATAACCTCTTACAGGATTTATAGAAGGATTCCCAGGAACTGAGAGGGCATATTTACCCTGGCTTTGAATGTCACATCTAACCAGATTAACACATTTAGCCTTTGGTTTTAGGTCCTAGGCTATCATATTATGGAACTGGTTTTTTTTCTAGAAGGAAGTGGCCAAGCTGTATTTCCTGCTCTTGTTCTAGTTCACTACTCCTCATCTTTGTCTCTCAAATTCTCACAGCTCCTGGTCTCAATGTGCTGACTTGTCTTAATCTTTGGCAACTGCATTATCTATAATCCCTGATTAAATACACAGTTTTTGGCCTCTAATTCCAACTTTGTTATCAGTTTCTAGCCTTCTTCATTACCTGACCTCTAACTTTTATCCAAGCCATACATTTGGTTGTCTGAATTTGGTTCTACTCCTAATTCTGTGATCTTCACTGCTGAAAGTCTTGAAATAACAAAACCATCGGCAAATTAATATTCAGCGTATCTGTGTGTTTACGTGTATGAATGTGATTATATCACAATTTAACAAAATGTTGATATCGCAGAATTTCCAAAACAGTGTCCACGATAGAACTGTCATTGAAATAAAAAACTAACAAAACAAAACAGCAGTACTTTTTGGACATGCACTCCTCTCTGTGACTTTCAAAAACTCAGTAAATTCTTTAAAGACGTCAGCATTGCAGAGAGAGAAGATTCTGCATGTACAACTCTTTGGATTGCCTCAGGCTCTAACCCAAGACCACACAGTTATGCACTATGCACCTCCTTTTTCAAGTTAGGGATTACTAAAGAATATTTTGTGTTATATTATTAGCCCCCAACTATATACACACATTGCCTGAGAAGTAATAAAATTACCAAATTAAAAGTATTACTAAGTAGAAAGAAAAGAGAAAGAAGAGGATTGGTAGGTTATATTTATGCTTGGGAAACTAATGTATTCAAAAAATAATGTTCTTATCTTGATAAACCTATTCTGCCTTTTAAAATAAGGAGGTTAATCTAGCTTAGTTGGTTTCTGGGGATTAATGACTGGGTTTTTAAAGATAACTTACTAATAATTCATATCCTCATAACATTTTTCATCTCTGTAGAATCATATTGTTCTTGTATAATCTATTTCATTTTTGAAATGTTGATAATCTATTCTAGGGAGCAAATGAGTCATGAGAGTGCAGGTGTATGACATTTAAGTGTTGGTGAACTTAATTTAGCACAGTCAGCATTTACTCTATAAGGGAAAAAAGCTAGAGTAGAGACCCCTAACACAGGCAGTAGTAATAGTGAGTAGAGGCTAATGATGAGTCTGTTATAAAGGGTAACTTACTGTGATTTTAATTTAAATATATCTTAGCATATTTATAAGGTAATTTTTAAAGTGTTCTGTATTTTGCTTTAAATAAAATTTAAAATTTCTTTGTGTATATTAAAGGTTTTTTTTTTTTTTTGCGGTTTCACTCTGTTGCTCAGGCTGGAGTGCAGTGGCACAGTTGCGTCTCACTGCAACCTCTCCCTTCTGGGTTCAGGTGATTCTTGTGCCTCAGCCTCTGGAGTAGCTGGGATTACAGGCACATGCCACCACACCTGGCTAATTTTTGTGTTTTTAGTAGAGACAGTGTTTCACTGTGTTGGCTAGTGTTCACTGTGTTGTTGGTCAAACTCCTGACCTCAAGTGATCCACCCACCTCAGCTTCCCAAAGTGCTGGGATTACAGGCATGAGCCACCGAACCAGGCCAGCCAACATACCTGGTCAAAACATTTCTATATTTTACATAAATATTATTCTTCTCGGTTTATATTTGGAATTATTTTGATAAGTTTGCTACTTTCTGTTAGATCAACTTTTAACAATTTTCATTATAAGATTATCATTCTTGCTTTAGGGTTTTTTCGTCTTGTTTTTGCTTAGTTTGCCTTTTTAGTTTCTCAGTCATCGTGATTTTATCTTTCTGTCTCATCTTTTCTCAGTTATTGTGATTTTATTCATTTGAATTAATTTATCATTGATCTCCCAACTTTACTATTGTCTTTCATTGTTAATGTAGTGCTGGAAATGAAGCTTGTATTCTGTACGGTTGTTAAATAAAAGTAAGATAGGTCATTCATTGGGGTAGAGCTTTCTACCTCAGAATATGACATTTCTGTAGTACTTGTGATACCTAAATAGCTGTGAAATATCGAAAACAAAAGGCTCTTATGGTAGAGAGCAAGTATGACAAGGTTGCAAAGTACCCACCTCATGCCATGGTGACAAGAATACCAAGCCTAATATTTACTCACTATGGAGGAGAAGTGATGCACCCACTAATCTCTTGAAGTTTTATGTTAGTGTGCAATATTGGGCACAAGGAAATTTATTTATAAACTCATATAGGTTCTCACCAATTAATAGGGTGGTCAAAATAAAAATTGTTATAACTGAAAACTCCAGGGGCCGCTAATAAGAGAAACATAATATTCAATTTGCAGAAAGCTTCTAAGCTTGCTTCTGTGTACAGTAAAATGTTTTACTGAGCAAAGTAAATCAATAAGGATTAAGAAACATAATATGTAATAGAATACATATACTAAAAATTCTTTCTTTTCACATGTGGATTATTGGCTGGTTAAGATATTCTTCAGTATGCAACAGGATCAGACAAAACCAAAATGATATAATTTGTATTACTCTTTATAATTTGTTTTTAAAAATTAACAATTCAAATTTTATTTGAGAATTGAATTATGGTATCTATACGTGGCTGTAGTCTCAGTATTTTCCTGAGAGAGCAAATAAAGTCACAAAATAAGCCCGCTGAGTTATCATACAGCCAAGCTGTTGCCAAGCAATTTGGCTGAGATCTTCACCTTCCTTAAGTAGCTGAAACTCTTATAATTTTAAATCCAAGATTCAAAAACACATTTTGGAGCTCTTCCTACTGTGTGAACTTTCTTGATTCTTCCCCCCATTATTTCTGCCCAATAATCCAGTAGAGTTTGCTACAGTAACCTTGGGGCATGGAAAGAGGAAGCCATTAAATCAAGCCCTAATCCTCCTTTTGTAATAAAGCCTGGCCCAACAATCAGCTCATGTCTAAAAGATCACCATATTAGCATAATAACTAATGATTTTTTGTTTCATTCTCAGCATAATGGTTTTAAATTTAATATATTCAACTCATAGTCTCATTAGGGGCTGTTAGTACAACAAGGATGTTTGTGGAGCATAATTAAACAATGATTTAATCATAATATACTGTAATGCATACATTAAGGGGTTAGGCACGTTAAGTGGTTTGAGGAACAAGAAGAGAGATGTATAGAACCTTTAATTCTATAAATTTAGGCTGCACTTTTCATTTGAAAAAGTTTTGAATTAATTCATTAATTTCTTAAATTCTAAGTGAACCGCCTTCTAGTTTCAGGCTCCAAGAGGTCCAGCTCTGTTCTGAACCAGTTGTTTGTGAGGACTGTTTGGCTTTTCCTGGGCAGTGCAGAGGCTGCTCATGGATGCACTTCTTCTTTCCTAGGGTACTGGTATGGTCCACTTCACCAGCTTGGAGTATAAAGGAGTTCACATCTATTTTATTTTTCACATTGACACTGGCTGGGTTATTCATGTGCACAAATTACTAGAAAGTCCAGTATCTGATTCAAAAATTTTCTTCTTTTCCATCAAATTAAAAATTACTCATAATCCTTCAGGAGCTTAGTCAAAAGGATAGCACAGTTCTAAACTGTCACAGGAAAGAGGACATCATTGTATTGTGCTGATTTTGTTTCTGTTTTCACACGTTGCTGCTAAAAATGGAAAGTCTTATAATTTCACTGGCATCCAATTCACTGTTGCAATGCCACCACTGAAGATCTAGTAGTTTTCTAGTGTAGGGAGGGGATGTTTTATAGGTTTCTCCCTACACTGTTAAGCCCAGCTGGGCTCCCACTACTTATAATGATTTTAACATGAAGGATGGGGCAGAATTTGAGAGACTGTAGAGGTACTTCTAGAGAAGATGATCTCACTCCCTCATTGTGACACTTTGCAAGGGTGCTTCAGACTTGGGCTGCCAAGTTCAGCTTTAGTTCATATTCATATGCTCAGCTATTATACTCCAAATATGGGCACCTGTCAGGGAGCAGGCTCAGCAAGGAAGTCCATCCACAGATGCTGCTATGCTGCAATTAGCCCTTCCACCATGAATTATTGGTCCTGGCTGTGAGCTAGCTTACCAGTCCAGATGCCTTTCCCATAATGGTAATGTCATCCTTGGGGACTATTTTAAGTCATTCTTACTAGTGATACCATATTGAACAACAAGAAAGTTTCTAATAACAACAGTCTCAAAGAAGAATCAAATCTCAATGTCTGTGTTCCCTGGAGCTCTTCAACCTTACTCCTATGCAGTCGTATGCTTACATCCTCCATAGAGAACAGCTCTCTATACTAAAAGGTGTTAGTAGCAGTGGCTTTCATCTAATCACACAAATGCCATGCTCTACCATTCCCCCAAGGCATGGGGTGCCTACCTGCCTTGCATCAGCATTACTAAGAAGTTCACTCAATAAAGAAGATAGGTTCTAAGTCTGTTTATATGTTTATTAAAAAGGAAATCCATGCACTGGATTCACCATTCCAAAAGTCCAAAAGGGCTTATTTTAAAAAGCAAATATTTTTCTTATTCTGTCCCTTGATCATCTAGTTCCCTTTTCCAGAGGTATGTATATTATTTAATGATACCATATACATATTATATCCATATATACACACACATATATACATGTTTAAATATATGCAACTAACCTATGTAGGTTCTACACTTTGATTCTACACTTTGATTTCTGCACTTTAAAATATCAAGTTCGTGTTAGTATATGTTAAAAAGTTGTGGTGGAGCTCTACCTGTCTTGCAGAGATCTACTTCTCTTGTAGCCATCCAGGACCACACTTCTGCCCATCTTCAGAGAGAAAACACTGAGAGTCAATTAAGAGGTGAGGTAGATGCTAAGGCTGAAGAGGGAGGAAGCTGGGAGCCCTGCGTAGAGTTGCTGAGTGCCAGGATGAGTTCCTGGTTATGAACAGCTCCTAGGGAATGGGAGCTGTGAATGCTCTGAAATACAAAACAGCTGTGTCATATTAAGTATTGCTCTGGACCACATTATGTTCCCTCAAAATGCATATGTTGGAGCCTTAACCCTCAGTGTGATGATATTTGGAGACTGGGCCTTCGGAAGCTAATTAGGTTGAGATGAGTTCATGAGGGTGGAATTTTCACGATGGGATTAAGTGCTCTCACAAGAAGAGACACCAGAGAGTTTACCCTCTCCTTCTCTTCACTATGTGATGACACAGAAAGAAGGCACTGTCTGTAAGCCAGTAAGAGAGCCTTCACCAGAACTTACCCTGCTGGCACCCTGATCTCAGGCTTCCAGCCTCCAGAACTGTGAGAAAGTACATTTCTATTGTTTAACCCACCCAGTTTATGGTGTTTTGTTATGCAGCCCAAGAAGACTAATATAAAGGTTGATTAGAAGTTAAACAGACCTCCTGAATGCTGCTCTGGAGTAGACCCTTGTTACCACCTGACACAAATTAACAATTCATCCTTCTAAGGCTAAAGCTTATACTGGCCTCTGAGTGGGCAATGGAAAACAATTGCTTATACAATGAGCTAATTGAACTCCTCTGAATACATTTTAATTGCTCTTTTGATAGTGAAGGTAACACTTCAGATCTTGAAAAGTTTTATGATTATGGGAGTTTTAATATTTATGGCTTTCAGAGCCCGAGTTACATTAGAGGTTGAATATTAGGACATATTAACTAAAGAGTCATCTAATTCCCCTAAATTTATAGACACATTCCTAAATAGGAAAAAATGGGAGAGCAACAGTGGAAGATACAATAGAATGTATACTTTGGAGCTGTGAAGAGCTAAGGCACCCATGTCTCTCATATTTGAGAAATACTGGATACTTTTTATGGTAAAAATACTTATGGACCCCCAGTGTTGACATAAATTACTATTTGTATAATCTTACATTGCTAAGTACACATATGTTTTATTTTTATCAAAATCAAAATTAAAAATTAAAAAGTTTAAAAATCTCTTAGAAAATCATTAGACTTATAGGAATATGCTCATTTATCCTCTGAGGTCTATGGACTTCCATTTGAGAAATACTGGTTTAAAACAGAGCACTTGAATAACCTTTTATCAAGTTACATTTAACCTACTAAAACTTTTGCTTATTAGTGATTTTTTTTCTTAAAAACTGAACAATAGCCAAGTTTGCCATGGTGCTACTCTCCTTAAACTTCCTCAGACTTGCCACCTTAGAATAATTTTTCAAGTGTTTTTCCTTTCACTCTGCCCTCCTTCTCCCTTTGAATTCCCTCTCTCCCTCCTTCTCTCCTTTCTCCCTTCCTTCCTTCCTCTTAGGTGCTATGTACCAGACCCTATTTCAAGTGCCTTAATGGAGCTTTCATATTAATGAGGTAATTTTGACAATAAACATGCAAATGGATAATGTGTCAAGTGGTCACAAACAATGAAGGAATTTAAAGCAGGGTAAAGGGAGATAGGGATTGCTGGGTTATTATTTTATAACTTATTTTATATATGATGATCTAGGAAGAGTCTTGGATAAGTTAACATTAGACAGAGAAGCAACTAAAGAAAGTGAGCATAATAGATAGCTGGGAGATATTCCAATGGTTAGTCAAGGTAGGAGCATACATGGCATTTTAAAGAACAGTAATGATGATAGTGTGGCTGCAGCCGAGTGGCTAAGAGTGACAGTGGTAGGAGATGAGCTCTAATAGAGAACAAAGGATAACACCTCATAGGACCTTGCAAGCCTTTACACTGAATTTGGCTTTTACTATAAATGAAATGGAAAACCATTAGAGGGCTTTAAGGAGAGAAGTAATTGTTGGGACAAAATTTCCCAGGAGTCTTTCACATTTCTGTACATCTTCAAAGGCATTAACAGATAATTTGCTCTGAACTATCTGTTTAATGATGTTTACATAGCAAGTAACCTAGAAAGATGGAGTTTTTTTTTCTTTTCTGGAGCAGATTTGTTTATATTGCTGAGTAATAAAGAAAGAGATATCTCCATCTGGAAAGGAGGAAAGGCAGTTTTGTCAGCAGCTACTCATATAACACCAGGACTTCCTAACATTTGTGCCCCTATCCTATAACAGACCTCACTTCATGTGCTGTCAATACCTGGCCCTACCTCATCCTGTGAGAATTGGGGCTTAGTGAACCGGTATAACAATGTTAGACTGACTATTATTAATGTGAGTAATAAATTATCTTTTGTCTCTGACCCAGTAGTTTTGTGTCTTCTCCCATTATTATGAAACTGCAGCAGGCTAACTTATTAGCTCAGAACACTAACACTTCCTGTTCTGACTGTAATCTGATCTGACTTACATTTGAAAGCACCATCCTGGCTTATGTGTGAAACATATGGTGTAGAAGGCCAATGGTGGAAGCAAGGAGATTGGTTGGTAAGCTCTTATAATAATTTTGGAGAGACATAATGGTGGCTTGAACCATTATGTTTGGTAATAGACATACCAAGGGTTTGGTAATAAATTTCATGAATGGTCTGAGAAAAAGAAGAATCAAGGATGATTCCAAGGTTCTTGGTGGGAGCAACTAGGAAGAATGAATGGAGAAGACTGTAGAAATCTTGGGGTAGAGATGGGGGAATTAAGAAATCCATTTTAATTATGTTATTTTAAAAATAACGGACATCCCATTAAAATGTAAATATACTATGTTTACTTATTATTAATTCCATAACAGATATGCAATAAGGAATTATGACATATGGCTGTTGGACATGTAGGGTTGGAGTTCAGAGGAAAGTTCTGGGAAAAGAAGATATATTTGGCAGTTATCCATGTATAGATGATTTTTCTTTCTTTCTTTTTTTTTTTTTTTTTTTGAGACAGAGTCTCGGTTTGTCGCCCAGCCTGGAGTACAGTGGTGCTATCTCGGCTCACTGCAAGCTCTGCCTCCCAGGTTCACGCCATTCTTCTGCCTCAGCCTCCCAAGTAGCTGGGACTACAGGCGCCCAGTATCACACCCGGCTAATTTTTTTTTTTTGTATTTTTAGTAGAGACAGGGTTTCACTGTGTCAGCCAGGATGGTCTCGATCTCCTGACCTCGTGATCCACCCGCCTCAGCCTCCCAAAGTGCTGGGATTACAGGCATGAGCCACCGCGCCCGGCCATAGAAGATTTTTTAAAGCTATAAGACTAGATTTCACCACTTTTGGAAGACTATAGATAAAGGAGGGAAGGTGTCTGATGACTAAGCCCTGAGTCATTATAATATTTATAGGCTGGAATGAATAAAAGGAAAAAAAAAACAGAAGAGACCCACAGTGAAGTGGGAGGAGAAATAAGAAGTGATGTTCTGGAAGCCTTGTGAAGAAAATGTTTCAAAGGGGGAGTGGTCAATTGTGTCAAATGCTGATGATAGTCAAATGAGATGAAGACTAAGAATTTATCATTGCACATACAATGGTGTGACAACTGGTGGCCTGATAAGCATAGTTTCGTTTAAGTAAAGACAAAAGCCTGTATGAAGTAGGTTAAGGTAAGAATGACATTCAGGATGGAATATTAAGTTCACCTATAAAGTAAAATAGAGATATGAGGCAATAAAGAAGGAAGAAGGATAAATATTGGGGTGATGTCTTTGACTAGGTGTAAGAGGGGATCAGACCTAGAGCACAAGAGAAGGGGTTAAACTTAGACAAGAGCATGTTATGATTTCTAATAACAAGAAAAAAGGCAGATATAAAGATAGATATGGCAATAGAACTGTGAAGATTTCTCTTTTGATATCACCGTATTTTCAGAGAAATAGAAAACAAGGTTATCAGTTGAGGGGAGATAGTATTGGAGATTTGAGGACAGAAAAGACATGAAATAATTATCTATGCAACTGGGAGAGTGAATGAGCCAGGAAAACAGCATGATTGCTGAGCAAGAGCCCTCTTGAGTTTAGGGATTATGAAATCAAAGGGAGAGAGTTGTGCATGGTTGTGTGTTTTTCTTCAGCCTCATTCAGTTGTTTAGGTGCAAGGGTGAAGTGGGTGATGATTTGAGCTTAGGGAACAATAGTATTTAGCCAGGTAAATATGTTGGAAGGAGAGGGGGATAGGCCACTGGGGGCATGTGAAAAGGAGTGATTATAATGGTGATCTATGGAATGTAATTTGTGTAGGCAGAGAAGTGAGAACATAATGGAGATGAAAGATATAAAAAGGATCAAAAAACTCACTAAAGCCAAAGGGAAAAGTTAAGCTGGGAACTGGGTTATGCAAACCTGCCTCCCGTTTTGTTCCTAAAAAGATAGATACGAAGATAAAAAAAAGCTACATACCTTCCTCACAATTTCCCTGCAAAGAAATTCCTCATGGGCCCCATGATCTTTATCCTAAAACAGTTCTGTTGAATTTCACCCTGGCAATGTAAATTGATAGCTTATCTTCATAGGTACGGGGCAAAGGATAGAACCTAAAGTCATTCTTCTGCTCACCTGAGACAAATGCATATCTATCTGTTGCTTCCTCTACCCTATAATTTATTTTATGTAAAAATGAAGATTCACAGAGCTAGATGATGGTATAAATGACTATTTCTCTATCCCCTTCTCTAATGTAAATTGTGTATTCAGTGAAAAGCTAATCAAAGACTCAAAAGAACGCAACCACTTGCCTCTTATCTACTCATACCCTTTAAAAAATTTCTTCCTCTTTCCCCGATACTCACTCTTTTTCCTTTAAATATTGTAGTTCCCAGACCCTCTTCAGAAAAACAGTGGACCACAATTTTTCCTGTAGATCTATGGTCTTTCCCGGGTGTGTCCTTAATCTTGGCAAATAAACCTCCTAAAATGATTGAGACTTGTCTCTGTCATTTTCTTTGATTTACAGGAACAATAAAAAAGTTGTTGGGATCAATGGATTTAAGGCAGAGGATTGATGTATTATCCTCTTGAGAGTGGGAGAACAAAAGACTGGAGGTTTCGGTTGAAGAGTTTATGGAAGGAATGCAGATCAGAGTGCAAGTCTGTTCTATTTAATCCATTTTGAATCCTATGTCCTGGTGTTTTTATACTTATAGCCCAGTCTGTATACTCGATTGCCTCATGCTTGAATTCTTTTTATTGCCTTCTCTGTTCTGTAAATGATGCTACTCACAGATCAGTGAGAAGCATCTTTCTAAAAAGCCAGTTTGATCTACAAATTTTTGTAGAAGTCTATAATGATTCTGGTCCATTTTCAAATTAAATTTTAATGTTCTTTACAAATAATATCCTCTATAACTTCTTTGTACTGTGGCCCTTTCCACTCCATTATAATTTTTTTCCATTTTGTACTTATAAATACAGCATGTTTTCCAGGAGCTTTCTAAATTAAAAAAAAAAATAGTTTTCTCCTTTTATCTCCCTTCCAAATATATTGTTTCAAGAGAAAGCAGAAGCTTAGTCCTAAGGTTTCTTTTTTGCTGTTCCGTGGCACTTTGTGGTATCTTTTTACCACCTCTCCAGAGTAATTGCAACACAACCTCAGACCTTGATCTCTAAATTTTGATTTATTCTTTTGTGTGATATCTCATAGGCTTAAAGTGGAGAGAGTCAGGTTGTTTTTATCCAAATATGTGGTAAGATTCAGCAGGGAAGGCTTCACACATGCAGTGGGCTTTGTCCTTTCCACTCCCTCTGGCGTCTGTGTGCTGGTGGTTCTCTTTGATGTGTTATCAAGTAGTTCCAGACGGATACCTCACTCTTGTTTGCTTTCATTACTGTACATTGCTCCAGGTTCAGTGCTCTAATTGGTGTCTCTCTTTTTAAGGAGACATGGATTAGGACCTTGAGCTATTTTTTTTTCTACCAATTTGTTATTTGAAGTGATTAGTTCTCACTCCCATTTGACCTCTACTGTAGAACTTTGGGACTAACAGTACTTGGGTAATTTTTTACATGGTGAAATTTAAAGTTACTTTTATCTCAGGTCCACTCCCATCGGTTTTCCAGGATTTTCAGATAAACCACATTCTGTTTACAATGACAGTTTAAGAAATATTTTTCCTGGTATTTCCAAAGAGGGGTGCAGGCTCAACAAAGCTAAGTTCTGGCAGAAAATGATACTTCTGATTTTTGATTTATTCTTAAGATGCCTAATATAAGAAGCATTCAATAGTTACAGGATTTACATCCCTTGTTCCTTTTGGTGGGTGTATTAGTTTCTTAGGGCTGCTGAAACAAAGCACCACTAACTGGGTGACATAAAACATGGACATTTATTCCCTCACAGTTCTAGAGGCCAGAAGTCCAAAATTAAGGTGTTGACAGGGCCATGCTCCCTTGGAAGCCTGTAGGGAAAAATTGTTCTTGGCCTCTGATTCTGAGGCCTCTGCAGCCATGTGGAACTGTAAGTCCAATTAAACCTCTTTTTATTCCCAGTCTCTGGTATGTCTTTATCAGCAGCGTGAAAACAGACTTCTACAGTAAAATGGTCCCAGTAATGTGGGGTGCTGCTGAAAATATGGAAGTGACTTTGGAACTGGGTAACAGGTAGAGGTTAGAACAGTTTGGAGGGCTCAGAAGAAGACAGGAAAATGTGGGAAAGTTTGGAACTTCCTAGAGACTTGCTGAATGGCTTTGCTCAAAATGCTGATAGTGATATGCACAATAAGTTACAGGCTGAGGTGGTCTCAGATGGAGATGAGGAACTTGTTGGGAACTGGAGCAAATGTGACTCTTGTTATGTTTTAGCAAAGAGACTGGTGGCTTTTTGCCCCTGCCCTAGAGTTTTGTGAAACTTTGAACTTGAGAAAGATGATTTAGGATATCTGGCAGAAAAAAATTCTAAACAGCAAAGCATTCAAGAAATGACTTGGGTACTGTTAAAGGCATTCAGTTTTATAAGGGAAGCAGAGCATAAAAGTTTGGAAAATTTGCAGTCTGACTGTGGGATAGAAAAGAAATACCCATTTGCTGGGGAGAAATTCAAGCTGGCTGCAGAAATTTGCCTAAGTAGCAAGGAGCCTAATGTTAATCCCCAAGACCATGGGGAAAATGTCTCCAGGCCATGTTAGAGACCTTCATGGCAGCCACTCCCATCACAGGCCCAGAAGCCCAGGAGGAAAAAGTGGTTTCATGGGCTGGGCACAGGGTCCCTGTGCTGTGTGCATCCTAGGGACTTGGTGCCCTGTGTCCTAGCTGCTCCAGCTGTGGCTGAAAGAGGCCAACATACAGCTCGGGCTGTGGCTTCAGAGGTTGGAAGCCCCAAGCCTTAGCAGCTTCCATGTGGTGTTGAGCCTGTGGGTTCATAGAAGTCAAGAACTGAGGTTTGGGATCCTCCACCTAGATTTCAGATATATGGAAACTCCTGGATGCCCAGGCAGAAGTTTGCTGCAGGGACAGGGCCTCATGGAGAACCCCTGCTAGGGCAATGCAGAAGGGAAATGTGGGGTCAGAGCCCCCACACAGAGTCCCTACTGGGGCACTGCCTAGTGGAGCTGTGAGAAGAGGGCCACCATCCTCCAGACCCCAGAATGGTAGATCCACCTACTGCTTGGACCGTGTGCCTGTAAAAGCCACAGACACTCAATGCCAGCCTATGAAAGCAGCTGGGAAGGAGACTGTGCCCTGCAAAGTCACAGGGGTGGAGCTGTCCAAGACCATGGGAACCCACCTCTTACATCAGCATGACCTCAGTGTGAGACCTGGAGTCAAAGGAGATAATTCTGGAGCTTTAAAATTTGACTGCCCCACTGGATTTTGGACTTGCATGGCCCTGTAACCCCTTTGTTTTGGCCAATTTCTCCCATTTGGAATGGCTGCAATTACCCTATACCTGTACTCTCATTGTATCTAGGAAGTAACTAGCTTGCTTTTGATTTTACGGCCTCAGAGGCAGAAGGCACTTGCCTTGTCTCAGATTAGACTTCAGACTGGACTTTTGGGTTAATGCTGAAATGAGTTAAGACTTTGGGGGACTGTTGGGATGACATTACTGGTTTTGAAATGTTAGGACATGAGATTTGGAGGGGCAGGGGTGGAATGATATGATTTGGCTGTGTCCCCACCCAAATCTCAATTTGAATTGTAGCTCCCAGAATTCCCACGTGTTGTGAGAGGGACCCAGGGAGAGGCAATTGAATCATGGGGGCTGCTCTTTCCTGTGCTAGTGAATAAGTCTCATGAGATCTGATGTGTTTATCAGGGATTTCTGCTTTTGTTTGTTCCTCATTTTCTCTTGTCACCACCATGTAAGAAGTGCCTTCGCCTCCTGCCATGATTCTGAGGCCTCCCCAGCCAAGTGGAACTGTAAGTCCAATTAAACCTCTTTTTCTTCCCAATCTTGGTTATGTCTTTATCAGCAGCATGAAAACAGACTAATACAGCCTCTTCCAGCTTCTGAAAGCCCCAGACATCCCTTGGTTGTAATAATATAACTTCAGTTTCTGCCTCTGTCTTTCTTCTGTGTCCAATTTTCTCTCTTCGTCATCAGTCCTATTGGATCAGGGATCACCCTAATGCAGTATGGCTTCATTTTAACTGCATACATCTGCAAATACCTAATTTCTAAACAAGGTCACATTCTAAGGCTCCAGGGGGAAATGCATTTTGTGGGGACATCATTCAACCCAATAGAGGGATTTAGAAAAGAGATCTATAAAAATTGTATTATAATCATTCTGTAGGAAGGTGAATGCTTCAGAGTGATGCTGTGCAATTTGGAACCCCCTTCACCACTCCCATCACCATCACTTAGCCCTTTTTTACATAGAGTTGACATTAAGGAATGTCACTTAAGATGCTTTTCTCTGAAAACTTTCTCCAAATACTAGGAAAATGAGTGCTTTGAGGATAAAAATGGCTTTGATAAAATATTAAGGTGAAAACATGAAGAAATGTCCTTTACTGGGTAAACGCCCTTTACCTGTGGGAAAAAAAATAAACTGTGAACATATTTTCAAGGCTTTAATTTGATCCACTTCTCTTCTCCTTAGTAGATGACCTAACCTATTACTTTACTAAAAAGCCAGCTTAAGTGAGCTCTGTCATCATGTGGCACTGCTTTTAGGGCCTTCAGTTTTTCATCCACGGCTCTGACCTCCTCCTCATTTCTCTCATGCCCCGCCGAGAGGAAGTGCCTGTCTCCTCCTGGCAGAGGCTGACCTTTCCACTTACGCTCTTAATCTAGACCCCTTTTCTTTCTCTGAGATCTTATTCCTTCAATTTTTCTCTTTTTTCTTTGTAAATTTAATCTTCCTCTCTACTAGCTCTTTCCTGTATGCCAATAAACACATTTAGGTCTCCATCTTCTGACAGACAACACTTTTTGACTCTGCCGCTAACATTTTCCTCAGGTCTCAACTTTTTTTACACTCTAAGCAGCATTTGACATCTTAACCATCTCCTCTATGATCTTTCTTTTCCCCATCTCTCGTTTCTTTTTACCTTACTAATGTTTCCCCCTCTCTCTCCTTCACGGAGTCCCCTCTCTCATACTGTGTCTTAAAATGGAAGTAATCCAAGATTTTCTCCTCAAAACTTAAAAAAAAAATTCTTTGATGATTTCTTCCTCTCTCACATCTTCAATGAATATCTTCCAAACCTAAACTTTTTACTCCCAATTTTTCATAACGCCCAGAAGACACAATAGCTGTAGCAATAAAAACAGTATTAGTTACTGTTTAATGAGTATCTGAGATGTGCTATCCATAGTGCTTTTCCTTTTCTTTTTTTCTTTTTCTTTTCTTTTTTTTTTTTGAGACGGAGTCTCACTCTGTCACCCAGGCTGGAGTGCAATGGTGCGATCTCGGTTCACTGCAAGCTCCACCTCCCAGGTTCATGCCATTCTCCTGCCTCAGCCTCCTGAGTAGCTGGGACTACAGGTGCACGCCACCACACCTGGCTAATTTTTTGTATTTTTAGTAGAGATGGGGTTTCACCGTGTTAGCCAGGATGATCTCGATCTCCTGACCTCGTGATCTGCCTGCCTCGGCCTCCCAAAGTGCTGGGGTTACAGGCGTGAGCCACCGTGCCCGGCCTTCCTTTTCTTTTTAAATAATATTATCTTATTTAATTCCCCAGTGAAGTATATAAGTTGGATGTTATTATTCACATTTTTTCAGAGAAGAAAACAGGCTTGAGACATTAAGCTGTTTTCTCAAAGCCACATAGTAAAAAAGCAAAAGTTCTCTGCATAGACTCTAGAAACATCTTAATAAGCTCACTGCATCTGCCTTACTTCCTATTTTTTGTTAATTACAACACTTGACTCCTTATTTTATTAATTTCAGGGCTCAGGTTCTAAATGTTAGGGTTTTCCTCCATCTTATCCTTCATAGGACTTCACACCATAACATAGTTACTTGCCAAGTTGTTCCTAATGTCTTGAATCTAGCCCTTCTTCTTCAGTTTGAACATTGCCACACTGTTTCAATCCTACCTTGTGTCTTATCTATTACAAAAGTACCTTTATTGTTATTACTCCCTTTTGCATCCTGTACTTAATGCTCTTACATGATTAGCCTTCCAGAAGCCCAGCTAGAGAGTGTCATTCAGTTTCTTGTGGTTCTTCAAAATTTTCTGCTGAATTAGATACTGATGCCTCAGACTAGGGGCAATATATAACAAATTAGAGTTTATTCCTATGATAAAATGAGAAAGTACACATAAAGTACCTAGCATCATGCTTGCATATAGAAAGGGCTTCATAAATATTTTATAATTATAACAACTTTGTGCTCTTCGCAATGTAATCTAAACTTACTCTTCCAGCTTACGTGTTCCAAAGCCTTCCCACCATACCTTCTATTCTAACAGGACAAAATAAGATGTATCAATTTTTCTGCTGTAGTGCTTTTATTTATGTTGTTTTCTTTCCTGAAATGTTGCCCTCCTTTCTTGTCATTGTTTATTTCTGCATTTGAAATCCTATCAATTACAGGTCCTTCTCAAAGGCCATCCTCATGAAAGTTTATTTTCCTAAGTGAATAATTTTTGGTCCAAACTGATAAAACTGTTTCCTTCTATAATACCATAATGCCTTGTCTATAACTCTCAGATGACAAGCAATGTAGAATGTATGGTAATACAATTATTTGGGTACTTCTCTCATTATTTTCTGGATTATAAAGCTTCTGAGGGCAGAACTTGCTTCTAATTAATTCTGCATCTTTGTAGAGCTGAACACAGTAAATTACCCAATACTTGCACTTGAAATAAGTTTGGATTTAATTTCTCTCATCTTCTCCAAATGTGCTAAGATAATGATAGGCTGCTACAGCAAAAAGACCTGGCCCCAATGAGATAGAAGTTAATGGCCTTGAGGGAGGCATGGGTCCAGGGGAGGTAGAGCACTCTGCTCCCTCCACAAGCTTACCCGGGACCCTGTGTGCTCTGTCTTTGTTTATCAGTCATTTCTTTGGTTGTTGCCTCATCTGTATGGTTGAAGCTAGCTTATCTGCCTCTTGTTTTCAATACGACTTGTGGGGAGAGAAAGAGGAAGTGGAAGAAAAGCAATTCCCTTGTAAGGAAGCACCACAGATGTTACACAAAAGACTTTTATTCACATTCCTGTAATGAGGGTTTTGTCACATGGCTTCATTGAGCTACAAGGAAGTCTGGGGCATGCAGTTTCCAGATGAGCATGTAGTCGTCTCCCTAAATACACAGGACATTTCTATTTCCCAAAAGAAGACTTGGAGAGTGAAAATTCAGGGACAATTAGCAGTCTTTGCCATACCTTCTTGTGAAATGATTTGCCATGTTAATATGTTATTTTTACTTTCATTATCTTCTTATAAAAAGAGCACTTAAAGATTGAATCAGTCTGAATAACTGGGGTTTTTTTTTTGATAGATGAATAGGTATTCATTAAGGCACAAACACTTTTTACTTGGCTCTTCTCAACAGAAATTGTTCAAAATGTATTGCCTCTTCAGTTAAATTACTGAAAATAATAATTTAACTTTTAAAATCATTTCTTGGATATTCAGGATCCTCTTTATAAACATTAACTATTTTACTGAGTTGAAGTGATGTCCTTGGACATGATGCTTCAAGTTCCTCTTTATAAACTTTCACTACTCTATTGCGATGTAATAAACTGATGCCCTTGGACACTCAGCAGGCATTTGTTCCTATACTCAATGTCCCCAGTTCTTTTACCTATTTTAAAATAATACCTCCCCTGCCTCCATGAAACTTTTAGTGGATACTAATGGCTTGTGTCAGTGCAATTTGCCTACAGAAACCCTTCTCTCTCTTTTTTCTTGCCTTTTATAATGTTTTATGAGCTTAGAAATTAAACAAACACCATGTGCGTGGCTTGGTTTTATGTGTTGTACATATTTTAACTCATTTTACTCTCATAACAACCCTATACGAATTATTATTATTTTCCCCATCTCATGAGTGATCTAACAGAGCATTGAGTTTAATTAACTTGCCCAAAGTCACAGAGTTTGTAAATAGCAGAGTCAGCATTCAACTCAGTCGAACTCCAGAGCCTGCATTGCACTGCCTTTAGGCTTCTTAGAATTCTGTCCTAACTAAAAATAAACAGATTCTGAAAGAGAGTGAGGGACATTCTTATATAAATGGCACTTTTAGCCTTCCAAGCATTTTCTCCTTGCTCTATTGCATACAGATTGACTCACAAGATAGACAAGCTTCATGTAGGTGAGGTGTTTTGGCCACTTTGGTTGTTTGGGCAGTTATGTTAGAAAGCAGTGAGAGCTTGTTCTATGCTATGAAAAGAAGAAGAATTATAAAGCAGGTGTTCAAAGGTAAAATGAAGTATTTCTTTTTTTCTACATTTGATATCACTGTCATTGGAAGATGATTTATTCTTTTTCTCACAGTGGCCAAACAGCAGTTTGCTTAATGGCTTCTGATTTGAAACCCACAGACTACTGTTTCACATATTGATTGTTTGCACCATCAGGAGAGAAAGTTTCAGGGGAAGAAAAAAAAAGTCTAGGGACTGTCACCAGTGTTTTTCTTTGCTGCTATAATATAGAAACCAGTTTCCAAACATGACTGATTCAAAGGAAAAAGGATTGTCTCTTGGTTGAGGAAAAAGGTGTCTACCTAATGTACAAAGTTGGTACTCTGGAAGGAAATATGCATTTGAAAAATGCAATGTAAAATATCTGGCAATGCTTCTAACCTGAAGTAAAATGTGACACAGAGCATCTTAGAGTAAGAACATACTAGCTGGGAACACTGCCAAAAACCAAAGAAGAAAAAAAAAAAGTTCTGTAAATGCTGACAGTAGAGTAGACGCTAAGATTGTTATAACCTCCACAAGATTGATATTTTTCAAATGGCTTCAAGGCTTTGCTAGGTTATTTTGATAACTAACATCAGGTTTTGGAGTGTGTCTTGGGTGTTTACTTATTTTTCTGCTTTAAAAACAACCCAGAGCATTTTCTTTATAGCAGAGGTGAATATAACTGATTGAAAAATTAAGAATTCTCATCTCTTAGCTATCTCTGTCAGTGGTTTTATTATGAGACAGCAGCACATTTTGGAGGTCCACAGTTTGGTTTATTACAAAACAAGTATGATGGTAGAACTCCTGCACCTCATTAGCCTGTCAAAATGAGTAGTTACATTTATTTTTTCATATAACAACACATATAATTATAGGTTATAAAACTTGGACTGAATCATATAAAGGAAATAAAGTAGCCTCTATGGTATCAAAATGAGATGAAGGGTATAGTAGTCTAGTGGTAAGAAATTTTATATTTTCGAACTTGATATCATCAGACATGAATATTTCAACTTCAAACCATTAGACATCCCTATCTCCTTCTATTGCTTCCCACCTCACTCAGCTGTGAGAACGTAAGTGTACCTTGATCAACACAGAGTCTCTTGAAAAGAAAAAGGACAATATTGAAGTTAATTCTTAGCCTATTGCCAAAATGTCTTTCAGCTAATACAGATTTTTTTTTTATACTTAATGCAATATGTGCCAGTGCCTATTTTCAAGCCTGGGCTAATAGCTTCAGAGTATTTAAACCTTTTTTAGAGATTACATCACTATTTTTAATGGGTGTAAGAAGAGATTGACCAAGATCAAAGTCAAATTGCTTGAGTTCTTATTAGAATTTTAAGTTGGTTTATTTAGCAATGTATATTGCACAATCTTGAGCACTTGATTTTATAACTTTGGTTTGATCTTTCGGATGGGATCATTGTTCCTTTGATCTGATCATCTGTATCAAATTACCTGTCAGAGGATGAGGTCATGCTTCAGCTGCTACATTCCTTTACAGGAAGGCTAAGTGCTTTCATTACAATATGTGATCATGAATATAAACCCAGATGCTAGCTGTTGCCTTGTGCTCTGGCTTTTGCGTTCATGATTTTTGTCTCAGTTTTCACCCCATGTAAGCCTAGATTTTAAAATCCATAATTTCACTACATTGCAAGAACAAAAGTACCTACTTACAACACACTTTAATAAATTTCCTAGAACTGATTGGAAATTTTGAAGTCACAGAGGTGAGTGCATTGTCATGGTCCTGCTTGCTTCATTTTACCTTTATTTCTTTCTGTGTCTCACTCTTTTTCTCTTATTTTACCTTGGAAATATCCAAACTCTGTCTTTCTATTATGTAGAATAATTCGCCCTCTCCTTCCAAGCTTTCACTGGCTGATGTCTAGGTCCTGGGGAGTTTAACTTTTACTCCAAGGACCACTCATAATATTTTTCCAGCAAAGAGAGCCTTTGTCCTTAGAAGAATGACGGGGTCAGCTATTCCAACTTTTAAACATCCTATTGTGGGTTCAGTAACTTTATTAATTTCTTTCTTCTTACATCTCTCTCTTCTCATTTCTTCTTCTTCCCTTTTCCTTTCATTATGACCCTCTCAGCCTCCATTCCCTTCTTTCTTTTTTCTTTTTTTCCTTCCTACTTTGTGCACCTAATATATACTAGATATTCTTTTAGGCATAGAGATAAGGAGGATGTATAAGACATGTCTTCACTTTCAAGAAGCATCAGCATAGAAGAGGAGATGAAAAATATACAATGTGGGAGGCAGAGAGGGAGGAGGAGGATTTAAAAGTCATTTTCATGGTTGCTAACGGTCATTTCAGGATTGCTTTGATGGAGATGCTATCAAGAGAAAACATGAGAGAAGGAGAAAGATTTAGGCAGAAATGATAAAGTTGGCTTTCAACATGTTAAAATTTTATGTATCTTCAAGACAACTAAGAGAGAAATTTAGTTTGGAGCTCAGGAAAGAGATTAAAGGTAGATTATAATTTTAGGAGTCACCAGTATACGTAGGTGAGATTCCCAGGGAGGAAAAAAGATAATAAAAGGAAAAAGGTACCCAAAAGGATAGAATCTTAAATAACACCATAGTTTACAGGTGGTCAGAAGAAGCAAAGGCACTAAAAGTAAAAGTAAACAGTAAAAGTTAAAAAAATTATGTGGAAACTAACCCAGACCGTTTCTAAACTCTTGCCTTCCTTGTATGACGTTGAGACCATGGACACCATGGATACAAAGGGAGTGATTTGCAAGGTAGGATGAGAACAGAGAATTGTACCTTAGAGGATGGACGTGGTTGTTCAAGAAGGAGGGAGTAATTGACAGTGTATAATGTTTCAGAACACTGAGTTCACTGAAGACTGAAAAGGGACGACTGAGTGAGCCTTAGCTCCTATTTGACCTATTGTTGTTGTAGATCATTTCTTCTTTCATTTCCAGTGGAGATGGAGGGCGGATGGTTACTATCTCTTGCTTTTCTTGCCGATGATTTCTTCATTGTTTCCTAGTCAGCTTCATTCTTTAAGTTTTGTGAGCCTTCTCAGAAATATATTCATTGCTTA
Organism: Pongo pygmaeus; assembly: GCF_028885625.2. NCBI lineage: Eukaryota > Metazoa > Chordata > Mammalia > Primates > Hominidae > Pongo > Pongo pygmaeus. Next base: position 156,008,275 of record NC_072376.2, on the reverse strand, counting down.
CTTCTCTGAAATCCCCATTGCATCTTTATCTCGAAAGAGTCTCACTAGTTGAATTGAACCTAATGCTCCATTTAACCTCTCTATGCTTTTATTAATTCATTTCTAAATAGCATTTGCTTAGAAGTATGCTGAACTCCTGGATTATACTCAACTTTTTGTGCCCTGTGATCTCTTGTGATCTTTTGTTTACATTTCTACATAGGCCCCAATGTTAGTATAACATAAGAACAACTTGTTTCAAATACTATTACAGAAAACATGAGTTTTTTGTTTTGTTTTATTTTGGCTGGCATGTGGAGGGATAGAGACTGAGTAAATATAGTTGAAAAGACAAGATAAAGACAATTACTAAAAAGATTTTTCAGTTAGCAGAACTCACACTGAAGGGTTCTAAAAGCATAATCAGTAATCAGTAGTCTTTTCAAATTGGTTATCATAAATTGGCTTCTCAGTCCTGCAAGGGCACAAGAAGTTGAAGAGATTAAATGCTTAGAGAGAGCAGAACATTGTTTTATCTTAAGTGATAAATTTCTTTGCATCTGACATCTCACAAAAAGTGATTTTATTCTGCTGTTTTCTATAAAATATGTGAATGGTTTTGTGATCATTTTACATTATTTTATTACTTTTATAAGGATCCTTGCAATAAATTTCAGTGTATTTTTTACAAGGAGAACAAAAAGATAAAATTGCAATGGAGCTGAAATAATTCTTCTTACATCTGAACATTCATGTATATGAGTTTATGTAAAACTTTGTGAGCACAACTCTAAAGATTTATTTATTTATTCCATCCTTTTTTTGGAATAAGGAAGGAATATATAGTATATTCCATATTCTTGTTAAAGTTGGGTGCCGAGGTTTCTATGATCAAGACTCTAGTCTAACTCTTAAACAAGTCAGCAGTGTTGGAGAAGAAGTTGCTGGTTATCCTGGCCCCAAGTCTTCAGGACCTTGAAGTTTTCCTTTAGACCCACCCATCTGAAGAAGATGCAATTGGTGGTAAGTCTTTAATCCAGAAGAGTTTTTCAGGCAGGTAGGTATGAAATGCTGGATTTTTTAAAAATCATTTTATTATAATATTTTTCAAACATACAGCACAGTTAAAAGGACTTTACATTGAAAAAATATACAATCACAGCATAATTCTATCCTTTATATTGTCCTATAGGTGCTTTATCACTTAGGTATCTATGTATTCCCTTATTCATTAATCCATTTTATCTTTTTGATGCATGTCAGTGTAAGTTTCAGATGTCAGTGCAGTTCCCCCTAACTATTTCAGTATGCATCTAATTCACTAGGATTCAATATCGGGTTGTTGTTTTACTTTTTAATTTCATTTCTTTTTTTTAAAATTGAGAAAGAGTCTTACTCTGTTGCTCAGACTGGAGTGTAGTGGTGCAATCACGGCTTACTGCAATCTTCACTTCCCTGGCTCAAGTGATCTTCCCGGCTCTACCTCCCAAGTAGGTGGGACCACAGATGTGCACTGCCATGCCTGGCTAATTTTTTGTATTATTGGTGGAGACAAGGTTCCACCGTGTTGCCCAGTCTGGTCCCAAACTCCTGAGCTCAAGTGGTCCACCTTCCTTGTCCTCCCAAAGTGCTGAGATTATAGGCATGAGTCTCTGTGCCCAGCCTGTTTTTATTACACAAAATATATAACTAAAATGTACAAGTATTACCAACACCCTCACCAAGTTTTGACCAATCCATACACTCGTTGAAAGCAAACCCATATCAAGATACAGAACATTACCACACCCAAGAAAATTTCCTCAGGACCCTCTCCATACAGACCCTACTTCTATCCCCAGAAGAAAATACTCTAATTTTTTCTACTATAGATTAGTTTTTCCTATTTTAGAATGTCATATGAATGTAGTACAAAAATATGTAGTCTTTTGTGTCTGGCTTTTTTCCACTTAGTATTATATAATGCTTTTGAGATCCACCAAATTTGTTCCATGTATCTGTAGTTTATTCCTTTTCATTAGTGAATAATATTCCATTATAGGGATATACCACAGGTTTCTTATTTATTCTTCTATTGATGGGCCAGGACTTTTCCAGTTTGGGGTCATTATAAATAAGATTTCTATGAATGTTATTGTATAAGTCTTTGTTTGTATAGAGAAATGGCATTCTCAGAGCTGGTGATGGTTGAAGTCACAGCCTGACTTGAAGGCCAGGTTGCCAGGAATATCTAGTGGGTGTCACAGTCTGTCCAGAATTGGTGGGTTCTTAGTCTCAGTGACTTCAAGAATGAAGCCACAGACCCTCGAGGTGAGTGTTACAGTTCTTAAAGATGGTGTGTCCGGAGTTTGTTCCTTCTGATGTTCGGACGTGTTCAGTTTCTTCCTTCTGGTGGGTTCGTGGTCTCGCTGGCTTCAAGAGTGGCGCTGCAGACCTTTGCAGTGAGTGTTACAGCTCTCAAGGCGGCGCCTCTGGAGTCCTTCGTTCCTCCCATCCAGAGTTGTTCATTCCTCCCAGCGGGTTCGTGGTCTCGCTGGCCTCAGGAGTGAAGCTGCAGACCTTCACGGTGAGTGTTACAGCTCATAAAGGCAGTGCGAACCCAAAGAGTGAGCAGCAGCAAGATTCATTGCAAAGATCAAAAGAACAAAGCTTCCACAGTGTGAAAGGGGACCCCAGCAGGTTGCCGCTATTGGCTCCGCCAGCCTGCTTTTGTTCCCTTATCTGACCCCACTCACATCCTGCTGATTGGTCCATCTTACAGAGAGCTGATTGGCCCATTTTACAGAGAGCCGATTGGTCCGTTTTGACAGAGTGCTGACTGGTGCATTTACAATCCTTTAGCTAGACATAAAAGTTCTCCAAGTCCCCACTAGATGAGCCAGACACAGAGTGCTGATTGGTGTATTTACAATCCTTTAGCTAGACATAAAGGTTCTCCAAGTCCCCACCCGACTCAGGAGCCCAGCTGGCTTAGCCTAGTGGATTGGGCCTGGGGCCGTGGGCGGAGCTGCCCGCCAGTCCCCCGCCCTGCGCCTACACTCCTCAGCCCTTGGGTGGTTGATGGGACCAGGGGCCGCAGAGCAGGGGGTGGTGCCCGTTGGGGAGGCTTGGGCGTGCAGGAGCCCACCGCGGGGGGCTCGGGCATGACAGGCTGCAGGTCCTGAGCCCTGCCCCCCAGGGAGGTGGCTGAGGCCCTGTGAGAATTCAAGCACGTGGCACAGGCAGGCCGGCAGTGCTAGGGGTGGCAGTGCACCCTTCACAGCTGCTGGCCCGGGTGCTAAGCCCCTCAGTGCCCTGGCCGGGCCCGCCGAGCCCACGCCCACCTGGAACTCACTCTGGCCTGCGAGCGCCAGTAGCCCTGGTTCCCGCCTGTGCTTCTCCCTCCACACCTCCCTGCAAGCAGAGGGAGCTGGCTCTGGCCTCGGCGAGCCCAGAGAGGGACTTCCACAGTGCAAAGGCGGGCTGAAGGGCTCCCCAAGCTCAGCCAGAGTGGACACCAAGGCCAAGAAGGCACCGAGAGCGAGTGAGGGCTGCTAGCACGTTGTCACCTCTCAACAGTCCCTTAGAAAGGATGAATTTAGTAATACAGGGTATGGGGGATAGGGTGGGAAGAAGATTTGCTATGCTGCTATTGATAGCAGAAGCCGTGGATGTTGGTAATTAAAAATGAAACATATCAAAGAAAGGCAGTGTAACTGATACCTACCTTTTTTTGGAAGTAAAACCTATAACCTTTCTATCATTCATTCATTCAATGCATATTTTTTGATGGCCTACTAATTCCCAGACTGTGTTCCAGGGGCTAGGGGTACATCAGTGAACAAAATAGCAAAAAATCCCTCATAGAGCTTACATTTTGATTTGTGGAGACAGAAAATGAAGAAAATAAATAGGCAATTAGTTAACATGTTATAAGACAGTATTATGGGGAAAATAATTCATGCTGTGGGTGAAGTTGTAAAGGGAGGGTCTCATGAAGAAGACAGCATTTGAGCAAATTTGTTTTTTAAGAAGGTAAGAGAATACACCATGTAGAAATGTGGGGTAAAAGTGTCCCAGGCAGAGGGGCAAGAGCTTGGTGGGTGCATTGCAGGAGTAGCAAGGAGATGACAAGTGAGGCTGAAATGAAGGGAATGAAGCACAGAACCATCGATGAAAGCAGAAAGGTAGAAGAGATACAGACCTTGCAGGGGGCTTGTCTGCTGTTTTAAGGACTTTGGGATTTATTCAAAGTCAGCTATTTATTCTGCAGAGCCACTGAAGGAATGATGAGATTGATTAGACATTTCTAAGATGGGTCATTCTGACTTTTGGTTGGGAATGAACTGAAGGGAGGCAAGAGTGAGTGGAGAGATCAATTGAAAAGATTCTTCACTAGTAAAGGCTATAGATGACTGCAGCTTGGCAAATTTATTTAAACTCTGAGCCTCAGTTTCCTTACCTATAAAATTGGACTAATAACAGCATTGACCTCATAGGGCTGTGAGTATTCGGTGTGAGGGTAAGGTGCAGCCATAATGCAAACTGCCTATCATAGTGCCTTTCCTATGGTGAGCACTCAACAAGGCTTCACTGTTTTGATATTATCATTGACTCAGGCTTCTGCAGGGGCTGAGATTGCTGCAAGAACAGTATGATAATTAATATGACAATGTTCTTTTATGTTGGCTGAATTGAGAGTGAAATAACATATTCAGAAGAAAATCTTTTTATGTTGAGTTGGAGTGTGTGTGTGTGTGTATGTATGTATGAGATACTGGTATTTCATGTGGGAGGGTGTTTAGATTTTATAGTTAGGTCTGATTATACCTAAATTTGAGCATGAGTAGAACCTTTCCTATGGCTAACGGTACAAGAATGTTGGGTGTAGTACAGATAGAAGGGGACAAAACGGAAGCTACAATGGGAAAAAGACAGCTCGGGATTCTTTTGGGGAAAGACTATAGTGTGTTTGTGTCTGACTTGGTAGTTCGTGTGTGTTTCCTAATCCTGTACAAGTTTTATTCATGTTTATGGTGAATGAATTTGCAATTGTGATTTATCTTTGCCCCTTGATACTTTTTGAAGTTTTGTCTCTGTATTTTAAAAGAATCTTTTCTTGCTTCAGTTATATCTAGTGGCTTATCTCAGCGAATATTTGCCCAACTGTCTCTGAAGAATTATTGTAACTCTACTCAAGCACAAAAGTTTCCCAGAAAACAAACAATAATGAACCTGACTAGGTATTATGTTGGGGCTCCTTCAGAAGTAATGGGCTAGACAATCTCAGAGGTATAATATTTATAAGACCATGATTCAATAGAAATTAACTAAGTGTTTAAAATAATAAATATTTTATGTCTAAGACAAATTGGATTTTAAAAGTCATCTAGACTATAGAATTGAAGTAAATAGTAAGACAGTTCACTCTTTGCTGCGAGAGTATGAGAGTAATATGAAGATATCAGGAAAAATGAAATAGGTAGACAGGAAAAATTACTCATCAGGCTTAACTCTTCCTGAATTGCAGTTATAGGAATTAATTAATAATTAAGATGATCAAACCAATAGGAACATACACTTAAAGCAATTTTATAGGTATGTATTTAATTTACCACAAATTTAGGAGTTTAAAAATATGATTTTATTTTCCTACAACTGAAATTAATTTCTGCCCTGTTCTATTCTGCCTACTGGCACAAATTTAACCATTGTCACTTTAAGATAAACTTAGTCATTTCAAGAACTTCTCAAACCATACAGGATTTTTCCCTTTCCATTCTCCCCAAGAAGGTGTGTGTGTATACATATACATATACATATACATATGGTTTATTTATCCATCCTGGTACCAAAATCACACTGAACTAACTCTAACTCTTCAATCCTCTTCTGATTTGAAACTTTTTGATTGACCTATTTATTTTTATAGTCTTTGTCAATTTTTATTGATGTATAGCATACATATAGAAAAGTGTACTCTCTCTCTCTGTATATATAATACTTATACACACACACACACACACACACACACACACACACACACACACACACACTGGGAGCTTCCTCCAGTGCTTAGCGCCAGAGGGCAGGGCATCTACTCCTCAACCATCAACTGTCCGTGCTGGCATCTGTTGTCACACCTTCCATCGGCTGATTTAGTTGTTGATATCCATTCTCATGCAAAAGCTAAAATCTGACCTTTCTGTTCTTTAAAAACTGTAATTCCTCTAGTGATGCAAAGGATGTTACTGACTCAGTATGAAGCATGTCTGTAAGAAGGCTGGCATCACTTTCATTCTTCCTTGTACATGAATGCTATTTCCTCTGTAAGTGATAGCCTATTTCATACTTCTCCCCTTAAATCTGGGCTGGCTTAGTTGACTCGCTGGACCAAAAGAAAGGGCAATAGTGGTGTTATAAGACTTCCAAGGCTAGATCATAGGAAGTATTGCAGCTTTTGTGTGGATCTCTTGGAATGCTCACTTCTGGAACACTGGCAATCCTGAGCTGCTATATAAGGAGTCCAGATACTCTGAGACTGCCATTCTGGAGAAGCCACAGGTGGTTATCCTGATTAACAGTCGCAGCTGAACCCAGGCAGCCTTGCAGTTATTCCAGCCGAGACATTAGACATATAAGTGAAGCTATCTTGGACCCCATGGATAAATCCATTCACAAACTGTGTAACATCAAGTTACAGCTACTAACACTGTGGAGCATGAAGAATGCTCAGCTAAGCCTGCCCAAATTCCTGGCCCACAAAATCATAAGAGATAATAAATTAGTTGTTTTAAGCCTCTAAACTTTGGGGGCAGTTTGTTATGTAGCAAAAAACACGAGGTGGGCAGCACCTTAATTTATATCTCAGATTTTAATTCTACTACCTAGTCAATACAGTCAAGTTGATAATGTAGCATTGATTTCACATTCTTTTGAGCATTGGGACCCATTGTCAGGGAAGTGGTCTTTTCCCCAGAGAACAAGGTTCACTCTGTAACTCTGTACTTAATCATTGTCTGCTGCTTTCATGTGTCACCGCTTGCAGACTTTCCAGAAAGCCTTTCTTAGGAAACCTTCACCAGAGTTCTTCTTGAGTTAGTATCCATTCTCTCTGCTTTGCATCCACTCCCTCAGTTTCTCTGTATGTTTTGATTATTTTGCCTAGTATTGTTATCTCTTTTCTTCTGTTTGTTTGGGCTCTGAAGTTTTCCAAGTCATGGACTAGTATCATAAATCAAATGACCCTACAAGTGTGCTTCTGATATTGGACACTGTATTCTGTTTCATAGGTTTATTTGCCCATTCTGGTGCCAAAATCACACTAAACTAACTCTAACTCTTCAATCCTCTTCTGATTTGAAACTTTTTGATTAACCTACTTATTTGTATCATCTTTGTCAGTTTTTACTGACATATAGAATACATCTAGAAAAGTGCACAAATCTTAAGTGTATAGCTCTATAAATTTTCAAAATAAACACACTTTTGTAACTACCATACAGATTAAAAATAGAATATTTAATAGTACCTGGAAAGCTTCCTTTTGCCACACTTCCACTCAGTACCCCACTGTATTTAGCATTTTAACTTTTATAACCATAAATCAGTTTTGACTCCTCTGAACCTTATGTAAATAAACTCATGCAGTATGTATTCTTTCATGTTTGGATTCTTCCATTGATCTTCCTGTTTGTGATATTTGTCTGTGTTGTACATGTGGTAATTATTCATTTATTTTAATTATTGTATAGTATCCCATTGCATGAATATATTACAATTATTAATACATACCATTATTAACAAACATTCAAATCCTTTACAGGTCTTGACTATTAAGTATAGCCAAATATGAATATTCAAGAGTATAAATAATCGAGTACATGACATTTGTACACGTTTTTGTCTGATATGTATTTTGATGTAGAATTGAAAGACCATAGGATATGTGTACATTCATCTTTGGTAGACACTCTAAAGCCATTTTCAATTTTCAGAAGAAGTTGTGCCAATTTACACACTTACCACCAGAGTATGAGAGTTTTTGTTGTATCATAGTCTGACCACTGTTTGGTTTAGTTTTTTGGTTTTTTTTTTAACTGTTAACTACTCTGGTGTATTTGTAGCGATTTTTTTATTTTGACTTTAACATTTATTTTACTGAAAGAATAATGATGCTAAACACCTATTGATTTGTTTATAACCATTTGATATCCTTTCTGTGAAGTACCTGTTTAAATCTTTTTTCCATTAATTGAGTTGTCTATATGTTTTTTATTGATTTATAGGAGTTCCTTATATATTATGGAGTGGAGTTCATTCTTTGGATATATGGTTGCAAATATACTCTCACACTTTACAGCTTGCTTTTTTACTCTCTTGATGGTAATTTTGGTGAGCAGAAGCTCTTAATTTTAGTGAAGTTAATTTATCACTCTTTTTCTTTATAGTTAGTGCTTTTATGCGTCCTATCCAAAAAATCTTTGCCTACGGTAAAGTCATTGTGTTAGTTTTCTATTGTTGCTAGATAAACTCAGCAACTTAAATAATATGATCTCACTGTCTCTATGTGTCAGAGTCTGAGGATGAATTAGCTGCTCAGGGCCTCACAAGGCTGAAATTAAGTGTTGGCTGGGCTGTATTCTCATCTGGAGACTTGACTGTGAAGAATCTACTTCTAAGTTAATTCAGGTTTTGGCAAAATTAATTTTTCTGTGACTGTATGAATGGATTTTTGCTGGCTTTCGGATGGTGGCTAACCTCAGGTGATGGAGGCCACTTGTAATTCTGGAGGCAGCTTGCACTTCTTCATCATGGAGACTTCTTCAATCAATCTTCTTACGTCATCAAGTCAAAAAGGAAAGTCCCTTTTTTGAGGAGGCTCCAGTCCTTCTTTTAAAGACCTTCACTTGAGTAAGTCAGACCATGTGGGATAATGTCTCTTTTGATAATAACTCCAAGTTAGTTATTATTTGAGGCTTTAATTACATTTGAAATTTCTTCACCTTTGCCATGTTCTATTAGTTAGAAGCAAGTCGCAGCAAAGGGGATGGGACTATATATGATGTGAACACCAGGAAACAGGAATTGAGGGGGCCCTGTAAGGGTCATGTCCACAGTCTGGAAGATTTTTTAAATGTTTTAGAAGTTTTACTGTTTTACATTTCACATTCAGTCTTAAAATATATTTGGAGTTGATTTTTATGTGAGGTAGGAATTAAGACTCATTTTTATATCATGTAGATTAACAAAAGACTCAGTAAAATTTATATGTCATACATCAAGTAAATATTTATGTTTGCTTCTTTTTCTGGATACTGGTTTTTGTTCATTGGTCTGTTTATATCTCCTGCAAGAAAATCGTGATTTCTTATTACTGAGGTTTATAATATGTCTGGATGTCTGGGTAGTGTAAACACTCCAAATTTATTCTTTAAGTTGTTTTAACTATTCTTTGTTTTTAGGATTTCCACATAAATCATAGAATAAGCATGTCAAGTTCTATAAAAACTTCTTGTGAATTTTTTTGGTATTCCATTAAATTTACAGATCAATCTGAAAGGAATTGTTAACTTTCAAAATTGAGCCTTTCAGTTCTTGGAAGCATTTGCTCTCTCTCTCTCTCTCTCCCCCTCATCTTTTAAAATTTATCTTAGTAATGTTTTATCGTTTTCTGTATAGAAGTCTTACTTATTTTTCATTAGGTTTATTTCTCTAGGAAGTGAACCAGTGGTTCTCTATGAGATTGGAGGTTTTCATTGCTCTCAGAAGAGCACATTTTTGAAGCATGAGGTAGTATTGAAAAAAAACACAGCTTTGCTAAATTCTTTAGTCAGAACCTTAAAATATAATCTCATTAATATAAATTGTGATTGCTCAGAAAACTAGAGACTCCAATATTCACATATATGCAGACTCAATTCCAAACCAAATCTAATAGCGGTGACACTGACAATAAGATATATATTCCTACGTATTTTATTTTTAATTCTGTTTATGTGGTGAATCACATTTACTGATTTGCATTTGTTGAACCAACCTTGCATCCCCAGAATGAAGCCTAATTTATTGTGGGGAATTAACTGATTGATGTGCTGTTGGATTTGGTTTGCTAGTATTTTGCTGTGGATTTTTGTGTCTATGTTCATCAGGTATATTGGCTGGTAGTTTTTGTGTGTGTGTGTGTGTGTGTGTGTGTGTGTGTGTGTGTCTTTGCCAGATTTTGTTATCGATATGATGCTGGCTTCATGGGATGAGTTAGTGGGGCATCACTTCTAGATATTTTTTGGAATAGTGTTAGTGAGATTGGTACCATCTCTTCTTTGCAAGTCTGGTAGATTTTGGCTGTGAATTTATCTGTTCCAGGGCTTTATTTGGTTGGTAGTTTGTTTTATTAGTGACTTAATTTTGAAACTTTTTACTGGTCCATTCAGGGTTTCAGTTTCTTCCTAATTCAATCTTGGGAGGTTGTGTGTTTCCAGGAATTTAGCCATTTTCTCTAGATTATCTAGTTTGTGTGCAAAGGGGTGTCATTAATAGTCTCTGAGGATTTTTTTGCATTTTTGTGGGATCAGTTGTAATGCCACCTTTGTCATTTCTAATTATGCTTATTTGGACATTCTCTCTCTTTTTCTTTGTGAATCTAGCTATCCTGTTCACCCTTTCAAAGGATACAACTTTTCATTTTATTGATTATTTACATGAAGTTTTGATCTCAATTGCGTTTAGGTCTGCTTTGATTTTAGTTATGCCTTTTCTTCTGCTGGCTTTTGGGTTAGTTTGTTCTTGTTTTTCTAGTTCCTCTAGTTGAGATGTTAGATTGTTAATTTGAGATCTTTCTAACTTCTTGATGTGTTTAGCACTCTAAACTTTCCTCTTAACACTGTTTTTGCTGCACCCCAGAGATTTTGGTGTATTCTGTCTCTTCTTTCATTTATTTTAAAGAGTATTTGATCTCTGCCTTAATTTTGTTTACTCAACAGTCATTCAAGAGCAAGTTGTTTGGTTTTCACGTAATTGCGTGATTTTGCGAGAACTTCTTGGTATTAATTTCTATTTTTATTCCACAAGGTCTGAGAATATGCTTGATATGATTTCTATTTTTTAAATTTATTGAGACTTGCTTTATGGCTGAGCATGTGGTTGATCTTAGAGTATATTTCATGTGCAGATGAGAAGAGCTTACATTCTGTAGTTGTTGGGTGGAGTGTCCTGTAGATGTCTATTAGGTCCAATTGGTCAAGTGTCAAATTTAAGTTCAGAATTTCTTTGTTAGTTTTCTGCCTGGATGATCTGTCTAATGCTGTCAGTGGGGTGTTTAAGCCTCCCACTACTGTTGTGTGGTTTTCTAAGTCTTTCCATAGGTCTACAAGTACTTGTTTTATGAATCTTGTTGCTCCAGTGTTGAATACATGTATATTTAGGATAGTTAAGTCTTATTGTTGGACTGAACCCTCTATCATTATGCAGTGACCTTCTTTTACCTTTTTTGTTGTTGTTGGTTTAAAGTCTGATTTATATGATGTAAGAATAATGACACTCGCCTTTTTTTCTTTTCTTTTTGTGTGATAGATCTTTTTCCATCCCTTTACTTTGAGCTTATGGGTTTATTACATTTGAGATGGGTCTGTTGAAGATAGCAGAAGGTTGGGTCTTATTTTCTTAATCGAACTTGCCACTCTGCCTTTTAAGTAGGATGTTTAGGTCTTTCACTTTCAAGATTAATTAATTTGTGAGGTTTTGATCCTTCCATGCTATTGCTAGCTGGTTGCTTTGTGGTCTTGATTGTATAGTTTCTTTGTAGGGTCTGTGGGCTATGTTCTTTGTTTTTTTTTTCTTTTTGGAGGTGGAGTCTCACTCTGTCACCCAGGCTGGAGTACAGTGGTGCGATCTTGGCTCACTGCAACCTCCACCTCCCAGGTTCAAGCAATTCTTCTGCCTCAGCCTCCTGAGTAGCTGGTATTACAGGTGCCCGCCACCACATTCTGCTAGTTTTTTGTATTTTTAGTAGAGACTGGGTTTCACCATGTTAGCCAGGCTGGTCTTGAACGCCTGACCTCAGGTGATCCACCTGTGTTGTCCTCCAAAAATGTTCGAATTACAGGCGTAAGCTACTACGCCCGGTCAGCTATGCTCTTTTGTGTGTTTTTATGGTAGCAGGTATTGTTCTTTTATTTCCATTGTTTGGAATTCCCTGAAGGATTTCTTCTAAGGCTGGTCTAGTGGTAATGAATTCCCTTAATGATTGCTTATCTGAAAAATGTTTTATTTCTCTTTCACATATGAAGCTTAGTTTGTTGGGACATTAAATTATTAGTTGGAATTTCTTTTTTTGTAAGAATGTTAAAAATAAGCCCTCAATGCTTTCTGGCTTGTAGAGTCTCTGCCAAGAAATCCACTGTTTGACTGAGGACGTTTTTCTTTCTTTATTATTATTATTTTTTTTCACGTGATCTGGCGCTTTTCTCTAGCTGCCTTTAGGAACTTTTCTTTTACATTGACATTGGAAAGTCTGATGACTATTTGTCTTGGGGAAGGTCATCTTGTATAGTATCTTGTAGAAGTTCTCTGAATTTCTTGAATTTGCATGTAAACCTCTAGTAATATTGGGGAAATTTTTGTGGATTAAATCCTCAGATATGTTTTCCAAGTTGGTTACTCTCTCTCTCTCTTTTTCTCCCAGAATACTAATGAGATGTAGGTTTGGTCCCTCTACATAATTCCATATTTCTCACAGATTTGTTCATTTTTAAGATCTTTTTTCTTTACCTTTTTCTAACTGGATTGATTTGAAGATCTGGTGTTTGAGCTCTGAAATCCTTTTTTCAGCTTGGCCTAAGCTTGTTGTTAAGGCTTCCAGTTGTATTTTGAAATTCCTGTAATGAAATTTTCAATTCCAGAAGTTCAGTTTGGTTCTTATGTTGTATTTCAGCTGTTGGACTGTTTTCCTGGCTTCCTTGGATTGTATTTCAACTTTCTCTTGAATCCCATTGAGCTTTCTTGCCATTTAGATTCTGAATTCCATATCTGTCATTGCAGGCATTTCAATCTGTTTAGGACCCATTGCTGGAGAGCTAGTGTAATCCTTTGGAGGTAAAGAAACACTCTAACTTTTTGAATTGCTGGAGTTCTTGTGCTGATTCTTTCTTATCTGAAGGGGCTGATATTCCTTTTTATTTTTGAAATTGCCGTCATTTGGAGAGGGATTTTTGTTTTTATATTCTTGTTTTTCCTCCTTCAGGGTTTGGCTGTGGTGTATGCTGTGTATAGTTGATTTGCAAATTTTCTGGGTGCTTTCAGAGGGCCAAGGCTCTGTTCAGGTCTCTTATCTTTGGATAGTTTCCTGCATTGCATTTCACGGGAATTGCAGGTTGAAGGAATTTACTTTTGTTTGGTGGTAGAATTCAGACTGTGATCTAGTAGATGGGCCAGCAGATAGGCTTTTACTCAGGCATGCACCTCTTTTCTATTTCAGTGTGTTTGCAATAGTGCTGTGCACAGAGGAGATGATGGTGGGGGCAGTGACTTCCTCACCAAGTCTGTTCCTGGGTCTTGGGGTATCCCCCTTTCAATTACTGGCTCTGCATCCACATTTCTTAAGTGGACTGCACCCCTTTTCCCTTAGGGGTGATCTGAGTGTAAGGTTAGGTCACCAGGAGACCTGAAGTACTCTGGGGACCTGCTGGGCCTCTGAGCTTCACAGAGTCAGAGTGGATTGTGGGGTATGTCTGTTGTTGGTCTGGTGATGCAGTGGGTCAGCAGGGAGGATCCCCAGGCAGAGTATTTGCGCTGCAGGTGTGCAGCTGTGTGGTGCCCATGGCTTAAAGTTTTTAGCCCAGCAGATGACTGTGGTCCCTACATGGCTCACACTCCCCTGACCAGATCTTCTTCCGTTATCTGTCCCTGGAGCAGGCCTGACCAGGTAAACTTGTCCAAAGCATTCTCTGTCCATATTGTTGGACTGTTCCAGGTGTTACAGGCCTTGGGGATCCCTGGGGCAGAAGCTGCAGCTGGCTAACCAGCTACACCCTTCCTGGACCAGGCTTGTTAAGGGAAGGATGCCCAGCTCCTGTGTCAGCACATGAACCTGATCCACATTCTTCTCAGTGTTCTGAGAGCGGGGGCTCCTCCTCTGCTCAAGTTCAGACCACACAGCTCAGCTTGAGACCCCTGTGAGGTGTGTTCGAATCCTGAGGTGTTGGGACTGGGCATGTGGTTTTGTCCTCTGGCCCCTCAGGGTTGAGTGTTGGCTGTGCTGGGGGGCTGAATTTCTCCCAGATTTGCTAGTCAAACACTCAGCCAGGACAGTGGAGATTTTGCTGTGGGCACTCCTGCAGGAGTGACCAGGTAGGCAATCTTGGTTGAGGGGCCAGTGGACAAGGGGTTGCATGGATCAGATGTGCCCTGGTCCTGTGGGACAGGCAGCCTTGTTATCTCCCAGCCTGGCAGTAGCAGGGGCAGCAGACGCCAGACCAAGATAGAGAGCCTTGGGGGCTGGGCTCCTATGGTTGCATTTTATTGCAGGGGCTCTGCGCGCAGCATAAAACCTTCTCAGTTCTGCACAGGTTCGAGCTTTGACTCTGCCTGATCTCTGAGCAGTTCCCCCTTCCAATTCAAATGTGTATGGGGATCATGGGATCTCTTGTAGCTAGCATCCCAGAGGTCCATGGTGGGAGTGTGGTGCCATGGAGTTCCTTCCTCATTCCTTCCTTAGGATCTGTTTAGGACCAGGAGCTGGTCCTGGTGCTCAGCATCTCCATGCAACCTTCCCAGTTTCCTCCCTCTTAAATTGCAGTGTCTGCATTGTCTGTCTATTGACTTTCAGTGTTTTCTCTCAAAAGATCTGTTTAAGTGTGATGGTTTACTCAATATTTTGGTGGTGAGGTGGTTCACAGCTGCATCTACTCTACCATCTTAGTTTCTCCTCAAACTTTTTTTGTAAAGGGCAAGCTAGTAAATATTTTAGGCTTTCTTGGCCATAAAGGAAATTTTATTTCAAGTCCTTTTGTAGCATGAAAATAATCATCAAAAATATTTAAAATGAACAGGCATAGCTATGTTTCAATAAAACTATACTCACAAAACAGGTACGGGCTGGATTTGACCCAAGGGCTATAGTTTGCTAGCCTCTTCGTCTTAGACATTGTTTAGAAAATACTGAAATCTGATTGCAGTCCATCTAATTATAGGTATAGAGTGACTAAATGGTAAACTTTCCAAGCCACTGCAACTAGGGAGTATGCTTAATGTCATTCCAAAAGTATAAATATATCCACATCTCTTCTCAGTTGTGCGATCACACTACCTGACCTGACCTGTAGTGTTTGCAGTCTACTGTAAAGGGGAAAGAATCTGGGTCAGAACAGAGGTCTTTCCTTTTTTTGTATTTTTAAATTTATATATCATAGTTGTACATATTTTGGGTGCATGTGATATTTTGATACATACAGACAATGCATAATGATCAAATTAGGGTAATTGGGATATTCATCACCTCAAACATTTATCTTTTCTTTGTGTTTAAAACATTGCAATTATAGAACAGAGATATTTCTTGGCCGTATTCCACCAAGGTTTTTCACTGATTTTTTAATGAAGAGGGAAAGGAAAAGGAGATACCTAATATATATACAAATTCACATGTAAATGTATATTAGCACATATACTTATGCTTGAATTAATATACAGTAAAAATTCCCCTACATATTACATATACTTTTATTTCATTTGTGTAAACTTTTCTAGAGCTAGTTCTTCTCTTTGAGTATAAATCTTTAATGTACTTATTATGTGTAATTTGACTTATTTGTGAATATAGACACTATTAATGAGTATAAATAATTTGAATTATAGGAATTTTGCTACCCAATTTTTGGTGTGCAGTGTTTTAGTGTAAATACATACAGAGATACGAAGTTATGAACTCAGAAGCTATTGATGGGAGGATGGGTGCAGTGCCTCACACCTGTAATCCCAGCACTTTGGGAGGCCAAGGGGGGCAGATCACCTGAGGTCAGGAGTTCCAGACCAGCCTGGCCAACATGGTGAAACCCCATCTCTACTAAAAGTACAAAAATTAGCTGGGCATGGTGGTGCATGCCTGTAATCCCAGCTACTTGGGAGGCTGGGCAGGAGAATTGCTTGAACCCAGGAAATGGAGGTTACATTGAGCCAAGATCATGCCACTGCACTCCAGCCTGGGAGACAGAATGAAGCTCTGTCTCAAAAAAAAAAAAATTAATCATTTAAAACAGTATATATGTTTTAATTACAGATCATAAAAGATGAGTAATAGTGGTAGAGAAAATACTCCCTGAAGCTCAGATACACCCTTGGTAAATAGGATACAAATTTGAATATTTGGAATACATATTAAGATAAATAGATAGCCTATTATTTCCTAAGAATTTCTAAAACTTTTGGCTCTCATTTTTGTCCAAGGAAACACATGGTGCAGCCTGTATATGGTCTGGGTTTATTTAGTGAGCTAAGGAATCAGGGGAGCAATTTGTGATTTCTATTTTTGGGACTCATTATTTTAACTTAAGCACCTTCCTTGACATACTGATAAGAATTTTGCAAAACACGGGCCATTAATAATTACCATGGAAAAGAGGATTTGTAATCAAATCAATGTATCATTCTTTCGATACTATTTCCCTCGGTTTGAGACTCACCATGTTCATGAATATATTAAGTGTTTCAAGAAGTCTGGAAGTTAAGAAATACTTTCATGCTTAGCCAAGGTTTCTTTCAAACTTTTTGGATGATGAAGTAGTTTTTTTTCCCCGATAGAATAGAATACTTATATACTGAAGTGCTAGTGTTGCAAGGAAGAAAAAAAAAAAACCCTTGGGAAACAGATTTTTTTTGTTGCTTGTTTGTTTTGTTTTGTTTTGTTTTTTTGAGATGAAGTCTTGCTCTGTCACCCAGGCTGGAGTGCAGTGGCTTGATCTCAGCCCACTGCAACCTCTGCCTCCCAGGTTCGAGCGATTCCTCCTGCCTCAGCTTCCCGAGTAGCTGGGACTACAGGTGCCCGCCACCATGCCCGTCTAATTTTTGTACTTTTAGTAGAGACAGGGTTTCACCATGTTGGTTGACCACCAGGCTGGTCTCGAACTCCTGACTTCAAGTGATCCGCCCACCTTGGCCTCCCAAAGTGCTGGGATTACAGGTGTGAGCCACCACACCTGGCTAGAAGCAGCTGTTTTAATCCATAATTTATTGTCCTGTTGTTTTTCAGAACTTCCTTTTCTTGTTTCTGACATTTCCAATCAAGATAGCTGTATTATTTTTTCTATCATTTCTAATAGATTTCTGGAATTGGTTGTCTTTCTGAATAACTTGGAGAGAGAAATTTATTCTTCTCTATATGTTTACTCTTCCTTGGTTGAAAACATTATAGAAAAGTCATATGTTGTGTTTTTATCAGCAATATTAAAAAGTGTTTTGACAAATAAATTTATTCCAATAAGTATACTGATTAGTAGTGACTTAGTTGAGTACTATATAGTACTTTTTATGTCTATGGTTTTAAAATTTATACAAATAATCTGTGGTAATATTCTCATTACTAAAAAATAAAATAACTAAGACATTTTTAGAATAAATATAAATTTTCCACTCACTAAAGATAATCTCTGTTATCAGTTTGCATTCTTTGGGGCCTTATAAAGTGCATTTAAAATATTTACTTTATGGCTTTTGAGTTTTATGATGTATGTAGAAATGTTTCCCTCTTCCTATGGTTTTAAATAAAATAATCATATACTTTGTCCTTAAACAAGGTTATCAGAAAGTCTGGAAACACAAGTAAGTATGCATAATAAATGGATTATTGATATTGTATTATAATGGATATGTTTCATGACATTGCATGATATGTTCAATGTGTTGTCACTCTTTAGTGCCACGTAGTTCAATGCATTATAAACTTGCAACTAATGTGTTTCATTGACATTATATTTCCATCAGTCCCTGAACATGCATGTGTGATGTGCTGATTTGTGTCTCTGATTTTCCTGAATAAACCTATCCCTTTGGCATATCTTAGAAGATATTATCAAAGCAGTTCAGTTTGTCTGTCATCTATCTATCTCCAAACTTATGACTATGTTGTACTTTTGTAGAAAAACTTTTTAAGACATTTTTTTCTGTAATCCACCTACAATTCAATTTTGTACATAGTGTGAAGATAGAATCTGCATTTACTTTTTTTTCCCCAAATGGTCAGTTGTTTTTATACCTTATATGGAGCATTCCACATAGAATCTATTTACAGGTAGAAGATAAAGGTTTATTAATCATCCACAAAGAGAAGAAAGTTGAAGATGTGAAGGCAGATGAGATGTTGGGGAAGAAAGTAGATATAGAGAAGGACCAAACATGTATCTTGAACCTTAGGACATATTTATCTTTAGAGAAAGGGAGCAAGAAAAGGAGTCATGCATGAAGTAGACAGAAAATTCAGGGAAGTTTCAAGATGAGGTCAGGGCAGCAGTAACTAGTGGAGAAGAAAGAATTTGTTGTGAAATGGGTAAAACAAAACATTTGATACATCCCTTATGCAGTTAATTGAATTCTGTGGTACAGTGTGGTATAACTGGATTTTAGATTATCTACAATGTATTCCATTGTTTCTGTCCGTGGACACAGATAATTTTGAGTTAACTGTAGACATAGTCTGTCTCTGGGTAATAAAGTCAAATTTTCTAAACAACAGATTTTAAAATGTTATTTTATTAAATTTTTATTTTTATGATGCAGTCAAAAATATTTTCAATGAAAACCAAGTGAACATACTATGATACAATGTCTATAAAAGGGCTTTCAATCTAAACAATCTATAAACATAAAAGATGTGATGTGTATATGTAACTCAGTTAAAGTATGTGGCATATTTGGCCAGGCCTCTTAGTATCACCATGTTTGTCAGCACCACAATATGCGATACAAGACATTTAAAGCTTGCTAATTCTATGTTTTTGTAAGCTAGTATTTCTGTCATCTCTTTGTGCCTCACTTTTTCCCACTTCTCTCTTCAAAAAGAGATTGAGAGAGGTAGTGAATGTATCCAGGTTTAGTTTGGACATACTGTTTGATCAGCCTGTAGCCATGCCTCAAAAGTGATTATCACTGTATAAATACACAGCAACACAGCACCACACTAGCCTTTACCAGCTGCCCTGGAAAGCAGCCAGTGTGCAAACAGTGCCGTGTGTGCCTCTTTGCCTGGTTGCACACTGGCTGAGGATGGATGCTCAGGACTCTGGAGCAGCTGCTTGGTGATAAGATGGGTGAAAAAAACCTCCACAGAGGCATTCACCGAGAAGCCCATCCGGAAATGTTGACATGACACCCAGGGGCTGCCATTAGTGATGAATGAGGGGTGTTGTCAGTGAGCTGACATGGCACATGGCATGTGACAGGGGTGTCTCATTTTGATTCAAGGTATTGAGCAGCCTGTGAGGCTAGGAAAATCAGCAACAGTGACAGGCCCTGCCTTGGTATGTGCAGTCAGAAAGCTGGGTTTGACCAGTGAAACTCTCTGTTTGGAGTAGGTTGCAGTTTCTTTAAAAGCTACATCCATAAATGTGGAAAGCAGCATTGCCAGAATCATTAACATCATATGTGAAAGAAAATGATGCACATCCATAAATCATACTAATGAATGCCAGTTAATAGTGATGTGCTGGATGCTGTGTTCCATAAAAGTCTTTCAGTCTTTCTCTATCTGCTTATCCTTATTTATTTTCCTCATTGCTTCATTTTTGCCAGATATTTTATTATATGTGTTTATTTTGTTATAGGTTATTTCCTTCCAATCTCATCCCAAATGGAGGTTGCAGCAGGGTGGAGTCTGGACAATCTTGTTTACTGCTGCATCCCCAGTGTCAAGAACGCTGCCTGAACATAGAAAGTCTTCAATATGTATTTGCTGAAATAAAAGTAAAAATTCAGTCCGGTAAGTTTCTAGTGATCTCTCAGAATATTAGGGAGGTTCAAAACATCAATTTAGAATAAGAAATATGTTCATTTAATGAAATGTTTTTCTTCAAAGAGATTCCT
This sequence comes from Pongo pygmaeus, assembly GCF_028885625.2. Lineage (NCBI taxonomy): Eukaryota > Metazoa > Chordata > Mammalia > Primates > Hominidae > Pongo > Pongo pygmaeus. Next base: position 155,988,250 of record NC_072376.2, on the reverse strand, counting down.
AAATAGCTGAGTTTTATAGTATTCAAAATGTGTAATGCTGTATTTTTTTTGTAAATAGCTGTTTCTGATGGATTTATTAGTTAGCATTACAAATTTCACCAGTCAACTAATTGTTTTTCATGCACATTGCCACATAACAGGTTTTGACTAGATTTTCCTTTTCCCGTTTCCATTCCTCCCATCTTGCCCTGAAGAGAATGTTGTCACAACACAAAAACTTTATTCCAACTCACTGTCGATACGTTGATTGTAGGAAAAAAAATTATGTACTTGTTTTCATAGATTAGGTTTGTTTATATGCAAAAGGAGAGTGGAGAAATTTGAGTTTTTCTAGGTAGAGAAAACAGAATATTTGTAATTATGTTGTGGGGAGTGGTTGAGCTCTTGGCTTAGAGGTGTCCAAGCAGAGATGGTCTAAATTCTATTAGGGAAAGTGAGGCTGAGGACTGCTTCCAAGCCAGCCTGGGATTCAGTATTATCTGGGGCACACTAATAATCAGGCAAACACCACCCCCAGCCCTGCAACAGAATGAAACAAAATAAAACAAAAACAGATTACAAACCCCGTATTAGTCAGGGTCTTCAGAGAAACAAAACCAGTAGGATGCATAGAGATATACACAAAAGAGACCTATTATGAGGGATTAGCTCACTCAGTGATGGAAGCTGAGAAATCCCACAATCTTTTGTCTTCAAGCTGGAGGCCCGGGAAAGCCTGTGGTATAGTTCCAGTCCGGGCCCCAAAACCCGAGAGCCTGGGGATCCAGTGATATAGGTCCTGGTCTGAGTCTGAAGGCCCAAAAACCAGGGGCTCTGATGTCACAGGACAGGAGTAGATGGATGATGTCTTCGCTAAAGAAAAGAGAGCAAATCTGTCCTTCCTCTGCCATTTTTTTCTATTTGGACCCTCCATGGGTTGGATGATGCCCACTGCATTGGTGAGGGTGATCTTTACTCAGTCCACCAATGCAAATGTAATCTCTTCAAGAAACACCCTTGCAGACACACCTAGAAATACTGTTTTACCAGCTAACTGGGTATCCTTTAGCCAAGTTAAGTTGACATAAAATTAACCATCACAGCCCCTAGAGGTTCTTCTAATTCAGTATGTCTGGGGAAGAAGCACTGGACTCAATATAAAAACAGAAATAATGCACCAGGTGATTTTAATGAACATAAAATATTAGGAACCACATAAGCTGGAATTGAAATTTCAGGTAGAAAGTTGGACTGGATCAGGTTTTCTCAGATATTGCCTGAGAGCACTTGTAATCATTTAGTCAAGGCTTTTTGCACTGAGAATTCTAATTCAGATTCTAGAGTTTGAATTCAATTATTTTTTGTCAGTTTATAATTTTTAGACATTTTAAACATGCTTTCAGATGATTTTTATTTTCAGGCACATTTGGGAAACATTCATCTAGAAGACCTTGAGGTCTCATCCAGCCCACATATTCTATAATTATTCAGATGCTTCTCTACCTTATCTGTGTGTCGACTAGCCTTTAAGTGTTTTATTTTTGCATTGGGAATCATATAAGTAAATTCATATATAGTGGTTTATAAATTGGGCAGTTTATGCTCAGCTTAACAACACATGCACAAGAAGAGAGGGCTCATTTCATGTAAACTTCACCGTAGAATGAAATGCCCTATGGATCACTGGGCCCAGTAACAGTTTTCATTTATTTGCAAGCACGCTGTATAGTCTTGCAGTCTGTGGTGTTCAAAGGTTAAATTCAACAGCTAGACAAATGATGACAGTAACAAAGTTTAAATAACAAAAAGCTTGATGCATGAAAACCAAAAACCAATCTTGAATCCCTATAAAGCTACCAGTGCCAATTCCTCATTATATTTTTAACTACATCATGATTCTGCAACTTGAAATACCCTGCAAGTTGAAAAACAAATAGCCAGGACTTAGGGTAGTATTTCTCAATGACTATTCTGCTTTGAATTTTCATCTTATTTCTTTTTTACTATATATTTCAATTGAATTAAATAGAGAATTTTAATTAAGAAAAGTGTTCAGAGCCCTATTTTCTTCTCAGATGCTGTACTCTGTGGTCTAGTAAGTACTTTAATGAATTGTAACACTGCAAGATGTTTCCAGTTCCTTTACATCCTGAACTCCATTAGCATATATTTCTGCCAGACTTTCAAAATGGATTCCATTTCCCAAAATTGATATATTTAAAAAAAGAGCTTAGTGTAAAAACTTATTCCTATTCTAGTCTTATAAAGTGCCTAATTTAAGGTGTAAGTCATTCTTAACTCCAAGTAGGATTGAGCTAATTTTCTTCCTAGCTGTTTTACATAGGTATTCATACTGTGGAAGTCTTTGGGTAACTATTTAATCTTAATTTTAGGTCTCTAGATACTGCAGGTAATAACTACAGAAATATAGAATTTTGGAATTTGAAAGGATGTTCAATATAATTTATTATAACACTCAAATTTCACAAGTGAGCAATGAGATTCTGAAGGACTGAGTGACGTGCTCAAGGCCATTTAATTCATGGAAAGCCAATGCTAGTGCCTGGGAATTCAGAAGCCAGGTTCTAAGTTCTCCTCAACCCTCATCGACTTTAAGTGCCCTTATCCTAGCAAGACTTGTTGGTCCTGGATAATTTGTTTAAGGTATTCAAAAAGATCATTTTTGGTGATTTTGAAAATAGGATAATTCTGCTTATATACTATGTGCAAATATATTTTTATGTACACATATTATAATAATAATATCCATAACACATATTACATGTAGTAATAAAATGCCTCTGCACATTCCAGACTTAAAGATAATTTGCTTAAAGAAATATGTGGCTTTTGTGGTGTCTCTTTCCTTCTTTCCTCCTCTCCTCCTCCCGAACCTTTATGTCTCAGTTTAGGCATCCCTTCCTTAGGGAGCGTTTATGCGAATACTCTGAGTAGGTTCAGGAATGATTATTATATGTTCTTATAGCACCTTTTAACCTTTCATCACAGCATTTCTAACAATTGTGATTTTATGTTTGTTTGTGTGATTACTTAATTAATGTCTACCTCTCCCCCACTCTACACTGACTCTAACCGTGTAAGGACTGAGGCACCTGCTGTTGCTCATGGCTACAATCTCAACTTCCCCCCCAGCTCCCCAGTACCTGGTTCAGTGCCTGGAACATAGTACATTCTTAGCATTTTTTGAATGAAATAAAAAATGAGTGAAATATCCTCTCTCCTAAAATTGACATGTTCTTGAAGTTACTGTTCTGTTTATTTCCTTCCTTCTAGTATCACATTTATGAAAATTAATTTTGATTAGTGGTTCTTACTCCACCAACTACAAATAGGCTTTATTCCAAGCACTTCCAAGTGGCCGCTGGCTGGGGTTCTCCTTAGTGGGGTGTTCCAGGGCATGCTGATCTGCAGGAATATCAAAGCCAACTTCCTGGTGTCCTGGAGCTAAAGAGAGGGAGGGAGGAGACCATGCATGATAACAAGAGTAAGACACTCTGCAGTCCTCTTAGCAGAAGTTTAGCCAGTGAGTAGAGCTCACTGTTCAATGTGGATTGTTCAATGTGGATCCTCAACATCCATCCTAGTCTGGAGGGGCATTGCCCAACACCTAAAGATGAAAGTTCCTGAGGCTCTTCTTACATACTTATAAAGTGAGAATATCCACCATTTAGTGTTAGCCGTAGGGAGATGGCCATTTCCTTAGAGTGTTGAGGACATTCGATGGACACTATTGAGATAAGTCACAGTGACCCCTTGAGCAGACTGAGGCAGATGAGGTCCTGGAAGAGGAGTGAAGACGTCAGCCTGATAACTAGGTGGTTGAAGAAAGGTAGAGAGATGGGATAGCTGTGCCCATGACACCTAATCGAGGGTTGGCAGAAGATGTCACTGTACACATTTGGTCTCAAACCAAAGTGCAGAGGAAGATCAGCAAAGAGCATCCCCAGAAAGATCAGGTGTCCCCTCTTCCTTGTGGGATTGAGACCTCTGCCTGACCAGATCCACATGCATGCTCCCTGGAATGCCAGAAAGAAATGCCACCTGTATGCTGTAGGCGACTTTGCCTGTGAAATACCATCTTTTGGAGCCCTGCCCTGAGTGTACATGTGCTTTCAATAAAAAACTAAGTTCCTACATTTCAGGGGAAGATTAATAGAGAAGGGCAGCCATCTTTGCAAGGGATTGCAGAGAAACTGAGAAGGTGAACCATGGACTGGAGGACAGGTACGATCCTTCTTTGTTCTGAGGCTGTGAAAGTCAGGCCTGGATTTCACAGTTTAAGATGTACAAGGTGCCCCTGCCATGTGGGGATGGTGAGAAACCCTGAGACAGATTCTGAACACAAGGTGGCTTCATGGGTCCAGGGGCAGCTGTATCAGGAAGTAAATTAGTTATACGCTAATCTGTATTGGGCTTTTTGTTATCTATGCATGCTCTGTGGAGCCTTGTGAAAGGTTGATATAAGCTGTGCTGTGGGGAAGTAAAGGAGGTTCCCATCTCCTGAGTGTTAATGGGGGTGGGTAGCCCTGCCCCTTTTCAAAGGTGGTGACAACAGCCCATCCCTATGGAGGCCTTCAGAGCCTAGCAGAGTAGTTCCCAGAGGAGGCTCACTGACAATGGTGTTGGCATTATAAGACTTGACCAGAAAGCTGGAGAACTCACTCCTGCACATGCACAAAAGCACTGTGAGATAACAGGGAACAGATTAGCTCCAGAAACCGGGCATTATGTGCATATTAAATAGGAACGTGACATCCTTGGTGCGCACTGGTTGGTGAAGGACAGACATCTACTGACAGTGAAAAGACTGGAGCTTAAGCCATATGAATTAATTTATCTGACACACAGTGTCAAGAGCACTGTGTCACAGTTCATTCCAAATGGTAGCTAACATTAATTAAGCACCTACTATCTGCCAGGCACTACTCTAATGGCTTCATGTGTATCGCCTCAGTCAATCCTCATAACCATCTTACTAGTTAGGTGCTTTTATTATCCCTGCTCTGCTGATGGCACTCTCTTGCTCAAGGATGTGAGTAAGTGAATCAGAATATGAATCCAGTGAGTCTGACTTCAGCACAGTGCCCTCAGTCATTACCTATAATTCCTCTCTACATCAGTCCGCCTCCATAGACAAAACTCAGTTTTGGCTTGAGTGTTCATATAAATAGCTCACTCAACAACAGACTACCTCCTGGTCATGTTGACATTATCTGGCACACATGGAAGAGTGCTCATCCTAAGCCAATCACCACTCACTGTACTAATTGCTCAGCAACTATAAGCACAGCACAGCAAAGGCCAACACTTAACGTGTGTATGGCATGCAGGCACACACCTTGCCCACTCTTTTTTTTTCCAAACACTTTTAAAATCCTTCTCACTCATCATGTGTTCTTATCTCAATTTTTTTTCTTCAAACATGTTTACTTCCATGGCACCCTTCTCTCTTGGAGTTCTTTTTAGAGCTTTGCAAAATTTTATCAGTCTGCTTTATGGACTCCCTGCTCTCCTCCTCTTCCTGCCTTTCAAATGTTGGTGTCCCAGGATTCTGTTCTCCTTCTACCTCTCTTGTCACTGTCTATGCTGTCTATGCTATCTTTGGGTAATCTCAATCACTTTCATGGCTTTGCCTATGAACAAGTTGCTCACAAATCCCATTTTTCTCTCTCATCTCACATCTTTTTCCTACTCTGGGGTTTATTGAGATTTAACTAAAAAAGATGTATGACATGTGGTCTTTTCCCTCAATGACATTTTAACTTAATTGCTATTCCATGTATTAGTGAGAAATAAATACTTACAGATGGCTGTACAGATACCTACTATCTTTAGGTATGTATTTAACTATTCAAAGTATTTTGATTTTTAGTTGACTTAAGAATATAACAATGAACATTTTGTAGTGTATTCAGATCATAACTATGTTAGATATTTAATGTGCACATTTAATTTTTATTGGTAATAAAAACCATAATACTAAAATAAGAATTAAAAGCCACTTCAGGGAATATAGAAATCTTAATTAATAATATTTTAGTTACATTTAATAGAATGATTCTTTGAAATTACCTTGTCTCAAAAATTAAAACATAAAATGAACTTACATATATCCAGTTTTTAAAGCACTTTTATATATAGAAAATATACACAAAACTTAGTCATATGCAAAGTTTATATGCATAAACTTTGTTTTGCATATGTGGAAAACATATTTTCTCTGTAGCCATCTGTAAGTATAGTAACCAATAGAAAATGGAAAATTGTACTTTCTTTAGTCTGTAGATACATCCACAGGAATTTTTCCTTTTTTAAAATACAAAAATGAGTTAATTCTCTCAGAATTTTCTGTTACTAGTTAGTTCCTCTGAAGCTATATTGGCAGAGAAAAAGTGACTCTGGAATTATTCAGATAATTCCGGAAAATATTTTAGTTCCACACAAAGTGTTTAGTTTAAACCATGCAAGTTTGGGCTTCGCCTTTTCTCAAAGTTTTAAACTCAATTTTATTTGAATTTAATTTTTAAAAGTTGTCTACAGGCGATTTGGGCATAGAAGACAATTTAAGGACAAGCCCAGGAAATAAGTTATCTATTGTGACTCAGCATCATCATCTGCTGAAACCGTAAGATGACATATGCTGAAACACTCAAGTCACAATCTGTGACATCTTTACAAATTTCAATAAATAAGACAGAGCAAAATATTGTGCAAATATGCAAAATAACACTGTGTCGGCTCCTTGTAATCAGTGAGGCAAGTCTGTTTTAACTCCAGGTGTCTCCATAATCACAGCGATGGCCTTGTAAACAGGTAGTGATGTGGACAGAGCCATCTGTGCTGCTCTACAGACCCGCACAGAAGTCTACTGGAAGGGAGGAGCCCGAGGCGAGTCCACTGAACGTGGGCACTTCCCAGTAAGTACTCCAGCTGACACCCAGTTTCTCAATATTTGAAGAGAAGCTTTTGGAAATTAGGGGGCATGTGTGTATTTGTGTGTGTGTGTGTTCCTGGAGGGGTATGTAGGGGTGCTCTTGCTAAAAGAAACCAGGCTTTCAAGGCTATTTTCTCACTATGAATTGAACAAATATGATTTAACACTCAAATCTGAATAATTTTTTTCCAAGGTATTATGGGTTCTTCCACGAAAGCAGTAAAAACACTTGATTCACTGCATGAGAGAGCTGTAGGGAATTAAAAATACACGGTTATATTAGTTTTAAAATATTGTAGCCATTACACATGTATCTAGTTTAATGTTACCTTCTGAGTAGATTATCTTTTTGTGATCCTCAACTCTCATAACATTTTTATTTAACTGTTTCAGTGTGATTTTTGCTGTGGTTTGGACTGCAGGGTTTGGACCAGAGCATTAAATGTGGAACAACAGTATTTTCTACCCTTGGCAGTGGTAGCATTGGAATTAAGAAAAGGAGAAAATGATCCCAGGGAAAACACAAGTGAGATGTGAGGTCCAGCTGCTATTCTTACATGAGGAACCTCTTCCAATGCCATCCTTGAACATTCTAGAATTTATTTTTAATAAAAGATGTGATTTGTATCCAGAACAGTTTAATGCCTGGCAATATTTTTACTATTTTTCAGACTGCCAATATCCTACCTGTGTGTTACACTGACTGTGGAATGCAAAATATGCATGATTACACAGAATATTGTTATAGAGGAGATTTCATATGAAGGTTGATCTGCCACGTAGGCATTCTACAGGATTTTAAATCTTATTATATTGTTAAAGATGACATTTCATTTTGGCTTGTGCTTGGCATTCTGTTAAAAGTCAAACATTAATGAGAACTTGCAGAAAATTGTAGCCTGTTATGTTTGCAGAAGTGTGTTTTTCTGATAATGAAAGGATATTTGGAGACCTTCGTGTAAGCTGTCTCCAAATGCCATAGCTTGTGTCTTCGTAACATTTCGTGATATTCTTCCCTACCCATCCCCTCTCTTGCCTCATTTCCACTTGACACCACTACTGACCAAATAGGGTAGGGAAAGGTTTTTGTTTTCTCTTTTTTACTTTGACCCAAACATAGACACACATGGTTTTCCTGAGTGCACCATAAAGAAATTGTGAAAGAACATTCAGATAAGAATTTCTTATGGGCTAAGGCAGTAACCTGCTTTATAAGCTATGGCTTCCTCATGTTCAGCTTGGCTTCTGAGTTTCCTTGCCTCACTGTGACACTAGTGATTAACTTAAGGAGTTTTACACTAGTCCTCCCATCTAATGAGAAAATGAGAGAGAACCCACTGAAAGGGGTGACAGCCAACCGGGACAGCTTCTGAAATACATAAATACATAGTAGGACACACCACTCCTAATTTTGTTTTAGTTGCATCTTTAAGACTAATAGACAAGAAAAGGGACAAGAAAGAACATTGAGAAAAAGAGAGATCAACAGGAGAAAGAATAAGAGTGTCAAAGAGGGATGCAGGAGAGCAATGATCAAGGAAGTGAGCCAGCAAGTATAGGTGTGATGACAGAAAGAAGTCTATATGACTTTCTAAAACTTTAATAAAGTTTCCATGTTTGCAAATTTTGTTATTCCCTATTGTACTACATGAGTCTGTACCTGTAGATCAATTAGAACTACCATGTAGAGAGACCCAATAAATGTAAATTCTGGGCCTTCCCGAGATTGTTCATATTTAATGTCACGAGATTTTTCCTTTCAGAAGGTTCTCATATTTCTGTTCCATTTGTGTCTGCTCTTACCTGTATCCAAATGCCACCTTATTTTCTGTTTTATTTCCCATGCTCATCTATTGGACCTGACCAGTGGTGCAGCTTCTTCACTTCTGAAAGTTGGTTTGCCTCTACCAGTTTGCCTTTGTCCTTTGATGGTAGTTACTTCTGTTTGTGTTAATAACCAAGACAAGACAATGGTTATTGTTATGGATACCATAGGTAGTCTGCATGGTGTATTTCGCAGCTTTGATTTGTTAGTGGGTAAACTCAAGTACCTTCTTAATCTCTCTAAACAAACTAGACAGGGCTCTATCAGGAAAAGATGGCACATTCAAATTGAGTAATTTGAGGGATGTACTGGTTTGCAATGATGGTCTGAATTCTTTATTCTTCCCCCACTTGTCCCCTCTGATACGTGATTTTGCAGAGTTTTTTCATTATGGGCAGGGTGACCTACCATATCTCCTTACCTCTTTTTTCTTTTGGCACTGGGCTCAACCTTGTGATTTGCTTTGGCCAAGGCAGTATTAGCAGAATGGATACAAATAGAAACCTGTGCATTGGGGCTTCCTTTCTTATGCCTCTTGCAACACCATGGGAGCATGCCCAGGATAACCTCCTGAAGGTCAAGAAGCACGGAGAACGGAGCTGAGGCTGTCTGAGATCAGCTATCAGACAGCTGTCAGACATACCCGCAACCCTGACCAAGGGTTCACTAGTTGATAGCCTAGCTGATACCTGAGATTCAAGCAATAAGTGCTTATTGTTGAATGCTACTGAAGTGTTGCAAATTTTGTTACACAGTATTGTGACTATAACATGAGAATTTAATTTGGGGACTTTTTACAAAAGTATGTGGGTAGAGTTTAGGAAAACCAGAGTTTAGAAGTAGTAATGGCAAGGTACATTTACCATGCCTATGCCTGAAGGGGCAAGGGGAAAAGGTGGTTACTAGAACTTAGAAAAAGAGAAATGTACATGGAGACCAGAGCTGAGAATTTGAAGTAAGAGAGGCAGGCAGCCTGTGATTACATTGCAGGGAGTTGGGGGAATAAATACCCTGATCTCACTCTCTCCACTGGACCCAGTGATAAATTGTTAGAGGAACTGGAGCCAAGACTGCATAAATATCCTTTCTGGGCAGTAGTGGTGTTTCAGTGACTGAGCTTAGCAGCAGATCAGAACCAGGCTTTAATAAGCCTCAGAAGGCCTGAGTATTTTCCTTTTCTTAGTGCATAGTCAACCTAGTAAAATGGCCACAGATATGTGTCTGGGAAGGACTGGGAAACACTCCTCCTTGTCTTGTATGGACCTTCCCCAAGGGTCCAAGCCTCTCCCTCAGTCAAGGCAGCGCCTCTGAGTTTGTGAATTTGATTGCCCTGGATGGATAAAAGACCGTAAATCCCTACTCTGGTGATTTAAATTTCTGATGACCATATCCAGAATATTTCTGCCAACACACGTACAGATATACCTTAATCCTTAATTTACAGCCCATCTGCTTCATATCTAGGGATTCCATGATCAATTTACCATCCCCACAAATCCCTCTGGGCCAAAACAGTCTGGCCCCATTTTTCCCAGAGGCTTATTGTTTAATTGCATGTACCTTATTGCTTATGGTTAGTGCAAATGCCTTGTCTCTACCCCTCTGGGATCCCATTATTTCCACTGAAATCAGGAAGACAAATTTTAATGCAGCATCATTATCTCTGGCCAATACAGTTTTTCAGCCTCTTGGTGTTGTTCTCATCAATGCCTTGGTAAAGGAAGCATTCTCTGGGCAGCCCGTGGATTATGGTTAGAAATGTTAAGCAAATTACTTATAACAGATTCATTCCAATCTCTCATTTACCATCAGAGCTTCTGCCTCTCTAGTACTCAAAATGTTCCAGCATTTTGACCTCAGTGATGCAGAGCAGGGGTCAGCAAACATTTTCAGTAAAAGGCTAGACAGTGAATATCTTAGGCTACGAGGACCATATAGTCTCTGTCTCAGTTGCTCAGCTCTGTCATTTTAGTTCACAAGTAATCTCAGATAATATGGAAATAAATGAATTTAGTTTCATTCGTATGAAGCTTTATTTACAAATACAGATGATGAACAGGATTTGGCTCATGGGCCATAGTTTGCTGACCTCTGACATAGATAATTTTGAGATTCAGCTTCAATTGACCAGCTTATCAGACTATTAACACCACTGCCATGTTTATGACCTAGTACATTTTTCTTTTTTTTATTTTTTATTATTTTATTTTATTATTATTATACTTTAAGTTTTAGGGTACATGTGCACAATGTGCAAGTTAGTTACATATGTATACATGTGCCATGCTGGTGTGCTGCACCCATTAACTCGTCATTTAGCATTAGGTGTATCTCCTAAAGCTATCAAAAAACCAAACACCACATATTCTCACTCATAGGTGGGAACTGAGCAATGAGAACACATGGACACAGGAAGGGGAACATCACACTCTGGAGACTGTTGTGGGGTGGGGGAAGGGGGAAGGGATAGCTTTAGGAGATAGACCTAGTACATTTTTCTTGAATCCTGGGTGAACAGACTCTTGACAATTAATTCAGCTGGGTCAAACCTTATGCCTCATTCTTCCTGATACTCAGAATCTACATCCATTCATGTTTCCCTGCCCTGCCATACCCGTTGCATCTCTTTCAGTGTGTAGACTCTATCCTTTGGAGCTGTTCTTGTATTAGTCTGTCTGAATTATGTAAGGGCTCTACCTCTTGTTAGGGTACAGAGTCCATGAGAGAATTTGGGGTGAATCATGAGAATAGGCATTAGTTTGTGAGGGGGCAACTATTTCTGGCCAGTCATCGAAAACCTTTTATTCAGGAATCAGCTAGGTTACTCTGTTTCTGTTTCACCATCCTTTCTCTCTCTCTCTTTCTCTCTCTCTCTCAGTATATATATTTGTATTTATATGGGCTTATTTTCCTTATGTGTGTTTAAACTTTTTTTCCTGAGCCATTTGTAAGTTGAGACTTTGTACCTTTTTATCCCTCAATAATTCAGCGTGTATTCCTAAAAAAGAACATTATCTTTATTGTCAAGATCAGGAAACTTAATATTGATACAATGCTATTATCTAATCTACCGGCTATTCAGATTTCATCAGTCTTCCTATCCAGTGTCTGTTATGGCTTTTCCCTGGTTCAGGATCTATTCTAGGAGCATGGAAGTTCTTACGTCTCTTTAGTTTCAATCTATCTAGAACAGTTCCTCAGCCTGCATTTTTCTTGACTTTGATGATTTTATTATTATTTTGTAGAATAATTGAGTTAACTAAATTATTTTGTAGAATGACATTTAACTGGGGTTATCTGATGTTTTCTAATTTTTTTTTGTATTTAGTTATTTTTGGCAAGAAAACAACTGAAGAGATGCCATCTACTTCTTAGGCCATTGTACCCAAAGCCACATGATATCAGATTGTTCTAATACTGGTGATGTCAGGATTCTCCACTGTAAATCTACTTTTTTGGTAATTAATCAATATCTATAAAAAGATATTCTGTGAATACATAAAAATATTGTTTCATAGCAAGATTTTACTTCCAGTTTTAGCATCCATTGATGATTTTTACAGTCCATCTTTCTTTCTGCATTTATTAGTTGTCATTATACTATAAGGGAGAGATTTTCCTTTTATTTACTTACTCATATCAGAATGAATTCATGTATTATTTTATTCAGTGGATTATAATCCATTACCATCATTAGTTTGCTGCTCAGATTGTCCTAGATTTGGCCAATGGGCCTTTCTTTAGGCTGGCTTCTGTGACTTTTTGATGTGGTCCTTTGATTCTGTCAACATTTCCTGACTTTCTGGATAAACAAGATGTTCCAAGCTCATCTTGTACTTTCCCTAAAGCAGCCCTGAAATCAACCATTTCTGCAAAGGATCTCTGGATCGTTTTGGTAAGAAATGGCATTTAGAAAGCAAAAACTTGGCGTGAGATTTCTCATTGCTACTATGAGTCATTGTTTTTAGGCCTTCTCAGTAGGCAGAGACAGGGTAAATGTGTGCACTATATATGTATAAATCTGTGAGGTCTGTAATATCTTAGACACAGATCAGTTATAGCAAATCCTTCTCTATTCTGAGGATAACCCTTAAGATGGTGGTCCTGTAGACTCAGGTAACTTTTAGGAGTGCTAGTTCTTGGATACTTTATAGTTCTTGGAGGATCCCTTATTAATCATATAGACACACAAAGTTTATTTGACCTAACTTAAATAACCAACAAATATTAATTGAGAAATTACTATGTCCTTCCCTCCCAGATTTAGTATTATTTTTAAAAAATCACCTAGTGATTTCAGAATGCACAGAGACGTACTGTAGGAAACACATTCACACAATTCCAAGAATATGGTTGAAGTTACCAGAGTAAATAATTTATATCATAGCTTTGAAGAAAACTCTCAAGCATAATATGAGATATAAAAGTTTGCCTTAAAAATCAAAAGAATTCGTTAAAATTATTTCTGCTTCTAGTTTTAGTTCTTGATTTAAAAAACAATGCACTATAACATTTTGTTGTCTGATTATATAACTATATAAAAATTAATTCTTCCAGTGGACATTTGAGTTGTTTCTGTTTTTTTTTTATTGTGAACAATATTACTATGAATATTGGTCTATATATTTCCTGGAGTTTCTCTTAAGAATTATAAATACATTACAAATACTTTAATGCCAAGTTGTGGTCTAAGATTCATGTTTCAATTTACATCTTTACTAGAAATATATGTATAAGAATCCTCATTGCTAGTCTTACCATTTCTTATCAAACTTATTAAAAAATTGTTTTTGCCAATATCACAGTTGTGCAGTGTTATTTCTTAGTGACTTTAGTTTATATTTCTTGCAGAGATGTTTTCATTTTTTCTGCCTGGAGTCTTTGGGTTGCTCTTGATAGGGGGCCACCTGAACCTCTTTGTACAGCCAAGTGGGACTGTAGTTCAGCTCTTCCACCTTGAGGAGACGAAAATAGGTTTCTGACCCATTGCTATTACCAATTTACATTGACTCCAACATAACATTGGCATTTTGTTTGCTTGTTGCTGACATTTCTAACCTTATTTTACTGTTTTCCAATAGATTTTTCTTTCTTTCTTGTACCCAGCAATGAATTATAGTATTTTATCTGGGACCTAGTTGTACTAATACCGTAGTAGAAGAGAGCTCAGAGAATCTCTCCCTTTTAGGTCCAGAAGCTGAAGTCAATGATGTACGTACTGTCTTGGGTTTTTTTGTTTTTTTTTTAAAGCAATATCCATAAAGATCACAAAACATTCCTTTCTCCAAGCCTAAACTTTCACAATCTGTTTTGAATTTCATCCCTCTTCCAACTCAGAGCTGCATCTACTCACATTGAATGCCAGGAGAGTAGAGTAAACATTGTCAAGATTGAGAAAGGAAATTTACTTATTTTAACCTTTGCTATTTGCTCAAAAGCTTCTTGTGTCTTGCAATCCTTGGCATTCAAGATTGAAAGATTCAGGCTTTCCCAGTCACCAGTTTAATTATTCCTTCCTCAAGGCCAACAGTTAAAAGCCTTGAATCACATGATTCCAAAAGAGTAGGAAGTAGAGATAATTGGAATGGGCAATGGAGTGAGCTCTGTTTATTGTGTAATGAAATTCAGACTGGGGTATACCCTGGTGTACACTTGGGGACTCTAGAATATTTTTCCATTTCTGTTGAAGCCATGTTCACAAATGGAGCCCCAACAGATTCTTTTGGCCTCGTGTTCTAACCCTGACCCCACGCACTCAGTGCTGTTAACCACGTGGAATGCTTTATACTTCACCTGATACAGAAGACATTTTCCACCTGTTTTGCTGGTGCTGTGCCTTTTGCATGGACTGCTCTCCTGCTCTTCTCTTTCTGGTAAATGCTAAACCTTTCTTTCTGGTGCAGGTTAGATTTTCTCCTTTTTGATCTTTTTCTTGCTTCCATGGCACTTTTAAAACATTGAATTATGTCCCCCTGGTTTGAAAGTACATTTCAAAGCCTGGGAATGTGACTCCCCAGAGCCTTACACAGAACTGAGTATGAAATAAGTGTTAATAGTTGATAGGTGTTAAACGAATAGCTGAAAAAATGAAGAAATAAATGGCCAGATTACTGCATTTTTGGAGGGGATTTTGAGGCCAGATTGAAGCCCTCCAGAATGATCAGAAGAGTGAGAACTATCCTTAAAATCTGCTTAATGAAACCTGTGGAATGAGGAAAAGAAGCTTCTCTGGTTCTTCACAAGCCATAAGTCCAATTGGACAGTGTTGTTCTTTTCACCCCAGAAAGTGAATGGATGGGAACTAAGTGTGTGGCTGCTTCAATTTGGTGTGTAGGTGGACATTCAGCAAGCTCTCGAGGCTCTGCCAGGGTACTCTCCCAGGAAACATCAACAACACCTAAGAGTGTGGAGCATGTTACAGATAGAGCTTCAGGACCTCATGTTCCCTGCAACCCTTCTAACCTGTTTCTGGTAAGGTCTTGGCCTTTACATTCTAACATTTTTCTTTGAGTTAGCTCTGACTCAGATTTCAGAAGCAGACTGATGACCACTTTGTGTCTGAGATTCTGGCCAACATGTTTTAGACATTAGGGTGTCATCAACTTTCCATCAAATTTCTGTGACCCAGAACCTCCATGCCCCTTTCACGTGCTCACAATGGAGCTTTCTCCACTCCTCTTTCAGCAATTCTTTGAGTGATGCCATCTTTTTTTTTTTTCCTCCACAGAATCTCACTCTGTCGCCAGGCTGGAGTGGACTGGCGTGATCTCGGCTCACTGCAACCTCAGCCTCCCAGGTTCAAGCAATTCTCCTGCCTCAGCCTCCTGAGTAGCTGGGATTACAGGGCCTCACCAGCATGCCCAGCTAATTTTTTTGTATTTTTAGTAGAGATGGGGTTTCACCATGTTTGGTAGGCTAACCTCAGGTGATCCGCTCTCCTCAGCCTCCCAAAATGCTGAGATTACAGATGTGAACCACCACACCTGGCTGTGTGATGCCATCTTAACCCTGTGGGCCGAAACTGGGGCCTGGGAATAAGTCTTAGAGGTGTGACCCAGCTTCTTGTTTCTCTCACTGCTAGGCTTCTTCTGAGTCTTTTGATAATGAGGAGAAAGATATGGAGCAGAAGTGATTAAATGATTAGAACTCGCCTTGGCTTCCAGACACTGAAAAGCTGCTGTTGACTTCTCCATGTGTAAACTACCTGCATGCCTGTGCTGGATAAGCCTTTGTATGGAAATTGATAGCTGAGTTCCTCATCCAAGATTTTTTCTTGCTAGTTTGACATGTTCTTAGCTGTAGTCTTAAATGTTCTCATGAAATTATTCATTTTCTAAAACAAAGTTTTCCTTCCATGAACCAAACAGGAAAAATCCTTTTCATTCTTCGGTCTCTATGGCCCAAAATTCAGCTGAAATTCAACCACTTAAAAAGTGCTAACATTGGGGCCGGGCACGGTGGCTCACGCCTGTAATCCCAGCACTTTGGGAGGCCGAGGCGGGCGGATCACGAGGTCAGGAGATCCAGACCATCCTGTCTAACACGGTGAAACTCCGTCTCTACTAAAAATACAAAAAATTAGCCGGGCGTGGTGGCGGTCGCCTGTAGTCCCAGCTACTTGGGAGGCTGAGGCAGGAGAATGGCGTGAACTGGGAGGTGGAGCTTGCAGTGAGCCAAGATCGCGCTACTGCACTCCAGCCTGGACAACAGAGCGAGACTCCATCTCAAAAAAAAAAAAAAAAAAAAAAAAAAGTGCTAACATTGGGATGGATTCATTCCAGTTAGGAGGTGATAGTCTGGTGATCAATTTAATCAACAAATATTTGCTAATAATCTCCCTCCTTCCCTCTTTCTCTCCATTATTTCCTTCATTCCTTTATTTCTTCCTTCTCTTATTTTCACAAATGTTTATTGAACACCAAGTGAATAATACAAGCTTTCGTGTTATAGACAACTGTTAATCTAATGGTGAGGTGATTGAAAAGTACTTTCTGGGATGGGTCACTCCATTCTACTGCAAATAGACTGTAATTCCCTAGGTTTTAAGTGTTTCAGTGTTTTAAATTTGTAGGGCTCTACTAATATTGCTTAGCATTGAGTGACCTAGCATAGAAAATCCCTTCTTTCAGCTATCTTGATTTCAGACTTGATCGTTCATCTCTCAGAATAGTTCTTCACCAATGTTTTGTTGGGTAACCTGAATAAAGACTGCAGATTGTACGCTTCATCGTGTGTTTTTGTCTAGACCTGTGTTTCTCAAGGTCATCAGTCACATGAAAGTCTTGTTAAATCACAGATTTGGGGGCCTTACTACTCTGAATCACTAGCTATTAAATTTGGTTCAAGAATTTTCATTTTGAACATACTGAAGTGATGCTGATGTTGCTCATTCTGGGAAAATGTTTAGAAAACCACTGGCTTACAACATTGTGACCAACTTAGTCCATTTTCTGCAGCTGATGATGTGGTGTGTTGGGACACAGGCCATGCTACTGCAACTGAGGGAGACTCCCAATACACAAATTCAATCAAGAGAGGTTTATTTATTTCTAAAGTAACTGTCCAGTGGAAAGTAGTTCATTGTTAACGGGAAAGCTCTAATTTTCTCAATCTGTGGTTTCCATCGTCGTCCCAATCATCTCTATTTCTAAGGAAATGATAAGGTGTATGGAGAAGGTACAGGGCAGGCAGCACTGGCTCTTAGGAGATACCTGGATGTTGCATATATCACTTCAATTCCTACCTCATTAACCACACTGTCACTAGCTACACCTGGCTTCAAGGAGGCTGGATCCAGGTGGTCACAGGCCAACCAGAAATGTTGTGGATCTTATTACTAAAAGGAAGAAAGGGAGAACGTATCTGGGTAATAACTTGTTGTTGCTGCCTCAACAGATATCCAGCAGGTAATATCTATAAGGGCAAATGATATGAGATAATGACATGGAACCCACAAACCTTGTATGCTGGGAGGAGTTGGTTTCTGGATTGAATTTGTAAGTTGGTTTAGGATTAATTTGGAGTAGGATTTTGACGTGAGTATTAGTTAACCTGGGGTGCACTCATTAATCAGAGAGAAATTATGCAGTAAATGCTATTCTTTTATTATTAAAACTTATAGTGACACTCAAAATTTATTTTTCTTAATATGTGCTGTTGGCCAGTGGTATGGTTTGGATTTGTGTCCAAACCCAGTCAAATTGTAATCCACTTGGTAGTGGATTGGTAGGGCTTGGTAGGAGGTGAGTGGATCATGGGGGCATATTTCTCCTTTGCTGTTCTCATGATAGTGAGTGAGTTCTCATGAGATTGCATTGTTCAAAAGTGTGTAGCACCTTCCCCTTCTCTCTTCCTCCGGCTCTGGCCATGGAAGATGCACCTGCTTTCCCATTGCCTTCTGCCATGACTGTAAGTTTCCTCAGATCTCCACAGCCATGCTTTCTGTAAACCCTGCAGAACTGTGAGCCAATTAAACTCTATTCTTTATAAATTACCCAGTCTCAGGTATTTCTTAATAGCAGTGCAAGAACAGACTAATACAGTCAGTCATTATTTATTTTTGTTAGTTTATCTTACATCAATAACAGCCTTTTCAGTTAAGATCTGCACTGATGAAAAGACAAAAAGTCTAGAGAGGTTATTGGTATTAGAAAAGTGTATTTTACTTCATTCAACATGGGTAGCATTTTCAAGCTCTGAAAAGGACTTTTCTATGTACTTAAAAAGGTCTTAAGGCCTCATATTTCTCCTCTAATCAAGTAGCAGGGAAATGTATTTACTTCTATTCATGAACATCTAAATGCTATTGTTGGTAATTCACAATAATTTGATAAGAATTTGAAATGAAGGCAATATTAAAACTACAATGTGCACAATAATAAAAAGTGTAATGGTGGTTTTGACATTACCATTTCTGGCTAATATTAGGATTGGTGCCAAAAAGAGATTATTTTGACACTTGAAATATTATAAGAATGATGAATTACATCTACTTGACATTATCATTTATGATGATGCTTATTTCCCTTAATTTTAATTCTGAAGGGTAAGATAAAAAGTTAGTCTTTTTTGGATGATTAAAACACATTTTTAATCTAATTTCCCTAAGCCAAATAGAATGAAGATTTGAGAAGTTATGTGGAAAAGTCAGCAATATTTTTAGATTACTTTATAATGTACACACTGCTACCTTATTTACTTTTCATGTAGTACCTGGGCGTATCATTATTTTTTCCATTTTACAGGGGAATTAAGTGAGGTTTAGAGATATTAAGTACAATAATTCATTCAATAGAAAACATTCACTTGGTAGAAAAACCAGGGATAAGGTGATTTCTGTCTCCAAATCTTGTGTACTTTGTATACCACTCTGCTTCTCATTATAATTAACAAGTAATCATGATAATTTATACTTAAACATACACTCTACTATCTGTCAAATTACTCAACTTATCACCTTAGTTTCTAGTACATATTTCCAAAAAGAGAGTATGGCATGCCTTTCTTCTAAGATTAAGCTTCCTGTAACTGTTATTAAATGTGTTCATGTTTATGATCCATGTTGAATGCTGTTCATTGTGTCTCCAGATTTGAGCTCTGGGCAAAGATTAATATGCTCAAGATTTATAGATAGAGTCCAGGCTCCTGCTGGAGGGTTATTTCTCAAGTTCTGGCATCTCTGTTGACTTAAGGACCAGTCAACATGAGAAAATGGAGCCCACTAATTTTGGTAAGTTAAAAACATTTCTTTACAATTAACATTTTAAAATTAAAAATTAAACCAATTAAATATAAAGCATAGACTTTCTAAATTTATAGTTTCTTTTTTCATCTCAGTGAGATCACATTGCTTTAACCTTTCCCTAGAATAACAATATCTGGTTCAGCAATGGATATTTTGAGCTGCTGGTTAGGATTCACATCTTTTTTTTTTTTTTTTCTCTTAATTTCTTTAAAACCTCTAATTTGCAGGGGTTTAGGGAATATGTCAAAAGTTCTAGATATTCAGATCAATATATATCTAGAGATTTTGCAGATTTTTTTTTAACTGAAGACAACATTAATTGCTCCATTAGATACGGTTATAAGCAGACCACACTCAGAAGTAGGGAAATCAAGGAAATGTTTTATTTTGGGAGGTGAGGTTGATGGGCCTCTAAATTTACTCTGCAGTTTCATTTAACTCTGTTCTGTATCAGAATTTACACATGATAATAAAATGTTTTATAACATGTAGCATGCAAAACATGTTGTCAGTTTCTGTTTCTTGGTGTGAAGAAAATTATCCAACGTTATAAAAGTTAAACCCTTAGAGATAAACCATTTATATCACAGTTTGTTTTTCTTAAGAAACCCTGATATCTTGTCTTTAACATGTGGCAATGTAGTCTCTTGTCCTTGCTGACCATTTCTTTACATAGTATGCTGAAAATAAAGTTCTCAGAGTCTCCCTGTTTCGGACATTGGTTACATTTTGCCTACCTAGCCCCTTTAGCACTTCAGTTTGGTGAATGAAATACAATCTGGTGGGACTCGTTATCAGGTCCCCATCTTCTACAATTTAAGGTGAAATATTTTAATCTTGTGTAGAGGTAAAAAGGGAGTTAAACAGCTGGCCTTCTGTCTCATCCCAGCGGCAGGCTTTCACCAGCCTGGTCCTGATTTGCCACAAATGCTGGACTTCTGATTCTTAGCGTCGGGAGCTGATTTCATTCCTTCCCATTCTCAAAGGTCCTTCTGTAGCCTGCCATCAATTCTGTAAGCTTTTTTTTTTTTTTTTTTTTTTTTTTTTTTTTTTTTTTACCATTTTAATAAGTTTACTTTTATCTAAGTCAGTCAGAAATTGGTTTGGTTGTTTGTAACTAAAGAACTTTAACCTAATTATATTCAAAATAATTGCTATTTTCTGCAACACTGAGTCAACCACATTTTTAAAATGAATACATCAGGATATTTCACTGATTTTTTGGTGAAAAAGCTTAGTAACACCCTTTCTTGCTGCATAGCTAATGATTGTTATTTAAGTGCTAACCCCAACACACACTTTCTAGACTATGCCATCCCTCAAAGAAAATTGTAGCTAATATTTTTAAAAAGGTCTTTTGTCCTTTAGTATGAAATCTTAGAGTTAAATGTGATAAGAAGTCATTACTTTTTCCTCTTAGATAATTAAATTATCTAATTTTTAATTGTTGAAATTTAATTAAAAATTTATTTGATTGTAATGGATTATTTAAACTTACCATATTATAAGAACTGATTTATAAATACATCAGTGGTTTCATCCAAATGCAAGATAATATACATCTATGTTTGTAACTCCACATTTTGTGCCACTGATACTAGGTGATATCCAATAAGTTCATTTCATAAAAGGAATTTTACCAATAACATAGGTTCTGTTTTCTTTTTAGCACAATATTTTTTATTAACTTTAGAGACTTGTTATGAGCAATAAGCTTTCTCTATTTTCACTAGATGATGTGCAATATGAATAATGCTCCTGTAGTTTTGTCTCTTCTCCATCTTTAGTAATATAACCAATTTTTTTTCCGTCAGTAACATCATATTGTAATATCTCTGGAAAAACACAACTGGTTTGCGAAAGAGACCATGTGATTTATTTGAAAATGAAGCAGAAGCCTTTACAATGTTTTACTGAAACTGCCATGGGGACCAGAAGTGAATGGATCACAGGTCCAATAAAATTCACTATCGAGGCTTATACAAATAACCACAGCTGAAGATGCAATTGTCCCAGCCTATTCTGTATATTCATATTCATCTTGTACGTTTATGATATTATCTAAGCTGTAATATTTAGGTTAATATTTTCTTCAGTACTATTATGCTTTAATAAGTCAACTCTAAACTATAATTTCTGCTTTCATGGTTTAGCAATTTGACATTAGCAATAGTAATGATAAACTGCAGTAGAAATAACAAAAATTCAAAAATAAAAAATGTAAGTAATAAGGACACAATTGATGTGAATACATGTTTGTTTAAATGAAATACAGCCTGTTAACTGGATGTTAGCTATGATTAATAATCAGCAGAATACTCCTAATATATATGCATATTTTAAGGATAGAGTGATTTCCAAGAAAGTAAAAGAATTCTCTTTGAATTAATAATGTACATATATATGTGTGTGTGTATATATGTGTGTGTGTATATATATATGTGTGTATGTGTGTATATATATATATATATGTTATTGGTTTGGCTTCTCTGGAAAACCCTGACTAATACACCAAGGTCTTTGGTTTCTTCCTGTTATGACTCTGTCTTTCTAAGATCTATTTTAAAAATACCCAAAGCTGTAGCTTGATGGGCAGAGATACACTAAGGTTACACCACATTTTTAACAGAGTAGGTTTCTGACATTATAAAGCCACTGAATCCATGGTTGCGAGTACACCCCACAAAGACATAGGAAGTCAGAACAATTTGGCATATCCAGGCCATTTATTGCATCAAGCTGCATCATATTTGACCGGCAACCTGGTCAATATAATCTGCTGTTGAGATCACCATCACAAATAACTATGTCAGGGGAAGTAACATACAAAAAAAATTTGAATTTGTGTGGACTGCAATTTTTACAGTTATGTGGTTAAAAGGACTCATGAGACTCTTCATGCATACTCAATGATATGGTTTCGCTCTGTGTTCCCACTTAAATCTCACCTCTAATTGCAATCCCCATAATCCCCACATGTCAAGGGCAGGACCAGGTTGAGGTAATTGGATCATAAGGGTGGTTTCCCCCATGCTGTTCTTGTGATAGTAAGTGAATTCTCATGAGATCTGATGGTTTTATAAGCATCTGGCATTTCTCCTGCTTGCACTCACTCTGTCCTGCCACACTGTGAAGAAGGTGCATATTTCTCCTTTGCCTCACACCGTGATTGTAAATTTTCTGAGGACTCCCCAGAAATGCAGAACTGTGAGTCAACTAAACCTATTTCCTTTATAAATTATCCAGTCTCATGTATTTCTTCACAGCAGTGTGAGAACAGACTAATAAAGAGAAAGGATATGGTACAGCAAGAGAAAGAAGATACAAAACCAGAGAGTCACAAAGCTTTCTGGTAGAGCTCCCAGGTTCCTTTCTTAGTCACATAGGACTTACTCTGTCTTTGGATTTTTAGCCACCAATATATACGCAAGTTGCCTTGATCTTTGGGAAACCAAAGTCCTATGTAAGATGTCTTTTAACCCTCTCTGGCCACATAGCCCAAACAAGGCTTCATGACCAAGCTCAAAAACAGAAACTAAGAGAACAAATAGAAACTAGGTACAAACTATACTTTATCTATAAACAATGCTAATAAACTGGCACAGGTTGTTCCTGTCTGTTTTGGATTCTAGCTCAGGACTACATTCATAGCTACTTAGTACATTTCATTCAAGTTTTGCCAGTGATCAGCCCTGATATGGTTTGGCTCTGTGTCCCAACCCAAATCTCATCTCAAATTGTAATCCCCATGTGATGAGGGAGGAACCTGGTGGGAGGTGATTGGATCATGAGGGCAGTTTCTCCGGTGCTGTTCTTGTGATAGTGAGTGAGTTCTCATGAGAGCTGATGGTTTTAAAGTGTGGCGCTTCTTCGCTCTCTCTGTCTCCTGCCACTATGTAAGATCATGCCTTGATTCCTCTTTCCTTCCACCATGATTGTGAAGCCTCTCCAGCCATGTGGAACTGTGAGTCAATTAAACTGCTTTTGTTTATATAATAAATTACCCAGTCTCAGGTAGTATCTTTGGAGCAGTGTGAAACAGACTAATACAAGCCCTATCTATGACTGAAAACATCTCTGGAAATAAAGACAGCGTTGCAATAGATTAGTGGGATTAAACCTGTTCTTATACCATCCACCCCATGACTCTTAGTTGAGTTTTCTTAATTACAAATTGGCCATCGTTGTTCTTCTTTCCACATTTTATGACATTTATAGAACGGAGAAAACAGAAATATAAATACTAAGCTACAAATCATTTGTGTCATTCAATGAAGTGTAGTTATTACTTTGAAGAACCATTCAGCTTTTCAAAAATATTCCAGCATAAAATTGTTGATAATTATATACAAGCCTGAAAACTCTTGTTTTTATATTAAAAGATCATGAGTAGAGTATTAGACTACAGCAACTGGGGAAGTAGAAGATCCACGTTAGGAATGCACAGCAAATTCTTACGTGTGAATATTTGAGTGAATAGATGGAGCATGGTGGCAGCATGGAGTCTGAAAGAGGCAATGGGAGGAAAATAAAGATTTATTTGGCCCAAGGAAGATCAGGAAGCAGGTGGAGAAAGGACTCAACCACAGAACCATAGTTAGGAAGCAGTGTTCTTATTCACAGGACCATCGCAGAGCAAGGCAAGACCTCAGGATGGACATCAGTCAATATCTCAAGATTCACTAATTTGAATTTAGTTACAAGAAGGGTTTGGTGCCTAGGGCGGAACTAGGACATTAGAGAATCTATTAGTTCTTTCACTTACTTGTTCATCCATTTTTATTCATTCAATACATATTTATTGATTAGCCAGTATTTGTCAAAAATTAGGTGCAGAATACATAGAGTTGGAAAAGACAGAAAAATTCCTGTTCTCAAAATGTATAGTCTGGTGAGCAGCTAAGGAAAAGATTACCTTGATTTTAAGCCAGTGAGCTTCTGATGTAGTGCTGCTTTAATCCTTCCCAAATAGGAATAACATGGGTTTCAGGGCCTAGAGTAGGAAGGATGCTGAAGGAGAAGGCTTAGCCTCCCTAAATTTGGGCTTTAGAGAGATGTTCAGGCAGAAATTCAAGCAGATCACTTCACTGCCTACCTCTTTAGAATGGGAGCTAAGAAATTATACAGTTTGTGTTGAAAATCTAAATTAACATAGAAAATTCAGACTCCCAAATCTTCTATTCCCATGCTAGAATTATGTCTTGATGTAACTGGCTGTTTTAACATTTCACTTGACTTTGTTATTATAAACCTAGACTAAAATGAAGCACAGACTGAGAAAGTGTATAAGTTTTTCCTCCACTGATGGCTGTTTTTAAAAGCAGATGTTTAACAAAGACTCTGTTCAAGCATTGCAGATCTGTTATTATAGTCAAACTTTAATATCATCCTGCTTTACCACTCAATATGATAAGTACTTACTATATACAAGCTCTATGGGTTAAGAGATTCAAACTTAAAGATAAATATCTTCTATCAACAACAGAAATGTAGCTTTTATATTATCTTACTTCCTGGAGCTTTCAGAAGCTGACTTGTTTATTTCACTTTTACTTTATTTTTAATACTAAAATAGTGAGCCCCAGTCCACATAGTTACACTTGATAACAGTAAAATCAGAAACTTGGCTAGCCAATCAAACTTCTCATTGCTTAATGGTAAGGAAAAGAAGCTTTATTTTCATTTCATTAAAACATTGACTGCTACTTTATTCTCTTAAAGAAATAAAATAAATTTTTAAGGAATTAGTTGGCAGTTTTTAAGACTCTTATGCAAATTGGTAGCAAAGCTCAAGCAGTTATAAAAGAAACAGATAACTATTAGAAATATTAAAAACTGGAGTGCTTTTACTTATATGCACATATGTGGCTACATTTAAAGGTTGAACATGAACCAAAAGCTTTCTTAGGAAAAAAAGAAATTTCTGAAGTACATGTAGTAAGAATAAAATCAGAATCTTTGGGAAGAAAATTTGAGGGAGAAAATGCAAAACAAATATTCTGGGACCTTAGAGAAAAAACTGGAATAACAATAGATTGTCAAATAATCAGAATGTAAAGGGTAAAAAAAGAAGGCATCAAATGAGAAATAGTGTACTCATGACAACTTGGGTAGTTCCTGTTTTTCTTTGATAGAAACAATGGATCTCACCATCATACTCAAATCTGTAATAATAGCTCCTTGTCACAAGAAATTCATCCTGGATTTGTATTTTGGTTTATGCATTTAAATGCCACTTGTTTTTCTTTTGATGAATGACCTATCTATATTTCAAAAATGTAGACCTTATTTTCAAAAGCTATCCTTAAATAGTATTTTGAAATACAGTGATATATTTTGAGAAAAAAACAAACAAATAACAGATTTTCTAACTCTGGAATTCTTGGCTTATTTTTCATTTGTTTCAATTATAGAATCTAATTGAACAATAATTCCTGCACATTTCATTATAAGAAAGACTATGTAGCAGATGCCAAGGTTAATTATTGGATGATTGAGTCCACCAATGAATGGGGAATGTTGTAATTAGGTACAAAAAAGTGTGAAATTGCACTTTTTGTGATGTGCGAAGCCATATTTAAAATGCATATGGCTACAAATAAACAATGAGGAATAGAAAGCTTTGCATTCAGTATCTTTAGCTGGGCTTGGCATGCACCAGTTGGTTCATAGGGAGAAAGCTTAGTTGGCATGTCTCAATGCTGGATTGAGGTCTATATTTAGGAGTGGACTTTCATTCCTGGGAGATTAGTATCCAGGCGGTGAACAAAACATTGCAATATAAAGCACAACTTTACCATGGGGAATAAGAAGTTTGAATTTGAAATGAAATGAAACTGGCTTAGTTATATAGCCTCCTTAGGTATGCTTACGAATTTTTTGGATCTTGATTTCTATAAAACAAAAATGTTGGATTCCATGGTCTATAAAGTTTTTCATAACTCTAAATTCTGCAATTTGTTTCTAAATTCTATAGCTAATACCCTTTCTGGACAACTTTTTATTGTGAAAGAAAAATCAGATTTCACTTTTGGCCACTGATACTTTAGAAGAATGAGTTAGACAGATTTTAGATACTGATACAATTATATTCTGCCCACTTAATTTTAATAAAAGGATTGGTTCCACTTCTATTAATATTAAATTCTCATATCAGAGAGTGTCATCAGTAAGATGACAAAATAGAAAATACCCTGGCATCACTGCCCCCACATTATACAACTATAAACTATTCAAAGATGAGAATGCCACCCAGACCAGAACTCGGGGGAGAAGTGGAGAAACCCCCTAGACTCATGAAATCAAGAGAAGTCATGACTGGTAAGAGAAATGGTAATTTCAGGCTGTATCACCCTGTCCCCCAAGCCAGCATAATGCCATTCGCAAAATGTTTTCTTAGATGCACAATTTGCTAAGGTAAGAGTTGGGAATTAGAGGTAAATATTCAATTTCCACACTGGTTTGAGAATTTTCATAAGAAGCTCACTCTGGTTCTGTCCCATAGGAATCACTGAGAGTGCCAGGAAGACTGAACAATGTGGGGTAAATTGGGAAAAGAGCAGGTCACTAGTTGCAGTGACTGGCATGTGGACCGTAGTGGCTATTCAGCACTCTGATTATCAGGGACACCACATTGAAGAGACTGACCGGTGCCATAGTGCTTCAGGGGACACAATACATAAGAAAACCTGAATCCCTAACCAGATTTTACACAAAGCCCGGGTTTTTGCTTGGAGACTTATCATGGCCCAGAGAGAACTAATAGGTTCTATGTTTTGGTGCCTGCTTAAGTTCTCCTCAAACTGAGAAACAACAGCAGGGCAGCAGTACAGTTCCAGAGCAGTATTCGAGCATCTTTGTTCAACATAAGTCTTACCCAGACTGAGAAACAATGACAGGGTAGCAAGTTACGGCCAGTGAAATGTGCTTACTGTAAGTTCTGGTGCTTACTGTAAGTCTTCCTCAAAAAAGATGTGTGTTTAAATACTGATCCTAAGAAGTAAAAGTCTAAGCCCACGAAAGAACATCTTCAAAATGTGGAAGGGGTGGATGCCTCCTCAAAGGCACAGAATCAGCATAGAGATACAAGAATTATGCAAACGTGGGAAAATATGACACCACCAACAGAAGCCAACAAAATTCCAGCAATAGACCCAGAAGAATTGAAGATCTGTGAAATGTATGGCAGAGATTTCAGAATATCTTCTTAAGGATTTTCAAGGAATTACAAGACAATATAAATAAAAAACTGAATAAAATTTGAAAACAATCCAAGAATGAAATGAGAAAATTGACAGATAAATAGAAACAATTTTTAAAAACCCAACAGCATATATATATATATATATTTTAAATACAAAAACTGAATTGAATACAAAAACCCATTTGAAAGCTTAGACAGCAGACTTGATCAAACACAGGAAATAATCAGCAAGCTTGAAGACAGAACACATGAAATTGCCCAATAAGAGGTGCAAAAAGAAAAAGGAATAGAAAGAGTGAAGAAGGCCTACAAGAATTATGGGACACCATCACATGAACTAACTGTTGCATGATTGGAGTTCCCAAATAAGACAAGTAAGAAAAGGCATTGAAAGAATATTTAAAGAAATAATAGCTGAACATTTTCCAAATCTAGACAAAGATGATAGCATCCACATATAGGAAATTCAAAGGTCACTAATGACATTCAACCTAAAGAGGAATTGTCTTAGGCATATCATAATAAAATTAGCAAATTCAAGGATAAAGAAAGATATTCAAAGTAACAAGAGAAAAGAAATATATCACATTCAATGGAGCACAAATATAGCTTTCAACAGTTTGCTCAGCAGAAACCTTACATGCTAAGAGAGAGTAGTATGCTATATTCAAGATACTAAAGGAAAATATTGTCAACCAAATATACCATACCCAGCGAAGCTATTCTTCCAACATGAAGAAGAGATAAAGACTTTTCCAGATAAACAGAAGCTTAAGGAATTCATCAACACTGGAACTGTCTTACAAGAAATGTTAAAGAAAGTTCTTCAATTGGAAAGAAATGGACACTAATGTGTAACAAGAAAATATCTGAAAGTATAACTGTCACTAGTAAGAGTAACAAAACAGACAAGTTCAGAATACTGTAGAACTGTAATCATGGTAAGTAAACCACTTACATCTTAAGTAGGAAGACTAAAAGACAAAACTTAAAAACAATAATAACTACAACAATTGGTTTAGAGATAGGCAATATAAAAAGATACAAATTGAAACATCAAAAAGTCAAAATATGTGGAGGGTATGATGTTAAAATGTAGTTTGTTGTTTATATTTTTCTTTGCAATCAAAGTTAAGACACTATCAGTTAAGAATAACCTGTTAGAACTGTAAGATGTTTTTTTGTAAGCCACATGGTAATCACAAAGCATAAATCTATAATAGATACATGAAAAATAAATAGCACAGAATAAAAACATACTACCAAAGAAAAATAACCACAAACAAAAACAGTAAGAGAGGATTGAAAAGGAAGAAATGATCTACAAAATAACCAGAAAACAAGTAAGAAAATGAAAATAATAAAACCTTACCTATCAATAATAATTTTGAAAGTAAATTGATTAAATTCTTTGATTAAAAGACATAAAGTAACTAAATGTATTTAAAAAGACCAAACTATATGTTTTCTACAGGACACTGGCATCATTCACCTTAAAGATATGCACAAACTAAAAGTGTAGAAATGGAAAAAGATATCCTAAGCATATGAAAACCAAAAAGAGAAGGAGTAGCTGTACTTATATCAGATAAAATGGGCTTTAAGTCAATAATGATTTTTTAAAAAAGACAAAGCAGGCCATTATACAATGATAAAGGAGTCAATACAGCAAGAGGATATAATAATTGTAAATATAGATGAACCTAACTCAACATTGGAGCACTGAAATATATAAAACAAATATTATAGACCTAAGTGGAGAGATTGCAATGCAGTAATTGTAGGGGCTTGAACACCCTACTTTCAGCAATGGACAGGTTATCCAGAAACAAAATCAGCAAATAAATTTTATAGTTAAATTGCACTCTAGGCTAAATGGACCCAACGGATATTTACAGAATATTCCATGCAACAGCTGCAGAATACACATTTTCCTCAATAGCACGTGGAACATTCTTCAGGATAGACCACATGTTACATTACCAAACAAGTCTTAACATGATTTTTTAAAAAGTTGAAAAAATCAAATTTGTATCAAGGATCTTTTCTAACCACAATGGAACAGAACACTATTCTAAAAATTAATAACAGAAGGAACATTGGAAACTTTACAAATTCATGAAAATTAAACAACATGCTTCTAAACAATTAATGGGACTGTGAAGAAAGTTAAAAGGAAATTCAAAAATTTCTTGGGATAAATAAAAACCGAAACATCATACACCAAAATTTATGGGGCGTAGCAAAAGCAATTATAAGTGGGAGGTTTATAGTAATAAGCACCTACATCAAAAAAGTAGAAAGACTTCAAATAAACAACCTAATGATGCACTTCCATGAACTAGAAAAGCAAGAATTAACCAGAGTTAGTAGAAGGAAAGAAATAATAAAGATCACAACAGAAGTAAATGAAATAGAGACTAAAAAAATCCAAAAGATCAATTAAATAAAAATTTGTTTTTTGAAAAGATAAAATTGACAAGCTTTAGCTACAGTAGGAAAAGAAAACCTAAATAAATAAAATAAGAGATTAAAAGGGAGATACTACAATTAATAACACAGATATACCAAGGAGTATAAGAAACTATTATGAGCAACTATATGCAATCAAACTAGAAAACCTAAAAGAAATGGATAAATTCATAAACACATAAAATCTGTGAAGATTGAAAAACGAAGAATTAGAAAACCTGAATATATACAATGACCTACAATGAGTAAAGAGATGGAAGCAGTACTAAAAAGTCTGCCATCAAAGAAAAAACAGGACTTAAAGCCTTCACTGCTAAATTCTACGAAACATTTAAAGAAGAACTAATACCAATTGTTTTAAAAAAAGAGGGACAATGTACAAATTCATTCTATGGGGCCAGCATTACCCTGATACCAAAAGCAGACAAAAACAAATGAATGAAAAAAAGAAAGAAAGAAAGACCAAGAAAACAAGAAAGAAAGAAAGATAAAAGAAAGAAAAAAGAAAGAAAAAGAAAGAATCAGAGCGAGAGAAAGAAAGAAAACTACAGGCCAATATCACTGATGAACATAGATACAAAAATCATCACCAAATTACTAGCAAACTGAATTCCACAACACATTGAAAAGATCTTTCACCAGGATCAAGTGGAATTCATTCCAGATATGCAAGGATGGTTCAACATATGCAAATAAATAAGCATAATATATCACATTAACAAAAGCAAGAACAAAAGCCATATGATCATTTCAATAGAGACTGAAAAATAATCTGACAAAATTCAACATCCTTGTATGACAAAAACTCAAAAAACTGAGTACAGGGGAAACATACTTCAAGATAATAAAGCCCATGTATTACAAACCCACAGCTAATATATACTGAATGGGGAAAAACTGAAAGCCTTTTTTCTAAGATATAGAACAAGACAAGGATGCCCACTTTCACCACATTTATTCAGCATACTTCTGGAAGTTCTGGCCTGAGCAATTAGTCAAGAGAAAGAAATAAAGAACATCCAAATAGGGAAGGAAAAAGACAATTTATTCTTCTTTGAAAATGACATGATCTTATATATTGAAAACCTAAAGACTTCACCAAAAAAAAAAAAAAAAAAAAAAACTGTTGGAACTAATAAATGAATTCAGTGAAGTTGCAAGATACAAAATCAACATACAGACATCAGTAGCATTTATATGCACCAACAGTGAACAACGTGAAAAAGAAGAAAGCATCCCATTTATAGTACCTACAAAAAATAAAGGAATAAATTTAACTAAAAAAGTGAAAGAACTGTATAAGAAAAACTATAAAACACAGATGAAAGAAATTGAAGAGGACACACTAAAAAGTAAAAAAAATTTCGCATACTTATGGTTTGGCTGTGTCCCCACCCAAATCTCATCTTGAATTGTAGCTCTCATCATTCCCATGGTTGTAGGAGAGACCAGCAGGAGATAATTTAATCATGGGGGTGGATCCCCCATACTGTTCTCCTGGTAGTGAATAAGTCTCACATGATATGATGGTTTTATAAGGGGTTTCCCCTTTCGCTTGGCTCT
The DNA here is from genome assembly GCF_028885625.2 of Pongo pygmaeus. NCBI lineage: Eukaryota > Metazoa > Chordata > Mammalia > Primates > Hominidae > Pongo > Pongo pygmaeus. The sequence continues at coordinate 155,956,509 of NC_072376.2, read as the reverse complement.
CATTCTCTCTCTTGCCTGCTGCCATGTAAGATGTGCTGCCATGTAACATGAATGGAACCAGAGTTTGTTACGTTAAATGAAATAAGCCAAGCATGGAAAGACAAATATCATGTGTTCTCACTCATATGTGGGAGCTGAAAAGTTCTCACTCATATGGAGGTAGAGAGCAGAATGATGGTTACCAGGGGTTGGCAAGTGTAGGAGAGGGGAAAATGAGAGGTTAGATAGAAGTTAGATAGAAGAAATAAAATCGAATGTTTAATAGCACAGTAGGGTGACCACAGTTAACAACAATTTATCGTATATTTCAAAATTGCTAGAGAAAAAGATTTGGAATATTCCCAACACAAATAATAAATGTTTGATATAATGAATATTCTAATTACCTTAATTTGATCATGACACATTTTATACATATATTAAAATATCACATGTGGCCGGGTGTGGTGGCTCATGCCAGTGATCCCAGCACTTTGGGAGGCCAACGCGGGTGGATCACCTTAGTTCAGAAGTTTGAGACCAGCCTGATCAACATGGTAAAATGCCATCTCTACGAAAAAAATACAAAAATTAGCCAGGCATGGTGGCAGGCACCTGTAATCCCAGCTACTCAGGAGGCTGAGGCAGGAGAATCACTTGAACTCGGGAAGTGGAGGTTGCAGTGAGCTGAGATCACACCATTGCACTCCAGCCTGGGCAACAAGTGCGAAATTCCATGTCTAAATAAATAAATAAATACACCTCACATGTACTCTATAAACATGTATAATTATTATGTATGAATCATTATATTTGCATTCCAGACAGCAAGAAGAAGAAAGGAAGACGAGCATATTTCCCTTTAAGGACATTTTCTGGAAACTGTAAACAACATCTCCACTTACATTGCAGTGGCCAAAATTTAGCACTTGGCAATATTAAATCGCAAATTAGGCTGAAAATGTCATTATTTAGAGTAGTCACATGCTCAACTAACAATTAGGGGCTCTAATAAAAAGGTATAATGGTAAAATAGATATTAGGAAACACTGCCTATTTAACTGAATAAAAAGCAGAAGCTACAAATGTGGGAAGTGACCATTTTTTCCTTAAGTTAGCTAGTGCTTTTAAAAAATTAAGAATATGAATAAAGCACTAGCTATATTTGGAAAAAGTAGTGAGAAAACATATGTGCACAGAAAAGAAAATATCAAAAAGTGAGAAAGTACAAATATACAAAATAAGAATGGCAAGGCAGGATAACTTTTGTAAGAGTAAAAAATAGAAAATGTAAGAGATTACTTTGCAGATCTCCTGTATAAAATATATATTTAAATGAATTAGATGGTTAATTTTTATGAAAATAGTTTTATCCAGCATGTTACCTTTTAGATAGAAAGCTTAGGTAGATCAATTTGTATAGAAGAATGAGACAAAGTTATAGAGGAATTACCCCACAAGAAAATGTTGGGCCCAAATGCTTTCGTAGTGAAAATCCATCAAAATCTAAAAGATCAGATAGCTCTAATGCTATACAAGTTGTTTTGAATGATAGAAATCAATGAAAAACTTTACATTTCTTTTTTTAAACATAAAATAATGATATGTACCCTTGATAAAAATAGTACAAAAGAAAAAGTCACAGAACAATATCACCGATATTGATACACAAGTCCTAAACAAACTATTAGTGAACTGAGTTTAACAACACATTTAGAAGATAATGTGCTAGGGCCAAATGGAATTCATTCCAAGAATGCCAGATAGATTCCAAATTAGGAGATTAATTAATATAATATGTCATATAAAGTTCTAAGAAGGAAAATCTTATGATTATCTCAATAAACGTTGAAAAGCCTTTGACAAAACTAAACTCTTATTCTAGATAAAAGCAAAAGCATACAAATATAGGAATTAATAGATACTTAACAAGTTTTTTAATATTATATATATGAATTTATGAGATATATAAATTACATACAGCATATAGTTTTCTGTGTCTACAAATCAATCAATTGATCTATTGATCTATCATTACACATCTTAATTCTAAAGCTAGCATTTTACTTTATGGTAAAACTAAAGGAATCTTTACAAAAATACACAGAAAAGAATACCCATTACGTCCATTATTATTTAACACTGTAGTGGACATATCAGCTAATGCAATTGTACAAGAGAAATAAATTAGTGGCATAAACATAAGAAAAGAAAATGTAAAACCATTTTACTTCTATTACACATACCATGGAAATATATCTGAAAAATGCTAAAGAATAAATAATAAAATTCAACTTTTATGATGATGATTAATGATACCTCAAACAATAAAATAATTTGTAAATGTAGCAAGATATAAAATTTGCATACAGAAATCAGTAGTTTCACATACACAAATTATAACCAGTAGAGGGTATAATGGTTGAGAAATGCCATTCACAATGAAGAACATAAAAATAGTTATAATTCTGGCTGGGTGCAATAGCCCACACTTGTAATCCCAGCACTTTGGGAGGCCAAGGCTGGTGGATTGCTTAAGTCCAGGCATTTGAGAATAGCCTGGGTGACATAGGAAAATTCTGTCTCTACTACACATTACAAAAATTAGCAGTCATGCTAGTGTACGCCTGTAGTCCTAGCTACTTGGGAGGCTAAGGTGGGAGGATCACTTGAACTCCGGAGGTGGAGGTTGCAGTGAGCCACGATCATGCCACTGCATTCTAGCCAGGGCAACAGAACAAGACTCTGTCTCGAAAAAAAAAAAAAACAAAAAGAATAAACCTGAGAAAAATATGTAAAATTTATGTGCAAAAAAAAAACCTCTAAAACATTTTTGAAAGAAAGAATTAGAACTGAATAAATGAAAAACTTTTTTTTTTTATTTTTTGATAGGATGATGCAGCATCATCAAAAAGTTTTTTCTCTGTGATTCATTTAATGCAATCTCAATTTTAAAACTAGTCTTTTTTTTTTTTTTCTGAAGCTAGACAAGTTAATGCCAAAGTTTATGTAGAAACATAAACATAAACTGAGAGTGGATGAAGGGAGGACACAGATGCTGGGCTGAAGGGGGTAGAAGCTGGAAACCCTGCATGAGTCTACCATGCAGTGGGACTCCTTCCTATCCCGCAGTGACTCCTGGGGAACTAGGGAGTTGAGCAAGCAATGAGAAACTCTCTGTCGCCACGGATCTCTGGAATCCTGCCAACGGGAGACTCCATGACCCCCACAGACACTGGAGCTGACAGGGAAAGCTGCTTAGAAAAATAGTAGGGACTGAACTCTAGACAGTTGGGAGCCCAAACAGTTTGGCATGGGAGCATCTGTAGTGGAGCATGCCCAGGACACCCATCCCCTGAGGCTCGCCTTACTCCTCCAGAAGACTTTAGCTCTAGAAAAACTGTTGGACCTGAAAAGTCAGGATGGTTTTGTCCATGAGATGAGGCTGGTCCAACCTGGGCATCCCTTTGTCTGCTGACTTCTCCTGAGGACCCAGCCTGGCCACACCTGCTTGCAGTGCAACCTCAGATTCCCAGGTTGGAGGGTTCCTGGGGGCCTGCATCATAGCTCCTGCACAGATGGACTATACTTGACCAATGGAGAACTTCACTACAGCACCCCGGCAGATGCGCACAGGCATGCCTGTGGCCTCCCCCAACCACAGCCTCCTTGGAGTTGCTTGGCCTGCATGCACTCACACATGGCCATCCCTCACATTACTCTCCCACCATGTGTGCATGCTGGTGCACCTTGCCTTCCTTTCCTTGTCAGCATGCATGTGTGCATGCACCCTGCCCACCATGCTACAGCTGCTGGCATGAGTACACCCCCTCCCCCAATTCGCCTGCTGTGCCACCATTGCTGTTGGAGTATTTGCAGGCACAGAGCCTGCCAGTGCCCCACCCAGCACCAGTGTGAAACTAGGCAGGGAGAGCAGGAAATCTGTCCTCACCCCCAGCAGTAGCTGCTGTATGTGTGAACACGTGCATAGAGGGTACACAGGGCACTGGCAGGCACAAGACTGTGCCTGCCAGTGCCCTGCCCCTGTGCTAACACTACTACCAGTGCAAACATACACACAGACGATGGCAGAACCCCTGGCCCTCCTGTGCTGTGCTTCTACCACTGTCACTGTGAATGCCCACATGGAGGCTGGCACCCCTCCACCTGCCAGAACCCTGCTACAGCTTATGAATGTGCACACTACTGTGCTGCTGCTGCTGTTGCTGGCACATGCAGTTGAGGACAGATGCTGCTGCTACAACCTTACAAAGCACTGTGGCTGGAATCACTCATTGGAGTGTTCTGAGTAGTGGTCCAGGAACAACTCAACCCCTCCAGCATGGCATGTTCCTAACCTTGTGGGGACACAGAACAAAGCCAGAGGCCAGATGTCAGCCCCCAAGAATTAGAGCTTGCAGTCCAGGAGTCCTGAGCTGAGCCTTGGCTTCCTAAAATTCTCCAGAAATGAAGACAGTTGACAGAACCCACCTTATACCACAATCAAACCCCCAAGGACATTGAATAGGATAAAAGAAAAAAAAATCGAAAGGTCAGCAACTTCAAAGATTGAAGAAACATCAGCCCACAAAGATGAGAAAGAAGTAGTGCAAGAACCCTGGCAACTAAAAAAGCCAGTGTCTTACCTCCAAACAACCATATTAATTCCCCAGCAATGGTTTATAACCAGGCTTAGGTGGCTGAAATCACAGAAAAAGAATCCAGAATATGAATAGGAATTAAGATCATCAACATACAGGAGAAAGTCATCCATTCCCATGAAGTTAAGGATTACAATAAAATGATGAGCTAACAGATAAAATGGACATTATAAAAAAGAAGAAATAATCTGATCCGATAGAGCTGAAAAACACTCCACAAGAATTGCATAATACAATCATAAGTATTTACAGTAGAATTGACCAAGCTGAGGAAAGAATCTCAGAGCTTGAAGACAGGTTTTCTGAAATAACTCCATCAGAGAGAAATAGAGAAAAAACAATAAACAAGAATGAACACAATCTCTGAGAAATATGGGATTATGTAAAGATAAAAAATCTACAACTCATTGGCATCTCTGAAGAGAGAGAGAGAGAAAGCCAACCAACAATATGGAAAACATATTTGAGGATATTATCCATGAAAATTTCTCCAACCTCGCTAGAGAGACCAGCATTTGAATTCAGGAAATGCAGAGGACACCTGAGAAATACTGCATAATAAGACCATCTTTAAGACACATAGTCATCAGATACTCTGAAGTTGAAATGAAAGAAAAAATGTTAAATGCAGCTAAGAGAAGGAACAGGTCACCTCTGAAGAAAACCCCATTGAGCTAATAGCATGCCCATCAGCAGAAACCTTATAAGTCAGATGGAGGTCCTAAATTCTGCATTCTTAAAGAAAATAATTTTCAACCAATAATTTCATATCTGGCCAAACTAAGCTTAATAAGGAAAGGAGAAATAAGATTTTCTCAGACAAGCAAATGCTAAGAGAATTCATTACTACCAGACCTGCCTTACAAGAGGTCCTGCAGGGAGTGCTAATGTGGAAAGGAAAGACTGTTATTAGCCATTACAAAAACACACTTAAATACATAAACCAGTGATACTATAAAGCAACCACACAAACAAGTCTGCAGCTAACCAGCTACAACATGATGACAGGATTAAATCCACACATACCAATATTGAACTTAAATGTAAATGAGCTAAATGCTCCAATTAAAAGGCACAGGGTGGCAATTTGGATAAAGAAGGAAAACCCAATGGTACGCTGTCTTCAAGAAACCCATCTCACATGCAATGACACACATAGGCTCAAAGTAAAGGCACTGAGAAAAATTTGCTAAGTAAAGGGAAAACAGAAACAGCTGGGGTTGCTATTCTAAATTCACACAAAACAGACTTAAAACTAATAACAATCAAAGATAAAGAAGGACATGACATAATGATAAAGAGCTCAATTCAATGAGAAGACCTAACTAACTAAATATATATGCACCCAATACAGGAGCACCCAGATACATAAAACAAATTCTTAGAGGCCTATGAAGAGATTTATACAACCACACAATAATAGTGGAGATTTAACACCCCACTGACAGTATTAGGCAGATCATCTAAGCAAATTAAGAAACATATTTGACACCTTAACTCAACCCTTGAGGAAATGGATCTAATAGACATCTACAGAACTTTCTACCCCAAACCAATAGAATATACATTCTTCTAATCTGTACGTGACACATCTAAAGTTGACCATGCAATTGGTCATAAAACAACCCTCAGCAAATACAGAGAAAAAAACCCTCAAAATCATACCAACCACACTGTTGGACCACAATGCAATAAAAATATAAATTAATGCTAAGAAAATCACTCAATCCATACAATTAAATGTAATCTGCTCCTGAATGACTTCTGGGTAAATAATAAAATTAATGCAGAAATCAAGAAATTCTTTGAAACCGATGAGAAAAAAGATACAACATATGAGAATTCCTAAAATACAGTCAAAGCAGTGTTAAGAGGGGAATTTATAGCACAAAATGCTCACAACAAAAAGTTAGAAAGATCTCAAACTAACAAGCTAACATCACATCTAGAGGAACTAGAGAAAGAGGAGCAAACCAATTCCAGAGCTAGCAGAAGAGAAGAAATAACCAAAATCAGAGCTGAGTTGAAGGAGACTGAGACATGAAAAAACACACAAAAGACTGGTGAATCCAGGAGCTGGTTCTTTGAAATAATAAGATAGAAAGACTGCTAGCTAGATTAATAAAAACAAAAGAGAAAAAATTCAAATGAACACAATCAGAAATGACAAAGGAGACATTTCCACTGACCCCAAAGAAACACAGAAAAGCCCTCAGAAACTATTACAAACACCTCTATGCACACAAGCTAGAAAACCTGGAAGAAATAGATAAATTTCTGAAAACATACAGCCCCCCAGATTGAACCAGGAAGAGACTGAATCCCTGAACAGATCAATAAGAAGTTCTTAAATTGAATCAGTAATAAAATGGCTACCAACCAGAAGAAGCCCAGGACCAGATGGATCTATAGATAAATTCTGCCAGATGTCTAAGAAAAAGCTGGTACCATTCCTACTGAAACTACTCCAAAAAATTGAGGAGGAGGGACTCCTTCCTAACTCATTCTATGAGGCCAGCATCATTCTGATGTCAAAACCTGGCAGAGACACAACAACAACAAAAATTTCAGGCCAATATCCTTGATGAACATAAATACAAAAATCTTCAAGAGAACACTGGCAAATGAAATCCATCAGTACTTCAAAAAGCTAATCCACAACAATCAAGTAGGCTTTATTCCTGGGATGCAAGGTTGGTTCAACATACTTAAATCAAGAAATGATATTCACTACATAAACAGAACTAAATGCAAAACCACATGCTGCAGAAAAAGCTTTTCATACAATCCAACATCATGTTAAAAACTTTCAACAAACTAGGCATTGAAGAAACATACTTCAAAATAATAAGAGCCATCTATGAAAAACCCACAGCCAACATCATACTGAGTGGGTAAAAGCTGGAAGCATTCCCCTTGAAAACTATAACAAAACAAGGATGCCTTCTGTCACCACTCTTATTCAATATAGAACTGGAATTCCTAGCCAGAGCAATTGGGCAAGAGAGAGAAATAAAATGCATCCAAATAGGAAGAGAGGAAATCAAACTACCTTTGTTTATCAATGATATGATTCTATGCCTAAAAAATCTCATCATTTCTGCCCAAAAGCTCCTTGATTTGATACACAACTTCAGCAAAGTTTCAGAATACAAAATCAATGTACAAAAATCAGTAGCATTCCTATACACCAACAACATCCAAACTGAGAGAAAAATCACAAATCCAATCCTATTCACAATAGCCACAAAAATAATAAAATGCCTAGGAATACAGCTAACCAAAAAGGTAAAAGACTTCTAATATGAAAATTACAAAATACTACTCAAAGAAATCAGAGATGACTCAAACAAATAGAAAAACATTTCATGTTCATGGATATAAAGATTTAGTGTTTCAAAACGCCATACTGCACTAAGTAATTTACAATTTCAATGCTATTCCTATCAAACTACCAATGATACTCTTCACAGAATTAGGAAAAGCAATTTTAAAATTCATATAAAACAAAAAAGAGCCTGAATAACCAAAGCAATTCTAACCAAAAAGAACAAAGCTGGAGGCATCACATCATCACACCTCAAACTATATTACAAAGCTACAGTACCCAGAACAGCATGGTCCTGGTACAAAAACAGACATATACTGCAATGTAACAGAATAGCAAAACCAGAAATAATGCTATACACCTATAACAGTATGATCTTTGATAAAATTCACAAAAATAAGTAATGGGGAAAGGACTCTATTCAACAAATAGTACTGGGATAACTGGCTAGCCATATGCAGAAGGCTGAAACTGGATCCCTTCCTTATTATACCATATGCAAAAATTATCTCATGATCAATTAAAGAGAAATCTAAAACCAAAAACTATAAGAACCCTGGAAGATAACCTAGTGTATTAGTTCGTTCTCTCATTACTATAAAGAACGACTTGAGGCTGGGTAGTTTATAAAGAAAGGAGATTTAATTGACTGACAATTCTGTAGGCTGTGTAGGAAGCATAGCTGGGGAGGCCTCAGGAAACTTACAATCATGGTGGAAGGGGAGGCAGGCATGTCTTACATGGCTAGAGAATGAGGAAGAGAGTAAAGGGGAAGGTGCCATACACTTGTAAACAACCAGATCTCATAAGAACTCACTCATTATCATAAGAAGAGCAAGGGGGAAGTCCATCTCCATGATCCAATCACTTCTCACCAGGTACCTCCTCCAACCTTGGGGATTACAGCTTGACATGAGATTTGGGTGGGGACAAAAATCCAAACCATATCAGTCTGCCCCTGGCCCATCCCAAAACTCATGTCTTTCTCACATTGCAAAGTATAATAATCCCTTCTCAACAGTCTCCCAAGTCTTAACTCATTTTAGCATTAACTCAGAAGTCTGGAGTCCAAAATCTCATCTGAGACAAGGCAAGTCCCTTCTGCCTATGAACCTGTAAAATCAAAACCATGTTAGTTACTTCCAATATACAATGGGAGTACAGGCATTGGATAAATACACCCATTCCAAAAGGGAAAAATCAGCCAAAACAATGGGGCTACAGGCCCCATGCAAGTCAAAAACTCAACAGGGCAATCATTAAATCTTTAAGCTCCAAAATAATCTCCTTTGACTCCATGTCTCACATCCAGACTGCATTTATGAAAGAAGTCAGCTCCTAACGGCTTGTGCAGCTCCGCCTCTGTGGCTTTTCAGGGTATAGCCCCCTTAGCTGCTTTCAGAAGCTGGCATTGGGCACCTGCAACTTTTCCAGGCACAAGGTGCAAGCTGTCAGTGGATCTACCATTCTGGGTTCTGGAGGATGGTGGCCCACTTCTCACAACTCCGTTAGGCAGTGCTCCAGTGGAGTCTCTGTGTGAGGGCTCCAATCCCACATTTTCTTTCTGCACTTCCCTAGTAGAAGTTCTCCATGAGGGCTCTGCTCCTGCAGCAGACTTATGCCTGAACATCAAATTGCTTCCAGTTATCCTCTGAAATCTAGGTGGAGGCTCCCAAACCTCAAGTCTTTCCCCCTGTGGACCTACAAGTTTAATACCACATGGAAGCCACTAGGGCTTATGCGTTGTATCTTCTGGAGAAGTGGCCTGAGACATATCTGGCCATCGTTGGAGCTGGAGAAGCTTTAAGCCATTGTTGGAGCTGGAGAAGCTGGGATGTGGGGAGCAGTGTCCCAAGGTTGTGCAGAGCAGCAGAGCTGTGGGCCCAACCCATGAAACCATTCTTTCCTTCTAGGCCTCCAGGCCTGTGATGGGAAGGGCTGCCTCAAAGGTCTCTGAAATGCCTTTCAGGCATTTTCCCCATTGTCTTGGCTATTAACATTCCGTTCCTCTTTACTTATGCACATTTCAGTAGCCAGCTTGAATTCCTCCCCAGAAAATGAGTTTATCTTTTCTACCATGTAATCAGACTGCAAATTTTTCAAACTTTTATGCTCTGCTTCCCTTTTAAATATAAGTTCTAGCTTCAGATCATCTCTTTCTTCATGCATAACAAAAGTGACCTTGGCTCCAGTTCTCAATAAGTTCCTCATCTCCATCTGAGACCTCCTCAGCCTGGATTTCATTGACTGTATCACTACCAGCATCTTGGTCATAACAATTTAATGAGACTCTAGGAAGTTCCAAACGTTTCCTTATCTTCCTGTCTTCTTTTGAGCTCTCCAAACTGTTTCAACCTCTGTCCATTACCCAGTTCCAAAGTTGTTTACACATTTTCAAGTATCTTTATAGCAATGCCCCACTTCCCAGTACCAATTTTCTGCATTAGTCCATTCTCACATTGCTATAAAGAACTACCTGAGACTATATCATTTATAAAGAAAAGAGGTTTAATTGACTCATAATTCCACAGGCTGTATAGGAAGCATGGCTGGGAGGCCTCAGGAAACCTATAATCATGGTGGAAGGTGAAGGGGAAGCAGACACATCTTACGTGACTGGAGATGGAGGAAGAGAATGAAGGGGAAGGTGCCACACACTTTTAAACAACCAGGTCTCATGAGAACTCACTCAGTATCATGAGAACAGTAAGGGGGAAATCTGCCCCCATGACCCAATCACTTCCCACTAGGCCCCTCCTCTAACACTAAGGATTACAGTTTGACATGAGATTTGGGGTGGAAACACAAATTCAGACTATATCACCTAGGAAATACCATTCTGGAAGTAAGACCCAGCAAAGAATTCATGACAAAGATGCCAAAAGTAATTGCAACAAAGATTGACAAATGAAACTTAATTAAACTGTAGAGCTTCTGAACATTAAAAAAAATACACACAAATTTAAAAAAAACCTATCAACAGAGTAAACAAATAACCTACAGAATGGGAGGAAATTGTTGCAAATTATATATCCAACAAAGGTCTAATATTCACTATCTATAAGGAACTTAAACAAATTTACAAGCACAAAACAAACAACCCCATTAAAAAGTGGGAAAAGGACATGAACAGAAACTTTTCAAAAGAAAACATCCATGTGGCCAACAAGCATATGAAAAAATGTTCAACATCACTAATCCTTATAGAAATGCAAATAAAAAACACAAGGAGATACCATATCACATCCATCAGAATGTCTATTATTAAAAAGTCAAAAAATAACACATCCTGGTGAGGTTGTAGAGAAAAGGGGATGCTTATGTACCGATGGTGGGAATGTAAAGTAGTTTAGCCATTGTGGAAAGCAGTTTGGCAATTTCTTAAAGAACTTAAAACAGAATTACCATTTGACCCAGCAATACTATAATTGAGTATATACCCAAAGAAATAGAAATCATTTTACCATAAAGAAACATACATGCATATGTTCATTGCAGGGCTATTCACAATAGTAAAGATATAGAATTAATCTAAATTCCCTCAATGGCAAACTGGCTAAAGATAATGTTGTATATACACAATAGGGAATACTATGCAGCCATAAAAGTGAATGAGATCTTGCCTTTTGCAGGAACATAGCTGGAGCTGGAGGCCATTATCCTAAGCAAACTGACACAGGAAGAGAAAACCAAATGCCACATGTTCTCACTTATAAGTGGAATCTAAATGTTGAATATACATGGACACAAAGAAAGAAACAAGAGATATCAGGGCCTACTTGAGAGTGGAGGGTGGGAGGAGGCTGAGGATCAAAAAATTATCTATCAGGTACTATGCTTATTACCTGGGTGATGAAATAATTTGTGTACCAAACCCCCACAACGCACAATTTACTTATGTAATAAATCTGTACATATACCCTCCTTAACCTAAAATAAACTTTTTTTTTTTTTTTTGATAGAGAGTCTCGCTCTGTTGCCCAGGCTGGAGTGCAGTGGCACGATCTCGGCTCACTGCAAGCTCCGCCTCCCGGGTTTATGTCCTTCTCCTGCCTCAGCCTCCCGAGTAGCTGGGACTACAGGTGCCCACCACAATGTCCAGCTAAAATAAAAGTTTGTTTTAAAGAGTATCATACAATAAAAGGTAGAAATAAGTAAAAACAATTGAATATAAAAGAATAGTAAATAAAATTACTGAAATAGAAAAGTTATGGAAGATCTAGACCTTCAGATATTAAAATATAAAATTATAAAGCCTCCATAATTGAAACAGTAAATCACTCATAAATAAATAGCTTTGCAGAATCAGATAGAAAGTCCTGATACAGACCCAAATACACATGGAATTACTGAATATAGGAGTAGTGGCATTTCTAATCATTTGAGCAAAGATGAACCTTAAATAAATGGTGCTGGTATAACTGTATAGTCTTCTGGGTAAAGATAAAGTTTGATCCATGTCACACGCACACAAAAACCTCCAAATGGATGGGAGATCTAAGTATTGAAACAATACGAAACCATATAAACACTAGGAGAAAGTGTGGGTGAATTATTTTATAATCTGGGAATAGGAAAAGGCTTTCTAACTGTGGCTCAAAATTTAGATGCAATAGAAAAAAGATTGATAAATCTGATTACATTAAAAAACCTTCAGCCTGGGGAAAAAACCTTTTTTTTTCTATATTATTAACATGGTAAAAAAAACTACAAACAGGGAGATAATATTGACATATATTTAGAAAAAGAACTAATATCTTTAATACATTAAAAAACTTAAAAATTGAAAGAGACCCTTTAAATTCACTAGGTTGACTATAATCAGTAAGACAATGAAAAATATTGGTGAGGATTTGGAGAAACTGGAATTCCCCTTCATTGCTGGTGTGAATATGAAATAATAGAGCACGTTAGAAAATAGTTTAGCGGTTGCTATGCTTTGAATATTCTCTCCAAAACTTATGTTGAAGCTCAATCCCCAATGTAACAATATTTAAAAATTGTGTCTTTAAGAGGTGATTGGGCGATGAGGGTTCTGCCTTTATGAATGGATTAATCCATTCATGAATTAATGACTTAATAAATTAATAGGTTATCATGAGAGTGAGTCTGATATAAAAGCCAGTTTCGTTGTCTCTCATGAGTCCTTTTGCGATTTGTTTCCCTGTGCTAGTTTTGGATGCTGCAGAGAGTCTCCAACAGCAAGAAGGCAATCACAAGATGCAGCCTCACAGCCTTGGACTTACCAGCCTCCAAAGCTGTAAGAAATAAATTTATTTTCTTCATAAATTACTGAATCTTAGGTACATTGTTATAGCAACACTAGATGGATGAAGACAGCAATTCTTCAAAAATTTCAACAGAGTTACCATACGATCCATAATTCTACCTCTAGTTGTATTTTATTTTTATATATAATATATATATATATACACACACATAAATTGAAAACATATGCCCAACCAAAACTTACACATGCATGTTCACAGCAGCATTATTCATAATCGCCAAAAAGTAAGAACAGGGCCAGGTGAGGTGGCTTATGCCTATAATCCAAGCACTTTGGAAGGCTGAGGCAGGAAGATCACTTCAAGCCAGGAGTTTGAGACCAGCCTGGGTAATATAGCGAGACCTCATTTCTTAAAAAAAAAAAAAAAAATTAGTCAGGCATGGTGGCATATACCCACAGTCTTAACTACTTGGGAGGCTGAGTGGGGAAGATCACTTGAGCCCAGGAGGTTGAGACTGCAGTGAGCTATGATTGTGCCACCGCACTCCAGTCTGGGCAACAGAGTGAGACCGTGTCCCAGGAAAAAGAAAAGTAACAGCTGAAATGTTCATCAACTGAGGAATGAATAAATAACATGTTTGTGATATATCCAAACAATGTTATAATATTTGGCAATAAAAATGAATGAACTTACAGTATATACTGCAAAATAACCTAGAAAACACCACGCTATATGAAAGAAACCCCCTACAAAAGGCTACATATTGTATCACACCATTTATAAGACATTTTCTGTGTTTTAGAGCATTCAGGCTGCTATAACAGAATACCATAGACTGAGTAGCTTATAAACAACATAAATTTATTTCTCATAGTTCTGGAGACTAGAAAGTCCAAGAACAAGGTGCTGGCAGATTCAGTGTCTCGTGAGGGCCCTCTCTCTTATTCATCAGCTGTCCTCACTATAACCTCACATGGCAGAAGGGGCAAGGAAGCTCTCTCCAGCCTCTTTAATAAGGGCACTAATCCCATTCATGAGCCCTCATGACCTAATCACCTCTTGAAGACCCACATCATCACTTTGGGGGTTAAGATTCAACACATGACGTTTGGAGGAACATAAATATTCAGTCCACTGCATCCAAAATAGGCAAATCCACAGAGACAAAAAGTAAGTTTGTGGTTGCCAGAAGCTGAGAAGAAGGGTTTATGGTGAGAGTAACTGCTAAGGATGAGGGTTTATTCTCAGAGTTACAAAAATTTGGAATTATATATCTATCTGAAATTACAAAGTAGTGATGGCTGCACAATTTTGTGAATATACTAAGAACTACTGAATTGGACACTGTAAAAAGATGAATTTTGTGGTATGTGAATTATATCTCAACAAATTATTTTTAATGAGGGGGAAATCCCAAAAACTAGATCACAAAATCTGCAAATGACATTCATTTTAAAATGTAGATTTTGTAAAGACCACTACCAATATTTTTCTCCATACTAATGATCTATTTAGATTTATCTCTCTTTTGGAATCTAATTTGAATAATTATGTATTTTCTGAAAAAAGCTAATTCATTCAACTTTTCAAATTTACTTGAATGGGGTTTAGCTCATAGTTTTTCTGTGATATATTCTAAAATATTGGTTTTGTTTTGCTTCTCGACTTAGGGTTGTTTAAGACTAACAACTCACAGTTAGTTCTTAAACCAGCAGCAGATCTGGAATATGGTTAGCAATGAAGAATGTTGAATCCCACTCACCATCTATCTAATCCAAGTCTTCACTTTGACATGTGATCTGCAGCAGGTCTTCTCTCTGGTTCATTATATGTATAACTTTATATATTTTCCTGGGCATTTGAGAAGAAAGTGTTGACACCTAACATATTGTTGAATATTTATCTGTTAGAACTACCTTATGTGTTGTTAGTTAGAGTCTCTATCCCTTACTTTTTTTCCTCCTTGTTCTCATAGAATAGGAAAGCTAAATTTTTTTTCATTTTGTTTCTATATTCCTGGTGTTTTCTGTAGTTTTTCTTTATTACTTTTGGTGCTATGTATATTCTGTAATACACAAATTCATGACAGTTTATCATGAATTTTTTCACCAGTTTTGTTGGATTTTATTACGTAGTGTTTTCAAGAATGGTTCGTGGTGCTATATTCCTTAACTTCTTTACACTGGAAATTGTTTCCTTTGAAAAATTCTTGGTGATTTCTATTATTTCTCTGTCAACTTTGTTGAATGCTTCCCAATATTCTGCTGTTAATTCCTATGAATAATTTTGAGGCCAGCCTAATCTTCTCCCTTAAAAATGAGTTAGTCTCTTGCTTGTATGACCAGAAGTTTGCCATAGTTTGACCTGCTGCCCTAGGATTCGGTCTGATTTCGCATTTGCCTCACATTTTTTATTTTTATTTTAAAATAAAGTAGTATATAAATAGTTGCATGAAAATAATCTTGGATGAATTTTATAAACTTTCACTCTATACTTCCAGCCTCCACTTTGAAATGTGCTACTTATGCATGTACAGTGAGCAGAGTTAACATACAGTTAAATCTAAAGGTTGACAGGCAATAACACATTTTACTAATTTTGACTCTTTCCATATATAACCTGATATCACACTTCCCTTTCAAGTTCAGTAGGTGGGGCATGTGCAGTTGAGCACAGATAAATACAAAGAGTAGGGATAGCCAACTCCATTGGTCTCCGGTGATGGTGGGAAAAATATTCTTTGCTGCTGTCTCTGCTTGGCCACTGGTGCACTAGTCAGTTGTACTGTGGCCTGTGCCAAATTTGCCTTTGAGCTACATAAAGCAGCTTTAAGAAGAGAAGTTCTTTGTAACTCTTGTAGAGAAATTCTTGCAGTAGCTCAGACCAAGGGCAGAGGCTGTGCTGGATATATGGAGATAATTGGTTGCATCAGTCAGGAATTCCTAGAACTCAGAGAAGCCTGAATGCCCCAGGTCTTTTTCCTCATGAGTTGACATTTGCTCTCCCTCAGCAGCTACATTCCTGATTGCCATCTTCTTTTTCCCCTCCATTCTACGGCATCTGCTTCCGGCAAAGGTGGTATGTCTGTCTCGCTCATTGTTCAGCTGTCCTCTTCTCACTCAGGGCTGTTGAATTAGGCACAGGAATGCATCTGGTCTTCTCATATTCTTAGCTCCATGCAAGGGTCATTGGTTTACTTCCTCATGGTACTTACTTTTGGGGAGCTCCTTAGGGTGTTTGAAATTTGCATAGAAATATGCTCTTCTCAAAATCTTTTCTTGACTTGGTCTTAAATTTGGTAGGTGTTTTCAATAGATTCTGGGTTAGGCTGTGTTGTTTCCTAGTATCACTAAAAATTGTTTTTCTCTCTGCTTTTAATATTTGTTATTTTCTCCAGGTTTTGGTGAATAAAATGGGGAAGAGAAATGCCTTAATACCTCTGTTTTAACTCTATTTTGGCTTCCCGGTGGGCTTTTTGGTGGCTATTTTTCCTGTACAAAGACCTAGTCTGACCTACTACCTTGTTTTCCTCTGGATTAATTTTCTCTCTTTCCATACTTCTCTCTTTCTCTAATACATATACAAATACTCAGACATATAAACTCACTCTAAGATCAGAGTAGAAAATGCTTTTTTTTTTGGATGAGGTAAGTAGTAAATACTTGTAGGTTAGCAGTGAAGAACTCTGTGATTTCATAGTGAAACAGAATAAGAGGAAATAAATAGCACAAAAAATTGCTGAGATTGACTTAAGTAATGCTTTTTGAACTCTATCAGCTGAAGTAGGCTTTTTCTCTCTCTCTAAATCTCTGTTCCAGCTTATTACCTTGCAAGTCTGATGTTGCCTAAATAAAGAACAGATTCTGTGAGTCTTTATAAATGAACTTACAATGTCCTTCAAAAAACACTGAACTATGATTTCTCAAGGAATTTTGAAAATAAAATAGGTCCATTTCCACTTAACTGCTCTGATACTGACACTCACAAAATATAAATAAAAAGAAGAGATACTGGAACTTTGTTCAATAGTTCTATGTTCATTGGCTTCTCTTTTAAAGGTGAGATAAATTTTAGAAAAGTACTTTAAACACTAAAATCATAGGATGCATTCTAAGGGAGACCATATTTCATCTAAATCATATGGAGAGTTATGAATAATTGGAAGGATTTTGACCTTTAGTTTGAGTGAAATAAGAAGCAAGTGTGAAGTTTTGAAGAGTAACACAATATGACATAACAGGATCACTCTGGTTGCTGTGTGGAGAAAAGACAGTGAGTGCAAAAACAGAGACATCAATTAGGAGGCCAATGAGTAACTTACTGCACATTGGGCACATGTACCATAAAACCTAAAGTATAATAATAATAATAATAATAATAATTACAATAAAAGAAAAAAAAAAAAAAAGAGATGATGCTGGCTTAGATCAGGGTGGTGGCAGTGGGAATAGTAAGAAGTAGCAAAGTTAGGAACATACTTTGAAGACAGTATTTGCTAATGGACAAGATGTAGGATGTGAGCAAAAGAAGGAAGTTAGGGATGAGATTTAGCTTTTTGTTCTGAGAAACTGTAAGAATAGAGTTACAACTACCTGAGAAGACTGTAGAAAAATCTGGTCATGAGGGAAATAACAGGAACTCACTTTTGGACATGTTTTGTCTGAGATGTTTATTAGACAGTCAAATAGAGCGGTTGCGTAGGCAGTTGGGATATATGGATCTAGAGTCCAAAGAAAAGGTTTTGCCTGGAAATATAATTTGGTATCATAGCATATAGATGGCATTTAAAGCCATGAGTCTGGATGAGATCACTACGGAGTGAATGTAGAAGGAAAGAAGAAAATCTTGGGTACATCCACTTTTAGAGTTTGGTAGGTAATGAGGAACCATCTAAGAGATAGAGCAGAACAAAAGGAAAACCAGGAGAATATAAGGTCTTCCTTCAAGGAATAAGGAGTGATCAACTGTGTCAAATGCTGATGACAGGTCAGGTAAGACAGGGACTAAGAATTGAACATTGCATTTAGTAATGTGGAGATCCTTGGAGATTTTGAGAAAAGCTGTTTATATTTACATGTGCATATTTTTAAATTAACTTATTCTCTTCTATGAGTATCCAAGCACCACAAACAGATACTGTGTTTTCTTTGCTCACCAGAATATCCACCACTTAATATAATAAGCATGTGTAAGTATTTGTTGAATAAGCATATTCACTGAGGAGGACCAAATTTTTATCTTTATTTCAGATCTTGTTCTGAGTTCCTAAATAATATATTAAACATTCATGGGAAATTCTCTCCCTGGATTTTCCACAGTCACCACCAATTATTAAGGGACTACTACAGACCAAACTCTGACCTTGGTCTTGGAACTAGAGAAACAAATTAAATAAAATCACCTTCCTAAAGAAGTTTGTCATAACTGGGGAGACAGACAAATGAACGGACAACTAAAATGCCCTTGGATAAGTTTAGTGATGAAAGTGAGGGAACTTTGTGAAGATGTGTAAAGAATACCAGGTGGGCCCAGGGGTGAAGGTAATGGGAATGTGGGGAGGTGAAGACTTCTCAGAGGCCACATCTTTGAGCCTAGTTAGCAGGCATCATCCAGGTGAAGGCATATGGGAAAGGCAAACCACAGAGCAGCATGTGTGAGATATGTGGGCGAGAACAGACATATCCTACAAATAGATACATATATTTCTTCTCAGTTTTTTCTGGTGTGAACCCACCCTCCCATCCCTATGCCTCCCATCTTCTCTAGCTCTATTCTAGGTTTTTAAATTCCTAGTCTGTTTACTTCTTTCCTCTTTCCCCCTGTTCTACCCCCTTATTTGTGGCTGACTCCTCTTTCTAGCATAGTGCTTTTTCTGATTTCCGATTTCCTAGGCAGAAGCTTACTGCTTTGATTTAACTTTGAGTTCCATCTGATAATTATCTTCCTCCGTATGCAGCCCTGAGTGATATGCCTGGACTTTAACTCCTTCTTCATTTTTTCCTTCACTCCAGAGGGGCCTGAGACTCACATTGTTTCTCTTTCCTCTTTCATGTCTTCTTCAGAATCATATTCTCTAGTAAAGCCTGACGACCTGAAGTTTCCTAAATGTACCATTCTATTTAAAGCTTCTGAATGTCTCCTATGCCCACCGTGAGCTTCCTCCCCAGCACACACTGCCCTCCTCTGGTGACTTGCTTACATTCATTCTGCAAGGTAACTAACACATTACCTCTACAGTAATGCTTTATCAATATAGGTTAAATTAGGCTACAGTAACAAATACAATTAAAATCTGTGATTTAACAAGACACAAGTAAATTTCTTGCATTTGGAATATCCTGCATGAGTCTGAGAGATGATCTGAGGAGGCTGTCCTTTTTGTAGAGGCCTAATGTTGCAAGATCTTTTGATCTTGCAGGAACTCCACATCAACAATGGGAGCAGGTTCCCATTGGAGCAGGTAAAGGCCATGGCCATGGGGACTGGTAAAGAGAGCATGGAAAATTGTGCACTGGTCTATTAAATGCTTCTGCCTGGTAGTGACATGTGTTGCATTTGATTACATTTCATTGGCATGTGTCCATGCATATATTCAAAGAGGAATGTGCCCTGAAGGGAAGGAGAACCAGAAATCTTAGTGATTACCAGTAATGTCTACTTTGTGGGACATATTAGTAAACAGTATTAGTGAAGACAGCAAAGGAAATTCTGTGGCATATTGGTTATCATTAGTAACTTATTTACTCTGTAAATTATATAATTTCTCTCCACCTTTGTTTCCTCAGCTCTAAAAATTGGAAAAACAAGAGCACCTACCTTAAAAGAATCATTGTGAGAGTTAAAGTGCTTAGAAAAGTACCTAGCACAAATTAAGTTATCAGAAAAATCACCATCAATTTTTACTATGAACTCTTCCTTGAGCTACTTGCCTTATCACCCCACCTTGCTGAATGAAATATTTTTTCCTCTATGTTTTTACTTTTACTTTTTTTGGTGTGCAATCATACATAGGTCCCTTTATCTCGCAATTGGTTATTTGTTTGGATGAGATTATGAGTTTCCTAAACCCCAACATTTTGTCTATTCAACACTGTACTCTGGAATTTAACACAGTGCCTACCATAGAGTAGGCAGTCCATATATGCCTTGTGCATGAATGAGTAAGGAAACAAAGGAATGAATGAGCTTGTAGTTTCAAAGCTCTGCACTGGTGAATAATAATGTTTAGTCTTATAAACTCTTCCTATCTTTTTTTCTAAAGTTCCACCGTTTGATGATATTTGAATTCCGAAACTACTTGTAGACAAATGTTAAAAGAATGGAAGCATTTTTTGTCTGGATATTTCCATACTTACAGGTATGCTTTCCTTATTCAAGACCTCAACTATGCTACTCACCATGGCCCACCAGCTAGCAGCCTCAGTATCACTGGTGAGTTGTGATGCTGAGACTTACTGACCCCACCCTAGACTTACTGAACTTCAGACTCCACCTTAGACTTACTGAATCAGAATCTACATTTTAACAAAATCCCAGGTGATACATATGTGCACTAAAATTTGAGAAGCACTGGTTTACAACACTTACTAGAGTTGCCAGAATGAGCTTATGTACTGCCCCATTCATGTGAGCTAGAGACTGAGAGAATTCAGCTACGGTGAAGTTGTTTTTGTTGACATTGTTTCTTCCGGTTGATTTAATACTGAAGAAAAAGCTTGCTTCAAATAGATCTAATATTAGCAGAATATGTTTAGTGTTTGGGGCATTATGAATTTAGAAATGCTTTGCTTGGGAAGTTAAAGGGTTTGACAGTTAACTTGATTAGTATTAATTGACTTTTTTGGGGGGATCACTAAATGTAAAAAGCATACCTGAGAGAATGAGGAGGGGGGAAGGATGTTGTGTAAGTAACAGGTGGCTTTTGTCAGATGGTTTTATGACATGTAAGGTTGAGGTATTTCTTCTATACATTAGCTGACCCTTACAGTGTAGAAGACTTTATATTGCTTCTTCTATAAATTAGCTGATCCATATATTATGGAAGACTTTATATAAGTTCTTCTGTAAATTAGCTGACCCTTTATATTGTAGAAAACCCTGTATAGGTTCCGTGAAAGAGCTCAGGCAGCTTGACTTCATGTATGTCTATAAAGTGAGTAGTAATGGATCCTGGATAAAACCTTAAAAACATATTTTTAAAGTGTGCACAAACTGTACTCCCTGCTGTAAGTATCTTTTATGTGAATGATTGACGGTGACGCTTGATGTCTGCAATGACTCAAAGCAGGGAAGAGACTTGCCACAACTAGCTCACACATGAGCGGGGAACAATAGGGAAGCCAACAGAATCTAGCCAAAGAGGGATTTGGCGTTATTTTAAAGTTTCTATTTCAGGGACCATCAAATGACAAGTTTTACCCACAAGGTCTTATTTCATGATCTTCCTTGAAAGTCTGTGTAGAAGGAAATCTCCTATCCGCCCTCATAATAAGTAATACACTGCAGCATAGGAAATGCTAGTGCAGGGTTATGTGAGGAATTTCTTTTCTATGTGAAAAATTGCCAGAAAATTTCTTACAACTTTAAGGGTGCTTTGGGTTTATAGGAGATAGTACAGGATACTGATAGGGTTCTATATACATGTGGTCCATAGTTTTTTTTTTTTAAGTAGTCACCTCTACCTAAGAATCATCAGGCTAGATTTGATCCCCATAATTGCTATCTTGTTCTTAGTAGCTGTACATTTCTGGGCTGCTGAGATTGCGATATTCATTTTGTTTTACTCACAGATAGAAAAGCCGTTAAAGATTTATTGGATAATATATTCATAAGCAAGTGATAAACATTCAATATTATCTATCAAATGAAAAAACACATGCTGATTTTTATCATATTTTTCTTGCTTCTTTAGCATACCTATTTCCTAGAAAATGTACCAAACATAAAAGAAACATGTTTACCAGGAGATACTGCTGCATCTTTTTAGCAACCATAAGAAACAGTTTGGCACAGCTTTTTTAACTTGTTTTGATGGATTAAGTGGTACTTATGACAGCAATTTCCTGAATAGTTGATTATTTTGTAATGTTATTATGAACAATATATGGAAAACATCTTTCTGTTATGAGAAAGATCAGACATTAATGATGAAATAACTGAATGGAGATATTTCTGCCTTAACATTTCTTATTCATGTGTTTGCCAAAAATATTTCTATACTGTTATCTCCATGACATGGTGCTAAATATATATACTTTTTACAAAATCAAATTTGTCATGTTCATATATAGTACTTTATGTACATTGTCATATCCCTACAGTTACCAGTCTATCATAGTGGCTCATAAACAAAGTTTGTGTTTTCTCCTCTTTGTTGTTATGTGAAAAACAAAGCACTTGCATAAGTTAAAAAAATAACGGGTAAATGAAGCTTTGAAGGCAATTGCTTGTTTAAGAAGTAAACGTCAACTATAAGTGAATAGAAAAGCCCAAAATAGTCAAAACAATTTTAAAAATCACAACGTTGAAGGTCACTTACATTCCAATTTGAAAATTTATTTTAAAGAAATTCCAACATTCCTACATATCACCATGTCTGGTTCTGATGCCTGCTCTGTCTCTAGCAACTGTATTTTTTGCCTTTGGTAGGCCTTGTAATTTTTTCCTTGTAGCCAGACATGATGTACCAGGTTTTTGTTTTTTTGTTTTTTTTGAGACGGAGTCTCGCTCTGTCGCCCAGGCTGTAGTGCAGTGGCGCAATCTCGGCTCACTGCAAGCTCCACCTCCCAGGTTCCCGCCATTCTCCTGCCTCAGCCTCCCGAGAAGCTGGGACTACAGGCGCCGCCACCTGTAGTGTTTTTTTGTGTTTTTGTGTAGAGACGGGGTTTCACCGTGTTAGCCAGGATGGTCTTGATCTCCTGACCTCGTGATCCTCCCGCCTCGGCCTCCCAAAGTGCTGGGATTACAGGCGTGAGCCACCGTGCCTGGCCTGTACCAGGTAAACAGAATCGCTTGAAATAGTCCTTTAGAAATGTGGCAGTGAGGTGTTGGGGGAGGCAAGCATCATTCTATAGTTTTGTGATTAGGTCTTTCAGTGGACATGTGCCACTGGACTTTGAGCTTCACAAATGTTTCTTGATTTTTAATTCCCCCTTGCAAGGTGGAGGTGGTTATTTCCTTCTCCTGCAGGGAAAGCTAGAGCAGGTTGCACTCCCCTGGAGTTTTTAGATCTCAGAGTTGTCCACACTGAGCTTCCAGAAATTCATCAATGACAGTTCAGGTTTTCCTACCCTAACACTGATTCCTGCCGTGGTTTCCTGAGTGTCTGCTATGGTAAGCCATGACTCCCTTCATTGTCCTACCTATCTCTCCAATCCTGGGGGCTGCAGTTTGCCCTGTGTCCTCAACTCTTTTATGGATGCTAAAAAAAAGTTGCTGATTTTTCAGTCTTTTTGCTTTTTTAGTTCATATGAGGACAAAGAGGCAACTTCCAAACTTCTCACATGCAGAACTGGACCAGAGTATTTATTAATATAACTTTATTGAAGGATACTATCAACATCATATAATTCATCTATTTAAAGCATACAATCTAATGATTTTTTAACCAAATTTACCAACTTGTATAACCATTATCATAAATAAGTTTTAGAATACTTCCATCACCCTGATAATATCTTTCATATTCTTTTACTGCTAATCCCCATCTTCATCTCCCACACCTTGTCCTAGGCAATCACTAATTTTTTTCTGTTTCTATAGAGTTTGATTTTTCTCAATGTTTCACAAAAATGAAATTATACAATATGTGATCTCTTGTGTTTAGCTTCTCTCACTTAATGTAATGTTTGAAGATTGGTTAAGAACCAAATGTCAGTGATGAATAAAAAGACCCAAAATAGTTATGTCATAACATGTATCAGTGGATGTTATATATCATTCTTTACATAACATTCTGTGTACAGGATACAAAGAATGTATTATTCTTTCTTATTGCTAAATGGTATTCCATTGTACAGGTATACTACATCTTATCTATCCATTTGTCAGCTGATTGACACTACATTGTTTCAAATTTATGGATATTATAAATAATACTGTTAAGAACATTTATGCACAAATCTTTGTCTGGATATATGTTTTATTTTTTTCTTGGATAGATACCTCAGAGTGGAATTCCTGGAGCATATAGCAAATTTATGTTGAACTTTATAAGAAACTGCCTAATTGTTTTCCAAGGTAGTTGTACCATTTCGTGTTCACATCATAAAGTAGGAAGCTTCCTGATCTCTATATCCTGGCCAATACCTGGTATGGTCTATCTTTTTGAGTACAGCCATTCTAGTTGGTATGAAATGGCATCTCATTGTGGTTTTAATTTGCATTTCCCTACCAAATAATGATATTGAGCATCTTTTCATGGGATTATCAGCCATCCATACATTGCTTTTTGTAAAATATTTATTCAAATTTGTTGTTCATGTATTTGTTTAGTGGCTATTCAAATGTTTATATGTCATTGTTAAATTGTATGTTCTGAATATACTTAAAAACTCAGATAAGTTTTGCATATATTTCCTTCCTTTCTGTGGTTTGCATTTTTATTTTTTTAATGGTATATTTTGAATTTTGAGGAAATCCAACCTAGTACATTTTTTATGAACCATGCTTTTGGTGGTGTATAGTATTTAAGAAATCTTTACCTAATCCAAGATCTCAAATATTTTCCCCTATGTTATCTTCTAAAAGTTCTATTGTTTTGGCTCTTTAAATACATGACCCATTTTGTGTTAATTTTTGTGTATGGTGAGAGGTGAGGGTATAAGTTCATTTTTAAATTTTTTGACATATGGATATCCACTTGTTGAAGCAACATTTGTTAAAAAGTGAAATGAATGTCTACAAATCTATAAACAAGAATATGCTTATTCTTATGCCAACAACACACTGTTTTGTTAACTGTAGTTTTATATTACTTTTTTTTTTTTTTTTGAGATAAGGCCTCATGCTGTCACCCAGACTAGAGTGCAGTGGCAAGATCGGGGCTCACTGCAGCCATAACCTCCCTGGCTCAGAGGATCTTCCCACCTCTGCCTCCAGAGTAGCTGGGGCTACAGGCATGTGTCACCTGGTTAGTTTTTTTTTTTTTTTTTTTTTGGAGAGATGGGTTTTGCCATGTTGCCCAGGCTGGTCTCAAAGTACTATGCTCAAGCAATCTGCCTGCCTTGGCCTCTGTATTAGTCTGTTTTCATGCTGTTGATAAAGACATAGCCAAGACTGAGCAATTTACAAGAGAAAGAGGTTTAATCGGATTTACACTTCCAATGGGTGGGGAAGCCTCACAATCATAGTGGAAGGCAAGGAGGAGAAAGTCATGTTTTATATGGACAGCTATAGGCAAACAGAGAGAACTTGTGCAGGGGGAACTCCTCCTTCTAAAACCATCAGATCTCATGAGACTTATTCACTATCACCAGAACAACACAGGAAAGACTTGACCCCATGATTCAATTACCTCCTACCAGGTCCCTCTCACAACATGTGGGAATTCAAGATGAGATTTGAGTGGGGACACAGCCAAACCATATCAGCTTTCCAAAATGTTAGGATTAACATTTAAGAGTGAGCCACTATTCCTGGCCTAGTTTTATATTACCTTTTGAAATTGAAAGGTTGAGTCTTCTCACTGTGCTCTTCTTTTTTAAAAAAATTAATTTAATTTAATTTAAAGTTCTGGGATACATGTGTGGGCATGCAGGTTTGCTACATAGGTAAACACGTGCCATGGCAGTTTGCTGAACTTGTTGATTTCTGCCTTAATTTCATTATTTACCCATCAGATCTCATGAGACTTATTCACTATCACCAGAACAGCATGGGAAAGACCTGACCCCATGATTCAGTTACCTCCTACCTGGTCCCTCTCACAACATGTGGGAATTCAAGATGAGATTTGAGTGGGGACACAGCCAAACCATATCAGCCTTCCAAAATGTTGGGATTAACATTTAACAGTGAGCCACTCTTCCTGGCCTAGTTTTATATTACATTTTGAAATTGAAAGGTTGAGTCTTCTCACTGTGCTCTTCTTTTTTAAAACAATTAATTTAATTTAATGTAAAGTTCTGGGATACATGTGCAGGGCATGCAAGTTTGCTACATAGGTAAACACATGCCATGGCAGTTTGCTGAACTTGTTGATTTCTGCCTTAATTTCATTATTTACCCAGGAGTCATTCAGGAGCAGGTTGTTCAATTTCCATGTAGTTGCGTGGTTTTGAGTGAATTTCTTAATCTTGAGTTCTAATTTGATTGTGCCGTGGTCTGAGAGACTATTTGTTATGATTTCAGTCCTTTTGCATTTGCTGAGAAGTGTTTTACTTCCAATTATGTGATTGATTTTAGAGTAAGTGCCATGTAGCGGTAGGAAGAATGTATATTCTGTTGTTTTGGGTGGAGAATGCTGTAGATATCTATCAGGTGCACTTAATCCAGAGCTGAGTACAGCTCCAGTATTGAGGGATTTTTTTTTTTAAGTTTATTAAGTGATCTTTGTTGGTTTAAAATCTGTTTTGTCAGAAACTAGGATTGCAACCCCTCCTTTTTTCTGCTTTCTACTTGTTTGGTAAATTTTCTTCCATCCCTTTATTTTGAGCCTATATGTGTCTTTGAACATGAGTTAGGTCTCTTGAATACAGCACACCAGTGAATCTTGACTCTTTATTCAGCTTGCCATTCTGTCTTTTAATTGGGGCATTTAGCCCATTTATACTTAAGGTTAATGTTGTTATGTGTGAATTTGATCCTGTCATCATGATGCTAGCCAGTTATTTTGCAGACTTGTTGATGTAGTTGCTTCATAGTGTAATTGATCTTTGTACTTCAGTGTGTTTTTGCTGTGTCAGGTAATTGGTTTTCCTTTCCATATTCAGTGCTTCCTTCAGAAGCTCTTGCAAGGCAAGCCTGGTGGTGATGAATTCCCTCAGCATTTGCTTGTCTGAAAAGGATTTTATTTCTTCTTTGCTTGTGAAGTTTAGTTTGGCTGGATATGAAATTCTGGGTTAGAAATTCTTTTCTTTAAGAATGTTGAATATTGGCCTCTGCTCTCTTCTGGCTTGTAGGGTTTCTGCTGAGAGGTCTGCTGTTAGTCTGATGAGCTTCCATTTGTAAGTGACTTGGCCTTTCTCTCTGGCTGCCCTTAACATTTTTTCCTTCATTTCAACCTTGGAAAATCTGATGATTATATGTCTTGGGGTTGATCTTCTCATAGAGTATCTTAGTGGTGTTCTCTGGATTTCCTGAATTTGAATGTTGGCCTGTCTTGTTAGGTTGGGGAAGTTCTCCTAGATGATAACCTGAAGTATGTTTTCCAACTTGGTTCTGTTCTCCCTGTCACTTTCAGGTACCCCAGTCAGTCATAGGTTCAATCATTTTACATAATCTCATACATAGTTCTTGGAGGTTTTGTTCATTCTTTTTTATTCTTTTTTTTTTTTAATAATCTTGTCTGTCTGTCTTATTTCAGTATGATAGCCTTCAAGCTCTGAAATTCTTTTTTTCTGCTTGGTCTATTCAGTTATTGATACTTGTGATTGCATTGTGAAGTTCTCGTGTTGTGTTTTTCAGCTCCATCAGGTCATTTATGTTCCTCTCTAAACTGGGTTATTCTGGTTAACAGCTCCCGTGATGTTTTATTATGGCCCTTAGCTTCTTGGCATTGGGTTAGAACATGCTGCTTTAGCTCAGTGAAGTTCACTATTACCCACCCTTTGAAGCATACTTCTGACAATTCATCCATCTCAGCCTCCATCCAGTTCTGTGCCCTTGCTGGAGAGGTGTTGCAATCATCTGGAGAAGAGGCACTCTGGCTTTTTGAGTTTTCAGCATTTTTTTGTTGATTCTTTCTCACCTTCATGAGTTTATCTAGTTTTGATGTTGGAGGCCACTGACCTTTGGATGGGGTTTTTGTGGGGACACTTTTTTGTTGATGCAGTTGTTGTTGCTTTCTGTTTGTTTGTTTTTCTTTTAACAGTCAGGCCCCTCTTCTGTAGGGCTGCTGTTGTTTGCTTGGGGTCTACTCCAGATCCTATTCTTCTGGGTCCCTCCTACAATTGAAAGTGTCACCAGTGGAGGCTGCAGAACAGCAAAAATGGCTTCCTGCTCCTTCCTCTGGAATCTCTGTCCCAGTGGGACACCAACCTGATGCTGGCAGGAACACTCCTGTATAACATGTCTGGTGACCCCTGCTGGAGGGATCTTACCCAGTCAGGAGGCACGGAATCTGGGGCTCCCTTAATGAAGCACTCTGGCTGCCCCTTGGTGGAGGGGGTGCACTGGACTGGGGGAAATCCTACTTGTCTGGGCTGCCTGGATTCCTCAGAGCCAGCAGGGGGAAAGACTAAGTCAGCTGATCCATGGAGACCATGGTCACCGCTCCTCCTAGGGGCTCAGTCCTAGGGAGTTTAGAATTCTGTCCCTAAACTCTTGGCTGGAGTTGCTGAAATTCCTGCAGGGAAGCCCCACCTGGTGAAGAGGGATGCATCAGGGTCTGGTCTAAAGAGGCAGTCGGGCCATGAGCCACAGCCACTGCGCTGCATTGTGGGTAATTCCTTTTTGATCCAAACTGCCCAGTCTCCCTGGCACCAGCAGGGGAAAAATGGCAGGCTGGAGCTGCAGCGGTGGCTGCCATCCCTCCCCTCAGGAGCTCAGTCACCTTAGGCAGCAGGTAGTCACAGTGATGATGTCTGTCCCTCCCCTGCAGAGCCTCATAGTCTTAAACAGTATCCAGCAGAGTGGCTGCTGAGAATCTGCATAGCTCTGTGCTTGGGACCAAAGTCCTGGTGGCTGGCATAGGCTGACGAGGAGGATCTCCTGATGCATGGGTTGCACATGAAAAAAGTGTGGTTTCCTAGTCAGAGTAGCACCATCATTCACCACCTCCCTTGGCTTGGGCTGGGATCTCTTCTTGCCTCTGTGTGGCACCCAGATGGGCCTTACCACCTGTTTTTCCTCACTCTTTGTGGGTTGTGCCAACTGCCTAGTCAATCCCAATGAGAGAACCTGGATACCTCCGTTGCCGGTGCAGGATTCACTCATCATTTTTGTTCTTCTTGGTGGGAGCCACCAACCACAGCTGTATCTAGTCGGCCATTTTGGCCCCTCCTTACTTGTGCTATTCTTTTCAGAATTGTTTTGTATATTCTAGACATTTTGCAATTTCATATACATTTAAGGTTATCTTCTCAATTTGTGCCCCAAAAAAGCCCACTAGAATTTTGATATATATTGTGCTGAAGCTATAGATCAATTTTGGGAGAATACAGTCTTAATGCTATTGAATATTTCAATTAATATATAAGAAAAGTCTTCCTAATCATTTAGAAATTAATTTTCTTCAGTAATGTTTGTAACTGTTAGTGTACAAGTCTCTCACTACTTGTGTTAAATTTATTTCTATGTATTTATAAATATATATATATTTATCACATCTGAGTATTTTGGAGTCTATTATGATCAGAGGTGGTTTTTAAACTGTGTATCCAGATATTAAAAGTGCTTATGTATGATAATGTAATAAGAAGTGCAATTTTATTTTTAAATTTTGACCATATTTTCCAAAATTTCCAGAAAGTTCATAATTATTTTTAAGCTGGTGACATTCCAAACATAATAAATCAACAATATAAAAAAAGAAAGGGAAAACCTTAGCAATAATATTAAAGCTATTACATATTGCACTCTTACTATGTACCAGGATTTTTTCTAAGCACTTTATATGTTTTACCTCACTAAAACCTGTCAATGATCTTGTGACTTAGGTCTATTATCATGTCTGTTTTATTGATATAAAAACTAAGGCACAAAGTAGCTAAGTGATTTGCTTAAAGTCTCAAGGTTAGTAAATGATAGAGCAGTATTTTGAACTGGCTCTTGATCCTATGCTCTTAGCCACTTAATATTGAAATAAAATCCATCAAAATATTAATAGTAGATATCTCTGTGTAGGTTAAAATAGGTTTTCTAAATTAAAAATGCTTTTCTGAATTTACCAAATGAATATTAATACTTCTGTAATTATAGTTTTTTAAAAAACCACGAATAATTTAGTGATGAACTCTCTTCATGGAATTTTTTTTTTACCAGATAGATCAGCTTGAAACTTACAGTCATCAATGGTGATTCAATGAGAAAAAATCTTTTATGTTTCTCTATAAAATACCTATTCTGTCATAAAAAATTTAAACTTAGAACTTGTGTTACTTTAACAAAACCACAAGTAATATCAATAGCAATTATCAGTAGGGTAACAAAAAGTGCACATTCACATATTCAATAAATATAAATAAGAAAAGGAAATTCAAATATTTTTAAACAATTTATTTTTCAAAAAGACATGCAACTCATTTTCTTTTATTCATATACAGTTAAACAAATTTTATGTAACATTTGAATTGACATTTTCCTTCAGGTTTCTTCTGTTTTTGTGTGTTGTTAGTGGACAGGCTTTTTAATGTCCCAGAGTCATAAGGTCATTGGAAAAGCATTGTATCCTATAATAAAAAATTGCTACCTCTCTAGTTGTTTTGCTCAGCAAAGGCATAGGGCATGGTGTCTTTTAGAGACATTGCTCCTGAGATGGGAATAAAAGATTTTGACCTTTTATTATAGCATTCACGAGTCAGAAGAACTTCATTTATTTTAGGTAAAAAGCAAAAAGAGCAAATTGCCTATTTTCAGTAATTCAAGAGTGACTGGAGTCACCTACAACTTGCCAGTCAACAGTTTTTTTAATAATGTTTCTCATTTAGAAGAACTATTGTTTCACTTGTCTTTAAAACATCAGCGGCCCTTGGCTAGCAATTTGAATATACATACATTGCACACACACAACTATATGACCATAAGCACTGGTGAACTGTAGTCATAAAGAGTACTACAAGACTGTGTGAAAATTTTTCTCCTCTAATGGATAGGACATATTCTTCAAACTGAGAAATAATTCAGAAATTGACTCTTTTTTTTATTACACTTTAAGTTCTGGGATACATTTGCAGAATGTGCAAGTTTGTTACACAGGTATATACAGGCCATGGTGGTTTGCTGCACCCATCAATCAGTCATCTACATTAGGTATTTTTCCTAATGCTATCCCTTCCCTAGACCCCAACCCCCAATAGGCCCTGGGGTGTGATGTTCCCCTCCCTGTGTCTATGTGTTCTCATTGTTCATCTCCCACTTATGAGTGAGAACATGCGGTGGTTGGTTTTCTGTTCCTATATTAGTTTGCTAAGAATGATGGTTTCCAGCTTCATCTGTGTCCCTGCAAAGGATATTAACTCATCATTTTTTATGGCTGCATAGTATTCCATGGTGTATATGTGCCACATTTTCTTTATCCAGTCTATCATTGATGGGCATTTGGGTTGGTTCCAAGTCTTTCCTATGATGAATAGTGCTGCAATAAATATATGTGTGCATGTGTCTTTATAGTAGAATAATTTATAATCTTTTGGGTATATACCCAGTAATGGGATGGCTGGGTCAAATGGTATTTCTAGTTTTAGATCCTTGAGGAATCACCATACTGTCTTCCACAATGGTTGAATTAATTTATACCACCACCAACAGTGTAAAAGTGTTCTTGTTTCTCCACATCCTGTCCAGCATGTGTTGTTTCCTGACTTTTTAATGATCGCCGTTCTAACTGGCATAATATGGTCTCTCATGGTGGTTTTGATTTGAATTTCTCTAATGATCAGTGATGATGAGTTTTTTTTTCATGTTTGTTGGCTGCATAAATGTCTTCTTTTGCAAAGTGTCTGTTCATATCTTTCACCCTCTTTTTGATGGGGTTATTTGTTTCTTTCTTCTAAATTTGTTTAAGTTCCTTGTAGATTCTGGATATTAGCAGTTTGTCAGATGGATAGATTGCAAAAACTTTTTCCCGTTCTGTAGGTTTCCTGTTCACTCTGATGATAGTTTCTTTTACTGTGCAGAAGCTCCTTAGTTAAATTAGATCCCATTTATCTATTTTGGCTTTTGTTGTAGTTGTTTTTGGTGTTTTAGTCATGAAGTCTTTGCCCATGCCTATGTCCTGAATGGTATTGCCTAGGTTTTCTTCTAGGGTTTTTATGGTTTTGGGTCTTACATTTAAGTCTTTAATCCATCTTGAGTTTATTTTTGTGTAAGATGTAAGGAAGGGGTCCAGTTTCAGTTTTCTGCATATGGCTAGCCTGTTTTCCCAACATCATTTATTAAACAGGGAATCCTTTCCCCATTGCTTGTTTTTGTAAGGTTTGTCAAAAACAGATGGTTGATCAGATGGTTGTAGATGTCTGGTGTTATTTCTGAGGGCTCTGTTCTGTTCCTTCGGTCTATATATCTGTTTTGGTACCAGTACCATGCTGTTTTGGTTACTGTAGCCTTGTAGTATAGCTTGAAGTCAGGTAGCATGATGCCTCCAGGTTTGTTCTTTTTGCTTAGGATTGTCTTTGCTATATGGGCTCTTTTTTGGTTCCATATGAAATTTATAGTAGTTTTTTCTAATCTGTGAAGAAAGTCAATGGTAGCTTGATGAGGATAGCATTTAATCTATAAATTACTTTGGGCAATGTGACCATTTTCATGATACTGATTTTCCCTATCCATGAGCATGGAATGTTTTTCCATTTGTTTGTGTCCTCTCTTATTTCCTTGAGCAGTGGTTTGTAGTTCTCCTTGAAGAGGTCCTTCACATTTTTTCTAAATTGTATTCCTAGGTATTTTATTCTCTTTCTAGTAATTGTGAATGGGAGTTCACTCATGATTTGGCTCTCTGTCTATTATTGGTGTATAGGAATGCTTGTGATTTTTCCACATTGATTTTGTATCCTGAGACTTTGCTGAAGTTGCTTATCAGTGTAAGGAGATTTTGGGCTGAGATAATGGGGTTTTCTAAATATACAAACATGTTGTCTGCAAACAGAGACAATTTAACTTTCTCTCTTCCTAGTTGAATACGCTTTATTTCTTTCTCTTGCCTGATTGCCCTGGCCAGAACTTCCAATACGAGGTTGAATAGGAGTGGTAAGAGAGGGCATCCTTTTCATATGCCAGTTTTCAAAGGGAATGCTTCTAGCTTCTGCCCATTCAGTATGATATTGGCGTGGGTTTGTCATAAATAGCTCTTATTATTTTGAGATATGTTCCATCAATACCTAGTTTATTGAGAGTTTTTAGCATGAAATGGTGTTGAATTTTATCGAAGGCCTTTTCTGCATCTATTGAGATAATCATGTGGTTTTGTCATTGGTTCTGTCATTGGGTGCATATATATTAAGGATAGTTAGCTCTTCTTGTTGTGTTGATCCCTTTACCATTATGTAATGCCCTTCATTTTCTTTTTTGATCATTGTTGGTTTTAGGTCTGTTTTATCAGAGACTATGATTGCAACCCCTGTTTTTTTTTTTTTTCCTTTCCTTTTGCTAGGTAAATATTCTTCCATCCCTTTATTTTGAGCCTATGTGTATCTTTGCACTTGAGATGGGTCTCCTGAATACAGCACACTGATGGGTCTTGACTCTTTGTCCGATTTGCCCGGCTTTGTCTTTTAATTGGGGCATTTAGCCCATTTACATTTAGGGTTAATATTGTTATGTGTGAATTTGATTCTGTCATTATGATGCCAGCTGGTTATTTTGCCCATTAGTTGATGTTATTTGCCCGTTAGTTGATGCAGTTTCTTCATAGTGTCAATGGTATTTACAATTTGGTATGTTTTTGCAGTGGCTGGTTCCAGTTTTTCCTTTCCATATTTAGTGCTTCCTTGAGGAGCTCTTGTAAGGCAGGTCTGGTGGTGACAAAAAATCTTTCAGCATTTGCTTGTCTGTAAAGGATTTTATTTCTCCTTCTCTCATGAAACTTAGTTTGGCTGGATACAAAATTCTGGGTTGAAATTTTTCTTTTTACAGATGTTGAATATTGATTCTCACTTCTTCTAGCTTGTAGGGTTTCTGCAGAGAAATTCACTGTTAGTCTGATGGGCTCCCTTTGTGAGTAACCTGACCTTACTCTCTGGCTGCCTTTAACATTTTTTCCTCATTTCAACCATGGTGAATCTGACAATTATGTGTCTTGGGGTTGCTCTTCTTGATGAGTATCTTTGTGGTGTTCTCTGTATTTCCTGAATTTGAATGTTGGCCTGTCTTTTTAGGTTGGGGAAGTCTCCTGGATGCTAACCTGAAGTATGTTTTCCAGCTTGGTTCCATTCTCCCCATCACTTTCAGGTACACCAATCAAACGTAGGTTTGGTCTTTTCACATAGTCCCATATTTCCTGGAGGCTTTGTTCATTCCTTTTCATTCTTTTTTCTCTAATCTTGTCTTCATGCTTTATTTCATTAAGTTGATCTTCAATCTCTTATATCCTTTCTTTCGCCTGATTGATTTGGCTATTGATACTTGTGTATGCTTCACGAAGTTCTTGTGCTGTGTTTTTCAGCTCCATTAAGACATTTATGTTCTTCTCTAAACTGGTTACTTTTGTTAGCAATTACTCTAACTTTTTTCAAGGTTCTTAGGTTCTTTGCATTGGGTTAGAACATGCTCCTTTAGCTCGTAGGAGTTTTTATTTCCCACCTTCTGAAGCCTACTTCTGTCAATTTGTCAAACTCAATCTCCATCCAGTTTTGTTCTCTTGCTGGTAAGGAGTTGTGTTCCTTTGGAGGAGAAGAGGTGTTCTGGTTTTTGGAATTTTCAGCCTTTTTGTGCTGGTTTGTGCTCATTTTCATGGATTTATCTACCTGTGGTCTTTGATGTTGGTGACCTTCGGATGGGCTTTTTTGTGGATGACCTTTTAGTTGATGTTGATGCTATTCCTTTCTCTTTGTTAGTTTTACTTCTAACACTGAGGCCCCTCTGCTGCAGGTCTGCAGGGGTTTGCTGGAGGTCCATTCCAGACTCTGTTTGCCTGGGTATCTCCAACAGAGGTGCAGAACAGAAAAGACTGCTGCCTGTTCCTTCCTCTGGAAGCTTCATCCCAGAGGGTCACCCACCAGATGCCAGCCAGAGCTCTCTTGTATGAGCTATCTGTCAACCCCTGCTGGGAGGTGTCTCCCAGGAGACCCGGGGGTCAGGGACCCACTTGAGGAGGCAGTCTGTCCCTTAGTGGACCTTGAGCACTGTGCTGGGAGATCCACTGCTGTCTTCACAGTCGGCAGGCAGGAATGTGTAAGTCTGCCGAAGATGTGCCCACAGCCGTCCCTTCCCCCAGGTGCTCTGTCCCAGGGAGATGGGAGTTTTATCTATAAGCCCCTGACTGGGGCTGCTGTCTTTCTTTCAGAGATGCCCTGTCCAGAGAGGAGGAATCTAGAGAGGCAGTCTGACTACAGTGACTTTGTGGAGCTGCAATGGGCTCCACCCAGTTTGAATTTGCAGCTTTGTTTACACTGTGAGGGGAAAACCACCTACTCCAGCCTCAGTTACGGCAGACGCCCTTCACCCCACCAAGCTCAAGTGTCCCAGGTAGACTTCAGATGGCTATGCTGGCAGCGAGAATTTCAAGGCAGTGGATCTTAGCTTGCTGGGCTCCTTGGGGGTGGGATCCACTGAGCTAGACCACTTGGCTCCCTGGCTTCAGCCCCCTTTCCAGGGGAGTGAATGGTTCTGTCTTGCTGGCATTCCAGGTGCCACTGGGGCATGAAAAAAAAAAAACTGCTGCAGCTTGCTTGGTGTCTGCCCAAATGGCCACCCAGTTTTGTGCTTGAAACCCAGGGACCTGGTGGTGTAGGCACCCAAGGGAATCTCCTGGTCTGCGGGTTGGGAAGACCTTGGGAAAAGCATAATATCTGGGCTAGAATGCACCATTCCTCACAGCACAGTCCCTCTAGGCTTCCATTGGCTATTGAAGGGAGTTCCCCAACCCTTTGCCCTTCCTGGGTGAGGAGATGCCTCGCCCTGCTTTGGCTCACTCTCCGTGGGCTACACCCACTGTCTAACCAGTCCCAGTAAGATGAGCTGGGTACCTCAGTTGGAAATGCAGAAGTCACCTGCCTTCTGCATTGATTCACTGGGAACTGCAGACTGGAGCTCTTCCTATTTGGCCATCTTGCCCAAATTTCTTTCCGGAAATTGACTCTTAAATGTAAAATAACTAGCACTTCAAGCCTCCATTGAGTTTAATGTTTAAAGGTGAAAAAAAGTCTTGAGATCTATTTGATATTAAATCAATGGGCTGACACAACTTGCTCATATATAAAATTAAGTGCATGCATACTGTTCTGCACCTGCTTTAATTTTAAAGGAAAAAAATAGAATAATAACTGGAAACCTGTAAGAAAAAATTTTGCCCACCTTAATCTCCAAGTTGTATTTTAAAGCCTTATGTAAATAGAAAGCTGTATTCTCTCTTGGGCTTATTTGGACCACATGGAATTATTGACCTAAAAATTATATAAATTCAGAAGGTATTTCAATTATCCTGTATCTGCACAGGCCAAGAAGAAGCAAGTCTTAGTATGGCAAATGTTGTCAGTAGGATTCACCACTGCTGCTCTCAACAGTCCATATAAATTGCCGCATAATTAGCCCAGCTGCAATATTCCATCGATCACGAAGACAAGCTGCAGAGAACCAAAGCCATTGATTTTGCCTGCTGTGTCGTACTTTGCTAACCATGTGCAGACCTGGATTTAAACACAGGGGAATGCAGAGCCCACCATGTGGCTTGCTTCTGCATTGGCAAACAGTGTGGGAACAATTAAAAAGGGAATTCTGAACAACTAGAAATGACTGTTTTCAAAAGCCTGAAAGTACATGGGGTGTCCTTGGAACCAGAGCTATCTGAGGGGCCCACATTTCCTATTACTGCTGATTAGGAAGATAGAATTAATTAATGCCTCTCTTAGTCAAGACCCCTTTAAAAGAAAAGAAGAGTGACTTAGGGATGATAGTGGTAGTAAAGGAGACTACATGTTGTTTTTAAAAAAAGCATGGAAAGAAAAATTTTGAGTGATATTAATAACTTGGGAAAATTATGTAATCTCAGAAAACTAACCTGGAAGCCATCCAAAACTTATTTTTAGAATCAAACATGCCAGACACATTTAGACAAAACCAATATTCTAACTCATCAAAGATAGAAACTTTGCAACTATATGCTGGAGACCTAATCTCAAAAATATATATAACAGTTGTTTTAGAACAAAATGCATATTTTATTGGTGGCAAAAGTTACCAATTTAACAAAAATGTCAAGTACAAATAAAACGAAATCCTTACCTTCCTTACCTAATCTATATTCAAATTGATATTGTGCATAAGATCAAGAATATAATCTGTGATAGACCAGTTATTAGGAAGATTCAACATAGTTTGACAAAGCTACTATTTTCTCCATGCTCCTTTTAAACTCTGGTATGGCCAGCACAGAAGGGTCCTAGGGTAGTGAGGATAAATTTAATCTGTATGTAATTTATTGACAGAAAAAAAAACTTTGAAATCGAATTACATGTAGAAATAAGCTACATCGTTTGTTTTGTATGAGATTCTTCAGAACTTTTTTTTTTTTTTTTTTTTTCTGAGATGGAGTCTCGCTCTGTCACCCAGGCTGGAGGTGCAGTGGTGCGATCTTGGCTCACTGCAAGCTCCACCTCCTGGGTTCACACCATTCTCCTGCCTCAGCCTCCCCAGTAGCTGGGACTACAGGCGCCTGTCACCACGCCCGGCTAATTTTTTTGTATTTTTTAGTAGAGACGGGGTTTCACCATGTTGGTCAGGATGGTCTGGATCTCCTGACCTCGTGATCCTCCCGCCTCGGCCTCCCAAAGTGCTGGGATTACAGGCATGAGCCACCGTGCCCAGCCAGAAAAATCTTAAAATCAAACACAAAGACACCAGAGTAAGTCAAGGGGTTTGAAGGAAAAGAGATTCATTAATTAGGGTAGACCCAGTTAACTGAGAATGGATCAGCACAATTAATATTCTTTTGGAAACAAGAAGAAATATTTGAATCAGAAAAAGTATACAGCTTTGTGCATGCATCTGATTTAAAAGGAAGGTTCAAGATATTGTTTAGTTTCTGGATATGACTTGATAAATACTAATACCAAGTCATACCAAGAAACTACAGTTTATAAGAGAGGAAATGGATTTCTCTGAGAATTTGGAATAGTAATTTATTTAGATTAATGCCACTAAGACTTATTATCAATAGATCATGAGACTTGATACAACATAGCATTGAGATTGGATATCTTATCAGTGCCTGAGATCTTTCTGTGGGGTAAGTGCTGTGAAGACAGCAGCAGAGGTAGGAAATGCTCAACCTCGTAAGCAGAAAGCTACGTGCACTTAGTATTACCAGGAGAGGCACACAGAAATGCTCCAGGAAAGTAGTTCTTATTGAGGAAGAGTTTTAATACCAAATAATAGGATGGTGGATATTTATCTAATGGATGATATGAACAGCCTAAGAGCTGTCAATGTAAGGACATTTAGCAAGACAGATAGGTTGACATCAGGAAATCTTGTCAGCAGGTAGCAGGGTTCCAATCACAGGAAGTGTCCAGGGAGAGAACTGTCATGGATAGTGCAGACTGGCTTGCTCAGAATTGATTCCCACCTCTTTCTAGTGCGCCTTTCTACACTGCAGAGGCTGTCGAGCTAAAATCTGCATTTCCCACATTTCTGGATGTAATGTATGCTCTGCCAACCAAATGGCCTCACATAAGACTTAAATCTAGAACTGAAATAAAAACGAAGGGAAACTCAACAACATAAAACCCAAAACTCTAATCAAAAATGGAAAATGGACTTCGATAGACATTTCTCCAAAGAAGATATACAAATGGCCAATAAGAACATGAGAAGATGCTCAGTGTCACTAATCACTAGGGAAACGGAAATCAAAGCTACAATTTGATACTCTCTCACACCCATTAGGATGGCTACTATTGACAAAATAGAAAATAAGTGTTAGTGATGATGTGGAGAAATCGAAACACTTGTGCACGGTTGGTGGGAATGTAAAATGACGCAGTGCTGTGGAAAACAGTATGGCAGCTCCTCAAAAAATTAAAAATAGATTTACCATATGATCCAGTGATTCCATTTCTGTATATACATATAAATGAATCAAAAGCAGGGCCTTGAGATATTTGCACACTCATGTTCGTAGCAGCATTAGTCACAATAGCTAAAATATGGAAGCAAACCAAGTGTCTGCTGATGAATAAATACTGCAAAATATGGTATACACATATGAGGGAATATCATTCAGCCTTCAAAAGGAAGGAAATTCTGATATGCACTACCACATAGATGAACCTTGAGGACATTATGCTAAGTGAAATAAGCCAGTCACTGAAAGACAAATACCACATGATTCCACATATATGAGGTACTTAGGGTAGTCAAAACCATAAGAGACAGAAGGTAGAAGGGTGGTTATGAGGGGATGGGGGGAAGGGGAGATAAGTAGTAAGTTAGCGTTGAATGAGTCAGAGTTCTAGTTTTTATAAGATGAAAAGAGTTGTGCTGATGGATGTTGGTGATGGCCGTGTAACAGTGTTAATTTTACCCAAATTTTAAAAATTAGACAAAAAATAGAGGGAAAGGTGGCATGAGTTGCCTACTTTTGCTGGTGCAGATCAAAGTGGGAGTGCTTTGATCTTGAGTTAGCAGCTGTCATCATGGCTTATTGATTTACCAGGCAGCTTCCTGATTATGACCATGGCAACAGCATTTTGGGTGGTCCATTTCAGCATCATGATTTAAGAGATTTTTCTGGAAGATCAGTCTAAAGTCTCTTCAGTTTATAAACAATTTTATACACCATTTCACAACTCATAAAACAAATTTCTTTCTGTTGACACAACCTAGAGTGGTTTTTG
Source organism: Pongo pygmaeus (assembly GCF_028885625.2). NCBI lineage: Eukaryota > Metazoa > Chordata > Mammalia > Primates > Hominidae > Pongo > Pongo pygmaeus. The sequence goes on along the minus strand of NC_072376.2, from coordinate 155,916,443 downwards.
TTCTGTACAATTAAATCCCAATAGAGTAATTGCTGTCTCCAGTGGTTGCAAGCAACAGACTCTCAAAGAAATGAGCTTCTGTGATTGGTTAGCTGACCAGTTTGAACTGAAGACAGCTAAGATTCTCTGAGCATTATAATTGGTACATGCTGTTACTATATTAACTTACATAATCACTTGGGGTTGTTTAGAATAAGAAATCTATCAAAGGTGATGTTTTGAAGTGTTAAGTAATGCTGATCATTATGGGAAAAATAAAGAATGTAATGATTGTTGTGTGTGTGTGTGAGGTACTGAAGTTTTTCCTCTGTTTCAAAAAGCTTAAAGAAGAAATGATAAAATGGGACTTAAAGTTCTCTGTTTAAAGCATGGTCAGATAATCAAGGAACTTCTATGGTTGCCTTTAAGAATCTCCTCTGTCTTGTAGTTGCTGAACTGACAGAGCCAAAAAGCAGAACCAGTGTGCTTCTTAAGTTGCTAAACTGCAAGGCAGGATGAATTCATACATTTAAAAAGCTTTCTATGTGAGCATTAGGACGTTTATTGGAAAGAATGGGACCAGGAAAACTGAACCAGGGACATGTGATACATTCTTATGTCTCCAAGTACCTTAAAAACTCAAATTTCACTAAGTATTTCGTTTTATTTTATTTTATTTTACTTTAAGTTCTAGGGTACATGTGCACAATGTGCAGGTGTGCTACTTACTTATACATGTGCCATGTTGGTGTGCTGCATCCGTTAACTCGTAATTTACATTAGGTATATCCCCTAATCCTATCCCTCTCCCCTCCCCCCACCCGATGACAGGCCCTAGTGTGTGATGTTCCCCACCTTGTATCCAAGTGTTCTCGTTGTTCAGTTCCCACCTATGAGTGAGAACATGCGGTGTGTGGTTTTCTGTCCTTGTGGTAGTTTGCTCAGAATGATGGTTTCCAGCTTCATCCATGTCCCTACAAAGGACATGAACTCATCATTTTTTATGGCTGCATAGTATTCCATGGTGTATATATGCCACATTTTCTTAATCCAGTTTATCATTGATGGATGTCTGGGTTGGTTCCAAGTCTTTGATATTGTGAATAGTGCCACAATAAACATACGTGTGCATGTGTCTTTATAGCAGCTTTATAATCCTTTGGGTATATACCCAGTAATGGGATGGCTGGGTCAAATGGTATTTCTAGCTCTAGATCCTTGAGGGATCGCCACACTGTCTTCCACAATGGTTGAACTAGTTTACAGTCCCACCAACAGTGTAAAAGTGTTCCTATTTCTCCACATCCTCTCCAGCACCTGTTGTTTCCTGACTTTTTAATGATTGCCATTCTAACTGGTGTGAGATGGTATCTCATTGTGATTTTGATTTGCATTTCTCTGGTGGCCATGATGATGAGCATTTTTTCATGTGTCTGTTGGCTGCATAAATATCTTCTTTTGAGAAGTGTCTGTTCATGTCCTTTGCCCACTTTTTGATGGGGTTGTTTGATTTTTTTCTTGTAAATTTGTTTAAGTTCTTTGTAGATTCTGGATATTAGCCCTTTGTCAGATGGGTAGATTGTAAAAATTTTCTCCCATTCTGTAGGTTGCCTGTTCACTCTGATGGTAGTTTCTTTTGCTGTGCAGAAGCTCTTTAGTTTAATTAGATCCCATTTGTCAATTTTGGTTTTTGTTGCCATTGCTTTTGGTGTTTTAGTCATGAAGTCCTTGCCCATGCCTATGTCCTGAATGGTATTGCCCAGGTTTTCTTCTAGGGGTTTTATGGTTTTAGGTCTAACATTTAAGTCTTTAATCCATCTTAATTAATTTTTGTATAAGGTGTAAGGGAGGGATCCAGTTTCAGCTTTCTACATATGGCTAGCCAGTTTCACCATACGCAAATCAATAAACATAATCCATCATATAAACAAAAACCATGTGATTATCTCAATAGATGCAGAAAAGGCCTTTGACAAGATTAAGTATTTCTTGAAAGCAGAAGCAAACCTGTTTCCTGTTTTATGAGGCTGTTTCTTTTTGGCCTGAGGGCCCTGCAATAACCTCACTGGAGAGAGTTAACCCACAAGGAGGTGTCAATCCTCTCTACATGCCCTACCCTCTAGCATTTCCTTCCAATCCTTAACTAGAATCAAATCCAGCATGGTGATGTGGTGGCAAACAAACACCAAGTCAAAGCTGAAGGGATAAGTCTTACCCAACAAAAAGAATCACAAGAGTTTGCTCATATGCAATGGCAAAAACCTGGAATATGTGTGGCAGTGGATTTCAGTGGCTCCAAACCAGGAAGGGAGAAGCATAATTTTAGATTGGGTTGAATATTTTGCATTGAGTGCACTTGCCAGAGATTCTGGGTTCAATATGCTCACTTGAGCAGCTCAGAGTGTTTGATAGAAATGTGGGTGCATTGGCAGTCAATGCTTAAGTTATGATGCCAGAAATTTCTTGGGATAATGTAGAGAAATGGATGCAAACATAAGGAAACATTGGGGTATATTTATCACATGCAAATCACTCATCTATACTAGTTATGCCTCACAAGAGGGCCCAGAATTTACCTTCTTCATTGAGGTACTACTTTCATCAAGAAATAACTTGATAAGTACCAGAATGGCTGTCCTCTACAGGCCAGACCTGATGGTTGTAGGAGCAGCTGCCAAAGAAAAGGACTCTCTGATTTCCATAGTAGGATGGGGACCTAGGTAACAGAATGATTTCTATGGGGAGATAGGGGCTTAGATGGCAGAATGCAAAGGACAGCACAATGATAGGGCTCAAAGACAGAGGCAAAGTAGGTGTGGTTACTGTAATATAACGATAGTAGAACTTGAGTGATGATCACAAGGTTTGACTGGGAGTGGCTAATGGAGTGAGAAGTTTCTAGGACTGAAAGAGGAATGCAGCCATTATCATCCCCTTTGATCTGTATAAACTGAAACCAAAGCAAAAACAAAACTCTAGGTGATCTGAGGAACTACAGTGAAGAGTTATGGTCCTATTACTGGTTCATAGACCCACCGCCCATAAATGACGGGGAAGCCAGGAACTCTTGAGGAAGTACCCTATGACAGTGCCACAAGCATGTACTGTACATCTTCATTCTCATCACCTCCTGAAAAGGACTTGTAGTCATCTCTCAGCAAAACGAACCACCCAGATCTCTGGGGAATTACTGACATGCGCTCTAGCTAATATCAACCCTGGGGGACCCAGAATGCCACTGTGGTCCTCTACTCTGAGGAGGCTTATAGGGGTCAGGGAGTCTAAGTAGGGATTTTGTCTATGTTTGCCTCACAGTGGGACAATGTGGACCCATTGGTGAATTGTTCTGCATTTACTTCCTTAGTTTCCATTTGCAAAGTTGGAATAGACATACTCGTCAACATCTCCACATCGGCTTTCTGAATCATGGAGTGAAGGCTTCGAAGGGCCAGAGAAAGCCTCTGTGCTAAGGATACTACCAAAATGCCACACACCTGGAGGGGTTGTAGAGATCAAGGTTGCTATTAAGCAGCTGGAAAAGGTAGGGGTCATAATTCTTATTACATCCCCCAATTTCTCCACATCCTCATTAGGTTCTTGCATCCTCATTAAGCTTTCCCGTTTGACTGGTCAGAAAATAGATGGGTCTTCGGAATAATAGCAATGGATTATCACAAACTTAATGAGAGAGTGATTCCTGTTGAAGCCACTGTTCCATATGTGGTTTATTTTCTGGAGCCAGTCGGCACAGACTCTGATGCCTGATATACAGAGTTATCTATCAAGTTGGCAAATGCTTTTTAAAAAAATACTCCAATAAAAAGAGACCGCAGAAGTAATTTCCTTTCAACTGGCAGGAACAGTAATGGACTAAGGGCTACATCAACTCTCTCTGGCTCTATGTGACAATTTAGTGTAGGGATTGGCAAACTTTTCCTGTAAAGGGCCAAATAATAAATATTTTAGGCTTTGCAGGCCACATATGGTGTCTGTTGCATATTCTTCTTCTTCTTTCTTTTTTTTTTCAACTTCACAAAACAAAAACCACTCTTAGCTTGCAAGATTTACAAAAATGGGGTGCAGGTCAGATTTGACTTCCAGGTTGTAGTTTGCTGACCCCTAGCTTCGCTCACATGGACTTTGGCCATCTCACCAGTCCACAAAACATCACACTGTTAATTACTTTGACACCACTATTAGTATGGAACCCAATGAGCAGAAGGTAGCTTAGATGTCTTAATAAGACATTTTGATGTCAAAGATGAAAGATAAATCCTTTGAAAGTTCAATGACCTGTCCAAGATATAAAGCCAATTTTCAAAAAGTTGTTTTTAATGTGGGGGTTCACCAACAAGGAAAAATATAGTCAGTAGAACTGGACACAGGCTCTGGGAGGGATGAACAATAAATGTCTCAAACCTGGCTCTTCCAGTATCATGTGTCTGTCTTCAACACCCTCTCATGAAGGGCCTTTGGAACTGAGAAGTGTCAAAAGGCTCAGCTGCAAGGAGAGGAGAAATGCAGTGGCCAGGAACTGCAGGCTTTGATAAAACAAGTCTCTGAAATATTGATTTTGAGCCTCTTCACCAATAAGCCATTTGGTTTGGGAATATTGTCTGTCACTGAGATAGAAGCCAGTCACATTTACCTTTAATTTTATTCCTCAGATTCCCAGAAAAAAAATCTACCTACAGGTGATATAAAAATAGCTACGTCTCAAGAAAATTTAAAAGAAAGAAACATTCAGAGATTGCTGAAAACTATGTAATTATGTAATTGTGCAAGTAGGAATGGCTTTTCTTCTTTATTCAAGAACAGTTTAAATTGGCTTGTACATTGTAAAAATTTAGCCTTTCATCAATACTTGGATAAATAAACTGCAGCTTCCCTGGAATATAGATTATCAAGAGACAATCAAGCTGTGGTTTACTATTTCAGATAGTATGCTTTCTCTTTCAGAACTAATAAAAGCCACAACTGCATGTTTTATTATAGAAAGCAGAACAAAGACCCGGCAGTGTTCCTCTCATTTTAGAAAGATAAAGCTCCACAATTAATAGCATATTAGGAGTTTGACCTGAACGGTAAGAGATCTGACTTTCCTATGCTGTTTTGGCTTAACCCCATCTATAAGTGTGGTCTGTAGTGGTGACAAGTACTTGAACCTCTCTCTGATTCCATGACCTTTAGTAGAAGCATATTTCACTGTATGTGTGTATGTTTTCATCAAAGGCTACTTTCTTATGTGAATGTGTATTCATTTCATTAAGGACCTCTGTTAGCCTGGTGGCTAATATCCCCTTCAAGCTGAAATCCCCAGCTCACAGCTCTCTGCTCTCAGACACAATGCTAGGATGCTCTTTATATTTTTATTTTTATTTTTTGAGGAGTTTCATTCTTGTCACCCAGGCTGGAGTGCAGTGGCGCAACCCTGGCTCACTGCAACCTCCACCTCCTGCATTCAAGTGATTCTCCTGCTTCAGCCTCCCGAGTAGCTGGGATTACAGGCACCCGCCACCATGCCTGGCTAATTTTGTATTTTTAGAAAGACAGGGTTTCACCATGTTGATCAGGCTGATCTCAAACTCCTGACTTCAGGGGATCTGCCCACCCGGCTTCCCAAAGTGCTGGGATTACAGGCTTCAGCCACTACACCCGGCTAAGATGCTCTTTAGAGCATGGACATCTGATCTAAGGCTAGCTTACTCATGAATGGGTCTGCAACCTATGAGGCAGCTTGCTGCAAGAGGCTCTGTTTTTAACAGGAGAGATGTTAATGACCTCAATCTAATGCTATCCTTTGCAATTTAGACTGAGGAGAATGGAGATCATTCAGTTAGTGGGAGGAGAGGAAAGGGTTAATTCTAAATAGAAGCACAGTCAATGAAAATTGCTGAGAAGTATTAATTATCCAAGGGAAGCATGGAGAAGATACCAAGACTGTGGTCCTGGATGGCAAGTTCCCCAAGTTTTCCTCATTCCTCCCCTCATAGCTATGTAGTAGAAAGTGACTGGGACCCCAGTAACACCAATGCCAGCAACTTCTCTGGCAGAGAAAAATAACAGATACAGGGAGAGGGGACCCACAATTACAGGCCAAATACCGCAGACTCCTAGTATTTCATGTTTGCCCAGTGTGTCTGTATTCCTTGTAACTATCACCCAAATGTTTGCAATTTCTTCAGCTTTCAAGGATCACACTTCCTTTAACAAACAAGATTAGTTAGGGCTGGCATCCTGTTTTATTTTAGGGAGTCTAGTATTTTTTTTTTTGATTCAAAAAATGTTTATATATTCCACCCATTTGTTCTGGTTTGGAGAGCCCCTTTAAATAATCATCTTCTGGTTCCAACACCATGGCTGGTTTCTCCAGACTGTTGCTGCCTCCTTTGCTCATCCTGGGAAGGAACAAAGTTATCAGGTTAGGCTAAGATTCTGTGACTGACTCTACTTTGCACCTGGGAGATGGATGGTAAGCACAGGAAGGAATGACAGTGGAGGAAGAAAAAGAAAAAAAAACATGCGATTTCTTAGTCTTCTATACTTCTAAAGTCCTTCATGAAGAGTACGTGGGATGAGGAGTGTTATGCATTTAATTTAATGTTTTTTCCTTCTTTCCAAATTCATATGTTGAAATTCGAATCTGCAATGTGATAATCTTACGAGGTGGGGCTTTGGTTAGTAATTAAGTAATTAAGTCATGAGGGTGGAGTTCTCATGAATGAGATTAGTGTCCTTATAAGGAAGAGGCATGAAGAAATGATTAGTCTGGCGAGACCACGTGAAGATATGATGAGAAGATGGCTGTCTATGAATCAAGAATCAAGACACAGAACCTGCCAGCACTTTGATCTTGGAGTTTCCATCCCCCAAAACTGTGAGCAATAAATGTTTGTGGTTTAAGCCACCCAGTCTATCATATTCTGCTGTAGCATTCTGAGCTAAAATATGGGGAAGGAGCAAATGGGGGTGCTGAAGGGATGCAGCTTGTTCTGCCAACATGTTACAGGCAGTATTTCCCAGTTTTGAAAGAAAAATACCTTTGGTCATGGGTTCCCTTCCTGGGGTCCCGTTCCCCTAAAGTCTTTTGACGTCCCGCAAGAGGCAAATCCAGTTTCTCCCTTATCCACTAACCCTATCCCTCAGTTCAAAACCTTCCTCCAAAACACATCATGCTCATAAATTTGGTAGGACCCAGAATCATCTAGAAGACAACACTTTTCATCATCTTACAGAGCTGTTTGCCCCTTCCCACTATTTTGGAACTCCCACTGTAGAATAGAATTATTTTTGACTTTACCATTACAAAAACCCACAAAGTACTTTTTCCTAAAATAGAAAAAAATTTGACCACATGGTTCAAGTTAAACCTCCATTTGGAGAACTTGATAAAATGTCACAGTTTTAAAATAGTGGTGCTTCCCTTGCCTTCTGTTCCCACTCACCCCGGCATATCCCATCTATCAAAGTTTTAAAAAATACTTGAGTCTACTCTCAGCTAGAGCTTTTGGGTATAAAACCAGAAAACGGTAACTCAGATGGAGGGGGAAGTTTATTTTTATATTACAGAAAGCATTAAGTGAATCATTTATTTGTTTTTATTATAACTTTCATGAAACTAAAATTCAGTCCTGTAAAATGTAACTTTATTTTAGGCCAAAGAAAATGGTTGTCTTTGGTTGTCTATTCACATTGATGAATTTTCTCAACGTTTTTCTCATGTTTCAAATGATCCTATTTGCCCATAAGTGCTGTGTTTCAAAGGAAAAACATTTTTGAGCTATCTATAATGATTTCCCAGCTTTTAACTTAGAGAATGTTACAGTGATTCTGTGTGAGAAGCTTATATTCTATTTACAGAGAAAAATATCTGTAACGTTATATTTTTCTGGAGTATGCTGTAGACACAAACACTCCAGTGTATATAAAAAAAGTTACTCTGGAATGTCTAAAGTTTTAAAAAAGTTAGTGATTCCACATTTGCATACACAATATACATACATACACAGTCACATATTTGTGTAACAATGGATACTGCTTTTGAAGTATTCAAGATGAATTTTCTCCTTGTGGTAACAAATTCTTTCTCTGAATCTACTCTCTGATTATCGTCCCAAGAAAGGGAAGCACAAGTGACACCAGAGAAAGAGGAGGAGATGATGTAGGAGCCTTGGCGAATAGGGTGGGAAAGTAGAAAGCTGGGAGAGGAGAAAGGGCAGAAAATGAGGAGAAGGAAGGGCAGGAGAATGGGGATTTTCCTTGTTCCTCCTTACAGGTTGATTGGCAGTGGGAGAGAGTAGATATAACAAGATACAATATGAAGAACTCCAATCACAATGGGTCTCAGAAGTCTCACACCCCGCATGGTGTAACATGCTAGAGAGTGTTGGCAGAGAGAAGTATCTGGACGGATATACCATGCAGAGATGCAAGGTTCCTGATGACCTGGTGGAGCAGGGAAGGGTGCTGAGAAAGCCATGGATCAAAAGGTGCTGATCTGTGGTGCGGATCCCCATCCAAATAGGGAGTCCAAAACAGCCAAAGAGGACCCCCCAAACTGACAGATTTTCAACAAGTTAGTGAGAAGTTCAAATTGGATCTAATTTCACTTAAAAATAAATAAATATAATATTCCCTGGATTTCAAGCTTTCAGAATTTTCTGGGGCCTTTGTATCTGTTGCATAAACCTAAATAAAACATGGTTTTACTCTTAGAAGGAGCTTGCAACCCAGTGAAGGAGACAGATGGGTAAACAAATACAGTGCAGTAAGAGATACAACCAAGTAAAATGCTCAGTGCTAGGAGACCACAGAAAAGGATTAACCAGGCAGTCTTCATGGAGTAGGTGATGTCCCAATCAGACCTGAAGGATAAGTCTACCAGGAGGGCCTTACTCATGCCTGTGATGGGATGCCTGCCAATTATGTTCCCTGAAATTCTCCATCTATCAAATGCCGCTTCATGAAGATTTTTCTGATCCTTCCAACTCGATTTGGTTTCTCCTGCCTTCTAATATTCATGGCACTTCCGCTTACTCTATTGATACATAATATCTCACTTCATTTTGTACCTATTTGTATACTTGCCTTGTCCCCTCAACTAAATTATATCTGCTCATCCCTGTGTTGCCACATCCCCTTACCTTGTGTGTGCTAGACACTGTTAACCTAAGTAACAAACACAGAGAGGCTCTCTTAAAGAAAAAGTTACTTATTTGAGAATAGAGCATTGCAATGGGAATATGTGTGCATGTCATAGAAACCATGTGCATATTCAGGGTGGTAAAGAAAGTCAAAGGTTTTTAAAGGAAAAAGGAGGAAGATTACACAACTGATTCGAAATGATATTATTTGGCTACAAATACCAGTACCAGGGATGATTCCAGGCTGGGTTGAACGGGCAGTTGCAAGGCAGATGTCCATGCAGAACTATTTCTTGTGTAAGGTTGTGATGGCCTAAAGTGCCAGATTGTGCTTTTTGCAGAGCTCTTTGTGATAGTTTTGTTACGAGGATACTAGTGTGGGAACCCTTTCTTCACGGCCTTCCCTGGCTCTATTTGTTAGGGAGGTTTTTTTCTTAATTTAACATTAGTGTTTGACATCTGTTATGGGCTGAATTGTGTCCCCCTCACCCCAGAATTCATATGTTGAAGCCCTAGCACTCAGTGCCTCAGGATGTGACTGTATTTGGAGATAGGACTTTTAAAAGATGCTTAGGTTAAAATGAGGCCATTAGGCAGGCCCTGATACAATCTGACTGGCATCATTGTAAGAGGAGGAAATTTAGACACATACAGACACATCAGGGTTTCACATGCACATTCCATTTTGATACTGATAACTTTCACACACTCAATAAATATAATGTTAGAGTAAACCAAATAGGAAATAAATAATAGAAGATAGGTTTACGAAAATCAACTTTGACTCTACCAAACAAGGGAGACAAAATGTGTGCCCTTTTCACCTTTTTATTCCCAGAGCCAAGCACAATTTGTGGCAAGTAATAGATGCTCAGTGAACACTTGTTAGAACTGAATTGAAGATGTAGGAAAGAGGGTTGTAAAGATAGACTGAGAGTTAGAAGTGGTTCTGCCGAGAGTCTCTGTAACAAACTCTCTGGAAAATTCTTCTCTTATATGGCATGGACTTTAGCCAGATTCTCCAGAAGGGTGTTAATTTTCACAGGTGTGGACCAATATTTCTATGACAAATGTGAGGTTGTAGGTAATGGTGAAATAGCTAGCCTAGAACACAAACGTTGGAGGATTTCATGAGGACATTCTGCTGTTGCCACGTTCATCTCCATCTTCTTCAGTCTCAGCAAAAGACTATGGGTAAAAAAAAAAAAAGTAGCACAAGATGGACAGCAGGTCATGTCCTCGTAGTGTCTTCAATTTTTGGTCACTCTAGGAGGAAGGGACTATTAGCCCTAGTTTTACAGATACGGAAACAGAGGCTCAGAAATTTTAAGGCACTTAGGAAAGGTCACACAGCTGGTGAATGTGGCACCATGAATGGAGCCCTAATTTGTCCAATTCTGAAGCACGAATTTTGCCTTGATGAACAAATGAAGGAGAGGAGTCTCCAGAGATACAGGTTTAACTAAGAGGTTCTAGTTTCTCCTGACATCTGACCAATTCTTCTGACTTGCTCTGGTGATTACAGTTGGTCTATTTCAGCCAAAATCAGGTCACCAGGAGATGACAGAGCTGGATTATACCAAGAAAAAGAGACCCGGGATGGTATTTTGACAAGATGATTAGATATAGAGAAAGTTTTGAAAATAGGTGAGAAGAATCTATTTATGTCTTTAAGTGTGGAAGATAAGATAGAGACATTGATGAAGAAAATGTAACAAAATATTCAGAGGTAAGATGCTCACTTCTGGAAAGAACGAGTGGCTCTCATCAATCTCTCTGATTACCGCAAACATTTCCTAAAATGTGTCTGATATATAAGGTTCTTTTCCATTTTATGCTGTTAGTGACATAATTAGGTAATAAAAAAGTGTTTGGATGAAAATGGGGAGAGTAAGAAAAATAATTAATTCAGATGCTTTCTTTTTTGAAGACTTCTGTTAAAAAAAAGCTTCCTACTTCTTGAAATGAAGCAGCATAATGCTGTCACCTTCAATCCCCCTAAATTTGAATATAGCTGTCTTTACCTAATGCTTATCTATAATTTTTCCATTTGTGATTTTATTCTTTTGCTGGCATTTGCTAAACATAATCATGTAAGCTATTATGTTGTAACTTACAGATACTACTCTCTTTAAGAAAACAGCATTTCAGGACCAGATGCGGTGGCTTGTGCTTGTAATTCCAGCACTTTGGGAAGGCCGAGGCAGGCGGCATCAGGAGGTCAGGAGATGGAGATCATCCTGGCTAACACGGTGAAACCCCATCTCTACCAAAAATACAAAAAATTAGCCGGGCATGGTGCTGTGCACCTATAGTCCCAGCTACTCGGGAGGCTGAGGCAAGAGAATGGCGTGAACCCGGGAGGCGGAGCTTGCAGTGAGCTGAGATCGTGCCACTGCACTCCAACCTGGGTGACAGAGCGAGACTCCATCTCAGAAAAAAAAAAAAAAAAAAAAAAAGAAAGAAAATAGCATTTCAAACAATACATCAGTTGAGAATTATATATATTAGCAGATTTTTTTTCAGTTAAAAATATTTTTCCTACAACGAGCTTTAAAGAATCAGATCATCTAGGACAAATATTCTTAATATGGAATCATAGATGCTATTCAGGGGTATCAGTGAGCTTCCTGAGAAGGCATTAAAACATGAAATATAAAAGGATATCAGTTAAGTTTTTAAACCTTGGATATAAAAAGTGGAACATAATTTTTCTACCATAAAATTAACTTAATTAAAAGCCCCTATTTGTACTCAGAAATAGCAAATTTAATTTAGTTTTCTTAGTTGTATCCAGTAATCTAAACCAAGTCTACCCTGGTTTAAAACTTACTCAGTTTAAGTATTGCTGTCCCTCCCTTTTTTCCTTCTCCTTTACCTCCAGGGGAGCTTGTTGGTACAGGGGAGACTTACGCAGCATCATGACACTGGGGGACATGTCTGTCATTTTCTGAAGAACTGACTTGGCTTCCATTCTAGAGGTGTGAATGAAGATGGCATTACTCTAGTGCATAGCCACTGACTCTTCTGAGGTCATTTCCATGGCAATTGTAGCCATACCTTTATGTTTCCATAGACAGGCCATGCCCTTTCCTTGGCATTTAATCTGGTTGCCCTCCCAGGGGACCTCTTGGTGATTACCTGTCCTGCTGGCTGTCACTCCTAACTTCCAGGCCTCCTATAGCCCAAAGGAACCACAGCCTCTTCCTCGTCACTTAGGCAACAAAATCCCAGGGATCGTTAGCCCTTTAGGATACTAGATAAGGCATGCTAGCATTTATATTCCCACTTTACACCCTTGCCTTCTCCATACTCCAAGGGGAAAAGAGTACAAGTATTTACTCTTGGGTCCTCTTTACATAAGGGAGAAATTTATATCCAAACTTCATCCCCAGACCCTTTCTGGAGTTTTTGTAGTGCACATTTGTTATGGGCTGAATCTTGTCCCCCTCAAATTCATATGTTTGAAGCCTTAGCACCCAGTATCTCAGAATATGACTGCATTTGGAGATAGGGCCTTTAAAAGACAATTAGATTAAAAGAGGCCATTAGGGCAGGCCCTAATCCAATCTGACTGGTGTCATTATAAGAGGAGGAAATTTAGACGCACACAGACACCAGGGCTGCAAATGCACACAGGAAAGACCACCTGAGGACACAGCGAGACAGCAACATTTGCAAGCCAAGGAGACAGACCTCAGAAACCAAACCTGCCTATTCCTCAGCCTTTGACTTACAGCCTCCTGAACTGTGAGAAATACATTTCTATTGTTTAAGCCACCGAACATGTTGGTAATAGGTTATAGCATCCCTAGTGGACGAATACAGCATTCCCCACATTATAACTCTCTCCCCTCATTCTAAGAGCTCAGTCTTCATTTCCTACTACAGCTTATTTAGGATTCATTGGAGCAGGAGCTGGTGGAAGAGGGAGCTAGTTCCCTGCATTCACATATGTCCCCCACCCCAATCCATTTTTTGGCTTGTACATACTGGGCATTTTGAAGGTTTTAAGAATCTGGAGTCTTTATTTCATTTGTTCAAATAGAAATGACTGGGGGAAGACAAGAGCAATATAAAGTGTTAAGTTCCAGATCTCAAATAAATATGTCATATAACATCCCATTGTAACTGTGTGTGTGCATGCTCATATTTTTCTGGGAAATGAGTCCACAGCTCTCCTCAAATTCTCCAGTGGATTTATGACTGCAAAAATGTTAAGATTCACCACCCTATTATATTTGAAATATGACTCATTTTCAAATATATGATTTACATACAATTTTACAAATATAACCACTATGCAAAGTGCGAGAGCCACGAATATTTATTTTCAATAAATGTAAAATTCTAGCACACTCATTTGTTTTATTTTAAAAATCTCATTTAATTTGCCATGAAAAAAGAAGCTAAAGTAAACTGTCTGTGAAAAACTTGATTTCTTTCTCGTATTCACCCAGCCCCATGCCGAGAGATCATAAAATCATACTGCTACTTATACTGGGAACAGCTATCTTCGAGTACTACCAGCAGTAAGAGGCATTCCATCTTATTCAATATTCAAACATGCATATGCATTAATACACCATAGACATTATTGCTTTTTTAATATTTCTTTTTCCTACTTTCTTTTGTCTTTTGTGTCAATGTTGATGAAACAACCAGGAAGAGGAGATAGTAGTGGTCAGGAATGACCTGTATTCCTCCCCTCATTTTGGAATTTTCATCCTTTTTCTTCTTGTTCAGCCTACCACTATAATCTACCTAATTACTACAGTAGGTGCTATGAAAATGTCACTTGATTACTATCCCTGGCCAAGGTTGTTGGCTGGGGTTTGGTAGCTGGAAGAATCACAGTACTTGGAGAATTTAGAACTGGTTCACAAGTTATAAAGCTTAAGAGTCGTTAGCCACCATGCAATTTAGTGCACACCAGAGAAGCAGAGAGAGAGATAATGTATGTGGGGAGAGAGAGAAAGAGGGAGAGAGATACAGAATGGAACAGTTAGTGTAGTGGGGGAAAAAAGACAGAGAAAGTTCTAATGGTCTGTCTCTGTTTCCAGTCATTCTTAGTGCCCAGTTGCATTCTTGTTTTGGGGTTCCGTGGGGCAGCCAAGTATGTTTACAATCATTTACCCTTTTTACTTAAGTTAGTTCTTATTTCTAACAACATCCCCCTTAATTTAAATGCACACAGACATACACACACAATCATACACCCAAGAGATGATGGTAATGTATACATACAAAGTTTCTGTAATTTTTAAGTTTTTAAAAATTGAGATGAAAACAAGGACTTACTTTACAAATTATCATTAACATAACTGAATAAGCATTAAAAAACCTATATGATGCTTGGTGCTATATTCTAGAAGAGATTTTGAATAGTGAAGGATCATAAAAGTAGATATGATGTCATATTAATCTCACCTGAGATAAAAATCTAGAGGAACAATGAATCTATGGAGACAGTGTAGGCTGCTTCACTGCGAAGGCGAGTGTGACACCAGCCCTGTAGATCCTGGCTTGATTTTATTGCTTTAGACAGCAAGGTAACTACAGGGTACAGGGAATCACCTTTGACTTCTGGCCCTACAAAGATATTTCGAAAGGAAATGAAAAATATTTTGTCCTTCATTGGCAAACGGAGTTATGTTTTGGGGGTACAAATGGGCAAAAGTTCAAGGTTTGTAAAAGTGAATGCTGAATGAGTTTATTAAACCATGGAAGCATCTGAATCCTCCAGGCTTATTCAAGGAAAAAGCCACCAAATAACTAAAACAGGTAAATATCAGGATGATTGATGGATTTTTAAAAATGCCTTGTGGTACATGCATCTGATGGCATCCTGATTCGTATTTTCTCTTTTCCCAGAATTCAAACTTCCTACATGATGTACACAAGCAAGTCACATATTCTTCAGCCGCCCTGTAAAAGGACTTTGTCAGCATGGTCCATGTCTGGACTTTAATTATAATAGGGTCCTCTAAGCATCTCACTTTAAACATTCATTTCCATAGAATCAGTAACTGCATTTATTTTACAACTCAGTCTTTTAGGAGGTATGGTTTGGTATTTCTGGCATTGCTGCTGTAGTCTTCATAAACACACACATGCGCACAGACACACACACACACTCTTCCACTTAAAGTTAGAGGACAGATATGTTAACCATATTTCCAATTTAGTAGCAAAGCTCTGACATCCTAATGTTCTGATATTATTTCAATCTCTCTCTATTGTGAGAAAAATCAGAAACTGCCCAGTGAGAAAGTTGTATCATCTTTCCAGCAGATCTCTGTGAACACCGCTTACCCATTGCCTGGAGATGGGTGTGTTCAGTGCTGCCCCATGGAGGAGAAATCTAACTGTGTGAAGGCTTCTCAAAGCTGATCCACATCTTGACAGAGATTATTTGTTCCTCACTCTCCTATCTCTCTGCATTCAGCTCACTTGGGATAGAGGATGAGCATAGGAGAAAAAGCTTGAAGAGAAGCAAAAGGAAGGGATTCAGGGGCGTCAAGCAGTTTCTGGCCTATAGTGCTTATTAACTGATCCTATAAACATTCATTGAAACTACAGAATATTAGGTATTGTCCCAAGCTCTGGGAGCAGAGTGGTGAAAAAAATAAATGAAACGAACAAACAACCCACCCCCCAAAAAACAAAACAAAACAAAAAAACCCAAAGTCCCTGTCCTCATTGGCAAAGCTTATAAGGTGGTGGTCAAAGGTTTGAGGAGTGAAAGGATGCCTAGATGCAGGCAGTGACAGCAGGGGTGACAGCTGGGGGTACATACAGCTTCCTGGTTTATGAAACTGTTAAGCCCCGACTTAACCCAAATTGATTTCACTGTCCCGACTTTGAGATTCCAGTCTTTTTGCATGGCAAATGTAACACTTGTGTACAAGCATTCGTACACTGCTTTATTTAAAATGTGAATTTAAAGCGCCCTCAGGGAGAAGGGCTGGGGTGTCTTGATGGGCTGGCTCTGGGCACCTTTACCTTTGAACGGCTCCGTCAAAACCTTTCCGAGAGAGCCGCCAGGTGGCACCTGTAAAGCGCAGATGGGGAGAGTCATTTGCCCCACACCCTGCACAGCCGGGAATAACCAGGGTGCGTGCTTTCCCCTGTGGGCTTGTTGGCTAGGAAGTGGGGGAGTTTTAGTCTCAGTCCAGACTGCTTGCTTACATACCCCGTTTTCCTGATACCCCAACACACTCAGGGCGGATTTGTCCCCACGCACCCGGGATATCAAAGGCATGTCATACGCTAGTTGGGAGCATCTCGGCCTCAGTCACCCGCCGCGACGTGGGGACTGGCGGTGGGTGGCCGAGAGCTGCTCTGAGCTGGTCTCCTCAGCCCGACCTCCGCCCGGGGCAAGGGGGAGGAGGCACAAGAGACAGAGGTCCCAGCGCGGCTGCAGACGGGGGTCCAGCAGGCGTGAATGGATGCCTAGACGCAGGCAGTGACAGCAGGGATCCCAAGCCCCTTCAAAAAACCGTCGGTCTAGGGACTGCGCTGCCATAGGCCGGGGTCTGGGGCGCTTTCTTCCTCCCGCGGGTTCTTTCTCTGTGCTTTCTCCTGCCCCCGCAGCAGCGTGGCGGCCTCGGGTCCCCCCTCGTCGCGGTTGCGGTGATCCCACAGCCCAGTCTGGGTGGCCGACCCAGCGGGCAGAGGGGCCGCAGAAAGGGGTCGGGGTGCGGGGTGTGAGCACACGGAGCCAGCGTGGTAATTTCGGGGTGGGCAGCCGGGCCACCGTCTCCGCTCTATCAGTAGCGGGAAGCGAGCAGCGCCAGTTGCGCGACGGTCGCTGGTGACATTGGGAGGAGACCGCTTGGAGAGAGCAGAGGAGGAGGAAGAGGAGCGGGGAGGGTGGGGGTTGGGGTGGAAGAAAGTAGCAATTGTGCCAGGGGGCGTGTGAGCAGCCGGAGAACCAGCCGCGCTGGTGACAACTTCTCTGGGGCGCGCGCGGGGCTGGTAGGCGAGGAGCGAGCAGGGAGCGCGGCCGAAGCCAGAGGCTAGGAGAGCTGCTGGAGCCTCGTGAAGCTGCGGCCGGCGCCCTGCGCCGTCGCCGCCGCCTGCTAGTTTCCTCCGGGTTCTCAGCCCCGGGTGCTGAGGCTTCGGTCTATAAATAGCAGGTTACAGCTCCTCCTGGGCGCGCACACGCTCACACGCTCACAAGCGAACGCAGGAAAGTCGGGCTAAAAGTGTCTGCTGCTGCTGCCGCCCCCTACTCCGCCTCCGGGAGAGGTAATTACCCGCCTGGGATCCTAGGGCTTGGTGGGGAATTTTGCAGGGTGGGGTGGCTGATGGTGGGTAATCCGGGAGGCGAGGGAGCGTGTCTGAGAGCGTGGCGGCACGTCTTGGAGGGGGGAGCCTGTCTGTTTTGCATCAAGTTTCTCAGTCTTGCAGCCTCCATCACCCCTCCAGCTCTTTAGCTTAAAGGGTGGGGTGTGCTGTCTCTCCTCGGCTACTGGGGTACCCCTGTCACCGCGCCTACCCTCTCGCCCAGCGCCCCTCTGCCCGGCGCGCGCGCGTTTTCGCATTCTCACTCACACACGCACACTCTCCGGGCCCCCGTGGAACTCTGAGCTCTGGCCTCGCTGACCTTCCAAGGCTGCGCCCACCTGCGCTGTCCCTGAGAGACGCTGAGGTTGGCCCGGGCACTCGCTCTCACTCCCAATCCTGATGATCGCAAGCTGCCGCCGCCGCCGCCAGCCTCCAAAGAAGTCCTTAAGGAATAGAGGCAGTGGTGGGGAGTGAGGGTGACTGACGTTGGTGGTCCCGGTTGCCTTGTTTTTTGTTTTGAAAATAAAGAGCCCATCTCCTTGACCACCTTCATCCCACCCTCAACAACTAATTCTGGCAGAGAAGCCTGGCATGTCTTCTCTCGGCCATCAGGCAGCATCTCTTGTCCTACCCCAAAGAGATGTCGCTGAGAGGTTAGGGCCTTGGCGCGAGAGTGCCTGGGTTTGGAGGGGGGAGGTCATTGTTTCGGGTCTGAGAACATGCTGCAGGCTCCTCAAGCTCTCTGGCACTCTGGCAGGGCCCAGGGCCGGGGAATGTCTGGAAGCCTGGTTCCTGAATGTACTTTCAGGCTGGTAGCTAATTTTTCAGCTGGTAGCTGTTTTTCCCCCTCCCCACGCTTCTGAATTCTCCCTTCCTTGGGGGCAGTAGTTTCTGCTCCTGGGGAGGCGGTGGAGAGGGGCCCAGCAGTTTCTCTTTGGGGACAAGAGGGTGAGGAAGCACATATTGATGAGGTTGTCGCTGCTGCTGCACAAAACTTACTGGAAAAACCCGGTAGCATTTTCTATTACTCTTGTTTTAATGATGTAAATTTGCTCCTTTTCCTCTTTTATCTTCTCCCTAACCAGAACTAGTTTTCCTTTCTCTTTCTAGAATGTTATTTGAGGTCATTACATTTTATGACTCCAGATGTTACATTTTGCATATTTCCTTCCTCTCAGTATGACAGACAGAACTTGTTTATAAAGGTGTGGCTCTGTAAGTAAAAGCCTAAAGACAGAGGATAAATTCATCTTCTCTCTCTCAAGATGAGCTCCAGATAGTTCTTCTATAGGTGTACAAGTACATTTCAAAGACCTTGCTTGAAAAAGGAATTTTCTTAATGAGTTCTGGACCAGAAATGGTAGTAATCTGACTCAATGATAAAGCAGCACATCAGGTGCAAGGAATCATCAACAGGGCAGCTGGCTGATGATGTGTAAGAAGTTGAGTAAAGCAAGGACTGGGCAAGTGGGCATTGTCAGTTCACATACTATACAAAGAAATGCATCCTCTCCTTTACGCATTGATGCACATACATGCATTCTATGTTCCTTTGTGATATAATCCTGTAAAGCATTGATAGGAAATGATCAATAGTTTTGTGAAAGGTACATGGGCATTGAAGGTTGAACCTCGTGAATTTGTAGTAATGTAAAATGCTATTGCAAAATGGATTGCTTTTTCAGTGTATTTCCTTAAAATGTGATTTAGAAGATTGTCCTTGAAAGGTTATGAAATGTGTGTGTGAAGATAGGCTAAATGCTCAGTGACATTAAGAAACATGTTTGCAGATTGAAATACTGCTCTTATTCTAGGAGAGTTTTCTCTTTGATTAAGCAAATCAATATTTATTTTTGATAAAATAATGATCATTATGATGTGCATATTTATAACTCAAATTTGCTTTTGACTCTTTATAAAGTGTAAGAACAACCAGATAGACCATTTAGTCTTGTCCCTCTATTTAAAGTAGCATGCAGTCAAAGGTATAGGCAGAAAATACTTTTAAAATGTTGTGTTTGAGCTTCAGTTTGGGGCTGCAAATTGAATGGCTTCATGTCTCATAAGATTTTTGTCAAAATACTAAATCGCTCTAATGTCATAGACTCACCAGTTAAACTTGATTATAAAATAATGCTGTTATATTTTAGTTGTGTGAAATGGAAAATCATTAAGCTTAGGGAAAAGCCAGATATTCGTTCTAAATTGTGCAAATTGAAAGTAATTAATTCCTTTTTGAAACCTTGGAGCATCTTCTAGTATAAGTACCATAAATCCCCAGATGGGTAACAAAGTTAACTTTCACTACCTTGAGGGAGAACCCAAGATGACAATTCTCTGAAAGACAGAAAAAAACCCTGCCAACTGATCTTAAAACTCACAGCGACCAAATGAGTGGCAGTTTCTAGGTAAGTATTTGACATCTGAGAACAAAAAGTTAAAGAAATTATGGAATCATAATTAGTGAGTAAAATGCTTACTGAATATCTATTACATTTTCTTATTTCATAGTGAGTAATGCCCAGTAGTACTAATATTAGGTATACAAATATCATACCTAATCTGTATAAAATAAATTCTTGTCTTTCACAACTATGGGGATTTTAATAGATAGAAATGCCCTGTTTTAAATAATCTCAAGTTAAATGTTCAGGTGAAAGCTGTATGAGTCTCTTCTGTATTATGTACATTAGTTTTTCAACATGTCCTGTATATCTTTCTAAAGCCTTAAGGAATCTTTTCCATAGGCCACTTTGTTAATACTTTTAAAAAATGTTGAGTTAGAAACCTTTGATTAGAGAGCTCTTTAGAGCACACTCTAATCATATATACTATAATATTTAGGCTTCAGAAATGAGATTATTAAACAAATAATTTTAGTTTAAACATTTATTTTTAGATAAATCCAAATGATGATGCTATGATTGAATTTTGTTGTGCAAGACACATATTGTCTTTGTGTTCTAAAAACTTTAGAGCAATATATACCTAGAAGAGATCTGTATATATCTAGAAAAGACATTAAGATATGTGCAAAAATTTTAATTACTCTTTCAGTCTCAGGCACAATGGTCACTTGAATCAAGCTGTGTTAGTTTATTGTTTTAAATATATTTTCACTATCTTGTAGATTAAAAGAAGCATTTAAAATGTTTAGGAAATTTTATGGACTACATTATATATAATTTATATACATATATTTATATATATCCAGTATATTATATATAGTGTGTATATAATTATATATCTGAATATATATAATCATATATATTTACATATATCATAATTTATATATATTTTGATATATATGATATATAAATTTATATGTATACCATATATATCATATATGTATTTATATAATTATATATTGATATATACCAGTATATTATATTATGTTAGGATTATTATGTATAAATATATTATATATTATATTAATATATATTAATTAATATATTAATATATTATATTTATATATTAATATTATATTATGTTGTGTTATATATTAACATAATATGTTAGGATTATTATATATAAATATATTATATATTATACATATATACACAATATCTATATCATATATATCATATATTATATTATATATTATATATAATAGGTATATTATATATTATATATTATATATATAATAGTTTTTTATATAAGGCACAGTCGTACTCACTATCTTATTTCTTATTTCTTGGAAGTATCTTGCTATCAATAGTACACCATAAGGCCAATGGAATATCTAGGAGCCAGAACTTTAGATTTTTTTCAATGGACTGTGTAATTTCACCAAACATTAGCTATTACAATAGATGTCATTCCAGCATGATGTGAATTGGGTTTCAATACAGTATATGTCCTTAAATAATATATTTCAAACTGAGTTTCTTGAGTTGCAATATTTTGAGTAAATTCTACCTTCTGTATTAGGCAGCCATGCCAACTTGGTGTCCCGATTTTAAACAGCCCTATGAAGAACTAAGTGAAATAGAATTGGCAGTAATTTGTTTAAACTGATTAAAGGAAATTTTGAGAAGTTTTTCAAATCATGTGGTTATGGTTATACATTTCTTTGGGAATTATCTAAATCAATAATATTCAAGGGAATGAAAGCAACATCTCCTCCCTTAAAAGGAGAGCATCTATCTATCTATCTATCTGTCTATCTATCTATCTATCTATCTATCTATCTATCTATCTCTATCTATCTCTATCTATCTATCTTTACATGCTCTTCTGGTTATGAAAATAAAGCAATACAACAAACAATGGTGAAATTACTCAATGTTTTTCTTTGTTGTTTTACAAGGATAGAAAAGTTTGTGAGATACACAGACAACTTTAATTGTCATGCTGACTTCTAATGATTGGAGTAACCGCATCAATGTAAAGCATCTTCCAAGATCAAAAGAAAAACATAATTTTTAAAAATGTTCATTTACTAGTTGTTTATAATAGATCATTTATTTATACATTTTAAATAGCTTTGAAGGAGAACTTCAAGATTTTTATGTTTCTCAAAAGAGAATGTGAATTTTTAAATGTTAAGCAACAATGATTTACAGGGAATCATCTTAATATTTTTTACTATGAAAAATTTGACAGAAATATGAGCCTTTCACCTTTCACCTTAGTTCTTAGAATAGATAGTTGTAGTGCATTAAGTAGATCAGACTTGGGGACTACCATTTTAGCATACAATGAATCAAATAGAATATACTCCCTGACCATCAATAGCAATCTTTCCTTTAGTTCTTTCAAAATCGTTCTCATTCATTTTCGTGGGGCTTTCCTTTCTTAGCCAAAAGATCAGAGATGTGCTCTAGCCATTAGAACAACCAGAACACAAAAACTATTCAATGCTGGGAAAATAAAAAATAAAGTAGGACTAAAAACCAGTGGGATCTTTAATTGAAGTTAGAGCCTAGAGGTGCGTGGAGATTATGGCTATCTCCAAGGAAGCTTTAAAGTACTGTTAGTGATCAGTTAACACTGTATGATGTCTTTTTCGACATCTTCTTATGCGAAACTTGCTAGATAACCACATATTCCACTTAGAGATTAGCATACATCACATTCATAAGAGAATAGCTGCATAGTTGATGCACAGTAGTTAAAAATCACTTTTTTTTAAAAAAGTAAAAATTTCTTGTCTTCATTAACAAAACCTGCAAATCACTTTGTTTTTAAAAAGAGAGGATGTCTTTATTAACAAAACTTGCAATTTTTTATATTAACTAATCCACTCAGATCTTTTAAATTTTAATTTGAGATGGGTATGATTTTATGGTATATGTCATTGCATTTATTTCCAATAGCATTCTTATTTTGAAGGAATAATGAATAAATTATTTTAGACCTGTTGTTCTGAATAAATTTGGTTTAAAATATAGCATTTCCACTTTGTTGAAGACATCCATTGTGCATTTGGTGTTAAAGAGACATTTAGCACTAGGTGGCAGTGTGCAATGCTTAGAAACCTTGAGTCATTTTAAGTGCAATACATTCAGTTTTTTAAACTTTTCTTTTAAACATAATTTATTTATATCACAGTGAGTTAATAAAGTTAAAGTCAACAGGCACCTAAATTCTTAGTAGTATATTCAGAAGATCGATTATGGGTAATACTTTAAAGATTTGATTGTAATATTTAACACACTCTGCTTTTATGTGAGATCCGCTTATGTGAAGAACTGTTAGGAATTAATTAAATTAAATATGCTAAAATTCTGTTTGCGTCTGGGTAAGAGAAAGGAAAAAAGAAAATTAAATGAACATGATAGAAAAAAACCTTATGATTATTCTAAAATAGATATTGTATTAACCGTTTGCATTTTTAATCCTAATCCCCTCACAGCATCTGCTGAGCAAATTCTTTTTTTCTAGAAGTCAAAGACTATAATTATTAATTTTTTTCTGTTGCATTGCCCTTGGAAGAATGCAAAAAAAGTGCAAATTACCTCAATGACACTTCAGCAGATCCCCTAATGTCCTCTATTATAGTGATGACCTGGTCACCAATGACCAAATTGAATCAGCCATGTAGTACTATAATTTATTGGTTACAATGACAGCTGAAACTTGTTTTACAATTTCTTCTTTGTTAGTCTGGATATATACACCCCTGCCTTTGGCTGAATAATTAAATTATGGGACAGAGCAGAGTAAATTAATTTATTCTGTCATCTGTGCATCAGAATGCGATCTCTGTATTGTTTAAGTGTCTGGTTGGAATGTCCTCAAGATCAATGTGGTGGACATTTCAGCCGTGTTCACTGGATGTGGCTATTGTAAGAATGGAGAACAAAGAAATTAAGTTAATGAACCCAAATTTGGCATAATTAAGAAATGCATTTCCTTTTTTAAAAGCTTTTTATTATGTAACATTTCAAAGGTAGAAAATAAGAGTAGTACAATGCACTCCCACATACCCATCAGCCAGTTTCAATAATTGTCAAATTGTGGCCATTCTCATTTCATTTACAATCCCACTCACATTTTCCCTCTTAGGAGTTTTTGGAAGCAAACCTTAGAAGTTACATCAAAAGAAATACACTTACAAAGCAGTTATTTACAAATATATTTATCATACAAAGGAAAATTTAAAAAATAATTCCTATAGTAAAAACACTACATATTTTACTTTAAAAGTCCAAACTCTTGGCATTAGGCAAATTAAGTACTTGAATTTGTTACATGATTGAGGTATAGACTTCAGTTTATGTTCTATGTCTTTTTTTTTTTTTTTTTTTTTTTGAGATGGAGTCTTGCTCTGTCACTCAGGCTGGAGTGCAGCCTCTGCCTCCCGGGTTCCAGTGATTCTCCTGCTTCAGCCTCCTGGGTAGCTGGGATTACAGGTGCACACTACCATGCCAGGCTAATTTTTGTATCTTTAATAGAGATGAGGTTTTACCATGTTGGCCAGGCTGGTCTCGAACTCCTGACCTCAGGTTATCCACCCGCCTTAGCCTCCAAAAGTGATGGGACTACAGGCATGAGCCTACCAGACCCAGTCAAAGTTTAACTTTTATAAGTGGCAGACATTATAGATCTAGCAGACCCATGGAATACAAGAACTTAGCTTTTCATGAGTCAGGGTTTTACCACCCATCTTTAAAGGTACATGACATATAGTAAGCTATAATTTTACTGAGGTGTGAATTTAAGTCACATCCTTTTGGAGACTGAACTTTCAGTGAGTGAGTCCAGCTAGTGGCCTGGCAGCCACACCCTCATGTAACTTGAAGCACTGGTTGATATTCTGTCACTTTCTAGGGCAGTCTGTGGTGAGTGTGTTTGAGAACCAGGGAATCTGAGAAATTGTTTGGTTCTCCCCTTGGAGAATGTCATTGATCTCCTGAAATACACCTTTTGGATTTCATATAGAGTTGAAGTTTTAAATGAATAGAATTTTTTCAGATTTTAAAAACTTGATGATAACTACTATGTATGAATCTTTGTGACATTAAGTATCTAAAAGCAAATATAATTCCATTGTAAAAAAATTTGTAATTTGTACCTAAAGGGTTTGTGCCATGGCATGTTTTTTATACTTGCAAGTTATATAGGGAGCAAAGCATATGTATAATTTTAATATTAGATACATACTTTTTTGACTTTTTTTGAAATTTACTGCAATATTTTTTTCATAAGGTATGTTTTAAAGACTGCCTCCCAATTTATTCATGGTATTCATATCCTTTTTCCCATTTTATATTTTGGGTAGAAGTAAAGAAGAGTATACACTCAGATTAGTGTAAGCGAAATAATTGATACAGCTGGCTTCTACTCAATTTCTAGGATTTCTTTCTTTTTTTTCCCTACTCTCTATTTTTCTGATTATAAATGTACTAAGTCTCCATTGAAAAAAAAATGGGAAGTGGAGAAAAGCCTAAAGAGTCAGAAAAAAATCATCAAAAACAATATTGTTAGAATTATATCATATTTACTTCTAGAGTTTTTGTGATTCTTTTATATAAGTTGAGATATATTATGTGTGTGTGTATGTGTGTGAAAAATGAATGCCTGCTTTTTGTAGCTTAGAATTCTATAGTTCAATTCAATTGAATTATTGATTGAGTCTCACTATTTGCCAGGTACTGTGATAAGCTCTGTTCTGGTTCACAGCAATAAATACTTAAAACAAAAACAAAAACAAAAACAAAAACACCACTTTCCCATGGCTGTAAGCACTTGTCTCACTTTTCATTGCTGTTTAATAGTTAGGCCTATGAATTATTCTCAATTGTTTAGCCTTCCCTCTCAACTTAGACCTTAAGATTATTGGTAATGTTTTTGCTATCACACTGTGATGGATATTTTCTGTATGATCTCATTTTTTTACATTCCTTGTCTATTTTTCTCATTATTTTTCTTAGGAGTGATTCCTAAATGTGATATGCTGGATAAAGAGTATGAACCTTTTAAAAGTGCCTTATACATATTACCAAATTGCCTTCCAGAAAGCTTGCACTCATTTCATTCTTTTTTTTAAAATTATTATTATACTTTAAGATTTAGGATACATGTGCACCATGTGCAGGTTAGTTACATATGTATACATGTGAAATGCTGGTGCGCTGCACCCGTTAACTCATCATTTAGCATTAGGTTTATCTCCTAATGCTATTCCTCCCCCCTCCCCCCACCCCACAACAGTCCCCAGAGTGTGATGTTCCCCTTCCTGTGTCCATGTGTTCTCATTGTTCAATTCCCATCTATGAGTGAGAACATGTGGTGTTTGGTTTTTTGTCCTTGCAATAGTTTACTGAGAATGATGATTTCCAATTTCATCCATGTCCCTACAAAGGACATGAACTCATCATTTTTTATGGCTGCATAGTATTCCATGGTGTATATATGCCACATTTTCTTAATCCAGTCTATCATTGTTGGACATTTGGGTTGGTTCCAGGTCTTTGCTATTGTGAATAGTGCCACAATAAACATACGTGTGCATGTGTCTTTATAGCAGCATGATTTACAGTCCTTTGGGTATATACCCAGTAATGGGATGGCTGGGTCAAATGGTATTTCTAGTTCTAGATCCCTGAGGAATCGCCACACTGACTTCCACAAGGGTTGAACTAGTTTACAGTCCCACCAACAGTGGAAAAGTGTTCCTATTTCTCCACATCCTCTCCAGCACCTGTTGTTTCCTGACTTTTTAATGATTGCCATTCTAACTGGTGTGACATGATATCTCATTGTGATTTTGATTTGCATTTCTCTGATGGCCAGTGATGATGAGCATTTTTTCATGTGTCTTTTGGCTGCACAAATGTCTTCTTTTGAGAAGTGTCTGTTCATATCCTTTGCCCACTTTTTGATGGGGTTGTTTGTTTTTTCTTGTAAATTTGTTGGAGTTCATTGTAGATTCTGGATATTAGCCCTTTATCAGATGAGTAGGTTGCGAAAATTTTCTCCTATTTTGTAGGTTGCCTGTTCACTCTGATGGTAGTTTCTTTTGCTGTGCAGAAGCTCTTTAGTTTAATTAGATCATTCTTTCTGGAAGATATGAATCATTTTGCCATCCTCACCAGTATTGAGAGATTTTTTTTTAAAGTTTGTTAATTGGAAAGGTGAATGTGATTGTAACAACAACAACAACAAAAGCTAAAATTTATTGAGCCCCTCTTATAGACAATTTACCATGCAAAACCTTTATGTTATCTCATTTACTGTTTGCAACAACATAAAGGGTGGACAATATTTTCATTCTTATTTTAAATGTTCGAAAACTTATTTTTTGAGAGGTTAAGTGACTTACCCAAGATCACACAGCAGGTAAGTGATAGAATTGGGTCTTGGACCAAGATCGATTTTACTCAGAAGTCTAGGCTTTAAAGTCCTATGCAATATATCCATGTAACAAGACTGTATTTGTACTCCTTAAATTTATACAAATAAAAGAAGTACTATGTTCTTCTACTATTGTTTGAGATTGAACATTTTTGAAATGTGTATTTTTATTTGTACTTCATTTTGTAGTGCTAATTCATATCTTTAACCTGTTTGCATATTGAGACCTTGGTTTTCCTTTCATTATTATTATTATTATTATTACTATTATTTTTGAGACTGGGTTTCCCTCTTGTCATCCAGGCTGGAGTGCAGTGGAGCAATCTCAGCTCACTGCAACCTCTGCCTCCAGGGTTCCAGTGATTCTCCTCCCAAGTAGCTGGGATTACAGGCACGTGCCACCACGCCCGGCTAACTTTTGTATTTTTAGTACAGGCAGGGTTTCACCATGTTGGCGAGGCTGGTTACGAACTCTTGACCTCAAGTGATCCACCCGCCACGGCCTCCCAAAGTTCTGGGATTACAGGCATGAGCCACCATGCCTGGCCCTTTCATTAATTTTTAAATGTCCTTTACATATTAGGGTAAGAATACCGACCTGTTGTCATTTATGTTATTAATATATATTTTTTAACATACAAAAGTTGAAAATGTGTTTATGGATGAGTTGAATGTCGTATCTCTTCTGTGTGTGTGTGTGTGTGTGTGTGTAGACAGTACTTTTTCATTTACCTAAACTAGGTTTAAATTTACCTAAATTGTTTTTCTCTTAGAAAAATTTATATCTAATTCTTTAATTATTTTTTTCCTCTCTAGTCTATACAACACTTTTTTTGTTGTTGTTATATGATGTGAGATAAGGATTAAATTGATTTTCTTCTTAAAAATAGTTAAGCGTTTTTCCAACAGCAGTTTTTAAATAATTCCTCTATTTCCCACTTGTTTGTGTTTCTATTACCTCATATTACATTTTATTTTTCTAGAGGTTTACACTCACGCGCACACACACAACACACACTTACACACTCTCACCTAGATTTCTGGTTCTGGTACATTCATTTAGTTATACCAAACAAGCTTAAATGTCATTGCTGTTTCCTTAATATCTGATAGGATTGATACCTTGTTCTTCTTGATTTTCTCTGATGTGTGTGTGTGTTTGTGTGCCCCTTTTAAGACATTCTCACTGATATTTCTTCCAAACTAATTTTAGAATAATGTTGTAAAGCTGTGCCAAAATATTTTTAGATTTTAATTGAAGTTTCATTGAGTGAATAAATGGAATCGAGGAGAATTAGATTTCAAAATTTAGTCTTATTATCCAGTAACCTGTGGTATCTCTCACTAAAGATTTGATTTTTGGGAACTTTTCATGCCATATGCAAAGACTCATGCTAGACATCAGTGATTTTGCCAAAACATTTTCTTTTTTCATGCTTCACTCTTCAAAAAGACTAAAGAATTACGCACCATACTCTATGCCCCATAGCCCCCCGTTAGCTTCAATCATTCGTGTTCACATGTTTGGCCTAATGGTGTCTCATGGTCCTCCAGGAAGGGAAACATGAAGCTTGAAAATGTTTCTTTACAATTTCTAGGCCACAACTCTGCTCTTGACATATATTTGTCTTAAATTATTTTACTTACATTAACCTAAGAAGATATACTCGGTATAAATATTTAAAGAATGAGTACGAATAATAGTTAATTTCTTAAACAGCTCACTCAGGTGTCATAACATTGTCCAAAATTATCTATTACTTTGTATAACAACAAAACACAATGCAGCAAACATTGCTCAGTGTGATATTTTGTTTCCATTTCAAATCTGACAAAATTATCCTGAAAATAATAGACTTTTGGCCCATTACAATAGAGTAGAGAAGTTGGATATCTAGCCTGAAACTCTAGTTCATGTATTTGGGTCTATATTCTAGTTATAGACATTTTTTAAAATGAAAATAGTCCAGAACTATTTTCATACATATAAGCTGTTTATGTATTTCTTAAATGCTGTATAACTATATACTATAATTCCTTTCTTTGACCTTGGTATACGAACAAATTTACTTATTAAAATCACGCAGGAGAGAAAGCCTTGCTTTTGTTAAGAGCCCTGTGGTTTATCCTGAAGCTGAGATTTATTTATCTCAGGCTAGTGGGCCCTACATCTCCTAGTGCTCTGTCTCAGGAAGCTGCATATAGATAAGACGGATAAATATTGTGTGGAAGCATCTTCAGGACTACTTATCTACTCCTCAATTCCAGCTGTGTTGTTTCCAAGGGCAATTCTTCTGTGTGGTGGGAATTGTGTGTCTAAATTACATGCGAGCTATGAGCTTTGGGAATGTGGAAGGACCATATTTACCTTTCTGCCTAAAACTGCAGGGGATTCCACATGGGTAGGTTACCAAGTCAGATTCTACTACTAACATCCACTTTCCTTTTCATAGGCTAGATAATTGAGCTCAGCAACAAATGAAAACAGGTGAAGAGCTTATAATTTCCTTTTGTTAAGATTCTAGAATTTCCATGCTTCGGTTTACATGTTTCTTTTGGGTTGAGTGTTTGAAGCAACAGGAACAATGCCCTAGCAGTGATGAAAAGCCCCTCAAAACCTCAAGGGAGTTTTTCTCCCACTTATTTAAATTTTCTTGTCAGAACCTCTTAGGCGATGTGGTACCGATAAAGAGTGCGTGTGAGAGAAAAAGAGATCAGTGTAGATACTGCAGAATAAAAACATTGCAATGGGATTCTAAATCATACTACATTTAACTTGGGATCCTAACTTATACAGCCATGTATTTTCTGTTTCCAACATATTGGTCCACAAAAACATTAATTATAATAAAAAAAGAGAAGATTTTATGGAAAATACAGTCTTAGTTCAAGAAGGTACCCTCAAGGACCTCTAGTTTTACTATTCCCATGCTCCATTTTAGGATGACCAGCATCTCGATTTGGTTGAGACTGAGGAGTTTCAGTGCCAGCACCAGGAGGTACCCAAGCAAATGGAATGGTTGGCCACTTTGTCTCCACAAACAAAAAAGTATAGGGAGAGCAACAGGTAGCAATTTTTAAAAAGTCCGTTGTAGTTAGTAGAAAGGAGTGACAGGTTTTGGTATTTGAAAGTGTTACCTGAACATCCTATGAATAATAATCACCTCAGAGATGTTACAAAATCTGGCTTCATTGTCCTTTGCTGGCAGAAACTGGGTATTTCTTATTTATGTGCTTATCCTTATTTATTCATAATTTATTCCCGGCATACTTCCAAAAATGATTTGAGATGGCTTACAGTAAAACCACATATAAGAATATCAAGTTTTTACAGCAGTTCAATAATAGTGTAAAATATATATTTTGGAGCTTGGCTACACGTTAGCATGCCTTTAGAATTAAATTTGATAATATGAATACTAACTAGTACAAAATCTGAGGTGCTTTAGGTAGAAAAATATATTGGGACATTCAAAAATCACTACCCAGATTCCCATGATTTTGGATAAAAAGGTAGCCATTATTTGAGCAATTATTTGGTGTTATAAAGTTCCCACCAGATAGTCTGGGTGAGCTATTGAGGTGAGGCCTGGGATAGAAGAGCTTTGGGCTCATCTAAATAGGAATGGCAGTTTTGTTCACATGTATGCTTTTGATTTTGGCTTTGCACATTCTAGCATTAGAAACAGTTGCTGGAATGCAACTGAACAAACTTGCATTTATTAAAAAGACCTGGTGCTGGCTGAGGTGGGAGGTTCGCTTGAGCCCAGGAGTTTGAGTCCAGCCTGGATAACATAGCAATACCCTGTCTTTAAAAAAAAAAGTCATTGTATTCTATCTGAGTCTTTTTTTTCTCCATATATTGTATAAGGATAATAACTATTTCACAGATTTGTAATAATAATTAAGTGTGATTGTCTAAAAATGACATACATATAAAATTATAGTATTAATAATATCAACAGCTATTAATATAATTGTTATTGTTATATTCTATACTCGATGATCATTTAGGATGCAATTACAGCTTTACCTGTATTCACGAGAAACTATATAAATTCATCTTGGATGATGTGGGTGGCTGAGCATATTTAATAGAGAAGAATATTTACTCTTACTTAGCTGCCTGTTAAAATGTTGAATTACAAGTACACTCAATTGACTCTATGGGTATTATAAATAAAATCGCTGCATTATGTGTAGTACCCACCTAGAGCTTCTAGATGACAAAAACATATGTTTTTTTAAAATTGAACTTAACTGTCTTTAAACAAACTATGTCTATTCACATGTCATGGTCTCCACCATACCCTATTGTCATATACCTGACCCACTTCACTTGTGTATATTATTTGCCTGTCCCTAAAAAAACTTGAGTCTTCCAAACTAGAAAAAAAAAAAAAAAAAACTAGGAAAAAACCTTCCAAACTAGAAAAAAACCAAATGGATTACATTTTCCCCAAACAATCCTTTGTGCATATTATCACGTAAAACAAGGCTTCAGCAAAAGGGAAGCAACATACACTTCACTGTTATGTTTTCTGACAGTGTTTTTATTCAAATACACTTTATGGCTGCTTAAGACCTAAAACTTGACTTAAAAATGATTGGTAGACTTGACATTCTTTTGTGAAATTTAAAAATCCAGTAAAAATTATTTGTGTGTGTGTGTGAAATGGATTAGGTATAAGACAATGGGGGGGAGTAGAGACTGTGATATGTGAATAGACATGATCTGTCTAAAAGCAATTAAATTAAATTTAAACAAATATTGTTACCCTGATCTGCCTAAAGCAGTTTAAATTCATATACTGGGTGTTCTTCACTTGAGCTTCAATTGATGGGAAAGAAAATGCCCTTTGAGAGTGGCTTACCACTGTGGTGGCCGGGGCCAGGTGGGCTTCTCTCCCTTGCGGTTATGAAGTTGAAGGTGACTTCCAGTTCAGAAAGGCTAAAAGCAATTTATGTATCTGTAGGATCCTTTGCTTTGCCATTTGTCTCTTCTTTAAATTGGAAAATGGTTATTTAGCTCTGACTGGATCAATCTATTGAACATCTGCATGCTGTCTGAAGATCCTGTGATGACAATCATCATAAAATTGCCCAGGAATTGGAAATCTTTAATCATGCATTTTGAACATTCTAGCCATTTTTTTTTTTCATGGCCTAAAACACATTATAGTTGGAAGGAAACATCTGTTGCTTTTCATGAGAGCTTTGCAACACAATATGCTTCATTTACACGGTCATTTTATGTGCATCAGGCACACTTAAAAATTTTACTCGTCACTGAATTTTCTACTCGGCACATTCCACATAAGTAGAAATAAATGTTAACCTCCGTCAAATCCACTGGTTAAAGTCATCCGTAGAAATTGGCAGCTAAATGTAGAAAAACCACTGTACCTGCTGGATTGTTTTTCCCTCCTGCTGTCTTAGAAGATATATCTTGAGCACAAAATATATTTTATTTTTAGGAAGGATTTGTTTACGCTGGATGGTGCTAATGCTGCTAAGGTTTATTTGTACCATAGCTACTTATAGTGCAGATACCATGGGAATTTATACATACTGTAAGGACAATATATAGGAAAAAAATAAGTACACCTTGGGTGGTAACTCTTCATTAAAATAACCATGGATTAAATCTCATTCTATGAAGCATCTTCTATTTCTTAATGGAGGACTGTTGTGAACTAACATTGCATGAACATTGCAGATTTATTTGCTGATGTGTGAGGTGAAGTTTGTTTGCAGATTATTCAACATAGAGGCTTAATCTTGGGAGGAGGAAAAAATGCTTTTTGAAAAATATGAGAGGAATTTGTGTTTTTAGCCTAATCATAATTCATTGAAAACACAAGAGAATCTGTATGTACCATGTTCTTTAAATTAATGGATAGTGAGGAATCTTTCTTTACCCTTGTGAATCCTTGTAGAAGACATTTGCAGAGAAATTACCAGAGCTTCTCTCCCGTGGGGAGATTAATGTTTTAATATGCAAAAGCAGACAAGTCACAATTCTTTTGCTCAATGGCACTCTGAGCTGCACAGTTTTACCGCTTTATTTTTCCCTTATATCCTATCTTCCTGAAGACTTCTGTGCAGTCAAATAGAGCCACTAAAGCAAAGCCATATCTGGTCTGCACTTGAAGACTCTGCTGTATAGAACCATCAAGCAACTGTGACTTAGATCTCGTGGAATAACTATCTACATGGCAGTATTGAGATTTTCTTGCTTATCCATTTCTTTGGAATTTATTACTCAATTTACTGGCATCAAAGCTGAGTAGTAGAAAATGGGTGAGGGGAGGATGTATCTTTAGGTCCTCTCACATCTTTGTTTCCAGAAAAAGTAGAAGGCAATAAAAAGCAGTTCCTTTAATAACCCACCACCCAATCTACTACACTCTTGCATCTATTTTTTTTTTTTTCCTTTTTTGAGACAGGGTCTCACTCTGTCACCCAGGCTGGAGTGCAGTGGTGTGATCTTGGCTCACTGTAGCCTCTGCTTCCTGGGCCCAACTGATCCTCCCACCTCAGCCTCCCTAGTAGCTGGGACTACAGGCGTATGCTACCACACCTGGATAATTTTTTCTTTTTTTTTGCAGAGACAGCATTTTGCTATGTTGTGTAAGCTAATCTCTAACTCCTGGACTCAAGCAATCCTCCCATCTCTGCCTCCTAAAGTGCTGGGGTTACAGGCATGAGTCACTGTGCCTGCCCCACTCTTGACTCTTGTTGCCATTCTCTTCTTTCTGCATGGGTAAACTAAGCCCTGAACCTCTGCATTCAATCCTGTTTCCTCCTGCAGTCTCAGGGATCTCTATGTGGCCATTTTTCCTTGTCTCCAGTATCTTCACCTCTCCTTCTCATCTGCCTCTTTTCTTCGAGCAGGGAATACGCTCAAGATTTCTACACATTAAAAGATTAAGACTTCCTCTCCACTCCATATTCCCCTCTAGCTAGCCTCTTTTCTCTTCCATGGCAGAGCCAAGGATCTTGGCAGAGGTGGTCAGCATTCGCTATACCTTTCCATTTCATTATAGTCTGGACTCCACCTCCACAACTCCAATGAAATTGCTTTTGTCAAGATCACTAAAAGAGAGAAATTGCTTTTGTCAAGATCACTAAGAGAGAGACTTCATATTACATTTCATAGGTACTCCTCTGTCTTCATTTTACTTGACCATTGGCAATATTAAATAGTGTTAATCCCTTAGAAAAATTCTTGGTTTGGTTTTCTTGATACTGAATTTTCCTTTTATTAAATTTAATTTTTGAATATAAAATATCTTGGAGATATATATGTATCTATATATGTGTAGATACATATATCTATAACCATGAGATCAGTTTGGGTAGACTTGACCTCTTGTAATGTTGTTGATAACCTTTGTATTCATGAACACAATACATTTCTCTCTTCCACAATGTCTTTCAATAGAGCTTAAACATTTGCTCTAGAAAGGTCCTCTACATCCTGTGCCAGATTTATTCTTAAACATCTCATTTTTATTGTAGTTATTAAAATGGTATAATTTTTAAAATTAAATGTTTTAATTATTTGTTAATGGCATATAGAAATATTATTGATTTTAATGTATTGACTTTATCAGTCCCTTTACTAAATTCTCATGTTAGTTTTTTTCTGTAACTTTGGTATTTTCTAAGTAGAATATTTGTTGTAATAAAAGTCTGTTGCTAGTAAATGTTCTTGATTTCTGTTTATCTTAAACTGCTTTGTATGGAGCTTGCTGTTGAATGGTAATGTTATACAATTTCAACTTGACAGTTTTTCTTTCAGCACTTTGAGGATCTTGCTCCACAGTTTTCTGGCTTCTATTGTTACTATTAAGAATTTCACTGTCAGTGTAATTGCCATTTCTTTGGAGTGCTCTGTCTTTTCTTTCTGGTTAGGATAAAGGCTAACCACAAGGAATAGTGCAGAAACTCAGGAATAGCAGCAACAGAACTCTAAGTGAGGGAGAAGTCACTGGAATTAAGAAGAAGGGAGGCTTTGTGGAGCAGGTCCACGTAGAGGGAGCAATGACTTCTGTCAAAAGGCACAGCCAGTCCTGGGGACCTCACAGGGCAAAAGCCAAGGGCATAAATACCCGGACTCACTCTCCCTCCTCCCTCTGATCTACCTGTGCTCCACATTGGCTAAAGTCCATCAGAAGTGAGGGGTCATTATATGATTGCTGCGATGATTCCTACAGGTCAGCTTTCTGATGGCAGAGAGCATGGTGGAAAAGCTGAGAAGAGTGGATTCAAGTCAACATAAAATAATCAGCCCATGATATTTTCTTTTCTCTTCAAACTTGTCTAGCCATTTTTGACTTCTTCCTCCTTTTTCGAATTTTAATTCTGTCTCTTATTTCTTTGGGCACT
The DNA here is from genome assembly GCF_028885625.2 of Pongo pygmaeus. Taxonomy (NCBI): domain Eukaryota; kingdom Metazoa; phylum Chordata; class Mammalia; order Primates; family Hominidae; genus Pongo; species Pongo pygmaeus. Next base: position 155,880,834 of record NC_072376.2, on the reverse strand, counting down.
TCATGCATAGTTATTTATGTTGTGTCTGTTAGTTCTGATATCTTAAGTCTCACTCTCCCTCCTCCCTCTGATCTACCGATGATCCACCCTGGCTAAAGTCCATCAGAAGTCAGGGGTCATTATATGATTGCTGCGATGATTCCTACAGGTCACCTTTCTGATGGCAGAGAGCATGGTGGAAAAGCTGAGAAGAGTGGATCCAAGTCAACATAAAATATTCAACCCATTATATTCTCTTTTCTCTTCAAACTTGTCTAGTCATTTTTGATACTTCTTGCTCCTTTTTTGAATTTTAATTCTGTCTCTTATTTCTTTGGGCACTTCATGCATAGTTATTTATGTTGTGTCTGTTAGTTCTGATATCTAAATCTTGAGGTTCAATAACTTTTGGTTGTTTCTGCTATCTCTTGCTCATTATGGCTTGTTTTCTTGAGTTTATGTTCATTTTTCAGTGTGAGCCCACTCTTGTCTAAAATTAATCTCTGCTGTTCTTAAGGGATCTGAGTTGAGGAACTTTTTCTCCAACAAGGATTTGCATTTTTTTTCTGTAAGATATCACGGACTTCCACTAGCCCTCTCTGTCTAAACAGAGTCTTTTAAACCTTGGACTCATGTAAAAGAATGACTATATGTACAGCATTTTAGATAAGGTTATCAATTTTTTTCATGCTCAGAACTATGGTAGAGATCAACAGATTTCTTCAGCTGTTCCTTTTTTGATAGGCAGAAGTCTTCCAGCCCAGCTTTTATGGACGATATTTCACTTTTGAGTATTGTGTATGCTATATGGGGCTCAGGTCATCCACTCCACATAACATAGATTTAAGGCCTTAATATCTATTCTCATATACCTGGACATTAAACTCCCCAAAGGCCTAGTTTCCTGGCATTTTATATTTGTCTTATCCTTTTTAAATTTATTTTAATTTTAATTTGCCACGGAGAGATTTTCTTTAATTTCTTGTGAGCTCAGCATTGTATATGTTATGGCAATTTGTCTGAAATCTAGGACTTTGATGTGAAAGAAGATCATCAGTTCTCCCATTTATTCACCCTTTTTCTTGCCTTGTCACCCTTTGCAATATAATTTTCCTGATTATCCTTTAAGTTTTGGGTACCTCAGAGTTCTGTTCAACTCCCTCTTTCTATATCACCTTACACTTACAAATTCATTATTATTTAACTCACAAACTACCGTAATCTTTATGTGGGCGGGAATTGTTTTGGTATTTTTCACCAATATCTCCTTAGTGTTTAGCATAATATCTAGCACATAGTTCTTGTCCAATTCATATGTGTTGAATGAATGAGAGAAAGAAAGGACCATTAACGTGTCTCAACAGAAAATGATTAATTTGTTTTTTTCTGTAGATAGGGAGGGTAGAACAGCAATGGAATCGTAATGGATAAATATTTTCATTTTACTTCAGTTTCCTGAAGTTTGCACTTCTCTTCAGGAAATATATTTCTGACTCTAAGTTTGTCTCTACCTTCATGCTATAGACAATGTTAAGTATGTTTACCCCTTTCTTAAAAATATGTACAGCTGTAATGTACTTGGGCAAATTCTAAATTGTTTCTGTTCATGATGAGACTTTTCATTCTCCCCAGGGGGATATTACTGCACCTTTTTTGGTGAATGGTAACAGATCATTATTGGCTTTTTTCCAATTTATACGAGGACCTTCTAGTTTGTGTGTGACTTTGTTAAGTTGGATGACTGGACTTGAAGACTTAGGTTCAAGTGGAGCAGATAAAATAAAATTAAGTTCTGCAAATATTCAGAGAATACAACACTAGAATATGTAGACGAGCACTTGAAGTGCACAGAGGGATAGGAGTAGGGTGAAATCTGACTTTATCAATATTGCATGGCTCTTATGCTAACAACATGGGGCTGGCTGGTGTGTTTAAGATTCTTCCCACAGAGGATAGTATGAAGAACAAGCTACTGCTGTGTGGGGTGAAACCAAAGACTGACCCTCAAAATAAAGCACTTGCGGCTTTTCCAAACAACAGGCCTAGAAAGCGAATGACTATTAGGCACAGTTTGGCAGGCCCTGATTTGCGTTCTACAGTGAGGTTTGAAAACAATGGTGGGGAAGGTGACTTTGGCATAATAGGGGCTACCGAAAGGCACCAATAGGCCTGTGGGCAAAGAGATGCTGCTGCAAATTTCAGTAGCTACACAGGAAAAGCTATTTCAACAACAGCGACAAGCTTCCAAGGGCTTTTAAGGACGAAAATGGTTATTGTGCTTCATCTGGGCTATTTTAAAGAGCTTGCTGGGTCATTCATTCTTTCTGTATGTTAGAAGCTGAAGAGTTGAGTTTGTGAAGACCAAAGTGGAGAGAGCTCTTATCAGAGTGAATGGAAACACAGGCTTAGCTGGCTGTGAGTTTCCACAGAGAAACAGCAGTTGAAAAGAACAGTATCTTGGGTGAGGACACTGTAACCAAAATATCAGAGAGGCAGAACTTGTTCAGGAGGGCAGATATTGTAAAATTTTAAATTTTAATTTAAAATTTTAAGAGATTTGAATGGGAAAGTTTTGTTTGTTTGCTTTGGTTTTATTTGTGTGTGTGTGTGTGATTTTATGAACACAATTTAGCATTAGGAGAATGGAAAAGGGGACAGGATTCAGTGCCTACTGGGACTCAGATTTGAGGACAGCAGGCAAAATCTGCAAGGGCAAATCTAAAGGACATGTACTTCTTAGGTAATAGGCTGAAGCCAATGCTATTGATTCTTGTGCAGTGTCCTGAAATGCAAGAATAGTAAAAACGAAGAACTTGGCCTATGAAACTTAAAGTGTAGCTTAGCCTCATTCCCTTGTGCAGCCAAATAAATTTACAAACGTAACCAGCTGAATTCTGGGGAAAAGATACATCATGTTCAAATTTTGGCTGTCAGAGCTGGAAAAAGAAAGATGTGATTACCGTTTCTCATATATGTATATATTTCATGGATGAATTTGTTGAGTAACTTTTACTCAAGCTATTTGCATCAAAATTACATTTGAGCCTATCAATGGCAATGCGACAACACAAACAAATTAAAAATCAGTGTTTAGAACAGGGCATATAAACAGAGGAACATGTGAAAAGGGACATTTATTTTCCACATCTGTAAAAACACGAGATAAGACAAAGGGTTATTGAGATCTCTTCTAGCTTAAGCATTATAGGACTTTTAGACTCTACATTTTACATTCTAGTTCTTATTTCTTCTTTGCTGTACCCTATACTATAGCCAGATAAAACTACTTGATTTTTCCCAAACACATCTCCTATTTTTTTAAATATTTTATCCTTTCAGAGCACTCTTCTATTCCAATTCTGCCTCTCAAAATTCTACCCATCCTTTAAGCTTCAACCCAGTTCATATGCCAGCTTTTCCACAAAGCTCTCCCCATATGCTCTAACTCAAGGTGATCTCTAGGTGCTATGCACAAAAGCACTTGTGGCTCTAATACTTTCTACATGCTTCTTTGTAGTATGGTTATTTCTTTATATGCCCACTCTTAATAACTCTACTAGATTATAAGCTTCTTGGGGTCAGAGATTCCACTGTTGGATTTTCAGTGATACATGATATGATATGATATGATACATATATGTAGTGCCTTTGCACATATATGTTGACTAGAAAGTTTAGAAAGAAAACAACTTGCTGGTAATAAAGTCAACCAGACAAAGTTACAGTAAAATCTTCAACCTACCTAATACATTTAGTGAAAACATTCAAATTTTGTGATTTAGCATCTAAAACAAGTGAATGGGAACTTTCCTGGACATCTCTATTTCCAGATGGTGATAAGTTAGATTATCAGTACTTACATTATAGTAATTGTAGTAACCACATCCTCTCTTGGAACAAAAGTACTAAGGCAAAAGAAAGGCAAAAGAAGTCAAAGGGAAGAAAATAGCCTATTGCATTCACAAAATGCAAATAGCCTGCCCTTTAAAATATGTCAAAGGAGCATGGTTACTAAAAAAGTCTGACATGTACTTTAGTTCATCAGTGAGAACTAGCACACAAATCCAAGGATGCAGTGCTATTTCACAAGGTTGTCATAATTTTTTTCTCCTCCAGTATATTTCCTAGTTTAAATTCTCTAGTGCCAAAGTGAAAAAAACTTAAAAAAAGTCCTCAACACTTTGTCAGTGAAAGTATTTGCAAACCCAAAGACAAATATTTCCATTTTAAACTATATATTTCCAATTTATATTATAGAAATTAAGATATGATTTTTTAAGTTCTAGACATTTTTTAACAAAAAAGGATCCTTTTTATTTAAAAAATTCATTTCTGTAAAGTAGAATAATGTTGAAGTAATCAAACCATCTTTTTGAGAGAGAGGCATTCAACCCTTGTATCTGAATAAAGAAATGGGGAAAATGAATCAGAGTTGAGGTTGCTATGACAGCTCATAACTAAAGAAATTCATTTTTCTGATACTGTGCAGAGAAAGCTTCTGGATTGTGCCTTTGAAGGGAGTGATTCATACCAGAAAAGTCATAGCTCTTGGAGTTAGAATTACAGTTATGGTTAACTCTCAATTTTAAAGTAATTGCTTATTTAATTGAATAGGTTGAAGGCAACACTTAACAACTACTCTTAGCCTGTTATAGAGTGTTTTAGAGCCACGATGATTTAGAGGATGACAAGGTGGAAAAGAGCCTAGAGGACTATTTTGGCCAGGGTTCTCCAGAGAAATAGAACCAGTAGGAGAAAGAGATAGAGATAGACAGATAGATAGATAGATAGATAGATAGACAGACAGACAGATAGATAGCTAAAAGAGGATTTATTATGGGAATTGGCTCACATGATTATGTAGGCCAAGAAGTTCCACAATCTGCCATCTGCAAGCTGGAGATCTTGGAAAGTGAGTGGTATAATTCAGTCTGAGTCTACAGGCCTGAGAACCTGGGGGGTCATGGTTTAAGTCCCAGAGTCTGAAGGCCTGGGAACCAGGAGCTCCCATGTTCAAGGGCAGGAGGAGATGAATGTCCCAGCTCAAGCAGAAAGAATGACTGTCTATTTCCTCTCACCTTCTGTTCTATTCAGGCCCTCAATGGATTGGATGATGCCTTCTCACATTGGTGAGGGTGGATCTTTTTTACTCAGTGTAGTAATTCAGTGCTAATCTCTTCCAGAATCACCCTCACAGACACACCCAGAAATAATGTTTTCTGGCTATCTGGGTATCCTTTAGCTCAATCAAGTTGACACACAAAAATAACCATCACAAGGACTGACTGTTCTTACATACTGCAACCTTTGCTTTCTCATTGGAGCCTCCAAGAGTAGCAAGAATAGCTTTTATCAAAACACTATCATTCTAACTGGAAAAATCAAAAGTCAGTTGTGTCCTAAAGACAGCATACTTTTTTGTGAATTAGTTTTGAAGGTAGAGATCATTTGAAAGACAAAATATTTGATGACTTATATGACCTATAAACAGCAATAAAGCTGTTAATGGAAAATGAATCTTCATCATTTACGCTATCAAGATTAACAGAAATTTAATCTATGATTTTGAAAAGACTACATGTTAAAATTGTGTCATCATCTTTACTCAAGTGGATTGTTTTGGGAGTGAACAGATACTATTATATTCTTGCAGTATTTTTACATCTTTTATTATTATTAATTATTATTTTATTTCAGATGCTTTGGAAGTATTTTACATCTTAATGGTTTGTGTTCATGTTAGAAGAAACTCTACTTTTTGAAGGGGAATAAATGCTGTGAAAGAGAAATAAATGAACAATGTTATCACTATAGTATGCTACTACAAAAAGTCCACTTCATTAATATCTTGGGGAAAATATTTTAGCTTGCTTCACCAAATACTTCTGGCTCTCTGCCTTCTGAGCTTCACAAGATTGTACTACCTAGCCCCTTGTGGGTGGGTGGCCAAGTGACTAGTTCTGACCAGTGACTTGTGAACTAAAGTGGCCTTTGTGTCACTTCTTTACCTGAGCATTTTACTGCCAGTGTGTCACCCTCCAGAGCTCGTTTGTCCTTTGCTATGATTACAGATACCTTTTGAGATGGTGGCCACTCCGTCAACCCAGATCCAAGAGTAGGAGATGCAGAGCAGGTCCTGGAGCCAACGCATGAGAAACGTGTAGTGAATGAGAAAGAAACCTTTGTAAGAAGACAGGAAGATTTTGGAATTGTTTGTGAACATAGCATAACCCTGCATATTGACTGAAACAGAAGGAATTCCAAATTTTAAGACTAGGCTAGGAGACTATGTAAAAATGGAGAGAATGTCCACTGTTATTGTTGAGGGGATCTGAGTCACTTTTTTCATGTAACAGAAGGCAATATATTCTGTCTGGTCCTTTAAGACAGTGGTTCCTATCCTTTTTGGCACCAGGGACCAGTTTCATGGAAGATAGTTTTTACACGGATGGAGTCGGGGTGGTGTAGATGGTTTCAGGATGAAACGGTTCCACCTCAGATCTTCAGGCATTAGATTCTCATAAGGAGTGCATCCCAGAACCCTTGCATGCAGAGCTCACAATAGGGTTTGCCCTCCTATGAGAATCCAATGCTGCCACTGATCTGACAGGAGGCAGAGCTCAGGTGGTAATGCTCACTCTCCTGCAGCTCACCTCCTGGTGTTTGGTCTGGTTTCCAACAGGCCACGGACTCGTACTGGTCCATAGCCCAGGGGCTGGGAACCCCTGCTTTAAGGCACAATGTGTAAGCCATTGTTTCCTCATCTATGAAATGGGAGTGATCATCTTAGCACTTACCTCCTGAAGTTGTGATGGTTAAATGATAATGCACTTAAAGTGCTTGACATAGTGCTGCACAGTAAACATACCGTGAGCTTTAGGTTTTACTGGTTTTTGTGATTAGAGTTGAAAGGAATCTTGAATTCTTCTAGCCAAACTTCCCAGCTGCTTGAGAAATCCCTTTTGTAATATTTTTGGTGGGTAGCTCTCCAGCTTTTGCTTAAAATCTCCAGTGACAGGGAACTCACTTCCTTGTAAGGCAGCTGACTCTTCTTCCATATGTGGGAATGAAGGCCGTCTTCCCATGGCTTCCACCTATCAGTTCTCACCCTGGCCTTTAGGGACACACAGGTAAAAGCTAATTTTTCTTCCACAAAATACTGCTAGTTCCTTTAGCCGATCATTAGATAACAAGACTTCCCCGCACCCTCACTTCTTCTTTGACGTAACAGTGACTCCTTTTGGTGTGTGTCTAGACTGAAATACAGACTGCTGTACTAGCATAACAGTCAGACTAGTGTTTGTTGAGGGCTCACTACCTGCCAGGCTGTGTTCTCTCCACAATTCTATGAGGTAATTCTTGTTATTATATTCAATTTATGTTTAAGAAACTGAGAAAAGTAAAAAAGACATCGTTCTATTTTATTGTTGAATACATAGGAAAGTATTTGTATATCTAGTTATAACTGGAAATTCACAAAATAAAACAAAAAATATGTTAAATAAGGCTACATAGTTATGGCAATTTGAAAAATAAAATATACCTACTAATATCATGTTAATATTAATTAGGTAATAACCAATAATATAATGTAGAAAATGTACGTTATTGTTATGCTTATATTGGTAACATTTTGGATTATTCTAAGCAACAAAGAAAGAACGTTGTCCTCCAAAAAAGGTATAGCCACCATGTGGTGTCATTTTAATTAAGGCAGTGTGTATTTCTAATATAATGTAAGAAAATAGAAAACTAACTAAAATATAAATCTAACTGCTCCATGAGAAAATAGTATATAAGTCAAATAAATAAATCCACTCAAGAGAACTTAGGCTCAAGAGAGTGTAATAAATAGTATATCTTCAGTGAAGTTTTTAATAATGTTATTACTAAAAATGTGAACTAAAAATAAAGAAGCAATTGACCAAGTTCTCAAGAGGCATTATAATTCCTAGAGAAATAACTGACCAAAGGAGCAAGCCTGCATATTGTGAAGATAATTCACACAGCTTACTAATAAAATGCAGGAGACAGATAAAATTCTTAACTGACTATAACCAGTATAAAGTTGTAATAGAAATCATGAGAAAGAGACCACTTAAAATTCATCAAATACACACGATCAACTTTATAAGACAAAGCACTGAAATTAGAATAAAAGGACTCGGACTAAGCTAAATAAATTCTTTCCTTAAGCTTCAAGGGTCAACTTTTCTACATAAAAAGATGAAAAACAAACAAGAAAAGCAAGCCAAGTGATTATACATACAGAAAAGGAGCAAAGGGAGAAACTGTTACAATACATTGCAATCATTCATTTGAATAAAGCATTCCTATTTTCCTCCTAAACACTGTCACAGCTTGGATGGGCAATGAACTGGCTAACTGAAATATGGGAAGTTCTGCCTTTGTATACAATATATTTGTAATTCTAAGAACCTACTCAAAATTTATTACATTTATGTGACCTCAAAATGAGGAAGGATTTTGTCTTAGTCCATTTTGTGTTGATATAAAGGAATACTTGAGGCTGGGTAATTTATAAATAAAAGAGGTTTATTTGGCTCACAGTTCTGCAGGCTGTACAAGAAGCATGGTGCCAGCATCTGCTGTGAGGGCCTCAACTGTTTCCACTCATGGCAGAAGAGGAAGGGGAATCAGCGTGTGCAGAGATCACATGGTAAGAGGGGAAGTGAGAGAGAGAAAGCAAGGGAAAGGAGGGAGGTGCCAGGCTCTTTTTAACAACCAGCTTTTGTGGGAATTAATAGAGCAAGAGCTCATTCACTCTCCCTTCCCCAGAGAGGGCATCTATTTGTGGGGTATCCACCCTCATGACCCAAACACCTTTCATCAGGCCCCATCTTCAACACTGGGATAAGACTTCAACATGGGGTTTGGGGGGATGAATCTCTAAACTATAGCACATTTATTCCAATACAATCTAAATTAAGCCAAAATAATTCAGGTTTTGAGACAATAGCCTAACCTGGAGGTACACTGTTTTATGTTGGACTTTCAGGAGCAGAACCTGAGACAAGGATTCAGGTGCCATTATTTATTGAGGGAATGCTCTTCAGAAACAGGCTATGAGGGAGGAGGTGATGCAGGCTGGGTAAGGAAGGGTGATTTCAAGTAAATTTTAGCCTTGGCTCGAGGTAGATTCACTGTGAGACTGAGAAGAGGGACTGTGGAGGAATGAAACACACCATAAGCCACGTTATACTTTGAATTGCCAGCCAAGGGTGTCTGTCAATAATTGGCTATGAGCCCTATGAACTGTGTGTGTGTGTGTGTGTAACTTCCCTGGTGAGGTGGCCCCCTATTGGCACTGGCCTCATAAAGAAAGATCTGGACAGGACATCAACAAAACCTCTACCACATACATGTTTGAATTTTGGTTTTACCAACTTACTACGGCCTTCAGAAATACATTTCCTATATGCCCTTCCAGAGAGAAAAGGAATGCAGATAGAATTTGCAGCACAAAAATTATACTAGTGTTTCACCCAGATTGGTAGATAGCTGTAGATTTAGATGAAGTGGGTAACAGTCTTCATTTTGAATTCCAGTTTCATAATCCCCTAAGATTCACTTTGAATTTTCTAGTTGCCATTTTAAGACCTCCCATTTTGTGTGCTCAGTTTCTTGCCTTGTTGCTTGGTGACTCAGATGTGAATTAGACCCTATGTTCTGCTGTCAGTAGGGACAAATCTTTCCAAGTTGGTTGGAAATGGATGAAACTTCTCAGCACAATTTCTGCAGGCCATGTGATAAGGACAGGGTAAGGACTAGGAGGACCCCAGATGTAGCCCTTTAGGCCTTTTGGTCTGTCTTTGAAAGGGAAATTGTTTACTCAAGCTACTAAAGCTGTTTATTACTTTCATCAGTATATACTGTGTCCTCAGTTCTTGATATTTCTTTTACCCCAAGCATTTCTACCCCAAAGGGTGGGAATACAAGTGTTCGGGCTTCTCTTCCTTCTAGGGTAAATACTAAAGAGTAATCCCAGCACACAATGCATGAACGGCGTCCTTCATCTCTCAACAAAGATTCATCTTGAGCCTATGGGAGCCAACTGCTCTTTTGGTGCTGGGTATAAGGCAATAAACCAAATTGGAAAAGTGCTTGTCCTCTTGGCATACACGTGCTAGTGGACCAAAAACTCATAAGCAAATATGACATCAGTGGAAGAGACACACTATGGGTAAAAATGCAACAGAATGAAGATAAAAATAAAACAGGAATGTTGGGTGGTTGCTATTTTATATAAACTAGTAAGGGCGAGGGGCTCGCTGATGTGAGAACAATTGAACAGTGACCTGAAAGAGTTGTGGTGGTAGAAGATAGTTGTAAGCAGCAGGTACAGTACTTGAAAGTGTATAGAGGCAGCTGCTGGCTACACGGATGGGGGCAGGAGGTGACCCCAGGAGCTCAACTAGCCACAAACATTTTTATTGCTAATGCTGTATCAATTTCCTTTCTATATTGTCAATGAAATGTTTATAATAAAGATTTTGAAGTATATTATTTACTTTATTCAAATTTTGATTCCTATAGAAATTGTAATTCTGTTGAAATATAGATATAGATAGAACTGGAAATACACACACACACACACACACACACACACACACACACATTTAAATTGCCTTCCTTTTTTGTAGAAAAAACAAGCCCTGGAATAGCCTCTGAGAGAAAAAGCCATGGAAATTTTACTTTGATAAAATGCCAGTAATGGCATAAAAAGCTGCCCTGGTGTTGTTTCTGGGAAAGCAGGCATTTCTCAACGAAGGAGTGATGGATGGTCTTTGAAGTTTGCATGATATCAGAGAGGAAGTGAAAAACTGGCCAGGCAGGGGAGTAGGGGATGCTCAGTGACTACATGCAAGCTGCACATAGTTCAGGTTCTTCTCTCACACTTTTTCATACGATGCCAAGAGGAGCTGGTTTCTTATCATCTTTGCATTCTTTAACATTATTAGAGTTCCATTTCCTTACTATTTCTGAAGACTTGATATTTTTTCTGTCCTGTTGCTTTCTTGTTACTTAAATGTTTTATTCCTCTCAATTTTTCTCTTTCCCTCCCTTTCACTCTCCACTTCTAGAAAGTGGGCCATTTATTTTTCTAATTCTAGTGAAAGGAAAGCAAAATACCACACAGCTAAGTTTATCTAAGAAGTCCCAATTTCCTGGTGTCTTTTGTTGTTATTTTGGTTTCCTTTTAACGTCAATATATAGCAGTTATAAAGTAGGTTTAGATGTTTTTATATTTTTAGTCCAAATAAACCCGAAGTATAAAGTTGCACAATATGATGATGGAAGAGACCCAGGAAATGTTAATGTTAAGTTATTTAAAACTGATTTAGTTCTAGTTGAAAGCTGATTTCCTGGGCGATGTGCTGCCAGTGAGTCTTAATCCCTGGCTTCATGGTTTGTGGTTTATGTGGGCTGGCATGCTAAGCATTTAATCGTTAGTCACCATTCTTTTCTGAGGCCTGTGTGGCCAAGGCATTATTGTCACCCTGTCACTTACCTACACATGTCCCTTGGAAAGGAGGTGAATTGGATCCATTAAAAGTGTGAGAAGAGCTGGGAAAGGTCTGATGCAGCTGTACGTTCAAAGATTAAAGCACTCCATATGCAGTTTGACTTTGTAAAGCTTGGATAATCGAGGAGAAAGCAAGGGGACTGAAGAGGCTTTGAGTGGCCGGCTCACTTGTCTGATGGAAACTCATCAGATATGTGACTGATAATTTTATTTCACACATCTTTAGTGTTATGTTTTAAAGTTTTAGAGATGGCTGGAAGCCTCGCTAAAAAACTCTCATCCTGTAGTCAGAATGATCAACCACCTTGTTAAATGAATGAGTGCAATACAAGGTATAAGAACAGGCTTATCAACCACTGAGGAACTAATGAAATCCCATTTCCTCCCTGATCCCCATCTTCATTGTTATGTCCTTTATAATTTTTTTATCTAGGACAACCATGTTGACAGAGAAGGACTGGTATGTATTAGTATTTTAAAGAGTTTTATTTAAACTGAAACCATTCTTATATCAATTCTTATTATACTAACTCATATTAACTTTACTCAATGAATCTGCAAAGACCCTATTTCCAATTAAGGTCACATTGTGAGGTCCAGGTAGACATAAAGTTTTGGGGACACTATTCAACCCAGTACACTTCCCCACAAAACTCTAAATGTATTTGAAAGCATGTATTATACCTTATTTGTTTCCCAATATCTTGAGTGGTATTTGGAACTCACTAGGTACTTAATAAATAGTTGTTAAATGACAGTTTTACTTTGAACATCCAAATATACTATTAAGAAAAAATAACGGGTACCTAAGAACATTTCCATGAGGGAAGAGTAATGGCTGAATATGTGTGTGTGTGTATGTATACATATGTATATATATTTCTGTATGCATACGCATATGTAGATATAGGTATATTTTTATATATTTATGCACAACTTTCTAAAGAAGTTAGGCACCATGGGATATTGTTATTATTTGTTTTTTTTTAAGATGAGAAATAATTTAAGTCTGTTGCCCTAGAGAAATGACTGGAAGTTAAGATTTAATGGGAGAAGAGAAGATCCTTTAAGATTGTTACTAACTCTTAACTTCAAACGATCTTTAAAGGGAAGATCTTTTTCCTTCTCCCACTAACTCTTAACTTTTCCTATGACAGAATATTTAACAAAAGGGTATGGAAATTATAAAAACATAATTTAAAAGGGTATCATGATAATGTTATTGATGCAATAATTTCTTATGAAATGGAAATTAGCAACTTTGACTTTACCCTGACAATTTATTCTGAGAAATATCTTCTCTAAATCTTACAACCCCAAAAATGAAGAATGGAAAAACAGCCCTTCAATAAGATATCTATTCCTAGAGGCTCAATCTTGGGTACAAAGGCAGAGGTATTTCCCCAAGAGGGCCCGCTAGGAAGAGAAGCAGAAGACATGCATTTCTTTTCTGTCCTGGAGTGAGTCAGCCTGCTCACTTCTCTGACATCAGTCTGTTGCCACAGAAACACTGGTGGGGACACACATTTTGCATTATGACTTCACAATAGAAAACAGACCTTTATTTTTCTTTTGCTTCTTTACACAGTAGGTGGACAAGGCCTACAGTGAAAGGAAAAAAAGCATCTTGTTTGAGTACAAAGTGAGCAATTTACAAAAGTGGAAATAAAATTAATAACTACCTATAGAAGAAAAATGAGGTTTTCTGGAATAGGTTTCTCACCTACCCTTTAAAGCAGGGCACCCTATTTTTTGAAATGTGTTTTCTTCCCATCACCTGATTTGGGATAAAGAAAAATAAGCAGAGAATGAAGCAAATACATATAAAAATATATATGGAATTAAGCTAATGTTTTGTTAAGCTTTACTTATATAATTTGTCTTCATAAGATTAAAAATCTAATGACAACTAGATCCCTGCAGAAAGACATAGTTTCTGATGTCAGATTTGATTTTTTCATCACAGCTTACATTTAAAAGAATGAATAGCATGAAGGTAATTGTTTTTTTAAACAGAAACCTCTGAGTGGCACAATAGAGTTATGTTAGTATAACTTTAGTTAAAGTAAGTATTATCCTAGAACAGTATGGGATTTACAAAAACATTAAGGAAATAGAGTTTCCATGCATCCCACATCTGATTTCCCCTATTAATAACATCTTACATTAGTATGGTACATTTGTTACAATTAATGAACCAGTGTTAATACATTATTAACTATAGCCTATCCTTTATTCAGATTTCTTTAGTTTTTATCTAATGCCAGTACCTCACATTATATTTTAGTTGTTATGTCTCCTGAGGCTCCTCTTGGCTGTGACAGTTTCTCAGATTTTCCTTGTTTTTAATGACCTCGAAATTTTGAGGAATACCAGTACAGGCATCTTGTAGGACACCCCTCTAGAGTAATTTGGTGTTTCCTCCTGATTCCACTGGGTTTATGCATTCTTGGGAGGAAGACCACAGAAGCAAAATGTCAATCTCATCACATCATATGAGAAGTACATATTAGCCACATGGCTTAACACTGTTGATGTGAACCTTGATCACCTGGTGAGGTAGTGTTTATCAGGAGTCTCCACTGCAGCACCCCAGCATTACTCTCTCCCTCCTCTTTTCCACATTGGACTTGTAGGAAGGGAGTTACTGTGCACAGCCTACACTTCAGGAGTGGGAATGGGGGAGCTTAGGCTCCATCCCCTTGAGAGTAGAGTGTCTGCATACTTTATCTGCAATCCTTTTTCACAGGAGATTTGTCGCTTCTATATTTAGTCCATCATTTATTTATATCACTATGGACTCATGCTTATTTATTTTATGCTTTGGGTTATAATTGCATACTACTTTGTGAATTTTATTGCTCCAACTTTTCCAGCTTTGGCATTGGGAACCCTTTCAGTTGCTCCTGAGTCCTATGTGTAGCTTTTAGGTCAGCCAAAATAAATTAAATGGTCCATGACATCTCTTTCCCTCTTCATACAAAAACAATAACTTTATAAAATAATTTTGGAGAAAAACACAGAGATTACATGGCCAAGGTAGTAGTAGGTAACTGAACTAGATAGTGGTATCTATTTTCTATCTTTGTTTTCATTTTTATCTTAGCATTTTGTTAATTTATACTGTCTCAAGAAAAAATAAACACATTTTTCAATTTATGCTAACATGTTTGCCAATTATTTCATGCTTTAAGTAGTTTTCCTTTAACTTCTGGGATGTTGGGGCAAAGGCTGGGGATGTGGGTGATGAAGAAACATTCTCCCCATTGCCTGCAGCCTTCCACTGACATTTTGTTTTTGCTTGAAGAGATTGTACTTAAAATACAATCTCCTCTAGAGAGGATGCATGATTCTCCTTTTCCCTGTTACCTGCTTTCTCACCATTTTTCCCCTTCTGTCTTTTGCACAGTAATGGTGGAACACCCTGATAGGGGAAAGGTATGTCCCATTTTTCAGCTACTTCCCAGTAAGAATCCCCTCAGCCTGCAGCTGAAAGCACTCTCCAGTCAGTCCACATTTGAAGGAAAGGTTGAGCTCCTTTCTATAACTTTTTCTTCCTCTCGGGGGTAACACCAAATTGGGAGCAGTCTGGTGATTTGGAATAGAATGTTTTGGGGTTTGATTAGAGAAACTGGTATCATGACTTTTAAAGCAGTTGACACTGTTTTACTGAGTACTCGAATTTCAGTTAAGAATATAAATACTGCCCAAAGACACAAAGTGCAGCATAATAAAAGGAAGGGGGAGATATAAGAGGTTACGTCAGTTACTTTGTTGTTTCCTAGGATATAAGGCCCCAATATATTATAAATCATTGATTTAGTATTCATGTATTTTGTTGGTTGCACTGTGATCTTTTTAGATGAAAGTTTTTATTAGCTCAGATCTATAATCTGTGCCATGAGAAAGCTTTGCCAACTTATTTTATGTGATATTGTTTATTTCTTTATTGCTTTATTGCCAGTGACAAAGTATGGAGCAAAGCTCCATTGAATAACCCCGAACATCATTCCATTTCTTAGTAACACAGGGACAAACGAAAGACAAGAAAAAATTGATATTAGAGAAACATTGTGTTATACTTATTTACTGCATTAACCCAACTGACTCCTACAAGTAAACTCTGGGCTCTGTTCATCCAGAGATTTTTGGCTCCATGTGATGATTTGTCTGGAGAGGTTTGTTTTCTAGGAGATCTACTGGCATTTCTTTGTTTATCTTTTATCAAATAAATGGGGAGGAATGACAGAGCAGGTTGCTATAAGAATGTCCAGAATAAGATATTAGTTTCCACTCTGAAATGACATAATGTTTATGAAAAGATTATAAGGTTGTAAGATAGTGTCATTTTTACTCATCATTGGCTTGGGATATCAACAGTGCATGTATGAGTCTCTTTTCTGGGTTTAGAAAGAGTTCATGTAGTACTAGAATGGAGTGGAAGACATTCCTTCTACAGCGAGACTGCTTTCAAATTTCATGTTCAACATTTTTAGGAGTTAGCTCACAAGAACATGAGAAGCTGAGGCAGGGGATATGGCATTAAATTCCTGGACTGCCTTATGTTATGAATATAAATTTGATGTTGATCATAGCAAAGCCTTTTTTTTTTTTGGCATCTAAAGGACAGATGAAAATCCCCCATCTGTGACTGGTAAGATGTTCCAGATGGGTATTCTAATAATTATAAAGGATTGTCATGCTTTTACATATACAACCTATCAAATATACATCAATGGAGAAGGTGGAAATTCTATCATCCTAGAGTCTGTAGATTCTAGAAGTCTTTATTGCTCAAAAATATTTCACTAAAATTAGGTGTTCTAATGTCTTTTTTTTTACCTTATTTTGTTATAAAAAAGTATAAATAGGACATCAATAATGTAATATAATTGTTTCCAGTTTTTTTCTTTATGGTAACTTAGATATTACTTAAACCCTTTAAACATCCATGCTGTTTATTTCTCAAAATGAATAGCACGTGCTTATGCCTGTTACAATACAGTAGGCAAGAAGACAAACATTTTGGTAAGGATGGGATTGAATAGAATTTAGTGGAATTTGTTAAACAGCTATATTTATTAAAATGCACAATACTATTTTCTAACTTTAAAGGGAGGAAAAGCAAAACAAAAACAAGAACCTTGATGATGAAGCATCTGTCATGACATACAGAGCCAGAAGCAAGTGCAATGTTTCTCTTTGAGAACCACAGCTATGAGAGGAGTGTGGCTTCCGGGGCAGTGTAGGAGAGGTACAGTCCTGAAACCTCAAACTCTTTCTTCACTGACAAGGTTAAAATACCATGGGTGCGTGGGCAGGTGCATGCTGGTAGATATATATCATTTCCCGGAGGGCCTGCTATCACTGGAATATAGAGTTCAGCAAAGAAGTATGCAATAACTATAAGAGGCTTTAATTTTTATTAAGAAGCTCTCTCTCTCATTAGATTTTAAGCTGTTTGGGAGCAGGTATTGGGTAACTACTCATCTTCATACATCCATGCAATTCTCGTGGTGATCTAGGACAGTCTCAAAAAAGATGTTTTGTGAAATAGAATTATTGAGTTTGGATTTAGGGAGACCTGGGGAATGATACCTGGTAGTTAGGTATATATTTATTCAATTATTTAATCATTGATTGCATAATATTTCGAGAACTACTATGTGCCAGCAGTGCGCTTTTCTTTGGGGATATATTGGTAAGCAAACAGAGATATAGGTCCTAATCCTCATGGAGTGGGGAGCTGATGAGAATAAAATGAAGAAATGATATTCAAAATATTAATTGCCAGATGGTCAGCTGAGTTATAAAAATCAATGTCCAAGCAAAATTTTAAACATAATTATTTTATTTTCTAATCTAACTAAGTGACATATCTAAGACTGCTTACCAAGTGCTATAAATAGGAATGCAAATTGTTAGTCACATCATTCTAATAATTTTCAAATAATCAGTTAATTTTTTGATTGTATCAATGTGATATACTATTTCTGGGAAGCTGTCAATAACTAGAATGCCCCTTTCTGAATCATGACATAGCAAATTACATCAAGCTTTCCATTGATATCCCCAGTAAGTGCACCCCTAATCAGCATGTTCATGCAGTTGGAGGGTGGCTGGCATAATGTCTTTGGGTCAGGACAGGCTATGAACCTGGATGTCAGTAATTCCCTTCAGTGCTGGAGCCCAGGAAGACTGACTTGGCCCTCTCCTCTGTCAACAACATCTGCACTAATGCTGCCTTCCTTGCCATCAGCAGTGCTCTCTGCCTGCATTATGCTCCTCTGAGGCAATGATAGCCACTGCCTATGATTCCACTACTACTTTGGTGTGCTGAGCATATATATGCACAGGTGGAGGTAGGGAAGACATCTGCACCTGCACTGCATTGAGCCCCAGTCTCAGCCTCTACTGCTGCAGCAATATCTTTAAGTGACTCCTTATAAGACAGTAAGTGTAGAATTTAACAACTGGATTGAAAGTAGATTAGTATTTTAACAACCAGTGCAGAAAAATGTCAGCAGTGCACTTACGTAACATTTTTCATTTTTAAATGGCTAGAATAGAACCTCCTTCTGTCTGGACATGTATAATTAGTTAAAAACAAGAAGAAATACTTCTAAACCAATGTATTTTTTGAATGACAATTTGTATGCAAGACACTTTTCTTTCAGACAAGAGGATTAGGGGTCAGATCTAAGTATAAGTATAGGATACATAAAATACCAACAAGATTCGGTCATGGAAAATTTCTTTAGTGACTTTAAGATTACAATGTGAGATTAATAACAGCCTTATGTATGACCATACCTACAGTATGAGCAGATGGCTTACAAGTTAGTCAACTGTATATTGAGGTGACAGTCAAAGCAACTGGGAGAGTCCTTTTTGCTCCATAGAAATTTAATAGATGTTAGGTGAGCTGATTTTATGAAATCACTGGTTAGGTACTAAAAATATGATTGTATATATTAGCTGTGGCCCGATAACTGAAATGTTAATCTCAGTAGATTACTACTCATACTTATAGCAGTAAAACATTTATATTCTGAATCAATGAATAAATAATGCTGATGGATCAAGGTGTAGTTCAGGATTATGGGTAAAAATGCTGATACCACAGGAACAAAGGCACATTCTGAACTCTGTGTGGATGCATAGTGAACAAATGTGAAGAATACTATTCTATAATTAAATAATAAGTGGCAGCCTCACTGATGCATGTTTGATGACAAATTCTTTTTTATTTTTGGCAAAATATGCATAACTAACATAAAATTTACACTTCTAACCATTTTAATTGTATAATCCAGTGGCATTAAGTACATTCACATTGTTTTACAATTTGATTTTTTTTTTTTTTTTTTTTTTGAGATGGAGTCTCACTCTGTCACCCAGGCTGGAGTACAGTGGCGCGATCTCGGCTCACTGCAACCTCTGTCTCCTGGGTTCAAGCAATTCTCCTGCCTCAGCCCCCCGAGTAGCTGGGATTACAGGCACCCACCACCATGCCCAGCTAATTTTTGCATTTTTAGTACAGACAAAGGTTCACCATGATGGCCAGGCTGGTGTCGAATTCCTGACCTCAGGTGATCTGCCGACCTTGGCCTCCCAAAGTGCTGAGATTACAGGCATGAGCCACCGTGCCTGGCCGATGATAAATTCTTAAGACTAAGGCCATGTAATATCCCTTGGATTTTTTTTCTTAAACAGGAAAAGCCAAACCTTTTCCAGAGTCATTGGCTGCAACTTGACTGTGTCCTGCTGACTCAGGGAAATCAGTCATAAGGAGAATACAGGTGAAGAAAGACCATGGATAACTTATGCAACATTCACCACTGTTAAATAAGCTCTGATATATATTCTAGGATGTTTGTACAATTTTTTCTTTGCATTTGAGTCAGTACTTTTTTCCCAGGATGACAGAATATAATTACTAGCTTGTAAATGAAGATTCAGTCTGTGAATCTATCCTCCATAATCTCCATTTATACCAAATGGGTGGCGTGCGGTACCTATTACTATAGAGGTAACTGGAGCATCAAACATTTGTCTTAAATGTAATGTTGAAGGTATTAGAGACTAATGGATCTCTGTAACACTTGTTAGAACAGCTGGAATTTTAGAAGGCCTTTGTTTTTTCAAAGAGTGAAATGAAAATTAATTACTAGGTCTTAAGAAATATGCAAAGTCAGGATTAAGATTTAGCACTGCTATTTAGTCCTCTTAACATCTTTTCTTATATTACATCAATGAAAATTAAATAAGAAGGAAGTATATATACCTACTATGTATCCACAAAAATAAAAAATAAGAAATAAAATTATATTTTGGAATCTTATAGGTTTTACATCTTTTTAAATAAAAATATTGACCATTTTCCCTCATGCTTTTTTAACATTAAAATTTTTAGCATTAAAATTTATTCACCATGTGCTTGATTCCAAAACATCATTCACTGATAAAAATCTAATCCATTTACTGATAAGGTTAACATGTAATAAGGTTTTTAATCACTTATATACAAAGATTCCTGCAAATGAAAAATTAAAAGGATTTTGTATATTTCACTTAACAAACTGAATATTTGATTCTAATTTTTGAACATTGTATTCTGATATTAACAAATCCACAATTATTTAGGATAACAGTATTAGCTGTTTAGGCAGTCATGTCATACTAAAAGATATAGATGATTTTCATCCTAAAATTCTTCAGATTCAAAATCTTTACTATAATAAGTAGTGAGTTATATAAATATTCTAACATTAAAAATTAAAACATTCTGAAAAGATTATTTCTTATGTGGCAATTTCTATAGTGTTCTGATCGTAAATTAGGTGAATAAAAATAGAGAATGATAGGGACTTATGTTTGCATTGTCAAAGGCTATTTCCACATAAACAGTCTCTGTTAAGTTCTAGATCCTCCAGTATAACTACCTCTGAGTATACTCAGTTATATTCTTATTAATTACTTATGCATATTATTTATCTAAAGTAGTCTGTTGCCCTGAAAAAAAGATGGGTACAGTGGGAAGTACAGCTGAGATTAGATTCAGTCTCTTAATAAAGGTTGTGTGTTGTTTTCTTCCTGACTAGATGATTCTTTGAGTCTTGAAACAGGTATTATAAATCATTTGAGAGATTTTCTGTCTGTCATTTTCTTATGTATCTTCATCCGGCTTTCAATTTGAGAAGTTTTGTGAATTATCTGCATTTTTACTGTCCATTTAAAAACCTTCAAGAAAGAATCCTAGGAAGTCTCACCTGTTATGAAACCTTATTTGGTAATTATTTTCAACATTTGTTATTCAGCAAAATGAAACAAGAAAAAGAACAACTACTCTCCCCCTAAGAAAGAATCTAGTTGGTGGATGGATGGCTGTTTTTCTTTGTTTCTTTTCGTGTGTGTGTGTGTGTATTTTGTCATGAAGCTCAATGAATAACAGGGCTCCTTTAGAGAAATAGCAAGAGTTCAGTAAAGTCTTTTATTTTAGGTGGTAATGGAAGATGATGGAACTTGGCAACTTAAATATTTATAACGAAGTTGGAAAATCAAAACACCACCTGTGGTACCTGTGCAACCCATGCATAGTCAAATGAATTTTGAATAACATATAGACAAATCTTAGTTTTCACATAGTTCTAGTATAAATGTTAGCATATTTAGATAAAATATTGTTTCAAAATGCTAGGGCAGCCAGGTTAAATTGATTCTTACACTCTTTTATTCTTACAGCTAAGATACTGTCAGAAAAATAAAAGTTGTGACATTGTAGGCAATCAGGGGCTACTGAAAGTCACTGTGTGTAATTTACTGTGCGTGTCGCTGAGTAGGACACAAAGATGAACCCTAAGGAAATATCGTTCTCATCATATCTCAGTGGATGGTTGCACGCTTTGGTCTTGCTCCTTCCAATGTGTATTCCACATTGCTAACCAGGTGAACAGATGCATCTGGCCATATGTTCTCCCTGCTGATAGATAGTCTGGCTCCACATCACTCCAAGATGAAGTCTAAACTATGTAGCATAAACTGTCTAGGCCTTTGAAAGTTTGATCATTGCCCTCCCCCTCCCATACTCCCTTTGCCCTTTGAATACCACTTTCCAGTTTAGCAACACGTTGTTCTCCAAACTCATCTTTGTGCTACTTTACACATTTATTAGTTTGCACATGCAATCTCGTCCTCCTGGAATGTTCCTCTTCTCTATTCCTATGGTCTGTTTTCAAAATTGGTATAAGATACCACCTCTTTGGGGAAGTTTCTTGGTGCCTTTTTGTTACCTTTATACATATCTATCTATCTATCTATCTATCTATCTATCTATCTATCTATCTATCTATATCCCATGTTTCACGCCTCCCTTACAATATTTGCTACCATGGAAGGCAATGGCTCTGGCTAATAAGCAAAATCAGCACTCAGTGTTTGTTGGATCATATTGAGTTGAACTAATTGTGCTTACGCATCATTTCTAGATGCTTACAGACACAAAAAATTTATAGCAAAGCAAAAGGAACAGCTCATGTAACATCACAATCATGTAGCAAAGCATCAAATATGATTTTTTGTTGGATGAACATGTTGAGGGGCAGACATGATAAGAATGGCAGTCCTTGGAAATGAGGCTGCTCACCCTGTTCAAGCTCTAGGGAGACTTCATGTTTGAATTTTTCTCTCCCTCACTCTTTAGCTTGTTTCTTTTTCTTCTCTTTTCTTTCTTTCTTTTTTTTTTTTTAAACAGGCTCTTGCTGTGTTGCTCAGGCTGGAGTGCAGTGACATGATGTCAGCTCACTGCAACCTCCGACTCCCAGGCTCAAGTGATCCTTCCATCTCAGCCTCTTGAGCATCTGGGACTACAGGCACATGCCACTATGCCAGGCTAAGTTTTTGTATTTTTTGTAGAGACGGGGTTTCATCACTTGTCCCCGGCTGGTCTTGAACTCCTGGATTCAAGTGATTCACCCCCCCTTGGCCTCCCAAAGTGCTGGGATTATAGGCGTGAGCCACCTGTTCCTGGCTGAATTTGTTTCTTAAGATATTATTCTGCAGTGTTTTAGAGAAAGGTGTTTCTTTTTAAAAAAATGTATTTAAATTTTTGAAGAGGTAATACATATATATTATCAAGTGCCTGAAAATGTAGTGCACACACGCATTTATATGTTCTTTTTTCCTCTTTTTTTTGAGACTGAGTCTCACTCTTTCGCCCAGGCCAGACTGCAGTGGCGCCATCTGGGCTCACTGCAAGCTCCGCCTCCCGGGTTCACGCCATTCTCCTGCCTCAGCCTCCCTAGTAGCTGGGACTACAGGCCCCTGCCTCCATGCCCAGCTAATTTCTTGTATTTTTAGTACAGACGGGGTTTCACTGTGTTAGCCAGGATGGTCTCAATCTCCTGACCTCGTGATCCGCCCGCCTAGGCCTCCCAAAGTGCTGGGATTACAGGCGTGAGCCACCGCACCCGGCCTCTTTTTTCCTCTATTTTTAAGCAAAGAGAATGACATACTTATTCATACTCTCCCATACCTTGACTTTATTCACTTAACAATACAGTTGAGCCTTGAACAATGTGGGATTTATGAGTGCCAACACCCGTGCAGTTGAAAATGAATGTATAAATTTTGACTCCCCAAAAACAACAACTAATAGCCTACTATTGAACGGAAGTCTTCCTGGTAAACAGTCAACTAATACATATATTGTATGTTATATGTATTATACACTGTATTCTTACAATAAATTAAGCTAGAAGAAATAAAATGTCATTAAGAAAATCACAAGAGAAAATATACTTATTACTCACTAAGTGGAAGTGGATCATCATAAAGATCTTCATCCTCATTGTCTTCACATTGAGGAGGCTGAGGAGGAGGAAGGAAAGGAAGGGTTGGTCTTGCTGTCTCAGGGAAGGCAGAGGTGGAAGAAAATCTGCATGTAAGTGGACCCATCATTTCAAACCCATGTTGTTCAAGGGCCAACTGTAATTTATATTCCGCTACCTCAGTAAATCTCATATTTATTTTGGTAGTTTTTCATTGGACTTTCTTACTCTAGTTGTATAATCCTCTTATCTACAAATAGTTCTAGTTTATTTCATCCATCTTTTTCTATTTATAATGTCTTTCTACTTATAATTTACTCCCCTAATACATCTTATATAATGTTAAGTATTAACAGTGATTGCGGACATCCTTTTAACTTCTGTAGTGGAATGTCCCCAGTGTTTACATACTAAGAATATTTTTCAGTGAAATTATGTTAAGTATTTAGCCATCAATTTTCTATTTAGTTAAACATTTTGAAAGAATATGTATTTATTTGTCAAATGGCTTTTTAGTGTCTGTAGAGATTATCTTGTGCTTTCTATTCATATTTATTAATATAACCATTCGGTTGTTTATCTTAAAAGATCAGTTGAATGCTGCGTGTCAGGTACTATTGTAGATGAAAGAAATATAGTGGTGATTGATAAAGATAGAGTCCTGCCCTCTTCGAATTTAGGCGAGCATGGTGACTCATGCCTGTAATCCCAGAACTTTGGGAGGCCGAGGCCAGTGGATCGCTTGAGCCCAGGAGTTCGAGATCAGACTGGGCAACATGGCAAAACCCCATCTCTACAAAAAATACAAAAATTAGCTGGACGTGGTGGCACAAAACTGTAGTCTCAGCTGCTTGGGACGCTGAGGTGGAAGGATCACCTGAGCCAGGGAGGTCAAGGCTGCGGTGAGCCATGATTGTGCCACTGCACTCCAGCCTGAGTAACAGAGTGAGACCATGTCTCAAAAAACAAAAAACAAAAAGCAAACAAGCAATTCTTTGAGTCAGTTCTAGAAGGTGATATCAAAATGCTGTAGAAAGTGCTATAGAATAAAGCAAACATACAAGGAGCAGGGAAAGCGAATCAAAAGTGTCAAAGTGAGGGTAGGACGGTTGTAACTTTAAGCAGCACGGTCAGCATAAGCCTTACTGTAAGGGAGACACTTAAGTGAAACAATGAAGGAGGAGATGAAGGATTCAACCCTGTGGTTACTTGAGGGAGGTATTCCAGACAAATAAGCCGGGCATGTTCCTCGATTGTTTGAGCAGCAGCAGAGTGCACAGTATGACCTAGAGAGAATAAGACCCAAACGCAGCAGGTGCCAGATTATATAAACCCTTCAGGTTAGTGTAAGAATTTTGGCATTACCATGAGTGAAATGGGAAGTCTTTGGCAGGTTTAGAGCAGAAAAGTCATGTGATCTGACTTCAATGCTAAAGTGATACATTTATTATAAATAGTATATTTCCTATTAGAATAAGCCATATCTGGTCACGATGTGCTATTTTTTTTGAAGTAATAATGGATTTTGTTTGCTGTGATTTTATTTATTTATGTATTTTTTATTTATTTATTTATTTATTTATTTATGATGGAGTCTCACTCTGTCGCCCAGGCTGGAGTGCAGTGGAGCAATCTTGGCTCACTGCAACCTCCACCTCCCGGGTTCAAGCGATTCTCCTGCTTCAGCCTCCTAAGTAGCTAGGATTATAGGCACATGCCACCATGCCCAGCTAATTTTTTTGTATTTTTAGTAGAGACGGGATTCCACCGTCTTGGCCAGGCTGGTTTCGAAGTCCTGACCTCATGTGATCCACCTGTCTTGGCCTCCCAAAGTGATTTTCTCAAGGATTTTTACACTGATAGTCATAAGTGAAATTGGTCTGGATGGTTTGTGTTTTCACTGAGTAATCCTATTGAGGATTAACATCAGTGTCTCGCTTACTTCATAAAAAGAATTGAGAGGTTTCTTTTCTTTTTTTTTTAAGTTTTATTGAATTCCCCTAGGAAGCCAGAGACATATTTCTTATATCATCTATTCCTGCCTTAGAACACAGAAGGGAAGTCCCTTTGTAGGGTTCTATCTCTGTAGTAAAATTAAAATATAAAGTGTTAGAGATAGTTTTTTCCCCTCTTTTATGAAAAAAAAATGTAAAGAAGAGTCTTTGTGTCTTTGTGGAAGTTTTTTCCTTATATAACAAGGAAATAAAGAACTAAAAATGATTTTACTGACAATATTCAGCAATTTTCATGTCAAATTCAACTAATAAAAAAGGATTTCTGAGTATCTACTGCCTGATTATTAAATGAATATATTCTTAAAATTACACTATCTATACTTATTAACTAATTGATGTAATTGATGGCTTCTGCAAAAACCCATTTTATTGTATAAGGTTCTTTAAGGAACTCGTTTTTGATGTTTCATTTCTTTTTTTCTTTTTTTTTTTTTTTTTTTTTTTTTTTTTGAGACAGAGTCTCACTCTGTTGCCCAGGCTGGAGTGCAGTGGTGCAATTTCGGCTTACAGCAACCTCCGCCTCCTGGGTTCAAGCGATTCTCCTGCCTCAGCTCCTGCCCTGTAGCTGGGATTACAGGTGCTCGCCACCATGCCTGGTTAATTTTTGTATTTTTAGTAGAGATGAGGTTTCACCATGTTGGCCAGGCTGGTCTTGAACTCCTGACCTTAGGTGATCCACCTGCCTCGGCCTCCCAAAGTGCTGGGATTACAGGGACGAGCCACCGCACCCAGCCTGATGTTTCATTTCTTACATCCTACCAGACACTGCGTTCAACTTCATTATTTTGCACAGGGAAGGCACAAAAATAGTCAATACCACTTTTAAAATTATTATCATTTAAAAAAAAAAGAAACTGAAAGAGGAAAAACTCACCCCAGGTTAAAAATTGGAGTTTTTCAGCCTCAGTAGGCTGAGTAAGTTGACATCTTAGCCTGTGTTTTCAAGGTAATTTCCATACCATTTTAGTAGGCGAATTCTTTGAGAAAAATGCTAAATTCTTTTGAGATGCTTTAACTTCAGAAAATAGGATTCTTAACAACTGAATGTGGAATTTGGAATAAACAGTGAGAGATTATTTATCTCTCCTATAGCAAGTGAGTGGATAAGGGATTCCAGGATTCCAGGTTCACAAACACAGACCTCTGGGAAGGCTTCTCTGTGATTCTTTGGCCCATCTTTGGGACTCTCAGTCTCACAATATGGCACCAAAGTATCAACATGGCTTCTCATTAGTTCTCACATTCAGGAAAAAAAGGTAAATTGTTCTTCATACTTGTTTTCTCTTTTTATCTAGAAGAAAACCTTAGATACATCTTTGTTGGATATGAATAGGTCAAATGCCTACTGAACAGTCTCTGGCAAAAGGAAGTAGAATTACCGTGACTTGCAGGTACCATCATGATTCACTCTCTGGGGACTTGCCACATTAAAAAACCTGTTGGGGCAGAAAGGGATGTGGCGGAGTGTGGGATGTCTTCTGGATAGGCTTTCAAATATCTGCCTCAATACCTGAAAGCCAAACCCTAGTGACCTCTGAGGAGGATGAGATCGTCTGTGATCTTTTCATTTCTGTATGTGACCAAGTCCTACCAATGATTTTCCTGGTCCCTAACTGAGTCTTTTTTAATCTGTATGTTGATGACACCTAGGTCAATTTCTCCAGCCAAGCTCTCTTTCCTGAGATTCAGATCCATGTATTTATTTAACTATGGAGTATTTACCACAGGCATGTAGCATGATTACAAAAAAAACTCAACAGGACCACAACAGAATTTGATATTTTTTTAGTCTATCCTGCTCCTTCTCTTGGATTTCCTACCTCGAACAATGGCACTGTACCTTCCCAAATACTGAAACTAAAAATCTGGGAGTCACTCTGACTTATGCTTCTCCATTATAACCTATATCCATCACTGAATTTTAAGATTTTTGCCTTCTAAATATCTCTCAGAATCTTTCACTGACATCCGTCTGTACTGGTTTTCTTGGGTTGGCATAATAAAATACCACAGATTGTGTGGCTTAAACAACCGAAATTTATTTTCTTACAGTTCTGGAGGCTGGAAGTCGAAGATGGAGTTGGCAGGTTTGGTTTCTGAGGCCTCTTTCCTTGGCTTGCAGATGCCTCCGCTCGCTGTGTCCTCATACAATCCTTCTTCTGTGCACGTGCAACCCTGGTGTCTCTGCGCGTATCTAAATTTCCTCTTCTTATGACTCCAGTCAGATTGGATTGGGGCTTGCCCTAATGGCCTCATTTTAACCTAATTGCCTTTCTAAAGGCCCTTTCTCCAAATACAGTTACATTCTGAGGGACTGGGGATTAGAGCTTCAATATGTGAATGTTTTTAGGATGGGGGGATAATTTAGTCCATAACACTGTCCCTGTTCTATTGTCTTAACTTTGGCCATTATCATCTCCTGCTTAGATTACTGCAACCACCTGTTTTCCGCTTTTGACCATACCTCCAGTTTTTTCCTTATTTTCCAACTATCCTGTTCTTTATGTCTCATCTTCATACTCCATGTTTAAATACCTCCATTTGTTTATTTTTTTCACTATTTTAATCTGCTATGTAAGGCCCTTTGATCTGTCTCTGGTCAGTCTTTCCATCTTTATCTCTTGACAATTCCTCCTCCAGCACACTCTTCATCAAATCTATTTCCAGCCAACATGGATCTACTTCAGATCCTTTAAGTGACCTTCTCTACAGATGGACTCTCAGACACCCCCTTTTTTTGTTACTCATTTCCAAAGTTGAATAATGTGCTGTCTTTTGTTTATTCCCTCTTCTTGAGTTCAAGGCTACCAGTTAATCATCTTTAATCACTTAAAGGGAACATAAGAAGTTCCAAGCATAGTACTAAGGAGGAAATACTAAAAGGGATCCCCAGCATGTAACACACAAGTAATTAACATAAATCCCTGAAACAGAAGTCAGTATTATACTGTAACATCCTGTGGTGTTTTAGGGTTATAAGCTAGCTAACATAATAAGGTTACTTAGTGCTTTGCCTTTAGAACTTAAAATACTAAGAGATCCAAGCAAATTTTTAGGGTTTTCCCTTTCCTTTCAGGAATCTGTATATAAATCTCATGAAAATTCAAATTCTTTAATATCGCTTAATATTTCTGGTGCCAATTTCCATTTGATCATACATATATTATACCATTATCTTAACTTGATGCCATGCAAAAATCATTATGATGGGAGAGAAAACATGATTTGTTAAAGCAAATTCTTTATAGCCTTGTAAATAAGTACTAGTAGTTTGTATTTGACTCAGAATCTTTACCTGCTTTACTGCTTCCATGTAGATATGCTGGCCATAAAACAAATGAAACCAGCAGTGTGTTTGTTTGCCTGGTATAAATTATTACTCACTTTTGGGAGAAAGGAGATTGCTATTTCTGTTATTGCTAAGGTTGCTGTACGTACATTCAACCTAAAAGGCATCATGTTTTCTCACTCATTTTCAAAGCGCTGACAAAGAACTCTCACCTATCCCTTTTAATTTTTTATGCAAAAACATTTTATATAAGTCAAAGAATCACCCTGCTTAAATTATAATGCTTTTCTAATTATTGTATTCAGAATGATCTTTCTATAGTCTAAATTTATTGGACTTCTTTTAGATTCAGTATTTATACTTCTGGAAATTTAAGCTGTGAAAATAATCCAAAAGAGGCAAAGATTTTATGTATAAGAGTGTTCATTGCATCATTATTTATAATCTGAATAATTGATATATTGGAAGAACACAAAATACTTATTGTAGAACAAGAGTTCATTAAAATTTGATAAATAAAACATGTAAAAGATATTCATAAAGAAATTTATATGTGGGAGGAATACTTTTGTTACAATATTTAGTAAAAACAAAATAGGGAACAAACTTGCAGATACACTAGATCCACTATTAAAAACACACTATGTATAATATATACAGGGAAAATATGTGGAGAAATATGTTGCAATGTTAAAACTGAGCATCTTCAGATTATAAAATTATGAGGTTTATTATCTCTTCTATACTTTACTTTTTGAATTTTCTACATGTTTATGTACTATTTTATAATCCTTCAAGATTTACTTAAAATGGTATTTTAAATTAAGTTATTTTAATAGCATACATATTTTTATATTATTTTTTTGAAAGTAGAATGCAAAATATTAGCTGTGTTGTAATTTCAGTATGTTAAATAATAGAGATAATTGCCAAAGTATCAAAAGTGGTTGCTTCTGAAGGGTGGATTATGATCATTTGTAGTGTATATTTTTTGGAATTGTCTAATTTTTCCACAAATATATACCTTTTTGTGTGTACAATTTAAAATTGTTGAAAAATGCACATGACTGTTTGAAATATATTGAGACCGATGAGTTTTAGAAACTAATGAGGAGAAAGTAATCCTGAAATATATATGGAGAAAAGCAGAAAAAGGGGTTGTGTAAGTAGCATTTATAAATAATGTTAGTCTTAAAGCTTTTAACAGAGATTGAATTTGAGAATTCCTTTTTTATAATGATATTCCATGGACATTCATCCCAATATTTAACTCTAGTGTTTTTGTAAAATTTAATTCATTCTTTAAAAAAAATTAGCAATGTATTATGTGCTCATGGGTAAAGTCCAGTACTACCAAAGTGTTGATCAAGGAAAGCACCAGTCTCTCATGGTCTGCATCCTACTGCTCCTATAAACACTTTAACCATCACACCATTTCCGGTTTTTGTTCTCCTATTAGTTAATGCTGTAACTTTAGTATACTTATACACACACACACACACAGAAATATATACACATACATGCACATTATATACTTTATATGTACTTATATATGCTTTAAATAAATAATATACGAATTGATTTATCAACTTTCGACATTATCTCTACTTCTCTACTTCTTACTGTGAAATATAGTAGTTTATCTCATTATACAATCTCCCCCACACAATTCCTTCCCCTTTTTAATTTTGGATGTAACATATTTCAGAAAAGTTCTTCAATTATGTATCTGCATCACTTTTGATGATACACTTTAATTTCTACTCTTGTTCTGTAGTCTTTATATGGAGACTCCTTATTCTTCATGTTTGGGGGGGATATTAGCACCTCTCCTCTTTCCTACGTATTTACTCAACTCCATCTTCCAACGTCTGTGAGCTATAACTTCACTCGAACATTATTAAGGTAAGTAGAAAACATTCACATTCTGTTCTGAAACCATAATAATTTTTTTTTCATGCTTTAACTCTAAGTAAATGCTAAAGATGATGAGCTAAGATTATTCCTTCTTCATGGGCCCAATTACCCACTTCTTACACCTCTTGAATCTGTCATCAAGGTCAAATGAGTAGTGTTGTTTTCTTGTACTCCGCTAATTGCTCAAAATCATGCCACATTTTGGGTTGCTTTTTATGTGTAAAAATAGTTTTCTATTTTTCCTAGTGTTTCTCTTCTTCTCTCTCCTGTCCTTCCTTTGGTCACAGTAAAGAAATAGGTGCGTTTTTGTAATATCAGTAATTTCATTTGACTTATTTTTGTTATATTCATTAGAATCTATGTAATTTTTGTGATTTGAGATTTTTCTATTGATGGTCCAGTGTTTTTCTGTCCCAATTGAAATCAGTTGTTCTTTAGGCTTTCTGCATAAGTGATATTTCTTTTCACTTTATTCTGGTTTACTTCTGTTGTTGTTGTTATTTCTTGTATCTTTCCCTTTCTTGGTTTCCATTCTTGTTTTGATGAGACCATCCTCAAGTGACTTCCTCAGAGGAGTATATGGCAGATAAATTTCCTGAATTCTTGAATGTCTGAAAACATATTTATTTTACCTCACATTTGAAAATAGACAATTTAGGTTTAAATTTTTTCCCATAAATTCTTAATGCATTACTCTAATTTTATTTTATAACATTTAATGATAAAAATGGCAAAATGATTGCCATTTTTTTTGTTAGCAATCTTTTATTATTTTCTTTTACTTCGGAAGCACTTAGGATATTCCCTTTATGTTAGGGATATAAAATGGCATGAAAATTTGTCTAGATTTGTTTTCTTTTATTAGTTTGGGAAATTCGATGATTCCAAATATTTTCTGTCTTCATTTTGTAGGAGTTCAATCACCTAGATATAGATCTTTTATGTCTCTTCTCTCTTAGCTCAAATTCTCTTCTCTTTGCCTTTTTGCTCTGTGTTCCAGGAAAATTCTTTGACTTTATCTTCCTGTTTTTCTGATGGTAATCATGACTGACATTTATGGAAGCTTTTTTTGCAATCTTATTATATAGCAGATTTCTTGTTTTATAGATGCTATGTTTCAAAAGGCAATAGAACGTAAGTCTAAGAATAGAGATTTTAGAACACCTGGGTGCCTATCTTGGCTCAGTCACTTACTGTGTGACATTAGACATGTTTCTTAATTTCTTTGAATCTAGAGTTCTCTATCTGCTTTTTTATAAGGACACTAGGAACATTTCATTAGATTAAGCATGTCAAATTCTCAATTCAGAACATGGCACATAGTAAGCTCTAAATAAATGCTAGCATTTTGCTTTCTTGAACTTCACTGATGAATATAATCTCAGTTTTTCTATTTGTCTTTCTCTTCTATGGAGGCAGTATGTTTAATTATTTCCGATTTTCTGTTTATGTTTGAGAATATGGAACTAGATTCATCATCTTGGTAGGTAGTATAATTTTGTTCTCTGCTATTACACACACACACACACACACACACACATCTGTTTTCCTCATCAGTTTCTGTGAATAGGGAAGCCTTTTGGAAACTCTCTGGATGTGGATAGGTCTTGTAAATGTCAACGGATGTTCTAGGGTGAAAGAACAGAAACCTTCCTCCAAGGCTGAGAGCTCATAAGTCCCAGAATAGGTAGGTGCCATCTTCATTAGCAATAGTCTAGTTTCTGCAGCAATTATTTAAATCTGAAGAAATAGCTCTTTTAGACTTTTTTTTTTTTTGCCTGAATATAAATGTTAAGCTGCTGGTGGCTCTACCTTTATGTTTTGGCAGAAAGAGGGGATCTCCATGGGTAGCCTTTCTGCACACAGGCTTTTACCTCTTCTCTGTTCAGCATCCTTTTTCCCTACTATCAACTGTGTCTGCTGACTTTAGCACAGACCATGTTCAGAGTACTCATTCCCTGGTTACAGTGTCTTCTCTTCTGTTTTATTCTTAACAGGTTTCCAGCAACTTTCTCCCTCTTAGGAATTTAATAATTTGACTGCCGAACCCTTGATTCTTTTAATATATTTTTCCCTTTTATGTTGATTTTTATCATTTTCATGGCACTGTTGTCTTTGAACAAATGAGAGACAAAAATTCTGCTCTGTCCTTCAAATTGAACAAGAATCCTCCAAGTCTATTTACTTCTCCTTAATTCATTCATTTTACAACCTATCATTCATTCTACAAGCATCTCTTAAGCATGTTTAAATGTCCTTGTCACCTATGAGAAGATGGATGTAGAACGATGATTATCTTCACGATTCTCACATTTATTATATCATACATGAATACTGTAACCAAATTTAACAATAAAGGGTTTTAATTTAGGAGGAATGGACGTAAAATGCAATGAATATGGAAGGATTGTACATTTTTCTCATATTAGATAATATTCTTAAATTGGAAATAGTGATTAAATTAGGCGAGAACATTTTGGAGGCATATTAAATTGACACAGCAACTATGGAAGTTTTAGAAAAAGGATTTGTAGTGATAAGAACAGTAGGATATAAAAGATTTTAAAGGTAGTTGATTAAAGGTATAATTTATTAATCTAATTTATTTGTATTGGTTGTAGAGAAGATTAAAGCATTGGGTGAGCAGAGATGACATAGTTTTTTTGGCCTCATTGATGGTTGCTTTGGTAATAATAGATACAATGATATTGGTGAGAATAATGATGATAATTAGCATTTTTTAACCTCCTACTATGTGACAGATACTGTTCTAAGCTCCGCTATGTTTTTCACACAGCCTCATGAAGGGAATACTGTTAAAATTCATTTTACAAACTGAAAAACAGCTTTAAAAAGGAAAAGTTATCAGCCCAAGGACATTAAGAGGAACTTACAACAGCACTACCTCTTTGTTTTATTTTTGTTACCTATTTCAGAAAAACAACAACAACAAAAAACTATAAAATATGCATAAGGTATACAAAGTGAAAATACAGCAGTTTCTGACACACCCACCACTCAGGCTAAGAAAGAGAACAATTGCCTTTGAAGCTTCTCGAGTGCCCATCCGGTTGGCATCTGTCTGTGCTTCCTAAGACATAAATACTATTTTGAAGTTTGTGGCTATAGTTTCCTTGCTTTTTCTTTAGAGTTTGTCTGTATTTCTTTATCCTAAAGAATATCTTTTTTGGTTTTTCATGCATTTAAAGTTATATAAATGAAATAATTATGTTTGTCAAATTCTTCTGTAACTTGCGTTTTCACTTAATGTTATATGTCTAACATTCATCTGTATTATTGCATGCACCGGTAGTTATTCATTTCTAAACAGTATTCCCCAAAATGAGTATACCATGCTTTATTAATCAACTTTATTCCTGAATTATATTTGACCATTACAAATAATGCTGGATGCATATTCTTGTGCATGCTCCTATGCATGAATATATATATATACACACATGTATAACATGAAAAAAGTATATACATATACACACACACCTAGGATTTGTATTGTTAGCTTACAGTGTATGAATGTCTTTACATCTTACTGCATAATACCAATTTGCTTTCCAAATTACATTGCCCAAATTTCGCGGGTTTTTTTATTGCTCCTTTTGTGAAGAGTTGTGATATTTCTTATTAGTCATTGTTTAATTGATTGGCATATGAACTTTATATATTTATGCTAATATTTTAATATATTACAAATATTATCTCCCAGATTGTGCCTTGAATTTTTACTTTTAAAGTATGATATCTTTTGATAAACAGAAGTTCTCCATTTTGATATAATCCAGGATATCTTCATGATTTGGGCTTTTTATGTTTAAGAAATCATTCTTTACCCTAGAGCATTAAGTATATTATGTTCTCTTGTTTTTTTAAAATTGTAAACTTTCATCTTTTACCCTTAGTTCTTTAATCCAGATAGAATTTTTTGAGTATGGTATCAGTAGGGATCTAATGTGATTTTTCTTCCACTTTGTCTCAGCCTCTTTTACTGAAAAGTCCATCCTTTTTCTACTGACCTTTAATTCAGGCCTGTAATAAATCAAGATTCCATATGTCTTTGATCCTGGGTCCTTCTTACTGCTGCCATTCTATTTGTCTATCCCTAATCTCCACCATCTTAAACTACAGCCTGATATTCTGAATACTTTATTTATAGCTTAAAAATTATAAGACTTGATATCTGGCAAGACAGGTCCTCCTACCTTGTTTTTCTTTAGTAATGTCTTGACTATTCTCGATAATTAGTTCTTCCAATAGACACATTTTGGAATTAGCTTGTGATAGATAGATACATACATACATAGGTAGATCCACAGATGGATAGGCAAATATTTAGGTAGATAGATACCACCACTGTCACCAAAAATAACCCACTGATTCTTTGTAATTGTACTGATTCTATAGATCAATTTGAGTAGAACTGATATCTATACATTGTATAATTTTCCAATATATGAATATGGTACATCTATCCATTTGTTTAGTTTCCTTTAATATTTTGTAAAGCTTTATAGTATTTTCAGAAATGTATTGCATATATTTTGTTAAGTATAATCTTAACTACTTTGTGGATTTTTTTTGTGCTATTTTAAAGTAGCATCTTTATTACATTTTCTGACTCCTTGCTGCTGGTGTTTTGAAATGCAATTGGTCTTATATTGTTTTGTTTTCAGTAACCCTTCTAAAATGTTTTATTAATCCTAGTAACAAATAGAAAGTGCTTAGCTCTGCACCCTATTGGTTTATTTTTTCTTTTGTTTGATGTTTGAAATCACAGTTTTATATGCACAATTGATTAAAGTGCTTGGTATTACCGCCATCCTTTGACTAGGACTTTGAGGCCTCTGAGGAAAATCCTTACAGATACATTTTCTTACTTGCAGGGCTTGAACCCTAGCTGCTGCAACAAGCATATCATTTGCTTTGTTTTGCCCTGAATTGTTTTTGTTCTACTAACCATTGCTTTGGAATATGCATCCTGCTCATAGTTCTGCTTCTCTATTCAGCTTAACACTAACTGAGTTTCTATTGTGGCTAAATATTGGTCCAGACAGTGGATTGGATGCTAGGGATACAAGAATGGACAAGTCAGTTCTTGTTTTCCAGTAATTTAGAGTCTAGTGGACTTTCTGGCTGACTTGTTCCTTATTAATTGTTTATTGCTAAGGGTAATTTATCTTCTTCAGGAAGTTCCACTTCTGATGGGCAGTTACTAGAAGCAAAACATCCTTGTGGGTATTCCATATATTTTTATCTTGGGAATTAAACAAATAAACGTGTGTTATTGATTGATCCATCCCTGATTCTGTAGCACTTTTGTCATTTGCTCTTTACTTCAGAGGGTATCTTGGGATAGTCAAAGAGTTAGAAGATGAGTATTTCGATGGAATGGATGTTGGGTCTTCTACCTCCTGAGTTTGGTTGCCGATGTCTGCCTAGTAAAGGGAGCGTTGGGGCCAAGACTGGGGTATAGAGAACCTTACATGGCCCAATCCATTTTGAGATCTACTTTTGATAATTTTTTATCTTGCATTTCTAAAAATATCGTGGGCACTTCATTTTCAATTTTGAAAGTCAGAGCGGCGTTTGAATTAAGTTTGGTATTGTTTTCACATCAACCCTTTACCTATGATATGGAGAGAAACCATCCCCACTGGCTTTGTGTGGCCGGGAAAGCTGCTGTGCTTAGGTGTGTAGTGATTTTTCCATCTGAGAAGACTCTCAGGACATTTTCCATTCTAAAATTAATGAGAATATGGCCAAGGGATGTGTCACTTTTTCTGAGTACATGGTAATGGGCTTATTAGTGTCCCTGTTTAGACTCACCTTAGAGCAGTTTCCATAAGCTAAGAGAAAAAGCCCTTGGGGCAATGATTAAATAAACTATCATATATTCATATGATGGAAAATCATACAGCACCTAAAAGCATTCAAAGAATTATTAATGTTGTGAGAAAATGTTTGTGATAAAATGCTAAGTGAAATTAGCAAAATGAACCTTTGCTGTGTGTTTCATATTAATATTCACTGAGAAATATGAATGATTCTTGTATTTTTTCTGTTTTTTTCTCTTTTAAGTTTTCTAAAATTTATATGTATTTTTTTGTCAATTGGAGTAACATTTTCTAAAAAATAATAAAAATGTATGTATTTATAGAGTCTCACTCTGTTGCCCAGGCTGGAGGCACCATCATTGTTCACTGCAGTCTCAAATTCCTGGGTTCAAGAGATCCTTCTGCCTCAGCCTTCCAAGTAGCTGTGGGACTACAGGCACAGGACCACCACATCTAGCTAAAATTTATCTTGGCTCCTCCCCGCTATTTTTTTTTAAAAGAAATTATCCCATTAATACAACCAGTGTGATGAACTGAGGCATTGTAGGGTTATTTACTTGGGAAATTTAAGAATTTGATCAACTTTAAACAATTCTCTCTTGGTTACTATAATTCGAAGTTCACTTTAGAATTTCTTGTCAACCATGCGTGGGTGCCAGGATTGTTGGAGGTGGGCTGTGAGCAGTGCAATGCGATATGAGAACATCTGGGTGGGAAATCAGTATTTAGGAGGATCAATGACAGTGGTAAGTTTAGATAGCAGTCAATGGGTGAGTAAGTAGCAGAGCCTGGGTGTCAGGGTGCACACTTTACAGGAGGGTGGTGGCTCTAGCAATAATTATAGCTGAAAACGAATGCAAAAAAAAGCCATTCATGATCCCTGAGGATGCACCCCAGGGGGCTGAGGTAGTAGGAAATTCTTATGTAGGAAGATATGGGTAAGATATTAAACTAGTCACTGAACTGAAGCTAAATCATCAAGAAGAAATCAAGACCCATGTTAGTGGCAAGACATGGTATAGGCCTATTTAAAGCCTTAATGCTGAGTGGACACAAAATAAACTGCGTCATTCTAATCCTCCCCAATCTATCTACCCCTTGCTGGCTGCTGTCTACACACACCTTTCAGAGAATTTACCTTGTGTTTGAGCAGTAGATAATGAGCTAATGCTATAGGCAGAATCTCATCTTAATTGCTGCTGTTATAATCTCTGACCCTTTAGTATACAGCCATTTCCTTCTCCTGGAAAACTGCTGAAATGAAATGAAATGAAACAAAAGCTCTTAT
Organism: Pongo pygmaeus; assembly: GCF_028885625.2. Lineage (NCBI taxonomy): Eukaryota > Metazoa > Chordata > Mammalia > Primates > Hominidae > Pongo > Pongo pygmaeus. The sequence goes on along the minus strand of NC_072376.2, from coordinate 155,843,121 downwards.
AGAACAGCAATATTTCACAGTCCCTTTCCACACAGCAGTAAATTTCTGAAATGAAGCCTCCATGGTTTGAAATTGAGCTTTGGTGATAAAACCAGAAAGTCATGCCCTTTCTTCAGCATCTGATTTTAGTCAGGTCATTGCAATATTCTCTATCTCTATTTCCTTTCTATAAATTCATGATATATTTTTCTCCAGCTTTGAAGTCCAAGTTCAAAAGGTAATAATGTATGTGAAAACATCAAGTTTCACCAAATAGTTATGTTTTATATAGATGCTAGGTATTAACATTATTATTCTTTAATTAGAAGTTCTTAAATGTGGGCAGGTTTCTGAAAACTGGCAATGGAGTTTGTGTTTGGTGTTAGAGAATGGGAGTGGGATGAAGTGTGGGGTTCATTAACTGGTGCACCCATTTGAGATGTTGGGCTTCATATGTCTCCCTTTCAAGGTCTTAAAGGAGAAAAAAGTAGGACATTGCTGGAACTTGGTTTATTTTTAATATAAGGAAAAAAAGGACCTCAATTTAAAACAATATTCTTTTCTGCATCATATAGAAATAGATATTAATATATATTTTTAAATAAAGCAGTTTAATAGTTAATCAATTGAATTACATAAGGTTTGTTTTTGTTTTTGTTTTTTGTTTTTTTGCTTCAGTTTGTTTCTTTCTTCTATATAGGCCTTGGGCTTTGAAAATCTATTAAAACTTTTCTAGTTTCCATGCCAGCATCTACTATTTTTTGATGTTTTGATTATGGCCATTTTTGCAGGAGTAAGGTGGTATCACATTGTGGTTTTGATTTGCATTTCCCTGATCAGTAGTGATGTTGAACATTTTTTCATATGTTTGTTGGCCATTTGTATATCTTCTTTTGAGAAATATCTATTCATGTCCTTAGCTCACTTTTTAATGGGATTGTTTGTTTTTATTCTTGCTAATTTTTTGTGTTCATTGTAGATTTTGGATATCAGTCCTTTGTCAGATGTATAGATTGTGAAGATTTTCTCCCACTCTGTGGGTTATCTGTTTACTCTGCTGACTGTTCCTGTTTAGTTTAATTAAGTCCCAGCAATTTATCTGTGTTTTTATTGGATTTGCTTTTGGGTTCTTGGTCATGAAATCGTTGCCTAAGCCCATGTCTAGAAGGGTTTTTCCAATGTTATCTTCTAGAATTTTTATAGTTTCAGGTCTTAGATTTAAGTCCTTAATCCATCTTGTGTTGATTTTTGTAGAAGGTGAGAGATGAGGATCCAGTTTAATTCTCAGACATGTGGCTAGCCAATTATCCCAGCACCATTTGTTGAATACGGTGCTCTTTCCCCACTTTATGTTTTTGTTTGCTTTGTTGAAGATCAGTTGGCTGTAGGTAATTTGGTTATTTCTGTGTTCTCTATTCTGTTCCATTGGTCTATGTGCCTTTTTTTAAACCAGTACCATGATGTTTTGGTGATTATGGCCTTTTAGTATCGTTTCAAATCAGGTAATGTGATGCTTCTAGATTTATTCTTTTTGCTTAGTCTTGCTTTGGCGATGTGGGCTCTTTTTTGGTTCCATATGAATTTTAGGATTGCTTTTTCTAATTCTGTGAAGAATGTTGATGGTATTTTGATGGGAATTGCATTGAATTTATAGATTGCTTTTGGCAGTATGGTCATTTTTACAATATTGATTCTACCCATCCATGAGCATGGGATGTGTTTCCATTTATTTGTGTTGTCTATGATTTCTTTCAGCAGTATTTTGTAGTTTTCTGCAAGGAAAATTACAAAATATAGCTAACTGCCTTCATTAGGTATATTCCTAAGTATTTTTTTGAAGCTATTGTAAAAGGGGTTGAGTTCTTGATTTGATCCTCAACTTGGTCACTGTAGGTGTATAGAAGAGCACTGATTTGTGTACATTAATTTTATACACTGAAACTTTGCTGCATTAATTTATCAGTTCTAGGCACTTTCTGGAGGAGTCTTTAGGGTTTTCTAGGTAAACAATCATATCACCAGCAAACAGTGACAGTTTGACTTCCTCTTTACTGATTTGGATGCCCTTTATTTCTTTCTCTTGTCTGATTGCTCTGGCAGGACTTCCAGTACTGTTTTGAAGAGGAGTGGTGAGAGTGGCCATCCTTATCTTGTTACAGTTCTCAGAGGGAATGCTTTCAACTTTTTCCCAGTCAGTATTATGTTGGCTGTGGGTTTGTCATAGATGGCTTTTATTACATTGTGGTATGTCCCTTGTATCCTGATTTTGCTGAGAGTTTTAATCTAAAGGGATGCTGGATTTCATCAAATGCTTTTTCTGCATCTATTGAGATGATCATCTGATTTTTGTTTTTAATTCTGTTTATTTGATGTATCAACTTTATTGACTTGCGTATGTTAAATCATCCCTACATCCCTGGCATAAAACCCACTTGATCATGGTGGATTATCTTTTGATCAAAAATTGGATAAATAAACTGTGGCATATAAATACAATGGAATACTACTTAGCCATAAAAGGAATGAATTAATGGCATTCACAGCAACCTGGATGAGACTGGAGACTATTATTCTAAGTGAAGTAACTCAAGAATGGAAAACCAAACATCATATGTTCTCACTTATAAGTGAGAGCTAAGCTATGAGGATGCAAGGGAACAAGAATGACACAATGAACTTTGGGGACTCGGTGGGGAAGGCCAGGCAGGGGTGGGGGATAAAAGACTACAAATTGTGTGCAGTGTATACTGCTTGGGTGATGGGTGCACCAAAATCTCACAAATCACCACTGAAGTACTAACTCATGTAACCAAATATCTCCTGTTGCCCAATAACCTATGGAAATAAAAAAAGTCAATAAAAAACTTTTCTAGTTTCTCTAATATCTTAAAGACCATTCAAATGTTACTAGTAGGTGACATGGCAGAACGTTTCTTATAAGGCTTTGGAAACCCACAGTTTAGTATCAGGGTTATCTTAGAAAGTCCATCTTCTATTCTTTTATATGAGCATTTTTTAATCTTATACTTTTACTACTTTCAATATGTTTTATAAAAAGTTAACTAAAATTTTATTTGAGAATTATCTTGAATTTTTTGGAATAAAGATGCATTATTAAAGTTATTAATATTGCCTATTTTTTAAATTATTATTTGCTCTAAATGTACTAAGTGTTTATTGGCTTGAATATTATAATTGCTATGCTCTGCGCCACATGGGTCAGCGTTTTTGAGACATTGTAAACAGGATAATGTCTATATTTTATAAGCTGGCTTTAAGGCTTCCCGCAACCAGAAGCGCTCCAATTGCTCCCATCTGAACTCCCAGGGTTTTCCTCCACTTCCTCTGAATTGCTCTACTCTCTGTGCTCATCACATTTCTGCCCTCTTCCCTTCCACCTCTCTAAATCTTGCACTAGTTTCTCTGTGACCTATTTTCTGATTCATCAAGTCTACACCAGTCTCTCAGAATGTTTATAGCAGTTATATTTACTTGGTGCTTATTGTAAATTATTTGCCTTTTTATGTGTGTGTTCCTCCACCTCCATTTTGACAGTAGATTTTTTTGGAAGGCAGTCACTATCTGCTATGGGATGTTTTTATTCTTTAAACACCGACATACTACTTTACCCAAAGCAGAATTTGGATATAAATTTGTAATTAACCATTGTAATTCCCAACTATTGCTGCATAAACAGGCACAGCTGACTGCTCAATGTATAAAATAAGTTGGTAATATGAATATGAATGAAACCCAGCTTATAGGTGTCTCAACCCATTTCGTGCTGCTAAAACACAATACCAGAGACTGGGTAACTTACAAAGAAAATAAATCAGTTTTTCATAGTTCTAGAGGCTGGGCAATCCAGTATAAAGGTGCCAGCATCTGGAGAGGGCTTTCTTGCCGCATCATCCCATGGCGGAAGGCAAGCATGTGAGAAAGAGTAACAGGGGACAAACTTGTTCTTTTATAAGAAACACACTTCCACAATAATGGTATTAATCCATTCATGAGGGCAGAGACTGCATGGCCGAATCACCTCTCACTAGGCCTCACCTCCCAACACGGTTGTATTGCAAATTAAGTTTTCGACACATGCTATTTGAAGGATAAATTTAAACCCTGGAAATAGGATTTCTTATTATCCTGAACCTGGCATTTATTTTAATAGATTTTCTTTTTAGAACTGTTTCAGATTTACAACAAAATTGAGAAGATAGTACAGAGAATTCCTACATACCCCATGCACACAGTTTCCCTTATTTTTAACATTTAATATAATTAATCAACAAATATTGACAGATTATTATTAACTGAAGCTCATCATAATTTACACAGACTTTTAAAGTTTTTACCTAGCATGTATATAGTTTATTTTCCGGGATTCCATCCAAGATACCACATTATATTTACTTGTCATGTCTCTTTAGATTCCTCTTGATTGTGACAGTTTCCCCCTCTTTAAATTTTTGACAATTTTAACAGTTTTGAGGATTACTGGTTAGGTATTTTATAGAATGTCTCTCAATTTAGACGTGTCTATTGTGTTTTCTTGATTATACAGCAGCTATGCTTTTAGGGGCAGCTGGGAGGAAAATGACAAAGGTAGAGTGCCTTTTTAATCATATCATATTGAGGGTACATATTGTCAACATGATTTATTGCATATAGACCTTCATGCACCTGGCTGAAATACTGTGTGTTGTGTTTCTTCACCGTACAGTTACTTTTTCTCTCTCTCTTCATTTTCATATCAGTCCTTTGGAAGGAAATCACTGTATTCACTCCACACTTAAGGAGCAGGGAATTATGTTCCACCTCCTTTAGGGTAGAGTATCTACATAAATTATGTGAATATGTCTCTTATCTCCTCCATTTATTAATTTATTAAGTCATTTATATCAATATAGACTCTTAGTTATTTTATGCTTTGGGTTATAATCCAATATGAATTTATTTTTTGCTTAAATTGTTCCAGCTTTGGCCAAAGGGAGCTCTTTAACTTGGCTTTTCTGCCCCTTTGGTATAGTCCCATCAATATGAGGTTTTAGTTTCTGTTTTTAAGCACTTTCTTACTTACTTGGACTACAAGATGCTCTAGCCTAATCTTGGATATTTCTTGCCTCAGTCCTAGAATCAACCATTTATCCAAAGAGCCCAGGTTCCTTTCAGTTGAGACTGGTGTTAGAAATCAAGATTTGGGTGCTGTGGATATTTGTTTTTGCTGGGGTGTCATTTCATTTAGGTCCTGTCAATTGCCAGAACAAAGAAATATGTTTATGTACTAACCTGCATGCACATGCGCACACTTCACTTACCTCTTGCTTGTATGATTTCAGATGAAAAGCTTGACGTCATATTTATCCCTATTTCTCTAAATGCAAGGTGTCCCCTCCAACCCCCCTGGCTTCTTCCAATAATTTCTGTCTTTGGTTTTATTTTGTTTGAATATGACATGGCTAGGTGTCGATTTTAGGGGATTTATCCTGCTTGGTGTTCTCTGAGCTTCCTGAATCCATGGTTTTGATGACTGTCATTAATACTAGACAGTTCTTCCCCCTTGGTACTTTAAACATCTCTTCTGCTCCTTTTTCTTTTTCTTCGTTTTCTAGTATTCCAATTGTATATATGTTATACTTTTTGAACTTGTTTCACAATTCTTGGATATTCTGTTCTTTTTGCGCTTGACATTTTGGTTTTGGAAGTTGCTATTATTATATCTTCAAATGCATGGATTCTTTTCACAACCATGCCAGTCTACTTACAGGCCATCAAGAGCATTCTTAATTTCTATCATAGTGTTTTTGATTTCCAGCATGTTCTTTTGATTCTTTCTTAGCGTGTTCATCTTTCTGCTTACATTATCCATATACTCTTACTTGGCTACTTTTCTCATTAAGGCCCTTAATATATTAATTATAATTATTTTAAATTTTTTATCGGATAATTCTAAACTGTTTTATCTGAATCTCATATCACAGTTGCTTTATGTCTTCAGACTGTGTTGTTTCTTCCATTTAATCATGACTTGTAATTTTTTATTGAAAGACGGGCATGATGTATTGGATAATAGTAAATTTAGGGGGAAGTTTATGTTTTTCTGACAAGGAACTTAGCTGTGTTTAAAGTTCGCTATAGCTATAGGTACCAGAGGCTTAAATTTCCTCTAATTTTCTTGTTCTTTTCTCCTCTGTTGTCTTTGAGTTTCCCTGAGAATTCCTTTTTGAGTAGAATCTGTGTCTTCTTGATCTTCTAAATATAATTCACTGTTACTATGCTGGAGCCCTGTTGACATTGCTGTACAGGTTTGAGTAGGGAGTGTATTCTATAATCATTTATTTATTTATTTATCATTATACTTTAGGTTTTAGGGTACATGTGCGCAATGTGCAGGTTAGTTAGATATGTATACATGTGCCATGCTGGTGCGCTGCACCCACTAACTCGTCATCTAGCATTAGGTATATCTCCCAATGCTATCCCTCCCCCCTCCCCCCACCCCACAACAGTCCCCAGAGTGTGATGTTCCCCTTCCTGTGTCCATGTGTTCTCATTGTTCAATTCCCACCTATGAGTGAGAATAATCTTATGATTAAGTCTGTCTTTTAGTAGGCTATGTACCTGGGCTGTTACCTCCACAAGTATTTCTTAGCTCTTTTTTAGATTATCTCTGTAAGTGAGACGGGAAGCCTAAAGGGGGCTGTTTTTGAATAATGACCCTGCTCTTAGGTCAGATAAAACTCTGGCAAAGTCTTTTCTGGAAGACTTTGGTATGAGGAATGCCATGGATACATTGTAAAAGGGTTACTCTTCTCTTTTCTCTGAAACAAACAAACAAACAAACCAAAAAAACCATTTTTCTCAGATCTTTACTGTGAGGACCTGTTTGGGTTCCTGGAGGTAAAGTCTACCAACTTGTGGGGTCTTAAATTTGGTCTCCAGGAGTTTCTCACTCTCAAGCTAACCTACATGTATCCTCCAGCAATTCATCAAAATCATCAGTTAAATGCTTCTATAAATTGATGGCTCCAGCAGCTTTTGCTCCAGGTAAGCGCTTCTTGGTTGTGACTCTATGTATTTGCCTGTCCTTTCAAATTCTGGGGTGGTGGTTTGCCCTGTGACCTCAATTTTCTGGTCGGTATAAAAAAAGTTCTTGATTTTAATTTTTATTTATTTATTTATTTTTGAGGCAGAATTTCTCTCTATCACCCAGGCTGGAGTGCAGTGGCATGATCTCAGGTCACCACAGCCTCCTCCTCCTGGGTTCAAGCAATTCTTCTACCTCATCGGCCTGAGTAGCTGGGACTACAGGCACATGCCACCACGCCCGGCTAATTTTTGTACTGTTAGTAGAGACGGGGTTTCACCATATTGGCCAGGCTGGTCTAGAACTCCTGACATCAGGCCATCTGCCCGCCTCAGCCTCCCAAAGTACTGGGATTATAAGCATGCGCCACTGTGTCTGGCCACATTCTTGATTTTTAGTTTGTTCAGTTTTTTACTTGCCCTAAGCATGACAGTGATGACTTCTAAGCTCTTTACATGCTGGAGGTGAAACCAAAAGTCTCTGGCATTTTTTTTAGATTGAAAAGTCTTAAAATTTCTTCTTCTTATAAACTAATTTGTCTCATTCTTTATAGTCCAATGATGTGCCTTTACCTGTTTGCAAACATTCTGTCTTTCCTCTTACCCTGCTCTACATTCACTATTTGCCACCCAGAATCTGGTACATTAGGTGCTTAACCCACCTCAATAATTGGTAAGAAAGAGGTGGGGAGGATTGGGAGAAGCAAGTAATACGCTACATGAAGTGTCATTATACTCTCTATTCTTTTTAATGCATATTTCTGTCATTTTAATGTTTTGCAGAGTACACAGAGGATTCTAAATTTTTGTTTATCATAATCCCAGTGTTGCAAAATGTGATATTTAATAAAATTAATCTTCCACAAGGGATACATAAAAGTGAAACTAGAAACTAAAAACTAAGAGAGAAGAGGGGAAAGGAAGCCAGGTCAGTAAAAACCGTCTATGCATGGTGCTTCAGTACTTCCCGTAACATAAATATTGCCAATATGGAAGATACCCAATTCCAATTTAATTTAACATAAGCTTGCTTTAAAAAAGGTTAGCAAGACAAAAGTGAGAATAAGTCATTTCAGCTGAACCAGTGACCAGTAAGTAAAGCAATGGACTTTCTGTAGTAATTCTTTAAAGGGCAGTAATTAGATTCTTATTGTTACATGCTTATTTTCTTATGCAAAGTCCATTTCCATGGGGATTTCTTTTATTTTAGTATTATATTCTATATGGTTAACATTGCAGTATCAGTGGCACACACCTTACGTGACGATGTAAATCCTAATTTATAAAGATTTATTTTCCACTGGATGTATAAATTCTATGATCCTTTGCAAAATCATCCAATTTCTAATTTTATATCTTTGGTTTTTTAATACTTCTCCAGTTTCACTAAATCACAGATGGAAAATTTTCATTAATTCTACTGCAATCAATCCAATTCATGTTTTTATATTATCCATGCCAATAAATGGTCTGAATATTTCTGGTGGCAGGAAACTAATCACTTTTTAAGATGATCCATTCCATAGTGAAACACCCTGGGTGTTACATGGTTCTCTCATAAAGTGACTGAAAGCTGTTCCCTCCTTTTTCTGTCTTTAAGGGGTGAGAGCCTGTTCTCAGCAGTACAACCAGTGGGATGTGGGGAGGTGAGCCCTGCCTATGGAAATAGGATCAACACTTGAAAGATGACTCATCAGCAGAGGAAACATGTGGACAGGAGAGTGCAAGTCTCCTCATGATGTGGAGGGAGAAGTAATCCCTTACATCCTCATAGCAGATTTGGAGGGAGAAGTACTCCCTTACATCCTCATAGGATAAATCTCTAAATGAAACACCTCATCCTGTTCCCACTTTCCTAACAACCACTCTTTCATTGACACCCAGCCCCATCACTATCTTGTTGAAAATCTGCCAAGTTTTGAGAATATCTCACATGCACCTAAAGAACCACGGTAATGATACCGTGCATTGTTATAGCACTTTTTAGCTCACAAATTCAGTGAATATTATGAGATTGATTTCTCTAACACCTCTAAGGTCTCGAGATAAATGAGCTCATAGGCACTTTCTATATTCTCATTAATTTTATATTCACAACCAAAAAAGAAGCAATCACATAGCTTCTGACACCTTTATGAGAAGTATATTAAGATCGGATTCAGTCTAGACAGAATTAAATTTTGGTTAAAATTGGAAATTCTCTTTTTTTGTGTTTTGAGATGGCGTCTCGCTCTGTCGCCCAAGTTGGAGTGTAGTGGCGTGATCTTGGCTCACTGCAACCTCCACCTCCCGAGTTCAAGCAGTTCTCTGCCTCAACCTCCCGAGTAGCTGGGATTACAGGTATCCACCACCATGCCTGGCTAATTTTTTGTATATTTAGTAGAGACAGGGGTTTCACCATCTTGTCCAGGCTGGTCTTAAACTCCTGACCTCGTGATCTGTCTGCCTCGGCCTCCCAAAGTGCTGGGATTACAGGCATGAGCCACTGTGCCTGGCCTGGAAATTCTCTTTCTTGAATTTATTAATGCCTTAATTTCTTAGTGCTAAGTGTATGTGTTCACAGCATGTATCATGTTAAATGTGCTGTGATTTTATGTTCTATTTCTTTCACCATTTCATATTTTGATTAAGTCCTGTAGATTCTATTACTGAAAATTCATTTGACTCCATTTCCTTTTTTCAATTTCCTCTGATATTCAACCTTAGTTGAAACTCTCATGACCACTCTTCTGGGATGTTTTTGAAGGTCAGAGATGAGAAAGTCTACTTGCTTTTATCATAGTGAAGATACAGATACTTAGCTTTATGGAATTGACATTAATAAACTGTGAAAATAATGTTCACTTTAAAGAAAAGATATAATTATGTCTAAATTGAACCTGAACTTATCTAAGCTGTCATTGAGGTGGCAGAGGTTGCTCTATTCTTTCTTGGCTGTGAATATAAAAGTAATGGCATTTATTTAGTAAATATGGGCTCATTTCTCTGAAGTGCACTGCGATTTGGACACATCTTCTCTGATCTGCTGCAGCCTTATTTTCTGGCTCAACTGCCTTGAAGTTTAGTCTCTGGTTCCCTTTCACTCCCTTTTGTGATCTCTGTCACTGTGACTCTCTTCTGCCACACACGTTTAACTATTAGGTTGGTGCAAAAGTAATGGCAAAAACCTCAATTACTTTTGCACCAACCTCATATCTTTTCTTGGTTTTCTTTTTATCTTTCTTCCTTTCCCTCTTTCATTCCTTTCCTCCCTTTATTCATTTTTATTTTGTTACAATCAAATATTTAGTTTTCTGTTGTTTAAAAACCAGATGTACCCTCCTGATCTCTCAGATGGAACAAGAACCAGTGTCTCATGGTTTTAGCCACTACCTTTTATGTTATAAACACGGAATGAAGGACAAGAGGGAAGGGATGCCATACCAGTATTGACCTCAGTGTACCATGTTGGTACAGAGTAATAAATAATAATAGCTGCGAGTCATGGATTTGTAGAAAGGATGGAAGGAAAGACTTTCTGATAAGATAGTAAATGTATCACTAATGTGTCATTTTCTTTTATTACAACTTCCTTTGGTCTGTACTATTGATGGTTTTAAATGTTATGAATTTGTGTAGACCCCAAATCATGTGCAAGGGGCATTCCAAAATTTTGTTTATAAATTACTGACTTGGGACTTTATATAATTAAAACATTCTTACCAATGTTGTTTGGGGTCCTAGGATACCCTAAAAAATATCATTCAACACACAATAATGAATCTAAGATATATATTTAATACTTTTAATACTTGTTACTGGCATTTATAAAATTTTCTCAGAAAAAAAATATTGAGTTTTATCTCAGTATGCCAAGGAGATTTGGCTGTGATTCTGTTAGGGACCGAGTTGGAAGGGGTTGTAGGAGTGAGTCACCTAAAAATCAGAGGCATGTTAACTCTATTTATGCATATAGAAAGTTATCTTTTCCATTTACATAAAAATATGCAAGCTGGTAATTTGGCTTACTCTCTAGCAGCTACATTGATTCCTATATTCATGGGGGTGGACAAGTATAAATGCTTTGAATTTAGACCCTCAATTGCCTAGCTGTATGTATGAACCAATCTCACATCCTAAATTATGTCATATGTTGCTTACATGAGATTTTACATGGTCAGGAAATCACAAGTCATGAAAAACTGTAGATCCAGAAAGAATATATTGAAAATGAAATAACCCTCTACATCCTTGGAAGGTAAACTGTGTGAAATTCTTTCTAAAATAATGATTTTCAACAAAGTAGTGGTGGTAAGTTGCATGCTTGCCTTGTCAGAATCATAAACAACGTGAAAGATTGCTTTAGTTCTTAATGTCTCCTTCCAACCCCCAAGACACACTCAGCTGAGAATCTTCTGTGGTAACTCACTGATACTGATGGAAGTGTGCCATATTGCTCAGGAGTACTGGTTAGGGAAAATTCTCTAATGATGGGTTTATAAGAGAAGGGTAATCAAATGACAGATATCTATGTTGGAAACCTTGAGATGTTTCAGAATTTGTGCTATAAAACTTTATGTAACTTGCTGATTTTTAAAATAATAAAACAGGAATAGATACCTGGAAACAAGTCATGAGTCTCAAAAGAAATAATTTTGCTTGACCTGTAGCCAGCGTGTTCTTGGATGATTAAAATTCCTATATTAGTTGTGTTTGAAGAAAAAAAGATGAGTAAGGAAGGATGGGTACTTGAGGCTGATGGCTCAATAAAAAGCAAAGACTGAAAGAAAGACAAAAAAATCAATATATATTGAATACCTATTGCTAGGTCAGAGACTTCCACATATATCATCTGTTTTAAATTTCACAATTCTCCGTACTGAAGCTTACAGCATGTTGTTTTCTCCAAATGAGTATGTTGAGGTTCAGCTTAAATAATTTTCTCAAGGCATGGCTAACATGGTATAATAGTAAAATCTGGCCTCATGATTTTGAGACCTGTGCAGTTACACAAGGCCATCTTCTTAGATGGGCCCCAAACTTAGACGGGCTCTGCTGTCACCGTCTTGAAATTCTTAAAAATTTTTGAACAAGGAGCCCACATTTTCATTTCATACTGAGTTTTACACATTATATAGCCAATCCTGCTGGTAGGCTGTGCCACTCTTTCCATAGATAATCTCTAAAGACACACTGTGAAAACTCTTTCCTGTAAAGCAGATGTAGAGATAGAGAGCCCCAGGGCAGACACAGCCAGAACTTTGTGTTCTGGAATCAAGATTTAGGCTTGGGGGATGTGGCTCCCTCAGAAGAAGTATTATTGCCTCATATGGTTGTATAAGTAGTTTCTGGGTGCTAATGTGGCTTGATGCATTAATCAGTTTTCTATGGTTGTGTAACAAATTTAGTGACTTGAAACAACACACGTTTATTATCTCACAGTTTCTGTGGGTCAGGAGGTTGGGCATGGCCTACCTGGATCAGAGGCTCAGGGTGTCACTAGGCTGCAATCAAGGTGTTGGCTGGGCTGCATTTTTTTCTGGAGCTTAGGACCTCTTCCAAGATCATGTGATTATTGGCAGAACTCAGTTCTTTGGTATTGCAGGACTCAGGCCCTCAACTACTAGAGGCCACCCACAGTTTCCTGATATGGGCTCCTCTCTCCATAGGCAGTTTACACATGATTGCTTCTTTAAGGCCAGCAGGAGATTCTCTGCTTCTCTCTTTATCTCTCTCCAGTCTTCTGTCATGTAATTACAAGAGTTACGCCCTATTATCTTTGCCATATTCTGTTGGTTAGAAGCAAGTCATAAGGCAGGAGTTCATGCCAAGGTCTTAACACCATGAGGCGGGGAGTACTGAGAGGTCACCCTAGGGGCTGTCTATCACATATAAAAGTCCATAGTTGTAGAAAGCTCTGCCTAGTTGAGCCACTGCCTTAACACAGACTGGTAGGACCACCAAATTTTGGACATGCATTCATGAGTGTAAAGAAGGCAGTGGGGAAACTCACTCCCCATCTTCACCTCTATCATGTATAATTTTTGCATTGCTTTTTAGTTGCTTCAGGAATAAATCAGATTAAAAGCAACCTTGAACTGAGTTCCAGTCACTACTCATAATCATTTTCAAATTCAGGCCAGAATTCATGTGTGGACTAGCTCACTAGAGCTTTCCTAGAGCTTAATCTCAGGTTTGTGTGACTCTAAATTTTATACTCTACACTGGGATAGATCCAGGTCTCTAGGCTCTGAAATTTATACAATTTGTGGTGTCCCATTTGAGCAAGAGAACACAAAATTATAATGTACAATATTCAATATAAATAGAATGTTTAAAATGGAGGAGAAATCACAACAAATCATTCAAACCTTGGAGACTTGGGTGTCTATTTTCTAAGATATCTAAGCACTTTGCCAGAAATGTTTACGTAGAAATACTTCCTGTTTGCAGCCCAGTTTCCTTGCATATATCTAGAATATTCTATAGTTCCTGGCAACTTCCAATACCCAAGAAAGCCAGTGCAAATGATGAGCACTGAAGCTTCATTAGCTTCCCTGGAATTGTGCCTCTGCTTCCCACTATATCCTCAATATTCAACAAGCAGTCCATGGACCAACAGTGTTGTCACTTGTGGGAGTGTATTAAAATGCAAAATCTCTGGCCCCTTTCATACCTGCTGAAGAAAAACCTTCATTTCAGTGAGATCCTTGGTAATTATATGCACATTAGTGTTTAAGAAGCACCACCACATTATACCACATACTGAGCAGCACTACTTCCTCTATGAGCTACACTCAACTTGTGTTTTCTTGGTCAAAGTGAGTGGGTAATAGACCTTAGCCCACAGCTGATAACAATCTTGAAAAGACATAATAAGAGCCAGTCAAACTGCTTTGAATTAATACAAGTCTCCAGGGTCAGACAAATTACATCGTTGGGGTACAGAAATAATTTATAGCTGTGATTAGAGAAGCACTGCCAGTAATCTGAAGAATCACAGAGAACCAGAGAGGTGCCTTTTTTTTCAAACGAACAAAAAGATGAATTCTGAAAATAACTGGGTAGTGAGCCTTAACAGCAATTTCCCACAAAACTCTGGAAAGAACTATTAAATGAGTAACTCGTCAGCTCTTAGAAATAGAAATGGCAATCACCAGGAATCATGCCAAATTAATTTCATTTGTTTTTTTATAATGTGCATCTAAAACTGGTAGGATCTGGCAAATCTACAGGCATGGTAGTTTCTAATGATACCTTTACAGATTATATGCAGAAATGTGGTACAAATAATAGCACAGCCAAATGAATGCATGATTGTTGAATAATTGTCTCTTATAAGTTGAACAAAAAATAGTTTAAGGAAAGAAGTTTGAAACAGTTTGAGGAAAGGAGTGGGTCCCTGTGTCAGTCAGAGTTCAATTATAGGAGGAGAACCCCTAGGAATGATAAGAAATAAGGGATTGCTTATAGGGATTTGAGGTTATGCAATTGTAGGAACTAGCTGAAGCATAAGGCTGTTGCTTCTACATTTGGTGCTCACCTTGAAGTGAGCATGGCAGGAAATCTGGAAGAAAAGATGGATGTGAAATGGGAGAGAATGAGGAAAAACCTGAATGTGTGAGGATGATTTGGATCCTGTGTCAATTTCTCTAAGTTTCCAATTCCAACGATGCAGGTATCTGGAAGGAAACAGAGTAGCTGAAGGAGCTGTAATCTTGGCAGCTGCCATGTGCCGATGAGGCCAGCCAGCAGATTCAGGACAGATCTGTAGGAACTGCAACAGGGCTTAGTCCTACTCCAAATCTTCCCAGCATCAATATGGCCGCTGCTTCCCTCTTGACTTCCAATCTCCATAAATTTCTCTTGTGGCCAATCTTAACCACGATGGAAAGGAATTATGGGAAATGTAGTTCCCACATAGCTGAGTTGACACAGTTCAAAGCTATAGAGCCATACAGCCAACAGAGCTCTGTCCTTGGCCCTGTCCTGCTGATTGCACTTAATAATGCAAAGCTGTAAATGATAAAAATATGCTAGATGGCAGAACTCAAAAGATAAATCTTGATAAACTGACTTCTCATGCTTCAAATATCACATTTAATGTGAGAGGCCCTTCTTGACCATGATCAATGAACTAGCATCTCAGCCCTCAGTGTTCCCCCATGTATTCCCAGACATTGCTCTATTTTCTCATAGTACTTATTATAATCTGTTATATATAATTTTTTATTTATTTATGTTTTGTCACCTCCATTAGAATGCAAGTTCCATGAGAACAAGGACATGGCCTGTTCTGCTCAATGCTCAATTCCCAGTACCTAAAATAGAAGGGCACACAGAAGGCATTCAATACACACTTGTTTAATGAATATTTAATTAAATTTGATAAGAATAATTGTCAGATTGTATATTGAGAAATAAAAAATCAGCTACGTGAGTAGAGAATGGAAACTATCTAAATCAGAATAATTAATGAGAGAAAATAGTTTGAGGCTTTTCTCAATAGCAAGCACAAATTGGGTATCAGGGTATTGAAAAATTAATACATATATCACTAATATTAGTATAAAGGAAGTAATAGTCACATTGTTACAGGATTCCTTTTGTGCCACTTCACCAGCCAGAAATATCTGCAGCCACTGCCACCTCTGTCTGGTCATCACTTGGGCCTACAGGGCTCACTCTGCCCACTTGGATCCCATGCCTGCTGTGGCACTGAGCTCAGCCTGTGGATGGACTGGGCGTGCCATGAGCAGCTTCCATGTTGGGCTCTGGTACCTAGATGAGAGGAACATGGTGGGGCCCGAAAACTTGGAGATACCAGCAATTGCGGAACCCCAAGGGGTGTTACAGCTCTTTCTCAGGGTGTCCGAGGTCTGAGTCCCCAAGAAATATTACAGCTCTTCACTCTAGTAGCTTGGCAAGTGGAAGCATGTTACAGCTGTTTTATTCCTGCTGCCTGCAGCTCTGCGAGTTCCAAGTTTTTGTCCTGAAACCAAGAGGGATGAGGTGCACAGACACCAGAGGGTGAGTAAGGCAGAGAAGAATTTCATTGAGTGACAGAAGGAACACTCTCAGCTGTGAGAGGGGACCCTGAAAGCAGGGGTAGCTCTCTGTGCGGCTGAGTCTGGGCTTTTTATGGGCTTAACATTGGGGAGTGCTTGCTCATTGGTCCATGGGTGGGCTTGGAAAAAGCACCATCTGTTGGTTATGGAACCAATATATATACAGAGAGGGTAAGAGGGGGATAGAAGTTCTCACTTTGGTTGTGGACTCTATCTGGAACTGGCAGCTCAGTTTTCAGGCTTTAAACTGTCTTTGGCTTGAAGGTTGGGTTTCACCAGGGACCCATCCCTGTCTGTTTAGGAATTTGCCTGTCTCCTGTCGATATCAACATAGTACTCTATATCAGTACTCCCCAACCTTTTTGGTACCAGGGACCACTTTCATGGAAGACAATTTTTCCACAGACTGGGAAGGGGTGGGGAGGTGATGGTTTTGGGATGAAACTGTTCCACCTCAGATCGTCAGGCTTTAGTTAAATTCTCATAAGGAGTGTTCAACCTAGATCCCTCACATACACAGTTCACTATTATTCGCATTCCTATGGGAATCTAATGCCACCGCTGATCTGAC
This sequence comes from Pongo pygmaeus, assembly GCF_028885625.2. Taxonomy (NCBI): domain Eukaryota; kingdom Metazoa; phylum Chordata; class Mammalia; order Primates; family Hominidae; genus Pongo; species Pongo pygmaeus. The sequence goes on along the minus strand of NC_072376.2, from coordinate 155,826,438 downwards.
AGGAGGCAGAGCTCAGGCGGTAATGCTTGCTTGCCCACCAGTGCCTTCCTGCTGTGTGGCCCAGTTCCTAACACTCCACAGACTGGTACCAGTCCACAGCCTGGGGGTTTGGGACCCCCATATACGCTCTATATGAAAAGACATAGATATATTTTAAAATACAAAGATCCACCATATCAATAGGCTAAAAAAGAAACATTGTATGATCATATCAGTTGATGCAGAAAAAGCATTTGACAAAATCAAATACTCATTTATCATAAAAACTCTTACCACATATGAATAGGAGTATTCTCAAAATATCATCTGCAAAAAAACCTACAGTAAACATCATGCTTAATAATGAGAAATGAGATGCTTCCTTCCTAAATAACATATCTGATAATGGACTTCTATCTAAAATATATAAAAAACTGAACATTCAAACAATCTGATTTTTTAAATGGACATAAGATCTAAATAGACATTTCACTAAAGGAAATATACAGCATGGTGGCTCATGCCTGTAACCCCAGCAGTTTGAGAGTCCAAGGTGGGAGGATTATTTGAGTTCAGGAATTCAAGACCAGCCTGGGCAACACAGTGAGACCCCATCTCCATTAAAAGGAAGGAAGGAAGGAAAGAAGGAAGGAGAACAGAACGGAAGGGAGGAAGGGAGGAAGGGAAGGGAAGGGAAGGAGGGAGGGGGGGAAGGAAGGAAGGAAGAAAGGAAGGAGGGAAAGAAAATATGCAGAGGGTAAATAAGCATACAAAAGGATACCCAACATATCCATATGGATATAATAAATGATTTAATAAGCACATAAATGGTGGACAAAGACAAGTATCTGATGCAAATGAATTCTAAATATTATATGCTGATACTCTACCTTCATGAAGTTTGAGCATAACTATCCATTCTTTAACTGTGTGCTCTGTATAATGACATTGGTTCGAAGAGTACAGTAAAGAAGAATGCATGGAGGAGAGTAACTTTACAAAGGAGAATCCTGACAACCACTGTCTCACCAAGTGATCAAGGTCACCATCAACAGTGATAAATCATGTTCATGGTATGTTCCCTTGATACAATATGATGAAAATAGCACTTTTACCACTGGTTTACCTCCATAAGCCTATAACCCTATTTTAATTATAAGAAAATCATCAGACAAATTTCTGTTGAAAGACATTCTACAAAATACTTGACCAGTATTCCTCAGAAGTATCAAGGTCATAAAAAACAAGGATCCCTGAGAAACTGTCACAGTAAAGAGGAGCCTAATGAAATAGCTAGATGAAATCTGGACATTAAAAACTAAGGAAATCTAAGTAAAGTACGAACTTTAGTTAATATATAATATCAATATAGGTTCACTAATTGTGACAAATATCTGTACTAATGTAAGAGGTTAATAATAAGAGAAACTGCATGTGCAAGGTATATGGGAATTCTGCCCTATTTTTGCAATTTTTCTGTGAGTCTAAAACAGTTTCAAAATAAGGAACTCATTTAAAAAAGAGACAAACATGATGTGCAGAAGACAAAATCAATAAATAACTCTGGTAACTTGTAAATGGAACAGATGATTAAAAAATGAAAGAGATAATATTGATGAAGTACTTATAATCAAATAAGTGTTTATGAAGTTGTTGTAGGTGAATTACTTATAATTACTGCCTTCAAATATTTTAGATGTTGTATGTAAAGGGATCATGATCACTTTAGTTTCCAGTGGCAGAAAAAGAACAAATTGAGCAAAGTTCCATGGGAGCAGATTTCAACTTAGATTGAAAGAATAATTTTATGATTATTAAGCTGTCCAAATATAGCTCACCTGCCTTTGGAGAGGATTGCAGCACTACCTTTTAATGATCTTCAGACATAGGCTAAAGAAATGTCATAGTGAAGAACAGTTGTACAAGAATGAGCCTGAAGGTGTCTTCATCTCAGATGCTGTGATTACTGGTGCGTTAGCCAACACCTCCACGATTGCACTGGTTCAGACAGCTCCAGGCAGACCTCAGAAACAAGTTATTTACTTATGACATCCAGATGGCAAGTTTTTCTCTGATCATTTTGGAATTACACAGTCTGGATAGAAAGGGAGAAATAATTGTTGAGCACTGTGAGGAACGGATTAAAGAAAAGCCTCTGAGATTTTATTTATGTACATGCACTCTTCTTTTCTCTTAAGAAAACTAACAAAAAGTTAAAGGTGACAAAATTAAGACATAAAACACCACCACGGTTTTAATATTGGATGTTATCATCTCAGTTTTAAATACTATGTGGTAAAATGATGCTTGAGGCTAATTCCAGTGAATAGGAATAACTTTTGGAGGGCAGCGCTACTGTTATCCATGGGAACAGATGGCTCTTACTCTCCAAAAATCCAGATCAATTTAATTCTCTTCTGGGGAAACAACAACAGCAGAAATTTTAGTCACCACCCTTCTGATAATACTGGAGAAATAGTGTTTTCTTGCTTATGTGTTTCCATGCCTGTGCATTTCTTCTTCACACATCTCTACTTTGTGACTCATGCTTTAAAAAATTACAGAACCTCAGGAATACAGAAATGAATATGAAATTATGATGTCTTATGTCACATCTACCCTTTAAGAAGTGTATTGCATTGAAGCTCAAGCTGCTTTAAAACTTTAGCTCTTCCAGTAAAAATAATTGAGCTTGTAGATAGTAAATCTTACATCAAGAAATATCCTAGTATACCGAATGTATGGAGAGTAATGTGTGTGTGTACATTTGTGTGTGTGCATATGTGTAGCTCACGTGAATTTTAATAATGAACTGTATATTCCATTAGACAGTTCTGCCACTTTAAAATATAAGTACATGGTAAGTAGAAAATCTGTCATTTATAAGCTCTGTATTTGTTGGCAGTGGTTTGCATACAATAATAAATGTCAGTAAGGTAATTTTTTAGTAGAAGATACCAACCTTTGGATTTTATGTCTGCTCTTGTGCCACACTAGAGTTCTAATATATTTTGCTAATACTATTTATTAATATTAACTCATTTCTTCCTTATCTCTAGTCTAGGAGGATGCTTTCATTTTTACTTTCCAGCATCAGTTTCTAAGAGCATCCATTTCCTAAGTCCTTAAGATTTAGACCCTATTAACAATTGTACTGTTAGATTGTGTCTTTATTTATTTTTTTAATTTTTAAACTTTTTTTTGGACAAAGTTTCACTGTCACCCAGGCTGGAGTGTAGTGGTGCAATCTTAGCTCACTGCAACCTCTGACTCCCGGGTTCAAGCAATTCTAGTGACTCAGCCTCTCAAGTAGTTGGGATTACAGGCGCATGCCACCACACCCAGCTAATTTTTTGTATTTTTAGTAGAGACAGGGTTTCACCATGTTACCCAGGCTAGTCTCGAACTCCTGAGCTCAGGCAATCCACCTGCCTTGGCCTCCCAAAGTGCTAGGATTACAGGCGTGTGCCACCACGCCTGGCCAGATTGTGTCTTTAAAGCATCAACTTTCATAGGGTGAATTTTCCTTCATACATTACCCGCACTCCTTTGGACAGCCACTTTTATTGTTTACATGCCAATTTCCCTATGTAGACCTTAGGCTCTTTTACTGTTGGGTTTGTGTTGTGTTTATTCGTTTATTCCTTCTTGTGCTGTGATGGGGTTTTGCATTTGCTTTTGCACCTTCCTGCTACTGCCCACACTGGACTTCAGCTCCTTCCCTTTTCTTCCACCTACTGATATCTATGCATTATTTAAGGGTCATCTGAAATGCGATAGTCTGGGAGAAACAGATTGTTCACAGATTGTTCAGTTGGAATTAATCACAACTTCAACTCTACTTTGCTTCATTCTCTTTCACAGCTATTTCCTTCTGCTGTGTATTTTACTTATTGATGCCTCACTCCCACCCCAGAGACACACGCCTCCACACACTCTGCTGTAAGCTCCTTAAGGACAGGCCTCCTGGTTATCCCAGCACAGGATTAGTACCTTCTTCACACATCACAGATACCCCATAAGTGTGAATTGAATGAATGACACATTTCAGGGCCTTATTAAGATCGTTTCAAAACCATCTATTCCCTGGTGACTCACAAATTTATATCTCCAACCTGGACTTCTCTTTACCTATCTTGTACTCACATATCCAAGTATCTACTTAATCCCTTGGCTGTCTAATTAGAATCACAAACTTAACATGACCAGAGAACTCTTGAGTTTTTTTTTTCTCTCCTTATCTCAAGTAAAAGTCCATTTGCAGCCCTGCAGTACTGTTCTCTCAGCTCATTGACAAATCTGTTTTTCTTCAAGTGAGAGAGAAGCTCATAGAAAATGGGAAGTCATTGAAGACGAACTTCATTATTTTAGCTCTTTGAACTCAGCCTTCAAATTCTGGTATGATTTGTGATGTGAAAAAAAATTACATTAAAAACTGACTGAGTTATCCTTGCAGAATACTGATAACAGTTGTTTGCTTAGTTGGTTGGTTGGCTTACAAAATCAGATCATTTCTTGGTCACAAGAGTTTCTCTTGTGGTTTTCAGGTACAACCATTTATAGCACTGCAGTACCGCTCAGGCCAAACCTAAGCATAAGCCTTGATTTCTCCTTTCCACACTGTATTAATGAATAAGTCCTGTCAGTTCATTACCAAAATATATCTGAGTCTTACATATTTTTACCATCTCCTTTTCCATAGCTTTGTTCCAAGCCACCATCATCTCTTACCTGGAATAGTACCACCATATTCTTTCCTGAACTACATTCAGAGCCTCCTGATTGGTCTACCTGCCTTCATTATTACTTCCCTAAAACTGGTTCTCCATACATTTGCCAGAGAAACTTCTCTAGGGTGTACATCAGATCATAACATTCCCATTTTAAAACTTCTCCAATGGCTTCTACTTAGAATTAAATGTAAATTTCTAACTACATTATCCAATGGCCCACTTAATCTGACCCCTGAGTAACTTCTAGCTTGTCTCTCTCCTTTTTGTTCATGTGGTATGGTGACATTTATCCACTTTCTGTCCCTCAAACATGACAAGGTAATTTTTTCTTGTATAGGAACTTCGTCCTTACATTTTGAGCTCAAAATGCTTTTCTTTCAGAGCTTCCCCTTCAAGTCCTCAGAAGTCTTCCCTGACCACCTTGGATAATGAGCACCCTGTGATTTCAAATTCTCTGTAGCCCATAATGGGTGCAGGATGCGTTTGTTATCTGCACTTTCCAACTAGAATGAGATATCTACAATAGTGCTTGCCTTAATATGTATTTATTGACTGACTAACTGCTAGACTAATGCCATCTCGGTGACAATCTGCCTTGCTGTCTAGATGGCCGGATCCTTTTCCTGTGTTAAGAACTGTGCCCTGTCTTGTAGCTCTCTATGCACATCACAGCCTTTTCTTATGCTTGACTGTGAGCCCCTTGGAAGCAGATACCACACTTATATCACCACTGCCTCTCAGAGAATGCGGCACAGATGGAGGATGTGTTTTCTCTTTAATTCTGTAATCACTCTTTCCTCTTTCATTCTTTTTCTAATGGAATTTCTTGTTTGTTATAGGAAACTTAAATTCCTATTAAAACCTTTTAAAACTGAGATTGGGGAATTCATGAAGCCTATAATTGGTAAAAGAAACTCTGACCTAAGGTACTTGCCTAATGAAAGAATGTGGTAGGAGGGCAGTGGGAATAGTTTCACTTAATAGAGGAGATGAAGATTTGATGCTCCTGGTGCCAGTTTATTAGGCAGGAAAACCAACGCTATTAATTCACTGAAAAAAATGATCTGTCAGAAAAGTCCGTCTTCTCTATAAGCTGAGAGACTGGCTTAGGTCTTCTCACAAATTACAGCCCTTTTACTTACATTAACATGATTAAATGTTTATCTTTATTATAAAATTTTAGATAATATAACTTAATATTATACATGAAACATTGATATTGGACCAAGGTTGCTGGCTTTACTTCCAACCAATGGAATACTTCAGGTTCTTTGGCCAACTCTTGTGACCAAGAAGTGATCTGATTTTGTAAACCAACCAACCAACTAGGCAAACAACTGTTATCAGTATTCTGCAAGGATAATTCAGTCAGTTTGTAATGTAATTTTTTTTCACACCACACGTCATACCAGGATTTGTAGGCTGAGCTCAAAGAGCTATAGTTGGTCTTCAATGACTTCCCATTTTCTATGAGCCTCTCTCTCACTTGAAGAAAAACAGATTTGTCAATGAGTAATAATACCCAATGTGTGGGTCCAAAGGTATTTGCACTTTTACTTTTATGATTTTATTTTTTATTTTTTTGAGACAGGGTCTCACTCTGTCGCCCAGGCTGGAGCACAGTGGTGGGATCTCAGCTCACTGCCACCTCTGTCTTCCTGGCTCAAGCGATCCTCCCACCTCAGCCTCCTGAGTAGCTGAGATTACAGGGGTGCACCACCACACCTGGCTAATTTTTGTATTTTAGTAGAGATGGAGTTTTACCATGTTGGCCAAGCTGATCTCAAACTCCTGACCTCAGGTGATCCACCTGCCTCAGCCTCCCAAAGTGTTGGGATTACAGGCGTGAGCCACCATACCTGGCTGGTATTTGAACTTTTAAAGTAAAAATTCCTGAGAAGAACAATCACTTAAGAGGAATGAATCATCCATAGGGGAATTTCAGACATAACGTTAATTCACATCATATCGTTAAACACCCACGTGCCATGGTCCTAATGTCTACTCTAACGATAATATAGTAAATTAGCGGAGTTAAAAAATGGTTGCATGTAGCTTAGTTATAGTTTACTAAAATATCGCAGGTGTACTTATTAAGGTCTGGTTTCACTTTGGGATCCAGAAAAATCCTGCAAAGTGCCTAGCAGAGCATTGTGGGGACCCCTCTGTGCCTTTCTCACCTCCCTTTGGCTGAGTTCACAATGGACATGAGTAGAGCAGCTGCAGAGAGCATGCACTAGGTAGACCCTTCAAAGCCAAAAGATTCAAAATGAGCTCACTATTTTCTTCTTCCTTCTTTAAGACGCATGTCCCTTATTTATTTCCTGTTTGGTTGACAGCATTGCTAAACAAGCAACCACTTAACACAGAAACCTGGGGTCATCTCAGAAACGTGATTCTTTAATTTCCATGTATATCCGGTCATTAAAACTTATAAATTTGACCTCTTTTCTTCACTACCACTCTTCCAGATTAGTTCAGATCTTCACAACATTTACCTTGGGCTATTGTAATAGAATACCATCTCATCCTTTCTGTATCCAGTATAGTTTTCCACAAATCGATCCTCCATACTTCTAGCAAGTTCCAAAAAACAAATCCTTTCCTTGTTCCCTGCTGCCTGTAGAATTAATCTCAAACTAAGGCAAATATAGCTCTTTATTCTTTATGACCACATCTTGACCTCTTCATGGTACAGCTTTATTTTCTGACAGTCAGCGATGGAATTCAATGTCTTGACCTCTTTGATCCCCTGGCTGTTCTCTAAAAGCTTCATGTTCTTTCTTGCTTCTGTGACTTGCTTCTGTATATGTTGCTCTCAGTACTTGAAATGCACATCTCTTGCTATGTGCCAGCTTTGCTCTAACCACTTGACATGAATTACTTTATTAAATTCCTACAACAATGCTCTGAGGCAGATAATACAGCCACTGTCTTGTGTCATTGTGACTTAACTCTGATTTCAGTCATCTCCATGGCCATTCCTGAGGCCACTCCTACGTCACTGCTAAGATTGTGTTCAGATAGCACATCCTCTGGGAAATCTTTCTGACTGCTATGATCTCTGGGCAGAGTGTGTTGCTATCTACTTTGTGTAGCAATTATACCCAATGTATACGTTTATCTTGATGTCTAGTGCTTTGACTGACAAATGCTTCTTTGCTGCCTATAGTACACTGTGAAGAGACTGAGAGCGGTCTTTAGTATTTATTTATTCACTTAATTTATTGTTATTATTTTTGTATCACATGGTACAGCACCTAGCGTCTGGTAGGCACTCAGTAAATGTTAAAAAGAAAAATCACAGCTAACATAATTGATCCCTTGCTATATGCCAGGTTTGTTCTAACCACTTTACATAAATTACTTTATTAAGTCCCTACAACAATGCTTTTGAGGTAGACAACACAGCCAATGCTTCCAGTGCCCTGTGTCACTGTGACATAACTCAGATTTCAGCCATCACTATGGCAGAGAGTTTTCTGTGAGCTCAGACTTGTGCTGAGTGTCTCACCCCATGCACAAGTATCAGTCTGCCTGTTCAGGCCTTCTCTAAGTGCAGGAAGTCACTAGATCTTTTTAATGTCCTGGCACAGAAGTGAAGTGGATTTAACATTCTCAGGGCAACCCTCAACCACAGATGCACAAGAGCTGGTGGGTAAATTCTCTAGCTTCCCACCCTTTGAATGGACACTTCTAAGAGGCATTCTGTATACTCTTGGAAGTCTCAGCTGAGTCAAACTTCCATTGCTTATAGAAGCAACTTCTATAATTTACTCCTATTATAGCTCTGTCTCACTCTTTTCATTCATAACTCCTTCCAGAGGCATCTCCCAAGCCAAATACCTGCATCCAAGATCTTGTCATGTTCTATTTTGGAGAAACCCAAGTGAAGATAAGTACTACTATTATCCCCAATGTATTTGAAACAGAGGCACAGAGAGGCTAAGCTAAGTAACTTGCCTAAGACTTCACACCTGGAAAGTGAAAGAGACTAGATTTGAACTCAGATAATCTGGCTGCAGAGCCAGCCCATTCCTGACGATCACTCTATGCTCAATGAGGTTTATAACAGATGTAGGGGTCTCAAACTGTCTAATATTGCCTACCTACCCTTATAATGTTTAAAACTTGTCTTGGCTGGAAGGTTAAGTTTTCATATGTCTTTCCTAGGTTTGGAAGCAAGGGCATACTGCTTCTTTAGATTTTCACCCTCTTTCAAATGAATTGCCACTTTTAAGCTCCAAAGTGTTTCCCCACCCCCTCCCCCGGAAGAAGAACAATCCAAAAGAGTGACAGAGCAAACATTAAAGTATTGTAACTTCCCACTTTCAAAAGCTCCATGTTTAAAATCTCACATTGGAGGGCTTTGAATAGAGGCAGTGTGAAAAGTGGAATGAGCGTTTAGATTATCATTGAGGAAACCAGTGTTATCTGAATCGCTAACTAGGTTCATCACCTTGGGTGGCTTTATACCCCAATCTGGGCCTCAATTTTTCCTATTGTGTAAGATAAAGAGTTTGAGTTAAAGTGGCTGCTCTTACTGTTTTTAGAGTCATTAAGAATCTTCTGAACTCTATGTATATCATCTCTATTATTTCTCCTCCCACTCTAAATGCACATCCACATGTACATGTATTCTTCCTTGAGTAATTTCAGACGCTGGTGTCATCTGTGGATCCTCCGGGGTTAAAAATCCATGGACACAATCTCTAAATCCTATTCCAGTTCCTATGGTCTTAGATAAGGAAGCACACATTGATTTCATTTTGCTTTAGATTTTTTTTTGAGAAAATACTTTATGGCTGGGCATAAAGGTTCATGCCTGTAATCCCAGCACTTTGGGAAAGAATCACTTTGGGAGGAGAATCACTTGAGGTCAGGGGTTCAGGACCAGCCTGGCCAACATGGTGAAACCCTGTCTCTACTGAAAATACAAAAATTAGCTGAGCGTGGTGGTGTACGGCTGTAATCCCAGCTACTCGGGAGGCTGAGGCAGGAGAATCACTTGAGGTTGCAGTGAGCCAAGATCGTGCCACCATTGCACTTCAGCCTGGGTGACAGAGTGAATGAGACTCCGTCTCCAAAAAAAAAAAAAAACAAAAAACAAAAACACCTTATGCTTTCTGCTGTTAGACTCACCATAAACGAATTATTTAATGAGTCCAGGTGATTTTTAAAATAGACATTAGTGAGAAGAAACAAACATTTATATCTTACACCTTATTCTGTTGTTATTCTGTGTTTGAATATTTTATTTTGCCATGACAGTGGATATGTAAATGATTGACTGATAGGCACACCCTACAAATAATGTTTGTTGTACAATATAAATAAAATTTAATGTAATGAGAACATGATGGATAGGTATTCTGATATTTCTATTTCTGATTCCAATATCTGTGATTAAGATGTTTATGCAAATATTTCACTGCTCTGGACTTTTCTATAAGTTATATTGATTCAATATCTCTATTTTCTTTAGAGAGAAAAATCTCATTAAGTGAGAATCTAATGGGCTGGAAAAATTCAACAGACTAACCTCAGATGAAGTAATATATTTGTTGAAAAAAATAGCACCTGTTAGCTGGAAAATAATGATACATTGACTTACATTGTCCTGTATTTGATAAAAAAAAAAAAAGAAGCTTTTTGCTGAGTTTCTTGCACAAGTTTTATGAGCTGGATTATAGCTTATAAGAGATGATGATCAGAAAAATAATGCTGGATTTTAGTTCATGTTTATATAAATAAAAGAAAGATGTTGGCATACTATGTTGTTAACTGGTTTAACTGATATCTCCCTTAGAAGTGACAGAAAGAAGTTAACAGTGAAAATCCTGATAATTTTCTGGATCTATCCAAAGTCAGTTCTATTTCGTTAATTTTATCTTCAAGCAAATTTTCTCTCACATGATTGTTTGGAGGAGAGTGGGGAAATACATCTGTTTTCAATTACAAGGACCACCTTCCACCTGTCTACTGATTTTCCATTACAACCCTTCCTCTAAATGCAGTCAAAGTGGTTGGTCCAGTCTGAATTTCTGTGCTGTATTTGGAAAGAGTGTTTTGGTGCAGTCCACCACTTGCTGTGCTTTAGGACTCATGATATACTCAGGTGGTCACAACTCTTGTGTAATTTTATTTTGCAGAATTACACATCCAGCCCTTCAGTGCCACCCCCACCTATGAGCGCCTTGTAGACTTCATTTCCCTCACCTGTGCTTCTGGATCCATGCTTAATCTTTTAAAAGCTTCAATATCTTTATTGCCTTGCTAATCTCTAATTCGGGGTCATTCCATTATCAACTTTTTTCACTGTCAGGTTACTAAGCTTTGTTGCAGAATGCCATGACATTTTTTGGACTGAGGTCTGTGCAGCATCATGATCTCTCACCTCTGCTGTATCCTCACTGTGGCTTAATCTCCTATTTCTCTTACTTTCTAGGATATTTCTCAAAGTAATTGCACCAAATGTTTTTCACTTTTTTCAAACACCTGATTGCACCATCCCCAGAGTAGATTATTTACTCTTAAGTGAGTAAATCTCATATGTCCCTAGTCTTAACGAGTTTCATGGTTCCCTTTGTCTTTTCTAACCAAGCGAACGTCTTAGCCTCATATTTAAGAGCCTCCGTGGTCTAGCCTTAAGCTCCGTGTTCTAGCATGTGTATCTGAGGATCTCCAGCCTGTTAAGGGTCTCTTGTCTTCAGAGTAGATCTTGATTAACATTAATGTCAGGAGGTGGGAGGGTGGGGTAGAGGATGGAAACTAACGCTGGGTGTTGCATAATAAAGAAATTCTCAGAGATTTAGGACATTGTCCTCTCTCAGAAATATCTCTGGAGGAATAATGGCTGCTATGAATTCTGATATGTTCCTAGGAGAACAGCTGGTTTCTCTTTGTTCTTGTCAAAACAAGATGGTTATGTTCACAGGGTGGGATCTCAGTATCATTAGAGCCCCAACTAAGGGTTTTTTTTTATTTGACAGTAACTATAACATCAACAACTTCTCTGATGTCAGCCCAGTATGGTGCTGTGCCAGCTATTTTCTGACAGTTGCCTTGAATTTTTTATTATTGTGTAAAGCAAGAAATGACCTTTGAGGATTTCAGTATCTGTTTGATGTATGTGTTCATTCATATACTTTTCCAACTATCATTTTAAAAGTCAAGAAATGAACCTAAGAGTTTAGTGAGAAAAGAGCTTCTATTGTTTTCGGTTTGCTTGTGAGTTTTTACTTACAAAGTACAGATTAAATGCAGTTTGTATTTCAGATGTAAATTATATATTTTTATTGCATATGCATGTGTAATTTTGTCTAACACATCAAAAAGGGGAATAAAAAATATCTTGAGGATGTGATGAAACTTTTTGGAGAAAAGAAAAATTTACACTCTCATAAATAACCAGCATTCTGTCATAACTTTTTGAACTTGAAATAAAACATCTTAAAATGAATAAGCTCAAAGAATTTTAAAGAGCAGATTGAGCTTTTAGGCAGCATCAATGAGTATGTTGAATCATTAATTTTCTATAGAATTTCCTTTCTGTTTCAATTTTATGAGAGGTTAGATAATTTCATGTCTTGACTATTGACATTGCTTCTTTTCTGATTTTTTAAAAAAATTTTTACAAAGCAAAATTTGTAATTTTGTCTTTAGAAAATTTCCTAACCACAGAGATGTATGGCATAAAAATTGAACCATAGTTAAAATTGGTTCAGGCATCACTTTTACTTTGGTAGTATACACAGCTAGCACACTGATTGGTGGTTACTAGTTTCCTACTTCCTTATGATATTATTTATTTGTTCTTTAGACAAGCAACAAGTACAATTTGAATATATTTATGGCTTCCAAGTTTTTCCTTAAGATCTGATGTTATATTATGTTGTAATTCTCAAGCTCAGTTTCCCTTCTCAATCATGGGTTGATTTTTCTGGTGAAACTCTTCCATCCTGTTTATTAGGACAATATGTTGGTTCTTCATAATGTTCTGTTGTTTGTTTCTTGGTTTTACATATTGTTATTTAGTGTTAAGTCTAATCAAGGGGAAAATTAATTAATATCTATCAAAATATTATTTCTCTTAAATTTGCCATTTTAATTTCATCAGTAAAATGTGTTAATGACTTTTAAAAAATTATGAAAGACTTCTGTTAGTGTTAACAACTTAACATACTTGGAGAGAGACTTAGAATATATTTAAATGTAAGCTTCTAAGCAATTTTCACAATATTATTTAAGATTGAAATAAGATAATGTAGTTGCAAGCAAGTAGAAACTGATGCTTAGAGAAATTAAAGGACTTCTCCAAGATGACAATTGTAGTCCATTCACATGGCTGTAACAGAATACCTTATGCTGGGTTATTTGTAAACGACAGGAATTTATTTCTCACAGTTCTGGGACATCCAGGCTGAAGGCAGCAGTAGATTCGGTGTTTGGTGAGGATTGCTCTCGGCTTTCAAGATGGCGCCCTGTTGCTGTGTCCTCACATGATGGAAGGTGGGAGGACAAAAAGAATGGACAGCTCCCTCACACCTCTTTTATAAGATCATTAATCCCATTTGTGAAGGCTCAACTCTCATGATGTAATCACCTCCTAAAGGCCCTACCTCTTAATGCTATCACATTGGTAATCAAGTTTCAACATTCAGACCATAGCAGTGACACAGTTACCTGCTAAGATTTCATTCTTGTTCTGATATTGTTTCTTGCTGCTCACATATCCTCTTCAAATATATGGCACACACACCATACCACATATAGAATGCTTTCTACTGCAGTGATGATGGACGATAACGTACTTGTTGCTTGTCTGTTAGAAAAGTACACTGCAGTGGGTTAGATCTAAACTAACAAGACAGGGAAATTCATGAACAAATTTGATCTGGCTTGCTGAAGAGTGCTTCTTGTAGGATTGCTTTACTGCTCAGCAATGTGCCATAAGCGACCTTTATCCAGAGGCAGTGTCACTCAGGACAGCTATTTTTACTCTTGAATAAGCTCACCTCACAGGATTATGGTGGCTCCCACAATTATGCTGAAAATTTTTATCACTAGGATGATCTGTCTTCCCAAAGTTTTTCTTCTGACCTTAGGGAAACTCTGTGCATATGTATTTGTGTGTGTGTTTGGGTTGGGGGTGCAGTTAGAGAAGTGAGGTGGGTGTGGTGATGGCTTTCTATTTCTCCACTCTAGTATTAACCAGTGTTTCCACGAGCCCTGAAGGCTCTATGATGCTTACAGAATTTGAGGGAGTTGCAGAATGAGAGCCAGGGCACATAACACAGACATGTAGAGTGTGTAGAGTGCATCAAAATGAAGAAATGAGAAAAAGCATGGTGTGTGTGCATTTGGCATAACATCACAGACAACTCTCTCTGCCTGAGAAGATTAAGGGCAGTCAACTCCAAGCCATGGCCTCAAGTTATGCAACACATTTTTCTTTTACATCCAATTGTGTCGCGGTTTCATATTGACTCTAGAAGATCAGAAATGATCATTTTTAGCTAGGAACCATAATCTGGCTAGTTCCCATATCTACACAGCTGGCCCTCCTGTATTTTGAGAGCTTTTAGGAATGGTTTATGCTCCACCTTGGCTAGAATTATGTTATCTTGTCTTAAGTGTCTGAATGTGACTGATTTGTATTTGAATATATAAAAAGTCTGGGCTGCCCCAATGTTCCCTTTTAACAGAGAATGTCTAATGTAATTTACTTAATGTAATATCTGACAAAAAGGGCTGGTGCAATCTTTCTATTTCTGTCAATGTGTAGAAATAGAAACAAATATCACAAGTGCTTGGTCAACTTGACAATGACTTTCAATTGAATTTTTCTATTATAGTTTGGGCTTTAAAAATCTCTTACAACAATTATTACAATGGCATCCACTGTGAACACTCTTTTTATAAAATTCAAATTTAGTAGGAAAAATATGACTCAGTTATTTGGCAAATATTGGTGTGAATACTAAAATGAACACATTTCTCAATCTTGGCCACATACTGATGTACGTTTTTGTGTAGAAAGGTTTTCATGGTACCAATTTAAAATAAATTATATGATATAGTACATTTTTTCTATTCTCAAATGGGGAGATCAATATGGAAAAATGTCAAAAGGAACCTATGCACAAAACTTCAACACATTTTCCAACTTGCAGAAGGACTGAGGACTCCTGTTAGCATGACCAAGAGGCAAAGTGGAGAAGGCTGCAGAATACAATTACAAATGTTCAATAAGGTGTGGATATTTTTTAGCAAAAAGCAAAAAACAAAAATAAAAATTACTTATTTTATGACAATGTATTTATATAAGCAAAATAATTAGGTCCATATCATGGACCCACGATAATGGATGCTACATCCTGGGCCAGAGAAGCTTCTGTGTGAGTGTGTGTTCATGTTGCAAGATTTGGGAGAATACAAATAAATAAGAAATAACAGAACACTGTGATGTGTACTATATTAGTGGGTGAGACCAGGGTGCTAGGTCTAGTGTTCATTTTGGGGAATACCTAACCCAGCTTTGGGAAGAACGTTCAGGGAAGAATTCTTGAAGGTAATAACTTGTCATCTAAAACTTAAAGAACGAGTACAATTTAGGCAAAGTAGAGGAGTTGAGAGTAGAGAGAAATAATTGCCAATGATGTTCCTGGATGTGGTAGCACCATTGCTAGGCCAAAGGCAAAGGAGAAGGCATGGTTTGTTCAGGGAACACTTTTCTTCATAAAAAGTCTGATTTTCAGTGGTTTTATACAAAATTTAATATAAGAATAGGTAGAATCATTAAAATGATCAGATTCACTTTTTTTTAATTAGCTGTTCTTATGTAACATGACTTTCCCAGTTTTTTGAGTCAGTAGTTGAAAGTATGATTTTTCAGCATAACTGATTGCTCTTTAAGAGTATTGTGGCTCTTCAGCATAATTGATTTCATCTCTGGAATTGGTTTTGCAGGCTTTTACATGTGTTGCCACTAACTAAAAGTATACAGCTGGTCATTTATGTAAATTGTCTATTTGAATAAAACAATAACCTTTTACAATAATTTATATCCTTTTGCTATGTTTTTCTACCAAGATCTCTGATTTTAGTTTCCTCTCTGAATCTCTTTTGTTATTTAAAAGATGTTTTGTCCTCCCCATGTGTGACATGGCAGAGAAGCTATTAAAATGATATATTACTGTTCTTAAATATGATGGCATAAGAATAGCATTTTCCAGATTTATTTGTTCAGAAAATGTGTTCTCAAGTCCATGATACTATCTACTTAATGAGAAATGTAGGTTTCTGGATATTTGTGAACTTTGGCAGTTGTGTATTTAGCGACTGCACTGACAGATCTTGGTTTGAGGTACTTGAGCTTGGCTTTAATTAACTGAGGTAAAATATCATAAAAAATGCCAATAAATAGATTTTCTGGTTTTCTTTCTGCAGAGAAGAAAATCAGAGGACTTTTCTTAAACTTTTTTTTTAAGTTTAGGAAAAAGCCCCCCTTTTCTTCTGCCCCTTGGAGAGCTGAATCAATAATTCACATGTTCTTTTTTTGTTTCTTATTATCTAAGTATGTACCAGAATTTCTTCACAGGACAATTAAATTTTTTTTTTTTAAAAAAAAGCTCTATATAAGCTCTGGGGTAAGTTCTGGTTGAGAGGCAAATTACCTTTGTGATCTTGGACACATCACTTAACTTCTTTGTGGCATAGTATGTTTGCTCCATTCATTTATTGAATCAAAATATATTGATTGTTTACCATGTGCCTGGTGTTATATTCAACTTTTCAGGGGGACTTAGGAGTGAATTTTAGAACTTAGTAGCAGAAATGAGACACATACAAAAATTGTTATTAGGCAACACATACACACACATGTAATTCATGCAAAGCAGAACATTTTAAGTACTACAAGAGACTTAATATAAGATGCAGTAAGACTTCTTGGGATAGGTAATTCATTTTGAGTTGATGTCATCAAAGATTTGAGGAGGAAGGATTTGGACTAGTTCTCTAATAGAGTTTGGGTTCAGGAAGATGTGGAGAGAAGATGAAATGGTGTTAGAATCTGAAAGAACCATTTTAATGTAAGCCTTTTTGCCAGGAAACTTGGAACTTGGAAGGAAACTAAGGTTGAAAATTAAAGTTGGTGACAGATCATTGATCTTGAATACAAAACAGGGGTTTAGCGTTTATTTTGTAGAACTTCTCTGAGATGTCATTAAGGGTTTGGCTTTGTCAAGACATTGGTTCAAGTGCTTTCTCTTCTACATACTAGTTAAACGCTTTAAGTAAGTCAAACTAACTCTTGAGAAACTTGCTTTCCTCATCTATAAAATGATAATAGCCATCTCATCTTTCTAGGTTTCTGTAAGAATTAGTAATAGCATGCATAAAGAGACAGTCACATAGTAGTTGTTCACTTTGTATGAGCAATTGTAATCTATACAATGAAAGGCTTTTAACAAGTGAATTTTTTTTTTTTTTATTTTTTTTTTTTTTTTTGAGACTGAGTCTCACTCTGTCTCTCAGGCTGGAGTGCAGTGGCACATTCTCAGCTCCCTGCAACTTCCACCATATGGGTTCAAGCAAGTCTTGTGCCGCAGCCTCCTGAGTAGCTGGAACTACAAGTGTACACCGCCACACCCGGCTAATGTTTGTGTTTTTAGTAGAGACGGGGTTTCACCATGTTAGCCATGCTGGTCTCGAACTCCTGACCTCAGGTGATCCACCTGCCTTGGCCTCCCAAAGTGCTGGGCTTACAGGTGTGAGACATTGTGCCCGGCCTTAACAAGTGAATTTCAAGGTTGCTTTCTTTGTCATGTTTCTGTGATCTCTATGTGACATATTTGCTCAGAATATCATAGAATTGCAGAGTCCGTGGGAACCTTAGAGGTTTTCTAGTCCACTCCGTGTTGAGGGCAAGTGTCCCCTTTACAACCTTCCTGATTTTATTCTATACTATCATGGGCCTCTGGGGGAACTTACAATTATGAGAGCATTCACTCTTTTCCAAAAACTGTCGTTTTCATTGCTGAATATTTAATGGCTTGAAAAGTTTTCTATCTATTGATCTGAGATTCTTTTGCCTGGTAACATTCATACATTAATTCCCTAATTCTTTTATTTCAGAGATAACAAATGACAGCAACTCTTCACATGTCAAACCTTAACTATTCAACATAAATATGTTACTTTCTTTCATGAGTTCCCCCTATGTCCTTTCACTTCTAGACCAAATATCCTTGGTCTTTCATCTATTCCTCCTATGCTGTGATTGCAAGATTCTTCACTTTTATGGTTGGCCTCCTTCGGCTGCACTTCAATTTTTAAATATCTTTTTAAAAACTATTATCCCAGAACTAAATAATGTCCCACTGATGAAATCTATTCAGAGCTAAGTACAACAAATCTTGCTTAATCTAGAATCTAGACCAGTGTCACTGCCTGTTGCCTATGGAGTTTAAAAAATGCACAAAGCCAAGTCCAATCCAAAAATATTCTGATTCACTAGGTCTGGATTTGGGCCCAGATATTGGCATTTTAAAAAAGCACCACAGAAACAATAGGAACTTTCACTCATTGCTGGTGAAAATACAAAATAGTGAAAATGCTTTGGGAGACAGGGAGTTTGCTACAAAGCTAAATATATTCTTACCCTAAGATCCAGCAATCATGCTCCTTGGTGTACACCCAAATGAATTGAAAACTTATGTTCTCATAAAACCTGCACATGGATGTTTATAGATTTATTCATAATTGCCCAAATTTGGAAGCAACCAAGGTGACTTTCAGTAGGTGAGTGAATAAAGAAACTGTGGTAAATCCAGACAATGGAAAATTATTCAGTGCAAAGAAGAAATGAGCTATCAAGTTAGAAAAAGACACGGAGGAAGCTTAAATAAATATTGCTAAGGGAAAGAAGCCAACATGAAAAGGTTATATGCTGTATGATTCCAACTACATGACATTCTGGAAAAGGCAAAACTATGGAGACAGTTAAAAGGTTAGTGGTTGCCAAGAGTTTCAGGGAAGAAGGGATGAATAGGCAGAGAATCAGGATTTTTAGGGCAGTGAAGCTATTCTGTACAATATTGCAATTGTAGGTATATGTCATCACATATATGTCAAAACCCATAGAATGTACATCAAGAACAGACCCATAGTAAGCTATGGACTTTGAGTGATAATGATGTGTCATTGTAGATATCCGTTGTAAAAAATATACCACTTTGATGTGGTTGGATAAAGAATGAGCTTGGACTGTTGATAATATCAGGGTTGTGTGTTGTAGGGGAAGGGGATATATAACAACTCTGTGTACTTTCCACTCAATTTTGCTGTGAACATAAAACTGCTCTAAAAATAAAATTTACTAATTAAAAGCTCTACACATAACTTTGATATCTATCTGGGGCTGGAAGCCATAGATCTAGACACTATATTCAATTAATGAAGGTAAGATACCATAATGTTTATTGATTGCAGCCATACAACACTATTCATTATGTACCAGATTTGGGAATAGTTAAAACCAGTAGGACTCCTTTTTAGATTTTTCCAGAATTTGTACACTACATTTTCTAGGACATAAATCTATGACTTTACATTTATTCTTATTACATCTCATCCTGGCCATTTGTAGCCATTATTCTATATTATCATTGTTGTTTTCAATTTCATGTGCCTAATTCAGGTTATCCTAAAAATTCATTAGTTCTGGATAGGCATTCCAGAATGATAAATTTTACAAAAGCTATTAATTCAGGTCTGTTCTTTATTTATCATACACTTTTCTTATGATTATAATGTGTTGTCCTTACTCATCTATATTTGACATATCTGTTAGTATGCCTAATACTTTGAATCACCTTTCCTTTCTAAGTTATAATAATCCATGCCCACAGAGTTTGGAGCTGATAGAGAATGAGCTTGGAATGCCGTAGAGTAAGAGAAGGAGCCTCCAGTTTTATCAGTAAAGTTAGGCATTTTACAGCTGTTATCAAGGATCTTATAAGATGATATTGCTGTAGCTTAGTTGGGATGATTTTGGCTGCAAGTATTAGGATCTCAACTTAGAGTGTCTTAAATAATAAGAGGATTAATTGTCTTACCTAGCAAGAACCCTAGAGGTAAGGCAGTTTCAATTTTGTTAACTCTGCAGTTTTGTAATGTCATGAAAATCTTACTTTATTTTCATCTTTCTACTCTGCCATCTTCAGCAATTCCTTTCACGCTAACTTCCTTCATGGTCCCAAAATGGCTGCTACAGTTTCATAACATGTAGACATGACAACATCGAGGAGAAAAAGAGGAGCTCTTTCCTCTTCATCTCTGTTTAGAATCTTTTCATCAGACTTCCTCTCTTGTCTCATTCATTCGCCTGTACTATATCAGATACCCCAGAATAAAGCAATCACTAGCAAGAGGATCTAGACAAATTTTGATTCCCCTCCAGGGTTGAGGGCTGGGACTGGATCTAGAGATAAGGCCATTGGAGGATGAGATACCTAGTAAAAATTGGGGTTTAATGAACAAGACCTAAACAAAATCGAGATTCTGTGAGCAATAGCAAAGGTGTTTGTGGGGAACAATTTCTTGGTGAGAAACTACCAGTGTTTGTTATGCTACTAAAGCTCAAAAACATTTTCTATTTTTAAAGAGTATATATTGTAATTATGCTACTAAAAATGTTCTCCAAATAGTTGAGATTCTGGCTTTTTGCTGAAGACCAAGCAAACATTTTATAGGGCAAAGTTAACAGGATAAACTATTATACTGATCACATGTTACCATTTTATTTCTTTTTAAAGGAAATTAATTAAAGCCCGTTTTAAAAAAATAGTTTGTGCATGGCTCCAGATTAATTTTATATCTGTGATTGTTGGCTTTATGTAGAGTATTTCATCCTTGCTCAGAAGGGACCTTTAGCTCTCAGAAGTAAGAGCTTCTTTGTTTTTTTTCTTTAGTCTCTCTTACAATAACTCTTTTTAAAAGGAGTGAAAATTATAGCTTTGTGATTGGAAGTAATGGAAAAATAGGACTAATTGAGACTGCTGACAGAGGAAAGCATCTGGGAGAGGAAATATAACTTTCAATGAGCTGGATAGTTACGCACAAATTAAAAATTTGTTTGAAAAAGTTCATATGAAGTCAATGCAATATTATTTTTAATTGATCCTAGTGAAATCTAGGGTCCAGAAACAGATAATGATATAGACATAGAATATAGTCTGAGGAATTCATACACCATGAATTATTCAATGCCCTTCAGAAAGAAAACTCTAGGTGAATGAAAGTCAGTAACTATTACTTAATTTCAATGCTAACTTAAAGAAAAGATTAACAGATTTATGAGGATACATAGAATAGAAATGTGTACCACCTATAGAAGAAAATGGGATCAGTCATCAGAATGAGAGTTCCCATTCATTGTGATTGAAGTATGTGTGCAGGAGTCACCCGCATTGTTTCATTTAATCCTTACAACCCTTTGAGGCAGGTGCAATATGAGGCAGGTCTAAATCATACAAAATTAAGTAATTATAAATTGTGATGTGCCATACAAATGCAACATATTTTTAGTCCATGTTTTTCTGCACACATGTCAGTCTATTGCTGGGCCTGCTAGCTCCTCTTAATTCTAATGTGAATACACAAAAAGCCCATGGATCAGAGTTTAGCTATATAAGAATCATTAAGCAATTTTATCTGACACCTATTCTCAATACCTCATCATATTTAATAAATTCACTAAATCAGGAATGAGTTTCCAATCAAATTCACTAGCCAAACCACATTTTGAGACTGAATCTGTTCATGTTACAGATATGCATATAGTTTTAAGGTTGGCAAATAATACAAGAACCCCCATACCCTGAGATAATAACTTTGAATTTAAAAAAAATTTTTTGATTTGGGAAAGAATACATTTTGCTAAGTAATGTAGACCTGTGTTTAAAATGCTACTCCAAGAATTTTTAAAGACTGGATATGGCATAACTGTTAAAAAAGATACAACATGATAGTGAATATTGACGTAGGCAGGGAGGAGATACAGAATGAAAGAAAAAGCAGATATATACCACAACATGCATTAGGTTTATTCACATACAGACACATGATTTGGGTTCCAAGCAATTCTTTTTGTTGCTTGTCATTACTTGGGGTCACTGTTACTTCAGCCCAAATAAAAAAGCTCACTAGTAAAAGATGTCCTGGAGAACAGCATGACTCATTTAATTGAGAAATTGAATGCAAAAGAAATTCTGTAGCTAATAATATTTTGGAGTTATGTTTGAGAATCCATGGAATTATTAAAGGTATAAAAGGAAATTCTGAATGAAAAATTCACACTCATCATTCCAGATCAGCGAGTTTGGAAACAAGCACAATTGGCATCTATGGCATTAAATACGAACTTACTTGGAATTGCACCATTGTGATTCTGATTTTTCAATTGCTGAAGGTGGAAATCAGTCACGAAGGTAATGCCTTCTAGGCTTTTCTTAAAAATTATTAAGAGCTGGATTGGGCGTTTGTGAAAAAAGGAAGGAAATGAAAGAAAGTGGAAGGAGAATTATACTTGAGATTTCAGGAAAGTGGGAAATGCTATCTTCAGAGTTTTTAAAATAAAATTACATGTAATAAGTATATTAGCTTTTTGTAATAATTTGCATAAAAATGATATGATATTGTTCTTAATATTTTCTTTGTCATAGTCATACTGATATAAAGCTCATCTTTTTTGTACATAGGAGGGAAAACAATTTATTTAAAATGTTTTATTTTCTCTTTGAGAAGCATATTCTACTATAGGTGAGGTTTCAACAGTAAAATTAATCCTTAAAGTAAATTTATGGAAGCTTTCGGGTTATCTCTATTTGAAAAGACATGTACTCCCAAGTGTCCCTAGATCGCAGTAAGCCTTAAATCTGGTCAAGAGCAAATGGAGAGGGGGGGATCACATTTGTTTTGAGAGATTCTCCTGGGCTGACCTGGTCTTTATCATACCAGCTGGATTGCTGATGTTGAAATGACAATCAGTATATTAACAAAAAATCAATTTCAGCTTCACTATGAAGTAGGTTCAAGAGTAGGAGTAATCCAACAATATCAAGCTAGCTACCAAGTAATATTGGATATATTTAAATATTGTGTGATAACGAGAATGAGAAAGACATACTACATTATTATTTTTGACCACTCCTCCATGTACATTTAGAAGTTTAACCTTGAAAAAAGTAAGCATTTGAAATAAAATTGTCACTTTATTACAGCAAGATGTAACTAATTGGTATAAGTCCAAATCTGGTTGGTGTAAGAACAGTCTTACAAAACTATTGTGTTGAGTATTTTTTAAATATTACATCTCAGTAAAATGCTTATTCTTACTAAAAAGTTCTGATTCTGTCAGAATAAAGGCTTTATCACGTGTCTTGAGGCTTGGAGCTCTCCTCTGCACTGAGCTGTTTCTGCCTAGGCAGGGTGTGCAAGAAATTATTTATACTTTTCTGAACCAGATCTATAGATCGTCACTCAATGCCTGGCTCAAAGAGATACTTAGGAAGTGCTTCCTGGGTCACTGAATTCTAGTAACTCTCTATTAATACATGCTGTTCCTTCCTTTGTTCATAGGAAAAAAGGAAAATTTGCTTTTCTTCAAAGACCTCTCAGGATGTACAGGAAAATGTGGCTGATAAAGAAGACACATCTGGTCTTCCTTTGTTGGGGAATTTATAGGAGGTCGAGTCTCAGCTGTCGGGCCGCTAGTAACTGATAATGTAAAATATGACGTTATGTGAAGAATTACAGAGGCTCTGTAAGATTCCTGTACAACTCTTGCTGCCTGACAGCTGCATTCTGTAACTCTTCCAAGGAAAAAGAAGGACTCATTAAGTCCAGAATTTCCTCAGCTGGTTGCTTAAAATCAAACAGTAAAGTTGAGAAAGGACAAAGCTTTCCTCTTCTCCTCCAGCAACCAGCAGGGTGTTCACTTTTGACACATGAAAGATGCATACTTTCAAGCCTTAGGGACAGAAGCTTGGGTGGAAATTCAGGTTGTGATTCTTGAGTCTAGAGAAGTTAGATCTGGAAAATATCAGTAGTTGGGGAAACTGAAGACCCGTGTGGCAATTCAAGCCGATCTTTAGGAGAGGATTGCCAGGACAGCTTCCTCCTGGATCAGAATTTTATTTCCTAGGCCCACATCTCCTTGCCTGTGAGGCACCTTTGGCCTCCTAAATCTCTGCTCTCCACAGGGAACAACTTCATTTTCTTTTTCAGCTGGATGTGATGTGATTCACTGATCTTCACTTTATGTGGCTAGCTTCCATTGTACAGCTCTAAAAAAAGTCTACTTCCTTAAGTAGGTCTTAGAGGAAACTTCAACTTAGATGCCTCTAGGCTTATAGAGTTTGTGTTTTAGCTTTATATATTACAAGGCAGGCCCCTAGATAAAAATAAGATAGAATTACATGTTCCAAAAATGTTAAGTTGTTTAAAATTTAGACCTTTTAAAAAAGTGGTTGTATACAAGATATGATACGCTTTGGGGAGGGTGAAATAAATTTCAGAAATACTTGGAAAAATACTAAAGTAGAGATATGGAAAGCAGGAAATATGCAGAGTGAAGCACATCTAGATTGGCAATGAAGCAACTCAAATTTCAAACTAATTGTCTCTTTTGGACAGTACATCAGGCCTTGGGGATAGTTTTGTAAGAGGTTGTCTCTTCTCTGTGTCTGAGTGATATTGTGTAATGATTGAAAAAATTATAGTGTCAAATGTGGAATAAGTGATAGAATCGTGTCTATCACATCACTGTTCTCTGATGACTGACTGGTATGTTCCAGCTGACTTCAAGATAGTTCTCTCTTTCATCATAGCTCCATATACTCCAGGCAGAAGCTATCTGCTTAGAAGACAGCCTTATTGAATAGAGCATGGCATATTAATAGAATCACAGAATCATGTGTCTTGAGGAGGCTATTAGGAAATGTGAATTTAAAAAGCAGAGTGTTACTGCTTCTTGAAGATTTTCAGGGATGTATATTACATAGGTTTTTGGGGTAAAAGAGAGAGAGTGGGAAGAAAGTACGTGTTAGGAGATGCTTTTTTATCTTACAGAAAAATATACCTTGTTTGCCTGTTTAAACCCATTTTATATTGCACAGTCCTCCACAGATGTATTGCAAAAATCAGCTAATCAGCATCTGTCTCCTTAACACTCCCTCTCCATACTTGAGGTCAATTGTCGTCATCAGGCTTGTTTTTTTTGACACAGTTAACTTCATTACTTTGGCTTTTTATGAAAACAAGGAAACAAAACTTTCTGTTTGCCCGTTAATTCACTTATACTATTCTTAGAGCTCACTTTTAACATTTGATGAGTGCAACTACCTTCACATAGTTCTAACATGGAGCTTACATGGATCCCTTTTTGTCATATTTCTTCTCAGTATTTCTCAACATCATGCTATTTTTACAGCTGTACTCAAAATTTGCTATTTGGCTGCAGTGTACTTAGGTCTTTCTACAATAACTGTATTTAGTTCTTTTGCTTACTGTATGAATTCCTAACTCTTCTGCTTTTTGAGAATGTTCCTTATTAAGTTTTCTCATCTGATATTTTACATTTAGTCTCCCTGTTTCTAGGTTATCCCGTGTGTTTCACATTAAATGATGTAAAAGACAATAGTATTGATCATAACCCTCCACTCCTCAGAAATTGTTTAAATAATGTTTAAATTCTATAACTTGGCATCCAAGACTGCCCATTATCCAACTTAAGAGTTACTCAGCATTCACTTCCAATCTGATTAGACCCATCTGTCAAGGGGCCCTTGTAATTGGACCCCTCAATCAAGCAGCAATGCTTATGCTGCTCCAGCACCACCTGCTCTCAGACCTCTTCCCATTACATCCAGGTAATCTGAAGCTCACCCAAGCTTTGTTCCCAGCTTATGTGCCACTTTCTTAGTGGAAACCTCTTCTATGTATCTACATACATATCATGACAAACTATGAGTGAGAGTTACTGGTGGCCATAAATGCTAGGTTTAGTGAAAGAGACATCCTTCCTGACACTTGTCATTTAAAAAAAATCATACACACATTAAAGAATGATTCTTTAATCATTCCTCTTTCATGGGGCAGTTTGGTCATTTTTTATTACTTTCAATTATAATGGTGCTGTACACATGATTACACCTGTGAAGTCTTTTCTGTATTTTTCAGTCTCTATATCATTAGTTCATCTGCTTTGTGATTTATCTGGAGAAAGTTGGCCTTTGAAAATTTACATACTCCCTAAATATTTTGTAGGATCATTTTTTTCCACATATGTATTGATATTCTATATATCAAAGTTTTATCTTTATTATATTACATTTTAGTGTGCAATTTTAAAATGTACTTTATCTTGTGTCTAATGATTGTGCTTCATCTCTTGAAGAGTCAAGTTATTGTCTCATTTTCAGATGGGATGAAAAATACTGTTTTTATATTAAAATTGGTTTTAATTATTTGATGCTTTTGAAACGCATAGCCATGAGGTGGTGAATTATGAGTTTATAACATTTTTTCCACACTGACATCTTTAGTAGTAGTAATTATTTTTTCATCTATTATTGTGTTGCTCTGATTTGGGATTTATTAAAGTTTTATAATTGTTTGATTTATTTTCTTGACTATCTGTTCTCTTGTATTAATTTAATTTTCTATGTTGAATACTTATAGTTTCAGTAATTGTCACTTTGTAATGTAGGTTAACATCACATAAAATAAATGTGTCACAGCCTTAATATTATTTTTATATGATTTTATCTGGGTTTTTCTTCCAAAAGAATTGTATCAGCACTGTGTAATATTGTTGTTCTTGTAATCCTATTAATTTTTATTTTATACAGCAAGGTGGACACGACTTTAGAATTATTCACCGTTACATTTTAAGGTGAACTGGATCTTTTATCGAGTGGATACCTTTTTATCCCCAGTACTGCCTTTAGTCTTAAAATGGATTCTTAAAATGATGGCTACCTCATTTTCTTTTACTTCTTTTAATTGGTTTACTCTTTTGATTCATCCTTTGTATCCAGTATTCCTTTGTAAGTTTGACTCTTTTGAAGACCATATTGTTAGATTTACTTGGTTACTTTTTTGAAGTCAGAAACTTTGTTTTCTAAAGAACATGTTTAGACCACTTTTATGTATTGTCTTACCATATATATATAAATAAACATATATATGTTTTATATATATGGTAAGACATTATATAATATATATTATATATGGTAGGACATTATATATATGTTATAGATTATATATGGTGAGACATAATATATATAATATATATTATATATGGTAAGGCATAATACATATAATATATATTATATATATGGTAAGACATAATATATATTTTATATATATATATATTTGAGACAGAGTCTTGTTCTGTCACTCAGGCTGGAGAGCAGTGGCACAATCTTGGCTAACTGCAACTTCTCCCAGGTTCAAGTACTTCTTGTGCCTCAGCCTCCCAAGTAGCTGGGATTATGGGTGTGTGTCACCACACCTGGATAATTTTTGTGTTTTTAGTAGAGATGGGGTTTTGCCATGTTAGCCAGGCTGGTCTTGAACTTCTGGCCACAAGTGATCTGCATGCCTTGGCTTCCTAAGGTGCTGGGATTACAGGCCTGTACCACTGTGCACGGCCTGTCTTAGCTAATATATTTGAAAGTCCTTCTGCTGTTATTTTGTGCTTCCAATTTGTCTTTTGTGTTTTTTCCCCTTATACTTTTTGTTTTTCCTCTTTCTGCCTTCTTTCTCGGTGGGAAAGTTTCCCGTTACTATTAAAGTTCTTTAATAGAGGGAAGAATATCATTCAATTTTCTATTTTTTTTCTGATTCAGTTTGGATAAGTTGAGTTGTTTAGGAAATGTCCATTCCATTTGTTATTAAATTAATTGACATAAAGTTGTTCATTATATTTTATTTTCCATTTAATATCTGTAGAATCACTAGCACTATGTATTCTTTAATTATTAATTTTTACAATTTTGTTTCTTCTTTTTTCTGATTACTTTGCTGGGAGTTTACCAATTCTTTTTTTTTTTTCTTTTTAAAAAAATTTTTTTTTTATTACTATACTTTAAGTTTTAGGGTACATGTGCACAGTGTGCAGGTTTGTTACATATGTATACATGTGCCATGCTGGTGTGCTACACCCATTAACTCGCCATTTAGCATTAGGTATATCTCCTAATGCTATCCCTCCCCCCTCCCCCCACCCCACAACAGTCCCCAGAGTGTGATGTTCCCCTTCCTGTGTCCATGTGTTCTCATTGTTCAATTCCCATCTATGAGTGAGAACATGAGGTATCTGGTTTTTTGTCCTTGCGATAGTTTACTGAGAATGATGATTTCCAATTTCATCCATGTCCCTACAAAGGACATGAACTCATCATTTTTTATGGCTGCATAGTATTCCATGGTGTATATATGCCACATTTTCTTAATCCAGTCTATCATTGTTGGACATTTGGGTTGGTTCCAAGTCTTTGCTATTGTGAATAGTGCCGCAATAAACATACGTGTGCATGTCTTTATAGCAGCATGATTTATAATCCTTTGGGTATATACCCAGTAATGGGATGGCTGGGTCAAATGGTATTTCTAGTTCTAGATCCCTGAGGAATCGCCATACTGACTTCCACAATGGTTGAACTAGTTTACAGTCCCACCAACAGTGTAAAAGTGTTCCTATTTCTCCACATCCTCTCCAGCACCTGCTGTTTCCTGACTTTTTAATGATCACAATTCTAACTGGTGTGAGATGGTATCTCATTGTGGTTTTGATTTGCATTTCTCTGATGGCCAGTGATGATGAGCATTTTTTCATGTGTCTTTTGGCTGCGTAAATGTCTTCTTTTGAGATGTGTCTGTTCATATCCTTCGCCCACTTTTTGATGGGGTTGTTTGTTTTTTTCTTGTAAATTTGTTTGAGTTCATTGTAGATTCTGGATATTAGCCCTTTATCAGATGAGTAGGTTGCGAAAATTTCCTCCCATTTTGTAGGTTGCCTGTTCACTCTCATGGTAGTTTCTTTTGCTGTGCAGAAGCTCTTTAGTTTAATTAGATCCCATTTGTCAATTTTGGCTTTTGTTGCCATTGCTTTTGGTGTTTTAGACATGAAGTCCTTGCCCATGCCTATGTCCTGAATGGTAATGCCTAGGTTTTCTTCTAGGGTTTTTATGGTTTTAGGTCTAATGTTTAAGTCTTTAATCCATCTTGAATTAATTTTTGTATAAGGTGTAAGGAAGGGATCCAGTTTCAGCTTTCTACATATGGCTAGCCAGTTTTCCCAGCACCATTTATTAAATAGGGAATCCTTTCCCCATTGCTTGTTTTTGTCAGGTTTGTCAAAGATCAGATAGTTGTAGATATGTGGCGTTATCTCTGAGGGCTCTGTTCTGTTCCATTGATCTACATCTCTGTTTTGGTACCAGTACCATGCTGTTTTGGTTACTGTAGCCTTGTAGTATAGTTTGAAGTCAGGTAGCATGATGCCTCCAGCTTTGTTCTTTTGGCTTAGGATTGACCTGGTGATGCGGACTCTTTTTTGGTTCCATGTGAACTTTAAAGTAGTTTTTTTCCAATTCTGTGAAAAAAGTCAATGGTAGCTTGATGGGGATGGCATTGAATCTACAAATTACCTTGGGCAGTATGGCCATTTTCACCATATTGACTCTTCCTACCCATGAGCATAGAATGTTCTTCCATTTGTTTGTATCCTCTTTTATTTCATTGAGCAGTGGTTTATAGTTCTCCTTGAAGAGGTCATTCACATCCCTTGTAAGTTGGATTCCTAAGTATTTTATTCTCTTTGAAGCAATTGTGAATGGGAGTTCACTCATGATTTGGCTCTCTGTCTGTTATTGGTATATAAGAATGCTTGTGATTTTTGTACCTTGATTTTGTATCCTGAGACTTTGCTGAAGTTGCTTATCAGCTTAAGGAGATTTTGGGCTGAGAAAATGGGGTTTTCTAGATATACAATCATGTCATCTGCAAACTGGGACAATTTGATTTCCTCTTTTCCTAATTGAATACCCTTTATTTCCTTCTCCTGCCTAATTGCCCTGGCCAGAACTTCCAACACTATGTTGAATAGGAGTGGTGAGAGAGGGCATCCCTGTCTTGTGCCAGTTTTCAAAGGGAATGCTTCCAGTTTTTGCCCATTCAATATGATATTGGCTGTGGGTTTGTCATAGATAGCTCTTATTATTTTGAGATATGTCCCATCAATACCTAATTTATTGAGAGTTTTTAGCATGAAAGGGTGTTGAATTTTGTCAAAGGCCTTTTCTGCATCTATTGAGATAATCATGTGGTTTTTGTCTTTGGTTCTGTTTATATGCTGGATTACATTTATTGATTGATTTGCGTATATTGAACCAGCCTTGCATCCCAGGGATGAAGCCCACTTGATCATGGTGGATAAGCTTTTTGATGTGCTGCTGGATTCGGTTTGCCAGTATTTTATTGAGGATTTTTGCATCAATGTTCATCAAAGATATTGGTCTAAAATTCTCTTTTTTGGTTGTGTCTCTGCCCGGCTTTGGTATCAGGATGATGCTGGCCTCATAAAATGAATTAGGGAGGATTCCCTCTTTTTCTATTGATTGGAATAGTTTCAGAAGGAATGGTACCAGTACCTCCTTGTACCTCTGGTAGAATTCGGCTGTGAATCCATCTGGTCCTGGACTCTTTTTGGTTGGTAAGCTATTGATTATTGCCACAATTTCAGATCCTGTTATTGGTCTATTCAGAGATTCAACTTCTTCCTGGTTTAGTCTTGGGAGAGTGTATATGTCGAGGAATTTATCCATTTCTTCTAGATTTTCTAGTTTATTTGCGTAGAGGTGTT
The DNA here is from genome assembly GCF_028885625.2 of Pongo pygmaeus. Taxonomy (NCBI): domain Eukaryota; kingdom Metazoa; phylum Chordata; class Mammalia; order Primates; family Hominidae; genus Pongo; species Pongo pygmaeus. Next base: position 155,795,790 of record NC_072376.2, on the reverse strand, counting down.
TGTAGTATTCTCTGATGGTAGTTTGTATTTCTGTGGGATTGGTGGTGATATCCCCTTTATCATTTTTTATTGCGTCTATTTGATTCTTCTCTCTTTTTTTCTTTATTAGTCTTGCTAGCGGTCTATCAATTTTGTTGATCCTTTCAAAAAACCAGCTCTTGGATTCATTAATTTTTTGAAGGGTTTTTTGTGTCTCTATTTCCTTCAGTTCTGCTCTGATTTTAGTTATTTCTTGCCTTCTGCTAGCTTTTGAATGTGTTTGCTCTTGCTTTTCTAGTTCTTTTGGTTGTGATGTTAGGGTGTCAATTTTAGATCTTTCCTCCTTTCTCTTGTGGGCATTTAGTGCTATAAATTTCCCTCTACACGCTGCTTTGAATGTGTGCCAGAGATTCTGGTACGTTGTGTCTTTGTTCTCGCTGGTTTCAAAGAACATCTTTATTTCTGCCTTCATTTCGTTATGTACCCAGTAGTCATTCAGGAGCAGGTTGTTCAGTTTCCATGGAGTTGATCAGTTTTGAGTGAGTTTCTTAATCCTGAGTTCTAGTTTGACTGCACTGTGGTCTGAGAGACAGTTTGTTATAATTTCTGTCCTTTTACATTTGCTGAGGAGAGCTTTACTTCCAACTATGTAGTCAATTTTGGAATAGGTGTGGTGTGCTGCTGAAAAAAATGTATATTCTGTTTATTTGGGGTGGAGAGTTCTGTAGATGTCTATTAGGTCCGCTTGGTGCAGAGCTGAGTTCAATTCCTGGGTATCCTTGTTAACTTTCTGTCTCGTTGATCTGTCTAATGTTGAGAGTGGGGTGTTAAAGTCTCCCATTATTATTGTGTGGGAGTCTAAGTCTCTTTGGAGGTCACTCAGGACTTGCTTTATGAATCTGGGTGCTCCTGTATTGGGTACATATATATTTAGGATAGTTAGCTCTTCGTGTTGAATTGATCCCTTTACCATTATGTAATGGCCTTCTTTGTCTCTTTTGATCTTTGTGGGTTTAAAGTCTGTTTTATCAGAGACTAGGATTGCAACCCCTGCCTTTTTTTGTTTTCCATTTGCTTGGTAGATCTTCCTCCATCCTTTTATTTTGAGCCTATGTGTGTCTCTGCACGTGAGATGGGTTTCCTGAATACAGCACACTGATGGGTCTTGACTCTTTATCCAATTTGCCAGTCTGTGTCTTTTAATTGGAGCATTTAGTCCATTTACATTTAAAGTTAATATTGTTATGTGTGAATTTGATCCTGTCATTATGATGTTAGCTGGTTATTTTGCTTGTTAGTTGATGCAGTTTCTTCCTAGTCTCGATGGTCTTTACATTTTGGCATGATTTTGCAGTGGCTGGTACCGGTTGTGCATTTCCATGTTTAGTGCTTCCTTCTTGAGCTCTTTTAGGGCAGGCCTGGTGGTGACAAAATCTCTCAGCATTTGCTTGTCTGTAAAGTATTTTATTTCTCCTTCACTTATGAAGCTTAGTTTGGCTGGATATGCAATTCTGGGTTGAAAATTCTTTTCTTTAAGAATGTTGAATATTGGCCCCCACTCTCTTCTGGCTTGTAGAGTTTCTGCTGAGAGATCCACTTTTAGTCTGATGGGCTTCCCTTTGTGGGTAACCCAACCTTTCTCTCTGGCTGCCCTTAACATTTTTTCCTTCATTTCAACTTTGGTGAATCTGACAATTATGTGTCTTGGAGTTGCTCTTCTCGAGGAGTATGTTTGTGGTGTTCTCTGTATTTCCTGAATCTGAGTGTTGGCCTGCTTTGCTAGATTGGGGAAGTTCTCCTGGGTAATATCCTGCAGAGTGTTTTCCAACTTGGTTCCATTCTCCCCGTCATTTTCAGGCACACCAATCAGACGCAGATTTGGTCTTTTCACATAGTCCCATATTTCTTGGAGGCTTTGTTCGATTCTTTTTATTCTTTTTTCTCTAAACTTCCCTTCTCGCTTCATTTCATTCATTTCATCTTCCATCACTGATACCCTTTCTTCCAGTTGGTCGCATCGGCTCCTGAGGCTTCTGCATTCTTCACGTAGTTCTCGAGCCTTGGCTTTCAGCTCCATCAGCTCCTTTAAGCACTTCTCTGTATTGGTTATTCTAGTTATACATTCGTCTAAAGTTTTTTCAAAGTTTTCAACTTCTTTGCCTTTGGTTTGAATTTCCTCCTGTAGCTTGGAGTGGTTTGATTGTCTGAAGCCTTCTTCTCTCAACCCGTCAAAGTCGTCCTCCCTCCAGCTTTGTTCCGTTGCTGGTGAGGAACTGCATTCCTTTGGAGGAGGAGAGGCGCTCTGCTTTTTAGAGTTTCCAGTTTTTCTGCTCTGTTTTTTCCCCATCTTTGTGGTTTTAACTGCTTTTGGTCTTTGATGATGGTGTTGTACAGATGGGTTTTTGGTGTGGATTTCCTTTCTGTTTGTTAGTTTTCCTTCTAACAGACAGAACCTCAGCTGCAGGTCTGTAGGAGTTTGCTAGAGGTCCACTCCAGACCCTGTTTGCCTGGGTATCAGCAGCGGTGTCTGCAGAACCGCGGGTTTTCATGATCTGCGAATGCTGCTGTCTGATCTTTCCTCTGGAAGTTTTGTCTCAGAGGAGTACCCGGCTGTGTGAGGTGTCAGTCTGCCCCTACCGGGGGATGCCTCCCAGTTAGGCTGCTCGGGGGTCAGGGGTCAGGGACCCACTTGAGGAGGCAGTCTGCCCGTTCTCAGATCTCCAGCTGCGTGCTGGGAGAACCACTGCATTTAAGTCTGCAGAGGTTACTGCTGTCTTTTTGTTTGTCTGTGCCCTGCCCCCAGAGGTGGAGCCTACAGAGGCAGGCAGGCCTCCTTGAGCTGTGGTGGGCTCCACCCAGTTCCAGCTTCCAGGCTGCTTTGTTTACCTAAGCAAGCCTGGGCAATGGCGGGTGCCCCTCCCCCAGCCTCGCTGCAGCCTTGCAGTTTGATCTCAGACTGCTGTGCTAGCAATCAGTGAGACTCCGTGGGCATGGGACCCTCTGAGCCAGGTGCGGGATATAATCTCCTGGTACGCCGTTTCCTAAGCCCGTCGGAAAAGCGTAGTATTGGGGTGGGAGTGGCCCGATTTTCCAGGTGCCCTCTGTCACCCCTTTCCTTGAGCAGGAAAGGGAACTCCCTGACCCCTTGCGCTTCCCGAGTGAGGCAATGCCTCGCCCCGCTTCGGCTGGCACACGGTGCGCTGCACCCACTGTCCTGCGCCCACTGTCTGGCACTCCCTAGTGAGATGAACCCTGTACCTCAGATGGAAATGCAGAAATCACCCATCTTCTGCGTTGCTCACGCTGTAAGCTGTAGACCGGAGCTGTTCCTATTCGGCCATCTTGGCTCCTTCCTCGGTAGTTTACCAATTCTATTAAACTTTTCAAAGAACTAACCTGTGTTTTTAAATTTTCTCTATCATTTGTCTATTTAATTCTTTGGCTTCTGTTCTGATTTTTGATATTACTTTTCTTTTCCTTACTTTGGGTTAAAATTGCTCTTCCTTTTTTCATTTTTTCAAGTCAGAAACTTAGATTTTATTTTCTAGTATAGATAGGCATTTAAAGCTACAAATCTTCTAATCACCATGCTAGTTGTGTCCTCTATTACTCTGTTGCATTCTTAACATTAAATTTCAAACATTTTCTAAGTTTCTTTGTGATTTCTCTTTGGTCTATGGGTTATTTAGAAGTGGGTTATTTAATTTCTAATTATTTGGGCTTTTTGTATATATCTAATTGTTATAGATTTTTAAGTTAATTTCAGTTTAGGAAGAGAACATACTCTGTGAAAATTCATTCTTTTAAGTGTTTTAAAATTATACTTTAAGTTCTGGGGTACATGTGCAGAACGTGCAGGTTTGTTACGTAGGTATACACGTGCCATGGTGGTTTGCTACACCCTATCAACTCATCATCCACATTAGGTATTTCTCCTAATGGTATCCCTCCCCCAGCCCCCCACCTCTCGACAGGCCCTGGTATGTGATGTTCCCCTCCCTGTGTCCCTGTGTTCTTATTGTTCATCTCCCAGTTATGAGTGGGAACATGCAGTGTTTGGTTTTCTGTTCTTGTGTTAGTTTGCTGAGAATGACGTTTCCAGCTTCATCCATGTCCCTACAAAAGACATGAACTCATTCTTTTTTATGGCTGCATAGTATTCCATGCTGTATATGTGCCACATTTTCTTTATCCAGTCTATCACTGATGGACATTTGGGTTGATTCCAAGTCTTAGCTATTGTGAGCAGTGCCACAGTAAACATACATGTGCATGTGTCTTTATAGTAGAATGATTTATAATCCTTTGGGTATATACACAGTAATGAGATTGCTAGGTCAAATGGTATTTCTAGTTCTAGATCCTTGGGGAATCACCACACTGTCTTCCACAATGGCTGAACTAATTGACACTCCCACCAACAGTGTAAAAGTGTTCCTATTTCTCCACATCCTCTCCAGCACCTGTTCTTTCCTGACTTTTTAATGATCGCCATTCTAACTGGTGTGAGTTGGTATCTCATTGTGGTTTTGATTTGCATTTCTCTGATGACCAGTGATGATGAGCTTTTTCTCGTGTTTGTTGACCACATAAATATCTTCTTTTGAGAAGTGCCTGTTCATATCCTTCACCCACCTTTTGATGGGGTTGTTTGATTTTTTCTTGTAAATTTGTTTAAATTCCTTGTAGATTTTGGATATTAGCTCTTTGTCAGATGGATAGATTGCAAAAATTTTCTCCTATTCTGTATGTTGCCTGTTCACTCTGATGAGAGTTTCTTTCACTGTGCAGAAGCTCTTTAGTTTAATTAGATCCCATTTTTCAATTTTGGCTTTTGTTGCCATTGCTTTTGGTGTTTTAGACATGAAGTCTTTGCCCATGCCTATATCCTGAATGGTATTGCCTAGGTTTTCTTCTAGGGTTTTTATGGTTTTAGGTCTTACGTTTAACTCTTTAATCCATCTTGAGTTAATTTTTGCATAAGGTGTAAGGAAGGGATCCAGTTTCAGCTTTCTGCATATGGCTATCCAGTTTTCCCAACACCTTTTTTTAAATAGGGAATCCTTTCCCCATTGCTTGTTTTTGTCAGGTTTGTCAAAGAGCAGATGGTTGTAGATATGTGGCATTATTTCTGAGGCCTCTGTTCTGTTCCATTGGTCTATATCTCTGTTTTGGTACCAGTACCATGCTGTTTTTCTTACTGTAGCCTTGTTATATAGTTTGAAATCAGGTAGCGTGATGCCTCCAGATTTGTTCTTTTTCCTTAGGATTATCTTGGCTATGCAGGCTCTTCTTCATTCCATATGAAATTTAAAGTATTTTTTTCTCATTCTGTGAAGAAAGTCATTGATAGTTTGATGGGAATAGTATTGAATCTGTAAATTACTTTGGGCAGTATGACCATTTTCATGATATTGATTCTTCCCATCCATGAGCATGGAATGTTTTTCCATTTATTTGTGTCCTCTCTTTTTTCCTTGAGCAGTGGTTTGTAGGTCCCCTTGAAGAGGTCCTTCACATCCCTTGTAAGTCATATTCCTAGGTATGTTATTCTCTTTGTAGCAATTGTGAATGGGAGTTCACTCATGATTCCACTCTTGTTTGTCTATTATTAGTGTATAGGAATGTTTGAGGTTTATTTTCTAGTTAGCGTATGTCCTATCATGATGAATATCCCATGTGTTTTTAAAGGGAATGTGTGTGTAGTATTTGTTGAGAATAGTATTCTATAACTACCAATTAGGTAAAGGTGGTTAGGTAGTGATATTCAGATTTTTTTCTTAATAAAGAAATAAAGAATAAAGACTTTTCATCTCTTCTTATATTAATTACTGAGAGAATGGTTTTACAAACCTTCAACAATGATTATCAATTCGCTTATTTCTGCCTCTAGCTTTATCAGTTTTTGTGTTATGAATTTTGAACCTCTTTTATTAGGTGCATACATATTTAAGATTTTCATATCTTTCTGATGAGTTTACTCTTTTATTATTTTGAAATACTATTTTTGTTTCTTGAAATAGATTTTGTCTTTAGATCTATCTGTCTCATATTAACATAACCACAACAGCTTTCTTATGATTCCTGCTTATACTATATATTATTTCCATCTTTTTATTTTCAACTTATTTGTCTTTTCAAATTTAAATTGACTTTTTTGTAGGCACTCTTATTATACAGGACACTTTATGGGAACTGAAAAGTGACATCATAATTCCCATAAAGTCTCCCGTATGGAGTATTTATTCCAAGGGTTACCAAATGTTTTCTGTGAAGGGCCAGATAGTAAATATGTTAGATTTTGCAAACCATACAGTTTTTGTCAAAACTACCGAATTCTGCCATTGTAGCATAAAAGCATTTATAGAAAACATGTGAATGGTCAGGCGATTTTTTTCCACAGATATTTATGAAACAAGTGGGCAAGATTTTTCCTGCAGGACATAGTTTTTTGACCCCTTGTTTAGTTTTAGTGTAGTTACATTTCTCTCTCTGTTTACATTTCATGTAATTATCCATATGGTTGTGTTCAAGTCTATCATCGTCCTATTTGTTTTCCTTTTGTCCTTTGTTTTTGTTTTGTTTTTGCTCCTTTTCTATTTTGGGCTAATTAGATATTTTTAAATATTCTGTTTTATTTACTTTATTGGCTTCTTAGCTCTTTTAAAAAATTCTATAGTGTTTAAGGTTAATGCTATCCTATTCTCAACTTTTAAGATCTATTTAGATTCAGTGTTATTCCACTTAACACCTAACCCTTCACAGTTCCAGCTCCAAACCTGATGATTCCCACTTCTCAGTTTCTACTTCCCATTTCCCAAATATAATAAACATTCAACAGTAAAATTCTGTTAGCTTGTCCCTTATCCATTGTACCTTCTTTTGCACATCTTTTTTGTATACTAAAAACTCTACCTTGTGAAACAATTATTACTTTTATAAAAAAATAGCCTATCTTTTAAGAAAATAATGAGGAATAACATATTTATGTCTATTTATTTTTATGACTCTTCCCATCTATGGACATGACTTTTCATATAGTTTAATTTTCCCTTTTTTATTTAGCATTTTTTGTAGTTTATGTTTGTTGCAAATAATTTCTGATCTTTTGTTTATAATAAAATGCCCATTTTACCTTATTTTTGCAGGATATTTTTATTAGATATAAAATTCTCAAGTATTTTTTTTAGCATGTTAAGGATATTGGCTCGTTGTTAGCTTGCCTACCTTGTTTAGATGAGCAGTCAGCAATTATTTTTTATTATTGTTCCCTGTAGAAATGTTCCTTTTCCTCAGATTGCTTTATCTGTTGTTTTCAGTGGTTTGATCATGACGTGTTTGGGGATTTCTTTAATTTGATCTTTTTTAGGATTTTTTCAAATTCTGGATCCTATAAGTTGATTTTTCCCCATCAAATTTAGCATATTTTCAGCCATGATTTCTTTAAATACTTTATATTCTATTTTTTTCTTCCTAAGACTACAATTATACTTATGGTACTTATTGGATATTGTCCCCCATTTCTGTTCATTAAAAAAATAAATTGTGCCTTTATCCTTCAGATTGCAGAACTTCAGCTGATTTCTCTCTTACCTCACTGACTCTTCTACTATTTCTGGCCTGCTGTTAAACTCATCTAGTGAATTTTACATTTCATTTATTGTTCTTTCCATTATAGAGTTTCTATTTCCCTTTTAAAATAGATTTCATTTCTTTTCTGAGAGTCATCATCTGTTCTTTCATTAAGACTATATTTTCCTTTAATTCTATGAACACATTTTCTTTGGTTTTTTGAATATATTTAAATAGCTGATTTAAAGTCATCATCTGCTAAATGCAAGACCCATGCCATCTCTGGGTCAGTTTCTTTTGATGGCTTTTTCTTTACTATGTGTCACTTTTTTATGCCTATCTAGTAATCTGGTAATATAAGCAGTTATACATGATAAAAACGTTTAGTAGATGATCACCTTGAACTCATGTATCCCAGGGTATACATTTTGTTAGGGCAGACCTTTGGAAAACCTTACATGTGTCAAAAGCCACTCTAACTGTTTCACTTAATCTCTGAACTCTATGTCTCCTGTAGATCTTGTCAAGATTTAGCTTTAAGTTTGTTAGGGTGAATCTAAAACATATCTTACTTTAGCTCATTATCTCTACACACAAAGCACGACTCATAAAGCAGCCAATTTCTCAGCTTGCTGCCTGGGGTATTGGACTGCATTAATGAGGTATCTCCGCTCTGGGTGACATGAACTCCAATATCCACTGTCACTGCTTGACCTCTAATTTCTCTAACATCTCTCATGCATTCTCAATCAGTAGCAGTAACTCTCTAAAATGCCTCATGTATTCTTGTCCTGGACATGTATAGCTCAATCCTTGGCCAAGAACTCACAGGGAATTCTGCTCAGATATCTGAAACCTCCCTTCTGAGCAGCTACTTCCTTTCTGGCTTCTTGCCTTGCATATTCCATTCACTTCAGCTTCCTTGAACTCTAATCTCTGCCTTCTAAGAGCTGCAGGCCCCTTTGCTTTGCTTGGATTCCAGCTTGCTTTGCTGAGGTTGGAAAGTTATCACTAAAGAAATAACTGGGACTATTATGGAGCTTTCGTGTTACTCATAAAGTACAGTTTTGTGCTGCATGTTGTGCAATGCTTGAAAATATTTTCCCAATATATTTTGGCCACTTTTTGGTCGTTTGTACAGAATGGACTAATCCAAGACAAGTTACTGTTATAGCCAGAAACAGAAATTCCTCATGCCTTCTTTCTGATTGAGGTTTTCTATTTTCTTCTGTTCACTCTGCTGGTTTGAAGTTAATACACTTGAATTCTATTTTATAGAAATTAACCTTAGAGTCATTACTTTCATAATCGGATTCTAAAGTTAATTCGTCTCTCTCGTCTCCTTCTCAGTATTGCAAGATATTATAACGAAAATTTTATCACCTCCCTCTTTTTTGGTACAATCACTTAGCTCTACATTGTTTTGTTGTTTATTGAATTAAACATGATTACTTTAAATAGTTATTGTTGATGAAGTTTACCTACCTATTCACTATTTTTTCCAGTTCTTCTTATATCTCATACTTATCTGAGATTCTTTTCTTTCTGCCCCCAAATCTTTCTTAAAATTTCCTTTCCCATGGGTCATTTGGTTGTAAACTTTGTTTTGATTCATCTGAATATATATTTACTTCATTTTTGTTCTCAAATGATAGTTTAAGAATAGAGTCTTAAGTGACATTTTTTTCTCACTACTAAGACTATATTTTTTCTACAGCCTTCTGACATCCGTCATTGCTTTGAAAATCTGTTGATATATGATATATTTGTGATTTGTTTGCTGGTAATTGTCTTAGTTTGCACTTACTAGAGCCAACTCAAGATGGAGATTCTCAGTTTTGTTAGTTGGAATCAGAAAAATAAAAATAAAAAAAAAAACAAGATAGAGCAGGAAAATCGCAAGTTAAAGATGCAACTTAGCAGAAGATCAGCCTGGTCCCAGAAGCAGCTCTGCAACCTGAGGGTTCCACAAAAATGTCCCACATTCATGCTAGGGTACTGACCTTTGGTATCCTTTTATAAGTCATGCTTTGGCTGTGGGCTGTCCCTAGAGGGAGTATGAAACTTTTGAGACATTTTCAGTGATATGAGGACAATTATCAATAGGAGGGTGAGTGTGGGTCCACTGTTTTGGTGAAGGAAATCTGGGTAGGGCACCAAGAGTCAATCTGTTATTTCAGGCTGTAAGAAGATCTCTTTGTCCTTGGTATTCTACTGTTTTACTAGTTTCTTGGTGCAAATTTCTTTTTATTTATTCTGCTTGGAAAACTTTGTTTCCTGAACCTGAAGATTTAATTATGGAAAATTGAAACTTCTTTTTTTAATATTTGTCTTCTAGATGACAAAATTTAAGAGTAAATGCCTCCTTAAACTTTTTGCCCTATTCCCTTGCCATGACCTAGGCCTGGCCCTGGTCTCTCCATTCTCTCTTCTCTCTTCTTCAGGGAATCTGATTGGTCACAAATTAGAACTTCCTATTTTCTCTTCCATCTTGCATAGGTTTTATCACTTTTTCTGTCTTTGTTTTATGTAATGATTCAAATGTATTTTTCAGTTTATTAAGTCCCTCTCTGAAGTTGTACCTAATTTTCTTCAATGCATCTATGTGATTATAATTTATTTATTTAATTTTTAATTTCTAGAAGTTACTTTTAGTCTTTTAAAATTCTAATTGGTTTTAATATCCTGTTATTTCTTTGTTATATCTTTAGTTTCTGTAAATGGTTTGCATGTGTGTTTTCTCCAAATGTCATGTTGAAATGTAATTCCCAGTATTGGAGATGGGACCTGGTGTGAGGTATTGGATCATGCGGGCAGATATCTCATGAATGACTCAGCACTATCCCCTTGGAGTAAGTTCTAGCTCAGTTAGTTCACATGAGATTTGGTTGTTTAAAAGGGGCTGGCTCCTCCTCATCTCTCTCCTACTCCCACTCTTGCCATGTGATGTGTCTACTCCCACTTCACCCTCCACCATGTTTGTAAGCTTACTACTATCCTCACCAGAAGCCAAGCAGATATTGGTGCCATGCTTGTATAGCCTGCAGAACTGTAAGCTAATTAAATCTCTTTTCTGTATAAATTACCCAGTCTAAGGTATTCCTGTATAACAACACGAGAATGGCCTAATACATTTCCTTTTTTATACTCTTAGGGATTTTTAACACACTGATTTTATTTTGTGTTATCTGACTGTACAAAATCAGAATTCCTTGGCAATCTAATTCTAGTGTTTGTTGCTTCTTTGGACTTTCCTTTATAAAGGCTTACTTTTGGGTAGGTTGTGTAATTTTGGATTGTGAACTTATTATTTGTTTATTTAAAATTCTGGGAATCCTGAGATGTCTAAGATGAGATTATATTCCTTTGAAGAGGATTTACTTTGCTCTTTTAAGTTAATTTATCTTCTGGAAGACTTTTGGGACTTATAAACACTAGAAAACAAAGTTCAAAAGCCATGGGGGAAGGATTGTGGATTATGCATTTTTAGAAGAATTCCTTTTTTTGCTACTCCAAGCCAGAAATGTCACAAATATTTCCCTTGTCACTTACCCCTGTTAAGGGGCAATTTTTTTTATTGTCCACCCTTTTGGACTTTGAGTGTTATAAACTCCAACAGCTCATCTTCTGCAAGCCCTAAAATCTTCTCCACTATTTCCTGTAAGGCTGTTAAAATCCAAGTTTCCAAGATCCTAGTGTTAGTAAACACCACCAATGTACCCATAATTTTTGCACTAGGATGTTAACCATTGTTTCAACTCTGACTTCATTTTGCCCTTGTGAGATCATCCTTACTTTTTTAAAATTCCAAAGTGCTTTTTAAAGTATGTTTGTTGTGTTTTATTAAGCATTTCTAAATGTTTTGAAGCAGAAGAGCGTTTTAGAATTACTAGTGTCTATATTGCCAGATGCATAAATCTACTTATTGAGCACAATGTAGTTTTTATTTTTGTTTCCTTTTTCTGTCATACTTTGATAGTGGGATATGGAAGTATTCAACTATAATTCCATTTGCTTAGATTGTTTATTTTCTGAATTTAGATTTTTTGGGTTTTCTGTGCTTATGTGCTTTCCACATTGCAAAATTTGTTTCTGCTGAATTATTTCTGTTGTTTATGTTCTCCATCAAAATTGTTGAATCCTAGAAGAATAGAGGCAAAGACTGACAGTTAATTTTATCTAATTTTTAAAATGTTAATTCCTTTGCACACCTAAATTTGCATACTATGTTTTATACATGCTTTAGTGCATTATGCACATAAACTACCTACTAGTAAGAGTTCCATCCTCTTTGGGCTAAATCAGAAATGTTATGAAAATGGGAAAAGTGTTCTTCATGTCTCTTTTCAATAGTTATTGTGAAGAGTAAGAGCAATAATATATATGTAAAAGAAATACCAAGTGATTAGTTTGATCAAAGGCTCAATAAAAGGTGCTCGTAGCATTTCTTAAATATAATGTGTTATTTCAGTTACATTGTGGATCCTTAAAATAACGTATTATTTTTTCTTTCATTGCTTTTAATCTAATGACCTAATGAGTTATTGGAGCCTCCTGCATTGATGCTAAAATTTCTGTGCTATTGATGTCTTTTCTAGGCTCTTAATGTTCCTCTTTCTGTCTGTCTTTGTGGGATGTGTGTAGTGCTTCTGTCTTTTCACATTTTGTGGTGGTGGTGTGTGTATACCAGTATATTACATTGATAATTTTTTTGATATTTCAATCGAATTTACTGAAATATAAATCTCTAAGAGATAAATATATTCATTTTACATAACTCTGATATGGTTATCACATGTGACACAATTAAAATTAACTCATTACCATCTAATGCCCATTCTATAGGCAAACAGTTCATATTTTCCTATTGGACAAATTCTAAACAATTACTTTCCTTGATACCATATACTCAAGTAAATTAATATTCTTATCCTACTTAGCTCATATATTGGAAAATCATTCAAGAACCAATGCAAAAAGATAAAGTGATAAAGAAATTTCATAATTTCTAACAAGATATGGGTACTAGAATTTTGTTAAAACAGTGAAAAGCACTTACCAACACAGAATTTTGCCTTAATTTAAAAACTGAAATAAGATTGATTTTCTTTTGCATTAATTTACTGTTTTTGAAGTTTATTTGATGGTTTTCAAAGGGGTATTTCTCTTTGAGGGTTTTATTTTGTTATTATATTTGGTTTTGGACATTGTTGATGGTGATTGTTTTAGCCAGAAGCAAGAATCCTGTATTACTACTAAGTCATCTTTCTGCAACTTCTTCAGGACAGCTTCTACAAAAAACAAGAAACCCTTAGGGCAACTCGTAAGTGAATACTTGATAGCTAAGAAAACCTGAGAAGAATTTCCACAAGACTTAAGATGAACATTGTGAATACAGCAGATAGTATAAAATCACACAGGATTTTGAGAAAATAGTAGCTCCTCTACTACTGATCTTTTAACTTAGGAACTCTCATAGACATTTACAAGGCTATGCACTGGAGCTAAAGTATGTCAGTTCTGTGTATTATTTCCAACTGATAGCATTTGTAGACACATATGGGGAATACAGAACCTTTCAAACAACTAGTTTTGCAGACAGCCCTTGGAATCTAATATGTTTATAAGAAGAGAAGCTTCTTTTTTTTTGTTTTTATTATACTTTACATCTTAGGGTACAGTGCACAACATGCAGGTTTGTTACGTATGTATAGATGTGCCATGTTGGTGTGCTGCACCCATTAACTCGTCATTTAACATTAGGTATATCTCCTAATGCTATCCCTCCCCACTTCCCCCACACCACAACAGGCCCCAGTGTGTGATGTTCCCTTTCCTGTGTCCATGTGTTCTCATTGTTCAATTCCCACCTATGAGTTAGAACATGCCGTGTTTGTTTTTTTGTCCTTGAGATAGTTTGCTGAGAATGATGGTTTCCAGCTCCATCCATGTCCCTACAAAGGACATGAACTCATCATTTTTTATGGCTGCATAGTATTCCATGGTGTATATATGCCACATTTTCTTAATCCAGTCTATCATTGTTGGGCATTTGGCTTGGTTCCAAGTCTTTGCTATTGTGAATAGTGACACAATAAACATACATATGCATGTCTTTATAGCAGCATAATTTATAGTCCTTTGGGTATATACCCAGTAATGGGATGGCTGGGTCAAATGGTATTTCTAGTTCTAGATCCCTGAGGAATCACCATACTGACTTCTACAATGGTTGAAATAGTTTACAGTCCCACCAACAGTGAAAAAGCGTTCCTATTTCTCCACATCCTCTCCAGCACCTGTTGTTTCCTGACTTTTTAATGATCGCCATTCTAACTGGTGTGAGATGGTATCTCATTGTGGTTTTGATTTGCATTTCTCTGATGGCCAGTGATGATGAGCATTTTTTCATGTGTCTTTTGGCTGCATAAATGTCTTCTTTTGAGAAGTGTCTGTTCATATCCTTCGCCCACTTTTTGATGGGGCTGTTTGCTTTTTTCTTGTAAATTTGTTTGGGTTCATTGTAGATTCTGGATATTAGCCCTTTGTCAGATGAGTAGATTGCAAAAATTTTCTCCCATTCTATAGGTTGCCTGTTCACTCTGATGGTAGTTTCTTTTGCTGTGCAGAAGCTTTTTAGTTTAATTAGATCCCATTTCTCAATTTTGGCTTTTGTTGCCATTGCTTTTGGTGTTTTAGACATGACGTCCTTGCCCATGTCTATGTCCTAAATGGTATTGCCTAGGTTTTCTTCTGGGGTTTTTATGGTTTTAGGTCTAACATTTAAGTCTTTAATCCATCTTGAATTAATTTTTGTATAAGGTATAAGGAAGGGATCCAGTTTCAGCTTTCTACATATGGCTAGCCAGTTTTCCAAGCACCATTTATTAAATAGGAAATTCTTTCCCCATTGCTTGTTTTTGTCAGATTTGTCAAAGATCAGATAGTTGTAGATATGTGGCATTATTTCTGAGGACTTTGTTCTGTTCCATTGGTCTATATCTCTGTTTTGGTACCAGTACCATGCTGTTTTGGTTACTGTAGCCTTGTAGTATAGTTTGAAGTTAAGTAGTGTGATGCCTCCAGCTTTGTTCTTTTGGCTTAGGATTGACTTAGCAATGCAGGCTCTTTTTTGGTTCCATATGAACTTTAAAGTAGTTTTTTTCCAATTCTGTGAAGAAAGTCATTGGTGGCTTGATGGGGATGGCATTGAATCTATAAATCACCTTGGACAGTATGGCCATTTTCATGATATTGATTCTTCCTACCCATGAGCATGGGATGTTCTTCCATTTGTTTGTATCCTCTTTTATTTCGAGCTATCTATGACAAACCCACAGCCAATATCATACTGAATGGGCAAAAACTGGAAGCATTCGCTTTCAAAACTGGCACAAGACAGGGATGCCCTCCCTCACCACTCATATTCAACGTATTGTTGGAAGTTCTGGCCAGGGCAATCAGGCAGGAAAAGGAAATAACGGGTATTCAATTAGGAAAAGAGGAAGTCAAATTGTCCCTGTTTGCAGATGACATGATTGTATATCTAGAAAACCCCATCGTCTAAGCCCAAAATCTCCTTAAGCTGATAAGCAACTTCAGCAAAGTCTTAGGATACAAAATCAATGTGCAAAAATCACAAGCATTCTTATATATCAATAACAGGCAAACAGAGAGCCAAATCATGAGTGAACTCCCATTCACAATTGCTTCAAAGAGAATAAAATACCTACGAATCCAACTTACAAGGGATGTGAAGGAGTTCTTCAAGGAGAGCTACAAACCACTGCTCAATGAAATAAAAGAGGAGAAGCTTCTGTTTTAAGGTCTCAATAATTAACTCAGTAAAATTAAATAATATTCCAGGCAGGAAAGCTGATAAGGGAGTGAAGCATTCCATATTATTAATTATAACAGACTAGAACACTTAGTGGTAAAAAAAATTACAAGAATAAGTTTCATAGAAATTAGGGAAATAAATTAGTTGAAGGAAGAATTAAGAAAGCCCTAGTTTAGAGCACTATATCATCTAAAGCAAGTTTCTGAAACTTTAATATTCCTTCTGATCATCTGGCACACTTGTTGAAATGAAGAATCTGACTCAGCTGGTCTGGGGTGGAGCCTGGAATTCTGTATTTCTAACGAACTCTAGGTGATGGTGATGCTGCAGTTTATGGATCACCATTTGAGTATAAGAGATCTAGACTCTCAGAATTTGACTTTGGCAATGGTGTGACATAGAAGATAAGAAAATATGTAATAAAATACCTAAAATGCAATTCAGAGAATAGTGGTGGATGTGTGTGTGTGTGTGTGTGTGTGTGTGTGTGTCTGTGTGTTGCAATGTATAGAATGATATACGTAAATTTGTTTAAACTCCTAGGTGATAACTACTTTAAATTAAAGATATAATATGTTTAAAATTCTAATGAATGCATGAAAATATAGAAAATAGCAAAGGCATACAAAGAATAGAATTTGTGGGGGACATACATTTAAAGTAAAATGAGAAATTTCACAGTAAGAAGTAAGAATACATTCCAATAATAAGACATAAGGACAGAATTTGTGTTAGAGTAACAGGTGCACGTGTGGAAAGAACTGCCGCACATTAGCTCAGCTGAGAAGTCAAAGGATCGGGGTTTGTGGCAGCTCCCTGCCTTCAAATCTTACCTTTCTTCGATGGCTGTGGCTCGGGCAACATGGTAACCAAACTGTGCTTCAGCTTACTCATCTATAAAATGGGGATAATAGTGTAATCAGCCAAGAAGGTTGTTATGAGTATTTAATATGCAAGACAGAAACTTAGAGCAATGTCTGGCTTCTGTTTGGCAGTACTGAAGGATTAGTTTTATTATTACAATAATGATCATAATGTTATTTCTAAAAATTTAAGACTAAGAGATTTAAAGGATAGTTAGTTCTCAGAAGATAGAAGCTGGCCAGGCATGGTGACTCACACCTGTAATCCCAGCACTTTGGGAGGCTGAGGTGGGCAGATCACTTGAGGTCAGGAGTTCAAGAACAGCCTGGCCAACATGTTGAAATCCCATCTCTACTAAAAATTACAAAAATTAGCCAGGCATGGTGGCACAAGCCTGTAATCCCAGCTACTCGGGAGGCTGAGGCAGGAGAATTGCTTGAACTCGGGAGATGGAGGTTGCAGTGAGCCGAGATCACATCACTGTACTCCAGCCTGGGTGACAGAGCAAAACTCAGTCTCAAAAAATAAATAAATGAACAAATAAATAAATAGAAGCTTTCTTGAGTCCATGTTGCTGCTAAATTCTCTATGGGAGAAAAATGGGGTTATTTATTTAAATAAACAATAGGGAGTGAAAAATTATGATTAAGAAAATGAAATTATCATTGACAGAGTATATCATTTAGAGAAGGATGTTGTCATCAACTAGGTAAAAATCTGATTATTAACATTTAAAAAGTAATGGTAGACTTGAATTATTCTTAGGATTCAGCTTCTCCATGTGCTTTAAACATGGGACTTAGCTTTGTTGTCTTTGTTATTTTATTTCTTCCTTTCTTCTGGCATGGATTAAGCATATATTTTTAAATTCCTGGGCCTTGATCATTACCTTTGTGGTTGTTCATTATTGATGATTGATTTAAGTATAATTATAATTCAGTAAAATTTTTTCTATCTTATTGCTTGTAGAAAGAGACAAAGAGGTATTTATTGTATTTCTTTTTCTATTTGTATTTTCTTTCCAAAGTTTAAATGCAGACTTCTAAAAACCTACAATTACAAACATTTGCTTTACTTGTGTTTTTCTTTTCTGAAAAAAAAATGCTCCATAAACTTAATAGGCAAGAGAAAATTAGATAGGAACCCAATTGGTAGAATATTTAGTGTTTACAAAAGGAAATAATTTCAGAGGTCAGGCATAGCACTGAAAGTTTGACGCTGGGTATTTCCTGGCTAAAGTTGCCCAAATTTTAATAATTTCTCAAATATATATACTGTTAAGTATACAAATATGCTTTAAAATTGAATAGACATATATTCTATGCTAAATTAAACATACATAAAGATGATTAAATAAACTGAGGAGAAATCTAAGTCAAAAATATTAAAAACAAAATGTATTCTAGGGTAAGACTGCTGTCTTCAGGCGCAGCCCTGAAAGGTGGGTTCTCCAATGATCACACCTGTAGTGCTAATGAAGAACACCTGCAGATTGAACTCTTCCCTCTTGTTTCTTCCTGGTTACCTTTAAAATCAGGAATTATTTAAATAATCGGCCAGGCATGGTGGCTAATGCCTGTAATCCAAGCACTTTGGGAGGCTGAGGCAGGCAGATCATCTGAGGTCAGGAGTTTGAGACCTGTCTGACCAACATGGTGTAACCCCATCTCTACTAAAAATACAAAATTAGCTGGGCGTGCTGGCGCATGCCTGTAATCCCAGCTACTTGGAAGGCTGAGGCAAGAGAATCGCTTGAACCCAGGAGGCGGAGGTTGCAGTGAGCCGAGATCGCCCTATTGCACTCCAGCCTGGGCAACAAGGGTGAAACTCCGTCTCAAAACAAACAAACAAAGAAACAAAATCTAATAGTGCCCATTTTTTAAGGGCCATAGACAGATGAATTTGGATCTTAATGTCACTTGAAAAGTGTATCGAAGGAAAACATGCATACGGAAAAGTGAGCAAAACTTAAGTGTACAACTCAATACATTTTTCGCAAAAGGAATATACCTGAAGATCAAGAAACAGAACATTTTCTGCACCCCAGAGGCTCTCCTCATGTCCTCTTTCAGGTACTGTATCTTCCTCAGAGCGTTTCCTCCCACTTTTATATAAATGTATACTAGTTTTTCAGGGCTGGCATAATAAAATACCATAGATTGGGTGGCTTAAGCAACAGAAATTTATTTTATCACAGTTCTGGAGGCTAAAAGTCCAAGATTAAGGTGCCAGCAGGGATGATTTCTCTCAAGGCCTCCCACCTTGACTTGCAGACAGTATCTTCCTGTGCCCTCACAGCCTGTGCTCATGCATCCCTGGTGTCTTTCTCTCATCTTACAAGGACACCAGCTGTATTAGATTAGAGCACCACTCTAAAGACCTAATTTAACCTTAATTTTCTCCTTAGAGGCCCTATTGCCAAAGACAGTCTAACTGAGTGTTAGAGTTTTGCCATATGAATTGTGAGGGGATGCAATTGAGCCCATTACAGAATGTTTTCCTATAGTAGATACTTTTTCCGTGTGACTTCCTTCTTTAACATGGTTTGTGATATTCATATTGTTCATGTAATCAGGGCTTCTTCAGTCTCATTAATGCATAGCATTTCATTGCATGAATATATCTTAATTTATTAATCAGCTTTACTGTTTATGGAAATTTGGGTTATTTCCAGTTTATTCTTATTGCGAATAGTGCTACTGAGAATATTCTTGTACATAATATTCAGCAACTTTTATAGTGGAATTGCACAGCCATAGGGTGAGATACTACCAAAGGAGAGATACTACCAAACTCTTTTCCAAAATAATTACATGAATTTCTACCCCTACCAGCAGGATATGACAGTACCATTCTTCCACATCCTTGCTAACTCTTGCTATTACCTTTTTTTTAATTCAGCCTCATTTGTCTGCTTATAGTGATATCTCATTGTAATTTTAGCTTACATGCCAAAAGACTAATAAAGGTGAGGGATTTTTAGGATGTTTATTGAAAATTTGAAAGCCTTCTTTTGTGAAGTTTATATTTATGACTTTTGCCCAATTTTCTATTCAGTTGTCTCATTTTCTTATTGATTTATAAAAGTTTATTGTATATATTCTGAGTATTGCAGGTTTCTTTTTATACTCCATGGCTTGTCATTTCATCTTCTACTTGGCATCTTTTGATAAACAGAAGTTTTTAATTTAAATGCAGTCAAACTTTAATGTTTTCCCTTGACGGTTACCACTTATACTCTGTTTAAGAAATCACGGTCTGCCCCAAAGGGAAAGATATTTTCTTCTAAAAGCTTTATTGTTTTGTTTTGAACATGTAAATGCACAACCTTCTGGAACTGATTTTTGTATATGTAGGAGTCAGGATCCACTTTTTCCCCACAAATGGATGTATAATTCATTCAGCACCATTTAGTAAAGAAATTGCCCCTTCTCTATTGTTCTACATTGTCAAACTTGCCATAATTTACTTGTGTAATTTGTTGTTATAACTTGTGTGAGTTTGTTTCTGGACTTCCTCTTTTGTTTCATATATGATTTGTCTGTCTTTGTACCAGTTACTGTCTTAATTACAAAAGTTTTATAATAAGTTTTGATATCTGGCAATTTAAAAATTCTAGTTTTGTCTTCCTTGGCTAATCTTGGTCCTTTGTATTTCTGTACAAATTTTAGCTTGTTAATTTTTATATTAAAAAAAGACTACTGGGATTTTGGTTGTGATTACCATGAATATCCAGATTAATTTGAAAGTTGACATCCTTATAATATTGAGTCTTCCAATGTATGAGCATGATGCATCTCTCTCCATTTATTTTTGTCTGCTTTATTTCCTTTAAATACTATTTTGTAGATTTTTGGTGTAGATATCATGAACATCTTTTGTCAGATTTTATTCTGAGTATTTGAGATATTTAATTCTCTTTTAAATGTTATAATTCTTATTTTTTATTTGTTCATTATGGTAGCTTAATTTGTTCTTGTAAAATAACTCTGAATTCAGTAACATTGCTCAATTTACTAATTAAATCTAATAGTTTTCTGCGGACTCTTTAAAAATGTTATTTTCATTTTAAATGTATTTCATCATTTATTAAAAGAAATGAATTAAAATTATTTTCATTGATATTTCTAGTGAAAATAAAATTGGAATTTTTATTTTAAAATATTAATTGAATAATAATATTAACTTATAGTGAAAAGAAAAGCTGGACTATAGATGAGAGTGTGGGATAGTTCATCAGCATGTGAGTAGATGCTAGAAAAACTGGAACCATTGCCTGTTCTCTGTCTTCATAAGCATAATACTCTTCAGTAAATAAGTCTGCCATTCTGGTCTTTAGTTTTTATATCTATAAAATAATGATACTGTACTACAGAAGTTTAAGTTCTTTTTTATCTGGGATGGATGACTGAGATAACTTTTTGCTAAATGATTGTGCTTTAGACTTTTTTCCTTTTCTGCTTTTTCTTTTATAGTCTTGGGATGATGGGGATAATGGGCCTCATGTGATCTCATTCTGGGACAGGGTACTAGGTGGGACAAAGTCCACCTGCACTCCCCTGTCTCCTATTCACGGTATTTGAGAACTTCTATTGCTCCTGGATACCAGGTGTTGGCTATTGAGATGATGCAATTTTGTCTCAGGTTCATCTCTTTAGAGACTGTCCTCCACTAATGCACCCTAAGTGTTCCTATATCATGTTAAATGTTGGATGATGTTTTTTTCCCCTAAAAATCTCAAGTTCTTTTGAGTCTATGTCCTGAAAAGCCATCTGCTAGTCCTAATGCTTCTATTACCTTTATTCCACTTTCTTGTGGGGGGTTTCACTTAGAAAGAAGGGAAATGAGGTCTTCATGTTTGACCTCCTCTGTTTCTTTTCCTCTTGCCTATGCTCTTGAGCCTGGGGTAGTTTTTTATATTCTTTTCTCCTCTTTTAGCATGGCAAAAGTCCTTGATCTAGTTTTCTAAGTCTGAATTCTAATATTGTAATGGAAACAGGAAAAGCCTTTTTATCAAGATCATTGTCTTGCTATATGGATCCAGAATTATTGGCAGACGTCAAAATGTAGACTGCCTTTTTTTAAATTTTATTTATCTTGTAGCAATCTTGATCTTTTTAGAGGCAAATGCTATGCCTGGCAGAAAGGTGAGGTCAGACACAGAGAAATGCAAAAGGATTGCATTCAGATATATTTCCAAACAACATCCTTGTTATCCTTGTTATATAATGTCATATCATATTTCTCATGTTATTTTGTTTTCTGCTTCTTTTCCATCTGACATGTCCAAATAGTGTTTAAATGTAATGTGGCCACGGACACAGGGAGGGGAACAATACACACTTGGGCCTTTCAGGGGAGTGGGGCGGGGAAAGGGATACCATCAGGATAAATAGCTAATGCATGTGGGGCTTAATACCTAGGGGATGGGTTGATAGGTGCAGCAAACCAGCATGGCACATGTTTACCTAAGTAACAAACCTGCATGTCCTGCATCTGTATCCTGGAACTTAAAATACAGTAAAATTAAATTTTAAAAAAACTTGATGTGGCAACAACTGCTATGCCACTGCTATGAAATTTCTGTCATAGGACATGGAAGGATATTATGCCACATAAGTCAACTCTGTCTACCTACATTAATAGATATTTAACAGATAGCAATTGTGTCTGCACTTAACAGGTACCTTCTCCATATATGCTGATCATTGAGTTTAGCACAAAAGGAAAAAGGTGAGAGGCACAAGTTATAACAACTGTCCTTGAAGAACTTAAAATATATCTGTGGAGACATGACAGCACAAGACAACCCAAGAAGGCAATGTAAGTTATAGGCATTGACTATAATTGCTGCACAAGGTAGAAGAATGATAAAATCAACAGAGTCCAAAGTACCTGGAGATCACTTTCTGGAGAAGTTGTCCTTAAAGCTTTGACAGGGCAGTAAATTTGGAAGGTGCTGGAAGTAAGAATTGAACCACAAGCAGAAGGAACAGACCTGAAGAATGGAACTGGGATAGAACAACGTGGCAGCTGTTAGACACTCTGCTTGACTGAATAACAGAGATTATGTTGAAGAACAATGTAAAATTCATGGAATGTATAGGACATCTTTAAAAAAATAGTATATCCAGAAGACATATTGTATAATTTTTAGCTGTTTTCCCCATGAGTTTCTTAAAACACAAATTGTGAAAAACTAATATCATATGATGTAAAATTGGAAAACTTTGACCCCTTAAAGCAATAGCTATCATCAGATACTAATGTGATTTATAAACCAGATCACCTTGTAGAAATTCCCTAGTGGGAGTGTAAGAACTGGGTAGATACCTCCTACATTTCCAATCCAAAAGGGCTTGGAGATCTGGAGATGAAAGGAAGATTTTATGGAGTGAACTGAAGGTGTACTCGAAATATACACAAGGAGTGATGGTGTAGGGTGTTTTCCCCCTCAGAACTAGAAAGAGCTCTTCAAGGAGACTCTCTAGGGAGTTTAAAAGGTATCTCTTGAAGTTTTGAGGTTTTAGTGGAGACAATGGACTGGTTTCTGATTAATTCAAAGACCAAAGATGAGGTGGTGAGCAGCTTATGGTACAGCAAAGTAAAGATTCTGAATGGGGATTCATCTGTTTTTCAGGGGTTGTTAGATTCCTCTGGAAGAGAGGTGGGCCACGAATATGAAAGAGCTGTCATGAAGTTGTCCTAGGTATTTCCTTAAGGCTTCCCAGCAACTGAACTGGTCTCAGCTGACTAGTGACTGTGGATGGAGTAAGTAACAAAGTGAGACAGTATGACCTGCATCAAGCATAGTACAGGTGAAAGGTCTCCAGTGATTGGAGGTGAGGATTACTGAAGAACCATGGAAAGCTCAAACGGGGAGAGAACCAACTTTGCGCCTGCCCCAAAGAGGGAGCCTTCTTGCTTAGTGAGCGGAAAGTAAGCACTTTCCTGCTTCATTTACCTCTTGTTTCCTCACCTTTCCTTTTTCACTCCACTGCTATATTCCAGAGGCATCAGGATCCAAGGTTCACTAGCTGGAAAAGAAGGACATGGGGGAAAAATAGGGACCAACAAATTCCTTTCCATTGGCTATTGGCTCCCATTTGCAGCAGATTCTAGCTACAGGAAACTGTTAAAACTGTAAGTCAGTTTGTCATGTGCAGCTGGGTGTTCTGATTTCTAAATTGAGAATGTGTTTGATGAGCTAGCTGGGGTCCCCAACCCCCAAACTGTGGACAGGTAACTGTCTGTGGCCTGTGAGGAACTGGGCCACACAGTGGGAGGTGAGGGGTGGACAAGCAAGCATTACTGCCTGAGCTCCCCCTCTTGTCA
Source organism: Pongo pygmaeus (assembly GCF_028885625.2). NCBI lineage: Eukaryota > Metazoa > Chordata > Mammalia > Primates > Hominidae > Pongo > Pongo pygmaeus. Next base: position 155,772,200 of record NC_072376.2, on the reverse strand, counting down.
CATCAGCTGCGGCATTAGATTCTCATAGGAGCATGAACCCTCTTGTGAGCTGCACATGCAAGGGATCTAGGTTACGTGCTCCTTATGAGAATCTAATACCTGATGATCTGAGGTAGAATGATTTCATTTGGAAACCATTCCACCTCCCCCATCTTTAGAAAAAATTGTCCTGGTGCCAAAAAGTTTGAGGACTACCAATTAAAGTAACCATAAGATTTTTTTTTTAAATAAGTTCTAAGTGATCAGAGTCTAGATAGAAGCCTGATTCTGGTTGGCCAAAGACACATGTTGTTAGTTTCTTTGGCTGCCATAACACATCACCACTAATGGAGTAGCTTAGAACAAGAGAAATTTAGTGTCACATTTCTGGAGACTAGAAATCTAAAATCAACGTGTCGGCAGGGCCCTGCTCTCTCCGGAGGCTCTAGAGGAGAATCTGTTTGATGCCTTTCTTTTAGTTTCTGATGTTGCTGGCAGTCCTTGGCATTCCTTTGCTTGTAGATTTATCACTCCAATCTCTGCCTGTCTTGTCATATGGCACTCTGTTTGTGTGTGTCTTTGTGTTCACATGGCATTCTCTTCTCCATGTATGTCCATCCCTCTGTCTCATCTCTTCTTATAAGGTTGCCAGTCATACTAGATTAAGGGGCCACCTTATTCTAGCATAACCTCATCTTAATTTACATCTTAATTGCATAAAGATTCTTTCCAAATAAGATCATATTCAGGGTAGGACTTCAACGTATCTTTTGGGAGTACATAATTTAACCCACAACAGATGTTATGCAGATTTTTGTCTACTTGATGCCTGCACCTGGAGTTAGGGATTGTTGTTGGTATGAATCAAAGTTTCTTCCTAATTTCTTTATTTAGAAGACATATATGCTGTACTCTTTCAAAATATACAGTGTGAGGTTCTGAGTCTGAACCAGTGTTTCTTAGTCAAGCCCAATCAGGGCTCAGCTATTAGAAATGCCACTTTATATTTTGTCCATTTTACTCCCAGTGCTGTTACTAATGTTTCTCTTCTTTGACATCCTCTGAGCATTTTAACAAGAAATTGAGAAGACTCCCAATGGGCACTGTAAGTGGACCTTACATTAATGTGGACTTCCTTTATTTTATGCTTCCAGTTTTTGTATGCATTACCCCATCTTCCTGGAAAGACATACCTGCTTACCTGTCTGTTAGGCTTAGTACTTTAGAGTTCTCTTTTGTGAAATTTTCTTAGACCAAACAGTGCTGACTGTCAGCCATGTGCACCAGTTCAGCTATTCTGACTGATTTTTTGGCAGGTGGGGGACAGGAACTCATTCTGTTGCCCATGCTGGAGTGCAGTGCTGCAATCTCCGCTCACTGTAGCCTCTGCCCCCTGGTCTTAAGTGATCCTCCCATCTCAGCCTTTCGTATAGCTAGGACTACAGGTATATGCCACCATGCCTGGCTAATTTTTGTTTTTGTAGAGACAGGGTCTTGCCATGTTGCCCAGGCTGGTCTTGAACTCCTGGGCTCAAGCAATCCTCTCACCTTGGCCTTCCAAAGTGCTGGGATTCCAGGGGTCAGCCACTGCACCCGGCCCTGACTTATCTTTTAAGATTATGTTTTAAATCCTTTTCTGACTCCAGAATATTCTTTTAATACTTTCTGCTCCTTCAAAATTCTATGTACTGTCTAATGATGATATTTTCACCAATTACTTGACATATTTGTCCACAGATGTGTTTCCTCCACTAAACTGTGCTTTTCTTGAGTCTCTTTTTGCTTGCTGTGGTTTCTTCAGTCTGTCACAGACGTTGGCTTGCAGTAGGGGCTCACCAGGTGTTTTCTGAATTGGATCGAGTGTTCATAAGAGTAGATAAGGGCCAGTTGCTTTAAATGAGTCTTGAAGTATATCACAATTTCTTGAAGGCCTTCTTCAAGCTAAAGTTCTCAGCAAAATCAAGGGGAACCACTGCAGTCGAGCAGTTGACAGCTTACTAATCTTGAAATACTGCTATTCAATCTTTTTCACCCACCTGCCTGAAAGACCCAGAAGGACTCTTTCTTCCTTCATCATCACAGTCTAATTAATCAATAGGCAAAATAGGTGATGTCCAGTATGATATGATTTAATCATTATATTGTGTGGCTCACTAGGGCAGTGATTCTCAATGGAATAGTAAGCCTTTTTTGTTGTTGTTCTTTAAAGGACAGTGATAATAATAGGAATAATAATAATGATATTATATTAGCTAATGCTTTCTCATGCTTAGCTTGGTACTGTGCTATGTTCTTTATCACCTCCGTGGGGGATAGGAAAAAATACCATTCCCATATTACAGATGAAAAATGAAGACTTACAGAATTTAATTTATTTGTCCAAAATACACAATTGCTGAGATGTAGTGATTGCAGTTGTATCACTATTCTTATGACTGCTTTAGTCAATTAATCAATGTTGTTTTAAACTGTTAGCATCTTCTATTCAGCCAAATAACTTTCTTAAGGGGTGAATTTAAAATTCTTACCTATCTATGTGACAGTCCTTTCTGGAAAGCTATTGCTCAGGCTTGAATTTTGTATCCTCCAATCTGAACATTTAGATAATGATGCAATAAAATATTGTATGGGATACTCCTCAAGATTGTTATACGTTAAGGGAGGGAATAAGATATATTTTCGTAACTTTTGACTTCGATAATGTACTTTCCTCCTCGTTGCAGCACAGAAAAGCTCTGAAATTACATCTCATAAGGAAGGTAATCTGCAATTATTTACAGTTATCCCACAATACCTCATTTTATTACTTTGTGGAAAGACCCAAACTTTCATGAATATTTTAAAACCCATGCTCACTAACAGTGGAAGGAAAGTCAGTTTAGATAATTTTAAATTCCATTTCAGTCCATTGTATTCCAAGTAAATGTTTTGTCCTGACATGGCTTACATCTCATCTTTTGAAATGATCGAAGCTAATGCCTTTTCTTGCTCGAGTGCCAGTCTTGTTCACATGTGAGAGAAGAAAGAGAAGCAAAGAAAACAGGGCTGAGTATCTGCTGCAGTCACCCACGTTCTCAGCTGTAAGGGAGAAAGGACATTTGGGGAAGTGATTTGGCATTTAAAGCAAGTGTTTCCTGAGGCAGCTGCTGAATGGAGCTGAATATTTTGTTAAATGATTTTCTTCTCTGACCTTTATTACTAATGAATCTTCTTTAAGAAGCATTTAAAGAGGAAAAAAGAAAGGTTGTTTTTATTAATCTTCTTTCTCTTTTCCCATAGAACACAAAGAAATGGTGTTACCTGGCAAGAGATCTTCTGTCTTTTATGAAAAATTAGACAAAGGTAATGCTTATTTTGAATTGATATTTTTTCAGTCTGTATAACTCTACATGAAACTAGTTGGCTTTCCTTGATTATTGGTTTTAGATATTGAATTACCCATCAAAAAAGTAAATTATTATCTGAAAAGCCAAGGGAAGGCCTTACGATGATCATCAGATTGATAAAGTGAACAGTACATTTTTAGATATATAATAGCTTTTCAAAACATTGTGGGTAGTGGTTAATTTTCTGATACCATTTTGAAGTTTATGTTAACATATAAACAGGATCTTGAGTATTAGATTGCAGTCTCTTTGGAAATAACTCCAATTAGTTTATCATATTTACAAATGATAGGTAATAACAGCATTAGACCCTTGTTAGGGTACAATGATAAGATTCTTTGTGCCTTTATTTGGCATTAGTCAGATGACTTTATGTATTTTTTTGAATATACAAAAAAATTTCAGTATGAATTTCTAGAAAATGTCATCAAGCTTTATGAAGACACCCTCATACAAAATACATATTTTCTTTGGAAAGATTGAATTATATCATGCAGTTGTTGAATAGCATGCCTGATTATGCTTAACAGATTGCATATTTAGTTGCTAAATTTTCAAATCACTATGTGAATTATTTACATATGTTGTTCTAAGAATATGAAAACTCATGCAAATATTCTAATGACATACGCATGTACACAAAGTGTGAGTACGGCTGCAGATAAACAATGTGTGTATGTTTTATGAATAAAGCTACTATCTCAAAAGAGATTTTTGCAGAAAAGTTTCAGACAGTTTAGAATTTTGAAGGAAACTGAGACATCCATTGAGTCCTGTCTACTTATATAGCTATGAAGATGTGATGACACTGTACGTTCATGAACATATATATTAATGAAATGTATTATATATTTTTATATTAACTAGAATTCACTGGGTTTTATTTTTGACAAATTGCTGAATTTCTAAAAATAAATGAGTGCTGAAATAAAGGTAGCATTTAAATGTAATGGACATCAGCAGAAAACTTGTTTCTGAACTTTGATTTGCAGTTGAGCAAAAATAAATTGTTAAATTTGAATTACAAATGTGATATATTTCCACATATTTCTGGCTTCTAGGTAATTCTTCAAAACAGGTGTAAACCCCTTGAGAAAATAGCTTCTTTTCCTAAGGGTAGTCACCCTATCCAAGTTTTATCTATACTGAAATGTTAATTCAAATTAAAATATTCTTAAATGGTTAATGAAGTTAATTGAGGATTGTCTTTTACATAGAACTATTAGCTTTGACTCTCTAAATAGGGACATTATAAAGAGATCAAATTCCTAGACAATATGTGGGAGAGGTTGAAGCTGAGCTGTGTGATGTAGGCATAGGGAGATAAATGTTAGAAAAGTGCTTGTTGAAGGCGACTCAATGGAAGATGGCACAGTAAAGAGAGAAAGAGAAATATCCTGAATGAGATGAAGCCAATGAGGAAGGTCAGGGATCCATGTGCTTTAGAATATAAATAAAGCAGGCAGAGAGCACAGACTCTCCAGGTTGCATTTGTGTGAATTTTTCTTTTCTCAGAGATATGTATATACTAATATACTCATTTTTAGGCTTTTATTTTATTTATTTAAGCAATATATAAGCTTATTTTGAAGTGAATGTAACAAAGGAAGACTTAGGGTGAGAGAAAGTAATTCCCATTCATGGGATAGAATTTTCAGCATCAGTATACCTGGAGTAACAAATTTTTTTTTCCATTATGAAAATAAAGGAATCATTCTGTGTATTGCCAAAAATTGGCATGACACAACTCCCAAGGTGATTATGATCCAAGATATGTATGTTGTTGTGGAGGTTGGAAGTGAGATATGGAGGAATAGCTAGGGATGGGAGAACTATGGCCAGGAGAAATGACGTTTATGTCAGTATCTTTCTGGGCTGGTCCTATAGATTTGTTCAACTGGGGGTGTTTGTAATCTCATAAAATTCGTATTAATAAGATAATACACGCTAACGTACTAACATTCTGCCTATTATCTCAGATGGAATATGTGCCTTTAAATTTCAATGTTTAAATAGTGGAAGTTTAAGACATACTAGTGAAGATGTTATTTTTAAACAAATGGAACCATTCAGCTTTTCTTAGTATACATGATGACTAACACATTCGTTTTGTGTAGGATTAATTCTGGCAATGGGCTCAGCATGCAATCTGTTGGATTAACAGATACTTTTATGTGTGCAGATACCTGTGAGTTCTACATTTGACTCTTTTAAAAAGGGCATTTAAACAACTTTTCATGTAGTGTTTTAATGTGAAGTTATTGGTTATAAGTTATAGTTACAATTTTCTTAATTTTGTCATCCAAAGACAAAGGCAACTTCAATTAGTCAGATTAAAATATCTTTCAATATACCCGGTAGGTATACCGTGGTAGGATTACATGTAAAAATAGAGACTGTGATTCTGTTGAATTTTTACATAGGTTTACATGTCCTGGAAATAGATCAAATTTCAATTAAGAAAATTTCATGGCTGTAATTATATTTTTATTATGCAGGAATATTAAATTTTATTCTCACATATATTGAATTTTTCTGGAGGAAATTGAAATAGCATATTAAGAATTCAGCAATTCTTTTATGTACTGTAGGTTTACTATATTTAGGCTTTCTGTAAACACAATTTTGAAAATTGAAAAGAAACTGGGTTATAAGGCTACTGTATAGGGTTACTTATGTTCAAGGACAGTAAGAAATAAGTTGTAAATATATTGTTTACAGATTGGTTTTATTTTGGTTTATTATCTGATGTAGGAAATGATAGAGATGTGATACATGTTGAGATTTAAAAGGATACAAATCTTGTGATATTTTAAGAGTTTATTACAGATTATATTTTCTATTATTTATCGCATATCTACTATAATAACAAATGAAAGTACAGCATCATAACTTGCAGGTTGATTGATAAGTTAATGACCATGCATTTAAATGAGAGTTAGAAATAGTTTAAGGCTAGTGATGAAAAGTACATGTAAATCTCACAATGCCGAAATTAGGTGCTATGTCTCATATATACCATACAATGCTTTACAAAAACATAGTTATAACATCAGGCACAGTATGCTCCCAATGAGTATTTAAACTGCAAATCAGAGAATAAATCATTGAACATTTTTATGGAGAAATGATTAAAAAGTAATTATTAAAGAAAAATTTACATGAAAAGAAGCTGTTATGGTAGTTTTTAAGAATTTGGCTTTTATGATTTTTTTCATTTGCAAAAAGTTCTTGGTCTTCTTAACTCTTCTGGGTATTAGTTTCTGTGCAATATTTTATCTGTTTGAAACTCTCAGAACTATAAACCATAGCATTGTCTAGAATCAGCTCCTGCTACTGTTCAAGTTCTTCCGTCAATTCCTCAGCTATGTTTCTTACCTTATTTATGTCTCTCTTAACCCACATACTCCAAACATTCTTGTCTTTGCTTAGGTTTAAACTCGGCTTTGAATGTCCGGTCTGCTTCTTTCTTTATTCCAAAAACTATGTAACCTTAAAACTTCTCTTTAAGATGCTTTTTGAAACCTTCATTATATTACAACTATCTTTCTCCCTTAGCCAGCCTACGCTACATTCACTCACATTTAGTTGTGGTATCTGCTATACTGTCACTGATTTGCATATTTTGGTATATTCTTGTGTGTATACATATGTATATGTGTGTGTATATATATAATTTGATATCATATATAAAGGTGCACACACACACATGGATTTTTTTCTTCAATATAATTGTAAAAAAGATCTTTCTGCCAGCCACGTTTACTTTTCCTTATGAGTAAAGCAGACAAATTTTGAGTGAATGAGCTCCTTGAATCTCTAGGATTTCCATTGAAGGTATATTTAAAAGATCTCTTTGTAATAAGAAAGTTATAATTTTGCTATGTTTTGTATTAATTAGGACTACCTGGAGAACCTACTCTGATTTTATGACATCTTTTTTTTTAAGATGGAGTCTCTCTCTGTCACCCAGGCCGGAGTGCAATGGTGTGATCTCAGCTCACTGCAACCTCTGCCTCCCAGGTTCAAGCGATTCTCCTGCCTCAGCCTCCCGAGTAGCTGGGACTACAGGCACGCGCTACCACGCCCGGCTAATTTTTGTATTTTTATTAGAGACGGGGTTTCACTGTGTTAGCCAGGATAGTGTCAATCTCCTGACCTCATGATCCACCCACCTCGGCCTCCCAAAGTGCTGGGATTACAGGCGTGAGCCACAGCGCCCGGCCTTATGATATCTTTTTAATAAGAATAAAATCTAAATTCAAATCAACTAATTTATAACATCACTGCAGGAACACATTCTCTTCACCAAAGGGAGACAGCCTAATTCTATCACTCACTGGCTTTGTGCCACTCCATACATCATTGCAGAAAAATCTATCCTGCTCTACCCAACAAAGGCATTTTTGTGCAAGAGCATACACTCTGCTCTATAGTGGAGTCTCTCTAGGCTAAGATCCTAAAAGTACTTAAATGCCAGGTATGGAAATGGAGTAGGGTCATGGTTATTTGGAAAGCTGAAAAGAAATTAGGCCTGTTGGGGTTGGGGAGAAGCCTTTGGGAATTGGGGCTCTCAGAGAATTGGCAATTCCCAGTAAAGGACTAAAGTCTTTGAGGAAATTGGTTCCTTTAAGGCTTTAGCAGATCTGTTCATTTTTATTTCTGGTTTTGCAGCACTAAGATTACTTTGGAAGGAGAATCACATCATTGAAGACAAAGTGATCTGGGCTACAAATAATTGGTAACATGTCCACTAGATTTTGCAAGTACATGCTTGAACATAAATGTGTGTTTGTTCTTCTCTCTCTCTCTCTCTCTCTATATATATGATGCTGAAAATCACACACACACACACACACACACACACACACACACACACACACACACACGCGAGATGCACTCCAGCCTGGGTGACAAAGTAAGACCCTGTCTCAAAAAATAAAAAATAAGAAAACTGTATATATATATTATATATATATATATATAGAGAGAGAGAGAGAGAGAGAGATTTTATATATATATGTATATATATACACATATACAGTTGGCCGTTCATATTAATGGGTTCCACATCCACAGATTCAACCAACTGGGAATCAAAAATATTTGGGAAAAAAAAGACAATAAAAAATAATACAAATTAAAAGACAATGCAGTATAACAACTATTTACATAGCATTTACACTGTAGTAGGTATTATAATCTAGAGATGATATAAAGTGTCTGGGAGGTTGTGCGTAGATTACGTGCAAAGACTATGCCGTTTTATATAAGGGACTTGAACATCCACATATTCTGGTACATTGGGAAAGAGGAATCCTGGAACCATACCCCACCGGATAATGAGGGATAGCTCTCTATATTTTTAATGAATTTGATGTTTTAAAAAGTATGCCACTAGATGTCAGCAGCAACCTCCTAGGGTTTCTGTGACCTTAATTTGCTAACGGTAAAAAATGGTACTTCATTAGAACATCTTACCTGAGAATAGTAGGTACTTAATTTGAAAGTTTAAGAACTATTTTTTTGCCGTACAAAGAGTATGAGTGCAGGCATAAAATATTTTTGAATTATTTTCTAAACCAGTTTCTGTTTACATGTAACAAGTTATTTTTACTTCCAGTATTCTCTGTATCATTGAGATGGCAATGAAGAATTGTGGGTGAACTTGAGTAATTTGTCAGGAATTGTACCTGATGCCAGAGTTCTAAACTTCTGCTTTGATGCTTTATGATTCATTTATGCCATCATTGGATGAGTATTTGTGCTTTGGTTTTGTTTCATTCTGTTTTTGTAAAAGCATTTGGTGCTATAGCCCATCAGAAGATTGTGTAGTATTAATTTTTTGGCATCCACTTCTGTGCCCTTTTTACTTAGTAAATTTTATCTTTAATTTTTTTCCTTAATAATTTCTAAACTTTCATGGATCTCTGTTCAGTTGTTACAAGGTACTCAACTTCTGGATAGATGCCATAGAGTATTATGAATGTTTGCTCATGAATTGACAACATAATCTAGAAATAAGAAAAAATGATATTTTCCATGAATTATAGTACATATAATTTTTTAGTCCTTAAGAATGAGTAAAATTATCTCATTTTTTTCAGAAATTAATAAGAAAATTATAGGCTGGGTTCAATGGGTCATGCCTGTAATCTCAGCACTTTGGGAGGCCGAGGCGTGCAGATCACTTGAGGCCAGGGGTTCGAGACCAGCCTGGGCAACATCGTGAAACCCCATTTTTACTAAAAATACAAAAATTAGCTGGGCATGTGATGGGCACCTGTAGTCCTAGCTACTCAGGAGGCTGAGGTGGGAGGATCGCCTAACCCCCGAGAGGTCGAGGCAGCAGTGAGCTGTGATCATACCACTACACTCCAGCCTGGGTGGCAAAGTAACACCCTGTCTCAAAAAATAAAAAATAAGAAAATTGTAGTATTGGCCAATGTTCAATAGATACTAATAATGTTATTTTAAATAATGCCATTAATTTTTTATAAGGTTAGGTTTACATTAGCAGGAAGATTCAGTCTAATTTGTTGGATCTCAGGCATGATTTAGAAATCAGTCATAGGTGATGGGGTGTGAGTCAACCAAGTGTAAAGCAGATTTGTAAGTGATAAAGAGAAAGGAAGAGTTGTTCCCATTTCTCTCCCTTGGAAAAAAATCTGCTTTAAATCCATTCAAGATGTAAAGATAATTATAAAAACATTTGCTTTCCTGAAGCACATTGTACCAAGGAAAATATTAGTGTTTCTTTATCTTTATCATGTTTAAGATTTTTTTAGTTGGTATAGTGAAATGGGGCTAACTGAGCTAGTTCATAGGCTCAGGGAATATGTACTTTCATACTGAAGTTGTTACATTTGAGGATTATTGGTTTAACTTCATAAGATTAACACTGAGTTTCTTAAATCTTACTGAGTTTTGCATTTCTATTTTAGAACTACCAGTAAAAAGGACTTAACAGGATTTTCCCCAAGACTTTTATTGTTATTCTTTAATTATGTTTACAGGTGATGAGGCAGACATTTGAAATCATGCTATAGTTACTTGGCATATGAACATCAAGCTAATGCTGTACCTTTCATTCATGAATAGCACTTGCTCATGGCCCTGACTACCTGTGCCATGAGAAAGTGCTATTCATGAACAGAAGGCACAGCGCTAGCTTAATGTTCAGTAAGACACTCTTATCATTGAGCCTGATGCGGAAGCACAAGTTTGCTTGATCTAGAATAGTCCAGCCTATGCTTCCCATACTTAACTCTCTAGAAGGGACAAGGAATAAGATCTGACTGGGGCATCTGTCTTCAGTCTGCCACTTTCTTCATAATTTATTGTTAAATGACAACTGCTCATGAGGTATTTTGAATAGAGAGGCTGCCAATTTTAAACAAACTGTTTTAACTCCACTTAAAAAGCTAACTTCCATTTCTATATGTATCAGTGCATTTCTTCTCAACATGTTCATTTGCTTGTACATTTATGTGGATTAAGTTAAAACAGAGAGAAGGGGTTTTCCTTTGGGCTATTTCATAAATTCAAACACCTCAGTCTGACATTCAAAGACTGCTTTTCCGCTGCTGCATTCTAAATTTTCTCAACCTCATTTCCAGTCGATTCCTCACCCAGATGTTGCATTGTAGCTATACAGCCTGGTTGATCTCATATGTGTATGACTTACTTATTTCTGCCTTGATGGCTTTGCATTTACCATTCTTTCTACCTAGAATTTAACTTTTTTCTCCCCTTTCCTAACATCTTGTTCTTCATTTCAGAGACAGCAAGGTGTACAAGGGGCAATTCTTTTTTTTTTTTTTTTTTTGCTTTCTTTTTTTTTTTATTATTTACGTTAAGTTCTAAGGTACATGTGCACAATGTGCAGGTTTGTTACATGTGTATACATGTGCCATGTTGGTTTGCTGCACCCATTAACTGGTTATTTACATTAGGTATTTCACCTAATGCTATCCCTCCCCCAATTCCCCACCCCACGACAGGCCCTGGCGTGTGATGTTCCCCTTCCTGTGTCCAAGTGTTCTCATTGCTCATTTCCCACCTATGAGTGAGAACATGTGGTGTTTGGTTTTCTGTCCTTGTGATAGTTTGCTGAGAATGATGGTTTCCAGCTTCATCCACGTCCCTGCAAAGGACATGCACTCATCCTTTTTTATGGCTGTATAGTATTCCATGGTGTGTATGTGCCACATTTTCTTAATCCAGTCTACCATTGATGGACATTTTGGTAGCCAGATAGTTTGGGTTTGAATCCCAGACTGGTAACTTCTTAGCTTATTGCTGCCTGGCTGAAGCAAGCTATTTAAGCTCTGTGTCTCATATTGCCTTCTTCTGCAAAACTGGGAAAGAAAGATTCTTACATAATTTAGTTACTTAAGTGAGGATATTAATAGAAACTTAGAATAGTTACTGATACATAGTAAGTAGTTAATGTATATTAGCCACTATGAATTCCATCAAGTCAGTTTCAAAATTCATCCTCATAAAATTTAGTCTCAAAATTTACTGTCCTTCATGCAGCCACTAATCTCGTTAACATGTATTTCAAGGTCTACCTGCCCACCCTACCAGTACTTTTACATTTGGTAATCTATACATTTTAACCACTTGGTATATTAATTTCCTCATCAATAAAAAGGACAATAATACTTGCCATGGTCATACCTAGGGTTATTATGAAGACAAAACTAGAAAATAGAAATAATAAGATTGATCATAGTAACCATTTATCCTGCTCTTATGTGTGAGAAACCAAATTAGAGGTTTTACTTATGTTAACCTATCACTTAATACCTTATCGTCATGTTGGTAGCAGGGTTCTAAGAAAGAGAAGGCAGAAATGTGAAAGAGCTCTTGAAGCCCAAGGTTCAGAACTGACACAAATTACTGCATGCTACTGACCATTACAATTGGTTGGATAGAAGAAGCAGGAGAATTGAGGTAGTTTCACAATGAATATGCCAGAAATCCATCCTACATATGAAAAAACTTAAACACAATGAGATTTAAATACTTGCTGCTAAAGTAGACTTGGGACCTCTACCTGGCCTATTAGGAAACTTTACTTTTCAGGACCCAGTGATTCTACAAGGATTGGGCATGTGCCCTGAGCAGAATTATTCATAGCCATAACATGAGAAATGCTATTTAAGAGAGAAAGATTCTTCTTTTAGGATCAAAATTGTCAGGATGTTGACTTACGGCAGCCAGTACTTTTTTGTTCTGCCATTTGGGGAAGATAATGAGACAGTTAAAAAATTAAAAGAAAAAAATTGAGAGATAAGAAAGAGCCACGATACAGAATGAATGAGCAAGTATTAGGAAGATGCGATAGTATCATTTGGGTCATTGAATCTAGCCATACTTGAAGCCTATAGCTTGCTAATTTTTATAGAATATGTATGTGTATGTTATTAAACAGGTTTGACTAAGGTTTCTTTTATTTGAGCCCTAAACAATTTTAATTAATGACAATGGATTAGTTTGCAAAAATGGCCACAGCAATGTCTCCAGTCTCACATGTTCTTCTGGAACCTCGTTGGCATCCCCATCAAGAGGTGAGGACTATTTTCCCCTCCCTTGAACCTGAGTGGGTTTTTGTCTGCTCTGATAAGCACTGGAGAAGTAATGCTATGTGATCTCCAAATGTAGGTCATAAAGTTGACATAGAAGCTGCTTGCCTCTCTCTTTTTTGGGACACTGTCCTTAGAATCTGGCTATCATGTTGTGAGAAAGTCCAGGCCTAATGGAGTAACCATTTGTAAGGTGTTCCGGCTGACAGTCCAGCTAAGGTCTCTGCCAACAGCCAGCATCATTTGCCAACCATGTAAATAAACAAATCTTCAAATGGTCTCAGCTCCTAGCCTTGCCACAGCCCAAGTGATAATGAGTGAAACAGAGAAAAGCTATCTCCCCACGGTCCCAGCCTAAAATGCAGGTTCATTAACAAAACAAATGTCAATATTTGAAGCCACTAAATGTTGGGATAATTTGTTAGGCAGTCATAGCTAACTGAACACTAACTTCTCCCAGAGCTCCTTCCCACGTCTGTCTTCTGCTACACTTGTCAGACCCTGCTCTACCCGGTACTGCCATTCCACTTTCACCTATGCCTTTATTTCTACACACTTTGCCTTATCAGGTGGTTATAGACATTTTGTATTCAGTATTGTATTTCACCGGCTTTGTGATATGCTCTTCTTGGATGAAAACGGGGTTGGAAATCACCATGTTACTCTATGCCCCCTATTAAAAAGCTGGTATTCCAGCTTGACAAATTCTACTCCTACTTTCTAGCTCTATGCTAGCGAATAGCCACTAGGCACATGTGATTATTCGAATTTGAATTAAATTCAAATTAAATAAAATTGGGAATTTCTTTACACCAGCCACATTTCAAGTGCTCAATATTTATATGCAACTACTGGCTAACATACTGGACATTGCAACATTATAGAGCATTTTAAGCAACTCACTGTTCTATTAGATGATACTGCTCCAATTTGCAAATCACACTTGTAGCCCAAGGCTAAATCCTTTAAATACTAGGATTCAATGATGAAAATCTTTTTACCTAGAGCAGAGAGCTCAGAAGGATTTGGTCTCTCTTACTCAGGTTTGAGCTCTGGGAGAGGACAGAGATGAAAATCTCTACTTCAGTTAATAGGGTTATGTTTCATTTATATTCACATGAAAAGACTACCTTTGGTAGACTTATCTAATTTATTTCCCAGCCACTGGACATTTGGACAATTGTTTATTTTCTTGTTAACATTAGTTATATATAATAACATTTCTTATTAACATTAGTTTCTGTTCGTCAGTCCAGTCTGATTTGTAGAAGAATTCAATTCCCAGAAGATAACCCAGATATCTTTTGCAAATATTTGGGGCCCTTGTTCTCCCAGCAGAGGGTCCTCGTGAGCACATAGGGCTCCTGTTGACTTGAAAGTGAACTCTGGCTGTGGAGTGGATATTACTCCCTTAAAAGAGAAAAAGAGAAAAAGGGCCTTTATTCTCCCTGGGTGTAAGTTTCCTTAAAAGCTTGTTTATTGATTTTTCTTGTAACAACTGAACTTGCAAGCTATAAAACAGAAAAACAAAAACAAATAGAAGCAGGGAAATAATATCAACGATCAACAAGTTTATTCATCAGCTTTATCTCATTTGTAGTCAGTCACCACAGGCCTGTGAAATAAAAAGCACCACAAGCTGCAATCCCAGTTTTTATTATGGAATCCATAGACTTTAGCTGATCAAAAGGGAAAACAAACACTTCAATTTTCAAGCAAGGGTCCATTGTCATTAAAAGTGATTGTGCCTGAATTTATGTCAACATGTGAGGAAAGTGCAGAAAGTGAGTGAAAAGAAGAGGACACGGTTGAGGGCGTGATGCCTGGTACAATGACAGTGGCACCAATTTTGATCTCTAATTAGTCTCTCAAATTGCCTGAAATACCCTCTGCTAATATTGTTCCTATAGGAAGACATATTCCTAAATTTATGACCCATGTGATAAACCTTTAAGAAAGTCCTCTCATCAGGTAATTTTGGAAAATGCTGAATTTTATATCCCCCTCCTGTAATTTTATGATGCACATTAGAATATTAGTCTCTGAGAAATGTTGCTGTAAAGAAATCTGTTTAACTTTGTTTAACCCAGCATTTTCTCAGGTTGGTGGACCATTAAGCCTTCTATATTTTAGTATATGTTTTCATGTAATACTCATTGCATCTAGTGGTACTAGCTTTCAATGAAGCACATTGTAAAATGCTGCTTTAGAAGAAAACATGGTTTCCTAAGTGGGCAGCCCAAAGTTGACCCAGGGAAAGGGTAACACTTTAACACATTAGCATTTGTTTAGACAGATTGGCTTTCCTAAATGAGCAGGATCTTAAAACCCCGAGGATGTAGAAGAGGCCAGCACATATTTCCTAAGGAGCGCTGTTTCAGGGGACTCCAGGGACACTCAAGGGTGGACAACCATATCTGGCAAGGCCTTTTCTGGGACATGAGGCTTTCAGAGCTATGTTTCTGGAAAGGTTGATTTTGGAAAGCATCAAATGGGAGATTATTAGTTCAAGAAAATTTAATAGTGCCACTGTGTGACTTTCAGAGAATGTTCAATCACTTCCTTTTCTCTTTGAGTAAGTATTTCTCAGAAGAGTAGACTTCTCTGACTGTTTCTGCTTTCTCACCAACCATTTACTCTTTGATCCACAACAATCTTTCACTTACTCTCTCATTCCAATAGAACACCTCTTTCTCAGATTTTCCACTTGCCAAATGCAGTAGACTCTTTCTGGGTGAGCTTACTAGCCTCCTCTATGATTCTGTATTCTACCTAAATGCTTTTGACTTCCATATTTCTAGCTCTAGCCCAGGCTACACTTTGAGCTTCAAAATTGTATCCCCAGAGACATCTTGAACTAATGTTCAAAATTGATCCCATAAACTTGTACTTTCAATCTCTTCCTTCTATAGATTATTTGAAGACCATCATCCACCCTCTTAACCAAGCCAGAAACCTTGGAGTCATCCTTAATTTCTCTTTTGCTCTTAGCCTCTTCACAATTGATCAGCAAGTCCTACTGGTTTTGACAATTGTCAAAATATTGAGATATATACATGAGAAATGCTGTTTAAGAGAGAAAGATTCTTCTTTTAGGATCTGTCCCATAATTCCCATTTCTTTCCTTTCCTTAGGCTCTAGCAAAATACTGGCCTCAGAGTCAAAACACAGCTCTTCTGCCTGATATATGGAGAGCCTGGACATGTTTGTTATTCCCCTTAATGTCTTATTTTCCTCATCTGTAAGATGGAGATAATAGTAAAACCTAAGAGAGTTATTGTAATTTTGTGAAAATTAGATGAGGATAAAGTGGGGATGTTGAGAGAAAATTAAGTTGTTTTCTTTCCTCTCCTTAGGAATGAGGGCTGGGGAGAAGTACTTATTTATTATTAGGGGAAAAATCTTAGTGGGTTAGTTGACATTTATATAGTAACAAATATCTCTTTAAAATGCTATAGTAGTGAATAAAAAAGAAAACAAGTACGTTTGTGACTGGCTAGAATACATGAGACAATAATTTATCAATTATTTTTTTCTTTCAATATACAATGGTGGGCTGTTGCCAGGAAAATAAAAGAAGGAAACTAAACTATCTTTAACACGTTTTAGGACAATAGAAATGATCTCGTGTGTGATGGAGTAGATTAAAAGGAAGGACCCAATGGCAGCATACCTTGGACATTTGGATTATCTGTTCATCCAGGCTCATGTGTAGGTATCTGCACCTTGTAGCGTCAGCCAGCAGGAGCACAGTTAAGGGTAGGATTCAGATGTCCTCATCTTTTAAGACCTGGCTATTAATTTCAGTCAATTTCATATAAACACCTCTTATTTTTGCCTAGTGGCTATCTTAGTCACCCTACTGCTATGACAAAGTGCCTTAGCTCGGTTAATTTATAAACAATAGAGACTTATTTCTAACAATTCTAGAAGCTGGGAAGTCCAAGATCAAGGCCTATTTGGTGTCTGGTGAGGGCTAGCACTCTCTTGCTACATCCTCACATGGTAGAAGGTGCTAAAGTGATGAACATCTCTTTTGGATCTCTTTTATTTATTTATTGTTATTATTTTTGAGACAGAGTCTCACTCTGTCACACAGGCTGCAGTGCGGTGGCACAATCTCAGCTCACTGAAACCTCTGCCTCCTGCATTCAAGCCATTCTCATGCCTCGGTCTTTCGAGTAACTGGAACTACAGTCATGTGCCACCATGGTGGGCTAATTTTTGACTTTTTAGTAGAGACAGGGTTTTGCCATTTTGCCCAGGCTGGTCTCGAACTCCTGCCTTCAAGTGATCTGCTTGCCTCAGCGTCCCAAAGTGCTGGGGTTACAGTCATGAGCCACCGTGCCCGGCCTACACCTCTTATATAAGGTCATCAATTTCATCCATAAGGGCTCTGTCTTCATGACTTAATCACTTTCCCAAGGCCCCACCTCTTAATACTATTACACTGGCAAATAAGTTTCAACATATTCATTTTGTGGGGACACATTCAGACCATAACAATGGCTAAGAGTCCTTTTTAAAACTATTAGTGAGAGATAACTGAATAGCATAATACACATAGCCATGTGTACTCTTAGGTCTACCATGATAAGCATAATAATAAATGATTGATGATAGCCACTCATTCTTTTAATAAATATTATTAGTCTTTTTCTATGGGCCACTGATTCTGGATGCTGGGAATATAGCAGTCTACAAAACAGAAATTACTGTGCTGCTCAATCTTACGATCCAGTTAAAGAAGACAGGCAGTAAACAAATAAGTATAAAGTATTCTATAAAGGGGCTATGGAGAAAAGTAAAGCTGGAAAGGGGTTCAGAGTATGTTGTGGTGGGGCTGGAGTTATATATTTAAATAGGGAGGCCTGGGAGGCCTCTCTGAGAAGATTCTATTTGAGCAAAGACTGGAAGGAGGTCATAGGACCAAAGAGTGGTTTTGATAAAAGGAATCAAAACCTTTGATCTGACTTTCCTTTCACTAAGGCCACTCTAGCCACTTTTGACAATCAACAGAAGGAAAGCTCTAGGCAAGAGACAAGAGTAATGGGGCCCAGAAGAATTGTTGGAAGGGACATGTTGCAGAGATAAAGTTCAATTTTAGTGTATATGGCTTCTCTAAGGCTCATGCTCTCTTCTGCAGAAGTTCCAGGATTTGAAGAGTAGAGTCAGGGAGAGACACCAAGGAACAAAAACTAGAGAGAAATACCAGAGTGATGGGAAGAGAATCATTTGTGTTGTCACAAAAGCAAAGACAGTGCAAGTTTTAACAAGACATGAACAATGTACACCACTGCAGAGAATTCAACTATGAATGTATTATATCTGAAGGAGATACATCAAATTTGACAAATAGAAGTTTATTTGTGGCATTTTCAAGAGTAGTTTTAGTGGAGTTACTAAAGCAAAAACAACTGATTGAGATTGGGAAGTAATGAGGTATAGGTGGAGGATATAGATTGCTCATTCATGAAGCTTGGTAGACACAAACAAGTGGCTTTCAATATGTGAAAATAATATTTTGTTACCTGAAAACTACTTTTTATATGTGCAGTACACTCATATTTTCCATTCTCTTCTTTATTATCTTTTTTAAAAAATGCTATATTTTATTAAATTGATTTTATAACCCACTCTAGGGTTTTGACTCATGATTTCAAAAATATGATCATATGTAGCAATCAGGGATAAAAGATTGCCTCTTGGAACCATTGTCCACATCCTCTACCATGTTTATCAGTATCATATCTTGGCCATTTTGATGAAACTTTCAGAAACATCATCTCTCTCTTACATATACAATTTTTACCCTTCAATGAATAGTCACAAACTGGAAATCAATAGGAAAGCTAATCCAAATGTATTCTAATATCATTAAGACTCAGTATACAGTTAAAGGCATTGGCTGTGCTCATAAATTTGTCCTGCCAACAAAAAATATGGGCAAGTTTCCCTACTTTGATTTTATTCTGCCTCTATGACCTCTGAGATGGACATCCATGGCCTAGAGCAGACAGAGTTAACTATGCTGGAGAGCTTTCATCCCTATTGAGATCTGGAATGTACCCTTCTTGAGCAGTGTTTGGCATATACTAGAGGCTAATACAGATTTGTCAAATAAACAAATAGCATTAAGTAATATATTTTTTGAAAGTCCGAAATATTGTATAGGCCAATAGAAATGATTATTTCCTCCTGGGCTGTAAATCTATGCTAATGCAATACTAAAGCTTATAGAACAATATGAAAAATAAACTTGAAAGGAAATGAGAGGTGGGCAGTAGATAGAGGGGGTTACAGATCAAAGGACAATTTCCCCTCTGAGACAAAGCAGGTAATAAGTTGAAAAGAAAGGGTATTAGTCCATTCTTGCATTGCTATAAAGAACTACCTAATACTGGGTAATTAATAAAGAAGGAGGTTTAATTGGCTCATGGTTCCACAGGCTGTACAGGAAGCATGGCCAGGGAGGCCTCAGGAAACTTACACTCATGGTGGGAGGAGAAGAGGAAGGATGTACATCCCAGGAGAAAGAGTGAAGGGGAGATGCTACATAGTTGTAAACATCCAGATCTCATGAGAACTCACTATTATGAGAACAGCAAGGGGAAAGTCTGCCCCCATGATACAGTCACATCCCACCAGACCCCTCTTCCAACACTGGTGATTACAATTTGACATGAGATTTGGGCAGGGACACAAATCTAAACCATATTATTTCACCTCTGGCCTCTCCTAAATCTCATGTCCTTCTTACATTTCAAAATGCAACTATCCCTTCTTAACAGTCCCCCAAAGCCTTAACTCGTTTCAGCATTAACTCAAAAGTCCACAGTCCGAAGTCTGATCTGAGACAAGGGAAGTCCTTTCCACCTATGAGCCTGTGAAATTATAAACAAGTTAGTTTCTTCTAAGATACAATGGGAGTATAGACATTGGATAAATGCACTCATTTCAAAAAGAAGAAATCAGCCAAAACAAAGGCACTACAGGCCCCATGCAAGTCCAAAACCCAGCAAGGCAGTTATTGAATCTTAAAGCTCCAAAATAATCTCATTTGACTCCATGTCTCACATCCAGGGCACTCTGATGCAATGGATGGGCTCCCAAGGCATTGATCATCTCTGCCCCTGTGGTTCTGCAGGGTACAGCCCCCTCCACTGCTTTCACAGGCTGGCTTTGAGTGGCTGCAGCTTTTCCAGGCACATGGTGCAAGCTGTTGGTAGATCTACTATTCTGAGGTCTGGAGTAGCCTTCTTCTCACAGCTCTGCTAGGCAGTGCCACAGTGGAGACTGTGTCTAACCCCACATTTACCCTCCATATTGCCCTAGTAGAGGTTCTCCATGAGGGGTCCACCCCAGCAGCAGACTTCTGCCTGGACATTCAGGTGTTTCTATACATTCTCTGAAATCTAGGCAGAGGCTCCCAAGCCTCAACTCTTGCCCTCTGTGCACGTGGTTTAACACCATGTGGAAGCCACCAAGGGTTATAGCTTATACCCTCTGGAGCAGCAGCCTGAGATGTACCTGGGGCCCTTTTAGCCACAGGTGGAGCTGGAGTGGCTGGGATGCAGAGAGCAGTGTCCTGAGGTTGCACAGGGCAGCAGGGCCCTGGGCCCAGCCCACAAAACCATTCCTCCCTATGGGCCTGTGATGGGAGAGGCTCCCTTGAAGTTTTCTGAAATGCCTTTGAGGCATTTTCCCCGTTGTCTGGGCTATTAACATTTCATCTTTACCTATGCAAATTTCTGCAGCTTACTTGATTTCCTCCCCAGAAAATGGGTTTTTATTTTCTACCACATGGTGAGGCTGCAAATTTTCTAAACTTTTATGCTCTGCTTCCCTTTTTAAAAATAAGTTCCAGTTTCAGATCATCTCTTTGCCTACACATATGAGCATACGTTGTTAGAAGCAGCCAAGCCATATCTTGAATGCTTTGCTGCTTAGAAATTTTTTCCACCAGATACCCAAAACCATCACTCTGAAGTTCAAAGTTCTCTAGGGCAGGGGTACAATGCCTCCAACCTCTTTGCTAGTGCATAACAAAAGTGGCCTCTGCTCCATTTCCCAATAAGTTCCTCATCTCCATCTGAGAGCACCTTAGCCTGGATTTCATTGTCCGTATCACTATCAGCATTTTGGTCACAATAATTTAACAAGTCTCTAGGGGGTTCCAAACTTTCCTTTATGTTTCTTCTTCTGAGCCCTCTAAACTGTTCCAACCTCTGTCCCTTACCCAGTTCCAAAGGTGCTTCTACATTTTCAGCTATCTTTATAGCAATGCCCAGTTCCTGCTACCAATTTTCTGTATTTGCCTGTTCTTGCATTGCTATAAAGAACTACTTGAGACTGGGTAATTTATAAAGAAAAGAAGTTTAATTGTCTCATGGTTCCACAGGTTGTACAGGAAGCATGGCTGGGGAAACCTCAGGAAACTTACAATCATGGCAGAAGGCCAAGAGGAAGGAGGTACCTCTTACGTGGCTAGAGCAGGAGGAAGAGAGTGAAGGGGGAGGTGCTACACACTTTTAAACAACCAGATCTCATGAGAACTCACTCACTATCATGAGAACAGAAAGGGGGAAGTCCACCCTCATGATCCAATCACATCCCACCAGGCCCTCTTCCAACATTGCAGATTACAATTCAACATGAGATTTAGGTGGGACACAAATCCAAACCATATCAGAAAGACATAACTAAGGGGCCTTGATAGAGACAAGATAATTAATGGGATGGCACTGCATTAGGAAAAAAGGTGGGAGGATTCCTCTTAAAGAAGAGAATGGCCACCTCTCCTTTGAGGTTGAGGGGTTCCAATTATACTTAAGTTTGTAGACTGAGAATGGGAAGACAAGGAGGTTGTTTACTAATATCTCTAAGTTTCTATATGAATTAGGATCTTCTGCTGAGAGTAAGAGAGTGTATGTCAAGAGTGGTTGAGGATAACAGTGAAGTTTTGGAGAGTAATTGAGTAGAAGAAGATGCTGATCCAGTGCAGGGATTGGTGGACTTGACAGTTTAGTACTTATCTATTCACAACTTACAATTCTGTCTCCTTTCTCCTTGGTTTAAAGTTAAGATTATTAATTGATAATTCATAGGAGCCAGACAGAACCCATAGATTTGTTTTGTTTGTTTCCTGTTATTTTAATAAGCCAAGTTTTAAAATAAAGAGCTTCATATGCAAATTTTAGATTTCCAGGTGTAAAGAATAAGCCGGAAGATCTGAAATAATTCACTGGAGTTGAGCAACATCTAGTGTCTTTAGACAAGGCCTGTATTCTCCTTTAAGCTCAGCCCCTTACATTACCCAGCAAATGCGTAGCGTATAATGCATATCACTCATCTGTGAGGCTTGTCTGGCCTGTGTAGGTGTATGAATGTGAGATCCCTGCTTTAAACTTCAGCCAATGGGATTTGTTTTTGAAGCATGCAGTAAAGCCAGGCTTGCTTGTTTAGCCTTAGCCTAGGATGATTGCAGCTTAATGGATTAGTGGTTTTTAATGTCAGGTCATCAGCTCTGGTGGCTGAGCTCTGGGTATTGAGTCATGTCAACAAAACACACGAAACAGATGGATAAACAAACACATACCCCTAGCCAGACTAGACAAAGGACAGGATGCTCCTTTTCTCTCTATAAGGCCATTAAGCAGCCGAACTTATTGACTGATTGATTGATTGATATAGTGTCTCAAAATTGTTATCAAATATCAATCATGAACCAAGTACAAAGGTAAACAAGATACATATCCGCCACTCTCTCACAGAGTTTAAAATCCAGAAAGGGAGACAGACAGCCAAACAAGTGTAGCTGTGCTCTGGGTATGCCAAGTTGCTATGCGTATTCACAGCCAAGGTAATGGCCTTGAGGGCTTAGGCCTGACAGTGTTAGCCAGGCAAACAGGAGTGGGAAAGATGTTGAAATGTGGATAATTGCATTTGCAAAGTTTGGAGATGTGAAAGCATGAAGTTTAGGTAGAATGGAAGCAAATTACCTGTGAGTATAACAGGACAGGAGGAAAGGTTGAGGGATGAGGCTGGGAGTGTGGCAGAGGCCAGGCCATGAAGGAGCTGGTGAGTCACCTTGATGGACTTGGATTTTGTCCTCTGTGTAACAGGAGCCACCAAATGGTTTTAATTTGGTAGCTTTATTACATTTCTATTTAGGACAATCACTCAGGTTGCACTGTGGAGAATAGATACCAAGGAGTAAGGCTGGCAGCCTGGAAACACTGTCTAATGCAGTGTACTGAGTGCTTAACTATTTGACAGCATTATAACAATTGTACATTATCTTGTACATTATCTCATTTAATTATTAAGGTAATCCTGTGAGGCTGGAGTTTATAATAATGCCAGCTGTAAAGAAGAAGAGATGGAAGCTTAGAGACATTAATAGATTGTTGAAAGTAGCACCGTGAATGAGTGGCAGAGGTAGGAATCAATCTCTGCCTTAGAGACTCATGCTCAGAACCATTAGGACATATCACTCCAATTGCAGCTTCCCAGGAGCAATATATGATCGAGGGTAGTAGAATGGCTGAAGAGAAATAATCTACTCTTGGAAATCAGGAGAATATGATTGACTTTGTGTGTGTGTGTGTGCGTGTGTGTGTGTGTTTGGGGTGTGAATGGGTAGAGAGACTTGGTAGGAAGAGAAGGATAATATGCAGAATTTTTACTGATCAATTAAGTTCATGGCTTCAGTCATTCACTGAGATACACAAAAAAAGGAGAGTCAGTCTATGGGAGATGATACATTCAGTGAATGTGCAGGATTGAAAGCCCACGCAAGTGCCTGTGGAAGCTGTCAAGCGGAGAAGCATGATCTGGATTTGCAATAGAGAACTGATGGTCCTGAACATCACGGTTCCCATCTAATCCAGGGCAGTGGAGGACATTTCCAGGAAATATGTGTAGATTGGAAATAAAATATGACCAGGAAGGAATAGTAGTTTAAGAACAGTCAGAGGAAAAAAGAGCCATTAAAAGAGATTGAGAACAAAAGTCTGAGGGAAAACCAGAAAGGGTATGGTGAATTTCAAGGGGATAAAGGCCAATAAGAGTAAATGTTTCTGTAATGCTAAATAAGATAAAAACTGAGAAATGCATTAAATTCAGTGGTTAGTCAAGGGACAAAGTGATGGTTAAGCAGGCACTAATCAGGGAAGGTAGGAGCAAAAGCCAGATTGCTGTGACGTGAAGGATGGGTAGGGGGTGAAAAATACATACGAAATTGGCATTTATGTCAAGAGGTTTGTGAGTGGTAAGAATAAATGCAGTGACTATCAGGAGCAAGGGCTTGAGGGAGAGTTGTTCTTGTCATTTGTTAAGAATAAAGGAATCATCAGCATGTTTACGTGGCAATAGAGAAAAGTGAGTAGAAAAGAACGTGAAAGATGCAGGGAAAAAGAATATGCAAATGATAGTGATCTTTGAGCAATTGGGAAGGGTATCGTACAGAGCATTGGAGGGAGATTAATTTTAAATTTAACTTCCCCACGGTAATGGGAGGAATGAGTAAAAAAATGTGTAGAAGCCTATGAATGTGTAAGTTTTGTGGCAAGAAGTTAAGGGAATCCTGCGTAATGGAGGAATTCATTCTGTGAAGTCATAGAGGCCATACATGTCTTGTTTAGACAGGATTTAAATAAAGTTGATGTCTCAAGGGGTAGTTTTATCAAATTATATGTAATTCATATATCATTGTACTCACCATTATATAACTCAATGCAATTAATTTTTATAGTAAATTCTTGTGGCAGAAGTTCTTTACTGATTGGTTGCTGAAAATTAGCTATCTCAAAATGTTTCCAATATGTTATTTATCAGTCTCACTCTGTGCCTCCCCTCCACCACCTCACCATCATGCCCCAGCTTGTTTTGTTTTGTTTTTAAAGGTTTTCTTCATACATGCTCTCGAACAAGTTCCTGCGGTTTGTTCATTCCGGCCGCCTTATCTTGCCATCCTGTTGCATCCTGTGTTGCTGGTGAGGCCTTGAGTCCTCTGCTCTGTGAAACACAGCTTCTTCTAATAGATATTCCTACTGCTGCACTCTCGTTGGTTTTGGGGAGGTACCACCTCATTTTGCTTCTAAGGTCAGTCCTTTCTCCTGGCTAGTTAAGTGCCAGATTTCGGATACACCATCTCCTTCCACACTTTGAAGGGAATGTTCTCATATTGGGCTGCACCAAATGGTGGAGATCCGGCAATCAGCCACTCTTCTGAGTTACTGGTCTGGTACTGCTAGTTCACTTGTTGCCTGAGTTAGCCCCCTTTACCTACTGGAATGCATCTGGTCTTCTTTATGCTCCAGAGTTTGGTACCAATGCATTCTGCCCTCAGAGAGGAGCCCATTTTTATCCCAGGATGAACTAATTCTTAGGGGTATTAATAATTGCAACATTCATTCTTTCGGAAATGATGAGACATGCTGTAGTAAATTAAGCTGCCCCAGAGAAAACAAGCTTTTTATTTATATACTCATAAACATCAAACCCTGTGTTCCAAACCTGCTAATTTGTTTAATGGGACTCACTGGACTCATCACCAAATTTGGGAGCACATTTTTCTTTTATTCTCCTGAAGCTCTTGTTCTCTCTAGCCTTCTTAACAATCTGTTTAAGGCTAGCATTGACATCTCTGCCCCTCATAATGTTCCTTTAACAGTACTTCTGCCATAATAGTATCGTGACCTAACCATTGAATCTAACTTGCTGCAGAATGTATTATCATTATTGTAAGGTATTTATCTTTTTAAAAACGGAAAACTATTTATTAATTTAAAATTGTGAGATTTCAAATACATATTTGTTATTTATGAGAAAGTGGCTATGTTTGGAAGGCCCAATACAACAAGTTGAGGACATTGTAAGAGTTTCATTTACATTAACTAAAGGATAAAAATGGCCTTGAAAGACTCACAAAGAGGGCAGGAGAGAGAGTAACAGGTTCTGTACCAAGTTTTTTCACAATCTCTTCCTTTTAATCATTACATATTGTCTTCCTTTGGCAGGTGAGGAAATCGAACTGATACAAGTTAAGTAACTTGCACAAAATAACATGGCTACTAAGTTTCTGAGCCAGGCTTAAACTCACATCTTATTAATTCCAGAGCAAGTGCTCTAGATAAACTCGTTTTTCTTCAACATGATAGATATTAGCACTTGTTGATAAAAACATCTTCTTCAATGTTATCTAACTTCAGATGTAGTCAGCACCAAAATCACTAATGCTATGCAACCAAATTAGGGAAAAATTTTTTTTTGCAGAAATCAATCTTTATTTAAAAATGTTATAGTTTGTGAACCCAAAGTATATTCAAAGTTCATTCTTTTTTTTGCGACAGAGTTTTACTTTTGTTGCCCAGGCTGGAGTGCAATGGCGTGATCTCGGCTCACCGCAACCTCCGCCTCCTAGGTTCAAGTGATTCTCCTGCCTCAGCCTCCCGAGTAGCTGGGATTACAGGCGTGCACCACCACGCCCGGCTAATTTTGTATTTTAATTTTAGTAGAGACGGGGTTTTTCCATGTTGGTCAAGCTGGTCTCGAACTCCCAACCTCAGGTTATCTGCCCTCCTTGGCCTCCCAAAGTGCTGGGATTACAGGCGTGAGCCACCATGCCTGGCCTCGAAGTTCATTCTTTAAATCATAATCTAGTGAAGAGATTTCTATTTTTATGTTTTTGAAATAAGTAATTAGGCTTTCTGGAATATGATAAAGACTGGAATAAAAAAGAGTAGATGATTTTTAAGAGGGCCTCATCAGCAAGAATTCTGTGAACCACACACAAGAAATAAACTTTACCCAGTGCCTATATGGAGTCTTTTGTGTCTAATTGTAACAGACAATTTGAACTTGAAAGAATGATTTTTTTTTAAAGAAACTGCTAAAGCTTAAAGAGGACAAAGCTACGAAGCACAGAAAAGATGACAGGGTCTGTGTGTGGGGTTACAAGCCAGGAAAACCTTATACTGGTTAAGACTTCTAACAGATTGCTCAGGCTCCTAACTTAGGCTTGACTTGGCTAGGCTTTAGTGTGAGTGGGAGCCTAACTCTTTCTAGTAGTCTGATTTCACCTAGTTCATTTTGTGTTGAACTCTCATAATATGTAATAAATGTGAGTACATTTTTAGTACTAGTATATATAGTATAGTAGACATCAAAATATCTAGAATATTTGAGTAAATACAAATATTTATTGTGTTCATTCAATGTTGAGAAACTTCTGTAGTTCACCTACGTAGTCAACCTACCCAAGTGTCTATTTGATAGATGTCTAGAAGGGCTTATCACCTACAGTACCAGATTTTCAGGCTCTGCATAGTCGACTGTGTCCTCTGCACATCAGGGTAGAGGTACTAACTCCTTACTGCTGAGTTTGATTATAAGCAATGGTTCAGGAAGGTATCTAGTAGAAGAAATGGTAACTTTCAAACTAGTGTTTAACACAAAACTCCACAATTTCATATATATTAATGTGTATTTGGTGAAATAGAAACAAGCCCAAACTGTTACCAAGACAAATCCCTTTTTCTTTCCATGAAACTTTACCTTTTTTTTTTTTTTTGGCTGCTCGGTGATGCTTGTTATTATTTTTCATTTTCAGCATGTATCTGATGATCATGCCAGCCTGATTGCACCAGTTAGAGTGTGGCTGCCTTTGACCTGATTGGATCCGTGTGGCATTCCTTTAAGGAGCCTTAGAGTTGACCTTCCTCATTCTCCTGGCTATAATACATCGTTTCCACCCTCTGTTTTGGGGCATCTCCTACTGTGGAGAGGCTGGCAGGAGGGAGTACCTACTAACCACTATGGAAACCAAATGGGTGGGATATCCTCTCCTCTTTGGAACAGTCAGTGGCAATTATGACATACCTTGTTTACACCTGCACTTTTCTGAAACTTTCAAGTAGAGGCTGCTCCAGGAGTGGCAAGCAGACCGGTTTGCTCTTGCCATATAAACTTTTCTGTGATTTCTGCTTTCTTGGGGCTCCATTCCTCCCACCGTTTCCCCAAGACTGGCCCTCTAGCCTTCCATTAATGCTGTTATCTTTCCAATAAATTTTCTTATGGATTAAGGCCAGAGCCTATTTCTTTTGTTTTTGATCTATAGCCCTGACTGATACATGATCTTAACCATAATGTGTTCTGAGATAATAAATGTTTAAATCATCTGGGTATCAATATTTTATAAGATTTTAGGTATAATATTATCTAATAATCCTTGGCCCAGATAGTTTTTATATTGAAAACTGGTGTAAAAATATAAATTCATTTCACTGATGCGCAAACACAAAACCACACATAATTTCACAGAAAGGTCATGTGACCTACTTCTAAGAAAAGATTATAATCTGAGATAGGAAAATGCACCTGCTGCAAAAATAAAAAAAAAATGTTTCATGCAAATAAGACAGGGCAAAAACGTAGTTAAAAATTGGGCAAGTGTACAATGACTACTTGTTTTCTTTAATAAGATTGCTCTTTTCTTTCCCAAAAGATGGAATGAAGGGGTTAATAGAATTTAGAACAGATACTTTGAAGAAAAGAAGCAATTCTCTATCCTACTATGGAAATAAGTACAATTCTATAGGAATCTGATTGACTGGTTTCATCTTCAAATCCTATAGATTGAGTTGAAGGAATACAAGATACACACAAAAAAGAATTATAAAAACCATATTCAACTCAGTACTGTGAATTTATGGAAAAGAGAAGCCATAAATGTGTCCAACTAGTGCTCTCATTATTTAAGTTAAATTTGATGCCTTCATTTTAAATAATAAAAAGTTTATTATTACCCATATCCATGTATTGTTCAAATTCCTCATTTATTGTGACACTAGGTTTTTTTTCTCCCTGTTGCGGTTTTAGAAGTTACTACTTGGCATCATCAAACTTTTGATAAAGTGATGAGTGCCAAAGCTTGATTGGAATGGTTTCAAGAAAGGATTGGAGAAGAAAATTTGAAAGCCATGAGTATAGGCAAATCTAGTAAGATGCTTTACTATACAGGGAGAGAGAGAAAGAGGGTGGTTGCTGAATAAAATTTTTTTGTTTTGTTTTTTTAAGATGGGAGAAGTAACAGATTATTTGTATACTGATGAAAAAGAACTAGTGGAGAGGGGAAAACTGTAGAAAAAAATGCTACAATGATGCCCTTGAGTAGGCAAGAGGAGTTGAGATTTAGTATAAATTGGAGTTGGTTTTAGACAAATGCATATAGAGTTGACTCACAATGATGGAGAAAAGGCAAGATATACAAGTGCAGATGAGGTTGTTAAAAGGGTCTAGATATTGCATACCTTCTGATGGGAACTTGCATATCTTCCAATTGCTTATATTTTCTTACAGAAATAGGAAGCACGGTGTCAGAGAGACATAAAGATGGAGGGTGTGTCAGATGTTTAATAGGAGACAAAAGTATTTAATAGAATTTGAGGTATATGCAAGAGTGAATGGATCAAAGATGTATAGTATATTTGCCATTGAAGATAGAGATCATGGATATAAAGCAACGCTGGCCAGTATGGTTATGGAATTTTCTCCGGATGCATTCAACCACACAGGTAAAAGGACAGAGTAGGTGGAGAGTTAGTTTTACCAAGCTCATGATTTTCCCAAGTGAGCATAATGAAGCGCAAGAGAGTCATGGTAGTTTGAGGTATAAAGATGTGGCTGAATGCAATAAACAACCATGACATTTAAGCTGGATAAGAATGGAAATGAGGACATGAGGAGGGAAGGTATATTGAAAAGCTGGTTGTACAATGGATTGTAGACGTCAGGGGCCAAGCTGAGCTGGAGAGAGCCGTGCTGTGCTACCATGCATCAGAATAGCTGATTATGACAATAAACCATAATGAAATAACGGTCAAACATTTAATCACTCACTGTGATAGTATAAGCAACAGGCTAAACCAGAGAAAGTTCTGACCACTGTCTCTACCACTTTCCACTTCCACCCCACCCATGTACCGCCTCTGTCCATTTTACCCGTGAAACAGTACTGGATATCTGAGGGTCAAGTCAATCAATAAACGTGGGGAATTGCTTTACTGCTGAGGGAGTCTTGAACAAAAATCTCCTTTAGTTTTATATACTAGGGGCCCAGGGAAAAGGGTGAAAAGGAAGGGGTAAGAGTAAAAAATTATTGAGCTAGAGTGGAGAAAAGTGTCTTCAAGGTTCCCCTCCAGCTCCTCCAAATGATAAGTTCTTAGCAGAGGTTCCTGAAGGCCTTCTTGCTGAGCTAAGAACACGGATGTGCATGAGAGCATGGCCAGCCCTGGGGGCTTGAGTCTGTGACTGCAACTCCTTTCAGCAATGCACTAGCTGCACACCAAGTCTGGTACAAGGAATGTAGTTCAGGTCTGCCAGGAAAAGTCTCTGTAACTGCCTGGGGTTAGGCCTGAAAGATCACAGTAGGTTTTTAGCCAAAACCCAGATTCCTCAGTAGATCCTGATGCAGCTTAAAGATTGTTGGACACAGAATGGGAGTTAGAAAAATTAGGAAATGAGATGCTTGTGATTGAGATCTGGAGAAAGTCCAGATATTGGTAGTGACAAGATCTAGGGTCTGGTAATGAAAATGAATAGTCCTAATAAAGTGGAGACAATCATTTAAGACAAAAGGCAAGATCATATCTGTGGCTATTGAAATCTCAAATAGTTATGACAAGAATAACACTGGAAGGAGAAATGGTGACCTGTCCTTTCAGTGCTAAGATTTAAAAATTAATCTCATATGTCTTTTTTTCTATGAGAAATAGTTTATGAAAACTCTATTGATTTCAAATCAATAAAAATGATGGATTTGTTTCAGAAAAAAATTGTTTATAAGTTGTAAGATCTGTAACTGAATTGTTTTCTGTTACTGGTAAGGGCATGTTCATGCTAACAGTAGCCCTATAGCTGTGGCTACTTATCTTAATTAAAGCCAAGATTTATTTTAGCTTGAGTGTTTTATAAGAAGATTAGAATTTTAAAATTTTCACGGCCAGTCTTCATGCATTATACTCTTTTTAAATTCAAGCATGTTTCATATTATAAGAAGCTAACCTTAAATTATAGCCCTTTATTTTGTTAAATATTCAGTATTCTAGGAATTTGAAATTCTCAAATGTAGTCTTTAAAACTCTGAGTTTATCTGATAAGGATTTTATTATTATTGTTATTTACATATGAATACAGGAACAAAAAGTGATTTAAGTAAGTCATGGCCTAGAAGGGGATTTGTAATGTCTTTGCCCTGTTTAAGAACTTTTACCCATGCCTCATGATCTAGGATTTCTACTTGATCCAGCTTGGAGATCTGAATAACTCATGATATTGGGAAATTTCCATGACGGCATTTTCTTCAGTTCCTTGCTCATAGCTCACCTTTGTCTCCCGTTTTTCTTGTAGGTTTCCAGTATATGCTTTGGCCATATAAAGTAATAAAGCAAATAAGTTCCTATCATTTAATCATATAGAAAAGCCCACTAAGAATCCATTGTCCAAATCTTGTTTGATTGAGATTGATTGACAGTTTTATGTAATTGGATGACATTTTTAAGAGAAAATCAACAGAACATTATCACATGGTTAAAGCCTACTGCCAGAAACAATAAGCTTGGCTTACCTATTTTGTTAGAGTATTATTTTGATTTATTCACTCATGTATATAATTCACTTTCACAGTTGATCCCAGACTCTGTTTTTATGAATGGCAACTCAGAGAATTTAGGTAGCTTTTCTGGGAGCAAGGTTGATGGCATTGATGTGGGTTGGGGAAAGCCTAACAGTATTAAAAGGGAGAATGATATAGATGTTGTTCGTCCCATGTTCAGTTACAGATGTGTTTTCACCAAAACCATATAATTTAAATGTCTCCTTTTCCTGGAAAATATGAAGCATTGTACAACAGGTAATTTTAATAACAATGTAACTTAGGCTGCTTATGATTGACATCAACATCACATGCATACAATATGATTGCAAGAATTTTTTAAAATGCATCATTGGGATAATAAACTGTAGCTGACATCCTTTTAAACTAAAAGCAGGTGAAAGCTTGCCAGCTCCCTTACTGTCTTCCACTCTCTCTGACTTACTGTTCTAAGAATAAACACATACAGTGGAGTGTGCGGGGCTGCACACTGTGGTTTTATCTACTTCCTTGCTAGAGGAAAGCACTGTTATAAAAACAAGTAAAACATGCAAAGGGAAGTAATTTAATAAGTAATTTTACAATAAAAGAATGGAACTATAAACTTGTTTTTCTTGGACAGCCTTGGTGTTATCCAATTTGCCCTCTTACTAAGCCTCTTTACTGGCTGGTTGTAAAGGACGTGGTGAATTAGGATCAGAAGTCGATGGCTGTGTAGTGCCTGGTTTTGAAATGTTTGGAGAACAACGTAAATAGTAGCTGATGGCAAGGCAGAGGGACGCAGGATTGAGTGAGCACTGCAGATGCCAGGATGACCCAGTTTCAGTGGGTGTAAGCAGTGAAGTAAGCAACAAAGTTGGGCAAGCACTGAAGGTGTAGTTTGTGTAGGAGACAGATGTCAGGGTTGGGGTGGGGAAAGGGAGTATCTGTACCACAGAATTAGAGCCTGGGTCAGTTAGTGCCTTGCACTGATATTTGTGTATATTTTGTCCCCTCAGCTAGATGTTATTACTCTTTGGGGGTGGTATCCTTGTTTTATAATTGTTCCCTTGACCTGCTGGGCACAGTTATGGAACAAAGTGGGTTGTTGCATGAGGATCTCTTAAAAAGTTCTCTTGGGGCTTTCTGGCCCCTTGAGGATGGTAGGACTATGCTAGTAGGACCAGGCACACTCTCTGTCTTATCAGACATATGGAAAAGCGCACAGAGGAAATGATCTGTTTTAGAATCAGAGTGTGCCTTAATCCATCTAATGTGCTGGTGTCATTATTTGACTTCCTAGACTGTAAACACTGCCCTTCTAGGCTCCTGGGACCTTTCTAACTTTTCCTTGTCTGATAACTTTGTCAATACTCAACATTTTCTTGCTCAATCCAGGGGCACCTGTCTAATTCTCATAGTCCCAGCTGGCTCTCCTTGAACTTGATCTGTCATCTGATCCACAGTGTCTAGGTTTTGGGTTCTCCTGGCCCATCTTTCCCTTGAGATCCCACATCAAGATAAGAAACACTGCCTTGAGCCTATAAGGGTTGAGGGGAATTTGTAGTCCTCTGGATATCCATCTTAAAATATGCCAATT
The DNA here is from genome assembly GCF_028885625.2 of Pongo pygmaeus. Taxonomy (NCBI): domain Eukaryota; kingdom Metazoa; phylum Chordata; class Mammalia; order Primates; family Hominidae; genus Pongo; species Pongo pygmaeus. The sequence continues at coordinate 155,739,008 of NC_072376.2, read as the reverse complement.
AAGTATATTTTGGGGTAAAATATTCTGATTTCCTTCAAGCATTATGCCTGACAACTAAGATTTGATTGTAGCAACTTAGTGCTCTGTTGGATAGAGCACTGTCATTGTCTTAATGAGCATTATATAACTGATTTAAATTCTATTGCACAGTTTATTAAATCGTATCTGTTGGGGTAGGTTCCTGCCTTTGAGGCATGCTGCTAACAACATGATGGAACATCTTATTTTTCTTTCAACTAGTTATTTTCATCATAAATTTGTGCATAGTATTTTAAAAATAAACTAATTATTTTCAGATAATTATATTAGGAAAGTGACAGCTGCATTACATTCTATCCTTCACTTGAAAAGCACAGTAAGAACTAAGACATTTAGATGTTTTACATAGGAAATAATATTTTTGGCATTATTAAAATTCACTTCTATGTATTAATTTAAAAATTTTTATTTTTAGGGAAACAAAATTGCTATTCAATTTGGCAGAAGGTTTGTTTTGGGATTTCTGGCTAACAGAATCTTTGCTTTAACTTTGGCAAGGCTGTTTGAGAATTAGCTTCAGATTAGGGATCCTTCAGTTCCTGGGTCATTGTTGAAACTCAGTTCTAGAACTTTATTATCTTTGTGCTATTCTGAAATAGGGTCAGTGATCTTGATGTCTCCATAAGGGAACTTATTTTGTCAGGTAATGCTTTGTACAATTTATACATAATTTTATAATTTTACTACTTGGGAATAAGTGTTAATACTGAAAAAAAGTGAATGATTATGAAGGTGTTGTAGGTACATTAACTTGTGTTGCTATTTGTGCAAATATCCTTGACTTTATAGATGCAGAATAATACCCCCACCCCCACCACAAGACCCTATTTTATTACTGGATCAATAGTGACATGTAGGGTTTTTAAACCAGAAAGTGGTTTTTCTTATGTTTTTGCTCCCAGTAGAGAAAATATTTTTTCTGAGGGAATTTTTAGTTGATATCTCTCCCTATACATGAAGTAAAAGCAAATACTTTTTCAAAAATGTTAAGGGAAAGTGTAGGGGCCATAGGCTCTTCTCAGGGTGAACCCTCTAAGGGTTCACTGAAAAATTAGTACAATTTTAATTATGTATCAGATGTGGAGCTCACCACAAAGGACAAAGCTGCAGATAATGTCTGACCCTTCCCATCATAGTTTACCCTGCCTATTAGTTTAGAGCCTAGAATCGAATGCCTCCAAAACAGACAAGTTAAACAATTCTAAAAAATATTACAGAAGTGGTTTATAACCTTAAAACAAGTAGCAAAGACAGTATCTGACCTGCCTGACCAGTTTTGACCAAATGTCTAATTTGGAAGACATTTTTACTTTATCAATAATTTTAAAATTAGCTTTATTTATTAAAGATTATTAAAGTCATGTGAACTAAAAGGCATTTGAGTTAAAGCATTTTTTTTTTTCTTTTTTGTTTTTTTTTTGAGACAGAGTCTCACTCTGTCACCCAGGCTGAAGTGCAGTGGTGCAATCTTGGCTCACTGCAACCACTGTTTCCCGGGTTCAAGCTATTCTCTTGCCTCAGCCTCCTGAGTAGCTGGGATTACAGACATGTACCACCATGCCTGCCTAATTTTTGTATTTTTAGTACAGACGGGGTTTCACCATGTTGGCCAGGCTGGTCTTGAACTCCCAACGTCAAGCGATCTGCCTGCCTCGGCCTCCCAAAGTGCTGGGATTACAGGTGTGAGCCACCATGCCCAGTCAGCTTTCTTTTTTAAAAAAATTTTAATAAAATGCTTGATTTAAGCACTTACTTTTTCTTTAAACCAATAAATTAGAGCCCTTTTATTTATTTTAGTAGTAAAACATCACACATTACCAGTGTAATTACGTAGACATATAGACACATAGAGAGAAGCAGATCTTATAAATTTGTAATATTTTTAATTTGCCAGTTTTCAAGGCATTTTCTTCCTACTTTAGACTGTCAATTTCTTGTTTATCTGTTACTTTGCTCTTGGTAATTGTTAGCTAGGCAACCTTAAGTTTGCATTTTTAAAGGAACAGCTAAGATAAAACAACATATATCATTTGAATTTTGATATTTTGAAAGCATAGCATTAAGACATTAGGCCTGAATATTGTACCATCATTTGTTCAAACCAAGGGAAAAAAATCGTGTAAGTAAATTTTAGTTAAGAAGGTGAGGAAAAGCACCTCAAATAAAGGTATAGCTTATAAATTTAAAATAATGGTTAAGAGTTTAATGTATGCAAGCAGACACCCTTACAAATGGAGAGTTCCTTAAAGATGTCAGGATTTTTTTTTTTTTTTTTTTTTTTAGAAAAAGGCGTTTTAAGATAGCCAGCTAAATGCCAGAAAGTTGTAAAATGGCTTTTTAACTTAGCTTATTTCTTAATTAGATTACTGGTTTTAGGGTAGAGCCCTTTAAGGAACTCAGCCTAAGAAAGCAGTCAGTCTTTAGGGCCTAAAGGATGCTTTTCTTATCCAAACACTCAAAGAGGAGCACCCTGTAGTAATAACTGTTCACTGTAAGCAACTGCCATCAGCCATTCTAAAAGTGTATTTCTCACCTAGCCATGACACATACCAAGGTTAATTTTTTTCATAAAGTAATTTCTGGTACCCCCCAAAGCCAAGAAGATCAGGAAATGCAATACAAAAGAGAACAGAATTTTAGATCTGAGATGACTCTGCCCATTTACAGCTCTGGGGATTCCCTAAGGAAAAATAGCAGTTACTACCAAAAAGGAACATGTGGCACCTTTTTCTGTTAATTTCTCTCTTTTTTTTTTTAAGGCATCAAGTTGTTAGAATTTACTATGTATGTGTCTGTCTGTCTGTCTATCTATCTATCTATAGAGAGAGACTAGCCTAAATATAGGTTTTAATTAAGTCAACTTTTGACAATAGAGCTCTTAAAAAATCCTCTCAAACCTCTTATTACCAGAATTTGGCAGGGACAAAGAGTCGATATTTTAAATCACACAACTGTCAAACCAGAAAGGACTTGTTCCCTGGCCAGGAATTGAACCTAGGCCTCCACAGTGAAAGGGCAGAACCATAACTCCTGGACACAGAATGGAGTGGTCTCCGTTGTTCTTCCCAGAAGGAATGTAAAGCAGGCAGTTTTGACCTTGAATAGGATTTTAACTTTGTTTTAGGTCAGATCTGCTCGAAAGAATAGCTATGACATTACTTTGTGTCCATTTAATTTAACATTTCCAACAATTGTTTAGAATAAAAGATCTTTCAAGTCTTTTTTATTTTCAGTGATGTACCTAACTCCAACGGTGGCTCAACCCAAAAGCCTTTTTATATAAAGCTCAGGTGTTAATTTTTCAGGTTTTTGCCATATTAGCAAGAGGTATTCCTGAAGAGGGTATAGAGGAGGCAATTCCCATGATCCCTAAAAATTTACCTAAGAAATAGACTTAAGATAGCAAAAGACAAAAGCCCAGTATGAAAGGGATCTTTTAATATAAAACTGCCCTAAGAAGTTGACATGTTCAGAACGAAGAGTGTGCTGTTTAAAATATTATGTGTCTCAGACACCTCATCCTTTCAGGCAGCCACGTGAGGTGAACCTGAAAATTTATACCCTCTGGTTGGTGGAGACTAAGAGAGTCCCCCACTTAGTCATAAAGTCAGGCTCTCAAGGACATAGACAAGAGGGAAACCTCATCTGGTTTTTATTTCAAGGACCCCAGCAAGGTTTGTCTTAACAGACCCCAGTCAACTCAACCATTAAACTGACTAGTCTACAGGGCCAGCTCAAACAGCAGGCTTATGGGGTTCCTAGGCCCGAGTTCTACCCTATAGAACCCTTTTTTATAACAGAACCAAACAGAAAGATAAAGGCAAAGAAAAACAGCAACAACAACAAAAAAAGGCTATTTCTGAGAGCAAAAGGGATCAAACAGTATGAATATTCATAACACAAAGTACCAAAAGTATACCAGAGTCACTACAGCTCAAGGCTAGTCATACAAATCCTTTTTTCCCATTAATCAAAGCTTTGCAGAGGAGAGAAGTGGAATTTTTACTGCCCACTCACCAGAATGCACAGAGAGAGAGATGCCAGGAGCCTGGGCAGGGAGCAGGGGCAGGTAGCAAGAAACTCTCACCCCTTTGCCGGCAAAGCAGTTTCCTGGTTTCTCTTCACTTTAGCTTCCAGGAGAGAAAAGCAGCTTTGAGATTCTGCTCATAGGTGGAAGAGACTTGCCTTGTCCCAGATGAGACTTTACACTTGGACTTCGGACTTTTGAGTTAATGCTGGAATGAGTTAAGATTTTGGGGGACTATTGGGAAACCATAATTGTATTTTGCAATGTGAAAAGGACGTGAGACTGGGGGGTTGGGAGCAGGGGCAGAATTATTATTGGTGGAAGAGATCTGAGTTACTAGTGGTGTATCCATGTGGGTTTGCAGCAGCTTCAGTCCTTGCCTCCTCAGAAGAAAGAATTCGACTGAGGGGCATAAAGCAGAAAAAGAGACCGAGGCAAGTTCCAGGGCAGGAGTGGAAGTTTATTAAAAAGGCTTTAGAACAGGTGACAAAAGAAAGAACCCTTGGGAGATATCCAAATGAGCACCTGAAGGTCAAAGAGAGAAAAAAAAAAAAAAAAAAAGAGGGCGTTTAACCTTAATCCTAGGACTTCATAGGCTGGCCTCTTTCCCATGATTCTTCCCTTAGGGTGGGCTTTCCGCATGTGCAGTGCCTTTCCTGCCCTTGGGAACTGAGCATGTGCAGTGTGTTTAGGAAGTTGTACACATGCCTGTCTGAGGCTTTCTTCCTTTTATTGGTGGAGTATAAGCAGAAGGTTATATTTATGTCGCCATTTTGTCCTTAGTGCGCATGCCCAGGAAAGTTATTTTCTTTTCCCCCCGGCATCTGCATTCAATCAAAGCTTTAATGTTAATAGCTGTGGATCATCAGGAAATGGCCTCTCCTTGGTCCCTTGGGTGGGCTGCTGAATTATCGTTTCTAGAGAGGCAGTATGATAATTGTCAAATCATCACTTTGTATTCCTAGTGGGTGGAGAGAGAGCCCTCTCCTGCTCCGCTCATGCCTAAATATAGTTTGGATATTTGTCCCGCCCAAGTCTCATGTTGAAATGTAATCGCCAATATTGAAGGTGGTGCCGGGTGGAAGGTGTTTGGAGCATGAGGGTGGGTCCCTTATGAATGGCTTGGGCCATCCCCTTGGTGGTAAATGAGCACTGACTCTGAGTTTACATGAGATTCCGGTTGTTTAAAAGTGTGTGGCACCTCCTTCACAATGTTCTCTTGCTTGCTCTATTACAGGAAAGGGGTCCCAATCCAGACCCTAAGAGAGGGTTCTTGGATCTCACACAAGAAGGAATTCAGGGTGAGCAAGTCCGCAGTGCAAAGTGAAAGCAAGTTCATTAAGAAAGTAAAGGAATAAAAGAATGACTACTCCATAGACAGAGAAGCCCCGAGGGCTGCTGGTTGCCCATTTTTATGGTTATTTCTTGATGATATGCTAAACAAGGGGTGGATGATTCATACCTCCCCTTTTTAGATTATATAGGGTAACTTCCTGATGTTGCCATGGCATTTGTAAACTGTCATGGCGCTAGTGGGAGTGTAGCAGTGAGGACGACCAGAGGTCACTCTTGTCATCATTTTGGTCTGGGTGGGTTTTGGCTGGCTCCTTTACTGCAGCCTGTTTTATCAGCAAGGTCTTTATGGCCTGTATTTTGTGCTGACCTCCTGTCTCATCCTGTAACTTAGAATGCCATAACCATCTAAGAATTCAGCCCAGTACATTTCAGCCTCATTTTACCCAGCCCCTGTGTAAGATGGAGTTGCTCTGGTTCACACGCCTCTGACACTTCTGTTTTCACCATGTGACATGCTTGCCTCCCTTTCACCTTCTGGCATGATTGTAAGCCATAATGAGGGAGTCCTGAGACCTCCCTAGGAGTTGAGCAGATCCTAGCACCATGCTTTCTGTAAAGCCTGCAGAATCATGAGACAATTAAACTTCTTTCTTTAAGTTACCCAGTCTCAGGTATTTCTTTGTAGCAATGAAAGAATGACTTAATAAAGGGCCATAGGCTCTTGGCCCCCTAAAAGTTTGCTGAAAGGTCACTGACAATCAGCAGACTGATAAATAAAAAGGCATATAAATGTATTTAATGTGTATACATGAGAGCTTTCAGAATGAAGACCCAACTTCTCAATGAGTTATAGAAACTTATATATTATCTTGAGGTTACAGAAAGAATGAGAGCTTCTATCTTGGTAAAACAGATTACAGGAGAAGGGGGAAGAGGAATCCTATGGAGGGCAATAAATAATCACTAAGGAGAATGAATGACTGAATTGGGGAACAGAAATTAACTTGTAAATAGTTTTCTTTAAAATTTAAATGGTCCTTAGAGACAGTCATTATACTTATAAAAAGGTCTGTTCATGTGTGATCACCTCTTGGTCATCCTTTCTACAGTAAATCTTAAAATATCAGAGAGAGGAAAAAAAACCTGTTGTTCTCCTTGGTGAGTCTGGATCTTAGGCAGATAAAGAAACTTCAGTTTCTTTGGGAGGGACAGTTGTGAGGGAGGGAAGGCCAAAAAGACCTTGAAGCTTCTTTAGTTCATTCAGTATGTCAAAATGCCATATTTTCAGGTATTAGTCTCTGAGCCTCAACAAAAGCCAATTTGATAACTTTATTTTTTATTTTGGTTTTTTTTTTTTGATTTTAATTTTTTTTGGAGATGGGGGTCTCGCTTTGTTGCCCAGGCTAATCTGGAACTCCTGGGCTCAAGTGATCCTCCCGCCTAGGCCTCATAAAGTTGCTAGGGTTACAGGCATGAGCCACCCCACCTGGCCCAATTTGATACCTTTAATCTGAGAAAATGTTTAGGGTAACTGTAAATCTTGTTGGCAAATAGAAGGTGAAAAATTATTAAACATTGAAAGGATACTTCCTATTAATATTCTCTATTTTTTATCCTCAATATTTATTTCTACTCCAGTATTTTTTGTTTGTTTTAGTGATCTATTTAGAGTAACAATAAGGCAGGTGAATCTGCCTTTTATCAGTTGATTTTTCAGTGAAACTTCACAGGGCAAAGTGGAAGGGTCCCCTTGGCCCCTTCTTGATAACCTAATCTGATTTGTGTCATCTGTGGCCTCTGAAAAAAAAAATCTTTAGTGGGACAGAGAAATAATTAACATCTTCCATGAGGTTTCTTTTTCCTGTGAAGACCCAGTATGATTCTGTTTTGGGAACATTCTGTAATTCTTCATAGATTTTTAAATTAGAAGGGAGTGTCTTAGTTTCTCTTATTTATCCTTCTCCTTTCAGAGGAGACAGCAAGACCCAGAAAAGTGAAGAACCTGCCTGAACATGGTCAGTGGCAGAGTCAGAAGTGGAACTCAAGCCTTTTGCTTGTCCCTCCATGTTTTTGATGCAGAGTTTTTATATAGCTCCTCAATGGGAGGAAGGGACAGAAGGGGCCCTGCAGTCCAAGGTCCGTGGTTTAGAAAGTTGGTAGTTGAGAAGGATCCATGTCACACTCCCTGTTTCCTGAGCTACCCCCAGGAAATACAGAGAAGAGTTTACTCAGTGATCAGAGAGTGAATGGAGGTTTTCTGAGTCAGGTAACCAGAATTCTGAGTTTGTGTTGTTTCTAAATCTGGGTTGTTGATGGAGAAGTAGACTGGATTTTATTAATACTTGCAAGACACAGGGTACATTTTTTTCCAGTGGTTTTCTTTCCCTTGTTTGATTTTTATAAAGGTACATCATGGTACCCTTGTTTGATTTTTATAAAGGTACATCATGGTACAAGCTGAGGAGTACATTATTCATCAGGGGAAATTTTTCTAGAGCATCTGTTTTTCAAACATAGGCCTAGGATTGTGTGGGTCCTGATAAGCAAAAATTAAAAAAAAAAAAAAATCTTTGCCCTTGTCGGCATTTTGGACCCACTGTTTTTGACATTTTTTCAAAATGCTTCAACCTCACATTCAAGTCTCAGTGTAAAAGGGGCTATAATTTTCCTTTGAGTTTTCTCACTGGGCTTTTAGAGTTTGATAGGAAACATGGTGATAGTTGCAACTAAAGAGAATGCTGAGATGAGAAGGAAAAGAGACACATTGGGGGGCTGAGATGCGCTTAGAGCTCCATGGTCTCGTGGGAATGGATTTAAACCAATGGTTCCCACCGAGTTCTTAGTGCTGTCAAGTTCTGCAGGTCAGCTAGTCATCACAGGCTGGATCATATATTTTATGCGCATTCAGCATTATATTCAGAACTTGAAATAGCAGTGTGAAAAAGAGATAGATGCTTTCTATAATCAGCTTCTGGGTATGCATTTCTAAAAATAGCTTTGAGGGACAAGGTCCTGGACTCTGTGATTTCTAGTTTCTGGTGGTGGGGGTGAGGAGGAAGGTGCTGGGGTCCTCAGGACTTATTTCTAAACCCTTGCTGTGCTGTACAAAAAGGTCAATTTTAGTATTCACTGGGATAGAAAAGTGGGTATTGGGAGTCATTTAAAAAGTCTAATGAAAGTTGAAGGCACCCGGGGAGGTTCTCTTGGAGGAGTGGGAGGCAACAATTTACAATTCCTTCTCCGGTCCTTTTTGCCAGTTCTCCAGCAGTTCTCTGCAGGGGAGCCTGGGTTTCTTTCAAGATTGTTTCAATGTTAAATTGACACTAAATCAAGAGCACAGTAAGTCCCAACCTAGTCTTTTTAAGTGGAGAAAATTTTGAAGGCAGCCAGGGCTCCTGTGGGGAGTGGATGCAAAATCAAGGAGGCAGCAAATAAAACCACTGAAGAGGGTGGGAAATTGGAATCAGAAATTAAAAGGCTTTTACATTTCTATAAAAATATGTTGTTTGTCCTCATATGTCTTTTTCTCACTGCATCTTCTAGTATTATTTGTTTTACGTGGTGAAGAGCTTCCCTAGTCCAAAAGAACAAACATTACCTTTAAAACATTTTCTCCATGCTATGTTCCTTTATCTACCTGCACAGCACCTTGTTGGCTCAAGCTCTCAGCCCGTGTCTGCGTGCTTTGCAACACACCTGAGTCATATATTCATGGATCAATGAAAGACGCCGCATGCTATCTTAAGAGGGTGCTAAGAATCAGATCCTGACTTGAAGTCATGGTGCTGATTGATGGTGACTAGATCTCTTTTTGGTAAAATATAGCTAATCATGTCACTCAGTTGCTTAATAAAACTCAAAAGCAATATACAGGACAGTGCATCATGGAAACGATTATTAAATATATGTGTCACTTAATTTTGTTATGTAGACAGTAGTTGCGATCTGTCTATCTTGCAAGATAAGGAAAATCTGTTTGACTTTTTAAATTGCATGAAACCAGAACTTAGTACTTAGTGAGAACTTGGTTTTATAGGAAAAGGGGAAAATAAATCTCATTTTAAAAAATAATTAGTCTGCTGTGCATAAACATGTATATTTATGTACGGCAGAATTTGCTTAATCACAAATGTTTATCTCTAAAAACTGTGAGATATTTTAATGCTTTAGAAAGGGAAGTATATTATGGGTCATTTTATACCATCCATTTAGGTTACCTCTTTAAGAAGTTTCATATAACAAGTTTGCAGAATTAATGTTGCTAGGTAGAGAAATACCACTAGCTCTTCAAATATTTTGTTGCTTTTTGTTTCAAAATGACCCCTAAACAAAGAGTTTTGGAAACTGTTAAAAGAATAATAACTTCTTGGTTTAAACCTAACAAAAAAGTTATCATGGGCAATTTAGCACTGATTGTTGAAATCACTAGTTGAAAGTAACAGATTGCAATTTCAAAAAATGTCATTTATTTCACAAATATTCATTGTTTGCCAATGTGCTGAGACCTTCATATGGTCCTGGGTGCTATTCCATACCCAACAAACATGTAAATTAATTGGTGAGAATGATTTGTTTCTTTGTAGTGGAGATACAAGATGCAACAGGGATGTAAATAAAGGCAATGTAAAGAGTGATGTTTTTTGCCTTCATCATTCTGGATGGAAAGACCGTTTGCCTCCTGAGAATATAACACCCAATGGGTTCTCCTTGCCCGCTGCCTAGACAGAGTTGATTTATTAAGGGAGAAGAATTGCAATAGAGACAGAGTTTAGCTGGCTGTATGGGAAACCAGAGTTTTATTATTACTTAAAACAGTCTTTCTGAAAACTCAGGGTTAGGGGTTTTTAAGGATAATTTGGTGGGTAGGGGGTTAGAAAGTGGGGAGTGCTATTGGTCGGGTGAGAGATGAAATCATGAGAAGTCAAAAGCTGTCCTCTTGTGCTGAGTCAGTTCCTGGGTGAGACCAGATGAGCCAGCTTATCGACCTGAGTCATGCCAGCTGATCCATTGAGTGCAGAGTCTCCAAAATATTTCAAGCACTGATATTAGGTTTCACAACAGTGATGGTATCCCCAGGAGCAATTTAGAGAGGTTCAGAATCTTGCAGCCTCCAGCTGCATGACTCCTAAACCATAATTTCTAATCTTATGGAGAATTTGTTAGTCCTACAAAGTCAGTCTAGTCCCAGGCAGGAAGGGGGTTTGTTTTGTGCAAGGGCTGTTATCATCTTTCTTTCAAATTTCCTCCCAAAGTTAGTTCAGCCTATGCCCAGGAATGAACAAGGACAACTTGGAGGTTAGAAGCAAGATGGAGTCAGTTAGGTCAGATCTCTTTTACACTCGGAATTTTCTCAGTTATAATTTTTGCAAAGGTGGTGTCAAGAAGGCTTCAGGGCATGTAGGAGACTGGAAAAGATATGGGAGGACTTTTGGTTGGGTCTTGAAAGATAAATGTTTTCCAGAGAAAAGTATTATGGGAAGGAATTTCAGAACAAGCAAATAACATGTACAGAATGACGAAGGCAAAAAAAAATCACTCATGGTGTATTTGGAGGAACGGTACACAGTCCTGCTGTGTTTTCTGTTGAAAGTTTGCTCTCCTTTCAGCACTCACAGAGAAAACAAATTCTCTTTGTGTATGAAAATAGAAAGACAAGGAAATAGTCTTCAGTCGCCTACTAAACACGATGACTTCATATTTATTATGTAGTTGATTCTGGTGATGAAGTGAATCTGGAAATTGTTATAAAGAGAAAACTAAAATAATCGTAATACTGTATGGAAGGGTTAGGCCCCTTCAGCGGAAAGCTGAGTACAGCTTTGGTATCTAGCTAGAGCCTGTGGGTCATGAGTCAATGAGTAGGGAGGATAGTGTTTTCAGGTAAGATTTGTGTTTCTTTCAAGGCAAAAACACAAAGAATGAAGTTTAGTCAAGTGAGTGATAGTGGAACAAGGGTTTCATAGGACAGGGTAGAAAGGACTAAGTGAAGAGAGAAACACATGAGGGTTGTTGAGGGGACAAGGCGGAGATTGGATAGTGTCATCCTGGCAGCTTAGGTGATGCCAGAACCTGACAAGGATGAAAAGTTTGGATCTCGGGTAGGCGTATGGTGCCTGAGAGTCCCCCAACATCCACCCTGCATAGAGTGTCTCAGCAAATGTCAACTGTGTCATTCAGTCATCAGGGCTGTGTCTTCTATTCCTGGTAATTCCATGCCTCCCACTTACTTGCTCTTTCTGACTGTTATCTCCCTGCTCAGCTTTGCCCTGCAGAACCCTCAAAAGTCACAGTACCTGGGCTAGCCCAAGGCTTCCGTTTTTCCTTCAAGGATTTTTTTTTTTTTTTTTTTTTGGAGGAAGGATAATTGGGAAAGAAAAAAAAATTAGTGGCCTCACTATTCCTGCATCCTGTTTTGCTTTGAATCCCAGAAAGTTTAAAGCCAAATTTGTTTCCCAGCTCAACAATTCTACAAGAGCTTGTGCTTTGCATTTCTTTGTGCAAGTCCTAACCAGACCCTTATTTAGTTACCTATAGTTATTTTTGCCTTTTCTTGATTTTCTCATTCCTCAGTTTTGGGCTTTGGTATTGGAGTTATTTTTAAAAGCGCTCTGAAGCACTTTTGGAATGTGATGAAAATTAATAAGTAAAAATAATCAAAAACCTTTCTAAGTTTATGAGTCCTCAGGTATAATCCTCCCAGTTCTCTGCTTTGGAGCACATTCTTGATTCCTCATCAGTCGGTCAATTCATATGCTCTTTTGTTTGGTGCTTTTTCTTAGTAACTCTTAGCATCCACATAGCTTCCAATAAAAAAGTCCCCCATCTTGTTAGAAACAAAGAAACCCTTTGTTTCTTCCCAGTTTTCGCAAGAATCCCCAAGAATTTTTTTTTCTCCTGAAATTATCGCTGTTTCCCACATACCAAAAAGAATACCTTGCCTTTTTCTCGCCCCAAAATCTATTTTACTCCTAAGAATAAGTCTTGGTCTCTATCCCCTATCTCCAGTGAAATGAACATTTTCTGTTTCCAGTTTTTCATGATTTGGCTGTCCTGCTTTCTCATCTCTAGAGTAGAGGTAAAGGAGGCACAGAATCATCTCTGTAGGGGTCATTTTCTCTTAACAAAGGTTGATTTTTTCAAATTATAAGTAGCACATGAAATCCAGGAATAAGCAAAGATTATAACTGATAAATAAAACTGTTTTTGAAGTATGCTATCTGATCTATGAAATGCATTTTGTACTATAGAAGCTCTACAGTATTTGAGGATGAAACTTAGTAGTGATGTTCAAGTTCAGAATGATTAATAGAAAATGTCAAAGATGTAACAATATTTTGGGGATCCTTGATTTTTCTTTTGTGTTAAAATGGTGTGAGGTGGTTATTGCCCTGTATTTTGTTACATGACTCAGTGGCACATTAGTCCTTTGACCTCATCTGTGCTCCAGCCTTCATTAGGAGTCCTGACCACTGATTGTCAGGGTAGCACACACAGAGCCAACTAGACTGTTGGTCTGGCCCTGAACTTGGGTTTTTTTCTTTTGGCTTTGTCCCAACATGCCACCATATATTGCTTATTCAAATTGGCAGCAAAGGTTATTAGAATCAGCATTTCTCCCTAATAAGGGTTCTTAATTTACAATTGAGTTTTTGGCTTTGTCATTCTCTGCTTAAGCTTGTCTTAACTTTCACTTTTTGTTATTTGAGGCCTTGACTAACAGCCTGTATTGTTCTAGCATCTTGAATTCTAACATTCTAGATAATTTCACAAATTCTTATGGGTCATATAGGGAGTAGAAAACGCAGTCCTAGACTCTTTGAAGCCTTTGCAGTCCCAATTCCAACCTGGCTGTAGAGTCATGAAAGTCCAGTCAACAACCTATAGGGATTTTGGTGTATTCAAAATTCAAAGCGAGCCTTCTAGGCTTTGTTAACCTATGATTTGTAGTTTGCTGTAAACGTCAAAACTCTAGTTTTCTAAATCAAATATTTATTTATAGCTTATGTACTCAATTTAACCAATCTTTTGATATTTATATAGCCATGTATAATTTTTATAGACTTACCTATTTAAGTCAGTTGTCTTGACACATATTTTAAAAATGTTATGAAAAAATGTGCACATGGAAACCTATTTATTTATTGAATAATAATTTTTTTTGAGATAGGGTCTAACTCTGTCTCCCAGGGGGGAGTGCAGTTGTGTGCTCACAGCTCACTGCAGCCTTGACCTCCCTGACTCAGTTGATTTTCCCACCTAGGCCTCACAAAATGTTGAGATTAGAGGTGTAAGCCAATGTGACTGGCGGAAACCTATTTAATTTTAGACCAAGTATAATTGCTTTGGAAATTTAAAGGTGGCTTTGTTTAAAAGTGAAACTCTTGACCACTTGTATTTTTAGAAATGACTGAAGATAGCAGAATTTCAGCAGAAGTAAAGTAGACCATATGAAAAAACTATACTGTGAAATTTGTCCCATGGAAGTCACTAAAATATTTATTGTTTATACAATACTTTTTTCACCACTGAATAGTCTTTGAAATATTACTCACTAAAAATGTCTCCCCAATGAAGGATTATTCTAAAGTGCAATTGGCTTTTTTTTCTCCTCTCTTCAGTCAAAGAGGATCTATAAAATGGTAAATATTCAAATGTTCTTCTTGTAAAATACTATATATTTGCCTGTCTCAGGCAAGTATAGAACTCTGTTGGCAGAAGTCAGCTTCTGCTTATTAAGTAATATTGCTATGGCTTGTAAAATTGGAAAGAAGCATATCTGAAGCTGCAGCATTCCTTTGATATATCACTGACTGTTATGCCTTTCGGAATTATTGAGGACATACTTAAGTCTGAATCAGGGAATAATGTCAGAGAAAATAAATATCTACGTTTTGGCAGCAGTTTAAAATATATTAAATTTTAGAAATGTTCAAAGTCACACACATGTTCTTTGATTTATTCCCTTTTATTAATATATAACCAGCATGCAGTGTTCAAACTGACCTTTTGAGGTTTGGATTATCACTCTGGCTAATTTTTTTGTAGTCTTATGCCAATTTTGTCCAATTATAATTTTGCCAAGTCATTAATAATGTGAAAGTGCCTTTTTTTCTCATATAAGAATAATGTGACCAAGACATATTTAATTAAATATATCTCAGCTCTTCATTTTAATCTGAATATCAAGGATACCTTTTCAAAATATCCTTTTCAAAGGCTAAATATCAAGGATACCTTTTCAAAAATAATGTCCCTGAGGATTCAGGAAAAGGCAATTAAATATTAATGGCATGTACTAAACCTTAAGTTATTGGCTTTTTTATTTTTAAATTATTACATTTCTATCACCCTCCTAAATTCTCAGACCTTTCTCAGTTTTATGGCTGTTGAGCTATTTGGGAATTATTGATAGTGGAGTCATTTTGCCTAAGTAGGAGGGAGTGGGTATGGGGGAGAGAGGAGAAATTTTTATTGAAGACTTCATTCATATCATTAACTTAGACTGATCTCCCGTCTGAGAATATTCTCGTATTTCTGCAAATAACCAAGCATGTGCTCTTGGACAAATTCTATGAGCCTTTTTGACTTTTCTATGTTGAGTCTCCACAAAGGGATTATTCCCATGCAATCCCTTTTGGGAGCGCTATTCAGTAAGGCCCATATTGTGTTCTAAGGATGTCTCATTTTGTATCGTTTCATAAAACCCACTAAAAATCTTGGCAAACCTATATACTGGGCAACCTTGTTGGCTGGCAGCAACTCTCCCACTTGCAAACATGATGACCACAAAAATTCCAAACAAAGTTTTATTATTGCATACAAATTGGAGGAGTTTTGCAATGAACAAATGAACAAATCCAAGTTATACCTTTCCAAACTTATTTCTTGTCTTTTCATCTCCATATATCCACTATGCTTTAGCCTCCCCAAATAACAGCTAGTCCTGGAACACACCATGTTCTCCTTTGCCTTTGTATGTTTGCCTGAAATCTCCAAAAATCCTGTCACTGTCTGATAACTATATACTTACTCAGTTTTCCTGACTCAACTCAAACACCAATTATTCTGTGAAGTTTCCAAAATTTCTCTCCCTTTCCCAAGCACAGAATGGTTTTGGTCTTCCTTTTTTTAAATCACCTTATACTTATACGTTTTGCAGTACTTAATAGATTGTATGAAGACTTACTGGCTTGTTTACACATGTGATTCATATGTCCTCAGATCTTTCCATCCTAGAGAGTAAAATATAGGTTCACAATAACTGGACAGAAAGGCATTGTCTGACTTCATTCCCAAGAGTTGGTAGTCATGGGGTTGTCTCCCATGAAACCTATTAAGAAACTTAAGAAACCTGTGCAAGAAACTTAATAGGTTTCATGGGAGACAACTCCATGACTACCAACTCTTGGGAATGAAACTAGTCTTGCTAGCTTCTAAGCGGTAGATAGCATTTTTCTCTTCTACAGCATGTTTCTCTGATGGCCCTGGGAAGCCACCAAAGCCAGATACTCTGTGCTGCATCTGTTTCCCTCCACATGGAAACGTGTCTGGTGTCCTGTTTAAATGACCATGCTCATTTTGTACACCAGTGTCCTCCCATTGCCTGATGGGGAAAGTCCTTTCACTCTCTCTAGTAGTTTGTTTTGTTCCACTGTTACAAAAAAGTCCTGTTTTGTGCTCTCAATACCTTACATAAGCTTTTATAGAACAACTGGTATTCCTCCTCTCCTGCCAAAGAAATACAAACAAAGCACGTTGAGAAAAGATATCCTTTTATTTCAGGGTGACAACATTTAATTACAAGGGGTTGCTTGTATATCTAATGTGCATGTTTTAAAGGAGACTTAGGAGTTCATGGGCATTATGACTAACGAAGCAAAAAATGAATAAGACAAGCTTCAGCTGAGCTAACCTTTGCTTATCTAGGAAATCATCTATCTCAAATACTAAGAGACACATCTTTTTGAGACTGTCCATTCAGCACATATATATGTGTATATGCATATACATAATATATAATTATTACAATGCATTTACTGTACAATATACTCTCCTTTACTGTTCCAAAAGCTAAAGTACCATTTTTATACCTACTAATCGATATCTTATAGATGCCAAAGGTACTTTATATTAAGTATTTTTTATAACATGAAATTTCCAAAACAGAATACTCTTATTTTTGAGGATAAAATCCCGAATATCAATTCATTGCCTTTCTCTCAGAGTCCCATGATCAGAGTCCCTGGATGGAGCACATTTTTAACTTCACACATTAATACTCTGAGAGAATATTTTCTGCTCTCATGCAATAGAGAAAACCTTTCATGCAAAGATACAGTCGTTATAGTCTTTGCATGAAAGTGACACTGTTTTAGGTATAAAATGTTATTGGTGAATTAGTAATGCTATTTTAGTGAAAAACACAATATAATAATTATTTTATCAGTGATGTAATTTAATTACTTTCAAGGATATTATTGTATTTGCAATATATTATAGAAATATCCCTTCTTTTTCAGAGTTTTTTTTTGATTGACACGAATGACACAGTCTTCAAAAAAAGATATAACACTTTAGATTTTTAAAGAAAAGCCATTTCTTTTATAATCCGTGTTCAAGCTTAGATTGAGTAGGTATTGTTTTAGAACTAAAAGGGAGGAGAGAGAAAGAGAGAGAGAGAGAGAGGGTGAGATTAAGATTCTTGCCAAGTAATTACATTAAATATTCTCTCCGGAGGGGAAATGTGTCAAAAAAAAAAACCTAGAGAAATTGTGGAAATTGGTAGAATAAATTAACTTCTTGTAAAATCATTTTTCCACATCATTATAATATTTGTTTTCAAATGTCAGAAGCAGATGAAATAATTTTCCTACAGATATTGTTTCAAGGAAAAGGCTAGAACTCACAGAGCACTAGAAGAACAAAGGATACAGACATCCCAAAGGTGTACATTAAGATTAAATTTGCACGTTGAACAGGAGAAGAATTACGCTTTATGACTGAACTTTTGAGTTGTTTCTGCATGAATTTTAGGTAGGTATACATAATGAAATATGGTAAAGCATAGACAGCAATATCTGCCAGCCATATTTATTAAGATGGAATGCACATGGAGCATTAGGATGCCATACAATACAATTTGTCATGTTGAATTTTAAGAAATTTCAAGGCAGATTATTAGAAAATTAGGACAAGTCACCTGCCTTCTTCTTCTTCTATTAACATTCCTAGTATTGCTATTTTTTCTCTCTCATCATTAGCAACCTTCATTTCTTTGGTGTTTGCAGACATCCACTACCTTGAAAAACCTTTTGGTTTTCGTTTTCTTTCTTTCTTCCTTCCCTTCTTCTCTCACTCTCCCTTCCTCTTCTATCATGCTCTCTCTCGCTCCATCTCGAGTTATCCAGATGTTTTCTTTAATGCCAAAATTAATGCCACTTTTAAATTCATTATTTGATTTTAAACTTTAAACACCTGACCTTTTCTGCCTTGTACTTCACCTGTATTTAGAATTTTGTGAAGTCTAGTTTGGTTCAGTGGGCTCTTCTCCATTTAAGACCTTAGGTCCTGGCATCTCCAGGTTAGGTGGAATCACTTGCTCTGAACAGGATGCTCCTCTTCACTATGTGATCACAGGCCTATAATGGCTGTGCTAGGAAACGACATTGACTTCAGATCCATGGCTCATTAAAACACTGTACAGAGTTTCAAAAAAGGATGCTAACATAAGTGTGCCTTAGACTGTTTAAAGGGCCATGTAATTGCAGTCAATAAGAATATATACTGAGTAAAACTATAGGAAAGTAGGATTTTATGCATGCAGCTGACATAATGTAATTACATGCATTATATATAGACTTGAATGAAAACTCAACCACCGCAGCAGCCTTTCGTATAAATGGGTCTTGACAGGACTATTCTTCTCAGCTCCTGAAAAGGGGTTTCCTCAAGAGAATTTATTAAAGGGGAAATAATATTTGGATTTTCTGACTTTCATGAATGTCTGTAAAAAGTGTCTGGCTTACTTTTGTGTCATGGATGTTTGAGTGTCGTGGGTGTTTGTAAAGCCCATCTACTATGATAACCATGGGAAGTGAACCATGGCTGCCTAATCAGCTCCAGTTTGTCCTGGTGTTTCAAGAACCTAGTCCTAAGCCCAAAGCCAAAATGAGATGCTTGGGAGACAGAAATAGGGAGACAGTTGGTGGAAAGGACATTTTTAGTATTGGCAGCCTAACTGTAGAACTGTATTTGGTGAATCAATACATCTCTAGTAAAAATAATTAGTATTAAAGGTGCTTTTTTAAAAAGTGACTTCCACTTCTAAATAGCATGCAGGTAACTCGTTAAATAAAGAGGCTTAAATTATGTACTTGCTGAAAACTGTTTCATGTCAAGTAGAACCCTTTGATTCTAGAATTTTGCATCTTTTTATTTTTCATGGTTATTTATAGATAAATACCCAGCTATAAACAAAGAATCAGGTTGTTTAGCAATGTATATTTTCGAGGGAGAAGTAAATGCCTTTTTGATTTGGAAGCAAAGTTAAAACAAATTATCATGTTAGCTGAAGTGCTTCCCTTGAGGGATATGATAGGTAAGAATGGGCAATAGCATTTGGCACGGTGTAGGTAATTTTGGAATGCAGTGTAGCTAAGAAATATTTTGATTTGCTTTCCTATTGATTTCTTGGCTGGGGTACTTGGCACAAAATGAGGAACTCAAATTAATATAAATATGTGGAGTTTTAATATTTTATGTTAAAATGCCATTTTAAAATTAGTCTAAAAATAATGAAGTCTAGTTTGAATTCACTGGCTAAGATTTGTAACTAGTTTCATGCACAGTGATGTTATAGCTCTAAATCAGAACTCAAAGTGGATGAAGGGTATGGCTAGCTAAAACCAGCCAGCTTGTCCATTGCTGAATATAAAATGGAATAGATAAAAGAGAAGCCAGGTCTTCACTAAGAGTTGCCATTTATTTCTAAATTTGATTGCTGAAGTCTCTAATGTCTAGATAATACCATCGGGTATCTATTTTTTTTTTTTAACGTTTTGACACAGGGAATACTATTGAAGGGTATACAGCTCTATTAATGCCCACTTGCCTGACTGAGAGATAATTCTCTCTTGGTAAATGATGGTGATCATTAGTATTTCCTGAGTCAGCATTGAATCTCATATAAATAGCCTGAAAAGTTATCCGATAGTACTCTCTGCTAGATAAGGGCATGTCAACTTTTCATCTTATAGATCTTAATCCTGTATATGGGTTTGAGGTGTTGATGGTGTCACAGAACAGACTGCCTATGGTTAAATGCATGCCAACCACATGTGACCCCTGTAATGGTGTTTATTTTAATTGTCACTTCTCTACCTTACTACACAACAACTATATTGGAATACATGTGTTACTAATGTGAAATAAAATTCAGGAGTAATACAATCTACCTATACATAATTTTAAAAAACTCTAGTGCCATAAATTAAACATTAAAAAGGAAATAAGCTATTATAAAATAATGTGCCTAGCAATAGGTAAATACCCATGCAAGACTTTGCCAGAGGACAAACAAATACCCTCGCTATTTCCAAGAAACTTTTAGGGGACTGCACTAATCTCATTAGGATTCCTCCTTTAGAGAAATTGTACTGTGTCTTATCAAGCCTTTGAGGTCTAGATAGATGTTTTCCTGACTTGCTAAGGCAGCAGGACCCTTTCCTCCAAAGAAATCACATGCAGGTGTATAATATATAAACCTGTCTAAAGCACATAAAAGCCCTCCTGTGCTTCCTGTAAGTTGTAATGGCTTCTTTCTGAGAAATCTCTGGTCCAGGGGTCTGGATAGCTACTTGTGTCAGTGGTCTCTTGAGAGGTAAAAATAAACTGAAGTAGATGAAAGGAAATCTGTTTTTATTAGTAAGGAAATGACTTCTTCCTTAAACTTTCTTTTCCTTTTTTGGTTAGAACAGTAGAATAATTTCCCCAGTCTTATTACTGAAAGGAATTTTTAAGGATTAGAGAAGATAAATTAATGTATCTTGGAAAGATGATTCAGGAATATTTTATACAATTAATTATTTGTTGCACAGCTAAAGGAAAAAAAAACAAAAACACCACAACAAATGTTTGAGTAGATGAGACATTCAACTTTCTAAATGCTCCAAGGATGGTCTAACTTCAGATCAGCTACTCATGTTTAAGATGAAGCCATTTGAGGACAATCTTTCTAGCATTTCTTCCAGTCCAAAACACAGATTAAAAATTTAACTTGTGAATGGATGTATGATATAAACAGTTTTTCTTTCACTAACCCTTTTTATATCTTCTTATGTTGAGTGTCAAGTCTGTCTTCTAATTAGTCTTTCCTGGAGCAGCGTGTCATAGAATCATAGTCTTTTAGAGCCAAAATAAACCTAAGGGATACCTAGTTCAAAATCTAAATTTTTAAAATAAGTAAATGAGGCCAAGAGGTACGAAGTGATCTTCTTAAGATCACACACACTCAGTTGTCTAATGGGAGACATGTATGTGCTGGCTACAGACTATAACACCATCTAATAGACCCCCTCTCAGGAGGGGTTTGAATATTTGTTACTACTTGCGTATTATTGGGTATCATGAAGTAAATATTTATTCTAGCAAAATAGGATTTGTTTTGTTAACTGGCAGGAACCAGGCTTGTTACAGGACTAGAGGGCTAATACGGTAGACCCCTCTGAACTGACTCAATTTTTATTATATCTCTAATGGCCAATTATTAGGCCTGTGGGTTTAATGTAGGCAGCCTGTCATCATAGTATTCTAATAAATAATGTCATAATAGTCTGCCTTCATATTTGTATTTCTACTGAAAAGAAAAATTTATATTGTTACCATTAATTGGTCTCAACATGACAAGACTCTTTCCTCATATGCTCTACACCTTTTTTTAAAGTTATTTTTCTTCTTTTAAAAGTTTTTTTTTTATTATACTCTAAGTTCTGGGATACATGTGCAGAACGTGCAGGTTTGTTACATAGGTATACGTGTGCCATAGTGGTTTGCTGCACCATCAACCCGTCATCTACATTAGGTATTTCTCCTAATGCTATCCCTCTCCTAGCCCCCAAACCCTGGCAGACCCCAGTATATGATGTTCCCCTCCCTGTGGCCATGTGTTCTCATTGTTCAACTCCCACTTATGAGTGAGGACATGTAGTGTTTGGTTTTCTGTTCCTGTGTTAGTTTGCTGAGAATGATGGTTTCCAGCTTCATCCATGTCCCTGCAAAAGACATGAACTCATCCTTTTTTTATGGCTGCATAGTATTCCGTGGTGTAATGTGCCACATTTTCTTTATCTAGACTATCATTGATGGGCATTTGGGTTGGTTCCAAGTCTTTGCTATTGTGAACAGTGCCACAATAAACATGCATGTGCCTGTGTCTTTATAGTAGAATGATTTATAATCCTTTGGGTATTACATGGTAATGGGATTGCTGGGTCAAATGGTATTTCTAGTTCTAGATCCTTGAGGAATCACCACACTGTCTTCCACAATAGTTGAACTAATTTACACTCCAACCAACAGTATAAAAGCGTTCCTATTTCTCCACACCCTCTCCAGCATCTGTTGTTTCCTGACTTTTTAATGATCGCCATTCTAACTACAGTGGGATGGTATCTCATTGTGGTTTTGATTTGCATTTCTCTGATGACCAGTGATGATGAGCTTTTTTACATATGTTTGTTAGCTGCATAAATGTCTTCTTTTGAGAAGTGTCTGTTCATATCCTTTGCCCACTTTTTGATGGGGTCGTTTGTTTTTTTCTTGTAAATCTGTTTAAGTTCTTTGTAGATTCTGGATATTAGACGTTTGTCAGATGGATAGATTGCAAAAATTTTCTCCTATTCTGTAGATTGCCTGTTCACTCTGATGATAGTTTCTTTTGCTGTGCAGAAGCTCTTTAGTTTAATTATATTCTATTTGTCAATTTTGGCATTTGTTGCCATTGCTTTTGGTGTTTTGGTAATGAAGTCTGTGCCCATGCCTATGTCCTAAATGGTATTGCGTAAGTTTTCTTCTAGGGATTTTTATGGTTTTAGGTCTTACGTTTAAGTCTTTAATCCATCTTGAGTTAATTTTTGCATAAGGTGTAAGAAAGCATTCCAGTTTCAGTTTTCTGCATATGGCTAGCCAGTTTTCCCAACACCGTTTATTAAGTAGGAAATACTTTGCCCACTGCTTGTTTTTGTCAGTTTTCTCAAAGATCAGATGGTTGTAGATGTGTGGTGTTATTTCTGAGGGCTCTATTCTGTTCCATTGGTCTATATATCTGTTTAGGTACCAGTACCATGCTGTTTTTGTTACTATAGCCTTGTAGTATAGTTTGAAGTCAGGTAGTGTGATGCCTCCAGCTTTGTTCTTTTTACTTAGGATTGTCTTGGCCCTATGGGCTCATTTTCAGTTCCACATGAAATTTAAAGTAGTTTTTTCCAATTCTGTGAAGAAAGTCAATGGTAGTTTGTTGGGGATAGCATTCGCTCTATAAATTACTTTGGGCAGTATGGCCATTTTCACAATATTGATTCTTCCTATCTATGAGCGTGGAATGTTTTCCCATTTGTTTGTGTCCTCTCTTTTTTCCTTGAGCAGTGGTTTGTAGTTCTCCTTGAAGAGGTCCTTCACATCCCTTGTAAGTTGGATTCCTAGGTATTTTATTCTCTTTGTAGCAATTGTGAATGGGAGTTCACTCATGATTGGCTGTTTGTCTGTTTTTGGTGTATAGGAATGCTTGTGATTTTTGCACATTGATTTTGTATCCTGAGACTTTTGCTGAAGTTACTTATCAGCTTAAGGAGATTTTGAGCTGAGACAATGGGGTTTTCTAAATATACAATCATGTCATCTGCAAACAGAGACAATTTGACTTCCTCCCTTTCTGTTTTAATACCCTTTATTTCTTTCTCTTGCCTGATTGCCCTGGCCAGAACTTCCAATACTATGTTGAATAGGAGTGGTGAGAGAGGGCATCCTTGTCTTGTACCAGTTTTCAAAGGGAATACTTCCAGTTTTTTCCCATTCAATATGATATTGGCTGTGGGTTTGTCATAAACGGTTCTTATTATTTTGAGATACATTCCATAAATACCTAGTTTATTGAGAGTTTTAGCATGAAGGATGTTGAGTTTTGTCAAAGTCTTTTTCTGCATTTATTAAGGTAATCATGTGATTTTTTTCATTGGTTCTGTTTATGTGATGGATTACACTTATTGATTTATGTATGTTGAACCAGCCTTGTGTCCCAGGGATGAAGCTGACTTGATTGTGGTGGATAAGCTTTTTGAGGTGCTGCTGGATTCGGTTTGACAGCATTTTATTGAGGATTTTCACATTGATGTTCATCAGGGATATTGGCCTGAAGTTTTATTTTTTTGTTTCTTTCTCTGCCAGATTTTGATATCACGATAATGGCCTCATAAAATGAATTATGGAGGATTCCCTCTTTTTCTGTTGTTTGGAATAGTTTCAGAAGGAATGGTACCAGCTCCTCTTTGTACTTGTGGTAGAATTCAGATGTAAATCTGTCTGGTCCTGGACTTTTTTTGATTGGTAGGATATTAATTACTCCCTCAATTTCAGAACTTGTTATTGGTCTATTCAGGGATTTGCCTTCTTCCTAGTTTATACTTGGGAAGGTGTATGTGTCCAGGAATTTATCCATTTCTTCTAGATTTTCTAGTTTATTTGCATAGAGGTGTTTATAGTATTCTCTGACGGTGGTTTGTATTTCTGTGGTATCAGTGGTAATATCCCCTTTATCATTTTTATTGCATCTATTTGATTCTTCTCTTCTTTATTAGTCTGGCTAGGCTAGTGGTCTATCTATTTTGTTGATCTTTTCAAAAAACCAGCTCCTGGATTCGTTGATTTTTTGAAGGGTTTTTCATGTCTCTATCTCCTTCAGTTCTGCTCTGATGTTAGTTATTTCTTGTCTTCCACTAGCTTTTGAATTTGTTGGCTCTTACTTCTCTAGTTCTTCTAATTGTGATGTTAGGGTGTCGATTTTAGATCTTTCCTGCTTTCTCTTGTGGGCATTTAGTGCTATAAATTTTCCTCTAAACACTGCTTTAGCTGTGTCCTAGAGATTCTGGTACGTTATCTCTTTGTTCTCATTGATTTCAAAGAACTTATTTATTTCTTCCTTAATTTTGTTATTTACCCAGTAGTCATTTAGGAGCAGCTTGTTCAGTTTTTGTGTAGTTGTGCAGTTTTGAGTGAGTTTCTTAATCCTGAGGTCGAATTTCACTGCACTCTGTTCTGAGAGACTGTTATAATTTCCATTCTTTTGCACTTGCTGAGGAGTGTTTTACTTCCAATTATGTGGTCAATTTTAGAATAAGTGTGATGTGGTGCTGAGAAGAATGTATATTCTGTTGATTTGGGGTGGAGAGTTCTGTAGATGTCTATTAGGTCTGCTTGTTCTAGAGCTGAGTTCAAGTCCTGAATATTCTTGCTAATAAATGGCATATATTTTTAATGTTACTACCAAACTCACTCTAAACACTCACGGTTTTTTATCAGGAGTAAACATCTTAAATAGCTGGGGAAATGCAAAGGTTGCATAAGCCTAGACTGTACCTCAGACTTACTCAGAGAGGAACTCTAGAGATGGGATGCATGCAGGTACATCTTCAGACAGAAGACCCAGGAAACAGATTCTGAGCAGATTTACATTCAGGAAGTTTATTGGAAAGTACTCTTGGAAATGATCCTGCATGAAAATGGGAAAAGCAGGTGGGCAGAGGGAGAAGTTGAATTGAAAAGTAATTGCAATAGAGGCCTCAGACCACCCATAGGGAGAGGCTTGGAAAGTCCCTGGAATGACCAACCCTTTGAACTTGTCCTGGGATTAGAGAAGGGACAGGGCTTAATTACTGGATGCAGACTTTTTCTGGGTAGAGGTATAACTTGAAAGAGGCAGCTCCCATCTGCCATCTAGGTTGTGCCAAGAGAAGGATGCATCTATAAGCTATTAGCAGCCAACACTGCTGGCAGCTGTGGCAATGAGTTCCTGGGACCTGAAAGGGTAACCTAGGTGCTGTATCATGGGTCCACCCAGATTCACTTGCTTTACATAGTAATTGACCTCATCTAGGAATAGCTCTTTCTGGATTAGAGGTAGTCTCTCATCCTGGGGAAACATAAAAGAGGAAAATTAGTCTGACGAACTTGTTCTGTGCCTGCAGCAAAATTTGAGGCTGCAACTGACATTCAGGGTGTCCTTCATCTTCTGTTCATTCTGATTTACACTCACTCTAGACTGGAACCTCTACTGTTCAAGGCCTTACCTGGTGGACTGACCCAAATCCCTAACAGGTCTGAGCCCCTGATTCCTATGACCTTCTCAGGCCAAGGTACACTACTGCACTTGTGTATTTACCATTAACATTGGGTGGGAGAGTACAAGGAAATACCCAAGGGATCATCAGGTTGCAAACGTATTATTCTCTGCCCCAACCTTCTTGTGGCAATTAGGACTGAAGACATTAAAAGAAGTGTGACTTTTTTTTTCTTTTTTGTCTCCTGGTTTATTGGCATGAAGAGCCCAGAGTGACTAGCAACACTCATACGGTAATATATAATAGGACTTTCTCTGAACTTTATAAATGCACTATCTCTACTTTAGAAATGAAAATAGATTCAATGCAATTTCAATCAATATCAAAGTTATTTTAATAGAAATTGGTAAATTGATTTTAAAATCTGAAAAGTCAAAGTAACTAAAATAGCCACAATAATATTTTCTAAATGAACAACGTTAGAAAATTCACACTGTATGATTTTAAGACTTTGTATTAACTAGAATAATTCAGTGAGTGTGGTCTAGGTAAAGAACAGGTATATAAGTGGCTAGAAAAGATTGGGAACTTCAGAAATAGGCTTACAGAAATAGGATGGCCATGTGATATTGGCAAGGGTGCAAAAATAATTCATTGCAGAAAGGCAGTCTTTTTAATAAAAGATACTGGAAAAACTGGATATCCATTTGCAAGATAATGAACTCCAACCTATACCTCACATAATATACAAACATTGACTCAATATACATCATAGACATAAATAGAAAATCTAAACCATAAAACTTCCAGAGGAAACTATGGAGAAAGTCCTCAAGACTTTTGATTATGTAAAGATTTCCTTAGCTATGATACTAAAAGCAAGATTCATAAAAATTATAAATTAGACTATCAAATTTGGAATCCTCTGCTTCTTGAAAGACATTATTAAGAGAATTAAAAGGTGGGAAGTAAATATTTGCAAAACACATGTGATATGGAAATTGTGTGTAGAATATATAAATAACTTTCAAAATTAAATAAGAAAACAAAATAACTGAATATAAAGAAACATATTTAAAGAGACACTTTGCCAAAGGAGATATACAGATGGAAAATAAGTACACAAAAAGATGCTCAACATCATTAGTCATTAAAGAAAAGCAAATTGAAACCACAAGGGAATACTACTAAATCAACTAATGTCTGCAACAAACAAACAAACAAACACCACCAAAAAACCACTGTACCTACCAAGGTCTGGCAAGGATTTAGAATAGCTGGAAGTCTCAAACATTGCTAATGTGAATGCAGATGGAAGAGCCACTTTCAAACACAGTTGGGAAATTTCTTGTAAAAGTAAACTTACACTTATCGTATGACCCACCAATCTCTCTCCTATTCACTGAAAACAAATGAAAACTTATGTTCACACATAAGTACAGAAACACTTGTAAATGAATATTTACAGCATCTTTATTCACAATAGCCCAAAATGTAAACTATGAAAATGTGTTTCAACTGCTCAATTGATAACAAAGTAGTACTTTCAAACAATGGAATACTACTTAGCATAAAAAGGAATTAACTACTGATATATTTAACAACATACAGTATGGGAAATGAAAGACATCAGACTCAGAGGGTTACATGTTTCATGATTCCATTCTGGAAAAGACAAAACCATAGGACAGAAAATATTATCAGTGGTCGCTAGGCATCGAGAATAGAGTAGGAGTTGACCTCAGAGGAGCATGAGGCAATATTTTGGGGTGATGGAATTGTTCTATATCTTGATTTAGTGGTTACTCAATTAAGATACTTGATAAAGCTAGTCAAATTATACAGTAAAAGGGTAAATTTTACAGTATGTAAATTACACCTCGGTAAAATGAAATTTTAATCACTTTGATGGGAATTTTATTATGCCCTCTGGTGGAAGTGTTACTATCTTGGAACTAAGACCTCCAAACCTGCTAAGTCTAAAGCTATGAGGGTGATATGCACAAATTTCCCAAATGTCACTGGCAATAGTAGTAAGTGGGACAACTTCTACTTTATCCCTTGGTTTCTGGACCTGCAAATTCCACTGAACTGGTATTGTAGCACCATATAATGAAATTGCATTTGAGATGAGCCTTGAAGGAGCCAGTTGCAACAAGTTTACAAGGTGGGAAGGATTCCCAAAGGAAAAAGCATTGTAAGAGCAAAATATTGGAGGCAGGAAAATACACAGTGTGTTTCAGAATCCATTTCATTGGAGCACTAGTTACACATAGGACTATATTGAGATGAAGGCTGCAAAGGAAAGTTGGGTCATATGATGTTGTGCTGAAAAGGTTGTATGTAATTCTGTAATCCATTCAGGGCTTTGAGAGACAAATTGGCTGATGATAGCTGCATTTTAGGGAGATTGGTGGATCGCCAGGCCTTAGTATAGATTTACATGGTTCAAGAGAAAAGGTGGTTATAATGATCCTCTGATTTTCCATATGACAAGCCGGCAACCTCTCAAAACTTTGGTGTTTTTACCTACATCTATGTTCTTTTCCCCATCTAGTGCCCTAGAAATAATTATCTTCCACACTGGGCAAAATTTAAGAGCTAGTTTAACGTTTTAGGTAAATTTACATTAAGATTAGGGTAGTCTTGCTTTTTCCCTGTAACTGACTGTATGTCTAATTATCTAGGCTTCTAGCTTCCCCTCTCTCTTTAAAAAAATTAATAGATAAAATTGTATGAACTTACCATGTACAGCATCATGTTTTGAAGTATATACATATTTGTGGAATGACTGAGTCTAATTAATTAACATGTGCATTATCTCACATAGCAATCATTTTGGTGGTGAGAACAGTTTACATCTACTCTCTCAGCATTTTTTAATAATACAATATATTATTAAACATTGTTGCCATGTTGTGTAATGATCTCTTGAACATACTTCTTCTATCTAACTGGAATTTTGTATCCTTTAACAACATCTTCCCAATCCCACCCGCAAACCACCACAGCCCTTGATAGTCACCATTCTACTCTCTTCTTCCATGACATCAACTTTTTTCTATTTTACATATGACTGAAATTTATGTAGTATTTGTTTTTTTTGTGCCTGACTTATTTCACTTAACATAATGTCCTTCTGGTTCATCTGTGTCCTCACAAATGACAGAACTTCCTTCTTTTTTATGACTGACTAGCATATCATTGTGTATAATACCACATTTTTTTCTTCACCTATTTATCCACTGATGGACATTTGCTTAGGTTGATTCAGTACCTTGACTATTGTGTATAATGCTGCAATAAACATGGAAATGTAGATACCTCTTTGGGATCTTTATTTTAATTATTTTGCATATATAACCAAAAGTGGGGTTGCTGGATCATATGGTAGTTCTACAGCAGTCCTCCCTTATCTGCAGGACATGTTCCAAGGCCCCAGCGAATGTCTGATACCACAAATAGCACCAAACCCCATACATACTATGTTTTTTTGATCTGATAACTTAGATGGCTACTAGGTGACTCTTAAGTGAGTAATGGGCAAGTAGCATATACACTGCGTGTATGTGTATACACAGCATGTGATTTCAAACTTATGAATTGTTTATTTATGGAATGTTTTATTTAAAATTTTGACTATACTTGACCACCAGCTATGAAACCACAGACAGTTCAACTTTGGAGAAGTAGGGGCTCCTGTATCTTCAAATTTTTTGAGGAATCTCCATACTTTTCTCAGTAAAGGCTGTACTAATTTACATCCACAACAACAGGATACAGGGTTCCCTTTTCTCCATCTTCTGCCCAACACTTGTTATCTTTCTTATTTTTGATAATAGTCATGGCTATGGCTACTGCTTTTGCTGCCTGTGCTTTTGGGGTAGTATCCAAAACGTTACTGACCAGACCAATGTTACGGAACTTTTCCCCTATATTTTTTTCAAGTAGTTTTATAATTTCTGGTTTTACATTTAAGTCATTAATCCATTTTGAGTTGATTTTTTTTTATGATGAGAGAGAAAGGTCTAATTTAAGTCTTCTTCATGTGGACATCTAGTTTACCCAATACCACTTATTAAAGAACTGTGCTTTATTGTATAATCTTAGTGCCTTTGTCCAAAATTAGTTGGCTGTAAATGTGTGAATTTATTTCTGGGCTTTCGTTTCTGCTTCATTGGTCTCTGTGTCTGTTTTTATGCCAGTACCATGCTGTTTTGGTTACTACAGGTTTGCATCATATTTTAAAGTCAGGTAGTATGATGCCTTCAGCTTTGCTCTTTTTGTTTCAGATTACTTTGGCTGCTGGGGGTCTTTGTGGTGTCATATGAATTTTGGGAATATTTTTTATTTCTGTGTAGAATTATATTAAAATTTTGATAGAGATTCAATTGAATTTGAAGATCACTTTGGGTAATATGAGCAATTTAACAATGTTAATTCTTCTAATCCAAGAACACAGGATATCTTTCCAATATCTTTCCATTTATTTGTGTCTTTTTAAAGTTCTTTCATCAATATTTTATGGTTTCAGTGTACAGATCTCTCACCTCTTAGTTAAATTTATTAATGATCATTTTATTTATTTATTTTTATTTTTATTTATTTTCTTTTGAGGCAGAGTCTCGCTCTGTTGCCCAGGCTGGAGCACAGTGGCACAATGTCTGCTCATTGCAAGCTCCACCTCCTGAGTTCACATTCATTCTCGTGCCTCAGCCTCCCGAGTAGCTGAGACTACATGTGCCCACCGCCATGCCCGGCTAATTTTTTTTTTTGTATTTTCTAGTAGAGATGGGGTTTCACCATGTTAGCCAGGATGGTCTCAATCTCCTGACCTCGTGATCTGCCCACCTTGGCCTCCCAAAGTGCTGGGATTACAGGCATGAGCCACCGCGCCCAGCCATGATCATTTTATTTTTTAGTAGTTATTGTAAATACAATTGATTTCTTTTTTGGATAGTTCACTGTTAGTGTACAAAAGTGCTACTAATTTTTGTATGTAGATTTTGTATTCTGCTACTTGTCTGAATTGTTTTTCTAGTTCTAATAGTTTTGGGGTGGAGTCTTCAGGATTTTCAATATGTAAGAACAAGTCACCTGCAAACAGGGACAATTTAAGTTATTCCTTTTTGATTTGATACTTTTTATTTCCTTTTCTTGCCTAATTGCTTTGGCTAGGCACTCTAGTAGTTAAATAACTCTAGTTAAATAGAAGTAAATATGAGCATCCTTCTCTTGTTATGGATCTTAAAGAAAAAGCTTTCAACTTTTTTCCAGTGAGTATGATGTTAGCTGGAGTTTTGTCATATGTGACCTTTATTTTGCTGAGGTTCATTCATTCTATACCTAGTTTGTTTGTTTGCATAAAAGGAAGTTGGATTTAAAAAAATTTTTTTTGCATCTATTGAAGTGATCATATGTTTTGTACTTCATTCTGTTAATGTGACATATCACATTTATTGACTTATGTATGTTGTACCATACTTGCATCCCTGGGGTGAATTCCACTTGATCATGCTGTTGAATTCAGTTTGATATTATTTTACTGAGGGTTTTTGCATTTATGTTAATCAGGGATATTGTCCTGTAGTTTTTCTTTTTTGTACTTTGTTTGGTTTTGATATCAGGGTAATGCTGGCCTCATATAATGAGTCTGAAAATATTCATTCTTCAATTTTTGAAGAATTTGTATTAGGTCTTCTTTAAATATTTGACAGAATTCAGTAGTAAAACTGTCAGGTCCCAGACTTTTGTTTCATGGCAGAATTTTTATTACTAATTCAATCTCTTCTTACTTGGCTTATAGCTTTTTATATGACCAAGATTTATCCTTGAATCATCATCATAGCACTTAGTTTCCGATTTGCACCTCTATACTCAATCCTTTCTATTCAGTCATCTACTGTGAGGCCTCCTTCTTGAACAGAGAGATTGGAGTCTGTCTTCGTTCTTCATTATCTCAATAGCCTTATATTCTTCGCTATCCTCCAATGTACTACTCCTAGATCCAATTAGCAAGGGCTGGCCGTATGTCAGGATCCTATTTTGCAATCTCATTTAATTCTCAAAATAACCCCCTAGAGATATGCTCTTAGATGGAGACACAGGCTCAGGGAAGTTAAATGACTCATTTTTCTATGCAATTTGTAAGCAGCTAAGATAGGACTAGATAATCAGTAGTTTGACTCCATAACCTGGATTCCTAACATCTCTAATGTCCAGGTTGCAGCCATATTGAAACAGGCCAATACAGTGCATTATAGTTATTGAGTTGGTAGTCTGCACTTTATGGAGCCATATTCTGCCAGCATCAAGAGGTACATGATGGTGGAAGCAGCCTCCAATATATAGATATCAGGTCGTGACCAACTGGGTCAAGATTCTAGAGAAACAAACTGCAGCACAGAGCAGAAAACAAGAAAAAACTGAAATGTGAAGTTTGAATAAATACAGCAGGGACTGAGAAGGAGGGCTACAATTGAGTAGACACACTGATTCTGAGAGATAATGCTTTTCATACTATGTAGGGAATAAGTTTTACTGATGCCCTCATCTGATCATGGTTTTGAGCCTATTATGCTGTTAGTATGATCAGCATTGCCCCAGAATTTAGGCTTTCAAATGCCAGACCACAGTGATTGATCCAGGCTAAGGGAGGTAGATGTTGACAATACATATCATGTTAAGTGATTTCTTTTATTTATAAAGTCCACGTTTTAAAATATGGGTGTACTTTTGTTTGTGATTTACAACTGAGCTTCAGCAGCCATTGAAATCTGACAGAACGCATGAAAAAAGTCTCAGGTTGTGTTGACCTTCCATTCATATAAATAGTTTGTTTATTGAACAAATGAATATTAAGGGTTATTAGTCTTTCTTAAGAAATGTTAACAAATTAAAAGGTTGATAGATTGCATTTGTCTTCATCCTTTTGTTCTCAAAGCCAGTGCTGGTGATGTAATTGGACATTAACAAACAGTAGGTGTTCAACAGCAAGAAAAGTACACACACATGTGCACACACACACACACATAGAGAAGGCCAATACCACATTAAAAATTTTAATTTTCAAGAGCTAAATATTGAGATATTCTAATATTTGGTAGGGTTCTTTTTTGCTTGATATTGTATTATAAGATTTTCATTAATATAATAAAATATTAAGAAAAAATCTGATTTTATTGGCCATATAATATTGTTAAATAAATATTTGTTAACTCATATAACTTTGCTTTTGTGAAAGTGACAGCTTTATCTCTGATTACTTTTTGTTTTTATTTACCTCTAAACTCTTTTTTATCTTTGTATTTTTAAGCTTTACTTTTTATATGCATTTCTTGTAAATAGGTTTTTAAAACTTTATTAAATGAATCTAAAATTGTATATACATTTTTACTCTTGTTGCAAAAATAAAGTGTTTCTTGCAGAAAAATTAGGAATTATGGATCAATTACACAAAAATAAGCAATACCTTCCTAGTTCTTAATATTTTGATTTATACTTTTCCATTTATACATATATATACACACACACAGATATATACACATACAAGTATATGTAGTAGTCCCCCTTTTTGTGCTTTTGCAATTTGCAGTTTCAGTTAACTGTGATGAGTACCATATAGTAAGATATTTTTAGAGAGAAATAGAGAGGCCAGATTGACATAACTTTTATTACAGTATCTTGTTGGAACTATCCTATTATTTGTTATTGTTTTTAATCTCTACTATTCCTTGTTTATAAATTAAACCTTATCATAAGCATGTATACCTAGAAGAAAACATAGTTCAGTGCTATCCATGGTTTCAGGCATCCACTGCGGGTCTTAGAACATAGCCCTCATGGACAAGAGGGGACTACTGTACACACACATACTTATATATTGATTTATCAAGCAAAATAAGTGTTATAAATATGACATTAGTTATTTTTGGTGCTTTTTTATTAATAAAATCTGAATTTTTTATCATTTCACATAGGTTATGAAAATATTTTCAATGGCATACAGTATCCCACTTGTATCATTTTTTTATACTTCTTTGACTACATTATTTCCATTTTTTGCATTGGTAAACAAAACTGCAGTGAATGACCTTGTAGCTAAATCTTTGACACATCAATCATTATTTTTTTGGAATAATTTTCTTTTTCTTTTTCTTTTTCTTTCTTTCTTTTTTTTTTTTTTTGAGTCAGAGTCTCGCTCTGTCACCCAGGCTGGAGTGCAGTGGCATGATCTCGGCTCACTGCAAGCTCCGCCATTCTCCTGTCTCAGCCTCCTGAGTAACTGGGACTACAGGTGCCTGCCACCATGCCCAGTTAATTTTGTTTGTACTTTTAGTAGAGACAGGGTTTCACTGGGTTAGCCAGGATGGTCTCCATCTCCTGACCTCATGATCCTCCCGCCTCGGCCTCCCAAAGTGCTGGGATTATTAGCATGAGCCACCGTGCCCGGTCGGAATGATTTTCTAGAAGTGAATTTGTGAGACAAAAGGCATATGGAAGTATGGTCATGTGCCACATAATGACATTTTGATCAATGATGGACAGCATATCCCATGGTGGTCTGATGAGGTTATAATATCATATTTTAACTGTACGTTTTCCATGTTTAGATATGTTTAGATATACAAATGCTTAATTGTGTTACAATTGGCTATAGTACTTAGTTCAGTAATATGCTATACAGGTTTGTAGCCTAGGAGCAATTGGCTGTACCATAGAGCCTAGGTGAATAGTAGGCTATACCACCTCAGTTTACATAAATACACTCTATGATATTGGCACAATGATGAAATTGCCTAACAATACATTTCTCAGAACATATTCTGCTGTTAAGCAAGGCATGACTACATAAGGATTTTGGTTGAAAAAAGCAAAATTTAATTTCTTACTTTATACATCTTGTTTTCTGTTTTCTGTATTTTCTTGTAAATTTCTGTGCTCTTAGAATTCTGTTTTTTATATTTTATTAATTGAAATACATCTCATTTCTATTGATGCTTTCCTTTAAATTAAAAAAATTCTTAAAACTTAATTTTTATAATTATAAGTATTACAAACTGATTATTTTACTGTTGTCTTTAGTCTTCATTATTTGTTATTATTTGTTGTTAGTCTTCGTGTTTCTGAATGGAAGTGACGTAAACCTGATTTTGGCATTCTAATGTTTTAGAAATGATCTAGTATCTCACCTTTGGCCTTTGAATTGTCCCATTTATATATTATGCAGTGCCAGGTATTGGATGGCAACGACCTGTTCTAGGCACAGAAGGGGACAGCCCAGACTTGGGTGAGACCTTGGTGGAGTATTAGACACAAGGTTGAAAAGGGACCTGGCCTTAGTGGGGAGAAGAGATGGCAAAGAGAACCAGGGGCCAGCAAGCCAGGTAAATAGCTTGGGTTGGGCATAGGAACATCTTGGCAGTGTGGGACATGGCTTAGCCTGCTACTGTCAAAGTCCTGGCATGGCTGGCATGTATGGTGGTGAGTAGGGAAAATCTATAAGATGCCTCTCATAGTCTTCCTGATTGGGCCCAAACTGAAGCTGTTAAGTGGGCCAGGTAGATCCCTCAAATAGATAATTAGAGTCTTCAGGCCAGAGAGTTAAGTGCATGGCATTCCTCAGATGAAATCGAGTTCATGAATTGCCTCAAAGAATGCAGATAACCAAGTCATTCCTCTGATACATTTCATTTCTTAGTCATCTTTTTGGAATATCTGGAAATATTTTCCCAAGGTAATTACTTCATTTAAGCAAACATTTTTTAAAAATACATCTTGAGTTTCTTTCTATAATTCATCATCTTTTAATTTTATCAGAGTGAAAATTTCCACTTACTGAAAGATTTTTCTAAATTTTCAACACATTTGTCTGAAAATCTGAAAACTACGGTGACAGTTGCTATAGAAATTCTTAGAAATGAATCAAAACACAATTAAAATGGTCTTTCAGCTTATAAATTTATTCAAATATATTAATTTTACTTTATGAAAAATAAATGGTCTTTTAAAAAATATTACACATAATTACTTTAGCAGCTTGGATATATTTCAAAAAATATACAGTTAAGTGACCTTTTAAAAAGACCTGCTCCTTATATTGAAGAAAACCTGTCCATTCTTACTCTCTAAACAGAGATGCATTTCTTACATTACAATGTCAACTTAGACAGTTCTTAAAGATGTCATCCATTTAATTCTTATCTCTCATTTTGTTTCTAAGCTTCTATTTCTATTAATATATCTATATTAAAATGTGTAATCACAAATTTCCTTGAACTTCCAAATCTAATCTTAAAGACAAATGAAATTAATTTTATTATCCTTCAATATACAGACCTGTTCTCATTATTCTAATTTATTAACAATGATATTGATTTGTTTCTCTTAGTTCTTGAATATTTTTAAAGAGATGTAACATTTTTTTCTGCCGTGACCTTTTAACAGATAAACAAAATAGATATTAAACATTTCAATAAGAAAATGGAAATGGAATAACTTGCCTGACTACTTCTGATCTAGAAAAACACCCATTGTACTTCATACCTTTCTCCCACTTTCACCTCCATCTATGCTTTTAATGTCTTTCAATTTCTCAGTTGGTAAATTAAGTTTTTCGTTTATTCTGATAATTTGTTTCAACAAGAGACCCCCAACTTGTTCCAGTAACTTTTAATGCTTAGGAAAAATGTGACTATTAATATTTATTAAATGTTTTAGACTAATGAGATGACTTTCAATCGTTATAGCATTTTAATTATGAGACCAGCCCATGTATTTTAAGATTATAACTATTTCTCAAACCTTTCCATAGCCAGGAATTTTTAAAAACTCCAATATGTCAAATTTTCTTTTACTTTACTTTTGGATTTGGATTTATAGGGTTACTCTAGCTGCTCCAATGAATAAACACCAAATTTTTAATTTTTTACTTCTTTGAGTCCAATATGAATATTTCTGATTAGTGGGCAGTTTTTCTCCATGGAATCATTCAGGGAACCCAGGCTCTTTCCACCTTTTGATTCCACCATACCCTGGTGCCTCTGAGTTCTCCATCTCAGATCTATCTGCTGCTTAAATGCTTTCAGCATGGAGGTGACACAATCTCTTCTCAAGTTCCTTTGGTGGGGGCTAGCACATGGACAAACCTGAATCCAGGGTAGCTAGGAAGTGTATCTCTAATTGTGCAGCCACCTCCCCATGTCATCAACACCATGCTCTGAAATAGAGAGGGGAGAATTTTTGGTGGACAATTAGTTATCAATGCCACAGAAAATTAAAAATGTGAGTACGTACCCCAAAGGTAATATAGGTGATGCTCTCTAATAATGAGACAATAACAAGGGAGCATTAAGATTGTGCAGTTTTCAAGAACATGACCACACATGTGCAGTGTCAAACTTTGTTCAACCTCTCCCACTCTTTTTTTTTTTTTTTTTGAGGCAGAGTTGCTCTGTCGCCCAGGCTGGAGTGCAATGGCGCTATCTTGGCTCACTACCAGCTCTGCCTCCCAGGTTCACGCCATTCTCCTGCCTCAGCCTCCCGAGTAGCTGGGACTACAGGCGCCCACCACCACGCCCGGCTAATTTTTTTTTTGTATTTTTAGTAGAGACGGGGTTTCACCATGTTAGCCAGGATGGTCTCGATCTCCTGACCTGGTGATCTGCCTGCCTCGGCCTCCCAAAGTACTGGGATTACAGGCGTGAGCCACCGCGCCTGGCCAACCTCTCCCACTCTTCTGACCAATTATGCTTTAGGGTCCTGTTCACCTCAGTCCCCATCTGATCATTTGGAAGACTTCAACCTAAGGTAACGTCTCCTGAGCTCCATATGCATCTACTACTAGCTTCAGATGGACTGTCTCCTGTTTTGAAGGAAAGACTTACCGT
Source organism: Pongo pygmaeus (assembly GCF_028885625.2). NCBI lineage: Eukaryota > Metazoa > Chordata > Mammalia > Primates > Hominidae > Pongo > Pongo pygmaeus. The sequence continues at coordinate 155,701,431 of NC_072376.2, read as the reverse complement.
ATCTGTAACTTAAGGTGAAGAAGTCTTTTCTCATTGTTTCCTAGTTAGTAGCTGTAGTGCACTATACCTGAATGAGGTTGAAAGATTTCTGTTTTAGTCATCCTTAAGATCTAACAAAGCATGAAAGAAAGATCCCGTTGTATTTTTAAAAAGGGTTTATTTAAACTCTGAAAAAATTGCTAAATTTAGAAGTCCACAGTGTTTAACTATTATAAAAGATACAATATTGCAGGTGGAGAGACTCTCAAACATTACCTACTACTGTGATTGTAACCTATTTTTCAAATTCTACCACATCTTGTTTATATCCATTTTAAGAGCTTAGTATTAGGAACCTATTTAATGTATGACTAAAATTGTTTATGCTGTAATTAAGCTCATTTCTTCTTGTGCTCTTCTCCTACAGAATACAAACAATCGCTGGTTACAGTTGGCCTGTTGAAATTCATTTTATTACTGCCCATATGTTTTTATGTTCTTATTGATAAATGTAAACCTCCCTGGTATTGTAGGACTTTTCTTAGTTTAGCTAAAGACTGGGTTCTTGTCCATCCCAAGGCCACAAAAATTTAGGCTCACAGACAGTTTAAAGGGTAAGCAAAACAGGGTTTTATTGGGTGAAAAGGGAAAAAAACGGGTGGGGGAAACACCTGCCTGGCGTTCGAATCCCAGGTCCACACAGGAAGAGGACGAGGCAGGCTCCTCCCTGCTTCAAATGGTGTGAACTTCCCAAGGCTCCACCCCAGTGTGCAGGCTGCTTGGAGCTTCTCCAGGAATCCCCTCCCACTGGCTGTCTCATTCCCCCCTCTAAAGAAGTACATCTAACTGTGGTTAGATTGAGGATAAGGATGAAGACTGATCTTAACCGCTTCCTGCTGACAGGGGGCGCTGTTTTGGGGAAATGGCAGTCAGAACTCCCTCAGAGGCCGATCTAAGGGTTCCTGGCAGAAGGGGCCATCTTCAGAGGCTCTGGTTGCGTGACTGTTTGGAGTTTGATGGCCTGAAGGTAAGAACAGACAAACCCAGTTATTAGAAAACATGTATCAAAATGTAACAAGGGGAGGGGTAAGGACAGCTCAAAAATCCTGAGGCCCTTTACCAGTTTGCATGGGGAGAGGGAGGCCAAAAGCCTGACTGGTTAAAATCTTTACCCTTTTGCTGGCATGTTGGGCTTCTGGGCTCCTTCCCCTGGGCCCAGTCCTAAGGCAACCAGTTTCAGCTTTGGGGAATTAACTCTTTCCAGTTTGGAAAATGCATCTGAGGGGAGTGTCCCATAGTACAGAGACACAATTAAATATCAGTGAAGAGAGAACCAAGGAGGAGAAAGGAATAAAAAGAAGATGCCTTTTAAAGGAGTTCCAGGAGTTCAGGATACATTTTTAAGGGGTACAGACTGAAGATGAATGACTACCCATCTAGAAAGAGGGGAGTAGCCATCTCTAGTTCCCTTCTCTTCCTAGCAGATACCCAGGGGTAAGTGAGGGAGAGAGAGAACAGCATCCTCTTTCCCTCTTCCATCCTTGCATCCCCAAGTCCTGGTGACCTTGGCAGGTCTCGCCATGCAAAGCAGCTTGTACCCATGAAGTGGGGGGTGGGGAGGGGGTGGCTAGAGAAAAGGAATTATCTGTTCTCACCTATGTCTCTTTCCCACCTAATGTCGGTAGCCTTGGAGTTCCCTAGACCTCATTTATGCCATGGATATTAACCTGGAAGCTTGGGGTTGGCTTAATTGGCAGAAATCAGCCACACTCACCTGCTCTGTGCCTTTTAACCTCTGTTGTTATCTGCCTCTGGATCCCTTACATCCAGTTTTCCTTCCTAGGGCTTTGAACCAAAGCTTAGAATTGAGTCTGGGACAAAACTGTATCTCGGGGTGGGGGTGGGGTTGCATGGATGCCTTATCATAAGCCGAATGCTAAGGTGAAGCTGTGGAATTGAGTCCTCCTCCAACAAGGGAGAGGAAAGGATGTCTTGTGAGACACCCAGATGAGTGTTGGCGATAGTTATGCTTGCTAAGATTTGGGTGCGTGGTGCTTGGCTTTGGTTAGCTCCATTGGTTTTACTTTACCAAAAGGAAACCTCTGAGTGATGGGCATCCTATTTATTCCCATCACCTGGCAGGATTTGAAGGATAATTACTCAGAACTAGAATATTTATCAGGATTTCTACATCACCCATCCCTCATGTTCTTTCTGAGCTGCAGCTAGAGATTGCTGGTTGGTTCATAGGAACAAGCAGGGTTAGTTTCAAATGTAGGCAAAAAATTAAAAACACCTAATGAGTTTAGAATTTAATGACAAATATATAAGTTTTGAAACAATTTCTCTCTCTCCAGTCCTCATTTTTTTTTTTTGAGACACAGTCTCACTCTGTCACCCAGGCTGGAGTGCAGTGGCGTGATCTTGGCTCACTGCAAGCTCCACCTCCCGGGTTCATGCCATTCTTCTGCCTCAGCATCCCAAGTAACTGGGACTACAGGCACCCGCCACCACACCCGACTAATTTTTTTTTTTTTGTATTTTCAGTAGAGACGGGGTTTCACCATGTTAGCCAGGATGGTCTCAATCTCCTGACCTGGCGATCTGCCCGCCTCGGCCTCCTAAAGTGCTGGGATTACAGGCGTGAACCTCCACGCCTGGCCCCGTCCTCATTTTTGTTAAAAAAAATTATAGGACTGAATGGTTTGCAAAATAGAATTTAGTCTTAAACTTGGCCTGATTATTTGCATAAAGTGCAGCAAGAATGATTATTTCTACATAGGCCTTTTGGATTGGCTTTAAAGGAATTTTGTTCCACAAGGAGTCTCAGATAAGAACTTTTAAAGCCAAGCCCAACCATGGGTTTGTGTCCTCAAACACCTGTGAGTTGGGTGCTTCTGTCCTCTTAAGGTCGATAAACTTGGAGCTCCTAGAACTGTTAGAAAGTGACATTCTTTATTGACCACAGGTCAGGAACCCTGTACAGGGACTGCATAGATGAGGTATGAGACCAGTTTCCCCACTGGGCTTTTATTGGCTCTGCAAGTCAAGATCGTCTACTTGAAGGGAAGCATATCCTTCTAGTTAAAGCCTTGGTAAAATAACCAATTCTTCCAATTCCATCCGGTTGCAACAGAAAAATGGATTCTTATTGCACTGATGCAAACAACTATAATGCCATAAGTTAAGAATGCTCACAGATAATTTCAAAATTCTAGAGGAACCAGGCGGAGAGAAACAAACATGCTCCATATCTTGATCACAGGATTATACCTTGCTTAATTCTTAAAGGCTGTAAATCATTCAAAATAAGTTTCCTTGACAATGAAAAACAGAACAAGGATAAGCAATATTTCAACCAAAAGTCAAAAAGGTTGCTTTAGTTTTCTGAGTTTAGTCCATTTAGTTAGCCCTTGTTTTACTTGATATTTGTGAACATTTCAGCTCTTCATGAGTCCTGTACATTTTCCTGTATTCCAATGTTACAATATCCAAAGTTATCAGAAGCCTGTATTTAAGAGCACCTATTACAGTTTTGTAGCTTATTATAAACCATTTTTTGAAAAGGATTAAAGCAAGACAAGAATTGTCTGTGAAGAGCAAAATGTTCAGTGAGTTACAGTTAGAAACACAATTGACAAATTTGGTTATCTTCATGGTTTATAATAACATAACCTTAATTGTGATTGATAGCATATTGTTAGACATTAGAATTTTAGAAATCCCATGCAATTTTGGAACATATGTGAACATTATTTTCTAAGAAGATTGAATAACATTTTGGCAATCCTATGTACCTAAACATGTCAAATGATCCTGTTTACCTCTCTTTTTTGGACACTTCGGGGGCCTTCTGAAGTAATTGAAAAACCAAGTGTCAAAAAAGACAATTTTGAAACTTAAATTTGATTTTCGGAAGCCATTAAATATCTTTCAGGTTTGAAACACTTGATATTATGAAATAGAATTCCAGATTACCATGTTATTTATTTTTCCAAAATGATGACTCAGAAATTTTAAAGCAGCAAAAACATTTTATAACCTATTTAGTCAATATGTTTACACAAAGAACCTCTTTGAAAGATTAATTTCCACAGTTCTTTCACCACTTCTTTGAACCTTCAGCTTTTTCCTAATTTAACTCAAAACAATTCTTTAACCCTAGGCAAAAGTTTACATCTTCAAGCCTTCTTATAACCTTTTACTAAAAAACACATTTTACTGTTCTTACACACACTGCATGTAAATCTATTTCTAGTAGTTTCAATTAACTCCTAGCAATTTTTAACTTTAAGATAAAACTTGGTAAGTTGCTTTGTGTGCTAAGTGCAGCCAAGGTTTGTGTTCTTAGTTAAGGGCGTGATTAGTTCCATATGTCCACACCTTACCAGTTGTGAAGCTGGCAAGTCGAATAGATCTCAAAACCCAAAAAGCAGTTTGTAACCTCAAAACACTTAACAAACCTTGCATCTGACCTGAATTTTACCAGTGGTCTTTAGGGCTGTTTATATTTCTTAAAGATTAAAGTCATGTGAACTGAAGGATACCACAGCTTTTATCTTCCCTTTAAAAAATATTAGATCCAAGCGCTTGTTTTTCTTTAGGCCAAATTAATTAGAGCTCTTTTTACAGATATCACACACAGTACACACATAGGCAGAGGACCACCCAGTCACTGGGTGCAGCCCTTTAAGAGGCAGTGCTAGGAAAACATGCAGATGTCTAATCTGAGAGGGCTCATCCCCTCAGACAGGATTGCTAAACAAAGCCTTGCCAAGTGGCTACTGGCCATGCCCCCAGGATGTAAAGCAAGATGGAAGCTTGCAACACAAACCATACAGACGTGTAAAGTACACCAGATTGGCCACAGCCAAAGACTAGCACCACAAATCCTTTTCCACAACCAAAACTTTACAGAGAGTACAAACAGTGATAGTTGGGGGGCCTGACCCAGTAAAAACATCTTCTAAAAGGAAAAAAAAAAATCTTTAAGGGCTAACTTGTTGACGACGTAGAGAAGGAGAAAGAACAAAAAAAGCAGTTTAAAAATTCCTGGGGAAGAACCTCTTATTCTTGTGCAAATGGTTCCTCCACCAGGGAGACAAGTTTAAGCTTAATTGCCGTCCAATAGAGTTACACCCCTTGGCCAAGGAAGGGGAAGACTGCAGCAGTGGCAAGTGGTTAGGACCAGCCAGCCGGCTGTGTGGGATCCTTGGGCCATGCATCCCAGTCCCAGCAAGGCAGGCAGCTGCTGCTCAGCAGTGGGTCCCGAAAAAGGAAGGAAAAGACCATGAAAAGGCCCAGGAGCCACAGGGGGTAGGGGCATGGTTTTCCCCACTGTCAGAAGTCCCAGGATGAAAAGGCTTAGAAGCAACAGTGAGAGGTTTTGTGTCCCTATTTCACTCACCACTTCTCGAGCCCCATGTTGGGCGCCAAAAATGATGCAGGACTTTCCTTAGTTCAGCTAGAGATGGGATTCTTATCTGTTTCACAGCTATGAAAATTTAGGCTCACAGACAGTTTAAAGGGTGAGCAAAACAGGGTTTTATTGGGTGAGAATGGAAAAAAAGTGGGCAAACTGGCCAGAGTCTCTCCACTAGAGCACTTCCCACCTGGTGATCAAATCCCAGGTCCACACAGGAAGCGGAGGGGCCAGGCTCCTCCCTGCTGCAAATGATGTGAACTTCTTGAGGCTCCACTCCAGTGTGCAGTCTGGTTGGTGTTTCTCCAGGGACCCCCTCCCACCTGGCTGTCTCACTACAATTATGATTTAGTATTGCCTTTAATATTCAGTATTTATTTTACCTGTATGTTGTATTTCAGAATTAATGATTAATCAAGTATACAAATGTCATTATGTCACTGTCAATATTTAAGGAATGGTATTAGTCATCTAATTAACAGTAGGTCTGCTTTTGAAAACCAACAAAAGTGCAAGAGGCTTTTGAGAGTGCAAGTAAAAATAGAAAATAAATTAGAGTAGTTGGAATCTCCCATACCCTTCACGTGGACTTTAAAAGGAATAATGTACACAAATGAAAATAACCAAGTAAAATTATTAGGAATAAGTTTGTAATCTACAGTATGTTGCCACAGATTCCAATTTTTTTATACTCAGATAATTGTGCCATTCATTAGCTTTAAAGAATCCTTTTAAGTCTTGTTACTTAATCATAGACTCATGCTAGTTAATTATAGAAAATGTAAGGTGCTGGGTTTTTAAAAAAAAATATAATTCATTCAGGTGCCTGAAAGCACTTAACATACAGGTTGTACAAATTAGCTGCACTTCACAGATAATTTTGAAGGCAAATATTAAAAATGAGCATATGGATGATCCTTTTACTTAGACTTGGGCGAAGTCTGAAAGAGTTGGGTTCATTGAAACCATGGTATGCTCCATAACACAAAGAGGACTCACTGAAGATGGAAAATTTTAATCTACTATTCCCTGTAAATGAAAGCTTAGAAAATAAAATGACAAGAATTGAATAAGTGTGAAGATAATGGAGCTCACCTACTGGAGCTTGACCATCAGGTGAGATGATTTTCATAAGCATCACTCTAACCAGAAAAATTGACGCTATACAGCAATGATAAAAGGATATCTAGGAAGGTTTTTTATTGTTGTTTTTTGAAGAACATTAACTACTGAAACTATGCTTTCATGCAATGAATTAGAAGACAGAAACTCTGAATTCTAGATCAAATTTGTAACTTTTTATCTTACTGTTGCTGTGAGAATTGAGCAAGATAATGTATCTGAAGGTGACTGTTGCATATACTAGATTCAGGAATCCTTTCAATTAAGTGCTTTCTCTTTTTGGGAGCTATATAAAATCTTATCCCCCATGGGTGCACAGGGAGTGATCCTCTGTGTATTGGACTGGCTTGAGTAATTGTGTCACTTTGTGCTTTGGAACATTATTTTGAAGACAGGGTCTCTACCTTATTTACTATTTTAACCACCTCATTGCTGAACACAGTTCTTAAATATCCTCAAAATTATTTACTGACTTTAATTGAATAATTGAGTTTCAAATTAAAATGGAACTGTGGTCTGACTTTGTCTCCTTGTCTCCTTTGTAATGTTAGATGGAAGAAGCTATTCAGGGAAGGAGTGACTTCCAGCTTTGAAACAAGAACTTTAGAAACTTCAGAAGCATATGGAAAAGGAAACAAGAAAAATGTAATCAAGCAAGCCTCTTGAAATGATACAATAATATTGTAGCAGAATTAGATCCATAGAATTTATACAATTAAATCCATAGAGTTTGTAACTATCCTTAAGATCAATTTATTATCACTGTGTCTGCAAGGAAGTGTGGAGAGCAGAGGAAAGTGACCAATGCCCTTTATGGTCTCAGTTCTCTAACTAATTTTATTTTTTCTTTTTTTTTAATTATACTTTTAAGTTCTAGGGTACAAGTGCACAATGTGCAGGTTTCATACATAGGTATACATGTGCCATGTTGGTTTGCTGCACCCATCAACTCGTCATTTACATTAGGTATTTGTCCTAATTCTATCCCTTCCTGAGCCCCCCAACCACTAACAGGCCCTGGTGTGTGATGTTTCCCGCCCTGTGTCTTAAGTGTTCTCATTTTTCAGTTCCCACCTATGAGTGAGAACATGCGGTGTTTGGTTTTCTGTCTTTGTGACAGTTTGCTGAGAATGATGGTTTCCAGCTTCATCCGTGTCTCTACAAAGGACATGAACTCATCATTTTTTATGGCTGTGTAGTATTCCATGGTGTATATGTGCCACATTTTCTTAATCCAGTCTATCATTGATGGACATTTGGGTTGGTTCCAAGTCTTTGCTATTGTGAATAGTACCGCAATAAACATATGTGTGCATGTGTCTTTATAGTAGCATGATTTATAATCCTTTGGGTATATACCCAGGAATGCGATCATTGGGTCAAATGGTATTTCTAGTTCTAGATCCTTGAGGAATCGCCACACTGTCTTCCACAATAGTTGAACTAATTTACACTCCCACCAATAGTGTAAAAGCATTCCTATTTCTCCACATCCTTTCCAGCACCTGTTGTTTCCTGACATTTTAATGATTGCCATTCTAATTGGTATGAGATGGTATCTCATTGTGGTTTTGATTTGCATTTCTCTGGTGACCAGTGATGATGAGCATTTTTTCATATGTCTGTTGGCTGCATGAATGTCTTCTTTTGAGAAGTATCTGTTCATATCCTTTGCCCACTTTTTGATGGGGTTTTTTTTTTTCTTGTAAATTTGTTGGAGTTCTTTGTAGATTCTGGATATTAGCCCTTTGTCCAATGGGTAGATTGCAAAAATTTTCTCCCATTCACTAGGTTGTCTGTTCACTCTGATGGTACTTTATTTTGCCATGTAGAAGCTCTTTAGTTTAATTAGATCCCATTTGTCAATTTTGGCTTTTGTTGCCATTGCTTTTGGTGTCTTAGTCATGAAGTCCTTGTCCATGCCTATGTCCTGAATGGTATTGCCTGGGTTTTCTTCTAGGGTTTTTATGGCTTTAGGTCTAACATTTAAGTCTTTAATCCATCTTGAATTAAGTTTTGTATAAGGTGTAAGGAAGGGATTCAGTTTCAGCTTTCTACATATGGCTAGCCAGTTTTCCCAGCACCATTTATTAAATAGGGGATCCTTTCCCCATTTCCTGTTTTTGTCAGGTTTGTCAAAGATCAGATGATTGTAGATGTGTGGTGTTATTTCTGAGGACTCTGTTGTATTCCATTGGTCTATAAATCTCTTTTGGTACCAGTACCATGCTGTTTTGTTTACTGTAGCCTTGTAGTATAGTTTGAAGTCAGGTAGCGTGATGCCTCCAGCTTTGTACCTTTTGCTTAGGATTGTCTTGGCAATGCAGGCTCTTTTTTGGTTCCATATGAACTTTAAAATAGCTTTTTCCAATTCTGTGAAGAAAGTCATTGGTAGCTTGATGAGGATGGCACTGAATCTATAAATTACCTTGGGCAGTATGGCTATTTTCACAATATTGATTCTTTCTATCCATGAGCATGGAATGTTTTTCCATTTGTTTATGTCCTCTTTTATTTCATTGAGCAGTGGTTTGTAGTTCTCCTTGAAGAACTACAGTTCCTTCACGTCCCTTGTAAGTTGTATTCCTAGGTATTGTATTCTCTTTGTAGCAATTGTGAATGGGAGTTCACTCATGATTTTTCTGTTTGTTATTGTTGTTTAGGAATGTTTGTGATTTTTACACATTGATTTTGTATCCTGAGACTTTGCTGAAGTTGCTGCTCAGCTTAAGGAGATTTTGGGCTGAGATGATGGGGTTTTCTAAATATACAATCATGTCCTCTGCAGACAGGGACAATTTGACTTCCTCTTTTCCTAATTTAATACCCAAATTTCTTTCTCTTGCCTGATTGCCCTGGCCAGAACTTCCAACACTATGTTGAATAGGAGTGGTGAGAGAGGGCATTCTTGTCTTGTGCCGGTTTTCAAAGGGAATGCTTCCAGTTTTTGCCAATTGAGTATGATATTGGCTATGGGTTTTTCATAAATAGCTCTTATTATTTTGTGATACATTCCATCAATACCTAGTTTATTGAGAGTTTTTAGCATGAAGGGCTGTTGAATTTTGTTGAAGGACTTTTCTGCGTCTATTGAGGTAATCATGTGGCTTTTGTCATTGGTTCTGTTTATGTGATGGATTATGTTTATTGATTTGTGTATGTCAAACCAGCCTTGATACCAGGGATGAAGCTGACTTGATCATGGTGGATAAGCCTTTTGATGTGCTGCTGGATCGAGTTTGCCAGTATTTTATTGAGGATTTTTGCATCGATGTTCATCAGGGATATTGGTCTAAAATTCTGCTTTTTTTGTTGTGTCTCTGCCAGGCTTTGGTATCAGGATGATGCTGGCCTCATAAAATGAGTTAGAGAGGATTCCTTCTTTTTCTGTTGATTAGAATAGTTTCAGAAGGAATGATACCAGCTCCTCTATGTACATCTCATAGATTTCAGCTGTGAATCTATCAGGTCCTGGACTTTTTTTTTGGTTGGCAGGCTGTTAAATATTGCCTTAATTTCAGAGTCCGTGATTGGTCTATTCAGAGATTCAACTTCTTCCTGATTTAGTCTTGGGAGGGTGTTGTTTCCAGGAACTTATCCATTTCTTCTAGATTTTCTAGTTTATTTGTGTAGAAATGTTTATAGTATTCTCTGATGGTAGTTTGTATTACTGTGGGATTGGTGGTGATATCCCCTTTATCAGTTTTTATTGCATCTATTTGATTCTTCTCACTTTTTTTCTTTATTATTCTTGCTAGTGGTCTATCAGTTTTGTTGATATTTTCAAAAATCTAGCTCCTGGATTCACCTATTTTTTGAAGAATTTTTTGTGTCTCTATCTCTTTCAGTTCTGCTCTGATCTTAGTTATTTCTTGCCTTCCACTAGCTTTTGAATATGTTTGCTCTTGCTTCTCTAGTTCTTTTAATTTTGATGTTAGGTGTTGGTTTTAGATCTTTCCTGCTTTCTCTTGCAGGCATTTTAGCGCTATAAATTTTCCTCTAAACACAGCGTTAGCTGTGTGCCAGAGATTCTGGTACATTGTCTCTTTGTTCTCACTGATTTTAAAGAACTTATTTATTTCCTCCTTAATTTTGTTATTTACCCAGTAGTCATTTAGGAGCGGGATGTTCAGTTTCCATGTATTTGCACGGTTTTGAGTGAGTTTCTTAATCCTGAGTTCTAATTTGATTGCACTCTGTTCTGAGAGACTGTTATGATTTCTGTTCATTTGCATTTGCTGAGGAGTGCTTTACTTCCAATTATGTGGTCAATTTCAGAAGAAGTGCAATGTGGTGCTGAGAAGAATGTATATTCTGTTGATTTGGGATGGAGAGTTCTGTAGATGTCTATTAGGTCTGCTTGATGCAGAGCTGTATTCAAGTCCTGGATATGCTTGTTAACCTTCTGTCTCATTGATCTGTCTAATATTGACTGTGGGGTGTTAAAGTCTCCCATTATTATTGTGTGGGTATCTAAGTCTCTTTGTAGATCTCTAAGGACTTGCTTTATGAATCTGGGTGCTCCTGTATTGGGTGCATATATATTTAGGATAGTTAGCTCTTCTTGTTGAATTGATCCCTTTACTGTTGTGTAATGGCCTTCTTTGTCTCTTTTGATCTTTGTTGGTTTAAAGTCTATTTCATCAGAGACTAGGATTGCAACCCCTCCTTTTTTTTTTCTTTCCATTTGAAGGTATATCTTCCTTTTTCCCTTTATTTTGAGCCTATATGTGTCTCTGTACCTGAGATGGGTCTCCTGAATACAGCACACTGATGGGTCTTGACTCTTTATCCAGTTTGCCAGTCTGTATCTTTTAATTGGGGCATTTAACCCATTTACATTTAAGGTTATTATTGTTATGTGTGAATTTGATCCTGTCATTATGATATTAGCTCGTAATTTTGCCCATTAATTGATGCAGTTTCTTCATAGCATCAATGGTCTTTACAATTTGGCATGTTTTTGCAGTGGCTGGTACCGGTTGTTTCTTTCCATGTTTAGTACTTCCTTCAGGAGCTCTTGTACAGCAGGCCTGGTGGTGACAGAATCTCTCAGCATTTGCTTGTCTGTAAAGGATTTTATTTCTCCTTCTCTTATGAAGCTTAGTTTGGCTGGATATGAAATTCTGGGTTGAAAATTATTTTCTTTAAGAATGTTGAATATTGGCCCCTACTCTATTTTGGCTTGTAGGGTTTCTGCTGAGAGATCCACTGTTTGTCTGAGATGGGCTTCCCTTTGTGGGTAACCCAACCTTTCTCTCTGGCTGCCCTTAACATTTTTTCCTTCATTTCAACCTTGGTGAATCTGACAGTTATGTGTCTTGAGGTTGCTCTTCTCGAGGAGTATCTTTGTGGCGTTCTCTGTGTTTCCTGAATTTGAATGTTGGCCTGCTTTGCTAGGTTGGGGAAGTTGTCCTGGATAATACCCTGAAGAGTGTTTTTCAACTTGGATCCATTCTCCCCATCACTTTCAGGTATATCTATTAAACATAGACTTGGTCTTTTCACATAGTCCTATATTTCTTGGAGGCTTTGTTCATTTCTTTTTATTCTTGTCTTCTCTAACCTTTTCTTCTCACTTCATTTCATTAATCTGATCTTCAGTCACTGATACTCTTTCTTCCACTTGATGGAATCGGGTATTGAAGCTTATGTATGCATCACGAAGTTCTTGTGCCATGGTTTTTAGCTCCATTTAAGGTATTCTCTACACTGTTTATCCTAGTTAGCCTTTCATCTAACGTTTTTTCAAGGTTTTTAGCTTCCTTGCAATGGGTTTGGACATGCTTCTTTAGCTCAGAGAAGTTTGTTATTACCGACCTTCTGAAGCCTACTTCTGTCAACTTGTCAAAGTCTTTCTCTGTCCAGCTTTGTTCCATTGCTGGCAAGGAGCTGCGATCCTTTGGAGGAGAAGAGGCACTCTGGTTTTTAGAATTTTCAGCTTTTCTGCTCTAGTTTCTCCCCATCTATGTGGTTTTATCTACCTTTGGTCTTTCATGTTGGTTACCTACAGGTGGGGTTTTGGTGTAGATGTCCTTTTTGTTGATGTTGGTACTATTCCTTTCTGTTTGTTAGTTTTCCTTCTAACAGTCAGGTCCCTCAGCTGCAGGTCTGCTGGAGTTTGCTGGAGGTCCACTCCAGACCCTGTTTGCCTGGGTCTCACCAGCAGAGGCTGCAGAACAGCAACTGTGGCAGAACAGCAAATATTGCTGCCTGATCCTCCCTCTGGAAGCTTTGTCCCAGAGAGGCAGCCACCTTTATGAGGTATCTGCCGGCCCCTACTCGGAGGTATCTCCCCATTCGGGTACACAGGTGTCAGGAACCCACTTGAGGAGGCATTCTGTCCATTCTGAGAGCTCAACCACCATGCTGGGAGAACTACGGCTGTCTTCAGAGCCATCAGACAGGGACGTTGCTGCCTTTTGTTCAACTATGAACAAAAAAGAAGCTGTCTGCTGCCTTTTGTTCAACTATGTCCTGCCCACAGAGGTGGATTCTATAGAGGCAGTAGGCCGTGCTGAGCTGTGATGGGCTCTGCCCAGTTTGAGCTTCCTGGCTACTTTGTTTACCTACTCAAGCCTCAGCAATTATGGACACCCTTCCCCCAACCAGTCTGCTGCCTCGCAGTTTGATCTCATATTGCTGCACTGGCAGTGAGTAAGGTTTCGTGGGTGTGGGACCCACTGAGCCAGGCATGGGAGAGAATCTCCTTGTCTGCTTGTTGCTAAGACCTTGGTAAAAGTACAGTATTCGTGTGGGAGTGTCCTGTTTTTCCAGGTACAGTCTGTCACAGCTTCCCTTGGGTAGGAAAGGGAAATCCCCCAACCCCTTGTGCTTCCTGGGTGAGGTAACACCCCACCCTGCTTTGGCTTGCCCTCCATGGGCTGCACCCACTGTCCAACCAGTCCCAGTGAGATAAACCAGGTACCTCAGTTGCAAATGCAGAAATCACCCATCTTCTGCATCAATCATGCTGGGAGCTGAAGACCAGAGCTGTTCCTATTCGGCCATCTTGGAACCCACTTACGTATTTTTCTGCTAACCTATGCCAATGCAGTTTCATAGTCTTGCAGTGGAGGCAAATGTTACTTAGGGAAACTAACCCAGGAAATACTTTTTTGTAGAGGAGATGGTGAAGAGAAGCAGTGAGTTCTTAAGAAATTAATTTTAACTCGTTTCAGATTTTGGGTCATTTGGAAGTTTAGAGTTGAACTCAGATTGAATGGTGGAGGAAAAGAGAAAGAGAAAGAAAGGGAGGAGGAAATGTGTGCATGTACACAGTCAATCAACTGATAGTCACTTACTACAAATGGTGGAAAACAGCGGTAGAACAAAAGAAAGTAACCTTCATTAGCATCTGCTTTGGTCAAAGCCCTGAGCGTGGTGCTTTATATCTGCAGTCTTACTTGATTCTCACATCAATCCAGTGTGGGAGATATCATTACCTCCAAATTGCCTGTAAGAAAACTGGTGAAGTAATTTGCTTCAGCTGACTATGCTGATAAGGGAAAGAGGGGATTAGAATTCAGATTCATTTCAATGTTCATGCCCTTTTAGCTGCACTGTGCTCCCTCTCTCTAGCTAGGTATTTTTGAATTTACTGGTCTCACACATGGTTATCAGCAAGCAGGGAAGAAAGAAAACACCTCTCGGGACACTGTCTATTTCTCCACACACAATTGGGCAGGTGTTAGGCACCATTGTGAAGTGGGTGAGCATTGTCTTCCATCCCCTCAAGTTATCATTGATGGCCTTTCTACTCTTTCTTGGCGTACTTCTTCCTTCATGCCCTCTTTCTATCTTCTTGTACCAATAAAAGTAGGAAAGGGTTGGTGTCAGACATTATATGCACAGGTTTCAATCCTTGCATTAACTGAATTTCATTTCCAAATTATTATTTTTAAAGTAATACATGTGCTTAGTTAAAATTTACCTGAAGATAAAACAACAATGAAAAAAAACCAACAGGCCCTGCTCTACCCTTCCTGGACCCTGATTCTCATGTTTCTGAGGGAAATTTGGTCAACTGCTTTGGCCATTTATTTTGGTATTTTCTTATTTTTTCCTTAGTAACAGGCCTACACAGCTGCATCTTTATTTATGCTCTTAATTTTAAGCATTATCTATTAACTTCTCTTTATGGAAGATGATCCTTATTTAGGCCTAAGATTTTCCCCTATGCAAAACTTTTTTATCCACCAGTAAAGTTATAATTACAGTCCTCAGTGAAATCATTGTATTGTGTTTACAGTTTAACATGTTGCTCACAGCTGAGCCACCTAGTATGTTAAAATTTCATTCCTTTTTGTGTAAATCGTTCTATCTTCCTTGGTGTTAATAACTGCTGTGTTTGGTTTGCTTAGTTTTGTATGGTCCAAACTTCTGAAGAGCACCCTTGCTCCTTAGAGAGGGCCTTCCTGGAGCACTCTGTCCTGGTTTCAATCTAGATTGGTTACTTTCTACACCTGAAGTCCAGTGGTCCTGCAATTTCCTCTCACTGAGGGATTTCTTTGCACTTTTCTTTGTTGCAATTCCTGTTACCTGAACCTGTCATGTTCTGCATTTTTTGGTTTATGCTTTCATTGGTGAAACACATTCTCCGTTATTTTTTAATAAATGGATACTTAGGAAGTAAAGCCTTTGAATTCTGGCATGTCTGAAAGTGTCAACATTCTGTCCTCATAATCAACTGTCAGTGTGGCTGGGACTAAAACATTTTTTCACAGAGTTTTGAAAGTATCACTTCATGGCATTGGAAGGTGTTTCTTCTAACATTCCAATATTGCTATAAAGAAATCTGATACTATGCTGATTTTGGATCTTTTGTCTGTAATCTTTTTTCTTGTTTTTCTTCTTCTTTTTTTAAAATAGGATCTTCTTTGTAGCTGATAGTCTAAAAATATTATAATGACTTACTTTGATGTAGATTTCTGTTCATTCTCTGTGTTAGGCTGTTAGTTGTGTTAGTTTTTTGTGTTGATGTTTAAAATTTTTTTAAAAATCAACTTCATTGAGATATAATTTACATACAATAAAATGCACCAACATTAAAAATACCATCCAGTGGTTTTGATAAATGTATATACTCATGTGACTATGACTCCAAACAAAATGTAGCAAGGGTCCATCATCCAAAAAGGTGCTCTTGTTCTCCTTTGCAGTCATCCCTCAGTTTACCCCTGGCCAAGGGGTACTACTGATCAGGTTTCTGTTACTATAGAACCACTAACTGCATATTTGGGTTTCTTTCTGATTGTATAACACAGGTCTCTGTTTTTTCATTAAAGTCCCAGCCTTTGAAAATGTGTTAGTCTCTCTCTTCCTAAAAAGGATCTTTTGTTTTCCTTATTTCTTCCTCCTTGTCGCTGCTTAAATTCTCAAGATGAGTCAATGCTTACAGTATTAATTAGGCCAGATTCCATTTTCGGGGGGAAAAAAAGAAACCAAAATGGCAGTGGCTTATAGATAGAGTTTATTTCTGCCTTCTGTAACAGTGTGAACAAGAATTCAACAGCTGATATAACCGTTCCAATGGCAGGAACTCAGACTCCTTTTATCTCATTGTTTTGCCAGCCTTAACATCCGGCTTCTGCCTTGTGGGGTAAAAATATCTCTCTAGCTCAACTCCTCATGGTTGCTTTTCTAAAAGTGGGAAGGGGAGAAGAGGATGTGGCTAGCACAGAAGTTGCAAACATCACATTCTATTGGCCAAAATTTAGACACATGGCCACACATAACTGCAAGGAAGAGTGAGAAATATCATCTTATTAGGAAAGCCACATATCCAGCTAAATTTAGGGGTTTTATACTAAAAGAAAAAGGAAGAATGGATATTTGGAAACAAATTAATGCCTCCACTGCCTTGATTTCCACTCAATTTTTTTCTGACTTCTGCCTCTACTGTTGTACTGACATTATCCATGCTAAGAGAACCTCTACATCCTAATGGTCAAATCATGTGACTGCTTTTCAGTTGATAGAGCATTTCTTTTATTAAAATTTTGTCCAATTCTATTGATTATAAATTTTCTGAAACTCATTATCATCATTTACAAATGTCCTTACTTTTTGTATTGTTTAAATTATGAGACAGAATTTAAAATTAACAAATGAGTCTTATTATTTAATACCTCCGTATATTTTTGTTTGTTGATGACTAATAGCATACACTGTCAACAAAGTTTTAGATACATCTTGATTTTTAGTAATTATATAATCATCTATAACAGATCTTAACATGTACTTTTTCTTTCTCCATAGTATAAATTAGTACATAAAGCTAAGATGTTTGAGATGTTTCTCTTTGCTCTTTTTTTTTTTTTTTTTTTGAGATGGAGTCTTGCTCTGTCACTCAGGCTGGAGTGCAGTGGCCTGATCTTGGCTCACTGCAAGCTCCTCCACCACCCAGGTTCAAGTGATTCTCCCTGCCTCTGGGATTACAGGGGCCTGCCACCACACTCCACCAATTTTTGTATTTTCTTTTTTTTTTTTTTTTTAAGTAGAGATGGGGTTTTGCCATGTTGGCCAGACTGGTCTTGAACTTCTGACCTTAGGTGATCCACCCAGCCTACCTCGGCCTCCCAAAGTGCTGGGATTACAGGCATGAGCCCCTGCACCTGTCCTCTTTGCTCTTTAAATTCAGTTACAGAATGAATAAAAATTTTTCCTGGAACTGAACGTTCTGTCACTGAAGTTAACTAAAGCTAGTTGACAATAATATCATTTTAATCACCAAACTTTGGCAAAATAAAAAAATCCTGTCTTAAACAAAGTTTTAGTAATCTAAGCAGAAACCATTATCCTGTGATATAACTTCTTATCTCTTTTTGGCTCATAATTGGAAAGATCTTGAGATAATCAGACTGCAGTGATCCTGACAGGATAAGTAGAAACAGATCTTCTTTCCTCCTTCTCCCCCTCCTCCTCCTCCTCCTCCTTTTCCTCCTCCTTTTCCTCCTCCTCCTCCTCCTCCTCCTCCCCCACTCCTCCTCCTCCCGACCCCCTTCCTTCTCTCTCTCCTCCTTCTCTTTCTTATTTTATTTTATTATTTTGTTTGAGACAGTGTCACTCTGTCACCTATGCTGCTGGAGTGCAGTGGTGTAGTCACAGCTCACTGTAGCCTCCAACCCTTGGGCTTAAGTAATATTCCTGCTTGTCTCCCAAGTAGCTAGGACTATAGGCACCTGCCACCACACCTGGCTAATTTTTTTAGTTTTTGTAGAAACAGGGTCATGCAATGTTGTCCAGGCTAGTCTGGAACTCCTGGCCTCAAATGATCCTCCTGCCTTAGCCTCCCAAAGCACTGGGATTACAGGCATGAGCCACTGCACCCAGCTCCAGATATTCTTATGTGGGAAGTTGATGTAGCTTTTCACTATTGTTTCAGTTTTCTTGATCATGCTCTGTTCTGGTGTGATTCCGAATGGAAAAATGCCATTCAGCACCATACTTACTATTTAATAATTTGTTGCTTTAAGCTTTTAAAATTGTATGAAATCCTCACTTAAACCTCTGCCCAATTAGCTATTAAGTATTTTCATGGCAAGCTTTGAAGAAGGTACAGGCAAATAGGGCTGAGCTGGTTATATTCCAAACAATGAAGTGAGATGAACACTGAACAAGGAGCTGTTACAGAGTTATCTTTTTTGAAAAAAAGTTGAAATATAGCAAAATATAGAAAAATTCATAAAACAGAAAACTTTCTTCTCAATGATTTATCAAAGTGAACACCCCTGCAACCATCATCAGGTCAAGATTGCCAGCGCGTTAGAGGCTTACTGTCACCTCCACTGAATTGCTCCCCTCCTTAAATGTAATAATTAGCATTACTTCATTTTATTCACATCTTTTGTTTTTCTTTATAGTTTTACTGGATAAGTATGTATCCCTAAATCACTTTATATGGCACTTTCTGTTTTTATCTTCTCTGTATATAAATATTATAAAGCATACACTATTCTTGTCTATCTTGTTTTTTTCCACACTTTTTACAATATTCATCATGTTGTTGTGAGAAGTAGTTTTTAAAATTTTTGGCCCTGTTTGCAGATGGCATGATTGTATATATAGAAAACCCCATCATCTCAGCCCAAAATCTCCTTAAGCTGATAAGTAACTTCAGCAAAGTCTCAGGATACAAAATCAATGTGCAAAAATCACAAGCATTCTCATACACCAATAACAGATAAACAGAGAGTCAAATCATGAGTGAACTCCCATTCACAATTGCTTCAAAGAGAATAAAATACCTAGGAATACAACTTACAAGGGATGTGAAGGAACTGTAGTTCTTCAAGGAGAACTACAAACCACTGCTCAATGAAATAAAAGAGGACACAAACAAATGGAAGAACATTCCATGCTCATGGATGGGAAGAATCAATATCATGAAAATGGCCATACTGCCCAAGGTAATTTACAGATTCAATGCCATCCCCATCAAGCTACCAATAACTTTCTTCACAGAATTGGAAAAAAACTACTTTAAAGTTCATATAGAACCAAAAGAGAGCCTGCATTGCCAAGTCAATCCTAAGCTCAAAGAACAAAGCTGGAAGCATCATGCTACCTGACTTCAAACTATACTACAAGGCTACAGTAACCAAAGCAGCATGGTACTGGTACCAAAACAGAGACATAGACCGATGGAACAGAACAGAGGCCTCAGAAATAATACCACACATCTACAACTATCTGATCTTTGACAAACCTGACAAAAACAAGCAATGGGGAAAGGATTCCCTATTTAATAAATGGTGCTGGGAAAACTGGCTAGCCATATGTAGAAAGCTGAAACTGGATCCCTTCCTTACACCTTATACAAAAATTAATTCAAGATGGATTAAAGACTTACATGTTAGACCTAAAACCATAAAAACCCTAGAAGAAAACCTAGGCAACACTATTCAGGACATAGGCATGGGCGAGGACTTCATATCTAAAACACCAAAAGCAATGGCAACAAAAGCCAAAATTGAGAAATGGGATCTAATTAAACCAAAGAGCTTCTGCACAGCAAAAGAAACTACCATCAGAGTGAACAGGCAACCTACAGAATGGGAGAAAATTTTTGCAATCTACTCATCTGACAAAGGGCTAATATCCAGAATCTACAAAGAACTCAAACAAATTTACAAGAAAAAAGCAAACAACCCCATCAACAAGTGGGCAAAGGATATGAACAGACACTTCTCAAAAGAAGACATTAATGCAGCCAACAGACACAGGAAAAAATGCTCATCATCACTGGCCATCAGAGAAATGCAAATCAAACCACAATGAGATATCATCTCACACCAGTTAGAATGGCGATCATTAAAAAGTCAGGAAACAACAGGTGCTGGAAAGGATGTGGAGAAATAGGAACACTTTTACACCGTTGGTGCTAACATAGTCAACTGATCTTTGACAAGGAACAAAGGCAATACAATGGATCAAAGATAATCTTTTCAACAAACTGTACTACAATAACTCAGGCAAAAAATTATTTTAGACACAGATTTTATACCATTCATGAAAATTTACTCAAAATGAACCATAGACTTAAATGTAAAATGCCAAACTATAAAATGCCTAGAAGTGAGCATGGGAGAAAACCTAGAACTTGGGTATGGTGGTGATTGTTTAGATGCAACACCAAAGGCACAATCCATGAAAGAAATAATTGGTAAGCTGGACTTTATTAAACTGAAATTTCTGCTCTGCAAGACAATGTCAAGAGAATAAGAAGACAAGCCACGGATTGGGAGAAAATATTTGCAAAAGACAAATCTGATGAAAGACTGTTACCTAAAATATATAAAGAATTTTCAAAACTCAACAATGAAAAGACCAACAGCTTAATTTTTTTAAATGGGCAAAAGACCTAAAAATATACCTCAAGAAAGAAGATATATAGATGGCACATAAGCATATAAAAAGATGGTCAACATCATGTCATTAGAGAACTGCAAAATTAAACAACACTGAGATACCACTACACACCTTTTTGAATGGCCCAAATCCAAAACAGTGACAACACCAAATGTCGGTGAGCATATGGAGCAACAGGAACTCATTTGTTGCTGTTAGGAATGCAAAGTTATGCAGCCACTTTGGAAAACAGCTTGGCAGTTGGCTACAAAACTAAAGATACTCTTACCATAAGATCCAGCTATCATGCTCCTTGGTATTTACCCAAATGAATTGAAAACTTATGTTCACACAAAAACTTGCAGATGAATGTTTACAGCAGCTTTATTTATAATTGCCAAAATTTGGAAGTAACCAAGATGTCCTTCAGTAAGTGAGTAGGTAAATAAACTGTGGCATATTCAGACAATGGAATACTATGCCATGCTAGAAAGAAATGAAGTATCAAGCCATGACAATACATGGAAGAAATTCAAATGCATATTATTAAATGAAATAATCAAATCTAAAAGGGCTACAAACGATATGGTTTTAAATATCGGGCATTCTGGAAAAGGCAAAACTATGGAGATAATAAAAAATGAGTAATTGACAGGGCTTGCAGGGTCAGGAGGGATGAATAGGCATGACATAGACAATTTTTTGTGGGGGGCAGTGAAACCGTTCTGTACTGTACTACAATGGTGTATATCCTCATTATACATATGTCAAAACTCATAGAGTGTACACCAAGAGTGAATCCTAAGGTAAACTATGGACTGGATGATAATGATGTGTCAATGCAGGTTTATCCATTCTAACAAATGTACCATTCTGGTGCAGGATGTTGATAATGGAAGAAGTTTTGTGTTCAGAAAGGGATGGTACATGGGAACTCTATGTACTTTCTGCTCATTTTTTGCTAAAACCTAAAACTGCTTTAAAAAATAAAGTTTATTGATAAATAAAAAATAAATTTGAGAGTATGATCCATTTAGCAGAATTTAAGTAATGTACTTTAGCCATGTTTTTAGAGTATTTTCACAATTAAAATATCATCTATAGGAAGAATCATTGAAAAAGTGTTGTCAATTGTAGCCATAAAATAAAATCCTACAATTACAAGTAATTTTATAAAAATTTAAAGATAAGAAGACCATATTCAATAAAAATAATATTTTCAGGAAATACCAGTGACATGATATTAGTGGGAGAAAGGGAGCTAATAAATGGACCAAAGTATGTGAATATATAGCAAAAGTAATTCTGCTTGTATGATTTTTAAGATTTAGATAATCCATATAGAATATTTTTTTTACGTGTATACCATTTTAGGTTATTTACATTTTTTAGGAAGAGTGTGATGGAGAAAATTGACCAGGAATATTTTATAAGTCCACTAATAAACTAAAACTAATACCTCTTGGTCAATAAATCACTATTTATTTAGTGCCTTCTTTCACTGGACTAACAATAATTTGGCTACCCTATCTATGAACTGGGAAAAATTTGCAACTCAATGATACTGAGACTTTTAATTCGTGAAAATAATGGTTCCTTCTATTTACTTAGGTTTTCCTTAGTTTTTCAAAATTTTTTATTTCTTCATATAGGTTGTACACATTATTTATTATATTTATTTCTAGGTATTTGACTTTTGTTGCATTTTAATGTAAATATTACCTTCTGTATTAGTCCATTCTCATGTTGCTATAAAGAAATACCCGAGACTGGGTAATTTATAAAGAAAAGAGGTTTAATTGACTCACAGTTCTGCATTGCTGGGGAGGCCTCAGGAAACTTTCAATCATGGCAGAAGGCACCTCTTCACAGGGCAGCAGGAGACAGAATGGATGCCGAGTGAAAGGAGAAGCCCCTTAAAAAACCAGCAGATCTTATGCGAAATGACTCACTACCACTAGAACTGCATGGGGGAAACTGCCCCATGATTCAGTGATCTCTACAGGGTCCTGCCCTTGACATGTGGGGATTATTATAATTCAAGGTGAAATTTGGGTGGGGACACATATCACCTAAAATTATTTTTATTTCTGGCATATAGAAATGCAATTATTTTTGTAGATTTTGTAGAAATCTTTCAAAACATTAATTTTTTTAAACTTTTATTTTAGGTTCGGGGTACATGTGAAGGTTTGTTTTGTAGGTGAAGTCATGTCATGGGGGTTTGTTGTACAGATTATTTCATCACCAAGGTATTAAGCCTAATAACCATTAGTTATTTTTTCTACTGCTCTCCTTTTTACCACCCTCCACCCTCAAGTAGACCCAAGTATCTATTGTTCCCTTGTTTGTGTTTATGTGTTCTCCTCATTTAGCTCCTATTGACAAGTGAGAACATGCAGTATTTGGTTTTCTGTTCCTGTGCTATTTTGCTAAAAATAATAGCCTCTAGCTCCATCCGTGTTCCCACAAAAGATACAATCTTGCTCTTTTTATGGCTGCATAGTATTCCATGGTGTATATGTACCACATTTTATTTATCCAGTCTGTCATTGATGGGCATTTAGGTTGATTCCATGTCTTTGCTATTGTGAATAGTGCTGCAATGAACATTAATGTGCATGTGTCTTTATGGTAGAATGATTTCTGTTCCTTCAGGTATATATTCAGTAATGGGATTGCTGGGTCAAATGGTAGTTCTATTTTTAGTTGTTTGAGGAATTGCTATACTGCCTTCCACAATAATTGAGCTAATTTAAACTCACACTAACGGTGTATAAGTGTTCCCTTTTCTCTGCAACCTCTCCATCATCTGTTATTTTTTTAACTTTTTAATAATAGCCATTCTGACTAGTGTGAGATGGTATCTCATAATGGTTTTGATTTGCATTTCTCTAATGATCAGTAATATTGAGCTTTTTTCCATATGTTTGTTGGCCACATGTATGTCTTCTTTTGAAAAGTGTCTGTTCATGTCCTTTGCCCACTTTTGAATGGGGTTATTTTTCTCTTGTAATTTTTTTTAAGTTCGTTATAGATGCCGGATATTAGACCTTTGTCAGATGCATAACATAACTAACTTGTTAATTTTCATGCATCATAGATCTTTTGAATGTTGTTAAGTACACAACCATATTCCTGGTAAATAATAATATTCTCATTTTTTTTCCAATTCTTATACCTTTTATTGTTTTTCTTATGTTATTATACTGACCAGAACCTCCATTACAGTATTGATAGAAGTGGTAATAGTGGTTGTACTTTGAAAAATTTCCAGTCTCAAAGAGAAATCTTTCAATATTTCACTTTTGAAAGTGGTATTTTACATAATTTTTTCACAGATCTTTTTTAGCAGATTAATGAGAGCGTCTAAGAAATTTTAATCAGGAATAAATGGTAAATTTGGTAAAATGTTTTAATATATATGGAGATAGTTATATGATTTTATCTTATATATTCTGTTAATATGCTGAATTGCAATGTTAATTTTTACATGTTAAGCTCACCTTGCATTCCTTGGTTGAACTTGGTTGTGTTGTATTATAATTTCTATATGTTGTTGGACTTGATTTTTCTTACATAAGGTTTACTTAGTATTTTTTGCATCTATGATCCTGAATGAAGTTAGACTGTCATTTCTATTTCTCAAAATGTCCTTGTTTGGTTTTGGTTTTAAAAAAATGAAGAATTTGAAAAATGAATTAGAAAGTATTTTCTCCTTTTCCTTACTCTGAAACAATTTGTGAAAGAGGTGTATTTTGTCTTAAGTGTTTTATAGAATTATCAGCGAAGCCATCTAAATCTGGAGTTCTTATTATGGGTCTAATTTGCTAATAGTGATAAGATTATTTAGATTTTCTATTTATTCACGTGTTAGGTTTGGTAACTTTTAAGTAATTTGCATTTCTCTTAAGTTGCTGAATTTATTTGCATTAAAGTGTTTCTAATATCTCCCCCCAGTCCCCTGCCTTTTCCCCCCACCTCCCTCCTTTTTATTTGACACACGGTCTTACTCTATCGGTCAGGCTGGAGTGCAGTGGTATGATCATGGCTCACCAGAGCCTCAACCTCCTGGGCTCAGCTGATCCTCCTGTCTCAGTCTCCCAGGTAGCTGGGACTACAGGCACATCACCATGCCCAGCTAATTTTTAATATCTACCTTTTATCTTTTAATGGGTTTTTAGGGTTTTTAGTGGTGCTTCTCTTTCAATTAATCTATTTTATGTTATTTTATCATTCTCTCCAAGTTTTTATCAATTTTGTGTCATTTTACCTTTTTGATATTCTCTAATGTGTTTTATCCTGTATAATTTTACCTCTTTATGAGTTCCTGCCTTTTACTTTTTAAATTTTACTCTCTTCTTCCAACTTCCTACCGAACAATTTGCTCATTGCTTTCAGTCTTTTTCCTTTCCCATTATATCCATTTAGGAATATAAATTCTCCAACAATCATGATCTTAGCTGCTTAAATGCACTATGTACACATACTGTTTTGTATAATTTTAATTCCTTTAAGTGTGTTAAGATAGTTCAGCAAGTGATCAGCTTTGGCAAATATTCCAGTGGTTTTGGAAATAAGTTTGTTCTGCAGCTTTTGGGAAAAGTACTCTATATTTTTCAGTTAATGGTATTGTTCTTCTACTTGTATTTATCTTCAGTATTTACTTATTTATTATTTGGTCTATTTTTTTTATAGTGAGAAGGCTGTGTTAAAATTTTGAATTGTTATTGAGTAGTTTTCCTTTTTTCTCTAAATATTTGCTTTCTGTATTTTGAAACTATAGTATTAGGTGTTCACAAATTTAAGATACTTTATATATTCCTAGTGAATTAAACCTTTTGTTGTTATGAAGTGTCTTTTTTGTCATTAGCAATTTTTCTTGACTTAGAGATTACTTTTTCTGATAATTATATGATTATACCAGCATTATTTTGAGATTATTTGCATCACATATATATTTCCCTTCTTTTGCTTTCAACTTTCCTTTGTCCATATAGTTTACATGTTTTTTAAATTGATATGTTTTTATTTGATCTTCTTTTATGTTTAAGATCCAACCTGTTTATGTTTATTATTATTTAAATTTTGTTTTCAAATCTACCATCCTTCTGTGATCCTTCTGTCTTTCCTTAACTTTCTTATAGTGATGAAGTATTATTTTTTGTCAAGTTGAAAGTTGTATATTCTTCTACTATTTTTAGAATTTATTCTAGATCTCACAACATGCATCTTTTACTTCTGAAAATTTAGTATTAGTTGATATTCTTCCTTCATTACTGATAATATAAGAACCTTTGAACATTTTAACTCAATTTATTTTGCCTTTTAGTATATGCTATTATCATTGGGTATTTAATTCTTTTTATATATTTAATCTGAAAAGTTAATATTTGTATTTTATAGCATTGATATTTATGTAGATATTCTCATATTTATTATTTTTATTGCTCTTTATTTTATTGTAAACTATAGTTACCATACTGATCTATCAAATGCTAGGTCCTATTATTTCTTCTGTCAAAGTGTATATTTGAACCCATTAATCAATCTCTCTTCATCTCCCCCCTCCTCACAACACTCCCCAATCTTTGGTAATCATCAGTCTACTCTCTATCCTCATGAGATCTACTTTCTTAACTCCTACATATGAGTGAAATCGTGTAATATTTGTCTTTCTGTGCGTGGCTTGTTTCACTTAGCATAATGACCTCCAGTTCCATCCATGGTGCTGTAAATGACAGAATTTCATTTTCTTTTTTTGGCTGGACAGTATTCCATTGTGTATGTGAAAACAAAGGTGACCCCATGTTAGATGCTAGTCTGCTGTGCTGACTTCTGTTAGCCTCAGTCCCATGAGTGCCTCCTAATTCTACTTAATTTACTGTCCTTAGTGTAAGAACATGTCAAACCTTGTTGTTGTCACACAAATTATAGGCTATGACGCACATAGCATTCTTGCCTGTTTGAGAGAATGACAAGAATTGTCTTTAACTGTCTTGCTGGAGCACATATACCCTTTCCCTGTGGTATATAACCCTTGGGTCTGGGAAGTAACAGTGTGGAGATCTGTCTGTCTTGCTGCCTTTCACAACCATGCTTCTGTCTGTAAGTTCCCTCAATATATCACCCAATACTGACAAAATGAATTTGTCTGCCTCTTTTTTTAGTTTCCTGGCTCCTTTGGCACTTAAGGGTCACTTTGCATATGTGGCCCTTTCAGAGAACATTTATGTATATGGGTCTGTTGCTGACAAATTTTTATAGTTTGAATTTATTTGTAAAATCTCTGTTTCACCTTCATTCTTGAAGAATATTGTATTTTGGTAGAGAACTCTAGGTTGGCATGTATTTTTAAGCATATTAAAATATTTTACGTGTTCAGCTTCCTTTTTTTTATAGATAAGTTAGCTGTCAGCATAATTGTTGCTACTTTGAAGTTAATCCTCTCTTTTCTACCTCTTAAGATATTTTCTTTATCTTTAATTTTCTGTAGGCTTACCATGATGTATTTAGATGTAGATTTTTTTTATTTGTCATGGTTCCAGTTTTGTAAGATCTCTTGAGTCCATGGCTTAATGTCCTCAATAAATTTTGGAATGTTTTTAGTCGGTATTGTTTCCAATAATGCAATTATCCCTTTCTCCTTCTCTTTTTGTTTTGTTCCAGTTACCCAAAATAATAAACCATTGCATTATATTCCCTGTTCCTTACCTTCTTTTTGGCGTATTTATCCTTTTCTCTCTTATGCTTCATTCTACACATTTTCTTGCAAATCATTTTCAGGGTTACCAAATAGTTCTGCAACTGCTGTTTTGCTTTTAAACCTATCTATTGAGTGTTTAATTTTAATTATCATACTTACTAGTTCTATAATTTTCATGTCACCATTTTTTATGGCTCCACTTCTCTGCCAAAATATCCAGTCTTGTCCTTCTGTCTCTTTGAACATAATAAGCTTAGTCACTTTAAAATCTATCCTGCTATCTGGAGGTCATATTACTCTGTTTCTCTTGTATGTTGTACCTGGAGGGTTTCATCCCTGTTGATTTATTGCCTTGTGTCCATATTTTGGATTATATGGTAAAATAGTATTTTTTAATTGGAGAAATAATTTGAGTCCTAGCATGATGTCATTTTTCTGCAGAGAGGATTTATGTTAGCTCCTGCCAGGCACCTGTTCACACTAGAAATACAGGAGTGCCTCAATTCAATTCTAAGTATGATGGCTTGAAGCTAAGCTGCAGTCCCAGTAAAGAGATGTTCACTTTTAATTCAACATTACTTCTAAGATTAAGCCTTTTCATGTCTCAACCCAAAGAGATAGATTTACCTACCACCTCAGCATAGTAGGTAAGAGTACTGTACCTCAATCCCATTTTTCGTAGTGCTATGAGGCTATATAAATTACTTCTTAGCTGAACCTCCAGATTTCTCAGAAAAGTAGCTCCAAAAGTCAGGCTTATCTTCCTCTTCTTCTGTCCTCCTAAGTCTCCTGACCTGGTAATTATTCACTTTCTTGTTGCTCTGAAAAGACTTAAAATGCAGTATTTTTTATAACATCTTATCCAGATTTCTAGTTGCCCTCAGTAGCAGTATTAATTTGTATTAACCAGCCCGTCATTAACATAAGTAGAAGCTTTAATAGAGTTTATTCAGTTTACATGTTAAAAACCTGAATGCTATCTCACCTCCCAGAAGAACATAAACATCACTAATGTGTTTAGAATATAAAAATAAAGTTCCTGAAAATTTTTAAATATTTAATTTGATTTAAAAAATAAAAGATAAACACAAAACACAAATGTACTGTTTTGGCTGCAAGTAACAGAAATCCAATTTTAATTAGCTTGGGTATGAAAGCATTGTCTTATTTAACCACATTCTTAGAAAAAACTATAATAGGAACAACTAGATTAAAAGCACAAAACACTGAGGAAGATATCTCCCTTGGTTTTCATGCCTCTTCTGTTCTTTAGATGTTGAATTTACCCTACTTTGGACAAGCTGTTTCATCATGGTGGGAACAGAACTACTGATCGCATTGGGCTTACATATTGCCATCAGAAAGGAGAAAAGAAGCTCTTTTCCTTCACTTCTTTTTCCTTCCATCAAAATTCAATAAGAAGAATCCTAGCAAATGTTCAGACAATGTTTAGTGTAGGCCCTATGCCTGTCTTTGGATCATCACTGTCCTCAGTTTCTGTAGTTTGGCTTAAATCCTACATCCAACTTTGGACGCATTACTCTGGTCAGTTTTTCTAGAAGGGGCTATTCTAATTGGCAGCAGCAGATGCTAGCCTCGGAATCAGGATCTGTATATGGAAGAAGAGGCATGCAGGTGAAGGGCAATTGGGCAGAGGACAAGAATAACCCCTATATTATGCTGCATCAAACATTTCACAAACAAGTTCCATCCTGCTTCCAACATTACATTTTACTATTGCCCCCTCACACCTTAATTCTTGTCACAGTGAACTTCTCACTTTTCCTTCCAGGTGTGTCATGTTTTTTCATGGCTCTATATTGTTTTCTTGACTAGAAATATGTTCTGTTGTGCAACCTAGCATTGCCTGAATGTTGTAAAGGCCCAGCTTAACAAAACACCCCAGTGTGTTCTCTCTGCCCCTCAAACACACACACATACACACTCATGAATACACTCACACACTCTAGGGTTTCCTTTATCTCATCTAGAAATAAACAATCTCTCCTTCCTAAATCAGAATCTCTGTATTTATCCTGTTGAAGCTAATATCATTCTTGTTTATTTTCTTATACCAAACTATGATCAACTCCAATTTAGTTGCCATTTCTTATCTCATATATACTCTCTTACAGTTTGCCACACCTAAAACAATCCATAATCATTTGTTGAATAAGTAAATGAAAACTGGTGTTTTGCAGGGATTCATGCTTAGCTCAATAATCATTCAATATTGATTGACTGCCAATTCCCTGGGAAGCAGTTTTAATATATGCTCCAGAATCTCCTCACTTTTCCAGAAGACTTGGGCTGAGAGAAGAACCACTGGGCACGCTCTTTACCTATTAATTACTTTTGTTTACATCCTTAGTCCTGGAAGGGAACAGCATACTCTCATCAGAATAGTATATTCTGTTTCTGGATTATTAATTGCCAGAAAGTGGGTTACATTCTGCTTCCATAAAAAATGGGTGAGAATAGAGAAGAATAAATAAAATGTGAGAGAGGTGGATTTTGTTTCTTATGGACGTATTTTGACTGCACAGTACTGGATTATTTCTTAGGAAAGAAGTATTTTGTGTTATCTCTGATACTTTGTTTGTGCTCCTCCCCAGCACACCTTCCCTGTGATGCAGGCTGTGCGCTTATTTGCGTTTATCTTTTGTTTGGGCGGAACTCCTATGGGAGAATAAAACTGTCATAGAGAATGAATATATCTTCTCTGCAAAGAAACTAAACATTAGGAATTCTGTAATATTGTGGGGCCATATCTTATGAAATGTCTATAAAAAAGGCTGAATCAAAGAAAAATATAAATAACCTATGCACCCATGGGAATAATCACGGCAGGAAAATGGTGCGGTAGCAAGTGACAATCAAAGAACAAGTCTTAAGAGTGGTGCAATTGACTGAAGTGCACTGACACTGCACAGAGGTACCGAGACTGGAGAGTGTCATTTTAGGTCACTTTATAGTGTCACAGTGAAGGGCTGTTGTAGTAGGAGACTGTATGTCAAAAACTTCAGTGATAGAATATACAGCCTCTTACAAAAGTCTCCCAAGCAGGATCCTTTAATCATACCTAGCTACTTAAGGCTTTCATTTGGATGAGAAACACATCGAGAAAACACAGCTTTGTGGGTGTTTTTGGATAGTGATATATACCAGAGAATGGAAGAAATACCTTACAGCATCAAACACTACTAGTTTATTTGAGGAAATTTCAGCAAGTATTAAGAACAATTAACTTATTCTGCCATTTTGGAGGAGCTAGTTAGGATTTTTCAAGTAGAAAAAGACAGAGTGAATATGTTGGTTTCTTCTTTTATTGGGTAGCAAATTCTTACAAACTCAGTGGCTTAAAACAATGTCTACACATTTGTTCATGGTTCTATAGGTCAGAAGTCTGGGTGTGGTGTAACTTGGGTCATTGCCCATGATCTCACAAGGCTGAAATCAGATGTGAGTGGAGTTTAATTCACACATAGAACTTAGAGCCCTTTTCCAAGTTCACATCATTGTTGGCAGAATCCAGTTACTTATGATTGTAGAACTGAGACCCCTGCTTTCTTGTGGGCTGTTGGCTGGGGGTTGATCTCAGCCTCCTGTGGCTGCTCTCACATCCTTGCCACATCACTCTTTCATTTTCAGAGCCAACGTTGGAGAATCTCTCATGTCAAATCTTTCTGACTTTAAGGAGATCCCTGTCCCTTTTAAGGATTTACCTAATTATGTCAGGCCAGTCCAGGTAATTTTCCTTTTGAATAAAGTCAACTGATTATTAGCCTAATCATGGGGATGATAGTCCATCATGTTCACAGTTGTGCTCACATTCAAAAGGAGTGAATTATACAGGCATGTATAACGAGGAATGGAAATGTTGGGACTGTCTTAGAATTTAGCCATCACCATGGATCCCTGTTTTAGGAGAGTGACTCTGGCAAAATATGAAGGACAGGTTAGAAAGGTATGAAGATATTGCCAAAAGGTGTCAGCTTGTGTGTCAACTCCAATCATGTGGTGAGGACTTTCTGGGGCATGGTGCTAAGGGTTCACCAAGCCAGGAAGATTCCTGTAATTAGGCAAAGAAGGTAGGAGTGGCAGCAAATGCACTTTGTTTTCCCCACCCTTTTAGGGATATTCCAGTAGTCCTAGAAATGGATGGTGTCAGACTGAATTGAAGCAGGTACAATAGGAGTAGAGAAGATGCAGAAGATATACAGACTCTGTGTATATTAGAGACTGTGATAGATAAGCCTCAGATAAGGAAATCAGAGGGAGAAGTAAAGGCGATTTGACTCTGGAGTTTCCATTTTCAAGTGATCTCCATGGGTCACCTCAGAAAGTCAGAAGCGTAGGAGAATCTGGGATATGAGGATATTTAGGAGGCTATAGAGGAGTGTCAAGGGCCAAAACATCTCTTTGGGCAGTAATTTATTCCCATTGGCTTAACACATAATTTTTTAATTGATTGAGGTGAAGGTTGCACAGTGCTATGAATGTATTTTGTATGCTTTAAATGGGTGAATCTTATGATATGTGAATTACATCTCAATAACACTGTTCCAAAAAATTTCTGTAGTACAGGACTCAAAATGTGTTTGACAGCAGAAATCTTTTTTAACAATAACAAAATAAGGGTCTAAGATGTCGCTGAGGTTTTATAGTAGACTCTATTTTCTACAGAGACCATGATTGGTTGTGCCAATCAACCAAGTTCCTTCTCTTGGATCACCATTGATCCTCATTGATTGTCTTTGAGGTTTGTCTTGCCCCTTGCCTGTCATCTTCTTTTGGTCCAAGGAATTTCCCGCATGATATTTTCTTCTCCTTCTCCACTCAGGCGGTCTCATTGTCTCTTCTTGCATTAAGGCTATTCATTTACAAGGATGGAAGTGCAAAAAGTTTTATTTGCTCTTCATTGTATGCCCCATCTCTTTTATCTACCCAATTCCCTATTGCTTTAACCATTACAAGCAAGTATGACATGCACACTGAGATGTTGGGAGCACCTGGGCATCTTGGTACAGGGCCCTGGAGAGAGGTTAAGGGATGGAGACTTTTTTTTTTTTAATGGAAGCTTTTACTGTTGATTCACATCAGCATTATAAAGAAATCCCTGACTTTATCGAAGGGAAAATGTAATGAAAAGTATCAGTGTTAACAATATGGTTTTATTTACATCATTAATGTTTGTAGCCTGGGCCCACATTGAGCTTTTTGGGAGTCCAATGAGATTAGTTTGCCATAAAAAATGCAAAGCTGCAGTTACAGCAGCAACCATTAATTGAGCATCTATCCTGTGCCAGGTCATTTATACATAAAGAAATAATGATGAAGCTGTTTAAGCACATGGACTTTAGAACCAGAATGTTTGGGTCCAGATCTCAATTTTCAATTTACTTACTGTATAACTTTCATTAAGTTACTTAATCGTCTGTCTTAGTTTTTCTACCTATAAAAGTAGGCTATTAACAACACTTGCCTCTGGATTTTTTTCTTCAGACAAGTAAGTTATACTACTTAAAGCATTGAGAATAATCATGTGCAACATGGCAAACAGTAAATGTTAAATATTATTGTTTATATACATAATTATATTTTATCACATAATATTTTTATACAATTATAAGGTACATGTGATATTTTGTTATGTGCATAGAATATGTGATTACATCATATTTAATCCACATCATTATTCAGCAAGGTAGGATTTTTCTATTTGTGAGAAAACTGAGATTTAGAGATGTTAAAAAATAAATGCTTGTCAAATCTCTCAGAGTGAGAAGAGAGTGAAGTTGCAATTTAAATCCCACTGAGTAACTCTTACAATCATGTCCTTTCCACTCTGCCATGATCTGAATTTATCTCTTATATTAGTATTAAATACAGATGATTGACATCCAAAAATATTTCTTTTCCTTCTGAATCTGGGCTAGATATAATTGACACCCATCTAAAGCAATTTCAAGTGCATAGGGACTGTATAAGTGGTGGGTGGTTGTAATCATCATCTATTTTACCATGAGCTATTTAGAACTGGCCTAAACAGATATAATTTTCTAAATCTTTTAGTAGATCTACATCACTTACCTCTCTACTGCTAAGTTTCTCACAAACAGTATTCTATTTTTTTGCAGATTCAGTCAATAATAATAAGAAGGATTTACACTCCATTCTTATTTCTTTATTTTATGTTTATATTTGGTGGTAGAAAAATTGCATGATAAAGTAGCAGACCACTCAATAATCAGAATCAGTGAATAATAGACAAAGGGGTTAAAATGTCCTGCATTTTATTATTGATTTCCTACTGGATATAACTAAGACATTATAGTATGAAAATCCAGATACACTAGATTTAAAAAAAAAAAAGCTCCTTCAATAGCATTTAAGGATTTTTTTATAATTTACTTTTTTGATTTATAGTTCTATGAATGTTAACACATGTATAGACTTGTATAACCACCAACACAATCAGAATACAGTACAATTCCATCATCTAAAAAACTCCCCGAATGGTTATGTTTTAAGTGAGTCTTTGAAAAAAGTAAAATGGTTAAAGTCAGAAACACAAGAAGTAATCTGAAAATAATGAAAAAATTAAAAACTTGAACAAAATCTGAAAACTTGAATTTTTCTTTTGACTCTGCTGCTAATTAGTTGTAAAATTCTATGGGAATTCTTAACTTTTTTTCATTTTTAATACTCATATCTTTATTTTTTTAACTCTTATTTCAGTTTAATGCGTACATGTGCAAGTAGGTTCTGCAGATAAATTGCATGTCATGCGGGTTTGTTGCACATATTATTTCATCATCCAGTTAATAAGCATAGTGCCTGATAGGTAGTTTATCGATCCTCACTCTCCTCCACTCCATCCTCAAGTGGGCACCAGTGTCTATTGTTTCCTTCTTTGTGTGCGTGTGTACTCAAAGTATAGCTCCCATTTGTAAGTGAGAGCATGCAGTATTTGGTTTTCTGTTCCTGCATTAATTCACTTAGGATAATGGCTTCCAGCTCCATCTATGTTGCTGCAAAAGACATGATCTCACTCTTTTCTACAGCTGTGTAATATTCCATGGCTTGTATGTACCACATTTTCTTTATCCAGTCCACAGTTGATGAGCATTTAGGTTGATTCCATGTATTTGCGCTTGTGATTAGTGTGGAAATGAACATATGTGTGCATGTGTTTTTATGGTAGAGCTACTTACATTTGTTTAGGTATATGCCCATTATTGGGATTGTTGGGCCAAATGGTAGTTCTGTTTTAATTTCTTTAAGAAATCTCCGCAATGCTTTCCACATCCCCACCAGCAGTGTATGAGAGTTATCTTTTCTCTGCAGCTAGCATCTGTTATTTTTTGACTCATAAAACCCAGTTTCTTCATCTTTAAAAAACAAGGTTAGGTTAAATTAGTCCTACTACTCTTACTTGGTTTTAAATTTTAGGACTATGATTCTGTGTTAAATCATGTGAGCTCAAACATTTCAGAAAGTATCCTTACTTTGTTGCAAAATAAATGTGTCTCTCTTCCTTTCCTTTCTTATCCACTTCTGAGATATAATCTCTAATCTCATATTCATTTCTCCTTTTGGGGGGTATTCCTGTGGTAATAACACTTAACATGAGATCTGCCCTCTTAACACATTTCTAAGTGGACAATACAGTATTAACTGTGGGCACAATGTTATATAGAAGATCTCTAGAACTTAATAACCTTGCATAACTGAAACCTTATACCCATTGGATAGCAATTCCCTATTTCCCTTTCCCTCTTATCCCCTGGCAACAACCATTCTACTCTCTGGTTCTGTGTATTTGAACCTTTTATATAACTCCCTGACTCTTTTATATAACTCCTTTAAGTAGTATTATCTAGTATTTATTCTTCTGTGACTGGCTTATTTCACTTAGCATAATGTCTTCAAGGTTTATCCATGTTGTTGCCTATGGCAGGATTGCCTTTTTTTTTAAAGGCTGAATCATATTCCACTGTATGTATATACCATATTTTCTTTGTGCCTTCATCTGTCAGTGGACATGTAGGTTGTTTCGACATCTAGGCTATTGTGAATCATGCTTAGTGAGCATGGGAGTGGAAATATGTCTTTCAGATCCTGATTTCAATTCGTTTGGATAAATATTCAGAATCAGGATTACTGGATTATATAGTATTTCTATTTTTAATTTTTTTTTAGGAGTCTCCGTACTGTTCTCTACAGCAGCTGCCCTATTTTACATTCTCAGGACGGCACAAATAATCAGTTTCTTCACATCCATGCCAATACTTCTTATTCCGTCTTTTTCGATAAAAACCCTCTTAAGAGGTGTGAGGTGATATCTCAATGTGGTGTTGATTTGTGTTTCCTTGGTGGTGAGTGATGTTGGGCAGCATTTCATATATCTGTTGGCCTTTTGTATGTAGTCTTTGGGGAAATGTATATTCAAGTCATTTGCTTATTTTTATTTGGCTGTTTGTTTATTTATTTATTTATTTATTTTGCCATTGAGTTGAAGGATCTATTTTGGATAGTAATCCCTTATTAGATATAGTATTTGCAAAAAATTTTCTCCATTCCACAGACTGTCTTTTCATTTTGTTGAGTGTTTACTCTGCCGAAGCTTTTTAGTTTGATATAGTCCCATTTGCCTAGTTTTGCATTCATTGCCTGTGCTTTGGTGTCATATGCAAGAAATCATTGTCAAGACCAATGTTATGAAGTTTTCCTCTATTTTTTTATGAGTATTACATAGTTTGGGCTTATTTTTAAGTGTTTAATCCATTTTGAGATTTTTGTGTGTATGTGTATAGTGTAAGAAAAGGGTCCAGTTTTATTTTTTGCATGTGGGTGTCTAGTTTCCCCAACACTGTTTGTTGAAGAGACAATTGGCCTTCCCTTTGGCATATCCTTGACACCTTTATCAAAAATCAGTTGATCATATATGCGTGGGTTTATTTCAGGAGTTCTCCATTCTGTTCCATTGGTCCATATGTCTTTAATTATGCCAGCAGCATACTGTTTTAATTAGAATAGCTTTGTATTATATTTTGAAACCAGGAAGCATGATTTCTCCTGCTTTGTTCATCTTACAATTGTTTTGGCTATTCAAGGTCTTTTGTGGTTCCATATAAGTTTTAGGGATTTTTTTTTCTATTTCAGTAGACAATACCATTGATATTTTGATAGGTATTGCATTGAATCTGTAAATCAGTTTGAGTAATATGGGCATTTTGACAATATTAAGTCTTTCAATATTCATTTCTTAATGTTCCCCATTGGATATATTGCTATAGCACATAAAGTATATAAAATCTTTCTTTAATTCCCTTTTAAAAGGATGATTTGAATTACCATTTCATCATTATAATGACATTTAGCCATAATACTTCTTAAGCATGATATTTTTATTGATAAATTATAATAATTTGGACTAGCTCATTTCAACAAAAGGAGACAAAACCTGAAGAGTGACAAGTGACATGAGAATCTCCAACTTTTATGCTGTTATCTCTATTGCATTGCCTGGAAATTGTGTTAATTCATTCCAACTTGGCAAGGTGAGAGATGCTAAGTGCATCCTCTAAACAGGGTTTTCTATAGGATTTATATTGTGACTATTTTTCAACAGGTGACTTAATCAGGGATATTCTCCCTTTTCATCTGTGCTGTTTTCTCTGAACTCCAGGAGTCACGTGCTTGGGAAGCAGACAGACAGTGCCTAGGATAATGCCAGCTCGTCGTTTATTGCTCACTGGCTAACCTTTATGAAATTAATGGCAGAGCCTTCTCTCTTTATGTTACCCAAACTCATGTCCCTGATAGCTGCTTAGCATCCACTCGGGGTGTGAACATTGTGCTAGAGTTGTCTCTCCAGCTGTGAGCTTTTGCCTCTGATGCTGTCCTGGTCTTGCTGAAGGGAGGGGAGATTATATTCTGAGCAGCAAGCAGTGGTTGCTGCCCTTGAGCATTTTACCTCCAGCTGTCATCCCTGTGACCTGAGGGAAGGTGGGTGCAGATCAGCTATGGGTGTGTGTGAGTTGGAGCGAATGCATGTCAGCTATGTTCATCTTTCCACAGCCAGGGAATGGATGAGATCTGCCTTTTTTGTGTGTCAATTTGTCAATAGAAACAGTGCGGCTCTAGGCACAGAGTATTCTGGTAGGCTGGAAACTCCTGATATTCCAGGAAAGCCACTGAATAGAATAAATGATAATGGGTTAGGAGTGTGAGGGTTCTCAGTTTATGCATGATTGAGCAAATAGAGGGCTTATTTTTTAAATTTTTATTCTATTTTTTTAGATCTTAGAGGTAAAAGTATAGTTTTCTTACAAGGATAGATTGTGTAGCTGTGAAGTTTGAGCTTTTAGTGTGCCCATCACCCAAATACTGTACAATGTACACAATAGGTAGTATTTAATTCCTCATACCCTTCCTACCCTCCCCACCTTTAGGAGTCTCCAGTGTCTATTATTCCACTCTGGCCGCTCATATATACCTGCTCTTTAGCTCCCACTTACAAGTAAGAACATGTGGTTTTTGGCTCTCTGTTTCTGAGTCATTTCACTTAGGATAATGGCTCCCAGTTTTATCCATGTTGCTGTAAAAGACAAGATTTCATTCTTTTTTTAATGGCTGAGTAGTATTCCATGGTGTATATATAGCATATTTTAAATTCAGTCATCCATCAATGGACACTTAGGTTGATTCCATGACTGCTATTATGAATAATGCTGCACATGAAAAGACGCTCAACATCTTCAGCTTTCAAGGAAATATAAATTAAAACTAAAATAAGACAAAGATGTATGCTCACCAGAATGGCTAAAATTTAGAAGTGTTGGGGTACAGAAAATAATTCCCCAAAATATGGCTCTTTAACATGCTAATAAGCACCTTAAAAACTGAGAGGTCTCAGAAATAAGCCTCAGAACCACTGGCTCCCTCCGACCTCGTCTTGCCTCCCTCTCTCTGATCCTTTTTACAGAAGCACTGGGAGATATTCTCTCTGAAGTTTCTTTATCTAAGAAAGCTTATTTCCAAAAGAAATGTGTTGTTTTAAGACTCCCTCTCTAGGAATCTCATCAAATAACCGGGAAAGATCAACTACCAGAGAAGAGAATCAACTGGGAGTCATCACCACACTGAGACAGACATTTCATCTATTCTGAGGGCAGCACCAAGAGATTTCCTTGGGTGAGGGTTGGGGGGCTTTATCTGCATAAAAATGTCAATCTTCGTTTTTATGTAGTTCTGCCCCTCACCTTGTCCATCTAGCTTCCAAATAGAAACATTTATAAAATAATATCTAACACCTGAGTCCATACATCTCTCCCATATAAAGAGATTATTTAAGCCTCAAACATATGGCCCCTCTTTAAGTCTCATATTTTGTATATGACTTCTGTGTTTAGGCACATTATGAATTTGTATGCCTTTTTTTTCTCCTATTAATATGGCTTTTGTCAGTTTATTTTCAGTGAACCTTCAGTGGGCAGAGAGGAAGCATTCTCTCAACCCCTACGAAAAAGTGAAACTGTCAAGTTGTAAACTAAAAATAAAATCTTAAGTCCCCCACTGACTGAAGAGACACCTTCTTGGCCAAGGGGACCTCAGAAAAACCTTAAAAACTGAATTCCCAGCCATGATGGGAAGGGAGGTCAGACATACCTTGTTATACCCTTTCCCTTTTGGAGTTTAGGCACAACTGACTTGCATTAATAAAAATTAATAAAAATAGAGATCATGAGACTAACTAGATGGACTCTTTGTGACAGTAAGATACCGAATCATAAATAGGACCTAAGGCCATGCCAGAAAAGGGTTAACTCACACACACCTACAGGTCACTCTGACCTAGTTTATTGGTTAACGGACTTCCTTATCTTAACTTAAAACATTCCTTTCTGCTGACTCCAAATTTGTAGACAAAGCTTTACTCCTTTAACCACTTGCAAATTAAAGAATCTCTTAATCCACCTATAACCTGTAGATATCTATCTTTTTGGACCAAACCAACATATAACTTCCATGTATTGATTTATTACTTTGCCTGTAACTCCTCCCTTTCTAAAATGTATAAAACCTCCTCCCTTTCTAAAATGTATAAAACCAAAGTGCAGTCTAACTTCTGCAGATGCACTTTCTCAAGATCTCTTCAGATTGTGTTCCTCAGTACACAGTCAGTCACACTGACTCAGAACTAACCTTTTAAAATAAAAATAAATAAACAAATAAAAAATGAATAGTGCTGCTATAAACTTATGAATTCAGGTTTCTTTCTGATATAATGATTTCTTTTCCTTTGAGTGGATACTCAGTAGTGAAATTTCTGAATCAAAGCATAGTTCTATTTTTAGTTCTTTAGAAATCCCCATACTGTCTTCCATAGAGGTTGTACTAATTTAGATTTCCACCAATAGTCTATAAGCATTCCTTTTTCTCTGCATCCTCACCAACATCTGTTGTTTTTTGACTTTTTAGTAATAGTCATTCTGACTAGGGTAAGATGGTATCTCATTGTGGTTTTAATTTTCATTACTCTTAAGATTACTCATATTGAGCATTTTTCCCACATGTTTATAGGTTACTTGTATGTTTTCTTTTGAAAAAATGTCTGTTCATGTCCTTTGTCTACTTTTTAATGTGGTTGTTTCTTTTTTGTTGAGGTGTTTGAGTTCCTTTGGTTCTGGATATTAGCCCTCTGTCAGAAGCATTATTTTCAAATATTTTCACTAATCCTGTAGGTTGCCTGTTTACTCTGTTGATTATTTATTTTGTTGTGCAGAAGCTATTCAGTTTAATTAAGTCCTACTTCTGTATTTTTGTTTTTGTTGCATTTCCTTTTGAGGACTTAGTCATAAATTCTTTGCCTAGGTCAATGTCCAGAGGAGTTTTTCCTAGGTTTTCTTCCAGAAGTTTTGTAGTTTCAAGTCTTACATTTAGGTCTTTAATCTATCTTTAATTAATTTTATATACTGAGAGATAGGGGCCCACTTTCATTCTTCTGTATATGATTATCAAATTTTCCCAGCATCATTTATTGAACAGTGTGTTCTTTCCCTAGAGTATATTTTTGACAACTTGCTTGTAGGTATGTAGCTTTATTTTGGGTTTGTTTGTTTATTTGTTTGTTTGTTTTGAGACAGAGTCTTGCTCTGTCACGCATGCTGGCTGGAGTGCAGTGGCCTTCGCCTACTGCAAACTCCATCTCCCGGGCTCAAGTGATTCTCCTGCCTCAGCCTCCTGTGGGTTCTTTGTTTTGTTCCATTGATCTATTTTTATACCAGCACTATACAGTTTCAGTTACTATTGAGGACTTATCTTGATATTTATTTGCTACCCCTTCCTATAACCATCACCACTGTGTTTAAGTTTGTATTAACTGAGAATCTTACTATAACATGGTGGGATGCAGTGGAAGTTTGGCTCTCAATACAACAAACCCTTTATATTTGTGAATTTGGCCTTGGAGGACTTACCATTTGCAAATAACCTTGAAGATCATGATATCTGATTTTTTTCCATTTAAGGTATGTGAGTAATATGCACCATGAGGCTGATGTGTAGGACTAAGTTATTAAATGACAAGTGAATCTAGCCAAGCACCCAGCATCTAAATATTGATGTTTTTTACGTTCTCCATTTGTTATTGTATAGTTTTTTGTTAAATGACTTAAACATTTCTCTTTGTAATGTGATGGAAGGATATATTCACAGAACATGAGATTCTGGACAGAAATTATGTCTATGAAAAGTCAGGGGTCTTTACAAAGATACATGTGTTGTGAATTTTAGATTTCCCAAGGATCTGTAGCCATAGCTACATACTGAGAGTCTACTGCAGTATAATCAGTGTATGTATGATGGTAACTCATGAAATTCTATTGATTTCCAGATATAGATGACCTTGGCAGGAGCATGTAACAGTCTTTTAGTTTTGTAATCTCCAAACTATTTTATTGTATATCCTGTGAAAAATAAAGAGCATGCATTTGTTATCTTCATATTAATATATACCTTATAAAATGTACTACTCACAAATCTATATGTATCAGTTTCACTTATGTTCAGCTGCATATTGCAGAAATAGTATTTAAAACAAATAGTAGTATATTAAACTAGATGGAATTGTATCTCTTTTCCGTGTGAAATCTGTAGGTTGACAGTCAAAGACTGGTAGATCTCTGATCATCAGGGAGAAAAGCTCTCTCTTTATTGAATGTCTGTTCTCAACATGGGTCTGCTCCCTCATGGTACAAAGCAGCAGCTGGATCTCTAGCCATTACATTCACATTCTAATTAGCAGGAAGAAAGAAAGGAGAAAAAACGCCACACTTCCCTTTGAGGAAGTTTTCTATATGGCACTTACAGTATTTCTGATTGCATATAGGGGCCAAAACTTAGCTAGAAATAAGTCCAGGAAATAATAACTTTTAATTCTAAGTGACAACATATTGAGCTAACAGTCAGGGTTCTGTTACTAAGTGAGGAGAGTGCTATAGACTGAATGTTTCTTTTCCACCAATTTCATAGGGTGTCAAATCCTAACACTCATGGTGATGATATTTGGACATGCAGCCTTTGGGATATGATTAGGTCATGAGGGTGGAGCCTTCACAAATGAGATTAGTGCCCTCATAAAAAGGCCCCAGGGAGTTTTCTTTCCCTTTCATCCATGTGAGGTTATACTGGTCAGTGCATAAATAATTGCAGTTTTGCCATTACTTTTCAAAATGGCAAAAACTGCAATTCTTTTTATACCAACCTAATCTCAGGATTTCTGTAAACCAGGAATTGGGCCCTTACCAAACGCCAAATATGTTGGTATCTTGAACTTGGACTTCTTGGCCTTCAGAACAGTGAGAAATACATTTCTGTTGTTTTTAAACTACTTAGTCTATGGCATTTTTGTTTTAATAGCCAAGAAGGACCAAGACATAAAGAACAGATATTGCAGTAGGCAAATAGCAGTCTCTACACACTATATGTTAAAAAATTGTGAGGCCTAGTTACTTTCTTAGTTATTCTATAAAAACTAAATATAAGCAAGAGTCTTAATATTTTCTTTCTGCATAAAAATGAATCATCTCATTTACCAAAGTGTGGATCACTCACTTCAGAGGCAGAAGCAGCAGGGAGAGTGAGCTTCCTTTGCCAATTCCTTGGCTATTCCTAGAGAGCTGCAACTAGCAAACACTCTTCTCCTTCCTCCATTTTTTTCTCCTGAAGGTGGTTAATTGGGCGGAAGAGGGGTGATCACCATACCTGCATGTGCAAATAGGGTATGCAAACCTATTGAGGTCCAAAAAAATAATGCATGTAAACGTGTGTATGCTATACAGTGAGCTACAGAAACCTGTCCTTAAAGAGGGAACTTCCAGGCCAGATGCAGTGGCTCATGCCTATAATCCCAGCGCTTTGGGAGGCTGAGGCTGGTAGATCACCTGAGGTCAGGAGTTTGAGACCAGCCTGACCAATATGGTGAAACCCCATCTCTACTAAAATTACAAAAATTAGCCAGGCATGGTGGCATGCACCTGTAAT
The DNA here is from genome assembly GCF_028885625.2 of Pongo pygmaeus. Lineage (NCBI taxonomy): Eukaryota > Metazoa > Chordata > Mammalia > Primates > Hominidae > Pongo > Pongo pygmaeus. Next base: position 155,658,799 of record NC_072376.2, on the reverse strand, counting down.
CCCAGCTTCTTGGGAGGCTGAGGCAGGAGAATCGCTTGAACCTCGGAGGCAGAGGTTGCAGTGAACCGAGATCACACCACTGCACTCCAGCCTGGGTGACACAGCCAGACTGCAGCCTGGGTGACACAGCCAGACTCCATCTCAAAAAAAAAAAAAACATGGAACTTCCAGAAGGAAAATTAAGTGTTTGAAAAGCCAATTTATTTTTTGCACACAAATAATTTTTTTTTACAAACGAAAAAATAAAAGATATATATATTTTAATGTTAGGCCAGATAAAAGTGTTTAATTCATAGTTATGAGTATGTTATATACTTACCATTACTTGCTTTTCCTTGAAGCTAACAAAACCAAACAAACATGAAATATTACAGATACTTATAAATACCAGCATATATTCTGGTATGGTTTGTGTCTGTGTCCTTGCCCAGATCTCACATCGAATTGTAACCCCCAGTGTTAGAGGCGGAACCTGGTTGGAGGTGATTGGATTATGGGTGTAGATTTCTCATGAATGGTTTAGCACCATCCCTTGGTGCTATTCTCCTGAGAGTAAGTCAGTTCTTGCAAGACATGGTTGTTTAAAAGTGTGTAGCACCTCTCCTCTCTCTCTCTTGCCCCTCCTCTGTCATGTAAGACGTGCCATGCCTGCTTCCCCTTTGCCTTTTGCCATGATTGAAAGTTTCCTGAGGCCTCCCTGGAAGCCAGGTGGATACCAGCATCATTCTTTCTGTATATCCTGCAGAACTGTGAGCAAACTAAATCTCTTTTCTTTACAAATTACTCAGTCTCAGGTATGTTTTTGTAGCAGTGCAAGAATGGACTAATACATATTTTGTGGTGGTCCAAGAAAGCTTTTGAACTAAGGTTTCAGCATCAAAATCCTAGTAGATTTAAAAATTGGTGAACTTGAATCTTATTTTTTTTTAAAATGATGCTTCCATTGGCATGCAACTTTTCAGTTTGTAATGTGTGGGTATGTGTGTACACATACATATATATATTTCTCAGTTAATTTTCAAAAATATTCTCAGGGAAATAAGTTTAAGATCAATATAGAATCAAATAATTTCAAAGTTGGTGATCACGTGTTCTAAACTTTTGAGGTCCATAAAAATAACGCAGTTTTTCTAATACCACACAACTAATTAGGAGTATAGCTATAAACATAGATATAGGGAATACTCTGTCTAAATTTTTTTAATTTACAAATATGAAAAGCATATGCTGTTAAAATAAGTGTCATTTTATTCTGAGTCTTATTTATTTATCCTCTTAATTTTTATTAAATATACAATCTTAACAGTGTTGGTTATATTAAAATTACACCATCTAATGCAGTAGTCACTACCCTCAGATGGCTATTTGAGGTTAAATTAATGTATTATTCTGTTCTCACACTGCTAATAAAGACATAGCCAAGACTGAGTAATTTATAAAGGAAAGAGGTTTAATGGATTCACAGTTCTACATGGCTGGGAGGCCTCACAATCATTGTGGAAGGCAAAGGATAAGCAAAGGCACGTCTTACATGGTGGCGGGCAAGAGGGCTTGTGCAGAACTCCCATTTATAAAACCATTAGATCTCGTGAGACTTATTTACTACCATGAGAATAGTATGGAGGAAACTGCCCCCCTGATTCAATTATCTCCACCTGGCCCCACCCTTGACACATGGGGACTGTTGCAATTCAAGGTGAGATTTGGGTGGGGACACAGCCAAGCCATATCAATTGACTAACATAAAAAAATCTATATCCTCAATCCCATTAGCTAAATTTCAAGTGCTCAGTAGCCAGATATGGGTAGTGACTACCATATCCACCAGTGCAAATTATACATTTCCATCATCTAGAAAGTGCTATGTTAGAAGGCTATTCTATTCACTACTTCTTAGGAAATTATAATTACATTCTGTTTCAGCTGGTGCATGGGAGTGTTATGAACAGTGAGCAAGCAAACTAGCAGTATCAAAAGGGCTGAGAAAACAGTTGACTCTTCAAGCAACAGTTTTCCTATTCAAGAGAAAATGAGTATGTGTGAAATTAGAATAATAAGTGCAACTAAGCAGATAAGTGGTTTTTAGGAAGTCAGCATCATGGATATTTATAGATGGTATCTTAGATAAGCTTTTTTTGGAGAAACATTTTGAATCATAATTTTTATCAGTGATAAAGCCTTTTGGAGACAATATTAGAAGTATTCATTTCAGGGACCTGTCAGTAAAGTTTTAAAGACTTTGAATTAATATGATATCTAACAATGTGAGGCTAACATGGTAATCTTTTGAGAAAAGGGGAAAGGGAAGTATCCCAGAGAAACAGGAGAGAAAACTGTTTTTTTTTTTCTTTTAGAATAAAAACGCACATTTACTTATGTGCACAGAATTACATACTTAAAACCTCCGTTCTTTTTGAGCTGAAACATTCAAATTGATTTTGGCTGATGAATTAAATGAGCCTCTCAGCAATTAGTAGGCAACCTCAGCATGCTCTGATCCTTCCACATGCAGCCTTTTGGTCTTAGTGTTAATTACAATAAACATAAATATTTTAATAATAACATAAATATAAACATAAATATGTTTAATAATATTTTCCATTACTGGAAAATTATTTGGAGCTGTAAGCAGGGAATCTAACTGAAGAGAGAAACCTCAGAAAAGCAGTAAGAGAACAAAATTATTAGGAAATATGGATTCAAAGAAAGGAAATCTCATTATAGAGTAAGAAGAAAAAGGCACTTCATGCAGCGAGACTGAACTTCCTTTGAAGCATAATAAGAGTTTGAGAGGGGAAAAAGGAAGGGAGGCTCCTCTAAGTCGGGGATGAGCAGTCCTGAAGATTCAAATGTACACATAATATGACAAGAGTAGAGATTGGGGAACAGACCCTGAGGAAGCATGATGGGAACAAAAAGTGTGTGTTTGAAGTTAGTATAGCAGCACTGGCTAGAAAGGTGAGATACAGCGAAGACAGAGAGGATCTTGAAAGTAACAATTAATGGCTGTGCATGCAGTTGTCAAAGGCAGCCTCTGTTGAGATTTTGGTTGGAGAGGGACTCAACCAAACTGGTCTTTCCAGATGATAAGTCCTGGAGGGTGTTGTACAGAGTAGGTCAGAGGGAGAGCGAGTGGAGACCAGAGGGTACTTCTGTAACCTAGGAAGTCCACAAATATTTAATGAGCACCTACTATCTTCCAAGTATTTTTCTAGGCATTCTAGGCATTGGCAATACAGTAGAGAATATGCCAGAGATGGATTTCAAGTGCAATGGGTGGAAGATTATAGGGTATTAAGAAAGAAAAACATAGTTAGAAGCTATAAAAAACTCATAAATCCTGCATGTTCCAGAATGTTGGCACCAAGAAAAGATATTTTTTAGGCCATTAACATTGACATGTTTGTTTTTAATACATTTTCTTCCAACTCACTATAACGCCAAAGGTGTGGTATTTTCATGAAGGTGAGAGAGTAATTGCCTTTATTATTGACTTTTGTCTTATGCAAAAGAGTCAATAAAGGAAAGAAGTCCTGGTAATGCTGCCAGAAAACTCCAAAAGGAAACCTCTGCCTTCATTTTTAGGAAATCATTAACTAATGGGCAGGTGCAGCAGTCACTCTACTGTTCATAATTAGAAGACAATAGGCCCTTGATGATTCATTCATTTATTTAAAACAAAAAACCAAACAACTTCTTTAATGCTTATGCTCTGAAAATATAGCAGTAATTATGTCAGATAATGGAAAATGTTTGGGGTGGCAGTGTGCCTGGGAAGCATGGAACAAGGTTGGATGCAGATGTCCTGGGAAGGTTTCGTGGTGTCTTTGTCCATAGAGGAAGCTATTGCCATTTGCCCCATAGAACAGGAATATAACCATTCATGTTGAGAAACTGATTTATCGAGGAATTGAGGGCAATAGTGGAATAATGTCTTTTCCTCATCCCTAGCAGGCTTTATGACTTCAACTCTCTTGATCCTGGAAGCTAATAAGTGTTCTTCTTTTTTAAAAAAGTATATTGTTTGTCTTAATTTGTATATCTTCTCTATAATTGCTCTGTAAAGCAAGGCTAATGTGAATGTGCAAAATAAAATTGAAAGTACTGTAAATCTGTACACAGAGCATTAATATATTAATTTTAAACTTGTACATAGACATCTGGAAAAAATAGTGTTATATTTTTATTTTGGATCAGCTGGACAGACCAGAATCCGAATCCGATATATATTTTCTAGAGACCAAGAGGTTTGGATGCAGACTAATAATGATGGTATCAAGCTTTATGTCAGCCAAGACTGGAGCACTTAAGAAACATGTAAAGCTACATATACATATAAATAGGTGGCAATTTCTAAATGCCTCATATTAACTTACCTAACTAGAGGATGTTCAGAGTGTATAGTAATGAAAAAGCTACTGCTATAGCCTTTAATAGAGTAATTCATTTAAACATTTGCATATATTTAATTAACTAGTTTTATGTAAATAAAATCTTATCTGCTTTCCATATAGTACCACAACATTCAACAAAAAGGGAATGATCAATTTAATTATTGAATATCTACATGATAGATTTTACACAGCATTAAAGTTTGTCTTTTTATTTTTTATTTTTTGTTGAAAGATGTGGGGATATATTTATGCAAAAAATGTTGAGCAAACAAATTTGGATACAGTATTATATTTTCATTATAATACCGTATATGTAAAATAGAAAACAGTATTACCAAATATAAGTTAATAATCATATTAACATAATGTTATATAGATTTATTTATTTATATATTTAGGTTTCTAATTATAATGATTATACATTATTGTTTAATAAGTAAAAAAGCAAAAGTAAAATTTAAACAATCTATTACTTTTCTTTGTGTTTTAAAAAATTTGCCTTTGATTTTCAAATACTTAAAAGACATGTATGCACCACAGATAATTGAAATTGTCATTTTCAGTAATTCTTACTTGATTTGAGTCCAGAGTAAACTGATTTTAGTATTTTTGTCTAATGAAACAGAAATATTGCCAGCAGCTTCCTCATGGAATTTTAGCACTTTCAAGGCCAGAGTGTTGCATATGAAAGGACTGAAAAATTCCTTTAGGCAAACATTCTTAAGGATCCAAAATATTTGAAAATGTGTATTTGAACAGCTGTGTTTTAATCTGATATTTTAAAATTGTTTAATGCTTCTTTTTTACCCTTTTATTGATATATAAAAATTTACACATGTATAGGGTACATGTGAGTTTTTTTATATGCAAAGAATGTGTAATGATCAAGTCAGGGTAACTGGGGTTTATCATGAGTGATAAACCTTGAGTTGCTTATTATTTTTTTGTGTTGGTATCGTTTCAAGTCCTCTCTTCTAGTTACTCTGAAATATATGTAATATTGTTGCTAGTACCTTGATCTGCTGTCAAACATTTGAACTTATTTCTTCTATCTAACTGTATGTTTGTACTCATAACTGACCTCCCTTCATATATCCCTTCCCCACCCTTCCCAGGCTCTGATATCTATCATTCTAGTTCTATTCTCTATGTCTATGAGATTAAAGTATTTTAGTGCCCACAAAGGATTGAGAATACACAGTGTTTGTCTTTCTGTGCCTGGCTTATTTCACTTAACCTAATGACCTCCAGTTCCATCCATGTTGCTGCAAATGACATGATTTCATCCTTTTTAAATTGCCCAATAGTATTCTATTGCATATGTATACCACATTTTCTTTATCCATTTGTCCACTGAAGGGCCCTTAGGTTGATTCAGTATCTTTGCTATTCTGAATAGTGCTGCAATAAATATGCAAGTACAGGCAGTTCTTTGATATATTGACAGATATTTGGATAGATAGTAGTGGGATTGCTGGGTGGTGCAGTAGTTCTGTTTTTTTGTTTTTTTGAGAAATCTGCATACTGTTTTCCATAGTGGTTGTACTAATTTAGAGTCCCACCAGCAGTATATGAGTTTCCTTTCCTCTGCATTCTCACCAGTATTGTTTATCACCTGTCTTTTCTAACTGGAGTGAGATGATGTCTCACTGTAATTTTGATTTGTGTTTCACAGAAGATTAATGATGTTGAACATTTTCTCATATATCTTTGACAATTCATATGCCCCCTTTTTTTTTTGAAAAATGTGCATTCATGACCGATGCTAACTTTTTAATAGGATTACTTGTTTTTGTACTATTGAGATGTTTGAGTTCTTTATATATTTTGAATAGCAGTCCCCTGTTGGATAAGTAATTTGCAAATATTTTCTCTCATTCAAGAGGTTGTCTCTTCAATGTGTCAATTGTTTCTTTTGCTGTGTAGAAGCTTTTTAGTTTAATATAGTCCCATTTGTCTATTTCTGTTTTTATTGCCTGTGTATTTTAGGTCTTAGCCATAAAACCTTTGCTTAGCCAGTGTCCTGAAGAGTTTTCCTTGTGTTTTCTTCTACTAGTTTTACAGTTTCTTCTAGTTTTACAGTTACATGTCTTCTATTTAAGTCTTTAATCCATCTTGAGTTGACTTTTGTATATGGTGAGAGATAGTGATTTAGTTTCAGTTTTCTGCATATGGTTATTCAGTTTTCCTGGCACCATTTATTGATAATTGGTCAGGTCACAATTTTTGTTTATTTGGAGTCAATCTTGGTAGGTTGACTCCAAATACATGTTCCTGGTGACTTTGTCAAAGATCAGTTGGCTATAAATATGTGGATTTATTTCTGGCTCCTCTATTCTGTTCCATTTGTCTATGTGTCTGTTTTTATACCAATAGTGTGCTGTTTTGGTTACCACAGCCTTCTAATAGGTTTTGAAATTAGGTAGTGTGATGCCTCCAGCTTTGTTCTTTTTGCTTAGGATTTGTTTGGCTATTCAGGCTCTATTTTTGTTCTATATGAATTTTAGGATTGTTTTTTCTAATTCTGTAAAAAGTGACATTGTTGTTTTGATAGAGATTGCATTGAATTTGTAGATGGCTTGGGAAGTATGGTCATTTCAACAATATTAATCCTTCCAATTCATGAGCGTGGGATGTCTTTCCATTTGTTTACGTTCGCTTCAATTTCTTTAATCAGTGTTTTGTAGTTCTCCTTGTAGAGACATTTCACCTCTTTGGTTAAATTTATTTTCAAGTATATTTTTTGTAGCTATTATATATGGGATTATTTTCTTGATTTCTTTTCTGACAATATCAGTATTGGTATATAGAAACATTACTGATTTTTGCACATTGATTTTACATCTTGCAACTTTACAGAATTTATTTGCAGTTCTAGGAGTTTTCTGTTGGAGTCTTTTGGTTTTTCTAAATATAAGATCATGTCATCTGGAAAGAGACAAATTTAACTTCCTCTTTTCCAATTTGGATGCTTTTTATTTCTTTTCCTTGCCTGATTGCTCTGCTAGAACTTACAGTATTATGATAAATAGGAGTAGTAAATTTGGGCATCCTTGTCTTGTTCCAGTTCTTAGAGGAAAAGCTTTCAACTTTTTCCATTCAGCATGATGTTAGCTATGGGTTTGTAATATATGGCTTTTATTATTTGAAAGTATGGTTCATCTATACCTAGTCTGTTGAGAAGTTTTTATCATGAGCAGATGTTGAATTTTGTCAAATGCCTTTTCTGCATCTATTGATATGATCATAAGATTTTTGCCCTTTATTCTGTTGATGTTACATATCACATTTATTGATTCGCATGTATTGAACCATCCTTGCATTTCTGGGATAAATTCAACTTGATCATGTTGTATTATCTTCTAGACATGTTGTTGAATTCAGTTGACTAGTACTTCATTGAGGATTTTTTGCATCTATGTTCAGCAGGGGTATTAGCCTGTACTTTGTGTGTGTGTGTGTGTGTGTGTGTGTGTGTTCTTGTCTGGTTTTGGTATCAGGATAATTCTGTTCTTATAAAATGAGCTAGGGAGAATTCCCTCTCTTTCAATTTTTTTGGAATAGTTTGAGGAGAATTGGTATTAGTTCTTCTTTATATGTTTTGTAGAATATTACACTGAATCCATCTGGTCTTGGGCTTTTCTTTCTTTGGAGACTTTTTTGTTACTGATTCAGTCTTGCTACTCACTATTGGTCTGTTTAGGATTTCTGTTTCTTTCTGATTTTATTTTGGTAAGTTTTATGTTTCCTGGAATTTGTCCATTTCTTCTAGGTTTTCCAGTTTGTTCTCATATAGTTGTTCATAATAGTCTCTGATGATCTTTTTTTCATTTCTGTGGTATCAGTTGTAATATCACCTTTTTTAATTTCTGATTTTTTTTGTCTCTTATCTCTTCTTAAATGAGTAGGCATTTTATAAATTTTGTTTATCTTTTCAAGGAATCAGCTTTTAGTTTTGTTGATCCTTAGTATTTTTTTTCTTTTTTTCAACTTTTATTTTAAGTTTGGGGTATATGTGCAGATGTGCAGGTTTGTTACATAGGTAAATGTGTGCCATGGTGGTTTGCTACCTGGACCATCCCATCGCCTAGGTATTAAGCCCAGAATCCTTTAGCTATTTTTCCTGATGTTCTCCCTCCCCCCACACCCCTCTCTGACAGGCCCCAGTGTGTGTTGTTCCCCCAATGTGTCCATATGTTCTCATCATTCAGCTCCCACTTGTAAGTGAGAACATGCGGTATTTGTTTTTCCTTTTCCGCATAGGTTTGCTGAGGATAATGGCTTCCAGCTCTATCCATGTCCCTGCAAAGGACATGATCTTGTTCCTTTTTATGGCTGCATAGTATTCCATGGCATATATTTACCATTTTCTTTATCCAGTCTATCATTTCCTTTGTCCAGTCTATCACTGATGGGCTTTTAGGTCGATTCATGTCTTTGCTATTGTAAATAGTGCTGCAATGAACATATTCATACATATATCTTTATAATAGAATGATCTATATTCCTTTGGATATATACCCAGTAATGGGATTGCTGGGTCAAATGATCTTTCTGCCTCTAGGTCTTTGAGGAGTCACCACACTCTCTTCTACAATGGTTGAACTAATTTACACTCCCACCAACAGTGTAAAAGTGTTCCTTATTCTCTGCAATCTCACCAGCATCTATTGTTTTTTGACTTTTTAATCATAGCCATTCTGACTGGTGTGAGATGGTATCTCACTGTGATTTTGATTCACATTTTTCTAATGATCAGTGGTGTTGAGCTTTTTTTCATATGTTTGTTGGCTGCATCTATGTCTTCTTTTGAAAAGTGTCTGTTCATGTCCTCTGGCCTGCTTTTTAATGGGGTTGTTTGTTTTTCTTGTAAATTTGTTTACATTCCATGTAGAATAAATTTTAAAATAGTTTTTTCTAATTCTCTGAAGAATGTCAATGGTAGTTTCATGGGAATAGCATTGAATCCATAAATTATTTTGGAAAGTATCGCCATTTTTACAATATTGATTCTTTCTATCCATGAGCGTGGAATGTTTTTCTATTTGTGTCCTCTCTGATTTCTTTGAGTAGTGGTTTGTTGTTCTGCTTGAAGAGATCCTTCACTTCCTGTGTTAGCTTTATCCCTAGGTATTTTATTATTTTAGTAGCAATTGTGAATGAGAGTTCATTCATGATTTGGCTCTCTGCTTGCCTGTTATTGATGTATAGGAATGCTAGCGATTTCTGCACATTGATTTTTTTATCCTGAGACTTTGCTGAATTTGCTTATCAGCTTAAGAAGCTTTTGGGTTGAGAAAATGGGGTGCTCTAGATGTAGATCCTTAGTATTTTTAAAAGCTCTGTTTTATTTTTTTCTTCTCCGATCTTTGTTATTTCCTTTCTTTTGCTAATATTTTTTTTTTTTTTTTGAGGTGGAGTCTTGCTCTGTCGCCCAGGCTGGAGTGCAGTGGTGCAATCTTGGCTCACTGCAAGCTCCGCCTCCCGGGTTCACGCCATTCTCCTGCCTCAGCCTCCCAAGTAGCTAGGACTACAGGCCCCTGCCACCACACCGGGCTAATTTTTTATATTTTCAGTAGAGACGGGGTTTCACCATGTTAGCCAGGATGGTCTTGGTCTCCTGACCTCATGATCCACCCACCTTGGTCTTTCAAAGTGCTGGGATTACAGGCGTGAGCCACCGCGCCCAGCCGTCTTTTGCTAATCTGGAATTTGTTTTGTTTTTGTTTTTCTAGTTCCTTGAGGTGCATCATTAGGTTGTATATTTGAAATCTTTCTGTTCTTTTTTTTTTTTGACATACGAGTTTATTGCTATAAACTTGTCTCTGCTTTTGCTGTGTCCCATAGGTATTGGTATGTTATGTTTCCATTTTTATTTATTTTAATAATTTTTTTGATTTTCATCTTAATTTCTTTATTGCCTCAGTAGTTGTTCAGGAGCGTGTTGTTTAATTGCCATGTTTTTGCATAGTTTCCAAAACTGCTCTTGGTATTGATTTTAATTTTACACCATACTGTTATGAAAATTACTTGATATGATTTTAATTTTTTGAAAATTTGTTGAAACTTGTTTTGTGGCCTAACATATAGTCTATCCTGGAGAATGTTCCATGTGCTTACAAGAATGTGTATTCTTCAGTTGTTGGATGAAATGTTCTATAAATGTTTGTTAGGCTTATTTGATCTAAAGTCCGGTTTTGCTTGCTTAAGTCCAATGTTTCTTTGTTTATTTTCTCTCCTGATAATCTGTCTAATGCTGAAAGTATGATGTGGAAATTCACCCATTATGGTTGCATAAAAGTCTCTCTCTCTCTAGAGCTGGTAAGATTTGTTTTATGAATCTGGGTGCCCCGGTTTTCAGTGCCTATATATATTTAGAATTTTTGTATTGTCTTGGTAGATAGATCTCTTTATTATTATATAATGCCCTTTTTTGCCTTTTTTTCCCGCTGTTAGTACTTAAAAGTCTGTTTTATCTGATTTAAATATAGCTAGTCTTGCCTGTTTTGGGTTTCAGTTTGTGTGGCAGTATACTTCTCCAACCTTTTACTTTATATGTGCCTCTATAGGTAAAATGTGTTTCTTGGAGGCAGCATGTAGTTGTATCATTTTTAATCTAATCAGTTTGTCTATATCTTTTAAGTAGAAAATTTAATCAATTTATATTCAAGAGTTGTTATTGATATGTGAGGTTTTGTTTCTGTTGTATTATTAATTGTTTTCTGGTGGCTTAGTATAGTCTTTATTCTTTTTCTCTTGATCGTCCTTGTGATATGCTTTTTCTATGGTAGTAACTATCATTTGAGTCTTTTTTATTACTTATTTGTACATACTTAATAGTGAGTTTTATATTTTCATGTGTTTTCATGATGATAACTATTATCCTTTAACTTCCAACTTTAGGATTCTCCTGAGCATTTCTTGTAAGTCAGGTCTAGTGGTATTGAATTACCTCAGCATTTGCTCATCTGTGAAATGGTATTTCTTTTCATGTATGAAGGATAATTTGCTTGATATAGTACCCTTGGGCATTAGAGTTTTTTTCAGCCTTTTGAATATATCCTCCCATTCTCTCTTGACGTGTAAGGTTTCTGCTGAGAAAGAGATCCAAGTGGGCAACTTGAAGAAAAGGTGCCTATCATTGATTTTAGACAGTTTGACTATAATGTACTGCAGAGAAGATTTGTGGCATTGTGTCTGATTAAGGATTGCTGGGCCTCCTGAATCTGGGTGTCTAGATCTCTTCCTAGATTTGAGAAATTTTCTTCTATTATTTTGTTGAATAGTTTTTTGCACCCTTTTCTCTTTGCTTTGGGGGACATCAATAATTCACATATTTTGTCACTTTATAGCTTCTCATATATCATGAGGACATTGTTCATTCTTTTTATTCTTTTTTATTTTTATTTGACTGGGTTACTTCAAAAAAACATGTCTTTAGGTTTTGAAATTCTTTCTTCTGCTTGGTCTAGTCTATCATTGAGTGTACCTTGTATTTCATTAAAGGAATTCTTCAGCTCCAGAATTCTATTTGGTTCTTTTTGAGATATATATCTCTGGTAAATTTCTCACTCGTAGTATAAATTGTTTTTTTCTGATTTCTTTGTATTATTTTTCACAATTTTTTTATCTTACTGAGATTTTTTGTATGTTTGAATTCTTTTTCTGAGATTTTGCAATTTTTCTTTTATTAGGATCTGTTGCTAAGAAATTCTTATATTCCTTTGGATGTGTTATTATTTTCTTGCTTTTTAATGCTTCCTGTGTCTTTATGTTGCTGTCTGTGTTTCTGGTGTAACAGTGGCTTCTTCTAGATTTTCGACTTTACTTATATAGAGGAAGACTTTTTCCTGAAGTTCTAAAAATTGTGTTGTTTGGGTAGGGCTCTTTGGCTTTGATTTTGGGTGTGTGCCATAGCATATTCTCTGTATGATTTTTTTTGGCTGTAAATAGTAGTATCTGTGATTTCCTCAGTAGTTTAGGGTACAGTTATTAATGAAGGCTATGGTGAATCTTTGCTGAAGACAAAGATGCCAACTAGGACAGTCTTTGGGCCCCAATTGGTGGCAGCAATGGGCTAATATTGGGTGGCTTATGTTGGCACTGGTGTTAGCAAACAGTCAGACTGATGCTGAGCTTGCTTGGATTTCAGTAGTGGCAGCAGTGGGTTGGGTGGGTAAGAGGGTACTCAAGAATCTGGGAACCATTGTGGTGTAGTCGATGGAAGTAGCTGTGGCAAGATGATCAACTGGGTCCCAAGACATACTTACTGGTATTGGTAGTGACTGTGGTATGGTGTCACTACTGACAGCCCCAGAAACACAATTATCAGGCTCTCTCACTCTCTGTGGCAGCAATATCACAACACTGTACAAAGAAGCGGATGGATCCCACCTTTCACATGCAAGCCTGAGCATGGAGGCCATGCAACCAGCAAGGGTGCAGTTGGCACCCTCAGCCCCAAACAGGCAGCCCTCTGATTCACCTACCTCAGCCTCTAGCAGCAGCGGTAGTGGTAGGCCTGCAGTACTGTGTGGAGGGGCAGAAGGAGTTCTGCTCTCTGTGCACGAATCTGAGCACAGAGGCAGCTCACAGTGGGAGGGGCTCTCATTCTCTGCTTACAAGGCCAAGCACAAAGGTTGTACTGCTGCTGAGGTTGGGGTTGCTTGTCTCAGCCCCAAAGGGAGCTCCTGGGCTCTAGAAACATGTGCTTTGGTTTCCTTTGCCCTAGGGGCTGCAATTTTGGGCATTTATACTGTCATTTCCATGAGGAATTGTACTCCCTGTGGGCTGGAGTACTGGGGGTTCTCCAGCATCCTTGGGTCTAGCCAGTGCTGTGCCACTGTAGTCCTTTGGTGGGAATGGGAAATGTCAATGGGGACTTACAGGATGTGGATATATGTGGGATGTTCCCAGGCTGGATTCTGTCCTGTGATGGCTACTTTCTCAAAATGGTGCCCAGTTGCAGCTGCTTAAGTCTCAGAGGTGAGGAGGTGAATGACCTAGTGTGAGTTCCCTGTCTGGTATAATGCCCTTGTGGTGTCTCCGAATCATCATCCACAGTAGTGTCAGGGGTTTATGTGAGTAAAAGAACTCTCCTTGGTTGGGATTGCAGCAGGCTGCAGTGGGGATGTGGACCACTGAAGTTCTCTCACTTACCCTTTCCCTGTAATACCAAGCCCCTGGGGGCTCCTGGCCAATATCAGCTGAGCTGGCTGCATGCTTCCCTCTCCTTCTGTGCCTCTAGTGGTCCCCATGAGTTCTCTGTTGGACTCTAGTGTCCTCTCCTAGGTGTTCTATTCATGGTATGATTATTCGTAATTTTGGTTTTTCTTTCTGGGGAGGACAGGTGTGCAATGTTTCTAGTTAGCCATCTTGAGCTAGAATTGCTTCACTTTTCTTGATGCAGGAAGACTGTCTTCATTTGTTTGTTTGTTTTGTTTTGTTTTTTATACTAGAATAGTGACAATTCTACAATAAATTTTCTGTGGAGTTGGGAACGTTTTGTTTTCAAACTGTAAATTCTTGTTTATAAAAGGGAATTAGCTCCCAGCTTGGAGGTATTTTAGTTGCTGTTGCCTATTATAGATCTTGTTGCTTCAGAAAAAGACACAGTAGTCTTAAAGATAGATAAATAGATATTCTATCACAGTGTATATAAACTGTTAATGAGTTACCACAGATTCTTAAATGACTTACGATAGTCATTAAGCTTCCCCAAATAGAAAGGGGCTTACAGATTCAGGGATTTATATGCAGCATGTCTGATTTTGAAACCTGCTGACAACCACCTTCTAGAATTTAATCCTACCTCAGAGGGGATTTTCTAGTTTAGGATAAAGAGGAGTTCTGAGTGATTCAAGGAGTCATTCAAGTGAAAAATCACCTAGTAGGCTTCACTCATCTAAGGCCTACTTACCTCATTATTTATCTCAATTATTATTTTTCTGACATTATCTGAAAAGCATAGACAATTTATTATGAAATGTTTAAGAACAGCTAATCCCTACCCCCAGTAAATGGTGTCACCATTGATCCACATAGTTAAGATAGTTCTGTTAGTTCATTGTTCTCCATGTGTGAAAACATGAAATCTGCAGATCTTAAAGACTCTGAAGAAATCAGAACCTTCTTCATTTGAACATTAAGACAGATAATAATAAACAGGAACTCCTACAAGTTCTGGGGGTAAGATAGTCCTTGAATTGCAGTCCTGGTCCTGTCAGTTACTATTTGGGAAAACCTGGGCAAGGAATTTATTTTCTCCAATGTCACCTATATCTCTGTGTTTTGGGGAGCTGGATAAGATTATGTAAATCCTCTAGTCCAATACTTAGTCCATCATAATTGTAGCTTTTACTACGTAACAGTGGCTGTGGAGCCTAGGCAGGAAAACATGTTGCTCATTTGAGGGTAACTGAGATGACAGTAACTTTGGAGGCCAAAACAAAAAGCAGAAAATAAAGTACTTCAATCTGCGTATTGTGAAGCGTGCAGGGATATGAGAATGGTCCCTGACTTGATACAAACTCAGTCTTCTACTTTATTGATTTCTACAAAGAACTGGCCAGGGCAAGCTTGCTGCTTTAGCTGATAGCAGAGAGGCCATGGGCTAAGGATTGTGGTGGTTTTAAAACCTGCACAGTCTTTAAAACTTGGTATTTTAGATGAATCCCAAATGGCTTTATTGTTGTTATTAAACTACAAGTATAAATGGGAAGTTATCTTTCTTACCTTTTTTCTCCATTTGCAATTTTAAACATTGTTTATCACTTATTATATAACAAACTGACCAAAACATACTGGCTTAAAACAAAATGTGAGTCACTTTTCTCACAAGTTTGTGGGTTTCTTGGATAGCTCTTCTGCTGGCCTTACCTGGGCCCAGTCACTCAGCTGGTGGTCAGCTAGGGCTAACCTTTGCTAGGACAAATTGGCCCAGCTACTGAGGGCTTCATTCTGAGCTTCTTCGTATGTCATTGGTCTCAGGGCAGCATTTTAAGAGGATAAAGGAGGAAGCTGCAAAGTGCCTGGAGGCCTAGGTCCCAAACATCACATAATATCACTTCCTCCACATGTTTCTGGCCAAGGCAAGTCACAAGACCAGTCCAGATTCAAGGGAAGAATATAGATTTTATCTTTAATGGAGTAAGTGGAAGAATCATATGACAAGCAGGCATGGGAATAATTATTGTGCTCTTTTTTTTTATTAAAAAAAGAAATATGGCTGGGTGGCGTGGCTCATGCCTATAATCCCAGCACTTTGGGAAGCCGAGGCAGGCATTTGAAGCCAGGAGATTGAGACCAGCCTGGGGCAATATGGCGGAACCTTGTCTCTACTAAAAATACAACAATTAGCTGGGCATGGTGGTGTGTGGCTGTAATCCCAGCTACTCAGGAGGCTGAGGTGGGAGGATGGCTTGAGCCCAGGAGGTGGAGTTGCAGTGAGCCAAGATCGTGCCACTGCACTCCACACAACAAGACTCCATCTCAAAAAATAAAAATAAATAAATAAATACATACATAGAATCTACCTCAGCTTTTCATAAAGAAGTAGTCAGGTAGATTTATAATAAGGAAAATGATGCTAAGTGACCAAAAAAGCAGGGAAAGCTACTGCTGTGAAGAGCAAAGCAAAATTTGCTCCCTCAAATGACTTAATTACTTGTACATTGACAAGCTGATTGTTTACCTTGGCCAGGGTGACTGTATGTCCAGGTTTGTTCAGGGCAGGTCTGTTTGTTTACTTTCCCAAAGTAAAATAAAAAATAGTACTCTCTCTTCTTCTCAAAATAACCAATTTTTGCTGGATAAACATAAAATAAATTTTCTGTTCCCATTAAGTATAGTTCAACTGTATACATTTGTACTTTGACATTCCATCATGCTATGATAAAAATAATTTTGACTAGCCTTTGTCCTTTATACAGTACCGAGGACATTTTCAAGGACAGGTGTATTCACAGAGGAGAAATTTTAAAAATTCCACCATTCTAGGGCCTCTGTCATTAATATATTAATTTGTAGCTGTAGAATCTGTTAGCAAGAAGATGGCTGTTGAGCCCAGACTCTTTGTGGGAGCTGCCTAAGGAGTCACTTCATCCAAGGGCAAGAGTCAGGAACAAATAGGCAGCGACAGGAAATACCACTAAGAGAGTAAACGCTCAACATCTACCTCCCTATAACTAAAAATTAGGTAATGTACCAAATTTATGTAATTTCCACTATTACAGAAAACTTATGTAACTAGGCATTTTATGTAAAATACAAACAAAATTCAAAATAATGACAATAACCGAAACAATGGAAAAGTCATTACAGCTAATAGTCAAAGAAATAAAAATGAAGCAACTTTGAGATAGTGTTTACTGCATTCTTGCTCTGCCTTTTTTTTTTTTTTTTTTTTTTTGAGACGGAGTCTCACCCTGTCTCCCAGGCTGGAGTGCAGTGACGTGATCTTGGCTCACTGCAACCTCTGCCTCCTGGGTTCAAGCAATTCTCCTGCCTCAGCCTCCCGAGTAGCTGGGACTACAGGTGCCCACCACCATGCCTGGCTAATTTTTTGTATTTTTAGTAGAGATGGGGTTTCACCATGTTAGCCAGGATGGTCTCGATCTCCTGACCTCATGATCCACCCGCCTCGGGCTCCCAAAGTGCTGGGATTATAGGCGTGAACCACCGTGCCCAGCCTCATGCTCCCCTTTTATTGTCCTCCAGAATTATAACATCTAAATGTTTGATATAATACATGTAGCTAATCAATGAGAGGCAATAATAAATGGCCTAGCTCCCCAAAGTCAGGCTGTCTGTATTTAAATCCAGTTTCACTCCTTACTAACCATGTAATTTGGAGCAAGCTGCTTTCTCTCTGTGTCTATTTTCTCATCTGAATAAATGGAATTGACCATAATATCCACCTTACAGAATTTTTGTAAGAAACAAATGAATTAATAAACACTTGAAAAATATTAGCTATTATTTTATTGCTGTGGGTCTCGGACATTGATGCAAACCTTTTAAAATGTAAAATGGCAATGCATATCAAGCACTATAAAAATGTTCTTTACTTTGCCTCAGTAAACACATTTCTAAAAGTTTACCTCAAGAAATAATTCAACAGAAGAATAAAGATCTACACTGGGAAATGTCTGGTGCAATGTTATTTCCTCTTTATGACAAATGCTGTCAATTGTTTCATTTTCCAACATTGTTTACAATGCTTGAGTTAACTGGAATTGTTAATATTTTTATTCTCATGTTACAAATTAGAAAACATGAATTCAGATTCTGGTAAATTTCTAAATGTGCACCAATCAGTAACTAGTTCAATTTATTATGGCATACCAATAAAATGTATACTATCTAGTTATTAAAAAGAATTAAGAAAATCTGGTTGTAGAGATATGAAAAGATCTAAGATATAATAAGGAATAAAACAAATAGTTCAATACCATTTAAAGTGTGATCCTGTGCATGTGTGTGGGTGTGTGTGTGTGTGTATGTGTGTGTATTTATGCTGAGAACATTCTGGAAGAATATATAAATAACTATGGAGTGGGAAATAGAGTGAAGGGATTCTTTGACTTTTTGTTTTATATGCTGCTTATTTTCTTAAATGAACATGGAATAATTCAACGACAATATTGTTATAAAAGGAGAAAAATAAATTCTATGGAGAAAGAGAGAAAGTGGAAGAATGGAAAGCATGCTGTATTCTAGGTCCCATTATCGCTAAAAGTCCATGGAGTTTTACTGGCACCAGGCTACAGGGTGGTGATTTTTGCCAGCCGTATGCAGTGGCCTAGGGTCCAGCAATGAGAAAGTAGAGAGTTGATTGATATAGGATTGAAGTTTATATCAGGAAAGTGAGATGAGAAAATTGAAGATATTGGCCAGAGAGTCATTAACATGATGGGTAGTTCTGTAGATGGGAAGAATAAAGGTCAAGTGGGGGTTGATAGGGAGAAAGAAAGAGGTCAAGTGGTGATACATTCTGAGAAGTTTAAAGAACAGAAGTATAAGAGGTGACTGAGTGAGGAAACTTGCAGGGGAGGGCGAGGAGGTCAGTTACAGGCATAGAATGTTTGAAATAATCCCTTCTAATCTCTCTATTTTACCTCATCATCTGTGAGGATTAAGCTTCCTCTGACTCCCTAATGCACTGTTACTACCTCAAATTTTAAATAAATGGCAAAAATTATGCAGACTAGTTTTTCCCCAAAATCCTCCCTTTCATAATTTAATTTACACTACCACCTTTTTTTTTTTCTTTTAAAACAGGATCTCACTGTATCACCCACGCTGGAGTGCAGTGGCATGATAATGTCTCACTGCAGCCTTGAACTCCCTAGCTCATGTGATCCTCCCGTCTCAGCCTCCTGAGTAGCTGAGAGAACAGGCATGCACCACCACACCTGGCTAATTTTTTGTTTTTATTTTGTAGAGATAGGGTCTCACTATGTTGCCCAGGCTGGTCTTGAACTCCTGACCTCAAGTGATCCTCCTACCTCAGCCTCCCAAAGTGCTGGGATTACAGGCATGAGCCATCGCACCCAGCCTACCATGGTCTTTGATCCTATAAATTCAGCATTTCCTTACTCCAATCCAACAAGAATAAAATCAGTCTTATTTCAAGGTCTTTCCTGAAAAAGGCTTCAATTACTTTTCCACACTATGCTTCCACTTAAAAAGAAAAAAATGATGACTGCCTAAGTTCAAATCTCTCATACAATATTAAAAGAAAATATTTCTAGTCTATGGGTAGCAGGAACCTTGAACTGATTCCATATAAATAGAAAAAAGAAAACTTAATATACACTCATTTACTTAAATTTGTTTATTGAATGATGGTTATTTAAGATCCTTTGAACAAATAACACAGATCTTTGTCATTTGTTGCTTTTTAAATAACTTTCTTATTAGTAGAAAAATAAGACTTTTTTATTTGAAAGTATCTGTTGAATTGTTTCATTTACCTTAAAAAACAAGAGAAGACAGCCAAGTGTCAATGTGCTAAGTGCTAATTATTATTTTTCAATCTTAAAACAGTGAAGTCGAATATAATAGGAAGCCTCTGGAGAAACCATTCTAAAAGCAATTGTATATTGGAGTTCTAAGGAATGGTTGGTTTACACACCTACATTCTTGGGCTGTCACCTGGGAAAAATTATTTGGAAAAACACATATTTGCTGCAACTCAGCTTTAAAATAAACTTTTAATTTTAGAAAAAATTTAGATTTTCAGAAAAGCTGGAAAGGTACTATGCAAAGTTCCCATGTGTCTCATATAAGCCTTCCCCTATTATTAACATTTTGTGCAAGTATGGTACATTTAGTATAATTAGTGGACTAATATTGATACCTTATTTTTATCTACAGCTCATACTTCATTCAGATTTTCATAGTTTTACCTTTTTGTTCCAGGATTATATCCAGGATACTACATTTTATTTAATCATCATGTATCCCTAGTTTCTTCTTGGCTATGACAGTTTCTCACATTTCTTTGTTTTTATGACCTTGACAGTTTTGGTCAGGCTTTTTGTAGAATGTCTCTCTACTGGAATTTGTCTGGGACTTTTCTCATAGGTCAGTCTAGGGTTATGTGTTTTTATGAGGAAGACCATTCTCATCAACATCATATCAAGGGCACATATTATCAACATTACTTAGCACTGTTGAGAGTCATGTGGATCACTTGGATAAGACAGTGTTTGTCAGGACCTCCCATGTAAATTTACTCTTTTTTTTCTTCTTGCCATAGTACTTTTTGGAAGGAAATCACTGTACATAGACCACATTTAAGGAGTGGGGAGTTCTGCTCCACCTCCTTGAGGGCTGAGTTTCTACAAACATTATTTGGAATTCTTGTGTACTGAAGATTTGCCCTTTCTCCATTTATTTGTTCAATTATTTATTTATATCAGTATGGATGTTAGGTTATTTATTTTATACTTTGGGTTATAATCTATTATTGCTCTATTTATTTAGTTGCTCAAGTTTTTGTAACATTGGCCACTGGGAGCACCTTCAATTGGCCCCTTTGTTCTTTTGAATAAACCTATCATTAATTTTTTTTTTTGAGGGGTGTGTGAGAACAGGGTCTTGCTCTGTTGCTCAGGCTGGAGTGCAGTGGCTCGATCTTAGCTCATTGCAGCCTCGACGTCTCAGCCCACCCCAGCCTCTCAAGTAGCTGAGACTGCAGCTATGTGCCACCACACCTGGCCAAATTGTCAAGGCTGGCTTAGAACTCCTGGGCTCCAGTGATCTGCCCACCTTGGCCTCTCAAAGTGCTGGGATTACAGGTATGAGCCACCAGGCCTGGCCTGAGTTTTTTCTCCTTTTTTCTTTGATTACTTCTTTTCTCTCTGGAACTACCAGCCTCACCTTCTATACTTCTTTTCACATCCAGAAAATTTTCTATTCATCTATTTCTCTAAGTATCCCTAGTTCTTTTGTTTTTTGTTTTTTGTTTTTTTTTCGGAGAATGATATTAGAAGAACCAAGATCTGGCACTGGCTGTGCTTTGTTGCTATTGAGGTGTCATTGCAACTAGACCCTGTTTCATTGCTACTAGACTGTGTCCATGGACAAAGTAAGGAAATGCATGTTTTTAGGGTAATCTGTATATATATACACATTTATGAATATCTTTTTATGTAACCTCTATATATTATATATAATATTAAGCTAAATATTAGTTTATACCTATTAATCTAACTCTAATCCATTAACAGATGATCATTCTAGCCTCCTCCTATTGCTAATCTGTAATCTCCCTTTCTAACAATGAGAAATCTGGCTTCCAACATACGTCATGTGTGTCCTTAATTTTTCAATTTTGGCATACACATATATTAGTATTAGAATTGTTAACCTAAACTCCTATGGGCAAAGCAATTTTATCAACTAGAGTATAGTGCTTATATACAGATACTTTTGTCTTCAGTCTTAATCACTAAACACATTTGTAAAGTTGTTTGGTCAATACCTTCTCTTACCACTCTCTTCAGTGAAGTTGTTTTATACATTTGTAATATATAAATTCTGCATTGTATCTTGGGATTCCCCCGATCTCCTAATTGATTTTATAACAATTCTGCATATATTAAGTTTCACTTTTTGTGCTGTGAACTTTTATGGGTTTTGAAAAAGGCATAGTGTCATGTATTCACCATTATGGTGTCCCACAGAATAGCTATGTAAATACTCCTCTAAAATTCCCCTGTGCTTCACCGATTCAGTCCTTCCTGCTTGTCTCATCAGTTCCTGGTGACTAATGATCATTTTGCTATATTTATAGTTTTGTCTTTTTTGGAATATCATATGTAGTCTTTTCAGAAGGGATTCTTCCACTTAATAATATGTACTTAAGATTTATCTGTGTCTTTCCAAAGTCTAACAGCTTATTTTTTAATTGCTGAATATCTCATTTTATATTTCATAGATGTACCAGTGTTTGTTTTTCTGTTTTTCTATCAAAGGTCATTTTGGTCGTCTTCCAGTTTGGGGTGATTACGAATAAATGTGCAATAAAAATTTGCATGTAGTTTCTAGGTAAACGTGCTTTCAAATCAGTTGGGTAAATATTTGGAAGCACAATTACTGGGTCATATGGGAAGGTTATCTTTAGCTTTTCAGAAATTGCCAAATTGTCTTCCAAAGTAGTAGTACCATTTTGTATTCTCACCAACAGTGAGTGTAAACTACTGTTTATCTGCATCCTTACTAGGAATTGGTATTGTCAGTCTTCTTGGATTTTAGTTATTCTAATAGGCATGTAGTGGTATCTTGTTGTTTTAATTTGAAATTTCTTGAGGAAAATTTATGTTGATCAGTTTTTCATATGCTGTTTGACATCTGTATTCCTTTTTAAATGAGCTATCTGTGTAGATCTTTTGCCCACTTTAAAAAATTTCTTACTCTTGACTTTTAAGAGTTGTCTGTATATTTTGGATATAAGTCAGATATGTGTTCTGCAAATATTTTATTCTAGTCTGTGTCTTGTCTTTTGATACCTTAATAGTGTCTTTTGCAGAGGAAGTTTTTGATTTTAACAAAGTCCAATTTATCACATTTTTATTTCACAGCTTGAACTTTTATGCTTATATCTAAGAACTCACCACCAAATAAAAGGACATCAAGTATAGCTTTTGCATTCTACATTTAGGTCTATGTTTCTTTTTGTTATGGAAGCCTTGTGCTTGGTTATTTTTATGTATATGGATGTCCGGTTGTTCTGACACATTGTTGAAAAGACTGTCTTTTCCCTGCTGAATTGTCTGTTTCTTTGGAAAAAAATCAGCTGGCTATGTTTGTGTGGGTCTAGTTCTGGGTTATCTATTTGTTTCATTCTTCCATTTTTGTCTACTCTTTTGCCATTACAACACAATGTTGATAACTGTAGTTTTGTAATAAGTCTTAAAATGAGATAGTATGAGTCCTATAACTTTGTTCATCTTTTTCAGTATTGCGTTGAGTATTCTATTTCTTTGGCTCTTCCATAAAAAATTTACAATCGGGTTGCTGTTGTTGATATCTACAAAATTAATTGCTGAGATTTTTGGGTTTTGTTGAATCTATAGACCTGTTTGAGAAGAATTAACATGTTGATAATATTGAGTCTTTCAATCTATGAGCGTGGGATATCTTTTCATTTATTTAGAACTTCTTGTATTTATTTCATCAGATTTTTATAGTTTTCTGCATATAGACCTCACACATATTTTGTTAAATTTATTCTTATTTTATTTTTTGGAATTAATAATTATATAACATAAAATTATAAAATTTATATATTATAAAATTATAAAATGTTTAACATGAAATTCAAGTTGTTCATTGCTAATGTATAGCAAAGAAATTGACTTTTGTATATTAACCTCGTATCTTGCACCAGTGCCACACTTCCTTATTTGTTTCTGTAGTTTATTGTTCTTGTTATTAGTTCTTTAGTGTTTTCTACATATAAGCCATGTCATTTACAACAAAAACAAAAGACAAATTTATTTCTTCTCTTTACATTTGGCACATTTTATTTCCATTTTCTACCTTAACTGTCTAGGAATTCCAGTATGAAGTTGAATAGGAATGGGTAAGAGGATATTTTTGCCTTTTCCCTGATTTTAGAGGAAAATTATCTAGTTTCTTACTATTAAATATAATGTTAACTGAAGGTTGTTTGTAGATAAGTTAAATAAATTCTGCTCTGTTACTACTCTGCTGAGAGTTTTTATTTTGAATACATGTTGAATTTTATAAAAATGTTTTTTCTGTATTTGATTAAATCATATAGTTTTTCTTATTTTTGCCTGTTGCGGTAGTGAATTACATTTATTTTCATATGTTGACCCAGACTTGCATAACTGAAATAAATATCACTTTTTCATACATAGTTAGATATGATATTCTATATATTTTTGTTTAGCATTTTTGCATTTATATTTATGACAGATATTGATCTATGCTTTACCTTTCTTCTAGTGTCTCTATCTAGTTTTTGTATTAAAGTAATTCTGTCATAATAGAATAAGAGGAAGTGTTCTTTCGGCATCTACTTTCTGGAAAGGATGGTTAAGAATGAATAAGATCTAATATTTGATAGCACAACAGGGGGATTAGAGTCAAAATAATTTAATTGTACACTTAAAAATAACTAAAAGAGTATAATAGGATTGTTTGTAACAAAAAGGATAAATGCTTGAGGTGATGGACATCCAATTTACCCTGATGTGATTATTATGCATTGCATGCCTGTATCAAAATATCTCATGTAACCCGTAAGTATATGCACATACTATTTACTCACAAAAATTTTTCTTAAAAAAGAATTGGTATCATTTCTCCTTTTAATGTTTTGTAGCATTCACAAATGAGCTCATCTGGAACTGGTACTTTTTTTTCAGAAGGTTATTAATTATTGATTCAATTTTTTAAATAGATAGAAGACTTTTCAGATAGTAAAACCCATTTATAAAAGGGCATTCTTTTTCAGCACCATTTTAAAATCACTACAACCCAGGTAAGATCAAACATCATAAATGTATACCTAATCACAACCACCAAAAATGGTAGGTGTTATGGAAACCAGTGATATAAAAAAAAAATGACCTCTTAAAAATGGATGGGGTATTATCTTCTTTCTTCCTCTCATTTTCTCTCCTTACTACCCACTGGCCATTAGAGGATAACCCTCTGTGTTCCCTGTGGTTAGTTTACTTCTATTTAAAAAATCAGTTAATTCATAGTGGAAAAAGATTCCACCAACTCAACACAAATATATCCATAAACTTATTCACAGTTTACCATGTGATTCCCATCAAAGCCTCCCCATTTTGAAAATAGCATTCAAGGTCCCATATGCTCTCTGGCCTCAGTTCTCAATATACCTCTTCTCACATCCTACACTTCCACCATATTTCAGAATTTGTAGTCTTACTAACAAGCACTGCCCTCCTTGACTTTCAGGCTTTTGTACATGCTATTTCTTTACTTGTAGCACTCACTTGCCTCTTTCCTGGCTAGTTCAAATACACTCTTCAGATATCACCTTGAATATCACTCCTCAGAAGTCTTCCTTGCCTTCTCATCTCATTAATTCTCCCCTTCCTCCTCACAGGGTAAAATAAGTGCCTCTTCTATATACTTTCTCAGTATTATATATTAATTTCTATAACTTAAAAATACTGAAACTTCTTCCTTACCAGCAGTACTTAAATACCACTAGCCTGTGTGTTATTCTGAGTTTATAATCCCCAGCACCTAACTGTTAGCCTTGTGTGTTGCAGGTGCTTGTTAATGGAACAGAATGTTAAAATGTGAGCCTTTACCTGTTTTCAAAATGCTGTTGGGAATAATGGAGAAGGCAAGAATCTACCACTTTTACAGAGCATTGTTAGTTCATTTATCCAGGACTTGGAAAATATATGGTTCCAAATAGGTTCTGAGACATTTTGTCCCTCTCTTGCCTCTGGGTTATACACAAGGAGACTTAGGGATTCTATTTTGTTGTTGTTGTCATTGTTGTTGTTGTTTTGTTTTTTGAGACAGGGTCTAGCTCTGTTGACCAGGCTGGAGTGCAGTGGTGAGCGATCTTGGCTCAGTACAAACTCTGCTTCCTGGGCTCAAACAATTTCCCTGCATTAGCCTCCTGAGTAGATGGGACCACAGGTCCGGAAGCCATTATGCCCAGCTAATTTTTGCATTTTTAGTGGAGACAGCATTTTGCCTTGTTGCCCAGGCTGGTCTCCAACACCTGAGTTCAAGCAATCTGCCTGCCTTGGCCTCTCAAGGTGCTGGGATTACAGGCATGAGCCACCACTCCTGGCCCAATTTAAGGATTCTGTAGAAAAGTGTTTAGTTATTTCTCCTAATACCTAATGTAAATGACGAGTTGAAGGGTGCAGCAAACCAACACGGCACATGTATACCTATGAAACAAACCTGCACATTGTGCACATGTACCCCAGAACTTAAAGTATAATAATAATAATAATAATAAAGTGTTTAGTGTAATTTTTTTTGAGGATAGTCATAATGTTATCTCTAATCCCTTATGCTCTCTACCTCCTAACTCAAGTCATGGAAAGAGATACTTCAAAGAAACAACTCATGACCCTAGAGTGTGGAGGACACATGGACCACCGCTTGATTTACATGTAGTAAAATCTAACTGTGAGCAGCTTTCTGGAACTTCTCCTGATAGCGAAGCAAGAGGAGGGGGCCACGTGCTGGACTTTCTCCAATAGTTGAGCAAGAGTATATGACAGTGGATATGACTACTTGTCCTGTGGGCTTGCATAGCTTTGAAAATGCCTCAGACAAGAGATTTGCTGTCCTGGATGATCCCACAGAGAGAGTTTGTGTGGGCTGTCCCACCAGAAGCAATATCTAAAAGGGGAGGTGTAGGTGTTAAGCCAAGAGAACATCAACTGTGCTAGGAATGTGTGGTAGTAGATTTCCAATAGGCACTTCTCTGAATAAATCATAAAAGCACTCCATAAAGAAGAAAGAGCATCTTCCAAAAAGTGAGCATTTGACAGCCAAGAAAGAAACATAGGCAGTATTAAATAACTAAAAAACAAAACAAAGATCTTGTTTTCTAACATCATTCTTGAGTGAAAGGAACCAAGAACAACTGAATTTAGCTTGAGTCTAGGGCTAAGACAGTGAATGCACAAAATAGGCCCTAAGCATCTCCTCCTTCCAGAAAGTGAGAAAGTAATAACACTACCAATACCACACAACAACAACAGCAATCCCATCCCTTCATTCCTCCCCCACCACCACACACAATGCTAGGGGTGTGTCGAAGGGGTCCAGGAGCCAACTGAAAGAACTTTCAGTGGTCAAAGCTGGAAGAATTTTAGCAACAAAATGAAGTAATTGGCTTATAACTCAGTTTAAAATAAGTACCCATGATTCTATACAGTTATGAGTAAATGACTGAATAAATAAACGCGGGAGAATAGCTAAGTCTCTCATATAGCAAAATTCTAAATAATTTCTGTAGATACTCTGCCCTCAAGGAGACGGAGCATAACTCCCACTCTTATATATGGTCTGCACTTAGTGACTTTTTTTTTTCCCAAAAAACTACCATAGGGAAAGGAGAAAAGAAGGATAACTTTAGAGTAGAGAAACCAGACAAAAAATGCCTTATCCAGGTGATTAAGGTCAAATCAATAGTGATACGTCATACTGATAATATGTGCCTTTGACATGATGTGATGAGAATGATACTCCACTTCTGTGGACTTCCTCCCCAAATCCTGGTTTAATTATGAGAAAAACATCAGACAAATCTCAATTGAGAGGCACTCTACAGAATAATTGACCAGTCCTAAAGCTTGTAGTAGAAAACTGGAAAAGTCTGAGAAAGTCACAGACAAGAGGATCCCAAGGAGATACAATATCTAATTAAAAGAAGGTGTGTGGGATGGAATCGTAAAACAGAAAAATGAACTAAGAAAATCTGCATAAAGTCTGAACTTTAGATAATAATAATGTATCAATGTTCATCAATGTAGATAATAATGTTCCTAATTATAACATATGAGCCATATGAATGAAATATGTTGATAAGATTAGAAACTGGCCATGGGATATATGGGAACTCTCTTTACTATCTTAACAATTATTCTGATTATCTAAAACTGCTCTAAAATAAAAAGATATATTTATAAAAATGTTGTTGTAAAGAAAAGAAAAAAAACTCTTATTCTCTTTTCCTTTATGCTTGCTCCCTGTTATAAAAGGAGAGTACAGGGCATATAGAATAAGAAGGGCCAAGGACAGAACCTATACCCTCCTTTTCCCCCATAGGTTTCTAAGGCTGAGAGGCAAGAGCTAGCGAGGGATGAAGAGAAGAATTAAACTTATTGAGAGATTGAAGTTTTAATTTTGATTGGAATAGAATTATTTAATCATTAAATTAAATTAATTATTTAATATCTAATAATGCCACTGTTAATACCAGAAAAAAAAATGGAAAATGCTATGGGAACTTTCTGAGATACAATTTGGGGAAAGAAAGGATTACCCCAAAAAAAGTAGAATTGAAAGTTACTTTATGAGCAGAGTAATATTGTTTCTTGATTCCACTCTACACATGTAAGTAGTTCAATATACTTGTTAAATTAAATATTCATCGAGTAAATGAGTGCATCCACACATAAACAGGCATTTCAGCTTCACGCACTGTTTGAATATTGTACCCACCTTACAGTCATCACCATTGTTTGTTTGCATTCACATAGTTGCTCAGGACCTCGGTCTGGAAATCGGAAAACCTTGATGAGGTTTGCTTGAGGTGAGGGACTGGAGAAGCCAAATGGTTGGAAGGGATGGAAGGCATTTCTTCTCCATTCAGCTCCATGACCTGGGTTGATACCTTATGGAAAGAGAAAGAAAGCTCAAAATAATTGCTGCAACAGTGCAGGCAAGGCTACCTTTTCCTAGTGGGATTTAGCCAGCAGGAGAGGTAAGTGGGGCAGGAATGAAAAGGGAGAATAACTGCAGTTGGTAAAGTCCCTTTCTAGACTCTCAAAACATAATTGACAGCATCTGTGACAGGCGCTATTTTCTTGGGTGGGCAGGTAAGGTCTCAAAGTTACTGTAGTTTTGACCTAAAGATAAATTTGACCCCATCTGAAATGTAAAATAGCATGGCTAGCAACATTGGGGATACGCATGTATTTTATTTGATCACTTGGTGTAAGAGATCCAATGTTATTCTTATATCCATTTTTATGACAAAGAAATTGAGGTTCAGAGTTCAGATTTCCTTGAGGTCACACAGGTAATAAACTAGTAAAGGTTAGACTCAGTCTTAGCAATTCATTCTCTGCATTTCATATATAAAACTCAATATAAATTGTCATTAATTTTTGGTTAGACAAAATTATACATTGGTTGAGCATCAATAACAGGACACGCAGTAAGCAAAATGCCAAACTTTCAGTGTGTTACCACATGTTCATGGGGACTGTATTAATCATTTTGGTTTTATAGGGAACTTATGGGGGCAGTTGTTCAGTTGTTTGTTTCTGACTTTAATTTAGCAGCCACAGATCAGCAAGTGTGGAAAATGCCAGATGGGGAAGCTGCACTGTGCCTCCAGTGAGTGGCCTGGCCCATGCCCATTTCATGAGAGTTTGATTTCACACCCGCCAAACTCATTATTGCAAGGTTTTTACAGAAGACCTCCTTTCCTCTTTGGTTAGACCATTTTCTTCATAGATTGATTAAGCTACTATTCATAGCTAGCACCATCCCCTTCATGAGTCATTGAATTCTTTCTGGAACATCTTGAGTTCCAGGTGACATAAATTTCAATTTGCATCTTTTCTGCCCAGCTTCTCCCACACACATGAGAAAATATTGTTCGAGCATATTACTGAAAGTTTCATAGACCTCTGGTTACCTGGGTTTTTACCATCCACTTGAACAGAACCTAGGTAGAGGAAAAATAAAACTGCCTATGCTCCTTTCTCTTATATATTTTTGTGGCTTCACTTGACAGCTTTAATAAATGTAGGATACAAATTCTAGGTCCACTCTTGTACCTTTGAAAGCTAATTTACACTTTAGTAACATTTACTTTTTTACAACCTATAGCCATTTGTGAGTAGATTTTTTTTTTTATCCATTAGATGATTATGTTTTCAGCAGATTAGGGAAATGAGTGGAGAAGGTGTTCAAGACCACTTGGGTTTTTACAGTAAGAACAAATTGGCAGCAGCAGGTGTAATGTGTTTGGGAAGAGAAGCAGCATGTACAGCATGTGCATGCCAAATTGCTAGCTAATACAGCAGTTGCTGGCTCCTACAATGCACAGTTCTAGCACATATATATATTTTTAAGTAGGTTTTTTTCCTCGCTGTGATTAATTTTCTTCCATGTAACACAATTGAACAAGACTGTGAGCCTCTCTCATGCCAGCAATTACCTCTTGTATTTTTTAAATAGCATCTACAGCCCCATTCCCTGCCCCTGTGAATTCAGGATCAGATGGTATAGGAGTCTTATCATTACAGGTCTCTGGGATAATCTCATATGCAAAATGATATGCCTGTACTGATGCTCAATTTAGAATAGTTGCAGTGCTCTGTTTTCCCATCAGGTAATCTGATGGAAAATGAATTATTGGAAACAATGATAATAGAAAGAATGGAACTTCTATCTATTTCCAAAGTTCATGGATAATTGTTGTCCACTGACCTTGATGATTTGAAAGCTAGTATATCAATCAATAACCTATTAATTTGACAGTAACTTGGGTAGTTTGTTTGCTTGCCCTTGATTTCCAGTAGGACTTGGGAAGCTGGATCAGAGAGATAACAGCTGTGTAGAAATACTTGAGTGCTTTTCCTGTATAGCACAAAACTTGGAGAAACAGCGTCAAAAGCTTTTTGAGAAATATAAAATATGTACTTATTTTTGTCCTTCTGGATTTTATATCCTTTCTGCAAAGAGTAAACAAAAGTATATTTTTTTAACCTGATGCATTTTTCTCTGCTATGTTATTTTTGGTCCTTTTCTTTATACCCCCAAATAATGACAAAACATGGCACTCTTTTGCCCCTTCAAGAAATAAGTCCACATGTATTTCTGACATATTTCTTCCAGAAATCTCACAAAGACAAAGTGAGAGAAGAGGTCTAAGTTACACTTTGCTCTAAGGATAAATCCCATACATATTGTACAATTAGGACATGTCCTGCACCTGGGCCAGACTCCGTGTAATAAGATATAGTTCCATATAACAATGCATGTATGAAGCCTGATGAGTTATGAAACAGCACCTTGTAATCTACTACAGAAGCTGAAATTGTGTGGGAAGTGGATTAAATGATTTTGACCCAATTTATTTAATGTATCTCCCTCTGTCAGGTTTAACTTTATCCAGTAAAATAGAATAGATTCTGCCTTTTCTAAGTCTTCAAAAATGTCTCAGGCATTTTGGGGGGAGGAGGTGAAGCTAAAGAGAAAATCTGATTTTCAATACATGTTTTGTCTTCTTGTAATATTTGAACACCAAAAATGGACCACATGAACACATTCTTTGTAACCTGTGTTGGGACCATTTTTCTGAGTAGAACCAACACCTAGATTTTCACCACAGCTGTCGTGTGAAGTCTTTAATTCTCAGTTCTCTCAAATTAACTATATCTCTTAATTAGAGATTCCTAAGAAAAATTTAACTATTAGAATTATCTCTTCAGATGCATGTTTAAAACAGGAAGTAACATAAAGAGAGAAAATTGTGTGTTGGGTTGTTTCATGTTAAGACTGCTAATATTTGCTGAGCACAATGTGACAGATGCTAAGTACCTAACATGGTTTAACTCATGTAATCTACAAATGCAATAACCCTTTGCTGCTTTTGAAGTTAGAATATTGAATCTTAGCTAGCACAGCTAGTAAGTGGCAAAGATGGGATTTGAACCCAAGTATTTTCTCCCCACCCAGTCTTCTAGTCCTGGGGCCTACTTTCTTAACCACAATGTTCTCCTGGGTAATTCCTGTATGTGTCAGCTACTAGATGGCATCAAAAAGAGCTGGACTATTTTCATTCCACAGCTCCCTCCACCCCATTGCCTCTGCACCATATTTTCAGGTCCTCAAATAGAGCAAAGTCTGCGTATCTTCCCTTGGGGGTCTCTGCATTTGCTGGTTTCTATGTATTTGAGTTTCCCAGAGAAACAGAATCAATAGGATATCTATCTATCTATCTATCTATCTATCTATCTATCTATCTATCTATCCATTCATCCAATCTATCTAATTTATTATGAGGAATTGGCTCATGTGATTTGGAGTCTGGCAAGTCCCACGATCATCTGAGTGAGTCAGCAAGCAGGAGACACAAGAGAGCTAAGAGTTTAATTCTAGTCTGCAGGCTGGCAGTCACGAGACCCAGGGAGAAACATATTTCCATTCATGTCTGAAGGAGGGGAAAAAGCCAATGTCCCATTCAAAGGCAGTCAGGCAGAAAGAATCCTCCATTACTTGGGGGAGGGTCTAACATTTTATTCTATTCACTTCCTCAACTGATTAGATGAGGCCCACTCACATTACAAAGGGCAATCTGCTTTACTAAGCCTACCAATTTAAATGTTAATCTCATCAAAAACCAGCTGTATAGAAACACCCAGAATAATGTTTAACTAAATATCTGGGCACTCCATGGCTTAGTCAAGTTGACACATAAAATTAACTATCATAGTTTGATTTGGAACCACTCTTCTTTCCTTCTTTGCACAATCATCTCTTTCTTATGCTTTGAATGAAATGTTTCTAACTCTGAAAGGCCATCTTTGACCACTCTATATAAAACAAGTTTCTTCTCCCCTTAATCCACTGACATTATCTCCTTCACAGCATTTATCACTTTTTATAACTCACATTACAAATGTGATATGCATTTATTTGTTTACCTATTTAACACTTGCTTCCCTCCCTACTTCCCCCATTTAAATGTTGGCTGTATGAAAGTAGAGAACATGTAGACTTTGTTTTAGGAACTCTATTCTATTAAATAAATGAAGGCAGATGTTCAGTACAATATTTAGCACATTAGGTTTAGCAAAATTGTGGTTATTGTTTGTATGTGTGTTTGTCTTTTTTGGTAGAAATAGGCAATAAAACATATTCACTTTTTAGTTACAAGAGACCACAGTAACAGATTCCCTGGGAACTTAAATTTAAGAGGACTATAATTTCTCTCTGAGACTTAAAATTTCACATGAAAATGTAATAGCTCACAGTCAAGATGCTTAAATCACTTTAAAAAGTTGTAGCAGTAAAGTGAGGTCCAATTGTAAGCTCATTCATATTGTAATATTTCTAAAGGACAGCATTTGTTAAGGGCTGAAATATGTCCCCCCATTCATATATTAAATCCCTAACCCCCAGTACCTTAGAAGATGACTATATTTGGAGATAAGCGTTGAAAGAGGTGATTAAGTTAAAATGAAGCCATCAGTGTGGCCCCTAATCCAATCTGACTCGTGTCCTTATAAGAAGAGGAAATTTGAACACACAAAGAGAGACCAGGGATGTCTGTGCTCACAGAGGAAATACAATGTGAAGATACAGGAAGAAGACAGCCATCTATAAGCCAAGGAGAGAGGTCTCAGGAGAAAACCAACCTGCCAGCTCCTTGATTTTGGACTTCTAGCGTCCAGAACTATGAGAGGATAAATTTCTGTTAAGTCACCCCGTATTTGATATTGTGTTAGGCAGCCCTAGCAGACTAATACAGCATCTAATGATCAGAGAAAAGTTGGAATCATAGAAAAATAAGATAGTCACAAGGCAAATCTCATCATTACAGGTTTAAGCATCACTCAAGGAAGAAAGACCACGGCATGTGTGTATCCATTTTGTTGACAAGATTTTCTGTGATAAAGATGAGGTGAATTCATCAGCCAGTCTCAGCCTGATGCCCTCACATCTTCAATTTTTTTGTCATTCACAAAATAAACATCATTACGTATATGGCAGACAAACTGCTAAGATGGCTCCCATAATCCTCAGCTCCTGGTGTTCGCACCTTTGTGTGGTTTTTACCTCTCCTAGATTGTGGGTAGAACCTGTGACTTTCTTCCAACCAACAGAAATTGGCAGAAGGACAGGACTCACATGGTTACATGAGTGTAACATGTTAAGTAATATGTGTTTATGTTGCATGAGATTATAGCATCCATCTTGCTGGAGTCTCTTTTGCTGGTTTTGAGAAAGTAAACAGCCATGTTGGGGAACCTATGTAAGAAGGAACTGCAGATGACCTCTAGCGACTGAGGGCAGCCGCTGACCAACAGCCAAAAATTGGTGATTTCCAATCAGAATAAGAGAGACAAAGCCAGCATTTATTAAGTTCAAGGCACTGTTCTATATGACTCACAAAAGCAAACTCAATTCTAAAGATGGAAACATAAATTATGCCCCTTTTACATACAAGAAAAGCTAGCACTGAAGGCCAAAATAACATGTAAGTTCTTATAACTGGTAAATGATAAAGCTGGGACTTTGTGCTGACTTTCATATAGCAAAATGTCTTTCACAATACAACTAGTCTCAATCCACGACTCCATGAATTATTTTCTTCTTTCTCTTCCCATTTATATTTCCCCTAATAGACAGAAAAACTCTTCTAGGACAGGAATTGTGTTATGTGATTGTATGTTGTCCATAGAGAATAGCATAGAATTAGACATAAAAAATGCACTAAATTTTTTTGCAGAAAAAGCATACAATGGTATCTTACTGAGTATCTCTTCCTAATTCTGCCATCAGTGATCTCACGTTGGTAGGCTTGAAATTGGACATGACAGGAGGATTTTCACCACAGACACTGAACACTACACATCAAGGCTTGACTTACTGTTTTCTTGATTATCTAGATTTAAGAAAATGGTGAACAATATGTTGATCATGCAGATTAAAGGTAAAAGTGTTTAGCAACACAAAAAATGTGCATATAGTTGAATTGTAGTTATAGGTTGGTATGGATACAAGAATAGGCAAAAATCTAGGAAAGCATTACTTAAGAAATCAGTGACTATATGAAATTTAATAGACTATTGGATACTTCATTATTTATAAATTATGTGACACCTTTGTATCTGTAAGATTTATAATAAACGTACATACATATTTATGTTTACATGCCTATGTGTATGTGTACATGGACACATCACTCTTATTGCAAGTTACCAGTTTCTTTATAGCTTTTTAAGTAAAATGTTTACAAATAGCATAAACCTTACCATGGAAAATATAGCACATTCTGCGGATATCTAGAAGGTGTGTTAAATACTGTTATGTTTGAACTTTCCTTGTATTTAAACATTCTAGATTTGGACTTGATATTTGTATTGTAGTGGGTGTAGAGGGATCAGATGATAGGTTGTAGTGCAAATCCTTGAGTGTCATTGCAAACTACAGGTGTGCTTTTGGCTTAAAAGGTGTAACTGAAAGGGCCTTATAAATGACTTTGGTGCTTTTTTTTTCCCCTTGGAGATATGATTATATGAATTTCTTTTATGGCTTTGGTATTTCTACTTTAAGTTATCTGTAATATTATCTCCAATTGTCAATAGATATTTCTCATACTGTATTTTTTGTATATTATTTTCAAGTGGAATCCATGGTGCAGATAAGGAAGTTAAAAAACATGTTAGGAAAAAAAAATTGGTCATAATGTAGAAAGACATACCTATGATCTTCCCAGGTAGATTGCATAATGTTGAGGTAAAAGGCAACTTTTTATTTAAAAAATACCTTTTCTTGAAATGTAAATGAAGTTGTACTTTGGGCTTAGTAGACACCATTTCCAAAGAATAAACACTTTTATTTCTGCCCTTTACAATTCTGGAACGTTCCTCTACTAGAATGCAATTGTACTAGATCAGGGATGTTTCCCTGCTTTTTTCACTGCCATATCCCAGCACCATGTAAATATTTGGTGCATATTAGAAGCTCAATAAATATTTACTAAATAAATGAATTAGCCCCAGGTAGATATTGAGTGGAAATGCAGCTGTGTTACACGTAGGCTATTGGGAAATCAATAACAATATCTAGGCTAGTTAAAATACATTTGAACGCGGACCCTACAATGTGGTGTATTTGTAACAGCTATGAAAGGGCACAGGTGGGAATTCAATCTCTTAAATGTAACCTGAGCACAGACAATATGTGGTTTTGCACACAGAACCTTGAGTTACTTGAGTAACTAGGCAAGTGATATTTACAGTAACCAGAGGATGAAAAGGATGTAATGGTAGAGTGTAATTATCATAGCTTCTTTTTTGTGACATAGCATTGTTTATGTCATATTTGTACTACTTCTGGTTTCATGTCAGCTTTTCAGGAAGATCTATATTGACATGGGCATGAAATTGAAGCAGATGATACTAGCCAATAATAGTAATGTTTATTGAGTGTTTCCAGTATGCCATCCCTGTCCTAAGCACTTTACACTCATCTCATTATCTCATTTAATACTGACAAAGGTTTTGTGAATTACCTATTCTGATTATTTCATCATGTTGATGAGAAGCGAGGAACTCAGAGGTGTTTATTATTTTTCCTTGTAGAGCTTTTAAATTCATGATATAGCAGCAACAGAAATATATGAGACAGATAGTAAGGTATGGTGGAGAAAGTAGAAGGTTTATAGAATTAGCTAATTAATCTTTGTCAACTCACAACGCACCCTGGACCTCAGTCTTCTCATCTGTAAAATGACAACAGGTCTTCAAAATCCTCTGTAGTTTGAAAAAACATTTCTATGACTCTTGTTTTGATTTTTTTCTTGAGTGAGTCCACCTATTCTTTCTGTCCAATGGAAACTTTTGTTCTTCATTTCCCCCTTTTTGTCTTTTTTCCTTTTGTTTGGCCTCTCATCACGATTTCACTGCACTATGGGTCAAATTGTATTTGGGACTGAACTGAGAGCCAAATAACGTGGTTAACATTTCCTAAGGGCAACCATATTTCACAGTAAATTTTCCTTCTTTCGATCCTTATAAGAATTGAAAATCAGTTCAGCCAGTTTAAGGATTAACAGTGCTCTTGTTGGATAGCTCCAAACTCTCAGTGCTAGCGAAATGTTATTTAGGGAAACTGTTCTGGTTTCAACTAAACCTACATTTTCATTCATTCATCCATCCAGGCATTTCCTCACCCAGTCACATAACAAACATGCACTGAAGCCTGCCTGTTTGAAGCTTCATTCATAGTGGGTCACAATGAGTGTTACCTGCCTTCCCTTTAGGGAGCTGTGCAGCTGAAGGCAGGGCACCACTGTATAAACAAACAAACAAAGGTATGCTAGCTTGTTCAAGTAAGTGCTGTATAAGAAGCATGCACTAGTTATTATGGCGATATGAGAAAACTTGCTGAATTATTACTAAAAGAGTCAGGGAAACTTTATTGAGGAGAAGATATTTGTGTTCAATTCTGACAATTTTGAAAAGTATTCTGTTGACACATTGGTAATTTTCTGTTCCCCAGTGACAGCATAACAGAAAGTGACATGAGAACATGGTGTTTCGGGGGAAACTCACTCTGTAAGCTTCAAGTAACTTTCTCTGGCCAGGGTAAGGCTGAAAGTGACTCAAGATAGCATTTAATGTTAGTAGGGCCTAGTCATAATGCCCACATGAGAGAGAAAATAACTGCACAGAATTCTGAAGGAAGAGAGACCATGACGGTCTGTGGCAGTGTGAGGAAGCTTGGAGGGAGTGAGGGATTTTAATTGGACCTTAAGCAGATAGAGGATTGTCAGAGATTTTAGGTCAGGAAACAGAATAAGGAGGCTGAAGAATATACCATGTTGAGATTGCAGAGTACAGAGGAGGAAACCAGTTCCCTCCATGAGTTTGTAACTGTGGAAGACTAGCTTTACTGGAGTGGAAAACTTAGCTGGAAACAGCTGGATATAATGTTGGAAATGGATGAGTCCAAATTTTGTAATGTCTTGAAAGTCTTATTAAGGCTTTTGGTATTGATGAATGCAACAGTCCAAGAGTTAAATGGTTTGAGTTAGAATTTTAGCAATGGTACTTTTTACCCTTTGCCTCTGTCACGGATAATGTCATATTTCCCCATCAGTTTATTTCAGGCAATCAAAGAATTGCCTGAAATAAGAATATATATGATATAGAATATATATATAAATATAAGAATATAGATTCTTATATTTATATATAAATACAAATATATATTTATATATATTTATATATTTATTTATATATTTATATATTTATATATTTATATATTTATATATATTTATATATTTATATATTTATATATATTTATATATTTATATATATTTATATATTATATATAAATAAGAATTTATATATTTATATATAATATATAAATATATATAAGATATATAAGAATGTATATATAAATATAAGAAAATATATTCTTATATTTATATATATAAATATGAATATATATAATATATATTCATATTTATATATAAATCAGAATATATAATATATATTCTTATATAAATCAGAATGTATATAATATATATTCTTATATAAATCAGAATGTATATAATATATATTCTTATATAAATCAGAATGTATACAATATATATTCTTATATAAATCAGAATGTATATAATATATATTCTTATATAAATCAGAATGTATATAATATATATTCTTATATAAATCAGAATATACATAATATATATTCTTATATAAATCAGAATATATATAATAAAGTATATATAATAAAATTTATATATAATATATAATAATATAATAAATAATATATATGATATATATAATAAATATATAATAAAGTAATTTGTATATATTGTAAATATATAATTTGTATATTATATATACAATAAAGTAATTTGTATATTATGGAATTCTATGCAAATAAGTAGATACATAAGTAGCCAAGAAGTTTTAAGTAGAGAGATATGAGAAAATTGGAGAATGTAAACAGTCAATGGAATGCAAGGTAGATTTGATAAGGAAGAGATTAAGGTCAGGAAAACAGGCAATGGTGGCAGTAATCCAATATTGGAGAATGTATTCAGTGATGTTTTTTGTGACTGTGCTTAAGCTAAACTTGGTCAGTGTGTGATTTAGCACAAGGAACCTGTAATGATGTGCTAATTCCCCACCACGCAACTGCATCCTTTTACCAAACTAATATGGCCCAATCGAAAGGTAATAGATGGAGGTTTTTAAAAATGGAACTTGAGGGTGGAAAGCTGACAGATACAGTAAGATTTAGAAACAGGCAATAGAGATAACTTATCTCTGAGCCAGGTATATGAGTGATTTTTTAAATTTTCTTCTTTGAGCTAGAAAACCATGATATTCTGACCCAAGAACAAAATTCTCCTCTTCCTGCTGTACTATTTTATGTCTCTGATATGGATGCAAGACCTAAATGGTTGTGGGTCCTTGAGTATGGAAGAGAGGGAACGGTTTTTTAAAAGAAAAAAGGAACTGGGTAGCGCAAAGTGCCGTGATGTGGCTTGGCTCTGTGACCCCATCCAAATCTCATGTCCGGTGTTTGGGTGAGGGACCCGGTGGGAAGTGAATGGATCATGGGGGCGGATTTCTCCCTTGCTGTTCTTGTGATAGTGAGATCTGGTTATTTAAAGGTATGTGGCACTTTCCCCCTTAGCTCTTGCTCTCTCTCTCTCTCTCCCCTGCTCCACCGTGGTAAGACGTCCTTGCTTCCCCTTCACCCCTCTGCCATGATTATAAGTTTCCTGAAGTCTCCCAGCCATGCTTCCTGTAGCCTGTGGAAATATGAGTCAATTAAACCTCTCTTCTTCATAAATTACCCAGTCTCAGGTAGTTCTATAAAGATAATTGTAGGGAGAGAAGGATATATATTTATGTATTTATACATCTGTATATTTATATATAATATATAAAAGCGTATATATGTATATGTATTAACATCTACTGAGTACCTATTTAATGCTTGTTAGCTATTCGTTGTATACTTACTGAATCTCAATCATGGTACTCATAAACATGGAAGGTAATTATTATTTTTCTCACATTGTACAATTAAAGAGGGGTACTGAGAGTGTAAGCATCGAATCAAAGAGTTAATAACACATCATTAACTTATTATCTTTTATCTGGGAGCATTCTCACCCAGATAAAAAATTCTGTTTTCTGAAAAATCTGGGATCACTAAATCCTTATTCATTTCTCTCTATCCATTCTAATCCTACTACAAGCTGAGAATTAGAGTCATTTTCTATAAATAATAACATGCAAATTGCTCACTGATTTGTGCTTTTGTCAAAATATAGTGTTGTGGTTGTTAGAAGCAATGTTGTGGTTGTATTTGGTGTCTTTCCAACTTCCCACCAACTCTTCAGTATCCTTAAGAGACTACTACACCAGTGTCAGTGTAACTTCTCACTTCTTACTGGAGAAGCATTCAGGAATGTAGATACCCCACAGCTCTCTCCACAGGTACACCTTGTTCTCAGGTTCTTTCTGTGGGGGACACAAATGCGCCAATGCTCAACCCTTCTCAGGAAACTTAAGGTAAAATCATATCCTTGCACTTTAGCTGTTGAGCAGAATTTCATAGTTTTACATGCCAGTGATACAGAGCTTTATAGACCTAATTGAATTCAACAACAGAGCAGTATGACAAGCAATCTTCAAAGACACAAACGGCTTTGGAAAGAGAAGATAAAAGTAATGAGACCTACTACTGACAATCCAAGAAAATGAATCTTTAGCATTGGCTGTCTCTGGAGCAGAAATATGCAACTGAAGAATGGAAAAAAAACGGGGAAATATTCACAAACTTATTTTAGTAGCCCTGGTACAAACCAAAAAAGCAATTCATTCATTTATTCACTGATTTATTTAATTTGCAAATATTTACTGAGTGCTTTCTATATACCAGGCACTGTTAAATACTGAGTAACAACATAGCCTTCAAAAATACCAATTGGCTAAAATACGGGTCTTAAAAAAAATAAATAACTTGTGCTCTGTTTACTTTTGGAATAATCTGATTCAAATTGACTCTTTGC
The DNA here is from genome assembly GCF_028885625.2 of Pongo pygmaeus. NCBI lineage: Eukaryota > Metazoa > Chordata > Mammalia > Primates > Hominidae > Pongo > Pongo pygmaeus. Next base: position 155,618,341 of record NC_072376.2, on the reverse strand, counting down.
CATTCTTTGCCAAAACCCTCAAAATATCATTTTATTTAATTCTATAATTGTTAGCAAAACTTACTTTTTCATTTGTTGGGACAATGTTTCCAGTCTATAGATAGATGTGAAATAGTGTTATTTTTTGCTTTTTTATTGCAAGGAGATAATTATGCTACTTATGTAAGAATTTATAAAGACTGAGCACATGTAGTAAGAATAAAGTATTGTTATCAAGTGAAACTCAGAACAAAGTTTCTCCGGCATTTATGATTATATATAATCATTACTGGCCTGCTTTAAGGATAAATGTTATCAGTATATGTGAATAATGATTAGCTGACTTCTTTCATATAACCAAATTAAATGGAAGTCAATGAATAGGTTAATTTGCTTGACTACAGTAATCATTTCACTGTATACATGTATATCAAAACATCAAGTTGCATGTCTTTACACAAATTTAAAACTTTTTTTTAAATTGCTCAGGATAACTCGGTTGCTGGGGTTATAAGTCAAGGTGTGGGATCCAGATTAAGAATGAGTGGGAGGAAGAGAAGAGAAAAATGAAGGCAGGAGCTGGGTGGATTGGAAGCTTTTCTGGGGGTGCCAAAGCCCCCTTCCTCTTTTCCCTCTTCACCCTCTGCCCCATTCCATGCTCTGTCATTTTTTTTTTTTTTTTTTTTTGAGAAACATGAAAAGACTGAATGAGGACTCCTGTAATTCTTTGGGATAGTCTCAGGAAAGGGTAATTTCATGAGGTAGGGGTAGGGTCATGAAAGGATACTTTTTAATGGGAGCCAGGGAGAAAAACAGCAAAGCAATTATAAGATGCAACGTTAGAATAAGAAAGAAGGTCTGATGGTAGACTTCGGGTTTTTATAGGGTAAAATATTAATATGTCTTTCTTAGGGGTGAAAGTGGGGTTGAAGAGATGTAGCAAAAAAGAAATTAGGCTTGACATGAAAGGAGAAGGGAAGTAAAATTCATTAACATTAGGGTTGGGTGTGCTACAGGTATGCAATGGGTGGTGAAATCTATGATTCCGAGTTCATCTGAGGTCTGTAAAAGCATTTTGTTATTTGAAAAAAACAGTTAAAATGACTTAGATTGTTTAAAAATTGCTAACAAATTTTTTTATTCTTCTTTCAATATAGTTTAAATGGCTTAATTATAGAGCATCTTCTGGGTGTTAGATTTCCTATCAAGTTCAGAATCAAGTCAGATCGTGCCTTCATGTAGCTTATAGTCAATTGTAGGGTATTATCTCTCCACTCAAATTAACTAAAAATTATTTTTCAGCCAAACTTTCCATTTGTATTTTATTCCTTCCCCACCCAATTAAAACACTTTAAGAAATGTTACCCCATTACTTCCCAATGGAAAAAAAATACAATAAAATATTACTTAATTAATTTTTTTATTGTGTTGAAAATTTTCAGTGGCTATAGGAACAAGTGTAATAAAAGCTGTAAGTTAATTTTCAAATGAATGTTCAGGGATTTAAAAAAAGAGGAAGAATATGAGGCTTTTGGGATATGGTTGTTTAGCAAGAGAACATATTATTAATGTCATTGAAACTCACTTTATTATTGAGTATGAAATGAAATACATAAAGAAGCAATGTTAGTTTATTTCTGTTGGTTCATAGACACAGAAAAATGATGTGACTTCTTAAGTATATATTGTTATTCTCAATAGGGAGGCACAAACTAATTTTTCTCCTTAGTTTTATTTATTCTTTACTTCCTGCATTTTTGGAAGAGGGGTTCTTGTTGATCCTTGCACCTAGCTACTCAACTAAGACAATAAATTATATTGGAGGAGGAATGGAAGAAAAATAATGTTGATTTTATTTTATTACCTATGTATTTTGTACACACAGAAAATTTACATAGAGAGGTGGCATTTGTTAAATATATGAATTTTTAATATATTTAATCACTGTATTCTTTGTCAGTGGTAAGAGGAAAGCATCCTTCATTTTTCATGTAGACCTTTGTTTTATATGAAAGCTTTTCAGGGAAGAAAGCACAGATTCAATGACCTATCAGAATGCGAATTTGGATGTTAGTGATAACTTTTACATTGCAATGAATCTTTTTAGAATATAATCCTCAATTTTGAGTTATCTATACCTTAGAGAAATTTTTACAACTACATTGCAGAGAAAGGAGCTAACCATCAGCATACACAGTGTTAAGGGTAGAGATCCCGTTAGAGACTGCCTGAGTTTCAGTCCTGTCTCTTTTGCCCAGTTTCTCCCTTCTGTAAAGTAGTCATGATAACAGAGTTCACCTCATAGGTTTGTTTGTTATGCAAATTCAGTGATTTAACATTTATGAAACACTTAGAACAGACTTGGCACATGCTTAGCACTACATGGTTGGCTGTTAATAAGCAAAAGCAAGTAAACCACTCCTTTGTGGGGTAGAAACATATTTCAACATAGAGAGGAATATGTTGTTTTTAGAAAAAAAAAATCCATGTTTATTTGCAGTGGTAGATATTTTGCATGTTCATTTGCTTTTCATTTTTGTGTACTGGTTTCCAATAATGTGATATTTTTATAATATATTTCTTAGATGCTGATGTTATCCCAAAAACTTTTGTTTCTACTTTTTTTTCTTTTTGAGTTTGCTACATATTTTATTTATTTATTTATTTTATTTTATTTTATTTTTTATACTTTAAGTTTTAGGGTACATGTGCACAATGTGCAGGTTAGTTACATATGTATACATGTGCCAAAACTTGAACATGGCAGATGGTTTACAGTGCTACATAAGAAGGACTTTTGTCTAATAATGTTTTCATTAGGAAATTGGCTCTGCTGTGGTGGTAATAAATGGTGTAGCATGGCTAAGAAATTTATATTGTCTGTTCTACAAACCCATGACATTGAACAAACAATGGACAGAATTATCCCTCACCTTTCCTAAATACAAGGCCAAAGTTAAGATAAAGGAAGGCTATGTACTTTTCCCCTTTCTTCTTGCCATCCAGTGACCATCTAGAATTTGTAAGGCAGAGAGACAGACTGTGTATGTGTGTACAATTGTGTGCAGTGTAGCAAATATTATTTCCCATTATTCATACAGGCTAAAAATTTACATGGTGTATTTAAGTAATTTGTTAATCTTATCTCTGATTTATCTAAAACATTTTAGGTAAACATCACAATGTTTAGTTTAAATTCTAGTCTCACCAGTTACATTTGAAAGGGTTAAGTCTTATGACTTGTCAGTGTTAATAATCCATTTGCAATTACCATACTAATTTGTTCCATATACCTATAAAATATTTCTCTGAGCTACTAAATTATCACCTACTGAGAAGTTAAAAATATCTATTTGATACTTTTTCCAACAGAGAAGCAATTCTGCTTCAATCCTGAGTGGTGCTAAGTTATATATTGAAATATATCCTATCAAGTAATATCATCTTTGTAGCTGTTAATTATATCCATGATTATCTAACAGGATTATTAATGTATTTTTTTCTGCTCTCAATATATCGATGATGGCAAAGAGACCTTTTTTTGAGACTTGTCACTGTTCTAATGTGGATATTTTTGGAAAAATACATTAAGTACTCAGGTTTCATTAACTTCTTTGGGATACTTAGATATGTACATGATATAAAAGAAAGTGAATAAGGAAGTGGTGATGATAACAATGAAGTCCAATATCTAAATCTTTTCCTTATTTCTTCATTTAATTATTGCTTAAACATTTCTAAATCCTATTTGTATATGAGGGAAAACAGGAAGAGTTACATGCCAGCAAGCCGATATCTGGGTGATTCAAGCATTCAGGTAGTTCTGTGGCAGACTTTGGACCTTGGTAAGTCACCAGAAGTGATGAAGGTTCAGGTCTTACAAAGTAAGGCCAGAGTTGGGAAACACCTTGAAAATGAAACAAACGACTTGAGAAAAAGAACTTCCTTGGTAAGATCAGACTGCTCTTTCTCCCTATAATTTATAATTCTGTCCAGCAGCAAATGGAAAAAAAAAAGAATAAAAAAAGGAAAAGGGGAAAGAATAATCAAAGCCAAACTAGAATCAGAGGGAAAGAATGCAGAGGGGAAAGGTTCAGCCTTGAGCTCACAGTCTCTCCCAGTTTAGCTCTGGAACTGTAATCCTTTAATTGAAGCCTTGCTCTGTTCCAAAGCATTCAGCTCATATTAACAAATCTCATGAAATATTTGAAAAATATGATTGTTTGAGCCAAACAATGTCTTAGGTAAATTTGTGTTTTAATTGCAAGCAGCTAGAGTATGCCTTGAGACTACTTGAATTGGAAATGGTTTTCTTTTTTTCTTATTCCTTTACAGGAGCATAAGTAAATAAAGAGCAGTAATGGAAAACCTTCCTTACAGTATGTAATGAACTACAGTTAGAGAATTATTTAAGAATGTGATTACTTTGTCTGTGGTCATTTACAAAGTGCTGTGTTTATGTAGGAGATATGCTTTTTAAAGTGTACCTCTTCCAATATGTATATATCTATTTCACTGTTATTACAGGTATCAGAAATAAGAAAAAATATTTATTGAGATAAACTCACTTATTTCAGCATATATTTATTCAACATTTTCATGTATTACCTAAAATGAAAGACATTTCTCTTGTTCATTCTACCTTTTCTACAGAAGGGCTTAGCCTCCCTGCTTCTTTTAACTTCATCATCTTCCTTTATCAGAAGGCTGAAGGGGGAGATAATGAGCTAAAGAACAACTTTCACCACCCACTGGGAGGGAACTACTGGAAGAGTGACTAGTTGTAGCTAGTGATCAGCGACGTCTGCCCTGCCCTTCCTTTCCTGTCAGGGCAGCTGTGCTCTTGGACCCAGTGTGTGAAGTGATGGGTCTTCTGCCCACCCTCTGAGCTCACCTCAGTTGTGTTGCTGTGTATGGATTCGAATTTATTCAAAGAACGATGTACTTCTACAGTGTAGTTATTCAGAATGCAACACTTTTGCCATTTTATATAGGAAATGACCGAAAACTCTAGCTCCTGACTGCTCTTAAAATAGGCTGAGAGACCTAGTGAAAATTAAATTACTTATACCAATGTCTTTCCCATCTAACCTACATATAAATATTTGTGCAGGATCAGATACCTGATCTGTAAAAGGATAGCGTTTGAGGGGATGGTCTCTGAGATGGACCAGGCTCTGACAGTCAATCACGTGACTATCAAAAACCTTACAAGGCTCTGAACGTAGTCCTTACTTCTATATAAAGCCCAATGGAACTCACAGATGAAAAGGGAGCTTCACTTATTCTTTGGCTTTTTAAAAAAATGAGCTGGTTATAACTTTGCACATAAGTCTAATTGTGCACTTAGAAACTGATAGTAATAGAGGTTTACGGTTCTTTTTAACCTCTTGGAGAGTCCCAATACACACAGAACATTATATGGGCCAAAGAAACTTCTGAACCTAGAAGTGGGGTTTAAATACTGATTCTGCCTTTTACTGGCTTTGTAACACTGGACAAGTTACATATTCTCTGTAAACCAAGTGTCACATCAAAGGCAATCATTCCTATGTGTTATCCCTCTTTCCCAGATAGCAATCTCACCTTTTCTGCTGCCTACTAGACATTCTCTTTAGGATATCTCAATAATACCTTCAAATATCTGGCTAAAACAGAACTCCCTTCTTTGAAAGTACAGGATCACATTCCTTCTGCTTCCATTGACTCATCTTCTGCATAGACACCCAGGTGCCCAGTTTAGTAAATAAGACTGTTTTTTCCCCTCCTTTTACATCTCCTTCACATTCAATGAGTGCAAAAATCATTGTCATTATTCTTCATCTTATTTCTGTGTTAACTTTCCTTTTCTCCATTTCTATGGCCATTACTCTGGTTGAGATTATTATGACTATGTGCCTGAAATAATGTAATAGATCACTTACAGGCATCAATGCCTTCCATAGCTTTCATTTCCACCCCCTTCATTTTGTATCCTACCTTCTGAGGCCAGTTTAATCTCCTTGAGGCACAGTTTTCATCCTGTCATTTTTCTTCTTAAAAGTCTTTAAATGGATCTCTTTGTGAACTGAATGAAGGCCAAACTGAAAGTGCCTCTAACACATATGAGTGTACGTACATTGGTGTGTCTCTTATACTAGGTCGATGAGGCTCTTACATTCAATGCACTTTCTCTGATGTTTTCTCATATTTAAATTCAGTTTTGCATTTTTGGCAAGGATACCAAAAAGTGAGGTTGTGACCTTCTCAACATATCTTATCCGAAGACTCTTGATGTCAATTTATTCCATTACTGAAAATGTTAACTTTGATCACTTGGGGAGGGTGGCGTTTGCCAGATTTCTTCACTGCAAAGGCACTATATTTCTTTGTACTCTATAAATATCTCATGGGAAAATAATTTCAGAGAATTTAAATATCCTGTAATTTATCACACCTTTGCCACTAATTTTAGTACCTGTTAATGATTCTTGCCTGAAACAACTATTACTGTGGTGTTTGCCAAATGGTAATTTCCTGGTTCAATAATTCCTTAACTTAGATACAAGTTGTAGTTTTATAGTGAGGAAAAGTTTTCTTTTCTCCTTTACTTATTCATTCATTCATTTGTTCACTCATTTATGTTAGTACAGACACATGAACCCTTATGTTATTCCATGGGTTATAATCCATTATGAACAAGATTTATTTTGTTATTCAGTGTTTCCATATTTGACCTTTGGGATCACCAATCAAGTTGGCTACTTTGTCTTTTTGAAATGTGCCTATTCTTTCTTTCTTTCTTTCTTTTTTTTTTTTTTTTTAACTCTTTGGTGTTTTCTAGCACAAAATATTTCAGGCTCATCTTATTTTTTCTCCTTTAGCCCTGGATTCAGCTGTTTCTCCAAGGAGTCATAGTTTTCTTATATTGGAGAGTGGTATTTAGAAACCAAAGTCTAGGAATCAGTTGGGCTCATTGGTGCAAGGGCATTTAGAATACCTGGCCAGTACTCATGAAAATTGTCAAGGTCATAAAACACAAAGAAAGACTGAGGAACTGTTTCATATTTAAAAAGACTAAGGAAATAGGACAACTAAATGCAAAGTGTGTGTTTTGATTGGATCCTGATCCAAAAAAAAGCATTGGTGGAACAATTGGAGAAATTTGAATATGTTCTATAGACTAAGTAATATTCCATATTATATTATAACCTTATATATTTTGTCCATACCAGAGACTGATTTAAGAAAAATCAGTCTTAAATACTGACCTGAAAATAATATGAGAGTGCCCGAGTTACTCCATTTTTTTAAACCACTACTGGACTCCTCCCATTCCCTACAGTAATATTTTTCAAAGTGTGGTCCATGAACAACCTGCATCAGATACTCCAACATTCCATATTAAAAATGTAAAATTTAAAAATTTAAAGCCCAAAGTCTGGGCTCCATCAAATTGCTGAATCTTAATTTATGGGTAAGAGAGTCCTCAAAATTTCTATTCAGGTGATTTTCATGTGCCCTACTGTTTGAGGACTACTGGCCTAAGCCTCTATCAATATACTTCAATCCAAGATATTTATGGGAGCCTCCAGTCTTCCATGGTCTGGTTCTTACTAACTTCTGAGTTTCTTTTTTTTCTTTCTTTCTTTCTTTCTTTCTTTCTTTCTTTCTTTTTCTTTCTTTCTTTTTTTTGCCATTCCTTAAGATGCTACATGTTTCTGCTATAAATTCCTGTACCTCCCTGCTTATGCCTTGCTATTTCACTTCTTTATACCTTTATCATATCCTCTGCCTGACATAACTGTCCCACCTTACTTCACTTGATCCACTCATCAATCTATTTTAAGTCCTCACTGAGGTGTTCTCTGCTCCAAGCCTTCCTGGCTTCCCCGGGTAAACTGCAAGCCTCACATTACGCACCAGGGAGTTCTGTTTCCCCAAAGGATTATGAATAAGCTTTGTTAGCGTGCTTGCACATAGTTCCTATTCAGTAAAGTTTTAGCAAAATGGGTTAATAACTAACTGACTTGCGGGAAGTTTCTATATGGAGTCTATCTACTATCTTTTGTTGTGTGAGAAATCATTACTAAACTTAGGGGCTTGAAATAACAACTGCTTGTTTGGCTCATAAATCCATGGGTTGGAAATTTGGTCTAGGATCAGCTGGGTAGTTCTTCTGTTGATACAATTGGACTAACCCATGTGTCTGTGGGCAGCTGCTGGTCAGTGAAAAGCTCTGCTTTGGGGTATTAGCTGACTGTTGGGTAGAGCCATAGCCATAGCTGTGCCATGACTCATCCACTGGAAGGCTAGACTGGACTTGGGCTTGTGCAAATGGAGGTGGCGGGTTCTCAGAAAGAGAGATAGAGAGGGAGAAGTGAGAAAGAAACTGCAAGTTATTTTCACGCTTATGCGCAGAGCTAGACAATATCATTTCTGCCACTTTCTATTAGCCAAAGCAAGTCCCAACACCACCCCAAATTCAAGAATGGACAAATAGACTCAAGTTCTTGATTGGAGGTACTCAAATGTATTATGGCCATTTTTGCAATCAACTCCATGGCTCTAATGCATATGAATTGATGATCGTAGTTTACAATGTAACTATAAACTGGATTCTAATTTTCTATTTCTATCATTGCTTTATTGCCTTATAGATAGGCCTCATTTCATTTTAGTCTTCAAACCATTCTGTTACAAAATGTTGCTGCTGCTTTTCCAGCACTGTCACCTTATTCCTCTTCAATTTGCCTATTCTGGAGAACCCTTTGCATCTATTTATGGGAAACACAGATAAGGATGTACTATTCATTTAAATACTTGGATTTAGTTACATCTTAAAATGAAGCCAACACTCTCAAACACAGCAAACTGTGGACTCTAAGTATGACACTGGACATGTTGCCAATAAAAAAAACACATCATTTTTGTAACCTTGGTTTTTTCCTTTCATTGTCAGTTGTTCTGCCTTAAAAAAATTGACAAAATCCTGCTTTCATTCTGTCATATCAGTTGACCTATTTTCTTTGTAAAAGCAGTGTTCATCTTTCTGCCTAGCAGAGGTACTCTTCACTACTAAATACAGCTGTCTTTAAAGGCACAGCCATCTTAGGGGCATGTCCCTTGGCCTCTTTACTGGTAGGGTGAGAGGTGCTTTGACTTCAGTTTGTGTGTTAAACTCTAGCATTTATTATTGACATCTGCACCTTTGTATCCCAATTTCCACAGTCATTCAGGGAAATTCAACTACACTGGCATTTAGTTTGATTTTCTTATCCACCTTAGAAAAAAAAATAGCAATATCTAACATTTTGCAAGTAACATGAGAAGAGAGAATGGCATGGAAATTATTAAGAACTTTTGGTTTTCTACCCTAGGGACTTTTTCTTTTTTGCCTATTATCTCTCTATTTTTTTTCTTATGGATTCTAAATAATACTCGTAGAAATCCTTTGTTTTGTTTAACACAAAATGGATTTTGTGCAACCACTTGGGAACTGGACAATTTTGTTTTCAAAAAGCAATGGGGTGTCTTTCTTATTTTTCAAGGACACCTTGGCCACAAGTACTTTCCTGCTGTTGGTCTCCTTGAAGCTTGGCATCCAATCCTGGTATTCATTGAGGGAAAAAGTCCTAGAATTTGCTTTGTGACCTGGGCTGTATGGGATGTAAGCATATGTTACAAAACTTAATGCATAAATCTGCTACTTTTGATACAGTCTGGCTCATGGAGAGATGGGATTTAGCTTCTTGTAATGAGAATTTGATGTGACTGGAAATTGAACAGAAGCATCTTTTTGTTGAAGGTACTGAGGCTTATAACAATCATTCAGTGGCAGAAGTTATTGTTTTTCACATTACTTTTCAAATAGAAAACCTTTCAAAGCTTCACGAGAAAATACCTATCTTTGTTCAAGCAACAAAACGCTTGGTAACTTTTCCTTTACATCCACTTAAAGCAAAATGATGTAGTGAGAACCTCCTACTCTACTTTAAAGATATACCTCAGTTTTCCTCTATCTTAAAACCTTCTTTCCTCTTCCTAGGTCAGAACTGCCCTTTTATAAAATTTCGCTTTTCCTCTTTCTCCCCCTGTGAGAAGTGAGGATCTTAATCAAAAGAAAAAAGGAAAAAAGAAAAAGAAAAAGAAAAAGAGAAGGAAAAAATAATGCTAGATATAATACTGCCGAAGGTTTGAAATGAACATAGAAACTCTTTGCAAAAAAAATTATTTTTCAGGCTTTAGACAGAACCTTTTTTACAGTGCGCACATAAACATTTCAGTCTTACAGATCTTAAAAGAAGATGAGCACCAAAAAAAAAATTAAATTCGATAATGAATTGACGTTGGAAGAAAGACATTCTATTTCTTTCTCCATTCACAAATCAACTTTAGAAACTTTAACAAGTCAGCCAGGCGCGGTGGCTCACGCCTGTAATACCAGCACTTTGGGGGGCCGAGGAGGGCGGATCATGAGTTCAGGAGTTTGAGACCAGCCTGGCCAATATGGTGAAACCCCGTCTCTACTAAAAATACAAAAATATTAACCAGGTGTGGTGGCTCACTCACATCTGTAGTCCCAGCTACTCCAGAGGCTGAGGCAGAAGAATCACTTGAACCCGGGAGGCAGAGGTTGCAGTGAGCTGAGATCGCGCCACTACACTCCAACCTGGGCAACAGAGCAAGACTCCGTCTCACAAAACAAACAAACAAACAAAAAAACAAACAAACTTTAACAAGTCATGTAAACTTTCTCCTTCAATGTTTCCATTTATAAAATGGGTATCTAGACAAGTGAAATAATTTTGTGAATTAATTTCTTCCTCAAAAGTATTTTTTAATCTCAAGTATCTTTTAAAACAGTATTATATTTTATTCTTCCATAACAGAGGCTACATCTAGAAAAATCAGTGAGTAGAGAATTTTATAATTATTAATTTGGTCTTCTACCACATTGAATAAAAAAATTAAATTATGATGTTTTGCAGAAGTGTAAATTATACTATTAGTGAGTTTAGCTCTAACATGTATTTTCTGTTATATTTAAGTGCTGTCTTATTAAATACTTTTTTGGGGAATTCATAATATGGATTTAGCTGTAATTCCCTGTGGAAAAAACAAATGATAATGAAAAGGTCTTTTAGTTTTCACCAAAATGACAGTCAAGATTTCATCAACCTATGTGAGACTGGTTTTTTAAAAATTAGTAGTTGTGATGGTTAATATTGAGTGTCAACTTGACTGCATTGAAGGATGCAAAGTATTGTTCCTGGGTGTGTCTGTGGGAGTGTTGCCAAAGGAGATACATTTGAGTCGGTGGACTGGGAGGGGCAGACACACCTTCAATCTGGGTAGGGACCGTCTAATCAGCTGTCAGCACAGCTAGGATAAAGCAGGCAGAAGATGTTGGAAAGGGTAGACTTGCTGAGTCTTCTGAACTTCATCTTTCTCCTGTGCTGGAGGTTTTCTGCCCTCGAACATCAGAATCCATGTTTTTCAGCTTTTGGACTCTTGGACTTACACCAGTGGTTTTCCAGGGCCTCTCGGGCCTTTGGCCACAGATTGAAGGCTACACTGTTGGCCTCCCTACTTTTGAGGTTTTGGAACTTGGACTGGCTTCCTTGCTCCTCAGTTTGCAGACAGCCTATTGTGGAACTTCACCTTGTGATCGTGTGAGTCAATTCTCCTAATAAACTCCCCTTCATATGTACATCCATCCTATTAGTTCTGTCCCTCTAGAGAACCCTGACTAATACAGTAGTAGTAGTATTTGTGAGCTTTCAGAATTAAGAAATATCTTAAATTCCACAGACGAGCCTGATTGTCTTTTGCCCATGCAGTGTCACAGCTTTAGAAAAGAGGGCCGTGTCTAGGCTGACCCTTTTCCGGCTCAGCATGCTTAGGAGAGGCACGTGGCTGAGGCGGGGAAGGAAAGCACAGGCTGTTAGCATTGAGGCTTAGATCTCACTATAGTGCTTCACTTCCATAGCAATCTCAATAGAGAAAACATGTCTTGATAAACCCCCTTCTGTGAAACTGGAGAGGAACTATTTGTTTATGTTTATTTCCTGCTGCTTATCTGATGTGATGTCCTGAGATGTGATGAGGCTTTTAGAGATACCAGTCCTCATATACCACTTAGATGCCTCTAGGCAAGTGAGATGGACAGAATGGCATTAGCTCTATTCTTATTGTAGATTTTTAAAGTGTATAAAAACTATGTTCATGAGTGAAATGTAAATAAGTAACAAACTTTTTTTCAACATAGTAATAGGAAGAATATCAAGCAAGAATAAAGGGAAATTCAATGGCTTTCTCTTCTTATTATTTTTAGTATACTCTTGGCAGAATGTTCAATTTATACATTGAGAGTTTAAAGTATTTTAATGACATGTCTAGTTAAACTAGTGACATAGATTATATATATATAGTTATCATAGGTTTGTGTTTAAAGGGCTATGATTACAAGATAAATATGTGTAGAAGTGTGGGTGACACTCCAAAATTAAATCACAATATTGATAAAAACTTATGCATATGGTTTTGCTGTTTTCAAACCTGCTGTCATGTTGAAATAATAAAAATAGCAAGACATCCTTGCTATTTCATGCTTTTGAATGTTATATGCTATTACATGTAAAAATGAGAAGTAAGTGCCCCATTTTGCCTCTCATTTTTTAAATGAATTTCAAGTGAGTCTCAAATGAATCTCAAGTTTCATTTTTTAATGAATCTTGATTCATTAAATACAAGGTACATATTAAGAATTAAATTTGAATAATTCTGAAGCCACAAAGATAAAAGAAACAAAAGCATAACAGTGAAAAAAACTTGCAACAGCACCGCCACTCTCTGATATCTTAGGTTCTCTCAGCTTTTGATGAATGCACTGCCATTTTATGACCCTATTAGTCCATATTCATTCCTTTTTATCACATTTATTGCAAATCACTTTGTTTACTACCAACTAAAAATAAGAAGCACTATAACAACTGAGAGTTCATTAATCCTTTAACTGACACAGTTGCAAAAATTCCAGAGTTGTGTCGACTGAAATCATTGTGCACCAGACATTATTAGCATTCCTGACCTACAGTTCTCCACTTTTGGCTGCATGGAGAAGTTGGGCTTCGCAGCATTCTAACAGATGGGTGGGACTCTGTGTCTACTTCTAGTTAATGAGCTGAGACAGAAGGGGATATATGTCAGTTCCAGGCTGAGGCGGTAAAAACCCCATGTGATTATTCAGTCTTCACCTGACAGGCGATCAAGGACACATACTCCTGATGAAGCTTCAAAAAATTGAGCTTTTTTTTTTTTTAGAGGGAGTCTTGCTCTGTCGCCCAGGCTATAGTGCAATGGCGTGATCTCCACTCACTGCAAGCTCCGAATTGAGGCTTCCTTTAACCCAGGCCTCCAGTTTCTACACATAGTAGATTTTTCCCCACACTGCCCCCACCAACACCCACTGAATTATACCAAGAAGGAGAAATAAATGTATCTTGTGTTAACCCACTGAGATTTCCAGATGAATTTGTTAACAGTGGCATACCATAACCTGAATAATACCTATGGATTATAGAATTTCTTCACTTTTAGGCTTTATATTTAGATATATTAGTAATAACTTTTTCTAAAAGAAGATCTATTTCCTCCTTAACTTTTGGTTTTTGTCTTTCTTTTTTCCTTTTTTTTGCTGCCAAAACCAAATTGTCAAAGTCTTATTTGGGGCAGTCAGGATGATTAAATTTGGAAGTCAATGGGAATGTAAGGAATTGGGTGCAAGACAAATAAGTGCTATGAATCCAGAGAACAGAGCAAGATAAGACTGGATATCTGTCAAACCACAACAGACAAAATGGACAACAAGTGACCTGAGTACACAGACTGAGCTCAAAATCTAGGGATCAAGGTTTTGAAAAGAGCTTGGACAGAGGAATTATACCGTGATTAAAACTTGTGGGCTCTTCCAGAAGTTTGAGATGATAGGTACAGTACAGAATTTAAAATGAAAGAATGGGACCTGTGTCTTAGGATGGAAATGGGCAAATAGGATTACCATGGTTGGCACCAGAGATGCAGGTCAAGAGCTGCAAAGGAAGTAGAGCCTGAGATGTAGAACTAGGAAGTGAGGTCAAAACAGAGTTTAGAAACAGGATTGACTTTGTCGTTGAACAGTTCGTTTTGTGGCAGCCTTATGGCCCTCAGGGGCAGGACCAGAATGTAGAAGGGGTAATAGGTGAATGAGCCCATAGATAGAACTAGAAACTCTGCAAGAACAGACATCAGAGCTCATTAGAGAGGGGAACCCTACTCTTTCTGATAGACCTATTTTAGGGGGCTCAATTCCTTTTTATATGGAATATAAATTATTTTAGTTGCATCTTATATTTCATCACTGGTATTACTTATTGTTACCTCTAATATTTTTTCTATTTTTTAGATATCTATAACAACTTCCGACATGTTGGGGTTAATGTTTACCAAGGCTGTATCTTAAACAGGTTTTGCGCTGTGGTGTGGAACTGTGCCTGGACATCGGGAGTATGAGTCTGCAATCCTGAGTGTATTCCCAGATTCTGCCACTAACTCTTGCCCATGGACTGCCAGCTGGGCAGGTGGCCTCTCTGGCCTCAGTTTCTTCTTTGTGGAGGCTGTGTGTCTGTGTGTGAGTGGGAGATGGGAGATGGTAGACTAGGTGAACTTCAAGGTCTGTGTGTCTCTCCAGGTCTTTGAAGTAATTCTTTACAGTGAGTCTGACTTTCATAGAAGTTTCATTTCTGGGAACTAAAGGAGCTTTTACATACTCTTCTTGTTCTCCTCTTATTCATGTTGCTCTTAACATCCGAATCTAAATTTAGTTCAATTTTTATCCATTCTTTATGTTCTCCTCTCTACAACTGTTTCCCCGAATTTCCCATCAGCTGCCCTACCCTGGAGAACTGCCGGCCTTCCTTCTCCAGCGTTGTCAGCAGTTGTGAGTGCTTAAAAGATGCTCACTCCTGCACCAGCAAACCTCTCCAGGCAGCCTATTTGAAAGCATCTCTTAGGTGCAGCTGTGTGAAAAGTTGGCGAGGGATATAATGTTGGAGGTTGGCTACTGGTCCTCCAGTGGTCACGACAGGGCAGCTTTGAGGAGCAGCTTTGTGCTGTATTGGTTTTGATGTATCTAATAAAGAGAAGGTAAAGCCTCTTCCAGCCCTCTGTCTTCTATTCTCCTGACTGAATATATGAGGAGATAGCAAGGTTTCCTAGGTATCAGCTTAGATGATAAAAACTGCAATCGATACTTTCCCCTGCAATTTGCGTGCTTCTTTCAGGCCCCTATCCCTGCTACTGCAACTGCTAACCTTGTCTTTCTGACTCAAATTGGAAATAAAACTGTCTTAGGTGATTTAAAACATTTTTTTTCCTAAATAACACATCAGCAGGAAATCATCACATGCATACCTCCCCCTCTTCTCAAGGTTAACATCCAAGGCTGGACTAATGGTCTTTTTCTCTCTGACCTGAGCTGCCTCTCCTTCCCAGGGGACCCCATTTTGGTCATTGGTACCCACTTTCATCCCAGCCTCCAAGCCTCAGATTCTTTCTTTATGCCTCTTTCTCCTTTATTCCCAGAACTACCCAAGTATTAAAATATCTTTTTTTTCCCCAATCTTCCTTTTCTTCTATTTAAATTACCATAATTCTAACCCATGTCCTCATTTTAAAAATAACAGTTTTTCTTCACTTACATATAATTAGAACTCCTGTCTGGAGTCAGGGACCCAGTAATGATTTACCTTCATTACCAGGGAGTGATGTGGTGTTGTTCCCACACAGTTGGTGACAGTGGGAACACAGTGTACTTGTGCCAGAGAAGTTTCTTGGTCTTGCTAGTATAAAAAGAAGAGACTCATGTGACTCATGCTCAGGAGCCACACCTTTGACCAACCATAGAAGATAGGACAGAGTCTTCCTCTACCTGGCTAAAGATCTGGATTCTGATTGTAGCTTTGGCTCTTAGTTTGTAACACAATGAAGTTCTCAGCCTCAGTTTCTTACCTATCAATTAAAAGGTTGAAATTTATCCCATCTTTACAATCTTGTGTCTGTATCCTCATAAGTTACCCACAGCTAAGAACTCTCCTCGCTTGCTGAAAAGATACATATAAATCTATATCTAAATACACACACACACACACACACACACCACATGCACTTTCTGCTAGTAGACAGAAACATAGAAATGCTTAAATTTTTTTTTTTTTGAGACAGAGTCTTGCTCTGTCGCCCAGGCTGGAGCGCAGTGGCACGATCTCGGCTCACTGCAAGCTCTGCCTCCCGGGTTCACGCCATTCTCCTGCCTCAGCCTCCCGAGTAGCTGGGACTACAGGTGCCCACTACCACGCCCAGCTAATTTTTTTTTTTTTTGTATTTTTAGTAGAGACTGGGTTTCACTGTGTTAGCCAGAATGGTCTCGATCTCCTGACCTCATGATCCGCCCACCTCGGCCTCCCAAAGTGCTGGGATTACAGGCGTGAGCCACTGCGCCTGGCCAAAATGCTTTTTAAATGTTTTTAACCATCTTCAAGGTCCTCACCCTATGAAAGTTAGCTCTGGAGTCTGTATAAATCAACTGTAAAATACCCATTTACAAATATTCAGTGTCTAATAAATACATGAGATAGACTGAATTGTAGCCAAATCTTACAGATTCTCCCTCCTTAACATCTTTCACATTTGCCTCTTTTCTCCAATGCTATAGCTGCTCTCCTTACAAATAAATATGCTTACACCTCTCACCAGGGCTGCTGAACTAGCTTTCTAAATATGGTATCTTTGCCAAAGCTTTGCCAAAGCTTTTTCAGTCTACAATTTGCCCTTCACAGTGTGCCCGAGTGACCTGTAGAAGTCCCAGTGGCTACACTCTGATGGCTTGAAGCACATCTGCAGGTTCTGTTTCCCACTCTGTCTCATAACCCATCTCTTCTGGGTTGCTATGTTTCACAGCCATCCTGCAGGCTGATATTTGGATTCTTCATGGCTTTTACTTTTAACCTTCTCCAATTGGATGTGTTGGATTCTCCTCAGCTACATGTGGTGCTTCCTGGGGCCAGTCTTTTAAATCCTGATCGCTTGCCATCCCCAAGGCCCTTAGGACCCCAGCATGGATGCAGTTGATGTTAAGAGAGTATATAGGAATTTGTAGGCAAAGAGTTTGGGGCACAGCTTTTCCCACAGAGGGAATGGCATCCGCTGAAGCTCATTGGTGGGAAAAACATGGTATGTTTAATGCATCATTTTTCAAACTCTTTTTGGATGTGGTCTTTGATTACAAATATGTTGTTCATCATGAATGCAGTACACAAACATTTGAAAGAAAAGTTCTAACAAATAACACTCTTTTTTCTCCCATTACATTAAAATGAAATTATGACTTTGACAAACTAAATTGTTTTCACACCTTACTAAAATCCATTAGTGAGGTTGAAAACACAAAGATACTAGTTTAAGGTTCAGAGTGGATAGAGCCCAGGGTATAAGGGGTAGTTTGATGTAAGGTGAAGCCAGAAAGGGAAGCGAAAACAAATCTCACAGTACCTTGTCCAGTAGTCAAGCTTGCCTTTCATTAGCTTGAAATCCACTAAAAGGTTTAAATAGGGGGCACTTGGAGGGTGTGACATGAGCAGAGTTGCTTTATATTCCTACTGATTTGAGGAGATCAAGAATAGGTATGGGAGACCAATTAGAGGAATTTCTTTTTTTTTCTTTGTTTCTTTTTTTTTTTTTTTTTTTTTTTACTATTGCAAGTGAGAAAATAATAGTAATGGACTATGGAGTTGGTGGAGGAGATGGAAAGGTGGGCAATTTGAAGCTCTTTAATAGGAAACATTTGTCATTCTGGGTGATGGTGGATCTGGAGTGGAAGGAAGTGGATGACTCTGGCTTTTTTCTTTTTCTTTTTTTTTTTTTTTTTTTTTTGAGATGGAGTTTCACTCTTGTTGCCCAGGCTGGAGTGCAGTGGGCAATATCAGCTCACTGCAACCTCCTCCTTCAGGATTCAAACAATTCTCCTGCCTCACCCTCCAGAGTAGCTGGGATTACAGGCGCCTGCCACCATGCCCAGCTAATTTTTGTATTTTTAGTAGAGACAGGGTTTCACCATGTTGGCCAGGCTGGTCTCAATCTCCTGACCTCGTGATCTGCCCACCTCAGCCTCCCAAAGTGCTGGGATTACAGGTATGAGCCACCGCTCCCAGCCAACCTGGCTGTTTAGCTAGTGGAATACGACTGACGGTACAGCCATTCATTGAGAAATGAACACATAAGAAAATCAAGGGGAAGGTATGTCTTGACATGGTCTTTTTCCAGAAGCAGACCCCAAGACAGGTTTAAGGGCAAATGTTTTATTTGGGGGTTGGGACCAGGAAACACCAATGGGGAGTGAGGAAGTAGGACTGAGAAGGGAAGACCAGCAATAAAAGTTACATTATCAAGGTATTTACCTCTGTGGAGTACAGTAGCTTATGCCTGTTGGGGAACCCTAGAAGCCAGCATGGAATATGTCTCAGCGTATCCCATCTGAAGGAAAAGAGAACTGGGGTATTTATTCCACAGTTCCTCTCCTGTCAATTATGAGTTGACTAGCAGGTAACTAGCAGGCTAGAGTTCTCTAGCCCTTTGGCTTGTCATGTGGGGTAATCACAAAATCATAAAGCCAAGGGGATATGAAAGGGCATAGAAAGCAATCTTTTCTACAAGCTACTTTGTGGAAGGTGAAGATGGAGCCAGCATCTTGAATTTAATTTTAGATTTATTGCACTTGACCTAACTTTTCAGACATATAAATAGAGACATCAAGTTGGATACATAAGTCTAGGTTTCAAAAGAGAGTGGGAATGTGGAGTCTTCTGTGTAGAGGTGATAATGAAAGCAGTGGTTAATATTGTTTATTGGAAGAAACTACAGGGTGAGGAAACAAGAGAGCTTCTGACTCTGCTCTGAGAAATCTGGGCATTGAAGGGCCAAGTAAGGGAATATAGTACTAAAAAAAAGCTGAGAGGAGTTTTAGAAAAACAGAAACCAGAGAAATTCAAACCTTAAAAACCAAGGGAAGATAATAGGGTAATACTTAGAGAAGAAAGGAGAGGTCTTCAGCACATAGTGTTGTTTAGAGGACCAGAAATGTCTATTGTGTCTTGCATAATGGAAATTTATTGATCTCCAAAACAAGCTATTTTGGTGGTGCAACGAAGGTAGGAGATATAGAGAGCATAATGATTATGACTGGACTATAGAGCAGGACTGCCTGTGTTCAAATATCTGTTCAAAGCTGTATGACTTTGGGCAAGTAACCTGCCCTCTCTGAGTTTTAGTTTTCTCATCTCTAAAATTGGGATGACAATTATTCCTGCCTGTAGAGCTGCTGTAATATTAAGACATAATGTAATAAAATACTTACAGCAGTGTCTGACAGATGGTAAATATTAAATGGTAGCAATTGTTAATTTTATTCTTTATATTCTCAGAGAGTCAATGTTTCCTCCTTCTCCAAATTCTCTCTAATCCTTGGTATTGCACTTTCCAAGAATATTCCTAGGGTTTGGTGATATGAGACACCTACAAAAGACTCAAAAACCTACCTAATCACCAATCTGATGTAGGAATTCATTTCTCTAAGCCTGTGCTCTGATAGGCAGTGCAGGGTCCCAGTAAGTAACTTCTTCTTCTTCTTCTTTTTTTAAGACTTCAAGTTTTAAGGAATTATGTATATAATTAGGTTAGTTTACTTAATAAACTTCAAGGTTCTATATTGTGAGGAACCCAGATTAGCAGCCTCAGCATCATTGGGAAGCCAGTTAGAAATGCATAATCTCAGGTTCTACCCAGACCTACTAATCAGAATCTTCCCTTCAGCAAGAATTCTAGTTGATTCACACGCACATCAAAATTTAAAAAGCATTGCTTTTGAGAGCTCATTTAGCATTTCTTACACTTGGTTTTCTGCCACAAGCATTCAATTTCAAAGAGCCTCCTTACTCAAATTCTGTAAGAGTGATTTCAGAGTACTTTCCACGGCTTTCCTGTGACTCTGTGGTAGAAATCCCAGGACTCTGGTTGATGCTGAGTCAATTGCTACTTCTCTGAAATAGGTCCCCCGCCACTGGACATTTATATGCGTCTAGTTCAGAACTAGAGCAGGGATTTAAACAAGGTGCAACTGTCTATTGCATCAGAGTTCAAATGAACCACAACAGGACCTAAAATACAGCCCTAGTGTCAGCTAGAGTATTTCTCACCTCAAAAATAGATAAAATTGGCTCAAATTACTATTCCATACCCTAGGGAAGTCTTATGCCTTCTTGCCATCCAATTTTTTAAAGTTTTCTATATGTAATTGACATTCTCTTGGCCATATGTCACTCTGAGCTTCTGCTTCCACTGAGTTGGTTTAGTTTATGTATCAGTTTGCCAGTCTAGCATCCTGCTACAGTTCCACTGCATGATAACACAGATACAGAACTCAACACTTCTCTCACTTTCCAGAAAAACAAATAAACAGAAACACTCACACAAGACCTTTGTGTATATGACAAATTATAATAGGTTTGAGGAGATGGAAGGGATTTACATCACTGAAATGCAAACAATTTAATAGTAAAACATTTAGGCAATCATCATTTTAAAATGTGCTTTTGGACATTTTTACACCTTGAGACCCGGGTTCCTGCCTTGTCTTGTTACCCTCCCTCTCTCCTCCCTTTTATTTCTGTGCAGTCCAAGAAAGGAAATCACAAAAGGAAAATGGCCCCACGAGTTCTTTCCATCTTTTAGTTCACTTTAATTTAGTATTTAGGCTCCTTTTGTAAGCCCAGACTCTGCTGAAGCTTTGAAAAGGCTACTTGCCATGCCATGTAACCAAAAATGGAGTCAACCCCCTCAGAAACACATGGATTGAGTATGGGGACAAGGGCCTCGTCCAAGGAAACTGGATGCTGTTGCCAGAGAAAGAATGTGTGCTTGCTGGGCAGCCATAAAACAACAAATGGCCACTTCATAAAACCACAAATGTTCGCTTCTTCTGGGCAGAGTCGCCTCCTCTTTCCTTTGTTTCCGTGACTCTTTACGATTCCTTGGTTAGAATATTTACCAGTTTGTGTTATCACTTCCTATTTTGTATCAAGTTATGTCATATGTGCCAGGCAAACTACTTGTGATTTATGTACTTTAACTCTTTCATACTCACAACACCATCAGCAAGGTAAGTATTATTTTTGTCATTTTATACTTGAGGAGACTGGAATTATGGAATTTAAGTTTTACCCATAGCGACACAGCCAGATAATTACCCAGATAGTTTATTTGCGTATCTCTCTCCCTAACTAGACTGGGCTTTTGTGGAAGTAAGAACCATGTTTTAATATGTGGCTTTGAAGTACTTGGTCCCCTAGTACTTTGCAGGGCCTCAGTAATTGTTTGAATTGAATGAACACTTCAAAGGTACGAGGGATGAGAGAAAAATCCAGTTTCTTGCCAGTAAAGTAAAAAAATGTATATATATGCGTGTGTGTGTGTGTGTGTGTGTGTGTGTGTGTGTGTGTATTATGACAAAAGTGAGAGATCAAGACATAGGAGAGAAAAAACTTGAAAAGAATTTCTATTCTGGATAAGTTCCCTTATCTCAGAGAAGTTGAACTCTCCTACCTCAAAGAGATTAAAATAAAGAATAAGGTATGCCTGCCCTCTTGAGCCACTTCTCTACCAAGATTACTAACATCCTGGTTTGCTCATTTTGAGTTCACAGACCTTAATTATGTACCACACAGCATGAATCATCCTGTCTGTTCCTATGGAGAATATCAATATGTCTTCTAGACTATGCAGCAGAGCAAAGCTTCCTTCTGGCACTACAGGAAAGAATGAGGAAGAAAGCACAATAGAATCTCCTGTGCCCGCCAGGTAGTGAGCATTTTCTACCCTGAGATGATAATAACCTGACCTATGACCACCACTTGGAGCACTAGGCTCTAATACTTGACTGTTTTAATCAGAGGCAATATCCTTGTTGTTGTGGCACCCTAGACAGATCATTTACCCCCTGGGAGCCTCAGTCATCATTTTAAACAAAAGGACAGTTGTTCCTGACAGTGAAAATTCACCAACCTGCTAGAACAGGCTTAAATGCACCCGGCTTTTAAAATGCCATTTCCCCCTCCTCCTAATACACTGGGCTATTGCCTTATCTATTTATTCACATGGAAACCAAAGCATAAAGTAACATCTCACCTACCTGGAATTTAATTGTTCTGAAACCTCAGAGAGCTCTGGAACAAAGCCAGGAAGAGATATTTACCAGGAAGTAAGCAAAGATTTCTAAACTGCCATAGGCCCCTGCGTCATAACCCATGCCTATTACCTGAATGTAAGCCCATCAGGTTACTTACCAGATCTCAATGACACCCCTGTTTAACCATCCAAGGAGTGAGTTCTTTTCTAAGCCAGAATTAAAATAGGATAGTTGAGGGGCCATAAAAAAGGCACACAGTCTCTGCCCCTTTCGTTGTACTTATTTTCAATATATGATCACCCTGGAGAAGGTAAAGACATCTTAGTCATTGGAATTCACCCAGATCACTTCCCATGGCTTGCTCCTTCCAGCAACTCATACCTGGTGTTTGGTTTCTGCACCTACCCCTCACTTTGGCTCTGCACCTTCAACTCCAGCATTTGGTTAGACTCCTTCACTGGGGAGCCAGGTTAGATCACTGTCCTAAATCTTCTCTGCACATGCTCCAGAAACTGACATCCAGTCATTACCCTCTGATGGTCATGGGCTCCCATGTCCTCCCACATTCCAGAACTGCCCCACCTATCATTACAGTGCACAGTATGGGAGGATGATATTTCATCACCAACAACAGTGACGGGAGTGAACATAGACCCTAACCAGGGAGAAGAGAAAAAAACTACAAAAGGCAGCAGAAGAACAAATGAAAGCATAGGTGATGATGCTGTGCAGTGCAGGTTAAGTGAAAGGATTCTGGATAAGAAGTTGGGAGACCTGGGGTAGATAACTGTTGTGTCCACTTAATTAAATCACATCACTCTTCTCTCGACGTTAGTGTCCTCATCTGTAATTGAGAAGGCTGGACAAGCTCTCAGGTCCCATTTCATTCTGACATTATGTAATTCTAGAGGCAATAGAGAGTACCCATTTTTGAGGGCCTCACAGACATAATTTTATTATAGCACAGTATAATAATTAATATTCACAATGATGACTTTGGGCCATCAAAGAAAATTGCATTATGTTTAATGTGCTTTTAAGGAAGCCTTATAAAATTTAATACATTTTAGAATGATTTTCTGTCAAAACATTAAATTAATATATATATATGTATACACACACACACACAGAGACACATCTGTATGCACTATATTTGGTACTTAAATAGGTAACCCCTCTGTTATTCTGAAGACGTGTCATCTTGGATGACTCACATTTCAAGGATTCTGTAGAATGAAGCTCTATTGTATCTACAAAACAATTGAGCAAAATGACTGTTTCATACTGAGGTGTTTACCAGTACCAGAAAAAAATGTTCCAAATTAAATAATTTAGGTGAGTTGTTATGGAGGCAATTAAGTTTTAATATGTTAACTTCATGTCATATTTCTTCCCTCTATAAGACAAGAGCACTTGAATTAGCTAGCCTCTTCTAGGAATTTATATATGGATCTTTTCATTTTTATTTCAGAAAGTAGACTTTTCCTCTGATGACCTTTTTTGCCTCTCTGTTTGGATGTTTATATTCTTTGAAATACTTCGACTGTTGTTCCATTACTAACAGAAGGGCTTAAAACTCTCGGGTCACTACTTGCAGTTTCTACACATTAGCCATTGAGTCTGTGACTCTCTCAACATTCTCTCATGCTGGAAACATTGCTATGTCATGACTAGTACTTGGCAACTTGGTTCTTCCACCATTTAATCTTTCCAAAGAGATGTCTGCCTCTATTGTACAGAAGTCTGAGAGACTGTCTACTTTCAAAGCTGTTCATTTGGGCTTCTCTCCAAGCTTAACGTTGGCCAGAGTCGCAGCCTATTTTCCCGCCTCAAGTGTAACCTCTATTAATAACAAGCCTTAGCTTGTAGCTGTCTTGAAGAAAAATGTTTTAGCTTTTCTCTCAATCTTTAAGAGTTCAAGCTCTCAAATAAAACCTGGTGGCAATAAATTCATAAACTTGCATTGTTTTTGCCTGAATATTCCAGGACCAATGATTTCTTATGAATTCCCATAATATTTTAGTCTTAAGAAGAGACCAAGGTATGATACATGAGGTTCTAAACTGGTCCCTAAATTTGTTTTCCACAGATAAGGAAATAGAATACAATAAAAAGTGAGGAGTCATTTTTTCAATGTAAATTATTAGAGATGACATTTTCCTTTCAGGAAATGTAAAAGCAGTATTTTTCTACTAGCCAGTGTTTGAGCCTCATTCAACACACTGTCGCTTCAGCCAAGTCACTTAACCTTCATGGTCTTCAGTTTTCCTGAGACATAAAATGGGGCATAAACTCTGTGACCTCCCACAGTCCATTTGGCTCTTTTACTGTCTGATTTGCTAGTGATCCACAAGGTGAAGGACACTTTTCTCTTGCCAAATTTTGCTAATTGGGTTGCAGAAAATTAGTGCAGGGTTTTGGAACCACTCATAAGTATTTATGTCTAGGTATTGCTCAGGCAGTCTTTCAAGACTTGAGGGGTCAGAAGCTGAAGCATCCTTCATTAAATCTGTGAGATCCCCAGAGCTTGGTGAGAGGGTTAGGGCATGCTCTATTTTGTCAGGATATTTTATTCTTAAAAAAAAAAATCTTGGTAGCATACTTAGAGACCTCAGACTCCAGAAATACTACTTGCACACAAAACACTTATTTGGGGATATGCTCTATGAATTTGCAGGATGTAATTGTCTAGCTTTTTGCAAGCTTATTTACAGTCCTCATTGCCATGGGAAAGTAAAAAAAAAAGCACTGGGATCAGGAAGAGGGGAATAAACAACATATGTATTGCTATACAGTAGGAAATATGCAGAGAATCAAAAGTATGATTTCAAAGAATCTTGAATGAAACAAATGGTCAAAATATTAAGTTAACTGAAATAATCTAGGTAAAATAATTTATATTATGATCATAATTTTGAAAAAGAGCATAAAATGTTGCTTACATCTGGATGGTAAAGTTGTAGATACTTTCTATATTCTTTATGTTTATCTGTAGTTTCTTAATATTACTCAGCAAGCATGTTTTACTTTTATAAATGGGAAAGTTAGTTGTATTAGGAATTCAGCATCCCTCTCAACCACTACTACTACATCCTCAAAGATGCATTTTGTCCAAGTTGCATTAGTGTTGAATGGTGGGACTTTTTAAAATTAACAGACAATATGAAGACTCTACTTTGAAATATTGCTTTAGTATTCCCATATTTAAAATTAACAAAATTACTAAACAACATTTAAGCACTGGCACTTTCACTATCAAGCGTGACTCTTAGAATATCTCCATGTTGACATGTAATCATAATTCTCCTAACTTATTAGTGGCATATCAAGACAAAGAACCTGGGATTCTGACATCTGTTCTTCATGATGCTATCTAAGGCTTCAGGTTTCTCAATTTTGGACATGTACTATGGTTGAAAGTCGTTCCTTTGTGGTATCTTACTCTATCAAATATACAATTTCTAGATAAGGCACATGCATGCTATGTTCATTGTGTATTATTCACAATAACAAAGAAATGAAATAATCCTAAATGCCCATCAATGATAGACTGGATAAAGTAAATGTGGTACATATACACAATGGAATACTATGCAGCCATTAAAAAAACAATGAGATCATGTTCTTTGCAGGGAGATAGATAGAGCTGGAGGCCATTATCCTTAGCAGACTTACACAGGAACAGAAAAACCAATACTACATGTTCTCATTTACAAGTGGGAACTAAATGATGAGAACACATGGACACATAGAGAGGAACGACACACACATTGGATCCTTTCAAAGGTTGGAGAGTGGGAGGAGGAAGGGGATCGGGAAAAATCACTAATCGGTACTAGGCTTAATACCTAGGTGATAAAATAATCTATACAAAAAACACCCATGACACAAGTTTACCTGTGTAACAGATCTGAGCTTGTGCTGCTGAACTAAAAATAAAAGTTAAAAAAAAGTATTAAAAAAACTGATTCTTGAAAGATGAATGTCCCAGTCATGACCATTATATATATATATAAAATCTAATATCTCTTGTTCTTTGCGCAGGCTAGATAAAATAGTATGTGAAAATTGAACATAATTGCATACAAAGGAGGCTTTCTGAGAACTAGAGGATGGATAAGTAATTGTGGGCGTATGAACTTACCTTTTAGGTAAAAATTTAAAAAAGAGCTCTATGATGGACTTAGCCTCGTTTTCTCTTTGGTTATCGTAAATATTGGTTGAGTTTCATCTCTGAATCTACCTGTCACATAGTACTAGCTCAGTGACCCTCAGTGAGTCGCTCAGTTACCTTTTCTGTGTTATAGTTACCTTCTCTGTACAATGGGGATGATAGCGTTACCTACCTCATAGCGTTAATGACAGCATTATGAAAATTCTCAATATAAAGTACTCAACAATAGTCAGTGTTTGGTACAAAATAAATATATAGCACATGTTAAATATTATTAAGTTTAAAACTGCTATATAGTAACCACATTAAATCTTTGCCTCATTGTGTCCTGAACTAATATAAGTGCCATTTTCCTTGATATATTTTATTATAATACTGTATACCAATTACTCTTGGAACATTAACACAGATACACTTAAATAAAACAATTATTTCTGTTTTTTTCTTACACACATGTAATCAGCATCCCTCCAATTTAAAATATAGATTTGTATAAACAATGTAGGTAACTGAACATGTACAACTCTTAGAATGTAACCATAAAATTTACATGTTTTTTTTCCCAGTGTCTATATAAAATATATTTTAGTAAGAGAAGTTTTTTCCCCATTACTGGTTGAAAACTTCAACAGGTTTATTACTCTTGAGTAATAGGAAGTTCTAAGGTCACTTTCTACGCAAAATAGAGTCACAATTCAGAAAATAGGTTGTCTAGTCCAATTTATTAGTCAGCACTCAATCTTCATTTAGTCCCCTCCTCTGGCAGGGGCAGTCTCAATTGACCACCTGTCTGTGGGGAATCAAGTATGGTCAGCCTGCCCTGTCTCATACGGGCCTCTCCCTCCCTCTCTGGAGTTGTTGCTTCCAACCTTCCAGAGTCACAACATGATGGCAGGAAGGAATATAAAGCACGAAGGTTGTTCTTTCTTGAGTGTAACATCATAATATGCTTTATTCTTTCTGTTCTAGAAAATATTTTTAAATTTTTTTTCTCTCACGTATGCTTCTGATGGTTCTTTGGAAGGTCTCATGTGATGGCAACCCCATGACTTGGGAAATGCACTGCATCCTCCAGCTGCAGCAACCAGCACAGCTGGCTGTAGGCCCTTCAGGGTGGTCTCTTTCCATGCTCTTTCCTGTGTTTTTCCACTGAGAAGAAGCACCTCTAGAACAGCTTTCTCTCATGGGTTTCCACATCTTATCCACAATCAAACACTCATGAATTTGTTCCAATGCACTTTGAGAGCCGGATTGATTCTAACACAATAGTAACGCTTCTGGTTATTCTGCTTCTTAGTCATGGCATCTCTCATTCTGTAGACTTTACAGGAAGAAGTCAGATCTCAGTCCACTATGTTCCTACACACACATACACACATACACACACACACACACCCATGCAGTATTTGTGCATTATACTTCCTGAGTAGGCCCCAGAGTCTCTAACTAGGTTTTAGTTGTGTAGCACAGCTTTCTCCAAAGAAAACTTCTACACATATTCCTCTCCATAAAAATCCACTTCTTCTGCCTTTTTAAACCTACATGTAGGATGACGGCTATATCAGCCAAGCAGCAGGCTTTCGGGATCTTGTTCTGAGACTTACTTCTGGGTGGACATTCCTGTACTTACTCTGATATCTCTTTTCATTAGTATCTTGGTATCTTAATTTAAAATCATATGTAAAATATAAGGAACAGCTAGGACTTTTTAATACAGTTTTAAAATATTTCAGAAACATTTCACTAACTATATACAATATATTTTCTGTTGAGATTCCAGGTTAAAAATTACCAGGGCCACAAAAAATCTTATGGAATTCAAACTTTGGGTAATAGTTAAGATTTAAAAAGGAAAAATGCTGTGCAATGAAGAAGAGAAAACATTACTGAACGTCATTAGAAGGATTTTTTTAAATGCTGACTCTACAATTGAATTTTAAGATTAAGAAAAAACCACTTATATTACAATGAAGTAAAATGACCTTTTAGCTACACAGTTTGAAGTTTCACTAATGGATTTAGCTCCGTCAGAAAGAAAAGTTTCATTTCATTTTCTGCCTATCATCCACAAATATAATAGATTATTATGCTAAAGGGGAATTAATCCTGTGACAGTGGAAATGCTTTTGCATAAAATTCATTTACTTGGAAATAGAAGCACTCATATTTACCAAATGTGCAGTTAGCTAAGAAGTAGAATGGTAACAGGACAGTTAAGCCTCGGTTAGAACAAGCACACCACTAAACTTAATTGGAAACAGCATTTATTTAGTGATTAAAATAGAGAGACTGAAAATGTGAGCCACAGTAATGCAATGATTCCTCTTGGGATTAATACATTTAAATGTAAGAATATTGTGCTTTCATTTGTATGTGTAAACAAGGTGCATTCTAAATTGTGCACATACATCAATACTTTGAGAAATAGGTTCCAATTCTGTTAATGTAATTTTAGAACCTGGAAGTATGATATTTCCAGAGGGTGTTTTCACTAATAATAATAAGATACCCCTTTAAGCATACATATACATTTTTTTCTTTCTCTGAACATCTACATTTTTTCCATTACATGATCAAACCAGTTGATGTTGATTTTGAACACAGAAGATTTACAGTGTTGCCACTATAAAAAAGGCAGTTTCTTTCAGTGAATTCTCGTTGGTATATGTAGCATCTTATTTAATCTTACTGAGTTATGAGTATTAGGAGATGACAATCTAGTTATTGATTTGACAAAATGGCTTTATCGCTTTATAGTATTTCTAATGTGAGAAGGAAACGAGCTTCATATGAAATTGGTTATTGAAAAAAACAAGTGTCAAAGAGCTATGGCTCTGGACATCAAGATTAATTTGCAGTCCAAGAAGGAAAAACTACTTCATATTTTATTCTTTAATATTCAACTCCATAATCCTGGAATAAGTTTCAGATACTATCCTAAGCAATTGCTTCATGTGTATTAATTAAGTAAAAGCAAGAAAGATTATTTAAAGATTAGCAGAAATTTAAATGTTGTATCAGACACATAAAATTTGCTAGTTTTTCTCAAACAGTTTTTATATAATGAGATGATTTATTCACTTTCTGACAAAGAATGCCTTATTTTCCTACAATGGGGAAGAATGTTTTTGATTATTGTATCAATGAGTTTCTAATCAGAACATAGAAACCATACATTAATTTGAACACAGCAAGTCTCATACAAGAATTATATCTATAAAAGGGGATCGGATTAACAAATAAAAAGGACTCTAAGAAATATAAGAATAATATATGTTAGTAGCAACCACTATTATCCAATAATAGATGTAAGGAGATGGAGCATCCAAAGGGTTTCATCTCTCCCTCCTGAGATCCAGAACTTTTTGGAGAGGGTCAGCCATGGTCATGGGATGACAGAGAAGTTACCATGGTGCCATGCAGGCAGAACTTGCTGGAAATGTGCACTCTGGAACTTGCAGGAATTCCACCCTCTAGGGTTCTTAGGGAAACTGTTCACAGGGAAGCAGTATCCCCAGAGGCACTCTTCTATAAAATCTCTTGAGAGTTTTGCTGGGAGAAGCTAGTGGGTGGTGGGTAGTGGTGGCCATCATGATCTTCACGAGCTGGTCCCTGGAGAAGCAGCCAATAATGCAGGAGCTGGGCACTGGGGAAGCCACATGCACTGCAGAAATAAGCTGGAGCTGAGAACGTTACATGTGCTCCAGGAACTGGGTGCTGGGGAAGCCAAGCATGATATAGGAGTTGAGTGTGTGAGAAGCCAGCATTCATGCTGCAGGAGCTGAGCAAGCACACAGGAACCAAGAAGAAGAAGTCTGCAGTGCCCTCTACCAACAAAGCCTAGCATCTTACTCACTGGCAAAGAAGAAAAATATATTTCAAGAGCTCAGCTTCATTTCTGCAAAGCAAGCATTGAAGGGTAGATTTGGAGTTGTGAGGCAATAAATTGATAAGCAGCACAAATATTTAAAGAAAAAAAGTGCCTAGTCTTTTGGCCTCAAATTGGACAGATTCTTTTAATCCCTAGGGGTTTGTGCATTGGGGCCAACCCCTGTCTTTTCTGGGCTCCAGTGTACAAAGGGATTTAGTGAAGAGTAGTAGCCAGCCAGAACCCTTGTAGACATTTGCTAGTACCTAACATCTTTCTCTGGAAAGATGTTAATTTTCTACTTATTGCCAATTGCCTGGATTTAAATCTGACTTACAGCTATGTGAAGATTTCTCTACACCTCAGTTTCTTTATTCATAAAGGAGTAATAATTGTGGCACGTACTTACTGTTTTTACTTTTTTGAGGATTACATGAGCTAGTTAATTCAAACTATTTGAGACTTTAATTCTCTTTAAATGTCATCTATTTATGATCATCTCAATATTAGTTATTGATACTGGTTATGACAAAATCAAATCAGCTTTTGTCCTGAAGGGATGTTGTCTTTAGGAAGTCTCTTCTAATAGTTCCATAGGATGTGGACTGGTAGCATCCCAAACAATGTGACTACCATGTCTTGCTGTCTAACATAGTGGTAAATCATCTTTCTTACTTTAAATATATGCAAGAAGTGAAAAAAGCACAATAAAAATATATTTGTTTGTGGCCAGAACATCTAGTTTTCAATCTGTAACTATTATCGTGTGATTGATCTTTGTTTAACTATTTAACCCCAATGTTTTCTTCTGTAAAGTGAAATAGTGTGTGTGTGTGTTTATGTGTGTGTGCATATAGAATATGCCTTCTCTCTCTCTCTCACACACACACAGACACACACCTTACAGTGCATAAAATAAAATGATGTATTTAAAGCACTATGCACCATTCCTAGAATATTTGTAGCACAACAAAGATGTTCAATCCATATTAGTTACTTTTAGTATAAAGTAAAACCTTCTGTAGACACACAGACTGCCTCAGGACTTCATCTGGATGGCAGATGAGTATTTCTATTCCCAAGTTACTCTTACACTCTAGAATAGTTGGAGAAAACAGAGAAATGAGGGTAAGCTCAGTGTGGAAGATATAAAAACTAGAAGCAGGATTGCTAGATATTTTAACACAGGTTCAGCATCTTCACACAGAATCTTCAGATGTGATAGCTCCTGAGAGTTACCATTTTCAGTATCACCCTATGAAGCCTCCACAGGAAGGTTTCATTGAGCCTGGGTGAAAAAAAAAAAAAAAAAAAAAAAACAAACACAAAAAACTTCCCTCTTTTCATACAAATGTGATCATACTATTTGGAGATTAAATAGTTTGGCCTCAGTAAATGAAAGGAAATTTTCCTTTTTTGTCTGGATTTTATTATTCAGGGTCTCCACTTTAATCTCTGTGACATTCAGGGTGATATGATAAGGTAGTGTGTTTTTCTGATCTTCAAATGATAAAATGGTTTTGGAGTTCTTTTTATTTCATTCCACTTGTATTAAAATAATAACTGAAGCTTGTCTGGTATTTAATAGAGGAACTGTGTAAAAAAGTATTTCTCCCTAAAAAAGTGATTTGGAGTTAAAAAGGACAGAAAAAGAGGAATTGAAGTTGAAATGTTGAAAAAGATATGTGTTTCCAGTAACTAGCATGAACATTTTATTTTCATATTCAATTTCTTCCTGACATTGTTCATTTCACTAAAAACTTAGTAATTTTTTTCTCTACATATTGATAGTACTTCTAAAAGTCATCTAAAGTGCGCTAATTCATTTTATCATAATTACATAGCCCATCTCTTGCTGTCAGTTCCTGTTTGTCCCAAGGAACTCTTTAATTGAATAATATATTAAACAAAATAACAAAATATAGAACAGATTCAAAACAACAAAATATGTAACATCAGAGCTGGCGAATGTTTATTCGGTTTAACCAATGTCCTGCTCAACAGTTTTTCACAGGCTTCCGTGGAGAACCACGGAAGAAACTTTGAACGTTGGAGAAGGTTTTGTTCTCACAACAGCAAGATTCAGTATGAGAAATAATAAACTACAGCAAAAGGAAGGGAGCAGCAAAGGGAAGAACACCTTAAATTGTGTTCTTTGCTAAGACCATTGATCAAATATTTAGATTGAACCATGTGGTCAGTTCAATAAGTCAATGCAGTTGAGCTCCAGTAATGTGACTTCCATGGAATTGGTGAGCTATTAGAATTAACCTCATTGATGGGTTGGTTGACTAAACACAGATAAATCTTCAATGATGAATAGTTCTTCCTAGCAAAATTCCTCAGTCAAATATACCTTGAAGCATATTCTGCTTCACTAGGGAACATTTTTGTTGTTGTTACATTGTCACGTTGATATGCAAAATAAATGCCATCTGACTGTTTTTGACTTTCTCAGAAACTCAGGAATCTGGCAGTATGTATATATATTTTTTATTTTCTCAAAGAAAAAAATTTGCTACTTAGAGGGAAATAAAATCCTAAATTGTTTATATATATATGAAAAATAACAATTTTGTAATTATATATAATCACAAAAAGAGGCCTGAAAAGGGCCAGGATCAAGTTTAAACAATTTTTTTCGTTGTCTTGTACAAATATTTGAGGTTTACTTTTAGCTTTTTTGAGGTATAATTGATAAAATTTCCAGCCTCACCATTGTCACTAATTTTATCTCTCTTTTTTTTTTAAACGGATTCTTTCTTTTTTACCGCATTGGCAAGAAAATGCATGGTTCATAATTATAAGTTGAAGGAAGTCTTATTTCAGTAGGACACATGTTTTGTTAAAACAATTTTGGGAAAAATATTTTTACTTTCCTTAACCTTCACTTCCATGCCTGCAATATGAACATGTAAGTACCCACTACTTATATTCAAAATAGAATTTCAAAGTGGTTTCTTCACCAGGGTGCAATTTCTGTACTTCTCAGTGTTCATAAGAGAACACTTCAAATTACTTTAAGATAATATTTAGCATGAGTTATATTTTCTTCAACTGGCATAGACAATGAAGGTATCCTTTTATGATATCACAAAGAATATCATATCTAGTGTTATTGGCATTTAGCATAAATGTGAGTTTGCTTAAAATATTATGGTTGAAGTATAAAGGTTCATGGTTGTTTTAATTCCCGTTACTACATCTGTGTTTTAATATGTGTATATACTCACATGCATATAATTCTGATGAATTTACTATATCATAGTTACGATATCAACATTATTTTGATACATTTCTGCCCTGTCACAGAATTTGCAAGAAATTATTGTCAATGTCTCACCACTTTTGCCACACTCCAGATTGTTGGCTGCCCTTCTTGCCATGTGGATTTAACCAATTTAGCAATCAGTGTTGAATAAGTTCTGTGTTTAAAAATAATGCTTACAAAGAAGGAGTATGGGAAACCACTTACATGAGGATTTAGGTGGATAATTAGCAATCAAAACCAAGCTGTGCTATTTAGTGCCTGTTCTATAAAGGTCATGCATAATGAGCATGATTGTTTTCCAAAATCCTCAGGTCTAGGTAAGGGTTTTGTTGTTGTTATTTTTTAAGGTATAAAAGTTCTCCAACACTTTTTAAAGTTAAGGTATTAAAAATGATATTCTTGAAACAAAAGTTTTTACATCCTGAACTCTAGCTTACTTCAGTTTTCCATTGCTTACTCTAGCTTACTTCGGTTTTCCATTGCTTCCTCTTTGAAACCCAGATTTGAAAAATTCAAAGTAAGTTTTGCAATAATTATTAAATATTTATGGGGTTCCTGTGGTAAGATGCTTTTTGTATTTTCCCCCTCCGTAAATGCAGTCTCACACACACACACACACACACACACACTCATATACACATACATACTTACAGACACACATACATAAGCAAAGTGTTTAATGCAACCAATTTTTTATCTCTCACCATTAAAATGAAATGAGGCTGCAAAAAACATTATTCAAGGACCTGTTGTCCATCATTTTGCCTGAAGTTTCAACTTCTAAAAACCTATAACCTGTCAACAACATTAGGTGAGGACTTACTTTACGTGTGTGTATGTGATTGTGTGTGTTGTGAGGACTCACTTTATGTGTTTGTGTATGTATGTGTATGTGTATCTCTCTCTCTCTCTCTATATATATATATATACTATATGTAAAATCTCTGGTCTCTGATAACTGGGTTTTTTTTTCTGTTTTGTTCATTTCAGCAACATCTTAGACACAGGCACTCAGCCTCCATCTAAGGTATATACTTTGATCTCCCTTTAAGAGCCCTGTCCATCCACTCTCACCTTCTACCCAGGTCCTACTTCTCCCACTTCCAATACCATCTCTAGAAGCCTATATTTACTGGCCACTCAGGACTCTGAAGCTTTCAGTTTGAATATATATCACCAAAGTTTTCCCTTGCTACCTATGAATCGAACAGTTGTCCTGGCCAGGGGCGGTGGCTCATGCCTGTAATCCCAGCACTTTGGGAGGCTGAGGCAGGTGGATCACAAGGTCAAGAGATCAAGACCATCCTGGCCAACATGGTGAAACCCTGTCTCTACTAAAAATACAAAACTTAGCTGGGCATGCTAGCACGTGCCTGTAGCCCCAGCTACTTGGGAGGCTGAGGCAGGAGAATCACTTGAACCTGGGAGGCAGAGGTTGCAGTGAGCTGAGCCGAGATCACGCCACTGCACTCCAGCCTGGTGACAGAGTGAGACTCCGTCTTGAAAAGGAAAAAAAGAACGGTTGTCCTGATCATTCCCCTGGTGATTCTGCCTGTCTAGAGCCAAGTTCATTGATAATCAAAGGGGCAGGCTACCAGGGAAGTTTCAAGCCTTCTGGGTACTGAGATGGCCCCTTCCCATCTTTAGTGTCATTGCCTAGATTCCTTAAGTTCTGATAGGAACTGTTTGGTGAAGTGCAGGAAGAGACAACTTCAGCTCTAAAAATGCCAGGGCACACCACTCTACGTGCAGCTGCCACTTCTTTTTCTTTGAGAAAATAACAGTTTTGCTACTTAGTGGGAAATAAAATCCTAAATTGTAGAAAGACAGAAAATGATGATGATATAGCCTTTTGTTGATTTTCAGGTGGTTAATTATCAGCTGAATTAATGGTCATTTATCTTTTCCCTGCTTAGAAATGTTTCGGTTTCAATTTTTAGAAGTTAAAATCAGAAATGCTTTCTGAAGCAGAGAATGGAGAAATGGAGAGCAGCTAATTATCAAGGCACACAGAGAAAAGAGAGTTTAAGCAAATCAGTCAGCATTGTTTATAGAAATATTAAATATAAGACTTTGTTAGATTTCATGAATCAAGTATTGAATGTTAATTTTAATTCTTATACAGATAATTGGGAAATTTATTTCTATGCTATTAATCTATCAACAATCTTACTTACCCCCTAAAAATTGGGCAATTGTGCTATAATTATATAGTGATGAGACCTCTTGGTCCTGCAGAGTCTTGCTCTGTGGGGAGAAATGCAGTCAAATTAAGGATAGAGCAGAACCCTCTAAATAGGTCCCTAATGCAAAGGCCCTCCTTGCCTAAGTCTAAGGACAGTACAGGGCGGAGGATACAACGCATGATGTAGACATAAGGAGTCTGAGAAAAGGATGGGACATCCAGTTGGAAATGTTCTAGAGGGAACTGAAGATATCAGCCTGGAAATTAGAAGTACATGTGTAAATTTGGGAAACTTATTTTAGAGTTGATAACTGAAGACTGAAGATTGGATGAGATTTCTATGGAAAAGAGTATGGAGTGGAAAAAAAAGAGAATGATGATTGAATCTAGGAAATATCCACACACATATTATTAATTGATTTAAACAGTCATTATCATGACAATAATTATAATGTATTGATCCCCTACCATGCACCAAACAGTTTGTGTGGATTAGAACGTCTTATCCTCACAATCCCTTGAAGTAAGTGATATTATAAGCCCTTTATTACATATGAGAGATTCACTATAGCTCAATTAGTGTTCTTGCATTTATTCTTGATAAATCAGGAGTAGCACCTGTGGCTGAGCAAACTGCTCACTTTTGCTACGCTGCAATAGAGTTAGCTCTTACTTATGTGCAGATCCTCCCAAGGGAAGTCTAAAGATCTGCCATATGCACAGAAATAGGTAGTGAATTGCCCAAAGTACAGGAAGTATTAAATCTCTGCTTGGAATTTTGTTTTTGTGAAAAGGACATAAAAATTGTTGACATTTATCTGCAAGCAAGAAAAACAGATGTACCCAGCTCTGTGTAGGAGGATAAACTAAACTCTCAGCTTTTCTGTCTCTGAGTTGTTACTTAACTCAAGGGACAACATCAGACAAAAGATGTGTCTCTAGATGCTCAGGGACTTTTGTTGAATCATCAACTGACTCATGAAGTGCCTAATGTTTGGCATTGCTGAACAAATTATACATAAATATAGTCATTTATACAGTCCCTCAAGATAATGTGTACTTCCTTTTGATAATGTATGATAATTGATGTTATTTCAGATATTGTTAATATAAGCATGAGACTGGAACATGCTGTAGAATAAACTCTTACTTCCCCAGGGAACATATTTTAATAACAAATTGTATTATTTTCAATAACAAGTAAATAGTGCTATACCTGTAATAAAGGGTAAAACAGATGTTTTACTTACTCTTAGATAATTATAGAAATACATGCAGATTTTCTTCTTAGGTCAAAAAAACATAAAAGGAAATTTAAGAGCAAGAAAATTAAAGAATTTTGAGTACAGAGAGTACAGAAAGGAATTCTAATGAATTGAAATCTGATGACACTCTCCAAACTTTGCATCATTAGTCTCTTTTATTCTATTTATTTAAATATTTATTATAAGTATATAATTTATTAAATAATATATCCTATTCATACCATAAGTAATTATACTTATAAATATATAGGCATTTGTCATAGTCCATTTATGCTGCTGTAAGAGAATACCATGGACTGGGTAATTTAGAAAGAACAGAAATTTATTTCTCACAATTCTGGAGGGTGAGAAGTTCAAGATCAAGTCATCAGGCTCTCTACTTCCAAGATGGCCCTTGTTGCTGTGTCCTTACATGGCAGAAGGTGGAAAGGTGGAAAAGTGCTCCTTCCAACCTTGAGCACTTTGATAAGGGTGCTAATCTCATTCACAAGGGCAGCACCTTCATGACTTAGTCACATCCCAAAGGCAACATCTCTTAATACTGTTGCACTGGGGATTAAGTTTCAACGTAAATTTTGAAGGTGTCACCATCATCCAAACCATAACACCACCATAGCACAGCAATTGAAATTATTTTTCATGACTTGAGTTTCCATATATATATATATATATATATTATATATATATATATATATAAATTCAGGATGGGCTAGGTTATGCTAGAGAAATGAACCCCTTCAACTTTAAAGGGCATAAAACACTAAAGGCATTAATTGTCAATCAAGATACATATCCACAATGGGTTGGCTGGGGCTCTGATCCATGTCTCTAAAATTAGATACCCAGGATCAATGAGTTTCTGCCATCTGCAGCAATGCCAGTGCAATGGCAATGAGAATGGAACTTGGCAAATTGTCCACTGGCTGTCAAAGCTTCTATCTAAAAATGACACCCATAAATTCTACTAACATTTCATTGGCCAAAGCAAGTTTATGACCATGCCATCCTAATCAATGCAGTCCCACCATGTTCCCAGAACTTGCACTGATGACTACCACATTAGTTGTCCTAACTATATATTCGAAGACACAGATGTGGGATTTTGGATTTGGGTGTTCATGAATTGCCTTCACAACTTTTCAAAGTGGGTCATCTTCTTATAAACATGGTTCTTTATTTGCTTAAGCATTTTGCTAATGCAGTCAAGGTAAAATTTTTATTATGTTTTTGCCCTGATTCACTAACTTTGTTCCTGAATCTCGAACTGTTTTTAGTCTAATCTTTTATAAAGTGTGATACAGTAATTATGATGAGTAATTGAGAATAGATTTACTCCTTAAAAATGTCAACAGCAGTTCCTACTATGTTCTTGGGGTGTTGTTGAGTCATCCTGTATTGTAAAGCTCAACATTATTTTTGTTTTTTAAAATAAATATTTTTTATACATTTTAGAATCCAGGGCAACAGTAATTCTTCTTTCTTAAAAATCAAAAGAGATGGTTGAGAGCTTATTGAGTTGAATCTTTATACCAAGCAAAGATCAGATGAAGACTCACCATACAATCTTCCTAAAAGGAAGTACCTTTTTTCCTCACACTGATGTCAGAGTAGATTCTGTCTTTTAAGTAGAGCTTTGCGATTGCTACAGAGCGGTGGAAACATTTGTCTTTTGTATAATGCATACAACTGAGATTGAGCTCTTTCACATGGTGAGACTGATGATATACTTGTAGTATATTTTGAACTTTGACCTCCAAAGATAAAATGAATGCCATAATCACATTTCAGACCTATAATTTTAGGGCACTATAGTACTGGAATGTTTTTCTGATTCGCTTATTTTAACTGAGATCATATTTTTGACATGCCTTTCATTTGCTTTCTAATGCATTAATTAGTGGCATCTGAATCTCTCTCAGCATTAATATTTAAGAACTCTAATTCTTGGCGTTGTGATTTACAAGTGCTAACATAAAGCAAAACAAAATTGTAAGGTTTTCTAAAAGTCCACAAGGCAGTAGGTGAGCAGATGAATGAACTTTGAATAAGATTTAAAAAATCTGAATTTACCCAGCCTGTCTTTTTACAAGTATCCATTTCATAATTACAGTTTATAATTTAAATATCTACATGTTGAGCATAGTTTTTACTTTAAGTATTTTGTCATATTCCATTTTTACACTCATTCTTCTTTTGATAGATGTTTTACTTATTCTGTTTTTGAATAATTTGCATATACATTTGTTATTCATCAAGTAGTCACTGAGGTCCTATCTTATTCTGGCAGGCTATTGTGGTTCCTTCTCTATTGAAGCTTGAAGGCCAGTAGTGAGGGAGGCACCATTACTCAAATAATCACACAGATTGGTTGAAAGTTGCTATCTTGATGAGTGCTATGAACTAGGGAAGCCAGGGGTGATTAGAGCATGTAACGGAAAGATTTCACCTCCTTGGATGGAGGTTAGGAAAATATTCCCTGAAAAAGTAAAGCAGAATGGCCAGAGACTTGAAGGATAAAGAAGGGGGGATGAGAGTAAAAGGTGTCCCAGCAGGGAAACAGCCCCTGCAAAGATCTTCGACTGGGAGGGAGCAGAGTTATTCCTGGAAAGGCCACAGTGAAGAGTAATGAGAGCAGGGGGTGCTGCTGCTGAAGTGGATGGAGAGGCCAACTGCAGGCATGTGCAGGCCCTCAAGTGTTTTTTTTCATTATCTTAGGAACAACTGGAATCCTTTGAAAGTGTTTAAGCGGAGGGAGATGTTACCTGATTTGCGTTTCTAAGAGGATCCTTCCTACTACTTTGTTGAGAAAAAGCAGAGCAGGATAAAAGTGAATGCAGAAATCAATTTGAAAAATATTGCAGCAGCCTGGGCTACAGATGATTATATGAACCAGGATGGTGGTGGCAAAGAACAGGACAGGTCAATATGTCTTAATGATAATTAGAAAAGAAAATTAACATGGTGAAATTGGATATTAAAAAGTAAATCAATAATGTTTATATTTATCAGTTATATTCAGCTTACTCAATATTTTAAAATTAGTATTTTGAGAAGCAACTAAGAACTGGCCGTTGTAAATGTCACTAACAAATTCTGGCTCCTTTGTTGAGAAATGGTCTACCACTGACTTGTATCTTACTATATTTGGGTAGGGTCTTTCCCCTTAGTCTGAGACTGTGGAATTGACAGCAAATATGACCTTCAGGCAGGTTTGTTAAAAAAAAAAATCTACTCAAAAGAAATTTTATTCCATTCAGAGAATAACTGTTATTTTACTAAAGTGTGGATTATATAATAAATCATGTTGTAATAATGTCGAAAGCTACATCATCAACATAGACTCAGAAAAGAGAAATTATTTCTCATAGACGACACAAATGTCCACAGGCAAGCTACATGTGGCAGCTTTTCCCAACACCATTTCAAGTTTTTGATGCTAGATAAGCATGTTTTGATTACATGTGATTCATCATTCTACTGACTGATATCCAACACTTCCCTAAATCACAGAATTAATTTTCCAGTAAAACCTATTCATTCTGGTACAAACATATTTCAACTGAAAAGTTAAGCAGAGACTTCCCCTCTCTGTCTCCCCTCCCTTCTTTCCTTTTTTTCTTCCTTTTTTTTTTTTTAAATCATCTCTTCTTCTCTTCCTGTTAAGAGTGACCCCTTTTAAGTCATGACTATTAGTAATGACTTTCACACCCACATCAATCTATTAGTATATCTATTGACTTTATTTTCAAACTGTAGCCAGAATCTAGACAATTCTCCCCCCCTCTACCTTAAAGCTCTAGTCCAAACCAACATCTGCTCCTTCCTTTGTTATTATAATTACCTTCCAACTACTCTTCTGGCTTCTATCCTTGCCCCCAGGGTTATATTCTTCCCACAGCAGTCAGTAACCTTTAAACATATAACCTGTATCATAACACATCTTTTGGTTAATGACTTTGTGGCTGCCCACCTCAGAGTAAAGGCCTGTCCTTATTGTCATCCTGATAGCTCAATCTCTGACCTGTTCTCCTCCTCCTCTCCTCCCCTGCTCTCTTCTTCCCCTCCTCCCCTGCTCTCTAGCCCACACTGGCCTTCTTGCTCCCTCAGACATTTCAAACATTCTCCCACGTTAAGGCCTCTTCAGCTGCTGTTTTCAATGCCTGAATGTAGTTCCTCCAGATATTTTGATTTGTTCCTTCACTTTATTCAGGCATCTATTCGATTGTAGTCTGATCAGAGAGACCTATGATGAACACCCTATCTAAAACAGCAGCCATCAAATCGTTCTCAATTATTTTTTTCTGCCTTAATTTTCTTCCTTATGTGTATGTATGTGCGTGTGTGTGTATATATATATATACATATATATATCGTTTAATATCATTTTCTGATAATCATGGATATTATCCTTTGATACTACACAAGAATTCTGTAAGTGATAGTTTCCCAAAGGTTAATAGCGACTTAGAATCTGAAACCACATGAACAAACTTTTCATATTGTTACATCAGATCCATTGGTCTTGCACTTTAAATGGATGCATGCATGATTCCGTAAAAGCATCCATTGGTCATTTTTAAAACATTGGCTCACTGTGGTTTCACGGATAGGAGAAATGCCAACACATTTCATTTTGCAACATCGAAAACCCACATTCTTTAATATTGCTATCAATTTCCTTAGAAAAAATTTTCTTTCGAAAAATTGTTTAGACACTGCTGCCAGATACAGGTTTTCCAAAATTCTAATATTCATTCAAATATTCAAAATCTGTAATTGGCAACAAACACAGTCCATTATTTTCCTTGAAGTGACAAAACTCACTTTTTTCATTTTCAAGAAATACTCAATTCTACAAATACCTGCAAATACCCAAGCCTGAATAACTATAGCTTGTCTGTTAATTATGTTTTCAGGTAAAAACAGGTTTAAATAAGAAGAGCATCTAGTTCAGCTTGCAACACGGTCACACAAGTGCTTTGCTTGGAGATGACTATTGTGGGAGGGGAATTCTGATTTGGTCTCACTGATCCTGGCTCATGATCTTGTGTAATTTCCTCTCCTTCAGTATGGGCTGAGCCTAGTGACTTGCTGCTAACGAATAGAATATGACAAAAGTAAGAAGGTGTCACTTCTATGATTAGATTATAAACGACTGTGATTTCTGTCCTGCTGGACTTCTCCCTCTAGCTCTTCCTCATTCTTGCCTGGATAGAGGGCAATTTGCAAGGAATAGAGAGTGGTCTCCAGCCAATAGCCAGCAAGGAACTGAGGTCCTTGGACCTAAAACCTGCAAGGAACTGAATCCTACAACAACTACATGAGTAGATTGGAAGTGTGTTCCTCCCTATTTAGGCCTTAAGATGACTCTCGCCCCAATTAACACCTTGATTACAGCCTTGTAAGCACTTGAGCCAGATAAGAAGTGTATGAATTCCTGATCCACAGAAACTGAGATAATAAATGTTTGTTGTTTTAAGCTGCTGTGTTTTGGGGTAATTTGTTACACAGCAGTAGATAACTAATACAGTTCTCTACTTCACCATGTAATAGAAGTACTTTATATACTTTACGCATACTTTCAACTCTTGTCATGTAAAATAGTAAAATGAGTGTTTAAGGGCCAAGACAATAAAAGTAATAATTTTATTGTTTCATCAAAGATAGTCTCGAGTGAAACTAGCATTTTAGTGCACGATAGTAAATTATGCAAGGTCTACTTGCACATCTTGGTT
Source organism: Pongo pygmaeus (assembly GCF_028885625.2). Classification (NCBI taxonomy): domain Eukaryota; kingdom Metazoa; phylum Chordata; class Mammalia; order Primates; family Hominidae; genus Pongo; species Pongo pygmaeus. The sequence continues at coordinate 155,575,609 of NC_072376.2, read as the reverse complement.
CTATTGCCTTGATTTATTCTAAGGCAATTTTACCCACCATTGTATTTGTACCACCAGTGCAAATACATATCAACAAAGTGAAAAAGAACACACGTTAACACAGCTAAAAAAAAGGAAGAGAAAAAAAATTTAAGACAAATAATGAAAAAAACAGTCAATGTAGTAAGAATTGCCTTGACTTCAAAGACCTCCTGAAAAAAATTCTAGGACTCCTATAGATCTGAGTATTACACTTTCAGAACTGCTAATCTAGATGATCTCAATTATTACATCAGATGAATTGTTAATTTCCTATCCCTAGTCAATATGTTACAACATAGTAAAATTGCCCTAGGGAAAGGCAATTAATGCTCAATTCTCTTCGTTTTAAAAAAGAAAATTGGATTTTATAATGTTTTGAAATTCTCTCTATAACTAACTTTGTTTATCAATTCATGACTGTTGAAATGTTGCTTCACCTCAGTGTTCACTGTCCACTAGTCCAAGATCAAACATATCGAAGAACAGTTTTGACTCTCACTGTTAACTTGCTGCTAATGCTTTCCGCATCTTATTAACTATCAAGAAATATATTGTAAATATGTTTTTGGTATATGCATATATGTGTGTGTGTATGTATACGTGTTTGATTTTTATTTTGTATAAATTCTATAAAAAGGTTCTGGTATGAATTTGAATATGATTTAAATATACTTACACATACATATTTTATTTATATTTTATTACTAATATTGGTATAGTTAATAATATTACTTATGATGAGGAATTTAGAAAATAACTATGTTTAAATGAAAATATTATATATTATCTTTTCACCAAGATAAAATCATTGCTAGCTGTTTTGTCTTTCATGCAGTTGAATTTCGTATGGGGCATATTTTAAATTTTCTATTACAAAATTAATAGGCAGTTTCAACTTTAGAACTTGTTTCAAAACTTCTAGCTGTGGTTGTAGATGAATTAAATAACACAAGTAAATTGATTTTATTGTGAAGAATCATAATTTCACATCACAGCATTATCTGTCTAAAATATTTGAAATTTTAAAGCTTTTTCATTGCAGATTAATTTTGCCTATATCGTTAAACATGTTACATAAATTGAGAATTTTAAAATATGTTTTATTGGCCTACTTTTTACATGACATCTTATATATTTTATAGATTTTGTTTCACATGTATGCATGCATGCAATACAGAAATTATACAGCAAAAGGAAAAGCATACTGAGAAACACTAAAGAACTAGCTCATATTTATAAATAGTAGGAGTGACATGTTTCAAACCTCTGAAAATTGATTTTGTTTCATTAAACATGGATTTGCGGATGTTACAAAGAAGTTCACACTAGTTTAAAATCCAGGTGATATCTCCGTGTGCATCCTGCTCCAGAGCATGCCATGGTCGATTAACTTATCTCTGATGTCTATACAATTGATCCTGTAGCCACGGCTCAACTGATCCTTTACAGCTGGAATTGATGCATTATGGCCAAAATTAACTCACTGGTCAGGTCTCTGACAGGTTATTGAAGGGAGAGCTCTCATTTCCCCACCTCCACTTCCACCACAGAATCAATACAACTAAAGAAATACTGTGGAGAAATCTGAAAATAGATAGCACAACAGGGTGACTATAGCAAGTATTTTGTGTGGCTGGCTACTGCTCTACTCTTTGTGCACTTTTGCAGCTATTGCATACGAGATGAAGTTTGTTTTATAGATAAAAGGGCTTTTAAATAGTACAGATACAGCATGTTCTTTGCAGACTGCTGTCTTTCTGGTGCCAGAAAGGGAAGTCACTAGATACACACATATTGATAACTATTTTATATTTAATGGCCAGGGATTCCTACTATTAAAATCTGGGTTCTAGGCTATTACTACTTTCATTTATTATTGATAAAGCACTGTAAATACACATGGTATTTAATATTACATGAAATCGTGCCAGACAAATTACCTTCCCTGCAGATACTTAAAGCTAAAAGCAGGAGGAGAGCAATGCAGGAGGGACATTGTGGGAAGAGTGGAGACTGATTAAGGGTTACAACCCTGGCATTGCTTTGCCAAGTAGGTGGATTGCAAGGAGAATTTGAAAGCTGAGAAATTATTCTGAGATTGGGAAGCTTTTCAGCAAAATAAAACCTATAACTGAAAGCAAGTAAAGACATCAGAAAAGAAGAATTTCAGCCCTTTGCATGACAAGTGTACATCTTCAGTTCTGATATTCCTCTTACATCATGTTCGCCTTGTGTCTCAGCATCACCTCCCACTCATCATACTCCAAACATGCTCCATCATATTCTCAAACCTGAGTATGCATTCGAATTATCTGGGGGCTAGTTAAAACATGAATTGTTGGTCCACATGTCAGAGTCAGAGTTTCTGATTTAGTAGGTCTGGGGTTTGTATTTGCATTTGTAATAAATTTTCAGTAATTGTTGTTGCTGTTCATGCTGGAACAACTTTGAGAACCTCTGTCCTAAACCACTACCTTCAATTTTTGTTATATCTTGTCCTCCAAACCACAGCTTGGAATCAACTCGAATTCTCATCTTTCTAGTCAAGTGATGCCCCAGTTTACCTTTGCTTTCCTAGGAATTCTATCTTTTCTTTTCAAACTGACAGCTACTAATCAGACATGACTGCTACTAGCAACAAGAAATCACATGATTTCAATACTACTATTTTGAACACCCTTTACGTGCAAGATACTATGATAGCCACTTTAAAATATAGTAGCTTGTTAAATAATACTATTTAGATAAGTTGTATTAGCTTCATTTATAGGTGAGGAAATTCATTTGTAGTAAGATTAATTCACTTGTAATGGGTATTACAGAAAGGATATAAATGAAGGTCAGTCTGACATGAAAACCCATCTTCTTATTGTGTCCAACTTATATTCAGATGCCACCTGAGGCCACCACTTCTTTCAGGCAGCCCTTCTTGTATGATTAAGCAGGTGATATAGTAAACTTTCTCCTTTCTCTCATCTACTAGTGATATCCCCTTTATTATACAGACTTGGTATATGATGAGGTAGCATTGGAACTCAGTACCAAAGGGATAGATTAACCAAGAAATATCATTGGAAAGGCCAGGAGTGGTGTTGATTACCTGTAGTCCCAGCTGCTCAGGAGGTTGATGCATGAGGATGTCTTGAGGCCAATTCAAAGCTGCAGTGCTCTGTGATCATGTCTGTGAATAACCACTTCACTCCAGCCTGGGAAACATAGGGAAATCTCATGTCTTGGGAAAAAAGAAAAAAAAAAAGAAGGAAAGAAATGTTCCCGGGACAATTAAATGTCTACATGACACAATAGTAGATGGAATAAAATTCTCAATTTGGAAAATAAAACTGAAAATTTTAGAAGAAAACATGAGATACTGAAATACAAACTTTAAAAATTGATAAACATAAAAACCTGTAAAAATGCAACAAAAGAAATGGTAAATAAAATCAAAGGTAAATCATAAACCAAAAAAAGTTGGCAATATTATCATTGTTTTACATATATGCATATTGAATCCAGCAGAGGAGAAATAACTTGCTCAAAGCACACAGCCAGTCAAGTGACAGGGCAAGATTCTAATCTACTGTTGTGATATAGATATTAGGATGAAGAATGTTTTAGTTAATTCACCACTCTGTGTTTTTAAATGATTTCTCAATACCAAACAAATTAACTCGTATTTTGTGGACTCTATTTATACAAATACAATTTCTCAGTTAAAGCAGACAAACTAACTCTATTTGCATTATCATAGATATACCACATAAACGTAAATATTGAATAAGACTATTAAGACTAGTAATTCACAATGTGTACAAAATGATATTTTTTAAGTTTAAAACACACAGAAATTTTATGTATTATTTGTAAATACAAATATATTAATCAAAAGTCTAAAATCATGGACAAGAAGAATGCATACCAATTTCAGAATACTGGTAATCTCTGAAGAAGGAAGAAGGAAACAAAAGGGGTCAGGGTGGCCTTAATTGTATACGTGATGTTTCACTATTATGTAGCTTTAAAAATCTGAACCAAATATGGCAAAGTGCTAATGCCTGTTAGATTAATGTGGCCCGTACTTGTTTTAGTTTTTTCTCTTCACTTTTCAAAAATCTGAACCAAATATGGCAAAGTGCTAATAATGCCTGTTAGATTAATGTGGCCAGTACTTGTTTTAGTTTTTTCTCTTCACTTTTCAGAATTTTTGAAATTTTTTATGGCTAAAGATAGAAAATTTAACAAAGGTTTTTCATGGGTTGAAATAAATTTTGGATATTCTTGGTTAAAATATGAGAATTTTCTTTGCTGCAAAACTTTTCCATCATTAATATGCTAATGGAAATATGAATTGCCAAGAGGATAATGTGCTATGAAATATTTCCCAAACTTATTTTATCATGGAAGCCTTTTATTTTTGTCTTAATGAAACATCTATTAACAACTCATGGATATTTTGGGAAATGCTGTTATACATCACAGCACTTAATTTTCCCTAATTGTTTCATGTAATTTAACTTAATTTTCCTGATTATATTTTTCATCTCTTTGATACCAAGACTGAAGTCTTGTTCCTTTTAGGTAGGCATATAATGGATATAAAAGTAATACTTTGATGGGTTTGATTGATTTTTCTGAAAAATTATTGTGTAGGTCATCATACTTAATGTAGGTTTGGGGTCAAGGGAGAGAATTAGTAAAAATTGCCTTTGCACACAGTTTTCTATGGCACTAAAAAACAAATCTGAGGAATGCAAAGATCATAAGGTCAATGGTATTTATTTTCAAACAAATGGAATATATTTATGCCAAAACTTTGCCAGACCTGTTTCTGTAGACGTCTGTCCTTCATTTATTCATTCATTTATTTCAACAAGTATTTTCAAATAATCTGAGGAGAAATTATACTTTAATAATATATGGGTAGTAGATAAAATTCAGTGCATCAGATTTCTCAGAATTATGTCGTCAATAATTTCTCAGAGTAATATAACTCAACCCTTTTAAAACTATATTAAGCGTAAGTCCAATTTACCATTGTATTTAAATAATTGATTCATTTAAATATTTTTGAATACTATACACATCTTAAATTCATTGGTTAGCAAGGGTACAATTTTAATACAATAATAAATAAAATAAATAGAATTGACTAAGCAAAAATTTATTGACTTGACATTTTATTTCTTACGTATTGCCACACATATAAGGCTCCCTTAGCCAAGTTAATGTCAGAAGCAAACACCTCTCATTCCTACTCCTTCAATAATTTATAAATGTATTAATATGGGTATTAAATGAAAATATCAAATTTTTAAAGTTATGTGTAAAGATCTAGTACCTATGATGAATAGCTAACCCTTGTCTATCTTAATGTTTCAGAAGAGCAGTCTGTGATTCTCGTTTCCTAATGATTACCTTTTATACCGTTTTGTATTTGGTAAAATTATGCTGCTATTTGTTGAAGGATAAAACGTTTAAATCTCATTTTTTATAAATTTTATTTTGCTATAATTCATGCTGCTCTAAAAGTTGTTTCATGGACTTATACAAAAAAAAACATCTGTGCTTTGCAGAAATATAATTTGTATAGAGTTAAAATCTTATTGTAATATAATTTAATACCTTTAATATTATTTAGGTTAATTTAGAACCCAGATTTTCATAGAAGAAATTTACATCAATTCTAATAAAATAATCTGTGTTTTCAAACCATTATTGTATTGGAAACTAATACTGAAAACAGTTTTTAATCAGTTCTATTACAGAGATTATTCAGGTATCCAAAAGTTTTCAAAGATGTGATCTTTCATCTGCTTTGTCGTTTTAGTCTTGGAAATATAGTGATATAAAGAGTAAATGTTTATCTTCTCAAATTTTGTCATATTTTAACATTGATCTGAAATGTTAATGATAAATTAATTTTTATGTAAGACAAAGGACAGATGGAATGAATAATAGATTATGTGCTTTGAGTGCTTCTGGTAATGTTAGTACTTTAGCATTTTTATATAACGTGATCATGACTCATAGTGAAGTTACAGTTAATAATTGTGTAAAAATTTTCTGCTGCTGAAGGAATTCATATTTGCTTTAAACTGTCCTGCTACAGCTTATCAGTATTTCAGGCAGATGTCCCTCTTAACTGTGTAACTCATTTGTCTCACTACCAGCTGAAATAGTATGAAACAACTCAATTCTGCCAGTTAGCAGAAGTCAACGACAAGACATTAACTCAATGCTTATAACCACCTGGGTAATAAAATTATATCAGCAGTAGTCTGCTTATGCTACTGTAAGAAAATGGAATGATGTATTGTTTCAAATTAATTAGCATATATACGTTAATGAAGATTAAACATGTGATATTTAATTTTGTGAATAATTTCTTGTATGAGGAAATTTTACAGATGGGCCTCATTATGTATGCAGGTGTAGCAATGGACACAAATACCTTAGAGTTTTAATTCCTTAAAAGTGTGTGATTATCAAAGTGTACACACCCACCTATTGCTCCTAGATATTTTCCTGTGCTCCTATACGGAGGACTTGCTTGAAAGATGGTGGTGTGTATGTTAGGGGGTGGCAGAAAGGATATATACACATGCAACACAAACCTTGTATAGAGTAAAAAATTAGAATGAAGAATGTCTTAATTATCTATTGCTTTGTACCAAGTGGCCTCAAAACTTTGTGGCTTATAGCAATGAACATTTATTATCTCACACAGACTCTGGGGATCCAGAATTCAGGAGTGGCTTGACTGAGTGATTCTAGCTTGGCAGCTCTCATAGGGTTACAGTGGAGATGTCAGCTGGGGTTCCAATCATCTGAAGGCTTGACTGGAGCAAGAAGGTCTGCTACCAAGCTTGCTTAATTATGTGATGGGCAGTTGATGCTGGCTCTCAGTTTCTCATCACATGGGCCATTCCACTGAGCTACTTGAGTGTCTTTTTTACATTGCAACAGGCTCTCCTAGAGTGAATGATATGAGAGAGTAAGGTAGAAGCAACAATGACTTTTATAAACTAACCTTGGAAGTCATACACTCTCATTTCTGCATATCATATTGGGTATGCAGGTTAGCTCTGATCAGTGTCGGGGAGAATTATGTGAGCGTGTGTGTAACAGAATGTGACAATCATTAGAGGAAGTCACCTTAGAGATTGGCTACCATTGGTGGGGAGGGAAAGACATAGCATGCATATAATTTTAAAGAACTGCTCTATCTTAATTATAATTCAGGGTAATGAAAATATCAATCACTAAAAATAATTTCTGACTGATTTCTGCTAGGTGAAGTGTCACATGCTTTTTTATATTAATGTTTGTGCTTATAAGTCACTTGTTCATGCCAATAACTGTCAATCAGGTTATGTGGATGGAATTTGTCATTTTATACTGGGAAAACTCTGGTGTCACACATCAAGATGGTGCCAGAGTTATAATTAGAGGAATGATATTTAGAGTTTCTGACTTTTAATCTTTGGTCATTGCCTCCTACCAGCCCAGGAGTGCCCCCAAGAGATTATTTTAATGCTAATTGCTGAAATAGATCAATATATTATGGATTCACCTCCAGCCATTGCTCTATGAAATTGTAATTCAGGAAGATGTCAACTTATTGTATCTATTCCACTGGTACATGGTATGTGCTCCTACGTTTTAAGACCTTTGTGACACATTGTGATAATTAAACAATAACATTTATTAGTAAAGACAGTGAGTAATTTACCTCTACATACATTTCACTATAAACATCAAGATATGGTAAAAGGAAATACATCCATCGATACCAGACCTGCTGAATTTTAGCTATGAATCTGTACTTTCAATATAGAAACCAGAAGTGGAGGTGTGAAGAGCTATTGGCACTATTAAGGTATATTAGGGGAGAGGGAGGGAGTGGTGGCCATGTTTTTTAAAAATTGTGGCTCAGGGTATTGTTCTTACATCTCTTTCAATGGAAATAGACTCCATTCTCATCGCTAGGTGGGCTGCTAAAGTAAATGGCAAGAGCAACTTAAGATGTTTTGAGGAGGAGATGTTAAGGTCAGTTTAGAAGCTCACTTCCTTTGTTTAAGGCTAAGACATATTCATAAGATGCACTGTTTCTGACGAATGGCTAATTTGATTGAGGGGAGTGCAAGGATGCACCTGGTATCTCTTTACACCATAGGATTACATTTCCTGGATGTATTTTACTACCCAGTTCCAGGAAGCCAACTATCTAGTATTGTCAGCTGCATAACATTAGATATTTTTGTATTTAATTAGGCTAAGTGTCTGATTTACAACACCTGAACCAAGGCTTCAGCATGGTCATTCAACTCAAAGAGACCAACACCCAACATGAATAACTCTGTTACTGTCCTGCTACTTGACACTCATGGTGCTTTAATAGACCCAATGACTATTATTAGAATAAAAATACTGTTCTACTTGCAAACTTCAATTACTGGTAAAAAATTTGAAGAATAATTTTCACATAGGCTTGTTGTGGGAGCAAATAACTCCTTTTTGACTGCTGTAGAATTTATTTCCTGGGCCTGGTATGCAGAGGGTGGAAGGTGGGAATTGTGAAGGTTATGCTGCATTTTTTTTTTGTCTAGTCATATGCAAACTAGATCAAGAAATTAATGCTCTGCTCAGATTCTTGGAATGGTGAGTTGAGAAAAGTTTAATAAAAGAAGTATTTACAAAGATGTGGTTAGAGTTTAGGGAAAATAATAGACCATGGTGCAATGCCTCTGTGAGTGTAACAGTAGTGAGCTGTTGCTATCTCTGGGTGATTAGGGGGTGATTAGAGTCCAGAGTGGACTGTGTCATTTGACAGGAGCTGTAGCTTTCAACAGAGGGATGCAGCCAACCAGTAGTAACCTGACGGGGGGCGGGGGGTGGAAACAGGAAAATGAATGCCCTGACCTCATTATCCTTTCACCTCTAACTGATTCTGTCCACACAAGCTCCAGGGCACAGAGCAATGTGTGGATCCAAAGGGACAAAAGGAAGATACCAAGCACAAAAGCATACTTAAAATTGGCAGGATTAATATCTAAATGCCTTTGTTTGCCTTATTTCACTGAAACTAATCATTGTGTGGTGATCTCTGGAGCTAGATTGTCTGGGTTTGTATTCTAGCTCCAACACTGACTTTGGGCAGGTGACTTACTCTCTCTGTCCCACAGCTGTGAAAGAAGATGATTATGGGGCTAAGCTGACAGGGTTAGAGTAATGAATAAATGAACCTATGTGTGTAAACACTTGAACTAATGCCTGGCCCATAGTAAGCATTATACCTCTTTACTGTTATTATTAAATCCCGTATCCTGTAGTTGCTTGCTCCTTTTTAAGACAAATAATGTATACTGAATTAAGTTGGATTTCTGTTCATAGTGACTATATTTCAGTATTCCTTTGGTATTGGGCTATATCCTGGGATTAAATATCCAGTTTGCAGTAATAGAATTGAGATCCTCAGAGTCCTCACTTTCAGCAAAAGAAGAGATCTTTTGCTGAAAACCTTCCCCTGAATATCTTCATGACAACCAAGAAATCTGGTGAATTTCTTTTCTGGAAAAGTTGACTGACTGGATTGCCCCTTTGAGAATTAAATTTTTGGATGGAAAAGTTTAGTCAACTGCTCCTGCTTTCTCCAATAAATGAATCCCTTCAGGAGCAGCATTTTAAATGTGTTTATTGCACATAATGGTAGAAAAAACAAAAATGAATCTTTGACTTAGAACAATGCCTTTTCATGAGATTTATTGTCTAATTAAGCAATTTCCAATAAAACAAGCATTTAAATTTTTTCAAGAACAAACATCCATAATAATATTAAAAAGTAGCATGAGAAAATCACACTATAGTTTAGAGGGCCTGCATTCACATCACTGGCTCTGTGGTTTTCAGACTTTGGTTTTAGCCATGGAACCCTTTGAACATCATATCCTTACACATATGAATTATATGAAAGAAGGAGCCTTCTGGCTCAAGCCCACCTGATGAGCCCTGTTTCCCACTGCTCTGAGTTAACTCCAATGGAGGGGGGCTGGGTTGCTGAGGAGGACAGTGTGAGGGCTACCTTATGAGTCTCTGAATTCCCTTACATCCTTGGGTGCAGGACTTAGTCACCCCCTTGTCTTTTGGAGTCCTATTTCAAGTGCAGAGTTCTGGACTTCAAGACAGTCTTCTCTGGAAATATTTGTGTTAGTGTGAAAAAAAAATCATTTAATGAGGGCTTTAAGAACAGAAGGAAACACCAGAGAATTTAGATAAGTTGATCAGCATTTCGTTTTCGTGACCCACCATGATTGCATTGGAAACTTGACAAGAAGCCTGTGACCAAGAGTTAGTGGGTTTCAGGAGTTCAGGCTCCCGACATCCCATGTTAAACAATTCATCTGAGTGAAAGTTGATGAATAGCCCTTCTTAGATGACGACACACAGTCTTCCAGGCAAGAGTTTCAGGAGGCCATTCAAAGAGTAATTTGGCATAACTAAATTGAACCTTGTTTTTGCTACTACTAAGATCTTTATATGCATACAATATTTAAAACAACCTCAAGGCCAGGCATGGTGGCTCACACCTGTAATCCCAGCACTTTGGGAGGCTGAGGCATGCGGATTTCCTGAGGTCAGGAGTTTAAGACCAGCCTGGCCAATGTGGTGAAATCCCATCTCTACTAAAAACACAAAAATTAGCCAGGTGTGGTGGTGGGTGCCTGTAGTCCCAGCTACTCAGGAGGGTGAGGCAGAAGAATCACTTCAACCTGGGAGGCAAAGGTTGAGGTGAGCCAAGATCGCACCACTGCACTCCAGCCTGGGTGACAGAGTGAGACTTCGTCTCAAAAAAAAAAAAAAAAAAAAGAAATCGGGGTGTGTGGAGGGGATGGCAGTGTATACCTCTCTTTCTCGCTCCCACTATTAATTTATTGGAAGCTTGTTTTATGTCAGGCTGTAAGCTGAGTTCTCTACATCATATTTTATAAAACTAATAATATTATTATTGTGATAAGAAAATTGAAGCTGACCTAAGTAGCTTCAGTAAGATCTTACCATTAGCATCCATTCATAGCCCATGCTCTTAACTACAGCACTAAATGCATTATGCAAACTTGACAAACTTCAGCTCTACAAATTATCACAAAAAATAATAACAGCAATATAAATTTGAAATGTCAAGGATCATAGTAAATTTATGGTAAAAATTTATGGCAGAAAACAAAAGACAACACAGATTTTATTCAGATTATATGTTTCTACACCATTGGTTGAGAGTTTAGGGAGGAATTTGGTCATAGCAGTTCTCATTGTGATTGGTGAATGATGTAACAAAGGCATTGGCTTCTAAGTGGCTTTCAAAGAAAGGATAAATTAAAATCGAGATGGACCTTGAGGAAGATCACATGAGGGCTGATGGGGAAGAGGCATTTGAAGGTTTGCTTATTCTTTTCCTGTACCTTCATGAAGATGTCTGTTCCAGGCAATTAGGAATATTCAGGAAGGTAGCATTATTCCACTTTTCCCACATTTTCATATGCTTGAGAGTTTCATATGGCTGATTTCTACCTACCACTCCGTTCTCGTATCAAACATTGCTTACTTGGAGATGGATATTTCACAGGCACTTCCCCCTTTCTCCTCTCTAGCCAGCTCCTCTCAAGATGTTAGAATCTTGTGACTAGTTTTCTTTCTCCAAAACAAGAATCACTATCTGAAATTACCTGGTTGATTTTTTTAAATTGTCTGTTTCTACAAAATAGAATATAAAATCCACAAAGCAGGCATCTCGTTGTTGTGGCCTAAGTGCTTGTGCTTCCCTAGAATTCATATGTTTAAATCCCAATCCCCAATGTGATGGTATTAGACGTTGGGGGCCTTTGGAAGGTGATTTAGTCATGAAGGCAAAGCCCTCCTGGATGGGATTAGTGCCCTTTTATAAAAGAGACCCCCAGGCCGGGTGCAGTGGCTCATGCCTGTAATCCCAACACTTGGGAGGCCGAGGCAAGTGGATCACCTGAGGTCAGGAGTTCTAGACTAGCCTGGCCAACATGGTGAAACCCTGTCTCTACCAAAAATACAAAAATTAGCTGGGAATGGTGGCAGGTGCCTGTAATCCCAGCTACTCAGGAGGCTGAGCCAGGAGAATCGCTTGAACCCAGGAGGTGGAGGTTGCAGTGAGCCGAGATTGCGCCATCGCACTCCAGCCTGGGGGACAAGAGGGAGAGTTCGTCTCAAAAAAAAAAAGAGAGAGAGAGAGAGACCCCAGAGTGCGGCCTTGCCCCTCCTACCATGTGAGGACACAGCCACAGTTTACCAGACACCAAATCTCCTGGCACTTTGATTATGTACTTCCCAGCTTTCCCCCTAACACCCCCCAGAACTGTGAGAAGTAAATTTGTTTTTTCATAAGCCACCCAGTGTATGGTATTCTGGTAAAGCAGCCTGAATGGGCTAAGACACTTGTCTTTGTTTCTTTCAGTGTCCGCAGAATCTAGAATAGTGTCCAGTACATAGAAGCCAGTGCATACATATTTGCTCATTAAATTAATATTCTGAAGCTCTTGAAGTGCCCTGTCATATTATGAATTTCAGCCACATACCATTTTAAATGAAGTTTATAAAGAGTTCTTAATGACATTTTAAAATTCTTAATATATGTTGTGAAAAAATTAAAAAGCTATATGTCAAATTTTTAACAGCTTTTGCTGCAGATACCTTTTTGAGTTGCACATTAGAGACTCTGCCTAGGTAGTTGTGACAATTACAATAATGGTATGATGATGATGATGATGATGATGACTAAAGTGAGACATAATAAAAGACAGCAAAGAAAGGAACAGAAAATTATAGGGAGGTGGGGATATAAGAATCATCTGCTACATTTTTTTTCTCATAAACTTGCCCAAGCTCAAGTAGTAATATTTACATTATCAGTCTTTTCTTGGTCTTTTAGAAGATGGGATATAGAAAAAGGTATAGAAAAATCAACCAACACAATCTGAAAATGTTATATTATTTGGACAAATGGTGATTCACTTGGAACTTGATGTATTACTAATGTTTTAGTAATATCGGGTTTATAGTGAGTATCTAGATGAGATCATAATCTTTGACCTGAGTTACAAAATCAGCTAGCTGGGCTGTAAGTTGATGAGGGTAGGAACCCCGATTTTTTCAGTTACAACTGTATCCTCAGGGTCTGGCATGGTGCTGTATACCTAAAAGGTACTTAGCTATTTTTTAATGAGTAATAAACTGGTCATGGGATTTTATTTCAAGATATGAGGACAAAAGTTATTTTCCTGCTGTATTACGATATTCTTATACCAAATTTTATACTACTATCTTGCTTTTGAGGAACTAAGATTGAGCAATGACTGATTTCTTTATTTCACCTAGAGTCAATTGAATTGGGTTAGCAATTCATATTGCTTCATAATTTAGTGTCTTATAAATGGCTATGGCAGATCAAATTGCCCCAACTTAGATGTATAAATGTATCAAACAAATCTCAAAGTTTTGCTGGAGTATTGTAAGAAAAGTACAAAAATTTAAAAATCAATTTTAGAAGTAACTTTAAAGCTCATCTTAAATGTTATATTAAGGGTGTAGAGGAAATTGTTTTATTCTAGCCATCAATTATGAAAATACATGCAAATATTCTTTTAACTCTATCCTATAGTGGTAATTGTTATGAAGCCTTCTATTTTTTAAAGCATTGGTTCTCAAAATGGTTGCATATTGGAATCATCTGGGAGAGCAATAAACAATACTAATGCCTGAGTCCCAGCCTAAGTGTTCTGATTTAGTTGATCTGGGGGGCAGTCTGGGGACTGGAGTGTTTCAAAGCTCCATAGGTTATTCTAATGCCCAACCAAAGGTAAGAACCACTGATTTAAACTCTTAACACACTACCTACTTACACTGTAGCATTGTTTTCCAAAAAAATACTGACTTTTATTAGCTCACGACCTGTAATGGGTTCTGATTTACAGGAAGTGTCCTTCCAAACAATGTCTACAGAGGATTTCTAGATGATAAAAAATTTCTCTTTTAGATAGAATGACAAGCAGATTATTTGCCTTCCTGTTAGGATTATTGTAAAGGGTAATTCCATAGCTTCTGTAGCTATGCTGCTCTTTATGATAATTTTTTTTTTAGTTCTTCTTAGCATTATGTCCTGATCTGTACCTCACTGAAGTTACACCTAATGTCCTCCTTTTCAAAAGTACATTAGGGAGGACTAGCACTTTAGAGATTTTATTCTTTGACTTGAAATTTTAGAATAAAATTGAAAAAAAAGAATGTATGAGAAAGTTAAAATAGGAATAGTATATTGAACAAACCAAAATGTGCCCTGCGGAGCTCATAAAGAGAAAAAGAAATTTGAAAATTTTAATACAACTCTGCTTTATACAGGAATAAAAAATGAGGTGAAATATCCTTCATTTCCCAGGAATTCAGAAACTTAAGTCAATTCAATTTGGAACTGACAAGTCTATCTGAAGAAACAATTAGTTTAGAAAATTTGGAAGTAAAAAATCCATTGTATTTGATCTTTAGGTTTATTTTAGTTTGGTGATTTAAAAACATTCTTTGCCTATTGTTTTAAAAATTAATTGTTGAGTGAAAACTAATGGGATTTCATAATTTTACTTATCATATACTAATGCATTTTAAAGTTTCAACTATAGTTCTTGAGGAAACTCAGATAATCTTGAACACACTGAAAATAAGGAGTAAGACTAATACAAGTAATAGAAGCTCTAAATGTGGGACAAATAAAAATATAAGGCATGATATTTAAAGTCTGTTACTCAATATGTAGTTGATGAAAATGCATTAGAACTCTACATTACATAATAAGCCAAATTAATTTGCATGTGAGCTACCTACAAATATTTTGAGCTAGCTTATCCTGATACGGGTTTTCAAGCTATGTGCAAAAGAGGCGTTTAATTATTTTATTGTGTATTTGCCAAATAAAATGAGATCAATGTACCACAAGTGAATTAAATTCATGTTTGTTCTTTATTATTGCTGTAATAACTGCTTTTTTAGCAAAGGAAAATGAAATCAGGTAACCTACTAAAGTTTTCTTGCCAGCTACTGAAAGAGCATCTGCAAATTTAGTAATTTCTCTAAGGAGAGTATAGGCTAACTGAAGAGCTATTCCTTTGTCAGTGATATATGATAGCTGGTGGCATCCTGTGTTGGATTAATCAGTTATTATTGTGTAAATAAATGAACTGATATGAACCTCTAACGCAGATAATGGCAAAGTGGCAGTTAATTATTCTATATAGACAAATTAAACATCTAATTAGATTCTTACTAGGAAATACTTTCATGTTGATTATGAATCCACAGTGACTCAGCATGCCCACAAACTGGATTATCTGGATCTTAAGTTATCATAAAAATAATGGTGTTGGAAGAGTTGGTTTGCTCTCAAAATATTAAATGATAGGCCTAGACTTAATTAGATGCCATTTATTTCCTCATTATTTATGAAGTAGTAAATTCTTAGATTTCCCATTTTCTCCTCTTAATGTTGCTTTGTATTATCATATATTGAGTGCTTACTGTGAGTCAGATACCGGGTTAAGCAGTGAGCATGCATCATATTATTGAATCTTTACAAACATGCTAAGAAGCAGGGGCCATGATTCCTCCTTTATACTCATGAGAAAAATGAGCCTGAGAGTTCAATAACTGGTCCGTGGTTTTAGGCCTTACATTTAAGTCTTTAATCCATCATATTTAAGTCTTTAATCCATCTTGAGTTAACTTTTGTATAAGATGTAAGGAAGGGGCTCAGTTTCAGTTTTCTGCATATGGCTAGCCAGTTTTCCCAAAATGTGTCACATATACACCCATGGAATACTATACAGCCATAAAAAAGGATGAGTTCATGTCCTTTGCAGGGACATGGATGAAGCTGGAAACCATCATTCTCAGCAAACTAACACAGGAACAGAAAACCAAACATTGCATGTTCTCACTCACAAGTGGGAGCTGAACAATGAGAACACATGGACACAGAGAGGGGAACATCACACACTGGGGCCTGTCAGGGGATGAGGGGCAAGGGGAGGGATAGCATTAGGAGAAATACCTATGTAGACGACGGGTTGATGGGTGCAGCAAACCACCATAGCACTTGTATACCTATGTAACAAACCTGCACGTTTGGCACATTTATCCCAGAACTTAAATTAAAAAAATAAAAATTAAAAATAACTGGTCCACGTTGCCACTGTCAGGAAGTGACAGAACCTGCACACTGTCAGCAAGTGGAACATGTTCTGAATCAAGCAAGATATGGACTTGTTTGGTGTTAACATCATTCGATACTCTGTAAATTGTATTGGTTCTACTCATGTTTCTCAATGGTATTCTCTTCAAAAGTTATTTATCAGTTGCTGGCTTTTGTTGTGTTTTGGTGTGGGCTTTTTGGTACAACCTCATTTCCTTGACCAGGATGAAGCCTAGGAAGAGTGCTCTTAGGAGTCTAATTATGTATAGCTGAGTTTCCCAACCATGGCTTTAACATTTGGATTAGTTATTTCTTGCCTTCTGCTAGCTTTTGAATGTGTTTGCTCTTGCTTTTCTAGTTCTTTTAATTGTGATGTTAGGGTGTCAATTTTGGATCTTTCCTGCTTTCTCTTGTGGGCATTTAGTGCTATAAATTTCCCTCTACACACTGCTTTGAATGCATCCCAGAGATTCTGGTATGTTGTGTCTTGGTTCTCGTTGGTTTCAAAGAACATCTTTATTTCTGCCTTCATTTCGTTATGTACCCAGTAGTCATTCAGGAGCAGGTTGTTCAGTTTCCACGTAGTTGAGCGGTTTTGAGTGAGATTCTTAATCCTGAGTTCTAGCTTGATTGCACTGTGATCTGAGAGACAGTTTGTTACAATTTCTGTTCTTTTACATTTATTGAGGAGAGCTTTACTTCCAAGTATATGGTCAATTTTGGAATAGGTGTGGTGTGGTGCTGAAAAAAATGTATATTCTGTTGATTTGGGGTGGAGAGTTCTGTAGATGTCTATTAGGTCCGCTTGGTGCAGAGCTGAGTTCAATTCCTGGGTATCCTTGTTGACTTTCTGTCTCGTTGATCTGTCTAATGTTGATAGTGGGGTGTTAAAGTCTCCCATTATTAATGTGTGGGAGTCTAAGTCTCTTTGTAGGTCACTCAGGACTTGCTTTATGAATCTGGGTGCTCCTGTATTGGGTGCATATATATTTAGGATAGTTAGCTCTTCTTGTTGAATTAATCCCTTTACCATTATGTAATGGCCTTCTTTGTCTCTTTTGATCTTTGTTGGTTTAAAGTCTGTTTTATCAGAGACTAGGATTGCAACCCCTGCCTTTTTTTGTTTTCCATTTGCTTGGTAGATCTTCCTCCATCCTTTTATTTTGAGCCTATGTGTGTCTCTGCACGTGAGATGGGTTTCCTGAATACAGCACACTGATGGGTCTTGAGTCTTTATCCAGTTTGCCAGTCTGTGTCTTTTAATTGGAGCATTTAGTCCATTTACATTTAAAGTTAATATTGTTATGTGTGAATTTGATCCTGTCATTATGATGTTAGCTGGATATTTTGCTCGTTAGTTGATGCAGTCTCTTCCTAGTCTCGATGTTCTTTACATTTCGGTATGATTTTGCAGTGGCTGGTACCGGTTGTGCCTTTCCATGTTTAGCGCTTCCTTCAGGAGCTCTTTTAGGGCAGGCCTGGTGGTGACAAAATCTCTCAGCATTTGCTTGTCTGTAAAGTATTTTATTTCTCCTTCACTTATGAAGCTTAGTTTGGCAGGATATGAAATTCTGGGTTGAAAATTCTTTTCTTTAAGAATGTTGAATATTGGCCCCCACTCTCTTCTGGCTTGTAGGGTTTCTGCCGAGAGATCCGCTGTTAGTCTGATGGGCTTCCCTTTGATGGTAACCCGACCTTTCTCTCTGGCTGCCCTTAACATTTTTTCCTTCATTTCAACTTTGGTGAATCTGACAATTATGTGTCTTGGAGTTGCTCTTCTCGAGGAGTATCTTTGTGGCGTTCTCTGTATTTCCTGAATCTGAATGTTGGCCTGCCTTGCTAGATTGGGGAAGTTCTCCTGGATAATATCCTGCAGAGTGTTTTCCAACTTGTTTCCATTCTCCCCGTCACTTTCAGGTACACCAATCAGACGTAGATTTGGTCTTTTCACATAGTCCCACATTTCTTGGAGGCTTTGCTCGTTTCTTTTTATTCTTTTTTCTCTAAACTTCCCTTCTCGCAGAGCAGAACTGAAGGAAATAGAGACACAAAAAACCCTTCAAAAAATAAATGAATCCAGGAGCTGGTTTTTTGAAAGGATCAACAAAATTGATAGACCGCTAGCAAGATTAATAAAGAAAAAAAGAGAGAAGAATCAAATAGATGCAATAAAAAATGATAAAGGGGATATCACCACCGATCCCACAGAAATACAAACTACCATCAGAGAATATTACAAACACCTCTATGCAAATAAACTAGAAAATCTAGAAGAAATGGATAAATTCCTCAACACATACACCCTCCCAAGACTAAACCAGGAAGAAGTTGAATCTCTGAATAGACCAATAACAGGAGCTGAAATTGTGGCAATAATCAATAGCTTACCAACCAAAAAAAGTCCAGGTCCAGATGGATTCACAGCCGAATTCTACCAGAGGTACAAGGAGGAGCTGGTACCATTCCTTCTGAAACTATTCCAATCAATAGAAAAAGAGGGAATCCTCCCTAACTCATTTTATGAGGCCAGCATCATCCTGATACCAAAGCCTGGCAGAGACACAACAAAAAAAGAGAATTTTAGACCAATATCCTTGATGAACATTGATGCAAAAATCCTCAATAAAATACTGGCAAACAGAATCCAGCAGCACATCAAAAAGCTTATCCACCATGATCAAGTGGGCTTCATCCCTGGGATGCAAGGCTGGTTCAATATACGCAAATCAATAAATGTAATCCAGCATATAAACAGAACGAAAGACAAAAACCACATGATTATCTCAATAGATGCAGAAAAGGCCTTTGACAAAATTCAACAACCCTTCATGCTAAAAACTCTCAATAAATTAGGAATTGATGGGACGTATCTCAAAATAATAAGAGCTATTTATGACAAACCCACAGCCAATATCATACTGAATGGGCAAAAACTGGAAGCATTCCCTTTGAAAACTGGCACAAGACAGGGATGCCCTCTCTCACCACTTCTATTCAACATAGTGTTGGAAGTTCTGGCCAGGGCAATTAGGCAGGAGAAGGAAATAAAGGGTATTCAATTAGCAAAAGAGGAAGTCAAATTGTCCCTGTTTGCAGATGACATGATAGTATATCTAGAAAACCCCATTGTCTCAGCCCAAAATCTCCTTAAGCTGATAAGCAACTTCAGCAAAGTCTCAGGATACAAAATCAATGTGCAAAAATCACAAGCATTCTTATACATCAATAACAGACAAACGGAGAGCCAAATCATGAGTGAACTCCCATTCACAATTGCTTCAAAGAGAATAAAATACCTAGGAATCCAACTTACAAGGGATGTGAAAGACCTCTTCAAGGAGAACTACAAACCACTGCTCAAGGAAATAAAAGAGGATACAAACAAATGGAAGAACATTCCATGCTCATGGGTAGGAAGAATCAATATCATGAAAATGGCCATCCTTCCCAAGGTAATTTACAGATTCAATGCCATCCCCATCAAGCTACCAATGACTTTCTTCACAGAATTGGAAAAAACTACTTTAAAGTTCATATGGAACCAAAAAAGAGCCCGCATCGCCAAGTCAATCCTAAGCCAAAAGAACAAAGCTGGAGGCATCACACTACCTGACTTCAAACTATACTACAAGGCTACAGTAACCAAAACAGCATGGTACTGGTACCAAAACAGAGATATAGATCAATGGAACAGAACAGAGCCGTCAGAAATAATGCCACATATCTACAAGTATCTGATCTTTGACAAACCTGACAAAAACAAGAAATGGGGAAAGGATTCTCTATTTAATAAATGGTGCTGGGAAAACTGGCTAGCCATATGTAGAAAGCTGAAACTGGATCCCTTCCTTACACCTTATACAAAAATCAATTCAAGATGGATTAAAGACTTAAATGTTAGACCTAAAACCATAAAAACCCTAGAAGAAAACCTAGGCATTACCATTCAGGACATAGGCATGGGCAAGGACTTCATGTCTAAAACACCAAAAGCAATGGCAACAAAAGCCAAAATAGACAAATGGGATCTAATTAAACTAAAGAGCTTCTGCACAGCAAAAGAAACTACCATCAGAGTGAACAGGCAACCTACAAAATGGGAGAAAATTTTCGCAACCTACTCATCTGACAAAGGGCTAATATCCAGAATCTACAGTGAACTCCAACAAATTTACAAGAAAAAAACAAACAACCCCATCAAAAAGTGGGCGAAGGACATGAACAGACACTTCTCAAAAGAAGACATTTATGCAGCCAAAAAACACATGAGAAAATGCTCACCATCACTGGCCATCAGAGAAATGCAAATCAAAACCACAATGAGATACCATCTCACACCAGTTAGAATGGCAATCATTAAAAAGTCAGGAAACAACAGGTGCTGGAGAGGATGTGGAGAAATAGGAACACTTTTACACTGTTGGTGGGACTGTAAACTAGTTCAACCCTTGTGGAAGTCAGTGTGGCGATTCCTCAGGGATCTAGAACTAGAAATTCCATTCGACCCAGCCATCCCATTACTGGGTATATACCCAAAGGACTATAAATCATGCTGCTATAAAGACACATGCACACGTATGTTTATTGCGGCATTATTCACAATAGCAAAGACTTGGAACCAACCCAAATGTCCAACAATGATAGACTGGATTAAGAAAATGTGGCACATATACACCATGGAATACTATGCAGCCATAAAAAATGATGAGTTCATGTCCTTTGTAGGCACATGGATGAAATTGGAAATCATCATTCTCAGTAAACTATCGCAAGAACAAAAAACCAAACACCGCATATTCTCACTCATAGGTGGGAATTGAACAATGAGAACACATGGACACAGGAAGGGGAACATCACACTCTGGGGACTGTTGTGGGGTGGCGGGAGGGGGGAGGGATAGCATTGGGAGATATACCTAATGCTAGATGACGAGTTGGTGGGTGCAGCGCACCAGCATGGCACATGTATACATATGTAACTTACCTGCACATTGCGCACATGTACCATAAAACCTAAAGTATAATAATAATAATAATAAAAGAAAAAAAAAAAAAAAAAAAAACATTTGGATTAAATTATTCTTCATAGTGAGGGGCTGTCCTGTGCATTTTAAAATGTTTAACAGCATCCCTAGACTTTACCCAGTAGATGCCAAACTTCCTCGTTTTTTTGGGAAAACCAAGAATGTCTTCAGAGAGTTTGCCAGATGTCCTGTAAGGGGCAAAATTGGCCTTGGTTGAGAACCACTGGTTTATATAATCAAGAAAGGCTATTGGATAATTTTGCCTAATCACAACTATCATACCACTATGCCATGGTTGAAACGCTATAAGGTGTTGTCAAAGAAAAATTGCACTGCGTGGAGTTAAACAGGCAGCGAAACTTTTTACAAGACTATTGTAAGCCAGGCGCAGTGGCTCATGCCTGTAAACCCAGCACTTTGGGAGGCTGAGGGGGCAGATCACTCAAGGTCAGGGGTTCGAGACCAGCCTGGCCAACATGGTGAAAACCCATCTGTACTAAAAATACAAAAATTAGCCAGGCATGGTAGCACGCACCTGTAGTCTCAGCTACTTCGGGAGGCTGAGGCAGGAGAATCACTTGAATCCAGGAGCAGAGGTTACAGGCAGCCAGTTGCACCACTGCACTCTAGCCTTGGTGACAGAGCAAGACTTTGTCTCAAAAAAAAAAGACTATTGCAATAGGGGAGAGTGATTAAATTCAACTCTGCTGAAACAAGAGGCAGAAGAGTTTTTAAACACTGGACTAGCTAGTGGAAACGTGCTAGAGGATTGTAGGGGCAAGGCTGGTCAATGTGATTAGGCCATCTGTGTTTATTACTAATTGGAGCTCGTGGAAGTTAGGCTCCTACCCTCGTTTCTTGATGCTTCCATGCCAAGAAGATGGCCCCTAAATCCTTGAGAAGGACATTCCTTGGTTGTAAAACTGGCAAGAGACTGAAAGAAGATCTATATCTCAAAGTGGTAGCAAAAGAATTTACAACCTTAAGTTTTCTAAGGTTGTAATGCTTTAAGAAAAGGGAGGTCAGGGGCCTATAATCTGTAAAAACCTGTCTGAAGTTTAGTCTAGCTGAAGGGAATGTTAAGGCCATTTTGGGTTATGATAATACTTACATAATTAGAATGAATCTGGATATGTCATTAAGTCAATAGTCAGGTTGGAACTTATGGAATCATCACATACTCTCAGCAAAGGAAGTCTATGGAGGGGTCTGGTGTTGAAGCCAAGGCCTGCTTTACTGCCCTGAGACTATTCCTACCTCAGTTTCTGTATCCTTATCTTGTAGAGCTGGCAACTCACATCCAGAGTTCTGCCAACTCCAAGTTCAAGCTGCTGATACTCTCAGCAAATGATGATCATGCATTTCCCAAACTGAGATTCATTTTAAACAATTGCGAATTGTTTAAAGGAATCGGGTAGATGCTGTGTCTTTTTTTATCTTTCATTCCCAAGGCCTGACACATAGTAGGAACTTTATCTAGTTGCTTGCTTCATGCACAGATGATACCTAGGTCTCAAATTTCCTGAATATTTATCTATATTAGAGTTATCTTGCCTCTTACCTGTTAAATCACAAGAAAGCAGAAATAGTAGTCCCCTGTCCAGGAGACATTTTCTGGATTTATCCACCAGAGGCATTGGAGCACAGCAGATACAACAAAGTTCTGGAGTCTCTGACTGATTTCAACAATCAATTTATTCCATGGCAATTTAATGAGCTAGTACTGAGTATTTAGTTTGAGCAAAATACTGTGCTAAACTCTGGAAATAAAACACAAATAAGACACCATGCCCATCCTGAAGGATCTCACTGTTTCAGAGGAGTCTGACTATCCTCGTGGCTATAATACTGTATGATCAATGGGCTTTAAGGGCTATAGGAGCACGGAAGAAAATATGAATTCATCTGGAGACATTATCAAAGACATTATGGAAGCAGGATCATGGAAGGTGAGACTAGAATGCTGGGAAGAATTTCAAAAGAGAACAATGTATGTGAACAATGT
Organism: Pongo pygmaeus; assembly: GCF_028885625.2. Classification (NCBI taxonomy): domain Eukaryota; kingdom Metazoa; phylum Chordata; class Mammalia; order Primates; family Hominidae; genus Pongo; species Pongo pygmaeus. The sequence goes on along the minus strand of NC_072376.2, from coordinate 155,552,298 downwards.
CAGCCACAGCAGATGGGAGAAGTACTGTTTCTTAAGTTACCAGTCAATAAGGGATAATTATGAAATAGGCTCATCTTTTCTCCAACCACTGTTCTCCAACAGGCTTTGTTGGATCTCCCTTCTCTGCCCCTGGAGAATATCTCAGAAAGATCACAGAGCTTTTTTGGAAATAATAATAGAGCAGTCATTGGATATTAGGAATGTCATTTTCAAATATTAAAAATATAGTATAATCATATATCATAACTTTCACCTCTAATCCCATTGAAGGCATCTCCCTGTCTTTCTAGCTCAGTTCTGACACAAGAATTCCCCAGACCCACAGTAAGAAAGGAGGGTCCTTGTCTTTTTTCACTCTTCCTCCACTTTGCTCTTATGTTCCTTTTCCCTCATACTCCAGCATGGAACTAGGAAACAGAAGTAATGAGACAATGTCTCCCTGTCTGGTGCTCTTGTAAGCTGGCCTGGTGCCATGTGCTTCAGATGCCCAGTTGCTTAGTTTTTCTATAACAGGCTGCTGCTTGAGCATCATCTGAAAGTGAGGAGGTGAAAAGCCCAACCCTTCTTTCTTCTAAGCTAACAAGTTTTCTAGAAAACTCCATTACCTAATCAACTTTATATCCATTATATAGTTGGTGATAGGTGAGGAAGAAAGGAGGAAAGGACATGTTTAGATTTATCTCAGCAGGTCTGGGTGGGAGTGCCTGGCACCTCTCTATAGAATGTGTGAACATTTATCATTTGCTGTCCTCAATTTTAGGACCTCTGCCAAGACTCTTACGGCAATGGAAATTTCCCATTAAATACCCTGCTACTTTTAAATTTGTAGAATATTTATTGTTTGTGGGACACTTGTATACATTGATGGCAGCCAGCTTTATTAGAAAAAGTCTAGGGTTTGGAATTAGCCATACCTAACATTAAAACAAACTTCAACACTCATTAAACTATGATAATATTAATTTCTTTATCTTCAAAATGGGGAAAATAGAACATACATTTTAGTGTTAATGCACATAACACAGAGCCTGGCATGTGGTGGGTGAAAAAAAGAAATGCCTCTACCTCTTCACTAATAGCAACTCTTTGAGTAGGTATTGCAGGAATTGTTTGGAAAATAAATACAATATCTGGTTATAGGAGAATTGTTGAAATTAGATGAAAGACAGATTTTGAAGATCTTGAATGCCATGCTAAGGATTTTAACTTTCTTGTATACCAAAACAAAACCTAAGAAGGAGGATTTAAACATAGTATCATGGTTTCCAATCACTTACACCTGAACCTCAAAATCATCTTGCTCTCTGCCTTTCCATCTCCTCTAACCGGGACCCAAATCTGGCCAATTTGCAATAACTACAATAAGAATGATAGTATTAACAAAATATTTATTGAGCTCTTACTATGTGGCAGGCAGTGCTAAACAGTTTAGTTACATTGTTGCATTTTATTTTCACAACCTTACTTCATGGATGAGGACATTTTGAGCCTGAAAAAGTGAAAAATGCATTGGGAGTCTTACCTCCAGTTGGTGACAGAGCTGGGATCTGAACTCCAGCCATCCAGCACCAAAGCCCATGGGCCCACTCCTTTCCTTTTAACTCCTAAACATAGCCAGAGAAATTTTCCTAGTCACTGAGGAAAAAGCTTTTAAAACAAAAGTCATCACCATTTTTAATGATAAAAATTATATCCACATATGTAATTATATTCACATATGTAATTTTGCATATTTGCACAGTTTTCTTTTCTTTTTTTTTTTTTTAAATAGAGTCTCACTCTGTCACCCAGGCTGGAGTTCAGTGACACAATCATGGCTCACTGCAACCTCGAATTCCTGGGCTCAAGGGATCCTCTTGCCTCAGCACCCTGAGTAGCTGGGACTACAGGCATACCACTATACCCAGCTAATTAAAAAAAAAATTAATTTTGTAGAGATTGAGTCTCACTATGTTGTCCAGACTGGTCTCAAATAAAACTCCCACCTCAGACCCCTGAGTATCAATTTTTTAATACAGTATCTTTCCTATTTTTTTCTTGGCCTGATTTCTCCTTGTCCTCAATCTTCAGCACAAATCTCTATAGCAATCACATCACATCACGTCACGCAAGCAAGGTAATAATTGCTTGTGTCGTCCTAATGTTTATTCTTCCGTGTTTCTCTTCATTTCATATACTATTAATAATATAAATATGTTTATGTGATTTGTAATCATTTACATTGCACATATAGGTGATGTTTTACACATTTTTCTGTATCTTTCTTTTCTGATTCAACAATATAGTATGAAAATACTTCTAGATCAACTGGTAAAGCTCTCATTCATTCTCTTTAATGGCTGAATGATCTCTTATTGTGTGGTATATCATCACTCTTTCAGCCATTCTTCTATATATGAGCATTTGCTTAACAAGGTTTTGTCTCTGTGTTTATTTTTGGTCAAATGAACAGAAGAACAATAATCATCTCCTAGATAACTATTGATGCACTAGGACTTTTATTCTATAGGGCATATAGAAAAGTATATGTACTTATAATTCTAACATGTTGCTAGATGGCTTTCCAAAAAACAAGTCATCTTCACACTTCACACTCCTGGAAGTGTATTAGAGTTTCTTTTTTCCTACATCCCTGCCGTTATTTGGTGTTAGAGCTTTTTTAATTTTTGGAAGTCTATTAGGTATAAAGTGACATTTCACTGTGTTTTATTTGAGTTTCCCTCTTGGTAAATTTAAACATCTTTTTTTCCTCTGTGAATTGTTCTTTCATAGTCCTTTCTATGAAAGACTATTTCTATTTCTATTGAGTTGTCTTCTTATTAATTTTAATAGTATTTTGAGTTTCTATTTCTATTTCTATTGAGTTGTCTTCTTATTAATTTTAATAGTATTTTGCATATTGTGGATAATTAACCCTTGGTCTACCATTTGCTTGGCAAATATATTTTTCTAAATCTATCATTTGTCTATTGACTTGTTTGCCTCAGAAAATACCATGTAATCAAATAGATATATAAGTTATGGGATTCCAATTTTGTCTAGATTTTCTTTTCTGTTTATCATAGGTGCTGTCTCCTAATGTTTTTGTTTTGTTTATAATTAAGTCTATAATGAATATGGAATTTGTTTTTTGTGTATGGTGAAGGATGGGAATAAATAATTTTTAGATACCTAGTTGTGGCAGCATATTTATTTAATAATCTGTTCTTTCTCTACTGATCTTATATAGCAAGATCTATTTCTAGGTATTTTCTCATTCCATTGATCTGTTTATTTCTATACCAGTGCACATTGATTTGGTAATAATACCAAATAATTTGGCTTTATTATAAGTTTTAATTACCTCCTTATTGGTCTTCTATTACATGATTTTATTGGCTATGATTAGGCACCTATTCTTCTTGTAAATCCCAGATTATATTATTCCAATCTGCTTTAAGTCCTATTGGGACTCTAATTGCAATTCCATTAGATGTATGTGCTAATTTAGGGGAAAGATATTATTTTCATACTATGTCTTCCCAACTAAAGACCTTCTTATTTGGTTCAGATATTGTTTAATAACTTACAATACAATTGTATGGTTTTGTTCCACATAGCATATGTCTCATACTGTTTTTATTAATTTCTCAGTATTTTGTAATGTTTATAAGTACTATAATTATTATATTTTTCTCATTTTAAAGTTTATTATTGCTAAAGAAGATAAAGGCTTTTTAAAAAATATTTATCTTGCTTCAAACTGCCCTACTGTACTCTTTCATTAACTCTTACTTTTTACTGTCCCAGCATTCATGATCTGGTATGTTTGACCCAACTATTTCAGCCCACTCACAAGTATTTGGTTGATTCTTCTTCCCTCATTTTGAGATTTCTGATTTGGTTGTTTGGTTAGAGTATTTTTACAAGTATTTTCTTTATTCACCGTACATGAATGACACTCTATATATTATTGCATATACATAAATATTGTTATTTCACTCTAGTGAGTAATGGATATCTCGGCTGGTAAAACAATTCTGGTGTTGCCAGGCTTGTCTCTCAATTTATTATTAATTTTATTCCAATGTCTTATAGCTTCCAAGGCTTCATATGACAAATCTCAGTTATTATCGAACCAAACTAGGGTTCCTCTTGCCTGGCAGAGTAAAGTCAGATATCCATGCTGAGTTTTGCAGTAGGAGAAAGGGAGGTGTTTATTTGCAGGGCATGGAGCAAGGAGAATTGGAGAACTGATGCTTAAGTTCTGACCTTCCTGATGGCTTGAAAGTAAGGGTTTTTAAAGGCGTGGATAGCCAGGCATGGGCTCACACCTGTAATCCCAGCACTTTGGGAGACCGGGGCAGGTGGATCACCTGAGGTTGGGAGTTCGAGACCAGCCTGGCCAATATGGTGAAACCCCATCTCTACTAAAAATACAAAAATTAGCCGGGCGCCCACCTGTAATCCCAGCTACTCGGGAGGTTGAGGCAGGAGAATCTCTTGAACCCAGGAGATGGAGGTTGCAGTGAGCTGAAATTACATCATTGCATTCCAGCCTGGGCGACAAGCGCAGAACTCTATCTCAATAAATAAATAAATAATAAAGGCAGAGGTAAATTCAGGAAAACAGAAGTTGCAAACAAAATTATAAATCAATAATACATGGAGTTTACATGTTGGTTTTGGCCCAAAAGGGTGGGACATCTTGAAGCAGGAGATTACAGTTCATAAGTACATTCAAAGATTTTCTGGCTTTCAAGGCTAAGGCTAAAAATTTGGGTTCAGCAGAAAAGAACGTTAGCTTTGGGTCCTGGGTGTGACCTCCTCCAGGCGCCTCAGGAAGAAGTTTAGAACAAGAAACAGTGGTCAGAGTTCAATCCTCAGTTTCCCCTTATCTGAAGCTTAGACACCAGAGGATCTGTTTGGTGGGGTCTTGAGTTTCTGAAGAACAACTCGGGGACATATATTAAGATGTTACCTTTAGTTTTTATAAGGAACCAAACATCTGACAAATCTGATGTCCTTAGCTACTGTTTTAAACTGTTATTTTACCTTCTTGCTTATCAAATCACTTATTTACTTCTTAGAGCTAGCTAGGTGCCTGGAACTTCCCTTGAAGGAAGTAGAGATTTTCCTTGACTTCCATGCTCGCTGGTGGAGGTGGAGGGGGACTTCATGGGGAGCATAAAGGCTTCTAAAAGGGATTCCTACTCTATTTCATGGTCTGGTATTCTTTTTTCTTAGGTAACTTTTTCTTTGTGTTTTTAAGCTCATACAGTATTTTCTTTGTTTTCCAACTTCTGGACTTTTAGTTGCACAGGCCCAGGGATATATATTTTTTTTATCATGAAGTCTGGAACTTAGTGAACCACTTCAATTGCTTATTTAGATTTTTTCTTCACCTCAAGAAAATTCTCTTCTATTATTTAATTGTCACTTTGCCTTCATTAGTTCTTTTTTCTCTTCTTAAAATTCCTCTTATTTGGATATTAGATCCATTGTATTTATTTTTCAAATCTTTTATTTTTTTCCTCATGTTTTCATCTCAATTGCTTTTTGTTCTGGATTTTATAACTCTTGATCTTGATCTTCTAAGACACTCTTTTTGTTTCTGGCAGTGATAATTCACTTCTTTACTTCATTTAATAAAGTCTTTAGTTTGGAAATCAAGTGGGATTTTATTCCAATTTCCATTTGTCTTTTCCAGAAATACTACTTCTCTGGGCAGATTGCTCTTTCTAATTTTCCTGTTACCTCTGGCTGCTAATCAGTTAAAATGGTTTGTGAGTCTTCTTTGTTGTCTCAGTTCTTGTTATTAGGATATTCCACAAAGGGTTAAAGGCGCTGGCTTCTGTATTTGTAGGCCTGTTATATAGGAGCCAACAACTGGCAGTCACCTGATGACCTAGTGAACATTAGCAGAGGTTGGTAAATGTGATTAGGCAATCTGTGTTTACTAATTAATGCTTATGGAAGTTAGGCACGCACCCTTCTACAGAGACTGAGAGATTGGGGCACTATCTTTTTACTGTTAGTATGTTTTATTGTGGTAAATATATATAACATGAGATTTACCGTTGTAACAAATTTTTAATTTTACAATACAGTATCGTTAACCATTAGCAGAATGTTTTATGGCAGATCTCTAGAACTTTTTTATCTTGTATAACTGAAACTTTGTATTTATTGAACAACTCCCTATCTCTTTCTTACCCTAGCCCCAGGCAACTACCATTCTACTTTCTACTTCTATGAGTTTGTCTACTTTGAGTAGATCATATAGGTGGAATCATGTAGTATTTTTCCTTTTGTGCCTGGCTTATCTAACGTAGTAAAATGTCCTCCAGATCCATCTATGTTGTTGCATATGACAGAATTTCCTTCTTTTCTAATGATCTTGAAGAGATATTAGCAGTCCCATGTTCATTGCAGCATTATTCACAATAGCCAAGGTGTGGAAACAACCTAAATGCCCTCCGTGGGTGAACAGACAAAGAAAATGTTGTATATACATGCAAGGTAATGTTATTCAGCTTTTATAAAGAACACACTACTTTTCCTGATGCTTACATTTCAAAGGGATGACTCCCAGGTTCTTGAGAAAGGCATTCCTGAGTTATAAAACTGGCAAGAAGCTAAGAGAGACTTATATCTCAAAGGAGTAGGGAAAGAATTTACAGGCTAGAATCTACAATTACTACTGCTCCTGATAAAGCCTCTCAGTTTTCAAGTCTCTAGTTTTCAAGTCTCTTGTAATGTCCTGGCCTTAGGGGCAAGGAGTCTCACCCACCTGATGGAGCTACTCTATCTGACAAATGTTCAGGAGACCCAGCAGTCAGCCTTCTTAGGAATATATAGGTTTTAAGTGCCAAGTTTATCCTCAAAAGCAGTTTATTGGGCTTAAGTGAAGTTCCTCAGAATTTTGCCAAGGTCTTCCCTCTAGAGAGAAAAGCTCATTAGCCTCCCTAGCTTGTGATAGTCCTAGCCATTAGTTTGACTCAGAATTGGCCAAATGTTTAGAGCTTGTTGTGGAGGAAAAGGGAGCTCCTGGATTTATTTTGGTGTATTTTTAGAATCCTCTCTATTTCTCTTACATTTCTAAGGCTGGGACCAGGCAGGAGATTTGGCCTCAGGCCGTCATTAGTGTTTTCAATGAGGGTTGTATTATGGAGTGATAGTGATAGGGTTTTGGTCAGATTGCAAGGTGGGTTAGGAACAAAGAAGTAAAGGTAGGGGGTTTATAGATTACTCTTTGTAGATGTAACAGGTTTTAAATAATTTCTTAACAATCTGGGAGGTCTGATCTTTTCTACTGGTTAAAGGCAAGGATACTTGGAGGATTGTTGAATTAGTAATTGGTATCTTTCAGCAATAATGACTCCTGTGGGTTGATGGATGACAACATCCTCAGAATAACTCTAGTTTCATGTTACGTCTGAACAGTCACATATTCAGTTTCTTGATAAAATGGTTCTTATTTCTGTTCAGTATGTCTTAGACAAAAAAAAATAGTTTGTAAATGTAATCACAAGAAAATGCAAAATTATCTCATAATTTGAGTAACACATTAAAATCTTAATCGCCTCAATGAGTCTGTCCAATAAGGCATACTGTAGTTTATATATACAAACACAATTTTAACCTATTCTAAATTGTGTTTTGAATTATTTTGTGCCTTCGTGAGTTTCTTGTTAAAATCACTTCTAATCAAATGGGCTATGCTAACAATAACTCCTTGTTTTCAGATATTTGGTTATTATTATTTTGCATGGTTGAGGCCTTAATTACATATTTTTTTTCTCTGAGTGCTGGATTATTTGCTTCTTGCTAAGTCAAGTGAACAACCAGAGCAGTTCCCCAGTGGCATTAAAACTCAGTTTCAGCTCCCTAGATAGAATAAATGTTTTTATGGAGTATTTTTTCTTTATCTTTGCAGATCCAAGGCAGATCACAGGAATGAAGGAGTGTTTTCTGCTTTACCCAACTACAAAGGTCCTGATAACCAGTCCCTACAGGGAAACGTCTTTCCAAATAACTTTTTGGAAGGCTTTCCACATTTTGGAAAATTGCATTCCATTCTTAAACTCTGAAAGTAAATATTTACAGAGTCACACAGATTGCATCTATATTTGACAATCTAACTCACAATTGCGTCTTCCAGTATTCAAATAATACATTGTAAAGAGTATCTTCTAAGCTAAATCATAGTATTTTAAATTAATTCCTTTTTAATTTTTTAAATCAATTAATTATTTTTAATTGCCAGTATAAGACACATTTTATTATTTATTTTCTTTTGAGACAGGGTCTCCTTCTGTCACCCAGGTTGGAGCAGTGGTACAATCTCAGCTCACTGCAACCTCCCCATCCTGGGCTCAAGCAATCTTCCAATCTCAACCTCTCGAGTAGGTGCTACTATAGGCAGATGCCACCACACCCGGCTAATTTTTTTGTGTTTTTTGTAGAGATGGGGTTTTGCCATGTTGCTTAGCCTGGTCTCGAACTCCTGGACTCAAGCAATCCTCCCACCTCCACCTCCCAAAATGCTGGGATTACAGGTGTGAGCCACCGCACCTGGCCTAAATTAGCTGCTTTTTTAATAATACTTTTTAAAAGGAAGATTCTCTGTAATGACAGTTGACTGTCTCAAAAAATCACAGTCATCTTCAACTTTTAAGGTAGCTCTAATTGTCTCAGTTTATTTCCATCACAGTGCTTTGTGGTAAATGACTTTTACCCGTTAGAGGAATTATGGGTAGGGGTTGGTAGATCTGAGTTGTGATCATGTGTTGCTTGGGTTTGCATTTTTGACACTGACTTATTCCCCTGATGAACTCTCTCACGAAAAGTTTATATGTGTGTATATATGTATACACACACAGACACACACACGTGTATACACACACATATGTACACATGTATACATACACATATGTACATATGTATACATACATATAGGTACACATGTATGCATATATGCACACATGTATACATGTATGCATACATACATATATGTACACATGTATACATATAGGTACACATGTATACACACATATAGGTACACATGTATACACACATATAGGTACACATGTATACATACATATAGGTACACATGTATGCATATATGCACACATGTATACATACCTATAGGTACACATGTATACATACATATATGTATACATGTATACACATATGTGTGTGTATATATATACACACACACACACAAAATACATTGCAAGATAGAAATAAGGTAGTTGTGCTATAATTTCAAGTTCCTTTAAAGGCTCATAAAAATAAATTGTATATGCATAACATATGCTTTGACTACAGTTTTCTCTTTTCATTCACAAATACCTTTCTCATTTTCTGGGCCAAGTGAGGCACAGACCACACAATTCCAGGTAGTCATCTACTTCAGCTTTTTTTGAAATGATTTTTTTCATCTTCTCTACTTGTTTTAGATGTGTAGAGGGTGGACTCCTTAATGGAGGTTAAGCCATGGCATTTTTCAGGTGGCAGTATGCCAAGAATGCTACAGGCTTTCTATGCAATGACTGAAGCTAGTGACAATATACTGGTAGGAGAAAATTAGGACTACTACTGGGAAATATTGTTGTTTTAGAATAATTTTGAAAAAGTCAATGAAATTAAAATCAAACCAATAATTTAGACATAGTTTTACTTATGTTTAAGTATAATGCTGCTTATTGATTTAATTATTTATAACTTTGATGCTTTTAGCCTGTGTTTCAGCAATAAAGCATTTGCTTAAATTTTAGGTGAGGAAAAGATTAAACACTATGAAAAATCTTGTGGATTTATGAACCTACTTGGAAGTATTGGAGATCATAATCACTTCTATATAAATTTGAGGTTTTCATTATTAACAGATGTAGCTTTGATTCTGTATTATACTTTTTTGGGAAAATGATTTGGTTATGGGAACATATTAGACTAAAAATTGGTTTTAATGAATGTCAAGATAACTATAATTTATCATATTGCATTGCTGGTTGGCTTGGCTTTGTTATTCTAATAATTTTAGTGAGGCTAGGAGATGTGGGGCTCAGCATCATTTCTCACCTCACATTAGTCACAACTAGAGTAATGGGATGTGACATAGCTAATAAAGCATCAGGTAAAAAGGCCTGTTTTATGTGGGCATGCTAGAGAAACAGGGTGGCCACAAACATTCAGATGTGGCTTTTTATGGGAGCCAATGTGATGCAGAAAAACACAACTCTAACCAATCCTCTAAAACAAACAAAAAGCCTCATCATCCTGTTAATGATAGATTCATCTTATTCTGATTGTATAGCATGAAACAGCATTTATACAGATATCCTTTTTTTCTTCCCCCCCTTTTTTTAGCTATTTGCCAGTTTATAATTCTATCTCCTCGAAGAGTGTGAGTGAATCTACATTAGTCCTAATTTGCTTTATAAATCCCAGTCTTAAAGTATATCTTTTGATAAAACATTCACTGTTGTGATGAAGTTAAGACAATTATTTACTCTAATGAACTGAAGCAGAGATGTGAATAATTGAAAGTATGAGTAATCCAAAGTCATTTCACATTATGTTTCCTATAGCTGGAGTTAAAACACAAATAACCAAATATATAGGAATACATTTGCTGCAAGTATGGCAGAATTAATACCTTTATTACATAAATAATTTATCTAAAACAATAGGAAACAATACTCTCACAAAGAAAGGAAAGAGGTCTGAGAGAAAATACAGCCAATGGAATACATACAAATGGAAAGTCTCATATGCTAATGGTAGAAAAGTAAATAGAAACTACCATTTTGGAATCTTGTTTGACTGTAGCTACTAAAGATAAAAATATGTGCGTGCCCCATAATCCAGGAATTTTACTACTGTATACATTTAATAAACATGTATTTACATATTCACAGGATACATTTATGATAATGTTCAAAGCAGCACTATTCATCATAGCCACAATGTGAAAATTTCTCAGATACTAACAGTACAATACATAAATAAATTTTGGTGTAATCATACAATGGACTAATTACAGTAATGAATATGAACATGCAAAAAATAGATGAATATATAAAAAGAACAATATTGAGCAAAATTAACCAGGAAGAAAAAAATACATACTTTGTAATTCTACTTATAAAAAATTAAAAACAGGCAAAACTAAACTTCTGCTTCAAAGTAGACTAGTGAGTAATGTGAGGCCAAGAAAACTGCTGATTAAACTACAAAAGCTGAATAAATTACAAAAATCATATTGTTAAAGATAACAGAAAACTGAGAAATCAAGCAGTACTAGATGCACTAAAAGTTCAGACAGGCGAAAACATTTCAGAAGTTGCTGAGGATCAGCAGCTGTTTGTTTCCCTGGGGCATTTGCCTATATGGGCTGAAGCATGAGGATTAGGTATTCACCTAAGCAAAGCATCACTCCTGGGAGAAAAAGATCAGCAACGTTTTGGTGCCCACTCAGCACAGAAGTAACAAAATCAGAGAACAGATAGCTGGTTTATAATTCAATACATTCTGAGGTTTTGAATGAAACTAAAGTGCTAAAGCAAAAGCCTCTGAAAGTCATAGTAAAATTATTCTCACCTTTATCATGATTAAAAGTCTGAAAATCCTGGTGGTAAAATCAGTAATGGTGAAATGACAATGCAGAGTGCTGGCACCTTTTTCTTAAGGATGCTTAAGGATTTGGGGGTTAGCTGGAGGATAAGAATCCAAAGTAACCAGAGGCAGAAGGTGGCTACCAGAGGACAGAGAAACCAGAAGAATATATATATATATATTTGCCATTTATCAACTCACTATTTTACTATTTATATGATTAACACACTGTCATAATGTTTACCATAACATTGATACAACTGTTGTGGAAATAGTTTGGATATATATTTATCTAAAGATATATATGTGTTTGTGTGAGCATGTATATGTGTGCGTGTGTGCGCGCTTTATATGTGTATATATAGAGAGAATTCTTTTGTCTCAAAACCGATTAGATTTGAGGAGAGAAGTTTTTTGGTATTTTCAAGAATCAGAAATATTGTCCTATTTATTAATTTTTCTAGGAATCAATCCCGAGGAAATGTTACTAAAGTTTCTAAGAACTAGTTTTATAGTTTCACATATAATAGATAAAGATGCTTAACTAACATATGTGTTAATTAATACAAAAAAGTTTAATGAAAGCACTACATTGGAACTTTGTAGAATATTAGTCATTAAGATGTCTGTAGAAGATTTCTTCGATCCTTGAAAAAATAACTGCTTTCCAAGCTATCCTTCCACTGTACAAAACTACAAAACTGGACAAAATATAGTGACTGCCTACAGTTGTTGGGCAACAGACATTGAGCTAATTTATGCTGTTGAATGGGGAAAAAATGAGGCTCATCTCACATTGTTTTAAGTTCTCTGACTTGGAGCAAAAGAAGAGATATTAAGCAGAGAGTGGAGATCTAATTGAGGAGGTAGGGCAAAGACTGAATTTGGGACTGAGGTATCCTATGAAAAGATAGAATGAGATTTATGTGGGACTAACAATACAATTTTTAAAAGATGAAGAAAAAATATTGAGAGCAGCTGGGGAAAAATGCATATTACCTAGAGGACAATTATTGTCCAAAGATAATAACAGCCAGGAAACAATAGAATCGTATCTTTAAAGTTTTGGAAAGAAAACAAAAGCTATCAATCAGAGTTCTATATTTAATGAATGTATGAAACAAAACTGAGAGTAAAATAGAAACATTTTCCAATTTGAGAGAATTCTTTGTCTGCAGAATTGCACACAAGGAAAGCTAAAGTAGGTTCTGCTAGCTGAAGAGAATAATAGTTGTATTGATGGGAAAGAATGGAGAACACAAGAAATGGTAAATCTCTCTTGGTAAATTTAAAAGCCTGTATTTAATGGTTTTATTATTTTTCAACTGAAAACTGTTTAGAATAAAAATAATATTATCTATAGTGTTTATAATGTATGGCAAGAACAGCACATTAATAACAATTAGAAGTAGACAATTCTAAATTAAGGGTGCAAATTGCAATCTTCAGAGTCATGTATTAGTCTGTTTTCATGCTGCTAATAAAGATATGAGAGACTGGGTAATTTATAAATGAAAGAAGTTTAATTGACTCACAGTTCAGCATGACTGGGGAGGCCTCAGGAAACTTACAATCATCATGGAAGGGGAAGCAAACATGTACTTCTTCACATGGCAGCAGTAAGAAGAAGTTCTGAGCAAAGGCAGAAAAACTCCATATAAAACCATCAGACCTTGTGAAAACGCACTGTCCCAAGAACAGCATAGAAGTAACCACCCCCATGATTCAATTATCTCTCACCAGTTCCCTCCCATGACACATGGGAATTATGGGAACTACAATTCAGGATAAGATTTGGGTGGGAACACAGCCAAACCATATCATTCCAACCCCTGGTCCCTCCCAAATCTCATTTCCTCACATTTCAAAACACAATCATGCCTTACCAACAGTCCCCTAAAGTCTTAGCTCATTCAAGCATTAACCCAAAGGTCCAAGTCCAAAGTCTCATCTGAGACAAAGTAAGTCCCTTCCACCTGAGCCTGTAAAATCAAAAGCAACTTAGTTACTTCCTATAAAATGGAGTTACAGGCATTGAGTAAATACAGCCCTTTCAAAGGGGAGATTGGCTAAAACAAAGGGGCTACAGGCTTCATGCAAGTCTGAAATCCAATAGGGTAGTCATTAAACCTTAAAGTTCCAAAATGATCTCCTTAGGTTCTGTGTCTCACATCCATGTCACACTGATGCAAGAGATGGGCTCCCACAGCCTTGGGCAGCTCTGCCCCTGTAGGTACAGCTCCCCTACTGGCTGCTTTCACAGGCTAGTATTGAGCGTCTGTGGCTTTTCTAGGTGCATAGTGCAAGGTGGTGATGGATCTACCATTCTGGGGTCTGGAGAATAATGGCCCTTTTCTCACAGCTCCACCAAGCAGTGCTCCAGTGGGGACTGTATGTGGGGGCTCCAACCCCACATTTCCCTTCCACAGGGGTTCTCCATGCCCTAGCAGAGGTTCTCCATGAGGGTTCAACCCCTGCAGCAGACTTCTGCCTGGACATTCAGGCATTTCCATAAGCCCTCTGAAATCTAGGTAGAGGTTCCCAAATCTCAGTTCTTGACTTCTGTGCACCCACAGGTCCAACACCATATGTAAGCCACCAAGTCTTGGGGCTTGCATCCTCTGAAGCAATGCCCTGAGCTATACATTGGCATCTTTTAGCCACAGCTGAAGCTGAAGCAGCTGGGATACAGGGCACCATGTCCCAAGGCTGCATAGAGCAGGGGTGCCCTGGGACTAGCCCAAGAAACCATTTTTGCCTCCTAGGTCTCCAGGTCTGTGATGGGACAGGCTGCTGTGAAGGTCTCTGACATGCCCTTGAGACATTTTCCTCATTGTCTTGGTGATTAACATTTGGCTTCTCATTACTTATGCAAATTTCTGCAGCAAGCTTGGATTTCTCCCCAGGAAATGTGGTTTTCTTTTCTATTGCATCCTGAGGCTGCAAATTTTCCAAACTTTTATGCTCTTCCTCCTTTTCTATGCTTTGCCTCTTAGAAATTTCTTCCATAGATACCCTAAATTATCTCTCTCAAGTTCAAAGTTCCACAGATCTCTAGGGCAGGGGCAAAATGCCACCAGTCTCTTTGCATAGCAAGAGTGACCTTTACTCCAGTTCCCAACAAGTTCCTTCTCTCCATCTGAGACCACCTCTGCCTGAACTTCTTTGTCCATATCACTATTAGCATTTTGGTCAAAGCCATTCAACAAGTCTCTAGGGAGTTCCAAATTTTCTCACATCTTCCTGTCTTCTGAACCCTCCAAGTCTCTAGGAAGTTCCAAACTTTCCCACATTTTTCTATCTTCTTCTGAGCCCTGCAAAAGGTTTCAACCTCTGCCTGTTACCCAGTTCCAAAGTCGCTTCCACATTTTTGGGTATCTTTAGAGCAGTGCCCCTCTCTCTGTGGTACCAATCTCACACTGCTAATAAAGATGTACCCAAGACTGGGTAGTTTATAAAGGAAAGAGGTTTAGTTGACTCACAGTTCAACATGGCCAGAGAGGCCTCAGGAAACTTACAATCATGGCAGAAGTGGAAGCAAACAAATCCTTCTACTCATGGCGGCAGCAAGTAGAAGTGCCTAGCAAAGGGTGAAAAGCCCTTTATGAAACCATCAGATGTCATAAGAACTCACATGAACAGCATGGGATTAACTGCCACTATGATTCAGTTACCTCCCATGGGGTCCCTCCCAAGACACATGGGGATTATGGGAACTACAATTCAGATGAGATTTGGGCGGGGACACAGCCAAACCATGTCAAGTTACTATTTTTAAAATTGTATAAAAAGGTATAAAAATAATTTAAAAGCAACAAAAGAAATAGAATATATGCTGGTCTGTCCTCCAGTACTTGTTACCTCTTGCCCTTTTGGCAATAGCCATCCTAATGTGAAGCGATATCTTACTGTGGTTTTAATTTGCATTTCCCTAGTGACTAGTGATGGTGAGCATTTTTTTCATATACCTGTTGTTCATTTGTACGTCTTCTTTTGAAAAATATATATTCACACTCTTGGCCCATTTTGTTTTTCTTTGAGACAAAGTCTCACTCTGTTGCCCAGGCTGGAGTGCAATGGCACAATCTCGGCTCACTGCAACCTCTGCCTCCCGAGTTCAAGCAATTCTCCTGTCTCAGGCTCCCGAGTAGCTGGGATTGCCACTGTGTGCTACCATGTCCGGCTAATTTTTTTTTTGTCTTTTTAATAGAGATGCGATTTCACCATGTTGGTCAGGCTGGTCTTGAACTCCTGACCTCAGATGATCCACCTGCCTTGGCCTCTTAAAGTGCTGTGGCCCATTTTTTAATGAGGCTTTAGTTGCCTGTGTTTTGGGCTCACATATAAAAAATGTTTGTCCAGATTAATGTCAATAAGCTTTTTCCCTATGTTTTCTTCTAGTAGTTTTATAGTTTCAGATCTTATATTTAAGGTTTTAATCCATTTTGAGTTGATTTTTGTATAAAAGGTGAGATAAAGATACAGTTTTATTCTTTTGCCTTGTATGGTGTTAATGGCAATGTAAATTATTATAGCCATTGTAGAGAACAGTGTGGGGGCCCCCAAAAAATTAAAAATAGAACTACCTTATGATCCAGAAATTCCACTTCTGAGTATATATCTAAAGTGTTTGAAATGAGTATGTTGAAGAGGTATTTGCACTGCCATGTTCATTGCAGTATTATTCAAGATATGAAAGCAACCTAAGTGATCATCAATGAATGAATGGTAAAGAAAATGTATATATACACAATGAAGTATTATACTATTCAGCCTTAAAAAGTAGGGAATCCTGTCATTTGCAATAGCATGGATGAATCTGGAGGATAATATGCTAAGTGAAATAAGTCAGACACAGAAAGACAAATATTGCATGATCTCTTTTATATGTGAAATCTAAAAGAGTTATAAACTCATAAAAGCAGAGAGTAGAATGGTGGTTACCAGGGGTTTGAGTGGTAGGCTGGAGTAGAGAATTGTGGAAATGTTGGTCCAAGGATACAAAATTTCATTTGGACAGCAGGAATAAATTCAAGAAGTGTATTGTACAATATTGTGACTATAGTTAATAACAAGATATTATATTCTTGAAAATTGCTAAAAGAACAAATTATAAATGTTTTCACCACAAAAAATGATAATTATGAGGTAATGGATAGGTTAATTAGCTTGATTTAGCTATTGCACAATGTATATGTATATCAAAACATTGTATTTTACACCATAGATATATATAATTTTTATGTGTAATTTAAAAATAATAAAAAAAAATAGACCAGGCATACAGGTGGTTATTACAGGTGGTTCAGGCCTGTAATCCCAGCACATTGGGAGGCCAGTGCTGGAGGATCACTTGAGACCAGGAGTTCGAGACCAGCCCCGGCAACACATCAAGACCCTGTCTCTACAATATATATATATATATATAAATTAGCTTAGGGTAGTGGCATGCATTTGTGGTCCAAGCTACTCAGGAGGCTGAGGTGGGAGGATCAATTGAGCCTGGGAGGTTGAGACTGCAGTGAACCATGTTTGCTGTTTGTGCTCAGGCTCATGCCAGCCTGAGTAGCAGAGCAAGACCCTGTCTGAACAAAAAAAAAAGGAAAGAAAATAATTATAATAAAACCATAAAACCAAAACCCTCCTTCCCCCCAAAAAAAATGCTGTCTATAATACAAAGAGATCTATATACCTTGAAGTAAAATGATGGGAAAATATATAACATGCAAACATAATCATTAGAAAGTTGATTTAGCTATTTTACTATCAGACAAAGTGAACTTTGAGATAAGGATTATTACCTGAAAAGGAAGATAAGAAGGTCAGTATATCAGATGTCATAACTATTCTACATTTGAATGTACTCTAATAACAAAGCTTAAAAATTAGCACAACCAAAGAAAGAATACACAAATGCCCATAGTATTTTTAACATTCACTCTCAGAAATTGGTAGGTTCACTAGACAAAAAAGCCTAAACACCATCTACGCCAGGTGTGGTGGCTCACATCTGTAATCCCAGCTCTTTGGGAGGCCGAGGCAGGCAGATCACTTGAGATCAGGAGTTTGAGACCAGCCTGGCCAACAGGGTGAAACCTTGTCTCTACTAAAAATACAAAAAATTAGCAGAGCGTAGTGGCACATACCTGTAATTCCAGCTACTCAGGAGGCTGAGGCATGAGAATTGCCTGAACCCAGGAGGCAGAGACTGCAGTGAGCTGAGATTGTGCCTCTGCACTCCAGCCTGAGTGACAGAGCGAGACTCCATCTCAAAAAAACAAAAACAAACAAAAAACACCATCTATCAAATTGATCTAGTTTATATACGTAGAATACTATTCCCAACATCTCCAGAACACACATTTTTCTCAGGTGCATATAGAGCACTCACCAAAATAGAGCACATGCTGGGCCATAAAAGAAGGTTTCAGTAATTTTAAAAAGATAGACATTTTGCAGAGCAGTTTTCTCTAGCTACTGTCCAGTAGATTTAAACTAGGAAAAATTAAAAGACATCTGAAAAATTATCAAATATTTGGAAATTAAGTAGTATATGACTAAATAATTTGTGGGTCAAAGAAGAAATCCCAGAGAAAATTAGAAAATGCTTTAATCTAAATAAAAATTAACACATAGATATTAAAATTTGTGGGGAGAAGCTAGAAAAGTGTTTGGGAACAAATGAACATTTTTAAATGCTTAAAATAGAAAAGATAGCACACGATATTAGTTAACTAAGTTTTCACATTAAAAGGCTTGAAAAGGGAGAGTAAATTAAAACCAAAGTAAGCTGAAGAAAGAAATCATAAATACTGTAATCAGATAGAAAAAGTGAAGAAAAAATAAAAGATTAGAAGTTGTTTTTTAAAAAGATCAATCAGAAGGATGCACCTCAGCAAGACGGATTAAGAAAGAAAAGTACACAATACCAATATTGGGTTTGACAGAGAAGACAAATATGCTAAAGATATTAAGAGGAATATAGGGAGTATTATGAACAATGACCAACTTTAGGCCAGTAAGTTCTATAATTTTAGATGAAATGAAGAATTCTCTTAAAAAATCACAACTTAACAAAATTGACATAAGAAAAAAACAAAATATATAAGCAGTCCTGTAACTGGTAAACAAATTACATTTGGAATTCAAAACATTCTCATAGAGAAAACTCCAGGTCAACAGGGCTTCACTGGTAAATTATAGGAAACATTTAACGAAGAAAAAATTACAGTCTCATATAAACTTTCATAAAGTATAAGAGGAATGAGCACTACACACCTGATTTTACAAAGACATCATGATTCTGTAATCAAAGATATTTGAAGAAAGTACATTCCATTATCCCTCATCAAAAGAGATAAAAAGCTCTTAACAAAATATTGGAAATCAATTTAATTATATATAAAGAGGATAATATGTTATGAGCATTTGGAATTTTTCCCAGGAATTCAAGATTGGTTCAACATTTAAAAATTAATCATGTATTGTATAACATTAGCAGAAGAAAGGAGGAAGTTATATGACCACCTCAATGAAGGTAGAAAAAGCACTTGAAAAATTCAACATTCATTCATAATAAAATCTCTCAGAAGTCTAGGAATGAAAACAATTTAATCTCATGTGCACATCTATCATATAAAAACTCTACAGCAAACATTTTTAATGGTGAAATTTTGAATACTTTCTAGCTAAGGTCAGAAACAGGTTGTGTCTGCTTTCTATTCAACATTGTACTGAAATCCTAATCAATGCAAAAAGACGAGAAAAAGAAGTAAAAGGCATCACAATTCAAAAGGAATAAGTAAAACTGTCTTTATTCACAGAATATACGTATTTGCAGAAAATCTTGACAAATCAAAAAGGCAACTAAAAGTAATATGTGCATATAGAAAGACTACAGGATGCAAGGCCAATTTTATACAAATGTATTTCTCTATTCATACAGAAACAATCTGCAAATAAATTTTAGATTAATTGTTTATAATAACATCCCCCAAACATAAAATACTCTGGGAAATTAATAAACACGTGCAAGATTTCTACAGTGAAAACTATAAAATGTTGCTTAGAGAATTTAAGATTTTTGTTTCATGTTTATTCCATGGATTAAAAAACTCAATTTTATTAGTTCTCCAAAAATTGATATATAAATTTAATGTAATTTCAATCAAAATACTGACAGATTTTGGGGGGCTAGGGTAGAAATTGACAAGCTAATACTAAATTTATATAGAAATCCACAGGACCAAGAATAGACAAACATTTTGAAGAAGAACAAAGTTAGGGAATTTATATTCTCTACTTTCAAATTTTACTATAATGCTTCTGTAATCCAGACATTGTGGTACTGGCATAATGTATTAGTCCATTTTTGCACTGCTCATAAAGACATACCCGAGACTGGGCAATTTACAAAAGAAAGAGGTTTATTGGACTTACAGTTTCATATGGCTGGGGAGACCTCACAACCATAGCAGAAAGCAAGGAGGAGGAAGTCACATCCTTGCTGCCTGGATGGCAGCAGGCAAAGAGAGAGCTTGTGCAGAGAAACTCCTGTTTTTAAAACCATCAGATCTCATGAGACTTATTCACTATCATAAGAATATCACAGGAAAGACCCACCCCCGTGATTCAATCTTCTTTCACCAGGTCCCTCCCAAAACACGTGGGAATTATGGGAGCTATAAGATGAGATTTGGGAGGGGACACAGAGCCAAACCATGCCACGTAAGTATAGACAAATCAGTCAGTGGTCCAAAACACAGTGTCCAAAAGAGACCTGTATATAGTGGTCAGTTGATTTTTGGCATAGGCATCAAGGCATTTACTGAGGAAATGCTTTGCAATAAATATTTTTGGAACAACTGGATAAACCTATGCAACAAAATGAACACCAGCTTTTATTCTCACTAGATAAATTATATTCCAAATTGCAAGAGCTAAAATATAAAACTTTAAAAAAGAAAACAAAATAGACTATTTTTATAATGCTGTACAGCAAATAGTTTCTAACATATGACTTAAAAAGCACAAACCATAAGTGGAAAACTGATAAATTAGAGTTTCTATATATAAAAAACTTCTGATTTTTGAAAGATACCATTAAGAAAATGAAATGGCAAGCCACAGATTAGGAGAAAATATTTCTGACAAAAATATATATTTGACAAAAGATTGTATCCAGAATATAATAGTAACTCCTATCACACAATAATAGAAAATAAACTTCCTAGTTAAAAATTAAAAAAATATTTGAATAGTTCTCAAATAAAGATGTAACAAATGGGTGACAAGCATAATGAAAATGCTTAAAACTAAAAGTCACAAGAAAAAGCAAATTAAAGCCACAGTTACAACTACATATGGATGGAATATGTAATATTAAGAAGTCTAAATGTTGGTGAGAATGTGGAACAAATGGAATTCTTATACTTTGCTAGTGGGAGTAGAAAATGGTACACCACTTTGGAAATTCCTAAATCTTGGTAGTTTATTGGAATATAAGTTTATTTCTTTTTATATAAATTCCAATCTGGCTATTGCTGGTAGCTAGAAGGCTTTCTATATAGTCATGCAGGGATCTAGGATCCTTTCCTCTTGTGACTTGGCACTTCTTGTCTTCCTCATTCAGCTAATGGAGACGGAAGGAGAACATGGAGGATAGCATAGAGGGGTTTTGTAGGCCAGACTTGGAATAAATATATGTAACATCTACCTGCACTCTGTCAGCCAGATCTCAGTCACCTAATTGCACAGAAGGCTGGGAAGCATTGTTTACATGTGTGTAAAGGAGGAAAGGGGAAAGGATTTGGTAACTAGCCAATTGTAGCCTTATTCGTAGTGCTATTTAATAATGGGTGTATGTGGGAGGTAATTTGTATAATGAGAACACTAGTTTATGAGTGTAATTACCAGTTCTAGTAGTAAATGTATGTTACCTTGGACAAGAAATTTTTTAAATGGTAGATTAAGAACATAGCTTAGAATCACATTTGTTCAGTTCCCTATTTCTTAACCTGAGCCTTTAATTAAACCAGTTTGTGCAATGGATCTTACAAAACAGGGAGCTATTTATGTATTTTCTAGTTCTTAGAGATTAAACTTTTACTTCCGTAAGGTAGAAGTCATAATATTTGCCCGTATTCATACTAGTTTTGTCCTGAAGATCAAAGTAGAGTCTCTGAACTATCAAAACTACATTATGAAAAATGAATTATTTTCCTTCTTAGCTGACAAAGGAGTATTGATCTATGTAACGCTGACATAAATTCAGATCTTGGAAAACAGAGCCCTTGTAGAATGAATATCATTATTTGTTGCTTTTTGTGGCTCAGAGATGAAGACTATTAGCCTAAAAGCTAAATACTTAAGGTTGGTTTGTTTGTCTTTTTTAGGAGAAAATTTTCACTCCAAAGAAGTGTTCTGAAAAGGTTTAAATGAAGATTGAGA
The DNA here is from genome assembly GCF_028885625.2 of Pongo pygmaeus. Taxonomy (NCBI): domain Eukaryota; kingdom Metazoa; phylum Chordata; class Mammalia; order Primates; family Hominidae; genus Pongo; species Pongo pygmaeus. The sequence goes on along the minus strand of NC_072376.2, from coordinate 155,530,248 downwards.
CTATGCTGGATTCTGATTGCTTTGTTCTCTTCTCTCAGCTTTCTGGCCTAAGATCAAAGTCTCTTCTTTCAAAGCAACTTTGTATCTCCCTTAATGTCAGGTTAAAAAATTCATTGGTGCATGCTTTCTCTGGAGGCTACTTCTATTCCCTAGAAAGAAGCAAACTAATCTCCTAAAATCCCATGCAGAACAGGGATTCTCTGATGAGTGGTCAGATATTTCTGCTTTTGTGCACCCAAGGACAAATTAAAATTCTGAAAACTTCAGTTTCCTTTTGCTTATACAGATATTTTAAAAATATAGAGCTTTATTTGTCAAAAACGAAATACGGGACCCCTATTTGCAATTATTTTTATAACATCTAAACAAAGAGACCTTTTTCTGAGGATTTCCTTAATAAATGATGAGAAAACATGGACACATAGAGGGAAATAACACACATTGAGACCTATCAAAGGGTAGATAGTGGGAGGAGGGAGAGATTCAGGAAAAATAACTAATGGATACTAGGCTTAATACCTAGGTGATGAAATAATCTGTACGACAAACTCCCATGACACACATTTACCTATGTAACAAACATGCACATCCTGTACATGTACCCATGTACTTAAAAGTAAAAAGAAAATAATAATAAATAAGTAAAAATGTTCTGTTTTAGAAAATTACATATCAGCTATTGTTTAAATTGCTTTTTAAAAATATTTTGGAATATTTTGATAAATTGATGATCTATCAAGGCCCTTCTAATTCTAGTGTTTCATTGCCAACAGAAGCCTTACAGGATGGTTTCTGGAGGTTGTGGCTTTCAACCCTAAAGATAGGCTATATACAAGCTTTCCTTTAATAACTGTGTATGACTGAATTTTTCATAAATTTCACACATTTTTATATGCATGTATATTTCCAGAATATTCTTAATTGGTGTTAAAAAATACTAATAATTTTATTTTTTCAAAGCATATTCCTTTGCCCTGATACTTTGAGATTTGTTGAGCAAATCTGTATTAATTGGTAAGTTATCTTAATTTTCAAGTTGCTCATTTTTATATTGTTGCTCTTCTACAGCTTTCGTTTCCAAGTTAGCAAAGTCATACCATTTTAACCTGGCTGCAAATGATAGCTCTCACACTTCATTCGCCTGTTTTAGGTGTTCTTTTCTGCATCTTCTTTAATTGTAAATATTCTTCTTAAGTTATAGTGGTAAGAAGTGTACATGATATCCCAGGACAGGAAAAGTTTTTTGCTATTTTTGCATTAATCCTCTCATGATGCATAACAGTCTCTAGCTCTTACCAACTTCTCTATCACCAACATCCACCAGGACCCATGCAGCCATCTAAGGATTCCAGATTCCATCCACCTCTTGCTAATTAATTCAGAGCCCTGGATCCTATGGATATATTTTCTTTCCGGTATCACATTTTCCTTTAATATCCAAATAACAATAACTTTCAGTACTCATTCAACACAATAGCAAGAAATTCAGGTCCCTTTGTAAGAATTTCTGATACTCTCCAGTGAGTATTTTTGAACTCAATAAATCTATTCTGGTTGCTGCTCATCACTTCAGATAAGGCATCTTCCCAGCTTCCGCTAATCATATCATTTCTTTCATCCTGTCTTAGCTCCCTGCCTCCCAGTTTGATCTAAAATATGTACACAGGCTCTACATGCATCCATAAAGCACACAATTTCAACTTTACACAATTGACTAAGACCTAGAGAAACTATGATGCAAAAATAAAAACCTGAAACTGAATATCAGATATCACTGCCCCTTTAGTCCATTAGTAATATCTACTCACAGAGAGTTCGGGGGAGCTATCATGGCAAAGTGGTAAAGATCTTAGCTAAATAAACGGTTGCCACTATTATTTTTTGAGAATGTTCGGCACAATGTCTGAACAGAATTACACTCACAAATGGAGGCTGCTGCTGTGATGTTAGCACCATGATTGTGTGCTTTGAATATCTAACTAATGCCATTGTGAGACCCTTGGCATTGACCTATTGAATGCGAAAAAAAAAAAAAAAAAAAGCATAGCCTGACTCCAGTCATTATTACTGGTTCCTATTATGGGCATTTTTATTTTTATATCACTGGGGACAATTACGTATCTCCAAATAATTCTTTTACAGACTCCTTATTTTGGGGAGACTACGCATAAAGAAGAAGCCAAAAACTAGCTTTGTATTATAATCTTTGTCCATACTAAAGACAATTTTTATGTCATTAAATGAAATATTGCATTATGTATTTATAGATAATCTTATATATGACAGTCATTATTTCAAACTCTGGAAATAAAATTATTTTAAAATGCACATGATCTCTTCTCCTTATAGAATTTATAACCCAATGGGAATTGTAAACTCTTCATTAATGAATCACACAAATAAATATATGCTATGAGACAAAGGAGAAGTACTAGATGCTGTGGAAGCAAGTGATGGAGAATTAGACCAAGTCAAAAAGGTCAGGAAAGGCTTTAATCTCAGTACAAAGCATTGGCCTATGATTACTCCTCTGGTTTATGGCTGCCATAATAGAAACTGATACATACAGAGCCTATTTATATGCTTCAAGTGCTAATCAGTGTCTCTTAGAGAAAAGAGAGTCCACCACAAATACAAATTCTTTTACTTTGAAGTTATTAAATAATCAGAAATATTTAGTGTTGAAGTTCTAAGGAGGGATGGTAATCAATACATTTTGTTTTATTTTCCCTTCATGTTTTGGAAGCAACTGATTAGTAGGCATGGGAATCAGGCAAATGAAGTTCTGCGTAACAGCTTTATTAAGGTTAAAAGCTTAATTGAATAATATGATATACTTCATGCTTTCTAATATTTCATTCTGGAATTAACTTATCTACCCAGACAGATAGGCTTCCTGTGTGGAGCAGAGTTCACTGTTATGGGCTTACCATACATAGGAAGCAATAAAGGAAGGTAGTTTCTTCAGAGTAAAACAGAGAAGCCCAAATGAGTAAGGAGGGAAGAGAAGGACAAGAGTGTTCTCTAGTGGAGTTCTATTAGCAATAAAATTCCTAAGGAATAGAAGACCCCCACCCCCAGCCATGTTCTCTTTCTTTCCTTCATGCATTTAGACATAACAGTCAAACCCTATGGCTCACCAGTATTAAAGGTGGCCCTTATGGGAAAGAGACTGTTGGTTCCCAGGAAGTCCTGCTCTCTATTCGTGAAGTTGAGAATAGCACTGCTCCTTTGTGTATCTGGTGGGGAGTTTGCCTTTTAATTCTGTAGCTGTATTGTCCAATAAATTAGCCACCAGCCACTTATGGCTATGTAAACTCAAATTACATAGAAGTCCAGTTCCTTATTAACACTAGGTACATTTCAGTGGGAAATAGTCAGTTCTCAATAGCTAGTTAATACTAGAACGGAACAGATTATAACATATTTGCACTATCACAGAACCATCTATTGGCTAGCACTACTCTAGAGGGCACTGAAAAAGTGAGCTCCAGGACCTTGCTGTGCCTTATGCCAAAGCCCATTTACTTTGTTTTTTATCCCAAATTATACCTAGCCACATGCCAATATGTTTCAAGAGAGTTAATACAACTGTAACACATAACAAATATGCTTCGATAATACAAATTCAATAAATAATTTATAAAAATATTATAAAATCTCTAACAAAGGAGAAATTATATCCAAAGATAAAGCTAAAATAAATAATTAAATAAATACACTTCTAAATATTCCTTCCCTCAATTTCTCACTCTGTGCAGTCTCATTAGAGGGATTCCACTCAGAAGCATGGATAGAGTTAGGTGATTTTAGTGGTTGTAGGGGTTTGTAATAGTGTGGTTAGGACCCTATGTTCTACCTGGTGATTCTCTCTGTTTTCCTTTTTCACCCTTTTCAGGCCTTAAATATATGTTGTGTCTTTAGGGGTACTGGAAATATTTTCTTCTACCTCTCCCTTTTTCTAAAGGAGAAAGATCAGTTTCTAGTGTTCATTCCCCCACTGTTCTCTCACTCATTTGTGGTAGGTTCAGAAGAGGATTAAACAGTTTAATCTACTTTTTTTTTTTTTTTTTTTTTTTTGAGACAGAGTCTCGCTCTGTTGCCAGGCTGGAGTGCAGTGGTGCGATCTTAGTTCACTGAAACCTCCGCCTCCAGAGTTCAAGTGATTCTCCTGCCTCAGCCTCCCGAGTAGCTGGGACTACAGGTTCGTGCCACCACGCCCAGCTAATTTTTGTATTTTTAGTAGAGACGGGGTTTCACCATCATTTCTGATGAGCATTTTCACCTTTCATTATGTGACTATAAAAATAACACCCTTAGACATTCCCTCTTCTATATGACTTTTGCGCCAAAGATATTTCTGCTACTTTTCATCCAAAACTACTTTCATCCTGGATCCCTATTGTCTAGTCTCCCTGAAGTGCCTGCTGCTTATAATCACCACACTCTTCTGATTATCCTCTTGTCTTTAGCTATTTTAGATGCGAATTTTACTAAAGACCTTATTTATCATCAACTCATTTGCTTTACCCACTTCATTATTTAGATATCTAGAATTTGTATGGACAAATGCATGCTACCTGCCGTGGACCCATTGAGCCTCATAAAAATTTAACTATAGTGGACTATGGTGGAGATGGCCAGATGGCCAGCAGAGATCCTTGTTTTTTTCCAAGTTGTATAATTGACTTCTCAGACTACCTTGCACCAGTTGAGTAATGAGACACTTACAGACATGACCTGTAAAGTACTCATTTTCCCTCATTCCTAGTCTCCTGGCTGGATGCCCATATTGAGTGTGACTAAGTGACCTGTCTGCAGTGTGGTGGGGTCTCTCTCAGGCTAGGTTTCTGAAAAACTTCATAAAGCAGAAAGGATCCTCCCCACCCTCCTGCCTCTGTCAGGCAAAAATTGGATCTATGAATTAATAACATAAACCTAAGTGACTGAGATTTTGTGGTTAGCTATTACTAAAACTAGAATTTACCATAACATATACAAACTAAAAAAATTTTGAACAACTCAATTAGGAGAAAGGATTTCCAATTAGTATAAGTATAGGTTTTGTAGTCATTTATGTCTTTGCAATCTTTCTATATTTGGCACATGTAGATCTGTTGCTTTCCAAAAGCAGAAAAAAATGACTATCTGGAGTGGCAGTCAGAAGGATAACTAATGATAGTCTATTTTGATTTCAGCTGCAATTAATACTTTTCCTATACATTAGTTAAGAAGGAAATATTCTTTCTTAACTTTTATTTTAGGTTCAGGGGTACATGTGCAGTGTTATATAGATAAATTACATGCCAAGGGGTTTTGGTGTACAGATTATATCATCAACCAGGTAATAAGCATAGTACCTGATACGTAGTTTATCAGTCCTCTCCCTCCTCCCACCCTCCATTCTCAAATAGGCCCCAGTATCTATTCCCTTCTTTGTGTCCATGTGTACTCAATATTTAGCTTCCACTTAAAAGTGAGAATATGTGGTATTTGGTTTTCTGTTCCTTCATTAGTTCACTTAGGATTATGACTTTCAGCTCCATTCATTTGCTGCTTAGGACATGATCTCATTCTTTTTTATAGCTGTATAGTATCCTATGGTATATATGTACCATATTTTCTTTGTCCAGTCTACCGTTGATGGGGATTTAGGTTGATTCCATGACTTTGCTATTGTGAATAGTGCTCCAATGAACATTCATGTGCATGTGTGTTTATGGTAGAATAATTCATATTTATTTGGGTATATACCAAATAATGAGACTGCTGGGTCAATTGTTACTTCTGTTTCAGGTTCTTTTTTTTTTTTTTTTTCTTTTGTTTTGAGCATAACACCAAGAATTTATTATATTTATTAAAATGTGTGCATTATTTTGTGTATCTATTTTGATTGTTTATGAAACAAAAAATAGAATGTAACAGTATGTGATTTACCAATCTTTAAACGAGCAATAGCATTTCTGCATTTTTTTTTTTTTTTAAGCGCAGGTATATTCTTTTTTTTTTCCTCTTCTTGTTCTTCTTCTTCTTATTATTATTATTATTATACTTTAGGCTCTATGGTACATGTGCGCAACGTGCAGGTAAGTTACATACGTATACATGTGCCATGCTGGTGCACTGCACCCACCAACTCGTCATCTAGCATTAGGTATATCTCCCAATGCTATCCCTCCCCCCTCCCGCCACCCCACAACAGTCCCCGAAGTGTGATGTTCCCCTTCCTGTGTCCATGTGTTCTCATTGTTCAATTCCCACCTATGAGTGAGAATATGCGGTGTTTGGTTTTTTGTCCTTGCGATAGTTTACTGAGAATGATGATTTCCAATTTCATCCATGTCCCTACAAAGGACATGAACTCATCATTTTTTATGGCTGCGTAGTATTCCATGGTGTATATGTGCCACATTTTCTTAATCCAGTCTATCATTGTTGGACATTTGGATTGGTTCCAAGTCTTTGTTATTGTGAATAATGCTGCAATAAACATACGTGTGCATGTGTCTTTATAGCAGCATGATTTATAGTCCTTTGGGTATATACCCAGTAATGGGATGGCTGGGTCAAATGGAATTTCTAGTTCTAGATCCCTGAGGAATCACCACACTGACTTCCACAAGGGTTGAATTTGTTTACAGTCCCACCAACAGTGTAAAAGTGTTCCTATTTCTCCACATCCTCTCCAGCACCTGTCGTTTCCTGACTTTTTAATGATTGCCATTCTAACTGGTGTGAGATGGTATCTCATTGTGGTTTTGATTTGCATTTCTCTGATGGCCAGTGATGGTGAGCATTTTTTCATGTGTTTTTTGGCTGCATAAATGTCTTATTTTGAGAAGTGTCTGTTCATGTCCTTTGCCCACTTTTTGATGGGGTTGTTTGTTTTTTTCTTGTAAATTTGTTGGAGTTCATTTAGATTCTGGATATTAGCCCTTTGTCAGATAAGTAGGTTGCGAAAATTTTCTCCCATTTTGTAGGTTGCCTGTTCACTCTGATGGTAGTTTCCTTTGCTGTGCAGAAGCTCTTTAGTTTAATGAGATCCCATTTGTCAATTTTGGCTTTTGTTGCCATTGCTTTTGGTGTTTTAGACATGAAGTCCTTGCCCATGCCTATGTCCTGAATGGTATTGCCTAGGTTTTCTTCTAGGGTTTTTATGGTTTTAGGTCTAACATTTAAGTCTTTAATCCATCTTGAATTGATTTTTGTATAAGGTGTAAGGAAGGGATCCAGTTTCAGCTTTCTACATATGGTTAGCCAGTTTTCCCAGCACCGTTTATTAAATAGGGAATCCTTTCCCCATTTCTTGTTTTTGTCAGGTTTGTCAAAGATCAGATAGTTGTAGATATGTGGCATTATTTCTGACGGCTCTGTTCTGTTCCATTGATCTATATCTCTGTTTTGGTACCAGTACCATGCTGTTTTGGTTACTGTAGCCTTGTAGTATAGTTTGAAGTCAGGTAGCGTGATGCCTCCAGCTTTGTTCTTTTGGCTTAGGATTGACTTGGCGATGCGGGCTCTTTTTTGGTTCCATATGAACTTTAAAGTAGTTTTTTCCAATTCTGTGAAGAAAGTCATTGGTAACTTGATGGGGATGGCATTGAATCTGTAAATTACCTTGGGAAGGATGGCCATTTTCATGATATTGATTCTTCCTACCCATGAGCATGGAATGTTCTTCCATTTGTTTGTATCCTCTTTTATTTCCTTGATCAGTGGTTTGTAGTTCTCCTTGAAGAGGTCCTTCACATCCCTTGTAAGTTGGATTCCTAGGTATTTTATTGTCTTTGAAGCAATTGTGAATGGGAGTTCACTCATGATTTGGCTCTCTGTTTGTCTGTTATTGATGTATAAGAATGCTTGTGATTTTTGTACATTGATTTTGTATCCTGAGACTTTGCTGAAGTTGCTTATCAGCTTAAGGAGATTTTGGGCTGAGACAATGGGGTTTTCTAGATATACTATCATGTCATCTGCAAACAGGGACAATTTGACTTCCTCTTTTCCTAATTGAATACCCTTGATTTCCTTCTCTTGCCTAATTGCCCTCGCCAGAACTTCCAACACTGTGTTGAATAGAAGTGGTGAGAGAGGGCATCCCTGTCTTGTGCCAGTTTTCAAAGGGAATGCTTCCAGTTTTTGCCCATTCAGTATGATATTGGCTGTGGGTTTGTCATAAATAGCTCTTATTATTTTGAGATACGTCCCATCAATACCTAATTTATTGAGAGTTTTTAGCATGAAGGGTTGTTGAATTTTGTCAAAGGCCTTTTCTGCATCTATTGAGATAATCATGTGGTTTTTGACTTTGGTTCTGTTTATATGCTGGATTACATTTATTGATTTGCGTATATTGAACCAGCCTTGCATCCCAGGGATGAAGCCCACTTGATCATGGTGGATAAGCTTTTTGATGTGCTGCTGGATTCTGTTTGCCAGTATTTTATTGAGGATTTTTGCATCAATGTTCATCAAGGATATTGGTCTAAAATTCTCTTTTTTTGTTGTGTCTCTGCCAGGCTTTGGTATCAGGATGATGCTGGCCTCATAAAATGAGTTAGGGAGGATTCCCTCTTTTTCTATTGATTGGAATAGTTTCAGAAGGAATGGTACCAGCTCCTCCTTGTACCTCTGGTAGAATTCAGCTGTGAACCCATCTGGTCCTGGACTTTTTTTGGTTGGTAAGCTATTGATTATTGCCACAATTTCAGCTCCTGTTATTGGTCTATTCAGAGATTCACCTTCTTCCTGGTTTAGTCTTGGGAGGGTGTATGTGTTGAGGAATTTATCCATTTCTTCTAGATTTTCTAGTTTATTTGCGTAGAGGTGTTTGTAATATTCTCTGATGGTAGTTTGTATTTCTGTGGGATCGGTGGTGATATCCCCTTTATCATTTTTTATTGCATCTATTTGATTCTTCTCTCTTTTTTTCTTTATTAATCTTGCTAGCAGTCTATCAATTTTGTTGATCCTTTCAAAAAAACCAGCTCCTGGATTCATTGATTTTTTGAAGGGTTTTTTGTGTCTCTATTTCCTTCAGTTCTGCTCTGATTTTAGTTATTTCTTGCCTTCTGCTAGCTTTTGAATGTGTTTGCTCTTGCTTTTCTAGTTCTTTTAATTGTGATGTTAGGGTGTCAATTTTGGATCTTTCCTGCTTTCTCTTGTGGGCATTTAGTGCTATAAATTTCCCTCTACACACTGCTTTGAATGCATCCCAGAGATTCTGGTATGTTGTGTCTTGGTTCTCGTTGGTTTCAAAGAACATCTTTATTTCTGCCTTCATTTCGTTATGTACCCAGTAGTCATTCAGGAGCAGGTTGTTCAGTTTCCATGTAGTTGAGCGGTTCTGAGTGAGATTCTTAATCCTGAGTTCTATCTTGATTGCACTGTGATCTGAGAGATAGTTTGTTATAATTTCTGTTCTTTTACATTTATTGAGGAGAGCTTTACTTCCAAGTATATAGTCAATTTTGGAATAGGTGTGGTGTGGTGCTGAAAGAAATGTATATTCTGTTGATTTGGGGTGGAGAGTTCTGTAGATGTCTATTAGGTCTGCTTGGTGCAGAGCTGAGTTCAACTCCTGGGTATCCTTGTTGATTTTCTGTTTCGTTGATCTGTCTAATGTTGACAGTGGGGTGTTAAAGTCTCCCATTATTAATGTGTGGGAGTCTAAGTCTCTTTGTAGGTCACTCAGGACTTGCTTTATGAATCTGGGTGCTCCTGTATTGGGTGCATATATATTTAGGATAGTTAGCTCTTCTTGTTGAATTAATCCCTTTACCATTATGTAATGGCCTTCTTTGTCTCTTTTGATCTTTGTTGGTTTAAAGTCTGTTTTATCAGAGACTAGGATTGCAACCCCTGCCTTTTTTTGTTTTCCATTTGCTTGGTAGATCTTCCTCCATCCTTTTATTTGGAGCCTATGTGTGTCTCTGCACGTGAGATGGGTTTCCTGAATACAGCACACTGATGGTTCTTGAGTCTTTATCCAATTTGCCAGTCTGTGTCTTTTAATTGGAGGATTTAGTCCATTTACATTTAAAGTTAATATTGTTATGTGTGAATCTGATCCTGTCATTATGATGTTAGCTGGTTATTTTGCTCGTTAGTTGATGCAGTCTCTTCCTAGTCTCGATGGTCTTTACATTTCGGTATGATTTTGCAGTGGCTGGTACCGGTTGTGCCTTTCCATGTTTAGTGCTTCCTTCAGGAGCTCTTTTAGGGCAGGCCTGGTGGTGACAAAATCTCTCAGCATTTGCTTGTTTGTAAAGTATTTTATTTCTCCTTCACTTATGAAGCTTAGTTTGGCTGGATATGCAATTCTGGGTTGAAAATTCTTTTCTTTAAGAATGTTGAATATTGGCCCCCACTCTCTTCTGGCTTGTAGGGTTTCTGCTGAGAGATCCACTGTTAGTCTGATGGGCTTCCCTTTGATGGTAACCCGACCTTTCTCTCTGGCTGCCCTTAACATTTTTTCCTTCATTTCAACTTTGGTGAATCTGACAATTATGTGTCTTGGAGTTGCTCTTCTCGAGGAGTATCTTTGTGGCGTTCTCTGTATTTCCTGAATCTGAATGTTGGCCTGCCTTGCTAGATTGGGGAAGTTCTCCTGGATAATATCCTGCAGAGTGTTTTCCAACTTGTTTCCATTCTCCCCGTCACTTTCAGGTACACCAATCAGACGTAGATTTGGTCTTTTCACATAGTCCCACATTTCTTGGAGGCTTTGCTCATTTCTTTTTATTCTTTTTTCTCTAAACTTCCCTTCTCGCTTCATTTCATTCATTTCATCTTCCAGGGCTGATACCCTTTCTTCCATTTGATCGCATCAGCTCCTGAGGCTTCTGCATTCTTCACGTAGTTCTCGAGCCTTGGTTTTCAGCTCCATCAGCTCCTTTAAGCACTTCTCTGTATTGGTTATTCTAGTTATACATTCTTCTAAATTTTTTTCAAAGTTTTCAACTTCTTTGCCTTTGGTTTGAATATCCTCCCGTAGCTCGGCGTAATTTGATCGTCTGAAGCCTTCTTCTCTCAGCTCATCAAAGTCATTCTCCGTCCAGCTTTGTTCCGTTGCTGGTGAGGAACTGCGTTCCTTTGGAGGAGGAGAGGTACTCTGCTTTTTAGAGTTTCCAGTTTTTCTGCTCTGTTTTTTCCCCATCTTTGTGGTTTTATCTACTTTTGGTCTTTGATGATGGTGATGTACAGATGGGTTTTTGGTGTGGATGTCCTTTCTGTTAGTTTTCCTTCTAACAGACAGGACCCTCAGCTGCAGGTCTGTTGGAGTACCTGGCCAGCCGTGTGAGGTGTCAGTCTGCCCCTGCTGGGGGGTGCCTCCCAGTTAGGCTGCTCGGGGGTCAGGGGTCAGGGACCCACTTGAGGAGGCAGTCAGCCCGTTCTCAGATCTCCAGCTGCGTGCTGGGAGAACCACTGCTCTCCTCACAGCTGTCAGACAGGGACATTTAAGTCTGCAGAGGTTACTGCTTTTTGTTTGTCTGTGCCCTGCCCCCAGAGCTGGAGCCTACAAAGGCAGGCAGGCCTCCTTGAGCTGTGGTGGGCTCCACCCAGTTCAAGCTTCCCAGCTGCTTTGTTTACCTAAGCGAGCCTGGGCAATGGCGGGCACCCCTCCCCCAGCCTCGCTGCCGACTTGCTGTTTGATCTCAGACTGCTGTGCTAGCAATCAGCGAGACTCCGTGGGCGTAGGACCCTCTGAGCCAGGTGCGGGCTATACTCTCCTGGGGCACCGTTTCCTAAGCCCATCGGAAAAGCACAGTATTCGGGTGGGAGTGGCCCGATTTTCCAGGTGCCGTCTGTCACCCCTGGAAAGGGAACTCCCTGACTTCTTGCGCTTCCCGAGTGAGGCAATGCCTCGCCCGTGCTTCAGCTGGCGCAGGGTGCACTCACCCACTGACCTGCGCCCACTGTCTGGCACTCCCTAGTGAGATGAACATGGTACCTCAGATGGAAATGCAGAAATCACCCGTCTTCTGCGTCGCTCGTGCTGGGAGCTGTAGACCGGAGCTGTTCCTATTCGGCCATCTTGGCTCCTCCCCTGTTTCAGGTTCTTTGAGAAATCACCACACTGCTTTCCACAATGGTTGAACTAATTTACATTCCCACCAGCAGTGTATAAGTGCTGTCTTTTCTCTGCTAATTCACCAGTATGTTATTTTTTGACTTTTTAATAATAACAATTCTGTCTGATGTGAGATGGTGTCTCACTGTGGTTTTGATTTGCATTTTTCTGACAATTAATGATGTGGAGCATTTTTTTCATATGTTTGTTGGCCACAGGTATGACTTCTTTTGAAAAGTGTCTGTTTGTATCCTTTGCCCACTTTTTAATGAGTTTGTTTCTAGCTTGTAAATTTGTTTAAGTTCCTTATAGATGCTGGATATTAGAACTTTATCAGATATATAGTTTCCAAATATTTTCTCCCCTTCTTTAGGTTGTCTGTTGACTCTGTTGATAGTTTTCTTTTCTGTGCAGAAACTCTTTGGTTTAATTAGGTCTCATTTGTCAATTTTTGTTTTTGTTGCAATTGCTTTTTTTGTCTTCATCATGAAAACCTTGCCGGTTATCCTCCACGGTTTTTATAGTTTTAGGTTTTACATTTAAGTCTTTAATACATCTTGAATTGATTTTTGCTTATGGTGTAAGGAAGAGATCCAGCTCATTCTATGAGGCCAGTATTATTCTGATATCAAGACCTGGCAGAATCACAACAGAAAAAAGAAAACTTCGGACCAATATCCTTGATGAACATAGATGCAAAGATCTTTAACAAAATACTAGAAATTGAATCCAGCAGCACATCAAAAAGCGAATCTACCATGATCAAGTAGGCTTTATCTCTGGAATGCAAGGTTGGTTTAACATATAGAAATCATTAAATTTGATTCATCATATAGACAGAAAAACAAAAACCACGTGATTATCTCAATAGATGCAGAAAATGCTTTCAATAAAATTCAGCATCCATTTACATTAATAACTCTCAATAAACTAGGCATTGAAGGAATATACCTAAAAATAATAAAAGCCATTAATGACAAACTCACAGCCAACATCATATTGAATGGGCAAAAGGAGAATTCCCCCTGAGAACTGAAACAAGAAAGATTCCCACTCTCATCACTCATTCAATATAATATGGGAAGTTCTAGCCAGAGCAATAAGAGAAAGAAATAAAATCATCCAAATAGGAAGAGAGGAAGTCAAACTAGCTATTTGCAGGTTTTATAATTCTATACCGAAAAAACTTCAGTCTCTGCCCAAAAGCCTGAGATCTGGTAGACAAACTTAGCCACATTTTAGAATACAAAATCAATGCACACAAATCAGTAGAAATGGCCAGGTACAGTGGGTACCTATAACCCCAGCACACTGGGAGGCCTAGGTGGGCGGATTGCTTGAGCTCACGAGTTCAAGACCAGCCTGGGTGGCATGGCAAAACCCCATCTCTACTAAAAATACAAATATTAGCCAGGTGTGGTGGTGCATACCTGTAGTGCCAGCTACTCAGGAGGCTGAAGTGGGAGGAGTCCCTTCTCTTTAATTTTTTGGAATAGTTTCAGTACAAATGGTATCAGCTCTTCTTTATATATCTGATAGAATTTGTCTGTGAATCCATCTGGTCCTGGGCTTTTTATGTTTGGTAGGATTTGTATTACTGATGCAATTTCAGAACTCATTATTGGTCTATTAAGAGATTAAATTTCTTCCTGGTTCAATCTTGGAAGTTGTATGTTTCCAGGAATTTAGCAATTTCTTCCAGGTTTTTAAGTTTGGGTGTATAGAGTTTTTCATAGTATTCTCTGAGAGTTTTTTGTGTTTCTATGAGGTCAAGTGGTAATGTCTCCTTTGTTGTTTCTTATTATATTATCTTTATTTGGATCTTCTCTTTTTTTCTTTATTAGTGTAGTAAGTGGTCTTTTATTCTTATTTATTTTTCAAAAAGCAACTTCTGGATTTGTTGATTTTTTTTTTTTTCATCTCAGTTTCCTTCAGATCAGCCCTCATTTTGCTTATTTCTTCTCTTTTGCTAGTGTTGGGGTTGGTTTGCTCTTGTTTCTCTAGTTCCTCTAGGTTTGATGTTAGATTTTTAATTTGAAATCTAACTTTTTGATGTGGGCATTTAGCACTATCAAATTCCCTCTAAACACTGCTTTAGCTGTGTCCCAGAGATTCTGATAGGTTGCACTTTTATTCTTATTAGTTTCAAAGAATTTATTGATTTCTGTGCTCATTTCCTTGGTTACCAAAAGGTCATTTAGGAGCATGTTGTTTAATTTCCATGTAACTGTATGGTTTTGAGCAATTCTCTTAATATTGTTTTCTATTTTTATTGTGCAGTGGTACAAGAGTGTGTTTGGTATGATTTTACTGTTTTTGAATTTGCTGAGTATTGGTTTATCACCAATTGTGTGGTTGATTTTAGAGTATGTGCCATGTTCCGATGAGAAGAATGTTTTGGGATGGAGAGTGTTCTAGATGATATTAGCCCCATTTGGTCAAATGTCAAGTTCAGGTCTTGAATATCTTTGTTACTTTCCTGCCTTGATAATCATTCTAATACTATTTGTCAATGGGGTTTTGGAGTCTTTCACTATTATTTTGTGGTAATCTAAGACTCTTCTTAGGTATCTAAGAACTTGCTTCATGAATCTGGGTGCTCCTGCATTGCGTGTGTATACATAGGATAGTTAGGTCTTTTTGTTGAGTTTGACCCTTTACCATTTTGTAATGCCCTTATTTGTCATTTTTGATCACTGTTTGTTAACATCTGGTTTATCTGAAATTAGAATAGCAACCCCTGCTTTTTTCTGTTTGCTTGGTAGATATTTCTTCATCCCTTTTCTTTGAGTTTACGGGTGTCACTGTGTGTGAGATGGGTATCTTGTAGACACTACAGTTGGGTCTTGCTTTTGTATCCAACTTGCCACTCTGTGCTTTTTAATTGGAACATTCGGTCCATTTACATTCACGGTTTGATCCTGTCATTGTGTTGTTAGCTGGTTATCATGCAGGCTTGATTGTGTGGTTCCTTTATGGTTTATGTACTTAAGTATGTTTTTGTGGTGGCTGGTAACAGTCTTTCCTTTCAAGATTTAGCACTCTCCTAAGAACCTCTTATAAGGCAGGTCCGGTGGTAATAAATTCTCTTAGCATATACTTTTCTGAAAAGTATCTTATTTCTTCTTTGCTTATGAAGCTTAGTTTGGCTAAATATGAAATTATCGGTTGGAATTTCTTTATTAATGCTGACTATTGTCCTCCAGTCTGTTCTGGCTTGTAGGTTTCAGCTGAATGGTCTGCTGTTATCCTAACGGAATTCTCTTTGTAGGTGACCTGTCCCTGCTCTCTAACTGCCTTCAATATTTTTCCTTTCATTTCAACATTGAAGAATCTGATAATTATGTCTTGGGGATGGTCTTCTGGTGTAGCATTTCACAGAGATTCTCTACATTTCCTGGATTTAAATGTTTGTCTCTCTAATAAGGTTGACAAAATTTTGTGAATGATATCCTCAAATGTTTTGCAAGTTGCTTACTTTGTGCTTCTCTTTTTCAGTGATGCCAATGAGTCATAGATATGATCTCTTTACATAATCTCATATTTCTCAGAGGTTTCATTCATTTTTCTCTATTGGTTTTGTTTGTTTTTTGTCTGAGTTAATTAAGAGAAATGGTCTTTGAGCTCTGAGATTCTTTCCTCCTCTTGGTTGATTTTGCTGTTAATACTTGCAATTGTACTATAAAATCATTGAAGTGGATTTTTCACTTCTATCAGCTCAGTTTGTTTCTTTCTTAAAATGGCCATTTTATCTTCTAGTTTCTGTACCATCATATTATATTTCTTATATTCATTGAATTGGGTTTCATCTTTCTTTTGAATGTCGATAATCTTCATTCCAATCCATATTCTGAACTCTATTTCTGACATTTCAGCCAATTCAGCCCCGGTAAGAACCATTTCTGGGTAAGCGGTGTGGTTGTTTAGAGGTAAGAAGGACACTCTGGATTTTTGAGTTGCCAGAGTTTTGCACTGTTTTTTTTCTCATCTGTGTGAGCTGATATTCCTTCAGTCCTTGAAGTTGCTGTCCTTTAGATTTTTTTTTGTTTGTTTGTTTTGTTTTGTTTTCTTGGGGTTTTTTTGTTTGTTTATTTGCTTTTATATTCTGTGATGCCCTTGCAAATTTGCTTGTGGTATAAGATGAGTTCAGTCGACTGGTTTTGATTTTATTCTACTCCTGGGTCTTGGAGGTGTCCCCTCCAGTTATTGTCTCTATGCCCAAATTTCTTTTGTTAAGTGTTCTGATCCATGCGGCTCTCTCAGGTAGGGGCCACAGTTGGCAGACAGGCCATATCTTTTCTGGGTCAGTTCTAATCTGCTGTAGTTGTGCTTCCTGGGAGATCACAAGGTTGCACCTGCCCACAGAGTGCAGACAGAAGAAAAACTGCTGGTCTGGAAGCTCTAGCAGGTGTGGCCTATCTGGCTATGAGAGATGGGTGTGAGTGGAGTTTCTCACCCTACCATCCAGGTGGTTTCTGGGGCAATAGGAGGCTGTGGTCCTTGGCAAATTTAGGTAAAAGTAAAACCGCTGGGCTGGAAGCTCTAGCAGGTGTGGCTTGCCTAGCTAAGAGAAGTAGGGGTAGGTGGAGTCACTTATCCAGCCTTCTGGATGTTTCTCCAGACAACAGGAGGCTGTGCTCTCCGGTTGAGTTCACATAGAAGTGGGGCTGCTGGGCTGGAAGCTCTAGCAGGCATTGCCTGCCTGGCTACCAGCAGCAGGAGTCAGTGGGGTAGTCTGCCCTACTGTCTGGGTGTTTTCCTGGACAACAAGAAGTTGTGCCCTCCAGCTAGGTTCACACAGAAGTAGGACTGATGGGCTAAAAGCACTAGTTGGTGTTGTCTGCCTGGATACCAGCAGTGGGAGTGGGTAGGGTCACTCACCCTGTGGTTACTCACCCTGTGGTCACTACCCTACTCTACAGGGTTTTCTCAGGACAACAGGAGGCTGTGCCTGCCTTCTGAGCTCAGACAGCAGAAGGATCACTGGGCTGGAAGCTCTAACAGGCATTGCCAGCCTAGCTACCAGCAGTTGGAGGCAAGGGCAGGGTCACTTACCCTGCTGTCTGAATGTCTCCTGGGACAACAGGAGGCTGCACTCACTGGCTGAGTTCAGACAGAAGAGGGATCATTCAGACTGGAAGCTCTGGCAGGTATGGCTAGCCTGGCTACCTGTAGTGAGAATGGACAGGGTCACTTGCCCAGCTACCTAGATGTTTCCCAGGACAACAGGAGGCTGTGTCCACTGACAGTTCAGACAGAAGTGGAACCACTGGACTGGAAGCTCTAGCAAGTGTTGCCCACCTGGCTACTAGTGGTAAGGGTGGGTGGGGTCTCCTGCCCTGCAGCCCGGATGTTTCCTGGGACAACAGGAAGCTATGCCTTAAGGCTGAGTACACACAGAAGCGGGAGCACTAGGCCAGAAACTAGCAAGCATTGCCCACCTGGCTATCTGTGGCAAGGGTGGGTGGGGTCACCTGCCTTGTCATCTGGGTGCTTCCCGGTATAACAGGAAGCCGCACTTTCCAGCTGAGTTCACAGGGAAGTGGGTCTGCTAGGCTGGAAGTTCTAGCAGGTGTTTCCCATCTGGCTATCTGTGGGGGTCATGGAGTCACCAGCCCTGCTGTCTGGGTACTTCCAAGGACAACAGGAGGTGGTGGCTGCCAGCCAAGTTAAGGCAGAAGTGGGACCACTGGGCTAGAACCTAACGGGACCTTGTCCGGTGAGCTGGGTGGAGCAATCTTACTCCTCTCAGGCACCACAGCTGCAACCTCTGTTGGGGCTATTGTGCCGGTGATGGTCTGCTCTGGGGCCAAAGTCTTTCAGAGTTCCCCTTGCACTTTGAGAGTTGCCTCCAGAAAACATCTGCCTCAGTCTAGAAGCATGGTGGGGGGCCGTGGAGTGGGCCAAAAGGATGCTCTCATTCCCAGTCTTGCGTTTGTCCCTGTAGGTAGTATGTATCCCCAAGAGGGGTCTTACTCATCCTTTTCCATTTTGGAGAGGTTCTGCTGGCTCTACGTTAAGCCCAGGCAGGCTGGTGTCCTGCTTTGCTCCTTTCTACTCTCTGTGTTCCTCTGCTGCCTTGATGGATTCTGATGTGGTTGCTCAGATGATCAGCCTGCAGGGTCAGTGCTCACTAGCCCTTTTGTTTTCTCTAGAAGTAGCACTCGTGAGCTGCTTCTAGTCTGCCATTTTGGCCTTTCCCCCAAAAAGGAAATATCAACTACAAATCGGATGACACTGATCAGTTTTATTAATTTTACTTAGTCATGTAGCTAATGACAGGGATCTAATCTTTATTAGAAATCAAGTCCCCGAAGTGTGATGTTCCCCTTCCTGTGTCCATGTGTTCCCATTGTTCAATTCCCACCTATGAGTGAGAATATGCGGTGTTTGGTTTTTTGGGGACTGTTGTGGGGTGGGGGGAGGGGGGAGGGATAGCATTGGGAGATATACCTAATGCTGGATGACGAGTTGGTGGGTGCAGCGCACCAGCATGGCACATGTATACATATGTAACTAACCTGCACATTGTGCACATGTACCATAAAACCTAAAGTATAATAATAAAAAAAAGTAAAAAAAAAAATAAATAAATAAATAAAAGATCTTATACATATAATTAATCTATACTAAAATATGATCTTTCTGTATTGCATTGTGCCTTTGTGGACGTCAGTATTATCAAATAAAAATAAGTTCAAAAAAAAAAAAAAGAAATCAAGTCATCAAATGTTGAGAGTCTAAATTGTCTTTATTATTTATTTTATCTGAGAGACCTTGATTTTATAGGTAATAGGATTTAGGAGCAGTACCAAGACTGATAATTGGTATTGCCAGAGTTCTAGTTTAGTGTAGTTTTTACTATTTTGTTTTAGGCATCTACTTCAAGGAAAATTCATAAGGTAGGAAAGTTTTTCTTTTCAAAATACAAATGTCTGCATTTTGTATTGGATTACAAATTTCCTTTTAAACTATGACCTCATGCAAGTTTGTATTCTTCTGATGGGAGTCAAAGAAATAATGATCTGAAGAGATACAGTGCCTCTGATTTAGTAATCCACATCTCTGCTTTGGAGCAACAGGTGGCCTATGGAAATCATAGATTGATACAGTATCAAAGGAAAAAGTTTGTGCAGTAGATATGAGAGTCTTTTGAGTTGGGGAGCTATGTAATAATTCTGAGGCACTGGTATTGGGGATCTAAAATGGGAACATAAAGAATATTCATATATTGGAGATACATTCGGGGAAAAATATTTCAGAAATATATTTTCTTTTTCAGTATTAAAGAGGAACTTTTAACAGTCATATAATCAAGAGACAGAATGTCTGATTTTCTCCCAGAGATAGTACTTACTGGATTCAATATCACTGACAATGACAACTTGGTCAGGGTATGGGGTAAAGGTAATTGAAATGGCAGATGGGTAATTGGACACAATGACTTTTTTTTTTTTCCTACAATGATCTTTACAGTACTTTTGTAGCTTAAGATTCTGAGATATGCATGGTTTTTTTTCATTTAATGTTATAAACTACTGAAGATAAATTAATTGTTCAGATTTTCTTTTTTTCTTCATAAATGTATTATTTTCTCTTTACTAAGTAAGACATACTTTTCCAAAGAATTTAAGAATTCCTAGAAATGTTTAGCAAAGTGAAAATTTCACTGCAGTTTTGCCACCTGTACAGTCAGGTTCCTTAGTTGCAGAGAATATAATCTAGCTTGTTTAAGGGAAAAGGAATTCCTTTGAAAACATTAAGCAGGGTGAACTTACGCAATAAGTGTACTGCTAAGGCCCACAATGCTTTGAAAATCTGAAAAAGAAAATAATTTGTAGGTTGAAAAATTTTTATTACATATTAATATATCTTTATACCAATGCAGTCATAAAATATTATTATATAACATATACATGTGCGTGTGTGTGTATACTATGGAGGAAGGGGCTGGTGAAGGCAAAAGTGCCTAGGATCCACTAAAATCCTAAAGAACAGAGGCTCAGGCTTGGATTGCGGGGGCTCAGGCTGGATTGCGGGTGCTCAGGAGCTCCAACCCCAGCTAAATACACATGAGCACTGCTCCAAAGAAATCTCACTGTGACTGCTACTAGCACAGGTATCTCTGCCCACACTGCGGATGCTGGGCCTCAGGGCAGAACCTCTGCCCCCACTGTCTTAAGAGCTGGCAAAGGTGTCATCTCTCAGAATGGGTTGCCAGATGGATTCTTTTTCTGAGCTGAAGTCTTGAACAATGGTATCAGAAAAGCCTAGGCCATATATTTGTTCTGTATGTATAAGGAAGACTAAGAAGTAGATTTCTAGCATCCGTCTTGGTGATGTGTGAACTTGTAAGGTAGGATGTTTCCTTGACGTAGGAGAGATGTTCCAAATGTTTTGGACAGCCAAATCCACCACACAAAAATAACTACTGCCAACACATTGACGTATTCGCATTTAGACTTTCTGGTATGCTAGGTTTTGTTTTCATTTAATGCTTTTAAAAAAAAGCTATAGCTGTAGAAACATGAACACTTACTGTGAGATAGGTATAGCTAACATTGTTTGAATTACCTATTTTGATCATTAATTAAAAATAACAGCATTTGGTGATAGCCAGTATTGTTATTTTCCCATTTTATAGATGAAAAAAGCAGACTTAAAGAAGTTAGGTAACTTCTTCACGGAGATAAAGTTAAAGAATAGTAAGATGGAATTTTACATGGAGTTTTACCTGCTACACAAACCATAGTCATAAATGAGATGTACAATTTTTAATACAGCCTTTTACATTTAACATTTTTGTATAAGCCATTTTAAACTCTTCATTAACGTCTTTTTAATAGTGACCTAATATTCCATCAAGTTAGTTAATGCAATTTATTCAAAGATTTCTCTGTTGTTGAATATTTAGGATGTTTCCATTTCTTTCCTACTTTAGTCATATTGTGGTAATTTGTGTATATAACTTTTTTCAATATTTAGGATTATTACTCTAGAATGGAAACCCAAAATTAGAATTACTAGATCAAAGAATATGAAAACATATTTTGAGAAGCCAATGTCACACTTTAATGATGAAGAAACAAGCTCATTAATTTGTTCAACATTCAACATATTTATTGCATGCCTCCAACATGCTGGCTTTGGTACCTGTAATGTCATGATAAATATTTGACAGTCATTTGTCTAAACAGCATTACTGTACAGTGGGTATTAAAATAGGATGTGCCTGAAATGAGCATCTTGTGCTAACCACATATGGTGAGAATGCTTCCTAGATTTTCTGGGACAGGGTAGGAACACTTTTAGAGTTCTTAGAAAATACTCTTGGGAATGTAGGAAAGTAGCATTCAAAGCAATCTCAAAATAGCATCAAGTATGAACTTTTTCTTCTTTGCCAATTTGTTAGATGAAATACTGTTGATCATTGTTTATAATGATTATTTCTTTGAGTATTAATGAAGTTGAACATTTTTCATACGTTTATTCATGAATTGTTTCTTCATTGTGAAGCATCTTTTAAATATTTCTCATTTGATAGTATTTGTACAAAATAGATTTTTGTATATTGCCTTTGTTGCAAATAATTTTATTTCTGCTTCTATTTTTTTTAACTAGGGAAGTTTTTATGTAGCCCAATCTGCCAGGCATTTTCTTTATAATTTCTTCTAGCACTTATAAGCTTCAGAAGTAGGATTTACCACTCCAAAAAAATGTAAAAATAATCAATTCCATTTTTCTTTATTTTTTATTTTGTATTTTATTTGTATTTACTTCCATAATACATCTGGAATTTATATCCCTGTCTAATGGGACATAATTGATTTTATTCTAAAAAGATAGGCAACTGTCTCAACAATCATTAAATACTTCATTTCTTTTTTATAAATTTGTGGTGCTCACTTTATTATACGCTGGGTTTAGGTTCACTGTCTATATGCCACCTTGAAGTCCTATGCCCATTTATATTAATTTCAATTGTAATAAAAATAATTGTTAATTTTTCCCCACCAGACATCTGAAGGAATTATATTGTCCCTTTAATAATTAGTGCAGTGCTTGGCATATGACAGGCATTATATATTTGTTGAATGAACAAATGCATAAAATTGAATGTTTCTGGGATACCCATGTTTTCCCACTAATCTGTAAATCACTTTCTCAGCCATTTCTTCACTGTGTTATGTGTTATGTCACAAAATATATTTTATCATTAGAGCAAAACATTTTATTAATATTCAGAATATTCTTTATGATCTAGAATACTTTCTTCAAATGAACTTTGGAAAATTTTAAGAGCTTCTAAAATTACTTTCATTAGAATTTTCGTTGGAATTATACTAAAAATATAAATTAATTTGGAAGGAATTGATATTTATGCTGTAAATATTTCCCCACTTACACGTGTTACAGTTCTTTACTTCTCTTTATAGCTTCTTATAATTTTCCTTACAGAGTTATTCATAATTTCCCTATTGATTTTGTTGTTACTGCTGTAGTAATTTGGATTATTATTGCTGCTATTGGGAGCTGCATTCATTTGGAAATTTTATTTTCTATTTTTTGCTATTATATAGAAAAGCTATTGCTGCAAATTTACCTTGCATCCTTGTACTTTGAGTTATTTTATTAATTCTAACAGAATTTTTTTCTTTTTTTACAGTTTTTCTGTTGACCTGAAGGCTATGTTGATAATGCCATGTCAGCTTAATTCTACTTTGCCTTTACAATTAGGGATGGAAACTGAGCAACAACTATAAGATTTTTAAAACCTTTGGGAAATTAGATTTAATTTTAACATTTATCTTAAAAATAGTTTAATCTGGATTCTAGTAACTATATGTGAATAATTTCCAAGACACATATTTTAATGCTGGACCTATTAGGGAACAAATGTATGGGTTCTCAGGACCCATGAAAACCTGTCGTCTTAGTTCATTTATATTGCTATAAAGGAACACCTGAGGCTGGATTATTTATAAAGAAAAGAGGTTTATTTGGCTTATGATTCTGTAGGCTTCGCAAGAAGCATGGAATGAACACCTGCATCTGATGAGGGCTTCAGGCTACTTCTATTCATGGTGGAAGGGGAAGGGGAGCCAGTGTGTGCAGAAATCACAGGGTAAGAGAGGAAGCAAGAGAGAGCAAGAGGGGAGGTTCCAGGTTCTTTTTAAGAATCAGCTCTTGTGGAAACTAATAAAGTGAGGACTCACTTACTCCCCCCAGAGAGGGGCATTAATCTATTCACGAGGAATCCACCCCCATGACTAAGGCACCTCCCGTTAGGCTTCGTCTCCATCATTTGGGATCAAATTTCAACATGAGGTTTGGAGGAGCTAAGGTCCGAATCATAGCAGCCATATTGTAGAATTTGCTGACTTACATGGCATGATCTCTCCTCGATCTCTTCTAAATTCTATCTCACTCAGCTTCTGCCTTTGCTATAATATCCCGAAACCTCTCACTGATGTGGGTCCTTAACCTGGAGTTATTCAGGCTATTTGGGGTCAGCACAAGGCCCAGGTTTCTTCCATGGGGTAAGATAGAAAAGACAAATAGTCAGCTCTGACTTCAGCTATATCCCCATCACACCAGGATCCTGGGGTAGAAAAATAAAAAGGATGTTATGAAAACCTCATTCAGGGCTGTGTTAATTTGCTTTTGTATCATGGTAAAGAAATACTTGGAGCCGGGTAATTTATAAACAAAAGAGGTTTAATTGGTCCATGGTTTTTCAGGCTTTATAGGAGGCATAGTACTGGAAATCTGCTCCTGATGAGGTCTCAGAAAGCTTCCACTCATGGTGGAAGGCAAAGGAGGAGCAGGCACATCACATGGTGACAGGGGAAGCAAGAGAGGGAGGGGAGGTGCCACTTTCTTTTAAATAACCAGATATTGCATGAACTCAGAGCAAGAACTCACTTATCACCAAGAGAGTGGTGCTAAGCCATTAATGACGGATCCTCTTCCATGATCCAGTCACCTCTGATCAGGCCCACCTTCAACATTGAGAATCACATTTCAACATGAGATTTGAAGGGGACAAACATCCAAACCATATCATTTTGCCCCTGGACCCCGAAATCTCATGTCTTTCTCACATTTCAAAATACAATTCATGCCTTTCCAATAGTTCCCCAAAGTCTTAACTCTTGCAAGCATTAACTCAAAAGTCCCGAGTCTAAAGTCTCATCTAGAAATTAGTTCCTTCCATCTATGAGCCTGTGAGATTTAAAAAACAAAAACAAACAAACAAAAAAAACTAGTTATTTACTCTCAAGATACAATGGTGGTACAAGCATTGGGTAAACATTCTCATTCCAAAAGGGGAAAAATTGGCCAAAAAGGGGGGCAATAGGCCCCACACAAGTCAGAAACCCAGCAAGGCTGTCATTAAATCTTAAAGCTTCAAAACAATCTCCTTTGACCTCATGTCCCACATCCTGGTGTGAGGGCTGGACTCTCATGGCCTGAGGAAGCCCTGCCCCTGTGGCTTCTGTGGCTGCAGTCCACACGGCTGCTCTCCTAGGCTAGAATTGAGTGCTTACAGCTTTTCCATGCTGAATCTGCAATCTACTGGTGGCTCTACCATTCTCAGGTCTGGAGGTCAGTGACCCCCTTTTCACAGCTCTACTAGGCAGTGCCCTGGTGGAGACTCTTTGTGGGTCTCCTCCTACATTTCCCCTCCACATTGCCCTAGTAGAGTTTCTCTTTTGGGGTTCTGCACTGGTGATAGGCTTCTACTTGGGCAACCAAACTTTCCTATACATCCTCTAAAATCTAGGTGGGAGTGGCCAAGCCTCCTTCACTCTTGCATTCTGTGCATCTGCAGGCTTAACACCATGTAGAAGCAACCAAGGCTTATGGCAGCTTGTGCTCTTCAAAGTGGCACCCTGAGCTCTACCTGTACCTGAACCCCATTGAGCCAAGGTTAGAGATGGAGTGGCCAGGTTGTGGAAAGCGTTGTCCCAAGGCGGATCAGGGCAATGGGGCCCTGAACCTGGCCCCTGAAACTATTCTTTCCTCCTAGGCCTCTGGGTCTATGATGGCAGGGGCTTCCTTGAAGACTTCTAAAATGCCTTTGAGACCTTTTTCCCATTGTATTAGATATTTGCACTTGGCTCCCTTTTAGTCATGCCAATCTCTCTAGCAAGTAGTTGCCCTGCAGCCTGCTTCAATTCCTTTTCTGAAAAATAATTTTTTTTTCCCTCTGCCACATGGTCAGGCTGCAAATTTTTCAAACGTTTACACTCTGCTTCCCTTTTAATTGTAAGTTCTAACTTTAAGTCATTTATTTGCCTTGTATCTGATTTAAGTTGTTAGAAACAACCAGATCACATATTGAATGCTTTGCTGCTTAGAAATTTCTTCTGCCAGATACCCTAAGTCATCAGTCTTAAGTTCAAATTTCCACAGATTCCTAGGACATGGACAGAATGCAGCCAAGTTCTTTGCTAGGGACTAAGAAGGGTGACTTTTATTCTGGTTCCCAATAAGTTTCCCATTTTCATGTGAGATCTCTTCAGCCTGGGCATCACTGTCTGTATCTGTGTCATCATTTTCGTCACAACCATTTAACCAGTCTCTAAGAAGTTCCAAACTTTTCCTCATCTTCCTGCTTCTTCTGAGCCCTCCAAACTCTTCCACCTTCTGCCCATTATCCGCTTCCAAAGCTGCTTCCATATTTTCTGGAATCTTTATAGTAACACCCCATTCCTTGGTACCAATTTTCTGTCTTAGTTTGCTTTTGTGTTGCTATAAAGGAATTCCTGAGGCTAGGTAATTTATAAATAAAAGAGATTTATTTGGTTCACAGTTCTGTAGGTTCCATAGGAAATGTGGTGACAGGATTTGCTTCTGGTGAGGCCTCAGAAAGCTTCCAATTATGGTGGAAGGCAAAGGAGAAGCAGACACATAGATGGTGAGAGAGGGAGCAAGCTGGCGAGGAGCTGTCACACTCTTTTAAACAACCAAATATCATGTGAACTTGGAGCAAGAACTCACTTATCACCAAGGGGATGTTGCTAAGCCATTCATGAGGATCCTCCCCCAGGATCCGGTCACCTTCTACTAGGCCTCATCTGCAATGTTGGGAATCACATTTCAACCTGAGATTTGGAGTTGACAAACATCCAAACCCCATATCAAAGGCCACAAAAGGAATGGATACAGGGACCAAAGAAGGTGCTGGCCTATATAGAATAAGGTAGAAGCACAATAGGAGGCCACCTCAATTTTTTGGAATGTTCTGCATTTTAATTCTTAACAATAATGTTCAATTCAGTTTAACACCCAGAAGTTGTTTAACATAGAAATTCGAATTTTCTACTGAAAGAAAACTTCTGTGTCCTAATTAAAGAAAATATCCTATTTGGTCATTTATCATGAAGATAATGATAAATGTTAAATAAGGTCTTATTTGCATTAACTCTGTGGGATGTGTACTTAAGATGACTATACACTTCAGTGGGTTTTAGTAAATATTGGCTCTTGCTACATGATGGGAGCTGACAAGTAATGAATGGCCCCATAATGGGAACAAAAAAAAAGTCTGAAAGACTCAGGCTCACATAAGACAGTTGATCTTTCTGCATCATAAACTTTTGTCCTTTGGACTTGCACAGTTATCCAGTTTATATTTGATGTATTTATTCATTGCTGTATAAAGTGTTACCTGTCTTCTGTATGCATTACTGGTATTTAAAAAAATTATTCAAGGGCTTCTTTGGACACTATGGACTATATGAGACTATGTTGGCCTCTGTATGTTCATATTTTACTTGCAAGGTAAGCTCATCACCTTTGCAGAAGTAGTGTCAACTAAAACATCCAGAAAAGATGTGCAGTCTGTTCTGTTAATAAGGACAGGACACTGCCATCTACTCTGTACAACAGAGCACAATGCTTAGCTTTGGGTAGATTTGAATAAGATGAAAGTTAAGTTATGATTTTGTTCAAGTGTTAAAATAAAACTATCTCAGACACTTAAGGACCACAAAAATTTAGACCAAAGTGTCTTGTAAATTCTACCTGATGAAAGTTTGATATAGCAAACAAATGACTTTTCTATATTATTTTCTGTTTTGAGTTTAGTAATAAATAAATGGTTTGTATTTTCTTTAGTTGCAACTAAGTGATCAGTTTCATGATTTCTCTTATTATGAAACATGTTTTTTTTTTTCTTAGCACTTATCTTAAAAGCAACTCTGGGTCCACTGAGCTCAAAAAATGAGAAATCTAAAGAAACATTGGAATATTTTGTTTTCCCCAAATTAAATGAGTCCTGGTATAATTTAAAGCTTATTCTTTGTAGTTTCACCTTCTTATATTGAAAACAATACAGAATGATGAGAGATATATGATAACGTGAATGAGAAAATTTTACATCTCATCTGCATTATTGACATTACTAGGGGAAGGTTTCTTTCAAATAAGATACAATGGTTAAAGAACAACTTTAATCCAATGAGTTACTACATCTTTTGACCAAATAATATAAAATCTTGGTAACTGATAGTAAATTTACAATTTGAAAACTATTCCTGATAATAAAATAGAGAAAAGAACCAGGTAACATTTTTTATACACATATTGAATTATATATAATAGTAAATTGTTTTCTAAATAGCATGATATATAGTGGTAAAATGCCCAAACTCTGGAACCAGATCAGTGGTTTTAAATTCAAATACTACTCTTTACCTGTGGGACTCTGACTGAATTACTTCATCTGTCTTTGCCAAATTCTCTCTATATAGTAATAATGGTACCTCCCTCATAGAGTGGTTGTATTGGGGGTCCCCAAGACTACCTTTAAGCTGAATGTTTTACTAATATATCAGTCGTTATCATGCTGCTAATAAAGACATACCTGAGACTGGGTAATTATTTATAAAGGAAAGAGGTTTGGGAGGCCTCAGGAAACTTACAAATATGATGGAAGGAGAGGCAAACATGTCCTTCTTCACAAGGTGGCAGCAAGGGGAAGCACAGAGCAAAAGGGGGAAGATCTTATAAAACCATAAGATCTTGTGAGAACTCACTCATTATCACCAGAACAGCAGCACTGGGTAACCACCCCCATGATTCAATTACCTCCCACCAGGTCCCTCCCACAACATGTGGGGATTAAGGGAACCATAATTCAAGATGAGATTTGGATGGGGATACAGCCAGACCATATCATCTAAGATACAGAAAAGCTGTATAATCATAGTCATGCTTTAATATAGCAAAAGTATACAAATTAAGAATAGCAAAGAGAAAAGTTCATGGTGCAAAGTGTAGGAACAAACTCCCGGGTATCCTCTCCCAGTGGAGTCACATGGAGGTGTGATGAAAGCTGCCGGCAAAATGATATATAACCCATGAAGTGTGGTAAACCAGGGAAACTCAGCCAAGCTTTGGTTTCTAGAGTTCTATTAGATGTCACTCACATAAGCATGCAGCACTGGATGATTCAGACACCAGAACCCCTTCCCACAAGCAAAAATAAATGTTCATCATAAATCACATTTTAGAATAAATTTATCTGATCGAACTGAAACAACATAGCCTAAGGCCTCATGCAAACAAAACACTCTTATCAGGTAGACTTTTCCAGGATTTCAGAGGTTATCTCCCAGAAGCTAGCTGAAGGCCAGACCTGAAGATTCACCTTTCTTTGTGATGGGCAGAGTTTGAGTAACTCAGGCCTGCTGAGTTAACCCTTTCTTGCCAAGTAGTTCTGAGGAATAAATGAGTTAATCCATGTAACTTAAAATAGTGCCTGGCACAGGATAGTACTTGGCACACTTAAGCAGCAAACAAGGATCAGTTATAATTTATTCTAGAGAGACTTTACGGGCTGAATGAA
Organism: Pongo pygmaeus; assembly: GCF_028885625.2. Lineage (NCBI taxonomy): Eukaryota > Metazoa > Chordata > Mammalia > Primates > Hominidae > Pongo > Pongo pygmaeus. The sequence continues at coordinate 155,501,317 of NC_072376.2, read as the reverse complement.
GCTGACTAATTTGGGATAGAAATAAGAAATAGCTATGTTCCATGAATCTTGTGATGATGGTAAATCCCCAAGTTTGAATGATGGGCATTATAAGCATATTAACCACTTTACCTATGGGTGCTTTAGTAAGAAAATTTCAGTAAACACTAAATACTGACTTTTTTTTCATTTTGTTTTTTGCAGAGCCTTGAAATCAGCAAAACAATAATCAGAGAGCAGTTCTGTCAAGGAAAACAACATAAATCAGGTACAAGAGTTATTCTTAACACGTAACATTAACACGTTATATTCATTTAAACTGATGATTAATTCGAGCTTATTAACAAAATATTTTAAGATAATGCCAGTTAGGTGTTTTACCATATGTGTGACTGCATGTTACAGATGACTGGCCAAATTTTATAGATAAATTACTTTCTATAAATACATTAAACTAATGTTGAGGGTTTTAGTTAGGCCAGGCCTAGCTTAGGCAGAAATGTGAAGAAATTAAGAAATTAATATTATTACTTCTTATTAAATTAATGCATATGCACTAAAGTTTTGTTATTTGGGAAACACTCATCTGTAAGGTGATGTTACAGAATTGGACAAATCAGGCAGTACTTACAGTGCAGTAGAGGAGATTCAGTAGATATCGATATATAAGTAAAAGCTGTGATAAATGCTGTGATGTAAAATAACAGAATTCTATGGGATAAAATATTGGGAGACAAAGAGTCTACTGTGGATTGGGTAGAAAGAGGCTATTTCTCTGGAAGATGACATTTAAACTATAACCTAAAGTATGAGAATAAAGAGTCCCAGGCAGATGGAACAGCATGGAACAAAGAAAATAAATAAAGAAAAAAAGAAAGAAAACAATTGAAAGAATAGTGTGGCTACAGCAAAGTCACAGAAGGGAAGACAGATATAAATGAAGCTGGGTTGAAAATAAGATGAAAAGCCCAGCCCCACAGGCCCTTAATATCCGTTGTAAGATGCCTCTGGACTTGCTCTTCTTGCATTTCTGTGTGATGTCATTTGGTCTTCTCTCCTGGTCCCCTGAATATAGATGCTTTCGAATCTGTCACCTGACCTCACCTTACCCCAGCATGTGTGTGTGTGTGTTTGCACTTTTATTTAACTTAATATTTCCTGAAGTCATTTCCAGGATTATAAGGATTATATTGGGAAATCTTTCAAAAGTTTACCTCTTGGGAATATGCATTTTAAGAAGTTTCTTTTGTACCTGAGACTGGCCTGCTTTTAGGGAGCTTGACCTATCTTATGGCTATGAGCACTAAACTACGTTAGATAATTTTCTAGAATCTAGATAATGCAAGCCAGAAAAAGTCTGTTTGCTTCATTGGTTTATTTTTTTCCAGCTGAAGATTTTTCTTGACCTTAATTATATGGTTAATTGCCTCAAATCCTGATTATACTTCGCATGTGAAAACAGCCTCAGGTATCCAGAACAACTGGAGTAAAAGCTTCCTAAATAATTTTCAACATTAGCATTAGTAATATTGGTTTTCTTAAACGGAAAAAAACTACACAAATTGCTGTTTTCATCTCAGTTAATCTGAATCATATTTCTTTGCTTTGAAAATGCTTATTCTCTTTGATTTATAAAGTTTTATAATGCAGGCTTCTGAAAAAGTCTTAAAGTAAGGCAAATGACTTGGGGTAATGCCTACTTTAGTACTTTGAAGAATGATTTGATCTCTAAGAAATAGCTATGTTCCATGAATCTCACTCTGTCACTCAGGGTCTCACTGTGTCACGCAGGCTGGGTTGCAGTGGCGCAGTCATAGGTCACTGCAGCTTCGACCACCCAGGATCAGGTGATCTTCCCACCTCAACCTCTCTCAGTAGCAGGGACTACAGGCATGTACCACCATGCCTGTCTAATTTTTTATAGAGATGGAGTTTCAGCATGTTTCCTAGGCTCGTCTTGAACCCCTGAGCTCAAATGATCTGCCCATCTTGGCCTGCCAAAGTGCTGGGATTATAGGTGTGAGCTACCATGTCGGGCCAATGATTTGATTTGATATAAAATGTGGAGATTTTGTCTTTGCAGCACTAAAAGTCTGAAAAACCCAGAGTTGACTTATGCTTATTCTGGAAGAGAAGTTTTCAGCATATGTGTTGGAAAGGGCATCAACTTTTTTAGACCAATTCAGCATCTTCCAATTAAGTTGACTGTTATTAAAAACTGAGACAAACATCACAGAATTTCCTAGGATTTCATAACTTACAGGCAAAACGGCTTGTTTCATTCCAGAAAGACAAGAGACAGCTGCTTTTTAATTACTACTCTTGCCGTTTGCTTTCTACTAGAGATGTGTCTCAAACATGGAATCTAATTAGAAATCTTAATAGAAAATGGATTCTTAAAAAAAGAAAAGAAAGAACATAGACCAACATTGAAACATAAATGTAGGAAGAAAAGCATCATATTCCAGCCGGATTGAATAATCACCCGTCTGAAAATTAGTTGGCGTCTGGGGAGCATGTTATCTGACACCAAACTGAACTTTACTGTTTCCTCTTTCAGGAGGAATTTTCCAAACCAAATAAGGAGTCTTGTAATCTGTAAATTATTGTTTTCAGCAATTATGTTTTTCTCGGGATAAAAGCAATGGTTGTGAATTTTGAAGCCTGGGTTAAATCCCAGCTGCTTTACTTGTTTCTAGTGTGACCCTGGACAAATTTTGTAACTATTCTTAATCTCAGTTAACTCTTCTCTAAAATGGGATTTGCAAATCCTGTTTTTTCAATATTGTTACTGTCTTGTTGCTCTGTTGACTGACACATTGACTGGTATGTAGTAGCATATCTAGATATAGTAAGTTCTAGAAAGGAAGGGAAGGAAGTTAAAAAAAGCAAGGAGGCTAACTTTGAGAACATATATCTAAGACAATATTGCAAATACAAAACATTGAGAAAGTGCTTATTCTGTACACTGGAGGCAAAGACTTAAAGGCACATTCATTTATCCTTTTATTAAAAGTATTTTTTCTTGTAGATGTTCTAGATTCTGCTATCCAGATTTGAACTCCAATTAGAGACATAGTAACGTATAATTTCTGAATTACTCACAGCACATTGCATGCTGCTAAGCTTGATAGATGCTCAATTAATATTTGATTGATTGAGTGAAGCTATGAACTAACAGTGCTAGGATGCAAATAGCCCACATTGTCCTTTTCTCTGGTTTACAAACATCGTATCTAACATCTAGAGTTAGAGAAATTACACTTCTCTGTGATTTTTTTCATTCATTGATAGTAGAGATTCTAGCCAGACTGAATAATCACCCATCTGAAAATGTGCTGCTTCCGCGTGCACTGCTACCATCAGATTGGCCAGTTTGCTATTATTTGTGTATATTCCACATTACTACATTTTTGTCTTTACTCACATTTTTAAATCCTCCATTGTCAATATTCTCTTCCCTATTTTCTTTCCCATTCTTCTTCCTTTCTTCTTCATTTCACTCTTCCTCCTCTTCCTTCCTTTTATCTACCCTCATGTTTTTGATGCAAAAATTTATTAAATTCTTATAAAAATAATTGCCTCCATGAAACTGTCCTAGATATTTCCTGAGATAATGATCTTATCACCTTTTTTTTTTTTCATTTGTTTGTTTTCAGGCACTGCCCTTTGATCCATATCTGTGAAAACTGAGCCTGAAACACAGCCTGAAACACAAGCCACATAATATGTTAATGCCTCTTTCCCTCTATCCTCTACTCTACCCTGTTAACCTTTACTAACAAACAAAAACAAAAACACCAAGGGAATGTCCCACTGGCAAAGCTTGCAGCTTCCTTCCACACTGCTTTCTAGGTTACTGGTGGGATGAATTTAGGCCATGATCACCAGGCTGCAGCCATATCAGTTGTCTGAGTCAGGGTGGCTTTTTGAATGAGTCCTTAATTTTTGTTCCTGCTTTCCTGAAAGTCAGGAGCCAGGCTCTGCAGCACAGTGAGCTATCTGTCTTAATTCCCAGGACACCTGCCCGCATCACTTTCCTTGTGGCCTTAACTTACTTTGAGTATTTCTCCCTGATTTATGACTTGGATATACACAGAATGCTGAGAACTGCTCTTCCACAGAAGCCTGTTCTACTGTTTCTCTATCAGCCACACCAAACCCAAGGGAGCCTCATTTTTATTGATGTGTATTCAGATCAAATTGAAGTGTATCAATTAAGTCGTGGCGATGGGGACTCTTGGCTCCTTTATAGACGAGTGAATATTTCTGTCCCAGTTTTATCCTTCTTACTGCCTTGTCAAATTGATTTCCGTTTGTTCCTTTTTTTTATTCCTGCAATTCTTTTAATTGATTTCACATTTGTTATTATCAAAGCTTTCGAATTGTTCCTCTCTTAGGCCATTTCCCGCTCTCCTGGCCATGTTAATAATAAATATAATTAAAATAAATAATACCATAATATTTAATGACCACTTCTAAAATATTGTTTGTTTTTATTCACTGTTTAAAATTTGCATACAGTAAATTTTTCACCTTTTAGCATACAGTTCTTTGAGTTTTGACAAATGCACACATTTGTGCAGCCACCACTACAATCAAGACACAGAACACTTAACATTATCCCATAAAACTTCCCTCTTCCTGTCCATCTATGGTCCAACTCTTTTGCTTGCTTACTGGACTTTTTCTATACCTATAATTCTGCCTATTTTATTTATGCCATTAAAATAGAATTATACAGTACACAGCGTTTTGAGCTGGCCACCTTTTACTTACCATATTGTGCTTGATGTTCACCCATTTGTCTCTTTATTCCTTTTTAATTTTATTTTACAGGTTTATCACTGTAAAATTGTCCTTTTACTATTTGAAGATCTTTAGGGTTGTTTTGGATTTTTAGTTATTTTTAAAAGCCACTAAAAGCATCTGTGTCCAGGTTTTTGAGTAATCAAAGATTTCATTTCTCTTGACTAAACACCTAGAAGTTAGATTGCTAAGTCATACTGTAGGTGTGTATTTAATTTTATAAGAAACTACCAGACTGGGGCAGGTATGGTATCTCACGCCTGGAATCCCAGCACTTTTGGAGGCCAAGGTGGGAAGATTGCTTGAGCTCAGGAATTTGAGACCAGCCTGGGCAACATAGTGAAACACTGTCTTTAAAAAACAAAAACAAACAAACAAAAAAAACTACCAGATATTTTCCCAAAGTAACTATACTATTTTGCATTCCCACTTGCAGTGTATGAGAGATCTGTACATTGGAAGGTTGGTTCACACCTTTACCAGAGATTGGTATTGTCAGTCTTCTAGAATGATTGATAGTTATTCTAATATGTATGTAGTGATAGTTCTCTGTGGTTTTAATTTATATATTCTTAATGACTAATAACACAACATTTTTTCCATGTGCTTATTTAGCATCAATATATCCTATATGTTTTCTTTGGTGTAGTGTCTATTTAAATTATTTGTCCATTGTTTTTTAGTGAATATTTTTGTTTTCTTACAGAGTTTCAAAAGGTCATTAAATATTCCATATTGAAATTCCTGATCACATATAAGTTTTGCAGATATTTTTTCCAATATGTAGCCTGTCTTTTCATTTTCTCAACAGTGTCTTTCACAGAGTGGAAGTTTTCAACTTCAATAAAGTCAATTTTACAAATGGTTTTCTTTTATGGACTTTACTACATTTTGTGTCATATTAACAAATCTTTACCAAGGTCTACAGAATTTTCTCCTATATTTTCCTGTATAAGCTTTTGGTTTTAGGTTTTGTAATTGGATTATTAATAGTGAGTTGATTGTATAAGGTCTGAAATGTGTTTTTTTTTTGTTCTTTTGCACATGGGTATTCAATTGTTACACTATTTATTTAAATAATTATTTTTTCCATCCATTGTATTGCCTTTGAATCTGTAAAAAAAATAATTGATTATGTATGCATGTATTGTCTCTTATTATTCGGTAACTATTCTTCTTCCAAGGTCTTGTTATTTTTTAAATTAAGTAGTTTGAGTTCTCTGATTTTGTTCTGCTTTCTCAAAACTGTTTTTGCTATTCTTTCTTTGCCTTTCCATATACGGTTTAGAATTAGCTTTTTCTTGATATCTACTAAAATTCTTGCTTGGATTTTGATTTATTTATATTCAATCATCTATAGATCAGTTTGGACAAAATTGACCTTTTACCAATAATGAGTCTTCTAATCCATGAGCGCAGTCTCTCTATTTAAATAGATCTTATTTTATTTCTTTCATCAGTGTTTATAGATTATAGCACATAGATTCTATATAAAGAACAAAGCGGAATGAAATTTTATGTTCTTTATATTTTATATTCTATATAAAGAACATAAAGAGCAAAACTGGAGGAATCACATTACCTGACTTCAAATTATATTACAGAGCTATAGTAACAAAAACAGCATGGTACCGGCATAAAAACAGACACATAGACCAATGAAACAGAATAGAGAGCCCAAGAACAAAGCCACACACCTACAGTGAACTCAGTTTTGACAAAATTGTCAAGAACATACACTGTGGAAAAGACAGTATTTTCAATAAATGAGGCTGGAAAAACTGGATATTCATAAGCAGAAAAATGAAGCTAGATCCCTATCTCTCACCATATACAAATCAAAATGAATTAAAGATTTACATCTAAGACCTTAAACTATAAAATTACTACAAGAAAACATTGGGAAAACTCTCCAGGACATTGTTCTTGGCAATATTTCTTGAGGAGTACCCCACAAGCATAGACAACCAAAGCAAAAATGGACAAATTGGATCACATCAAGTTAAAAAGTTTCTGTGCAGCAATGGAAACAGTCTACAATATGAAGAGACAATTCACAGAATGGGATAAAATATTTGCATACTGCCCATCAGACAAGGGGTTAATAATCAGAATATATAAGGATCTGAAACAACTCTATAGAAAAAAAATCTAATAATCCTATCAAAAATGGGCAAAATATTTGAATAGACATTTCTCAAAAGAAGACACACAAATAGCAAACAAGTATATGAAAAGGTACTCAACATCACTTATCATAAGAGAAATGCAAATCAAAACTGCAATGATGTATCATTTCACCCTAGTTACACGCTTTTTATCCAAAAGACAGGAAATAACAAATGCTGGCAAGAATGTGGAGAAAGGGAACCCCCATACACTGCTGGAGGAAATGTAAATTAGTACAATCACTATGAAAAACAGTTTGGTGTTTCCTCAAAAGACTAAAAATAGAGCTACCATATGATCCAGCAATCTCACTGCTGGATATATACTCACAAGAAAGAAAAACAGTATATAGAAGAGGTATCTGCATTCCCATGTTTGTTATAGCACTGTTCACAATAGTTGGAAGCAGCCTAAGTGTCCATAAACAGATGAATGGATAAAGAAAATGTGGTACATATACACAATGGAGTACTCTTCAGCAATAAAAAAAGAATGAGATCCACTCATTCACAACAACATGGATGGACCTGGAGATCATTATGTTAAGTGAAATCAGGCAACCTCAGAAAGACAAATATCATATGTTCTCACTTATTTGTGTGATCTAAAAATCAAAACAATTGAACTCATGGACTTAGAGGGTAGAAGGATGGTTACCAGTAAGCTAGGAAGAGTATCTTTAGGGGCAGGTGGGGATGGTTAATGTGTACGAAAATAATTAGAAAAAATGAATTAAGACCTAATATTTGATAGCATAATAGAGTGACTATGGTCAATAGTAACTTAATCGTATATATTAAAATAACTAAAATAGTGTAATTGAATTATTTGTAACACAAAGGATAATTGCTTGAGGGAATGGATGCCACATTTGCCATGATGTGATTATTTCACATCATGAAATAATGAGGTTTTGATACGTCATAAATACATACACCTACAATGTACTCACAAAAATTTAAAATATAAAAATTGTTTAAATTGTTTAAACTGTATACCCACAGAATTGTATGTGCAACCATCACGCAACCAATATGGGAACATTTTTATTTTTTCAAAAAGAAACCTTACACCCCTAAAGCCATCACCTCAATTTTGCTCCAACTTCCTCAGCTCTAGGCAGCCATTAATTTACCTTTTGTCTCTATAGATTTGTCTCCTCTGAACATTTTCCATGAATAGAATTATACAATATGTGGTTCTTTCACATAGTATAATGTTTTCAAGTTTCATCCATGTTTGCAGGATGTATCAGTACTTCATTCTTCCCTTCCTACCTTTGTTTTGGTATAATTGAAAATAAAAATGGTATATAATAAACTCACTTATTTCTAACTTTCTTTTCTAGAAAATTTTGGAATTTCTATGTAAACAGTTATGTTGTCGTCTGCAAACAGCAATGGCTTTATTTTTTGCTTTTCAATATGTATGTCTTTTTTTTCTTTTCCTAGCTTTATTGCATAGGTACCGTACCTCCAATGTACAGAGGAGAGATTAAAGTGAACATCCTTGTCTTATTCTTATTTTTATGGGCAAAGAATCAAGGATTTTATCATTCACTATTCCCATTATCAGATTAAGGATCTGGCTGTCAGTTTTCTTTGTAGCTTTTAACTACGAATTCAATTTCTGTGAAAGGCATAGAATTATTCCGGTTATCTGTTTCTTCTTGAGTGAAATTTGGTTGTGTCATTTAAGTAATTGGTCAATTTTATCTATTTTTTGTTTACTTTCATAATATCAGAATATTTCCTTATCATATTAATGTTTATGGTCTATAGTGATATCCTCTCTTCCATTCCTGATACTGGTAATTTATATATTTTCTGCTTTCTTTGTCAGTCCAGACAAAGAGGTTTTGTAGAGGTAATTGTAGAGGTTTATCAATTATATTAACCTTTTCAAACAATTAATTGTTGATTTCATAGATTTTCTCTATTTTAAATTTTCAAAGCATAGCTCATTTATTTGAAACTTCTTTTCTAATGTAAGCACTCTATATTTTCCTATGAGCAGCATGTTAGCTGCATCCAACAAATCTGATAAAGGAGTGTGTTTCCTGGTTCCCAAATGTTTGTGTCTTCCAGATATTTTTTGTTATTGAATTCTAGTTTAATACCATTGTGGTTTAAAAACATTATATGATTTCAATTTTTTTAATTTTTCATTATTTTATGGTTCATGTCAAAGAATGGGCACTATTCTTTGATCAAAACCATGAGAAAACAAAGGAGGAAAATGAAAACTTCATTGTACTAAGGTTAACTTCTCCAAATTTTAACTCCTTTCAACAATTTTCCTGTTTAACTTATTTTTTTAGAGTCCTTAGGTAGCTTGCTTACTGTATTTACTCCTAATCAGTGTGAAGTATAACCTTTAGCTGCCCTGATGCGTCTTGGCTAGAAATAAAACAATTAACAACTTTGCATGTATGAATTCAATTCTCTCCAAAATTAGATATTACCGTTTTCCCAATTTATTATAAGGGGGACTAAGGAAGAGTATGGCTAAGTAAATTGCCCAAGGTCCCAGAGTAAATGGAAAGGCCTAGGCCGTTTGCATCCATAATTGATCCCAACCACTTTGCTGTACCTCTCTCATGTTTAATTACTATAATGATAAATGCCATATGACATGACAGGGATCCAGATGAGCACTGCAGACTAACATAGTGTTAATGAATACAGGAAAGACTCCAAAACAATAAAAAACAGCCATTCAAAAACAAACATGTTAACTTGCCTAGAGAAGGAAACAAAAGCTTGTCAAGAAATTATCAGAGTAGTTCATGAAGTGGGAAAGAATCAGTGGGTTTTAAGTAGTAAACACGTTCAGGGGTTGGGAGGGTATATAGGGAGGTGTGCAGAAATGAGTTTTAGGTTGGTTATGCTAACTAATTACAGATTGAAAGCCAGTACTCTGGCAAGGGCAGAATGTGAAAGGAAACTTTTCTACTTACAACAACAAACTCGATATAGTAGGTGCTCAATAAATTCATATGACATGACTTAATCATGATATTTACTCACTTCTGACACGTAGGGTCAAAACAATCCTAAAAGCTAGTGATCTTTTACTTGAGATTAAGAAGATGGGAAAGGAAGAAGGAAAGTCTACATATGTTGTTTTTTTCAGTGTTCAGTGACATAAATCATATCATACTTTTACACAAAATTTGAGCTCCTATCCTTCTACTAGCTCAGTGGCAAGCCTTCATATACCCCAGTTCATCACAGAGAATTAACCTATGTTTCACAAGGCATTTGTTAAATTAGTCCATGATTTCCTCTAGTCCCATGAGTTGCTCAGAGAAATGCTGAATGAATTTGCAGGTGGAACAATGGCCTGGAACTTCATTGTTTACTCTATTTCTTCTTGTAGATATTCCACCCAGTTCGAGTTTAGCAGCTAAATTTTTATTTTTCATTTTTTTGCTGTTATTCTCACGTACAGCAGTATTATTGAATAAATATTTTAAGGTAGACTGCATGATTGTGTACATATTGAAGAGTAAGGAAACTGCTTGTGGTAAAAAGAATTAAGATGCATTATGTGTATGCAGTAGACAATAGGGAAAGAGAAAACTTAGTTATGTCATATTATATTCTTTGCAGATAACCTCAGGCACTCTATGAACTTCTCTGGAGAGCTAAAGTGAAATTACAATAATCACGTATACATATTTCTCCTTGCCCCTGCCATAATAAAAAGCAGAAGAAAAAATTTTAATTAAATTCATTATCTTTCTTACTTTGAAATGTTAAATTTCAAAATAAAATGAGTAATCCATCATCAGAAACTATAGATAATTTAGTCAATACTAATTTGAACCTGAAGTATCATCATAAGGAATTCAGTCAGCTCTAGGAATTAATAATTTGTGATGATGTCTATTAGAAATGTCCTGAGGATACAATCAAAGCTTCAGTTTTAGTTTTGCTTTAGCACATGTATTTAACTGATCTAGGGTACATGTGTAAGGCTGTGTGCATAAGGATTTTGAAACGTCTGACAGTGCTGAGGCCACACTTCTTTAGAGTCCTCTACTTTGGTGCATGCAAAAAAAGAATCTCCAGCCAAATTATAATTTTCTTTATGTATTTCTGCTTCCTGAGATAGGATGCTAGAAGTCACTGTATTTGGAATTTTCAGTTTGTTTGAAGAAAAGTATCAGAAAAAAACTTGTCACCTTAGGTGTGGACAATATATTATTTTCCTTTACTTAGATTTCCAGAAGATGTCAGAGAAAGGCACTGAAAAGTCCTTATCCATCCAGAAAACTGTTATATAACCCTCATGTTCCATTTTTTTAAACCTTTGTTGTGTGATAGCAATTTTATCTTTTCAAGTATATTTGGGGCTCAAGGCTTCACAATATTTTGTTAAGTAGGCAAAATCCAACGTGTCAGGTGAAGTATTTATAGAAGAAAAAGTTTCCATGAAGTTTGTCTTTTCGAGAACATCCAGTGAAAGTTTCTATCCTTTAGATGACATGTGAGAAGCAACCAAAAGTGTCACACACTGAAGAGCAGAGTAAAAAGCTCACATCAAAACAAAAGGCCTCTTTAATCCCTGTGTGGCCACTGGTCAGCTGGATACATGAAAAACTCTTCAGATTTGTCTCTGAGCCTTGGTGTTCCCATCCCTTAAAGGAGATGACTACCAGTTTCTTTATACCTCTTCAATTCTACGTTCTGTTGAAACATTTTACCCCTATATTTTAAAGATTTAGCTAAGCCCTTTCGAAGAGCAGATGGAGATTCCATCAAGCATGTGTTCCCATCTTCACTTTGTAATTCTTCAGGATGCTTTCCCTTTTGCTGAATGACACAGAACAAAATCTAACGAGTCAGATGGCTGACTCACTGTATTCCCAAAGTGGGTCCATGTGCTTTTCTTCAGGACATCGGGTCACTGTTGGAAACACTTCCAATTCTGGTTTAGATCTGATACCATTTGAGTTATCACAATTAAGGGTGCCTCGTCGATGAGTTCATGTCCTTTGCAGGGACATGGACAAAGCTGGAAACCATCATTCTGAGCAAACTATCACAAGGACAGAAAACCAAACACCACATGTTCTCACTCATCGGTGGGAACTGAACAATGAGATCACTTGGACACAGGGTGGGGAACATCACACACAGAGTCCTGTCGGCGGGTGGGGGGCTAGGGGAGTCATAGCATTAGGAGAAATACCTAATGTAAACGATGAGTTGATGGGTGCAGCAAACCAACATGGCACATATATACCTTTGTATCAGACCTGCACATTGTATACATGTACCCTAGAACTTAAAGTATAATAAAAAAAAGGGTGCCTTGTCACAGAGATAGACAGAGCACCCCCTTCACTTCATATACATTACTCTTATCCTAATTTGAAACAAGTGAATAACAGAACTGATCTCTGATTTACAATGAACCAAAAGCTCAGTGCTTCTGTTTGTTCAGCTGAGGTCTCTGCCTTGCTGCTTTGTGTGCTGTCCTTTTAACTGTCAATATTTTGCCAGTTCCAATGATCATGGATTACTCATTGTGATTTGGAATCGTTTCTTGACTGGGATTGTGATCTCCAAAAGGCCATCCTATAATTTAAAGAAGCAATAAAAGAAACTATTATGTCTTTGTTAAGTAACCAGACTTCTGGGTCTGGAGAACTGGATGTATCCAATCATTAGAAACTATTTTCAGACTGGGTGTGGTGGCTCATGCCTGCAACCTTAGCACTTTGGGAGGCTGAGGCAGGCGGATCACTTGAAGTTAGGAGTTTGAGACCAGCCTGGCCAACATGTTGAAACCCCATCTTTACCAAAAATACAAAAAAAAAATTAGCCAGTCATGGTGGTGTGTGCCTGTAATCCAGCTACTCAGGAGGCTGAGGCAGGAGAATAGCTTGAATCCAGGAGGCAGAGATTGCAGTGAGCCGTGATCGTGCCACTGCACTCCAGCCTGGGCGACAGAGTGAGACTCCATCTCAAAAAAAAAAAAACAACAACAGCAACAAAAAAAGCAAACTATGTTCAAACACCAGTGATTTTGAATCTTTGTTCTTGATGTTTTTGTTCTGGCTTGTCCACAGAAAGTATATTTGCATCAAGAACCAGTAAAAGAACCAGAGATGAGTATGTCACAAACACACAGGATACTATAAATAAGATCATAAATACACCTATCATGTTTTGATTTTCACTTTTCTGTCTATGGGTTGTAGTACTTGGATATTAAATGCTGCATTGATAGGTTATCCTTTTTTTTGGGGGGGAGGAGTTATTTTTAAGAATAATATAAATAAAAACAGCAAATATAAATGTCTTCTAGTCCTCCTTCTTTTTTTCTATTCCTCTGCCCTAATTTCTTTCTCAAGAAATAATAGAAGTTTGAAAATTTTTGTGTGTGAAAAGCAGGTGACATATAGAAAGAGAAAGGGCTCTAGAATTGGAGACTCCAGTTCACATCTGTGTTTCTCCAATTAGTGAGTGGATCCTGGAAGAAATTACTTTGTAATCTTTAGTTTTTTATCTGGAAAGCTGAAGTTACTGAATAAATTTATTACAAAGATTAATTTAATGCAAATAGAATGATAACATAGAGCATGGCACATAAACGTCCTCAGAAAATTGTGGCTACTGTTGACTAAAATGAATTTCACAAACAGCAGTAAAAATAGAACTCTGTGGAGATTATGGATGGATATTAGTAGCACCTCTCCTGATTCGGTATTTCCAAGGAGGAAAGGGAAGTGTGATGTTCTAGTCAATGGTATTTTATAGAATTGATTCTATCTCTGGTCTCTCTCTCCCTCTGCATGTTTCTATGTGTCACACTAGTTTGAACTGCAGCGTGTCCTAAAACCCACATTGCTTTTAGTGAATTGTTAAATTCTAGATGATCCCGCTTTGATGACATTAAGACACTAGTTATTATTGTGAGCTGTGCTCTAACTGTCCTTGCCAACCTCCAACACATTCCTAAGTTTGGCATGCCATGAACTGGCTCTGTTTAGCCCCAGAGGTACTTTGGTCTGTCTTTGCCAGGGGCTGAGTGGGGTGCCAAGGGTTGGGCAGCAGAGCTGAGGCTGGGGAGAGCAAAGATGAAAGGGAGTGAGAGCTGGGGACAGAATCTAGCCTGGGTCAGGGCTGCTCTATGGCAAGGGTCCATCACAAAGAGGTCAACTTCTTATAGAGGATGAGAGGGAAGGTGAGTGTCCAGCACCAGGGAGAGAGAACTGAGATTATGAGACCCTGGACAGCCTGGGAAGTGCTGATGGTATGACATGAACCAATTGCTGGAGAGACTGAAGCCTAGGCTAGAATCCAGGACAGCTCCAGGCAATAGTCTAGAAAGTCTGGTTAAGTAAACATGGGTCTGTAGCCCACATTGGCTTTTTATCTGGCAGAATTCCCTATTCATCTCTTTTGCTTTATGAGCCTAGAATCTGAGTGGTCTTCTGTGCCTTAATGTGATGCTTGTCAAGCTTAAGTGTGCATAAGAATCACCTTTGCTAAAACGTACTTTTTTTTTTTTTTTTTTTTTTTTTGAGACAGAGTCTTGCTCTGTCAGCAGGGTGGAGTGCAGTGGCACAATCTTGACTCACTGCAACCTGCTTCCCGGGTTCAAGCAATTCTCCTGCCTCAGCCTCCCGAGTAGCTGGGATTACAGGAATGTGCCACCACACCCAGCTAATTTTTGTATTTTTAGTAGAAACAGGGTTTCACCATGTTGGCCAGGATGGTCTCAGTCTCTTGACTTCATGATCCACCCGCCTCAACCTCCCAAAGAGCTGGGATTACAGGCGTGAGCCACCGCACCTGGCCTAAAATGTACATTCTAATGTGGTAAGTCTAGAGTGTGGCTCAAGGTTCTGCATTTCTAATAAGCTTCTGGGTAATACAGATGCTGCTTGTCCAGGGACCATATTTTAAGTGTCAATATGCTTACAGACTGTTACTGTTTGGTTTTGCTAGATCCGTGGGTCTTCTCTGTCTGTTTGATGTCAGTGTTGCTTCCTTGTGGTAAAGAGAACATCACTAACTAGTTGCAGTGTTAGTCTGCAGCTGGACTGCTTGCCTTCAGGATATTTTGTCATACTGGAGCCCTGACAACTCTCATCTTTATTCTTATTGTGACAAAGCAGGTCCTCACTGAATTTAATATTGCTAGCAAAACCATACTGACATCCTGGAGAATTCAATTGTCTCCTGATGCGATTGGTTTTCCTGGGCAGAAACGTTTCCCCATCCATGCATGTACATCCATTGCCCTGACGGGAGTTATCTTCTGCCTAGTCAGGGGTCTCCGTGAGAAGCCACCATGCCTTTAACCTTTAAATACATGCTTGATTATTTTTTCAGGTAAAATACGGAATTTGCCAATTTATGCCATTTTCCACAAAGAGAATCTTTCTCCTGAAACTTTATTTATTTATTTATGTTACTTTTGGATGATGTTAAATTAGGATACATTCCTGTTATTGGGCACAGGGGCCTGGTTGCAAAATTCTGAATATAGTTGTCCTACAATGATGGTAGCCTTCAAAGTAGTTTTCCTTGTTCCCAGTGAGAGGAAAGGAACAGAAAAGACAGAGGCAAATCCCCATCTGGATCGTATTTCTGGTTTTACCTTTTCTTGACATTATTTAGCATTTGGCTGATCTTTACTTAACCAGATTTTCTAGGTGTGATCCTATCCATTCACACTCTATCTTGCAAATTCCAGGTGTGTAGAAGGTTTTTAAGTGATTTGACATTGTGAAATATATCTAGTTTACTAGAATGAAGTCCTGGCTTTAGAAATGTTGTGACGTTGTTGTGACGTGAACAAGTTTAATGCTTCACTATTGAAAGGTTACATCATCAGCATAACTGAGACTTGCTCAGTGTTTTTTTTTTTTTTTTTTTGGAGATAGATAGGAGATAATAATTGATTCAGCACTTTATATCTAAGCACTGTTTGGAAACCAAAACAAGAGCCATAGGTGTGTAGCATCATCAAGCATCCAGGACTCCATGCCTGGACATCAGCCTGCACAGGCCAGGAAACCTATTTAACCAGAGGTCCATTCAGCACCCAAGAATATAGCTAATCATGTGATGCCTCACATCCCTGTCATCCTGAGATACCACCTACACCACAGGCACTTTCTGTCATTTATCTTTCCCTATTGTATTATCCTCTTTTGCTATGGACTTAGTTGGCCATGACTATCTTCTCCCAATCATCTCACTTTTAAAATATAACATAATGTTCATGGAGTCTTCTGTTTCTATGAAAAATAGTCTCTTTCACCTTCCACTTCTTTGGGGAATGTTTTCTTTGTTTCTTTGTCTTAATAGAAACCTGGCTTTATTCTCATAAGGGCTACCTCCTTGCTGCCTCCTCTCATGTAGGCAGGCCACACATCAGAGAGCCCAGAGGCAGGGTTACCATTTTCCTAGTGCCACAAGATGCCCTTTAAGTTGTAATAATCTCATTTACGATTATAAATGCCTAGCTATACATATCTTCACTCCTATTTATTATGCTTATTGTTCAAACTCCTGGTCCTCCGGACTTTTCTACTAGGCACACAGTCTTTCCCTAGTCCTCAGGCCCTGACGGTGATCCTTCAGGGTGATTTCAATTTTCATGCAAGTTACTCATCTAACACCATTGATGCATAGTTTCTTTGTCTTGCTGGCTCTAGAGACTAACAACACCACTCCATTTCAGCCACTTATTTACTCTGTGCCTGTACCCTGAACTTCTCACTTCTCATCACTTAGACCTGAATACTTCTGTCATCTCCCAATAGATTAAATATATTACATCTTTCTTCCTTAATGGCTTCCCAATCCAGCCTAGAGACCCTTTGGTCCCATTGTGAATACTACATTCTGTGCATCACTCTTTTCTCACTGCACTAGCAGGCAAAATCCCAACACTACGTCCACTATACTGTCCTTCTTCTCCAGGCTGCCAAGCACTGCTGGAGAAAGCCTCACAGCTAGTCAGACTGAGGCCCCCACAAATCTGTGGTCTCCAGGCCCCGCCAGATCCATACAACTTCCTTGACACATGCTGACTTGTTTCCTCACCCAGTGCTCATAGAAACCAGCTAAAAACTCTGCTCCTACCGCACTGCTTCAGAATTTCCTCTCAACACACAACTCTGCCTCTTTTTAGTTCAATTCATAATGACTATTTAAAACATAACAGATATAAAGAAAAACTTTTTTTCCTATTACCCATTTTAAGAAATAAAACTGTCCTGATACAGTTGAAGAATACTTGTTCCCCTCCCTGATCACATTTATCATGCTGCTCCTTAATTTCTCTGTAATGTACCTCTTGTGTATGTACCCTTAGGCAATATATCAGGTTATTTTTAGTGGAAAAATTAGCAATTACTTTTGCACCAAGCTATAGAACCAAAGAGTATTGTTTTACAGTGTTTAACAATGTCTGTAAGTGCCATTCTCTCTCTCTCTCTGTCTGCCTTCCTGCCACTCACACCTTCTTTTTCCTCAGTACTTTGTGAAGTTTATCTATGTTGCTTCATAAAATGAAGAGCTCCTCATTTTCTCTACTATAAAGAATGAATAAATCACAATATATTATCTACCTTCTTGTTGATGGACACTCAGCCTGTTTTCAATATTTTATTAGAACTTGATTTGCTATAAACATTCTCCTAGTTATCTTTTGATATGCATTTGTAAGAGTTTATCTACATTATATGCTTAGAAGTGAAATTACTTTTTAACTTTACTGGGTATCACCAAATTATTTTTCATTGTGGTTGGAGTACCTGCAGTTTATAAAAGTTTATATTACTCTAAATCTTCATCAATATTTGAGGTTTTGAAACTAAAGTATTTACTTATTGATGGTTATATTTTATATATAATTTGGTTTTAGTTTACATTTCCCTGATACTAGTGAAGTTGATAATCATTTAATATGTTTCTGAGTGATCTGTGTTTACTATATTTGAATTACTTGTTTTTATATTTTGATAGTTTTTTTCCTATTGTTTTTACTTTTTATTGATTTGCTCACATGATTAATACATTCTGGAAACTAAATCTTCATCAGCTATGTTTATGACACATATTTTTTTTTATCCTGCTTGTTTTAGATTTAATTTGCACTTTTTCTAGTTATGAAGTAAAAGCTTAGATCATTGATTTGAGACCTTCTTTTCTGACATAAACATTTAATACAACAAATTTTCCTCCAAGCATGTTTTGATACGTAGTTTAGTGATTTTATTTTGGTTCAAATAAATATAAATGTTTTTTGTGACTTTCTTTTTGCTTTATCAATTACTTGAAAGTATATTGTTTAATTTTCAAATATTTTGAAATATTCTAGATATGTTTGTTAGTAATTTCTGGTTGAATCTCCTTGTGGTCAGAAAATGCACTTGTTATGATTTCATTTATTTTAAATTAGTTAAGGTTTCTTTTGTGAGTCAGCATAGAAGCTGTCTGAGTGAATATTCCATAAGCACTTTGAAAAAATATGTACTCTATTGTTAGGCAGAGCATTTTATAAGTGTCAGTTAGGTCAAGTTGTCGATAGTGTTGTCTGAGTATTTTATATCCTCACTGATTTTCTGTTTACTCTGACAGTTAGAGGAATGTTTGTGTCCTCAAGTATTGTGGATTTGTCTATTTCACTTCTGTCAGTTTTTGCTTCATCTATTATGAAATTTTTAGGTACATTCACGTTTAAGATCATTATGTCTTCTTGATGAATTAACCATTTTATAATTATATAATGTGCATGTTAGCATTCCTTAATGTGAAATCTATTTTGTCTGACATTGATGTGGCCACACCAGTTTTCTTGATGTTTTGTTCTTGTATTTGATGTTTTTCAGCATTTTTGGCAAATTCAGTCATTATCTGTTCAAATAATTATTCTTTTCTATTTTTTCTTCTAAGATTCAAATAACATATGTACTAGACTGCTTGAATTGTCACAGTCTACTGTGGATATTCTTTTATGCTTTTTTACTTATCATGCTTTTTCACTCTTTGTGTTTAAGTCTGGATAATTTCTTTTTTTCTTTTTTTTAATTATAATTTAAGTTCTGGGATACATGTGCAGAATGTGTAGGTTTGTTACATAGGTATACATGTGCCATGGTGGTTTGCTGCACCCATCAACCAGTCATCCAGGTTTTAAGCCCCGTATGCACTAGCTATTTGTCCTAATGCTCTCCCTCCCCTTGCCCTCCACACCCTGACAGGCCCTAGTGTGTGATGTTCCCCTGCCTGTGTCCATTTGTTCTCATTGTTCAGCTCCCACTTATGAGTGAGAACATGCGGTGTTTGGTTTTTTGTGGCTGTGTGTGTTTGCTGATAATGATGGTTTCCAGCTTCATCCATATCCCTGCAAAGGAAATAAACTCATTCTTTTTTGTGGCTGCATAGTGTTCCATGGTGTTTATGTGCCACATTTTCTTTATCCAGTTTATCATTGGTGGGCATTTGGGTTGGATCCAAGTCTTTGCTATTGTGAATAGTGCTGCAGTAAACATACATGTGCGTGTGTCTTTATAGTAGAATAATTTATAATCCTTTGGGTATATACCCAGTAATGGAATTGCTGGGTCAAATGGTATTTCTGGTTCTAGATCCTTGAGGAATCACCACACTGTCTTCCACAATGGTTGAACTAATTTACACTCCCACCAACAGTGTAAAAGTGTTCCTATTTTTGTTCATCCTCTCCAGCATCTGTTGTTTCCTGACTTTTTAATGATCAACATTCTAACTGGTGTGAGATAGTATCTCATTGTGGTTTTGATTTGAATTTCTCTAATGACCAATAAACATGAGGGTTTTTTTTTTTCATGTCTGTTGTCTGCATAAATGTCTTCTTTTGAGAAGTGTCTGTTCATATCCTACACCCACACTTTCTGATGGGGTTGTTTGTTGGCAGCCTACAGAATGGGAGAAAATTTTTGCAATCTATCCATTTGACAAAGGTCTACTATCAACAATCTACAAGGAACTTAAATGCATAAGTCTGGATAATTTCTATTTGCCTGTCTTCAAATTCACTGATTACTTCCTTGCCTGTGTCAAACCTACTGGTGAGCATGTCAAAGGCATTCTTCATCTCTGTTACTATGTTTTACTTACATTTCTAGTATTTTGGTTTTATTCTTTCTTATAGCTTCTATCTCTGCTAAAATTCCCCATCTGGTCATGCAACTTGTCCACTTTTTCCACTAGAGTTTTTAGCATATTCCCTTTCTGTTAGTTCTAATACCTGGGTAATATCTGAGTCTGGGTCTCTTGGTATATATGTACATATTATTTTTTTGCTTTTGCTTTTGACACTTTTTCATCCTTCTCCTCTTCTGCCCCACTTTTCCTTCTCTTCCTCTTCTTTCTCCCTCTCCTTTATCTTCCTCTCTTCTTCCTCCTCTCTTTATTCTACTTTAATATTAAATTGTGCCTAGAGTGCGGTTTGGATGGCTGGAGACTGCTCTCCACTCTCCACTCTCTACTTTAAGCTTTCTGAGAAGTTTCTACCTGAGAGAGGTTCATTATTTGTGCTTGCACGCCCCCTCTGGTGGGAGGTAGCCTTCTGTCACTTGTTTCTTGGTGTCTCAGCCTGGTGGTGGGGGCAGAGGCATTCTCTATCGTCATATTTCATGCTTGGTTGTAGACAGGCCCTATGTTCTTGGGTCTTAAGGTGGGACTTTCTCAGTGATCCGATCACTCTATAGTAATAAAGGATCAGAGGATCTCTAATGGTGTCATCCCAGGAAGATTTACTGCTCCTCCCTTTCTAATTTCAATGAGTCTTCACCTAAGGTCAACAGGGTCTGTCATTTTTGTTCTGTAGGAAAGAGGATCCAAGTGGGTCTTTGTACTTTTCCTGCAATGACTGCTGTTCCCCTTCAGCAGGCATGTACCTCAAAGGGACACTTTCTCCAGGCACCCACTCTGCTTCCAATCATTCTCATGGGCATTTGGGTGAGGTCCATAAAGAACACCCTTTAGTCAGTGCAGAATACTCTTGAGTAAAGGCTCCCAGGAGTGTTATATTCTCATGCTAGCCCACAGATGACATTATATATTTTGGTTGAATTCTTATTACCAGCTTTTTTGAAGTCTGATATGGTTTGGTTGTATCCCTATCCAAATCTTACCTTGAAATGTAATAATCCCTATGTGTCAAGGGCAGAGCCAGGTGGAGATAATTGAATCGTGGGGTCAGTTTCCCCCATACTGTTCTCATGGTAGTGAATAAGTCTCACGAGATCTGATGGTTTTATAAATGGGAGTTCCCCTGCACAAGCTCTCCCTTGCCTGCTGCCATGTAAGATATGCCTTTGTTTCTCCTTTGCCTTCCACCATGATTATGAAGCCTCCCCAGCCATGAGGAACTGTGAGTCCATTAAACCTCTTTTCTTTATAAATTACCCAGTCTCAGGTATGTCTTTATTAGCAGTGTGAGAACAGACTAATACAGGGCCTGACATCTCTTCCTACCATGCTCTGCTCCATGGAGACATGTAAATTTCCTTAAGTATCCAACTAGTTGGTTGCCCTGAGACCTCATCTGTTTTACTAGTTAAGGAAAACTTATGATTTCATGCATCATTTAAGTTTTCCTTGAAGTTAGGGTGGGAGTCATTCTTTATATCTTTCTACATCCTAAATGGACACTGGAACCTTCTGTGTTACAAATATATTTTCCTAGTCTGTTGTTTGTTTCCTCACTTTTTGTGACATCTTTTTCCCACAGAACATTTTAATTTTAAAGTAGTCAGGTTTATTCATCTTTTTCTTTTTTTCTTCTTCTCTTTTTTTTTTTTTTTTGAGATGGAGTCTTGCTCTGTCACCCAGGCTGGAGTGCAGTGGCATGATCTTGGCCCACTGCAACCTCCGCCTCCCAGGTTCAAGCAATTCTCCTGCCTCAGCCACCCATATAGCTGGGATTACAGGCACATGCCACCACATCCAGCTAATTTTTGTATTTTTTGGTGGAGATGGCATTTCACCATGTTGGCCATGCTGGTCTCGAACTCCTGACCTCATGATCCACCCACCTCAGCCTCCCAAAGTGCTGGGATTACAGGTGTGAGCCACTGTGCCCAGCCCATGTTTTTCTTATGGTCTATGCTTTTGAAGTTGGGTTGAAAAATCTTTTTCTACAGTGAGTTCATAAATACGCTTTTTTATTTAAGAAAACAAATACAGCCATTGGTAAGAGCATCATCAATTTCAGATCATGCTTCATTTTCTACTCACCTTACTTTCTTTAATTATAGTGGATTGTACCAACTGGATTTTCCTTGCTTGTATCTCCTTAATGTTCAATTCTATTTCTCTCTCTCTCTCTTTTCTGGCCATGTTACTTCAGCATTTAAATGTGCTTATGTATCCCAATTATGTAAAAAAAAAAAGCTTTTTATTATTATTATTATTATACTTTAAGTTTTAGGGTACATGTGCACAATGTGCAGGTTAGTTACATATGTATACATGTGCCATGCTAGTGTGCTGTACCCATTAACTCGTCATTTAGCATTAGGTATATCTCCTAAAGCTATCCCTCCCTCCTCCCCCCATCCCACAACAGTCCCCAGAGTGTGATGTTCCCCTTCCTGTGTCCATGTGTTCTCATTGTTTAATTCCCACCTATGAGTGAGAATATGCGATGTTTGGTTTTTTGTTCTCGCTATAGTTTACTGAGAATGATGATTTCCAATTTCATCCATGTCCCTACAAAGGACATGAACTCATCATTTTTTATGGCTGCATAGTATCCCATGGTGTATATGTGCCACATTTTCTTAATCCAGTCTATCATTGTTGGACATTTGGGTTGGTTCCAGGTCTTTGCTATTGTGAATAGTGCCGCAATAAACATATGTGTGCATGTGTCTTTATAGCAGCATGATTTATAATCCTCTGGGTATATACCCAGTAATGGGATGGCTGGGTCAGATGGTATTTCTAGTTCTAGATCCCTGAGGAATCGCCACACTGACTTCCACAAGGGTTGAACTAGTTTACAGTCCCACCAACAGTGTAAAAGTGTTCCTATTTCTCCACATCCTCTCCAGCACCTGTTGTTTCCTGACTTTTTAATGATTGCCATTCTAACTGGTGTGAGATGGTATCTCATTGTGGTTTTGATTTGCATTTCTCTGATGGCCAGTGATGGTGAGCATTTTTTCATGTGTTTTTTGGCTGCATAAATGTCTTCTTTTGAGAAGTGTCTGTTCATGTTCTTCGCCCACTTTTTGATGGGGTTGTTTGTTTTTTTTCTTGTAAATTTGTTTGAGTTCATTGTAGATTCTGGATATTAGCCCTTTGTCAGATGAACTTAACTCAGTGGCCTTATCTGCTTGAGAAATAACAGCTAAGTGGAGTGATGACACTGTTCCCTCTGTTGTTCCTATCTTCTGCTCCTCCCATCACTGACCACACCTTTTCCAACTAACTTCTTTCCTTGTCCCCTTAAATATTTTTGCACCTTAAGGTTAATTCCTGAGCCCTCTCTTCTTCTCACTATATGCATTTTTTTTCCGTGCCTTCATGAATTATTTGGTTTTAACCATTAGCCAAATACACTTAACCAAAGATACTTCTCTAGACTTAATATTTCTCCTGAAAATTTAGACCCATGTGTATTTCTATTTTAAGGCACCTCAGAAACAACATGAGTAAAACTAAATTAACTATACTTGACTAAAATTCCTTTTCTTTTATTCTCTCCTGATAGGTTAGTGGCTTGTAATTTACTAGGTAGCATGATCTTTCTCTTTTGCATGAATTCAACTCTGATATCACATCTAATTCTATCACCAACATCAAGTAATTCTATTTAATAACTTAGAATCTAGAATCTGTTCTCTAATCATATACTTCTATCTTGGCTTAACCGTCATTATTATTTTATTTTCCTTGAATATTAACCTCTAAATAGGTTGCTTTTCTTATCAAGCTACCACCTTTCAGTACAGTCTTTACTTTGACACTCTAGTGGACTTTCTAAAATTCACATATGATCATGTCACTCTCTTGCTTAAGTATATCTAATGTGGCTTCTTTCTGCTCTCATAATTAAGCTTATTCTCTCTAGCCTGGCCTTCAAGCTTTTTCTCTGATCTCCGCTTATCTTGCTAGTTTTTCTCTGGAAGCAATTCTCATTTCAGATAAGGAATAACCACCACCATACACACAAAAATCTAATGGACAACATGAGGACAGTGGTTAATAATAGTATTTTATTCAGAGTTTTTGCTAAATGAGTAGATTATAGCTGCTGTTGTCACAGGGGCCAAAATAGGTAAATGAATAAGATGATGAATATGTTAATTTGTTCCACCATAGTAACTATTTTGCCATATATGTGTATCTTATAACGTCATGTGCGTATCTTAAATGTACACAATAAAATGTATTTATTTTAAAAAAAGAAGGGGACTTAAAGTTTTCAAATTGAGATCTAAGAATGTATTTTTAAAGCTCCATGAGAGAAAAAGCGAGGGCAAGGAGTGAATAACGGGCAGGGGGTTAATAGGGCTTGTATTTCCCAGCCCACCCCAAACAGAGCAGCTCTGCTTTTATCTGTTTTACATATAAGCCATTATATTTCTTATGAAAAAATTTCATTGACAGGATAAAAAAATTAGGAAAACCAACATCTTGGATTTAGCCAAACTGAACTATTTGCAGTTCTCTGACTTGTCATAGTCTTATTTTCCCACATCTTTCATTCCTGCTGCTCCGTTGGCCTAGAATTGCCAGGACTCTCCCCTTTACGTAGTTCACTTCCTGGAGCCTCTTCCATGCTGTCATCCTGGATTTATTTGAGCCCTTATTTGGTGCTCTTTCCTTCTGCCCTATACTCTGATAATATCCCTTTCATGGCAGTTATCACATTCCACTGTAACTATTCACTTGATTTCCTCCTACTAAGACTGAATTATTTTAAAGGCCAATCCTAAGTTATTTATTTCTGTGTGCTCAGTGCCTTGCACATGGTGACTTCTTAATAAATGTTTATTTATACAATAAATGGACGAATAGATTTATCTAGTGTTTATTGGAATCAATCTTGTTGCTATGGGGAAATAAAGAAGAGAAACAAATTTACATTCTGACAGAGTTATTTTATTAAAAAGCAGAGAAAAAAAGTATATATATAAAGTAGAAAATAAACAGTAATAAATTATGTGAGATAAGTTACTAGGGGAACTTAGGAGAGCATGGTATTGCTTTCAGCTGAAGAAAGAGAAGTCATCATGGACGAGGTGGCACTTAAACCTGGCCCATAGAATTTGAAGGTATGTCAGTTAGGAATGCATTTGAGGATGATAGAATGGAATGTAGAAAGCCATTGTGTGTAATGTGACCCGTTTCTTCTGCATATTTGATATCATAGGTTGTCATCAACTCAACTCCATAATTGGCTCAGAAAGAGTTTTAAATTTTGGCTAGAAGCCAATAGGGAATACCAACATTAGAGAGTTTCTTTCTTACTTGTATGCTGCTTCATAGGAGGAAAAATTGATTAAACTCTTGAGTTTGTGCATTCTTTTGTTCATGTCTCAGGATTTCTGTTCTGTCAAGAATCAGCCCAAATAAATACACACACATATAGATAGGTACATAAATTAATAAAATGTGAAAGAATCCATGAAAGAGGGAACATATTCCCATAGTAGCATTTACTAAGTGTTTGTGTCAGTTTAGGTCTTTCAGAAACAGATGCCAAGATGAAATGAGACATGGGAAAGATTTATTGGGAGGACACTTGAGAAGGATAAAGGTGAGAGAGCAGGGTGGGATAATCTTCAGACTGTAATACACCTGTATGACACTTCTGCACAGAGACGGAAGGGGGAGAATTACACAGGAAGAGCCTCAGACTATAGTACAGCTTTAAGAAAGTCTTGGCCAAGCTGATGGGAAGCCCCAGAACAAAGATTGCTTGTTAGCAAAATCCCGCATCAGGCAAAAATGGCCTGACTATAATACTTCTGCCATTTGTAGGCACTGAGAGTGATCCAGGAGGCACATGGCCTCCCTGAGGGCCTTGGAGTACTCTGCAGACATGGAGGCTTGAGGCTCAGACACCCGTATTTCTCACAGCAGGTCTCTTGATGGGACATCTGAGTGGTGCACCCCATGGTCCCACAGTGTGCATTCCCTAAAGGTTTAACTCATCTATAGTTTTTATGTCTGTGATTTATTCACAAGAAATTTATAAATAATTGTTTTAGGCTACCAAACATCTTTACATGTAGAAGGCATTTCATGTCTTGATGGGGTTCTTTGTTTATTTCTTGTAAATTTGTCTAAATTCCTTGTAAATTCTGAAAATTAGGCCTTTGTCAGATGGGTAGATTGCAAAAATTTTCTCCCATTCTGTAGGTTGCCTATTCTCTCTGATTGTAGTTTTGTTTTTGTTTTGCTGTGCAGAAGCTCTTTAATTAGATTTTATTTGTCAATTTTGCTTTTGTTGCAGTTGTTTCGGCAATTTCATCATAAAATCTTTGCCCATGTCTATGTCCTGAATGGTATTTCCTAGGTTTTCTTCTAGGATTCTTATGGTTTCGGGTTTTACATTTAACTCTTTAAACCATCTTGAGTTAATTTTTGTATAAGGTGTAAGGAAGGGGTCCAGTTTCAGTTTTCTGCATATGGCTAGCCAGTTTTTCCAGCACCATTTATTAAATAGGGAATCTTTTCTCCACTGCTTGTTTTTGTCAGGGTGGTCAAAGATCAGATGTTTGTAGATGTGTGGTCTTATTTCTGAGGTCTCTATTATATTCCATTGGTATATTTGTTGGTTTTGGTAACAGTACCATGCTGTTTTGGTTACTATAGCCTTGTAGTATAGTTTGAAGTCAGGTAACATGATGCCTCCAGCTATGTTCCTTTGCTTAGGATTGTATTTGTTATACAGGCTCTTTTTTGGTTCCATATGAATTTTAAAGTAGTTTTTTTCTAATTCTGTGAAGAATGTCAATGGTAATTTGATGGGAACAGCATTGAATCTACAAATTACTTTGCACAATATGGCCATTTTCACAATATTGATTCTTCCTATCCATGAGCATGGAATGTTTTTCCATTTGTTTGTGTCCCCTTGTATTTTCTTGAGCAGTGGTTTATAGTTCTCCTTAAAGAGATCCTTCTTTTTTCAGTTGTTTAAAATATTGAAGGAATGGTACCAGCTCCTCTTTGTACCTCTGGTAGAATTCAGCTGTGAATCTGTCTGATCCTGGGCTTTTTTTGGTTGCTAGGCTATTTATTACTGCCTCAATTTCAGAACTTGTTATTGATATATTCAGGGATTTGACTTCTTCCTAGTTTAATCTTGTGAGGGTGTATGTGTCCAGAAATTTAACCATTTCTTCCAGATTTTCTAGTTTATTTGCATAGAGGTGTTTATAGTATTTTCTGATTGTAGTTTGTATTTCTGTGGGATCAGTGGTGATATCCCCTTTATCATTAAACTAAGCTTATGAAGCTTAGTTTGGCCAGACTTGAAATTCTGGGTTGAAAATTCTTTTCTTCAAGAATGTTGAATATTGGCCCCCAATCTCTTCTGGCTTGTAGGGTTTCTTCTGAGAGATCCGCTGTTAGTCTGGTGGGCTTCCTTTTGTAGGTGACCTGGCCTTTCTTTTTGGCTGCCCTTAATATTTTTTCCTTCATGTCGACCTTGGAGAATATGGTGATTATGTGTCTTGGGGCTGATCTTCTAATGGTGTATCTTAGTGTGGTTCTTTGTATTTCTTGAATTTGAATGTTGGCCTGTCTTTCTAGGTGGGGGAAGTTTTCCAACTTGGTTCCACTCTCCTTGTCTCTTTCAAGTACTCCAATCAGTTGTAGGTTCAGTCTTTTTACATCGTCTCATATTGAAGATTTTGTTCCATATTTCTTGAAGGTTGTGTTGGTTCCTTTTCATTCTTTTTTCTCTAGTCTTGTCTGCCTACCTTATTTCAAGAAGATAGTCTTCAGTCTCTGAAATTATTTCTTCTGCTTGATTTATTTGGCTATGGATACTTGTGTATGCTTCACAAAGTTCTTGTGCTGTGTTTTTCAGCTCCAGGTCATTTATGTTCCTTTTTAAACTGTTTATTCTAGTTAGCAGCTCCTGTAACATTTTATCATGGTTCTTAGCTTCTTTGCCTTGGGTTAGAACATTCTTCTTTACCTCAGCAAAATTTGTTGTTATCCACCTTCTGAAGCCTACTTCTGTCAATTTATCCATCTCATCCTCCATCCAGTTCTGTGCCCTTGTTGGAGAGGTGTTGCTATCATTTGGAGGAGAAGAGGCACTCTGGCCTTTGGAGTTTTTATCTTTTTTTTTTTTTTTATTCTTTCTCATCTTCATGAGTTTGTCTAGTTTCAATCTTTGAGGCTGCTGACCCTTGGATGAGGTTTTTGTGGGGACATTTTTGTTGATGCTCTTGTTGTTGCTTTGTTTGTTTGTTTTTCACTAGTCAGATCCCTCTTCTGTAGGGCTGCTATGGTTTGCTGGAGGTTCACTTCAGGCCCTATTCATCTGGTTTGCTCCCGCACCTGGAGATGTCACTCGAGGAGGCTGGAGAACAGAAAAGATGGGTGCCTGCTCCTTCCTCTGGTATCTCTGACCTCAAGAGGCACCGATCTGATGCTAGTAGGAACGCTCCTGTATAGGGTGTCTGATGACCCTTGTGGGGGATCTCACCCAGTTGGGTGGCATGGGAAGCAGGACCCATTTAACAAAGCACTTTCGCTGTCCCGTGGTGGAGTGGGTGTGCTGCACTGGAGGGAAACCTGCTCTTCTGGGCTGCCTGGATTCTACAGAGCTAGCAGGAGAGAAGACTAAGTCTGCTGGTTCACAGAGACTATTTCCACCCCTTTCTCTAGGGGCTCAGGCCCAGGGAGATCAGAGTTCTGTCCCTGAGCACCTAGCTGGAGTTGTTGCAGTTCCTGTAGGGAGGCCTTGCCCAGTGAGGAGGGATGGGTCAGTGTCTGGCTTGAAGAGGCAATCTGGCCGTAGTCTGCCACAGCCAGTGTGCTGGGCTGTGGGGAATACCCCTTGGGACCCAGTCGTCCAGCCTCCCTGGCTTTAGCAGGGGAAAAGTGTGGCCTAGAGCTTTAGTGATGGCTGCCGCCCTTCCCCACTGGTAGCTTAGTGTATTAAGTAGCTAGCAGCTGCAATGTTGGCTCCTGCCCCTCCCCTAAGGAGCTCATAAGGCTTAGACAGCAAGCAACAGCAGCAGTGGTGAAGCTGCCCCTCCCCCGGAAACTTGGCTGACTTAGACAGATTCCAGCCAAGTGGCTGTTGAGAATCTGCATGGCTCCGTGGTTGGGACCCTAGGCCCCAGTGGCATGGGTTCATGAGTGGGATCTTCCAATCTATGGGTTGCACAGTTCCTTGGAAAAAGCAAGGTTCCCCAGGCTGGATAGCACAATTCCTTCCTGCCTCCCTTGTCTGGGTATGGGGGCTCCCCTGCCCTGTATGGCTCTCAGGTGGGCAGCCACACCACACTGTTCTTCCTTTTACTCTCTGGGTCATGCCAACCACCCATCAGTCCTGATGACAGAACTGGATACCTCGGTTGCTGGTGCAGGATTTGTATGCTCTTTTGCTTCTTTTAGATGAAAGCCTCTGATCACCAGTGCTTCTAGTTGGCCATCTTGGCCCCACCCCAACCTCCCAAATAAATTCCTGTACTTTTATTTATCTTAAAGGGATAACTATGTAGGGATTTTTTAAGCATTTCATTAAAAATGATTTTTTTATCATTTAAATCATTATTTTAAATCAAATTTTTAAATCATTAAAATTCTAAATCATTAAATCAAATTTTAAAATCATTTAAAATTAAAAAAATTAAATTTGTGGTAGGAATGGCAAGTTTCATTCTTATTGAAAGGACTTTTTTTTCCTTCATATTTTGGTCATGATAAGCACCACTAAGTGAGAGCACAAAACAAAACAAAACAAAACAAAACTAATGAATAAAAGTTTTTAACTTTCTATCCACTACTGTTGAAAACACTTGTGTTTAAGTATCTTTATGCTAACTCCCCTTTTCCCTGCTTCTTTTCCTAAGATAGTGCCACTTGTGTGAGAAAAAGGGTCTCTCATGACCATGTGGCATGGGACAAATGGAACTCCTTGGTCTCATGTTGTTACTGGGTGGATATTTGCTTTTGTCCATTGAGACACAGCAATCCTGGCCCAGTCACTGCTCCCCCATCTGGCTGGAGTAACCTGTAGCCTAAGCTTGCCCAACCTGCGGCCCCAGGATTGCTTTGAATGTGGCCCAACACAAATTTGTAAACTTTCTTAAAACATTATGAGTTTTTTTGGTGATTTTTTTTTTCCTAGTTTATCAGCTATCTGGTAGTGCATTTTATGTGTGGCCCAAGACAATTCTTTTTCTTCCAATGTGGCCCAGAGAGGCCAAAAGATTGGACACCACCCTTGCTACATAGATTGTCCTCTCTCATGGTTTCTGACTAACTGGGCCTCATCTTGTCTCTAGATGGCAGAGAAAACTTACTGAGTTTTGGCCATATCCTCTATCTGCTTCTTGGCCTAGAAAGCCAACACTATAACCTCTGGCGCAGAGTCACCGTATCCCTTTTATCAAAGACATGTGCTAGGTCTCAGCTCAGCTTCCTTTTTATCCACACTTTGAGAGCCAGTAATCTTTTCTCAGGCTCATCCCTGAGTGAGAGGAGCAGAGGGAAACGCTGGGTTTAAACTGAGGCCCTGTCCCTCTGCCCATCTACTTGATGGGCTGTCTTCCACTCCCAGTAGAAAGTTCAATGTTTCCACAGGGACAACCTGAAAGACGGCTCCTCCTATATTTGCAATGGAGACAGGACATCAGTTGCCATCCACCAGTGAGTTCTCCTCCCTTCTGGGATTTAAAGTCCTACAGAGGAGCACCACTCCCTGAACCCTGACTCGGTCTCCCTCACCTGTCTTTGTCTACCTCTGATTCCAACTTCATGGATTTCAGGAGTGTCTTCAGCTCATTATGTAAAAATTTTGGAATTTGACCATCCAGGTACATCACTGTAGTTCACTAAATGAGAGGTAAAGGGTTTAGCACACCTTGTTTCTTCAAACTTGTTTTGCCATTTTCTACACTGGACTAAAAAATATCATGTCTCGGTCTCTATAGATGATAGTGAGGTAAAGACTATTGTAAATAAGTTGCATTATTTAATATTTGCAAAGTGATTGCCCTCATTACAACTTTTTACATGTAATCACTAAGAAATCTGACACCTCTTTTTGCTCCTTTCATCTTCCGTACTTTTTATTTTAATCCCTTTATCTTATTTCTTTTAATCTCCATTTCCTTTTTTTTTTTTTTTTTTGAGACAGAGTCTTGCTCTGTTGCCCAGGCTGGAGTGCAGTGACGCGATCTCAGCTCACTGCAGCCTCCACCTCCCAGGTTCAAGCAATTCTCCTTCTTCAGCCTTGTAATCTCCATTTCCTTTTTTAAAAAAGTCTCAAATTTGATGAGAACTCTGGTATATGACACTGTTCCTGAAATATGCTATTAAAAAGGAACCATAACAACTAAGGGCATTCTCCTTACACAAATCTCCTGTACCTGCAATTTGCCACCAGAACACTATCTTGACACGAAGATGCTATTTGATTTACCTATCACTAGTGAGTGAACAGCACTGTACTAATATTGAGCACATCACATTTGCCCCTTCATTATGTAATGTCTCCAATTTTTCGATATGTGTTGTTAGTCTTGTCTTCCTAATTAATAATAACCTTCTTGCATGATTTTATGTGTCTGTCAGATTGCCATTTATAATGTAAGTATACAAAATATTAACAAATATCTGTTATTGTAGTGGTCAGTGAGAAATATTGTTCAATTAAATATAACTGAACTATAACTACCAATCATCTTTTGTCCCTGGGGCAGGGTGAGAGAACCAAGAGTATTTTCTGAGTATGATGGCCATTCAGCTTGTACCTCTTCTGAGTAAAATAAAAGATGTGAGAACTGGCCTGAGTAGAAATATGCTTAAAAGCTATCTCTTTTAAATATGCTTGTGGTATACAACAACCACAATCTATTATTGTGGAAAAAATTTTGCAAGTAGGCACAGAAAATAAACTGTTGTATGTTTTCATAACTATAGGTAAATGCTCTATTTAACAGCTAAAAATGCAGTTACTTTCTTGAGCTTTGTGACTAATTCCTTCTGAAGTGTGTGCTTGGATAACAAGTACCAAATCTTCAGTTTGTCTTCAATGAAAATAAACAGAATATCAAGAGGTTATCTCATAATTCTTGTTTTGTATATTTAACTTCATTCTCTCTAAAATTGAACTTATTTTCACTTAGCGAATTAGCTTTGCATGGGTAGTATGCTTAAAATGGGACCACATTAATGAGCCTTTGTAGACGTCTTATGTCAGGCTTCTCCTCCCATCCTCAAATTATACAAGTGCGCATATACCGATACACAGAGTTATTTATTTCATTAACTATTCACCGATAGTGTGCTGAGGTGTTATTTTGCTAGGATTCATCATACTGCCTCCTTTTCACATTTGAAGATGACTAATCAGGATTGTGGGTTGAGTCTTTGGTCAAGAAATATAGAGAAGTTAACAAATGATATAGTCCTCATGTCCAAGTCACACATGCCTTGCAGTCTGCTACAGATATTATCTCACTATTAGCATTTGTCATAGGTCTTTGGGAGAACGTGGTGCTATGAATGTGTGTGTTCTTATCAGAAAAGACTTCTAAATTTAATGGTAAAATTTAGGAAGCATGATCGTTGTTCAAGCTTTATTATTAATTCAAAACATAATTTTCAAATTGATGGATTTGGTCTAATTGATGGTGCAATAGCCTTCTACCCCCAGAAATATTTTTGATTGTATCCTTAGAAGCCAATATGTATTTATCCATAATTTTATTATACTATTTTCTAAAAATTCAAGAAGCTTTTTGAATTTAATTTCTGCCACATTTTTTTAAACTAGAGCTGAATTATAAATGAAGCCACTTTACCAAGAACCGCAAAGAGTGAGGCTGTTGGTTTGTGAAGTTTGAGACATTATTAGTTTTCTAAACCAAACTTGATTACTGCTATCTCATTAGATGGCATTGGGCAGACATTTAAATGTTTTTATACATTTTAATTCAGCTGGTAACTTGATTTAAAACAACACTGATTTTTAAAAAAATTTATTCTTGGTCATATATATCATGTTAAATATCAAAATGAATTTGTAAGTATTTGAGGCTGTCTGTATGACAGGGTATTAAATTCTTGGAGACTCTTTCTTTCCCCATGCTAATTTTCATCAATTTTCTATTGCTTTAATTTCCCCTTGAGCTTTAGCTTTTTAGAAGAATGATTCATTCTTTTTAGCATATACCATGATCGTTAAACAATTACACCTTTATCAAGTAGAGCAGCAAAAGACTCCATGGATAATAATGAGGTTGGAAACTCTCCTGTACAACCTGTTGGCTCATCTTGGAAGAAGAATGTCATGCCAAATTATTTTTTATGTGTTCAGTAATCATGTTCTAACAAGGGTGGTTGGAGAGATGAGCATAAAGGGCAATTCTAATGGAAAGAACGATAGTAATATTCACCTTGCCAAAACATGGTAATGTCTTGACAAGATACTACATGCCCTTGCTGCTAAATTAGGTTTTATACTAAGTTAGCAGCCCCTATAGCCATCCACTATCTTACAGAATGAACTAGAAGAGAAATAATATACCTTTCATGTTTTAGAAATCTTTCATATGACTATGTAATAATTGCTTTGAGAATACCTATTAAACCTAGACTTTATGATGCATTAACTGTGTGGAATGGTTCTGAAAGTATGAGTGGAGTAGGCAGGAAGAAAGTTTATTTGAATGTAGTTGCAGTCTCTACCTACCTTTAATATTTAGCTTTATACTGAACTCCAATATGACTGAAATTTTAACTTTTGATGTTTCCTAGGTACAGAATTTCAGAGTGGGATATCAGATCTTTAGTGGGAAGATACATCTACATTAAACCAGAAATCACTAGAAGTGACATTTGGACAAGAAAATTTGGAAAATTTTAAAACTGTGAAGGTTGATCATGGAAATTAAAGAGGAAGGGGCATCAGAAGAAGGGCAGCACTTTCTTCCCACAGCCCAGGCCAGTGACCCTGGGGACTGTCAGTTTACAAGTAAGTATGTGTGTATCCCTCCCTGTTTTTGCATCTAAAGATGCAAATTGGGTCGATGAAACATACACATACATATATGCATTCGTAGATTCATAGGAACTTTGATTCTAACAAATGGCATCAAATTACCAAAATACTTTTCCTTTGCACTGTTTACCTTGGTGGTGTGAGTGTATGATATGCCTCTCATCTTTTATCTTGGGTAAGACAGATGATAGTCCATGAAATGGTTAAATATCAAATTACAAGATCAAAGCTCTTGAACATATATTAAGAGCCCAATGAATACTTTTTAAGTATACCTTCTAGACACTAATACTTTGTAAGAATAACTGGTATTTATATAATCTTATATGGGAATATTTTTTATACTGTAGAAATTCTCTCTTTAAACCCAAAAGGTAGTTAAGTTGAAAGCATTAAGAAAAAAATGGTTACACTAGAAATTTAGACTGTCACTGCCATACCAGAGAGCCCTAGGCCACAAATATAGCGCCAGTGAAGATTTGGCCAAGTTTGCATGTGAACATTAAAATTGGTTTTGTATTACTCAAGTAATTAAAATCTTTGGAAGAATTGTATGTTTTCTTTTATATTTAAAATTCTAGGGTTTGGGTTTTATTGTTTAGCATGAATTATGCCTTTTTCTTTTCTTTTCAGAAGATTCCTGTAGTTCAATTATTTAACACTGGCAAATATATGCCTAACCTTCTCTTTTAATTTACATTATAAAGCTAATCTTTAGAAAATT
The DNA here is from genome assembly GCF_028885625.2 of Pongo pygmaeus. Classification (NCBI taxonomy): domain Eukaryota; kingdom Metazoa; phylum Chordata; class Mammalia; order Primates; family Hominidae; genus Pongo; species Pongo pygmaeus. Next base: position 155,466,402 of record NC_072376.2, on the reverse strand, counting down.
GTATTGGTTGGATGCATTTTTGAGAAATCTGGTTATCAATGTTTAAAGCAGAGTTAATTGTTAATGACCTTTTAAAAAAACCCAGACATTTCAAGTTCAGAAAAACCTACCTAATGATTGTCACCTTAACCTCTCTTGAAAAATCTAAAATTGTTAACCAAAGCAATTGCTAAATGTCAGCAGGAGAAAAAATATACAGTTACTGTGCAAAAATAAATAATAAATAACTGAATGAAAAGCAGTTAATTTTTATACAAAAAGGTGATTCTTAAAATATACTAGTGACCAAATGCCAGTAAATTTAAATAGTATCTGATGAATGCACCAGCAAAAATAAGCAAGGAAAGGATTTGTATAATATTCTTTCATTTATTGCCAAATAGTTTACTTTTTCATACATGTTAGTTTTGCTTCTTTGGCCACCCTTGAGTTGTAACAAATGGCGTCCCGTTCATACATCCAGTCATCCACTCTTGTTTAGGCAGCTCCTACACTGTATGTGGATTTTAGGCATCTACCCATATCACTTCCCACAATCTGATCACTCTACCTTCCAGCCGTTTGATGGTTCCATTTCTGTACCTTTGTCCCCAGACTCACTTTCCCTCCTAGCTCATCTTAAATTATTTAGCCATCTTATTATATTTTTTAAACATTGCTGACCAAAGGAATGGAAACCTTTTACAAAATGTTGGTTTGAGCTATTAATAAATTAACAGAATAACCAGCACTACAATGTCCATCATAACCTAGCTGAAGATACCTCTTTTGTTATTGATTTACTGTTTACAGCAGGTTAGAGTGGCTTGGAAAAAAATCCATTTAAGAGAGTATTTTGGTAAGGGAGTTCTTTATGAAGGATCCACTTCTGTCTACATTGCATCCAAAAGAGTTAAACACAATTGTAAAATATGTTTTATGTTTGCCGTGGCTTACAAAAACATTTCTTGGTTTCTTTATAACCATACAGATAAAATGACCAATCAAATCTTAACTCACATCTAGTTCTGCAACAAATATTATGCCCTGCCCTGAGAACTGATTATTTATAACCCTGATAAACCAAGTTTATTCATTCTGCCACATATTGTATTTATTCATTCTGGTCACGATGAAGCATAGTAATATATATTGACATATTCTTGATAATTCAATTTTTTAAAAATCTGAATTTGCTCCTATTATTTATAGGTATCCAGAAGACTCCAAATGAACCACAGTTGGAATTCATCCTTGGTAAGAAATTCCATCTTATTTATATCAATAAATAGAAGAATTTGTGTAGTAGTTTGCAAAGTGTAGGTAGATTGCTTACATCAATACATATTTGACAAATTTTTATGAACATTGTTCTATTTTTAAAATTGTTCTATAAGGTAGGTGTTATTTTCTCCAAATTTGTAGGAATTAACTTGCTGCCCAAGGATACAGGGTTCAGTGGTGATAGTTTTGCCTTTCAACCAGATCTACTGATCGCACATTCCATGCCCAGCACTCATTCTAACATAGTGACTGCATTTTGTTGCTAACCAGCATTCCTGCAACTCTGTTTGTCTAATTTTCTATACCTGGCCTGGAGACTGGCCACCTATAATTTCTCTTTGTGTTCTTTATGGCATTTCCAGGATTCTTGCCCATTTCTCTCGTATTCAAGAACGTTCCCTGACTCTTCCGTATTGATTTTTGTGAAAATGCCAGTGACATTTGAGAATTTAACTTTCAATCAAGCTTTGACTTGTTTAAGCAACTCTAAATATCTGTCACGTGTAAAAATTTATAACTTTGTCCAAGAATGAATTAAAAGTGTGCATTTTGAGACCACTCCACTACTTAACTAATGAGTGGAAACTACTTTATATATGAATTAAGTATGGCTGCAAAAATACCATTAGGAAATTAGCTACAAAGAGGTACTTAAGGTAAAAATGTGGTTCATATGAACTATATAGACTGGTCTTTTTTTTTTTTTCCTGTCATGGTTCTGAAATATTTCAGAAAGACAGTAGTATTTTTACATTTTATTTTAAACTAAGTTTTATAGAATAATACATGCACATATTCAATTTCATATACAGAGACCACATATAGTATTATAGTATCAAAATCTTTACATATTAATATATATATTTTCTAAAGTTTTGGGAGCAAATTGAGATATATATATACTCTATACTGAGTTTTAGTGGTCGGAATTTCTAAGTATTTTAGGAACATGCATTTTTATTATGTTTTAAATTTATATTTTTTGCTAAAAATATTTTATTTTAAAATGACTTATTGAGACCATAATTGGTATGTAATTCATTTTTTGAACATTCTTTTTTACAAATATAGCTAAAAATGTGCTGTAAATTAAATATTAAAGATTTTTAAATATTTCCAGGTATTAGAAACAGGCAGAAATGTGAAAAACTCAAGAAAATTTTATAGTATCAAAAATGAGGCCATTATTTTTTTCTCCCTCTCTCTCTAGAGAGTTTTCAGATTGTATCAGATATAAAAAGAATGTGTTTTGGGAAATGGAGCTGAAGAGCAAAAGAAAGGCTAGGCACTCTTCACTCGTACAACTTGAGCTTTCATCTATCCATCTTTCATTTTTAAGAGAAGAAACTCACTGTTTACCTTTTTGACAGTACTTCTGAAATGTGAAGTTTCATTAGAGTGATTTGATATATTTCCAAGCACAAATAAAGCTTTCTTGTTTGCTTGCTGGAGAAAGAGGGAATCTGAAGGAGCAGAAGCAATTAGGGTGGTAATTGTCAGGCAAATGTGGTGGCCAGCCTTCAAGAAATGGCATACTTGAACTAAATACCTGTCTTCTAGTGCAATTAAGAGAATCTTTCTTGTTCAAAGACCTAACTATGCTGTTTGTTTAGAAAGCCAAGTAAATTTCAGTAACAACACCATCATCACTTATATTTCCGGTTTTGAATCAAGAATTAAGAGATTAGCAGCTGCAAGAATTTATTCATGATAATGTTCTTCCAGTATAAAAAAACTTCAATTTCTTTTTTTATATTTATTTTTAAAATATACTAAGAAACAACAACAGATAATTTTGTCTTGTCAAATGGCAAGAAATGCTTGATGAGTGAACACAAGTTTACTAAAAAAAATACTATTTCAAGTCATCATGGAACTGTGTTGTTGATCCTAGAAGACACAGTCCCCAAACTGTTAGGTTCCTTAGCACTTTAAGATCTTTAACTACACCATCTCTTGAAGAATTTTTTTAAAAACTACTCTTTCAAGGGTCTTACAGATAAACCCTTGGATGTTTTACTGTCCATTTTGTCATTTTTTTCTTTGAGATTTTTTAATTCCATAAATCCTCTGACGTCACCTATTATTGTATGAGTAACTTCTATTCATTTCCCAATGAAAGAATAATAGCTTCTTAAATATTTTTATCATGTTTAAGGGCGTGCATATTTATTTAATCAGAAGTAAAACAAGAACAAATTCTAGGAAAAAGAAATTCGGTAAGGAAGAGGGCTTTTTCAACGAATTTTAACTAAATCTTTGATATTTGATTCTCTACTCTTAACCAAAGTATTCAAATTATTTAGGAATTTCAATGGCCTTGCTTTTTAAATTAGGAAAACAGCCACACCAATCAATTTGCTAGGTGCCATATTGCTTTGTGTAAGTTATTTTCCATCAAGGATTTGTGTCTGCTTTGTTTGTGTGCTGCTATATAATAATTATGTCTTGCTGAAGTTCTTCTGCTTATTGAATTCCTCTGCTGAAGTTCCTTACTTATTCAAATAAGTAAGGTAGGAGGTACTTAGTCAATTGAGCAAGCTAATTGGCTAAAAGTGTCTTGAGCACAAGATAAGCATGTACTGAAAAACTGAGTATCTCTTGTCTATTGTTAACTGTATTTCTAATGGTTGACTACATTTAAATTAAATAATTCACTCCTACAACTGTAACTCTGTTTCCTCGTATTTTGTTTCTTTGAGTGTGTCAATACTCTTTATTTTCACAAAGAAAGAAATAATTAAATACCTAAGAGAACACTGAGTTTGTTTATGGTTTAATAAAATTGTTTTGATTTCAATAAAGCTGACATTTACGTAGAGGGATCATTTCTTAAAAACTAAGAACATTTCTTTATGGAAACAATTGTGGAAAATGTATAAAGAAGATTAATCTTGACAAGTATATAAAATACATTTCTATGAACTACTTTAAGGTTTTTCTCCTGATAATTATTCGCCTCCACTTATTATGTCTAGGGTCAATAGAATGCTTATGAGAATATGTCTTCATATTTTTATATGTACACCACATATACTATAAATCCAAAACAATAGATATTAATACCTATTAAATACATAGGAAAGAATGGCATGCATATGTTTGCATATGTGTTCCTTGTGTTCTTTCCTTGATGCTCTGAGGTAATGTTCTTGAAATTAATTCCTTGATGGCTAATACTCAATGCAAGCCAAATGACCAGATATGGGGTACAATAAAATATACATTTTGTACATGTCAACAAGCTTTGGGGTTGATTATGATAGGAATGGGGGCTTGGAAGCTAGAGCGAAAGCATTAATAAGCACAGGTCATTTATTCATCTAAATTATATTGGGAGAGGCATAGAAAGCTTGTATATAAAATCATTTCAGATAGTATTAAGTTCTATGTAGACAGAAAGACTAGGCCACTGGATAGAACATATCTGGGGGAGAGGCACTTGACTTGGGCGAAAGAGGGACACTTTAGATATAGTTTTCAAAGAAGACCTCTATGTGCTTATGCAGGGTGTGGATACTAATTTGGATATTGTTCATATTGAGCCTAAGAATTGGGTTACGTTCCAAGTAGGAGGGAACAAGCTATACTAGACATTGAAATGACACATAATAGGGTTCTTATAATGGGAATACTGGGATCGAAGGGTAGTAAATTAGGTTAGTGATTTGACCAGGAATGAAACCAAGTTATACGTTGTTCTGGTTTCGAGGTAAAAAAAAAAAAAGCCACAGTGAAAATGGCAAGATAGTGGAGGACCATTTGCTGGGCTACTGGAATCCCAAGATCAGAGTAGGACAATTGCAGGATAGACTAGATGCTGAGCTAGTGAGATGTCATTCTCATACTTCTTGTATTGTCCCCTCACTTTCACACTTACCTAAGCTGCAGCTATCTGAATAATGGGATCAGGCCTGGTGATTGGATGCTGCTGAACATCTAGTGAGTAAAGGATGTAGAGACATGGGATTTGAAGCCAACCGCTTGTTAGATCTTTTGCCTTTTGTGGAGCTGTTTTATTTTAAGAATCCATGTATTATGTGTAGAATAATTTTCTTTGAAAAATTTTTTCCTTTTAAATTTAAAATGTGCTGACTCCTTCACCATAGGTTTCACTAGCACATAAAATAGGAGTAACCCATGATTCAAATTATTTAACAGAGCCTTTATTTCTTGGTTTTCTCTAAAATGGGTAAATCTACATTAGCTGGAATAATTTTATATTAATATAGCAAAAATTATCACAAAAATAAATAATAGGCAATGTAGAAACACATCACAATTATATCTAGAATGTGGCCATCCATCATACGTTTTTAGACATATTTAACCCTCTTTTTCCTGTTTCACCATCTCACTCCCTGTCTTTTCTTCTATGTCAAATTCAGGAGGGATGAAAGAAAGTAAAAGCCACTGTATTTCATCCCCAACTCAGAGTTGATGAATATAAGTTATTATTTCATTTTTAGAGTGAAACATATATTCATAAGATAGGATATTAATCAGCAATTAAAAATCATTTATCAGAAGGATATTTCATCACACAAAAGAATACGAAAGTTTTAAAAGCAGGATAATATGCACAATATGGCCTTTATTTAATTATCTGTGTCTGTGTGTGCAAGATAACAAGATTGGAAGGTGTGTGTATCTTCAATCATGGTTCTCACCAGTTGGTAGAATTTTTATTTCCTTTGTTATGCTCTTCTATGTCTTGTAAGGTCTTTGCAATGTACACATGTAAATTTCATAATCAAGTGTTGTTGTTGTTTTTAATAAATAACCTGAATGCACTGAACAAGAAAAGTGGCATATCTTAAGTACAATTCTACTTTTTGCCTTTAATTAACTCTAAATAGAATTAGAGAAATTAAACTACTACTCTTGAAATCATTAAAAAAACAGTTAACAGCTAAATATTTCCTAGAGTATCTAAGAATATTAGGGATTGCATAAAAATTTTATGAGAAAGAGTAGTCACTGAGGCTAACTAAGGAAGACTGACTAAAGCTAATTTTTGAAGAAAGGAAACAGGATTAGAATAATTAGAGGAAAGGGGAAATTACATTCTAGAGTAGGAGAGCTGTATGAGCAGATGGTTGGTGTTTGGAACAAGATGAAAGCTCCAAATTCAGAACATAACAAAAAAGACACACAATAAATAATTATTTATTATACAAGCTACATATAGAAAGGCCCGCCATCTTGTATTTCTAGAAGGAAAATGAAAACAGTATTCTCCTCAAATAGGATTCTTGATTAATCTACATCCTGATCCTTTGGAAAGAGTGGTAAGTACATAAAAAATACATAAAGGTTTTTTTAATAGGAAATTAACTTCATATTCACTCTGTAAGCCACCACTTGTAGAAGGTCTGTTTTTTTTCTATGGAAGTGGATGATTGTAAAAAGTGTCATGTGGATATGCAATTCAGTATACATCTGTACCAGGTAAATGACGTGTACCGTCCTAGAGTTTAATGATTAAAATTCAGTTTTTTCACAACAATATGTCCTGGTACAATGACAAGAGGTCCTTAGGTAGGTTAATTCAAATATTATAGTGGCTATAAATAAGGAGTGCTTATCCTCTTTGGTGGTTAAGGCTTTGTCCCGGAGGGGGCTGATTCTAAATACTTTGTCTGTTAGGTCATGTATTAAATAATGTGAACTGATTTTGGATTTTATATATGCAGGTACTGTATTTTAGTAGCCCATTTAGGGGGAAAAAAAGATAAAATCATGTGATCAGTTTTCTGTGCTTGGTATTTAAAAATGTATAGAAATGTGCCCCAACTGACAATCTGCACAAGAAAATGTCTCATCGCTTTACAGACACAGCATTTACAACTTGCAAGGGCCTTCATTAACCTGAATGTCAGGTCCATTCATACTTTATGAATTACTATAAATCAGGCATTGTTTTATATGTTTTTCTAAAAGGAAAAATCATAAGAGGCCCAACTTATGAATTATCTTCTATATTCACAATCCTACTCTCTTGCTGGTCTGTGTTCTATAAATGATTATAGAGCTCTGACTTTTTTAAAACTCCAGTGGGAGAATGGAGGGTTTTAGTATATCTTCTTTAGTACTTTTGCCTTCTACATGGCATGCTAGCTGAAGGGAATACCAAGCACAGAGGTATATTTTTGCATTTATTCTATTGATAAAACTCTTACTTCACCACATAGGATACAATAAGAGAAGCAACTGCTAAGAATTAAACAAGGCCTGTGCTTGCCTTATTTAATATTTTGCTGCCTCATTATAAGTTGACTGCCATCCATTTTCTTGATTCTGTTTTTTTGTTTTTTGTTTGTTTGTTTCTTTTTAGATAGGGTTTCACTCGGTCACCCAGACTAGAGCACAGTGGCATAATCATAGTTCACTGCAGCCTCCAACTCCTGGGCTGAAGCAATCCTTCCACCAGCAGCCTCCCATGTAGCTAGGACCACAGGTGCACATGACCATGCCTGGCTAGTTTTTTCATTTTTATTTTTTGTAGAGAGGGGGTTCTCACTATGTTGCCCAGGTTGGTCTTGAACTCTTGGGCTCCAGTGAATCTACCACCTCAGCCTTCCAAAGTGCTGGGAGTACAGGCATGAGCCACCACACCTAGCCTTCTTTCTTCTTATAGTATAACACATCCCTCATAAAACATTGCATTTCCCTGAACTACCATTTTCTGGGCACCTTCTAATGACAAGTCATTGTTCAAAGCCCTAGGAGGACACAGCAACAACTACCATTTTTTCAGCATCTATTATGGGCTTAACTTTACAAACAGCATGTCATGTATTTCTCACCACAACTCTACAGGATAATAATATTAAAAGTAACTAGCATTTATTGATTGCTTACTTGTTTGCCATATGCTGTTCTAAATAATTTACATATATTAATTACTTCTTATCATTTCATTATGAGTAATTGCTCTTTTATCATCCCTGATTTCTATGTAAGAAAACTTAGATATAAACTGGTAAAGTAGTGAGCCTAAGATTTGAACCCAGGAGTCTGAGCTCATACTATAATATCTCTCCCATATTATCATTACTGGACAGATTAAGAATCCTAGATTCTCAAAGGTCTACGTTCTAAAGATCTTACAGAAGTTGAATGATGGAGTCAGGATCTAAGCTGAGTTTTGTCTGATTCGGAGGCTCCTGCTTTTAACCATCAGGCAATATCCCCCTCCTCATTGATTCGTACTTCCTAGGAGTTTTCAGGAGGTGATGAGGATAAACAACTTTAATAATGCCAGGCAGATTGTGGTAAGGGCAAAATAAAGGCATAAACCAAAAACTATGGCAGCGCTGAGCAAGTACAATTCATTATAACAATGGCATCAAAAACAGCATCTCAGAGGAAGAGGCATTTGGACTAAGTCTTAAAGAATGAGCAGGATTTCAGTTGGTTTAGGAGGAACATGAGAGAATTCAGAAAAAAGAAATAGAAAAATACATGAAATCCTAGAGCTCATTTTCCAAGGTGATGCATTTAATGCTCATTTACATTTCTCTCTTTATTGCTTATAATTCCACTGTAAAATAAATTAAAGCTCTAGAAATTCTCTTGCAATATTCCATAATTGTTGCATGTATATCGGAGACTCATTTTAAAATTCTAAATGAACACAAGTCTTTAAACATCTTTATTGCCACCAAATTATATGTAGGTATCATGAAGTATTGAGTCTTACTGCCTCTGGGGCTGTGCTAGATGAAACTCAGAGGAGGCTCAGGCCCTGCTGAGCTGGGGGAGGATTTTTTAGGCAGGCTGTGCCTCTAATTGCCTACTTATATAGACAATAATTTTCCCATTGAGCCTTTCTTTGAGCTGTGTCAATTTTGAGAGCATCGGATAACTAGCAGTACTTTTGAGGAGATATTTTTCAGAACAAGCATTCACCAACAACTCAACAACAAAAATAAAGACAACAAATAGAAATGGATTTGCATTCCAGGCTGAAACTGAGCCTAAGTAGGGAGGCAATATAGCTTCCAACTAAGAACTAGGAGTATGATGCCAACTTGCTAGTGTTTGAATCCTATCTTTGCTACTCTATAGCTATAAGGCATTAGAAAACTAGCCCAATGTTTCTGAATTTCTATTTCCTATCTGGAAAATGGGAAGGATATTACTATTTACCTTATAAAGTTTTTGTGATGATTAAATGAGTTAGTGTAAGTGGTTGGCTAACATGTGATTAATATTTCCTTGAATAAATCACTTTATCACACTCAAAACTTCCTTGAGCAGGGAGTCTAGCCACTGCACTTTTGTGCATAGTAATTGCCATCACTTGCTGAACACCTTCTAAGCACAAGGCATTAAACACTTTTGACATGTTCTCCTTTGTTCCTATTACAGGCTCAACAGTTGCTTCCCATTACCTGTGTTTCACAGACAAGTTCATTCACTTGTGTGAAGGCCTATATCTAGAATGTAGAGCAATCTGGATTTTAATTCCAAAGGCCATGTTCTTTGTGGTCTATGATTAAAAGTACAGGAATGGGAAACAGAACCGCAATAAAAGGTTATCTAAGGCCTACATGAGGTTTTTGTACTTCTGATATAGTTATTTAATTGAAAGAAGAGAAAATGAACCAATTAGAGCTTCTTTACACATCGGTCGGGTGGGTAGTGGTTTTCTGGTGGCCAAGATTTAGCATGTTCTGCAGTTGGATTGTAGCCTGTTCTTAGTGACACTGGTTTAAATTCTCATTCGGTGCACCCTGCAGATATGAGATATGATACATCAGTTAATAAACGAGAAGTATATAAGACCTCAAACTTTTCTCTCCCGCTTCTCCTTGCCAGGACTATATCATTTAACTGAACTGTGTTGACATAAAATAAATCTATTCTTCTTGTCTTGTTTCTTTCTAAGTAATACAATGTAGGAACTTTTTGATTGAGGGATGTCTTTAATCAGGTTTAACTTCACAGGCTTAAATTGATTATTCAACATGAATTAAGCAAATTATTGATCAGTTATTTTTTCCTAGATGTTTCCTTTATACCTTTTTTTTAATTTGTCTTTCATCCATGACCAACATATCCCATACAGTTTATTTCTATTTCTGTGTGGTTCACCTAATTACTTTCTCCCTCCATTGTCTAATTACTGGGAGCATTGCTCACTGAAGCAGATCCCTCTGTGCAGCATCTGTTGCCACTTAGGGGTAATTGAGGAATCAGGACTACCTCAGGGCTTTGTTTATCAGATGCTTTTGCTTTCTGTAAAATCAAAAGCCACCAGGGTTGGGAGAGAGAGGGGTCCCCTGATGTTGCTGTCTGTGTGGTTGAAAATTTGTCAGTCAGTCTTCTTGTTGAGCAGATGGCATCCAAATGTATCCTAAGTCACTTGGGGACCATGCCACGGGGACATGAAGAGACCTAATGGAGTGCAATGCAAGATTAAAGATAAATTCTCTTACATTTCTATTGTACAAAACAGTCTTTCCCCCAAATGCTTCTTATTTGAGCTTTTGCAGTTGGCAAAGGCAATGCTATTCCTATTTTGTAGTGGAAGAAACTAAATCTTTGAGTGGTTAAGTGACCTGCCTGCAGTGACATTTCTGGTAGAAGAAAGCCCAAAGCTTGAGTTCTCTGTCCCTTACTCCTCCATCACCTCTACCAGTGACAAAGAGATTATTCTCAGCTGTTATCCACAGTGATAAGGTGGCAGAAGTCCGTTTGAGCATATGGGTATTCCCAGGTCAAAATTTGCTCAAATTTAGAATGTCAGTTTTATCCCAATGCAAATTACTTTTCCCTCTAAGCAATTCCAAGGCCCACAGCCTTAGGTAATATTTATAAGCCTTTGTTTTCAAAATTTGTAACTCTTGCTCTCACTTTTCCACAGAGCTTTCCACTTCCATATTCAACTGGCTACCAGATAACACCACTCGCTTGTTTAGGAGGTATCTTAAAAATTTTAAGATGGCGAAAACCTGAGTTTTTAAATCTTTACTTTTGTCCCCCCAAATATTTTATTCCCCCATTATATCTATCTCTATAAAGCACACCACCATCCACTTAGTTACTCAAATCCCCAAACCATAATGCCTTCTTGATTCTTCTTTTTCTCTAACCTTACATTAAATCCATCATCAAGTCCTGTAAGTTCTAGGTTGAAAATATATTCTGAATTTCATCACCTCTTTCCATCCCCACCACTGTTCTTCAATTCCAACCCATTGTGAACTCTCACCTGCGCCAGCAGGCAAGTCCTCGTGAGTCTGTTTCTATTCTTGTCCCTGCTCAGTCTCTTCCTGATGGAACAGCCAGTCTTCTAAAAATGGAAATGTAATTTCTTTACTCCCCTAGTTAAGATCTTCCAATGGCTTCAATTTTACTTAGAGTAAAATCAAAATGGGTCTTAAGGAGCAGGCCATTCTTACCTTACCTTGTGTTAATTTTCTAGCTCACTATCAACCCATGGGGCTTCTTTCTGCTTCTCAAATAGGTCAGGTGTTTGGGTCTTCATACTTATTGTCCCCCCTTAGCTGGTTCCTTGGTATGTTTTAGGTCACAGCTTAAATGCCACCTCATCAGAGAACATTTGCCTGATCTACCAGTCCTTAACACTCTCAAGTTTATTATACTGTTTAGAATTCTCATTGTTTTTTTAAAAAATTTCTTGTCATACTAGACTATAAGCACCATAAAATGGGGAATTTATTTTCTTGTTCAATGCTGTGAAACTGTCACCTAGAATCATACTGGGCACATCTGGACATTCAATAAATGCCTATGGGCTGATATGCATGAATTCCATTGCTTTATCCTCACACATTTATTCATAAAATAAATCAATATATTCATATATTCCCTTGAAATGTTTCATAATTATTGCCAACACAATTATTTGTAAAAAGTAATCCATTTTAAAATTTCAAATGAATAAAATTATTTAACCTTTAAAATTTCGTTATTTGCAAATGAATATACTATATTTTAGAGAAATAGAGTCTTTCAGCCTTGGGCTTCTTTTAGAGAAAATTGACAAGAAGAATCAGCTTATAGGCTGAGGTGAACAAGTTGAGTTCTATAATTAGACTGCATATCTGTTGACAGTATACCTGTGTAGAATTGGGGAGCCAAAATTATTGCAATGTAACCTGAAGATTCCTATGTTATGACAGCATCAAAGAAGCAACCAATCTTCTTGCAGAAATGTTCTTAAGAACAGACATATACAAATAACAACAAGAACAGACAACTGAAATAATAGAAATAGACTGACATAGGGAGATTTGAGCTTAAATTTTAGCTTACAACATGTGCCCGTGAGGGAAGTCAGGGCCGGGCTGGTATTTGGGCTGCCAGCCTGAGAGAGACTTTGGATCCTGACACTGCCTCAAAACTCCTGAAAAATTCATCATTCCTGGGTCGTTTTGCAAACTAAATCAGACAGCATCCCTAAAGCACTAAGAATAGTGCTAGATGTGTAAGTGATTCCCCAGTGGTATTATTCTAATTATTATCTTGGGTTAATCCCTTTCTGTCCCTGAAACTCTCATTCCTTATCTGTGAATTTTAGATAATAATTCCTATTTTGCAAGTTGTTTGATCTAATATAGATGAAATTGAGAAGTATATTACTAATACATTGTTAGGAATTTAATACATTTTTTCACACATTTTATTTAATTGGATCCACACAAGCACTAAGTGAGAATAAACATAATTATCATCCCCATTTCCAGATGAAGATACTAAGACTCCGTAACAAACCCAAAATCACACAGTCAGGACTGAATCTATGGCCCTCAACTTTTGGCAATTTGGAACGTAGAGCAAGTAAGAACTGCCAAGAAGACCTTAAACAGAAGGGAAGGTGCATCATATTCTCATCTTGCCTAGGCTACAGTGCATCCCGGAAGAGGTTCTTTTTAATTTAATTTGAGTAGTGTAAACTACTCTTCTGTTCTGAAACTTCCTGTATGCCTAGGGCTCTGAAGCTTTCTACTTTGAGCTAGCAGCCACTCTGCTGAGCTTTCATTTGAACTGCTCTCCCTGGAGATCCCAAACATTATGAGAAGTATGCTCTTTTTTCCTTCAAACACTGATCCTCTTAGAACTACTCTTTCCCACGAAGTTGTCTGATCTAGGTTGCTTTCACAAACTGTTGAATTGGTGGATTTTGCTCCAAATAATTAGACCCTCTGCTTTCCAGCCAGCCCAGATTTGCTTTCTCACTTATAAACTCCTCCTTCTCTTGGTTCTTATATCCTGGATCACTAGTCATTTCTAGCTTTAGCTGATCTGTATGAAGCTTGTTTTATTTCCTGTGAGTCAACTATCTTATGACAGAAGAATCGACACCCTCAAAGCCCTAGTTAGTCAAATGAATATTGAGATTGTCTTTTGCCTACACAGAATCACACATGATTGATGACTGAAGTGAAACTGGAGTTATCTTCTTTAAGCGCTTCAAAACTGGTTCTTGCCCAAAGGATGATCTAGATGGAGACAATAAAATGAGAAGCTCATTATGCCCCTAGAACGATCTATTTTTCTTATTCTTCCCTATTCGTCTTACTTCCTAATCTGTCTTTTTGTGTGTCTTCAATTTAATAATTTAATTCTACTGGTAAAATATTTGGCATTCGAGCAATAGCATATAGCCATTAAGCCCAAACAAATTTTCAGGAAAAAAAAGTTACTTAAATAATTTTTAACCTTAATTTAGACACCACTTCCTAAAATTCAAGCCCTTAACCACCATCTGCACAAAGCAATTCTCCTGAAATATTTTGGTTTGGAAAAGCATGCTCAGGATTTGGTAAAACCCAGACCATGAGTCAGTGTGTTGTATGTGAAGTCATCTGGATTGAACAGCTGCCTCCATGTCTGCTTGCTACCTCCTGCCCAAACAAATTCCCTCAGGAGACTGTCAACTCCTCAAGACAACATTCCAGGCCCCTATTTTCTTTATTCTCCCTCAAACTCCTAAATACCTACCTGATATCATTTTTTTTATTATACTTTAAGTTTTAGGGTACATGTGCACAACGTGCAGGTTAGTTGCATATGTATACATGTGTCATTTTGGTGTGCTGCACCCATTAACTCGTCATTTAACATTAGGTATATCTCCTAATGCTATCCCTCCCCCCTCCCCCACCCCACAACCGTCCCCGGAGTGTGATGTTCCCCTTCCTGTGTCCATGTGTTCTCATTGTTCAATTCCCATCTATGAGTGAGAACATGTGGTGTTTGGTTTTTTGTCCTTGCGATAGTTTGCTGAGAATGATGGTTTCCAGTTTCATCCATGTCCCTACAAAGGACATGAACTCTTCAATTTTTATGGCTGCATAGTATTTCATGGTGTATATGTGGCACATTTTCTTAATCCAGTCTATCATTGTTGGACATTTGGGTTGGTTCCAGGTCTTTGCTATTGTGAATAGTGCCGCAATAAACATACGTGCGCATGTGTCTTTATAGCAGCATGATTTATAGTCCTTTGGGTATATACCCAGTAATGGGATGGCTGGGTCAAATGGTATTTCTAGTTCTAGATCCCTGAGGAATCGCCACACTGACTTCCACAATGGTTGAACTAGTTTACAGTCCCACCAACAGTGGAAAAGTGTTCCTATTTCTCCACATCCTCTCCAGCACCTGTCGTTTCCTGACTTTTTAATGATTGCCATTCTAACTGGTGTGAGATGGTATCATTGTTGTTTTGATTTGCATTTCTCTGATGGCCAGTGATGATGAGCATTTTTTCATGTGTCTTTTCTGCCTGACACCATTTTGTGCACTCACTCGGAGTCCAACCATCTTGAGTCCACTCCCCTTAGCCATCCACCTTTGGTAACTGAAGCCCTGACTTTCCTGCCACCCTTCCTGTAACCTTTCTCCACCAGCCACACTGGCCTCATCTTTTGGTTCAGAGGTAGGTCAGGGAAGCAGCCCCTCCCCAATAACCTATGTGCACTGCTGAATCCACTCATGGGCCATATGCTTGTACTGGACAGAAATCCTATTGGCTCCCATATCAGTGGTAGTTGTTCAAAAAAATGTTGCCACCTTGGCTCCTGGAGAAACGGTGGTAAAAGGCTTAATTAAGGTGGTTCCTTGCATTTCTTTTTCCACTTACTTCTTCAGCCTAATCCTAACACTACAGGTTTCCATGAACCGACTCACAGTATTGCTTTTAGTATTCAGGGGGACCTGCTTTCCTTCTTGGAATAACATTTTCATCCTTTCTTAAGCAGCACATATGTTCCCACTGAAAAGAGCAGCAGAAAGCTGCAAACACTTGTTGTTTCCAAAGTGGAACTTGGATTTGGAGCATGCACAAAAAGAGCCAAGTCTGAATGCAACGATAGGCGGTGCTAGGCCAGCTTAGAATTTATGGCGTGAAGTGTGGGATATCAAAACCAGAAAAGATGTGGGCACAGACTTGTTTTTATTTCAATTGCTTGAGGATGGAGTCTCAGCCACCTAGGTAATATTCATGAAAGCAAGACAAAACAGGATTTTCTGAGGACTGACCTGAGAAACTAAGGGAGCAGGGCATAAGCTTGAGAATGGGAGTCTTCTGGTACTGACAACAATTATTTGAACCAAATTTGTTCTTTTCATATGCAAATAAGCTGTCTGCTATACAGCTGGTATCTTCATTTTTCCCAGCACAGACAATCCAAGAGCATTTCCCAAGAGCACCATTGTTCCAGGCAGAGGTTGTGTTGTTTTTCTTTCCCTCTTGATTCTTCAGTGATACTTAAATTGAGAGTTGGTACTGGGTGTGAAGTTTATTTTAGTATCAATAATATTCCCAGCTAAAGAAGTGAATTTTATCTTCTCAGCCATTTTTTTTTCTTTAAAAGGCCAGCACATTTCTATTTAACACACACACAGACACACATAAAATATGGTGACATGTTTTAATATTGTTGTGTTACAGGATGGTAAAAAAATAACAAACTTTATTTCAGGTCTTATTTCCCAACAATCTGAATCTAATGTTTTACTTCAAGGAAATCAGTTTAATTTACAAGTGAATCAGTTGTAAAGAAATGTAGGAGCAATGGTGCTCAAATCTCAATGTGGCAAGAATTCTAAAGCAATATTTCTACAATAAAATCTCTTAAATTCCCTCTTGCAAATTATTACCTATATTCCTCAATAACTCTGTCATCTGTTTTCTCCCCATGGTATTAGATTCATCCTTTCTCAAGTTTTATTTGGATTCTATTATCAGAGGGTTGAGAGTCTTAAAATTCTTGCTGCAAAGCTAAATCACCATTGAATATGCAGACAACCAGACTAAGCAGAATGACATTATTGAAAACAAATTAACTCAGATTGCTGAATACTAAGCTATTGGTTAAATAAAAAGATAGTATTTATCTTTGAGCCAGACACTGTAACCACAAATATTGACTGGCTGGTTAATTAAAAATATGAATATGGAACTAATGGAACTATGAGGCAGCAATAGGCATGTTGTTCTAGATGTGAGCTAACAGAAGGAAAGGGTCTAAGGCCAATACTTCCTGGCACATATTAAGCATTTAGCAAATTATGCTTCCTGCCACTCCGCACCCTTTGCATGTTTTATGTATTATCTTTAATAATAAAAACCCTAAAATATGGAAAATATTAGCATTTTATGATTGCAAGGTAGGAATACTAGTATCTAGCATTATTTCAATATGCCTAAGAGATTCTTGCATTAGGATGGCTTTATTTATTTGTCTGTGTGTTTATTCACTCATTTAGTTTATGTGTATATATGTGCTGATTCCTTAGGTTGATTTCTTTTCTTTCGATCTTAAACATTGAATTGCTTTTATCCGCTGACCTTTTAGAAACCTAAAATTAGTACTATTATTTTCCCTTATATGCATATTGTCTTTCTTGGAGAGAAAGACCCTGACTTTGAATTTGGGACATTATTTTTAGAGCTTAGTGCCTTAAAAGATAAAAGAAAACAAACTAGAAAAACCCACACATTTTCTAATTTTTTAATGCCAACTTTGATGCATTTGTTCTTATTTTTCCAACAAATATCTCTTATGTTGGCAGCGATGCATGGTCCTTTAGGAAGTGCATGCTAATTAAAATCTCCCACACAAAAGTTAAGGAGAACATAACACATTTTTGTTTTGTTTCTATAAAGACTTTAAAACCAGTGAACTGAGGGGAGAAGCTGTGGTTTGTTAAGAGCAGTGTGTGCTTGACTCCTAGAGTCCCAAGTCTTATAAAATATGAGTGGTGACTTTGATGACCTCGTCTTTCAGAGTGATGAGAGAAACATATGTTGGAGAGGAAATATGAGATTGCAGAGAAGAGAAGAAAAAAGAATAATGTCGAAGGAAAATTATAAAAAGCCGGCTTGTCCGATTGAAAATAAGCTAAAGTGAGAGGAAGGACAAGATGAGAGCTACTCTCAATGAATTAAAGACTCAAAGATTTTACAGAGAATACAGAAGAAAGATGGGAGGATATATATTCATGGCCATAAATCAACTCAGCATGATATAGAGCCACATTCTTCTAAGAAATAACCATAAACAGATAGTCAGTAGTGAAGAGAGTATTTCCAACTACTTGTGCAATTCTCATTGTGTGGATATTAGTACAGGCAGGGACACTGTACATTCTGCCATTTTACTATATATGATTGAATTATCACGGATTTTAGTGCACTGAGCCTAGGAAGCATCCTCTTCTGAATGTACTCCGGGGATCTGAACTGGAGAGGTTGACATCCTAGGCTTCAGAAAATTGCTGTCTTAAAATTCTTGAGGGGAAGGAAGAATAAAAAACAAAAAAAGGCAAAGGAGATTAGAAATAGAAAAGCATATTATACTAATAAAGTAATTAGAGGGGCTATTAGGCTTTTTAAGTGCTCTATATATCTTTTAATGTATGATGTAAACTGATTGAATCTAGATGTAATCACTGGTATAGAATGGTAACTGTGAAATCATGTAATGGAGTCCAACAATTTATTGGACTGGAAACATAACCTAAATTGGCTTATCAGTTGATTAGTGGAATCTAATTTTCTGGAGTACAAAGAGGAAGGATACATATGTGACAGTTTTGAGAAACCCAAACAAACATTAAGAATTTCTGAATAAAAAACTGCCCCCTAGGCTGCAAAAGTCTTTTGCACATCCTTAGGGAAATGATGGTGAGATAAGAATGGTGCTATTGAGGGAGGCTGGAAGCCAAATGGTATTTCCCTAAAGCTCTGGGTTGTTTTGTTTTGTTTTTGAGACAGAGTCTCACTCTGTCACCCAGGCTAGAGTGCAGTGGTGCAATCTCAGCTCACTGCAACCTCTGCCTCCCTGGTTCAAGTGATCCTCGTGCCTCAGCCTCCCGAGTAGCTGGGATTACAAACGTGCATCACCATGCCCAGCTAATTTTTGTATTTTTTGTAGAGATGGGGTTGTGCCATGTTGGCCAGGCTGGTCTCAACCTTCTGACCTCAAGTGATCCGCCTGCCTGGGCCTCCCAAAGTGCTGGGATTACAGGCATTAGCCACTGTGCCTGGCCCCTGTTTGAATTAAGGCCACTTTTCTATTCTAGGATGCCAGTGTCCTCTGTACTCTGGTCCTTTTTGCTCTTAACAGGCATGGATTTATCTCTCCCATTTCTCCTATGCAGTGTCTGTAGAAGGGTATAAGAGGTGAGCTTTCATTAGATTCGAAGGTATGCTTCTATCTGACTATATTGGGCTCTAGCTGTAACATTTAGTTTTAATTGCAAGAAAAAGAAGCTTTATTAGCATCCATAGTCTTCCTTTTTGATGAAGGAAATGTACAGAGCACAGAAGCAACTCTTTCTCTGACCCTTTGAGACATCTCAGTAGTTAAGCAAATGCTCCCCTGTGGGCCATCATCCACTGAGTAGTGGAACCCTAACCTCCTAGTTAAACCCCTGCTTAAAGGGTGAGTTGACCATTTCCATATAGCACATATGCTGGGAGAGAGAAAGTCAAGTTTGCTTTCTCCATTGTTAGTTTCTCATTTGGAAGTACCTCATTAGAGGTGAAAATTACAAGTGCAAGTGTACACATCTGATTTCACAGAAAGAAGCATATTAATGATGCCTCTGATTTTCACAATTAACACATGATCTAGTAAAGAGCTTTTAAAAATGTATATTTAGCTATCTGAAAATAAGAAGGTAAAAAAAATCACAGGTATGTATTTAACAAATGCTTTTATTGGAAAAAGAATAACTTTATATAAAATTAGGACCAATCTAGAATATCTTGAGCATATGATTAGTATAAAAATATAGGCTAGATAAAATCCATTTTTTGTGTTAATGCACAGTATAACTATATTTATATTAGTGTCAATAATAATTTAAAGGGACTCATATATTAGCATTCTATATACATTACCTTATTGTCTTTATAGCAAATTTATGAAGTGCATTCTTTTACTTCCATTTTACAGATGCTAGAATAGAGATTCAAAGAGATTGAGTAATTCATCCAAAGTCATACATAGCTCTCTCAAATAAGGTGTTATCTTAAGTCAAAAAAATTTCTTTATCCTCCATTCACTATTGTATGTGGTTTCTCCTCTAAGTCTAAATTTCCTTTGGCTAATTTTGAGTACAGAATTGTAGAGATGTGGAAATTCTTGTCATATCCCCCTCACTGATTCCCACCCACCTGTGGCCACTGCTTTGTTCTAGAAGAAAGAGGATAAATTTTGTTAGATTCCATTAACAATGAATGGCAAGAAGAGAGATGAAGTAAGAGTGAGGCAAGAGAAAAGACCTCACTTCACAGAAGAAAGTTTTCTTAGGGGGGAAAGAGATGGTCACTTGGGGTTGACCACCAGTTCACAGTGCCTCAGTGGTTCACACCACCACTCTCGCGAAAGCCTGAGGCAGGCAGCTGCTTGTTGACACCCCCCTTGTCTAATGTATGCTTTACAACTACTTGAATTCGAGCAGTGTTGCTGAACTCAAAAGCACCTGAATGAACAGTTGTGTTCTACTTCAAATTGATTATTGCTGAGACTGAGCTCTCTGATGTGAGTCAAGAGGTATTTTTAGGCTTCCAGCCAAAATTGGTTGGAATGATAGAAAGGATCATGGACTCAATAGCCTTTACCTGATTTTGAAATAATGGCTACAGGAAGCAGAAACTGATAT
Source organism: Pongo pygmaeus (assembly GCF_028885625.2). Lineage (NCBI taxonomy): Eukaryota > Metazoa > Chordata > Mammalia > Primates > Hominidae > Pongo > Pongo pygmaeus. Next base: position 155,445,984 of record NC_072376.2, on the reverse strand, counting down.
TTTATAAAAAGCAGTATTTTGGTGTAGACAGTATCTTTGATTTCACAAAAATCCTGAAGAGCCCTGCTTTTTAGCTCTGGGCTCTCCAATGAGAACTACTGGAGCAGAAGATAATCTGTGCCATCTTCCTAAGAGGCTAGGTAGTAGCTGTAAGCATCAAGACCAGAATTTGGCAATTTCTATTCCTCAGAAAAACTTCTGGCCAAATCTATCAAACAGATGTATTTTGTGCGGCTGTTCCAGTGTTCACCTGCACAGTGACTGGGGATTTCAAGCTTTGGAGAAATCCTAAAATCAAGGACACAGTGGGCCTTCATTTTTTCAGGCAATGACTTTATATAGAGGTTCCATCTTATGTCATAGCGTAAGCTTTCCAGTTTGTTCAGTGCCTAGCCCTCCCTGGACATATTGAGTCTTTATTTATTTATTATTTTTTGAGATAGGGTCTCACTCACTGGAGATATTGAGTCTCTTTATTTATTTATTTATTTATTTATTTATTATTTTTTGAGAAGGAGTCTCGCTCTGTTGCCCAGGCTAGAGCGCAATGACGCAATCTCGGCTCACTGCAACCTCCGCCTCCCGGGTTCAAGCGATTCTCCCACCTCAGCCCTCTGAGTAGCTGGGATTAAAGGCACCCACCACCACGGCCAGCTAATTTTTGTATTCTTAGTAGAGATGGGGTTTTGCCATGTTGGCCAGGCTAGTCTCGAACTCCTGACCTCAAGCGATCTGCCCTCCTTGGCCTCCCAAGGTGCTGGGATTACAGGTGTGAGCCACCGCATGTGGCCCCCTCCATTTATTTTTATTATTATGCTTCCACTGAGGATTTCCTTCTCGTAGAGTGAAAGCTGCCTGGCTCCTGTACAAATATGAGCTGGGGATGCCTGTCGGCATCTCACTCACAGCCACTCATAGTAGAATGTGAACCCTCATGTTTCTAGTTACTATAGCAAAAGTAATCAGGAAATAAAAAGTCACTTATTGCTCTTTATTTTTTTTCTGATGACAAGTCACAAATTATAGTTTAAAAATATATTCCTTCTGTATTATTATTTTTCCCCCATTTCAGCAAAAAATACACTGGAAACAAGCACACTAGAATCCCCACCTATCAACATCCTGCATATTTAAACTCCTGAGTTCTAAGAACACTTTTAAACAATTCAATACTAAACAAAGCCATTAAGAAGGCAGAAATAAAAGTAAAAATCTACTGATGAATGAAGGATTGCAGTAGCATTTGTTTGTTACTGACCATTAGATTGAAGTGGGTAGAATTCTTAAATAAAACGAAACAGAAGCAAAATCCCAAAGCATTGCTTTCTTTTAGTCTTCTGAGCTGAGGAAGGCCACAGATGCAGGCCACTCCTAGAGTAGAATTATATTTGGTTAATGAGCAGTGGTAAGTATTAGCTGGAAGGCAGATATAACTTTTTATTTATTTATGAGACAGAGTCTCATTCTGTCACCCAGGCTGGAGTGCAGTGGTGTGATCTCAGCTCACTGCAACCTCCACCCCTGGGATTCAAGCGATTCTTGTGCCTCGGCCTCCCAAGTAGCTGGGACTACAGGAGTGTGCCACCACGCCCAGCTAATTTTTGTATTTTTAATAGAGAAGTTGTTTCGTCATGTTGGCCAGGCTGGTCTGGAATTCCTGACGTCAGGTCATCCTGGCCTTGGCCTCTCAAATTGCTGGGATTCCAGGCATAAGCCACCTCACCCATTCACTTTTTTTTTTTTTTTTTTCCTGAAAACAGATTTTTCACGATTCTTTATTGGCTGCTAAATAATTCTCATACAGATTAGATTTTATAGTGATCATATGAGTAATATCTTCACAAAACAGTCCAATCACTCATTATTTATCAGCTGTCTGGTGGGACTGATGCAGTATGTACAGATCCATGAAGTGAATAGGTTTCACCTTATGAAATGCAATGACTCATGTACTAATTTAGTATTTATGAAGAAATATTGGACCTGGTAACATCTTTTAAAAAGCTGAGTATGACTGAGTCAATAAAAACAATTTTACACAATAATAAAACACCAGATATTGGTAAATGTTGATATTAATATATATTAGTATGATATTAGTAAACTTTTTTTTTGCATAGAAAAGTCCATTTATAAAAAGGCCCAATTTCCTCACTTCCACCCTGAGAAGTAGGTAGATAGATGAGGCAATTAAGTGTCAGAGTTTGTGACTTACTCAATGCCACAGAACTAGAAAGCAGGAAATCTAGGAGTACAGCTTAGGAATTCTGCCTGATCTCGGGTTCTCTCCAAGATATCATGCTGCATACGACTTAGGGTACAGTAAATCCTCTGAGCTGTAGGAAGAAAAAAGTGCAGCCCAAGATGTAACTATTATTGTTTTCCTGACAACATGTAACCGTATTGTTTTTAGATATGGAATATAATAAAAATACAAAGCATCATCATTATTTTTATCAGTATTAGGGAATGTGCAAATTGGGTTGGACAGAACATTTCAGTGTAATAGACATTTTCTCTGTTTTTATGGGGAGCGAGTGTGAGCGTCTCTCTGATAAAATGGAGAACAGCTGCTCATTTCTGGGAAATAACCACAGCCCACAATCAAGTCTGATAAGAACTCAGAAAAGAAGTGACTTATTTTGAGCAAAGGTGTCATGAGCTCACAAGGTAAAAGATGGGGCTACAAGCAGAAAGTGGGCAAGATGCCTGTATTTGAAACACAGTGGCCTCACCTTTAAAATTCTGACAGATATATGTCAATATCAGGAAACGGAAAAAGAGCTGTTTACTGTGAGCAGAAAACCAACAGTTGAATGTTATGAGCAATAAAATTAAACACATTCATATTGCAAGGAAATGATCAAAATAACCACCAAAGAACAGTGAAAATCTAAATCTAGCTTTTTCTTTCCTTCCGGTGATATGTTGACATTATTGAAACCTGGCATCAGTATTTTTTAAAACTGTAAGTCTCTTGGGTTGAGTAATAATTGTGGTGTGGCGGTGGGTCTTCCAAAGAGAGGTGCCATTGTGCAGGAGAGCAGGTCAGCATTCCAAGAAGAGAAATGAAGCCAGTGGTGTAGGATGTAAGCTACCAGAGAATTCTAGTAATGTAAATGTGAGCACTTCATGTTTCCAAGCCTCTAGTTCTAGTTCTATGTAAAACTGAAATAATTCAAAGCACCATTTTAAGGAATAGAGAGATAATTAGCAAAATGCCTCAAAAATATTAAGGGTTAAATACATTGTAGCTATTATGTTTTTTTCCATACATGCTTTCGTAAGCTCTCTTCTGTTACTAGACGCATGTGGTTTATATAAGGAAAAAAAAGTATATGACAAAATGCCATACAGAAGCAGCAGGATCTGAAAGTCTGGCAAGAAGTTAAGCAGTTAAATAATTTTCCCAGTGTTGCCTAGCTATTTGAACTGGACTAAAACCAAACCTGTTTCATTCCAAAGTTCCTGCTTTTTCTATCTCCTTGTACTTCTAAAAGAGATTATGTGTAAACAATTGAAAGGTGATAATTGAATCTATACTTTCCTTTGCTTTCAAGTTTCAGATTTAAGCCATATTACCTTTGTACCAATGGTAAGGACCTTGCAAGCTCTGACCACAACATACCTTAAATACCTCATTTTTCTCTCCCTTCCTGTTATGGTCTGAGAAGTGGGGTAGGGATGCTATAGAACCCTGCAGGCCCTCACCATGAAGTCAAGGACCCAGGGCTACTTCCCCCATCCATAGCTCCAGCCTGCAGCAAGCCACCAGCCCAAGTTAACTTGAACCACCTCTAGTGAGGGCACTTTACATCTCAGCAACTCAGCTGAGGGGAGTAAAATGATTATTTCAAAGGTGGGAGGCGGGGGTGGTGGGGATAGAGAGGAAAGTCGATTCAGACTTGCTTAAAAGGAATATTTTTCTGGATTTTTCTTCCTCAAATTGGGGGAATGATATGTGAGAGGAGAAAATATTCAAGTAAATATGGTATGGTGGCAAGGATCTGTAATATGAGCCTGGTGTCTCAAGGGAAAGTTCTTAACTTTTGTGGCCCCTGGGCAAGAATTAACCCATCTCTTCCAGGCTTAGCTTGAATTCCAGACCCAGGGCTTCTTAGGACTTTCTTTTTTGACTAAGGCTTGAAATTTTGCAAAGATTGCAAGAAACCCCCCTGCTTTTTTTTTTTTTTTTTTAATGTTTTGGCTAGAAGCTGGGAGTGAAATAACATAAAATGTTTGTGTATCTGCAATAAAAGTTACCTACACTAGTTTACGTATAAAAAAAAAAAAAAAAAAAAAATCCTTCCTCTGCTTCCTCTTCCCCTGCTTGTGTGCTGTTGTGGTTGAGAAACTGCTCTCCTTGTTTCTTTTGGTGTGTATGACTGTGGGAGGCCAGTTCTAGTGAATACATAGGTAAGGACCAAGTATGAATTAAAACATTTGATCTAATCCAACGCATGTCAATAAGGAACACCAAAGTTTCCCAGATATGGCCCAAATCAACTTTCACATCCTCAAGGAGTGTGACTTAAAGCCCAGGGCTTAATGACTAATTAAAGTCACTGAGGTTTCTGAGCCATGTGTGCATAGTCACGCATTAGAGCTGGGATCTCAGACCAGTCAAGACTTGCATGAACTGCAAATGTGGTCAGTGGAAATGAACTCTCAATTCAGCTCCACAGCACGTGACTTCCTATTTCTGTAAGGTACTTCCAAGGGACTTCCTCTGTAAAACCAGCCTGAGCTCCAGGAGTTTTCCTTCAGTGCTGTAGCTAAGTTTACTTTCAGCCCGGCGCAGAAGTTTTCCCTGAGATATGGTGTTAGTTTCTTTTCTTTCTGTCTCCTCTGCCGTTGCCAGCATGCAAGGATCTCGTGGCTCCTGTCCGTGATCGTAAACTGAATACACTGGTGCAGATCTCCGTAATCCACCCCGTGGAGCAGAGTCTGACAAGATATTCCAGCACCGAAATTGTGGAGGTGAGATGCTGTGTGCCTACATTAATCTCTCTCTCTCTTGCTGGCTCGCTCGCTCGCTCTTGCTCTCTCTCTCCCTCCCCCCCCAACCCCCGCCCCATCTCTGGATTTGAATGAACAGCTGAAATAAGTTAGTTCGTAGTCTGTAGCAATGCTGCATTACCATCCTCTGTCATTAAGAAGCACATACCTGAGATTATTAAGCAATGCATTGGTAATTTACTAGAACGAACAAATGACAAAATAACTTGTCTTTTTTTTTTCTTTTCGTAAAAAGAGCTTATTTTTCTCCCAAAGATAGAAAAAAAAAGTTCCCACTTTAAATTCTCATATACAGCATAGAATAAAGAAAAACAACATACAGACTTTAAATTGAAATAAATAAATATTTATTTTGAGGAAAAAAAAAGAAAGTTGTACAGTACCCAGAGAAATTTTAAACATGTTAAGTGTTTTTGCTTTTTTCCCCCCCGGTATTCTTTAGTCTGTGGAAACTTTATATTCTCTGCTGTTTGTCTGTCTTTCAACTTACGATGTTTTTCAGGGAAAAGTAGATAATTAATTTGACAAACTATGTTTTTAGGCAAAAGGTATAAATATTACTCATCAGATGGGAGGTTTCCTATTTACATTTATTATTACTAATATAACATTCAAAATGTCAAGAGGAAACTTGTTATTGTGTTGGATCAGATTCAAAAGAGGAAGTGTTTCCCTTTTGATTATTTTGTTCTGATCACACATTTCACAACCTTAATGAATGAGAGATACTTATTTAAACATCTGGGGCTGGAGAAAGTATAATCTAAACTTCTTAAGATTTGCTTGTTTTTCTTAGACTTGTGAGCTGCATATGTTTTGAATGAGGAGTTTCTCTGTAAGAACCTAACTAGCCTGCCCCAGACCTGGCTAGCTCAGGGCTGACCGCCTGCTTTGATGCAGTGGTGGAATAAATGATTCAGACTGAACGGGAGTCATTTCTATAATGGGAATGACCCAGATACTGCATGTAGCCCTGAATATGCCCTTTGGAAACTTTAGGTTCCAGTGTTGGTATAATATATAGTTAATGCTATAGTTGAATTAACAAAAATAATCTTATTCATATGAATACAACTTAACTAAAATTGTAAGTTATTCATTTTATATAAAAAAGTTAAAAATTCTGTTATTTAAAAAATATTGCCAAAATTTACTTATTCGCTCATTTATTTTTGATTTTTTCTTAGTTTTCATTTTATTATGATAAAATACACATATTATAAAATTTACCATCTTAACTATAAGAAATGTCTTATTTTGGCACATTTTAAAATATTGTATTTGAACATGTTTTGCTATTTTTGGTTGTTTTATTCACTGCCCATTCCAAAGTGTCTGATGCAGTGCCAAGCAAAATGTATTTGTTGAATAAAAGAATGAATGAATGAATTACTTGGACTTCCAGAAATTTCCATAGACAATTAGTTTATAGAACTCTAGCAAACATCTCCATGGTATTCAGCAATATATATGTATAAAATTTAATGCTGGATGTCAGCTCTAAAAACGAATTCTGAGGCATTGAAATATCCTGTGCACTGCATCCTGAGCTAGTAATTTTATAGCCCCAAATCCACCATATTTAGAGTTTCTTTCATTAGTTTTCAAGTGATTCTGAGGAAAAAAAAAATCATAGCTGAACATCTAAAAACAAATGGACACTATCAGAGCATGACTTTCAATTGAATCATTACAGAAAGGAAATAAATGGAAGCATAAGATTACCACATGGTTCTTTTGGAGAAAATAGCTTCATTTTAATTTGATGAGTCAATATCTTAGATTATTTCCATAAATTACAAGTTACATTTATTAAGTGTATTTTAAATGAACTGACTAACCCTAAAGAAGGGTTCTGTAGATAATAAAAATAAACTTTTTCAAGACAGCTCTGACAATGGTGCAGGTTCATTTACTATCAGCAGTTGTATCACTTCCTTAAGGCCCTGGGCCATGTTGTTGCCCAAGAGCAGGATTTGACAATTCAGATCTCTTCTAATAGAACTATTTCCTCGAAAAACAGACTCAGGCACACTTTCTGCATTCTCATGTGTCACTTGCGTGCTGCCAACTACAGTTGCTGCCTTATTGAATCAAAGTTGTCTGCTTGTGCTGTTACAGGGAACAAGGGACCCACTGTTTTTGACTGGTGTCACATTCCCATCTGAGTATCCCATCTATGAGGAGACCAAAATAAAACTAACAGTCTATGATGTCAAGGATAAGTCTCATGACACCGTAAGTACTGGCACTTCTTTCTTTCTTTGGGAAAAAGTTGTGCTTTTCCACACGATTGGATTTTTTATGTAACTGACATTTTTCAAAGAGGATATTTGCACTGTGTTCACGATTGTCTTATGTTTATCGTTTATTTTTTCCCCCCAAATATGTTTGGCTTGTTGCCAAATTGGCAATTGGTTAGGAGCAGAAGCTTTTGGAACAGATTTTTCTTTTTCAGGAGAACTGACTTGATCTTTTGGTTTACACTTTGTTGTTGTTGTTTTCAGCAGAGTGGTAATATTGTGGGTGGAAAGCAAATGGAAATTAGGCAATATTTAAAACTTTCTTGATAGTGTAATTATTCTAAAATAGGGGATTGACAAAGTGCTCTACTTTTACAATGTATTGCATACCGTATAGAGAGAAACGGACTACATTTTTCTTGATATTGTTACTGGCACCAAAGCAAACAGAAGGTAATTGGAAACAGTAGGAAGAAGCTTTAACTGCTCTCTTCAAGAAGGCCAGGCAAAGTCCCAATGGTCTTTTGTCCTAGATTCTTCAATCTTCCTGACTGGTCTGCATATTCCTCCAATTGAATCATCCCTCCTGGTTAGGCACTATAGAGGACACTCTTAAAATTCTTGGACAGGAGAAAATGCTGTTGGGGAGGTAATGAAAAGGGGAAGGCAGTTCTCTCCTTTAAATTTCTTCCATTAACATGAATTTGTATGTGTCTTCAAGGCAGGGAGCTAAGAGAGACTTGACGGTCAATATTGTAGCATGAGGCAGTAAACTCTTTAATGGCAGGTGGACCAGTGGGTTCCAGGAGAGTTCTGGTTGAAGCTAACGGATGCTGCTGGACCTGGGGAATCCCAGAGTGCCTTGTATAGGGAAAATGTCACTTTGAACTCTGCTCTCACTTCGGCATTCCTGTTTTGCTCGTGACTTTCTCTTCTTTCCATTCTTTACCACAAAATTTAGTCTAATAGTGGGAACATTTAATGGAAAAAAATATTTTATATTGAAGGGATTTCTGTGCATCTTAGCCCTGGAAAAGTTCATTTCTTTAAAATTGCAGAACAAAGACTCAAGTAAATGCACAGCATATGTACATGGAAACAAAACAGTTGTGGCTATCGGGTACAATTCTTAAGAAGGCAGATTCTCAGCCTTATTGTCTGATTCCGTTCCATTTACTGGCTTTGGGAGAGGAAATTCTTGGTTCCCCTGTTTTATCTTTTAAAATACTTACCTAATGGGATTGTTGTAAGGATTAAATTAATTAATATATGTAAAGTGTTTACTGACTGTTACAGAGTAATTAATAAGGGTAAGTTACTGCTATTATTGCTGTTATTGTTTTGGCAGCTGCCTCATGCTTTCTTATAAATAGTAAAAATCAATTAAGGGAATATTAACCAAAATAATTTTCTATATTTACTGATTTTGTTTTTTCTCAAGTGGCCCTACATTTGCTGTTTATTACTTCTTTGAATAAAAAAGGTAAAAATTTGGGTTAAAACTGGCAACTGAAAAATATTTGCCTGGGAGTTTTGTCTTTTCCTTTCCAACCTCTGGTTTTTGAGGTAATGTGAAAAAGGAGTAGACTGCAGCTGGGATATTTAGACCAGCTTTGATAAATTATGCCCAGAGCTCTCACCCACTGTTTATTGTTGTTGTTTTTGTTTTCAACCTTCTGCCAGAGAAGAGAGAGAAATGGAGGAAAAGGTGAAAGAATCATAAAGTTGGGGAGGAAGGAGATATAGTTCAAGTGGAAGGTGGGAGTGGGTGATGCAACTGTGCAGAGAAATGATCAGGACAAAAGGAAAAGCAGAGGAGAAACTATAGGATTTTATGTTCTGCAAAGCAGCTGATTAAATTTAATTCTCCAACAGTCCTAAGACATAGGGTGGGGCATGGAAAGGGCTGAGTTATAGGAACACTGTGCTACAGAAGTGAAAATGTTGCCCCTAAATTCTTGGGTTTGTGAAGTATTTAGAAGTATCAGAGTTAGAAATATTACATGCCAAATGTGTTTCTATCTCCTTCAATCTCCTTCATTTAAAATGTGCATGAATGTTAATGCTTTGGAGGTAGACAACTAATGTACTCATTAATTATGCTTTTTGTTGACTTTAGTTCTGGAAACTAATTATTTGGGGTCTTTTAAAGACTTTCTTCCTTGATCAGAGGTGTTATGGCATAAAAGTATGGAATGAACTGGAACCCCTACTGTGAAGTAAGACTTGTGAAACTTGAACATACTTAAGAAATACAACCAGATTGCATTTATCAAGCACTGTTAATTAAGGCATAACCTCTTCCTTAACATAGCTAACAATTAGCTTTGGTGATGGAAGTGTAAATAGAAACACAGTAGATTAATATGCTAATAGTTCCTATGGACATGTGGTCTTTATCTTTGCCCCTTTCTTTCATTTCTTAAGTTTTTCTTTAAAGTGAATGATGGAGGAAAGCAGCAAGTGGCTTAAAGTACAGCTTATAATTATAAGCATTTAACAACCTAAATATTTTAAGATTGTAATATTCTTAAGGCATAAGAGATGAGATTGTGAATATTTGTATGTTTTGGAAGGTTAATAAATTGTGTGCATGTGTTTTAAGGTAGTTTAAATATTTGGTCCTAGCAAACCATTGATCATACTAGACTGATTCAGGATGAGCAGATCTTCTATATTGGTTGAATACTAATTAGTTGAGTCAGATGACTAAATTGCTTGTGTTTTCCTATTGAGCTTATTACTTAGAGATAACCAGTGAAATAAACACGTTACTTTGCCATTTCATATCATTTGCATACATATTTGTACTAGATGTTTTTAAAGAGAAATGATGGCCTTTTCTCTGTGCTTTTGATGCAGATGTTACCTCACTAACTAGTTGTTCTTGTGCTCCTCTAAAAAACTGGATCTAGGATTGATTATCTTAGTAACTTCAGCAGAAATGCAATTAATCATCATAATAAATGAAGTTGATTCAGAGTAACTATTGTTTCCTTCTACTACATCCTTCATCCTTCCATTCACTGCCATAAGTTGGCAGACGGATAGAGAATGCTTAGCAGGTGGGGGAGGGGTGGGGCAGACGGAGTGAAGGGTCTTTATGTATTAGTATTAGAGTGATCTCTTGATTATTTTCCTCACTATAAGGAAATTATTTTCTCAGGATGAGCTGCCATAACATTCCACTGTCTGATGGCAATTTTAAAGCCTGAAATTGAAGCCCATGGCTAGGCTATGAGAACCCTAGTTCATATAGTAAGGTTGATATCTTCTGGATGTATATTAATTTTAGGCTTTATTTTAAAACTGCTGGAAACTGAAACATAGACAAAAGTATTTTCAGGACATCATTTACAATGTTTAGCCCTAGAGTCAAGCTGTGGGATTCTGAGTCTTTCATATGTTACGGCAGAAACCTAAAAGCAAGAGGAAATTGGCTGGGCACAACGGCTCTGTAATCCCAGCACTTTGGGGGGCTGAGGTGGGTGGATCACGAGGTCAACAGATTGAGACCATCCTGGCCAATATGGTGAAACCCCATCTCTACTAAAAATACAAAAATTAGCTGGGCGTGGTGGCACACGCCTGTAATCCCTGGTAGTCAGGAGGCTGAGGCAGGAGAATATCTTGAACTTGGGAGGCAGAAGTTGCAGTGAGCCAAGATTGCATCACTGCACTCCAGCCTGGTGACAGAGCGAGACTCCGACTCAAAAAAAAAAAAAAAAAAAAAAAAGGGCAAAAGGAAATTTAGAAAGGAAAACATCACCATAAAACTTTGTCTCTTTTTCCCATTCCTCCCATGCAATATGGTGCTTTGGAAGATATTGATGAGTAAGCCTCTTCCAACACCCTCTGAGGACAGCCATCAAATCTGCAAACATATATTAGGTCACAAAATTATTTTTGCCCATGGTAAAAGTTTGAATTTCTACTCTATTTTGCAGAAGTATACATTGACTCCCCTCTTTTTGCTCTGAAAGTAACAAATGTTTGTGGTACCATCAGCTTGTTAAATTCTTTGCTTATAGGACAGAAACTGGTATCCAGTAAACACTGAGCATTTCTCAGGGAAGGATGTAGTCCTAAGACATTTTTTTACTGCCAGTTACTAGCAACCCTGTATTTGAAACTTTCAGAAAAAGTTATCAAGATTGGATGTACATATTACATAATGTGTGTTGTGTTATATGCCCAGGGCAGTTTAGTTCTAGAGCAGTTCCCTAGACAGTAGTATGCAGTTCATTTTTTATGTTTTTCTATGTAAGATAATGTTTTGCATTTAATTTATTTTTATTTCACTTGATTTTCTAAATTGGCTTCTTAAGAAGCTTAAGTCTAACTATACCTATTGAGATACAAATTCTGATAGTTGGCTTTCTTCTTCATCTATAAGATATGGTACAGTGGGTAAGGAAAAATAAATTGAGATTGTTTACTAAGTATATGCCAAACACTATGTTTAATATGTTTTATATATATATATATTATATATATATATATATATATTTTTTTTTTTTTGTGACGGAGTCTTGCTCTGTTACCCAGGCTGTAGTGCAGTGGCACGATCTTGGCTCACTGCAAGCTCTGCCTCCCGGGTTCACGCCATTCTCCTGCCTCAGCCTCCCCAGTAGCTGGGACTACAGGTGCCCGCCACCAAGCCTAGCTAATTTTTTTTTGTATTTTTAGCAGAGACGGGGTTTCACCGTGTTAGCCAGGATGGTCTCGCTCTCCTGACCTCGTGATCTGCCCGCCTAGGCCTCCCAAAGTGCTGGGATTACAGGCGTGAGCCACCGCGCCCAGGCTGTTGTATGTTTTTTTAATCTCCATAAAACTCCTTTGAGGAAAGTATCATGCCCATTTTAAAGATGAAAAGATTGGTATTCTAAGAATCTGAGGAGGCCGAGTCTGAGATCCTTTATTTTTTCTAGGCTATGTTATGGTACATATATTGTCCATAGGATTTCTCTCACTTTTATTTCCCCACAGTAGTATGGCACTTTTATTTCAATTGATAGTTTCAAAGCACTTTTTTTTTTTTGAGACGGAGTCTTGCTCTGTCACCAGGCTGGAATGTAGTGGCTCAATGTTGGCTTACTGCAACCTCCATCTCCCAGGTTCAAGTGATTCCCCTGCCTCAGCCTCCCGAGTAACTGGGACTACAGGCGCCCGCCATCACGCCCGCCATCACGCCCGGCTAATTTTTTGTATTTTAGTAGAGACAGGGTTTCACCATATTGGCCAGGATGGTCTCATCTCCTGACCTCGTGATCCGTCCGCCTCGGCCTCCCAAAGTGCTGGGATTACAGGCACGAGTCATCACACCCGGCCGCACATTTCTTTTGAAGCTTACAAGTTGATCAACTACGAAAACAAGGTCAGTATTCAACTAGAGGAGAAAAACCTATATCCAAAATTTTTAGGCACTTAAGCATATATAACTAATTGAAACTGTCCAAATAAATTTTATAATGAAGTGGTCAATTATTCATGGGAAAAAAAATAGCTGTTATTACCTGTTGTGAAATACCTGAGTTTATGTCTCAAACTTTTGCTTTTGTTCCATAGGCCTTGTTTTTTCCTTTTTTAAAATGTGTACTACGTGGTTCCCTCAACCTGCTCATTCACTCAGCCTCTGCCTTTTGAAATGCTCCTGTCTTCATTGTGACATAGTTTGCAAAGGGAGTTACAGATTCCATGTAGAGGGAGATGAGGCTTCTAAAATGTTGCTACCCTTTATAATTAAGTTCACTTACCTTGTTGATAAGTGGGATTTATTTACAAAGGACATAATTTTTAAATTGAGATATAATTTATATGTAACAAACTGGACAAATCTTAACTGTTCTGTTCCATGAGTTTGACAATTGCATATGCCCATGTCACTTTCATAAGGCAAGATATAGTCCATTTCCATTTTTCTAGAAAGTTTCCTTCTGACTTTCTCCAGCCAATTACCACCCCATACAACCTGAGGCAAACACTTTCCTAAAGATCTGTTTTGTTTGCTGTTGAAATTTATATGAATGAAATCTTATAGTTTTGCACTGTTACATCTAGTATCTTTTCTTCAACATGTTTTTAGATTAATTAATTTCCTGCATGAATCATTAGCCCATTCCTTTTTATTGCAGTCTGTTGTAGTGATATATCACAATTTGTTCATTTACTTTCTTACTGATGGACATTTATGTTGCCTCCGATTTTTGACAATGATGAATAAAACATCTATGAACATATGTTGACAAATATTGGTATAAAATGTGCTTTTATTCTTCTGGGTAAATACTGAGGAGTGTAATTTCTAGAGTATAGGACAGATTCATGTTTAAGTTCCCTAGAAACTGTCAAATTATTTTCCATATTGATTACATGACTTTTTAGTCCTACTCCTAGTAATTTGAGCTCCAGTTTCTCCTCCAACACATGATATTGCCAAACTTTTCCATTTAGCTATTTTAGTGGGTATGAAGTGGTATCTCATTGTGGTTTTAATTGGCATTTTCCTGAAGACTAATTATGTTGAGCACATTTTCCTGTGCTTACTGGCCATTCCTCTCTTTTTGAAAAAATGAAGTATCCAAGTCTTTTGCCTATTTATTAAAAAAAGTGTTCTTTTTCTTGTTGAGTTCTCAGAGTTCTTCGTACATTGTGGATACAAGTGCTTTTGTTGTGTATAAGTGTTAGAGGGTTTATTAGTCTTTGGCTTAGCCTAATACTTTCCTTAATAATACATTTTGTTGACAAAATTTTTTTTAATTCTGATTAAGTCCAGTTTATCAATTTTTTCTGCATTCATGGTTAATCCCTCTTTTTAAAAATACTGTAGTAAGAACACTTAACATGATATTTAACCTCTTAAAAAATCTTAAATATACAGTACAGTATTTTTAACTATAGGGATACTGTTGTACAGCAGCTCTCCAGAACTTATTCTTCTTGCATAATTGGGATTTTATACTAATTAATTAGCAACTCCTCATTTTTCCCTTTCCCCAGCTCCTGGCAATCACAATTTTACTCTCTGATTCTATGAGTTTGACAATTTTAGATACTTCCTCCTATAATTAGAATAATGTAGTATGCATCCTTCTGTGATTAGCTCATTTCACTCAGCATAATGTCTTAAAGTTTCATCCAGGCACATATTATGGGATTTCCTATTTTTTAAGGCTAAATAATATTCCATTTTATATGCCACATTTTCTTTATCCACTCATATACTGATGAACGTTTAGGTTGTCTCCACATCTTGGCCATTATGAATAGTGCTGCAATGAATGTTGCAGTGCTAATATCTCTTAGAAATCCTGCTCTGTTATTTTGGATAAATACCCAAAAGTGAGATTGTTGTATCCTATGGTAGTTCTATTTTTAATTTTTTGAAGAAAGGTCTGGGAAAAGTCTGTCAACTCTCGGATTTCGTTTTTTTTTGGTTTATTAAACTCGGTTTCCTGATGAGTTTAACAAAAACTATTATTTTTATAGTTCGCTTGACTTCTCAGTGTTAGAATGGGGGTAACAGTCTCTAGCAACTTTTAATATTTTAAGCAGAAGCAGAAGTATTACATATTTATGTTATTTCTTTTAGCATTGATGCTACTATCCATACATTTGCATTTTCATTTCTGCCTCTTTCATTTCCTTTTCTCTGGAATTTACATATCAAAGTACATTGCACTCTGCTGATGCTCTTCACATTGTTTCTCCCTTTCTGTCATATTCCTGTCCTCTCTGTTTTACTATTATCTGCACTCACACAGTAGTTGTTCTCTATCATCTCTTCAAAAACTATGTTTGCTTTGCTTTTTTGTTTTGGGCTCTCACAACAGAGGAAAGGATAAGCATTGACACTTTCCACAAGGAAATAATGATGTTTGCATGGAGAAAGACTGAATTTTTGATGGTAGAAACGGAAGTAAGTTTAATTATGAATTTCTTAAAAAATAAACTTTGGTCATGAAACTAAAAGGAACTAGAAGAAAATGTAGGGGAAAAGTTCTGTGACATTTATCTGGGCAAAGATATTTTGGCTATGACCCCAAAAACATAGGCAACAAAAGCAAAAATGAACAAATGAGATTGCATCAAAGGCTTCTACACATAAAAGGAAGCAATTAATAGCATGAAGAGGCAACCACGAATTGGAAGCATTTGCAAATCATACATCTGATAAGGGGATAATATTCAAAATATGTATGTAACTGAAACAACTCAATAATGAGAAAACAACTCATTTAGAAAATTGGCAAAGGACCTGCATAAACATTCCTCAAAAGAAAATATACAAATGGCCAACAGGTATATTAAAAAAATGCTCATCATCACAAATCATTAGGCAAATGCAAATTTAAACCATAATGAGATATCACCTCACACTTGTTAGAATGGCTATTGTCAAAAAGACAACAATTAATGAGTGTCAGCAAGGATATAAAGAAAAGTGAAACTTTGGCCGGGTGCGGTGGCTCTAGCCTGTAATCCCAGCACTTTGGGAGGCTGAGGCGGGCAGATCACGAGGTCAGGAGATTGAGACCATCCTGGCTAACACGGTGAAACCCCGTCTCTACTAAAAATACAAAAAATCAGCCGGGCGTGGTGACAGGCGCCTGTAGTCCCAGCTACTCGGGAGACTGAGGCAGGAGAATGGCATGAACTCAGGAGGCGGAGCTTACAGTGAGCTGAGATTGTGTCACAGCACTCCACCCTGGGCGACAGAGCGTGACTCCATCTCAAAAACAAAAAAAAAACAGAAAAGTGAACCTTTGAACACTGTTGGTGGGAATGTAAATTGGTACAATCATTACAGAAAAAAACACTATGGCGGTTTCTCAAAAACCATATGATCTACTGCCATATGATCCAGAAATCCCACTTCTAGGTATTGTTAAAGGAAAAACTTCAGCCAAATTATATTTAAAGGAGTCTAATTGAGCAATGAAAGATTCAGAATCAGGCAGCCCCCAGAATCACAGCAGATTCAGAGATTCCAGTGCAGCCACATGGTGGAAAAAGGTTTATAGACAAGAAAAGGGAGGTGGCATACAGAAATCAGAAGTGAGGTACAGGAACAACTGGATTGGTTACAGATTGGCATTTGCCTTATTTGACCACAGTTTGAACACTCAGCAGTGTATGATTGGTTGAAGTATGGCTGCTGGGATTGGCCAAGACTCAGCTATTGTTGCAGACACATACTCCTAAGTTTTCAAGCTTGTGGTTGCCGTTCATCCACAAGGACGCAAATATAGGGCAGCGTTCTTCTCAGGCCGTATTTGGTTTGCTTTAACAATTCCTCTTTTTTGGTCATTTTCTCAATTTTGAGAGATTGACCAATACTTTAGTCATTAATGTCACTCTTACCAGCGTAAACCCACTCGGAAACAGTAGACCGGTGAGTTTTGCAAAGGTAGGAGCAAGGACTTGAATAGAGGGTACCTCCTTATGCTGAAACATCCTGTTTACAGGAGAAAAACCAAACCTGGTCTGTTCTAGGATCTACATGTCTCCTTAAAGTCTTAGTTTGATTATGTTATATTTAGCATAAGTGACTCCATTTTGGTTTGGTTTGGTTTGGTCTGTTGGGTCCTAGTGCATGAGCTCGGTCCAAAACAATGGCCTCCCATATTTTTTTTTTTTAATTCCCCCTTTTTGGTCAGGTTTTCACTTAGGTGAGAGTGTGACCAAAACTCAGGGCCTTGGCACCACTCTCAGTTACCATCATTTGGGGTTTTCAGCCTCGGCATGTCATTCATAAGTTAAATGTCTTCATGGTCTTACATTTCTTTCAGCTCTTGTCATTCCAGTTGAAAAGAGACCATTTGACATTTTAGAGATGGGTTCATATAAACATTTAAAATATTTGAGAGAGTACAGCACACCAGGGAGATTATTTTTACAACTATCAAGAGGGTAATACTAAGAGTTTGGAGTATGCTCCTTACCCAGGGTCCGCATAAACCACATCACCTAAAACCAAATAAAGAATGATGTAGACAAAGAGTCTGCTCCCTTAACTAAGTGGTCTTTTTGTTAATCCCCTGCAACTGAATTGCTATAATACCCAATGTTTTCTCCGTAGGTCATAATTGTCAGCAGCTGCACAGATACTTTTCTGTTTAGCCAACTCTATTATTTAGCATAACTTTGACAGGAGAATTTAAAGCCTGTTGTGTAAGTATAGCCTTTACAGTAGAATCTGCTATAGAGCCTATTGTAAGGGATACATTTCTAATCATTGCCTTTTTTACTCCAACCATGGAAAATAGACCTAACAAATGATGCCCTTCTAGAAGAGCGAAAGCCTCCCGGCAATGTTCTTTTTAACCCATGCTGTGGGTTAAGAGGAGTGAACCAATGTTCTGTTTCTGACTGATTGTGAGGCAACATATGTACCATTAAAGTTTCTCACCTATATTGAGCCTTCATCTTTATCAAAGTATAAGGTTATCCATGTATAAGGCTGGCTGCAAAATCCTTCACAAATAAAAGTATACACCATAAGTGCACATAACAGACCCCCTTTTCATTTCTATTGTTCATAGAGGCATAAACAAGGAAAAAATATTCAAAGATAAGAGTCTTATGATAGTAGAAGTCTTTATCTATGATCTTGGGAAAAACTGTTCACATCAAGGATGCCATCTTTTTCTGGGAAGAAATTTTCCTGGTTAGCTTTACCTAAAGGGGTTCCAGTGGGTATACAGTTCCAACAGTGTGAAGGGACCATTCTCAGTTGTGAGATTATAAACCCAAGGTTCACAGTCCTGAAGTTTTGCTGTAGTGTGGATGTCAAAGGCAGTCTTTCTCTGATATTCTCAGAAGATTTGATCTTTGGGTTCTAGATTGCGAAGAGGTTGACTGTCCTCAGTGAACCATAAAAAGCTTTCTTTTTCTGCTGAAAATACACTGTAGCATAATAATTTACTTTTATAACATCAGCCCTCTTCCATGGGAAAGCATTTATACAATCAGAAAACATGCATTGAAAATCACAATTGAATAAAATCCCTTTATAAAATGTTTATAAACAGCCCATCAGGCAACCAAATATACCTGAAGCTTTGATTGTTTTCTCAGGAATATGGGTTGACAAACCAAACATTGGTTATAAACTATTTTAGGAATTTAGAAGTCACTATGGCAATATATTCAATTTGGACTATTTTATCTTTTCTGTGATGAATAATGGAATGCAGAACTTTTAATAACAATAGCTTTGAGGACTCAAGAAAGATAAGATGGCCATCCTGGTTCTCCAAGAGTACATGGGTTCTTTTTGGTTTTGTTTGTTTCATTTTTTGTTTGTTTGTTTTGAGACAGAGTCTTGATCTGTGGCCCAGGCTGGAGTGCAGTGGCATGATCTCAGCTTGCTGCAACCTCCGCTTCCTGGTTTCAAGTGATTCTCCTGCCTCAGCCTCCCAAGTAGCTGGGATTACACATGCCAGCCACCACACCCAGATAATTTTTTTCTATTTTTTAGTAGAGATGGGGTTTCGCCATGTTAGCCAGGCTGGTCATGAACTCCTGACCTCAGATGATCCACCCACCTCGGCTTGCCAGAGTGCTGGGATTAGAGGCATGAGCCACCATGCCCAGCCGAGTCCATGTTTAACACTGGACTTTTTCCTCTTGAATACCAGTTGTTTTTCCAATTTAGGTGCCTAGCACTGGTAACTGATGGGTTGTTACAGGTAATTTAGCTTAGACCATGGAATTTATTCAAATTGTATATCTAAACAATTTTAGTATTAGCTGATTAAGTATGAAAATCTGACAAAGTATTTTCTTGGTATTCAAATAATTTTTGTTATACTTGGGTTAGCAGTTTTATAAAGCAGTCAGTCTTTTCATTAAAGTTTCAGGAATTCTTACCAGTCCAAATGACATGAATTTAAAGTTACTAGAAACCTGTATTGAAGAGTGCTTTTCAGGGTCTTTTCCATTCTTTTATGAACCTCGTAAAAGACACCATATTCTAGGATTTTGCATGCTTGCGAAGTTTTCAGAAAGTGCATCAGCATTATGCAATTAACTATGGAAATGACTCTAAATGGTCATAGTTAAAGACACAATTGACAAGGCAATTTGGTTATTTCTGTGGTCTACATTAACAACATAATAACTATAATTATGATAGCATATACTCAGACATATTAGAATTTCAGAAATCCCATTCAACTTTGGAAGATATTGATGACATACACTAAAATATAACCCAGAGAACATTAAACATTATGTTTTATTTTGAGAATGCTTCCCATATATCTAAACATGTCAGATAATCCTGTTTACCTCTCTTTTGAATGTTTTAGGGGCCCTCTGTAGCATCTCAAAAGTTGTAAGTCAGAAAAGATAATTTTGAAGCTGAAATTTGATTTGGGAAGCCTATCAAATATGTTAAATGTTTAAAACACTTGATATTATGAAATATAATTTCCATAGTCCAAGTTACCATAAGTCATTCATTTAGCCAAAATGTGTGAAAAAAGTTGTGAAAGTGCAGATTAGTTCTCTATGAAATGTCTGTTTTGCTTTTATTCCAATGTTCAATTTACAGAAAAACTTAATACCCCTTTGACTTTAGCCAGTGTCCACACAGGATTTTTTTACAAGTTTAATTTTTACAAACCTTTTACAACTTGTTCAAACTTTTAGCGTTACCTAGTTTAAAACAATCCTTTCATCCTCTAGGCAAAAATGTACATCCCCATGCCTTTTTATAATCTTTTACCAAAAACACATTTCACTCTCCTCAGACATCTTGCATGTAAAACTATGTTTTCAGTCGTCTCAATTACATGTTATCATGGTAACTCTTAGCAAATTTTAATCTTGGTAAAAAATCTCATAAGTTATTTTAATTATGTACTAGGTGTTGGTGAGGTCTGACTCTTTCCAGTATAGTTTGGGATGTGGCTGTCCACATGTCCCCATGCCTTATCTAGACTCTAAGGCTCCAAAGTAAGTAAATTGAACAATTTTCAAAAGCCAAAGATGCAGTTTATGATCTTAAAGCATTCAACAAACCTAATATCTGACCTGCCTAATTTAGACCAAATGGCTTTATTTTTGCTAACAATCTTTAAAACTTATTTCCCAAAGATTACTGAAGTCATATGAACTAAAAGGCATTACAATTTTTTTCTTTCAAAACGTTTGATCTAAGCGCGTATTTTTCTTTAAGCCAATTAATTAGAGCTCTTTTATAGAAACATTATACACATGACACATATATAACTACATTGAAAGAAAAAGATCCAGTAGTTGAAAGATTTTTCATTTCCAGTTTCTAAGTTTCTCTTTTTTTTTTTTTCTGAGACGGAGTCTTGCTCTGTCACACAGGCTGGAGTGCAGTAGGGCAATCTTGGCTTACTGCAATCTCCACCTCCCGGCTTCCTGCAATCTCCACCTCCCGGCTTCAAGCAATTCTCCTGCCTCAGACTCCCAAGTAGATGGGATTATAGGCACCTGCCACTGTTCCCAGCTAATTTTTGTGTTTTTAGTAGAGACAGGGTTTCACCATGTTGACCAGGCTGGTCTCAAAATCCTGACCTTGTGTCCACCCACATTAGCCTCCCAAAGTCCTGGGATAACAGGTGAGAGCTACCTCGCTGGGCCTCTAAGTTTCTTAATTGGATTACTGGCTTTAGGGTGGAGACCATGGAAACACAGGCTTAGGAAAATATGCAGTTTCTACAGCCTAATACAAGGCATAGCTGAAAGGCAAAACAGATCTCCAAAATTGAGGGCCTCATTTTTACATTGTATCTTGGATCCCCAAAAGGAGAAGATAGTGCAATTCTTTTACTGTGCATTTTATTGCATGGCAGCCCAAAGCCAATCAGCCCATTTTTTAATTAGCCCATCCCTAAAAGTATATTTTCTACCTATTTATTGCACACTAAATTAAAGCTCTCTCAAAATGCGAAGCAATCTCTAATACCTACCAAAGTCAAAAACATCAGATAACTCAATACACAACAGAACAGAGCCTTAGACTTTGAGTGGGATCTATTCACTTTCAATTCCTGGGGTTCCATGAGGAAAACGGGTTTTTCCCAAAACGGGTTCTATGGCTCCTCTGTTTTTTCTAAGGGGTCCCAGGCTACTAGAAGTTATCTTAGGGCCTCTCATGTGTGCATTAAGAGTGGCAAGACAAATGGAGAAAAATAATTTAGTCAACTGAGAAGGAAAAAAAAAAAACCCTTTTTCCAGAAAAATAAGATCCAAGAAGAGAAAAACATAGGCCTTTTAAATATACCTATCACTTGGATAGCCACTTCTAATTAAGCTGACTTTTAACCATAGCACTCCTTTAAAAATGCTCTTAAATTTCTTATTGCCTAGCTTTAGCCGTGCCGACTGGCTAGTAGTCCTGGATTTTAAGCTCACAGGTGAAAGCAACAAACCTCAACTAAGGTTATAACTTAACCACAAGTATACAAGGTATTTTCAAAGTGGTGGTAAGCAGTTTTTATAAAATCTAGAATCTTTAGAGGTAGCTCGGAGAAAGGAAGATTTAAGAGAACTTGGAAGTTGTTCGTGGAGGGGGAAGAGAATCAGCAAATAATAAAAGTCGCACAGACATTAACCAGATAGTTTTCATTCTCTAAGCCAGGATTGAACCTGGGCTGCTGTTGTAAAATGGCAGAGACCAAGAGAAAGTACTGCCACGTGGTTACAATGTCATGCTCCCAAGGACATGACTGACCAGTTTGCTGGGCCATCTTGAACAGCGGGCTTATGGGGACCTAGGCCCACATTCTATCCTAAGGTACCCCTCTTTATGTTAGAACAATACAGAAAGACACACAAAGCACACCAGATTCACTACAGCTCAACATTAGCCTCACGAATCCTTTTTCCCATTAATCAAAACTTAACAGAGGATATAAACCGTGATTTTTACCATTCATCCAACCGATTTGCACAGAGAGAGGCCAGAAGTGTGACTGATAAGAACTTTTACCCTTTTGTTGGCATATCAGGTTTCTGGGTTCCTTTCCCTGAGTGGCTCTAGTGACCTAATCCTGCTTGTCACACTATATAACCTTGGAGGCCAAACGCAACACAAAAGAAAATCTTTTTTTCTTTCTTTCTCTTTTTTTTAAATGCACTTCAGTGCATTGTTGTTCATTTGGAATGTTCCACTGTAAGTTATCTTTAGCAAGATTTTGCCCTTTCTGTAAGACTTTGCTGCCTCCTGGGCCTAATGTATATGCCAGAAGGAAATCAGTTTTTTAGAAATTAAGGACCTCATTTTTATCTAAAATATTAGCTTTTTCTCAGGTTCCCTTGATGACTTAGCCAATGACATTTCCTACCTAAGCATGCAAGAAAAATGAAACAAAGGGGTAGAACACAAAAATCCCCATGAATTTTTAATGGACAAATTTTTACAACCACTGCAACATTACCATTTACTACCAGTTTCTTTCTGAACCAGTGGGATGTAAGAGGCCTCTAACTGGATCTAAGCCAGTTAATTACCGGATCAAATCACATCCTGGACCCAGTCCACTTTCTGTCATGACTGTCAAACCCAGTTTGGAACAGAAATTTGCTCAAAGAAACTCAGAGAGCTCAAAACACAAACCCGTAGAGCTCTGAAATCCAAGAAAGAACTTACCCATGATACCCAGCTGCTCTGAGAGATCGATGGATACAAGTGGGTCCAGAAGGTAACTTGCTTGTTCACTCAGTGTTCCTGGGGGTCGTTAGAAGGTCTATTTCGGACCCCACTTCTGACACCATCTATTAAAAGAAAAACTTCTGCCGAATTAAATTTAAAGGAGTTTAATTGAGCAAGGAATGATTCACGATTTGGGCAGCACCCAGAATCACAGTAGATTTAGAGAGATGCCAGCGGAGCCACATAGTGGAAAAAGATTTATCAACAAAAAAAGGGACGTGGAATACAGATGTCAGAAGTGAGGTATAGAAACAGCTGAATTAGTTACAGCTCGGCATTTGCCTTATTTGAACATGGTTTGAACACTCAGCAGTGTTTAAGTGGTTGAAGTATGGCTGCTGGGATTGGCCAAGACTCAGCTATTGTTACAGGTGCATACTCCTAAGTTAGGTTTTCAATCTTGTCTACCTATTAAGTTAGGTTGCAATTCACCCATAAAGACTCAAATATAGAAGCATGGAGTCCTTCTCAGGCCCTATTTAGTTTTCTTTAATAGTATATACACAAAGAAATTGAAATCAGTATATTGAAGAAGTATCTGTACTCTCATGCTCATTGTAGTATTATCACAATAGATTATTCACAATAGCTAAGATATGGTAGCAACCTAAGAGTTCATCAATGGAAGAATGAATGAAGTAAATGTGGTGTATGTACACAATGGAATACTATTCATCCCTAAAAAAGAAAATTCTGTCATCTGTGACAACAAGGATGAACCTGGAAGACATTGTGTTAAATAAGGCAGGCACAGAAAGACACATACTGCATGGTCTCACTTATATGCAGAATTTTAAAAAGTTGAACTCATAGAAATAGAGAAGATAGTGTTTTTCAGACACTGGGGGAAGAAAGTGCAGAGAGGGGGAGATGCTGATCAAAGGGATAAGCTTTAGTGATCTGTTGCACAGAATGGTGACTATAATTAGTAATAATGCATGGTATATTTCAAAATTGCTAAAAGAGAAGATTTTAAATATTCTCACCACAAAAAAGTAACAACTATGTGAGATGATTATTTGTTAATTATCGTGATTTAATTATTCCACAATGTGAACATATATCAAAATATCACGTGGTATATAGTTGTCAATTAACTGTAAAATTTTAAAAATAACATAATTTATTTTCAAAAGTCAATGAATAAAAAAATACACAAATAAGTAAAATCTCTTGGCTGTGGCAGAATGGATGCTTGACTGAGGGGTATTTCATTGTTATGAAGGCAAACAGAAACGTAGTTTAGTACTTTCACACTCACATATCTACAAATGTGTAAATTGCAGAAAAATTGCTCAATGTATTTTAAAATGACAATATCCAGGATTAGTTTTCGCTTTTTCAATTAAATATAATGGTTCGGTAAGACCACTTCCTATTCTGTATTCAGAGGTGGACAAGTTATTATAATTAATCACTAGATAGAGAAGCATACTCTACCCTGTTTTTCTGTAATGGAATGCTGGCCTAAATTCATACTGAGCTCTACCTCCACTGAACATTCAAGAGTGGCTTTTTTTTTTAAAGCTCAATATCACTGATCGTTAGAGAATACAAATCAAAATCACAATGAGATACCATCTCACACTAGTCAGAACGGCTATAATTGAAAAGTCAAAAACAACAGATGCTGGCAAGGTTGCAGAGAAAAAACAACGCTTATACACTGTTAGTGGGAGTGTAAATTAGTTCAACCATTGTGGAGGACAGTGTGGTGATTCCTCAAGATCTAAAGACAGAAATACCATTTGAGCCAACAATCCTGTTACTGTGTATATACCCAAAGAAATTAAATTGTTCTATCGTAAGGACACATGCATGCATGTGTTCATTGCAGCACTATTCACAATAGCAAAGACATGGAATCAACTTAAATGCCCATCAACCATAGACTGGATAAACAAAGTGTGGTACATATACATCATGGAATATTATGCAGCCATAAAAAAGAATGAGATCATGTCCTTTGCAGGAACTCATATGTAGCTGGAGGCCATGATCCTTAGTAAACTAACACAGGAACAGAAAACCAAATACTACATGGTCGAGGGTGGGAGGAGGGAGAGGATCAGAAAAAATAACTATTGGGTACTAGGCTTAATACCTGGGGACAAAATAATCTGTACAACAAACCCCCATGACACAAGTTCAACTAAAACCTGCACATGTATCCCCTGAACTTAAAAGTTAAATAAAATAAAAATAAACTAAAGGGCATTATAATCAAGAGATATACAGTCATGCACTGCATAATGATGTTTTGATTAATGATGGACTAATGGTGATTCCATAAGATCAATGGTGATCCTGTAAGACTCTAGTACTATAGGTGTACTGTATCTTTTCTGTGTTTAGATATGTTTAGATATACAAATACTTACCATTGTGTTACAACTGCCTGCAGTATTCAGTACAGTCACGTGCTGTACAGGTTTGCAGCCAAGGGACAATAGGTTATTTCATAAAGCCTAAGTGTGTAGTAGGCAATACTATCTAGGTTTGTGTAGGTACACTCTACAAAGTTCACACAATGACAAAATCTCCTAATGACGCATTTCTCAGAGTCTATCCCCATCATTATACAATGCATGACTGTAATTCATTGGAATGTAATTTACTGAAGCTGTTACTAACTAATTGAGTTAATACTTGTTTTTTCTAAGGTATTTCTTTTGTCTTAACCCACACATACTGGAATTCTTGAACATTTTTAGAAGCTATGTCAGATTGGAAACTTACTGATCACACTTTTCTTCCCAAGATAGCTAACTCATCCAGAATGTGAGTATAGGTAGATCTTGAGGTCCTCAGAGCTGAGACAACTTGAGACAACTTGCTCAGACACCTGTTTAAATGTCTGCGGGATGGTTGGCCAAGTGCAAGACATCGCATGAGCTTCTTGACAGCTGCACAATGGTAACTTAATGAGACACAGAACAGTTTTCTTGTGAAATAGCTGGACATGCAGAGAGGTCACATGAATAATAAGCTCACACCTGTGTTCCCCCCAACACAGATATTATTCAAAGCAAAAAACATCATACATAAAGTCAAGGTCCTCTATAACCCCCTTCTCAATCTCCTCTCCTTTCCCTCCTGCCTGTGCAACCACTGTTGTGAATATTAATGATTATCCTTGAAGCTTATATTTCTGAACTATTACTATACATGTCCAAAAACAATAGATTTTTTTTCTGGTAAAAATATGACTTTTTTTTCTCTTATCAGTGTTTGAATAGTGAGCAGTTTCATTTTTAAACATCATGGGATACCATTGAGAAAAGTGGTTGAATAAGTTGCAAGGCAGATCTAGTTTGAGCCTATTGTGTCCACAGATTGGAATTTTGACATTTCCACATAACTCTGTTTTGATGGGTGTCTGCTCAGAAGATGTTAGGAAGCTCATCATAAGGAAGTAGAAATTTAGGCAGTTAGGTTTGACCCACAACCTCATAGCCTAGGTGGTAAGCAGTTACTCTTTCAAGCACCTTTTATGAGTATTGTAATAGAAATATTTGAAACACTGGTACATAAGCAGTATGACTGTGACTATATTGGGAAAAAAAGAAAGCTTCCAAAGTATATTTTATGAAGACTAGGTATGTTTAATACTAAAACCTAATGAATGTTTTTTTAACAGCTATAATTAAATTTCAATTAAAAGCATAGGTGGAAAGATTATAAATGTAACAGTGTTCAGTAGGATTAATCTATGAAGAAAATTATACTCGGACGAAGTAAGGTTTAATTCAGGAAAGCAAGAGTGGCTTAATATCAGTACATCTATCAACACAATCCATTTTGTTAATAACTAAAGGAGAAAACTCATTGCTAAGAGGCATTTAATAAATCTCATGGCCACACTTACTAGAAAAAGAGAAATATAAGAATATAGTAAAAATAAGTCCTTAAAAGGTAATATAAATATTCTAAACAATTAAATGCTTAAATTATTTCTGCTAGACACTAACTTAACCACTATCATCATTATTATTCAATATTTTCTCGGACTCTGTAGGAAAGATGATGAGAAAATTATTTAAAATCTGGGAGGAGTACACAAAATTATTTCTGTTACTATGATTGAAATATCTAGACAGCCCAAGACACCTTGGTAAATAAAGACCTAATGTGTTCATTTAATAAGTTTGTGGGTTACAGGTAAATGTATTTGTAAATCAATGACCTAATTTTATATGTATATAAAATTTGTATATAATATATATAATTTATTTAATTTTTATATTATATATAAATTATTATATATAATATATTACATACAATATATTAATATGTTATATATTATTATATGTAATATATATTACATATAATATATCATATATATTACATATAATATATATTACATATATATTACATATATAATATATAATATATTGTATATAATATATACAATATATAATATATATAATTATTATATATTACATATAATTATATAATATAATATATTATATATAATATATATAATATAATATATTATATTATTATATGTAATATATAATATATATAATTATAATATTATATTATATGTAATATATATTACATATAATATATCATATATATTACATATAATATATCATATATTACATATAATATATAACATATATTACATATATAACATATAATATATTGTATATATTATATGTATTATATATTATATATAATATATGCAATTTATATATAATGTATATATAAATTATATATATAATGTATATAATTATATATATAATTTATATATACATTATATATACATTATATATAATATCTATAAAAATATATATTATATATAAATATATATAAAATATATAAATATATATATTTATATACATATATAAATATATATGTATATAAATATATATATTTTATAAATATATTTTTATATATTATTTATATGTTTATATAAATTATATATATATAAATTTATATATATAGAAAATTTATATTATATATATGTATATGTGTATGTATGTTTTTTGTTTTTTTTGAAATGGAGTCTGTCATCCAGGCTGGAGTGCAATGGCACCACCTCAGCTCACTGCAACCTCCGCCTCCTCGGTTCAAATGATTCTCCTGCCTCAGCCTCCTGAGTAGCTAGGACTACAGGCACCTGCCACCATGCCCAGCTAGTTGTTGTATTTTCAGTAGAGACAGGATTTCACCACGTTGGCTGGGCTGTTCATGAACTCCTGATCTTAGGTGATCCACCTGCCTTGGCCTCCCAAAGTATTGGGATTACAGGTGTAAACTACTGCGCCAGGCTGAAAAGTATAAAATATTATTGAACAATATACAATAAGATCTTTACAGATGGGACTACATATCTATTGAAAGAAAAGCACAAATAGAAACTGTCCCAAATTCAATGCATGAATTTAACATAATTTTAAATAAAATTTCAAAAGTATTTATGGAGAGGAATGTTGGGGATTAGATACATTTTTTTCTTTAAAATTATGGGTAAATATCAATATCCAAGAATAGCCAAGGAATTTTAAAAATAATAGACTTACCTGATCAGGCATTGAAACATAAAACTACAATCAAATCTGCATAGTTTTTTAATTGTAATAGACAAAAAGAAGAGTGAGGAAAAATATTGAATCCTGAAGCAGACTGCAAGATTCATGATAATTAACTATGATTTTGATGGTTTTAGTTAATAGATAAAGAATGGGTTATTTAAGAAAAAAAGTGCAGGTAAAATGACTGTCCATCTAGAAGAAAATAATATTCAGTTTATTATATTCTATGTGTAAAAATGCACTTCATTTGGATTATTTAAGTGTAGAAAATTAAACTACACTACAACTTCTGCAAGTTAATCTGAAAGACTATTTGTACAATCTAGAGGCAAGGAGTAGGGAAAGTTTTCTTAAGAAGTCCAGAAAAGACATATGTGGTAATTTATGACTGTATCGTAATCTAAACATTTTATATGTATGGCATAAATAAGATGAAAATTAGATATGAAAAGTTATTTGCAATTCAGAGGCTAGTGGTTTAATCTCTATAATATATAGAGAGTTCGGATTTCAGAAAGGTCAAATATTGATCAAAGGATTTGAGAAAGCTCTCTTCAGTAAAACAAATCCAAATCAGTAAAATAAAAACAAGAAACATGAAAAAAATGCTTTGTCTTTTCTTAGAAACACAAAATTAAAATAGCAATGTGATTATCAATATTCACTTATAAGACTGGCAAGAATTTTAAAAACCTTGCTGGCAGGATGTGAGAAAAAGCGTACTCTCATATATTGCTGATTGAATGTAAATTTTTCCATCTTTTAAAAAAATCTGCCAGCAATTATTCAAATGAAAATCAGTGTACATTTTGATCCAGCAATGTTACTTTTAATTTTGAACCTCATAGAAATAAAACACCAGGACTTAAAAATATATGGAAAATCGTGGTTGAGCATTGCTTATAATGGTGAAAAATTAGAAAGAATGAAGGCTTATCAGTAGGGGAATGTGTGAATAAATTCTGATGCATCCACATGAGGTGATATAGTGAAGCCTTATAAAAAAAGAAGGATGTAATAAATTGGAGCTCTAAAAGCAGACTTCGAAGAACCACAAAATATTGCATTATTGGGAAAAGCAGGATGTTTCAGAAATAGTATTTAACATAATTCCACTTTTAAAAAACTAATAATGAAAAATGTATTTAGTTATGTTTATTTTTGTTTACATTTACATGATATATATTATATGTGACTATTATGAGTATGCAGAAAAATATGGGAGGATACATATAGTAGACGGAATAAGGAGAATTAGATGAGGAGGTGAGAGAAAAATAAAAAAGAAAATATGAAATAATAGCATAATAAAACAGTTATGTTAATAGCCTTTCTGAAAGATTTTATTATTTCTAATAAAATAAATATCACTTAAAAAGAAGAGTGCCATTCCCATTACTTCTACACAAAATACATTGTCCTGAGAGAAGTGTCTCTTTTACATCCTGAAGATTCAATACATCAGGACTGCCATAGTTTCCTATGGGAGGGACTGTTTTGAGCAAGTGATAGCCTGGAGAAATACTGATGGGTGTGAGACAGGGCTGTCAGTGCCTAGGGATAAGTGAGGGGCCTGCTCAACGTCTGTAGAGAATGAAGCAGCAGCTGAAAATATTACCAAGGTGGGTCGGAGCAGAAGAGGAAGAAAGTGACAGCCATTTGCAATACTTGATGAAGCCTCAGGGAATGCCTTGAAATAACTAGGGGAAACTTTAAAGGTAATGCGAAGATCTGCAACAGCATGTAGGAGCATGATCCTTTGCCATGTTTTAGTCAGTAAACAGGATAAGTAATTCATGCTTCACAGTGGATCTAGGAGCACTTATCATTCTACCTGCCAACGCCAATCAAGTGATCTGATAACTGACCACTGGGATTTGTGAGTGAAACTGGGACCCTGAACTTAGAGTTTATTTCTGCCTCAAGTTATTTCCCTGGACTCTGAGATATTTACTTCATTCTTACAGCTTTCAAGTACTCTGCAGTTGTCACCATTTGCCTAGTGGCTTAGGCCTCCAGCACCTGGCTGGCCAGCTCTGCCTGGTCTTGCCTACACAGTAACATTCCTGGCACAGCTGTGAGTGCAGGTGGATGCATATGAACCCTCAATCTGATGGTTGTGATCCCTTACACAGTGCCTGACATGGACACTGAGGACACGTGTCTTGCATGGCTTCCCATTACTGCTTGGCTTTGCCAAGCTGATATGTGATATGTTGCCAAAATATTTCTTCTGACTAGAAAAAAGCAGAAACTAGTTATTTATAAGTAATATAAAATGTTAGTCTGCTTTGGCTAGGAATAGCTTTTAATTACTGTAAGGTTTTATAGGCTGCACAGCAGGAACAAAAGGAAGTTTTAAAGAAACACAGGCTTTCCTTGGACTCGTGAATGGAATGATAATTGCAACTAGGTTGGGGTTGGTATTTAAATTCATGTGAAAATTATTTTTAAGCTTACTGAAAAAAGTTAAGTGTACCAAGGCAGAAGGTGATGTCACATGCTGAAAAATGTTAGGGGACATCTGTTTCCACCTCACAAAGAATTTCTTCTTATATTGCCATGAGCCTGATTCCTTCAGTTTCATGGCATTAAGTAAAGCTGTCTTTGAAGATGTGCTCATTGAGAACGGAGCTAAATGCTGAGGTTGCAGCTGCTCACTATACCATGTCCTAAGGAATTCATTGTGTGAATTCACAAGGATATTGGTCTTTCTTACAAACTTGGGTAATGATGATAGAGACAGCAGCTTTTGGAAAGCCCTAGATAGATTTGTATAAGAAGATGTGGGGCCTATAGTGATATTTAAATTTTATATAATGTACTGATTTTTAAAAAATTGCCCTTTTGGGTTTTTTGAAAAGGGCACTGATAGTTATATTGGCATTTTGGAATGTGAGGAAGCAGCTTCCTAAGAAAATATTAATTGGATAGGATTTAAGTACAAACAAGAGCTCACTCACCACAACCCCCACCCCCTACCCTACTCAGGGAGTTTGAAACATATGTTAGCACTACTACATTTGCTTTTCATTTTTGAATTTAAGTTGAGGCATAGTGAAATGTGCATAGCTGCTTGTTGTGGCTTCATAGCAACAAGGATAGTGGGGCCTCATGTTGGAAACTCTAGACATGTGGTTGTGTATTCACACATACACAGTGTTTTAATTATAAGCATGTACATTGAGTGATATTCACAAAGTTCTATGTATATGTACATTAAGTAAGGCTTTAAACTTTAAATCCTAGGCTCAAGTTCATTTGTAGCTGAGAAAAGCCAAAATAGTCATAGGGCAATGTTAATATTCAGAGAAATATTCTCCTCTCTAAAGAGAGAATCTGTTCAATTAATGTAGGCTTAAAGACAGGAACATGTCTTTCAGATTCTGTTTTATTGCCTTCCCATTCTGCCTTCCCTAGCATACATGTGGAATAAATAGTTGCTTGCCCTTGGCATTAGTTTGACTTTGAACTTGCAACCTACACAAGTGTCTGAGAAAAGATAATACCAAACTGGATATGAGCTATTACAATAGACTGTAAGAGGCACTTGAAAAACCCACCAATGGGTGCCCAAGCAAGGTTTTTAAACACTGTTATGGGAAAATCAGGCTCACATAGTGTTGGAAACAGCTGTACCTAGGGGTCAAGGCTACAACTCTGTTTGCTCACAGATTCCTTCTCAATCATGACGGCACACTGAGAGAACATAAAATTTAGAGCCAAAAGTTCTAGTCTCAGATCGGCTGCTTACTATGTGACTTTGGACAAGTTATCTTTTTTGAGTCCCAGTTTCTCCAGCTCTAAAATGGAGACTTCAGCACCTGCTCTGTCAACTACTGGAAGGAAAATAAGACACACATGTAAAAGTACTTTGGAAACAGGAAATACAATAGTAGTGCAATTATCAGCATTATTTACTACAGATATTTTTCTTCAACTCAGGGATTCTTTCCTAGTGACACTGTGTATTTCCAAGATAAGATTTAGCAGTTTGATGGTAACTGACTCCAAAAGGTTGCTTATGTTCTCAGTGTATTGATCAGGCTGGATATGTTACATATGTTTTTGTCAGGGGACTTGTGGCTGGGTGCAGAGTTTATACTGGTGCACCAGGGTTGTTTGAATTTGAAATCTATGAAGAGTAATGAATAAGTACTTATTTTTTCTGTATTTATTTTAGTATTTAATTACTCTAATACTCTGCATTCTGATAGTCCAACATTCATTTCTTGAGTATTTTTTTCAAAAGAGAGAAACTGAAAAACATGATTACTGCATATGAATGCTCATATTTTCCATCGTAATAATGTCATTTTGATACCTGATTCTCATTTCTGCCTACATTACGGATGACAATGTGCCTATGGTTGTGTCTTCTTGAGCCACACATAAGAAAGAATAAGGAGAGAAAAACCCCTCTTCTTCCAGATTCACTTTCGAAATCATACTTATTTGAGCAGCACGTCACCTTGTCCCTCTTTTTCACTCTTCTGACTCTGAGTCATCATCCAGTTTGATATTTGAGACATCATTCAAACTGCTCCAAATGAAAGGCTTTTGTAGGATTCTTTGACCTTGGACATGGCAGAAGGTAAAAGCAGCAGATAAGGATTTTTTTTTTTTTTTCACTTTCCTCACAATCCTACTTTGCTTCCTTCTAAGACATTTGTCAGAAGAAACAAATCAGCAAAACGTTTCTTCACTAGCCTGAAATTTATGAATTTCAGGAAAAATTCATGATATGTACCAATGTTTAACTAGGTTAGATTGTTTGGAGCCACCTAAAATTTGTTTAAAAAAATTGTTTTTTTTCCTGTGAGAAAAAAATAATTTAACCAGTTAGACTCTTGGAAACATTAAAGAAGAAATCTAATTAAGACTTAAGTGCCATTACTTAAACATCAAATAGGAGTATAAGTGGTGTTAATGCACAAAAAATTAAAGGAAATGGTAATGTAACATTATGGCTATACATAGCACTTGCAGCAGTGTTAACTCGATTTGTGACATTACATAAAATAGAGAACAAATAAATGATTTAAAACTTCATTAATTACAAATAATTTGTACAGAGAGCACCACATTTGATCCTCAATAGGGACCCTGTCATATTACCATGTGGATTAGGGAACTGGAAACTGAATTTGAGTAATTTGCTCAAAATCAGATTGAAATGTGGGCCAGATTCAAAGTTTTCCACCATGAATCCATTGAACTATAGGAAGTTTCTCAGGAATAGTATTAAGGTACATAACTCCATTAATAATTTGAGTTTGGTGATGATTTCCGTTTAGCTCATTGCTGATGATAACCATACTTGTGTCTAGAGTAACTGTGTTAGATAACACATCAAGCTCAGAGAGTCAGTGGATCTGAAAACCCATGCCAAAATGCTCTGATGACCTTTCAATTGTTCAATTTTGATAACGCTACCTTCCATTGCTGTGTAATAGCTATCATCATTACAAGAAGTCAGTATTATTCGGTGCCTGTTTTAGGTTAGCTGGGTTATATATGTGACTTCAGTGTAGAAGAACTGACATCTGAGAGGAACAAAGCCATGTTGTCAAGTTATCATGAGATCTCATCCCAGGATGCTGATAATATCAAGATGAAAATAGTCAGGTGGGAAGAAGAACTATATATCTTCATGCTATTTCCACTAATTGAAAGTTCCTAGAAATTATATTTGCTACACTAGGGTTCAGTTGTGTCACAATTTATTAATTTACTTAACTATTTCAATACTTATTCCATATAAAATGCTACCATGTATTAAGAAACTATAAAGAAATGACATATGCACAGGCTTCTTTATATCAATTTGACTTTCATTATAATAAATTTGTCATGCAGATGGATATCCATGTAGAAATATCAAAGCAATAATCTGGAAATAGGTGAATGGAATGAAGATACAGTGACAAGATTTTTATTGTCTAAAGACATCTGTCTAATAGTAGCTTAAATGATTAGGCTTTATTTTTTCCCTCGCGTGGCAAAAAGTCCAGGTGTGAGCACTTGCTGTTATTGAGTCAGATTCCTAATGATATTATCAAAGGCCCAGGATTTTTCTCTTTCCACTTTACTACACTAATCATCTTGACTTTTAGTTCACATGCTTGTCTCTCACTGCATGATTGCAAGATAAATGCAAAAGTTTTAAGTCCTTATGTTTGCTTTATAAGCCAGGAAGCAAAGGGGAAAGGAGTAGTACCTCTGATTTTGTCCCTTTTATTCAAGAAAGTACACCTGTCTTAGACTTTTTTCTCTAATTTCATTCACCAAAATTGTGTCCCATGGCCACCAATAGTATCAGGGAAAGCTGATAAAGCAAGTATCTCTACTTCCAAACTCCTTAGAGTGGGATATGCAAAAAAGCTGGTTGGAAATGACATTTTTATTAAGCAAACAGCCACAGGGTTTGGAATAAAGATTTGGAAGGCATCCTTACAGAAGTGATCTTTGAAAATGACTCAAGAAATGAACATTGAAGGAGAAAATGATCGAAGAACCTTGAGAAATACTGACACTGACATATGGAGAATGAAAAGATCAGCTTTCAGTTACAAGATTAAGAGTAGTAAGAAAAAAAGGGTGGGGGGAAGGAAGCAAGTAGTGCAGTGTCCTGAAAAACATATTATGGAAGAATTTTAAGACAAAGAGGAAGGTTGGTCAGTGTTGACTAGTTCCACAGAGCTGTCAAGGAAGATGAAAAAAAAATGGATTTATTGATTGGGAGGTTACTGGCCTTTCAGAAAATAGGTGCTGAAAAGAAATTAGAATCTGAGAGATTAAGGAGTGAGTGATTAGACCGTATAAGATGGGTAGCAAAAAGAAGGAAGAGAAAAGGAGTGTGAATGAACACACAGAAAGGTTGTATTAGTTTAGGGTGTTTAAGTGAGGGTTCCAGAACGGAGAGCTGGAGATTTCTTGGTAATCGTTCCTACCTTTACTAGAAGTCACTGCTTTTATTTTTTAAGTTTAGCTTATAAAATTTCTTCTACAGTATTATATACATTACAGTTCCTTCCTTGGATCAATTTACCAAATGAGAAATAATAAAATGCCTCTCTTAGACCTACCTCATTGAATAAAAAATAGAATTTATAATTATTTTTCATGACATATTTGGAGATTCTGGTTGGGAGTAAATTGTGTTATACAAAGATCACCAGTAATGTGACTTCCTTAAGAAGCATGAAGAAATTAGTGTTGTCTAGTCATTTCTTAACATTAATAACAATATCAATAAAAAGATGATTTTGATGAACTTGACAAAACTGAAGGATCCAAAGTAAATGTATTTGAAAAACTCATGTAGAATTATGAAAGAATATATCAGAGGTTACATTCAATAGTGGCATATATGCTGTTTCCCATACCATCTCAAAAATTTGCAATATGGAAAGCTCTCTCCCACTTCTCCCTTTCTAAAAAATCTTCTCTGTTCTACATCTTCCAAAATGTTTACCTATCTGGGTAAGCTTTGCTGAGAAATCTAGATGACTGAAAGAAAAGTTATAAGAAAAAAATTATAGCATACAAAACGCATCTTTGCTTAGAACAGTGGCCTCTAACTTTGTGGTTAAGAATGTGAACTGTGGCTTACCTGAATCAGGGTTTATATCCAGACTTCAACACAATTCTGTAATCATGGGCCAGTTACTTAACCACTGAGAGCCTTACTTTACTTATCAATAAAATGGGGGATAATAAGAGTGTGTATTACGTAGGGTGGTTGTAAGGACAAAATGAGATAATTGTTGTCCCATTTTATCTACAAATGTGTTCAAACACACCCTAAACTAAAACAATCTTTCTGCGTGTTCATTCACACTCCTTTTTTCTTCCTTTTTTTTGCCACCTGTTTTATATGGTCTAATCACTCACTCCTTAAGCTTCTGGTAGAGTGCGTGTCATACAGTGGCTGCTCAATGCATGATAGTTTATATTGCTGCTGTTTTTAATATTATTACATGATTTTTATTTATATTCCAGTACTATAATTAACTTTGGAAAAGTTGCTTTTTGTTTGTTTGCTTTAACAATAACCACGGGAAAGCTCTCAACTGGGAATATAGCCAAAGATAATATTTCCTAAATGACTCTTTATTTATATTAAAAATGTTCTATATTTATATTTTAAATATGTACTTGTCTTCATCCTTACCACAGGAACAAACTCTTAATAACACTGCTCTGTATCAGACACATTTCTCTAGGCCTTACATATTTGTTCATTTAATCCTCACAAGAGTACTAAGACATAGATACTATTAGTGTCATTCCCATTTCCTAGATGAAGAAATTGAGGCACAGAGAGGTGAAGTAGCTTTCCCAAAGTCACAAATCTGTGAAGTAGAACTGGATTTGAACCAGGCCATTTAGCTCCAGAGTCTGTGCTCTTCTTAATCATCACACTCTAAGATGACTAGAAATGACATAGTAAATATTATTTATTGTTCAGATACCTATTATATTTTGCAAGGAGTGTTTTTAATTATATATTTTAAGTCTCAAAGGGAGCAATTCTAACAATTTCATGAAAACACACTTTTCTCTCAGTACTTGAGATTTATAATCTTAGATTGTCAGAACCTTAAAAGGTCAAATGTTGTTACTCTATTCATCTCAAACACTTTCTGCTTTATGAAAGGGCACCAATCTATTCAATAAAGATGCAAAAATAGAATTTATGACACATACAGGACTTGGCTCTTCAATCAGAGCTCTTTCCACTATGCTGCATAACATGGAGTCGGATTTTCAAAATAGTCGTTGTTAGAGCCTGCAGCTATTTGAGACTGATTTCTATTCTGGCATAGAATATAAATGATTCAGTTTAAAACCATCTGTATTTCAAGTCCAGAAGAGAAGTGCACTACATGCCCCTGTGTGTGTGTATGTATGTATTGTGTAGGCAGTTACGGAAGGTAGGTCATTGGTTCAAGGCCTAGATTGAAGTAAAATGTACTTAATCATATGAATTCCTATTTGTGAGACTAGGAAGGCAGCAGGAGTCAGTGTAGTCAAGATGCTTTAGTTTGACTTCCAGTACTAGAAGACTGAGCTAATTACTCCTTCCTGGAGAGTAGACACTTCAGCTGATGATGGAAATGGAAAGGATGCCGTCAACCTTACTTTTTGCACTTGAGAATGTGTGAAACTGCTCTGTCAGAGGCACACATTTCTACCAGCTGTCAGAAGTTGTACTGGAAATGAAATAAGACCTTGGGAAGAGAGATGTGCCCATCATTGAAATGCTTCCCAACCCTCTCTATCTTTTCCATTGCAGAACCCAATGCATATGATATTTTCTGCTTTTATTTTTATCTTCCTGTATGCATATAATGATTGTACGTATTTATGGGGTACATGTGATATTTTGATACAGGCATAGAATGTGTAATGATCAAATCAAGGTATTTACAATATTCATCACCTCAAACATTTATCATTTCTTTGTGTGGGGAGCATTTCAAATCCCTCCTAGCTACTTTGAAATAAACAGTAAATGATTGTTAACTATTGTGCTGTTGAACACTATAGCTAATTCCTTCTATGTAACTGCATGTGTGTATCTATAAACCATCTCCCCTTCCCAGACTCTGGTAACCATTATTCTACTCTCTACCTCCATGAGATCTATATTTTATCACCCATATAGGAGTGAGAACACATGATATTTGTCTTTCTTGCCTGGCTTATTTCATTTAACATAATGACCTCCAGTTCCATCCATGTTTCAGCAAATGAAAGGATTTTATTATTGTTAATAGATAAATAGTATTTCACTGTGTATATACACCACATTTTCTTTATCCATTCATCCACTAATGAACACTTACATTGGTTTCATTATTTTGGCTGTGAATAGTGCTGTGATAAACATGTGGATGCAGGTATCCCTTTGATATACTGATTTTCTTTCCTTTTGATAAATAACTAACAGTAGTGGACTGCTGGTATGGTAGTTCTATTTTTAGTTTGTTTTTTGAGAGACTTCCATACCGTTTTCCATAATGGCTGTACTAATTTATATTCCCACCATAGTGTATAAGAGCTCCCTTTCCTCACATATTTGCCAGCATTTGTTATTTTTTGTCTTTTTGATCATATCCGTTCTCACTGGGGTGAGATGATATCTCATTGTGGTTTTGATTTGCATTTCTCTGATAATTAGTGATGTTGAGCATTTTTTCATATACTTGTTGCAATTTGTCTTCTTTTGAGAAATGTCTACTCAGATCCTTTGCTCACTTTTTAATAAAATTCTTTTCTGTTTTTTGTTTGTTTTGCTATTGAGTTGTTTGAGCTCCTTATATATTCTGGATATTAGTCCTTTGTCAGATGAACAGTTTGCAAATATTTTCTTCCGTTCTACAGGTTGCCTCTTTAATCTGTTTATTATTTCCTTTGCTATGCAAAAACATTCTAGGTTAATATAGTCCCCTTTGTCTAATTTTCTTTCTGCTGCCTGTGCTTTTGAAGTGTTGGACATAAAATCTTTTCTTAGACCAATGTCCAGAAGTGTTTCCCCTGTGTTTTCTTCTAATAGTTTCATAGTTTCAAGTCATATGATTAAATTTGTAATCTACTTTGAGTTGATTTTATGTATATGGTGAGAGATTGGGGTCTAGTTTCATTCTTCTGCATTTGGATATCCGGGTGTCCCAGCACTATTTATTGAAAAGGGTGTCCTTTCCCCCAGCGTACATTCTTGGTACCTTTGTTGAAAATTAATTGGCTGTGAATTTATTTCTGGGCTCTCTCTTCTGTTCCATTGGTCTATGTATCTTTTATACCAATACCATACTGTTTTGGTTACTATAACTTTGTGGTGTATTTTGAAGTCAGGTAGTGTGGTGCCTTCAGCTTTGTTCTCTTTGGTCAGTGTTGCGTTAGCTATTTGGGGTCTTTTGTGGTTTCATATGAATTTTAGATTTTATTTTTTTCTACTTCTATGAGGAATGTCTTGGTATTTTGATAGGGATTGCATTTAATCTGTAGATTGCTGTGGGTAATATGACTATTTTAACAATATTCTTCTGATCCATGAGCATGGGTTGTTTTTCCATTTGTTTCTGTCCTCTTCCTTCTTTTTCTTTGATGTTTCTCAATTTTCATCATGAAGGCCTTTCACTACCTTGATTAAATTTATTCCTAGGTATTTTTTTGTTGTAGCTGTTATAAATGGGATTGCTTTCTTGATTTCTTTTTCAGTTAGTTATTTCATATAGAAATAGTACTGATTTTTGTGTATTTTGTATCCTGCAACTTTGCTGAATTCATTTATTAGTTCTAAGTTTTTTTTTTGGTAGAGTCTTTAGTATTTCTATATATAAGATCATGTCATCTACAAAGAGGGACAATTCGACTTCCTCTTTTCCAGTTTGGATGCCTTTTATTTCTTCTTAATCTTTCTGTTTCTTCAATGCATAGCATTATATTATGTAGACATAAATTTTGAGGAATCTAAAGTCTTAAGTACTTTTATCAAAATGGTTTATTTTAAAGGAAAATCTAAAGTAGTTTTAGGACTCCAGACAATCTCCATGGAGATTTATTGTGCAGTGGTTAGTGTGCTTCATGAGAGTGGGTCAGTATTCAAAACATACTGCTGGACACTGTCTCTGGCTAGTAATTGACTATTACAAAGACATTTATTTATATGTGGATGATAGACATTGGTGATGACTTGAGTTTGAGTATTTTTTGGCTGTCTGTGACCTTGAGCATCTAACTTCCCTGGCTATCAAGTTTTCTGTTAAAGGATCTATAAATGAGAGAATGCATGTACATTCCAATACTGTTTAAGCAAGCAATATGTTTACTACAAATGGTCTACGATTGATATATCAGTATGTTCTATCACAAGTTCCCTAGGCATGTGACCTAAGCTAAGGCAATGAGGCACTCCCTCTACTAGGATTTTTTTTTTTTTTTTTTTTTTTTTGAGATGGAGTCTCACTTTGTCCCTCAGGCCTGGAGTGCAGTGGCACCGTGTTGGCTCACTGGAACCTCCGTCTCCTGGGTTCAAGCAATTCTTCTGCCTCAGCCTCCCGAGTAGCTGGGATTACAGGTGCCCACCACCACACCTGTTATTTTTTTAAATATGTTTTTAGTAGAGATGGGGTTTCACCATGTTGGCCCAGCCGGTCTCAAACTCCTGACCTCAGGTGATCCACCCACCTTGGCCTCCCAAAGTGCTGGGATTACAGGCGTGAGCCACCAAGCCCAGCCTTTTTTTTTTTTTAATTTTTTTATTTTTGAGACAGGGTCTCATTCTGTCACCCAGGCTGAAATGCAGTGGTATGATTACAGCTCACTGTGACCTTGACCTCCTGGGCTCAAGTGATCCTCCTACCTCAGCCTCCCAAGTAGCGGGGGACTACAGGCATGCCACCACGCCTGGCTAATTTTTGTGGAGATGAGATTTCATCATCATGTTGCCCAAGCTGGTCTTGAACTCCTTGGTTCAAGCATTCCTCCCTCCTCAACATTCCAAAGTGCTGGGATTACAGGCATGAGTTACCACACTCGGCCTAGGAATTTTTTGTTTTTATCCTGGAAATATGGGGGGATGAAGCCTCTCTTAGAAATGAGGTGAGGCTCTCAGAAGTTATTTTGTTGTCTCTTGGAAAGAATCTGAGAATGTTGCTAACAAAGAGAACAATCAAAACCCCAAGAGTGCAGCAGATCTAGGTGTGCCCACACAAGTGTAACCCCTGGATACTTTAGGAGAGCTAACAAATTCTAATGTTCCCTACTTTTTCAACATTTTTCTTCCTTTCCTCATTTCTTGAACCCTTCCTCCCAGCTCCTCTTCTTCCTCCTTCTCCTCCTCCTCCTCTTACCATCACGTGTAGAGAAATGCCCAAGCTCCTTACCCCAAAACACTAGTTTCTTCTTGAAGTGATCCAAGCTTAACTCGGCAAATGTCTCCTTTTACTCTCCCACACTCACTTGGAATCCTGTGTTTCCCCCAAGGGCTTGTTCTTCCTAGATGATTGGGCATCCTATCATGTGTCTGTTTTTTGCAGTCACTCTTTTCTCTTTCACTGATTGTCTTCTTACACTCACCTGCCCATTATTTCCTGTGCAACTCTTTGGGAAACATTCCTTGATTTTTTTTTCCTATTAATTTAGATCGTCATTTTCTCTTGTCCCATAACAGTTTATACAAACATACATTTCAACAATGAGTACTGGGTAGTTTGAACATTCTATTTCCTTGCCTGCCTCCTTAACTGATATGCCTTTGAATCACAGGTAGTATCTGTCACTGCTCTGTAGCTTCGGTGTGCCTCAAATTGTGTGGTTTATGAAAGAGATATGCACAACTTTTGTTTTGTGAATGGTTACATGCTATTTAGATATCAGTTATTATATAGATGATGAAAAAAGACATTATTATTAATGTTTAATGACTGAGGGAATAATGATGCCATTGCCCCAAAAGTTGAATATTGGAAGAAAATGAAATTATTATTTGGTTTCAGAGACAATGAATTTTTCATTGTGATACTATTTTTTAAAAAAATACAGAATTAAACTCAATGTTTGGAACTATAGATACAGAGAAGAATCATCACTTGATGACAAACCATTTATTATTATAATGATAACTTTATTTTACTAGGTTAGTTTGAAGACATATAAGAAAAGAATCAGCTATTTTAATGTCAGTAGCTCGGGCAGTGGCCTTTATTTTAATGAGTTATTTTATATTTGTAAATTATTCCTATTATTTGATCTTGGAGAGCTTACACGGTTGCAAAGGCAGCATAGCTTGGTAGAAAAGTTACTTCAGGCAACAGTGAGCTTTTTGGATGTTTGTGTTTCTTAATACGGAGGGACAGGAAATACACTGGGTGATAGGCACATTTGTTCATTCAAAAGTTTAGCATGTAATGTTTCCAACTTCCTGTTTTCTATACCCGTGGTTTATTGCCTTTGCCCCAAGATTAAATTCATAAGGAAAACTAGAATCCTTCCAGCTCAGGGAGCACGTTAGAATCTGGCCAAATAAATAAACTGTGTACAATTGCATAGCAGAGGTAGATCTCTAACCTTATTCTAGTGTCAGAACTATGAACCTGGCACAATTCTCAGACTTTGAGTCTGGCATCCCTTGTGTGACTGGGGAAGATGTATTATGGATGCATGA
The DNA here is from genome assembly GCF_028885625.2 of Pongo pygmaeus. Taxonomy (NCBI): domain Eukaryota; kingdom Metazoa; phylum Chordata; class Mammalia; order Primates; family Hominidae; genus Pongo; species Pongo pygmaeus. The sequence continues at coordinate 155,403,312 of NC_072376.2, read as the reverse complement.
ATTGCGGACAATAGAGCATAATGTTAAGAACATAAACCTTCATGACTATCAAATCTAGATTTGAGTCTTGGCACTGAGAGCTACTAAACCTGTGACCTTGGGCAAATTAATTAACATTACTAAAGCTTCAGTTTCCTCTTCGTGAAATGGAGACAGGAATAGCACCCTCTAGACAGACTGATAGTAAAACATATTAATAAATAAGTATCAGCCCTTAGTAGAGTCCATGCCATACTAAGAGTTCCACATGTAATTGTTTTTATTTCTACTGTACATCATCTGACAATATTTGTTAGAAACTGTATATGAAAGCTGAGGTAGGGAATTAGGAGGAAGTCTAGGGAATTGTGTCCTAAAAAAGTTTACTGTATCATCTTTAACCTACTTCATCCAAGAGGTAAAAAGAACATAACGAAGTCAAATTAGATTTTCTCTAATGGCTGGCAAATACACACACACACACACACACACACAGATTACATGTATACACACACACTATTTATAGCCCCCACCCCTGCTGAGGTTCTGGGATTGGCTGCTTTCATCTCCTGCCACAGTTCCTGTCTGGTCCTGCAGCCCTACTTCTGGCTTCAGCTCTCAGCAAGTTTTTAGTACATATGGTTCTTCCCTTTAACCCTTCCCAGTAGGGGTGAGCAGAACTGATCACATTCTTTGGGTACATTGTTTGGTGTTTCACAAGCACTTCTTGCATCCTTTGACCTTCCTATGGCTCTATAAATGGTCCTTTCCTTTAATCCTCTTCAGCGAAACCATTTTGAGTTCACCATCTGTTTCTCATCAGGCCCTGACTGATACAGCAAATAGGACTTTCTTTTAGCCAATGAATATATTGGTTTGTTACATAGCATTTTGCTGACAGAGATACTGACAAACTTTCACTTTTTCCTCCTTATTGACTATGTCTTATTTATTTTTGCATTTCTGAGTCTAGAGCAATCCCCAACACATTGTATCCCTGTAAGATGCTGTAAGAAAATCTTTGTTCAGTTGAACTCAAATTCACACTGACTCCTTCTATTTTTATTCCATCAGGCACCATGCGTGATGATGTTAAGCTGCACATAGATTATTGGTGACAATTTGCCTACATAAACTAAAATAGTCATTTATATAATCATGTTTCACTTTATTTCTTCTTTTTAATTTATGTGATTTACCTTAGTTATTCTTATGCTAAAACTCAATGCGTCTTTTAATTTAGAAATAGCTGCCTCTAATAATATTTTATTAGAGCCATTTATTCTTTAATATTTTATGCAAAATTTATGGTTGTCATTTTTTAATGTGAGAAAACACTTTTTTTTGTGTGTGTGTGTGAGCAACAAGGCTATTTATTTCACCTGGGTGCAGGCCAGCTGAATCCGAAAAAGGAGTCAGCAAAGGGTGATGGATTATCATTAGTTCTTATAGGTTTTGGGGTAGGTAGTGGAGTTAGGAGCAATGTTTTGCAGGCAGGGGGTGGATCTCGCAAAGTACATTCTCAAGTGTGGAGAGAATTACAAAGAACCTTCTTAAGAGTGAGGGAGATTACAAAGTACATTGATCAGTTAGGGTGGGGCAGAAACAAATTACAGTGGTGGAATGTCATCAGTTAAGGCTATTTTCCCTTCTTTTGTGGATCTTCAGTTGCTTCAGGTGTTCTGGACATACATGTGCTGGTCACAGGAGATATGATACCACCCCCAAAAATTTTTGCCGCCCCAACACTCTACCACCATTTCATTTTGAGAAAACGTTTTTGAAATTATTATTGAATTAAGGTAATTATAAGGTCAATTTGTATAATCAGGATGGAAGGTCAAATCAAAGTTACCCTGAGTAAGTGAAGAAAAAAAATTGGTTATTTTGACTGGCATCAATAATTTGGAGAAAAAAAAATTGTAAAAATTTAATATTTGTTAAAAATAGTGGTGTGTGATCTATAGTGATGCTTTGTGGTTTTATGCCTCACTGAATCTTGGCTGCCTTTGCAAGGCATATGCATTCTAATGAGCTGCTGTGTGGAGTGACTAATGTTGTGAATACACATCGCATTTAATTGATGTAGCCACATGTCTGAAATAAATGTTCCTTGTAGTGTCAAGTGTAAACCTCTCTAGATTCTTCAATGTGCATTGCCCACATATGAGTGTAAAAGAAGGAATCTGAAAGCTCAAATACTGCTGAAAGAGAAGGCTGCAAATGTTCACTTCTTTGTATTCCACCTATTACTTATGAGTTGTTTTTATTTCAGTAAATCATTTCTGTGGAGAAGCACAAATAATATTCTTCTTTCACTGCTAAAACTCACTATTCCTTCTTCATGATCTCAGTTGAGTTTTGCATCTGCATTTATCTAGATTATTGAGAAGGCTTAGCTCAGTGGGCATCAAACATGAAATGCTTTTATTTTTTAAAAGCCCTTGCTCTCCTATTGTTTATGTCAAATTCCTCCTCCCAGCTGACTAGGAGATCTCTTAACAAGATCCTAGGCATATTCCATTACTTTCAAGGCATTTTTCATTACTCAAATTCTGCCCAGTTGAAAACTCTAATTTCACATCTTTTATAAAACTTTCCTTTCCAATGCCGTGGATCAGACTTGGGGTCCCTTGATCCATGGGGAAGGTGTATGACTTTCTTGTCTACTCCTCCTATCCTTACCTCACTTGGGAGCCTAGGGTAGGACTGGTTGGCTGACCTTTAAATATGTTCTTTCTCTCCATTTTCTTGTGTGGCGAGGTGGGGAGAAAGAAAAGGGAAAAGGTACAGTTAGTTGTCCCTTGCATGACTGGTGCTGTTCTAATTTTCTTTGTTGATTGCTGCTGCCTCCCGGGCTCACTAGTTGCATAGCTGATTCTCTCTTGGGGAGCACACATGAGTTTGTTGGAGGGCTCTGTTGGGGGACTTTCTTACTGCACAGTCTCCTGAATCTGATCCTGTTGGCACACATGGAGTGTGTGCCTCTTACTACTTGAGGCTCCTCGCCTGGTGAGTAGTCCTTTTCTGTGGGATCCATCCAGCTTTCTTCCAAGATGCCCACTTAACTTTGAGAACCAAGTACTGGAAGTACAAGTTGCAATACTGAAATCACTTTCCTTTGTCTTTTGTCTTTTTAAAATTTGCTTTCCCTTGGCTTAGATGGACACAGGGAAGATAAAAAATACACTGCACAAATGGAAATCACTGAAATGCTAGAACCCCAATATCTATTAGGGATTCTCTTAGATCCCTCTTAATTAGCATGTCGGACAAAGGGTAGGTTTTACTTTCCATGAGGCCAAGAGTCTATTGCAAGTGTCTATGGCTTTTGATGACCTCTTCAAAGTCTTCTTTCTCATTTTTTTTAAATAAATAAGGAAAGTCAGGAGGCTAGAATGACATTAATTCTACTTCAGCTGTCTTAGAAAGCTCTGAAGATGAGTGACCCTATTGTTTGAAGTTCTCTTTAGAATAGGGGGTACTTTTATTCTTTCCGTTCTTAGCATTACACATTAATCACCATTTTGAAGCAAAAGGAGAAGTCCTATTGAAGATTTTGTTGCTGTTCTCTCATATTCCCAAGGGCAGGAACACCAGAGAGAGATGTTAGAAAGGAAAATAATGAAATAACAAAACTATATCACTTTTCTAGAATCTTCCCACCCTCACTCTCCCGTCCTCTGCTACCTCTACTCACAAAATTCTCTTTCCCAAATCGATGGAATGAGCCCAAGGATGGGAGCAGCTGGCATGAATTCCAGTCTGATTGCTGCGTGAGCTCAGCAGCACACTGTGACTTCACCCTTTCTCCACTCAGATCATCCATCTTGGGGAATGCAGATGAACCTACCTTCCCCTACTTATCTTTCATGGATGTTGGAAGACAAATGAGATAATATCTGAAAACCCTTGGAAGAAATGTGATGTATAAATCTAGGGCAACATTATATATGAGACACTACCTTAATCATTCTTTCACCTGCTATAAGAGGAGATGACTTTGTACTCTTCTAAATGTAAAAGAAGGATCACTGGACTCAATGAGTTTTGAAATTTTGGTTCTGCTTGGCTTTGAGCATCTATTTCTTTAGACAAGTGACATTATCTCTTTACGTATACTTCCATATCTAAAAAATGTGCAGCAAAATAACATTTACTCCTCAGAAGCATGTAAGGCTCACGTAACACAAGTGGTAAGAAAAGTCTTTGAGGCCTAACACATTAAGGAATATATCTGAGCATACATATATATATATATATATATATATATATAAATATAAATATATACACATGTAGCAATAATATAGCTCTATATAATTGTATATAATATATCCTTATACTTTTTGGCATGTGTGTACACACATATATGTATATATATATTTGTTTATATGCCCCTTTTTGTGTTAATTGCATGGCACAACTGGAGGAGTAGCCCGTGAAATTTTTAAAATTGACATATACAAATGAAATAGGCTATTCATTGCAATTTTTAAAGAATTTGAAAACTTGTTATGTATGCACCCATATGTGCATATGTGTTTAATCAGACTCTCACAAGTAACTAAAACTTGATTCTTAGCTCTAATTCTGTACCTTCCCTCTACTGATGGTTCTTGAGCTAAATGGAACCAAAGGCATTTAGAGAATAAAAGTACAGGGAGATCACAGACTGCATTCAGAGATAAATTACTTTTACCTCTCCACATTATTTTCATTACTGTTATTTTAAATGTTTGATTTAGGGGGTACCTGTGCAGGTGTTTTACAAAGATATATTGCATGATGCTGAGATTTGGGCTTCCATTGATTCCGTCACCCAAATAGTGAACATACTAACCAATAGGAAGTTTTTCAGCCCTTGCGCTTCTCCCTCCTTCCTTCTTTTTGGAAAACTCAATGTCCATTGCTCTCATCTTTATGTCAGTGTCTACCCAATGCTTAGCACCCACTTATGAGTGAGAACATGTGATATTTGGTTTTCTGGTCCTGTATTAATTCTCTTGGGATAATGGCCTCCAACTGCATCCATGTTGCTGCAAAGGACACGATTTCATTTTTTTATGGCTGTGTAGTATTCCAAGGACCCTTCACACATCTTGTAGGCTACACTTTCTTCATTTCTCTCCTGTTTCACGTTTCTATTAAATAGCCAATCATCTAAGTTCTTACCCTTATAACTAATTATTATGCTTTTTATCTTTATTGATTCCCAATTTGGACATAAATAATTTTTAATAGTATTAACTTCCCTAGCCCACCCTCCCTGAAAATTTTGATAGAATTTATGTAAGATACCATATCCTTTTCCTTTTCTCTCTTTCTCTTTTATCTTCACAGTGTGTTTTGTTAAATCTACCTTGTTAAAAGCACACTTACCCTTATTCCAAACTGAGTCATCATCCAAACTGAGTGCCTCAAGGTAAGGGGTTAAAGAAGTGAACAAAAGGCATGATATATTTGTTTGCACCTACTCCCTGTTCTTCACACACAACCTGAATTTTTGGGGGATGCCTTCTGAGTTTCTCCCGCTGAGCTGAGTTGGCTCCCACCCACACACCCTCATGAGAGTTTTATTGTCAACTTAGATGTTAATTCTCCCATAATCTCTTCCCAGCATCCCAGTTCATAGGGATCTCTCTCTCCTCTAAACTTCTCTAACATCTGTGTCATACTTATGACACCTGTCATACATTATGGTTGTTTGTGTTCATGTTTTACTTTTGCACTAATATGTGTCTTTCTTGCTGGAACTAGCCATGTCATATTTACTGTTATATCTCCTACAGTGTGAAGAATGATTGTTTAAGCAAAATAAATGTGTTGCAAATGTTTACTGACATAATAGATTTATAATTTATAATGTTTGATAATTACTTATAAAATGAATTATTTTCATTCTTTTGTCTACTATCATATATATAATGTGATAATAAGAGGCAACAATATCCACCTATAAATAAGGCAGAAACGGTCATTACAGAACTTGCAGAGGGATCAGACACTAACAAACCAATAAATACATGATATAATTACAAATTTAAATCAATGTTATGAAGAAACAGGATTTCATGAGAGAAATTAACAATAAAGAATCTAATTTTATATAGGATAATTAGAGAAAGCCTCTTTAAGCAGTAATATTCAACTGGAAACTTGAAAGAAGGCCCTTAGCATATATATCCACTTACACATCATTGGCTGAAATCTGATAGCCAAATCTAACTACAAGGAAAACTAGGATAAGTGCCAATCCTAACAAAATTTGGATTATTACAGTAAGGAAGAAGTGGCAAATTGACATAAAGTAGGCAAATAGCGGTGCCTGTCCCACCTACCAGTACTATTCTAGGCCCTTTTCACAGATTAGGCTAGTTTCAGATATTAGTTTTCAGAGATTAGAGATATAAGTAGGGCCAGTTCATAAAGGGTTTTGAAGATATTCTAATTTAATTTTATCTGACTTAGGAAACTACTGAGTGGCTTTAAGTAGAGGAGAAACATAAACCTATTTGTACTTCTAAATGATCACAGTAGCCATGATGTAGAATATAGTTTACATGGGGATAGAAGAAAACAGAACAGATGATGGTGGGTGGACCGGTGTATTGGCAGTGGAATGGAGAAAAGGGGTTGGATTTAGATATACCGAGGAGGAAAAATCAAATGGACTTAGTAAACAATAGGATAAAGTAGCTGAAGTAAAGAGAAAGCATCAAGGGTGACACTCAAAGAGCAAACAATAGCACGTGCACACAAACTATACAAAATAACATGTATATAGATATGTATATATAAATATTTGCCCTTGGTGAAACTCAGCTCTTACAACAGAAGTACTGATACAGATTTTGAGTCACTTTGGTAGGTTTTTGTATTCGTATGACAATTGGAATCTACTTTTTCCACCTAATATGTTGTAAATGATAATCACTATTTTTGTGAATTGACATAATTAAATGGCATTCCATCACTGTAGTCACCATAACCATCATCTTGACTATTATGCAAAAGTATGGTTTTCTTTCCTGCAGTGTATAGATCTCTGACCTATATCCTGTGAGATTTGCAGAATTAACATAGATATTACACTATCACTGAAATGACCCAAATTCTTCACAGCCTAGAAAGGGATTTTAGCATTAATTATTTTCAGTGTATTAGTAACTACACTTGTCTTTGTAAAATGAAGTAGTCATTGGAAATAAAAATCTGTGATATGTACTTTCAGGGTAACCTGTGAATTTCCCAGGTCTCAACTATGTTTGCTTCTGCAATAACGATTTTGAACCACCTTGACTGTGGGCATCTTTTTATGCAGCACAAAAACCAGATAGTTTTAGGTAACCACCCACTTCTCTGGAACAAAACAAAGTACTAAATAATGTTAAAAGTCTTAAGTGAGCAAGTTTTGTAATTTGACCCTGGTTTTATATCTGCCAGATTGGCTACTCATTTACCCTTATAGATAGCGGTCTCTGAAATGGTTCATCATAATTACTGGTTGTGTGTGTATTATATTTATATGAACATTAGAATCAGAAATCATACAAATGTTAACAGAATCCTGATCTCAGGGTCTATAATGGGGTCCATTTTATGGTTAAAATTACCTAAATATTAAAATTATGCTATTTCTTTTAATATTTCTTTAAAGGCCCTCTTATATATGAAATTTAACTCAAAAAGAAACATATTGTAACATTCTAGTATAGTTTTTAAAGCTTTGAAGTTCTTTCTACAATCAATATCATGTCATAATAGTTTCCAGAAGTTCCATTTTTTAAAATGGGCACAGAAAACAAACCTAGAGAAAATGGGATTAAAGTTCAGCATGACCGGACAAACTTCGACATGAAAAAGAATTTCCTGATTTCCTGCGCAAAAGGGTTATTTTAACTCTACAAGTTATTAAAGTAGGTATGGGATACCAAAAGCTAGACATCCTTGAAATGATTGAATCTGAATAGCATAAAGCATAAAGCTAGACACAGTCAATGTGTTATTATCTTCTCAACATTACTTATTGATAATCGTGGCAAAAAAGGAGAGGAAAGTACTTAATATATTTTAGAAAATATGTAGAATTTGTTACATGATAAATAGTTAAGAATTTTGGTATTTTACTGCTTTGTTTTTCCTTTGTTACAATCAGTGAAAATAAAGGAATAGGAATTTGGGTGGGTAAAAATGGGACAAAGTTTAGATGATAAAAATGTAAGAATACTTGAACGAGGGAAGAACTGAGAAGTGTAAATTGGTAATAGTAATACTAATAATCTTTCTTCAACACTTAAATTCTAGGCATTTATAATTATTTAATCTGTGACAACAACATGAGGGTAGGTACTATTATTATTGTGACTATTTTTACAAAAAGGAAACCTGGGCATGGTTAGATTAATTGCACTGCCCAAGATTGCAATTAGTTGTTTAGTGGAGCCTGGATTTACCAAGGCTGTTTGGCTCCAGAGCCTTTTTTTTTTTTTTTTTTTTTTTTTGCCAGTGTTCTTTACAGTCTTTTAAAGAAAGGTAAGAAAGAATTCTGTGGCTAGACTCTCAAAGGTTATTTCCTGGCACAATGGACAATATGATATGTACCAGCAAACAGCTACTTTCTATACAGCTCCTCCACAGGCTGGGATCATTTCCTGATGATTTCTGAACTAATTTTTCCAATACCAGCCAGACCCAGCATTGCAGTACCTAGGTCAGAATAGCCCTCTAAAACACGGAAAGTATCCAAAACGGCAAGATAACTTGCCACATTGATTGCTCCAACAAATAAGGATTTTCAAGTGGCTCTAAAGTAGCCCTCTCACCACTGCTCAGTTGAGACACAGCAATGTTGCATCTAGGCATATACCTGAGGCATTGTTAAGCATACAGCTTCCCAAGCCAGCTGCTGAAGAGTTTAAAGTGTGGGCATGTGCATTTGTAACAAGTATTCTAGGTGATTGTTATCATGGGAAGAATTTGAGAGATACTGCTTGACATGGTTCTCAACCTTGGCTGCATGCTGGAATCACCTGGGAGTGTTTTTTTTTAAAGCACTGATGTCTTGATCCTACTGTCAGATATTCTAATTTAATCATTCCGGGGTACAGCCTGCCTGGGCATAGCAGTTTTTTAAAAGCTCCTGGGAAGATTCTAATATGCAGCTAAATTTTAGAATATCTGTTCTAGAGTAGAGCTGTTCATCCAGTGTTCCTGGAACATTGCTATGTTAGAAATTGAGACGTTTGCAATCTATTGGGATTTGAATCTTCTCAGCCCTTGGGGTGCTGGGTGTGCTTGGTGAGGCAGACATGGTTGGTCCTCTTTCACAATCTATTAGTAAACTTTTCTCTTTACCCCAGTGCACCCTATAAATATTATTTTCTAGGTCTACCATGTTGTAAAAACAAAATGGAATGCATACTTCTAGAATAAAGCCTATGTATTTTTTTAGGCAGTATCGCCTAAAAAATGTTTAGGAAGATGTTTAGGCAGTATTGCCACCAGTCTCCCAGAATTTCTTTGCAATATTTTTTTTGTATTAGTATAAAATTTCAAGAAAACTAAAGGTTCATTAAGATGTAATATATAGATAAATTGTATGTTCACACTGTCAAAGCAGTTGATATGAACAAAATCTCTACATACATTGTAAGAAACATATCAAATATCCCTCTACCTACTATTAATCTAATTGTAACATTTTACCATATTCACATTAGTTTTGCTTTTAAAGGAAGATGTAAAGAAACATATCAAGTCTTTTGTGTGTCCTTTCTTGATCCTATTTTTCTTACTTCAATTCAAAAAATATCAACTGTCCTCAATTTAATTTGCATTATTCTATGAATATTTTATATCTTTCACAAACATGTATATCCACATTAATGCGAATATGTTATTTTCTGTAGTTGTCTGTATATTTGAAAATAATTACAAACTAGTTAAGAGGTCAGGGATTTACTATAGACAAAATAATAAGATTTACTAGAGGCAAAAGCACAAAATCATAAAATGCTAATGCCAGAAAAGACTGTGAAAATCATCTATTTAATACCCATCTTATTCAGTACTCATGTTGATGAATATGAGGACTTTCCTAGATAAAGATGAGGCCTCTCCCCATAATCTGTAGGTTTCACTATTTCTGAGGTTTGTCTGAGGAGAAAGGGGAGGTTTGAGTGTCTGCCCTCCAATTTATCCCTACAAAAGTAGTAGAATTGCCATGTAAATATATGGGAAAAAACCATTTCTTGTCACCATATTCACACTCACACTCAACACTTCTGCGACCAGATGTGTGGGTTTTCCACATCAAACAATTCTCCCAATCCCTGTGGACATCAACTGTGTGTTCAGCAGCTTAATTCTAAGACTAACCAGTGCCGTTAGCAAAGACCCCACATGTTAAGGGCTCAGTACCACAAGACTGCCCCTCACTTCAGATGCTAATCACAAGTAGTGGGTCCCTAGATTATTCACAATTTCTGCCTGACTTGGCTACAAATCAGAGGTTCCCACCATCCCCTTCTTGTGTTGGATAATTTCCTAAAGTGGTTCACAGAACTCAGAAAAGCAATTCTACTTACTATTGCTAATTTATTACAAAGGTATTTTAAAGGACACAGCTGAACAGCCAGATGAAGAGGTACATACGGCAGGGTCTGGCAAGATCCTGTGTGCAAGAGCTTTTGTATGTGTAAAGTTGGGGTGCGCCCCCTCTTGGCACATAGATGTATTCACCAGCCTGGAAGCACTCTGAGCTCAGTAGTTTAGGGTTCTTTATTGAGGCTTCATCAAGTAGGCATAATCAGTTTTTAACTCAATGTGTAATCCCTCACCCCTTCCTGCAGGATGAGGGCTCTGGCTAAAAGCTCCAAACTTGTAACCATGCCTTGGTTTTCCTGGTGACCAGCCACCATCCAGCATCCCACCAAGAGTCACCTCATTAGAATAAAAGACCCTCTGATCACCCAAAAAGTTCCGAGGAATTAGAAGCTCTGTGTCAGGAACTGAGGCCAAAGACCAAATAAAAGGACAAAAGATGCACCTAACACTTCTATCACTCAGGAAATTACAAAGGTTTTAGGGTTCTGTGCCAGGAACTAAGAGCAGAAACCAAATATGTTATTTGTACTATGCCACAACTGAAACCTTACTAACTCAACAGCAACCTTTTATCCTCCCAGCTCCTCATCACTCCTGCAGGTCCTGGTCTTTGCTCTCCTGCTAACCAGGGTCCCCAACCCTTGAGTTCTGGATGGAAAGCTATCCAAGCTTTCCTCACACTTCCTTCTCATATCATTTCAAACATTTATATAAGATTTAGATTTCTCCCTTACTTGACCCCTGTCTCTGAGAAAAGTAGGCCACACATCTCTGTACATTCTCATTCTTACAAAACTGAATTACCCTTTCCTATTTTTAAATCAACACTCACTGCTCTCCTCTCTCCCTTTTATCTAGAATGCCTTTCTCCCCTGGCAAAACTTTTACCCCATCTTTAAAGGTATTCTGCAAATATCATCTCCTTTGTACATTTTCTAGATTAACTAATATAATCTTTCTCTTTTGAACTTGTATTGTAATTTGTACCTTCTCTCCAGCACTTTATCATTTTATACATTGTAAACCAATTGTGTCATCCTATTTTTTGCCCTTATCAATATGAAACATTGGGGGAGGATAAAACTACATAGTTCTAATTTTTGTAGCCCCAGTAGTATCTATTGGAGTATATGGCATTTTAAAAATATGTAATCTTATTGAATTCTGTCCATTTCTCTTGAGGTTAAGAAAAGACTCAGTAGCTGAAGAAGTGATCAAAGCTATCCTTATGTTAAAAAAAAAAAAAAAAAGGCTTCTCTCCATGAAATATATTGGCCTATCTGAGGATCAAAACTTTGGCTTCATTCATCTCATGCTCTGATAAGCTGAATTGCTTCACAAAGTTTGCATGATTCACACTGCCTGCCTTAAGTGCTTTAGTCTTGCCAGAAACTGGTAAATTTTGAATATCCTTTGTGTTGTTATATAAAGATTCTCTGTGCAAAAGTAATTGCTTTCCTCAGCTGAGAAGGTCATGACTTTTCACAGTAGATAAGAATATGTGCTTAATAAATAAGCTGACCAAGTCTATTTTAGTTTCTATGAAACATGCCTGTGCCTACTTTTTTCTCCATTGTTGATTGTGGGTTTAGTGAGTGCCAGTTATGATGCAGACATTGTATAAAAGCATAGCATTGGCATGGGTTTGATTTGTTAGAAGTCAAAATACTGAAATATCTGAATAAATAAATTAATGACCTGTAACATCACTTCTATCCTTAAATACATATTCTGTTGGGGGGAAAAAAAAGAGCAAATCTGCATCTCATTCAACTTCCTGATTTCTCTTTGTTGTCCGGATATGTTAGATTAAATACGACCACAGATTCTTTGCAGCTCCTCCTATAAAGAGGTGGAGTCTATTTTCCCACTCTTTGATCTGTCCTTGTGACTTGCTTTGATAGAATGCAACAGAAGTGATATAATGTGGCTTCTGAACTTCTATTTTAAGATGCTTTGCAGCTATTACTTTTGCCTTCTTGGAATACTTCCAGAATCATATAAAAAGTCCAGGTGAAACTTTGCACAGAGACAGAGCTTCCCAGTTTTCAGGGCCATTCCAGTCATCCTACTGAGGCCCTAGGCATGTGAATGAAGCCATCTTAGAGCCCCAAGCCCCACTCGAGCCACGAGCCACGAGCTGTCTGAACCCCATGAGTGAGCCCAGATGAGACAAATGTAATTGCCTAGTCAACTCACAGAACCATGAGAAGGGATAAATCACCATCAAGCCATTAAGTCGTTGCTTTGTTATACAGAAATAGATAACTAGCCATATGTTAGTTAGGTATATTTAGCTTGACTCTCTAATCTCTGGAATATGCAAAGGCAGAATTTCCCATTCACCTTTCCCCATTATGGCAAAGCACATACTAACATCTAAAATAAGCTCAAAATAAAGGTCATTCCAATGAAAGATTGGACCTTGCTAAGTTTCAGTTTTCTAACTAGTGAAGTAAAGCTATTGGATTAAATACAATTTAGGATTCTCTTTGTCCTACCTCCCATAACACCAGCTCATTTTGTTAGGTGAATTCTCTGGAAGAATTGGAACTAATGATTCTATTTTATTTTTTGTCTTCCATCTGAATTTTTCTGGCCGGTTTATTTCTTAAATGCCCAAGATAGATAAAAGATACCAAATGGAAATAAACAAGAACTCCAAGTCTGTGGGGGACACAAGAATCTTCCACTCTGCTTTTCCTGTGAAAATTCTGTTCTTCCTACATATAAATGAGCTGTACTCATCCAAACCTGTGTTTAAATTGCACATAGTTATGGGATAAAGATCTGCTGGCACATTCAGGAAGATGATCTGTGCTTCTACTGAATTTTTAGGTCTAAGAGTCAGCATACACATTTGCTGAGCCCATGTCCCAAGGCTCTGAGAAGGTTCGTGGCACAAGATACCCAATATGCTAGATAAAAGGCAGATTGTGACTTTGCTATTTAGATTTGTCTGCTTAGGTGGTTTTGGCTATTGCATTTGAGATCTTTGCAGCTGACTGGTTGTATGCATTTGACTTGAATTTTTATGTGCTTGCTAGATGTTTTAGGTTTTGCTCTGTGACCTTGAACGGCATTATGTCAATTAAATCACACAGTGGGGAAATGACTTAGACCACCAAGAGTTATTGAACAAAATTTCATTTAGCATTAGGAAAAAATTGTTGAAGATAAAAACTCATAGAATTTTGGAATCAAAAACATTTTAGAAACTATTTAGTGAGGAGAGTGGGACTCACAGAACAGGGTGATCTACCCAAAGTCACTAAGCTAGGTAATGGCATTCTGTGCAACTTTAAAATAAACAAACTCTATACTATTTGCAAATGCTATTAGAAATTAGAGAAAGATCTTGGGTGCTGTGATATTATGGGCAGTGCACCGAAAAGCCAAATATTCCTTCGTACGATATTTATCTTCAAGGACATGGACATAAATGACTAAGCAAAGGCAGTGATCAGATAATCCTAGATGCAGTTGTATATGCATCTGTATGTATATATGTATATGCACGTATATATACAGAGAGAGAAAGAAAAAGTAGTTTGCCAGGGCACAGGGCAGAGATTTAGTCTGATTGCCACCTATGGAAGGCATGGAGAGCCTGAGAAGAGAAGTTATTGCTTATGCTGACCTTTTAAAAACTTCTGAAAGCTTCAGTCCTACAAAACATGGTCCAATCAATGTCCTGGAATCTGACCAGCTGGATCATTCTCTCTTAGGGGAATGGAATTTTTTCCTCTTTTCTTGACTTAGCATTTAGAAAATCTAAGGGGAAGAGCCTAGCGCTCCCCCTAGAGGCTAATATTTATGCTTGCAACTTATAAAGCATTGCAATATAAGGATCTGTTTTCAAAGTCTTGAAACTTTCCTGAGGAGTATATTATCACGCTCTCTATTCATTACCTTTAGACGTTTTAATAAGATGAAAGTAGACTATTCACAGCTGCACCTCATTAATAAAAGGTTGAAGACATCGTTTTTTATAATGGACTTTTAAAAAAGTATGCATTTAGTGACTTTTTACCTTCTAATGCTTTTTACCTTTTACCTTTTATCCTCAGTGGTAGCACATTGGGCTTCTATGTTCCAAAATACAGATAATCTCTAAAGTCAAGTGACAGGAGTTTAGTTATATGGGTAGTGAGCTGAAAAAACACCACCTATATTTCTAAGTGACTATATTTGTAACTGAATAGGCCACTTGTCATCCGCTAAAGTTTCCATGGATAATGTGGCACGTGACTTTTATAGGATATTGCCTCCTACACAGCAGGCTGTATTCAGTAATAAGTACAGGCAATTCGGATGCTGTTATAATATTTACCATGAATTTCTCAAGGCAAATCCTGATAATTTTCAGTTTATGAGTGGTTACGCTTTCATAGGTGTTTAATTAACAAAATGTAATTAGAGAGGTGGAAGTGTTTCTTTTGTTTTTCTCATTTCTTACTTTGTTCTCTGTTAGTGGTGTGCCATAAACCCCCAAAAGGGAGTTGAAGTATGATCCTATTATATTAAAGTAGCAAGTTAATTTGTTAAACTCTTGATAAGACATGTACACATATGGGTTGGGAATATTTTTGGTGTAGAAAAGTAATATATATATAATATATATCTATATTAATTTATAATTATAAATATCATTTTCATATCATACAGAATATGATAGGTACTACAGATATAATTGTACTTTTAATCTATGTGTGTGTGTTTCAGTCTTGAGGACCTGGAAACAAACGAGGAGAGAAGAAGGAAAGTTGATGTATTATTTTTGTAGCCTTTGTTTTCACTTTCTTTTGTTGTCTTAATACTGTCAATTGTGGAAGAAAGCCATTTGGGAAGTATTTGCGGTGCTTTCTTCAACTTGATTAGGCTTTGCTGCCAGGGCCTCCAGTTGTACTATACAGGAATTCCTGTAATTTGCAGGAACACAAAGCGGTCTTTAGAAACACATTCACTGAGCAGACAGGAGGGAAAAACACACTATTTGGCCAACCAGAGTAAGAAAGCTCATGTCTGGAAAATTTTACTGAACACCCCATCAGGAAATTCATTACTTATATTCTAAACAGCAGCTTCCAAGATCTGTTTTTATATTTATAGAATATCTGGCAGCAAGCAAATGTAAAAGAGAGCTATATTGCATTTAGTATTTTGCTTTTGCTTTTTCAATTCCACTTTTAAAACTATATGGGAAATAATGAGCTCACAGGTATTGTTTTGGCATTCTTCAACGTGCTCACATTTAACAGATCATGACCATTTATTATACTGCAAGAATATGGAATGCATTTTAACCCCAACTCTTAATACTATTAGAAATTATCGAAATTGAAGAGCCTTGATGTGAAAATTAAGCTGGGGCTTCATACAAAAGATTTGACTTTAATAGCCATGTTCATCTTGGCCAACCTATTTATTTTCTACGTTTCTTGACTGGATATGTAGAGCATCTAGGAGAAGAGTTTTATTCAGTGTCCAAATGGAAGTAGTTTCTGTGGAAAAGGTGCTAGAATTGGATTTGATAACTGAGTCCAAGTCCCAGGTTTTTCTCTTACCAATCAAGTGATTAACAAAACGTTACCCTTTCTGAAATGGGGACAAAAATGCTTTCTCTAACAGCCCCTGCAGGGTGATTGAATCAATCCGGGTCCATCAGGGAACAGAAACCAGACCAGTTATTTGAACATAGATATTAAATGTAAGTAACTGTTAACTAGATATAAGATTGTTGTTAATAAAGTAAATGAAAGGGTAAAAGAGAACTACAAATAATCACAGAAGTGGCAACTGTAGGATGCAGCTTCCACCTCTAGAGCTAAGGAACAGAGAGAAGACTTTGGAGTTATTAAGACTTAGAATCTTGGAGGAAAGGACCAGTAGAGCTGAAATTTATCCCACTAATGGTGAACCTGGACAAGACCCATAGACCTGCAATTCATTCTGCAGAGGGAACATGGGTCAGGCTAGCTCTGGTATCTCTGAAAGCTGTGCAATAGTACTGCAAATATTGGAAGTATTGCAAACTGGTTTCAGCTGCTACTACAGGAAGGAGCAGCTGCTCCTTGGGCAAAGAAAACAGCTAGGGTGATGCTGTTAGGAATAGCAGGCAGTCAGCTAGCCCACAGGAAAACAATGTTTCTTCTTTCTTCACGAGGCTTTTCAGTTTCCATCTGGGCTCCCTGTTAGAAGAGCCTAACATACAGCCATCAGAGTCAGGATAAACATGGTTTTGAGAGTCTTAGCCATAGCATCACAATGAAGATTACAGAGTGGACAAATAGATTCGGAGCTGAGAGAGAATTTCTTGCACAATTTTATGTAAAATGCTTTCCAATGTAGACAAAAGTAAAATAGAATTTTGCAGTGTAAAGGTAGAATTTTATTTTCATTAACATTTTTGCTCTTTTAAATCTTGGAAAATAACAGTGGCTTAGACATTCTTAAATGACTTCTGTGTTGTAAAATATCTTACCAATAGCAGGGTACTTAAAGTTTACACCACACGAGGCCTTTTGGTTGAGGCTCAATGGTTTATGAATAATATACTTATTCTGCTATAGTAAAGTAAGGATTAGAACATTAATGCAGAATGAGGTAAACCTGGGGGAAGGGGAAACGTGGTGAGAATTTGAGTTACGTTAGTATTGGTGGTGTGTAAGGAAAACTGATGTAGGTCTTAGTTTTTTGTTTTACCAAAGAAAATAATTGGAAGAATGATCACCAAGAAGAGAGAGGTTGAATATTATGCATTATTTACTCTGACTTATCCTTAAATTATCAAACAGAAATGACAACTGCAACGTGGACAAGCAATTGTTGAAGAGAAAATGGGACAACAGTGATTCCATTTTTATTTTTTGCTCAAATAAAGCAAGGACATACCATATGTTCTTGAAGTACCATTACAGATTACATCTCTGAACACTCAGAGAAAGGCTAATAGTGCGGACTGTTCTTAATAGTGGAAAGCAACATACAATTCGAGTTCTTCAGCCTCATATCTCATGGTAATTTTCTTTCTTATGTCTTATTGCATTCTAAGCACAGAAGAGGTAGCTTTGATTGTGGTAATAATAGTCTGTGTCCTAAAGCAAGACTATTTTAAAGGCAATAGAGTACCTTTTTAGAAAACCCTTTATCTCTGTCATACATTGAAGAGAATAAACAGATATTCAGTGGTTTGATAGTGGCAGTAATGATGGATTTTTTTTTTTTTTTACAACTTATCTGACAGTATTGGTTTCAGAAAGATCTGGAATTACTTGAGCATAAAATTCTTGCTTTGTCTATTTTTTAAACTATAGCCAAAAAATCAGCTCATGTGTGATTCTTTGATTATTGGGGAGGGAAAGAATCTAAAGATGTGCCTTTTATGAGAACAGCTCTTGATATTACATTCAGATAGTGATTAACATTCTTCCTTTTCTCTGCTTCAAAGAGAAGAGTATTTTGTGGATATATAGGGAATCTTCATAAAATATTTTATTTTCATAAACTATTGATGTCAAAAAGGCCTGTATTTTATATTTAAACTGAAACATTCTTCACCATTGCAAGAAAACAGAAAAGCTGATCAATGAGATTCTACTTACATCTAAATCATTCTCCAGTTTCAAACTATTTGCTAAGAGAGTGGTTGGACTTTGATTCTCTTAGAGGACCACTTAGTGCTAAGCTACTATAATAAAGTAGATCTTTCTTCCTAAGCATTTAACTTACAAAGAGAGAGTACTACATACAATACAGAAAAAAAGGAAGCATCCCTTTTATATTATCTTTCTTCTTTCCACTCATTTGGAAAGTAATTCACAATATTTCTTTTATCTCTTGTATATCAGTTGTCCTTATTCTCTGGGGGGAAATAAAAAGAAGTATGCTGACAATGACCTATCTTCTGTGGTGTTAAAGTTTATACAGTATCTAAGTTAAGACAGATTGCTGATAATTGACTCAAGTTAATTTATTTTAGCTTAGATTGTAAATAAATGACCGTTGCCATGATGATCTTGGCTACTAAACAAACTGTGCAGCAGTATCTAATAAACAGGCAAATGTGATAGAAATTTGGAAGACAAATAAGAAATCTCTCTTTCCAAAGGAGTGTAAAAATACTGGAAAACTAACATCTGCTCCAACACTCTTCCTCATTGGTGCTGGCAAGGCTGAGCTGTAAATACCAGCTTCCCATAACATCATCCTCCAGCCCCCTGCACTGAGCTGGCTGCGAAGTGCCTGAAATCACTTTTCCCTCCAGCAGAACAGCTCCTGGGATTAGGCACTCACTGAACTTGACATCTGGGGAGTCTTATGACAGATAAGGTTTTGCTCTGGTAACCTTCTGTGGCTATAGAGGGAAGGACTCTTCCTTCAAATTGTTCACTAGGGACATTTTAGACAATCATTGCTCTGAGTTGAGCCTATTCTAGTTTGCAGCCTTGGAGCAATGCTGCTTTAGATTAATGTGTCACCAAGTTCTTATTGAGAAAGAAGCTCTTTTATTTCCTTATAGCCTGGATTTGCACTTGTCAATTGTGTGGATGAAGAAAAGAGGTTAGAGAAGGGGCCTCCCACATACTGATGATTTTTAGTGTCTCTTCACCATCTATATCTGGGGAGAATTGGAGGGGCAGGAGGGAGAAGCTGGTGCTGGAACTCAGTAATTAACCTGATTTGAGTCAGGTTTAATGACTTCTCTGTTTAAGGTAAAATATTCTGGAAAAAAATATTTTCCTTAAACAAGACCAAATATTAAAGTGACTGAATGGTGGATGCCTTACTTCCTCAAAATGGCAAAGGTCACTGCACTTTTATCTCCTGCCAAGCCAATCAATAATGAAAGGATTGACTTAGGGGCTTGTGGAGACAGGCTCTTCAATGACCTTGTTGTAGTAGCAGGGTTAGGGTAGGAATCTACCATGCGCCCTCCTCAGCTCTAATGCCATTGTCCATTTCACCCCTGTATCATAAGCAAAGGCTACAAGAAGCATATTATTTGCAAGATGGAGCTCATAGTTTATTTTTGTTGATGGTGGTGATTTTGTCAAATTGTGGTGATGTTTATGCAGTCACATAATGGCACTATGAATTTTGTTTTATAATTACATAGCAGAATTTATGGATGATCACATTTACATGTTCTATCATGTTTCTGACAATTATAGTTCATTGCTTCCTCATCTCTTTCCTTCAGGGTATCAGGAAATTATTGTGACTTAGAATGGGAATCTTTAGCTTTGAGGTGGGAGCAGCTTGACCCTATTTCAACATTTTTATGAGAGTTTGTCTCTCTTCTCTGAACCACCTCTGCTGCTATAGATGCACCTAAATTCAGAAAAAAATATTTACCTAGTGCCATCTCTATCTCATGAATGCTTTCCTTTTCAGTCTTTTGTGTTATCAGAGAGATGTCCATAGAAAAGTTTACATAGAAATTATTTACCCAAATATTTTAATTAATGAATTTTTAAACTATTTTTATTGAAATTTAATTTCTATTTTGATATTTCCAAGTTGGAAATTAAATGAAAATAATAGCATCTTTTCTAATTCAGTTCAGGATCAACAGATTAACTTCACTGTGAATTTTTTGAACCCTGAGGCAAGTGTTCAAACCAGTATTGACTTGGCTTCTTCCAACCTTCATTTTATGTGTCAGCTGTGATGCAATACTTCAAGTGCTTCATAAAGATAAGGGCTGCACTTTTCCCTCACAGCACTGGCCAAATAATAATCAGGTATAGAACGTATGTAGCACTTTCATCTGAAAAACTCACTCCTCAGACTTTTTTTTATGTTATCCCTATTAAGAGGTTGGTTGAAGAATTTTGGGTCTGGGTGGAGGGAGCATAGTAAGTATTCAATAGATATTTAATAGGTTGACATCATCTTTTATTTAAGTCTTGCTAGGTTAATTTGAAAAAAATTACTATATGAACTTACAGTTGAATGGCATTAAATGTGATGAAATAAAATGAAATCAAAACTACATCTTTTTCTTATCATTTTAAAGATATGGTTGGTTATCTAGGCATCCCAACACAACACATTAGTTAACAGAGAGGTTGTTTCAACATTCTTATAAGGAAGGACTGGGCTATATCTACTCAAAGCAAAATGGAAAATTAAAGCAAGTAGAGAATATCAGTATGACTGGCATCTTCACCTATTAAATCTGAATCAGTCATGAAATTGAACCTGGTTAATAATAGGATGGCTGGTGCCACCATCATGGAACTGGCTCTACCTCTTAGAATGTCATTGTTCAACACTTTTATTCCACTCAATATTGTATCTTTATATAAAATGTTGAAAGATTCTGATTTATACCAAACGTTTCAGTTATCTAGATAGTGTAGGCTTTAATTACTTAATATTTATCTAATTTGATCTATTTTACTGAGTTGTTAGAGCCATAATTGCATTTAGGAAAATTTATCTTTTTTAAGTAGCTCTCAAGCCCTCTGTTTCAATTTTTTTTGTAGTATTCTTTGTTTCTCTTTATTCTTGGGCATAATTTACACTTTTTGATTATCATTGTTCACCTAGATAGTACCTCTTATCTCTTATTTATTCAGATGCTATTTTGTTTTATGAAAGAGACTTTTATCTTTTTCCACATTATCAATATGTCACTTTTTCTAGTCTAATTTCATTTCTCTTATTTCATGTTATTTCATGTTTGAACATTTTTTGCCTCTTTGATTTCCTTTCTAAGCCTTCTTGTTCCCAAAGTCTCCTTAAACTATGGAGTGATAGATAGCAAGAGTCAAAAAGCAGAAAAGTGAAATGGAATAAAGCTAATGACCAGTTTATCTTAAGTTTTGATGCTTGGATTTAATTACAAGCCCACAGGGAAGATCCTCTTGGAAAGGAATGAGAATGTGTTGTTAATGTTTTAGTTCATAAATCCCTAGGCTGTAGAGACCATGTCTACTTAAATTAAGTACCCAGCTCAGCACCACGTAAGAGGAAGATAATGATGTACAATAAATTACAGCTACTTCTACCACTGTGTGTTCCTTTCTACAATGCCACTTCCTTGTTGTTGTGACTATATATGCATGTCTTAATGAGAAAGATTTGCAACTGCGTGTTTATATCAGCAAACTGAGGTGGACAGCTGGGACGAAAAACAGTTTATCCAAAAACTGCCACAATTAATGAAAAAGAGAAAGATCTAGAAGCCATTTTTTTCAAAAGTTCATTTACTGGGGTAAGAGTACACTGATGAAGGTGAAATACTAGCAATTATAGGGAAATGTACAATTATCAGCCCTACATGCATGTAAGCATAAACCCTCTATTTTCTTTTATTATTCTGGTCCTTTTGATCATTGTTAAATTAAGTTAAATGTTAATTACTATAGCTCTATTTTTTTTTTTTTTTTTTTACTCTGGAGACTGTTGGAATATATGGGAATTAAACCACTTAACTTGAATGAAATGAATTGATGATCTAGCTCTGCTCTGATACTACGCTCTCTAATTAATGTGCTGTGATCCATGTTTTGGTTTCCCACCAAGTATGTGCTTGTGTCCATGTGTACTATTCCCATTTCAAAAAGTCATGCACATTGAGTGACATAACTACACCCATTTAACGACACACATGGAATTTCAGAGCTGCCTTTCATACCTCTCTGAATTCATGGTATACGTATTTCTTTAATTTTGTTGTCACTAGCTTTCAAATGCTTTATTTTTCAACAGTATTTTCCCCGTGGTCTTAATTTTAAATTAGGGAACAATTATCTGATGGTGAATATAGATCCTTTTCATAAAAAAAAAGCCTTCTCTTTTTAGAAATCTGTCACCTTTTATGTGTCTCATCATAGAATTTGATTAGTTATAAATGTATCTGCTGCTATATAATGTCTTTTATTTACTAAAGAATAATATCATGCCCTGTAATGCATAGATTCTTCCATAAAGATATTTTTATTGTGTGTATTTCCCCAAATAAGAATGAGTTAGGTGCACTTTAAGGTTATGAAGGTATGAATTTAAGACTGCACAGAAATAAGCAGAACCCAGCAAAGGTAGCTTAGAATAATTTGAGAAGTGCTTATGGTGCACTTCTACCCAAATCAAATGAGATGGTAGAAAACCAAGAGAGCAATGTATTATTTCAAGGTATTCACTTAGAGAAAATACTGTTGTGTACTAACTACATGACACAAAATGTTTTAAAAAGTGGAAATTCAGGATTATTTTATACCTGATATATATTTATTCTTATTTTAAGTTCAGGGGTACAGGTGCAGGCTTGTTACATAGGTAAACTTGTGTCGTGAGGGCTTGTTTACAGATTATTTCATCCTCCAGGTACTAAACCTATGTCCACGCGTTATTTTTTCTGATCGTCTTCCTCCTCCCACTCTCCACCCTCTGATAGGCCTCTGTGTGTGTTCTCCTCTATTTGTCCATGTGTTCTTCCATATACCTTTACATTTAAAAAAAAACGATTAGAATTTTGAGTGATGGGCCCTTATCATATTGTCAAGTAATATCTTTAAGTTCACTGATAAGTGTACAACTGGAAAAAGGTTGATTTTTCTTGTTGCATCTGATAACTTTTCCCATTCGTGTAAATTTACACCTTATAGGAGTATCTGACTGTCAACTCGGACTTTGCTGAAATACTTGAAAACAGGCATGGTGGAAATAGGAAAACTCACCACACATACATTTTCCATTATAATGCTGATCTCTGAGGTACTAACCCTTGTAGTTTGGCTAAAGGGCCTTTAAAAACACTTTACATTAAAATATACACATAGCATACAATTTTATTTTAAAAATATACATATGTCCACAGCTTCCCTTGTTTAACAGCCTGCATCTGGCTACAGCACCCTACTTCTAAGGAGACTAATGCTGTCTTTTCCAAGTGCAAAGATATCTCTTATTTCTGTGGTTATTTCTCTTTAAATCCGTGCTCTTCTTCACAAAAGAGCAGGACTATCTTAGATGGTATGAATGGATTCAAACTAATTTATAGCTATTATTAGAAAGATAACCAAAACACATTCAATATTAAAAGTGGCTGAATGGTGACATCTTGAATGCACAGGAAATCTCAATGATAATAACTGTTATTATAGTTTAGCTTATTACTTAGCAAAAGTGATACTTAATGAGCTATTTATGGTCCAGAAATGATAATATTAATATTTGTGGTAATTTTATGTTGAATTTACATAGTGGCTTACTGTTTTCAACGTGCTTTCACATATATTATCACTTCTGATCCCCTAAACAAAGGAGTGGTGTAAAAAATGGTTTTTCTCTTTTACTAGAAACTAAAAAGGGTCAAAGAGATTTAGTGGTTTGACTAAAGTTACAATTAGTGGCTGAGTTATCATTAATAGCTAACAATTAAACTTCATTAGCATTCCAGTTGATGAGGAGGAAAATAAATCAGAAGGTAAATAAAAGTAGTCATAAAAGGGATGATTTTGAGCTATTGGTCATTAGTCTGTCAGATCAGCTAGGATTTCTGATTATGGAATTCATGTAAAAAGAAAAAATAGGCAAAATTGCAATTCTCCATTTTGGTAAAAGACCAATTTAAATTAGTTTGATTTATTATAAACTCTCAGGGTTTTTTTTTTAAGCCTTCACAGGTATAGAAATTTATGTGAATTCAGAGGCAAAGAATATGCTTATGATCCATTAGATAAATGCCCTATATCTATCTACTCCTTCATCTCTAGAGAATCAATATCTTTGTCACTACAGAATACAAAATCCACCCCTTAGAATGCTTTGTGTAGTCTACTCGGTTCTTGAGACCCCTGGTAATTTACCAGTCAGAATATCAATTTCAGTGGGACCTGTTTGTTCCATAGGAATGAACTGAGACCATAAAATTGTTTTACATCAGCTCCTATGCTGGCAATATTCAAATGTCTTCTAATTAGCATGTTTGAGTTGACAGCACATAACTGAAATCCTCTATCTTCTTTTTGATGATGATTCTTATACTGAAATTGGAGGATGGATGAAATTTTAGTTTTCTCTTAATGATGTTGATTTGTACTTGATTCACTTAAAGTACTAGTCATTCTTTGCTTTGCATTTCTCCACTAATAACACAGTTTCTATCCAAATTTCTTTATGATAGCATTCACTTATAAAAATGGTTTATAGAACATTTGGAAGGAGGCCACTAACTATTCCAGTTTTAAATGCATCCACATAAGTAATAATTTATTCAGTATTGGTACTTGCTTTTTATTGGTAATTAAAATGATCTGAAATCAAAATGAGAGTAATAAATAAAGCTCAGTTTCAGAGACTAAGGCAGTAAACAAGATAGTTCAGACTGCTATTAAGGAACATAAATGCTTTTTTGGGAAAATTTCTTTATACAAAATTTATGAAGTCTATTTTGAGATTGTTACATGTTATGAAAATGCTTGCATTCTGATAGTTCTCTGTTATTTTAATTTAACTCCTTGTGAAAATATGCAACAATTCTTGTATTCTGGAACAAGAGGCAATTTTGTTTCTGGTGTGGCTGAAGCTAAGATTCTCTACCTGAAAATATATTTCTCCATCCTCAACATAAAGTGCTGCTAAGAGAAACTGAATACCTAAGAGTTGAGATATTGGGGAAAGAAGGTGGAGAGGGCTTGCAAAGGTAAGGGGAGGGTACTCAATATTAATTTCTTTTATTTCTCAATTTTGTTTAGGACTGGGCCAAAAATTAGATTAGTAAAATTAAATTTTGTCAAGTTTGTGGTTAACCAGTACTCTGTTTGATTGTATATTAATGATTAACACTAATAAAACTCACTTTTTTCTGAGGCATTTATTTGTATTTACTCCTCCAAGATTTAACTTTTTAATATGGTAGTGTACTGTAATACAATTACTACCAATTTCCTAGTGCTTTCCATGAACCAGGTCCTGGGCTGTATGTATGTAGTGCATTTAAATGCTCACAACTACTCTGGGAGGCTCTATTATTTTTATTTTACCCAAAAGGAATCTGAGGATTAGAGAAATTATAACAAATTACCACAAATTTAGTAGCTTAACACAATATATATGTATTACCTCACAGCTTCTCTGGGCCAGGACTTAGCCTTAGCACAGTCCTCTGCCCAGAGTCTCACAAGGCTACAGTCAAGGTGTTGAATGGGCTATGTTCTCATCTGGAGGCTTAACTGGGGAAGAATCTGTTTCATTGATCACTCCCCTTATTGGCAAAATTCAGCTCTTTTTGACTGTATGACTGAAGACTCCGGATTTCTGCTAGCTTTTGATTCATCTCAGGTCCTGGAGGCCACCTGCAATTTCTTGCCATATGACCCGCTCCAGTATGGCTACTTCCTATATCAAGT
Organism: Pongo pygmaeus; assembly: GCF_028885625.2. Taxonomy (NCBI): domain Eukaryota; kingdom Metazoa; phylum Chordata; class Mammalia; order Primates; family Hominidae; genus Pongo; species Pongo pygmaeus. Next base: position 155,377,366 of record NC_072376.2, on the reverse strand, counting down.
CCATAAGTACCAGTTTGCTGGCACTAGTCTGCTAAAACAGAATCTTATGTAATGGAATATAATCACAAGGTGACATCCTATCACCTTTGCCATTTAATATAGACATCATGAGAGTAACATCCTATGACCTTCGCCATAGTCTAGGTTAGAAGTAAATCACATGTCTTGCCTACACTCAAGGCCAGGAAATTATACAAAACAGGAACACTGGGAATGGGATTGCTGGGGGAGTCATGAGAGCCACCCTGAGATCTCTCTGCTGTATTAAGTAAATTAACCAAAGTCACACAGCTACTATGATTCACAGCTAAATGTTACTGACTTAAATGCCTATGTATTAACCACTGTGTTTTTTCATCTCAACAGAATGCAAATATAACTTTATGTCTGTGCATACGTTGCTAGGTTTTTTTAAGTATAACTTAAGTGATATAATTTGTATATATAGAAACTTTGTTTATCCTAATTTACCCCTTAAAATATGTGCATGTTACATCATGTCTGTTTAGAAACATAATAACCATAATGTCAAATTAGACATCAAATGGCATTTACATAAAGAAGTTCACTTTTGCTTTATATAAAATGTTGAGTGAAGTCAAAGGAGAGATGAAAGTGTCAATTCCAATCCAATAAGTATATTTTTATATTCACTATAAGTGCATTGGAAACTGTGTTGGGTTTTCTGTTAAAAAGTTTAACTTAATTGTTATCATCATAATGTCCAGTAGAATAATGGCAAATGCATTAAGAGATGCCCCTTAAGTTCCTGGAGAATGATGTGGCTATGAAGTTTGAGTTCTCTAGGTCCTTTTTCAGAACCAGATATGATAAAACAACAGAGCTGCAGTTTTTTTCTCCAGATGGTACTTAAAGACCTGTTAGAAAAAAGCTCCTCTATGATTTTTTTTGCCTACTCTAGAGGCCTGCTCTAGGTGCTTTAATTTCTTCCTCTTTAATCATGTCACTGATTACTCATAGAGGGGAAGAATAAAGCCGAGGTTGCTCCCCACTGGCAGGCTAAAGAGAAGGACCCTGGCTGGGTATGGTGGCTCGGCTCATGCCTGTAATCCCAGTACTTTGGGAAGCTGAGGCAGAAGGATTGATTGAGCCCAGGAGTTCAAGACCAGCCTGGGTGACATAGTGAGAACCTGCCTCTACAAAACAATTTTTTAAAAAATTAACTGGGCATGGTGGCACACATCTATAGTCCTGGCTACTCGGGAGGCTGAGGTGGGAGGATCCCTTGAGCCCTGGAGTTGGAGGCAAAAATGAGCCATGATTGTGCCACTATACTCCAGCCTGGGTGACAGAAAGAGACCCTGTCTCTAAAAATTTTAAAAAGAGAGAGAAAAAAAGAAAGAAGTGCCTTATATGGCATCATGGTTTTTAAAAAGGGGAACGTTGTTACACAGTGAAGAAAAATGGCTGGCTCTCATCTCCACAATTGCCTCTGCTACCTGCTACAGCATCTAGTAAGTTGGGGAGCAAGAGATCGTAAAATTAAACATTTCTGACTTTTTCATGTGGAAATTAGGCCACCTTTTCTATCAATGAACAGATGGAGAGGCCTCCATGGTTATTTCCCTCCCAAGAGACACCTTATGTATTTCTAGTGAATAATTTCAGTTAGTAATCGCTCTCCATGCGATGTGCTTTTAGTGGTATTAAATATACCCCAGTTTGGAGAGACTTTCATTTCTGTAATATGAAAACAACACAGCTTTTCCTTTAGAAGACAGTCTTGTAGCTTAGAAATAAAAAAAAATCTTTCTTTGTAGCCCCCTGAGGTATATCTATTCATGTTGCTAATTATAATTTGTTCCTTTTTTCAGTTTAATAATTGCTTTTTAGTTTTGTGTGAGCTACAAATGAGAGGAGATACTTATTATTTTTAATACTACATCAAAGCATGAGAAAATAAGAGATCTATACAATGAGGAACAGATGAATAAACATCAAAACTGCCTTTTCTTCTTAGGGAGAGAGAAAAAAATGGTAAGGGAGAAAAAATTCTGAATGAAGTTCAGAGTCCAGCATTCATTGGGTCACTTGAGACATAATTCACTTTTCTGTACAAAATAATGTCTCCTTTCAGATTTAAAATGTGGTAGTGAAAATGAATGAACAAGAGGGTGCTAAAAATTATTGTGTGAGGGACGTGCTTTCCACCAGACCCCTGAATGCTATTCAGCTGGCAGACAATGATTGGGGTCTACAACCTAATCCTGGTAAAAAGAACCTGTCCTTTTAAAGGGAAGAATAATTGCGTTCTTTATTACTTTTCATATTCCCAGGGCCCAACATAATTTTTATACTCCCTGATTATATTCTCTGAGCTCTATAGAAAAAGAGTACTTGTGCTTCTATGTGCTTTGTATATGAGCCTAGGAAAGCAGCACTTACAATAATCTACCTTAATGCTTTGTTTTGCTTCTCCTTTTGCACACAAGCATGGCTATTAAGTCTGTATCAGTCAGAGTCCCAGTAGCAAACAGATGGCACTTGCAAATTAGGATAATTCCTGGAGGGTTTATTTACAAAGGGACTGTTTGCAAAGTAGAACCACAAAGAATAGTGCAGTAACCTGGTTTAATAATGGTAGAGGTATTATCGCTCCTAGGTCTAAAAGGAAAGGGAGGGAAGAGTTTCCAGAAAACTGAGAGAACTGAGTAGAGAAGGCCAGCTTGGTCAAGAGACACAGGTTCTTGACACAACGAGTCAGAAGCTACCCAGCAGGAAGAGAGCAAAGGGCAGGTATGTTCCGACCTCCTTCTCCCCTCCTGGACCCTCCGTTCTCCTGCCGGGACCTATACTGTGGAAACTCAACTGAAAGTCAGAGGACAAGGAAGCCCTTTGAGGTAGTTAACAGAGCCCATGCTCCAGTGGCAGAAGGCAAGATGGAAAAGGGTAGAGTGTGGGATCCGAAGGAACAAGTAGAAGAGCGCTTGGCTCATTTGGCAACAATTCCAATATGTGAAAATTAGAATCAGGAAATGAAAGTCTTTAATGGCTTGTGATAATCATAAGAGATAAAAATATATAGATAGCATATTTAGTACACATGAGGAGTTTAGGCTTTGAGAACCTTGTTTTATTGAATCTGAAAGGCAGGAAAAACAAAAGCCAACTCATTCATTAGTTGGGCTTATGTCAAGGTAGATGAGCAGATTTCCATATAGCAGCAATATTATTGTTTTTAAAAGTTGCCTGGTGGCTCACACCTGTAATCCCAGCACTTTGGGAGGCTGAAGTGGGCAGATCACGAGGTCAGGAGATCGAGACCATCCTGGCTAACAAGATGAAACCCCGTCTCTACTAAAAATACAAAGAAAAATTAGCTGGGTGTGGTGGCGGGCGCCTGTAGTCCCAGCCACTCGGGAGGCTGAGGCAGGAGAACGGTGTGAACCCAGGAGGCGGAGCTTGCAGTGAGCCTGGATGGCACCACTGAACTCCAGCCTGGGCCACAGAGCTAGACTCCATCTCAAAAAGTAAAATAAAATAAAATAAAGTTGCCCAGGACAGTTGGATAGACTAGTCTCTCATATGGCACTTAATCACATAATTTTTTAAAGTCAATTTGTTAGATATACGTCAGTACTAGGTGTAGGGGTTTTGTGGAAGGGAAAGTTTCAGACACATACCAAGAGTATTAAAAGCATTTGCAAAGCAATACAGGCAATTCTGGGTTGATATAGTTGAAATCAGATATTTAAGTGCTGACAAATCACTTCTAGAGTGCAAAATTGGACATAATGATATTAGGTACATTTTCAAGAAGTAGTCTCTTAAAGGTATACAATTATATACTCCTTTTTCCCCTCACTTTGTCATACTGCTTTCAAATATGAATGTCTAAGAGAGGTGAAAAAGACACCATAAAAAGAGACAAGTTGTAGAGAGAGGAAGAAATTTGCAACACATATAAATTGCAAAGAACTAAGATTCATTATATATATAGTATATATTATATATATTACATAAAATATATAATATATATTATATATTACATAAAATATATAATATATATTATATATATTACATAAAATATATATTATAATATATATATTATAAAATATATAATATATATTATATAATATATAATATATATTATATGTTATAAAATATATATTATATAACATATAATATATATTATATATTATATAATATATGTTATATAATATATATTATATAATATATATTATATATATTATATAAAATATAAAATATATATATAATGAATAAAGGATGCCTACAAATTAAGATGAGATAAATAACTATAGAAAAAAAAAGAACAGAAGATTTGAACCAGCACTTTGCCAAAGAGAAAAATCAAATGGCCAGTAAACATTTGGGAATCGACCTCATTAATAATCAGATAATTATTAATTAAAAATACAGTGAGATATAATTACATATCAATGGTTGGTAAAAACTCAACATCTAACAATTTCAAGTATAGATAAGGATGTAAAATTTTCATATGGTTTGAGGGTAAATAATATAACCATTTTGAAAAACAGTTTTGCATTCCAGCCCAGTTATAGATGTAATCTCTAAAGATGCAGCAATTATTCTCTAGGGTCTGTACCCTAGAAAGTGATTTACACATGGTCTCCAGATACACGTGTGAGAATTTCATAGCAGCAGTTCACTGCAGCTAATAAATGAAAATAACCTAAATAACCATCAAGAGGAATAGGGATAAATTGTAGTACAGTCAGGCAATGAATTACTATCTGACAATGAAAATAAATGTACTTTAGCTATATGCAACAACATGGATAAATCTAAAAGAAATTGAGTTAACAAAGAAAGACAAAGGAATATATATAGTATTTATGTATTTTACGTAAAGTAGAAATGTAGAGAAAAAGAAAACCCACACTGTTGTGTTTAGGGGTGCATTATTTGGTGGTAATACTCTAAGGAAAAGAAAAATTATTACAAAAGGACAATGATTGTCTCTAGTGGAGAATACTGGGGTTGTATTAGGAGAAAGTCTTAGAAATGAGGTTTTCTAGTTTGCCAGTCAAGTTGCATTTTTTTCTACAGGAAATGTTGACACAGGATCCTTTCAGTGCCACTTGGCCAACCAGAAATCTCTGTGGCTGGCCAGTAACGCCTCTGCCTGGGGCCTCGTTCAGCTCTGTGCTCACTGCTGGGCTTTCTCTGCCCACTTGGCCTGGCACAGCCTGTGACTGAGCCCAACATGCTACAATTGGCTTCTGCCTTGGGCACCAGCATCTGGACGAGGAGGGGAATCACAGCCATGCCCAAAACTCAAGAGATTCCAGCAACTGCGAAGCCCCAGGGGGTGTTATTTCTCTCTCTTCTTCCCCCAACCCCTGGTGTGGCAAACGGTGGGGGCATATTACAGCTTGTTCATGTTACAGCTTGTTCATGTTACAGCTCATGTTTGTTCCTGCCTCCCAGGGCAGCGAACAGAAACATGTTCAGTCCCGCTAGCCGTGATTTGTCGGATAGGGGCATGTTACAGCTCTGGCTCGAGGAGTCCTAAGGTCTGGGCCTCCAGAAGTGTCACTGCTCTTTTTGCTCCCTCTGCCTGCAGCACAGTGAACAGAGGTGTGTGGCTCCCAGCGGTATTTTCTCCCCGACTAACCCTCAAGTGGGAGGGGGGGTTATGGTATTACAGCTCCTTTTGTTCCTGCCATGTGGCAGGTTCCAGGCTCTTGTCTCATATCCAAGAGGAATGAGGTACATGGACAACAGAGAGTGAGCAAGGCAGAGAAGAATTTTATTAAGCAACAGAAGAAAAGCTGTCAGCGGGGAGGGGACCCGAGAGTAGGTAGCCCTCTGTGTGAGAGCGGGCCCAAAAGCAGATAGTCCAATGGGTAGCTGAGTCTGGGGTTTTTATGGGATCAGAATGGAGGAATGCATGCTGTTTGGTCCATGGGCGGGCCTGGAAAAAGCACCATTTGATTGTCTAAGAGACACCACAGAAGTTCTCACTAGGTCGTGGACTGTACCAGAACCGCAGCCTGGTTTTCAGGCTTCAGGCTGTCTTTTTGCTTGAAGTTTGGGTTTCACTGGTGATCCTGCCCTTGTCTGGTGAGGAATTTGTCTGTCTCCTGCCACTATCAGTGGTTACACATTGGTGTTACTTTGTGTTTATTCATTAAACTCTACCTATGTGAGTATGCAGGTTTCTTTCTGATAAAAATAAATCAACCATTTTTAAAAGCCAACTGACTAAAAGTTAACTGACTTTCCTCTATGTTCTGCCCTTTGATGATTGACTCTGCCTATCTCCTAAGGGTGTTTAGTGTCACTGTTTTTAAATTTCAGGTTGCATTTTATTATTTGAGAATCTAACTATAAGTAGTTTAACAGGAAATGTGAATATACGTAAATATCCATTAGACTTGCACCAGTATTTCTTCCCCTCTGGTACTTAGGAAGCAAAGACATCCTTAAGGTATACATGGGAGATTTGGGGTTATGAGGACTAAAATAAATGCTGGTATTAATGGCTAAATTCTAAAAGATAAGATAATTGAGGGAGTATGATGAAAAGTAAACCCAAGGTATTTTGGACAAGAAAAATAACGGGACCAGAACTGACGTTAGAGAAGAAAAGCATCCTCCACCCCAAGTAAATATTAGGAATCAGTTGACTAGATTTTTTTTTGTTTTTGTTATTGCAAGTTTTAATCTGAGTCACTATTAATAAAGAAAATGGGAGAAGTGAAGAAGCTCTCATGGAAATGGTGAAATTCCTTTCTTTTTATAACTCCTCCAGCTGCTTTGGGAATTTGTGGATACTCAGACTTTTTTTTTTTTCTTTCATTTTTCCCAGGAAGTAGCAGACAGAGCATTAAGCAGCCTGCTGAGTTATAGGCTTTATTCTTAGGAGGTCTTAGAAGGCCAGAATTATAGCTGGCTTTCAGGGGAGTGTTTGCCCCAGATGTAGATGCTCCCTAATAGATTTATCCTTTCACTATTTAAAGGTAGCTCACCATCAACACATGAAAAGGCAACCTATAGAATTGGAAAAATATTTGCAAACCATGTATCTGATAAGTGGCTAATATATAAAATATATAAAGAACTCAACAACTCAATAGCAAAACAATAAAAAATAAAAAAACTGACAACAAATAATTCAATTCAAGAAAGGGCAAAGGACCCGAACAGACATTTATCCAAAGAAGACATAGAAATGGCCAAAGGTATAGAAAAAATTGCCTAGCTTCACTAACAACAGGGAAATGCACATTAAATCCACAATGAGATATTACCTCACACCTGTTAAATTGGCTATTATCAAAAAGACATGAGATAACAAGTGTTGGCAAGGGTGTGGAGAATAGGGAACCCTTGTGTACTCTTGCTGGGAATATAAATTGGCACAGCCAATATGGAAAACAGTATGGGGGTTCCTCAAAAATTTAAAAATAGAACTACCATATGACCCAGCAATTCCACTTCTGGGTATATATCCAAAGGGAACAAAGTCAGTATCTCAAGGAGATCTCTTCATGCTATGTTCATTGCAGCATTATTCACAATACCCAAAACCCAAGACAGGGAAACAACCCAAGTATCCTCTGATGGATGAATTAATAAGGAAATTGTGAGAGAGCTATATACACATATATACACATACATACAAGTATATGTATTTGTGTGTATCATACAAGTATATGTATGTGTGTATATATATGTGTGTATACATATATATAGTGAAATATTATTCAGGCAAGGAAAAGTAAGAAATTCTATCATTTGCAACAAAATGGATGAATCTTGAGGGCATTATGCTAAGTCAGACAGAGAAAGACACATACTTTATGTTCTCACATGCGGAATCTAAAAAAGTCAAACTCATAGAAACAGAACAGAATTAGAATGGTATTTGCCAGGGGCTGAGGGGAGGAGGAAATGGGAAGATGATGATCAAAGGGTACAGACTTTCAGTTATAAATCAGTTCTGGGAATAAAATGTGCAGCATAGTGAAGATAGCTAACAATACTATATTGTATAATTAAATGTTATTAGGAGAGTAGATCTTGAATGCTCTCATCACACACACAAAAACGTAACTAAGGTGATGGACAGGTTAAATAGCTGGTTCGTGGTAATCATTGCATAGTGTATACATACATCAAAACCTCAAGTTGTACACAGTAACTGTATTTAATTTTTATTGTCAATTATACCTCAATAAAGCTGGAAAAAAAATGAAGTCATTGGACCAACTGAGTTAATGTAGTCAGTCCAATACAAAAAAAGAATAAAAAATAGTTGAATTCAGTACCTGTAATAAAGACAAGATCATGCAGTTAACTTACACTGTTGAATTATGTGATATTTATCTACAAGTCTTTCTTTCCTTGTATATATGAGAACCCTATTTTGCTATAACATCATAACATATAGGTAATATATTGTAACAAAATATACTATTATTTTTCCTTCTTTTTAGTTTCTGCAAAACAGAATATGAGAGATAAAAGCGAGAAAGGAAAGATTTGGTCTTTTAGAAAACATTCCTTCATTTTCAATGAATGCATCAATTGTTTCAGGCTTCTCTGACTTTAATGTACTTAGGGAACACCTAAGGATTTTATGAAATGAGGATTCTAATTCTGAATTCTAATTCAGTGGTCTGGGGCAGGACCTAAGAGTCTGCATTACTAACAAGCTCCCAAATGATTCCAGTGCTGCTGATCCAACAATCTCATTTTAAGGATCAGGAAAAGAGAAAACAAAGCATATGACCCCAACTAATTAAATCAGACAAGACTCACGTGGCCCCTGCTCAGCACCTGTGATCGGAGTGGGTCCTAGATTGGCTCTTCCATGTAATCTGTCTCTGTTTTATATATTTTCATTGCAATTGCATGTCTGTGGTTTTAGAAGGTTTTTTTTTTTTTTTTTTTTTTTTTGAGATGGAGTCTTGCTCTGTCGCCCAGGCTGGAGTGCAGTGGCGTGATCTCGGCTTACTACAAGCTCCGCCTCCTGGGTTCACGCCATTCTCCTGCCTCAGCCTCCCACGTAGCTGGGACTACAGGCACCTGCCAACACGCCCGGCTTTTTTTTTTTTTTTTTTTTAATTTTTAGTAGAGACGGCATTTCGCCTCGTTAGCCAGGTTGGTCTTGATCTCCTGACCTCGTGATCCACCCTTCTTGGCCTCCCAAAGTGCTGGGATTACAGGCGTGCGCCACCACGCACGGCCCCATTTTAGAAGGTTTTAAACAAGAAAGCATTTTCTAGGCACAGATCTGTTATGATCTAATTGTGAGACTTGGGACCAGTCATTTAACCACCAATAGCCTCAGTTTTCTTAACTTTACGTGAAAATGGTTAAATTAAATTACTTCTAGAAGTTTATCTAGCTCAAACACCCCTTTTCCTTTTTTAAGCAACTTTTTTTTTTAACTATATATGCTTTTTTTCCCCCCTTTAATAAGTGTACTCATTTCTCAAGGACATTGAGAACTATTTCTCTCTTGCTTTATAAAAGCCTTTAATGCTTTTCTATCCCATTGCTGTTTTCATGAATATTGATATGCCCATGAAGGCTACTAACTTAATTATTATTACAAAATCTGTACTAAATGTCTAGCTGTAGTTACCTCCACCTTTGGTTTTATTTTAAAGGGAAAATAAAGCCAAGAATAAAGGGTCTCATTATAGTGTCATATATTTTTTCTTTTTAAAAAATAAAATCATCTGAGGTCCCTGAAACATGGTATAATATAAGCGCAGATTGTCATGTTAAATAGCTTGGTTTGGAATAAGCTATGAAATAAAAATTATGCAAGACAGCTGTACTAAAAATTAGCTTTTCTTAAGAAGGCTACATTGTCTGTATGGAAAATACACTTAAGGAAACCTCTATGGGCTTAATTGGAGCACATTTTTAAAATTCCTTAATGGATGATTTTCCAAGTTTAGACTTCAACACAGAAACCCTGGTTATGAGCCTATTTATGGGTCAGGGGATGCACTGACAACCTTAGGTTTTCCCCCTCCACCCCCCACCCCCCCAGGTTTCTGGTACATTCTTGTAAGAGTACTTTTCCAAACATTGCCTCATAATATGATCTGTGGCCTGTAAGGATCACAATTAGAAGCTCCAAAGATAGAGAAAATTTTGAAGCATTCAGCACTAGCTGCCAGGGCACTTAAAACTGACCCTGGAGCACAAATATGTCGTGAGACTGATTCTGGTAAACCAGATTCTTGGCGTGCATCTTTCCCATGGCCAAAGTTTCCATTGGTTTTAAAATAATTCCTTAGCAATTACTGGGAATCTGATCGAATAGATAGTACTTGTCACCTCTCAAACAAACATGTAAATTCTATTAAGCTTAAGCCTAATTAAAATCATTGATTTCAGAGACATGGTTTTATCATATCATCTGGCATGTGAGAGGGGGGATGATTGTATTTTCAAACTATTGATTGTAATATACTTGTATTTCACCAAGATGTTTCTGGACTTGATCCCTATGCCAGTTGCAGCCAGGTTCACAGTATACCAGGATCCCAGTAGATCTGGATCCCAAACACTTCCATGCAGTTGACTTCTCCAAAGTGATGCCACAGTGGTATGCTGGGGCCTGCTCTACTGTCCCTGGAGAGCTGATCCTACGTGTCCCTTTCCAATTCTGTGGTCAGCGATCTCGAGCTAGTAGCTGGAAATGGGCCAGCTGGGAGTATTTACACCACAGAAATTGCTTGCACTATTAATGGTAGCTCCCTCCATCCTTGTCCTTTAAAAGCCAATTGTTATTTATCTGCACACCACTCTTCTTAAAGACAAAATACCCATCCCACGTAGATTAAATCCCTTGAATTTCCTTACCTGTGGTTTTATTTGGTCTGTGCAAATAAAGAGCAACATTATCTGAAAATGTTTTAAAGCTTCTTTGTGACAGCATCAAAGAAAAATTCACTTCAAGAAGTGAAAAAAATGAAAGTACAACTTTCGATAGGACAAATTTATGAAAATACTCCTTGCTTCTCTTGTTCCTGTGAATGGGCATTGCTTAGTGCACTTAGTTTTAAGTAGTTTCCTCTAAAATGCCTGAACCCATTAGCTCCAATTTAGTTCACTTCTTTAAGCCCTGAGGCAGCAAGAATACTGAGTGTAAACCCACTTTACGCACAAAACATACATTATAAATGACAAATACATTCCAACTATTAAGAATTTTAAATGTTAAAATTCAAGGTTGAAATGTAGTTTCCTTGAGACACTAAAGTCCTTAAACATCCCAGATGATGTATTTTCAAATCTTTTGAATGGCTTAAGGGAACAGGAACATTCTGACATTTGTTGAAGAGTTATCATTTAATGGAATTGAATTGCTTCACTGAATATGTGTGTGTGTGCATGCGCATGTATGTGTGTGCGTGTGTGCACATATGCGTGTGTGTATGCATCCCTGGTTCTGACAGGCAGTTTACTTTGTAAAACAGAAAAACTGATAAGAAAGTAAAAGAGCCATCTCACAGGCAGTTACCACTCTTGCTCCAGTGCAGATGAAGAATGTTTCACAACTTTAACTTAAAAAACCCAGAGATGGAGTTTCAAGATATTTTAATCCAGGCCCAATGATATACAAAATTGTGCCCAGATAGAAAGATACTTCTCAAAATTCCTGTTTAATAGGCCTCTTGGTGCTAGAAAGAAAGGGTTTGTTTTAAAATTAAAGGGGCTCTTCTATTTTGTATTCTTCCACACATGCGTCATTATTTGCTATTCATGGGTCTTTGAATCATTGCTTGCTGATATGATTCAAATGCAGATAAGTAACAATGAAGATATTTTCTATATACTACTGCCACAAGTGCCTGCCAGAAGAGCTGAAGCCATCCATAAACAATTTTATTCATAGAGCTTTCATTAGTAATTACAATTCTGTTATTATCATTCAGCTTGTTTATAAATTTTTTCCAGAGAATTGAGTTTCCTCATGTTTTAAGTTAGAATGCTTTTTCTGAATGCTTTTTACTTCATAGGCTTTAATATTTACAGTGTAAAAAAAAGTGTAAATAGTGGAATATTTATTATTTAGCACTAAATTTATTTAAATAATTATTAATCCACAAGTATCCTTGTGACTAGTTGAGCATTATTATCCTCATAGATGAATATAATTATATTTAGAGGAAATTTATATGTTCACTTTAATTCTCTGTCAGTATTAAACTGCTTTCTATAAATATTTGGAAACAACTCAAGGCTACCCAGTGATTATTCCTCTAAAAACCTGCATATCTAGCTTGATCCTGACTCTAGGAAAAAGTAGAGGAATGATGATAAATAAGCTGTAATTTGTAAATGGCTCCTAATTGCTTATCCTTCCACACTTGATCTCCTGCAGTCTGTTCTCCACACATCAGAGTAATATTTTTAATGCATGACAAATATCACATCACTTTTTGGCTTAAAACCCAGCTAGAGTTTCCCATTGTAATTGTAACATAAACCCTATGTTCCCAGAGCCCTGCCTTTCTTCCACCCAACCTTTCACTTCTTTCCCCTTTTTTCTCTTTGGTTTTTCAGCCACTTTGGCCTCAGGGCCTTTGCACTTGACGTTGCATTGGCCTAAAATACTATTCTCCCTTAGTTTCTCTGAGCTGGCTCCTCTGCGTTATGCAGGTCTGAATCAAAGTTACCCGCTCAGGGAAACCCACCTCAGGGACAGCTGTAGGTAAAGCACTCCCACCTCGTTTCACTGTATTTTATAACCCTATTTTAATATTTTACTTTCTTTACACATTTTGATATTGTCCGTATCTTCCTGATGCTAGAATGTAGTTCATAAAGTGATTATTCCTTGTTCATGACCATATCTCTTGTACTTAAAAGGACAGATCAGCACATGCAAAGGCATGGAGGGATGTGAGAGCAAGGAAAGTTCAGGGAGTCTTAGTGGTTCAGGCTGGCTGGATTATTGGGTGTCTGTGGTAATCATCACATCCACCTCTGAAAGAGACTCTGGAAAGAAGCTGTCTGAAAAAGGGTAAGATTAATGTAATACTGAGACCCACCATGGCAGTGTTTCTCAAACTTTTGGTTTTAGGACCCTTTTACATTCTTAAAAATTATCAAGAATCCCAAAGAGCATATGTTTATACAGTTATAGTAATTATGAATATTTTCCACATAAGAAATTAAAACTCCAAAATTTAAAAAATATTTATGAATTCATTTAAAATGGCAAATAATAAACTCATTATATGTTAAATAACACATGCTTTTGAAAATTTTGTTTTGGAAAACCAAAAAAATATATACTGAGACAGTGACAGTTTTACATTTTTGTAAATCTCCTTAATGTCTGATCAACAGGAGAGACCTGCATTGTCATGTCTGCTTCTCTGTATTCAATCTTTTGTGATATCTCATGTCTTTTAGCATATGGAAAACTCCACTGTACACTGGTGAAGGAATTAGAGTGAAAAAGGAAAATACCATTTGAATATTATTGTGAATATAGTTTTGGCCTTACAGATCTGATTGGATCACACTTGAGAATAATGGCTGACCTATGGTTTGAAATGTAGGAAATTGATCTCTCAGCTGCCATCCACAAGGACTTAGGTTTCAGTATGTAGTTTATTGTAGTAAAGAAGCCCTCAACATAATGAAATTTTGTTCTTAATTTTGTCAATCTTTTGAAGCTTGAAATACTTTTTTTTTCTATTGAAACGCTGTACATTTCCTTATTTTCTTCCTCAGAAGAGTTCATGACATTGAATTTAATACCTTTGCTCTTTTAAAACAACACTGAGTTAGTCATGCAGTGGGCCACAGACACGGCAAAACAGTGTTTCTTAGAGAAAAGCATGGTTCTAGTGCCTGTTTAGAATGCCACTATCACAATTCCCTCTGTTTCAGGAAAACTGGGATCTTTGCTTTAACTTCCCTCTGCAGTCTTTGTGTAGTAGACTTTTGCTGTGACTTCAGCCCTGAGTTTAGGCAACATAGGAGAGGGTTAAAAGCATTGGTTTTGGAATACAGCAGATTCAAGTTGAAATATTCCCTCCTCCACTTATTAGCCACATAACGTGGGAAGACAGTTAACTTCTCTTTGAGTATTATTATTTATTTTACAGGTTGAAAGTTAAAGGTTGAGCCCCAGTTTTCTCACAGGGTTGTTTTGAGAATTAGGTAGAGCAGTGAAAGAGAATGTTGAGTGATTAGAATGGTCCAGTTAAAGGAGTGTAAACAAGTAGGGCCCTGGAATCAGCAGTTTTTAAAACTTCTTCAGGTGATTCTAAAGTGCAGCCCATGTTAAGAACCATTGATTAAACTATTAGATGCTTTGGTAGAATTCTATAGAGAAAGAAACTATTGTGACAGTAGAATAGATCTACTGCAGTTATCCCAGTTTTGCCTGGACACAAACAGGACTCTTCGTTGGAGAGCTACCTTGAAAGCCCCTCCACTCCATGCCCATATACTTTTTTTTTTTCCAATTCATGTAAATACATACTTTGTAGGCTGATTATGTAAACCAATTAATTTGTATGAGGGGTTTGGTGATCTTCTTTTGACCACAGTTATCAAAGTCCAGGTTGTCAATGATCTGGAATACATAAGCTGTATCACGATAGTTTTGTTTTAAAGCTACTTAGAAATTATTTAGACTTATATTGTTGGGACTAATGACTTTCAGTGAGCAACAGATTAATAGACATGTGCTTTTGTTCATATTACTGTTTTCTGTCTAATGGCTCGTTCATTAACTCATGACTATAATCTTAATTGGGGGCTGTTAATACCTAACGATGGTGTTTTTGAGTCTGGTAGTGTGACAAATTGTGTCTGTTTCTATTCCCTGAGGCTAATAGATATTTGCTTTTTAAAACTCTAATTAAGCAGCCCTAGGGAAGACAAAGTCACCGTCAGTCTGGCTCTGAAGAGGCACACAGCCATGGAAGAGGCACAGATTTTGGAAGGAGACTGTTTAATGTCTAATCTGCAACTTGCTAATGAAGTGGCCCTGGGCAAATTATCCCAGTTTCCTGAAACCCAGTTTTCTCATCTGTAAAATGGGCAAAGCAACAATAATACAATACAGAACTATAATGAAATAATACAAGTAAAAAAAAGACATGCCCTGAAATAATTAACCCAAAGGTTAAACATAGTTATTATTTCCTTGCTTCCATTTTTCTTATATATCAACTATAAGTTTTACAGTATTTCTAGGGCAGAAAGTTTCTAGGGTAGCCTGTCACCATCCAGGTCTAATGCTGAGGATAATGGATGGGCCATAATGATTCTCCACTTTTTATAATGATGGTACAATTATTTTTGCTTATTGAAGTGGTAGACAAAGAGAGGAAATGGATGGAGGCAGTGGTGGAAGTTTGACCTGATAACAACTGTTAGTAGAGTACATGAGCTTTGAATTGAGCTCTACATGTGTTTCATATGTTAATAATATCCTCATGTGAGGCTTTGAGAGTCAGCAGGAATGGAGTTCTCAGCTTTATAAAGAACAGTTGTTTAGCAAGTTATCAGCTATTATCTTTAGTGCCTATAAAACACATTTTTAGATTGTGGCTTTCCAGTGCGAAGAGCTCCTTTATTTCTATTTGTAAAATATGTAAACATCCCTTACCAGTTAAAGGAAAACTATTGTCTGTCCTACTTTGTACAGCTTTTTAGAGGTTTCTCCTTCTTGCTTTAGTTAAGTCCACAGGACCGGACTTGGCTCGTAACACATAGTGCAAGAAAACCGATGGGGTCTGCACAATGCTAGTGTCCCAGCCTACTGTTCACTTCAGGAAGAACCAGAAGTAAGTAGTATGGAGGACAGAATCTCTTATTCTTAGAAAAGCTGTAAGGAGACCTCTTTGACTTCCATGAAAACAAAACCTCTTATCTAGCATCTCTTATTTTCAGCAGAACCTGTATCTTTCAGTGATTCTCTGATAAAGGAAGGTGATGTCTACAGATATTGTTGCCATTCAGTATTCTTTCACCTGCTTGTAATAGATCTCTGTAATAGTCGGAAAGGGAAGTGGAATAAAATGTGGGTAATGGCAGGGATACTCAGAGTTATATGACTCTGGAGCCACATTTGCAGTCACTATTAACCTAAAGAACTACATGAGTCCTGTATGACTGGTAGAATTTAGTATAATGGTGCATTCATATAGAGAAATTAGAAGTTTTAAGGAGCCACCAATTAAACATAAAGAGACCCATGTGACGAGGAGCTGTGGTGTGAACATCACTGCTTTAGAGAAATGGAAAACATCTAAGGTTAGAGCATCCAAACTAAAAGAGTGCTTTTATTTGTCTTTTTTTTTCACCTTTAAAAGCTGACATTTCTTTTTTTTTTTATTGTACTTTAAGTTTTAGGGTACATGTGCACAATGTGCAGGTTAGTTACTAGTATTTCTTTTTGGCGTGGAAGCCTATGGAATGGACTTGTATACATAACTTGGTAGAGTGTGCTTTGACATTTGAAAGATGATCACATTTAGTGAGTAAAACCCAAGGTAGCATATCCCTCTCAACAATTATTGTTTATCCAAGTTGGTTAATTGGGATTGTGTTTAGGCTTCAGGGTAAGCTCTAGTCTTACCAAACGAACCACCTGTCATTATGTATTTGTAACCAGTTTGTCAAAGACATAACTCAACAGACAGACCAATATTTAAATGGCATTTTTTTCCTCTCCAGTTACATATAACCATACTTTGTTGAATATCATTTTTCATCCCTTGACCGCATGTTTGGAAGATTTCTTAGCTTACCAATAACTTTTCTGGATATTAAGGAGTTCGGTTTGGGTAGGATGTGGTAGGTGGGACAAGCACTGCTCCTTCTGGCAATACCTAGAAAAGAAGCTAGGCTAATTGCAAAAATCACATGTTTGAAAGCACCATTAAGCTATCAGAGCAAAAATAACTAGAGAGACCAAATTTCCAAAGCAAGGAGAACCTTTCAACACTGAGCTATCAGGAGCCATGATTTTTGTCTAGGGGTATTTGCTGACTCTGAGAGTGGGCTGAGGAGTAGGCCTTTGCCTAGACAGAGAGCTGCTGCTTGGAGAAAGAGAAATCAGCAAAGCTTTCAACAGTTGTGTTGGATGAAGTCAGAAATGGAGACTTCAGGGGCCTCAAGTAAGTGGCCATTCTTTTCTCAGAAGAGACTTGGTGAATTCTGACACTTTGCAGAAGGCTAAAGAACCAGGTCAAAGGCTTCCAAAAAGCAGAGTGGAAGTCCCTATAGTTTCACAGTGCTTGGGAAACGAGAGAGAGAAACTGACAATGGGCAAGAGATGCCGTAGGGAGAGTGCTGAGTTGACACTGAGAAACTAAAAAGTCGTTTTTCACCTGGAGGTATTCACAGAGTCTCCCTGTGTCTAGAAGTCTGAATATCAAGGTTTTGCCAAACAGAAGGTAGCAACTGGCAGGCATGACACTCAGCAGAGATTTGGGTTTTCATGTATAGTTGGAATGACAGTTTTGGAGTCCAAAGGAGATTCAAACTCATGGCTGGTCTCCCTCTAAAGACTTTTGTCAGATTCTGAGGCTGTGTCAGGTATAATGTTAAAGAAGTATAGTGGAATGTCTTAACAATATCCACTTTTTCAGGGCTGAGAAGCAAAGGCCAGTCAGGCTGTTGGTTGAAAACACAGAGGGCCATACCAGATAACACAGGTAGACTTAGAATCTTAGTTGGCTAGGGCTACGCATAAGAAATACCATAGATTGGGTAGCTTAAGCAACAAAAATTTATTTTCTCACAGGTCTGGAGTCTGCAAATCCAAGATCAAGGTGCTGGCAAGGTTGGCTTCTCCAAAGCCTCTCTCCTTAGCTTGTAGACAGCGGCCCTCTTGCTGCCTCTTTGCATGGTCTTTCCTCTGGGCATGGGCTTTTCTGGTATCTCCTCTTTCTTACAAAAACACCAGTTACATTGGATTAGCACCCTATCCTATGGGTCTCATTTTAAATTAATCACTTCTGTAAAGGCCCTATCTCAAATAATTATGTTCTGAGCTACTTGGGAGTAAGGGCTCCAATGTATGAATATTGGAGAAACACAGTTCAGCCAATGACGCTGAATTATACCAACCATTCCAGCCCAGCTCTGTCCCAGATCAATCTCTGACTTGATTGAAGAGTGAGTCCCTACCCCTCTCACCTTACCTGCCATTTGCCTCACATAAAAAGGGGGCACCTGTCTGCTGGAAGGTATCATCTGGAGCTTTTACAGTGGCTTGACATTAAAAAAAAAAAAAAAAAAGATCGGCCAGGCGCAGTGGCTCACGCCTGTAATCCCAGCACTTTGGGAGGCCGAGGCGGGTGGATCACAAGGTCAGGAGATCGAGACCATCCTGGCTAACATGGTGAAACCCCATCTCTACGAAAAATACAAAAAATTAGCCGGGCATGGTGGCGGGCACCTGTAGTCCCAGCTACTGGGGAGGCTGAGGCAGGAGAATGGCGTGAACCCGGGAGGCGGAGCTTACAGTGAGCCAAGATCAGGCCACTGCACTCCAGCCTCGGCAACAGAGCGAGACTCCGTCTCAAAAAAAAAAAGTCTTCATAACCGTAATAATGAACCTCATTTCTATTTCAGGCACGTTTAGGTGCAATGAAGACCTGTTCTCATTATGACCCATTTCACTCATGAGCATTCTTCCAAACCAGAGCTTCTCAAACACTAATGTACACATAAATGAATTGGGAATCTTACTGAAATGAACACTATGATGCATGTGTCTGTGGTAAGCCTGAGATACTGCATTTCTAACAGACTTCTAGAGAAGGGTCTGGAGACCATCCTCCTGACCAGCTGTTGACCAGCAGGTGATGAGCATGCACACTAAAATTTAAGGAACCTTTTCTAAAAATGTCTAAGGGCCTTCTAGCTCTGATAATCTGTTAACTTTTTTTGTGTGTCCTTTTCAAAGGGAACCATATTTGATGGCTTGAACATGGCGCAATATGTTTTAAGACTCCTCATAGGACTTAGAGCTAGTTTGTGAGGCTCATTCTTACCAAAAAGTAATCTCATTTATTTTATAGCAATAGTTCTTTACTTTAACTTTGGCTGCACATTAGAATCAAGTGGAGTATTTGCCTTAAAAATACTGATGCTTGGGCCCTTCCCTTGGACGTTCTGATATAATTATTCTGGGGTGTGACCTGTGAATTGGCATTTAAAACAAACACAAAACCAAAAACATGTTACAGGCGATTCTACTGTGTTGTCAAGATTAATAACAACTGTTTTAGGGTAGCACATTTTAAAAAATATTTTTACTAATATAGTAGTGGGCTTGCTTTGGCCCACTCACCTTAGTTACAAAGCATGTTTCTGGTAAAAATCAGCATATGGTAACAATAGCCCACTTTCAAAAGAATTAATATTTACCCATTGTTAATATTTGAAGAAGTATTTCTCAGAATTTTTTCAATCCGTTGAAGCTGGGTAGTTGTCACTTCTTATAGACTAGAAATGTGATTCCATTTTGCCAGAGTCCTCTCCAATTCCTATTGTCTCAAACACCCAGCCCACTCCTTTCATTAATTTTACCTACCTGGAGCCTGTGGGCATGTGAGTTTGTAACACTACCTTTACGATACTGATTTGTGAGATAGTAAGCTAGAAATTCCAAATGTTGAAGAAGAAATGTTAAATGTACTTCCCAGGAATATTTCAGATATAATTTTCATATTGCCTAGTTTTTTTTTAATTAACTGAGAGATTCCTTCCATCTCTAAGATTCTGTGGCCTAAATCATTTAGGTTTGTACATGCATCATTTTCTCCATGCAAGATTAAAATTAAACAACTAGAAAACTGTTATCTAAGACTGGCTGATAGATTTTAGAAAACTGAAGATTCTTAGCAATTATTATTAGATGTTTGACTCTTACCATGCCATTGTTATTGCGTATCAATGAAATATACCTTGTCTTCTTAAGCTCTTACTCTCTGAGATTGCCAGTGCTTATAATAGTGGCTGAATCATAATATGTGCTTGACACATGTTTGCTGGCCTTAAAATAGTAAATGAAGATTTAATGTTGGCTATTTTGCTTTATTTTCTCATAACCATATACTAAATAAATCCAAAATTTCATTAGAACAAATCTGGAGGCATTACATTACCCAACTTCAAACTATACTATAAGGCTATGGCCACCAAAACAGCATGGTACTGGTATAAAAATAGGCACATAGACCAATGGAACAGAATAGAGAACCCAGAAATAAAGTCAAATACTTACAGCCAACTGATCTTCAACAAAGCAAGCAAAAGTAGGGAAACATAAAGTAGGGAAAGGACACTGTATTCAACAAATGGTGCTGGGACAATTGGCAAGTCACATGTAAAAGAATGAAACTGAATCCTTATCTCTGACCTCATACACAAATCGACTCAAGATGGATCAAAGACTTAAATCTAAGACCTGAAATCATAAAAATTCTAGAAGATAACATTAGAAAAACCCTTCTAGACGTTGACTCAGGCAAAGAATTCATGACCAAGAACCCAAAAGCAAATGCAGCAAAAACAAAGATAATTAGATGGGATTTAATTAAACTAGAAAGCTTCTTCACAGCAAAAGAAATAATCAGTAGAGCAAATAGACAACTCACAGGGTGGGAGGAAATCTTTGCAAACTATGCATCTGACAAAGGGATAATATTTAGAATTTACAAGGAACTCAAGTCAGCAAGAAAAAAATCAAATAATTCTATCAAAAAGTGGGCTAAGGACATAAACAAACAATTCTCAAAAGAAATATAAATGGCCAATAAGCCTATGAAAAAATGCTCAACATCACTGATTATCAGGAAAATGCAAATCAAAACTACAATGTGATATCACCTTACTCCTTCAGGAATGGCCACAATTAGAAAATCAAAAAAATAATAGATGTTGGTGTGGATGTGGTGAAAAGAGAACACTTTTACACTGCTGGTGGGAATGTAAACTAGTACAACCACTATGGAAAACAATGCAGAGATTCCTTAACAAACTGAAAGTAGATCTACCATTTGATCCAGCAATCCCACTACTGGGTATCTACCCAGAGGAAAAGGAGTCATATGAAAAAGACACTTGCACATGCATGTTTATAGCAGCACAATTCATAATTGCAAAAATATAGAACCAGCCCAAATGCCGATCAATCAATGAGTAGATAAAGAAAATGTGGTCAGCCATAAAAAGAAATCAAATAATGGCATTCACAGCAACATGGATGAAGGTGCAGACCATTATTCTAAGTGAAGTAACTCAGGAATGGAAAACCAAACATAGTATTTCTCACTTATAAATGGGAGCTAAGCTATGAGGACACAAAGGCATAAGAAAGATAAGTAGATTTTGGGGACTTGGGGAAGGGTGGGAGTGGGGTGAGGGATTAAAGGCTACACATTGGACACACTGTACACTGCTCAGGTGATGGATGCACCAAAATCTCAGAAATCACCACCAAAGAAATTATCCATGTAACCAAACACCACACGTTCTTCCAAAACCTATTAAAATTAAAAAGAATGGAGGGTCTAAATTATTCTGACTGTCAAAACAAATGTAAACATCCAAATTTTAGTGTGTTAGCACAATGGAAGTTTATTTCTTGATTATTGTGGTAGGTGGAATTCTAAGATCGTTCCCAAAATTACCACTCCATGGTGTAGCATCCCTGCATAATCCTCAATACTGTGATATGGTAGCATTTACTCTTATGATTAGGTCATATTATATAGCCTAGTTGAAAGAGAGATCATCTGAGGAGAGCCTGACCTAATCAGGCAATCCTTTAAAAGAGAGTGAGTTCTTCCTAAAAACAGAAGTTAGAGAAGATTTGATGCCAAGGAGATTCTCTGTTGCTGAATTTAATGGAGGAGGGAGCATGGCAAGGGCTGCTGGTGTGTGGCCCCAGGAGTTTAGAGCATCCTCCTGTGAATAGCCATCAAGAAAATGAGGACCACAGTTAAAGAGTTGCAAGAAACTAAATTCTGAGAACAGCCTGAGGGAGCTTTGAAGCACATCTTTCTCCAGTGAAGCCTCTAAATGAGGACACAGCCAGCTGACACCTTGATTTCAGCCTCGTGAGATTTGAGTGGAGAATCCAGCCATATCATGCCTGGACTTCTAACCTACAGAGCCGTGAACAAATAAATGGATGTTGTTTTAAGCAGCTAAGTTTGTGGTAATTTGTTACACACCAGTAGAAAACTAACACAATTATTTAACAGTCTACTACAGTAGTGGTGGTTGGCAGATGGCTTTCTTTCATGTGGTAATTTTGGGACTCAGGTGCAGCTCAGCCACCACGTAAAGACTGGACTCCTCTATGTATGGCCATTGGAAGAAGAATGAGACAGTGGAGAGAGTGTACTATATTCACTTTTGCAAAATCCAGCAAACATCATTTGCATGTACATTTCATTGGTGAGAACTAGCTACATGGCTCCACCTGGGATCAAGGGTTCCTAGGATATGGAATCCTGGTTGAGCAGCTTCCTTCCAGAAAATTCATACTGTGAAGTGGGGCAAAACGTTTCTGTTGTAGTCAAATTTTAATGTTTGATTATTAAGACACTTATGTGTCTCCTTCCAAGTAGAACAAGTAAATGTGATGATATATTCTAATTTGAGATACATAGAGAATTAAAGTAACACTTTTTTTTTCTTTTAAAGAAATGAGACACATTCATTATCAGAGACATTTTCAGGTGTGACAGTTTTCTAGGAAGAGCATCTGGGCTCTATCCCTGCCGAGAGGTGTTCCTCCACTATAACCAATGTCTTTCCCTCTGCCTGCCAGCTGAGACTGTCCGGAGGGAGGATGCTTCTCCCTCACCTACCAATGAGCAGATGCACTTGCATGAGGTCCAGGTGCTGCCAGCCTAGTGTGCAGACTCAGGACAGCATGGCCTTTTCCTTCTCTGGGTCTGGATCTCCAACAGACTCCTAGCATTTCAGGCAGCCCCATTGCCTGATTTTCAGCTACTCACCTACAAAAAGTGGAGCAGTCCTCACTCTCCTCCCACCCTCAGGACAGCAATGCCCATGCTCATTGTAACAAGGTTGACTAGTCTGAGGAGTATGTCTTGCATAAATATGAGCATTAAAGTCCTATGTTCAGCTGCTGTATTGGTAGCTGAAGCAGCCTCTTGTTGGGAACAGTAAAGATTTGTGAATCTTTATATGGAATCTATAGGAATTCCATGAAAGAGTGAGAATAACCCACTGTATGCTACCTGGTTTTGTTTTTAAGATAAATTTAGTTAGCTTAATTTTGAACTTCTGAGGTTGATAGAGAAGGAAATTTGTTTTAGATGAACCTTAAAAAATATTCAAGATGGAATAGGAAACATGATTTTCTACATGATCACTACCATTAATTGGTCTGCCTTGCTTTATTTGACATCATAAAAGTCTAGACAAAAGGAAGCTGTAAGAATGTTTTAAATTTGTAGTCAGGAAGACATTCTTATGTTCCAGGAAAGGACAGGGAGGGGAATGGTGAAGAAAAATAGAGAGAAGAACTGCTGATAAGACCAAAAAAGGGAAAATGAATTCCTAAGGAAGGCTTGAAATTCTCAGGAGGCATGACATTGTCAGTGAACCAGAATATTCCAAATGCTACAGTGACAGCCTTTGCTTCATCCCTTCCTCACTGAGAGGTCTCATCTAAATCTGTTTAGGCCTTAGTATTTTTTAGTGACATATTCCTCCTTCTCTCTCTTCCTCCCTGTCTCATGGTCCTCCTCCCTTCCCTCCCTTCCTTCCTCTGCCTTCCACTCCTTCTTTCTTTACTCCCCTCTTTCCTCTTCATTTTCTCTCCTCCACCCATTTCTTTCTCACACACTTTGTCCTTCTCTTTCTGGGTCAGGTACTGTTTGCAGTGCTGAAAAGGATAGAATACAACAACCTTTAGGGTCTATTAACCCCATGTTAAATAACTGACACAAAGGCTGAAAGGCAACTGGCATGAAGAGGTTCAATAATTTTCCCAAGGTGACTTGGGAAGATTTGGGATGTGTCAAGGGTTCTGATCATGCCACTCCACTATTCAATGCCTTCCCTGATATCCTATTTCCTGGAATATTTCAGTGGAATAAAACTCCACTTCTGTAACATGGGAGACAGCCCTCTACGGTAAATGGCGCCAATTCCCCAAACGTATGTAACTCCTGCCATTTTCTGCAGGGCCCCAATAGCATCAAAAGAATACTTACTATTTCCTGAACACAACTGAGCTCTGGTTTATGTTTGTTTGTTCATTTTTGTTTTGGTTTTTGCATCTTGGTGATTATATTTATTGGAAGAGTTGGAGGAAAAGTGCCATTTAGCTTAAGAAGTCATGAGTTATCTGCAAATCAATTCATTTCCAGAGTGGAAAAATCCTCAGAATTATTTCTTAATATCAAAATGTATGCAGGTTTCTCTTTCAAATGCTTTGTACATTTAAAGAGGCAATTGTACAAAGTCTCCTATTTTCCATACAGGACAAATCCTTTGTGTCAGCCAACTTTCAGTGGAGGGACAACCAGGACAACGCCATCTCCCTGGATAATGAGCATTGGAATACTCAGTTTCATTGATTTACATATCCCTTCGTATGTTTATTCATCAATTTCTATGGAAGCCACAGTTTCTTCTACATCTCCCAACATCATATTTAAATGTTGATCATAAGCATGTAATCTGCCCTGAAGCCATCAGTCATTTCCCATTTTCATGTAAATTTGCTCATCTAGGCTGAGCCTGATAAGATCCAGGGGCTCCTCTGTGGTTTTGGTAGTTTGTTGCTGGCCCACATAATCTGCCACATTTCAAATCCTGCACCCTTCCCCCTGAACTCTTACAACTCTATGACAGATGCTTGTTACATAAAACTCTGCTTGTTTTATCATATCCTTCCTTGCCTAAAACTCCTACTTGTCCTTCAAAACCCAGACCACCTCTTTTGTGAAGCCTTTCCTGAAACTCACAGGATAAAATATTCTTCATTCTAAATGCCCACAGGAAAATGCCCATATTTCTATTATAGCACTTATTGCATTGTGCTAAATTATTCACACATGTGTCTCACTCACTAGCCTCTGAAGTCTCAACAAGAAACACTGGGGCATTATTCACTGGCAAATCCAGTGCTTGCTACCTAGCTTGTGTTTACTGCAATGGAGGGTATATTTTACATAAGAAAAGCATCACTGTTATAACCTATGTACCATAACATCAGTAATGGGATAAAGAATATTAATTGTCAAAAATTTTCTACCTTTGTCCAATGTTAAAACATATACTTTTATATTAATATTTATGACCCAAATCAAATACTTTATACAACTCTATGTATATTGACCCTCTTACCAATTTCTGACGTTTTCTTTTCACTTTATTTGTAAATTTAAGTGTATATCTTTGGAAAATGTTATTTGGCTGTCAATCTTTAAAAAAATTAATGTATATAATAGTACACATATGTGCATTATATGGTGCATGTTGTGAGTATTCATTATATGTATAGCACTTTATACTAATACGTATATATGTAGTATAATAAACTATACATATACATACAGAGTTAGAGGGAGAAACCATATTTATACATACTATATATAATCCATGCACAGACAATACATTGTCCACCACCACTATTTGTATATAGTTTCCTTGTCCTTTGAGGCCAGCTGATGGCTTTCAGATAATGAGACTGAATGGTAATCTGGGCCAAAAAATGTTAATGCAGCTACCAAACTGCTAATGCTCTTAGCCAGCAAGTGCTGTGTCATGCGGTCCTGAGTTGAAGAGTTGAGTGTGTTCTACAAATTGTGTTTACTCCATTGGGATCTCTCATGTCATTTATTTTGTGCTTGGATGAACAATTTTGAGTTATAATGACTGACAAATTGTACAAGTGATAGTGCTGGATCTGTCATAAAGAAACAAAAAGTATTAAGCTAGAAGTTCAAATGCACATTTTATTGTAGCTTGCTGCTTTTTTCAAGGACTTGGCAACTGTGTTCAAGATTAGCATGCCATGAGGAGCTAATTCAAGTCTTTTAATATTATTAGTGGTATTAGAAGCATCCCT
The DNA here is from genome assembly GCF_028885625.2 of Pongo pygmaeus. Taxonomy (NCBI): domain Eukaryota; kingdom Metazoa; phylum Chordata; class Mammalia; order Primates; family Hominidae; genus Pongo; species Pongo pygmaeus. The sequence continues at coordinate 155,351,283 of NC_072376.2, read as the reverse complement.
TCAATCTGGGAGGATTGACCTGGTATGGTCAGGTATGTAAAAGACTTATGGGATTTGAAGAGAAGTATGCATAAAGGGATTTTGTTAAAATGATCCCTTAAAATGTTGATCCTTTAAGTGTTTTAGGCTGTTGCCCTGATTCTTCCCCGCCAATCCCCTTTCTCTCCAAGTAGACAGGATGTGCTTGTATATTGCTTTATATTCATTTAACTTGTTTAACTCATCTTTATTTAAAATTAAGACATACTAGATATGTTTCTTGTTTTTTCTTACGTTCCCTATCTTTTTCTGAAGCAAGAAAGGTAATCACGATTTTTTTTTTATTTGAAATGTGTTTTCTTAAGAGAACCATAGAGTCAGCAGCTGTACATTGGAAGCAGAATATCTGGGGGCATGGAGGAGCACTAAGAGTTTGAAAGGGTCCCCAGGTGATTCTAATGTACAGCCAGAATTGAAAATCACCACTCAGTTGAAGATACATGTCTCTTGATTATATAAGGAGTTAGTGTTTCAGCTAGAACACCTTTTTGGAAAGCTTGCCCAGATAACCGGTTCTTTTACATTACTCCCCCTCCCACAATTGAGAATTACTTTTCCAGTAAATTCAGATGATGGTATCTGTTAATTTGGCCCAGAATTCTCAAGTGGGAAAGATAGCCTATAAGAAGCATGAGTGTGGGCGCTCATCCAGAGAATATTTTTTTAATTAAAAAAATTGACACATAATTGTACATACTTATGAGGTACATAATGACATTGCAATACACGTAATGTATTGTGATCAGATCATGGTAATTAGCATATCCGTAATTTCAAACATTTATCATTTCTTTGTGTTGGGAACACTCATTGCGCATGCATGGAATTGCTTTCTCTATACCAGCTCTTCCCTTTCCCTGAATGTTGAATGAAGATTGCCTTTTTAGGAGATTAAAGAGATCTGCCTAAATCCCGGATATATCTGTATTAGATAAAGAGATGGAGTGAGGTTCCAGGCAGCTCTGTCCAGGAAGTTCAGGAACTGTAACAGCACAGCTTCACTGCACTGCCGCAGGTGTTACACACAGGTGAATTCATTAATGATTAACCACAGAGTCTGAATTGACGCGAGATGAAGGAAATTGAAACCCAGCACCTGTGCGAGGCTTCTGCACTAGTTTCTACTCCAAAGTCTTACAGAAAATGTTTTTCTCCACAGGTTCGAACCAGTGTCCTACCAGAACATAAGGATTCCCCGCCAGAAATTGGGGTAAGTGTTTCTTATGTTTCAAGAAGGCACACACATCGCTTCTAAATTAATCATTTGGATTTTCTCTGGCCTTCTGCTTGGTAACTGACAAATAAAATTGAATTACATTAACAGGGTATGGCTCTTCGAGGAGGCACTATCACATATTTGCTGAATTGCATGGAATTCATTTTTTTGTTGTTTCCTGAAAATCATCCTCAAGTGAATGCATATTTAGTTCAGCTGGCTAGAGATGAGCCTAGACTTGGCCCTGCAGGTAGTTGAACTGTGATTCAGAGCCAAGATTCCTGGACCAACAGGAGGTGAGGGAAATTACAGATGTGATCTCTACCGCTTCAGGAAGGAGGAAGAGAACCAGCCATAGGATTGTGGTATTTTCTGTTTCCTGCCACTTAAACACTGTAATGAAGGTCAAAAGAGAGGCAGCCACCACTGTTCAGTCCAATGTTGCAAAATCCTGCTGAGGTTTTCTTGCTGCACTGAACTGTTGCCTCTCTAGAATTCAGAATTTGGAAGAACAAGAAGGTACTGGGTGCTTTCTGCTTAGACAAGGCTAGAGTAGGCGGTGGCAGCTCCTAAAAGATACAGCCCCACAGGCTGAATCCCTGCGATCTGTGTGTTCAGAGAGGAGGAAAAAGACCAGAAGTAAATTAGGTCTAAGAAGCCCTGGGGCTAAGCCAACTGGAAGAGCTGTTTGAAATACCCTGAAATCCTACAGGCACTTGACAACCTTCTTCCAGTCAGTGTGTAGGGCACTGTACTAGGTACCATTCATTTTCTCATTGAACACAGTCACTTTCTCAAACCTGCCAAGGAAGGACTCCAAAAATAGGCACCAAAGTTTGACTCGACTGAGCAGAATGTCAGTTATCTCTGCAGCTGTTAGTGAAGAAGCAGAGGGAAAAGGGCGATGTCTTGCTTTCTCATGCCTAACACAAGCCTCTCATCTCTTCCTCAGAACTAGTTGAGTAACTGCTTTGACTTGAGAGAGTCCTTGCAGTTTTTCTGCCTGTCCCTTCAACCTCTTGTGCCATTCACTTCCACCGCCAATCTCTGTGCTGACTACACAAACCTTCATTTAGTTCTTCCAGTGCGTCCAGAAAGTTCACCCCAGCCTCAGGCTTCCACAGACACAGGCAGATGGCCCTCTGTCAGCCTGAGCTGCTGCACCTTGTGGGGAGAGGGCTCCTTTCCACAGCTCAGGGCCCCGCTCACATGTTTCCACTGCTACCACCCTGGGGCCCTGCTTCCAACTGGACCCTCCATCCTAAATGCATGCTCTCATCACACTGCTTTTATGGCACTGCTTCATAAAATGTGAGACTTTTTAAACTATTAATATGGGTAATACGTTATCCTATCAAGGTGTTCCGTTTATTTATCAAGGTTCAAGGAAGCTTAGCTGGTTTAATTTTTTTCTCCTGTGTTCACTACCTGCCCTGACCCCACTCCACCACTGCTCTTGTGTTGAATCCCCCTTGCTTGAAGCTTTAATGATATTTTGGCCCAATCGTGTAGATTTCTTCAATTTTTTTCTCTCACTCATGTTCTTGGGAATCCATCTTAATTATTTTAAACCTTGAGTCTCTTTTCTGATTTTATTTTCTTCTACCTCCTCCCACTGTTTCCCTGTACAGGCTAGACTTTCTGTGACTGTAGCAACGTGCAGTGGGGAGGAAGACTAATGTGAGTCCCACACATGTCCTGCCCTTTCTTCTTTTGATTCCTCAGTTGTGGCAGCAAAGAGGAAGGAGTAGGGAGACAGAGGTTCATTCTGGGCTTGCCCCTGGTGAGGGTGAGGTTTTCTTACTGCTAGACTTGATGCTTCTCAGGCAATGGCTGCCTGTTAGAGTCCTCTATGTGGCAGATACTGATTTGCTGGCTCTCTGATGGGCACAGGTATAGATATTTCTGAGGACCTTGTCAGGTTCTCCCCATAGCATAATTGCCTACCATGGGGGACCTGGCTCTGGGCCCACTTCCTCCACTGCCCACCCCCATTCCACAACCTCTTGTTGTGAGATTTACCACTCAAGCACATGGCTCCAGGTCAGCCACTTTCTGTGCTGTCCAAATACATAAAACTCACAGGTACTTGCCATCCCACATGGAAGAAATGCAGGCTGTTCCATTATGTGATTTCCTCTTTTGGCTCAGCTGTCTCTCTGCTGATCCTTTCTACGAGCGCCAGCAGCTTCAGGCACTGGATCATATTCAATGATTCTCAAAGGAGAGACAATCAGTTCCCAGTGGCGGTAAACATGGTTTAGACACCTCTAGGCTTTATAAGTGATTTTTGGCACCAGACCCTCTTGGCTTCAGCTTTGGGGATAAAGATATTTTCCTGAGGGATGATTAAGAGAGATCTTAATCACATCTCTGAAATCAGACACCTTCCTAAATGCTGACCTCTCCTCTCTTCTAGCCCGAGCTTTATATTAACTGGATATATTGTGGCTACTTATAGACTAGCGTCTCTATACTGGCTCCTCATCAAGCATGTTAATGAGATTGCTGGCCTCAAACACTGAAGGTTCTTTGAACATACAATGGGGTACATTTATTACATTGTGTCTTCATCTTTGAAAAAACTCGGCTATAATTCCTGGACTAAAAGAGAAATCTCAATTGGTATCCTGTGACATGCCTATTTTTGCAATTAGGAATGTACCCTAAGGCAAGTAACGTGACAAACTGGCTTAAAATTAATTAATGGGTTTGTTTTTCTCATGTTATAGAAGTCTTGGGAAAATTGTCCAGGGCTTCAGCTACTCAAAAGTGACTTGAAGCAACCAGACTCTGCATTTTCCTGGTCCTTCTTTCTTAGAGAATTGCACAAACTGGCCATGGTACCACAGTTATCACATTCTGGGTTGAGTGAAAAATAAGGGGCAAAAAGCTCAGCTGGCCTATTCCTTCAATTCTGGAAAGCAATAACTTCCTGGGAAATTTCATTTTGTATACTGTCACTTACATAGTATTGGGAAGAGCCTAAGACCTTAGCTAGAAGAGAATCTGGGTACAACTCTCATTTAAACAAAATTGAGGTGCTATTAGTAATGAAGAATGGGCAGAAAGCGTGTTAGATAGGCAATTAGTCATGTCTTCACACTCCTGCTAGATGTACTCCATGAGAGCAAAGTCTCTATTTCTAATATTCCTGGCTTTGTGCTTGGAAGCTAGCAAATCTATGATCTATGTATTGAATAAATCAAAAAGCACACCATGATTTTATTTTGCCAACCATTTTATGTATTGTTAGAACCACCAGAAATAAATGGGTGGGGGATTCTAGAAATGACTCTAATAATACAGTAAAAAATCTAACAATTTTTGTGACCCATCAGAACTCAAAATGGCAGGTAAGATTTCAGAACTAAAGTTCAAGCACAGTAAGAATAAGTCTAAAAAGGAACAATTTAGCATGCATTGACTTCCTAACAACCTCAGATTACATGTTATTTTGGAGAGAGAAGTTAACATGTTGACCACCTATGAAGTACCACTTGTTAATATACATCCTATCAGCGAATCCTCAAAATATTTTCTTGGACACTGCAAAACAGGTCAGAGAGTTTAAGCTCTTGGCCAAGGACATAGAGCCAGTAATGGCTCTGTCATTACAACATACAAGGGCTTTACTCTTCAAGTACTCTAATTTTTTTTAAAGGAGTTTAGATTTGTTATTGTAATCTTTCAAATATGTTAGGTGTGTTTCTTTGCATTCTCAAACAGAACTTAGTGGATGCACCCAAATATTTTCTTGATAACTTAGTCAAGCAAATACTAATATGTGCTCTTAGACCTTTTGAGGTATATTCACAAGTAAAGATACAATTCTGTAATAAATGACTTTACCTTAAAGTGCTTTTTAATGTTTCCTTTGGGCTATTCATCAACTTTTACTAGATTTCTTCCCAATTATTTTTTCTTTTTGATGTATTTTTCAATGTTAATAGTTCACTTAGTCTTTTTCTCTTCCTATGGGGTAGGAAATAATATAACCATACCTGTTATGGTTCACAGAAAATAAAAAGTACCTGGGCTATGAAAAGGCCTGCCTGTAAGTTATGTGTAAGAGATGTTGTGTAGCAGTCTTATGATACAAACTTCAACTTTTCAAAGACCTTTTAAAACTTATACCACAGTTCCTGTGTGTTGTTTTATGATGACAGGTCAAAATATTATTGATATATTCATTTAACCTCTAAACCAGCAGTGTTCAATGGATATAACATATGTCACAAAATGCATGCCGCATATGTAATTTTAAATTTTCAAGCAGCTGTGTTTTTAAAAAGTAAAAAGAAACTGGCTGAATTAATTTTAATATATTTTATTTAACCCAGTATATGCAAAATATTATTCCAAAGTTTAATCAATACAATAAATTATATATTCATATTTCTTTTTTCATACTAAACATTCTAAATTCAGTGTGTATTTTATACTGAGTGTACATCTCAACTTGGAGTAGCCACATTTTATGTGCTAAAGCTAGTGACTACCCATTGGATATCACAGCTCTGGAGGGTAGTTGAATAAATTTGAGGCTGTCCATGCAAATTGTAATATAAAAAAAAAAAAACCTGTGCTTTGAATACAGGCTTTGTGAGAAGAACATGAATGATGGAGGTTTGGCCAGCTGTGGCCATATGTATGGTGTTGTACCTTCTCTGACCCCCTTAAAGGTGACTGGGGAGCCACAGAGGATCTGCTGCTTGGAGATGTCAAATCCTAGTGAGCAGTCTGGAGATCTGTGACTTGGCTGCAAGGGCTAGTGGGATACACTATTCATGTGGACACTCCCTGTAGAGAGAGGCCAGGGATTCTGACAGATGCACCACTTTTTTTCACCCTGTTTGATATTACTCTCCAGCTAGGTGACAGTGATTGAAATCATGCAGCAAACAATTTAATGATTATCTGCTTTGGGGTTCTTGCACCAGAATAACTGAGTGTTGAGTTGTCATGAGCAGGCAAGAAAGGTTAGAGCTGCATGTCGTGCAGGCAGAGAGTCTGTCAGAAGGAAAGGGAATTGCCACCTGTCCTAGAAATGAGGCGCAGCGTCGTGGGGATGAAAGAATGCTGGACAGAGAAGCAAGAAACCTGGGTTCTAACTTGCCTTCTGCAGATTAACTAGTTCTGTGACATGTGTAAGCCAGTTTACTCTTAGAGGCCCCAGTTCCTTTATCTACAGACTATCAGGGCCTTAATCCTTAAGGTTCTTTAAACATCCTGTGTAATCTAATACCACTTACAGCTATAAGGGATCATAGGTAACATTTTCTCAACAATAATATTCATAACTATATAGTACCTTTTGGCCTTTGTATCTTTTATCATCTTTTTTTCTAAAATTTCTTCTAAGTTATATTTCCCCCAAATCTCATATTTATTTTTAAAGATATATTTTTCTTTTTGTAGTGCAGGCATTTCTCATAGACTTTTTAAAAAATACTTTGCCTTTTCCCAAAAGTGTTTAAGCTGCACATTAGATACTTTTAAGGCATCTGACTTCTGGTTATATGATCTTAGTCACTATGCAAAGTTCTATTTATGGGAGATGTTTTATTTTCCTGGCTAGATGCTTTCTTTGCCTGGATTACTTTAATTTTCTCATAGCAATAGCTATGAGAAAGGTAAGTTATCATATGCATTTTTTTTTCAGCAACTAAGGCCTAGAGTAGTGGAGCGACTTGTTCAAGACCACAGACTTCATAAGAGAGAAGACAGGGAAATAAGAAGTGACAATGCTTAGCAGTAGATGGTGAGCCTGGGGGCTGGAAGAAGTAATGTAATTGTCCAGATTTTCATTTTTGGACAGAATAACTGATTTAGAGCCACACTTCAGACCTCTGAGCTCCAACTCTAGTGAAGCTTTCCCTTTTTTGTCTTTATTTTCCCCTGATAGAAACAGCACTAAAGGAGATTCAGAAAACACTGTCCCTGAATTATATTTAAAATATTAAAAAATTAAATAAATTATCTTAAATTATATGATTATAATGACAGTGATAGCAAAGATACAATAGCTTTACATTAAATTATTCTTTTACATTAGCATCATGTGCTATAGAAAAGACTCTTTTCTCATTCATTCTTTTACAGTGTGTTCAGTGAGTATTCACATAGATTAAAGATTTATTTTCTAACTTTGGGGGTGGGAGAATCCTTCTTTTATTTGTACTGAGGTGAAGAAAACAAGAAACCAGCTCGAAAGTAAATGTATAGGCAATCCCATTGTTTGTTGTTGCAGCATAAAACAGTTGTCTTCACATTTTTTGATTTTATTACTGTAGTTTATACAACGTGCAGTCCTGATATACAGTTATTTTTAGGATTAAAAAAAGGATAGCATTGGTACACAAATAATACCTCCTCTTGTCTGACAAGTTTACAAAATGTAATGGTATGATGCCATTGTTATCCAGATTGATTTTTAACAGATTTTATTATTTGTGAGCATTTTCATTATCCTTTGAGATCAAGCAAGTGGCTGACAGTTGTAATGGATAAACCTGACTCATGGGCATTGTTCTTGGCACACTGTATGCACTCACAGTGCAGCCCTCTGTTCCAGACACTGGGCTCAGCTAGGAGATGGACAAGCCAAGGTTCTGCTTCCACAGGAGCTCCTGGTCTGGTGAACAGGAGAAACATTCAATGGCTTGCGGTCATAAATTTTACTTGCAGCTGTGCCTTATGGTGAGTCCACAGTTTATGTCTGAAAATAGCAATTCCACCTGTCTCTAGCTGCTACATTCCACTGTGGGGTGTTTGCTACTTTTATTGCCAAAAAGACTGCAATAATCTCATGACATGTGTAGCCAGCTTTATCAATTTTAAAACCATCCATACCTCCAAAATCTTAAAAGACAAATAGAAAATAATTTGCAATTTTGGAGTTTCATAAAATTTATGATTGCTTTAAAGTTTTCTTTGAGTGTGAATAATGAGTGGGAATTTAATTTAAAAGCTATGATTATCAGTGAAAGAGAAGGTGAGATCAACATCTCTTTAAAATACAAAATGCTAAAATAAAATTCACTACAGCAGTATACGATCTGCATACTATAAAATTGTTTTGATTTTCCACAATTCAGTGAACAGTAGTTTATAAATAGCTGCAAAAGTAGCTTTTCTCCTATATGTAATAGAACCACTTACTTAAAGGCTAGTGTCTATGCCATTTGTTCATTCATTCATTCATTGTCAGTAAATATGTACCAGATACCTACTGTGTGCTATGCAGCGGGAGGATATCAGTAAACAAAAGAAAGCTCTTTGTAGAGCTTCAATTCTCAATTATTTTTTGGAGAGGTGCAAAATAAATATATAATATGTCAGGTGGTCATAAGTGTCAATAGAGAAAAATAAAACAGGAATAGAGAATAGAGGAGTGTGTATGTGGGAGGGGAGTGTGCTTTCGTATAGGGATGTCTTAGAGAGCATCTCTGGTGAGGTGACATAAATACTTTTATTCAGGAGGATCTCTCCGAGTCCTCTCTGCCCCTGGCTGAAAAGTCATCCTAATTTCTGCATGCTTTGCTGATACAGCTCACAAACTTCCTTCTTTATCTTGATTCACTCTACTTCATCACTCATGGACCTATCATCAGAGCTTGTTTCCACAAATCTATTTTTTGCCTAATGTTCCTCACCTAATAATTTGGTCTCAGATTTTTCAGGCTTTGGTGACTGTGTCTAAACCAGCTCTTTGAATTTTAAGTCAATTAATTGGGTTTATCATTAGCAATATTTTGGTATCTCCTTCAGAACCGAGTTGCCTTTCCTATCCTTTCCTTTCCTTTCCTTTCTTTTTTAGAAATGAGGTCTCATTCTGTCTCCTGGGTTGGAGTGCAGTGATACAATCTTAGCTCACTGCAGCCTTGAACTCCTGGCCTCAAGCAATCCTCCTGCCTCAGCCTCCAGGGTCACTGGGATTATAGGCATGACAGGAGTGAGCCGCCATGACCAGCGTGTTTTACCGAATGTTTGATTTTAAGCCTTTTAGGACCAGCTCATCTAAGTTAAAGATTTTTAAAAAGGGAGAAAAATTCCGACTTCAAGCTTTTCTTTCCTCTGCCTAGCAGTCTCTGAGTGTGGATGTAGCCTTTCATGTATGAAATAATTTCCTATTTACCTCAAAAAAGATGCCATTAACCTCAAATTCTTTGTCCAGCCTCTCATTCTAGTGCAGCTCGGCAGCAGACCTACGATGAGAGACTGTTCTGGAAGAAGTAGCATTGACTTATTGTGGAGTATTTACATTTTGTTAGGCTGCAGTGGCATAAGAAATAACATGGGTTTGTTATTTTCATATTTACTCCTTGACCTTAAGGGAAGAATGAGAGCTCTTTTTCATGTTATTTATCCCATAATATTGTGACTTTTAAGTCAGAAGTAGCCAGGGATATTAGAAACAGATGATAGGTTTTTTATCCTGGGAAAGAAAAAAAAAACAATTTGGAGTTTTATTCTTTACATTGAGTCAAAAAGAGTAGAAAGCAGATATTCATAGGTCATCAACACCTAATATAATAGGCGAAAAAAGCAATTTAAAAAAATGTAACTGAATAAGTGCCATTCTCTTTAGTGTATTAGAATGAAATTGTCCCATGCTAGTAAAGAAATAACAAAGGAAAAATGCTTTTAAACATTGCTGTGACGGGGGGAAAATATAACATTTCTATTTATAACTTGTACAAAGTCCCACATAAAAATAGCTGCAACTAACAGATTTGCTCATATCTGGAATACAAAGTTGTTACTGCCAGTGATTTGAGGAATTCTAATAAGAGGAACAACAGCATTGGTAAATATGGAAAATATATCATCTTTTATTTTCCTTCAGTTTTCATATGCAGAGAAAATTATAGTTAGTGAAACAACTCTGGGTGCTGTATTTTACCTCTTGTTATTTTCTAGCCTGTTGGTCTCTTTTCTTTTAGTGAAAATGATACATTTTCACCCTTTAATCCTACCCCATGAGGTAGATATATTACTGATAATTTTATCTCTGTTATTGAAATATTTGTCAGGCCAATAGATTTAATATTTTATTCTTCTAAAGACTAATTTTGTTTGATTGATGTGACAGCAAAAATATTAAAGAACCTCAAGTTAATGAAACCATTCTTTCTGTTATTTTCAGCGAAGTTTCTTGGGCTATGCCAGTTTTAAAGTGGGAGAGCTGCTGAAGTCAAAGGAGCAATTGCTGGTCCTGAGCCTGAGGTGGGTCTCTTTGTTTGTAGAAATACTGTTAAAGTTAATAAGTGATGTTTATTGATGGCCAGTGTGTTTGAAAGTCACAATTCTTGCAGATGTTAGATGTCAGCTCTCAAATAGCTAATGTTCTCCACTGCAACAAGTTATAGTGAAACAGCAATTATTCAAATTCGCATTGAAGTTCATGTTTCAGGTTGTGAAATGTTATTAGCCCTTATAAGAAAAAACAATATTACATTATCATTAAAGTGATGAAATTCTTTGAAAGTAAGAAAGTAAATATAAATTATGATCATGTTATTAAATATTTTTTCTCTTACTTATCAAAATGTTACTTTTTAATCAAATAACTTTCCAGATTTGAAATATATTAGAGGCAATATTGTACTTTTATGATAATAGAGAGTAAGCTGATTATTCTTTTTTCAGCCTATTTTGGTGCTATACTATTAAATATAAACCACTTATCAGTTACAACACATTCTTTCTTGACACAGACAGTAGATCGTAGCTAATTCTGAGTACAGTTTGCTTTGAAATAGAAGATGAGACAACAGTCTTTAGGAAGTCACACCATTTTAATTACTAAGAAGAGCGTTAAATAAAATAAATTTTTCTTTTTAAATTCAAAGTAAATTTGAAAACACATAAATTTTGAAACAATTGTTTTCTAATCATATAGTAACTTTCATAATTATGCATACATTGGGGATACTGCCTTGCACTATTTTTATGGTATAAATGAATACAAAAATTGCATAGAATACCATTTGTAAATCTTAAGACTTTCTTATTTTGATGAAACATGGAGACCACTTTCAAAGAGCTGGACAATGTCTTAAGTTTGTTTGTCCACTTCCACCAAGGACCCACTTATAACCAACAATTTATTTCAATAAAGATATGGCTTATGCTAGCATCTCTACACCAGGATTTGTCCTTTTCTGATTTTTTCTAATCCTTACAGCTCCTCATTTTGATTTGATAAGATAATATAATTTAAACTATATAATACTTCAAGCAGAGAAGTAAGTTGTGGATTCTAATGAGGCTGCCGTCTGCTCTAGCTTTCTTTAGGTTATGTCTCTTAAACATCTGGTGTCGGTGTTGATATTATACTTTGTATGGGAAAACATATAAAAATCCTTATAGTTTTATGATATTATTACCAGTACAATTTTGCTGCTGTTATTGTTTTCAGTTTTAGGTGTAAAGGGTCAGCTAAAAAGGCTGACTATCAATGTCACAGATAACCTAGAAAATATCATCATTCTAGCCTGACTATTGAATCTGACCCATATGCCCCCGGATTCACAACATGAGATATCAAACATTGAGCTGTCTTAGGACTACTAGCAGTCCACATGTTTTCTAGATCAGATGCATAGCATCTGATGCATAGCATGTTCTTCTTCATCTTACTGACTCACAGGCCCCAGTATTCATTATAACATAATAGTCATTAACATTAACATCAGGAGCATACTACACAGTAGTGCAACATTTAGACATTGGTTTGAAACAGAAATCAGGGGACAAGAAGTTCTTAGTAAAATTAAAATTAGTGAACACACAGTACCTTAGAGAGAGGACAAGAATGGAAGGGTCAAGTTTAGGGTATTACCCTTGAAAGAGAAAAGAAATACCTAAATTTCATATTTAGATGAAAGCAAGACAAATTTCTTCACTTTTGATTTTAATACCCCTGATTCCTAGTCATTTGATCTTGATTATATAAAACAAATTCAACAACGAAGAATTGACTTTTCTAGAAAAAATGTCAGAAAACCAATTCTGAAATGGCTAGGTTATCATTTTTCCCAGTTTTGTGCTTTGCCAAATTTGTGGTTTTCTCTCCCTATGAACCAGACAGATTATACATTTATCATAGCCTCTTGATTTCTGATAGATGGCTTTTTAAAAAAATTCTGATGTAATTTATTTTCTTTCCACTGATTCTGTCTCTTAAGTATTGAGTTGGAGTCTTAGGTCAGCCTTAAGAAGCATTTTTGTTTTGTTTCATATTTTAAAATATTCCTTTGCACTGATTATTTCTGACTTTTATTTTATAGTCATTAATTTTAAAACAATAAAATTCTCCGACTTCTGTAAAACAAATTCACAGAAGTAAGAGCATTCTTTGATAATGAATAAAGTTCCTTTTCTTCATGGTTAATTTGAGCTTCCCCAAATCTTACAATTGTGCTTGTATTCACTGTTTCTTTGGGGGCTTCTTATGTGATAATTCAGATTCTAAAACTTTCAAACTAATTCAGCCGAGCACTGTGATTTAATATAGCTTCCGTGTCATATGTGCTTTGAACTGGAGATCAAGGGCAGAGGATATATTGCTTTTATTTTTTCCCTGCAGAAAACTTAAAGGAACAAGACATGTGCATCTAATTTATAGATTTAGACTCAAATTTAATGAATATGATATTGTGTATTTTTAAAGATGTAGAGTAAAATTCGTTTATATATATTGGGGAAAATGTCTCTGATGTATAAAGTCATTTCTATTCATATGTCACCTTTAGTTAAATGCAGAATTTACTATGTTTCTGAGTGTTCTAGCATCTCAAATGGACTTGGTTCTCTTTAGTAATATTGTCTACATCTTTATATTACATCCACTCTGTTTCACTACTGTGCATTTGGTAGTTCCTGTCTCCTCTTACTTCTTTTTTATCTCAATTATATTTTCTGTTTTTGTTTTCTAATTCATTGCTGTGTAGTCCTGACTTCTGGACTTGTAAACAAAGTAGAGTTTGTATATGGAGGATTATAATTGTAGCTGTGAAAGACATTTGATAATATTATAAGAATGATAATAAGGATGACAGTAACCAACTATGTGCTTTGTGCTCTGATAATTATATTAGAGATGTCTCATTGACCCTTATCAAATGAGATGCTATTATTAACTTCCATTTCATAAATCAAGAAACTGAGGTATAGAAAGCAGTTAAGTAATTTGTGTAAAGTTATAATGCTGCTCTTCAATGGGAAAGGCAGGGTATGAAACCACACATTTCTAACTGCAAAACCCATGATTTTAATGACCGACATTTTGTCTCTTTCAACAAAAGAGAAAACAGAGAACTAGTTGAAATTCATATCACATGTCACATACCTTACTAATGGCAGAGCAAAGCAAGAACTCAGGCCCAGAACCAGTTTTTCATGGTTTCTTCCACGTTTGACTTCACCACCGTGCCTGGGCTTACAGAAGGTGATGACTAGAAGAGTGGTCCTATGCCAGGGAGAACTTGGGAATGTTAATCATGATGGAAAAATGCAAAAGGGCCTGTTAGTTTAAGGGGGAATTGAAGGCTGAGGGAAACCTATGGAATGTGTTCTTATCCCAGAACCATGACTGTATCCTGATCTCGATCTGGTTTGCTGCCGAAACACCTGACAATCCTTTGCCCTACCAACCGGACATAATTTTTGGGGGACCACATAAGCAGAACTTTGGAACATTGTAATAATGTCTTATAAGTTGATGAATATAAAAGTTAAATATAAAATAATATAAAAGTTGATTCTCTCTGTGGAAATGATACTAGCAGTCAGGAAAAAAAAATTACATTGATCTTAAAGTATTTAAACAACCACAGATGCAAAACAACAACAGCTACAAAGGTAAAATTTGTTTCCTAGGAAATTCATCTCAGGGGAATGGAGACAGAGGAAAGTGTTCCAGCCTTGTCACAGCTTTGTTGTGTGCCTCTGCACAGTTTGGATTTCACTCAGTGCTCATTCATTCAGCAAACATTTACTAAGAGTTTTTTATATTCTAAGTACAGGAGTAGAGTTAATATTTTCCCATTGATGTTACCAATTATGTGTTTAATGAAAAAAAATCTCATTATTTATTGAGCATCTGCTAGCATGAGAGGAATATGTGAGGTACTTTTCATGCATTATCTTATTTAATCCATGTGGCATTATCATCTGTCTTATAGCAACTTGTCTAAAATTCTACAGCTGCTGACTGTGCAAGTGGGATTAGAACTCAGTTTGGTCTGACTCCAGAGCCTATTCTACTTTTATTTTACTACCTAGTAGGAAGCTCAAGATCTAACAGAATTTTTTCTTCCTTGCCCATTTTATATTCTTTTGTTTAATGGGTTTTAGGAGTCTCAATTAATTTTTATTAATGTTTTATATTAAAATTCAATTTTATCTGCCTGCAACATAGTAGAGGTTTAATAATTATTTGTTGGAGTTTCGATTCATGATGATTACTTCCTTATACTTTTATGGATGCTAAATGTAATGCTAGCACCAAGACTTCATTTCTGGGTGTAATCCATCTAAATTGGTGAATATTATGCAGTCTAAGCATTAGAGTATATCTGAGGCAAGCAAATTTCAGAGTAATAGTGAAGGCTGTAATCTGTTTTAAAAGCTGAAAATCTTAGAATCTACATTTATTTCAGTATAGGGCACTGTTACGTTGTCACAGAAACTTTCAGCTCATCTTAACAAGGACTTTATTATTTCTTTTGTAACCTTCTACATGTCACCACACCCCCACCCCACCAATTAAACAAATTTTATATCATTTTATCAGGGTGAATATGATAACACTTTTTCTTGAATAGAGATGTGCAAGTATTTATTCATACAAAGGGACTATGCTTTTCATTTATTACTTCTACCACATTTACAGTAGTGCTTTTTATGGGACAAATAACATAAAACACTGATGATCTTAAATGGATATATAGTTACATTTTATAATGTATAGATGTATGCAAGATGCTATGAAAGAAAAACATTTAACTTATACTGTTTTTTAAATTTCTCCTATTTTATGTAGTATTTATGCATATACCTATGCATGCATATATGTACATGTATTATAGATTATGTGGATGAATATGTGTTTGGGCATCTGTATCATTTTAGAACATTTTGCTTCCTCACAAACTATGAATATTTACTTCCTATTTTTGTCAAATGTTTATGCCTAGAGATGTAAGATCCAAATTGTGAGGTTTTTAAGTTTTTATTTTTTGGCATTTTGCTTAATTAGCCTCCTTAAATACACACACAAATGTACACAAAGTTCAGTTTTGTAGTTTCTGTAAATAAAAGAACAACAACAACAACAAAAAAATTCCACATATTTTTAATGTAATCTTCCAAAGGTGTATTCTTAACTCGAGAGCCAGAAGCCAAGGAGAGGCTCCATTGTCTTCTATACAAGCATAGTCAGAGTGATAAAAAGATAAAACTGCTAGTAGCACCTCTCAGGTTGGGAGGCCAGGCATGTTTTATAGGCCACAGGGCAGTGGATTGAAATAAGTTTGTTGCTGGAATCCTGTAAGTTGGTGTGAACCCCCACAGTGACCTGAAAACAACCTGGCCATAGATAGACAACAGGGTTTTAAATGACAAATTTTGTTTTCAAATGAATTAAAACATTCTTAGACTTTTGATTTTCTATTCCTACACTTTTTTTGCACACAAATAAAGTTGATGTATGTCTTCTTACTTTAAGCATGGAATCTATTTGTTAAATTGTGTGTATGATGAATACTTCTATAATGGCATTTTTTCCTATCAATATCTACTTAAACTTCAGAGATGACTTTAAAAAATCATATCCAAGCCCCTTAATAGTCATGCATATTTGGCATAAATTTCTTTCTCTTTTAATTGTCTTCCAGTTTTTTTTGGCGGGGGGGGTGGGGGGAGGTACCAGAAACTAAGATTCTAGTCGTCTCCACAAAAGTAAGAGTTTTCCACGTCTAAAATATTTTGTATATTAAATAAGGTCAATAGAAAGTGATTGCAGCCAATAACCACTCTTTGGAAGAGAGTAGCATATATATATGATTAACTATAAAACAGAACAGTGTTATACTTTGTTGAAAGCATGGATGGAAAGCATGGGAAAAATTAGAGGAAGAGGATGGCACATAAGTAGCTAAGTTTATGCTTTTGTGTAGAAAAAAAAAAAAACTAAAAACTTCATAAGACCTAAAAGCAATGCATCAAAACACTACATTTTTTTTCTTTGAAAATGAAAAAGGCCGCATGCGGTGGCTCACACCTGTAACTCCAGCACTTTGGAAGGCCGAGGCAGGAGGATCCCTTTAGCTCAGTGGTTTGCAACTATAACATGCCAAAACACCATTTCTACAAAAACTACAAAAATTAGCTGGGTGTGATGGCGCATTTTTGTAGTCCCAGCTATGCGAGAGGCTGTGGTGGGAGGATCCCTTTTTGAGCCCAGGAGGGTGAAGTTGCTGTGAGCCATGATCGTACTACTATACTCCAGCCTAGGGGACAAGAGCAAGACTCTGTCTCCCAAAAAAAAAAAAAAGAAAGAAAGAAAAAAAAAGTGAACAAGCAGGAAAACATGTGAGTCAACAGTAAATGCACACTAATGAGTGATCCAGGCACACACATATGAGCAAGACTCACTGTGCTTTTGGCATGGTGACAGGAAGTTCCTCCATGACAGCTCTGACACTGACTTGGACCTCATAAACATGTAGGGAGAGGTAAATAACACTCTTTGGAGTTTATGATGGGTTAAGAATTTCAAATGTTTTATCATAATCTTCTATTCGCCTCAATCTTCTAAAAGATGGCATAAAAATGATTTTATTTCTGCTTCACAAATAAGCAAACTGAGGAACAACAGGCCAACTTCTTAATGTTGCACAGCTGAGAAGGAATGGAGATTATTGAGAAGAAGTGTTCTTGATATCAAGTATTTTTCAGAGAATATGAATTTTGCTTAGAATTTTAGGATGCAATTATTATTATCTTTTTTTTTTTTGAGACAGAGTCTCGCTCTGTCACCAAGGCTGGAGTTCAGTGGTGCAATGTCTGCTCACTGCAACCTCTGCATCCCAGGTTGAAGCAATTCTCTGCCTCAGCCTCCAGAGTAGCTGGGATTATAGGTGCCCGCCATCATGCCTGGCTAATTTTTGTATTTTTAGTAGAGACAGGGTTTCACCATCTTGGCCAGGCTTATCTTGAACTCTTGACCTCGTGATCTACCTGCCTCAGCCTCCCAAAGTGCTGGGATTACAGATGTGAGCCACCGCGCAAGGCCACATCAAATTATTTTAGAGACCAGAGAAAACTTTGAACCTGGCCCTTCAGCTTCTTCTTGGACCCCTTTCATGACAGGAGACTGAAACTCAGAATTTTTCCTCCCGTTTTCAGACAGGTGTAGTGTTAGAAAAGTATTTCTATTGTATCTCAAGTTTTATCTCTTTACCACAGTCCCAAGTCTTCTTTGTGGAGTTAAGTAGAACAAGGCTCATCATGCTTTTTCTCTATAACCACATTTGAAAGCAGCTCTTTTGTCCAACTCTAAATCTTCTTTCCTGTTTTTTTTTTTCCCCCCTTAGGAAGGTATGTGAGGTAGTAGAAACAGGACTTTCATACCAGACTTGGGTGCAAGTCCAAGCTTAGTCACCACCTGCATCACCCAGGCATGTCTCTTTAAGATCTATTAATGGAAGTAGTAATAACTCCCTTCCAGGGTGGTTCTGGGCAATTAATAAATGCAGTGAAGTTCCAAGCATTGCCTTTTGCATTAGAGAAAAACTCTATAAATATCATTTCCCTTTATTCTTGCATGAAACTTACTAAGTTCCTCAGCCATCCCTTACTTTTTGCTTGGTTCACTTGCTTAACTTGTTGAAATTCCTTTTTAGAATGTGACAGCCACCTTCTCTAAACTTGGTGTGTTAGGCTGCATTTGCATTGCTATAAAGAAATACTTGAGACTGGGCAATTTATAAAGAAAGAGATTTAATTGGCTCATGGTTTTGCAGACTGTATAGAAAGCATGACACCAGCGTTTGCTCAGTCTCTAGTGAGGCTTCAGGAAGCTGTTACTTATGGTAAAAGGTGAAGTGGGAGCAGTGGTCTCACATGGCGAGAGTGAGGACAAGGGAGGTGGGGGAGGTGCCACACACTTTGAATCAACCAGATCTTGCAAGAACTCACTCATTATTTCTAGGATGGCACTAAGCCATGAGGAATTTGCCCCCATGACTCCAACACTTCCCACCAGGCCCTGCCTCTGACAGTGGAGATTACATCTTAACATGAGATTTGGAGGGGACATCCAAACTATGTTACTTGGTCAGTGGGAGAGGGGTTGACTTAACCCTGGATCTGGATATAACATTTCTATTATCCAAGGAAGGGGTGCTTACCTGAAACCTAAATTCTGGCTTTAATCTCTCTGGCATCATATGGCTTATTGCCAGATAGCTACCAGCAAAAGAAATATGGACAGCAATTTGGTTGAATCAGGCAACATGCCAGAGTTGGGAGAAAAATACTTATTTAGACTAAAAACTTTAGCAATAAAAGATTGAAATCAGGACAGAAATTCATAAGTGTAACACAGAGTTTTGCTTTTAGAGGTTGCTGATTCATTTTATTGCTGAATATATCAAAAACTGTCCAGAGAAGTAAATTCAAGTGACATTTCTTAGGGTTGAACTGTGAGAATGAAGGGTGACATCAAATACAGAAGTAGGAACATCTTCTTATAAAACTGATTATTTTATGTTAACTATGTTAAAGGCCCTTAGGGACACAATTGCCTGAAATTTTCAAAAGGCTCTAACATGAGCCATTGTGTAATGACTTAAAATTCCATCAATGTATAGAACTTGGGGCAAATGCAAAGCATGCAAATGTGAGATTAGGACAGTAAAGAAGTAGAAAGAGCAGATGATTTAGGGACATATCTGTGCCCAAATCCTGGCTCTTCTGTTGCCTAGCAGTATGGCTGATTGTTCTGAGACTAAGTTATCTTATCCGTGAAATGGGGATGCTAATGGTACCTACTTCATGGGGTTCTCTGTGAGGATCACATGAGTTACTAATGTGAAATGCTTAAAACAGTTTCTGACACATAAGTCCTTGATAAATGTTAGCCATTATTTTTATTTTTAGTTGATCAGCTTCTCTAATGCCGGTTTTTGTTTTCCAAGACAGGATAAGACACATTGTACACAAACTATCTGAAATGGCATCTAATGCAAAGCAGGTCCTCATTGTACTATCTACTATTTAAATTATTATCATCAGTACTTTTATTTCCCATTTCATTCAACTAGACTGTTTTTCATTATAATTTAAATGGCTCTGCAGTTATATGTTCTGTATTTTTCTTTATGTTCCTAATCCATTTAAATAAAGTTGCAGGTATGACCATGGAAACCAATTAGCACTTTCTTAGTTTGCATTATTCAAAAGGTGTTGGATTTGTCAGATTGCAAATTGGTTTAGAGTTCTCAGTCACTGAAGGGACAACACAAACCAGAGTACACTTCAATAGCTCCTCAATTTGTATAGAAAAGCCTGAAACCTTTCCTTTTTTAAAATGCAAATCACGTAAAGTTAATATCTGTACACAAAGACCTACCCGCTTAAGAAGTTTGAGAGCTAATTTAGCTTTGAAGATAATTTGAAGGAATGATAGGGCCTGAAAGGAATTATATTTGACCTGAAAATTTTGTATTGGATTTCCCCATATTTACCAAAGTCAGTTTCATTATTATCACTGTGTTTCTGCTTCACTGGACACATTTATATCTGCTTTTTCCAGTGTTGTTTTGTAACACCGGTATCCCTTTGGTTATTAATACATGTTTTTTGAATAAAGGAATTCTGTGGCCAAATAAGTTTGAAAGTCCTCTAAAAAAAAAAAAAAAAAAAAAAAAAAGAAAAGAAAAAAAAAAGGAAAGTGAATTTCTTTCCTGTAGGACATCTCAGAGCCTTCAGTAGCCTTTCAAGGCCCTTGAAGATGCTCAGAGGACACGTGTCGCCTGCAGCTTTTCTTAAATTAATTTGAATGCAAGAAGATTTCATCATGGAATACTTATCAACAGCTTATTAGACACTATGTTCCAAGAAACACAATCATGTTATTCAGAAAATGCTGATTTAGAAGAACAACAAAAATGTATTTTTCAAAGAAATGTGAGTGGTTGTCTATGTGTATTTTCTGCCATAAGCATATTCTGTAACACACACATCTGTAGGCAGGCATGTGATCCTCACCCAAATGAACACTCACCCCTCAATTCCCCACACATCATGCCTCCATCCACATGCAGGTGCTATACCCCCGTCCACAGTCATTGACAGACCTGTGGCATCTTATACTCATGCCCATGCATGAGTTTGTAATATTTGTACAAGAAGTATGGGGAAAAGTGGAAAAATACTCACTGTTTCTTTGATGTTCATTGACAGATTCTTTTTAAGCTTGCATAAGTGAACACATATTTTTGTAATTACCTAATATTTTACCTACCCGAAACTGAACTTAGCTCTTATGCTGAAATCTCTGCCTTTTGTTTGTTTCAGGTTAAACTAAGACCCTTCCTACATTCAGGTACCCTAAATGTAGCCCAAGCTAGAAATTTCTGCATCATTTTCAACTTGTCCTTTCTAAAATTCTTATCTGGTAATGTTCTTTTCTTTTTTGAAACTTTATATGTCCTCTTTCCCTTCCCCACACCGCTCCTCTTTCCTCAATGAACATGAACATGAACATCTGCACATCTGCTCAGCCCAGGTATACAAGGTGCTTCATCCACAGCCTGGCATAAGTCTGCTTTTTCAGTTTCATCTCTACCCACATTATTCTTGATCCTGACCACCTCTTCCTACCTCATTTATGGTGGCTTGTGGGTACTTAACACTTTCTAAAGGTGAAATCAGAGTTCCTGTATTTCTCTGGGATCCCTATTCTCATGCTTTTTGAGCTCAGTTTCAACTTCATCCAGCAAGAGAGCACACTTTTGTGTGCAGATGGTGTACCTTAGATTGTTCCCCCTACAATGTCCACTTTTTCCCACCATTTTTTGATAACCCTTGCCCAAGGAAGATATCTTATCCACCTGGTATTCTCCAAATTTACTCGTACTAGGAATTGAGAGGTAATAGTCTCCAGGCATGTCAGTGAGAAGGTCTAGTCACCATCCCCCACCACAGCTTACCATTGGCCTCTCAATTTCCTATGACCAATGACTGTCTTTTCATCATCAACAGCTTTAGGGGCTGGAAAAAGGATGTCAGAGCTCATCATTCCTACTCCAGTTAAGACGCTTAATGATCATTAGAAGGTCATCATTTTTTAACTGCTTCCAGTGAGGTTTTATTTTGCATTTCTATTTATATATTTTGTTTTTACAATACATTTAGGGGTTACAAAGGTAGTTTTGATACATGATATATTGCATAATGGTGAAGTCTGGGCTTTTAATGTAACCGTCCCCTGAATAGCATATATTGTACCAATTAAGTAATTTATCATCCCTCACCGCCACCTCTCCCTCCTACCCTTCTGAGTCTCCAGTGTCTATTATTCCACATCTGTATCCACGTGTACACATTACTTAGCTCCCACTTATAAGTGAGAACATGTGGTATTTTAACTTTCTTTTTCTGAGTTATTTCACTTAAGATAATGGCCTCCAGTTCCATCCATGTTGCTGCAAAAGATACTGTCAGTTCTAAGTGTGAGTTGTACTGAAGATACCATCCTAAAGTGGAGATAGGAAGTTACTTGCCTCTTGGCAATGTATTACCCTTTGTCGCATACTCTAGCTCAGGAATTTCTACCCTAAACCATTAAATGACGTTCACTGTTTTCTGTTGTTCTGTGGCATAGCATAGCTATTTCATAGTAAAACAGTGGCTAACAGAGATTGTTTGCAATAGTGCTTCAGTAAGATAAAGGATTGAGTCAGGGAAAAAACAAATACTGTTTAATTCATGGAAGATAGGGAAACATAGAAAACTCATGAAAAATAATAGACAAGACAGATTTTAAGAAGGCAGAAGAGAAGGATGACATCAAACAAATAAAAGATGTAGAATAAGACAGAAGTAATAGGCAAGTTTATGTTGTTTTACTTGAATACATTTAGTGCCAATATAAACAGATTGCTTTTTTTTTTAATGCTGTGCTGCAATGGAGGATGATCACTTTGCATCCAGCCTATAGTTTTGTGGTTGATCCACTAAGTTCCCTGATCGATGGACTTAAGCTTAATAGAAATGCCCTGTAATCCAAGCACTTTGGGAAGCTGAGGTGGGTGGATCACCTGAAGTCAGGAGTTTGAGACCAGCCTGGCCAACATGGTGAAACCCCATCTCTACTAAAAATACAAAAAATTAGCCGGTCGTGGTGGCAGGCACCTGTAATCCCAGCTACTTGGGAGGCTGAGGCAGTAGACTCTCTTGAACCCAGGAAGTGGAGGTTGCAGTCAGCCAAAATCACGCCATTGCACTCCAGCCTGGGCGACAAGAGCAAGACTCTGTCTTAAAAAAAAAAAAAAAAAAAAAAGATATAAAAATTAGGTAATTACCTTTTTTATAACTTCATCTTGGGCTGATTAGTTTATTGCATTATAGGACAGTTTTACCATCTTGCATAGAAAGTAAAGTTTTAAAATTAACAAATCATCAAATGAAAGTTTAATTGAACCTGACTGAAGTGTTACTAGGTATATATTACATTATATAAGAAAAACAAAAGACCAGATTAGCTTGTAGAGACATGCCAAATGTTACTTCTTTTTTCTGATGTTCACACATGTAAATTGGGAAGTAAACACACTTCTTTAAAGCTTAATATAAAAACTGATTGATAAAAACAAATTTAAGGTATCATAATAAACATGGTCTAATCCTCATCTATCCATTGATGACCAGAGCAGATCACTTGAATTTTATTGTACTTTTAAATCTTCCCTTATATTTCTCTGATGCAGTCTCTCTCAGGGAAAGGATTTAAAAGTTTAAATCCTAAACTTAGAAATGGTGTAAGTGGGGATTATTTTTCTCTTATCTAGAATCAAATTGAAGATTTTCCAGGACTCACACAATAAATAACAGAGATGGTCTCTAATGGTTCTTGGGTTTGCTTGTTTGTTGGGCAATCTGCCAACTAACACTAAATTTTTTGGCTATTGACGCTTGCCTCTAGTATCAGGAAAAATGAATTGCTTCTATGACCAAGTGAGATATTGCTTTTAAAGCACTTTCAGGATAGGCCTGTGATTGTAACATCGAAGAAAGTTGGAGTTTCATCACTGTTACCAGGAGTTCATTACTTTGCTTAAATGTCCCAGTCTATCTGGTAGTGATAATAATATCACTGAGATTACTTCAAATTGTGGTTTTATAAGACAGATTTAAAGAAAAGGATCTCCTATACTTTAATAGAAAAATAAACAGTTTTCAAGCTATTCTTTCTTTCATGTCATTTTTCCTTTCTCAGTACTCCCACTAGTCCTTGAAACAAGTAGTATTTGAGTGATGTTATCTTTCCCACTAAGTTCATTTGAAAAAATATATTGAGACAAAAATACATATAATATATGAAAGATCCAGGGATAGGGAATGTTAAAAACAAATATTACTGGTTTTGTATTTGCTATAAAATTGTGTCATTTTCTCAGAGATTGTCTTTGTAATGCCTTTAAATTATTTGAGTCCAAAAATGCTAGTCATGGATAGGAAATGATGCAGCACAATTTCCTTTCAGTTTCAGGGCTAAGTGAAGAAAAAAATGAAAATATATTTTTTAGGAAATATTTTTTCTTTTTTTACACCTTATAGGTCCATTCCTCAATTAGAGCTTTATGAACTTTCTACCTAATGCCTTCCCTATAGAGAGATGGAGTCAGAAATGAAGGCTAATGATTTTCCAAGTGACAAAGAGGGCTTCCTTCTGGAGCCAATTTTAAGAATATGATGCTGGGGAACTGTGAAGCGAGAAGACAGTCTGGGAGTAGAGAGCAAGCAACATTTTATAACAGTACATGAATACCCATTCTAGGAATGAGTTTCCCCTTCTATGTGAATATTCCCCTATTCACATTTAGGAATTGTGTCTAAGTTCTGCCATTAGTTAGACACATCACTTCAGAAAGTCGGTCTTTTTTTGTACCTCAATTATGTCATCTCTAAAATAAAAAATTTGAGTTAGATGAGCTTTCAATCCCTAGTGTTAGTTGCCGGATGATTCTCTCCATCTTGTAAGAGCTGGGAGGAAGGAAGTAATTTTTGCATTACTTAAGAGACATGATTAGTGAATTATATAAGGAAAAGCTTTTGGTCTTTATCGGGTAACTCCTATGTTCCTGGAAGATAGCCCTTCTAGGATCAGATTTAAAGAATAAGTCTTTAGAAACAGAGGCACTGACAGAGTTCTGAGGGCTTTTCACAGCCTCATCTATAATTGGGACTTCTAAGAGAAGACTGTGTCTCATAAGGCTGATTTGAGATTTAAAAAAAATAATAATATGTTCAAAAAAATTGAACTAGTGCCTGGTACATAGCCACCAATAAATATTGATCATCATTCCTATCCTCATCATCAACTTGAGTGTCTTAAAACACTGAGCCCTGAATAGCCCCTACATTCTTTGAAAATAAATATCCAGCTCCAGGTTGTTTGATGCCTAGCTGTCTTTGGTAATACACACCACATCCCCCATCTATGGCCAGCCTGGTCCAGTGGGTGATCAGTGCCAATCTCATTGGAAATGTGGCATTAGAGGAAAAACTTAAAGGAGAAAATAACCATGTAGACATCAGTTGGGAAGTGGCAATGGTGGTGGTGGTAGTGTTTCAAACTAAAGAAATTGCTAGTGCAAAGGCCCTAAAGAAGGAGTTTTATTGGTATATTCGAGGAACAGTAAAAAGTCCAATGAAGCAAGAGTTGAGTGAGCAGTGCATGGAGGAGAGGTAAAGAAATAAGGCCAGCAGGGCACGGTGGCTCACACCTGTAATCCCAACACTTTGGGAGGCCGAGGCAGGTCGATCACCAGGTCAGAAGTTCAAGACCAGCCTGACCAAGATGGTGAAACCCTGTCTCTACTAAAGCTACAAAAAAAATAGCCCAGAGCAGTGGCAGGTGCTTGTAATCCCAGCTACTCAGGAGGCTGAGGCAGGAGAATTGCTTGAACCTGGGCAGCAGAGGTTGCACAGAGCTGAGATTGTGTCACTGCATTCCAGCCTGGGCAACAGAGTGAGATTCCATCTCAAAAAAAAAAAAAAAGAAAAAAGAAAAAGAAAGAAAGAAAGAAGGCCAAGGTGGTGATGAGTTCCAGGAGGTATGGAAATGAAAGCCACTGTGCCCATTTCATCCTTTACTCTGAGTGAAGCTTGGAGCCATAGTAGAGTTTTGAGCAGAAGGGTGACCTGACTTATGCTGTGTTGGGATCAGAAGACTGAAGGAAAGCAAGAGTGAAATCAGGGGGACCAGTCAGGAGGACTCTGTCTTAATTCAAGGGAGTAGTGATGGTGGTTTGCAGGGAGGTGGTAAGACATGGTCACATTCCGGATACATTTTGAAGAAAGGACAGGTAGAACATTGTGACAGCATGAATAATGTGAGACTTCAGAGAAAGAGAGGAAACAAAACTGAATTAAATAGTTTTGGTCTAGATTTGGGGAACAATGAAGTTGGTGCTGAATAGGGGAAGCTGTGGTAAGACAGGTTTTAAGAGAAAGATTGGGTTACCATGGAGTACTATACAGCCATAAAAAGGAATGATATCATGTCCTTTGCAGGGACATGGATGGAGATGGATGCCATTATCCTTAGCAAACTAATGCAGGAAAAGAAAACCAAGTACTGCATGTTCTCACAAGTGGGAACTAAATGATGAGAACACATGGACACTGTTGGGGAAACAACACACACGGGGCCTGTCCAAGGGAAGGGGGCTGGGAAGAGGGAGAGGATAAGGAAGAATAGCTTGTGGACGCTGGGATTAATACCCATGTGATGGGATGATCTGTGTAGTAAAACACCATGGCACACATTTACCTATGCAGCAAACCTTCATGTCCTGCACACGTACCCCTGAACTTAAAAGTTGAAAATTTTAAAAAAGAAAGATTGGAAGTTCAGTTTTAAACGTTATCGAGTTTAGATGAGTTAAGTTTTTAGGAATGAATTAATGAACTAATATACAAAATAATGAAGGAACCCTGGAAGGCCTAGAAAAGTATTTTAAATTACAGTCAAGAAAAGCAAATTTCTGAATAGAGGAAATAATAGAGAAAAATCATCGCCATATTTTAAAAATTCACGGCTAAAAGTATATTTTAGAAAGTCTCTGTCTGATGCTTTCATCAGACAGTCCCATAACACATCAATTTATTAAACAATACCAGAATGGAGAGGAGAAAGTATAATAAAGATAATAACGTAATGGTTTAAATAAAAAACATGTTGAAAGTAAGAAAGAGTAATTTGACACTGCAGAAAACTAAATCAGTGAAGCAGAAGATAAACCCAAGCAATATTCCAGAGTTCAAATAATATACTTGAATCCTTCACTGATTCTGCATCTTTCACCACCAGAATACCAAGAATGTAATAATAACTTACTGAATGTTTGCACACATTGTCTCATTTAAGCTTCAAAATATCTCATAATATATTATTATCCCCATTTTACAGATGAGAAAAATAGGTTTAGAGGTATTGAGCAAATTACCCAATACTATATTGCTGTTAAGTTTCCGAGAAAAAGAAAAAAAAAATAGGATGACGGAGAAGAAAATGTATAAAGCAAGGGCAATGCATAGAACTGTAATTAAAGGCTTATTTTAGGGAAGATAGGCCAGATTCAGTAATCAGCCTTTTCTTTTTTTTCTTCCTGAGACAGAGTCTCACTCTGTCGCCCAGGCTGGAGTGCAGTGGCCGATCCCAGCTCACTGCAAGCTCTGCCTCCCGGGTTCACACCATTCTCCTGCCTCAGCCTCCCGAGTAGCTGGGACTACAGGCGCCTGACACCACGCTCAGCTAATTTTTTGTATTTTTGGCAGAGATGGGGTTTCACCGTGTTAACCAGGATGGTCTCGATCTCCTGACTCGTGATCCGCCCGCCTTGGCCTCTCAAAGTGCTGGGATCACAGGCGTGAGCCACCACTCCCGGCCTAATAATCAGCCATTTTAAGATAAAAATTTCTAGAGATTTACAAATACAAATCAGTGTTTTCTATGTTTGAAGCAGAAGAAATAATGACCAATATTAAATCATATGCTGGCAATTTTTAAGGTTTGAGGTTTTAAGAGTGTTATGGATGAATTTTTGTGTTCCCTCCAAATTCGTATATTGAGGCCCTACCCTCCAATGTAATAGTGTTTAAAGATGGGGTCTTTGGGAAGCAATTAAGTTTGGATGAGTTGATGAGTGTGAGGCCCTCATGGTGGGATTAGTGCTCTTATAAGAAGGGATGCCTGAGAGCTTACTCTCTCCCTCCCATCTGAGGCCACAGCTAGAAGGCAGCCATTGGCAAGCCAGGAAGAGAGCCCTCGCCAGAACCCAACTCTGCTGAGTTCAGACTTCCAGCCTCTAACAACTATGAAAACAGAAATGTCTGTTTTTTAAGTTCCCCAGTTTTATATGCTATTTTGTTATGGTCATCCAAGTAGACTAAAATAAAGATTTATTATATTCTAATAGAGTTTGTGGAATAGAGCTTTAAGGCCCTATTCTTATTAAGTCAACTGTGTGTTCTTGTTGTTATCTCTAATAATTATAATTTTAAAATTATCACTGTTGCCACAGGTCTGTGGCAAGCCCCAGGCTAAGGGCTTCTGTTCCACAGGGTGGGGTTTTCAATGGTTGTCAAGAATAACGCCTACTTCAAGATTCAAGAGATACCAAGTGAGATTTAGAAGAAGGCAGAGGGTAAATTAATTGTGATGTTCAGAAATGCTTAGTAAGCCAGGACAAAAATAACACAACATGCCCAAACTCAGGGTGACAGTTTGCGTAACCAACAGAGAACTCATTTGTCTGACTGTTATGCCTATAGAAAAGGGGATGTAATCGTCTGAACAGCCAACGCTTATGAACTCCCAAAGTATAGTGTGGAGGTATTTTGTATTTAGATGCAGCTATTACCAGAACTACCACTTAAACTTTTAGGGACTCTGATGGGAGCTATGGATGGAAGCTTGTCTGTCCCTCAAGGTAGTGAGTGATTTCCTGGTTATAATTCAGAAAGTAGGGAACTCAATGCCAGAAACTTCAGAAGCACATCATAGATCACAACAGATCCATTGGAGATTATATGCATAACCTAATGGAAGATGAAGATGCTTATAGGAAACATTTTTCTCAATTCATAAAGAATATTGTAACTCTAGACATAGAGGAGATGTATAGGCAAGCTCACACTGCTTATACTCATCTATGAGAAGAAGCCTAAGAAAGAAATTAAAGAGAAGAGGAAAATGTCTCTAGCTCAGAAGAAAGATCAAGTAGCTTAAAAGAAGGCAAGTGTCCTCGTAGCTCAGTAGTGGGCTGTTGAGACACAAACCAAACCATCAGAATTGTCTGTAAAGACTTTTAGATAAAGACAGTAAACTAATTGATCAAGCAGCTAAAACAAGATCAAAAAGATAAAAAAGTGACCACCACTTTATATTTTGGTTTTCAGAAATAAATTTTTTAAAATTAGATGCATCTTTCTGATTTCTTCTACTCTTGGATAAATCCTAGCACTGCTGATGACTTGTAAGATGGCCTTAAGCCCTTCATGTAACCTCTCCGGGCCTGTTTCTACAAAATGCATTGAGTGATACTGAAGGTTATTCTCTTCCCTAAGAAGTCTGATTTCAGTCAATTCTGATACAAAGAATTCTAAGAAATTGGGGTCATTTAAACAAGTAAACCTTTTATTTAAAATACAAATTTTGTATCAATTCTCAAAGATTTACAAAAATATATATAGCAATCTCTCTGGAATTGGAAATTTTAATTCTATAACTTTTAGTTTTTACTGTCTTTCTACTTCCTATTAGAACCTCTATCTGCCAAATACCAAAATATATTCTTTTTCTTGTATGGATTCTTTTATTTAGAGATGACAGAGGCCATTTAACTACTAATAGATAAATTTTCTTATAATCAGAAATCTCGAAATAATGTTCTAAAAGTGAGCTATTCATAGAAGAAAGTAGATGGCTTTCCCATGTACTTTATGATGAATAAATGGATGCAGGACATTTGATTTATTCCCACTGATCTCTAAAATCTATTTAGCATGAATTAAAGCGGAATACTGTTTCCACGTAGCTGAGTATTTTGAACTTTGCTTTAATTACTTTTCCTCCTTTTAACAAAAAAAGTCCTGTAGGAATCTTTATTGTTCTATATAGACTGCTTAAATCATGAATCAGTCCCATTTTGACCTCTAAAATAATTACCAGATGATTTAGTAATGCAGAGTTAAGACTACAGAGCAGAACAAGTTAAAATCAGGAAATGGAAACTTTCAGATCTTTATATTATTTTAAAATTAACGTCACCCTGTCTGCCCTTGCATATTTTGCCTAGCTAAACTGAGTTTCTTTATTGTCGTCATAATTGTTACTCATTCTCAGGTGATTTTTCACTGTGCAGAATCCCTGTATTCCTGGGTCATCTTTCATCTGCATGGCGGATCATCCTACCTCTCTGTCCACATCCTACTCTGGCTCTAGCAGCCTCTGCTCTCCAACTTTACTCTGATACATGAGGTCCATCCTCAGCCCAATGACCTCTCCTCAATCATTCCCCTTTATTTACCTAGAAACTGGCTCTTTTCCCTGCAACCCTGCCAAATGGCTGCCCTTCATACCTGGTATAGGATAGGCATCCTCTGAAAACACCTCTGGATTGAGCCTCATGGCCTCAGACATGGTATATCTGAGGCCATGAACCTCAATCCTTAGGTCACCTAGAGATGTCACCTCCCTTCATGGTATATCTGAGGTCATGAGTCTCAATCCATGGCCTCAGATATACCATGTCGGAGGCCATGAGCCTCAATTCTTACATCATCTAGAGATGTCACCTCCCCTCATTTCATGAAAATTTTTACTTGGGGTGCACTCTGTCTCAGTTCAGCATTACTCCTCCCAGACTTCTTGTGATTCAGTAGCCACAGGGGTGCCCTTTTCTCATCTCAATGGCCTCTCAGGCTTTTCTCTGCCCTATTTGAGTACCCATCCTCATTGTCATCTTCGAGATCTCATCATTAATCCCAATGCTCCAGAGTCTCAATTTTAAGCATCCTATTTTCTGAGTTCTATCGCCTCTCTTTCCAGTACACTCCCTCCAGTTGCTCTTTGATTGTCCAGAGTCATTGATGTGAAGTCTTGCTCTGCCCTACACAGCCCCTCCCCCACATCCACTTTTCTTACCCATCACTGAGAAATCACAAAACGATTCCCTTGCATATACCCTCAACTCCTGCACCCTGCTTTCCTGTTGCTATATTCCACAAGCAAAATATAAATTGATTAACTGATTAATTCACTGATTTAAAAATTACAACAAAAACTGTGGCTAAGCCCAGCATTTCGCATACCTATTTCACACTTGTATTTCTGTAGCTGAATGGTCTGGGGAAACATGACTTCCGTGCTTACAGGTTTTATTTGGTACACGACCCCTAGGTATACCTAGCAAGGGTATAGGTACCCTTGCTAATACTGTACCCGCCATGCTCCCCTGATTCATTCACTCTCCCACTTTTTGGGACCACTATTTTACACCTCCACATTCCTAAGAGCTCTAAAATATCTCTCCTCTTCCTCTTTCTCTGCTGATTTGTAGTTTCTGTTTCACCGAGAAGAGGAATCTGACAATTTCCCACTCCACATTTACCAACCTATCAGCCGATTTATCTGATTTTCGTTTCACTGAGAAGAAAAATTTGACAATTTCCCATGCCATGTTTACTAGCCTACCTGCACCTTCTCTACCTTTCTTCCTGTTATTATACAAAAACTCCCTTTTCATTTCTAAAGTCACCTCTTCTGTCTTTTTAGATTCTATCTCTTCTCACTTATTCGAGAACATTATTCCAGCACTTATGTCGTTTTTCTTTTGCATCATAAATTATTCTCTCTGCTAGATCATGTGTATCAGCATTAAAAAATGCCATCAAATCTCCTGTTTATCTTTCTAACTTATGTCCCATTTCTCTGGTCCTCTTTATAGCAGAACCAGAGTAAGAACTATGTCTACTTTGCCTCCCTCCTCTGATTGTCTTTTGAATCTATTCTCATCAGGTTTTCATTCCTATTACTTTAGCAGCTAAACAGCATTTGTCATGATCAGTAATGGCTCCATATTGCTAAATCCAAAGGATAATTGTCAGTGTTCCTCTTCCTTGGGATATCTGCCCAGTGGATCAATTGCTCACTCCTCAAAACCTATTCTTCCCTTGTTATCTGGGACACCAGACTTCATTTTCCTGTGGTCATTTCTTCTCTGTTTCTTTTGCTGGTTGCTCCTCATCACTATCACCTATAAATGTTAAAGGGTCCTATACCTCAGTTTAGGATGAAAAGTCTCCTCTTCACTCTTCATTCACTTTCTTCCATCTAGTCTTAAAGCTTTTAATATCATCTGTATTCTGATTATTCGTATATGCTTATGCATCACATAATGATGTTTTGGTCAATGACAGACTGCATATACAACCAATGGTGGTTCCATAAGATTATAACACCATATTTTTGCTCTACCTTTTCCATGTTTGGGTACACAAGTACTAACCATTGTGTTATAATTGCCCATAGTATTCAGTACAGTAACATGCTGTACAGCTTTGTAGCCTAGGAGCAAAAGGCTCTCCCATATAGCCTAGGCGAGTAGCAGACTATATCATCTAGGTTTATGTAAGTACACTCTATGACATTCACACAAGGACAAAATTGCCTAATGGCATATTTCTTAGAATATATTCTGTCGTCTAGCAATGCATGACTGTTCTTATAGCTCTAACCTTGGCCAGTTCCTTGAACTCTTGACTCTAATATCCAACCACTTAATGATAATTGAACACTAAATAAGTGTCTCAAATTTAAAATCTGCTAAACTGAGCTCCTCATTCCTGCCTGCTGCCCACCATGCCCCCAAATTCTGTTTGTCCTCACCGTCTCCCCATGAAGGAAATTGCAATTCTATCCTTCCTATTGTCGAGGGCAAAATCTATGTAGTCTCTGATTCCTCTTTCTCATATTCTCTGTAGCCAGTCAGTCACAGTATCTTATTAGCTCTACCTTAAAAATAAAACTAAAATCGGATACGTCTCCCCTTCCTCCTAATTTCTCCAAACTCATCTTCATGATCCTCTCTGCCCCCTACAGTTTATTTTCTATATTGCAGCCCAAGTTGTGTCTTTAAAACTTGTCCGTTCAAAATCTTCTGTTGATTATTTGACCTCACTCAAAGTAAAAGGTAAAGTTCTTACAGCGTTTTCTATAGAGCGCTACACCATCTCACTCCCCATTGCTGTGGTAATCAGAATGCTAAGATGTTCCCCAAGATTCTCAGCCCCTGGTGCAGCTGCTCTACATAACACCCTCCCCTTGAGTACAGGTTACACCTGTGGATATAGGCTGCCTATAATTATACACAGGTAGCTGGGATAACCATGCATGATAGTGTCTTAGCAGACTGGAGATGGAAATTCTGCTGACCTCAGGGAGGCAAACCACCATGTTGTGAACTGCCAATGTGGAGGGCCTTGTGGCAAGAATGGCCTTGAGACTGAGTGTTATCCTAACTGATAACCAACAAGAAAATGGGAACCTCAGTCTTAAAGCCACAAGAAAATAAGTTCTACCAACAACCTGAATTAGTTATAACGTGGATTTTTCTAAGACTGCATTCCAGCCTATATCTTGATTTCAACCTTGTTAGGCCCTGAGTAGAGGACTCTGACTGGACTTTTGATTTATAGAAACTGTGAGATAATATGTCCAGTCAGAGTTTAGGTCAGTGGGTTTATGGAAATTTGTTATGTAGCAATGGAGAACTAATACATACCCATCTGATTTGGTCTTCTAGTCCTTTCTTCCCCACCTATCTAGCTATAGCCACATTGGCATCTTTGCTGTTTCTCAAATAGGGTAACCAGGATTCACTTCAAGGCTTTTGGATCATCTGCTGCTTTCTGCAAAAATCTTGCCCCAAGAAGGATGTATGACTCATTTCTTTACACTTTAGGTGTGTGTTCAAATGTCATCTTATTAAAAAGCCTTTCCCAACCACTGAAAACAAAGTAGCAGCCCCAACACAGCACTCATCCACCTTTTACCCTGCTTAATTTTTCTCCATGGCACTTTTCATATTTTGACATATCACATTTGTTTACCAATAGAATATAAGTTCCATGCGGGCAGATAATTTTGTTTTGTTCTGTTACATTATTGTGCATGGATTAGTGTTTAATAGTACTAATAAGTGCTTAATAAATATTTGTAAATTAATTAGTATTTTCTGTAATTTTGACCTTAATTTTACATCTTTATGGTGTTTTATGTATTTTAAAAATGATTTTATCATGTGTTGTCAGAGTAAATGAAAATTTAAAAATTTTAAAAATCACAGGATTTTATAACTGAGTAACAAACATTTAAAACAAATCCTAATGCAATTAAGCATAAAAATATAGGGATTAAGAATTGCTCAGTTTCAGAGTACATGCCTCATTGTGTAATGTAAATAAATAAAAAATAAAAGCTCAGTGAATTTCTGGCTGCACACGTTTGAAATACATCACACTCTAAAATTATGTTCAATACTGTATAACGTTGACCTTTTAATACTAGCTTTTATTTTAGAGATCTCTTTGCATTCTTTCCTACTATTAAAAAGACATAAAACCCAAAAGCATACAAACTCTATATATAATTCAAAATTTGGATATTAAATATTGTCACATCACTAGCATTTAATACTGATTGTTTAATAATTTAAAAGTCCAGTTCTCCATACCTGTTATCTATGGAATGTTTTCAGAGTGTCTAAAAGCATTTTGATTGGTTTTGTGATGTTTACAAACCATTCATGTAAAAAGTTTTTGTTGAAGAAGCAAAAAAAAAAAAAATGCTTAGCTATCTATCCAGACTATTTTCACCTGGCCTTATACGTGTATACATTTTTTGCTTCTGAAAATTTCCACAGGAAGTCAGGTATTCCCAGTCATCTATCTATAACCTCCTATAACATATTTCTTTCTTGTCTCAATCATCTTCCTCTCCCATTCTCAATAGTCTGTGTTTAAGAGGTGTAGCACTCTTTTCCTCTTTCTCTTACTCAAAATTAAAAATTCAAAAAAATAAATAAATGAACCTAACAAAAAGTCTCAGCAACAGTTTCTTTTCTGTAGGTCTAAATGTGATAATTTTAGATGATAGGTGGCCAGCTGATTTACGCGTCACTGGCTTGGTAAATATATTGCACCTCCTGAATGAGAATCTAGTCTCTGATGAAATGCTTCCTACTATTCAGGTGAAATTTCTTCCTTTCCTATATGAAATTTCTAATGTCTTTAGATATTTTGAATTTATAGTGCATGGGATAAAATCCACACTTTAATCCAACATCCCAAGTAAATGTCAGAAATTAGATTGGCTTGACATGGAAGAGGATAACATTTTAATAATGTGGTTTCTGTATTCCCAGACTAAATGGCTGTGCGATTTTTGTTTGTTTGTTTGTTTGTTTGCTATTGATTTATTATCAGAGAAAATGGATGTGTCCTTTCTCATTTATCCCATTTTATAAATTAACATAGAGTAAAAT
Source organism: Pongo pygmaeus (assembly GCF_028885625.2). Lineage (NCBI taxonomy): Eukaryota > Metazoa > Chordata > Mammalia > Primates > Hominidae > Pongo > Pongo pygmaeus. The sequence continues at coordinate 155,316,177 of NC_072376.2, read as the reverse complement.
TGACTTTTAATTGTTGTACAGTTCTATGAATTTTAACACATGTATGAACAGAGTCTGTATCCACAGTCCAGATACAGAACTTTTCCATTACCACAAAGAAACCCCTTCACACCCACACCAACCCCTGGCCACCACTGATCTGTTGTCCATCAAAATAGCTATTCCTTTTTGAGAATGAAATTGAATAAATTGAATCGTATAGTATATAATCTTTTGGGATGACTTCATGCATTCAGTCCAATGTCTTTGCAATTCATCCAAGTTGGTGGTGTATCAACAGTTTCTTTTTATTGCTGAGTAGGATACACCAAAGTTTGTTTAACCATTTACATTAAAGGATATTTCTATTGTTTCCAGTTTTTTGGCAATTATGAATGAAGCTGCTGAATTTCTCATGTATAGGTTTTTATGTGACCCTAAGTTTTCATTTCTCTAGGGTAAATATTTGGATTGGGATTGCTGGGTTATATAAGTGTGTGTTTAACTTTATAAAAAACTGCTGAGCTATTTTTCCTTACAGAGATGTATGAGAGTTTCAGTCAGTCTTCATCCTTGCCAGCCATTATAAGGGTGTTAAAGTGGCGTCTCATAGTAGTTTTAATTTTAATTAAAACTTAATGGCCAATAATGTTCAACATCTTTTGATGTGCTATTTGCCATCCATATATCCTTTTTTGAAACATATCTGTTCAAGTATTTGGATCATTGATTAATTGGGTTGGTTGTTTTCTTACAACTTTAGAATTTTAAGAGCTCTTTATATACTTTGGATACAAGTTCTTTGTTAGATATGTGATTTGCAAATATTTTCTCCTAGTCAGTAGCTTCTCTTTTTATTATTGTAACCATGTCTTTCACAGAGAAAATCTGCAGTTTTGACAAACTTTATTTTACTGAGGTTTTTCTTTTATAGATCACAACTTTCGTGTCACACTAAAGAACTCTAAGAACCTAAGTCCAGTTCACAGAAATTTTTTCCTGGGTCACTTTTAAAGTGTTACATTTTTATGTTTTACATTTAGGTGTATGAACTACTTTAAGTTAACTGCTTTTGTTTAATTTGTAAAGTTTAAGCAGAGTTTTTTTTTTTTTTTCCAAATGGATGTTTAATTGTTCCAATACCATTTGTTGAAAAGACTACTTTTAGTTCATTCCATTGCCTGTAACTCTGTCAAAAATCAATTGGTTATATTTCCTCTTATTTGTCAGTTTGTCTGTCCTATTTCAAAACCAGAGTTTAATTACTCTAGATTTACAATGTATCTTAAAATCAGTTAGTTCAATTCCTTCATTTTATTTTTTCCAATACTGTTTTGTCTTTCCTTGTTACTTGTCAAATCAGCTTGTTGATATCTGCAAGAAATCTTAGTGGAATTTTGATTGGTATTACATGTAGATCACTTTGAGGAGAATTGACAGCTTTTAAAGTTGCATCTTCCAATCCATTATCGTAGTATATGTCTATATGTCTATTTATTTAGACCTTCTTTGAATTTTTTATTAGTATTTATAGTTTTCAGCATAAAGATCTTACATATATTTTGTTATAGTCACTCCTAAACATTTTATTTATTTTGGATCTACTGAATTTTTAAAATTTCAATTTCTAATTGTTCATTGCCAGATATTTGTGCATTAACCTTGTGTCCTGTGAAAACTGGTTTCAATCTCACTTCTGTTTTCCAAATTTTTATAGTGTTATTCAGACCTGTTCCTCATACTTGTCATCCAGGTGACAGCCAAGACCTTTGTGGTGTTCTGGCTCATAGATTATTTCTCAAAGTCTCTTACATACTTTTCAGCATCAGACCTTTCCATGCACAACTTTGGGTGAGCCCAGGGTTCATGAACAATATTAAGAAGTCACTTTCTGGAGCTTCCCCCTCTCCACAATCTCCTCCATACTTCCTGTTTCCTGTGGCTTCCTTTTTTGATCCTCCAACCAGTAAGCTTGTGTTTATTTACCTACTCTCCTGTACAACTCCACCTTTTTCCTGGGGCCATGAGAATAGACAAAAATAAAAGGTAAGGGGAATTCGCCACACTCTCTTGGGATCATAGCTTCTCCAATCAGAGAGGTAACTTTTTGCCCCTCATAGTTTTAGGTCCCTGTGAGCCCTAAATACTGCCGTCATTGCCACTGCAAGACTACTTGAGAGCTGGGGCATGAGAGAGTGGAGAGAGAAAAAAGGATCTCCCTTCATTTTTCTGAGTATTAGGAGACCACTTTCCTGCCCATGAGTCAGAACTAAAAGAGTTCTCCTGGAGCTCTCTCTGTCTACACTAGTGCCCACACTTGCGTTTCGAGCTGTGTCTAATCTAGGTTGGGAGAAACCAAAGGGGAAGAAATGGTAAACTCACTGCTGGTTCAATGATATTTAAGATTCTGATCTCCTTCCCCAATATGCATGGTGCTATTTAGTTTTGGTCCTCAAATAGCTGTTCCTTGTGTTCTGTTTAGGTTTTATAGCTGCATTCAGTGTGCACAATGCTGTAGAGTGTGCATACTACATGTTACCTGCAACTGGAACCCAATGGGCAGGCAGATCATGATGGCCATGCATTTATTATTATTTTTAAATAGGTGTTTGAGGAGCAGATGGTGTTTGGTTATATGAAAAAGTTTGTTAGTGGTGATTTCTGTGATTTTGGCACACCCATCATCCAAGCAGTGCACACTGTACCCAATGTATAATCTTTTACCACTCACTCCCCTCCTACCCTTTCCCCCAAGTCCCGAAAGTCCATTGTACCATTCTTATGCCTTTGCGTCCTCATAGCTTAACTCCCACCTATTAGTGAGAACATACGATGTTTGGTTTTCCATTCCTGCGTTACTTCACTTAGAATAATGGTCTCCAATTCCATCCAGGTTGCTGCAAATGCCATTATTTTGTTCCTTTTTGTGACTGAGTAGTATTCCATGGTGTGTGTGTGTGTGTGTGTGTGTGTGTGTGTGTGTATGATATTTTCTTTATCCACCCATTGATTGATGGGCATTTGGGCTGGCTCCATATTTTTGTGATTGTGAATTGTGCTGCTATAAACATGCACGTGCAAATATCTTTCTTATAGTGAGTTATTTTCCTCTGGGTAGATACCTGGTAGTGGGATTGCTGGATCAAATGGTAGATCTACTTTTAGTTCTTTCTACACTGTTTTCCATAGTGGTTGAACTAGTTTACATTCCCACCAACAGTGTGAAAGTGTTCCCTTTTCACCACAACCACGTCAACATCTATTACTTTTTTTATTATGGTAATAAAACAAAGATAAATAGATGGGACTTAGTTAAACTAAAAAACTTCTGCACAGCAAAAGAAATAGTCAGGAGAGTAAATAGACAACCCATAGAGTGGGAGAAAAATCTTTGCAATGTATATGTCCGACAAAGGACTAATATCCAAAATCCACAAGAAACTCAAACAAATCAGCAAGAAGAAAAAAAAAAGAACAATCCCATCAAAAAGTGGGCTAAGGACATGAATAGACAATTCTCTAAAGAAGATATACAAATGACTAACAAACACATGAAAAAATGCTCAGCATCACTAATTATCAGGGAAATGCAAATCAAAATCACAATGCAATACCACCTAACTCCTGGAAGAATGGCCTGTTAATTTTAATGCAATTTTGGAATTCTGACAACATTTACAAGATGCCAACCTTGTTTTCTCACCTTGCTGGTAAAATATTTCTTAATTCAAGGAGCTAGAGCTAGTTTATATTTTACATTTAGCATTGAAATATTTCCAAATATATATTTTTAATAGTGTCATGAGAAAGGTAAAAATTGCTTTATCTTATTTGTATTTGTATAATTCCTCATATTTGGACAGTACTGTTTATAGCAGTAAACAGTAATCTACAAGCCAGTTAGTCTGAAAAACTGATGATCAACATTTCTACGTCACGCTCTTGAAGCTTTGTGGCCCAGGCTATATAAATGATACTACTCATTTCCATATACTAAAGAATTTTTATATTTAAACCTAAGAACTTTTCTTTTTGATCACATAAGTCTTGTGAGATAAGTAGGATGGTTTACAATCTTTATATTTTATAGCTGGAAAATCTTTACAGAGGCTGAGTTGCCTGCTCATAATTACATAGCTCTTTACTGTATAGAGAGAGTCAGCACTATAACCAAGGGCTTTGTTACTCAACATTCACTGTGCTTTCCACTAAACCATACTTCATTATTTAATGGTATGTGATGAGGTGGATCAGTGTGAGCCAAAAATACTGAGTGTCCATAAACTTTGACAGATCCTGATACAAAGACTTGAAAGACAGGCTATGTAGTTTAGCCCCTTTGAGTAAGTACTGGGCAATGTCTAAGGACTTTTAATAGGAAAAAAATAAAATAGTGAAAGCAGAGCTTTAAGATGAAAACTTGACATGAATGAAATGGAAGGAACAGATACTGGAGGAAGGGAAGTAGTTTCTTCAGGTATAACACAGGAGAAGTAATAAAACTAATTGGAATGTTGCTATTGGGAGGGGATACATGAAATAGACATTATGGAGGAAGAATTGGTAGGACTTAGTGACTGATTAGAGGGGAAGGGCAAGGCAGAGGTAGAGGTGGAATATTCTTGGTTTTGGTTTTTGAAGAATGATGTGCTACTAATGTGAGTGAATTTGAGTTTGAGAGAATGGAAGGTTAGGTCTTAAGCTTGTGGAACGTAAAATGATGAGATCAGAATAAAGGGAATTTGGAGTTCTAGATCAGAAAATCAAGATCAAGTTGGGAATGTGGGATTGGGGTAGATCTTCATAAAAGGAGAGGTAAAGTTCATGATGATGGATGGAATGTCTGAAGATGAGCCTATACTGAGAAAAGAGCAGAAAACTGAGAAATAAACCCTAGAGTTTAAGCTATTAATATTAAACAATACTGAAAAGCTTTATTTTACTATTAATTTGAAAGCATTATATGGCTTCTGACATTTGTGAATTTCAGCCAGAATAGAGGTGTGTTTAGTTATACATACTTAAATATAAATCTAACGTCTGTGAGCCCTATGTAAATCCAGCACTGCTGTATAATTGTATTCACCAGAAAGATCATCAGGGTGCAGTCACTCACTCAGTGAATCTGTTTGTTTACTTATGGCCCTTGTTTATTTTTATGTTTGGGTGAGATTTTCATTTCTGGTTACATGTCTAGATGGTTTAAATGCAGGGCATGTCTCCTAGCTGAAGACTCCTGTGCATAGTACCAATACTACTTTATATTCACTAAGACTGACAGTGCTAATGATGGTTTGTCCCTGGGTGTTTACAGAGTCATTTTTTGGTTTGTATCTCTGTGCCATTTCCAAAATCGAGAAGTTATTTACATTTTGCTGTTTAATACTTCTGGAGATGTTTTTCTTTTTTCTTTTTTTCCCTCTATTAATGATGGCAGAATTGGTGAGAAAGAAGTTTTGAAAAAGTGTCATTAAATTATCCTTTGTTAGAAGACTGTTTTTTATTCCCTTTCCTTTAGTCTTCTAAAAATATTTATGTGTTCCAGCATGTGAGATTGAATATTTCATTAGGAAGTATTAAGGGAGTCATTTTAAAGGCAAATTTTAAAGAACCTTAATCACCAATATATTATGTATGCTGAAAACCTAGGTAAGAAGGGAGTATAGATTTGTGTGGCTGAAATTTTCCCCATCTTTGTCTTCTGTATCTTTTTGTTGTGGTTAAATATTTAAGTCTATCTTCTGAGGGAAAGAGAAACTTGACATTGTGATTGAAATACTGCAGCCACCATGAACTGCTTATCATTTACTTCTCTCTCTGCTTTCTGCGTTAAACAGTGGTAATGACCTGGCAATACGCTATCTGAAATGACATGGTTTTTTTCCTTAAGTAGATTGAGATATTGATTACTGCAGCCCCATCTTATTGCTACATGAATTGCTAGGAAAGGTAAGAGTATGAAGATCACTTCTGTTTTTGGTTCAATCAAATTTGTATTCCTGTAAACATACCAAGATCCAATGTCATAATTGCTATATACATCTGTATGACATATATAATATGATATTATAAGAAAAGCTAGCTCTTTTTTAATTTGGTTATAAGTGCTAAGTCACTTTCCAGATTTGTCATGCATTTGGTTTGTTTGGCAGAAAGTGGAATGGGAAGGTGTAGAGTGAGGAAGAGAGGCTAGAATTGACCTGAGATTTTTGTTGAGTCCATATCAATCTGTGATGCCCTATGATGAAATCACAGGAGTGATTAGAGCATGGGGTTTGAGTGCTAATAGTATGGAACAGCTTTTAGGACCAACTCTTTGTTTTGCAGTAATGGAAACAAATCCAGAGAACTGAAGTGATATGCACTTAGTCACATAGCTAGTTAGTGGATGAGTCAGAAGTAGAACCTGGATTTCTTGATTCCTAGCACAGAACTCTCTTTAATATATTTTCTATGCAGATGTGATGAATTTCCATAAGGCAAAATTCAGTAGAATTTTGGTGATGAATAATGATTAAGCTATTATTACTAGCCTTTCCAACTTGATAGGTGATAAATTGAAAGCATAATTTAGCATTTAAGAATTTTTTTTCCTAAATCTTTAAGTCATCTTTGAAAAAATCTTTGGAAACGTGAAATAGATATTTCATTTGTGACTCTCCTAATTGACAAGAAGTGTGGATATCTGTATTCTTTGTATGGTAAATTTTAACGGAATAAATAGGGAATGGCTTCTACATTTTACATTCTAGTTCAGTGACAGGGTGAACCATACTTTTGGATGTCTTGGGTTTAGTTCTTTAGTTTATAACCTGGATTTACCATTCTGTTTTTTCCACAAAGTTCAGTTGAGGAAACATGCTTTAGGGCATGTAAAAAAGCTGCCCATCCAAAATGGTTTTGGGGAAAAATTTATGCTAGAATTCTATAGCATCACTAGATTAAGCATGTTCCTTGCTTTGATTCCACCCAGGCACTAAATGAAAGCCTATAGAAGATAAGGAAAAATAGGAAACCCAAAAGGAAGGAAAATCATTGAAAAAGTAGCCAAATGCTTTAAGAAAGGGAATAGATAGAGCTAAAGTTCCAAAGTTTACTCCCATATTTCATTGATTATTCATCTATTTTAGTATTTTTGAATGATTCACTTGCATTGTAATTAGTAAATTTGTGTTCTCTGCACTACTAGGAATGTAAACATCATAACATCCTCTTATTACAAAGTCTTTGTATCCCCAGTAAGCATTTAATCACTGTTGAGATAGCATATGCCATGAGATCCTATAGCCTTTTACTATAGTCTCAGATATCGATTTCAGTAAAATTTCTTGAGAGCATCAAATTAAATATAATGTACATTAATAACAGTAACAATTCTGTTTTTGCTGCTACTGTTACTGTTCCAATACTACTATTAGGATGATGGGGGAGAAGTGGTAATTATCTCGTGTAAGACATTGTGTTGAGCACTTTACATTAATTATCTCCCATAATTTAATTCTTAAAACAAGGCTATTGTCATCTCCATTTTACAAATGAGAAAATCAAAGATTCATGTGGGTAAATGACTTGCCCAAAGTCACACAGCTAGCAGGTAACTCAAACTCTTGAGTTCATACTTTTAACCAACATGACATATACTGTTTATTACACAGCCCTTCTGTTTCAAATCAGTAGGTGCATTATTTGGATTAGTTCAGTGAAAAAATTTAGACTATCATACATAGGCCTTGTGCTTCTAGCAATTAAGCTAACTTAGTTTGCCCAAGTAAAAAGTTTAAAAAAAGCCTTTTGAGAAGAAAAGTGTGTTTAGTTTTTCTAGATAAGCAGTTTTGATGAAAAAGAAATCTGCAAATATCTATAAAATTAACTTTTAAGTAGTACCCATGAAGGTCCTTATTATATGCTTTATTTAACTACTAAGTACTGAAGAATTATACAGAAACATGCTGCACCATTACTTATGACAAGTTATTATGTCATATTCAAATGAGAATATGACACACTGGAAAACTGATATAATGAATTATTTAAAGCCATCCCAGAATTGCAGTTAATATAGTTTTCTTCACAGATCATGCTGTCACCTGCCTACACATCTTCTTTGTGATAAATACTTGCTTTCTATATTAATTTCAAACAACTGAATCAACATTATAATTTCCACTGATTTCAGAATCACCAAGAAGCATTTCACTTCATATTTTAGTAAGAAATCTATTTAACAATAAATCACTTTTATTTTTGTTTTAATTTTCTTTATTTTATTGCACTATGACATCAGCTGTGTACATGCTATCAGAAATTTTCTCTTTTAATTTTCTTAAAAACGTAATTCAAAAGTTGTGTTTTAATTTGTACCTTATCTGGTAATAGAGTCAGTTTTTCTTTTCACCTAATTTATTGATTATTTTAATTAGCATTTTGGTAAACTACTCATAGAAATGCCCCTTCTCCTTTCTGACACTTTTATTTTTGTAATTTATTTTATTTTATTATTATTATACTTTAAGTTTTAGGGTACATGTGCACAATGTGCAGGTAAGTTACATATGTATACATGTGCCATGCTGGTGTGCTGCACCCATTAACTCGTCATCTAGCATTAGGTATATCTCCCAATGCTATCCCTCCCCCCTCCCCCCACCCAACAACAGTCCCCAGAGTGTGATGTTCCCCTTCCTGTGTCCATGTGTTCTCATTGTTCAATTCCCACCTATGAGTGAGAATATGCGGTGTTTGGTTTTTTGTTCTTGCGATAGTTTACTGAGAATGATGATTTCCAGTTTCATCCATGTCCCTACAAAGGACATGAACTTATCATTTTTTATGGCTGCATAGTATTCCATGGTGTATATGTGCCACATTTTCTTAATCCAGTCTATCATTGTTGGACATTTGGGTTGGTTCCAAGTCTTTGCTATTGTGAATAGTGCTGCAGTAAACATATGTGTGCATGTGTCTTTATAGCAGCATGATTTATAGTCATTTGGGTATATACCCAGTAATGGGATGGCTGGGTCAAATGGTATTTCTAGTTCTAGATCCCTGAGGAATCGCCACACTGACTTCCACAATGGTTGAACTAGTTTACAGTTCCACCAACAGTGTAAAAGTGTTCCTATTTCTCCACATCCTCTCCAGCACCTGTTGTTTCCTGACTTTTTAATGATTGCCATTCTAACTGGTGTGAGATGGTATCTCATTGTGGTTTTGATTTGCATTTCTCTGATGGCCAGTGATGGTGAGCATTTTTTCATGTGTTTTTTTGGCTGCATAAATGTCTTCTTTTGAGAAATGTCTGACACTTTTAATAATAATAATAAAAAGCAGCATTTAGAAGGAATTAGTTAAAAGAAAGATAACATTGGTGTTCAGCTAAAAGTTGAAAACAAATTGCATGAAAGATGTCACTAATGAAGAAAATGAGACGTTACATGACTATTCAGTCAATTCTACTTAAATAGAAGTTACAGCAACACATCATATCTAGGTGGCTTGCTACCTATTTTCACAAAAGGCTCAAGGGAAAAATATTATATGTTGCAGTGTTTCCATGGTATAATGGCACTATTTATTCTGTAGTTTTTCTTGCTCGGAAAAGGAAACTAGAGAATCTTAAAGTGTGGCTCTTAAACTTAGCTTTAGCTTTCATTATTATTGCTAAACATAAAATTTTTGTGCTGCTAAAAATAATGATGGTGAAAATCTTATATTATTATCATTGAATATAAAAGAGTTGTCAGTGACTTGGAGAAGATAGAAACCTGAAACTGCCACTTCGTTACCTTGGAAGGGTCTTTCCATCTTTTTGAGTCTCAGTTTCTTTATCTGAAAAAGTAAAGAGTTGTACTAAATGAGCTTTGGGTTATGTTCTGCTTTACGTGTTCTTATGTTTGCTAGGAGAGAATGTTTTGTACTTAGTAGCATGTAAAGAAAAATGTTAGAGAAAAGGCACAAAGTCAGATTTTGTAGCCAATAGCCCAGTCATAGAGGAAGACAAGTATATTTATACTCTTTTCTATTTTACTTGGCCGGTTTCTGTGATAGACACATACGTATCTCATGCAGTTAGTATAGATGGGCTGCAGTTTATGCTGTTTTAGATTTGATGGTTCCAAATGGAGTATTGATCTATGACACAATGTTCTTTCCTTGAGGGCACCTCTGAGAACGTTTAGGAGGTTTCATCTTCCTAAGGTACTTTTCAACAGTCCATGCTCTTACCTCACACATTCATGGATAATTTTAATTTCAGATTAAAAACAACACACAGTAGCTCATGTCTGTAATCCAAGAACTTTGGGAGGCCTAGGTGGGTGGATCACCTGAGGTTGGGAGTTTGACACCAGCCTTACCAACATGGAGAATACAAAATTAGCCAGGCGTGGTGGCACATACCTGTAATCCCAGCTATTCGGGAGGCTGAGGCAGAAGAATCACTTGAATCTGGGAGGTGGAGGTTGTGTGGTGAGCTGATATCACGCCATTACACTCCAGCCTGGGCAACAAGAGTAAAACTTGATCTCGAAAAAAAAAACACACAAAAACCAAAACACACGTACCCTATTAACATGTTTTGCTGTGTTTTATGCAGATGTTGTCTTATTAAGTAAATAACAATGCTAGTGGTTTTCAGAAACAAATGTGTTTTGGATATTTTTTGGGGGAGAGAGAAGCTTCTTACTTTTCCATTTCGTGTATTTTTTGTTGCAGAACTTCAGATGGTGGCAAAGTGGTTGGCACCATAGAAGTCAGTGTTGTGAAGATGGGGGAGATTGAGGATGGGGAAGCTGACCACATCACCACAGATATACAGGGACAAAAGGTAGGCTCTCAGTCTGCTCATTGTACAAATTAAATTAAAAATGATCAGCTTTGCCAGATACCTGTCTCACTAACATCTCTGTGGGGTTTGAAATCTCATTATCAAAACCTAAATGAGACAACAGCTCTGAAATTGGAATACAATATGTGTGTTTCAGCCTCTGAATCAGAGGGCCTATTTGCTTGAAACTATGCAAAGCAATGCTCCATTCAGAAGCACCTTCCTCTTCCCTGCCAGCTCCCTGGTTGACACTGCCTCTACAGTTAGAACAAAAGTTCTACAGTTAGAACAAAAAAGTTCTACAGTTAGAACAAAAGTATTGATCATTGTCGCATTTTACCATAATTAACTCTATGTGAGATGCCAGAAGATTCTGGGATGGCTATTGCTCAAAATAACTTGTTCTCTACTCCCAAAACCCTCTTTGGAAAGATATGCAATTTTAATTTGTATTTCACCTTTACGTGAAGGAGGGCAGATTTAACAAGAAGTTCCTGCCTTACGAAATTGAGGAGAGAGAAGCAGGAAATAGTATTCATTGAAGGAATAGCTCTGGAGGAGGGACAGTGGCAACCGAAGGAGAAGCTGCTTCCTGAAACACAGAATAAAGGCCTGATGCATATAAATATGTGTCCAGGATTCTTTCTTTCTTTCTGTTCCTTTTCACTAACGCAGAGAAACTATATAAATATTAGCCTAAATTTCTTTCTTAGGAATGCAATTGCTTGTTTTATTGAGACCATAGAAGCACATGGGGTAGACTTAGAAACTGCTAGTAGTTTCTCTTAGGAAAATGAATTTTATACACTATAATTTCTACCTTTTAATAAATGAGCATTTTTTAAAAATTATTTTTAATAAATCATTGTATATACTTCTGGAGTACAATGTGATGTTTTGATATATATTTACATTATGGAATGATTAATCAGGTTCATTAACAAATCTATCGCCTCACATACTTATTTTGTGTGTGTGGTAAAAACATTTAAAATTTCTCCTTGTAGCAATTTTGGAATCTACAATGGACTATTATATAGTAACCATTTTGCTCAATAGCTCACTAAAGCTTATTCCTCCTGGCTAACGGAAACTTGTACCCTTTGATGAGCACCTCCCATTTCCCTAAACTTTCCCTCCCCCAGCCTCTGGTAACCATCATTCTGCCCTCTACTTCTATGAGTTTGACTCTTTTAGATTCCACAAATGTAAGCTAAAAAAATGACCGAGGTAGGTCTCAATTAATTTAGATGTTTATTTTGCCAAGGTTGAGGCTGCACCTGGGAAAAAACACAAATTAGAGGAGCATCTGTGACCCCTGCCTTTTCCAAAGAGGGTTTTGAGGACTCCGATATGTAAAAGAGAAAGAGGAAGCAGGAAGGGAAGAAGAGAGGAAAAAAAGAGGGGGGAGGGTAGGCAATGAGGTAAGTGGTCCCATAGTGAGGCTTTCATTAGTGCTCAGTGAATCTACATTATATATGTGAAAGGGAGAAGAGGAATAGTCAATTATGCATTCCTCTCATATTCAGTAAATCCACATTTTACTTAAAATAGAAGAAGTCAATTACGTGTTTGGCGCAGGGTGGGCAGAGGGATGATTTTCTAGTCTTGTCCTTGTCCCCTCCCCGTGGACATATAAGCTGTTAATTTACATTGTTAGGGTGAGAGTCAACAAAACTCTGTATTAAGGCTATTTTATAGGGGGGTTATATATTCTGAAAGAGTTGGGGCTGACAAGGAATTGTGAGCAATTCGTGAAGGAGGGCATCTGGGGAGAGATGTGGGCTTCTATCATTGCAGCTATCTGTTCGTCGGGGGAAAAAACAAAGGCAGTGTTTTGTGTGTTTCAGTTCCCAATCTTAACTTTCCTTCCGATATAGTGAGTTTGGGGTCCCAAGAATCTGTTTTCTTTCTCAACATATAAATGAGATGATTCAGTATTTGTTTTGTGCCTGGCATATTTCATTTAGCACAATATCATCCAGGTTTATCCATGTTGTCACTAGTGACAGAACTTTCCCCCTTTTCAAAGCTGAATAGTTTTTTATTGTGGGTATATGCCACATTTCCTTTTTCCATTCATCTGATGATGGATACTAAGATTGCTTCCACATCTTAGTTATTGTGAGTAATGTTGCAGGGAACATGAGTGCAGATATCTCTTTGGCATATTGATTTCAATTCCTTTGGCATACCCAGAGTGGGATTGCTGGGTTTTATGGTAGTTCTATTTTTAGTTTTCTGAGGAGCCTTCATATTGTTTTCCATAATGGTTGTATTAATTTACATTCTCAACAGTGCATAAGGGTTCCATTTACTTTACACCCTCTACACCCTCACCAGTACTTATCCCTCATCTTTTTTGTTTTTTTTTTTTTTTTGAGACGGAGTCTCTCTCTGTCGCCCAGGCCTGAATGCAGTGGCGTGATCTTGGCTCACTTCAAGCTCTGCCTCCTGGGTTCACACCATTCTCCTGCCCCAGCCTCCTGAGTAGCTGGGACTACAGGGACCCACCACCATGCCTGGCTAATTTTTTGTATTTTTAGTAGAGACGGGGTTTCACCATGTTAGCCAGGATGGTCTCAATCTCCTGACTTCATGATCTGCCTGCCTCGGCCTCCCAAAGTGCTGGGATTACAGGCGTGAGACTCCGTGCCTGGCCTCCCTCATCATTTTGATAATAGCCATTCTGACATGTGTGAAATAGTATCTCATTATAGTTTTAGTTTGCATTTTTCTGGTAATCAGTGATGATGAGCGTTTTTTAATATATCTGTTGGCCATTTGTATGTCTTCTTTTGCGAGTGTTTTTTAGGTCCTTTGTCCATTTTTTATTGGGTTGTTTTCTTGATATTGAGTTGAGTTTCTTGTATATTTTGAATATTAGCTCCTTATCAGGTGTATAGTTTGCAAATATTTTATCCCAATCCATGAGTTGTTTCCTTATTGTTTCCTTTGCTGTGCAGAAGCTTTTCAGTTTGATACAATGCCATTTGTTTATTTTTGCTTTTGTTCCTGTGCTTTTGGGGTCATATTACAAAAATCTTGCCCAGAACAATGTCATGGAGCATTTTTAAATGTTTTCTTCCTAGTACTTTTATAGTTTTAGGGCTTATTTTTCAGTCTTTAACTCATTTTGAGTTGATTTTTGTGCATGAGCATGGCATGAGATAAGGGTCCAATTTTATTTTTCTGCATGTGGACGTCTAGTTTTCCGAACACAATTTGTTAAAGAGATTGCCCTTTCTCCATTCTGTGTTCTTGGTACTTTTGTTGAAAATGAATTGCCCATATATGTGTGAATTTATTCATAGGCTTTCTGCCCTGTTCCATTGGTAAATGTGTCTGTTTTTATGCCAGTAACATGCCATTTTGATTATGATAACTTTGCTTTATAACAGATTTTGAAGTCAGCTGACATGATTCCTCCAGTTTTGTTCTTTTTACTCAAGATAACTTTGACTCTTCAAGCTCTTTTGTGGTTTCTTAAGAATTTTAGGATTTTTAACATTTATTTCCATGAAAAATGACATTGAAATTTTGATAGGGATTCATTTAATCTGTATATTGCTTTGGGTAGTATAGACATTTTAACAGTATTAATTCTTCCAATCCACGAGCATGGGATACTTTTCTATTTATCTGTGTTATCTACAACTTTTTTCATTAATGTTTTGTAGTTTTCAGTATACAGATCTTCCAAATCCTTGGTTAAATTTACTTATAAGTATTTTTTTAATGTGAATGGGATTGATTTCTTAATTTCTTTTTCAAATAGTTTGTTGTCAATGTAAAGAAACATTGACAACAATGATTTTTGTGAGTTGATTGTGTATCCTTCAACTTTACTGAATTTATCAGTTTTAACTGATTTTTTTTCTTTTGGTTGCGTCATTAGGGTTTTCTACATAAAAGATCTCATTATTAGCAAACAAAGACAATTTCCCTTCTTCCTTTCCTATTGGATACCTTTTATTTCTTTTTCTTGTCTGATTGTTCCAGCTAGAACTTTCAGTATAACATTGAATAGAAGTGGTGAGAATGGACATCTTTGTCTTATTCTTGATTATAGAAGAAAAGCTTTATAAATGAACGTTAAAAAAAAAAGGCCCATTGTGACTTATTTTCTGGTTTAGTGTCTCTTATCTTGGAGCATGTTTGATTTTTCTTACCCAGGAAACTGCTGCATGGAAGATGGTATTTATCCAACACTTAACAAATTATTAACTTTACAAAAATATTAAATATTTTCTTTCAAAATTTTTTTTCTTTTTCCCAGAATAGGCTAGGGTCTTCTCTGCTACCCTAAACCTTGTTCTTCTCTGTTACCCTCCCTTCTCCTTGGAATATATCCCACATTATAAAAATATTTTAAGAAGGCCCAAGGTTTAAATCAGGTTATTAACTAATATCAGGGCCGTGGTAAAGTTTTGGAGCAGACTTTCTTGGGTTTGTGCATTCAAAACCCTGTCTTAGGGCTGGATCCCTTCATTCCATCCTTGTTTGTTTTGTAGTTCTATATAAGACTCATCTTTGTCACTATCACATGAACACTTGCATCAAGATCAAGGAAGGAGGATTCGGAAGCTAAACTGGGGACACAGAGCAGAAATATGCAGATAATTATGCCTAGACCTGTAACTGTGTACCAGGAGACCAGTAGCAGAAACACTTCCCATTTCAAAGTAGAGCTCCTTTCTCTGATTCTAAATATATTACCAGCCACTTTTCCACTTTCCTCAAAACTAGCCCACCCTTTGACTCCAGACTATGTCAGTACAGTATAAGGTAGTGGAAATTGAATTATACTCTTTTCATAAATGGAGAACTTGATACCTAGAAATATGCCCCCACCCGAATCCTACATAGTGTTTCTGGCTTAGGAACGTGAACTTAAAAAAGACTTAACTGAGCTGTTCCAGAAATAGGAGGTGGCAGTGGCAGTACACACCGTGTGTGAGTCATAAGCTGACTAAAATGGTAAACACATCAAACATTTTGGCATCAGCTCTGCCCTGTCTGGATTATTTGTAAACCTTGACCTTTTTTGCAAATTTTTAATAAAGTAACTGTAAACTCTCTTAGCAATCTTTAAGAATATCGATGTTTGAGATATATAGTAAGGCCCAACATGCATGATATTTATTGTGTAAATAACTTTATCTCAGCGTTTTTCAAAGTGTGATTAGAATCACCTAGAGTGTTTTTTAGAACTGCAAATGCGTGGACCCTTGTACATCTACTAAATAAAAATCCATAGAAAATCAATTAATATTATCTGTTACTAATGGTGATTTAAGACATGAATGACTGTCATTATGGAAAGAGAAAGTAACTGAAATAGAAGTTATTCCTGAAATAACATTGCTTTCATTGGTTTGCATGAGCTAGGGACAAAGGAATGAAACTTCTATTAGCACCATAGTCATGTGCCATGAAAGTGACACATGTTATCTAATGTAGACGTAAATAAGAGAGTGATACTGATATTGCTTAGCTTGGGCTGTCATGACAAAATACCATAAACTGTATGGCTTAAACAACAGGAATTTATTTTCTCACAGTTCTGGAAGCTAGGAAGTCCCAGATCAAGGTGCCAGCCTGTTCAGTTCCTGGTGAGGGCTCTTTACTTGGCTTGCGGATGGCTGCCTTGTTGCTACCTTCTCAGATGGTCTATCTTCTGTGTGTAAGCAGGAAGGGGAAGTGGGGGGAGGGAGGGAGGGAGAGAGAGGGAGAGAGAGAGAGAGAAAGAGAGAGGAAAGGAGAAAGGAAGGGAGAGAGGGAGAGATAGTGTTTTGGTATCTTCTCCTTTTCTTGTAAGAATACCAGCCCTGTAGTATTAAGGCCCCATCTTTATGACCTCTTTTAATCTTAGTTACCCCCATAATATAGGCTCTTATCTCCAAATATGGTCATATTGGAGGCTAGGGCCTCAACATATGAACTTTGGAAGACACAGTTCAGTCCATAACAGTACCTTTATATAAAATACTACATTTTAATCTTGAGTCTTAAATTCCAGAGCATGGAATAAAATATAAGTGAAAATCCAAACTCTTTCTTCTCACATACGTTTGCTTTCTTTTTCTTGTTTCCATAAATCATATTATGAACACATATTTATTATCAAGGGAAGATTGCTCAGAGGGTCATTTACCATATTAGATTGTTTCAAACTTCCATATATACACATGTAGAAATAGAAGATAAAGCATTAAAACCACATAGTAGTAGAAAGAAAAAATTACAAGAGAAATACTAAAATTGTCTTTTTTCAAAACTAACATAGTAGATGAATGTTGCATTATGTATCCAAAACATTTTTTCTTTTATTGGAGTCATCTTTGACTCCTTTCTGCCTCTCATAAACTCACAGTTAGTATGTCAGCAAATCCTGTTGACTGCACCTTTTAAATGAAACCAGAATTTAACAACTTTTGGCCCTTTCACTGCTACCAATGTTGTCTATCACCTGGATGTTTACAGTAATGACTTAAAAGTCTCCCTGATTTTTTCCTTTTCTCTCCCCGATCTGCCACCCCATGTCACTACATCAGTCTATTTTCAACAGAGCAACAAAGTGATCCTATTTAAATGAAACTTAGGACATGTCTTTCCTCTCACAGCTTCTCAACTCTCTGAAAGTATAAACTCAAAGCCCTTCAGTGACCAAACACAGTCTTACAGGAGTCTCCCCGTCCCAACCCCGGGAACTTCATTACTTCTTTGACCTCCTCCCCAACTCCTCTTTTTTGCTCACTACACTCCAGTCACATTGTCTTCCTTGTTGTTCCTGAGCATTTCAGGTACATTGCCAACTCAAGGCCCCTGCACTTTGTTTTCCCACCTACCTTTGAAGTGTTTTCCCCAGGTAATTTTGTGGTTCACTTATTGCGTTCTGGCCTTTATGCAGAAATGTCACCTCCTCACTGAAGCCTTTCCTGCAACCCTATCTAAGATTGCAGTGTCTACCTCAAAGCTTTCTATCTCCTTTCTCTGCATTATTTTTGTAATTAGTACTTGTCATTGTTCAATGTCATATATATATATATATATATTTTACGAATTTATCTCATTTGTGGTCTATTTTCCTCACTAGTATTAAACTTCATGAGACAAAACTATTTGTCTATTTTCATTCCCTCCTTTATCCCCAGTGCCTGAAACAGTCTAACTCAGAAATAAATGAATAAATGAAGTCAATTTTACTTTAAAGAAGTAAAGAATTAAAGCTAAAAATTATCCTATAGAAGAGAGAATATGTGGCTGCATATAACTCCATAACAATTGGTGGATCAATAAATAAGATGGCATGTTGTGAAGAGTGTAGGATTGTGGAAGAAAAATAAAGAAACTTACAGAACAACTTTTGAAGTAGTCAAAGACAATGCTATTAGAGAAAGGATAAGTAGGAACCAAATAATCAAATCAGGTGAAAAATGAGAAAACCCAATAAGTAACAGCCAAAAGGATTGCTTGAGACAGGAAGAGTCAGTCCTCTCATTGAGCACAGCCCTTCTTTGCCTGCAGCAGAGATGATCAGCTTCCTGTCAGGATTGAAGCATTGTTAGGAGCATCCTCCAGTGAGGCACGGGAGAGGCTTAGTTTAGTTCAGCCCGTGCCTTGCCTCTCCTGTTAGTTTAAGATCTGTGTTGTATTGGAATGCAGCATAGCACAAGTGACCAAAGGGACTGTGATTTCTACAAAAGGAAAGAAAATGTCTTACTTATTTATGATACCAGCAAAAATAGTATAAGTGGAATACAAATACATCCCCTTCTGAAAACCTTCTGCTTTTCTCAGGCCATGTTGCTCCTGTTCTTTGAAGTACTGTTTTCATTGTAGTTTATCAGCAGTGCTCAGAGGAAAGGTGGAGTCTCTGAGTAGCTAGGGACCAGTCTCAGAAGGTCTTATCCCTTTATTTCCTCCAAATATAACATTGAAAATATTATAATCAGCCTTAACTTATAGAGAATATTTGTAGGCAAATAATCATCATTCATTCATCAAAAATATCACCTACTAAGTTCTAAGCATTCTACTAGGTTCTGGGGATTCAGCAATGAACAAGAGAGACACAGATGGTACCTTCAGGGGAAGTACACAATTAAAATAACAGGTAATATATTATTGATTGGTGCTATATGCTGTATAGAAAAAAAGATAGGGTAAAAGGAATAGGTGGTGCTTAGGCATGGTTGTTTATACTAGGTGTTGATTAAGGAAAGATTCAATGATAATGTGATGTTTGAGCTGAAACTTTCAGGAAATAAGGGAGTGAGATGGGGATATATGTCAGGAATAAGAATTCTAGGTAGCATCAATAGCAAGAGCAAAGGCCCCAAGGTGGCAGCATGCTTTTTGTGTTGAAAGAGCAGCAAGTAGGCCAGTGTGACTGGAGCTAAGGGGTCGAGGAGGAGTGATTGGAGTTGAGGGCCGAGATTCATGGTGCAGGGAGAAACAGATCGTGTACTCCCCTGTAAGCCATAAGACTCTGAGCTAAATAAGTAGTTGTTATTCATTATAGAGTAGAACACTGATATGATGAATATAACATTGATGAAAAATTATTTTAACAGCCCTGTATATGCTAAAAGAATTAGAGGAAATGTTGAAAATAGGAAAAATTAGAATTTTATGTATTTCTAGTATCATTGAACATCATTCTAGTGCTTTAGGAAGTGAATTTCCAAAATTGCTGTGGATTAGAGGAAGTGCACCTCTGACTTCGGGGTGGTCAGAAATGTGATTTAGAGAACATCAAATTTTAAGAGCTATTTTCAGTCATTCATTCTTTCAGTCAACTAGGACCTCAATACAGAAATTATGAAAGCACTTTTGTACCCCATCAAAAAATTTACTGAGTAATGTGATGAATATTATGGTTGTGGAATAAGCAGTAGACTATAAGAAAACAAAGTAACGTTTAAATCAGTGTTTTGAATTCTTTGTCTTCTTCCTCAAAATGTTTGAGGAACGTATACATTCCACTGTTAAAAGTGACCTCAGTGTACATGATTCTTAAAGAGGGCCAGTGCCTGGGGAAGGAGAGGTGGAGGGAGACAGAACAGTGGGGAAATAGCTCAAGCAAGGCTGATAGAGCCTTGGAGAAGCTTGTCTGAGCCCTCAGAGCCCCTTGAGCAGAGCCATGCAAAACTTACAGAAGGATGGCTGGTTCCCTTAGACCTCGTCACCAAAGTAACTTTCTGCAATTTTTGTGCATATGTTTGCTTTGTTATGTTTGCATTTACTTGTTTATATTGGGTATATTTACTCTAAAAATTCACTCTCCTCTTCCCTGTCCCCACTCCCACCCCCATATTTTTTTCTAAAGATAAAAGGAAACTCATTTGAAGACACAAATGCTAGAGTCTGCCTATGTGAAAATAGATTTTGTCCAACTCCTGGGGCCAGAAGAATTTTGTTTCCTCTTTCCATTACAGTTTCATAGGAAGCTGAGGGAGAGTACCACATTTAGTGAGGAATTGTCTGGGACATTCTCTCCCATCATGGTTCATTCACTAGGAACATGTCCATGTGCTCTTCTGTATCTCTTCTCTCTTTCTGTTGAGAAATTGACAGTACTGTAAAGGTCAGGAGCTTAATCAATTCATTATGGATTCCAGAGATCAGCTTATTTATAAATGATCCTCATACTTTTTGAGCAAGTGCTTGCGTTGTTTTGCTGGAGACAAAATAATCTTTTGCCCTATATAACTAGTGGCTTCAACATATTTTGTCTTTTATTTAAAGTTGCAATTATTTAAACTCTAGAAAATAATTTGCTTTCTATTGATCTGAAATTAGCTCAGGTGAAAGAAATACAAAATGATTCAGCTTGTCAAATATGATTTACTGTGCTAGGAACATATCTCTAGCATGTTGGGGATAATCATTTTTCTCGTTTTAATTTTTTCCCTGAGTACCCTCTACAATTATATAATATAAGCATGTTATGTATACATTTAAGTAAATCACAAGTGAAACACTCTTCGTAGTAAAGATAAAGCTAGAAATAGTTTTTAAAAAGTGTTTTATTCAAAACTTTTTGAAACCATGTACATAGCCTTATGTTTTGCAAATAAAATAATATCATTTCTTATTTTGATTGTTTTCAAATTTTTTTTTTTTTTACATTTTTTCCTAGTGTGCCCTGGTATGTGAATGTACAGCCCCAGAAAGTGTGAGCGGAAAAGATAACTTACCTTTTTTGAATTCAGGTATGTAACTCAGTTTTAAGTACTTAGTTTCATGCGAAAATGAATTTTAATTTTATGTAAAATTAATACTGAACCAGCATTCTCACAGTTGTTTGTGAAACTTAGTAAATACACTGGGAAATCATAAGGGGCCAGCAGAATGGGGGAAGATTGTACAATTCCACAGGAAAGATAAATGTACTAGCTATATTGCAAAAACAAATATGGTCAGCCAGGCGCGGTGGCTCACGTCCGTAATCCCAGCACTTTGGGAGGCCGAGGCGGGCGGATCACGAGGTCAAGAGATTGAGACCATCCTGGCTGACATGGTGAAACCCCGTCTCTACTAAAAATACCAAAAATTAGCTGGGCATGGTGGCCCGCGCCTGTAGTCCCAGCAATTCTGAAGGCTGAGGCAAGAGAATCGCTTGAACCCGAGAGGTGGAGGTTGCAGTGAGCCGATATCGTGCCACTGCACTCCAGCCTGGAGACAGAGTGATACTCCATCTCAAAAAACAAACAAACAAAAAGCAAATATCATGTGCTGCATAGTGACATTTGGTCAATGCCAACTACATATATGACAGTGGTCTTATAAGATTATAACACATCTAAAATATTTCTATTGCCTAGTAACATCTTGATGATCCTGACCCTGTGTGGGCCTAGGCTAAGGTGTGTGTTTTTGTCTCAGTTTTTAATAAAAATATTTAAAAAGTAAAAAAAAAAATTAAAAAGTAAAAATAAGAAAAAGTTATAGAATAAGGAAACAAGAAAAATTACTTTTGTATAGCTGTACAATGTATTTGTGTTTTCAGCTAAATGTTTTAAAAGTGTCAAAAAGTTAAGAAAATTTAAAAGTGTATAAAGTAAAAAAGTTACAGTAATCCTAGGTTAATTTATTATTGAAGAAAGAAAAGATTTTTTAAATGTTGTAGCCTACGTGTATACTGTTTACCAGGTCTATGGTAGTGTATGGTAATGTTCTAGGCCTTCACATTCACCCACCACTCACTCACTGACTCATCCAGAGCAACTTCTTCTAGCCCTGCAGGCTTCATTCATGGTAAGTGCCCTTTACAGGTGTACCATTTTTAATCTTTTATACCATATTTTTACTGTACCTTTTCTATGTTTAGATATGTTTAGGTGCATAAATACTTACCATTGTGGTACAGTTACCTACAGTTTTATGCACAGTAACATACTATACAGATTGTAGCCTAGGAGCAATAGGCGATACCATGGAGCGTAGGTGTGTAGTAGGCTCTACCATCTAGGTGTCTGTAAGTGTACTCTATGATGTTTGCACCATGACGAAATTGCCTAATGACTACTTTCTCAGAACATATCCCCTTGTTAAACTACACGTGACACATGACTGTAAATTTATTTTAGCTATTGGATCATGTATTATCCAAAACAAGAAACACTAGAAGACAGTGTGAAGCTCTTGTTTAGTTTGATTTCCTAATTGTGTAACTCATAAAGCTGTTAAAACAATAGATATATGGATTCAGTAGGAAAACTTAATAATCACATTTGTACATTCTTGGGTATATAGGTGTGTACTGCATTATTCACATAATATGTTTGCGTTTCAGCAAGGTATTAAACTATATACTAAATGTATTTATGAATAAAATTGAGACATATAATACAGTTAAAATATATGTGATAATATGAATATGTAAAATTATGGAACCAATTTTTAAATGATAATGTAAATTAAATGACCATTAGTAAATAATGACTACTATATTGACAGGCAATATGCTCATACCTTATACACCTTGTCTTAGATAATCCTCTGACATGTGCTATGAGGAAGGTACTATCATTATCCATATTTCACGAATGAGGAAGTCTTCAAGATCACCTATGCAGTAAACAAGGAGTCCAGAATTTAAACCCACTTTGATTCCAAGGCCTTTGCTCATAAGCAATAGGCTGTGGTATTACTAAGAAGGCATTAATCAACAAATTGGTGTCACAATAGAATACCTTACTCTTTTTTCTAGCCCTGCCATGTTGTACATTTAAGCAGTGACATAGATAGCATGATAATCAGGTTAATGAATAATACAGAACTTCAACGGCTTACAAATACATAACCCCTAAATTATTAGCAGTTTTCTCTTGCAAGAGGCAGCCAACAATAGGGAATGGGGAAGGAGAGGCATCCCTTTGGCTCTGTTTATACACACAGATAAACAAAATACAATTTAATTGAGAAATATGTTTAAAAACATCAAGTCCACTTACACAGAATGAAGAATTAACCCAAGGAAGAACAGGTGTTTCTCAACCTACAGGCAAATGAGATGGGATTTTTCTTATTTTTTATGAAAGATATAATATTGTGGGGTATGTACTACATAGTGGTTTGAAGGGTCTACCCAGACAGCTATTAATAAATCAACCATACATCCTAAAATTATCTGAGTTATTAGTGCTCTTAAAATATTTAAAGTATTATCAAAGGGTCCTCCTCACATTTGTATTTCACCTGAAAGTTGACTAAACCTTTAGTTATTTACTTTAATATGTTCATAAACCATAATTTATGTCATTCATTAAATGTTAATTTTTAAAAATAAATTTGAGTGGGATATTAAGTTCATGTTAAATACAGTTTGATTCAAGTTATCACCAAAATCATCTATACTGTAATTATAAGACAAATTTTCATGATTGACTTATGTGAACCCCATAACTTTTTTATATACACAAAAAGAAGTGGCATTTTGTAATACTTATTGGTTAAGTATAAATTTCAAGGAGAAAGAGAAACATTACTTTAAAATCAAGCAAACATATTACTTATGGAAGAAGAGACACAGAGATCATATTGAAAAATAGATATTTACCTCTCCATAGCTGTGCCATAAACTCTGTAAGGCATAAGTCTTGGAAGCCATACTCATTCTTCCAGATTACTAGGGTATTTGTTTGTTACATATAAATTGTAATATGACAAAAACTACTGACATAAAATTGATGGTAGCAGCTGCATTCTGCAACTTAAATATACTTTGTGGAGTGAAAGATGATTAATTATTGCTTTTCTCCTTTTATGGAGGTGACAGTTTGGTGGTGACAGTCCACTTAGTTCTGAATATATTTCTAAATGTCTTTAGTCCAGTCAACCTGGAGGACCACTCAGAACCTAGGATATTTGCCACAGATATTTTCTTGGAGTCATCTTTTATTAGGGGAAGATGAGACTAAATGAAAGTCAAATGTTATAAAGACTGGATTTTTAAAAACCTTATAAAAATACAACTAAGTGCTATTCATAAAATGTTTCTGTTCAAAATATAAAGGTGCATTTTGCAGATATAGAGTATGT
This sequence comes from Pongo pygmaeus, assembly GCF_028885625.2. Taxonomy (NCBI): domain Eukaryota; kingdom Metazoa; phylum Chordata; class Mammalia; order Primates; family Hominidae; genus Pongo; species Pongo pygmaeus. The sequence goes on along the minus strand of NC_072376.2, from coordinate 155,291,819 downwards.
ATATGACTTTGGCCTGTGTACTTTAATCTTTTGTTCTATTTATTTATCTATCCAAACTCAGCAACTTTGAAATTAATCCATTCTATACCCATGTGATATTTCTTTAATCTGTAGGCAAAGTAAACTGTTGACATTCTTCTCAAGTCTTTGTACTAATGTCTTAAATGGAGCTTTTCAGTCTCCAGTGAGTTATGAAGTACTTACTGAGTGGGAGAGAATGTCATATCTCATATCAGTTCGTCACTATTCTATTTACATCTCTAGAGATTTTGGTATAAATCAGGAAGTTCATTTATCTGTTGTAAAACTAAGAAGGAAAACACTTTCCCCTAAGGCCTCACCCTTTTCATGCCCTTGCAAGTTGAATGTGTATGTTGGGAATCTGGGGAATTTAGGGTGGAAGGAGAGAGAGAATAAGGAAGAGGTGGGACAAAATTTACAATTCCATAAGAAAGATATATAAGTACCTTAATTACATGGGAATACAAACAAGGCACACTAGAAGACACAGTATGTAATAGACATGTGAAGCTCTTACTTAGTTTGACTTTCTAACAATATAACTCATAAAATTAAGTTGTTAAAAAGTAGACTTATCTCTAATTATTTGCTTATTTGTTTAAGTAAAATAGTACTAAGAAAACTTTAAACTATTTTCTATTGGAGGTGAGGTGGAAATGGGAGTAGGGGAAGTGAATCTTGACTGTATAGAAGGGGAGGTGGTAGGTCTTTCATATAGTCATGGAGTTTGGTGCCTAAGTCACACTAACTGAGGCAGCTTGTCTGCAGCACAGCAATGATAAATGGGCTCTGGTAGTATTAATACAAGAACACTGGATGCGCTGACAGAAGAAATGATTTTAAAGCCTAGGTTTTTCAACCAGCAGTTTCATCCTGAAAGACAGTTCAGCTTCTTTGCCTTTCAATTATTTTAAAATGACCAAATTAACCTAAACAGTTTTTGACTTCCTTTTTGGCTCTCAAATGTTTGAAGCTGATGTTGCATAGGTTAGCGTTTGCATTGTTCTCCTTCTTTTTAGAAACACTTCATGAAAGCACTCATTTTCATCAGTTTTATATGGAGGAATATTTGGCATTTATAGTTATCTTTCTCAGGGGTTATTATTTACAGTTAAAAAGTCTGACCGGTGATAGAACATTAAAAAAATGTTTTAAAGACAATTCTGTGTAAATTTCTTAATTCTCTCTTTTTTTGGTAAAATTATTATATAATTCTACAGAGTACTTCAGCCCATAGACCCTCAAATTACCATGCCAAATCTAAGAAGCTAGTAGACCCTGTCACAAAGTTTCCCATTATGGTCCCATTTAGAGTGGCTTTCCCCCACTCAGCAAGCATTAGATGTGACACAGTATTTTTGTATACCTAACAACCATGATTTCCATGACTGTGTGAGGTAGAATCCAAACAAAGATGAGGAGACTGTGCTGCTGTTAATCATGAATATGTGCAGTTCGCCCTCCTATGTGGAGAACTTATTGGTATTTGTACTTCTTGCTTCACAGCTTTGATTCTTTTTCACCAAATAGGGTTAAACCACCTACTATTGTTGTTTTGAAGAAGATACTAGATTGTAAGCTACTTAGGAGGAAGGAACATTGCTTTTTTATTTGCAGTCTATATCATTTTATGTTAACCTCTGGGCACTAAAATGTTATAAATTGAATTCTTCATTATTTAGCATGTACCCTCTCCCATTGATCTAGAAATCTCCTATCAGTTAGAATTTGGTGAATAATTTATTGGCAAAAAAAATTCATTACAAGGAATAAAAATTTCCAACCCTGCTGAATGTGCCCCTGAGATTTCAAGAGAACCAAGCAAGAGAGTTGATTTCCCCACATGGCCCTTTAAATAATGGTGACTCCTAAGCCTAAACACATACACACACACACACACAGAGTGAGAGAGAAATCCCAGCAATTTGGGAGGCTGAGGTGGACAGATCACCTGAGGTCAGAAGTTCAAGACCAGTCTGGCCAACATGGTGAAACCCTGTCTCTACTAAAATTACAAAAAATTAGCTGGGTGTGGTAATGAGCACCTGTAATCCCAGCTACTCAGGAGGCTGAGGCAGGAGAATCACTTGAACCGGGGAGGCGGAGGTTGCAGTGAGCCGAGATCACGCCATTGGACTCCAGCTTGGGCAACAACAGTGAAACTCCATCTCAAAAAAGAGAGAGAGAGAGAGAAACACAGAGACAGAAAGATAGAGAGAGGGAAAAGAGGGAGAGGAATGGGTGCTTTTCTTTCTTAAATCTCATGGGGAAAAGGCTTCAAAAATTGATAGCCTTGGAGTCTGGATATAGATGCAATCCATTCACTGATACCCTCTTAAAGGGAAAAATGCACAGAGCTAACCTGATCTTGGGATGGGGGTGGTCAGCAAAGAGTGAAGCATCATTCTGGTGATGTACAATATAAACATATCCTGGGAGTGGAAGGTGCCTAGAGTAGATGGGAGCACAGTACGCTGGAGGGCAAGTGCGGGAGGGGTGGGTGATGCCTTCCTTCCCTCCTGAGCACACAGAGGCTCTTCCATACAAGAATACAGTAATACTTGTTAAATGGTAAACAACAGGTGTATCTTATCTGAATTTATACTTCAGATAACAGAAAACTCAATTATTTTTCTTTCTTTGAGAAAGATTTTCAAATGTAATTATTTAGGTTTGGAATAAAATAATTTATTACTTTCCTTAAGTGTCATTAAAAATTTTGTACTGCCTCTAACTAAAGGAGAGAGAGACACAAAAAACCCTTCCAAAAGTCAATGAATCCAGGAGCTGGTTTTTTGAAAAGATTAACAAAATAGATGGACCACTAGCCAGACTAATAAAGAACAAAAGAGAGAAGAATGAAATAGACACTATAAAAATGATAAAGGGGAGATCACCACTGATCCGACAGAAATACAAACTACCATCAGAGAATACTGTAAATACCAGTATGCAAATAAACTAGAAGATCTAAAAGAATTGGATAAATTCCTGGGCACGTACACCCTCCCAAGACTAAACCAGAAGGGTTGAATCCCTGAATAGATCAATAACAAGTTTTGAAATTGAGGCAGTAATTAATAGCCTACCAACCAAAAAAAGACCAGGATCAGACTGATTCACAGCCTAATTCTACCAGAGATACAAAGAGGAGGTGATACCATTCCTTTTGAAACTGTTCCAAACAATAGAAAAAGAGGACTCCTCCCTAACTCATTTTATGAGGCCAGCATCATCCTGATACAAAAACCTGGCAGAGACACAACAAAAAAAGAAAATTTCAGGCCAATATCCCTGATGAACATTGATGCAAAAATCCTCAATAAAATGCTGGCAAACTGAATCCAGCAGCATATCAAAAAGCTTACCCACCATGGTCAAGTTTGCTTCATCCCTGGGATGCAAGGCTGGTTCAACATACACAAATCAATAAACATAATCAATCACATAAACAGAACCAATGACAAAAACCACATGATTATCACAATAGATGCAGAGAAGGCCTTTGACAAAATTCACCCCTTCATGCTAAAAACTCTTAATAAAGTAGGTATTGATGGAACATATTTCAAAATAATAAGAGCTATTTATGACAAACCCACAGCCAATATCATACTGAATAGGCAAAACCTGGAAGCATTCCCTTTGAAAACTGGCACAAGTCAAGGATGTCCTCTCTCACCCCTCCTATTCAACATAGTAATGGAATTTCTGGCCAGGGCAATCAGGCAAGAGAAGGAAATAAAGCCTATTCAAATAGGAAGAGAGGAAGTCTAATTGTCTCTGTTTGCAGATGACATGATTCTATATTTAGAAAACCCCATCGACTTAGCCCCAAATATCCTTAAGCTGATAAGCAACTTCAGCAAAGTCTCAGAATGCAAAATCAATGTGCAAAAATCACAAGCATGCCTATACACCAATAATAGACAAACAGAGAGCCAAATCATGAGTGAACTCCTATTCACAATTGCTACAAAGAGAATAAAATAGCTAGGAATACAATTTACAAGGGATATGAAGGACCTCTGCAAGGAGAAATACAAACCACTACTGAAGGAAATAAGAAAGGACACAAACAAATGGAAAAACATTCTATGTTCATGGATAGGAAGAATTAATATCATGAAAGTGGCTATACTGCCCAAAGTAATTTGTAGATTCAATGCTATCCCCATCAAGTTACCATTGACTTTCTTCACAGAAATAGAAAAAACTACTTTAAATTTCATATGGAACAAAAAGAAAAAATAGCCCATATAGCAAAGGCAATCCTAAGCAAAAAGAACAAAGCTGGAGGCATCATGCTACCTGACTTCAAACTATACTCCAAGGCTACAGTAATCAAAACAGCATGGTACTGGTACCAAACATATATATATATACACACATATACATATACATATACATATACATATACATATACATATATATGAACAGAACAGAGGCCCCAGAATAACGCCACACATCTAGAACCATCTGATCTTTGACAAACCTGACACAAACAAGCAAAGAGGAGCAGGTACCATTCCTTCTGGAACTATTGCAAACAACAGAAAAAGAGGGACTCCTCCATAACTCATTTTATGAGGCCAGCATCATCCTGATACAAAAACCTGGCAGAGACACAACAAAAAAAGAAAATTTCAGGCCAATATCCCTGATGAACATCGATGCAAAAATCCTCAATAAAATACTGGCAGTGGGGAAAGGATTCCCTATTTAATAAATGGTGTTGTGAAAACTGGCTAGCCATATGTAGAAAACTGAAACTGGACCTCTTCCTTACAACTTATTCAAAAAGTTAACTCAAGATGGATTAAAGACTTAAACATAAGACCTAAAACCATAAAAACCTTGGAAGAAAATCTAGGCAATACCATTCAGGACATAGGCATGGGCAAAGACTTCATGACTAAAACACCAAAAGCAATGGGAACCAAAGCCAAAATTGACAAATGGGATCTAATTAAATTAAAGAGCTTCTGCACACAAAAGAAACTATCATCAGAGTGAACAGGCATCCTAAAGAATGGGAGAAAATTTTTGCAATCTATTCATCTGACAAAGGGCTAATATCCAGAATCTACAAGGAACTTAAAACAAATTTACAAGAAAAAAAAAACCCATCCAAAAGTGGGCAAAGAATATGAACAGACACTTCTGAAAAGAAGACATTTATGTGGCCCACAGGCATATGAAAAAAAACTCATCATCACTGGTCATTAGAGAAATGTAAATCAAAATCACAATGAGATACCATCTCACGCCAGTTAGAATGGCGATCATTAAAAAGGAAACAGATGCTGGAGAGGATGTGGAGAAATAGGAATGCTTTTACACTGTTAGTGGGAGTGTAAATTAGTTCAACCATTATAGAAGACAGTGTGGAGATTCCTCAAGGATCTAGAACCAGAAATACCATTTGACCCAGCAATCCCATTATTGAATATATACCCAAAGGATTATAAATCAGTCTACTATAAAGACACATGCACATGTATGTTTATTGCAGCACTGTTCACAATAGCAAAGACTTGGAATCAACCCAAATGCCCATCAATGATAGACTGGATAAAGAAAATGTGGGCTGGCCGTGGTGGCTCACACCTGTAATCCCAGCACTTTGGGAGGCTGAGGCGGGTGGATCATGAGGTCAGGAGATCGAGACCATCCTGGCTAACACAGTGAAACCCTACCTCTACTAAAAATACAAAAATATAATTAGCCAGGCATGATGGCGGGTGCCTGTAGTTCCAGCTACTCGGGAGGCTGAGGCAGGAGAATGACGTGAATCTGGGAGGCGGAGCTTGCAGTGAGCCGAGATCGCACCACTGCACTCCAGACTGGGGAAGAGAGCAAGACTCTGTCTCAAAAAAAAAAAAAAAAAAAAAAAAGGCACATATACACCATGGAATACTATGCAGCCATAAAAAAGATGAGTTCATGTCATTTGCAGGGACATGGATGAAGCTGGAAACCATCATTCTCAACAAACTAACACAGGGACGGAAAACCAAACACTGCATGTTCTCACTCCTAAGTGGGAGTTGAACAGTGAGAACACATGGACACAGGGAGGGAAACATCACACACTGGGACCTGTCGGGGGGTGGGGGGCTAGGGAAGGGATAGCATTAAGAAAAATACCTAATGTAGATGACTTGTTGATGGGTGCAGCAAACCACCATGGAACGTGTATACCTATGTATCAAACCTGCATGTTCTGCATATGTATCCCAGAACTTAAAGTGTAATAATAATAATAATAATAGTTTGTTCTACCTCATGTAGCACCATAGATTTTAATTGACTTTCACAATACCACACAATTGAGCTAAATATTGAGATAACTTTCTCCTCATTACCACCCCCATCCAAAGCAATGCATGATTCAGAATATTTTAAGATTCTCAAAACTAGTTCCTGCTATACTCATTTTGAGTCCTGATGAATTCCAGCCAAAAGCAAATGCCAAGTTTTTCCCTGTTTTTCCTTTCATTAATGCATTACTAAATTCACTACCTTGTCCAATATCAGAAGATATTCATTTCATATTAACAAAAATATATTTTCTCCATGTGATTTAAATGGATGTTGCCTCAGTGTTTGTAAGTGTCTGGTATGTAAAATTTAGGGCCATCTTGGCTTATAACATTGGCCCTTGATCCTTTTCACTTCCTCCCTAGATTTATTTGTCCTCTGCTGTTTTAACAAACGTGATGCAATCCACTGGCTTTGCTCTTTTGAAATATGTTTTCATTACTGAAAACATATTTTGTTTATATACATATATTTTGTTTATATATATATGTTTTCATTACTGAAAACATATTTTGAAGTATGTTTTCATTACTTTGCTCTTTTGAAATATGTTTTCATTACATATGTTTTCATTACTGTGTGCTAATACAGGATTTAACTTAAGATGTTAAGTAGCTTCAAATGGAAGAGTAAACTTGACTATCTAATAATGAATAGAACCATCTCTTAGATGACTTTAAATGCTTCAACTATCTTTCACAAGTCCATTTATCCCCTCCTCTTCCTCCTTTAGGTAAACTAGAAGAAAAACAATATAGGCAAGACAGTGATAATAGTCAAAAAGTTTACATTTTGTGGAAGAACATAAAGAGGTCTTTCAGTTACAGTTAATCTTTTCCTTGATTCTGATCCCTGTGCTCTCTCTTGCATTGGGGCTTTTAATTATGCTCTTCCCTCTTGCATTTTCCCCTCTCAATTTCCACAATTGGTGGTGTTGTACCTGCTCTCTTCATGGGGAGAGTAATGACGAGAAACATCTGAGTTGCCAGATATAAGGCTCATTTCTGTGGAATGTTTATATTTACTGGGCATTATGTTAAGTGCAGGAGGAAAAAAAGAGAACAAGAAAAAACACACAGCTCTCTCCACCACTCCCCCCACACATAAAGCTCATACTCCCGTGGGAGACGTGGACCACTAAACAGACTACTGTAGTACAGTTGGTAAGAACCAAGATAGAGATGGGGGTGTGATGTAAAAAGGAGAGACATCTATATAGGGAGGGAGGTAGTAGAAACTGAAGAAGGCTTCCTGGAGGAGGTGATAGCTGAGCTAAGTTTATAGGATGATTACATGTGTTTAGGAAAGTGGGGGGTTCCTGTGATTTGCATGGAATGCCTTGACCAGAGGCATACTGGCAAGAAACAACTTGATGAGTGCAATAGAGTATAGGTTGTCCTGGTTTTTTCAGCATGGAATAGAAGCTAGCTTCTAGCTTTACAAGTTGTATCCTTCATTCAGTGAAACAGAATGAACAGAACTAAGGCCAATCCTTTTTCTAACCACCCAAGATCTAAAATCCAAATTCTACAGATGAAATTCACCAATTGTCACCAACTGCAGACAAATAATACATTTGTGTTTTATTATGACATCTGTAATAGTTTTTCTTATTTTTGGCCAAGAGCTTGGGGGTTTGGCTGGATTCAGGATATCTGTTTGCTGTATTTTCTGAGCTCCTCTCATGTTTTTCTTACCCTCACTTTTCTGAAGCCATGCTAAGGATAGTGTCCAGTCAACCCACTGATATTCCTAGCATACCTTTGTTTACAGAAACAGCAAAGAGAAGGCCATCCCTATGATATCTCTTTGGTTTATCTTTTCTGCTCCAAGGTTACTTGAGCAGCAGTCTTTTCTATCTGTGTTGGCTTTGTTGAACATTTCCTTGGCATCCTTACTTTGGATAATTTAGAACTGCAGCAGTTTGGCTTTCACAATTACTGAATCCCATGAAAAAGCAGGTGCCATGCTACCTTGTTAAATGTCCCTATTACAGTCTGGGAGAAACAATATAGAAATTTGAGTTGTGCTGCAATTTCAAAGGAAAGAAAAATCTGCAGTTTACTTTCCTTCTATGTGTTCGTCTCAAGGGGTGGATCTCAAGGGGTGGACCTCATGGGGAATGTGTCAATCAAGATCTGGACTAGTTTAGAACTTTACTTACATTGTCATCACATACAATGATATGGTCCAAAATATCTCAACTATTTTTCTTTTGATATGATCGGTCACATGATATTTTTAGCAATTGTATGGCAAAAGCAGTAAAAAAATTAAGATGAGAATACACACAGGGCTCTCTTTAAAAAGAACTTATAATAGGTATTACATAGTTATTGAGATAAGCCTATTGTATGGATAGCAAGCCATCTCCTGCATGAATAAATACTTAATAAATACTTGCCACCATGGTGAGCCAGAGATGAAAGTCATTCACACAGTCACTTGCTTATTTACACAGCTGGAGTGTGTGTGAGCAGAGTGTGTATGCTATAGAGAACACTCTTTTTTTTAAAAGTTGACAAAACATTCATCTTTTGTGGCCCATTGTTCAATATTCGATACATGAGTACCATACCTTTCTTTTATGTGTGATAACAAAACCGCCCCATCATCAGACTATCAAGAATTTTGAGTTGAGAACATTTTATTTGCTCTTTGTGTAACCAGTGCAACAAATTTGCATGGTATTTAAAGTTCAGACCCAATTTCTTCATTTAAAAAATAATACTCTGTTATACTGTATTTTATGATACATAGGAGGTATTCTTGCATCAGATATGATAGGCGTTAAATAAGCAACACTGCTGGGTCAAACTGGGTTGCAAAGTAGATTCCATTATATCTACATTGAGATAATGATAAAGATACGCAATTTAGTACTAATGTTTGGAGACCTATGAGTCTCAAAAGATCAGAACCCCTAACATAAAAGTTAAATAGGCAACATCACTGGCAATTTTTTGCATGATTAAATTGCCTGGTTTTTAAATTGTTACAAGTATTTTCTTTATAAATAGCAGCATTCCTAGAGAGTCCTTGGATGATGTGTACCTGGTAGTTACAGGAGAGTTCTGGAGTTCATTAATCAAACCACCCTTGATTTCTGTTTAATCTATTTCAACAAAGGTTTATATTCAGAGTGCATTGAAGAGTATTAGAATGGAAACAATAAGGCCAGGCATGGTGGCTTGCACCTGTAATCTCAGCATTTCGAGAGGCAGAAATGGGCGGATAGCTTGAGCCCAGGAGTTTGGAGTTTAAGACCAGCCTGGTTAACAATGGTGAAACCCTGTCTTTACAAAAAAAAAAAAAAAAAAAAAAAAAAATGGCATGCTCCTGTAGTCCCAGCTACTTGGGAGGATGAGATAGGAAGATTACTGAGATCACACTATCAAGCCCCAGCCTTGGTGACAGAGTGAGACCCTGTCTCAAAAAAAAAAGAAAACAATAAACTAAAAATTAGAAGGATTTGTTTTGAGATCAACAGAGAAAAGGAAGACTTTTATATTTTGTGACATAATTAAAAATAAAGTTTTTCTAAAAAATCATTATTGATGTATAAAAGGCAAGCAAAATCCAAGGATTTTAAACCGTGCTTTAGGAGATACAAAAGTTCTGTGTAATCATTAAAAAAAAAAGAGGTTGAAAAATAGCACTTATACTGAGTCTAGATTAAGTAACTAAATATTTATATATGTTGCTAAATAAGAAACAATTTGGCCATTTTAAGGACTGAAGTTTGTCTTACCATGAAACGATGCATGCTTATTCCTAACCATGTTAGATATATTGGGAATTCATGAGATCTCATATTTAGTATATGGACACCATAATGAATTTAGTACATATTTTTTCTCTTCCTATTCCAGAGATACTATAATAGAAGCAGTAATCAAATTCTTATATCTTTGAAACACTGTCGCTTTACAAATGAATAAAACTTTTTATTTTCTTTTATTGATCGGCTGTAAGTTCTTATATTTCAGGCAAAAGAAAGTAAAGATAATGAACTCTAGGTATATATTCTGTAAACAACCAAATTGACAAAATTTAAATATTGTGCTTATATTCAAAAGATAATCTTTGGGAGCATACAGCTCTAGATTTTAAAATGCAGTATTTTCTCTCAACATGCTAGAAATAGTGTACTTTCTTCTGGCTTTTATTGGTGCTGTTGAAAAGTAAGCACTCTAATTCTTGGCAGGAGGTATGTACGTGTACTACAAGTTTTGAATCTGGTGGTTGAAGAATGGGATGTTCGAAATCGAAATTTCCATTATGGTACCAATTTTGATAATGATAATGTCCCTAGTGTACCTTTGAGAATGGATGATTGCAGAGGAATGGATGAATAGATCCTCATTTCAATGTTCAAAAAGATATTTTTACCCAAGTAGTGAATGAAATATGGTGTTCTTACAGACCCTAAAATTTTGAAAAGAACTTTTCCCTGTACATTGAGAAGATCTAGCCCACATACCATGTTCAGTATTATTTAAAACCTTCTACTTCAATATCAACTAATGTTTTTAATTAGCTTTATTGTAAACTGAAGCCAACTAATCATAGATTCTTGACTGGTGACTGACTTGATATTTTATGCCCACTAAGCTTTGGTGTGTAAGTGTGACATAGGCAATCATTGCTGAAGAGCAATGGAAATGAAATTCTCCCCTGATGAAAGTGTGGTATGAGTACTGGCTTCACTAATAAGTATCAAACGTTATCATAATATCTAATCCTATACACTTTTTCTGAAGTTTTTAAAAATTTTGGTTACATGACCTTGTTACTTTCCGCTCCACCCTAAATACAGTTTCGTCACAGTCTCTCTGCCTTGCTTCTGATAATACATGGTTTCAGGAAAGTGTGTTATTGACTCATTGGCGCTAAAGTATGCTTGGTATTTGAATTTTAACAGATTTTAAGACGAAAGAGTGAACCTTTCTGACATGTAAGGAATAACATTTTGTAAGACCTTTTGGAACTCTTAACATATATCAGTTTGTGACCTGCTATGTGAATAGGTAAAGTTGACTAAAAGTGATCAGAAGAAATTCAGAAATATATTTGTTCAAAGTGTATATTAGGTGTACATACTTATGCTTTAATGTATATTTGTAGACACATACACTTTATAAAACTTTAGAAGAAGAGAAGAATCAATAGGTAGTAAACTAGAAAGCCACAGTGGCCACATTTATGATTTGGAGTTTGATGTATAATTTTTTTTAATTTAACAAAGATTATATGTCTCAGAAGCTACTGAAAAAAATAAGATGTCAAAATAAAATTCTTAGAAATTCAGATACACTAATGGATTTTGATTTAAAAAAAGACATTTTGGATCAAATGAATAATAAAAATGCTACCTTGATTAATGGTTTTATTAATTGGGCTTCACCTGATATGCATTTGCTTAGAATTTAACTGTTATTTTTTCTTTTTTTTTCCAGTGTTAAAGAATCCAGTATGTAAATTATATAGATTTCCCACATCTGACAATAAGTGGATGCGAATTAGAGAGCAGATGTCAGAGAGCATTCTTTCCTTTCATATTCCTAAGGAATTGATTTCCCTTCACATTAAAGAAGATTTGTGCAGGTAAGAGAAAATAACTGTTGTCTCTGATATTAATTATTTTATATCATTTAAAAATTTTTAATTTGCAAATTATATATAATCTGTGCAATGTTTTGAAATATGTATGCATTGTGAAATAGCTAAACTGAGCCAGTTAACATTTGCCTTACCTCACATACTTATCAATTATTATTTTTTCTCTAGAACATTTTTTCTAAAGGCATAATGATAACATAAAAATCTAGACCTGAACTGTCCACTATGGTGGCCACTAGTCCCATGTAATGACTGATTACTTGAGATATGACTAGTCCAAAATGAAATGTTCTATCAGTGTGAGATACACACCAGGTCTTTAATTCTTAGCCACACTTGCAGATGATTTAATAACAAAATGTTAACTTGGATATATTGGGGTTATATAAAATATATTATTAAAGTTAACCTCACCTGCTTTTTTATTTAAACTTTTAAAATATGGCTACTAGAAAATTTAACATTACATATATTACTTTCATTTGTGGTTTGAGCTATATTTCTGTGGATACCTTGGTATCTGGCCAATAATTTGAGCTTTGATCTTGTAATAATTCTTGTGTGTTTTCCTCAACTGCTTATGGTTGCTGTTTCTGGAAGTAATTCCTATTTGACTCTCCTTTGGACTTCTCATTTGTAGCAAGACTTTCAGAAATCTGTTAGTCTAAAAACTACTGGAGATGACTGAATAAAACATGCTATGCTAATGGACAGTATTGTACAACAAAATTAAATCAGTTGCTATAATAAGGTAGAAGGATTTGAGAGCTGATTGGTTGACAAAAGTGTCTCTGGACCATGACTAATCAATTTGCTTCTCTGCCTTTTAAACAAACCTGTAATAACATTAAAAATGCTGAATGCTACCTTATATAAAATACTGTTAAGCTTCTAAATCCCATTAAATTAGCAACTTTTAAAGTGTTAACACTTTATAATTGCTGAAATCTACAGCAGAGTGTGAAATTTCTAGCAATTGGGTTCCTGCCTTATGCTCACATTAGTACACATAGTTATTTAATAGTATTTTACTCTTTTGGTAGACTCTGAAGCCCCCAGGGATTCCATATTGACCTAAGCCAGTGAGGACACCATAGACAGGGCAGGTCAAATTGGCAACTATTAACAAAATTGGTTAGGGTAGGCATGACTGCAGAAATATGAAAACAGAATCCCAATTTCAGGGAAATTAGACAGGAAACTGGATTATTAAAATATGATCTGCATCTGGGGAAATAAAGGCTAAAAATGAGACAGAAAGGTGAATATTTGAGAGTAGCAGAATGAGGATAATAAAGCCAGAGAAATCAGACAATGTGTATTGACTCAGGCAAAGAGAAGCTATGACATGTTCAGGAATCTAAGCACACTGCATAAGAGCCAACTGCAAGAAGAAGTTAAGAAGCCAAGTTATCCTGAAGTGGGTTTTCAACATTATCCCTACCTAATACTATTAGGCAGTAGACAATAGACAAAACACATTACCTGGAAGGATAAAGCAAGCTTATGTATTACAGTAGAAGCACAAGGAGTTTGGATTTTGGAAGTCATATAACAGTCATTATGCTCAACATGGTTGCATTCTAGACCACTGGACACCAAGACCCACTCTTACTAGAGCCATGTAATGATCACCGTTTTATCCTGAAGGGTTGAAGACAGTAGCTAGTCCTCACAGGAGTTATGTAGAATAAAGAAAGACTCTAAGTAGACAAGCATGAGATTCCAGGCAGGACCTGAGAAACACAGAAGAGGAGCTGCCAGATGAAGCAGACTTAAGAATTTAGGACTAGGGCTTACCCTTTAAATGGCTCCAGAATAGCTACATCTAGTGTAGCCAAAACTAAATTTCTAATTACAGTTAACAATAATTTATTCTATAATTCCAAATACTTAGAAGAATTGTGATGTTCACCACACAAAGAAAAGATGAATTTTTGAGGTGATAAATATCCTAGTTACTCTGACTTACACATCATATACAAGTATCAAAATAGCACATGTACCCCCAAAATATATACAACTATGATATAGCAATAAAAAATAAGATAAATGAAATAAAGTGTCTGTGAAGACAATATAAAATAATGACATGTCGGCCGGGCACGGTGGCTCACGCCTGTAATCCCAGCACTTTGGGAGGCCAAGGCAGGTGGATCACGAGGTCAGGGGATCGAGACCATCCTGGCTAACACGGTGAAACTTCATCTCTGCTAAAAATACAAAAACAAAATTATCCAGGCGTGGTGGCGGGCACCTGTAGTCCCAGCTACTCGGCAGGCTGAGGCGGGAGAATGGTGTGAACCCGGGAGGCGGAGCTTGCAGTGAGCCGAGATCGCGCCACTGCACTCCAGCCTGGGCGACAGAGCGAGACTCTGTTTCAAAAAAATAAGTAAATAATGACATGTCATAAAACACTGAAATTCATTAACATATATTCATTAACATAATATATTATTATACTATATATAGTATTTAACATAATAACTAATTTTAGCCTAATATTTTTGGGTTGAAAATCTTAGTTGATGGATCATTAACACCACTTCATTTAAAAATTCAACAAGCTAGGAAACGAAAGACTAAAGATAAAGACTCCGTCTTGTGCCCCTGTCTTCGGTCTTCAGTTTGGAAACCTCTTAAAAGATGAGCCGCTGTCTTTCTACTGCTTGTCTGCTACTTTTGAGTCCTTCACAGTGCTATCTTCAAAGTCCACCTCTATTTTCACTAATACTCCTCTGTCTCCATTCATTGATAGCAAATCAAGGGAGAAAGAATGAGTAGGGATTTGGGAGAAAGAAACTAATAAGCTATTGAATTTTTGTAGGCATAGCCACTGTCATTACTGTTGTTATTTTAACACATCAAAGTATTATCCACCTACCCTCTTCTCTTTTTGACTTTCTCTGTGTCTCTTTTGTTATTTCCATATGCTTCACATCAAAACATTTGCTAACACATGGAAGGGGCTGGTGGGCAGTTTTGGGAAAGACAAATAAACACTGCCTCCCAATATGAAGTTCCATTGCCAGAGATAAAATTAGAAACTGGAGTTGTTCAAAGAAGAAAATTACATTTTAATTCTACAAAAACAAAAGATATGAAAGCCTGATAGATTCCAAAAATTCACCAGGGTCTATGATGACCAGGCTGTATAGACTTGGCTTTCTCCAATACCTTTTCTGTATAAATCTCCTATCATTAGAATTTATTTAAAAATTCAACAATTAATATTTAACATTTTATAACGAAAAGGAGATTTTTAAAATTCATCCTGGAGACTCAAAGGGGAAACAGGAAAAGCTTGTAGGAAAATTGGCCAGCTGTCTCAGTAGAGTGTAAGAAGATATAGTTATTGTAAAACAGAATAAGAAATCTATACAAAGAGAACCATCTAAAGAAAAAAGGTCATGAAGAAGAGTGTAATGCACTAAATAATGAAATTTTAAAATGCAGTGGCCACATTAAATCCACAGAGCCAGCAGAAAAAGATTTAACACTAAGAAATCATGTCTGTAATGTGGAAGACAAACACAATACGCTCTTCCTAAATGCTAAAGAAAGGTGAAAAAAAGTTCAAATGGATGAGAGAAAAGGTGTTAGATGTGCAAGACAAAGAGCTGGACATAGCTAAATAATTTTAAGTGTTCTTGGGGAAGAACAGTTAGTGCAAAAACTTGATAAAAAGCATTAAAAAGATTACTGAGTCTACAGTTTTGTTTTTTCTTTTACATGCTAAAATCAGGCTAGCATTAGACTTCCCTGTAGAACCCAATGGAACAGTATCTACTGATTTCTGAGAGAAAAAGGCAGTGGTTTTACATTATTATATAGGGTTAGGTTATAAATTTTTTATGGATGAAGCCGATGTACTTGCATATGCAAGAGCTCAGAAACCATTACGCACAAAACATTCTTGAAAATCCTACTTGAAGATATATCCTATCCAACTGAGAAAATAGTTTAAGAATTACATTTGTAATATAATATAAAAATTAAAGTATATTATGATATAAAATTAATATACCATAATGTAAGAATTAAATTAGGCATGTTAAGAATGGGAAATTGTCCTGTAAAAGAACCTGAAGCATTCTTCTTGGTGTAATCTCCAGGGCAAAGCTTTACTCTGAAGTTTTTTCTCAGCTGCTCTTCCACTACTTCTACTCAGATCCCAGAAAGTGTTTTATTTGTACCAACTTCCCTCCCAGTCTCACAATTCAGATAGACTCTTACCTTGTTTAATGAAAATGACAGGTGCTTTAGTACCATTATGCTCCAATAGTTGCAAAGAGTGCAAACCATTCATTTATATGCTTGGAAATCCAAACTGGAAAATTTGAAGCTGACAGACATTGATTCATGAACTTTAAGGAAAGAAGCCCTCCTCATAACATAAAAGTACAAGGTGAAGCAACAAGTGCTGATGGAGGATCTGCAGCAAGTTATCCAGAAGATCTAGCTAAGATCATTGATGACAGTGGCTATCATTGATGAATGTGGTCTGAAACTGATTGCACAATATCTCTCAGGTATGCATGTGTGTGTGTCTGTGTGTGTGTGTGTGTGTGTGTGTGTGTATGTGTATTCCCACAGGTCCTATACAGAGCAATATATGAAAGGGAATTAGACACAGTTTGTATCTGCTACTCATTGGTTTACTGCTCTTCACCAAAAAAGTTACAATTTAGTTAATATTTATGTTAAAAATCCAAACTGGATTTCCAAACTGGAAAATCCAAACTAAGCAAAAACTTTGCTTGTTTTTTTTCTCCATAAAGACAAAAGTATTGCCTGAGAAACTTTATGTTATAGTCATTTACACAGCTAAGGAAACAAAATAACTATTTTCTGAAATTTTAACATAAATATTAACTAAATTGTAACTTTTTTGGTGAAGAGCAGTAAACCAACGAGTAGCAGATACAAACTGTGTCTAAGTCCCTTTCATATATTGCTCTGTATAGGACCTGTGGGAATACACATACACACACACACACACACACACACATACAGACACACACACATACATACCTGAGAGATATTGTGCATTCAGTTTCAGACCACATTCATCAATGATAGCCACTGTCATCAATGATCTTAGCTAGATCTTCTGGATAACTTGCTGCAGATCCTCCATCAGCGCTTGCTGCTTCACCTTGTACTTTTATGTTATGAGGAGGGCTTCTTTCCTTAAAGTTCATGAACCAATGTCTGTCAGCTTCAAATTTTCTTCTTAGGCTTACTCACCTCTCTCAGCCTTTATAGAATTGAAGAGAGTTAGGACTTTGCTCTGGATTAGAATTTGGCTTAAGGGAATGTTGTGGCTGGTTTGATCTTCTATCCAGAAAACTCAAACTTTATCCACATCAGCAATAAGGCTGTTTAGCTTTCTTATTATTTGTGTATTCACTGGGTAGCAATTTTAATTTCCTTCAAAAACTTTTTATTTGCATTTACAACTTGGCTGTTTGGCAAAAGAGGCCTAACTTTCAGCCTTTCTTGACTTTTGACATGCCTTCCTCACTTTAATCATTTCTAGCTTTTGATTTAAAGTGAGAGACATGTAACTCTTTTTTGTTAACACCAAGAGGCCATTGTAGGGTTATAGATTGGCCTAACTTTTATATTTTTGTGTTTCATGGAATAGTGAGGCCCAAGGAGAAGAGGGAGGCAGATGGTGGAATGTCTGATCAGTTGTAACAGTCTGAACACACAACATGTATTGACTAAGTTCACCGTCTTTTGGGTGTGGTTCATGGCACTCCAAAACAATTACAATAGTAATATCAAAGATCACTGATCACAGGTCACCCTGACTGATGTAATAATGAAACATTGAAAACATTGCAACAGTTCTAAAATGTGACACAGAGACAGGAAGTAAGCACATGCTGTTGGAAAAATGGAGCTGGTAGATCTTCACGAAGGATTGCCACCAATCTTCAATTTGTAAAAACAAACAAGCAAAAAAACGCAGTATCTGTGAAGAGCAATAAAGCCAAGAACAGTAAAACACAATAAATATATATGTAAAATATATGATTTTTAACAAAAAATTAGTAAATACAATATGAACTCATTCATGCCCTACATGAGGGGTAAGCAAAAACTTTTTCTTAAAGGGCAAGATAATAAATATTTTTGTCTTTGCAAGGCATGTGGTCTCTGTCCTTACTACTTAGCTCTGCCATTGTAATACAAAAGCACTCATAGACAATATTTGCATGATTAATTGTAGCTGTTTCAATAAAACTTTATTGACAAAAGCAGGCCTGCCTTTTTAATTACCAAGATGATGAATTTGTAACCATAGTCAATCCTTGACTTCTATGAAGTCAGGATTTTTTAAATCCTATACTTTTTTTATAATAACTTGACCCTTTACCTCTTTTTTTAATCCTGATTTGAAACATTTATGTATAAGCTGATGAATAAACAATTGTGAGTTGGAGTGTTGCCATCTCTCTATAGAAGTGTTTAGACAATTATTTGAATATTTTCTTACATAACGGTCTCTACTTTTCCAAGGGAGTGGAAAATGGAGAATTTAAAAGGCTGCTATGATTGATATCAATTTTTTCAACTCACAGATAAAGATTTCTTGAATTTTTACTGTGGATTTACTTGTGAAGGAAAATAGCAAAGGAATAGAATTAAGAAAATGTTATATAGAAATGTCTAAATATATAGTCAAACTATATATTAAAAACAAGGTATTATTAGTGGTTTCATAGTGTTTTTAAATCAGCGAGAATGAAATCCCACTCATAACATTAAAGTATATTATTAACTTTCACACATCTGAAGTTGGTGTATACCTGAAAGCGTAAGTCCGTGTGAGTCTTGTTTGCAGAAATCACGTATATGTGCACTGTTTGCTTATTTGTGTAAAGCATACACATATGTAAAATTGAGGAGAATGGAGGAAGTTATTCTTTGCAGCCAATCCTGACATTGAGTGGAAATGTCGTTGGCAGGGACATAACGGCGCAGCAACTACTTTTGCATCACTTGCACATAGTGTCTGTCTTGCCTGCAGCTGCCATCTAAAAACACTCTTGCTATTAGTCTCTTAGTCTCACAGTTAGTGTGACATTTGGACTCAACATGAACTGTTTTTATTAAATTTGAGATGGTACATACACAAAGTCTCAGGGCTGTGATAGACTTTAAATCCTTTGGGGGCTCCCTTCGATTGGCTTAAGCATTAACACCTTCTGAATTCAAGTTTGAAACATAGCAGTTTTTGAATTGGCAGTGAAGTGTTCTCATAACACTATACTTTTTTAATATTATGGTTTAGTTCCAAAAAAATTCACAAGGAGGAAATGTTAGATATCACTCAAGTTGTTTACTGCTGTGAAGAAAGGCTCATATGGGGGCTTAGTAATTTTCTGATTCTTTGCTCCTGCAGCCACAGTTACAGATATATAAAATATATATTGAGTTTTTGCCATGAAAATAATACATGCTCACTATGCGAAACAGTAAAAATACAGAAAACTTATAAAAGAGAAAAGATAAAATCACTTCAAATCCACACCAAGGAAGGCAATTTTTTTTTCTTTTTTTTTTTTTGAGGTGGAGTTTCACTACTCTTGCCCAGGCTGGAGTGCAATGGTGTGATCTCGGCTCACCAAAACCTCGCCTCCTGGGTTCAAGTGTTTCTCCTACCTCAACCTCCAAGTAGCCAGAATTACAGGCATGCGCCACCACGTGCGGATAATTTTGTATTTTTAGTGGACACGGAGTTTCTCCATGTTGGCCAGGCTGTTCTCGAACTCTCTACCTCAGGTGACCTGCCTGCCTCAGCCTCCCAAAGTGCTGGGATTACAGATGTGAGCCACCGCTCCCAGCCTTGTTTTTATTTTCTACATCTACTGTCATCTTCATGAGCCTCACTGTGGTAGAGAGAGGTTTGTTTCCTGTGACCATCACTCTCTGTTATCATCCTTAATTTTTCCTGCACATCTGAGTTATATTAGCCATACATCTGTGATTCTTTGTATAATGTTAAATAAAACTGTAGGCTACTAATCAGTTAAAAATATTTTAATTTAATACATTAAAAAGACTAGAAGGAAGTATACTAACATATGAACAATGGTTATCGCTTGGTGATGGATTTAGAGTAGTAATTTGTTTCACAGAAAAATAAAATGAATACACGAACCCTTACAAGTAGCCTAGGCTATTTAGACTTGCCAGTTAGTGGTACCTTGGTTTCTTCTAGTTTAAATAGCTTACTTTCCATCTAAATATCAAAGTCTATTCAAAATTTAGCTTCCCCTCAGGCTTGGTTTGGAAAGTTTGGATGACTCTATCTTTTTAGAAAAATTAGCAGTAATTTAGAATTTTACTTTCCTTCTTCCCTATCCCCCAAAAAATATACGGGTAAATGAGGTCGGCTTACTATGTCTTCATAGCATCAGTAACAGAGGGATTCTCGATTCCTTGTAGTATCCTTTGGATGCCTAGGGGTTTCTATTATGGGATGACCGATAATCATGTAGATGCATTAGCTTCATCTGGCTTTTGAGTGATATTCTGGCATCTCTATTGGTACTTCCTTGCATCTGATCTTGAGGTGCCTGCACTTGAGAGTTGCTTGGTCCTGATCATATGCCTCTATCAAAACATTGACATTTTCAGGACTTCCGTAAGCCCTCAATGGGATGTGTATAATCTTTTAGATTTCTTATACACCATTCACCGGCCATGTGGGAAGCAGGGTGTATTCATCTACCTACCACCTTCCACTATCAGTACCACAAATGGCTTATCTATCATCTTGAATAAGGCACCATTGTCAAAGCCTTGTATAGTTCATGTATTAATAGTGCTGTATATTCTATATAGGAATCTAAATACTTTATTGAAAATCACACTATGCTTCATTTTATAACTATTTTTCCCTGTGTATCATGTATATTTTGACATCCTTCACAAATGGTTCCCTACAGTGTGATTTGTAATGGTTATATGATGTTCTGTCATAGAACTGCTCCATAAGGGAAATATAAATTGTTGCTTAAATTTATATTATACATCAATATATATTATACATATTATATAAATAATTTAAATGTAGAAAACCTTATAAATACATATTCATGTACATCAGTATTCTCTAGGTTTAAATACAATAAGTGAAATTACTGAGACAAAGTGTGTATGTATTTTAGGGCCTTGGTTTTATATTTCAGCTTGCCTCCAAAAAGTTTGCATCAATTTTACCTCCATCAATTACATAGGCAAAACTTAAACTCTTATTACTTTTTAAAATTATAGTGTTTGATTACCTGTGTGGTTGAACATTTATCTATATATTTATTACAAATATCCACACAAATACACATAAATGCTTATGTGGAAACTGGGATATTCCCATTTTTCCTTTTGATTTACAAGAGCTACTTATATATTTAGTATATATTCAGTATATATTTCATGATATATATTTTTCAAATATTATCTCTAATTGTATATTTAAAATTTTATTTTTATTATAAAATTGCATGTGTATTTTTTCTATTGTACTTAGAAAGTTTAACTTTATTCTGAGATCAGTTCAATATTAAACAGTAAACATGTTAGTTATTTGGAATTTATTAGTTAGCATGTTGTAAAAGTAGATGTCATTTAGTGCATTTTCATTTCTTTCTCACCTCCTTATAATACTGCCAACTTTTTATATCTCCTCACTGTCTTCACCAAAGTAATTAAGAAAATTAAACAGTGACAACAACAACAAAATTCCTTTTAAAAGAACTGATAGCTTTGGATATTCATTTTTTACATTTAAGTATATGGTCTGCTCAAGACTTCTTTTCTACATACAATGTGCTTTTATAGTTTTGTTCCTATAGATTTTGCATTTTTTTAAAAAAGTAATATATTTGATTTGTATTGATCTTTTTAAAAAATTCTTTTATTTATTTATTTATTTATTTATTATTATACTTAAGGTTTTAGGGTATGTGCGCAATGTGCAGGTTAGTTACATATGTATACATGTGCCATGCTGGTGCGCTGCACCCACTAACTCGTCATCTAGCATTAGGTATATCTCCCAATGCTATCCCTCCCCCCTCCCCCCACCCCAGAACAGTCCCCAGAGTGTGATGTTCCCCTTCCTGTGTCCATGTGTTCTCATTGTTCAATTCCCACCTATGAGTGAGAATATGCGGTGTTTGGTTTTTTGTTCTTGCGACAGTTTACTGAGTAAAGACACATGCACACGTATGTTTATTGAGGCATTATTCACAATAGCAAAGACTTGGAACCAACCCAAATGTCCAACAATGATAGACTGGATTAAGAAAATGTGGCACATATACACCATGGAATACTATGCAGCCATAAAAATGATGAGTTCATGTCCTTTGTAGGGACATGGATAAAAAAATTCTTATAGATTTATCAATTCCACATTTCCTGTTGTCTTAATTATTTCTTTTTATCTTTATTATCTTTATTCTTTTTTAAAATACAGACTTCCTGCATGGACTGCATGCTGCTTTTATTTCTATTCTGTCTGTTTAAATGAAGAAACTATTTAAAAACTATGTGATAAAAAAAAATTGTGATGAGCAGATCTTAGATCACATACACAAACCTTGACGTGCATGTTTCCATTTTTAGTATTTTTGAAAGTCTTTAATTTTGGTTTTATTCCATCTTGACCAAATGTTATTCAGAAAATTTTCTTTTTGAAGATGTTAGAAATTTTGTTTTTACCCTTGGTTTAAAATTTTTAAGTATATTCTGTTTTCCTATTTAGTTTTTCTTGAAACATACTATTTAATTTTTTTTTTCTTTTTGAGGTAGTCTCCCTCTGTTGCCCAGGCTAGAGTGTAGTGGTGTGATCTTGGCTCACTGCAACCTCTGCCTCCTGGGTTCAAGCAATTCTCCTGCCTCAGCCTCCCAGGTAGTTGGGATTACGGGTGCCCACCACCACACCCAGCTAATTTTTGTTTTAGTGGAGACAAGGTTTCATCATGTTGACCAGGCTGGTCTCGAACTCCTGACCTCAAGTGATCCACCTGCCTTGACCTCCCAAAGTGCTGGGATTACAGGTGTGAGTTACCATGCCTGGCCTAATTTTTTCAAATTTTTCATGAATACATGAAAATATATTGCATTCTATATCTGAGATGTAAAAAGCTATAATAACTCATTAACTTGAAATTATCAATTATATTTTTAACGTTCTTCATCTCTTTTTTTGTTACTTATACTGTCAGAAGTTAAAAGGGCTGTATGATAAAAATCGTGCAATGACAGCTTTATCATTAAATCCAGTGTGCACTCCATACCCCTCATATTTTTGGCATCCCAGCAGCATTCAACTGCTTCTTGGAAACAATCTTCCATCAGATGCTGTGGCTGTGCATTCTCCTGGTAGTAAGATGACCTCCCTTGCTATGCGTTCTGTGTCTCCAGAGTAGACTCTTCTTTTTCTATCCATCCCTTACAGACTGGTGTTTCTTTATGCTTGGTTCTAAGTATCCCAGCTCTCCCACTCCATTTGCCCTTTGTAATCAGTTGTATCCACTGCCATGGAGTTCATCATTACCTACATGCTATTGTTTTCTAAATCCTCCAACTCTCACTTGTATTCTGAGCTCTAGATACCACTACAGAACCACCTGCTGAATGTTTCTGTTTGTCTTGCAGTTAGCTCCAACTCAACGTGTCTAAAGCTTAACTTATCTCTTTCCTTTCAAATTCATTCTTCTTCAATTAGTTCGTATCTCAGTTCATAATACTACCCTCTGCCTACCCAACAGTTGAGTGTAGGAGTGTAGAACATGTCCTTTTGTTTTTATTTAACTACATGTAACCACATTCTACTTTATCAATTTCTTATTCTAATTCCACAATTTATCCCAAGCCCATTTAATTTTTATATCTGCTGTTCCCCATACTCATATTACACTACATCGTTTCTTTCCTATAATAATGCAACCATCTACTAACGGTTTTTCTGTCTACAACTTTACTCTTTTCATTAGAATTCATGACTCATGTTGCAGGCGCACAAAATCTGATTGAAAATGTTATAAAATGCAGATTTACAGTAGGAGTTTTCTGGAGACAGCTTTGATATTTAACCTCTTAAGAATTATATTGGAATTATCTTTTAGGAAGGGAAGAGTGGGCAAACAATATTAGCTCTAAAGCACTGAATATAACATCTTCTTTTTGAGAAGTTTAATAAATTATTCCATAATCATGATATGTAAGGGACTAACTGTCAAAAAACAACCTCTTTGATCTAGCATAATTGAGAAATGGGAGAAATGACAGCTGGTTTATTGTGGAGTAATTATGGTGAAAGGAAGAGAGCAACATGTTGAAAACAGCATAGAGATCCTATGTGTATTTAAGGTCTGTGTGTGTGTGTGTGTGTGTACTTATATGTGAGTGTGTTTGTTTGTATAATTGGTGCTTCAAACTTTATAGTCCTTCAAGCTTGGGTTGAGTGCAGACAAGTTATGTAGGTCTTGCCAAACTACCACCAGTAACACTTTTACAGTATGTTTTAATGTTGCCATATATTTTGTTTATGTTGAGTATTTTCTTCAAATTTTGTACTATTTCAAAGGTTTGCTGTGCTCAGCCTACATTGAAATATGTTAGTTACTAGATAAAATGATGGGACATGTATAACTTAAACTCCATGACAGCTACAAATGTTTTGTTATATCGTGTGCGCCTTTATATGTTCAGATGAGAGACCGTGGTAGCCACAAAATACTGGCTTTATCAAAAAAGTATAAATTCCTAGGCCTAAAATAGTGTTAGAAAACCTATCATGAGCACAAAATGTTTTCAAGTAACACCTAGAAATATTTCAGTGGAAATGAACCTCATAACCAATAAAAGTTCCCAGGAGAAAATTAATTTGATCTACGTCATATTTTTTTCTCCTTTTCTCCTGCCCCCTTTCATTCCTATATACAATTTTCATCATTAATTCAATAAATGAGAAGTGAGGTGGGAGGATCTTTCTAGTATATAATACAAGGACTTTAGAGGAAAGGATACGAATATTCCAAACAATGAACTTAAAGCCTTTCTTAAATTGCATTATATATATATATATATATATATATATTTATATATATACTTATACATATATATTTGTGTGTATATTAGGGTTCTCTAGAGGGACAGAACTAATAGGAATATGTATATATGAAAGGGAGTTTATTAAGGAGAATTGACTCACGTGATCACAAGTGAAGTCCCACAATAGGCTGTCTGCAAATTGAGGAGTAAGGAAGCCTTTAGTGGCTCAGTCCCAGCCCCAAAACCTCAAAAGTAGGGGAGATGATAGTGCAGCCTTCAGCCTGTGGCCAAAGGCCAGAGAGTCTCTGGCAAACCACTGGTGTAAGTCCAAGAGTCAAAAACCAAAGAAATTGAAGTCTGATGTTCGAGAGCAGGAAACATCCAGCAAGGGAAAAAGATGAAGGCTGGAAGACTCAGAAACTCAGTAGCTTCTTCCACCTTCTTCTGCCTGCTTTTCTAGCCACTTTGGCAGCCGATTGGATGGTGCCCACCCACATTATGGGTGAGTCTTCCTCTCTCAGCCCAGAGACTCAAATGTTATCTCTTCTGGTAACAGCCAGAAACACCCAGATACATCCAGAAACAATACTTTGCATCCTTCACTCCAGTCAAGTTGACACTTAATGTTAACCTTCACTTTAGTATAAAAAACACAGTCGAGTTTGGGACATATAAACTTTAAATATAACATTTTATGGGCCAGTTCTTTGAGAGAATACACATGCCTTATCTTGGATATCACAGTTTGCAAATGTTGTACGTATACTAGATTCATGGTGATAAAATATTTTTTCAGTGATAAACATATACATTTTGTTTAGCACTAAATACTTCAGATATTCTGTAGT
Source organism: Pongo pygmaeus (assembly GCF_028885625.2). Classification (NCBI taxonomy): domain Eukaryota; kingdom Metazoa; phylum Chordata; class Mammalia; order Primates; family Hominidae; genus Pongo; species Pongo pygmaeus. The sequence continues at coordinate 155,265,924 of NC_072376.2, read as the reverse complement.
CTATATTTTAGAGCTATATTTTAGAACAGTGATAAATATATCTATGTATGTATCTATATCCTAAATCTATATTTTGATCATTTCATATTATTATGTATGAAGAAGATGACCGATAAGAGTCTTTAAAATCCCAGCTTTGAAATCCTAGTTGCTGCACAAGGAAATATGTTAAAGAGACACATTCTCTGTGTTTACTTAAATGTTTTCATATAATGTAGAATTGGTTTTCTAAGCAGTAAAGCTATTCTGAGAGACAGAAGATAATTTATTTTCTGATTCTACATCTTAAAACATTTTGTGACTATAATTTAAACGATGGTTCATTTTATTTCAAAATGATAGCATTTCAAGAATACCTTTTAAAAATATTAAAAATATATATTAAAAACTCCAAATCAAATTCAGATTTATTTAGGTGAATTCTATATCAAAAACATCTTCATTATGCAAAAAATAGTAGAATTATATTACATAGTGACCCAGACTCTCCATTTAGCATGATTTGACATTCTAAGATTTAATTTATGTATTTTGTCAAAATATATTTATCATCAGACAAGGGTTCCTCTTCACTTGGCCTACAAGGTAGGCATGATTTTATATCTAGCTATTTCTCCAGCCTCACCTTGTGTCTTGATTTTTTTTTAGCATGGCTGAAGCACATGCATTTTGGGATGTCTGTTGACATTTGAATACTTAGGTAAACAAATGCACAGTGAAAATCTTTACTGACTTTAAAGAAACATTGATTCGTGGGAAAAGCAATAAGGAGCAGCTAGTCTGTTTAATCTCATATATATCAAATAAACTTCATAGATGTTTTTGTAGTTTTCTGTCTCTTTCTCTGTTTGTCTTTCTTGCTTGCTCTCTCTAAGAACAAAGAACTAAGGATCCAAAAAAATGCATTAAAAATATCACATCAGGGCTCTACCATTGACTCACACCTGATTAATATTATCTCTTCTGTTCATTCTTCTTTATGCAATGTTGATGCACAATTAGAATACCGTGTGGTATGGTATTCATCATGTAAAGTATGTTTGCCCTACCAGCTCCTAGTATTGAGGGCAGATGCTGTGTGTCATGAAGTTCATTGTTATGGATTCTTGGTATCACTTAATGAGAGGTCCTGTAGAGCACTTAGTATCACCAAGCTGGTGATAGAAATATGTGTTTTATTCTTCTATTTGGATATTAAAATATCCCCACAGGAAAGAATAAGGCAAAACTCATTCAGAAACACATTTTTTTTTTCAATTGTGCCAAGATTTTTGTATTTCAAGTGAATGGAGGAGGGAAAAGTGTATGGAAATGACAAAAGTACAGAATGAGAATAAATGTAAACCTCACTCAAAATATATATCTACTACTTGGCACATAGTTAAAATTTACAGAACATTATTTGATTTCTCAGTTTCCTGATTTTTATTTTATTTTTTGGTTATACCACTATCATCTGTCTGGCAGAGCTGCTATAGTAATTGAGTGATCAAGAGAGTCTAGCACTTAAGACTATAGGGTGTGTGTGTGTGTGTGTGTGTGTGTGTGCACGTATGTGTGGAACAGTCCTGGGTTTGAAAGCTGGCTGCCCCAAAGCCACTTAATAGCTATATGACATGGCCCAATTTACCTAGCCTCTCTAATTTTCAATTTCCTCAACTATAAAAAGAGACTCAATACTATATGCACATGGTTATTGCGAGGTTTAAAATAAACTATTGATAAAAAAAAATCTGGTTCACAGATTCATATGCCTTTAAAATATGGAAACCATGCTTAACATTTATGTAAAGAACCATATACATGGTAAAACAATGTATCAGAGCTACTATGATAGTTCTTTTGCATTTCAGCTGAAAGTTGGTTCTGTCTCAGATACAAATCTGAGTCTGTGATTTATTTTAGTCTCCTCTGGCTTACAAACCTAGCACACTTCGTAGATATGCTGACTATACTATGCCACGAATTCCCAGTGGACAGAAGAGCAGACAGGGCATGCCGTCTGTCCAGAAAGCTGGTGTGTTTGGAGCTGAGACACTGATTTCAGAGTAATACTCAGGCTTCAGATTAGTTAGGAGCTGCTGAGCAACATAAAAATAATTCCTCAATTTTGTTATTTGTATTATTCTTGGAACTTAGCACAATACCTAACATGTAATAAGTACTCAATAATATATTTTCCCTAAGAACAATTGAAATTGTTAGCACAGGGCAACATGATTATGTTTAGAAAATGGGAGAAAAGTGTGGAGGGAAAAACAAGTTAGGAGATACTATGGGTGCCTAGGCTTATGATGATGGTGGCTTAGATCAGGGTAGTCATGTATATAAATTTCAGCTTTTGTAAGGAACTAAATCAACAGAACTTGGTGATGGATTACATTTAGAGGGTGAGTGTCAAGGATGACTCAAGCATTCTGGCCTGCATAACTGAATAGATAAGTATAATTCATTGGTGTAAGAAATAGTGGGTAAGGGCTGGGCACGGTGGCTCATGCCTATAATCCCAGCACTTTGGGAGGCCTAGGCAGGTGAATCACCTGAGGCCAGGAGTTCAAGACCAGCCTGGCCAACATGGTGAAACCCTGTCTCTACTAAAACTACAAAAATTAGCTGGGTGTGGTGGCACCCACCTGTAATCCCAGCTACTTGGGAGGCTGAGCCAGGAGAATGGCTTGAGCCCAGGAGGCAGAGGTTGCAGTGAGGCGGAGGTTGCAGTGAGGCAAGATCGTGCCATTGCACTCCAGCCTGGGTGACAGAGTGAGGCTCCATCTCAATAAAACAAACAAAAAAAAACAAACAAGAACAGAAATAGTGGATAAGCACAAGGTTAAGAAGGAAAGGACCTCATTGACTCTTAGTTGAATCATCTAGAACTGAGCTATCCCATACCATAGTCACTTGCCACATGTGGCTATTTAAACTTATTTAAATTTTTAAAAATTAAATAAAAGTAAACATTCAGATTCTCAGTCACCTGCTTACATTTCAAGTACCGAACAGCTACATGTGGCTAGTACCTATCATACTAGGTAGCACAGATATAGAACATTTCCAACATCATGAAGAGTTCTACTGGTCAAGACTGAACTATGGTAAATAGCTGCAGCATCTGTAATTTATTTAAAAAGAACTATAGTAACATCAAAAAAAGCCTCCTTTCTTATGGCCCATTGGAATTTAATGTGAAAAACGAAAAGTCTGGCATCACACTATCTACTCAATCCTTGCGGGCAAGATAGAAATTTGGTGTTTGGTTTGTTTTGTTTTGTATTATGTTTTCCTCAGATTGGTAATGTCAAGATAGACGTTCTCTGCTAAGGTTTCTAGTGGAAGAGGGATTGTGCTATATTTCTTTTTCTTTTCTTTTTTTTTTTTTTTTTTGAGACAGAGTCTTGCTCTATCACCTAGGCTGGAGTGCAGTGGCGCAATCTTGGCTCACTACAAGCTCCGCCTCCCAGGTTCACGCCATTCTCCTGCCTCAGTCTCCCAAGTAGCTGGGACTACAGGCGCCTGCCACCACGCCTGGCTAATTTTTTGTATTTTTTAGTAGAGACATGGTTTCACCATGTTAGCCAGGATGGTCTCCATCTCCTGACCTTGTTATCTGCTCACCTCGGCCTCCCAAAGTGCTGGGATTACAGGCATGAGCCACCATGCCCGGCCGGATTGTGTTCTATTTCTAATAGAGAGTCCACACAGCATAGCAGTTTAAAGCATGAGCTCTGTTCTGGGCTGAATTGTGCCTTGCCCCTGCCAAATTCACACGTTGAAGCCCTAGCCCCAGTACTACAGAATGTGACTATATTGGAGACAGGGTCTTTAAATAGGTGATTAGGTTAAAGAGAGGCCATTAGGGTGGGTTCTAATCCAATCTGACTGATGTTCATATAGGAGGAAATTCGGGTACGCAGGGAAACACCAGGGAGTCTATGTACACAGAGGAAAGACATAGTGTGAATACAGTGAAGAGGTTGTCATAGGCAAGCCAACGAGAGGGGTTGCAGAAGAAACCAAACCTGCTAACACCTTGACCTCGGACTTGTAGCCCCTAGAACTCTGTGAAAATAAATTTCTGTTGTTTAAGCCGCCAAGTCCATGATGTTTTCTTATGGCAGTCTTAGCAAACTAAAACAGGCTCCAAAGCTAAACTGCCTGGACTTAATGTCAGCTCTGCCACTCACTAGGTAGGTGACCAGGAGTGGATCGCTTAACTTCTCTGGTTAACTTCTCATTTCTAAAATGAGAATGATAATAATTGTGCCTATTTCAATGAATTGTTATGAATGGCAAATGAGTGAATATTTGTGAAGTGTTCAGAATAGTAGCAGACATAGAATAAGCACTATATAAGTAATTGTTAAATAACTAGAAAGTAAAATAAAAATTTTGTTGTGTTGGTTGGCTTTCCAGCAGTCGCTATAGCCAAGACTGTCTGTCCAATGCATATTCAAAGAAAATATTTGAGCCAGCTCAGTTGAGCTATATGAAAGTTACATTCAGATGAGTCCCTCAGGTGGGAGCCTCTAATCTTGTCCTTCTATTCAGAGACACTTTCGTAGGAGAAACTGTACTCCCCCAAGAATTTAAATAAAAAAGATAACAGGATTTGAATTTCTAGGACCTGAGTACATGTCCTGAATCTACCATTTACTGGCAATGTGGCATCAACTAAGTCACTTTACTTCTCAGTCATTTGTCTAGAGTGATATTGTCCAAAAGAACATTCTGTGATGATAGAAATGCTCTGTACTGTACCATCCTATAGGATAGTCATGTGGCTACTGAACATTTAAAATATACCTAGTATGACTGAATTTTTTATTTTATTTGGTGCAGCTGTGGGGCAATGATCTCAGAGGATTGTTATGAAATCAAAGGAAGGGATCTTTTCTATGCAAAAGTAACCTTGATTATCAAAAGGGATAACACCTGGAAAATCTTATGGTGTCCACTAACCAAACAAATTTGACATAGAATATCCAATAGAGCCTGCTGAATTCCTTCTACCTAAGCAACTGGACAACATCCTCCATCCAAGTCCAGGGTTAGAGGAATTTAAAGGGGTGGTATCCAGAAATGTTCTCTATTTCTGAAATTATGGGCACAAATTATTAAAATGTGATGAGAATGCTAGCACTCTTTCTTGTTTTAACAGCTTTTAAGTACATTTCATGATTTCCATGGCTACCTAGAATGAAAAGGCATGTAATGAACATAGGTGGATTTGTGAGAAACCTTCACACAGTACACCTACCACTGCTTTAGACAATAAGTGGAGCACTAAGCTTTAAAATACTAAAACATAAATGCTGGCCATGTTTCATAACTTTAAAGCAAACTATGAAGGGTAAACTAGATGTTATTTAGAAGTGAATAAATACCAATTTAACTTTATCAACAAGAACAAATAGATTCTTAGTCTGGAAAAAGACATACTTATTGTTCTTCATTTTTTTCTAATGCAGTTACCTAAAATTAAATTATAGAATCTGGCTGTTTATCAGATACAAACAGATTTTGTGATTGCAACTAAATCCTGTAATAACTGCGTTCCAACTGTCAGTCTTTGTATATAACTTAAGGCTTTATTGTGTATAATAAGCAGTTATTTTACATTCAGGTGAAAATTGGAGTGAACGACCACTTGGAATATTCAGTTGTTTTTCCCTGAAACAGTGGCTCATGGCTTGCAACATTAACCACATTGTCATTTATAAGAATGTATTTTAAAAAATAGGCCTGTGATTTATGGATGCAATTTTTATCCATGTATGGGTTAGAGCACAGACATTTTGAATTGTAGGATGAATATACTGTGAAACCTGACATCCAGTTGAACTTGGTTCAGTTTTATGGTGTCACCCAACCACTTTATGAAATTGAAGCCACCTACCAGTCATTTATGTAGTCTATTCTTCACTGACTATTTAGTATTTAATTTTTTTCCTAGTGAATAAATTTTTTATGACTTCTTTTAAGTTTGATTTAAGGTCTAATTTTGTTTAATGAATGAAAGCATCTTGGCTGTTAAACTTTCTACCCATGCATACTATGTGTAGTTTTACTGTGTAGTAACTACCAAAAGGCTTTATTTAAGTTCTACAGCTATTTTTATTTTTTAAAATGGTATTATAGAGCTCATTGTGGAAAAATATTTCTATTTACTTAAATTATAATGGTCTCAAATAACACTTTTATATCTCTCATACTGGGCTACATCCTTTGGTGTATACATTTTTATCAGACTATTTTGTCTTACGAATTTTCTGTAAATGAATTATCTATTATTTTCAGATACTCGTTATTACAATAATTACCTTCCATAATTTCTGACATTTTTAAATTTATATACCCTGATTTTTAAAGTTTGCCAATTCTGGTTCTCACTTCCAATATCATAGGTGTTTGCACCTAGAATGTTGGCCTCAGAACTACAGAGATTTCTTGTGCATGTCCCTTAGACAAGTCCAACATCGCTATAGTTGTTTTTCTTTTGAACAAGTCAGGAGAGTATTTGTAAAATGTGGTAGGAGGGATAAAAGCCCATGGAAGAGCCTAAACTATATTCTAGATAATTTCCTTCCGTCTCCCTCCCACCACCACCAACTGGCCTGCCTCTCAGCTGCTTATGCCCTAAGCAGAGAGAAATCAGTGTGATGGAATCCCAGCATAGCGTATGGGTCAGGGTTCCATAGAGAAACAGAATAGAACACACACACACACACACACAATTTATTAGAAAGAATTGGCTCACATCATTATGCAAGCTGACAAGTCCCAAGATTTGCAGGGTGAGTAGGCTAGCTGGAGACCCAATAGAGCCAATGGTGTAGTTCCAGTCCAGTGTGTCAGTCTGAGTCCAAAGGCAGGAAAAAAGCAAAGTCTCAGTTTGAAGGCAGTCAGGCAGGAGAATCCTCTCTTAGTTGGGGGAAGTGTCAGCCTCTTATTCTATTCAGGCCTCCATCTGATTGAATTAGTCCCACCCAAATTAGAGAGGGCAGTGGGCCTTATTGAGGCTACCGATTCAAATGTTAATCTCCCTCAAAAATCCCCTCATGGAAACACTCAGAATACTGTTGACCAAATATCTGGGCACCCTGTGGCCCAACCAAGTTGATATGTACAATTAACCATCACAGTAGGAAGTGCCATATGAAGATAAATTTTTCAAATCTTTATCCCTAAGGAAGACTTGCTTAATCTAGGATTACAGACCTACATCATGCAAGGGTAGAAGACTGAACCATGTCTCATTTCTCCATTGAAACTTGGCAGAGCTTAGCACTATACTTTAGGGTTAGTCTATATTTTGACTTTATCCTAAATTTTAGGAAAATATAAGAACAACAATCTGCAAGCAAACTTCATTTATTCAGTCAACAAGCCCATCTCGGATACTTCCCATGGGTAGGAGACTGTGGTCGGACAAAAAGATGAATAAAGCTAGTCTCTGCCACTCACAGGCTCAAAGCACATTTACCCCATGTTGGAAATCCCTCCTTGAATATATCATCAGTGGGCTTTAATGCTATGTTTTAAATAGAAGCTTTAAATAGAGCTACAATTTTCTATTTTGGTGATCTTAAGCCTTCTTCTTCTTCTTTTTTTTTTTTTTTTTTTTTTTGCCCCAGTAATGTTTATTTTCCAAACAGAATTGTACACAGAATTCCAATGTAAATTAAAGAGATATAATTGGAGCTACTGGGTGGGTACAGTAAAGGAAAGAACCTGAGGCCTATTCATTTACTGGCCCTAATTTGTCCAACACTTTCTGGGTCCCTATACCCACAACAGCCCCAGGGGTATAAGGAATAAAGTTTAAAAAACACTTATCTGTTTAATATTCCTGCCAATATTTTATGCATTATATGTAACAAAATTAAAGCACATTTGGTTACTTTTCTCCCAGTTCTTCTATGATTCACTCTGTACTTAATTATTTCTCTTTATTCTTCACAGAGTTGTTTTGTTTTGGTTTTTAATCTCATTTTCTCTTCATGTTTTTAAATAGCTTGTGTTTTAAACATGTCATATAATTAGTAGGGTGTTCTACATTGTGGAAGGTTCAGAGTATATAATGACTTCCAGGAACTTGCAATTTTACTGAAAATAAAAAGCATGTGTTTTTGAAATATTTAAACACAGTAAGACAAAACGAGCCATATAGACAAAAAGTACTTTATAAGGTTATTTCCAGAGATCTGTATGAATATTTCATCAAGTATCAAGAATGTCATACTTTGCTGTTGGAATGCCAGGATCTATAGATCACTAGGTGTTTCCTGAATAGGCCTTAGCAATTATATATCTCCTTTGGAGATTTATTTTGTATGATTTGCCTTTTATTTTTGTAGTCAGCAAAGGGAAATGGAGCAGATGGAAGTAAGTCCCAAGAAGTGTTTACTGTGTAAGAGGCCTAGGCTTATTAATATTTTATTATTCAGTCTTTTCTCCCTAACTTCTTGCGTCAACTTCTTGGACTCTTGGAGAACTGGGAGAAGCTAGAGACAGGTTAGAAGATTTGTTTTGGAGATAGAACTCTAGTGAGAGTAAAGCAATGAATTCATGAGATTGTATGTGTTTAGCAAGTGGGTGGATTTTCCAGGAAGAATTATTTTGTTGTTGTTGCAAAGTGGTGATTGAAAGAGAGAACTTTCGAAAGTAGAAGCTGTTGTGACGGCGAGTAAAATGAGAATGTTTACAGATAGGAGTATTCTAAAACCTATTTTTCTATGAATTAAAAATGCATTTATGTAGCTAATCTCCTTTGCTACTCATGCCAAAGGCTTTGTAATGGTATGCAACTGTTTAATTATAACATTAGTGTCAGATTCCTTCTTTTTTTTTTTTTTGAAACGAAGTCTTGCTGTGTTGCCCAGGTTGGAGTGCAGTGGTGCAATCTCAGCTCACTGCAAGCTCCGCCTCCCGGGTTCACGCCATTCTCCTGCCTCAGCCTCCCAAGTAGCTGGGACTACGGTGCCCGCCACCACGCCTGGCTAATTTTTTGTATTTTTAGTAGAGACGAGGTTTCACCATGTTAGCCAGGATGATTTCGATCTCCTGACCTCGTGATCTGCCCGCCTCGGCCTCCCGAAGTGCAGATTGCTTCTTATATCAATGAAGCAACGTGCAGAGACTGGACCACAGGGTGCTGTTATCTTTGGGTCTTATAATGCTGGACACCATTATGCTCTTGAATATGTTTTAGAAAATTTCAGTTATCATGTAGTAACTGGTAGGCATGCCATTCAAACTAAAATATTCAGGAGTTAAAAATCCCAAATAATAATTTATCTTTTGTTCAGGTTTAGTTTTTAAAGCACATGAAAGTTTACAAATGTAGTTCTGTAAATCAATAGCCCAGGTTCCAAATCCTACTCACAACCTACATTCATTAAGTACACTCTGTTTGTTTGCTGTTTGTTTTTATTTTTGTTGCTGTTTGTCTTGTGTTTCTTTGTTGTACAGTGGAGAATAATATGAGGTAAGGGAACAGTGGGTTTGGAGATTACAGTCTAAAAGCTTTATGGTATTCTAGTGACTCTGAGATAAACAAGCAGTTTTTACCTTAGCTTCTCCATCTGTGAAACAAGAGGTTTCAGGTTATTCTCTGACTTTCCTTCCAACCGTAGCATCCTGGGAGTTTATGATGCTTATACGAACTCTGATATCCTATAACTTAGACAATCTAGTATACATATTTTGAGAATAAAAGTAGCTATTAATAATTACAGTGGAATAACAGGTATAAACTGGCATATGTGGTTGCCACACCTCTAACATATTGTGGTACGATGACAAATAATGAGGAAAATAAGTCATATAACACATATGTGTACATACACAATAAAGGTCTTTTTTCACCTATGCAAATAAACAATTAATGTGCTGGGCTGGGCACGGTGGCTCATGCCTGTAATCCCAACACTTTGGGAGGCTGAGACGGGTGGATCACCTGAGGTCAGGAGTTCGAGTCCAGCCCGACTAACACAGTGAAACCCCATCTCTACTAAAAATACAAAGATTAGCCAGGCGTGATGGCAGGCGCCTGCAGTCCCAGCTACATGGGAGGCTGTGGCAGGAGAATCACTGGAACCAGGGAGGTGGAGGTTGCAGTGAGCTGAGACCATGCCACTGTACTTCAGCCTGGGCAGCAGAGCGAGACTCCATCTCAAAAAAGAAAAAAGAAAAAAGAATTGATGTGCCTTGAACTATATTTATGGTTCACCTATCTTTAAGACCTTTTGTCTAGTGCTTAACCAGCCGCTAATCAACCCCTTTATAAATATATGCTAAACCATTGAGTTAAACAGCAGAATGTGACAAGTGGGGCCCATTTGAGAAGGACATCCCAGAAGATCCAGACTGTATTACAAATCCTGGGGTTACAAAGGAGAGCCAATGGGGCTGAAAGTGTCTGTGGTGAGAAACAACTCTGCTATGTGGACTCTTTAGGAAAAGCAAATAGGAAAGTGTCGGTACAGACCTTTAGAGTTCTGGAATGTACTAGTGCTTCCTGCCTCAGGTAGCTACTTCTCATTTGAAAAATAGCTCCCTTTGTAATACTGGGCTTTAGTAGAAACTGAACCCTTGATGATGGGACACAAAGGAACTCTGTGACTAGAGCTGCCCATTGTGAACTTGGTATTGATTTACCCCACTGTATGGCATAGAAATAATATATTGTTACATAGGAGTGATACATTTGGAACATTGGATCAATTGGCTCCATACATTTGAGCTCAAGCAGATCCACAATGTATGACCATATATCATGAAGAGGTGTCCCAGAGTCTCCTATCATCTGTCCTACTGCACCGATGGTTCTTTCTCAACTCACACCCTTGGGAGTTCCCTGTGATTCACTCATGGAGGAGGAAAGAACTTGCACTGGTATAAAAATGGGTCAGCCTGACATGTTGGGTGGACTTCAAGGTCAATAATGAAGGAAATTTACCCAGTGGGAAGATCAGCAAACCATTTACTTGGTATTCCTTTCATGTAGAGAAGGAGGTAACCTGAGGTGCAGATGTATATTGAGCTTTGGCAGAGCTAATAATCTGATGGGCCTGAAAGAAATAAGACTAGAAAATAAAATACAAGGAATATGAGCAAGAGACATGTGAATGGGATTGTAGGAGTGAGCACAATCAAAATCATGCCTGTCAGACAGTAAATACTGCAGAGGAAGCTTTCTACTACCAGGTGGACATTGTCATGTGTCCACTGGATATTAGCCAGCCTCCTTTCTCAGTTACTCCAGGGTTTGTGCAATAGACCCATGAAGAGAATGATCTATTGTGGTTGGACTTAGATCTTAGTGACAGAGGCAGGGAATATGCATGGACCCAGGACATGGCCTCCCTTTCCAAAGCTAATATAGCTATTGTCACTTCTAACTATTAAATGCCAGAAACAGACTGACAATGAGCCACTGAAATGGTACCATTCCTCTGGGGTAAGATAGAGACCCAACACCTGTTGGGTGGCAGGCAAATTAAGTTGCATCCTCTCCACTTTGGAGCGGGCAGCAATTTATCCTAAGTGGGTGAATTATGGTCTAGATATGTGTTTGCCTTTCCTCTCACAGTGCCTTCATTGGCATCCACATCCGATAGCCTAAGAATGCCTAATCCAATGATATGGTGCCCCACATAATATTGCTTCTACTAAAGGACATTTGCTGCTGTATCAAAGAAGGCACAACAGTGAGCTTACAGTCATAATGTGTTTCAGCACACAACAGCCACAGGCCTGAGGTACAGTGGAATAATATTAACCATGAAAAGGTCAGCCAAGACACAAGCATGAGGAAAAACCTTAGAATTGGGGTGCTGCCTTCTAGGATTGGGAAATATGCCAAACCAATTGCTGATGTAGAATGCTGTATTTATCATACCCAGCACTCACAGTTCTGGGACTAAGGGTAGGCCCTTCCTACAATCAGTAGCAGTGATCCACTTGTGGTATTTGCACTACCTTTCCCTACAACCTTATACTTTGCCAGTTAGAATCCTGGTTCTTGTGGTGGAGTCAGGGGAGCAGTGCTGTTCTGTCAGGGGACACAATTAGAATCCCACTTAAGTGGAAGCTGTGATTGGTTCTATCTGTGATCTGGTTACTATGTGTTCCTCATGACAATAGACCAAAAAAGATGGTGTGAGATATCCATACTCACCACCATGAGAAGATAGGGCTACTGCCACAAAATCTGAGCAAGAAAAAACATGTCTGAAACTTAGAAGTACTCCATGCCCTGATGGGAAGGAGAAATTGCAGCAACCAAGACTCCATAGGAGCAAGAAAACTAAGGGCTTAATTCATCTTGATTTAGGTCTACAACACCCAGCAGCAACTCAGACCACCTGAAATGCTGGTAGAGTATGGGGGAAAATCTGGGATTAGTGATAAAGGAGATAGGTGATGAATATCAATTAAGGCCTTGGGGACTAGTTGGAGGATTGGATATTGTGGCTGGATTTATTACTGCTCTTTTAAGTCTCTGGGGAATCGCAGCTTGCCATCACTCTAAAGGACTGTACTTAAACTCTCCTCTTGGGAAAGATGTGAAGGATCTTGTTTTGTATGCTATTGGGTTATCAGTAGATGGTGCAAGTACATCTGAGTTGTACACGGGGTTGTCTGTCCTGGGCCCAGTTTGTGTGCTTTTCTACAATGGCTAAATCCTAATCCTAAGGATTAAATCCTTATAATCCTAACATGTCTTCACATTTTTGACCTCTTGCTCAATGGTGAGCCTCAGATATTGCCACCACTGTCACCTTATCTCTTAACACCATTAACTATATCAGCCTCTCTTAAGGTGAAGACCAGGCGTTAGTGTATCCCCAGTAGCAACCACCATGGAAGGATTCACAGTAGTTTTGGCAACTGTCATATAGGGACACACCCAGGAAAGTTCTATCTCCATTAGAGTATTGTTTCCCCAGTGGCTACACAAAGGGGCAGATTATAAAATCATAAAGGCAGAGGACTTAATGACCTGTAGGATGAATCTTTATCAATGAAACATAGAGTATGGCAAGCAACTGACATATAAATGTCCCTCTGAGTAACTGTTCCAAGGTACAAAGGTTCCAAATGACTTCTTTAGATTTATTTCACATGACCAAATAACCAGCTACGTTTTCTTGTGAAGTTCTCCCCAGCTCAGTCATGTACCACCTTGTGGCTGCTTTCTTCTCTTCCCTGTATCACTTATTTTTTTACTTCCTTGTGGTTGTCCTAGCATTGCTTGATCTCAGGCTGTGCTCCTAGAGAATCTGAATTGAGATGCCAAGGAAAGGTTTTAATTAGGAAGTTTTTTGAACATTGAGTGACAAATGAAAATGTCATTATGAATAAATGGCCCTAGGCTTCCTGATTGGAAAGTTTACCAATTTTCATGAACCAAGTTATCTTCTATCCTCATCTACTTTAATGTGTGAATGTACCTCTCTTCTTTACTTTAATGAAATTAGTGTGCTTATTAATTTCTTTCCTTTTTAAAAAATGCGGTGACTCTCTTACTCTGCCCCATTTTGTTTTGCAATGTTTTCATTACTCTGCCTGGTTTATTACACTTTTATCATATAGTTCCCCTATATTGGAACTTTTCTCATTGCGGGGAGACAGTGTGCTAGTTGTTTGTCCTTTTCAGAATGTGTACCTTTTTTACTGTCACCTCTTAGAACAAACAGGTTCATCAGTATACTTCTCTATATAAATTGTGGCATAATGGAAGAGTGCAATAAATTTTAAACAAAAGTTATGGAGTCCTCACAGCTTGTATGAAGACACTCCTCATAGAATACTAAACTTTTCTGACTACATTTTGCCAAACTTATCTTAGGCAAGGAAATGTACACCACCCCCAGTATCCCAGAATGTAGTCAGGGGCTTCACTATCACTCTTCTACCTTCCTCGTCATCCCCCGTTTACTTATTCTTTCTGATAATAATTTAGAGATAATATAAATTGTAACCGTATGGTGCATCTATTAGTATTAAATAAAAATTGTTAGCTAATATTTTCATTATAACTGTATATTGAAAGCAAAGCTGAAACTTTGCATATTAATTTGATATATTATACTTGCTGTATATCTCAGATTCAACCTAATTGCTCAGATTCTTCTAGACTCGGATATATCAATCTTTTGGAATTACTTGTTTGCTTTAGTGGTTGTTGCTTTTTTCCTGAACTTGTACATCCTGCCATTTGAGTGCAAACAGAGAATTCAACTCCCCAATGTCCAATCTTCTCTTTGTCTCTCCTTTGGTCATGATTTTTTTTTTTTTTACTCTATTGTCTATTGATTAATTACTTTTTCTCCCATGAGTGTTTCATCATGAATACTAATCTTTGGAAAAGTTGAGAGTGAGATGAATGTTCACAGAAATTATAAAGACCTCATATGAAAATTGCAGCAATTCTAAATTGCAATCCCATTGGAACAAAACAAAGACTGCTACAACCATTTGAAAGCAAGTCACATTTTTGCACACCATCCATTATTCTTGCATTTAACGGAATGTTAAAGATTCTACAGCTTGTGAATTTATGAGCTTGGTATTTAGCATGTTTCATGGCCAAAATAGCAAAGAAGCTTCATTATTACTGGTTAAATTAGCCTCATGAAAATGTTGTTGGTAAAAGGTTACAGAAATGAATAAGAGATCTAACCAAGCAGCATATTGGACCATTTATCACTATAATTTTAAAAAGGCATTCTGATGATTTAAATTAACTTGGCTAAAGGGTAGAGATTTAGATAAAAGTTAATAATTGAAGCCTAAATGACATGGTTAGCTCTTCTTTTTGATAAAGAGGGAGCAACGCATACACATACAGTAGTTTCGTACATTGTCCTTTTGGCAGAAACTGAAGCCAATAAAACCATACCTGACAATACCATTTATTTATTATTTGGGCTTTTTTTTTTTTTTTTTTTTTTTTTGAGACAGAGTCTTGCTCTCTCACCCAGGCTGGAGTGCAGTGGCACAATCTTGGCTCACTGCAACCTCCACCTCCTGAGTTCAAGCGATTCTCCTGCCTCAGCCTCCCGAGTAGTTGGGACTACAGTCACGCACCACCACGCCTGGCTAAGTTTTGTATTTTTAGTAGAGATGGGGTTTCGCCATGTTGGCCAGACTGGTCTTGAACTCCTGACCTCAGGTGATCTGCCCACCTTGGCTTCCCAAAGTGCTGGGATTACAAGCATGAGCCAACGTGCCCGGCTGGGCTTTTGTTTTTTAAAAAAAATATTTGTAACTATATTGTATATAAACTGAATTACCTAAGTATCTCATGTTTGCTTCCAACATGGTCAGATAGCCCTTTCCACATTCTTTGATTTTGTACAGTTGAAACTTAAAAACTTAGCCATCTTTACATAGAGGTTTTACAATTTGCTTTTTAACTAAATGTCTTCCCTATGTATGTAAGAATAGGAAGTCTGCCATCTTTGTGAAAATTTTATCAGGGAATTTAACATTTCTAATGTTTTGCCCTTTGACATAATGTTTTTATTTGTGTGGTTAAGCTATTCATATTTTTTGTGTGCTAAAATAATTTTTTAAAAATATTTAAGCTAATAAGCTCATAGAACTTTCCTGGGAATTATGATGAAATAATTTCTTATTATCTTGACAACTCTGACTAAGGGTTATGTGTTTATGGATTTAAGATAAAAATAAAGTTTCTCCTCTCTTCCACTCTTAACAGAAACCAGGAGATAAAAGAACTTGGTGAGCTTTCTCCACATTGGGACAATCTGCGAAAAAATGTCCTTACTCACTGTGATCAAATGGTGAACATGTACCAAGACATTCTGACAGAACTTAGCAAGGAAACAGGTGTGGAAGCAATGACTCTGCTTACTCAAGTGAATTGCATTTCCTGCATGTGAAATGAAAAAAAATAATAAACAGATTTTATGTAGATAGGAGAACTGGAGATTTTTTTAAACTCTTTTATTTCTAACTTTAACATCTTAAAACAAAGAAAAAACTACCCTATTTTACCTTACAGAATTATTATATGAATAATTGAGACAATTTTTTAAAATACTGAATTTCTAAAAGAAAAGCAACTCATAAATATAGGATATGTTTTTCTTTCTGAAGTTCTTTTAACATTTTTCTGTCAGGTTTATCTTCTAACGCACATATTAATTTATCATTATTTACTAATAATGTTTAATTTCTGGTTTCCATCAGGGTCCTCTTTCAAATCAAGCAGCAGCAAAGGAGACAAAACATTAGAATTCGTTCCAATAAATCTACATCTGCAAAGAATGCAGGTACACAGCCCTCACTTGAAAGGTATCATCACAAATTATTCTTTTAAAAATAGCAAATTATGTTACAGTGTGTACTTCTGTAAATAGCTTGACTATTGGCAGAATTCAAAAGTTTAACAATTATATAAAGTTGAAAATGAAACAACTGAACCTCATAATGACCCTAAATTCTGTTAAAGAGACTATGATATTTTTGTTGCTGTATTTTTGAGAAATACTTTATGAATGTGGCACCTGGATTGAGGTAGAGATGAAAATGCAAACTGAGTAATAGCACCCTTAATTAGTATTAATGGTGGCTAATAGTTAACATTTAAGCTCATTTGAATTAGAAAAAAATAAATAAAAAAGAAAATTTGTTCATATTTTTCCTATCTTGAGAAACCAAAGCCCCAAAGTGGACTAATATGCCAGGTTTTTTTGACTTACTGATAACTATCAATAGAAACTCCCTTTTCTATGGGAAAAAAGTGAGTATAGTAAGGTAGAAGGTGGTAGAGTATTTAAATGTACTCAGTTGTAAGAAATATTTGTCAAGGAGAAATATATAGGTTTTTCTGAATGTACCTGAAAATGGTCCAGAATGACCAATATGGTGTCACATTTATTACCATTCTACATAATCTCTTGCCATTTATCAAAAATGTGTTTTCCAATGTCTTTTCATCTCCCTTTTTCATTAACTTATTGCTATAGCAATTATGCAAATTTACGATGACTATATGCCCTGGTTTGCTGGCAAAAGTCCTAGATTATGTCCCTGTCCTGCATATGCCTATGCGCACTGTTAATGATACCCTCACTTCCTTTCCCTCTTAAAAGTCTCCCTGTTTAAACCAGTAATGCTGTGGTCATCCTACTAGTACCCATCTTTCAGGGGGCCCGAAGTTATCAAATTCTTTAGGGTAAGTACATGAAAATGCATACAAACATACTTAGAGAGACATCTAAATTCTCATTCTGACACTCTCTTTTGTAGCCCTTGTCACAACATAGTAGTTACAGGTTTAGAAAGGTTAAAACACAAGAGCAATTGTACACCGTTCATGAAAATGTAAACTGGTGTAGCCACTATGGTAAAAACAAATATGGAGGTTCCTAAAAAAACTAAATATAAAGCTACCATAGGGTCCAACATTCACACATCCGGGTGTTTATCCAAAATAATTGAAATCAGGATCTCAAAGAGATGTTTGCTGTCCCACATTCATTGCAGCATTGTTCACAGTAGCCAGGACAGAGAAATGTCTATCAATGGGTGAAAAGATAAATTGTGATATGTACAAAGATTGGAATATTATTCAGCCTTATAAAGAAGAAAATCCTGCCATTTGAGACAACATGGATGAACCTGGAGGATATTATGCTAAGTGAAATAAGCCAGGATACAGAGGGACAAATACTACATGATACTACTTATATGAGGAATCTAAAATAGTCAAACTCATAGAAGCAGGGAGTATAATGGTGGTTTCCAGGAGCTTGGGGAGGTTGAAAAAAGGAGGTATTAGTCAAAGGTACACAGTCGCAGTTATGCAAAATGAATAAGTCCTAGAGAGCTACTGTACAGTATACTGTCTATAGTTCACAGTACTGTATTGTGTACTTAAAAAATTGCTGAGGGGGTAGATCTTTTGTTAAGTGTTCTTATACACATACACATTAATAATAATAGTAATATTAAAGAGAGTAAGACGAAACTTTTGGAGATGATGGATAGGCTTATGGTATAAGTCGTGGTAATGGTTTAAAGAGTATATATTTATGTCCAACATCATCAAGTTGTATACATATATATAGCTTTTTATTTGTCAATCATACCTCAATAATGTGGTTTTAAAATGTGAAAGTGAGATCTCAGTTCTGCTTTAGAATTGTCTGAAATTTTATAATCTGAAAAATTAAACTTTATTGCTTTCTAGTGTTTGCATACCAATCATATATATACACCACCAGCTGATTTGCAAGTTTAAGTGTGATTATACTTACTCTGATGTATTATGTTATTATATTTGGTGATCAAGTATATGAAATTTTAATTTAGGTCTTATTCACCACAAATTATGTCAAGTGAAAGAACTGAAAAAGAAAAAAAAAAAGAGAGAGAGAGGTGGATGGGCCCAAGGCATTTAGAAGCTGCTGTGGCCTGAATGTGTCCCCCAAAATTCATGTGTTAGAAACTTAATCCCCAGTGCAACAATGTTGGGAGGTGAGACCTAAGGGGAGGCATTTGGATCAAGAGAACTCTACACTTATGAGTGAATTAATGCCATGATAAAAAGAGCTTTCAGGAGCAAGTTTACCCTCTTTAGCTCTTTTGCCTTGTAAATTCATAAAATGTTCTCTCTTGCTTTTCCACCTTCTACCATGTAAAAGCATAGCAGAAGGCCATCATCAGATACCAGCGCCTTGATCTTAGACTTCCTAGCCTCCAGAACTGTTAGAGAATAATTTATATTTTTTTATAAGTTACTCAATCCATAATATTATGTTATAACAGCACAAAATGGAGTGAGACAGTAGTTCTTCCTTGATTACTGAGTGTCTGTCAATAGCTTGAATAGAACAGTGGGTAATGATTTTTAAAATAACCAAAAACAAAGTGTTACAAGTATTAAAGAAGCTAAAATACTTAAGAACTATCTGACAATCAACATAATGTTATTCTAATAGGCAAAATGAAAAGCCTTTTATGATGCAGTAGAATGTTTATGTTATTTTAGAGTGTAACAGCCCTGGGCTTGAATTGTAGCACTACCACTTTTTACATGAGCTGAGGCTGCTATTTAATCTTTCTAAGCAATTTCATTCTCATTCCTGATTGAGTTAGGGTATGTAAAACACATAGAATGATAAAATAATAGTAGCTTTATTATACATGTGGCATTTTCCATCACTGGAACAAAATGGATCTGTTTTATCAGAGCTGATGAAATTGGAGAAAATTGATCAAGTAAGAACCTATTAAAAATCAACGAAGTCTTGAACTAAGGAAATAGCCAGGTTTAGATTAAAGATGACTTAAAGATGCATTTTGAAGAAACCATCACATGCAAATACTTGCTGACTGATGGAATAAGGCAAGGAGGGAAAAGGATAATTTGCTTTACAGCCATGGGTAGATGACAGTGTCATCAAACCAGATAGATTTGTTTGGGGCCACATACATATGAATTCATATTTAATTATGTATTCAAATGTTTGTTGATTAACCTTAAAATACTTCCACCAAACAAAGAGAAACTATGATCAAAGTGGCATTTTATTTCTTTTTTTTTTTATTATTATACTTTAAGTTTTAGGGTACATGTGCACAATGTGCAGGTTAGTTACATATGTATACATGTGCCATGCTGGTGTGCTGCACCCATTAACTCATCATTTAGCATTAGGTATATCTCCCAATGCTATCCCTCCCCCCTCCCCCCACCCCACAACAGTCCCCAGAGTGTGATGTTCCCCTTCCTGTGTCCATGTGTTCTCATTGTTCAATTCCCATCTATGAGTGAGAACATGCGGTGTTTGGTTTTTTGTCCTTGCGATAGTTTACTGAGAATGATGATTTCCAATTTCACCCATGTCCCTACAAAGGACATGAACTCATCATTTTTTATGGCTGCATAGTATTCCATGGTGTATATGTGCCACATTTGCTTAATCCAGTCTATCATTGTTGGACATTTGGGTTTTTTCCAAGTCTTTGCTATTGTGAATAGTGCCGCAATAAACATACGTGTGCACGTGTCTTTATAGCAGCATGATTTATAGTCCTTTGGGTATATACCCAGTAACGGGATGGCTGGGTTGAATGGTATTTCTAGTTCTAGATCCCTGAGGAATCGCCACACTGACTTCCACAATGGTTGAACTAGTTTACAGTCCCACCAACAGTGTCAAAGTGTTCCTATTTCTCCACATCCTCTCCAGCACCTGTTGTTTCCTGACTTTTTAATGATCGCCATTCTAACTGGTGTGAGATGATATCTCATCATTGTGGTTTTGATTTGCATTTCTCTGATGGCCAGTGATGATGAGCATTTTTTCATGTGTCTTTTGGCTGCATTCTTTTGAGACACTTCTTTTGAGAAGTGTCTGTTCATATCCTTTGCCCACTTTTTGATGGGGTCGTTTGTTTTTTTCTTGTAAATTTATTGGAGTTCATTGTAGATTCTGGATATTAGCCCTTTGTCAGATGATTAGGTTGTGAAAATTTTCTCCCATTTTGTAGGTTGCCTGTTCACTCTGATGGTAGTTTCTTTTGCCGTGCAGAAGCTCTTTAGTTTAATTAGATCCCATTTGTCAATTTTGACTTTTGTTGCCATTGCTTTTGGTGTTTTAGACATGAAGTATTTCATATTTCTTTCTTGAAAATGAAAGAACCATGTACTATGCTGTTTTCCAAGGTACCATCTGAAAAATAGAGTAAAATACGATGAGGACAATATGTTTAGTTTCTGATTCTCTGATTTGAAAGAAACAATCTGGCAACTAAAATAAAGAAATTTAGAAAAGCAAACAAAAGGGGTGTGTGTGTGTGTGTGTGTGTGTGTGTTTACACGTGAATGCACTTTCTAACTTGTTTGGTTTGGGATATGTATTAGTTTTCTAGGGCTGCTATAACAAAGCACCACAAACTGGGTTGCCAAAATAGCCAAACTTATTTTTTTCACAATTCTGGGGGCTGGAAGTCTGAAGTCAAAATGTCATCAGGGCCATGCTTCCCCTTAAACCTATGGAGTAATCCTTCCTCGTCCCTTCCTGGTATCTGCTGGTTTGGTGGCAATCATTGGCCTGCTAATGTAACATACCTATCCTCTATCTTGCTCATGGTGTTCTCCTGCCCTCTATGTATGTCTGTTTCTGTATCCAAATATCCCCTTTAAGGACAACAGTTATATAGGATTAGGATCCATCCTAATGGCTTTATTTCAACTGGATTATATCTATAAAGAACTTGTTTCCAAATAAAGTCACATTCTGAGGTATGTTTCTTGCGAGGTACAAGTAAACCCACAAGAGGATTTAGAAAGGAAATTCTTACTTGTAATGACAAATATCAAGCAATACAGAAAAAAAATTTAATGTTACAGATTAGGGTACAACCCAGAAACTAGAAGATTTTTGACAAAGCAGTTAGCAGAAAGACTGGTTCTGGTCTTTGAAGAGCTAAGAAGAAAATATGGGAAAGGGCTAGATATCCTAAGAGCCACATTAATGGGAAAAGTACTGAATTGTATTGCATATATAACAGCGTGCTAAATTATCAAGCTTATGTTTTAAAAATATGTAATATTAAAAGTTATTGTTTGAAACTGGAGTTCAGATTAAGTAGCTGCTATATAGACTAGGTCACCAACTACATGTTATAATACAGGTTGAAAACTCCATTGAAATTTTGGGTCCTTACCACTTACTACTTTGACTTTAACCATGTTATTTGACCCTGAGTGTCATTTTATTATTTGCAAAATTAAAACGTTAAAAGTTGTCATAGGTGGTAGTGAATCAAATTTTTCTACTTTCTTTTATAACATGTATTTAACAGATTTTGGATTGCAGTTAAATTTATTTAAGTTTTGTGGCTACTGATTTGAATGTTTAGCTGAATTATTATTGCAAGGTAATAATGCAAGTAAGATGGGCTAAGCCTTGGCATTTTACTGGCAAGTTATCTGGATGTGGTCTAATTTTTTTTTTCATTTTTACCGTTAGTAAATTGTGTTTATTCACATTTGATTAATAAGCCTGCTATATTTGGAGAGGAAGCTTTGCAAACAATAGCTGGCAGAGTCACCAAATACAAGGCTAATATGTAGCTCTTGAAATAAATAACTGAGCAGAACTAATGTTGTCATGTCTCATACTGACAAATGGAATAACCTGCAGTTAACTTAGGGTGCCCTGAAACTCATTAAGTTAAGTTTTTCATCCTTATTCATTACTTAAACTAAATGCAACAAGTGAGATACTCACCACAATAGATCTTAGCCAGCAGTGACAAGAATGAAACATAAACCCCAAAATTAAAAACAAAAGTTTTTATACTAATATACTTTAATAAATTTTATTTTCATAGCACATCAATTGTGAATATTATGGAATATAAATTCTTGTAATAGTCTGTTTTATTTTATATGCTATAGATATACAATAGAAAAGTATTATATTTTGCTATAAAATTTAATGAATTCAAACTAAAGCAACTATTTTGTTTCACAGCAGACATAGTTTATGGATCTGTTGTAATCTATAGTACTAAAAGCCTTCTTTATATAACTCTGCATTATTAATGTATAGCTAACTCTAAGCATGAGTGTTTTGTAAATATTAGCTATATAGCTAATTTTGTGAGCCTGGTCCCTTTAGGTATAGCTGCTTGAGTGATCACAGTGCCTGACACAGCATGTGCAAAAAAATAAAAAGAGGGTCTGGAGTGATCACTTCACCCAAGCTGAATCAATGGAATTTCACTCGTGGATTCCCTTTGGGGATTCAGAGACAATCTCTCCTTGTGAATTTAACTCTAATTGTGTTCTAGGGAAACAAAAAGTGCTCATCTTTTCCATGGGGAAGAAAAATCAGATGTACAGTAATAAAGGAGACCACAGAAAGAGAGGAAAGGCAGAGATAGTCTCTCATGGCTTTTCAGTTCCTGATTTGATCCCACAGGGAATGAATGGGCTTGCCCTTAGTTTGCATGAGTGAAACACACCGGTCAAGCACGGCCCCGCCCACTCTCATTGTTTTTGTTTGTTGTTTTTCAGATATCTCAAGTGGGATTCTGCAAATTGGTATGAAAAGAAGCTTAACTAATATATGTTTAAAAAAATGAGTTTATATCATAAAGCTGTAGTTGAAATCAGGTCCAACATTAGCCAAAATTTACTGTGTTAACTATGGAGGAGTCAGCTAACCTCTCTGGCCTTTCATTTTATAATCTCTACATAGAAGGAAGGAGCAGAAGAGAGGAGCTTCTAGAGCTCTCTGATTTCTGTATCTCAAGAATTTGAGAGTATCACCTCATCAGTGAAGCATAATTATGTTAGATATATTTAATAACGATGTCAAATTGCTTGGACTATTTTGACACAGATTTCCCTTAAAAATCCCTAAAGGCTTGCAATTCCTGTCAAAGGCATATTACATGCCATTTTGAAATCAGAGATTATATTTAAATTGTTCCTTGATATGAGGTCAACATGTCTTCATTTTTGACATTAGCACTATTTTATAGTTGTAGGAATTTTAGAAAGATCTTCTGGGAAAAATAGAATTATTATCTCATTTCTATTATTAAATGGCTTTTAAAAGGCTACAAGGCAGGCCTATTATTAAATCTCCAATCAATCTGGTGTCTTTAGCTTGACAAGACTCAACAACTTAAATTCTACTTCTCTAATACTTTTTATCTATTACTTTGGATGCTATGCAATTTTCACAAAGCCTAAGACAATTTTTGAGACACTATAAAATGTCAAAAAAGGAAGACACATTTAAAAGAAAAAAAAAACATATTTTTTTTGCTTAAATTTTCTATAAAAAATTCCCACTTAGATTTTTATAATTGTCTCTTGATACCAAAAATCTGAAGACTTTTATTACACAGCTAAGGGCTATTCAAATCACAAAGATACATAAAGAATAGGATATGGCCATGGTAAAAGCTGTTCAAAAAATCATAAAGAGCAGGGTACAATAAAAATATTTTTTAAATGATAATACAGATTTTACCTATCAAATTGTTACTTTAGAATTTTAATTTTGTTTTCTTATAGGTATTGTTACCTTAGAATTTTAATTTAGTTTTGTTATAGGTTAATTTTTTTCTTGTACATTTTTTCTCTTTGGAGGAAAACAATCAATTGCAGTTAATTCTAAATTTAAAGGAATACAATGGCCCCAGCTAAGAATGAACATGGTACTTTAAGTGTATACCATTCTTCATCAACTGAAGGGACCAGGAAATAAATCACATGGTATACATAGATCAGTCTACTATTTTGTAGTAGTTACAAGTGAAATTCAAGGCTGAAAGGGCCAAAGGAGATAAACCATGCTGTTTCACATTGAGATATTGGTAGCTGATAATTATCAAATGACAATTCAAAATATTAAGAAGATTACCTAAGATAATAAATTTGCAATTTGCATAGAAAGTACTGGTATTTTAACAATTTGAGTGACCAGTTTTAAATGTGAGGGAAAATATCTCAATTAAAGTTAAGGATTACACAACTGTACACAATGTTATTTCAGACCATGTGACAAACCTAACATACCCATAGCTGGAGAACAAAGCTGTTTCCTTTGGCTTAAATTCATGTCAGTTCTGAGAATAACATTCAGCAGCTGCTTTCCAATTGTTTCCTTCAAAGTCACTCTTTGGCTATCAAAGTTAAAAGTATAAAACTTAAAACCAGTTTTTTGAAGACCTGAAGTGTAAAAATGCTATTTAAAGCCAAACTCTTTGAACTTCTATAAAATATGCACACAAAGATTCAAGCTTTTTGAGGAGTGGTCAGAATCAGAATGGAATAGAGGAAATATAAAGACAGGGAGACTTTGTTTGCTTTATAAGTATCTAGACATAAACCATATCTAGTGTCTTAGTAGAGAAGACCTCTTGATATTAATGGAATATGATAGGTTGAAAATGCCTTTCTAGAATTTAGATAAGATGCTACACTTCTGCTAGCTGTGAGAGTTTGTCAATTTGAAATTTATTCTATGAAGTTCAAAACTGAAGAATGTTTGGGGACATTTCCCCTATTTTTGCTCTCTAGTACTTTCACATTTGAGAACACACAAGTGTGCCTGTTTTTCAAATCCTGATTGTTTTGTTGCTTATCAATATGTCTGTTTTAGAATTTCTTATCCCCAACCTGCTTTATTTTTAACTTACTTTTATTGTGTTGTTTAAGTGATAATAAGTGATCAATAAAATTATAAAAATGATAATAAAAAGAAAGAAAAATAAAGAATAGAGGCAGATAGGGAAATAAATATGGAAGTATGTATACGTAATTAGTATAGGACATGTATTTTCTAGTCCTAGCTACTGAAAGGGAAAGCAGTGACACCATAGTAGCAGTGAGCATAACTAGTCCTCAGTGCTTGATTTCTAAACACTATTCTCTAATAAAAAGAATCAAGGTTTATCGGAAAGTTGGTTGATTGCAGGGCTGGGTCAGGGAAAATACAAGATGATTCTGGAGCATCTTGTGGCTCTAGAAAGTAATGACATGCTAGAAAAAATTTTTTTAATAGAATAGGTATACATAAAGGGCACAACAGCCAACCTTAAGGAGCTCCCAAAACACAAAGCTGGCACAACCTGAACAGCAAAAAGATATTACTGAGTCATTAACCAAATAAAAAATTCCCATGGGTCTATATTAATATTAATAGATAACTGAATAAGTAAATGAATGGAGGAGAAGAGTCAACCATGCCTTTCAGAAGAATTCTAATTAATAATGTGAGAGAAATGAAACAAAAAATTACTATTCAGATATATCAGTAAAAATTCAAGATCCATCAACGAATGCAAAAATTAGTGAGTAAAAGTTTAAGCAGAAAAAGGATATTTGCATAGTCTCCAAGTATGTCCCCCTAGATTTTTACTAACTTTCTAGGGGAGAATTAACTGTCAGTACTGGCAGGCACTCCAATGCATCAAGGTTAGCCTCAAAGTAGTACCGAAACATACACTGATATGATGCTCTGAGAAGGGCACATCACCTCTGTAGTGTTCTACTCCATATTGCAGAACCTAAGTCTAATGACAAACCATAAGAGAAACCCAAGCCGATGAACATTCTACAAAGTAACTGATAAGTACTCTTCAAAAATGTCATGATTATGAGAGACAGTGAAAGACCAAGGAACTGTTATAGATTGGAGGAGTTTGAGAAGACCTGACAGCTGAATGAAAGGCAGGATCCTAGAAGAGAAAAAATGTGTGAGTGGAAAAACCAACCTGAATACATCTCCTTAAAGGAATTCTATATTCCTTCCTATTTTAGACAGCATATTAAAAGTTAATTCAAATTCCATGGAAATATTGATAGCAATTTAGTTATAAGCTCTTTGATCTTTTATACACTATAATCCAGAATATATATACATATATACACACATATTCCTGAGATGTGTGTGTACATGTGCATCTTTGTGTGTGTGTGAATGTGTAGCCAGATTCTAATGTTTTTATTGACAGTGTATATAAATATTTTATTCATCAGTTACGAATATTAATTCCCTGTATGATCTAATGACAAACAAGACAAACCGAATTGAGCATCTAAATATTTATATTTTTTTTTATCGACATTGCTGAACACCTACAACGTTACAATGATTTCCGTTTGGAGAAAAAGACATTAAATGCACAATGCCATATTTTACATTGTGTGAAGCCTAGAGAAGAAAGTAAATTAACTATCAAAATTATTTTATGCGATATGAAAACTAATACTCTGATAAAGATATGAATTTAGGACTATGATAGGAAAGAGGAAGAAGTAAGTATTTCTAGCTGGATACATTACACAAAGATCTCTGTGTAGGAACTAACTTAGCAACTAGGCCTAAGTATGAAATTTACAAGGGTAAAAACACAAAAATGAAAGAGGGAAGGGCAGTTTAGGTAATGGGAAGAGCCTTAGGAGAGTGTGAGAACTGGAACAGGATTAAAGAAAAGTCATTTAATTAATTGTGTCATTTACCTTCTATATTCTGACATCTTAACAGAATATGTAGAATATTTTTCCATGAATTATACTGAGTTAGAAATATGAATCATAAATTCATAGTTCACAAACTGTGAGTAATTCAAGGGTTTATAAATAAGACATTGACCCTCTGAAGCAAAGGAATCCTGCAGGGAACACAGGGAAGGAAGCCAAAAATGAGAACAAGAAAATGAACAGAGTGGAAAGAAAAGGAAATTGTGGATATGACAGAAGATTGTGGAAGGATTTTTTTTTTAAGTAAAAATAGGGAAAAAGCATGGGAGAAAGCTGGAAAAGAACAGCTTAAGAAAGAAGTATTCTTTTTTTAAAAAAAAAGAGCACATGAAAACTATAACAAAAATAGAAACAATACCAGAATGAGAAAGATAATTAAGATCAAAATTAATTTTGCTTATAATTTAAGTGTGTACCTAGTTGCTGCTGTAGTAAATCATACTGAAACCTCTGTATGTTTGATAAATAAGAATTACATCAATTCTAATACAGAAATTTTCTGTCCTTAATTTTAAATATTCACAGGAAATTAGGGTAACCCTTGAAAATAGTGTGTGTTCAGTGGGTGTTTGTTTAGTGAATGAATAAAGATTAGGATAATATAAGTCAGGTCAGTTTAATCATTTTTTTATTTTTATAAATTGCAAGCTTTTGTTTGCCCTCTGAGACCACAATTAACAATGAATGTTTAGTCTTCTTTTTGATGTGATCACAAAAAATCTCTATTTTAGAAATAAACATCTACAATGTTAACACAAATCAGCTTTATTGAGCATCCAGTATATGCTCATTGTTGCTGCAGCTAATGGAAAATCTAAGCGTGACTAAGACATTGAAGGTTGTTTACAGTATAAGTGTTTTTGTTTAGTGAATCAGACTTTGGAAAATATATCAGATCCAAAACTTACCAGCATAAGACTAGACAAATTATTTAATCTCATGGAGAATCTGTTTTATTATCTATAAAGTTGGGGAAATAATACTTATAGTATTATTTTGAAAATTAAATGAGATCCTGAAAATAGAGTACCTACTAAAGTAACGATTCAGGTATGCACAGAGTAAATGCCAGCTGTTGTCATAATTATTCATTCATATAGTAACTTTTATTGTGATTTTACTATATGGTTGCCATCATTATTATTAGCGTTATTTATTAAATACAATTCTTATCCACAAATAACATATATCCAGTGAAGAATATGAGTCTTAAAGCAATTGTAACAATTTTATGACCATATTCATTATTTTATTTGAATATAGAAATTATCATAAGGAATTAAATCTTCAAGGTAAAGACAAAGCAATGTGGAAGTATAGATAAAAATTATTATTCTGACTGGAATATTCAGAAAGGCTTCACAGAGAAGGTGGTAATTGAGTTTGATTGCAAACGAGCAGTGGAATTTCAGTGGCAAAGAAATGGGAGGAAGGTTAGGATGGAAAAATATCCAAGTCAGAGAACACAAAGATGAAGATGTAAACACTTCGAGAAATGTGGAACCGCTGTTGTAACTGGGCAACAGGCAATCATGCTATAAATGAGGACTACCTCCCGTGTGCCAAGGATTGAGGATATACTCTTGAAAATGAATGACTACAATAATTTTCACTTTCTTTCATTTTTTTTTTTTTTTGAGATGGAGTTTCACTCTTATTGCCCAGGCTGGAGTGCAATGGCATGATCTTGGCTCACTGCAACCTCTGCCTCCCAGGTTCATGCGATTCTCCTGCTTCAGCCTCCCCAGTAGCTGGGATTACAGGTGCCTGCCACCACCCCCGGCTAATTTTTTGTATTTTTAGTAGAGATGGGGTTTCATCATGTTGGCCAGCCTGGTCTCAAACTCCTGGCCTCAAGTGATCTGCCCTCCTCAGCCTCCCAAAGTGCTGGGATTACAATAATTTTCACTTTCATGGTGCTTATAATACACTGGATGATGTGACCAAGGAAGAATTGGACTCAGGTCATAAATGACCTAAATATGTCCTTGAGATGTTTTAATGTTCTTCTATGAACACTTATAAGGAGGAATTAAGTACTGAAGGCTGTGTTTCAGATAGAGTAACCGACCGGCCACTCATATAAAAGTGAACTACTGCATTGTGGATGCAGAGAGGCTAACACTGAGAGGCAGTAGTCATCCTGACAAGAAATGGGGAAGGTAAGCACTAAGATAAAGATAAGTAACATGAACAGAAAGAATTAAATTTTTGTAACAGAATTGTTAGAACTGGTGAGATATAATGATGAGGGAAGAAGAGTCGAACATGATCTTGAGGACTCTACTCTTGGAGGCTTAAAAGAATGTGTTGTTTGTATTTGTCACAGGGAATCAGGAAGGAAGAGCCAGTTAGGGTCAAGCGTTAGAATATGTTAAGCTTAATAGGCTTTGACACTCAGACGTGCCCATAAAGCAGTTAGGAATTGGATTATTTTGTTTGGAAGAGGTCAGAACTAGTCAAGAGATTTCATAGTCCTTGGTAAAAATATGGTGTGAAAACCCTAAAAGGGATGAGTTCATAAATAGAAAATAGAATGAAAAGAAAACGTCAGAACTTACAGAACAGCTTGTTCATAACTTTAGGAGTTATAATATAGATGGTTCTATAGAAACACAAACTCCTTCATTTAGATTTAACAATAAACAATCAGCTCTTTTTTATGAGAGGAGGAGACTATTCAAACAACATGCTTCTTCTCCTTTACCTTCTATTTCAAAATGTCTCGTTTTCTTCATAGATGTCTAGAATTCTTATGAGCAGTGAGGTGGATGAATAGAGACTGTTTCTGTTCCCAGAGAGTAGCTTTGGAGGATGCTAAAATTATGGATGAATTGAAGACACAGATTCACCGTAAAGCTGAAACAGCTGAAGTGTCAGGGCCTGCGACTTGCATAGTCCTCTTATAAGACACTACAAGGAGTTATAAATATGCTTGTGGTCAAATGTTTTTGCAAATTTGGCAAAAGTTAGTTATTTAAACTTTCATTAATTCAGAGTTCTGTCTCTATTCAGATTTCCCCTCCCTTTTCCTTCCCTTCTTATTGGGTAGTTCTAGAGAGGCTACAGGCAATGTTTTGGGGGAAGTTGAAGTGAGAATACATTTAGTTTAGGCTTAGTGGAATATATGTCTATATTTTTTAAAAAACAGCTTTACCGAAGTAAAATTGACCTACAAAAACCTTCATATATTTTTACAACTTGAAGAATTTGGACGTAGGCGTACCCCCATGAAACTATCACCACAATTAAGGTAACAGACAAATCCATCAAGTCTAAAAGGTTTTTTTGTGGCCTTTTTTTGGTTGTTGATGCTGTTTCAAGAACACTTAACATGAGATATACCCTCTTAATACATTTTTAAGTGAATAATGCAGTGTTATTAACTATAGGCACTATGTTATACAGCATGTCTCTGGAACTTATTTTGCGTAACTAAAACTTTATGCCTATTGAATAACAACTTTGCATTCCCCCTCTCCATTTCTTGACAGCCACCATTATATTCTCTGCTTTTATGAGGTTGACTATTTTGAAAACCTCATGCAAGTGGAGTGTTTGTCCTGGAACTGGCTTATTTCACTTAGCATATTGTTCTCCAGGCTCATTCATTTTGTTGCAGATGGCAGAGTTTCCATCTTCTTAAAAGCTGAATAATATTTTTAGTCATTCTGTATATTGTTGGTATTGCTGGTCACCCAGTTTTTGGCAGAAATGCCGCATATTTTGTTGCATTGTTATGATAATTTGTCTTTTTGCATTTAAATTAACATGGGAACTCATTCCATTCAGAAGACTGAGCCCCAGCATCATTTTTCTTTTCAGACTCAAAAGTTTATTTTTATGGGGAAATAGACAAAAGTTAATATACCACCTTTCTTTAATTGGTGGGATTGTTTCTTATACAGAAAATAATAATCGTAGATAACATTTACTAAATGCTTACCACTTTTAGCTACTTTCAACTACATTTTATAGGTGAGGAAACTGAGACATAGAGAAGTTAAATAAGTGGCAGATCAGGAATCCAAAGCCAGCGACTCAGGTTCCCATCAGTAACTTAAACCACCAGGGAACACTGACTCTCTGTCTCTGAGTTAGAAGCCAGAAGTCCCTGAATGTAAAATCCTTCGGGTTTTAGACAAAGCAGTTAACTTCTAATGATCCTCAGCCTTCTTATCAGATAAATGGACAAAGCAGTTAGCTTGTAATGATCCTCAGGATTCTTATCAGATAAATGAAGGTGGACTAGAACATAATGTTGATAACTTTGGGGTGATCTCATGAGCCTTTGAGAAAGCTGTGATCCCTTTCCATGACATAGAACAGTTGTAATTATGTAATTAGCAAACATTCTTGGACACCCTGAAACCAGTATCTTAGCCCTAGGTTAAAATCCCCTGGACTAGAAAACATTTAAATTTCTTACAGATCTAATATTCTGCTATCTTAATAAGAGCTGACTTCTAGTTTATTAGTGACTTTTTAAAGAGGACACAGTGAACCATTAAGTGATTTTCATTGTATGCCTTATTGACGGGTTGGTTTGTGTTGTATTCTTTCTTGTGATCTTGCATTTTCTGAATGCTGCTGACATCTTTCACTTGAAGACTTTTTTTATTGGAAGAAAATTTTAGATGCATCTGGATTGAACTACTCTGAAGAAGTTATGGTGTTTACCTGAAGCTAATAAAATAATTTATGTTTTCCTAGTAAATGAGATCTGAAGAACAACCGAAGTGTCAATAGCAAAATCAATTTGAAAAGGATCTACTATGAAATTAGGTTTCTCAAATAAAATATAGTTTAACAAGAGAGCATTCACTCTGTCTTCCTTCTTATGGGGATACTTTGCATTAGAATGTAAAAATGATGGCATGTTTTGAAGCCATAAACTTAATATGTATCAAACTTCATGGCTTTCAAGATCAAAGGATTAAGTTTCAATTTAAGTGTATGGATTTTTTGTTATAAAAACGAAGTGTCTTACTAGAAAACAGAACAAGAAACATTTTGTGTATTCTTTCTATGTCACCTAAGGAAATTGCAAAAGCATCTATTTGAAGTGTGTAAGATTTAGTATACACATCAGGAAAGCACTCTGTATAGATTTGCAAAAATGCACTAGTACTAATCTGCCCTTGAGTCAAAATGCTTAATATTGTGTTTTTTTTTTCTATGTAAAATTTGGTTGAAAGATTGTTCATTATTGTTGAATTTCAACATGATTGCAAATTAAATGATGCAAAACTCAATAAAGTAAAATACACAAAAGAGCAATTAACATGTTATCTCAGTAAGTATATAGAATAATGGGAGAACACACTGTTCTACACTGTAGCATATAATTAAGATGTAGTCATAAATCAGGAAAATATTATATCTTGTTTAGGTGCACAGGTGGCTTTTAGAAAGATTGATTATTAGCTCCTCTTTCTCCCTTGAGATGTGAGTTCATAGTTATTCCTGCAAAACTAAACAGAATAATTTCTCATACTTCCTACAGTAGGTATGCTTCAACGCAAACAGCATGATGGAGATAAATGTTTGCAAAGTGTTCATCTCCTTGTCTGTTTCCATTCCAGATGCTCTCTACGATGTCATCACTGTGGGAGCCCCAGCTGCCCATTTTCAGGGATTTAAGAATGGTGGTCTTCGGAAACTACTCCATAGATTTGAAACAGAAAGAAGAAAGTAAGTAAAGACAGGAGGAAAGCACAGATTCCATTAATAACATCTCCCCTTTGGGGAAGTCTATATACAAGGCAATTGGTCTATCACAATGTATAGTTCTTGACATCTTAACCTATTTAGTAACATAGAGTTGTTAAATATCTCAAAACTACCAGAGAAGAAATTAGATTAAACAAATTGCCTAAGTGTCTTGCTTACTGAGTGGCATTGTGATGGCAGAAAATCTTCCGGAAGTCATATGACTAAGGGGTGCTATTCTAGTGTCAACTATTGCTTACTCAAAGGAGTGTTCAGAGATTTAGCTAGAAATACAGTCTGACTTCACTGTGGAGCCAAAGATACTGAATGGAGAATATGGCTCCTAATTCATGATTTTTACCCTACTAGTAATTTCCATGCTGGCCTGAGGCACATTTAACTGTGCCACTTGAAAAAGACACAACAATACAGAATTCTATGTTCTGTTCCTTAGGGAAAGGCATGAGTATTACCACTATTATTTATAATTTTAATATACTCTTTCCTCAGTTTTTGTTTTTACATGCTTTTAAATATTGCCTTATAAAGCTTTTGCAGCAGTAGTTTATTGTTCTCCCCCATGTCTCATCAGTTGAGGTTATCCTATAATATTCTCTGGCTATGACCACGCTCATGTAAAACATAAAGTGCATTATCCAGGTATGAAGAATAACTACTTTCCTTTTCAAATAGTTACTCTTCTTAAGTTAAGAATCCCAGGGTTTTTTTGTTTTTCTTTTTTTTTTTTTTTTTTTTACTTTTAGATTCCAAGGGTATGTGTGCAGGTTTTTTTCCTTTATTTATTTTCTTTCTTCTTTTTAACCATGGTGAATTGCATGTTACAGGGATTTGGTGTACAGGTTATTCTGCCACCGAGGTAATAAGCATAGTATCTAATAGGTGGTTTTTCAATCCTCACCCTCCTCCACCCTCCACCCTTGAGTAGGTCCTGGTGTCTGTTGAAGAATCCACATTTTGAAAGTTAGGGAAAAATAGTCATTCTTTAGTCACAATTGATTTAGTAATAGTATTAGAAAATCTGTTTGAGTACCAAAACCAGAAAATTTTTTAAAGTTTTATCACATTTATCAAATATGAAATTTGTTTTTTGGTGCCCAGATGTTTAGGAAGAAAGCATTTAAAGGAGGTTAGAATTGAATAACTGACTTACTATTATATAAATATATAAACTCCCAATACATATATATTTTTCTTTTTTCCTTTTAAGGAATTGATTTTGGTACAGTATTAACTCAGTTATAGTTCTTATTCTGATTTTTCTAGTTTTTTGTTCATTTTTGTTTGTTTGCTTTTTGGTGGGGAAAGGTTTATAGTTTTATAAAATTATATTGCATGGGTAGATGAGAGTAACCATCACTATTATAAACATCATATATAACTGTTTCATCACCACGAAGAAACTCCCTCAGGTTACTCATTAATATTCACACCCTTCTCACAAATATTATTGCAGTGGGGAGTGGAAGCCAAGGTTTCAACCATGGGCTCTGCAGGGGAGAGGCATCTCCTATTTACTTTATGGGAGTTGGAAGTTAATTCAAACCATAGGCCCCATGGGGGAAGGGATGCCATCCCTACTGAAGTCGGGGTATGAGTGGAAGACAGGGTTTTGCCCATGGAATCTGAGTGGGGATGAAGGGTGTTTCTCACTGATTCCCTACTGTACCATTCTTCTAGTGGGGGAGTGGCATGAAGTTTTTCTGGTATTCACCCCCAGAACAGGTTGGTATGGCTGGGCCACCCTGTTCCAGGTTCTTTGGCTTTTTCTGGGTGCTATTTTTTGTTGGTGCTTTGCTGCATTGAGAAATTCTGTGGCACCCAGTTTAGGACATTATAGGAGGCAAGAAAAATCCCGTGGAACTCACTGTCATATCATTCCTTAAGTCCTGAGGCCCCTAACCAATATACCTCCTTTAGTCTACCTTTTAGAGTCTTTTGATAGGTGACATATATGTTTTGTCTAGAGTGTTTCATTGTGATTAACAGGGGAAGTAAAATAGATTGCATTTACTTCATCTTGTCTGGAACTATGTCTCAGCCTTGAGAGTTGACTTAATCTATTTTTTTTTCCTCAATTAAATTTTAAAGTATATAACCCAATTAGAAGACTCAAAACTGCCCACAGGGCAGTCGGAATCCTGTTGAGCATAGAAAGTATCAATATGTGAAATATGGAACCTAACCCTCTAATTTTATGAAACATATTTCTGTTAAAGACAACTGTTGAGTTCTATGGTTAGACTCTAAATAATATTTCTTAAGGTTTAAATGTTTGCATAAATATTTGAATCCTTCACTTTTCTTCACTTTTCACTGGGATGTTACATATCAGCACACACACACACACACGCACACACACATGCACACACACACACACACACTCTTACAGATCTTGGGTTAATTTTAAGATAAAAGTAAAAACGTGTTCAATGCTTGCAAACACTGATTGCTTTAAATTTTTCATTTGTGTTTCATTGCTTTATTGATAAAATAAGATAAAGATTTTAAAAGAAATAAAAAAGAACTTTGTGGATCTTAAAAGAATTCTCCATAGGGCAGTGGTTTGGGACAAATACAGCTTGTTGAGGCAATATACTGGTGAGCATGGCTATCAGCCTACCCGTTAAATTAAGAGCTGACTTTAGCAGAGACTTAATGATTACAGAGTTATCACACCATGCCCATACTTTTTCTGCAGGCTTTTTCAGCAACAAATATTGCATTTGTCAGTCAACAGCAATGTACAGAAGTAAAAATGACTATGTGAAATGAGTAATTTGGGCTTTAGGTTAAAGTAAACAATGACATTTTGCAGGACATGAAATCACAAGTGAGGAAATTTTTCTTTGCCTCATCTTTCATTTGATATTGCCCCCCACCAAAAAAAAAAAAAAAAAAAAAAAACAAAAACAAAAACAAAAAAACCCAGATAGCCAAGTCTTTTAGACCAGGTTTTTTGGGAACTACTACAGCCATTGTACTATTTCACCTTCGTTTATTTTTTTCTCAGCTAAGCCAATAAAATACTGTCATCTGAGAAAAGATGTAATTTATGTTTATGTCCCTTGGTGATCTCTTTTGTGATTAATACATTGGCCACATAATAAAAAGGGTTTTAGCATAAGAACATTGCTTATAGTATTTATATAAAGCAGTTCAGGTCATACATCACACAACCATATTTATTCAAAGTTGCAAGATAATTAGGGAGACTGAACTTTTAAAGCACAGTATCTGAGTACCTTACTCTTGTGCTTAGGAACTTTGGGGAGTCCATACTTATCCACTGGGCATTCAAAGCATCCATGATTTTGCCCACCAATGTCTACCCTCATCACCCACTTCTTCTATTGTTGTTTCTAAAACGCTATATAAACTATTTCCTAAATGGGCTTCATGTATTTATACCTTTTCCTATTTCCTCGTTCTGTTTCCTTTTACAAGAAATTATTCTGTTCTCTTCATTTCCTACTATTTTTCATTTCTTTCTGTGAAAGCCATTTACATAATCCTATTCAAAATTCTACACATGGTCCATGTGAAGATTTCACCCTTATAATTAGGCATTCCTGATTTTTCAAGTTGATTTGGCTCTCCTCCCTAATATTTTACTTTTGCTTCTCTTGTAGCCTTACTAGGCCACAGTAATGTATTAGGTTTTTTCTTGTACGACGTTTCTGTAATACATTGTACTTTCCTTGAATAAGAGATGGAGCATCTTGTATATATAGGTATGCTATAAATCAAATACAACAGGCATTGGAATTCACATAGAAATCAGATATGGTTGCTGACTTAAAAGTGCTAAAAACTAGAATAGGAGAAAAAGTTTCACAAATAATCATAATGCAATAAGATTAATAATATAGAGAGCAGGGGTTACCAACCTTGGCTGCACACTAGAATCACCTTTGGAGCTTTGAAACCTTTTATTTATAACAGGATATCACCCCAGACAAATTAAGTCAAAGCCTTTGGTAGTGGGACCCGGGCATTGATACATTTTAAAAGCTTCCCAGGTGAGTCTAATATGTAGCCAGGGTTGAGAACTACTGATATAGCTATGAGTGAATAGTGCTATCTGAAGACAGATAAAAGGTTTGGAGAATAAAAACAGAAATAGCTACACAGATGAGTTGAACTTGAAAAACTATATAGAACTTCAATTGGTATATATCAAGAGAAAAGGAAATCTAAGTAAAAGAATATTTATTGAGATAAAGTGTTACAACTCACTTACTGGAAATTTTTGTTTAGAGAATCCCAAAACTCATTAGAGTGTTGCAAAATGGAACTGAATGTGAGAGTAAAGCTATAAGAATTTTGATCTTGGACAATCTGGGCTTGAGTAACATACAGACACATACAATTGAACATACCATAGAGGATTTCATACTGAAAACTTGATATCTTTCTAGGATTACCAAAACTCTAATTACACATTTTTTTAATAGACCCAAATTAGGATGTTTGTAACTTATGTATTCTCTTGTAACATCAAACGTCTACTTGTACCTACTGTCAGTTGATTTACTTCAACATCATGTGAAAGTTTATGGATTTCTCCCTCAAAATATGAATCAAGTTTTTACTTTTAGTATTGTTTAAAAGAAAGGAAAATTTATTCCTACAACGTGTATTTTGCTTTCTTTAAACTTTTTCTTTTTCTTTTTTTTTTTTTTGTTTTTTTTTTTTTTTTGAGATGGATTCTTACTCTATCGCCTAAGCTGGAGTGCATTAGTGCCATCTCTGTTCATTGCAACCTCCACCTCCTGGGTTCAAGTGATTCTCCTGCCTCAGCCTCCCAAGTAGCTGGGATTACAGGTGCACACCACCACACCCAACAAATTTTTATTTTTTTTTTGCAGAGACAGATTTTCAACATCTTGCTTAATCTGGTCTTAACTCCTGGGCTCAAGGGATCCGCACACGTTGGTCTTCGAAAGTGTTGGGATTACGTGCATGAGCCACCACACCCAGCTTTTTTGTTCTCTTCTCTTCTCCCTCTTCTCTTCTCTTCTCCTCTTTCCTTGCCCTTCTCTTCTCTTGTCTTTACAGAGTTTTGCTCTTGTTGCCCAGGCTGGAGTACAATGGCAAGATCTTGGCTCACTGCAACCTCTGCCTCCTGGGTTCAAGAGATTCTCCTGTCTCTGTCCTCCCAAATAGCTGGAACTACAGGTGCACACCACCACACCCTGGATAATTTTGTAGTTTTAGTAGAGATGGAGGTTTCACAGTGTTGGCCAGGCTGGTCTCAGACTCCTGACCTCAGGCGATCCACCTGCCTCAATGTCAGGAACATCAGATTCAGACAGAACTTTCATTAAGTAGGATCATGACCTAAAAGCCTAACTCTTTCATTAACACAAAAAAGTAACTAATTAAAACCAAGATGCTTTGTTAAAATAAAAAAATTTTTTAAAAAGCCTGTGAAGGACATGTTAGCTTCTTGAGAATTTTAATTTGTTACTATCTGTGTATTCATTTGGAACAACAGAAATAATGCCCTGCAAGTGGTCCTAATTTAAATGCCTGTCTTGAGCAATTACCCTAGTTACACACCCACCTTCCCCGAATATGCTCCAGATGCTCATAATGAACATTTGCTTCCCCCAGATTTCAGTCAGAAAAGAGAAAAAAATCACC
The DNA here is from genome assembly GCF_028885625.2 of Pongo pygmaeus. Taxonomy (NCBI): domain Eukaryota; kingdom Metazoa; phylum Chordata; class Mammalia; order Primates; family Hominidae; genus Pongo; species Pongo pygmaeus. Next base: position 155,227,490 of record NC_072376.2, on the reverse strand, counting down.
TTGAAAGTATTAAGAAAGTAAATTAAAATGTTACTGATAAGACTGTGGCAGGCTGTACTTGATCTTGCAACAGCTACAGCCTGTGCTGGAATTTGGGGACTTTTTTTTTTTTTTTTTTTTTTTTTTGAGATGGAGTCTCACTCTGTCACCCAGGCTGGAGTACAGGGGTGCAATCTGGGCTCACTGCAACTTCTGCCTCCTGGGTTCAAAGGATTCTTCTGCCTCAGCCTCCTGAGTAGCTGGGACTACAGGCGTATGCTACCATGCCCGGCTAATTTTTTTGTATTTTTAGTAGGGATGGGGTTTTACCATATTGACCAGGCTGGTCTGGAACTCCAGACCTCGTGATCTACCGCCTCGGCCTCCCAAAGTGCTGGGATTACAGGTGTGAGCCACTGCACCCGGCCTGGGGACCTTTTTTAAAGAAAAGTAAAACAGGATTTTAGTCTGTTCCTGCTGCTAACAAAATATCTTAACTAGGTAATTTATAAACAACTGAACCTTACAGCCCTCAGTTCTAGAGAGTAGGAAGTCCAAAATCAAGGCACCAGCAGATTCAGTGTCTGATGAGAGCCCATACCTCATAGATGGCACCTTCTAGCTGTACCCTCACCTGGTAGAAGGGCAAGGCAGCTCTCAGGGGCCTCCCATTACAAGGACAGATTCCTCATGACCTCATCATCTCTCAAAGGCTCCACTTGCTAATATTATCACCTTCATGATTAGGTTTCAACGTACGAATTTTGAGGAACACAAACATTCAGACCACAGCAAACAGCAACACAAAGAGTTAAAGCAGCCTTGTCACCTATAAGATCAGTGGTTAAACAGTCACAGGGCAAAAACTCTGGGACTGAAAAGTTTTCTTACTACTGTAAGGAGGAATAAGGGTAGATATTTTCTTATTCTCTATTATAAATAGGAGGCTTTTTGCATAAAAAGGGGAAAATCATATCAGGGAAATAAGCTGTCCATAACCTATAACATAGTAGGCATCCGATAAACCAGGAATGGGAGAACTGGAGACAAAACCTTATACTGTTACCTTTGAAATGTGTTTTTCTGATAGAATTATTAACCGCTAATTAATTTGGGAGATGCAAAACATAAATTCACATTTCTATGCCTTCTCCAGTAACAAATGAGCAGACTAATCAGTAGTTACAAAAATATTTGTTTTAATCACCTTCACTTCCATTCTTAAGAATAAAAATTTTTATTTCTTTTTATGAAAGAGTGTGAGTGATTTTAAAGCATTCAATGAAAGCAATGTGATCATGTTATTTGATTGGAGATGGTAATTCTTTTTTACCCTACTTGGATTTTTTTTTTCTACTTCTAGCATGATCCCTAGATTCCACTTAGACCTTTGACTTGTCAGTCATTGACAGTGCAATTTAGAGTCTGAGATCTTAACTATGCTTACTATTTTGTATGAACTCATATGTCAGGCCATATATATATATATATATATATATTTTTTTTTTTTTTTTTTTTTCCGAAATGGAGTCTCGCTCCGTCCCCAGGCTGGAGTGCAGTGGTGTGATCTTCGCTCACTGCTAGCTCTGCCTCCCGGGTTCACACCATTCTCCTGCCTCAGCCTCCCGAGTAGCTGGGACTACAGGTGCCCACCACCACACCTGGCTAATTTTTTGTATTTTTAGTAGAGACAGGGTTTCACTGTGTTAGCCAGGATGGTCTCAATCTGCTGACCTCGTGATCCACCCGCCTCGGCCTCCCAAAGTGCTGGGATTACAGGCATGAGCCAACGCGCCCGGCCAAGCCATATATATTTTAAGTAGAAATACTTTGATCCTTTATTGATATATATTTTAATAAATAATTTCACTGATAATTTTCCAGTTTTGTAAAGAAATATGCTTATTGGAAAATGAAAAAATCAAAAGACAGAGATTAAAAGCGTACTTGTAATATTCCTCCTTAACAGCAATTACTGGCAGCATACTGGGTGCTCTCTTCCAGTCTTTTTTTCCACATATAATCTACATCCTTATATTTTTTTCTTTTAAAAATTTGAAACTGCAAAACTGTTTAAAATGACTAATTTTTAAGTTATATACATAATATAGCCCAGGTGTGATGGCTCATGCCTGTAATCCCAGGGCTTTGGGAGGCCGAGGCCAGTGGTTGGCTTGAGCTCAGGAGTTTGAGACCAGCCTGAGCAACATGGCAAAACCCTGTCTCTACAAAAAAATTCGTCATGCTTGGTAGTATGTGCCTTTAGTTCCAGATACTTGGGAGACTAAAGTGGAAGGATCACTTGAGCCTGCAAGGTGGAGGTTGCAGTGAGCCAAGATCACCCCAGTGCACTCCAGCCTCTAGGTGACAGAGGGAGGCCCTGTCTCAAAAAAAAAGTGTGTCTTTGTGTGTGTGTGTGTATGTGTGTATATATATATATATGGTATGCAAATGTATATATATTTATATATAGATAGATATACACACACAGACACACACACATACACATAATATGAATGTAATACTCTTCATTTATAAAACAACTTAAATCTTTGTGTTTCTTTGGAAGTCATGTCCAATACTCCAAATTTAAAAATGTCAGTCTCGTAGGCTATAGCTAAAATTTATCTCCCATTCACTTTCAATATTTCAATAAAGTATATTTCAATAAAAATATATTTTATTTTTTTCTTTTCAGAAAGAACATTTTCTGTCACAAAATTTTCTTTTAAAAATTATGGTAAAATTACATGGGCACTGTAGAAATAAGAATAATTTAAATAAAAGCCCCTGTCAGTTCCTTTTTTTCTTTTGGACTGTGTTCAGTAGCTGACAATATATCATTTTGAAGGAGATGGTAATTAAAGTTTTTCTTTTGATTATAATTTGATTCCTTGGGAGTACATTTTTTTTTTTCCTCCTGTGAGTTAGTTCCTTGTTGGCTACTCTCGGCTCTTAACTTTGTTCATATTTTGGCAAATACGGGCTAGGTCTGCCAAAACTGCCCACCAGGTTTCTCTTCTCCATGTGGACTTCCCTATATACAACTCCTTGTATATAACACCAAATCTTCATAGAGAGAGAGTAAAGTGCTTTTAATTAAGTCGTCATGCTGAGGCTTGAACATACTGTACAAAGTAAATAGTGAGGCCTGCAAAGCTTTGAACTAAATGTGCTACTAAGTAAATGGAAGGATTTTTGCTCAATTTCACATGATCCTGAGTGAATTTGTAATAAGTGAATTTGTAAGGCAGTTTTTCCTCCTTATTTTCATTGTAGCTGTATACAAAAACAAAATTTGTTTATGGCCCACAAATTCAAAGAATAAAGAGGCTTGTATGGTTGAAATCCTACCTGTCGTAGTCCTCTTCTTTAAAATAAACCAATCTCAGCAGTTTAATCTATTTTGCAGCAAGATTTCTTCTTGGAATGTCAAATTATTTAAGTTTTAGCAGTGATTCTCTTAGTCCACAAACACAAATGTTGAAAATGTAATGTTCTTGACTTTTCTGTAACTCTGTTTAATTTTTCTATCCCCTATTCTGGGACAGGCAGAAACTTTCATCTCAGACAATATATAGACTCCGCTCCCAGTGTAGATTTGAATTCTGATTGTCACATACTGTCTTTGTGACATTAGTCAGATTACCACACCTTTCCGTACCTTAGTTTCCTCATCTGTAAAGTGGAAATAATATTTCTTACCCCAGAGGGTGGTTCTTAAAATTCGATGAGTTTATATATGCTAAGCATTTATAACTGTGCCTGGCACATGACGAGGTCTTAATTGATATTAGGTATTATTTATGTAAATATATAGAAATGATATATTTCCACAAAAAATGTTTAGGCAGTTTCTCAATTTAGTGCATGTAAATCTTATTCTTTCTGAAAACTGAGTAGGATTTTACTGATTGGATTTAACATAATTATCTAACCAATGCACTATTGATGGTCATTTAGATTGTTTCTAAGTTTTTGATTAGAACCACCTGCGCTTGCAAGGTATATCCTTATTCATATATCTTTGCAAATTTCTGGGTGTTTCTTCTAGATAAATTCCTACATTTAGTATAACTACACTTAGTTAAGAGGACTTTTTTTTTTTTATGTTTTTAGACGGAGTCTCGCTCTATTGCCCAGGTGGTAGTGCAGTGGTGCAATCTCGGCTCACTGCAAGCTCCGCCTCCCAGGTTCACACCATTCTCCTGCCTCAGCCTCCCGAGTAGCTGGGACTACAGGCACCTGCCACCACGCCCGGCTAATTTTTTGTATTTTTAGTAGGGACAGGGTTTCACCGTGTTAGCCAGGATGGTCTCGATCTCCTGACCTCGTGATCCACCCGCCTCGGCCTCTCAAAGTGCTGGGATTACTGGCATGAGCCACCGCGCCCGGCCAAGAGGACTTCTTTCTTAACTAAGAAACTGAGATTTCTTAGTTAAGAGGTAGTTAAATTTTAGAAGTAATACCACCAAAAAGTTGTATTAATATGCATAATATGCGTAATTTCTCATTCAGTCTTGAGTACTGAGTTTGGATATTATTCATGTGTGAAGTAGAGGTATGGCTGATGAGGTACATATGTATCTATATATTTATAAATATATATCTAGTAGGTAGCTCCACTTTACTCGTATCTTCCATACACCTCAAGATTGAGATATTGAATCATTTTGCATCCCTTTGCCTCTCAAACTTGCTTCTTTTGGGGGTTATTTTCCTTAATAAAAAGGTATGACCATCCACCCCACTGTTCAATGTAGCACCTGAAAATCCTTGACAACTTTTTCTCCCTTGCTTTCACTTAAAATTAGTTTACTTTCTTATATATCTGGAAGTTATGCATTTTAATCACGAAACATGGGTTAAGATAATCCTAGCCCATAGAACCACTGTCTTTTAAATATTCTACTACCAAACCTCTTAATTACCGTCCTTCCTTCCAGACTGGCTCTCATCCAATCAGTTATCCTCATCTTGGTTGGAATTATACTTCTTAAAGGCAAATATTCTTGTGTTTCATAATTTTAAAAATTTCTTAGCTGCCTCTTGCTTGCAGGAGAAAATCTAAGGTGCAATAATATATACATGTGATCTGGCCTTGGTTTCTTCTCCAGCTTCATCTCGCACCATGACACCATCATCTTTCCCTCCCCTCTACCCTCCATAGTGAACCAGAAGAGAACTTTCTCACCACCACAGGTCTTCACTTAAAATCATTTCTGCCTGGAAGCTTCTTCTGACTCCTTGTCTAAGCCAAGTCTGCTTTAAGTCTCCAGTGTACAAAATCCCTCTAGACTGTATGTGCTCTGAGAATATGAAATGTGTCTGTCCAGTTTACCACAGTATCCCCAGGACCTGACTTGATAAGTGTTTGATGAATGGATATATATATGGGGAAATGAATGAGTAACATCAAAGGATTGCCTGCCGTAAGAATAAAGGGAAGAACCAATGACTATGCCTGAAGAAGAGATCAGCGTGATAGAATTAGGTAGCAGACACAGAGACTTTTTGTGGAATTAGGAAAAAGAAACAGAAACAAAGAGACACTTGTGGAAAATGCCTTATAGGCTTTGAAAACAACTATTTGGCAGGTATAACATTAGTGTTTCCTTGCACCTCACTAGCAAGGGAAAATATACTTTTACGTCTTCCGAAAGAAGAAGGGAAACAATTTATATAAAAATGGCTAACTTAAAAACCTGATTCAATATCAGTAATGCAGTAGTGACTTTAACACTTCCAAGTTGTGACATTCTTCCAATAACCTGTCCAAAAGCTTGTGAGGCAAAGAATGATCTGATATTTAGGCAAGAGACACTGTATATAGTGTGACAGTTCAGAATTTAAAAAAATTAAATATTTATTTTAAAGAAAATGACTTTAATTGTAAATGACAAAATGTGTTTGCTAAACTGTCCCCAAATTTTTAATGATATCAAATTTGGTGAAGAGGGCAGTCTGAAAATGACAAAATACATAACCACTCTTGGATTTTCTTGTCTTCACTATAGCTGTGGCTACATGTGTATACCTAGAGATATATCAGAAAAAAAATCAACAAGAAGATTAGAGTTTAAAAGTAAAAATGTGAAGTCTAATATGAAAATTACAGAAAAAATACATTTTTTCTGTTTATTTTTAAAACGAAATATATAAAGATAATATGATTTGAGGATTTATTTTCTGTAAATCAGAAGTTACATTTCTCCTTTGCTGTAAACTGAAACAACATTTTAAACCATGACACAGTATGTTATCTCAGAAGTATTCACTGAATCCAAGGAGGAACTTTTGAACTTATTAAACTCCAAGTGATTTCCAGAATATTTTTAAAGCTGTCTGTTGTTCTAGATATTTAATAGTCATCATTGCAAAGGCAGCATACAGCAGAAAAGAAAGTCATCTATAAATAAATTGCCAGTCATCTACAAATAAAATATACTATATTTTTCAGAGCTTTGAAAGCTAAGTGTAGAACATCTCATTTTTTTATAAGATTACAAACTTTAAAAAACTGTATATATGGAATTTATGTCATGGAAAAATCAAACAATTGGCTGTGTTACATGATATAAATACTGTTATTGCAAAATCTTTATTAGAGGGGACTTTGCCTGAATTATTTCAATGTCCTCTTTCTTGTGATGAGGCTTACATTAATAATTGATTATTGTGGTAACCCCATCAGAGAAGGAAGATGGATTGGCTTATAGTGTCAGCACAGATGGAGAGAAGATAAATTACAGAGGTATTTAGGGGCAACTTGGGGGTTGTATGTGTGTTACGAGTGGAGGTAAGAACCCAGAGGTATCAAGGAAGACTCCCACATACATCTGGGGAATGATAGTGCCATTCACTGCACCCTGGATTATAAACTCCAGCAACACAGAGCAGCTGCTAGAGTGTAGGTGAGTGTGAAAGGATGTTAGGCTGGGCAGGGAGCAAGGACCAAATCTTAAACAATTATTTGCTATGTCAGCTCCTGGCAGTTCACCCTTTAGGCTACGGATACTGCAATTGGTAGGTTTTCAGCTGAAGATTGCCATGATCATAGTATTTGGAGTGACAGTGTAGAGAGAACAGAAGAATGGCAAAGAATTAGACTATTATAATAGTGGCATGAGGGAAGACAGGTACCTGGGGAGTTGAAGATTTTAAGGAAATATCTAACAGAATTTAAATCCAGTTGGCTGAGGGCTTGAGGGAGCCTAGGCAGGATTGAAGGACTTAGGTTTCTGGTTTCTATAACTGGGTAAATGCCAAGACAGCTGAGAAAGGGGATACAGGAAATAAGCCATTCATTTCCATTGCTTAATTAATAAGGTCAGTTGTTTATACTCCATTAAAGAGACATTTTGAGAAATAAGAAAATAATCTTGTTGAGTCTGTGCTTTTTTTCACATTAAGAATCTTTTTTTTTTTTTTTTTTTTTGAGACAGAATCTTGCTCTGTCACCAGGCTGGAGTGCAGTGGCGTGATCTCTGCTCACTGCAAGCTCCGCCTCCCGGGTTCAAGCAATTCTCCTGCCTCAGCCTCTCAAGTAGCTGGGACTACAGGCACCCACCACCACGCCCGGCTAATTTTTTGTATTTTTTGTAGAGATAGGGTTTCACCGTGTTAGCCAGGATCGTCTCGATCTCCTGACCTCATCATCCACCCACCTTAGCCTCCCAAAGTGCTGGGATTATAGGCGTGAGCCACCATGCCCAGCCAAGAATCTTTTAAATCATAGAACTTAGAGAGGATCCCACAGACCATGAATTCTCCTACTTATTTTATTGATGAAAATACCAAGGACCAAAGATTGAGTCACCAGTGCAGCTAATGACGGAACCAGAGCTAGAAAATTAGACTTCTGTCCTTAGTCTCAAGTTCTTCCATACTCATTTACCCTCAAGCAGTCAAAAGATGTTCAACACATAACATCCTCTTAACAAATGTGCAATGTTAGCTTAGGAAGGGATTTTGCTATCCACCAGAGAGAAATAAAATGTAGTTGGTCTAGTCAATTCCTTATGGGTCTTTATGAGAATGTAATTTTTTAAATAAATTATTTGTGCTATTAAAAAACATGTGAATTGATGTGATGATTTGCACTCAGGGTCAGTTACTATATTAATCTGCCTAAAGTTGTTCTGCCTAGTAGTCAGTAAAAATATTTTTAAAGCTCCAGCCTTATCAGTTTTCTATCTGCAGCCCTCTCAAATACACCTTAGGAACACCACTTTTTTAGGAATATGGCCAAAATAAAAATAAAAGGAGTAAATTTTTCACAGATGTTCATAGATTACCATTCATAATACTAAAATATTATAAGCATTTTGAATGAATGAATGAATGAATTAGCAAACTATTCTGCATCACTAAAGTTGAACATTATGTAGCCATTTCAATTATTTGGTGGATTATGAGGCATGTAGAGCTGTATGTAAACAATGTGCCTGAAAGAAAGTATGACATGTGTGCAAAAGACATCAATCTAAACATATCAGTGAATGTGTTGGAAAGGTTAATAAGTTAGAGTGCCACAGATAAATACAGTTATATTTATTTTTGAATATTTGTTTTGTCTTTTTTCCTTTTTTTTAGTTGTAAAATAAGAGAAATGTTTTCATACAATCTTTTTACAACTTCTACTTCCAGCAAATATGGAAACTAGGTAACAAAAACATTCTGCAATCTCAGAGTACCTAGAACAGTTGGATGCAATGTGCCATCCTTTTCCCTTCCTCTCAGGAATGAAGGAACTTTAGTGAGGAGTGGTTAGTAAGCAAGCCCTGAAACTACAGCTGTCCTCAGGATATTCACAGACACCAAGCATCTAGATAAAGCCTTAGGTTTGCAAGCTCTTGTGGGAAGAAGACTCAGACAAAATAGTTTTTCCCTTTTTCTTCTTTCTCACTACCAGCCCTTCATGTAGCGCTTAGTGGGCTGGCATCATCACACATGATCCCCTGATTACCTTGAGTACCCCTGGTTTTTTGCTTTCCTTAATTCATTGACTGAGTAGTAGTTATTAAATATTTGTTGAAAATAATTTACTGTGAGACAATTCTGAAATTCTTTAATTTGTGTTACAAAATAGAATCATACATCTCTAATGAACTTTGTTTTAATTAGGTGAGAACTTCTTTAATTATATTTTATTTTAATATTTATAAGTGATACTTATTCAATTAAAGATGTTTCCCATATTAGTTATAGAATTTTAATTTTTCCAAATTTAAAATGGATTGATACTATGTTCAAGAGATAGTAAAACATAATTAGGAGTTCAAACTGTGTAACAATAAAGATCCGGGTTTGAACCTGGTTTTAGCATCTGTGCTAGTTTGTGTGATCCAAGTCAAGTTACTTAACCTACTCAGGCTTCAATTTCTACATCTTGAATTAATATTTGTTCCTTAGAGGGTTGTTGTCAAAATTAAATAATATAATCCCTGAAAAACTAGCATTTAACATAATGCTAGGTCCATAGCATATATGTACCCAATGATTATTATCTATTAAAGTGATAGAGGAGGAGATTTAAATTATTAGCATAAATTATATAGTATAAAATATTGGCTTTATTAGGCACTGTCTTAAAGTATTGTCAAATTTAACATGGAAAAAAATAAAATGGCTTATATATGTACCTTCTGGTTTTTTTGTATTCTTATTCCAGAATCATAATCATTAGTCTATAATATCATATGTTGGAATGATTTGTTTTTTTCTAAAAGAAATTTATTATAGTATAGTTTGTCTAGGATAAAAATGAACTATTGTAAGTATATAATTCCAAGATTTTTAGTAAGTTTACAGAGTTGTGCAGTCATCATCACAATCCCATTTTAGGACATTTTTGTCACCCCATAAAGGTCTCTCATGCCTGTTTGCAGTCAAAGGAACTTTTATATTTGCAGAGTATTGGGGTATGATATTTACTCCTGGACCTTTCTTACTCTATACTTTTATTAAGTATATTAGGGCATAAGGTCTAGGATGAGGCTGAGAAGTTTTCGAGGTTGGAAGGAATCAGGAGACCAGGTTTGGGTATTATCTCCACAGGGACAACATGAAAATACCAGAAGCCAAACTAGGCAGAAATAGAACTGACTAGACCTTGGAAGGTGACAAACGAAATCAAGGCAAATAAACTCATGGACAAGTGGAAATAGGCCAGGAAAGGAAATAAAGCATGTTGGACTGTGCTTATTTAAAGGTCATATAATAGTACCTGGAAAATTTGAATTAAAGCAAGAATAGGGCTAAATAGAGGATGTACATAAAAAAGAGGTTTCAATGGTTTAGAAAGTACAAGTAAGAACTTGCAAACTAAAAAATGGAATAGTAGAAGCCACTGTGATCTGAACCAATAAACACATTTTCTTAGAGGGGGAATTTTCAGCAGAAATGAATGTTATTTTTTTTCCTATTAGCATCGTTTTTCACAGAGCTAATAAATGGCAGAATCAACTTTTGATTCACAATACTCTTTGGCTCTAAAATTTTCATGAAACCATTTTTTTTTTTTTTTGAGATGGAATTTTGCTCTGTCGCCCTCACTGGAGTGCAGTGGGGTGATCTCGGCTCACTGCAACCTCCGCCTCCCAGGTTCAAGCAATTCTCCTACCTCAGCCTCCTGAGTAGCTGGGACTACAGGTGCACGCTGCCACACCTGGCTAATTTTTTGTATTTTAGTAGAGACAGGGTTTTGCTATGTTTCCCAGGCTGGCCTCGAACTTCTGAGCTCAGGCAAGCTGCCCACCTCGGCCTCCCAAAATGCTGGGATTACAGGTATGAGCCACTGCGCCCGGCCCAAAACTGTGACTTTTTTTAAAACAGGAGTAAAGGTAAATATCAATTTAAGTACAGATCATATAACTCATTTAATTATATAAGTGAAGTCCAAAAGAGGTAAAATACTGTTTTGTTTTGTTTTTTTCTAATTCTTTTCTCCAAACCCCACTCCCAGTAGAAAATGGAAAGGGTGCGTTGGGGAAAGCAGAGAGGCATGAAGCCCGTTATTAAAACCTGTGAGACCAGAAGGGTGTGTTTAAGTACACTATAGTGTGAATTTTCTTTTGTGATCCATATTATTTTCTTCTCAGTCAGAACTGAGAGCATATATATCCCTTCCTCTGGATTCAAGAGACCACATTTTTTTTTTTTTACAAGTAGTGTTTGAGCTAGAAAAAAAATAAGTGGAAATAGTTCTAGATTTTTTTTTCTCTGGACACTTAATTCTGCCACAGGAGAAGAGACACACCACTCTAAGTCATTTTTCCCTAAACTCACCAATCCTAATCCCCTTCTATTCATGCCCCACCTTCCCTGTCTTTTCCTTCTTGTTTTCCTCCTTGCTTGTTAATCATCTCTCATCTGTATTTTTTAATGGCTCCACTGCACAAAACAGTAGCTTGGCTGAGCAAACAGATTAAGGAGTAGAGGTAGCAATGGAGTGGGAAGGGAAAGGATGGATAAGTAACAGAGTAAGTCCCACAATGTGCACTTGTGGTCAAGGAGTTAAGGAAAATAAATTATATTTCTCTTCTTGTCTGCCTCCTGCCATCTTCAAACCCTAACCGTAAGTCAAGGACTTCAATATCTGAGAGTATTATTTATCTTACAATAGATAAGTTTAAGTACAGAGGTATGGAAACCAGTTTGTGAGCTATTACAATAATCCTAGTGGTAGAAATGATGGGGTGGTTGCAATGAGTGTAGAAATAAGTGGTTGGATTCTGGGTATATTTTGAAGGAAAAGACAAGACTTTCTGAAAAGTTGGATGAAAGATAAGAGACAAAGAGTCATAGACAATATTAAATGGACCTGCCATAATCTAAGATGGGGAAGAGTGCAAAGGAGCTGGGTGTTGAAAGTGGGGAGCAGATCTCGGGATCAGTTTGGGACAGGTTAAGCTGGAGCTGTAAACAGGAGAGCTTTAGTTTTCATTGGAGTTCAGCGGGAAAGTCTAGGCTAGAGATGGAGATTTGGAAATCATTAGTGCAGCATGTGTATTTAAACCATGAGATTACTTACGAGGGACATATAGATAAGAGTTCCAAGAGCTGAGTCTTGGAGCAAGAGGATAGGAAAATAAGGAAGACCAGGAAAAAGGGACTGGGACAAATATACACTCAGGAATATATAAGTCCTTGTTTTAATTGTATTTTCGTTAGCAATTAGAGCTTATGAATGTAAATGTTACTTCATTATGTGCTTTATATTTTTTTCACATCTCCAAGATATGACATGGATAGTAACAACGTATACACACACAAACATGTAAGGATGGGGATGTAGGTGTACATTCTAATGAAAATAATATTAAATATATTAAATAACCATATTTAAATGAATATATTTAAGTATATAGTACACTTTAATTCACACTCTCCATAGAAAAATATTATAAAACTAATTTCAATTTTCATTATCTGTGATTTGCAGTACTATTTATATTCTATAAAATATTTTGTCCAAGTAAATATTTTGCCTTTCTTCCAGAGTTGTCTGATTGATCATTGACTCAAGTGTTTGGATCCAGTTTAAATTTCATACTACTATAAAATAGAGTTTGGTTATATTCTTTTTATCTAGATAATTAAATTATACTTATTACTTCCCATTTAAGAAGCTATAACTGTTAAAATATATGACTTGTTTAAAGAGTAAGGCACTGAATAGGTAGATAAAATTTATATATACTTAAAATTATTTTGTGAGTGGTGATTTTTTTTCCATACCATACTATTTCATCCTTTCATCTTGGACACCAACGTTGGCTTTTATTATGGAAAATGAATCTTTCAGCCTCACTAGGTGAGGTGCTCATCGTTAAAAAGACTTCATCAGAACAACCGATGCATGCTACACAACTCTGCTCCAAAGGAGACTGAATTAGGAGAAAGAGGCAGGAGTTAGGATTATGTCCCATCATGGTGATTGAAGAATGTATTGGGGAGAGGAAAGGGAATATATTGGGAGGGAAAAGATGAAATCATGATGAAAAAGGTTAGGAGAGCAAACACTGGCAATGAGGAGGGAACCAAAGCAACTTGTGTGAATAAGATGGGTTGTAAAAGTAGCCTTGTAAAAGGTGCTAAGAAAATTTGAATACCTTAAGAACGAACTTTTATGAGAGTCCTTGTGTAGCATGATCAAGGGTTTAGAGGGGATCTCAGTCACAACAATGACAGGGTATCTCTAAAGATGTTCCGTCCCTGCGTCCGTATCTCTGGAGGTGCTTGTCACAAATGCTACAGCCTACTAAAGCAGAATCTCTTAGCAGATGTTGCCAAGGAATCTGCATTTTTTTCAATAAACATTGAGGCCCTGTCCTCATCACCAAGGAAATCTTATTGTGACTTCTAAAATTTGAGCACCATTCAACTAGGGCATAAATAAAGAACATGTGCAGAATAAATATTAGAAATGTGTGAATTAGAATAGAATGGAGTGGAGACTGTCAGGGAATTTGATAATGAAAGTAGTAATATTCAGGAAAATAGTAACAGTGAACTTCTGGGAAAGAATAATAGTAAAGAAGGAAGGCAATAGTGATAGGAGTAAAATGGAATGGATAGAAGTGAGCGTATGAGAGGCCAGAGAAGACACATTCAGAAAGCAATCATATGGTTTTTTCCAATTCTGTGAAGAAAGTCATTGGTAGCTTGATGGGGATGGCATTGAATCTATAAATTATCTTGGGCAGTGGGGAGGGATAGCATTAGGAGATATACCTAATGTAAATGATGAGTTAATGGGTGCAGCACACAAACATGGCACACGTATACATATGTAACAAACCTGCACGTTATGCACATGTACCCTAGAACTTAATAATATAATAATAATAATATAATAATAATAATAATATTAATAGTATAATAATAATAATAATAAAAGAAAGCAGTCATGTGAAGAGAGAGATGGAAGACCCCACAAGGCCATGAGCATTCTAGCTTTCCAAAGGCTAAGCCATGGGGAGCCTGTAAATAGCCATAGGAGGACACAGGAAGCGACCTCTGATGACAGGATAGCAGACCTGCAAAGAGGGATCACATAGCAGTGACCACATGGCTCTGCATTGGGTCTGTAAGTAGGTCCTGCTTTCTGCTCTCTGAGCTGCTGGGTATCAAACGTTGTTCAAATTCTGGTGACACGTCTGTATCTTTAGAGAATCATTTTCTTTACAAAAATAATGTGGAGCTGTTTGATTTATTAAAGCCTGTTACGGATTAAACTTTACATCCAGCCTGAGTTCATGATTTCTTTTGTAAAGTCCTTAGTACACTCTTGCATGATATCTGTCTCAACCACTCAAGAAGCCAGAAAGAGACATAGAGAATTGGCTAGGACTACTGTTTCCTTTCCCCTCCTCGCAATTGTTTTTTTTCATTTACTTTAACTTGCGTTAAGACATACATAATAGCAAATTAAGGTACGTTTTATCTGAAGCCCCTCGCTTCTGACATTTAAAAGTCTACAAGTAAACTAGTAATATGTTTCTTAGCCTTCATAAATCTGATACCTTCATTGACTTCTTGTTCAATCTTCTGAATAGCCCAAGCCTCAAAGGGCGTTTCTTTTAATCTTCTACTAAATAAGTAAATAAATAAAATAGGAGGAATATTCATTATATGTTTGCAAAAAAAAATTGTTTCCTTAAAGATTCTGATAATTTTCCCCTGAAAAATCACTAGTGTGAGAGGAATAGGACAGATAACGCTTCCTAGATGTCAGTTTTTCTTAGTGGTGTCTGAGGTTTCAAGATGAGAAATAAAATTATGGAATTTAAATAATTGAGCTGATAAAAATGTAGGAGACATATTCAGTAAATAACATCGACTGCAAAGTTTTTTGAAAAAATGTCTTGACATTTGGGTATAATGGGATGTAAGCAAGTTTACACGAATCTTGTGCATGCATGAGCCATTACTTCCCTCTTCTTTCCTTCTGGCAACTGTTTTGCTGTTTTGCGGCTTTCCTGCTGGAGTGCCTCTTCCTAATGAAATGGATCAAAGATTCCTTCACTCTAAAGAATCCCTGCTCCCATAATGTGCTTGATTAGTTCCTGGATGATGATTATAAAAGTCAATAATTCTCAAGCCCGTAATCCCAGCACTTTGGGAGGCTAAGAGGAGAGGATGGCTCGAGGCCAGGCATTCAAGACCAGTCTGTGCAAACATAGTAAGACCTAGTCTTTATGAAAAAAAATTTTTTAATTTAATCAGGTGTGATGGCTTGTACCTGTAGTCCCAGCTACTCAAGAGGCTGAGGCGGGAGGATCATTGCCTACCAAGAGTTAGATGATGCAGTGGACTCTGATTGTGCCACTGTACTACAGCCTGGGTGACAGAGTGAGATGCTGTCTCTTAAAAAGAAAAGTCAATAATTCTTTAGTTAATAACCAATTTTGGATTTCTTTGTATGTTAAATGGAAAACCATAAGAAGAAAAAGTGTCGTGATAAAATAACACTATGTAATAGCATTCTGCTACTAATGTCCTTTTTCTGTCCAATAAATTTGTCCATGTGCCCACTTGACATTAATTAATTTTCTCCTCATTTCTCAGCTATTAAAATTTACTTCCTCCACACCCCTCACCTAGTAACATGGGGGGAAACGTTAGGTAGTAGGTATTGAATGCTATTTCTGTGCCAAGCACAATTTTAGGCACTTTATATGAATGACTTCTAATGTTACACACCTCATAGAATTGTTTAGATGATTATTCCCACTTTCCTGATGAGGAAGAAGGCTGCCCAAAGTCACCCAGCTAGTTAGTGACAAACCAGGATTTAAGTTGAGATTGGCTTGAATCTTTTCCCACTGGCTTATGTGGCTTCAAGTTCATTAAAAATTAATAGTAATACTAATTTGTTTTGAATACTAATACTTGACATGATTACATATATGTAATTACAATAATGTAATCATGTCAAGTATTAGTATTAATCTTCCCAGTGTTTTAGCAAAAAAAGATTACCTAGTTTTAAAAAGCATTTTCGTCACCTTACATAAAAATTGCTAGTGCATTATTAAAAATCTCCTAGGGCAGTTCTTATCAATAGGAAAGCGTGATACTTGGAGTTCTGTTTATCATTTGCCATCTGATATTAAGGGCTGAACGTTCGTTATGCTGTTTGTGTAACTTATTTTTATCTTTGTTTTTGCAGTACCGGATACCAGTTTATTTACTATTCACCTGAAAACACAGCCAAAGCAAAGGAAGTTCTCAGCAACATCAATCAACTACAACCTCTTATAGCAACCCATGCAGACCTACTGCTTAATTCTGCAAGCCAGCATTCTCCAGACAGCTTGAAGAATTCTTTAAAGATGCTTTCAGAAAAAGTAAGATCCAAATCATCACTATAGTTGGGAAAATGAAATACTCAAATTCCCATTGGTCTGGCTTTCTGCATACATTGCCTTTCGTAGCATCTGGAAATGTAAAATAGAGTAGGTTAAAAAGTAAGCTTCAAAGTATTGCCACAGGATCAAAATAAATTGGCCTCATTCTCTGTTCAAATCTTACTGAGTACTCTCTTTTTTTTTCTTAGTAGGAAATGAAACCTGTTATTGGTTGGTATATATCTTCTCTTTTCCTTGGCATCTTTCATTTTCTTTGGTTTATGGTCTTATTAAGTGAATTAAATTAGATTTTGAAAATTACTTTATTTTCCTCTGGTGATCACCTAATTTTTATGCAAATAAAGCTTTACATTTGAATAGGAATGCCACTTCATTTGAAGGCAGAACTTTGATGTGGATTTACATCAGTCTGTATGGGGTACTTCCTCTGCCTCAGTTTGCTCTCTACATTATTTACTGAGGATAGGTTCCAAAAATTTCCAAATGTGTTAGTTATTCGAAAAGCGGTATAATCTAAGCCTTAGTTTTTCCAAAGGTGACTTGTTCCTTTATCTGCAGAAAGGAGAGCTAGTCTGGCATGGGGTAGACACTCAGTATCAACTTCCAGAACTAACGAGGGTGGCTAGCTGTGTGATAGACAGAAAGCTGAGATAGAAAAAGACAAGTGACAGTTGATTTTCAATGTAAAACCAGTGTCCACTTCCAATGTGTGCATCCTTCACCTCTGCATTTTAAGGAGATCATGTAATTTTTTATGAGATACTTTCAATAAATCTGCTGTTGAAGAAACTGATCAAAGAAAATTCTCATAATTATAGAATAAGACAAAAGTGTAGTTTTCCACCTCTCTGAAGAACAGATTCATAGAAACCTGGATCTTATGTATGCCCATACTTTTTATTCAGGTATGTTAATTTATAATAATATCTTATGCTTATTTAACATTGCAGTTTGTACATTTTTATATGTTATTCTCATAGGAGAAAACATACCTATTTTCATGAAAAAATAGTTAATATCTATTCAGAAAGTTCGAGTGAATTGTCTAATAAATTAAAAAGTGAAAAGCCAAACTCAGAACTTCCAGTTCAAAATGCAGCATTCCTTCCATGCCAGAACATATGCCTCTGGCATGAAAAGGGAGGAAAATATTGACCCAAATTTTGCAAGTACTTACTTTGCATCAAATAGGGCAAGGGGCTTCACACTTTATGTCATTTTATTTAATCATCAGACTTATGGAGAACATATTATCTTCATTTCACACAGAAATAGGCTAAAGCTCAGAGAAATTTTAAAAATGTGAAAAGTCATGCAGCTAGAGTCAAACACAGGATTCAAACAAAACCTGGGTTCAAACCCAGATCTGGATGACTCCAGAATGGAAGTTCTTTCTAGCGTCCTCCGTCTAATATATGGATTTTGACATTTCCTTATTTAAAAGTTTTTTTTTAAAATTTTCGTTAGACAAATGCCTTAGTAACACCTAAGTATTCTGATATTCAATAAGTATGTTTTTCTGGCTAGGGAAAAAGAAAAAAGAGGAGGTTGTTGCATACAGTAAAATAATATAATTTCATTTTGGTTCATTTCTTTTTTGGATTTATAGATGAGGTGAGGTTTTTTCTGGGTTCACCTAAGCTGAAAATTTTAGCGAATAGCACACCGCTGCAGTGATTACAGAGCAGTATTTATATTCTTCTTGTGCACTGGGCAGGGATTTGTCATTTCATACATCATTTACAACTTGCTGCAGTGATTTTGGTGATGGGGGGAGGTTAGGATGGGCATTTTCTGCTCCTTGAATCCAGCATTGCTCCAACTTTTTCCCCTATGTTTTCTCTTTTCTACTGAGTAGACAAGCTTAGTCGACTGATAAATCTCTCAGTCCTTAAAACTAGGAGGATCTTTTTTTAAGTTAAGTTTGCAAGCCATGCATTCTTTTAAGAATTCATGACTGGAATTTCAAAGAATTATCTAAGTTAACAGTTTTGTGTAGTCTATGAACGCTGTTAGTAGCTCATGGTTTAGAACAAAGTATGATCCATGAATTCAGGTATGAAAGAGAGAGAGTTTTAGTGGTATTCTAAATTTAAATATAATTGAATATTAGTGGGATGTAAGCTTTAAAAGTTCTGTTTTTGAGTTTTGGGCTTGTTATATACTATGGATTATAAAATAAAAATGTTTACTTCATGGATAGTCCCCTGGTTTCCTTTACTGATTCTGAACTGGCGTGTTTGGAAAATAGGTACCTAGTGTTGTTTTCTTAGGGACTTATCCGTATAGCATATTCAAGACATTAAGGAGTTATCTATATTCATGCCTATCAGGGAAATGTGAAGGTTTTATAGCCTTTGAGCACCTGAACATGGAAGAGTTTACTGTCATAGACTTGGGGTACCTGGGGAAGGCTGAGGGCAGCCCAGGCAGTGAAGAAGGAGGTATTCTATTTGGTAATGAGATGACATCACTCCTCTTAGGTAAGACATTGCACCTGAAGACAATAGCCATGAAATCATTATCAATTAAACACATAGTCTGGGGGAAAAGCAAGTGGCAACAGAAAAATTCAACTTGCTGAGAGGGCATATTCCAGGAGTCTTTGAGTAGGCAATATTTGTAGATCCAAAGGCAATTTACATCATCTCTACTGCTACTGAGAACCAAGGCACATGGACAGAGCTCCCCAGCCAACATTCCATCCATCTAAACACTGTTGGTAGAGACAAACACACACAATTTATAAACTAAAAATAATTCCTGAATTCATACTATTTGACAGTCACTGTGCTCAACAGAAAAGGTGGAAAAATGGAATAAAACACAGGGCTGTTCTTCCCAGGAACTCCAAGACTCGATAGTAGTGGTTATGACGATGATGAAGTGACAGTAATAGCTAGCATTTATTGGTGGCTTAATAACTCTGAGAGACTCTTATAAGTGCTTCAATTTTCAGAGTTCCATGAGGTGGATAATATTATTTTAACATTTAGTCTTCCTAATTCTATGAAGTAAGTATTGTGAGTAGCCTTAGTTTACACAGTTGAGGAAA
Source organism: Pongo pygmaeus (assembly GCF_028885625.2). Lineage (NCBI taxonomy): Eukaryota > Metazoa > Chordata > Mammalia > Primates > Hominidae > Pongo > Pongo pygmaeus. The sequence continues at coordinate 155,208,080 of NC_072376.2, read as the reverse complement.
CTGAGGCAGAGAAATATTAAATTTACTCACAATCACACACCTTGTGTTTTTGGCTCCAGATTCTGTGAGCCTGACCAGTATACTATGTCTTCAGATTACTATATGGATGCTTGTACATAGGACTAAGGAAACAAATGTGGGGGCAGGGAAGGAGTACTACTAAAATTTCACAAAAATCAATACTTTTAATGTTTCATGTTCTAATATGCAAAACTCAATTAAATTGTATCATAATTTTAACATTCTTGGTATGCCTTCTTATGGATAATTGGGTTTGGTTGTTGCATATTAGTTCAAGAAAATATTAAAGAATAGTATAATCTTATGGTGTAAGAATCTAACAAAAGGCAAGCTAAGTTTATCTGAATAATTCCAACAAAAAAGGCAAAAGATAGACCAAAATTTTAACATATAGTATGAACGGTTAATAATAGAGTGAGATAAAAATGCATTTCCTTTTTTCTCAGACTAAAAGAATGCAATTCTATGAAGGAAAAAAAAAACAAGGAATAGATAAAATAAATTCAAACTAAAATAAATAATGTTTTTAAAGGCCTGAATGTGGACAGTGTTTAGGTATCTCTCGTAGCTCAGAAATCTATTAGTGTTCAAACACCCATCACTTTCTCTATTCCATTGGGATTGATAGACCTTGTTTAATAAGTCATTATTATCCTGCTCATCAAAAAGCGCTATTGAGCACTTAATTATGTGTGGTATTGTACTTGATGCTATATGACAAATACTACGTAGATATGGCCCTTAACTTTTACAACCTAAGAATTTAAAAGAATGGGGTGTTTTACAATATTGCATTTTTTAAATAGTTAAATAATGGCCTTTATTGCGAATGTTAGAGGCTATACTCACAGCATATTTGAGAAATTCTCATAGCTTATAATTCCTACTGTTCTTTCAACTTCAATATACTATACCAAACGTTCTATTATATTCAAAGAAAAATAAAAACTTTTGTATTCTGAAACATATACAATCAGGATGTTTTCAAGCAATGTTGTTTTCTATAATAGCAATGCCAGGCAGCTAGTGTGCTAAGAAGTTGAAGATACCCATAATAGAGAGAAGAATGTTATGTTGATTACTTACAACTGAGAATAACTTTTTTATTGTTTATTCACTGTAACCACTCTTAGGTCTATCTCAGTCCCAAACTTTGGGAAAGAACTTAATGAGTAGAAATTTTGTTTGTTTTTTTTAAGGTTGGTGAAAGTATGTATTAGGAGTCTAAGGAAACTTGAGACTAAATGGTTTAGATAAAAATGAAATTTCAGGATAGAACTTATGTTGCTGTTTTTCATAATTGCCTTTAAATGGTAATTATTTAATTGGTGAAATAAGTGATAGTATACAATAAAAAAATTGTTGTTAGAAAATTGTACAATAAGCAAAATAAAGATAAGAATGTAAGATAATATTGACAATGAGGCTATATATAAAATTTATGGAATCAGAACTTCTGCTGTTTATGATGGATTAACATGGACGCTCCCACCTTAAACAACAAGAAAGTGGACAAAATGTAGACATAATGGTTTTTAAGCACTGGAAAATAGGTAACAAATTATGTGATCCTTATAACTACCTAGATTTCTTCCTAGGGCAGTTCCTAGGCTGTAGCAAAAAGGAACCTAAACATTATCTTCTCAAGGTGAAGAGACAGAGATTAGAGTTTGGGAGGCCAAGATTGCTAGAATTCACAGAGCAGAGTACCAGAGAGGAAGGAGCCTCACACAGAAGGAACCCTGGAGATTTGTAAATGAGTGCCTTTAACTCTTTATGAGTACCAATCTGTGTATGCATGAGAATAAGCTACCCATGTCCACAGAAATAAATATTAGGAATAAGCTTATAAAACAATTCCTGGTGGTCACACAGGCACGGTAATAGTTTATCTTTCCACCAGTAAAGTGGTAAGACCTTTTAATACACCAGGAATTGAGTAAAGTCCTCAGAAGTGTATGGCCCTAGTAGTGGGACTAAGTTAGTCTTAGGTTAGAGGCTGCTCTTAGTCTACCCTAACAAGGTTTGAAAACAAGGCTTGAAAGGATCCCACTGATTCTGAGTAATTTTACTTTGCTATAGAAAATCCAACATTATTTAAAGGAATGCAATAAAATCTGATAGCCAAGAATGTAAAGTCAAAATGCCTGCCATCCAATAAGCACATACTAAGCATGCAACGAAGCAGGAAAATATGATCCGTGACCAGAAGAAAAATCAAGGAATATAAATAGAAATGACAAAAAAGGGAGAGAGGGAAGCATACAAATACTGGCAGAAATCATGGTCAAAGTTTTTCAAAATTTAATGAAACTACAGACCCAAGAAGCTCAATATACTCCACACAGAATAAATATAGAAAAATAAACTCAAGTACATCATAATCAAGTTGCTGAAAAACAGAGATAGAACATTGTGAAAACAACCAAGAAATAAAAGAAAAAAAGGGCACATGTTTCGCTGACATTCACCAACAAGAATGATAGCAGACTTCTTATTAGGCTTTATGCAAGCCAGAAGAAAATAAAGTCACATCCTCAAGCTACTGAAAAAAAAAAATCCTGCTAACTCTCAAAAATAAAGGTGAAATGGAGACCATTTCAAGCAAACAAAAGCTGAGAAATTTCATAACAGATTTGTACTACAACAAATCATAACGGAAAGTCTTCAGGAAGAAGGAAATGATACCAGGAGATATTTGAATGTACACAAAAGAATAGGCAATGCCAAAAATCGTAAATATGTGAATATATTTTTTATTAATTCAAACATGTTTCTTATATATATATTTACTTTTCCAAATAAAAATAATACCAATGTATTATGTCCTTTGTAACATACTAGTGTAGCAAAGGCATAAAGTTCAGTGGAATAGAATAGAGAGTCTAGAAATAAACCAACACATGTATGTTCAAATAACTAGACAAAAGCACAGCAGAAATTCATTAGGAAAACAGTATCTTTTTAAAAAATTTAATGTTAAGTTCCAGGATACATGTGCAGGACGTGCAGGTTTGTTACATAGGTAAACGTGTGCCACGGTGGTTTGCAGCATCTATCAACCCATCACCTAGGTATTAAGCACTGCATGCATTAGCTGTTTATCCTGATACTCTCCCTCCCTACCATACCATCCTCCCAAAGGCCCCAGTATGTGTTGCTCCCCTCCCTGTGTCCATGTGTTCTCATTGTTCAACTCCCGCTTATAAGTGAGAACATGTAATGTTTGGTTTTCTGTTTCTGTGTGTGTTTGCTGAGGATAATGGCTTCCAGCTCCATCCATGTCCCTGCAAAAGACATGATCTTGTTCCTTTTTATAACTGTATAGTATTCCATGGTGTGTATGTACTAAATTTTCTTTATCCAGTCTATCATTGATGGGCATTTGGGTTGATTCCATATCTTTGCTATTGTGAATAGGGCTGCAACGAACATACACGAGCATGTATCTTTATTATAGAATGATTTATATTCCTTTGGGTAGATACCCAGCAATGAGATTGCTGGGTCAGATGGTATTTCTGGTTCTAGGTCTTTGAGTAATTGCCACACTACTGTCTTCCACAATTGTTGAACTAATTTACATTCCCTCCAACAGTATAAAAGTGTTCCTATTTCTCCACAGCCTCACCTGCATCTGTTGTTTCTTGACTTTTTAATAATCACCATTCTGACTGGCATGAGACAGTATCTCATTGTGGTTTTGACTTGCATTTAGCTAATGATCAGTGATGTTGAGCTTTTTTGTTATCTGCTTATTGGCCACATAAATGTCTCTTTTGAGAAGAGTCTGTTCATGTACTTTGCCCACTTTTAATGTGGCTGTTTGTTTTTTTCTTGTAAATTTGTTTAAGTTCCTTGTAGATTCCGGATATTAGACCTTTGTCAGGTGGATAGACTGCAAAAATTTTCTCCCACTCTGTAGGTGGTCTGTTTACTCTGTTGATAGTTTCTTTTGTTGTTCAGAAGCTCTTTAGTATAATTAGATCCCATTTGTTAGCTTTTGCTTTTGTTGTAATTGCTTTTGGTGATTTCATCATAAAATCTTTGCCCATGCCCCCATGCCTATGTCCTGAATGCTATTGCTTAGATTTTCTTTTAGGGTTTTTATAATTTTGGGTTTTACATTTAAATCTTTAATCTATCTTGTTAGTTTTTGTAAAAGGTGTAAGGAAGGTGTCCAGTTCCAATTTTCTGCATATGGCTAGCCAGAGGAAAACAGTATCTTTTCAACATATTTTGCAGAAACAATTGGATATCCATGAGCAAAAAAAAGAACAATTAACTTTACCTCATACATATATAAAATTTAACTTAAAATAGATCATAAACCTTAATGTACAGTGTAAAAGAATAAAATCAGGCAAACTTCTATAAGAAGTCATGAATTGGGATAAAATATTTATAAAATATGCATATGTTAAAGGATTTGTATCAGAATATATAAGGCATTCTTAGAACTTAATACAACAAACAGCTCAATTAAAAATGGGCAAAAGAATTAAAAATATACTTCACCAAAGAAGACTTATGAATGGTAAATAAACACATGCAAAGTTGCCCAGCATCATTTACCATTAGAAAAATGCAAATTCAAACTATCATGAGATGCCCTTAGCCACCTACCAGAACAGCTAAAATCAAAAAGGCTGAGGATAAAAAGAGCGGAGCAGGATATGGACCTGCAACTTTCATGTATCACTGTTATGTACACAATTATTTGAACACTTTGGAAATGTGAATGTTTCAGCATGTTTCATAGCTTGAAAAACGCCGTATAATTTGGTCATCTAACACCTAGTTATTGATTCAAGAGAAATGTTATTCTGTTGGCACTGAGAAGGCTGTTGAGTGAGGAAGGATTAGATACATGTTTTATGAAGGTCATCTTTATAACAATACATAGGCTGAGTTAAGATACTGGATTTGAATTATTGAACATTACTGGGCATCACAAAATAAAAGTAATGCTTCTGGGGGACTTTGCTAAAAATACAAATTCTCATTTATATTTGTATTTGTATTGTAGTTCAAGGTTGGAACTCAGAAGTGTATATTTTAACATTGGTGGCCTTTGATAACATCGTAAAGGAAAGACAAGTTAAAGTGAACCAACCAATAAAGGGACTGTGGAAAGTATCCCTATGGAATGTAGAAAGGATCTTAAGTGGGACTAGCTGTGGAAATGTAAGGATCGAGTTTTGAAATTATTGTAAAGGTATAAGTAGAATAAATTGCTGACTAATCCAGAAAATAGGCATTAGTGAGGATAATTCAGAGGTTTGGACTCTGAGTTGTTGAATACTAATGATATTACTGAAATGGAAAATCTTGAAAGGACAAAATTACTAAAAATAAAAAAACAACAACAAAATCTTGAGTTCAGCCTGGCATTTCTGAACTCTAAGGGCTTTTCAATGAAAACAGTTGATAGAGCTGGTTCAGGAGATGGATAGAGATGGATTTATTAGACCTTGGCGTAAAGATGACAGTTGAAGCTATGGGAAAATGGATTACCTCACCACTGAAAAAAGTGCTTTTGAGAAAGTGTGGGCTGACTTAGTACATTTTGGTGAACAGAGAATGATGAGTCAAGAAAAGAAATTGAAAAGGTCAATCAAGAAAGAGAAGCATTAGGAAGGGCACAGTAGCTCATGTTTTTAATCCTAGCACTTTGGGAAGCTGAGACAGGAAGATCACTTAAGGCCAGGAGTTTGAGACCTGCCTAGTCAACATAGTGAGACCCTGTTTCTACAATAAAAATAAAAATAAAAAATAAAAGTAAGATAAAATAATAAATAAATAAAAAGACCATCAAAGAGTTCACTTGAGGGTTTACAATGAACTCCCATATGAGTTTGAGAGGTAGGCAATTCCTAATTTTATGCAAACTAGGAAAAATGATTATGTGATTTTTCCAAGGGCAAATGGATAATATATATATGAGCTGCCCAGATGTTAAGTAACCTCCTAGCTGTTAGTCTAATATGCTTTCTTTTAGGGAATGTTGAAAATACATCAGTGCACTAATGACAGAGTATAGCACTATTCCTATATCAAGTAATTTCAAAATACCAAATATCAAAATAAACAGGATTCTTGCTGCATAGATGATTACTAAAATAATAATCACTTGCATATGCCATTGGCTGCTTCTGTATTACAGATGGAATTAGGTATTGCCTTAAATTTTTTTCAGCAAGAATAAGGAGATTTCTAGGTAGAATAGAACTTTACTTTTTTGAGATCTCTAGTGAAAAAGAGTGGTTTTAAATGAACATGTCCTAACTATTCCTCTGCCATTAATATTCAGGAAACTAGAAATTCTCTTCATTCATCCCCAGGAGAAGTAATTTTTAGTAGTTTTATACTTGCAGATAATTCTGTGTGTTGCTTTGAAGAATAGTTGTATGGGGATATGAATTGGAAAAATGTCAGAAGGCTAGAAAACGTTTCTTTTTTTAAGGTAACATTTCTCTTTCATTTTCTAATATGAAAAAATAAAATAGATCTGCCTTATGTTCAGAGTTTATTCTTTTTACACAATATTATTAAGCTGATATTTTAAATAAATTGTTTGGCCTACTCTTATGATAACATTTAGATAGACTTTCTTTTTTCATTTAATGTAGTTCACACTAAATGAGAAAAGGAAAAGGTTTTTCAGAAGAGTCAATAGGCAACTCGGTGATATGGTCACATCCTTTCCATGACTTCAACTTTCCTAGTATCGTCCCAGTTGAAAGAAGAGCAATACAATAGTTCCCCCTTATCCACGAGGATATGTTCCAAGATGCTCAGTGGATGCCTGAAATCCCTGATAGTACCAAGCCCTGTATATACTGTTTTTTTCCTACACATGCATAGCTATGATACAATTTAATTTAAAATTAGGCACAGTAAGAGACTAATATGAGCTAATAATCTAAACAATTATAACAATATACTATAATGAAAGTTATGTAAATGTGGTCTCTCTCAAAATATCTTCTTGTACTGTACTCACGTGTCTTCTTGTGATGTTGTTTGATGGTACAATGTCTACGTGACGAGATAAAGTGAGGGGAATGATGTAGTGTTAGGCTTCTATGTCAAGGCTACTTGAACATGAGCAGGGCAATAACCTGACAGTCGATCTGGTGACCCAGATGGCACCTAAGTGACTAATGGGCTAGTAGCATATACAGCATGGATACACTGGGTGATTTATATCCCAGGCAATCTGAGGCAGGATGGCACAAAATTTCATCACTCGACTCAGAACAGCTGCACAACTTAAAATTTATGAATTATTTATTTCTGGAATTTTCTATTTAGTTTTTTCTTTCTTCTTTTCTTTCACTTAATATTTTCAGACCAAGGTTGACCACAGGTAATTGAAACCATGGGAAAGCAAAAGCACAGATTAAGAGGGACTACTGTATACAGCTGTGTTGGGATTTAGTGACTACATTAATCTTTTCAAGCTGATTTATTTGACTGCGAAACATCAATGGTCTACACTGGTCTACATCACTAAGTAGTGCTGGTCAAAAAAAATTAAATTTTTTTTCAGGTTACATGGATATTACAATGGGACATTTGAGTATTTTCTAAAAAATATGATTCTATACACAGGATACTGGTGATCCAGAGAGTTTCCAAGAAGTCAGATAAATTTTGTCTGTACAGACACAAAGTGAAAGATTAGCTATTATTATGTTTAAGATTGTAAGCCTTGTATTCAGTTATCCAAAAAAAATTCTGGGTTTTAAAACCACAAGACCCTCCTGGATGATCTCCCTTGCCTTTGGTGGTAAATCGACTCAAATTAGATTTGAATAAATGAAGTGGAATCTCTGCATGTGCATGTGATGGAAAGAAATTGATAGTGATTACAAGTGCTAGAGAAGATTTCACTGAGTGTGAATGAATATTTAGCTACATGGCAATTATATGAGTATTGTGGAGACTTGAAATGTAGTAACAGGAATTCAAAGAAGGCAAGTTGTTTGGCTCTAAAAATAAATCAAAAGAACTTATTGAAACCATCAACAGAGAAATTGTTTAGTTAAGCTGAATGGGAGTAAATTCATGCTTTTAATATTTAAAGTCACACTGATAAGCACATCCATGCTATATAAAAAATTATGTAAATGACATGTTTCCTCATTTTGCTATGACTACACTGACTTGTTTGAGTACTGTCTAGCCAATTTTTCCATCAGTTTTTTTTAATATCTTTCATTCTCATTTTAATGCTTCATTGTGAACATCAGTGAACACTTCTTTTTGTGCCTATCTAGTATAAACTGCTTTTTATTTTGTTTTTCTGATTTATTCTGAAATATTTTTCAATCTTTTATTCTTATAAATTATGTTTTTCATGTTTTGTTTTCTTACCTTCAAAGTGGCTTCAATGGGACTAATAATAGGATGTTTAAAATATTCAACAAAATTTAGCAGTAAAGTAGTTGCACAGGCATTATAGGCACACTTTATGAGAACTGGTAGATGTTCAAAACACTTGGAAAGTTGGGGTTAGGGAAGAAGAGGAAGAAGGACAGAAACATCTAGTTTTATGGCGGGTGGTGAGTAGTGTGGAATAAGGGAGAAAGCTGCTGATTTGTTAGAAAGCTTCATTCCTGTTCCATTTGTGCTGCCAATACAGTATTCCCTAAAACATATCACCACACTTCTTTCTTAGTTTTCTCATCTTGATTAATGAAGAGGTCAACTTTAAGATCCCTTTCACCTCTAGAATTTTATGATCTATGGCAAATAAGTAACTATGCATATATAACAAAGTCTTACTGGGCACCTGTTTTGCATGGGGCTTAACTGGTTTTCTTTAGTTGCTGATGCTCACAACGAGAAGATTTAGAGTCTACTCTAAATAATTTAATGACTGCTAGTTAGGCTTGGAACTGTTGACTGCATATTGAGAGTGCACCAAGAAATAATGATGTTGACTTATATCAGTGGTGAAGCCAGCATTATCAAGAGTGTCTCATTAAATGGTGGCAATATCAATTATTATTCAATATAATGCTATGAGTTAAAGGGTCCCTTCCTAAGAGATTACAGAGTATGACTATGTTAACAATATGGGCCATTACTTGACTTACATCTCACTCTTTGAACAGATTGTTAGGCCACATGCATGCTAAGTGTAGTAATTACTGCACCCTTCAGTCTATTACAAGGTGAAACTGTTAAACATTTCATCAGGAAATTGCAAAGTACAGCTGTAAAGTTCTTTATTGTTGGGAAGCCTTCATTGCTATAGTATGTACTAGGTATTTGCCACCAGCTTGTAAAATCTACATGCCAAGTTTCACAGTAACCTCATTAACATTAAGCATTACTGAAACAATTTAGTGGAACAGAGCATTTAGGAGGTGATAATAAGGAAAACAGGCCCGATGTTTTCATGAAGAAGTCTGCCTATGCCATTTCTACTATTGTTGAGATCTGTTTATGATACTAAAAAAAAAAAAAAAAAAAAAAAACTCCTTTAAGGACGTATGTCTTTCTTTAGTCTTTAACTGTTTAAAATATATTAGGCCAGTGCAAAAGTAATTGTGGTTTTAGTAAAATATACGTAGCCTGATTGCATCTTCTTTTCAGGAGTGTTTGGAATGACTTGAAAGCTGCAGCAGGTAGATGTTGTTCAAATGATTGTCCCCACTGAAATTCATTTCCAAAGACAGGATTTGTGAAACTAAAAGGGAGAAGGTTGAGGAGACAGACGGTGTTTATTTTGCATTTAAAACCTCAGCATTAACTTTAAAACAGCAGGACTTAAGGCCTTGGCAGCATCCCAAAACCAAACTATTTTCCATTGATTGGTATGAATCATTTTCTCCCCTTGGTGTCTGTACTTTTTCCACCATACACACCACTTAAGTACCAACAAATCTGCAATTGACCTTTTCACAGCTCTATGCTGAGATGCCTACCAAGGTGTTTCTAATCCTTGTCAATTTCTTTCCAGACAGAGCTTTTTGTACATGCCTTCAAGGATCAACTTGTCAGGAGTGCTCTTTTAGCACTCTACACTGCAAGGCCAGGAGGCATTCTTAAGAAGCCACCCTCTCCTAAGAGCAGCACAGAGGAGAGCAGTCCCCAAGACCAACCCCCACTGATGAGAGGGCAGGATTCCATACCACATCATTCAGACTACGATGAGGAAGAGTGGGTAAGTCTCTTGTATATCACTTGCCTCTCAATGTTTAGCGATGAGAAATAAGGTAGAAATGATCAGATAGCTCTGCTTTTCATTTTAAAAAATGGAAAAAAGTTATAACAGATTGTGGATAAATAGGCCACATTTTTCCTTAGGGGCAATTTTTTTGGAAGTTGAAATCCTGATAAAATTTACTTGCTAGCCAATGAATTGTATGTATAAGTGAGAATCTGTCATCCAAGTAAAGATGCCACAGTTACAAGACTCTATGTTTCCTTATTTATTGCCAAGCTACCTAACACATGAAAGTTATTTTTTAGAAAAAGAATAAAAAATCCTCCATGTTACTACTACTTGGATGCAACAAGTATTTTCATTGTTGCAATTCAGTGTTTTGGTTCTGGAAGTGCTTTTTAAAATTATTCACATTTAAACGACAGTAGACATAGATATCTCACAAATCCCTCTTGCTCAACATTCTATAATGTAAGATGCTGCTCTAGATGCTCTAAAATTTACAGAAGAATGGCCTCATACAAGGATATGAAAAAATAGCTAGGAAAGATGAATAAACAAAGGAAATAAATATGGTGAGAGAAATTCTAGTTGGGCCGAATACAATGGGAGAAACGTGAAGGTGCACCATGGCAGTGGAACAGGGTGTTACTACTGAATCCATACATATAAATTATTCAAGAATTCTCCAAAGTATATGCATATTACACACACACAAAGGGAAACCTATTACTGTATCATATGTTTAACAAAAAAAAATAGTGTGTTAGCTGTATTAGATGTTAAGCTTTTAGTTAACAATTACTTTTCTTGCCACCCTAGAATTTAAGAACATTTGGGGAGTAAATTACTTGAAAGGCACAGGCCTCTCAAAAAAAAAAAAGTTATCTGAAAGGCTGTGAGGTGATGCCTGCTTTTTCTTTTGGTAAAATTTCTATCACAAAAAAGATAGAGGTGGGCTCCAAGAGGTAAATGCTGAGTAAGTGTTAGTCGTTGGTGATTAAAATTGCATTTCTCCCAATGAAGCATTTTCAAAGACCATATCTAGTATTTCTTTCTCCCTTTTACCTTCACCTTCTTCAGTTTTTTTTCACAGTTCCAAGTGTACACACCTCTTAACCTCTCTGAAGTTCAATTTTATCAACTGTGAAATGAAAATAACAGCACGTGTTCTGTTAGCTCTCAGAGTGGTCATGAAATCAATGATTTACCCATGTTATGATACTCCATTTCCTGGAAATGCCAAGGCAAATGCATTATATTACTTTAGTACTATCGTTATGTTTCTTAAGTAATATAAAGTATATAATCTTATTATGAAGATTAATACTATCCCTTGAGATAAGTGGGGAAACTAGATATGTCATACAATGTGGATTGTGAATTTTGAAGAGTTCGAGTGCATACAGAAAAGAGGATATATTTTATTTAATAAACATACAGTGTTAACCTTTTGACAAATAATTACCATTTTATATTAAATCAAGTGAGACTTTTGGAATTTCTCCCCCTCATTTTAACTCACTGTGTTTTACAAACCCTCCCCCTCACCTTGACCCCTTCTTCCTGTTGAAAATAGTCCCTCTCCTTCCTTCCTTGTTTCCTTTTCTTTAGACAATTTTTGAAACCTTTTATTAAGTATTTCAAGTGGGAAGGTAAGTAATGTTAGATCCTTAGTTTTGGGGCTCAGAGTCTAGTGATAGATAAAAATATGTTAACAAATAGTTAAAACATTTTGCAACAAATCTTAGAAAGAGACATGATAGAAGACAGTTTCTGCTAATATGGCTTCAACTCAAAATTTTAAGTCCAGAACTGTCTTATGGGCAAAGAAGGAAGAAAGTGGGGACTGTATCATTAGTTGAGAAGGTTTACAGAGCACTATTCCCTTCAGTCAGTGTTACTGAGTACCTGTTCTGCCTTATTCACTGTGCCACATGCTGGGGACAACAGGTGAACAACGTGGGCCTTCAGTTACTCCACACCCTATTCAGGGCTGTAGAAAGACAAATGACAATCGTGGTGCAGCCTTAGAGATGTACATGGGATACAGCAAGAATGTGGTAGCCATAGTGGTGTTGCCAGAAGTAATTCTGGAGATTTAAATCTGAGTATAAGTTAACCATTCAAGAAAGAAGATGTGGTGCCCTTTTAGATGGGTCATAATAGCTGACATACAGAGAGAGGTAGTTAATGTGTGTGTTTGTGCCTGTGATTATTATTATTTACATGTTTTGTTTTAAAGTGAGTGAAATTTGAGCGTGTTATATTCCAAAGGCTATGTGAGGGCACAGAGGTGATAACTGATGGAGCAAGGTCCTTACAAGAAAAGGAAGAAAGTCAACGGTAGGGTCCAGGTGGAAGAACAGGCCCTTCTCCTGAGACTGCAGGGAGGATGTGAAGATGTGAGGGTGGATGGGGCTGGATGGCTGCTTTTATCCATAAAGTAGAATCATGTGCTAAGAGAAAAAGATGGGGAGGACTGGAGGGAGTGGTGAAGGTTTCAAATAGGCACCGAAGAAATGAGTACTTGAGCTAATGAGTAACGTGAAAAATTTGAGAATAATTCCAGGCTTTGTGATGGACCAGCCAAGTCTGGAGTATCAGGTGGCATGGTTGTTTGTTTAGCATTCATTATTCTTTTGGGAATATTTTCTAGTCTTCCCACCAGGAAAAAAGTCTTTCTGATTCTTTTCTCCAGTTGATGAAAGGGTGTCATCTCAGTTTCTCCTGTTGTCCTTCAAAGGCAAAAGGGTTGGGTAATAATGAAGGGCTGCATTGCTCTCTGCATCTCCTTAATGTCATTTCTAAGCCTCCTTCTGAACTCATTGTTTCTGGAAAGCATGTACAAGCTTTGTCTAAATTTACCATAATTACAAGAAAAATCTTTCCCACTCAGACAAGTTACTTCTAATTCTCTCCTTGTAATATAATTTTAGTCTTTTTGCAAACAATAACCGAGTTTGTTTGGTATATAACATTTTCATTGATTTTCCTTAGCAACCGCTTTCTACTGAAAACATTCCTTCATCAAAGGATAGAAATCCCTTATAAAAAGATAGAAACAATATTTCACCAGAGTCATAAACACTTAACATTATTCTCAAAGCTTTATCTAACTTTGATAAATTGAGTAAAACTAAAGAAAATGTAGCTAATTGAAAATGCCTTTAGAGACTGTGGTATTAAATGAATTAGAAACATAACTTTGTATACTCCTTTTTTAATTAGTTGTTAGAAAAGTTTCAGTGCTGATTACAAGTCTAGTCAATGCTGGTAGTAATTCAGTGTTTTAAATTAATTTACTTGGGTTTCTGTGATATTATGAGAAGATATTCCCTGATCACTTAAATTGGCCTGCGTTTGCAAGTAAGGTTACAGTAATTCCATTAATCATTTTTTGTTTGTTTTACTTAATTTCTAATAGTGACTGTAATAATTACCTAACTCGAACAACTGTATTTAGCTTCTTATAATAAGTATTTGGGAAGAAAATAAATGGTATTAGATTACACTTAAATCCTACCTGGCTGATGCAGGTAAGAACCATTCTTTGAAGTCAAAAAAGAGAATCCTGTTCACTCTAAATCACTATTAGGCTGTGCTTTCTCTTTTCAACTTGTTTTGTTGACAAAATTGATGGCATATGAATCTGGATAATAATTATCTAGTCAATATGGTAAAGATTGAAACTAAAATGAATGTTTACAAAAAAGTCCATTATTTGCTGAATTTTACTTATTAAATAATGGAATGCTTTGAGGGTTTATTTTCCTGAAAAGTTAGTAAACAATTAAACCCCAAAGGAATATTTAGGATTGTATAACAATCTGTGTTAAGGAATAGACTAACATAGCATTCTCTTTTAGCCAGTTAAGATGACATATTACTTTTCTTTCTCTACATCTCTGCAACAGATGCTTCCAGCAGCTGGGATCCCAAGATTAGTTTGTCCAAAATATGAAAGCATGTCATTTAACCAAACTATTAAGTTGACCTAGTTTTTGTGGTTTCTAATAATTCTGAAATTCTGTGGAACACTGTGATTTAATTTCAAAATTACTATAGTGATAGGTTAAGGGCTAAATCTGCCTACTTCTATTCAAATCAATTGTTAAAAAAGAAACTTCTGATCCTTTATATTCTGATCCATTCTAGCAAAGTACAAAACTAGAAAAACAATTCTTAGTATTTAGACATACACAAAACCCATTTTGAATTGAACTACATTTCTATATCAAGCGGCATTTCAGCATCCAAATTATCCAATTAATTCCCTTCATGTTACAAATATAAACCAAATTTAAAATTTTAGTCTTCTTTCTTAAGCTAGGCAAACATTTGCTATTTCTTATTATGTTAAATGTGTTTATGTTACATAAACACAATGGATGATCCGTCCATATTAATTTTTCAATAATTTTATAGACTTTAGAAACAATAGCACAAATTCATAGTCATATTTATGTAAAACATCCTATTAATAAACTCCATAGATAACCTAAAAATTTGTGGCCATTCTGTAACTCAATACTACCGAAGATTGTGTTTGGGAATAAGATTTATATGAACCATCTTCTGATATATTCCTTACAAATTTTATACAGTTCATTTTGTACTATACCTTTCTTTAATGATGCCTACAGCAGATGTGAATGCTTAACCCATTTATGCCTGAGGTTGCAATTTTTTGAATTTCTGCATGAGTGAAAAATCAGACCTTGGCGATGACCTTGAGCAGTAGGATATAAATAACTCTGCATGCTTAGCATTCCAATAATGGAACACTAGGCATAATGGGGCCAAGCTTGACAGGAGCATTGAAGAGCTATTTATACTGCCATAATTGGTAGCAGTGAGCATCGACAGTTGCAAGCATTGTTAACTGTTGAGGATAAAACATATTTATCCAGGTATCTCCACAGGAAATCTGTAGTGATCTATATTCCCAACTTCTCTTGTCCAACTACTCTGTCCATCTTAGAAAACATTACCTCTACAGAAAAACATTGAGACCATGCATAATGCAGAGGTACCTGTGAAAATTAATATTCAAAAGATTTTGTTCAGTTATCTGATTGGCTAGATGTGATTTAAAACCATTGTCCTGATCTTAATAAGAAGGAGGTAAATCATTCTCATTCTTTAGAAGTAACAAATTTTTATAGACTACTTGATATTAGTCTATGATTAAACTTTTTCAAAGTAACACCTTATAGCTTGGTTAACTAAATGAGTATTATGTCTACTAAAATATGGCCATTTACTTCCAAATTTTGTAAGTAATAGACAGATGCATATATATGTGTGTATATATATTAATGTATATGTATATATATATCCAACTTCAAATCATTTTGTATAATAAAGCATTATTCTTATATTACAGGAGCACATAGCCTAGTGAACACTGATTATAATCAGTTGTTTATATGTCTGTTTTATCCGTGTGTTCATGAACTTTATAAGCTCTAATAGGAAAAAAACTGTCTCATTCACTGTTGCATTAACACAGTTAGTGGAGCATGTGAACACGAAAGGTACTCAATACATATTTATAGAATAAATTAATGTCTTTGAAATTTGTCTGCAGATTATTTTTATTTGTCTTCTTATTTTGAAACAGAATATTTCAGCTTAATATAATTCTGCACTGTGTCCAGTAGCTTTTCTCCCACTATAATTCATGAGTCCTTTTGAGGATTTTGTTTCTCCCCTTCAGTGAAGAGTACCCAGCTATGTCCTTCTCTTCTTGGTTCTTACTTCCCAGTGTCTTAATCAATTCTAAGATGACTATTCTAGCCATCTGCAAAATATCCCCCTCTCCCTAGTGCATATTTCCTAGTGTCTTAATCAACTCTGTAGTGACTATTTAAGTCATCTTCAAAATATCTTCAAATATAGAAAGTAGTAAAATTCAAGATAGACACAGAAAATCCGAGATTACCAAAGCTAAGGTCATGACTAATGAAGGCCTTCGGAAGCCTCCAGAAACCAGTGATGGCAACTTTATTTAATTATTAATGTGCAGATAACAAAGGTTCTAGTTACGCAGAAATGATTTCTTCAGAAGTTTCCCAGCAAATACAAATTGAAAGCGACTATTTGCCCCTTGTCCCAGCTTTTTCTTTTTTTTATCCCTAAGTCACACATAATAGGGTTATATGGTTTTGTTAATCTTAAAAGGAGGAGGAAACACTCAAAGCTTTCACTCTCACTGTCAGAAAGGGCAGCCAAAGGCGGGGAGAATGGGGCCAGTTGTTCCCTGTATGGCAACTGAATGTGTTCTATCCTCTGTTTTCTTGATGGATGGGAAACATTCCTGAACTTCTCCAGTCCATATCACCCAAGAGAAATGTGCTTTGAATACTTATCCAATATTAAGGTCCACAAAAGGTGATTAAGCAAAGTTCATGACTGTCCAATAAAATGCACAAATGTTCTATTAAAGAAAAGAAACCCCAGATGAAATCTTTATGTGCATGCGTATTCATGAAATCCTGCCAATTTCTAGATTTTCCCACATGCAGTTAATATTTTCACCTATAAAACCCCTGTTTTATAACACCTAACACATCCTGTACATCCTAGCTCAATGTCTTTTTCAGAGTTAATGTAGGAATAAGTGAATGGATAGACTTGCTGATATCAGCAGCTCATCCTCCAATTCAAACCTGTATTTTAATAGATATTTTATTTCTATTAATGTAATGAAATAATGTAATGATTATGTAAAACAATGTAATGATTTTCCTGCAGTTCTATATTGGATAATGTCATCTCCCTTGGATATTTTCTAGACATTTATAATGCCTGGTTCAATATCAGGTATTTTGATGTGGCTGTGTATAATGAATGTGCAAACTTGCATACGTACACTTTCAAGTGCCCTCAAACTTTAATATATTCTATTTTGAATAGTGAGATATTGTTTCCCAAACAGAAATTTTTTTAACTCCAAAATTTAGTGAATAAGTGAAGGAAACACTATGGTAAATATAGGTAGACTGTTGGCTTGATTTATCAAGGTTTATACAATTAAAAAGAATTAGTGTTTGAAAATGGTGTGCACAACACACTAACTGATAATGTCATACATTTCAACCAGTTGTGCAAGTATCTAATGGTGTGCAGATAACATCCCATTACCAATTTAAAGTTAAAAGCTTTAGTCAATCAGTGGAATTTTTTTACTTATTAAATGTTTTATTTAATATTTGCACTGAATTGAAAGCTTTAGCATAATGTGGCATTTATTAGGTTGAATGCAGCCATTCAGAGTAGGAACTTGGTTATAAATTCATTTGAAGATGCATGTAATGAGAACTTCTTATAGGATAATTTATTTTTACTACCAAATAACAGATTAGTAAGTCAGTCAATAGATATTCAATATGTATAAACAGTATGCAACAGTGGTATAGGCACTTATATGAAACCTGAGCTTAACAGTCATATCATCTCATTTAAGTAAGATGACTAGAACTCATAAAATGAGCAGAGGTATTGAAAGATGTTCCAAGGATGCAGGTGATTGTGTGATACACATTAAAAATGCCAAGCCAAGTGTGGTGGCAGACACCTGTCATCCCTGCTACTTGGGAGGCTGAGGCAGGAAGATTGCTTAAGCCTAGGTGTTTGAGGTTGCAGTGAGCTATGATCACCCCACTGCACTCTGGTCTGGGCAACAGAAGATCTTATCTCTAAAAATAAAAGAAAGAAGAAGAAGAAATTTTGAAATTTAAAAATGCCAAAAATATTCAGTGTCGTTATGTGACAGTCGGAAAAGATGGAAGAATTATCCTCTTTTTCTTTCTTTTATTCCTGTATCCATTCTTCTTTTATTCATCTATTTCCTCTCTAGGACTAAGACATGAGAATGAAAGGATTAAAAAATAACAGTCATTTCATTTATAGAGCACACAGTCTATTAAAAAGAAAAAAATGCGCCAGGCGCGGTGGCTCACGCCTGTAATCCCAGCACTTTGGGAGGCCGAGGCGGGCGGATCACGAGGTCAGGAGATCGAGACCATCCTGGCTAACACGATGAAACCCCGTCTCTACTAAAAATACAAAAAATTAGCCGGGCATGGTGGCGGGCGCCTGTAGTCCCAGCTACTCTGGGAGGCTGAGGCAGGAGAATGGCATGAACCCGGGAGGTGGAGCTTGCAGTGAGCCGAGATTGCACCACTGCACTCCAGCCTGGGGGACAGAGCCAGATTCTGTCTCAAAAAAAAAAAAAAAAAAAAAAAGAAAAAGAAAAAAAAGCGTGTTAGGCAAAGAGAAAGGAGAGAATCATGAAACATTCTTGGAGATGGTGAGATTTGAAAGGGCAAGAATTTAGATTGATGGAAGATAACGGAGAAAGTATTCTAGGTATAAAAGCCGACATGTTTCAAGATATTAGAAATGTTAGATCTTCCAAGGTTTCCTTCAAATCTTTGTCGTTTAGCGCTAAG
This sequence comes from Pongo pygmaeus, assembly GCF_028885625.2. Taxonomy (NCBI): domain Eukaryota; kingdom Metazoa; phylum Chordata; class Mammalia; order Primates; family Hominidae; genus Pongo; species Pongo pygmaeus. Next base: position 155,189,417 of record NC_072376.2, on the reverse strand, counting down.
CCAGCATATAGCAGATGCCTAGTAAATATATGTTGATTTAATGCAACCGCATATTTCTAAGACTGCAAGAAGACATCTGGATGAAGGTTTCATTTTGAAGACTAATGAGAAATAAGAATTATCTAGGTCTACCCAACTATAGATGTGCCTCCAGGCTGAGAGAAGAATGTAATATTGGCTGTAGTACTAAGCCTGCTTTTGATTAGAAATAATCAAATGAAGAGGGTGATCAATGAAGATTAATGTGGCACTCATAGACAGACCTGATTTTGTGATAGCCTATAATACAGGCCTGGGAAAAATCCAAGCCAGGGGAATATGGAGAGGTCAAAATTGGAGAAACAATGGCTAATTGAGTCCATTTTTGTTACAAGGGATTCCTTTCCCAGATAAGGCCAGAAGCGAATTTTAAACTGAGTGTAGTTATTGGGAGATGAAGGTCAGGTATTTTTACATGAGGAAATAGGTGAAGTTAAAGCAGGAGGACCAATAGGAAGCAAAGATCAGGGAATCTCATCTGGTGGATGTTTGTCTGGCTATTTTTAGTGAATGTGTGTGTGTTGATGTGTGTATGTTGATATGTGGCATGTGTGTGTGTCTGTGTGCGTGTGTGTGTGTGTGAAAGAAAGAGATACCCTAGGCTATACACGTGCCAGTTTGAAACATAGAATATTTTAAGTGTAATTCAATTTACCTAACAGTCTGGATAAAGGGTTCAGAGAGAAAAACTATCCAGCTCTTGAAAGAATAAAGGTTTACAGTATTATAGACCTTGGCCAGTATAGAGCATATTGCTGTCAGTCAAAATCAAGGATAAATGGAAGCTTCTTTTTAAAGATGGGATTGGCCTTGTTAATTCACTGACTGTTTCTAATCAAAGTCCTCAGAAATTGATAATGACAAGTGAGAAATTATTCATGGAAATACAGATACATCAGGCTATTTTGTACATCTATATCAGCTCTGGCTTAGTCTTCACATTCTTTCTGATCAAAAATTGGCCTTAGAAAAAGTTGGTTGGCTAAGCATTACGGAATATATTTTTTAAGTTAACTACTGCTCCAAAGCAGTCAGGATTTCTCTTGATGCTACTAAGCTCACAATTATGTGACATGCTGAGTCACCATCATGCTGCCTGCCTTCATGGCTCATCTGCCAGGTGTAATGTCCCCCTGGCTACAACCATCAACATTTTTGCATCTACTGCCATTGGGTTTGACCTGCATGTTACCTTAGGTTGTAACCCAGAAATAAATGAGCACCTGACTCAGTGTGAAATAAATATTGCTGCTGGTTCGCCACTGACTCCATGCCCTTATTGATCAGGAAAAGTTTATAGCCAGTTCACCTCCAAGGAGTAGGGTTGTTGTGAAGGCTCCATGGAGGTTAAATACACCAATTTGGCTCCATTGAATAAAGATTAGGCTTTAACCTACCGATTCCCCATTACTTCCTTCATACAGTAGGGGACCTAGCAAGATAATAGCTGCTATTTCTGGGGAAAAGTCCCAGCAATCCATTTCTCTGATAGGGGGTAGTGGTTGTTTTTAATCCTCTCATGTAGTGGGGAGCTAAGCAGGATCTGGAGGGGCTGGAAGCACCACATACTGCAGCCACATTCTTATGCTACTGTTGTCTTCCCACTAATCAGCCTTTCTTCATCATGGGAGCAATCTGAAACTAATTGTGTGATTTTAGTAGAGAAGAAAGAAGAGTAGGCCCTAGCCTCATACCAGCAATCTAGGCATAAGGCATTTCCCCTGTGGACTGGCACGGTGAGTAAAAATCATCAGAATGAGAATGTATTTTTGCTGGTAACTTTCCTCTGTGTATGTTTTCACAAAAATATAATGGAAAGGGGCTTGTTTAGGAAAGAACTCAGATATTCAAGGCTTCTCTTTAAAAATCTTTCTTACCCTTCTCTAGCATCGTAGTTTCAAAATAATTGACTACCATGTAGTCTGGTCTTCTAGTAATTGAATTATCATCTTTCCTCCTTGTTATCTGCACCTTGCTCTATATCCTGGTCACATGAATGGATCTGGGGCCTTGATCCTGACACTCCTTTATTAATGCAGGTCACTTATGTCCTTTGTGCCAAACTGAATGACCCTTTAACCAAGTGACTGCTCTATCCCTGCTTATAAGACACCTTTGATCTCAGACTTGAGGGTCCATGGGACGGGACCAGCCAGTTCATTTTGTAGACTTATCCTAGGATCCACCATTGGACTCATATTTAAGTCTCAGATAACTAAAACCTAGTCTTGCCCCTGTAAGGTGGCACACACCTCTACCTGACCCTTCCTGGGTTCCTTTATCTGTTTTTTTTCTGCTTAGTTTGTGCTGTGTACCCCATTTCTGTGGAAAATCACAGTGGAAGAATCAAGTCTTTGGAGCCAAACAGAATGGAAGTTCTAGTCCATTTATACCATTTTAATGTTGAGTTTTATTAAACATCTCTTACCAGAAGTCTCTTTATCTCTGAAAACTGAGTCAATAACAGTAACCTTATTTGGTGGCTTTTGAACATTAAATTAGCTAATGTGCATATACAAAGTGAATATAAATACCAGCCGTTAATCTGTCTTTGGAGTCACCTCCTTCTCTTCTTTCTCTTGCTTCCTCCCTCTTTCTCCACCTGCCTTCCTTTCCTCCAACAAAAATTACTGAGAGCCAGGCCCTGTGCCATAAAACAAGAACACGGTTCTCAAATAACTCAGTCTAATAGTAGAGACAGAGACACACATCAGTACCGTTAGTAACTGCTACTAAGTAGTAATAACTACTTAGTAAAAGGCCATAAAAGAGAAGGAGGCCATGACCAGCAAGGCTGAATTCTCTCACCACCAGATAGGCAGCATCTCCTCTCCAACAGACAAGGAATAGAAGGAGTCCGCTTAGGGTCTGCTGCTGAGTGTCCCCTCAAGCAAATATTTGACTATTCATAAATTATGTATTAGTATCACAGAAGAGACTGCTCAATTTCTCACCCTAACAAATATTGTCTCATCTCCTGTGTCTCTAAACATTAATGACTAAATTTTTTTATTCTGCCTACCATATATATAACCCTTTATGACATGCTTATTGGTTTTAGCCAATGAACATGCTTCACTATGCTCCTCAGACCAACGAAGATCTCTTTACAGGCTACAAAGGTGATTTTTCTGTGAGCGAAATCTTATAACCTGAGCTGTTTGGAAAGGAAGAACAATATATACGTGTGAATGTCAAATTGTCTTTTAAATACTTTTATTTTCAGGCTCTTCAGGGATGTGATTAAGAGAAGTTGATCTATCCCTTACATTCCCTTATATAAGAAAAGCAACATGCAACTCGACTTGATCTTTGATCAAAATATAAAGTTCCCTGAGGTGCAGTGGCTCCTACCTGTAATCCCAGCACTTTGGGAGGCTGAGATGGGTGGATCACTTGAGCCCAGGAATTCAAGATCAGCCTGGGCAACATAGTAAAACGCCATCTCTGCAAAAACTACAAAAATTAGTTAGGTGTGGTGGGCATGCCTGTGGTCCCAGCTACTTGGGAGGCTGAGGTAGGAGGATCATTTGAACCCAGGAGATCAAGACTGCAGTGAGCCAACTGTGCCACATACATGCACGCACACACACACACACAAATACACATACAAGTCCCTTTCAACATGGACAACAGCAAGAGAGTTGACAACTTATGAACAAAGCTAGTCTGGAAAATTGAGGGGAACCTGCTCCCCTTTTGTTCTCAGTAGCAGAGTTGATTTCCAGTTTTAGCTAGAGAGTTGTTTCATTTTTCAATTTAATCACCTTAAAAATGCAGTTGGTGGTAGTGATTAAGGCATATTCAAAAGAGAGGGCATGAATTTGTTATTGTGCTCCAGAATGGAAGCTCCTCACCAAATCTCAATCCAGATGTCAAGACCATCAGGTTACTTACCCTTCCCCAGCATTTCTTCCTGGAATAAATGAGCTTCCTTAGCTCTCCTGGCTTATGGTTCAGAGGTTGCTTTACACCATTTTCTCAGACAACAGGTAGATGATAATGTAATCTATGGATGTGATTGGTGTTTAAATTTTTCTTAGAGGTAAAGTGCTTTCAATTCTTTGTGGAAAGATCTGACTTTAGGGGAAAGATTGTTACAGTCACTGGTGGTTAGTAGAGTACTTCCTACTCAAGGTTACAGGGTGAGGGGAAAGCTTGATTTACTTAGGAAAGCCAGTAAGTTTTGGATGTGATTTTTCCAAATAGTAATAATTTCAACAAGTGCCTTCATAGAAAACACAGCATTTGGCTCCCATTGTAGCTTGGTGAGGTAGTTAGAGCAAGAATTATCATTCCAACTGAGACAACTGGGCTTCCCCAGGGAGGAAGTACTTTTCTCAATGTCTCCTAGGTAGCATGTCACATAAGGATCCAAAATTACCTGTGCTAACTTTGAATGTTCTGCTTTTCTTTCAAACCCTATTACTTCCTCAGCTAAAGTAGGCATGTCTGTGCACTCCGTTTTTACAACATAGCCATCACATAATCTGAATTCAACTTTAGTTTCTATTCCTTGATTTATCCTTTCCAAAATTAATTTATATGTTTATGAAGTAACAAAATTAGCTTAGGCAAAAAAGTACATTTGAGAAAAAATGTACAAACCACTAAGGAAATACTCGAATTTAGTACTATCTTTACATTAAGTGGTACTCCAGTTTCCTGGGATAGCTCTATTATAGAGAAAGCACCCACTGAAAGGTTGTTCTGTGGTGTGATGCAGGGAAAACACCATAAATCTATCTGGGTATTATGCCTGGAGAGAGAAATTAGGAGTCAATGCTAGATGATGTAGGAAGAGAAGCACGAAGGAAGTGAGGAATGGCAGTCATCTATCGTGATATCTATATTCAAAATAGTATTTAAACAATTAATAGCAATTTTGTGAATCAAAGAATTAAGTTGCATGCATTGCCTTAAGCAAAAATGGCTACTAATGAGAACTGGGAAGATTAGTGGCAAAGAGGCCCGTTAGTGGTACAGGCTGCTTCCTGGGAAATAAATCACTCAAAATGACTTATTATGTAGCTCTAGTGTATAATATTAAGTAGAGGTTCTAAGACAGTATGGTCAGAAGTATCTGAGCAATTTGTCAAAATTTCAATTCATTGTGCCTTCCTCCCAGGGTTTCTGATTCAATTGGTGAGGACCCAGGGATCTGCATACTAATTTTCTGGGCTGTTCTGTTAGAAGTGGTCTAAAGACCATACTTCCAGAATTTCTAGTACCTAGAATAGTCAAATTCACAGGGACAGAAAGCAAAATGATGGTTGCTAAGGGCTGGAAGAGGAAGGAATATGAAATTCATGTGTAAGGGGTGCAGAGTTTCAGTCTAGGAAGATGAAAAAGTTCTGGAAGTGGATGCTAGTAATGGGTGCATGACAATGTGAATATACTTAATGCTACTGAAATATATATATATGTGTATATATATATGTATATATAACCAAAAATACTCCAAGAATTTCTAACACAACAGGAGGCCATTCTTTAAAAATATTGGTGTGTGTTTGCTTTCATAATAAGTGTTGATAAAGAGAATAGATACCTTCAATTTAAAATATCATAATTTGTGCTCAATTATGGATTAATATTGTATGATGGTCATCATTTCTTTATGACAGAGTGAAAATAATGGACTAAATAAAAGATTTATAATACTTCATTTTTGCTTCATTAAGAGAACATAGATTTATTATATATCCACAGTCTGACCAAATTAATGGGAATTTAGAGCTACTCAATCTGCATTCTAATGACTACCCTTCCAAATGCTTCTCTAAAATAGATTTATCCGACTTTGCCTTATCTTGTTTTTGTGACAAAAATATGTAGTGATACTCATGCTTTTTTCAGGACAGGGTGTGGGCCAATGTGGGGAAGAGCCTGAACTGCATTATTGCTATGGTGGACAAACTGATTGAAAGAGATGGTGGCAGTGAAGGCAGTGGCGGCAACAATGATGGAGAAAAGGAACCTTCATTAGCAGATGCCATTCCCTCTCACCCAAGAGGTAAGAAATCATTTTTTTCCCAATCATTTACTGAGTAAACAAAATGAGAAAGTCATGAAAAAAAATGATATAGAAGAAGAGGAGTCAATAGTATCTTTGATGAAAGTGCTGATAGCATGCTTTTTCCACTGCTCTGGCTTGGATGATGGAAGGCTATTTATCAAATTGCATCTCAGTTATGTTTTCGGAACTGCTAGCAATGTTCTTTTTTTTTCTTATCTAACCACATAAAAACCTTGAAAAAAGAACAGTGTTTTAAGGATCTGACATAGTTTAACCTACCTTTACACCTTCCTCCAAAATTTTATTAGAAAGATAAATAAGCATCTGCACTTAACTCTTAGAAACATAGAGGCATATCAAGGACACAGTATCTCACAGTGGTTTCTTAATAGAATGTAATCAGATAGGATGATTTTTGCATTATTCTGAGAAATATTTGTGTAAATTATCTCCAAAACATATGGGAAGATTTGATTGTAAGGAATATGTTAGCATATTGCTCTAAAAAATTATATGACAAGTCTAGATTTTTGTGAAACCATGCACACACATGTGCATACATGTGAGTGCATGTGTTTTTCTGTGGAGAGATAGGTGGGTAGGTAGGTAGATAGGTAGGCAGATACTTTCAAATGTATACCTTATTACAAGGTTGGCTAGAAAATACAAACAAAATTTTAACTACAAGTGTGTCCCTATAAATGACTTTGAAATTTTCTTTTTGTTGATTTGATTAATGTTGACACAAAAACCAAGGCAAATGTCTGCATCTCTTTATGGCAGTAGGAACTGCTGTTAGGGTTGAGTCAGACTTTCTTGCTGGGTACCTTAAGTGTTTGGAGAGAATAAGCAATACTACCCCACTCTCTTCTGCTGAAATCTGTTCTTTCTTTTACTTTTAAAAAAAAAGAGTCATAAGAAAATACAAACATTTATAAAATTAGATTTATGTTTCCTCAATTTGTTTTCCTAATTTTTCATTAGTCACATTTTTGTCAGGAGTTTAATTATATAAAACATCAATCTTTCATCACTTGATTAACAGTAGAACCATTTCTAAATTATATTTGTAAGCTATGGCTTTCTAAAGTATTCTTGTTGTAGATGGTCCCTCTTGCTCTGTCATACATTCATATAGGCGAAACATTTATGCTAATATTCTTTATGTTCACACTTACTTGATCTAACTGTATGTAGGGATTTTCTTTTTTAACAATACCAGTTTTTATTTGTTAATGAATCTTGTCTAGCTTCATAACTTTACATGAATCAAAATGAAAGCTTGTCATAGCTATGTCATAAAGAAATAGCGCACTTCAATTTTCTTTAATTGAACAAATATTGATTATCAAGTATGGGCCAAACACTGCTGTCCTCCAGAAAATGAGGTAAGAAGAATTCATTTTAGTGACTTACTATGTCCTTTGATAGATTTTTTCAAGCCATATTATTTTTTAGCAGAAATAACATAAGGGACACTGGATTTTGTTATATTTTTTGTTTAATGTTGCCAAAACTTCTCACTGAAGACGATAACATTCCAAAATATTTGAAATTATAGAGTGTGTGTTTGTGTATCTTGTATTTCATCAGAAGACTGCATCTGGGCATTCAAAATGCATTTTAAAAGGTAAAATATTTGGTAGATAAATCATCTGTAAGATTAGATGAATCATTTTTATTTGAATATGAGACATTGTGTAGATATAGTCTAAAACCAAGTAGAAGTTGCTGCAAAACTGGAATTCACAACTAGATCAATCTTGTGGATGGTTAGGGTCAAACTACAACATATTGCCCTCTAATTTATTTTCTTATTTTATTATCTATGCTTATTTCACTCATCATCAATTCTTTCTTGTGTTAGAATTTTTTTAGGAGAAGTCACTATTTAAATGTGTGAAATATGTTACTTTTGTCTGAATAGTTCCTCATAACCATTCTCCAGAACGCATATTATAATGACTGTAAATGAATTCATCAAAATAAAAGCCATTATTTTAGATTTTTAAGTACTATCATAGTGCTGTAATTAACATATAAGCATCTTTGATTCTCTAAGTCTTTAACTAAATTTTATTTCCCCATAAGTTAGATTGTTAGAACTGGAATTATTTTGTAAGGAAGAGTTGCCCCCTCTCTCCTATGTATTTATTTATCCATTTTTATATCAATGTGGACTCATGAATACTTATTTTATTTTTAACTTAAATTTTAATTATATTTGACACATAATAATTGTACATTTTTATGGGGTTCACCGTGATGTCTCAATGCATGTGTATGTGTGGGTGAATGGAAAGCTTCTCCTTTTGCCCTCTGAAAAGTTATTGAAAAATTAATTAATAAAAAGGCAGATTTATAAGAGAAAAGGAATATACATTTATTGCTATCATGTGTAAGGGGAGAATCACACTGTGATTACCTAATATCTCAATGGGGTACAGATGCTTATATACCCTACATTTTAGGGGAAAGGGAGGGGAGAGGTAGTGTGGATGATTTTAGGAAGATAGTCAATAATTTTTAGGATAATTTAATGGGCTTGAAGAACATACAGTGGTCTGTTGGGCCTGTTGGTTTGTGACAAAAATATGTCCAGGTTTGTTGACAACTTTAGTGTTCCTCCTGGGATATGGGTTCGGTTAGTAAAAACTCAAGGAATGGATCACAGGTAATTTTTTTTTGGTTTTTTGTTTGTTTGTTTTTGAAGATCTGGAGTTTAGGCAGTTAAGGAAACTTCAGCCTGTGCTTTTGAAGAGGTAGAAGATTGAGAGACATGGGGCCGAGGAGAGGAGAAACAACTCTTCTCCTTCATAGGTCTGCCCCGTCTTTATGTAGATAGGGAAAAGTCTGTTCTAGCATCTATTGATCTCTAAGGGACTGTAATTCAAAATATTCATTATATCAGGGAGCCATATTTTGGGGTAAAACTCCACTCCGTGTGCTCCTTTATTCACATAATGATCACATCAGAGTAATTACCATATTCATCACTTTAAATGTTTATCATTCCTTGTGGTGACAACATTCAAAATCTTTTCTTCTTGTTTGAATACTTATTATTTGGTTAAGAATCCAATACTAATATTTATTTTGGACTCAAGTTGTTTTCTCTTATTCAGATTGATTTCTGTGTCCTTCTGATGACATCCTCCCATATGTTGTTTACTCCCTTACTTTCTTATTTCCCTTACTCATTTTCTTACTTGTTTTTACTCACTGCCTTCCTGTTTGGCACCATAAGAAGCTCTAGGCTTATCTTATATTTTCCCTACCCCAGCTCCAGGTTCAGCCAATTTCTAAAGAACCCTGGTTTCATTTTATTGGAGAACAGCATTTAGAAATCAACATCTGGATGGATAGAAACATTTTCATGGTTCTCTATTAACAAAAGCCACTCTAACTAACAGGATCTAAAAGCACCCTTATGATTACAATCTTCTCAGCCTTAAATATTTTCACTTATTTCATGCCACTTTGGGTGAAAATATCATGTTGTAATTTCTTGTTTCTGTGAAGTTTGACATTGTATAACATGTTACTATATTCCAAAATATTATTTTTGATAATAAAATGTATTTCTTCAATAGTCCCAAATTTATCCCAGCCAAAAGCCATTTTGCTCCTTTCTTTTTCACAATTAATTAGTGAATTGATTAGGTGAGCAATTTGAGACATAAAGTATTTATTACAATGTATGATGTGATAAATACTGATAAGCATTTGTTGGAGCATTATTTGTTAGTGATGTTATTCTTCATGTTGTATTACTTCTGGTTTTTTGTTTATCAGATTCTGTATCTATTTTAAATCAAATTCTGGAATTTTGTTTTATTTCATAGGGTTTTGATTATTGTGATTTATGTTGGGATACATTTTTAAATTTGGAGTAAATCAATCCTATGACAGTTTTTCTTTTTCATCACACTCCTTTATATTTACATTGTAGCTATAATTTGTGTTTGTTTTGCTGTTGTGTACTTAACATGGCTAAACAGATGGTCATCTGGGTTGTGCTACTTTTATCCACTTTCTTATGTTGTTCTATAACCTACAGCTATTTCTCTTTTCAAGTTGCAAATTTTCCTTTTAGTAATATTTTAAATCTGTAGTTTTGAAGGTTTTCTGTTTGTTTGAGAACCAAGGTTTTACAGTATATCTTTGGCTTGCTTTATAAATTTCTTTTTAGGGTAAATGCAGATAGTGCTGAGAGACATAAAACTTTCTGTGCTGTTCTGAAGAGAAATAATAGAATAACTATTACAAAGTTCTACAGTTTATGTATATTTATGTGGTTTCCTAATGAATGAAGATTGTCCTTTTATTTGTAGTACACTCAAACACCTTTCTAAGCATCTGCTGTCTGTGTAGCACTACATGCCTTCAGTTTCATAAACTGCTGACTCAAAGATAAAATCAGTGAATATTAGAATCTTAGATTTTGACGTCATCTTAAAGATTATGTAATTATACCTCCTAAAATATGTTAAGAAGCTTATCTACAATATCTCTGCCAACTTTCCACTGCCTATGAGGCACACATCTTCAGTTATAGAAAACTCTTTTTATCTTCTAGAGCAGCATACTCCAGACCTTGATCCTTATATGTTTTCTTTCATTGTACGCACTGGTCCAGATATAATCCTTTGCAATAAAAAACAAATTTATTTTTCTTTCTTTACATTAAACCTAAGGTGTATCTGAAAGCAACTATCATGTCCCTTTTGAATTGTCACCTTTTCAGTCATTTTTCAAAGGAATAGCTTCAAGCATATCCAATAGTTTGCATTTCTCTGAACATCTTCTAGTTTGTCTCAGCAGTCTGCAGAATTAAGCACAGTGATACAAATACGGTTAATAGCTGCAGAGTAACCCAGGGGGATCACCTCCCTACTTTTAGGTACTATTCTAATATTAATGATATCTAAGCTGACATTCACTGTTTTGACACTCACATTTTACCACTAATTCTATTGATATCCATAAGCCTTGCTGAATTTGACCTATCCTTCAGACTTCTAAAGATTCAAGCAACATTTAAGCACCACTATATACTAGACATTATGAAATATTGGGGGCATGAGAAGATTAAAACAATCTATCCCAATTCTACTGAAGAGATGGATGTTTAAACCCATGACTGACTAGTATAAAATGCCTTTGAGTACACTCTAATAAATACCTGTTTCTTTCATCCTTCATATCTACTGACCTACTCAGGATGATTTTATTCACATTTTATATGCATTTTCTGTCCATTCCTAGAAGTAACAGATAAAAATGATTGGAAAACAGAGCTACATAGAGATTCTTAAGGCACATCACTGAAAAGAACAGTATGCATTCCAATATGCTGGTTAATCACTACCCTTTGTGGATGTGTGTTCAACCAGCTCTATGTTCACCCATTTATATCATTGCATGGCCTATATTTCTCCATCTTTCACAAGTATATCATGAAGTGCCCTGTAAAAGGCCAAGTATCCTATGCCATTGAATTATTTTTCCTAATCTATCCAGCTGTAAATCCTGTCAAAGATAAAGTTCCTCTGAAATAATTTTCACTAATGAGGCCACATAGGCTTCCAGTCATCACTGCTTCTTTCAAAGGTGGTAAACCTCCATGTAGATCATCGAATTAGTCCACATATCATTGCTTAGAATTTGTTTCTAGTTTCTTGGTACTCATGTCCTTTTTTGCTTAAAAATTTCCTTTTAACTTGTAAGGCACATTCCACATTTCCTCCTGGGATCTGATAATTCACTATATTTACCTTGTATTTTACTTTATCTCTGTCTGCCTTCAGTTAACACAATCATCTGGGCCAGTTGCTTTGGCTCACACTTGTAATCCGAGCACTTTGGAAGGCCAGGTGGGTGGATCACTGGAAGCCAAGAGTTTGAGACCAACCTGGTCAGCATGGTGAGAGCCCATCTGTATACAAAAAGTAAACAAGCAAACAAACCGAAAAATGCACAGCTGTCTGCTGGTAACTACTAGAGGTTTGCCAGTGATTTGTCACCAGTTATCAATGTCTTGCTGGTGCCAAAGATTTTTCGTCCTAAAAGTGCACCCCAACCTTCAGATAGGAACACATATAAGGCTGTAGTGAATTGCTCCTCTTTCCCATCTTTTGTCTTTGGTTCCCTAGATTAGCTATCTATCTAATACACTTAAAATAATTAAAGACTGGGCCGGGCACGGTGGCTCAGGCCTGTAATCCCTGCACTTTGGGAGGCTGAGGCAGGTAGATCACTTGAGATCAGGAGTTCAAGACCAGCCTGGCCAACATGGGGAAACCCCATCTCTATACAAAATACAAAAATTAACTGAACATGGTAGCATGTGCCTGTAGTCCCAGCTACTCGGGAGGCTGAGGCTGGAGAATCACTTGAACTTGAGAGGTGGAGGTTGCAGTGAGCTGAGATCGTGCCATTGCACTCCAGGCTGGGTGACAGTGAGACTCTATCTCTAAAATAATAATAATAATAATTAAAGACTAGAACAACTCACTAATTAATGAAATTATATATAAAATAGTTCAGGCATTAAGCCTCATGGAAAAACACTAAATTTGTGTTGGTTGGAAAAGAAAGAAGAAAATTCTTTCATTCATTCCATATTTGTTGAGTGCTTACCCCGTTCCAGTCACTGTATCCAGGAACACGTTCAGTCATGGCCCTGTCCTTACAGTCTAGTGCATGAGTAAGTTGTATTTGAAGGGATATACCTAGTGAGAGATCTTCCAAAGGCATCATTTACAATATAAAAGACTTAGGAAAGGAAGTAAACATTTGGGAGGCATCAGCAGATAGATTAAACTGGATAAAATGTAAAGAGAAAGAAGAAGAAAAGATGAGCAAAATCTTTATTAGCCTTGGGGCATGAGGATTACTCTCATACGAGGTGTAAGAAGCATCAAGGGATGAAAATCAAATGCAGTTTGGAGACCAAACGAGGTATCAAAGGAGGGGTAATAACCACATTAATAGCTGACACTTAGTGCACTCACATTTATGTGACAAGTACTTTGATGAACTTTTACATTCTTTCCTCTCTTCCTTTTCACAACAAGCCTGTAGGGGAGTTTCTGGTTCTATCCTCATTTCATAGATGAAGGGGTTAAGTAATTTGTCTAAGATCACAGAGCTAGTGGGCATCCAAGCAAGAATTCAAATTCAAGCAGAGTGACTCTATCTGAGATCCTCAGAATATCTGTTGGAAAAAGGAATGATTAAATTTTAAGAGTAGTTTTGTATGTAGATTTACCTGCCTTTAGGTTTGCCCTTGATATCTTAATGAACTGTTTCTCGGATAGTCATATCTTATGCTTCACTTGTTTGCCAAGCTTTCTCCCTCTTTTACAAGGTCCTAAATTCCCTTACCACCACCTGCCTCTTCAAGACACTTTCTCCCTTTTTTACAGGCCCTACATTTCTTCACCCCCACCTGCCACTTCAAGGCACTTTGATATCTCCTTTCACCTCACCCTGCCTCATCTTCCATGATCCAGTCATGTTAAACTCTTCTGAGAACTCACCTGGTGCTTTTCATTCTGAGCTTTCAAAGCTTTCCCTATGCCCAAACTTCACATTATCTGGGGTGCCTTCCCTGGTCATCCAGGCTAAGGCTGTGAGTGTGAGACCAATGTGGTCACACACGGCCTGTCACTCAGCAGAGCCCTGTGCTCTGAGATTAATGCTCTGAGTTGCCATCCTGAAATTCCAAATAATTTTATCTTTGCATCTGTGTTTTGTCAGTGAATTCCAACAGGGCGATAAAGCCTGTGCCCGGGCCTTGGAGGCTTGCCTCACCTGCAGTTCTACAGGCTTCTCCAGTGCCTGCCGGACCTTCCATCTTCACGCCAGCCCAATGATCACTTCCCACCCCCACCTACCAACATGCCTGGGTGCCAGTGCAGAAGAGCCAGGGTGAGGCCGAGTGTCTTTGAGGCTCTGTACTCACATAGCCCCACATCCAAGGGAGTATGGCACAAAAGAGTAAATAAAAAGCACCCTCCGGGCACGGTGGCTCACACCTGTAATCCCAGCACTTTGGGAGGCCGAGGTGGGTGGATCACGAGGTCAGGAGATCGAGACCATCCTGGCTAACACGGTGAAACCCTGTCTCTACTAAAAAATACTAAAAATTAGCCAGGCATGGTGGCAGGCGCCTGTAGTCCCAGCTACTCAAGAGGCTGAGGCAGGAGAATGGCATGAACCTGGGAGGTGGAGCTAGCAGTGAGCCGAGATTGTGCCACTGCACTCCAGCCTGGGCGACAGAGTGAGACTCTGTCTCAAACAAACAAACATTAAAAAAAAAACAAACAGACAAACAAAAAACACCTTGACAGGTCTGGAGCAACACCACTGAGGGAAAAAAATCTGATTTACTGCTTTTTGAATAGGTCCTCCTGTTTTTATTTTTTACTGGATTCTGTCATTTACGTTGTCACACTTTCTACAGGGCTTGCAAGGACAAGGGCCCATAGGCATCATGTGAAGTAATATGAATGAATCAAGTGAAGTGGACAGAAGCCAGGGCAAAGTAGAGAGTATATGTTCCTCCAAAAGGGGGTCACTGCTCCAGCCCAGCCAGTCATTTCCATGGAGAACATGGACCTAAAGTTGTCATCCCTTCTGATTTTTCAAAGAAATCTGAATGTTTATGTAAAATACCTCACTTTTTTTTAAGGTTAAAAATTGCTAAGACGTGATAAATTCCAAATAAAATTTGCAGGCCATATAAGACTGGTCTATAGGCCACTATTTTGAAACCTTTGAATCTCTGATTTATTGCACATGCCATCTTAAATGTCATTTCCCCTGTTAGACTTGGCTCTATAAGAAAATATGCCAAGTGTTTGTGATTTGTTCTTGCGTCTCCGGAACCTAACATAATTCGTAGCAAATAATAGAGGCCCAATATTGTGGAATGAAGGCCTAGTCATATGGATCTACCATTGCTGTTGACACTTTTGAGGTTTTCTTGATATTAATAAGTGAATGTTGTTCAACATTTATGCAAAGATACTAATATTCTCAGAATTTATATTCAACATTAGACAATTATTTCAGTGGTTTTGTAGTTATAACAAGTCTTTTATTTTGTAAAATACAAACATACAACATACAAGTACCAAAGAATCTTTTTCACTAGAGGGCTTAAATATTAATATTTTGAATTTCATAAATTTATACATATTAATGTTGAGAATTTCATTGGAAAAAAAATCAATGAATGAAGCTTTAAAGAATTAATAGTTCTCTAGCTAAAGCAATTTTTTTTTTTTTTTTTGAGACAGAGTTTCGCTCTTGTTGCCCAGGCTGGAATGCAATGGTGTGATCTTGGCTCACCACAACCTCCATCCCCCAGGTTCAAGTGATTCTCCCGCCTCAGCCTCCCGAGTTGCTGGGATTACAGGCATGCGCCACTGTGCCCAACTAATTTTTTGCATTTGTAGTAGAGACGGGGTTTCTCCATGTTGGTCAGGCTGGTCTCGAACTCCCGACCTCAGGTGATCCGCCAGCCTCGGCCTCCCAACTAGAGTATACTTACAAATTTTTTAAAAACTTAAATAAATAATCAAAATATGCCATATAAAGTACATTTTTATTGTAAGCCTAGAATTTCAATAACATTTTTACAATATTACATTTTAAAATATCTGTTCTTACCAGAAAATGAATGCTGTTTTCCTTAAAAATTGTACAATGAATTATGAAGTAACAGAGTAACATGGGACTCAGATCCAGGATCTTGGCAAATCCACAATTTGGTACTTATTTGGCTTCATGGCCTTTGTCAAGTCATTTACATTCTCTGCATCTCACATCCTTTATTGGTAAAATAATGTACAAAGTTTTAAGGTCCCTTCCAGTTCCAAAGTTTTATGGTCATAAAGAGGATGCCACATTTTTAAAGGTGATATTAATTTTTTTCAGTCATTCAACATATTTTAATTATCTACTATGTGCTAGGCACTATTTTACACCCTGAGGACTACAAAAATAAACAGAAAAGGTAAAACACTGGCTCTCCTGAAGTTTATGCTCTAGTAGCAAAGAGACAATAAAAAGTAACACAAGAAATAGGGGCGTTGCATGGTATAGTAATGGTGACAGAGGCCGTAGAAAAAAATATAGAGCAAAGTAAAAGAGTTTTGATGTAATGTTGTAGGGCAGAGATTGTAGTTTAGTTGAGTAGGCAATGTAGGTCTCATTTAAAAGCTGATGCTTGAGCAAAGACACAGGAGGTGAGACAGTGAGCCATGTGACTATCTAGGGAAAGGATATATTGGTCATAGAAAATAGCTATTACAGCAGCCTTGAAGCATAAATGTCGCTACCATATTCAGGAAACAACAAGCAAGCCAGTTTGGATCAAATAAGGATAATGATGGTAGGAGAGTAGAAGGTGACATTAAACAGGTAACTTAGGGGAAGGATCATGTAGAGGCTTTGTGTAATGTTGGCTTTTACTCTGAGAAAAATGGGGAGCAATTAGAGAGTTCTGAACAAGAGGCTTAACCTGATTTGGCTTAGATATTAACACCTAGGCTATTGTGTTGAGATTAGACTACACATGAAGAGGGTAAAACCAGATATAGGCAGTTAGAACATGAATACAGTTGTCAAGGTGAGGCATGATGAGCTTGGACGAAGAAGATGACAGGTGGGAGTGATGAAAAGTAGTGAGATTCTGTACCTATTTTTAGGGTAAGACATTTGAAATGTTAAATTTGACATGGAGATATCAAGTTTGCAGTTACATATAAGAATAGAGTTCAGGAAACATATTCAGGCTAAAGACATTAATTTGGAAATTGTTATTATGTAGATGGTAGTTAAAGACACAAGACTGAATATTAACAGCAGGGATTGAGTGTACAGAGAAAGGGGAAATAACCTATAGATTATATATACTTGAGGACATTTCAGTGTTGATATGTCAGAAATAAGTGAAGGAACCAGCAACAAAGTTGGTCAAGAGACGGCCAGTGAGGTAGAAGGAATACAAAGAGAATATGTTATCCTGAAAGACGGGGTTAGAAAATAGGTCAAATAAAATAAGGACTAAGAGGTGGCTTTGGATTTAGCAGTATGGATGTCTTTGATGACGAGAGTAGCCTTACTAGAGTGGGTAGGAATTAAGTAGAGTGGGTTAAAAGAAAGAGGAAGTAAAGGAAGTAGAGACAACCTGTATAGACAACTCTTTTGAGGAGTTTCATTGTGAAAGGAAATGGAGAAATAAAGTATAGGAGCTATAAAGGGATCAGGGTCAAAACAGTGATATTTGTTTCAAGATGAGGAGATAATAGCATGTTTGTTTTCTGACAAGAATGATCCCATTAAAAAGGAAATATTGATAATGTGGGAGGAAGGGAGAGAATTGCTAGAGTGACACTCTTAAGTAGGTGAGAGAGGATGAGATCTGGTATACCAACAGAGGAGATGGTCTGAGCTAGACAACAGTTCATCCTCAGAAATAGGACAGAAGGAAGAGCATAAAGAATCAATGCTGGTAGGAGGGCAAGTGCAAAGTATCATGTAGAAATTACTTTGTTGATTTGAATTGTTTTAACATAGAAGCTCATATTTATGGATTACTTGATATGTGGTAAAAAAATTAAATATTGACTGCATTAACTCATTTAATTCTTACGACACTGTAGAAGTAATTCTACAAAATTAAAGGATGAAGAAGTAGAGAGTTGAAGTGACCTATGCACAGCCTGGGTTCTAACCCTGGTGGTCTGGCTCCAGAGCCTGCCCTCTTAGAGTCTATGGTGCATTGCCTCTGCTCTCTCCAAGAAAAAAAAAAAACCTCCAATCTTATTCTCTACAAACATATTCCCTAGCACTCTTTCAACAAAATGTTGAGTTGTTTCAGGCACAAATTTGTGATGCTATATGATAACTTCGTGAAAATCAGTCCCTTAGGTATATCTTAAAGGCTTACTGTGGAATCATATGCAGAAATTAAGAATTCATAATTACTTTGAAAAATTACTTAACTTTCTCATAAATATGGTGATGTTCACACCCACAGAGAAACCGAGATAGAGGAAAAGGGAGATGATAGCTCCCATCTAGGAACTTTAGGGCATGTAATGTTTTTTTGTTTGTTTGGTTTTTTTTTTTGGGAATAAAGTTTCACTCTTGTTGCCCAGGCTGGAGTGCAATGGTGCAGTCTTGGCTCACTGCAACCTCCACCTCCCAGGTTCAAGCAATTCTCCTGCCTCAGCCTCCTGAGTAGCTGGGATTACAGGCATGCGCCACCATGCCCATCTAATTTTGTATTTTCAGTAGAGATGGGGTTTCTCCACATTGGTCAGGCTGGTCTCCAACTCCCACCCTCAGGTGATCCGCCCGCCTCGCCCTCCCAAAGTGCTGGGATTACAAGCATGAGCCCCCACGCTTGGCCGTAGGGCATGTGATTATTGAATGAAATGGCCTAAGAAATGTACTGTTTACATTGTTTGGTTACTTGACTGCTTACTCAGCATTTATAAGTTAAATCTATGGACATGAGGCCCTATTGTGTTGGCAGAATTTTGTTTTTAAACTAGTGCAACTACACAATTCATGCATATAGCAAAATTGCACTTGTATAAACTTATGCTCCAAAAAATTGATGTACTATATTCCATGGTCTTGAACATTACTAGGAACCTTCTATATTCACCTAGTTTACTTCACCTACATTCACCTAGTAAAAATGTTGCACCTCTTTACTTCTCTGATTGCCTGTACTCTGATAAGGATTCAGTCAACTCAGTATCCACTGCCTCTCTTCTCAACCTTAGATGCTGGCCAGTATTTAAATGACAGGAGCTCACTGATGTAGACATATTGATAATCTCAGATTGCTCAAAGACTTATGACCTATGCAGCTTATTCTTAAATACCCAGCCTGTTCGAGGGCCAGAGTCCTGAGATTACAGTTTATTTAAGGCCAAAAGGCAACAAAATAAGCCCAGTGAATGTGGATGTGTGACTCCTCCAGTCAACACATAACCTGAATTTAAATCTTTTGTGCTACAACAAATACAAGGCTTGTTTGATTAATGGATTTGGTTCCTGGAAACTGTCTTAGCAGAATTTACTTAAGGCTTTCAACTTTGTGCTACGAAATAAGAAGTTTAACCAGGATATCAGTTGATGCATTTCCTTTGCTATTTTCCTAAGAGCAAGACTGGAAAGTTTTATGACACTGTGTTCTCAGGCTGGCACGGTTTAAACAAACAAGGTTCCCTGGACATGAGGAAAGGTTGCCTTTGTTCTTGTCATAACCGTTTGTCTTGGGTTGAGCAGTGCAGTCATTTCTCATACGTGTGGAAGGTACTAAGATCAGTCATTTACCTTGGATCATAGTTCAATGGACATTACACTAATTACATTTTAAGATACATGTTTGTTCTTTATGTGAACATCCTTAGGGCCATTGAGGCTGCCCTGAGATAGAGGCAAGGGAAAGTACATTCACGTGCTACCTTCCTCTCGGGGTTAACATAAACCTTGTTTCTTCATTTACCCTGTCTGATACGCAGTTTCCGATTTGGCCTTGCTTCTTAGCTCTTGCCCTATTCACATATCCTCTGCACCGCCCTTTATCCCCACCTCTATCAACCTCCATTCCCTATCCCTACCATGGTGACTGCCTATACCTAGACTTCCATTGGTTTTATTCCATGGCTTCAGCTTAACATTTACTTCTGTTTTATTCCTGCCTTCTCCAAATCACGGAGTGATCTCAGTCATTTATTTCCTCTCTTCCAGTACCCCTTGTTTCTCATTCTGGTCAGTTTATGCATTTATTTATTAGATTTGCCATTACAAAACCAAACACTCCTCTCAGTCTCTATTCCTACAAAGCCTGACTGTGGGTGTCTACTACCTGCAGTCCAGGCAGCCTTCCCTGGGCTCTTTCCACATGTGACTTCCTTTAAGTGTGCAGTAAATGCTACAGCCATGAGTGAACACAGTCTTTTCACCAGAGATGAATTCTCTTGCCTCTAAACTCTCTTCTAAAACTCGTTTGGTCACTGTCCCAACTTTTGTAGCTGTTATCATACCGCCTTATACTGTAGGTATTCCTTTGTACTTCTTACCTTTCCTTCTCAATTTTAGCTCCTTGAAGGAGGGGGCATGAGTTAAAAATATTAGTATCACCCACAGCACTTCACATAGAAGACACTATCTTTGTCCAATGAATGAGTCCATTTCTCATGACGTCAGTGAAAAAGGAGGAGGGAGCAATGATATAAGAAAGACACATTAGCATTTATTAAAAGAAGACAAATAAAAATAGATTTGTCAATTCCTGTATCAGAGACAGGCAGTAGATTATAAAGACAGGAAGAGGGTCAGGAAGGCTTGGTTGGAGAAGGACATTCTGAGTGGCCTGGAAAACATTAGAAGCAGCCAAGTTTCCACAGGTGCTTTTCTTTTCCTGATTACTCTTCTATTGTCTGGAATTAGCCTAGTTTCTAGGCCCTGTGTCCCTAGGATATGTCCAGGTATTTAGAGGCTTCCTATGGGCAGATGTCTAGGGTCTGTGACCAAAGTTGGCTACGTGTATTATGCCCATACAAAAGAATTTACCTATAAAGTGTCTGCAGAAGAAACCTTATTATTAGTTGATCCCTGCATGTTATTAACGTTCACGCTGCAAAATTGTGCCTGAAAAACAAGAA
This sequence comes from Pongo pygmaeus, assembly GCF_028885625.2. Classification (NCBI taxonomy): domain Eukaryota; kingdom Metazoa; phylum Chordata; class Mammalia; order Primates; family Hominidae; genus Pongo; species Pongo pygmaeus. The sequence continues at coordinate 155,168,657 of NC_072376.2, read as the reverse complement.
CTTCACTCACAGAGGCACACAGGTACCCTTATTTTGGTTGATGTAAGGCATAGGTCCTTCAAAGTCAACAAAAATTTTATAAGCGGGAAATAACCAGCCCCCAACCATGAACCGGTCACCATTTCTGTGCTACCTGGGGTTCAGGCATAGATGAAAACCCCTACTGGCTGCAAGTTTGGTCTGTGTTCACTTCATGACCTTGGGAATTTTATTGCCCCCCCTTAATGGCCATTGTAATTGCTTGGCTTCACAGTTCATCATCTTGTTACCTTAAGAGAATCCTAAGAGCTGGCTCATTTCTTCTGTTATCTGTTTGCATAAAGTTTAATGGATGTGCAATCTTTTCACTTTTCCTTTCTTCTGTGTCTGAAAGGTTGCGATAACAGAAATAACAATAGCTACAAGCTTTTGTGAAGTCAATTATTTTAAATGAGCAAAGAAGACCAAGCACCTGAGAAGAAAATGGCTCAGAAATTGTAAAGAAAGCATGATGCTCTGCTACAGTTGGTTGATATTTGGCTCTTTTATTTTTCTCCTGAGTAACATAAGAGCGATTGAGCTCAGAGGACGTGAACATCCTGAACAGGAAATAGATGATGTGTGGAGGAGGTGAGGGGGGCACCCAGCAGCCATTCTCTGAATCCTTCAGTGAGCTTCCCTTGAATATACTGGAGAAGCAAGTAGAGGGCTAGAAAACAGAGGCTGTGCTTGGATGGCTCCCAACACACTTCACAAAGCTCAGGAAAAGCTCAGCTAAGCCACATGCATTTTATGTTTTCCTGAGGAAAGACTCTGCTTGTTGGTCTCAGGGTTAAGGAGTCTCAGCAAGTTCTTATAGACACACTAAAACATTCTCTTAGTATTTTCCTCTGTCATGGAAAGGAGCCCAGGGAATAAAAATCACACTTAGTGCCTGCTAGGCTAGTTGGCTCAGGGGAGAGATAGCAGGGCAGTGACTATATTGTGGGGCACCCTTAGCTCCCCAGCTTCACGAGGTTTATAAAAAATGTGTGTGTGTGTCTGTGTGTGTGTGTGTATAAAAGTACGAAATCCTGAAATACACACATCCACTCTTCTGAGTTTAGTTTCTTCAAGTTTCAACTAAGATCGTGTGTGTGTGCACACACATGTATATATGTGTGTATATACATACACAGACACACACATACATATATATATATATGAATGAATACTACCTTCATCTTTATCAGGAGGACCAAATAAACACCATGTAAACTGTAAGGTATGGAGAGACACAAAGGTGAAGGGCAAGTGACAAGTCTGAAAACTGTCAAGAGCTGAAGCTTGGTTTTTTTTAAATTTCCCCCAAAACATATTTTAAAGCAAAAAACTAAAGCATTTACTTTTCCTTTGTGAGAATGATTTGGGATGTTCATTGGAGCAAAAAGGCCATTTGTGAACTGACTTTGGCCTTGCTTTGGCTTGTCATAGTCACTGTATTTATTTCAGAACCTGAGATTTACACTGACTACATATTAACAGAGAAGAAAACCTGGAGTCATTGGCATTGGAATTTTCCAGTACAATTTTCCATTATCTGCTCAACTTAAATTGTTTCTTTTCTAGAAAAAAAGATGTATTTTTAGCTTTTTCACTTATGTTCCTCCCTAGAAGGCTTACTACTATTTTAAAGACATTTTACCTTGCTCACAAACTTGTAATTTTCTCATTCATAATTAATGCTTTCCTATATTGTCATTTTCCTGAAATTTTAGCCATAAAAAGTACATATAATTATGCTAAATAGAGACACTGGAATATTGTTAGTATCAGAAGTGTGTAACACTGTTCCTAGGTTTAGAATGTTGTGTGTTCCTTTTTTCCTGGGTTTCCACTTCCAATCTAGTGAAACTGGAAACCAGACTTGTTTTGGTTTTGTTTTTTTGGTCATCTGATTGTAATTTATACTTAAGAATCAACTGGTTAAATAAGTGAAGATGGAAGTGAATAAAGCAACTATCCTTATGCTAATGAGAAAATCTGCAAAATTTTCTCCTTTAAATACTTTTAAGAGAAACAAATATTTAATTAGAATTGTCACTTAATATCTTGCAAGAAAACAAATGTGCTCACTTAAGTTATTTAATTTTCTAACTAGAAAAATCATATAAAGTATTGACCAGTTGATTCAGGATAGTACCATGCAAGATGCTTAAACAATAAGTACATGCTGTTTGGGAACTATCCAACTGCGTACAAAAGTAAAAATCAGTTACTTGAATGCAGTAAGTGCAAAGTAGTTCTGCTTCAGCCTGATTAAGCAGCGCCACCTACTGCACAGAAGATGTATTTTATGTTTGGGAATTCTCTAGTAGAAACAAATCTCTACAGAGCTAAGCACAGAACAAAATCAGTTTTCAGTCTGTTATCGTTTAAAATTTACATCTGGGTTAATTTATTGAAGTTTTTTCTAGTGTTTCCCTGTGTCTATTAGTCTACCCATTCATATTGAGAACAACAATTAAATAAAGTGAGAGAACAGGAGATAAAAAATGTAAATATGAAAAAATAGGAATATAGGATATTCATTCTTGGTATCTATTGATTTATCTCTTATTATGAAAAAAAGTTCAGTGTACCTCCATTTTCCCTTTTACATATGACAATGACATAAGAATCAATAGTTAACCAATGCTTGTTTAAATTGAACCATTGTTCACATTTTATTCTAGGCTGTCTACAAGTTTGTCCAATATTAAATGATCATGCATTAATAGGGCTCTGTTGCATTCCTCTTTCTCTATGTTTTTTATCCTCATAATAGCACATACATCTACAATATTTTTAAAATAATAATTTCTAACATTCTAATGTATCTTACATTATGGCATCACATAGGCATTTCATAGAGTATTAATAAGAACGTATCTTTTTATTATGTTGGGGCCATTAATTATCCTTTCAACCCTTTGGGTTTTTTTCATCTAATCTGTTATACCACAACGTAAAATAAATAAGTGACAGTAGCCATGGTACAATAGTGATTATGATTCTTTTTATTGTTCCCTGTCACTCTTTCAAGGTCTTAACTGGTTATTTACCACTCACATTACTCACAATGATGCTTGCACTTTTATGATGAGGAGATCATATCATTTCAGTTCCTGCTTTATAATTAATTTTGCAGCATGCACTCATTCATATCAAATCGTATTTGTCATCCATTAATTTATTTATATATTAATGGAATGTCACACGGTCAAGAATTTATGATAGTTAACATTTGCCAGGGCTTTGATCTCCAAATTAACTGAAACAGAACATAAATTGTTTCTATATCATACCAAAGTCATAATTATATAATTGATGCCTGTTAGAAATCTAGACATACAAATAGCACAACGGTCTCAATTTTGCATCCTCATTTGAAGAACAGCTATTTGAATCCCAAATACTGCCCAAAACTTGACTTACTTATACTTGTCTATATCTTTAAAACTTTTTATATTTATTGTAACTTTTCTCATTCAATTAAAACTTACTGAATATTTACTATATGCTAGGCACTATGCTAGGTTCTAGTGATTCGGTGATTAAAAAATGAATTCCTTGCCCTCAATGAGTTATCTTTCTTGCAGAGGAAAATGGTGAGTAGTGTGTGAGTAGTCCTGGGACAGGAAGATATAGGCACAAAAGGAAGTAAACTCAACCCAATCTTCAGGGAACAGGGAAGTGTAGTAAGGGGGAAATGAAGGAAGACTTCCTGGAGAAGAGAAATCCTGAATTGAGCTTGCAGAAGAGATAAAGCGTTTGTCAGGGAGATAAGTAGAAAAAGAGTGTTCCAGGAGAGGAGATGGGATTTGCAAAGACATTGAGATGAGAGAACAAGATAAGTTTAAGGAAATACATGTGGTTCACTTCATCTGAGACTCAAGACAGCAAATAAAGTTCTGAAAGATGAGATTAGACAAATAGGCAAAGTTTAGATAATGGAGACTCTTTCAAGAGTTTGAACTTTATTTATTTATGAATGCTTTAGTGGTTTTTTTTTTCCAAAATATTTTAAGAAGTGAGGAGTGATTATACAATCAGATACAAACTGACTAGAAATGTTTCTGGCAACACTGTTGAGAAGGGAATTCAGTAGAGTGTGACTGGAGGAAGGGAGATGGGTTAGGGAGTAGTCCAGGAAGGAATCCAAGGGAGAGCAATAAACAACGATGGGCATGGACAAGGAGAAGATGCATATTGATGGACTGTTACAGCAGTAGAACTAATTTAATGACCAAGTTAACGTGAAAACTGCGAAAGAGGAAGTCCAGTAAAACTCTGTTTCCAGTATGAAAAAGGTTTGGTGGCACCACTCACTAAGATACAGGCAGTGCACAGATTAGAGATGAGCAGAGAAGAGAGATCTGCTGCAAATATGTTAAATGCATCCACATGGAGAGGTCCGATGGGTGGCTGCTTATGGACGTTATGGAGTTCAGGGGAGAGACTTAAATTAGAGATCTTAAGCTCTAATCTTTGTGAATCCTTAAGAATATGTCTAACTTACTGAAAAATTAAAAATAAGTTGGAAGTTGGTTCTGCATTATATTCCAAGACCTTCCTTCATCTATTGCACTGTTCTTACACCCCCTCCCCCCAGAGGACTGGTATGAACAGTTGTATCCCCTCATCCTTACCCTGAAGGACTGCATGGGAGAAGTGGTGAACCGAGCCAAGCAGTCCCTGACGTTTGTGCTCCTTCAGGAACTTGCGTACAGCTTGCCCCAGTGTCTGATGCTGACGCTAAGAAGAGACGTCGTCTTCAGCCAAGCAGTAGGTGCCTGTTGTTATTGTTAGTACAAAACAATGCCGGATTGTTAACATCCTATCCTTGATGATGAATAGAATTCTTATTGGGACAGCTTTATTTTTAAAAAGATCTTTAAAGTTTTGCTATCCCATGTTTCTTATTCATGATAAATATCAGCTGAATATCCTAAGCAAAGAGTTTATGAGACCTTAAGTATTTATTTCTGAAAAGAGATGGCCAAGTCTCTAACATGTAAATTCTGCTTCACAGGGCATGAAGTCCGTGAAGGAAGTGGTCGTCATCTTTGTATTATGCTCTGGGATCTACATAAGTGTAAGGGAAGGGACTGTTGCCTTGCACTGCAGGTGACAAGCTAGGACTTGGCAAAGGGGATCTGTTTGCAGCTGTTTATTTGTACAGCTCCCCCATGAATCCTGGGACAGGGTTTCGCAATGATCTCTTATTTTGTTTTTAAAATAAGTTTTCAGGGCAGTAAGGCTCAAATGGGAGGTCTGACAGGGCCACCTTCTTTGCCTGCACCCAACATGATTCATAATGCCAAGGCCTGCCTCCATCACGGTGGCTGTGCTGGTGCCTTCCTTCTCCCAACCTGCCTCCATCCTTATGGCTGAGTTTTACAGACAGGGCATATGGAGGGAAAGAAAAAGAAGACTTCTCTTTCTAAACATTCTAGGAAAAGGGAATGTTTTAACCAAATTGTCACTTTCCCCCAATATTTTATGAATGGTCCAGTGGCACATGAAGCTAACCAAGTGTCGGAAAATATGCTCTGCCTTATACATACATGTTTCGTCATTGTGTTCTTTTAATGACCTTGTGAAATGATTATTATCATCTCTATTTTACATGTACAAAAAATAGTAAGATTTGAAAGTGCTTAAGTGTTTATGATTTTACTGTTAGAAAGGGTAGACGTAAGATTTGAAGACCCGTCAACCTGACTCCTGTCCATGTTCTTTTTCCCTTTGCACTTCTACCTTCCCCAAGACTTTTATACACAGCAATTCTAGATCAAAGACTGTCAACTTGTTTTACTATGCCTACCAAATAGTTGTAGTTTTGTTATACATACCTGAGAATCGAATCTGTGATGCCTCAGAAGTCTTAAAATATTTCAAAATAAAACAAATACGTTTGCTAACTGCAGTAAATCTTATCAATATTTTTTTTTCAGCTTGCCGGATTGGTTTGTGGTTTTATCATCAAATTACAGACAAGTCTGTATGACCCAGGCTTCCTACAGCAGCTTCACACAGTGGGGTTGATAGTACAATATGAAGGACTGCTAAGTACATACAGTGAGTATTGCTTTAGTACAAGTTAAAATCACATTTCTATTCATAAGGATATTTAATCCATAAATTTTTCAAGAAAACATTAAGAAGTAAACCTTTATTGCTCCAAGTATTACAAAAATAATATAACTTTCAGTTTTTGCATTCACCTCATAACTTACTTTTGCCTCCTATTATGCTTTGAAAATGGAATTATAGATTATTTCAGAGTGGACTCCTGAGCAGCCATCTGGCTTTTTTAATATAAAAGGCTCTGTGCCAACATAGTTGCAATGACTGGATTTTAAAGTCTCAACCCTGTAGTGTCTAGAACTGCACTGTTCAATATAGTAGCCTTGCCTGACTTTTGGGTACTTGAAATGTGTCTGGTCCAAATCAATAAGTACTAGATATGCGTACCAGATTTCAAAAACTAGTTTTAAAAGGTATTTTATATTGATAATTAATAATTTCATATTAATTTACAATTGAAATGGTATTTTGGATATACTGGATTAAGTAAAATATATTATTAAAATTAATTCTACCTTTTTAATTTCACTCTTTTAAAAAATGACTACCAGGAAATTTAAAATTATGTATGTGGCTCCCATTATATTTCTTTTAGAGAGTGCTGATCTGGAATCTCAATAATCTCCCTGCCAGGCTTCATTTGTTAATGTATGGAGATACAAAACTAGCATGAACCTGGGTCAGTGATGATCAATTCAGCTACCTCTGTTATTTCTAGACAACACATATCAGTCCTGCCAATAGAAAGAAATGTACACAAATCATAACGGGGTTAAAACCTCTCTCCAGCCTCATAGCAAATGTCCACATTCTTCCTTTCCTCAAAGGGTAGATTGACTTCTGAAGTCCATTGAAATGGTTCTCATTTCACTAAGAAACACCTTCAGCCTCTGAGGAAAAGTGTCTAGAGTAGGTTCAATGCATTCAGAAACTCATTCAATAAAATGCTAGAACAAATTCCAGCAGGGAGGCATAGTAGCTAGTGACATTTTCCTCAAATGTTTGTTTGTAACTAAGTGCCTTTTCTATTGTTTAGGCGATGAAATTGGAATGCTAGAGGACATGGCTGTTGGCATTTCCGATTTAAAGAAAGTCGCATTTAAAATAATTGAAGCCAAATCCAATGATGTGTTGCCAGTTATAACAGGAAGACGGTAAGCAGTGCTCACTTCCTGAAGACCAGGCTTTGTTAGACATGTCGTATCAACTCCTGTCAGAGGAGGCAAGGAGAATTCAGGTTTGATTTGGGAATTTTTCTTTTGTTTTCTTTTCCTTTTTGGTAAGAAATAAACGTGGATGATATGATAGGGGACAATCTTGAAAAACTCCTGGAAGTCTCATGAATGTTTTAAATTGTAGTGAGTTGAGTATAGCAGTACTCTCCCACAAAATACAAGAAATTCAAAATAATAGCCTGCATGAGAACATTTTTCTCCTTATTACTATCTCATCCAAAGCTCTGGTGTTTTTACTTTTGTGGGAATTGTTCAGTTAATAGACTCATAATTCTTGAAATGACTTTAAATTAAATTCAGTTAAAAGCAGCAACATTTTAGAAAAGATATATTTCTGTGTCAGGGGAATATACCACCATTTTTCTTAATTATTTTTGACAACTTACTCTCAGACTGTGAGATTTCCGAGAAGGGTTTTCAATAAATAGCTTCGAAGGTCAGTGTATGATAGGCAAAATATCAGAAATAATTAAGAAAAATGATGGTGTGTAGAACAGACCTCCAATAGAAGAGGTACCTCTTATAGTAAGTTGTCTCAATCAGAAGTCCAAACTATTCTGGTGTTAGTGCTTTTAATTGCATGAGGATATTTAAAATTTGAAACATTCTGAGGTCATGTTCAAAACATATGAATATACAAAAGGGAGAGCCTTTACATGCTAGAGAGAGATGCAAAACACACTGAGCATAAAGTTCAAAGTAAACTTGTTTTCCTGTTGATAGTAAACATATAATAATTATTTTAAATGTTGTGAAGGATACCCAGAACCACGTAGTTGACTGAAAGGTGACTTTCTTACTCACAAAAATACCCACATCCTCAGAAACCAAATATTTACCTAGAATTAATGCTTAACTTGCCATTCATTTTGGAGAAAAAGAATAAAATTGCTCATACGCACACCTGAAAAACAATACAATTCTATATTTCTCTCAAGTTTACTATCAAAAGTGAAACACTAATACTTATATCACAATGTTTAAGGGAAGCTTACCAGGCCATTTAGTGTAGTTAGAGTACAGCATGCTTTTTCTGAGGAAGTTCTTCAAGCAGTATTGAAACACAAAAGTGATCATGCAGGTAGGGGCGTGACTCCTAGAATGATGAAGTGAGCAGCTTAGCACACCCTCTCTCCAAAAGCAATATTACAACTGGAAATAATAATCCAAAACAACCATTTTAGGATAAACAGAATAAATCGGATGCACACCACAAATTCAGAAGTACTTATTTGTGAGAAACTAGTGAACACTGGGCAGCATCAGTAGGAGTCTGTGGCATTTTGCTGAGGACTGCTCCCGTCAACCCTGGCCCTGTGAACACAATTTCCTAGGGCAAGGCCATTAACACCAGCAGCTTCACTAACAGAGGGGGCTGACTTGACTTGGATTGGAGTAGGAAATAGCACAATCCTGAAAGTTGTCAGAAACAGTGGTGGTTTAGATTAACAAGTCTAACTTATAATCACATCGAAAAGAATAGGTATAAACTTAACAAAGTTAGTCTGAATGTTGTACACAGAAGACACAAAATATTGCTGAGAGAAATTAATAGGATCCAATAAATGGAGAGACAGCCTGTGTTCATGGATTAGAAGACTCAATATTGTTTAGTAATTCTCCATAATTGATCTATAGATTCATTGCAATCGCTGTCTAAACCTCTGTATTATTTTTGCAGAAATTGGCAAGCCTAACCTAAAATTTATATGTAAATGCAAAAGACCCAGACATTTTGTAAAAGAAGAACAAAGTGGAAGAACTTACACTTTCTGACTTCACAAATTACTACGAAACTATAATAATCAAGACATTGTAGTATTAGCATAAGTATATACATGTAGATTAATAGAACAAAATTTACTGTCCAGAAATAAACTATTATCTTTAAAGTCAATTGATTTTGAACAAAGCTGCCAAGGTAATCCAATGGAGAATGGAGAATCTTTTCAAAAAATGATGCTGGGACAATTGGTTTATCTATAAGGAAAGAGAAGAATTTACACATATACAAAAATCAGCTCACAATAGATTATAGATCTAAATGTAAGAGCTAAAACTGTGAAACTTCTAGAAGAAAACTCAGAAGGAAATATTTGTAAGTTGGGTTTAGGTAATGAGTTCTCTACATATCTATCTATCTATCTATCTATCTATATATATATATATATGTACTTTAAGTTCTAGGGTACATGTGCACAATGTGCAGGTTTGTTGCATATGTATACATCTGCCATGTTGGTGTGCTGCACCCATTAACTCGTCATTTACATTAGGTATATCTCCTAATGCTATCCCTCCCCCTTCCCCCCACCCCATGACAGACTCCAATGTATGATGTACCACATCCTGTGTACAAGTGTTCTCATGGTTCAGTTCCCACCTATGAGTGAGAATATGCGGTGTTTGGTTTTCTGTCCTCGCGATAGTTTGCTCAGAATGATGGTTTCCACCTTCATCCATGTCCCTACAAAGGACATGAACTCATCCTTTTTTATGGCTGCATAGTATTCCATGGTGTATATGTGCCACATTTTCTTAATCCAGTCTATCATTGATGGACATTTGTGTTGGTTCCAAGTCTTTGCTATTAAGAATAGTGCCACAATAAACATACATGTGCATGTGACTTTATAGCAGCATGATTTATAATCCTTTGGGTACATACCCAGTAATGGGATGGCTGGGTCAAATGGTATTTCTAGTTCTAGATCCTTGAGGAATCGCCACACTGTCTTCCACAATGGTTGAACTAGTTTACAGTCCCACCAACAGTATAAAAGTGTTCTATGTCCCCACATCCTCTCCAGCACCTGTTGTTTCCTGACTTTTTAATGATCGCCATTCTAACTGGCTTGAGATGGTATCTCATTGTGGTTTTGATTTGCATTTCTCTGATGGCCAGTGTTGATGAGCATTTTTTCGTGTGTCTTTTGGCTGCATAAATGTCTTCTTTTGAGAAGCGTCTTTTCATATCCTTTGCCCACTTTTTGATGGGGTTGTTTGATTTTTTTCTTGTAAATTTGTTTAAGTTCTTGTAGATTCTGGATATTAACCCTTTGTCAGATAGATAGATTTTAAAAATTTTCTCCCATTCTGTAGGTTGCCTGTTCACTCTGATGGTGGTTTCTTTTGCTGTGCAGAAGCTCTTTAGTTTAATTAGATCCCATTTGTTAATTTTGTCTTTTGTTGCCCTTGCTTTTGGTGTTTTAGACATGAAGTCCTTGGCCATTTCTATGTCCTGAATGGTATTGCCTGGGTTTTCTTCTAGGGTTTTTATGGTTTTAGGTCTGACATTTAAGTCTTTAATCCATCTTGAATTAATTTTTGTATAAGGTGTAAGGAAGGGATCCAGTTTCAACTTTCTACATATGGCTAGCCAGTTTTCCAAGCACCATTTATTAAATAGGGAATCCTTTCCCCATTTCTTGTTTTTCTCAGGTTTGTCGAAGGTCAGACAGTTGTAGATGTGTGGTATTATTTCTGAGGGCTCCGTTCTGTTCCATTGGTCTATATCTCTGTTTTGGTACCAGTACCATGCTGTTTTGGTTACTGTAGCCTTGTAGTATAGTTTAAAGTCAGGTAGCATGATGCCTCCAGCTTTCTTCTTTTGGCTTAAGATTGTCTTGGCAATGTGTGCTCTTTTTTGGTTCTATATGAACTTTAAAGTAGTTTTTTCCAATTCTGTGAAGAAAGTCATTGGTAGCTTGATGGGGATGGCATTGAATCTATAAATTACCTTGGGTAGTATGGCCATTTTCACAATATTGATTCTTCCTACCCCTGAGCATGGAATGTTCTTCCATTTGTTTGTGTCCTCTTTTATTTTGTTGAGCAGTGGTTTGTAGTTCTCCTTGAAGAGGTCCTTCACATCCCTTGTAAGTTGGATTCCTAGTTATTTTATTCTCTTTGAAGCAATTGTGAATGGGAGTTCACTCATGATTTGGCTCTCTGTTTGTTATTGGTGTATAAGAATGCTTGTGATTTTTGCACATTGATTTTGTATCCTGAGACTTTGTTGAAGTTGCTTATCAGCTTAAGGGGATTTTGGGCTTAGACGATGGGGTTTTCTAGATATACAATCGTGTCATCTGCAAACAGGGACAATTTGACTTCCTCTTTTCCTAATTGAATACCCTTTATTTCCTTCTCCTGCCTAATTGCCCTGGCCAGAACTTCCAACACTATGTTGAATAGGAGTGGTGAGAGAGGGCATCCCTGTCTTCTGCCAGCTTTCAAAGGGAATGCTTCCATTTTTTGCCCATTCAGTATGATATTGGCTGTGGGTTTGTCACAGATAGCTCTTATTATTTTGAGATATGTCCCATCAATACCTAATTTATTGAGAGTTTTTATCATGAAAGGCTGTTGAATTTTGTTGAAGGCCTTTTCTGCATCTATTGAGATAGTCATGTGATTTTTGTCTTTGGTTCTGTTTATATGATGGATTACATTTATTGATTTGCATATGTTGAACCAGCCTTGCAATCCCAGGGATGAAGCCCACCTGATCATGGTGGATAAGTCTTTGATGTGCTGCTGGATTAGGTTTGCCAGTATTTTATTGAGGATTTTTGCATCGATGTTCATCAGAGATATTGGTCTAAAATTCTCTTTTTTTGTTGTGTCTCTGCCAGGCTTTGGTATCAGGATGATGCTGGCCTCATAAAATGAGTTAGGGAGGATTCCTTCTTTTTCTATTGTTTGGAATGGTTTCAGAAGGAATGATACCAGCTTCTCTTTGTACCTCTGGTAGAATTTGGCTGTGAATCCATCTGTTCCTGGACTTTTTTGGTTGGTAGGCTATTAATTATTGCCTGAATTTCAGAGCCTGTTATTGGTCTATTCAGGGATTCAACTTCTTCCTGGTTTAGTCTTGGGAGGGTATATGTGTCCAGGAATTTATCCATTTCTTCTAGATTTTCTAGTTCATTTGCATAGAGGTGTTTATAGTATTCTCTGATGGTAGTTTGTATTTCTGTGAGATCAGTAGTGATATCCCCTTTATCATTTTTTATTGTGTCTATTTGATTCTTCTCTCTTTTCTTCTTTATTAGTCTTGCTAGCGGTCTGTCAATATTGTTGATCTTTTCAAAAAACAGCTCCTGGATTCATTGATTTTTTTGAAGGGTTTTTTGTGTCTCTATTTCCTTCAGTTCTTCTCTGATTTTAGTTATTTCTTGCCTTCTGCTAGCTTGTGAATGTGTTTGCTCTTGCTTCTCAAGTTCTTTTAATTGTGATGTTAGGGTGTCATAATTTTAGACCTTTTCTGCTTTCTCTTGTGGGCATTTAGTGCTATAAATTTCCCTCTATACACTGCTTTAAATGTGTCCCAGAGATTCTGGTATGTTGTATCTTTGTTCTCACTGGTTTCAAAGAACATCTTTGTTTCTGCCTTTATTTTGTTATGTACCCAGTAGTCATTCAAGGGCAGGTTGTTCAGTTTCCATGTAGTTGAGCAGTTTTGAGTGAGTTTCTTAATCCTGAGTTCTAGTTTGATTGCACTGTGGTCTGAGAGACAGTTTGTTATAATTTCTGTTCTTTTACATTTGCTGAGGAGTGCTTTACTTCCAACTATGTGGTCAATTTTGGAATAAGTGTGATGTCCTGAGAAGAATGTATATTCTGTTGCTTTGGGGTGGAGAGTTCTGTAGATGTCTATTAGGTCCTCTTGGTGCAGAGCTGAGTTCAATTCCTGGATATCCTTGTTAACTTTCTGTCTCATAGATCTGTCTAATGTTGAGAGTAAGGTGTTAAAGTCTCCCATTATTATTGTATGAGAGTCTAAGTCTCTTTGTAGGTCTCTAAGGACTTGCTTTACGATTCTGGGTGCTCCTGTATTGGGTGCATATATATTTAGGATACTTAGCTCTTCGTGTTGAATTGATCCCTTTACCATTATGTAATGGCCTTCTTTGTCTCTTCTGATCTTTGTTGGTTTAAAGTCTGTTTTATCAGAGACTAGGGTTGCAACCCTTGCCTTTTTTTGTTTTCCATTTGCTTGGTAGATCTTCCTCCATCTCTTTATTTTGAGCCTATGTGTGTCTCTGCACATGAGATGGGTCTCCTGAATACAGCACACTGATGGGTCTTTACTCTTTATCCAGTTTGCCAGTCTGTGTCTTTTAATTGTAGCATTTAGCAATTTACATTTAAGGTTAATATTGTTACATGTGAATTTGATCCTGTCATTATGATGTTAGCTGGTTATTTTGCTTGTTAGTTGATGCAGTTTCTTCCTAGCCTTGATGGTCTTTACAATTTGGCATGTTTTTGCAGTGGCTGGTACCGGTTGTTCCTTTCCATGTTTAGTGCTTCCTTCAGGAGCTCTTGTAAGGCAGGCCTGATGGAGACAATATCTCTCAGCATTTGCTTGTCTGTAAAGGATTTTATTTCTCCTTCACTTATGAAGCTTAGTTTGGCTGGATATGAAATTCTAGGTTGAAAATTCTTTTCTTTAAGAATGTTGAATATTGGCCCCCACTCTCTTCTGGCTTGTAGAGTTTCTGCTGAGAAAACTGCTGTTAGTCTGATGGGCTTCCCTTTGTGGGTAACCCGACCTTTCTCTCTGGCTGCCCTTAACACGTTTTCCTTCATTTCAACTTCGGTAAATCTGACAATTATATGTCTTGGAGTTGCTCTTCTTGAGGAGTATCTTTGTGGCATTCTCTGTATTTCTTGAATTTGAATGTTGGCCTTCCTTGCTAGATTGGGGAAGTTCTCCCGGATAATATCCTGCAGAGTGTTTTCCAACTTGGTTCCATTCTCCCCGTCACTTTCAGGTACACCAATCAGATGTAGATTTGGTCTTTTCTCATAGTCCCATATTTCTTGGAGGCTTTGTTCATTTCTTTTTACTCCTTTTTCTGTAAATTTCTCTTCTCACTTCATTTCATTCATTTGATCTTCCATCACTGATACCCTTTCTTCCACTTGATTGAGTCGGCTACTGAAGCTTAGGCATGCATCACATAGTTCTCGTGCCATGGTTTTCAGCTCCGTCAAGTCATTTAAGGTCTTCTCTATACTGTTTAATCTAGTTAGCCATTCGTCTAATCTTTTTTCAAGGTTTTTATCTTCTTTGTGATGGGTTTGAACGTTCTCCTTTAGCTTGGAGAAGTTTGTTATTACCGGTTTAGGTAATGAATTCTTAGACATAACACAAAAATCAAGACCCATAAAAGAAGAAAATAGATAAATAGGACTTCATCAAAATTATAAATATTTAAGCATCAAAAGAACAGCATTAAGTTAGTAAAAAGACAAGCCACAGATTAGAAGATAATATTTACAAATCCTATATTTGCAAAAGGACTCATATTCAGAATATGTAAATAAATGTTACAACTCAATAATAATGACACCAAAAATCTAATTTAAATGTGGGCAAAAAGTTTGAGTAGCCATTTCACCAAATAGGATATATGAATGATTTATAAGTATAAGAAAACATATTCAACATAATTCCTCACTAGGAGAATAAATTTAAAACCACAGATACCAATTCACTCATACTAGAATCATCAGATAAGAGCAAATGTTGGTGAGGATGTGGAAAACCTGGAACCCTTGTACATTGCTGGTGGAATTGTCACTTTGAAAACAGTTTGGCAGTCTTAAAAAGTTAAATATAAAATTACCATATGACTCTTAGACATACCCCCAAGAGAAAATGAAACATACCTCCATACCACGGCTCAATCCTGCATGTTCATAGCAGCATTATTAATAATACCCCAAATCGTGGAATAATCCAAGTGTCCGTCAACTGATAAATGTGTCGACAAAATGTGATATCGATACAATAGAGTTCTATTCACTAATTAAAAGGAACAAGCTACTGATACATGCCACAACATGGATAATTTCAAAAACATTATGCTAGGTGAGAAAGGCCAGACAGAAAAGATTACATACTGTATGAATCAATTCATAGGGTATGTGCAGAAAAATAAAATTCATTCATAGGAAGTAGAGAGAAAATAGATGAGTGGCTTTCTGGGCTGGCGGTGGTAGTATAGTTGACTATAAACAGGCACAAGGAATCTTTTTAAGTTGATGGAAATGTACTAAACCTGGATTATTGTCATGATTGTATAATTCTATAAATTTGTTGAAATCATGAATTATATACTTAAAATGCATGAATTCATATCAATTTCTTAATAAAGCTGGTAAAATTATCACAAAGAAATTATATGTTTCACCTTCAGAACAAGTTTAAAGCATGAACTGACTCGTTGATGCTTCTCATATTCCTGAAAAACTGTTAGCCAGGCTATTGTAAATGGCATTGAGAGCAATTAAACAAAGATAAATAATGCGCTCATTCATCTGAAGGTAATGGTAACATCCCTGCTTGCTAAATTCATGATATTTACCAGGTCTCTATTTCATAGCTAGAAAGAAACAAGTCTCAGAGTCAGTGGTCCACACTGTTTATCAATAATGTTATACTAGGAGAAATTAAAAAGATTTTCACAAAGAGGCTCACTATTTGCCCTATGCTTATTTCCCCAGTGCATATCTTACAATGCCACCGCTCTATATAGTTCTTGAAACACATGGATTTTCCCAACCTCTGGGCAAAACTTTCTAAATTTCTATATTCAATTCACACTGTATCAGAAGATGTAGCTATTCTTATTAATCATATTGTATTAATCCTAACTTAAATTTCCAACATTAAAAAAAAGGGGTAGTTTTTAATGGACATTTCCAATGAAAAATGCTCCTGTGATATGTTAATGTTTCAAAATGACCAGAATTCCCAAAAGTTTCATTCTAAGCAGTAAAACCATTACCTTTCCATCAGCCCATCATAAACAGAAACACTCATCAATAGTGATAACAAACAGGCCATACCAAAAAATCATATAAATTATTTGGTTTATTTAGCTTCACTGTATTGGAACAGCAGTCATTAAATTATTGTTCTTATTCTTAGGACTGATTGAGTTTTAAAAATAATTAAATAAAGAAAAAAAATTGAGGCTATCAATACACATGACCCTGGGTATACAAAAATGAACTAAACATTTCTTTCCTGAAGGAATTCAGAGTGAGGTAGAGAAATCACACATATAAATGAATTCTTACAATTTTTTATGTCAAGTAATTTAATAAGGAGATGAATGAATGAGGAATATAAGCATATAGCAAACAGAAACCTAAATCAGTGCTATATTCCAACCCTTTTAATGTTTTCTTCCAATAAATCTAAAATAACACAAAACAAATAAGTAATGTTGCTTCCCTTTGTCCTCTGCCTTCTTTAGAGAACATTACGTGGTAGAGGTCAAGCTTCCAGCCAGAATGTTTGAGTCACTACCTCTGCAGATTAAAGAAGGACAGTTGCTTCATGTGTATCCAGTACTTTTTAATGTTGGAATCAATGAACAGCAAACTCTGGCTGAAAGGTAAGCTTTGGTGTAAGAGTGGCACTTGAGATTTTTCTTTGTTCCTTTTAGGCATATGATGAGAAGTCCCATGTATCTGCATGTAGAACTAACATCGATTTATGAATAACATTTTTCTTTTTATCAGTATCAAATTATTTGAGATAGAAGGTAAATTTCCATATTTAAGGAATCCTGGCCCAAGTCAAATTTAAATGTGGCAAAAACATTGAGGAAAATCTTGATGCCAATACTAAATAAAGCATTCGCATGGATTAACCTTCTTTGTTTCCAAACACCTATGTGTATATTAAATTTTAGAATTCATGTTTATATATATCTCAATATTGTAAACAGATAATAGCATCAAATTTTTAAATCTAAAACAGAGTCTTTCTCTTTTTTTGTGTTTATTTTAATGGCTATTATTTGGTAATGTTAGCTTTTTTAATAATGACTTGCTCAGTCAGCAAATGATTGTACTGTGATCCCATAAGTCACTGTTAAAAAACACGTTTTTTTTGGCTGGGCACGGTGGCTCACGCCTGTAATCCCAGCACTTTGGGAGGCAGAGACGGGTGGATCACCTGAGGTCGGGAGTTCAAGATCAGCCTGGCCAACATGGTGAAACCTCGTCTCTACTAAAAATACAAAAATTAGCCAGGCGTGGTGGTGAGTGCCTATAATCCCAGCTACTCAGGAGGGTAAGGCAGGAGAATTTTTTGAACCCGGGAGATGGAGGTTGTGGTGAGCTGAGATCACGCCACTGTACTCTAGCCTGGGTGGCAGAGTGAGACTCTGTCTCAAAAAAAAAAAAAAAGAAGAAAAAGAAAAAGAAAAAAACCTCTTTTTTTGAAAGACTTATTTTTACATCTTACGGGGTTCACATGTAGAGATTACAGAAAATGTAGATAACAGTTAAAGATCATAGAACAGGCCAGGGTCGGTGGCTCACACCTGTAATTCTAGCACTTTGGGAGGCCGAGGCAGGTGGATCACCTGAGGTCAGGAGTTCGAGACCAGCCTGGCCAATATGACAAAACCCCAACTCTACTAAAAATACAAAAATTAGCCAGGCATAGTGGCGGGTGCCTGTAATCTCAGCTATTTGGGAGGCCGAAGCAGGAGAATCTCTTGAACTGGGGAGGCGGAGGTTGCGGTGAACTGAGATTGCACCATTGCACTCTAGCCTGGGTGATACGAGTGAAACTCCGTCTCAAAAAACAAACAAAAAAAGATCATAGAACATACTTTTGAAATATTTTAGAGAAAGAAGTTATCATCTTGGCTGTAGGGGCTGGCTGGAGAAGTTCCTTCACAGGCAACAATTTGGGGAATTTGATAGTCTTTGGTATTATAATATTTAACATGCTTTCTTATCTATAATTCACTCTCCAAGTGACCCCTGCCCCACAGGTAAGTTTAAAAGTACCTAGCATATTCCTTGCCTTGATAATTAAGTGCTTTTGAAAGCTAGTGTCTAGGATTAGATTATATTCTATTTATCTGTATATATTTGTCTCAGCAAATTCAATGTTTGAGATGAATGATATTCCTGAGCATAAACTATACAAGTTGGAGCAGGGGAACAGCACTCCAAATTGCCTCTTCTTCGGTACACTAGAGTAGAGTGTTTTGAATTGGAATTAATAAGGTCTGTGATTGTGATCTTGAGAGAGATATGAGACTCTTCCGTTTACAGACTTTTCAAAGACTAGTCAGCATTATATTTTCAAGGCTTCTAAGATGGACTAATTTGCATCATTCATGTTATTGTGACTGTTTTAGTTGTCAGTCATTTTATTTAAGAAGTGTCCTTTCCTTCCTTCTCATCTCTCTTGCATACTAAGAATGCACTTTTTTGACACGTGGAAGCTGTACAAGACACACAATACTAGAAAAGGAGCAAAATGGCAAAGTAGGGAAACCCTGAGAGAAGCAGGAGGCCTGAATTTGAATAGCACTCTGACATCAACAAACTGTTAATTTGAGCATATTGCTTACTCTCTGTTCTCTGAACCTCCTTTTTCTGATTCTGAATTTTGAGCTTTGCCAGCAACATCTACATGTTAGATATGCTGTGTAATCTAGAAGTAGTATTTCACTACTGTTTACTCAAATTCAAAATGTAGATGTTGTATATGACCGTTCTTAGATAAATAAATACTATTAGTCTGCTTGGGCTGCTGTAACAAAATACTGTAGACTGGGTGGCTTAAACAACAGAAATGTGTTTCTCATAGTTCAGGAAGCTGGGAAGTCCAACGTCAAGGTTCCAGCCAATTTGGTTTCCAATGAGGGCTCTTCTTCTGGCTGTCAGACAACTGACCACATTCTCCGTATATGCTCACATAACCTCTTCTTTGTGCCTGTGGAAAGAAAGAGCCCACTCTCATAATCTCATTTAACTTTAATTACCTCTTAGAGGCCCTATCTCAAAATACTGCCATTGCCATTTGGGACTTAGGGCTTCCACATATGAATTTTAGGACAACACAAACATTTACTCCATAACACTAATGTTACTCCAGCAAGGATGGTATTTTTTAAATACCAGTTGATTACAGTGTCTGAAAACATTAGAAGAATATATTTCAGATTCTATGGAGACTCCTCTAGATTTTTGGGGTCTGTATCCCTGTTCTCCAAGTTGAACTCAGTATAGATACTGAACACTGACTCTGTACCAAGCACTGCTCTGCCAAGCTATGGGACATAAGAGGAATACATGGTAACAAGAAGCGTGGAATCAGCTTCCTATCCTGAAAGAAGGTGTAATCCAGTGAGGAAGACAAGTCAACAAACATTACATTACTGTTTGGCTCATGCAATAATTAAAGGTGTGGAAGGAACAGGAATAGTGCATAAAAGAAAGTGATTCACAGATGGGAGATGAATCCGTGGGGGAAGTATCATAGAGGAGATGAGCCAGGCTTTAAAGATGAATCAGAATTAATCAAGCTATCAAGGAAAGTAAGACATTCCAGTCAAGAGTGGATAGAATGTTAAAAGCCCCAAAGGCATTGAAATACTGCTGCTAAGGGAGGACAGTGTAACTACATTGCAACAAGAGGTTTTGGAAGCCTTTGTGGAAAGTTAGATGCTAAACTAGGGAGATTATAAGACATCATCCTTTCAGGGAGGAGAGAAGCATTGAAGTTCAGTGAGCTGATATGATGAAATATATGTTAGGTTAATTTTTCCAACATTTCATTTATTGCATGGTGCAATGTATGGTACATAGTTGATGTTAAATATTTTTTGTATCGGTGAATTCATTTTTCATTGACACTGAATGATCTCACCAGGGTCCAGAAAGTAAATTGGAAGTGAAAGAGACTAGAGGCATAGTTCTGTGGTATTTGGGAAGCTTTAGGAGAATCTAAACTGGATATAATTAAATATCTTAATATATAATGACAGTGGTTGAGGAAAAAAAAAAGGAAGGGATACCAGAGATCCGAAAAGACTGAGGAATAGTGGGTAAGGTGAGGAAAAGAGGAAATCCAAAATGATGCCTAGATTTTGAACCTGAATTAATGCCAAAATATTAGGGACATGCTTAGAAATTGTTCAAAGGAGGAAGCAGTTTTAGTTTTGGGTCATGTTATATTTGAAGTGGAGTTGGAAAATGCACATTGAAATTTTCTATTGACATCTAGAAATATAGATTTTGATGAAGATACATATTGAGAGCCATTTACATAGCGTCATTTTATAGGGAGAGAAGTGGGTTTTACGTTTGAACTTGGGAAATTCTCAAAGAGAACACAAGGTTAGTGACACACAGGTAGACAGGTTTGTCTTGAACAAGAGGTGGAAGACTATGTGTACAGAACCATTTAACTTCACAGTATGAACAGAAAAAAATGTCGGCAGAAATGACCTACTGTCTGGGGAATCTGGCTCTACGTGTGCCTATAGCAGTTGATAGTGTGGGCAAGACTGTGGGCAGGCCAGTGTCAACTGCTGGTCTTCTGGTCCCCTCCCTCAGCTGCCACGAGTGAAATGGATGGTTGGATAGATAGTAAGAAAAGTTTTCTAAAACACATACAGGGATACAGCCCTGCAGCGGAGGTGTGGAGTAGGATAGGGAAACTAATATCAATTATGTCCATGCACAGAGACTGTTGTTTTATACATGGTATTTTATCTAGGTTTACATTTGATGATTGTGAGGATATTTAAGGTGTTAGAAGCGAATAGTGAAATCAGGGCCAGTGGAGATTGGAATATGTTTGAAATCACCATTGTGCATTGTAGCTTGAAAAATGAGAAAGACTTTTTCCTTAGGAAATTATTCCAATCTATTTAAAAAGGAAAGGTAAAATATGTTACATTTTGGTACCATTTTATAACCCATAGCTGTTTTCTTTCTTCTGTTTGTAGGTTTGGAGATGTCTCTTTGCAAGAAAGTATTAATCAGGAAAACTTCGAACTTCTACAAGAATATTACAAGATATTTATGGAAAAGATGCCTCCTGATTGTAAGTATGTGAGTTAGAGAAGACAGCAATAATAGCTTCTTGATTATAAATCTTTAGAAGAGGTCAGACATAGAGGTCAGTGGACTACAGAAGCAGGGGTGAGGATGTGAGAGTGATTTTGAAATTATCTGATCCAAAAAGACTGATTGCCAAGGTGGCTTGGCCAACACCTGCATCATTCTCTTGATTGCCTTCTTGAATGTGTCCTGCTGTTCATTCTGAGACATTAATTTCATTGCCACTGGAAAATGCCAAATAATAAAAATATGGACCTTATAATTAGACATTTTAATTAGTCTGATAAAAATTTTGTATAATTCTTAACCATATAAAAGACTCTACTAAAGATTTAAGTCTCCATTTATAAGCAACATCAGATATAGGACACACATGCAGGAGAACATCAGATATAATACCAGTTACACAAAATAATATTAAGTCAATGTGAATGAGGGAACTAACTTATTAAATATATGTATTGCAATATTTTATGCAAAGAAAGTTAAAGCACCCAAGCCTTTAAAAATGTGTTTTACACATTTGGAATTTGTTTTGGAGGGGGCCATTGTTCAATTCTACATTTCTTTTCCCCATCTTATTAAGCACATAACATTTGGGCAGTCCAAAATCAGAGAACTGGGAATGTATGTGGAATTCATCTATAAATAGTATAAATATGTTGAGATATTCACAATGATAAGAAGCTAAGTTTTAATAAAGTAGGAAAATTATAATATTTTAACCAAAAACTGTAATCAAAGTCTACTTGTTACTATTTGTTGTGTAATCATGAACAATTTGCTCACTGGTTTATATTCTGTTATTTAGTGTGAAATAGCTCAGGTGGCATAGTGTTTATGTCTTCATAACCTAATGAATGTGGTATCCAAATATTACAGTGGCATATGCGTGCCCATGTGTGGATAGTTAAAAAATGTCACTTGCAGATTTTATATTATGATTTATATTATTTTATTTCAAATCAAATATTATTTTTTGCCAAAATGAATTTAAGTACATGGAGATTCTTTGGCAGCAAGCATACTTTGAGTATTAAATTTGTTAATTACCTGAAAAGTTAATAATGTAAGTAAAACTATTTTTCTTTAGCAATTAATGAAAAAATAGTTTATTATAACTTGGATGTTAATGATTTTTTTAACAAATTACTTACAATTTGGAAAAAAGTCTCAGAATTTTTGCCAGTAGCTTGATAAAAATTATATTTCTTATATTAATTCTTGAAAAGTATATGTGGTCCCCAGGCCAGCAGCATCAGCATCACCAGGAAACTTGTTGGCAATGCAAATTCGCAGGCCACACTGTGAATCTACTAAACTCTCCCAAGTGTGTGTTTCAATAGGCCTTTGAGGTGACTTCTGATTCATGCTAATGTTTGAGAACTAATAATATGCCATCCTTACTCAAAATATATATTACAAAGTAGGTTGTTGGCAAAGTCTGTGAAGGGTTTCAGTACTATACTTAAAACAATCATATTGCTAAAGAAATATGTATAGGTACTATTGAAATACAAAATAATTCTATATTCAAGTAACTTAAACTCTTCATAGGAATATAAGTTTAAAAAATTTTAACCCGGGCAACATGGTGAAACCCCATCTCTACAGAAAATACAAAAATTAGCTGGGCGTGGTGGTATGTGCCTATGATCCCAGCTACTCAGGAGGCTGAGGGGTGGGAGGAGGCTTGAGCCCGGGAGACAGAAGTTACAGTGAGCCAAGATTGTGCCACTGCACTCCAGCCTGGGTGACATAGTGAGACTCTGTCTCAAAATAATAACAACAACAACAACAACAACAACATGTGATTCTATATATTGCCAATTAAATATAAACAAGTGTTTTTCAAAACATGTAAATTTACTTCTCTCCTTGCAAACAAGATGGAATTTTGTATAAAACCAATTGCATTTCATTGCTTACACAGTTGTCTGAACATACTGGATTTTTTTCTGATATTTTGTTTCCTGTATTTTTGAGACAACTCTATTTGACACAGAATGAAGTTGTAGTATGGCTGTGGTTGTGCTCCATAACAAAAGTACAAATCTAATCTATACAATTATAATGACATATGGGTTTATTCCTCCTGTAGACATATTGCAAGCCAAAGAATGATTTGAGTTGTGCTCTATTTAAGGAAAAAACATAAAGCTTTTATAAGAGTATGAGTAGAGGTTAGGCCATTTGCTAGGAAGGAAAGAACTGTCATGCTGGGTCATATCCATAATCCATATAATCTATTATTTTCCTTCTTTCATAGTGAAATCAAGGGATAATTTGTGTCAATGTTAAAGGGTAGGTTAATTTCTTAAACATATTGCTGTCACTTTTTAATTCATTATGGATGTGCTGACTATTAATTTACTGATCCTCTTTTTAAATGATTTATGAAGTAAGTAGGTGAATTCTATTTTTGAAGTAAAAAAATGTTTCTTCTCCAAAGATTTTCTTAACTTTAAGGGCTATCCCTGACTTTTGTGATATCAGGACTTAATGATAAATTAATTTTAGCTTATATATTCACTCCCACTCAAGTGGCTCTCATCTTTTTACTCTTCTCATATAGAAACATTTGTGGACCAAATATTCTTCCCAAAATGTCTTCTAATTCTGTTATATATGTAGCAATTTTAATTTATAGTCACAATTCAGCAATCTACAAACATGGAATAGTTTTTTTTCAGTAACTACTACCAGTTATGAAGCACTCATCAACCTTTAGAAGTTAGTAATTGGGGATAGGGGAATGGATAATTAAAGTTGCCAATCAGCATGCCCTTTCAGTATGTTTAGCATGGTCTAGTGCTTTTAGACTATTTAAAATCTCAGTTTCATTTGGAATAAATATTCACCAAGTTCGAATATTATTATCCTCCACCCCCATCTTCCTTGCAACTGTAGAAAGGCCATTAGTGGAAATCTTGGTAGGGCAGGGTGGCCTCTGTGTCTGTCTTTCTTTTGGGGAATTCATGGAATCTAGAACTGGGATGTGCCTGTTACAGAGAAAGAGGCCACATATAGGAATCCCAAAAGTTCCTTTCCTGTAAATCTTTGCTGAATCTTCATCTGCAGAAAGTACTATATTGTTGGTCCTCAGTATCCGTGTGTTCTGTGTCTGCAGATTCAATCAACCCCAGATCAAAAATATTTGAAAAAAATAAAAATAAATATGCAATGACAAAAATATTATTAAAATGTTTAAAATATAGTATAACAGCTATTTACATAGAATTTATATTGCACGAAGTATTATAAGTAATCTAGAGATAATTTAAAGTATAGGGGATGATGTGCTTAGGTTATTTGCAAACACTGTGTCATTTTATATAAGAAAATTGAGCATCTGTGGTTTTAGTATCTTCTGGGGTCTTGGATCCAATCCTCCTTGGGTACCAAGGGACAACTTATATATCTGATAGACAAAGCTGTTGATGACTACTCTATCTGAGCACATGTATTGTGTGTTTCTCCCACCAAATCTCCTTTGTATGTGATGCAGCTCTCAGACAGTTGTTCTGCTGACTCTAAGGCAAAAGAAATCTTCAGAAGTTACTTCCCCTCAGGCCCTACCTGTGATATTCACTGGCCCCTTTGACCAGCCTGGGAATTCCAGTGTGGCAGTTATTAGTGCTTCTCCCTTTTCTCACTCTAATCTTCCTGTTGGGCTTGATGATCTCAGACATCTTTCACGTTCCCTTTTGTGCCTACCTAAAGCATTCAGACACTTACATTTTGTGTTAGAAATAATAAAATAGTACTTCTGTAAATCACTAACACAAACTGCTCTGTGTTTAAAGTCACCACCGCGTCTCATACATGAGTCAGGGCTTCTGAAGGAAGTGGGTAAAGCCCCTTCTGTCTTACTCTTCCCTTTAAGGGAGAAGGGACCAGCTTTCAAAGTATTACAGCTGAATTATCTGTCCTTTCTCTAATAATAATGCCCATATCTTTTGTGTTTTATCTGAAACAAAGAAGAGAGATATTGTCATATGGCTCTAATGAAATTGTACCATGATGATTCCTATGCTAGCACTATAAGAGTGAGCTTACTAGCACTGTGAGCTAAGAAAGAAAAACAGGGCTTTTTTTAACCTGTTCTATACTTTTTATACAATATTTGACATTCCAGTGTTTTATATATAGTGTTTCATCAACTACGTCAATAAGGATTGTATACAAAATACTTTTTAGAAAAAAAAATTTAGTATTGTAATGAGGGTATGTAGAATGTAGTGTGTGTGTGTGTGTGTGTGTGTGTGTGTATGTGTGTTTATGAACAATTTTTACTGTAAGCCTCACATTAAATTTAGCAGATATTGGTGGAGATAATATTATGTGTAAAAGTCTGTTCTATTCAGTTTGGATGATGAAAGATGAGTAAGATACGGTCTATGCCCTAGTAGCTTTCAATTTAATGACTCAAGGTAATCAAAGAATAATCTACATTAAGGCTAAACCTCTTTCTGAAACAATAGTTGCTCTTTTGGAGTGTTGATTCCTTTTATGAATAATTTAGTTTTGTTGTTGCTGTTGTTCAAAAAATTTTACTTTCTACCAATCATTTCTGACACTCGTTGTATAGATATGCATTGTCACAGATTTTATTTTTGCACCAGGAAAAATAAAACATCATCTGCGTCACTTATATTTATAAAAATAAGGAAATAGGATAAGAACCCAATATTTTATAGATAACTAATTTCAGGGGAATTATTTGAGTAGTTTTCTATATGGTCCACATAGAAAACGTACATTATAAAATGAGAACATTCATAAGTGTAAGGAAAGGAGGACTAAGGATCCCAGAAAAAGTAGAAATTATTGGAGATTGAGTCAAATAAGCTAAATGAGAAGAGTACCATCCACTTGAAAATGAGCAAAAATATCTAATGTGTTGATGAAAGAAGAATGAGGATGAAAGTGAAGCTATTGGATTTGATGATTGTGAATCATTAATGGCATTTAATGGAGTCTTTAATAAAAAGCATGGACTGAAATCACATTACAGGCCATTAAGGAGACAATGCATGTTGTATAATTAGAGAAACAGAGTGTGAAAGCTACTCCCTTAGGAAACTTAACAGTGGATACACATAGAGAAATTAAAATATAAGCTGACCGCAATAGAATCAAGTGAGAGAGTTTTTCTTGAGTCTTTATTTTTCCAAGGTGGTAAATTGATGCATGTTTAAAGACAGCTGGAAATTTCAGGGTGGAAGTTATGGGCAAAGGATCTATACTTGATCCTGCTAAGAGGTTCTAGGGAGGTAACAATGATGAGGCCCTCTGAGACTAGCCAGAAAGCTAACCAGAAGCCTTAAGACAGAAGAGGACTAGGCCTCTCATATGATGTAGAGACTGAAAACGTAGTACTCTGGCTTCCAGGGAAAAGGAAATATCTGCCATACCTGGCTGAGGCCCTTTAACACCTGAAGAATTCCAGCAAAAGGTCACAGAAAACTCTTGAAGACTGATACAAAGGTTTTGAAAGAATCCTAAATGTAGTCTGGGGTTGGTCTTCAGACCTCTGCTGATAACAACACTTTCTCTCACATCTCTCACAGTCCTTTGGTTGCTTCAGAGGAAAAGCTTCAAAAAAAAAAAAAAAAGACTTTGTTAACATCCACCTTACCAACTAAAAATATGATCAATCATGGTTCTCTCTGTTGTCCTTTTAAATTCTTTTAGAATAATTATGAAGCTATAACCCTTAAATATAATTTGTAAAAGCTGTGAGTGCATGTCAAGGTCTTAGGTTTAGTTTAAGTAAACTAAAATTTAGTACATTTAGTTAATAGGGCACAATTTATTTATATTAAGGTATTCTGTGCCCTTTGAACTTATATTTTTAGTTAGCATTTTCCATTTTTAGTATTTCAGTTTATCTTAAATCTTATTTAAAATATAGAGTCATGGAGCAAAGATGGCTTCAGTCAAGGTACAACTAGAAAGAAAATTATAGAAACTAAAAATAATATGAAATTTATAAAAAGTAAAAGGACTCCATTGGGACAAGTAAACCTTCCCATGAGAGGATTTCACAGAAGAAGGTGAGAAGGAGGAGCTTTACTCTAAGTACAATGTGGAATATCTAAAATTGAATTTTATTAGGTCAAATAATGGAGCAACTCACCCCTAATATTGAATACTCTGTCCAAACAGCCATTGAATATGTACCAAATTTTTCCAACACAGGAGAGAACTCTCTAGTACATCAAGATAATTTTTCCAGAACAAGTATGTGATAATGCTTTTCTGAATGAGATTATTAGATTTTGTTTTCAAAATGAAAGAAAAGAACAAAGCTACTAAGATACACAGAATCATATTCCATGTATAATAAACTTACAAATTGATACACATGAGGGTAAAGCTGAGAATCAGAAAACTAGCTGCAACATTTATAACACAGATTGTGCTCTGGAAGAAATCAGCACTAGGTTTTGGCAGACTTCTTTAGCAAACTGCACTGTTGGACCCTCCATACTGTTCCAAAGCCACAGACTGTGGAAAAGCAATCAGTATCACATGTTGACAGATACCTTGTACTAGAAAAGGATAATATCACTGAGAAACAGAATATAAATTGATATATAGTTGGTACATATATCAGAAAGAAGAGTTGCACTACATTTTATCTGTCTAACGATGAGAATTAAGGCTACTTAAGTATTTCCTTCATAGGTGATTTGATGAGCTCTGTCACAGACCCCAAAAATAACTGGTGGAATCAATACTGATAGCACCAGCTGTGTGTGCCACATAAATGGGCAATGCTCCATAAACAAAAAAGGGTGCATCTGAATACCAATCCACTTTCTGCTTATTTACCTAAAATTAGAATCCATGTGTGTTGATACTCACAACATCCCAATGTGGCTCATTGCTGCCACAAATTTCAGTGTGCTGCTTTCACTTTCTTAGAACATGGTATGGTTGATATTTCTCATTTCTGCTTTTCAGAGCCCTTTATCCTTAGAAACTATCACTTATCTTGAGCCTGGATTCCCAGACTTCACCTACAAAAGGTCTTCAATCAATCAGATTGTTTCTGATTAGCACAGAGACTTTCTGATATAAGTTAACTATTTCCCAGGTTCTACAGTAATTTCTAAGTTATTAATCATTTTTCCATACATGGTAATACTCGGTTTCCTCTGAACAGTTCACATTTATATAAAGAGATCCTTTCTGAATGTTAAGAGAGCCTCTCCACATTACAGAACAGTGACTTCAAAGGTGGTCATTTCTTCTCTCAACTAAGGTTCAACAGTGACAAAAAGCACTGTTAAACTTTGCCCCTTCATCATCATGCTCTCCCTTCCAAATATCTCTTTTCTCTCTGCATCATTTCCACTGTCTGTTTACTTTGAGGAGGAGGTCAAGCTTATGAAAGAAGGGGTTAACCTGCAACCAAGATCAGGAAGAGAAGGGCAATTGAGTTAGGATATTAGCCTAGGCTATACTGAGGTAAAATTAAAAAATAATGCGAAGTTCTCAATGGTAGTATTCATCAGTCCCCAGACAGGAAATCAAGAAGTCTAGGAATTTACAAATTAAGCAGAGTTTGGTGAAGTCAAGTCACCAAGAGTTTAGCAATACTGAGTTGCTACTAACCCAGATGCTAAAAGGACAAAGGTAGTGTCACCAGAGGCCAAAAGCTGGGGCTATACATCTGGATCTAGAGTGTTGTTGAGGACTGTCTAGCAAAACCTGGGACTGTGAATGGAAAAGTTTCCCAGTGGGAGCTGGAGCCATAGAAAAGACACAACCACTTCCAGGGGCCCATAAGAAACAGAAAGGTGGGGAAGCAACAGGCTGGCTCCTATCTTCCTCCTGTCCTTGACTCTCCCTCTGGCTCCTCATTGCCCAGAGTTAAGTGTAAGTTAGCCTGGAAAATGAGGTTTCCTGTGATAAAGAGCAGAATGGGGAATGGTACATATAGAAATGAGGGCATATCAGCGATTGATCAGCATCATCGACCCCTGTGCTACTCAGTATCTTTCCTTGCTTTTTACACATACAAGAGTAATTTCAAACAAATCCATATCTGGCTGTGGAGCCAAGACTGTGTGTTTTAACAAGCCCTCCTGGTGATTCTGCCTGCACAGTAAGACCTGAGAACCACTTGCTTGGATTTATAAGATGTGATAGAGTTAGCTGTCAAATTTTAAATGTTATGTTTTTGCACTGCATTACACTCTGGACATGAGTGTAAAAGAAGATGAAATTTCCCAGAATGTTAAAACTGTTCATCTTTTATTTATCTATTGTTTTAACAAATATTAATAGTTGAATGACCTAAGCAAAACATATATGTAAAACAACTCAGTAGTAATGATGATTCTGTTCAATGTGAGATTACCTTGATTTATAATGTTAAGCTAAGTAAATGTGTCTAAATTTCCTAAACACAAAGAATAATCTGAATATTACAGGGCTTTATATGGTATTTTTAACAAACTTGAAGACATAAGGGTTTAAAGATATAAGAAGATATAAGGATTTTCTTAAATTAACACATGAATGTCATTCCAGCAGAAACTATACATTAGACTATTACATAGTAATAAACAAAATTTACTTCTA
The DNA here is from genome assembly GCF_028885625.2 of Pongo pygmaeus. Classification (NCBI taxonomy): domain Eukaryota; kingdom Metazoa; phylum Chordata; class Mammalia; order Primates; family Hominidae; genus Pongo; species Pongo pygmaeus. Next base: position 155,138,832 of record NC_072376.2, on the reverse strand, counting down.
ATAACTTTGTTTTATAAACATCTCAACTGTCATACCATGTAGACATCCAAATATATAAATGAAAAATCCAGTCAGTTATCCAAATATTTTACATATTTTATTTAAAACATATGTATATTTGGAAACATTGAGATGGCTGAGGAATTCTTCATATAGTGTTCATATTTGTCATTGCACAGACACATAAAAATGTGTAAAAGGGATTGGCAATAGAGAGGAATATTATGTTATACTGCAGGACAAGCTTAAGTTTGAAAATGTCCCAAAAAGAGTAGATAAAAGTGGAATTAAAATTTTTCACCACCCATTTTTTCACCTAAACTCATTCCAGTAAGTCTTTTATCCATGTAACTTCATGGAAACTGTTTCTGTCAAGAGCCTACATTGTTAAACCCAATGCTCAGTCATTTGTCCTCATCTTCCTTGATCTAGTAACAAGTGTGACATAGTTATTTCTTATTTCTTTCATCACTTGGCTTCCCAGCCACCACACTCAGTGATTTCTCCTGCTCTATGGCTGCTTCTTTTATATCTCTATTCCTCATTATCTTTCCAACGTCTAATGTTGGAGTGACCTAGGATTCAGTCCAGGCATGTCTACTCTGCTCCCCAATTGAACACAGCCTAGTTGCTTTAAATACCTGCTATTAATTATCAATATTCATATCTACATCTCCAGCCCATCTCTCTTCCTTAAATTCTTGTATCCTGCTTAACACCTTAATCTTTGTTCCTGATAAGCCCTTAAAAAGCTGTTCTTCCTACAGTCTTCCCCATCTACATTTATATCAATTTCAACCTTTTAGTTGCTTTGGGGAAAAAAATAGCCACCCTTGAGTCACCTCTTTCACATCCCCTTTCCAGTCCATCAGAAAATCTTACTGGCTCCACTTCCAAAATATATGCCACCAGTTCTCACCACCTGCATTGCTACCACCCTGTGCAAAACCCTTCTTACCTCTTCAAGGTTTTGGCAGCAGCTTTCTCCTAGCATCTTTGTTTCTTCTCTCACTTCTCATTCAGTCCATTCATATCCACTACATCAAAAGTGACTGTTTTAAAATGAAAGTCTCATTATGTGTCTCCTAAAACTCTTCCAGTAACCCCCAATGTTGTTAGTTTTTGTTGTTGTTTGTTTGTTTTCAGAATAAAAACCTACATTTTTACGGTGGCCTCTAAGGCACCACACAGTCAACCCCTTTGATCCTTTGATCCCTCTCCACCGCCTTCTCTCACACTTACCTCACTCTGTTCCACACTGACTTCTGCCCCACATGGACCTCTTGCTGTTTCTTGGGACTTTTTAGTGGCTCTTTGCTCCATCTTAAATGCCTTCCCCCTTATAAGTCACTCACTCACCTCCTCTGAGTCTTTGCCTAAATGTCACTTTCTCAGTAAGGCTTTTCTTAAACACCCTCTTTAAAATTGCAATCTCTTGCCCGCTGGAACCCTTCTCTCTTAAATTTTTTCTATAGCCTCTATCATCATGTAGCATGCAATATGTCATCTACATTATTTGACAGGGCTCCTTACCAGAATGTAAGCTTCAAGAGGATGAGCACGTTGTTTCTATTCCATTAACATTTGTTGAATGCATGGTATAAGTTGAGTCATTTAGTTGGTTGTTTTAAAGAGTCAGAGAACAGCAGAAAGCTGTTGGATCTTGGAAATAATTAATGAAGACTATGAAAAGTAACACTAGTTCTGTTAATAATTTTTGAGTGATACAAGGATTAAATAGTGAAATTATTTTGGAATTCACATTATCACATTGAAGGTTCTGAGAAAGTCTGTAGGATGGCTGTCAAGGTTTTTCTGTAAAGAGCCAGAAAGTAAATAATTCTAGCATTGTGGGCCATATGATCTCGTCACCACTCAAGTTGGCTACTATAGGGCAAAATAAGCCATAGACAATATGCAAATCAGGCTGGGCATGGTGGCTCACACGTATAATCCCAGAATTTTGGCAGGCTGAGGTGGATGGATCACCTGAGATCAAGAGTTTGAGACCAGCCTGGCCAACATGCTGAAAAACTCTCTCTACTAAAAAATACAAAAAATTAGCCAGGCATGGTTGCAGGCACCTCTAATCCCAGCTACTCAGGAGACTGAGGCAGGATAATTTCCTGAACCAGTAAGTGGGAGGTTGCAGTAAGCCAAGATCACGCCATTGCACTCCAGCCTGGGCAACAAAAGCGAAACTCCGTCTCAAAAAGAATAAATAAATAAAATAAAATAACATAAAATAAAACAAACAAAAATGGACATGGCTGAGTTTTAAAAAAAATGTATTTCCAAAAATAAAAAAATGTATGACCTGGGGTTAGCCTGCAAGTCATAGTTTGCTAACCTTAATCTATAGTGTCTGAATTAATTTTGTTTAAAATAGCTTTTTTTTCATTATGGGAATATAAAAAGTTATCTGAAACCCTCATTTGCATTTTTTAAATAAGTGTTCCCCAGGACATAGATTAAGAAATACTGACCTAGTCCAACCCCATCATTTGCTATGAGGGACTTGGGGTCGTTCACATACCCTTTAGTAGGAGAAGAGAGACTAAATTCCATGTTCTCTGACTCCCAGTCAAATGTTCCTTTAATTTATATGCTGCTGCTCCACCATTGCTGTCTAATGGCTTCTGCACTGAATTTAAGATTGTAGATTTTTAAATATTGGAATATTTCCAGCACCATACTTTTATTTTCTGTACATATATTTTTACACACTTGTAATTACAAATTTATTTTAAACTCATTGCAGAAGAAACTCTGATGCACTAACCTTTTGAAGTTTTTAATGCTTTTTTAGCATTAAAAAGATTGAGAGAACTTTTTAACTACTATCTTTAGAAGCACTTCTGTTTCTTTTTAAAAGAAAAAGTGAGAAGAAATAGTATCCAATTTTTATTCCTCAATGCATGTTAAACTACAGACATAGACCTTTAATGTCCCTTAAATTTTAGACATGATCAAATTATGAAATACAAACAGCAGTACAAGCAACAAAGATAGACACACATACACACATACAAAGGTCCACCTGCTTGGCCAACTAGACATTGATCTATGTTACTATCTATGTTGCAATGTCTGTGTTACTTAGTGGTCTTCATAAATTATAGTCACCCAATCTTTTAGCTAGCCTTATTCTGCCATAGTGTGTGTAGGTACAAACTTAGATTTTCTTGCCTTTCAATCATCCTTACATTTTCTTCATTATTTCCTCTTCACTGAGGCTCTCATCTTGTTTGAATGTCTAACTGTTGCATTCCAGATTCTACTACTCATCAAAGATTGGCTGGCCTCTCAGTATACCAGTCTAGTAAGTCTGCACATAATGGCATGAAATCAAAAGACATAAATTCAATTGAAAGCTCACTTAGGTGGGTCATTTGGTGTTTTCAATGCCTGCATTTCATTGTCAGCCAAATGAGAATAATTACTTTGTATACATCTTGTACTTCAAAGTAAATTCTACCATTATCTCACCAGGGAAAAGAAGTTAATATTAAAATTTCCACTGTCAATTTCTGTGACTAAAAAGTGTCACATGTACTTATGAATATTAGAGAGATGGTTAAGATGGTAATTGTGGTACACTTTGAGCTTTTCAACAGAGTTATATTTCTGCTGTGTACAAACAACAGAAACAAACAACAATCTAGTTAAATTTGATCGTGAAGCTTTTTCAATAGTTTGAACCAAACTTCGTCTCTTCTCTATCCAATAGCCTGTCTCCTTCTCTGTCATTTCTATAATCTTTGCAATCTATATTGAGTCATCTTAATTTTTTCATGAAATCACTGATTCTCTGATAATCTTTCAAACAAAGAAAACTTTTTTCTTTCTGGAATGCCCCTATAGGTGAGCTCCTGAAATCATCATTAGGATAAGTTCTTTGGTCTGACACTGCAAAGTAAGATGGATACTGAAAATATTAAGACTCATCATCCCTTTTGGAAATAAATATCTGAATTTAACTTCTTGTTAACAAGAAGTTGTTAGTATGATGTCCAATCAACAGAAAAACAATTAAAGGTGACTACGTTAGTTCTAACCTTGAAAGAAACATCAAATTAAGGACAATTAACAAATTCTTATTTCACTTTTTAGATCCAGTTTTCCAACTCTGTAATTCACTCAGCTATTTGGCATAGCACTCTTCCAAACACTCACTCTTTATTTACCGTTCTCCTCCTCCCTGAACCACAACTGCAAGGCCTTTTGTTTCCAGTCCACTTTTTCTTCCGCCTTGATTTTTTCATTCTCCCAATTCTGCATCACAGAATGTCAGATAGAGTAAAACTCTCCTTAGAAGCTAAGTAAGGGTGAGAAATTGAAGTCTCAAGGATAAAGTTATCTTTATCAAGTGGGTCAGAAAATAACAGTGTGAGCACATTAATAGATTAATATGTTTTGTTGCCATTGATAAACTGTAAATATATGAGTGTCCCACATTACCAAATCAGAGACCACATCAAGTCAAAAAAGGGAGCCATATGAATGGAATAAATTATAGGTTTCATATTCTTGTTACCTCTTTCCTCATTTTGGAGCCTTCCAACACAGCTTTATTTTCATCATCTTCCTGTATTTTACCTCATTTATACCTAATACCTCAGAAATTATTAATTTAACTTATTCTATATAGTAAGAAATATTCAAGACCTCATTCTTCCTTGCCTCCAGGAGCCTGAAGAGGTAGGCCACATACTGTGACTATTGGAAAAAGCCCCAATCTTCTCAACCATCTCCCTTTTTCTCTGACTTTCTTACAGTTTGTGATTTAATTCCTTCCACATTATAGGTAGCAGGAGAGGCATGGAAAAGGTGAGCCCTTGGTTTTTGGAGAAGGGCTGGTTATGTGTCTGCCTCCCTGGGCTGTCATCTGACCTTGGTGTATTTCACTAGCAGTCTGGCTCTTGCACGGGCAGGGAGGTAAGGCACTGAAATCACCTCAAAAGCTGTGTCCCTTCTCTGCCTAAATTTTGAGAAATCCATTCTTAGTCTGCTTTTCAGACTTCTGTGTAGAGAATGCACTCTCAAGGGGCCATTTATTGCTAGGGTTATTGTTGGGGTAAAATGCAGGGACTAGGGAGTTTGACTAGGTGAAACAAAGGAGGCCATTCAACTGCCTTCAGTGCCAGCACCTAGGCCACTTGAATATGGGCAAAAGTAGTTGTTCACCCAGTTTAACTTGGCTCACAAGAAGAACTGAACTGGGGATTTGTGTAAAGCCCTTCTCATACTCCTGTTTCCTTTACCACTCTGCTCTATCGTCTGTGCTTGAACTATCTTAGGCATCTTGAGGAGACTGGAGTTTAGAGTTGGAGAGCCATTTAACAAATCATCTTTAGATTTTTTGACATGACTTTAAATTGTTTGGAAATTCTGAAATCAAATTACGAATGCTGTCTTTAAAAAAATATAAACAGGAAAAAATATGTTATCGTTGTATTCTTCTCCCTGCACACCATATTCCATGGTCTCCAATGTATAATGTTGATTGAGGAAATTTCGAAGAATTTTTAATATATTGCTTTGGATATAATTTAAAAATTACTTTTAAAGTTTGTTTTTTCCTTTTGCTATGGGTGATGCAACCTTGAAATTTGTTTAAGACAAGACACTGAAAGTGTGTAGGTCAAAAATATTCAACTCAGACCAGGATGGGATCTTGACATTTGATTTTTTTGTATGGCTTTCTTCATAAATTGAAAATTGGAAATGCAATTTAAATAAAGCTGGTTTCAGTGGAGTTTTGTCTGTTCTTATTTTTCAAGTTTTACAGTATCTAAAACAACATAATTTTCAGTTTTAAGATATCTTAATGGCTTTTACCTAATTGCATTTGTCTGCTTGCTAGTACAATTAACTATAATTATTTTAGAATTAATTGTAGAAGAGACTTGATGTTACAGAATATAGTACTCACCAGAGTAGGCAGTGAAAGCAGTGTTCATCATGTTAATTTTTTCATACTTAGAAGTACAAGCTCTTTAAATTGTTTTTATTGTAGCTGTTCTGTTCTAGTTGTTTATTGCCAGATAAAAAGCTACCTCAAGTTTACTGTTATAAAATCAGAATCATTTTATTTATGCTCACAGATTCTATGGGTTAGGTATCAGAAAGGAAAACTGGGATGGTTTGTCTCTGCTCCATGGTGTCCATGACCTTCAGATGGAAGGAAGAATACCTGGGGGCTGAGAACTGGAGGCATCTGGAAGTTTCTGTACTCACATTCTGGCACCTGGGATAACCTCACTCAAAGGCTGGGCTCAGCTGTGACTGTTGACTTAAGCACCTAAACAAGACCTTCCATGTGGCTTGGGCTTCTTCCAGCATAGTGGCTGGGTTCTTATAGGGAGCATCTCAAAATGAGGAATACAGTCAGCAAGTTCCAAGAGAATTAGCAGGCAGGAGAGGCATAATCAATTCAGACCTGGCCTCAGAAGCCACAGAGCATTACTTCTGTCATACTTCATTAGTCAAAAGACAGTCTGAAGCCCACCCAGATTCAACCTGAGGAGACATACATTCCATGTCTCTCAATAAAAAGTGTCGAAGAATGTAGGACTATGTTTTAAACCCATCACTGCAGGTGTGGTAGATTTTCTGCCCTCCAGAAATACTCTGACTTGTCCTTTCCTCATTCTAAATCAACAGTACACATTTGTACTGTGGCTGGTCAATGTTGAATATACATATATAACAATTTACTTACCTTAGAATGCTTTTGATTGCAAATGACAAAAACTCTTAATTCAAACTGGCTTAAACAATAAAGAAAACTTGCTGATAAACCTCACTGAAAATTCTAGCAGTAAGGCAGGTTTCAAGAGAGGGTTGGTTCAGTGACTCAGCAGTATAAAACAATATCTCAGGATGGGCGCGGTGGCTCACGCCTGTAATCCCAGCACTTTGGGAGGCCTAGGCGGGTGGATCACCTAAGGTCAGGAGCTCGAGACCAGCCCAGCCAACATGATGAAACCCCCATCTCTATAAAAATACAAAAATTATCCAGGCATGATGGCAGGTGCCTGTAATCCCAGCAACTCGGGAGGCTGAAACGGGAGAACCCCTTGAACCAGGGAGGCAGAGGTTGCAGTGAGCCGAGATCACACCACTGCACTCCAGCCTGGGTGATAAAGTAAGACTCTGTCTCAAAAAAAACAAAAACAAACAACAATATCTCCTTTGTATTTTATCATTAGGCTGCTCTTATCTCTTATGTTAATTTTATCCTACATCTGGTCTCCTCGTGGCTAAAAGATGGCTGTCATGAGCCAACCCCATGCTCAACCAAAGGGCTAAGAAGAGGTTCCTTTCCTCTTCAGGAGCTTCACTCAACTGGAACAGCACAGGCCACTTGCATATCCTTAAAACAATTGCTGAGATGAGAGTTTAGTGCCAACTGGTTTAGATCATGTCCATTCCTGAACTAGTCTTGATTTCAAGGGGTATGGATCATGCCAGTGGACATCAGAGTGGGAGTGTGGCGCATCCCATGGCAATTTTGTATCTGCCACTTAGTGTGGGAAGTGAGTAGATTAGGGACTGGGAAGGCAGCCATAATTTCTGATTCATCTTGGAACAGTTTCTGGCCACACAGTTATTTGGCCATAAGAGAATGAAGCTATTTGACATCATTAGCATCACAGTTCAGTGAGCTAAAAGGCCACGGTTCCATTCCTGTTTACTTACTAATACCCTGCCTGTGATTCAGGTCAATGTCAAAGTCAGAGCTCTTCTTGTTGAAGAAACCTATTTGACCTAACAAGGAGGATATAGGCCCTAAAACCTGACTCTCAACTTGATTGTTCTGTTCCATTGGGGAGGTAGGAGAACAGTCATGGGGTTTGTGAATGTTTGTGACTGGGGTATGTGACTGCATGTGTGTGAGGAGACTGTTTCTTACTTTGGATACATTCTGACATTTACCTGAGAAAGTAGGCTTCCCATCTGAGGCTATGAACTCTTTTTTAAGTGCTACTAATATCTTCTTCTGTTTTTCAGAGGTGACACAGAATTTAATAATGTAGCCTTTTCTGCCAAGACTTTTATTCATTGTTTTCCACTACTAGTCAATGACGCATGACCAGATTCTTGTCCTTATTTTGCAGTTGAGGAAATAGGGACAGAGGGTTAAGCAATTTGCCCAAGACTACATGTCAAAGCAGCAGTAGAATTGGCATTAGAAATCATTTTCCTGGAATCTTGGCTCAGTGCTGTTTTTGAAAAGCAGTTATAAAAGTTTCAAACAAAAAAGAACAAATCATAAATAGCACGCATTTGGGAACCCATTGCTCAGCTTTGGAATTTTCGTAAGAAACAAATATTTACAGATAGGGTAAAAGCTCCCTTTGTACCCCTCCAGGTTACCACTCTTAATCCTCCCCTCCTATGAGAACACCAATACCCTGAATTTGATGTTTTACATCCTCATACACATTTTACTCTATATCTATGTATCTATAAAAATATGGTACAATTTTGCACATTTAACTATATTATTGCTGTTGTTCTGTATGAATCTTTCTATAATTTGTGCTTTTTTGCTCAATGTTGTTTTTGTGATATATCCATGTTGACACATACGACATTTGTGTATCCCTTTTACTTATATTACTTTGCATTAATATATTGGTTTATTCTTACTCTTTATGAATATATTAAAGCTTTTTTGCTATTTAAAATTATAAACAATAATGCAATAAACATTCTTGTAACTTTTACCTCTGAATACTTTCTTAAACTCCATTTGAAAAAAAAAAAAGAATACTATTATGGAGATATGCATAGAGACTCAGCTGCCCTGTCTAAATTTTGTGTTAGAATAATGCAGGAGTGAGTAGCAAAAGCAAGACTTTTTGGCTATATTTACATTTGAGAAGACACAGTCTAAGCCTAAAACCAATTCACGTTCTGTGTACACCACAATTTTCAGTTGATACATCAGGATCTATCATTACATCTTGAAACCTCACCTATTAACAAATTGGCTATTTTTAATGACACTGCTTTCCTGAACCAGACCTGGATTGCTGTGGTCTGCAGAATTTTTATTGGGTTGAAAAAAAAAAAAAAAACCTGGCAGCAACCCAAGTATTGGGTTGACAGAGGTGTGCTCTGAATAAAGCAAGTTTTGTCACTATAGAAATACAAATAGTGGCCTAAAAATGTTTTAAAAAAATCAAAATTACTTTTCTTGTAAGAAGCACACCATGGGAGAGGAAGTGAAATTTCCGTGAGACATCATGCCTGTCTATTCTAACACACTCTCTTTATGAGGTGGGAATGGGGAAAGGATGGCCAGGTGCTTGATTTACATTTAGGATCCTTATTGTCTGTTTAAAATGGCTTATTAAAACATTTCCATGTCTACAATGAAACAAAATTATTTTGATAAATCATGCTCTGCTCTGGAGTCTCAGCGTTCTGAAAAATTTGGTCTATTGTGTTAATACCAGAGCTGGTTTTAGTACTACCAGTGGTAAAACATCAGCAGAGATTTGGGAGAAATTACTGGTACAACACTTAAGAGACAAAGTTTTAGCCTTGACTCCTCCTCTGACTATGAACTTTGTGAAAAAGTCACTTCAGTCCTAGTCACTTTGGACATGGGTTTGCCCTTACTCAGGGCTTTGCAAATGTTTTATGTTGATCCTAGGAAATGTTAAATAAATGAGGTGTGTTGGAACTACAATTTTTCAAAAATTATGAAATAGAAAAATTTCGTGTGCAACGTATACACTAAGGGTAAATATCATTTCATAAGATTTTTGTTACAGAGGGGTGTGTGTGTATGACTGCTTTGAGATGTTACGTAAAGTAAGCTTTTTTCTTTTCATAAATTGAGGTATTTTTGATAATTAAGGATTATGTATACCTAAGGCATACAATTTGATGATGTATTATCCATTATTAAATAATTACCATAGTCAAACTAATTACTATTTCATCACCTCAGATAGTTATCACTTTCTCTGTCTCTGTGTGTGTGTGTGTGTGTGTGTGTGTGCATGCGTGTGTGGTGAGAACATTTACAGTCTACTCTGTTAGCAAATTTCAAATACATAATAAAGTATTGCTAATTAAAATTGCATTGTTATGCATCAGCTCTCCAGATGTGATGTCTTCATCTTGTGTTAAAGGAAACTTCTTATTCTGTATTGCTTTCAAAATGGTTTGAAAGCCATTTGTACAAGCCTGACTTCAGAAAGAAGCTCAGGGGCTTTCCAGAAGTGATTAAGCCCTTGTTTAAAACTCAGCAGTTGCCCGCATTTTCTAGGATGAAGCCCAGATTCCCCAGCATAGCAGAAAATGATTCTCCTTCGTAAATCTTGCCCCAGGACTAACCACTCCAAGGACATTCTGAACTGCACACTCCGTGTTTCTGCAGTACTGGCTCATGCCTCGTGCCTTTGCTATTTTCCCCTCAGCCTCAAACGCTCTTGGTAGACGCAAAGCATTATCTTTGCTAGATGCCCTCCCGCACCCACCAATTCTTATAGAATTGTCCAGTGCTTCCCTTGCTTCACAAATCTTTACTGAGTTATGTCATAGTCTGCAGTGTACTTTTCTGGATTTAATAATAGTTTAAATATCCATCCCACCCTACTAGACTGTGGAAATTTTGAATTCAGGTCTTTATATCATAAGAATTTAGGTTCTTCAGGATATAATGAACTGTTCTACCATGAAGCCAAGGAAAAGAATTTAAGTTCTTTCCTTTTCTCATGCACATTCTCTGTTCCCCATTGCTCTTAAAATCATCTTATTATTTAAAAGCAGTATGTGTTCATTTAAAATGATATGAAAAGGCAGTTGAAACATTACACTAAGTTGCACAGCCAAAAGATGGCCACTGTTAATATCTAAACTAATGTTTCACTCTGCCTATATACACATGCCAAGAGAAGCCAACATGCACACAGGCATGCATGTGCACGTGCACACACACACACACAAGCACACATTGTTACACAAATAAGTTTATTCAGTAATCCGGCCAATTCTTCTTTTCAGCAATATCAAGGATACTTTCTATGTCACTGATATACCTGTACATAATTTTTAGTGGCTGCTTATAATTCTAATTTGTGGCTTCCCTGGATTTGTTTTGGTTGCCATTTATCAACATTAAAAGCAGTGATGGTGGACTTGACTTCTTATTTCTTGCGTGCCATGATTATAAATTAAAAAGCAGCCTTATTGTCCTTACCTTCTTTGATTAGCCACCGAGTCCTGGTCTGATTTTATAACTCCCTTCAAGGCATTCCATATTTGGCCTCCTTCCCTTTATCTTTAGGCTATCTTTGGGCTGTGTCCTGTTAAAATTCCTGTATATCAGAGAACCTTCTACCTCGCAATGCGATGTCTTCCATCAAACTTTCTCTTTTGTATGAGAATCATCTGTAGTTATATAGTAAAGATATGACTGTTGACAACTTTCTCTTTTAGAAACAAATTCAGTGGAATCATGCATGTATTTCATATGACTATTTTGAATCTCACTTCCCTAAACCTATCTGAATTGTACCCAACCTTCCTCTATTCTGTGATCATAAAATCCAAGATGTGATATGATTATTTTCAATGGAAATTCCCCCCTTACCAACCGCCTCTGCTCTTAGATGTATATCACTAGTATAGTTCACTGGGATACTTTCTCTCTTCTCTGGAGCTAAAGTCACAAACTAGAGCTATTCAGATATATTATTTTGCTAAACTGCAACATCTGGTACAAATTTGAAAAAGTACAAAGCCTCATTACTACTAAAATTCATTTATGTCAGTTTTTGTGAACTTGTAAGGAAGACGTCATCTATTTCTTCAGTGAAACTTGGTAACGTAGGTGTAGTCCATCTTATTTTGTCCTGTTTTTAGCCTCAGTTAAAGCTCTCAGGAATTTATCTCTCAGTTTATGGATTCAACAGTAGAGTGTATTTTCATACTATATAGTACTTACCCAACCATTCACTTAGACAGTCTTTTTGTTTCTATCACTGTAATATTGAATCCCATCTCACCAAGTCTTGGGGACATTTGTGTCATAACGTACATTGTCTCCGTTTTTAGTATAAAGTGTATGCCGTTTATTACCCATCCTTTAGTTGTTAGCATGCAGAAATCTAAGCAACCAGTGTCATTTCCTGCTTTCTACCCAATTATCTCATACTGTGAAATATAGCCTCATGTTTTTCCTCTTTCTGTGTCATATCTGTGCTTCTTTATAGCAGTGGTTCTCAAGCAGGATATATTTTTCTGTCCGGAGACATTGGCAGTGTCCGAAGGCCGTTTTTACTGTTACTTTGGGAAAGCTGCTACTGGCATGTGAATGGTAGAGGCCAGGGATGCTGTGAAACATCCTGTATTGCACAGTATGGTCTTCCTCCCAGCAAATTATTACCTGATTCAAGAAGTTAATAGTGCCGAGTTCAGGGACACTTGCTGTATGGCAACTGACTTCATGTGTCTTATTTGAACTTTCAGATTTCTCCCACCCCTGAGTTGTTCAATTTAATATATTCTCTTGATTCAGACTAGCTACTCAATGGCAAAAAAAGGAAAGTTATATCTCATGCCATCTATGTCTTATGCTTTCGTTAAAGTAAGACAGAAGCCAACATCTTTGTCCAAAATGCTGGTAAAATAGTACTGTAGGACCACTTGATATTACCATAGTTACACAGAATAGAGAATGAGAGAATTAAGCATATTTGTAAGTAAAGAATAAAACCAGATAAATTAATAAGTATGGTTATCCTCAGAAATCCTTTGCTTCAAATGATATTCGTTCTTATAAAATTGTGTTTGAGGCTGGGTACGGTGGCTCATGCCTGTAATCCCAGCACTTCAGGAGGCCACGACAGGCAGTTTGAGCTCAGGAGTTTGAGATCAGCCTGGGTGATATGGCCAAACCCTGTCTCTGCAAAAAATACAAAAAGTAGCTGGGCATGGTGATGTGCTCCTGTAATCCCAGTCACTTTGGGCACTGCGGTGGGAGGATCACTTGAGTCTGGGAAATTGAGGCTGGGCTGCAGTGAGCAGAGATTGGGCCCCACTGGCACTCCAGCCTGGGTAGGCAGAGCAAGACCCTGTTTAAAAGAAAAGTTGTGTTTGCAAATAAATGTATTGAAAAAACTCCATGGGCAGCTTAATGTGAACACTGTCTCATTTTATTTTTCTCCTTTGTTTTTTCCCCCTTCAGATATTTCACATTTTCAGGAACAAAATGATTTAAAAGCATTACTAGAAAATCTCCTTCAAAATATCCAATCCAAAAAAAGAAAGAATGTAGAAATTATGTGGCTGGCTGCAACGGTAAGCACTCTCATGTCAAATCTTATTTCCTGCCATGTCATAACCAGCAAATATTATCAGTTCTCTACTGTGCAGAGTCCAACCTCTGCACTTTGGGTTACCAGTGCAGAGGTGTCATCGTCTATTAGTCCATGGATTAGGCATTTTTACTCTTGTTGGTAGTTCTATCCATAGACTAGAACATAAGATGGAAGAAGATGCACTCAAGAAAGACTCTTGCTTATTTGCTATTCTTACCAACCTTGAATGTGTTCTCCACTCTGAGGAAGTGTCTGTGAGTTTCTTGATGTTGCGTGTTGCAACGTCAATTGCCCGTATCACCCAGGATTTTGAACTGCTGCTTTAGAGACATATGGTTTCAACAGAATGTGGTTATCAGATCTCTGATTCACAGCTTCAATAAGGCTCCTGGACATATTGTTCAGTTAATGAGCTTATAAATGTGTTTGTTAATTTAGATGTTGGCATAGAATTCATTACTGATGGATTGCTCTTAGGGTAATGAACTATATTTTGTATAGCTCTTTCTCATTTAATGGTGCCCTTGGGGTAAAAGAGCTACCTGTGTTCTCACCCCAGCTTTCTATAAGAATTAGAGATAAAAAAAATGCCTGTATTTTTAAGGCTCTTATCTGGTAACCGTTGAGGCATAGCTCACATGAAATTTATGAATTGTGTTAAACATTCAGACCCAAACATCCTTTCATTAGGAATGCATCCTTCCATCAGGAATGGTACATGTCAAAGATCTTTATAATAAATGCCATGTTTGCAGTTTCTGCAGTGTTACTCTTATAATTTGGAGCTCAGATTAACCATGCTTCTAGCATACTCTATTCATTCTCTAGCCATAGCATTTAAAACAGAAAGTTTTCCCCTACTTCCAGTGCTTCAATTATAATTCAATATCACTTACTTTCTTCTGGGAAAAAGGAATGGATAATTTACCATGAGCCCATATGAAATAATTTACCAAAAGCAAGGCAGAGGAAAGCTTCTTTAGTTTCCCTTCCTGCCTTCTTGGAGCCCCAGGGAAGAACATCAAAGGTAACAATATGAAATATTGCTTTCAGGCAGCTCATTTACACTGGTTCCCTTTAGCACCATACTATATTACATGAAGGTTGTTTTTAATAGTGTAGCTGCTCTTTGTATCTTCTAAGACCACTACGGTTGTTAATTCTAACAAAAATTTCACAATGGTAGGTCATAAATTGTGTTTTCTATTTTACTGAAAACATGACGGCATGAAGATAGTTTGATACTCATGCCATCTGATGATTTACAAACATATAAATGTGTCATTATGTACATATTGTGAAGTTAAGTAAATAGATAAATTAAGGATACACATGTATAAACACAAAAGTATATTTTCTTTTAGTATATGCAATTTCCCATTTTAATGTATGAAAAAGTTTTCCTATAAATCCCACACATTTCTAAAATATTTTTTTGAAAAGTGTATACTGACCAAATATGATTTACTCTCAATTCACCACTGAATGAATGATTAGTAGCATTTCTGTTAGCTAATGCCTCAGTTTCAATATTCTATTTGTAAATCATGGGCCTATTTATGATACTCTTAAAATAAAGAAATACAGAAATTCCTTTTGATATTTTCCAAAAATATTTTGTTAATATTTGTTTTTATTTTATTTTCCTTTCTTTTTAAAATCTATTTAGTGAAATACTGCTTCAGTTAATGTTTTCCATTCTAATTGAAAAATATAAAGTGGCCAGGCATGGTGGCTCACGCCTGTAATCTCAGCACTTTGGGAGGCTGAGGCGGGTGGATCACGAGGTCAGGTGATCGAGACCATCCTGGCCAACATAGTGAAACACCGTCTCTACTAAAATACAAAAATTAGCCGGGCATGGTGGCGCATGCCTGTAATCCCAGCTACTCAGGAGGCTGAAGCAGGAGAATCGCTTGAACCAGGGAGCTGGAGGTTGCAGTGAGCTGAGATTGCGCCACAGCACTCCAGCCTGGTGACAGAGTGAGACTCCATCTCAAAAATAATAATAATAAAAATAAAGTCATTTGGTTTTGTCTTCTTTAAGTTTAAATAGTAAAAGTGAAGATTTAAAGAGGACAAATGACAATCAAATGTGTTAAATCAATAGTTCAGGTATTGTAGAAATCAAGGCCTAACCTGTGTACTCTGATGGAAGTGCCCTTACCTCCACTAGACTTTAAATTTAGAACATTAAATATTCTAAGTAGGACAAGTGCATGTGATAGTAACAATAAATTTTAAAGAATATTAACTCAATTTAAAAATCATATCTCATAAATAGCCATTATGGTCTGTTTTATTATTATAAATATAGTTAAGAATTTTTTAAAATGAAATACTATTTATTTGAAAGGATTAGAATTTTTTAGATGTAAAAAGATTGTATGGAGAAATCATGCTCTCACATTTTTCTAGCCACTTATATTGGAAATAGAAGTACCAAAGTTCTGAATTAATAGTGATGTATAAATTCAAGTTTAAGTATAAGAAACACAATTAAAACATGGTAATAAATTCTAGATTAGCTATATTATTTTACCTTCTTTTAAAAGCGGACAACTTTTAAAGACTGCTTGATGACAGATAATAAAGAAGACCTTTGTTATTTCACATTAGATTTATTTTAAATGCACACTGATTAGCATTGTAATGCCGAAGTTGATTATTGTTATCTCATGTTAGAACCCTACCATGGGATAGAAGAGAAAGGAATGGAATGATTCCCCTATTACTCATAAGGCAATGAGACAAGAGACTATTGATGCTCAGTGATTTTTCTCTGACTTAAATCAGAATAACAAAAAGAAAGAACCGTAGAGGAATACAGAAGATAACAGAAGTTAAAAGACTTGATTCTTGAACTTAAGTAGAGTTCTGTTTGAATCCTGGTTCTGCTCTGCTATGTGCAAGTTACTTAACCCATCTAAACCTCAGTTTCCTCATCTATAAAATGAAAACAATTATACCTTCCTCTAGAGTTCTGCGAAGTTTATTTATTTACTTTTATTGTTAATTTGGGAGGTTTTTTTTTGAGACAGGGTGTCACTCTGTTGCCCAGGCTGCAGTGCAGTGGCATGATCACAGGCTCGAGTAATCCTCCCACCTCAGACTCCCAAGTAGCTGGGACTACAAGCATGCATCACCATGCCCAGCTAATTTATTTATTTATTTTTTTGAATAGAGAGGAGGCTTTGTTATGTTGCCCAGGCTGGTCTCAAACTCCTGAGCTCAAATGATCCTCCTGCCTTGGCCTCCCAAAGTGTTAGGATTACAGGCATGAGCGGCTGTGCCCAGCCCCTGTGAAGTTTATTAAAAAGAGCAAATGTGTGTGAAATTTCTTCGTGTTGTACCCTAGAGTACGGTCAATTTGCAATAAACAGTGGCCGTTTCTATTGTTCTCCTTTTTAGTATTGATGAGTAGTTCCCTTATCTGTTGTGAGGCACCATGAGGATGTTTAAAATCTCATAACCTAAAGCCAAGACTAGCAAATGTTTCTTAAATGAAAAATAAGAGAATATTAGCTATATACTATTTGAATCAACTGTTTGATCCAGGGAATATAGTTTTTTGTTTGTTTTTTCCTCTTTACAATGAAGGTGTTATTTCTGAGCTGGGAATAGTTTAGCATTGTCATACACTGCAGACCAGGCACCCCCCTTGGGTAGTGTGCTGCGTCCTCTGCTGGATATTTTACATCTTATATGGCTTCAACAGTTCCATGTCTCATGTACAAAGAACTAAATAAATTGGGTCCATTGCCTTGGCTTTTGAAATGAAAAGGTAATGGTTTTACATTTGATGAGACCGATTGAACCAATTGACTATCATAAATTAACAGAAACCCAAATTTATATTTGATGTGTTTAGACTAGAAGTGTTTGGAGGAGGCCAACACTTTACAGTATCACAAATGAACAATAAACATTCGTTTTTACATATGTTACAGATTTGCCGCAAACTAAATGGTATTCGTTTCACCTGTTGTAAAAGTGCCAAAGACAGGACATCGATGTCAGTGACACTTGAACAATGCTCAATCTTGAGAGATGAGCACCAGTTACACAAGGACTTCTTTATCCGAGCGCTGGATTGCATGAGAAGGTATCTCACATGTTTTTCAAGTTTTTTTTTTCTTTTAAGGTCATTTTGAGTTGTTTTTATTTTTTTTTTCAAAATACATATTTTATTGGAGGACTAAATATTTTAGAACTTTACTGTATTTTCATGGGTTATAGCTTATGACATGAGAGATAATTTTCTCTACCTGTATAATAATTTTATCTCTATCTATATTTCCCCTACTTATTTTAGGCTACTTTTCTAAACTTTTCATTTTTAGAAAATGTGGCTGTGTACACATTTGATGATATGCATCATTATATATGATATTATATATTTTATCAGCTCATTGGCTCAAGTTAAGGGGCCCCGAAAATCTCAAATATAACACTGTAAGAGCAAATTTTCATGATGCATAAGTATTCATGAGTACTTGCAAAATAAAACTAACTCATTATCCAAACAAAAGCTTTCCAAATTACAACTAACAGGTGATATTCCCATGGTCCACAGAGTCTCTGGGTCAGTAACCTCCTTTCTAAAGTTATTTTCACATCACTCATCATGAAGATGGGATGACACTGATACTTTAAAATAGAGAATTAATATGGTTACTCTGCCGACATTTAAAATGCTGTGCCCGAAGTCATGTTTCTTGATTCATTTCCACAGTAATTAAATCTAAACTCTAAGCCATAATGGGAAGGAAAAAGTGCTTCATTCACAGTGTCTATCAGCAAGGACACACGTTAATTAAAAAGTTAAGCGAAATTGTCTCTTTGCTGCAAAGCCTAGCTCAGAAGCACACTAGGAAGCATGGGACAGGCTCTGGGTTCCCAGAAAGGAATGTCATGTGATTCACTGGAGAAGGCTGCTTCTTATCTAGCCTGCCATTAGCTATCAGTTTTCTTTTAACTGCTGCAGTCTTTCATTGGCGACATTGATGTTTGCTTGTGCTTGTTCTATGCCTCTATGTTTTCTCACTAACCAGAGGTTTCTGAAGTTCTGTATTTCATCCCATTTCATGTCTCTTGGCGTTTTCATTCTTCAGTGGAGCTCTATCATAACTTTTTGATAAATGTGTGAGGATGTCTTAGAGGTCTGACATGAACATCTCAGCCATATACAACATGTTTGGTTGATATAAAAACTTCTTTCAAAAAATAATATCTCAGCACTAATGGTAAAATACCAAATTCAAGTATGAAATCTTCAAATCTGCAGAAAAAGAACACAAATGTCACTATAGATGGAGCAAAGGTGCTTGGTGAGAAATGCAGGAATGCATGATGTTATACGTCAGGTACACCATGGGACTAAACTGATTTAGGTAACAAATCTTCTGGAAGATGAAATTGGTGTGCCTGTTTATTTAAGATAGAAGAGGGGACCCTTAAATTAGACATAAAATAATTCAAACAGGTAAATAAAGGCTCTATATATACTGGACATGTTATATTATAGAATAATATATTTTGGTATTGCCTATGATTGACATTATATATGCAATACATTTGCTCGTGATATAGCATTTGTGATGATTCATTTTTGTGTTTTTAAGGTAAGGCACTAGAAATTTAATCTAAAACACTAAAGGCTTAACTTCAAATCCCTAGTATTCTGGTGATCTTCTTCTTTTGGTTTTGTCTGTATATGAGGACTGTGCCAGAGTGTGAGTGTTGGCCTGTATTTGTGTACATGTATGCATGTATTTAAAGAAAATAAGATGCGTTCTTTTCTTTAATAACTGCCTTCATTTCCCTCTGGGTATTTTGCCTTACAACACAGGCTCATAGGTTTACAAGCTCTGGCAACACAGCAGAGTAGATAAGAGCATGAGGTTTGGGAGCCAGCTAATTTGAATCCAGGCTATATGCCATGCATTACCCATAGGCAAGTTAGTCTCTCACTGCCTCTTAGTGCCTTAGGGCAAGTTACTCAACCTCTTGTACCTCTCAGTTTCCTCATCTTTTAAAACAGATATGATAATAGTAGTTCCATTTTAGGAATGTCTCGAGGATTAAATGAATTGATACATGTACAGGAATTAACAATGTTTGGCACATGGTAATCACTAAATAATGTTGGTTAAAAAAATAAAAAAATCAAGGGCTGTGATGTTAATACTCTGATTTTCCACGTGCAGTATAATCTAGCTAATTATGATCCTTGTAGTTTTATGTTTGTGAATACTTTATGACATAAGGTTGGACTACAATAGCATATATTAAAATAAAGTGTCCTGGCAGCTCTTGTAAATAAGGTTTCAAATGCAGTATCTTCCCTATTTAAGAAAATCAGCTCTTTAAATAGCACTTTAAAAATGTGCAAGTGTTTGCAAATGCAGTGTTAATTATGAAAGCATCACAATCGCTGAATAGGTTTTTTATAAACATTTTTGATGCTAATGTGTATTATGTATCTGGAAATAATCATAGAATTTAAGATAAAGAAGTCACCTTAGAAATTTCTTATAAATATTTTTATACATATAACTCTTATAAATTTCCTACCCCACATGCAACAGTCAGTGGTTCATGAATAAACATTTCTCAAGTTACTGCTTAATGCTGATTGATTACTGGGGCCCCAAAATTCTGGATTCTGACAATATTTTACAGTTGAGTTTTTTGAGAGGAAGCAGATTTGCCCAGCTCCTCACTCTACCATCTAGCAAGTCCCACCCTTCAGACAGTGGTTTTTAAATGAACATCAGAACCACCTCTGGAAATTTAAAAAATACATATGTTTGATTGGTGTGTTAAAAGGTGGAAGGATGGGAAGGGAGTAAGGGATGAGAAACTACCTGTTGGGTACAATGTACACTATTCAGGTGACATTTACACTGAAAGCCCAGACTGCAGCACTATGCAGTATGTCCATGTAACAAAGATGCACCTGTACCCCTTAAGTCTATTTTAAAAAATATATCAAGATGTAGTTTAAGTTATCATCATCTTGGGTTCAATTTTATAATAAAACAACATGTCCTATACTAAAACAAAATACATATGTTTAGACCTCACATGGATTATAATTGAGAAGATCTGAAGTGGGTCCCAGGATTTAATTTTTTAAGAACTTTACAGACATTCTGGGGAACAACTCTGGATTTTTAAAAATCATTGTTTTAAAGGAATTTGATTTGTATGTTTTTGAATTTACTGCAAGTTTTAATTTTATTTAACATCAGTTGCAGTTTATTTTACCTTTGAATTATTCCAATCACCTTCCAGGCTATTTTCTCTGGATTTCTTAAAAATTCACCAAGGTTTCTTCATCATAAAAATTCAAGGGAAAAATAAAGTTCACCAAGGTTATCATATCACTCTTTAGTTAGTTTTTATTTTGTCCTTATCTATATTATTTTCTGTTGTATTGTGCTTATCTCTGTAGCAGTTTCAAATTATTTATGATGAGCAAAGGTATATAAATGAAAGTAAATAAATAAAGCTCCATCTGGCTCTTATTCAGAAATCCCCCCACAAGAAGCAGCTCTCTGAAGGTAGAGATTTTTGTTTCTCTTTGTTCACTACTATATTTCCAGTACCTAGAACAGTACCCAGCGAACATAGTATAATTTTTTTCTCCATAAATGTACAATAAAGGAATACATGAATAACATGGGTTTCTAAAACTTTCGGGTCCTATGTATTTGGTTGTATTGTGCATACATAGGCATTTTAAATTAAGCATATGAAGTTATCACTTGACTGTGACATATCGCTAAGTACAAGTTGCAGAATATGAAAGTAAAAGTCTTATTATTCTAATTCAAAAACCAATAGGCAAATATTATCCTAATTCAAAAACAATAGAAGCCATTTCAGCTCACCACCTGAATCGACCCTTTGTACAACTGTCAAAAAATTCAGACTTCTTTTTTTCTACATATCCAGTATTACTTTCAGCTGCACACTCCTGATGAGGCCTTCGGATACCATCTGTTTGATGAAATGGCATAAATGCCTCTTCAGATTAGAAAATTAACACAAGGTGTCTGGGTGATCTGACTCTGTAAGGATCTCTTAGTGGTTGCCTATATCATTAAGATCAAAACAGTGATTCTCAACCCTCACTGCCCATCAGAAATCTAGAAAACTTTTTTTTTTTTTTTGGTTAAAGGCAAAGTCCCACCACATACTAGTTTCTGGGATGGAACCATGATTGAGAACCACTTGACTAAAGTCTACTTTATTTAAGCCAATTTTAATTTAAATCAGTAATTGATTTTAATGACATTATGACAAGACTATAAACCAGGTATGTCTATCCTTTCCTGGAGTTTTGAAATGTATGTGTATTGCAAAATTCTGCCTTGATCACCTATGGCACAAGTCGTACCACAAAGGTGGCTCAATAATTTGCAGGTTTTTTTTTTTTTTAAGAAAGGGAGAATACTTTATCAGAATTCGGTTTTCAGTTTTGGACTCTCCATGGAATGCTAAGAGCTCTCTTGTCCCAATGCATTTGCAGAAAGCATTTTTAGTAGGAACTTTCAAACTTCCTATTAATCAAACATATTTGATTAATAGATTATTAGGATTGGACCTTAAAAATACAATAATAAATTTGACTAGATTTTAAAATGTCGTATCTTAACAAAAAATAATTGTATATGGAAATTTAATGCCTCTATAAAGTAAATTAAAACAAAAATACTATTGTACTGTTATTTTTCCTTAACAGGAACTCTAGGATGATGACTATACAAAGTAGTAATGTGACACCATAGTTCTCAATTGTCTTGTGTTTTATACTACGTTGCTTTCTCAATCTGTCATGGCTCCTTAAAATTAGGATAGTTAATATGCCATTAGTAAGAAGACTCAGGGTAAGTTTCAGCATATACCTATGTATCACCCTTGCAATACAGGGCTTTAGTCATTCTATTTCAGTAAATATTGAATTTATAAGAGACTTAAAAGGCCCATTGGCCTTATTGAGTTTCATTTATTGAATGTCATATTCTCAACATGTTGCACCTATAATTTATCTGTTGGGGGAGCATAATCTATGAAGTATTCTGCTTTATAAGTAAATGACTCATAACCAATTGATGTCAGTAAAAGATGTATTTGCATGACTTCCTCCCTTATAGGGTTCACTTTTAAGTAATGTAGTTCAATTATTGTTGAAATAAAAAAGTTTCTTCCTTCTGTCTTTAGTCTTGTTTCCACCTGAGCTTATTTTTTTCTTTGTTTTTGATTGTACTTTTAGAGAAGAACTGCTATTATTTCATATTATATCCTATTTCAAATATTAAAGAGAATTATAAGCATTGTAAGCATAGGTAATTGAAGTTTGCAGCTATTTTTTGACTACTCGAAAGGGATGTGTTTGTAGGGAACATCGTAATTGGAAACAGTTTTTCCATGATTGCTACTAAGTATTGTCTCCTCCCTTGAGAGTTTCAGTGGTGTGTTTGCTACATTACTTCAGTCAGTATTTGCAGCGGATAACAGGAATACGCGGAGAGAGAGAGTCACCTTCATCTCAGGGTTATTTATAAAAACATGAAAATTTACCTTATTTGGGATGTTTTTACTTCAGCTGAAGGTGAGGTGAAAGATACTGCAAAGAATACACATCCTTAGAAATCATGTTAGAGCAAGTAGCTTTTAATAAGCCATCCACTATAAACCCCAAAAGAGAACTGATCTTTCTGGGGAAATCAAAGAATGGCCTACAAAGGACTTCAACTTCCTGAACAAAATGTATGTGCTAATTTTAGTCGATCTTCTTCGTATATTCATGCCTGACAAGACTGTCATAGTATTCTACTGACAGAAAAATGATGATTTTGAGGTCTCTTTCTTTCCTCTAATTTCTTTTGTTGATAGTGTTTGTTTTCCATTCATAGCAACTTGAGACCCTGTGTGTGTGGAGGCCATAGTCCAGAGCAGCCATCAGCTTTATCCACACCTTTCCAAGTCAACCACTTCTTTCAACTCCCAAAATTATTAACTAAGTGCCTCGACATAGAAGGATGTGAAATATACATTTTAACTTAATAAAATCAAATACAATGTAAATGAATCTAATTGAAACAAATACATTTAACTTATGCCACAAACACAGGTTTTTAAATCCAGAAAGACCTGGAATTAATTCCTTATTCTAACACTAATTATCTGTGCAGTGGTGGACACATTAATTAATCTCAAGGCCTCAGTTTCCTAATGTGTGAAGGTGAGATGATGCTCCATTGTCCTCTTGTGAGTGTTGTGATAAATGAGATCACTTACTTAAAGTCTCTGCACCCAGTGGGCGTGAAGTGTTCTGCTGAGAAATGTTATCCTTGCTCTCTACACTCTCCCCATCTCTATCGACCCTGCTTGTTCTTCCTTAAAACATTTTTCTCTAAAAGTGCATCCTTGGATATTGCTAAAATGGGGAAGTTCTCCTGGTCTTCAAGGTCTTAGGAAAAAAGTCTCAGGATTAGCATTTGGTTTCTAAAAGGCTTAAATTGTCTCTCAGTGACAGTGGGCTAGTGGGCTACAGGGTTTGGAAATCTTTTTTTTTTTATTTATTTATTTATTTATTTATTTTTTTTTCTTTTATTATTATTTATTATTATTAAACTTTAGGTTTTATGGTACATGTGCGCAATGTGCAGGTAAGTTACATATGTATACATGTGCCATGCTGGTGCGCTGCACCCACCAACTCGTCATCTAGCATTAGGTATATCTCCCAGTGCTATCCCTCCCCCCTCCCCCCACCCCACAACAGTCCCCGAAGTGTGATGTTCCCCTTCCTGTGTCCATGTGTTCTCATTGTTCAATTCCCACCTATGAGTGAGAATATGCGGTGTTTGGTTTTTTGTTCTTGCGATAGTTTACTGAGAATGATGATTTCCAATTTCATCCATGTCCCTACAAAGGACGTGAACTCATCATTTTTTATGGCTGCATAGTATTCCATGGTGTATATGTGCCACATTTTCTTAATCCAGTCTATCATTGTTGGACATTTGGGTTGGTTGCTAGAGCCCTAGCTACAGCATCAGGGAATCTAGAAGCAGCTAAGCTTAGAGTCAGGGTTAGTGCATATCTGGGGCCCTCAGAGAGCAGCACTCGCACTCAGTTTGTGGAACTAGTGAATGTCTAACTCCTGAATTCCCACAGCTTTCACTGGCAAGTTAGGATATCCTGTAATTAAAGTGTCAGGAGCCCCACCTCTGGAGGTGAGTTGGGAAAATAGGTCATTAATAGAAATATGTGGTCATCATTTTCATAGTCAAAAGTGAACATCTTTTGTATATCTACTATGGCAGAGTAACATGCTATACAAATGGAGAAACACATTTGAAATTGTAATAGCCACTAATAGTCAATGAGGACTTACTATGCACTAAGAATAACACTAAGCATGCTATATGGGGAAACTGCTAATTCCCACAAGAACAGAATCAAATAAATGAGTCCAGAGCATAGAAAGTATTCATTATTAAGTGGTTCAGAGGATAAAAAGAATCACTGTGGCCAGGAGGTGTCCTGGAGGAGGTAGAATCTGAACTGTGTCTTAAGGATGCATACAATTTAGGTAAGTTGCCAGGAGTTAGGAAAATCTATATTAGAATTATCTAAGTGGATAAGAGTAGTGCTTATTCATTCATCCCACTTGTCAAGTGATTTTGCTTACGTAAGTGTTGTAATGTGTGACACATTGAACAACTTATTTTCTTCAGCTGGTATCAAGTTTTTGAGATCTGTGTTTATTTATGTTATATCTAGTTATCTTCTTTTAAACTTGTATAACACTCCCTTGTATAAATAGACCACAATTTATCTATTGCTCTAGTTAATTTTAGGTAATACTGTAATAGATATTCTCACATGTATATCCGTGTATATAAACCCCTAGGTATAACGGGTGGTAAGGCATTTGTATTTTTAATTTTGCTAGATGCTGCCAGATTGCTTTTCCAAATAGCTATACTAATTTATAAGCCACAAGCCATGCACGTGTGTTCCCATTTCTCCACACGTCCCAATACTTGTACTGTAAGAGTTTTTAACCATCTGATGGATGAAAAGTGCTACCTTTGTTTAAGTTATATTTTCTCAGTAACACAAAATAAGATTAAATATCTGTCTAAACATTTATTGGCCATCCAGATTCTCACTCATCTCATCTTCCGTGTTTCATATAATGGAGTTTTGCACATAATTGCAAATTAGGAAAGGTTTCCAGCATTTATAAATAAACCACTGGCCTATTGTGTTTAAGCTACATTTAGAAGACCCTGTTTCAGGAGCGGTGTGTTTTTTTAAAAATGTGCTTTATTTTTATTTTTTAAATGAACGCACAGCGGAATAAGACAGGAGCATCCCTTGGGTTTGGACAGAGAATGCGTCATGCTATGACAGGAGCCTGTGACATGATGTGAGGCTTTTTAGCCGGGAGGGGGACAGGGCTCCACTTTAGACGAGGGAAAGACACTTCCAACTGAGAAACAAAGACCTATAGTTGATTAGGGAGATGATTGATGCCTTTGCACTTGGAAAATGAGGTGTAGCAAGAACTAGTCCAAGAAAGGTCTCATTTTCACTAAAGAAGGCTGAGATGCAGGCAGCCCAAACCTGAATGATCTATGGAGAGCAGTTATGCCAAAACCTAGAGTCTGTTTATGCCCCTGGAAGGCTGAGGCAAGAGAATCAAGGAAGTAATTTTCATTTCACCACCTAATGATTTTTTCTACAAACACCAACAGCCTTGTCCTAGCCAATGATATCCATGAATTCATATATTCAATATGCCTATTATGTTTGTCCTCATATACAAAGAAATCCAAAACTATTAATTCAATGAATTATCATTATACTGTCTAAAACTTCTTTTCTTCCATCAGAACGCTTGCTATACTCTGGTAGACACTGTCATAAAATGGTTTCAACCCGTCTTCTAACTTGAGTATTGGTTATAGCACTCTAGACACTGGTTCAAGGGAACAAATTGGATGGCTTCACAGGCCAATTTCTAAAGAAAACTGGACTGGGAGTCAACTGTATTTATGAATAAGTACCCAAAATGTTGCAAGCTTTTCTCCTGATCAGAAGACCACAGATGACAGAGAAGTTCAAATGCTGGGCATAATATATTAATGTTCAAAGGATAATGGCCTAAAGCCCTATGAGCAAAAGTGCATTATGCATAATTATACCCCATTCTCTTCCATTTAGTGAGCCTATCAGAACTCATATGAGTGTGAATGACATCATTATGGGGATCAAAACTGTAATTTATAAAGCATATCATTTGCAAAATTGGTATTTTATTAGTAACAAATCACATGTGATATCTCTCAAATATCATAGTATTATTTAGGGGTAATCACTGCTCTGAATACCCTAAAATCTAACAATTAGGCCAGCTCAGCAAAGAGCAGGCTGCCCCCCTATGGCACATAAAGTGGGTAAGAGGAAGGACTTTGGAATTGGACTGCCTGATTTCTCCACTTCTTAGCAGTGGGAATGAAATTCTAAGAGGCCTTAGGTTCTTTATCTGTAAAATGAAACAACATATATAAAGAAATTGGTAAGTGGGTATAGTTCATAGTAAGTAGCTGGTAAACTCAAACTTATTTTGTAGTGATAATTTCACCAGCATCCTCATCTAATAGGGTTGTCATGAGCGCTAAAAGAGACAATGAGCACTGATGCACTTAATATGGTACTTGTTACACAGTGAGGATCAGTAAATATTAAATGCTGTCATGGCTATTACTGATGTGTGGTGATGACTGTTATTACTGTCATTATTGCTTCTTTGTCATGGCAGCTTCCTGTCACGTTGTTTTTACTAAACTGTAAATGGTTGTGATGTCCTCAAACTATATTGAGGAAAGGTTAAAAAAAAAAAAAGTCATTTCCACTATTCATATCATCTGTTGCATTGGTTCTCTTTTATTTACTTATTTTGTTTTATTATTATCCTTTAAGTTCTAGGGTACATGTGCGCAATGTGCAGGTTAGTTACATATGTATACATGTGCCATGTTGGTGTGCTGCACCCGTCATTTACATTAGGTATATCTCCTAAGGCTATCCCTCCCACCTCCCCTCACCCCACAACAGGCCCAGGTGTGTGATGTTCCCCACCCTGTGTCCAAGTGTTCTTATTGTTCAATTCTCACCTACGAGTGAGAACATGCAGTGTTTGGTTTTCTGTCCTTGCGATAGTTTGCTCAGAATGATGGTTTCCAGCTTCATCCATGTCCTTACAAAGGACATGAACTCATCCTTTTTTTCTGGCTGCATAGTATTCCATGGTGTATAAGTGTCACATATTCTTAATCCAGTCTATCATTGATGGACATTTGGGCTGGTTCCAAGTCTTTGCTATCGTGAATAGTGCCACAA
Organism: Pongo pygmaeus; assembly: GCF_028885625.2. Taxonomy (NCBI): domain Eukaryota; kingdom Metazoa; phylum Chordata; class Mammalia; order Primates; family Hominidae; genus Pongo; species Pongo pygmaeus. The sequence continues at coordinate 155,111,056 of NC_072376.2, read as the reverse complement.
TAAACACACGTGTGCATGTGTTTTTATAGCAGCGTGATTTATAATCCTTTGGGTATATACCCAGTAATGGGATGGCTGGGTCAAATGGTATTTCTAGTTCTAGATCCTTGAGGAATCGCCACACTGTCTTCCACAATGGTTGAACTAGTTTACAGTCCCACCAATAGTGTAAAGGTGTTCCTATTTCTCCATATCCCCTCCAGAACCTGTTGTTTCCTGACTTTTTAATGATCGCCATTCTAACTGGTGTGAGATGGTATCTCATTGTGGTTTTGATTTGCATTTCTCTGATGGCCAGTGACGATGAGCATTTTTTCATGTGTCTGTTGGATGCATAAATGTCTTCCTTTGAGAAGTGTCTGTTCATATCCTTTGCCCACTTTTTGATGGCGTTGTTTGATTTTTTTTCTTGTAAATTTGTTTAAGTTCTTTGTATATTCTGGATATTATCCGTTTGTCAGATGGGAAGATTATAAAAATTTTCTCGCATTCTGTAGGTTGCCTCTTCACTCTGATGGTAGTTTATTTTCCTGTGCAGAAGCTCTTTAGTTTAATTAGATCCCATTTGTCAATTTTGGCTTTTGCTGCCATTGCTTTTGGTGTTTTAGTCATGAAGTCCTTGCCCATGACTGTGTCCTGAATGGTATTGCCTAGGTTTTCTTCTAGGGTTTTTATGATTTTAAGTCTAACATTTAAGTCTTTAATCCATCTTGAATTAATTTTTGTATAAGGTATAAGAAGGGATCCAATTTCAGCTTTCTACATATGGCTAGCCAGTTTTCCCAGCACCATTTATTAAATAGGGAATCCTTTCCCCATTGCTTTTGTCAGGTTTGTCAAAGATCAGACAGTTGTAGATGTGTGGTATTATTTCTGAGGACTCTGTTCTGTTCCATTGGTCTATATCTCTGTTTTGGTACCAGTACTGTGCTGTTTTGGTTACTTTAGCCTTGTAGTATAGTTTGAAGTCAGGTAGCGTGATACCTCCAGCTTTCTTCTTTTGGCTTAGGATTGTCTTGGCAATGCGGGCTCTTTTTTGGTTCCATATAAACTTTAAAGTAGTTTTTTGCAGTTCTGTGAAGAAAGTCATTGGTAGCTTGATGGGGATGTCATTGAATCTATAAATTACCTTGGGTAGTATGGCCATTTTCACGATATTGATTCTTCGTATCCATGAGCATGGAATGTTCTTCCATTTGCTTGTGTCCTCTTTTATTTCATTGAGGAGTGGTTTGTAGTTCTCCTTGAAGAGGCCCTTCATATCCCTTGTAAGTTGGATTCCTAGGTATTTTATTCTCTTTGAAGCAATTGCGAATGGGAGTTCACTCATAATTTGGCTCTGTGTTTGTCTGTTATTGGTGTATAAGAATGCTTGTGATTTTTGCAGATTGATTTTGTATCCTGAGACTTTTCTGAAGTTGCTTATCAGCTTAAGGGGATTTTGGGCTGAGACGATGGGGTTTTCTAAATATACAATCATGTCATCTGCAAACAGGGACAATTTGACTTCCTGTTTTCCTAACTGAATACCATTTATTTCTCTCTCCTGCCTGATTGCCCTGGCCAGAAATTCCAACACTGTGTTGAAGAGGGGTGATGAGAGAGGGCATCCCTGCCTTGTGCCAGTTTTCAAAGGGAACGCTTCCAGTTTTTGCCCATTCAGTATGATATTGGCTGTGGGTTTGTCATAAATAGCCGCTATTATTTTGAGATATGTCCCATCATTACCTAGTTTATTGAGAGTTTTTATCATGAAAGGCTGTTGAATTTTGTCAAAGGCCTTTTATGCTTCTATTGAGATTATCATGTGGTTTTTGTCTTTGGTTCTTTTTATATGATGGATTATATTTATTAATTTGTGTATGTTGAACCAGCCTTGCATCCCAGGGATGAAGCCCACTTGATCATGGTGGATAAGCTTTTTGATGTGCTGCTGGATTTGGTTTGCCAGTATTTTATTCAGAATTTTTGCATTGATGTTCTTCAGGGATATTGGTCTAAAATTCTCTTTTTCTGTTGTGTCTCTGCCAGGCTTTGGTATCAAGATGATGCTGGCCTCATAAAATGAGTTAGGGAGGAAGACTCCCTATTTTTCTATTGATTGGAATGGTTTCAGAAGGAACAGTACCAGCTCCTGTTTGTACCTCTGGTAGAATTTGGCTGTGAATCCATCTGGTCCTGGACTTTTTTTGGTTGGTAGGCTATTAATTATTGCCTGAATTTCAGAGCCTGTTATTGGTCTATTCAGGGATTCAACTTCTTCCTGGTTTAGTCTTGGGATGGTGTATATGTCCAGGAATTTATCCATTTCTTCTAGATTTTCTAGTTTATTTGCATAGAGGTGTTTATAGCATTCTCTGATGGTAGTTTGTATTTCTGTGGGATAGGTGGTGATATCCCCTTTATCATTTTTTATTGCGTCTATTTGATTCTTCTCTCTTTTCTTCTTTATTAGTCTTGCTAGCGGTCTATCAATTTTGTTGATCTTTTCAAAACAGCAGCTCCCGGATTCATTGATGTTTTTGAAGGGTTTTTTTGTGTCTCTGCCTCCTTCAGTTCTGCTCTGATCTGAGTTATTTCTTGCCTTCTGCTAGCTTTTGAATGTGTTTGCTCTTGCTTCTTAAGTTCTTTTAATTATGATGTTAGGGTGTTGATTTTAGATCTTTCCTGCTTTCTCTTGTGGGCATTTAGTGCTATAAATTTCCCTCTACACACTGCTTTAAATGTGTCCCAGAGATTCTGGTATGTTGTGTGTTTGTTCTCATTGGTTTCAAAGAACATCTTTATTTCTGCCTTCATTTCGTTACATACCCAGTAGTCATTCAGGAGCAGGTTGTTCAGTTTCCATGTAGTTGAGCGGTTGTGGGTGAGTTTCTTAATCCTGAGTTCTAGTTTGATTGCACTGTGGTCTGAGAGACAGTTTGTTATAATTTCTGTTCTTTTACATTTGCTGAGGAGTGCTTTACTTCCAACTCTGTGGTCAGTTTTGGAATATGTGTGATGTGGTGCTGAGAAGAATGTATATTCTGTTGATTTGGGGTGGAAGGTTCTGTAGATGTCTATTAGGTCTGCTTGGTGCAGAGCTGAGTTCAATTCCTGGATATCCTTGTTAACTTTCTGTCTTGTTGATCTGTCTAATGTTGACAGTGGGGTGTTAAAGTCTTCCATTATTATTGTGTGGGAGTCTAAGTCTCTTTGTAGTTCTCTAAGGACTTGCTTTATGAATCTGGGTGCTCCTGTATTGGGTGCATATATATTTAGTATAGTTATCTCTTCTTGTTGAATTGATCCCTTTACCATTATGTAATGGCCTTCTTTGTCTCTTTTCATCTTGGTTGTTTTGAAGTCTGTTTTATCAGAGAGTTGGATGGCAACCCCTGCTTTTTTTTTTTTTGTTTTCCATTTGCTAGGTAGATCTTCCTCCATCTCTTTATTTTGAGCATGTGTGTCTCTGCACGTGAGATGGATCTCCTGAATACAGCACACTGATGGGTCTTGACTCTATCCAATTTGCCAGTCTGTGTCTTTTAATTGGAACATTTAGCCCATTTACATTTAAGGTTAATATTGTTATGTGAATTTGATCTTGTCATTATGATGTTAGGTGGTCATTTTGCTCGTTAGTTGATGCAGTTTCTTCCTAGCCTCAAAGGTCTTTACAATTTGGCATGTTTTTGCAGTGGCTGGTACTGGTTGTTCCTTTCCATGTTTAGTGCTTCCTTGAGGAACTCTTGTGAGGCAGGCCTGGTGGTGACAAAATCTCTCAGCATTGTTTTGTCTGTAAAGGATTTTATTTCTCCTTCACTTATGAAGTTTAGTTTGGCTGGATATGAAATTCTGGGTTGAAAATTCTTTTCTTTAAGATTGTTGAATATTGGCCCCCACCCTCTTCTGGCTTGTAGAGTTTCTGCTGAGAGATCTGCTGTTAGTCTGATGGGCTTCCCTTTGTGGGTAACCCAACCTTTCTCTCTGGCTGCCCTTAACTTTTTTTCCTTCCTTTCAACTTTGGTGAATCTGACAATTATGTGTCTTGGAGTTGCTCTTCTCGAGGAGTATCTTTGTGGCATTCTCTATATTTCCTGAATTTGAATTTTGGCCTACCTTACTATGTTGGGGAAGTTCTCCTGGATAATATCCTGCAGAGTGTTTTCCATCTTGGTTCCACTGTCCCTGTCACTTTCAGGTACACCAATCAGACATAGATTTGGTCTTTTCACATAGTCCCATATTTCTTGGGGGCTTTGTTCGTTTCTTTTTATTCTTTTTTCTCTACACTTCTCTTCTCGCTGCATTTCATTTATTTGATCTTCAGTCACTGATACCCTTTCTTCCACTTGATCAAATCGGGTACTGAAGCTTGTGCATGTGTCACGTAGTTCTCGTGCCATGGTTTTCATCAGGTCATTTAAGGTCTTCTCTACACTGTTTAATCTAGTTAGCCATTCGTCTAATCTTTTTTCAAGGTTTTTAGCTTCCTTGCGACGGGTTTGAACATCCTCCTTTAGCTCAGAGAAGTTTGTTATTACCGATCATCTGAAGCCTTCTTCTCTCATCAAAGTCATTCTCCATCTAGCTTTGTTCCGTTGCTGGCGAGGAGCTGCATTCCTTTGGAGGAGAAGAGGCACTCTGATTTTTAGAATTTTCAGCTTTTCTGCTCTGGTTTCTCCCAATCTTTGTGGTTTTATCTACCTTTGGTCTTTGATGATGGTGACATACTGATGGGGTTTTGGTGTGGATGTCCTTTCTGTTTGTTAGTTTTCCTTCTAGCAGTCAGGACCCTCAGCTGCAGGTCTGTTGGAGTTTGCTGGAGGTCCACTCCAGATCCTGTTTGCCTGGGTATCACCAGCGGAGGCTGCAGAACAGCAAATATTGCAGAAGGGCAAATGTTGCTGCCTGATCCTTCCTCTGGAAGCTTCGTCTCAGAGGGGCACCCAGCTAATATGAGGTGTCAGTTGGCCCCTACTGGGAGGTATCTCCCAGTTAGGCTACTTGGGGGTCAGGGACTCACTTGAGGAGGCAGTCTGTCCGTTCTCAGATCTCAAACTCCGTGCTGGGAGAACCACTACTCTCTTCAAACCTGTCAGACAAGGACGTTTAAGTCTACAGAAGTTTCTGCTGCCTTTTGTTCAGCTATGCCCTGCCCCCAGAGATGGAGTCTACAGAGACAGGCAGGCCTCCTTGAGCTGTGGTGGGCTCCACCCAGTTCGAGCTTCCTGGCTGCTTTTTTACTTACTCAAGCCTCAGCAATGGCAGATGCCCCTCCCCCAGCCTCACTGCTGCCTTGTAGTTTGATCTCAGACTGCTGTGCTAGCAATGAGCAAGGCTCCGTGGGCGTGGGAACCTCGGAGCCAGGCATGGGATATAATCTCCTGGTGTGCCGTTTGCTAAGACCATTGAAAACGCACATTATTAGGGTCAGAGTGTCCCGGTTTTCCAGGTACCATCTGTCACGGCTTCCTTTGCTAGGAAAGGCACATTGGTTCTCAAAGAGTAATTCCAGCATGAGCATCTTCCAAGAACTTGTTAGAAATGCACATTCTCTGGCCCTTCCCAGAACTACTGGACCAGAAACTCTACATGTGGGGCCCAGCAATCAGTGTTTTAATTAGCTCACCAGGTGATTCTGATGTACACTTAAGTTTGATAACCACTAGTCTAGTGTAAGGATATTGTTACATTTTTAACATCTTTTTTGAGATACAATTCATATATACTTACCAGATGATAACATCCACCCATTTAAAGTGTTTGGTGTAGATTGTAGAATGTGATGTTTCAGAAGAAAATAGAGATTATGTGATTACATATAACTTTGCCTTACAACAGTGTTGTAGCGAGGATTTAGTCTTGAAGTTTGAATTATTATAGTACATAGACATTGTACATAATTAGAAATTAATTCTAAATCATGGGGCATTATTCGGGGTTCAAATAAGTCTATTTTCAGAAAATTATACATTTGATATTCATGTGATCATGAGACTCTTCCCAGAGAGGGTCGTGCTCTACACTCTTGGGGGAAAGGAATGCTAATATCGTGAAGCTTCCCAAAAATCCAAGAGAACTGGGTTCAAAAAGCTTCCAGATAGCTGAACACATGGAGGTTCCTGGAGGGCGGTACACCCAGGGAGCGCATGGAGGCTCCGTATCCCTTCCCTCATACCTTGCCCCACACATCTCTTCATCTGTATTATTTGTAATACCTTTATAATAAACTGGTAAACATATTAAAGGGTACAATGCAGTAGTTTTTAGTATATTGACAGAGTTGTACACCTATCACTACAATAATTTTAGTACCTGTTCAGTACTCCTAAATGAAACCCCATTTCCATTACCAGTGTCTCCCCAAATGCCATCCCCCCAGCCCTTGGGAACCACTAGGTTTGCCTCTTCTGGACATTGCATATAAATAGATTCATACAATTTGTGGTCCTATGTGAATGCTGTCTTTCATTTAGCATAACATTTTCCAGGTGCATCCTTGTTGTCAGACATTTTTTATTCCTCTGTAAAGTTCCCTCTTTGTGAGTATTCTGTGCAGTCATTCCCAGAGTATTAACATTCAGCTAATGAACGATTCCCCACAACAAAATAGGGGCATATGTGCATATGTGTTTGTCTGGGGTGGGGCGATGTGTGATTATATTTGTACATGTGGGCTTTAATTTTGTAGTTTCCTTTTTCTAGAGACTACTAAAAAGCTCAGGGCCAATTTTGTGATTCATCTACTTCAAATGTATAGCATTCTTTAATAAGCTTTCACTATATATGTGTGTGTGTGTGTGTGTGTGTGTGTGTGTGTGTGTGTTGGCCTCATTCTTAGCTCCATTTTATGACATTACTCTTGCATTTACTATTTCTTTCTCACTTTTTATTCCTGATATCTTACTGAATTTGATGTATCCATGTAAACTGCCTTAAATTCTTTTTGGAATATGGCAGGGTGTAAATACTTAAATAACAATAAAATCACATAAACTACTCACTATATCCTATACTCAAGACTCTTCCTAAATTTACTCTTAGCAACCTTCAATACAAGCTGAAAATACTAAATTTTTTCAAACTGCAAAATATCTGTTTTCTTACATCTGAATTTATGTGTTTTCAAAATGATGTCTGTTTTCTCAACTATTTGAGAAAATCATGCCATTATATTTATTATATGCTTTAGAGTTTTCAAATCACTTTGACTGTTCTTTTGTTTTTGAAAATAGAATTACAATAGATGTCATCTTTTGTTCAGTTTTGTTTCATAATTTAATTTTATAACATAAATTCCAGAATTTTATAACACTAATAGCTTTATTTGATTTTGTGATAAAGATTTTTTCTATTGAAGAAAATAGACTAGAACAAAAGTGAGAAAAAGACATATTAGAGCTGTCAAGATATATTATTTTTGCCAGAAAAGAAGGGGAAAGATGCCTTCCACTTCACAAGAATGAGCCGATTTTGTAGCAGCTGCTCTTGAAATAGATAGGTTTATTGAAAACTCCTAGTATCTGTAGTTGCCATTTAAAAAAATACCTTTCATATAACAAAAAGCTCATATGCATATGTTCAGGGTACATATTGTTAAGTATTACCTGGTCATAAAGTTAAATGGCAACCGAGACCACTGTGTAGACCTACCATGGGTTCAGCTTGACCATGAGAAACATGTGGTTGACAGACTGTGGAAGCCCACATTCCAACAAGCATTTGATGAGCTTCATCTTTTTTTCCTCTGTGGTTTGACTACATACATACAATTTTATTGTGTATGTTAATAACTTAAAAGCTGCTAATGTATCATGTGGTTCCTGAACAGAGAATTGAGCTGATTTTTGATACACTGAATAATAAAAGATGTGATGTTTCAGAAGAAAATAGACATTATAACTTTGCCGTACAACAATGTTGTAGCAAGGATTTAGTCTTGAAGGTTGAATTATTATAGTACATAGACATTGTACATAATTAGAAATTAATTCTAAATCATGGGACATTATTTGGGGTTGAAATAAGTCTATTTTCAGAAAATTATACATTTGATATTCATGTAGTCAGTTATAACCTTCCATTATGCAATCCTTAAAGTTAGTTTATAAATTAAAATTTCATCACAGAGGTTATGATTTCAGATCATAATGGAAAGTGGAAACTCTGTTGCATTTCTATTTATGGCAAGGTAAAAGAAAGTCACATTTCTTTGCAGTATGCTTTATTTTGTTTTATCATAAATATTTATATGTGTAGTTTGCTATCTTTGCCCACATCCCCTGAATAACAAAAGTACCCTAATAACCTTGGCACTAGTGCTAAGATGAAAGGAAGATGAAAAATATCCCATTTTTTAAAAAGCCTTAGGGATTTTAGGATGTCAGCATACTAGTACTAGGGAAAATAAATTTATGTGTGTATATTTTTAAAATTTTGAGCTCAATTTTAAATTTAGTAGTTGCCCTTTGAATAGCTTTACCTCCAACTAAATGTTAAAATGGCATTAGCATGTTTTGTCAATATGTTTCTGAACATATTTTCTTCTGGAGTTTGAAAAGGAAGCAAAATTTCAATTTATCACAATCAAGGAAAAAACAAACTAAAAGAGTCTTGGAAGAATCTAGACTTGTGTGTGTGGAGGACTGGAAGAGAAAAAGAAGCTTTTTAATTCATTTAGGGTCTGACGAGGTAAAAGCATATGTGAACTTCCCTCTCTAATTCTCATGGCTTGGGCTCCTGGGCAGGGTGGATAGTATGGGTCTTCAGTCAGGCAGGGCATTCTTTTCCCTACAAAGGTAAGCTTTCTGTTCAGGCAGATCATGTGGACTGTTTCCACCAGCAGCTAAGAAAGAAAGTTGCTACAAGGTAAGTAGTCAGCACTCCTCATAGATATTGACTTCTCCTCTAAGGAAAATGCTCAGCAATCTGATATTTTTGCCACATCCCTGCAAAAAATAAATGTTGAATCAGCATTCTTACATATAAAAGAAGGCTTTTGCATCTTTATCCTTGTATAGCTTTATGTCTCCATTGGAACCAATAAATCTAAATTCAAGGTTCAGTATTTCAACGTTAAACAAAAATTATATTGAAGTGCCTACAAAAGTGTAGTTAACGTATTTCCCCATTTCTTTTGGAATATGTACCTGAGGTCTATAGATATGTGTTTCTGTTGGATCAGTGTTGAAAGGCAAACTAGATGTCTTCTGGTCCAAAACTTCACAGTGTCTTATGTTAAGGTGTATATTCGTCTAATAAAGTTTTTTTTTGTTTTTTGTTTTTTGTTTTTTCTTGCGGGGGGACAGAGTCTTGTTGTGTCATCCAGGCTGGAGTGCAGTGGCGCCATCTTGGCTCACTGCAACCTCCGCCTCCCAGGTTCAAGCGATTCTCCTGCCTCAGCCTCCCAAGTAGCTGGGACTACAAGTGCGCACAACCATGCCCAGCTAATTTTTGTACTTTTAATAGAGACGGGATTTCACCATGTTTACCAGGATGATCTTGATCTCTTGACCTCAGGTGATCCACCCGCCTCGGCCTCCCAAAGTGCTGGGATTACAGGCATGAGCCACCACACCCAGCCTAATAACGTAATTATTTTTTAATCTGGATATTGTTCTTAACTCTGTACTAGCCCTTCAGTTGAGTTTTGTGGTAGATTTTTCAACTGAAGACTCTGCACCTTGAATCTAATATGAAAGCTCTGTGATTCTCCCTGGTATGATGGTGTGATGGTGTGGTGCTGTGATGATGGTGTGGTGGTGTAATAGTGTGATGGTGGGCAAGAGCAGACACACTGGATGCTGTAGGATGTTCCCTTTATGCGCCTGAACTGATTCCACTGCAAGGAGTTATGCTTTTCTGAGTAATTTATACAGAATTACTAGAGCAAGCTTAGATCTCTGTGTTTGAGGAAATAGTCTAACTAAAGTCATTTCAAAGAATCACTTTTGTTTGACAAAGTGAATTTAGCATACTTGCAAGACTTGTGATCCAAATAAAGTAACTGAAATTGAAAAGTAAATTGGAATGAATTTTTTCATATTACTTTTACTTGCTTTGGAGACCAAAGTTACAGATATATATATATGTGTGTGTGTGTGTGTATGTGTGTATATATATATGTATATATGTACATATATGCATTTATATATGACATTTTATATTTTCTATATTAATATATCATGCTATACATTGTATTTAGAACATACAATATATAAAAATTATTTAAATGCTTTTTGCTTAAATCTAATTTGATCATGTTTATAAACCTCATTTTCATTCAAATGACCCGATCATTGTGACTCCTGAGATATATATGTGTATTCTTATGCTATCTTTTCAGCCACTAAATTTAATATTAATTTTAAAATTCCAACATTTCTGTATCTCATTAAAATAAGACAAATTGAGAAAAGAATAGGTATAAATTAACCATTCCCAAATATGTCGGACTATATACTTTGCTTTTTATTTTCATGGGGTAATGAAATGTCACAAGTTTCTGGTAACAGAATAAAATGTTTATTTACACATTAATTGTTATTCTCTTAAAAGTCAATTTTCAAACTCCTTCCATTTCTATGTACTTGTAACTTTTTTTTGCTAATGGTATTTTAAGACTGCAGCATTTGGAAAGGACCTTGGAGATTACCTAGTGACCCTGCCAAGTAAGGCAGGGATTCTTTTTACAACATCCCTGACAGATTGTCAGCTAACCTTTACTTGCACATGTACGGTAGCAGGGAGTTTGTTACTTTGGGTATCAACCCATTCCATTTTTGGACAGCTATATGATTTATAAAACTTATCTTCTTGTTAAGCTGAAATCTGTTAACCCATAACTTCCAATTATTGATCCATTCACCTGCCTGGATCAACCATCACCTTCCTTAGGTCAGCCTGTCAAATATTGGAATATGGTTTCTGTGTTCTGTTTAATTTTTAAAATCCCTTTAGGATGTGAAAGTCGGTCCAACTCCTGCTCTTCCTGAAAGATATTGCTACCATTTCTCAATGCAGTCTTCATTTTAATACTCTTTATAAGTAATTACGAGCAAAATCAAATACCATGTTCTAAATTTAATATGAAGAACACAGAGTAAAATAAGGCAAATGTCTGCCTGTTTTCCCTTTTTCCTTCCAGTTGTACAGTGCTTACTAAGTAGCAAGCACTTTTCTAACTACTTTACAGATATTAATTGCTCTAATTCTAATGGCTGAGACCCCTTGGCAAGGGTAGGTGGTAGGGACTCCAGACAGGCAGGGTGTTATCTGTGAATTAAATCTTCTAACTTGTGCATTAACTCCATGGATTTTTAACCTATGGATTAAGTCTTAAAGAAACAACCACAGAGGGGTTAAATGACATGCAAAAGGCCTTACAGCTAAGACGTGGTGGAACCAGGCCCTCTTACTCTGAGTCCTAGTTTCCAAGAGCCTAGGCTGATAAACTTACATTCATGTCTTTATTCCTGGATCCATAAAATGCATGACCTTTTTAAAGGAACTTTGTCTCACTGTGTAATAAATTTAAAACTGTAATCCTTTATGGTATATATTGTCATCTAGCAAGGTTTCTCCTGAGTTATTCTGGGGTACTTGATACTGTACAATGAAATATAAATGAATACATTTTTATTCTAATTGGCTCTAGCCATCAAGGAAGAACGGTGGCCTAAATGAGCATTATATATTTCCTGTGCTTTAAGAAATGGGGCTGAGTTTTTTGGTAGGATATACTTATACCCAATGATAGCTAATTAATAAATGGTTTTGGGCTCTACAACCAAACACTTATATACATAAGTAAATAAATTTTTAAAGTAGAAATCCCATGGGCCAGTTTCGCTGGGCAGGGTGAGATTCCTGCATTGAAAAATCGTGAAAGGTGCAAAACCAAAAATCAGTCACGTATGTATAGCAAGTAGATATTCTATAACTAATTTGTGGTTAATTATTGAGTTAAGCCAGACCACAAAATCTTAACTAAAATCTTGAAGTAGGTAATTTAACTTGGTTCAAATTCACTTGAGTTTCCTACTAAGTAGCACAATGCTGTCAAAGGGAACAGAATACCAGAAAATAGTTGCAGTTACCCAGAACCAGCTTGTCTTCAAGAAGATCCACCCAGAGTACAGAATTGGAAAGTGAACTGGCAAGTCAGTCCTGAGCTAGCTATATGTTATGCCATTGGTAGAATGGAGCCATGTCTCAAGGGTCTACCTACTGCCCCAAAATTCTTTAGAGCCTATATAGGCTGACCTTGGTTGATTTAGTTGACTATGAGTTGCTTCTTCCAAAAATATGTTATTTTATCCTAGATTATTATTCCACTATGCCAGAATCCATATACCATAAGGAGTGTAAGGTTCTGGACACTCTCTTTTATCAAACAAGTAAGCAATTTTTGAGTGCATATTATTTACCAAGCACAATGCTTTGCGTTGAAGATGCATATATGAATATGTTGTGTTCCTTCTCATGAAAAACCTCAAAATCTACTAAGAGAGAATCACATACAGATACATGATGATAGATTAAGTCTTTTAGGGTATTAAGTACAAACTACTTAATGGAAACAGAATTTCTGCTTTTGGAAACAGAAATAAGGGAGTGATTAAGCAAGTAGGAGGGGTAAGAAAAATATGGGACACTGTCAGGGGCTGCAGGGAGAAAGCAAACTTTAAGCTGGTATTATTACCAGATAGGTAAGTTTAAGAAAGAACACCCTCCACCCACAGGAGACATTGATGATTCTTGTTTTTTAAAAGTTATTGCTTACTCTAGAAATGTCACCATGTTTTGCTGGATGCCTATGACTGGGATGTATTGACAATAAATATTAAAAGTTGATTACTTTATCAAGTTATGTTCTCTGACAAAGTAATGACCTTAAGAAAAACTAGAAAAGTGACTAAATATCCAGGTTTATACGCCCTTATCTCCCTCAACAAACACATTGATTTGGTTTTTAGGTGATTTCTAACCTGCCTGCACTTTTCTGCTTTATAGTTTATCAGACGGCAGCAGGCAAGACTATATTTGGGTGAGAAATCTGTGAAACAAAAACATAATCTTTCCCATTATTTTCAATTTTAGTTGTGACCACCTCTCAATTGTTGTAAACACCATCACCATTCAACCCAATCTCAATCCTTCATTCTTAGAAATAGGGAAAACTGTATTAGAACTAGACATCTTACAACAGATAATAAGTTGATTTTGTCCAAGAATCCTCCTCAACAGGTTTTTAATATTGGATTAAAAATTGGCAGTGACATTTAAAATATTACTTCTGAAAAGTAGAATTTTTAGTTTCCTATTTTGTTTTTAAAAGTCTTGAACCCTTCCCATTTCTGAGTATTTCATTCATAAGTGTTAAATGGTATATGAGAGTGGTATATGAATTCTGCAGTGCCTTAAACGTAATATTGAACTGGAGAGTGTGTGGTCTCTTGTACTACTGTATGTTTTTGGAATAGACAACAGAGTGGACCTGAAATTGCTTCCTCAAAGTTGCTTTCAGGGAAAAAGAAAAAATCAAGCACAATCTGAGAAATAATGGCACAGTAATATTGTGCTGTGTATTTTAAAACCATTTTTGAAAATGAGGAGTTGTGTTTATTTGAGTGAGTCCAAGACACCAGAATTAGTCCTCAATTTCAAGGCTTTTTAATAATATGATCTGATGAAAATGTCAAATCAGTATAAAATATCAAATAATGATTACCCTCAGTTTAAATATTGTGATCGTAAGCTTCTGAAATTTATTAAGATATAATGCACTTATTTATGGAGCAACTAGGTTATGCATGGCCCAAATACAGGATACTGTTAGAGAGAACAGCACTTAGTTCCCCTAGAGGACCTTGACTTGTATGGTATTTTTATATATGATTCTTTAGTATATGGCACATTAGGTAGATAAAATATGTTCTTTGCCCTAAGCTAACTCCAGTGTAGTAGGGGAGGCAAGAAATACAAAATGGAGAAAATGCAAGGCTACATGCTGTGAATGCCATCTGGTTGAATCCAGAAAGTGCAATACATGCTCACAGGAGGAAGCTGACACCCTATGATGCTTTCTTTGCCTGGAGCATTTGAGTTGGGTCTTAAGGAATAGTAGATATAGATATATAGACAGAGAGATAAAATTTTTGCTAAATTGTAGGCACTGTAGATTCTAGAAATGTTTAATAAGCAGAATGGGCACTACACAAAGAGGTAACGGATATGCAGAAAGTTTTAAGGAGTAAAAAAGCAAATTTTGATATAATTTTAGCATGAATAGTTCAAGGAAATAGAATATTACCAGTTCTGGATTTTGTGCCTTCATTGTTTGCCTGTGAATATGTGAGAATATCCATAATCTTTATACACAGGCAAATTAGAAATAGGCTAAACTATTTCTTGTTTAGCCTGTAGGTCTTTGTTTATGTTCATACCAATACCAACTGACCTCTTAATTTCAAGTCCAACACTGGGAGTGTATATGTCAAACTATCTTTTAAAATACCTACTTAGACTTTATCTTTATCATAAGTGAAAATAGATAAATTCAGCTTTATTCTCACATTCCATCACTAACCAACACTGAGGAGGAAGAATAACAAAAACTATTTTAAGAGGCAGCCAATAAAGAACTTGATTATAGGTTACGTTTCTGTAACTTTAGAGTGAAATAAGCAGATAAAATACTGCAGAAAGGAAAGGCTGATGAGTGATTTTTAACATCCTATTAAAATGGAATATTTATTCTTACAAAAGATCGTGTGAAATGTGCTACTACATTTCCTAATTTTTGATTTGTGTGATGAGATATTTATATGTTCCCATCTTCTCCCAGTGTAATTACTTCCATGGTGCCTGTCTTTCTGGAATATGTGTATGCTGCCATCACAAACAGTACAATACTCTAAAATTTAAAAGAAAACTTGTCTCCTTAGCATTTAGCACAAATGACCTCTCAACCATGTGTGGTTCACAGATGAAGGGTGAAAACTCACTAATCAAACAGAGCCTTCAGAGTTCCCAAGCAACCAGGACAAGAGACAAGGTATATTTGAGTTGTAAAATGCAGCTCAAAAGTTGGTGTCTCCCTAATTTACTCTTTTCACTAGTATTGTTCAGATTCCCCAAGGCAACTAGAGGACAGTAGACCTCCAAGTTAATGAATGTACCCTATTATCACCATGGACATCAAGTATTAATGTCATCAACACTTTGCAGATTTAGATTTTCCATTTTAGCCCTTGAGGCTGTTCATTTCCTTGTAAAATATGTGTGTGTTTTTAGGCTTAGCTGCTTCCAGATATTTTTGGCACTTTGTTACCAACCAAAACATCTGACAAGTAGCTTCTTTCTGAGGCCTGAATCTTATGTTGTTCTGGGAATCAAAAGTCCTTGAGGCTGACTTTTTTCATGTTCCTATCACTTACTTCATTAGTGAGATTAAATGTTTCCAGGTACCACAACACCTTGTTATATTTATATAGCCTCTGTTACATAAACCAATGTGCCTAATTCCCTAACCAAAGGTTTCCCTGAAAGTTTAGCATTCAGAAAAGGGAGACAACTGAATATTTTATCTTCTGTAGCTTGAATTCCTTTTTAAGTCAGATTTACTTAAGGTAGCAATGTTTAGAGAGTTCAAGCCTCTCTCACATAAAAGAAAATATTTCAAACTCAGCCTATTCAAATACTAATTTCTTTTGTTTTCGCTATCTTGGTTTGGTTAAAGCAGGGGTTCCCACTCCCCTGGTATCACATCTGTGGCCTGTTAAGAACCAGGTCACACAGCAGGAGGTGAGCAGTGGGTGAGCCAACAAAGCTTCATCTGTATTTACAGCCACAATCTGAGCTCTGCCTCCTGTCAGATCAACACAGACATTCGATTCTCATAGGAATTCAAACCCTATTACAAACTGCACATGCAAGGAATCTAGGCTACGTGCTCCTTATGAAAATCTAATGCCTGATGATCTGTCACTGTCTCCCATCACCCCCAGATGTGACCATCTAGTTGCAGGAAAACAAGCTCAGGGCTGTCACTGATTCCGCATTGTGGTGAGTTGTATAATTATTTTATTATATATTACAATGTAATAGAAATAAAGTACACAATAAATGTAATACACTCGAATCATCCCTAAACCATCACCCCCACCCCCAGGTCAGTGGAAAAATGGTCTTCCATGAAACCAGTTCCTGGTGCCAAAAAGTTTGGGGACTGCTGTGTTAAAGGATCCTTCTAATATTCCATGAACACAATTTTCTGTAAAAAAAAAAAAAAAAAAAAAAAAATTTTAATAGAAAATTGAATAAGATTATACAATGTTGAACAAATGCTATTTAAAACACTTAAGATTTAACCACTTTATGATTACTTATCCTGATGCCCTAGGATATGACGTAGCTATCAAAGTCCTTTGAGTTAACTCAAACATCTGCTTAATTTCATTTTTGTAGTATTTTTAAGAATGTAATGAAAGTTATCTAATTTTAAAGTGCATATAAGAATCACATAAACAATAGGAAATAGTTTTCCTATTTGACAATGACCTGCTTTACTTTATGAATTGGGGATAGATGATTATATTTACCATAGCTTATTCTGCATAAGTTTGAAGTCCATCTGTACCTCAGATTCATGTGAATCACTATAAATGACAAGAATGAGTTCAGTGTTTCCATCTCTTTTTAGGTGGTACTTTTTAGAAATCAGTGATTATCATTAATTAATAAACCATTAATAGTGGTTTATTTAACCATCAAACTTTAATGTATCACATTATTGAAAAGGGTGTTCTTGGTTGTTTTCTCCATGCCAATCAGTTCCATAGTTAGTATTACTTTGGAATTATAAATGCAAAAAGTAGGTCCACAAAAAAATTAATTATTAAAATAGTGACAACATCAGGAATCTTGAAGTTTCAAACTAGTAAGTGGAGTCTAACATACACACATGCACACACAAACATATACACATGTACATACCTGGCCGCTCTTATCTCTTAGTAGGCAATCTTTAGTGAATGATTATAGTTGAAATTGACTGATTTTAAAGCAGCCACACAAGCTGAGTGGAACACATCATTCTGAATAAGTTAACACAGATATAGAGACTTTCATCTATTCTGCTCTTACAGACAGTACATAATAAAGATTAACTGTCCCTTATGTGTATTGTTATCTCCATCTCCCAAATACTCGATGCCCAACAATGCCATTAGCTGTCAGTGGATGTATTTAAGCATGATATAGGAATCTTTTGTGACTGACTATCCAGTCTCCTGTGAGCACAGCACTAGTCCTAGCAATTGATCAGAAAATATTAAAATAAATGTTGTAGACCCAGTCCAGTCAATCAGATACCCACAATTAAGTCAGTTCACAAGAAAAAAAAAATGGGACCCTCTGGACTATCTTTGGAATTATCTCACTTTTATATTATTGTGTGTATGTGGTGAACTATCTGAAATGCTGTTTTCAGCTCCAATGGCAATCATTCTCCCTATCATCATGAAGCATCTTTTCTCTAAGCAGCACAATAAGGATAGCAAAACCCATTTCAGTCTCAATTTAAGTTTAATTCCCAGGTGGAACTTGAAATGAGGCTGTAACGAACTTGAACTTGCAGCAGTGATTATCTCATACATGCATATAAAAGTGTTCAGATACAGTAGTGGTGTTTCCAGATGCTAAAGTCACTTCTTCAGAAACAGGTTAAAAAAAAAATTAGGGTGTTGTGGTTGGGCATATTGTTGCATTGAGCGTGGGGCAGCCAGCCAGGTTTTATTTTACTTTATACTTAACAGAGATTGACAGAGCAGCATACAGTATGATCAGAGAATTTTTTAAATGACCTGTATAAAAATATTTCCTTCAGAAGTTTCCAAGTGAATGTATAAAACAGCAATGTTATCCAAAGACAATACATGAAGGTGAGAGTTGATTAGAATTATAAAATAAAAAACAGAGCAGATCTCCCCAGTGTCCTAAGAATTGCCTAAAACCATTTGGGCTTTTAAGAAAACAAACTCATTCCTTTAGCTGTCGTATTTTATTCTAAAACAAACACTAAATTATATTTTGTGAGCAAGAATGATATATTCAAGTGCGAACAGATTAGGCCTCAAGCGGATTAGAGAATGGTCACTGGAGTCTATGTCACCGATAAAAATCAGCCCAAGAAATCAAGGAATACCTGAATTGGGGTTCTTATTGTAACATTCTTGCTCTCTGGTAGAGGTTAGCAATTAGCACCTTACTATCCTCCCACAGTTTTCTAGGTCTAGTTTATCGTTCATGGTTTCTTGGAGAAAAATTGGGAGATTCAGGTTAATTTTGAGTGAAACTCTCTGGCATATCTAAAGTATTTTCTGAGAAAGTGGGCCATGACTACAGGTACAATTTTAACTTTTCTCTGTGTGGAAATGTGGTAGCCATCCTTGGGACCTAGGACTAAGTCAGGATGACAATTTTTCCCAACAAAACAATGACACTAGCACCAATATCACCAATGTTTGTTTATAAAATACATGTTTCCTTTCTGTTAATGACACAATGTTATCATCCACTTAATGTTTTTGGTAGATCCAGCCTCACCACCACCTCTCTTCAGGTTCTCTCTCCTCATTGCCTTCTGGAAGCCTTGACTTTGTATTAGCTTTCCAAATACTTATCTGATCTGTGCACCAGCTGCTTAAGAACAGTTCAGTGGCCTGTCATACAGTTCTCCATCTCCCTCTCCTTTCCCTTCTCCACAATTTTTGTCCTCCCAGCCAACCCTCCAGGTCCTTGAAGTCACTGTCTTTTTCACACGCGGTCCCTGTTGGCCGTGTCCTTTCCCCTTCTCTGCCTAATAAACTCCCACATCTCTGTGAAGTCTCTCCCAGACAATACCTCTTCTGTGGCAGTTCATTGTTCCTTTGTCTATGCTTGAATGTCACTGTACAGACATTCATCTCTACAGTGATGTTTTAATTCATCTGTACAGAGTGATGTTTTAATATTGATTTGGGTATCATTTCCCCCTTTAGTCTTTGAGCCCTGAAGGCTGGAACTTTATCTTTCCAGCATCTAGTACAGTGCCTGGTACATGATGAATGAAGAGTTAGTTAGTTAGAAACTAAGAGGTAGAATTCGACAAGCAAATATAGAATTGCTGAAGTAGAATAGACTGTAGGCTTATAGAGAGTACCTAGGCCAATTCTCCCAAATACCATTTTAGTAAGTCAAGTTTAAGTAAGTACACACCACTAGTCAGAGCACCAAGCTCAGAACCCACTTCCCCAGTGTGTCCTGCTACTGTTCTTTTCTTTGCATAAATATGGTTCCCATTTGCCAAATCCCATCATTTTTAATGCATTTCCCCAAAGGGGAAAAAAGGCTTACATTTCATCAACAAAGTTCTTACACTTGTTAAAAAGCTCTAAAATGACTACACAAAAATCTGGGGGAAATTATTTGTACATGTCTTGTCTGTTGGAAATGCTCTATGTCTGTAAATGTTTCCAAAAGTGTAATATACAATACTTATTTAGCACAGCAAAATTGATGTCATGTTTTTTAGAAATACATCTGAAGAATAATAAAAATGGTTTAACACAAAAGAATATGGGTTATACTTCAGGTAGCAATTTTTGGGCAAATTTTAAGTAATTCTTAGGGAATAAATAAGCTAGTTTAATAAAAAGAGCAATAGCATTTCTCTTTAGAAATTATTATGCATGTTAATTTATTCTACATCTAATCTCTTTAATTTTCATTATCTAATTTATAAGACATGGAGTATTTAAAGTTATTAAAGGTATAAATATTTGGACAATTTGTGAGGTCATTTTGTAAAATAGTTGAAAGGTATTTAAATATAATGGTAGTCTGATAAAAATAGTTTATTCTTGATCAAAAAAGACCTGAGTGTTGGTTCTAAGGAAGTCAGAACATTTTATTTCAGTCTAATGTGTCATTTTATACTTTTTGCAAAGTAAAACCATCAAAGAAAAATGAAGAGATGAGAAGAGTGTTATTACCTTTACTTGTAATTATAAGGAATCCACATTGCTTTCTTGTAATGATAGGTTCTGGACCCACAGATTTTTAGGAGAACCCTAGATTTCATCCTTTTCCAAGTGAAAAAACTGAAACATTTATTTAGGTTAAAAATCAAAACAAAATGATATCTAAATGTATGCATACAAGAATAATACACTTTTGTAAGAATTATTTAGACAGTTGAATTAATCTTCTGCTTAGCTTTGTGACCCACCACGATAGTGGTATATGGATATCAATTTAGGTAAATGGTTTATTTTCTAATTAGTTGGTGGCTTTAAACGTCTTTTAAAACCCTTGTAGAGCAACACCACTGATGTTAAATATGTGTACCAAGAGAAAATTATTTTTAATCTATATTGCCTTAGAATATCACAACATACATTATATATATGACTTTTTTATGTATTTAAAGTGAATAAAAAATAGATGTACATTTCAAAAACTTAATTATAAAGCAAAAACCGATGAAACCACCACCCAAGTCCAAGAAATAGCATGTTGCTAGCTCCCAGAAGTCTCATTTAGATATTAAAGTCTTAGGAAAACTCTGCCATAAAAGAACTTAACTTTTGTTAACCCAGCATCTAGTATTCTATAACAATACTGATGGAATACTATATAGGAAAGTCTGTCTTAGAAAACTAGGCAATTTAAGCACTATGAATTTTAGCCAGTAGATAAAATAATGGTATTATGTTCAAAACAATGTTTAATGAAAGTATTCAATGTGTTCTTGACTGTAGTATCTTTTTGAGGATTAATGTTCTTTTATAAACGTGCTTGTTTGTGGAGGAGTAGAGGGAGAAGAGAGAAACCCATATATTTATTTTAACTTACACAAATATGCAACTTGTCTAGTTTAGTTTACATATCTCAACACAGAAGAACATGTATTATACTCAATCAGGTAGCAATTTCTAGAGAAATTTTAAATAATTCCTAGGGAATAAATAAGTTTCGAAGTCATTGTGTACGTTAATAATTTATTCTGCAGATAATCTCTTTAATAATTATCTGTATGTAATTAAATCTATGCGTTCCTCATCAGCTGATGAGTGGTTGGTTGTATCTGTGGACCCAGAGGGCTGGCTGTAAGGGACTTGAGCATCTCCAGATTTTGTTATCCATGGTGGTCCATCCTGGAGCCAATCCACCTGTAGGTAGCAAGGGATGATGGTATTTAACGTATGCCAGACACGCTAAAGATACTG
This sequence comes from Pongo pygmaeus, assembly GCF_028885625.2. Lineage (NCBI taxonomy): Eukaryota > Metazoa > Chordata > Mammalia > Primates > Hominidae > Pongo > Pongo pygmaeus. The sequence continues at coordinate 155,089,799 of NC_072376.2, read as the reverse complement.
TACATGTTCACGTTTTTTTGTGTGTATACAAATTTAACTTTCACATTAATCTACTAATGATGATATTATCATCCCTATTTTAAATATTACAAAACGAATATTTACCAAAGTATAGCTCATCTAAATAACACAGGTAGGGAGAGAATAAACCCGATTCAGACCTAGGATTGTCTGAGTCCCCAGTAAATAAGCACTACACTATAAGCCTGTATACAATGGAGTTGAGAATCCCATAATATATATAGAATCACTATGTGCTGTGTACAGTGCTATCTACTGAAAATTTCTAAAAACCTGATATTTATAGAATTATAAGAATCCACTAGCTAATAATCTTTTTTGTTTTTAATTATTCTTTTCATTGAAATACTTCTTATTAGAAAAATGTTAAAGTAATGAGGCAGCTAATTCTTCTTTTACCAGAATGACATCCTTTTGGTTACAATCCCCTAAAACAAAAGGATAAGAAACCTGGTAAATTTTAGCTACAGATTTCTACATAAGCATGTTTTAGATAACTATTTATTAGATTAAGTTTGGAATCTCATTTGTACTAAAGTCAATTCTTCCCTATCCCCTAGCCAACTTCTTGGCAGCAGTTTTCAGTGAATTATTTGCTTGTATTTAGAAAAAATGAATTGAAAAAATAAAACTATTTGAGCCATGTGATGTGGGAGCCTAACAAACAATGGTAATTCATCACCTGATGAAAAGTCATAAAATCAGCTTCCAATATCATCAATGGTATTTTACGTGGATATGAACATAGGCCTTTAGTTGATTGTTTTGTGATTTTGAGTAATGAGATATGGTGTCTGAATTGCCTTTCATATTTCTTGCTACTTTGTATTTTAATGTATCTTACAAATTGCCATTTATTAATTTTGTCACAAAATGAATTTCTGCTTATTGATAGATTCATCTTTCTGGAAAGAAATACGTTTAGTGCCCACCACATAATGACAAAACTCACATTTTAGTCAAGTGTATCTATTGTACCAAGTCTTGAGTACGAATCGTAGGTTATATGGTTAGTTTTATTTCTTATATTTCTTCATTCTTTTTTTCTTCCTACAGAATTTGACATACACAACATACACTTCTTGATGCAGTCGCAACTACTTACTATTATTGTTGCTTTTTTAAATCTATTTTTTTCCTATCCCTTTACAGTTTTACTTCCAAACCACCAGTCCGCTTAACCTATACAGTCATAGATAACTACTTGCTTGTCAAAGCCAATAATGTAAAAAGCAACCTTATTTGTATTAGGTTTCTATTTCTCAGCTCAAGTCATAAATAGACCTCTTTAAGGAAAAGTAATTATTGCATAACTTCTTTCAGGCATAAATTATCTTTATTATGTTTCTTGTAGATATACAAACATAAAACCAGACATAAACTTCCTATGTCTTTAGTTTTCATGTAACTATAAGCCAAAACAAATGTACAAATTTACATAGAACAAAACCAACAAAATTTGAGCTAGCAGAATTCATATACTTTGACATGATACTCTTTTGCTGAAACTAAAATACATGCAACAACAGGTCAGATTGCCTGTTTTCTGTGCTATATGATGATAGGATTCTTCCATTACATTCTTCCCTGTGCTATATGATGATAGGATTCTTCCATTACACTTTTTTTAATTTCTGTAAAAAATGCTTTCTGGTAACATGTGCTATAATTTTGGTTTGCTGGCCAAAACTTCCAAAACTTCATGAGTGCAGTAAGCCAGCTTCTCTTATTCTGTCACTGCCCATGGTGATAGCATCTCAAAGTTGTTGACAATGTAATTGCAAACAATGATGTAAGTCTTAATTACTAGTCTGTTGCCCAAAATTCTGCCATTTCTTCCCCCTCGATGTGTCCTTTGGCATTGACACGTTCTGCCACCCTGGTCCTATTTTATTTGCCTCACACCTTGATTATTTCAATATTCTTTGCAATAGTCTCACTGGCTTTTCTGCTTCCAACTGCTCTGCTTCAATCTACCATGCACAGTATTTTCAAGCTAATATTTTAAATCCAAGTATATCATATATAATCCTATGATCTTGCAATAGCTTTTCTTTACCAGCTCTCAAGCTGCTTTTGCCTCTGCTGGTTACCCACCTCATCTGCTCATCCCTTTATCAGAGCACACCTCTCTGTTTCTCTCCCCGACTTATCGTTCACCCTTAGTTCACATAAATACTTGCCCCTTCCAACTTACATAGCAAATATGTAACACACAAACATAACAAACCTTTGCCTCTCTTTCTTTCTTTTTCTCTCTTTTTTAATGCTGTCATCTTTCACCAGATGCCCTTCTTCCATCCTTCCATGTAAATCCTGCTGGGACAATAGGTAACATCACAAGTCACCCTAAGCCTAAGCCCACTCCGATAACTCTTTAGGTTCAGAACATATATTTCATTTACAGAGAATACTACCTATTACTCTCTAATTATGCTGAGTATTGAGCTGTCCTACATATTCTGTAAGGCCATGTGTGCAAGTACTATAATCTGCAGAGTTTCTCGTGCAATGGAGAATGTAGGAAAAAAGTATAGCACAGTTGTTAAGAGCACAGACTTAGGTGTCAGAAGGAACTGGATTCAAATTCTATCTCTACCTCATATTACCCGTGAGTTTGGACATAGTACCTAATATCTCTGAGTTTTCCAATTTGCAGAATGGATCTTTGTACCTACTTCACAGGAGTGGTATGAAAGCTAAAGGTGACCACTGGGGTGAAGTGATCAGCATTTGTGAAACAGTCAGTGCTTAATACATAGTAACTTTTATGATTGACTTTTTATGAATTTAGTTGATGCTTTTGAATGAGTGTTAATTTCCTTTCTTCTGTATCCCGGAATTCTTAGTGGCTTATAAGTTGGTGCAACAGCAGCCACAGTGTCAGGTTCAGAAAGGCTAATTTCATCCTATAATTATCTAGGAAAAGGAACGAAAATACTATGGGGATTGCTGGGGAATAGAGAGATTTTGTTTCATATCTGTGCTATCTCTGTCTCTGCTCCCATGCAATCCCTGGGAGTATTTCTGCACAGGAATGTCTCAAGATATATAAAACCTGAAAAGTACGAAACCAGCTCTTTCCTCTCTGTTACAGATGGGGCATGAGAGGAGAGATTCTGCTTTATTTTGTGGGAGCCGAAGAGTATCATTAATCTAATTGTTCTGCACATAATCTCCACTCTACACCCCATGGAGTACTAATGAGATCTCGGTCCTTCTCTGGAGGCCTCTGCTTTCTCATCTGAAAAATGAAGGGGTTGGACCAGGTGATCTCTAAGGGTGCCTTCTGAATTTAACAGTCTGAGTTGAAGAAAAGCTTTGAGCAATTTAGCAGAAGCCTAAACAAAAAGTCAGGGGAAAAAAATACCCTTTTTCCAAGCTCTGTGTCTTCGTGTCTTATTCAATTGAACAGAATAGTCGATACAAAATGTCATTTCTGACTGATGTGCAACAAAGCACAAACCAAATGGATAGAAAAAGAAACTGTGGTGCCCTTAGAATTCTCTTGGCTCTATTAGAATAAAACTACTGAAACACTCTTTATTTCTATCAAAAAAGTTAACTCTGAGCAAATTACCACTGTTGGCTCCAAGTGATATTTTGTACTCTCCCTGATAGCCATCTTCTTGACAAACAACACAGCCATTTCAAGCATTATTGCAGACAACCGTTGCAAGTGTCAGAAATGATGGCTCTGTTAGACCCAGTCTGATTATCTGCTTCAGTGTAGTTATAAAAAGAGAGAGAGAGGAGAAAGGAAAAAAAATGTACCTGAGATAAAATACTGTCTCCTCAGTCTTGGAGTTTTTAATTGCTGCCTCTGTCTATAAGCCTTGTAAGGTGAGCTCTCTAAGATGCTAATTCACTCACTCCCATCTTTAATACATGGTGTCTTGTTCATTTCCTCCTCTTGCTTTGCTCCAGACCTTTACGACTTTTCACCGGGACCACTGCAGTAGTCACTTAATTCCCTTTTCTCCAGTCCTTTATTTTCCAATCTACTTTCCACATTCCCATCAAAGAGTAGTTTCTAAAGTTCAAAAATGGTCATGTCTCTCCCCAGTACATACAGAGTAATTTTAAAATTACCTAGAATTTAGGGGCCTCTGCCATTTCCGGATCCATCAGCTTTTCCTACCTTATTCCCTCATCTTTCTTTTCACTCTAGCCTCTATTCAGTTTGGATTATTCACAGTTACCTGCATATATGTCTTTAGTTTTTCCTAATACCTTCGTTCATGCTGTTCTTTCCTTCTCCTGAGTTGATTACCCAATTACCCACCTCCTTCAACTGTACTACATTCATACATCTTTTAGGCACCAATTTGGCTTTCACAAGAACCCTTGGAGATGCCCATGAATCCCCAAGGCCAAGCTAATCCCTTTCTCCTCTGGGCCAGCACTTAGTTCTGGTGCTCTCATCACTGTCTTCGATTGTAGTTGATTTTAGTTTTAACAAAGGTCTAAAGCATCGTATATGCTCAACAAATATTGTTTCTAAAATTAAATTGGCATTCCAGGTCATCTTGTCAAACTTGTTCCTTAGCTTATAATAAAAGTTTAAGTTGCTATAAATAACACTTTTTCTTATTATACAATAGTTATTACTAGAGCTCAGATTTGGAAAGGTAGGGGAGCAGAGTAGTTTGGCCCTTCTCAAAGTTTGTTTTGTAGAATATTGGTTTACACAGTTTTTTATTACCAATAAAAAAAAGTTGCAGGGTGAAGTATTGAAAATGCTCCTTCTTTTGCTCACCTCCTCAAAACAGGCTTTCCCTGATCAATTTATTGAAAAAAAGCCCTCACCGCTCACTGCTTTCAAGCCCTTTGCACTCATATTTTTCCTCAGGGCTTATTACCTAAAATAAAATTTGCTTACGATCTGCCTTTTTGACTAGAATATAAGTTTCATGAAAATAGGAAATTTATCTCCTTTACTTTTGTATCCAGGTTACTTAAAGCCTAGCACAATGCAGATGCTTCATTAATATCTCTAGACTAAATAAGTAAATTAGAAATTCTGTATGAGTTTTCTAACCCAGCATTTCCCAGCTTATTTAATTACACACATTTTGGGAAATATTCCATGGAGCTGTATTCCCTATTCTTAGATGGGCTGAGAGGTAAAGGTCAAAAATGGAAAGAGATTAATAAAGATTCACAGCCGGGTTGCTGTAACTTACAGTGGGACAGTACCAATTTTAAAAAAGAAAAATGCTCAGTATTAGAAAAACAAGAGGAAGTAGCCATCTGGAAACTAGATGGACCTCTTTATTAACTCTGAGTAGATACTGAAGTTCTGGGAAGCCAGTTGTAAGGCTTTCCCAATGACTATAATCAGAAATAGTATGTTGGATACAAAATCTAGTTCCAGGTATTTGAAAATCATTAGAGTTATTAGATATTAAAAGGCCAGTACAAAGCCATTCTGGCATAATCGTTTTGACAGTCAGTCATTGGTGTTAATAAAATGTTCCTAATTAGTAGTGTTGTGTTTATATGTTCATCGGAAGGCTTTAAACCAAATTACCATGTGAAGAAGGGATCAGTTCAGGAGATGTATACACTGCATTAACATTTATATAGGTATGTACGCTCTTGAGATTTTCATAACATTGGGCTTTAAAATTATATGCAAAGATGCTACTTCAAACACACTTAGCAGCACAGGTGTTCTAATTTATTTTGAGATTAATCGTTAGGTGCTCAGAAATTCAATTTTGGCTTTATTTTCTTACTAAAGGACTGAGAACATATTGCAAAAATTTCTGATTGTGTCACAAAATGGAAAGGTGAGTTTTCTAACTGGGTTACTTTCCTACATTCCCTGCATCCTGCCCCTAAACACCTTTCTCTTCAGTTTCATGTTCAGATGAATCAGAGAATGCTTTGTGGTTGTGGACTCTGACTAAGGACTTTTTGATAATCAGTGAAACTTATCTATTGTATGGCTAATATCTAACCCTGAAATATCTTTTGTTCTCCCGAGAAACAACAACAAAAAAAAGATGATGAAATATTCCATATTATTCTTGGATCTTCCCTACTTACCCCTTTTTCTCTGTGCCTCCAAGCATCCTCATCTCATATATCCTAAAACAGTTTCATCAATCCTATTGGCTGGGTGAGGTTCTGTTTTTTTTTTTTTTTTCTTTCACTATCAGTGCTCCGAACACAGTAGTTTCCATGGAATAGAATGCTGCCTTCCATTTCTTCATTCATCAGCTGCTTGTAACCTAATCCCTATTCCTAAAATTTGACTGAAAGTCACAGGCTACAAATCACAAAATCATGGAATCTGGTGACCTTGTTTCCTTTGTGGCCTCCTTGCTCCAACTGCAGCATTTGACACATACTTGCAGAGTAAGTCTTTGAATCTATGACTGTTTTCTATGTCACTCTTTACTATCTGCCTTCTTCTCTAGCCATACAAATGTAAGCATTCTCTCAGAGTTTTGCCCTCAGCCCTTGTCTGTGTGATGTATTCTCTACATGGATGATTTCATCTAATTAATCTACTTTTTGCATGAAATATAAGGAATAGATCCATGGCATAGATCCTGTCCAAACCTACCTTTTTATTATCTATATCTAATTGACATCATACATCAAACTTAGCATGTTTAAATATAATGTATTTTTTCTAACACCTGAAAATAATTTTTTAAATTTTTTCTTTCTGATCTTCTATCTGAACTCTTAATTGTCTTCTATTTTTAAATTACTTGTTTTAGAATCTGTATCTTCCTAGTCTTTCCTCTTCATTCCCCAGTTCAAGCTCTCAGTATTTCTTGCCTTTACTATTGTAGTAGCCTCCTAATTGGTCTCCATGTCCCTAGTTTATTCAATTCTTGTCCCTCAGTCCTGGCTCAAGCCACCCTACTTATTCATGCTAGGTGCCAGCCTACAACACAGCTAATCCCACCACTTTGCTGCTCATGAGCCTTCAGTGTTTGCCCACCCTACATCTAGAGAATGATGTCTAAGTGTTTGTCGTCAACCACAAACATTTACAACATAGCCTCCTCTCATTTTATTGAATTTCTTATAGCCAATGTTTTAGAAAATGTATAAAATAGATAAGCAACAAAAATATCCTAGCATTTAATTTTCCTTTCATTTTTTTTTGCCTCATCATTATGACCAAACCTAGCTGTGAATCATTCCCAAATACATCTGCCATTCTTCTTTCCGTGTCTTTCCATGTTTTATATACCCCTCTATCTCACCTAATTTCTAATCCTTGAAACCCTATCCGGCCTTCACTATACATCACAACATTCTGTTTCTCTAAGAAAACTTCCCTGGTATTTGAATCTTTGTAGAAGAAATGAATGATGATATATGTAAAGCATTTTGAGCTATATCTTGGAAGTTATTCGTCTCTGGTATATTTTATATTTTGCCTTTTTCATAGTCATGTAGCTGCTGTTGTTTTAAGCCATGCACATGTTATTCCAAAACTAAACCTTAAGATTCTTATTCTCTTTCCTAGGATTTGCATCACTTCCAGGAGTTGATAACATAAATTGTAGCATCATGATGTTTGCATGGTAGAGTGGATTTAAAGAGAAAAGTTAGGAAATAGAAGTGGGAAAAGAATAAATGTGGAGGAAAGAGAGAGACCCTATCCTTTTAGGGAGATGATGAATCCTCTAATACTTCCAAGGACAAAAACTTCAAATTTATTCTTTTGGAAGGTCTGACTTAAAAGAGTGAGTTGAGGTTAATGTTTGAGAATATACAACACTGGGAATGGTGGTGTTTGATGTTGAGCCAGTTCATAGTTAGCTCCATCCATTTCAGATGCAGCAAAAAAGAACAGAAGCAAGATTCTATCACTGGGAACATTTGGTAGCATTCAACCCTAATAGAATCATCTGGGCGCGGTGGCTCATGCCTGTAATCCCAGCACTTTGGGAGGCCGAGGTGGGCGAATCACAAGGTCAGGAGTTTGAGACCAGCTTGACCAACATGGTAAAACCTCATCTCTACTAAAAATATAAAAATTAGCCGGTCATGAGGGCACGTGCCTGTAATTCCAGCTACTCAGGAGGCTGAGGCAGGAGAATCGCTTGAACCCGGGAGGCGGAGGTTGCAGTGAGCTGAGATCACGCCACTGTACTCCAGCCTGGGCAACAGAGTGAGACTCTGTCTTAAAAAAAAAAAAAAAAGGCAGTGGAAAAGGGGGTTGAAAAACTTGAGAAACAAGTTTAAAAACAAGAGATTGTGCAGAAAGAGGCTGTAGATAAACTTCCTCCTTGAGATTCAACAGCTCCAATCTCTTGTTGATGAGCAGTTGAAAATATTTCCACTTTCCTGCAGTTGGATAAGCACCACTGCTATTTTGACAAGCTTGGCTCCCTGTGTGTAGCTAGGATACAGCTGAATTTTGATTCCATGAAAGCTCTTCGGGAAGTATTTTTACTATGCCACTAGCATTGTGCATTGGTTGCTTTGCTATGTGTCTAAATGGATATATTAGGAGCTAGTGAAACTTAATAGAGGGGCAAGCATGGTAAAAGACAGGAAAACAGCTTCTGACAGCAGGATAACAAGTGATGGTAGATGACAGGCAGTAGTGGAGATCTTGCTGAATGGTCTGACTTGTTGATGGATGGCTATGGAGTATAGAGAGTACAGAAGCATCAGGGAGGACTAAGGTGTTTAATACAGATGTCTGAAAGTGGGTGAGTGTCATTTCCTGTGATAGAAAGAAAGGGAAGAGCTGATCTGAGGTGGCAGCAGAGTAAGCAGGACTTAAATTATGTTTTAGCCTTGTTACCCTAACATGTCTGTTAGACAGCTAAGTGGAGATGCAGTACGTGTGTCTGTAATGCAGCATCAAATGACATTAAAGTCTGGAACTGTTTGAACTAAATAAAATATATGTAAAACAAAGGATGCTGTGCTGAATCCTGAGGCATTTCAATATTAGAGAAAAAAGAGCCAGAAATGAGCAATGGCAAGGTACTCACTGTCTGTGTAAGAACTGAGATTTGGCACAGGAAGAGAAACAAAAGGGATATTATTATTAATTTTTTTTTTTTTGAGATGGAGTTTTGCTCTTGTTGCCCAGGCTGGAGTGCAATGATGTGATCTCGGCTCACTGTGACCTCTACCTCCCAGGTTCAAGCGATTCTCTTGCCTCAGCCTCCTGAGTAGCTGTGATTACAGGTGCCCGCCACCAAGCCCAGCTAATTTTTGTGTTTTTAGTAGAGGTGGGGTTTCACCAGGTTGGTCAGGCTGGTCTCAAACTCCTGACCTCAGGGGATCTGCCCACCTCAGCCTCCCAAAGTGCTGGGATTACAGGCATGAGCCACCGTACCTGGCAAAAGGGATATTAAATTTTTTATTCATTTATTTTTACTATTGAGCATGTTCTGAATACCTTTACATAATTCTCACAATAATCCTATGGGATGGATGTTAACATTCTCATTTTAAGGGGAAAAACTTCAGACTTAATGGAGTTAGATAACAGGGAGATGAGCTAATTTTTTTCATGTTACTCATATCCTATTTTTTTTTTGTTATTGATTTCTGCTAAATTTCCCAGGCTACTTTCAGAACTTAGGCTATAATCTAAGGTACCTGTGGACTTTTATTTTTATTTGGGAGCTAAGAGCAGCCCTGGAGTCAGACTGCCTTCTCAGCTAGGTATCTTGCTTCACAAGGGAAGCCAGGTGTCATGATGAATTTACCTCCTATTCTCTGACTAGTGCTTATCAAAAATAGAATCAGAAGGCTTAGACAGTAATTTTACATGTTAATGTCCTCTTAACTGGGAATTAAAGTTATCCCAAACTCCAGGAGAATGACAAACTAGAGCAGTGAAACATGATTGTTTGCATTTTAAAGTACCTTAGCAACAACCACACCTACAGAATGTTTAAGACACTAGTCTCCTTCCTTTTATCTGACTGTTATTTTCAAGCAATTAAAACTAAGTCATCTTGTTGGAGTTTCTGTACAGAGAAAAGCATAATTACATGGTATTGGAACCAGAAAATGAGTTCTAGATCTATATCTATACCTATTTCTTTGTAGAAATCCCCGTTTATCTTTCTGCTAAGATATGTCAGATATGTATTTTTGTTTTGTTTCATTTCTTTCAAAAATTTTTCTTTCAACAAGCTTCATTATATATTTCAGCTCCTATCTAGCAAAGCGGGTGGAAAGTCAATCTCTATTATTTTACGCTGTCCTCCAGCCACAAGTCTTCCCTTGCACTGAGCTTTGAGACTTTTCTGTATCAGTCATTAGCCACTGATGTGCCCATTTCCTATACATCATGGTACCATCACACCTTTTCATTTCACTTTATCTGAGCCTAACTCAATACAGGAGAATCTTTGGGGAGCTGACTAATGACCAAGGGTCAGCCATGCATCCTGCAGCATTCCCATGCTATTGGGCTCCCTCACCAGGCAAGTGAACAACGAACAAGGCTTCACCCTCTTGGACAAACACTGCCCCTTGTCTTCTCTCCTGTCACTGCTGTATCTGTGATTGTCTCTCCCTCTCCTTCCTCCCTCTTCTTCTTCCCCCACTTCTCCCTTCTTTTTCTTTTCTGTTTCTCTTTCTCTCTCTACCCTAAAAGATCCTTTTATTCTGTATTACCCACCCTGCAATGGAAACTTCAAATTTTCTGTCATGAATAAAGGATAAATTAATTTAGTTCAGGCAGCTATTGCTTCCAGTACTGCTAAAATTCCCTTGGGCACACGTTTTAAACAATAGCCTAAAAAAGTAAAAAGAAAAAAAACAGAGCAAAATAAAAATTGATATATCAAAAATTTTACATCTTACATATATTTAAATACAGTGATCATATCACATATTAGCATTCTTTTATGCAAACAAAACTAACCTTAAACACTTCAGAAGATTTTTTTTTCTTGGTCCTTTAATCATTTGTGATATTTCTCTGTAGACTTGATCCAAATATTTTCGTTTGTAAAATTCAAAGATCAAAACTGGAATCAGTTCTTTGAAATGATTTAATGGAAGCAATTATACTCTCAACTCATTATGTCTCTCTTTCATTTTTCCTTTTAATAAAGCACTTTTTAAAATTTCATACCAGGCCACTTTCCTAACTGTTCTTGAGTTATAATTCTGGCCATAGGTACTTCTGAAATTTCTCTTCAAAGCAATGTTTAGACATCCTCTGAAATTATTATTACTTAGTACCTGGCTTCTTCTGATGAGAGGATATTCCTATTTTCTAGGAATTTTATAAAACAAAAACATTGAACTGGAACAAAAGGTATAAAAAGTGATAGTGAAAAATAATTAATACATTTAAATATATTCATGTAGTTTTGTTTTCATTTTCAATATTGAAGTGGAAAATAGATAAGACTGAGCATGAACAATTTTAGAGACCAAATACAATTTCAGCATGCTTTGTATCCTTCGAATTTGCCCCCAACTCCACTATTTCTTATTGAACAGTCAAGTATTCTATTAGTAGAAAAAATATGCATCTCTGGAGTACTGCAGTTATGTTTTCATAGGATGAAAGAATCACAGGAAAGTAAAGATGAAAGTAATTTTAGAGGTCACTGAATCTAATCTTACAACTGGCAGGAAACCACATCTCCCTGCTTCTGAGAGAGAGGTAGCAGAAAACCTGTGCTTAAGGGATCTCAATCATGAAGTGAAAGGAATATGGTTTTTTCATTAGACAGACAGGGATAAAAGCCCTGATCTGCTACTCGATCAAATTTTGAAACCATTTTGAGCTTATACAAAAAATAATACCAACCAGTACGACTGCTTGCAGTAAATGGAAAAAATATCTAAAACGACATCGTATTGCATGATAGGACATGATACATAGGTGATCTCTCCCTACTTCACACACTTGCACTCCTTTCCAAGGCAGCCTATGCCTTATACTACATAGCATTTGATTATTTGAAATCAACAACCACTTAATTACAAATTTTCCTCTTCTCCAATGCAATGGATTTTTCTCAATCTCAATGTCTTCAGTATTTCCTGATCTGCCAGGTTTCCCAAACCCCACCATCATCACCTTTGTTACCATGCTCTGGTATCCTCTAGTTTACAGGAACCCTTCCCTTAGAATACCATGTCAAGAAAAGCACACATATGGGTAGAACTCACAACTCCCATGAGTGGGCATTTTGCTTAATGTTGCCCAAGATTGCTCTTTCTTTTGTAGCAAACTTGTCCATAATCATCAGAAACAGTCTATGATGTTCAAAGCAGTGACACTGACTTATGTCTTTTGAGTAATTTCTTCATTTAGGGGCTTTTCCTGTGATTAACATAATATATTCTAAAATCCCGTTAGAAAAGAAGCAGTTTAAAAGGGGCTGGGGATCCTGTGACCACATAGGCTATGCTTACATTTAGGCCAATGGGAATTATCTGACTCATGATATTCCTTTATTAAAATTTTCACAATATTTAAATAGTTGCAGTTTTTGAAAAGTCCTGAAACTCTATTTTTAGTATTCTAATTATAAATGTAATCTTTGGAAAGTTCAGGTAAGATAACAAATTATCTAGAGTATTTCGAGTTATTTAACTTCCTGGACATTGATCTAAACTAAAAATGAAAATCCTTCTCCATTTCCTATCAGACTATGATATAAGCAAACTGTGAATTAGGGAAACTACATTCTCAAGATTCTTTACTATTTGTTACTATGGAAACTTAAGAAAGATTTTTAAATTTATTTCCTCATCTAGAAAAGGTGTACGTTCAACTCGAAGACTTTTTAAAGCCATTTTTACATCTGAGAATCTATGATCCTGTGATTTCTTGTGCCACACTCACAGCTCTTATTGATACCAGATTCATTATATCCATTTTTACATAGATCTGCAGGATTTAAATCTGATACAATTCAACAGTCCGGGGCCTGCAACATGGTACTCTGTTAATATTGATCCATCAGATGAATGTTGAGTCAAATAAAGCTCTGCAAGATATTGGCTCTAAAATCCTGGCTCATAATTTCCAGATGGTATACCCATAGCTTCAAACTTGAAGCATGTAATTAAATGTGAAATGTTCTCAATTTTGTCATGGGAGGAAATCAGGTTGGTGGTCAGAAGGAAAGATTTTTCAATTCAGTTTTAATTGGTAATTTTCCTTTGGGAAGCTTGAATAGCTATAGTTAAAGGAATAAGATATCAAATAGCAAACCTATTAATGAATAACTACCCAGCAGGAGAAGATAGGAAGACTGACTTTTATTTTTAGAAGTCAGAATGATTTGAGAGAGTATCTGTGATGGGTGTGACTTGTGATCTGGGATACAGCATAGATACTTGCAGAAAAGAAAGTGAAATAAGCAAATGTCATCAAATCATGCACGTTGGATTATATTTACGGATATATCTCCTCATGTAGGCAGTGATGTGTTAAAAGTGAGACATGTCTTTTTACTTGTTTCTATTTTAAGTGACTGCTTTGACAGGTCTTAAAAAAATAAATAAAAAAGATCATTTTCTATCCTGCAGATTTAGCAACTGCCCTTAAGTGTCTGATCTTGTCACATTTTCAGTGGAAACAACATTGTGATTTGCTTCCACAGTGATGGCCAAAACTAATGACATTGGAATGCCAGAGTACCTCGCAAGCTACTGATTAATTATTTGTCATAATCTCTTAGTGAGGAAGTTACTAATGTTATTACTTAAAACATCCCTTGCATTTTGCACTTGCAGGGCACTTACAGATTCATTGGTGGCCATGAAGAAATGACCATTTGTACTATTCTTAGTAGGAAGAAATCCCAAAGTCACCTGTGTCTACTCTGATACAGTCATGGGGCTCAAGCTTTAGGTTCTGAAGCAGCCTCCTAGGCCATGTTGCTTTAAATTCCAGCCGAATACAGGATGATTACATGTGAGACATCTTTAATATGTCTAATTTCCAGAGATGGAAGTTAACAACAAATTAATTCCGTTGTAAAACTGCCCCTCTACAACAAAAACAAAAACCTTTTAATTTAGTGATTTTCACTTGGAAGACATATACAACATGCAGACGGGAAAATTTTAAGTATTCCTTGGCAGTTGTAGAAAATAAAGCCATCTGGCATAAATTATTCCCCTATATTTGGAGTAAGGACCATTCTAAGATATTTTCAAATTACTTTTCAGACTTTTGAATGCTCTACTCCTCAGCCAGGAGGCATATCTGTAGGGTGGCTCCACTGAGAAAGAGTATTTCTCTACTATTATGTTGATAAATTGTGGCCAATATGTTAAGCTAAATTTATGATCAGCATGTGATATTTATACCATGATGATTGATTGATTGGTTGATAGATGATTATATACTTCTCTCCTAACAGGAGACATTGAAAAGGAATCAAGATTTCAATAAAGTTATTAAGATTTGCTACAGATAACCTTCACCTTAAAACTAGACAGATTAGGAGGTTGTGCTAGGATGATATTAACGATAATAGCAACCACAATACACACGAAAAGAAAACCAAATACCCCACGTTTTCACTTATAAGTGGGAGCTAAACATTTAGCACCCACGGACATAAACATGGGAACAATAGACACTGCACACTATTAGAGGGGAGAGGGAAGGAGGGGAGGGTGGTTGAAAATCTACTTTTTGGGTACTAAGCTCACTGTCCAGGTACAATATACCCGAATAGCAAACCTACTCATGTATGCCCCTGTATCTAAAATGAAAGTTGAAAGATTTTTAAAAAAACTATATCTTGCCTCCTCCTGCCCCTCTCCCTACCTCCCCAACACATGCCTGCATGCGTGTTCTGTGGCTGAGCCCCCTCCACAGCTGGCTGTGGGTGGAATGAACTTATTTGAAAAGCGTTTTCTCCTCATTGCCAGAATTGTTCAAGCATGAGATAGACCAGTTATTTTCAACTATTCTTTGCAACCACAAAGACCACAGCATGATTGATTTGGTATAATTCAAATTGCTGTGTCATCTGCTTGAAATAATTATGACTATTGTTTACCCAAATATGGCTTGGGGTGGTACATAAATACTTTCTTCTTGTAAACAATTGCTGCTGGTAAGACCAAGCTGCACGTCCTGGCCCTCTGCTCCTCCACCCACCCCCTGGTACATCCACTTTTGAACACCAGTGGGCTAGGTTAGTGGCTTGCAACCTGGTTTGATTATACATCTCTACCAGTTAAAAAGGTTCTAGGTGAATAGTATCTTTATCTAGTTAAAAAGATTCTAGAGAAATACATTTTAAAAGGTGCCAATGTAGGTGCACAAAATATCTCGGCTCACAGCATCTGTCCCATCCAACCCACCTCTGGGACTTTGCAAGCCAGCTCTTTTTGTGCACCTACGTTGGGACGATCTCATTCATCCTAACCTCACTTTCCAAGAAGGGAAATGGAGGCTTGAAGAGACAAATCAAATCTCTCAAGCAGGCAGAACTAAGAGGCCAGGTAGAATCTGAAGGCGGACTTTTGGCCTCCAGATCCCTCGTATTTAGCCAAGTGGGGCTGCTGGCCTGCCTCTTCGTGTTGATGTGAGCCTTAGACAAATCCTCCTGTGCCAGGCTTGATGCCAAGTGCTTCTAAGAGGTAGAAAGATGAGCGAGACAGGGAGACACAGACACAGACCTGGAGGGCTTCCTGGAAGCTGTGGTACTTGATGGATGCAAGAAGTGAGGAGGGCAAACTAGTCAGAGATGGTATATGTGTGTGTGTGTTCCAGGTGACAGAATTGGCACACACGGGGATGAGGGTGCCCCATCCAGGAGGGTTTAACTTCATCAGCAGGCCTAGAAAAGCCATGGAAGCTTCCAGCAGGAAACTGATGCTACTAGAGCCATACTTTAGAAAGGACAGGGGAAGTTAGTTATGAGTAACAAGGGTAAGAATGAGCATGACTGCAGTGGCTAGGAGGAGGTGCCTGGTGCTCTGAGCAGAGGACATCATAAAACAAATCTATGGTTTCCTGACCATATATGGTCTGGATACAAGGGAAGGGGTCCGGTGTGACTCTTGATGTCTATGAGGGTAGACTAGCAGGGATAGAGGAAGGGTGGCAGTGGTGAGCCTGGCTGTGCAGGCTGTGGTCAGTCAGGCTGTGGGGAACTGAGGGCTGGAAGGGAGTTGGGCATTGTTTATGGGTGTGGCATGAGTAATAGATTTCCTGATGGAGACAAGAGATGTGGAAAGAGAGAGGTAAGAGGGGATCGCGGGGGCAGAGCGAAGTATGAAATACAAAGAGCTAGGGCCCAGCCTCTCTGCTATGACAGCAGTGACATTCGGGCTGGATGACTGTGGCAGGGACTCTCCTATGCATTGCAGGATGTTGAGCAACATCCCTGGCCTCCACCTACTAAAAGGCCAGTAGCAGTACCCCCACTCCTATAGTTATGACAACCAACAATCCTTCCAGATATTGCCCAATGTCCCTGGGTAACATCACTTGGTTGTAAACTACTGTCTTAAACAATAAAAAGGTTAGATAGATAGGTTATAGTTGATATATTTATATGTACATATAGAGAGAGTCTCATGCTAAAGCAGGGTCTCTCAGTCTCAGCACTGTCAATATTCAGAGCTGAATGTTTACCATGGACTGCACAGTAACCAAACTATTGACTTTATTCTCTGAAATGTTAGCTGATTGGCCTGATAAGTAGAGTATCAGTACTCAGTAAGAATAAAGTAGAGGCCAGGCACAGTGGCTCATGCCTGTAATCCCAGCACTTTGGAAGGCTGAGGCAGGAGGATTGCTTGAGCCTGGGAGTTCGAGACAAGCCTGGGCAACATGGTGAAACCGCATCTCTATAAAAAATACAAAAATTAGCTGGGCATGTTGGTGCACACTTATAGCCCCAGCTACTCAGGAGTCTGAGGTGGGAGGATCACTTGAGCTCGAGAGATAGAGGCTGCAGTAGGCCATGATCATGCCACTGCACTCCAACCTGGGTGACAGAGAACCTGTCCCAAAAAAAAAAAAAAAAAATAATGAAATGGAGAAGTTAGGAGATAGAAGCTGAAGGCATGCTCTTTCTTCAAAATCTATCAGACCTGGAAGAAAAACCATGTATGAAAGTGACCCAAAGGAAGTTAAGGAATGCACAGAATGACCTCTAGAGGTTCCTTTCAGCACTAATGATCAGTGAAGGAGACTTACAGACCCTCATGAACTGACCCCAACCAGGCATTGGCTTGCTGCTTTTTTCCCCTAGGTTGGCCGGTGCTGTCACAACACTCATTACAGCAACTCCTTCCAACGCTGCCTTGCCCTCAGCCTCTGCTGCTGGAAATGACCACTGGCCCATGGTCCAGAGGGTGTGGCTGGCACAGTGGAGGGGGAATGTGCCTGACTTGTATATAAAGGCAGCGCAGCGGCTGGGCAAGACACAAAACGTGGACAGAACCAAGTTTATGGACCAGCCTTCCATGTGAAATTTGACTTTTCCCTCTTTGCTGAATTGGCCAGGTTAACAGTGGTTACCCCTGCATTACAGGAAGGGCATGTGCTACACATGGCCCTCAGATGAGCAATTGTTCAGATTCCTTTTCTTTTCCATGGGAATAAGGTTTCCTCTCTGCAAAGTACATGTTTTAGGCTTTTTTATTTTCTTGCTACTCCCAAGGGCCTGGTGATATTTTTCTTTACCATGCATTAAACAGAATCTGTGAGTCTTTTCTGGAAAAAAAAAAAAAAAGGCAGGAGGGAACATACTAGTTAAAAAGTTTCTAGGTACACTACCAAGATGTACCTATTTATTGATATACAATGGCATAAGTTATTTAATGCTTGCTATAGGCATTCTCTAAGAACTTTATAAGAATTGACTTACATGAGCTACTTCATAGCAGTTCGATGATGTACGTATCGTTGTTATCTCCACTTTACGATAAGGAAATAGAGACACGACATACTGAATGACATGCTCAACACCACTCAACTAGCAAGTGGCAGAACCAAGCTTGAAACAACTGGTCTGACTCCAGAGTCTGTGCTCTGATCTATATCACAGCTGTTTCTATATGTGCTATTCTACTAATATATACTTTTTGAAATACATGAAAAAGGGTAATTTTAATAAAAGGGTAATTTTAATAGAATGAGATACATATTGGCAATATTGAAGTTCTCATACTTTTGTCCTCTGCTCCAAAGAGCCACCTAGAACCACCTCAGATCTATATGGCCTCCTTCCAAGATCATCTTGAAGGGTTCTTATAGGGGAAATTCAAACTGCTACCCTCAGGGGTCTTACTGTCCTTGTCTCTATTTGGATTCTGTAATGGAAATGGGGTCCATAACTGTACAGTCTGTCCTCCAGTTTGGTCTGCCATCCACTAGTTCAGGTCACTTCCCTCCCTACCTGTCTGCTGCCCCTGGTAGCCTGGGCTTTCCCACTGAGACCCAGCCAGGCAGAAAACACCCTCCCAGTATTCCTTCATGCCCCTTTGTCCTCCAGCCTAAACTTTCCAGTCCCATTATATCAGGAAGTTACTAGGTAATGCACTAGCTCAATGAAAAATTAATTTGAACATCAACATCACTCCTTCCCTTTCTATCTTCAATTTGTGATCACATGTTACCTTCTTGTGAGAACTTCTCTAACTTTCCTATTTAAAATTCTCTCTCTGTCTCTCTCTCACACACATATGAATCTTTTCCTGCTTTACTTTTCTTCATGGTGCTTTTATCAGATGTTATTCTTATTTTTCTATTCCTGCTCGTCCAACTCAAAAATAAACATTGTTGAAATCTCTATCTGATGTATCCAACCTTGTATTCCCAGTGCCTACACAGCAGAAATTGGTTCATAGTAGACACTAAAAACTTTGGGTTGAACAACTGAATAAACTCCTTCTCTGGGATTAACAATTAGGGATTTGAAGCCAATAGAAGAAATAATGTAAGGGGAGCTTTTTCTTAGTCACATTCAAAAATATCAATGCCTAAAATACTGTACATTTTCTACCTGGTGTGCTGGAAAAAGTTGAATAGTAACCAAGTTACTCATACAATTGACAATAGGAATAAATGTAAATCCAAAATAAACCCCCTTTTGCTCAGTAAACCATTTGTTTTCCAGGCAATCTTTTACTTTGTCACTGATTACATAGTCCTTAGGTTCTATCAAACCATGAGGATATAACAGAGCACAGCACAACATGGTTGATTTGGTGTTTTAAACTAATTCATATTGTATGAAATAATTATGATATTTGTGTAAATGCTGACACTGGTGTGGTCAATGCCTGGTCAAAAATTTCTGTATAGGACTTGTTTGGGGATTGGGAAGGGCTAGAAATCAGCCATGGCTAAGGAGCTTCGTTAGAAGTTTCCTTTGAAAAGTTCCACTTTTCATGAGACTGAGCCACAATCAGTTTTTTGCCTGAAAACATAGAAGAGCTAATAGAGAATATACCACCCCTTAACCACTGAATGTGACTGAGATTCTTAATACTCTGAATACTGATGAACTAGAGCATAATTATTTTATTTTCAATTTATATCAATATGGTATATTTCAGACTGGCCATAATTGGAGCTGCTTTTAAGCAGAATTATAAACCAACCCACTACTTTTTATTTACACAGAAAGTAAACAATCTAGAAATGAAGTCTTTTATTTTCTGAGGTATCACTCTGTAAATATGGGTCTCTTTTCAGATGAGATGTCCATAGGAGATAGATTTGGCCCTATCTAAGGAAGATGAGCAAGGAGATAGATTTGGCCCTATCTAAGGAAGATGAGCAGGAGGCGATATAATTTATGAGCTGAACTAACAGAAGGGTGCTGAGTTGGATTTTATTAAACTAATATTATGGCTGGCAAGGATGGCATGTCAGATGTCTCACTCATTTTAAAGACTGTGCCATTTCAATAAATCATTTTTATAACTTTAAGTACATTATATAGGTGCAATGTATGTTTAAATATGCCAGACACATTGGTTTGCTTCACTACATCCTGTGTTGCTCATTTCATTTTCTAAAGATGTAGTTATCAGATTATTTTCATGAGCTAATCCATGTTTTAGTTGTATTCATAAAGTCTTGATTTGGTGCCGTTATTCTTATTTGATTCTTCCTTGTACATACGTAATCAACCCGTGTGAATATCATTACAGTGTTTCTCTCTTCCTTCTTTCACAAAGAGCTAAAGGAATCTCCTGTTTTAATTCCTTTGCCCATGTAGTACAATGAGAAAACAATACACAAGATGCATTTGGGGAAATTTACCATAAGATTTCATCTGAAAGAGTTGTGTTATGTAAGATAATGCATTGTATTTCAGAATATTTAAGGCTGAATTTTTTTTTACTGTGTGAACTCTATACTATTTTCTTTTCCCCCCCAACTTCCCCTCATTTAACAGCAGACAAACCCAGGGAGCACTGAATGAATCCGATGATCCTGAAACAGGCTGTCTAACTGATAACAAGCCAACTTCTCGACACTTCTATCCTGTCGCCTTGCTGCTTGTCAGCTCACACCTGCTAGTTGTGTGGCTTATTTTAAGTCTGGCGTTACTCTTAGCCAAATACCAATAAGTTTTATGTTGTATTCCTTTTTCTTTTCTACAAATGACAATGAACTTTAAATTATGGGGACAATGCTGTAATATTTTTACATTTTCAAATTCACAGAATTTAAAAAAATGTTTAAATTGTGCTTAGTTTGTTTTTCCTAAAATCTAAAAAACAAAAAGTACTATGCATTAAGTGGATTATTTTGCTCTTTTGTTCATGGAAAAGTGTTTCCCACTGTTAACTAGCTCAAGAAGAATTTTTAAATTACTGTCTTTGGAATAAGACAAAGAACAGAATCCTGAAAGCTTGAAGTTCTGAACCTCCTGTCCTCATCCCATTAAATTTATTAAAGAAATTAAGACTGAATTTGCACAAACACTGAAACCCTGAGACAAGTTCTAGAGATGTGGGAGGTTGCAGACTTTATTTCCACTGTGCTAATATCATAGATGCCATCTGCTGATAGAAAATTTTTTTTAACCTGTTTTACTTCTTTGCTGCAATTAACTCTTTTCTGTCAAGTAACTTTATGGAGAGAATGGCTATTTATGTTTTGTAATTAAATTACCTGTTTGTATCTCTTGTTTGGGTTGATTTGGCTTTCAGAGGACTTTTCTATTCTTTTTAACAAGGTCTTGTTTGTGTCTTGATGTACCATTCCCAGCACTTGTGACTTTTGTACTGTCCGTGGACAAGCACTCTTCCTTTATAAAGCTGAGACTTGGCCCAGGCTGTTCAGAAAGCCATTTTCTCTCTTCCTTGCACAGCTAAAATAATAAAATTAAAATAGAGATGAAATTTTTCTTTAAAAATCTATAGGGCCAGACTTAATAAATTAAATGCCTTATTTCTAGAACCTGCATCCTTAGGGCTACATATAGTTTTTAATGTGTTTTAAAGAGACTGAGAAATTAATTTGTGGAAATGTTATAAAAAGGCAGATATATTTATGAAACTAAAGTGGAGCTGTATTGTGGAGCAAATTATATTTAAAGAGTTTATTAAATTTTAAATGTCTGTTAAGAGTAAAGAGACTTAAGTCATCTCTTTCAGAGGGCAATAGTGGTATTGGGCCTGGCCTAGGATTTAATTTTGTAAGATGTATCATCACTTGTGGAAAAAAAAATGTAGAGTTGAATCTTTGTTATTTTTACTTGGACGGTTGCTGCAACTCTGCATTAAACAAATAAAGCATATTTATTTATTCTGTGTTTCATGAAGTTGTACTTTTTCCCCTTTCACCAGAGAAGGATGCCGCATAGAGAATGTACTGAAGAATATCAAATGCAGAAAGTATGCTTTCAACATGCTACAGCTGATGGCTTTCCCCAAGTACTACAGACCTCCAGAGGGGACTTATGGAAAAGCTGACACCTAAGTTTACCAACATGTTAATAAACAGGAACACAAATACATTTCATTTGGATAATCTTCACCTTGGTCTTTTTTGTTTGTTTTTATTGTCATGAATTTGTGATGGGGGAGATGATCACAGATGTTTGCCAAAATCTAGGAACTACTTGAATTCATTGTCAGCATATTGCTCTGAAAGAAATCCATTTTAAAAAATTTTACGTGATTCAGTACTGTCATTTCTAGTTCTAAGCTTCTATGTGTTGAGCCTAGCTGATTGAGATTGGTTCACAAAGTGTAAATTTCATTCATGAGTATTTAAATGTTTCTGAGGAAACATGGATCATTTCAATAGGACTAGGGGTGATTCACAGAGCACCACTCTCCATCCAAATGGAAGAGAAGAGAGGGGGGAAAAGGAACAGATTTTTTTTGTGATACAACTTAATAGCCTATGAGACCACAGTCAACCTGAGACTCAATGTAAGGGATTAAAAAAATGTGTAGCCACTCAATTAGGTAGAGTTAACTCATGATCTGGAATACTGAGGCAGTTTGCAGGTATGTTCCACAATGATCTCTATCATCCAGTCAAGGTGTGACTCCTCCTCTGCAACAGGCATATATGCATGGAGTGAGTGTGACTCCTCCTCTGCAACAGGCATATATGCATGGAGTGAGTGTGACTCCTCCTCTGCAACAGGCATATATACGTGGAGTGAGTGTGACTCCTTCTCTGCAACAGGCATATATGCATGGAGCGAGTGTGACTCCTCCTCTGCAACAGGCATATATGCATGGAGCGAGTGTGACTCCTTCTCTGCAAAAGGCATATATGCATGGAGTGAGTGTGACTCCTCCTCTGCAACAGGCATATATGCATGGAGTGAGTAAAGTGGTCAACAGACCTTTTAAAACCATGGCATCTTTTCAGAACTCTGACTTGGTTTGTGTGATCTGGCTGTGAATGTAGAAATATAGAACGTTTAATAGAATGATAAGCAAAACACTGCAATGATCTAAAATTGCAAATAAAATAAAAATGAACAACATTTTGATACCCAAAATGAAAATTCCCATCAGCCTGAACTTTATGTTGTGAAGTTCATGAATGTCAGTGAGGTATCTCTGAGATGTTTTTTAGCAGTCATCTTGGTGTAAGCATGCAGTTATGGCATGGGTTTGTGTGTGTTAATAAGCCTTTAAAACATATGCAACCACAACAAATGATAAAGTAAAACAATTACTTTCTGTTGCCCTGAATTTCAAACTTGCCCTTGCCCTTACTCAGTAAAATAACAACATTTATAAGTTTTCCAAAATCCCAAAGTAGAAGTTTCCTTTAAAAATCATCTTGAATAATACCAGTATTCAAAAATGGGTAAGGTTAATCACCCCCAATCACCCAGGAGATAGTTGCAGAATTTGAATTACAATCTCTTCTTACTTTCCTAGCCTGTGTCTTGTCCCTTCTCCAAATTGCTGTGCTAAATATGCATGAAAATTGAGGGAGAATGCTAGTTAGAAATTAGGATTTATCACTGGAATTGAAACTAAGAGTACAAAAGTCTGAATGAATGAAACTTTTCTCCAAATTTTACAAATTCTTATTCCTTTCTCATTAGAAGAGCATGCTATCCAAAGCATAAATCTCCCTTGAAAATAACAGAGGCTTATTAAGCCCTCTCTTAGCTATGATCAATGGATGATATTATGCTTTCCATAGCTAATGTGATAGCTCCTTGCCTAAAATTCCTGTTGAAATAAGGATTCTAGCCCCATGTTAAGTTTTTCAAATTACTACAAATTTTAGATAAGCATTTGGAGCTTTTTACACTAGAATTATCAATTTTTTATTTTAGCTAATTACCTGTGGGCATTATACTTGAGGCAGGTACCAAACTACTTACAGCCTTTTTAATGAAAATGTGCTGTGTACTTTGAATCCATTCGTAGACAAAATTACCTTGATGTTCTCTTAACTCATTATTTTAGTGATTAAATACAGCCTTTGAGTTGTTCAATATCATTTGACAATGGTAGGATTTGTGGTTATTTTCATTACCCCACTGGATTTAAGATAAAGAGGCTGGGATGACAGAGGCCTCCTTGAATAGCTCTGAAGCCTCATTCAGCATATCAAATGGTAGTCTGAGTTCTAAGAAACCTTAAGTAATTTATCATTCTGTAAATACTCTTATAAGCAATAATTTTTATTTGTATTTTTAAAAACTGAAACCACTTAACTCAAATATGGAAAAATATTAACTGGAAAGCCAACAGTAGGGTTTTCTATTTTTAAAAGACATTTCAAGGATTTCCTGTAATCCCAGCACTTTGGGAGGCCAAGGTGGATAGATCACCTGAGGTCAGGAATTGGAGATCAGCCTGACCAACATGGTGAAACCCCATCTCTACTAAAAATACAAAAATTAGCTGGGCGTGGTGGCACACACCTGTAATCCCAGCTACTCGGGAGGCTGAGGTAAGAGAATCACTTGAACCCCGGAGGCGGAGGCTGCAGTGAGCCGAGATCACACCATTGCACTCCAGCCTGGGTGACAAGAGCGAAACTCCATCTCTAAATAAGTAAATAAATAAATAAATAAATAATTTAGAAGTCTCAAATTATAGTGCTTACTGTAATACAAATGCTTATGAATGTTCATTCATTAGCATAGTCATCTGCATTTCCTTATAGAAAGCCTGTACTGGTGCAAACTTCTAAAAGTGGATTTCATTAAGAAAATGTGTTTCATAGAGACAACAATATTGCTTTTTTCCTGAGGGACAGTTCAAACATTCTTGAACAACCACTTCACTATTTCTTAAGTTATTAAGGCTAAATCAAAGAGCAAATGTTAAAGTGTTTAAATCTCTCTTGAACAAACACAGCCACAGTCATGCTACTCTGTCTATATTTTCACTTAAAAGATACACCAGCAGACCTATTTTAGGAGGTCATATTGAGCCAAAAAATGAACTGAGCAAATGACATTTCCAAACTCTTTTTTTGCTCAAAAATAATATGTTCCCCTTTGATATTAAATGCAGATATCAATTCTGGATTAGCTATTTACTGAGCCCTAGGAAAAACATATTTAAAGACAAGGAAACCATTCATTTACATCTCATCTCATTGCTTTTTGCTTTTAAATATTGCCTTGAGGTTTGTCTACACTCCGCCAAAACAATCCCTGAACATAGTTTGGTCAGCCTCATAATTCATTGAGTCGAGCAACCATTTGATCCAGGTGATAAATTGTACTAAACGACAAACTGCCCAATCAGGGCAGAGCTCCATGGACCCAGCCTCCAGCCCTTATTTTATAAGACTAACCCCTGTTCTGAAAAACTCTGAAGGCTTACAAGGTAGCATTTGGATGGAGGATACTTCCTTTTTATCCTTCAGCTATGTATGGCACTTTACATAAAATAAGAGGTAAAAAAAGGAAAGAAACTGATTTGTATGAAGTAATGCCTTTCTTCCTGAGCAAATCAAACCTCTCCCTGTGTAAAAGTTGATAGTGTACCAAGAGACACAATACCACTGGTGGGCTGGAACTAGCTCGTTCTGATGCATAAAAGTTGATAATTAAATTACCAGAAATTTTGTAAGCTAGTTGTTAAACATAACCATTAGTAAATATGAAATTATAAAACACAATGGAATACATTAAAAACCAATGTAATAACCAAATCATACCACTTCCCAATTATTTTACTACCTTATACTATTTATCCGTACTCTTGAGTCTATTTAGGTCTATTACATCTTTACAGTGAAAACAGGATACAATATTGTGCTACTGTGGGTCTCTTCCTGACTGCAGATTCAGTAACATGGTGTTAGCTTGAAACTGTCCACAGTGGGAGTATTTACACCATAGAAACTGGCTGGCAAATGCTACAAACTAGCAATTTTAATTCCTGGAAAGGCAGTTGTTGAGCATTTACCAGCACACAATGAATGCCATATTCTTTTTTTTTTATTAGGAAATAAATTATAGGAGGCAGTATAAAATTATTAAAATGGTATCAAATGCAATCCCTTATTTTCAGATGGCTGTAATTTTGTTTTGGTTTTTACCTTCTTTAAAGACTCCTATTAGGTTAAAAGTCATATTTGATGACTATATTTTATCCATAATTATTAAATCACGTTTTCTCCTGATAATGCCTTGCCAGAGAATTCTTAGCAATTCAACTGTAGTCTAAGCAATAACTCAGGGCTAAATTCAGGGAACTGTTAGCCCAATCGGATATCACTAAAAATGTACTTCACCATCTATTTTGGAGTTTATAATTTTGGCATTTGCTAAAAGTAGGAAAAACAGTAACATATTACTGTGCCCAGATTCTAATAAATATAGCTCAATTGAAACCAAAACGGTTACATTAAACAAATTACACTCTGGCACTATGCTAAATCACTACAGATGTTTTAGGTGTTTGATTTCCAAGCAGGATGGTATATCATTTGTTTGGTTCAATATACGAGGCACCATTTGTAGTCTTTTAGGAAATAAATTAGCTTTTATAACAGATTTAGGAAACTTGTCTAAAAAAACTGTGATCATCAGTTACAGAGGGAAGGAAACATATTGAACACAAGGCATCATAGTAGCTGGAGGCCTTAAAAATGATGCACGACTAAAAAGAATGATTTGGTGAGAGATGTGTAGCTGATTGACAATTTTAGTGTGAATTCACATTCATTTAACCCAGCAGCAATCTACATAAGCTATGCTTTTTCCCGCCCGTATTTATGTTTCTTAGCTTATGAAGTCCCAATATATTATATCTTTTGTTGCTTTGGCAGTTTTAATTTAGAGCTCTGCATTCACAGAGATGCCACCTATAGCAAAAACTATCTTTAAGAATGGGAAAATAAAATGAATGTTTTAGATAAAATATTGCAAGCCATTATGTGTAGAGTTAATGTATGGAAATTTGCATTTGTTTTTCTGAATCATGGTGTACATTAATCACTCACTGAATTTTATTTCTAAGCAAATAAGAGAATCAAACATTTGTAAAAGGAACATATGTCTTGCTATTAATAACAAGGAGACAGGAAAAATAGTAAGGTAATGTAAGCAAAAAAAAAAAAAGTAATGAATTTAGCTATCCTGAGTTGGAATTTTTACAGATTGCATGCATACTTAGAATTTTAAATTTTTAAAAGATTTACAGTTGAGTATGGTACCCACAGAGAGTGAGTACCAAGGGAAAGAAGACCTAATACAAGTGATGTTGCCTGATAAATCACATCTTGCCAAAAAGTATATATATTTTAGTAAATACAGTTCTTTAGGAAGAAAAGTGTTGCCCTTTCACACTCACAATGTAAATACATTCATAATATTCCTTCAATCATCTAAATTACTGCCAGGTCATGAAAGGACACGAGCAATGATGACCTATTGCCTCACAGGCAACATTGACTCAAATTTTAGCAATATTGCTATATTATCTAGATAATTCTTGTGATGTTTTTATGTCACTATCAATATTAAAAATATTTTGTTAAACAACTATGAAACTTTCAAAAGTTTGCATATAACTGTATGGGCACTCTCATTTCACTGCATACATACAATACTTTGTATACACATACCTCTCGTGTGGATATTTTATTATTTTATTTAATCTAACATTTAACTTTTAGGTTTTTGTGGTACTCATCTGAAAGGTTGGCATTTGTTTTCTTTTTATGTTATATATATATTTTAGGTGAACCAATGTGTATTCCTAGAAATTTTTTCTAGGCATAAATAGATTAGATCGTTTTATATTGGCATTTAAAAGACGTATCATTTTTTATTGTTCTGTGTAAACCATATTCATTGTACACTGTGTGTATATTTTTGTTTAAATAAATGATTTTTATTTTTTATGTTTCTGTCTTTTTCTCCCCATTATACATTGTTTCCGTTTTCATCACTACAGAAATGTTTAAACCTTAATTAAAATATTAGAAATGTAGCATAAACAATATTCCAATTCCCAGTTAATTTTCTACTGGGCCGCAATTACAGTGAAAATTTTTCATTGATGCCAGGTTAATCTCATTTTCACCAGCGGAATTTACTTTTCAGGATGGCTATTCCATGGAAGCAAGATCAACCACAGTTTGCCCACGCATGGTGGCTCACGCCTGTAATCCCAGAACTTTGGGAGGCCGAGGTGGGCAGGTTACTTGACGAGTTCAAGACCAGCCTGGCCAATATAACGAAACCCCTTCTCTACTAAAAATCAAAAACAATGGCTGGATGTTGTTGCATGCGCCTGTAATCCCAGCTACTTGGGAGGCTGAGGCAGGAGAATCACTCGAACCTGGGAAACAGAGAGGTTGCAGTGAGCCAAGATAGTGCCACTGCACTCCAGCCTGGGTGACAAGGCAAGACTTCGTCTCAAAAAAAAAGTATCAACCACAATTTTAAGAAGGTTCAGAACCAGGTGTTAATGCTTTAACATGGAGCAAATCATTAATCTTTGTTGCCAAGATTATATGTAGAGTCATTTAAACACACCAAGATAATTTTTTCTTACAGACTATTTAGGTCTAATCATTTATAATTTGTTATAGCAATTGATAGTAAAAGGCAAATTCCAAAGAGTTCTAATTAGATCATGTTGCAGAGGAGTTAATCAAATGAAGCTCTTGCTTGCTTGCATGAAAGAATGAATTTTTGCCACCTGGAGATTTTCAAAAACATATCTGATCCTGCAGCAAGAAATATTCCTCTTCTGTAATGTCTTCATCAGTGAATGTTAGTATAACATGTTTTTCTATAGCTGAGCAGGAATAATGCTGAAAGTAGCTCCTTGTTGAAACAATGCATACTGAATTCTAGCAAAATGCTGCCTGCTATGAAACCAGAAGAGTAGCCTGAATGAAGTAGTAGTACTCTTAAACATCCATATAAAGATTCCTGTGTTTTAAGGGAATGACATACCACTCAAAATCAGAGTACAACAAAGGATTCATAAAATTTGTCCCAAGGCTTTATTTTGGTTTTACCGGAGGGTAGAATCAGGAGAGCAGGTAGATGTGGCTGGAGTTTGTCAATCTAGAATCTATTTTCAGCCAAAGCAGCCACGTGGGTATGACTGTAACTCTATAACTGCATGGAACAACACACACTGAGTTCTCTGTTCTCTCAATGGTCTTGATGCATAACAGGAACTCAGGAACCTAAGTCTTTTAATAAACTAAGTCCAAAGAGAAGGCAATGGGGAAGAGCACATTTGGGTAGAACTCCAGGAATGTGGTACTCAACCGTTAAAAGCTATCTTCTGTCTCTTAATTCATATGACTTGATTTTCACCATAGCCCTCAAATAAATACAGTATTAATACTTCTATTCATATTAACAGAATAACAGTGAAAATACTGACCTGCCTTTTGCCTAGTATGATGGTTTCTCTGTTCTTAGACCAATTAACCATAGACTACCATCTCCTTTATAATTCACCTCCTTTGACTTTGAGTATGATACACACTTCCAACACTCTCTAGTCTCAGCTACCACTTCTGCTTCCTTTCCCTGTTTCTTGAATTTAGGAATTGCCCCAAAATCTAGACTTGATATTCTTTGTTCAGTTAACGTTCTTTCTTGAGGTCTACAGCTGTTATTTCTAAGGCGAATACTCCAGCACAGGGCTAAAGAATGTCAGCTTTTAAGTTAGAATGCCTGGATACAAATCTTGGTTCCCACACTGATTAGAATGTGGATCTATGTCAAGTTACTTAATGTTTCTGTATCTTCACATTCTTATCTATAAAGTCAGTGTAGCAATAATATGAATTACCATTTCTTGGTGAAAAGTGAGAAAATGTGTGTATAGCCCTTTGCGCAATGACCATTGTGCTGCGTCTTCTCTGCCAGCAATCAGCATGTTTTCCAATTATATTTTATGTCCCTGGAGTCCCACCACCTAAAAGAGAAGGGCTGGAAGACTAAAAACTCCCTTTCCCTGGCACACTTACCATGAGAGTTCATGATATGATACAGGGTCTGCCAATGAGATCCACTTATACCATATTTGGAAGGCAGAAAGGAGTGGGAGGCAATTTACTATTAATTTTTTTTATACCAGTGTGCACAAACAAGTATATTGCAGTAGAATGTAAGCAGCAGTTAGACTTCCATATCTATTATCCACCTACTAGGTTGTCAGTTGAGGTGGCTATATCAGCAGTGGTGGCAACCATAGAGGTAACATTTTCCTGACCTCTGGCTAGCAATAGCACTTGGTAACAACTGGATCAGAGACGTTTGAATCCAGAAGACTGATAAGGGTCTTGCAACATAAGGTTCCTCCATGTTTTCCAATGATTTTATAAACATCTAATTCCCTGTAATAAATGTTCTAAATTATTTTCTTCTAGCAATAACTGGATTTTATATTCATAACTGATACCCTTAGTCTAGAGTATATATTTTCAAATTTGAAAGTTGTTGCTGATTAACCTTTTGATCTTCTATTTTTATCTGGGCTCCCGTATTACCTTTACCAAGTATCTGCTGGCTATTTGTGAATGTATTAATATATGTATTTAAATATTCACAATTTCATTGCACATACAGCCTTCCCAGGTTTCCTGTTCCTGTTAATGGAATCTATATCCTTGTCCCAGAAGTTCACAAGTTTGAATCAGCTTTGACTCCTCCATCTCTGTCGACATATTCTGTTTGTCACAAAGGTTTGTCAATTTTACCACCACCTCTCCTCATACCTTTTACTTTCTTATTCCTTTAACAAAGCAACTTCCTTTCTATCCATTCTTTATTACTTTTATAACTATAGTTCCATCCAAACTAAAACTATAGTTTCATCCAAACTTTCACTGTCTGGTAGTCGATGAAATCTACAGTTTGGCCTCACTTTCCCTATTGAGGCTTATTTTCCATCCCCTGTGGTTTTATCCTCCACACACATCCATACTAGGAGTCTATGCACATGATAAATATATCATAAACACACACACAGACACACACACACTGTCTTTCAGGTTTTCACTGATATGATTTCCTTTCTTTCCACCATTCTTGAAGCTACTGCTCAAAGACTAGCACATATGCCTCTTTTTCCCAAGCAGTCTTCCCATATCACTCTAAATGGAATCATTCTCCTTTAATTCTTCTATATCATGCCCTGTATAATTCATTTATTCATTTTTGTACTCATTTGTACATTCAGTAGATCCTTTTGAGTATCTGTGTAGCTGGCACTGAGGTAGGCACAGGGTGTTAAGCAGTAGTAAAGAAATTTCTTCCAGTCATGGAACTTGCAGTCCAATCTAGTGATGGAGACCAAAAAAAACTAAATGACAATTATTAATTATCACATACAATATGAAGTACACGACCTAAGAGTTTTGACAGATAACCATGATGTTGGTCAGGAATTACTTGTTTTATGTAGTGTAGACAGAACTGAGCTCCCTGAGGAGATGTAACTTAAATTGAGCTATAAGGGAGGCGAAGCATCTAGCCAGAAAAAAAAAAGGGAAGGGGCAACACAGGAGCAGCAGCATGTGAGGAGGGCTAGAGTATAGGCCACATAGTTTGGGACTGGATGAGAGACAATATTAGAGTTATCAAAAGTATTTCAGACCATAAAAAAAAAAATTCAAGATTTACCTTACATGCGATGGGAAGCATAAACAAGGTTCCAAGCAGGAGACTAAAGTGACCTAGTTTATATTTTTAAAAGATCATTCTAGGTGCTATGCAAATAACAGATTATAGGGAACCAAGGCTGAAAGTGGTGAGGCATTTGGAAGGATATTGCAATACAGGGAGAGACAGCATTGTCTTGGACTGAGGTTAAGAAAGTAAAAATGAAGAGTAGAAAGATTCATGTAACTTTTGGGGAGAAAGAGTAGCAGGTCTTGCTGATGGTTTGGAGTTGAAGGAGAGTGAGAGGAAGCAAGTAATCAAAGTGAGTTTCAGCTTTCTGATGAGCAACTGAAAGGTAGTAGTAACTCACTGAGATACAGAAATGTGAAGCAGAAATAGGTTTTGGGGAAAAATCAATTGTTTGGCTTCAAAAATGTTATGTCCAGCTGTCTCTATTTCATCGAATCCAAGAAGAAAGTCAAGTATATTCACAGATACTAATCTAGAGTTCAGAGGAGAGTCTAAAAATGGGAATGTAATAGCGTAAGCTGTCAGCATATGTGGATGAATAAAAACAAAGTAGTAGTCACTACTTGTTGCGTGAAAGTGACAAAAAAACTAGATAAAACAAAAAAGCAATTTCTTGACTCAAATTGAAAAAGAACAGAAGTTGAGTTTTAGGCACATCTGCTGCCTGATGGTTAAATGATATGAGTTCTCTGTCTCTGTCTCAATGTAATATAGTTTGACTGTGTCCTCAAACAAATCTCATCTTGAATTTCCACGTGTTGTGGGAGGGACCCGGTGGGAGGTAAGTGAATCATGGTGGGGCAGGTCTTTCCTGTTCTGTTCTCATGATCTTAAATAAGTTTCACGAGATCTGATGGTTTTTATAAAGGGAAGTTTCCTTGCACAAGTTCTCTTCTCTTGTTTGCTGCCTTGTGAGATGTGCCTTTCACCTTTTGCCATTATTGTGAGGCCTCCCCATCCATGTGGAACTGAGTCTGTTAAACTTCTTTCTTTTGTAAATTGCCCAGTCTCAGATATGCCTTTATCAGCAGTGTGAAAACAGAATAATACGCTGTCTCCCTCTCTACCTTAGATCCAACTCGTCATTTAGTTGTATTTTCTTGTCTGCCTCCTTCACTAGATTGAACTGTATGTGTACAATATTATATACTATATATGCTATATATTTAGCATTGTTGGGGAGAAGGGTGGTTGGCTATGCTTCCCTCTTTTCACGCCATTTTTCAGAAAGTCCCTGCCAGCTCTAGGCTTACAGGGTACTTTCAGTTTGTGCCTCACAAGGGAAAAGAAATTCTTTCCCACCTACCAATCGTATCAATCCCTAAAAGGACTCTGCTCAGTCACTGTGTGTGGGAGGAGACTCTAGAGGGCCAGCTTGGGCTATCTTTCCACCTCTGTGGCAGGTGAAATGGGCAATTAAATGGTAGCTCCACCATGTCATATACCACTGGGAAGGAGCAATTCCCAAAAGGAGATGACATGTGAAACAGATATCCACTTCATCTGGGGAGCAAGTATAGTGAGAAAAAAGCCTGAGATCAAGCTCCCAGGGGCCCCAACATTAAAAGGTTGGGTTATGGAAAAAATGGCCTGCTTTTTAAGATTTTACTGTGAATTTGCATTTCACTTAGAGTCTAAAGTTTCTAGTAAGATAAAAATAAAAAGCAATTTCACTGAGAAATAAATGTAACTAAGCAAACAGCTATAATCCTACAATGAGAGGCAAGAGGCCTAAGGGTGTCTTATTTTGCCACGAACCCTGAATGAATCTGTTCACTGTTATTTTCCATTTTCCAACATGTAAACCGAATATAGCATTTTCTGTGCCTGCCCCTTGATAGCTCCATGAACAAGTACTGAATCCCCTTGAATTCAAGGATTCTATGAAACATACATTGTCTCTTAAATGTGGTTTCATTTCAAAGGTCCCTGACTTACTTCTAGAGAAAAGTGTGGTTTTAAATTTATTTTTAAAGAGGAGAAAATGTAATGATAAATACCCTTTTATCTCCATTTCATGTTTTTAAATGAAGAACAACCTCTAGGATAATATTTGTGGTCTCTCATGACACATTACACAACTAGCCATTCACTTAGCGACTTATTTGACTGGCAAATGTGGGGAAAGGAAATACACATTGATAGGCTACCCATGATCTTTCTTCCTTTTAGAAAGGAATTCAATTTTCTTTTAGAAAATTGAATAGGAGGACATGTTTTCTAACTCATTTGATGAGACCATTATTACCCTGATACCAAAATCAGACAACAACATTACCAGGAGACAAAACTGCTAACCAAAATTATTTGTGAAAAGATGAAAAAATACAAAAATTTTAGCAAATCAAAATCAACAAGTGAAGTTATCATAGGATAATATGGTTTAACATCCAAAAATCAACATAATCTGTCGTATAAACAAACTAAAAGTGAAAATATGATAATCTCTATAGATGTGTAGAAAGCATTTAACAGAGTCTAAATAAACTGAGAAAAACTATTTAAGAAAACTAGAAGTAAAATGGAAACTCCTCAACTAATAAAGAACATTCTGTGCAGGCTAATATGAACAATTTATTTAACGGGAAATAATTCTTTCACTCAAATCTGAAACAAGACAAAGATGTCTACTGTCACCACTTCTATTTGACGTTGTACTGAAGGTTCTAGCCAGATCAATAAGGCAAAAATGGCAGATATATTCAAACGAAAGATGTTTAAGTTGTGTTTATTTGCAGACAATGTGATCTACTATGTAGAAAATCCAGTAGAATCTCTATAAAAGCTGAAGTAATAAATGAGGTAACAAAGTTGCAGAGCATAAGATCAATATACAAAAATTAATTGCTGAGGGGATAGAGCAAGATGGCAGAATAGAAGGCTCCACCAGTCATCTCTACCACAAGGATATCAATTAAACAATTAACTATACACACACCCCCCAAAGAAAACACCTTCATAAGAATAAAAATCAAATGAGCATTCACAGTACCTGGTTTTTAACTTTCTATCCCTGAAAGAGACACTGAAGAGGTAGGACAAACAGTTTTGAATCACCAACACACCCCTCCCCCATCCTATAGCAGCAGTAGCATGGCATGGAGAGTAATGCTGTGCACTAGGGAGAGGGAGATTACGGCAACTGTGAGGCATTGAACTCAGTGCTGCAGTGTTATAGCAGAAAGCAAAACCAGTCCAAGCTCAGCAGACACCCACCCATGAAGGGAGTATTTAAACTAGCCCTGGCCAGAGGGGAATCGCCAAGCCTAGTGGTTGCAACTTGTGTGCCCCCAAGTCTTGCCATCACAGGCTATATTGCTCTGGCACTCAAAATAAACTTAACAGGAACTCTAGGACACAAAGATTGCAACAACCAGGCAAATCCTAGTGCTGAACAGGGCCCAGAGCCAGTGGAATGGGGGTAACACAGCCTACTAAGACACCAGCTGGGGAAGCTAAGGGAGTACTAGCATCACTCCTCCCCTATTCCCAGGATACACAACTCATGGCTCCAAAAGAAACACCTTCCTTCTGCTTCAAGTGAGAAGAGAAGAGTGGGGAGGATGTTGTCTTGAATCTTGGATAGCAGCTCAACCACAGCAAGAGAACCACAGCGAGAGAAGACACCAATCGAGTCATGAGGCTCCCTTTCCATGCCCTACCTCACAGATGACATTTCTAGACACACCCTGGGCCAGAAGGGAACTTTCTACCTTGAAGAAAATGATCCAGTCCTGGCAGGATTAATCACCTGCTAACTGAAGAACCATTGGGTCCTGAATAACCAGCAGTAATACCTAGGACTACATAGAGGACCTTGTGTGAGACTCTGTGACTAGATGACTTCAGGTGAGACTCAGCACACTCCTAGATGTGGTGGCTATGGAGTGAGTATCATTTGATTTTCTTATGCAGAAAGATTAAGTAACAGGGGCTTTGTCATGAACTTGAAGTACCAGCTTAGCCAGAGTTGGGTAGAGCACCAAGTGGGCTCGTAAGGCCCTAATTCTAGGAGTTGGCTGTTGGACAGCATTTCTGGACCTGCCTTGGGCCCGATAGGAGCCCACTGCTCTGAAAGGTGAGTTCCAAGCCAGGCAGCATTCACTACAAGCTAACTAAAGAGCCCTTTGCTTTAAGGGGACATTGGCAGTAGTCTGGCTATTCTCCCTATTGGCCTGCAAGGGCAGTGGCTATGAAGTGAGGCTCCGCTGCCTTTGGAAAGAGAAGGGAAGATGAGGAAGGTCTCCTTCTTGTGGTTTGAGTGCCAGCTCAGTCATATTACAATAGAATACCAAGAAGACTTGTAAGAATTTTTTTTCCTTGCTCTGTCACCCAGGCTGGACAGTGGCACAACCTTGGCTCACGGCAACTTCTGCCTCTGGGTTCAAGGGATTCTCCTGCCTCAGCCTCCCAAGTAGCTGGGACTACAGGCACATGCCACCACACCCAGCTAATTTTTTACATTTTAGTAGAGATGTGGTTTCATCGTGTTGCCCAGGCTGATTTCAAACTCCTGAGCTCAGGCAATCTGCCGGCCTTGGCCTCCCAAAGTGCTAGGATTGCAGGTGCGAGCCACCACTCCTGGCCGACTTCTAAGGTTTTTGACTCTAGTCCCTGGCTTTCAGATGGCATCCCTAATGGGAAGAACACAAGCCTGGCTGGCTTTTTCTCCTGCTGATTGTAGAGCCCCAGGACTTTGAGTGAACGTAGGCAGTAGCCAGGGAGTGGCTTGCCCAAGGGCAAGACCCAGTGGAGTGCTGGCTTTAGGTCTGGCCCAGCACAGTCGTGGTCATGGTGAGCACAGAGGTGCTTGTGTCACTCCATCCATAGCTCCAGGTGGCTCAGAACAGAGAGAGAGAGGCTCCATTTGTTTGGGAGAAAGTAAGGGAAGAGAACAAGAGTTTCTTCCTGGTAATCCAGAGAATTCTTCCAGATCTTGCCCAAGACCATCAAGGCAATAACTCTATGAATTCACAAGAACCACCGAGTTACTGGGTGGCCCCTAAAGCAGACACAGCTTAGATCACAACACCCAAGTCCTTTTGAATATCAGGAAAGCCTTCTAAAGACAAGTGGGTACAAACAAGTCCAGACTGAGAAGACTACAATAAATACGTAACTCTTTAATGCCCAGATATCAAAGAACATCTATTAGCAATCAACACCATCCAGGAAAATATGACCTCACCAAATAAACTAAATAAGGTACCAGGCACCAGTCCTGGAGAAACAGACATGGAACCTCTCAGCATTAAAGATAGCTATATTGAGGAAACTCAAAGAAATTCAAAATAACACAGAGAAATAATTCAGAATTCTATCAGACAAATGTAATGAAGAGATTGAAATAATTTAAGGTAATCAAACAAAAATTCTGAAGCTGAAAAGTGCAGTTGGAATGCTGAAGAATGCATCAGAGCCTTCTAAAAGCAGAACTGATCAAGTGGAAGAAACAAAATAGTGAGCTTGAAGACAGGCTATTTGAAAATAAAGTCAGAGGATACAAAAGAAAAAAGAATAACAAACACTGACGCATTCCTGCAGGATATAGAAATTAGCCTCAAAAGGGCAAACCTAAGAGTTACTGGCCTTAAAGAGGAGGTAGAGATAGACATAAGGGTAGAAAGTTTATTCAAATGGATAACAGAGCACTTCCCAAACCTAGAAAAAGGTATCAGTATCCAGGTATAAGAAGGTTATAGAACACCAAGCAGATTTAACCCAAAGAAGACTACCTGAAAACATTTCATAATCAAACTCCCAAAGGTCAA
This sequence comes from Pongo pygmaeus, assembly GCF_028885625.2. NCBI lineage: Eukaryota > Metazoa > Chordata > Mammalia > Primates > Hominidae > Pongo > Pongo pygmaeus. The sequence goes on along the minus strand of NC_072376.2, from coordinate 155,052,475 downwards.
GGATGAAGAAAGGATACTTAAAGCAGCAACAGAAAAGAAACAAATAACATACAATGGTGCTCCAATACATCCAGCAGCTGACTTTTCAGAGGAAACCTTACATGTCAGGGGGAGAGTGGCATGATATATTTAAAGTGCTAAAGGAAAAAAACTTTTACCCTAGAATAATGTATCTGGTGAAAATATATTTTAGACATGAAAGACAAAGGAAAACTTTCCCAGAAGTATAAAAGCTGAGGGATTTCATCAACACCAGGCCTGTTGTAAAAGAAATGCTAAAAAAGAGTACTTCAATCAGAAAAATATGGACTTTAAGGAGCAAACAGAAATTATCAGAAGGTACAAAACTCACTGATAAAAGTAAGTACAAAAAAAAAGCAGAATTTAGAACATTGTAACTGTGGTGTTTAAACTACTCTTAAGTAGGAAGAATAAATCATGAACCAATAAAAAATAATAACCACAACAACTTTTTAAGACATAGATAATGCAATAAGATATAAACACAACAAAAAGTTAAAAAGTTGGGGGGTGAAGTTAAAGCATAGAGTTCTTATCAGTTTTCTTTTTGCCGATTTATTTATTTGCTTATGCAAACAGTATTAGGTTGTTACAAGGTTACAATAATGGTTATAAGATAATATTTGCAAGCCTTATGGTAACTTCAAACCAAAAAATGTATAATGGATACACAAAAAATAAAAAGTAAGAAACTAACCCATATCACAACAGAAAACCACATTTCCTAAAAGGGAAGATAGTAAGGAAAAAAAAGAAGAAAAAGAAGAGAACAAAACAACCAGAAAGCAAATAACAAAATGGCAGGAGTAAGTCCTTACTTATCAATAATAACATTGTACATAAATGAACTAAACTCTCCAGTCAAAAGAGATAGAGCATCTGAATAGATAAGAAAGCAAGACCCAATTATATGTTGTCTACAGGAAACACACTTCATCTATAAAGACAAAAATCGACTGAAAATAATGGAATGAAAAAAGATATTCCATGCCAACAGAAACCAAAAAAGAGCAGGAATCACTGTACATATGTCAGACAAAATAGAGTTCAAGAAAAAAGCTGTAAGAAGAGACAAAGAAGGGTCACTATATAATGCTAAAGGGGTCAGTTCAGCATGGGAATATAACAATTTTAACCCAATTTGCACCCAACACTAGAACACCCAAAAATATAAAGAAAATATTATTAGAGCTAAAGAAAGAGATGCCAATACAATATAATAATAACTGAAGACGTCATCACCCCACTTTCAGTATTGGACAGAACCAGACATAAAATCAACAAAGAAATATCAGAGTTAATCTGCACTATCAACCAAATGGACCTAATAGATATTTATGGAACATTTCATCCAATGGATGCAGACTACACATTCTTTATCTCAGCACATGAATCATTCTAAAAATAGATCAAATGTTAGGTCAAAAATCAAGTCTTAAACACACACACACACACACACACACACACAAAAACCCTGAAATACTATCAAGTATCTTCTCTAACCATAATGGAATAAAACTCGAAATCAATACAAGAAGAATTTTGAAAACTACACAAATTCATGGAAATTAAACCATATATTCCTGAATGCCCAATGGGTCAATGAATAAATTAAGAGGAATAAAAAATTTAATTTTAATCTTCTAAAAAAATTAAAAATTTATTGAAACAAAGTATAATGGAAACATAGCAAAACCAGCAATAGGATACAGCAAAAGCAGTACTAAGAGGAAAGTTTATAGCTATAAGTGCCTACAACAAAAAAGAAGAAACACTTCAAATAAACAACCTAATGATGCATCTTAAAGAACCAGAAAGAGCAAGAGCAAACTGAATGCAAAATTAGTAGATGGAAAAAAAAAATGAAGATCAGAGCAGAAATAGATAAAATTGAAATGAAGAAAACAATACAAAAGATCAATGAAACAAAAAGTGTTTTTTAAAGTTAAACAAAATTGACAAACTTTTAGCCACACTAACCAAGAAAAAACAAAGAACTAAATAAATAAAATAAGAGCTCAAAAAGGAAACATTACAACTGATACTGCAGAAATTCAAGGATCACTAGCGGCTACTATGAGCAAGTATATGCTAATAAATTGGAAAATATAGAAGAAATGGACAAATTCCTAGACACACACAACCTACCAAGATTGAACCATGAAGAAATCCATACCCTAAACAGACCAATAACAAACAACAAGATTGAATCTGAAAATCCTGGGACCCTATGAATTCACTGCTGAATTCTACCAAACATTTAAAGAAGAACAAATATCCATCCTACTTAAATGATTCCAAAAAAAAAAATAGGAGGATGGAATACTACCAAACTCATCCTATGAGCCCATTATTACCTTGATACCAAAACTAAAGACACATTAACAAAGGAAAACTACAGGCCAATACCTCTGATTAATATTGATGCCAAAATTCTGAACAAAATACTAGAAACCAAATTCAACAAAACAATAAAATGATCTTTCATCATGACCAAGTGAGACTTATCACTAGGATATAAGGATGGTTCAACATACTTAATCAATGTGACACATCATATCAATAGAATGAAAGACAAAAATCCATATGATCATTTCAATTAATGCTGAAAAAGCATCTGATAAAATTCAACATCCCTTTATAATAAAAACTCTCAAAAAACTTGGTATAGAAGAAACATACCTCAACATAATAAGAGCCATATATGACAGAGCCACAGCTAGTATCATACTGAATGGGGAAAAAGTGAAACCTTTTCCTCTAAGATCCAGAGCATGAGAAAGATGCCTACTTTCATCACTGTTATTCAACATAGTACTGGAAGTCCTAGCTAGAGCAATTATACAATATAAAGTTATAAAGGACATCCAAATTGGAAAGGAAGAAGTCAAATTATCTTTGCAGATGATATGTTCTTGTCTTTGGAAAAGCCTAAAGATGCCACCAAAAAAAAAAAAAAAAAAAAAAAAAAAAAAAAAAAAAAAAAAAACTATTAGAACTGATAAGTAAAGTTTCAGGACACAAAAATCAGTAGTATTTCTATATGCCAATATTGAACAAATCTGAAAAATAAATTTAAAATAACCCCATTTACTACAGCCATAAATAAAATTAAATACCTAGGAATTAACAAAAGAAGAGATCTCTAAAATGAGAACTATAAAACACCAATGAAAGAAATTGAATAGGATACCAAAAACTAGAATGATATTCAATGTTCATGGATTAGAAGAATCAATATTATTAAAACATCCATACAGGCTGGGCACGGTGGCTCACACCTGTAATCCCAACACTTTGGGAGGCCAAGGAGGGTAGATCACGAGGTTAGGAGTTCAAAACCAGCCTGGCCAAGATGGTGAAACCCCATCTCTACTAAAAAGTACAAAAATTACAGCATGCCTGTAATCCTAGCTACTCGGGAGCCTGAGGCAGGAGAATCATTTGAACCTGGAGGGCAGGGGTTGCAGTCAGCAGAGACTGGGCCACTGCACTCCAGCCTGGGTGACAGAGCTAGACTCAATCTCAAAAAAACAAAACAAAAAAATCCCTACTACTCAAAGCAATCTACAAATTCAATGTAATCCCTGTCCAAATTCCAATGGCATTCTTCACAGAAATAGAAAAAAAAAATTCCTAAAATTTACATGGAACCACAAAAGAGCCAGAATAGCCAACGCTATCCTAAGCAGAAAGAACAAAACTGGAAGAATCACATTCCCTGACTTCAAATTATACTACAGAGCTATATAACCAAAACAGCATGGTACCGGCATAAAAATAGACAATGGAACAGGATTGAGAACCCAGAAACAAATCCACACACATACAGTAAACTCATTTTCAACAAAGGTACCAAGAGTATACACTGGAAAAAATACAAACTTTTCAATAAATAGGGCTGGGAAAGCTGGATATCCATATGCAGAAGAATGAAACCAGATCCCTATCTCCCACCATATATAAAATGAAATGAAAATGGATTAAAAAGACCTCAAACTATGAAACTACTCAAGAAAACACTGGGGAAACTCTCCAGGACATTGATCTTGGCAATATTTCTTGAGTAGTACCCCACAACAGACAACCAAGGCCAAAATGGACAAATGGGATCACATCAAGTTAAAAAGCTTCCACACAGGAAAGGAAAGGATCAGCAAAACAAAGACACAACCCACCGAATGGGGGAAAATAGTTGCAAACTACCCATCCGACAAGGGATTAATAAGTAAAATATATAAGGAGATCAAACAACTCTATAGAAAAAGAAATCTAATAATCTGATTAAAGATGGGCAAAATATCTCAATAGATATTTTTCCGAAGAAGATATACAGATGGCAAACAGGCATAATAAAAGGTGTTCATCATCATTGATCATCAGACAAATGCAAATGAAGACTGTAATAAGATATTATCTCACTGCAGTTAAAGTGGCTTATATCCAAAAGACAGGCAATAACACATTCTGACAAGGATGCGGAGGAAAGTGAATCCCTATGCACTGTTGGTGGGAATGTAAATTAGTGCAACCACTATGGGAAACCATTTGGAGTTTCCTCAAAAACTAAAATAGAGCTACCATACGACCCAGAAATCACACTGCTGGAAATCAGTATATCAAAGAGATATGTGCACTCTCATATTTGCTGCAGTACTGCTCACAATAGCCAAGATTTGGAAGCAACCTAAGTGTCTATCAACAGACGAATGGATAAAGAAAATGTGGTACATATACACAATGGAGTAGCATTCAGCATGAACAGGAATAAGATCTTGTCATTTGAAACGACATAAATGGATCTGGAGGTCATTATGCTAAGTGAAATAGGCCCGGCACAGAAAGACAAACTTCACATATTCTCACTTATTTGTGAGATCTAAAATTCAAAACAATTGAACTCATGGAGATAGAGAGTAGAAGGATGTTTACCAGAGGCTGAAAAGGGCAGTGGGAGGGTGAGGGCTGGGAGGTGGAGATGGTTAATGGGTTAAAAAAAAACATACAAAGAACGAATAAGACAGAATGAATATAACAAACAGGGTACCACAGTCAATAATAATTTGATTGTACATTTAAAAATAACTAAAAGAGTATAATTGTTTGTGACACAAAGGATATATGCTTGAGGTGATAGATACTTCATTTTCCATGTGATTATTATGCATTACCTGCCTATATAAAAACATCTCATGTACCTCATAAATATGTACACCTACTATGTACTCACAAGTTAAAAAATTAAAAATTGAGTTTAATTTCTAATAATCACTTTAAAAAGTACCATTTATAAAAGTACAAAAATAAATTAATGAAAAAAGTTGTTTAACAAATGATGCTGAAATAATTGGATGTGCATATATAAAAAAGTAAACCTTAATACCCCAAACATTATACCAATGTTTACTGAAAATGTAAATGTAAAACATAATACTATGAAGCTTTTAGAAGAAAGTATAGTAAAAGTATTTTTGACCTTGGATTAGGCAGAATTCTTAAATGTAACATCAAAAATGTAAGTCATAAAAGTACAATAATTGATAAATTGAAGTTTACTGAAATTAGAAACTTTTGCTTCACATTCAACATAGTTAAGAGAAGGAAGAGCCTAGCCACAGACTGAGGTAAAATATGTACAAATCACAAACTAGGCATCAAAGGAACATTCCTCAAAATACTAAGAGTCATCTATGACAAACAACCAACATCATACTTGATGGGCAAAAACTGAAGAGGCGTTCCTTTTGAGAATTGGAACAAGACAAGGATCCCTGTACAACATATAAACATGTTATATTTAACATAGTACTGAAAGTCATAACCAGAGTAATCTAGGCAAGAGAAAGAAATAAAGGGCATCCAAATAGGGAAAGAAAAGTAAAACTATCTTTTTTCACAGATGACATGATCCTATACCCAGAAAAATCCTAAAGATTCTGCCAGAAGCCTCCTGGAACTGATAAATGATTTCAGTAAAATTTCAGGATACCAAATCAACATATGAAAATCACTAGCATTTCTACACACGAATAACATTCAAGATGAGAGCCAAATCAAGAACACAATCTCATCTACAATAGCCAAAAATACAATAAAATAAAATACCTAGAACTACATCTAACCAAGGAGGTGAAAGACTTCTATAGGGAGAACTAAAAAACACTGCTAATAAAAATCACAGATGACACAAACAAATGAAAAAGAATTTCATGCTCATGGATTGGAAGAATCAATATCCTTAAAATGCCCATGCTGCCCAAAATGATCTACCAATTTAACACTATTTCTATCAAAGTAGCAATGTCATTATTTACATAACTAGAAAAAACTATTCTAAAATTCATATGGAGCCAAAAAGAGCTCAAATTGCCAAAGAAGAACAAAGCCGATGGCATCACATTACCTAACTTCCAGCTATACTATAAGGCTATATTAACTAAAGCAGCATGGTTCTGGTACAAAGACAGACATGTAGTGCAATGGAACAGAAAAGAGAACTCAGAAATAAAGCTGCACACCTACAGCCACCCAATCTTGGACAAATTCAACAAAAATAAGCTAAGTGGAAAGACTCCCTATTGCAATCATTTGTAGAAGATAGCTGGCTAGCCATTTGTAGAAGAATAAAGCTGGACCCCTACATTTCATCATATACAAAAATTAACTTAACATGGATTGGAACTTAAGATGGATTAAATATTTAAATGTAAGATATCAAACTGTAAGAATCCTAGAAGAAAACCTAGGAAACAACATTCTGGAAATCAGCCTTGGGAAAGAATTTATGAGTAAGTCCTCAAAAGCAATTGCAACAAAAACAAAAAATTGACAAGTGGGACCTAATTGAACTAAAGAGCTTCTGCACAGCAAAAGAAACTATCAACAGAGTAATCAGACAATCTACTAAATGGAAGAAAACATTCACAACCTATTCATCCAATAAAGGGCTAATATACAGAATCTATAAGAAACTTAATTGGATAAGCAAAACACAAATAACCCCATTTTTAAAAAATGAGAAAAAATACATGGAGACACTTCTCAAAAGAAGACATACAAGTGGGAAACAAACATTAAAAAAAATGCTCTGCATCACTAATCATCAGAGAAATGCAAATTAAAACCACAATGAGATACCATCTCACACCAGTCAGAATGGCTATTATTAAAAAGTCAGAAAACCAACAGATGCTGGTGAGGCTGTGGAGAAAGGAGAATGCTTATATACTGTAGGTGTGAATGTAAATTAATTCAGCCAATAGAGAAAGCAGTTTGAAAACTCCCCAGAGAAATTAAATCAGAACTGCTGTTTAACCTGCAATTCCATTACTGGATATATATACAAAAGAAAATAAATATTTCTATTGAAAAGACACATACACTGGCATGTTCATTGCAGCACTATTTACATTAGCAAAAACATGGAATCAACCTAGGTGGCTACCAACAGTGGATTGGATAAAGAAAATATGGGACATGTATACCATGGAATACTATGCAGCTATAACAAAGAACAAAATCATGTCCTTTGAATTAGTATAAATGCAACTAGAAACCATTATTCTAAGTGAATTAACACAGGAACAGAAAACCAAATACCACATGTTCTCATTTATAAGTGGGAACTAAACATTGAGCATACATGAACATAAAAATAGCAACAATAGAAACTAGGAACTATTAGTGGGGGAGAGATGAAAGTGGAAAAGAGTTTTATTGGGTACTATGTTCAGTACTGGGGTGACAGGATCATTCATAACTCAAACCTCAGCATCACACAATGTAAACCAGATAACAAATGTGAACATCTACCCCATGAATCTCAAATAAAAGTTTTTAAAAAAAGAAACTGTGGTACATCCATACATTGGAATACTACTCAGCAAAATAAAACAATAAATTACTTATATTCACTACATTATTTATGAATTTTAAATTTGCTTTTGCTAAGAAATCATAGCCTAAAACCATTTACTACATGCTTCCATTATATGGCATCTTGGAAAAGGAAGACTATATGGATGAATAACAGGTAAGTAGCTGCCAAAAATTGGTGGTGAGAAGAATTCTCGACTGCAAAGAGATTTGGGGCTGATTGAATTACCTTATGTTTTGATTATGGTAGCTTAGAGAGTACTCCATGTGTTTGTCAAAATCCATGATCTGTATAAAATGGGTAGGTTTTACTGTGTCCGTTTTCCTAGATTATGTGTCAATTTTTAAATTAATGTTTTAATAATTGTAATTAACTTCTACAATAAAATAATAAAATGCATATTAAAGAACAAAGCTGGAGACATCATGCTACCTGACTTCAAACTATACTACAGGGCTACAGTAACCAAAATGGCATGGTACTGGTACAAAAAAACACGTAGACCAATGGAGCAAAATAGAGAATGCAGAAATAAGACTGCACAGCAACAACTATCTGGTCTTCAACAAACCTGACAAAAAACAAGCAATGACGAAAGGATTTTCTATTCAGTAAATAGTTCTGGGATAACTGGCTAGCCATATGCAGAAGATTAAAACTGGACCCTGTTCTTGTACCATGTACAAAAATTAACTTATGATGAATTAAAGACTTGAATGTAAAACCCAAAGCTATAAAAGTCCTGGGAGACAACCTAGGCCATACTATTCAGGACATAGGCACAGGAAAAGATTTCATGATGAAGACACCAAAAGCAGTTGCGACAAAAGAAAAAAATGACAAATAGGATCTAATTGAACTAAAGAGCTTCTGCAAAACAAAAGAAACTGTCAACGGAGTAAACAGACAACCTACAGAATGGGAGAAAATGTTTGCCGCAAACCATGCATCCACAAAAATCTAATATCCAACATCAGTAAGAAACTTAAACAAAATTTACAAGAAAACCACCCTATAAAAAAAAATGGGCAAAGGACATAATCAGAAACTTTTCAAAAGAAGACATCCATGCAGCCAACAATTATATGAAAAAAACCTCAACATCACTGATCATTAGAGAAATACAAATCAAAACCACAATGAGATATCATCTAATGCCAGTCAGATTGTCTATTATTATAAAGTCAAAAAACAGTAGATGCTGGTGAGGTTATGAAAAAAAGAAAAGAAATGCTTACACTGGGAGCGTAAATTAGTTCAGCCATTGTGGAAGACAGTATGGTCATTCCTCAAGAACTAAAGACAGAAATCCCATTCAACCCAGCAATCCCATTACTGGATATATACCCAAAGGAATATGAATCATTCTATTATAAAGACACAGGTACATGCATGACATGCATGTTCATTGCAGCACTATTCACAATAGCAAAGACATGGAATCAGCCTAAATGTCTATCAATGATAGACTGGATAAGGAAAATGTGATACATATATACCATGGAATACTACTATGAAGCCATAAAAAAGAATGAGATCATGTCCTCTGCAGGGACATGGATTGAGCTAGAGGCCATTATCCTTACCAAACTAATACAGGAACAGAAAACCAAATACTGCATGTTCTCATAAGTGTGAGCTAATATGATGAGAGCAGATGGACACATAGAGGGGAACAGACACACTGGGGCCTTTCAGAGGATGGAGAGTGGAAGGAGGGAGAGGATCAGAAAAAATAACTAGTGGGTACTAGGCTTAATGCCTGGGTGATGAAATAATCTCTACAACAAACCCCTATGACACAAGTTAAACTATTTAACAAACCTGAACTTGTATCCCTAAACTTAAAATAAGTTAAAAATTACAAATAAAATTCAAAAAAAAGCGCAAAGAGATACCTCTATATTTCCACAACAATTACTAAAATTGAGATTTTACCAAGTCTTGACAAGAACATGGATGAATCTCAAAATAATTATGTTGAGAGAAGCCAAAGTAAGAGTTCATATTATACAATTATATTTATATGAAGTCTAGAGAATTACAAAATAATCTACAGTGATATAAAGTAGATAATTGCTTGCCTGGAATGCAGTTTGGCCAATGGAGGAATGGACTTTAAAATGGCATTAGAAAGGTTTGGGAGCAATGGATATCCACATTCCCTTGACTGTGCAGACAGCTTCATTGTATATGTGTGTGTCCATATATGTGTGTGTGTCCATATACATGTGTGCACGTCCACATATACGTGTGTACATCCATATGTGTGTACGTCCATATATGTGTGTACGTGTGTGTAGAGAGATCAGGAAGATATAAAAATTAAAAACAATAAATGGAGCTTATCAGTAAGTGGAGGATATACCATTATCAAGAATCATAAGATCCTACGGTGTGTGTAAAAACTAATCAAATTACACATTTTAAGTAAATGATATGTATAAAAACTACACTTTAATAAAGCTGTTTAAAAATGACACCAATCTTAAAAAGAAAAAAACTCTTCCAAAAAATAGAATAAGGTTGAATGCTTTCCAACATGTTTTATGAGTTCAGCATAATCATGACAATACTTGGAGAAAATAATACAAGAAAGGAAAATCATTGGCCAATGATTCTTCTTAAAACAATTACAAATATTCTACTCACAATATTAGCAATTGAATCAATTGTCTATTTTTTAAAATGTGCTACAACCAAGTTGAGCTTATTCCATAAATGCAACGTTGGAATAACATTCAGGTTTCCATCAATATAATTCACCACATTTGGAGAACAAAAGAGTAAAATCATATGATCTTCTCAATAGATGCCATAAAGTACATATATAATAAAATTCAACACCCATTTATGGCAGAAATTCTTAAACTAGAAGTAGAAAGGAAGTTCTTTTATCTTATAAAAACTATTTTCAAAACTTATGCTGAAGGTTGAAATATTCATAACAGGGACCTAAAAAGAATGTTCTGTCTCTCCACTTTAGTATTGTATTGGAGGACCTAAACAGTACAATATGGTATAAAATGCTATGAAACTATCATACACAGGCAACATGAGTTTTTAAGAGAAAATTCATTAAAAATTAGATATAAATTATTAGAATTAAGAAGTAAATGTATCTAGTGATTGAATATAAGAAATGTAGAGAAAGCAATCCTATTTCCATATACTAGTAACTGAAAAAATAGAAATATAATTTTTAGAAATGTACAATATTCACTAGGAAAAATCAAATACAATAGAATTTAACAAAATAAGCACATGACCTCAATGCAGAAAATTATAAAGCATGAGTGAGGGGAATTATAGAATATTTCAATAAATAGAAGATATTCTATCACCAAGAATCGTAAGATGCAATATTGTAAACATGCCAATTTTTTCCAAGTTAATTTTTTTCAATGCAATCCCAAGCAAAACCCCAGCAGGCATTTTTGTGAAAACTAACAAGCTGATTTTAAATTTATAAGAAAATTCAATGATACCAAAAAAAGCATGAGAAAATTGAAGGACAAATCTGTAGCACTCATGCAGTGAAATATAAAGACTTATATAAAGGTATGTTAATTAACTATTAGTTTAAGCTTAGATTAAAAGAATAATATATCATTGAAAGTACGGAAACTAACTCATATATATTCAGTCATTTAATTTGTAATAAATCTGCTACTGCAGGGTAGTGGAAAAAAGAAAGTGCATTTATTAAATGATGCTAGGTAAATTGGACAGCTTGACCGTTGCCTTACTCCACATTAAAAACAAATCAATTCCAGGAAGACTTTAGATTTACCTGTGATAGATAAGACATTAAAGCTTCTGTATTATCTTTATGGTGACTAGTAGGTAAACATCTTTCAAATAGGACACAATAGCCCTAACCATCAAAGAAAACATTGATAAATTTGTCTGTACTAAAATGAAAATCTTCTGTTTTTAACAGAACGCAAAAGCACTAACCATGGAACAAAATACTAATAAATTGCAATTACAGTCATGGGTCATATAACAATGTTTCAGTCAACAATGGACTGCATATACAACAGTGGTTTCATAAGATTACAATGGAGCTGAAAAATTCCTATTGCCTAGTGGCATCATAGCTGTCATAAGCCACAGTGCAACACATTACTTACTGGTGGTGATGCTGGTATAAACAAACGTACCATCCTGTCAGTCATATAAAAGTATATCTCATATAGTTATGTACAGTACCTAAAACTTGATATTGATAATAAATGATGATATTGATAATAAATGATGATATTACTGGTTTATGTATTTACTATATTGTACTTATTATTATTTTGGATGGTATACTTGTATTTTAAAAAATCTTAACTCTATAGTATCCTCACGCAGGTCCTTCAGGAGGTATTTGAATTATAATAATAATTATAGGAAATGACAGCTCCATGTGTGTTATTTCCCCTGGAGACCTTCCAGGGGGACAAGATATAGAAGAGGGAGGCAGTGATATTGATGATCCTGATCTTATGTAGACCTAGGCTAATGTGTGTATTTGTGTCTCAGATTTTAACAAAAAAGTTTAAATAGAAAAATGCTCACAGAATATGGGTATAAAGAAAATAGTTTTGTTCAGTTGTACAATGTGTGTTTTTACAAAGGTCACAAAAATTTAAAAAGTTCATAAAGTAAGAATGTTACAGTAAGCTAAAGTTAACTTATTTTCAAAAAAGAAAAAAGTAAATTTAGTGTAGCCTAAGTGCACAGCGTTGAGCATGTCTATAGTAGTGTACCGTAATGTCCTAGGCTTTCACATTCACTTGCCACTCACTCACTCACTCACACAGAGCAACTTCCAGTCCTGAAAGCTTCATTAATGGCAAGTGCCCCTATACATTTGGTAAGTGTACCAGTTTTTATCTTTACAAATATTGTATTTATTATAAAATATACATAATGTAAAATTTACCATTTTAACCATTAAGTGTACATTTCAGTGGCATTAAGTACATTCATGTTATTGTGCAACCATCAGCACCATCCTTCTCCAAAACCTTTTTTATCTTCTCAATTGGAAACTCTGTGCCCATTAAACAATAACTCCTTATTCCCACTTTGCCCAGCCACTGGAAACCACCATTCTACTTTCCATCTCTATGAATTCAAGCACTCTAGGTAGCTCATTTAAAATGGAGTCATATATAGTATTTGTTCTTTTGTGACTGGCTTATTTCACTTAGCATAATGTCTTCAAGGTTCATCTGTCTCATAGCGTGTGTCAGAATTTCCTTCCTAAAACACCAAAAGCAATTGCAACAAAAGCCAAAATTGACAAATGGAATCTAATCAAACTAAAGAACTTATGCACAGCAAAATAAAATAAACAGGCAACCTAGAGAATGGGAGAAAATTTTTGCAATCTACCAATCTGACAAGGGTCTAATATCCAGAATCTACCAGGAACTTAAACAAATTTACAAGAAAAAAACAACCCCATCAAAAAGTGGGCAAAGGATATGAACAGACACTTCTCAAAAGACGACACTTATGCAGCCAACAAATATATGGGGAAAAAAACCCTCAGTTTTTATCTTTTATGCCATATTTTTGCTGTATCTTTTCTAAGTTTAGATATGTTTAAATCCACAAATACTAGTGTTACATAGCCTACAGTATACGGTATACTAACATGCTGTGCATGTTTGTAGCTTAGGAGCAATAAGCTATACCATAAAGCCTAGGTGTGTAGTAGGCTGTACCATCCAGGTTTGTGTAAACACACTCTGATGTTCTTATCACAAAAACCTAATGACATTTCTCAGAATGTATCCTTATCTTTGAGCAACACATGACTGTATTTTAAAAAGAGGTACTCTATTTAGCAAATGACATTATTAAGAGAGTAAAAAAAGTAACCTCTGAGTGAAAGAGGGTATTTAGAATACTTATAACAAAGTAGTTAATCCAGAAAATGTAAGTAACTACTACAAATCATTTTTTAAACCCCACACAGATAATTCAATCAGGGTTAAAAGTCTTAAACTGTCACTTTACAAAAGAAGATGCCCAACATGTATACAATATTTACTCTGTTTAGTAATTTGGCAAATGCAAATTAAAACCACATTGAGCTGCCATTATACACTTATCAGAATAACTAGCGTAAAAAACCTGGCAGACCAAGTACTGATAGGAAAATACAAAACAGCTGGGAATTTTCTATATTGCTAGCAGAAGTGTAAATTAGTGCACTAACTCTGAAAACTGGGAAGAATCTACTAAGCTGAACATATGCAACCTCTTTACCAGCAATTCTACTCCTAGGCAGTGGCATACCTAGAATGGAGTGGTGGAAGAAATCAGCCCTGAATTAAGGAAATTAGAGTGTGCCTTGCATTTAGAGAGTTGAACAAAACAACTAAAACAGAAAAAAGAATAAAAGATGGTCTGATTTTTTATCATTCATAATATTTCAAAATAGTAAATAACACAAAAGTCCATCAATAGTGGAATAAAACTTGGTATATTCAATGAAATTTATACAATAAAAAATAAACTAGTGTTACATGTAAATATATATGTGAATGTCTCAAACATGGTTATGCTTTAATAAATTGTATATGCCATATAAATGTTAATTCAGAAAGCTCCCAGTTATATAATTGCGTGGACTCATTTGCATGTGTTTATCTGAGGAGTAAGTTTCTTACAGCTCAGAATTTTAAAATTCATGTCTCTACTCTTGTGATACTATGTATTTCTGCACAAAAAAAGCATTAGAAGCTGGGCACAGTGGCTCACGCCTGTAATCCCACCACTTGGGAGGCTGAGGTGAGCCGAGCGTCAATGGCAGGCACCTATAATCCCAGCTACTTGGGAGGCTGAAGCAGGAGAATCACGTGAACCCTAGAGGTAGAGGTTGCAGTGAGCCGAGATCATGCCATTGCACTCCAGCCTGGGCAACAAGAGTGAAACTCTGTCTCAAAAAACAGCTTTAAAGATTATTGATAAAATATATTTTGTCTAAATTATGCAGATCAGATATTAGGTTTGCTAAATGATTTAAGGTCATAAACTGCTTTGGCTTTTGAAAATTGTTTGATTTATTTTAGAGACATTGAAGTGAGGCCTGGGGATATATGGAATCAGCCATGTCCCCTAGCTATGCAAAGAAGTTTATAAAGAAAAGGCATTTTATATGAGAAAGGATGTTCTATGGCAAATTCTTGTCCTAAAGTAAAATGACTGGTTGTTTAAAAAGAGGGATGTTTAGGAAATGTCAGAAAGTCTAAACATGTTGTACATGGTCTGTGTAAGTTGTGAAAGAATTTATGAAAAGGAATTTATGCCAGAAGTGTTATATAATTTAAAGGTGATTAGGCCTCCTATTGCTTCATAAAATGCCACTATAACTTTTAACTGTTCAGCTTACCTGCTTTACATCTAGGTAAGGCCTGGAACATGTGAAGTTAAATGCTGAAAAGAGTCAGACCTCATCTGCATTTCTCTCTGGGTCCTAGGCTCCACACTTACTACGTAATTAAAATCCTTACTTACCAACGTTTTCACCCAAAGTAAAAGTTGCTAAGAATTAACATTGTAATATGTAATTGAGACTACTGGAAAAGTAGGTTTACATGCAAGGTGTGTAAGGTGAATGAAATGTGTTTTTTATAAGATATTATAAGAATGTACAGGAATGTAAATTTTTGCCTAGGTTACAGGGTTAAAGGATTGTTTTAAATAAAGCTAAAGATTTGAACAAGGTGTGAAAGGTTCATAAAAAATTAAGAGTAAAAGAGTCTATGTTTGAACATATTGGCTAAAGTTAAAATGGTATTGAGTTTTTTCCATTAATTGGATCAAAAGCAATGGCAACAAAAGCCAAAATTGAAAAATGGGATATAATTAAAGAGCTTCTGCACAGCAAAAGAAACTACCATCAGAGTGAACAGGCAACCTACAGAATGGGAGAAAATTTTTGTAATCTATCCATCTGACAGAGGGCTAATATCCAGAATCTACAAAGAACTTAAATTTATAAGAAAAAAACTACCCCACCAAAAAGTGGGCAAAGGATATGAACAGACTCTTCTCAAAAGAAGACATTTATGCAGACAACAAACATTTGAAAAAAAAGCTCATCATCACTGGTCATTAGAGGAATGCAAAACAAAACCACCATCGGCTACTATCTCACACCTGTTAGAATGGCAATCATTAAAAAGTCAGGAAACAAAAGATGCTGGAGAGGATGTGGAGAGATAAGAACACTTTTACACTGTTGGTGGTAGTGTAAATTAGTTCAACCATTGTGGAAGACAGTGTGGCAATTCTTCATGGATCTAGAACTAGAAATACCATTTCACCCAGCAATCCCATTACTGGGTATATACCCAAAGGATTATAAATCATTCTGCTATAAAGACACATGCACACTTATGTTTGCTGTGGCACTGTTCACAATAGCAAAGACTTGGAACCAACCCAAATGCCAATCAATGAAAGACTAGATAAAGAAAATGTAGCACATATACACCATGGAATATTATGCAGCCATAAAAAAGATGAGTTCATGTCCTTTGCAGGGACATTAATGAAGCTGGAAACCATCATTCTCAGCAAACTAACACAAGAACAGAAAACCAAACACTGCACGTTCTCACTCGCAAGTAGGAGTTGAACAGTGAGAACACATGGACACGTGGGGGTCAGGGAATCACACACCAGGGCCTGTTGGGGTGGAGGACTACAGGCGGGATAGCATTAAGAGAAATACCTAATGCAGATGACCAGTTCATGGGTGCAGCAAGCCACCATGGCACGTGTATACCTGTGTAATGTGTATACCTGTACATTCTGCACATATACCCCAGAACTTAAAGTATAATTTTAAAAACATAGTTTATTTAAAAGGAGAAAAAATGTAAAACTATAGCAGTATCTCAAATGTCATTCTGTGAGACTAGAAAGTGTAGAATGGTGAATTTTCCAAGTATAGTAATTGTATTTCCAGATAGGGTAATTATTCTTTAAAAGAAGATTTCTACTAATTGAGCTTAACTTCATAGATCATGAACTCCAGATAACCAGCATTGATAAGCATCCTGGCTGGACTAAAATCAGTAAGGTTTTCACCATCTTTTATCTTTAAATGCTGTTTGAATTTCCGTTACAGCCTTTGTCAACACCAATGACTAGATTCTGATGAAGGGGCTAGAAGTAGCTTAATTTTAAGCCTAATGCCAGGTACTGACAATTGTGTATGTATTTCTTAGTAATTCTTTGGATGCTTAAGTGAGAATATGAGAGACTTGGCATTAAACTAACCTCTGGGGCCATGAAAGAACTATGCCTGTTCCAGTGAGAGCTCAGACTGCATCTGCTTCAGAAATGCCACCTCTACCCAGATATGGAGGACCCCGTGGGCTGAGACTGAGCAGAATGATAAATTGGTGAAGTCTTAAATTCCTCTGGATTTGTAACTGATAAGAAAAAGATAATTTGAATTTGCACTTTAAAATTATTTTAGATTTTGACATTTTAGCACTATAATTAACAAAAGGATTTAGCCTGCAGGTTGTAAGTATCCTCTAGAATTTAATAATAGAAATAAATTTGGGCATCTTTATTTGTTGTCATTTTATATAGGCTAACCTTTACATTATCATTTATTCTTATTACAGAAACTTTAATATACTATTTTGGACAAGGCTGCTGAGTCTAATTGTTAAAAAACAAAACGAGAATGAAACACAGGGGCTTGGAGTTATTGGTATTCTATTCTGACTCATTTAAGGGATTTGTAGTGGCAATACAGTGATATTAGTAGTATCCTCCAAGGAACTTTGGTGATTTTAAGGACAGCAGCCTTAGGAAAGTGAAAACAGAAACTCATGGATTGCTAATTTCTTCCTACAGGTTGACTATGGATTTATTGATTGAACTGAATGGGCAAATATGACAACGGTGAGGAATGTTGCTGTGAAGGGAGGAGTGTTTCTCTATTTTTCTGTGGGTGTAGAAGGATATTCATTCCTTGTCTCTACCCTCAACTTACCCCAAAGGGGAAAAGTGATATATTTGAATAATGGATTTGGGAAGAAAAATCAGTATATATAACTATATCACTTCTACTCATCTTGACCTCAGGATTTTCCATCTGTAGAAAACGTGGTCTGGTCTCCTTCCACCTATAACACAAACTTACTGGCAAAGGCTCTGTTCCTGTTGGAAAAACCTGAAGTTTTCCAGGGACTGAGTGGGTAAGTTTGTCCAAATCTGATGTTAGCATTGGTGAGTTTGTCACCATGTCCCTAAGCTATATTTTATTAACTGAACTATCTTTAAAGTGTTGATACTGACTTCCAGTTTCGGTTCAGCAATAGAGAGCTAGAAAGAATGTTTTTCTCACCCTTACAGCAGAAGTAACACTACACAAACTGCAAATTAATGACTTTTCCTCAATTTGTCACACATCTGAGTTTCCATTTAGACCAATATTCACTAACTCCCATAGGGAACAAAGGCATTAATCAACAGGAGAATAGGCAATAAAAACTGTTACCTTAGGGCACTGGTAGAAACCCATGGAGGCTGGGGAAAGAAAAAAAAGAAAAAGAAAAGTAAGCTCTAGCCTTAAAGGAGAGTCAGGAAAGAAAAACAAAAGTAAGCTCTAGCCTTGAAGAAGGGTCAGGAATATATGCTATGCAGAGCACTACAGCTAGAGGAGAAACAGAAGCTAGCAAAGGTCACACACCTAAGAACCAGGGACACACAGCCTGCCTAAAACCAAGACACTTATTCACACCATCACAAACAATCTCTATTTTTTGACCCAACCACCAGACTGTCAAATCTAAAGTAAAAACAAAAGTAGAATACATCTAGAAGAGCTGAATGGAGAGCTGTGCTCTGGAGTGCAGTATAGAGAAAAAATCTAAGGCAAGTTTATTAGTCTGTTCTTGCTGCTAATGCCTTAGACTGCAGTAATTTAATCAATGGAAATGCATTGCTGACAGTTCTAGAGGCTGAGAAGTTCAACATCAAGGCACTGGCAGATTCCGTGTCTGGGGAGGTTCTGTTTCTCATAGATGGCAATGTTCTCACTTGGTGGAACAAAGCTCCTTCAGTCTTCTTTCATAATGGCATTCATCTCCTCCCAAAGGTCTCACCTCTTAATACTATTACATCAGGAGGTAAGTTTCAACATATGCATTCTGAGGGTTGGGGGAGGACACAAACATTCAGACCACAGCAGAAAGGAAGAAACAAACATTGAGAACATAACTTCTGACAAACCAACCCTCCTGCTAAAAACCAGGAATCACTACAGACATTTGAATGTTCTGGGACACAAAGGATAACAGTGAGAACAACAAAAGTCAAACCCAGGCTAGATTTGGATTAGATGAATACACACTCCCATGAAAAAGGCCTAGAAGAAGGAAAGGCATATTCATTTCCAAGCATTAAAAAACCCACAATAACCTTAGTATTTATTGTCCTAAAAAACATGCCCAGCATTTAACAAATAATTACAAGGCATACAAAAAGGTGAGAGTAAACACATTGCCACAAGACAAGGCCATCAGAACCAGGTTCACATACCAATAATGTAGAAACTCTCAGAAAGGGAATTTAACTTGAACTATGATTAATATGTTGATGGTTGTAATGAAAAAGATTAGAAGTATAAAAAATAAGATGGAAATCTAGAGACATGAAAATCACAAGATAAAATTGAATGAGAATGGTGAATATTAAAAAGACACTAAGATATGTAAAAAGTGTCCTTTAGTCCTATTAGTAGACTGAAAATAACCAAAGAGAGATCAGTGAGTTTGAAGATAGTTCAATAGAAATTACCCAAACTGAAAGAGAAAGAGAAAAAGAGGAACACAGCAACAACAAATAAAACACAGAACAGAGTTTCCAAGAAGTGTAGAACAATATCAAAAGTTTTGATATATGAGTAATAGAAGGCCTTGACTGAGAATGGAAAGAAAACGGGACAGAAGAAATAGTTGAAGAAATAATGCCAGAGAAGTGGCCAGGATTAATAACAAACACAAAACCATATGCTAAAGAAAATCACAGAACACAAAAAAGGATTTAAAAAAAACTAGGCATATCATATACAAATTGCTAAAAATCAATGACTCAGAGAAGATAAGGAAAGTAGACAAAAAATAAAGCACATTATGTAAGAGGAACCAGAAACTATTCATTATTTTTTTAAAGAAGCTTAGATTGCTTAGATTTCTGATTGCTGATTTTTCTTTAAAAATAAAGTGTGGAATAAATTGCACTGTAAGTGCTTTAACTATATCCTATATATTTAATACATTTAATTTTCAGGTTTGTTTAGCTTAAATTTATGTCTGCCACTTTGCTTTTAGTTTTATATATTCTTTATCCATATTCCAAATGTATAATATAATCACATGAAAATGAATAGGAAGAAAACGTGTTTTGACTAGATGCATGCTTTATTTTTATGTAAAGAGGAAGGCAACTGTATATAAACACTGCAATCTACTTGATAAATTGTATCCCACATGAATAGAGACTATCAAGTTATACTATCTTTGGACAAATAAGTAATTATTTTGTAAATTTTGAGAACCAAGTTTCTGAGACAGGAGTTACAAAAAAAAAAAAGGCTAAAATATATCTTGTAGTACTGGATTGATAGAGATCAGTACAAATTCATGTTTATATGTAAATATATTCACATACATATATACATACATGTATGCATATAAACATATGTATGCACCCACAGATAAAGGGATATAGAAGTATAGATTCCTATATATATTTGGATATGCATACATTTCTTAGCTCTGTCCATTAAGAGAAACTGGAATACAAAAAGGAAAGTCAGCAACTTTATAGCAGAGAAGCCTGGCAGACATCAACTTAACCAGGTGATTAAGGATAAAATCACTAGGAATAAAATATATCAACATTACGTGCCCTCTGTTACATGCAATGAGATGGGTACCTTGTTTCTCTGGTATTCAAAAAAAGAACATCTCTGGAAGAAAGGCAGCACCCCCAGTCAGCGGCTTATAGATAAAACTCCCATCTCCCTGGGACAGAGCACCTGGGGGAAAGGGTGATTGTTGGCACAGCTTCAGCAGACTTAAATGTTCCTGCCTGATGGCTCTGAAGACAGCAGCAGATCTCCCAGCACAGCGCTTGAGCTCTGCTAAGGGACAGGGTGTCTCCTCAAGTGGGTCCCTGATCCCCAAGCCTCCTGACTGGGAGCCACCTCCCAGCAGTGGTCAACAGACACCTCATACAGGAGAACTCCGGCTGGCATCTGGCAGGTGCCCCTCTGGGATGAAACTTCCAGAGGAAGGAACAGGCAATAATCTTTGCTATTCTGCAGCCTCTGCTGGTGATACCCAGGAAAACAAGGAAAACAGGACCTGGAGTATACCTTCAGCAAACTCCAGCAGAGCTGGAGCAGAGGCCTGACTGTTAGAAGGAAAACTAACAAACAGAAAGGAATAGTATCAACATCAACAAAAAGGATGTCAACACCAAAACCCCATCCGAAGGTCAACGACATCAAAGACCAAAGCTAGAAAAATCCACAAAGATGGGGAGAAACCAGCACAAAAAGGCTTAAAATTGCGAAAACCAGACCGTCTCTTCTCCAAAGGATCACAACTTCTTGCCAGCAAGGGAACAAAACTGGATGGAGATCAAGTTTGATGAACTGACAGAAGCAGGCTTCAGAACTTGGGCAATAACAAACTCCTCTGAGCTAAAGGAGCATGTTCTAACCCAATGAAAGGAAGCTAAGAACCTTGAAAAAAGGTTAGACTAATTGCTAACTAGAATAACCAGTGTAGAGAAGAACATAAATGACCTGAGGGAGCTGAAAAACACAGCACGAGAACTTTGGGAAGCATACATGAGTATCAATAGCTGAATCAATCCAGTGGAAGAAAGGATATCAGAGATTGAATATCAACTTAATGAAATAAAGCGTGAAGACAAGATTAGAGGAAAAAGAAATGAAGCAAATAAAGCCTCCAAGAAATATGGCACTATGTGAAAAGACCAAACCTACATTTGATTGGTATACCTGAAAGTGATGGGGAGAATGAAACCAAGTTGAAAAACACTCTGCAGGATATTATCCAGGAGAACTTCCCCAACCTAGAAGGACAGGCCAACATTCAAAATTCAGGAAATACAGAGAATACCACAAAGATACTCCTCGAGAAGTACAACTCCAAGACACATAATCATCAGATTCACCAAGGTTGAAATGAAGGAAAAAAACGTTAAGGGCGGCCAGAAAGAAAGGTTGGGTTATCCACAAAGGAAAGCCCATCAGACTAACAGCGAGTCTCTCTCCAGAAAGCCTACAAGTCAGAAGAGAGTGGTGGTCAATATTCAACATTCTTAAAGAGAAGAATTTTCAATCCAGAATTTCATATCCAGCCAAACTAAGCTCCATAAGTGAAGGAGAAATAAAATTCTTTACAGACAAGCAAATGCCAAGAGATTTTGTCACCAACCAGGCCTGCCTTACAAGAGCTCCAGAAGGAAGCACTAAACATGGAAAGGAACAACCAGTACCAACAACTACAAAAACATACCAAATTGTAAAGACCATCGACACTATAAAGAAACTGCATCAACTGATGGGCAAAATAACCAGCTAGCAATCATAATGACAGGATCAAATTCATATATAACAATATTAACCTTAAATGTAAACAGGCTAAATGCCCCAGTTAAAAGACACAGACTGGCAAATTGAATAAAGAGTCAAGACCCATTGGTGTGCTGTATTCAGGAGACCCATCTTATGTGCAAAGACACACATAGGCTTAAAATAAAGGGATGAAGATCTACCAAGCAAATAGCAAAAAAAAAAAAAAAAAAAAAAAAAGCAGGAGCTGCCATCCTAGTCTCTGATAAAACAGAGTTTAAACCTACAAAGATCAAAAGAGACAAAGAAGGGCATTACATTATGGTAAAGGGATCAATGCAACAAGAAGCATTAACTATCCTAAATATATATGCACCCAATATAGGAGCACCCAGATTCATAAGGCAAGTTCTTAGAGACCTGCAAAGAGACTTAGACTCCCACACAATAGTGGAAGGCTTTAACACTCTACTGTCAATATTAGACAGATCAACAAGACAGAAAATTAACAAGGATATTCAGGACTTGAACTCAGCTCTGGACCAAGCATGCCTAATAGACATCTACAGAACTCTCCACCCCAAATCAACAGAATATACATTCTTCTCAGCAACACATCACACTTATTCTAAAATCAACCACATAATTGGAAGTAAAACACTCCTCGGCAAATGCAAAACAACTGAAATCATAACAAACAGTCTCTGAGACCACAGAGCAATGAAATTAGAACTTAGGATTCAGAAAATCACTCAAAACTGCACAACTATATGGAAACTGAACAACTTGCTCCTGAATGACTACTGGGTAAATAACAAAATTAAGGCAGAAATAAATAAGTTCTTTGAAACCAATGAGAAGAAAGACACAATGTACCAGAATCTCTGGGACACAGCTAAAGCAGCGTTTAGAAGGAAACTTATAGCACTAAATGCCCACAAGATAAAGCAGGAAAGATCTAAATTTGACACATTAACTTCACAATTGAAACAACTAGAGAAGCAAGAGCAAACAAATTCAAAAGCTAGCAGAAGACAAGAAATAACTAAGAACAGAGGAGAACTGAAGGAGAAAGAGACACAAAAAATCCTTAAAAAAAAATCTGTGAATACAGGAGCTGGTTTTTTGAAAAGATCAACAAAATAGACTGCTAGCTAGACTAATAAAGAAGAAAAGAGAGAAGAATCAAATAAATGCAATAAAAATTATATAGGGGATATCACCACTGACCCCACATAAATACAGACTACCATCAGATAATACAATAAACATCTCTATGCAAATTAACTAGGAAATATAGAAGAAAAGGATAAATTCCTGGACACATACACCCTCCCAAGTATAAACCAGGAAGAAGTCGAATCCCTGAATAGACCAATAGCAAGTTCTGAAATTGGGGCAGTAATTAATAGCCTATCAACCCAAAAAAGTCCAGGATCAGATGGATTCACAGCCAAATTCTATCAGAGGTACAAAGAGGAGATGATACTCTTTCCTTCTGAAACTATTCCAAACAATAGAAAAAGAGAGAATCCTCCCTAACTCATTCTATGAGGCCAGCATCATCCTGATACCAAAACCTGGCAGAGATGCAACAAAAAAAGAAAATTTCAGGCCAATATCCCTGATGAACATCAATATGAAAATCCTCAATAAAATACTGGCAAACCAAATCCAGCAGCGCATCAAAAAGCTTACCTACCACAATCAAGTCAGCTTTATCCCTGGCATGCAAGGCTGGTTCAACATATGCAATCAATAAACATAATTCATCACATAAACAGAATCAATGACAAAAACCACATGATTATCTCAACAGATGCAGAAAAGGCCTTTGAGAAAATTTAACACCACTTCATGATAAAAACTCCCAATAAACTAGGTATTGATGGAACATATCTCAAACTAAGAGCTATTTATGACAAATGCACAGCCAATGTCATACTGAATGGGCAAAAACTGGAAGCATTCCCTTTGAAAGAGGCACAAGACAAGGATGCCCTCTCTCACCACTCCTGTTCAACATAGTATTGGAAGTTCTGGCCAGGGCAATCAGGCAAGAGATAGAAATAAAGTCTATTCAAATAGGAAGACAGGAAATCAACTTGCCTCTGTTTGCAGATGACATGCTGATAAGCAACTTCAGCAAAGTCTGAGGATACAAAATCAATGTGCAAAAATCACAAGCATTCCTGTAAGCCAATAATAGACAAAGAGAGAGCCAAATCATGAGTTAACTCCTATTCACAATTGCTACAAAGAGAATAAAATACCTAGGAATACAACTTACGAGGGATGTGAAGGACCTCTTCCAGGAGAGCTACAAATCACTGCTCAATGAAATGAGAGGACCCAAACAAATGGAAAAACATTCCATGCTCATGGATAGGAAGAATCAATATCGTGAACACAGCCATACTGCCCAAAGTAATTTATAGATTCAATGCTATCCCTATCAAGCTACCATTGACTTTCTTCACAGAATTGGAAAAAACTACTTTAAATTTCATATGGAACCAAAAAAGAGTCTGCATAGCCAAGACAATCCTAAGCAAAAAGAACAAAGCTGGAGACCTCATGCTACCAGACTTCAAACTATTCTACAAGTCTACAGTAACCAAAATGCATGGTACTGGTACCAAAACATATACAGACCAATTGAACAGAACAGATGCCTCAGAAATAACACCACACATCTACAACCATCGCATCTTTGACAAACCTGACAAAAACAAGAAATGGGGAAAGTATTCCCTATTTAATAAATGGCGTTGGGAAAACTGGCTAGCCATATGCAGAAAACTGAAACTGGACCCCTTCCTTACACCTTATACAAAAATTAAGTCAAGATGGCTTAGAGACTTAAACATAATACTTAAAACCATAAAAACCCTAGAAGAAAACCTAGGCAATACCTTTCAGGGCACAGGCATGGGCAAAGATTTCATGACTAAAACACCAAAAGCAACTGCAACAAAAGTCAAAATTGACAAATGGGATCTAATTAGAGTGCTTCTGCACAGCAAAATAAACTATCATCAGAGTGAACAGGCAACCTACAGAATGGGAGAAAATTTTTGCAATCTATCCATCTGACAAAGGGCTAATATACAGGATCTACAAAGAACTTAACTTTACAAGAAAAAAACAACCTCATCAAAAAGTGGGCAAAGGATATAAACAGACACTTCTCAAAAGAAGACATGTATGCAACCAACAAACATGAAAAAAAGCTCATCGTCACTTGTCATTAGAGAAATGCAAATCAAAACCACAATGAGATACCATCTCATGCCAGTTAGAATGGCAATCATTAAAAAGTCAGGAAACAGATACTGGAGAGTATGTGGAGAAATAGAAATGTTTTTACACTGTTGGTGGGAGTGTAAATTAGTTCAACCATTGTGGAAGACAGTATGGTGATTCCTCAAGGATCTAGAACTAGAAATACCATTTCATCCAGCAATCCCATAACTAGTTATACACCCAATGGATTATAAATCATTTTGCTATAAAGACACATGCATATGTATGTTTATTGCGACACTGTCCACAATAGCAAAGACTTGGAACGAACCCAAATGCCCATCAATGATAGACTGGATAAAGAAAATGTGGCACATATACACCATGGAATACTATGCAGCCATTAAAAAAGGATGAGTTCACATCCTTTGCAGGGACATCTATGAAGCTGGAAACCATCATTCTCAGCAAACTAACAGAAGAACAGAAAACTAAACACCACGTGTTCTCTCTCATAAGTGGGAGTTGTACAATGAGTACACATGGACACAGGGAGGGGAACCACACACTGGGGCCTGTTGGGAGCTGGGGGGCTAGGGGAGTGTTAGCATTAGGAGATACACCTAACATAGATGACTTATTGATGGGTGTAGCAAACCACCATGACACGTGTACCCCTATGTAACAAACCTACACGTTCTGCATATGTATACAATAACTTAAAGTATAATAAGAATATATATAATTCTAGTTCAATGGTAAATGAATTCAATATTTGATGTGATTTAAAAATCTGTAATGTTTGTCTAATAAATCAGACAGATCCAAATTGAGGAACATTCACACAATACCTGACTAGTGTTTTTCAGAAGTGCCAATGTCATAACAAAGAAATACTCAGGAACAGTCATGGATTGGAGGATACAAAAGAAACATGACAGCTAAATATGATTTAGGTTTCTAGATTGGATCCTGAAACAAAAACATCAGTGAAAAAAACGGGGAAATCCAAATGAAGTCTGTGGTTTAGTTAATAGTATTGTACCATAGTTATATAAGATGTTAACATTAGGAGAAGCTAGATAAAGTTGTACAGAAACTCTATATTATCTTAACAGTTTTTCTGTAAATTTAAAATTATCTCAAATTAAAAAATCAACTCTACATGCTTATACTTTCATCGCTGACATCCTTACTCCTTGTCTTCCTCATCTGTTCAGTGCTTGGTGAAGAAAAAAAAGATGTTATAAATTAACT
Organism: Pongo pygmaeus; assembly: GCF_028885625.2. NCBI lineage: Eukaryota > Metazoa > Chordata > Mammalia > Primates > Hominidae > Pongo > Pongo pygmaeus. The sequence goes on along the minus strand of NC_072376.2, from coordinate 155,025,428 downwards.
CTCTAAAATCTTCCTGAAAGTTTTTTGTAAAATTTATTCATTTAAAACTGTAACATAATGAATAACTACATCATGTTAATGTATTTATGTTTAATGCATCTAAACCTTGGTAACACAGTCTTATATTTAGTCAGGCTTTGGGGTTTAGTGTGTGACTTCATTATGTTGTGTAAATTTATCCATTTGTTCTTTGAAACTTCAAATTTTTAATGTCTTTAATTGAGTTTGATTATTTTAATATGTCACCTTTGAAAATGTCATTTTCTTCCTAATAACACTGTACACTGACAATTATGAACATATTGGTTTTCCAACAGATTGTTTAAATTTGAGTAAATTAAAGGCTAGAAGACTGTATGAGATTTTATTTGATTTTTTAGTAAAATTCAAGTATCTTTTATTTTTTTATTTTTATTTGATTATTATTATACTTTAAGTTTTAGGGTACATGTGCACAATGTGCAGGTTAGTTACATATGTATACATGTGCCATGCTGGTGTGCTGCACCCATTAACTCATCATTTAGCATTAGGAAGTATCTTTTTTAAATGCAATGCTTTAGGAAATGGCTCAAGCAAGACATCACATATAAATAGAAAAATGTAATCGTTTATTATTTTGAAATCCTTTACATGTGAGTATGACTTGTAAGAAAAACATTTCTTGAAATTATTAGCTCTTAGAGTATGTCTTAGGAAACAAACTTCATGGATATTAAATACACACGCTCCTTGACTTACTATGAGGTTGTTTCCATAAATCCATCATAAGTAAAAAATATTGTAAGTCATAAATGCATTTAATGCTGGCCACATAGTAGGTGGTCCCTGACTTATGTTGATTTGACTTATAATTTTTTGGCTTTACTATGGTACAAAAGCATATGCATTCAGCAGAAATTGTAACCCAGTTGTAAGTTGTTAAGGAGCTCAGTGTACAACGGGGTTATGTCCTGATAAATCCACCATAAAGTCCAAAAATCATAAGTTGAACCATTGTGAGTTGGAAACCCTTTGTGATTTTGTTCTATACCTACAGAATTGTACTGGAAATTAGTTTTTAACTCTGTATTTTGTATAGACACACACTTTTTTGCCTTTACATTCTTTTTACAATAATGTCTTTGCTAGCATGGATTTTTCAACATTTAAAGAATGAGAGCCTTCAAAATTTACAACTGAAGAATTTTAAAGGCTTTTCTGTACAAATTTAAATGTCACAGATGTTGCATTCATAACTGTTTAAAATCTTTAGATCAGTGTGGACCAACTGCTAAAGATGTTCTGGACAAGGGGGAAAAGCACTTACAAAAATGTAAGCAAGTGAACATTTGTGACTCTTAATACTTTGGAACCAGAAACCAATATAAGACTAACAAAAAAACTTTTAAATATATTAAGATGCTTAACAAATTATCAAGAAGAAGAAAAAAAAAGAATCTGCCTGGAATGCACAATTTACTTTGCTCACAGATGCTGTGCTAGAATAATATTTGAAGGCAAAGTAAATCATCAACAAAGCTAAAAGGCACCTGCTGCTCTACCAAGGTGATTTCCACTTCATTAAATCCACAGGGAGGAAGATGAAAAAAGAGATTATTTAGATTATGCCTTTTAAACTACCTAGAAGATTCAACATGAACTTCAGTGTAAATTTTAATATATTATTAGTATTCAATGACTGCTTATTGAATTGTGCTTTGATTAGGGAAGGCTGTGTTAATGCTAAGATATGGAATAAAATATATTTCTTTGACAAGATAGCATTTGACATTATTAGAAGAAAGTAAAATGTAAATGGCCACACCCATTTCTGATGAGTACTATGTATTGTACTTCAACTATCCATGAAGTCATTTTCAATATAGGAGTTTATAGAGTAATTTTCTGTTTGTTTGTCTGATCGTTTTTAAATTCTTAGACAGTCATCTGTCTAAAGTGATTGAGGATTTGTTTTACCTGAAGTGGCAATGATCTTTTGGAGTCCCTTTTTGTCCTAACCATTCTTTGTTCTAAGTCTAATTTTTAAACAGACATTTTAAAGGAGAGAAATCAGCAAGATGGCAAAATAAGATTTCTCAGGCTTCCCTTTCACCCCATGGAAAATTCAACTAGTAACTATCCACAGCCCTTAGCATCTTTGTGAAAACTCCAGTAACAAGCCTGAGACATCTATGTGGTCCACAGAATTGAATAAAAACTGAATTAGAAGTTTAACAGAACTGGTCTCCTCCCCGAAGTTGGCACAAAGACAAGGAGTGTATTCCCCTGGGTCCAGGGTTTCTACAGGGGGAAAAGAGAACCAGAAGCAACAATCCAGCTATTCTAGCATTCCAAGACCTTTCCCAGGAAGCCCACTCCGGTCTCACCTCATAGGGACCACTGGGATAAGGGCAGGGCTTGAACACCCAGCAGCAGGTAGAAACAAAGAAGGGCAGTGGAACTCACAAGTGACCAGCCCACCGACCTTGGTAGTGCCCCTGTGTTCCTGACAGCTGTGGCATTCTATTGGAAATACCACCCAACTGGATAGCCCAACCACACAACTGAGCTGGCTGCTTTCAGAAGCACAATGAGAAGTTCAACCTGGCCCAAATCCCAAGATGGCTAGTCTCCCCAGTCAGCTTCAGAGCCCAACTCAATCCCCTGCACAGGCAGGGAGATGATGGCCTCTGTGTATTTTGGAGAACTATAGGGTTTTGAGATCCACTGGAAAACAGTAGAACAGGTTTTGCAAGGGGGGAATAAGAACTGAGTAGAGGGTACCTGCTTATGCTGGAACATCCTGTTTACAGGGGAAAAACAAACCTGGTCTGTTCTAGGATCTATATGTTTCCTTAAAGCCTTAGTTTGATTGTGTCACATTTAGCATGAGTGACTCCATTTTAATTTGGTTTAGTTTGTTGTTGCCTAGGGCATGAGCTTAGTCCAAAATAATGGCCTCCCATAATTTTTTAAAAATTCCTTCTTTTTGGATAGGTTCTCAGGTGACAGTGTGATGGAAACTTAGGGCTTTATCGCCATTCTCAGTTACCATCATTTTGAGTTTCCAGTTTCAGCATGTCATTCATAGGTTATGGTGTCCTTATGGTTGTACATTTCCTTCAGCTCTTGTCATTCCAGTCGAAGAGAACCCATTTGATATTCTACAGATGATACATGCAAACATTTAAAATCTTTGAAAGAATACAGTACACAGTGCACAAGGGATATTCTTAATATGACTGTTCGGAGGATAATACCAAGAGTTTGGAGTATGTTCCTTACCCAGGGTCCCTATAAACCAAACTCGTTAAAATTAATAAAGAATGAGCTAGATGAAGAGTCTATTTGCTTGACTAACTGGTCTTTTCATTAACCCCCTACAACTGAATTTTTATAATCTACATTTGATGTGTTTCTCCATAGGTCACAAGTGTCAGCAGCTACACAGGTACTTTTCTGTTTAGCCTATTATTTAACATAACTGCCATAAGAAAATTTAAAGTCTGTTGTGTAATGATAGCCTTTAAAGTAGAAGTTGCTGTAGAGCCTATTATGAGGGAGACATTTCTAATTATTGCCTCTTTTCCTCTAAAATATGGAAAAAGGACCTAACAAATGATATCATTTTAGAAGAGTGAAGGCCCCCTGGCAATGTTCTCTTTAATCCATAATGTAGGTTAAGAGGAGTTTTGACTGATTATGAGGCAACATATGCATCACTAAAGTTTCTCACCTACATTGGGCCTTCATCTTTTAACTACTAAAGTATAAGTCTACTAATGTATAAGGCTGGCTGTGAATCCTTCACAAATAAAAGTATACCCTATAAGTGCATATAATAGATTCTCTTTTCATTTCTATTGTTCATAGAGGCATAAACATGGAAAAAAATTCAAAGATAAGAATCTCATGGTAGTAGAAGTCTTGATCCATGATCCTGGGAAAAGCTGTTCGCATTAAGAATGCCATCTTCTTCTGAGGAGAAACTTTCCCGGTTAGTTTTACCTTAAGGGTTCCAATGGGTGTATAGTTCCAGGAGTGTGGAAGGACCCTTCTCAGTTGTGAGATTATGAACTCAAGGTTCAAGGCTCCAAAGTTTTGCTGTAGCATGGATGGCAAAGACAGTCCTTCTCTGATGTTCTCAGAAAATCCAATCTTTGGGTTCTAGATTGTGAAGGAATTGTCCTCAGTGAACCATAAAAAGCTTTCCTTACCTGGTGAAAATATACTATAGCATAATAATCTACCACTTTAACAAAAGCCCTCTTTCATGGGAAAGTTTTTATATAACTGGAAAACATGCATTGAAAATGACAACTCAATGAAATCACTTTATAAATGTTTAAATGGCCCATCAAGTAGCCAAATATACCTGAAGCTTTGATTGTCTTCCCAGGAATATAGAACCAAACATTGGTTTTCAACTATTTGCACAATTTATAAGTCACCACATCAATATATTCAACTTGTGTTATTTTTTCTTTTTTATGACAAGTCATGAAATACAGAATCTTTAATAACAAAAGCTTTAAGGACTCAGGAAGGACAAGGTGGCTGTCCTGGTTCTTCATGAGTCCATGATTAACATTGGACATTTGTCCTTCTTGAATACCAGTTGTTTCTCCAACTTAGATCCATAGCACTGATAACTAATGGGTTATCATGGGTAATTTGGCTTAGACCACGGGGTTCATTCAAATTGTATATTTAAACAATTTTAGTATTGGATGATTTAGCATGATAATCTAGAACTTAGTTTGACCATAACGTAAGATTTTTATAAACCTCTTATAACACTTCATAATTTTTTCTCAGAGGAAAATAATGTTCTAAGAAAACTGTTGTGCTTTTAATGTCCAATTAATGGAAAAAAACTGAATACCATTTTAACTTTAGCCGATATGTTCACACATAGAATCTCTTACACTTAATTTTTTATAAACCTTCCATAACTTGTTCAAACCTTTAGCTTTATTTAAAACAATCCTTTGATCTTCTAACTTAGGCAAAAATTTACATTCCCATATCTTCTTATAATCTCTTATAAAAAACACATTTCATTCTCCTTACACACCTTGCAAGTAAACCTACTTTTCCAGTAGTCTCAACTACATATTACAATGTTAACTCTTAGCAACTTTTACTTTGGGTGAAAACATTGGTAGGTAAGAGATTTTAATTATGTACTAGGTGTGGAGCCTAGGACCCAGAGAGAAATGCAGATGAGGTCTGACTCTTTTCAGCATCTAATTCCACGTGTTCCAGGCCTTACCTAGATGTAAAGCAGGAAAGCTGTACAATTAAGAGTTATAGTGGCATTTTATGAAGCATTTAGGAGGCCTAATCACCTTTAAATTATACAACACTTCTGGCATAAATTCCCTTTCATAAATTCTTTCACAACTTACACAGATCATGCATAACACGTTTAGACTTTCTGACATTTCCTAAACATCCCTCTTTTTAAGCAACTAGTCATTTTACTTTAGGACAAGAATTTACCATAGAACATCCTTTCTCATATAAAATCCTTTTTCCTTATAATCTTCTTTGCATAGCTAGGGGACATGGCTGATTCCATATATCCCTAGGCCTTATTTAGAATTCAATCTAAAATAAATCGAACAATTTTCAAAAGCCAAAGCAGTTTATGACCTTAAAGCATTTAGCAAACCTGATATCTGCCCAGCATAGACAAAATGTCTTTATTTTATCAATAATCTTTAAAGCTGTTTTTTTTTTTTTTTTCCCTGGGTTTTTGTGTTTGTTTTTGAGACAGAGTTTCACTCTTGTCACCCAGGCTGGAGTGCAATGGCACGATCTTGGCTCACCGCAACTTCTGCCTCCTGTGTTCAAGGGATTCTCCTGCCTCAGCCTCCCAAGTAGCTGGGATTACAGGCACCTGCCATGACACCCGGCTAATTTTTGTATTTTTAGTAGAGACAGGGTTTCACCACGTTGGCCAGGTGATCTGACCTCAGGTGATCCACCCACCTTGGCCTCCCAAAGTGCTGGGATTACAGGTGTGAGCCACTGTGCCTGGCCTAAAGCTGTTTTTATTTCCCAAAGATTACTAAAGTTACATGAACTAAAAGGCATTACAGTTTTTATTTTGCTTTCAATATATTTAAGTGCTTATTTTTGTTTAAACCAATTAGAGCTCTTATATAAACATTACACACAATGCATATTACACAGACAGAAGATGATTACTACAGTAGTTGTAAGATTTATAAGTATCTTAATTGCTTATTGACTGTATGGTGGAGTCCTTGGAAGAACAGGGCCAGGAAAAGGGTCTCTCATGCCTCTTGTTTTCCCCAAGGAGTCCAGGCTGTTAGAGCTTGAATATTCGCAATTAATTAAGCTGATTTTAACCATAGCACTCTTTAATAAAGTTCTTTTAAAAGTTCTTATTACCTGATTTTAGCCAGGCCAGATGGTCGATATTACTGGCTTTTGAACTTTACCAAAGGTAACCTCCCAGGTGCCCAGATAAAGGAAATTCAAGATAGTCCATGAAGGAAAAGAGAATAGACAAGGTCATGCAGATATTAAACCAGAAAGGACTCACTTTCTGAGAAAGGAATTGAACCCAGACCGCCAGTGTGAAAGGGCAAAATCCTTAGCTACCGTGCTACATAGCACAGGTAAATCTCTGTTCTTTTCCCAGAGGAAGTTTGGAGTAGTTAATTTTGAGCTTGCAAAGACTTTCAATTACTCAAGATAATTTTTAGGGCAAACTATGACATAAACCCTAAAATTCCTGGTCCCTGGAAGGTGGAGACCAAGAGAAAATACTGCCACCTGGTTACAAGGTCAAATTCCTAAGGACTTAAAACAAGATGGAGACCCTCTCCAATTTGTTTGTTTTAGGGACTTGCAGCAAAGTTTGTTACTGACCAGCTTGCTGGGCCATCTTGAGCAGCCAGCTTATGGGGTCATAAGCCCATGTTTTATCATAAGGTATCCTTTGACACAGAAAAGTGAATTCATACCACAAAATAGAGCAGATGAACTACAGGTTACAACTAGCCTCAGAATTACTTTTCACAGTAAAAGTTTACAGAGGAGATAAGCAGTGATTTTTAACCATTCATGCAACCATTTGCACAGAGAGAGAGAGAAGCCAGAAATCTGACTAGTAAGAAATTCTTACCCTTTTGCCAGCATGCCCGGCCTCTGGGTTCCCTTTCCCTGAGCAGTCCTAGTGATCTAACTTATGGCATCATCACTCTTGCGGGCCAAGCCGCATCATAAAGGAAAGTTACCTTTTTTTCATTCTGGCCAGAGCAAAATACACGTAATAAAATACAGACATGAGCCAACCTGCTTAGCACCCAATATCAAATTGGCAAGGTTTAAATTTGTCCCCAGATGGGTCTCATCATCTTTAATCCAACCTCTGATTAGGAGTTTCAACATGTGGTCTCTGGGCAAGATGGTTGCCCTGAGTAACAGAAAAGACAAGAAAGGAAAAGAAGAAAAAGGAAAGTATTGCCTGTGGCAGGATGCAGAAGGTGAAGAGCTCAGGGGTGCCAGAGCAAGACTCATTCATTTCAGTGACACGGAAAAGTTCAGGCAGCCACTTGTTGGTAGTGAAGGGATCTTTTCCAGCAGTCCCATCAGCTCTCAAGTTTCTCCTTTTTTTGTGGGGGAGGAAAAAGCTTGCCATGTCCCATGATGCCACACATGGCTAATCCTGTCACCTACAGCCACTAGCAAAGAGTGCAAGGCAGATTATTCCAAAGAGAATAGCAGTGGATATCCCATAGTGCCAAACCCGTTCTTAGACAAAAGGGACTTTACCAAAAGCCCTCATTTTTAAAGGTACTTCAATGCATTGTTATTCATTCAGAACTTTCCACTGTAAATTATCTTTAGTAAGATTTTGCCATTTCTGTAAGACTTTGCTGCCTCCCTGACCTTATGTAGAAGCCAGAAGAAACTCAGTTTTTCAGAAATTAAGAATCCCATTTTTACCTAAAATATTGGCTTTCCTCTCAGGTTCTCTTGATTAACTTAGCCAATGATTTTTTTTTTCCTACCTAAGCACTCAAGAAAAATAAAACAAAGGGATAGAACACAAAAATCCCTGTGAATTGTCAAAAGCCAAAAATTTATAACCCCTACAACATGATTGCTTACTATCAGTTCCTTTCTGACCCAGTCAGATGTAAGAGGCCTCTAACTGGATGCAAGTCAGTTAATTCCTGGGTCAAATCCATTCCTGGATCCAGTCCAGTTTCTGTCATGACTCCAAACCCAGTTTGGATCAGAAATTTGCTCAAAGAAACTAGAAAAGCTGAAAACACAAATCCATGGAGCTCTGAACCCCAAGAGGGAACTTACCTACCATCTCCAGGCACTCTGAGAGATCAATGGACGCAAGTGCGTCCTGCAGGTGCCTTGCATGTTCACTCAGCGCTCCTGGTGGGGCTCGCTAGAAGCTCCACTTCAGATCCTGCTTCTGACACCATCTGATAAAGAAAATCTTCAGCTGAATTAAATTTAAAGGAGTTTAATTGAGCAATGAATGATACATGAATCGGGCAGCCCCAGAATCACAGCAGATTCACAGAGACTCCAGGGTGCCTCCTGGTCAGAACAAATTTATAGACAAAAAAAAAGTAAAATGACGTACAGGAATCAGAAGCAAGGAACAGAAACAGTGAGAACAGTTACAACTCAGTGTTTGCCTTATTTGAATGCAGTTTGAACATTCAGCAGTCTATGAGTGGCTGAAACATGGCTGCTGGGATTGGCCAACATTCAGTTATTGTTACAGGTGCACGCTACTAAGTTATGTTTTCAATTTTGTCTGACTACACCTGATCCTTCAAAGAGAGGTACTCATTTTGCAAGTGGAGACTTCTGCCTTGATGTTGAAGGCTGCTGACTAATCATAGTGGTGGCTGCTGAAAATTTGGGAGTGGCTGTGGCAGTTTCTTAAAATAGGACAATGAAAAAGTTTGACTCTTCCTTCACAAAATAGTTCTCTGTAGCATGTGGTTTTGTTTGATAGCATGTTGCCCACACTAAAACTGTTTTCATAATTAGAGTCAAACCTTTCAAACCCTGTCACTATTTTATCAACTAATGTTATGTAATAGTCTTAAGTATTTTGTCGTAATTACTACAATGTTCAAAGCATCTTCATCAGGAGTAAATTCCATCTCAAGAAACCACTTTCTTTGCTCATGTATATAAAGCACCTCCTCGTTTGTTCAAATTTTATCATGAGATTGCAGCAATTTAGTTACATCTTCAGGTTCCAATTCTAATTGTAGTTCTCGCAATTTTCACCATATCTGCATTTACTTCCTCCACTGAAGTCCTGACTCTCTCAAAGTCATGCATGAGGGTTGAAATCAACTTCATCCAAGTTCCTCTTAATGTTAATATTTGGCCTTCTTCTATTAATCATTAATATTCTTAATAGCATTTTGAATGGTGAATCTTTTTGAGAAGATTTTTAATTCAGTTTGCCCAGATCCATAAGAGGAATCCCTCTATAGCAGCTATAGCCTTATGAAATATATTTCTTAAATGATAAGAACTGAAAGTCAAAATTACTCCTTGATTGATGGACTGCAAAATAGATGCTGTGTTAGCCAGCATGAAAAATCTTTAATATCTTTGAGACCTCTTCAATGACTAGGTGCGTGGTCAAAGAGCAATAATATTTTGAAAGTAATCTTGTTGTTCTGAGCAGTAGATCTCAATAGTGAGCTTAAAATAATAGATGAACTATGGCTATAAACATATAAACAGTAAACTATGCCTTAAAAGGATGTGCTTTCATCCAGGCTATGTTGTTCTAGCACAGGCAAAGCAGATTTATCATAATTCATAAGGATCTTAGGATTTTCAGAATGGTAAATGAGCATGGGCTTCAACTTAAAGTCACCTAGCTGCTTGGCTTCTGATAAGAGAGCTGCACTGTTCTTTGAAGTTTCGAACCCAGATATTGATTTCCATCCTCTAGCTATGAAAGTCTTAGATAGCATCTTCTAATGGAAGGCTGTTTTGACTGTATGGAAAATATGCTGTTTAGTATAGCCACCATCATCAATTATCTTAGCTAGATCTTCTGCATAACTTGCTGCAGCTTCTACAGCAGCACTTGCTATTTCACCTTGCACTTTTTTTTCTTTGACACGGAGTCTCGCACTGTCACCCAGGCTGGAGTGCAGTGGGGCAATCTCGGCTCCCTGCAAGCTCCGCCTCCCAGGTTCACGCCATTCTCCTGCCTCAGCCTCCAGAGTAGCTGGGACTACAGGCACCCACCACCACACTTGGCTAATTTTGTATTTTTAGTAGAGAAGGGGTTTCACCGTGTTAGTCAGGATGGTTTCGATCCCTTGACCTCATGATCCACCCACCTCAGCCTCCCAAAGTTCTGGGACTACAGGTGTCAACCACCGTGCTTGTCCCACCTTGCACTTTTATGTTACAGCTTTTTTCCTTAAGCTGTATGAACCAACCTCTGTTAGCTTCCTAGCTTCTTTAGCTTCCTTATCTCTCTCAGCTTTTACAGAATTGAAGAGATTCAGAACCTTGCTCTGAGTTAGGTTTTGGCTTCAGGAAATGTTGTGGCTAATTTGATTTCTATTCAGGTCACTAAACACTCTTCATATCAGAAATAAGCCTGTTTCATTTTTTTATCTTGCACATACTTACTGCAATAGTACTTTTGATTTCCTTCAATAACTTTTCCTTTCCATTTACAACTTGGCTAGCTATTTTGCCCAAGAAGCCTAGATTTCCATCTATTTCAGCTTTTGACATGCCTTCCCCAATAAGCTGAATCATTTCTAGCTTTTGATTTAAAGGGAGAAACATGGGACTCTTCCTCTCATTTGAACACTTTGAGGCCATTATGGTGTTGTTAATTGACCTAGTTTCAATACTGTCACATTTCAGGGAATAGGGACACATGAGGAGAGGGAGAGAGATTGGGGAATGGCTGGTAGATGGAACAGTGAGAACATATACAAAATTTATCAATTAAGTTCATCATCTTATATACGCATAGCTTGTGGTATCCCAAAATAATTACAATAGTGATTTCAAAGGTCACTGACTACTGGTCACCATAACAGAAATCATCATAACAAAAACGTTTAAAATATTATAATAATTACCAAATGTAACACAGAGACAAAAGTGGGCATGTGCTGTTGAAAATGAAACCCATTGGCTTGCTCAACACAAGGTTACCACAAACCTTCAATTTGTAAAAAAATGCAGTATTTGCCTAGCACAATAAAGCAAAGCACAATAAAACAAGGTAGGCTTGTATTCATATATCATAGCATCACTTTGTACCCCATACATATATACACTTATAATTTGTCAATTTACAATAAAATTTGTTAAAATAACTAAATAGACCGGGTGTGGTGGCTCATGCCTGGATTCCCAGCACTTTGGGAGGATCACCTGAGGTTGGGAGTTCAAGACCAGCCTGACCAACATGGAGAAACCCCATCTCTACTACAAATACAAAAATTAGCCAGGCCTGCTGGCACATGCCTGTAATCCCAGCTACTTGGGAGGCTGAGGCAGGAGAATCACTTGAACCTAGGAGGCAGAGGTTGTGGTGAGCCAAGATTGTACCATCGTACCCCAGCCTGGGCAATAAGAGCAAAACTCCATCTAAAAAAAAACAACAACAACAAAAAAAACCTAAATAATAAACATATTAAAGAAAGGAACCCCAAAGATCCAAGTAGTGAAAATATGAAATGGTTAATTTTCCTAAGGCCTTATTAGTATTCCTATGTCAAAAACATACTATCTCTCTTGTTTAGTTTTCCTCATTTTGAATGGAGTCAGTACTTCCATCCAAAATGCAGATTAAAAAAAAGGATTTGTGTTCTTGAAAGAATAGATTATTTATAGAGATCTGCAGCCCTCGGATCTTGGCTGTGACTCATAAATAAAAGACTATTGTTGCATTGTGATTCTTATAGTATTTTTTAGAAATGAAGCCTATATTGAGTGTGTAAAATTGTTTTCTAATTTTTCAATTTCCTTGTAAAAGAAATAAAGTATATCCTTTTATCCTAGCTCCAGGAGGTAACTAGAAATGTCCTGAAGACATCTGCTATCCTAAATGGATGCAATTCTATTGCATATATGACTACTATTAACTAGGAGTTGTATTTTCCTCTATGCTAGCATTTTATTCTCTCATCTAAACTGCCCTTTATACATAATTACTGATATGGCTTGGCAGTGTTCCCACTCAAATTTCATCTTAAACTGTAGTTCCCACAAGCTCCATGTGTTATGGGAGGGACACGATGGGAGGTAATTGAATCATGGGAGTGGTTGCCCTCATGCTGCTGTTCTCATGATAGTGAGTGAGTTCTCTTGAGATCTGATGGTTTTATACGGGACTTTTCCCTCTTTGCTCGGGACTTCTCCTTGCTGCCATCATGTGAAGAAGGATGAGTTTGCTTCCCTGTCCACCATGATTGTAAGTTTCCTGAGGCCTCCCAAGCCATACAGAACTGTGAGTCAATTAGACCTCTTTTGTTTACAAATTATCAGTCTCAGGCAGTTATTAATAGCAGCATGAGAAAAGGCTAATATAGTGAACTGGTACTGCGGAGAATGGGGTGCTTCTACAAAGATACCAGAAAAAGTGGAAGCAACCTTGGAGCTGGGTAACAGGCAGAGGTTGGGACAGATTGGAGGGCTCAGAAGAAGACAGGAAAATGTGGGAAAGTTTGGAACTTCCTAGAGACTTGTTGAAAAAATGCTGATAGTGATATAGACAATGAAGTCCAGGCTGAGGTGGTCTCAGATGAAGATGCGAAACTTGTTGGGAACTGGGGTAAAGGTCACTCTTGCCATGCTTTAGCAAAGAGACTGGTGGCTTTTTGCCTCTGCCCTAGAGAGCTGTGGAAATTTGAACTTGAGAGAGATGATTTAGGGTATCTGTCAGAAGAAATTTTTAAGCAGCAAAGCATTCAAGAGGTAATTTGGGTGCTGTTAAAATCATTCAGTTTTATGAATTCATAAAGATATGGTTTGGAATTGGAATTTATGTTTAAAAGAGAAGCAGAGCATAAAAGTTTGGAAAGTTTGCAGCCTGAGGATGCAATAGAAAATTTCTGAGGAAAAATTCAAGCTGGCTGCAGAAATGTACTTAAGTAATGAGGAGATGAATGTTAATCCACAAGACAATGGGGAAAATGTCTTCAGGCCATGTCAAAGAATAGCCCCTTCCATCACAAGACTGAAGGCCTAGGAGGAAAAAATGGTTTCAAGGGCCAGGGCCAGGGACCCCCTGCTGTGTGTAGACTAGGGAATTGGTGACCTGCCTCCCAGCCACTCTAGCCATGGCAAAAAGGGGTCAATATTTAGCTCAGTCTGTTGCTTCAGAGGGCGCAAGCCTCAAGCCTTGGCAGCCTACACGTGGTGTTGGGCCTGATTGTGCACAGAAGTCAAGAATTGAGGTGTGGGAACCTCTGCCTACATTTCAGAGGATGTATGGAAATACCTAGGTATCCAGGCAGCAGTTTACCACGGGGATGCGGTCCTCATGGAGAACCTTGGCTAGGGCAGTGCAAAAGAGAAAAGTGGGGTTGGACCCCCCCACACAGAATTCCCATTGGGACACTGCCTAGTGGAGCTATGAGAAAGGCACCACCATCCTCCAGACCCCAGGATGATAGACCCACCAACAGCTTGAACTGTTTGCCTGGAAAAGCCACAGACACTCAATGCCAACCCATGAAAGTAGCCAGGAGGAGGAATTTTCCCTGCAAAGCCATAGTGGTGGAGCTACTCAAGGTTCTATGAGCCCACCTCTTGCATCAGGATGACCTGGATGTGAGACATGGAGTCAAAGGACATTATTTCAGAGCTTTAAGATTTAATTATTGCATCTTTGGATTTTGGACTCAAAAAGGGCCCGTAGCCCCTTTGTTTTGGACAATTTCTCCCATTTGGAATGGCTGTATTTACCCAATATCTGAGCTTCCATTGTATATAGGAAGTAACTAACTTGCTTTCAATTTTACAGGCTCCTAGGTGGAAGAGACTTGCCTTGTCTCAGATGAGGCTTTGAAATTGGACTTTTGGGTTAATGCTGGAATTAGTTAAGAATTTAGGGGGAATTTTGGGAAGGCATGATTGTGTTTTGAAATGTGAGGACATGAGATTTGGGAAGGGTCAGAGGTGGAATGATATGGTTGGCTATGTCCCTACCCAAATCTCATCTTGAATTGTAGTTCTCCTAATCTCTGCATGTTGTGGGAGGGACTTGGTTGGAGGTAATTGAATCATAAGCATGGTTAAACCCATGCTTCTGTTCTTGTGATACTGAGTGACTTCTCAAAAGGTCTGGCTGTTTTACAAGGGGCTTTTCCCTCTTTTGTTTGGCACTTCCTCTTCCTGCCATCATGTGAAGGACATGTTTGCTTCCCCTTCAGCCATGATTTTAAGTTTCCTGAGGCCTCCACAGCCATGCGGAACTGTGAGTCTATTAAATCTCGTTCCTTTATAAATTACCCAGCCTCAGGCAGTTCTTTACGGCAGCATGAGAATGGACTAATACAATTACCAAATCACACTTTTTTTTTATACTTTAAGTTCTAGGATACATGGGCACAACATGCAGGTTTGTTACATAGGTATATATGTGCCATTTTGGTTTGCTGCACCCATCAACTCATCATTTACATTAGGTATTTCTCCTAACGCAATCCCTCCCCAGCCCCTGACCCCCCAACAGGCCCCAGTGTGTGATGTTCCCCTCCCTGTGTCCATGTGTTCTCATTGTTCAACTCCCATGTATGAGTGAGAACATGCAGTGTTTGGTTTTCTATCCTTGTGATATTTTGCTGAGAATGATGGTTTCAACCTTCATCCATGTCCCTGCAAAGGACATGAACTCATCCTTTTTTATGGCTGCATACTATTCCATGGTGTATATGTGTCACATTTTCTATATCAGTCTATTATTGATGGATATTTGGGTTGGTTCCAAGTCTTTGCTATTGTGAATAGTGCTGCAATAAACATATGTGTGCATGTGTCTTTACAGTAGCATGATTTATAATCCTTTGGGTATATACCCAGTAATGGGATTGCTGGGTCAAATGATATTTCTAGTTGTAGATCCTTGAGAAATCACCACATTGTCTTCCACAATGGTTGAACTAATTTACATTCCCACCAACAGTATAAAAGCATTCTTATTTCTCCACATCCTCTCCAGCATCTGTTGTTTCCTGACTTTTTAATGATTGTCATCCTAACTGGCGTGAGATGGTATCTCATTGTGGTTTTGATTTGCATTTGTCTGATGACCAGTGATGATGAGCATTTATTCATGTGTCTGTTGGCTGCATACATGTCTTCTTTTGAGAAGTGTCTGTTCATATCCTTTGCCCACTTTTTGATGGAGTTGTTTGTTTTCTTCTTGTAAATTTGTTTAAGTTCTTTGTAGATTCTTGATATTAGCCCTTTGTCAGATGGACAGATTGTAAATTTTTTTCTCCCATTCTGTAGGTTGCCTGTTCACTCTGATGATAGTTGATAGTAGTTTCTTTTGCTGTGCAGAAACTCTTTACTTCAATTAGATCCCAATCGTCTATGTTGGCTTTTCTTGCCATTGCTTTTGGTGTTTTAGTCATGAAGTCTTTGCCCATGCTATGTCCTGAATGGTATTGCCTAGGTTTTCTTCCAGGGTTTTTATAGTTTTAGGTCTTACATTTAAGTCTTTAATCCATCTTGAGTTAATTTTTATATAAGTTGTAAGGAAGGGATCCAGTTTTGGCTTTCTGCATATGGCTAGTCAGTTTTCCCAGCACCATTTATTAAATAAGAAATCCTTTCCCTATTGCTTGTTTTTGTCAGGTTTGTCAAAGATCAGATGGCTGTAGATGTGTGGTGTTAATTCTGAGGCCTCTAGTCTGCTCCACTGGTCTATATATCTGATTTGGTACCAGTACCATGCTGTTTTGGTAACTGTAGCCTTGTAGTATAGTTTGAAGTCAGGTAGCATAAGGCCTCCAGCTTTGTTCTTTTTGCTTAGGATTGTCTTGGCTATGCAGACTCTTTTTGGGTTCCATATGAAATTTAATAGTTTTTTTCCAATTCTGTGAAGAAAGTCAGTGGTAGGGTAATGGGGATAGCATTGAATCTGTAAGTTACCTTGGGCAGTACAGCCATTTTCATGATATTGATTCTTCCTATCCATGAGCATGGAATGTTCTTCCATTTCCTTGTGTCCTCTTTTATTTCATTGAGCAGTGGTTTGTAGTTCTCCTTGAAGAGGTCCTTCCCATCCCTTGTAACTTGGATTCCTAGGTATTTTATTCTCTTTGTAGTAATTGTGAATGAGAGTTCACTCATGATGTGACTCTCTGTTTGTCTGTTCTTGGTGTATAGCAACGCTTGTGATTTTTGCACATTGATTTTGTATCCTGAAAATTCGTTGAAGTTGCTTATCAGCTTAAGGAGATTTTGGGCTGAGACAATGGGGTTTTCTAAATATACAATCATGTCATCTGCAAACAGAGAAATTTGACTTCCTCTTTTCCTAATTGAATACCCTTTATTTCTTTCTCTTGCCTGATCACCCTGGCCAGAACTTCCAATACTATGTTGAATAGGTGTGGTGAGAGAGGGCATCCTTGTCTTGTGCCAGTTTTCAAAGGGAATGCTTCAAGTTTTTCCTATTCAGTATGATATTGGCTGTGGGTTTATCATAAATAGCTCTTATTATTTTGAGACACAATCCATCTATATCTAATTATTGAGAGTTTTTGGTATGAAAGGCTGTTGAATTTTGTTGAAGGTCTTTTCTGCATCTATTGAGATAATCATGTGGATTTTGTCATTGCTTCTGTTTATGTGATAGATTATGTTTATTGGTTGTGTATGTTGAACAAGCCCTGCATCCCTGGGATGAAGCCAACTTGATCGTGGTGGATAAGCTTTTTGATGTGCTACTGGATTCAGTTTGCCAGTATTTTATTGAGGATTTTTGCATCAATGTTCATCAGGAATATTGGCCTAAAATTCTCATTTTTTGTTGTGTCTCTGCCAGGTTTTGGTACCAGGATGATGCTGGCCTCATAATATGAATTAGGGAGGATTCCCTCTTTTTTATTGAATGGAATAGTTTCAAAAGGAATGGTACCAACTCCTATTGGTACCTCTGGTAGAATTTGGCTGTGGATCTGTCTGGTCCTGGACTTTTTTTGGTTGGTAGGCTATTAATTATTACCTAACTTCAGAACCTGTTATTGTTCTATTTGGAGATTCAACTTCTTCCTGGTTTAGTCTTGGGAGGGTGTATGTGTTGAGGACTTTATCCATTTCTTCTAGATTTTCTAGTTTATACACGTAGCAGTGTTTATTGTATTCTCTGATGGTAGTTTGTATTTCTGTGGGATTGGTGGTGATATCCCCTTTATCACTTTTTTTTGCTTCTATTTGATTCTTCTCTTTTTTCTTCTTTATTAGTCTGGCTAGCGGTCTATCTATTTTGTTGATCTTTTCAAAAAACCACCTCCTGGATTCATTGATTTTTTGAAGGTTTTTTGTGTCTCTATCTCCTACAGTTCTGCTTTGATCTTAGTTATTTCTTGTCTTCTGCTAGCTTTTGAATTTGTTTGCTCTTGCTTCTCTAGTTCTTTTAATTGTGATGTTAGGGTGTCAATTTTAGATCTTTCCTGCTTTCTCTTGTGGGCATTTAGTGCTATAAATTTCCCTCTACACACTGTTTTAAATGTGTCCCAGAAATTCTGGCACGTCATGTCTTTGTTCTCATTGGTTTCAAAGAACATCTTTGTTTCTCCTTCATTTTGTTATTTACCCAGTAGTCATTCAGGAGCAGGTTGTTCAGTTTCCATGTAGTTGTGCAGTTTTGAGTGAGTTTCTTAATCCTGAGTTCTAATTTGATTGCACTGTGGTCTGAGAAACAGTTTGTTATGATTTCAGATCTTTTGCATTTGCTGAGGAGTGTTTTACATCCAATTATGTGGTCAATTTTAGAATAAGTGTGATGTGTTGCTGAGAAGAATGTATATTCTGTTGATTTGGGGTGGAGGGTTCTGTAGATGTCTATTAGGTCCACTTGGTCCAGAGCTGAGTTCAAGTACTGGATATCCTTGTTAATTTTCTGTCCCATTGTTCTGTCTAAATTTGACAGTGGGGGGTTAAAATCTCCCACTATTATTGTGTGGGAGTCTTAGTCTCTTTGTAGGTCTCTAAGAGCTTGCTTTGTGAATCTCGGTGCTCCTGTATTGGGTGCATATATATTTAGAATATTTAGCTCTTCTTGTTGAATTGATCCCTTTACCATTATGTAATGCCCTTCTTTGTTTCTTTTGATCTTGTTGGTTTAAAGTGTGTCTTATCAGAGACTAGGATTGCAACCTCCACTTTTTTTGCTTTCCATTTGATTGGTAGATCTTCATCGATCCCTTTAATTTGAGCCTATGTGTGTCTTTGCACGTGAGATGGGTGTCCTGATTACAGCACACCAATGGGTCTTGACTCTTTATCCAATTTGCCAGTCTGTGTCTTTTAACTGGGGTATTTTGCCCATTTACATTTAAGGTTAATATTTTTATGTATGAATTTGATCCTGTCATTATGATGTTAGCTGGTTATTTCTCCCGTTAATTGATGCAGTTCCTTCGTAGTGTCAATGGTCTTTAAAATTTGGCATGTTTTTGCAGTGGCTGGTACTGGTTGTTCCTTTCCATGTTTAGTGCTTCCTTCAGGGGCTGTTGTAAGGCAGGCCTCAGCATTTGCTTGTATGTAAAGGAATTTATTTCTTCTTCACTTATGAAGCTTAGTTTGGCTGGATATTAAATTCTGGGTTGAAAATTCTTTTCTTTAAGAATGCTGAATATGGCCCCCATTCTCTTCTCGCTTGTAGGGGTTCTGCAGAGAGATCCACTGTTAGTTTGATGGGCTTCCCTTTGTGGGTAACCCGACCTTTCTCTCTGGTCACCCTTAACATTTTTTCCTTCATTTCCACCATGATGAATCTGATAATTATGTGTCTTGGGGTTGCTCTTCTCAAGGAGTATCTTCATGGTGTTCTCTGTATTTCCTGAACTTGAATGTTGGCCTGTCTTGCTAAGTTGGGGAAGTTCTCCTGGATAATATCCTGAAGAGTGTTTTCTAACTTGGTTCCTTTCTCCCCATCACTTTCAGGTATACCAATCAAATGTAGATTTGGTCTTTTCACATAGTCCCATATTTCTTGAAGGGTTTGTTCATTTCTTTTCACTCTTTTCCCTCTAATCTTGTCTTCTTGCTTTATTCATGAATTTGATCTTCATTCACTGATATCCTTTCTTCTGCTTGATCAAATCAGCTACTGAAGCTCATGTATGCTTCACAAAGCTCTCGCACTGTGGTTTTCAGCTCCATCAGATCATTTAAGCTCTTCTCTATACTGGTTATTCTAGTTAGCCATTCATCAACCTTCTCAAGATTTTTAGCTTCCTTGCAATGGGTTAGAACATGCTTCTTTAGCTCAGAGAGGTTTATTATAACTGACCTTCTGAAGCCTACTTCTGTCACTGGTCAAACTCAATCTCCATCCAGTTTTGTTCCCTTGCTGGCAAGGAGCTGTGTTCCTTTGGAGGAGTAGTGGTGTTCTGCTTTTTGGAATTTTCAGCCTTTCTGCTCTGGTTTCTCCCCATCTTTGTGTTTTTATCTACCTTTGGTCTTTGACGTTGGTGACCTACAGATGGGGTTTTGGTGTGGATGTCCTTTTTGTTGATGTTCATATTATTCCTTTCTGTTTGTTAGTTTTCTTTCTAACAGACAGGACCTTCAGCTGCAGGTCTGTCTGGACTCTGATTTCCTGGGTATCACTAGTGGAGGCTGCAGAACAGCAAATATTGCTGCCTGATCCTTCCTCTGGAAGCTTCACACCAGAGAGGGACCTGCCTGTATGAGGTGTTTGTCGGCCCCTACTGGGGGGTGTCTCTCAGTCAGGCTACACAGGGTTCAGGGACCCACTTGAAGAGGCAGTCTATTTGTTATCAGAGCCTGAACACTGTACTGGGAGAACCACTGCTCTCTTCAGAGCTGTCAAGCAGGGACATTTAAGTCTGTAGAAGCTGTCTACTGCCTTTTGTTCAGATATGCCCTGCCCCCAGAGGTGGAATCTAGAGAGGCAGTAGGCCTTGCTGAGCTGCAGTGGGCTCCACCCACTTTGAGCTTCCCTGTTGCTTTGTTTAAACTGTGAGCATAGAACCGCCTACTCAAGCCTCAGCAATGGCAGATGCCCCTCCCTCCACCAAGCTCCAGTGACCCAGGTTGATCTCAGACTACTGCTCTAGCAGCAAGCAAGGCTCTGTGGGCCTGGGATGCACCTAGCCAGGCACAGGGGGGATTTTCCTGGTCTGCCAATTGTGAAGACTGTGGGAAAAGTGCAGTATTTGGGCAGAAGTTTACCATTCCTCCAGCTACAGTCACTCACGGCTTTTCTTTGCTAGGAAAGGGAAATCCCCTGACCCCGGTGCTTCCCTGTTGAGGTGATGCCCTGCCCTGCTTCGGCTTGCCCTCCATGGGCTGCACCCACTGTCCAACAAGTCCCAATGAGATGAACCAGTTACCTCAGTTGGAAATGCAGAAATCACCTGTCTTCTATGTCAATCTCGCTGGGAGCTGTAGACCAGAGCTGTTCCTATTTGGCCATCTTCGAAAATAAATCGCTAAATTACACTTCTTAAGATCAGCTGTTATTTCTACATTTATTTTGCATATTTACTTATTAGTAATTGGAATGACTATGTAAGTGAACGAACTCTTTGAGAGGATGAGCCTTTATCAATTAAAAACTCATCTTTTATGATCTGGTTGTGCAGGGTAGGTTTACTGGTCCATTCTGTTAGGTAGAAAGAAGCAGTGACTAGTTTTCTTTTGCAAAGCAGGAAACCAAAAACACAGGGTAGAACTCACAGTCAAGTATGTAGTGGTAGCCTGGAGATTAGCTTATGTCCCTAAACTCAGCCAATTTCATGTTACACATTACACCCTTTGTGAATTACATATGTGGTTATCACTCTCCTATCACTGAAACCTATCATCAGATGCTGAAATCTATCACTACAACACAAATCAGAAATTGCTCTCATAAAAAATACATATTAATGTCCCCTTCAGGAAGCTGTACATAAAGTAGCATTCTTCTTGGACCATTGGAAACTTGGGGATCACTTTAGAACGGTTCTATAAATAGATTCAATGCAGTTCAACAAATGTCTATTAAGCCTGTGTTATGTGCCAGGCATCATGCTAGAGGAGTAGACTCAAGACGAAAGAAGACTCAAGTCTTTGCCTTAAAGATTTTCACAATCTGGTGGATAAGACAGACAGAAACACTACAGTTCTAATATTGTGGGGGCACTTTCATATTACTCAGGGCATTTTGCTAGTCAAAAACAGGAAGATAAAGGAACAGTGATAAAGAAAAAGCTTCCTGGAAGACACTGAGGCTGAATTCTAAAGGATATTTAGGGGTTAGCTAGGAGAATAGATAGAAAACAATTTACCCAAATTACCCCACAAAGTTTTAGAGTGAAGAAGCTCCATGCTTTAAGTCTGGTGGTGGTTGCAAAAAAAAATTACAGACATATTTACAAAAACAAACAGATTTAATCAACGTGGTAAGAGATACAGTACTTCTTTCACCAAGAAGAGTATAACAATCATGAGTTGTCTTTGGCATTTGGGCATTCTTCAGTTTACCATGCTTTTTAATCTGTCTGTTCATATATTAGTATGTGCTTCATTTGAAATTTCAGATAAAAAGCTGATTTTAAAAAATGAAACAACCTATTTATATTTATTTATTCATGGAATTCTAAATGAATGGCAGAAAGGTGTGTTTCAACAGTTAAAGATATCTGTGTGTGTGTGTGTGTGTGTGTGTGTGTGTGTGTGCGTGCGCATCCCAAACAATACAACTCTCTTTGCATCAAACTTATTAAGTCAAATCAATTTTATAGACATGTGGACCAGAGCTTTGGGACTTAATTCCTATTGATCTTCTGCCTGGTAAGTTTTATTTCCCACTGTGTTTCCTGCAATTTATTTTTTAACATTGTATTTGTTTTGATATCATTATGAAGAAAATAGTATCCTTGACATTGTAAGGTGCAGAAGAGCATTCAGACATTTCAGTGAGAAAGCAATCAAATAAATTCACATATTCAGTTCTTTTGTCACATGGTCAAAGTTAGAAATGCTTTTTATTCATGAAGTCTGGGAATATTTAATTGTTAAGACCCCAAGGGTGTGCAGATCAATGAGCTACATAGAGATAAGGAGAAATATACAGCATACTTCTTATTCTCCAGAAATATATAATTTAGATGGGATGAATAAGTTAATATTTGTTGAGCATCTGTTACATGCTAGCTCGATGATAGGCATTTGTTTTAAATTATTTCATTTAATTTTCAGAACAATTTTGAAATAAGGCTCAGTAAGATCAAACAATCTATTGTCAGCTAGAATTCAAACCAGGACTTCTGATTCCATATCAAGTACTCTTGGTACTTTGACTCATTGATGCTTTCAGCAATTATACACAACTGTGGAGAGTTAATTATTATAATATGGGTTATATTCTTGTGGCTGTGGCCACAAGAAAATAGAATTTAAGAAAACCCAACTTGATGAGATATAAAAATTAGGAGATAGTTTTATTTTAAAGGAATTTGAATAGGAAATCTAAATATCTATTTATTGTAAACATATTAACATGTTTATTGTAAATGTTGTCCTAACTACTTTATGGCAATTATCTCATTTAATCTTCAAAACAATTGTACAAGGTAGATAGCATTTTTATACTGGTGAGAGGATGATATGATATTTATCCCCAGTATGAGGCTGGATCCTGTTTTGCTCCCAACTACTCTACAGCTTACTCCCAGCAATCTTGAAAATGACATAGTCCCTCTCAGACAATATACGTGAGTGGGAAAATGAAAAGTTGCAGATGTTTTTCATTTAAATGGAATTTAACAAACCTTCTCTTTGTATTCATTCCTACAAACTTCCTAAACTCACTAAAACCTAAGAACTGATATGTTTTCCTGGTCATTGTACAACTATGATAATATCTGCCTTTAGGAAGGATGTCATTCGATTTAAGATATTTGCAAATAAAAATAAAAATAAATTGTATTACTGAAAATAAATAATATATCCTAGGTTAATTCTTTTGTCAAATATCACCCAGACTAGAAATCTTAGACAGGAATCCCATTTGTAAAAAGAGTGTAAGTACACACTCACTAAGTTTTATTTACTGTAACACCAGGTTGACCTGTTTAAGCCTAGTGATGGTAAAAATTGCTCATGTTATGCATTCCAGGGAGCCCAGGAGCCCCATCTCAGTGGCCAGGCCAATCAACGTAGCTCTATTTGCAATCACAAGACGTCATGAGACAGCGAATAAGGAGGGTACCTTTCTGGACCTAATGACCACATGCTCTTTGGTAAACCCTAGGAGCCACTTTTAAAATACTGTTGAGAGAATACAACTGCTGATTTTTATACGACACTGTCACAAATCTTGAGTAGTTTGAAGGGGTAGCTCCTGAGTCCTAGGATATTTATTTTGGTGTTCAAATCTGGAGGAAGCCCTTGTTCTAAATGGATAACAGTTTTTTGGACAATTTTGAGGCCTGGCTCTACAAGTTATGCAGATGGATGTATCCTCAGGCAGACTGGTAACCTGCCAATCTCTCCAGAGACCCATCAAAAGTCCAAGCACATCCAAAAACTAGTTTAGGAATGATACAAGAGTACCCTGCCTGACTTGCAGCACTCTCTTTTGGTAATATAAATGCAGAAATGGTGAGGAGGTAACAATTGTGCCAAGGTAATCATAGAATTGATCATATAATGCATGGAGCTGAATTTTAGTTTTTAACTGATCAAAGCCCATTTGTCCACCCACAACTAGATTTTTTTCTGATAAATATTAGTAATCTTCGCAAGTTAGAGGTAAATGAGAAGACAGCTCTTCCTCCTCCCCAACTGTTGAATGAAAGTAAGTTTCAGACAGAGTTCTGTCTCACAGATATTTAGTAGTAAGCAGCTATGAAATAGGGAAACAAACCCTTGTGTATGAGTGAACAGTCCCTTGGGTGTTCTGACAAACATTAAATTAAAAGTTCACCCCAGGGCAAATGTGACATTATTTTAGCTAACTATGTTAATCTGGGTCATGTGACCAAAAACCTGCTGGAACCACTGGCTAAACACAGGACCATTTGGGAATTAAATCTAGATTCTTAATTCTATGATGAGGGATGAAGAGCTCATTCTAGATTCTTATATTCGATTCATGCAACTTTCTCCACATTTCAGCTCATTGACAGATCTTCAACACCATTCATTTCACCAAAGAAAGATAATCTTTAATATTTGTTTAAAAAAATATGAAAATATAATGTTGGAGAGACATGAAGCTAGCTGAATTTTGTCGTAGCCACATCGGGAATATGTCTTTTAAATTAAATGCTAGCTAGCCTTCTCTGGAATGTATACTAATGATTAAAACATCTGACCATTCCTAGGATATAGACTTAAACTAACATTATTGAAACAGAAACATTTTAATAGCTCAAAAGGATAGTAAGCATTTAGAGGACTTTTTGTTTGTTTATTTAAAATATAAATTGTTTAGTAAGCTCTTCTAGTTTTATTTCAAATATAATCTAATATCTTAATTTGTATAATTCTAAAAACTTTAAATTCAGGGTAAACAACATTGACAGTTATTAACAATTAAAATAGTTATGCCTCTAGCCCATTTGTTCTCTACATCTCATCTAATTTCTTAAAAAGATTGCAGTATAGAGAAAAGAACATTAACTTTGAAGTCAGATCTAAAGTCAAATCCCAATTTTTCCATTTCCTCATTGTGTAAATTGAACAACTTGCTTAAGCAAAATTCATTTCCTCATCTGTTAAATTAGATAATAATATATATGTCGTGGAGTAGTTGTGAGGATTAAATGGAAAAACAAAACATATGTTTTTGGCACATACAAGATAGCCACTAAATAAAAATTATCATGATATTTATTATCAGGAGGGTTTTGAAAATAAAAATAAAATGTTAGGTTTTTAAATTATTTAAATAGGTGGCAGAGCAAGATCTACAGCTCAAAAGCCTTGGAAGATCAATACTATTCTTTGTCCTGAGTGTGGACATTCTTTGTCCTGAGTGTGGACATTAATGTCTTGTGTTTGTAAAGGGAAGTAAGGCAGAAAAGCTATTCAGGCTCCAACCGTAGATCATTCATGTTCTCAACCTTCTTTCCTGCTCTAACTGCCTTCCTCTTAAAATTGCTGTAATTATTATTAGTATTTTACCTATCAGAACTGTAGTATATTAATAATTATACCAACAAGAAGAAAGGAGAGGTTATGTAATGTAGGAAGTAAGTGTTTTTGTTAAGGTGGTTTGTGGTGTTGATTTATTCCATTTTGTTCTATTTCACTGAATGCAGAAAATGAAATTTAGACATCATATGCAAAGTTTTAGGCTTTATTTCTTCTCTTAATATATAGATCAATACCACATCCCTCTACTCTGCAGGTGTAAAAGAGAAAAACTCTCTGAGAAAACTTCCTTGAGGACAGTTCTTCAATACTCTCAGAGTGAAAGACAGAAAATAAAATCGTTAGTCTATTGATTTACCAGCAGGGCTTACAGGGCCATGTCTAACAACAGTTTGTTTTAAAAGGCTGTAATCATCTCATGAGGAAGCTCAGAACCTAATCTGTTAAAATCATTTTCGTATCTTCAAAAGGGCAGGTATTTGCTACTTATTCTCGTTAACCTGATGAGGAATATTTTGACTTTGTGCTTTCCGTTTAACTGCATTGAGAAACTAGAGCTACCAATATGCTTTAGTTCAAAACAGTTATGAAGGTCATTTTAGGAATGAATGAAATAATTACTAACATCTGTACTGTAATTTACACTTTATAAAAATTATATAAGCAGGATATATAGCTGCTGTTATAGATTAGTTGCAAATATTTTGAAGGTGATATTTATTTTTCTTCATGAAAGAAGTTCAAATGAAATGATTATATAATTGAATTTGACAGGAGAATGGAAATGCATTTTTTTCTATGTGAATTTATCTGAAGGTAATGAAAAATAATCGGAATAATGCTTTCTTTATCCATTCTTAAGGGGCTAAAAACAAGTTTGCCATTTTATTTTGTTTGTGGTGATCAGCCATTTCTTGAAATTACTCCCTGTGCAATAATTACACTCTTAGAGACAAGAGTATGATGGGGGGTGCATTCCTAAATTACCCAGCTAACACCTGCTTGCTCCAGCTGTGGATTACTCACAGAACCATGCACTCACAGAGAAGATCTTAAAGATGTTCTCCTAGTCCAGACTCGAGTTTGCTGTTTAAATTTTCTCTGTAGTATAACTTTCAAATCCCCCCAACCTCTCTAGTGATAGAGAACATATCGCTTGGTGGGGTACCACCAAGCCCCTGAAGAATAACAGGGTACTAGGCAAAGAATACCTGACTTAGGAATGAAAAGATCTGGGGTAGAATGCTGACTGGCTTTTACAAGTGTGGGTTGCCTTTGAACTTAACATTCCTTTCCTGATCGATAAAATGGGAAAGTTGAGTTCAGAGACACTGAAGAAATTATTCGGCTTAACTGGTTCTGTCATGTCAGTATCTTCAAAATTTCATTGGTCTAAATTTTCTAGGAGCAAAAGTGAAGGCATTGCCATATCTTGCTCAGTTTCACAGTGAGAGTTTTCTAAATTCTGTCATTATCTAGCTGCTGCTTCTATACTTTGCAATTCCTACAAACCAGAAATTAGAACTACTGTTGAGGTAAGTATAACATTAGTAATGCTGGGTAATGCATCATATCATAAAACTCATTTTCTGGTTGACCAGCCATTAGTGGTACTAAGATTAAACATTGTACTAAGGGGCTGAAAAACTATTTCATTGTAGTTATTTTTTCCTCTTTGCACGTCAGAGATATTTAGAAAAGGGTTACATTTGCAGCTTTTCATGTTTCTCATCAATCATTCATGTAGTTGTTTCAGATGATAATTTTTACCTGGATTAGTAGGATCATTAGGAGTTCCAACATGATGATTATGTAATCCAATAATTTATTCTAAATTTGAGTTGGCCTTCGGTATCACCCTTTTATGAAACCTTGTAAGTTTCCTTATAAACTCTATTCCACTACATTCACTATTACTTTGCTTGTTTTTAGAACAGTATCGAACAGCCTATGCACATATTAACATTTAATCTGTAGTGAATCCCAGATTTCTTTATGTTACTTATACTCAGCTAATCATTCCACCATATTTTCAGTTGCATCATCTCTCCTCCAGCCCAGTTTAATCAATGCATGTATTACAAAGGAAGTCTATTCTTCATTGCTTGCTTTTATTAGGCAGCACTAGGGCTCAAAGTGTGTAGAGAACATCATGCTCAGTCTCAGTGCCCAAAATGAAGTTGCCATTTAGTGCACGACATAATTTATTTGCTAAAATGTATGCTTGTAGCTTTTTTGTAACAATATCCATCTCTAAAGCAGAAATTGTCTGTCACCTGGTAATCTCTCCAGACTTATGTATCACACATTCATTTCTAGGCCACAGATTTTTGTTTTTGTTTTTCAGTCAAACTACATATATTTTAAAGATTAAATTGCCTATTTAGTATCTTTTCTTTCAATAGACATATTTTATACCACAATAGACATTTAAGAAAGACTTCAGGGCATATGTTAATGTAAAATTTTAAAGCCAATTTTATTATCTCTCTAATTCATCTGATTAGTCACCTAATCAAATAAAAATGTTAAGTAGTTATACAATGCACAGATTATTTCATTAGTTTCCAGCCAAATTTTCATATGACAAGGACTTTTTTATATAGACCTAATTGTTTTCAATTATGTAGAAGGTTTAAGGCATCGATACATTCAAAACACTAGGATGTCTCATTTTTCTTGGCTTTGTGTGAGAATACGTATGTTGTTTTTATTTCCATTGAAAGAGTTAATAGGGTTAACCAGAGTTAATAAGAAATGTTTAAGTGTTCTGAATGTTGGCTTTTTGACAAATGTTCTCTCAATTTAAACTGTTAAAACTTTATAATCATACAAAAGCCACCTTGTCCTTTTAAACTACACAGATTAGTTTCTTCTTTTTCCAAATCACGTTTAATCATTTTCATGAAAGTATTTTAACAAAAATTATCTCTTTTACTACTTGTTTCAAAATATTTGCTAAGAAGGCAAAATATTAAATCATAGAGACAAATTTAGGGTAGGAGACCAACGGTGTGCTGGGTCAAAAGAATTAAAGTTTTTATTTAACAGAAACTGCTTTCTTCCCTTAAAGCCACAGGACAAATGTTAAGTTGCAATTGGTGTTCCCTAAGCATTTTTCTGGAATTTCAAAAACAAGATTGTATGCTTCACGTAAAAAGCTGACTTTCTCATTGGGAACATTTTAATTATCCCAAATGAGTTAATGAGCATTTAAATGAAAAGGGTTGAAAAGGCAGCCTGTCACAATTTATGGCAATTATTTTTTAAAAAAGAAAAACATAAACAAGTAATAACAATTTCGAAAATGTCTCAAGCATTGACATTCTTACAACTTGTTTTGAAGGCCAGGATAATTGGCTTTAGAAGAAATGATACCATTATGCAAGCATTTTCTTATTTCTGATTTAATGAGGGTACAAAATCATAAAAATGGAATCCATTCTTACCACAGTTTAAATACTGTTTTCTCAATTTTATGACCATTCTCTGTTTCCATTGGCTGGTAGAAATGAATGTGTTGAGCTTAACAGTCCACAAGACTATCAGAATTATAAAATATGGCCAGGCACGGTGGC
The DNA here is from genome assembly GCF_028885625.2 of Pongo pygmaeus. Classification (NCBI taxonomy): domain Eukaryota; kingdom Metazoa; phylum Chordata; class Mammalia; order Primates; family Hominidae; genus Pongo; species Pongo pygmaeus. Next base: position 154,996,500 of record NC_072376.2, on the reverse strand, counting down.
TCATACCTGTAATCCCAGCGCTTTGGGAGGCCAAGGTAGATGGATTGCTTGAGCTCAGGAGTTTGAGACCAGCCTTGGTAACATAGTGAAACCTCCTCTACAAAAAAGACAAAAAAATTAGCCAGGAATAGTACCATATGCCTGTAGTCCTAGCTACTTGGCAGGGCTGAGGCAGGAGGATCGGCACTCACTGCACTCTAGCCTGGGTGACAAAGTGAGGCCCTGCCTAAAAAATAAAAATAAAAAACAAACAACAATGACAATAACAGCAAAAGCTATAAAATATAATTAAAGGATAGGTTATATTTGGAAATTTTGAAATATTTGAGATGAAAGTAAATTTCTTCAATAAACATAAATATTTTCATCTAAACTTCTTAGATCTGTAAGAGGCCAAGAGGATATAAATAGCTATAATGGCGCTGCTTCCTCCCAAGAAACACTGCAGTTTTGCTTTTTTATAAAATATAATCATCCGGGCGTGGTGGCTCATGCCTGTCATCCCAGCACTTTGGGAGTCCGAGGAGGGTGGATCACAAGGTCAGGAGATCGAGACCATCCTGGCTAACACGGTGAAACCCCGTCTCTACTAAAAATATAAAAAACCAGCCAAGCATGGTGACACGCGTCTATACTCCCAGCTACTTGGGAGGCTAAGGCAGGGGAATTGCTTGAACCTGGGAGGCGGAGGTTGCAATGAGCCAAGATCATGCCACTGCACTCCAGTCTGGGCAACAGAGTGAGACTTCATCTCAAAAAAAAGAAAAAGAGAAAAAAAAATATATATATATACACACACATATGTATATACACACATATATACATTTAAAGCTCAATAAATGTAATGAGTATCTTAATTAAAAACACAACTCAAATATTCTCATCCTCTGTCCATCTGTGTGGGCAGAATTCTAATATAATTAACAGGGAGCATATCTAAGACTTTGGCAACAGCAATTGCAATGCTAGTAAACTTACTGTTACATGACAGAAAGTGTATAGCTTTGGAGTTAGCCGGATGTGATTCACGTCCAAAATTTCTTACTACTTCAGGTGAATTACTGATTTCTAAATCTGTGTTGTAACATTCTTATATCTACCTTACTCTTATTTGAAGACTACCTTACAATTATTTGAAGACTAAATGAACTTATGTTTGCAGAGGAAATGAAGAAACTAAATTTGGGTTTTCATATATAGTTCAAATAGGGAAATGCCAAGACTGAGAATAAACTTCTAGCTTTAGAAATGCAAGAAATGGTGAAACTGTAAGAATGCTGGAAGAAAAAATAAAAATATGTAATTAATTTGATATTAAGAGAAAGGTGGTGAATAGTACACAGCTTTTTGAATCTCCAATGAATGAGAGATGTAATTTTCTGTTTCTGCCTTCTCTGTGCTCATGCTAATGATCAAGCTAGTAAGTTGAGCAAATTTGTCTTTCCAATAAAGGGCTGAGTTGTACCATAACTAGAATATTCTGGGATCAATCTTATTAAAAGATGTTTGGTAACACTGGCTAAATTTGAAAACATTTCTCAATAGCACATCTGAAGGATACTGATGTTTGTAAAAAACAAATGAAAAATATGTGCTATTAAAACATTTTCTTAGAAACCTTGTATCCAATAGTTTATTTACATCAGAATGAATTGGCCTAGAGTTCTCTTCGTTTATACTTTGCTTATTATAAGAAAAACTATACAATTGACCTTTGAACAACACAGGTTGAACTGCACAGATCCACTTACATATGGATTTTTTTTAGTAAATATGTAGAAATTTGTTTGAGATTTGTAATGATTTGAAAACACTTGCAAATAAACTGTGTAGTGTCAAAATATTGAAAAAATTAAGAAAAAGTTAAGCATGTCATTTCTGTAAAATTATAACTGCATAAGATTAACCATACTATATAATGAACTACTATAATAATTTCAAGCCACCTCCTGTTGCTATTGGGGTGAGCTCGAGTGTTGTGTCTGCTTGAAATACCCTGTGATGATAATTATCTCTATATGAGCAGTTAGTATCTCCACCAAATTGCATATTTCAGTAAAAAGTAATCTCCCACAGTTCTTGTGTTTTTTTCTTCACATTTAGTGCAATACCATAAACGTTGAATAACACCATGGGACCCATGCAAAGTGACACTAATGATGCTTGAAGTGCTCCCAATAATCAAAGAAAAGTCATGACATTACAATAAAAATTGAATTGCTGCATATGTACCATGGATTGAGGTCTGTAGTTGTGGTTTTCCACCATTTCAAGATTAATGCATCCAGCATAAAGACTGCTGTTAAAAAAAAAAAAGAGGAAAGAAAATTTTTGAAATTATTGCTGCAGCTATGTCAGCAGGCACAAAAACCTTGCCCTTTGGCTGAAATACCTTTGTATCATATATTGAACATGCGTATTTTATGTGGGTGCAGTATTTCTGTAAGAAAGGCATAACTATGGACTTTAATATAATTCAACAAAAAGCAAAGTTACTGTATAACAAAGTAAAGCAAAAGTAAGGTGAAGGATCTAAAGCTGGAGAACTTAATACCAGCAAAGGATAGTTTGATAATTTTAAAGAGAGGTTTGACTCAAAAAATGTCAAGATAACAGGAGAAGCAGCTGCTGCCAACCAAGAGACAGCAGAAAAGTTCCCAGATGCCATTAAGAAAATCATCAAGGAGAAAGGATCTCTGCCTGAACAGATTTTTAATGTAGACAAATGTGCCCAATTCTACAAAAATTTCCACAAAATACATTTTTTAGTTGTAAGAAAGAGAAGCAAGTGCTAGGATTTAAGACAGAAAGACTTGGGTTAACTCCATTGTTTTGTGTAAATTCAGTCAGATTTATAATCAGGACTGCTCTTCTCTATAAACCTGCAAACTCTTCAGCCTTAAAAGGAAAAGACAAACACAAGCTGCCAATCTTTTGAGTTGTACAAATAAGAAAACCTACACAAGGAAAGCCCTTTTAAATATTATATTTCATTAAAAGGGATTTTTCTGAAATATTAGATTGGTGCAAAAGTAATTTGATGGTGCAAATTATCAATTGATCTGTTACTTTTGCACCAACCTAATAGAAATAGAAATATTAGGTTGGTGCAAAAGTAACAGATCCCTTGATGATTTGTCCCTGAAGTCAGAAAATACCTTGCCACTAAGAGACTGACATTTACAATTCTTTTGATATTGGACAATGGCCCTGGCCACCCAGAACCCCATGAGTTCAACAACAAAGGTAGGTGAAGTTGTCTGCCTACCCCCAAAAACAACATTTCTAATTCAATCTCTGGATCAGTGGTTAATAAGGATCTTTAAGGCTTATTATACACAGTACTCTATGGAAAAATATATCAACACTATGGAAGAGAACCCAAATAGAGACAACATCATGAAAGTCTGGAAGAATTATACCATTGAAGATGTCTTCACTGTTATAGGAAAGTTGTGAAAGCCATCAAGCCTGAAACAATAAATTCCTGCTGAAGAAAACTGTGCCCAGATGTTGTATATGACTTCACAGGATTTATGACAGAGATAATAAAGAAAATCATGAAAGAGACTGTGGATGTGGCAAAAATTGTGGGTGACAAAAGTTTTCAAGATATGGATCTTGGATAAATTCAAGAGCTAATAGACACCACACCAGATGAATTAACACAAGACGACTTGATGTAAATGAGTGATTGTGAACCAATGCCCAAGGATTAGGAAGAAGACATAGAAGCAGCAGTGTGGGAAAACAAATTGGCATTAGACAATCTGGCAAAAGGACTGCAATGATTCAACACTTATTTTGACACCTTCTATGACATGAACCCTTCTATGATATGGACCCTGAAACAAAAATAAATGGTGGTAAAATGAATGGTGCTGTATGGAAACATTTTTAGAGAAATAGAAAAGCAAATTTGTCAGACAGAAAACAATGCATTTCTGTAAAGTTACATCAAGTGTGCCTGCCTATCCGGCTTCCCCTTCCCCCTCTTCCACCTCTTCTGCCTCTTGTACTTTAGAAGTGCAAGAGACAGCAAAACCAACTCCTCCACTTTTTCCTTCTCCTCAGCCTACTTGGCACCTAGACAATGAGGATGAAAACCTTTATAATGATCCAGTTTCACTTAATGAATAGTAAATATATTTTGTCTTCCTTGAATTTCTTAATAACATTTTCTTCTCTCTAGCATACTTTTTGGTAAAAATAAAGTCTCTAATATACATAACATACAAAATATTTATTAATCAGTTGTTTATATTATCAGTAAAGCTTTCTGTCAACAGTTGGCCATTAGTAACAAGTTTTAGGGAGTCAAAAGTTATACATGGATTTTCATTTTTGTTGCTTTTGTTTGTTTCTTTGATTGGTTGGGTATTTTATCAGCTAATGGTTCTTTATTCATTTTTTTCATAGTTTCAACTTTTATTTTAGATTCAAGTGGTGCATGTGCAAGTTCATTACATGTCACCTGATGCTAAGGTTTGGGATGTGAATGATTCCATCACCCAGATAATGAACATAGGACCCAACAGTTAGTTTTCAAACCTTATCCACTTCCTCCTTCCTCTCTCTAGTAGTCCCCAGTTTCTGTTGTTGCCATTTTTATGTCCACGAGTACACAATGTTTAGCTCCCATTTATAAGTGAGAATATGTGGTATTTGGTTTTATGTTTCTGAGTTAATTCACTTAAGATAATAGCATCACCCTGCATCCAGTTTGCTGACAAGGACATGACATAATTCTTTTCTATGGCTGCACAGTATTCCATGCCGTGTATGTGGCATATTTTCTTAATCCAATCTATATTAATGGGCACCTAGGATGATTCCATGTCATTACTATTATGAATAGTGCTGCAATGAATATGCAAATATATACATCTTTTTGGTAGAATGATTTGTTTTCATTGATATATATCCAGTAATGGGATTCCTGAAGTCTAATGACAGTTCTCTTTAAGTTCTTTAAGAAATCTCCAAACTGCTTTCCTTAGTGGGTGAACTAGTTTATATTCTCACCAGCAGTTTACAAGCATTACCTTTTCTCTACAACCTCCCTAGCATCTGTTTGTTTTTGTTTTTTGACTTTTTAATAATAGCCACTCTGACTGGTGTGAGATGATATCTCATTATAGTTTTGATTTGCATTTCTCTGATGATTAGAGATGTTAAGCCTTTTTTTTATGTTTCATGCTGCTATTAATAGTATGTCTTTGCTTGAGAACTGTCTGTTCATGTCTTGTGTATACTTTTTAATGGAATTATTTGATTTTGCTTGTTGAATTGTTTAAGCTCCTTATAGATTCTGAATATTAGACCTTTATCCAATAATACTTTGCAAATATTTTCTCCCATTCTGCAGGTTGTCTGTTTACTCCCTTGATAGTTTCTTTTGCTGTGCAGAAGCTCTTTAGTTTAAATGGGTCCCACTTGTCAATTTTTTATTTTGTTGCAATTGCTTTTCAGTATTTAGACACAAATTCTTTTCCAAGGCCAATGTCCAGAATGGTGTTTCCTAGGTTTACTTCTAGGATTCTTATCATTTGAGGTCTTACATTTAAATGTTTAATGCATCTTAAGTTAGTTTTTGTAAATGGTAAAAAGTAGGGGTCCAGTTTCATTCTGCTATGTATAGCTCACCAGCTATCCCAGCACCATTAATTGAATAGGAATTCCTTTCTCTATTTCTTATTTTTGTCAACTTCCTCAAAGATCAGATGGCTGTAGGAATGTGACTTTATTTCTGAGCCCTCTATTCTGTTCCATTGGACTATGTGTCTGTTTTTGTAGCAGTACTATGCTGTTTGGGTTACTGCAGCCTTATTATATAGTTTGACGTCAAGTAATGTGATGCCTCCAGCTTTGTTCTTTTTGCTTAGGACTGCCTTGGTTATTCAGGCTCTTTTTTGGTTCCATATGAATTTTAGAATAGATTTTCTATTTATGTGAAAAATGACGTTGCCAGTTTGATGAAATAGTATTAAATTTGTAGATCAATTTGGGCAGTATAGACCTTTTTAATGATTTTGATTCTTCCTATCCATGAGCATATTTTCATTTGTTTGTGTCATCTACAATTTCTGTTAGTAGTGTTTTGCAGTTCTGCTTGTAGAGTTCTTTCACTTCCTTGGTTAGATGTATTCCTAAATATTTTGTGTGTGTGTATGTGACTATTTTAAATGAGATTGCATTCTTGATTTTGCTCTCAGTTTGAATGTTATTGGTATATAGAAATGCCACTGATATTTTTACATTGATTTTGTATCCTATAACTTCACTGAAGTCATTTATCAGTTCCAGGAGCCTTTGGGGTTTTTATCAGTATAGAGTCATGTTATCACTGAAGATAGATAGTTTTCCTTCTTTTTTCCTATCTGGATGCCCTTTCTTTCTTTCTTTTGTCTGATTGCTCTGGCTAGGACTTCAAGGACTATGTTGAATATGAGTGGGGAGAATGGGCATCCTTATCTTGTTCCAATTATCAAAAGAAATGCCCGTTCACCTTTGCCCATCCAGTATGATGTTGTCTGTGAGTTTGTCATAGATGGCTCTCAGTATTTTGAGGTATGTTCTTTCCTAGTTTCTTGAGGGTTTTTATCATGAAAGAATGTCGGATTTTATCAAAGGCTTTTTTCTGCATCTATTGAGACTATCATATGGTTTATGTTTTGAATTCTCTTTATGTGGTGAATCTCATTTAATGATTTCTGCATGTTGAGCCAACTTTACATAAGAAGAAAGAAACCTACTTGATAGTGGTGAATTAACTTTTTGACGCCCTGCTGGGTTTGATTTGCTACTATTTTATTGATGATTTTTGTGTCTAAGTCCTTCAGGGATTTTGGGGGATATTGGCCTATAGTTTCCTTTTTTTACTGCAACTTTGCCAGGTTTTGGTGTTAGGGTGATTCTGACTTCCTAGAATGGGTTAGGGAGTAGTCCCTTCCCCTAAATTTTTTGGAATAGTTTCAGCAGAATTGGTACTAGCAGTTCTTTGTATGCCTGACAGAATTCAGCTGTAAATCCATATGGTCTGAAGTTTTTTTTTTTTGGTTGGTAAGTTTTTTACTACTGGTTCAGTTTTGGAACTTAATATTGGTCTGTTCAGGGCTTCAGTTTCTTTCTGAGTCAATCTTCAGAGGTTGTGTGTTTCCAGGAAATTATAAATTCCAGAAATTTATATATTTCCTCTAGATTTTCTATTTTGTGTGTGTCTTAGTCCATCCTTGCTTTGCTCTAAAGAAATATCTGAGGTGGGTGATTTATAAAGAAAGAAAGAGAATTAATTGGCTTATAGTTCTGCAGAATGTATGGAAAGCATATGCCAGCATCTGCTTCGCTTCTGGTGAGGCCTCAGGGAGCTTTCAACCATGGTTAAAGGAGAAGGGGGAGCCATCATATCTTATGGTGAGAGTGGAAGCAAGAGAGAGCAGGAGGTGCCACACTCTTTTAAACAATGAGATTTCACATGAACTCAGAGTGAGAACACACTCATCACAAAGACAGCACTAAGCTGTTCATGAGGGATTTGCCCCCATGACCTAATCATCTCCCACCAGGCCCTACCTGCTGAGGATTCCATTTCAACATGGGATTTAGCAGGAACAAACATCCACATGATATCAGAGTGCTTAGAAGTGTTTATAACATTCTCTAAGGATTTTTTTGTGTTTCTGTGCCATCGGTTGTAACACCCTTTGTCATTTCTGATTGTGCCTATTTGGATCTTCACTATTTTTTCTTTGTTCATCTAGCTATCAGTCTATCAATTTTCTTTATCTTTTCAGAAAATCAACTTTTGGTTTTATTGATTCTTTCCATGGAGTTTTGTGTCTCAATTTTATTCAGTTATGCTCTGATATTACTTATTTATTTTCTTCTGCTAGCTTTAGGATTTGTTTGTTCTTTCTTTTCTAGTTCCTTTAAGTGTAGTGTTATATTGTTAATTTGAAATCTTTTTAACTTTTTGAAATAGAGAATTGGTGCCATAAATTTTCCTCTGAACACTCCTTATCTGCATCCTAGAGATTTTGCTATGTGTGTCTCTGTTTTCTTTTATTTCAAATATTTTTTTTTCTGACTTCATATTGTTGTTTACCCAAAAGTTATTCAGGAGCAAGTTGTTTAATTTCCAGATAATTGTGTAGTTTGGGGAGATTTTCTTTGTATTGATGGCTATGTTTATTCCTTTGTGGTCTGAGAGTATGGTTAGTATGATTTAAATTTTTTTAATTTATTAAAACTTGCTTTATGGATGAAAATGTGGTCAATCTTGGAGTACCTTCTGTGTGTAGATGAGAATAATGTATATTCTGTGGTTGATGGGTGGAGTATTCTGTAGATTTCCATTAGTTTCAGTTGGTTCAAGTGTTGAAATTAAGAACATAATTTCTATGTTAGTTTTCTGCCTTGATGATCTGCCTAATGCTGTCAGTTGGGTGTTGAAGTTTTCCACTATTATAGTGTGTTTGAGTCTTTTCATAGATCTAGAAGTTGCTGTTGTATGAATCTGAGTCCTCCAATGTTGGTTGTATATATGTTTAGGATAGCTAAGTCTTCTTAGTAAATTAAATGCTTTATCATTATGTAATTTCCTTCTTATCCTTTTTTACTATCTAAAGTCTGTTTTATCTGATATAAGAAGAGTGACCTTTGCTCCTTTTTGTATTCCATTTGCATGATAGCTCCTTCCCCAACCTTTTATTTTGAGGCTATGTGAAATGGTTTCTTGAAGGTAACAGATGAAAGGGTCTTTATATATATGAATACACATACACACACCCACACACACACACACACACACACACACACAAAACTTCCAACTCTGTGCCTTTTAAGTGGGGCATTTAAACCATTTACATTCAAGGTTAGTATTGATATATGAGGTTTCATCCTATTATGAACTTGTTGGCTGGTTGCTTTGTAGTTTCTATTGTTTGGTTGCTTTGCAGGGTCTGTGAGCTATGTACTTAATTGGGTTTTTGTGGTAGCATGTATCATTCTCTTGTTTCTATGCTTAGAAATCCCTTAAAGATCTCTCTTAAGGCTGGTCTAGTGGTAACAAATTCCCTTTGTGCCTGCTTCTCTGGACAAGCTTTAGTTCTTTTATGAAGATGGGATATGAAATTCTTGGTTAGATTTTTTTTTATTTAAGAATGCTGTATAAGAATGCTTGTGATTTTTGTACATTGATTTTGTATCCTGAGACTTTGCTGAGGTTGCTTATCAGCTTAAGGAGATTTTGGGCTGAGACAATGGAGTTTTCTAGATATACTATCATGTCATCTGCAAACAGGGACAATTTGACTTCCTCTTTTCCTAATTGAATACCCTTTATTTCCTTCTCCAGCCTAATTGCCCTGGCCAGAACTTCCAACACTATGTTGAATAGAAGTGGTGAGAGAGGGCATCCCTGTCTTGTGCCAGTTTTCAAAGGGAATGCTTCCAGTTTTTGCCCATTCAGTATGATATTGGCTGTGGGTTTGTCATAAATAGCTCTTATTATTTTGAGATACGACCCATCAATACCTAATTTATTGAGAGTTTTTAGCATGAAGGGCTGTTGAATTTTGTCAAAGGCCTTTTCTGCATCTGTTGAGATAATCATGTGGTTTTTGTCTTTGGTTCTGTTTATATGCTGGATTACGTTTATTTCTTATACATCAACAACAGACAAACAGAGAGCCAAATCATGAGTGAACTCCCATTCACAATTGCTTCAAAGAGAATAAAATACCTAGGAATCCAACTTACAAGGGATGTGAAGGACCTCTTCAAGGAGAACTACAAACCACTGCTCAAGGAAATAAAAGAGGATACAAACAAATGGAAGAACATTCCATGCTCATGGGTAAGAAGAATCAATATCATGAAAATGGCCATCCTTCCCAAGGTAATTTACAGATTCAATGCCATCCCCATCAAGCTACCAATGACTTTCTTCACAGAATTGGAAAAAACTACTTTAAAGTTCATATGGAACCAAAAAAGAGCCCGCATCACCAAGTCAATCCTAAGCCAAAAGAACAAAGCTGGAGGCATCACACTATCTGACTTCAAACTATACTACAAGGCTACAGTAACCAAAACAGCATGGTACTGGTACCAAAACAGAGATATAGATCAATGGAACAGAACAGAGCAGTCAGAAATAATGCCACATATCTACAACTATCTGATCTTTGACAAATCTGAGAAAAACAAGAAATGGGGAAAGGATTCCCTATTTAATAAATGGTGCTGGGAAAACTGGCTAGCCATATGTAGAAAGCTGAAACTGGATCCCTTCCTTACACCTTATACAAAAATCAATTCAAGATGGATTAAAGACTTAAATGTTAGACCTAAAACCATAAAAACCCTAGAAGAAAACCTAGGCATTACCATTCAGGACATAGGCATGGGCAAGGACTTCATGTCTAAAACACCAAAAGCAATGGCAACAAAAGCCAAAATTGACAAATGGGATCTAATTAAACTAAAGAGCTTCTGCACAGCAAAGGAAACTACCATCAGAGTGAACAGGCAACCTACAAAATGGGAGAAAATTTTCGCAACCTACTCATCTGACAAAGGGCTAATATCCAGAATCTACAGTGAACTCCAACAAATTTACAAGAAAAAAACAAACAACCCCATCAAAAAGTGGGCAAAGGACATGAACAGACACTTCTCAAAAGAAGACATTTATGCAGCCAAAAAACACATGAAAAAATGCTCACCATCACTGGCCATTAGAGAAATGCAAATCCAAACCACAATGAGATACCATCTCACACCAGTTAGAATGGTAATCATTAAAAAGTCAGGAAACAACAGGTGCTGGAGAGGATGTGGAGAAATAGGAACACTTTTACACTGTTGGAGGGACTGTAAACTTGTTCAACCCTTGTGGAAGTCAGTGTGGCGATTCCTCAGGGATCTAGAACTAGAAATTCCATTCGACCCAGCCATCCCATTACTGGGTATATACCCAAAGGACTATAAATCATGCTGCTATAAAGACACATGCACACGTATGCTTATTGCGGCATTATTCACAATAGCAAAGACTTGGAACCAACCCAAATGTCCAACAATGATAGACTGGATTAAGAAAATGTGGCACATATACACCATGGAATACTATGCAGCCATAAAAAATGATGAGTTCACGTCCTTTGTAGGGACATGGATGAAATTGGAAATCATCATTCTCAGTAAACTATCGCAAGAACAAAAAACCAAACACCGCATATTCTCACTCATAGGTGGGAATTGAACAATGAGAACACATGGACACAGGAAGGGGAACATCACACTTCGGGGACTGTCATGGGGTCAGGGGAGGGGGGAGGGATAGCACTGGGAGATATACCTAATGCTAGATGACGAGTTGGTGGGTGCAGTGCACCAGCATGGCACATGTATACATATGTAACTTACCTGCACATTGCGCACATGTACCATAAAACCTAAAGTATAATAATAATAATAATAATAATAATAATAATAATAAAAGAAAAAGAAAAAAAAGATTATAATGAAGTTGAAAAATTCCTGCAACCTAGGGATGTCATAGCTGACAGAAGGTCAAGTGCAAAGCATTACTCACATGTTTGTGGAGGTACTGGTATAAATAAACCTACTGTCCTGCCAGCTGTATAAAAGTCTAGCATATACAATTATGTACAGTACATACTTGATAATAAACAACTATGTTACTGGCTTATTATTTTATTGTACTACATTTTATATTGTTATTTTAGAAAAAAAAAAAAAGAATGCTGAAAATAGGCTTTCAGTCTCTTTGATTGTAAGGTTACTTGGATTGTAAGTTTGCTGTTGAGAAGTATGCTGTTAGCCTGATGGGGTTCCCTTTGTACATGATCTGGCCTTTTTCTCTAGCTATCTTTAAGAATTTTTCTTTTGTGTTAACCTTGGACAATCTGGTGACTATATGCCTTGGTGATGTTTGTCTTGTATAATATTTCTTGTATCTGAATGTTTACTTCCCTAACAAAATTAGAAAAATTCTCTTGAATTATTTCCTCAAACATATTTTTCAGGTTGTTTACTTTTTCTTCTTCTCTTTCAGAAATGACAATAATTCATAGGTTTGTTTGCTTTATATAATCCAATGTTTCTTGAAGAATTTCTTCTTTTTTTATATTTTTTTTTCTTAGTTTTGTCTGACTGGGCTAGTTGGAAAGACCAGTTTTTGAGTTTTGAAATTATTTTCTTCTATTTGGTCCAGTCTATTCAGAAAGCTTCTAATTGAATTTTGAAGTTCCTTAAATGAGTTTTTCAATTCCATAAAATCTAACTGATTTCTTTTAAATATCTTCACCTCTTCATTCATTTCTTGATTAGCTTTAGAAATTTCTTTGTGTTAGGCCATGCATGGTGGCTCACATCTGTAATCCCAGCACTTTGGGAGGCCGAAGCAGGTGGATCACCTGAGGTCACGAGTTCGATACTAGCTTGACCAACATGGTGATAACGTCTCTGCTAAAAATACAAAAATTAGCTGGATGTGATGGTGGGTGCCTTTAATCTGAGCAACTCAAGAGACTGAGGCAGGAGAATTGCTTGAACCTGGGAGGCAGAGGTTGCAGTGAGTTGAGATCATCTCATTGCACTCCAGCTTGGGTGACAGAGCAAGACTCAGTCTCAAAAAAAAAAAAAAAAATGGAAAGAAATCTCTTTGTGTTGATTTTCAACATTGTTTTGGATCTTGTCAAGCTTCCTTGTAATCTGTGCTTCAAATTCTTATTTTTTTAAGTTATAACAATTGAATTAAAACAGACAACAATATAACTTCAAGGGCATACAATCATTTACTTCTTTTTTTTAGTTCAGAGTACATGTGCAGGTTTGCTACATAGGTAAACTTGTATCATGGGGGTTTGTTGTACAGATTATTGTATCACCCAAGTATTAAGCCCAGTACTCATTAATTATTTTGCCTGATCCTCTCCCTCCTGCCACCCTCCACCCTTCAATAGGCCCAGTGTGTGTTTTTCTGTTCTATCTGTCCATGTAGTCTCATTATTTACCTCCCACTTATAAGTGAGGACATGTAGTATTTGGTTTTCTGTTCCTGTGTTAGTTTGCTAAGGATAATGGCCTCTAGCTCCATCCACGTTCCTGCAAAGGACATGATCTCATTATTTTTTAATGGCTGTATAGTATCCCATGGTATATATACCACATTTTCTTTATCCAGTCTATCAATGATGAGCATTTCAGTTGATTCCACATTTGCTATTGTGAATAGTGCTGCAGTGAACATACACATGCATGTGTCTTTAGAATAGAATAATTTATATTCCTTTCAGATATACCCAGTAATGAGAGTGATAAGTCAAATGGTATATCTGTCTTTAGGTCTTTGAGAAATTGCCACACTGTCTTCCACAATGGTTGAACTAATTTACACTCCCACCAGCAATCCTTTTTCTCCACAAATTTGCTAGCATCTGTTATTTATTGACTTTTAATACTAGCCATTCTGACTGATGTTAGATAGTATCTCATTGTGGTTTTGATTTGCATTTTTCTAATGATAAGTGATGTTGTTAAGAAGGAAATTTACAGTACCAAATGCCCACATAAAACATAAAACATTAGAAAGAGCTCATTAATGACCTAACATCACAACTATAAAATCTAGAGAACCAAGAGCAAAAAAATTCTAAAGCCAGCAGAAGACAAGAAATAATGAAAATCAGAGGTTAACTGTGATCTGAAGGAGACAGAGACATGAAAAAACCATTCAAAAGATCAACGAATCCAGGAGCGGTTTTTTTTTTTTTTTTTTTTTTTTTTTTTTAAGAAACTAAGGAAATAGACTGCTAGCTAGACTAACAAATAAAAAAAGAAAAGATTAAATAAACACAATCAGAAACAACAAAGGGGATACTACCACTGATCCCACAGAAATACAAACAACCATCAGGGAATATTATGAACACCGCTATGCACATAAACTAGAAAATCTAAAAGAAATGAATAAATTCATGAACACATACACCCTCCAAAGACTGAACCAGGAAGAAATTAAATCCCTGAACAGACTAATAATGAATTCTGAAATTAAGGCAGTAATAAATAGTCTACCAAACAAAAAAAAAGCCCAGGACCAGAGGGATTTACAGCTGAATTCTGCCAAATGTACAAAGAAGAACTGGAATCATTCCTACAGAAACTACTCCCAAAAAATTGAGGAGGAGGCACTCCTTTCTTACTCATTCTGTGAGGCCGGCATCATCCTGATATCAAAACCTGGTAGAGATACAATAAAAAAGGAATGCTTTAGGCCAATATCCTTGATGAACATCAATGCAAAAATCCTTAACAAGGTGCTGGCAAAGCAAATCCAGCAGCACATCAAAAAGCTTATTCACCATAGTCCAGTAGACTTCATCTTTGGGATTCAAGGTTGGTTCAACATATGCAAAGCAATAAAGGTGATTCATCACATAAACAGAATTGAAAACAAAAATTACATGATTATCTCAATAGATACAGAAAATTATTTCAATAAAATTCATCATTCATTCATGTTCAAAACTCTCAGTAAAGTAGATATTAAAGGAACATACCTCAAATATGAAGAACCGTCTATGACAAACCTGCAGCCAACATCATACTGAATGGACAAAAGCTGGAAGCATTCCCCTTGAAAATTGGCACAAGACAAGGATGCCCTCTCTCTCACCAGTCCTATTCAACATAGTATTGGAAGTTCTGGTCAGGGCAATCAGACAGGAGAAAGAAATAAAGAGCATTCAAATAGGAAGAGAGAAAGTCAAACTATCTCAGTTTGTAGATGATATGATCCTATATCTAAAGAACCCCATTGTCTCAACCCAAAAGCTTCTTAAAGCTAATAAACAACCCCAGCAAAATCTCAGCATACAAAATCAGTGTGAAAAAAATAATTAGCATTCCTATACACTGACAACAGTAAAGCCGAGAGCCAAATCAGGAACGAACTCCCATTCACAAATGCCACAAAAAGAATAAAATACCTAGGAATACAACTTGCAAGGGAGGTGAAAGATCTCTACAAGGAAAACTACAAACCACTACTCAAAGAAATCAGAGATGACACAAACAAATGGAAAAACATTCCATGCTCATGGATAGAAAGAATCAATATTGTTAAAATGACCATACTGCTCAAGCAATGTAGAGATTCAATGCTATTCCCATTAAACTTCCATTGACATTCTTCACAGAGATAGAAAAATCCATTTTAAAATTCATATGGCACCAAAAATGAGCTCAAATAGCCAAAACAATCCTAATCAAAAAGAACAAAGCTGGAGGCATCACTCTACCTGACTTCAAACTATGTTACAGGGCTACAGTAACCAAAGCAGCATGGTACTGGTACAAAAACAGACACATAGACCAATGGAACAAAATGCAGAACTGCAAAATAAGACTACAACTATCTGACCTTCAACAAACCTGACAAAAACAAGCAATGAGGAAAGGATTTCCTATTCAATAAATGGTGCTAGGATAACTGACTAGCTGTATGCAGAATATTAAAACTGGACCCCCTTCTTATACCATCTACAAAAATTAACTTAAGATGGATGAAAGACTTAAATATAAAATCCCAAACTATAAAAACCCAGGAAGACAAACTAGGCAATACCATTCAGGACATAGGCACAGGAAAAGATTTCATGGTAAAGATGCCAAAAGCAATTGCGATAAAAGCAAAAATTGACAAACAGGGTCTAATTAAACTAAAGGGCTTCTTCACAGCAAAAGAAACTATCAATAGAGTAAACAGACAACCTAGAGAATGGGAGAAAATTTTTGCAAACTACACATCTGACAAAGGTCTGATATCCAGCATCTATAAGGAATTTAAACAAATTTACAAAAAAAAAAAAAAAAAACACACACACACAACAACCCCATTAAAAAAATGGGCAAAGGAAATGAATGGACACTTTTCAAAAGGAGACATACAGGTGGCAACAATCATATGAAAAAAAAGATTTGAATTCTTTATCTCTCATGTCTTAGTATCCATTTTAGTTAGGGACCACTGCGGGAGAGCTAGTGTGACCTTTCATGGTGTCACTACACTCAGAATTTTTATGGTGCCATAATTCTTGTGTTGGTTTCTTCTTATGTGGAGATTCTGGCACTTCTGATTTTTGTAATTATTTTTGTACAGGTAGGATTTTTTCTTTTACTTTCTTTCTTTATAAAATTAGTGGTTTTCTGTCTCTTTTTCTTTCCCTTTTCCCCCTCCCTAGGGGGTGTGACTATAGAGAATGTTGGGTAATGTCTTTTTGCTTTTGCACTTCTTTTGGTGGGTTTTATGCTTATCTGTGCAGTCCAACCTACAAGCCAGTAGATGGTGTTTATGGATAAGAACTGGATGGGGCTAATATGGCTGGGTATATACCTGAGCCTTGTTTACTGAGAGAAGCTCTCTGTTGCCTCAGGCAATGGACTGATCTATGGATTGCACAGTGGTTTGAGCTCCCTGTTCAGCCCTGGGGAGTGAGGACTATGATGGGCAAGTCCAGACTAGGCATGCCCACCTGAAGGACCCTTGATGACAGGCACAAGCACTAGTGCTGAAGAAGAATCTAGTGGGTGGCCTCCAAGCACCCAGAGGTGTGCCTAGGCATTGAACTGATAAATCTTCTCAGCTCCAAGTTCTCTGAGAAGATTAGAAAGGCCAGCCTAAACTCTCAATCTAGGAGAGTGCGTTCCCCAGGTACCTGGAGGTCTGCCTGAGTGGGTAGTGCAGAGGGTGCTGCTGCACCACAATCTCTGCTCCAGGATCTCTGCACAAAAAGGGTACAGTGGCTCAAGCTACCAATCTGGGTGAGCAGGTACTTTGACTACCTGGAGATCAGTCTAAGCATGCAAAAGAGAGGGCCCTGCTGCATCACAATCTATATCCAGGGCAGGTATGGTGGAACTGCTGAACCAGGTGAGCAGTTGCTCTGAATGCCTAGAGACTTGCCTAAACATAAAGTGGAGAGAGACTCCCTGAACCAGGATCTCTGCACAAGGAGAGTGGGATGGGGCAAGCTGATCCAGGAGAATGGGTGCTCTGAATACCTGGGAATATGCTTGGGCATGGCCCGGAGAGGACTCTGCACAAGAAGGATGGGGTGTCTCACATTGCTAGTCAATGTGAATGAGTGCTCCAAATGCTTGGAGATCTTCCTAGGCACAGAGAGGAGGGGGCCCTGGTGTACCATAATATCAGGGGAGCAGGCTGGGACACCCAGCAATGACTCACTTAGACCAGTTCCAGGTCACCAAGGTGGCCCTGGCTTCAAATCACCCAGGCTGTAGCAGCCCTCTCCCCAACCCAGGCCTGCGATGGGGAAGAACTCAGTGACTGCTGCTGAGTAGCTCTTTATAATTCTGGTTGTGGAGGCCCCTACTCCACTCCAGAGCAAGTGCTCCAATCTCTAGTCTAAGATTGAAATGCCTGCAGGGCCATGCTGCCAGGTCACCAAAGAATGGCTGACTGTATTAACCTGGATTCAGAATGGCATCCTGCTCTTAGTCCTGAGGGTTCAGGGGAAATGCCTGCAGCTTTTCTCACTCTCTTTCCCTCTCAGACCTCCAAGCCTCTCCCCAAAATAGTCCTGGGGCTTGGGAGAAACAAAGTGTTCTCCCTCAGCCTGGGTTGCTCAGATCCCCAGTGGAAAGGTGAGTCACATAGGGAGGCTCTCTGCCTCTCACATGTACTGGAACTTTACTCACTTTTATCAGCCAGATGCTGTCAAGGGGGCTATTTGCCTGCATCTCCTCCCCAGGGTTTGGGGCTTTTTTTCTGATTTTGGTGGATTTCTCTTTTCCTTCTTGAGTTAAAGTTCAGAGAGCTGATTTTTATGCAAAATGTCTAATTTCCATTATAGAATATATATATACTATATACTATATATTATATATTATATATTATATAATATTATATAATATATATAATATAGTATAATATAATATATTATATATAATATAGTATAATATAATATATTATATATAATATAGTATAATATAATATATTATATATAATATATATTGTGTGTATATATTTATATTATATATATATGGATTTTCAGGTGCACAGGAAGTCAATGCCCCTAACCACCATGGTATTCAAGATCCAACTGTACTAAGGTTATAAAAATCGTCATTGCTAGGCCTACATATGTCTACATAACTTTAGTCATCTATTTCCAGAAAAACACAGTTTACCATTCTAACGTTTGTATTATGAAGCTTTTGAAAAGTGTTTTAGTGAATACCCAATGACTATCAGTGTACAAACATTTTATCTTTAAATATTTGATAACATAATAATCTTAGTCTACTTTTTTCCTTTTATGAAGAAGTATATTAGAAAAAGGAATGTTTATTCCTTCATATTTTACATAAATTTAATTTTTATTATTAAATTTTATTATCTATTAATTTTAATTCACCTATGATATTTTATTCCCAAAAAACCCCAATATATATTAATGGTAATTCCATTCAAAATTTAGTTTCTTTTGGGAACAGGCCCCCAAGCCTGGCCATAAATAAAATCTCTGCAGCACTGTGACATGTTCCTAAAGGCCATGATGCCCACGCTGAAGGTTGTGGGTTAACCGGAATGAGGACAAGAAACACCTGGCCCACCCAGGGCTGAAAACTGCTTAAGGTGTTCCTAAGCCACAAACAATAGCATGAGCCATCTGTACCTCAAGGATATATTCTTGCTGCAGATAACTAGCCAGAGCCCATCCCTTTGTTTCGGCCCATCCCTTTGTTTCCCATAAGGAATGCTTTTAGCTATTCTATAATCTATAGAAACAATGCTTATCACTGGCTTGCTGTCAATAAATATGTGGGTAAATCTCTGTTCATGGCTCTCAGCTCAGAAGGCTGTCAGCCCCCTGATTTCCCACTCCACACTCTATATTTCTGTGGGTGTGTCTTTAATTCCTCTAGCACTGCTGGATTAGGGTCTCCACAACTGAGCGGGTCTCGGCAAGTCATGCCCATATGTGGCGCTCAAACCCAGGTCAAAGGGTCACCAGAGCAATGGTTGGAGAATGTGAAACAAAGCTGGAGGACACCCGAGTACTCTTAAGCAATCCCTGTGGTGAGTAAGAAGGGGAGCTCAGAAGCATCAGGGTAACAATCAGACAAGTGTGGGCTCTGGTTCGATCCACTTTGGAACTTTTTCACACTGATGAGGAGGAAGAAGAAAAGTATAATGAAGTAACAGAAGAGGTAACACAGCAGGTTTGTTTGCCAGCTAAAGCTAAAGTGGCAAAGGAGGAAGAGGTTCATCCCTACCCTTCTGCACCCCCTCCTTATTTTGAAGAAAAAGAGTGTCCTGACCTTCCAGATCTTTCTTTTCTGAAGGACACTGGGCAAAAAGTAGTTGGCCCCATGGCTGTTTGCACAGTGTCTCGAGTGACCACTTTCAGTTCTAGTCAGGGAGGAATCCACCAAGCTAGAAGGGAGGGTGATTTAGAGGCTTGGCAGTTCCCTGTTAGAATACACCCACCTGAGCAACAGGGAAATATTATAGCCACATTTGGGAGTTTTCCTTTTAAAGTACTCAAAGATTTTATATAAGCTATTAATCAATATGGACCAGGTTCTCCTTTTGTAATGGGACTGTTAAAAAATGTTGCTGTCGCCAGTCAGATGTCACCAGCAGGGATGATAGGATTACTTCCAGGTAGGTCTAGTTTAAATTTAAAAGGAGTGCAAGTACAAACAGGAGTCATTGATTCAGATTACAATGGAAAAATTCACATTGTTATATCTACTTCTGTTCCCTGGAAAGCAGAACCAGGAGAGCGTATAGCACAGCTCCTGATTGTGCTATATGTGGAAATGGGGAAAAGTGAAATTAAATGAACAGGAGGATTTGGAAGCACAAATAAACAAGGCAAAGAAGCTTACCGGGTGAATCAAATTACTGATAAATGTCCTACCTGTTAAATAACTATTCAGGGAAAGAAATTTAAAGGTTTGGTCAATACAGGAGTGGACATTTCAATCATTTCTCTACAGCACTGGCCATCTCTGTGGCCAATTCAATCCACTCAATTTAACATAGTTGGAATTAGTAAGGCCCCTGAAGTATATCAAAGTGGTTATATTTTGCATTGTGAAGGGCCCAATGGACAACCTAGGACTATTCAACCAATTATAACTTCTGCACCTTTAAATTTATGGGGGAGAGATTTATCACAACAATGGGGAGCACAAGTTCTAATTCCAGAGCAATTATATAGCCCTCAAAGTCAACATATGATGCCTGAAATGGGGTATGTCTCTGGTATGGGACTAGGAAAAAATTTTCAAGGTTTGAAGGAACCACTTCAAGTGGGAAGACAAAGTTCCCACCAAGGTTTAAGATATCATTTTTGATGATGGTGATTGTTAAGCCTCCAGAACCTATATCTTTAAAATGGTTAACAGATAAGCCAATTTGGATAGAACAATGTCCACTAAATAAAGAGAAACTGGAAGCTTTAGAGGACTTAGTTACTGAACAATTAGGAAAAGGACACATATCTCCAACATTTTCCCCTTGGAATTCTCTAGTTTTCATGATTAAGAAAAAATCAGGTAAATGGAGAATGTTAACTGACATAAGAGCCATTAATTCAGTTATACAACCTATGGGGACATTGTAGACAGGATTGCCTTCTCCTGCTATGATTCCAAAAAATTGGCCCTTAATAGTCATAGATTTAAAAGACTGTTTCTTTACTATCACCTTAGCTGAGCAAGACTGAACAGTTTGCATTTACAATTCCTGCAGTAAACAACCTGCAGCCTCCTAAGTGTTTTCATTGGAAAGTGTTGCCATAGGCATGTTAAACAGCCCAACAATTTGCCAGACTTATGTAGGGCAAGCAACTGAACCTACTTGTAAAAAATTTTCAGTGTTACATTATTCATTATATGGACGACATAATTTGTGCTGCACCCACTCGAGAAATATTATTCCAATGTTATGATCACTTGCAAAATTTGATTTCTCATGCTGGTTTAATTATAGCTCCTGACAAAATTCAGACTATTACTCTTTACTCCTACTTAGGGACCTTAGTAAATGACACTACCATTGTGCCCTAGAAAGTAACCCTACATAGGGATCAATTGAAAATATTGAATGACTTTCAAAAATTACTAGGGGACATTAAGTGGATATGACCTGCACTAGGCATTCCTACCTATGCCATGAGTAATCTATTTTCTATCCTTAGAGGAGATCCTAATCTCACTAGCCCTCAGCAATTAACAAAGGAGGCTGACGCAGAGTTACAGCTGATTGAGAAGCAAGTGCATAAGGCTCAAATAAATAGAATAGATCCAGAGAAGACTCTAGATTTGCTAATTTTTTCAACTCAGCATTCACCTATGGGTGTTATTGTCCAAGAGCAGGACTTGGTAGAATGGCTTTTTCTTCCATATACTAATTCACAGACTCTAACTCCTTATTTGGATCAAATCGCTACTATGATAGGAAGTGGGAGAACTTGGATTGTTAAATTACATGGATATGATCCTGGAAAAATTATTGTACCTCTCATGAAGACACAAATAGAGCAAGCTTTTATAAATAGTCTTACTTGGCAAACCCATTTAGCTGACTTTGTGGATATTCTCGGTAATCATTTTCCTAAAATGAAATTATTTCAATTTTTGAAATTAACTAATTGGATTCTCCCTAAAATAACTAAATTTAAAACAATTGAAGGTGCTGAAAATGTCTTCACAGATGGGCCTAGTAATAGTAAAGCTTCTCATTCTGGAACAAAAGGTAAAGATTTTCAGATGCCCTATACTTCAGCTCAAAAAGAGGAACTTGTAGCTGTAATTGAGGTATTGACTGCTTTTAATATGCCTGTTAATGTGATTTCTGATTCTTCATATGTGCTTCATTCCACACAATTAATTGAAAATGCTCAGTTATGATTTCATACAGATCAACAACTGATGACTTTATTTACCCAATTGCAAACAGCAGTTAGGAGTAGAATGCACCCTTTTTACATCACTCACATTAGGGCTCATACACCTCTTCCAGGACCTTTAAGTGAAGGGAATCAAATGGCTGATTGCCTAGTTGCTACTGTAATATCTAATGCTAGACCCTTTCACAATTTAGCCCATGTTAATGCCTCTGGTCTCAAATGTAGGTAAACATTACCTGGAAAGAAGCTAAAGCTATTATCCAGCAATGCCCAACTTGCCAAATGGTGCATTCCTCATCTTTTACTGAAGGAGTTAATCCTCAAGGATTGGAACCTAATTCTCTTTGGCAAATGGATGTCACCCATGTTCCCTCGTTTGGGAGACTAGCTTATGTACATGTATGTGTGAACACCTTGTCTCACTTTGTCTGGGCTACATGCCAATCAGAAGAGTCTTCTGCCTGTGTTAAATGTCACCTTTTGCAGTGTTTTGTGGTGAAGGGCATTCCAGCTTCTATTAAAACAGATAATGCCCCAGGCTATACTAGCCAAGCTGTAGCTACATTTTTCTCTATATGGAATATTAAACACATTACTGGTATCCCATATAATTCTCAAGGACAAGCCATAGTGGAAAGAATGAATACCTGAAACAGCAGTTGCAAAAGCAGAAAGGGGGAAACAGGGACTGCGGGACACCCCATAGGCAATTGAATCTAGCATTATTGACTTTAAATTTTTTGAGCCTGCCTGAAGGCCAGATTCTATCAGCAGCAGAACAGCATCTACAGAAACCAGCTGCAAAGACAGAAGCAGAACAACTGGTTTGGTGGAGAGATCTGATAACAAAAAGTTGGGAAATAGGTAAGATAATAGCTTGGGGAAGAGGTTACGCTTGTATTTCTCCTGGCCAAAACCAGCAGCCGATTTGGATACTATCAAGACACCTGAAACCTTATCATGAACCAGATGCCAAGGAAGAGATTCTGGGAGGATCCCAAGGACCCTGAGGTTGCAGCCATGTCGAGACTGATGCTGAGGAGGACCCTGACTGTCACGAGCAACACCCGTCGAACACAGCCACCTACCTGGGGACAACTCAAGAAGCTGTCACAGATGGTGGAAGAAAACCTGAGAAAAGTTGGACAACCAGTAACAATCAGTAATTTAATGATAGCTATGATAGTGGTGATCACCATTGCCATGAGTATTCCTTTAACAAGGGCTGACACAGAGAACAATTATATTTATTGGGCATATTTATCAATCTTGGCTGGCAATAATGTCTGGATGTAATCATTCTATGACACATTTACACATCCTTTCTGATCTCAGTATTTACCATAATAAATCTGCTCCTATAATTGAGGCATACTGCCTTCAAAAACTTATTTGTAAACAGAAGTGGACCTGGCTAGAAAAAATGAATGTACTTGTTTGGGAAGATTGCATTGCAGAACAGGCAGAGGTGCTGTGCAACGATTCCTATGGAATCATTATTGATTGGTCCCCTAAGGGGATGTTTGGCTTGAATTGCACCTCTCAGTCTGAGTGCCACAGCCACACTATGTTCGGCTGGTTGGAAGAAAACGGTCAGATGGTAGAAATGGTAAGAAATCTGACAAGAGTTCCTATCACCTGGAAACATGACGATATATTGGCACCTCAACCTCAAATGATGTGGCCTGCTGTAGGAGCTAAACTTAAGGATTTGTGGAAACTATTAATGGCTCATACTACGATCAAAATTTGGAAAAGAATGAAAAAGCATCTAGAAGGACCCTCTGCAAACTTGTCTTTGGATATTGCAAAATTAAAAGAAGAAATATTTAAAGCATCCCAGGCACACCTGACCTTAATGCCAGGAACTGGAGTGCTTGAAGGAGCTGCAGACAGGTTAGGAGCTATTAACCCATTAAAATGGATAACAAGACTTGGAGGCTCTGTGATTTCAATGATGATTGTGCTTTTAATCTGTGTTGTCTTTGTATAGTCTGCAGATGCGAATCCTGACTCCTGCAAGAAGTAGCTCACTGTGATAAATCCACCTTTGCTTTTATCATCTTGCAAAAACAAAAAGGAGGAACATTTTGGGAACAGACCTCCAAATCTGGCCATAAACAAAATCTCTGCAGCACTGTGACATGTTCCTGGTGGCCATGATGCCCACGCTGAAAGTTGTGGGTTTATCAGAATGAGGGCAAGAAACACCTGGCCCACCCAGGGCTGAAAACTGCTTAAGGCATTCCTAAGCCACAAACAATAGCATGAGCCATCTGTGTCTTAAGGACATATTCCTGTTGCAGATAACTAGCCAGAGCCCATCCCTTTGTTTCGGTCCATCCCTTTGTTTCCCATAAGGAATGCTTTTAGTTAGTTTATAATCTATAGAAACAATGCTTATCACTGTCTTGCTGTCAATAAATATGTGGGCAAATCTCTGTGAGGCTCTCAGCTCAGAAGGCTGTCAGCCCCCTGATTTCCCACTCCACACTCCATATTTCTGTATGTGTGTCTTTAATTCCTCTAGCACCGCTGGGTTAGGGTCTCCACAACCAAGCTGGCCTCAGCAAGTTTCTTTGCTTATTTTTTAGTGGATTATGAGAGATGTATTGAGAATAAATTCCTTTGACTCTCTTTCATTCTGCTTCTTTGGCCTGTCTTCAGAATAGCCCACTGGTTTGTTACATCTGATGAAGTCATTTCTTTACTCTTGTTTGATGACTGTTAATAATTATCAAATGAAAATGAGAAAAACCAAGTATTTTCTTGCCTGTTATCAACTCTACAGTCCCCCACACTTTGAAAAACAATAGAGATTTTGTTTAATAACGAGCTCTGGGGTCTTATGTATTGGCCTAGGTTCTTTCTGCTATTTCTTAATTATACCTTGACTCTATTATTTTAATGTACTTTCCATAACAATTAGGAGGAGGCAATTTGTAGTCACAGAAAGCTCTTCAGCAAATGTATATCTCTGGAAGTTCTTGTTACATCATTTTCAACAAAAAAAATTAAGCAACCCAGCTAATTCTAATATTAAGAACACTATAATTGTATCCTTCAACACTTCTCCAGATAGTTACTGTCTAAATTCTCTTTATTTTGATATTGTTTTATAAGATTAAAATTTTGATATATTATCCCAAATACATGTGTTTCTCATTATTTAGCAGGCATTGGGTTATGAGACATAATTACTTGATCTTTGGGTTATTATTTTGATGCATTCTCCTGAATTTTCAGACTTCACCCCCTTCCCTTCCATCCTGCCTTATTTGCTTCCTTTTTATCCTGTGTCATTATCAAAGTTAAGCAAACTCATTGGTGCCCTTCTTCAGGAAGCCTCAGGCTGGGGTCATTTCCTGCTCTAGCAGGATAATAGCTGGATACTGAAATTCATAAGGAGACAAAATACTCTGACTTACTGACCTTTTAGTCCAGACTTTGCTGCAACTTTTACTACAAGTGTCCAGATCATTTTCCTTCCTGAATCAATGGCTTGGTTTCATGACTCTTACTTGGCTCCCAAAATTCTAAAAACTGAAGTTTATTTGTCAGGAGTATTATTTTCACATGACTCTCTTACTTGTAGATTAAATTCAGTATGGCCCAAACCAAACTTATCATCTCTTTCCCATTAAGCCAATTATTAAAACTATATTTCCAAGCATTATTAGTGAGATCATACTGTTGGTTGTCAAAGCTAAACATAAAGATAATTATCTTTAACTTTACCCTTTCTTCTACATTTATATATCTGATCTAGCCATAAGTAAAAACAGCAAAAATATAAACATCACCAAATATTAGCCCCTAATGGGCTTCAGGCAATGTGTAAAGTACATGATGTAAATCATACCACAACATGCTTATAAAGCAAACATTCACCCCAATTTTGAGGTAAAGTTAAGGCCAGAGAGATTACAATATTTGTTCATAGTCAGTCAGATGGCAAGAGCTGGATTTTTAATTCAAATACATCTAGCCATAAATCCATATTCTACCTTTCTAGTTATTTATTTTTTTCTGTATATTTCTATTGCCTATTATCTAGTGCAGCCCAAATTAACTTTCATTTAAAATGAATATGATAAATGATAGCCTTTTTATTTTTATTTATTTATTTTTGAGACAGATTTTCACTGTTGTCACCCAGGCTAGGGTGCAATGGCACGATCTTGGCTCACTGCAAACTCTGCCTCCTGGGTCCAAGAAATTCTCCCGCCTCAGCCTCCCGAGTAGTTGGGATTACAGGCACCTGCCACCATTCCCGGCTAATTTTTGTATATTTAGTAGAGACAGGGTTTCACCGTGTTGGCCAGGCTGGTCTTGAACTCCTGACCTCAGGTGATCCACCCACCTTGGCCTCCCAAAGTGCTGGGATTACAGGTGTGAGCCACCATGCCCGACCACATTTTAATTTTTCTCTATACTACCAGGCTCTCATACCTCCAGTTTACTCTTCATATTCGTATTATTCTGTGACTCATGACACTGATGGGCAGTGTAGGATAGATGGATAGCAGTAAAGTTTAGGATTAAACTATCACACTACACTTAATAGATAAAGCTGTAGAAGGCTGAGCACGGTGGTTCACATCTGTAATCCCAGCACTTTGGGAGGCCAAAGAGGGCAGATCACCTGAGGTCAGGAGTTCAAGACCAGCCTGGCCAACATGGTGAAACCCCATCTCTACTAAAAATACAAAAATTATCACTTGAACCCAGGAGGCAGAGCCAAGATCATGCCACTGCTCTCCAGCCTGGGCAACAGAGCAAGATACAAAAAAAAAAAAAAAAAAAAACCGTGAGAAAGCTGTAGGTATGTGACATTGTAGAAGTTGTTAAATTTCCGTCCTCTCATCTCTGAAGTGGATATGATAGTGTTAGTTCCTACCTCAAAAAGCTGTTATGAGGAATAAATGAGTTAATATAGAAAGAATTTAGTTGTGTGTCTATGACATCACAAGCCCTCATTAAATTTAACTAATTTAAAGTAAAAGAAACTGGACACAGAATAGCATATAGTAAACGATTTTATTTATGTAAAATGTCCAGAAAACTCAAACCTATAAAGACAGAAAATAGATGAATGGTTGCCTGTAGCTGAGGGTGGGAGTAGAGAAAAAACTGCAAATGGTCATGAGTAGTCTTTTTGGGGTGATGGAAATGTTACAAAATCAAATTTTGGTGATGGATACACAACTTCCTAAATTTACTAAAAATTATTCCATTGTATAGTTTGTAAAATATACCTTAATAAATCTATAAAAAGTAAATAATTGTAAATATATTTTTATTTTTCCTATAAAATCCAAACTTTATAAATCAAGTAATACATTTTTATCTTTTAAATCTAAACTCCTTAGTCCTGACTCCTTCCTCCAGTGTCCTCCATAATCAGGTCTCAGATTCTCTTTCCAGCCTTATCTTCCACTCAGTTCCTGCTCACATACTGTGCTACAGGCATTTAAGACTGTTATCCACTTTTTCAAATCTTCTCATAGAAAAATAATATCAAGCCTCATTCTTAAGGAATTAAGAGGAAGAGGAAATTCTCCTGAAGATAATCCAATACCAAGAACTGCTGGTAACAGGAATCCAAGGCAAGTACCATGAAAGAGTCCAGAGAAAAGATTTAGACAGACCAGCTTCAAAAAGTAACATCTGTGTTGTAAATGAAAGCAGAAGTCTTGAGTCAGCAACTGCAGAAAAAATGGATAAAAGTTGGTGCAGATCAGTAACAAGTAATTTAAGGGGCAATTTGAGGTGTCTCCAACTGATGTAGGCCCACACATTGGTGCTCTCTAGGGGGAAGTTCTCAAGCTGGCATTAAGATAAAACATCTGGGTATCAAACTTCAAATAAACATTGCATTTTCTCTATCAGGTTGTTCTTTCAGTACCAAATATTCCTCTTCTTGAGGAAATTTTCCTAATTTTTCTCATAGTTCATGTGGTAGGCAGAATAATGCCTGTTCAAAAACGTCTACGTCCTATTTCCTGGAACCGGTGACAGTGATATGTGACATGACAAGAGTGAATTATGGGTGAAAATAGAATTAAAGTTATTAATCAGCTGACCTTGAAACAAGAAGGTGATCCTGAATTATCCAAGTAGACTCAATATAATCACAAGGGTCTTTACAAGTGGAAGAGGGAGATGAAAGGTGAGAAGAGTAGGGAAAGAGAGAGAAAGAGATCGAGATCTGATGCTGGATTTCTGGCTTTGAAGATGGAGCAGGAGGACACAAGGCAACCAATGCAAGCAGCCTCTAGAAGCAGACTAGCTAAATAAATGAATTCTGTCTGTATTAGTTTCCTAGAGCTGCCATAACAACAGAAGTTTATTCTCTCACAGTTTTGGAGGCAATAATTCAAAAATCAAGATGTCAACAGGGTCGCCCTCCCTCCAAAAAGTTCTCCCTTGCTCCCTTGTTTCTACTTTGGTGACTCCAGGTAATTCCTTGCTTTGTAGCTACATGACTCCAATTTCTGCCTTCATCTTCATATGGTTTTCTTCTCTTTATGTCTTCTCTTTTTCTCTTCAATAAGGAACATTGCCATTAGACTTAGAACCCACCTGAATAATTGAAGATGAGCCTATCTTGAGATCTTTAACTTAATTACATCTGCAAATATGCTTTTCCTCTGCTTTTATTTTATTTTATTTTATTTAAATTGACAAATAATAATTGTACACATTCATGGGGTACATGGTGATGTTTTGATACACATATGTATAGCAATCAGATAAAGGTAAGTAGTATATGCATAATCTCAAACATTGATTTTTTTGTGTGTTAAAAAGAGTCAACATCTGGTTTTTCTTTGTTCTTTTCTTTTTTTATTTTTAAAATTTTCTTCTTTTTTTAACTTTTATTTTAGGTCCAGAGGTACATGTGCAGGATTGTTATATATATAAATTACGTGTAATATATATGTAATATATATAAATTACGTGTTGCAGAGGTTTGGTATGTAGATAATTTCATTACCTAGGTAATAAGCATAGTACTCAATAGATAGTTTTTCAACACTAACTCTCCTCTCACCCTCCACCCTCTAGCAAGCCCTGATGTCTGTTGTTTTCTTCTATGTGTCTGTATGTATTCAGAGTTTAGCTTCCACCTATAAATGAGAAGATATGATATTTAGTTTTCTGTTCCTGTGTTAGTTTGCTTAGGATGAAGGACTCCAGCTCCATTCATCTTGCTCCAAAGGGTATAATCTCATTCATTTTTATTACTGCATAGTATTTCATGGTATATATATATATATATATATATAACCACATTTTCTTGATCCAGTCTACCATTGATGGGCATTTAGGTTGATTCTATGTCTTTGCTATTTTGAATAGCACTAAATGCCGACACACACAAAAAAGAAAGATTTCAAACTAACAACCTAACATCACAACCAGAGGAAGCAGGGAAACAAGAGCAAACCAACCCCAAAGCTAGCAGAAGACAAGAAATAACCAAAATCAGAGCTGAATAAGAGGAAATTGAGACATGAAAAACCATACAAAAGATCAATGAATCCAGGAGCTGATTATTTGAAAGAATTAACAAGATAGATAGACCACTAACTAGACTAATGAAGAAGAAAGAGAGATGATTCACATCAACATAATCAGAAATAGCAAAGGGGACATTACTGCTAACCCTACAGAAATACAGGAGACCATTATGAACAGCTCTATACACACAAGCTACAAAACTTAGGAGAAATGGATAAATTCCTGGAAACATACAACCTCCCAAGATGGAACTAGGAAGAAACTGAATTGCTGAACTGACCAACATGGGTTCCAAAATTGAATCAGTAATAAAAAGTCTACCAAACAGAAAAAGCCCAGGACCAGAAGGATTCACAGCAAATTTCTACCAGATTTATACAGAAAATCTGGTACCATTCCTACTGAAACTATTCCAAAATATTGAAGAGGAAAGACTCTTCCCAAACTCATTCTATGAGGCCAGCATCATCATGCTACCAAATCATGATACCAAAACCTGGAAGAAACACCATAAATAAAGAAAGCTTCAGGCCAATATCCTTGATGAACATAGATGCAAAAATACCCAGCAAAATACTAGCAAACCAAATCCACCAGCACACCAAAAACGAATCCACCATGATCAAGTAGGCTTTGTGTCTAGCATGCAAGGGTGCTTCAACCTACACAAATCAATAAATGTGATTTACCACATAAACAGAACTAAAAACTAAAACCACATGATCATGTCAACAGATGCCGAAAAGGCTTTTGATAAAACTCAGCTCCCTTCATGTCAAAAACTCTCAAAAAACTAGGCCTGGAAGAAACATACTTCAAAATAGTAAAAGCAATCTATGACAAACCCACAGCCAACATCATACTGAATGGGAAAAGCTGGAAGCATTCCCCTTGAAAACTAGCACAAGACAAGGATGCCCTCTCTCATCACTCCTGTTCAACATAGTACTGGAAATCCTAGCCAAAGAAATCAAGCAAAAGAAAAAAATAACAGGCATCCAAATAGGAAGACAGGAAGTCAAACTATCCCTGTTTTCAGAAAATGTAATTCTATACCTAGAAAACCCCATAGTCTCTGCCCAAAAGCTCCCTGATGTGAGACACAGCTTCAACAAAGTTTTAGGATATAAAATCAATGTACAAAAATCAGTAGCATTCCTATACACCAACAACATCCAAACTGAGAGGCAAATCAAAAACACAATCACATTCATAATAGCCACAAAAAGAATCAAATACCTAGTAGTACACATAACCAAGGAGATGAAAGTCCTTTGCAAGGTGAACTACAACCACTGTGCAAAGATATCATCGATGACAGAAACAAATGGAAAAATATTCCATGCTCATGGATAGAAAGAATCAATATTGTTAAAATGGCCATAATATCCAAAGCAATTTACAGAGTCACTGCTATTCCCATCAAACTACCAAAAACATTTTTCACAAAATTAGACAAAACTATTTTAAAATTCATATGGAACCAAAAGGAGCCTGAATAGCCAATGCAATCCTAAGCAAAAAGAACAAAGCTGGGAGGCATCACATTGCCTGACTTCCAACTATACTATAAGACTATAGTAACCAAACAGCATGATACTGGTATAAAAATAGATGCATAGGCCAATGGAACAGAAAAGGGAATCCAGAAATAAAGCCACACACCTACAGCTATCTAATCTTTGACAAAGTCAACAAAAATAAGCAATGGAGAAAGGACTCCCTATTCAATCAATGGTGCTAAAGTAGTTGGCTAGCCATAGGCAGAAGAATAAAACTGGACCCCCACTTTTTACCACATACAAAAATTAACTTAAGATGGATTAAGGATTTAAATGTAAGACCTCAAATTGTAAGAATCCTAGAAGAAAACCTAGGAAATGCCATTCTGGGCATCAACTTTGGGAACGAATTTATGACTAAGTCTTCAAAAGCAATTGCAACAAAAACAAAAATTGACAACTGGGACCTAATTGAACTAAAGGACTTCAGCACAACAAAAGAAACTATGAACATCATAATCAGACAATCTACAAAATGGAAGAAAATATTCACAAACTATATGTTGTGAAAATATTCACAACAAAGGACTTATATCCAGAATCTATAAATAACTTAAACAGTTGAATAAGCAAAAACAAATAGCCCAATTTTTAAAAATGGGCAAAAACATGAAGAGACACTTCTCGGAAGAAGACATACAAGCTACCAACAAACATGAAAAAACGCTTCACATCACTAATCATCAGAGAAATGCAAATCAAAACCACAGTGAGATACCGTCTTACACCAGTCAGAATGGCTTTTATTAGAAAGTCAAAAAGTAAAAGATGCTAGTGAGGTTGTAGAGAAAAGGGAATACTTATATACTGCTGGTGGCAATTGTGAAAAGCAGTTTGCAGCTGTCTCAAAGAACTTAAAATAAAATTACTATTTGATATGGTTTAGCTTTGTGTCCTCACCTGAACCTCATGTTCAACTGTAATCCTCAGTGTTGGAGGTGGGACCTTTTGGGAGGTAATTGAATCATGGGGGTGGATCCTTCATGAATGGTTTAGCACCATCCCTTCAGTGCTGTTCTTGTGATAGAGTTCTCACGAGATCCAATTGTTTAAAAGTGTATGGCACATCCATCTTCTCCCTTTTCCTCCTGCTCTGGCCATATAACATGTGCCTATCTCTTCCCTTTTGCCTTCTGCCTTGATTGTAAGTTTCCTGAGGCATCCCCAGAAGCAGTAGATATTATGCTTCCCGTACCGCCTGTAGAACCATAAGCCAATTAAACCTCTTTTCTCTATAAATTACCCAGTTTCAGGTATTTCTCTGTAGCAGCGTGAAAATGAACTACAACATCCATCAACCCAGCAATTCCATTATTGGGTTTATACTCAGAGGAATATAAATTGTTCTGCCATAAAAACACGTCTCGCATATATTGGTTGCTGCAGAGACCCTTTATCCAAATAAGGTCACATTCACAGGTTCCAAGGTTTAGGGTATGAATATATCATTGTGGAGATAATCATTCAATGCAGTATACTCTCCCAGATCCTCTAGAAAGAATGCAGCACTGCTGACGTCTTAATTTTAGCCTAGTGATACCCATTTTAAACTAATGAACTCCAGATAATTAATTTGTGTTATTTTAAGCAAGTTTGTGGTCATTTATACAGCCATAATAGGAAACTATCAGAGTTCATCTCAAATTCTCTTTCATCCAGCCAGGGGAATTTTGTTGAAACCACTGGGCAAAAAATACTTATTTCTATGGAAATTACTAAAATGGAAGGATATGAATCAGGAACTAACTAACTTAACTCTTAGGGATTTTTGCCAGAGAATGAAGCTAATAGTAAGTGTGGAAGTCATTAGGCTATTCATTCTACATTTCCAGTTTTGCAGCATTCTGGGCAAATGGCAGCACTGTCTTTCTTGGTCCTACTCTCTGAGGTGAAATATGACCGTATGACTTGCTTGGCCAAGGAAATGTGAGCATTGGTTATAGTTACCATTTACAGGCAGATGTTTAAGAACCAGTGGTGAGTCATAATACTCTCCAAGTTGATTGAAGAATGCAACAATAGGGAGCCTCCCTCAATGGGGTAACCAGGTAACAATAATTCGTGTAGGACATGTAGCATGGTCAGCAGACCAGTCAATAATGGTTGGCTAAGTAAAGCTAAACCAAAAGATGGCAAGGAATTTGTAATGGGCAGGCGATATAGGATAGATGAGATTGCCTATCAGCCTCTTTCAAGTGTTTGGATCCAGTAGGCTTTTCAATTATGTGAATGATTCAATTACTCATTTTCTTTTTCTTTTTTTTTTTTTTTTTTTGAGATGGAATCTCACTCTGTCGCCCAGGCTGGAGTGCAGTGGCATGATCTCAGCTCACTGCAACCTCCATCTCCCAGGTTCAAGCAATTCTCCTGCCTCAGCCTCCTGAATAGCTGGGACTACAGGCGCCCACCACCATGCCTGGCTAACTTTTTGTATTTTTAGTAGAGACAGGTTTCACCATATTGGCCAGGCTGGTCTTGAACTCCTGACCTTGTGATCTGCCTGCCTTGGCCTCCCAAAGTGCTGGGATTACAGGCATGAGCCACTGTGCCCAGGCCCAATTACTCATTTTCAATGAAATAATTTTGAGTCAGATTTTTCTCACTTGCAACCAACAAGTGCTAACTAGTGCTAAATAGTACTCACAGATACAACTATTTTGACTAAATAAATTTGATTATTAATTCATCCATTCATTTTATACATTTTTATTGGAGCAAAATTATAAATATGTTCTAGACATTATACAAAATACTTGGGATGCAGTAAGTACTATGACTTTATATCTGTGCTGTCTATTACAGTAGCTACTGGACACATATGCCTGTTAAGCACTTGAAAAGTGGGTAGTCTGAAGTGAGACATGTTGTAAGTAAAAAATAGCAAAGGACATTCACTTACATCTGTTCTAATTTCCTGCACTGTTTTCTATTTGTTTCAAATGAATTAGGTGATAGAGATAAGACTGCCCCAGTGGGCAGTGACTTTCTCTTCAAAGCCTCAGTAATATTGATTTGGAATTCAATAAATATATGATGAAAAAATGAACAAATAAATGAATAATCAATTGAATAAATGAATATATTGAGCATTATCTATATTATGCATTTAAACATTTATTATTACTGATGATCAATTATTACAGTATGTTTTGAGTATATGTACATTTCATAATCTTTTGTATATATGATTTGTAAAAACAACTATTATTTTTATTCAGGGAAGACATCGCTCTAGCCTAATACAAAATAACAGCATCAGAAATGACATGTATCCTTGAACTATTCTCTCAGTTTATATAAATCATTCACAGCTTCTTTTTTACTTGCTTATAAGTAAGTCAACTGAGATAATACTACTCATCAGCAACTCTGAATTCCATAAAGTTCTCCAGATTCTTTCACATTTAATGGACATGGTTGTCAAACAATTACATGCATGAGGAATCTTATATATAGTTCATATGCCCTGCTTGGTAAACCAACATTCACTGATTTAACATATTTTCATAAGCACATTCCAAGTATCAGCCACTGTACTGATACTATGTATGCATAATTTCATCCAATGTTTAGAATAACATTGTGATTATTTTCACATTTTACTGATGAAGAAACTCTCAGAATTTAACCAACTTGTCTATAGTAGCATACCTATTGGGTATGGTAGCTAGGATGCAGTCTTAATACTTAGTCTAAGAACCGTAATCTAGTAAAAATATTTTCTATATGTGTTTAATGTTTTATATAATTTAAACAAATCTTTAATAATAATTTCCCAAGGAAGCAATGTTAGATTTAAAGTAAATATTTAAAATATATAACAACCACTGTATCTTAGCAATCTTAGCAAATGGCTTTATAAGCAATTGCAGTAGAAGTTGTCGCCGTGATTGCATGGCAGGAGGGAATCTTAAAATGCCCTTTCCTGGAGGATGCCTGCAGTTTCTACCATCTCCACAGCCCTTCTCCACTTTTTGTTTGTTTGTTTTCATAAAAGTCCATGGAATAATTTTTAGAAGCCACACCCATCAGATTTGTTCTTAGGATCTGTGAATTTGTGCTTCAAGTCACTGGGCTGTTGCAGACAAGAAAAACATTATGTAATGGAAAAGGAACATTGACTAAGATATGAGAATCCTTTAATTCTATTCCAGGCTCCGCCACTAACTGGTGGTAAAACCTTGGAAATTTTACCTAAATTATTCGGGTAGCTACACCTACTAAATAAGAAGGTGGGTCTCTAAATGAGTTCTGAGAGAAGTTCAGCTGCTTGTTCTATGACCTTTCCTCTAGCCTCAGGGGAGGCTGGAAGATTTGACTCTTACGGAATTGTTGAGAGTGTATCTAGATTAAACTCAAGATGACTGTGAATCCAGAGCAAGTACCTATACCTCAGTTTTAAAATTGTTATTGGATAGAGAGTAAGAAATATTAATGTAGTAAATAGCAATTTGTAATGAGAGGGCATAGGAAAGAGAGATTGTAAAATATCAAAGAATCATTCAAGAGAATTTGCTGGAGTTGCAGAACATAAGTCTCCAGATCAAAAGCATTTCTATGTGCCAAATAAATTAATGAAAAAGTCCCACTCCTAGACTATAACTTTAGAACCAAAGGAATAAAGACAAGGTCCTAATAGTTTTGAGAGAGACAGATACATCGTCTACAGAGATATGATCAGACTGGTGCCAGTCTTCTCATCAACAACACTGGATACTCCATAGTCATAGAGCAAAGATTTCAGAAGCGTGAAATATATTTTGAACTAAAATTCCATGTCACACGAAACTGTCATTCAAATGTTTGTACTAAACATTTTTGCTAAACATTTGTACTAAACTAAACACATTTTTAGACATACAAGTTTTCAGAAATATCACTTCTCACATACTCTTTGCTCTAGCAAAATGAGTGTGTAAACCAAGAAAAACAAAGACTTCAGTTCCAGGAAACACAGCCTAATGAACAAGAACTTCTGGATAACCACCTTGAAGCAACCCTGAAAAGGAACTTGTCCAGATGACCAGTGGAAGAAGAAAAAAAGAAAGTTTTATACAATAACTGAAAAGATGAACAATTTAAATATAATATTGGAATAAAGAGATACAATGGGTAAAAAGAAAAAATTAAAAACTTTTGGGAAATGAAAAAGCTGCACAAGCATAAAATATTTGACTTTCAAGTAAATTACATTTACATAGTTTGTTAATGTAATTAAAGCAGTGATTTGATTGTACTAGGAAATTGGTCGAATAAGAGATGAAAGAATAAGTATTTCTAAAATTGAATAATCAAAAAAATGACAATACAAGATATAACTTAGGGCTCTGGAAAGAAAACCAAAAATAATCAGCTAAAAGAGTTAAAAATGTTTGCTTCTGGATGGCCAGATTGGAGGATGAAAAGGGTCATGAAAAGGTACATGTGAAAGAAGAACATAAATATGTGTATATGTTTGTGGTGTGTGTGTGTGTTTAGACCTCATCTTTGGTACAATGACTAAGAACACTGGGAGAGAAGAAAATTTCAGAAAGCAAATTGCATGTGGAATGAACAAAACTTCTGAAGCAGCTTTAGTCTTTAGCAACCTTAGTGTAGGGGCAGGAAATTTTTGACATTGGTGGTTTGTGAAGATTACACTAGGCCAGAAAGGTTTTTACTTTCCACAGTTAGCTTTCAATTGCTAAGACCTAGCTAAGAGTCCTTAAGCATTACTAGGTATTACTAGGTCACTAGGTATTTTTGACTTTGTCCAGTGGCTGCAATGTATTGTGGTTCTGACCCCAGATAACTTTCTGTAGAGGTAGGGCCAAAGGCATGGCCAGCACAGATGGCTTCAGAGTGCAGATTGTTGCAGTTTGACCTTGAATTTGCAGTGCAAGGCAAGGGCCTCAGCCAAGGCAGTTTCTTTGTCAGGTGCTAAGGCCTCAGGCGGCAAGCAGACGGCTATAGTTTATTAGGATGTAGGCACAGCTTGGCCTGGTATCACTGCCTAGGCTAAAGTGGGATCATTACCTGCCTATACAAAGCAAGAGTAAAATGTTACATCTGAGCCACAGAACACTAGGTAGTTTCTATGTTGTCTTGCCTCAGGTGGCAGTAGGTAGCACTCCATTCTGAATTAAGAGCACAGGTTGGAACTGTGGAGCACTTGACCTTAAATGATGCATCTGGGCCAATTATTACTGGTCTAAAGGCTCAATACTGTAATAGAAAATACTAAAGCTGGCTGGGTGCGGTGGCTCACGCCTGTAATCGCAGCACTTTGGGAGGCCGAGGAGGGTGGATCATCAAGGTCAGGAGTTCAAGACCAGCCTGGCTGACAGGGTAAAACCCCATCTCTACTAAAAATACAAAAATCTCAGCTACTCAGAAGGCTGAGGCAGGAGAATCGCTTGAACCCGGGCAGCAGCGGTTGCAGTGAGCTGAGATTGCACCACTGAACTCCAGCCTGGGCGACAGAGTGAGACTCCATCTCAAAAAAATAAAAAAAGAGAGAGAGAGAAAAGAAAATACTAAAGAACATTGTAATGAGTTTCAAAATGATAGTTATTTTAGCTAGACACATGGGTTTCACTGTGCCCAAGAAATTTATGAAACAGAAAAGAAAGTTAATTGTCTTAACTTTAGAGGGCCACCTGACCAAAGCACTGGCCCTTACTGGAAGCGCCTGCCTCAACAGCCTCAATAGCAGTTGAAAATAATGTGGCTCTAAAGTGAGATCCTTTTCTAGGAGACAGGACTTTTTTTAGGCCAAATCAATTCCCTTTCAACAGGCAAAGGAAGAGTACCAATGTACACAGGCTCAAAGAATGCCTTGGGATCAGTGCTACTCACAGCTCATCCTCAGGACTGCAATGCTCCAAAGGAAATGGAAGTTAAGAAGGTTAGCATAGTTTGGCAAAGAAAAAAATTTTCTTATAACCCTTGGTAAAGTCTGCTGCCACTACAAATAAAGATGACAGCATTGTCTGAACATTGCCCTGTGATGGAGGAGAGAGTGTGGTGGAGGAGACAGAGGGAGGAGGCAACTGGATTCCCAGCCGCCTACCCACCCCACACATGGCAAATTCATGGTGACAACATGTATCATTTGCTAGGAGGCTCCTATCAATTAAGTTCACAGGTGGTCGATTCCAGAAATGTAAATAGGCTGGCTGGCAAACCAGGTAAGTTGAAGTTCAGATTTTCACCGTCTACCATCTGCCTTTGTTCCTCAGACACCAATGAGATGGGCTTTGACAACACTACACACTGGTTTTGGGGAGCAGAATTGTTACCATGGACATTTGTCTAAAGGTTAAGATTTGTCTTATATCCTAATAATTTGGTTTGAAAATTAAAATAACTAATTTCTTGAGAATTTATTTTTTACTAGGTTGACTCACCACAGCATATTTATTTATAATTACATAATTATACGTTAATATTAATATGATAATATAAGTAGCATAATTATACATATATTACAAAATAATTACATCCATATGTAAATTTGTATAGACTAAACTTGGCATGCTCATCTCAGCCTCTACCTTTCTCTTCTTTGGGAAGCAGCCTACTCACAGAAGGCTTGAGTTCCACACTGTTTCTCCAGGGGCAGTACATTCTTTATTGCAGCTTGATCTCCCCAGGGCCAGATTTGCTTGTGGCTGGATGGATACATCTGCATAATTCTAATTCTGGATTCAGTTATGTGACTCTTTGGTACCTCACACAAAGCTATATTCTTCAACTGTGTTTATCAACAATAAAGACGTTGTTAGAGACTTCGTTTTATTTCTTTTTTCTTTTTTTGAGACAGGGTCTCACTCCGTCACCCAGGCTAGAGTATAGTGGCATGATCATAGCTCACTGCAACCTTGAACTCCCGGGCTCAAGGGGTCCTCCTGCCTCAGCCTCCTGAGTAGCTTGGACTACAGGCACATACCACCACACCCAGCTAGTTTTTTTTTTTTTTCCAGAGACAGTCTTGACATGT
Source organism: Pongo pygmaeus (assembly GCF_028885625.2). NCBI lineage: Eukaryota > Metazoa > Chordata > Mammalia > Primates > Hominidae > Pongo > Pongo pygmaeus. The sequence goes on along the minus strand of NC_072376.2, from coordinate 154,957,453 downwards.
TGCTCAGGCTGGCCTTGAACGCCTGGGTTCAAGCAATCCTATTACCTCGTCCTCCGAAAGTGCTGAGATTATAGGTGTGAGCCACCATGCCTGGCTTATAGCATTCAGTTTCTATTATTTATTTCTCAATTGATTAAGACCCTGGGCAGGAAAGAGAGGTATCATTATTTGGTTCCTCTCAGGTATTGCTATGGTGTATGTATAATGTATTGTTATAAATGTACATATATAAATAAATATGTATATATATACACAAATGTGTTTAAATATAGTATATATACACATATGTGTATATATATCAATGTGTAATATATGTATACTTGTATATATCATTTATATATGCTGTATCTCACATATTGCATATAATAAATATGCACGTACACACACACATATATGTGAAATTGTCAAAATCAAAATAGTGTCACAAATGCTTTTACAAAAATCAGACCAATAATGCCTGGGAAGGCCATGAAAAGAGGGTTTTTGTGCTTGTATGCCTGATAACAAAGCCTAACACAAAAGACTACAAACATACAACTTACACAAAGTCCATCACAACCTTACACAAAAAAATACTTCTGCAAGGACATCTGCCCAGCAACTCGCTATCCACCTCAGGCTAGTCACTCTTGTTATTATTGATCTTTGATAATTATTTCAAAACAACTATATAACCCTCTTCATTTTTTTAAAGCCTTTGTCTTTCTTTACCTCCCTGAATACATATCTAGATTTCTATGGCATGCATATTCCCACTACAATCTTTATTCCCAAATAAATATCTTTTCTTTTCAAGATTCTCTCTCTGGTTACTTAGATTGGCACATACATGCATATATTTGATATACGTATACATACATATGCGGCAGGATAGGGCAGGTCTGCTTTATTTAGATTGTGGGATTACTAGTGATATTTTATTTATCTTCTTTACATATTTCTATATTTCCACTTTTTTATGTATATTTATTAATCAGAAAAAAGTTACAGGGTTGAAATGACCAAGTTCAGTTGTCACCATCCCTTGTGTCCTGTCTCCTCCTATCCATGTTACTCTTTTCTTTTCATAGAATGTCTTTATAAGACTAATGACAACTTATTTCAATGAATTTTGGGGCTGATTTATTTTACTCTTTGGTCACTTTCATGACAGTGTGGTCCCCTTGAGAGGAACACTCATGGGTTAATTCAAGTTTGTTATCATGTGCACATAACAGCATGCCTTGCATACAGTGAGAACTTAAATACTTATTGATATTAAGATTCTACTTGATAAAAACCTGTTTCCACGTAATTGAATTATACTCCATTGAAATAATTGCAAAAAATAAGGGAGAAAAACAACACACCCAGATACATGCAATGAGGTAACTGCACACAGTGCTCATGCGATAGTTCAATAAGATTGTTATAAAAAGCCTAAAAATAAGACCCTATTCCATGCAAAAGCAGATTTAGACCAGGCTGATTTAGGGTAAAATAAGGGAAATATGTTTGAAATTAAGCCTAGGCAAAATGATTATGGAAATATAGCGCGGCTGAGATGTGCTTAATGTTTCCCCAGGGGCCATAACAATTTATCTTGCCAAATCAATAAATGCTGTTAGCATGTCCCCTGAGAGACTAGATAACTGAGTAACTGGCTACAGATGAGACATTTTTTTAACTTGTTTTCAGTTTGAGAGCCATATCAGGCACCTGCACAATGTAATGTTATGTGCCACCCCAATTTCTGTAAGGCCCTCAGAAATGCCAACATCAGCTTTGGGAACACATTGAAATCACCTGGAAGTTATAAGGATTATTAATTCTGAATCTACCCCAAGCTTTTGATTTAATTCACCTAGCATGCAGCCAGAGCATCCAGTGGTTTAAACACTCCTAAGGTGATTCAAATATGCAGCCAAGATGGAGAATCACCACTTGAGGATCTTTGGAGGGCTTTAATGCAGTTTTTGTCTAGCTGGAGGTTGTCCTAAACAGACACACCTACTTCCTGCAGACTCAAGCAAAATCACACAGGTTGGTTCACAGTTGGCCTGGAATTATAAAGGGAATTTCTTTTTCACATTAGGGCTTTCATACCCAATTTAATGGTGCTTTCTAAGCCACCACCTCCCAAGAAAAATATGCTTTTGTTATATCGAGTGTTAATCTGTCCAATGCATGTGAAAGAATTAGTGATGAACAGCATGCTAAAAGTTAGGAAAAAAAAATAATTACATTTTGAGAATGTAGACTCCATTTTCCTTTTTCACATGAAACATTTGCAGAGTCTCATGTGTAGCAGCTGGATTGTAGAATTGCTTGATTATAGAAAAGCATAATGTCAAAATGTATTATAAGTTGTAATAGCTGTAAAAAAGTACAAATGTGGCCGGGCGGGAGGTGGCTCACGCCTGTAATCCCAGCACTTTGGGAGGCTGAGGCGGGTGGATCACGAGGTCAGGAGATGGAGACCATCCTGGCTAACACAGTGAAACCCCGTCTCTACAAAAATACAAAAAATTAGCCGGGCGTGGTGGCGGGCACCTGTAGTCCCAGCTACTCAGGAGGCAGAGGTTGCAGTGAGCCAAGATGGCACCACTGCACTCCAGCTTGGGCAACAGAGCGAGACTCCGTCTCAAAAAAAAAAAAAGTACAAATGTATTGATTAAGATATGCATTCTTTTGAAAGCAAACGCACGCGTGTCTCATTCTAATTATTTAGCACACAGAAAATGTTTAATACACTCCAAAATTTGCCTTTTTTTTCCACAATAACTCTGTGTCTTCTCCAGGATTCATTGCCCAAAGACTGAGCTTACTATTCCCTGGCTTTAACACGTGGCAGTAGTTTGCTCTGGCCATCTCGCCACTTTTAAGACGTATCGCCATATTATCTGTGGTGGTCTGAACATCTAGAAGGTTATCCTGAATAATGACTGAATCTGAGAGCTACACAGCCATCACAGTTGAGTATTTTATCTTTTTTAAATACTGTTGACGGACCCTTCACTGATCAGTTTTTATGTTTCGCCCAGAAGCAGTAAAAGTGATACTCAATCTGAAGGTAGTTGGCCAGGCGCGGTGGCTCACGCCTGTAATCCCAGAACTTTGGGAGGCCGAGGCGGGCGGATCACAAGGTCAAGAGATTGAGACCATCCTGGCTAACACGGTGAAACCCTGTCTCTACTAAAAATACAAAAAAAATTAGCCGGGCGTGGTGGCGGGCGCCTGTACTCCCAGCTACTCGGGAGGCTGAGGCAGGAGAATGGCCTGAACCCAGGAGGCGGAGCTTGCAGTGAGCCAAGATCGCACCACTGCACTCCAGCCTGGGCGACAGAGCGTGACTCCGTCTCAGAAAAAAAAAAAAAAAAAGAAAGTAGTTGGTCCTCAGCTATTTTTTCTATAAACTATAAACCCTTTCAGTAATGTTACACTTCCTGTTGGCCATAAGAGAGTCAGAGAACTATCAGAGCGGTCATTTTTGTGATGAAATATAACTATATTGTTGAGTAAAATACAGCTATGGGAAGTTAAATAAACCTACAGTGTGTTAAATAAACCTACAGTGTGTTAAACAAACCTACAGCTTGGAAGAGATTTGCTTGTTAACGTAAAGAGCTGATCAAATCTGTGATGTTGATGAAAATCAAGGGCAAAATTGTCATATTAAGGGTTTGAAAATGAAGAAAGCATCTTCCATTTAAATGCATATTAATTATGAGCGTATGGAACTTGTCCTGATTCCACCTTCATAGGCTATAGATACCATTGCAATAACTCTTATCATTATCTTTCTCCCTCCATAAAGACTGTGTGTATTTATTGTTGGGTAATGTATAACTTGTATTCAGATCAATGGTTGATGACACATAATTCTTATTTTTGTGTAATGTTTTTAGCTTACAATATAAGGATTAACTAACTATACAATAAGTATCAATTCTTAAGTGGCCCTAGTAAAGCATCTCTACTCCTGCATTTCTAATGACCACATATATTTTACATTCTTATTAGCCTTAGGAAAATCCCATTTTCCAATCAAAATTGTTCTTTCTTTCTTATCTTCAACTCATTATAGCAACACTAAGGTGGATTCACTGATTCTGTGTTCTAACCTAAATGGACCCTTGAATTCTTCCATTTTCTCTACTCCCTTGAACTTTTTGAAGTTGTGTTTATGTAATGAAGATTAAGCATAAGGGAGTTATAAAACTGATCTCAGATGGTAAGAACTTTAGAATATTCAGAAGTTTATAGCTTTTTATTTACACTTGTTATACTCTGCTTGCATGTAGTAATTAGCAATGAATAAATAAACATCGTGATGTGAAGAAAAGGGAATGCTCACACACACTATTGGTAGAAATGTAAACTAGTACAGCTATTATTAAAAACAACATGGATGATCCTCAAAAAATTGAAAATACAGCCACCATATTGTCTAGAAATACCGCTTCTGGGAGTATATTCAAAGAAAACAAAGTCATTATCTTGAAGAGATATATCTGCACACCCGTATGCATTCCACTATTCACAATAGCCAAGATATGCAACAACTTCAGTATCTACCAACAGATGAAGAAAGAAAATACGGTGTATATATACGCAATGGAATACTATTCAGCCTTTAAAAAGAACAAAATCCTGACATTTTCAACAACATGGATAAACTTGGAGGACATTATGCTAAGTGAAATAATTCAGGCACAGAAAGGCAAATACTTCATTGCCTCATTTATACAGGGAATCTTAAAACATTACTCTTAAAAGCAGAGAATAGAATAGTGATTGCCAAGGGATAGGGATGGAACCAAAGGGGAGATGTGGTTCAAAGAATACAAAGTCCCAGTTATTCAGGATGTAAGTTATGGAAAGGTAATGTATAGTATGGAGTATAATTAATAATATATAGTTAATAATAATGTGTTGTATACTTGAAATTTGCTAAGAGAGCAGATCTTAAGTGTTCTCACCACAGACACAGGCACACAATGTTAACTATGTGAGGTGATGGATATGTTAATTAGCTTGATTGTGGTAATCACTTCACAACGTATTTGTGTATCAAAATATTATGTTGTATACTGTAAATACATACTATTTTTTTTTGAGACGGAGTCTCACTCTTGTTGCTCAAGCTGGAGTGCAATGGCATGATATCGGCTCACTGCAAACTCCGCCTCCTGGGTTCAAGCAATTCTCCTACTTCAGCCTCCTGAGTAGCTGGGATTACAGGCACATGCCAGCACGCCTGGCTAATTTTTGTACTTTTTTTAGTAGAGACGGAGTTTCATCATGTTGGCCAGGCTGGTCTTGAACTCCTGACTTCAGGTGATCCACCTGCCTCAGCCTCCCAAAATGCTGGGATTACAGGCGTGAGCCACCGCACCCGGCCTACAATTTTTATTTGTCAATTCTACGTCAATGAAGCTAGAAAAAAAAAATTTAAAAAATGTAAGCCCCAGATATTGGGGTTTCCATTGGACAAAATTATAAATGAAACCAAAAGCACAAGTTTCAAAGGCATCTAATGAGAAAATTTAAGTGAGGAAATGGTCACAAGTTAGTTTGAGAGTGTAAAGCATTGAATTAGGCTTTATCTGATTAAAAATAAAATGGAGACCATTAGAAAATATTTACATATTTTTATCTCAAAAGTTTCAGTGATATCTATACTCATTCATAACCAATTTTTCAAAACTTTTTCTGTTCGAGGGAAACTCTTTTTCTGCCCTCCTAGTATGTCCTGCCATGTGGACGGAGTGTATTAGTATAACTGCTGGATTCTCTTTGCCTTTTTGCTGACTGCACCCTGGCTGAGGTTAGTGACTTTCCTGACAAGTAATTTGGGAAAAACAAACTTATCTTTGTTCCTTTTGGAAGCCAACCTGCCCACAATTTCTCTTCTGTTCCCCTGTACCATGAAGCTTATCCAGGATAATCAAATGGTGATTATTATTTCATTAAACGTATCACAATGTACTCATCATCTTAAAAATATGTAGGTTTTTCTTTTCATGTTGACTTTCTTCCTTGTATATCTTATTTTTTTTAGTTAAAATAAATAATTTTGCCGGTCTAATTTTAAAGCACAACATAGAATCTATTTCTCCTACAGCAGGAAAACCTTAAAAATGTAAAATGCTTATATGGCCATAACCAAAGCTGGGCATGCTGACTCTAGAGTCAGGAACGTGGAAAAAGCAATCTGGAAGGCAGAGTGTACAGCGGTTCTCTAAAGACTAGCTGAAGCCTGTGTTTGAGGAAGAAGAGAGCACCTAGTTCTTGCCTGGTCCTAACACTAGAAGGTCTATCCAATACATTGGCATGTGAACAGGTTTTCAGAGAAAAGCCTAATTTCTGGAAGGACTAAGAGGAAAGGCAGAGCCCTACAGAGCAATTGAAATGTAGGACCAGTAAACAGAGACAGGGCAGGGACTAAGTTATTAGGGTTGGAATTTATTGCAGGAGTGTGTCTATTTCACAGTATTATATAAAGTAATGATAGCCACTGTAATAGATAAAGTACCAAATATTAGTGGTTTTTTATTTTTTAAAAAAACTTTATTTTTCACTCAGGTTGAAAACGAGTGTTTCTGATTGATGAATGTCTCACCTTCAAGCAGTAATTAAGAAACCACACCCTTTACATCTTAAAATACTGTCAGGTTTATCATGGGGGTTTCAAGGTTGTCATGCCCATCTGCACACAGCAGCCAAGAGAGGGGAAATTAAATGAAGGGGTCATAAGTAAGAGATTTTCATGGGCCAGGGATGAAAGTGACACACCCATCTCTTCAATCACACTCCACTGACCAGATCTAAGTGGTATGGCTGAAACTAACTGGGAAATGAAACTTAGCCATGCCATGGATAATGGGAGCTGTGGTCTAGGTGTGTTCTCTCAAAGAAGAAAATGCATTTGACAAGCAGTTAGCCAGTCTTTGACACACTCAGTAACTAGAATTGGGAAAATAATGAGACAGGCTTGGTAATGACTTTAATGAATGCTATGGTCTGAATGTTGGTATCACTCCAAAATTCATGTTGGAACCTAATACTCAATTTGATGGTATTAAGAGGTGGGACCTTTTGGAAGTGATTAAATCATAAGAGTTTCACCCTCATGGATGGAATTTCTGCTCTTATAAAAGAAGTTGAAGGGAGCTTCTTTGTCCCTTCACATGTGGGGATGCAGCAACAAGGTGCTATCTAAGAAACAGAAAGCGGGTCCTTATCAGACACCAAATCTGCCAGCACTTTGATTTTAGACTTTTTAGCCTCTAGAACTCTAAGTAATAAATTCCATTTTTTAAATAAATTACCCACCCTCCAGAATTTTGTTACTGCAGCCCAAATGCAGTAGGACAAAGAGCTCTTGATTGATATTCTAATATTTCCTTTTTCTTTGCAGGCAAGAAGTCTCAGAATCCTGGGAAGGGCTAAATCGACAAGAAGACTTAGTAACCCAGTCTTAAAGTTTAATAAGGCAAAAGATTGCCACAAAGAGATGTTGATAAATTTGATTTAATTTTGACCAAAACTAACTCTACTAATCAAAAGGAGAGTTTAGAAGGGATTTTAAAAACATCGTTGAAGATGAAGTATGTAACAGAGAATATAGGATCAGAAATATTCTCAAGAATAATAAAAGAAATGGTTGCTGATAGAGGCAATGCCTTATTCACAAGAAAAGAACATTTGGTGAGTGCTGTTTCTCTTAGGAAAATTATGAAGTAATTTCTTATGAACCCCAAAACATTTCCATTTCATTACTTGTTCTGCTGAAGATGAACAATGCTGCTTGTCTTACAGACATTTATATCACTTCAATTATCAATATCTTCCTTGATTGTGCTATCAGCAGAATCAAAAGTTACCACCAAAATCTTTCATTGCTTCTATCAGTTTTGAGAATTAAATAACAGTTTTCTCTACAGCTTTTCTTTTTTGTACTTTTGGGCATATATGCATTTTTACTTTTGTTTCAAAATTACTCTTTCTCAGTTTTAAGGCACTGAAACTTTTCTACATTCACTTGTCATTTACTTCAGAAAAATAAACTCCCTGTACCTTGGGCTGATTCCTGGGTACAGGAAGCACAGTGGGACCACAAGGAGTGGGGCAACAGGAACATCAAGGTCCCTGGAGTAGAACCAAGAAGAATCCTTACATCTCAAGGCAAGGTGTGAAAACTCACTTCTGAAACTCCTTTTACAAGGCACTCATATATCTGCGAATCCCCAGAATGAAGTAGTAATAATAGAGAGTCATATTCCCTATACGACATTCAAAATGCCAGCTGGTTATTTTCTTAACCAGTGTTCATCTGATCCATTTCCTAGGCATTGTGACTCTGCAGCAATTCATGAGGGGGAAATGGTTGCTTAATTGCCCAGAAGAAATCCCTAGAAATGCTTCAGTAGTGACAACTTTTCTTCCTTTGCCCATGATCCATGAGTAACAAAACAATTAAAAATGACAGTCAAACTGAAAATATTACAATGCATTCTCTAGTTAAAATAAAGCACAGAATTTAAATAATTATTTGAATAAATCACACATCTTCCCCACCAAAATATCCATCATTTTTATGGCTCAGTTTGGAGCTCTCTAGTACATAATAACATATAATTTATTTATTTTCTTTACTTCATCATGTGTGAACACATTCAGCTAAAGCGAATAAAATGTCAGGAAATATTCCATTTGCTATATTCATCTATATCCCCCCCAGCCTGTGGATCACTTTCCTTAGTAGTAACTTTCTCCCATAAAAGAAGTCTTGGATTAAATATCACATTATTACTTGGATTCCAGTCCCTCTGCCCCTAGCTATCACTTTGTTTATGGATAAGTCACTCAATTTCTCTAGTCCTCATCTATGAAGTGAATAAGATGGGATTTGAAGTCCAGGGTTTGAACTAATTCTCTGACTCTCTAATAATTTCTCATCCTGTTAAAGAAAAAGTTCCTAAGATTAAGTTTCAGTGCAGCATTCAAAATGAATGTCTCCCTTTAAAAGTTTTATTTTAATTTTTGTGGGTACATAGTAGGTGCATATATTTATGGGGTGTATGAGATGCTTTGATACAGATATTCAAGGTCTGTAATATCTGTAATAATCACACCATGTAAAATAGGGTATCCATCCCCTCAAGCATGTATCATTTATGTTACAAACAGTCCAATTATATTATTTCAGTTATTTTTAAATGTATAATAAAATTGGTTGGGTGCAGTGTGTCACGCCTGTAATCCCAGTACTTTAGGAGGCCAAGGCGGGCAGATCACCTGAGGTCAGGAGTTCAAGATCAGCCTGGCCAACATGGTGAAACCCTGTCTCCACTAAAAAATACAAAAATTAGCTGGGTATGGTGGCGGGCGCCTGTAATCCCAGCTACCCAGGAGGCTGAGGCAGGGAGAACTGCCTAAACCTGGGAGGTGGAGGTTACAGTGAGCCAAGATCATGCCACGGCACTCTAGTATGGATGACAGAGTGAGACTCTGTCTCAAATAATAATAATAATAATAAAATGTATAATAAAATATTATTGACTATAGTCTCCCTGTTGTGTTATCAAATACTAGGTCTTATTCATTCTTTCTATTTTTTTTTTTTGTACTCAGTAACCCATCCCTACTTCTCCCCACCCCTTCACCACCCTTAACAGCCTCTGGTAACCATAATTCTACTCCATCTCCATGGGCTCTGTTGTTTTGATTTTCAGATCCCACAAATAAGTGAGAAAACATGATGTTTATCTTTCTGTACCTGGCTTATTTCACTAAGCATAATGACCCCCAGTTCCATCCATGTTGTTACAAATGACAAATCTCATTCTTTTTTATGGTTGAGTAGTACTCCATTGTATAAGGAAATCAGTATATCAAAGAGATCTCCATTTTAATACCCAGTTTGTTGACTTTTAATTTCCTTTGGCTGAATCTGAAAAAAATCATTTTTAAAACCATTTTCCTCTGAATTATCACTGCATAACAATCATAAACCTTTCTAAAATCTGTCATTTTCCTTTACATGCTCATAGAAACTTCTCCCCTGTTTATTCATCCATCTGCCTACTGCAGCCCAAACAAGCAAGTTTTACTACAATTCAGTTAATGTATGTCTCCATATTTTTTCTCATTGAGATTATTAGCATTAAAACACTTTGCAAAGTATAAAAAGTATCATACAATATTTAATTTTATTGACTGCTTTACCATTCTGTGACGTAGCCCAAGCCAGCTGGTACTTAGGTATGACAAGAAAATACGTTTTCTTTTTTCTATTTTGTTGTAAAACTAAACCTTCAGCATCTTATTCTCCAGGGTCTGTTCACACCATTTCCAGAAATCCAAATTTATATTATTCTTCCAGAAGAACCAAAATTGGTCTCCTTGAGGATATTCTTAATGGTGACCACAATAAGTCAAGCTTATACATCTACACTGGAATGATCGGGGTATGAATATGAATTGAAACAAAAGGAAATTAATTTTCAGAGTGCATAGAAATGTTTTAATTTATTCCAGAATAAATTTTCTTATTACCAAGGCATTATGTGGCTTTTAATAAAGATAATACCACTAAAACGAGAATATCACCTGTCATTTTGCATGTGTGATTTATGAGGAAGGTGAGTGGCCTCATGATTAATGCACCTTTAACACTATGTGACAAAAATATTATCTTATTGTGTGCTAAAGGGGTCGCCTTTCAGATGTTCCACAATCATGAGCTTCTTTCCATGTCAAGGTAATATTGGTTACTCAGTGAAGAACATTAAACTAAGAGAATTTTTCTGACATTTCAAAGGTTTACACTGATGTTGCTAATAGCAGCTACCTTTAACAGAAATTATGTTTTGAACACTGAAACCTTAGTTTACTCAGGAAGTAATAGTTCCTGAGTTCCTAACATGGTAGTAAATGGTTCATATATATTATTTCTAAAATGTTCAATTTATAAATTATCCCTATTTCCTAGTTGCTAAAACTAGTACTTGGAATGTTTAAATTTCTTCAATGTCTCGTAGTTAGTAAATGTTGAACAAGGATTTACATTCAGAACTGTCTGATTCCAAAACTGTTTAACCTCCTGACCTGTGCTGTTTACAATGACAGGCACCAGCCACATGTGGCTTTTGAGCAGTTGAAATGTGGCTTGTTCAAACTGAGATTTTGAAGACTTAGTACAAAAAAAGTAAAATATCTCATTAATTGTTGTTACATTAATTACATGCTGAAATACTATTTGGGTTAAATAAAATATATTATGAAAATGAATTTCATCTTGTCTTAATGTGTCTAGTAGAAAATTTAAAATGACATAGTGGCATCTGCAGCTCACATTATATTTTCCTGGGCAGCATTGCTGAATACATTATCTTTTATTAAAATCCATAACATAGATCACGTGCTTACCAAAAGTAGTGTTCAGAAACATATATTGAAATTAGAAATTTCTTCTGGTTGGGCGCAGTGGCTCACGCCTGTAATCCTAGCACTTTGGGAGGCCGAGGCGGGCGGATCACCTGAGGTCAGGAGTTCAAGACCAGACTGGCCAAAATGGTGAAACCCCGTCTCTACTAAAAATACAAAAAAAAAAAAAAAAAAAAAAAAAAATTAGCCGGGCTTAGTGGCCCTGTAGTCCCAGCTACTTAGGAGACTGAAGCAGGAGAATTGCCTGAATCCAGGAGGCGGAGGTTGCAGTGAGCCAAGATCATGCCATTGCACTCCAGCCTGGAAGACAAGTCCAGTGAAACTCCATCTCAAAAAAAAAAAAAAAAAAGAAGCATCTTCTTAATAACACCAGTTTATAAGAGGTTTTTATTTAACTTAAAAAAATGCAGATTAATTTAGTAAATCTAGTAAATCTGTTACCAGAAAGAGGCCCCAATCAGACCTTGAGAGTTCCTGGATTTTTTTTTTTTTTTTTTTTTTTTTTTGAGATGGAGTCTCGTGGTCTCTCAGGCTGGAGTGCAGTGGCGTGATCTCGGCTCACTGCAAGCTCCTCCCCCCGGGTTCCCGCCATTCTCCTGCCTCAGCCTCCCAAGTAGCTGGGACTACAGGTGCCCACCACCGTGGCCGGCTCATTTTTTTTTTTTGTATGTTTATTGGAGACGGGGTTTCACGGTGTTCGCCAGGTTGGTCTCGATCTCCTGACTTCATGATCCGCCCTCCTCGGCCTCCCAAAGTGCTGGGATTACAGGCGTGAGCCACCGTGCCTGGCCGAGTTCCTGGATTTTATACAAGAAAGAATTCGAGGTGAGTTCACAGAGTAAAGTGAAAGCAAGTTTATTAAGAAAGTAAAGGAATGAAAGAGTGTCTACTCTATAGACAGAGTGGGGCGCTCCCGAAAGTAAGAGGAGGAATGCGCCCACCTTAGTTACGATGCTTGCTTATATGTAAGATAACAAAAATCAAGGGGGAGATGTGCTCTACTACAAGGATTTGTTATAAAGGACTGCTAATCTTTGTGTAACTACCATCTTTTCCACGAGTCTGTATTATCTTTAAATTGAAACTTATTCTTAAACTAGGAATGGTTTTGTTCTTATGATATTGGGACACCAGGACATTTCCTGGATCTGTTAAGTCCTGGGTCTGTTTCTGTTCTCTTAACCATAAACATCTTTTGACTAAGAATAGACCTGCTGAGACCAGCAGGTCTCAGCCTCATTTTACCTGGCCTGTTCAAGATGGAGTTGCTCTGTTCTGACGCCTCTGACAAATCTAGTTATTACTATTTAAATCACCTTAAGGTAAAGATCTGGAACTATTACTCACTAAAGTTTATTTTTAAATAATCTGATTCACATTGTTAAATTAAATACAATTTTAAAAAGACAGTATCTCCATTCCTCAAATACTTCCTCTAAATGTAAAGAAAAAAAAAAGAAAAGAAAGAAAAGAAAAGAAAAAAAGAATGCTGGCTAATGGAAAAATTGTCTGAGGTCTGTGGGAGTTTCAAGTTAAGATACCCAAAACAAATGTGTCTGTCACTGGGTTTGAGACACTGTTATTCAGTTTTGGAAATAGTATCCATGAAATAAAAACAAAAAAACAAAAACAAAAACTTCAGCCCAAAATATACGACAAGTCTTCCAGATTGGAGGAGGAATTAAAGAATTCCTGTAATGGAAGCAATGTCATAGAAATCCTTACTGATACTTATCATCTTCCTGCATTACCCTAACATTGTAAAAGAAAACATTCCTCACAAGCTGTTTCTTGATCAGCCTTGTTGTAGTAAGTTCCATCTATGTAATAAGTTCCATCTCTGTCAATCTGGGCAGCAGCTTTTGCTGTGAACTTGGGCTTCAAGCCTCAGAGCAGGGCTCACAACTTACATTACTGTATCATTCCCCTGCTTACACTCATCCATGTATTCATTGGGAATTATGTCTTTGAGCCTATTCTGTGCCTGATACTGTTCTACATGTTTGGGATGTATCAGTAGTAAAATAAGCCAATCTCCCCGCTCTCCTGAAGTTTTACAAGAACTCCTGGTCTGGGTTTTAATATATGGAAGAGTCTCAAGACCAGGACTACTAGAAGAAGAATCAGAGTTATAAAGTAAAATCATTGACATGTGATCAGCTGGATTTATATCTGTTCTCCAGGCACTGAGTTAAGTTCTTTACATGTATTGTCTGAATTAAGCCCTTTTACATGTATTATCTCATACGATAATACATATTAAGTGATATGTGCTGAGAAAACATCACAAAGGTTTGCATTCATTTGAAATGTTTTATTATCCAAAATCTTATTCCATAAAATTACACAAGAAGCTTATGTAAGTTATAAAGTAGCAAATGGCATCAGATTCTTCAAGTAATAGATACTGTAGCAAATCATTGGCCTTAGACAGGAAAGAGAAATGGAGACACTGGGAGAGGAGTATATTGGCCTGAAACACTATCCATGCACTTTAAACTTCCCCTTCATTAGACCCATCTTAAATTTAATGTCATATGTAACATGCACATCATTGCTTGGTGATCTGGAAAATTGAGGGAGAGACATTGTCCTTGCTACATAGTAAATATCACCAGACTGGTAATGCAATTGAATGAGCTACAGTCAGAGAAGCAAGATCTTGTCTTGGCACAGACTAACACCATGACCTCCAAAGAGTGTCTTGTGCTTTCAGAGCCTCTGAGCTCTCACCTGTGAAATAAAGGTGTTGACATGATCTCTAATATTCTGCACTGCTACTCCTGTGCATAAGGGATTCACTGTGAATATTTCTTAAGTTGGAAAACAATATTTTTTTCCAGTCTCATTCTACTTCAGTAAAATCCTACACTATAGAACCAAAGATTTTAATGTGTTTTAGAAAAACATAGAACTGAGAGGAAAGAATAGTTTTTCATTTAGCTTAGAGGAATCTAGCTTTGGAAAATAGTTCTCTTAATCATATTTTACAAAGCAGATAAACATACACTTCTTTTTTTAGGGCTCCTTTTATCACCTTTTTAAAAGAGCCAAGAAAAAAAATATATGTATACATATATATTTCTGTCTATATATATAGAACTAAAGTAGGGTTAGGGTTAGGGATTATATATGTAATTTTTCCTGGAAAAGTTAAAAGGTATGAAGATACTACTTTTTCTGGCTTTCAGTCTTTCTGAATCCTTTATTCTTGGTGTGTATGATTGTAACTTTGTACCAATTTCCTAGTGAAAATACCACCATGGAATTGAAGGGACAGTTGCTTGCTTTTCTGAGTGTTAATGCAGTCCCTAGGAAGTCACCTGTCAGAGGAGACAGTGATTCAGTTGAACATTTGCCACCTTAATCTGGGATTTCATCTTCATTTTGATACAGTTTTATGTCACTGTTATTATTAGGTTCTTGTACTAAATTTGCTCCATGAACTTGTATATGTGCAACACATTGCTATATCTCTTAAGAAAAAGATTTAACCATTCATGTGCTAACTTTCCTTTGAAAAATAATTTTACTATTTGTATTTTAATTTAGTGCTTTGATTTATGTTTGAATAATTACATATGTTTGAAAAAGTCTACATAGAATTTCAGTTGAAACAGAAAATTAAAGCTACTTAAAACTCCTAGCACAATGTCCCTGTCACTTTGGCTGCCTGCCAACAGTTACTGATATACATGTCTGGTGAATGTAGATAAGCGCTATAGGAAATGCCAGGTGGACGTCTCACCAACCCCACATAGGCTACTACAGTCAGCAGTGATGAATGCCAAGGAGAGATACTTAGCTTTGTTTAAAGCCATTATTTATTGTCTTTTCTAATCATAAGAAGCACGTGATCTAAGAAGATCATTTGAAGAATACAAAAACGTATAGCCAAATTACTTTATGAAAGCTTAAAGCAAATTTACATTACCAGTAGCATGATAAAAAAAAAATCCTCTTTTAGAGCACTCTCTCCAACATTGGGAACTCTTTTAATTGCCAATTTAGTAAGGCTTTGTGTTTTTAAATATGTATCTTTGATTACTTGTGAACCTAAATGTTATTTAATACGTTTATTTTTTTCTGTTGCGAATTTCTTATTCCGTCTTTTCTGAATTTTCTTATCAGTTGCATGAGCTATTTAAGACTTTTTACTAGATAATATTTAGAAGATAGTAAAGCAAATAATTTTCATCCTCAGAGATTTCTACTTCCATGTCATACCACAGCTCCCAGTTAGAGAGGTATACCTGGAGGATGTAGAAAAAGTGTTTATTTAATAGACTTTGGAGAGAATCTCCCCTCTGAAAAGGGAACGAATCCAAGAGGCTTATGGCCATAGCACAAGAAGATATGACAAACAGAATGCAAAGGTCTTTGCTTCTTGAACAAGAGATATGTAAAAAAGAAGGGACAGATGAGAAAAGAAGGGAGAACATAATCCTAAAGGGTCTATCCCGCACTTTATACCCTCAGTGATTCACTTTCCAGAAGAATGCTTCAGTTTTTAGAAATATACAGATAGGCAACACCTGGAGTTAGGCCAGAAATTTGCTCATGTTATGGTATAAGAAGAGATTGCAAGCCCCTTATTTAACCTGCAAATCCTCTGATCCTCACAGGCCATTTTCCTTTCTGTGCTCTCTACCATCTCCATTTCCTATGATCATAGAGCACTGGAGAGGCTGGGGTCCTCAGACTGACCTGACCTCTCAGGATCCTCTTGTCTTCACTGCGGAGTAGCTGGGCTATTGATTCCCAGGACGGGTGACTTCTGACTATGATTGAGTCCCCTTTAGCAATTTAAGCTTCACATGCTGGCATCCTTCACTGGAGTCCTCGATTCTGGCCGTTTGCCACTGGTTTCTACATCCTTGCCCGCCATGGTCACCTAGATTCAAGCACCACTCTGCCCTCTCAATAGGCACACTGGCACCTCTGGGTCCCTTGCTTGACATACAGAGGCTGGTGGGAGCAGGGGCACTTCCTGAGAGTCTATCTCAGCATCAAATGACACCTCTAAGCCATCACTTCAGTACCATGATAGATACCACATATATGTCTTCTAGAATATTGTCATTACTAGCCCCCTATGAGTATATAGTGAGGCAAGCCACTCTCTAGAGAGTCTACTCCATAACTCTTGGATGTTTTTAAAATCAGCTTCCCAAAATGTAAGCTCAAAAGATATGAGAATAGGGTGGGAGATGGTGATCAATAATTGAAGTCTACTTTCCTTCCCTGCTTGCATCTTCTTCCTCATCCCCACAATGCCTTGAGCCAGAAGGAGGTACATATCCTTCCCGTGTAGAACATTTCCCTTCCACCCCCAGGACTTCAAGATTCATGGTTGAATATTTAGGTGACGTGACAGCAACCGGAAATAGAAATTAACACAGACAAAAATAACATCTCCATTATGTAATTAATGATAAAAACTATATCCATCATGTTTATAGTGTATATTCTCTTAAGGTTGCCTTTTAATTTTGTTCATCAATGTTTTTATGAATACGAATGTTAGATTTTTATGATTATAATTTTTATGTAGTAAAATATAAAATGTTTTTATTATGGATTTTTTAAAACTAAATATTGTATGTTTGAGAAGTCCTCAATTCAGAGCTCAGAAGAATGTTCATATAAATTATAAATAGTATTTTAAAATTTTATCTTTGATATTAACTTTTCAGTGTATCCAGAATTTTGTTATATGCTAAAAATTAAACTTTATAGTTTTCAAAATAATCATCTAATGTTCCCAATCATTTGATGAATAGCCCTCCCATTCACTAATAATAGTTGATGTGTCCCCTTAACATAAAATTACTATGACTGATAGGGCTATCTATTTTGTTTCATTGATCTGTTGATTTTGTTTGGCAGTATTAGAAAGTTTTGACTTAAAAAAAATTGTATCTTTATGATATTAGTCTTTTTTTCTTAGCCTTTCTGGCTTATTTATTCTTTCAAACGAATCTTGAGTTAAAGTCTAAATAAATCTAGCTAAGATTTGATTACAATTACATTAAGCCAAACTATTAATTTGGCAGATACTTATTGCTTTAAAAATAATTTTGCCATCAAGAAATATAGCATGCCTTTTTCTACATGTATTCTATAGGAATTTAATTTTTGTTTATATGTGTTTTATAGTTTTTTTTTGTTTTGGTTTGTTTTTGAGACAAATTCTCACTCTGTTGCCCAATCTGGAGAGCAGTGGTGCGATCACAGCTCATTGCAGCCTTGACCTCTCAGGCTCAAGTGATCCTCCCACCTCAGCCTCCCAAGTAACTTGGACTGCAGGCACATGCCACCATGGCCAACTAATTTTCGTATTTTTTGTAGAGGCAGGGTTTTGCCAATGTTTCCCAGGCTGGTGTCAGACTCCTGGGCCCAAGTGATCTGCCCGCCCCGGCCTCCCAAAGTGCTGGGATTACAGGCATGAGCCACTACAGCCAGCCCCTTATAGTTCTTATAATGATTAAATTTTAAATAATTTATATTTTTACCAAGATTTTATTATGACGTCTTAACTTTAGTTGAGTACAGCCAACATAAAGCTGTCATTATGTTTAAGCCATTCTTAATTGCTTTCTTTTTTGTACTCACATATTAACAGTTTTTGGTAAGTTCTATTTAACTTCCAAGTGGAAACTCATGTCACTTGCTCATAATTATTTTTCTCCTCTTGTTTAATAGGTAAATACCTGATTTTTGATCCTTATTGTATTTTCATATAATTCAGAAGAATTTTAGAATAATGCTATAGATAAGGGTTAAGCCAGAATCCTTGCCTTATTCTTGTTTTTAATGGGAATATATCTAAAAATACATCCTTAGAATATGAGGAACTGATTTTTAAATGAAGTTGACAAAGTTAACAGAGACTTCCCAAATGTCTCGAGACTTACTTGTATATACATGCACACACACATGGTTTAACTTAGGAGTTTTAAATGTTTTATAAAGAAATATGACATGAGACGTGTAGAGAGACTGTGGATCCACTGAAAATGGATGAGCAAACTGAAGTGGGGTGTACTAGTTTCCTCTGGCTGCTATAAAAAATTACCACAAATTGAATGGCTTAAAACAGAAATTTTACATTTTTAGAAGCCAGAAGCACAAAATTAAGGTGTTTGTAGAGCCACACCTCTTTGGGAGGCTCTAATATAGTTCTTTGCCTCTTCTAGATTCTGATGGCTGTCAGTGTTTGTTAACTTGTAGCTGGATCACTCCAGTCTCTGCCTCCCTGGCCACACTGCCACCTCCTCTTCGATGTTATCTACCTTGCCTTTTCTAACAAGGACACTTATAATGGCATTTAAGGCCTGACCAGAAAATCTTAGATAATCCCCTCATCTCAAAATTCTTAACTGAATCACATCTGTTACCATGTAAGATAATTGTCAATCTTTTGCTATATAAGTTAATATTTACAAGTCTGAGGATAGGCTACGGACGTATCTCTTTGGGAACTACCTCTCAACCCATCACATGGGGAGAAGTAAGTTATTGGCAGAAACCTGATATGTCCTTTTCCTAGTGGCAGAAAAGAGTAGAACACCCACGTTTTAGACTGCTCAGGGCGGTCATAACAAAATACCATAGGGTGGATGGGTCCAACAACAGACATTTATTTCTCATAGTTCTGAAGGCTAGAAGTCCAAGATTAAGATTCCAGAAAGTAAATTTCATTCTGAGGTCTCTTCTCATCGCTTGTAGGTGGCAGCCTACTTACTGTGTGCTCACAGGACTTCTTCATGTGTTAAAGGAGAAAGACGTCTCTCCCTTCTTTCTGCTTCTCATAAAGTCACCACTCCTTCGAATTAGGACCCTACTTACGACCTCATTTAACCTAAATTACCACCCACAGGCCTTACCTCAGATTATAGTCACTTTGAAAATTAGAGTTTCAAAACATAAATTTTGGGGGGAAGTAATTCAGTCCATACCACCCCATACTTTTTCTAAGTCTACTATGACCTCTCTTCAGTAAATGTTGCTTTATTAAATAAAACAAAGCACCCATTTTCTTTAATAATGGGATACAGTTCGTGATGTCATTTGAAGAATAATCCTGTTACAATATAATCAAGTGATCTGTTTGCTTGATAATCTGAAGTCCATCAATTTTATCAAGACAAAGGGAAGGAGGAATATAAACACCTTATATGGCTGATGGCCTAAAAAGTATACTTAGAACTTGAGGAATTAAACATTCCACCAATATTCTGGGCTGTGTATATCAATTTTAAGGGAAAAATCTACCCTATCTTATGGAAAACCCCAAGGACCAAGGGTTGATTCTCTTTAGAGGACTGTTGAAGTGTTCGTGAAATATCATGAAGTGTCATAGATTAACTGGCAGATACTCACTCCACTACACAAAAATATAAATTTAAATTTTTTAAATTGGTATTGGAATTGAAATTGCAGAAGAATTTAGTTTTTGTGGCATTTTGATAATAAAACTAATCTTTAAAATTTTTTTTTTGTTTTGTTAAATTCTGCCTCTTAATGATTAATTCTTAAAATTAGCTTGGTTCTCATATTCTCACATTATTAAGGACTATACATTGGTCATTTACAGTTTCTAAGTTTTCTATGGCATTTCTCTTTTTATGTTATTTCCTTTTAGTCATTGTTATATAGCTAATTTTTAGTTACACAAATAGTAAATGAACATATTTTTGAAAAAATCCAAAGTGTTATAGATCAGAACAAAAACTTTCATATCCTACCTTGATTTTGGTTCTGACTTTCTTCAAGGTACCTGCAGTATTTCATTTTCAAAATATGTGCTTTTCTGTGATTCATCTAGAAAATGAAGTTGATATACTTTTCTATTCATTGTATGCACTCAGCTAGCTCTGTGTATGAAATGAACAACTTGTGTGCGTGGATGGATATATTTTATATTATAAATATATGATGCTAATGCCTAGTGTAACATGCACAACAAACTTAAGAATTTTGTCATTACCCTTGATATCAAAACAATAAATATATTTCTCTTACATACTAACTTGGTTTAAAAATAACAAAAAAAAATTGTGATTGCCTTGTGTTGGTACCAAACTCCTAAGGGCAAATAGTTATAAGAGCATTTAAATCACATAAGCAAGGAATTGAAAGCTTGTTAAATAAAGTCATTAAGGCAAATGCCCACTCACTGCAGACATAGTAAGCCCTATAATAACTCTGCTAAATGTTATCTCTAACGAAAGTTGCATTCATTGTGTTTAATTTACCTCAAATGCTTTTAAGAATAAACTCCTTTGCAGTGAGTTTCTGCAATGTGGAAGGTAAATAGTCCTTGGAGAGCATATTGCAAGTTGTTATAAGAGACACATATCATTTTAAACTAAACCTTCAGCATCTGTTTCAGCCTCTGATTACAAATGATGAAACTGACAATAATTCACACTTACTCCATAAAAAGGAAAGGTGGTGATTAAGGAGAATGTGTAATCTTTATTCAACGCAAAGTACATCTGCTGTGTTTTCTCTTGTACCTGGCTATCTGGAAGAAAATTTCCACCCTCCCACCATAAAAGGAAGGTGGTTCTTATGCTCTTTGCAGTATTTAATTCAGCTCCCATGCTTTCCTTCTATATATACCAAATCTGATACTTGTTTTCACCCTAAACCCAATAAATACACTCTAAAGAGTTTACAATTGATTAATGTGGTTTTAAAACTTAGCTCCTGTCATAACCCATGTATGGGCTATAAGAGATATTTCAACCTCCTGAGGAATGATACCAAAGCTATTCTAATATGCTACTGCTGCCACCATAGGCTTTTTTCCAAGTCATGTGTTTTTCATGTAGGTCAGTTTCAATCATAGCAGTGAGGTGCAACCTTTGTTCTCTAAATCTTGGAATCATCTGGGAAACTCAAGAAGAATACAAAGACCTGGGTCACATCCTGAGTATCTGATACAGTTTTTTTAGGATGCAGTCTGAATATCAGCTGTTTTTAAAATAGCTAAGCTTGAAAACCACTAAATGTATAGCAACTCTCTTACTGGCTTCACTTGTGTTGTTCATAACAGATGTTTGATTTTAGTTACTCAACTAATGTACTACAACCTACATTTAGCCTAATATTTTCCTTTCCCCCTTTTCTTCAGACTCACCTAGACTTTTTTAGTTACAAGTCTTGTGACATCAGGTACCTTTTCTTTACCTGCTAATTGTCTACACTACACCTAGTCACCTGAATAACAGATATGTAGCAAGCTTATTAATTGTACAACATTTACTATTTATAAATAATCTGGCCCGGGCATGGTGGCTCACGCCTGTAATCCCAGCACTTTGGGAGGCCGAGGTGGGCAGATCACAAGCTCAGGAGTTCGAGACCAGCCTGGCGAATATGGTGAAAACCTGTCTCTACTAAAAGTACAAAAATTAGCCGGGCGTGGTGGCAGGCACCTATAGTCCCAGGTACTCGGGAGGCTGAGGCAGGAGAATAGGTTGAACCCGGGAGGTGGAGGTTGCAGTGAGCCGAGATCATGCTACTGTACTCCAGCCTGGGTGACAGAGTGAAACTCTGTCTCAGGGGAAAAAAAAATATCTGGTAGGACCAAATTGCAATAGGATGTCAACATCAGTTTCAGCTAGGATTTTAGTTTGCAAAATAGATAATATTGCAAATTCTAGATGAATACAGCCAGATATTTGTCTAAGAAGAAAGTACATAAACTATTTTGCAAAGATCTTAATTGGCTATAAAGAAAACCAAAGCGAGGAAAGAATAGTGACTCACTAACAAATTGGTTCAATGAAATAACTTTATATTGATTCATTGGTTGGTTCCTTGAGTCTTCTGAAAATGCCTTTATTTTGAATCATCTCTCTGTCCCTTGATAAAATGGGAAGAGTCCTGTGACAAAGAATATATACTTATCTATTATTTCTGTCATTTATTCATTGAACAGATATTTATTGCTTGCCTTGTATATAAGACTCATTTTTAGCCATTTGCTAAACATGCATGAATAAGGTGTCCCTCGGGGGACCAAAATGTATTTGGAAATGTTTGTGTGTGCACGTGTGCATGAACATGTGTGTAAGTCTAGCAGGGATTCTAAAGTTAGACAAAAGATATCAAACAAAATATGTATAACAGAATATATAGCAAGTAGAAATAGATATGTGTGGATGTTTTTAAAAAGCATGTGCAATATTGTATTCCATTATAGTCATAGATTTAATATTTTTTCAGTAAGTACAAAAAATGTATGGCATTGATAGGTTATAAGTACTAAAAGGCCAAGAAACATGGCTGTAATGCAACATACATTATATTCATTCATTTAATTGGATAAAACGTAATAGGGTATGGAATAGAAATAGAGTGCACCATTTGGGATACTCAGGGAAGGATTAACTAAGATGACGTAAACTTATCTCAGAGATTTTGGCTAATCAGTGAAGTTTGTCTCATAGGGTAAATATCTAGTATCCCTTTTGTGACTAGTGGTATGTAGGGCTCATAACTATCATTACTCTCTACCATCACACCAGGTGGCATATTATGATGAAAGCAAATCTTAGACCAAATTCTGTTGAATGTGTGTACATCTACTGAAAAATCAGCACAAAACAGTAAAACAGCTTGTTCTCAGGGCTTAGGCAAATACCACTCTCTGTCTTAATTGCAAGAAAGTTTCACTTTGAAGGTTGATACAAATATCTTCTGATAACAGGACTAACCAGGCTTCAAAAGTGGAAGGACATAAGACTAACTGGGCTCTGGAACTTAAGTGGTGCACTAATGATATTCGTCTAGTCTATGAATGTACCAATTGTTTTTATTCTGTACTACTTTTATGCAGGTGTATGTGGCCTTTAGAAAGTATCCTAACTTACCACTTACCTTAAGAAGTGTTGATTTCACAAAAACAAAAAAACAAATTCTACTATCCTTTTGCTGATTTATAAATCCTTTGGTATAGATTCAAATAACAATATATGAAGTACTAAATACCTACTCACAGACTGTCAGTTATTTATCAGGGTACTTCAAAATGCTAACTAACCATCCCTATGGTATGTATTAAAACAATCTGGACAAATATATGCCTCCCACTTTTATATAAGCTATATTATCCCACAACAAAAAATTAGATGAAATGTTTGAATTGAGACTTGAAGAGTGACTAGAAGCCTGCCAGTTGCATTAGAGGAGAGAGCATTCTGTGTAGAATCAATGGTATGCTGAGGTATATGGCAGAAGAGCATGGTACAAGTGGTTTGGTATACTTGAGACCAGAGTAGATGCATAGGGGTGACTGGATAAGTAGTACTAGCTAAACTACGAAGGCCTCATAGTGCTAGCTAAACTGTGAAGGCCTCATATGTGCTAATGTTCCCCAGTCTTCAATTCTATGAAGAGAACTTGATTATGGACTAGACAAGTAAGTTCAATATGAATTCTGTCCATTAATGAGGCATCTTAATATCATGGGAGTCAAGGTTGGTAGAAATGGTTTTTGAAAAAGAGTAGTGTAGTGTAGGAGTTAAAAAGATGGGCTTTGCAGACAACCAGATATGGGTTTGAATCTCAGCTTTGTTACTTACTAGCCGAGTTATTTCACTTCTCTTAAGCTTCATTTTGTCATCACAAAATGAGGATAACCACATTCTTCAAAAAGAGTTACATCAATCTATTTTACAAATGTTCCAGGTTAATTATGGAACTGGTTGCATTAGTTCTATGTGTTTGGGAAGACCAAATTTTACTTCTTGAATATAATTTCTCCTGCCTAGAAATACTGCCTTGGGCCACGTCAGAAAAGGGCTTTTGAGGGGAGTTTTGTGACTGTTAGGCTACTCAATTTTTACAATAGAATGGAAATTCTATCCTATACCCAAGGGTTGTTCAATTACGTCTGCATACACTTTAACAACATTATACAAGGTTTGCACTCCAGGAATTTATCTGAGTACAACCTGAAATTTATTACTACGTAATATCTACTTAAAGCTCAGTGGAGGGAGAGTTATTTATGGCTGTGGGTTAGAATTTAATAAATTTTTGTTTAACTCATACCCCACTCCTACTAAATTTTGTAGAATTCTATTTTAGACAGTTTAAAAATGTATCCCTTGATTAAGTCAGAGGTGAGAAGAACACCCCATTCTACCAAAGCATTATAGAACTGTGCTTCAGGTCAGTTTTTATATGCCAGTTTTTATGCCAGGCCTTATACCACTGATCAACAGGTGAGGACATGTGAAACAGCCCTAGGAAACTGATTGCTGTATTTATTATAAGGATGTTATTCATTATATTTTAAGGTGTCTTAAAGTTGGGGCCAAGGGAAAACTTCTTCTTTGCCCTGTAAAGTTTTGCTGAAAAGTCAACTCACAAAAGGCAGATTCGAGAAAAGTCATCCACGTTTATTAATATCCACACAGGGGAGAACCACAGAATGATTACCCAATCCCCCAGTGGGGTTCAGAAGCTTATATACCATCTTGAGTTTACCAAAAGAATGTGTGCTTGGATCCTTGCAAACCAGGTTATGGTGGCTGATATAGTTTGAACATATGTCCCTTTCAAATCTCATGTTCATTTGCAATCCCCAATGTTGGAGGTGGGGCCTGGTGGAACTATTTGGGTCATGGGGGCATATCTCTCATGGCTTGGTGCTGTTCTCACAATAGTGAGTGAAATCTGGTGGTTTACATGTGTAAACCCTACTCTTCCTCTCTGTCTGCCTCTCTCTTTCTCTCTCTCTCACTCCTCCTCTTGCCATATGCTGTGCCTACTCAAGCTTCACCTTCCACCATGAATGAAAGCTTCCTGAGGCATCCCCAGAAGCCAAGCAGATGCCGGCACCATGCTTCCTATACAACCTGCAGAACTGTGAGCCAATTTAACCTCTTCTCTTTTCAAGCCACCCATTCTCAGGTATTTTTTTTTTTATAGTGACACAAGAACAGCCTAAGACAGTGGCAAAATAAACTATGGGCTGTGGGGGAGGGAGGGTGTTGGGGGAGAAGATGAGGCCTGGCTAGCAAATGTGGTCTTGTTATATAAATAAACTTCACAGGTAGCAGCCCTCAGAGAGAATAGATAGTAAATGTTTCTTTTAGATCTTTGAAGTAGTTAGATTCTCAGTTAATCTTTCCTAGATCGGACAAGTGAAGGCCACAGAGAAAACCTGGCTGTATCAAGGTAGATTCTCTAGAGATGCAAATCCCTGCCTCATCCGTTCCCCCAGGAAAAAATTCAGCTTTGCAAGGTTACTTCTGTTTGCAGACTCTTGAAACAGCCACCTCAAAATATGTAAAAGAAATATATTTAGAGGTAAAATATTTTTATTTCCTTTACTACCCACAGGAACACATTCTCTCTGGTTTCAGTAACAAGAAGATAGTTCTCATAAACAATATATATACATATATATATACACACATACACCTCTACATACAATATATATGTGTATATATGTATGTGTTTCACTCCATGCTTTCAAAGTACTACTCTCATTCTTGGCTTCATCTTTCTTATCTTTCGTACTTACTGATTTCCTATGTAAAAGTTTCCACATCTGTCATTTCTTGAATTTCTTGCAGCATATCTACTTTTATAATTTGTCTTACCTACATTATAGAAATAAAAAATCAGGCCTATATACATGTAAAAAGATATCTACTATTGCTGGCTAAGAGCCTGTGCTTATTTTGTAAGGCATTGAATCACTGTGAACTATTTTCTTGGAGCAGACTGACATGATTAGGTTTGCACTATAGAACGAGTGCTCTGGAAGCAGAGACAATGGAGAGAGAGAGATGGAGTTAATAATGTTCATCAAAATGTGGTTTGGATCCTGATATGGTTTTACTGCGTCCCCACTTAAACCTCATCTTGAATTGTAGCTCCCAAATCCCACGTGTCCTAGGAGGGACCTGGTGGGAGGTAACTGAACCCTGGAGGAGGAGTTTTCCCATGCTATTCTCATGATAGTAAATAAGTCTCATAAGATCTGATGGTTTTATAAAGGGGAATTCCCCTGCACACACCCTCTTACCTGCTGCCATCTAAGCATGTCTTGCTTCCACTTCACCTTCCGCCATGATTGTGAGGCCTCTCAAGCCATGTGGAACTGGGAGTCAATTAAATCTCTTTCTCTTATAGACTAATACAGCGATCCCTTGGTATTTGTTAAGAATGCATCTCTGGGGATAAGATCCAGGAATCTGCTCTTCAAATGACTGACAGTTTGTTGTCACCTGAGTTTGGGAACCACTGGAAGCCCTAGAGATAGTTTAGGAGACCCTTTCACTAAGCCAAGCAAACAATGATGACAGTAGTCCAAGTAAAGGAAATAACCATGAAAGTCAGGAAAACACTCCATTTGAGAAATGGTTCTAAACTAATTGTTTTACCAACTTCTTAGCCTTGCTCCTATTGAAATCAATGTCCTGGTCTATAGAATTTCTGAAATACTGTGGCTAAATATAACGGCACGTCTAATAACAAAAGTTTTATCTAAAAGGAAACAATTCAGCTCAACAGTTTCTTGAGTTTCTCCTTTCCTTCACTAAGGTCTGATCCCTGCCAGGTGGAGCCTTTGGCCTTTGATCTGGAAGCTTATCAGTTGCAGTTGGCTCAGAGAAGCTGCTAAGATGTGAGACTGAACTGTCCTGAGAGGCAGCTGACTGTCAGATTTTAGTTTCCACAAGAAACAATGTGACTATTTTCAGGATTGAACTGAACCAAGTCTTACCCCGGAAGCAACAGGAGATGCCTCAGGCAGTGGATGAATGAATTGTTTGTTTATCAGTCTCAGATTTGGGGGGGAGATAAAGGCAGGATTCTGAAAGGACCTGCCAATTTTAATTCTAAAAGATCTCAGGTGTTTGCTCCTCAAAGCCAGTAAGAAAGTTGAGAGATCACTCTCACTTCTGCCAGGCCCACAGGGAGATCCCTGAAGGATGCTGTTTATGAGTGACAGGCTTATTAGCAATGACGTATTCTTCTTGAGGTGCTCTTTCACAAGAAAAGATGTCCAAACAGGCTTCTGACATCCTCACCCTTCTCTTTTTCCCCTTATTTTATAAAAGTGTTTCCTACTCACCCAGATTTTTTATAAAATAAGTCTCACACTTCTATAGATTGAAGAAATGCCTGAATGAATGATATAAAGGCTATAATTTCTTCCTTTATCTTAAAATCCTTAAAACTGTAGTTGAGGAGGCAGGAAAAGGTGAAGAGACAGAGCACAGAGGAAGTTTAAGGCAGTGAAAATACTGTGTATGATAATGGTGGCTACATGCCATAAAAGTTTGCCCAAACCTATGGACTGTATAACACCAAGAGTGAACCCAATGTAAACTATGGGCTCTGGATGATTATGATTTTTCCTCTTACCCAGTGGTTCTCAAACTTTAGCATGCATCATATTCTGCTGGAGAGCTTTTAAAATATAGAACACTAAGTCTCAAACTCAGTCGGACTGGAGTGGGGGCTTGAATATTTTCATCTCTAACAAGTTTCAGATGATGCTGATTATGCTTCTCTGGTCCACAATTTGAGGACCACTGCCACCCGATGTGGGGTTATCCAAAGTACATACTTAGAACAAGACCACACAGCTGACACGGGGGAAGGTGATACTAATACAAGGCTATGCAATACAAAGCTTTAAAAAAATAAAATCACAAGATTTATACTTATCTACAATGCAGGTACCATAAGGTTAACCAAAATGTAGTGTTCATTTCATTTTGATGGTGAGAAAAAGGAGTATTTCAATAGATAACTTTTTCGGTGAGGGTAACCAAAATCTCCTTGATGAATTACATATGAGAAACAAGCTTTTATTTAATATTTGCTCAACAGAAAAGAATTCAAATCTGAGCTATAAAAATAAAAAAAATAGAAGTAGAGAGAGTTTAGTAGAGACAATATTAGAAACCTTTTTGCCTGGAGGCAGTGTGGGCCTATTACCCTATAAAATTCTCTTTCAGCTGGAAACAGGTATTTCCCAAGCTGACATGTTAGGCAATAAATCATTTTGTAAGGAGGTTAGTATTGCCTAGAGACACTCTAAGATACCAGATTAATCAAAATTTAATTATGTCCCTCAGCTATCTTGGGTTTTTGTTTTATTTTGTAGTTGACTAGATCTTGGGTTCAAATCTAAGACTCTAGTGATTTAAACATCTCTTACTATGAAGAGGTAAGTCAAGAAGTATCTGCATATCAAAACCAAGAGAATATTTTTGCAAAACACAAATCTGTCAGTTCAAGGTACTTCCAACTCTATATGTGTGTCTGGTCAAAGACAAAAAGTGAACCGTAAAATGGAAACAGACATGCCTGGCTGGAGGGAAAAGGTGTTATTTTTCCAATTGTTCCTCTTCTCAGCAGGAGAGATGTGAGGTTTGAATTTCAAATTAGTTTTACTGTCTTAAGGCAAATATCAACACACAGTTCTGACCAAGGAAAGACAGGGATCCACATATTAGTTGGGTGCCTAATGATATTGCCTCAGAGGGCTGTGGTCTTACATATTTTCATAGCAATCCTGTGAGATGATTATTATTATTTCCTTTTCACAGATAGGAAATTGAACCTCTGGAGGCTAGTAACTGCCTGGTGTCACCTGGAAAGAAGTGACAGAGGAGTAATTCAAGTCCAAGTCTATGTGGCTATAAATCCCTTGCTCTTGACATTATATACCATGCCCAAGATCTATCAAAAGCTCCATTTATTTCCCTGAAGAAGTGAGATTGAAATGTGCACAAGCAGTCTGCTTAAAGACAGCTACAGCAACTCACTCTGCCCTACCTTCTTACTTGGAGGCCTTTCCTTCTCCTAGCTTCATGTTCTGATCTGCATGGATTCTGGGAACTTCTTCACTGACATCTTCACTCAGATTTTGGCCTTTGTTTTTGCAGAAATGCAATAAAATGTTTTTGTTTTAATATTGCCAAAGTGAAACACAAAATATAAATGGCTTTGTGTCAGTCAGTGTCTGTTGCTATAAAAGAATACATGAGACTTAGTCATTTATAAAGAAAAGAAGTTTATTTTGCTCACAGTTTTGCAGGCTGTACATGAAGCAGAGTACCAGCATCTGCTTCCAGTGAGGGCCTAAGGAAGCTACGATCATGGCAGAAGGTGAAAGGGAGCCAGCATGTCATATGGCAAGAACAGGAGAGAGAAAGGAGGAAGTGCCAGCATCTTTTAAACAACCAGATTTCATATCAACTCAGAGTGAGAACTCACTCATTACTCCCACGATGGCACCAAGCCATTCATGAGGGATCCGCCCCATGACTCTAAAACCTCCCACCATGCCCCATCTCCAACACTGGGGACCACATTTCAAAATGAAATTTGCAGAGGACAAAGCATCCAAAACATATCAGGCTTACATAGGAATTTTTAAAATAGATGTGAGAAGCTGCAAGATAATTAAAAAAAAAAAGTCTGAACTTTAAAATACAAAGTTAGCTCAGCAAAATTTTAAAGATGGGGAACAATGAGCAGAAAAGGAATGGGACATAGAATAAGGAGGAGAATAAAAGAGTAAAAGTATTCCCTGTTGAATTGTTAGTTTCTTCTTTTCATACAATACTAGAGAAATGAGTATAAATATTAGAAAAGATGCAAGCTTTGATAGGATAGAAAAATGCAGTAAAACTCTCATATAAGAAAAAAGGAGATAAGAAGTAAATTGGTGAAATCTTTTTTTTTTATTTTTATAAGGGAACAAGAAAATAATAAAGTAAAATAAATAATACATATACAGTAAAATGTCAGGAATGAAATCAATTAAATCAATTAAATTACATAAGTATTGCCTTTTAAAGTAGAGAATGCAATATTAAAACTTTTTAAAAACTTTATGCTGTTTATAAAAACAAAGTATTAAAGCTGGGCTGACATTAAAAGACAATTAAAGAGTTATTATTCAAATGTAGCTGCAACCATATACACACACCCACACACAGCCCCCACACACAAACATACACACCAACACCCATGTGCACACACACACACCCACACACACATGAGGGCACATGCACACACGCACACATACATACAAGTAGTGGCTAGAAGTAATATACAGGAAGGAGTTTAAGGTTAAATTCACCCATCAGAATGAAGAATGACATTTTGTAATTTATTTTAAAAAGCAAAATTTTTTTAAAAAAATATAAATCTGAATGAGCCCTATAAATATGTAAAATAAAAACCATTTAAGAGCAAAAAGGACTTATCAGAAATAGTAGATTTCAAGATATTTCCATAAGAATAGAACAGGCCTTATAAATCAGAAATGAATAATACTCGAATCTCAAATTTGATAAAGATATATAGAACTCTTGTATTTTGCATACATCATTGAGCTTCTAAACATTGTGTTTACAAACCTAAACACAAAAAAACCTTTCAATTTTAAAACGTATAAGTCTTACAGACCAATTTTCTAATGTTGACCAGATATAAGGTTTATGAAGGTACTTTATTACATAAAAATTAGAAAATTAACTTTGAGATAGTGGTAAAACCAAAGGGTAATTTCAATATAAAAATAGTATCTAAGAAATAATGGAAATGAGAAATGGCTATACAAAAATCTATTGGCCATATCAAAAGTTCTTCTCAGAGAAAAATACATAGTGTTAGACTTAAATATATTATTGAAGATAAAAGATTAAATATTAAAATAAAACTGGTACTTGTATCAGTCATGAGTTTTAGTGGGATTCAGAACAATTCATAGAACCTAATCTAGAAAATAGAAAATAAATGTATAATAGGATGTGTGATGATTCATTTTATGTGTCAACTTGACTGGGCCATGTGTTGCTCAAATATTTGGTCAGGCATCATTCTGCATGTTCTGTGAAAGTGTTTTTGGATGAAATTGGCATTCAGATAAGTAGATGATCAAGTAAAGCAGGTTGCTCTCCCTAATGTGAGTGGGCCTCATCCAGTCAGTTGAAGGCCTGAAAAGAACAAAAGGCTAACCCTCCCCTGAGTAAGATACATTTCTTCTGTCTGACAGCCTTTAAGCTGGGACATTGGGGTTTTGTTCCTATTTTGAGACTCAAACCAAAACATTACTCTACCTGGGTCTCAAGCCTGCTAACCCTTTGGATGAGATGATACCATCTGACTTCCTGGGGACTTCACGTTTCCAATCCACCCTGCAGATTGTGGGACTTGATCTAATCCGTAGCCAAGAGAGCCAATTTCGTATGTATATATTCCATTGGCTCCATTTCTTTGTAGACCCCTGACTACAAATACAGTATGTCTGAGAATCTCCAGGAGATCCAGAGAATCAAGTTTGGAGGACACAAGCCTCCAAACTTAACACCACTGGGTTCCTCCAGTGAAACCCTGCTCACTCTGCCAAGAGGAAGCACCCAAGTTTGAGCCCCAAATCTTCCACCTGTCACTGCTGTGTCAAAAAGCTGATACCTCTGGTATAATGTACTTTACAAGTGCTATCTGAACCCAGTTTTGAGGTTGTGATTTAAAACTCTCATTTCCTTTCTTTGGGCAGTTCGCTAAGTCCCCACCCCAACCACTTCTCTTACAGGGCTCCCATATCCAGGGGCCACTAGGCACACACACCAACCACCTCCCCATACTGGGGCACCACATCATGAGCTGCTAAACTAAATTCTCATGTAGATTATTCTAATCTGTATGCTATGACATCCACAGTATAGCTGCCTGCACCCTTGCAGGAAAGGAGCCCAGACAAGCAAATTATAATTTCAATTTCTAATCTGAAGTATCTTTTAAATTTAGAAACTTGCTAAATATAAGAGTGGTGCCAAAGGCACTAAGCAGATAAATCAAAAGGTAAATTTCTGTCTGGATACCCACCTTAAAAATTTTAATGAGATAAAGTACAATATAATAAAGCAAAAGAAGGGAGGAAGAGGAAATTAATAAAATAAAACCTGAAGTTAATAAAACAGAAAAATAATAAGAATGGCAAAACAGGATAAAGCAATAATAAATTTGAAAACTTAGAGAAAATAATTTCTTAGTAAAATTTAACTTACAGCAAATATATTACTTAACATAGACAAGATTGAAAATGTCATTATAGGCCAGGCGCGGTAGCTCACGCCTGTAATCCCAGCACTTTGGGAGGCCGAGGCGGGCAGATCACAAGGTCAGGAGATCGAGACCATTCTGGCTAACACGGTGAAACCCCGTCTCTACTAAAAAATACAAAAAAAATTAGCCAGGCATGGGGGCAGGCACCTGTAGTCCCAGCTACTCTCCTCGGGAGGCTGAGGCAGGAGAATGGCGTGAACCCGGGAGGCGGAGCTTGCAGTGAGCCTAGATCGCGCCACTGCACTCCAGCCTGGGCGACAGAGCGAGACTCTGTCTCAAAAAAAAAAAAGAAAAAATGTCATTACAGATATGTTAATAAAAGAGGATTCAGATCAAGTGGCTTCACACCTGTATTCTATCTAAGGTTTAATTAATATATGCTCCTATTAGTGTTTAATTTATTCCAACCCATAAAAAGATTTCAACATCACCAAAAAATTTTATTAAATCAGAATAACTTTAAAGTCAAAAACTGGTCCCACAACACATACATTAATCTTACTATTTAATATAGAAGCACAAATTCTAAGTGAATATTAGCAAAGAGACTTCAGCAATATATCAAAATAGTGCTGTACGATGAGCAATAAAAGGCTTATTCCAGGAATGCAAGGGTGGGACAATTACTATGAAATCTCTTAATGTAATTTATTGTATCAACAAACTAAGAGAGAAATATTATGTGATCATAATAGTAGATGGTAAAAAAGCATCTGATAAAATTTACCAGTCATTCTTAATGAAAACGCTGATGAAAATAGAATGTCACTTAAATATTGTAAAAATACTTTACCTGGCTGGCGCGGTGGCTGAAGCCTGTAATCCTAGCACTTTTGGAGGCCAAGGTGGATGCACTGCTTGAGGCCAGGAGTTAAAGACCAGCCTGGCCTACATGGCAAAACCTTATCTCTACTAAAAATACAAAAATTAGCTGGGCATGGTAGTACACGCCTGTAGTCCCAGCTACTCAGGAGGCTGAGGCAGCAGAATCACTTGAACCTGGGAATCGGAGGTTGCAGTGAGCTGAGATTGCACTACTGCACTCCAGCTCCAGCCTGGGCAACAAAATGAGACTCTACCTCAAATAAAACAAAACAAAACAAACAAACAAAAAAAATTAGATGGTCTGATAACCCAGTGTAAAAATAAATAAATAAATAAAATTTTTTTTAAAAAAGACTTTTTACCAAAAATTAACACTAAATCATTCAAACAGCAAACCTAAAACTATTTCAATGAAAATTATAAACCAGTCAGCAGGAATGCCTGCTATTACCATTGTCTCAAAGGTACTAACAAACAAAATGTTAATTTTTAAAAAATGTATAAGGAAGAGTTAAATTATTTTATCATTACTTTTTTTGACCAATAACGTGATTGTGTGACAGTAAAGAGGTGCACAGAAACTTCCAGGATTAATAAGAAGTGCATAGGTGGCTGTTAGAACGTTAAGTATGGTATACAAAAATAAATAGGTTTTCTCTATCTCAGGCATAAACTGCTAGAAGTAGAAATGAAAATAACATTCACTCTAGCAATAAAAACCATATAAAGCCTAGGAGTATATTTAATAAGAAACATGTCAGACCTATAAAAATAAAACTATAAAATATTAGTGATGAAATAAAACAAGATCTAAATAATTGAAAAAGCATTTCATGTTTTTCAATAAGAATATTTGATGTCATAAAAATATCACACATCCCTAAATTAATATATAAATGTAATGCAATTCAATTTATTAATAAAATGCCAGCCAGATGGTGGGTGTTGGAGGGAATTGGATCCAGCTATGTAATGAAGAAGTCAAAATGCTAGAGATAAACCAGGGAAAGCATGAAAAAGAGGAATAGTGAGAGGAGAAGTCTTGCCTTACTGGTGTTGGGCCATATAACAGTCACTTTTAATCACTATAATATTAGCATGAGAATAAACAAGTCAATTTCAAAGAACAGAAAAACCTGTAAATCAACTGTGTATATTTGAAAATGCAATATATACAAATGGGTAAAAATGTTACTTCATTTGAGCAAGAAGGGTAAAGAGTTTATTCAATAGATGTTGTTGGCACAAGGGTCATCAATATGAAAGGAAGTGAAGTTGAATATTTTCTCACATGATGTGCAGTAATTCTGCCTAAGCAAAACTTACAATAAATAAATAAAGCCTATTTTAACAGGGAAAGGGAAGAAGATTTTAATGTTGAATCAAATCTGAATATCTAGCAATACATGTTATGTATGTCTAGTTGAGTTTTCATTTGAGACACTGAAAGTGACCTGAAGTTCATGCTGTGAAAGGAAAATATCTTGGGTCCCCAAAGTCGCTAAGGAAACTGAAGCTGGAAACTACTTAGGGTAAAGCTGCCTCCCATTCTATTCAAAGCCAGTCACCCCTCTGCTCACTGAGATAGATGCATATCTGATTTGCCTCCTTTGGAAAAGCTAATCAGAATCTCAAAAGAATGTAACTGTTTGTGTCTCACCTATCTGTGACTTGGATGGTCCCTCCTCCCTTGAGTCTTCCTGCCTTTGCTTCAAGTTGTCCGGCCTTTCCAGACCAAAACAATGTACTTCTTACATATATTGATTGATGTCTCATGTCTCCCTAAACTCTATAAAACCAAGCTTTGCCCTGACCACCTTGGGCACATGTCATCAGGACCTCCTGAGGTTGTGACATGGCCATGTCCTGTTCTCAACCTTGGCAAAATAAACTTTCTAAATTAACTGAGACCTGGCCAGGTGTGGTGGCTCACGCCTAAAATCCCAGCTCTTGGGGAGGCCGAGGCGGGTGGATCACCTGAGGTCTGGAATTCAAGACCAGCCTGACCAACATGGTGAAACCCCATCTCTACTAAAAATAAAAAAATTAGTTGGGCATGATGGCACATGCCTGTAATCCCAGCTACTTGTGAGGCTGAGGCAGGGGAATCGCTTGAACACAGGAGGCAGAAGATGCGGTGAGTGGAGATTGTGCCATTGCGTTCCAGCCTGGGCAACAAGAGCAAAACTTTGTCTCTAATAATAATAATAATTAATTGAGACCTGTCTCAGATTTTCTGGATTCACAATGCCCAGGAGCAAGGAAAGATTAAACTCCTTAAATAAATGTTAAAGTGTGAAACAAGAGACAAAAAGCAAAGTTTGTTTGATTATGTATGCCTTAATCATACTTGTTCAATATCCTGATTGTATCTGAATAAGGGCATTAGAAAAAAATGGTGATCATGACCTGTTGTCAATATAATGAACAGTTTTAACTAAGTATCATAATTAAACTAAGTAACATAGTTAACTAAGTAACATAGTAACTAAGTAACATAGTTTTAACTAAGTAACAATAAACATATACCAAAGGGCATCCCATATTTGCATGTATAGGTGTCTGCATATAAACAAACAAGGAGAAAGTTGTGGGAAAATGTTATTAACATTGATTACCTGGTGGAGTTTGAGGTGTGGAATAAAAGGAAGGGTTTTATTTTGCCTTTATAATCCTTCATTATATAACTATACTGCTTTTTATAATAAGGATATATTATTTTAATTGGAGACACTGCAAAGAAAACAGTTAGATGCAGAAATTAAGTCATGTCACAGGCAGCCTACCAGTCAAGGTATCCACCTACATCAGGGAGTGAGAGGAGCTCGGTGATGTGGAGTCTTCTAAGAACTCACAAAAATACTCCACAAAGGAAAGCTAACAAACACTGAATCTGTCACAGTTGTTATGAAGGTAGCCTTGATGAAAAATTACAGCAGTAAGTAATTTTGTATTCTCTTACCTCACATCCTGCCTCTGCATCAGGCTCTTGCAGTTATAAGTAGCAGCTGATTAGTAGACCAAGAAAGGGATTGAAAAATAGAGAAGCTGCCTACACCTTCCTGTTGTTTGCATTACAATGTCCTGCTTAAGGTGAGGCCAGGATGAGGGAAGAGAAACGTTTTAACTAGATGAGAATTTAGACTTCTAATTGATATGTTTTGGATCTGTGTCCCCACCTAAATCTCATTTTGAATTGTAATCCCCAGTGTTGGAGGTGGGGCCTGATGGGAGGTGACTGGATCGTGGGGGTAGTTTCTAATGGCTTAGCACCATCCCTCTAGTGCTGTTCTCTGGAGATCTGGTTGTTTAAAAGTGTGTAGCCCCTCCCCACTTTCTGTCTTCCTCCTGTGCCGGCCATGGTAAGACTCCCACTCCCGCTTTGCCTTTTGCTGTAAGTAAAAGCTTCATGAAGGCTCCCCCACCAATCTTCCTGTACAGTCTGTGGAACTGTGAACCAATTAAATCTCTTTTCTTTATAAATTACCCAGTCTCAGGTATTTCTTTATAGCAAGCAAGAAGAGACTAATACACTAATTCACTTTTCCATTCAACAAATATTTCTTGAGTGCCCCCAATGTACTAGCCACTGTTTCAGGTTCAAAGAATAAATTAGTACAAACACACGCATACACACATACATACACTACACAGAAAAAGAAAAGGTCCTCACCCTCAAGGAACTTCCCAGTGAAGGAAGATAGAGGATAAATAAAATCAGTGAATTATTTATTAAAAGGCAGGAAAATATGGCACAAAGAATATGCAATGCTGGGGTGGAAGTGAGGTTTAAAAATGTAAATAAGATGGTAAAAAAAAAAAAGACGAGTGATTGGAAAAGCTATGGAATTTACTTGAGTTTTAATCAAGAGGCAGGAAAGAATATTTCATAGGCTGAATTTAGTAAGGACTGGCAAGAAAGAATAAAGTATGGTATTGAGTACAAATTGGCTCACTTTAATAATATGATTACAATATAATTTAAGGACAAGAGCATCCAGAACAAAACTTCACAATTGCCAAAATCCTATATGTTTAAAATGTGCTCGTTTGATATTCCATTTACAATCAGGGGAAAAAAAATTCTCTACTTGCAGGGACCAGTCTAAAGGCCTTAGTAGCTTCCTCTGTTGCTCTTCTCACAATTGGATGCTTTTGTAGTCCAAGAATAGCTCCACAATTTTCAGGAGGGAGACATGGCTATTATTTGAGTTAAGAGTGTAGCTTGTCTCTGTGGTCTGTAGATAAGAGTGCACTTTTCAGGGTGGATGCCTGGAGGACCGGTTTTCTATAAATTCATTGTGTTCCTAAAGGTCAGAGCTTTTCTCTGTCTTCCTTGAGATATAGCATTAGTTTTATGAGATAGGCCCTTCACTTCATATTCATAATTCATCAGCTCTTGGAGTTAGTTAAAAAGGAAACTATTCTGTTTCCCTTGACATTTTGTCAATATGTGATATTAATGAGCTTACAATCATAAATAGAGAATATAATGCAACTTTTCCCATTCTTCTGATCCAATTCATGTTATAGATAAATTACAATGCTATAGGTTGTTATAAGGTTTCTGAAACTTATGGTTTGGTAGACAGACACTAAACACAATTCCATTTCATGGCCTGCAATTTTATAAATGAATAAATAGTTTGTCTTTATAACTAGAACAAAAATACTATGAGGCTAACACTTTTATTAACTGTTGTTGGGAAATAAAGGAGTGAGAGATTCAATATATTGTAGAATTTTTAAATAATAATGCATGTAATTAAATAGGTTCACCTAAACCGGAGGTTAAATGTGTCATTTATAACGTAACTGCATAGTCTGGTATCATGTACTTAGCATTATTGGGGAAACAGATACTTTTCAGAACCAGATTAACACGAGAAAGTAGTGTAAGGACAAGTGGAAAAAGAAATAATTATTAAATATTACTCTTTCCAGGTGTCTAATTTGCATTATTTTACTTACATAACACAACTATTTTATATATAGTGGTACACTTATCCTAATTTTACAGACAAGAAAACAGATTTAAAGGGCTCAAGTAACTTGTCTAAAGTTAAGCAAATGGTAAATTATACAGAAGATATACAAACCCAGATCTGTGTGGTCCCAAACCCTAACATTATTGGAGCTGCTGGGTCTTACCAAAGTCTAAGTCATTTTGATAAGGAGAAGAAGCCACCATCAATGTCACTTGCAGCTTTTTAAAAATTTAAGTGTTACAACTGTCAGGACTTTTTCTCATTGGGAAAGTTTGCACTGTCAAAACTGGAGCCCTAAAATTCCACTTTCTGCGACCTGGACTGAAAGGTAACTAGTCTGTGTTTTTAGAATGGTCGACTAGTAAATGATGCAATTAAAAAGTAGATGATTAAGATATCATGTTGAGATATAGCCTCAATTCAAAAGAAATCACCAAAGTCAGTGTAGTAACATAAAAATGATTTTCTTCTTCTTTTTTGTTTTTCACAATTAGCACAAGTGGCTTGCCCTAAATCTTCTGCTAAATGTGTGCACCTTGAAGTAAGGCATGTTCTATGAATCTGTATTGTCTTTGTAATATGTATCAATGGGGGTCCTAACAAGAAACACAGGAGATAAACAAACGAATTGTTTAAGAGATTGAGAGATATAACAAGAGCAAAGGATCTGAATAGATATTTCTCCAAAACAGAAAAATGAATAGTCAATAAGTACATAAAAGGATATTCAGTATTATTAGCCATCAGAAGACTGCAAAGCAAAACCTCAATGAGGTACCACTGCATACCTATTTAGAGGATTATAAGAAAAAAAAAAGACAGCTAATAACTGTTGCCAAGGACATGGAAAATTAGGATCTTCATATGTTGCTGATGGGAATGTAAAATGGTGCAGTCACTTTGGAAAACAGTCTGGTAGTTTCTCAAAAGATTAAACATAGAGTATCATATAACCCAGTAATTATGGTCATAGATATGTACTCAGCAAATAAACATATAGGTTCGTGTGAAACCTTGTACACAGATTTTCATACAACATTATTCATGATAGTCAAAAATTGGAAATGATTGAACTGTTCATCAGTTAATTGGTAAATAAAATGTAGTATAGCCACAAAGTATTATTCAGCAATAAATAGAAATAAAATACTGATACATGCTACAACATAGATGAACCTTAAAAGCATTAGGTTAAGTGAAAGAAGCCAGTCCGAAAAGAACCATACATTTTATGATTTCATTTATATGAAATGCCACATTAATCAAATCTATGCAGATAGAAAGTAGATAAGTGGTTGCTTAGGGCTGGGGGTTGGAACGGGAGGATGACTGTTAAACACTACAAAGTTTCCGTTTTGGGTGATGGGAATATTCTAAAATTGACTGTGGTGATGGTTGCACAACTCTGTACTAAAAATCTTTGAATTGTGTACTATAAATGAATAAATTGATATGCTATGTGAATTATATCTCAATAAAGCTATTAGTTAAGGGAATGTGTGTACATGCCCGGGAGAGACAGAAGCAGAGGCAGAAAGAATGAAACTGAGGGGGACACTATTTCCAAAAGGTGCGGGGGCAGAGTTAAGCAACTCAGAGAGGTGATGGAACATTCAAGCCCTAGCAACATGTGGAGCCATTCAGGCCTGCAGGCCTGAAGGTGAGAGGAAGATGCAGTGGCTAGAAGTGAAGAGAACTGTAGTTTTGAGTGAAGAGAACTGAGGGGAGGAATGTCCAGCAGATGTGGCCTTTGATACAAGAACGCAGCAATTATCAACTTGTGGCCTTGCATGGAGGGAGCCAGGAAAATATTAATTCTGATTTTTCCTGATTCCCACATTCCAATCTACAGCTAGTCAAATTCAGTCAGCCCCCAAAGAAGCTCAGGTTGTGCAGTCCATAGCAGTCAGCCTTCTGGGGCAGAGTGGATGTGGAGGAGAATTAGAGTAAATATGGAGAAACAGGTGGAGCTGATGCAGCACAGCTGCCCTTCCACAGAACACACCGCTTGTGCCCTTTCACTCTCCTTTCCTCCCTGGCTGCCTGGAGGAAATCTGCTCACCTGTAAAAACTCAAATCAAGAATCACCACTTTGAAGGCTTTCAAACTACTCTGTCAGGGAAAATTGATTATTTCCTTTAATACATTTACTGATTCATAGGTCTGGGTTTCCATGTAGCATGGGACTGTGACAGGTAGTCCTAGATTCAGGTATTAACTCTGCCACTTACTAAATGTG
The DNA here is from genome assembly GCF_028885625.2 of Pongo pygmaeus. Classification (NCBI taxonomy): domain Eukaryota; kingdom Metazoa; phylum Chordata; class Mammalia; order Primates; family Hominidae; genus Pongo; species Pongo pygmaeus. The sequence goes on along the minus strand of NC_072376.2, from coordinate 154,916,842 downwards.
TGATTTTGGCCAAGTCAATGTCTCAAAGTAAAATGTCTTCTTCTGTACAATGGGGATAATAGTATCACTTCAAAATGCCATTGTGATGATTCATCCAAACAATCCTTACGAAGACTCAATACCTGCTTTGCATACAATAACCACTCACTGGTAGTTGTTTTGGAGGTGATGAGCCAGTGTTAGTTTTAGGGGGTGATGAGCCAGTGTTAGGACTGTGTAGTCCTTGGTGATGTAACTGCACCACTACTCTTTATATTCCTACTGTTTAATATTACCTAGACATATCCTAGGCATTGATTAAATATTTAAGGAAATGAATGCATAAATAAATGATGTTACTCTTTGTATTGGCCATTAAAATATCTCATCTCCTAATGACTCTGAAGTGATTGTGATATAAAACTTGAAGTACTACAGTTGTTCCACTGCCCCAGTCCCATGCACCCTATCCTGTCACATTTTTTACATTGCTTGACTCCACAGCCTCCTCTCTATCCTCATTTCTTGAAAGGGCCATCAGTAAAGATTCTAAGTAGGCTTCCAGCTTGTTTCTTCACTCCTTTCCAATTCATTTTCCATGCTAAACTGAATGATCTTTCAAAGCTAGTCTAATAAAATCACTTCTCTCTTGCTTCAACTCTTCAATGCTTCTCCACTGACATCCAGGTAAAACTGAACCTCCTTAGCCTTCCATTCAATGTCTTCCAGTATATGGTCCTGCCTGCTTTTAAAAATAATTTTGTATCACTCTTTTGTTCTCCAATCCTATGAAATACTTGCAATTCCCCGACAGTTCACACTCACCATGAACATTGTCTTAGTTTCTCTGCATGTGTTCTGGTCTTCTCCTTGGAGTTCTCATTCATCTATCTCCCTCCCACCACATCCTGGGTGCCTTTCTCCACTATCCCTGCTAACTCCTGTACTTGCTTCGACACTGAACTCCTGTCACATCCTTCAGGAGCTTTTATTTTAAAAAAGTATTCTTACAGGCAAATTTGTATGTCCTACTTTGTGCTTTCTGCTTTAGTTACACTGGCCTAGTTTCTGTTATCCAAAAATTGTAGACACTTTTCCACCTTAGGGCCTTCACCTTATCTCATTGATCTTTTGGAAAGATTGTTTAACTTTCTCATCTTTTTCAAGTTTTTGCTCAACTTTCCTCAACAAAGCCTTACCAGACACCCCATTTAATATTGCAATCTGATTTCCACCCACTGTGTCCCATATTCCTGATCCTTCTTACTGGTTTTATGTTTCCTGAATTTTTTTTTAAACAGAACTTGTCACCTTCTAATATCCTGTCAATATACTTACTTATAACATTTATTTTTTTTTCTATGGGGAAGGGATTTTTGTTTGATTTGGTTACCGATTGTATTAATCCATTCTCACACTGCTATAAAGAACTACCTGAGGCTGGATAATTTATGAAGAAAAGAGGTTTAATTGACTCACAGTTCCTCAGGCTGTACAGGAAACATGGCTGGGAGACCTCAGGAAACTTAGAATCATGGCAGAAGAGCGAAGGGGAAGGAAGCACATCTTCACATGGCAGCAGGAGAAAGAAAGCAAAGGGGGACGTGCTACAGGCTTTCAAACAACCAGATCTCATGAGAACTCTATCACGTGAACAGCAAGGGGAACTCCATCCCCATGATTCAATCATCTCCCACCAGGCCCCTCCTTCAACACGTGGGGATTACAATTTAACATGAGATTTGGGTGAGGAGACAAAGCCAAACCACATCACTGATATATCTCAAGTGTCTAGAACAGTGCATGACAAATAGCAGAAATTGTAGAATTATTTTTTGAGTGACTGAAATAAAAAAATATATATATATAATTGAGCCTTGCATAACTGTTTTCTAAAATTGTGTTTACTTGTCTTTTGCAAAAACATGCTTTTGGTTTTTGAGAACCAGGACTGTGCCTTATTTCCCTATGCATCTCTAATATGTAACTTAGTAATTGGCACATAATCGATGTACCAGATCTATGCCTGTGTACCAAATTTACCCCAAAACTTAGTACCCTAGCACAATCACCTCTTATTATTAGTCATGAGTTCTTGGGTCAACTGGGTGGGTTTTCTGTTGTCTGCTGGGTTCACTCATTTGCCTCTAGTTAGCTGTAGGTTGAGTAGCACTTTGCTGATCTTGGCTAGGCTTCACTACATCTCTGGGACCAGGGCGGGGACAGCTGGCTCACTGGCCTTGCCCTCATTGTCTCTCATCTTTTAACAGGCTAGAATGACCTTGTCATAGAGTGAAAGCACACAAGGCCTCTTGAAGCCTAGGCTCAAAACTAGCACAATTTTGCTTTTGTCATCACATTCAATTTTTCAGGCAATTGACAGAACCATCCCAGTTTCAAGTGTAAGGGAAGTAATCTTCATCTCCTGATGGGAGTTGCTACAAAGCCACATGGCATAGAGCCCTGGTACAGAGAAGAGAATAATGGCAACATTTTTCCAAATGATTTATCACATTAGGCAAGTAAAAAGTGTGTTGTATGAAATAATAATAATCATAGCTGATGTTATTGCAGCCTTACTTTGTTCTAGGTCCTATGTTAAGTGTTTTATAAGCATTCGTTTATTGCATTCTGTAAAAATCTCTCTGAGATAGGGATTATTATTACTATTCTCTCCATGTTTCAAGTGGAAAAACCAGGCTTAAAGAGGTTAAGAAATAGAGGTATACTAAGTAAATACGGCAAACTAATGAATACCACATTCTTCTCCTGGGGTTATTGGAGAAGTCAGGTAAGTCTTATGGACAACAACGAGAATAATCCCAAAAGGCTATGTGAACATTCAGTATAAAATTGTTAGACCTTGGAACTAGGTAGAGCAATGTTTTCCAAACATGTCTAATCATAAAGTTGCCCTAGGTACACAAGTTAAATATACAGAAACCTAGGCTATATCCCCGACCAAACAAAATGGAAGCTCTAGGGAAAGTTTCAGGAATCTGTAGTTTTAACTAGCACTTAGATGACTCTTAGTGATGAGCAAGTTTGGGGACCACTGAACTAGAGCACTTTAATCCTAAATAACACCAGACTGTCAGGAGAGAGGAAGAGTATTTCAACCCTGATTCTCCTAGTGTGTACAAAGAACAAGTACATGAGTTCCTGGTGCTTCAGCCACCACTCTCCCTCTTTCTAGGTCAAAATCCATCGTTTTATGTATATGTACACAGACACACACACACACACACACACATATCAATATATATATCTACACACATGCAAATATATCTCCACCCTCCGTCCCACAACAATGTGAGATTGTTTCTGATGTTTGACTCCAACACAGCACAGTACACTTAGGAACAGTGGTATGAGCCAATGTTCACATTACCATAATCAGGCTGCCAGGGTAAAGTCAGAGCTACTGAACCATGTAATGCATAAATTGGGTGGAAAATAAGGAAGTCTGCAAGGGTTTAGATTTAACACAAGTTAAAGATATGGAAATTCAAGCTAAAATCTTTATTTAATCTCCACAAAAAGAGGTCTGCTCTTTGGGGATTTTAAGAGCCTTGCTTAATGATGAGATGAGCATACACTGCTGGCAAAGGCTGAAGGAAGCTGGTGTACATCATGACCTCCTTTGCTAGACTGCTCAGCACCAGTCTGTGCCAATCCTTTTGAGTACTTGTGTTTAATAACTTCTGATTTCTCCAAATTTTATTTTTCTCTGTATGAGGCAGTATGCATGAGCAAATTAAACCCACACAGTCAGTGGTTCCCAACAGGATGTCTGTGGGTGCTATGTGGATGGGTGCCTTTGACTTTCTAGGCTTGCCACTCTTTGTCATAGGATGATACTCACCTTTTGCATGGCAGCAGACCCTATAGTTTAAAGCAGAGGACAGAGCTGACGTGAAGGAGAGGGGGAAAATGGAATTAATTTTTCTGAGAATGAGAAAGGTTAAGCAAAAGTCTCTTTCCATTCTCTGCTCCAGATGATTGTTTATTTCTATTTGATATGTTTGCTTTATAATCATATTCTAGTTAAATAAAACAGCACCTTTCTATTGCATTAATCACAACTCTTATTTTTATTATTTTTCCCATTTTCACTGCATTATTCATTTTCTAAAAATATTTATTAGCACAATTGATTTTAAAGATTTTTCTTTTCTAATACAGATATTTAAGGCTATAAATCTCTCTCAAGGGACCACTTGAGCCCATGTTGACCACATCTCTTAGGTGTTACTCTGTAAGCTTTTCATTATCCTTTATTGTCTTATAAGTCTAGAAATTATTTATTTACCTTGCTCCTTCATTATACATCATGAATTCTTCAACCGGGTTTTGTTTAAAATTTGCAAATATAAAGAAAAATTTTTAAATCTTGAAAAAAATTACTTCAGTTGTATTGTCATTAGATATCAAGGTCTGTATAGTATCTATGGTACTTTTGAAATGTGTTAAGTCTTTATTTCCTTTATGATAAAATACCATAATTTATCTTCCATATATGCTTGAGAAAAAATATACATTCTTTGATTATTGGCTGTAAAACTCTACATCTATGTGCACTAGTTTAAATTTGTTAATTGTGTTCAGATCAGTATTTTTTTCTATTATTTTGTATGCTTAACCTATCAATTGAGATATGTTGAAATCCATGACAGTGGATTTATCAGTTTCTCCCTTAATTCTAAATTAAGTGTATCTTAGGCTGGGCACAGTGGCTCACGCCTGTAATCCTAGCACTTTGGAGGCAAGGTGGGCAGATCACTTGAAGTCAGGAGTTTGAGACCAGCCTGGCCAACATAGCTAACCCTGTCTCTACTAAAAATTCAAAAATTACCTGGGCATGGTGGTGCGCACCTGTAATCCCAGCCACTCGGGAGGCTGAACAGGAGAATAGCTTGAACCTGGTAGGCAGAGGTTGCAGTGAGCTGAGATCGTGCCGCTGCACTCCAGCCTGGGCAACAGAATGAGACTCTGTCTCAGAAAATAAATAAATAAATAAGTAAATAAATAAATAAATATTAAGTGCATTTTAAAATTAGGTGCATACATATTTAAAATTGCTATATCTTAGTTTGTTGAAACATTTTTCATGAGCTAATGATAGTTCATCTTTAATAAGTACTGTAACTGCTCGATGGATTCTTCCTGCCTGCTGAACAAAAAGACAAAAAAACAACACTTCACTGAGACCATGGCATTGCGGTAAAGAAAGGCTTTAATTGACAGAAGGCCGGCTACATGAATAATGTAGTTATCACTCAAATCAGTCTCCCCAAACAGTCAGAGGTTAAGATTTTTCAAGAACAGTTTGGTGGGCAAGGGACTAGGGGTTGGGTGCTGCCTGCTGACTGGGGATGTCATTATAAGGGTGTGGAAAATGGTGCTCATGTGCTGAATCTGTCTCTGGGTGGGGGACCACAGGGCTGGTTAAATCATGAGTCATGGGTCCACGTGGGGTTCCCAGAATATAAAAGTCTGCAAAAACTTCTCAAACAACCAATCTTAGATTCTACAATAGTGATAGTATCTATAGAACCATCTGGGGAAGTTACAAATTTTGCAACCTCCAGGAAAATGGCTGGTTATCATTTAACTATGCTTACATTTTAGCAGCATTCAGGCCTCTCTCATAATTCTAATCCTGTAGCTTTTCGTTAGTTTTACAAAGGCGGTTTAGTTGCAGAAAGGACTATCATCATCCTTGCTTTAAGGTTAAACTATAAACTAAATTCTTCCCAAGATTAGTTTGTCCTATGGTTAGGAATGATCAAGCTTGGAGGTTACAAGCAAGATGGAGTCAACTATGTCAGATTTCTCTTACTATCATAATTTTACAAAGATGGTTTCTGTACTTTATATATCCACACTCATTTTATCGGATATCAAATTAGTCCTATATACTTTCTTTTGGCATTTGCGTATGTCTTTTTACTTACCTTCAATCTCATACTTTGGATGTTCTGATGCTTTGTCTTTATTATTTCATGTCTTTATCCATTCTGTAAATACATTGTTTAATCCATTTACATTTATTGTGGTTAGTGATTAATTTGTATCTGTTCCTGTCACTTTAATTTCTTGTTTTAGTTTTTTCTACTGTTTCTAAGTTTATTTCTTTTTAACTTATACTTGTTTTAAATGGCAAGAATTTTAGCTAGTTCTCACATCTTTTGGTTCATATGCATCACCTTCCACCCTTCTTCATCAGGCTGAGATTCTCTAGTCTTTTATTTTTTGGTTATTATTATTATATTTCCTCTTTTTTTGTAGAAAAATTTTTAAGTGACATAGGCTTAACAAGCTTTTGATTCTTGTTTCTTCATATATATCTTATAATATTTCCTGGATTTTTTTTAACCTATGTACTTTTTCTAAAACTGTTTTCAGAATAGGTTTTAGCGTGGCAAGTATCTGTGGCATTGAAAGTCTGAGAATATTTTAATCACATCCTTATATTTGAGTGACAATCTTCAGGAAGTAAATATTTACATTTTTATGTGTATACTTAGGGCTTTTTGAGTGAATAAAACAGAAATCTAGGTTAAAGGGGAAATCTTGAAAGCTAAATGATGATCAAATAGATTGTGAAAGAACTCTGGGTAGATGTACCTGCTTGAAGGTAAGTGTTTAAATTTTAAAGGGAGATAAAGCCCAGAACCATAGATAAATTTTCAGAATTATAAATTGAAATAATGTCTTATCTTCTTCCTAGAGATACTTATTTACAGTCAAAAGATTAGGAACCCAGGGAGTTTTCATTTCTCTTCTCAAGAAGTTGTTTACATTGTGGAGATTAGATTTATCTCCTTCTCTTAGAAGAGAAGGTGCCCGTTGATTAGCTAATCCAAACAAATTTCCAAATTCAGAATTTCAGTTTTCCTCTCCTGAAGTATAAATCCCCATATGTACAGCATGATATCTGGCTCTCATCACATAATTTGTGGAGTATGAAGCACAGGGAAACAAGTACATTTATTGCTTTAAATAGTAACTTTGATCACCACTCCAGAAACCTCATGTTTGATTTCAGGATAAAAGTAAATGACTATTGATATTAAAGACTTACCAAGAGTTTGTCTATTTACAACATTCTGGTCTTTACTCTTCATCAATACTTTGAGAGTATTTTGTTATCATCTCATATCCATTTTTATATTTAAAAAATGCCATCAATCCAATTCTTGATCTCTTTTATGTAATCATGTGTTTCTGTAAGCTTTCAAAAAATTTCCCTTTGTTTTAATATTCAAACATACCATTTTAGCATGGATATATTACAGCAGGTAGCTAGTAGGACATGAGCAGAGCAGGAGAGGGATTCCCCTATCCCCCTCCACCCACTCCCCACACCCCCACCCAAGGATATCAGGCAACCATTAGGTGATGGTCAGGCAGTTGTTAACTTCCTCTCTAATATAATAATCGGTCACAACCAGTGCCAAGGAAAAGCAGTCTTCCAATAAACAGAAACACCTGAAACTGGTGATCAGCAGCTTTCCAATAAGATCTCAGAAGTTGGGAGTTGGGCAAATGTCCTCAAGCATGTGCATTAAGAGACAAAAATGGTGGAGTTTAACTGGCATATGACCTTCTAGGACATTTGACTGGTAAGGGAAAAATACCTCATGTGAGAATGCATACAATTCCAGTAAAAACACTGTGCATGCTCCCCTCCCAAGAGCTAGCAGGCTACTGCACACACAGACAGCCCACCCTAAGGAAAGAATCAGGGGATAAGAAATATGAGACCCCAGAAGCATGCTGATATGGTTTGGCTTTGTGTCCCTATTCAAATCTCATCTTGAATTGTAATCCCAATGTGTCTGGGGAGAGGCCTGGTAGGAGGTGATTGAACCATGGGGGGCAGACTTCTGCCTTGCTGTTCTCATGATAATGAGTGAGTTCTCATAAGATCTGATGGTTTTAATGTGTGTGGCTTTCTTTGCTCTCTCTCTCTCTCTTCTGCTGCCATGTAAGACATGCCTTGCTTTCCCTTTGCCTTCCTCCATGATTCTAAGTTTCCTTTCTCTCCAGCCATGCAGAACTGTGAGTCAATTAAACCCCTTTTCTTTATAAATTACCCAGTCTTGGGTAGTTTTTTATAGCAGTTTGAAAACAAACGAATACAGAAAACTGGTACCAGGTGTGGGGCACTCCTATAAAGATATCTAAAACTGTGGAAGCAACTTTGGAACTGGATAACATGCAGAAGTTGGAACAGTTTAGAAGGCTCAGAAGAAGACAGGAAGATGTGGGAAAGTTTGAAACTTCCTGGAGACTTGTTAACTGGTTTTGATCAAAATGCTAATAGTGATATGGACAATGAATCCAAGCTGAGGTGGTCTCAGATGGAGACAACACAAATATTGGGAACTAGAGTAAGGTAACTTTTGCTATGCTTTAGCAAAGAGACTGGTGGCATTTTCCCCCTGTCCTAGAGATCTGTGGAATTTTGAACTTCAAAGAGAGGATTTAGGGTATCTGGTGGAAGAAATTTCTAAGCAGCAGTGTTAAAAAGTGGCCTAGTTGCTCCTAACTACGTACAGTCATCTGTGTTCACAAAGAGATGATCTGAAATTGGAACTTATGTTTAAAAGGAAAGCAGAGCATATAAGTTTGGAAAATTTGCTGGGACCATGTGGTAGAAAAGAAAAACCCATTTACTGGGGAGGAATTCAAACCAGTGTTTGCAGAAATTTGCATAAGTAAAGAGGAACTGAATGTTAATCCTTAAGACAGTGAAGAAAATGTCTCCAAGGCATTTCAGAGATCTTCATGGCAACTCCTCCCATCAAAGACCTGGAGGCCTAGGAGGGAAAAATGGTTTTGTGGACTGGACACAGGGGCTTGCTGCTCTGTGCAGCCTTAGGACATGGTGTCTTGTGTCCCAGCCATTCCAACTCCAGCTCCAGCCATGGCTAAAAGGGGTCAAGGTACAGCTTAGGCCATTGCTTCAGAGGGTGCAAGCCCCAAGCCTTGGCATCTTCCACGTGTTGTTGGGCCTGCAGGTGCACAGAAGGTAAGAGTTTGGGAGGCTCTGCCTAGATTTCAGAGGATGTATGAAAATGCCCGGATGTCCCAGCAGAAGTCTGATGCAGGGGCAGAGCCCTCATGGAGAATGTCCACTAGGGCAGTGCAGTGGGGAAGCGTGGGGTTGGAGCCCCCACACAGAGTCCCCCCAGGACACTGCCTGGTGGAGCTGTGAGAAGAGGGCCACCATACTCCAGACCACAGAATGGTAGATCCACTGACAGCTTACACCATGGGCCTGGAAAAGCAGCAGGTACTCAATGACAGCTTGTGAAAGCAGCTGTGAGGGTATACCCTGCAGAGCCACAGGGGCAGAGGTGTCCAAGGCCTTGGGATCTACCTCTTGTATCATCTTGACCAGGATATGAGACGTGGAGTCAAAGGAGATCATTTTAGAGCTTTAACATTTAATGAGTGCCCCACTGGGTTTCAGAATTGCATGGGACCTGTGGCCCGTTTGTTTTGGCCAATTTCTTCCATTTGGAATGGGAACATTTACCCAATGCCTGCACCCCCATTGTATCTTGGAAATAATTAACTTGCTTTTAATTTTATAGGCTCATAGGTGGAAGGGATTTGCATTGTCTCAGATGAGACTTTGGACTTGGACTTTTGGGTTAATGTTGGAATGAGTTAAGACTTTGAGGGACTGTTGGGAAGGTGTGATTGTGTTTTGAAATGTGAGAAGGACATGAGATTTGGAATGCTCCAGAGGTGGAATGATATGGTTTGGCTCTGTGTCCCCACCCAAGTCTCATCTTGAATTGTAATCCCCATGTGTCAGTGAAGGGGTCTCATAGGAAATGATTAAATCACAGGGATGGACTTCCCCCTTTCTGTGCTAGTGACAGTGAGTAAAGTTCTCACAAGATCTTGTTGTTTGAAAGCGTGTGGCACTTTCTGCCTCACTCTTTCTCCTGTAGCCATGTAAGACATGCCTTGCTTCCCCTTCACCTTCTGCCCTGATTGTCAGGTTCCTGAGGCCTCCAAGCCATGTGGAACTGCAAATCAATTAAGTCATTTTCTTTATAAATTACCCAGTCTCAGGTAGTTTTTTTATAGCATTGTGAAAATGGAGTAATACACACGCCGGTGTATAAAACTGCAGTTCAAACCACACAGTTGATTTCTCAAGTTGCCTGCTTGGCCCTTTTCCAAGTGTACCTTACTTCCTTTCATTCCTACTCTAAAGCCTTTTAATCAACTTTCACTCCTATTCTAAACTTTACCTCATTCTTTCATTCTGCCTTATGTCCCTTGGTTAAATTTTTGTCTTCTGTAGAGGGAATAATTGAGATTGCTGTAGATGTGTACAGATTCACCACAGATAGCAAATAGGTATGTGCTTTTCCTTAATGCTCCTCTTTGACTTATTATGGGTTGTTCAGTCTGAGACCTTTCATATTTTTAAAATTATTTAAAGTTTGTCTATTTCAATTATTTTATTTTTCATAACTAATATAGCTTGATTTTTAAAAACTTTCATACCTTTATTATTCCTAATATTTTCCCTTATCTCTTTTCATATGTTAATTTGGATAATTTTGTATTCCTGGTCCTTTTGTTCTAGTACTTGTGCTCTAATAGAATCTTTAATAAAGCATGTTTAATTTCTTTTGAAATATTTGAACTCTTCAAAGACTTATTATTTTAGTTTGTGAGCTTATATCCCATGAGAATATTGGCTACACTGTCAAGCAGTGCATGCAGAAGAAAAGCAGTCCTCCAGTCTAGTGAGCTCCAGTCACCTCCTGGGATGAAGGAGCTGGATGAGCTCTTGGGGAGAGAGCCCCAGAGACCAAAAGATAAACAGAACAATAAAAACACTCCTAATTCCCGCAAATATGGGAGAAGTTTATTAGGAGAACCTCTTTAAATTATAATTTAGTAGCCCTTGGAGAATTTGAATAGGGAGGTACTGGAAATAACTGCTTGAAAATATATTTTTTTTAAATCTCATCTTCATAGCTACAAGACTTCTTATCAGGCATGAATTTACTTCTGATGGTAACTGGACTAGAGCTCTGAGTAGCAGCCAGTGCAAAGATCAGGAACTGTTTGTTCTGAGGCAATATCAGGGGAGAAGCAAAAGCAGAACTTTAAACAGTTCCTTTATTTGTTGTCTTCCCACAGGCTCACCTGGCTATTTCCTTCTTCAGGGAAAAGCTGAATCCCTGCCCAAGGGTTCAAAATAATGCCTCTCATGCCAATAATTTTTAAATTATTTTCTACATTTCTTTGTTGTTGTTTTGTTTCTCCACTTTAAGTGTTCAAGTATTGAGCTTGGGAAAGAAAGCCAGCTATCTCTCTGGTTTGACTTTTTTTTGTAGGAACCTTGACCTATGAGGGCATCTGACAACTAAAATGAGTGACTGAGGCATAACTCTTAATCACTGAGGTTTATTAAGCCTGCTTATGGTGCATCCAGGAAAAAGACAAGCCACAGATACATGTATGGCTGTTTCTCCAAAGAGGTTTTCAGGAAATTTAGTATTTATATCTTCCCTTAGAGTTGGAGGGGGAAGGTATGTAGGGAAGGAGGTTAGGCAAATCGTTACATTTCTGTGAGACTTTAGTTAGTGCCCAGTAAATCTACATTTTACATAAGACAAAGTGAATGTTTGAAAAGAAAAGGGGAGTAAAGGAAAAACCAATTATGCAGATATCTCTGGGTAGGTGGGGGAAATGAATCTGGCCTTTATTCTCCACCTGAGAAGATAAGCTTGTAATGACAGTATCAGTGTGGAGTTTTAGGAGCTAAAATTTGTTTATGGAAAGCCAGCAAAAGATTTATTTCTGAAAGACCTGTGGAGGCAGTCCTTCAGCAGATGCTGCAGGCCTTTTACCTATCCATAGGGATCTGGCTGAGACATAGTATTAGTAACAGATATTCATTTGGAAGAGAGTACTGCAAGACTCAGCCTTTTTTCCTTTTGCATAAGAAGTTAGGGGGATCCCGAGATAGTTTTATTTTCCTTTGCACATCTTAATATGGAATATTGCTCCAAGATTTTTTAAATTAAACTTTTTATTTTTTATACAGATAGATCTTATGTATTGTGCTTTACTTTGCTTTGCAGATACTGCATTTTTTTTTTTACAAATTGAAGCTTTATGGCAACCCTGCATCAAGCAATTCTATAAGCACCAATTTTCTAACAGCAAGTGCTCACTTCTTGCCTCTGTCACATTTTAGCAATTCTTGCAATATTTCAAACTTTTTCATTCTTATTACATCTGTTATGGTGATCTGTAATCAGTGATTTTTGACGTTACTATTGTAATTGTTTTTAGGTGCCATAAACCGCATGCATATAAGAGAGCAAACTTAATCAATAAATGTGTGTGTCCTGACCTCCCCATCAATCAGCCATTCCCTCATCTCTCTCCCTCTCCTTGGACTTCCCTATTCCCTGAGACACAACAATATTGAAACTAAGCCAATAGATAACACTGTAATGACCACTATGTTCAAGTGAAAGAAAAAGTATCATTTCTCTCATTTTAAGTTAGCTAGAAATGATTAAGCTTAGTGAGGAAGGCATATTGAGAGCCCAGATAGAGTAAAAGCTAAGCCTCTTGCACCAAATAGTTCCTCAGCATTACTGTGTCATTTTACATTCTACAATGTGTGAGTGATCCAGGTTCTCCATGTTGTCACAAGCACTTGGTATTGTCACTGCTTGCTATTTAAGTCATTCTATTAGGTGTTTAGTGATATCTCATTGTTTTTAATGAGAGATCTCTGAATTTGCATTTTACTAGTGGCTAATGAACTTAAGCAGCTTTTCGTGAGCTAAGTTCCCATCTGTTTTTCTTTGGTGAAATGTCTCATTATGATTTTTGCCCATTTTTAACTTAATTATTTGATTCTTCACAGTTGAATTATGATATGTGTATACATAGGTATAGAGTATCTAGATACTAATCCTTTGTCAGATATGTAATTTCCAGATATTTTCACTGAGCTTATGGCTTATATTTTTATCTCTTTAAAACAATTTTTCACAGAGCAAAGTTTTCTAATTTTGATAAGTATAATTTATCACCTTTTAATTTAACATATCTTACTTTTGATGTCTAAAAACTCTTTGCCTCAGTCTAGATCCCAATCCCCCCATATTTTTTAAAAAGTTTTATTTTTACATTTAAATCTTTTATCAACTTAATATCTGTACAAGGTATGAAACTTAGATGAATGAATATATTTTTGCCCATATAAGTCCAATTGCCCCAGCACCACTTGCTAATTTGTTGAATTACTTTTGCGCCTTAGTCAAAATAATTTGTGTTACTACTGGTTACAGTAAAAGTTACAGTGTGATATTGATAAAGAATGAACACATAGATCAGTGGAACAGAGTAGAGAGCACAGAAATAGACCCATACAAATATAGTCAACTGATCTTTAACAAATGGCAAAAGGAAGTTCAATGGAGAAAGGATTGTCTTTTCAATCCTTGGAGAATGATCTGCACAACCTAAAAGAAAATCTGCTGACACAAGTGCACAACACTGGTAAATGAGATAAGCTTCCTGATACTACTGCATGCCGGCCTCACAGGACACAGTGAGCCTGCTTTCATACCCAGTACATTGTTACTACACCCAGCATCTGAGAAAGTCACCATACAAAGGCCATCAATAATCAAGGAACTTATACAGAGTCTTTGCCACTGAAAGAACCCAGAACCAAAGCCAAATATTCTGTACAACACACATTATAGTCACATCCTCAAGGGAAGAAAAATCCCATCAAAATGCAGAAAATTTAAAAATATGGAGAGATAGCTTATCCAGATGAGAAGAAATCAGAGAAACAATTCTGAAAGTATAAAAAAAACCCAAAATATTTCAACACCCCCAAAGGACCACATTAACTCTCTAGCAATGTATATTAACCAAAATGTATTTTTTTTTTAAAGAAGGCCCATGATATCTAAGAGAAAGTTGAAAAGCAACCCAAAGAATTCAGAAAAACAATTCTGGCTGTAAAAAGAGACAGATACTATTTAAAAAAAACAAAAACAGAACTTTTGGAAATTAAAAATTCACTGAAGGATTTACAAAATAGAGTTGAAATCTTCAACAATAGGCTTGTCCAAGCAGAAAAAATAATTTTATAAGTGGTAGACAGGTCTTTTAGAATAACCCAGTCAGATAAAAATAAAGCAAAAAGAATTTACAAAGACTTTGAGAAATATGGGACTATGTAAAGCATCCAAACATATGATTTGCAGGTATTCTTAAGGGAGAAGAAGAAAAAGTAAAAAGTATGAAAAACCAGGTAAGGGAATAATTCAGGAAAACTTCCCTGGTCTTGCTAGAGATCTAGACATTCAGATACAATAAACTCAGAGAACTCCTGAAAGATAGATTGCAAGAATCTCACCAAGGAATATAGTCATCAGAGTATCCAAAGTAAACATGAACCAAAAAGTGCTAAAAGTGGGAAGAGAGAAGTATCTAATCACCTATAAAGGAAATCTCATCATACTAACGGTGGACTTCTCAGCTGAAACATTATATGCCAGAAGAGACTGGGGTCCTATTTTCAGCCTTCTTAAAGAAAACAAATGCCAGCCAAGAATGTTGTATTCTGCTAAACTAATCTTCACTAATTAAAGAGAAATAAAGTCTTTTTAAGATAAGCAAACACTAAGAATTCATCAACACTAGACTCGTCCTGTAAGAAATGCTCAAAGAAGTTCTAAACATGGAAATGAAAGGATGATTCTCATCATCACAAAAACACATGAAAATGTAAAACTCACAGGTTATATGAAACAATTACACAATTGAGACTGCAAAGCAACCAAGTAATAACTAACATTATGGCAGGGACAAAACCTCATGTACCAAAACTAGCCATAAATGTAAATGGACTAAATGCTCCACTTAAAAAATATAGGCCGGCAAAATGGATAACAAAACAAGATCCAACTATATGCTGCATAGAAGAAACCTACCTAAATGGTAAAGACATTTACAGACTCCAAATAAAGGTGAGTAAAAAGATACTTCATGCAGACAAAAACCAAAAGTGAGCAGGAATAGCTATGCATATATCAGATAAAACACTTCAAATCAACAACAGTTTAAAAAGACAAAGAACATCATTATATAACGATAAGCAGATGAATTCAACACCGGAGCACCCAGACTGATACGACAAATACTACATAGTATTTGTCTAAGGCCTAAGAAAAAAATACAGATCCCAATAAAATTATAGTGAATGTCAATACCCCACTGACAGCACTAGACAGGTCATTGATGCAGAAGATCAAAAAAGAAATTCTGGTTAAATTGGATGCTAGACTTAACAGACATTTACAGAATTTTCTACCCTAGAACAATAGGATATACATTCTTCTTGCCTGCACAAGGGATAGTCTCAAAAATGGACCATGTGCTAGGCCACAAGGAAAGTCTTAATAAATTTTTAAAAATTGAAATAATATTAAGTACCTTATTTGAGCCACAGGGGAATAAGACTATAAATTGACACCCAGAGGATCCCTTAAAACTACACAAATACTAAATAATCTGCTTTTGAATAATTGTTAGGTCAAAATGAAATTAAGGCAAAAATCGAAAAATTTTTGGGAAGAATGAAAATAGAATCACAACATACCAAAACCTCTGGGATACAGCAAAAGCAGTGCTAAGAGTAAAGTTTATAATGTTGATGTCTGCATCAAATAGATAAGAAGATCTCATATAAACAACCTAACATTGCATTTAAAACAACTGGAAACACAAGAACAAACCACACCTAAAACTAGCAGAAGATAATAAATAACAAAAATTAACAGAACTATATAAATTGAGATCAAAATAAAAACACAATACAAATGATCAATGAAACAGAAAGTTGCTTCTTTGAAAATGATAACATTGGTAGAATGCTAGCTAGATTAAAAAAGAAAATAGAGAAGATTAAAATAGGCACAATAAAAAATGATAAAGATGTCATTATCACTGATAGGAGAGAAAGAGAAAAGCTCATCAGAGGCTACTATGAGCATCTCTATGCACACAAATAGAAAATCTAGAAGAAATGGGTAAATTACTGAAAACATACAGCCTCTTAAGATTGAACCAGGAAGAAATAGAAATCCTGAAGAGGTCAATAATGAACAGTGAAATTGAATCAGTTATAAAACATCTGCCTGGGGGTGGTGGGGGAAAGCCAAGGACCAGACAACTGGATCCCAGCCAATTTATTTCAGACATACATGGGAAAACTGAAACTAATCTTACTGAAACTGTTCTAAAAAATCAAGGATGAGAGAATACTCCCTAACATATTCTACAAAGCCAGCATCACCCTGAAAGCAAAGCTAATTAAGTGCACAACATGAAAAAAATATACAGACCGGCATGGCACAGTGGCTCACCCCTGTAATCCCAGCACTTTGGGAGGCTGAGGTGGGCGGATCACGAGGTCAGGAGTTCGAGACCAGCCTGGACAAATTGGTGAAACCCCGTCTCCACTAAAAACATACAAATTTTAGCCGGGCATGGTGACGTGCGCCTGTAATCCCAGCTACTCAGGAGGTTGAGGCAAGAGAGTTGCTTGAACCTGGGAGGCAGAGGTTGCAGTGAGCCAAGATTGCACCACTGCACTCAGCCTGGACAAAAGAGCAAGACTCCATCTCAAAAAAAAAAAAAGAAAAGAAAAAAAGAAAAAAATATACAGACCAATATCTCTGATGAATTGTAACAAATGTACCACACTAAACAATATGTTATAAGGGAAACTGGGTAGGATGAGAGGCTATATAGGAATTTTCTGTACTTTCCACTCAATTTTCTATAAACCTAGAATTTCTGTTTTTGAAATAAGTCTAATAATAAAAAATAGTTGGGCGTATTTTATGGGTCGGCTTCTGCAATTTTTATTCTGTTCCATTGAGCTACTCTTCTACCAACACTATGCAGTCTTGAATGCTCTACCTATACATTTAGTCTTGAAATCATTTAGACTGATAAACATTCTACTTTATTATTAATTAAATAAATCATTTCAGCTATTTTACTTCCTTTGTTTTTTCGTACACATTTTAGAATAATCTTGTCTGTATAGAGAAAAAAATCTTGTGTAATTCAATAAAAGTTACATCAAATCTCTATATCAATTTGGGCAGAATGAACAGTTCTATCATGTTGAGGCTTCTTATCTATTTGATTTCTCAGCACTTTGTAATTTCTAGAATGCTCTGTTACCTCATACAGTCCTCTACATGTCTTGTTAGATTTATACATAAGTGTCTCTTTTTTTCCTGATTTTTAGTGGTATTGTATTTTTAATATTACTACCGTGCATTCTTTGCTACTATTTAGAAATATATTAGGTTGTTGTAAGAGTAATTTCCATTTTGGACTGTGAATTTTAAATCATTATAACTAGTCTCAAACATATCTTTATCAATCAAAATAGGAACCATTACAATCAACACATTTTTGCCAATAAGAAATGTTTGTTTATTCCTGTAGTGTAAAAGTCTGTGCTTCAGAATTTGATGCAATCTTGGAAAGCATTTTCTGCATCCTACTGGTTGTGGAAGTGTTTTCCCTGCAAAAAGTTGTTGAGGTCCCTGAAGAAGTGGTAGTCTGTTGGTGAGGGGTCAGGTGAATATAACAGATGAGGCAAAACTTTGTAGCCCAATTCATTTGACTTTTGAAGCATTGGTTGTGTGACATGGGGTCAGCCGTTGTCACAGAGAAGAATTGGGCCATTTCTGTTGACCAATGCCTGCTGCAGGCATTGCAGTTTTCAATTTGTCTCATCGATTTGCTGAGCATACTTCTCAGATGTAATGATTTCGCCAAGATTCAGAAAGCTCTTTTGGATCAGACCGGCAGTAGACCACCAAACAGTGACAAAGACTTTTTTTTGGTGTAAGTTTGGCTTTGGGAAGAGCTTTGGAGCTTCTTCTCAGTCCAACCATGGAGCTGGTTGTCATATAAAATCCACTTTTCATCACATATCACAATCCGATTGAGAAATGGTTCATTGTTGTTGCATAGAATAAGAGATGGCAACACTTCAAAATGACAATTTTTTTAAATTTTCACTCAGCTCATGAAGCACCCACTTACCGCTTTTTCACTTTTCCAATTTGCTTCAAATGCCAAACAACCATAGAATGGTCGCCATTGAGTTATTCGGCAACTTCTTGTGTAGTTGTAAGAGGATCAGCTTCAATGATTGCTCTCAATTGGTCATCAGCTTCACACGGCCGGTCACTATGCTCCTCATCTTCAAGGCTCTTGTCTTCTTTGCAAAACTTCTTGAACCACCACTGCACTGTACCTTTGTCAGAAATTCCTGAGCTAAATGCATTGTTGATGTTGCAAGTTGTCTTTGCTGCTTTATGATCCATTTTGAACTCAATAAGAAAATCGCTCAAATTTGCTTTTTATCTAATATCATTTCCAGAGTCTAAAATAAATATAAAATAAAGAGCAAGTAATGTCATTAGCAAAAAAAAATGCATTAAAATGATGTACAACATAACCACATTTATTTAAGAATGTATTCCAATATCAAACAGCAAATTTCAACAATGCAACAACCGAAATTATGTTTGCACCAACCTGATAATGGAGCTTTTTATGTTTATGAAACCTTGCTGAAAGCACTTACTAGTTCTAGGGGTTTTATTGTGTACAGCCCTTGAAAGTCTCTGTAGACACTCATGTTATCTGCAAAGTATGTAAGTTATAAAAGTCTAATTGGAGTATTTAATCCATTTAGTTTTAATGTAATTATTGATATTTTAGGGCTCAAGCCAGCCATTTTATTTTTGGTTTTTCGTTTATCATCTTTGCTTTTTATTTCTCTGCTTACTTTTTCCTGGAGCTATCTTAAACATTTTTTATAATTCAATTTTGATTTATCTGTAATATTTTTAAGGATGTCTCCTTAGACAGCTTTTTTATTATGAGAATATTTATGCTAGATATAAGATTCTAAACTGACAGTTCTTTTTTTTCAGTGCTTTATGTTTTTAATAATTTTTTTTATCTTTAGTTTTCAGAAGTTTGACTACATGTTTCTTGGAATTTCCTTTGTTTTTTTTCTTTTGGGAGTTCACTCAGCTTCTTGAATCTAAAGGCTTGTGCCTTATGCCAAATTTGGGAAGTTTTCAGTCATTATTTCTTTGAGTACCTTTTTATTCTCTCCCTTTTTTATCTTTCTTCCAGATGTAGATGGCATGAGAGTTAGAACTTTATTATAGTTTCACAGTGTTCCATGGTGGGCCTATCCTATACAAGCCTATCCTCAAAGTCCAAGGAAGTTGAGAGGCCAAAGAAAGAGGCTGGCATATCCAGTTTCTCAGAAATATATGTTTAATAATGGCCTACAAATAGAAGCCATGTCTGTGTTTTGGGCTGTGGTGAGACCAGATGGTGGAACCTCCCACATTCCGAAGGGATGTGTAGGACAATTGAAGTACGATAACATCAAGGTTGTTTTGACCTAAGAGCAGGATTTACAGTAAGTAAGCGCTCTTCGCCAAGAAACAAAAGACATACTGGAAATCTTAGAGGTCTTCCTAGAATAGGGGTTAATCAGATGTCAACATGGTGGATTAGCCTCCAAGATGAAGTTGCTTTAGCCTCCACATACAGGTTCCTAAAGTTCTATTTTTTTCTGTCTAATTCGTTTTACAGATTAAGTAATTTCTTTTTTCTATCTTGAAGTCCACTGACTCTTCTTTCCATTCTGTTCAATTTTTTGAGCCCATTCATTGAGCTTTTTTAATAGTTATGGTATTTTTTAGTTCTAAAATTTCCATTTGGTTCTTATTTATATCTTCTATATTATTGTTGAGATTTTTCTTTTTTCTGAGACATTCTGATTTTTTCTCTAATATGTTTATAAATTGCTCATGAAAAATTTTTATGATGACTGTTTTAAAATCTTTGTCAGATATTTCTAACATTGTTGTCATCTCTATTTTGGCATCTGTTGATTGCCTTTTTTCAGTTTTGAGATCTTTCTGATTCTTGCCATGATGAGTGTTTTTCAAATGAAATCTGGATATTTTGAGTGTTTTATGGAACTCTTGTTCTTATTTAATCTTTCTGTTTAGCTGTCTTAGTTTGACACCATTCTAGCATGGAAAGATGTGAGCACCACCTACTGCCAGGTGAGGATAGAAGCACAGGTTCCACAATTAGCATGCATTGACACCTGAGGGTAGGAAGATTCCTCACTGCTGCAGGAAAAGGATGGAGTTGTAGCTCTCCAGTAAGCCTCCCATGTCTGGAAGGGATAGGAGTGCCTTTTAACTGTTCCCCACAGAGCCTCTGCTTACACTAGAATGGAGGGGTCTTATTACCACTGGTGTTGATGGCAATCCCGATTCTCTATTTAACTTCCTCTGATATCACTCCAGTCAGGAGTGGATGGAGGTCACCTTATGATGGATAGAAATTCTACATCCACAAGTAGTCACCACTGACATCACGGGGAGGAGATGGCTCATTATCTACCCAATAAGGATGAAAGTCCTGGCTTTCTAATTGGCCTTCTCTGACACCACAAGGGAGGAATTAGGTGCCTTATTACAGCCTAGAAAAAGTGGAAGTTTACTTTCCCCACCCTTACTGGTAAGTGTGGAGCCACAGTTCTTTTCTGTGGTAGATGGCTAGAATAGAGCATTTGCTGTATAAAAGATTTTTGTCTTGCTAGGTTGTTCCTTTCCTGGTACTTTGGCTAGAAAAAATGGCTTTTTATGGGTCTCTTATTTTCTGTACCTGTTGGTGTTTGCAGATTGCCAGCTTCTTCAACTGAGATATATGAGGCAAAGAAAAAAACCAAGTAACTTACCAGAATGTTGTTCCTTGAATCCAGAGGTTGCTAGCTAGTCTGTCTTCTTTTTCTACCTTCAATGTCTTCTTATGTTTGTTTTATATGTAATGTCCAGAGTTTTTATTGAACTTAGTAGAAGAAATAGGAAAAAAAAAATGTCTACTCCATCTTTCCAGAAGCAGAAGTCCTTCTCCCTGATTTTAAAACCTCAATTTACCAAGAAGTTTAGCTACAAATTTTACATACAAAAATGTTAAGTATTAGTCATTTGCTAATCTGGCCACTAAACATTTGAGTGCAGCTCTTTTCCCTTTTTCATCATAAAGGTTTAACACCTCCTTACACAAAAGATCTTCCATTGATTTTTGGAGGTGTTTTTTAATATTAACATTAATAAAACTACAGAGGTTTTCATTTTGGCATCATAATTTTAACATTTCAATGAAGAAATAAAAATTTGCCCTTGTTTATTTAAAAAGCTGAATAATATTCCACTGTGTGGATGTATCACACTTTGTTTATTCATTCATCTGTAAATAAACATTGCTAAAATAATTAAATAGGAGGCAATTCACCTGAGGCAGCTTCAGTGCCCTGAGATCCAATATAAGCAACCTAAATCTAACTTGAATGCCTTCCTTGTAACTAACTTAGAGAGATAAAATTTAAACTTAATCAGAAACCACCTCAAACTGCATAACTAGAAATTTCCACTGGGTAATCCAAATAAGGCAACTACATAACTGTAAACAATTATTTTCTTTGCTTTGCTTTCCCATTCACCTTATAAAACCCTGTCTTTGAAACCTTTCCTCCCCCACCAACTAGAACCACAATTGAATGCTGTCCAATTCATAAATTGCTGTTTGCTCAAATAAACTTTTAAAATGATTAATGTGACAGTTTAAGTTTTAATATTTTGGTTATTTTCACATCTTGGCTATTATGAATAATGCTGCAATGAACATAAGAGTGCTAATGTCTCTTCAAAAACCTGATTTCAATTCTAGTGAATTGAACCAGAAGTGGGATTGCTGGATCACATGGTAGTTCTATTTTTAATTTTTTGAGGAATCTCCATGCTGTTTTCCCTAGTGGCTGTACCATTTTGCATTCTCACCAACAGTGTTTAAGGGTCCCAATTTCTGCATATCCCTGTGTACACATATTATTTTCTCATTTTTTTGTCTTGTTTTGCTTTGGCTTTATTTATAATGGCCATTGTAGCATGTATGAGGTGGTATCTCATTATGGTTTTGATTTACATTTCCCTAATGATTAGCGATGTTGAGCAACTTTTCACATACTTGTTGGCCATTTTTATGTTTTCTGTGGAGAAGTGTCTATTCTCCTTAGCCCATTTTAAAATGAGGTTTTTATTTATTTATTTATTTATTTTACTATTGAGTTGTAGAATTTCCTTATGTACTTTGGATTATAACCTCTTATCAGACATACGGTTTGCAAATATTTTTCCCATTCTCTTAGTTGCCCTTTCACTCTATTGATTGTTTATCTTGCTGTATAGAAGATTTTTAGTTTGATGTCATTTCACTTGTCTGTTTTTGTTTTTGTTGCCTGTGCTTTTGGTGTCATATGCATAAAATCATCCCCAAGAACATTGCCATGAAGTTTTTTCCCCTATGTTTCTTCTAGAACTTTTACAGTTTGGGAACTTACACGTAAGTCTTAAATCCACTTTGAGTTCTGTGATTTGCAACAATGCAGATGAACCTTGAAAATAGTATGCTAAGTGAAATAAACTAGTCACAGAAAGAAAACATTGTATGATTCCAGATATATGAGGTGTCCAAAATAGTCAAATTTATGAACTCAATGAAAGGGTGGTTGCCAGGGCCTGGGGGAAGAGAGAATGGGGTTGCTAATCAACAGGCATAAAGTTTAAGTCAGGCAAAATAATAAGCTCTAGAGATCTGCTGTGCAACATTGTGCCAACAATAATGTACTATACACTTAACAATTTCTTAAGAAGGGGGTAGATCTCATGTTGTGTTCTTAACACAATAAAATACAATGAAATGAAAATTAGCCTTGAGGAGGCCTCTTGTTTAAATTGGAAGGAACTGCACTGATAAGACATTTTCTTGGGAAAACTCTTTACTAGAAAAGTAATGAAAAGACTGAGCTTTAGATCAAGACTTTTTAAGTCATGAGTCCAACAAAACAACATGAATACCATGACAACAACTCAAACTGAGTTGTCTGAACAGATTGTAATAAGGGTACTTTTAATATTTTGGCCTGGGTTCACATAAAGATATTTGGGGCTGTGGACTAAAAGCTGTTAAAAAAGAGGCCTGCCTGCCTGCGTTCCTTCCCTTCCCTTCCCTTCCCTTCCCTTCCCTTCCCTTCCCTTCCCTTCCCTTCCCTTCCCTTCCCTTCCCTTCCCTTCCCTTCCCTTCCCCTCCCCTCCCCTTCCCTTCCCTTCCCTTCCTTTCTTCTTCTTTCTTTTTTCTACTTTTTAGTAAGGATGAGTAGGACATAGACCACACCAGCAAGTTCAGATTGAGAAAAGAGATCTACGTAATATCACCTTCTAAGAACAGGTGTTGGGGTAAAATCAGGGAAATATCAGAGTTTATATTAAGTTTTAAGTTTCTCATGTAATGAGCTCTCCTGTTTTTTGTTGTTGTTGTTTGGTTGTTACCATTGAGTCTTCAATGAGGTTTTCTTAAATACTGGAGCCATTAGTGATGTTTGAGGAAATTAAAGGTCTGAGTTACTCCCCCGATGGGGTAAAGCTAGCTTTGCTGACAAAGGACAACTGCTAGAGTCTCAGCTCTGACATTCAGTGCTGATCACCAGGGAAGCCGGAAGAAGGACCCAGATGAAAAGAACTATGGGAGGAAGAGGTTGTGTTCTCTGCATTGCATTCTGTTACATGGGAAGGGTGAAAAGCAGCAGTCCCCTAAAGTCTAAAGAAAGTGACGGTTTTCAAGTTATATCTCCTTTTCTTTATAAAATAGTTTTAGCATCTTTGCAACTTGGACCGTATCTCATTTCTATTAACCAGCCATAGCAGCTTCCAGAAAACTACCAGCCCCTTTCAAAGGTCATGGCTGTCCTTTTCCCTATTGAATATTTAAGAGTGAAAAGAATTGTAATTGCAAATGGCCAACTATTTTTAAAGATTCAAGCTTTTCCTCTTCCCTCAACACCCCCACCAGCCCCAGCACAGACTGAAGTTTATTCTCAATGAAGTTCCCCTGTGCCTTATCCAGCCTGGCACAGAGACAGACAGGCTGGGGCAAAGATAGGGCTCCAGTGGCTGAGGGGCCTCTCAGGCCATGCTGTGTCTGACTCTCCCAGCCTAGCTGAGTCCACTGCACCTCTCTGCATTGCCCTGGGGAGAGAGAAGGGGGTGCAGGTTTCTGAGTATTTCCAAGTGGAGTGTGAAAATCAAGAGATACATGTATTTATATGCAGTGGCATCTTAAAAACAAACAATGACAGTATTTGTCTCAGTTTTAGTTTTCTACCGTTCCTTTGATTTCTGAATTTCTGCTAAATATTTCTTACCTGTTGGCTTTCTATTAATCAGAACCTGGATTTGTGATTGTGCTTCTCTCTGAAATATGCTGGCCTGATTATACACTGGAATGATGAGAAAAGCAACTTCTAATCATTAGCAATGTAAGAAATTCCTGAAAAATATTCAGTGATCACCTGTAAAATGTGGACAGTGATACTAGTCCTTGAATACATGTAGAAAGTAACAAGCGTAATATCAATTTCCTTGCAGGATGAAGCTAGCTCACATATGATGAACCTTTCATTTCACAGGCATCATTCTCTGTTTTCTGGTGCAAGGAAAATCAAAGGTCCTTTCATTAGTTTATTAAACTTCAATTCAGTTCCTAGAGATTTAATGAAATAGCCAAGGTCTAAATGCTCTAGATAAGCTACTCATTTTATAAAGTGTTTTCCTACAATACATTAATACATCCCTCCCCTGCATTTTTTTGTTGTTGTTGTTCAAAACAAGGCAATAGATTAACCTCTCCTTCCTTCTCTGACATCCAACTTGATCTTATTCTATATGCATTAACTGAAAGCTGTTTTTATTATTGAGAAATCCTATGGCAACATGATACAGGTGTTGTAGATTACATGTCAATTGTGAATACTATGTAGTAACTGCCTCCATTTGTCTTGGTCAGTTTGGGCTGCTTTAACAAAGTACTATAGATTGGGTGGCTCATAAACAACAGAAATTTATTTTTCAGAGTTCAAGAGGCTAGAAGTAGGAGATCAGAGTGCCAGGTTAGGGCACTCTGATGGTAGGGCTTTGGTGAGGGCTTCTGGGTTGCAGACTGCCAACTTCTCATTGCATCCTCACATGATGGGAAGAGGACAAGCTAGCTCTCTGAGTTCTTTTTATAAGGGCTGTAATCCCATCCATTCTTATAGCCTAATTACTTCCCAAAGGACCCACTATCAGGGGAACCAGCCCCCAATATTTCAGCATACGTTCTTTCTATTTTCCCTAAGTGTTGGTCAGTCTGAGAAATAAACAGAAAGAGTACAAAGAGAGAAATTTTATAGCTGGGCCTCCAGGGATGCCATCACATATTGGTAGGACCGTGATGGTGACCCGGAGCTGCAAAACCAGTAAGTTTTTATTAGGGATTTTAGAAGGGGAGGGGATGTACGAACAGGGAGTATGTCACAAGGATCACATGCTTCAAAGGGCAATAAAAGATCACAAGGAAAGGGCAAAATTAGAATTACTGATGAGGGTCCATGTCCTGCTGTGCATGCATTGTCTTGATAAACATCTTAACAGAAAACAGGGTTTGAGAGCAGACAACCAGTCTGACTAGAATTCACCAGGTTGGAATTTCCCAATCCTAGCAAGCCTGAGGGCCCTGCAGGAGACCAGGGTGTATTTCAGTCCTTATCTCAACTGCGTAAGACAGACACTCCCAGAGTGGCCATTCATAGACCTCCCCCCAGGAATGCATTCCTTCCCCAGGGCTATCAATTATTAATATTCCTTGCTGGGAAAAGAATTCAGTGATATTTCTCCTACTCGCACATCTGTCTGTAGGTTTTCTGCGAGAATAAAAATATGGCTTTATTCTGCCCAATCCCACAGCAGTCAGACCTTATGGTTATCTCCTTTGTTCCCTGAAAATCACTGTTACTCTGTTCCTTTCCCAGGTGCACTGATTTCATATTGTTAAATACACATGTTTTATAAACAATTTGTACAGTTAATGCAATCATCACAGGGTCCTGAGGTGACATACCTACTCAGCTTACGAAGATGATGGGAGTAAGAGATTAAAGTAAAGACAGGCATAAGAAATTATAAGAGTATTGATTGGGGAAGTGATAAATGTCTATGAAATCTTCACAATTTATGTTCAGAGACTGCAGTAAAGAAAGGCATAAGAAATTATAAAAGTATTAGTTTTGGGAACTGATAAATGTCCATGAAATCTTCACAATTTACGTTCTTCTGTGGCGGCTTCAGCTGGTCTCTCAGTTCAGGGTCCCTGACTTCCCGCAACAACCCACCATGGGAATTCGATTTCAGCATATGAATTTTGAGGACAGACACACATTCAGTTCATTACACCATTATTTCACAGAAAGTTAGGTTTTATGCAATTATAATTCTTATCCTATGGAAGAATCCTTTTCCATTGTACTTCATTACCTCAAAGTAGCACTTAAATCTTCCATTGACTTTGATAACAAAGAATATAGTGTGATATGTCCCCCTGAAAAATATATTACTCATTGTTTTGTTCCAGTGTTAGTATAGTATGTTTTAATAATATGATTTATAGCACAATTTTGTAATATAATTTATTTATTACAATTAACCAAATGATCTTTTGTCATAAGTTATCAAGGTTAGAATTATGGTAGTATAAATAAACTTTCTGATACAAATTTCTTTTTTAATTATTTCCATATATACTGTTCAGTATGCTATGAATATGAAATTGTTTATTACTGGTATATTTGTTATCACATTGTTAAGAAAAATTATCCAAAACTTCAAAATAGAGCAAAAGGATGACTGTGTGTCTTCTTAATGCTATTCTGGGCCATTGCCTAACAGATCCACCTAAGAATTCTCTATGATATATCTTTGTTTGAGTTTCTAAGTAACACTGATTAAATCTCAGATTCTGTGAAGTTACATGTTAATTTTTTTCAGAGAGAGATACAAATGATTTCTGGCAGTTAAAAAGATAAGTCCGTAAGTTATGGTTTTATTGCCCTATAAGATATTAACCAGTTTTTTTCTCACCTAGAAAACTTATTTCACACTTTATGTCTCTATTGATTATTCAGACCTCTGTTCTTCAAGTACTCCTTGCAGCAACTTCATCTGTATTTTGGTTTGCTCTTTTTGAATGAGTCAAAAGTGGCAACAGAATTTACCTTTGCTAACTTATTTTTGCCATTACTCTGATTTTTTGTTTTGTTTCTAGTTCATGTTCAACTTTGGTTCTGGTTTTGGTTTGCACAAAGCCAATACGTAGTTATCTATTAGGGACATTGAGCATTTATTATCTAAGAATGTGAGACTATAGGAAATCTGGTTTGTAGTTATTTTGTTTGTACATGTTTCCAGTGTCCTCTGGTCATTCATATACATGTTCAGTGATTGATTAGAAGGTCTCACAAGACTCCAGTCATCTTAATTGTACTCATAGCTATAGTTTACTACAGTTAAGACACAAAGCAGAATTAGCAAGGACAAAAAGCCTCGTCAGGAGGGATCTGGAGAGATCTAGGCACAACTTCCAAAGTTCTCCCTCAGGAGGGTGTGCAATACATGCCCCTTCCTCCAGCAATGAACTGCGGTAACATGCACAAAGTGTTTCTGTCTGGGAAAGCCTGCTTTAGACAGAGCAGAAAGTTTTTATTGGAGGTTGGTCATGCAGGTACTCTCTACCTGTGCTATTAGCCACGATTACCAAAAGCCCAGACTCCCAGAAGGAAAGCAGGTGTTCATCATAAATCACATTGTTTGCACAAACACTCTAGACAGGCTGGTACATTAGAGTTCAGTGCCCCCAGGCATGCAAAACAGCTTTATAAATTAGTCATGTGGGAAACATTTCAAAAGCCAAATTTTTAGATGCCAGTCTAGGTCAGCCGCACAAACAAGCCCTTCTACAGAAATGTGAGAATTAGAAAACATCAAGCTTGCTGCATTAACCTTTTCTCGCATAGCATGTTTACTATTATGTACATTTCATTCTATTAAGAAAGCAGTGACTCACGCCATAATCCCAGCACTTTGGGAGGCTGAGTTGGGCAGATCACGAGGTCAGGAGTTCAAGACCAGCCTGACCAAGATGGTGAAACCCAGTCTCTACTAAAAATACAAAAATTAGCCGGGCGTGGTGGCAGGTGCCTGTAATCCCAGCTATTCAGGAGGCTGAAGCAGGAGAATAGCTTGAACCCAGGGGCTGGAGGTTGCAGTGAGCTGAGATCATGCCACTGCACTCCAGCCTGGGTGAGAGAGTGAGTCTCTATCTCAAAAAAAAAAAAAGTATGTGATGGTTACCAGGTATGATTTTTGAGATCTGTACTTTGGGATCTTAACCAGTGAGATTGTTTGTCCTGCATTTACTTTATTATTATTATTATTGCTTTACGATGTTTTCATCTGCACTTCGGACTTTCCTTCAGGTAAACTGAGAGGAAAAATTCTGTCTCAGGTGAAGAAAAAAAAAGTATTAAAGTATGTTGAAAAAGACAAAGCTGGGCCAAAGGCTCGTAGTAGATTGAGATGAGGATTAAGAATTGACTAGCCTGGGTGTGGTGGCTTATGCCTGTAATCCCAGCACTTTGGGAGGCTGAGGCAGGCAGATCACGAGGTCAGGAGATCAAGACCATCCTGGTGAACATGGTGAAACCCCTTCTCTACTAAAAATACAAAAAAAAAAAAAGAATTAGCTGGGCGTGGTGGCAGGCACCTATAGTCCCAGCTACTCGGGAGGCTGAGGCAGGAGAATGGCATGAACCTAAGAGGTGGAGCTTGCAGTGAGCCGAGATTGCGCCACTACACTCCAGCCTAGGAGACAGAGCAAGACTCTGTCTCAAAAAAAAAAAAAAAAAAAAAAAAGAAAAAAGAAAAAAAAGAATTGACTATTGGATTTAGCAATAAAGCATTTGACTGCATTTACTTTTGGTCCACAGCTGAAGTTGCTTGTCTGAAGCTGCATGCTGTCTGCCATGGAATGAAGTTTGTCCCCCACCAAATTCATAGGTTGAATTCCTATCCCTTAATGTGATGGTATTTGGAGATGGGGTCTTTGGGAGGTAATTAGGTTTAGGTGAGGTCATGAGGGTAGGACCCTCTTGATGAGATCAGTGCCCTTATGAGAGGACACACCAGAGAGCTTGCTTTCTCTCCACCATGTAAGAAAACAGTGAGGAGGTGGCTGGCCATCTGTAAGCCAGAAAGCAGGCCCTTAATAGAAGCCTACCATTCTGGCACCCTAATATCAGACTTCCAGCCTCCAGGATTGTGAGAAAATGAACTTCTATTGTTTACATGTGTAAGCCACCCCATCTAGAGTATTTTGTGATGGCAGTCCAAACTGACTAAACACTGTCTGTGTGTCTATGTGCCAATAATTAAGCAAAACTTTTGCTTCTCATTGTGTGAGCTTAAAATATTTCCCTATTTTCAAAGTATGTGAATAAGTGGAATTATAAATTCTATTAAATGAAAGATCTCTGTTTCTAAGTAGCTTATAGAGACTAATAAAAGTATAATGTATATTTTTTTAAATGCTGTCATGACTCAGTTTTAAGGCTCTGGCTAGAGGCCTGTCTGTTCTCTGTCTTAAGCAGTTGAGTAAGTTGCTTAACCACTTTCCACATTAAGCCATCATACATCCTCCCTAATTTCCCTGAGGCCAGGTACCAGACAACTAGGGACACACCGTAAGCCCCAGAACCCACCAAAATCATTCAAATTATCCTATCCAGGGAGACTGTGAAACCCAGCTAATCCCACCAGACCTGCAAGTCCTGAGCTGCCCCTTACAGCCACAGCTTGCTGCCACCTGTCCCAGGGCACCACTTCGTGTGGCCATGCCTGGCAGTGTTGCAGACCTTTCTCCTTAGTTCAACTAAAACTAGGTTCTTGTCATGTGACCAGGAAAGATTAGGCTTGCGGACACATAGAAGGGTGAGGAGCAGAATTTATTTGGTGAAAAGGAAAAAGGAAAAATAACTCTCAGCAAAGTGAGAGAGAGGCCTACTAGCAGGTTTCCCACCTCACTGATTGAATCCCAGGTTCCCACCCAGGAAATGAAAACACCAGGCTCCTCCCTGCTGCAAATAGCTTGAACTTCCCGAGGCTCCACCCCGTCCTCCCAGTGCACAGGTGGGCATTGTTCAGAGAGAATCAGTTGGGAAAGGGCGGGCTTCATCTGAGACCAGCAGTCTGGGTTTTCAGCCTTCAGGCTGTTTCAGGCTTGAAGGCGGGGTTTCGCTGGGTACCCTTAGCTGCCTCTTGTCTCTATCAGCAGGCTTCTCTTGTTTGGAAGTGTAAGTAACAAAGAGTCCTGCCTTTCATCTATCTGAGTGTCAGTGTGCTTGTTCCGGCCATGAAAAGGATATTACCAAACATACGGTGTACATAACACAAGAAAACAAAGAGTTCCCAGGAAAAAATTTCTATTGGTTGGTATATACTATTATTGGTTTCTCCCCCTCCACCAGAGAGTAAAGCCCTGATTTCCTAAGGCATCTTTTGTATGTAATTAACTTTTCTCTGATGCATCTACATTACTATTAGGTATGTACTATCCTTGGGAGAATTGAGAAAATAGTCACTCAAATTATTTTCTGTGTTCTGTGGTTCAGTGAGGAATTCCACTCTAGAGAAAGTATCTAAGGTTTTAGGGTTAAAAAAGAAAAACTTCTCTCAGCAATAGCTCAGTAATTTATTTATATAAGCAATTCACATTCATATGTTCAAAACGCATCCATGGAAAAAATGAGATTGGCTTGATGAGTTTCCAGTTATATATCTTTTTCCTGACTTTTTTCAGTGTAAAGTATAGAATAAACCTTTTTTTTTTTTAAGATTTGGGTTTGTTTTCTCACGAAAAGACTGTTAATGTGAATGTCCTAAAATTCTGTATTGGTTTATTGTTCAGATTAATGAATACTCTTCCATATAAACATTAAGATTATAAAACACATAAAATTATGTATTCAGTTAACCAAATTATAATTCCAGCAAACTTTTAGATATCAATAGTGACTGTGTTATTTTTCTATTTGTCAATGTAAACCAACCAGGATTCTGAGTTAAATTTAAAATCTTGATTAATATCATAATTAATACATAGTCTTTGGAGGCATGGATAATTTCTAAGCAACACAGAATACTGAAAATTTGGTTACCAAGCATAGTTTTTATTTAAAATGTTACAGAGTGACTATACCTTTGAGATATGTTCAAGAACATTTTTATTTTTGCCACTTTAAGAGTGTCAAAGGAACGTGTGATTTTAGAGGTTGTGTAATGTGTACTCACGAGTTTCTCTGGTCTGCCAAAATACTTGTGTAAGACAGAGAGTTCTCAATCCTGCCTCCCACTTTTTGTTGTGAAGTAGAACTTTGTACTTTGGTTGAAAGTTTTAATTGCCATAGATGAGCATGACTCTAGATGGAAAAATAATGGCAAATAAATACAACCATTGTATGCAAAGTAACGAAATGTGTTCTTGTGTTTTAAAGGAAAAAGATAATAGTTTTATCCTAAAATAATGTGTCAAGATAAGTAGGTATAGAACGTTGTGTAAGGTTTTAGGAAAATAAACTTTTTTTTGGTCTGGGGTTATATCCCCAAAAAGTATGAGTCTGAAAAGAAGCAATGGAATGTGTTGGTACAGTTTTGATGAGTTTTCTTATCAAGGGAAAAAACAAGTTTGTGAATTCTTTACTGCCAAGGCCTTGTAGTATTCAGTTCCTCTGAACAAGAAATGATAAAAGGTTAATTTTTAACTTTTGTGTAATTTTCCATACAACAGAAATCTTGCACCTCATCAGAATAACTTTTTTTGTACATTTTCCTTGCTTTGATTATCTACCTTTGATCATTTTTTAAAAAGTTATTTCTGAAAGAGCTAAGGTCTCTTAGAGTTAGGTTACCTTTTGCTATATCTATTTTAAAATATTCTTTTGACATTATGATTAATAGGTAGCCAGGCTACACCCTTTTATTTTTCTTAGTCACCATGTTCCTCTCTTAATCAAGTGTCTAATCTCCTCTGATAACTCTTTTGATTTAGCCCTTCCTAAAAACAGATTGTACATTCAAAGAAATTAATATCAAGATATCTTTTATACATAAATAATGTTTGGGGTATTCCAGAAGTCTCTGGATAATTATAGAGGTTCTTCTTTCACCTTATTAAGGGAGGAATACTAGTAATAATTAGGTTGTTTGATATACTTGGTATTTCTTAATTAGTTCTTGTTTGATATACTTGGTATTTCTTAATTAGTTCTACCCTATTGTAAGAGCTGCATAGGGAGAGCTGTGAAATCAAGAGACACTGAACTTTTTCTAAATTAGTTTTGTATGGGAAAATATTACTAATACAAATACATTTCAGAGATTATCCCAAACAATTGAAATGAGTGACTGAAGCATAAGTCTCAGTTGAGGTTTATTAAGCCATCTTTAGGGTGCATCTGGGAAAAACAGCCACAGACACACAAGTGGCTGATTTTCCAGAGAGGTTTTCCAGAGGGTTAGTATTTATACATTTCCTTAAAGGGCATAGGGAGAAGGCACCTAGGAAGAGGGGAAAGCTAGGCTGTAAGGCAAATGATTACAAGACTTAGTTAATGCCTAGTAAACCTACATTTTACATAAAATAAGGTAAATGTTTGAAGAGAAAAAGTGAATAAAAGAAGACTCAATTATGCAGTCTTTGTCTTCGTTCTGCACCTGGGATGACAAGATTATAATAGATATTAACAGTGTGGAATTGAAGAGACTCTAGTTTTATAATAGGAGCTAGACTTAGATTGTAGACCTAAAGTTACAATTGGCATATCCTCGTTTATGAGAGGCCAGTGAAGAATTTACTTATGAATGATCTGTAGAGGATGTCCTTCAGCAGATGCCTCAGACCTTTTGCCTTTCCATGGGAATCTGGCTGAGGCATGTTAGGAGCAGATATTCACTTGGAAGAGGATGCTGCAATTATCTTCTTTTGCACAAGAAGGCTTGGGGTCCGGAGATTTTTAAATTCTTACTTATATCCCCATTATAGAAAGAATTGGAAGGCTCCAGGATTTAGGCAATGCTCTCACAGTTCATAATATGTTTTACCTTTAGAGGAAATATGGATCAAATCTTTATGATATCACTATATATTATAACCCAACAGAGAATTTTACTCCCATTGAATCTTACAATGTTGCTTAATATAATAAATTAATCACAACAGATGATTTATACTCTCATGTTTACCTGAAGACTCATTATAAGCTACAGTTTAGGAATTTGGTCCTCAGGAAAGAATCATGTTCTCAGAACATCATAGAAAAGACTATCAGCTAATTCAAGGCATAGACTTTTGGATACCATCTTCTAAGCTGACATCACTTAGAACTATCAGACTTTACCAGGGGACTGACTGAAGATTTCCAAATTTTTTTTTAGTCAAGAAACAGGCAATGTTATAAAGGCTTGGGTCAGATTCGTGACCCAAGATCTAATAGAACAAATTCTTGTTTGACCAAAAGAGTCAAACTCTGTAAAATATTTTAAAAGGTTTATTCTCAGAAAAATATGAGTAACCAAGGCCCACAGCACAGCCACAGGAGGTCCTGAGAACATGTGCCCAAGGTAGTTGGGTTACAGCTTGACTTTATACATTTTAGAGAACAGAAGTTATAGGCAAACATCAATCAATACATGTAAGGTGTACATTGATTTGCTCTGGAAAAGTAAAACAGCTCAAAGCTGTGGGGTGGCAGGGGATGTGGGGCATCTTCCAGGTCATATGTGGACTCAAAGATTTTCTGATTGGCAATGAGTTGAAAGAGTAGAAAAGTTATTATCTAAAGACCTGGAATCAATAGAAAGAAGTGTCTGGGTTAAGATAAAGAATATTAGAGACCAAAGTTCTTATTATGTAGATGAAGCCTCCGGGTAGCAGGCTTCATAGAGAATAGACGGTAAATGTCGCTTATCAGACTTTAAAAGGTGCCAGACTCTTAGCTAAATCTCTCTTGGATCAGGAAAAACATGGAAAGGGAAAGAGATTCTCTACAGAATGTAGATTTTTCCCACAAGTGATAGCTTTGAGGGGCCATTTTAAAATATGTCAAATAAATCTACTTTGAGGTAAAATACTTCAATTTCTTTCGGGGCCTGCTATCTGTCATGTGATGCTAGACTATAGCCAGTTTGAAGTTTGGTATCTTCTTGCTACAAAAAGTCTTAAGATCTCTGTTTTAATGTTAATTCTGTTCAGTTGTGCCTGAATTCTAAAGGGAGGAGATTATAATGAGGCATGTCTGACCCATTTTTTCCATCATGGCCTGAACCATCTTTTCAGGTTTACTTTGGAATCCCCTTGGCCAAGAAGAGGGGTTCATTCTGTCAGTTGGGTGTCTTAGAATTTTATTTTTGGTTTACATATTGATGAAGTAGGACTGAATGAGCTGGTGAGGAAAGTCTAAATGTGATTTTTCATTTTGAAATATTATTGGTTACATTTTTTAATGTACTATTTTCTGATGGAAATCTGTTGCTATTTCTTTGTAGAATATACATTTGCAAACTAAAATGATACTTTAAAAAGTGGTGTCTTTTTCTTACTGACATCTCTAGGAACAGGAACAAATACAGAGTCTCTACTTTTCATGGCAATGTACTTATTTGCGTAGATGCACTAAGATTCTGACCTCCTTTTTTACCAGTATATAATTAGACAAATCCATTGTGAATCAAAGACACAGTGAGAATAAAACTCACTTATTCACATAAGAAAAGCCCACAATTAAGGAAAAGGGATTGTATTTCATGTATGGAAGCAATGTCTATAAATCCTTTCCAGAATACTGGTATGATAACAGGGTTTCTGCCTTACAGATATTAAGGAAGTTTGTTTTCTGACAGTTCAGGAGCCCAGCAGATTTTGAAGACCTCAATGAGAGAATTTCACTAACATTACATATACTGCAAGCAAAATTTGGTGGAGATGAATCCCTTGCTTGGTTCCTATACTTGAGAAAGAAGAGCAAATAATAGAGGCTTTTAAAAGTTCAATCCTACATTCTTGATGAAATCCCACACATAATTTAATTCTCTGACAACACTTTATAATCACAAGGAAGGTCTGGTAAGGTGACACCCAAATTTGTAAACAAGTAAGTTGGTTGATGCTTGCCTTTTCAATGTCATACTGAAATGTTGTCTAACACGCTCAGCCAAAGATTATTTCTCTATACAACGTGCTTTAGGTTGACTCACTATTTACTCATGATTGGGTTTAAACTGGGTGCAATTATATGATTAACAAAACTTATCTGTTAGAGATGCAAATAATTGCTGTCTAATAGAAAATGGTTGCTATTCTATTGTAGGACATTAATCACTTTTGTTTCTGACTTAAACTCATTTCAGTATGCCTTTCTAAATTGACTATATAAATCTCTTTGATGCTTTTTGAAGTAGTTTAACCATTCTGTTAGTTCCTTCATTAATGAGTTAAATATATTTTTGATGGCTTCTCACCACACTATTTATGTGATTCATGACTTTAAGTTTCTTAAAATTATAATTCCGTAGCATAGTAGTTTGCAAAGCTAACAATTCAGATATAGCTATTAGCTCCTAAATACTATATTTGCTATTTAAGTAAGGAAGGTGCCATCTAGCATTTGGGAAAGGTAGCACTTGATTATTTTATATTTGCATGTTTGTAAATACATAGACATACATCTTTATTAAAGTAGCCAAACATAGCATTCACAAATATAGTTAAGATTTAGTTAAAGACAAATACCTACTAAGAATTATTCTATGTCCCTGTTACAAGTCTCTCTTCTCTTTGGTTTATTGCTAATAACATCATTGTCAAATAATTAATTCTACATTTATTTTATCATATACCTCCAATGAGAAATTATTCTTCACAAATACTTGCTTTTGCATGGACTATTTATTCACTGTCATGTGAAAAGGCTTGATGTCATTATTGCTTCTGTTCTGTTGTTTACCTTTCCAGATTTTATCTATTCTTCAAAATCCAATTGACAGCCCTGGATTTATGAAACCTTTCCTTAGCCCTTTTAATAAAGTTATTTGCTTCTATAGTTCTAATCATATGTCTCTATTTTATTGGTTAGCATTTATATTGCAATTATTTATTTGTATGTTTTTCCCATTTGATGTTGAGAATCAGGAGGACAGTAACTTTGTCTAATGACTAAATAAAATTTGACCTGTTCCACAAAGCCTACTAAATTGAATCAATCCTTTCCCTTCTCAAGCATCCTATAATATTGAGAGCCTCACTGATTATATTATTAAACATGTGCTACTTAATGATAGCTGTTGGATTTTTCTCCTTAACTGTATTTTAAATTGCATATAGTGAGCATTTAGTCTTTTTTTTCTTTTTTCTTCAAATGAACTTCAAACACATTGAAGGCAGAATCTGTGACATCCTGCTTGCTATTTGTATTCCACAAGGCATTACCATATTGTCTTACATTACAGTAGATACTCCATAAATATTTTGTTGATTTGATTTTGACTCTTACATATTGCTGACTTTAATTTTTGCTCATATTTGAGTAGAGCACAACTTTCTAAAATTCTCATAAATGTCAGGATTTTAAACAAATATTTTGTTTTCTTTTTTTTATGGGACATGCACACAGTCCAGAATATAAGGTCAGTTTTCTCATGTTTTCTAGAAGTATGCCAGTTTGCCAGTATTGTTCTTTGCTAGCTGTGACTTCCCTTCTATACTCAATCTGGGAAAATTTGAAACTGTTGCTTCAAGCCAAGCTTAGTAGACAATTTTTTTCCCATGTACATTAGACTCTACTTCATTCCATAGAATATAAGCAGAAATTTGGGGTCGATAGATAGCAACAGTACAAATTTCAGTAATTACTGTCTTGTTTTGTTTTTCTGGTCAACTATTGTATGTCCACGCCAACTCCTTTCAAATCATATTTCTAGCAGGTAGATGGATATTAATTAATATGCATCACTTATAATGATTGTTTATTGATTATTTTCTCATTTAAAATACTGTGCAGCCTGCCTTCTGATGTTTTAAATAAAATTTTGACTTCATAAATAGTTACCAGATATGGCATTTAGAATTTCAAATCTCTTTTAAGTTTTTTTCTTATTAGTCTTTCATCTTTACTACTTTACCGAAGTTGATTTTAGCAAAGTCACCAGTTTTCTACACTGTGCTGAATCCAGTGGTTAATTGGTCATCCTTGCTGTACTTCCAACAAGCAGCACAGGCCACAGGTAATCACTTCCAACAAGCAGCACAGGCCACAGGTAATCACTTCCTCCACTTCTACGCTTTCTTCACTTTCAGGGTACTGTACTCGTTTTTTTTCTCTCTATCTCACGAGCTCTCCCTCTGTCTACTCTGATGATTCTTCCCCATTTTTCTAATCTTTTAATGTTTTGATGTCCCAGGGACTTGGCTATGTTCTCCTACTCATAGTTTAGGTAATTTAATCTAATCTCATTCAGTACCATGGTTTTATATGTCATTATGGGCCAAAAATTCTGTTTCTCTCATGCACACCTTTCATCCACTTGAATATATTTTAAGTATCTTCAATTTAAAATTGCCCAAAATGAACTTGAAATTTTCCTTCTAAGTGCATTCTCCTCATAGTCTTCCCCATCCCAGTGTTTGTCAATGTTATCCTTCCAGTTGCACGATTTCTTTTCCTCTCATACTTGACATCCAGTTCATCAGCAGTTCTATTTCAGAATATTTTCTGACCATATTTCACCACATTTGCTGCTATCATTCTGGTCCAATCAGGGATCATTATTGTAACTATTGAAGTAACTCCTAACTGTTCTTTCTGCTTCTGACTCCCCATCACCACCTTTTTGTTTATTCTTACACAGCACTTAGGGTATTCCTTTTAAAAAAGTCAGATCATGTCACTCATTTAAAAACCCCCACCTCAGGACATTTACACTTACTAGTCTCTCTGGCTGAAGCACTTTTTTTTTTTTAACATTCATAACTTACTTCCTCTTTTTCCAGGTTTTAATCACATTCTTCATAAGTCATTCCTTCACCACCTTGCTTATAATTGTAATACCACCCCTACCAACACATACCAACTGCTTTTTTCCTTCCATAAACCTTTTCATTTTCTAACATACTATGTATTTCACTAAAAAAAATAAAAAACGAATGAACTGTTAGCCTCACCCTCTCATTATAATGTCAGTTCCATAAAGGCAGGCATATTTGAAGGATTTCTTCACTGCTATATTTCCGGTGTCAAGAGAAGTACCATATAGAGGGGATCCGTAAATATTTATTGAATAACTTAATTAATTTTTTAAAAAAACATAGGATCAGACTACAATAAGCTGTGAAATTAATATATCTGTATTTTTCATCTGACAGTTGGAAATTAGATGCCATTAAAATTAAAGCATATTATAGTATTTGAATATAGCATCACGTTTAATCCAGAATATAATTAATTTATATATCCTTCAATTTACAAAGGATTTGTAACAGTTGTTTCTATTTGGATGTTGACAGTTATTTGAAAACTGATGGGACACTCAGCCCATCAACCTTGAATTATGAAATTTGGAACATAAGATTAAGTATAGAGTTTATTCAAGTGCAACACTTGGAGATAGCCACCTGGGAAACATAGACTCCAAAAGAATGGGCCAGCGTTTTAAAGTGGGAAAGTTAAGGTTTTTCTTATGTAGGCAGTTAACAGGGTTGCAACATTTTCCTTACAAGGTGGGTAAATACCTTATAGTGATTATCAATTTGCTGCATTCCAAGGAAGATTGCTTTAATGTTACATTAGGAGAAACAATGGTCTTAAGGGGTCTTATCTCTGGCACTATTTGGTCTTTTCTAATCATTTACAGGACAGGACTGAGGAAGGGATTTAATCTGTAATCAGAAAGGCAGAAGTTGCAGCTACAAGCTATGTGACTCAGGCCACATAGCTATATTCCACTCAAGGCTCAAAATAATTTAAAGTTCAAACAGCTTTAAGTTTGAATTACTTAATTTCACATTTTTCCCTGATCATCAAGATTTTTCAAAGAAAACGTCATAAACTCAAATGGTTTTGGCTCCTTTTATGTTCAGGATCTTCGTCCCACGTCACTAGGAAGGCTCATTGCTAGAGTCATGTACCATGGTGAGGTGAGTCTGTCAGGCTTTAAAGCTGATGATGTATAGGCCAAATTTATACCACAAGTCAGGCTACACAGCCACATCTTTGATCAATGTAATTATTTGATTGAGTAACTGTTCTCTTGGCCTCAGCCACTGATCTTAAGCAAGCAGAAATACAAATCATGAGTAACTTAATAACCAGAAAAATGACAAGTATCCTTATGATTATAATAATAACAACTTGAAGACAAGAATGAAATAGATAACTTAGTCCTAAGGGTAATCAAATAAGCAAGTCATTTAGAGGATCAGTGTTTCTTATGTCCTGTAATGATTTAGATTTTGCATTATTCTCTCTAGTTGAGTTTCCATTTCTCCAGAGGTGTTAATATAAGTACAACAAGTGGTATGAATTACCACACAGACATCTTTCAGCCAATAAATAATCCAGGGGAATTCTATTATCTGGTACTACCTGGGTTAAGGAATTTAAAGATCTTTATCGAGCTACAGCTCTCCTTTTGCTAGAAGAGTTGTAGTAGTTTTCAAACTGCTATAAAGAACTTCCCTGAGACGGGGTAATTTATAAAGGAAAGAGGTGTAATTGACTCACAGTTCTGCATGGCTGGGGAGGCCTCAGGTAACTTACAGTCATGGCAGAAGGGGAAACAGTCACCTTCTTCACAAGGTGGCAGGAGAGAGAAGAGCAGGGAAAACCACCACTTATAAAACCAGCAAATCTCATGAGAACTCACCCTCTATCATGAGAATAGCATGAGACAAACCGCCCAGATGATCCAATCACCTCCCACCAGGTCCTTTGTTTGACAGATGGGGATTATAATTTGAGATGAGATTTGGGTGGGGATACAGAGCCAAACCGTGTCACTGACTAATGGTGGTTGATAGGTTTTGAATCATGTGTCTATTGATATGGACTCCAAGCACTTGGAATTACTATTCTCAAAATGCTTTCACATATATTACCATCATACTTTGCTAATATAGTTGTCTTCACTCTGTAATGGAGAGAAAAGGAGAGTTCTTTCATATTTTCATGCAGGGACAAGACAGG
The DNA here is from genome assembly GCF_028885625.2 of Pongo pygmaeus. Lineage (NCBI taxonomy): Eukaryota > Metazoa > Chordata > Mammalia > Primates > Hominidae > Pongo > Pongo pygmaeus. Next base: position 154,876,488 of record NC_072376.2, on the reverse strand, counting down.
CACAAAAGTCCCAATAAGCATAAGCCCTCTACCTGCCAGCTGCTAAGGAAATAATGTGCCCATCTTTGTATGGGCAAATAAGTTCCAATGCCACATACAAAAACAGCCTGGGGAGGCCAGGTGTGGTCGCTCATGCCTGTAATCTGAGCACTTTGGGAGGCCGAGACGGGCAGATCACCTAAGATCGGGAATCCGAGACCAGCCTGACCAACATGGAGAAACCCTGTCTCTACTAAAAATACAAAATTAGCCAGGCGTGGTGGTGCATGCCTGTAATCCCAGCTATTCAGGAGGCTGAGGCAAGAAAATCACTTGAACACGAGAGGCGGAGGTTGTGGTGAGCAGAGATTGCACCATTACACTCCAGCCTGGGCAACAAGAGTGAAACTCTATCATAAATAAATAAATAAATAAATAAAATAAAAACATGGCCTTGGGGAGCACAGGTGATTCTACTAAGAAATTATTGTTAATAGACTCACTCATGGGGAGTGCTGACAATACCAAATTAAAACATCAGTTTCTTTCTTAGCAAGGATTACAGAATACATTTACATGGTAGCTTATTGATTTATTATTGGCACTGTTTAGCCTGTAGTACAGGGATCGAGGAGGTCCATGGATATAATCTAGGTTAAATCTTGGGCCAACCACTAACAACAGGAGACAAATTAAAACAGTGTTTCAGGTTAGGAAGAAGTCAGACCTAGGAAATTAATCCAGAGGGGAGTTGCTCCAAATAAGTGGTGACATTAAGGAGATCTTAAAAGTCAATGAAAAACATTACTAATGATATATATTAGTCATGAATAGATCTAGGAATTATATGGCAGATCCAACAATCAGATAGGTTTCTTCCAGTGGCAACACTGTGGGATAGTTTAACCAAAGTGTTACCATGTCATTCTAGGCATTGAGACAAAGGAACAACCATAAGGAGAAAAAGAGGTTCATTTTTTAAAAAACCAGACTATTAACCCAACAGCTCTGCAAAGTCCTAAATAACAATTATTTCTCAAAAATGTAACAACAGTTCAAAAACTTCAGCAAGGTATGACATAGACTTCCAGCAAGCCAGGCCTGGGGTCTTGAGATTTTGCTGTCTTCCTCAGGTGCCATCTTCTTATCCTTGTGTTGACTCAATTTAAGTTGGAGTTCATTTTCCAGTGAAACATTCCACTCAGGAGATTCAGCCTTCTTTAAATGAGAACTGTAAGTCCATGAAACTACACCTTCTAATTTTGCAGCACAGGGGTTAGTAAGAAGTACCTCATAAGAACCTCTCCATCTTGTTTGGAGAGTCCTTTATAAGAAGTCATTTCTAATACGCGAAGTCTCCTAGTTGAAGTCCATGATCCTTGAGTTCTTCATCTCCCAGGCGATCAGTATGGAAGGAAGCTTTTATTAAATTATTGTTTTTACTTAGATGTTTTATAAGGCTGCTGCAATAATATAACATATCCTCTTTTAACATCATAGATTCACAATTTCCTGGAGACAATTTCATAGGTTATAAACAGCTGGTGTTTACCAAAGGTGGTCAATCTTAGGCTAAGCAAAACTAACAGAAGAGCTTTTGACCAAGGAATTTAAAAGCTTCAGTTAATTTTGCCAACTGAGTTTTGATTATCCTGTTTGTGTATTTCACTATTACAGGTGACAGGTTGACATGCACAATGGAAATGTTGAAGAATCGACCAGATTTTACATATTGACTGAACTATTTGTCTAGTGAAATGAATACCTCCATTGCTATGAATTTCTAGAGGAACTCTCCAAGTAGGAATAATTTTCTCCGAGAGAAGTTTACTTACCACGAAGGCTGTTACTTTTCTACATGGACATATTTCTACCCAATAAGAACACATACACATCATCACTACAATGTATTCCATCCTTGTCACGGTGTAGCTGAATAAAATCTAATTGCCGTACCTAGAAAGGGCCTCTGGTAAAGGAAAATGACCTTGATAACTATGTAAAGGTTTTCCTGGATTGTACTTTGAGCAGATATGGCAGCAATTGTACACCTTATGAGCAACAGTTGAAGAAGGCTTTTAATATTGTTGTTTTTTTTCCAAGTAATCATTTCATCAGGGCTCCAATGAGTTAAATCATGCACATAATTAAGATGGATGACTATAATTTTGTTACAAATATGGGAAGGCCATTTGGTTTATACCATAACCTAGTGTCAGAAATGTATGCTTCTCTTTTTGTTTCCGAATTTTCTTGTTCTGTTTTTGGAGCTTTGGATCGAGAAAATTTTATATCAAAATCAATATTTTAATATTCTGTAAATATTAAAAAGGGTTGCTTTTTTTTGTTCAGATACGTTTAGGGTAGGCCTTTTTGCTAATTTTTATCTGCTAATTTATTTATTTTGCTTTCTGTAATGTCTGACTTTGAATGGCCTGGAATCTTGATAGTGGCTAATGATTGTGGCAGCAGTATGGCTTCCAATAATTCTGAAGCAAGTTATTCTTCTTTTATGGACTGACTGGAAGAGGTTAAAAATCCTCTGTTCACATGGAATTCTAAAGTCATGAATTATCCCAAAAGCATATCTACTGTCTATACAAATATTTATTATTTTTGCCAATTGACAAGCTCTAATTAATATGATTAACTCTGCTTGTTGAGCGGAGATTGTTTCTAGTAGATAAGCACTTTCTATTGTTCAATTAAAGATACCGTAGTATAACCCATGACATATGCTCCAAATTCATCCTTTAAGTAAGATCCATCTGTAAACCAAACAACGTCAGTGTTAGTAAGGGGAGTTTCTTGCAGAAAAACGAGAGAGAAGCTAGTTAGTTAAGATCACGCAATCATGTGGCATTTCATCTGAAGGCAGGGGCAGAAGAGTGGCAGGATTGAAATTGCTATTACATCTGGAGATTGGAATATGAGGAGCAGAAAGAAGAACTTTCTAAGACGGCAGTCAACTAACTGAATAGTGTTGGTGCGAGTTTAGAAGCACTTCTACAGAACATGGAACAAAGACAGTGAGGGAGATTCCATCACTATTTCTTCAGTTGCTGGTATTAACAGGATGGTAGCAGTTATTGCTCTCATGCAATGTGGCACTCCATTACCCAAAGGGTCCAGATGTTAACTATGTAGTGTATCAAAACACATTTATTAGGGAAGTCAAAATTCTAAAATCTGTTCTTAATATTTGTGAAAAATAAGTTGGGATCTTAGTATATCCCTGAGTCATGACTGTTCATGTGTATTTTGTGTCTTCCCAGCTGAAAGTGAAAAGAAATTGACTATCTTTATCAGTAGGAATGCTAAATAATTCACTACACAGGTCTATTACAGTAAAGACTTCACCTTTAGTTAGGATGACAGTCAACAATGTATATGGGTTTGATACTAGTGGATGTCAAGGAATGATTATGTTATTAATTGCTTTCAGATCCTGTAAAAATCTCCATCCTCTACCATTTGATTTTCTTACAGGGAGGATTGGAGTGTTACATGGGATTGTACAAGGGGCAATCAAGCCCCTTCTTATATAATCTGAGACTATAGGCCTCATTTTCTCCATGGCCTCTGATCTTAGAGGGTATTGGTTAAGGTTCAGAAGAGGTTTTGATGTATCAATTTGAATTTTGATTGGGGCAGCCAAGATAATTTTCCTAATACCGGTGGAAGATTCTGACCACAATTGATTGGGTACTACTATTAATAGCTCTTATAATTCTTCATTATTTAATAATTTTGCCTCATCCATGGCAATATGAATTGCAATTCCTAAATTGAGAGGATTAGATTTAAAAAACTGTTTGTACTAATAACTCTATTTTATCTTCTAATTGTAAATACATTTCCCCCTTTTGAGAGGATATGTGGGTGGATGCTTAGGAAACCAAGTAGAAAACTTGTGTTCCTAATCTAATTGAAAAACTATAGGTTCTGATTTATGAGTTTATATAGGAGTATTTGTTACACTCACCATCTGTGATTATTTTTTCTACAAGGAATAGGACTTTGAAATAAGATGAGATTATTACTCCAACATAGTTCAAGCGTCAATAAGAGTTGTGTTTATTCTGTATTTAAAATAATTCCAATTTCCCTGAAGCTATTCCTACAGAGAAAAAAGAAGGTCCCTTTGATTATCTTGGAACATCCTTATTCTTCTCTTTCTTTGATCTATTGCTGCTTTTTTTCCATTTTAATTTTCCACAATCCTTTCTGAAGCATTTTGCAGTAATTGCAAAGTGGGAGAAAAGATTACTTTTGAAATTTAATAGGCCATTGAGGGGCTATGAATTGGTTGGACAATTATTGTAATTGTGAACTCATAACCCTATTTGCTGTACCTCTTTGTTTAGCTTTCCTTTTTACTTTCTTTGGTTGGAACATGGGACATTGATAGTCAAAATTAAGCATATCATGAGTTTGACAGGTAGCCCAAATGGGGCCATTGTATCTTTATTATAATTGCCAATTTTTAATCTAATTTGTTTATAAAGTTTGAGTTAAGAAGAGTCTTAATTTGTTGGCTAGCCTAACTTTCTTTTGATAGGTCTGAACATTGTTTAAAGATTTTTTCAAATCTTTCATAGTATGACATTACAGGGTCATAAATATTTTGTTGGCATGGTTATATTTTGTTCCAGTCAACCACTTTTTAGAAAACTGAGGGGATAGCATCTAGTAAAGCTTTAGCAGTAGTGCAGGCTCATTGGGGATCTGCTTCAGAAAACGTGTGCAAGTTCTCTAAGGGATTTCTTCAATACACATTTGCTATCCAATCTTTGTCTTTACTTTCTGACAGCAATATGTGAATCAGTTGATACAGATCAGAGTGTCTGGGATCATAAGCTTGGATGTTTAATTCAAATTCCTAGAAAATCCAACAGGGTCCTGAAGAGGATCAGGGAATTCTTTAATCATGCCCTTGAATTATACCTTTGATCATGGTTGGACATAGAATATTTCTGAAATTGAGCCAGAACAGCAGAAGGAGGAAGAGGAAGGAGAGGAAAGTCTAAGCAAGGATGTTCTGAAAATGGGGGATAAATAAAAGGATGAGCTGACAAAGGAAAAGAAATTTCAGGAGTCTGTGTTCAATTCAGAAATTGTTTTAGACAATTTTTTTGTTTCTTTTACAAAGGAATGACTTTATCGAACCTCTTTTAGAGGTTTCTAAGTACCACTGAAAATAGCTCTACCACTTGTGTTTTGTTTTGTTATTTTAGAGCCAACTTTTTCTAACTGAGCATGCAGATAAACTAGTTTATGTATTTCAAAGGTACCCCATTCTGGCCACTGTAATTTGGGGTCATTGCAAGTTATGTGTGACCAATTTTCTAAACATTTGCATGAAGAGGTGCCATAATTATTAAGTGTGAATTCAGCTGATGTTTCTAGATCTGGTAAAGGAGGAAGACTTCGTTTTAGATGCATGATTACCCATAATTTCTATTTTCCTCTTGAAGATCAAAAGACTTCATGGAAGATTTTTGTACCAAGTCTGCTGACTGTGGGAATAGTTTCTCAAGGTGTCACTCTTGAGTTGGTTCTTCCCTTTTATGAATCTTAGTGGTCCTAAGTAACTTGGGTGCTTAAGGCACTAGGTGATCAGCCTTTATGCATGCCTACCAGATTATGCAAGCTTCCCTGCATGTTCTTCTCAAGGGATTTCCAGTGAGAATATTACATGTCATGAGTGACAGTGATAAGTTCCAACACTCCCATAAGATGTTTGTCACCTAAGATGCCTCTCAGCTGGAGGAACAGTGGCTCTTATATTTAGGACTTATTTTGACCTCACAGAGAGTCTTTTATAATTTTGGTCACTCAAGAAGAAAGTTTAGACTTGTCAATTGAACTCAGCTCCAGAATTTGGCCAGTTTTAAAGATTTGCAAACTATGCTTAAACCACGCTCATTTCCTTTTTTCAAAGAGAAACTGATTTCTCCTTGATTAAAATTTTGAATGAGAGAAAAAGTTATAGAAACATCAACAAGTAATTCAAAATGAAACTTTAACCTTAGAGAAAGTGAAGATGAAAGTCACAAATCTTTGATCAGTAGAATCTCTAGAGAATAACAAATAAAACACTTCTACTTAGCAATAGAGCTTCAATTCCAACTCTGTTGAGGAAATGTGTATAGCTGAAATAATGTCTAACTTCAATCACACCAGGAGGTTCAGATCCCAAAAGGGGCCTTCCTTTACACTTTCTTCATGATTCCTCAAGAAACATCCTATCAGAACATCTATTCCAATTTCAAATTATCTTTACAGAAAATTTTCTTTGCATTGGTATTCATTTCAAAGTTGTTAGCCTTCCAGAAAATGTTTTCCAGACACCAAATTGAAATCTCTAGTGGTTTGTTAATAGTTATTTCCTTTTGTCCCAGCACATTAAGAAAGAACAACTAATCATCAATCTCATCTTAAGATAGTAAATGACTGACTAGTAATAAATGCACTGTTGTTCTGCTTAAATCTTACATACATATATATATACATGCATACATATATGCATATATATTTGTATTTGTTATTCAAACCTTTAATATTATCAACTGCCTTCAAAAATCTTCCCCCTATAAGCACCAAACATTGCTCTTACATTTAGAAAAGGAAATGACAAAGAAAAGATAATACTAAGTGATACCTGTGTAGGGAGGAATAAACAAACTCAATTTCTCTCATTATACCCTCAAAACACTCTTCTGACACCAGATTCATGGGAATCTCTCCCCAGTAGCAAGCAAGCACTCAATTCTGCAGTGGACATTAGCTGGGTGTCTTCTAATTAAATACAGTTTTGACATGATCTACCTGGAGATAGTATCAGATCCTGCAGTTTGAGAGTTTGGTCCCACAAGACTGCCCCCATCCATTTCCTAGGCCCAACGCAGGCCCCAGGTTGTTTTACCTATACTTCTCACTGGCCAGCAATAGATCAGGGTTCCCATGATCCCCTCCTCGGGATTATTAATTTGGTAGAGTGACACATACAACTCAGGGAAACACTTATGTTTACTGGTTTATTACAAAGGATGTTACAAAGGATACAGATGAAGGAAAATATAGGGCAAGGCATGTGGGAAGAGGTGTGTAGCATCCATGCCTTCCCTGGGAGAACCACCCACAGGAACCTCCACGTGTTCAGCTATCTGGAAGCTGTCTGAACTCAGTCCTTTCAGATTTTTATGAAAGTCTCATTATGTGGACATGATTGATTAAATACTTAGCTATTGATAATTAGCTCAATCTTGAGTCCCTCTTCTCTCCCTAGAGATTCAGGGATGGAGCAGAAGGTTCCAACCCTCTAATTATGTCTTGGTCTTTCCTGTGACTAGCTCCCATCCTGCAGCTACCTAGGGGTTGCCACCCATCAATTGACTCACTGGCACACAAAAAGACATCACTTTGGAGATTCCAAAGATTTTAAGAGTTGTATAATGGGGACAGACCAAATACATTATTTTACAATATCACAATACCTTAGAATATTAGACTACATCATTAATGAACATAAGGATCTATTTTCCTAAGTGTGACACAAATTATCATTGACTGAAAAATGACACAGTTACTATTATAAGAACATAACATTTAAAAGACTCTTTTTTTTTTTAATAGCCCAGAGGTCCTTTATTTATTTTTTTAACACCTACTATGCCATGAATTCATAGGGAATAGGTTCCAGCAGCTCAGGCTCCTTCCCATTGGTTCTCACAAAGTGTGCTTCTCTGGGTGGAGCAGGCTGGCGCTTTAGTTGAACCCAGGTACCTTTCTCTTTGGCTTCTTTCTTTTTCTGACCATTTTCCTTCACGTGTTTCAGGAAGATATCTCGGCTCTTAGAGTGCTTAATGTGCTCAATACGCACATTAATTCTTTTGGCAAGAATCTTGCCCTTAACTTGTTTGTTTACAACAATGCCAACAGCATGCTGGGTAACATTGTAGACTCTTCCAGTTTTGCCATGGTAACACTTGTGGGGCATTCCTTTTTGAACAGTATCTATTCCCTTGATGTCTACAATATCACCTTTCTTATAGATTCGCATATACGTGGCCAAAGGAACAACTCCATGTTTTCTAAAAGGCCTAGAGAACATATATTGCATATATTGGGTGCCTCTCCTCTTTCCCTTTGTGTTCGTCATTTTGGCGAATTACTGGAAGATGGCGGTTCCGGCCGAAAGGCTAAAAGACTCTTTTCCAACATTACCTTCAATGGCTGAAATCATAGAATCTTGAAACGGGAAGGCACCTTAAAATTTCACAACTCAATGTTTTATTGTTTGAATTACATGGACAAAGTGATTCTGTCAGTTTTTTCCAAGCTGACATAAAGAAAAATGACAACCAGAAAGGAATGTCACACAAATAGCTTATTTTTGGAGAAGAGCTATCATGCCCTGGATACTCCTTTTAAGGTTTGTCCCTGTCCAAGAGCAGAGGGAAAAAAATTCAAACAAAAATTCACATTACCTTGTGTTACTGTCAGAAGGATACCTTTATCCATCAATGCTTTAACCCTACCTGAAACTCAGAGTATTTGTATGGAATTTGCTTTTCTTTTTCCTCTTTGAAATAACAGGTCTCAAAGCAACAGCAGAAGAAAAACAAGGTAGGAACTGCAGAGAACATAGAAGATCATAGCACACACATTTTTGCTCATGCCTCATGGGTACAAATATTGCCTTGAAAGGTGCCTAAAAAAATCTTGAGAAATGAGAGAAACCATTTCAATTTTAAAGACATCAGGGAAGATTCCACATGCATTTCTGCATTTCAAGCTTGCATTTTATAACTTACTTGATGATGATGATGATGATGATGATGATGAAGACGATGATGATGAACTGTGTGCTTACTTTCTGCCAGACACCAGCCCAAGTACTTTCCATTATTAACCCATTTGTGCTCCTAACACTTGTATCAGATAAATGATACATTTATTACCATTTTACAGAGAAGGAAACTTAAGCACAGGAAGATTAGGAACTTGTTTAAGATTAAGTGATTCAAATGCTAGCTTACATAGACATTTTTTTCTGCAACATTTTTCTGATGTAAGCAGATAGTATATCTCTTCTGAGAAATTCTGTAACAGTGATATCATTGGTTTGATTCACTGGCTATTTATTTCTTTTTTTCAGTTGTTCAAATACCCATTTTGTAATCAAACAGCAGAGTTATTCTATGGACCAGAGACTTCAGCTAGTCTCTTCTCTCTCTAAGCAGACAGATATTTGCCCAAAATTAATTTCTTTTTAAAATACACTTTATCTAAAACAATTTTAGATTTGTAGAAAAATTGCAAAGATTATACAGTGAGTTTCTACATACACTACACCCAGTTTCCCCTATTATTTACATATTAATACTAGTATAGTACATTTGATACAGTTAATGAACTGATACTGATATGTCATTACTAAAGTCTACACTTTATTCCAGCTTCTTTAGTTGTTACCTAATGTTCCATTTATGTTCCAGCATTCCATCTATGATATCACATTGCATTTAATTATTATGTCCCTTAGTCTATACTTGGTTAATAGTTTCAGGAGATTTGTTTTTGTTTTTGTTCATTCTTTGAGGACTTCTACATCAACAGTCATGTTATCTGTAAAGAAAGTTTTATTTATTCTTTCCCAATCTATATGCCTTTTATTTCCTTTATTTGTCTTAATGACCTAGCTAGGAATTCCATTATAATGTTGTCTAAAAATGGTTATGGACATTCTTACTTCATTCCTAATCTTAGGAGGAAAATGTCAAGTTTCTCACCATTGAGTATTACATCAGTTGCAAATAATTTGTAGGCAATATTTGTCAAGTTAAGGATGCCAGTCATATCAAGTTGATTGATGGTGCTTTTCAGGTTAACTGTAACCTCATTTTTGGCCTTCTTGATCTATCATTACTGAAAGAGGGGGTGTTCATATCTTCACTTTTAATAGCAAAAATTGTTTTCCTTCACAGTTGTATTAGTTTTTGCCTCACATATTTTTATTCTCTGTTGTTAGGTGCAAAAACATTTATAATTGTTATGGCTCCTTGGAGAACCCACTCTTTTATCTTATTTAGTGCGCCTCTTTATCCATGATCATTTTTTCTTGTTTTGGAGCCTACTTTGTCTTAAATTAACATGGTTGTTCCAGCTCTCTTTTGATGAGTTTTAGCATAATATATCTTTCTCCTCCCTTCATGTTATTTTTTTATTAAGATAAAATTTACATAGCATAAAATTAGCAATTTTAAAGTTATTTAAAGCAATTTAAAGCAATTTAGTGGCATTTAGTCTATCAGCAATGTTGTGCAACCACCACCTTTGTCTCATCCCTAAACATTTTCATAACCTAGAAGGAAACACCATACCTAATATGCAGTTATTCCTCAATCCTGTTTCCCTACAGCCTCTGGTAACCATGAATACACTTTCTGTCTCTATGGATTTTCCTAGTCTAGACATTTCATATAAATGGAATCATAATATGTGGCCTCTTATGTCTGGCTTATTTCATTTAGCATAATGTTTTTGAGGTTCACCCTTGTTCTAATGTATATTTGTACTTTATTATTTTGATAGCTAAATAATATTTCATTATATCTATATACTTACAATTTGTTTATCCATTCATTCATTGATGGACATTAAAGTTGTTTCTACCTTTTGACTAAGGTGAATAGTGGTGCTACACACTTTCACTATTAACCCGAGTCTTTATATTTAACACAGGTCTCTTTTAGACAACTATTTTTAGTTGTTCTTTTTTTAATCCATTCTGACAATTTCCGTCTTTTAATTGGTGAATTTAGACTATTCACATTTAAAGTGATTATTGATATATTTGGATTGTTTGTAACCATTTCCTGTTCATTGCATTTGTTCCTTATTTCTCTTTCCCTCTTGTCGGCTTTATGGTTTTGATTAAGCATATGTTTATTATTTTATTTTAAATCCCATCTTATCCTATCAACTTCACATTTTTACAACAAATTTTTAATGGTTGTCTAGAGTACACAATATACATTTCTTAGTGATCTATGTCTACCCCCAAATTATGCTATACCATTTCGCAAGTAATGGTATAGCATAATTAGTCATCTTATTCATAATTCATCAATTATGAATAAGAAAAATAGAAGATTTTAGTTTACTTTTCTTTATTCTTTCTATGATGTTCTCTCTTTCTCAATGTAGATCCAAATTTCTGATCTATATCACTTTCCTTCTCCCTAAAGAACTTATTTTAACATTTCCTGCATGACAAGTCTAATGGCAATAAATTCTCTCAGTATTTGTATATTTCAGAAAGTATTTCTCCTTCAGTTTAAACAAATAATTTGGCTTAATATAAAATTCAAGGTTAGTGACTAATTTTTCAACACTTCAAAATTTCACTCTCCTGTCTTCTTACTTGCATAATTTCAGAAGAGATGTTCACTGCACTTCTGATCCTTATTTTTCTATGGATAAGTTCCTTTTTTCTCTCTCTCGTCTGGCTCCTTTGTTTTTAGCATTCTGCTATTTGAATATGATATGCTTAGGTGTAGATTTTTGGGTATTTATTCCATTTGGTGTTTTCTGGGCTTGCTGGATCTAGTGGTTTGTTATCTCTCATTAGTTTTGGTAATCTCCTGGCTATTATTACTTCAAATATTTCTTTTTCTCTGTTCCCTCTTTTTTTTCATGTTGTAGACCAACTATGCATGTTTGATAATTTTTGAGGTTGTCCCACATTTCTTGACTATTTTGTTGTGGTATTATTATTATCATTTCTTTTTGCATCTCTTTGCACTTGATTTTGGAAAGTTTCTATTTGCCTATCTTCAAGCTCACTGATTCTTTCCCTGGCTATTTCCAATATAATCATGAACTCATCAAAGTTATTCTTCACTTCTGTTCCAGTGTTTTTGATTTCTAGCATTTCTTTTTTATTTTTCTTAGTTTCCACTTCTCTGCTTATATTATCTATCTGTTCTTTGATGCTGTCTACTTTTTCAAAGTTCCCTTTTTGGGCTTCTCTTTCTTCATTACTCTCTTTCCCTTGGTGAACTTATCAACTCTTATGGTTTTGTCACAAGAAAGCCGATGAACCCAGATTTTATTTGTAGCCCTATTTTTTAAAAATCCATATCCACATATCTTATAAACTTTTATAGACTCTAACATAAATGGTCCAACATTATCTAAAATGAACATATCCAAAATATAATCTCATGTCACTTCCATCACACTTCCATCCCCAATTTCCCTTGTTCTAGTTCTGTTAATGTGACCATCATTAAGCAAGAAAAAAGATTTTAAATTGATCTTTGATTTATTTTTAACCTCAAAATCTACTAAATAATTTATTGGATTTCTTTATTGTTATGGTTATTTCCTCCTTCCCAATTTTATTTGCAAGCTCAAGTTCAGGCTATCATTAGGCTTGGCTTTTACAATTACCTTCTCATTGTCTGGTGATCCCCCATTTTTCTCTTCAAACAATGAATAGATTTATTTTTCAAATTGCCACCCTGATCATATTATTACATGTTATTAGCTACTTTAAAATCCACCAATAAGTCCCTGTTGGATACGAGAGTAAATGTGGCTTCCTGTGGAACTTGGCGTCCTTCACAATGTGATTAACCCCATCTTTCTAGTCGTTCCTTCTTTCAGTCTTCACATTCCCACAGTTCATCCAAAGTGAACTGCTGTAGATTCTGCCCTAATTCCCAGCCTGTGTGTTCGTTTTATTCTATTTTTCAAGGTTGATTTTGGTTCTTTGAATCTTTTTTCTTTCTCAACATTCATATCACATTTTATTATTATATTTTTTAAATTTTACTTTAAGTTCCTGGATACATGTGCAAAAAGTGCAGGTTTGTTACATAGGTATATGTGTGCCATGGTGATTTGCTGCACCTATTGACCCATAATATAAGTTTCCAACCCTCCCCCACCACCCACCGACAGGCCCTGGTGTGTGTTGTTCCCCTCCCTGTGTCCATGTGTTCTCATTGTTCACCTCCCAACTATGAGTGAGAACATGCAGTGTTTGGTTTTCTGTTCCTGTGTTAGTTTGCTGAGGATGATTGCTTCCAGCTTCATCAATGTCCCTGGCAAAGGACATGATCTCATTCCTTCATATGCAGTATTTAACCAATATTGCATAGTATTCCATGCTGTATATGTACCACATTTTCTTTATCCAGTCTATCATCGATGGGCATTTAGGTTGGTTCCATGTGTTTACTATTGTAAATAGTGCTGCAATAAGCATACATGTGCATGTGTCTTTATAGTAGAATAATTTATATTCCTTCGGATATATACCCAGTGATGGAATTGCTGGGTTAAATGGTATTTCTTGTTCTAGATCCTTGATGAATCGCCACACTGTCTTCCACAATGGTTGAACTAATTTACATTCCCACAAACAGTGTAAAAGTGTTCCTATACAGCCTTGCCACCATCTATTGTATCCTGACATTTTAATAATTGCCATTCTGACTGGTGTGAGATATCTCATTGTGGTTTGGATTTGCATTTCTCTGATGATCAGTGATGTTGAGCTTTTTTCATATGTTTGCTGGCCATGTAAATGTCTTCTTTTGAGAAGTGTCTGTTCATATCCTTTGCCCACTTTTTGATGGGGTTTTTTTTTTCTTGTAAATGTGTTTAAGTTCCTCATAAATTCTAGATATTAGACCTTATTAGATGGGCAGATTGCAAAACTTTTCTCCCATTCTGTAGGTTGTCTGTTCACTCTGATGATAGTTACTTTTGCTGTGCAGAAGCTCTTTAGTTTAATTAGATCCCATTTGTCAATTTTGGATTTTGTTGTGATTGTTTTTGCCATTTTTGTCATGAAGTCTTTGTCCATGCCTATGTCCTGAAATTGCCTAGATTATCTTCTAGGGTTTTTATGGTTTTAGGTTTTACATTTAAGTCTTTAACCATCTTGAGTTAATTTTTGTATAAGGTGGAAGGAAGGGGTCCAGTTTCAGTTTTCTGTATATGACTAGCCAGTTTTCCCAGGACCGTTTATTGAATAGGAAATCCTTTCCCCATTGCTTGTTTTTGTTAGGTTTGTCAAAGATCAGATGGTTGTAGATGTGTGGTGTTATTTCTGAGGTCTCAGTTCTGTTCCATTTTTCTATATGTCTGTTTTGGTACAAGTATCATGCTGTTTTGGTTACTGTAGACTTGTAGTATAGTTTGAAGTCAGGTACTGTGATGCCTCCAGCTTTGTTGCTTTTGCTTAGCATTGTCTTGCTATATGGGGACTTATTTGATTCCATATGAAAATTAAAGTAGATTTTTCTAATTCTGTGAAGAATGTCAAGGGTAGTTTGATGGAAATAGCACTGAATCTATAAATTACATTGGGCAGTATGGCCATTTTCACAATATTGATTTTTCCTATCCATGAGGATGGAATGTTTTTCCATTTGTTTGTGTCCTGTCTTATTTCCTTGAGCAGTGGTTTGTAGTTCTCCTTGAAGAGATCCTTCATGTCCCTTGTTAGCTGTATTCCTTGGTGTTTTATTCTCTTCACAGCAATTGTGAATAGGAGTTCATTCAGATGTGGTGCTCTGCCTGTCTATTGTTGGTGTATGGGAATGTTTGTGACTTTTGCACATTGATTTCGTAGCCTGAGACTTTGCTGAAGTTGCTTATCAGCTTAAGGAGTTTTGGGGCTGAGATGATGGGGTTTTCTAAATATAACATCATGTTGTCTGCAAGCAGAGACAATTTGACTTCCAGTCTTCCTATTTGAATACCCTTTATTTCTTTCTCTTGCCTGATTGCCCTGACCAGAACTTCCAATGCTACATTGAATAGGAGTGGTGAGAGAGGGCATCCTTGTCTTGTATTGGTTTTCAAAGGGAATGCTTCCAGCTTTTGCCCATTCAGTATGATATTGGCTGTGGTTTTGTCATAAATAGCTCTTATTATTTTGAGATATGTTCCATCAACCCTAGTTTAATGAGAGTTTTTAACATGAAGGGATGTTTAATTTTATCAAAGGCTTTTTCTGCATCTATTGAGATAATCATGTGTTTTTTGTCATTTGTTCTTGTATGTGACAGATTACATTTATTGATGTGCATATTTTGAACCAGCCTTGTATCCCAGGGATGGAGCTGACTTGATTGAGATGGATACATTTTTTGATGTGCTCCTGACTTCAGTTTGTCAGTATTTTATTGAGAATTTTTGCATAGATGTTCATCAGGGATATTGGCCTGAAATTTTCTTTTTTTATTGTGTCTCTGCCAGGTGTTGTTATCAGGATGATGCTGACTTCATAAAATGAGTTAGGGAGGATTCCCTCCTTTGCAATTGTTTGGAATAGTTTCAAAAGGAATGGTACCAGCTCCCCTTTGTACCTCTGGTGGAATTCAGCTGTGAGTTCATCTGGTTCTGGGCTTTTTTTGGTTGGTAGGCTGTTAATTACTGCCTCGATTTTAGAACTGTTTATTGATCTATTCAGGGATTTGACTTCTTCTTTGTTCAGTCTTGGGAGAGTGCATGTATCCAGGAATTTATCCATTTCTTCTAGATTTTCTTGCTTATTTGTGTGAGGTGTTTATAATATTCTCTGATGGTAGTTTGTATTTCTATGGGGTCAGTGGTGATATCCCCTTTATCTTTTTTTATTGTGTCTATTTGATTCTTCTCTCTTTTCTTATTAGTCTAGGTAGCAGTCTATCTATTTTGTTAATTTTTTCAAAAAACTAGCTCCTGGATTTACTGACTTTTTTGGAGGGTTTTTTTGTGTCTCCATCTCCTTCAATTCTGCTCTGATCTTAGTTATTTCTTGTCTTCTGATAGCTTTTGGATTAGTTTGCTTTTGCTTCTCTAGCTCTTTTAATTGTGATGTTAGGGTGTTGATTTGAGATCTTTCTAGCTTTCTAATGTGGGCAATTCGTGCTCTAAATTTCCCTCCTAACACTGTTTTAGCTGTGTCTCAGGGATTCTGATACGTTGTCTCTTTGTTATTGTTGGTTTCAAAAAACGTCTTGATTTGTGCCTTAATTTCATTATTTATCCAGGAGTCATTCAGGAGCGGGTTGTTCGATTTCCATGTAATTGTGTGGTTTTGAGTGAGCTTCTTAAATAGTTCTAATTTGATTGCACTGTGGTCTGAGAGACTGTGTGTTATGATTTCAGTTCTTTTGCATTTGCTAAGGAGTGTTTTACTTCCAACTATGTGGTTGATTTTAGAAAAAGCACCATGTGGCACTGAGAAGAATGTGTATTCTGTTGATTTGGAGTGGAGGGTTCTGTAGATGTCTATTAAGTTCACTTGATCCAGAGCTGAGTTCAAGTTCTGAATATCCTTGTTAATTTTCTGTCTCGTTGATCTGTCTATATTGACAATGGGGTGTTCACACTATTATTGTGTGGGAGTCTAGGTCTCTTCATAGGTGTCTTAGAACTTGTCTTATGAATTTGGGTGCTCCTTTATTGGGTGCATATATATTTAGGATAGTTAGCTCTTCTTGTTGAATTGATCCCTTTACCATTATGTAATGCCCTTCTTTGTCTTTTTTGATCTTTGTATGTTTAAAGTCTGTTTTATTAGAGACTGGGTGTGCAACTCCTGCTGTTTTTTGCTTTCCATTTGCTTGGTAAATTTTCCTCCATCCTTTTATTTTGAGCCTCTGTGTGTCTTTGCATGTGGGATGGGTCTCCTGAATACAGCACACCAATGGATCTTGACTCTTTATCCAAATTGCCAGTCTGTGTCTTTTAATTGGAGCATTTAGCCCATTTACATTTAAAGTTAGTGTTGTTATGTGTCATCATGATGCTATCTGGTCATTTTGCACACTACTTGATACCGTTTCTTCATAGTGTCACTGGTCTTTATATTTTGGTGTGCTTTGTAGTGGCTGGTACCAACTTTTCCTTTTCATATTTAGTGCTTCCTTTAGGAGATCTTGCAAGGCAGGCCTCATGTTGACAAAATCCCTCAGCATTTGCTTGTCTGGAAAGGATTTTATTTCTCCTTCACTTATGAAGCTTAGTTGGGCTGTATATGAAATTCTAGGTTGAAAATTCTTTTCTTTAAGAATGTTGAATATTGGCCTCCAGTCTCTTCTGGCTTATAGGGTTTCTGCTGAGAGGTCTGCTGTTGGTCTGATGGACTTCTCTTTGTAGGTGACCTGGCCCTTCTCTCTGGCTGCCCTTAACATTTTTTCCTTCCTTTCAACTTTGGAGAATCTGATGATTATGTGTCTTGGGGTTGATCTTCTTGTGGAGTATCTTAGTGGTATTCTCTGTATTTCCTGAATTTGCATGTTGGCCTGTCTTTCTAGGTTAAGGAAGTTCTCCCAGATAATATCCTGAAGTGTGTTTTCCAGCTTGTTTCCATTCTCCCCATCTCCTTCAGGTACTCCAATCAATCATAGGTTCTATCCTTTTATGTAGTTTCATATTTTTTGGAGGTTTTGTTCATTTCTTTTCATTTTGTTTTCTCTAATCTTGTCTGCATGATTTATTTCAGCAAGGTGGTCTTCAAACTCTGATATTCTTTCTTCCACTTGGTTGATTCAGCTATTGATACTTGTGCATGCTTCATGAGGTTCACCTAATATGTTTTTCAGCACCATCAGGTCTTTTATATTTCAATCTAAACTGGTTATTCTAGTTAGCATCTCCTCTAACCTTTTATCACGGTTCTTAGCTTCTTTGCATTTGGTTACAACATACAACATGCTCATTTAGCTCAGCAGAGTTTTTTATTACCCATCTTCTGAAGCCTATTTCTGTCAATTTGTCCATCTCATCCTCTGTCCAGTTCTGCACTCTTGCTGGAGAGGCATTGTGATTATTTGGAGGAGGAGAGGCACTCTGGCCTTTTGGATTTTCAGCGTTTTTTAATTGATACTTTCTCATCTTCATGAGTTTGTCTAGTTTCCATCTTTGAGGCTACTGACCCTTGAATGGGGTTACTGTGGGGACTTTTTTGTTGTTGATGCTGTTGTTGTTGCTTTCTGTTTGTTTTTCTTTCAATGGTCAGGTTCCTCTTCTGTAGGGCTGCTGTGGTTTGTTGGGAGTTCACTTCAGGCCCTATTCACCTAGTTCACTGCCATGCCTGGTCACTTAAGGAGGCTGGAGAATAGCAAAGATGGGTGCGTGCTCCTTCTTTTGGGATCTCTGACCTCAAGGGGCACCAACCTCATGCTAGTATGATCGCTGCTGTATAGGATGTCTGGCAACCCCTGTTGGAGTGTCTCACTCAGTTGGGTGGCATGGAAAACAGGACCTGTTTAATGAAGAACTTTCACTGTCCCTTTGTGGAGGTGGTGTGCTTCTCTGGGGGAAAACCCACTCGTCTGGGCTGCCTGGATACCTCAGAACATCTGCTGGTCTGCAGAGACTCTGGCTACCCCTCCCTCTAGAGGCTCAGGCCCAGGGAGATCAGGGTTCTGTCTCTGTGCCCCTGGGTGGAGTTGTTGGAGTTCTCAGAGGGAGGCCCTGCCCAGTGAGAAGGGGAGAAGTCAGGATCAGACCTGAAGAGGCACTCCAGTTACAGACTGCCATAGCTGGTGTGTTGGGCTGTGGGGGACACCTCTTGGGACTAAGCTGTCCAGACTCCCTGGCTCCAGCACGAAAAAAGTACAGCCTGGAGATATAGAGATGGCTGCTGCCCTTCCCACGCCCAGGGAGCTTAGCATGTTAGGTAGTTATCAGTCCCAGTGCTGACTGCTGCCTCCCCCGCAAGGAGCTCAAAAGGCTTAGATGCAGGTAGCTGCAGCTGTGGTGCTGGTTGCTCCTCCCCTGGGAACTCAGCAGGCTTAAGCAGATTCTAGCTGAGAGGCTGTTGAGAATCTGCATGGCTCCAGGGTTGGGACCCTAGGCCCCGGTGGCATGGGTTCACGAGTGCGATCTTCTGATCCATGGGTTGCACAGTTCCCAGGTTGGGTACTATGTTCACTCACTGCTTCCCTTGGCTAGGGGTAGGGGCTCCCCTGCCCTGTGTGGCTCTCAGGTGGGCCCCCAACCACACTGCTCTTCCTTCCTCTCTGTGGATCACACCAGCCACCTAGTCAGTTCTGATGAGAGAACCTGGATACCTTGGTTGCTGGTGCAGGATTCACACACTATTATGGTTGTTTTCGATGGGAGCCTCTGATTACCACTGCTTCTAGTTGGCTATATTAGCCCCGCACCTCTGTATCACATTTTAAATGAACTATTTCTTTACTTTTTATCCTTTTACTTTTATCCTCAGATTGAAGAGAATCCTATTTCCCTGAACCCCTATAAAAATAATTGTAAGTCCAAAGTTATCATTTTATTTCTTGCTTTAGTTATATATTTCACTTTACCTTCCTCAGCCACTGTTTGCAAGCTCTTTAAGAACAGAGACAAAGTAATATTCATCCTTATATTATTTTAAGTTCTCAGTACACTTCATAGCACTTAATAGTTATTTAATATGGGTACATTTCAAGTAAACAATTATACATTTTACCCTCTTTCGTGTCTCAGCTATATAGAATGTACTTTTAGTGTGATAAAGAAAGAGGATCTAAAAGTGAAATATTTGTTCTAGTTTCACCTTAGAAAACCGGAGTTTGACAGCTTCACAAAGAATTAAATAACAAGTCCTGATCATGAGGACCATCTAAAAAGAGCAGGTGATGGCTGGGTATCAAAACTTCCAGGGTCTTAGCAGCTAGCAAATTCATGTAGGCATTGTATGCCTAATGGTAGGTCAATATCATACCTTCAATTGATAATTACATATACTAAGATTGCTCAAAGTTTATTGTTTACTTCAAGACTAGCACTGCCAGTTATGAATCAAATGTATTAAGAAACATTTTCTCTTGGTGTTTCATAATGAGAAAGTGTCTTCATGCCAATAAACTTCTCATGTGATTGATGTTGGAATGCAGAACTCTGATGGCCTTAGAAACTGCTACTGCCAAGGCCTATACATCTTGGAAAATCACTGATGCCTGAAATGTAGCTTAAAAGTGGAAAAATAAAGAGATAAATGAAGTAGACCACAGTAAGGTAATACTCCAGGGCCAAACTGTAACTTTGAGGAGATCAAAGTGTCTTCTAGCCTCCTGCCAAACATCAGTGCTTGTGTCCACCTTATTTTTGGACTTTTCAACTGAAATGTCTGAGAGCTATCTTAAGTTTGAAATTTTCTACTGTCGAAGAAAAAATGTGAAGGCCAGGATTTGCGGTTTACTCTTCTTTTGTCTTGTATTTGTGTTCATGGTATTACTCAGACCCCGAGATTATAGTTCATCCATTAAAAATGAATAATTTAGTGATAAAATTTTTTATATTTTCTTTTGTTTTTGTTTTTTTTTAATCATTTTGTAATCAGTCATATTTGAACACTGATGTGAAAGAAGAAACTTTCGTTCCCCATAGCTTCAACCTAGGTGAGAAAAACACTGTGCTTTTTTCCATACCATTTTATTAAATTTAGAGATCCTTTTCATTTCTGCTTTTATTCTTTGTTTTAATTTTTTTGTTGTTGTCTTCACTTATACAATTGGCCACTAATCTAAATAAATTTTTGTGCCACCTACATATAAGGATGAATTAGGTTCTTAGCCCATAAGAAAATTATAATCTAAAGAAAAAAAGTCACATAAAGAAACAAATACAATAATATTAAGTTATGGGTACTCTGGTCTAAGTAATTACTGAATACAGAGAAGTTCCAAAGAAGATACTGATCAGTTTTACCTGGGTTGGTGTCAAAAAGTCTTTACAGAGAGAGTAACACATGAGTCTTACATGTTGAACACATGTTTGTTAAGCAGGCTGATAGGTAAAGGTCATTCTGGGTTCAGGATGAAACATGATTGATAGCTTGGCAATGTGCACATGGTACATCAAGGGCATCACACATCACAATGTATGACGAGAGTACAGGGGACTAGGACTATGGCAGTGGATAAGTCTAGATTACTCATGTAGGATGAATTTCTTGGCATTATACTTAAAAGCAAATGTTTCTTTTCTCTTTGTCTTCAACTCTCTCTAGTCTTTATTTTTAATTCCCATGCTAATGCTATGAAATGTGTTCTCTATCAATTAACTCTCTAGCTTGCCCAACACATTTTTCAATTTTTGCTTCTTAACCCTTACTTGCTCTGATCCTGTTACCTAAGGCTTGCTTTGTTTTGCAATTGTTTGTTCCCAAGCATCTTTAGATAATATATGAAGTTACAAAGGAGATTTTAAAATTCATACACTGGAACCACATTATCAGGAACAAATTAGCATTGTCAATACATTAGTTGAAGTTAGGGAGAGGAGCAAGTGTCAATGTCTATAATTATCATCTCCAAATATAAAGGAAATAAAGTTTACATCTACTTACTTATTTTTACTATATTCCCAAAAAATGACTAAATGGGTTTTCATCAAATTTTCCCTGATCTAAAATGTAAAATACCAGATGTCATAGTATCAATCATGGGACAGGGGGAGAAGTCACAGAGAAGTAGGCTTTCTTTTTTTTTAATCACTGAAATAAGGTTTAATGAGAAGCCCATCTGGTTTAATAAGGAGAAACATGCAATGTTGTTAAAAAAAAAGTATACAGAGAAAATAAACAGAGCTTCAAGTCACAAGTCTTGAGAGAAAATGCTTTGAATTCCAAACAGTGATTTTTCAATTAAACTATTTCTCACATGGGAAACTCCAATTAATTGCTCCAAAGTGAGTTGAATACAAATGCATTTCACTTATTCACATACGCTTCCTTCACCATCTGTCTGTCAAAGGCTGTGATTCTCCCAATGGACAAAAGATGGGCCAGAATTTCTATCATTTATTTAACGTCTACCAGGATGTTTCAGGCACAGTCTGTAGGCCCTGTACTTACATAGTGGCTTTTTCCTCTAGCTATTCCTACAGACCTGTGCATTACGTTATATCATTGCCATTTTACAATTTACACGACAAGACTCAAAAAATAAACATTGTAGCCTAAGTCACATCAGAGGGTTCACAAGCAGATTTGGTATCTTGCTCAAAACCCCACACCTATAGCACATGGATTCTAGTTAATAAACTAGATAGAGCTCTGTTTAGAAGCAAGTTGAAGCATAGTATTATTTACACATATTAGAAGCAATCCATTCTGACTCTGGAAGACAAAGTCTTGAGAAAATAGGACTTTGATTCTGGCACTAGGAGTTAGTTAGCCTGTAGCTAGCAGTTGCATTTATAGACACAAGAGCCTCTGAGTCAGCAGAGGTCTACTGATATTCATGTGCCTCTGTATATAAGATGTCCACAACTGGAGAAGAATTGGAGAGTGAACTATTCTTAGGAGAAGTTTTGTTTTCCCACTCTTGTCCCTCACTTGCTGTGTAACCAACTTAATCCAATATTCCCTCAGTCATCCTGTTAAACTAAAATTTGAAGCAATATTCGTGGCCATCTAAAGAATTACTAAAGGATTTTGGCATACTCTAATGTAATGTATAATATAATCACCTAAAGCTATAGTTCTTTATGTCAGGCATCTCAGAAAAATATCCTGGCAGTGTTATAGCTTGTGGTCTCTAATATATTTTTCAAATACAATATATTTATTTCTCAGAACATTCAGCTCAATGTTCTTCTCCAGGGAAAATAATTCAATCGGAACCCCAAGCCTTTATAGTGTAGCACTCCATAAACAAGTGGTATTACTGAGAAAATAATTATTTCACTAGATAACTTCTTTAAAAATAAAAGCTGCCACAACACCCAATTTGAGTAGAATATAATACACTATTACAGAAATAACTAATTTAAGTATAGAATCAACAATAGTACCTTATTTCCAAAATTACAGTTTACATAAAGCTTTCTCAGAATTCATAATTCTATGTTTAAGTTATTTTAGAGGTTAGCTAAAGTGATATCAAATAATAAAAGAAATTATAACTTCAGATTTTAATCTTAAAAGTCACAGTGAAAAGTGGAGTAGGCTTCCTTTTTATTATACCTTGTGTGTTGAGGGGTCCCCCAGACCATCCCAGGTCTGATGATTTATTAGGAGGACTCACAGGACGCAGTTTATAGTTGTACTCGTAACTGTGATTTATTACAGCAAAAGGATACAAGGTCCAATCAGCAAAGGATAAAGCCACATGGGGCCAAGTGTGGGGAAAACCAGGTACAAGCTTCCAAGAGTTCTTTCCCAGTACACTAATGTACTATGCACTTAATTTCTCCAGCAATACACGAAATGTCGTCTACCAGGGAAGGTCATTAGAGACTGAGTGCCCAAAGCTTTTATCGGGGGCTAGTCACATAGGCACTCTCTGCCTGGCATGTGGCAAAATTCCAGACTCCCAGAAGGAAGCAGGTGTTCAGACTGAATCACATTATTTGTATAAGCATTTTGTAGACAGTGAGTAACTCACCAGTTCTGGGGATGGTAGGAGCCTTCTCCAAATCCAAGGTCCCAGACATCTGCTAAGGGCCAGCTTTGCAAACAGGTCTAATGCTCACTGTCCTAAGAACTGCAGTCTCAGGCCTACTATGTTAACTCCTTTTGCATACTTGGCTAACTTGAAAGTCAAACCACTTCTAGCCCTTGTGGCTCATTCACTTGCCCAAACAGATCATAGACAGGTAGACTGAAAATCATAAAGAAAAAGATGAGAAGAAAAGCAGGCTTATTAAAGCAACATCTTGTGAGGATTAATGAGCTATTCCCCCAGGGAGAGGCTCAAGCCTCCACTAAGAGACTGCAATTTCACAAGGCATGTGATGCTGTACCTGATGATGAGAGCTTAAAAGTGAGGGGTACTGACCTTTCTCAAGTGCATTTGCTCTCAGAAATAATAATTGATAATGAAAGATTCAAATCACAGTGCTGACATCATTTGGCATGAAATTACCCTTCTCCTTATCAAAACCTGAGCGATAGTCTTTTTTTTCTTTTCTTTTCTTTTTTTTTTTTTTTCCTTTTTTAAATTCCTCAGGAGGAACACTAGGCACCTTCACTGCCTGGTTTTACTGTTCCCCAGCAGCTCAAGCTCTAAGATCAGCAAGGGTAAATTCCAATTGGCTGACCTCACACTATGGCACAGGGATAATAGGAACTAATTTAGTTCTTCATGATGATATGATAATGCTCCTTCTCAGAGGGTATGAAATGGAAATGAGCTCCTTTGTGGAATACCAAGAAGGAGGAAATCATGGAACTGGAAAATAAGTTTGGCTTTTCGAGGCTAAATTTTGCTCCTTTTCTGTAAACCCTGAAACTGTATTTGCATAAGGCTTGGATTAAGACTCAGCAGGAAAAAAGTAAAGGAAAAAGAATGCCTGCAATTACCACTGTGACAGTTCTCCGTTTTCCCCTGGGGACCAGGGTATAAGAAGAAAGAAATAGATGACAATTTGCTAATTGTTCTGAAGTGTTTTAGACAGGTCTGATTTTACGCTAAGGAACACAATTAAATTCTCTGAAATACCCTCTCCAACACAAGAACTTCTCCCCAGGGAGCAGAGGAAACCAGAAGAAAGATTTAAGGGTGAGTTTCTGCAAATTGTTCCTACAATCTCCATTCTTACCTCATAGGTTTTGAAAAAAATAAATGAAGATAATTTGGGGAAAAATTAAAACATGCATCCGTAAATGGTCTCTCAAGTGCTTTATAAAGACTTTCCCCTTGCTGTTTTAGATAAGATTCTGATTTATATTCAAGGTATCTTGCTGTCTTTGTCTTTCATCACAAGCAATAAAAAGATAAAAGCCATCTTTTATAGAGCTCTCCCACAATTTCAAATTTTCATATTCCTATGTATCATCAAAAATCTAAAATATTTAAAAAAATTGTTCATTAAATAACATTGGAGGGATTTTATGTTTATATTATTTTGTGATTTTTAAAGATGGAATTCCTGAAAGAACCATCATCCTGAAAACCCCTCATGTGAGTCCCTTTCATTTCAGGCTGCTGCCGTTTTCCTTCAGAGCCTGACACCTCTGTTGATGCCATCCTTAGACTTATGTCTGTGTTCTTCATGATGTCTTTCCTCCAAAAGGAATATTTCATTTCTGGTGACTGCCCTAAGTACATTTTAAATGTAAAGCATTTCCACTTAAAAAGAAAAAAACAAGATGGACTTGGCTAAATTTTTATGAAGACGTTATAAAACAGGATTTTGAATTTGATTAAATATTTGTATTTATTATTATCATAATTCTTGCTGTAAACTCATAAAGTAAAGCTTGAAATGTGGTAGGAAATAGATGCAGGTCACTTCATATTAATTTGTGGTGTGGTAACATGTATACAAAACTAAGCAATTTAGACAGCCCTTGCCTTAGAGAAGCTAAACAAAAGATATTGAAAAACCAAGAGAGACAGCTTGGGTGACAGCACAAACTAAAGCATTATGTACAGACTTTGACCAGACATGAAGTTAAGCCTGGATCAGACTCTATCTATAAAACTTTAGGTTGAAAATATTTACAAGATGCCAGCTCTCCAGACATTTACCTAACATTATTTTACCTGCCATGCTTCCCACTGGAGATATAAGGATGAAATTGCATTTTATACCTTGTCCAAATGTAAGCCCATTGAGGAATTCTCAAACCTACTTTCTTATTCTGTATTGGCAGATTATTACATTTTTCTCCTCTCAGAAATGGAAATCAAGAAGACATACCAATAAGTTGTCGCATGGTATAGAAAAATGTTTTAATGTAAAATAAAAAGTGAATTTTGGGGCCGGGCGTGGTGGCTCATGCCTGTAATCCCAGCACTTTGGGAAGCTGTGGCAGATGGATCACCTGCGATTGGGAGTTCAAGACCAGCCTGATCAACATGGAGAAACCCTGTCTCTACTAAAAATACAAAATTAGCTGGGCGTAGTAGGGCATGCCTGTAGTCCCAGCTACTCGGGAGGCTGAGGCAGGATAATTGCTTGAACCGGGGAGGTGGAAGTTGCAGTGAGCCAAGATTGTGCCATTGTACTCCAGCCTGGGCAACAAGAGCAAAACTCTATCTCAAAAAAAAAAAGTGAATTTTTGGGGGACGAGTCAACACACCTGGCTAGAAAATAGTTATAAGTTTTTATTGTGTCACTTTTCTTAAGAACGATAAAGAAGGTATTCCAGTAGTAATTAGATTACTTCTTCTCCTGACCCTTGAGCAATTATCCTTTCTTTGATTAATTTTTAGGAAGAAATAAACCAATGAGGGTTGATCCCTGAATCCTACTGCCACCATACAGTATTTCCATAAGAGGATAACCTAGTTAAGTGAGGAACTATTTCAAACTGGAATGAAAGAAGGACCACAGGAAGGGTTGCAGTCACGGCTGACCAAATAACATGGGGAGTTCAGTGAAAAATGGAAATTCAGTTTCCCTTGTCCAAAAATTGTTAAGAAGTATAAGATAGTGACAGCAGAGAATTAAAAAAAAAAAAAAGAAAGCTTGGGACTCTTCTGAGTGTGGGTCCTTGTGTGACTGTAGAGGTTGCAGACCCATGAAGCTGGCCCAGGTTACAGTATCAGACATGCATAGCTGGAACTAATCTTTCTACCCCAGCCAAGGGCCTATGGTAGGATCTGATTCTGCATACCAAATTTCCTTCTCTTACAGAGGTCTCCCTTTCAGGGTCCTCAATAAGTTCCTCTGTGACCTGTTTGTTATTGGATATGTATGCCACTCAACCAAACACTTACAATACGTCTGTATATTTAAAACCAAATGTAAAACAAAATCCAGATTATTTTCCAATTATAGGAGCCTCTCTACCTTCTATGTATCCAAGAGTGGAAGTGGACATACAGGGAAATGGGCAATAGTCAGCGATATAACAGGGCCACTGAAGACCTAATGCGGGATACACTGGAAAATGAAAGCCACTATCTGACTCATCAGCCAACCCCCTCACCCCTTTGCACCTCCCTAAATATGCCATACAAGGAGGCTTAATACATATTTAGCATTTTTACAGCAAACTCGCTTCTTAGACCCAGCAGTCTGATAAGTTTGGATGCAATGAATAAAACAAATATTGCATTGCCTGTTTTTCTGTGCCCTTATGCCAAGGAGATGTGCTTCAGCCCCAGTGTTTTCATTCCTTCCTACCAATTTACAACATTTTCTATGGCTTCTATGCCTAATTGCTTGGTCAGGCCTTAATTTTTTAAGAATTAAGCACACACATTCACATGCAAATTTTCAGTGCTTCTAATTGTGGTGACCAGGGACCACATTAACTTCTGAGGCAACCCAGTTGAAACTGGTGCTCAGCCCACATGCCTGGCTCTGTTTGTACCCCAGTGTGTAGTTTCAGAATATAACCCCACACTGAGTCATAATGAGTAATTCAGTATGTTCAACTCCTCTTCCTTTCAAAAATCCAATCACATCAGGAAGAATAAATTCTGCTTGACAGATTGATAAAGATTTGGGGGAAAATATATTGAAAAGGGCGATGGGGCTTTACTCAGCAGCTCAAGTTAAACCACCTTCATCTCTTATAAGAATAGTGGCAATGAAATTTGTTCTCGCATTTCTCAAAAAATGTAATTAGAATGCAGGGAGAAGTATATGAAAGGGATAGGATTATTTATAAAAGTTTTAGAATAAATCTTTCTGGGTCAGGAGATTTGCCCAGTGGCAAGAATTTAATACATAAGCATAATTCCTTAGAGAACTTTTGCTCTAGGGATTTCTTTCTCCTTTAACCAGGGGAACTTGAAGAAATGAAAAATTTTAAAGGCATGTAAGAAGTAGATGGGCAAAACCCAATTTGATCTCTACTGTAATGGTATTACTCCATTTTTGCATTAAAGAATAATACCTATAATGTAAAGATTATGCCAAGTACTCTAGAAAATAATACAAACCTTGAGGCAGTCAACCCTGACTTGCTTCCAATTGCACTT
Source organism: Pongo pygmaeus (assembly GCF_028885625.2). Taxonomy (NCBI): domain Eukaryota; kingdom Metazoa; phylum Chordata; class Mammalia; order Primates; family Hominidae; genus Pongo; species Pongo pygmaeus. The sequence continues at coordinate 154,848,601 of NC_072376.2, read as the reverse complement.
GGAACGACACACACACACAAAGATATGCCAAGAAATGCAGTGTCAGCAAAGCATGTGGGGCTGGCAGTTTAAAGAAGGAGGAAGCTGAGTCTCACCCCCAAAACAAAGAAACCAATTATATAGGATGAAAAATATAGTTCAGAGCTTTGAAGGGTCTATCACATGTTTATAGTGAAAGTATGAAATGATCACAAATGCGGCTTCCTTGACTGAAAAAAATGTTTGTGTGTATATATGTACAGTCATGCATTACTTAATGATGGGGATATGTTCTGATAAATGCATCATTAGTTGATTTCATCCTTGTGTGAACATCATAGAATGTACTTACACAAACCTACATGGTATAGTGTGCTACACACCTAGGATGTATAATATAGCCCATTGCTCCTATACTACAAACCTATATAGCATGTTACACCACTGAATACTGTAGGTCATTGTAGCACAATTTTAAGTATTTATGCACCTAAACATACTTAAACATAGAAAAGGTACAGTAAAAATACAGTATAAAAGATATTTAAATGGTACACCTGTGTGGGGCACTTACCATGAATAGAGCTTGTAGGACTTGAAGTTACTCTGGGTAAATCTGTGAATGAGCGGTGAGCAAATGTGAAGGCCTAGAACATTTATTTTACACTACTGTAGATTTTATAAACACTATACACTTAGGCTATACTATATTTATTAAAACACTTTTTATTTAATAATAAATTAGCCTTAGCTTACTATAACCTTTTTACTTTATAAACTTTTTAAATAGTTTTGTTTTTCACTCTTTTATAATAACTAATTAAAACACAAACACATTGTAAAGCTGTACAAAAATATTTTCTTTCTTTATGTCCTTATTCGATAAGCTTTTTTCTATTTTTTTTTTTAACTTTTTATCTTTTTGTTGAAAACTAAGACATAGCTGGGTGTTGTGGAGGGGGCCTGTAGTCTCAGTTACTTGGGAGGCTGAGGCAGGAGGATCACTTGATCCCAGCAGTTCAAGGTTGTAGTGCACTATCATTGTACCTATGCATAGCTGTTGAACTCCAGCTTGGGCAACATAGCAAGACCCCGTCTCTAAAAAAAAAAAAAAAAAAACCTAAGACACAAACACACACATTTGCCTAAGCCTACACAGGGTCAGGATCATCAATATCACTGTCTACTACCACCTCCACATCTTGTCCCACTAGAAGGTCTTCAGGGATAATAGTATGCATGGAGATGTCATCTCCTATGATAACAGTGCCTTCTTCCAAAATACCTCTTGGAATAATACTTCCTGGAATAACAGCAACGAACAAGTGTAATTTGAAATTAAAAATACAATACCATTAACATTAGCACCACCAAAATGAAATACTTAGCTGTAAGTCTAATAAAATAGGTACAAGACCTATAAAACAGAGACTATAAAACTCTGATGAAAGAAATCAAAGAACTGTAAAACTGAGGCTGTTTTACAGTTAACTTTTTAAAATAAATAGAACACTAATATAACCATAAAAAGTATAATATAGTAAATACATAAATCTGTAACAATTTATCAGTATTAAATATTATGTATTGTACATAATCAAATGTGCTATATTTTTATATAAGTGGCAGTTCAGTAGTTTGTTTATACCAACATCACCACAAATATGTGAGTAATGCCTTGTACTATGATGTTTGAATGGTTAGGACCACTGTGGTATATGCAGTCTGTTAAATGCCATTATATGGAACATGACTGTGTACATATAAATATGTGTATCTATAATATATATATAAAATATATATAGTCAGCATAGTATATATATCTTTTGAGAGAATTTCGTATGTAGAGTCACTGAAAATGTGTCGATGTCCCGCCAAACATCCATGTGTGAAGCCCAAATTTCACTTTCATAACATTTCATGCTGACCTATATCTCTGTTTCTATCCACAGAGAAAGGTCAGAGACCTAACAAGAAATAGCAGTTAGGTTTTATCTCACACGCCAAATCTATTATAGTGGCTTTCCAGGGAGCTGTGTTGAGAAGAATTATGTATTTATGTCTGAGATCAGCAGAAAAAGATTACAATGATTGATTAGTGATGTCTATCATGGCACACAAGAGAAAAAGTTACTATAATTTTTTATCTTTGTTCTGGACTTAACCAAGTTTTGGAAAATTGATGGAGGGATTCTGGGTGGTCATGTTGTGCAGAAATTCTGGATGTGGTTTAGCCATCATGGAGGTACATGACCTGCATTCAAGAGTGACCCATCTGGCACACCTGGTAGACAGGGAGAAGCATTCACTTTAAGGCCATAAACTACTTGGCTGCTCCCAGCTAATGACTGAGCATGGTGAAAGTAGTGATCAGGTGATTTTTACTTGATGAGGGACTCTTCTAAGGAACAATCTTTCCCCCAAGGCTCCTCATCTGCTGGGCTTAGACTTTCTTAGAGATGTACTGCCTTACTCTTCTTATTCAGTCCTCTGTCCCTTCTTTTCTCTTTTCATAAATGTCATTCCTGAGTGTCATCTGAAGGTTCTTGCTGCCTGCTTCTCCTTCCTCCCCTTTCTCTCCATTCTACATTCTTCACAAGTTTTTTCCCAATTAATATTTTGCACTTCTAATTGCCTACAGTGTCTTATTCCCAGAGAACAGGAATTGATACACTTGGGAATCAAGTTACCCTCAAACTTGGCAGAGTACCTCAACAAAATAAAATTTATTTCCTCTCTCCCTTCCTTATTTCAATAACGTTTAAGTAATATTTATATTAATTGATACATAGTTTAACACAGATGCTCCCCTATATAAAACTTTCACAGAAACGAAGCTATGTGCCTGAGCAATAATGCATCAGCAGGATCCACCACTAATGGTCCAATTGTGGAGAATTACTTTGGGCGTCTGGACCACGGATTTTGTATACATCTTACCCAGCCTGAAAGTAGTAAAGATTCGATGGAGCACAAGGAAAGAAAAGGAAATCTATACTTTGTGTCCCTTCTGTTCCTGACATTAAGCTTGAATTTGACCTACATTTCTAGGACAGAAATGATTACTATATCTCTTACTGTTGGTTCAGAAGACCTCAGTTTTGATTGCGATAAAGTAGCTTGCATTTTTAAAGTGCAGTTTATACCAGGATGTATATTATATAAATCTAGTTCTTATAATTTTATCACTTAAAGTCAAGGCATTGCACCGACAAGTTTCATCAGCCCCAAATTATCAATTTAACATTAACTCAGTGGATGGCACAGAAGCTGTCATATCCCCCTTTACATCCTATGCCCATGTGGCCTCCAGTCCTGGCTTTCTATATGTTGGGTTGGTTAAAGATAAGGGAGATTTCACCAGTTGGATTATTTTTCCCATTGTGGCATGCCTTCTTGGGCTTGGCCTGTATTCAGCTCTATTCTCACCATTCCTTCAGGAACCTCCAGGCCTTGTCTCTCCCTCCCTCCAGTAATATAAACCTACATGATCTGTTCTCTTTTCACCACCAGCTATATTTCTACATGAATAAACATGGCTGTGAAATGACAAAATCAAACCCATAATCTTTAGTCAGTTCTGATAACTATGAGTTTATGGTGTTGGAAAAGCTCTTTTACAAAACACATTTATTTTATAAAGAAACATTTGCTATTTGCTATGTATCTCCTTTAAACAGCAAATGATTTTCATTGTATTTAATATGTGATATGTATTTTATATACATATTCATGAGCATTGTGGAATCTCTTCAAACTTTGTTCCTCGATGTTTACATTTATGCTCTTTTAAAAAAATGGAGAGATGGGGTCTCACTGTGTTGCCCAAGCTGTTGAACTCTTGGTCTCAAGTGATCCCCCTGCCTCAGCCTCTCAAAGAGCTGGGATTACAGATTTGAGCCACTGCACCCAGCCTAAATTTATACTTATTAAAATCACAAGTAAGGAAACTGAAGGAGAGGAAGCCCAAGAAAGAAACTTGCAAGCAGCATTGAGATAGAAAGCTTAGATTCTTCTAGACTTGAACAGAATTACATCAGATCTTCTGAAGAAAAAAAATAAAGTCTAACTTAGGCACATGTGTTATAGGCAAATGAATAAATAGCTTCACCTTATAGTGGGACAGAGCTTAATGATTAATTTCTTAGGCAACAGCAGGATATTTTCCTGTTGGAATTTTAAAAGCCTATTCTTTGTGGTGAATGATGTATTTATTTTTTTCATTCCTCCCATATTATTCCAGTTCATGGCACATGCTTCTAAAATTCTTTTCATAGGACTGAATTTCATTCTTTTGGTGAATCCCTCTGAGAATTAGAAAAAGAAATGAATGTCTGTAGATTTGGTTTCAGATCATATTTTTGACTCATCACTGATATAAGGAATACTATTTAGAGACTAAAAGATATCAGATTCTTGGGCAGGAGTTGACTTTGCTTTGTAACTAAAGTACAGATAAGAGTTTCTATAGATAAAATCTTGCAAACTTTGTTTGTTATCCACAATGCACTTCTGGAATTTCCATTTCTTTATCCATAGTCCTGTGATGAGGCCCAAATGGAAAGATAAATACATCATTTTAAAGGCCACATCAGTGGATATTTGTACTTAATTTTTGACCATGGAAATTTAACTGTTAAGCAAGTTGGGATCTATTGTTCAAATCTATAGTTATTATTTAGTTAAATTTGCTGGCAGAAGTTTAATACTAGAGGGAAAAGTATCTCTAGGATTTCTATTCCTAAAAAGAAAATCAGTGACTTAAGTCTGAGATATGGGTCCTTAAAGCTTTTGATTTGATATATATGGTCATCCACTAAACCAATAATTAAAGCTACCTTCATGCCTTAAGTGTCTATGTCAGCTCTCAACATTATGTGCAAGATTTTCCTAGTTCAAAGGTATAAAGTAATATTTATATTAAAGTAATATAAAGTAGTTTAATGTATATTTAATGTATATGTTATTTATTTATTTATTTATTTTTATTTAATTTATATATAATTTAATGTATATAGTAATTTAATATTACTCGGTATTTTCTAGGGAGATAGTCTATCAGGCTCACTATACAGAGCAGACTGGCACTACAGTCAAAAGGCTGAAATTTCCTTTATAGAGCATTGAAGCTTCTAACCTCAACTGCAAACTCTTCCTTCCCACATTCTTTTTTGATCTGGGACTTATTCAGGGTATTAACTTCTCATTTCTAGTTCCCTGCTTCGGGCTTATATCCAGCTTCTTTTATTTGCTAGCTGTGTCATCTACTTCACCTCTCTAAGCTTAAGATGCCCTGTCCATAAATGAGGTTATAATGCCAAATGCAGGTAAAGGGGCAGTGCTATGGTCTGAATGTGTCTGTAAAATTCATGTGATGCAAACTTAATCCCCAATGCAATAGTGGGAGGTGGGGCCTTTTGAGAGGTGTTTAGGTCATGAGGACTCTGTCCTCATGAATTAATTTATGTTGTTATTAAAAAGGGCTTGCTGGAGTGAGTTCACTCTCTCTAGTCCTTCCACCTTCCACATGTCAGGTTGTAGCAAGAGGGCCTACACTAGATGCCTGTGCCTTCATCTTGGACTTCCCAGACAGAACTGTGTGAAATAAATTTCTGTTGTTTATAAATTACCCAGCCAATGGTATTGTTTTAGCAGCATAAATGAACTGAGATAGGTAATAATATTTTAAAAATTTACATATAAAGTATTTATCAAAGTGTTTAACAAGAATAAAAAATAACCATTCTTTTTAGGTTTTCTAAGCATAATAACCCAGATTTGGGAAACTACTCCAGAGTGATAATTTCACATACAGAAAAGACCATATGCACAAAGATGCTCAGTAGCCATAGTAACAGAAGTGAAAGATTGGAAACAATGTATAGCAACACTAGATAATGCTCATAGATTGGTAAATAAAATAAATTTCATGCAATCATGAAAAATTATGGCTGTAGGTTAAAATATAAAAAATAATATACAAAACTAAATTTACTATGTGGTTGAAGATATGTAAGAATATGAATGTGCTGAATAATACACTGAAATTATATCAGATTCTCTTAAAGTGATGGATTATAGATAATTCCAAGATGTTGTTTCCTTGGTTTTTCAGAGTTTCTATAATGTGGCTATATTCCTTTTATAAACAAAATTGTACCAAGAACCTCGTCATCATTATTTGAGGTCTGGAAGCCTGGAGTGGTGAAAAGAGAAAGCTATCTTTTCTTAGCTGGCTTTACAACTTTGGAGATTACTGGAGTGGGGCAGCTTCAGTATCAAGGCGGCTGAGGGATGGAGGCAACATGCACTGAGAAGGCTGAGGGTGAGGTCCAGTTTCAATCCTGAAACAGGCAGGCTAGAGCAGAAGAGGTTTTTGGTATTATTTCTACTTCTGACGAAAAAAAAAAAAACACAATGTTTTTAAAGTTTCTATCAGCCCACATCATAACCATTACCAAAAGCCCAAGAAATCATAAGTACCAAGGAGCTTGATTCCAGATTATAAATCTTTAAGTGGTAAATATTTCACATGGGTACCTTGGGATTAGTTCATTTTACACATACATTTAAAATAATCTTAACCTACTCAGCAATTCTACCCGTTCAGCCTCCTCCCAACCTCTAACCTCTATTATTTTATGATTCCCAATTACTAGCCCCAAGTAAAATACTCTCCATGTCATTTTTGCTTTTAGTAATCTTATTTTTTAACTATCACCATTTTCTTTTTCTGTGTCAATTTATCCCTTGCTCTCTTAAATACATTTCGTGGTCACCTACCCTGATCTCTCAGAATCCGTATAATACTGGAACAGGTTTTCCTAAAAAATATTTCAGAAAATATCTTCTCTTTAACCTTAAAAAACTTTTTCAAATGGACATTCTTCATGCCCCTAATACTTATGTTTCAAAAAACTTTAGAGAAGGAAGATAGCCCTTGTTCCCATCTGCCATTCCCAGTCATTTATGTGGCTTCCTTTGACCCACAAATTCTCTCTTCAACTCCAAAATATCCTTTTCACTATTATGAAATCTACTTGTGCAAAACCTAGTACTAGAACTGTCAGCCCATCTCAATATTTTTGTATTTATTTATTTAACATTTTTTGTCTGGGTACAATGACTCATTCCTGTAATCCCAGTGTTTGGGGAGGCCAAGGTGGAAGGATTGCTTAAGACCAGGAGTTCAGAACTAGACTGGGCAACATGGTGAGACCCTATCCCTACAAAAAAAATTTTTTTTAATTAGCCAGGCATGATGGTGCGCACCTGTAGTCCCAGCTACTCGGGAGGCTGAGGTGAGAGGATCTTTTGAGCCCAGGAGTTTGAGGCTGCAGTGAGGTGTGGTTGTACCTCTGCACTTCAGTCTGGGTGACAGAGAGAGACACTATCTCAAAAGAAAAAGACAATAAAGTAATACTATGAATAACTCTATGCCTGCAAATTTGATAACCTAGATGAAATGGAGCAATACCTTGAAAGACACAATTTTCCAAAACCCACAAAAAAAGAAATAGACAATTGAAATAAGTTTATATCTATTAACAAAATTGAATCAATAATTAATAACCCTCAAAAACAGAAAACACCAGTCCCAGGTGGGTCTGCTGAAGAATTCTATCAAACATTTAAGTAGGAGATTATACCAATTCTCTACAACCTCTTTCAGAGGATAGAAGCAGAGGGAATACTTTCTAACTCATTCTAAAAGACTAGAATTAGACAAAGACATTAATTCCAAGAAACAAACTACAGATCAATGTTTCTATGAACATAGATGTAAAAATCCTCAAGAAAATATTAGTGCCTAACAAAGAATTTTTAAAAATTGTATATGATGACCAAGTAGAATTTATCCTAGTTATGCAAGGTTGTATCAACTTTCAAGAATCAATAAATGTAATTCATTACATCAACTAGTCTTAAAAAGAAAAATCACACAATTATATCAATAGATGCAGAAAAAAAGCATTTGACAAAATTCAACATGGATTCATGACTTAAAAAGAAACCTCAGTAACCTAGGAATAAAGATAATTTTCTCAACTTGATAAATAATGTTTACAAAAAGCATACAGCTAACATGATACTTAATGATGATAAACTCAATGCTTTTTCACTAAGGTCAGGAACAAGGCAAGGATGTCCCCTCTTAGAGGCACTGCTTTCCAACATTGCTCTGGAAGTCCTAGATAATATAATAAGACAAGAAAAAAAAAACATAAACGGCATAGAGATTGAGAAGGAAGAAACAAAATAATCTTTATTTGCAGATGATATGATTATGTACAAAATCATAATGCATTAACAAAAATACTGTTGGAACTAATAAGCCATAATAGTAAGATTGCAGGATACAAGATTAATATGCAACAGTCAATTGCTTACCGATACAGTAGTCTCCTCTTATCTATGGTTTTGCATTCCACAATTTCAGTCACCTGCCATCAACCCTGCTCCAAAAATATTGAATAAAATATTGCATGAATAATTCGTAAGTTTTAAATTGTATGCCATTCTGAGTAGCATGATGAAATTTTGCCGTGTCCTGCTTTTTCCCACCCAGTATGTGAATCATCTTTTTGTTCAGCATATTCGTGCTGTATATACTACCCACCCATTAATCACTTAGTAGCTATCTTAGTTATCAGATTTAAAAAAGAAAGCACCATAGTATATATAAGATTTGGTACTATCCATGGTTTTAGTCATCTACTAGGGATCTTGGTATCCCCTGTGGATAAAGGGGGACTAAAGTATACCAGCAATGAAAAAGTTAATTTGAAATTTAAAATACAATAACTTTAACATTGATACCCCCAAAGTGAAATACTTAGCTATAAATCTAATAAAATATGTACAAAATCTATAAACGGGAAACTATAAAACTCTGATGAAAGAAATCAAAGAACTAAATAAATGAAGAAATAGTCCATGCTCATGAATGAAAGCACTCAACATTGTTAAGATGTCACCTCTTCCTGACTTGATATATAGATTCAGTGCAATCCCAGTCATATTTTCTAGATATTAACAAACTAATTCTAAACACTCAGAGTAATCAACACAATATTGAAGATGAAAAACAAAGTTGGAGGACTGACAATACTCAACTTTACGCCTTATTATAAAGCTATAGTAACCAAGACAGTATGGTATTGATTGAAGGATAGACAAATAGATCAATGGAACAGAATAAAGACTTTAAAAATATACTTACGTAAATATAGTTAAGTGATCTCTGACAGATAATCAAAGGCAATACAATGGAGAAAAGATAGTTTTTGCAACAAATGGTACTGGAGCAACTGGACATCTACATGGGAAAAAAAAAGAATCTAGTCACAGACCTTAACAGTCTTTACAAAAAATAATTCAAAATGGATTACAGACCCAAATGGAAAATGCAAAACTGTAAATTCCTAGAAGATAGTATAGGAGAAAATATAGATGACCTTGGGTTTGACAATGACTTTTTAAATACGATACCAAAGGCACAATCCATGTAAGAATGAATTGATAAGCTAGACTTTATTGAAATTAAAATTTTATGCTCTCTGAAGTTACTGATAAAAGAATAAAAAGACAAACTACTGTCTAGGAGAAAATATTTGTAAAAGACATATATGATAAAGAACTGATATCTGAAATATATAAAAAACTCTTAAAACTCAATAACAAAAAATATATAATTAGATTTTAAAAATAAAGACCTTAACAGACATCTCCCTAAAGAAGATATACAGATGTCAAAAAAGCATATAAAATATGTTTCACATCACAAGTAATCAAAAAATGCAAATTAAAACAATAAGATACCACTACACTTATTAGAATGGCCAATATCGAGAATACTGACAACACCAAATGCTGATGAGGATGTCCAGAAACAGGAACTGTCATTCGTTGCTTGTGGGAATATAAAATATTAATAGTTAACCCACTTTAGAAGATAACTTGGCTTTTTCTTACAAAATGAAACATGATCTTATGATATGATCCAGCAGTCATGTTCCTTGGTGTTTACTAAAGTAGTTGAAAACTTATGTCCATGAAAAACTGCACACAGATGTTTATAGAAGCTTTATGCATGATTTCCAATACTTGAAAGTGACAAGGATATTGTTCAGTAGGTGAACAGGTAAACTGTGATAAATCCAGACAACGAAATATTATTTAGTGCTAAAGAAATGATCTATCAAGCCATGAAAAAACATGAGAGAAACTTAAATACATATTATTACATGAGAAAAGCTGAGGCAAAATGGCTATATACAGTATGAGTCCAAGTATATGACATTCTGGAAAAGGTAAAACTTTGAAGACAAGAAAAAAATCATTGGTTTCCAGGGATTAGTGGGGAGAGAGGGATGAAGGGCAGAACACAGAGGATCTTTAGGGAAGTGAAAATACCCTGTATGATCCAAATTGACAGATACATGTCACTAAATATTTGTCCAAACCCATAGATGTACAACACCAAGAGTGAACCCTAATGTAAACAACTTTGAGGGATAATGATGTGTAATGTGGGTTTATCAGTTGTGACAACTGTAACACTCCGGTGGCAGGTGTTGCTATTGGGGAAGGCTATGCATGTGTGGGGACATGGGGGAAATGGGATACCTCTGTGTCTTCCCCTCAATTTTGCTGTGAATTAAAACTGCTCTAAAAAATGAGTCTTAAATCAATCCCCTGGGAGTACTGCTCTTCAGAGAATGCTTCTACCATTATGACCACCCTAAGGCACGTCACCTCACATCTGTTTATCTCCTAGTCATTATAACATCTTTAGTTTCCATTTTGACATCCAACCCAAACTTCAAATCCAATATGACCATATCTGAATTCATCACCCCTTCCTGTCCTTCAGACACACTTGGAGCATCGTTCTCCTCCCCTGGCTGATAATGGCCCCACTACTTTGACTCACTCACCACCCAGCCAATCCAAGTTATGCTCATTTGTTCTGTTGTTGTGCCTCTTGGCTCACTCCTTTCCTTTCCAAACATAATTTTGCATATATTTTTTCTATTCTCTCAACAATCAGCCAAGGGATTTTATCCTTATGTTACCTATGAACACTCTGAAGCCCTAAAGATTCAGCATATTGCCTGAAGAACACAGCTGGCTCAGGGCAGAGTCAGAACTGGCACCCAGAGCCAACTGACTCCAACACCCATGTTCTTTCTATTACAGCAAGGTGTCCCTTTAGCAGAAGTCGAAGGTGGAGGTACCTTCAGTTGTAAGAAAAAATTATTTAAAATGATGTAATATACATAAGTAACATACACTAGTTAAGACTTAGTCCTTTTTCAATTTGTTTTTAGTCTTTTAAAATAGATGGAGAAAGTCCTATTTGGTGCTAGAATACAATTAATGTCTCCCTAGCACTTGCTGTTCTTCATTTTCAATAAAAAGAGATCAGGTCTCAGGCTCAGAACTTTGGTAGGCAATAAAATCTAGGTAGAATTTACTGTTTTGTTTTTATGGCAAATGACACTGGTTTTATTCGATTTTTGGCAAATGACCATGGTTTTCTTAATGCAGTAAGGGTAGTAATATATACTTTTTTCCAAAAATAAATGTATTTGAATTTTAAAAGTGAGTCAATGTCAAAAATATATTTAATAAATAACAGGACACCTGCTACTTAAAATCACAGAATTCATGATGGTAAAATATGAATAGCTGAAATATGGGAGGTAAAAATAAGCATAACAAAGTTGTTTTCTGGAATATTGACAATTTTTTTGCTTATCATTGCCACAGTAGTTCTTCAGGAACTTATTTTCTCAATGGCCTTCAACAGGCTTCCTTCTCACTATAGGCTTGTTTATTTCAGGATAAGAAGGCCCTTAGATGTCACCTAGACCAACCTTCCATTTTATGGATGAAGATCGAGGCTCAAAGAAAGAAAGTGACTTGTTTAAGGTCACCCAGAACATCATAACTGTTTAGTGACTACAGCCTAGGTGTCTTGATCCCTCATCCACACTGTCTCATCTGCGCCAAAGTGCTTGAATTACATACATCCATCACATACATTCATCACTACGCTCTCTTCATTCCCATACCTGAAAGAGACTCCAAGCAATCTCTGTCAGATTCAGCAAGAACATTAAGCACTATGCCCCAAGACATTTATTGCATTGTATTTAATGACCTAATTTCTCGCTTATGCCCCTCAAAGAGTAATAGCTAGGTACCATCCTGGGAGAGTTGGGAATAATAGTCACTCATACAATTTTCTGTGGCTTTAATTCTTTTGCAAAATCCCAATTAGAAAAAAAAATCACAAAGGTACAGTAATCAAAACAGTATTGTACTGGCATAAGACAGATATATAGGCTAATGGAACAGAATAAAAACACCAGATATAAACCCACACATATATGGTTAAATAATCTTAGACAAGAGTGTCAAGATTACACAAAGGGGAAAGGATAGTCTCATCAACATACAGTGTTGAGAAAACTGTCTATCCACATGCAGAAGAATGAAATTATATTCTTATCTTTTGTCGTACACAATAATCAACTCAAAATGGATTAAAGACTAAAAGATAAGACCTGAAACTATAACATTTCTAGAAGAAAACACAGAGAAAAGCTCTATAACATTGGTCTCGGCAATGGTTTCTCAGACAAGACACCAAAAGCACAGACAACAAAAGCAAAAATAAGACAAGTGGAGCTGTAACAAACAAAAGCTTCTGTTCAGCAAAGGAAACAATCAACAGATTGAAAAGACAACCTTCAGAATGAAAGAAAATAACTGCAAGTCATGTATCTAAAAAGGTTTAATATCCAAAATATATATTAAAAAACTCCTGAGGCTAAATGGCTAAAAACCCTCCAAATAGTCTGATTAAAAAACGGCCAAAGTACTTGAACAGACATTTCCTCAAAGAAAATATGCAAATGGCCAACAGGTATATAAAAAGATGTTTAACATCACTAATCATCACAGAAATGCAAATCAGAATCATGATGAGATATCACCTCAATACCTGTAAGGATGACCATTACATCAAAAAACAGAAAATAGTAAGTGTTGGTGAGGATATGGAGAAATTGAAATTCTTGAATACTGTTGGTGGAAATATAAAATGATGCAGCTCTTATGAAAATATAAAATGATGCAGCTTTTATGAAGCCTCAGCTGCTTCATCTACAAACAGCTGAAATGATGCAGCTGTTATGAAAACAGCATGGAGATTCCTCAAAAAATTAGAAATAGAAGTACACATGATTCAGTAATCCCACCTCTGGTATTTATCTAAAAGGATTAATTAAGATCTCAAAGAGATGTTCTCATTTCCATATTCATTGCAGCTTTATTCACAATAGCAAAGAGGTGGAAACAACCTGAATGTCCATCAAAAGATGAATGCATAGACAAAAATCTGCTATACACATACAGCGGAATATTATTTAGCCTTTAAAAAGAAAGAAATCCTGTCATATGCTACAACCTGGATAAACATGGACGAACCATGAGGAAATTATGCTAAGTGAAATGAACTAATCACAAAGGACCATTACTTCATGATTCCACTTACATGAGGTATATAAAATAGTTAAACTCATAGAAGCAGAGAGTAGAATAGTGGTTGCCAGCAGTTGTGGGGAGGGATAAATGTAGAGTTGTTCTTCGATGCTACTACAGACTAAGTAAACTGTGTCCCTGTAAAATGTATAAGTTGAAACCCTAATGACCCCAACTGGTTGTATTGGAGACAGGACCTATAAGGAGTGATTTAAATAAAGACATAAGGGTAGAGCTCTGATCCGATGTGATTAGTGCCCTTATCAGAAGAGGCACTAGTGTGCTTGTTCTCTCTCTTTTTCCTGGAGTCCACAAAAAGAGGTCATGTGAGCACATGGCAAGATGGAGGCTTCCTACAAGCCCAGGAAAGAACCCTGAGAAATTGATCATTCTGGCACCCTGATCTTGGACTTCTAGACTCCAGGACTGTGAGAAAATAAATAGTTGTTGTTTAAGCCCTCTTTTTAAATGTATTTTGTTGTGGCAGCCCAGGCTTACTAATACAAATGGACATAAAGTTTCAGTCATGCAGAATGAAAAAGAAATTAGAGTTATGCTGTACAGAAATGTGCAAACAGTTAGCAATACTGTACTGTACCCTTAAAAAAATTGTTAAGAAGGTAGATCTCACATAATGTGTTTTTACCCCAATAAAAAAATGTGGTGGTAGACATTTCTATTAAGTCTCATGTTGTACCAATGTAGTCCTCTTCTTTAAACCCCTCTTCCTACTCATATTCATCCAAATCATTTCACCCTCTTTGAACTCAGATTTTGTCAATTGTTGCCTATATTTTATTATATTGCATCATTATTTTTGCATACTATTTATTTCATTTATTTTAGTGTATCATTTATTATGTATTATTTATTTTATTTTTTTTACTTTAAAAAATTAATTTGAAGAAGTAGTAGAAACACGTGGTATAAAATCCAAAAGATACAAAAGGGTATACAATGGAAAGTCAGTCTTCACTCACCTCTGCCCCATGTCTTCAGGTTACCAGCTGTCTTCTCAGAGACAATTCCTTTTTTTTTTCTTTTTTTGACACAGAGTCTCCCTGAGTTGCCCAGGCTGGAGTACAGTGGCGCGATCTCGGCTCACTGCAAGCTCCGCCTCCCGGGTTCATGCCATTCTCCTGCCTCAGCCTCCCGAGTATCTGGGACTACAGGCGCCCGCCACTACTCCCGGCTAATTTTTTTTTGTATTTTTAGTAGAGACGGGGTTTCACCGTGTTAGCTAGGATGGTCTCGATCTCCTGACCTTGTGATCTGCCCGCCTCGGCCTCCCAAAGTCCTGGGATTACAGGCATGAGCCACTGCGCCTGGCCGACAATTCCTACTTCTTGTATAGTCTTCTAGGTGGAGTCTATGCATAGACAAAGATATATAGATATAGATATAGATATATACACACACACATGCACACACACACACACACATATATTTGTTTACACAAATGATAGTATATTTAACACAGTGTTTTGCACCATCCTCTTTTCACTTAGAACTATGTCTTGGAGATTATTCCATATAAGTACATACAGGTCTACCTCATTATTTTTAAGACCAACAATAAAAGACACATTTTTAAAAACAATATAAGTTATGTCTATACCAAAAATCATAAGATTAAGCCCTGGGTTCCAATCTCAGGTCTACCATTTACTAGATATGTTACCCTAGGCAAATTGCTTAACCTCCCTGTGCCTCAGCTTCTTCATCTATAAAAGAAGGATAATATTCATTTCCATGTCATAGCTTTATTAAAAGAAAATAAATTAGTCAATACACACAAAATACTTAAAATGAGTCTAATGCATAGTAAGTAAAATAAGTCAATACACATAAAATACTTAAAATGAGTCTAATGCATAGTAAGTAAAATGAGTCAATACACACAAAATACTTAAAATTAGTCTAATGCATAGTAAGTACTCAACATTTTTCTATCATTATTTATCCTATTCTCTGTTAAAATATATTTAGAATTTATAAATGTATTTATAATTTTTTGATGTCACAAATAATTTTGCAATTCATATTTTCATATAAAGTCATTCTGCACATATGCAAGAATATCTGTAGGATAATTTCTGAAAGTAGATATTTTCTAGGTCAAATGGAACATGCATTTTATATGCTCATACACATTTCCAAGCTACATTCCATAGAGACTGTAATAGTTTATTCCCTTAAACAGTGATATGAGTGCCTCTCTCCTCTCATCATCACCATATGACAGCTAAAAAATGATACTGCAGCATAACTCTAATTTCAATTACCTTTTTACATTAAGCATATTTTTATATGTTTAAGAGTCTTGTTTATTTTCTTTTCTCTTTTTTAAAGATTAATCTATTCATACACTTCCCTTATTTTTTATTTCTTTTCTTCATTTAACTATCAAATGTTTCTAAAACATAGGTAGTTAGTGAAGAACCTTTAACTCATTTATCTTTTTACTAAAATTTCAACCTCTGTCTCAAAATTACTAAGAAGCTGCTCTCCTGATTACTCCCTTTAATCATCTTCTCAGTGAGGATTCTCATTCTTTCTACAGTATTGAGCGTACTTGCCCATCCCACTTCCTGGGGCATTCAGGAACTTCTGGGATACACAGTGGCTTTTCCTGGGAGCTCTCCTTTGCTGTTTTTGACTCTCAATGGTGACCACATGGCCCTTCTGCTAGTTAAACTTAGGTTTACCATATAATTTGTTATCCAACCCAAGGATATCTTTGAGAGAAAAAAGGTGCTTTTAATAATCATTCCATGGCAATAGTTGTCAAGAGGTTCTGTCTCAAGCAAACCAGGACATATGCTCACTCTAGTCAAGTCCCTTAACAATTTCCATTAAACATTTTATTTTTTTCTCAAGTATCCAGAGCTTTCTTTTTTATAGCAACTACCACTTATTTCTTGAAGTTGCACTTGCTAAGATGAGGTGGATACTAGAGTGTGTTCATCCAAATACCCTGCTTCCTTGGTGCAACCCAAATCAAACATGTAATTGCTTGGAATTTTAAGAGTTGTTTTACCAATAAGTTTAGGGGTATAAAAAGGGGAATATTATCAGATAAAGTAAGCATGCTTATGTCTGAAATAGTACCTAAAGGGACAACTTCAGATGAAGCATGCGATCAGGGAAGATTAGCTGACGTCTTGAAGGTGGATATCCAAGGTATTTCTAGAAGCTCAAAATGACCACATCTTTGCAACAGAAGATAATAATAAGTTTAGTTTTGAGCCATCTGAAGATCCTGTCTTAATATTGTGATTGCTCATCTAGGAAAGGCCACAAATGTTTTAAATTTTCTTAACCAAAAGGAATTCATACTTCACCAGACAAGGAGACACTCTTAGAACAAGAGGTCGGAGGTGGTCCACTGATCCATGATACTGTAGACATTGAATTTCTCCCTCGGAGAGGCAGCCCATCTACCCCACAGACCTGTAAGATGTAGAGTTGCTTGTGGTTTTCATTCAGGTTAAATTTGAGCTGCACCAATCAATCTCTTTTTTAACTCTTTTCCACATTCACATATAAGCCTGGTTTATGGAGGCAGCCTTGTGCTTTTTGGGTAGTTGATAAAAGAACTTTCTTGTGGCTAGTTGCTAAAATGTGTGGTATAAAGACTGTGCTTATGGAACAGAAATTCATAAGGTTGGAAGGCATTTGCCTCTACAAATAAGTTTGGTGTAGGGCAAGTTAGGGCCTCCTGCTATAAACTTTTCCTCACTCTAATAAAGTTCTTCATAGAGACCCATCTAAAGGCAGAAGAGGCCCAATGGGGACAGAAGAAATCAACAACTTCAAATACAACATTGTCTCAAGATATAAGTCTATGTCCCTCTGTAGTTTGGTATAAATCAGAACTCTTATTCATTTGTATATAACATGAATCCCCCATGCTTTCCACGTATGGATTTGTCAGCAGACCAAGGAAGAAGGACCTGGAAATGAAAGAGCTGAGAGGGAGTTTATTTGAGGGGATTTGCAGTGGATATATACACTGTGGAAAAAAAGGAATAATTGTTGAAAAGAGGCAGGGCAGGAAAAATTTTATATATCAAGTCCAAAGAGGAAGATGAGGATAAAATTAGACAGTAAAAGCAGCAACATTGAAAGGTAGTGGAAGCAAAACAACATCAGATGAAAAGATTGATTTTGGATGAATAGTTTAGGACATGGGGTAAGGGTGGAGGTGGGAAAAGAAGCTCCTCTTCACCAGTGTGTGTTTAATAAAAATGTCTGATAGCTAAAATTTGTGACATAGGAGTAAATATGGTTGGAGCATCTGAATTCTGTGTGGGATTTTCTCAACCAAAGCTATCCAAAGTCTAACCTTATGATTTCACAGTGAAAATAGCCACTCTTACTCAAAATCTTCCTTTCTTCCAGGCACAGAGTCACCTAGGATCACACAGATCTAGCTATTCTACTTCTTTTCTTCTCTCACCTCTAATGCACTTGGTACATCACTCCAGTTAAAAGATGGGCTTTAATTATACCAGTGACTGGCTCAAAAATCTACAATGATTTCTCCAGTTTCCAAGAATAATATTTAAAGCATTCATCACATTCCTTCCACCTCGAGCCTGGTACAACACATTGAACCCAGTATACTCTTAGCAGATGTTTATTTTCAAAATTTACGAATGTGTGATTTTCAAAGAAAGCCAATCGTATACATTATTACCTTCTTATTACATATTATTATATAGTTATATTATATTATATTATATTATATTATATTATATTATCAATGAGGACCATGAGAAAGACAAAGAGAAAGTTGCACAATGACAGGGGAGAAAGAAATCAAGAATGCCTAGCTCTGACGTAGCCTCAGAATGCCATAGTTATCTCATTAGAACATGCTTCTTTCCTATCTGCTGGACTACTGAAGCAGGCCCAGCATCCTCCGTATTACTGAGGCACAGAGTCATTTATCACATCTGGGGCTTTTTCCACTGAATCTCTGGAGTAAGATGGAATTCTCTGCAGAACAAGCCATTGCACACCAGAACCAGCCTGAGGTTCCCTAGAGGCATGAGCATAGCTTACTTCCAAGACATTTCGGTCATAATGGAAAATAAGAGGCGGACCTGATTGCACAGTGAGGATGTTTTATAGATGAAGGAAAAAATGCAAATCTGTAAATATATAGGGTTAACTCTATAAATAAAGAGTTATAAAGGGTTAACTCAGCAGTCTTGGGAAGTTCAAACCCTGTATATTACAAAGGAGGGATTGGCCTTTGCTGGCTCCTAGGAGATAACCTCAAATTTCATGAAGGATGCTGCTGACAAGAGTGTCTTTGTATAACTGGGGACTTGGTGCACACCAGAGAGTTTATGCTAACAATGTGAATTATGGTGGGGTCTTGGGCCACACCATATCAGTTTGACCTCTAGAGGAGCTAGAGACAGTAACTAAGTCACGCATGTGGGTGCTCCATGCTTAAGTGACCAACCCCCAATTAAAACTCTGGACATCAAGGCTCAGGTGAGCTTCCCTAGTTGGCAATATCCTGTATATTTTATCACACGTTATTGCTGAGAGGATTAGGTGGTGTCTGAACAACTTCACTGAAAGAACAACTAGAAGTGTGTGCCTGATCTGTCCTGGACTCTGCCTTATGCACCTTCCACCTTTGCTGATTTTAATCTGTGTCCTTTCATTTCAATAAGCCATAACCATGAGCATAACAGTTTTTCTGAGTTCTATGAGTCCTTCTCAGAAATCGCTGAACTTAAGGGTGGCCTGGTGGACCACTGACACAATACCTTTTGGTGATTTATTAAGGGGAAATAAGGGAAATTAAGGGGAAATCTGAGAGCTACCTGAAGGTGGTGAAAGGACTTGCAAAATAAATTTAGTAATTAGCATTTGTACTGATACTTTATAGTTTGCGACTTGTTCTCTTTTGAACCCTCCAAGACTCTGTGGATGAATCATTCTCATTTTTTAGAGATGAGCCTGTATTATTTATTACTGTACAAGAAATTTTATTATTTATTACTGTGTAAGAAATATTTATTACTGTGTATTGTACAACTTCTGAGTGTCAGGAATCCCAGAGTGGCATACCTGGATGGTTTTTGCTTAGGGTTGCTCATGAGGTTTTGATCATCTAGGGCTGCATCATCATGTAAAGCATTGATTGGAATTTCATTCTTTGCTTCTGAGAAGACTCATTCCAATGGCTATTGGCTGGAGTCCTCATTTCCTTGATTGTTGTCTGAAAGTCTCAGTTTCTTGCCATATAGGCCTCTCCACAGGGTTGCCTGAGTATCTTCAAGACAAAGCAGCTGGCTTCCTCTAAAGTGAATAAGAGAGAAGGAATACATGCCTATAACAGAAGCTTGTCTTTATCACCTCATCTCACAAGTGTCATAACATCATTTCTGCCATGCACTATTGGTCACAAAGGTGAAACCTTGTCCAGTGAGGAAAGGGATGACCCAGGGGCTCATTAAGGGTTATCTTGGAGGCTGTCTACTAGAGGCACTAGAAATTTGGCTAACAAGTATAAGGTCACATGTGAGTGGCAGAGCCACAAATGAATTTCTGTCTTTTGATTCCAAATTCCTTGCAAGACCTCTCACAACTGACCCATGAAAATTACTTTTACCTATAGGGAAAGAGAAGCAGATGACAAGGTCTAATTTAATCCTTACATCAAAACTACAAGTAAATATTATTATCCCATTTTATAGATCATAACAAAGAGATTCAGAAAAGTTACACTGCTATAGTTATTCTGTAATAAAGTTGAGGATTAAAACCTAATTTGTAATGATCTCAGATGTATCCATATTCTATTACACTAAGTTGCCATTGTATTGTGCCTTAGGAGCAATAGATAAACTAAACACCCACCTTACTTCTCCATTTCCCTCCTTTTTTATCGAATTTGAGATGTTAATGATTATATTATTAAGAAAGAAATAATGTTGCTTATTAAATTATGAGTTAATGCTTTAAGAATGTCCTACATGATTTATGAATCAGTCACACTAGCCCCTTCTTCCTTTGAAATTTATTTTACCTACTGTGAGGAACTTGTCAATTTCTCTTGCCTTCAGTTACATTGCTTAGAGTCTAATAAGCAATCCTTTTCACAAAGCCCAGTGACAAAACATAATCCAGCTTCACTATTTACTTGACACTATTTTCTTTCTTAAACCTTTGGCCTTTGCTTTGAAAAAAAAAAAAAAAAAAAGGAGGAGGAGGAGAAGGAAGAGGAGGAGGAGGTGGGAGAGGAGGAGGAGGAGGAGGAGGAGGAAGAAGAATAATTTTAATTATTCCTCCAGCAATAAATACTTGCTTTGCTAAGAGCAAATTTATGCCCTGCTTTACTGTTTCTGTTCCTTTTTGCTTACACACCAACTTTTCATTCAATAGCTAATTAGATTTTTTTCTTTCTTCTTCTTTTCTTTTCTCTGTTTTTTGTTTTTATTTTGAGGTAGGGTCTCACTCTGTTGCCCAGGCTGGAGTGAAGTGGTGAGACCATGACTCACTGCAGGCTTGATGCAGCCTTGACCTTCCAGGCTCAAACCATCCTCCCACCTCAGCCTCCTAAGTAACTGGAACTACAAGCACATGCCAGCATGCTGGGCTAATTTCTGTATTTTTAGTAGAAATGGGGTTTCACCATGTTACTCAGGCTTCTCTTGAACTCCTGGGCTCAAGCAATCCACCTGTCTCAGCCTCCCAAAGGCCAATTTGATTTTACCTGCATAATAGGTACAATGTACATATCAGTAAGTTAATGGAAGCGATGACAAATAAGTACAGTTATGATCAAATGGTGGACACCCAGCTGACTGGGAATGATTGTAAAATGTCATTGGTGCTATGACAAATGCTGATTCCCAATTTGTTAAAATATGGAAATCTAACTGTCTTGGAATCAATGAAATTCTATCATTGTCCAAGTTTTACTCCAACAATGGTTGTCTGGACACACTCTAGTAAAATTTCAAGGTGAGAATCAATCTAGCTAAAATCAAGTCAGGCTTCTTTTACCTTACTTATAGCCTCAAGCAACTTTTATGTCAAATTATGTTTGGAATCACTCAAGAATAAGTGAGAAATCAATCCAAAATACTAAGCCTGATGTCCCAAAACGAGTTAGTCATGCATCCACATAGCTTATGTTAATATGCAGTAGATCTCAACTGACAGAGGCTGACAAGACTTATTAGGGTGAACTGTAAAATAGAAACAGTTGTCTTTGAAAAGCAAGGACCTGTGAATCTCCTTGGACCAGCAAGTTCAGTGAAAGTGAGTAAACTCCCAGAAAAAGATCAGGAATGGCTTCTGAGATCTAATGAAGTGAGATGGGTGGAGTGGCAAACATCATGTGTGGTTATATCACCCTGGCATAGTCACAAACATTTAGGAGACCTCTTTCATTTATTCTACAAGCAGTTGTTTGCTGTTCAGCTACAAATATTTTAGACACAATATAGTTTCCTATTTGCTGCCATAATTAACTATAAGCTAAGTGGCTTAAAACAACACAAATGTGTTATCTTATGATTTCTAGAAATCAAGATTCTGACACAAATCTCATTGGGTCAAAATCAAGGTGTGTTGCAGGGTTGTTTCTTTTGGGTGCCTCTAGGGATGAATGATTTCCTTGCCTTTTCCAGCTCCTAGAGGTCCTACTCTTCTTCAATCAGAGCTTCCTCTCTCCATCTTCAAAGCCAGCAACGTTGCATTCATCTATGCCTTTTTTTTCTGTAGCTACATTTTCCTCTGGCCTCCTCTTCTGCTTCCCTCTTCCACTTTTAAGGACTCTTGGAATTACACTGGGCTTACCCATACAATCCAGGTCCTATTTCAAGGTAATCTGATTAGCAACCTTAATTCCATCTGCAACCATTAACTCCCTTGTGCTGTGTAGCCTAATATATTTACAGGTTCTGGGATTTGAATATTGGCATCTTTAGGGTGAGGGGCATTATTCTGCCTAACATGCTACTTTTGCTCTTGAGATGGCTTGTTAGGTGATTTACAAAATAATCATAAAATTTGAAAATTTATCTTGGAGTGCTAGAGACTTTAGGCTCACTTATTTCACAAAGAGTATTTTTTCATTACTTACCACTGATTTGATGAAAGACCACCAGATTGAGTTTTAAAATGGAGATTATACTCTTTCCTGCTATTGCCTTTCTGGGGCAAATCACATCACCTTTCTGAATCATACTTTCTCACTCCTAACATGAGGGTAATTTTATA
The DNA here is from genome assembly GCF_028885625.2 of Pongo pygmaeus. NCBI lineage: Eukaryota > Metazoa > Chordata > Mammalia > Primates > Hominidae > Pongo > Pongo pygmaeus. Next base: position 154,825,810 of record NC_072376.2, on the reverse strand, counting down.
TTTCTATATAGGAATGATGAAATAAGCAAATATACACTAAAATATCATCATTGCTACATAAATATAAGGCAATTTATCTATTAGTAATAATCTTGATAATAGCAATTAAAATGTTCCCAATTTAACTACCAGTTTCTTGTGTCAGAGCTTCAAGGTATTAAATGTTCTAGAAGTTAAAGGCCCATACAAAAATGTTTCCTGTGTTTTTGATATGGTTTTGCTGTGTCCCCACCCAAATCTCATCTTGAATTGTAGTTCTTATAATCTCCATATGTCCCGGGCGGGACAAAATGGGAAGTAATTTAATCATGGGGGCAGTTACCCTCATGCTGTTTCTTGTGAGAGTGAGTGAGTTCTCATGAGATCTGATGGCTTTATAAAAGGCTTCCCCCCCTTTTGCTGGGCACTTCTCCTTGCTGCTGCCAAGTGAAAAAGGACATATTTGCTTTCCCTTCTGCCATGACTGTAAGTTTCCTGAGGCCTCTCCAGCCATGCAGAACTGTGAGTCAATTATACCTGTTTCCTTTATAAATTACACAGTCTTGGGTATGTCTTTATTAGCAGCAGGAAAACAGACTAATACAGTAAATTGGTACCAAGAGTGGGATGCTGTTTTAAGGATACCCAAAAATGTGGAAGTGACTTTGGAGCTGGGTAACAAGCAGAGGTTGAAACAGTTTAGAGGGCTCAGCAGAAGACAGGAAAATGTGGGAAATTTTGGAACTTCCTAGAGACTTGGTAGGCTCAGAAAACCAGAAGATGTGGGAAAACTTGGAACTTCCCAGAGATTTGTTGAATGGCTTTGACCAAAATGCTGACAGTAATATGGACAATAAAGTCCAGGCTGAGGTGGTCTCAGATGGAAATGAGGAACTTGTTGGTAACTGGAATAAAGGTGACTCTTGCTATGTTTTAGCAAAAAGACTGGTGCCGTTTGCTCCTTCCGTAGAGATCTGTGGAACTTTGAACTTGAGAGAGATGAGTTAGGGTATCTGGCAGAAGAAATTTCTAAGTGACAAAGCATTCAAGAGGAAGCAGAGCATAAAAGTTTGAAAAAATTGCAGCCTGATAATGAAATAGAAAAGAAAATCACATTTTCTGGGGAGAAATTCAAGCCAATTTCAGAAATTTGCATAAGTAATGAGGAGCTGAATGTTAACCACCAAGACAATGGAGAAAATGTCTCCAGGGCATGTCAGGGAGCTTCATGGCAGCCCATCCTATTACAGGCCCAGAAGCCTAGGAGGAAAAAATGGTTTCCTGGGTTGGGCCCAGGACTCTACCTGCTATGCACCCTAGGTACATGGTACCCTGAGTTCAAGCTGCTTCAGCTCTGGTTGTGGTTAAAAGAGGCTGCCACTGTGCCAAGCTGATTTTTAAATTTTAAGTTTTTTTGTAGAGACAGGGTCTCTCTATGTTGCCCAGGCTAGTCTCTACCTCCTAGCAATCCTCTCACCTCAGCCTGCCAAAGTGGTGGGATTATAGGCATGAGCCACTATGTCAGGCTATGTTTTATTTTTAAACAATTTGTTTTTAATTTTGAAATACATAGTTTAATACATAATTTTAAATAACATTTTAAAATAAATGTATTTTATTTAAAACCATTTATTTTAAACAATTACATTAATAAAATAATAATTAAGTGATCATTTTTCTTTCACACCATCTTCCTAAACTTTATTCACTTCCCTTCTGAAGTGCCTGTCAGTCAGGCTTTCTACTCACCAGGCCTATGGAGATAAACTCAAGCTGATGTCCTGCCATTGTTTGGTATCTTTGTACTCCTTGTGGACGGGGTAGAAGAGCTTAGAGTCAGTGACAGTTAACTTCCTTCTTCTACAGCAAAACTATGAGCATTATATTTACAGAAATCTCTGGTTGGCAAAATGCTTAATGTTTTTTCCTCAGAAAATAATAGTATAGTTTTTCAATTGTTCAGCCAGTGGAAAGGACACAGTCTGCTTATTCAAAATTTTCATTTTCCCTCAAGTGACTATGTTTTCAGTCTAATCTTTGTTAATTATTACTGGTTACTACTTATATCTATTTGTTTGTTTGTTTGAGTCAGAGTCTCACTCTGTTCCCCAGGCTGGAGGCTGGAGTACAGTGATTTGATCATGGTTCACTACAGCCTCAACCTCCTGGGCTCAAGCAATCCTCTCTCCTCAGCCTCCCAAGTAGCTGGGACCAAAGGCATGTGCTACCACACCCAGCTAATTTTTATATTTTTTTGTAAAGAAATGGGGTTAGATATGGGGTTTCGCTATTGTGCCCAGGCTGGTCTAAAACTCCTGAGCTCAAACAATCTGCCCACCTCAGACTACCAAAGTGCTGTGATTACAGGCTTGGCCCACCACACCTGGCCTCAGATTTTAAGGACACATCTTTATCTTTTCTTTTAAGGTCTTTTCTTTAATCAAGAAAAGCATGCAAATGCTCTTAGACTAAACTAGATATTAATTTTGCAATTTGTGGAAAATTACTAAGAATACAGTCTCCTTTTAGAACTTTTTTTAAAATGTGAGTTTTATCTCTAAAACCTACTTCTGTAAGTCTAGGGTGTACATCTGTTCTAAGTGAAATCATATAGTGACTATAATTTAAATTAATTCCAGTAAACAAGAAAAAAGATTACTATATATTGAAATCAGCAAACCTAGCTCTCTCCTACAGCCCCTCCCTCCAGAATAACTCACTGTTCAGCATTATAATTCTGGGTGTGGTGTTCTTATTTCACTGTTACCTCTTATAGCATTGGGCTCCAGGGATGCAGAGAAACATTTTCCCAAATGATTTTCAAACTCAATCCATCCTTCAGTAATTACATTTGTAGATAATGGGAAAGAAACCATTAATGCAGAGTGCTTTTAAATCATAATTAATTACACATGCAAATGCACTGCTAAATTTGGATGCTCAATTAGACAGTTAATTACATTGAAAATGAAAGTGTGCCCTTAAATTGACGGCCATGGGCCCTGGCCCACCTGTGTGCATCCTCTCACTTAAACAAGCAATATTCTCGTTTCTTGATGCAATTGTAAGTAAGGAAAGAAAAAGAAGTACCACCTGCAGAGAGTGGAAGATGTGGCCAATCATAACTGTCACACAATTTACATCTCTAATATGGATGGTCTATTTTAAACAAGATCCTCTGAAAATGAGGCAACCTGGGGATTCCAGGAGTTTTAGCTCCTTCTAAAAACAGTTAACTTATGGAGGAAATGCTATGTTTATACAATTGTTCATTTTTTGAACACTGTATTAGTCTGTTCTCATGCTTCTAATAAAGACATACCCAAGACTGGGTAATTTATAAAGGAAACAGGTTAAATTGACTCACAGTTCCACATGGCTGGGGTGGCCTCAGGAAACTTACAATCATGCCGGAAGGGGAAGCAAACATATCCTTCTTCACACGGCAGCAGCAAGGAGAAGTACCAAAAGGGGAAAAAGAGCCTTATAAAACCATTAGATCTCATGAGAACTCACTCACTATCACAAGATCAGCTTGAGGTTAACCACCCCTATAGTTAAATTACTCCTCACCTGGGCCCTCCCATGACATGTGAGGATTATGGGAACTACAGTTCAAAATGAGATTTGGGTGGGGACACAACCAAACCATATCATTCTGCCTCTGGCCTCTCCCAAATCTTATGTCCTCACATTTCAAAACACAATCATACTCTTTCAACGGTCACCCAAAGTCTTAACTCACTCATTCAAGCACTAATTCAAAAATTCAAGTCCAAAGTCTCATCTGAGACAAGGCAAGTTTCTTCCACCTATGAGCCTGTAAAACCAAAAGCAAGTTTTTTACCTCCTAGATAGAATGTGGGTACAGGCATTGGGTAAATACACCCATTCCAAATGGGAGAAATTGGCCAAAACAAAGGGGTTATAGGCCCCATGCAAGTCTGAAATCCAATAGGGCAGTCATTAAACCTTAAAGTTGCAAAATGATCTCCTTTGACTCCATGTCTCATATCCAGGTCATGCTGATGCAAAAGGTAGGCTCCCACAGCCTTGGGCAGCTCCACCCCTGTGGCTTTACAGCCACTTCTGGCTGCTTTCATGGACTGGTATCGAGTGTCTGCAGCTTTTCCAGGTGCATGGTGCAAGCTGTTGGTTCTGAGGTCTGGAGGACAGTGGCCCTCTTCTCATAGCTCCACTAGACAGTGCCCCAGTGGGGACTCTGTGTGGGGGCTCTAACCCTGCATTCCCTTCTGCACTGCCCTAGCAGAGGTTCTCCATGAGGGCTCTGCCCCTGCAGCAGACTTCTGCTTGAATATACAGGCATTCCCATACATCCTCTGAAATCTACACAGAGGTTCCCAAACCTCAACTCTTGACTTCTGCCCACCAGCAGGCCCAACACCACATGGAAGCCACCAAGGCTTGGGGCTTGCACGTTTTGAAGCAATGGCCTGAGCTGTACCTTGTGGGCCTGCAATCCCAGCTACTTGGGAGACTGAGGGAGGAGGATAAATAGAGCCCAGGAGTCTGAGGCTGCATGAGCTATGCTTCCACCACTGAACTCCAGCCTAGGTGACACAGCAAGACCTTGTCTCTCCAAAAAAGTATAAAATAAAACATATGAGTGTGGTGTGTGTGTGTGTATGCTCAATGTATACATTTTTAAAAGAATGAAAGCCAAACAGAACAATTTTAAACCATAGGTGAAAGTTTTCTCTCCCCCTCAGATTCCTGGTTCTTCTCTCCAAAGGTGATTACAGTTAGCATCTTTCATGTATTTATGCAGACAAAAAATACATGTACTACAGCTTAAAATCATAGACAAATTTTTGTATCATGTTACAACCAGTCTCTATTTTGAGCCTCAATTTTTTTCCAACATTAAAATAGCTTGGTTTTCCTTGCATATCAAGACATCCAGATCTACCTTACTCTTTCTGAATAGTTGCTCAGAATACTATTGAACAGATATATTTGAGTATTCTCTTAATGATGAACATCTGGTTTTTTCTAGTTTTCTATTTTATATGCAATAATGTTAATAACATTTATATAATTAAATTGCATACTTTGGTGTAAATATATAGAGAATAAAGTTTTAAACATGAAGCTGCTAGGCCAGTCACAGTGGCTCACACCAGTAATTCCAGTACTTTTAGAGGCTGAGGAATGTAGATCACTTGAGGCCAGGAGATGGAGACCAGCCTTGCCAACATGGTGAAACCCCATCTCTACTAAAAATACAAAAATTAGCTGGGCGAGGTGCTGGGTGCCTGCAATAAGTTGCCGAGTCAGATGATACGTTCATTTGTCCATTTTAAATTTTAATAGGCATTACCAAATGCACATAAGAACACACCAGGCCAGGCGCAGTAGCTCACGCCTGTAATCCCAACACTTCGGGAGGCCAAAGCGGGTGAATCACAAGGTCAGGAGTTTGAGACCAGCCTGGCCAGCATGGCAAAACCTCGTCTCTACTAAAAATACAAAAAATTATCCAGAAATGTGGCACATGCTGCAGTTCCATCTGCTTGGGAGGCTGAGGCAGGGTAATTGCTTGAACCCAGCAGGCGGAGGTTGCAATGAGCCGAGGTCATGTGCCACTGTACTCCAGCCTGGGCAACAGCCACTCCGTCTCAAAAAAAAGAGAAAGAACACACCAATATTCATCATCACCAACAGTGTATGAGAATGATAAATTTTTCCAACACTTTTAATAATCTATTACCATTATTTTAAAACTTTCCCCAAGCTAATGAAAAAATACATTGTGTTTTAATTTTCATAATTACTCTTGATGTTGTATATTTTTTACCTGCTTATTTTGGCAGTTTGGCATCCTTTGTTGTGAATGGCTCATTTGTATTCTTTTTTAATTTTTATTCCTTTAAAAATAACTTTAAAAATTGATTCATAATTACTTATATTCTGGAATATAATCTGTTGTCAGTTCTATATGCAACAAATGTTTTCCATTCTCTATTTTTTCCCCCAGTGCTTCTTGCTGATGTCTTGTGCTCTGGGGTGCTGAGATATCCTCAATTTGTGCTAGTCATTGTACTTAAAAATTATTTGGAGAAATTATTTGAAAAAATTATATGAGGTCTAGGAAAAGGAGACTTTATACAAAGAAGATTTATATGTGTGTTACAATGTGACCCAAAGGTGCTACTAGCTCAAGACAATCTCAAGCCAAGTTCAAGGCTTAAGTTTCCCATACGCCACAGAATGTGACCATTGGCTACTGTTGCTGTGTGTGTGTGTGTGTGTGTGTGTGTGTGTGTGTGTGTGTAACAATTTATGATGGAGAAAGTCTCCACTATCATGTACATTACACCCTTTATCTTGTTCAAACCTTGGGCTTTGTCATTTGTTTCACCTTCCTTATCCTGCACAGATCTGAAAACAAAGTTCCTCTTTCTGGAATGTCAAAAGTTCTTAAGGCTAAATGACATCTGAGTTCTACTTTTTTCTCTAGAATGCCTGCTTTGTTTTTCTTTCCACTCTGTCCTGGTAATTGCTTACTTGGTTGTCAAGTACTTGATACTTTACAAGAAGATTGTTAAAATAATGTATTCAGCATTTTTTAATTGTAAGCAGTGTTAAGATTTGTTTGAATAACTTAATTTTTTATGACCTTACCTGAAAGTCCTCTGCTTTTATCTTTATTAAGCCCACTCTTCTATTAGAAGAATATGGTGAATTTTCTGCTGTTTTTCAAGTTTCCTAAAATTAAAATAAAATCGAAATATTCTCAGTTTTGTGTTTTTTTTTCCTAGTGAATATTTTATGTGTATGATTTTTTCTCTGAAAACTGCTTTGGCTGCATCCACTGGTTTTGATATGTAGTTAATTTTAAATAGCAATTTAGTAATAGTAATTTCTTTTTAACCTAAGAATTATTAAATAGATTTCCTTTTTAAGATGTCATTGTTTATATTTTTATGGCCACTTCCATCTTACTAATTTTTTATTTATATTATTTTGTGTTACTAATTATAAACTAAGTAATTTATGTCTTTTGGAAGTATAAATATTCACTTTTTGGCTTAATACTTATTTTTTGTAACTGACACTTAAAAGGATTGTGTATATTTAAAAGGTTTCCTTTTTCCAGGGTTGGAGGTGAGTTTACGTTTCTCTGTATTTGTTTATTCTGTACATATTTATTTAGTGCTATTATATGCTAAGCTCTGCCCTAGACTGTAAGGAAAGAATAATCAATAAAACTGAAAATATCTCTACCCTCAATATAATTGACATTCTAATGGAGGAGACTACCAATAAATAAATAAATAAAATGTATTTTTAGTAATAATATCTATGAAGAAAAATAAGGCAGTGTGAGGAAATGGAGACTAACAGTGGTGCTAGTCTTATTAGGGTAGCCAGGAAAAGTTTCCTTCACACCAGATATTGACAAGAGCCCTGAAGGCAATTAGAGAAGGTGCCTGTGGAAATCTTGGAGAAGAACATTCTGGAATGAAGGAACAGCAAGTTATTAGATACAGCTCATTAGTTATGTTATTCCAGTCTTCTATTTCTTTACTCATTTTTTTTTACTGCTTTCAATTTCTCAGGAAGAGATTTTGAAGATGTTCTTAAGATGGCTACTATAACCAGATGGCTACTATAACCAGATTTTGTTTTGTTTCAAAACAAAAATAAATTGAAAATCTAGCTATAAAATAATTGTATATATATTTTGCTGGTCCTCAAAGTGTTTACCTCAAATAAGTAAATGGGCCTGAGTGGGTGTTGACTTCTGGTATTAATGCAATTCTCTTCAGCATAAAGCTCCTCTAATTCTACTCAACAGTTAAATCATTTTCCAAGTACCCCAAAGTGAAGTCAACTAGTCGACAAGACCAGACACACAGTCTCCCAAGGATGCTTCTCATTTAAGGGAAAGACAAAATAAAGGAACCATACCACCCACACAACAGGGGGAAAAGCCCCAAATAGCTGTCCCAAAAATAGACCTAGCCCACAATTCTTAAGTATAATAGGATAACCAAGGATAACCAGGCATACGAGGAAAACAGTCACAAATCAGAAGACCAAGATATACAAAGAGAAGAAACAAGCCTTAAGTAATACAGGAAAGGCAAAAGAACTTAAATCCTCTAATTATTATCCTCATAGAAATCTGTGGAGGTATAACAAAGTACACAAAAGTAAAAAATACAATTACTGGCTGGGCGTGGTGGCTTATGCCTGTAATCCCAGCACTTTGGGAGGCCGAGGCAGGCAGATTACTTGAGGTCAGGAGTTTGAGACCAGACTGATCAACATGGTGAAACTCTGTCTCTACTAAAAACACAAAAATTAGCCGGGCGTGGCAGCTCATGCCTGTAATCCCAGGTACTTGGAGGCTGATACATGAGAATAACTTGAATGCAGGAGTCAGAGATTGCAGTGAGCCGAGATCTTGCCACTGCACTCCAGCCTGGGCAACAGAGGAGGCTCTGTCTCAGAAAAATGCAATTGCTAAAATTCAAATGTTAATAGAAGAGCTAGAAAACACTAGATTAGCTAGAAAAAGTCAGACATTCTGGAGAATTAGAGGGAAAAGTTCAATACACAATATTATATGTATGAAAAAGAACATTAGAGACAGAGAACATGTTGCACCAATATCAACTAATAAATATTCCAGAAGAAAAAACAGAAAAAAATAGAGAAAATAAATATATCAAACTGAAGAAAATTTCCTTAGATAAGCACATTTATTTAACGATGTTATACAGCCTCATATACTATACTAAAGAATTTGGAATTCATTATACAGAATTATAGACAGCAGAATCTGTAGTCTATAGACTATAATATATATGACCAATGAAAAGTTTTAAGCATGTAACATAATCAGTATTTCTTAGGAAAAGATTTCCTATTGTCAATGTGGATTATGGACAGCTTTTCAAAAGTAGGTAAATGTTTTGGGAGTTTTTTTTTAACCAGATTCCTTCATATATAGTCTCTTTTTACAACAACTATATAGAGCATAGGTGTTATTATTTCCATTTGACAGTTTAGATCTGGAGAGATGCTGTAGCCCATATATTGCAGATCTGAAACTAAAGCTCAGTTTTTCTGATTCCAGTATTGTGTTCTCTTCCCTCTCAAGTATTCTTTGTCTTTGTTGACATTTCATGTCCATATATGGCACCATTTCTGTAATAATACTTCATCTTAAGTCAAGTAGAAAATTCATCTTTGCTAAATCTAAGGATATGTCAGAGACTCGCTTGCTGTTCAATTAAACTGTTTTCTCTTATTCCTGGGAACACAGCTAGATGACATTTTCTAGATCCCTTGCAGTTAAATGTTGCTATGAAATGATTTCTAGCCAAGAGAATGTGAAAGGAAATTGTGTACACTTCTTCTAAGCTTGGCACCTAAAAACTTCTTTTGCTCCTTCCCCTTCTGCCATCTTGAAGCATCCGGGGGACACCTTGCAAGCCAAATGCTAAAGATAGTAAAGCAGTAAGACAGAAGGAGACTGACTGAGTCATCCCTAGGAGGGTCACCTCAAAATTCAACTACCTCTTATAGGTTTCACATGAGAAATAACTCTCACTTGGGGGAAATTACAATTATGCTTATTATAATTATATGCATAAATGTTGGCTAACTAAAACAAAAAGAAATCTGGAATCCATATGTTGAGATATTTAATCCTTCCCTTGTTGAACAAGTGCCTAGAGTAAAAAATCCAATATTTTCCAAAATCTATAGTGAATCGCAAATATACCTCTATTAGTTCACTGTAGTTCATTATCTTATCTTGCCTACACTGATCAAAACTTTAATTTTCTAAAACAAATGAAGTATTAACCTGCAAATTGAAAAAAATCCATACCTTAATAAAGTTTCATTTGGATTTTCTTTTGGATGTTCTTTCATTTCCTATTTACTCCTCAGGGCCTCTTAGAATATTGCCAAGTTGGAATCCTTAATTGTAAGTAGCCATTTGGAATTGCTTAATCAATGCTGACTTACAACCAAATGCATAGAAAAGCCTCATTATTACAGCTACTTTCTGAATGAATTCCTAAGTATGTACATCTCAGTGTTGCGTGTAATTTTCTTTTTTATTTTTCTAGATAATCTCAATTAAACTGATTAGAAGTAGATCTAAGTACGTAAAGTATACAGATACAGTTTCTTTTCAGGAGTAGAGGATTTATTTCTAACGAAATATTTACCCTCAATGTGTCCAACCTCTTCACAGTCTCTTTAGAGCTTCATCTAGCCCTGGAAGTGAAGGCTGCAAGAGTACAATTGTGCAGTATCATGGTGTTATGATTTTAGACAACTATATATTTTTTAAAAACTTAAAATAATTTGGTAATGAAATGATCTAGAAAATTTTCTACCCAAGCAACAGAGGAGAAAATGTATGTGTGGTTTCATCATGGCCTCTATGTATTGCCAGTGTTATTGCCTCTAAACGGAGTTATGTGTAGATGTTAACAGTGCTGTCTTAGTTGAGTTAGGCTCCCCTAGGAATGTCGTGGTGGCTCACACCTGTAATCCCAGCACTTTGGGAGGCTGAGGCGGGCGGATCACCTGAGGTCAGGAGTTCGAGACCAGCCTGACCAACATGGAGAAACCCCGTCTCTACTAAAAAATACAAAATTAGCCGGGAGTGGTGGCGCATGCCTGTAATCCAAGCTACTTGGGAGGCTGAGGCAAGAGAATCGCTTAAACCCGGGAGGCAGAGGTTGCGGTGAGCCGAGATCACGCCATTGCACTCCAGCCTGGGCGACAAGAACGAAACTCTGTCTTAGAAAAAAGAAAAAGGAAAGAAAAGAAAAGAATACTGCATTTTATTTCACTCAGTAATGATTTCCTTTACAAAAATAAAAACAAATATTTAATACTGTTTAAATTAGGACAAACGTGATTATTAGGATGTGCTTATTTGACAATTAGAGAGCTGATTTATTTAACTTATGCCCCTGTGCTTTAGAAAAATCACACCCCCTATATCTTTTAGTGTGTCATCAAAAGTTTTGAAAGCATGTGTATCCTTACATCTTTCTTTGTTACTTCAGAGCAGTCCCAGGATCACATTCCTTTCAGGTAGTGTCTTTATACCTTTTCATTGAATTACATTTATCAGTGACACAAATAAACTAAACTACTCTGTAGATATTAATAGTCATTTTAAAAAGTAGCGTGCATGACCCAAACAAAGGTTAAAGGCTGTATTCAGCTGATAAGCATCCTGGAGCCCCGGAAGACAGGTACTTCTCTGAATGGAGGCAGGTTGGAGTTTTAGAAGGTGAGGAGAGTTTTGGCTCAAGTGGCAGTTTTCATCTTTGACTGCTGTTAAACTTGCAGTTGGAGGTTTTTTCTGGGATTTTTTTTGTGCCTCTCACTCAGGATTGTTAGTGCAATTCCATCCCCGTGCCTGTCATAACAGTACTTACAGAGAACGGTTCTTGCAAGCCCTGTGGTTTGTTGGTTAAGCAAAATGTGTGTGTCTGTGTGTGGGAGTGGAGGGAGGGGGGCGCGTATGAAGGTAGCAAATAAGCAAAACAAAACAAAACATAAAAACAAGAAAAAAAGAGAAAATTAAAAACAAAAGGAAACAAGAGGGAAATTGAAAATATTCTATTATATCTATTTCAGTCCTTTTAGATAGTGTGCAAAAGAAATATGCCTCCTATTCCATATGTTTTTTCATTCATACTTTCCCTTCTGTTTTGATCCACAGCATCAAGGAGAAAAACATCCTTACCATGTAACATGTCTACATTTTTACACGTGAAAAACCACGGTGACTTCCTATTTAGAGTAGCATAATTTTCTATTTTATTCTTCCTGTAAACAAACCACCATTTTGTTTGCTTTTTAAGTTTCTTTTCTGCCTCATACGTGGAGTTACTGCTCCAGTTTTCATTTCATGCTTGTTTACACATTCAGTTCTTCCCTTACCAACATTGCTAGTACCTTGAAACTTTTTCGTAATCTCCCTTTTGACCCAGAAGACTTTCTTAAAGATTCTGGAATTAGAAAATCTTGGTAATATTTAGAGCATGACTTTAAAATGCTCATTTAAAAAAGCATACATTTTTAAACAGAAAACATTGCATTCCCTGTACATAGTAATAATTGAAAAATCTACATTGGTAATAATAGGGCTATCAGTGTTAGAGTGGTAGTCCTTTCAAGTTTTTAGCCATGATTCAGTTCTCTACATTTGAAATTTAATTTTTTTTAACATAACATACTTTGCATAAAAATGAAACAGTCACAGCCTTATAGGAGTTCAAATATACAAATGCTATCTTGAAGCTACCGGTTAGTTTATTATCTCTCCTTATTTCATTGCCCTTCCCAGAAAAATATGACTTACAAACATGGAAACAAATATGAATGAAACTCAGTAAGTCTAAATATTATTCCTTTTCTTAGAATTTACAATTTATTGGAATTTTCTGCGCTTTTTAAAAGCAAAAATTTCTGACAAAAGATGCTCTGGTAATTTTCAAGTTTCTTATAGCAACTTAATAACCTTAATAACTTGAGATGTACAAGTTATTAAAGGTGGATTCATGATTAGTTTATAGTACAAACTATTAAAGTATTTTATCATAATATTAATTTAGACATAAGGCATTTTATTCTGTACTCCAGAACAGGCATGTCTGACCATCAAGCAGATGGACCTAGCACTTTGCTAAAGTCCAGTAACTATTAGATCAATCTGTTTGCTCTCTTGACAGCTTAACCTGCCCAAGAAAGCTGTTAAATATGTATTAGGTTGGTGCAAAAGTAAGTGTGGTTTTTGCCAAAAAAAGCTAATATATTTTACTTCCTTACAGTCATTCACAAGAGACTAACCATTTATATGTCCTACATCAAGAGGGTGCTGTGGCATTTACCTACCTGAAGTTGAGAGAGAAGCATACTTTTGGTAACTGGATAGTAACCTCACAAGCATAAAATAAAACTACTTGTTAGGTCAGCAATATGCATCAGACTCAGGTCAGGAAAGTCTATTATCTGCAGAGTTTTTTTCTTTTTCTCTTTCTTCCATTATTTACGGCGTGAACTTCTTGTGCTGCCATCCATTGAATTTTCATAAACAGAACTGAACCACGCTGTTATTCCATCGAGGACTGGTGTGGATGATCTGAAAAATGCAAGTGGTTGATGCGTGTGTAGAATGGAGGGTATATGTTCTCAGGGAAAATAAAACTGTCTGCTGTCAGTTCATTCCTAAGTACTTGTGATAATTAAATAGCGTTTTGTGACCATTTCAGTTTTAGCCAACGTTTTCCACTCTCCAACTTAGATTTGCACATTCTTTCTACTTAAATATGTTCCTGAGCCCCAGTTGTTTGGGGTCCTGTTATTTTGAATTATGATACTGAACAGTGAATAAAGAAAGAAGAATTTTCTATTTCATTAGAGGGCACTGGTTATATGACAACTGACATAAAAATAAACTACTTCTCAATACTTCAGAACTAGAACATAGTAAATAATGCCATCAATGTGTTTTATGTATAGACCTTCAAAGATGGGGATTTCTACCAGAAGCCTTAAAGGGTTGAAGTTTATCTTGGTTTTAGTGAGCAACTGAATTTTTAGATTATTAGCTTGGAACTGTTCTAAAGGCCTCAATGATTTGCTGAGCATCATCAAGTGAAAGCAGGACATCTTAATGGTCTCCAACCACTCAGGAAGAAAGCACAGACAAAAGGACTGATAGACAAAAGGAAAGAAGGGAGGGAGGGAGGGAAGGAGGAAGAAAGGAAAGAAGGAAGGAAGGGAGGGAGGAAGAGAGGGAGGGAGGGAGTGAAAGAAAAAGGGAAGAGGACAGGTGGAAAGCAGGGGAAGGAGGGTATATATGGTCAAGACAGCTCCATTCTCTAACCCATGGTTTTAATATTGAGCTTGCATAAATTCTCAGAGAATAAGCTTCTATAAGTTTACATCCTAAAGGACAAAACTGTTTTCTCTCTCCTCTGCTTTCTCAAGTTGGAATAGGGTAGGTCATCCTGCAACTGCTCAAATCCAGTCCCAGGGAATATGAAGACACTCGTTTCAGTTGTCCCTAAGGCGAAGACAGAACTTCTGGAATCTAAAAACCATCGCAGTTCCAAAGAACTTGCTCTCTGTTCTTGTACTTCTTCCCTTATTCTTCAGGTTAGTTTAGTGATTGAGAGAGCCAAAAAGACCTCATCTACATCAGGTTGACTCCTATAAGATTCAGATGGGAAGAGGAGATCAATTCATTCCATTCATTTTCATGAAATTTAATTCATTTTGAATTTCTTTGGGGGATGGGAGATGGCTAAAATATGGAAGTAAACAAGATTATCATTCAGAGAAAGAAAATGTGTACTGAACATAATTAGTAAGAGTGGTCAAAGGAAACAATATTAACCTGCGGAGCTCATATGGGCTTTTGGGGGTCAATGAGGAGGGAGTTTATTGAAAATTTTTGTGAAATAAAATTGCCCTTCCAAAATTTCATTATGTTTGAAAGTTAGCAGCCTAAAACTGTTGCACATTTCAAGCTGTTTGGTGAGTCTGGAAGCTTTGTGATTCAGATTAATCCCGTGGTGGCTGCCTCCACCCCCATTGTTTTCTTTATTAGGAAGCAAAGATTCCCATATGTTTCCGTGTAAGACAGAATGACTCAGCCATTTTATATTTAATGCACCCTTGGATAGCTGCTTTAGATTTTATATGCCGGTACAAGAGCACAGCAATCGAATGTGAAACCATCTGTTGATGAAATAAAGAGAATGGCCCTGGAGACAAGAGAGCTTTATGTTCTGGTTGAAAAATGCAGAAAACATGAATTTGTTCAATGCTGTTATTTGCCAATATCTCTAAAATGGACTCTTGGTTCCAGAATTAAGTTTAGTCAAATAATGAAAGTGTTGAGATTGCCTTGATCAATATGGAGGTCATGTGCAAGGTGCTTAACCCCTAATACTCCTCAGGAACCAGTAGTATATTTACAAGAATTCATGGTGGGCACTGAAAGAAAGAACTATGTGAGAGGACTTCCATTTATCTCAAGATGAGGTCTGCTGACATTACTTACTACCACATTCTTTTCTCTACAAACTATACCTTCAATACATGTAGAAGAACCTTGCTTGAGGTATATAGTTTGTAGGGATCTTCAAACATCAACCCAGAAAGTTGGAATAAGAAAAATGTACTTACCTCTGTTTCAGTCAATAATTTTTTTTTTTTTTTTTTTTTTATTTTTTATTTTTGAGATGGAGTCTCACTCTGTCATCCAGGCTGGAGTGCAGTGGCGTGATCTTGGCTCACTCTCACTGCAAGCTCTGCCTCCTGGGTTCATGCCGTTCTCCTGCTTCAGCCTCCTGAGTAGCTGGGACTACAGGTGCCCGCCACCACACCCAGCTAATTTTTTTTTGTATTTTTAGTAGAGACGGAGTTTCACTGTGTTACCCAGGAAGGTCTCGATCTCCTGACCTCGTGATCCGCCCGCCTCAGCCTCCCAAAGTGCTGGGATTACAGGCGGGGGCCACCATGCCTGGCCCATTCAATAATTTTTTATTCACTTTATCAGGAGTTTTACCACAATTCATCCAATCAAAAGACTTGATCCTTGCCAAAAACCTAAATAACACTCTACATTCTTATCTTTAAGAATCCATGGTCACCAAGTCCCACAGATTCTACCCTCTTGATATTTCTTAGTTCTGCCTCTTCCTGCACTAAGTTCTTAATTTATTCCCAATAGCTCTGCCTGCATTATAGCAATAGATTCATAATTAATCATCTGTACCCAGTGCCCCTCCCTCTTACCTATAAAACCATTGTCCAAAAGGTTGTCAATGTAAAAAATTGCACTGGACAAAGCAAAATACACTTTTTACTTTAATAAATTCTATTTATTGAAGGCTGTGTAAGACTAATCAGACTATCATTTATTCAAGACAATTACAAGAGGGAAAAGAGACTAAACTCAAATCCACGGAAACAAAAGTCCAGAAAGTTTTTAAGAGCTGGAGTGGGGGGACTTGTATGTCATCTGTGTTTGCTAATTGGCCTAACTGAAAGAGAAAGTAAGCTTTCTCCTGTCTTCAGGACAGGCGGTAGTTTTACAACTTGGAGCAAGGAGCCACTGAAGTTAAGTTTCTACGTCACCATGGAGGCTGAGAGAAAGGGGTGCTATCTTTTTGGATGATTACACTTCAAATAAATGACTCCAAGGTCCTTAAGGAAGACATGCCCTGGGTTGTCAACCTGGCAATAGGCTTTTAAGGAGATTTACATTCATTCCAAAGTGGCAGAGAAAGAATTTGTCATTAATAGTTTTCTAAAGTAAATGCTATAAGAAAAGAAAGCTCCGGGGGGCCTATAGTCAGAAAGAAATCTATGAGAGTGAGCAGGAGTTGCATATTTTTCACATTATCTTCCTGCACCCATCATAGTGTTAGTTACTTTGAAAGTTCTCCTTTAATATTTTTCAACTAAATTAAAGATGCCATTGTTTGAAAAATATAAGGGCTTACAAATGGAATTCTTAAATTTCTCAATGGTAGTAAATCATCAACTTTTGAGGGTAAATTTTAAAAATAATGTAATTTGGAAGTATTTTTGAATAAAGATTAAACCAATATTTTAAAAACCTGTAATAATTATTCTTTCATTTAAAGTTTAAAATTAGGTTGGAAGGTTTTATGCAAAAAGCATATCACTTAAGTAAAAGCCTAGTTCTAAGAACTTCCAAGGTCAATGCTCATTTATATAAAAGACATTGAATATGTTTGTTAACAAATTAGTCTCAATATTCTAGGGTGTTTGGAAAGCACCTCTGAGTAGGGTTATGTCTCTGTGAGTTCATAATAATTATATGTTGACTAAATATTTTGGAATATTCTCATTGTTTAAGGCACCATAACAAAACAGGGTTTAAGTCCTGTGGCTTAACCAGTTTAACACATTTACAGTACTGTAAAATCATGCTCCGCTGTGATAATGAGTCTGTTAGTCAGGCTTCTTGTAATGTTCAGACACTTTCCTGCTAAACAGCTGCTTTACTGCTTTACACCTGCTGGTGAATGAACTGCATTCACTGAGTTTGCTTAGTTCAATTTAAATTTAGGGATCATATCTGAAAACATGAATTATTTAAATCTCCTAAGTCTTTAGTGGAAAAAAGAGATTCTTTAAAAATTCTTTCAAAGATAACTGAAATCTGGCTACATTAAGTTAATGCCATGGAGGAGGAAACATGTCAGGTCATGACTATTTGATAAAAAATAAAACTAGAAAACTTTAAAACATATTTTTGTTGAATATAATTTACATACTGCAAAATACGGAAATCTAAAGTGTATATGTCAAAAATTTTAACAAATACATACATTAGTATAATCTTGGTCTCTATCATATTTCAGAATTTTTGTTTTTTCCTTTTTCTTTTTTTTTTTTTTTTGAGACGGAGTCTTTCTCTGTGGCCCAGGCTGGAGTGCAGTGGTGCAATCTCTGTTCACTACAACCTCCGCCTCTCAGGTTCAAGCAACTCTCCTGCCTCAGCCTCCATAGTAGCTGGGATTACAGGCGCCCCCCACCATGCCTGGCTAATTTTTGTATTTTTAGTAGAGATGGTGTTTCACCGTGTTGGCCAGGCTGGTATTGAACTCCTGACCTCAAGTGATCTGCCCGCTTCAGCCTCCCAAAGTGCTGGGATTACAGGTGTGAGCCACCAGGCTCGGGCGAGAATATTTTTATCACCACAGAAATTTTCCTCATACCTTTTCTCAGTTAAAAGCCCACCTAAAGCAAACATCCTAGATGTGTCATGCTTATTCTAGAAATTCATATAAATGGAATATTACATAAGTAGTTTGTTGGTTCTATTTACTTTCACTTAGCATAGTGGTTTTGGTGAGTCTTCAAATAGGAAATTTCAAAATTCACCCACCTTTATGTTTTCCTTTTTATTACTGATGAGTATTTAATTGTATGACTATATCACATTTTGTTAGTCCATTCTCTTGTCGGTGAACACCTGGGATGTTTCTAATTTGGGGTTATTGTAAATAAAGTTGCCATAAAAAATCATTGTATCTGTATACCCAGTAATGGGATTGCTGGGTCAAATGGTAGTTCTGTTTTTAACTCTTTGAGGAACCACCACACTACTTTCCACAATGGTTGAACTAATTTATACTCCCTCCAATAATGTATAAGGATTCCCTTTCCTTCTCAACCTTGCCAGCATCTGTTGTTTTTTTTTGACTTTTTGATAATAGCCATTCAGACTGGTGTGAGATGGCATCTTATTGTGGTTTTGATTTGCATTTCTCTAATAATCAGTGATATTGAGCTTTTCTTTAAATTGTTCTTCCATAAAGACACATGCATGTGTATGTTCATTGCAGCACTATTCACAATATGAAAAACATGAAATCAACCTAAATGCCCGTTAATTGTAGCCTAGATAAAGAAAATGTGGTACATATATACCATGGAATACTATGCAGCCACAAAAAAGAATGAGATCATGTCCTTTGTAAGAACATGGAGGAAGCTGGAGGCCATCATCCTTAGCAAACTAGCACAGGAACAGAAAACCAAATACTGCATGTTCCCACTTATAAGTGGGAACTAAATGATGAGGACATATGGACACAAAGATGAGAACAACAGACATTGGGGCCTATTTGAGGATGAAGAACAGGAGGAGGGAGAGGATCAGAAAAAAACAAGGTACTAGGCTTACTACTTGGGTGATGAAATAATCTGTGCAACAAAGCCCTGTGACATGAGTTTACCTGTATCACAGACCTATGCGTGTGCCCTGATCCTAAAAGTTAAATAAAAGAATAAAATAAATCTAAAAAGTCCTTGTATCTAAAAGGAAAATTGCTGAGTTGTATGGTAAGTATATGGTTAACTTCATAAGAAATTGCCAAAATCTTTCCCAAAATTGTTCTACTATTTGATGCACCCCAAGTCAATAAATAAGAATTCTAGTTGCTCCATGTATCTTCTAACATTTGGTGTTATAAATCTTTGTCATTGTAACCATTCTAGATGGTGTACAGTAGGTTCTTGCAATGGTTTCGATTTGAATTTTTCTGATGGCTAATGATGTTCAGCACCTTTTAATATGTGAATTGGCCATTTGTGTATCTTCTCAAATATCTGTCAAGTCTTTGCCCACTGGGTTGTCTTTTTATTATTGAGTTGTAATTGTCAGATATTTGTGTTAAGACTATTTTCTCCAGCTGGAGCCTCGCCTATTTCTTTTCTTAATGGTGAAATTTTGTGAGTGGAAGTTTTAGTTTTGATGAAGTTCAGTTTATCAATGATTTTCTTTTCTGGTTAATGTCATCTGACTCTGCTCTAAGAAATCTTTGCCTAAACCAACATAGTGAAGATTCTCCTATGTTATCTTCCAGAAAAGGGTCCCCAACTCGCTCCAGTACTGGACCAGGGCCTATTAGGAACCAGACCACAGAGCAGGAGGTAAGCAATGGGAGAGCAAGGAAAGCTTCATGTTTTCGGTTTTTTTTTTTTTTTTGAGACAGAGTTTCACTCTTGTTGCCCAGGCTGGAGTGCAGCAGTGCGATCCCGGCTCACTGCAGCCTCCACCATCCCAGCTCAAGCAATTCTCCTGCCTCAGTCTCCCGAGTAGCTGGAATTACAGGCACCCGCCACTACACCCAGCTCATTTTTTGTATTTATAGTAGAGACGGGTTTTCGCCATGTTGGCCAGGCTGGTCTTGAGCGCCTGGCCTCAGGTGACCTGCTCACCTTGGCCTCAGTGGCTCACGCCTGTAATCCCAGCTTCATGTGTATTTACAGCCACTCCCCATCACTCGGATTAGTATCTGAGCTCCACCTTCTGTCAGATAAGCCTCAGCATTAGATTCTCAAAGGTCATGAACCCTATTGTGAACTGTGCACCCAAGAGATCTAGGTTGCATGCTCCATCCATCCTCCATCACCTGGCCCCAACATCTGTGGACAAATTGTCTTTCACAAAACCGGTCCCTAGTGCCAAAATGGTTGAGGACAGCTGTTTAGCTTTAATTCTAAGTCTATAATCCATCTCACATTACTTTTCATTATGACGTAACATTTTTTTATCCTATATGAATATCCAATTCTCCAAGCACTATTTGTTCAGGTGGTAGAAAGCCATTGCCTGGTCTGCAGTGTCAACCTGGTTGCCTGTAAGGGATTCCCTCAGTTTTGTTTTCCTTATCTCAGTACCTCTGCACTTATGTGGGCAGCTTCTCTCAGCTCTTCTGGTCCTCCTTTGATGGCTGACTCCTATCACTTAGGATCAAGGTAAAGATTGGAGTTCCCGTGAAGTTTCTTTCTCAGTTCTCCTTCCTGCCATCATACTTAGGCAGGCCCCATACGTGTATGCCTCAGAAGGGTCCTGCCTCATCCCCGGTCATAGATTGCTGCTGTCTGATATTCAGCATAAGGCCTGGGATATGGGAGGGGTTCTCCTTTTTTTTTTTTTTATTTCTTGAGAAGGAATCTCCCTCCATCACCTAGGTTGGAGTGCAGTGGCACGATCTTGGCTCACTGCAATCTCTGCCCCCTGGATTCAAGCGGTTCTCCTGCTTCAGCCTCCCGAGTAGCTGGGACTACAGGAACCTGCCACCGCCCAGCTAATTTTTGTATTTTTAGTAGAGACGGGGTTTCACCATGTTGGCAGGGATGGTCTCGATCTCTTGACCTCATGATCCACCTGCCTCAGCCTCCCAAAGTGCTAGGATTACAGGCGTGAGCCACTGCACCCAGCCAG
Source organism: Pongo pygmaeus (assembly GCF_028885625.2). Classification (NCBI taxonomy): domain Eukaryota; kingdom Metazoa; phylum Chordata; class Mammalia; order Primates; family Hominidae; genus Pongo; species Pongo pygmaeus. The sequence goes on along the minus strand of NC_072376.2, from coordinate 154,805,040 downwards.
GGGGCTTTCTCTTAGTTCTTTGCTCTGCCTTCAGACTACAGCAGGTTGGCAGCACTTGCACTGTGAAAGGGTTTCAGTTCTCCTTCCTTGCCAGCTATCTTTCTGGTGAGTGTTCAGTGAAGGCCTGTGTTAAAAAGTTGGCAGGCAGCATAGGTTCTGCTTGTCTACAGGACCCTCAAGGTCTCTAAACTCTTATACCAGCCTGTACTCAGCCTTTAAAAATCCTTAAAAGTTCACCTGTTTTCCTCCTGCTGTGTCTATGGAAGTTTCCTCTTCTCCCTGCTACTCTACCAAAGATGAAAACTTCCATGGCTTCTGTATCTCCTAAGAGGACTGGGCATTTCTCATACTTTAATTCATTATGTTAAGACTTTAAGTATTTGATGGGTTTAAAATATTTTCTTTTAGGTTATCTAGCTTGTTTTTATTTCGTGAGTGGCTGATTTCATCGAAATTAGAACTGTGATACAGGGATAGTCTTCTCCATCAACAAATGTGTTAATGTCAGAGGAGATGTCTTCTGCACTTAGTTTCCCAAAATATTTAAGACAGTAGAGGTTGTAGCAGTTCTTGCAGTCACTAAATCAGCAACTTCTTGCTCTATAGAAAGGCATTTTATAGGATTTTCAGCAGTTTTGTAATGTACATATATATTTTGCTAAGGCTCTCTTTTAATTGTAAAATCACTTATCCTTGACCTCAAAATACTAACATATCATGAAAAATGTCATATAAAATAATATGACTTCTGAGTTGTACTGGTCATTCCACTGTTACTGATGTTATTTGAGGTAATTCCTATTAAAACAAAAAACAACAGCATGGTCTTTAGCAGAATAAATTGCACAATTGGCTTGGCAGTAAACAGAATTTACTTAGTCACAATAATTAAATGTTGAGTATCAATGTAACCAGAAATTTTGATTTTGATATATTGACACGAGGCAAAGCATATGGTGGGAACCAGGGTAAATGTAAGTGTAAAATTCTCATCTGCCAGAGAAGAGAGTCTGTAGGTAATGCCTAGAGCTGAAAAATCAAGAAATAAGAGGATAAACGTAGCAAAGTATAAACTTGGAGAAAAGTATTTTGAGAGAAGTCAAATACTCATTGAGCCATCACTTTAAACTAGATTGTTTCAAGAAGAAAAGGAACAGATTTGCAATAAATTTCCTTTTTTCTCACTTCCTCCCACTCGATGGGTGGAGAACTGCTAAGCAATTAAATCCACTTGTTGGTTTTTCAAGACTTGAAAAACAAATTAAACAGAATTTTTCCATATATCAACTCCAATTTTTCTTTGTCTGAGTGGTCCACTCATTTTTACTTAAATGTAGGGAGCTCTTGCAGTTGCTGCAATGCATATAGTCATAATCACATAAGTTTTCTTGGAATTTCTTTCCAAGAGAGGTTAATACATTTCTAACAAGTATGCTTTCTTGGAGATAAATAATAAATATATATAAGCTTGTACCTTAAATCTTTAAAATCATTTGACATTATTAAATGCAGGTCCCAGATATCCTATCCTTTTCACCTTTAAAATACAAAAAAAGTGAAAATAAACTCTAATCTACAGATGTGTAGAGAAACTGTGCTTTTAGGTGTCTAGATTGTTTGGCTCACTTGAGACAAAGGCTGATGTCTGATTCTTACATAAATGCTGTTAGCTCTGCTCAGAGAAAAAACTATGCTGGTGTCATTGTGCTTCTTCTGTATGCATAGACACAAATCTCAGTGACACCAGCATAAACAAGCTGACAGGAGGATACAGTTTAAGAATTTGCAAGATTTCTGACTGCCAATAGGCCAGGCATCCTCAGGCAAGCACCTTCTCTCCCTGTAGGCAAGGTAAGTAAGGAGCTAGCTTTTATTTGGGGACTTAATTGTTGAGCAGCAAATCAGAGCAAAGGGAGCAAGTAAAATTCAAATGGTTGGTGTATGTGTCTCTATGAGAGGAATATAGCCATTCTTGGCAATGAACAGGTCAAATCTTCCACCAAGGGACCCTTTTCCAGAGAGCAAATGCATGAGCTTTCCTGAAGTTTGCTTGCTTCTCTAACTCCCCTTTATCTTTTCTCCATTCAGTATTAAAGCTTCTTATCACGGACACACTCTTTCATTAGTTATATTAAACTCTTCCAAAAAACTTTGCAAAATCCTAATTCACCATTTTATGCAGAATAACAGTTTTCCCTTAAATTTTTGTCCCAATCTAATATTTAATATTATTTTTCCACATCTTTACTTGTTAGTATTGCTAATAACAGCAGAATGCTCTTGATCTGCTCAAATAATTAAGAATGACAGGCAGATCAAAAAACCAAAAGAGGATAGAGAGAGTCCGGGAAGGTATCTAAGTATAGACGTAGAAAAATAATCACATAATAAAATACAATTTATTTACCTTTGGGGGAATTAATTAACTGAGATCCCCTGTTTCATACCTCAAACCAAAGTAATGAGTCAAATAATTTCAAAACCCAAAATGAAACCAAAAACCAACCTGAAGGAAAAATACATGAATTTAAATTTAAATTTAGGCTGAGAAAAACCTGTCCAAGTAAGATGTCAGGGGCTGGAACAATAAATAAAACATCTGATAGATTCGACCACCACTACGGCATGGACATTAAAAAACTTCCTGTCAAGACATGACAAATGTACTTGATAATATCCTCTGAGTCATTTTCATGTTCACAGCCCTTTTTGAAGGAAGTACTCTACTCTAGGTTTCATGAACTGTTAGGAGAGGATGCACAAAAGAAATGATGAAAAAGTAAAAGTAAAGTGCTGGTCTATTTAATATTGGCCAGTGCTTAATATCCTTCCTGCCTCCATCCTCCTACATAAACACTGACACACTGGAACCAGGCTGAGAATAGGCCAGGAGTCTTAGGTAAGAATTCTTAGATCCTATTCTCTAATCTTTGAATGTGAGTTGGCTTATCCACCCAACCCCAAGAACTTGGAGCCAAGAGACAGATTTGTGCTTTCAACTTACCCATGTACTCAGTCACAACCAGAACAAAGAATGCTAGGAGTATGGCTAGTCTGGAGAAAGCTAGATAGAAGGCTATCCTTCTGAGTCAGGTCAGGTCAGACTGAAATACAGAACACTGGATGTATAAGACAAGGCAGGAGGCCAGGATGCACTTAGATCCAACTTTTAAATTAAAGACCTTAACTACTAATGAACAGAAGCCCCGCTAATGTGCTCTGTGGCCACTTCAATTAGCCACTCTTTCTCCTAGAATAGGATAGAAAATGGGATGTAGACAAGTCAGATGTATCTCCCCCAACATTTCCCTAAATGTAGAGACTTGAGGTGTGTTCAGTCTTTCCTGTGGGTGAAGCGGAAATGTGAGAGGGGATAAAAGACCCACTCAACAATAATGTGTCCTTAAAAATATCCATATCCTTTGATTGAGAGGCAACTATCTTACAGGATTAATTGGACACAAATAAAATGATTTATCTAGAGGATACTCATTGAAAAGAGTTTATAACAATGGAAGTATAAAATGACTAAGGTACAACAATAGAAAAAAAGATTTAGAAACTATATTATATTAATATGATAGACTGCTATATGGCCATTAAAATGAGGTTAATGATAAGTTAGGTTAAAATTTACTAAGTAGTATATACAATACAAACTCTTTTAAAATGCACATACAAAAGAATGGAAGGTTATTAAAAACAGTTCACAGTGATTACCTCTAAGTGGTAGCACTGTATGTGATTTTAATTTTTTTATTATTAAAATCTGAATTATCCAATTTTTCTGTAAAAACACATAAGGTTTACATAAGTTAAGCAAAAACATTAATGAAAAAAACAATTGATTTGGTCAATTATAATGAGAGGCACATCTCTGTCAGAAGTCAGGGAATAATACAGGTACCTGGATTGTGCAGGAACCACTTCCCTACAACGCAATAACTGGCTCAGTAGGCTTATTTGGGGCTGCCTCTTATTAGGAATTACTATGGTCTCTCAAAAATGGGTTTCTTCTAAAATAAATGTTATCTGGCTTTACCTTTCCCTTTTTGACCCTACATTATTCGCTATCACCTTCAAATGATCTGCTTTTGGAGACCCATAGATTCATTCATCTATTCATCTAGTCACAAACATTTGCAAGCGGAATGAATATATGATTTACTAGTGCCCTGGGAAGGCAAAAAAGAAAATAGATTTCTCCTGAGACAAATTTGCTGCAAACTTGATGCCTATTTTGGGAAACAAATCATCCCTACTTGAAATAACTTGATTACACTTGCAAGATAATATTCTAACATGGCATCATGCATAGATTTTTGCTGAGGACTGGAAAGAGTGGGACAGACTTGAATGACCTAGAGAGCCATGGTAAAAAGGTTTTTGGAGAAGGTGTGGCTTACCCCTAGCCTTACCCCTAGCCTTACTGGGGAAAATGGCATTTGGCTTTGCAAAAAAGATATGACTGGCATAGCTGACAAGTTTAGGAGAGGAGAAAGTTTTGCAAAATAGAGAGACATGAGGCTGGAAAATTAAAGTGTGGTCACTTGATGAAAAGTTTCAGAACCCAGATTGAGGAAGTGATTATTTGATTTCAAAGACAATAAGAAATTTTTTTGAACTTGTTTTCATAATCCAAGTCTTTTTAATTCTTCCATGATTTTTTCTATGGAGCTCATTGCTGGGGGCTAAGGGGGGGTCAACAGTTCTCTTTTTAAATTTTACCATTTCCAGGTAATATCATCCCCAAACAAGACCCCCTGCAGGACCACTGATTAGAGCTGTTCAAGTTGGACTCTAAAGATCTGTTCCCAGCCTCACAGAAACACCCTGTAACCTCCAAGATGCAGCATGGTTAGGCTCAAAGATGTTCTGTTGGATCCTCATGCTAAAAAGGACTAGTAGGTTTATGTAATGGGGAAGGGATTAGAGGTCTGAGTCAGTGTGTGTGTTTGTGTGTGTGTGTGTGTGTGTATGTGTGACAGGTGGGGTTGACTCTCCTTTTCTCTTGGGGCATTCTTCTTCTCCTGGAGTAGGAATATAAGCAACCCTAAGAATGCTTGGGTGGGGTAATGAAGTAAAATTTCTTCTATCTAAGGATTAAGCAAATGTTCCATTCTTTGTTTTTCCCCACTAATGTGTTTTCTTATCCTGTTGGCCTTGGAGCTGAGCATTGAGATTCAAAGAATATGCTTACAGGATAAAAGACAAGAGGAACCACAGTGCTATCATCCAGCATAGCTCACAAGGATTCCCTACTGAGGCTTAGAGGAGCCAAAACCCAAGCCAGTGATAGCTATTTATATTTATGCAAGTACCTCTGTCTACTTTCTTCTTTTGTACATATATCTTTCTCAGAAACCGCTCTGGAAGAAGTGGCAATTGCAGCTAGGTTTTGGCCTTTCAGCAGTTGTGCAACAAAATGGTTGCAGGGACCAGGGAGTTACACAAATGTGAAAAACAGGCTGGTGTGGTGAAGCCTGTGACGACAGAAGACCTGTCCCATTGATAAGAAACACTGGGCTAAGATGAGTATTTTATAGAACCACAAAATGATCTCAGAAAGTCATCAGGATCTCTCAGAAATGTCTAAAAATGTCACAAACACAAAAAATTCCAAGTCACCTTTAAAGACTACCAGAAAAGCTAGGGGCTATGCATTTTGATAATTCTTCCTGGGGTATAGCAACCTCCAGGTGGAGTGAAGCAGCAGAATTCCGTGGCAGATTGTTCAAAACTAGTCTCTTTGTGGACTCTGCCTTCCTTTTCAAATACCAATCATCCTTTCTCTTTGATTAATTTTCCAGTGTGTGATTGCTAAGACATTAAAGCAAAATCATCTGGAGTAACAATTTTGTTCTTAAGTTATTTAGAGAAACAGCTGTACAGAAAAGATCAAATTATTAGTCCTTGAGAAAAGTGATGATGGGAAGAAAATGAAAAATAATTTTGCCCTTGCTTTAACAGAGAACAATCTGTGCAGCACTTAAGGTAAAATAAATAAATAAATAACTTTACTCCAATCTGAGTCCAGAATGAGAGATTTATGCACTGAACAGGATACTTGACTTCTACCACTGTCCTGTAAGAGGGAGGATGATTGAGACAGTCACAGGGGCAGAGAGACAGAACCCAAGAGGTGAAAGTAATGAGGACAAAGTGGCAACAGCAAAAAATTCAGAGGTCAGAGTAAAGGTATTGGAGTATCCTTTTCCATGTACTTTTTTTGAGTAAACTTCTACTCATCCTTTAAATTTTTGTTTCACCTTCTCACCTCCTTCAAGAAACATTCTTTAACCTCTACCAGGCTCCTTTCAAGAGTCAGCTCCTATAACACTCCCAAGAATAGATCTAAGGTGCACTTCCATTCAGTGCTCTATTGGGTTAGAGAGAGACATTAGTTCAAATTCTTAACCTGCTTCTTAATACATATGACCTTGGAGAGATTGGGGTTTTGTTCTCTTGAAGTGGAAGCTCTAATTGGGCAAGGAAGAACAATATTGAGCAGGGCGGATATGACAACAAAGTAAGGAGTGTTCAAAAGGAAAGTATTCCAGAGGAGAGATAGAATAGTAATTCTCAGTAGCAGTATCAACATCATTTTGTTAGAAATGCAAATTACTGCTCCTTTCCCCACTTCAGACACTCTAAAGCAGAATTTCTAGGCTTGTGATCCAGCAATCTGTGTTCTAATAATCCCTCCAAGTGAAATGAATGCATGCTAAAGTTTGAGAACCACTGCAATATACAAAGGGAATCATATAAAAGAGGTAGCCAAGATCCGGGTATGATGCCTAAAGGGAGTAGAAAAAAATGGGGCAGGGCCCATTACAAGCCTGCCTACTGTCAGAGTCCTCAGTCCCTTTATCAGGTGGGCCCTTGAAGTGTGACTCTACCTCCTTTCCCTGCAACCCTGTCCTCCCCTGAGCTCTGGCCAATTTAGCCTTGAAAAGTGGAAAATTCCATCATACTGAAATGCTGCTGTAGTTATGCATTTTGCAAAGCGTTCTCAATGGCAGGTTACCTATAGACAGTAAATTTGTTGTGGAAATTTTCTGGCCACGCAGCAAATCCACTTAGTCATCCCAACAATGGTTTCCATAAACCTCAGTTACTTACAAAATTAAAGACTATTCCACAGTCCCAATTTATGGCTAATTAGCAATCATCAGGTTCATTCTTGTCATTGAATGGCATAGTCAACATTTATATTCTTGCTTTATCTTTTTTTTTTTTTTGACAGAGTCTCGCTCTGTCGCCCATACTAGAGTGCAGTGGCGCGATCTCTGTCACTGCAAGCTCTGCCTCCCAGGTTCACGCCATTCTCCTGCCTCAGCCTCCCCAGTAGCTAGGACTACAGGCACCCACCACCACACCCGGCTATTTTTTTTGTATTTTTAGTAGAGACGGGGTTTCACCCTGTTAGCCAGGATGGTCTCGATCTCCTGACCTCGTGATCCACCTGCCTCGGCCTCCCAAAGTGCTGGGATTACAGGTGTGAGCTACCACACCCGGCTATTCTTGCTTTATCAAAGTAATAATTGAGTTACCAAAAATAGTATAACTTTTCTATAAGGAGTTGCATTTGTAGGGATTTGTTCTTCAAAATGTCGTTTTGAAGTCCTATCAATGACTTTAATTCTGTTGTACTTTTTTGTCTGTAGCTGCCAATAGCCAAATACATCAGATCCGGTGTAATGCAGATTTATTCAATTATCACTGAGTAGTCAAGCATTGGGGGAGCTCTTCTCATGGGGATACACTACTCCAGAAGGCAGCCATAGGCCTCGTCAGACATCAGAACACCCCGTAGGCAGAACTAAAACTTAGCGGTTGAGTAGACAAGTCTAATCCTTCCTTTTCAGACAGACAGACTATAGTGTCAGAAACCAGAAACATTTTATTTCCTGTATCAGCACCCAGAACTCCCTTCAGAAAGGGAAAGGAGAACACTCTAATTGATGTCTCTGAAAAAAAAGTCATCCTTCTCTTACATGGTATCCACCAAGTAATGGCTAAGGCTTCCAGAGAGAGTTCAGAGGCAACATACATTGTCCCTGATGCACTTGCTAGCTCAAGGGTCCCTGTGGAAAGGGTATTCATTTTGTAGCTAATGTAAATTACAGCACTTGTCTGTATTTCAGTGATTTCAAGTGACATTCTATTAAAGTTGTTCCTGAGATAAACAAGATGAGGTGATAATGGGAGAATTAAACAAGAATTACGCTTGGCTGGTAACCTTGAGCCTAACAGTCTTCAAGTATAACACAACAGTCTTTTTTTCTCTCCATTTTTATTCCGTGATCTATTCATACAAGTGGCAACTTCAAGAACTGAAAAATTATCAGTTAGTACCTTTGTTTTCCACCACATTTGTTTACTACCATCTGGTTCGAGTCTTTCTCAATGATGAGACTCTGATAGTCGGTCACATTAATATAAGTTCCATGTTAATCATGACCTTGGTACTTTTCTAATAAAATAAAGTAGTCACCAAATTGTTCTGCCTTTGTAGCTTAATGATGAGAACATAAAATAATTCATTAGCAACAGCAGTGACCTAGACTACAAGAAGGAATAACCGTGACACGTTCCAAAGCATTTAAGCCCCCAGCTCCATGTGACACTTGAGTGTTGTGATGCGATGCAACGTATACATATTTGATTCTTGAAAATCTGAGAAGGACAAAGTGAGAAGATGAGTAACCAAGGTCATACATCAAATCAATAATTAATATAAATAATTTAAGCAGTTACATTCAGCAGTGGTAATTAGATAAACATTGAAGTTTTGTTGCAGTGAGGTAAGTGAAATCTGACAGAATTGCTTGAAAATTAGTTGGGGATAAAAAATAGAAATATAGGAATATTGCAGTATTCACTATAGAAGATGACAACCAATATAACTGGTGCAAATAAGTGTTGAAGTTGGAATAAGAGTGAGAGAGTGCAGTGGTCATATTGGCTTAAAGGCAGCATTCCCCAAAGCAACCAGCAGCTAAATCAAAAAGAGCAGTAAACAGTCAACTTGTATTGGCAGACTACTGCTGAAATTTGATGGGTAGAAAACGCTGGAACTCGAATTCTGCTTGGAAGCAGGAGATATTAAATGGTAACAACTTTCCTAAGGAAACTCTTGGCATATGTCTTACTGTACTCATTTTAAACCTGAGGCTATCCTCAGTTATGCTGATTGTAACTCCTAAGCAATCACCTCACTAGAGGCAAAGAAAACCAGAAAGTGCTTCAGAGAATGAAATTGGGAAAAAAGTTTAGTAGCTACTCTATACCAAGAACCGCAGTTGACATCTAACTTATAACAATTCTGCTAGTCAATAATATAATTACTGCCTTTTTAGACTCAAGAAAATAAGCTTAGAGTGACTTCCCCAGGATCAGATAACTAAGACAACATCTAGTCCCATGTCTCTCTGGATGGTATCCTTCCAGTAATGGTTGTGGCTTACTGGAACAGTTCAGAGGCAAAAGCTCTCTAACGTTAAACTTTAAGTTTTACGCCTATGATGCTCAAAGTATGACCCCTGGATCAACAGCATCATGTCTCCTGGGAGCTACTGAGTCAGAAACTGCATTTTAACAAGACCCTAAGATGCACCATAAAGTACATATACACAATTTACAAGATACAACACTGCCTAACCCTTTGACTTAACAGGAAAAGTGAAGAACTCTTAAAGAGGCATTCTTAAACCTTTTTTGATTCATGGAACACTCTTAAAAGTCTGATTAAAACTATGGACCTTCTCTTAAATAAAGTAAGCACATTGTTACGCAAACTTTTATTTATTTTCTGAGGGTTACAAACTCCCTGAAACCTATGTATGGACAAACTAGTTATCTGTAGACTCCAGGTTAAAGATGCCTTTGAGAGGTGATTAAGGTAGTGGAGAAACACAAAATCTGTATAAAAAGTTTGGAAAGTGAAAAGCCATAGTGAAAGAAAAAAGTGAACTCTTTCCATTAGCAGCACCATAGAGTCATGCATCGCATAACATTACGGTCAAAGATGAACCACATACACAGTGGTGGCTCCATTAGATTATAATGGATCTGCCCTATAAAAGTGTACCAGTTTAAAATCTTGTATGCCATATTTTTACTACATCTTTTCTATTTTTAGATATATTTAGATACACAAATCCTTACCATTGTGTTACAGTTGCCTACAGTGTTCAGTATAGTAACATGCTGTACAAGTTTCTAGCCTAGGAGAGATAGGCTATACCATATAGCCCAGGTGGTTAGTAAGCTATATCATCAAGATTTGTGAAAGTACCCTCTATAATGTAAGCACAAGGACAAAACTGTCTGAGGATGCATTTCTTAGAAAGTATCCCCACTGTTGGAAATGATTCCCTATTTAATAAATGGTGCTGGGAAAACTGGCTAGGCATATGTAGAAAGCTGAAACTAGATCCCTTCCTTACACCTTATACAAAAATTAACTCAAGATGGATTAAAGACTTAAATGTAAGACCTAAAACCATAAAATCCCTAGAAGAAAACCTAGGCAATACCATTTAGTACATAGGCATGGGCAAAGACTTCATGACTAAAACACCAAAAGCAATGGCAACAAAAGCCAAAATAGACAAATGGGATCTAATTAAACTAAAGAGTTTCTGCACAGCAAAAGAAACTATCAGCAGAGTGAACAGGCAACCTACAGAATGGGAGAAAATGTTTGCAATCTACCCATCTGACAAAGGGCTAATATCCAGAATCTACAAAGAATTTAAACAAATTTACAAGAAAAAAAAAACCATTAAAAAGTTGGCAAAGGATATGAACAGACACTTCTCAAAAGAAGACATTTATGCAGCCAACAAACATATGAAAAAAAGCTCATCACTGGTCATTAGAGAAATGCAAATCAAAACCACAATGAGATACCATCTCACACCAGTTAGAATGGCAATCATTACAAAGTTAGGAAACAACAGATGCTGGAGAGGATGTGGAGAAATAGGAATGAGTTTACACTGTTGGTGGGAGTGTAAATTACTTCAACCATTGTGGAAGACAGTGTGGCGATTCCTCAAGGATCTAGAAATAGAAATACCATTTGACTCAGCGATCCCATTACTGGGTATATACCCAAAGGACTATAAATCATGCTACTATAAAGACACATGCACATGTATGTCTACTGTGGCACTATTCACAATAGCAAAGACTTGGAACCAACCCAAATGTCCATCAATAATAGACTGGATAAAGAAAATGTGGCACATATACACCACGGAATAGTATGCAGCCATAAAAAGGATGAGTTCATGTCCTTTGCAGGGACATGGATGAAGCTGGAAACCATCATTCTCAGCAAACTATCACAAGGACAGAAAACCAAACACTGCATGTTCTCACTCATAAGTGGGAGTTGAACAATGAGAACACATGGGCAGAGGGAGGGAAACATCACACTCTGGGCCTGTCAGGGGGTTGGGAGCTGGGGGAGGGATAGCATTAGGAGTAATACCTAAGGTAAATGAAGAGTTGATGGGTGAAGCAAACCAACATAGCAACATATATACCTATGTAACAAACCTGCACATTATGCACATGTACCCCAGAACTTAAAGTATAACAATAAAAAAAGAAAATATCCCCATTGTTAACCAAACATGACTATAATTATACAAGCTCAGCCATATATGCATCCCTAGAAAATAGCAGAACTTTTTTCTTTTTTTTTTTTTTTGACACAGAGTCTCACTCTGTGGCCCAGGCTGGAGTGCAGTGGTGTGACCTTGGCTCACTGCAAGCTCCACCTCCTGGGTTCATGCCATTCTCCTGCCTCAGCCTCCCAAGTAGCTGGGACTACAGGTGCCCACCACCACGCCTGGCTAATTTTTTGTATTTTTTTAAGTAGAGACGGGGTTTCACCACGTTAGCCAGGACGGTCTCGTGATCTGCCCGCCTCAGCCTCCCAAAGTGCTAGGATTACAGGCGTGAGCCACCGCACCCGGCCAAAAATAGCAGAACATTTTTTATATGGATACACTATATGGACTTAACGTAGACATAATACATTTCCCTAGAAATTTTCTTTCTGTTTATTTCTCCACTTTTCACTTCTCAATGGATTTTATCAATAGTTATTTGGAGTTTCAGTCCCAATTCCAATATTTTCCTCATTGATAAAAATATTTTTCTAAAATAATGTTTGGATACCTCATTCTTAGGGATGTCGAGATATAATTTCAACTATGTTTTCAAAGACTATTTCAATAACTATAACTATTCAGCTAGTTGTAAAGCTGTATATTTAAATTTTTACTTTATGAGCTGTAAAGTCTGAAGCAAAAGGAAAATTTAAAAAAATTGGATTTTGAATAAAATACCCACAATCTCAACCCTTTTCGCCATTTAGTAAAATTTTTAACATTGTAACATCATCAATACTGACTGTTTCCTTTGCCCCCTTTTCCCTCTCCTTGGACTTTGAAGGGAGGTCTATCTTTATTGGGAAGAGATTCATTTTTTTCCTAACTAGATTAATTCTCAAGTCACCTGGAAGCAGTTGTGGACAATTAGGGATAGAAAATATACTAAATTATCACTTGTCTTCTCTTCTTTAATAGTCTTGGTCTTGCCCAAGTCTATTAGCGCTTTGGTGTAATCTTACTTGGTCTTCAGTAGTGTCTTTCTCTTTTTCATTATTTAAAAATCTTGTTGATATATTTTTTCAATTTATTTTTATTTCTATATATTTTTTTAAATTTTAAATATCTTAACTTTTATTATAGGTTCAGGGGTACATGTGAAGTTTGTTATATAGGTAAACGTGTGACTCAGGAGTCTGGTGTACAGATTACTTTGTCACCCGGGTACTAAGATTAGAACCCAACAGTATTTTTTTTTTCCTGAACCTCTCTCATCTCCCATCCTCCACCCTCATACTTGAGGCCTCTGTGTCTGTTGTTCCCTTCTTACTGTCCATGTGTTCTCATTATTTAGCTCACTTATCAGTGAGAACATGCGGTATTCGGCTTTTTGTTCCTGCTTTAGTTTGCTAATGAAGATGGCCTCCAGCTCCATCCAGGTTCCTGCAAAGGACATGATCTTATTCTTTTTTATGGCTGCCTATTCCATGATGTATATATACCAAATTTTCTTTAACTGGTATACTGTTGATGGGCATTGAGGTTGCTCATCGCATGTTTTTGATATTGTGAATAGTTCTGCAATGAACATATGTGTGAATGTATCTTTACAGTAGAATAATTTCTATTCCTCTAGGTATATAGAGGGTTAGAAACTCCCTGAGGGTCAGTAGTAGAATTGCTGGGTTGAATGGTAGTTCTGCTTTTAGCTCTCTGAGGATTCATCATACTGCTTTCCACAATGGTTGAACTCCCACCAACAGTGTATAAGTGTTCCCTTTTCTCTACAACTTTGCCAGCATGTGTTACTTTTTGACTTTTTAATAATAGCCATTTTGACTGGTGTGAGATAGTATTTCATTGTGCTTTTGATTTGCATTTCTCTAAGATTACTAATGTTGAGCATTTTTTGATATGCTTGTTGGCAGCATGTATGTCTTCTTTTGAAAAGTGTTTCTTCATGTCCTTTGCTCACTTTTTAATGGGATTTTTTTTCTTATAAATTTGTTTAAGTTCCTTGTAGATTCTGGATATTAGATATTTTTCTGATGTATAGTTTCCAAATATTTTCTCTCATTCTGTAGGTTTCCTCTTTGTTGATAGGGCTTTTTGTTGTTGTTCATTTGTTTGTTTGTTTGTTTCTGTGCAGAAGCTGTTTAATTTAATTGGATTCCACTAGTCCAATTTTTTGCCTTTGTTGCAATTGCTTTTGGCATTTTCATCATGAAATTGTTGCCAGTTCCTATGTCCAAAATGGTATTAATATTTCCTAGGTTACCTTGAGGGCTTTTATAGTTTTAGGTTTTACATTTAAGTCTTTAATCCATCTTGAGTTAAATTTTGTATATGGTATAAGGAAGGGGTCCAGTTTCAATCTTCTGCATATGGCTAGCCAGTTACCCCAGCACCATTTATTGAATAGAGAATCCTTTCTGCATTCTTGCTTTTGTCAGCTTTGTCAAAGATCAGATGGTTGTAGGTGTGTGGCTTTATTTCTGGGCTCTCTATTCTGTTCTATTTGTCTACGTGTCTGCTTTTGAACCAGTACCAGGCTATTTTGGTTACTGTAGCCTTGTAGTACAATTTGAAGTCAGGCAATGTGATTACCCCAGCTTTATTCTTTTTGCTTAGGATTGCCTTGGCTATTCAGGTTCTTTTTTGGTTCTGTATGAATTATAGAATAGTTTTTTTTTCAGCTCTGTGAAGAATGTCATTGGTAGTTTGATAGGAATACCACTGAGGCTCTAAATTGCTTTGGGCACTATGGTTATTTTAAGGATATTCATTCTTCCTATTCATGAGCATAGAATGTTCTCTCATTTGTTTATGTCATCTCTGATTTCTTTGAGCAATGTTTTGTAATTCTCATTGTAGAGATCTTTCACCTCCTAGCTAGTATTCCTAAGTATTTTATTCTTTTCATGGCAATTGTGAATGGGACTGCATTCCTGATTTGGCTCTTGGCTTGGGTGCTGTTAGCATGTAGGAATGCGCAGATTTTTGTACATTAATTTTGTATCCTGATGCTTTGTTGAAGTTGCTTACCAGTTCCAGGAGCTTTCGGGCAGAGACTATGGGGTTTTTAGATATAGAATCACGTCATCTGCAAACAGGGATACTTTTACTTTCTTTCTTCCCATTTGGATTCCTTTTCTTTCTTTCCCTTGCATGTTTGCTCTGGCCAGGACTTCCAATACTATGTTGAATAAGAGTGGTGAGAGTGGATATCATTGTCTTGTTCCAGTTTTCAAGGGAAATGCTTTTAGCTTTTGCCCATTCAGTGTGATGTTGGCTGTGGGTTTGTCATAGATGGCTCTTATTATTTTGAAGTATGTTCCTTCAATGCCTAGTTTATTGAGGGTTTTTAACATGAAGGGATGTTGAATTTTACCGAAAGCTTTTTCTGCATCTACTGAGATAATCACGTGGTTTTGTCTTTACTTCTTTTTATGTGATGAATCATATTTATTGATTTGCTTATGTTGAACCAACCTTGCATCCCAGGGATAAAGCCTACTTGATCATGATGGACTAGCTTTTAGATGTGCTGCTAGATTTGGCTTGCTAGTATTTTGTTGAGGATTTTTGTACCCATGTTCATTAAGGATACTGGCCTGAAGTTTTCTTTTTTTTTGCTGTGTCTCTGCCAGGTTTTGGTATCAGGATGATGCTGGCCTCATAGAATGATTTGGGGAAGAATCCATTAGTTTTTTAGAATAGCTTCAGTAGGAATGGTATCAGCTCTTTTTTGGTTCTACCAGATTTGTACATCTGGCAGAATTCAACTGTGAACTTGTCTGGTCCTGGGCTTTTTTGGTTGGTAGGCTATTAATTACTGATTCAATTTTGGGTCTTGTTATTGGTCTGTTTAGGGATTCAATTTCTTCCTAGTTCAGTCTTGGGAGGATGTATGCATCCAGGAATTTATGATTCTTAATTTTGCTAACACTTCCCTCTTCCCTTATCTTTTCCTCACCATCAATATAGCTGCATGTTGATATGGATTCCCCATGTAAATTTGTTTACAAAATTCAGAATAATTATGAACCAGTTGTACTATTTAGTTTTACAAAACTAGTACAAAAATAGTAAGTTCTTACAAGTTTATGGAGGACAGAAAGCACAACTATTTAAATTATTTATAACAACATAACAGTTTAGAATTTTATCTTTTAGTAGCAATCTGATAAAATAATATTTTATATAAATAACTTATCAGTAACTATGAAATAAATTTATAACACTAAAATATCTGCAAAAGATGCAATTTAGATAACTACTAAATTGTACCACTGATGTAACATTTTATATTCTTTCTTTTTTAATTTTAAAGCAAGCAACAATTTAAAAAGAAGAAATTTCAAAGTCAAAGGTACTAATTACATTCAATAAACTATTTTTTGGGGTAAAATAAAGCTTGAATATGCTAAACCATTGCATCTCAAAGTTTGCCCTCTCTTTCTCACCATTTCACATGTGAAACATAAATCAAACTCCCAAGCAGTCACAGAGAAAAACAAAATTGAGGTAACATACAGTTTCTTCATCCTTACCAACATTAGGCTATCATTGCTTATTTCAACCTGTTTAAACACAAGACTATGCAGAACCAGAGCAGTCAAAATAGTGCCATCTGCGCCCAAAGCTGCTGTGAAGAAGTCTGAACTCTAGAAATCACTGTCAACTGAGTCCACTAGAGTTGATGGGCTACCTGCGCAACCAAGGTCTGTAAAATAACATCCATGTAGAGTACAATGTTTTTTAAAGGAAACATAATAAATATGTGCTAGTTAGAAGATTATGTGTGCTATGAAGAACAACCGAAACCTGAGAAATTGTTTAAAATTTAGACCAAAGAAATTTTTTTAGAGAAGAGTGTTTTACCACTGGTATTGTTTACACATAGTAATTGTTGATGTAGTCATCATAAAGGCAGACAGACATTTAGTCAGTTTCATTACTGTTTCTAAATTCCATACAAACAATGCATTTCCTTGAAGCCTGCACCTGGGAGTTCTGCTGCTGGACCTTGCTGCCAGAACTTGTAAATATGTTTTCCTTTGAACATATTTTATCTTTGCTATTTTAAGTAAAAATAAAGATGACTAAAAAGAAAATAAATTCTTAGAAACAAGCTGGCACTGCTGAGAAACAGTGGCCTTATAAGAAACCAAGTTCCTTCAAATAGGGAACATCTGAAGCCCAATGACATACTCCAGAGAGCTGTAATCTCATCATGATGACAAGGGGTTATACTTCATTTTACCTTTACTGGCTTAGAGTTACCAAGACCTGTCTGTGAGGGAAAAGGGTACCTCTGTGTTGCAAACATACTCTCTCTTACTAAAGAAAAAAAAAATCCCTTTTATAATGGCCAGCTCATCTATCAAAAACCCATTCAGTAGAAAACAGGGATTAGCATCATTGTGGCCATTTAGATGAAGTCTGTGGCTGCATGTTAACTGTCTGTTTCCATGTAGAGAAGTGTTGCTGGTCTCCAGATTCTTAACATGTGAAGTATTGAAGAATCAGAAACAAATGACCAGCAAAGACAATAACCATTTAAAAGAGTACTGCCTTATGTTCGCTATTTTGAATTGAGTGTCTCATAGAAAGCATGATATTTTTCTTATTATGCTGTAGCATGGATAACAAGTCTGTGGTTTTCATTCGTTTAATAAAGTCTGGAACACCAAGAGCTTACATTATATTTATAAGAGTGGATTTCTTTTCAGATGAGATGTTTAAAGCATTGCTATTAATAATGCTGTGTATAACAGCTGTCTTTATTTATTCATAAATACAGCACAAACATCTTACTTGTCAAAAGGAAAGGATTTTCTTCTACTATCAAAAGATAATTAATTCAGGCTGGATAAACTTAATGGTGCATTTGCCATCTGGGCAAAGCAAACAAAACACCAGTATATAATTGTGTGAAGAAAAAATAATCAAAATATGAAATAGAAATACATGATAAACTTTGATTTCTTGAACAACAAATAATTTTCCACCATAAGTATTATGCTCATGCTCATTTGAAAAGAAATATAAAAGGCAATAAGGCACAGAAAAATACACAGCACAGCTCGGATAAAATTTCAGGTTGTGTCTTTTTTTAAATTAGTTTTATATGCCAGTGATATATATAAAAAGGTTTTCCAGGATGCATATCTTCTTGTCTTTACCCATGAGGGACAGAAACCCTTACCGATGAAAATAATGTAGCTAAAAGTACTTTGTGAACTTTAAAGAACCATAAAAGTTTAAGATGACTATTGTAATTACCATCAACCTGGTGTGTCCTTAGCAGAATTCATAGACACATTGAGGGCTTTGCCTTTGTTAAAAACTGAATGTGGCTGATGATCATAATCTTTAAAACTCTTTATTATTATTATTATTATTATACTTTAAGTTTTAGGGTACATGTGTACAATGTGCAGGTTAGTTACATATGTATACATGTGCCATGCTGGTGTGCTGCACCCATTAACTCATCATTTACATTAGATATATCTCCTAATGCTATCCCTCCCCGCTCCCCCCACCCCACAACAGTCCCCAGAGTGTGATGTTCCCCTTCCTGTGTCCATGTGTTCTCATTGTTCAATTCCCACCTATGAGTGAGAACATGCGGTGTTTGGTTTTTTGCCCTTGTGATAGTTTACTGAGAATGATGATTTCCAATTTCATCCATGTCCCTACCAAGGACATGAACTCATCATTTTTTATGGCTGCATAGTATTCCATGGTGTATATATGCCACATTTTCTTGATCCAGTCTATCATTGTTGGACATTTGGGTTGGTTCTAAGTCTTTGCTATTGTGAATAGTGCCGCAATAAACATACGTGTGCATGTGTCTTTATAGCAGCATGATTTATAGTCCTTTGGGTATATACCCAGTAATGGGATGGCTGGGTCAAATGGTATTTCTAGTTCTAGATCCCTGAGGAATTTGAAAAGATGGTACCTGTCATGCACAACCAACACAGTGACATTCTAGCCTTACCTTTAGGCTCTTAGCTGTCACTTATTCAAAAATGTTGCTTTTCTTATCCTCCCCTTAAACATATCAACTTTTATCTCTTCTAAGCTAATGTATAGCCTAACTTTATGAGTCCCTGATTGTATGTAGTATAATTGTGCCTCAAAAGCTTTCTCTCTTTACCCAGCCACACCTACCTTGCCTCTATTCATTTCCCATGTTTTAACTGTACCCTGTCATCACTCAGCAGAGCACTATCAACATGCTCCTGTGCCTTCCTCTAACTCATTTTTCTTACAGAGAATAATTAACCCCCCTTATACAAAAAGTTTTCACTGAAAATCTCAAACAGTCAAAGAAATCTTGAGCAAGAAGAACAAAGCTGAAGGCATCATATTACCTGACTTCAAAATATCCTACAAAGCTATAGTAATTAAAACAATGTGATACTTGCATAGAAACAAACACACATACAAGTGAAACAAAGTAAAGAGCCCAGAAATAAATCCACACATTTATACTAACTGCAGTTTGACAAAGGACTTAAGAACACACAATGGAGAAAAGACAGTTTCTTCAATAAGTCATGCTGAGAAAACCATATATCTACATGCAGAAGACGCTTATCTCACACTGTATACAAAAATCAACTCAAAACCAATTAAAGACTTAAATGTAAAGCTTGAAGCTATAAAACTACTACCAAAAAAAAAAATGGATAAAAGCTCTACGTTGTTGGTCTGGGCAATGATTTCTGGCTATGATCCCAGTAGCAACAAAAGCAAAAATAGACAAATGGGATGAAATGAGCTAAAAAAAAAAATCATCAGAGTAAAGAACAAATATTTGCAAACCACATAGTATGAAAAATATGTAAAAACTCAGACAACTCAATAGCAAGTAAACAAATAGCTTGATTATAAAATGGGTAAATACCTGAATAGATATTTTTAAAAGGAAAACATAAATGTACAACAGATATATGAGAAAATGTCCAACATCACTAATACTCAGAGAAATGCAAATTAAACCAAAATGAAAAAGAAAAGATAACAAGAATTGGAGAGGATGCAGAGAAAAAGGAATATGCATTGTTGGTGGGAAAGTAAATTAGTATATCCATTATGGAAAACTTTTTGGAGGTTCCTGCCAAAAAAAAAAATAGAACTACCACATGATCCATCCATCCCATTGGGGGTATATAGTCAAAGGAAATGAACTCAGCATGTCAAAGAGATATCTGCACCCGTATGTTTATTGCAGTATTATTCACAACAGCCAAAATATAGAATCAACCTAACAGTCCATCAAACAGAGAAATGGATAAGGCAAATATGGTATATCTACACAATGGAACATTATTCAGCCATAAAAAAGGAAGATCTTGTCATTTGCAAAAACATGGGTGAACCTGGAAGACATTATGTTATGTGAAATAAGCCAGGCATGTAAAAACAAATACTTCATGATCTCATTCATATATGTAATCTTAAAAAGTTGATCTTAAGAAGTAGAAAGTGAAATGGTGATCATCAGGAGATAAGGTAGTGGTGGGGGAGCAGATTGGGGAGACGTTGGTCAAAGGTTACAAAATTTCAATTAAATAGTAAAAACAAATTCAAGGGCTAGATTGTAAAACATGGAGACCATAATGCTGTATTATATTCTTGAAAAATAATAATAGAGTACATTTTGTGTTCTCACCACAACTATGTGAGGAAATGTACATGTTGGTTGGTTTGGTTTGGTCATTCTGATAGATGTGTTTTGGAATGTCATGTTGTACATGATAAATATATATAATTTTATTTGTCAATTAAAAAAACAAAACCAGGCCGGGCCAGTGGCTCACGCCTGTAATCCCAGCACTTTGGGAGGCCGAGGTGGGCGGATCACAAGGTCAGGAGATCAAGACCATCCGGGCTAATGCGGTGAAACCCCATCTCTACTAAAAATACAAAAAAATTAGCCGGGCGTGGTGGCTGGCAACTGTAGTCCCAGCTACTCCGGAGCCTGAGGCAGGAGAATGGCGTGAACCCAGGAGGTGGAGGTCACAGTGAGCCGAGATCGCATCACTGCACTCCAGCCTGGGCGACAGAGCGAGACTCTGTCTCAAAAAATAAATTAATTAATTAAAAAACAAAACAAAACAAAAACAAAAAATTTGTTGTCACTGAAAAGTAATCTAGAAAGTCCTTTTTTCAAGAAGCCATCCCTATGTTAAGATTTTGATGACAGATAAATTCTATCAGTCTTCAGAATTCAATGCTGAATTTATTTATTTTTAAAAATTTATTTAAATTGATATATTAAATTTTATGTATTTATTGTGTACAATATGATGTTTTCAAATATATATACATTGTGGAATGGATAAATCTAGGTAATTAAATACACTACCTTACTTGGGTATCATTTCTGTGATGGGAACACCTAATATCCATTCTCTTAGCATTTGTCAAGAGTACAATATGTTGCCATTAACCATAGTCACCATACGGTACAATAAATGTCTTGAAATTATCCCTCCCACGTAACTATAAATACATATCGTTTGACCAACATCTCCCTAACCCTCCTTCCCTGCATAAATACCCCAGCCTCTGGTAACCACCACTGTATTCACTGCTTCTTGAGATCAACTTATTAATATCCCACATGAGTGAAATCATGCAGTATTTGCCTTTATGTGCCTGGATTATTTCACTTAACCTAATGTCTTCCGTGTTCATCCATGTTGTAGTGAATGACAAGAAATTCTTTATTATGGCTAGTGTTGCATTTTGTATGTACACCACATTTCTTTATCCATTCATCTGTTGATGGACTGATTCCGTATCTTGGCTATTGTGAATAGCTGTGATAGACATCAGAGTGCAGACATTTCTTTCACTGATTTTATTTCCTTTGGGTATATATTCAAAGCAGTGGGATTGTTGTATCAAATGGTAGTTCTATTTTTAATTTTCTGAGAAACCTCCATAAAGTTTTACATAATGGTTGTAACTAATTTACATTCTCACCTACAGAGTGGCAGGGTTCCCTTTTCTTTACATCTTTGCAACGTTTGTTAACTTTAAAAAAAAAAATCACTCATTCTAACAGGTGTGAGGGTATAACTCGTTGAGGTTTTGTTTAGTGATGTTGAGCATTTTTTTTCATATATGTCTTGGTCATTTGTATGTCTTCCTTTAAGAAATAGATCTCTGGCCAGGCACGGTGGCTCACACCTGTAATCCCAGTACTTTCGGAGGCCAAGGTGGGCGGATCAACTGAGGTCAGGAACTCGAGACCAGCCTGACCAACATGGAGGAACCCCATCTCTACTAAAAATACAAAAATTAGTCAGGCATGGTGGCGCATGCCTGTAATCATAGCTATTCAGGAGGCTGAGGCAGGAGAATTGCTCGAACCCAGGAGGCAGAGGTTGCCATGAGCCGAGATCGCGCCATTGCACTCCAGCCTTGGCAACAAGAACAAAACTCTGTCAAAAAAAAAAAAAAAAAAGAAAGAAAGAAAATAAATAGATATCTGTTCAGGTCTTTTGTTCATTTATTAATTGGGTTACTTGTTTTCCTGTGATTGAGTTGAGTTTCCTATATATTTTGGGTATTATTCCCTTATCAGACGTATAGTTTGCAAACAGTTTCTCCTATTTTGTAGGTTTTCTCAAACTCTGTTGTTTTGCTGTACAGCTTTTAAATCCCATTTGTCTACTTTTTCTTTTGTTGCCTGTTCTTTTTGAGATCATATCTAGAAAATCATTTCCCAGACCAAATGCCATGGAGTTTTCACTCTATGTTTTCTTTCGGCAGTTTCATAGTTCTGGTTCTCACATTTAAGTCTGTAGTCTGTAATCCATTTTGGGTTGATTTTTCAAAGTGGTGTGGGTTAAAAGTCTAGTTTATTTTTTGCGTGTGGGTATTCATTTTCTCAACACCATTTATTGAAGAAATCGTCCTTTCCCATTGTGTGTTTGTGGCACTATTGCTCTTGATTCTTCTGCTCCATTGATCTCTGTGTCCGTTTTTATTTTATTTTATTTTTTTTAACTATACCATGCTGTTTTGGTACTGTCAAAAAGCTGTACTGTTATTGGTTATTGTATTTGGTACTATTATAGCTTTTTAGTGCATTTTGTAGGCAGGTAGTGTAATGCCTCCAACTTTGTTCTTTTTGCACAAGACTTCTTTGGCTATTCAAGGTCTTTTGGGATTCCTTATGAATTTGGGTATTTTTTTTTCTGTTTCTGTGAAGAATAACATTTCTATTTTGATAGAGATTGCATTAAATCTGTAGATCACTTTGGATAGTATAGACATTTTAACTATATCAATTCTTTCACTCTGTGAACCTGGGATATCTTTCCATTTATTTTTGTCGTCTTCAATTTCTTTCATCAATGTTTTCTATCTTTTAGTGTAGCACTTTCATTTCTTTGATTAAGGTTATTTCTAAGCATTTCATTTTACTTTTTAGCTATTATAAATGAGACTGTTTGCTTGATTTCTTTTTCAGATAGTTTGCTTTCATGTATAAAAATGTTAATTGTTTTTGCATGTTGATTTTGTATTGTGCAATTTTACTGAATTTGTTCATTAGTTGTAATAGTGTTTTGGTGGAGTCTTTAGGGCTTTCTACATATAAAATTACACCTTCTACAAGAACAGATAATTAAACTTCTTCCTTTTCAGTTTGGATGTCTTTTATCCCTTTCTCTGGCCTAATTGCTCTGGCTAGAATTTCCAGTACTGTGTTGAATAGAAGAGGCAGGTCGGGAGTCCTTTTCTTGTTTCTAACCTTAGAGAAAAACATTTAAACTTCCCCCTTTTAGTATAATATTAGATGTAGTTTTTCATGTATGGCGTTTATTGTGTTGTGGTACATTCCTTTCATATCTAATTTTTTGAGAATTTTTTTAAATGAAGGAATGTTGAATTTTGTCAAATGTTTTTTCTGCATCAATGGAAATAATATGGTTTTTGTCCTTCATTCCATTAATGTGATGTACCATGTTTATGGATTTGCTTAAGTTGAACCATCCTTTCATCCTTAGAATGAATCCCACTTGGTCATGATGAATAATCTTTTCAATGTGCTAGTATTTTGTTGAGGATTTTGCATCTATATTCATCAGAGATATTGGCCTAATTTTGTTGTTGTTGTTGTTGTTCTGTTTTTGTCTGGGTTTGGAATCAAGGTAATGTTTACCTTATAAAATGAGTTTGGAAGGATTCTCTCTTCTTCAATATTTTTGAAGAGTTTGGTGTTAGTTCTTGTTTCAATGTTTGGTAGAATTCAGCAGTGAAGAGACCAGGTCCTGGACTTTTCTGTTATGAGAGGCTTATTATGAGTGTTCCAATCTCCTTACTCATTATTGATCTGTTGAGATTTTCTTTCTTCATAATATAGTCTTGCTAGGTAGTATATGTCCTAGAATTTATCAATTTCTTCTAGATTACCCAATCTTTGGTAATTGTTCATAATAATGTCCTATGATCCTTTTTATTTCTGTGATATCAGTTGTAATGTCTCCTTTTTCATCTCTGATTGTGAGTGCTCTCTCTTTTTCCCTTGGTCTAGCGAAGGGCTTGTTGAATTTGTTTATCTTTTTCAAAAATCAACTCTTTATTTTGTTGATCTTTTCTACTGTTTTTTCTAGTCTCTATTATTTTTAATTTCTCCTCTACCTTTATTATTTCCTTCCTTTGAGTAATTTTGGGTTAGTTCTTGCTTCTCTAATTTCTTAAGGTGCAACATAGTTTATTTGAAATCTCTTTTTTGGTATTGATATTTATTGATAAAAACTTCTCTTTTAGAAATGCTTTTGCTGTGTCTCAGAAATTTCCATTTCTATTTGTCTTAAGACATTTTTAATTTTTTTATTGACTCATTGGTTGTTCAGGAACATGTTGTTTAATTTCTGTGAATTTGTAAATTTTGCAAATTTCTTGTTATTGATTTCTTGTTTTATACTATTGTGATCAGAAAAGATACTTGATATTATATCAACCTTGTTAAATTTGACAAGACTTGTTTTATGGCCTAACATATTATCTAATCTATTTTGGAGAATACTCTATGTTCAGTTGAGCAGAATGTGTATTCTGCAACTGTTGGGTGGGATGTTCTTTTTTATGTCTGATAGGTCCAGTTGGTCTAGAGTGTGGTTTAAATCCAATGTTTCCTTTTAGATTTTCTGTCTGGATGCTCCATTCATTCTGAAAGTGAAGTGTTGAAGTCCCTTATTATTGTTGTATTGTAGTTTATCTCTTCCTTCAAAGCTATTAATATTTGCTTTATATACTTCATTGCTCTGATGTTGGGTGCATATATATTTACAATTGTTATATCCTCTTGCTGAATCCTTTATCATTATATAGTGACTTTCTTGGCACTTTTTACAGTTTTTGTGTTAATGTCTATTTTATCTGATGTAAGTATAATTACTTTTGCTTTCTTCTAGTTTTCATTTGTGAAGAATTTTTTTTAGGTCTCTTCACTGTGTGTCCTTATAGGTGAAGTAAATCTCTTTTAGGTAGCATATAATTGGGTTTTGGTTTTGTATCATTTATCCATTCTGTGTCTTTTTATTGTAGAATTTAATCAATTCACATTCAAGGTAATTATTGGTGGGTTAGGACTTATTATTTCCATTTTGTTAATTGTCTTTCTTTTTGTAGCTCTTTTCTTCCTCTCTTAGTGTCTTTGTTTGTGATTAAGTGATTTTTTTTGCTAGTAGTATGTTTTGATTCCTTTAATTCTATTTTTTGTTTATCTATTATAGGTTTTTGTCTTGTGGTTTCCAAAAGGTTGACCAAAAAATCTTATAAAGGTTATTTTAAGCTAACAACCCACCTTTGATCACAAAAAAAAAAAAAAACAAAAAAAAAAACCTCTACACTTTCGCTCCATCCCCTCTGCTGCTAGGTGTACTGAAACTTCCTTACATGTTATTTGTTCCTTTTCTCTTGATTTCAGGATCCTCACTTTGTCTTTGATCTTTAACAGTTTGATTATAATATGTATTGGGATAGTCTTGTTTGGATTGACTCTGATATTAGGTATCAAGGCAAAATTCTATGCTCATTTCTTTCTCTTTCTTACAAGCAGATGCTATCTCTCTGTGCCATGTGCCTGGGGTTGGTGAGGGTGGGTGGGTAATGCAAATAATATAAAACCGTTCTTTCTACTCTCTTCAATGCATCTTTTCTTATTATTATGCTATAATCAGGCACTGTAATCGCTCACCTGGTTTCCTTAGCTATTTTGAAGGTATTTTCATGCATGGTTAGTTGTTCAAATTGATCTTTGTGGGCAGAGGCAATCCCTGAAGAGAGCTATTCCATCATCTTCCTCAGCTCTCCTCCCCAATTATGGATTCATATGTTAATTGTCCTGACTTCAGTCTCTCAAATTATATACACTACAAAAAGGCTTGTTGTTTTGGACAGTGAGCAGGTAATTACTTGCTGAAGTTTACGTCCATTAAGTTGAAAAGAATTCATTAAATGACTGAAATGATGAGGCCCATGTAAGATGCTGTTATTAGAAATTATTTTATTAACTTGGGATTTAGTGGTAAGAGAATTTTGACTTCACCTCTTTTCTTGACAGTAGAATAATACATTCTGTATATTTTATGCGTGTCAGAGTAAGTCTCATTTCTTTTGGACAGACATCAAATTCTTAGTAGAGCCTAACCAGTTGATACTTTTCTTACCAGCTTCCTCTTTCAGTTCTTTCCTTTAGCCTTGCTGTACTTTCATTCCTTCCATTCTATGAAAATGCCATGATCCTTCCTGACTGAAGGTTTTGGTAAGCTGTTTTGCTGATGGACTCTTCCCACTTCACCCCAGATAAGTCCTAATCATAATTCATAGTTGGCCTCAGATATCACTTTCTCAAAGAAACTCTGATACCTTGAATGAATCAGATCCTCCAATTATATGTTCTTCTGGTGGTGTTCATTAGAAATGACGGTAAGTAAGTTCTCAAGTTATTAGTTTGATAATATGGCTCTTCTGCTGAAATGCAGTCTCTGTGAGGGCTGAGACTATGGCTTTCTATTCACAGCTAGAACTGTAGCATCCAACATAATGTTCACATATAGTAGGTTTTCAAGAAAGATGCTTTCAATACGACTAAAGGAGATAATTTGTTAATGAAAAAAAAAGTGATGATGATGATGATGAAGACAAATAACCTGTTGGGTGACCCTGGATTCTCTGACGACCATATTCTGAAAGTGTTGACACCTTTGTATAAATTACTTGTAGAATTTTCAATTCTACTTGTCTAACTTTCCTCTTCAATTCCTCTAATTGTCATTTTGAAGTACAGGATTGAAGAAGTAAAATACAGAATAAAATCATTAGCCTTTATTAATAATTAATTAATTTTTCTTCTGTGTGTCATCTGATAGATTATACAATTACAATTAGGATACTGTTTAATGAAGCTAAAGTTTACCTTTCATAATCAATTTCTTCCTAAGGACACAATTCAGTCATCAGACACATTCAGAAACATTGAACCAAACCTCTATGGAAATGAGATTTTCTCTGTGCAAAATATTTATATATGGCATGAATACATTAACCATGGCTCACAAGGAATGCAAAGAGCTTAAGCTAAGTCTGACATAACACAGATGAAGGAACTAAAATGCGTTCTCTAGTATATTTGTGCTAAGTTGGAAGAGAGGGGAGGGAACAGCCACACTACTTGATTTTCATATTGTGTATGTTGGTTGACCTTATGAGTTATTGAATTTGATGGCCATAAACAGTAGCACATCAAAACACGTGATCCTCTCTCACAACAACAGTAGCAAAAGAAAAAAAGTAATTCTGTGACTTACTCTTCTAAGATTAAAAAAATGAAAGTATAGTAGAATACTAGCTTTGTGATTAGGTTTTAAAATTCTCTGGGCTCAACAATTATTTTATTTTATTTTATTCTGAGACGGAGTCTCGCTCTTTCCCCCAGGCTGGAGTGCAGTGGCGCTATCGCGGCTCACTGCAAGCTCCACTTCCTGGGTTCACGCCATTCTCCTGCCTCAGCCTCCCGAGTAGCTGGGACTACAGGCACCTACCACCACACCTGGCTAATTTTTTGTATTTTTAGTAGAGATGGGGTTTTACCGTGTTAGCCAGGATGGTCTCGATCTCCTGACCGCATGATCCGCCCATCTCGGCCTCCCAAAGTGCTGGGATTACAGGCATGAGCCACCGTGCCTGGCCTGGGCTCAACAATTATATATTGGTTCTGTTTATATTTCCATGTTCTCTGCCTTCTAGCCCTTTTTGTTCATTGCCAGGGAGAATGTAGAGATAATATTCTTTCATATGTCTTTTACTTTCCTGAAATTAAGAAAAGATAAAAACAAAATTTATCAATATAACTTTGGACTGTATGTCATATTGTTACGCTTACCTTTACTGTTTGAGATTCTGAGTAGATGTTTCTGTGCTTTCTTTATTATATGTTCTATATGGAAGATATTTTCAGCAATTAAGGCAGTAAATGAGACATAAACAGTATCCTCTAGGCAAATGACATTGAGTTGGTTAATTAAGGAAGATAGTTCAAACAGGCAGATTTTGAATCCAAAGGAAAGACTGATTTTATAAAGAGTATAAGCATGAAAAATAAAATTTAGATTATTTTACACTATTATTTTGTTTCTTCAGTTAACTAATAGTATTTTAAAGTAGTTGCAGATCTATGCCTTGAGTTTTCTAAGATCGACTGAAACGATCCCTATCGAGTAACTAATGTAAGAATTTTAATTTTCACCCCTGGTAAATTCCAAGTTTTAAGCCCACTTGTATGCCTATGTAACCAAAATGAACTATTGATCACTATGAAATATTATTTGCAAAGTGACTGGCATTATGATTTTCCTTCCCCCATCTCAGGAAGACTAACATTCCCCTAAAGACTGGACTGGAAACTTAGAGATGAAAATGGTGCACTTTTCCTACTCTCCCTAACAGAAAAGCTACATAAAACAAAACAAAAATACAGGTATATTAAAAAATTCTATCTTAATTGAAATAAAAAAATAAATCAACTGCCACAATCCACAACCCATAAACTTTAAAGAGTGGCTACCAAATACTATTTTTCTGGACTGAGAGTAGTTAAGAAGCTGAGAGCCAATACATGATTATTGGAAGTCAAATAGGGTACAGATTTATTCTAAACTTTCTGAAAGATATTTATAAGCACCGTTTGACTAGAGCAATAAGAACACATGTACATGGATAGGGCACTGGGGTGATAGAAGAATGTTTCAACAGAGAACGAGTTTGTACTGTGGAATAGAGAGAAATCAAATTCTTAAGAGATCATTTCCCACCCCACAGTCACTCAGTGAGTATTACCAGAATTAAGGTAAAATAAATTTATTAAAAAACAAAAATATTTCATCTTTCTTACAGTTCCATTAGAAGAGAGCTTGCTAGTTTTAGACAGTGTAGTGCAAAAAATAGAAACAATTATTTTCTGTCAGATAACAATGGCTCCAACAAATCAACAGGGTTTTTTTTTATTATTATATAAACATGGCAAAAAGAATGTGAAAATAAAATACCTGTATTTGGGAAAGCATGAAATATAAACACTGTCACTATTAGTTTTCTGTATCAGGGGCATCCAATCTTTTGATTTCCCTGGGCCACACTGGAATAAGAAGAATTGTCTTGGGCCACACTTTAAATACACTACCACTAATGATAGCTGATGAGCTAAAAATGAGTTGTATGAAAGTTTATGAATTTGTGTTGGGCCACATTCAAAGTTGTCCTGGGCTGCATGTGGCCTCCAATCCATGGTTGGACAAGCTTGCACACCATTCTACCTATCAGTAGAAGTTTATTATTGCCACCACCACCAAGATTTACTGATGGGCATTATATGCCAGTTATTGCAATTTCTTTATTTCATAACAGTTTCTTTATACATCAATAACTAAATTACAGTGTAAAGAAGAGGATTCACATATAGTTCTTCTTTTTCTTATTGACAACAAATTCTTCCTCTGTTTGCTATGCTTAGTAAGGAAGTCAATGAGAGCCAGTAGTCAGTGGTTCCACACTGGCAGGAGCATACCAGCATAGCTGTTGACCTGCAGCATTGGTAACCAGCCCCACCAATACATAATTTGACTATCACCCTTAAACAAATGGTATTTTGCGATAAGAGGTAAAATATCAGTGCAACTTAAAAAACAACACTTGTACATATTTTTATTCAACATTTTACATTATTCCACAAATATGTACAATTTCAATAATAAATTAAAAACAAATGAGTAAAGTAAGTCTGAGAGAAGTTCATAGTCACTATATTACTCAATGACATTTTTCTGCCTTCATTTCTAAGAGTTCATCTGATCCAAGGTCTGATCATCTTCTTGACAGAAAAACGTTTTGACAACACATTTGAAATGCTGAGTGTTTTGTTATGTCTAAGCAGCAGAGTGATGTTTGTTAATAACAGAAACACTTTTAAAAGAATCAACTGCAATCAAGAAGTGTTGATGAACATTTGGACAATATGTACAAAACTCTGCAAAAATTCTTTAATATTTTTTTCCTCCATTTCCTCACATTCTTTGCATCCAGATTCCGTTACATTCTGCAAAATATAGAGAGAGATTAAATTGGCAATTTATAATTAAATTAAATATACATTCATGGGAATGGGAATATCATATCGTTTGTACCATATGGTGAGGTCTTGAGATATGAAAGCTTCAGCAAATAAATAGCATATTAGGAAGAACTATGAGAAAAGAGAACTGGCAGATTTCATATATGTTTATTTTTCCAACAATGGGTTAAGGACACTGAGAAAAATAAGCTGTGTCTATCAGACCATGGAGTTCCTGCTTTGAGCCCTTCAATGGTTTCCTATCATCTGCTTCTAGCATAAAGACCATGCCTCCCTGCATAGCACACAGGCTCTTCATAAGCTATTCCTTACCTATTTGTTTCACATATCCCCCGTGCCTCAATGTTATGCCCTAGAAACACTGAGTGAACGTCTGGCTTTCCTTGCCATGCACAGCATACTATTAGATGCCTCTCTGCCTTTGCTTTTCTCTCTGTTACATTCTTTCCTATTTTAGCTGCTGCTACTCACACTTAAGATTATTCAGGTACTCTTTTAGGGAGCTTCTCTGAACCCCTGGGTTCCCAGGGCTGGACTCAATGTCCCATCTTTATACCTCAGAACCCCTTATTTAGACCTCTCTCACAATATCTCATGTATTCTATTCATATTATGAAGTTTTACTCTTTTTATACTGTAATACTATTCTCTAAGCTCTCTGCCAGAAGGGCAAAGCCAGTATGTTTGTTTCCCTAGCATTCAGCACAGGGCCTGACACACTGTAATCACCCATTGGTTGAATTGAGCCATTTAGGTGAATACCACAAATTGTTGTAATTCAAACACAGTCTCATGGATAACTAGAATGTTCCAAATGTAGCAATTAAGAATAAACTTTTTAGAGATCATCTGAACCATGAAGGCTGTGCCAGCAAAAATAAAAATTAGATTTTATATCCATTAACTATTTGGAATTCAGAATCATCAACACTTATCAAGCACATCCTCTATGTCAAGCACTGTCATATTTCATATAATGCTGTCCTATTTGATCCTGAAAATAATCATGTCAGATAGGAAGACAGAGATATTGACTCATCTCAACTGACATAATCAACTGAAATTCTTCACATCCAGGTCTTCTGACTGTGCAGTCCTGCCCACGCATTCCAGCACGTATGTCACACTCTGTCATGATGAGGGTGACTATCAACATTCACATTAAAGAGCTCATCATTTATTTTGCCATGAGTTACCTGTTGCGTGGCTCACTCTTTCCACCAATAAGATGGAGATAACATCATAAGAGTATTATAAACCTTAATAAATTCATTTCATACATATGTAAAGTATTTAATATATATGAGACACTGTTCTGGGAATTTGGATATAGTACTAATAAAAAACAAAAACACTTGTCCATTTTAAGCTGACGTTCTAGTAGGGAAAAACAGACAATACCCATTACATAAAATATATCCTATTCCAGATATGGGACATGCAGAGAAGGGGACAGGGAGTGCTCAAATAGGGAAGGGATTGCAACTGTAAATAGGTAAATCACTGAGAAGGTGACACTGAAGCAAAGACCTAGAGCAGCCTTGTATTTTTAGAGAAAATTCAAGGCGTCCACCCACACAAGCTTAGGGTCTTTGCACTTTCAGTTGTCTTTGCCTGAACATATGTCCCTAGATACCCTTAAGGCTCATTCCCTCACATCTTTGTCAAATGGCAGCTTATTAGTTCAGCCTAACTTAACTGGAGCCCTAGTCCCCCTACCCTGCCTCCTTTTTCACCACTGGACTTCATAAATAACTAACTTATTACTAATTTGCTGAGTGGTTGGTTTATTTCTGTTGCCTCCCTCTTTAACAGCAGGGATTATGGGTATTTTTTCATACTGTCTCCTGAGGGCTAAAAAGTATTTATGAAATGAACTAATTTGATTATGCCTCTTTGTTGCAAAACTGCTTTCTCTCTACCTTGCTTTGGGCACTGGTGTTGTGCCATGAAAGCCCTAATTCTTTGCACTTCAGGGCCTTTGCACAGCTGATTCCCCAGCCTATCATACGAATACCTAGAATTTGCTCTCCTGGAACCCTCTACTGCTCAAGTTGCCTGGGATGTCCCAGATTATACTCGAATCATTAATATTTTCATTGTTATCTTTTTAAAGCATTTATCTTCTCATGAAATAACAGACTCTGCAGACAGATTGCTCGGGTAAGAGTTGTGGCTCCCCATTTTACTAGCTCTATGAACTGAAGCAAGTGATCCAAGCTCTCAGTGCTACAATTTCTTCAACATTCAAACAGAAATAAAGATAACTATCTCATAGATTTATCATGAGAATTAAATGAATTATCAATTTAAAGCTCAAAGAATAGTGTCTGGCACACAGTAATAACTCAATAAATGTGAGTTACTATTATTGATGTTAGACATTTGAGTATGTAATTAGATTAATGTCTATCCACTGCACCTGACAATAAACACCTTGAGGTCAGTGACCTGTTTGTCTGGTTTGCCACTATGATTCTAGCACTGAAGCACACTACCTGGCATTATTCTGTAAATGTCTGTCTACTGAATCAATCATTGAACAGTTTAGCACTGTGTGCATGCTGGAGATGGTGCCACTTTTGCACACCACTCCACTGGAACAGGACTCCTTCTCCTGATTGACCCTTAGGAGGATCTGCTCGTCCATGAATGACTTCTCCAAATCAGGCCCAAAACATAAGATGCAACTCTGAGCAACTGTTGGAAAACTCACCCCATTAGCAGACAAACTGTTGTTTGCTAGGATGATAAGATTTTCTACTGTATCATGAATACTTGTGTCTCCGGACTCATGTGAAATAACTTGTAACTCCAAGAGAAAGCATTTCATTGCTGTTACTTTGCAACTGGGCTAAAAATAAAAGTTATAAAGAACAATTACTTTTTTGTGATTATTAATTTTCATACTGATGTAATTTTGATTTTCAAAAAGTCAATCCAAATATTTTATAAAGATACGCAATATCCTTAAGAAATTTTACATAGGAGGCAGCTTAATTTTTTTCTTTTGGCTTTAAAATAAAAACCAAAACAAAACAACGAAACACAATCAAGAAGGATGGCAATATTGTACAGAAGAACATGAAACTAGAAAATGTAGAAATAGTGGCCAGTTTTTCTCACTGAGCACATTTCCCCTGTGGAAAGGGTAATAATACTGGCCTTAGAGTCTGAAAACATCAATATAGACAGCTTATTTGTAAGAATTTTTAGAATCAAATTGTGTTGTTAACATTTTAAATAGTGGTAGCTGCTAATTATACTGTTCTTTCAAGTTCCAAAGTTCCAGAGGGAGAGAAGTAATTCCAAGAAATTTATTAGAAAAATCAAAGCAGGACTAGTGTCCACTCACAGGCTGATCAAATCAGAAAAGGCTCTCTTAGGTGCCACAAAAATATGTTTTCCACAACATTTACTTTAACAATAACTTAAAGAAAGGACACAAGGAATATCTAGGGATTTGACCATTATTTGACTTTGTGTCCTCGATACCTTGCACAGTGCCTGGGAGCCTGCAGACACTTCACAAATGCTTACTGAATGGATAAAAAAAATGAAGGAATACACCCATGTGCCCACCACTGGTAATATTCCTTAACCCCAACAGTCACTGCTTAGGATTGAAAGACAAATACTGTCACCATATCAGCAATAATAGAACTGAGCTTCAGAAATGTTTAGTAATTTCCAAGATAATACAAGTAAAAAGTGGTGGAGTCAGTTTTAAAATCTAAACTTCAATCTAAGGTTGTTTCTATAACCCATGGGTTGCAAAGTTATCTTCTTGCAAAAAAGCAATTTCGGGATGCTGAATTTGGTGGCTAACTGACTACTTTCCATTTTACAAAAAATGCAAAGAAAAACAGAATCCATGCTTAAGCCAGAGGAGGGAGACAATTTCTTTGTGCAGCAGCATGACCCAATTGGTTGGTGAATATCTCTTTTTTCTAGTTTCTGACTATGGTTTCTTTCCAATGCTTAGAAAGTCATCTATGTAAGAGAAGTTCTAATTGAAGAATAATGGAGAGAGGACATAGAGTTTGTTTTCCCTGAGGTGAAGTTGGGGATTCATTTCTTGGTTTTAGTAGCAATACTGAAGGGAAGAACCACCACCAACATGACAAATCCTACATGCCTTAGGAAATGTCAGGGTATTCATGAAACAAGTTCAAGACCACTTTTCAGTTCTAATAAGTTTCATGGGTTATGTTTCTTTTCTCACGCAGAGAATAATTAGAATCTTTTTCTGACAAATGTAGAGAATTATGTAAAATGCAGAACATGAATGACTTTAAGCAATTTATGGAAAATATGATTGCAGATGGTGATACATTACAGCATTGGAAATAATTGATATGTTGGCTACTCTTAAATTGAATCAGTTAATCTGATTTTTGCATCTAATTGCATCATGATGCAACTGCATCACAAAAACGTATAATGTATCTTGTTTGACATTGATGGAAAAGACTCTTTTAATATTTTGATTTGGCACCATTACAAAAATAGCATTTATGTAGCTATCTGTCCCCAAGTCCCATCTCAACAATCACTAATAAAACTCATTGATCGTATATTATAGAAACACACCAAAAGTTAGATTTTAAAACTACACATATTTTAGTTGTTACAAAAATATACTTTTAAAAACTTTAATAACAAGACAAATAGCAATTTTGAAAAAAGTATACTCACGTGAACATCACTTTCCGTATACAAAGTAGCATCAATATGCATAGACTGAAAGGAAACAAAATTAGACAATATTAAAAACTATGCCCTGCTTTAAATATTATGAGAACAACCTACTGAAAACATTAAATTGTTTTTAATTCTTTTTTTTATTTTGAGATAATTTAAAATTCATATTAAACTGTAAGAGTAAATACAGAGAGATCTTGTGTACCCTTCAACAAGCTTCCCCCAGTGGTAATATCTTCCATAACCACAGTACAGTATTACAATCAGAAAATTGACATTAATATGATGCACTCACCTTGTTCAGATTTCACTAGTTTTATGTGCCACAGTGTGCGTGCATGCATATGTGTGAAGTTTTATGCAATTTTATCACTTGCATAGATTCACATCACCACCACCACAGTTAAGACACAAAATAGTTCCATCACCACAAGGATTCTGCTGCTATTCTTTCATAACCAAAGTCACCTTTCTCCCCATACATACCTCATCATCACCCAATCTCTCTAAATTCTGACAACCACTTCTCTGCTCTCCATTCCTATAATTTTGTCATTTCAAGAATATTATGTAAATGGACTCATATCGTATGTAACCTTCTGAAATTAGCTTTTAAAAGAATTGATAGACATTTTTATGAGCCATTTAGGTTTACAGAAAAACTAGCAGAAAGTACAGAGACTTATACACCCCTTGGTCCTCCACCCCAGTTTCCCTATTGTTAATATCTTGCATTAGTGTGGTGTGTTTGTTATAGTTGGTGAGTCACTATTATGATCTTAAGTGTATAGAATATTAGGGCTCATTATTTGTGTTGTATGTTTTACAGGTTTTGACAAATGTATAATGCCACCCATCATCACATATTAATATTTTCACGGCTTTAAAAGTAGCCTGTGCTCTGCCTAGCCATTTCTCCTTCCCTCCAAACCTCTAGCAACCACTGATCTTTTTATTGTCTCCATAGCTTTGCCTTTTTCAAAATGTCATAGTTGGGATCATACAATGTGAAGCCTTTTCAGATTGGTGTCCCCATCTTTCACTCAACAATATGGCTTTGAAGTTTTCTCCATTTATTTTCATGGCTTGATAGCTTATTTCTTTTTATCACTTGATAATATTCTATTTTATAAATGTACCACAATTTCTTTATGAAGATTGGCTTTTTTCACTCATCATAATACCCTGGAGATCCACCTAATTTGTGGGTATCACTAGTTTGTTCCTTTTTATTGCTCTGTAGTATTCCCTGACATGATATATCACAGATTTTACCAACTGAAGCACATTTGTTTCCAGTTTTTGGCAGTCATGAAAAAATCTCTGTGAACATTCATGTACATATTTTTGTGTGCACGTAGTTTTCATTTATCGAGGATGAATGTCCAAGAGTACAATTGTTGGATTGTAAGGCAAATGCATGTTTTGTTTCATAGGATGCTGCCAAACTGTTTTATACAGTGGCTGTATCATTTTACATCATCACCAGCAATGTATGAATGATCCAGTTTCTCCACATCCTTGCCAGCATTATCACCCTTGTTCATTTATATTTACTTAGCATCATCACTATTTTTTATTTTGTATATGCTTATAGCTACATGTAATAATATGTCATTGTGGTTTTAATTTGTATTACTTTCTAAACAAAATATACCCATTTTTACTACTTTCTCTCCAAAAAACTTGGGGTGATGTATAATTTTCCTTTCCAATCTGTGTGCCTTTTATTTATTTTTTTCTCATACATTTTTTCTCTCCTGCTTCATAATTTGGCTAAACTTCCAATATTATTGCTATGGTTTGAATGTCCCCTCCAAAATTCAGGTTGAAACTTAATCCCCAATGTGGCAGTATTGAGAGGTGGGGCTTTAAGAGGTAATTGGATCACAATGGCTCTACCCTCATGAATGGATTAGTCCACTCATGGATTAAAGTATCAATGGGTTATTACGGAAAGGGAACTGGTAGTTTTATAAGAAGAGGAAGAGAGACCTGAGCTAGCACATGAGCACATTCAGCCCCTCGCCATGTGATGCTTTGTTTCACCTCTGGACTCGAGAGAGCACCCACCAGCAGGAAGGCCCTCACCAGATGTGGCTCCTCAACCTTGAACTTTTCAGTCTCATAACCATAAGACATAAATTCCTTTCTTTATAAATTACCCATTTCAAGTATTCTGTTATAAGCAACAGAAAACTCAGACAATTATGTTGAGTAAAAGTGGTGAGAGAAGATATCCCTGCTTAGTTTCCAGTCCCAGCAGAAAAACATTCAGTCTTGTACTCACCATTAAGTATGGTAGCTCTAGACTTTTTGAACATGTTTTGTATCAAGTTGAGGCAGTTCTCCACAACTACTTTCTAAGAAATTTTATCTTCAATAGGTGTTTATATCAGTCTGCTAGGGCTGCCATAAAAAGTACCACAGACTTGGTGACTTAAATAATAGAACTTTATTTTCTCACAATTCAGGAGGCTAGAGGTCTGAAATCAGGGTACCAGCAGGGTTGGTTTCTTCAGAGTCCTCCCTCCTTGGCTTATAGGTGGCCATTTTCTCCCAGTGTCTTCACGTGGTTTTCTATCTCTGTGTATCTATACCCTTATCTGTTTTTCTAAAGATACCAGTCATATTGCAGTAGGACCTGCCCTAATGACCTCATTTTAACTGACCCTATCTCAAAATACAATCACATTTTGAGATATTGGCAATTAGTTCTTCAACATATAAATCCAGGAGGCATAGGGAGGGACACAGGCCATGAGAGGTGTTGCATTTTTTCAGATACCTTTTCTACATATGATTTTCTTCTTTAGCCTGTTGATAGGGTAGATTACATTGCTTGATTTTCAAATAATTGAGCAAGACTTGTGTACCTGAAATAAATCTCACTCGGTCATGGTGTATAATTCTTTTTATACATTGCTGAATTTGATTTGTTAATATTTTATCGAGCATTTTAATATCTAAGTTAATGGGAGATATTTTTGTAGTTGTCTTTTTTAGTAATGTCTTTATTTGGTTTTAGCATCACAGTAATACTGGCCTCCTAAAATCAACTGGAAAATGTTCCTTCCTCTTCTATTTTCTAGAAGAGACTGTACAATTGTTGTTAATGCTTCTCTAAATATTTGATAGAATGATTCAGTGTAACCAGCAGACTTGAAGGTCCCTTTTTGGGAGCTTGTGTATGATGAATTCAATGTATTTAGTGACTATATGAGTGTTTGGATTGTCTACTTCATCTTCATTATGTTTCAGTAGTTTGTGGTTTCTGAAGAATTGGTCCATTTCCTCTAAGTTGTCAGATTTGTGAGCATAAAATTGTTCATAGTTTTTCTTATTATCCTTCTAATGACTGCAGATTCTGTAGTGACAGCCCCAAATTTCATTCCTGAGATTTGTGTCTTCTCTCTTTTTATTTCTGTCAATTAAAGATCAATTGTATTGATTTTCCAAATAACCAGTTTTATGTTTCATTAATTTTTTCTATTGTTTTCTTGATTTCAATTTCATTAATTTTGGCTCTTATATTTAAATATTTTCTTTGTTCTGCTTGTATTGAATTTATTTTGCTCTACTTTTTCTAGTTTCTTGGAGCGGTAACTTAGATTTTTGATTTGATAATTCTCCTTTTCTTCTAATGTATTCATTTGATTTTTAAAAATGTCCTGTTAGTATTGCTTTAGCTGCATCACATATATCTTGATATGCTGTATTTCATTTTTTTCATTCTATGTATTATGAATATCCTTTGAGATTTACTCTTTGACCCATGGATTGTATAGAGGTATAGTATTTAATTTCCAAGCATTTGGAGATTTGCCCATTGTATTTAATTTCTTGATTTCTGGTTTGATTCCACTGTGGTTTGAGAACAAATTCTGCATGATTTAAGTTCTGAAAAAATTTTTAAAGTTTCTTTTATGGCTCAATATATATTCAATCTTGATAAAAGAAAGTATATTCTGCTGTTGTTGGGTGTAGTGCTCTATGTATTAAATTAGATCCTGTTGGTTGGTTATATTGTATTTTTATGCCCTTTCTGATTTTCTGTCTAGTACTTCCATTAGTTACTGAGGAGGAGGCGGTAAAGTCCTCAAGAATAATTGTGGATTTGTCTATTTCTCTTTTATCCCTATTATTTTTTGCTTCACAAATTTTGAGGCTTTGTTGTTTGATGTGTATACCTTTAAGAACATTATGTTTTCCTCACAGATTTATTTTTTATCATTTTGTAATATCCCTCTGGATTATAGCAACTTTATTTTCTGTGAAGTCTACTTTATGTTAATAACATTAACTTTGATGTTAATATAGCCACTTCTGCTTTTTACAATTAATGTATGCATGTGTATCAGTCTAGAGCTGCTGTAAAAACTACCACAAGATGGGTGGTTTAAAACAACAGAAATCTCTTCATTTACAGTTCTGGAGACTGGAAGTCCAAAGTCAAGGTGTTGGTAGGGCCATGTTCCTTCTGAGGGGTCTAAAGAAGAATCCTTTCTTGACCTTCCCAAGGTTCTAGTGGATCCTGGCAATCTCTGGCCTTCCTTGGCTTATAGCCGCATCACTCTGATCTCTTCCTCTGTCTTCACATGGCTTTCTTCCCAATGAGTTACTCTGTGTCCTTTCCTTTTCTAATAAAGACACTCGCCATTGGATTTAGGGCCCCCCCTACTCTAGTATGATCTCATCTTAATTTCATTAATTATATTTGCAAAGATTATTTCAAAATAAGATCACATTTTAAGGTTCCAAGAGGATGTGAAATTTGGGGGGACAATATTCAACCCATTATAGTATGCTATATCTTTTTCTGTCTTTTTAAATTTCAACCTACGTATGTCAATTGTACTAGAAGTGAACTGCTTATAGATAGTATAGATGGGTGGTGTTTTCTTATCAATTCAACCAATCTCTCTCTTTTACTTGGTGTATTCTCATACTCTCCTATGATACTAACCATAGGAATGCTGAATCTTTTGTTACTGTCCTCAAGATCAGTGATGCTTTCTTTTTCTTAAGTCAATTGTCTCTCTAGTATTCTGTTGTCAAATTAACTATCATTCCTCTGTCATTCATTCTGCTAATGAGCCTTTACAGTTTGCTTTATATTTCAGTTATATTTTCAGTTCTATAATTTCTATATGTTTCCTTTCATATCTTCTATTTATTTGCTAAGGCATTTAGTTTTTCATTTGCTTCAAGGGCATTTGTAATTGCTTTTTGAAGCACTTTTTATAACATCTGCTTTCAAATCTATGTCAGAGAATTCCAACATCTGATCCACTTCAATTTTGTAATCTGTTGACTCTATTTTCTCATTTAAGTTGTAACTTTCCTATTTCTTGGTACAATGGGTGATTTTCAATTGTATCTTGGCTTCATGTCTATTATGTTAGGACACTCTGGTCCTATTTAAATCTTCTATTTTAACATGCAGTCAGCTTGTTTGGATTTAGCATGCAAGTTCTAACCTATTTTTTAATGCTGTGATTCCAATAAAAATTTAGTTTTCAGAACTTTGTGGTGCTATTTTGGTATGCTTGGTGCCATTGAGACTTCCACTGAAGCTGGTATTATCTTCTATGGCAGGAAGCACTTCCTTAGGTCAGGCCACCTGTTTTCTTCAGGTGGGAGAAGAGGGCCTTTAGTCCACAAGGAACAACAGCTGTTCCCTGGGTCAAGCCATTCTCCCTGCAGATGCCACCAAGATATCTGGCTTCTCCAGATAAAGGAAGAGAATACCTCACCTGTGCAGACTAGAACTCATCCGGCTGGGCCGCTTATAAATTACGTTTTAAAGATAATTAGGTTCTAAAACAGTAAGGAAAAGACTTCTTTTCGAGCTTTATAAGATCATAAATTTCTACAAAAATATTATTGTTTCAAGTGTGGTTTCCTTAAGACAGACAGAAAAACAGAGAGAGAGACAAACTCCATAGCAGTTATACCAGGCATTTTATGGAAAAATGAGTACTCACTTGAATAAGATCTTCAATTTTTTTCAAATCACTTATTACATTCACCCAGTTGGCTTCTGTTTTAGGAAGCCCTGCACTGAAACAGCTGAAAGAAAAACCATAGAGCAAAGCATTTTGAAGGAACCTATTCATCTTGATGAATACTATAAGCAAAAGAGCAATCAATAATTTTTTATTCTGACCAGTGAAAAAATCAGTGTTATCCTTGCTTCTGTGCATTCAACAGCCTTGTAACTGAACATAAACATCGAGCATATAGTACAACTTTGGCATTTTATGATAACTTGAGGCTTCACCAACCTGGATTAGAGAAAAGCCTAACTGTAGGCATACTTTATAAATAAACTGGCTCAATTTATCACAATGAAATAGAAGCAGTGCCAGATGTGTGGCAATGCTCAATAAATGATTTTGAATGAATTACTAGTTTCCTTTAAGTAGAGATTTACAGAGACTTTGAAGTCTAATAAATAGGTAAAATTCTTAAAATAAGTAATAATTATTTTCATGTAATGATTTTGACAGTAATTTTTTTTTTACAATACATTAAACATGCCCTTTTCATGTTGCTCACACTCTTACTATGCTTGCAGCAGCTTTCTCCATAAACAGTACAGACTTCATCCCAGTGTAGGCTGAATGATCATATACTTACTCACTTTCACAAATTTCATAAAAATTAAAATTTAATATCCAGACAAAATACACTTATACTGACCAAGTAACATTGGAATGATTCTTAGAGCTTGAGGAAAAATAATCACTCACTTCCTGATGGATCTTACACAGAAGCATGATAGTCAACACTAATCTGTCTTATGATGAAGAATTACCTGCACAAATCTATGGTTCCCAATACCATGAAGGCATTAGTAGAGTAAAACTGAACTGAGAGTCAGATTATATAACTATAGGTTAGGTGCTTTGGGCCAACTGGGTATATTAGCTGCATCTAAGAGAGAAGAAAAAAGTTAATAGTCAGGGAAACATATGAATTTTATTAGAAGGAAACAACAAAAGGCTTAAATAAAGAAAGAAATGTTTTAAACTGAACTAGGATAAGGATCAAGGGATAGGAGCAGTCAGTGTCAGGGACAGATAAAAAAGTAACATAAGCAAATTCTAAATATCTTTTAATTGCCATGAAAAATATGTAGTTTATCAATAAGTGGTATACTTCCAAGTTCAGTTAAATATCAAAAGGCCCAATTTATTTGAGGGCTATAAAGCTCATTTGGACTATTACCACAATGTAGAAAAATGCTCAGTTAGGTGTTTACCAAACCTCCTCTAAATCTCTATAGTCTGCCTTCTATCCACCAGATACTGAGTACCTAGAGATATAAGCAAACTGAACATAAACTAATTTAATGGAAAAGATATCCAAGGACAATCATTATGACCATGAACATAATGTTATTTATGCCTAAAGATAAAATTACCCCAAAATGAAGACATGAATGCCAGCTTCAGTTAGAAAATGACTGTTTAGAAGTAAACACAAGTAGCACTGGATGGAAATACTTCTCAAATGTGGTTTCTGAAAAATATAATCATAGACAAATGGTTAAATTTTTTAGTTAAAAAGTGAGGTTTAAAATAACATGTCAACATATTTTTAGGTCTAAAGATGTAAGTTTGTCATAATTTCATAATTAATGCCTCTTATAAAAAAAAAAACTATAATTTATATTTTTTCGCTTTCTCTCCTACCTCCAACTCTGTCTCTTATGCACAAAGTTCCTTAATAGATATTTCTGCAGATGCATGTCAAAGATAATTTAACAAAGTTGACATATTTGTTAATTTACATACATACCAATGTCACCACTTAATGTTTTTATATTATCTTTGACCTCCTCCTCATCCTTCTCCCTTTTTTAATAGGTCAAAATATTTTAAACAGCACAGGTTAATAACATGCATTACTAACAGAGATGCACTAGTTATATTAACTTCATGTAAATTATGAAAATGAATTATATTAATATTATTTGGTGAAAAATTGGATAAAATGGAACCAATTACAGACACTGTATTCCATCTTGAGAGTGACTAATAATTTTTCTTGGTGATTTAGGGAAATCATTTATTCTAGAACTTACCAGAGTTTTGGTACTTTCACCTGCCTCTTTTGTGTTGTCAAAGCTTTTAAAGTTTCAGAAAGCAGTGTTAACTGCCACCTTAACCACTAATTGTTCATGCTTCCTTTCAAAAAGATGAATGATACCCACACCCTGCCCTCTAAGACTACACAATTTAGTGAGTACAAAGACATTTAGAGAACACAAAAGAGTGGGATAAGTGAAATAACACGTTTATAATGACAAGAAGAGCCTATCAAGATGTTCAATAGAGTTTTTAAAAACCTATTTAATTTATTTTCAAAATAAGAACAATCCAAATGTGAACAGACATCTGTGATATCTCAAGATCTTTAGAGAATAACCATGTAACTTATTGCAAAGACTCTGAGATTCAGATGACCTTTTAGGGAAATTCCATAGGATATTTTCATCTATTTTTTTTCTTACCGAAATTCTCATTACTCAAAGCCACGGTAAATCCTTAAGTATTGAAGAAGAGCTGGCTATGGCAAGGGGTTTCCAGCAGCCATCCATCCACGATGCCTCCTACAATAAAATCTAGGGTAAAGTATGATCCATTAAAAACACAAGTGGACTAGTAAGAAAAAGAAAGGGAGGGAATTAATACTTATTGAACACCTACCTTTTAATAAGCACTCTATTAGTTACTTAACAAATGCATCACCTTTAATCTTTACAATAATGGTATGGAGGAAGGTTAGTAGCATTTAGGTAAGCTGCTGTAGGCCCATAGCAAGTACATGACAGCCAGGATTTGAGGCCAGTTCTGTCTGATTACAACGCCTTTGCAAAACTTTTCTATTCTATTATGTCCCTGAATTGAAAAATTCCAGAGTCATACTAGTAAAAAGTAGAAACAAACAAATACTTAGATTTGTAGAAGTACTGATTGTTAATCCAGTTTACAATAGCAGTAGCCATTTCTACAGCCACTGAATATGTATCTTCAGTCTTTTAAAGGAACCATTGTTAATCATTTGAGAATTTTATAACCAAGAAAATTTTATTTTTTTCTCACTCAAATCAAGTGAAGAATATGAAGATTAAACATCCCTAAATTCAACTCCATGCCATTAAAAGCAGTTTATAACCAAAATATACAAAAATACAAACAACTATTTTCTGCCCTTCAAAATAGTATATACATGGTGACCTCTTCCACAAAAAATCAAAATCTTCCACAACCCGTGACATAAATATTCACTGAATTAAGTTCCATAAACTCAAAGAATTAAATTATTATACTTTCCAGATGTTTCTGAAATATAAGAATGGCTGCTTTAAAATATATTATCTATAACTCCTAGAAAGAAAAAGGTAACACTTATTTAGGTATTAAGCAAGATATAAAGGTGTATCCAATAGAAATACCTTTTTGTCCACAAGAACACATCAAATCTAATATTCCTGTTACATACGATCTAAATCACTCATTGATTGGTTTATTTAAAGCAAACCTTCCTTATCACTCTCATTTTATAATTATTCCCTTTGTCTATATTATCTCAGTGCTTCAAATTTTTTATAAAACTTTACCGTAATCTTCATAATTTCATCCAAAGCCTCTTAAATTCCCTACA
Source organism: Pongo pygmaeus (assembly GCF_028885625.2). Classification (NCBI taxonomy): domain Eukaryota; kingdom Metazoa; phylum Chordata; class Mammalia; order Primates; family Hominidae; genus Pongo; species Pongo pygmaeus. The sequence continues at coordinate 154,760,358 of NC_072376.2, read as the reverse complement.
TCCATTTTAGTTGTGGTATCCTTGAATCCACATTTTAAAAAAATAATAATATGGACTTGGGATTGAGCAATGCCATGGGTGATATAATTTTTAATTAGGCCTTACAAAGCTACTTTCGTAAACAATGAAAATTTCATTCCTGGCCTCTTATAGCAGTGAGCCTTTAAAATGTCAAAATGGATTTTCACTACGCTGCTCAACTACATCCTGCTGGTATAAGTAAAAGAAGACTAAGTGCTTAGCCAGAATACTCTACCATAGAGTGTGGTTGTCAGACACGGAGGAATGCAATAGAAAATGTCCTCAAAATATCTAACCAAATCATGATAATGGAAGCCAGTGTAGATGAAAAGAAGTATTGGCTGGGCGTGGTGGCTGGTGCCTGTAATCCCAGCACTTTGGGAGGCCAAGGCAGGCGGATCACCTGATGTCGGGAGTTCGAGATCAGCCTGCCCAATATGGAGAAACCCCATCTTTACAAAAAAAATACAAAATCAGCCGGGTGTGATAGTGCATGCCTGTAATCCCAGCTACTTGGGAGGCTGAGGCCAGACAATTGCTTGAACCCGGGAGGCAGAGGTTGTGGTAAGCTGAGATCGTGCCTTTGCACTACAGCCTGGGCAACAAAAGTGAAACTCCATCCCCCCCAAAAAAAAAAGAAGTATTTTATAGCTCTGCTTGCTGCCTGAATCTATTTTCTGCTGCTGGAAGAGAACACCACAAACTTAATTTACAACGGACACAAGCTCATTTGGCTCACAGTTCTGGAGGCTGGGAAGTACATGAGTATGGCACTGACATCTGCTAAGGATCATCCTGTGGCAGAAGGGTAGAAGGTGAAAGCAAGCACATGAGACAAAGAGGAAATTGAGCCAAAATCACCCTTTCATAAGGAGCCCACTCATGCAATAACAAACTCACTCCCTCCGTAACTGCATTAATCCATTCATGAGGGCCCTGTCTAATGAAAGTGCCTAAAGAGATACCTAATTACCTGTTAAAGATCCCACTTCTTAAAACTGTCACAATCACAATTAAGTGTCAACATGAGTTTTGGTGGAGGCATTCAAACCATAGCATTCTGCCCCTCCCCTCCCCCTCTCTGCCTAATTCACATCCTTCATACAATGCAAAATATATTCATTCCATCCTAGTAGGCTCAAAAGTCACTCCAGTATTAACTCAAAAGTTAACACTGTTAGTTAATACTTATCTAAATCTAGTTAATCTAGTTATCTAGGTAATACTTGTCTAAATCAAATATGGATGAGACTTCATCCTGAAGGCAAATGTTCTTCAACCACGAGCCTGTGAAATCAAAATAAGCTATCTGCTTCCAAAATACAATGTGTGAAGGTATAGAAGAGACATTCCCATTCTAAAATGGAGAAATAGGCAAGAAAAGAGGGATAACTCATCTGAAACAAGTCCAAAACCCAACAGGGAGAACAATATTAAATCTTAAAGTTGGAGAATAATTTCCTTTCACTCCACATTCTGCATCCTGGGCACGCTGGGTGGGGGTTGGACCCCTAAAGCCTCAGGCAGGTCAGTTCCCATAGCTTTCCTAGGCTCAGCCTATTCTTCAGCTGTCATGGGTTGGAGTCTTATGCCTGAAGCTTTTCCAGACTGCAGCTCTACACTGTTAACCATAGTTCTAGGATTTTGGTGGCAACCCCATTTCCTTGGCTCCATGAGGCACCGCCCTGTTGGGGGCTCTCTGTGGTGGTTCTGCCCCTGTGCAAAGTCTCTGCCTGTGCCCCAAAGAAGTCAGCATCATCTTTTGAAATCAAGGTGGAGGAAGCCATGCCCCCTCAGCTCTTGTATTCTGTGAGACTGCAGACTTAACACCACATGAATTTCACCAAGGCTTACCGCCTGTATCTTGTGAAGCAGTGGGTCAAGCTGCAGCTGGGGCCACTTAAGCCATAGTTGGGGTGGCTGAAGACTGCTGCACCAGAATGTGGGGAGCCAAGTCCCAAGGCAGCCCTGGGCAGTAAGCTCATGGAGAGCAACCAGGTGGGGCCTGGCACCCGAAACCATTCTTTCATCCTAGAACTCTGGGCCTGTGAAATAAAAGAGACTAAATCCCAGCCCTGTCCTCAAGGAGCTCACAGGATAGGAATTGTTTGGAATCTTGTGATTGGATCTCACTGCAAGGTGACTGCTGACTCACAGCAGCACTGAAATCCTAGGAGGATAGTACTGCCCAGGGAAAATACATAGTGAGTAAGCAAGTTAACGTCGGCAGGCATCTCTATAGTTTTCATTCTGGAGTGAAAACTGTCCCTTAGACTCATAGTCACACAGTTGCCTCTGCTCCAGATTTTCCTTCTGCTTCAAATATTCTTCACCCAGATACTGTCGGGGCTCACACCGTTGCTATTTCCCAAGCAAATAATTGCTTGTGAAAATAACTGTAAACATTTTACATTCTATACCAATATTGTAGTTCTTCCCAGTGAGGAAGGATGATCTAACATACTTGATGTTTTGTTCTGCTTATTAACTTGTCTAATCACACATTTAAAATTAATTAAACATACAAGAATAAAAGATTTACAAGTATTGGTTTTTTGGGTTAAATGCATCATCCATTCATTCAAACCACTAGAAAAGACAAGCTGAGACTGAATAGAATATAGAGATTATAAGACAGCATCACTTTCCTTGATTCATTTAGTAAATATTCGCTGAATATTTATTATGGGCTAGGCATTTTTTATGACCTTGGAATACATCAATGATGGCAGAACACAATCTTGATTTCAGAAAGAAAGATGAACCATATAGAAAATGCACAAATAAGTTATTATAATTATGCATTTTATTAGAGAGTGAAAAATTATCTAGGAAAAAGGAAACAAGGTAAGAAGGGTGAGGTTGAAATTTTGGGTAGTCAGGGTAAAGATAGCAAGGGTGTGTGAGCCCCGGTGGTATCTCAGTGAAGACTATTTGAAGCAGAGGGAACAGCTAGGGCAGAGACAACTGTGTGGCTATGAGTCTAAGGGACAGGAAAGAAGCCAGTGGAATGAGCAAGGGAAAGAGTAGTCTGAGATGAGGTCAGAAAGGTGGAGGACAGGAGGACCTGAATCTGCTTGGGGTAGCAGTGGAGATAGAGACATGTGGCTAGAGTCTGGAATCATTTTTTATGACAGGACTAATATAATTTCCTGACAGATTGCAGGGTACAGGAGGAAATAAGAGAATGAGAATGACTCTGAGTCTTTTCCTCTGAACACCTGAGAAGATGGAGCTACCATCAACTGAAACAAGCAAGCCTTGGACACAGCTGATGCCTTGAGGAGAGGGGACAGGTCAGGAGTTTCAGTTCTGGACATGCTGAGTTTGAAAGGCTCATTAGATATGCACAAGGAAATGTCAAATATGCCATTGGATACATAAATCTCGAGTTCAGGAATGTGTCTGAACTGGAAATAGATATGCGACTCATGAGAGTGCTCATGAGGGAGTGGTGTAGGTAGAGAAAAGGACCAAAACCTGACCATGGGATACTTCAGTATTAATTAGGTCGGGGATTATAAAAGAAGGATCAGGAAAGAAAAATCAAAAGGAATGACTACTGAATAAGGGGAAAATGAAGAGTATCATATTCTAGAAGTCAGTCAAGGGAAGTATATCCAGCAAACGGGAATGATGGACACATCAAATGCACTGACAGGCCAAGCAAGACACAGTTTCAGCACTGACCAGTGGGCTTGGCAACCCGGAGGTCATGTCAGATGACTCTGACAATAGCACTTTTAGGGATTTGATGGAGGCAGAAGCCTGCCTGGGATGGCTGACAAGAAAGTAGCAAGAAAAGGTTCTTAAAATGCTAGTGCAGGCAATGTTTTTAAGAATCCTGCTCCAAAAGGAAGGAAGGAAAGGGGGTTGTTGCAGGTGGTAGAAAGTGGTAGAAATAACAACATGTTTGCATGCTGATGGGACTGACTTATTAGAGAGGGGGAATTAAGGATGTTGGAGGGGGTGGGAAGTGCCAGAGTAATGTTCTCTAATGAGCAAGTGAGGATGAGGATGTTAGCCCACCTCCAAGAGGGGGCGAGGGCTGAGTCATCTACTGTCACAGGAAGGAATGCTGAGTTATAAGGGGGGTGGGGCTGGTAGGTAGGTATAAGTTTTCTACTATTACTTCCATTTTCTCAGTGAATTAAAATAAAAAGTCATGAGCAGAAAGTGAAGATTGGAGGAGGATGGGGACAGGAGGAGGATGAGAGGGAAGAGGACACACAAAATAGCCATTTAGGTAACTGGGAGAATAGTATGAGAGTCTGGCCTATAGAAGGATCAATGTTGTGAATGGTTGTGGAGTGAGATTAGTCATTAGGGTTGTACGTGTTTCCTCCAGCCACAGTAAGCTGAAAGGGAAAGAAAGCCTGGAATAGGTACAGAACTGGATTTAAACCTGCTATGTGTATACCAAGCAAGTACAAGGAAGAGAGGGGCAAGGGATTTCAAACTATATGTAAGGGAGCGATTGGGAGATTTGTCCAGGAAATTTTACTTCATTTCTTTATGATAGGACTTCATAAAGGTAGTGTTACTTGAATCATACCTCGAAGGTCGGATATATTCTAGGCATGAGTGAAAGGAGAAAAACAGCATTGAGGCAGAAGGCAGAACCCAAGCAAGGCCATATGCAAACAAGTATAGTGTGTTTGCAGATGACTGTGAGCCATTTTCCTAAGAGTGTGAAAGTAGTGGTCAGTAAGACTCCACAAAACTGTCACCATTGTTTAAAGCAGCAACTGGTTAACACTTTGTGTAGAGGGCCAGATAATGTTTTATGCTTTGCAAGTCTTGTAGACTTTGTTGCCAGTGATTAACTCATCCACTCTAGTGTAAGAGCAGCTATAGACAACACATAAACAAATGGGTATGGCTGTGTTCCAATACAACTTTATTTATAAAAACAGGTGGTTGATGGATTTGAATCACCAACCACCTGCTTTGATAAATAAGTAGTCGGTTTTGATAAATAAACAGTTGGTTTGCCAGCTCTTGATCGCTACAGATCTCTTTTCAGTCCTAATTTAAGTACAGCTGAGAAAGTGATATCTTTAAACATCTCCAATCTTCCTATCATTAATCGCACTAAGACATTTTCAGTAATTGCTTTCAAGCTGTTTTAAATTGACACCAATATGAGATTTTCAAATAAGAAATGTCCTCAAACTTAATCTGTGTTCAATATCAAGGCTAAATAAACCCCAATACAAACTATAATAACTTGGATTACTATAATGATTTTTAAAAATTCATTCATACAAATATAAGACCTGAGGTTGGTATTAATTCTCTTATAAGGCTACCCAATATGTTTATAAGGCCTATAAATTTCAGTTTATCAAAACAAAAAAATGATTAGGTGACTACTTCATACAAAGGTATATAAATATATGTATCTTTTTTAATGAAACACCTTTAAGTTCTTTGGAATGCTTAAAATAAGACAAATTAGTTAATTATATTGAAATGTTTCCAAAGCAAACAATAATCTATATAAATATTCTTTGAACTGCCAGGGACAGAGGTAGCAGTAAGATGTGGACATCTTAGTTTCAATCACTATCAAAAAGCATTAATTAAACAGATAGTGGGTAAATATAGAAACACTATATTTAAACAATATATTTATTATAGAAATATATATTTAAACAATATTTAATATATATTTAAACTATTTATTTATATAAATATATAAAATAAATATAGAAACACCTCAGGTAGCTTATCATTTAAGGTAAACAAGGGATATTCATTTATGTAGCTGGAGGGGATATATGGTAGATCTCTTACCACTCTCTGATCATAGTTTTCTGTAGCACTGTGTTCATGGGCTATGGTCATTTGGTGCAAATGTTTTTGAAAATGTTTGGTATAAATGTTTTTGAAAAATCCCAGCTAGTATAATTCTCCAGGGCAGGAACAATGGACAGCTTCCTCAGGGCAGCAAAGATATATTTAACCTACTGTCCAGAAACAATCAATGATATCTGTTCCTCTAGTCAGTTTCCAAAAGCACTTCATTCAAACACTCACTAAGGTGAAGAAATTATCCCAAACCATAGTACAAAAGAAGAAAAAGTTGGAAATTATCAGATAGATAGGTCTAGAAATTCCAACATAGTATCCAAAAGGAGTTCCATAAACAGACAGCAAAGAGACAACAGACAGAATGAAACAATCAAAACAGTCATAAAAGAAAAGTTTACAGAGCTGAAGTAGAACACAAGCTTTCACACTGACAGGGCATAAAAGGGATAATTGAAAAACACAGCAATTTTAAATAGAATTTCCTAATTCCAGGATAATGAAACACATGCTAATAAAAAGCTATTTAAGGACAAAAATCAGAATGAATCTGATCATGGTACTTACAAGACAAGAGAATTCATCTTCAAGGTTCTAAGTGAGAATGAGTTTGAACCTAGAAAGCTATTAGTATTCGAAAAGGAGGGCAAAAACATTCTTTCATAGCACATCTTAGAAAATATAAGACCCACAGAATGTCTATGAAATAATTAAGTTAAAAATGCATTCCAGATAAATTCAAAAGTTATCCAAAAAATATGTGGGATATAAGAATGCAGAATTAGTAACATTTATATTTGAGTCTAAATAACTAATGGCAATTCATTAAGGTACATGTTTGACATCATTCATTTTGCAAAAATGTGAAATTCTTGTGGTCAGAAACCTTGTGTATCTTACTAATTACTGTACCTACAACACCTATAAGCATGCTAAGCATATAAGCACATATGACATATTTACTGGATTTGATTTTTAATTTGTTTATATTATAAATAGATTGTCCCTATTCTCACAACTATCAGCATCTTAGCTGCACTAGCTTCCCTAACTAGAAGGTGGCCCAGCCAGTCACTGTAATAAATACTATGCTAAATAGCACATTAACTTTACCCCACATTTCATCTTTCTGCTACATTCATCTCGCCAATTTCAAGTTCCAAACTGCTAAGTATTTCTGGAAAAACCATGCCAGTATAATTTCATGAGATGTAACTTGCAATGGGCTTTCTCTACATCCTGCTAATTATTTCTTGCTCTCTCTGACATTCTGTACCATACTTTTAAATAAACTTTATTGAGAAACAATTTTAAGATAATAAAATATACACTTGTTTTAAGCATACAGTATGCAGTTCTGATGACAGTATACATTCATGAAATTACTACCACAACCATGATATAGAAAATATTTATAATTATAAAAAATTATCTCATCCTCCTTTTCAGTCACTGTATCATCAGCCCCAATGCTAGGAAACTAGTGATTTAGCCATGTACTTTTCCAAGTAGCAATGTGCAAGGAAAATCATGGATACTCTCCCTGGGGGAAATGGTATAGGAAAAGGAAGAAGAGGAAGTAAATTCATACTATGATGATTATTTTATTTGTGATAATTCGAAATACACTTATGCTAATTAATTGCAAAAAGTCAAGAGAAAATTTAACTATGAAAAAAAACCCCAAGCCAGACATGTATAATTTCCAAACCAAAATAAAATAAAATGAACAAACAAAACTCAAAGAATCTAACAGAAGGTTGTAATAGTAGTAGAGGTAGTGGGGACAGGCAGAAAGAGAGAAGAAAAAAAAGAAAGTGCAGTAAAAATATACAGAAAAAACAATGTGGCAGTAGTAAGTCTAAACATACCAGCAATCATTCACTCACACAAACAAAGATGTAAATAAACTATATTTGCTTACTAAGAGATGGATACTAACATTAGTTAAAAAGTAGACACAGAGATAAATTTTAAAATATGAGTTTATAAGAAATGAAACAAAAATAAAATGATACGAAATGCTTAAAAATTACAAAAAAAAGACATGCCAAGTAAATATGACTGTAGAAACAAGAATAGAAAAAAAGTAGAACTCAAGTGAGAAGTACTAAACAATATAATGGATAATGCACATGGATAAAAGTTAAAACTCTCTGAGAATGTCCATTCACATTGTCTCTTGAACACCTCCCACCCCTAAGACCTAAGATTATACAGCTCAATGGTTTCTTGATACCAGACCCACTAATAGAGGGTATCCTGCCCCAGGGGCCAATAACTGTCACCATTGCTGAGGCCCTGCTGTCATTCCACATTAACAGTGGACTGAATTTTTTTAAATGTGGTATATATACACCTTGGAATACTATGCAGTCATAAAAAGAAGGAGATCATATCCTTTGCAGCAGCATGGATGCAGCTGGAAGCCATTATCATAGGCAAAATAATGATTTTTAATGATTTTCTGTTGAAAATCAAATACTGCATCTTCTCACTTATAAGTTGGGGTAAATAGAAACTGGACACTGAGTTAGTGTGGGGGGAGGGTGGGAGGAGAACAAGGGTTGAAAAACTACTCATTGATTACTGTTCTCACTACCTGGGTGATGGCATCATTCATACACCGAACCTCAGCAACCCACAATTCACCCATGTAACCAACCTGCACATATACACCCTGAACCTAAAATAAAAGTTGAGAAAATAAATAAATAAAACCCTCTGAGAAGATATAATAGTTATGAATGTTTATGTACCTAACAGTATAGCTTCAAATTATATAGAGAAAAATGAATAGGAAGAATAAGTTATAAAATATGAGAAGATATAATAGTTATGAATGTTTAGGTACCTAACAGTATAGCTTCAAATTATATAGAGAAAAATGAATAGGAAAAATAAGTTATAAAATATTTTAACATAGTTTTTAGAAATTTAAACATATACAGAAATCAGTAAGGCTAGCATTGATATGCCAGTAAACCAGCTCTCAAAAAAAAAAATCATTGCTTTGTAGCATTTGCCAATTTTTGTTGTATAAAAACCTCACTATACTGACTTCAAAATACCAATGGCTTAAAAGCTGGCTTATAAAATTCCTAACTATTTAACCATTGGCCCTAATGAGCCAATTAGAGCTGGCTCCAGCAAACCAAGGCCTAGGGTAAATTTTAAAAACACAATGAACAACCTTTTTATGTAGTATATATGTACATTTGATTAAACAGATTAGATACATGGCATCCTACATCACAGTGATAGCACATTAAAAATAAACACACAGAATATTTGTAAAAGGTCATCTATGACCTAGACCTAAAGTGTTTATGTCCTAGATCTAAAATAAAGTCTCAAACATTATACAAATCTGAATTCATACTTGTTACATTATATGATCACAAATCCAAAAAATTAATAGTATTGAACTATTAAATTGAATATTGAATTCCAAAAATTTCAATTTTCAATATTGAATAATATTGAATTACAAATTAATAATAAAAGAATAGCAAATAAAAAATCCTGTCCACTTATAAATATAAAATTATCATTTAAAGTAATCCTGAATAAAAGAGGAAGTCAATCTGGAAATTGCACTTAATTAAAATACCTATCCAAGTGAAGTTAGAAAGATGACTGACTATAGTTACCTGGTGCTTGTTCCCCCAATTAAAAGGGATCAAAACAGTGAATAAACATCTATAATTTGACTGGAGTGACTGAGGAAGTATGCTGGAGAGCACCAGGGAAGTGGCAACATCCCTGTGAAGCACAGAAGGTGAGAATAGCACCATAGAGAGGAGAGAAAGTAATCCACTTCTGCCACAATGTCATCTTCACCAGAATTAGCTCAGAGTCAGGGAGACTTCTTCTTATGGGGTAAAGGTAAGCTGTAAATCCCCAGCAGTCCAATTGTTACCACACATGCCAGAAATCCTTGCTGCAGGAGAGTCTCCTGGTCCTTGTAGGTTTTGAATCCAGTTTGGAGATTAGCCAGAACTTTGTACAGCTGCACTGCCTCAGAGTAGGAGCCCACCTTGAACACTTCCCACCCTTAAGACCTAAGATGATACAGCTCAATGACTTCTTAAAACCAGACCCACTACTAGGGGCCAATAGCAACTGACTGTCTCCATCCCCGAGGCCCTGCTCTCATTCCACTATGTTCACGTGAATGCTTGCACCACCACAAACTCAGCTACCTAGAGCATAGGCATGTCATAATGACCAAGACCCCAGTGTCCAAACTCACATGACACACCACCATCTCAGGGAACAGGCAGATATGCACAGCAGGGAAGCTTCCAAACAGCCACTAGCCATGTTACCAACACATACCTGTGCTTCACAGCCAGCAAGCACTCTGAGCATGTATGTGCCTGCATCCAGCCTGGCAAGTGGTCATGTGGCAACCCACTCCCATGAAAGGCCACGGCAGAGCTGCCTGGCCTTGCTGCACCCACAAAGATTCACATGCAGCCTGACATCCAGTCCTGCAGCAGCTCTGCCTCTCCAACAGACTGCCACAGGGATGCTTGGCATTGCTGTGCTCATCTAGTTTGGTGGCAGCCCTGCCTCACTGAAAAGAAAGCCACATAGCCACTTTGCTGGCAGCATCTCTGTAAGCTCAAACCTGGCACAACAGCCAGCACAGCAGTAGCCACTGACTCTCTGGAGAGGTAGCCAGACAGCTTGTCAGCTCTCTGTGCCCCCACATGCCCAACCTGAAAACCAACCCAGTGCTCCCACCCCAAGAAAACTATGCCACTACCTCAAAAGCTCTCACAGCATAGACCACTGAGGCAATCACAGACATCACTGATGAGTATTACAGTCAAAGAAACTGCACAGATACCATGCTACTGAGTCCACCCAGAATCAAAGCCATTCACCATACTGAACTTACACCCTAGGACTTATCTACAGGAAATGTCTCTCCCTGAAAAAGCTACTCTATAAAATTGGAAACAAAAACTATTCTACTATATGAACAAGTATCAATGCAGAGACAAAGGAAATATAATAAAAGCAAGAAAACATGATACCCCCAAAGGAACACAATAAATCCTATTAGAAGACCCCAAGTAAAATGATACTTATGAAATGCCTAAAAAATAATTAAAAATTATGATCTTTAAAAAGCTCAGTGAAATACAATAGAACATAGACAAACAATTAATAATTGGAATGAGAAATTCCTAATATATAAATATAATTTTAAAAGAACCAAACAGAAATCTGGGAGCTGAAAATTTTGATAAATGAAAATTTAAAAAATACAAGTGAAATTTTTAACAATAGACTAGATCTTTCACGAAGGAATTTCTGAACTAGAAAACAGGTTTTTGAAATAACTCAGTCAGAGGAAAAACACAGAAATAAGAACAAAAAAGAATGAAGAAAGCCTACAGAATACATGGGATACAATTAGGCAAACAAATATTCACATTATAGGAATGCCAGAGGAAGAAGAAATTTTTTTAGAGGCATAGGAAATGTATTTAAGAAATAATAGCTTTAGGCTTCCCAAGTATTCAGAGAGATATAAACATCTAGATTCAGGAAGCTGAAAAGTCCCTAATTAAACTGAACCCCAAAAGATCCTTTCTGAGGCACATGATTATCAAACTGTCAAAAGTCGAAGACAAAGAAAGAATTCTAAAAGCTGCAAGACAAATGTATTAACTCACATACAAAAAGATCTCTATTAGACTATCAGATTTTTCAGCAGACTAGGAGAGAACGGCATGACATATTCAAAGTGCTGAAAATTAAAAAAAAAAAATCAGCCAAGAATACTATATTCAGCAAAGCTATCCTTCAAAAATGAAGGAGAAATGAAGATATTCCCAGACAAACAAACACTGACGGGATTCATCACCACTCAACTGATCTTACAAGAAATGCTTAAAGGAGTGGTACAATTAGAAATGAAAGGCTGATTATTACTATAATAAAAACGTGTGAAAATATAAAGCTCACCAGTATAGGTAAATTCATAAATCAAACTCAGAATATCCTAGCACTCTAATGTTATGCAAATCTTTTAGTCCTCTAGTATGAAGGTTTAAAGTCAAAATGGTCAAAAATTACAACAGCTACATAATGGGTAAAGAAGTAAATTAAGGAAACAAATATATAAATAGTAAAGAAAAGAGAAAACATCTGGAGTATTTTTATGTGACCAAAATTAAGTTGCTATCAGATTTAAATAAACTATCAGACTCTTTATCCTCATAATAACCACAAAGAAAGATATAACACATATACAAACAAGAAGGAGAAAAGAAACCAAGCTTAGTAACACATAAAACCACCAAACCACAGAGATAAACAATAAAAGAGGAAGAAAGGAACAAAACATTTATGAAATAACCATAACCAGAAAGTAATTTTTTTAATGTTAGGAGTAAGTTATTGTCTTTCAATAATAACCTTGAATATAAGTGGACTAAATTCTCCAGTTAAAAGATAGAGAGTGGCTGAATGAATTTTTAAAAGGAACCAACTATATGCTGCCAACAAGCGTAACACAGACTGAAAGTGGAGGGATAGAAGAAGATACTCCATGCAAACAGAAACAAAAAGCAAGCAGAAATAGCCATACTTATATCAGATAAAATAGGCATCAAGTCAAAAACTGTAAAAAGAGGTAAAGAAGGTCACTATATAAAAATAAAGAAATCAATTCCATAAGAGGATGTAGCAATTATAAATATTTATGCACCCAACACCAGAGCACCCAGATATCTAAAGCAAATATTATTAGACCTAACAGGAGAAACAGAGGGCAATACAATAATAGTAGAGGGCTTCAATATACCACTTTCAACAATGAACAGATTATCTAGACAAAAAATCAACAAAGAAACATTGGACTTAAATTATACCATAGACGAAATGGCCCTAACAGACATTTATAGAACACTGCATCCAACAGAGTACACATTCTTCTCATCTGCATATGGAACATTTTTTAGGATAGATCACATGTTAGGCCACAAAACAAGTCTTAAAAATTTTAAGAAGATAGAGATCATATCAAGTATCTTTCCTAACCATAATGCAATAAAACTAGAAATCAATACTAAAATAAAAACTTCAGAAAATTTAAAAATACATAGAAATTAAACAACTTGTTCTTAAATAACCAATGGGTCAATGAGGAACGTAAAAGTGAAAAAAAATTTCCTTCAGACAAACAAGAATGGAAACACATCATATCAAAACCTATGCGACATAGTGAAAGTAGCTCTGAGAGGGAAGTTTAAAATAGTAAATGCCTACACCAAAAAAGAAGACAGATTTCTAGTAAACAATCCAAAGATTCACCTCAAGGAACCAAAAATAACAAGAACAAACTAAACCCAAAATTGGTAGAAGGAAGGACAGAAATAATAAAATTCAAAACATAAACAACATACAGACTAAAAAAATAAATTCATATAAAAACCAAAACAAAGATTTGGCTTTTTAAAAAGATAAAAATCAACAAACCTTTACCTAAGGTAAAAAACAAATGAGAGATTCAAATACATAAAATAAGAGATGAAAAATGAGACATAACAACTGATACTACAAAAATACAAAGGTTCATAAGAGACTATTATGAATAAGTATACACCAAAATAATTGATGACATGGAAGAAATCAATAAATTTCTAGACACATACAACCTATCAAAATTAAAATAGAAAATCTGCCAAGAAATAGAAAATCTGAACAGACTGATAATGAGTAAAGAAATTAATAACAATTAATATAAATTATTATTATTATCACTAATAAGTCTTCCATCATCAAAAAAAAGACCAGGACCTGAAAGCTTCACTGCTGAATTCCACCAAATATGTAAAGAACTAATACCAATTCTCCTGAAACTACTGAAGAAAATTGAAGATGGGAGAATACTTTTAAACTTATTTTATAATGCCTGCATTAATCTGATTCCAAAACCAGACAAGGATACAACAAAAACATAAAACTGTAGGTCAATATTGATGAGGAATATAGACACAAGATTCTTAACAAGATAGTAGCAAACTGAATCCAACAGCATATTAAAAAAATCATTTAGTACGATTAAGTGGGATTCATCCCAGAGATGCAAGCATGGTAAGCATGCTATAACAAGCTAATCAATAAATATGGTACAACACATTAACAAGAAGAAAAACAAAATCCAGATGATAATATGCAGAAAAGCATTTGAAAAAATTCAACATTCCTTCATGTGAAGAACTCTCAAAAAATTAGACATAGAAGGAATGTATCTCAGTAGGTCATATAGGACAAAACAACAGCTAACATCATACTGAAGGGGGAAGAGCTGAAAGCTTTTCTTCTAAGATTAAAGACAAGACAAGGATGCCTATCCATCACTTCTATTCAACATACTACTGGAAATCTTACCCAGAACAATTAGGCCAGATAAATAAAAGGCATCCAAATTGGAAAGGAGGAAGTCAAATTGTCCCAGTTTGCAGATGACAAAACTTTATATATTAAAAACTCTAAAGACTTCATCAAAAAACTTTTAAAATTAACAAATTCAGTAAAGTTGCAGGATACAAAAACAACATATAAAAATCACCAGCATTTCTATACACCAATAATGAATTAGCTAAAATGGAAATCAAAAAGGGAACCTATTTACAATGGCTACAAAAAATTTAAAAAATCAAATACCTAGAAATAAACTTAACCAAGGAAGTGAATGATCTATACACCTTCTTTTTTTTTTTCAAGATAGCAGATAGGAGGCAGTGTTAGCATGCCTCTCCCACTGGGAAAACTGGAAAAATCCACAGACCTTTTGAAACGAGTTGGTGGGTGCAGCGCACCAGCATGGCACATGTATACATATGTAACTTACCTGCACATTGCGCACATGTACCATAAAACCTAAAGTATAATAATAATAATAATAATAATAATAAAAGAAAAAAAAAAAAAAAAAAAAAAACAGTGAGTTCATGTCCTTTGCAGGGACATGGATGAAGCTGGAAACCATGATTATCAGCAAACTAACACAGGAACAGAAAACCAAACACTGCATGTTCTCACTCATAAGTGGGAGATGAGCAATGAGAACACATGGACACAGGGAGGGAACGTCACACACCAGGGGTTGTCAGGGGGTGGGAGGCAAGAGGAGGGAGAGCATTAGGACAAATACCTAATGTACACGGAGCTTAAAACCTAGATGATGGGTGGATAGGTGCAGCAAACCACTATGACACATGTATACCTATGTAACAAACCTGCACATTCTGCACATGTATCCCAGAACTTAAAGTAAAATTTAAAATAAAAAAAATTTAAAAAAAAAAAAAAAAAAAAAAAAGAAAGAAGTGATAGGCTGCAGCCTACTCCATGAGATAGGAAAAAAAATAAAAGTTCCCAGAGTATGAGATGGGGAGATTCTATCTTTGAGCACATATCCCCACTAAGGAATCTGAAAATCCAGGCCACAGGAGAAGGCCTTAATGCTACCCAGAGCTGGAACAAATTTAGGGAGCCTCGTGAAAATAAAAGTAGAAGCAGCCGCAGGAAGTGCCTTGCAGGTATTCTGAGTCTCTAGTATGAACCAAGGGAAGCCATTCCTGACTATATCTCACAGGAGCCCTCAAGAAAGTTAGCCAATGAGCTCAGGGAGGGGTCACAGGGTAAAAGAAGCTCCCAGCTGAATTTGTGATATAATTTTGAGTAGGGATGTACACCCATCAACAGAACTTGGTGGCGAGTGGGAAGAGCACTGCCGACCAGCCTTGAGGGCAGACGAGGAGGGACGTGGCCCAAAAGTCATGCTTGCTATTTCTGCGGGGAAGCTTATGGCCTCAGGCAGGTCTGAGTTCTGTGCATAGGCTATGTGGACCTAAACCTGGTGATGATAGCAGGACACTTCAGGAGCGAGATTGGCCTTGCCAACTGCATTGGAGCTGGATGAGGCTTACTGCTGCCCGCTACTCCCCACTCCCTTTGTGAAATCTTCTGCATAGCAGAGGCTGTTATACTCACCTCTGGATCATTACCCTAGTGGCCTGCAAACCACCCCATGCCTCTTACAGTGGCTGCGGCAGGCCCCACCCAAGGGGAGTCTGAGCTCAGACCCACCTAACCCTGCCCTCACCTGGTGATATTTCTCCACTCATCCTAGTAGATTAACACAAATAACATAAACTTTTGGGAGCTCTACAGCCCTGTCCATCACCTAAGAAACCAGAATAATTCCCCTGGGCAACTTAGAGCAAGCTCAAATCCCACTGCTGCTACTGCAGCTGATGCTGTCTTGCAAGCCCCACCTCCTGGCTGGAGGCCAGCCAACTCAGGCCATCACAATACCTCTCAGCAGAATATCACTGCTCTCAGGAAGGAGAAAACGGCTGTGGGATCTCAGCTTACACCACTGCCTGCAATACCCTGGCTATCCAGGGGTCCTGAGTCTGTCCACATGACAAGTTCACTATTAGTATAACCAGCATTCAAGAAAGCCAGCACACTAAGCCTATTGACAACCAAGGAATCTCAGTCCACGTCACTCCCCTGCCACCTCCATTCAAAGCAGGTGCTGGTATCCATTGCTGGGAGACTTGAAGAAAGGTCGCATCACTGGATCCTTTGCAGACATTCTCCATCACCAGCCCAGAGTCTGGTAGCCCTACTAGGTGGCTAGACCCAGAAGATCAATAGTAATCACTGCAGTCCAGCTCTCAAGAAGTCCCATTTTTAGGGGAAGGGAGAGAACACCATATAAAGAGAACACCCCATGGAACAAAAGAGTCTGAACAGCAGGCTTGAGTCCCAGATCTTTCCACTGGTGGAATGTTTCTTTCAGCAGTGACCCAAGTGCAGAGTTGGCCACAATAGAGAAAGTCAGCACCTCTACCCCAATAGGCAGGCAGCCTCTGTGATCATGAAGGGTCTTGGAGAAGAGATCCTTGTTCAACCCTGGTACATCACTGCAGACACAAATGGAGTTTCTACCACAAGAATGCAGTGTATATGCATCTATAGACAGCCTTCCTGGAACAATTCATGGTGATTGCAGCCCAACAGGGGGAGTAATCTCCATATTCAGGCCTGCATGAGAGGCAAGGTCACAATTCCCCACTACTTGGAGCATGAACATTCCTACACAAGAAAAGAGGGGCCCGTATGATCTGAATAGCCAGAACATTGGTACAGGAGTGAGGCTGTGAGGTGGATAGCTTTTCTGTTGGCCTGGCAGGGGAACTGAGGTAGCTCACACCCTTCATCCTGGTACAACCTCAGCACATCTAATTGAGAACTCCCTTAGCCACCTTCATCAAGGCTGGGATCCCTGCCCACCACTGAGTATTACATGTACCCACCTGCCTTAGCTACAACCAGTGACTACCAAGGGCTACCTCTCCTATTGGACTGAAGCCTGAATCATCAACTCAGTAAATAAAATACTGGAATAAAATTAAATAAATAAAGTATACATCACGAGAGAATGAGATAAACTTCAAGAGATCCCTGCCATTCCAATTCCATAGGAGACAGTGAACTTGCCCACACACCAAGTACATAACTACTACAAACAACATTTGGAAAAACCAGCACACAAAGTCTCTCTATAACTAAGGAACTCATACAAAATCTTCACCCTAAAAGCACCAAGAATTAAATTAGGCTAAAATAAAATATAAACACTAAAGTCAGATCCTTAAGAGGGAAAAAATAAATAAAAAAAAAGTCCCATCAAAAATAAATTCAAGAACAATTTAAAGAAATAGTCTACCCAAATGAGAAGGAACTAGAAAAGTAATTCTGGTAATATGACAAAACAAGGTTCTATAAAATCCCCAAAAGATCACATTAGCTCCCCAGCAATGGATCCAAACCAAGAAATCTCTGAAATGCCAGATAAAGAATTCAGAAGGTTGACTATTCAGCTAGTCAAGGAGATACTAGAGAAGGTGAAAAGCAACTTAAAGAAATTTAAAAAATAATCCAGAATATGGATGAAAATTTTTCTAGAGAAATAGATATCATTAAAAAAATCAGAACTTCTCGAAATTAAAGACATGCCATGGAAATACAAAATGCAGTGGAAAGTTTCAACAATAGACTAGAACAAATAGAAGAATTAATTTCAGAGCTCAAAGATGAGGCTTTCAAATTAACCCAATCAGACAAAGACAAAAACAATTTTTCTTTAATGAACAAAGTCTCCAAGAAATATGGGATTATGTAAAATGGTCAAACCTAAGAAAAATTCATGTTCTGGATGGAGAACAGAAGTATAAAAGTTTGAAAAACTTATGTGAGGGAATAGTTGAGGACAACTTCCTCGGCCTTGTTAGAGATCTAGACCTGCAAATACAAGAAGCATTAAAAATTCCTGGGAAATTAATTGCACAAAGACCATCATTGAGGCACATCATCATCAAGCTATCTAAAGTCAAGCAAAGGAAAGAATCTTAAGAATTGTGAGAAAAAAGCATCAGGCAACCTATAAAGTCAAACCTATCAGATTAACAGCAGATCTCTCATCAGAAACCTTGCAAGCCAGAAGGGATTGGGGCCCTATCTTTAAACCTCCTTAAACAAAAAAGTTGTCGCTAAGACTTTTTTTATCCAGCAAAACTAAGCTTCATAAATGAAGGAGAGGGAAAGTATTTTTCAGACAAACAAACACTGAGGGAATTTGCCCCTACCAACCAGCACTACAAGAAATCCTAAAAGAAGTTCTAAATCTTAAAACAAAAGTTCAATATACACCAAAATAGAACCTCCTTAAAGAATAAAACTCAGCCAGGCACAGTGGCTCACTCCTATAATCCCAGCCCTTTGGGGGGCTGAGGCAGCTGGATCACCTGAGGTCAGGAGCTCAAGACCAGCCTGGCCAACATGGTGACACCCTATCTGTACTAAAAATACAAAAATTAGCCAGGCATGGTGGTGGGTGCTTGTAATCCCAGCTATTCCGGAGAATGAGGCAGGAGAATCGCCTGAACCTGGGAGATGGGGATTGCAGTGAGCCGAGACTACACCAATGCACCTCAGCCTGTGCGTCAAGAGGGTAACTCCATCTCAAAATAAATAAATAAATCTCATAGGGTATATAAAACAATAACACAATAAAAAACAAAGTATCTAGGAAACAACTAACATGATGAATAGAACAGTACTTCACATCTCAATATTAATGTTGAATGTAAATGGCTCCACTTAAAACATACAGAATAGCAGAATGGATAAAACAGCCACTAACCAAATATCTGCTGTCTTCAAGAGATGCACCTAACACATAATGACTCAAATAAACTTAAGGGAAAGAAGTGGAAAAAGATATTCCATGCAAGTGGAAACAAAAAACAAGAGTAGCTATTTTTACATCAGACAAAACAGACTTTAAAGCAACAACAGTAAAACAAGACAAAGAACGACATTATATAATGATAAAAGATTAGTCCAACAGAAAGATATTACAATCCTAAATTTATATGCACCTAACACTGGAGCTCCCAAATTTATAAAACAATAGCTACTAGACCTAAGAAATGAGATATACAGCAATAATAGTGCAGGGACTTCAATACTCCTCTGACAGCACTAGATCGATCATGAAGGTAGAAAGTCAACAAAGAAATAATGGACTTAAGCTATACCATAGAACAAATGGACTTAACAGATATTTACAGAAAGTTCTTCCTAACAACCACAGAATATACATTCTTCTCATCAGCACATGGAGCATTCTACAAGATAGACCATATGATAAACCACAAAATAATTCTCATTAAATTTAAGAAAATCAAAATCATATCAAGTATCTTCTCAGACCACAGTAGAATAAAACTGGAAATCAACTCCAAAAGGAACCCTCAGGACTTTATAAATACATGGAAATTTAATAATCTGCTCTTGAATGATTTTTGGCTTAACAATAAAATCAAGATGGAAATTTTAAAATCCTTTGAAAGGAATGATAATAGTGGCACAACTTATCAAAACCTCTGGGATACAGCAAAAGCAGTGCTAAGAAGAAAGTTAATAGCATTAAATGCCTACATGAAAAAGTGAAAAAGCACAAATAAACAACCTAATATCACACCTCAAGGAACTTAAGAGACAGGAACAAACTAAACCCAAACATAGCAGAAGAAAAAAAATAACAAAGATCAGAGCAGAACTAAATGAAAATGAAAGAAAAAAATACAAAAGATAAATGAAACCAAAAGCTGTTTCTTTGAAAAAATAAACAAAATGGATAGACCATTAGTACAATTAATCAAGAAGAGAGACGATTCAATTAAGCTCAATTAGAGATGAAACAAGAGATACTACAACCAATACCACAGAAATACAAAAGATTATTCAGGGCTACTATGGACAACTTTATGCATACAAACAAGAAAACCTACAGGAAATTGATAAATTCCTGAAAATATACAACCCTCCTAGATTAAATCAGGGAGAAATAGAAACCCTGAGCAGACCAATAACAAGCAGCCAGGTTGAATCAGTAATAAAAAAGCTGCCAACAAAAAAAAAAGTCCAGGACCAGATGGATTCACAGCTGAATTCTATCAGACATTCAAAGAAGAATTGGTACCAATCCTACTAAAACTATTTCAAAAGATAGAGAATCCTCCCTAAATCATTCTATAACGCCAGTATCACCCTAATACCAAAACCCAGAAAGAACAAAACAAAAAAAGAAAACCACAGACCAATATCCCTGATGAACATAGATGCAAAAATCCTTCATAAAATACTAGCTAACCAAATTGAACAGCATATCAAAAAGATAATACATCATGATCAAGTGAGTTTCATACCAGGGTTGCAGGGATGGTTTAACACATGCAAGTCGATAAATATGATACATCACATAAACATAATTGAAAACAAAAACCATATGATCATCTCAATAGACACAGAAAAAGCATTTAATATAATCCTGCATCCCTTTATAATTAAAACCCTCAACAAAATAGGCATAAAAGGGACTTACTTCAAAGTAACAAAAGCCATGTATGACAAACCCACAGGCAACATAATACTGAATGGAAAAGCATTGAGAGCCTTCCCCCTGAGAACTGGAACAAGAAAAGGATGCTCACTTTCACCATTTCTATTCAACATAGTACTGGAAATCCTGACCAGAGCAATCAGACAAGAGAAAAAAATAAAGGGCATCCAAATCAGTAAAGAAGACATCGACTGAATTGTCATTCAACCCCTTTTGTAATAGCTGAAAAAAAAAAAGGAATATACCTAACTAAGGAGGCAAAAGACCTCTACAAGGAAAACTACAAAACACTGCTGAAAGAAATATAGATGATACAAACAAATGGAAACAGGTCCCATGCTCATGGATGGGTAGAATCAATATTGTGAAAATGACCATATTGCCAAAAGCAGTCTGGTCATTCAATGCAATTCCCATCAAAATGCCATCATTATTCTTCACGGAACTAGAAAAAACAATCCTAAAATTCATATGGAACCAAAAAGGAACCCATATAGCGAAAGCAAGACTAAGCAAAAAGAACAAATCTGGAGGCATCACATTATCTGACTTCAAATTACACTTCAAGGATATAGTTACCAAAACAGCATAGTACTGGAATGAAAATAGGCATGTAGACCAATGGAACAGACCAGAGAACCCAGAAATAAAGCCAAATAGTTACAGCAATCTGATCTTTGTCAAAGTATACAAAAACATAAATTGGGGAAAGAACATCCTACTCAATAAATAGTGCTGGGAAAACTGACAAACCACATATAGAAGGATGAAACTGGATCCTCATCTCTTGCCTTATACAAAAATCAACTCAAGATGGATCAAAGACTTAAATCTAAGAGCTGAAACCATACACATTCTAGAAGATAACATTGGGAAAACTTCTAGACATTGGCTTAGGCAAAGAATTTATGACTAAGACCCCAAAAGCAAAGGCAACAAAAACAAAAATAAATAAATGGAACCTCATTAAACTAAAAAGCTTCTGCACAGCAAGAGAAATAATCAGCAGAGTAAATGGACAACCCACAAATTGGGAGAAAATATTTGCAAACTGTGTCCTGACAAAAGACTAATATTCATAATCTACAAGGACCTCAAATAAATCAGCAAGAAAAAAACAAATAATCACATCAAAAAGTGGGCAAAGGATATAAATAAATAATTCCCAAAAGAAGATGTACAAATGGCCAACAAACATATGAAAAAATGCTCAACATCAGTAATCATCAGGCAAATGCAAATTAAAACCACAATGAGATACCACCTTACACCTTACTAATGAACTTATCATTGTAACCAAAAACCAGTTACCCAAAATCTATTGAAATAAAGATAAAAAATAATAAAATACCATACACTAAGAACTACAAACCTTTTCTGAACGAATGTGAAGACATTGAAAAAATGGAAAGCTATCCAGTGTTCATGAAGTAGAAGAATTCATATTGTTAAAATGACCATACTACCCAAAGCAACCTACAGATTTAATGGAATACCTATCAAAATACCAATGACATTTTTCACATAAATATAAAAGAAATTCTAAAATTCATGTGGAACTACTAAACACCCCAAATAGCCAAAGGAATTCAGAGCAAAAAGAATAATGTAGGAGGTTCTTTATACTACCTGAAATATGCTACAAAGCTCTAGTAACCAAAACAGCATGATACTGGCATAAAAAACAGACACATAGACCAATTGAACAGTGTAGAAAACCCAGAAATAAGTTCACATGCCTACAGCAGATATTCAACAAGGGTGCCAAGAATATATATTGGGTAAAAGACAGTCTTTCGATAAATGGTGCTAGAAAATTGCATCATCACATGCAGAAAAATAAGACTAGACTATATGCAAAAGTCAAATCAAAATGAATTAAATACTTAAATGTAAAGCCTAAAACTGTGAAACTACTAGAAGAAAATATAGGGGAAATGTTTCATGACATTTGGCTTGGCAAAGATAATTTTTAAATAACTTCAAAATCATAGGCAGCAAAAGCAAAAATAGGAAAATGAGATATCAAACTAAAAAGCTTTTGAACAGCAAAGGAAACTATTAACAGCGTGAAGAGATAACGTACAAAACAGGAGAAAATATTAATATTTGCAAACTACCCATCTGAATATATAGTGTATATATCCTGAATATATAGTGAATTTAAACAACTCAAATTTGAAGAAACAACAAAACTTGAAAAATGGGCAAAAGTCTCTAATTATCAAAAAGACAAAACAAGTGTTAGTAAGGGTCTGAAGAGAGGCCACAACTTATGCACTGTTGGTTAGATTGTTAACTAGCATCAGCCATTAGAGAAAACAGTATAGAGGTTCCTCAAACAATTAAAGACAGAACTACCATAGGATCCAGCAATCCGACTAATGGATATACACCCAAAGAAAATGAAACAAATATATCAAAGAGATATCTGAAATCCCATGTTTATTGCAGCACTAGTTCCAAGACCCAAAATGTGGAAACAACCTTAAGTCTCCAACTAAATGAATGGATAAATATAATGTGATATATATTCACAATGGAATACTATTTAGTCATAAAAAGAATGAAGTGTTGTCATTTATGAGAACATGTGAACTTGTAGGACATCATGTTAAGTGAAATAAGCCAGACACAGAAAGACAAGTACTACATAATCTCACTCATATGTGGAATCTTAAAAAAAAAAAAAAGGTATCATAGAAGCAGAGCAGAAGAGAGACT
This sequence comes from Pongo pygmaeus, assembly GCF_028885625.2. Classification (NCBI taxonomy): domain Eukaryota; kingdom Metazoa; phylum Chordata; class Mammalia; order Primates; family Hominidae; genus Pongo; species Pongo pygmaeus. Next base: position 154,736,789 of record NC_072376.2, on the reverse strand, counting down.
AGAGAGGAGAAGAGGCTTAGAAGGATTGGGAGAAGTTGGCCAAAGAGCATAAAGTTAAAATTAGATAGGGGTGGCTGCCATCAGGTAAGAACCTGGGATTTAATTGGGAAACCCATATGAAGCATGTTGAGCGTGGGGAGAACATAAATTGGGTTAAATTTTAAAAGGCACACCAGGGCTACCATATTGAGGAAGTATTTGTGTGGACAAGCATGGGCACAGGGAGACAAATTGGAAGGTGCTACAGTAATCCAAAGTAAATAGTAACAGACATGGAGAGAGGTGTATATTCTGATGGTGTAGGATTTGCTGATTAATTGGACATTACATTTGAAATGGAAGCCTAAAGGATGGCTCTGAAGGTTTTGGCTTGAGATACCAAGAGAGCAGGGCTGCCATCTATTAAGATGGGTGAAACCACGGAAGTACCAGGTCTGTGGGAAAAGTCCAGAGTTTTTTGAAAGTTTCATGCCTCTTAGACATCCAATTTTATCAAGATGTTGAGAAGGGGGCTGTGTTTCGGGATAGAGGTCCAGGCTGGAGATATAAATTTGAAATACACCTGCCTATTGATGATTTGCAGGGCCTCAAGACTGGATGAGATCACCTAGCAAAGGAAAGAGGATAAAGAGGGTCTAAGAATTGAGCCCTGGGCTTCTCCAGTTCTTTCTATTGCAGGCCTTCCATGATCTTAAATATAAGCATGTACCACCTCCCTTGCAACCAGATTAAACAGCACTGCCTCTTTTTTCCTTCATTGCAATTACTTGATAAAGTATCTGACGTGGTTAAGTTCACCTCTCTGCCTGCTGTGACCTTACCCCTGCATCAGACTGTACCTGGAGAAATACCATATGTGGAATGGTGAAGCTCACTTTCAATTCATGATCTCTAACCTCAAGAGAACCAACCCTTAATAATGCCCAGCTATTTTATTACATTTAATAGTCCAGTAATTTTCTCAGGTGACTATTGCTCTGCTTCTCTTTTTTCCTTAAACCAATACTCTCCATGTTCACATGTGGATGATCACTTGCTTATTTCACCTAGAAAACAGGACTCACCAGAGGACTTCCACATCTTCCATCTCCTTGTATCTGTGTCCATCTGCTCTGTTTTCCCTTTACAACCATAGATAAACTGTGCCACTACCTAAGGTAAAACCATCCATTGGTGCAGTAAATACTTGCCTTTTTAAACTTTCTCAACACCATTGTTCCATTAATTGAACCCACTGTCGCCCACATCACCAGTTTCTCTGACACTGCTGGATCATTCATATCAGTAATGCCTATATACAATTATTTCTCTCATATAGAAAAACTTGACCTCACCAATTCCTCCAACTACTGCCTAAGCTGTCTTCAATACAATCAAAAAACTCTTAAAAATAGTCTATATGTGCTACCTCCTTCCTCTCCTCCCAGAATTTTCTTCCTCCCAGAATAGTGCCTGGAACATAGTATGTGCTCACTAATTTTTTTTTTGTTTCAAATGACTAATGAAATTGTCTTATTTATCCAATAAATTTGTATCTAAATCATTTAATACTCATTTGTTATTCTTGTTTTCCCACTATCTAGAAGTATCTTTCATACAATTACCACTCAATAAATATTTACTGTATAAATAAATCATACATTCATTAATTTTTAAAGAAACAATCATGGAAAAATTGATAACATACCAAATAAGAAATAAGTAAGTGCAAAGAGATCTAGGGACCTATTAGTGTTAACTATTCAGTTCTGTTCAGCAGATATTTACTGAGTATCCCCTATGTGTCAGGCATTATGGTTACAAAAGTGAATGAGCACGGTTCCTGTCCTTTCGGAATTTATAGAAAAACAACACATAGGATTTGATATGATTTGGCTCTGTGTTCCCACCCAAATCTCATCTCGAACTGTAATCCCCATATGTCGAGGGAGGGACCCAGTGGGGGGTGATTGGACCATGAAGGCAGTATCCCCCATGCTGTTCTCGGGATAGTGAGGGAGCTCTCACAAGATCTGATGGTTTAAAAGTGGCAGTTTCTCCTGCATTGTCTCTATTGCCACCTTGTGAAGAGGGTGCCTGCTTCCCCTTCGCGTTCTGCCATGATTGCAAGTTTCCTGAGGCCTCCTCAGCTATGTAGAACTGTGAATCAGTTAAACCTCTTTGGTTTATAAACTACCCAGTCTCAGGTAGTATCTTTCTTTTTTTTTTTTTTTTTTTGAGACGGAGTCTTGCTCTGTTCCCCTGGCTGAGGCTGGAGTGCAGTGGCGCTCAGGTAGTATCTTTATAGAAGTGTGAAAATGGACTAATACAGAGAATTGGCAGAGTGGAGTACTGCTACAAAGATAATCTGAAAATGTGGAAGTGACTTTTGAACTGGGTAACAGGCGGACGTTGGAACAGTTTGGAGGCTCAGAAGAGGCAGATGTGAAAAAGTTTGCAACTTCCTAGAGACTTGTTGTGTAATTTTGACCAAAATGCTGATAGTGATATGGACAATGAAATCCAGGCTGAGGTGATCTTCGATGGAGATGAAGAACTTGTTGGGAACTGGAGTAAAGGTCACTTTAGAAACTGGTGGCATTTTTCCCCTGACTTAAAGATCTGTGGAACTTTGAACTTGAGAGAGTTGATTTAGGGTATCTGGCAGAAGAAATTTCTAAACAGCAAAGCATTCAAGAGGTGACCTGGCTTTTCCTGAAAGTGTATTTATATGCTCTCAAAGAGATAGTTTGAAATTGAACTTATGTTTAAAGGGGAAACAAAGCATAAAAGTTTGGAAAATCTGCAGCCTGACGATTTGGTAGAAAAGAAAAACCCACTTTCTGTGGAGAAATTCAAGCCTGCAGAAATTTGCCTAAGTAACAAACAGCCAAAAGTTAATCGCCAAGACAATGCAGGAAATGTCTCCAGGGCATTTCAGAGATCTTCAAGGCAGCCACTCCCATTACAGGCCTGGAGGCCTAGGAAAATAAAAACAGTTTTGTGGGCCAGGCCCAGGGCCCAGCTCCTTTGTGCAGCCTCAGGACATGGCATCCTGTGTTCCAGCCACTCCAGCTCCAGCTGTGGCTAAAAGGGACCAAGGCACAGCTTGGGCCATGCTTTAGAGGGTGAAAACCCCAAGCCTTGGTGGTTGCCACGTGGTGTTTGGCCTGCAGGTGCACAGAAGACCTTTGGGAGCTTTGGGAGCATCTGCCTAGATTTTAGAGGATGTATGGAAATGCCTAGATATCAACACAGAAGTCTGCTACAGGGGCGAAGCCCCTGGAGAACCTCTGCTGGAGCAGTGTGGAGGGGAATTGTGGGGTTGGAGCCTCCACACAGAGTCTCCACTGAGGCACTGCCTAGTGGAGCTGTGAGAAGACAGCCACTGACCTCCAGACCCTAGAAAGATAGATCCACTGACAGCTTGCAATATGATCCTGGAAAACCCACAGGCACTGAATGCCAGCCAATGAAAGCAGCTAAAGGGACTGTATGCTGCAGACCCAGTAGGGATGCCCAAGGCATTGGGAGCCCACCCTTTGCATTAGCCTGCCCAGGATATGAGACATGGAGTCAAAGGAGATCATTTTGGAGTTTTAAGAGTTAATGATTGCCCTGTTGGATTTTGGACTTGCATGGAGCCTGTGGCCCCTTTGTTTTGTCCAATTTCTCCCACTTGGAATGGGAACATTTACCCAATGCCTGAACCCCCATTTTATCTCGGAAATAACTTACTTGTTTTTGATTTTACAGGCTCATAGACAGAAGGGACTTATCTCGTCTCAGATGAGACTTTTTGGACTTGGACTTTTGGGTTAATTCCAGAATGAGTTCACACATTGGGGGACTGTTGGGAAGGTGTGATTGGTTTCAAAATGGAAAAGGACATGAGATTTGGGCAGTGCCATGGGCAAAATGATAATGTTTAGCTTTGTGTCCCCACCCAAATCTCATCTTGAATTGTAATCCCCACATGTTGAGGGAGGAACCTGGTGTGAGGTGATTGGATCATAGGGGCAATTTCCCCCATGCTGTTCTCATGATAGTGATGGAGTTCTCATGAGATATGACGGTTTAAAATTGGCAGTTTCTCCTGCATGTTCTCTCTCCTGCCACTTTGTGAAGAAGGTGCCTGCTTCCCCTTCATCTTCCACAATAACTGTAAGTTTCCTGAGGCCTCTCCAGTCATACAGAACTGCAAGTCAACTAAACCTCTTATGTTTATAAATTACCCAGTCTCAGGCAGTATCTTTATATCAGTATGAAAATTGATTAATACAGTATTATAGTATTTTTAGATGCAAGAAACATCCTAGAGATGATAAAAATAAATCATCTTAAAGAAATGATTAAAGTTAGTTAATCTAATAAAGAAGAAAAGCACTTTCCTGGCAGAGTGGAAATAATGGGCAATGGCACAGAGGCATGAAACATGAAGCACACCAGTAGACTCCAAGCAGTTCAATTTTACTAGCACATAAAGTTGGATAAAGGGAGTGGCGGTAATATGGAAAATGAAAAAAATCGGAGTATGTCATGGAGAGCCTTTCTTGACAGAAGTTGCTGTTCATTGTGTTCATGCATGTAATAGCATGATCAAATTTGTATTTGATGTAGAGTATCTGGACCACTATGCAGAGGGCTTAAAGGAAGCAAGGCTTAGGGTAGGAAAACAAGTCAATTATTATTGTAGTAGTCCGCGTAAGAACCTAAACCAAGAAAGTAGCAATAGGAATTGCAACGAGGAAACTGATTGGAATAATACTTCATAGGAAAATTATCAGGTCTTGTTGGCTGTCTGGATATGCAGGACAAGGGAGAAGAAAGAATCTAGGATGACTAATAGGTTTTATTATTTGAAATGTCAGGGTAGTGGTGAGAGGTGACAGCGTGCTGGCAGTCCTCACAGCCCTGGCTCTCTCTGGGAGACTCCTCTGCCTGGGCTCCCACTTTGGCGGCACTTGAGCCCTTCAGCCCACCGCTGCACTGTGGGAGCCCCTTTCTGGGCTGGCCAAGGCCAGAGCCGGCTCCCTCAGCTTGCAGGGAGGTGTGGAGGGAGAGGCGCGAGTGGGAACCGGGGCTGCGTGCAGCGCTTGTGGGCCAGCTGTAGTTCCGGGTGGGCGTGGGCTTGGCGGGCCCTGCACTTGGAGCAGTCGGCCGGCCCTGCCGGCCCGGGCAATGAGGGGCTTAGCACACGGGCCAGTGGCTGCAGAGGGTGTACTGGGTCCCCCAGCAGTGCCAGCCCACCAGCGCTGCACTTGATTTCTCACCGGGCCTTAGCTGCCTTCCCGCAGGGCAGGGCTCAGGACCTGCAGCCTGCCATGCCTGAGCCTCCCACCCCCTCCATGGGCTCCTGTGCCGCCTGAGCCTCCCTGATGAGCGTCGCCCGCTGCTCCACCGCGTCCAATCCCATCGACCACCCAAGGGCTGAGGAGTGCCGGCGCAGGGCAGGGGACTGGCAGGCAGCTCCATCTGCAGCCCCAGTGCGGGATCCACTGGGTGAAGCCAGCTGGGCTCCTGAGTCTGGAGGGGCCTTGGAGAACCTTTATGTCTAGCTCAGGGATTGTAAATACACCAATCAGCACTCTGTATCTAGCTCAAGGTTTGTAAACACACCAAGCAGTACCTTGTGTCTAGCTCAGGGTTTGTGAATGCACCAATCGACACTATCTAGCTACTCTGGTGGGGCCTTGGAGAACCTTTATGTCTAGCTCAGGGATTGTAAATACACCAATCGGCACTCTGTATCTAGCTCAAGGTTTGTAAATACACCAATCAGCACCCTGTGTCTAGCTCAGGGTTTGTGAACGCACCAATCGACACTCTGTATCTAGCTATTCTGGTGGAGCCTTGGAGAACCTTTGTGTCCACACTCTGTATCTAGCTAATCTGGTGGGGACGTGGAGAACCTTTGTGTCTAGCTCAGGGATTGTAAACGCACCAATCAGCACCCTGTCAAAACAGACCACTCAGCTCTACCAATCAGCAGGATGTGGGTGGGGCCAGATAAGAGAATAAAAGCAGGCTGCCCAAGCCAGCAGTGGCAACCCGCTCGGGTTCCCTTCCACACTGTGGAAGCTTTGTTCTTTCGCTCTTTGCAATGAATCTTGCTACTGCTCACTCTTTGGGTCCACACTGCTTTTATGAGCTGTAACACTCACCACGAAGGTCTGCAGCTTCACTCCTGAAGCCAGCGAGACCACGAGCCCACCGGGAGGAAGGAACAACTCCAGACGCGCCACCTTAATAGCTGTAACACTCACCGCGAAGGTCTGTAGCTTCACTCCTGAGCCAGCGAGACCACGAACCCACCAGAAGGAAGAAACTCCGAACACATCCGAACATCAGAAGGAACAAACTCCAGATTCGCCACCTTAAGAGCTGTAACACTCACCGTGAGGGTCCGCGGCTACATTCTTGAAGTCAGTGAGACCAAGAACCCACCAATTCCGGACACAGTGGGGCCACTAGTTGAAACCGTAAACAAGGCAGGACTGATCTGAGGGAAAGTTAACTCAGTGTTGGACATGTTAAGTTTGGGAGGCTGGTGGGATATCAACAAAAGGACTCTGGCAGACAGATGAATATGTAAATCGGAAGCTCAAGAGATGGCAGAACTAGAGATATATAATGCAATGGTCTAAAACCATGAGTTCAAAAGAGATCAAGCCAAAAGAGCATATAAAGAGAAAATTGCACTGAGAAAAGGAAAGAACAACAATCTTTAACCTTTCTATTGATAATGGCTTCAGTGAAAGGTTTCTAATTGCTTCAGGTTATTGGTCACAGCTAACATACAGCAATTATAGCACTCTTGTATACTCTGATAGCACACTTTCTTGAATGTAAGATTTTTTTCAACTTGAACATTTCTGGAATTGGATCACATTTTTAAAGTGACCTCCTCCCTCATCCCCAGAGAAGCTATTATTTAACACATTATTGCCTCTTGAAAGTTTTGAAAATGCTTCAGGTAGTGGTCTCTAAGAATGAGACTCTGAGACTGGTTTACGTACACAAGGTATACTGGAAAAAGTTTTCAGGGTCACTACATGTCAGGGAAAGGAGGATAGGTAAATTGGTCAGAGCGAGGAGAAGTAAGGTCACTATTCTGTCACTAGGCAGACTTTTTGGAGCTCTGAAGCTAGGATGATCCTTCAGGGGGTGCACTAGACCAGGACCTTTGTAAACAATCCTACCCCACTCCTATCAAAGAAACACTGGGTGTAAGCTGCCCTTAGGGAGTGGCTGTGATCTTGCACAAAAAGAACTTGTCCCAGAGAGAACTGTCATCTTGACAAGAAGCAAGCAGCACTCCCAACAACTGGGATAACAAATTCTTCATCTCTGAAAGGATCTATGGACACAGAACGGTATCCGCTACAAATGATATTTAAGAATGAAATGAATATGGCATTTTTTTCTCAATATGATTAGATCTTAACATGATCATGAGGTATTAAACAAACTTGCTCTATCACAACTCATTTCAAATTCACTTTAGTAAAAGCCTGGGTTATTTAGAATTCTGTCATGTTTGGAATAAAGTGGAGAAACACAATTATTGCTAAAATTTTTAAAAAATAAAATAGAATTTAAAAAGGCATTCACTGCAAAATTCCTAGGGTTTTAACGAAAAATAATTTGCCAATGAAAGAGTAAAATAATTCGGGTAAGTGCTAATTTACTGAGCACTTACAAGTCAGAAGCAGATTTACCATGGAATTAATGGAGTTGAGGCTTCAGAGCTCCTCACCTGCACTGCCTATATTGAGGAAGTAATACCCTCAGGCCTTTAGTGGAGGTGTGGAGAGTGGTCCTAGCCTGTCCTCACCTTCTACCTCCTAAAAATCATCCTGAGTTTGCAGCAGATGCTGTCAGCAGGCAGGCTGCCAGCATTTCCTTAAATCTATCAACACTTCAATGACAACCTAACCCCAATGGACTTCAGGGAGATTTTGGACCTTACCTGTGACCCTAATAATGTAAATGCAAAGCTTTGTCACCACTATCTCCCAGGCTCTTGGCTACTTTCTACTTCCTCCCCTCATCTCTCACAGAAAGACCTGCCCTGCTCACAAGGATGAAGATGGGGAATCAAGAGGAAGCTGCCGGGATGGAGCCACTGCCAAGGCACTGGCCTGTCTGAGACCATGCCAAGTGAGACCCAAAACCTGAACTTCTCTAAGGCTTCCTTCCAAACAATGAACTTCCCGGGCAAAAAGCCATGGAGGAAGTCAGAATGTGGCATTTCCAGTAATATGTTATGAATTAAGTAAATGAATACTTCCTAAACCAGCAACAATAAAAAATAAATTTCAATCCACTTTGCTAAAGAATGAATTTTCTTTCTATTCTCTTTATAGAAAATATTCCAAATTATTATTTGAAAAAGGAAATCTGAGTGTGTGCATCCAAAAATGTATAGAAAATAAAGTATTATAACGAACCAGGAAGTTACTAGTAACAATAATATTTGATGATAACTGGGGTATTTTTCAGACCTTTGTTGCCTATAATTTCCCACTCTACAGAAATACCTTTAAAATGTTCTAATGAACTAATTTTGAATTCATAGTTTGAAATTCATTTTCTTAAAGAGAGCTCAGACACTGTAAAAGCTTGAGGCCCTACAAACCTGGATTCTCTCTTGCCTATGATGTGTTAGACACTTTGCCAAGCACTAAATTTGATGCTCACAATAACCATATGAGGTAGGCACTGTCATTACCACACTTCACAGACAAGAAAGCTGAGAATGACGAATTTAAGGAACTTGTCAAAGGTGACTCACAGAGGAGTACACAGTGTCAGGATCTGAACATGTGGTTTCACTCCTGGGCTCATACTCTTTAAATTCTGGACGATAATGAAATAGGAAATTTATTATTTTGATGTGCCTTGATATGCAGCCTTTCATTTATGATTCAATATTTACTGTGCCCCTCCCACCTTTTATTATTTATTTATTTATTTATTTATTTATTTATTTATTTTTGAGATGAACTCTTGCTCTTGTTGCCCAGGCTGGAGTGCAATGGCCTGATCTTGGCTTACTGTAACCACTGCCTATGGGGCTCAAGCGATTCTCCTGCCTCAGCCTCCTGAGTAGCTGGGATTACAGGTGCCCACCACCATGCCTGGCTAATTTTTGTATTTTTAGCAGAGACGGGGTTTAGCCATGTTGGCCAGGCTGGTCTCGAACTCCTGACCTCGTAATCTGCCCGCCTCGACCTCTCAAAGTGCTGGGATTATAGACGTGAGCCACTGCGCCCAGCCTACTGTGCCCCTTTTTGATTAGGGGGATGTGCTAGGTTCTAAATAATATCAAACAGCTTTAAGAGAGTTCCTGCCCCTCCAAATCATAAAGACTAATCAGGCGACCCCAATGGCTGTAACAGTAAGAATAACAAAATACAAAGATATTTTTAAATGTTATGAAGAAATGAAGGAGAAATAATGAATTAAACATTCTGATCTGCCAAGTGGAAGATTGTGATTAATGGTATATAAACATCTGATAAATCTTTTCATTCACGGAACATTAGGAAGCTAATGCAATAATATTCTAAAATTTCAACTCAACATAATAGATATATTTGGGGCTATAAATTTCTAAAGTTTAATTTCAGATTTACCAATTAACAGATGTTTTCTGAGTACCTATGATGTCACTGGCATTCTGAAGAGCATTTGGTGATTGAATCAAGAAATAAATTTATATCTGGGAAAAATAGCAGAGATTTTATAATCTACCTTTTTTTTTTTGTTCATGAGGGAGCTGAGGCCAAAAAATGCATGGCATATATTCCAAAAGTCATCTCTTTCAGGAAGTTTTTCCTTAAATGACCACAGTCAGATATCATTTTACCTTTTTCTAAACACAGCTTAGGGTTTGTTGCTCTTTTATGACTCTTGTTCTTTAGTTGTGTACTTGTTTCATACATACTGAGATCACGAGCTTTTCAACCTTTTCAAAAAATTATCAATTACATCTTTAACATCTAAAAACTATGTGCCCTCTCCTCAGAAAAATGCATATAAGCACATATCCAAACTTTAGATAAAATCCTCTGAAGTTAAAACATTGAATTCTCTAGGGGGGTCCTAGGACCTCAAATAGAGACTCTCTCTTTTGGAATACTGACTCTATTAAGTGGTTGTCTATATATCTCCTATAGTGTATAACATTGCAATGTACATGACAGAAGTTTAATAAATGTCCATTGATTTGAATTATCCAATGACTAAGTAGTAGCCAAGAGGAAATACAAATGAGCCTTGTAATTCCCTACTTGGTTTTGACTTACACTGTTTCATGACCTCTTTGTTAAAGAAAAAAAAAAAGACATAATCACTGCCACTGTGGGCTCAGTTTTATAGAGGAGATACAATAAATATTAAACTACAAACTCAGTATACTACTTGGTTATGACTCTACATGCAATAAAAATTCATGTTTAGGTGAGGACAGCATCTGTAACATAGAAGACACTCAATATTTGTTGAGTTATTGTGAATAAATGAAAAAATAAATAATAAATAATACGGAATAAACACTGCTGCAAATGGAGAAGGCCTTGGAATGGGTGGTAATTGAGGTTAGTTTTGAAGAGTGGATAAAGTTTGAATAGAAAGAAGGAGGATATTCCAAGCTAATATAGACCTAGCATAAATAATAATAGTAAGTATGAGAAAACCTAAGAGGTGCCACTGAATGAAAAGTATTGAAGGAAGTCAAAGGAAATACATGTGGATAGGCAGGTTGAAGCCAGATTGCATGTGTCCTTCAAAGCCAAACTGAGGAAACTGATATGATTTGCTCAGCAATGGGATATCACTTTCGATTCTTAGACAGTGATGCTGCCTAACAATTATACTTGACAGGGATTAGTCAGTAATTAAACGCATAACTGAAGAGAAAAAAAAATTTGCACATTACTTTTTAATATCAGCTAGTATAAAAACTCAGGCCAGTCGTTTACCTATTAGATAAACTAAGAGCCTAATCTGATAAATAGCCCTTCTACTTGAATAAATTCATTTACAATTCCTGGTCATCAGTGGTCATTCCTTTAACAGAAAAAAAAGACTACTGAGTACTGAAGAGTGAGAATTTATAGTTGATTACATGCTAAACTTCTGTGTTAATTTTTAGCTGTCTGGGTACAGGCTGGGTCATAATTAGTTGAGGTCATAGCATGAAATCTCCCAGCTTCTCCAACACATATCCCCAACAGGGGCTTTCACCTGCATTGTAGCACTCTTTGTTACTGTTGCTTCCATAAGTGTATTTTTGGGGAAGAAAACCCTGCTATGTGTCAAGTATTCATATTGTGTCTACATTTCAGCCTGTTTACTAAAGCTAGTCATTAATCTCTCTACAAATCCATTCGCAGTATGTTTGGGTTATAAATCCCTTTAGAATCCTTGCTATAGATAAAAGTAGATGTGAGCAATGCCATTTTCCTCCAGAACATCTGTACTGCTCTCTCCCCGACCTAAAGCTCTTTTCTGTATCTTTAACATCATCTTCTCCATCCTCAAATAACTGTTATTCTAATAACAATGTGAAATTACACTTGAGAATGTTTTCCTAATATATGGACAAGATAAAAGTGAGCCAAAAGTTATTAAATGACTTGTTCCAGATTCCTACAGTGCAGTTACTATAACAAACAAGAGGAGACACAGTCCACTATTGTTTCTTTTTCTTTTTTCTTTTTTTTTTTTTAGAGATGGAATCTCGCTCTGTCGCCCAGGCTGGAGTGCAGTGGCGCGATCTCGGCTCACTGCAACACCCACCTCCCAGGGTCAAGCAATTCTCCTGCCTCAGCCTTCCGAGTATGTGGGACTACAGGTGAATGCTACCATGCCAGGCTAATTTTTTGTATTTTAGTAGAGACGGGGTTTCACCGTGTTGCCCAGGCTGGTCTCGAACTCCTGAGCTCAGGCAATCCACCCACCTTGCCCTTCCAAAGTGCTAGGATTACAGGCATGAGCCACCGCGCCCAGCCTATTGTTTTTTGTTTGTTTTTGTTTTTGAAATGGAGTCTCGCTCTGTCGCCAGGCTGGAGTGCACTGGCATGATCTTGGCTCACTGTAACTTCCGCCTACCCGGTTCAAGTGATTCTCCTGCCTCAGCCTCCCAAGTAGCTGGGACTACAGGCACCTGCCACCACGCCGGGCTAATTTTTGTATTTTTAGTAGAAACGGGGTTTCACCACGTTGGCCAGGATGGTCTTGATATCTTGACCTCGTGATCCACCTGCCTCAGCCTCCCAAAGTGTTGGGATTACAGGCCTGAGCCACCGCACCCAGCCCCTATTGTTTGTTTGTTTTTTCTTTTGAGATGGAATTTCGCTTTGTCACCCAGGTTGGAGTGCAGTGGCACGATCTCGGCTCACTGCAAACTCTACCTCCCGGGTTCATGCCATTCCCTGGCCTTCCGAGTAGCTGGGACTACAGGTGCCCGCCACCACACCTGGCTAATTTTTTTTTGTATTTTTAGTAGAGACCGGGTTTCACCATGTTAGTCAGGACGGTCTCCATCTCCTGACCTCCTGAACCACCAGCCTCGGCCTCCCCCTATTGTTTTTATTATACCACATTGTCTCTCATCGTTCCCCAGCTCCCCAGAGGAGGTTTCAATGTTGGCTTGCCATTGTGTGTGTATGTGTACACATGTATGTACACGTGTTCATGTGCCACTGAGAGAACTAAAGAGAAAAAAAGTCTCCGTTCTTATAGAGTTGGCACATTTTTTAATGTGACTGTATACATTACTTATGTGTGTTATGGACATGCAGAAGTAAGTAGTAGTGACTTTCTGACAGATATATTCTAGCTAATACTTTATTCTTTAAATAATTTTGGTCAAAAGGTTTATGTAACTCTAGGTAAAGTTATTTATGAGATTCAATTATCATTATTTCCCACTCAGCAAAGAAAATTCACAGTTAGACATCATTAAGTAAAATTTTCCTACTATTCAAATTTTCTTTCAACAATTACAAATTTTAATTTAAGGAGAGGTAGATATTTATGCAGAGAACAAAGCTGAATATTTGTGTATTAATCATTTATATGTGAACTTAATGGTTATACTTACCTTGTTGTTAACTCTAAACAAATGTTTAGAAAAAAGATCACAGTTTAGAATAAAGAATTTTTGAAGGGAGACAGGCACACTACAAAAACAAAAGGTTACATTAATGACCTCTACAGTAGAGTATACTAGTTCAAAAGTTGCATCTAATGTTTACTCCAAATCAAAAACATTAAACAATTGTTTAGAAAAATCACTTCTCAGCAGAAATTACTTCAACCTGAGCTATAAGTTTGTGAATTAAAAGTCCACAGTATACTGCCAAAAGAAAATAATGATTCTTTGCCTTAGGAACAACAAAGTGGGTGATTTAATGTCTGTGAGTTATTTACAACCAACAGAGAGAATAAGCTTTCTGCACCAACAACCACTTAGTCAAGCCAATTAACGACTTGACTTGAGCATCTGAAGAGATACTTCGGGTTATTAACTGAAAAGAAAGAAAGTCTTATAATAGGGTAAAAAGGCCTTGCAAAATAATTGCCTTTGGGAAAAAAATCTTTCTCAGATTTCCAGTAGAAATATATGAAACATAAATTATATGGGAATGAAAATTTGTTAACAATCCTGTTATTTCACTTTAAATTCCCTCAGGTACCCATTATCATGCTAGAACTGAATATTTACATCATGCAAACAACATTATCAGAAAAGAAGATGAAAGAAATTGTTTTCCCACTCATGGCATTCTAGCACCTGTGCTACCATGAGGCATCAAGACACAGTGAAGCAGCCTGTCTGGACTGCCACTTACCCTTTTATTTATTTATTTTTAAATAAATAATGCATGTGAAGAAATACATGTATAGTTTAGAATCCCTTTGGACACTGAGAAAGCTGTTTTCAGGCAAAGCAAAATATTACTATGACTTCTGTTACCCTTTAAAAAAGTCTTTTTTTTTTTTTACACAGGTTAATTAAACATGCCAACTCATTAGAAAAGAAAGAGGAAAGAAGGAAATTATGTTTCACAGTGCATCTTATATAAGAGATCAGAGCAAGAATCAAAAGGTGTTCTGTGAGAAGAAAAATGTACAATAATGGAAGACAGGCACTCTCTCAGACCGTACTCAATTAAGGTAAAAGAGGACCGTTAATGAGTCTCAGAACTACAGAGAGAATATAAATGCATACTGGCTGGGCTGAATATATAGACGTCAGCAGGTAAGGATACAAAGCCAGGATGACATGGCCACAAAATACAAGTGGAGAACAAAAAGTTTTAATAAAGAAGAACTGGCACTGAAGCATGTTCATTGCAATACAAATCTCTCCAAAATGTATAATTAATATTTATTGAGGACTCCTTGGTGTGAAGTACTTCTTAGGAGCTGTACCTAGGGTAATGAAAGAGGTGAATTGTTCAACATAAAGAACATTTTGACTTTGATGTTGCAAATATCCTAGGAAAACACCCAAAGAACTTGGTTCTAGTGTACAGTAAAGATGGATTGAACAAGACTATTGAGCCCCAAAAGAGAGGCTGGTGGGAGAGATGTTCTGTAGGAAGAAAGTGGTAAAATAAAGGAAAGTGTTTGTTTTAACTCAGAGCTGCACTTGCCAAATACAAAAGGCAAGAGCAGCTCTGAGTGAAAACTAACAGCCAGGTTCTGAGCTTTTAATAGCACACAGGGTGGCAACCCATAAAGACAATTTCTGATCAAATTTTATGGAACTTTACTTTATAGCCAACACATAAAGCCAACTCCATGAAGGAAGCTTTACAACAGGGCTTTCCATCAAGTGTTCGACAGAAATAGAACCATTGGAAAAGTCTCTGATATTCAAACAAAAAAATGAAAACAGTGATACAATATTCATTCAGTAGAGTGAAGCGCATAAAACACAGGGGATAGTTCACTTCTGGACACGGTATTGGTGGCATTTGCCTTCCTGCCTCTCACAAACATAGTCACACTTTCCCTCCAGCTATAATAAAATACTGCTATCAAGCTAGATAATCAGCGCATTGGCTTCCAAAGCACATGGAATTGGTAGTTTCCCTATCAGAATCCTACAGCTTTATGAAGCCACGTACTGACAGGATGGCAATGTAAAAAGAAAATAAAACCAAAAGAAAAACAGATAAACAGCTGTTTTCCCCTGCATTAAAGCATCATTGCAAATATATAGTAGTATAGGTTCTTGTATAGTGGAAACTCTTTTTGTTCTCTGCGTACTGAATGACAACATGAATAGTTTTGTTCTGTTTTGGTTGCTATTTTCCAAACTTTATTGCCAGAAAAATCACTCCCTATGTGCATGTTGCTCATAATGTCCTCCCTTCTAGGAAGAGAATTTATAGCTCATCCTCCATTTCTAATTTAACTGTTCATTTAATTTTCTTTAACACTTTAAAATATGTGGATGCTTTGACTTGTAAAAATCAGGCCATCAATTTTGGGAAGAATCCATCAAAATGATAACATCAGTGTTTCATGCAATATATTTCACAAAGAAAGGCAAAATTAACTTTTCTAAGACATTGTTGTAGCCATGTTGGCCATAGTCTGCAATCATCTGTATTTTAATATTTTGGTCATGTATCCTAGACAGCAGAAATAATCATGTCTCATTTAAAGTAAGCATAATCATGCATGAATTATGACAAAATAGCATTCAAAATAAAAGAGATTTCTGGTTAAATAAAAGAAAAAGAATAAAAGGAACACTTTTGAGAACACAAGAGTATACAAAAAGTTGAAACTAAAGAAAGAATTTTATTGTGTATAGAAGGAAAATAATCTTATAACTTCATTAAGTATGACAAGCCCCCTGCATATTCAAATTAATTTTACTATAATATTTACACATATTCACCTGTAAAATGTTTCCATGTCTTTATGAGATCCAGAGAACAAATTTCTTAGTGGTCAAACTAAAATAAATTAAATATTTCCAGCCTCTTGCATACTAAGCAAAGTATATCATAGCAGATGTCATTTAAAATAATAGAATTGTGGAACTGCTTGCTTATTTTTATAATTGAGAATAAGGAGGTCCAGCTGTATCTAGTGACTTGTCCCAAATTACTTAGTCATTGAGTAAATAAAAGTTGGACTTTGTTTCATACACAATCCATACTGCTCCTAATACCACTGAGCTAGTTATAATCTGGGAGGCTGTCTCTGGCCTGGTGAGTCATGAGGAAAAAGAAGACTGTTGTCATTTTCTTAATGGAGGCAAGCAAACAAGATTCAAAAGCTGTTAACAAATTAATAGTTATCTCAAAATATGTTACACTTAACAACCTAAGAAATATACGGCATATATTTATGTTATTTAAAATCAATGAGGCCGGGCGCGGTGGCTCACGCCTGTAATCCCAACACTTTGGGAGGCCTGGGCGGGCGGATCACAACGTCAAGAGATCAAGGCCATCCTGGCCAACATAGAGAAACCCCGTCTCTACTAAAAATACAAAAATTAGCCGGGTATGGTGGCACGTGCCTGTAGTCCCAGCTACTCGGGAGGCTGAGGCAGGAGAATCACTTGAACTCAGGAGGCAGAGGTTGCAGTGAGCTGAGATCGCGCCACTGCACTCTAGCCTAGTGACAGAGTGAGACTCTGTCAAAAGAAAAAAAAAAAATCAACAAAATCACACATTTGCTTTTTTTTTTCATTGTGTGCACCAGATCAAATATTCTGCTTCAGAAAAATCCATGGGGTCCCTAGTTAAATGATAGCTTTGTATGATCAAATAAGGGATTTCTCTTCATTGACTTTGTATCTTTTGCAGTTCCCTTAGCACATTATGGTCACTCAACTCAATTACCTCTGAAAAGGATTTAATTAAGCAGAAAAAAAATATGACTACGAATTTCTAAAAGAAACTGCAATGAGCCTGACTCTTAGTTAACCAAGTTTTTAAAGTATGCTTATAAGGTAAGCAGAAGGGAGAAAGGGTAGAAAGTAGAAATCAAAGCTTGTAATAAAATAGGACAGAATAAACTAACAAACACAAGTGCAAATCACAGAAATATATGGGGCATAACAAAACCTAATGTATGCATTTCTGACCATCTGGATCTCCTATTTTACAGGACCAGTGTGCATGTAAAACTGTGCTGGAGACCTCTGAGGCAATACATTTATAGCAGTATATGGGACCAACATAGCCTGGTTATACAGGACTAAGACTGGTTTCCATATCACCACAGATAAAAGTAGGCCCTCTGATGAATGTGGTATAGAAACAAAGCTCTGGAGTTCAACCAAACCCAGCCTGGACCTCTAACTCTACCAATTACTGTTTTGAGCAATATGATATGGTAAGCAGAATTATGCCCCTCCTCCCCCAGAATATCTCACACTAACTGTACATGTGACAATGTATCACTCCTGTGATTGTTTCATGTTACATGGCATAGTTAACCTTAACATAGAGAGATTTTACAAAGAAGGGGTGACTAATCTAATCACACAAGCCCTTAAAAGCAGAGAACTTTATCTGGCTGGTAGAAGGGAAAGCCAGAAAGACTCAAATCATAAGAAGGTTTCAACATGCCATTGCTGGTTTGAAATGAGTGAGCCACATGAGAAGGAGCACAGGTAGCTTCCAGGAGTGGTGAGCAGCCCCTGTTGACAGCCAGCAAGAAAACTGGTACCTCACTCCTACAACTGCAAGTACAGCTGATCCTTGAACAACTCGGGTTGGGGCACTGATCCCTGGCAAAGTCAAAAATCTACCTATAAGTTTTGACTCCCCCAAAACTAATAGCCTACTGTTGACCAGAAGCCTTATTGATAACATAGCCAATTAACACATATTTTGAATGTATTTCATATGTAGTAGATACTGTATTCTTACAATAAAGCAATCCGGAGAAAAAAATGTTATTAAGAAAATCCTAAGAGAAAACATAATTATTATTCATTAAGTGGAAGTGGATCATCATAAAGGTCTTCATCCTCATTGTCTTCAAATTGAATAAGCTGAGGAGGAAAAGGAGAGGTTGGTCTTGCTGTCTCAGGTGGCAGCGGCAGAAGAAGTGGAGGAGGTGGAAGGGGAGAAAGGAGAGGCAGGCACACTTGGTGTAACTTTGAGGAAATACATTGTAACTTCTGACTCTTTTACTTCTTTATTTCTTTAAAATATTTCTATGTGGTAGCATCTTTCTTCCACTGTTAGCTTTAGTTTCAGTGCCTGTATCATAGAAGGGTCCATGTCATGAAGGAAGTTGAAAGTAGTCTTGAATAACAATAACCCTTCTGCCAGATTGTCTAATGTCAATTTGTTTTCTGGCACTGCTTCTTTTATAATATGTCTTCTTCCTCATAGTGTGGCACTGGCACAAAAGCATTCATCTCCATTAAGTTGTCTTCTGTTAATTCCTCTGGTGTGGTTTCTATTAGCTCTTGAATTTCCCCAAGATCCATATCCTGAAATCCTTTACCCCTACCTTATTTTTTTTTCTGCCATACCTACAATCTCATCCGTAACTTCCTTGATTGGCTCTGTCATAAATCCTGTGAAGTCATGCACAACATCTGGACAGTTTTCTCCAGTAGGAATTTATTGCTTTGGGCTAATGGCCTTCACGGCTTGTTCAATAACAATGACATTTTCAATTGTGTGATCCTTCCAGACTTTCATGATGTCCTTTCTATCAGGGCTCTCTTTCATGTCACTGACAATCCCTTCCTTGAAGTACCATGTGTAATGAGTTTAAAGTCCTTATGACCCGTTGATCTAGAGGCTGAATTAGAGAAGTTGTGTTTGGGATCAAGTAGACAACTTAGACACCTTCGATCTTGAATTCGTGGAGTTCTGGGTGGCCAAGGGCATTGTCCAAAATCAAAAGAATTTTACTTGCAAGGTAACTCCTGACAAAGCACTGATAAAACAAATACAGAATAGGGCTTCTCATTGTCCAGGTCATCTTGTAAAAGCAAAAGACTGGCAGCTGGTGTTTATCTTTTCCCTTCAAGGCTCTTAGATTAGCAGCTTTATAGATGAGGGCGGTGTTGATCATAAACCTGACTGCATTTGTACAAAACAGTAGAATTAGCCTATCCCTTCCTGCCTTAATTCCTTAAAACTTTCTAAATATGCCTTAAAAACTTTCTAAATATCAAGACACAGACAAAAAAGACCAGCTTAATTCCTGGTGCTGGCTTCTATTTTTTAGTAGTAAATGTCCTCTGTGGCTTTTTTTCCCCAGAGTAGACATTTTGTCTGTATTAAAAACCTGTTCAGGCAGATATCCTTTCTATTTAATGATTTTTAACAGTGTCTAGGAAACTAGTATGCTGTCTCTTGGTCTATATGTATGACTTTCTCATAGCAATCCTGTACCCACATAAAAGCTGTATTTTCGATATGAGATACAAATGTATTTCACAAAATGTGCAAGGTTTTTGCACCTGCTGTTGTAGCTGCAACTAACAATTCAGGAATTTCCTTTTCCTAGGCTGGATTCATGTATCTTGAAATGATGGGCAATCAAAGTGGCAGTCCTCGTTTTATGGTACATATCAAGCAATCCAACTTTTTCTTGTAATGTCATGACTTTTCTGTTTCTTGGAAGCACTTCCAGCATCACTAGTGACAGTTCCCGTAGGCTGTAGGGTGTTATTCAAGGTTTATGGTAGTACACTAAACACTATAACAAATACTCGAGAACTGCAAGAGATCACTTTTTACTTCAGTATGCAATTTACTGGAGATGAGCTGCTCACACAGGTTGATTAGCATCACAGGGCATTTTATGCAGAGACTCACAGCACTGGAGTTCACCTCACTACCAACAGGAGGGGGTTACAACATTATTACAGTAGTTTAGTATGTACCACAATTAATTTTATGCCTCCATATATTTGTTTACATTTCTGTCAACTCTAAGGGCTTATATGTGTAAGTTCTGATACATTTTAACTTTTAATGATAGACTTGTGTATATTTTATGGTAGTTAATGATAAAACAGACTAGTATCTCCAGACTAGTTAGTGTCACACTTAACTTTTTCCTAATTTTTTCAGTATTTCTAGGTTACACTGTTCATCTGGTTTTTTTTTTTTTCAAATTGTCTCAAATATCCAAAAGAATCCCAATATAATTATTTTAAAAAAAAATGGGTATAAGTGAACCTGTGCAGCGGAAACCCATGTTGTTCAAGGTTCAAGTGGAATTTAATTCTGCCAACAACCTGAATGAGCTTGAAAATGAATTCTTTCCAGCTGCCAGCTAAGAGCCCAGCCTGGCTGACACCTTGATTTCTACCTTCAGAGAGCCCAAGTAGAACATCCAGTCCAGCCTGCTTGGCCTTCTGATCTACAGAACTATGATATAAGTAATGGTGTTATTTTAATTCTCTAAGTTTGTGGTGATTTGTTACACAGCAATAGAAAACTAATACATAGGGTAATTTATTTAACTTCCAGAGCTGCTGAAAAACAGATAATAATACAAATCATAAACAATTTTTAGGAGGCACATTGCATACATATTGCATACATAATCTTGTATGCAATGTGCCTAGCACACTATTTAGCATACAGCAATAAATTAATATGTTCTTACTGTACCTTTAAATATTTTATTTTATGAAACTTCAGAGATTTTTTATTTATTTATTTTTTTTTTGAGATGAAGTCTTCTCTGTCACCCAGGCTGGAGTGTAGTGGCGTGATCTTGGCTCACTGCAATCTCCACCTCCCCGGTTCAAGCGATTCTCCTGCCTCAGCCTCCTGAGTAGCTGGGATTACAAGCAGGTGCCACCACATCCGGCTAATTTTTGTATTGACACATTTTATATTTCTGAAATTCTCTGCAAAATTGTTAGGGTATTACTTCTACCTGGGTTTCCCTGTACTTTGAACAGACTTACAGGTTTGTTTAAATTAAAATTAAGTCTCATGTGAGATACTACACAAATAATCAAATGACTCCACAAAGCACACAGAAGGTTCTGTCTGGTGATCTGTATTTGCATCCTATACATGCTACACTTCAGTTGAGAATAAAAAAAACAAAAACCAAATCCCCACTTCCCAAAATTTCCAACTAGATATCCTTAAAAATTATGGAATCCTAGTAAGCATACAAAAGCACGAGGGCTCTAGGCTGTGGTTCATTATTTCACTAAAGATCAACTGAGGAGTTACCTGAAACTTCTGCAAATTTAACACTTTAATATCAACTTTAGCTGAACTTTCTAAATATCAAGATCCAGACAAAAAAGATCAAATGCCGTGAATGTTCAATTTGCTTACATTGTTTAGCTGGTCCAAATAATTCATAGATATCAAAGTACAAATATGGGTTGAATGAAAAGAGCAGATCATTAATTATGCTGGAATATTAGAAATGGTATAAAAAACTAGAATGTTTATTTTTGGAGGAAGCAAACCATATAATGAAATTAAAAAGAGAATGAAATCTATGCTACTGCTGTCAGAATGAATAGTTTATATGTAAGATATAAATGGACAAAAATTAAGGAAATGTGGCAAACTACAGAAGGTGAGTTGAAATATATTGTCAGATAGTAATAAATACATTATTTCATGTGTGTTCCGGAGGCCAATACAGTCAAATAACTTGTATCTAATAGCCAAGCACTCTGAGAACAGTGGGGCAATGAGGTCATTATTGTTTCAGAGGGTAAAAGGAAGCTGTAGAAAATTTTAAGAAGCAGAAAGATATAGTCAAAGTAGGTAGGAGAGTGATGAGTAAGATACCAAAGGCATAATTGAGATATTTGATTTGTGTGACCTTAATTCCCATAGTAATTTTCTAGGGAACTACAAAATAAAAGTAAACCAAGAAAAATCATATCCTTGATCATATAAAGAACCATTTAATGAGAGGCTATTTAGATACTTACAAAGCAGAATGTTTGATCTGTTGTACACAATGAAAAGATAGATCATTGTATGCTTTTTCTATTTCAGTGCCAAACAACTATGAGTCCTGATTCAAAAAAGAGATTTTCTACTGTATTTTTATCTGAATGAAAATGCATAAGGTGGGAAATTTTATTACAGTCTACCCCAAATTAATTCATTTGACAAATATCAATTGCCCACTACAATGTTCTAACTGCTGTGCTAAGAAGTGAAGGTATAAACATGGTCAAAGTCAGCATCACACCTCCCCTATTGAGCTCATAGTCTGGTGAGGAAGAAAGAAAAGCCCACAGCAGCTACATGATACTGGGAGGCATTAGCGGAGCGTGCTATGCAAACATGCAAGAGAGGTGCCTGGCCAGAAGACTTTCTGGAGGAAGTGACATGGAAACTGGGACTTACAGGGTAGGGAGACACTCATCAAAAGAATAGTAGGGTGTGCTTCAACCTGAGAGGGTAACATATCTATAAGTCAAAAGATAAGAAACTGTCTTGTATTTTCAAGAAAATGAAAGGCATTCCTATAGCTAGAGTCTACGATCAACATACGTTATTGGCTATAAACTGATATGTTTTTCTTTGTTATAATGCTTTTACGGGTTTAAAGTCTACAGTTCATCTGGAGACTGAATATTTTTGAAAGTAGGATTCCTGCAACTCTCAAAAGTTTGGAATACCCTTATTTTACCAAAATGGACAAGTTTGTGTTTTCTGCTTTAGCACACATACCCTCAAGATAGTGTGGGATATAAATTATAAATTCACTGAGACTTCAAAACAACAAAAATAAATCAGTGCAACAACATAATACTTTGTGGTGAGGTGTTGGAAAAAGTAAGGCTATCTAGTTAGAAATGATATTGAAACTACTAGATTAAAATAAAAAGAAAACAAAGTCACACTTCACCCCAACTCCATGCTCTGTAACCATTGGTTATATACTTAGATAAGAGGAAAACTGACTTAAAATATTTATCTTCTTGTTATGAAGGAATAAAAGTGACATATATTAAGCAGTAAAGTAAAAATTTACCTCTTATTGCTAAAAAGTTGAAGATAGTGTAATAATAAAGTAACAAGAATTAAGAACCTTCAAACTACTAGATTTTTTCATAGACAGACAAATCCTTCACTCATAACCTATTGGTTAGAAGTTGCTGCAATATTTCTCTAATTACAAACAACGACTACGGACTATATAGAAGGACTCAAACTGTGCCTTTTCATACTATTATTCCTTGCTAGTAATGATGATTGAAACACACAAAAAATAATAAGTACAACTGTTAGCCACTGTACTTATACTTTACCAAATGGGAAATAAAAACCTGCCATGTGTATATGGGGTAGATAGTTTGCAAAGATGGCTACAACAGTCTCTTCCATCCCATGCGCCCTTCTCCAATGTGAATTTGCCACTTCTCCCATTGAAAGGTGGAGTCTATCTTCCCTCCCCTTAAATCTGGGCTAGCTATGATTTATGTCCTAGCTATGATTTATGTCCTAGCTATGATTTATGTCCTATGTCTTTATAACTAGCTATGACCAACAGGACATGGCAAAAATAATGTGTGACTTCCAACTCTAGGTCCCAAGAGGCCTTGCCATTCTGTTGTTACATCTTTGACTGTTTCTGCTGTCATGTAAGAAAATCCAGCTGGACTACCTAATGAAGAAACTGCATGATGAAAGCGGCTCACACAACAGCCATCACCAAGGCATCAGACAGGTGAGTGAGGAGATCTCGAATGAGCCCAAACAAGACCAGGGAGAAAATCACTCAGTCAACCAGTGAAACAATGAGAAACAATAAAGTGTTGTGATTTTAAGACACTAAATTTTATATGGTTTATCACACAACACATAACTAATTTAGTATAAAATTTTAAATCATGAGATTCAGAAAACATGAGTTAGTAATCTCTTATCCAGAAATCCCTCAGTCAATAATATGTCATCTAACATTCTATAGCATTTTGTAGTAATTTTCACAGTTTCATTTTCCCCCATAGATAACCCTCTGAGTTATGTACTATAATTATTATTATTATCTGGACTTCTAGAGGAAGGAATGAAAGCTAATGGTTTACCTAAGTAATAAGTGTTCCCACAAAATATGAGATTTCTCATTAGTCTATGAGCTTCTTTACATAGGGGTTATATTACTCATCTTTCTGTCTCTAGTATATACACTAAGACTAGCATATAGAAGGCTATTTCTATATGAAATGGTGGGTGAATGGTTAGACGGATGGATGAATGGATAGATAAATACGTCTGCTCCTTCTTCTGCCATTTTAAATATTTAAGACAACTGTGATATATACACAGCCCACCCCATTGTGCAATGCATACATGAGCCCAGACCCTCCAACGTCTTTCTTCTCCATACTAGTTGTTTTAGCTATTTTTCACTTGAATTAGTACTTAGATATGTTATATTCCTGGTTGTGTCTTTCTACGTAAGCTCCAATTTGCCAATGTTTCTCTCAAACACTTCAGGTATAAAGGTACTGGAAGTTGGACATAATGTTGAATCTAAAACTAATTTCTGTAATCTGCACTCTGCATTTACATATATGAAAGTAATACTCTATAGATTTCAAAAGTTTATCTGAAACATATCATCTTAAATAAAGAAGTAAAATAATTTCTAGGCTGTACTAGTAAAAATATTGAATATTTCTATAAATCTGTTGTAAAAGGCAAAACATGTTGGTTAAACTTACAATCAATAACATTCCATTAGGAAAATAGACTTAAACTCTAGTGACCTATTTGAATTAAGGGAATAAACGAACTCATTAATTACGGCCAGTTTAAGAGACTTCTTCAATTTGTGCCATTCATTTGGTTAATTTGGACAGAAGTAAGGAACTCATATTGTTTTTATTTAATTCTATCTATAGTGCATTTATGTCAGTCAATTTTGAAAGGATATAACCCCCTTTAATCCCATAGTTAAAGCATAAATATTCTAATTCCTTGATGCCAGCACAGCTGGCTACAATTCTTATACCCTGTCTTATTCTATCATGTATCATGATACTCTCATAAACTAAAGATTACTTTTAGCCTCTGTGACATCCAGTAAGCCAAACATTATTTTGCATTAATTTCCACAGAATTATGAAATTAGAAATTTTCTGAAATGATTTTTCTTAAATCCTAATCAACATTTGAAAAATTTTATTAATTTTATTGAATCTATTTTTATATCTAGTTGATGGAAGTCCTTAGTAACTTTACAGGGCTCAGAAAAAATCAGATAAAATCTATTTCTGAGCGAAACACTTTCAATGTAAATATTTATATAATTTACAGTAATAATCTATCTTAATTAGAATACTGTACATCTATGCTTACTCATGAGTTTTCAAATTATCCACACAGTGAACATTAATCTAGATTTCTAGACCCAATATCTCAGTCAAGGCTCTGTCATGAGCCAAGTTAGATTGCAGCTTTTTTTCATGTCCTACATTTTTGCATTTTAAATATATATGAAAAGAATAGTAAAAAAATAAAATAAAATACAAAGAATAAGATGTGATAGAGACCACATCTGGTCCACAAAGACTGAAATATTTGCCATCTGGCCTTTTACAGAAAAAGTTTGCCAATCCCTGTCCCCTGGGATACTTCCACTTGAATAGCCTATTATTGCCTCAAACTTAATAAATCTAAAATCAAAATTTTTCTACCCAGACAACATTCTCTTCTTTTAACTCTCTATTTCTGCTAAATTCAACATGATGCAGCCATTGTCCTTGGCTCAGAAACACCCTGGGCCCAAACCTCTCTCTGATCCCTGATAATCTCCTCCGTTTTTTTTTATCACCACTGCTATTTGCAACAACTTAGTCTAGGCCTTCATCACCTTAAGGCTGAAGTCCTGTAAATACAATCACTGTCTCACTCTTAATATACTCCTAATGAACTAATTTAGGTCAACACTACTTTCATCACACAACCACTCAAATTATTTCAAGGCTTCTTCTTGCTTGCTATATTGTGTGCCTAAATTCCAGGCACTTTCAAAGTCTCACTTAATTAGGTACCTGCATTTCCAACTTTACATTTTTCATTTAGCCTCCTAATATTTGGTATTAGCTAACAGATACCAAATATTTACTACTTTTCAGTTACTATTTTAGGTTCTTAACTAATTTTTTGTTACAGCAACTTTTTAAGAAAGGGACTATTTTGTCATCATTTTAAATGACATTTAAATTATCACCATAAAATGATGATAAAATAATCCCTTTCTTATAAAGTTGTTGTAACAGATTGTCATTAAGATGACAAATCTGAGGAATAAAGAAATTACATTACGTACCTAAAGTGACACATTTAGTAAGTGACAGCCCAGAACAAGAAACTAGGCAGCCTGTCTTGCATTCATGTTTTTAGCACGAAGTTAGGCTCCTCTTAGAATACGCCAGTGTCATCTCCTGTTTGTAAATCCCTATTGTCTAGCTTTCCTAAGGCTTCAATCATGAAAATGAAAGTTGGTCTAAATTGAGTTTCTACCACAGTAGAGAATGGAAACATGATTTGTCAATGGAGGCTAAGCAGGAGGTTGCCCTTAGGAGAAAAAGGATGTGATGCAAGTTGGCATTTCAGCTAGTGGGTGGGAAGGCAAAGAGAAAAAAAGAAGAGGAAGACCTGTGTGAGCTAAATTCTCATCCAGTACTGACACACCAGTAGGGGATTGAGAGTGGATTTGGTGGCATGCTTAGTCCCCGACAACCCAGCCAAACTCCTGACAGATACCAACATGAAGGGTAGTCTCACTCAAGAATCTGCCAAATGTGACAACAAACGTTAAAACTAGGTAGGCAGAGAGAAAGATTGAGTTCACTCATCTAAGCTTCTTCTCTGGAAGGAATCCAGAAGTTTCTGCCAAAACCCACATGGAGCATGGAAGATAGGTGAGGCGAGAGTCAGAGGCTTGCACTGAAGAGGCAGTGCCCAAATGGCATAAAGGAGGCTGGAACCCGTCATATCAGAGACACCTGGCCCAGGGAGGTAGGCTGAGGCACAGGAGAGCTGCAGCGTCTCTCTCAAACGGTCTTCCATCCTAAAGAAAATACCTCTCAACAAGGATGTGCGTGTATTTCCCGCCATATATGGCACTACGTATTATCTCTATCTCAAAATCAATCATTTCATATGTTTTAATAAAATTATACAGTGATTTAACCACAACTGTAAAATATGTGTTAATAAAAGATAATTGTATATATACATTTTAATGCACAAATTAAACTTCTGTAAAGTGAACTTTACTAACTGTGACAGTAGTCAAAGTTTAATGTCCCATGAAAAGGTTAAGAATGTCAGGTTGGTTTTCACAGAATATAAACCTATCGTACCAGAAAATTAAAATAAGAGAAAGAATTAAATAAATAAGCTCACTAATGGTAGATGACGACAGTGAGGT
This sequence comes from Pongo pygmaeus, assembly GCF_028885625.2. Classification (NCBI taxonomy): domain Eukaryota; kingdom Metazoa; phylum Chordata; class Mammalia; order Primates; family Hominidae; genus Pongo; species Pongo pygmaeus. Next base: position 154,709,402 of record NC_072376.2, on the reverse strand, counting down.
TCATGCTTATTCATCTATGCATATATGTCTAATCCCTAGAGGGGATAGACTTTCTAAGTATTATATACATTAGGATACCAAGAAAAAAATAAATACACCCCACATTACCTCACATTATAAGAGAACTAAAAAACCAAAAGATGTTTTAAGAATTAATATTTGATTCAACTCTACCCTTCCTTCTTATAACTGAATAAACAGAGCCCCAGAAAGCAGAAGACAGACTTATTTCTTAATCTTGCCGGCTAAACAAGACACTCACATTTTTATTTTTTTAAAGTAAGTGGCATACAGAGTGAAAAAAGAAGGTATGAATTAAACCATAGGTGCTGGGTGGAAAAACAGTTTTTTCTTGACTCTCACACCACAACAATCAATACAGAAAACTTCTGTGACCATGTTTGTGGGGATTTCTCCTAACCAACAAGCAAGCAATCAGTTCTGCAGTGGACACCCAACTCTCTACCTGGAAATAGCAACCTGACACTATCTACTTGGAGACAGCATCAGATCACACAGGTTGGAGTCTCAGTCTCCACAAGCCCCAGGTTATTTTGCCTGGGCTTCTAACCGATCAGTTATAAATCAGAGTTCCCATAGCCTGGTCCTTGGGTTTGATTAATTTGTTAGATTGGCTCACATAATTCAGAGAAATACATTTACAACTGTATTATAAAGGATATTTTTTAAAATACAAATAAACAGTCAGATGAAGAGATGCATAGGGTGAGGTCTAAAGGGTCCTGAGCACAAGCGCTTCCATTCCTGTGGAAGTGGGATGTGCCACCCACCCGCACGTGGATGAGTTCTTCTTCACCTTTCTGCAAGCTTCCACAAGTTCTTCTTCTTCACCTTTCTGCAAGCTTCCACAAGTTCTTCTATTCAGAAGCTCCCCATATTCTATCTTTCTGGGCCTCTTATGGAAAATTCATTGGATAGGAATGATTGAAGCATGGACAATCATGTAAAAATATGACTGGACAAAGAGAGTATGACCTAATATGAATAGGCTGAGTGGGGCAACCCAGCAAGGACTGTTTAGATTTTTCTTGGCCTCTCTGTGCAGCATTCCTTTTTCCTGGGTATGGTGCAGGACCCCTTCAGAAATGGGGATCTTATGACTTACAGTCAGACAATTTCTTCATGGCCAGCTCCAAGACACAAAGGAGGGAAGATGAGTTTAGTTTCTATGGCCTTCCTTGGGGAGAAAAAGGAGAAAGTTAAAAAAAAAAGTTGGGGGGAGGCAGAAGGGCCAGGTGGGGTGGGTCACGCCTGTAATCCCAGCACTTTGGGAGGCTGAGATGGATAGATAGCTTGAGACCAGCATAGGTAACATGGTGAAACCAAATCTCTACAAAAGAACACAAAAAATTAGCCAGGCAGGGTGGTGTGCACCTGTAGCTCCAGCTACTCAGGAGGTTGAGATGGGAGGATCACCTGAGTCCCAGAGGTCAAGGCTGCACTGGGCCAAGATTGTGTCACTGCACTCCAGGCTGGCTGAGAGAGTGAGACCGTGTCTTATAAAATCGAAAATATTAAATTAAAAGGTGGGGAGCGATATCCTGACCTCGTGATCCACCCGCCTCGGCTCCCCAAAGTGCTGGGATTACAGGCGTGAGCCACCACGCCCAGGGACGTAGTGGTGGGCGCCTGTAGTCCCAGCTATTTGGGAGGCTGAGGCAGGAGAATGGCGAGAACCCGGGAGGCAGAGCTTGCAGTGAGCCGAGATTGTGCCACTGCACTCCAGCCTGGGTGACAGAGCGAGACTCCGTCTCAAAAAAATAAAAATAAAAATAAATAAATAAATAAAAAGGATGAGTCAGAGAGAGATTCTGTTTTCTGAGTCCTGCTTCTGAGCCCTAAAGAGCCCCAACATTATGACAAAAGGCTGTCTTTCACCTTTATTACTTTAAAGCTGTTTGGAAGTTGCTTCAGAAACCAAGAACAAAAGACTAAATACTTTAACAAAAGACATACTTATTGTTTTAGTCACCTAGGAAATAACAAGGTCTATGGGAGTTATGAGACAGAAACCATGGACAGAAGCCAAAATATATACATCATAATATCAACAACTCTTATATTCATCATTCCATGTCTCATCAACATGTAGGGGAAATTACCTAATCCACATTAGCAACAAAATTATACCATAGTTAGGAATTAATATGGTAATGTATGGAAATATATAAAGAAATCAATAAAACTAGATTGAAAGGCAAAAAGAACAATTAAATAATTTGAGAAGCATACTTTATTCCTAGATGGAAACTATATATTACAGAAATATCATTTTTCCAAATTATTTCATAAGAAATTTGGAAGTGAAATTGACATATAAGAATTGACATAAGAAGTGAACTTGACACTATGATCCGTAAGTTCATCCAAAAACATCTACTGGTGAAAATAATTTTTAAATAGAAAAGGAATAAAGAGGAACTAGATCTAGTATATATTAAAATTTACCACAAAATAAAAACAAGTTCGGTCTATCAATACTGACGTATTGACAGATGACTCAATGAAGCGCTATCTGAAACTTGAAGCAGTAGGTAAGGGACAAGTTATTACTTAACAACGATTTTGTGAAGCGTTTGTTTAGGTCTTCAAGAGATTTATATTCTCATCTCACATCCTATGACAAATAAATTCTAGCTTTAAAAAAAGACATCTAGAAAAAAAGTAAATATTTATGTAATTTCTAGATGAGCTCTAATATTTCTGGAATTTCTCAGTGACAGCAGAAGCCCACCTTAACTACAGTGGCAAAGAGATCAACTGGTATCATTCAAGACTCACATACCTGCCCAACCTGATGTGCCAAGTCTCTGTGAGTCCATCCTTGGGTAAGGATGAATCATTTCAGGCAATGTCTGGAGTTCCATTCATTGATTTTTCCAGTGTTTATTAAGAAGAGGAAGTGTCATAGATACATTAAGGAGATTCTTAAGAGGATTTGGTGGATGACTTGGAGTATATATTAATTGCCTCTTTCTGAGGACTCACATCGTTAGATCCCAGCCTCCGTGACAACAGGAAGCCCAAACTATCCCAAAGGGAATGAGCCTACATGGAGTGGTCTACATGAAGAAGAACTGAGACCTCCACTTGACACTTCTCATCAACCGGACATGGAAAAAAATTATTCTTCAGGTACCTCAGGGAGCCAAACTCAACCAGTTGCCTGTTTTTGAAAATAAAGTTTATTGGAACCCATGTTCATTCATTTATATAATATCAATGGCATCTACTACCCTGAAGCAGCAGAAATATGTAGTCATGACAGGGACTGTACTTAAATCCTGCAAAGCCAAGAATACTTACTCTCTGGCTCTTTAGAGAAAAATGTCCTGCTTCCTGCCTCCTAGCCTTCAAGTCTTCCATTGAGGCCCCATGCATCTGGAGCAGAAACAACCATACCTGTTGTGCCCTGTCTACATTCCTGATCTGCAGAATTCATGAGCATAATAAATGATGTCTTTATTACATGAAGTCTGAGAATAATTTGTTATGCAATCTGAGCACCTGGAACATAGGTAAATATAGTGCTTGGAAAAATTCAAGCTTTTGTTTGTTAAAATCTTGGATGATCTAAACCCATTTTATTTTTTCCGTGTTCCTCCATTTCCCAACACACATACATTCAGATCTTTGTAGACTTTAAATTCCAACTAAGATTAAGGAACATGCCCACCTATCTCCCCTTTAGTGTTTGTAACCTAATATACTTCCCTTCAGGAAAGCAAATAGTAGTTACAGATGTCCTGATTATCCTTAAAAATAAAAATGTTTTGTTCAGGTGGGAGAGCTTCAGTTTCACCTGATGTTTCCAGATCTCTCAAACCATGAAGTCTCATTTCACAGTTAGTCTTTGTTTCCTAACCACTGTAAGAATCTCTAATGAACAAGCAACACCCTCCAGTCTCATAGCACTGGTAACTGTGGCTCATAGTTCATATAAAGAGACGTCATTAAAGTACCCAGAATCATTTTCTATATTTTCTCCTTTTGTCATTCATCAAAATGAAGGTTTCTTGAAAAAGATTAAAGGCCATAAAATAAAATACACTGTCATGATCCCTTTGAAATGTTTTATGCATTTATTAAAAATAGGGCAGTTTGAAGTGAAAGGTCAGCCAGTGATAATCAATTTCCTTAAAATTGATATGATTCTTATTAAACATTTAGCATTTGGGTGTCATTTCAAAAATAAAATATAGTAATGTTTCTTAAAAAGTCAACACAGGAAGATTGATAGATCTGACAAAATAAGAATTATGAATTTCTCTAAGTTAATGTATAATAAACAAAATGATAGGATAACCAGACTTTTAAAAGGTGAAATAAAAATGATAAACTGTACTGGTTCCTTAATATATTAAGGAATTATAAAGTTTGGTTAAAAAAACAACAAAACAAAAATATCTCTAAATATAAAGAACTTGAACAGATAATTTTAAGAAATGAAAATACAAATAGCACGTGAACACTTTAAAGAACTCAACTTATGCAGTAATCAAAAGAGGTGAAATTTTTCACCTTACATAAAGGAATTGCAAATTTGTATTTTTATATATTTTTCTATAAAAGTAATATATTCACATGGCTAAAAAACAAAACAATATGAGAAAGTATTTATGTAAGAATTAGGCTTCAATTCCTGTCTCATTCACCCTATTTGTTGTCCCTCCACTCTGGTCTCTGTAGGCAACCATTTCTATTAATTCTTGTGCTTCCTTGAAAGTTTCTTTATAAAACACAAGCAAATTTAGAAATATATACTTATATTCTCTCATTTCTTAAATAAAATCAAATAACAACTGGTGTCTTATGTGGGGCTGAATATCTTTTTTCTGAGTTGAAATGCTATTTGCAATTCTTTTTATATAAACTGTTCATTTATGTTCTTTGCCAACAGCTCTATAGCTTGTACTTCCCCACATGCCCCAGTTTCTAAAAGTTCTTAATATATTAGGGGGAAAACACTTGGTGATTGGAGAAGTAAATATTTTTCCCAGTTTATCATTCTTTTGAATTTCCCCAGAGGGTTTTTTTGTTGTTGGTTGTGTGTGTGTGTGTGTGTGTGTGTGTGTGTGTGTGTTTTGCCCACCAAAGAATTTTTTTAATGACTCAGATTTATCTCTGTTTTTCCTATTTTAGATGCTGGAAATCTGTAATGGTTAGAAACTTTCACAGGTTATTTGGGGGTTTTCTAAATATTAAGTCACAGAAACATAAAGGTTTTACTTCCACCTGCTTAGGTCTTAGAGCTTAAGACTTAATTTGTCTCTTGTATCTGCTTTGTTGGCTAAAATCTCTGGTACAGCATCAGTAGCAGGGTTGAGAATTGTGCATCCTTATATGATTTACACTTTTAACAGAATAAGCAGAAATGCCTCTAGTGTTTTGTTATTCATTACAAAATGGCTTTGAGACAAGATTGTGTGTTTGTGTGCATGTGTGTTTGTGTTTGTTTGTGTGCATTCTTAGGGCTCATAAAATAATATTTCAAAATGAAGGCCTCAGAAGCAGTCTCAGAAGCAAGTTTCTCTCTGATCTCTTACTCTCTTCTCTCAGCCTCATACTTCCCCAAGGAGAGCTACAGAAACTAGAAGCCCTCTTCCTCAAGGCAGGTCATAGGAGCCAGAACCCCTTTTCACCAAAGCCAGGCATAAAACCTAAAAATATTACTCTAAACTTCCCCGACCTTTCCATGTAACAGTTGGCCAAAAACAAATTAAGACTTCATTCCCGAGGGGCCATATCCCATACCTGGGAGGAAGGAATGCTGCATTGATAGGGCAAGAAGAATCTGAACAGGCCTTGTTGAGATTTCCCTACCAGGTCTATTAACATTAGATCATGCCATTTTTGCCAAGCACAGTTCTACATTGGCCGTTTATGCTTCAATCATGCCTATCTAATGAAGTCTCCATAAACGTTCCAAAAAGACCAGTATGAAAATGGATAGTTTATCCTGAGTCTTTGGGTCTTCATTTTTGAAGGCTTCTGTGTCACATAAAACTATGATCAAATAAATGCACTATGCATTTCTCTTGTTAATCTGTCTTTTGTTATAAGGGTGTAGGCTGTGACCTTTATAATGGGGAAGAAAGGGATCACCCCATTTCTGCCCCTACAGCATAAATAGTTTGTCAGTTCACCTTGTTTATAAAATGTTTTAACTCTTATTTTATTGAGTTTTCTTTTTAAAAAATATCCACAATGGCTGTTGAATTTTGTCAAATAAATATTCAGCATCTATAGAAATTAACATATGATTTTTAGACCAATTAATATGATAAATTATTTTAATAGAGTTCATAATCTTTCATTCCTAGAATGAACCCTACTTGATCATGATATTACTTTTTTAATGAGTTACTTTTTTAATGATTACTTTTTTAATGAGTTGCTGGATTTTTTTTTCTGCCAATAATATGAAGAGTTTTGCACTGATATTCATAAATAAAATTGGGAAATAGTTTTTTTGTGAAATTTTTATCAAGTTTAGATATCAGTGGCATTCTCACTTCATGGAAACAATTTGAAGTTTTTATTCTTCTTTAAGGGTTTAAATCAAACTGCAATTATCTCTTCTTAAAACGAATCATTAGATAGAATATAATATGCAAAGGATGCATGTTGTAATAGCTAAGTAATAACAACAAAGGAAGAAAAAAGCTACATAAAAGCTGAGTCAGACAGAAAAAAAATAGGTTGATGAATAGAAACACAAATACATCGCTAATTATATTAAATAAAAATGAACTAAATACTCCGTAAAAGACAGATTGTCAGGCTGAATTCAAAACAATAACATCAAACACAGCTACATGCTGTTTACAAGAGATGCACATACATAACACAAAGACAAAAACAGGCTGAAAGTAAATGGATGAGAAAATATATATCATGCAATATTAAATGAAATAAGCTGAGTTAGCTATATTAATAACAAAGCAGACTTTAAGGCAGGTAACCTTATTACAAAGATGATGGTGTGCATTTCTTAACTATGAAAAGGTCAAACTACCAGGAAGGTCTCACATCCCAAAATCTATAGTCTTCTAAAATCACAGCTTTAAGTCTTATAGGCAAATTCACCATCATTGTGGGTAATTTAAAAACATCTCTTTCAAAAGCTGATAGAATACACAGTAAAAGAAAAAGTCAACAAGGACAGAGTAGATGTGGAAAAAACAATAAACTTGACCTACCTGTTCTCTAAGGTGCATTGTACTCAATGGCAAAACTTACTTTTGTTAGGTCCTCTTGGAACATTTGCCAAAATTAACCATATGTTGGGCCTAAGGCAAGTCATGACAAAACTAAAAGGACTAAAAGTACTCAATGTTTTACTCTCTGAAAGAAATCTGGCTGTGAAATCTAAAAACGAAAAAGACAACTAGGGAATCTTCAATTGCTTGAAAATTAAGCAATACATTTTTAAATAATCCATGGAACAGAAAAGAAATCCCAATAGAAATCAGAAAAACAATAAAGCTATGACAGGTATGACATCATCATGAGACACAGAAAAAAGTATTTTATTGAGGGATATGATTCCAGGAAAGCAGAAAGAAGTGAAAATAAGGACAAGAAATAATAGCAACAACAACAACAACAAAAAAACAGAAATGGAAGGTGGAGGGAGCCAATATAAGGGAGTGCAACAGAGCTTGCCATTTCTAAGTGCACAGTGGTACACAAACTATACTTTAAGAGGTCACACCCAGGCAGAGAAAAGGGGAAGAATGTGTTGCTAACTTCTGTATCCCATTGGTCAAAGATGAGCCACACAGGCTGTTAACTTGTCCACATCTCCATACAAGGAGAAAAATCCCAGGCACTAAGTGCACAATGCAGGCAGGAATCCGACTCTACCTGTCAGGATGCACCTTGTGAAGTCCATTGGATCTTATGAGGAATGGCACATGCACCAGCTCTGAGCTCCTCCAGCTTCCTCACTAGAGGCTGCCACCAAGGGATACAACCCCTTCCTTCCAATGCATTTATCTCCTTTTTAAAAGATATGCTTTCTGAGATCTGCCTCTTATGGGAACAAAAACATCTCTCTCCAATTCTCCCAGGAATTACTCCCTATTTGAGTTTAGCTCCCACTCAAAACAGGGCTCTTTCCTTCTTAGAATACTTACCTGATGACAGTCATCAACACCTCCTATCACTGTGGCTCCTCCACACTCTCATTCTTCCTGGCAGTGTTTCCTGCACAAATTCTGCTAATTTCAGTTGCTTTTGCCTATCTACAGTAACACGTTCTGGATTTTATGGTTACTCACTGTCTCTGGGTTTTGCTAGACCTAGTTTGTGGAATTCCCTTCAATGCCATTCTCATAATTTTCTCTGTGGTTTCCAAGAGAATTACATTTGGCATAAACTGCTGCCCTATTCTTCATAGAACTAGAAAGGATTGTGAAACATCAGCACTGGTGAGGGTGCAATATCACCAAGACTCACGTAGAGATGACGAAGGTGTAGGGATGACAAAAGTGTAAATTTGTACATTATTTTTGGGATAAAAGCACCATTAAAATATTTATACTTTAGACATCTTAGTTCCCTTCCTAGGAAATGTACCTAATGAAATTATCAGAAATTTGGACAAAATTTATTCAAAAATACATTCACTGAAGTGCTATTTATAATAATCAACAATTAAAGAAAGGAATGATGGGTTGGAACCTATTTTAGAGTATTATATACACATTAAAATAATGTTTACTTATGTAATGTCACAGAGAGATGTCACAATTTCCTGGTAAACAAGCAAAACCAGAACGCAACTTTTCAATCTTTTTTATAACAACCACGTAAACAAAATAACCTTGTTAACAGTCATGTGTTTAGTTGCCTTCTAGTAATTACGGCAACTGGTGATATTTTCCCCAGTTTAAACTTTTCCGTAGTTTTCACTCGTCTATAATGAGCGCATATTACCCTGATAATCAAAGAGATAATAAGAAACAAAATTAAAAGCTTTAACTAAATTGAGTTAAAAGTGGTGACTCAAGGCCACCCAAGCTTGTAAGCTGCATCCCTAGCTAAAATAAAAGAGGAGGGGCCTTGAGTGAAAGCATGCACTGGTGAGGTTCCTAGTAACTTAGTTTATACCCAAATTCTGCTTTATAAATGCATTTATTTTCAGAATGTAAAAATTATAGCAAAGAAATCATGATAAAGACTGCAAGTGAGATTCAGTTGGCAGAAATGTTTCACAGCGAAAGTTTCTTTAGCATGGAGCCCATTACATTCCCCAGCTGACTATCCAAAATAAAAGCTACCTTCAAGGGATTAACTGATACAAACAGGGCCTTTCTGGGTTCTCATTACAGTAAGAGCAGAGCTCACCAAGAAACAAATTACACTTACTTGCCTATTTTACTGTGCACATTGAAAGAGATACTCAAGGTGTTTAATTCCACCTAAATCCTGACATGAATAACTATCACTGGCCACCAAGAAATAAGCAATCAAAATGTCCCTGTTTTTAAGTATCCCAACAAAGGAAGCTGAACTTAAAAAATGTAGGAATCAAACAGAATTCATAAAAAGAAAAACAGAAGGCACACGACACTCTTCTTATGACTTCAAAACACTTATTTACTACTCATATACTAGGGGAGATCTCTGTTTAAATCTCTTGCATATTTCAAGCATGATTTCATTTAAGCAAAATTCCCCTGCCATAGCTTATTTGCCACAGAATTGATCAGAATAAATTTTTTTAAAAAGAATGTTTATTCATTTCCATTAATATCGCAGTGACAAGACACTTCACAACCACATTGCTATTACTAAAAATGTCTCAAATATTATTACTCAATACCCAAAATTTCCCCCTGCTTCTTTTTTAACCCCTCAACGGTAGCAATACCTAATCTGTGTGTATCAATAAGACACTGACTGGGTGCAGTGGTTCATGCCTGTAATCCCAGCACTTTGGGAGGCCAAGGCGGGTGGATCACTTGGTCAGGAGATCGAGACCACAGTGAAACCCCATCTCTACTAAAAATACAAAAAAAATTAGCCAGGCGTGGTGGCGGGCGCCTGTAGTCCCAGCTACTCCGGAGGCTGAGGCAGGAGAATGGCTTGAACCCGGGAGGCGGGGCTTGCAGTGAGCCGAGATCGCTCCACTGCACTCCAGCCCGGGCGACAGAGCAAGACTCCATCTCCAAAAAAAAAAAAAAATTCCAAGAAACAATAATTTCTAGGAAGTTTATGAAGTTAAGGGGTAAGTTTCAGTTTATAAATAATTGCAGTCAAAGAACATGATTTCCGTGTTTTTTTCTTTGAATTTATAGTTATTGTATTTTCTCAAACTAAAAATGACGGAAAAATAAACTGCCTTTTTTCTCTTAGAGTTCTTCTAAAATGTTTCAATTTCCTTAAAGTCCTTTACTTATTCTACTGTTTATCTTGATCTAGTATACATGCTACAGAATTCTATCTGAGGGTGTTAATTAGAAATTATAACTGAAAGTGAAAATGAAATGTACATATTCACTTTACCAGTAAGAAGCCAGATGCTTGGATTTATTTCTGTGGCTTTAAAGTCACATGCCCCATAATGAAGTTTCAGTCAATGACAGACTGCATATACAATGAGGTGGTCCCATAAGATTATAATGGATCTGAAAACTCCTATCAGCTGGTGACAAAGATTTCTGTATTAGTCCATTCTCGCATTGCTATAAAAAACTACCTGAGATGGGTAATTTATAAAGAAAAAAATGTTTAATTGACTCACAGTTCTGCAGGTTATACAGGAAGCATGATTGGGGAGGCCTCAGGAAACAAAATCATGGCAGAAGGTGAAGTGGAAGCAGGCATGTCTTACATGGCCAGAGAAGGAGGAAAAGAGAGCAGGGGGAGGTGCTACACACTTTTAAACAACCAAATCTCGTGAGAACTCACTATCATGAGAACAGCAAGGGGGAAGTTTGCCCCATGATCTGATTACCTCCCACCAGGCCCCCTCCTCCAACAATGGAGACACAAATCCAAACCACATTAACGTCATAATGTCGTAACACAGTGCATTGTTCAATTTATGGTGATGCTAGTGGAAACACACTTACTGTGCTGCCAGTCATATAAAAGTATAACATAAAATTATATGCAGTACATAATACTTGATTATAACTATGTTGCTGGTTTATGTATTTTTTTTTCAGTGCTATATACAGTTTTATTTGTTTTTAGTTTTATGGTTCCAGTCATTTCCACTTACTTAGGTCAATAAGTCTTTTTCCTTGCCCCTACATTGTTGTACTTTACACAAGTTATATCAAACATTTGTAACACAGCTAGACTGTTTTCTCACAGTTCCAACTTATTCTGGCATCCCCTCCCCTCCTGGTTAGTATTTTTAAGGTGCTATATGGATTTTAACAAATGCAGTGTCATGTATCCACCACTGTAGTACTATATAAAATAATTTTATTTATTTTTATATTTTTTGCTTGTTAAAATTATACTTGGTGTTTTATCTTTATTATATCTTACACACCCTTATGTCAAGGGCTGACTCAATAATCACAGCAAGAGAGCCACTCTGCTATGTACAAAACCGTGACCCAGAAGCAGGTTGTCCAAGAATGGTTTAGCACCAGGTTCCCCAGGAATGTACATGGAATAATTTTATAGCCATCGAAAATCCCCAGTGCTTCACCTTTTTAACCCTCCCTCATCTCCAAACCCCTGGCAACCACAGTCTTTGCCATCTCTATAGTTTTACCTTTTCCAGAATGTCACATAAGTGGAATAATATAGTATGTAGGCTTCTCGGACTGTCTTATTTCACTTAGCAACATGCACTTAAGATGGATGCATCAATGTTGTTGTGTAGAGTTATTAATTGTTCTTTTGGATTTATCCTTTATTTTACCTAATTCTTTTATGATTTCAGTTTTTACAATTAACTCTTCAGCCAATTTGGTATTTATTTTGGTGTATGGTTTGCAATAGAGATCTAACTTTCCCTCCAAATAGTTAACAAATTTTGTATATTTATTGGAAGGATTCTTTTCATTGAATTTGAGTTGAAATACTCTAACATAACTAAGTTGATGTGCATGGGATGGTCTGTTTCTTAGCCTTCTAAGGCTCAATTTTTCTGTTATTTAATTCTTATGCCACTCCCAAAATATTTAAAATATTGTAGTTTTATTATATTATTTAATATTATATTATATATTTAAATATTAAATTAAAATATTATTTTATAATGACCTCTTTATTCTTCTTCATTAAAATTATTTACATTTTTCCTCAAGTCTTTCTTTTGAATGAGTTTTAGATTTGTTTTCCTTATTTTTTTTTTATCTTTTTTTTTTATTATACTTTAAGTTTTAGGGTAAATGTGCATGATACAAAATCAATGTACAAAAATCACAAGCATTCTTATACACCAATAACAGACAAACAGAGAGCCAAATCATGAGTGAACTCCCATTCACAATTGCTTCAAAGAAAATAAAATACCTAGGAATCCAACTTACAAGGGACGTGAAGGACCTCGTCAAGGAGAACTACAAACCACTGCTCAATGAAATAAAAGAGATACAAACAAATGGAAGAACATTCCATGCTCATGGGTAGGAAGAATCAATATCATGAAAATGGCCATACTGCCCAAGGTAATTTATAGATTCAATGCCATCCCCATCAAGCTACCAATGACTTTCTTCACAGAATTGGAAAAAACTACTTTGAAGTTCATATGGAACCAAAAAAGAGCCCACATCACCAAGTCAATCCTAAGCCAAAAGAACAAAGCTGGAGGCATCACACTACCTGACTTCAAACTATACTACAAGGCTACAGTAACCAAAACAGCATGGTACTGGTACCAAAACAGAGATATAGATCAATGGAACAGAAAAGAGCCCTCAGAAATAACGCCGCATATCTACAACTATCTGATCTTTGACAAACCTGAGAAAAACAAGCAATGGGGAAAGGATTCCCTGTTTAATAAATGGTGCTGGGAAAACTGGCTAGCCATATATAGAAAGCTGAAACTGGATCCCTTCCTTACACCTTATACAAAAATTAATTCAAGATGGATTAAAGACGTAAATGTTAGACCTAAAACCATAAAAACCCTAGAAGAAAACCTAGGCATTACCATTCGGGACATAGGCATGGGCAAGGACTTCATGTCTAAAACACCAAAAGCAATGGCAACAAAAGCCAAAATTGACAAATCAGAGCTAATTAAACTCAAGAGCTTCTGCACAGCAAAAGAAACTACCATCAGAGTGAACAGGCAACCTACAAAATGGGAGAAAATTTTTGCAACCTACTCATCTGACAAAGGGCTAATATCCAGAATCTACAATGAACTCGACAAATTTACAAGAAAAAAACAAACAACCCCATCAAAAAGTGTGCAAAGGATATGAACAGACACTTCTCAAAAGAAGACATTTATGCAGCCAAAAGACACATGAAAAAATGCTCATCATCACTGGCCATCAGAGAAATGCAAATCAAAACCACAATGAGATACCATCTCACACCAGTTAGAATGGCAATCATTAAAAAGTCAGGAAACAACAGGTGCTGGAGAGGATGTGGAGAAATAGGAACACTTTTACACTGTTGGTAGGACTGTAAACTAGTTCAACCATTGTGGAAGTCAGTGTGGCGATTCCTCAGGGATCTAGAACTAGAAATACCATTTGACCCAGCCATCCCATTACTGGGTATATACCCAAAGGACTATAAATCATGCTGCTATAAAGACACATGCACACGTATGTTTATTGCGGCACTATTTACAATAGCAAAGACTTGGAAGCAACTCAAATGTCCAACAATGATAGACTGGATTAAGAAAATGTGGCACATATACACCATGGAATACTATGCAGCCATAAAAAATAATGAGTTCACGTCCTTTGTAGGGACATGGATGAAATTGGAAATCATCATTCTCAGTAGACTATCGCAAGGACAAAAAACCAAACACCGCATGTTCTCACTCATAGATGGGAATTGAACAATGAGAACACATGGACACAGGAAGGGGAACATCACACTCTGGGGACTGTTGTGGGGTGGGGGGAGGGGGGAAGGATAGCATTAGGAGATATACCTAATGTAAATGACGAGTTAATGGGTGCAGCACACCAACATGGCACATGTATACATATGTAACTAACCTGCACATTGTGCACATGTATTTATTATACTATACTTTTTATCATTATTTTATGGTGTACTCCTTTTACTTATATTTTCTTAAAAGTTAACTGTAAAACAGCCTCAGGTAGTTCCTTCCAGAGATATTCCAGAAGAGGGCATTGACATCATAGGAGATAACAGCTCCATGTGTGTTACTGCCCCTGGAGACCTTCCAGTGAGATAGGATGAGGAGGAGAAAGACAGTGATGTTGATGATCCTGACTCTGTGTAGACCTAGGCTAATGTGTGGGTTTATGTCTCAGTTTTTAACAAAAAAATTTAAAAAGTAAAAATTAAAAATTTTTAAAAACAGAAAAAAGCTTACAAAATAAGGATGTAAAGAAAAGCATTTTTGTACAGCTGTATAATATGTGTTTTAAGTTGTGTTATTACAAAAGTCAAAAAGTTAAAGAAAATGTTTGTTTCTTAACTTTAAAAAATTATAATAATCTAAAGTTAATTTATTATTAAAAGAAGAAAAATATTTTAATAAATTTTGTAGGACCTAAGTGTACAGTGTTTATAAAGTCTACAGTAGTGTCAAGTAATGTCCTAGGCTTTCACATTCCCCCACCACTCACTCATTGAATCAACCAGAGCAGCTTCCAGTATTGTAAAATTTATCCATCTTAAGTGGCCTATGCAGGATATAATTTTTTATCTTTTATATTATATTTTTACTGTATTTTTTCTATGTTTAGATACACAAATACTTATCACTTTGTTACAATTGCCTATAGTATTCAGTACAGTAACATGCTGTACAGGTTTGTGGCTTAGAATCAATTGGCTATACCATATAGACTAGGCATGTATAGGCTATACCATCTCAGTTTGTGTCAGTGCAGCCTAGGATGTTCCCACAACAGAATTGTGTAACAATGCATTTCTTAGAATATATCTCCATCATCAAGTTATACCTTACAATATTTTGTTTAGTTATCGAGACTGAACTTGACCTTACATTTTTCTAAAATACTCCTCAAAAGTCTCAATTAGTCATTTAAAAAATCTAATCTATATTATCTTCTAATATCCTTACATAAACTCATTCAAAAATTAGTTTGATTACACTTATTATTTAATTTTAAGCACGCAAGTTCTTTCAAAATTAACCCAGTAATATACAGAAAGTGATATGCACAATTCTGTCATTTTATATGCCTAGAATTGACAAGCTATCAAACTATGACCCAGAGGTCAACCCTCATCAGCCGCCTGTTTTCGTAAATAGTTCTGGTGGGACATAGCCATACACCTACACGATTATTGCTGCTTTCAGGTAATAGGGCAGAGTTGACTCATTGTGACAGTGAGCATTTGACTCACAAAGCCTGTAATATTTACTAAGTGGCTCTTTTCAGAAAAAAAATTATGTGCAATATTCCGTGACCTCAAATATATGCTTTAAGCATGCAATAACAAAGGGTATATTTTTTAAACCAAGATGCTCATTTTAAAAGCTCTGAGTATATATAACTTCACCTGTTTTGCTACAACTTCCTTATTATTAGTTATGCTATTACATAAAAGTATCTGTATTGCATGATAAAACTTTTAAAACTTTACTTACACGATCTTGTATGGGCTGGCTATCTGCTAACATTGATTTCTGTGCTCCGTGTGATGTCAGCAGCATGGAACATGATGGAACATTGCTCCAAAGAACCACATGGCCATATATTGGAATGGATTCTGTAAGAGTCAAAGGTACGGATAAGAGGATTAATAATTATGTATTGAGTAATCCTCCCTTCCTCAGATTTATGGTTACCTACATACCTGATCATGCTATAAAAAAACAGGAAGACTCATATGGAGAAAGCTGCATAAGTCAAGACTGAACTTCTTGGGGAAATCTTTTCTACAATCCTCAGAGTTCCCCATAATTTAACTCATGTCCTTGCTGACTAGAGCTACATCGTTTTGGAGAAAAAAATCATATATCATTTTTTAAAACCTATAATGCTTCATATAGCTCTCTAGTAAATTGCCTTTCTCTTTATCACAAAATATCACAAAGCACACGTGTTGTCAAATGTATTTGTGTGTTTGATATTAAGTTATTGACCAAGTCTGAAGAAGTTGTTGAAAATAAGTTGTAAACGTTTATTCTAAAAGTGAGGTGGCAAAGTCTCCACTCAAATACGAAGTAGTAAAACACAACATCATAATATAGTATAATATTTTAAGGTATATGTGATGGGGGGGTATAAATATGTCAACAGATTATGTGATTAGAAAATCTAAAAACAGTGTAACTTCTATGTTTTTTATAAGGGTAATCCAACTTATTATGCCATTTAAAAAAGTAAAGTAGTACAACTTTTATTTTATAAAATAAATTAAGAAACATCTTAAACAAATTTCAGTATGATCCAAGAATCCTTATGAAGCTTTGTGTTGAAAAAAAAGATTAAGGTTTTTTAGAAAAACTTACATTCAGTTTAAAAGTTGATCTTACACCCATACAGCCACCAATCTTAGAATTGTTTTTTTTTCCTTTTTGCTTTTCTCTCTGCATCATGTTTGTATAATACCGCCTTAAATTTGATTTCACTTCCCATTTCCTTATCTTAAAAGAACATTTTCTTTTTCTTGGATATATTTTCCATCCTCTTTATGAACCTTCATCAACTCTACCAGGCACACTTAAGAGAGGCCCATTCCCTGAGCCCTTTCGCCTCTCCTACCAGGAAACAAGCTTCCATCAGTAACAACCACAATTGATTAAACCTGCAGGAGCATGAGAATGAAATTCACAAGTACCATAAATGACATAGGATAGGCATTTAGACCCATCTGATTCCCAAATTGAAGGTCCCTGAGAAATTGCTATAGCTATTTGTCTATACCTGTTTGTTTCCTGAGCTTCTAAAAGGAGAATAAATAAGAGCTCCTAAGAATGTGCTTTAAAGCCAGTTATGCTCCTCTCTCTTTTATACCCTATGCCAGTATATTCCTTCAATTTTATCAATATGGGCCAATGTTCCTAGGAAGATAGCAAGCTAGCTTCTTCAGCAAACACCCAACAAGAGGTAACCAAAACATTTAAAATATATATTTTTATATTTTAATAAAAATCTCTAATTCAGCTCTTACGCAATTTTGCCCCAAGAGTCTACCCCAAGTTAAGTAACATATACTTGAAAGCATTATAACAATGCGCTTTTTTTCCATAACTGCACAGCAGAAATATTAAAAAGTTAGAGCTTATCTATTCACATCATAGGCCTCTATATGGCCAAGTATGTCTTTGGGAAAACTTACGTCTGACCTTGGAATTTAATTAGCACATACTGAGATGGAAATAGATGCAAAGAATGTTATAAACTCTAAAGAACTTTCAGCTCAGCATCCATATTTCTACAGCAAGAAACTGAGTCCCTGGAGACCAAGTGACTTGCTCTGATCAGCAAGACACTCTAGGAACTGACAAGCATTTCCTTTAAAAATTTGAAGATTCTATACAGAATCGTAGTGAACAATGAAATTCATTGTTCCAGCAGACAGCTCATAGCTGAGCCCCTCCTGAGAAATGCTTTCAATGGAAGAAAGCTCTCCCTTCCAGGAATCTCGCCTGCTTCCCTTCCAGAGTTGGAACATCCCCAAAGGGCCATCCTGCCTCTAGAGGGCTCCCCATGGGATCCAGTGAGGCCATTGTTGCAACTGCATCACAGTCCAACTTCTCCCTCTGCCCACCCTGTTTTGATCTGCCCTTACTTCCATCAGGTGTTGTTCTTTAGAACATGCCCCAGTAAGCCTCTTGCATGTATATTTCTATCTCAGTCTGCTTCCCAGGAACCTGACCTAAAACAATAGTGTATTTTGTTCCTTGAGAAAATGTGAGGTTGGGAAACATTTGGATTACATCGAAGCAGATTATTGCAAGATTTCTTTTAATTTGACAGTGTGCACTATAAACATCAACAAATACCCAGAGTTAATCAAAGTTATTTAACTATAGAACCCTTTAGGATATTG
The DNA here is from genome assembly GCF_028885625.2 of Pongo pygmaeus. Taxonomy (NCBI): domain Eukaryota; kingdom Metazoa; phylum Chordata; class Mammalia; order Primates; family Hominidae; genus Pongo; species Pongo pygmaeus. Next base: position 154,691,201 of record NC_072376.2, on the reverse strand, counting down.
AACATCTCATGAGACTTGTGTTCTATGGAATATGGGCTGGGAAACAGGAATGCAGTCACTCTAGCTCACTTTAGAATATCAGTGTTGAAATTACTCCTGTGAATATTTCCTGTAATAGCAAAAGAATGGAAAAAACCTAAATGTCCATCAGTAGGGTACTGCTTAAGTAAATTATAATACATGCGTGCAATGTAATATTATACATCCATAGAAAAGAATGGGAAGTTTTTTTTTAATATTAGCATGAAAATATATCCAAGGTGTATTTTTTAAGTAAAAAGAAAAAGGTAACTCAACAGTGTGTATTTGTTTTCAGAAAGGGGAATGGTTAAATATATATGTGCATTTTTGTGTGTCTGCACAAAACATTTGTAAGGACGTACACTAGAAAATGATAGCACTGGTTGCATCTATAGAAGGGAATTGGAAAGCGCTTTGAACCCTTTGAAGTTTAAACCATGGGAATATATTATCCACTCATAAAATTAAAATCAAAAACCACAAAATATTATATAGCACAGATTTAAATATTTTGTCTAATCATATATGAAGAAAATTTGGGAAAAAACTATGACATTCTCCATAAAGCTGCTTAGAAGATGAACTCCTGGAAGACAAAATTCATTTAGAATGCCCAAAGCATGGCACAGTTTCTGAACCAAAGGAGGCTGTAAATAATTTTTTTAATTGAATTATCCTTCATCATAAAAATCAGCCAATTATTACTAAACAATTTTCCAGTGGTGCCTCTTTAGATAATTGTTTAACTATTAAAATGTATCCTGTAATTTATAAGAGCCATTTTTTGACACCAGTCTCTATGTGATCACTCAGTGCTGCCACAGAAGACATACCTTGTCTGTTTTAGCACAAAATACCAGATGAGAATTTGTAATGATGCACATTTCTTATTACCTGCTGATAATAACATATTTGGTGAAAATGACACCTAATGATATAGTACATCTCCCACTCACAAATAACTGGATTCAAATATTGCTACTGCTTCTCACCAGTCCCTTACAGAAGCAAAGAGATGCGATTACCATAATCCTCAGGAATAACACTTAAAATTAAATTTAAAAATCTAGGAACAGCTAATCTTTTACTAAGCACAAATGCACATTAGACCACAAATCCTCCAGTACTCTTTCTCCAGACAGTTTCTCTAGGCTTGGCTGCCGTTCTTCTAATTGTTTATTATTCTTGCTGATTAGACCTCTGGCATCTCTTGTTCCAAATACTTAGCTTCACATGAAATGTATCACGTGATTTCGCCTGAGCATTGGATCTCTGTAGCAGTCCCAAACGTCTTGTTTCTAAAACAATGCTTGCCAGCCTACTTTCTGACAAGTAAACTAACCTTCTCAAGTCTATATAAAAAAGCAATAGTGCCTATAAAACTGCTAAGGGGGAGGTTGTCTCTATTAATAAAGTTTATTTGGCAACTAGCAGTGTTTGGACTCCTGAGCTCTAATGTGGTCAGTGTGGTTGCTTTTTTCTCCCTAGATTGGACAGCAGAACATATCTTTTATAGCACTGCTGGTTCTTCCTTCTCCACTTGGGCTGTACAAATTATCTGAGACAGAGCTAACAGAGATCCTGTCCTCACAATAGGAGAATAGTCCGTTTTAGTACTTTATCTCTTCTTTCACTGGCCTCATTAACTATTCTTATCTAAATGGTAGTTATCAAAACTATTATTATAAATAGATTGCCATTCTTGTCTTCTTTATAATTTTTGCTTTTCATTTTTCTCTGCTTTATATTACTTCTCCTATACCTTTCAGCTTTTGTCTAAGGAAAATGGTTTTTGTAGACATCAAACACTTGGCATGCCTCATCCCTTCTGTGGGATTACAGATTTGTTACAATCTTTAAGATTTTGACCCTTTCTGCTGGGTGTACTTGCTACAGGTTTCCCAAGATGGCTGCATTTTTTGTAGTCTAAGATGTCGGATTTCTTTGGAGGGTTTTATTGGCAGTGGCGGAGTGAAACATGAAGGGGTATAGAAGGTAGAAGTGAGTAACTTTTTATTGCTCCAGAGCAATCCCTGAGTAACTAAGCCCGCATTATTAACTTACATGACCAAATTATTAATAAAATTAATTTTTGACAAATACAGAGTGAGAACAAAGAAAATTAAAAAATCTTACCGAATATATATATATCATCTGGGTTGGAATACAATATAGAAAATTATCTCCATTCAGTTATAAAACATACTTCTAGGAAACTAACATTAAATGTGGTCCATGTGGTGGGACCACAAACATTCATTTAAAAAAATAAAATCTAAGGAGTACAAAGGCAGTTTTGTTACATGGCTATATTGCATAGAGGTAAAGTATGGGCCATTAGTGTAACCATCACCACAATAACGTACATTGTACACATTAAGCAATCTCTCATCCCTCAACCTCTTTCCATCCTCCAAACCTTTTGGATTCTCCAATGACTATTATTCCACATTCTATGTCCATGTGTACACATCACTTAGCCCCCACTTCTAAGTGACAATATACCACATTTGACCCTCTGTTTCGATTTGTTTCACTTGAGATAATGGCCTCCAATTCCATCAATGTTGCTGCAAAAGACGTGATTTTATTATTTTTATGGATGAATAGTATTTCATTGTGTATGTGTATATGTATGTGTTTATATATATGTATATATATAGATGGTGTGTGTATATATATGTATATATGGTGTGTATATATATACACACACACACCGTGGAATCTCTCTCTTTGGATGTGTTGTGTAAATAATGGTGGAAGTGTTCACCATCTATTCTTTTATTATACTCCATACAGGCTACCATCATTCCCATCTATTCATGATTAACATATTACAATTTCCAAAACTGTAGTTCATGTAAAATTGAGATTGAGAACCTCTTGATGAAATTTGGAGCTTTCCTAATCTTACCAGAACCATGGAATGGACTGGGGTCTAGAGACTTGGACCCTAGGCTTGATTCTGCCTTTAAACAGCTATGTGACACTAGCAAGGTACTTTATGTCTTTAAGTGTCAGTTATCTTGTCTTTAAAATAAGGAGATTAGACTGGAGGTGTCTAAAGTCCCTTCCAGTGCCTAAGTAACATCTATAAAGATCACAGGTTGAAAATCTCAGCATATGATAGAATCCATCCATGTTATGTTGGTTCCCTAAACCACCAGATTCAACACCAAAGGGATTTTCTCTGGTCTAATTATCTTAATTTTCAAGAAGAGAATAATAAGTGCAGAGAAATTAAATGTATTGTTCAATTTTACATAAAGAGGTTAAATTGAAATTTAACAATGTGTTTTGGATCCCCACTTTAATTCTTCACCAGAAGTTCATTCAGTTAACATAGCACAAAGCATATGCTATGCATTGTGCTGCTTCTCCATATTAACTTCAATTTCAAAAGGGCTCTGCTTCATCCATAAAATCCATAATAACAGTATGTTTGGGGCTTGCACCTCCATATGTATTGACTATATCTAAAGCGCAGTTACTAGTAGATATTGAGGGATTTTTTCATCTCACAGCTTAGATCTAACTATCCTACACCATCACCGCTACCACCCAAATTCTACTACATTGTAATTTGCTCCGTTCCATGATATCCAAATAGCTACATTCTGGGTCAGAACAATAAATTAAACATCCTAGTTACAATTGCTCTGCAACAACTCCATTTCATCCTGGCTCACTGTAGTTCAATTATCACTTCTACCTTGGAGGAGTAGGAAGATGGGAGTTTCACCATCTCCTTGCACCAATGGCTAATCCACCACACTTGCTTTTATACTGCTTGGCACATAGGTAAACACTCAATACAAATGAATGGTCATTATTATTTTTGTCTTCGTCACTTTACTGAATAGTTGTGCCAACACTGGCATCCTCATCGTCTCCCAAAATGTAAAACAAAAAATGTTTTTCTGAGCCCTGTATTAAATTTGATGTTTACTATAGATTTTTCATAGATATACTTTAGTCAGTTTTGGAAAATTCCATCTATTTTTATTCTTCTCAGAAATTACACTAACTTTTCCTGTATCCTTAAGATTATTTTGATAGATTTTCTGATGTTGAGCCATCCAGACGATCCTCAAATAAACCATATTTAATTGCAGCAAGCGTGCTCCTACTGGGGAAGGTTGTGTTTCTGGTTTGTTTTACTGTTGTGTTATGTTAGCTAATGCTTTACTTACTATTGAAAAATGTTATTGATTTTTAAAAATCTTTGGTCTGGCAACTTTTCTGAGCTCTCTCATTTGTTTTAGTAGCTTGTTAATTTGTATGGCTTTCATCTATAAATAATGAAAATTTTACCTCCTCTCTTTTAATCTTTATAATTCTTATTAATTGCACCAGCAAGGTAGCACCCTCTATAGGAAGTGGGCATGCTCGAGAGAGAAACCTGAGTTCAAGCTCCATTTCCACCACTTCTTACTGGTAGTCCCTGCACCAGTCACCACACTTCCTGGTGCTTCAGTTTACTTATCTGAAAAGTGGGAAGGAAAGTATCTCATGAGTTTGACAAGGCTACATATGTTAACGTACTTGGGACTATGGATGAAAATAAATGTTAACTATTGAAATATTTATGGAATGAAGTTAAGAATGAAAGACACCTAACCCAACTCTGGATATTTAGGACAATATTCCCAGAGAAGCCATTATCAGACTGAGATTTCTGGACCAGGCGAGTCAGGAGAAGGGGGCAAGGAAGAGATACTGGATGAAGTAGTGCATTCCAATGAGAGAGACATGTCCAAATATTTGGCTATGAAAGGAAGTGTGTTGTGTTTAGGGGCAGAGAGTAGTTCAGTATCCTGGACACTCAGCTGTTTACATGCAAACAATAATTGTTCCACTAGATAATAAGTTCCTAAAGAGAATCAAATGTGCTGCATCTTTTTATCCTTCACAGCACTTGGCAGGGAGCCATGTACAGAGAAAGTGATCCATAAATATCCACTATTGTTTAGAACTTTTGGTGTGCTGTTAGCTTCTTTGGTTTAAACACCTTAGCCTGGAAGCCATACTTTATAAGTTGCAGCAGCTCAGAGTAATATGGCTTGACTTAAGAAAGGCCAAGGTTTAGAAGATGAATGCCTCAATATCAAGTCAAATAAGCCATCAGCATAACCACATCTTTCCAGTTTTAGAGGTTCTTTACAAGGATCTTGCTTTTCAGGAGTAGAATCTAAAGATACCAAATACAGATTTTAATCTGATATTTGAGGTAACTGCAAGTTTTTTTAACAGCATAACAAGAGAAGAAACCATATTTCTTCTCTTAAACCCTCAGGAGAAGAGACACTAAATAAATTAAATTTCAGCAATACTATTATTTTCACACAATTTCTCTCATCTTTTTTGTCCTACTGAAATACCTTCTCAAAATACTCAGCAAATAAAATAAAGAAAATGAAAGGATTTCTGTTTGAAGGAATTTAGAGAATATGGTGTGCCTTGTTTTAATTTCCTTTCATTTACTGAAGCATTTACTTTGCAAATTTATAAAATTATCCCCTCTATAATAAAACTGGCACAAAATATTAAACAAACTTATTTGTTTTCAGTTCTCTAAAACTCACACTCCTAATAAGGAAGTTAAAGATTCTATTTGTAACCTGGCCTAAAGTACATCCCCAGAAAATTCTATTTCCCTTCCTGATCCTGATAATAGGAAATATGCCGGGAATAGTTTCCCAAAAGCCATGTGATCACCAGTAATATCCTATGAGTCAAATATGGTCAAACTCCTTTTCTCAGAACCTGATCTAACTTGACCCCTCAGGAATATATGTTGGATCACTGACAACAAGAATAACATTGTTATAGGTCTACTATGTGCCAGGCAAGGTGTTAGACACATAAGGATGCAGTGTTTCTCAAACTTCAGCCCTTCCAACTCCACCATCACAATTCTTCTCATCTATGACCTTTATCATTTACCTGCGGGAGAGGCAATATGAACACAGATAAATACAGTGAAACACTGCAGATACTGTGAGAGAAGTATCTATCAGGTGGAGAACACACAAAGGAAAGGTGTGAGGCAAGACAGGAGGTAAAGATGGCATCTTGCGAGGAAAATGTCACAGAAAAAGTGAGTCTTTAAAGATGAATATGTAAGAATAAGCATATGAGGGATTAAAATCCCTCTAGAGAGCAGCAGACAGAGCAAGTATGACAGGAAGGCAAGGGCTAGGAGGTGTAAAAAGCCTATCTTTCTCTTTTGAAGACCTGGGAGCTGGTCAGTTCCTCCTCGAAGGCCTTCCTGAATATCTCCTCTTTCAGGGTGCTTAGCTCAGTGACAGTCCCTCTAGTTGTCTTATGTGACCCTAAGCCATCTATATATACATTTGCCTCCTGGGGAAATATCCTGACCATTTGTTTTAACCAATAATTCTTTACTTAATTCACAAACCCAAGTCTTGTACAAATAGCTTATCCAATATTCAATCTAGTACTTCTAATCACTTACAGGACATTTTAAGTAGTTTATTCCACTTTTAGCTCAATAGTGATATTTCCAAAATCAAGTTCATCCATTCCCCTACCTTGCCCCATGTGTTAGCTGTAATATATATCTGCTCCTAACATGTTTATCTTTCCTGACTCTCGTGGTTAAAATCTTGGGCATTCTCTGACTCTTCCCTGTGCTCTGCTCCTCCCACTCAATCAAGACCGGTCAAGTATTTAGGAAAGTCCCCAGCCCATATTAGGCACTCAAAATTATTAACTGCTGAAGTGCCAAAATCAATTCAATGAATAAATAGAACACTGGTAAATCAAATTCCTTGAAATTAGCTTGTCTTTCTATTCTCCATTCTTTTTGCAGTACCCTACTACTTAGCATCCATTAATCCATTCATTCCCTCATTCATTTTTGTTTTAAATATTGCTTTAAATACTCAAGCAAATATTTGTTGAGAGACTACCATATGCCTGGCATTAATAGGTGATGGGAATATAGCAATGAATAAAATAACAAAACTGCATGTTCTCCTGTGGTTCATATTCTAATGAAGGGAGATGTTAATAATCAAATAATTCAATAAAACATACAAGTCCATAGTCCTTTATATGAAAATATTAAATCAAAAAAGCTCCAAAAACTGAAAGTTTCTCCTTAATTCACTGATTAACAAAACACAAGCTGAACTAACATTGGACTATGTGTAAGCTGTATTTATTCCCTTTTGAGGAAGTACCTGAATAAGCTTGGTCATTACATGATATATAGTAAACACACTATATTACTTTCCAAAATCTGAAAAACAGTCTGAATTCCCAAACAGGGTTGGGACAGGGAGTGCTGGTGAGGCTGCAATTTGAAGTACATCAGTCAAGGATTAACTTCATTGCAACAGGGATATTTGAGCCAAACCCCAAAGCAGGTATGGGGAAGGGGGTGATATCTGAGAGAAAAGCATTCTAGGAAGAAGGAACAGCAAGGTAAAAGACTCTTAGACAAGAACATAGTAATATGGTTGATGAATAGGAAAGGTGCCAGTGTAACTGACTCAGTGAGCTAAGGGAAGAGTAGTAGATGGCAGACATCAGGGGTACAAATCACTTAGAGACTTAATATCCACTGTAACAGAATTTGGCTTTTATTAGAGTGAGATGCAAGAACCATGGGGGGTTTGGAATAGAGGAATAGCATAACCTGATTAATACTTTAACAGGATTACCCTTTGTGATGGATAATCTCCAAAGACAGCTGCCATCAATCAATGCCTTCTCCCCATGAACATGCATGACACTCTACTAATCAAGAGGTGGAATCTTTGTCATCTGCCCTTCAATCTGGGTGGCCTTCTGACTTGCTTTTCCCAAAAGAATAAAACAAATGTTAAAGTCTGGAAATTCCATATCCAAGCCTTAAGTGATTACAGCTCCAACTTCCTCTCTATAGAAGCTGGCCAAGTTGTGAAGAGTCTGACAACCCTGAAACTACCATGCTGTGAGAAAGTCCAGTTTAGCCATGTGGAAAGACTAAGTGGAGGAGAACAAATGAGCCCAGACAACAGCCAGAACTGAGGCTCTATATGTGTGACTTAATGTCTGAGCCATCTCAGACATCCCTTGACCATTGAGTCATACCAGCTGAGGCCACATACATTGCAATGTAGAGACAAGTCATTCTCTTTGTGTCTTGTCCTAATTCTTAGGCTTGAGAAAATAAAAATGGTTCTTATTTTACACCACTAAGTTTTGGGGTAGTTTATTATATGGAAATTAGTAATTGACATTGAAACTACTATGAGACTGAGTGGTGGGAAGACACCTGGAGAGAGGCAAAGACCCTGTTAGTGAAGGCTAGAAACGCAGTGATGAAATAGTTCAAACTAAGACTTGCTAGATTGGAAAATAACACCTATTCTCATTCTGCCTTTCCAGGCAGCAGAAGATTCTCCAAGAAATAAGTAGTTTCAGGGCAAAGATCAAATCCAGGCTCTACTATTACACGTGCTTTCAGGTTGAAGATCAAATCAGGTGTGTGGCATGGAGGCCGTTCATTAAGAACTCTGAAAGATTTAAAATGGTGTCTCATAGACCTTGCCAACTAGTCAAAAGGCTTCTAAAAACGGTAAGGGTTTCGATGGCATCTTGACTTCCCAACAAATTAAAGTGGAACTTGTCTCAAGGATTTTCTGGTTATGTATTTTATCTAACGGAGTGAATGAATCTCAATAAAATTCATAGGAAGCCCCCCAAATTTTAAATATCATTGAACTTAAAAACAAAAAGCAGTTAAACAAAAGTGAGTATACAAAAGGTCTCTAAATTATTAACCCTCTAACATCAGGAACCAGGCTACGCCACTGCAAAGAATAGCAAAAATTATTTCTCATAGAAAAGAAAGAAAGAATGAGAAAAGGAGCCCAAAGTGCAAAAGATAAAGTTAAAAGCCACAGAGGATCACTCCTAGGGAACAAATTTAAACCTTAATCAGGAAAATGTATTGCTTCCAGAGCAAGAACTTGGGACATATGCCAGCTCTATTTAGACTTGCTATGGACTAGCGACTGTTATATGCCTTCTATTATCTTGTTTTGAAATGGTATTTTTTAAAGCAATTGTCCTATTTTTGTTTTACCATTTTATGTTGGGACAAGGGGAAGGTCACAGATAACCTATCTTTTTAGCTACAGGTTGCTGCACTCAAGAAACTACATCAGAGAAATATCATCCTCATCTGGAGATCCAGTTTAGAGACTTAAAGTCTGAGTTTGATGCCATAATGAGATAAGCTATGGGGGATCCTGAAAGTCAATAATCAGTTAAATGATACAACTACTTGAGACCAACATTATGTAAAGTCCAAGTTAGTCATGTATAGAGGTCACATAAAGAGAGACGGATGCCTGGCCAGCCATGAGCTTTCCAGCTATCCAAGCTGATGTTCTAGACATGTGAAGGAAGATGCCTTCTTGAATATCTCATCTCCAGCAGCCTAGGAGGAGTCAAGCAGCCGAAAGTAGCCCAGATTACAAGATCACGATAAATAACAAATTATTGTTATTCAAGTCACTAAGTTCTGGGGGTGCTGTTTTGTTTTGTTCTTGTTTTATGGCTGTTGATCCTTTAGATGCAGGGACAGGTAACCAAAACACTGTGGCTGTTATGTTGAGAACAGGCTGGAGTGGAGATAAAGGGAAAAGCAGCAGGCACTTTTGCAATAATACTGTGAGACATGATAGCAACTTGAACCCAGGTGACAGCACTGAAAAAAAGGGTGAGAAGAGATAGGATGTGGGGTATATTTTGAAGGCCTAGCTAAATAATTTGGTGGCAGATTCAATGTGGAATATGACATAAAGAGACGTTAAGGATAAATCCTAGATTGATTGATTATCTATGGAACTAAGAGAATGAAACTGACATCAAGTAAGATGAGGAAGAAGGTGGGGCAAGTAGATATGGCAGTAAAGGCAGGAATCCAGTGAGTATTAGACATCCAATCAGAGATGGGTGAATAACAGATAAATAGACTGCTAAATGAGTCTGGAGTTCAGGGGAGAGGTCATGGCTAGATTCACATGTGCATTTGTGAATCATCAATGTAAGAAGGGATTAAAAACCATGACACTAGATGAGATCACCAAGACAGAGAGTACAGATAGAGAACAGGCCTAAGGACTGAGCCTCCAGACCACTATATTTACATGTTAGGGAAATTAGGAACTAGACGGAGACTGAAATTGTTGCTGTTAAGGTAAAAGGAGACTGAAATTGTTGCTGGTATGGTAAAAGGAAAATAAGGAGAAGGGGAGTGGCTTGGAAGCCACACAAAGAACTCTCAGGTCCTGCTGAAAGGGTACATAGGAAGGGACCCAAGAACTAACCACTGGATTTAATAAAAGGGATGTTCGTGGTACCTTTGACAAGTGTACTTCTAGTGGAGCAGTGGAGATGACAGCCTGGCTGGTTCAGGAGAGAATGGAGAGAGGAAAACTGGAAACAGAGAATGTAGTTAAGGTTGTAAGTTTTCCTGTAAAATGTGGGCAGAAAAAAACAGGTATAAAAGTGAGCAGAAACATGAGGAGAAAAACAAGAGTCTTTTTTAAAAACAGCAGAAGTTATAGCATGGCCACATGGTATTGGGAAAGACCCATAAGAGACAGAGAAAAAAATGGTGATGGAGAGAAAGAATGAATTACTAGAGTTATGTCCTTGAGCAGATAATGAGAATGAAACTACACTCCTGAATTAACTGTGACGGATTTCTAGCTGGTTTCCTTATCTCTAATTGTCTTTTCTTCAATAAATTCTACCTCAAACTAAATTCCCTAAAATACTATTTTTATTACAGTATTCCAACATTGTTTTGCTATATTACTTATGTTTCCTACCTCTTTTACAGTTGTCTGCTTAGCTGTCAAACACTTGAATGATGATTGACTCATGCTGAAGTCAATACAAATAGACTCTGACCAACCCTCTGCTAAGCACATGGAGCACATTGTCCTTACTCAAAATGTAAGTGTAGAGTCAGACACGTAAAAATGAGTTTACAGACATTAAAGTTGTTATAAGGGAATGCAGACAGCACCATATGAATTCATGTAAGGGAGAAAATAATTCTGCCTGGGCAGTAGGCGGGGACAGAAAAAGTTATAGAGGGTTAACATTTTGAGCAGGACCCACGAAGGCTGACAAAGAATGGCAAGTGTGTCTGGAACACTGAGGCAGGGTGACTGCAGCTGAGGCTAGAAGAGGAGACTTCACTGCAGAGGCTATCCAAGCCCTACTAGAGCTTATTTCGCACTGGTCCCCAGTGGGAAACCTCTACAGAAGCTAGCCCAGGCTCTTTACTGCTCCCCATCCTACTCCCTGTACTTTGCTTTAAGCACAGTAACCCATGGTAATCCAGAAGCCAAAGGGAGGGTGTGGGAAAGAAGGCTGAACTATATATCCCAACTGAACAACACGCACCTCTGGCGTACCCTATAACTTTCCCAGGGATTTGTGGACATAGACGGTTGTAAAGGAACCAATTTCAAGATCCGTTACTTCCATAGGAGCCCCTTTTACCAGAGATATGCCTGATGTGTGCCCAAAGCAAGCAGATTTCTGGCAAGTTCTCCTTCCTCACTTCCTCTTTCATAATTACCCTTCTCCCACTTTAGGAAAAAAATGCCTATCTCTCCCTATCCAGAATCTTAACATGTGCCTTGCCTCACCAGGGTGCCAAATAAAGGGGCAATTTGAAAAGTTGATATAAGAGACATCTTTAATCAAAGCATTGACATATCTACTTGTATGATATATATTTCCAATATTGTTTTAGTTTTTGTTTCAAGAGCACGTTATTATTTATTATTATTATTATTATTATTATTCTCCAATATAGGTTTGGTTTTCAAAACTCCACAAAACATAGACATATTCACACTTTTCAACAAAAATAATTTACATTCAAAACACTGATGCAAGAAATTTCCTTAGCAACTTTCCAAGTTTCTAGAGGCTCGAAAACCACATTGCGGCTTTTTTTTTTTTTTTTTTTTTAATTATACTTTAAGTTCTAGGGTACGTGTGCACAACGTGCAGGTTTGTTACATATGTATACATGCGCCATGTTGGTGTGCTGCACCCATTAACTCATCATTTGCATTAGGTATATCTCCTAATGCTATCCCTCCCCGCTACCCCCACCCCATGACAGGCCCCAGTGTGTGATGTTCCCCTTCCTGTGTCCAAGTGTTCTCATTGTTCAATTCCCATCTATGAGTGAGAACATGCAGTGTTTGGTTTTTTGTCCTTGCGATAGTTTACTGAGAATGATGGTTTCCAGCTTCATCCACGTCCCTACAAAGGACATGAACTCATTCTTTTTTATGGCTGCATAGTATTCCATGGTGTATATGTGCCACATTTTCTTAATTCAGTCTATCATTGATGGACATTTGGGTTGGTTCCAAGTCTTCGCTATTGTGAATAGTGCTGCAATAAACATAGGTGTGCATGTGTCTTTATAGCAGCATGATTTATAATCCTTTGGGTATATATGTTTTAGTTTTATGCTTAATAATCACATCAAAAATTAATGGTTCCTTTGATTAGTTTTGTAATGATAGTGTTTTAAATAACATAAGCAAGAATAATTTTCACAACAAAAATCCTTCAAATAAAAAATCAAGTTTTATGTACTTATTTTTGTTGCAGATGAGTCAGGAAATCAAATAACTTAAAAATAGAAAATCTTTAACAATAAAATGTTCAATTCAGAAAAAAAGTATTTGATAATTTTAGAGGTCAGTGCTAACAGTGTTCAAGGACTACTTTGTCAAATTTCTATTAGAAGGCACATAAGCAAAATACCCAGGAAGGAGAAGTAGCATTCAGTGATATAAGGGACCCAAGACCCTCTCTGGGCTCCTTTAGTGTGTCACAATGATAAGCAGAGCTTACCCCCACCACCACCGCCATCAACCTTACAACCATCATATTTTCCTGTTCTAGAACCATTTTCAGTTTCAATTCCCTCATTTCACAAAATAATTTGTCACTTTCCTGATTTTGTCTGCATCCTGTCAGCACTTGGAGGAACTATTAGCATTTAGAGAAGAAACAACTGTATATTACATGCAGACTTTTTAAAAATCCATTTTTATATGGCCTACATAGAGTCTTCTGCCCCTGCAGTGGGATGAAACACTATAAAATAAATGCATACAAATAACCTGGCTCTGGATGTGAAATGTGAACAAATAATATTATTGAACTACACTGAGATCAAAGAGCCTCTTTTTCTCCTCTTTCTGACTCCAGCACTAAACAACTTTTTTTTTGTTTGTTTAAAAAAGGGCAATATTCTTTGACATAGGCAAATTAATAAATAGCATTAAATCACCCCAAATGGTGACCAGGGTCTATTTCAACGTAAGGATAGCAGCATTTTAGTTGTCAGTACACTGAACACCTGAGTTTTCTTAGAAGAGAATACATATGATATCCGAAAAGGAGCATTAACATTAGAATCAAGATAAAGCTCAGTGGAGTGTCTGTCTTACCTAGTTGTGTCCTAATGCAAGTGAAACTCTGCATGCCTTTTCTTTTTCTTTGTAAATTCAGGATAAAAATGCAATGGTTATTCAAATTCAATGAGGACATACAGATGAAGTGCCAGTATGGTGCCTGAAACATAGCAGAGGCTTCCTCTTTGAAACTTTCAAATTCACATTAGGTTCCTACTGGAATGGCACTGTTAATAACAATAATTTGTCCTTCAGGCTTTCTGTCAAGATTTCTTAGCTACTTATGTTTACCTATTCAATACAGTCTGGAAGCTGAGTAAAAAGTAAAGCTTGTCTGCCCACAGCTGTTAACAAATAGTACAGTACAATATATACATACACACACATATATGCACATATACAGTATATATACACATATAGGCATATATGCACACATATAGACATATACTTCATAGTATTTAATTAGTGAAATTCACCATCAAATAGGTGTTAGTTAGTGCATTCCAGTACTCACTAAAATAACCATTTTTCCTTCAACTCCTCTATGGAATTTTTCCATCCAACCCATTCCTATAGGACAGCAGCAAGAATTTAAGCAATGTTCAGTGTCAGTAGTGTCATGCAGTTACTGTAATCAATGGGTAAGTAAATCAAAGAGCTAATATTCAGCAAAAGAAGTGGCTTCTTGCCAACCCTTCTACCATAACGCCTTCTGAAGAGAGGATGTCCCGAATAGTTAACTATATCATCTCCAGTTGTGATATTATGGGAAACTCTTCTTCTCTGACTTCTCCATGAATCCCAGACTTCTAGTTGTATGGATGAAGGGATACAGAGGTAGAGACAGATATCTAGATCAATCCACATTTGCCTACTATTTGTCAGGCTCTTTCAGCAGAAAGCGATGCAAATTAGACAAAAGTTTTCATTCAGGGACCATAAAGGAAATTTCTCCAATATACCAAACACATATTGATACTCAAATGAATATTATTTGATTATAAAGATAATCTTTAAACATATAAGAATGTTAATTGCACAAGTACCATACAAACATTACTTTAAAACTGGCACTCTACCATTACAACACTGCCTGAAAATAAAAAGGGATTATCACTGTCAAATTGTACGAAATATTTTTATGCAAATAATACTATCCTCCATAAATACCAACAGTCTTAAACTTGTCTGAGTTGGAATTCCAGCTCTACCACTTTCTAGCTCTGTGACCTTGATAATTTCCTCAGCTGTAAAATATATTGCCTACCACATAAATTTATTACGATGTTTTTAAAAAATACATCCTTAGAACAATGTCTGATACATAGTAAGAACTCAACAATGTTAGTTATTATTCATACTGTTTCTCATAACTTAAGTTATAGGTCTGAAGACAGAACTCTGTATTATGATTAGCTAACCTTCAGAAAAATAGTTAACACAATGAGCAGAACTCAACATTAAACTCCAGGAGAGATGGGGGGAAAAGGACAGTAGTCTATATTTTTAAAAGATTTAAAACTGTTTTGGGTCAGAGACCCATTTAAAAAGCTGATCAAAGTTACGGATATTTTCCTGAGAAAAATCCACATGTACCCAGCATTTCAGGGCTCCTTTTCTAGCTATCCTGAAATCCATCAGAGGCAGCAAATCTGAGATGGAGTATCCCGTAGGCTTTAAAACCTTCCACTTCTAAAATCTATTTCGATAAACTTTAAACCACTATTTTCTCCATCCCCCAAGGAAATTTATAAACATATATTTCATTGACAAACATTTTGCCTTGCAATATAGCTGTTGACATTGGCTACATTAATTTCATGGATTAAAACAAAAGAGCATCATTCTAATCACCAGTAGTCTGCAGGAAAATTCCAACCAGAACTATAGCTTCCAATCAGGTTCTGGAGTTGCCACTCCAAATCAGCAGGGAACAGTGAAACCAAAAGTATGGGTACACTCTGCCTATCAGAAGTTCCAGACCAATGGCCAACTGACCCTTCTCTGTCACTGTTGCAAAGCAGATGACACTGCAGGAGAGACTCTTCTGATTGACTAAAATTCTGTGAGAAAACAGAAACATAAGGACACGAAACTAAGACAATCATAACAAACCTTAAGGTCTCTATGATACTTGTTAACTTTAAGTAAAACTAGCTTTTTCTTCACTTTTTAAATCTAAATAGCTTTGCTGTATTTTCAGTTCTTCTCTTTATATATCTTTATGTTCCTTCCCTTGTATCTCCTTGCTCTGTTGGCCACATTACTTAACACGAAAACAACAGGAGTTTAAAATTTTAACCTGTATTATATCTTTTTTATTCATTTATTTATTTTTTGACAGGCTGGAGTGCAGTGGCAGATCATATAGCTCACTATAAACTGGAACTTCTGGTCTCAAGCTATCCTCTCGCCTCCGCCTTCCAAAAGTGTATTGTATCTTGATGCTTTCAGTAGAATGGTTCACCTTGTAACCTCTACATGGCAGGATGCATAATCACCAGTTTATTCTGTAATACCTGAGCAAAAAATCATTCTAGCTAATATGGCCTCTTTCACCACACTGACAAGATAAGGATGACGACCACTTAGTTGGCCACCACCAGTATCATAATATTAGATAGTAGTTTAAAAATATATAATGGAAACTAGCTGGTGACCACCACTTTACTTCCAGTTTTGAAACTGCTGACTCATCCTATTTAAGAATCTGTTGTAAGCATCATTTAAGAATGAGTTTGGTTTAGACATACTTTGAAATCAACATAGTTTTTAATGCATGGAATTACATAAAGTCAAATGAACTGTATACTCTTGCAACATGCGGTCTTAATAACACTTGAAAAAATTGGCTGGATTTTCATTTAAAAGCCACCTTGAATAATGATTTTATTTCAGTGAAATTCGCTCGTATTTTTTCCAAGTTCTTTCGACATTCTAAACACACTATCGCTTCTCTAAGAGATAACTGGCTGGCGCAGTTGGAACCAATACAGACCCAGGCCTGACTGCCAAGCACTGACCATTCCTGCAAATTTCTCTCCCAGAAGACGTGTGCAAGCAAAGAAGAGGGCGATAATTTGATTTTGCAAAGGTAGGGATAGACGCGCACGCACAGACATCTGCACCGGCCCACAGGGAGTTTGGGACGGGAGCAGTTAGGAAGTGGGGAGCTGCGGTACCTTTTCTTGGCCTTCCTGAGCTTGACTGGGTGCAGAACTCAGCCCTCAGGGCTGCGGGACAGCGTCTTCTCAGAAACCCGCAGCTTGGCTGGGGCCGCCAGACGCGCGTCCCTCACCCTCCCAGCGGAGCGCAGGGTGCCCGGCCCGCTTTGCGCTAGCCAGCAGCCTGGAACGCCGTAAGAGCGCAGCGCAGCAGGGAGTCGCACGCCAGGGGCAAAGGGACCTGCGATCTGCGCTCCTCCGGAAGCGGGAGGATGGCGAGGAGAGCCTAGGAAGTGTCATTAAAGTGTCATTAGGGGAAAAACCAAAAATTGAAGTTGCGGCTAAGTTTTCCCCATGAGAGGGCGGGGCAGTCCGGCCAGTAGGATAGACCGGAGGGTAGCACTGGAGCTGGGAGGGGCCCCGGGCGTAGGCTTTCGGGGAAAATTCCATCGCCCTTCCAACCACCACCACTCCCCTCCCAAGGCAGAGAAGCCGAGCTCTGTACCTCCATCGAGTCCTGGCTGCAGGGTGGGGGGCCACAGCCACCGCAGCCGGGAGGGTGCGGCCACCCAGTTCCCTCCCGGGGGGCGCCGGACTTCGAAGGCAGTGAGCGAGTCAGCTGGGATTCCCCCGGGCGCCTGCCACCCGGAGTCCCAACCCCCGGCGAAAAGAAAAGTGAAACAGAAAGAGCCGGGAACAGAGGCGAAGACAAACACCTCCGGCGGAGACTGGGGGTGGGGCGGGTGGCGGCGGCTCCTGGATGACTGACTGCCCCAGGTGTCACTGCTTCCCGGCCTGTTTCCGTCCCTGCCGGGGCCTGGGGCGCAGAACCTGCAAGGCGAGCTCAAGGATATCGAGGAGCCCCAGCCCCGCCCTGCAGGAACACCAGCCACCGGTCTCCTCCTCTACCTGCCGGGACACCTGCAGAGAAGGCACAAGGACAGCCGCATCCCAAGCGACGGGCACCATGTGGGAAGCTTCCGCAGCTGAACCTGGAGACCCGGGCTGGGCTGGCGCGCATCCAAGTCTTCCTGAGGAAAGGGAAAAGGAGGTCGGATCCCGATGCTGGGCG
Organism: Pongo pygmaeus; assembly: GCF_028885625.2. NCBI lineage: Eukaryota > Metazoa > Chordata > Mammalia > Primates > Hominidae > Pongo > Pongo pygmaeus. The sequence continues at coordinate 154,673,460 of NC_072376.2, read as the reverse complement.
GCTGCTCTAGACCGGCCTCTTGGTCCCCGCACAGGCTGCAAGAAGGAAACTTTGAAGTCCAACTAGGGGAAATGTTGGAAGAAGACACCCGGGTGGCAGCTTTGTGCAAGACAGTTGGTACAGGGAGTGAACTTACAGCCATGAGACTCTCTGCGGATCACTTTTCCAGCCTATTGTGTAGTCCAGTGTAAAATATCACACTTGGTCCCATTTGATGGAAGCGTGAGATGTTCTTGTAGTATTTTTACATTGGAGGAAGGAACTGAGTTGAGGCTGAGTGATTTGCATGCCATAAAGGCAGTAGCAAAGACCTCACGCTCAGTTTTGAAAGTACTTTGCAGAATCTTGCACTCCTGTGAATCACTGAAAATCCCTCTTGTACGGTGCTTTCCAAATTTTCAGAGTCATGGTTCAGAGAAAATGATAAGTCTTCCTGGAGCTCAGTTTAATTTAATTTAAAATTTAATTGTGTTTTTAATTACATAAATATGATAAATATCAAATAGAAAAATAATAGAAATTATTCACTTTCCATGTACATAAAGTTCCGTATAATTTCATATTTTTATGAAAAATTTGAGTTTATTTTCATTAACTCAATTTTTAGATATCAGTTTTATATTTGAAATAATTACTGATGGACTTTCTGGTAAGAATTACTTCAAACTCTAGACAGTCTCCATTAACAAAATAAGTGAGGTATAAAAATGCAAAAACAGTTTTTACAACCATTCAAAATTTCACCATAGTTGGAAATTATATTTAAGAATATGAAGCCATCATCCGTTTCTGTTCATGACGATGTCATGTTGAATTTTCTTGTGATGGTGTCAATGGATTTCAAGACCAGTCAGAATTTTTCATAGCAATACGTTGAAGCTCTGATTTGCAGAATGAGCATGCATTGGGAGAGCAAGACTGCAGCTGGATTGGATCCCACCACAAGAATATAGCAGCCACGGAAGGACTGATATGCATATGTGTGAAGGTAGAGAATAGGGACGAACAAGTGTATCATGTGTCCCAACCTCATTTTGGACTGTTGCAGAGCTTCCTGGACTCCTGCCATGTAAACTCCTCTAGCACCTCCTTCAGCTCCTTTAATGGATACTGTGTTCTCTGCAGCCGGTGAAGGAAGCAGGTGTCCAGACAATAAGACACCTCAGAGGCCACACTCAGCACCACCTAGCAGAGCTCGATATCAGATATTGCTGCTGCCAGAGGACATATCATCACATCTCAGATCCTGTCTCTCTTGGGCTTCCCACAAAGCCTATAGAAAGTTGTTCTCAGCTGGTGCTCACTAGCCTGTGGGCTTCAGCTTTGTTAGCTGTCTACAGGACTCAGAGACATCAGTATCTGACTGCATACTTTTAATACATTGAGACCACCAAGAACGTTCTGAGCTACTAGAGAGTTTTCACAACACTATGAAATTGATGGAAAGTTTACTTGTAGGGTGAACTTTAAGGCATAATCTGAGTATATAACAGTAAGAAAATTGGTCTACAACTATTTATTGGGTTTCAAATATAGTAGGTTCTAGAACAAGATGGACTGAATGATATATAAAGCATTTTGTCAGAGTAGGGAGATAAAAAACATAAATAACAGTAAAGTACAACTAAAAATTATTATAGTCATAAGATATGCTTTGCTCTACTATTTGCCTCCCAAATATGTTGGTCAAATTTGTTTTCATACAGATGTTTTAAAAGTATTTTTAATTAGTTATGACTGCCTGCAGTTCAATGAAGTTGGGTTTGCAGCATAATTTGTTTTTGTTGCATTGCACTCAAAAAGAAAAGTCTAATATATGCAACTTGTGTTTTGTTGCCACAGGCTGTTTGGCAAAATATTGAAAATTACTCATACCAATGAACAAGTAAATTCTGCTGCATAAATTAAAAGCAAAGATGAAGATTGATGAAATAATTTGAAACTGTCTTAAGATAACTAATAAAATTACAGGGTAGAAAGAAGTGGAGATTAACTAAATCTCATAGAAGTGACCATAATAATCTTCTTGAATTCAAATAATTAACAATAAAATTATAGTTTAATAAATTTTTAATATCTTTTTTCAAAAACAATGTCAATTGGGTAATCGTCTTTAAATTACTAATAAATGTTTTCCAGCTTTTGTGATTACATGGAAGAAGTTACAAGTTATTTCATCTGATTTAGTGTTCAAAGTCCATGACTGTGGCCTTATTTATGGTTTTCCTAAGATTTAAACCTCCCATCAAGAACAAGTTGATCCCCTGCTCTTTGGAAAACATGGCCTGCCTGGGTTCTCTACGTTTCCATTTGGGGTAAAGCATGCTGAAATGCAGCATTACCTCGAAGTTGCTTCTCACATTTTTTTCTGGTGACCCTGACAATAGACAGATACTCTTGGCCTTAAATACTATTTAGGTTTTCAAGAGCTCCTCAAGTTGCTGCTTTTTCAGAACCACAGCAATGTTAGGACTTCTGTAGTTCCTCCAATCTGCTATTTCTCCAGTGCTGTGCTAAACACAAATGTTAACTTATTAAATCCTCACAGCAAAGCTATGAGATATAAACTATTATTATCTCCATTTTACAAATGGGAAAACCAAGGCCCAAAGAATTATACAGCTTGCCTAAGATCACATGGAAATTGACTGACCCAGCAAGGATTTGAACTCAGACAGTCTGGCTTGAATACACATTCCTACTCTCTGGTGCCCTTAAATTGGCAACCATTCTCCACTGTTTCTAAAACTGAGTTCATAAGGAAAGAAGCCATGGACCCCCAGACAGTATGTCTTGGTCCAATTTTGTTTGCTTCAGGGTAACTTTAGTCACCACCAGGGAGGAAACTTTTCAGTTTTCCTTGAATTTCTGCTTGCTCATCTTACGTTTCTGTAATGAAATTGCAATAGATATTGCAGCCCTGCTACTAACACAAGTTATTTGAATAAAGTGACTGACAAAAGGCTGGCAGAACATTGCTGCAGGTTTGAAACAGAGGAACTAGGAGCTGGCAGATTCTAATAGAGATGGGTGACTTTGAACTGAAATGTCAGAGTGTACCCATGACAAACAAGGAGAAAAGATGCCTAGTTTCAAGCTGGAGATTAAGAACAATAATAACTGTATTAGTCAGCGTTCTCTAGGGGGACAGAACTAATAAAATATATGTATATATGAAAGGGAGTTTATTAAGGAGAATTGACTCATGATCGCAAGGTAATATTCCACGACAGGCCATCTGCAAACTGAGGAGCAAGGAAGCCAATGGTGGATCAGTCCAAGTCCCAAAACCTCAGAAGTAGGGAAGACAACAGTGCAGCCTTCAGCCTGTGGCCTAAGGCCTGAGAGCCACTGGCAAACCACTGGTGTAAGTCCAAGTGTCCAAAAGCTGAAGAATTTGGAGTCTGATGTTTGAGGGCAAGAAGCATCCAGCACGGGAGAAAGATGAAGGCTGGAAAACTGAGCAAGTATAATCCTTGCTTCTTTTTCTGCCTACTTTATTCTAGCTGTGCTGGTAGCTATTTAGATGGTGCCTACACATTAAGGGTGGGTCTGCCTCTCTCCGTTCACTGACTCAAATGTTAATCTCCTTTGTCAACACCCTCACAGACACGCTGAAGGATAATACTTTGCTTCTTTCAATTCAATCAAGTTGACACTCAATATTAACCATCACAATAACATACTTAATTTTTAATATATTTAAAAGTACATGTTATCTTAAATGCATTGGTACTTAATGTAGGGGGGGAAGGGGCTTAAGTAGAAAAAAGTGACAGGTTCATATGCTACCACTACTATTTTGAACAGTCATTTAATGTTGACCTTAACAATTAAAATCTAGTTACAAAACATTAATAAACCTATTCAGATTTATAATCTGAGAGTATATTATAAATGTATATAATGGATCTTGTCAGCATTTATTTCAATGACAAATTGTAAAAAGAAATTTTACTTCTCTTCACATATATTGGCTAAAACATGGCAAATACATATTCCTTGAATTTGTTCTATGATTAAAATTCATGCATTTTTTTACAACACATAATAACCTTTACAAAAAGTGTAAATCAAGTCAATACCAATAATAGGTTTATGTTAACAAAGTTAAACTGGCATTGGTTTTGACTCTATGGCTGGCAAATAGTTGGCCTTCAATAAATATTTGTTATATTAATCTTGGTTAAAAAAAATCACCTGTTTCATAGTTTAAATACTTGCTAGAATCAAAATCTAGAAACTTATAGATATGTGTGTATGTATGTGTATATATACATATGTATGTAAAAAAGCTCTTTCCATTATCATGAAATGATTTGATAATTTGTATATTTGTATAACTTCATTCTGTGGTTTATGTGTGTTTAATCCTACAATCACTTTTTATTAAATTTTCAACTAAAATTTCTTCATAATATATATTAAAATTAGTTCTAATCACTGGTTAAAGCATCAATATAGGGTTCTGATCACTGGCTAAAATATCATTGATTTTGTTATTATGGTTGTGTGGGAAATTACCTTGATGAAATGGTAGCCTCCAGTTACTACCCTAAAAGTCTCAGAATAGAAAAACTTGCAGACCAAATAAAGATGCCCAAATAACATGGTATATTAAATGAATTTAAAACACACAATGAGATGTAAAAAAATGGGATACCAGGATAACACAAAGTGTAGGGTACAAGTGTGTGAAAGGATCTCACTACCCAAATTGCGAATTATATAATCTTCACATAAACACAGCTATCTCCCTCCCTATGTTTCTCAGTCTCTGCCATGTCAACCTTCTCTGCTGATGCTGTGGTGACGGGGACCAAGGCTGAGGTTTGAATAAGAATGGAATGCACAGATGGAAGTTACCTAGGGCCAAAACACACACTCTCCCAGAGAGTGTGTTAGTCCGTTTTCATTTCCATAAAGGAATACCTAAGACTGGGTAATTTATAAAGAAAAGAAGTTTAATTGGCTCATAGTTCTGCAGGCTGTACAGGAAGCATGGCAAAGGCCTCTACTCAGTTCTTGGGGAGGCCTCAGGGAGCTTTTACTCATGGCAGAAGGTGAAGTGGGAGCAGGAATGTCACATGGTGAGAGCAGGAGCAAGAGAGAGGAAAGAGGAAGTACCAGGCTCTTTAGACAACCAGATCTCATGTGAACTCTGGAGAACTCACTTATTACCATGGGGAGGGCACCAAGCCATTCATAAGGGATCCACCCTCATGACCCCAAGGTTTCCCTTTGACTTTCATCACTTCCCACCAGGACCCATCTCCAACACTGGAGATTACATTTCAACATGAGATTCAAAGGGGACAAATATCCAAACCATATCAGACAGACATAAGAGCAAAATTCTTTTTCAATTAGCCTCCTAAACAACTATGGGTTTTATCTACACCTCATGGACACGAAACATGTGAACAGGTTAGAATGGGACCATGTTGGATGTCACCGATAATAGCCAACTTAAAGATTATATCTAAAAATGCCTGCATGAAAAGGGCATGATCATAACTACAACTTTCTATCCTTTTCTATTATAAGTAATATTCTTGTTCATTCTAGTATATATTTCATTTATTCTACCTTTAACATGTCTTTCAGGTTGCAAACTTACCATCTATTTAACACATCAATGAATTTTGCCATACCAATAAGCTACTCTCTTTTGCATTGTTTATATTTAACATACATCCTATAATTTTTTGCTAAATATTCTCTAATTATATAGCAGAGTCATATTATGGCAGTTCTTCGTGATTACTTATTTTATTTATTTGAGACTTGTGTGCTTTTTGGCTTTGTCACATTTATAAGTTTTTGTTATGCATCAAGCTTGATGTCCTCAACTAAAGGCTCTCCTGACCTGTAGCATCATGTCTGCTCTGACACTGAAACTTTCTCCTTCACATTTATGCCACTGCCTCCAACGTGACACCATCTTGGATCTCAATAACTCTCTGAAATGAAATCAAATCTGCTATAACCTGTGGGGGAATACAGATTGTGTATATACATAGATTCAATCCTGAGTCTATTCTCTACTCATACTTTATATTCTAAGCATGCCTTATACCCTAAATGTAAGCAAGAACAGTGCTTAACAATTTCCTAAGGTATGTTCTGACAAGTTTCCAAGATAAACAACAAGTCTTTATCTAAATAAATAACGGATCAAAGAAGAAATCACAAAAGAAACTATAAAATACTTTGAACTGAATGATAATGAAAACAAAACATACAAATATTTGAGTGATGCAGCTAACAGCTTTAAGAAAGTTATAGTTATAAATACTCATATTACAAACAAAAAGATCAAAATCAATAGAATAAGCTTCTACCTTTAGAAAAAGAAAAATATACACAAAGTAAATTAAAGGAAACGAGCTGAAATGGAAGAAGAAAAGGAAAGAAAACAAGTTACTTCTTTGAAAAGATCAATACAATTAGTAAATGTTTAGCTAAATTGTTTTTAGCTAATTGATTAAGAAAAATGAGAGAAAATATAAATTACCAGCATGAGCATTGAAGGAGTAGACATTACTAATATACTGTACACATCAAAGAATAATAAGGAATATTAAAAACAGCCTTATGGCAATAAATTTGACAACTTGATAAAAAAGGACAAACTTGAAAGCCACAATTTATGAAAGCTCACATAAAAAAAGTTTAAATTGATCTATGTCTATTTTAGAAATTAAATTTATAATTAAAGTCCTTCCCACAAAGGAAACTCGAGGCCCAGATGGTTTCAATGGCAAATTCCATTAAACAATTAAGGAAAAAATATTAATAATACCAATCATACACAAATTCTTGAAGGAAACATAGGAGAAAAACACTTTCTAACTTACTGTAGAAGTCCAGACTTATTCTGCCAAAACCAAAGATATTACATGAAAATAAATCTACAGATATAGTTACATCTTTTCTAAACATTGCACAAAACTTCTTAACAAAATATTAGCAAATCTAATCCAAAAATGTATAATAAGGAACAAGAGCAGCTAGAGATCTTCCATGCAATGTGTAGCCGATTTAACATTTGTAAGTCAGTCAATGTAATTTTCCATATTATTTGAATAAAGAAGAAAACCATCTGAAAAAATTTAGTGTTCAGCCATTATAGAACATTTCAGCAAAATAGAAATAGAAGGAAATTCCCTCAACCTGATAAAAGGCATCCACCTAAAGTCTACAGCTAACACATTTTTAGAGAAAGATTAATGCTTTCTCCAAAGTTAGCTATAAGCAAAGATGTCTCCTCTCATCACTCCTATTCAACTGGAACTGGCTATCCTAGACAATGAAGAGTAACAAAAATAAATAAATATTTAAATAAATAACTAATATTGGGAAGAAATAGGTAAACTGTCTATATTTGCAGACAACAAATTTATGAGGAACCTACCAAAAATTTCTGGAATGATAAGTGAATTTAGTAGTGTCCCAGGATACAAGATAAATATGTAAACATCAATGATAATTTCTTATTTAAGCCATTAATAATAAGAAATTAAAATTTAAAAACTACAATTTACAAAAGCATCCAATACAGAATACTTAAGTGTAAAGTTGACATCAGGTACACTGAAACTACAAAATACAGTAGTCCTCTGCCTTATTGGTAGTTTTGCTTTCCAAGGTTTCTGTTACTCGAGGTGAACCACAGTTTAAAATATGTGAGTACAGTACAATAAGATATTTTGAGAGAGAACACATTCACATAACTTTTATTGCAGCATATTATTGTAATTTTGCTATTTTATTATTAGTTATTATTGTTAAGCTCTTACTATGCCTAATTTGTAATTAAGCTTTAATCTTAGGTATATATAAGAAAAAACATAATACAGGGTTTGGTACTATCTGCAGTTATGGCATCCACCAGAGGTCTTGGAATGTATGTTCCACAGATAAGGAGGGACTACTATGGTATTGGTGAGAGAAACTGAAGATGACATAAATTAGAGGTTGGTAAACTATGGCTTGCTGTTCATGCTCTGCTTTTGTTTTTAGAATACATTTATACTCATTTGTTTACGTATGGCTATGGCTGCTTTTGCAGTTGAGAAGTTGCAAGAGAGACCAAATAATTTAGCAAAACTTAAAATACTTACTGCTTTGCTCTTTACAGAAAATGTTTGCCAACCCCTCATAAATGCTTGGAAAGATATACCATGTCTATGAATTAGAAAATTTAATGCTGTAAAAATGTCAGTTCTTCCCAAAGATATCTATAGATTCAATGCAATCACAGCAGGCTTTCTTGTACAACTTGATGAAGGGATACTAAAAGTGAAAGGCAAATGAGGAACCTAGCAGAGGCAAATACGTTTGAAAAAGAACAAAGTTGTAAGACCTGTACTACCAGATATCAAGACTTAATATGAAGCTTTAACAATCAAAGTAGTATATTCATGGCATAAAGATAGACAAATCAATAGAACGGACTAGAGAGGCCAGAAATAAACCCACACATATATGGCCAATTGATTTTGACAATTCTGCCTAAGTAAGAGAATGAAAGAATAATCTTATCAACAAATGATGTAAAAACAACTGGATATTTTGGTGGAAAAAATACTCTAAATTTCCCAGCTTACATCATACTTAAAGTTAACTAAAAATAGTTGAGAGACCTAAATACAAAAGCTAAAAATGATAAAACTTCTTAAAAAAAAAAGCATAGGAGAAAATCTTCACAATCTTAGAGTAGGCAAATATTTCTTGGACAGAACACAAAATGTACTAATGATGAAAGAAAGAAAAAGATGACATAACTGGGTTTCATCACAATATAAGCTGTTTTACCCTCTTTAAGGTCCAAAATGACTACCAATACATTAAAAGTTTTGGGGTCTTGTGTAATTTTAAAATCCTGTTTGATCTTATTTGACTTATTTCTCAAACTTACTGGCATTAGAACCCTTTAACAGAACACCAATTAATCTTTTATAGAACTCGTGTTGCAGAAAACACACTTACAAAATGCTATTGAAGACACATTTTTTTTTTCTTTTGGAATAAACTTTATTATCAAGGCTAATTTAGGGGCGAAGAGCCAGAACAGCCAAATAGTTATTTTTGCCATGGAATGTGCTGTATTTGGTGCACTTACATTTTACTATAATGCTTCTAATGTTGGGGAGTTATAAACATTTCTCAATAGCAGTAAATATTTTTTAAAACAGCATTCTATAATAGCTGTACAATTTAATTAACTTGCTGTATGAATAGGTGTTTACAATTTTATTTACTTTTTATTCCAATCAAGATATTCTCATATAAAATTCAGCTGGAGAATCTGAAAATTTAAACTTAGGTCACACTCATTAAAGTGGTCTAAAACACATTGCCAGGAAGAGTTCTTAGTCCTAATAGTCCTACAAAGAAACTTATTCTATTTCACTTTATTTTGAGAGAAACTGGAGTATAGGAAAATAAGATGATTCATACCTAATGAAAAATCCAAGTAATGGCAGAATGCAGAACAGATACCTTGACAAGTGACGGGGATAACACTAAAGTTTCTCAGCTGTACATATTAAATTAAAAGAGACAATAAAGATTAAGTTTCAATATATCCCCAATATGAACTAATAAAAAACCAGCATTGGTCTAGTGTAAGGAAGAGTTATCAATAAATAGTATATTAATAAAATACACCACAGAAGTAACCATTCTCATGCAGTTGAAAGAGCAAAGAAATTTTAGGTGAATGTAATATAATATTTGGGTTCTTATCCAAAACAAGAAAATGTGTTATATATTCCAAGAAAGCATTTAAAGGTTTATTATTGATTGCATAAAGTCAGAAGCTCACACAATATTGAAAGGCCATTTCTCTGAAAAATGGCTTTCAAAGGTAAGGTTTGGCAGTTTTGTTCTATTTGAAACATGAATAAGAAATTAGATTATTGAGCAGGCAAGGAAAATCTTATGTTTGCAAAGTTTACTTTGATACTTAAACATAGTGAAAATTGTTGGAAATAGTCATGCATGGTATTTGAACATCCTTTCATTCATACAAAAATAAGGAACTATGAGGTATATACGTTGTATTGAAAGCTTTGGTATTTTATTTGCACATCTCACTACATATATAAAGGTCTTCTTTTTAAAATATATGCTTGTTTACATTTATATTGTAAACCAAAATGTATCTGAGGTCTGTCTTAATCGATTTAGAAGTTTATTTTGCCAGGGTTAAGGATGATGACCCATGACAAAACCTCAGGAAGTCCTGAACATGTGGGCAAAGCAGTATGGTTACAGCTTGATGTTATACATTTTAGGGAGACAGAAGTTACAGACAAAGACATAAATCAGTAAATCTGAGGTATACATAGGTTTGGCCTGGAAAGATGAGACATTTTGAAGCAGGGAGCTTCCAGGTCATAGGTGGATTTCAAGATTTCTTAGTTGGCAATTCATTGGAAAACTCAAGCATTCCATAAAGAAATGAAGTCAGCTTGAATTAAGGTAAGTAGGGGATTATGGAGGCCAAGATTCTTGTCAGGTAGATGAAGCCTCCAAGTAGCAGGTGTCAGAGAGATAGATGTGCATGCCTTTATTGGACATTAAAAGGTATCAGACTCTTTGGAAAGAACTCCTTAAGTAAGAAGATTCTCTAAAAAATGTAAATTCCCCCACCAAAGATAGCTTTTCAGGGCTATTAAAAAATATGTCGAATAAATATATTTTGGGATAAAATACTTTGATTTCCTTCAGGGCCCATTATCTGTCATGTGACATTATACCAGAGTCAGGTTGGTGTAGCCAAACCCCCAACTCAGCAACTTATCTAGGAATGGGGCACAGGCTGAAGACTGCTCTCTACAATCTTAGATGCAAGAAAAAAACTCAAACTTGCCTTCCTTGATGGAAGTAAGTGACAACTCCAGAAAAGAGTTAAACTGCTCTCCATTGTCATGGAAACAATCTTAGGGTCTCTATTGTAATGTTAATGATTGGTCAGTTTTATCTAGACTCCAAAAGGGAGTGGGTATAATGAGGCATGTCCAACCCCTTTCCCATCATGGTCTAAACTAGCTTTTCAGATTTCTTTGAAATCTCCTAGGTTGAGAGAGGCATCTATTCAAGTTGGGAGACTCCCTAAAATGCATGAAATCAAGCTGTAACTGAACCACCTTGTGTACATGTTCTCAGCACCTTCTGAGACTGCGTCACAGGTCATGATCCTTAACTTTGGCAAAATAAATCTCTAACTTGAGACCTGTCTCAGATACCTTTTGGTTTACAAATTGGTGATCAATGGAAGGGACCCAGGGTGGAGGTGCCCTGACTTTTCCCAAATCTTCGATCAGTGCTTGTTACCAGCTTGGGCTCTTTATTGCTCAAACCATGATGACAATTGTCAGGCCTCTGAGCCCAAGCCAAGCCATCGCATCCCCTGTGACTTGCACGTATACACCCAGATGGCCTGAAGTAACTGAAGATCCACAAAAGAAGTAAAAATAGCCTTAACTGATGACATTCCACCATTGTGATTTGTTCCTGCCCCACCCTAACTGATCAATGTACTTTGTAATCTCCCCCACCCTTAAGAAAGTTCTTTGTAATTCTCCCCACCCTTGAGAATGTACTTTGTGAGATCCACCCCTGCCCGCAAAACATTGCTCTTAACTTTACCGCCTATCCCAAAACCTATAAGAACTAACGATAATCCATCTCCCTTCGCTGACTCTCTTTTCGGACTCAGCCCACCTGCACCCAGGTGAAATAAACAGCCATGTTGCTCACACAAAGCCTGTTTGGTGGTCTCTTCACACGGACGCGCATGAAATTTGGTGCCGTGACTCGGATCGGGGGACCTCCCTTGGGAGATCAATCCCCCATCCTCCTGCTCTTTGCTCCATGAGAAGGATCCACCTATGACCTCAGGTCCTCAGACCGACCAGCCCAAGAAACATCTCGCCAATTTCAAATCTGGTAAGCAGCCTCTTTTTACTCTCTTCTCCAACCTCCCTCACTATCCCTCAACCTCTTTCTCCTTTCAATCTTGGCACCACACTTCAATCTCTTCCTTCTCTTAATTTCAATTCCTTTCATTTTCTGGTAGAGACAAAGGAGACACATTTTATCCATGGACCCAAAACTTCGGCGCCAGTCACGGACTGGGAAGGCAGCCTTCCCTTGGTGTTTAATCATTGCAGGGACGCCTCTCTGATTATACACCCACGTTTCAAGGGTGTCAGACCACGCAGGGATGCCTGCCTTGGTCCTTCACCCTTAGCGGCAAGTCCCGCTTTTCTGGGGAAGGGGCAAGTACCCCAACCCCTTCTCTCCTTGTCTCTACCCCTTCTCTGCTTTCCTGGGGCAGGGGCAAGTACCCCTCAACCCCTTCTCCTTCACCCTTAGCGGCAAGTTCCACTTTCCTGGGGCAGGAGCAAGTACCCCTCAACCCCTTCTCCTTCACCCTCAGTGGCAAGTCCCGCTTTCCTGAGGCAGGGGCAAGTACCCTTCAACCCCTTCTCCTTCACCCTTAGCGGCAAGTCCCGCTTTCCTAGGGGGCAAGAACCCCCCAATCGCTTATTTCCACACCCCAACCTCTTATCTCTGCTCCCCAATCCCTTATTTCCACACCCCGACCTCTTATCTCTGTGCCCCAATCCCTTATTTCCATGCCCCAACCCCTTCTCTGCTTTTCTGGAGGGCAAGAACCCCCTACCCCTTCTCCGTGTCTCTACTCTTTTCTCTAGGCTTGCCTCCTTCACTATGGGTAAGCTTTCACCTTCCATTCCTCCTTCTTCTCCCTTAGCCTATGTTCTCAAAAACTTAAAACCTCTTCAACTCACACCCGACCTAAAACCTAAATGCCTTATTTTCTTCTGCAATGCCTCTTGACCCCAATACAAACTCGACAGTAGTTCCAAATAGCCAGAAAACAGCACTTTCAACTTTTCCATCCTACAAGATCTAAATAATTCTCGTCGTAAAATGGGCAAATTGTCTGAGGTGCCTGATGTCCAGGCATTCTTTTACACATCAGTCCCTTCCTAGTCTCTGTGCCCAGTGCAACTCATCCCAAATCTTCCTTCTTTCCCTCCCGCCTGTCCCCTCAGTCCCAACCCCAAGCGTCCCTGAGTCTTTCTAATCTTCCTTTTCTACAGACCCGTCTGACCTCTCCCCTCCTCGCCAGCCCAAGCTAGGTCCCAATTCTTCCTCAGCCTCTGCTCCTCCACCCTGTAATCTTTTTATCACCTCTCCTCCTCACACCCAGTCTGGCTTACAGTTTCGTTCCATGACTAGCCCTTCCCTACCTGCCCAGCAATTTATTCTTAAAAACGTGGCTGGAGCTAAAGGCATAGTCAAGGTTAATGCTCCTTTTTCTTTATCCCAAATCAGATAGCATTTAGGCTCTTTTTCATCAAATATAAAAATCCAGCCCAGTTCATGGCTCATTTGGCAGCAGCCCTGAGATGCTTTACAGCCCTAGACCCTAAAAGGTTAAAAGGCCATCTTATTCTCAATATACATTTTATTACCCAATCTGCTCCCGACATTAAATAAAACTCCAAAAATTAAATTCTGGCCCTCAAATCCCACAACAGGATTTAATTAACCTCACCTTCAAGGTGTACAATAATAGAAAAAAGTTGCAATTCCTTGCCTCCAATGTGAGACAAACCCCAGCCACATCTCCAGCACACAAGAACTTCCAAACGCCTGAACCGCAGTGGTCAGGCGTTCCTCCAGAACCTCCTCCCACAGGAGCTTGCTACACATGCCGGAAATCTGGCCACTGGACCAAGGAATGTCTGCAGCCCGGGATTCCTCCTAAGCCGCATCCCACCTGTGTAGGACCCCACTGAAAATCAGACTGTTCAACTCACCTGGCAGCCACTCTCAGAGCCCCTGTAACTCTGGCCCAAGGCTCTCTGACTGACTCCTTCTCGGCTTAGTGGCTGAAGACTGATGCTACCCGATCGCCTCGGAAGCCCCATAGACCATCACGGATGCTGAGCTTTGGGTAACTCTCACAGTGGAAGGTAAGTCCATCCCCTTCTTAATCAATACAGAGGCTACCCACTCCACATTACCTTCTTTTCAAGGGCCTGTTTCCCTTGCCTCCATAACTATTGTGGGTATTGACGGCCAGGCTTCTAAACCTCTTAAAAGTCCCCAACTCTGGTGCCAACTTGGACAACACTCTTTTATGCACTCTTTTTTAGTTATCCCCACCTGCCCAGTTCCCTTATTAGGCTAAGATATTTTAACCAAATTATCTGCTTCCCTGACTATTCCTAGACTACAGCCACATCTCATTGCCACCCTTCTCCCCAACCCAAAGCCTCCTTCACATCTTCCTCTCATATCCCCCAACCTCAACCCACAAGTATAGGACATCTCTACTCCTTCCCTGGCAACCGATCACATGCCCATTACCATCCCATTAAAATCTAATCACCCTTACCCTGCTCAATGCCAATATCCCATCCCACAACACGCTTTAAAAGGATTAAAGCTTGTTATCACTCGCCTGCTACAGCATAGGCTTCTAAAACCTATAAACTCTCCTTACCATTTCCCCATTTTACCTGTCCTAAAACCAGACAAGCCTTACAATTTAGTTCAGGATCTATGCCTTATCAACCAAATTGTTTTGCCTATCCACCCCATGGTGCCAAACCCATATACTGTCCTATCCTCAGTACCTCCCTCCACAACCCATTATTCTGTTCTGGATCTCAAACATGCTTTCTTTACTATTCCTTTGCACCCGTCATCCCAGCCTCTCTTCGCTTTCACTTGGACTGACCCTGACACCCATTAGGCTCAGCAAATTACCTGGGCTGTACTGCCACAAAGCTTCACAGACAGCCCCCATTACTTCAGTCAAGCCCAAATTTCTTCCTTATCTGTTACCTATCTCAGGATAATTCTCATAAAAACACAGGTGCTCTCCCTGCTGATTGTGTCCAATTAATCTCCCAAACCTCAATCCCTTATAAAACAACAACTCTTTTGCTTCCTAGGCATGGTTAGTGTGGTCAGAATTCTTACACGAGAGCCAGCACCGTACCCTGTAGCCTTTCTGTGCAAACAACTTGACCTTACTGTTTTAGCCTAGCCATCATGTCTCCGTGCAATGGCTGCCACCGCCCTAATATTTTAGAGGCCCTAAAAATCACAAACTATGCTCAACTCACTCTCTACATTTCTCATAACTTCTGAAATCTATTTTCTTCCTTATACCTGACGCATATACTTTCTGCTCCCCAGCTCCTTCAGCTGTACTCACTCTTTAAGTCTCCCACAATTACCATTGTTCCTGGCACGGACTTCAATCTGGCCTCCCACGTTATTCCTGATACCACACCTGACCCCCATGACTGTATCTCTCTGAACCACCTGACATTCACCCCATTTCCCCATATTTCCTTCTTTCCTGTTTCTCACCCTGATCACACTTGATTTATTGATGGCAGTTCCACCAGGCCTAATCGCCACACACCAGCAAAGGCAGGCTATGCTATAGTACAAGTCACTGGCCCGCCTCTCAGAACCTCTCATTTCCTTTCCATCGTGGAAATCTATCCTCAAGGAAATAACTTCTCAGTGTTCCATCTGCCACTCTACTACTCCTCAGGGATTATTCAGGCCCCCTCCCTTCCCTACACATCAAGCTCGAGGATTTGCCCCCACCCAGAACTGGCAAATTACCTTTACTCAACATGCCCTGAGTCACAAAAACTAAAATACCTCTTAGTCTAAGTAGACACTTTCACTAGATAGGTAGAGGCCTTTCCTACTGGGTCTGAGAAGGCCACCGCAGTCATTTCTTCCCTTCTGTCAGATATAATTCCTCAGTTTAGCCTTCCCACCTCTATACAGTCTGATAACAGACCAGCATTTATTAGTCAAATCAGCCAAGCATTTTTTCAGGCTCTTAGTATTCAGTGACAGACTAATGATCTATTAAAAACACACCTCACCAAGCTCAGCCACCAACTTAAAAAGGACTGGAAAATACTTTTACCACTTTCCCTTCTCAGAAGTCAGACCTGTCCTCAGAATGCTAGAAGGTACAGCCCATTTAAGCTCCTGTGTAGATGCTCCTTTTTATTAGGCCCCAGTCTCATTCCAGACACCAGATCAACTTAGACTGTGCTCCCCAAAAAACTTGTCATCCCTACTATTTTCTGTCTAGTCATACTCCTATTCTCCATTCTCAACTACTCATACATGCCCTGCTCTTGTTTACACCGCCAGTTTACACTGTTTCTCCAAGCCATCACAGCTGATATCTCCTCGTACTATCCGCAAACTGCCACTCTTAACTCTTGAAGTAAACAAATAATCTTTGCTGGCAGGACTATACTGAATCTCCTTAGGCACTCTCTAATCAGATGTCCTAGGTCCTCCCAATTCTTAGACCTTTTATACCTGTTTCTCTCCTTCTCTTATCCCATTTAGTTTTTCAATTCATACAAAACCGTATCCAGGCCATCATCAATAATTCTACACAACAAATGTTTCTTCTAACAACCCCACAATACCACCCCTTACCACAAAATCTTCCTTCAGCTCCATCTCTCCCACTTTAGGTTCCCACGCCGCCCCTAGGCCCGCTTGAAGCAGCCCTGAGAAACATCGCCCATTCTCTCTCCATACCACCCCCCAAAAATTTTCGCCACCCCAATACTTCAACACTATTTTGTTTTATTTTTCTTATTAATATAAGAAGGCAGGAATGTGAGGCCTCTGAGCCCAAGCCAAGCCATCGCATCCCCTGTGACTTGCACGTATACACCCAGATGGCCTGAAGTAACTGAAGATCCACAAAAGAAGTAAAAATAGCCTTAACTGATGACATTCCACCATTGTGATTTGTTCCTGCCCTACCCTAACTGATCAATGTACTTTGTAATCTCCCCCACCCTTAAGAAGGTTCTTTGTAATTCTCCCCACCCTTGAGAATGTACTTTGTGAGATCCACCCCTGCCTGCAAAACATTGCTCTTAACTTCATCGCCTATCCCAAAACCTATAAGAACTAATGATAATCCATCTCCCTTCGCTGACTCTCTTTTCGGACTCAGCCCACCTGCACCCAGGTGAAATAAACAGCCATGTTGCTCACACAAAGCCTGTTTGGTGGTCTCTTCACACGGACGTGCATGAAAACAATCTGCTGAGGTGAAAGAGCTTCCCCACTCCAGAGAATCTCAAATTTGGAGTGAAATCTAAGGTTCATTTTGCTGTACAGAAAAACAAACAAACAAACAACCCTCCTTTTCTGGAGTTTTGCTCTCTTCCAATAAGGAAGGCAAATTTCCTTGCTTCTGTGACAAAGACGAGCAGTTTAACTTTTTTTTCTGGAGTTTCCACTTGCTTCCACCAAGGAAGGCAAGTTTGAGTTTTTTTCCTGCTTCTAAGATTGTAGGGAGCAGTCTTCAGCCTGTGTCCCATTCCTAGATAAGTTGCTGAGTTGGGACTTGGGCTTGAAATTTCTGCTTAATGACTAAAGGTTTAGGTTGACAATCAGTGAGTCTTAATTTTTCCTCACTTTTAGAGTGTTCAGTAATTGTATACATTGTGTGATCATTTGCTTATTTTCTTTAAATTTGTTATTTGTCTGTATCTATTTTTGTTGTTGCCTTTTGTTGTTTCAGCCCTTCTTTCATTGGATTTGACCAACTCTATCAGGTTTGGTCAAATCTGAAGGAAAGTCTCAAATTATGGGGAACAAGGCCTCTAAATTGGTTGAAATTCCCACAGCTGCAAAACAAAGATGGCGGGAAGGGGAAAAAAAAGTCCAGCAAAAAGAAAAATTAAAAAATTTGACTACATGGGGGGCTTCATGTACCCAACAAGGCCACTTTTTGCTAGCCAAGCCTAAACTGAAAGAGCAATGGCAGCCACCTCATGTTGTATTTCAACAGCTAAGATTTGCCCTTTTCACCCTGACAGCCTAGGTTTGGTTCTTACATCAAGTCCTTGCTGGTTTGATATTTGTGCTACTTTTGAAGTATCAGCTGTTTGTCCCAGCTAAGATATGATAGTAACAGATTTAAAAGAATTTTTTTAAAGAGCTCTAGGGTTAAAGGTCAGCTTAATTAATAGCAAATATCCAGTGTGTGTGTGTGTGTGTGTATGCTTTTTTTCTTTGTGCTTTTTTTCTCTCCTCCGATCTTTTTTTTTCCTCAGTCAACTAAGTTCCATTTCTTCCTTTTACTTCTGCCTGTCTCTCCTTCCTCTTGCCACCTCTACCCCATGAGGGACCGAGAAAGAAGAAAGGAATTTCTGACAGCCTGGGATCCCTTGGGGGTGGGGGGGTGGGTGGGGAGGAAAGGAGGCAGCAGGAGCAGTGGGCGGCTACACTCCTCTACTTAAGAGAAATCTGTTTTTCCTCTTGGGATACCAAGAGTTATAAGCAAACAGATTTCCACTGAGGTCATAGAAAAAGCAAAAAAACAAAAAACAAAACAAAAAACCTCTTCTCTCTTTTTGTACTGCATTACATATTTTTTACTTTTGAGGGTACTGGGAATTACTTTGCATTATGAAAAAATGTTTAACCTTGGTGTGTGTAATATAATAGCTAGGTAAGAAATATACTTTTAGAGGAAGCTAGTGGCAATTGCTTAAATAGTTCTTATTACAGGGGGTACCCTATGCATGTTTAAAATTTAAAAAGGGTGCAGTTTAAACACTTAGAGAAATGTCTTCATAACAAATTGCACTGTAAGAACATAATATGGCCGGGTCTTATGGCATTTTCTCTCTTTTGGATGACCCAGAATTCTCTGTGGGCTCTGCCCTGGGCTCAGTGGTCCAGTTAAAAAATAGAGACTAAAGTACAAACCTACCCACTTTTCAGCAGGTTTGACTTTCAGGTTATCCAAATGGGCTTCCCATAAGGAAAAACAATCACTGCAGCAGGTTTTTTGTTCGTTTGTTTTTTGTTTGTAACTAGCCTAAGAAACAAATATTTCACATTTTATCAAATTAATTTCTGTATTGCTTTCATTAGGTTTTTAAAAATTACTTAAAAAGCTAAATTTTAAAAGGATTAAAGCTTTATATCCATGTAAACTTCCTTTATCTCTTTTGAAGTATTTCAACTATCCATTTAGTTAAATGAATAGCTATTATTCTACAATGACCTGTTTTAATAAATTTGTTTTGGGTCTTTAAACATCTTTAACAAACATGCTCAAAATAAAATCCTAAATTAAGTCTCTGATTTAGATTTATTGGTGGAGACTTATCAAAACTATAAAAATTACTCACCTCAAAGTTATAAAATCTTCCTACAGCTTCCAATTAAGTCATTAACTCCAGTATTACCACCTCCAGCCTGATGATTAGCTATCAGTTGAGACTCTCTCCAGCTCCATTAAAAATGATCTTTTATCAAATATTGTTAACTAACATTTGTACTACACTAAGTTGCAGGGGTTTAATTCCTGGGTACCCCTATCTTCTCTAAAAGGGGGCACTGACTCTTACTGAATCCTAAACATCAATGCTGGTATCTGGCACCAAATTCAAGTTTACAAAAGCCTCACCTTCAAACCTGGGAAAAGATGGTAGTCAAAATAGTTTGCTTCTACATGACATTGGACCAGAACTGTATGCAAAGACATAAGTACTCATTTAATAGTTTTTCCTCTATCTAAATTAATATAATTTGTTTATGCCTTAATACTAGATCATTTAAATGTTTAGCTACCTGTGTATTTCCTTTTCCTGTCATTGTCAGATTTAGGTAGGTCTTATGTCCTTTTTGTTTAAAATTTTGCTAATTCTATATATAGCCTACAAAATTGGGTAATACAACAAAGATTACCTTTTTTTTTTCTCTTTACCTGATGTCTCCAAAATGTTAAAACCATTTAAAATCCCATTCGGCCTTATCTGTTTCATTGTTAGCACCCTGCTGCTAAAACTATATGAGCACCTTCCCTCTAAATCCAGGGACAGTCATGGAAAATGTGGGCATGTGAGATCATAAGGGCCAATTTTGAGGGAAAGAATTAGTTCAGGCCCCCCAAATCAAGGACAGGCAAACAGATACCAAAACAGCTGGCAAAATGAGGGACTTTACCTCCTGGGACATTTCCTGGCCCTTTCTGTTCATCTCAACTATAAAGAATTTCCTGCTTCCCATTGAATTAAAAGAAAAATTACTGAGAGGGTATCCAGATACCTGGTAGTACAGTTTCCTGGGTGTAGTGCTCTCAGTTATGAGATTTATGCAAATATATGTAAAAAATGTTTTCAGCAACCTCAGGACAAATTACTAAAAAGACCACAAAAGCACGGTGGCACAACCAAAATTTCTAATTTCCTTAGCTAAAATGGTTTTAACAAAATGCTTATGTTTTCTATAGCTGATTGCTACAAGTCTGTAGTTAAATCAAGTTTAAGGTAGCTCAATGCATAAAAGTTACAGATAAACCACATTTGTAACCTTGCCTTTTGCGTTTGGGTTTTACGTGGGTTAAAGAATTCTAAGTGTTGATGAATTCCTGCCCACTTCCATTCCCATCTGGCCTAGAACATTTAAATTAGGTATCAGTCTTTTGTCTCTAAGTCCGTTGACCACGTGGGTCCCACTGAGGGTCAGGATGGACCCGGGGCAGGCAGCCACACCACCTCGGCAATGCTATGGGACAAAATAAAAGTTTGGCCATTGATGTTACCTCTGGCAAATCTTGGCCAGAAGGGGAAGAATGTAAACCAAAAATGAAATTCTAAGCCCCCAGCTGACTGAATGGAGGCCCCTCTCAGTGTAGGGGATTCCAAAGAAATCTGAAAAACTAGTTCAGATCATGATGGGAAGGGGGGTTGGACATGCTTCATTATTCCATTTCCCTTTTGGATTTTAGATACAACTGACCAGCATTAACATTACAGTAGAGACCTTAAGACTGACAGAACAGAGTCTGTAGTAATAAGATACTTATTCCATCCTGACTCTGGTATAATGTCACATGACAGATAGCAGGCCCTGAAAGAAATCAGAGTATTTTATCTCAAAATATGTTTATTTGACAAATTTTTAATGGCCCTGAAAAACTATCTCCTGTGGGTGAAATTTACATTCTTTAGAGAATCTCCTTCCCTAGCTAGCTATTTCCAGATAATCTGAAATCTTTTAAGGTCCAATAAGTGACATTGACTTCTATTCTCTCTGAAGCCTGCTACCTGAAGGTTTCATATACATGGCAAGAACCTTGGCTTCTGCAACCACCCCCACTAACTCCTGCTTACTTTAACTAAAGCCGACTTCGATTTTTCAGACAGAGCTTGACCCTTTCACTCAGTTGCCAGTCAGGAATCCTTGAATCCACCTATAATCTGGAAGCCCCCTTTTATAAGATGTCCTGTCTTTCTATTCCAAACCAATGTATATCTTAAATTGATTGATTTATGTCTTTGCCTGTGACTTCTGTCTCCCCAAAATGTATAAAATCAAGCTGTAACCCAATCACCTTGGGCACATGCTCTCAGGATCTCCTGAGGTTGTGTCACGGGTCATGATCCTTAACCTTGGCAACATAAACCTCTAAATTGATTGAAACCTATCTCAGATATCTTTTGGTTTACAATACGTATGCTTAGTTTAGGAAGGCAAAGATTTGTGGATTCAAAGTAGGCTTTGACAGACCCAAAACTAATATTATCAAATCATCCTAGAAAGGAGCCAAGATGGCTGAATAGGAACAGCTCCGGTCTACAGCTCCCAGCGTGAGCGATGCAGAAGATGGGTGATTTCTGCATTTCCATCTGAGGTACCGTGTTCATCTCACTAGGGAGTGCCAGAGAGTGGGCGCAGGTCAGTGGGTGAGTGCACCGTGCACCAGCTGAAGCAGGGGCGACGCATTGCCTCACTCGGGAAGCGCAAGGGGTCAGGGAGTTCCCTTTCCAGGGGTGACAGAGGGCACCTGGAAAATCGGGCCACTCCCACCCGAATACTGTGCTTTTCCAACGGACTTAGGAAACGGTGCCCCAGGAGATTATAGCCCGCACCTGGCTCAGAGGGTCCTACACCCACGGAGTCTCTCTGATTGCTGGCACAGCAGTCTGAGATCATACAGCAAGTCGGCAGCGAGGCTGGGGGAGGGGCGCCCGCCATTGCCCAGGCTAGCTTAGGTAAACAAAGCAGCCAGGAAGCTTGAACTGGGTGGAGCCCACCACAGCTCAAGGAGGCCTCCCTGCCTCTGTAGGCTCCACCTCTGGGGGCAGGGCACAGGCAAACAAAAAGACAGCAGTAACCTCTGCAGACTCAAATGTCCCTGTCTGACAGCTTTGAGGAGAGCAGTGGTTCTCCCAGCACTCAGCTGGAGATCTGAGAACGGGCAGACTGCCTCCTCAAGTGAGTCCCTGACCCCTGGCCCCCGAGCAGCCTAACTGGGAGGCACCCCCCAGCAGGGGCAGAATGATACCTCACACGGCCAGCCAGGTACTCCAACAGACCTGCAGCTGATGGTCCTGTCTGTTAGAAGGAAAACTAACAGAAAGGACATCCACACCAAAAACCCATCTGTACATCACCATCATCAAAGACCAAAAGTAGATAAAACCACAAAGATGGGGAAAAAACAGAGCAGAAAAACTGGAAACTCTAAAAAGCAGAGTACCTCTCCTCCTCCAAAGGAATGCAGTTCCTCACCAGCAACAAAACAAAGCTGGACGGAGAATGACTTTGACGAGCCAAGAGAAGAAGGCTTCAGACGATCAAATTACTCCTAGCTACGGGAGGATATTCAAATCAAAGGCAAAGAAGTTGAAAACTTTGAAAAAAATTTAGAAGAATGTATAACTAGAATAACCAATACAGAGAAGTGCTTAAAGGAGCTGATGGAGCTGAAAACCAAGGCTCGAGAATTACGTGAAGAATGCAGAAGCCTCAGGAGCCGATGCGATCAAATAGAAGAAAGGGTATCAGCCCTGGAAGATGAAATGAATGAAATGAAGCGAGAAGGGAAGTTTAGAGAAAAAAGAATAACAAGAAACGAGCAAAGCCTCCAAGAAATGTGGGACTATGTGAAAAGACCAAATCTACGTCTGATTGGTGTACCTGAAAGTGACGGGGAGAATGGAAACAAGTTGGAAAACACTCTGCAGGATATTATCCGGGAGAACTTCCTCAATCTAGCAAGGCAGGCCAACATTCAGATTCAGGAAATACAGAGAATGCCACAAAGATAATCCACGAGAAGAGCAACTCCAAGACACATAATTGTCAGATTCACCAAAGTTGAAATGAAGGAAAAAATGTTAAGGGCAGCCAGAGAGAAAGGTCGGGTTACCATCAAAGGGAAGCCCATCAGACTAACAGCTGATCTCTCGGCAGAAACCCTACAAGCCAGAAGAGAGTGGAGGCCAATATTCAACATTCTTAAAGAAAAGAATTTTCAATCCAGAATTTCATATCCAGCCAAACTAAGCTTCATAAGTGAAGGAGAAATAAAATACTTTACAGACAAGCAAATGCTGAGAGATTTTGTCACCACCAGGCCTGCCCTAAAAGACCTCCTGAAGGAAGCGCTAAACATGGAAAGGCACAACTGGTACCAGCCACTGCAAAATCATGCCAAAATGTAAAGACCATCGAGACTACGAAGAGACTGCATCAACTAACGAGCAAAGTAACCAGCTAACATCATAATGACAGGATCAAATTCACACATAACAATATTAACTTTAAATGTAAATGGACTAAATGCTCCAATTAAAAGACACAGACTGGCAAATTGGATAAAGACTCAAGACCCATCAGTGTGCTGTATTCAGGAAACCCATCTCACTTGCAGAGACACACATAGGCTCAAAATAAAAGGATGGAGGAAGATCTACCAAGCAAATGGAAAACAAAAAAAGGCAGGGGTTCCAATCCTAGTCTCTGATAAAACAGACTTTAAACCAACAAAGATCAAAAGAGACAAAGAAGGCCATTACATAATGGTAAAGGGATTAATTCAACAAGAAGAGCTAACTATCCTAAATATATATGCACCCAATACAGGAGCACCCAGATTCATAAAGCAAGTCCTGAGTGACCTGCAAAGAGACTTAGACTCCCACACATTAATAATGGGAGACTTTAACACCCCACTGTCAACATTAGACAGATCAATGAGACAGAAAGTCAACAAGGATACCCAGGAATTGAACTCAGCTCTGCACCAAGTGGACCTAATAGACATCTACAGAACTCTCCACCCCAAATCAACAGAATATACATTTTTTTCAGCACCACACCACACCTATTCCAAAATTGACCACATATTTGGAAGTAAAGCTCTCCTCAGTAAATGTAAAAGAGCAGAAATTATAACAAACTATCTCTCAGACCACAGTGCAATCAAGCTAGAACTCAGGATTAAGAATCTCACTCAAAACCACTCAACTACGTGGAAACTGAACAACCTGCTCCTGAATGACTACTGGGTACATAACGAAATGAAGGCAGAAATAAAGATGTTCTTTGAAACCAACGAGAACCAAGACACAACATACCAGAATCTCTGGGATGCATTCAAAGCAGTGTGTAGAGGGAAATTTATAGCACTAAATGCCCACAAGAGAAAGCAGGAAAGATCCAAAATTGACACCCTAACATCACAATTAAAAGAACTAGAAAAGCAAGAGCAAAAACATTCAAAAGCTAGCAGAAGGCAAGAAATAACTAAAATTAGAGCAGAACTGAAGGAAATAGAGACACAAAAAAACCTTCTAAAAATTAATGAATCCAGGAGCTGGTTTTTTGAAAGGATCAACAAAATTGATAGACCGCTAGCAAGATTAATAAAGAAAAAAAGAGAGAAGAATCAAATAGATGCAATAAAAAATGACAAAGGGGATATCACCACCGATCCCACAGAAATACAAACTACCATCAGAGAATACTACAAACACCTCTATGCAAATAAACTAGAAAATCTAGAAGAAATGGATAAATTCCTCAACACATACACTCTGCCAAGACTAAACCAGGAAGAAGTTGAATCTCTGAATAGACCAATAACAGGAGCTGAAATTGTGGCAATAATCAATAGCTTACCAACCAAAAAAAGTCCAGAACCAGATGGGTTCACAGCCGAATTCTACCAGAGGTACAAGGAGGAACTGGTACCATTCCTTCTGAAACTATTCCAATCAATAGAAAAAGAGGGAATCCTCCCTAACTCATTTTATGAGGCCAGCATCATCCTGATACCAAAGCCTGGCAGAGACACAACAAAAAAAGAGAATTTTAGACCAATATCCTTGATGAACATTGATGCAAAAATCCTCAATAAAATACTGGCAAACAGAATCCAGCAGCACATCAAAAAGCTTATCCACCATGATCAAGTGGGCTTCATCCCTGGGATGCAAGGCTGGTTCAGTATACGCAAATCAATAAATGTAATCCAGCATATAAACAGAACCAAAGACAAAAACCACATGATTATCTCAATAGATGCAGAAAAGGCCTTTGACAAAATTCAACAACCCTTCATGCTAAAAACTCTCAATAAATTAAGTATTGATGGGATGTATCACAAAATAATAAGAGCTATCTATGACAAACCCACAGCCAATATCATACTGAATGGGCAAAAACCAGAAGCATTCCCTTTGAAAACTGGCACAAGACAGGGATGCCCTCTCTCACCACTCCTATTCAACATAGTGTTGGAAGTTCTGGCCAGGGCAATTAGGCAGGAGAAGGAAATAAAGGGTATTCAATTAGGAAAAGAGGAAGTCAAATTGTCCCTGTTTGCAGATGACATGATAGTATATCTAGAAAACCCCATTGTCTCAGCCCAAAATCTCCTTAAGCTGATAAGCAACTTCAGCAAAGTCTCAGGATACAAAATCAATGTACAAAAATCACAAGCATTCTTATACATCAATAACAGACAAACAGAGAGCCAAACTATGAGTGAACTCCCATTCACAATTGCTTCAAAGAGAATAAAATACCTATGAATCCAACTTACGAGGGATGTGAAGGACCTCTTCAAGAACTGCAAACCACTGCTCAAGGAAATAAAAGAGGATACAAACAAATGGAAGAACATTCCATGCTCATGGGTAGGAAGAATCACTATCGTGAAAATGGCCATCCTTCCCAAGGTAATTTACAGATTCAATGCCATCCCCATCAAGCTACCAATGACTTTCTTCACAAAATTGGAAAAAACTACTTTAAAGTTCATATGGAACCAAAAAAGAGCCCTCATCGCCAAGTCAATCCTAAGCCAAAGAACAAAGCTGGAGGCATCACAGTACCTGACTTCAAACTATACTACAAGTATACAGTAACCAAAACAGCATGGTACTGGTACCAAAACAGAGATATAGATCAATGGAACAGAACAGAGCCCTCAGAAATAATGCCACATATCTACAACTATCTGATCTTTGACAAATCTGAGAAAAACAAGAAATGGGGAAAGGATTCCCTATTTAATAAATGGTGCTGGGAAAACTGGCTAGCCATATGTAGAAAGCTGAAACTGGATCCCTTCCTTACACCTTATACAAAAATCAATTCAAGATGGATTAAAGACTTAAATGTTAGACCTAAAACCATAAAAACCCTAGAAGAAAACCTAGGCATTACCATTCAGGACATAGGCATGGGCAAGGACTTCATGTCTAAAACACCAAAAGCAATGGCCACAAAAGCCAAAATTGACAAATGGGATCTAATTAAACTAAAGAGCTTCTGCACAGCAAAAGAAACTACCATCAGAGTGAACAGGCAACCTACAGAATGGGAGAAAATTTTCACAACCTATTCATCTGACAAAGGGCTAATATCCAGAATCTACTATGAACTCAAACAAATTTACAAGAAAAAAACAAACAACCCCATCAAAAAGTGGGCGAAGGACATGAACAGACACTTCTCAAAAGAAGACATTTATGCAGCCAAAAAACACATGAAAAAATGCTCACCATCACTGGCCCTCAGAGAAATGCAAATCAAAAGCACAATGAGATACCATCTCACACCAGTTAGAATGGCAATCATTAAAAAGCCAGGAGACAACAGGTGCTGGAGAGGATGTGGAGAAATAGGAACACTTTTACACTGTTGGTGGGACTGTAAACTAGTTCAACCATTGTGGAAGTCAGTGTGGTGATTCCTCAGGGATCTAGAACTAGAAATTCCATTTGACCCAGCCATCCCATTACTGGGTATATAGCCAAAGGAGTGTAAATCATGCTGCTATAAAGATACATGAACACGTATGTTTATTGCAGCATTATTCACAATAGCAAAGACTTGGAACCAACCCAAATGTCCAACAATGATAGACTGGATTAAGAAAATGTGGCACATATACACCATGGAATACTATGCAGCCATAAAAAATGATGAGTTCATGTCCTTTGTAGGGACATGGATGAAATTGGAAATCATCATTCTCAGTAAACTATCGCAAGAACAAAAAGCCAAACACCGCATATTCTCACTCATAGGTGGGAATTGAACAATGAGAACACATGGACACAGGAAGGGGAACATCACACTTCGGGGACTGTTGTGGGGTGGGGGGAGGGCGGAGGGATAGCACTGGGAGATATACCTAATGCTAGATGACGAGTTAGTGGGTGCAGCACACCAGCATGGCACATGTATACATCTGTAACTTACCTGCACATTGCGCACATGTACCATAAAACCTAAAGTATAATAATAATTATAATAATAATAAAAAAGAAAACCAAAAGAAAAAATCATCCTTTTACTCTCACTTATTAACTCTGCATTCAGAATCTACTACATACCACAGACTATATAGAAGTAGCATAAGATATAATTCCTCTTTTCCAAAGGGACAATATCTGACATATTTGCTACTACTAAGAAGTTTATAATGTGTTGTTATTTCTGTATGTGGAACAAAACTGGAAACAGTGGTTTGCACAGAGTCCTATATGAAAGGCTTTCCTATACAAAAGGAATTCTCTATCACAATTGCTTTGAAGTGATATCAGAATGTCATTTTAATTGGCTAGCTTTTTCTCTACGATTGTGAAAATTTTCACACCAGATGTGGGCTAATTATTCTGTAGTCCAAAACTAGAGAAAAAAGGAATCTTTATTAACTAAAGGCCCTAATACTTTATTCCACTTAAGCAAGTACCATGAGTCATACAAACTTGTCTCACTAACATAGATCTACTAAGATATTTTTTGGTGTCAGCATGATATAATGTAAAAAATATAAAATTGTGAAACACTTTAATGTGAGCCCATTCTGAAATCTATCTGGCCTAAGTGGCTACTTTATTAATTTAGTAACTGAGAATTGAAATGAACTTGCCCAGG
Source organism: Pongo pygmaeus (assembly GCF_028885625.2). Classification (NCBI taxonomy): domain Eukaryota; kingdom Metazoa; phylum Chordata; class Mammalia; order Primates; family Hominidae; genus Pongo; species Pongo pygmaeus. Next base: position 154,645,140 of record NC_072376.2, on the reverse strand, counting down.
ATCATACAAAAATTAATGGTGAATTCAATGTTTGAACCCATCACTAATTAACTGCAAAGCCTCATCTTCCCTAATATATTGAGGACTGGTTCATATATTATTAACAGTTGATATACGCTAATTCCCACTCCATGGCCCTGGGGCTTCATATGCATCATTATTAAGCCTATATCTAAATTTTACATGGTAGAAATTATTATCTTCAATATACATGTGACAAAACTGGGATTCAAACAGGTTATGCAACGTGCCAGAGAACATATAGCTAGAGAACTCCATAGTACTTTTTCTTTTCTTTTAGCAATTTTTGATGCCAATCATAGTGCCATATACATACATTGAATAAACTGTTATCAAGTTATTGGATGAATTAATAAATATGGATGTGAAAAAAAGCACAATGTACCATTTCTTTAATTCCTCTTATGTTTCAACAAAACACACACACGCATTGATTTTCATATCTTTTTTTTTTTTTTTGGAGAAAGAGTTTTACTTTGTTGCCCAGGCTGAAGTGCAGTGGCACAATCTCGGCTCACTGCAACTTCCGTCTCCCGGGTTCAAGCAATTCTCGTGCCTCAGCCTCTTGAGTAGCTGGCATTACAGGTGCCTGCCACCACACCTGGATGATTTTTTCTATTTTAGTAGAGACGGGGTTTCACCATCTTGCCTAGGCTGGTCTCGAACTCCTGAGCTCAGGCAATCCACCTGTCTTGGCCTCCCAAAGTGCTGGGATTGCAGGCATGAGCCACAGCACCGGCCGATTTTCATAGATTTTCTTAAGGACCGAACCAATAAGTATAGAAAAACTATAGAAAAAAAGTCAATTAAAATGATTTTGTGACATTACTTCAAAGTAATGTAAAATGTACATTTTTTTTCCCCAGAAACCTACAGAGCATTCAGCCTTATAGCTGAACTATCTGATTGTGTAGCCTGAATTCAACAGTCTTTAATATTTGAGGAAAAATCTATGTTTACATCTGAAGTTCCAACAAAATGTCCCCAAATAAGCAGTAAAACATAGATTTTATTTGATAGCCTTTTAAATTAACATAGAAAGCAATAGGTAATAAAATGCTATTTTGATTTGCAAAGGAAAAAAATCCATGGTCAAATGTTTTTCACTTGATAGACTGGAAAAACTTCCGAAATTGAAGACAATTTGAGAAACCTTGTAGATAAACTGTGTAGCCTAGATATATTGAAAAACTTAAGAAAAGGTTAGGTATGTCATGAATGCAAAAAATCTATGCAAAGATCAGTCTATTTTATCATTTGCCACTAAAATATACACAAATCTATTATAAAATGTGAAAACTTATCACAACTTATGCAAAAAACACAGACCATTCATAGTGCCAGTCTCAGCTAAGAAAAAATGTTAACAAATATAAAAATGCACTATTAAATCATAACTGCACAAAATAACTGCATTACATATTGTAATACTATAATAATTTTAGAGTCACCTCCTGCTGCTGTTGCAGCATGCTCAAGTACTGTGAGTATCCCCTTAAAAAGCCCTGTGATGCTAATTATCTCCACGACAGCAGTTCTGTCTATCCAGTAAATTGCAAATCAAAGTAAAAAATGATCTCTTACAGTTCTTGAGGATTTTTCATAGTGTTTAGCACCCTACTTTAAACTTGAATAACACCATGGGACCCATAGGAAGTGCCAGTAGTGATGCTCTAAGTGTTTCCCCACAAAAAGAAAGAAGTCATGATATTATAAGAAAATGTTGAATTGCTTGATTTGTACCACAGATTGAGGTATGCAGCTGCAGTCACCCGTCATTTTAAGATAAATGAATCCAACATAAGGACCACTGTACTACACCAAGAGACACAAAAATCTTGTACTTTTTGTGAAATACTTTTTTATCTCATAGTGAAAATGCAACTTTTATGTAGGTGCTGTATTACTATAAGAAAGGCATGCTTATAGACATGAGTATGATTTAAGAAAAAGTGAAGCCATTTTATGACAACTTAAAGCAAAAGGAAGGTGAAGATTCTAAGCTGGAGAATTATGACAACTTAAAGCAAAAGGAAGGTGAAGATTCTAAGCTGGAGAATCTAAGGCCAGCAAAGGATGGATTGATCATTTTAGAAAGAGGCTGAGCTTGAAAAATGTCAAGACGAGAAAAGAAGCAGCTTTTGCCAACCAAGAGGCACCATACTACCTCCCAGAAGCCAGTAATAAAATCACTAAGGAGAAAGGATATCTGCTTGAACAGGTTTTTAATGCAGACAAAAGTGTCCCATCCTGGGGAAAAAAAATGCCACAAAGGACATTTATTAGTCAAGGAGAGAAACAAGCACCAGGAATTAAGGCGTGAAGGATTAAGCTAACTCTATTGTTTTGTGTAAATGTAGTTGAGATTATAATCAGGATTGCCCTTATCTATAAAGCTGCTAATTCCTGAACCTTGAAGGGAAAAGATAACCACCAGCTGGCAATCTTTTGCTCATATAAGAAGACTTGGACAAGAAGAAACCCTTTTCTGGATTGGATCCATTGATATTTTGTCCCTGAAGTCAAGAAGTACCTTTGCAGTAAGGAACCGCCTTTTAAGGTTCTTTTGATATCACACAATGGCTCTGGCTACCCAGAACCCCATGAGTTCAACACTGAAGGTATCAATGTGTTCTATTTGACCCCAAATACAATGTATGTAATTCGGCCTCTAGATCAGGGGTCATAAGGACCTTTAAGGCTCATTACACACACTGCTCTAAGAAAAGGATTGTCAATGCTGCGGGAGAGAATCCTGACAGAGGGAACATCACGAAAGCTGGGGAAAATTACACCATTGAAGATTGCATCATTGCCACAGAAAAAGCTATGAAAGCCATCAGGCCTTAAACAGTAACTTCCTGCTGGAGAAAACTGTGTTCAGATCACGTTGCATGACTTTCTGGGATTTATAACAAAGCCAATCCAAGAAATCACAAAAGAGATATGTAGATATGCCAAAACAAAAAAAAAAAAAAAAAACACCAAAAAACAAAGATGGAGTGAAGGGTTTCAAGATATGGATCTTGGAGAAATTCAAGAGCTAATAGACACCACACAAGACAAATTAACAGAAAAGACTTGATGGAGGTGAGTCCTTCTGTGTCCGGAATTGGTGGGTTCTTGGTCTTGCTGACTTCAAGAATGAAGCCGCGGACACTCATGGTGCGTGTTACAGTTCTTAAAGATGGTGTGTCCAGCGTTTGATCCTTCTGATGTTCGGAGGTGTCTGGAGTTTCTTCCTTCTGGTGGGTTCATGGTCTCACTGACTTCAGGAGTGGAGCTGAAGACCTTTGCGGTGAGTGTTACAGTTGATAAAACAGCGTGTCCGCAGTTGTTCATTCCTCCCGGTGGGTTCATGGTCTCCCTGGCCTGAGTGAAGCTGCAGACCTTCATGGTGAGTGTTACAATTCATAAAGGTGGTGCATCCGGAGTTGTTCCTGCCTCCTGGTGGGTGGGTTCGTGGTCTTGCTGGCTTCAGGAGTGAAGCTGCAGACCTTTGCCGTCAGTGTTACAGTTCACAAACACCATGCAGATCCAAAGAGCTAACAGCAACAAGATTTATTACAAAGAGCAAAAGAACAAAGCTCCTACAACCTCATAGGGGACCCGAGCCAATACCCCGGTTGGGTGGCTCGGGTGGCCTGCTTTTATTCCCTTATCTGGCCCCACCCACATCCTGCTGATTGGTCCATTTTACAGAGTGCTGATTGGTCTGTTTCACAGAGTGCTGATTGGTCCATTTTACAGAGTGTTCATTGGTCTGTTTTGACAGAGTGCTGACTGGTGCATTTACAAACCTTTAGCTAGACACAGAGTGCTGATTGGTGCATTTATAATCCTTTAGCTAGACAGAAGAGTTCTCCAAGTCCCTACCCGACCCAGAAGCTCAGCAGGCTTCACCTCTCAGTGGCACTCACCAAGGCACTTTGCTGGCACCTAGCCCAGGCACTCCCGCAGCCCACAGGGAGCTCGTCCCAGACAACCAAGAGGAAAAGAGGGGAAGCAAGAAAGAGATAGAGACCTGCCATCATGGCCGATGACCCCGCAAAGAGGGAATGGCAGTCCACGCATGGGACCCAGCCTCCCATCAAGCCCCGGCTGCACCAAGTGCAGGACCTGTTGAGCCTGCGCCCACCTGGAACCTGCCTCAGCCTGCAAGCTCCATGCCCAGCCCTGGCTCCTGCCCACGCCTCTCCCTCCACACCTCCCAGCAAGCAGAGGGAGCCGGCTCTGGCCTCAACCAGAGGGCCCAGAGAGGGGCCCCCACAGCACAGCAGCGGGCTGAAGGGCTCCTAGAGTGCAGCCAGAGCGGAAGCTGAGGCCAAGGAGGTTCCGAGAGCCAGTGAGGGCTGCTAGCACGTTGTCACCTCTCACTTCTAAACCACTGCCAGATGATGAGGAAGATGACATAGAAGAAGCAGTGTCACAATCAAATTGACATTAGACAATCTGGCAGAAGGGTTCCAATGATTCAAGACTGCTTTTGATGACTTACAAAATGGATCATTCTATACTTAGTAGTTAAGTATTTGAGGAGTCAAAAGTTATATGCAGATTTTTGACTACACAGGGAATCTGTGGGCCTAATGCCCACATTGTTCAACGGTCAGCTGCATTTACTCTCGCAGTTTCAGGTGTTTCCTGTTTCCTCATTTAGATAGTGTACAAGCTAAGAGATGGTCGGCTTCTCAGAAGTCAAACACATAAATGTCTCAGAGCTGGAATAGGTTGAAAAGAACTGTGTGTGTGTGTGTGTGTGTGTGTGTGTTCATTTTAAAATAATCTCTACCTTGTGGTGCCAGTTTTAGGATTAGAGATGAATGCATGGCTCATGATAGGCAGTAAGAATATGGGTCTATCCTTAAGGAGTGCGCAATACAGTAGGAAATATAGGACTTTGGGGAAAAGAAAGATCTATGTTCAAACACTGGGTTTTCCATTTAATTTCTCTGTGATCATGAAGAAGTCCATTTTATATCTTCAGTTTCCAATTTATAAAATGAGGACAAATATACCATATATTCTAAGTTTTGTGAGAATTAATTTACGATCATCTACTTGATAACATTTTCATTGATGTGAATATGTTGAAGTCAGGCTTTCACCAGGAGAAGCCAGCCGTCTGGCTGTCATGCACATTAAATTCAGCAAATTTAATATGGTTTAGTTGCTTCATCCAAGATTGTGTTATATAATTTGAATGTTTAATAGCATTATGATTTTATAATATCAAATGTCCTGATACTCAATAACCCAAATAACTATCTTATCAAGATACCCTTTTCCCTAGAGAGTGCATGAATGGGCAGCTCACCACCAGGGTATGCTGCTTCTGTTACCTAGCAACCTTCCCTGATTTATACATTGTGTCTTGGTAATGGCAATGATTGTCATCAAATATAGCTTTGGTCTGAGAAACCTCTCTTTTTCTCTCTCTCTTCCCCTAATCCCCTTACTATTTGAATTGAATACAGAAATACATAAAGACAGACATAGGAATGACTATAATCATATCACTAAAAGATAATAAATGTTAAGTATAGCATCAGCCTTTTCGTTTCTGGTGATCATACTGGATATAGAGAGTCTTTTAAAAATTTATTTTAAAATTATATTTTTCATAGTGTAAAAATAATATATACCCTTTCCACTTAAGATATTAGCATTCCACATTATTTGACATCTTTCCAAATCCAAATTTAATGAACATGTAGTATATTTTAATTAAACATTCTTCGTTACTTGGACATGTATATTCCAATTTTGTAATATTACATAATTAGCAACATAGTAATCATCTTCGTATGCACATATTTTTGCATAGATCTGGCAATTTTTAGGATAGAGTCCAAGTAGTTAACAAACCCAAAGCTCTTAATTTATGTCAATAAATTTTTAAAATAAATTTACTACCCCATATAACACTATATGAGAGTGCCCATTTCCCTGCACCATGCCAATATTTAGAAATATAAAACATTCTAATTAGTTGAATTAGAAGTCATTTTTTTAATAATGAGTAGTTATAGCACCTGCATATTATAACTCAGTATACTTTATAAAGCTATATTTAACACTTTCTTTTTTAAGATTATTTTTTATTTTTTTTAGAGATGGTCTCCCTGTGTTGCACAGGCTGGAGTGCAGTGGTGCAATCATAGCTTACTGCAGCCTCAAATTCCCAGGCTCAAGCGACCCTCCTGCCTTAGCCACCCAAGTAATGGGGATTACAGGCATGTGCCACCACACCCAACTAATTGTTCTGATTTTTTGTAGAGATGGGGTCTCACTGTGCTGCCCAGGGTGGTCTCCAGCTCCTGGGCTCAAGAGATCCTCCTGCCTCAGCCTCCCAAAGAGCTGAGATTATAGGTGTGAGCCACTATGCCCCAGCCACTTTCTTAATACTTACTGAATTGGCTTCAATTTTAGAATATTTTTTAAAAATGATATTGGTGACTTGCTTCTTGATTTGAGAATGATTCTGGTATTTTAACCTTAAATGTAGTTTTGCCTGTTGGTTAGAAAAATATTCTTTTCATGAAAGGAGTCAGCATATTCTCATTTAATAAGACGTTTTATTATTAAGGTGGTTTAGCTATTAAGTGCCTTTATAGTACAACTGAGATTACCCTGTAATTGAACTCCTTTGGTTTACATAAATGATACATTTTTCCTTTAACATTTTAAAATAGTATATTACATATTCTAATATCAAACTATACACATAATTTTGTTTAAATCTTCTTGACTTGTGGCATATTCTTTTGCAATTTTGATGAATACAATAATTGTTGATTTGATTTTAGACATTTTTATTCACACATAAATTATGTTATCCATTTTCCTTTGATATATATGTTATGTGATATATATGTATAATATTTATATGCTGTATTGGAGTAAAAAGTTTTCATATTTTTATATGCACTAATATTTTGTCTGTTATGAACACAAAATGACTTCTTCTCTAATCCAAAGTAAGTCAACTAGAAGTTTACCTTCCTTGATATTATTTAAAACGATAAACAGTTCAAACATTTGAACCAGAAAAACCTAGACTCAAATTCCAACTGTGTGATCTTTAACAAGTAACTTCTTTGTGGCTTAATATCCTTTTCCATAATTGGAGAAATAATGCTAACTTTACATGTTAGTATACTAGTAAGTGATATGACATATGCTTGTATTACTCCAGAGCCTACAAATAGGAGGCACTCAATAAATACGCTGTGGATGTTCTATCTGCTTTCTTTCACACCACTATCTGTAATCTTCTTACTTGCAGCTCTGCTCTATTTTCCACGTTTATTGTCCTTTCATTATTTTCTTTACCTCAGTATTTTATACTTCATTCTAAAAGAACTTTGAAATTTGTCTTCAGCTCACAGATGGAATTTTCTGTATCAATTTTCTAGCAAGGCCCATTCTATTATTGCTATTTCATTGGTCAATTTTTCCTCTACACAATTCCCATGACTTCCTAGTTGATTATGTTGTCTCCTTGACCTGTTCTTTACATGTGTCAGATACGCATATTTCTTGAAAACACCTCTTTAAATACTTTAGGGGAAACAGTTGTCTAACACAGTTTGTTCAAAACAGTTGTCAATAATATTTGTTTGCTTTGCTTCCTTTTCTGAGTTATTCCCAGAGATTTGATTTTCACTGTGGATTTTTTGGGTAATATGCTACTCTTTCTCGTATACAAATGTATTTTTTCCACAGGGATCAGATGATAATTTTCATCTATTTTTAAAATTATGAGCATTTGGTGCATATAAAAACATATATAACATAATAAATAATAATACAATGAAATAGAACATTTCCTAGGCTATTGAAGCTCCCTGTAAGCCCTCTCCAATTACCTCCCTTTGTTCTTCATGTATTTATATATCTCAGACCTTCTTTCTAGGATGTTTCTAAATTATATCCTTCCTAAAGTATATTCTTTCCTAAAGTATATCCTCTAGATGCTATTTCAGGGAGAATCTGTTGGAGATAGACCTTTTATTTATAAAAGAGTCTTTAATTTGGCTTTCTTGAAAGTTGTTTTTGCAGGGTATATTATTTTAGGTTGAAATAAACTTTTAGCATTTAGAAAGTAAAATTCTAGTGACTTCTGGCTTCCATTGAGAAGTCTGTTGAGAAGCCAAATGTTAATCTAGTTATCATTACTTTGTAAATCATCCTTTATCTTTGCTTTTCCTAAGCAACTTCTTTTTTATTTGGTGCTCGGCAGCTTTTCTAATTTCATATCTAGGTATGAAAATTTATTCTGTTTGAGACTTGTTAGTATCCCTCAGCCTGACTTAATTAGTTTTGGGAAATTCTTGACCATTATCCAGTAAAATATTGTCTGTCTTCAGTGTATTATTTTCTCCAGAACTTTCACAGATATATGCTGAACTATCTCAGCCTCATGTTTCTTAGCCTCATATTTATACTTTTCTATGACTTTATCTTTCTGGGCATCAATTATATGTTTTTTGCATTTATATCTTCTGTGGCATTAGTTCTGCTTTAAGCTGCTATACCACAAACTTAGTTTTAATTCACTAACTATATTTTTATTTCTAAAGATTCAATTTTGCCTTTTCTCAACTATGCCTATTCATCTTTGATAGATGCTTGGCCTTTACTCATGTTTTTATTCCATATTTTATTCATATAAACTTAGTCATACTCAGATTATATTTGTAACAATTCTAATATCGCTGACGTCTGCTATCAGTCCCGCTGTTGCTCACTCACAATGCCTAATTTATTTTTGGGGGGTTTATGATCTCTGATTCTGAACATATGTTTATTAAAACTCTCTGGGAATTTGTTGAAGCTTGATGTGAGGGTGTGTTTATCAAGAAGGAATTTACCTACTTTCTCTATGTCCTAGAAAGCTACAAACTGAGATTTTCTTTCAATTAAAATTATTTAATTGCAAATAGTGTGAATTAAGGATGCAAGCCCACTGAAGAACAGACATATGGCCAAAAATATTTTAGGACGACTACTGCTTCTCCCTTCACCCAAAGCAAATCCTAATCAGAGAATCTCTTACTTAATACTTTCTTTGACTTAGGTCTTTGTAAGTCTGGGCTTTTCACTAAGGTCTTCAGTTGAATTCCTCACTATACAATGGCCATATCTTTGTCTTTGACTCTCTCTTAAGCAGTCATTAAAACTAAAGCTCTAAGCTACCAGTGATCATATATCCTGGGTCAGTGAGCACCTTCAGCATTCAATTATTTCTTAGACTTGTGCTCTTGCTTCATTCCTGGCTTCAGAGAAATTTCATCAATCTCTAGATCACATTAATTTACATAATTGCTATTTTAAAATTCTTACACAGAACTTAAATGATTTTTTGAACATTTCTTGCAGAATTTTTCAGTTTCCTAGAACTCATAATGGTGCTTCAAACTAGTGACTTCATATGAAGATTTTTAAATCACCAATGTGTTTACCATTGCATAGACGCAAAGAGAAATGTCCAGCAGATCCTGTTTAATTCCACCTTGCTCATGAATTTTCCTTTGTCCTCACCTAAGATATTTCTCCACTCCGAAGATTATACAAAATTCTAGGATTGTTGGAAAGAAAGTTGGACACAGACAGTGGATTACAGGGAAGGTCCCCACTGATAAACTGCTCAATTTTGAGTCTCTTTCTGACAATATATTCTCTCCCTTACTTCTTGGCCAAGTCTTTTCTTTCAGTTCTGTCTGCCTTCTTACCTTACTCCAATCATATTTAGTTTTTATGAGTAAGAAAATGAGACTCTGTAAGAGTATATTATAATCTTTCTGTACATGAATGGCTCCTCTGAGTAATTAGTTTTGCTTCTATGTTGGCCCACAGTGGAGGCAGAGAAATAGGTAGGGAAAATCCCACTTTACAGGACAATTGAGAGAGCAAAGGTGGAGGAAAATGCACAATAAACATGTAGATAAATTCTTCAAGATTTTAGAGAGAAATTCTAAATTCTAAATTCAATTCCTTGCGGGATACCATTGCTTTCCTTTGGAGTAAGTAGGTAGGTTTCTTTTTCTTAGATCTCATACCAATAATTTAATGTCAAGAATATCCGTTTACTCTGGTCATTACTATTATTTTTCAATTTCCTGTGCTCAAGTGTATAGATTCATTTCACTCAGTCCTACACAGTGTTTTCTGCCTGCTGAATTTGAAGCAATCCTGTCCCTACAATTTCTTGGGTAGTCTACAATCCCTGCCACAGCCGACCCACAGGAGTGCTATTGCCCAACAGTGTTATTGTGCCAGTGACTGGCTACGTTCCAGCGCTTTGTTGTTACCCTTACTATTCAGTGAAGCCAGAGCTTAGAGGAACAATACTACTCAAGAAATATCATGTACTTAAGCCTGTGGTAAATGTATGTTTCTCAATGGCAAAAGTAGTCAAATGTGACATTAATTCTACTTCTTCAGTCAGATCTGAAGCTTATCTAGTAGTTATTATTTGACTCAAGGACTTTCTAATGTTAATAAGTAAATCAACTCGTCGAACAGGGCACAAGTATCACAAATGATTTGCAAACTGATAAGTATGGAAATAACAAGCATAACAAGTTTTCTTTTTTACCTTTGAATGGATATCTGTAATATTGGTGTAAGTTGATCTTTTTCTCTCTTTCTCCCTCCCTCTCTCCCTTCTTCCCTCCATCCTTTTCACAGTTCTGTTATGCTTTCAGAAGGGAAGGTAGAGATGCCATAATTTTCAAGATCTATTTTGCTCAAATTGAGAAATAATTGTTTGACAGATACAGGGTGGAAAGCTTCAGAAACTGCCCAGAAGTTCAAACAGGAAAAATACAAAAAATTTAGCAGAGGATTGTATCCTTTGCCCTTTATTTTGATGACCATGCCATCTTCTAATCCCCAGAAAAAAATGGAAAACAGAATAAACATAATTTTCTGATTATTCTTATGTACAATAAATGGAATTAATATATACTTAGTTTTTAAAATTTGATATGTTTTGTTAAGCAAGACAGAAAGCAGTCAGAAAAATGATTAAGAGTTACTTAAGCTGGTTCATATATTTTTACTTTTAGTCTGCATCTCCTAATTTAATATAGTGATATATTTGACATTATGAGCTCCTTGATTTGTTTAGAAAAAACTCGTCATCTTAAAAAAATCCTTCAAACTCAATGAATGATAAAAGTGCTCATTTTAATAGATGACATTTATTGAGCACTAACAATGTGCTACGAACTTGCTTGAGAGGTTTACATGTATTGCTTTCATTTCACCGCATTGTAGTGAGGTATGTATGACATTATCTTAATTTCACACTTGACAAAACTGAGGCTCAGAGAATTTAACGGACTTTCTGGTCCTCAGATAGTAAGTAGTGGATGCAAAATCCATATATATCTGACTTCAAATCATTACTCCTATCTATGCTGCATATCAATATCTTTCATTAGGAAGAATACAGAATTCAAAATGTGATGGTGCCCTTAAATATGCTTGCTGCAAAGACAGAATATCTTTTTATTACAAAAATCTCCTCTCAACATAGAATTTTAACATTTCAGAGTTGAAAAAGCCCTGCAAACCATCCGATCCTGTGTTTCCCATGTTGTGGAGCCAACGTGCTTGGTTTACTGCTACAAACACTCAAGGGTGAGGGGAGGGAAATGTCCAAATTGTTCAAAGGAAATACACTGACTTCTGATACCTCTCAGACACTGTTTGAACTATTGGCTCAAGGCATTTCAGTTTCAACTCTAAATAATGTTAAATTCCCTTTGATGACATTATATCTTTGTGAAACTGATTGAATTTTCTAGGTTGAAATGATAAAAAGAAAGTACCACAGGATAATCAATGTGAAACAGGAGAAGGTAGCAGTGTTCAACCCGATTTCAAAGTTTAAGAAGTTGTGCATTGCTCAATTAGTGCACACATACCATTAACAACTAGTCGTGTTTCTTTAAGAGTGAAACTTTAATAAATTTGTTTCAACTTATTTGCATTCTTTTTTCAAATGGATACTGAGTTTAGAACTTGCATGTACAGTATGATCTGTTTTGAAAATGCACCTATATCAGCTGCATCCCTATCAAGATCATCATCTCTGGCACTGTGCAGTCAATATCTACTACATAGAAACAAACACTGTTCTGATTTCTATAACCATGCATTAATCATGGTAATTCAAGGATTTCATATAAAGGGGGGCATAAAGCATGTGCTCTTTTATGTCCACCTTATTTTTGTCAGCATAATTTTGGGATTTTCATCCATTTTATTATATATATGCAAATAATTCACTTATATTGCTAAGTAGTATTGCATTGTATGAAATACCAACATTTGTTTATTTATTCACCTGCTTTTGAATAGTTCATTTTCCAATGTATGCTATTATGCACAAAACTACAATAAATAATTTTATGTAAGTCTTTTTTGGTGAATAGACATATCAAGAACTGTGATAAGTCTGGGATTTGACCCTACTTACAAGCAAAGAAGTTAGCTTGGCATAGTTTCCTGGATTCTGACAGAAAATTATAGCAGCACAATTCACCACTGCAAAAATATGGAATCAGCCCAAATGCCCATCAATCAATTGTGCATAAAGAAACTGTGAGATATATATATAAAGGAATACTACTCAGCCATAAAAAGGAATGAATTAATGGCATTTGCAGCAACCTGGATGGAATTGGAGACTATTATTCTAAGTGAAGTAACTCAGGAATGGAAAACCGAACATCATATGTTCTCACTCAAAAGTGAGACCTAAGCTATAAGGATGCAAAGGCATAAGAATTATACAATAGACTTTAGGGCCTCAGGGGAAAGAGTGGGGGTGGTGAGGGATAAAAGACTACAAATTGGGTTCAACGTATACTGTTCGGGTGATGGGTGCCTCAACATCTCACAAATCACCACTAAAGAACTTACTCATGTAACCAAATAACACCTGTTCCCCAAAAACCTATGGAAATAATTTTTTTAAAAAAAGAGAATGAAACCAAATATTTACTTATTTCATTGGAATTTTCTCCTCCCCAGGAAATGAAAAATTACAGCTTAAAAAAAAAAGACTTGTTTCTGAGTCAGAAACAAAAGACTATTTTTTAAAGCACAGTAAGCATCATGACATGAGTATCCACAGATGTGTGTTCCCCTGACTTCCAAGTTTCATGGGGTAATACAGTGGGGCCCAGATGGATGCTTTGCATGCAGCAGATCTGTGTTATAGCTATGAAACCCCAACCTTAGACAATCTGCATCCTTTAGAATAGGCTAGAAGAAATCGGACCTGAACTTTTCCCGAGAAAGAGGCATTATCTTTATTATATTGGAAAGTAAATACAGTTACCCTTCACGCTTGATGGATATATTATTTCTATATTTCAAGGTTTTGTGTTTTTATAATATAAAAATGACCTTAAAGAAATAATTTTCATTTCCAGTTCAACATGCAAAAAGCTTGTAAGTTGTCATTCTCATCTTCACAACAAGGGAAACAACTGAGCAAACTGAAAATTAGTAACTCTTCTCAGATCCACCAAAGAATTGAGGTCCCCCAAATGGGACAGAGGGATAGATACGGAGAATCACAGCTTACCAAGAGCAGAAGCTTGTAGTAGTGAGAGGTGACAGTGTGCTGGCAGCCCTTGTAGCCCTCGCTCACTCTGGGTGCCTCCTCAGCCTCGGCGTCCACTCTGGCCGTGCTTGAGGAGCCCTTCAGCCTGCCGCTGCACCGTGGGAGCCCTTCTCTGGGCTGGCTGAGGCCAGAGTCGGCTCCCTCAGCTTGCAAGGAGGTGTGGAGGGAGAGGCAGGGCGGGAACCCGGGCTGCACACGGAACTTGAGGGCCAGCTAGAGTTCTGGGTGGGTGTGGGCTTGGCAGGCCTGCACTCAGAGCAGCCCGGCGCTGGCCCTGGACAGTGAGGGGCTTAGCACCTGGGCCAACAGCTGCAGAGGGTGCACCGGGTCCCCAGCAGTGCCGGCCCACCAGCGCTGCGCTCCATTTCTCCCTGGGCCTTAGCTGCCTCCCCGCCGGGCAGAGCTCCAGACCTGCAGCCCGCCATGCCTGAGCCTCCCCCAGGAGTGCCACCCCCTGCTCCACAGCACCGGGTCCCATCCACCGCCCAAGGGTGGAGGAGTGCAGTCGCACTGCGGGGGACTGGCAGGCAGCTCCACCTGCAGCCCTAGTGGGGGATCCACTGGGTGAAGCCAGCTGGGCTCCTGAGTCTGGTGGGGACTTGGAGAACATTTATGGCTAGCTAGGGGATTGTAAATACACCAATGGGCATTCTGTATCTAGCTCAAGGTTTGTAAATGCACCAGTCAGCACTCTGTATCTAGCTAATCTAGTGGGGATGTGGAGAACTTCTGTGTCTAGCTCAGGGATTGTAAATGCACCAGTCAGCACTCTGTCAAAACGGACCAATCAGCTCTCTGTAAAACAGACCAATCGGCTCTCTGTAAAATGGACCAATCAGCGGGATGTGGGTGGGGCCAGATAAGTGAATAAAAGCAGGCTGCCCAAGCCAGCAGTTGCAACCCGCTGGGGTTGCCTTCCATGGTGTGGAAGCTTTGTTCTTTTGCTCTTTGCAATAAATCTTACTGCTGCTCACTCTTTGGGTCTCCGCTACCTTTGTGAGCTGTAACACTCACGATGAAGGTCTGCAGCTTCACTCCTGAGGCCAGAGAGACCACGAACCCACCAGGGGGAATGAACAACTCCAGACGTGCCGCTTTAAGAGCTGTAACACTCACCGCAAAGGTCTGCAGTTTCACTCCTGAGCCAGCGAGACCACGAACCCACCAGAAGGAAAAACCTCCGAACACATCTGAACATCAGAAGGAAAATCTCTGGACACGTAGCCTTTAAGAACTGTAACACTCACCATGAGGGTCCATGGCTTCATTCTTGAAGGCAGTGAGACCAAGAACCCCCCGATCCCGGACACATTAGAGCCAGCAACTAGTGGGAACACTTAAAGAATAATTGATAAATTGCTGAAGACAGACTAGATTGAGAGAGAAAATCAACCGAGATTCCAGCCTTACAGGGTTGGGGGTCCCTCATGCTTTCATGAGGTTTAGCTCCAGGAGTCCCACCAGGCTTTCAGGGTGAAGAATAGAGAAAAATCCCCTCATGCTTCTGGTTAGGGGAGGAACAAGTAGCCATTGTGAAATATTCCCAGAGCATTCAGTTCTTCTGAACAAAAGTCTGCTCTTATGAGAAAATATTTTACCACAGCTTAACTGACCTGTGGAAAGTGAAATTCCCAACTCTAGCCCTCTCAAACCTTCCTATCTCAAAGGGGATAGGGGAGGAAACTAATAAGCATTGTGAAGGCTACAGACCAGAGGAACATGCCCACAAAAGATTGAGACCTAATCCTAAGAGTGTGGAATGCTTCCACTTTCCCCACACCTTACTACCACATCAGTAGAACTCATGTGTCATAACAAAGGATTACAGTTTAAAGAACTGCAAGACTCAGACTCTAAGAGTCACTAGGCAAACCCAAAGACAACAGGGGATACAAATACAAGGACACTAGAGGAAATTTAAAATGGCACCTATTGCTATAGCAAACAGCAAGCACAACCTAACTCCTAGCCAGATAAACATGAAACCTCATACTAAAAGTCTATCTCATTGAATTTCTATATATATGAATTTTTTTTTGAGACAGTCTCGCTCTGTTGCCCGGGCTGGAGTGCAGTGCCACAATCTTGGCTCACTGCAACCTCCGTCTCCTGGGTACAACCAATTCTCCTGCCTCACCCTCCCGAGTAGCTGGGACTACAGATGTGCATCACCATGCCCAGCTAATTTTTCTATTTTTAGTAGAGACGGGATTTCACCACGTTGGCCAGAATGGTCTCGATCTCCTGACCTCATGATCCACCCGCCTTGGCTTCCCAAAGTGCAGGGATTACAGGCATGAGCCACCACGCCAGGCCATTCATTAGTTTCTTTTACCCCATATATTATGTATGCTTTTCAATTTAAAATTACAAGGCATGCTAAAAGGCAAAACCTAAAAGACAAAAAGACAAAGCAAGTATGGTAGAGATTTTGGAGTTATCAGGCTGAAAGTTTAAAATAACTGTGATTAATATGCTAAGGGATCTAATGGGAAAAGTGAACAACATGCGATAAAAGATGGGTAACATAAACAGAAAGATGCAACTCTAAGAAAGATTCAAAACAAAATGCTAGGAATCAAAAACTCTATAACAAAATGAAGAATGCCTTTGATGGGCTTCACATGTGAGAGGAAGGAATCAGTTAGCATGAAGATAGGTCAATAAACATGTCTCAAACTGAAAAGCAAGAAGAAAAATAATTAGAAAGATGGAACAGAATATCCAAGAACTATGAGACAATTACAAAAATATGATTCAGGAAAGAAAATAATGATTAGACTTCATTGAAATGGAAAACTTCTCTGTGAAACACACTGTTAAGAAAATGAAAAGACAAGTAGCTAATGGAAAGAAAATATTTGCAAAACACATACCTGATACAAGACTTGTATCCACAATAAAAAAGAACTCTTAAAACTCATACAACAAGAAAATAAACAACCCAATTAAAAAATGGTCAAAAGATCTGAAGAGACAGGTTAACAAAAACAATACATATGGTTGGCCAATAAAGATATAAAACGATGCCCAATATGGTATATCATTAGGGAATGGGAAATTAAGACAAGACAGCATTACATATCTATTAGAATGACTAAAATCTAAAACACTGTCAACACCAAATGCAGGCAAGGTTGTGAACTGACAGGAATTCTCATTCATTGCTAGGGGAATGCAAAATGGTACACTAACATTAGAAAGTGGTTTTGCGGTATTTTATAAAACTCAACATACTCTTACTATATGATACTATAATCTCACTCCTAGGTAATTATCTAAATGAGTTGAAGACTTATGAACATACATGTACACAAATTCTGCATACAAATGCATAAGCAGCTGTATTTATAATTGCCAAAATAAAAAACAACCAAGGTAAACGAATAAACAAACACACATTCATTCAATTGAATGTCACTCAGCAGCAGAAAGAAATGAGCTATGTTTACCACCTTTTCATATACCTATTGATCACTTGTCTTTTTTTTTTTTGAAAAAAATGACTATTCAGCTCATTTGCCCATTTTTTAATTGGGTTAGTTTTATTATTTTTTGACAGACTCTTGCTCTGCTGCCAGGCTGGAGTGCAGTGGCACCATCTCGGCTCACTGCAAGCTCCAACTCCTGGGTGCAAGTGATTCTCCTGACTCAGCCTCCTGAGTAGCTGGGACTACAGGCATGCACCACCATGCCCATCTAATTTTTGTATTTTTAGTAGAGATGGAGTTTCACCATGTTGGCCAGGATGGTCTTGATCTATTGACCTCGTGATCTGCCCACCTTGGCCTTCCAAAGTGCTGGGATTACAGGTGTGTGGTTTTTTTGTGTGTTTGTTTTTGTTTTTTTCTCTTGAGTTGTGTGAGTTTTTGCCATTTGTTGTCACAAATGGTGTAAACTGAAGGACATTTTGAAATTTTTAACCTAAAGGAAATTTTGCTAAATGAAATAAGCCAGACACAGAAAGAAAAACACTGCATGACCACACTTATATGTGGAATCTAAAAAAGTCAAATGCACAGAATCAGAAAATAGAATAGTGTTTACCAAAGACAAAAGTTTGGGGCAAATGGAGAGATGTTGGTCAAAGGGTACAAAGTTGCCCTTATGTAAGATGAATAAATCTAGAGAGCTAATGTACAGCATGATGACAACAGTTAATAATACTCTCTTACTTATTGCAAATTTGCTAAGAGAGTAGATTTTAGATGCTGTCACCACACATACAAAAAAGGCAGCTATGTGAGAAGATAGATGTATTTGTTTGCTTTATTGTAGTAATCATTAACTATGTGTTTGTGTGTATGTATACAAACATGTTGTATATCTTAAATATATATTTTTATGAAAATAAACACTCAAAAACTAGGAATAGAAGAGAACTTCCTCCATCTGATAAAGGACATCTGTAAAAAAAATCCACACTAACATCATACCCGATGGTGAAAAACTAGATGCCTTCTCCGAAAGATCAGGAAAAAGACAAGGATATCCACTATTGACACTTCTATTCATCATTGTATCAGATGTTCTAGTCAGGGAAATTAGGAAAGGTAAGGAAATGAACTGTTTCCAGACTGGATAAGAAGAAGTAAAACTATTTATATCCACAGGTAACATGATGTCATATATAATAGAAAATCCTTAGGAATGCAGTAAAAAATATTAGAACTAATAAATGAGTTCAACAAGATTGCAGGATAGAAGTCAATATAAAAAAGCAAATTATGTTTCTATACATTTGCAATGCTCAATTCAAAAATAAAATTAAGAACATAATTTAATTTAAAATAGGATCAAAAAGCATAAAATACTTAGGAAAACTTTTAATAAAATAAGTACAAAATTTATGTCTGAAAACTACAAAACATTGTTAAAAAATTAAAGAAAAGCTAAATAAATGGAAAAATTTTTCATTGTTCCTGGCTTGGATGACTTTTTAATACTGTTAAAAAGTCCCCAATGTTCCCCAAATTGATCTACAGATTCAATTCAATACTTAAATCTCAGCTGACTTTTTTTTATAGATCCTGACAAGTTGATCCTAAAATTGATATGGAATTCAGGTGACCTAAAGTTGCCAAATCAATCTTGAAAAATGATAATAAAGTTGAAGGACTCACATTTCCCTTTTTCAAAATTTACTACAAAGCAACAATGGATACAGTGTGGTACTGAAATAAGGGTAAACACATAGATCAATGGTATAGAACTGAGACCAAAAATTGTGGACCATGCTTCTGTGGTCAGCTGATTTTTGACAAGAGTTCCCAGATTATTTAATGGTGAAAGTAGAGTTTTTTCAATAAATTGTTGTGGGACAGCTGGATAGACACATGTAAAAGAATGACACTGGATCCATAATTCACATCATATATGCAAATGGACTCAAAGTGAATGAAAGCCCTAAATGTAAGGCTTAAAAGTATAAAATTCTTAGAAGAAAACATAGGAGTAAATCTTCATGACCTCAGACTTGGCAATGAATTATAAAATAATATCAAAATCTTAAGGAATAAAGCAAAAAAAATTGAACTTTATTTCAATTAAAAAATAAATTTGAAATATTTTGTGCTTTGAAGGACACTATCAAGAAAGTAAAATGACAACTCATAGAATGGGAAAAATATTTTCAAATTATATGACTGATAAAGGACATGTATCTATAATATGTAAATAACTCTTACAACTCAGCAATAAGAAGACAAATGATCAAATTTTAAAATGGGCAAAGGATATGAATAAACATTTCTCTGAAGAAAATATGCAAGTGGCCAATAAGCACATGAAAAGCTGCTCAATGTTGTTAGTCATCAGGGAAATGCAACTAAAATCCCATAATATGCCACTTCCCTGTCACTAGGATGGTTATAATTAAAAAGGCAGATAATATTAAAATAGATAACATATGTTAAATGGATGTGGAGAAACAGAACATTTGTATATTGCTGATGGGAATGTAAATGATGTAGCCAGTCTGACAGTTCCTCACATGGTTACACGTAGAGTTTCTGTGTGTATAAGTTTCCTGGGGCTGTCATACAAAGTACAATAAACTAGGTGATTTAAACAACAGAAATTTATTTTCTTACATTTCCAGGGGCTAGAAGTCCAAAATCAAATGTTGGCAGGGTTGTTTCTTTCTGAGGGCTATGAGGGAGAATCTGTCCCTCACCTCTTTCCTAGCTTCTGTAGCCACACGTGTTCCCAGGCTTGCAGTGTTCTGCTTATTTCTTGTCGTCTTTCCCCCATGCATTTCTGTGTCCAAATTTCTCTTCTTTTGAAGTTCACCAGTCATAATGGATTAAGGCTCACTCTAATGATCCCATTCTAACTTGATTACTTTTGTAAAGAACCTCCATCCGGATAAGTCACATTCTGAGGTACTAGGGGCTAGGACTCCCACCTATCTTTTCTGGGGCATACAAGTCAACCCATAGCACCATATGACTGATCATTTACACTCATATATATATATATATATATATGTTCCTAGGAGAAATGAAAACATATTTCCACACAAAATCTTCTGCATGAATGTTTGTAGCAGCATTACTGTAATAGCCTAAAGGTGGAAACAACTGAAATGTCCATTGACTGATGAATGGACAATCTGAAATATGCTAATTATATTAACTTATTTTTTTCGATAGGTTTTTGGGAAACTGGTGGTGTTTGGTTAGATAAATAAGTTATTTAGTGGTGATTTCTGAGATTTTGGTGCACCCATCACCTAAGCAGTATACACTTTGCCCAATGTGTAGTCCTTTATCCCTCACTCCCCCCACTCTTTTCCTGAGTCCCCAAAGTCCATTGTATCATTCTTATGTCTTTGCATCCTCACAGATTAGCTCCCACTTATAAGTGAGAACACATGATATTTGTTTTTCCATTCCTGAGTTACTTCACTTAGAATAATAGTCTCCAATTCCATTCAGGTTGCTAGAAATGCCATTATTTTATTCCTTTTTGCAGTTGAGTAGTATTCCACGGTGTGTGTGTGTGTGTGTGTGTGTGTGTGTATAATATATACATATATATTATATATACCATATATGTAATATATATACATATACCATATATATATCACATATCACATTTTCTTTATCCACTCATTTATTGATGGGCATTTGGGGTGGTTCATTTTTTGCAATTGCAAATTGCACTGCTATAAACATGCATGTGTAAATATAGTTTCCATATAATGACTTTTTTTGCTTTTGGTAGACACCCAGAAATGGGATTGCTGGATCAAATGGTAGCTCTACTTTTCATTCTTTAAGGAATCTCTACACTGTTTTCCATGGTGGTTGTATTAGTTTACATTCCCACCAACAGCGTAACCCTTTTCACCACATCCCCACCAACATCTTTTGTCTTTTGATTTATGATTATGGCCATTCCTGCAGAAGTGAGGTGGTATCAGTATCACATTGTGGTTTTGATTGGCATTTCTTTGATAATTAGTGATGTTGGGCATTTTTTCATATATTCATTGGCCATTAGTATTATATCTTCTTTTGAGAATTGTCTATTCCTTAGCCCACTTTTTGTTTGTTTTTACTTGCTGATTTGTTTGAGTTCCTTGTAGATTATGGATATTAGTCCTTTGTAGGATTTATAATTTGCAATGATTTTCTCCCACTCTGTGGGGTGCCTGTTAACTCTGCTGATTATTTCTTTTGCTGTGCATGAGCTTTTTAATTTAATTAAGTCTCATCTATTTATCTTTGTTTTCATTGCATATGCTTTTGGGTCCTTGGTCATGAAGTCTTTGCCTAAGCTAATGTCTAGAAGGGTGTTTCCAAAGTTATCTTCTAGAATCTTTATAGTTTCAGGTCTTAGGTTTAAGTCTTTGATCCATTTTTAATTGATTTTTGTATAAAGTGAGAGATGAGGATCCATTTTCATTCTTCTACATGTAGCTTGCAAATTATCACAACACCATTTGTTGAATAGGGTGTCCTTTCCCCACTTTATGTTTTTGTTTGCTTGTCAAAGATCCATTGATTGTAAGTATTTGGGTTCATTTCTGGGTTCTCTATTCTATTCCACTGGCCGATATGCCTGTTTTTGTAACAGTACCATGCTGTTTTGGTGCCTATAACTCATCCCCTTTACAATAACTAATCCCCTTTACAATAATAACTAATAACTAATCCCTTTTACAATAGCTGCAAAAAACTAAAATACTTAAGATTATGCTAAACAAAGGAGGTGAAAGTTCTCTGCAATGAAAACTGCAAAACACTGCTGAAAGAAATCATAGATGACACAAACAAATGGAAACACATCCCATGCTCAGGGATGGATAGAATTAATATTGTGAAAATGACCATACTGCCCAAAGCAATCTACAAATTCAATGCAATTCCCATCAAAATACCTCCAATCGTTCTTCACAGAACTAGAAAAAACAATCCTAAAATTCATATGGAACCAAAAAGAGCCCTCATAGCCAAAGCAAGACTAAGTGAAAAGAACAAATCTGGAGACATTGCATTACCAGACTACAAACTATACTATTAATTCATTTTGAATGGTTATCTAAACTTTATTCTTGAGATATACCCCACTTTGTCTAGTTGTCCTTTGTGTGATGTGTGTGTGTGTGTATAAATTGTTTGCTAATAATTCTTATAATTATTATAAATAATAATGTTATTGTAGACTTAAGAGAGATATTGGCCTGTAACCTTGTTTTCTTGTAATAGCCTTCATTGGTTTGGGTGTTAATGTTATGCTGTCCTCACAGAGTGAGTTGATAAGTGTTCTCTTCTCCCTTATTTTCTGAAATAATTTGCTTACTCTTCCTTTAATGTTTGAGAAAATTTACTAGTGAAAAAATTTGGTCCTAGGGTTTCCTTTGTAGTAAGTTTTTAAATTAAGATTTCACTTTCTTTAACAGATACAAAACAACTGCAATTATCAATTTCCTTTTTTTGTTTTTGAGATGGAGTCTCACTCTACCACTCAGGCTGGAGTACAGTGGTGCAATCTTGGCTCACTGCAAACTCCAATCCCAGGTTCAAGCAATTCTTCTGTTTAGCTTCCTGCGTAGCTGGGATTACAGGCATGCACCACTATGCCTGGCTAATTTTTGTATTTTTAGTAGAGACGGAGTTTCATCATGTTGACCATGCTGGTCTTGAACTCCTGACCTCAGGTGATCGCCTGCCTTGTTCTCCCAAAGTACTGGGATTACAGGCATGAGTCACCATGCCCAGGCCCTTGTGCTAATTTTAGAAAGTTGTTTCTTTCCAAAGAACTTTCTTTTATTTAAATTGTCAACTTTTGACATAAAGTTATCCTTAATAGCCCTTTATTACCTTATAATATTTCATAACTATTAGAATGTTTCTTTATAAAATTCTTGATTAATGGTTTCATGTCCTTTTTCTTCACTGGGCTTGCTACAGATTTAACAATATTATTACTATCTTCAATAAACCAACCTTTGATTTTGTTGGTGCTCTATTAGTTTTTTAATCTTATGTTTTATATTTCATTTATGTCTGATTTAATTCTTATTTCTTTTGTTCTCCTCACTTTCTGTGTAATTTGTTCTCTCTCTCCACCTTCTAAAGCTGGTAACAATAGATCATGGATTTTATACCTTTTCTTTTTTGTGTCATAGCCGCATAGTGATATAATGTTCCTCTAAGGACTCTTTCTTTGTTGCATCCCACACAGTTTGATATGCATTACTTTCATTATCTTTTCATTGAATCTGTGTTCTAATTTTCTTTGTGATTTTTCTTTGACCTAGGGGCTGCATAATTTTCAAATATCTTGAGATTTCTTAGACATGTCATTGTTCTTAATCCCTAACTGATTATTGTTATATCAGTGAACATACTATGTATCTTTTTAATACTTTTAAATTTATTGATATATGCTTTATGGTTCAGTATGTGATCTGCTCTATTTGTCTACCAAGATGCTCATCAAAAAATTCTTTATCTTTTTGTTATGTTTTTTTTATTTTTAGCATTTACACTTGACTTTTATAATCCATATCTCAAGTGAAATTTCCTATCTGTGGCATGGTAGGATTATGGCTCTCTAAAGATGTCCATGTCTCTTGCAGCTGCTTCTTCCTCTCTCTGCCCTGTCAAGGACGAAATTAGCCTTAGGTCTCTTGTTTCCTAGGGAGGATTGGTATCTTTTTACATGTGGTTCATTACACTGCTCTGTGATCTCAGCTAGGCTTAAATAATAAAGCTGTGATTTTTGTCAGTTATCCAACTTCTCATTCTTCTGATGAAGATGATGCTTTCATGGAAATTTTTACATCCTAATAAGATGAAGAAAGATTACACTTAAGATTTAATTCATGTATTTGATTGTATTTTCTATCAACATGCAGAACTAATCAGAACCTTAGCCGACCATAATACTCACAAGACTTTTAGAATGATTTTACCTTTTTCTCTTCTCCATCATTGCTAACTCCCATGATCTGTTGAAAATATTGGGAAATTTCTATGCCTGTATTGTTTTTAAGAATCAAGGCTTGACAATTTCCTGAAGCATTGTAGTCATACTGTCAACTATTATTTGGGCTTTAATATAAATTTTACTAGTTTCTTTGTTCTACACTCTTGTATATTTTATTTCCTTTCAGTTAGATACACTTTTATTAAGCTATACTTTCAAAAATGTTTTCACGTAGTAACATTTTTAAAAATGTATTTATTCCCCCCTTTTCAATACAATTTTGACTTTGTATATGTTAGATTTGTAATTATTTTCCCTAGTGGATTTTAAAATATAATCAAAGACATATAAGTGTACAATGTGAATCACATCCAAAGAACATGCTTATGCTAGAGTACTTTTCTAAGAAAGTGCTAACAAATATTGAACTCTCATAAAATTTTTATCATCTCTAAACAACTTGACAAAATAATAGTTTTTCAATAAACACTTATTGAAGTTTTTCTGTGAGTCTGAGATACTGCACAACACTAAGATTCCAAGATGCAGAGATGGTATCTGCTCTCAATTTGGAAGGAAATAAATGGTTGCAATATAGACTTTAAAATGTCTTAATAAATTCAGAATGCAGTGCTTACAAGTAGAAGACATGGCGAAACCAGTCGGCCCAACATCCTTGGAGGGGCCCTCATATCTGAGTCTTGAAATAAATTATACTTAGTTTAACAAAAAAGAAAATGTGGAGGAACTTATTCCATGCAGTGGGAGCAGCAGTTCAAATACCCAGAAGCTAAACAGAATACAACAGGTTTTGGGAACTGCCACTGCTGCATTTCATGCAGTGTGTTGCATATACTGTAGGGCATAGATTCAGAAGGAATTTTAGACCCAGATGCCTTTGGAGGCTCAACCATTGTAAGATGGCCAAATCACACGTGTGTGTGTGTGTGTGTGTGTGTACACATATATAATATGTATATTTTATATATATATTTAAGAAGGCATGCCCTGCTAGAAACTATTTTGAAATACTTAAATAGCTAAAAATGATCACAACGTTAAGACATATCTGTGAGCCAAATTTAACCAAAGGCCATGAATTTTGCAGTACCTGGTCTAGCTAATAAACATTGTGAAACACTGTGTCAGAATCTTGCCATTGAACCATATGACAATGGACTTCTCTGACCTTAGTGTTCTCACTTGGAACTACTTTTTAAGTTATAACTCTTAAAAAGGATGAAATTACAAAAATATTAAAAATATAAACTGAAGATGCATTATGTCATTGAGGATACAAGGAGCAATCAAAAATAATAATCATGATGATCAAAACTCGCGACACATTTACTTTGTTTTCTATAACATTTTGATGGCATTTATTTTATTTTATCTGATATCATACTATTTTCATGCTGCCGTCTCTCCTACCAGAATTTAAGACTTGTAGGGCAAAATCTTTGATATTTTTCATCCAGAGATGTCCCACAGCATTTCACTAATGTTGCACAAATAGTAGGTAATTACAAATAATGATCAAAGTTAATATTAGATTTTAAAAAGAGAAAAATTTAATTTTTGAAGACAAAACTGCATGCCTCAATAAATAATCTTAGGAAAACTGAATTTCAGAAAATCATCTTTAAACAAACAAAGCTAAACTATAATAAATAAGAGTAATAAACAAGAAAAGAAATGATAAACAAAAAAGAGCAAAAACTGATTTATTTTCCTCATGGTCAAATACACTGAAATTGCAAGAAACAATTTTCCTTTAATATAAAAGATGTTGACATTTTCTGCTCCCTGGTTAGGATATACAACAACATGTTCTCTAAATTATATTATCTTTTGCCATTGATACAGTCCAATTTCAATGTATAAATACAACGGAAATATAGTACTAAGGCACGCCTGTTTTCTGGGTACTTTTAGTTGAGCTTTCTCTGTGCTCCCACAGTGCTTTGTTTTTACCATTATTATAGGATTAGTTGTGTGTAATTGTGGTTAGCTCTTTATATATTTTTTCTCTGCTATGAGATTAGGAACTCCACTTGGGCAGAAATATTATCTTATTCATTTTTATAACTAAGACTGTGCACAGCACTTGGCATATAGGTAGTGTAACTCGTAGTAATACAAATATGTGTGAAATTTCCATATCAGATTCGATTTTTGATTGTGTTGCTCTGGGGCTTCCAACCTGTTACAGGAGCAATAACGGTTATTGTTTCTGGGAGAAAGGCAGACAATAGCTAGAACAATAAAATCATGTCTCAGCTTTGACTGGTAGATAAGATTCTTGTGTCCCAAACAAGACAATAATCTTTCAAGACATTTTGGTCAGACCACAGGAGACGTTTTAAATTCTGCCAATTCTTAATACATGCCACACTCAAATTCAGCATTTAACTATCAGGCAAAGGTAGAAGATTACAGTCTCAGCCAACATCTAACTGCAATCAAAAGAGACTGAGTGAGAACTCTGCTCAGTCCTTCCCATAATCCCTACCCATAAAGCCTGAGAAAAGCAAAACACTTGGGTTTTTTTCACATCAATAATTTGGGTAACTTGTTAGGCATCAAAAGGAACTATAATTAATTATAATTATATACATATAATTAGGATTATAATCTTAAGAAAATTGGGAATATATAATGGGAATTAACTAGTTAATCTTTTATTTAGGAGCTCTTCAAACGTGTTTGTTAGTGAAAGAATAGTATCATTTTCTGTTCTTGATTTGTTCTAATCTTAAAGTATTGCCTAGTATTTTCTTTCTATTTGAAAACTCCAGTTGGTTTTAATATAGTACTTATGCATCAAGACTTCTGCATTAGTTTTTATTGCTATGCAGAAGTTTCCCATAAATTTAGCGGCTTAAAACAACATGAATTTATTATCTCACCATTTCCGTAGGTTAGGAGTTCTGCTTAGATGCCTGAGTCCTCCATTTACTGGCTCAGGTGGCTAGAGACAAGATGTTGGCTTGGTTTAGTTCTTGTCTGGAAGTTCCAGGGAAAATCCAGTTCCAAACTCATTTTGTTTGTTGGAAGAATGTAGTTCCTGGTGATTACAGGACTGAGATCTCCTTTTTCTTGCTGGCTGTTGACCAGGGGGCCATTCCTAGCTCCTACAGGCTGTTGGCCACTCCCTGCACCATGTCACCCTCTCCACAACTTGCAGGTGGCTTCTTCCATGCCAGCAGGAGTATGTCTCTATTTCAAAGTTCTGACTCCCCTTGTCTCTGTCCTCTGTACTCAGATTTAAGGGGCTCTTGTAATTAGACTAAGCCCAGTTGGATAACATTCCTTTCTTAGAGTCAAGTATACTACCTGACATAATTCATCACAGCAGTAAAATATTTATACTCTGGGAAATTATGGCAGATATGTATGTAAGGGGCCTGAGATCTTGGGGCCATCTTAAAATTACCTACTTTATTATGTTCTCAAATTTAAATGACAGTTTGGCTAGGTATAAAATTCTAGATACACAATTATTTTTATTTAATATCTTTAACATATTATTCCATTATCTTTCTACTACTAGTATTGCCGGAACAATTTGATGCAAATCTGATTATGCAGTATGGTTAGTCTGTTCTTCAAGGCTTTAGAATTTCTCTTTAATTTTCTGCAGTGTCACTGTAATGTGCACAGGTTTGGAGTTTTACTTGCCTCTCTTGTCTGATATTTCTCCTATTTAGGAACCCTTTCAATTAGTCTCTTATCTTTAACTTTATGGAAATGATTTCAATTATTTCTCAATTACTTACTCTTTTCATTTTTGTTTTTTCCTCTGGAATTTCTATCTCCTGGATATTCCAATTTCTATTTCTATTCTCCATACCCTTATACTTAAAAAAACTTTTAAATATATTATTAGCTGGTGCTTTCTCGGAGAATTCCTTGGTTTGATGTTTAACACAGTAATTTCTTTGTCTTTTTTTTAATCTATCTGATTATTTATTCAAATTATTGTGGTCTTTATTTGAAAAAATTTTTTATTGCTTACCTTTCTTGTTTTTTTCTATTTTTAAAAGTAATTTTAATTCTTGTTTCATATTGTTAATTTTTTCCTTTATACCCTTAGTGAAAATTATGAATATTATTATAAAATTTTAGTCAATCTATTCCAAGATTTCTTTTTTACACAGCATATGTTGCCCAGTTTGTTTTCTTCCTTTTGATGTAGTTGTAGTTGTTAGGTTTCCAGATTTAGCCTGTGAACTTAGTGTGTGTCTGTGTGTGTGTGTGCACGCGTGCGCCCACGTGCATGTGCACACATTTGTGATCTTCTACTTTGGTAATGTAATTGAGTAGTTGCCAGAATTGAACCCTGGTTTGTGTCAGTCCTGTGGTTTTAAGGAAAAGGTAAGACGGAAAGCATAACACCTACACAAAACAACTGGAAGCCTTCTAGACCTCTCCCACTTGCTGCAACCCCAAAAGGAAACTGCCCTTATCAAGGCTTTATTTTTATATCTTTAGAAAGAAACAGAATGGACAAGCAGAATTCTCTTCGTTTATAATTCACCATCTCTGCGTGCTCATAATGGAAGGGTGTAGAGGGGTTCATTCTCCATCTCAATTATTTCTGCAGTGGTCTAAACCCATATTTTAAAAAGTTATTATACTTCTTTCATTATCAATAGGCAACCTAAAAATAGAAAACCTGTTTCTTTGGTTTGCATTACTACTCCTAAATGAAACTGACTTAGATGGAAGCAATAGTAATTAAACTCATACTCATATACAAAGGAGTCATGTTAGTCTTCAAAATGCTACAAATTGATCATATTAGTCATTTTTATTTATATCATAACAAATTTTATGAAGATATTAGTAATACTCTTAATATCTTTAGATGAAACCATTATATTGATACGACGCTGTTACCTATAAGTGACAGAATAACCATCTAGAAATGTCTTAAGCAAAAGGACCTTTATTATGTGACACATATCTGGACATTTAGCACAGGGGAGTTCCAGGTCTGCAGTATAATAATGTCATTGTCTTGATCACTTTGGACCATAACAAAGGACCATAGGCTAGGTGCCTTATATATGTAACATAAATTTATTTCTTACAGTTCTGGAGGCTGGAAATCCAAGATCAGGGAACTATTGAAACAGCATCATTGAGTTCTAGTGAGGATCCTCTTCCAGGTTGTAGACTTCATTGTATTTTCACACGATAGAATGAGAGCTAGCTAGTTCTATGGCTTCTTCTTATAAGAGCATCAATCCCATTCATAGGAGTCTAGTTACTTCCCAAAAGCCCCACCTAAAATACTATCACATTGAAATTAAGCTTTCAACAAGTAAACTTTGTGGGGAGAAAAACATTCATTATGTAACAGTAATCAAGGACTTCAAGTTTTTCATTTTTGTACTTTGCCCTGCTCAGTGATTTGAATTTTAGCCTCAGCCTTGCCTGCCCTTACCTACAGGGTGACTGTTGCAGCTCAAGGCATCATGTCTCTACACGGCAGCATCCAAAGACAGAAAGAAGTCGTTTTTGAACTGCTTGTGTGTGTTTCTTTTTGTCAGGAAGAAAAACTTTCCAGGATTTCCCTGATTCTTCTGGCAAGGACCAAGTAATATCCCCAAATTCAACGAAAACAACTAAAGCAATTTTCTATAATTTTCTAGAATATTTACTTTCTGTTGTAGAAAGCAGGCTTTTCCAGCGAAGAAGATGAAGATATGGGACCAGAGTAGGATACAGATGACTTTTGGTTTGGAAACCAGCAGCGTTTGCCAAGCAAAGTATTAGAAAGACAATATAGGCATATGAAGATTATTATCCTCATTTTAGAGGTGAGAAATTAAGACATAGCACTTACTGTACTGAAATGCCATGACTATTAAAAATAAAGTACCTTTCAGGCACTGAGCAAAATATTAGGTTAGATAGCTCCCAGTGGGCCTCTCATGGCCATTTATTACTTTAGTGAGACTACGTAGTGATTTGGATCCATCTCTCAGTGTCAGGCTCCTATTAATGGAACACTCAAAACTGATATATTGATTCTGTTACCCTGTTTATCAATGTATAAAGTGTAATATAATTTTCATATGAAATGAAATCACTGTACTTATAAGACAAGTGCATTTTTTTCTCAATTAGTAGATTTAAAAGGGGGAAACAAAACTGAATTGGAAAATTGTTTTTCAAGCATAGAATCAACAAAGGAGACTAGTTGACAAATCAAATAAATAGGATCAACTCAATATTGAGATCAGAATAACTTAAAGCCTGTTAACTAATGCTTCTCCAACTCCGGAGAGTGCTTGGATAGGCACTAACAATGTTGAACTCTCATGCTTCTTTAAAAATTTGGCTCCCAACTCTCACTCACAGGCCTTCAGAGCTACAGACATTTGAACAGTTATTTACAGATGTTTTTCAGTGAGATTAAAGTATTATTTGCAATAAATATTTACTTTAAAATAGTAACTATAGTACTTTAGACAAGGTAGTATGGCAAATGCATTCTCAAAGTGTTCATTTAAAGAAAATGAGATGTCACCAAGATGGTGGAATGAGAAGATAACCTGTTCATAGCCCCCCATAACAAGAATTCTGCACCCATCCATAGTCAAACTTCTCTCTGCTGTAGCCTCAGGATTTAGAAGGGAGTTTATAAAAACCCCAGTTGAGCCCAAGACCTTGGAAGGCCCTTTTGAGAGAGCAGATCCTGAGAGGGCCCAGTCTCATCTCTGGCCCTTCTCACTAGAATCAGGGAACTTTTTCAGCTATGTTGAGATCTGTTGGGAGATGTGTCCCTGTCTAAGTCAATGAAATAAGCACTGCAACCTCTTTTTTACAACAAATCCCTTGGGGGCCTGGTCTTCACTCCAAACCTTCTCATTATAGCAGGGAGGGACACATCCCACCTGTGCATAGACCTGCTGGTAGGCACACCTGTCTGAGCCACTGGGATAGTCTTCTGGACTTAAGTTTCTGGCCAGTACTCTCACATAGCACCAGTATCCTTTTTGGGTCTTCCCTAGGTATGTCTGGGCTGAAAAGCCGTGTCTACCTCAGAGTCCCCATGTGACTTGTGGCAAGCCTGGGCTTAGAGCATTTTCTAGTGCTGTGATAACTGCAGTGGTCACAGGATCACGGGACTCAACAGTCAATCTGGAGGGCCTCCAGGGATTGTTATGAGGGGCTATAAGCATGTTACCTTCTTTGGCTTTCAGCAAAAACCCAGGCTGAAAGAAACTAAAATAAATACCTAATCCCTCAGTGCATATATATCATTGCACATCCATAAGCATCAGGAATATTCAATGAAATATGACTCACCAAAAAATAAGATTGAGAGACCAGTCCTAAAGTGATGGAGATATGTGATCTCTCACACAAAGAATTCAAAATAGTGGTTTTTAAGGAAGTTCAATGAATTTCAAGAAAACAGAGACTTAATTCAGAAATTTATCAGATAAATTTAACAGAAAAATAGAAATAATTTATTAGAAATCAAACTAATCCTGCAGCAGAAAAATAGAATTAATGAAATGAAAAATGCAATAAAGAGCATCAACAGCAGAATTGATGAAACAGAAGAATGAATTAGTGAGATCAAAGACACAATATTTTAAAATGGTCACTCAGAGGAGAAAAAAGAAAAAGCAACAAAGAAAGCTTACAGGATATTTGTGGCAACATCAAAAGGGCAAACATTTAGGTTATTACAGTAAAAGAAGAAACTGAAAGACAAAGGGATAAAAAGTTTATTCAAAGAAATAATAACAGAAAACATTTCAACCCTGAAGAAAAATATAAATATTCAGGTACAGGAAAGTTAGAGGTCACGAATCAGATTCAACCCAAATAAGAATACCTCAAGATATATCATAATAAAACTCTCAAAGTTCAAAGACAAAAGAGCATCCTGAGAGCAGTAAGAGAAAAGTAACGAATACTATCTAAGGGAGATCCCATATGCCTGGCAACAGAATTCTCAGCAAAAACCTTACAGGACAGGAGAGAGTAGGGCAATATTAGAGTGTTGCAGGAAGAAACCTGCCAACCAAGAATACTCTATCTTGCAAAGCTATCTTTCATAAATGAGAGCAAGATAAAAGTGCTCACAGACAAACAAAAGCTGAGAAATTTTATTGTAACCAGACTCGTCCTATAAGAAAGGTTACAGGGAGTTCTACAAATCAAAAGAAGAGGACACTACCATGATTGTTACACTAACATTGTAATTGAGGTGTGTAAAACACTTATATCTATATTAAGAAGACTAAAAGATAAAACTATTAAAAAATAATAGCTGCAACAATTTGTTAAGAGATCAGAAATAATTATAAAAATGCAAATTATGGCATCCAAAATTCAAAATGTAGAGTAAGAAAGGTGTTAATACGGAAAAAATTTATTTGTTTATGTTTCTCTTTTTTTGTAATAAATGTTCATGTCAGTTTTAAATACCTTGTTATAACGAAGTGTTTTTGTATACCTCATGGTTACCACAAAGCAAAAATCTATAATAGACACAGTGAAAACAAAAAGCAACAACTTAAAATAGACTACCCGAGAAAATCACTTAACCACAAAGGACTACGGTAAAAAAGGAAGAAGGAGGAAAGGAGTCACAAAACAACTAAAAACCAAGTAACCAAAATGGCAGTAGTAAGTCTTTACCTACCAATAATATTGTTGAATGCAAATGGGCTACACTCTTTCATTAACAAACAGAGTGGCTGAATAGATTAAAAAGCAAGACCCAACTATATACTGCCTACAAGAAACTTACTTCACCTATAAAAACACACATAAACTAAAAGTGAAAGTATGAGAAAAGATATCTTACACAAATGGAAGCCAAAAATAGCAGGAACATTCATACTTAATATCACATGAAATAGACTATAAGTCACAAGCTGTAAAAGGAGACACAGAAGGTCATTATATAATGATAACAGAGTCATTTCAGCAAAAGGATATAAGAGTAGTAAATATATAAGCACCCAATACCAAAGCACACAAATACATAAAGCAAATATTAATAGTTCTAAAAGAAAAGATAGATTAGAATAAAATAACAGTAGAGGACTTTAACACCCACTTTCAGCAATGGACCGATCTATGCAGAAAATCAACAAAGAAACATTGAAGTTAAACTATGCTAGACCAACTAGACCTAACATTTACAGACCATTTCATCCAACTGCTGCAGAATACACATTTTTCTAATCAGCATATGAAACATATTCAAAGGTAGAACATATATTAGGCCACAAAACAAGACTCAACAAATTCAAAAAAGTTGAAATAATATCAGATATCTTTAGTTACCACAATAGAATAAAACTAGAAATCAATAACAAAAGAAACTTTGAAAACTGTACAAATACAAGGGAAATTTAAAAACATGCTCCAAATGGCCAATAGATCAATTAAGAAAGTAAGAAAATAAAATTGAACATTTTGCTCAAACAAATGAATATAGAAACACAACATCTATAGGATACAGCTAAAAGAGTACTAAGGGGAAAAATTATAGTAATGAACATCTACATCAAAAAAGGAAAGACTTCAAGCAAACCACCTAACAATGCACCTCAAAGAACTAGAAAAGCAAGAATAAACCAAACTTAAAATTAATAGAAGGAAAAAATAAAGATTAGAGAAGAAATAATTAAAATTAAGACTAAAAAATTATAAAAGGTCAATGAAACAAAAAGTTGATTTTTTTAAAGGATTAACAAAATTGTCAAAACTTTAGCTAGACTAAGAAAAAAAATAGAGAGAACCCAAATAAATAAAATCAGGGTTGAAAAGGAAACATTACTATAGAACGACACCACAGAAATACAAATGATCTTTTTAGTATTTATGCTATACCACAACAGATTGTAAAACCTAGAAGAAATGAATTAATTTCTAGGTAAGTACAACCTACCAAGATTGAATGATGAAGAAATAGAAAAA
Source organism: Pongo pygmaeus (assembly GCF_028885625.2). NCBI lineage: Eukaryota > Metazoa > Chordata > Mammalia > Primates > Hominidae > Pongo > Pongo pygmaeus. Next base: position 154,611,071 of record NC_072376.2, on the reverse strand, counting down.
CTGAACAGAAAAATAGTGAGTACAAGTAATTCCATTTTAAAAATGGGCAAAAGACCTAAATAGACACTACTCAAGATAAGATATACAATGGCCCACAGGTGTATCAGAAAATGCTCAACATCACTAATCATCAGAGAAATTCAAATCAAAACCATGAGATATCATCTTACTGTAGTTAAAATGACTAGTATCAGAAAGATAACAAGTCAGCGAGTATGTGGAGAAATAGAAACCTTTGGTATACTGTTGGTAGAAACATAAGTTAGTACAACCATTATAGAAAACCGTATGGTGGTTCCTCAAAAAATCAAACGTAGAACTACCAAAGGATCCAGCAATCCCATAACTGAGTATATATCTAAAGTATGGTCATTTTCACAATATTGATTATACCCATCCATGAGCATTGGATGTGTTTCTATTTGTTTGTATTGTCTCTGATTTCTTTCAGCAGCGTTTTTTAGTTTTCCTTGTAGAGGTGTTCCATGTCCTTGGTTAGGTATATTTCTGAGTATTATAATATTTTTGTGGCCATTGTAAAAGGGGTTGAGTTCTTAATTTGATTCTCAGGTTGTTGGTGTATAGGAGAACTATTGATTTGTGTACTTAATTTTGTATCCTGAAACTTTGCTGAATTCATTTACCAGTTCTAGGAGCTTTTTGGATGAGTCTTTAGAGTTTTCTAGGTATATGATCATATCATCAACAAACAGTGACAGTTTGACTTCCTCTTTTCTGATTTAGATGCCCTTTATTTTTTTCTCTTGTCTGATTGCTCTGGCTAGGATTTCCAGTACTATGTTGAACAGAAGTGGTGAGAGTTGGGAATCCTTGTCTTGTTCCAGTTCTCAGAGAGAATGCTTTCAACTTATTTCTGTTCAGTATAATGTTGGCTTGGGTTTGTTGTAGATGGCTTTTATTACCTTAAGGTATGTTCCTTCTATGCCAGTTTAGTTGAGGGTTTTAATCATAAAGGGATGCTGGATTTTGTCAAATGTTTTTTTTTTCCTGCATCTATTGAGATGATTATGTGTTTTTTAATTGTTTATGTGGTGTATCACATTTATTGACTTACATATGTTAAATCATCCCTGCATCCCTAGTATGAAACCTACTTAATCATGGTGGGTTTTTTTTTTTGACATGCTTTTGGATTCGGTTTGCTAGTATTTTGTTGAGGATTTTTGCATCTATGTTCATCAGGGATATTGGTCTGTGGCTTTCTTTTTTTCTTATATTCTTCCATGGTTTTGGTATTAGGGTGATACTGGCTTCATAGAATTATTTCTGCTTATTTTAGGGGGGATCTTCTATCTTTTGAAATAGTGTCAATAGGATTGGTGCCAATTCTTCTTTGAATATCTGATAGAATTCAGTTGTGAATCTGTCTAGTCTTGTACTTTTTTGTTGGCATTTTTTTATTACCATTTCCTTCTTGGTGCTTGTTATTGGTCTATTCAGACATTGTGTATCTCCCTGGTTTAATCTAGCAGGGTTGTATATTTCCAGGAATGTATCCATCTTCTCTAGGTTTTCTAGTTTATGTGCATAAAGGTGTTTGTAGTAGCCTTGAATGACCTTTAGTATTTCTGTGGCATCCGTTGTAATATCTCTCATTTCGTTTCTAATTGAGCTTATTTGGATCTTCTCTCTACTTTTCTTGGTCTATCTTGGAGAATGTTCCATGTGCTGATGAAGAGAATGTATATTCTGCAGTTGTTGGGTAGAATGTTCTGTAAATATCTGTTAAGTCCATTTGTTGTAGGGTATAGTTTAAGTCCATTGTTTCTTTGTTGACTTTCTGTCTTAATGACCTGTCTAGTGCTCTCAGTGGAGTATTAAAGTTCCCCACTATTATTGTGTTGTCATCTATCTCATTTCTTAGGTCTAGTAGTAATTGTTTTATAAATGTGGGAGCTCCAGTGTTAGGTGCATGTATATTTAGAATTGTGATATTTTCCTGTTGGACTAGTCCTTTTGTCATTATATAATGTTCCTCTTTGTCTTTTTTAACTGCTGTTACTTTAAAGTTTCTTCTTTCTTATATAAGAATAGCTACTCCTGCTCTCTTTTGGTGTTCATTTGCATGGAATATTTTTTTCCACCCCTTTATCTTAAGTTTATGTGACTCCTTATGTGTTAGGTAAGTCTGCAGAAACTTGGTCAGTGAATTCTTATCCATTCTGCCATTCAGCGTCTTTTAAGTGGAGCATTTAGGCCATTTACATTCAATGTTAGTATTGAGATGTGAGGTACTATTCTATTCATTATACTATTTGTTGCCTGAATATCCTGTGTTTTTTCCATTGTGTTATTGTTACACAGGTCCTGTGAGATTCATGCTTGAAGGAGGTTCTATTTTGATGTATTTCAAAAATTTGTTTCAAAATTTAGAGCTCCTTTTATTAATAGCATTCTTATAGTGCTGGCTTGGTAGTGGTGAATTCTCTCAGCATTTGTTTTTCTGAAAAATACTCTATCTTTCCTTCATTTATGAAGCTTAGTTTCCCTGGATACAAAATTCTTGGCTGATAATCTTTTTTTTAATGAAGCTAAAAATAGTACCCCAATCCCTTCTATCTTGTAGGGTTTCTTCTGAAAAATCTGCTGTTAATTTGATAGATTTTCCTTTATAGGTTACCTGATGCTTTTGCCTGATAGCTCTTAAAATTCTTTCCTTTATCTTGATTTTAGATGACCTGATGACTACCTGCCTAGGCAATGATCTTTTTGTAATGAATTTCCAGGTGTTCTTTGAGCTTTTTGTATTTGGATGTCTAGATCTCTAGCAAGGCTGGGGAACTTTTCCCCAATTATTCCCTCAAACAGGTTTTCCAAACTTTTAGCTTTCTCTTCTTCCTTGGGAATACCAATTGTTCTTAGGTTTGGACATTTAACATCATCCCAAACTTCTTGGAGTCTTTGTTCATTTTTAAAATTCTTTTTTCCTTGTTTTTGATGGGTTGGGATAATTCAAAAGCCTTGTCTTTGAGCTCGAAGTTCTTTATTCTGCTTGTTTGCTTCTATTGCTGAGACTTTCCAGTGTGTTTTGCATTTGTCTTGTGGCAGTCCAGATCTCACTCACAACTGTTTCAGCACTGACTAAATGGTTAAGTTAAATATTAAAAGTCAGTGACAAAGGCTGGGATGCAACAAAAGTCCACCAAGAATTCTGCCTAGGCCTTTCCTGGGCCTTAAACCACGACAAAATAAAAAAGGAATTCATAACAGAACCCATTTAGGATTAAACAAGTTGTACTGTGCATCTGAAGAAACTCCCCAGGCCTCCACAAACAAGTTTATTGGGGATCTAAAGGAACTGTTCAAACCTGTGATTTAGCAAGACACAAAATAAGGGTAATCAGCCCAGCATCTGAACCAATTTAAATTAAATAAATTTACTGAGGCTTCAGAGGAAGGTCTTCAGGACTCAGACCTTAGTTACAGATTAAGTTAATCACTTCTGTCTTTAGATAAATGCACACTTACATGTAAACGTATAGCTTAGAAGGTATGTAAGCTCTGGAAAACTTTGTAATTTTAGGTTGGTCTGGCAATAATTTCCAGGCTTTTTCCCTGTAACTGGTTACAAAACTAAAAACTCTCTTCCTCCCCAGTTCATCCACATCTTGATATTGGGCCACAAGAAAGAGCAGCCCAGCTGTCAGTTTGGTCCAGGAACACTATGAGTGTGTCCTTGATTTCCAGAAGTTGTGATTGTTTTTTATTTATGCTATTTCACTGAAGAATTTTCATTTCATATCTTGTATCATGTTTTTTATTTCTTTAAGTTGGACTTCACCTTTCTCTGGTGCCTCCTTGATTAGCTTAATAATCAACCATTTGAATTCTTCTTCTGGCAATTCAGAAATTTCATCTTGGTTTGGATCCATTGTGGTGAGCTGGTATGATCTTTTGGGGGAAGAAGAACCACGTTTTGTCATAATGCCAGAATTGTTTTTCTGCTTCGTTCTTATTTGGGTAGATTATGTCTGAGGGAAGATCTGGGATTCAAGGGCTGCTGTTTGGATTCTTTTGTCCCACAGGGTGCTCCCTTGATGTATTGTTCTACCCCTTCTCCTAGGACTGGGGCATCCTGAGAGCCAAACTCTAGTGACTGTTTTTGCTCTTTTGTGCCTGGCCACCCAGTGGAGTTCCTGGGCACCAGGCTGGTACTGGAGAGTGTCTGCAAAAAGTCCTGTGATGTGATCCATCTTCAGGTCTTGAAGCTGTAGATACCGGCACCTGCTCCAGTGGAGGTGGCAGAGGAGTGAAGTAGACTCTGTGAGGGTCCTTGGTTGTGTTTTTGTTTAGTGCACTGGTTTTGTGTTGTTGGCCTTCAACCAGGAGGTGGTGCTTTCAGAATGCATCAGCTTTATATCAGGACCTATAGGGAGGATGCAAACTTGTCCTAAGGACACCATATTAAGTATTCAGGTTTCTCAGGTGTTGGGCTAGGCCATAGAGCTCCCAAGAGATTATGACCTTTGTCTTCAGCTACCAGGGTGGGTAGAGAAAGACCATCAGTTGGGGCAGGGATAAGCATTTCTGAGCTCAGCCTCTCCTTAGGCAGGGCTTGCTGTGGCTGCTGTGGGGAATGGAGGTGTAGTTCCCAGTTTAATGGAGTTACATTCCCAGGGGGATTATGGCTGCCTCTGCTGAGTCATACAGGTCGCCAGTGAAGTGGGAGAAAGCTGGCAGTCACAGGCCTTACTCTATTCCCACACAGCCTGCAGTCCTAAAGGCTGGTCTCACTTTCACCATGCCCCCTTCCCCCAATAACACTGAGTCTATTTCCAGGCAGCCAGTGACCAGGGCTTAGAACCTGCCCCAGACCACGAGCCTCCCCATTAAGAAAGCAGGCAGACTCACAATTTTTCAGCATCTCAGGAAGCTTGCAGAGGTGATCTAGTTCCCTCAAAGGGCCTGTGGATTCTTTCTGCTTTCCTGGTATGTTCCTGCAGTAGTTACTGGGGCAAAAGTTCATGATGTGAGTCTCCACATGCTGCTCTATCCACCTGAGTTGGAGCTGCAAGCTAGTCCTTCTTCCTATCTGCCATCTTACCTAGAAGATAAGATTTTGAATGTTCAGACTATAAAGAAATAATAAATGCTTGAGGTGATGGATATGCTCTTTACCCCCAATGTGATCATTACATAATGTTTACATGTATTGAAACACCACAATTTACCCCATAAGTATGTACAATTATCATGAGTCAATTAAGATAAAAGAAAGAAGGAAAGAAACAAAAGAAAGAAGAAAGAAAGACAGAGAGAAAGACAAGAAAGAAAGAAAGAAAGAAAGAAAGAAAGAAAGAAAGAAAGAAAGAAAGAAAAGAAAGAAGGAAAGAAAGAGAGAAAGAAGAAAGAAAAGAGAGAGAATTGGTGGATCACAATATGGATGCATGGATAACTTCCAGCAGCATGTCAAAAAGCTTATCCACCATGATCAAGTGGGCTTCATCCCTGGGATGCAAGACTGGTTAAATATACGCAAATCAATAAATGTAATCCAGCATATAAACAGAACCAAAGACAAAAACCAAATGATTATCTCAATAGATGCAGAAAAGGCCTTTGACAAAATTCAACAACCCTTCATGCTAAAAACTCTCAATAAATTAGGTATTGATGGGACGTATCTCAAAATAATAAGAGCTATCTATGACAAACCCACAGCCAATATCATACTGAATGGGCAAAAACCAGAAGCATTCCCTTTGAAAACTGGCATAAGACACGGATGCCCTCTCTCACCAGTCCTATTCAACATAGTGTTGGAAGTTCTGGCCAGGGCAATTAGGCAGGAGAAGGAAATAAAGGGTATTCAATTAGGAAAAGAGGAAGTCAAATTGTCCCTGTTTGCAGATGACATGATTGTATATCTAGAAAACCCCATTGTCTCAGCCCAAAATCTCCTTAAGCTGATAAGCAACTTCAGCAAAGTCTCAGGATACAAAATCAATGTTCAAAAATCACAAGCATTCTTATACACCAATAACTGACAAACAGAGAGCCAAATCATGAGTAAACTCCCATTCAAAATTGCTTCAAAGAGAATAAAATACCTAGGAATCCAACTTACAAGGGAAGCGAAGGACCTCTTCAAGGAGAACTACAAACCACAGCTCAATGAAATAAAAGAGGATACAAACAAATGGAAGAACATGCCATGCTCATGGGTAGGAAGAATCAATATCGTGAAAATGGCCATACTGCCCAAGGTAATTTACAGATTCAATGCCATCCCCATCAAGCTACCAATGACTTTCTTCACAAAATTGGAAAAAACTACTTTAAAGTTCATATGGAACCAAAAAAGAGCCCTCATCGCCAAGTCAATCCTAAGCCAAAAGAACAAAGCTGGAGGCATCACGCTACCTGATTTCAAACTATACTACAAGTATACAGTAACCAAAACAGCATGGTACTGGTACCAAAACAGAGATATAGATCAATGGAACAGAACAGAGCCGTCAGAAATAAAGCCGCATATCTACAACTATCTGATCTTTGACAAACCTGAGAAAAACAAGCAATGGGGAAAGGACTCCCTATTTAATAAATGGTGCTGGGAAAACTGGCTAGCCATATGTAGAAAGCTGAATCTGGATCCCTTCCTTACACCTTATACAAAAATTAATTCAAGATGGATTAAAGACTTAAATGTTAGACCTAAAACCATAAAAACCCTAGAAGAAAACCTAGGCATTACCATTCAGGACATAGGCATGGGCAAGGACTTCATGTCTAAAACACCAAAAGCAATGGCAACAAAAGCCAAAATTGACAAATGGGATCTAATTAAACTAAAGAGCTTCTGCACAGCAAAAGAAACTACCATCAGAGTGAACAGGCAACCTACAAAATGGGAGAAAATTTTTGCAACCTACTCATCTGACAAAGGGCTAATATCCAGAATCTACAATGAACTCAAACAAATTTACAAGAAAAAACAAACAACCCCATCAAAAAGTGGGCGAAGAACATGAACAGACACTTCTCAAAATAAGACATTTATGCAGTCAAAAAACACATGAAAAAATGCTCACCATCACTGGCTATCAGAGAAATGCAAATCAAAACCACGATGAGATACCATCTCACACCAGTTAGAATGGTGATCATTAAAAAGTCAGGAAACAACAGGTGCTGGAAAGGATGTGGAGAAATAGGAATACTTTTACACTGTTGGTGGGACTGTAAACTAGTTCAACCATTGTGGAAGTCAGTGTGGCGATTCCTCAGGGATCTAGAACTAGAAATACCATTTGACCCAGCCATCCCATTACTGGGTATATACCCAAAGGACTATAAATCATGCTGCTATAAAGACACATGCACACGTATGTTTATTGCGGCACTATTTACAATAGCAAAGACTTGGAACCAACCCAAATGTCCAACAATGATAGACTGGATTAAGAAAATGTGGCACATATATACCATGGAATACTATGCAACCATAAAAAAATGATGAGTTCATGTCCTTTGTAGGGACATGGATGAAATTGGAAATCATCATTCTCAGTAAACTATCACAAGAACAAAAACCAAACACCACATATTCTCACTCATAGGTGGGAATTGAACAATGAGAACACATGGACACAGGAAGGGGAACATCACACTCTGGGGACTGTTGTGGGGTGGGGGGAAGGGTGACGGATAGCTTTTGGAGATACACCTAATAATAAATGACGAGTTAATGGGTGCAGCACGTCAGCATGGCACATGTATACATATGTAACTAACCTGCACATTGTGCACATGTACCCTAAAACTTAAAGTATAATAATAATAAAATAAAATAAAAGTTAAAAAAAAAGAAAACAGCTGACAAATTGATTCCCAAAGTGTGTGTCTTTTCTGTTCTCTCACCAGTGATATACAATGTTTCCAGTAATCTACATTCTCATCAAGACTTGACGTGGTTAGTCTTTTTTTATTTGTTTGTTTTATTATCCTACTGCATTGGCTAAAATAATCTATTCAATATTGAATAAAAGTGAGCTCCCTTGCCTCGTTCCAGAAATGATGGTTATACTGTTCAATACGTCACCATTAAGCACAATTCTAGCTATATGTTATTTTCTTTGTAAAATTGAGAAAGTTCTCTTCTATTACTAGTTTGTTGAGAGTTTGTTAATCAAACTTGAATTTTATTAAATGCTTTTTCTGCACTTATTGAGATAAACATTTAGCTTTTCCCCTTTATTCAGTTAATGTGATAGTGAATTATATTGATTAGTTTTTGTATGTTAAGGCAAACACATAATTTTTTAGATAATCACTTCCCAATAAAACCCCTGAAGTATTGTCCTTGCACTTACTATCTCCTAAAAAGGTATAAAGCAGTGTACAAACTACTTTAATTGGCATTACAAAGAATGGAATAGGTATATTTTATAATTTCCCCAATTAGATTTTTAATTCCTTGATGTAATAATGAAAAAAATACTTGAACTGCAGATTTGTAGTAATACATTGTCATGGCTCTGCTAATTTTCGGTTGTTTTATTTTGGACAAGTCAATGAATGTCTTTACATTTATTTTTATTAATCTGTAAGTTGAGGGAAGTAAAGGCATGAATTCCAAATTCTCACATAGTTCATGATTATTGTGATATTTGTAATCCTTAAATTCTACAATAAATTAAACTGAGATTTTTGGGTATTAAACAACAATAACAATAACTTGTTTCCTGTGAATTCATGAAATACAGCTGCTCTTTCCCAAGTGATCCTCACAGTACTTCTGTGTGGTATTATTAGAATTATGTACTAGACATTTCTGCTTAATGAATTTTCACTGGCATATCTGAAATTATGTGAAGATGAATGTCTCATTTATATTTCAATTTGATGCCTCTAATTAATTTTTACTCTATATTGATATATATTTGTTGAATGTTTAATTTGTTGGCAGAAATTGCTGAAACATCTGGAGTCACATTAAAAACTTCTGGAACCTGAAGTACTTGGGACATCATATCAAATCAGTTTAAATACTTTTTGGAGAAAGTCTGTCTCTTTATTTAATAGATAATGTCCTTGATTTTGTATTTGAAGTCTTTATAATGTAATAATTGGGAACACATATTCCAGCCAAACAGCTGGGGCAAAATTCCTTTCTTTGCTATTTATTAGCTGTGTGACCTTAGGGATGTTGCGCTACTTCCCTTTATTTTTCTTTAAGATGAGGATAACACCACCTCATTTTCTAGGAGTGTTTTTGAGATTTAGATGACATGGGAGAGGCTTTACATGGTGTATTACTCAGGGTCCTTGAGGGAAACTAAACCAGTATGTTACACATTTATTTATTATGAGAATTGGCTCATACAATTATAGTGGCTGAAAGGTCTCACAGTCTGTTATCTGCATGCTAGAAAATGAGGGAAGTTGGTGGTGTAATTTAGTCATAGTTCAAAGGTCTAAGAACCTCAGAGGTGGTGGGACAAAATGATGTATGTCCCTAACCATGCCCAGAGACCTGAGTACAAGGACCATCAATGTCTGAGGGCAGAAAAAGATGGATGTCCTCATTCTCCACATGCTTGTTCTATTGGGCCCTCGATGGACTGGATGATGTCCACCCACATACATAGGGGCAGATCTTCATTAATAAGTCTACTGCTTCAAATGCTAATTTCTTCTGAAAAGACCCTCACAGACACCCAGAAATAGCGTTTAACCACCTATCTGAGTATCCCTTTGCCCAGTCTAGTCGACACATAAAATTAAACATCACACATGGTTTTGAGCAAAAGAGTGAAATGATAAGATACATGTTCTTGAAATATCTCTCCAGCTTCTACATTGACAGCAGACTATCCGGGGTCAAGAACAGAAGCCAGAAGACCTGTTAAGAAGCTATTGAAGTAACCCAGGTGAGAAATGTTGATGACCTGAATCATGAGAGCAGTAGAGGTATTAAGAAATTTTGGATCCTCATTATGTTTTTAAGCTAAATGCAAGATTTGCTGAGAAAAATAGAAGAATCAAGAATAAATCCAAGTTTCTTTGGACTGGACAGCTGGAAGGATGGTTTTACTGTTAAATGAGATAGTGAATGGAGCAGGTTTGAGATAAGGCCAAGAAAAGGAGTTAAGTCTGAACATGTTGCGTTTCAGATGACTATTGGACATCAAGGTGGAAATGTTAAGTACTTAGATATGATATGAAGTTCAGAAGAGGAACTTGTGTTAGATATATGAATTTATGGGTCATTAACATAGAGGTTGTATATAAAGCCAGAAGAGTCACTGATAGAGAGTGGAAGAGACCAAGGACTGACTAACCTGCAGCACTTCAAATGTAAAAGTGCAGAAAAGAAGCGTAACTAAGAAAAGAGATTGAGAAGGAATGACATGTGATCCAGGAAAAAAAAATTAAAGATGTATTGAGCTAGAATCAAGAATAGAAAATGTTTCCAGGAGAGGGGAGAGAACTACGTGTCAGATCTACTGAAAGCTCCAATGCAAAGGAAACTAATTGATCATTCGGTTTAATGATGTGGAGGTCAGTGGCGACTGAGTTCATTTTGGTTCCCATAGCAGCAGATCCTAAACGAGAATTTGAGAGGAAGGAGCTTGTTTGAGAGGTGTAGGAACAGCAATAGTAGATTCAAAAAATGATGTAAGGAAGGCAGCCCATAAGTGTATGTCATTAAGCCATAGTTGACAACTGGAGCTTATTCCTACAAGACTCTAAGAAACGGCATAAAACACAATTCAGAATTGTTCCACACAAAGAGCAAGGGAGTGGTGGTATTTTATATTGACGAATTTAGTTGACACTGTTGGGGAAGGGTGTGGGCGGTGTTAATTCCGTGATATTTACAGCTCTTTCCTTGCATGAATGTGACTTTCTGAGAATCTGGAAAGAGCTCTCAGGCAGCGATACTGATCCTCGTAGTTTTCAAGTTGAGCTGGAGCACAGTAGAACGGTTAAGATCTGAAGGGAATAAGTGGGGCACTACCGCACCTTTGACAAGAACGCTCTTGCTGGAATGGTGACTATGGGGAAAGTCAAGCTGGAGTGTGCTTGAGAGTGGCAGGAGAGGAATCACAAACACAAGTTAAAAACAACTCTGTCAAGAGTTATTCTACCAAAAAGGAGCAGAGAAAGTGCAGCAGCTCATGGAGAGGTGGGGCTGAGAGAAGCTTTAAAAAAATGATAGCAATTGTAACATTTTAACTGATGACATTACTCTAGTAGAAAGCAAGAAACTTATGCTTTAGAGACGAGTAAGAATTACAGGAGTGATGCCTTGAGTAAAACAGAATGGATTCTGACCCACAAAAGAAGAAATTGGCTTTAGGCAGGAGCAGACAGGGAGGTAGAGGAAGAGAGTGCAGATGTTTGTGGGTGAGTCCCTTGGGGGAAGAATTCTGCAGAGCTCATCTGATTGCTTCATTTTTCTTAGTGAAACAGAGAGCAAGGCCATCAGCTGAGAGTAAAAGTGGGTGGAGCAATATTTGGAGTTTCAGGAGAAAGAAAGTACAAAACAGTGAAAATTTTATTTTCAATGTAATATTTTATCTCTAAAATAGTGGAAGATCTGGAAGATAAAGGGCCCATTTGTGATTCATGGTTACGAGCTGTAAAGTAAAATATTTCAACATGATTACATGTTTGTTTGTTGGTTTACTTCCAGCCATGATCAGCTGCCAAAACAAAGGAATAGAAATGGAAGAGTTAGAGGCAGTGTTATGCTAGAGCTGTCTCTCAGCGAGCTGATTTTAAAGCTTGAAATCGGCCATGTTGAGTATTCATACCAGAGAAATAGGTAAATGCTACAGATCAGGGATTTTTTTTTTTTTTTAATAACAGCACACCAGTACAGTACTGCCTACAGGTTACACACAAAGCCTATTCTGTGCTTTCTCTTCATTCCATCTTTACGAAAAATCTTCTTAAAGGATTCATACTCAAGGGTGGAAAGGTGGAGACAGTTTATGTTCACTAACTGACTTCTATTAACTTATGCACAACAAAATCATCAAAATTTTTATATAAAATCTTTATATCTTAAAATTTGATATATTAGGTCCTAATCCCTGGAACCTTTATGGGCAGATGCGGGAACAAAGGAATATTTATACAAATATTTCTAGCAAGAAATGTCATTCCACAGTAGAAATCAAAAATAACGAGATATCCTGGTGAATCTTTTGTTTTATTTTACCACTCCATAATCTTCTCACTCTCCTAATCAGTCAGCATTCCCTAAGGATGCTCCTAAGCAGGGGATCTTACTATATGATTGCCACATACCTCAGTGCTTTGCAATTTAAAAATAACTCCCACTGAAGAAAGCATGCAGTAAAGCAAGGAAGAAGGTTGATATTATTATAGGAATAACCTGAAAACTACTCCACTCTTTAACGCAAATGATTTGTATACTCTAGTAGTTTTATTATGAATGATTTACTATATCCCAAATCAAAGGTATGTCCACTGGAGCTGAGGATCTTTGCTGTAGTATAGCTTTTCATGTCAAGGTCATCAGTGTGAGCTATTACAATGCCTTGAAGGAGATTTTGTGCTTTGAAAGGATTATGCCCAATTACTTAATTTTTTAATTAATATAACTTTATTAAAGTTGTAATTATAAAGGAAGCTAGCTTCTCTTAAGCTTTTAACTAACAAATCTTATTCTACTATTTATAAAAACTAGTAAACAAGAATTATTTTCTCTTTTTCTTTGGTGAATGTTCAATTAATTCAAGTTGAATACACTAAATTACTTTAAATAATCCCATTGACAAATTTAGTAAATTACATTTTCTAAAATATGTTGGACTATACTTAGATATTTAATATGTTAGTTTTTTTAAGCATTTAAAAAAACTTTCTGACAACTCAAATTCAAAGCCCTAACAAGAAAAATCCAGTTTTGCATTTAAAATAGTCTTGCAAATATCATAAACTTTAAAATAGATTGTATCTCAAATTTTCGTGTTTTCACAAACTTAGTAAAATTTTCAGGTATATTTTTAGCTTAAAAGCACAATTCCAGAACCCATGACACTTTTTAATATATGTTCAGATCCTTTTATATACCAAATTCTTTTTTTATTCTTTATGTTTTTTAGAGAGACAAGGTCTTGCTATGTTGGCCAGGTTGGTCTGGAACTCTTGGCCTTAAGCAATCCTCCCTCTTTGGCCTCCCAAAGTGCCGGGATTACAGGTGTGAGCCACTGTGCCTGGCCTAATATACCAGATTTTATTAAACATTACAAATTCATTAAATACCACATATATTAAACAGTCCCTATAATTTAAAAGTTTATTCCAGACCTTTAACTAAAAGTATAACTGATGTTGGGTTCATATATTTCATGATCTCTGAATTGAATTTAAATTTTTCTGTGATTGATAAAATACTTACTCAACAAGGGAAGCAAATTTACCATTTCTGGGGAAGTGAGGATGACAATTCATGATAATGATGTGATTACCTAAGAGTTAGAGCCCAGGAACAAACCCAAGGGCCATATACATACAGAGTGAAAATTTGAACCTTAAATGGACATGTTTAGTCCTTCTTTATATTCACTATAAGGTAAAGGTCTTTAAATCCACATTCATATTCACTTCTTTCACCTGGTTTCTGTTGACTAAAGTCTGTATCCTCTGTGGTTTTACTTAACTTTTTTCAGCTAACTTACTTAGTTTAATCTGAATTAAATTGTATAATCTTTCCAATTTTGGCAGTATGTGTAACTAGAGATATTAAGTTATATTAATGGCTTTATCTTGTCTTTCTATGTGTCCATTTATTCTCATTCCATAGACTCCTTGTTATCTTCCATATTTTGGTCTCTCTTTTTTTTTTTGATACAGAGTCTCACTGTCACTCAGCAGTGCAGTGGTGCAATCATAGTTCACTGAAGCCTGGAGCTCCCAGGCTCAGATGATCCTCTCACCTCTGCCTCCCAAATAGCTGGGACTACAGGTATGCATCATCATGGCTGGCTGTTTTTTCTGCATATTTTGTAGAGACAGTCTCACTATGTTGCCCAAGCTGGTCTTGAACTTCTGGACTCAAGTGATCCACCCGCCCCGGCAGCCCAAAATGCTGGGAATACAGGCATGAGCCACTATGCCCAGCCAATGGTCTCATATTTTGAATACAACTTTATTGTCAGCCAATACCAAAGCTCAATGTTGAATATATGTCAGAGAGATGGCCTTGTAAACCCAAATTTTACCATTTTATTTGTCTATCTTTAGTACCTCATGTAAATGGAATCACATAATATTTGTCCTTTTGTGTCTGACTTATTTCACTTAGTATAACCTGCCAATGTTCATCCATGTTGTAGTATATATCATACTTCCATTGATTTTCAAGGCTGAATAGTATTCCACTGTGTGTATATAGCACATTTTGTTTATGCATTCATCTGTTGATGGACATTTGGATTGTTTCCATCTTTTCGCTATCATGATTAACACTGCTATGAACACCAATGGACAAGTACCTGTTTGAATGCCTGCTTTTAATACTTTTAAATATATGCCCAGAAGCAGAATTTCTGAATCACATGGTAATTCTACGTTTAACTTTTTGAGGAATTACCATACTCTTTTCCACAGAGGCTGCACCATTTTATATTTCCACTAGCAATGCAAAAGGGTTCCAACTGTTCCACATCTCTGCCAACACTTGCTGTTTTCAGTTTTTCTGGGATTTTATTTATTTGTTTCATGATAGTCATCCTAATGGGTGGGAAGTGGTGTCTCATTGTGGTTTTAAATTGCATTTCTCTAATGATTAGTGATGTTGAGTATATTTTCACTTGCTTCAGTTGTATTTGACATAAAACTGGGCATGGTGTATGGAAGAGCATGGAAGCTGTATTCAGGTACACTAGGTTAGAATTTCAAGTCAAATAATTACCACTATATGAATCAGAATAATTTATTTAAACTTTGAGCTTCAGTGTGCTCATTTAGAAAGTGAGGGAAAAAATACGGATTTTGCAGTGTTTAAGGTACACATTCAAATGATGATATTATTAACAACATTCTAAAATAAGAAAATCAATTAATGTTTAATTTCAAGATACTAGATGTGTTGGCAAAATTCCAAGTGAGAGTTCAGTGTTTCTAGTAGTAAAGAAATTCTCTACTTCCCAAGTCATTTAACATCACATTAAAAGAGAAATGAAGATAGTCCTTAAAATAATAAGACTACTGATCATAAACTTGTATTTTAACGTATAAAAGTTACAGTGAAAAAAAATTTAATGTCTTTTAAAAAACAAAATACACCCCACATTTTTTCCCCTCTTCTTTACTCCCAAATCCTTTTGCACGGTTAAAGATTTAAGTTAAATAACAGAAGAAATTCTAAATTTCTTGTAATGGAGGGGTTTGAAGAAACAATTAAATCTTCAGCTACCGGCAGACATTTTTCAGTAACAGACAAAGGTGATATTTTGTTTAACAAAGACAGAGGATTAGGTTTAGTGGTGCTTTTGGGGAAGAGTGATAGATCTAACTCCCCTATCTAAGTGAGAACCATTATTTTGAATAAATACTTCCATGTCAGAGAAAATGGAGATCAAGACCCTGTAATACAGACAAAAGAAAGGAAGGAAGGACACCGGACTGCCCACTTCTTTTCAAGCAGAGATCTGTTACAAATGAAAGCAGTATTTATTAAAACATTTATTTTCTGACTTTCTGCCAAGTTATAGCAAGTAGATACAGAGGACGATCTGAGAAGTAATCTGGCTTACAGCCATTAATCACGTCAGTGCTTCACCTTGGGTGTTTAAGAACTCCCCTTTTGCCGAAGCAATGGATGACTATGCAGAGATTCATGTTATGACTTTTAAAATGAGAGTCTCAGATATAAAAATCTTGTACTCATAACATACTGAACACATAAGACTTCCACTGAACTATTTCTTGAAGAAATTAAAACATATTTGTCAGCTTATTTGATTAGTGTCTATACCTACATCTCTTGAGAAAAATGAGTGAGTTTTCATGGCTCCCATTGAAACGCTTAGGTTAATGATTATGGTAATCTTTTCTTGTACCTCCAGAATGAAAAGCACACAAAGTGGAAACAATCATTTTTTATAAAAATGACTCAGACCTGGGGTTGAATCCTTGCACTAGCACTTAATATCTGTGGGTGGCCTATGCCAAGTTACTTAATCTCAGTGAGCTTCAGTTTTCTCATCGCTAAGATGGGGATAACATTACCAGCCTCACAGGACTGGTGGCATCATGAGATGTGATGTTGGTAAATGCATCTGGCACAGTGCCAGACTAGCAGATATTCAAAATAACTTTGTTTATATCTTTTCTTTTAACTGTTGTATTTATTTTTATTAATTATAAACTTTCCATGAATGTATGACTCGTCTCTCCAACTTTATATATAAGCTTCTCAAGGGTAGAAAAATTGTATCTCCTTTTTCTTCTATATGAATATAGGGCACTACACATAGTAATCAATACAGTATGTCTTTTTTCCTAATTATAAAAATAATATATTTTCACTTTAGCTGATTTAGAAAGTACTGAGACTGTAAAGAAAAGTATTTTAAATTGCCCATAATACAACACCATAGAGAGAGCCACTCATAACTCTTTTTGACATATTTCCCGCTAGTATTTTCCCTGTGTGTGTTTTTAATAATTAGGATCATGCAGTACTAAGAGATTTGTGGTGTGTTTAACTTTATACAATGAACATTTCTCATATCAGTATTTTTTAATGTGAATTTTAAAAGCTGCATAGTAGTCCATCGGCTGAATGTTCATGTTTTATTTTACCACACCACTACTTTTGCACATATTTCCAAATTTCCACTATTATAAATAATAATTCATGAAATGAAATTGCACATGAATCTTTGTGAAAATTTCTTGTGATTACATTAAAAAATTCCATTAAGTGGAATTAAAAGATTAAAGGTAGAATACTTTTTAAAGGACTCACCCTTTTTCCCCCAAATTAATATAACTTTATGATTTTTACTTATTTATAAAGGAGTCCTAATACAATATTTAAGCATTACAAATATTATTACTGTGGAAAACCACTATTATCTCTTGTTTATTGCTGTATTCCCTGTGACTTGCACATTATAGCAGCCCCAGAAATATTTGTAAAGTTAACTTGAATTACCTTAAAACCTTGGCGCTATTGACATTTTGTCCTGGATAATTGTAGAATGGTTAGCCACATCTCTGAGCTTTCCCTGCCTGAAGCCAATAGCACTTCCTCAATTGTGACAATCAAAAATGTCCTCAGTATTGCCATATGTCCCCTGAGGGGAAAAAAGCTTTCCCTTACACACACGCTACTGAGAAATATTGCCTTACAAACTAAATGCAAAACACCAGCAATTTCACTAGCTGTAAATACAATCTTTAACATTGTGGTGCATATCACTTGTCTATGAATTTTCACATCTATATTAATTTTTAAATAGGAACATAATATTTATACACTTTTATAGCATGTTGTTTATGTTTAATTACTTAAAGTACCTTGGGCTTCCATCTCTAGCAATGATAAAGATTTCTTTCATTCTCTTTAATGGCTGAATAGTGTTCCATTGTGTGGAGGCACCAAAATTTCTATAACCAATCCCTATTGATATATATTCTGGTTGTTCTGAATTTCTTTACTATTATAGAAACTATGTCAGTTAAATACAAATATATATTTATATATACATATATACATATAAAACACTCTACATTCATCTTTAAATTCTCATCCACTTTCTTCATTAGGATAAATTCCCAGAAGTGGAAGACATTGCCAAGTTTTTCCTCAGAAAGGTGGTACCAATTTATAGTTACAGAATTAAATTTAAGAATATGCGAATTGTTCCAATTTTTATTTGCTTTATTTAATTTGAGAAGGCGCAGATTCCCCCATACCCTTGTCATGCCTGATCTTATCAGTGTTTTACTTTTTTTCAGATATTTTATAAGAAATAAGTATTTTCATCTTAACTTATATTTCTTTGATTACTAGTGAAGTTGTGTATCTTTTCATATATTTTGAGGACAACTGGCATATCGTCATATGTTAATTGCCACTTCTTATGCTTTGCCAGTTCTTTTGGTGGGTGTTATTCATTTATTTTCTTAAATATTTGTAAAGGCTTTTCATATGTTAGACAAAAATAAAAGAGAAGAAAGAGTAGTAAAGTTATTGGCTGAGCGAGTCAATAGCAAATTAGGGGTCTTTAAAATACAGATATTCTAAATCAGTGATTCTTAAAGTGTTTGCTATGGACCTTTGGGATATCTGGAAGATTAACAGCAGTTTCATACTAATACCAAATGTTACTGTCTATTTATCTTTTTATTCTCATTCTCTCATAAGTGTACAGTGGAGTTTTTTAAAGGGTAAATGACATGTGGTGACATTATTTTTCTACTAACTAATGGAATGTGTGACTTTATATTCAGGAATTTGTAGAATTCTCTAAGATAATAGCTTTAGAATGTGTGCATATATATGCATTTTGAGATATTAATTTATATTTATCGCAGTATTTCTAATGTGCCCTTTTTAGCTACCTTTTTTTACATCTTTTATAATCTTTTACTTCATTATTGTCCAAAATATAATTATCTTGAAATCCTGAAATTTTCCTTATATTTCTATAGAAGCCCAAAACAAAATAAGTGTACATTGTGTTCTTGTTTAGTATTGATATTTTAATTTTTTGAAAATTTTTCTAATTTTTAAAAATTTCCCTAATACTATTGTTTTAGTTAAGTAATATTATTCTAAAGTAAGTATAATTGACTTATACTATTTTTTCTTGTATTTAAGGATGAATTCTTGGCCTAAAAAGGGGGAATCAAAAGACCTGCTTTCCTATGCTTCAGCTGCAATGTCTATTTCTCAAGATGCTGGAAAAGATGATTTAGAGTTTTATGATTAATGGAAGGGAGGAATCTACTTTAAAGAAATTGGATAATACTATAAATAAGAAATAAAAATTGACAAAAGCCATCTTCCCCTTAGGGATTATATGTACTACTGATTTACCTTATTGTATCTTATTCAACAGAACGTTTTCAAATAGTATCATATTGCCAGTTACATTGTGGTATCATTTTGAGACAAATCATTTGGGGTTATTAATATAAAGAATTGGACAGTTTAAATGTAGATGTGATAAGCTATTTTAAAATTCAAAATTGTTACAGCTTTTCAACTCAAAATGAAGAAGCCAATGACGCATCTTACAGAATAACTTATATATTGCATTGGCTAGAGAAGCACATACAATAGCTGAGAGACTAATAAAGCCTTATATGGTTGACATTGTTAATACCTACTGGTGAAAAGTTAGTAAAGTAAATCATGACACTGACACTTTCCAATGACACAGTAACTTGTCACGTTAAAGATTTAGCTGCAAACATGGAAGCTGAGTTAATATCTGCAGAGTTGTACTTTTGTCTTGCAAAATCTACAGACTTGGCTTTATTTGCTGTTTTACCTGTATTCATACAGAATCAGTACCAACCAATCATAGAAGTTTTCCTATTTGAATTATTGACAACAAGTGCAAATGGTGATGAAATATTCCATGTGCTTATGTTAATCACCTCCTCTTCAGTTTTTGATGAGGGAGCAATTCTCATCCTAAGGTTATGGAGATGACCAAACATGCAACACCCAACACTGAACAGATGAGATCGACCACGGTATATTAGTCACACATACTCACAGCCTGGGGTAGGAGCACACTGCACCATGTTAGGGCCACATGAGGGTAACACTTGGGAAGAGAGTGAACAAATAAAGGGTTGTGGGGGGACAGGCTTTGGTAGTATCAAGAAGGTGGGGCACCCCTGGTTCCCAAGGGAAGATGCCATTGTCTTATTTAAATAATTCTGTAGTTTGGCAGGGATCTGAAAGCTACCACTCAGGATAAGCCGGAATTACATTCATTTGATTTGATAAGGATTACTTGGCTAAGGCACCTTATCTGTAGGATCAGAATGGGGAGAGAAACTTGCAGCTAGGCCATTGTTTAGGCACCAAACTGTAACAGTAGTCACTGCAATTTTTCCTGCCATACTCTCACAGAAAAAAAAAAGGTCGCTTTCACTTAAGAATGCCCTTGATGTCCTTGATGAAACAGTAAACATTATTCTTTTCATTAAATATCAAACATTGAGTAAACATCTTTTGAATATATTTTGTATAAGGAAATGGAAAGTACAAATAAAACACTTCTATACACTGAAGTACAATGGCTATCTCCAGGAAGAGCACTTGTGATCATTCAAGTTGCGAACTGATCATGCTGCTTTTTAATGGAACACTATTTTTATTGAAACAATGAATGACACATAAACTCAGGTTATTCATACTTAGGTGTTTGGAAGACATCTTATCCTTCAAAGAAAGCAACAGACAGTATTTATTGGCAATGATAAAATTTGAGCTTACAAGTGAAAATTTAAATTGTTAGAAAACTTGTGTATGTTCCTATGAACTTGACAGTTCCCCAATACTTAATAACTCTTTTGATGAGGTCAGTAGTGATATTGAATAATATGATTATTTGATGTATAATGGAATATATCATCATTTGGAATCATTTGGAAAATATTCATAACTCACTGAACTGATATTTTCCAAATGTACACAGTTACAAAAGCAAGAGTAAATGGCTGATTCTAAAAGTGCTAGTTAGACAATGGATTTTAATGTAATAGAGTGTAAAATGCTCATTGGTATGTTATCGAATTCCACACTAATCTTTTAGAAACTAACATTGGTCAAGTTTTATGTAGTATCAGAGAAGAATATTCTCAATTACACTTATGTGCTGCATAACAACCACATTTGTGATGGACCGCATACCAGAATGGTCTCATAAGATTATAATAGAGCTGCACAATTTATATTGCCTAGTGATATCGTAGCTATTATAATGTGGTAAGGTAAGGGATTACTTACATATTTGTGGTGATGCTGCTGTAAACAAACCTATTCCTCTAGAAGAGTCTCAGTCAGGTCCTTTAGGAGGTATCCAGAACAAGGCATTGTTATCACAGGAGATGACAGGTCCTTGAATGTTATTGCCCCTGAAGAACTTCCCATGGGACAAGATGCAGAGGTGGAAAGCAGTGATATTAATGATTTTGACCCTGTGTAGGCCTAGGTTATTGTGTGTGTTTAATAGAAAAAGGTCTTATAGAATAAGAAAATAAATAAAGAAAATATTTTTGTACAGCTGTTCAATGTGTTTGTTTTAAGCAAAGCATTATTATAAGACTCAAAAGTTAAAAACATAAAAAGCTTATAAATGAAAAATGTTGTAGTAGCTAAGTTAATTTATTATTGGAAAAAAACTATTATTTTATGAATTTAGTGCAGCTCTGTAACTGCTCAATGGCTCTTCTTGCTTATTGCCCAGATATAGCCAATTTGTCAAGGCAGTGGAGTTGCAGTAGAAGGATTATACACATGTAGAACCTGCTGAATGGAAGACCAGAGTTTTATTATTACTAAAATCAGCCTCCCCAATAACTTGAGGGCTAAGGTTTTTCAAAGATGGTTCGGGGGAGGGGATGAGGGTGGCTAGGCAATGGGTGCTTGCTGCTGATTTTGTGGGGGTGTAATCATATAGAATGGGAAATGGTCCTCATGTGCACTGAGTCACTTCTGGGTGCAGCCACAGGAGAGGTTGGCAGGTCTAGGTGGAGCCATTGGTCTTCAGGCATGCAAAAACCCTGTGAAAGGCCAATCTTAGATTCTACAAAAGTGATGTTATCTGCAGGAGTATTTGGAGAAGTTGCACATCTTGTAACCTCTGGAACTGTGGCTGGCAATCCTTTATTGTGTATACCTTAGCAGAATGCAGGCTCTTCTATCCTCCTAGCATGGTGGTCTCTCATTAGCTTTCAAAGGTAGTTGAATTTTAGAGAAGGGCTACTGTCACTTAAACTATAAACTAAATGTCTCCTAAAGTTAGCTTGGCCTAGGCCTAGGAATAATTAAGGGCAGACTGAAGACCAAAGGCAAGAAGGGGGTTGGCCAAATCAGATCTTCTTCACTGATAAAATTTTCCCACTGTTACAATTTTTGCAAAGGTAGTTTCAGCCTAAGTGTACACTGTTTATAAAGTCTACAGTAATGTCCCAAGCTTTCACATTCATTCACTAATCTCTCACTGACTCATTCAGAGCAACTTACTGTCCTGCAAGCTTCATTCATGGTAAGTTCCCTATACAGGTGTAACATTTTTTATCTTTTATACCATATTTTTGCTGTGCATTTTCTATGTTTAGATACACGAATACCATTGTGTTACAACTTCCTACAGTATTTAGTACAATACATGCTGTACAGGTTTGTAGCCCTAGGAGCAATAGGCTATGCCATATAGTCTAGGTGTGTAGTAAGCTAAACCATCTAAGTTTGTGTGAGTACATTATAATATTTGCACAAGGATGAAATTGCTGAATCGTGCATTTCTCAGAAAGTATTCCCGTCGTTAAGCAACTCATGACCTGGAAACGCTGTTAAAAAAACTTACCCCTCTTCCAATTACACATCTGTGTGAAGCTAGTTTTTCTTTGTCCACTCAACCAAAACAACATATTAAAGCAGATTGGATGTAGAAGCAGTCATGAGGATTCAGCTACAGAAGGTAGACCTTCTGTGTTTGTGCTTTTTTTTTTTTTTTTTTTTGAGATGGAGTCTTGCTCTGTCGCCCAGGCTGGAGTGCAGTGGCGCGATCTCGGCTCACTGCAGCCCCCGCCTCCTGGGTTCAAGTGATTCTCCTGCCTCAGCCTCCCGAGCATCTGGGATTACAGGCGCCCGCCACTGCGCCCAGCTAATTTTTGGTAGAGATGGGGTTTCACCCCATTGGCCAGGCTGATCTCCAACTCCTTACCTCGTGATCCAGCCGCCTTAGCCTTCCAAAGTGTTGGGATTACAGGTGTGAGCCACCGTGCCCAGCCTGTGTTTGTGTTTTAACACACAATTTAGTTTACATCCTCCCAAAGCTTCTGTCCTTAAATTTGCAAATTTATTATTTCTTTCATTTGCTGTATATAATAAGTTGACAAGTTGTTCAGTCCTATTACTTTTATTTCTGTAGAAACTGAGTCTATTTTATTTCAGTCTGTATAACTTACTACCCTAGTTCAGGTCATCATAATCTTTCACTTGAATTGTTGGTAAAGTCTCCTTATAGATAGCAATGATCAGTTAGAAATATCAGTCAGAGATTTCCAAAAATGTAAAACTCATTCTGAATTCTCAAATTCCATAAATGTAAAACAATTTCACTAAATTTAGTTATCCTTGGAATCTTTCATAAACTATATTATTTGTGTTAACATATTAAGGAATTTAATATTGATATTGAAAATAAATATTTTTAAATTTCTCAATTTGAATTTCAAATATGATAAATATCAATAGATATAACCCATATAAATACAAGTTCTTTGGGACTCTTAGTAATTATTACAAGTATAAAAGGGTCCTGAGACCTAAAAGTTTGAGATCCACTATTTTAAAGAAAATTTTTGTCAAGGAAAATGAAACATAAATTTGTAGACCTTCTATAGTTTATATATTTTCCATTAGTCTATGTAATTTCTTATGGAGAAAACCTGTGTTCAGGGAGTAAAAGTTAGAATGACTTTTCTAAAGGGAAATAGCTAATATGTTTAAACATGTTCAGTTCTTGCTTTGTTTAATCCAGAAATACCCTTTTAAGAGCTTATGATAAATAAAAAAGGGCAAGTGCAAAATTTTTAAGTTTGTTCAAATATACATATAAATTTAAAACATTTTTCATAAGTGGAAAAAAAGTAGAAGTGACTTAAATGTTCACCAATGCGTATGTTATTGAAGATTTTTCTCTTGATTCTCTTTTTTTCTCCCTATATTACCATAACCACATTTCAAATGACTTTCAAACTGATAAATTTAGTCCAAATTCTTAATATTTCCAATATCTTGGGGAATTTTCTACTTGAATATGGAAGGAATGTTGAAGATACTACCAGTATCTCAAAGTCAACATCCCAAAAGCTAGATGTATCTGTTGAACCATATAAAATTGCCAACACCAATTGTTTTTGCATCACAAAAACTGGAATTTTACATGATTCACCCTAATAAAATGTGACATCATCCTCCCAAAGCTTCCATCCTTACATTTAAAATATCATTATTTCATTCTTTCATTTGCTGTGTTTAATAAGTTGACAAGTTGTTCAGTCCTATTGCTTATGCTTCTATAGAATCTGTGTCTCTAATTTATTTCAGTCCATACAACTACTACCTTAGTTCAGGTCATCATAATCTTTCACTTGAATTATTGGTAAAGTCTCCTTATGGGTCTCAATGACTCAGTCAGAAAAATTGTGTACCTACTCCATTCTAGGTCCTTGGTTAAGGGGATGAAGGTGCAAAGATGAGTGGAACATGAATAAACTCCACGGGATTCAGGCTCTAGTGGACCAAGAAAAATGGACCTACAATCTAATATTCACAATAATAACACAAAGACTTCAGAGCAACTGAAGTCAATCATAGTGAAAGAAGTAAAGTATGTCTTCTGTATGCAAATGGAAATATTTTAATGATTATTTCCCTTCATTTTTTTTTTTTTCATTTTAAACTTATTTACCTTCTACTATGAGCCAGACATTGTGGTCAAGCCTGGCGATACAGTGGTAAAAAAAACAGTTAAGGCCTCCCCTCATGAATCTCACAGAGTAAAGAAGAAGGCCATTAACAGTAGCATCACATATATAAACATATAATTACAAGCAATGGTGGGAGTTTTAAGGGAATTAAAAGTAATGGCAAAAAAAATGCAATTACTTTTACACCAACCTATATGTGGGGTATACGTGGACATAATTGAGATTCAGAGAAAATGAAAAGTGTTCATGAGAAAGTGACATTTAAGCCAAGACTTACAGATAAGTAGATTAAGCGAGAAAAGAGAACAGTCAAGGTATTCCCAGCAAAAAGAATAGCTTGAACAATACAACGTATGAGAGAGAAGTGGGCATATTTGTGTGACTACAAAGCATATGTCGGGTGAGATAATATACATTAAAGCATGTTACAAACCATAAAGCCCTAAGTTATGTTAATTATTATTGGCAACACTATTCACAAAGACAACGATAACCACTGATCTCATGTATCTCATGAATAATGTTACTTGATACCTATCATGACTCAAGAAGCACTAAGATTTGAGTATGATGCCCTACTACTTTTCCTCTGAAGTGTCTACAAAAGGGAATTTTATCATCTCTGTGAAGTACAATTTCTTGTTCACACTAGAGAAATGGAAACATAAATGAGTTATCTTTCTCATTAAACAGGTGAGTCAGCCACCAAATTCTATTGATTATAGAAAAAAAATAGTATTTAAATCCACCCATACTTCTCTGTTTTCACCTATATTACCCAAATTCAAGCCATAAATTCAGCTGTGGACTTTACAAGTCCCTAGAAGGACTTTAGAACTTCCTTTTAGATTCTGTAAAGGGAGTAAAGCCCCTTTACTCCCAGCCACCAACCACAGTATACTTGATCATGAGAGTTATAGCTGTGAAACAAATTTCATTATGTTACTTCCTTACTTAAAAATTGACAGATTAAAGAGCATAACTGTATTTGTTGATGCTTTTTATACATGCAACCCCTAATACATCATACATTGTTAAAGCACTCTAGGTTTGTATTGCACAAGTAAATGAGATGAGGAGAAAGAAGCTGAGGCTCTGGATTAAATATAGATGAAAACAAGTATGCATAGTACGTTAACCTGAGGCTAAGTACTCAAAAGATTTGTCTTTGGACATTCAAATCTGATCTTAATGGGCAGTTATTTTCATTAAAAATAAACTAAAATAAACTGTATATTTATTTTTAACATTTATATCTCTTTAAAAATGCATAGCAACAACTTATTTAGAACATCTGTTTAATGATATAAAACAGGAGGTGTTTTCCTCATATTATCATCAAATTTGTACATGTGGCCTTTGTTAATAAAACACTTTGTCTTTCCCTATGCTCATCTTAGGAACACAAAAGATGAATCTTCAAACACTTTTCTGAAGTTTCTTAAATGCCTTAATTCCACTCAGGATTCATGTGACTAAATGTAATAGCTATATTTACAAAGATCTTGCAGGCATTTTAAACCCAACTTTACGCACGTAGCTAGCTGCTTTCATGTTGAAGTTATTTCCAGAATATTATATGAATTTGGCTTTGAATGGGGACAAACACCTGCCTAGTTCCACCTTGGTGCATTTAATTCACTTCCTAGAAAGAATCACAGAATGAAGGAACCTAATTTCCTGTACTTTGTTCTTCCTCTTTCCTGAAAACATGAACAGATATCCACTGATGTCCAACAAATACTTAATACTATTACCAATTTCTTTTGAAAAGGTTTAGTGGGGAAGCAAAAAAGGATGGAATAGAAATAGTAAAAATTCTCATACGGATTAAAGAAATTCAATTCCATCTCTAGAAATGTGTATTAGGAAACCTCACTCCTAGGAGAAGATGATGCAGAGATCTGAGAGCTTTCAAAATTAGTCTCACTGCTTAGATACAGAAAACAGGTAATATAGAAGCTTTCTTAAAGCTCTGTTGAACCCTTCACTTAACTTGTACATAAACCAGATAAACGGTTTCCATATTTTTGGCATGAAAAGCAAGACTGCTGCCAATAATACCAATAATCTTCATCATCATAATAATAAACGAGATAGCCATGTCATAAAATCCACACTGTCTCCCTAACAGCTTGGCCTTCAGGTGTTATATGTCTTATCAATGGGTTGAAAGAAACACTGCTATTCTTTGCTTCTAGAGCTTTGTCAAGCAATAAAAGATCAAATAATGTCTTTTGAAACTCTCGGTAGCCCAAGATGGACAGTTAAAATAGTGTCTCACTGCTAGGTATTCCTATCAATACATTTCATATCATTTTACTTCTCCTTACAAATCAAACTGTGATTTGCCGTAAACTGAACTGTAACCTGGGAATCCAGCTATATTCTGTCAGCCCATATGTCATCAACTATCTTGAATAATAGCACATCTGAACTCAGGGGGCAATTTTGTTGATATATGATACAGAATGGAACACAGCTCATTCCTTTGCTGCTATATTGACTTTGCTGTATGACAGTAGCAAGAACATGGCATATTTTATTTTTAATTTTCCTAAACAGCCAGGGCTTAGAAAGTACCGAAAATAAAAAGATGTAGCAATTTTCCTAACTATATTGTCACTTTAATATGCCACCAGAAATCAATTATAATTATGATAATAGTCTTATCGTTTAATTTTTAAAGATTATATTTTAAATTATTTACTTATTGTATTATAAAGATATTTAAATTAGGGTTAATGAGTATATTCAAGTGGGCACTAGATATTTAAGAAAATGAGTACTGAAGATTTATAAGCAGTCAGGTTGAGGGATGGATGCATTAAGTAGTCACTATGTTTTAAGTGTTTGCTATGCATTGCTTCATTCTGTTTTCCCACTAACCCTATGAAATAAGGGTTACTGGTGTCCCAACTGCATCCTTTCCCTTTACCACTTCAGTATACACTGTCCAAATTACAATTGCCTGCAACTTTAACCCTTACCCAAAAGCCTTCTCTGGCTGCTGAATCCCACAGTACCAGCTTGTGTGGTTGACTAGTAGGCTAGCAGGGAATTACTGCAGACTTCTTCTAAAGACTGAGAAGAGTTGGTATTCCCCTCTTCCACCTTTACCACTGTGAGGTAACTCTAGTACTGTACTGACTCACAAAATTCCCCCAGTGGATTAATTTCCAGGGCTCACATGTCAACTGCCCATTAAAACACATTTTGTTGGCTACCTTTCTTTTTTTGTCTCACTTTCACTCATTCCTACTGGTTTTTGTTGTTGTTGTTGTTGTTACTTTTCATATAAAGTACTTGCACTCAAATTCCTGTGTCAAAGTCAGCTTCTGAGAAAACTCAAAGTAAGACATCTCCATTTTACAGAAAGAGAAGCTGAGGCTTAGAAAAATTAAATTACTTTCCTAAGTTCACATAGCTTCCCAGGATGCAGGCCCAAGGTATTATCTTCAAATCCCAACACCTAATCATTAGACATACTACTTCTATTTGGTAATGTAAAAGGTCCTCAACCTCAACTTCAACAATATACTCATAAGCACTAATTAATAACACTCTATTCACTCAGATATCTCATTTCTAAATAAAATTGAGAAGCATCATTAGGAAAACAAATATTATGAAAATAATCCAAGAAACAAATTTCAAAAATATTTTTGAAAAAGGCTGGACAAAAAAATTTACTTGAATTTAAAATGTAAACAATTCTTTTTTAAGAATTAAGAAAATTGCCAATCATAATTCATGTTTTATCCTAATGAAGTCCTAAATGAGAACTGGAATGTGCTCAATATAGTAGCCAGTTCATAGTAGGCCTTCAACAAACTTGGATTCGTTTATTTTTTCTCCTCCTCCAGCCCTGAAGCCTTCATGGTGAGGGGAATGAACAGTTTTCCCCTACTATGCATCAGAATCACAAGGAAGATTTTAAATAGAGAAACATAAAATAAACCCACTTGATCGTAGTGTATTATCTTTTTGATGTACTGTTGGATCTAGTTTGCTAGTATTTTGTTGAGAAGTTCTGTATCTATATACATCAGGGATATTGGGCTATAGTTTTCTTTTGTTGCTTTGCCCTTATCTGGCTTTGGTATCAGAATGATACTGGCTTCATGGAATGAGTTAGGTAGGATTCCTTCCTCTTCAATTTTTTGGAATAGTTTTTAGGAGGATGGGTATCAGTTCTTCTTTATAGGTTTGGTAGAATTTGGCTGTCAATCCACCTGGTTCTAGGATTTTTGGGGGGGCATGGGTGATTGGTAGATTTTCTTTTTGCTGATTCAATCTCACTACTCATTATTAGTTTATTCAAGATTTCCATTTCTTCCCAGTTCAATCTTGGGAGGTTGCATGTTTCCAGGAATGTATCCGGCTCCCCTCTAGGTTTTCTAGCTTGTGTGTGTAGAGTTGCTCATAGTAGTCTCTCATGATCTTGTGTAGTATCAGTTGTCATGTCTCCTCTTTCATTTCTTCTGATTGTGTTTGGATCTTCCCTCTCCTTTCTTTGGTTAGGCTAGCTAGAGGTTTATCAGTTTTGTTTTATGCCAGGGATGCAAGGATATTTCAACCTTTGCAAATCAATAAACATGATTCATCACATAAATAGAAGTAAGAATTAAAATTATATAATCATCTCTATACATACAAAAAGAACTTGGCAAAATTCAGCATTCTTTCATGATAAAAACCCTCAGCAGACTAGGCATAGAGAGAATATAAATCAAAATAATAAAGGCCATATACGACAAACCTACAGCCAACATCATATTGAATGGGGAAAAGTTGAAAGCAAAGCTCCTAAGAACTGTAACAAGACAAATATGTCTACTTTTACCACTCTTATTCAACATAGTACTGAAAATCCTAACCAGAGCAGTCAGGCAAGAGAAAGAAATAAAAGGCATCCAAATTGGAAAAGAGGAAGCTGAATTATCTCTGTTCACAGATGATATACTCTTATACCTAGAAAACCCTAACGACTCCTTTAAAAACTCTTAGATTTGATAAGCATAGTAAAGTTTCAGGATATAAAATCAACATACCTAAATCCATAGCATTTCTATACACCAATAACAAAACAAGAACCAAGTTAAGAAGACAATCTCATTTACAATAGCTACAAAAATAATAAAACACCTAGGAATATATTTAAACAAGGAAGTAAAAGATCTCAACAAGAACTACAGAATGCTGATGAAATAAATTGTAGATGACCCAAACAAATGGAGAAACATCTCACGCTCATGGATCAGAAGAATTAATATTGTTAAGATGACCATACCACCTAAAGCAATCTACAGATTCAATGCTATCCCCATCAAGATACCAATGCCATTCTTCACAGAATTAGAAAAAAAAAATCCTAAAATTTATATGGAACCCAAAAAGAGCTCAAGTAGCCAAAGCAACTTTAAGCAAAAGAATAAAGCTGGAGGCATCACATTACCTGACCTCAAATTATATCACAAGGCTATAATAACCAAAACAGGATGATACTGGTATAAAAATAGTCTCATAGATTAATGAAACAGGTTAGAGAACACAGAAATAAAGCCGCATATCTATGGCCAATTGATCATTGACAAAGATGACAAAAACATACACTGGGGAAAGGGCACTTTATTTACTAAATGGTACTGGGAAAATTGGATAGCCATATGCAGAAGAATGAAACTGGACCTCTATCTCTCACCATATACAAAAATCAACTGAAGATGGATTAAAGACTTAAATATAAGACCTGAAACTATATAAATGTTGGAAGAAAAGTTAGGAAAAAATGCCTCTGGTTGTTGGTCTAGGCAAAGAATTCATGACTAAGACCTCAAAGGCACAAGCAACAAAAACAAAATAGTCAAAATGGGACTTTAAACTAAAAAGCTTCTGCACTGCAAAAGGAATCATCAAGAGACAGCCTACAGAAAAGGCGAAAATATTTGAAAACTACGTTTGACAGAGGACTGATATCCAGAATTTACAAGGAACTCAACTCAACAACAACAAAAATAAATAGCCCCATTAAAGTGTAGAAAAAGGACATGAATAGATATTTTTCAGAAGACATACAAATGGCCAAAAAGCATATAAAAAAGAGGTCAGTATCACCAAGCATCAGATAAAGGCAAATTAAAATGACAATGAAATATAACTGTCAGAATAGCTATTATTAAAAAGACAATAACAGATGTTGATGAGAATGCAGAGAAAAGGAATGCTTATAACACTATTAGTAGGAGTGTAAATTATTAATAGTATAAACTCTATGGAAAACAGTAGATAGAATTCTCAAATAACTAAAATGTAACTACTATTTGATCTAGCAACCCCACTACTGAGTATCTACCCAAAAGAAAATAAATCATTATATTAAAAAACCCTGCACTTACATGTTTATCACAGTGCTGTTCACAACAGCGAATATTTGAAATCAACCGAAGTATTCATCATTGGAAAATGGATAAGGATATGATATATACATATATATACACACACACACACACACACACATTCAAATACCACATATTCTCACTTGTAAAGGAGAACTAAATAATGTGCATACAGGGACATAGAGTGTGAAATAATACATATTGGAGACTTGGAAGGGTGGGAGGGTGGGAGCAGGAAGATGGACGAGAAATTACTTAATGGCTACAATGTACATTATTCAGATGGTGGTTACATTACAAGCCTAGATAGATTTCACCGCTATACAATATAACCATGTAACAAAATTCCACAAATAAATAAGTAAATTAAATTAAAATTATACACATAATTTTTCTAAAAAATAATAAATAGAGAGGCCTGAGTTCCTATCCATGAGACTTTGACTTAGCATAATTAGATATGTCTCTTTTTTAAAGTTCTAGAATCCAGGGACAGGGTAGTCACCCCTGTGTCATAGCCAGGGCTGAAGGAGAGTTGCTACTACAACCTGCCTAATCAGCCCTGATTTCAGAGAGTAAAGGAGTTAAAGAAAACAGAAACTGGGCCGGGCACGGTGGCTCACGCCTGTAATGCCAGCACTTTGGGAGGCCGAGGTGGGCGGATCACCCACCTGAGGTCAGGAGTTCAAGACCAGCCTGGCCAACATGGTGAAACCCCCGTTTCTACTAAAAACACACAAAAAAATTAGCCGGGCATAGTGGTGAGCACCTATAATCCCAGCTATTCGGTAGGCTGAGGCAGGAGAATGGCTTGAGCCCAGGAGGCAGAGGTGTCAGTGAGGTGAGTTTGCACTACTGCACTCCAGCCAGCCTGGGCGACTGAAAGGGACTCTGTCTCAAAAAAAAAAAAAAAAAAAAAAACTCAGACACTGTTTAAATTCAATGGACTGATTCATTGGGTTTAAACATTTTTAGACTTTTTTTCCTTGGGTTCTGTTTGCCTGACACTTTGATCTCTGTCAAATATTTGTTTAAATGTTCCCTTCTTACTTGGACTCAACCTAGCCATCCTATTGAAAAATCACCCTTGCCCCATCCTGTTGCCTCATCTCATTCCTCTGTTCTAGTCTCCTTTTTTCCCATATCACTCATCTCAATCTAACATACTATTTGCTTTACTCATACATTGTATCTATTATGCATTTTCTGCCTTCCTTAAATAGAATAAAAGGTAAATGAAAGAAAAATAGC
This sequence comes from Pongo pygmaeus, assembly GCF_028885625.2. Taxonomy (NCBI): domain Eukaryota; kingdom Metazoa; phylum Chordata; class Mammalia; order Primates; family Hominidae; genus Pongo; species Pongo pygmaeus. The sequence goes on along the minus strand of NC_072376.2, from coordinate 154,578,723 downwards.
TCCTCAAATTTCTCAGAAATTCTAATATGCTTATCTAGAATCTCTGAGCCTCCTTGAATTTTCTTATAAAATCTAAATATCCCAGCTATAATTTTGCCATATCATCTTCTCTCCACGTGTAAGCAAATTTAAATAGTGATCTTATTAGTAGGATTGTATTCAATGTAGTGAATAGCAGGATCTTCGCTAACAGATTTTATGCTAAGAATGGTTTACTTATTTTTATTTTTATTTTTTTACATTTTACTATTATTATACTTTAAGTTTTAGGGTACATGTACACAATGTGCAGGTTTGTTACATATGTATACATGTGCCATGTTGGTGTGCTGCACCCATTAACTCATTTAGCATTAGGTATATCTCCTAATGCTATCCCTCCCCCCTCCCCCCACCCCACAACAGTCCCCGGAGTGTGATGTTCCCCTTCCTGTGTCCATGTGTTCTCATTGTTCAATTCCCACCTATGAGTGAGAATATGCGATTTTTGGTTGTTTGTCCTTGCGATAGTTTACTGAGAATGATGGTTTCCAGTTTCATCCATGTCCCTACAAAAGACATGAACTCTTCATTTTTTATAGCTGCATAGTATTCCATGGTGTATATGTGCCACATTTTCTTAATCCAGTCTATCATTGTTGGACATTTGGGTTGCTTCCAAGTCTTTGCTATTGTGAATGGTGCTGCAATAAACATACGTGTGCATGTGTCTTTATAGCAGCATGATTTATAATCCTTTGGGTATATACCCAGTAATGGGATGGCTGGGTCAAATGGTATTTCTAGTTCTAGATCCCTGAGGAATCGCCACACTGACTTCCACAATGGTTGAACTAGTTTACAGTCCCACCAACAGTGGAAAAGTGTTCCTATTCCCCCACATCCTCTCCAGCACCTGTTGTTTCCTGACTTTTTAATGATTGCCATTCTAACTGGTGTGAGATGGTATCTCATTGTGGTTTTGATTTGCATTTCTCTGATGGCCAGTGATGGTGAGCATTTTTTCATGTGTTTTTTGGCTGCATAAATGTCTTCTTTTGAGAAGTGTCTGTTCATATACTTTGCCCACTTTTTGATGGGGTTGTTTGTTTTTTTCTTGTAAATTTGTTTGTGTTCATTGTAGATTCTGGATATTAGCCCTTTGTCGGATGAGTAGGTTGCAAAAATTTTCTCCCATTTTGTAGGTTGCCTGTTCACTCTGATGGTAGTTTTATTGCTGTGCAGAAGCTCTTTAGTTTAATTAGATCCCATTTGTCAATTTTGGCTTTTGTTGCCATTGCTTTTGGTGTTTTAGACATGAAGTCCTTGCCCATGCCTATGTCCTGAATGGTATTGCCTAGTTTTTCTTCTAGGGTTTTTATGGTTTTAGGTCTAACATGTAAGTCTTTAATCCATCTTGAATTAATTTTTGTATAAGGTGTAAGGAAGGGATCCAGTTTCAGCTTTCTACATATGGCTAGCCAGTTTTCCCAGCACCATTTATTAAATAGGCAATCCTTTCCCCATTGCTTGTTTTTCTCAGGTTTGTCAAAGATCAGATGGTTGTAGATACGTGGCATTATTTCTGAGGGCTCTGTTCTGTTCCATTGATCTATATCTCTGTTTTGGTACCAGTACCATGCTGTTTTGGTTACTGTAGCCTTGCAGTATAGTTTGAAGTCAGGTTGTGTGATGCCTCCAGCTTTGTTCTTTTTGCTTAGGATTGACTTGGCGATGTGGACTCTTTTTTGCTTCCATATGAACATTAAAGTAGTTTTTTCCAATTCTGTGAAGAAAGCCATTGATAGCTTGATGGGGATGGCATTGAATCTGTAAATTACCTTGGGCAGTATGGCCATTTTCACGATATTGATTCTTCCTACCCATGAGCATGGCATGTTCTTCCACTTGTTTGTATCCTCTTTTATTTCACTGAGCAGTGGTTTGTAGTTCTCCTTGAAGAGGTCTTTCATAACCCTCGTAAGTTGGATTCCTAGGTATTTTATTCTCTTTGAAGTAGTTGTGAATGGGAGTTCACTCATGATTTGGCTCTCTGTTTGTCTGTTATTGGTGTATAAGAATGCTTGTGATTTTTGTACATTGATTTTGTATCCTGAGACTTTGCTGAAGTTGCTTATCAGCTTAAGGAGATTTTGGGCTGAGACAATGGGGTTTTCTAGATATACAATCATGTCATCTGCAAACAGGGACAATTTGACTTCCTCTTTTCCTAATTGAATACCCTTTATTTCCTTCTCCTGCCTAATTGCCCTGGCCAGAACTTCCAACACTATGTTGAATAGGAGTGGTGAGAGAGGGCATCCCTGTCTTGTGCCAGTTTTCAAAGGGAATGCTTCCAGTTTTTGCCCATTCACTATGATATTGGCTGTGGGTTTGTCATAGATAGCTCTTATTATTTTGAGATACGTCCTATCAATACCTAATTTATTGAGAGTTTTTCACATGAAGGGTTGTCAAATTTTGTCAAAGGCCTTTTCTGCATCTATTGAGATAATCATTTGGTTTTTGTCTTTGGTTCTGTTTATATGCTGGATTACATTTATTGATTTGCATATGTTGAACCAGCCTTGCATCTCAGGGATGAAGCCCACTTGATCATGGTGGATAAGCTTTTTGATATGCTGCTGGATTTGGTTTGTCAGTATTTTATTGAAGATTTTTGCATCAATATTCTTCAAGGATATTAGTTTAAAATTCTCTTTTTTGGTTGTGTCTCTGCCAGGCTTTGGTATCAGGATGATGCTGGCCTCATAAAATGAATTAGGGAGGATTCCCTCTTTTTCTATTGATTGGAATAGTTTCAGAGGGAATGGTACCAACTCTTCCTTGTACCTCTGGTAGAATTCGGCTGTGAATCCATCTGGTCCTGGACTCTTTTTGGTTGGTAAGCTATTGATTATTGCAACAATTTCAGAGCCTGTTATTGGTCTATTCAGAGATTCAACTTCTTCCTGGTTTAGTCTTGGGAGGGTGTATGTGTCGAGGAATTTATCCATTTCTTCTAGATTTTCTAGTTTATTTGTGTAGAGGTGTTTGTAGTATTCTCTGATGGTAGTTTGTATTTCTGTGGGATCAGTGGTGATATCCCCTTTATCATTTTTTACTGCGTCTATTTGATTCTTCTCTCTTTTCTTCTTTATTAGTCTTGCTAGCGGTCTATTGATTTTGCTGATCTTTTCAAAAAACCAGCTCCTGGATTCATTAACTTTTTGAAGGGTTTTTTGTGTCTCTATTTTATTCAGTTCTGCTCTGATTTTAGTTATTTCTTGCTACTGCTAGCTTTTGAATGTGTTTGCTCTTGCCTTTCTAGTTCTTTTAATTGTGACATTAGGGTGTCAATTTTGGATCTTTCCTGCTTTCTCTTGTGGGCATTTAGTGCTGTAAATTTCCCTCTACACACTGCTTTGAATGTGTCCCAGAGATTCTGGTATGTTGTGTCTTTGTTCTCATTGGTTTCAAAGAACATCTTTATTTCTGCCTTCATTTCATTATGTACCCAGTAGTCATTCAGGAGCAGGTTGTTCAGTTTCCATGTAGTTGAGCGGTTTTGAGTGAGTTTCTTAGTCCTGAGTTCTAGTTTGACTGCACTGTGGTCTGAGAGACAGTTTGTTATAATTTCTGTTGTTTTACATTTGCTGAGGAGTGCTTTACTTCCAACTATGTGGTCAATTCTGGAATAGGTGTGGTGTGGTGCTGAAAAAAACGTATTTTCTGTTGATTTGTGTTGGAGAGTTCTGTAGATGTCTATGAGGTCCACTTGGTGCAGAGTTGAGTTCAATTCCTGGGTATCCTTGTTAACTTTCTGTCTTGTTGATCTGTCTAATGTTGACAGCGGTGTGTTAAAGTCTCCCATTATTATTGTGTGGGATTCTAAGTCTCTTTGTAGGTCACTAAGGACTTGCTTTATGAATCTGGGTGCTCCTGTTTTGGGTGCATATATATTTAGGATAGTTAGCTCTTCTTGTTGAATTGATCCCTTTACCATTATGTAATGGCTTTCTTTGTCTCTTTTGATCTTTGTTGGTTTAAAGTCTGTTTTATCAGAGACTAGGATTGCAACCCCTGCCTTTTTTTGTTTTCCAATTGCTTGGAAGATCTTCCTCCATCCCTTTATTTTAAGCCTATGTGTGTCTCTGCAGGTGAGATGGGTTTCCTGAATACAGCACACTGATGGGTCTTGACTCTGTATCCAATTTGCCAGTCTGTGTCTTTTAATTGGAGCATTTAGCCCATTTACATTTAAAGTTAATATTGTTATGTGTGTATTTGGTCCTGTCATTATGATGTTAGCTGGTTATTTTGCTCGTTAGTTGATGCAGTTTCTTCCTAGCCTTGATGGTCTTTACATTTTGGCATGTTTTTGCAGCGGCTGGTACCGGTTGTTCCTTTCTATGTTTAGTGCTTCCTTCAGGAGGTCTTTTAGGGCAGGCCTGGTGGTGACAAAATCTCTCAGCATTTGCTTGTCTGTAAAGGATTTTATTTCACTTTCGCTTATGAAGCTTAGTTTGGCTGGATATGAAATTCTGGGTTGAAAATTCTTTTCTTTAAGAATGTTGAATATTGGCCCCCACTCCATTCTGGCTTGTAGATTTTCTGCCAAGAGGTCCGCTGTTAGTCTGATGGGCTTCCCTTTGTGGGTAACCCAACCTTTCTCTCTGGCTGCCCTTAACATTTTTTCCTTCATTTCAACTTTGGTGAATCTGACAATTATGTGTCTTGGAGTTGCTCTTCTCAAGGAGTATCTTTGTGGTGTTCTCTGTATTTCCTGAATCTGAATGTTGGCCTGCCTTGCTAGATTGGGGAAGTTCTCCCGGATAATATCCTGCAGAGTGTTTTCCAACTTGGTTCCATTCTCCCCGTCACTTTCAGGTACCCCAATCAGATGTAGATTTGGTCTTTTCACATAGTCCCATATTTCTTGGAGGCTTTGTTCATTTCTTTTTATTCTTTTTTCTCTAAACTTCCCTTCTTGTTCATTTCATTCATTTCATCTTCCATCACTGACACCCTTTCTTCCAGTTGGTCCCATCGGCTCCTGAGGCTTCTGCATTCTTCATGTAATTCTCGAGCCTTGGCTTTCAGCTCCATCAGCTCCTTTAAGGACTTCTCTGCATTGGTTATTCTAGTTATCCATTCGTCTAGTTTTTTTCACAGTTTTTAAATTCTTTGCCATTGGTTTGAATTTCCTCCTGTAGCTCGGAGTAGTTTGATCAGCTGAAGCCTTCTTCTCTCAGCTTGTCAAAGTCATTCTCCGTCCAGCTTTGTTCCATTGCTGGTGAGGAGCTGCTTTCCTTTGGAGGAGGAGAGGCACTCTGCTTTTTAGATTTTCCAGTTTTTCCACTCTGTTTTTTCCCCATCTTTGTGGTTTTATGTACTTTTGGTCTTTGATGATGGTGATGTACAGAAGGGTTTTTGGTGAGGATGTCCTTTCTGTTTGTTAGTTTTCCTTCTAACAGGTAGGACCCTCAGCTGCAGGTCTGTTGGAGTTTGCTAGAGGTCCACTCCAGACCCTGTTTGCCTGGGTATCAGCAGTGGTGGCTGCAGAATAGCAGTGGCTGTAGAACAGCGGATCTTGGTGAACTGCAGATGCTGCTGCCTGATCGTTCCTCTGGAAGTTTTGTCTCAGAGGAGTACCTGGCTGTGTGAGGTGTCAGTCTGCCCCTACTGGGGGATGCCTCCCAGTTAGGCTGCTCAGGGGTCAAGGACCCACTTGAGGAGGCAGTCTGCCTGTTCTCAGATCTCCAGCTGTGTGCTGGGAGAACCACTACTCTTCAAAGCTGTCAGACAGGGACATTTAAGTCTGTCGAGGTTGCTGCTGTCTTTTTGTTTGTCTGTGCCCTGCACCCAGAGGTGGAGCCTACAGAGGCAGGCAGGCCTCCTTGAGCTGTGGTGGGCTCCACCCAGTTCGAGCTTCCTGACTGCTGTGTTTACCTAAGCAAGCCTGGGCAATGGCGGGCGCCCCTCCCCCAGCCTTGCTGCTGCCTTGCAGTTTGATCTCAGACTGCTGTGCTAGCAATCAGCGAGATTCCGTGGGCGTAGGACCCTCCGAGCCGGGTGCAGGATATAATCTCCTGGTGTGCCATTTTTTAAGCCCATTGGAAATACTGCCAGTTGGCAGTATTAGGGTGGGAGTTACCCAATTTTCCAGGTGCCATCTGTCACCCCTTTCTTTGACTAGGAAAGGGAACTCCCTGACCCCTTGTGCTTCCTGAGTGAGGCAATGCCTCGCCCTTCTTTGGCTCGCGCACGGTGCACTGCACCCACTGTCCTGCACCCACTGTCTTGCACTCCCTAATGAGATGAACCCAGTACCTCAGATGGAAATGCAGAAATCACTCGTCTTCTGCATCACTCACGCTGGGAGCTGTAGATCGGAGCTGTTCCTATTCAGCCATCTTGGCTCCACCAAGAATGGTTTATTTTCTAAATGCTGCTCTAGTATCAAGATAACTGTGTTTCTTAAGTTCCAAAATATCTTGTATTCTGACTAGAGGATGTGGCATTAAAAAAAAAAAAAAAGAAAGAAAGAATATTTTAGAATTAAATAAAGGTCAAGGATTTGTAAACTACAATTTCTAAGGCAGAGAGATAATTGAGTATTGTGCTATGACTAATACAAGAATGATTTATTAAAAGCTCAAGTCCAGCTACAGCTCAACTAAGGGTCCAAGGTGGAATCAAGTTTCAAGATGCAACTCTAGAGCTTGAATTAGATGTAAACACTAGAAATTTATGGTTTGCTCCTTGAAGTATTTGTTTTTCTTGGTTCAGAGGCACCCTGGGGAAATGACTTTCTTGGGTTCAGCTGTATAATTCAGAATGGCTTAGAATGTAGGAAACTGATTGTTCTTTGATTTCTTCAGAGGGTTTCAAATGGCCTACTTATGAAATGAATTTTTAACATCAGTGATAAAGCATGCTTAAAAAAATCACATTGATTCTAAGCTATCAAAATTTCATTGTGGTGTAAGATGGAGGCAAAATTAAGATCATTTTAAAAAAAAAATCCTGCTATAAAGTTGTTGAGAGAGTGCTAATAAGCCTCCAAGTTTAGAAGTGCCAATTTTATGAATTACCTGTTGTAATCTTTGGAGAAGTTTATAGTCAGTGAAAACAGCATTATTAGTTGGATTCCCTAATCTTTGAAAAAGTCCACCCCAGGAATTAATACAATTGCAGACCTGAATGGCTGTAAAATCTATACCTTATGCAAAGCATAGAAGAAACAGAGGAACTAAAGTATTGACAGAATAGAAAACTAAAACATTCTTTGCCCTAGAGAGCTGCTAGGAGCTGGCTCCAGCTCACCATAGTCTCTTCATCTTTTTCCTTGTTCTATTTTATTTTACAGTCTTTGAAAGATTTTGAAGAATTTATAAAATGGAAAAATTATCATCAACCATATATTTTTGAAGGAGGATTATGGCAATGTTAAGGCAGAATGAGGAAGACTTGAATATGGGGGAAATCTGAAGGTGATTTAGGGACTAGATGAAAAATGATGATCTGATCAGGGATCAGAAAGAGTAGAAGCAGCAATGAAGGAATTATCTGAGAAACACTGTGAAGGTAAACCCATGAGGCTTTGTGACAGATTAGATTGGGCAGGGGGAAGGTAGAAAGAGAATGGGAGTAAAATGAAACCTAAGGTCTCCAGGTTGGAAACTGAATAGAAGTCATTAATAAAACTCATAATACCTAGTCAGCTAAAAGTAGGCATATAAGAGAAAAATATATTAGTTTAGTTTGGTGTATATTAGTCTTGAGAAATCTGCAGAGCATCTAAGTGAACATATTCAGAAGCCTTTTCCATTTGGAAATAGGAATCTATATCTTGGTAGGAAGGTCAGCCTTGCATTCATCACTGAGAAGGAGATCACTCAAAAAACAAGGTATGAAAGAAAATGGACCAAGGACGGAAGCCAGAAAAATGCCAATATTTAGAGAGCAGTAGGTGTAGTAAAGTGAAATGAGAAAGAGTGATCAAATACAGAGAAGAATCATGCAAGATACATAGGAGTAATTAGATACATAGAAGAGATTCAAGAAAGAGAAGGTGGCCAACAGTCCCAAGCATTGTAGAGAGGGTAAGGAGAATTACTAAAAAGAGAACTTTATATTTAACATACCATCGGTGACCCTTGAGGGAGGAATCTTATTTCAGTGCTGGAAGGTTGGAACCAAATTAAAGTGGGTTCAGAGGATGTGGGAGGTAACGTAGAGATTGGTGGGTGATTAATGAAAATACTATTAACAGAAGAACTTAAGCAATGTGTAATATAATGGCCAGACTCAAAAGCAAAATTTGGTTGGATTGATAATAATGATGTCACATAGTCTCAACTACAAAGACAGAGAGAGAGAGAGAGACAAAAAGTCTGAATCCCCAAGCTTTGAAAATTTAGAACATACTACTACCCTATAAGTGAAATTTACTAAAAGTCTTTCCCAAGGTGTTGCATAGCATAAGGCATGCACTTAGGAGTTTAGGTAAAACGAGAGTTACTATTAAACTGAGAAGCAGATACGTATTTTTGGGCATTTAACATGCCATAGAGGATTCTATTTTCATAACCACTTAAATCTAAGACAGATTCCTTAAATTTTCTGGGCTTCTACATATTAACAGTGCTCTGGGAAGAGTTGATAGTAAAACTTCGGAGATTATGTTATTCTGCTGGCTTAAAATAATTAAAGAATTTCTCCCAAAAGATTGAAATGGAAGGAAAACTCAACAGGACAAAATTCTGTTTTTATCAATGTCAATGTAATAAAAAGTCTTTCTTTTTTAATTGATGCTAGAGGTGTGTACTTGAAAACAAGATATGGCCTACTGGGTTAATCTCACTTTGCCTCCAATCTAAGTATGATTTCTCTAAACTGTAATTCATTGTAGCTGATACATGAAACAGGTTGACAAATGGTTTTGGAAATTTTTAAAAATTGTGTCTGCTTTGGGAGCCTTGGATTTACTTTCATTCTGAACTCCAAAATGTAACCTGCCTCTGAACTCCAAAATGTAACCTGCCTCCAAAATGTGGAGCTATATAACTAGGGATTCCAGTTTTATTTTAGTATAAATTTAACTGTCTGAGTCAAATATCAGATCCTCTTTAGTTTCATATATTTGCAATATTTTAAAATGTGTCTATCTTTTTTTCAGCATGGAGGATGACAGGGCTTTTGGGACTTGTGACAAGTTGTTAAATTCTAAAAGCCTTATGTTCTAAACAGTATGTTTACATATTCAGGATATAAAATGATATGCTCCATTTCCATTTTATATTTCCCTTCCATTTAAAGGAGTATTTTCTTATTTTTTAACTGACAATTATTTGACATTTTGCTTTGCTTAAGCCCACTTATTTTTGAGGTCTGAATGACCAATTCAACATTTGGAACATGGGTAAGTAGTCAAGCAGTCAAGTAATTGTTAGGGCAAAGGAAGAAAGCTGGGGCAATTTTTCTAAAAAGGAACCAATGGGAACTCACTCCCCATTTTCTTCTTTGTCCCTCCCCTTTTCTCTCAAGAAAACCAGATCCAAGTAAGCATAAAAGGAGAGAATCATTCAAATTAGAATCAACAATGAATCCCAAAGATACGGAATATAATTTCACTCAGCAGATATTCCAGATGATTCACTTTGCACTCTTCACTCTGGGTTCTAAAATTAATCTCTTATGCATCCTGCTTTCAAAGAGCTATGGTTTTGTAAGGGAGTTAAGAAAGATATGAAAATAATGATAATTTAGGGTACAAAGTACTTACTATATACAGGGGTTTAGAAGAAGAATTTTTTTTTTTAAGACGGAGTTTCACTCTTGTTGCCCAGCTGGAATGCAGTGGCATGATCTCGGCTCACTGAAACTTCTGCCTCCAGGGTTCAAGCAATTCTCTTGCCTCAGCTTCCCAAATAGCTGGGATTACAGGTGCCCACCACCACGTCTGGCTAATTTTTGTAATTTTAGTAGAGACGGTGTTTCATCATGTTGGCCAGGCTGGTCTCGAACTCCTGACCTCAGGTGATCCACCTGCCTGGGCCTTCCAAAGTGCTGGGATTACAGGCATGAACACTGGTACAGGGCCAAGAAGAAGAGTTTTGTATGGAAAGAAGCATTCATAAAGAAGTTGAAATTTGATTGAGCTTTAGATATTATTTAGGTTTGAACAGGCAAAGATTGGACGGAAAAAAGTTATCTAGCATTTGAACATGCCACCACAAGGAAAAATTGTTAGCAGAAGGAGCAGTCTGAACAAAAGCACAGACAGGAATTTTAGGGAATAATGAAGTTTGGCTGGACATTAGATGAGATACGACATTGGGAGGAAGGGGTTGAGTGAGGGTCTGGAGGATGTTGAGTACTGAAGTACACAGTGAGACTTTTTTTTTTTAGGTAAATAGAAAATCATTACAATTTTTAAATAAAGTTATGGTGTGATCAGAGCTGGCCTTTGGAAGGATAAGACTAATTTTGCGGCAGTGGGTAGGATTGCCTGGAGTGTAGCTATACTATGTTATTCTCACTGTAGACTCAAGATAGTTAAGAATATTGTTGCAAAGCAGAAATATGTAATAATTGCAAATTAATCCTATAAACCATTAATGGGTAATAAAAATAAGTTTGAAGCACACTATTTTCACATGAAGGGTTTCCTGTTAATTAAAGTCTTTAGTGACATTTTACATTTTATCCAGAAATTGTGGTTTTGTTTTTCTTTTCCCTGAGTATTGATGTTTACTTTCAAGGCAAAATAGAAGACAATGTGATTTATTTTCACCAATTCCTTGGTTTACGGAACTCTGTAGAATGATCTATGGCACATTATATTTTTATGGCATATGTTACAGTATGTTGGTAAAATGAATTATAGTGCTTTATTAAAGATTTGAAAGAATATTTCTTTTACATAAAGAACAAAATGTAAGGAAAAAAATCCTTCTAATGAAGAAATTGTGACTAACCCTGTAAGAGTGTTTCCAGTTCAGTTTAACTCAATATCAAAAGGTTACATTATTTCATCAATATTAATATCAATATCAAAAGGTTACATTATTTCATCTAAATATTTTCTTTTCATGGTGAAAAAATGCACTGATTTAATGGATTTTTGTGTGTGTGATTTTATGTGTTTACTATTCTTCTATATGACTTCAATGACTTCATTTTTGTCCATGGGGATAATTTTACTTTTTCTTAATTTTCATCTTATCTGTTTTACATGCTTGTTAATAGAAATAATGATAATCTCGGATGGGTGCGGTGGCTCATGCTTGTAATCCCAGCACTTTGGGAGGCTGAGGCGCGCAGATCACTTGAGCTCAGGAGTTCGAGACCAGCCTGGCCAATGTGGTGAAACCTCGTCTCTACAAAAACACAAAAATTAGCTGGGCATGGTGGTGCACACCTGTAATCCCAGCTACTCAGGAGGCTGAGGCAGGAGAATCTCTTGAACCCGGGAGACAGAGATTGCAGTGAGCCAAGACTGGGCCACTGCACTACAGCCTGGTCACCAAAGCAAGACTTTGTCTCAAAAAAAAAAAAAAAAAAAGAAAAGAAAAGAAAAAAAATAGAAAGAATGACAATCTTTACCTGTTATTGAATTCTGAATTGTTATATTTTTGTGAGTCATAATATGTATTTCATTTTTCAAAGAAAAAAGAGCTCAAACACAAAGAAAAAAGTGTAGCCATTGACATTTCTTTTTCAGGAAGCTCATGTTCCTCTTTCAAATGGCAAGTTGACGCTAGAGCACCACATTGATATTGATCATAAAATGGTGAAATGCTTAAGATCTTCAAATTGCTGCAATCTGGAGCATGTATAATAGTCACATAAAGTTCATCCTGGCACCATGGTCCTTTCTAAATGGAGCTGGCAGTTCATTTTCAGTTTGTCCCAATTAGAAAGCCATTCCTTTTAACAATGGACTAGGAAGTTGGAGCAAACCCATGGAACCCAGGTAGGTGGAAGGGAAGTAGCTTGAAGCAAGAATGGGAACCCAGCTTATCGCACAAACACCATGGGCAAACGTAGTAAAAACTCCACACATAACATTTTGAGCAATTACAGATCTATGAACTAAGAATTTTCTTTAAATGGAAGGAAATAAGAACTCTGATACTAGGAAGTAGCATCCCAGAATAAACTAATACATAAATAGAAAAACTTAAACAAGAAAAATCCATACTGTAGGGTAAAGATTTTCACCAGCTTTTTCTATACCATGCTATTCATTTAATAAGGGCATATACATTGAGTACATAGTAGAGACTTATAATTTATGAGTAAGCTACTATATATTTCATAATGGGTAGTATACTCCATGAGTCAGTGTTAAAGCCTTTTTTGTTTGAGTAAATATCTTCTCCTAGTATTGTTTAGAGAAGCACCTGTGTTTGGCAGGCTCTAGCTAACTTTTGCAGTCATTGTATATTGTATCTGCACAGGCTATAAAAATCAGGAAAGCCATGTCTCTCACAGAATATTGCCTTACTAAGACTTATCTTGTCTTAATCAACTGAATATTACAATAGATTATGAGAACTGAATCATAAACTTTTACTGAACAGTTTTCTTTGGTAGAGATAAGAGGGAAGCAATTTTTAAAAGGACAGATAACTACAAAATAATTTTATAAAACATCTTTATGGTGATAAACCCCAACTTTATATACTTGTATAAATGTGCACATTGTCTCTTATGAACTCACATAATCCTTTACGTGTAGTATCTGTTAAACCATGACTGACTTCTGTAGTATGACCCTAGGACTCATATTTATAATAATAACTGCAGACACACAGTGCTTATTAAGTGCCAGACACTATTTTAATTAGATAAAATCATCTAATCCTCACAGTCCTGTAACCCTATGATGCAGGTATTGTTATTATAATGATTTTATAGACATGCAGATGAATAAGTAACTAAGATAAGAAGTGTCAGGCCTGGGCTTTGAAGCTGGGCAAAATCCACATCCTCAACAGCTATCCACACTGCCTTTCATTAAGACACGGCTTGTCAGAGTGAGCTTACTAAAACAGGGGTTCCCAACCCCTGGGCCACAGACCGGTACCATTAGGGACCGGGCCCACAGCAGGAGGTGAGCAGCAGGTGAGTGAGCATTGCCACCTGAGCTCTGTCACTTCTCAGATCAGTGGAGGCATTAGATTTCTTATAGGAGTGAGAATCCTATTGTGAACTGCACATGCAAGCAATCTAGGTTGTGCACTCCTTATAAGAATCTAATGCTTGATGATCTGGGGTGGAACAGTTTCATCCCGAAGCCACCCCACCCCCTATTCATCTAAAAATGATCTTCCATGAAACTCATCCCTGGTGCCAAAAAGGTTGAGGACAGCTGTACTAAAGGATAAGAACAGACTAGTGGGCCTTTCTCCATCAGCTAATGTGAACTGAGCTTCTACTAAATGCCAAATACCATTTTAGGCACAGAAGACACACACAAAAAGCAACCCTTCCCCTTGACCACAAAGAATATTCAATACTCTTAATTAACCCCCAAAATACAAAGTCTTTTTAGTACTCTGAAGCAGTAAGCTTCAATTCTGTATTTCAGTTATTTCAATGGGAGTCAACCAGTAAGTCTGTGTCTAAAAATAGAATTGCACTGAGTCAGTATTTCAACTCCCCTGGGCTTTTCCAGATAATTCTATGATGGAGGGCAAAGATTTCTAGCAGAAGGAAAGCACAGAGAAAATTAAGATTACTGAGGTGACTGCTCCTCTTGAGTCTCAACTCAGTTGTTGAGTCATATGTGACTGAATGCCGTATAAGACCATTGAGGCTAAGGCACTTTATACCTCTGTGAAGCATCTTTGTGGAGGTGAAAGGACACAGGGCTTAATAACCAAAAGCTGATTCTTCTCCTCACTAACTTCTAGACTAATTCTTCTCACTAAGTCTGTTTTCAGATTTGTAAAATGAGGGCATAGGGGCAAAAAGTGTTTTAAAACACTGTATTACTAAGTGGTGTGTGTGTGTATGTGTGTATGAACTTCAAAATCCTGTAACTGTACATTTACAGAGGGAAGATCTGAAGGCTTTACAGGGACAATTAAACTCAATACTCAATAAACAATGACATCTGGGCTTTCTTTCATCAGTCCTGGTTGAATGACATTACAGCTGCTCTGACCAAACCTTCAGAGAGTTGCTTGCTGTAGCTGTCAATCAAAAATATTCAGAGAAAACATACTACCATATTTTGGGGGAAGGGGGTTGTCTTGGTGGGAGAAATAGGGGTAGAAAGAAGATATATAGATAAAATATTACCATATGTTTTTCAAAGTTAATCAGAAGGCATCTTATAAGCACATACCCCTGAGAGGTTCATTGCTATGAGAAAGTTCTCTACCTTAAAAAAAATGAATAACACACAGCTCTAAAAATAATATAGCCATAAGAGCTCTTTTTATACTATCAATCCTCTCCTTTCCCGAGAACTTGGAATATCTACTCATAACAAAGCATTCTCTTCCTCATGCTATAAAATCCTTACCCTAGTACCTTTAGTCCACTATTTCCCCTTGAGTATTCTGGCTTTAGTCTTCTAACTGGAATACCTTTTTCTGAACTGAAAGATCTCAGAGCTACATTCTTGAATCACCTTGGCACCCATACTTTTTTGGAATGTGTTCTCCTTTATTTATTTAATTTCTATTGAAGTAAAATTTGTATAACATAAAATTAATCATTTTAAAGGATACAATTCAGTGGCATTTAATAGAGTCACAATTTTGTGCAACCATCACATCTATTCATCACCCCAAAAGAAAACCTCATTCCCATTACGCAGTCACTTCCACTCCCACTCCTCCAGTTCCTGGCAACTACTAACGTGCTTTCTGTTGCTATGTATTTACTGGTTCTGGACATTCCATATAAATGAAATCATAGAATATGTGACCTTTCCTTTCACTTAGTATAATATTTTCAAAGTTTATCCACTTTGTGTCATGTAGAAGTATTTCCTTCTTTCCTTTTAAAGATAGAATGTTATGGCTGGGCGTGGTGGCTCACGCCTGTAATCCCAGCACTTTGGGAGCCCGAGGCGGGCGGATCACGAGGTCAGGAGACGGATACCATCCTGGCTAACACGGTGAAACTCCGTCTCTACTAAAATACTAAAAATTAGCTGGGCGTGGTGGCGGGCGCCTGTAGTCCGGGCTACTGGGGAGGCTGAGGCAAGAGAATGACGTGAACACGGAGCTTGCAATGAGCCAAGATCCCGCCACTGCACTCCAGTCTGGGCGACAGAGCGAGACTCCGTCTCAAAAAAAAAAAAAAGATAAAATGTTATTCCATTATACAGACACACCATATTTTGTTTACCCATCCATAAACTAATAAACATTTGAGTTGTTTCTACCTCTTGACTATTTGAGTAGTGATGTTATAAACTTTTCTGTACAAGCATTTGCTTGAATAACTGTTTTCAATTCTTTGGGGTATAGTCATAGGAGTAGAATTGCTGAATCATATGATAATTCTATGTTAAATTTAAATTATTTTATTTTATTGTGGCAATAAAACACCTAACACAATGTCTACCTTCTTTTCTTTTCTTTCTTTCTTTTTTTTTTTTTCTTTCTTTTTGGAGACAGGGTCTCACTCTGTCTGGATTCAGTGGCATGATCTCAGCTCACTGCAGCCTCTGCTTCTGGGGTTCAAGAGATCCTCCCACCTCAGCCACCTAAGAAGCTGGGACTACAGGCTTGTGCCACTACGCCTGGCTAATTTTCGTATTTTTAGTAGAGATAGGGTTTCGTCATATTGCCCAGGCTGGTCTCAAACTCCTAAGCTCAAGTGATCCACCCTCCTCGGCCTCCCAAAGTGCTGGGATTACAGGTGTGAGTGACTGTGCCTGGCCAATATCTAACTTCTTAAAATTTTAAGTGTACTGAGGTCAGGAGATGCAGTCCATCCTGGCCAACATGATGAAACCCCATCTCTACTGAAAATAAAAAAATTAGCTGGGCTTGGTGATATGCATCCATAGTCCCAGCTACTGGGGAAGCTGAGGCAGGAGACTCGCTTGAAGCCGGGAGGCAGAGGTTGCAACAAGCCAAGATCATGCCACTGCACTCCAGCCTGGGCCACAGAGCGAGACTCCATCTACAAAACAAAACAAACAAAATTTAAGTGTACAATACATTATTGATACATTATTGATGACTATAGGTACAACATTACGTAGCTCTCGGCTAATCAATAATCAACTTATTTATGTTGCTTAAGTGAAAATTTATGCAAGTTGATTGGTAACTCCTCATTTACCCCTCCTTCAGCCTCTGGTAATCATCATTCCACTCTTCAATTCTATGAATTTTAATATTACAGTTACATCATGTTAGTGAATTATGAAGTATTTGCCTTTTTGTGATTGCCTTATTTCAGTTAGCATAACAGTCTCCATATTCATTCATGTTGTTCCATATTGCCAAATATCATTCTTTTAAGGCTGAATAATATGCCCTCCTATGTATATACCTATTTTCTTCATCCATTCATCTACTGATGAACATTTAGATTGTTTTCACATCTTGGCTATTGTGAATAGTGCTATAATGAACATGAGAGTGTTAATATCTCTTCTAGATCCTGATTTTAATTCTTTTGGATAAATACTAGAAGTGGGATTGCTAGATTATACGGTAGTTCTTTTTCAATTTTTTAATGAAACTGTATTATTTTTCATAGTGGTTGTAACATTTTACATCCCCAGCAACAATGCACACAGATTCCAATTTCTCCACATTTTCCCCAACACTTGTTGTCTTTTGTTTTTTTGATAATAGCCATCCTGACAGGTATGAGGTGATACATCATTGTGGTTTTGATTTGCATTTCTCTGAATATTAGTGACATTGAAGATTTTTAATATACCTGTTGGCCATTTATATGTCTTATTTGGAGAAATATCGATTAGGTCCTTATCCCATTTTTTAATTGGGTTATTACATTTGTTTTGCTATTGAGTTGTAGGAATTCCTTATATATCTTGGGGATTAACCCATTATCAAATATATGATTAGCAAACATTTTCTCTCATTCCACGGGTTGACACTTCACTCTTGTTTCCTTAGCTGTGCAGAATCTTCTTCATTTGACATAATTCCGTCTGTCTATTTTTTGCTTTTATTGCCTGTGCTTTTGGTGTTTTAGCTATGAAAATCATTGCCAAGACCAAGTCGTGAGGCTTTTCCCTTGTGTTTCTTCTAGATGTCTTATAGCTTCAGGTCTTACATTTAAATCTGTAATCAGTTTTGAGTTGATTTTTGTGGATGGTGTAAAGTAGGATTCCAATTTCATTCTTAGCATATGGATATTCAGTTTTCCCAGCACCGCTTATTAAAGAGACAATTCTTTCCCCATTGTGTATTTTTGGCATTCTTTTTGAAATGCAGTTGATCATGTATACATAGATTTATCTCTGGGATTCCTATTCTGTTCCATTAATCTATATATCTGTCTTTATGGCCATGCCATATTGTTTTGATTATTGTAGCTTTGTAATATAGTTTGAAATCAAGAAATCTGATGCATCCTATTTTGTTCTTATTTCTCAAGAATGATTTGAGTATTCATGGTCATTTGTAGTTCCACATAAATTTAGGACTGTTTATCTACTTCTATTAAAAAAGTCATTAGAATTTTTATAGAAAGTTCATTAACTCTGTAGATCACTTCAGGTCATATGGACATTTTAACAATATGAGGTCTTTCAGTCCACAAACACAGGATACATTTCTCTTAGTTTGTGTCTCCTATAGTTTTTCTCAATATTTTATAGTTTTCAGTATAGACATACCTCATTTTATTGAGATTTTTCTTTAATTTTGCTTCAGTTGTTACTTTTTTTTTTTTTTTTTTACAAATTGAAGGTTTGTGACAATCCTGCATTGACTAAGTTTATTCAGCATAATTTTTCCAACAGCATGTGCTCACTTCATGTCTCTGAATTATATTTTGGTAATTTTCACAATATTTTAATTTTTTAAATTATTATATCTGTTACAGGGTTCTGTGATGAATGACCTTTGATGTTACTATTGTGATTGTTAGGGGCACAACAAGTTACACCCATATAAGATAGCAAACTTAATTGATAAATGCATGTCTTCTGATGGCTCTATCCACAGGCAATTCCCATATCTCTCTGCCTCAATTCAGGTCTTACTATCCCTGAGACATAACAATATTGAAATTAGGCCAATTAACAACCATACAATGGCTTCTAAGAGTTCAAGTAAAAGGAAGAGTCACATGTCTCTTACTTTAAATCAAAAGCTAGAAATGATTATGTTTAGTGAAGAAGGCAGGTAGAAATCCTAAGATAGACTGAAAGCTAGGCCTTTCACACCAGACAGTTAGCCAAGTTGTGAATGCAAAGAAAATGTTCTAGAAGGAGTTAAAAGTACTACTCCAGTGAACACATGAATGATAGGAAATCAAAATAGCCTTATTGCTGACAGGGAGAAAATTTGAGTAGTCTGGATAGATCAAACCAGCCAAAGACTAATCCAGAGCAAAGCCCTAGCTCTTTTCAAGTCTATGAAGGTTGGGAGAGGTGAGAAGAAAAGTTTAAAGCTAGCAGAGGTTGGTTCATGAGGTTTAAGAAAAGAAGCTGTCAGCTGGGCGTGGTGCCTCATGCTTGTAATCCCAGAACTTTGGGAGGCCAAGGCGGGTGGGTCACTTGAGGCCAGGAGTTCCAGACCAGCTTGGCCTATGTGGTGAAATTCCATCTCTACTAAAAATACGAAAATTAGCCAGCTGCTCAGGGGGCTGAGGCAAGAGAATCGCTTGAATCAGTTGAGCTCAGGAGGTGGAGGTTGTAGTGAGCCGAGATCGCACCACTGCACTCCAGCCTAGGTGACAGGGTGAGAATCGGTCTAAAAAATAAAAAAAGGAAAAAAACTGTCTGTACAACATAAAAATGCAAGGTGAAACAGCAAATGCTGATGAAAAAGCTGCAGTAAGTTATCCAAAAGATCTAGCTAGGGTAATTGATAAAACTGGCTACACTAACCAACAGACTTTCAATGCAGATGAAACAGCTTTTTGTTGGAAGACAATGCTCTCTGGGACTTTCATAACTAGAGAGAAGTCAATGCAGGTCTTCAAAGCTTCAAAGGATAGGCTGAATTTCTTGTTAGGGGCTTAATGTAGTTGGTGATTTTCAGTTGAAGCTGAAGCTAATTTAACATTCTGAAAATATGACGGCCCTTTAGAATTATGCTAAATATTTTCTGCCTGTGTTCTATAGATGGAACAACAAAGCCCTGATGACAGCACATATCTGTTTACAGCATGGTTTGCTGACTATTTTGCTCACTGTTGAGACCTACTGCTCAGAAAAGAAAAATATTCCTTTCAAAATATTGCTGCTCATCGACAATGCACCTGGTCACTCAAGAGCTCTGATGAAAATAAACAAAGTGATTCATATTGTTTTCATGCCTTGTAACACAATACCCATTCTGCAGCCTATGAATCCAGGCATAATTTTAACTTTCAAGTCTTATTATTTAAGAAATATATTTTGTAAGGTTATAGCTGCCATACATAGTGATTCTTCTGATGGATCTGGCAAAGTAAATTGAAAACCTTCTGGAAAAGATTCACCATTCTACATGCCATAAGAACATTTGTAGTTGGGAGTGGGGGCTCACACCTGTAATCCAAGTGGTTTGGGAGACCAAAGTGGGAGGATCACTTGAGGCCAGGAGTGTGAGACCAGCCTGGGCAACATAGGAAGACCCTGTCCCTACAAAAATAAATTTAAATTAAGTTTAAAAAAACCCAGGCATGGTGGCACATGCCTGTAGTCCTAGCTACTCAGGAGGCTAAGGCTGGAGGATCACTTGAGTCCAGGAGTTCAAGGCTACAGGGAGCTATGATGGCGCCACACAGCCTCAGGGCCAGAACGACACCCTATCTCAAAAAATAAAACAAGCGAACAAACAAAAAACTTCCAGGAGGTCAAAATGTCAGCATTAACAGAATTTGAAAGAAATTGATTACAACCCTAATGGATGACTTTGAGAGACTCAAGACTTCAGTAGGGAAAGTAACTGCAGATGTCATGGAAATAGCAAGAGAACTAGAATTAGAAGTGCAGCCCAAAGATGTGCCTGGATTGCTGCAATCTCATGATAAAACTTGGACAGATAAAAAGTTGCTTCTTATGGATGATCAAAGAAAGTGTTGGGTTTTTTTAGATGAAATCTGCTGCTGGTGAAGATTCTATGAACATTATTTAAATGACAACTAAGGATTTAGAATATTATATAAACTTAGTTGATAAAGCAGTGGCAGAGTTTGGGCAGACTGACTCCAGTTTTTAAAGAAGTTCTACCATGGATAAAATGCCATCTACAGCATTACATGCCGCAGAGAAACCTTTCATGAAACGAAGAGTCAATCAATGCAGCAAAGTTCACTGTTGTCTTGTTTAAAGAAATTGTCACAGCCACCCTAAGCATTAACAATTACTACTTTGATCAGTAGACAGCCATCAACATTGAGTCAGGGCCCTCCACAAGCAAAAACATTATGACTCACTGAAGGTTCAGATGATTGCTAGTATTTTTTAAGCAATAAAGTATTTTTTAGTTAAGACATATACTTTTTAAAGACAATGTGATCACACACTTAATAAACTATAGGATAATGTAAACAACTTTTATGTATGCACTGGGAAACCAAAGAATTTGTGTTACCCATTTTATTGAAAAATTTGCTTTATTTCAGTGTTCTAGAACTGTACCCATAATATCTCTTAGGCACACATTTACATAAGTTTTTACATCCTTACTTAAGTATTTTATTCATCTTGGTGCTATGTAAATGGGATTGTTTTCCTAATTATATTTTCAGGTATTCTCTTTTAGTGTGTAGAAATGTTTTTTATTTGTATGTTAATTTTTATCATGTAGCTTTACTGCATTTATTAGTGCTAACAGATTTTTGTGGCGTTTTTAGGATTTTCTATATACAAGATCATGTTGTCTGCAAACAGGGGCAATTTAACTTCTTTCTTTTCAATTTGGATGCCTTTTATTTCTTTTTCTTGCCTAATTGCTCTGGCTTAGACTTCCAGAACTATATTGACAAGAAGAAGCAAGAATGGGTATCCTTGCCTTGTTCTTGATCTTAGAAGAACAGTTTTTAGTTTTTCATTATTGAATATGATGCTAGCTATGGGCTTCTCATATATGGTCTTTATTATGTTGAGTGACTTTCTATTCCTAGTTTGTTGAGAGTTTTTATCATGAAAGAGGGCTGACTTTTGCCAAGTACTTTGCATCTATGGAGACAATTAAATAATTTTTATTCTTTATTTTATTAATGTGTTGTTTTACATTAATTGATTTTGGTATGTTTAATCATACTTGCATTTTAGGGATAAATTTTATTTAGCCATGCTATATGATTCTTTTAATGAGCCATTGGATTCAGTTTGCTAGTATTTTATTGATAATTTTTGTATCTGTAGTCATCAGGGATACTGGCCTGCAGTATTCCTTGCTTATAGAGTTCTGGTCTGGGTTTGGTATAAGGATAACTCTGGACTCATAAAATGAATTTAGAAATGTTCACTTCTCTTAAATTTTTTGGAGGAGTTTGAGAAGGATTGGCGTTAATTCTTTTTTAAACAGGTAGAATTCACTAATGAAGTTACCTGGTGCTTGGCTTTTATTTGTTGGGAGAATTTTGATTACTGACTCAGTGTTCTTACTACTTATAGGTCTGTTTAGACTTATTATCTCTTTATGATTCGGTTTTGGTAGGGATGTAAGTCAGGAGGGCTTCCCAGGGGAAGTGACATTTAAAATGAAAAAGGGAACATGAATATAAATTATCTTGAGAGTTTTATATTGTTATGACCATTTTATAGGAAAAGAAAATAAGGCACCAAGAGGTTAAATTGTTTGGTGTATGATAAGAGTATATCTTGGAGTCAAGGCAGCTTTTTGTAGAGGGTAGAGGGTATGAACATGGGGACGGGGAACTGGTTTTGCTTTTAAAGATGGAATAGATTTGAATATATCTTTAAGCTAATGGGAGGAAATGAGGCCGTGTTTGACAGAGATAAGAATTGTAGAGCTCACAAGAGAAACTGGCCTGGGTGTTACACTGTTAGCAGAGAATAATCCTTCAGTTTAAATGGCAGAATGTATGTGTGTACAAGGGAATTTTAATCTATACTCGAGGGATGGGTTGGTTAGCTTTCAAATTGTCCTAATCAAAAATCCATACTTCAGATGTTGATACTTCCAAAATATTGTTTTCAAAATCTGTACCAGAGGATTTTACTTAAATTATCCTAAAATATATGTTAGAAATTAACCTCATAGTTTTGTATTGGTATAATTACTAGTGTTTAAAATATGTTCTTGAGATCTACCATACAGCATGGTGACAATAGTTACTAAAAATCTATTTTATTATTGAAAAAATGTTAAGAGCAGATGTTGTGTTCTCACCCCCAAAAATGGTAAATCCTCATAAAATGCATATATAATTAGCTAAATTTAACCTATCACAATGTATTCATACTTCAAATTATGATATACATAATAAATACATGTTATTTTTTCTGTTAATTTAACAATAAATTTGATAAAAAGCAAAAAATGGTTTTTAAACTTTTTTTAAATATATGTTTTTGGCTAGAAAAACTGTCCAGGACCACCACACTTGTCTTATTCAAGTTAAAGATCCTGGCAAGTCTAACCACATTATATCTTTATAAAATTGCTTCTGTTTCCCTGCACTTCCGAAAGAACTCTGTCAGTTAATTAAACCTTATATTAGTTGGTCCAGTCATATTTTTTTAATACTCGAGTGAAATTTTCATTGCAGGACTGGCTACATAATTTGCAATATCCAGTGTAAAATGAAAATGCAGGACTGCTTGACAAAAAGCAAAAATAAAGTGTCGTTATGGGTATTAACAGAGTTTTTTTCATCTGAGGTCTCACTTTTGACTTCTTATAGTGTTTTTGTTGCTATTTAATGACTTTTTAAGTAAAGAAAAATTAAAATTTAAAATAATTATCATCTTTATATTGTACAATGGTATTTTAAGTAGGAACATTTAACTTGTAGGCAAAATTAACAAAAGCATAGAATTCATATTTCATAGTTCATACTTGCATGTATATTTTGTTCTCAACAGAATGGTGGGATTCTTTTGCGACATATTTTTTTCTCAACAGAATAGTGGAATTTTGTTCTTAGTAATGGAAACATTGAATGAAACTGATTCATCAGGTTTGATTTCATTTTGTGATACACACACATTCTACCAACTCTTTGCTTTTAGCTTATTGATGAGTAAGAAAGAAAAGAAAAGGAAGTACAAATTGCCCTATCTTTTTCTTTCTATGTCATCGCTTTGAGTATACATCATTGACTTAATAACAGGGAAGTGACACAAGTAAGAAAGAATATGACAAGGTACCTTTGTTGTTTATGCTGGGTTGTGGAATGCCACTGGCTTCTTTTTTTTTGTACTTTTTTTTTTTTTTAAGGACAGGGTCTTGGTCTGATGCCCAGGCTGGAGTGCAGTGGCATGCTCACAGCTCACTGCAGCCTGATCCTCGTCGGCTCAAGTCTCCCACATCAATCTCCTGAGGAGCTGAAACTAGAGGTGTGTGCCACCATGCCCAGATAACTATTTCTATTTTTTGTAAAGGCAAGGTCTTGCTTTGTTTCCCAGGCTGATCCCAAACTCCTGGGCTCCAGCAATCCTCTCACCTCAGCCTCCCAAGTGCTGGGATTACAGGCGTGAGCCACCACACCTGGTGCCCTCTTTTAAAAAAAAATAAAATACATTTTGTTCTGCATATTTAAAGTATACAACATGATGTTTTAAGACACACATATAATGAAATGGTTACTATAGTGAAACAAATTAACACATCCATCATCTTACACAATTACATTTACCCCGCCCCATAACAAGAGCAGCTAAAATTGCTAAAATTGGCCGGGCGCGGTGGCTCACGCCTGTAATCCCAGCACTTTGGGAGGCTGAGGTGGGCGGATCACAAGGTCAGGAGATTGAGACCATCTTGGCTAACACGGTGAAAACCCGTCTCTACTAAAAATACAAAAAAATTAGCTGGGCGTAGTGGTGAGCGCCTGTAGTCCCAGCTACTCGGGTGGATGAGGCAGGAGAATGGCGTGAACCTGGAAGGCGGAGCTTGCAGTGAGCCGTGATCGCACCACTGCACTCCAGCCTGAGTGACAGAGCGAGAGTCGGTCTCAAAAAAAAAATTGCTAAAATCTACTTATTTAGTAAAAGTTCTGAATTCGGTACACTATTATTAACTGTAGTTCTCATGCTGTACATTAGATCTTTAAACTTATTTATCTTACATATTTGCTACTTCATATCCTTTCACCTACATTTCTCCATTTTCCTCCCTGATCTTGGTAATCATTGTTTTATTCTCTATCTCTATATACGTGATCCCCTCGCCCCCTTTTTTTCAAAGATTCCACTTATAACTGAGATCATGCAATATTTTTCTATGTTAGGCTTATTTCACTTAACATAATGTCCTCCAAGACCATTCATATTGTGGCAAATGGTAGGATCTCCTCCTTTTTAAAGACTAAATAATATATACACATACATACATACCACAGTTTCTTTATCCATTTGTCCACTGATGGACACATAGGTTGTTTCTGTATCTTGGCTTTTGCTATCCATATTATTCATGCTTCAACAAGCAGGAGAGTGCAGATATCTTTAAGAGGTTGTGATTTCATTTAGTTTGAGTATATACACAGAACAGGAATTGCTGAGTCATATGGTAGTATTATTTTTATTTTATTTTATTTTAGTTACCTTCCACCAAGAGTATCCATGGGTTTCTTTTCTCTACATCCTTAACAACACTTATCTCTTATCTTTTTGATAATAGCTATCTTAGCAGGTATGACATAGTATCTCATAATGGATTTGATTTGAATTTCCCTGAGGATTAGTGACGCTGAGCACCTTTCAACTATCTGTTGGCCATTTTCATGTCATCATTGGAGAATATCTATTCAAGTCCTTTTCAAATCAGATTTTTTTTTGATATTGAAAGATATGAGTGCTTTAAGAATCTTGTATATTTATTCCTTATCTGATATATGATTTGCAAGTATTTTTTCCCAATCTGTAGGTTGCCTTTTAATTTTGGTGATTGTTCATTTTGCTGTGCAGAACCTTTTTAGTTTGATGTAGAACATTTATTTATTTTTACTTTTGAAGCCTGAGCTTTTGGTGTGAAATCCAAGAAATCATTGCAAAGTCAATGTCGAGAAGGTTTTTCCCTATTTTCTTCCAGGAATTTTACAGTTTCAGGTCTTACATTTAGGTTTTTAATCCATCTTATGTTGACTTGATGTATGGTGTAAGATAACCGGCTAATTTCATTCTTTTGCATGTGAAAATCCGGTTTTCCCAGAACCATTTATTAAAGAGACTCTCTTTTCCGCATTGTGTATCCTTGGTGCCATGTTGAAAATTAGTCCACCATATAAATTTGAATTTACTTCTAGGCTCTCTATTCCACTGATTATGTGTCTGTTTTTGCTAGTACCACAGTCTTTTTATAATTATATCTTTGTAATGTAATTTTAAATCACAAAGAGTGATGGCTTCCCCTTTTTTGCAGGGTATGGGAATTACTTTGGTTATTTGGGGTCTTTTATGGTTGTATACAAATTTTAGGATTTAAAAAAATATTGTTGTGAAGAATGCCATTGAAATTTTGATAGAGATTGTACTGAATCTACATATTGCTTTGAGTAATATGAACCTTTTTAACAACATTTAATTATTCTGATGCACAAGCATGGAATATCTTTCCATTTATTTGTGTCCTTTTCAGTTTCTTTCATTAAAGTTGTATAGCTTTCAGTATACGGGTCTTTTACCTCTGTAGTTAAATCTACCACTTTATTTTTGGTATTTTCTTGGGTACTATTTTAAATGAGATTGTTTTCTGGGTTTCTTTTTCAGCTAGATTGTTATTTGTGTATAGAAACACCATACATTTTTTACAATGATTTAACATCCTGCAACTACTGAATTAATATATTAGTTCTAACAGCTTTTTAGTGGAATCTTTAGAGTTTTCAAGGTACAGAATCATGTCATCTGCAAATACAGATAATTTTACTTCTTCCTTTCTGACATGGATACCTTTTATTTCTTTTTCTTATTTAATTGCTCTTAACAGTACTTCTAGTACTATGTTAAATAGAAGTGGTGAAGGGCACCCTTGCCTTGTGCCATGTCTTAGAGAAAAAGCTTTCAGTTTCTCCCAATTGATCATAATGTTAGCTCTGAATTTTTTATAACTGTCATTAATTATATTGAAGAAATTTTTATACTTAAACTGTCAAGAGTTTTTAATCAAGAAAATATGTGACACTTTGTTGAATTCTTTCAGCATCAATTGATATGATCATGTGGTTTTTGTCTTTCAGTCTGTTAACATGATATATCACATTGATTGATTTGCATATGTTAAATCAGCCTTGCATACCTGATATAAACCCCACTTGGTACTTTGTTGAATTATATTTGTTAATATTTTATTGATGACTTTTGGATCAATGTTAAAAAAACTTCAAAAAAACTAACTCTTAGTTTTATTAAAAATTTCTATGGCCTTTTGTTCTCTGTTTCTGTTCTGATCTTCATTATTTCCCTCCTCCTGATAACTTTGAGTTTAGTTTGTTCTTCTATTTCTAGTTCCTTGTAGTGTATTATTAGGCTATTTATTTGGATCATATCACTGTAGCTAGAAACAATATATAATATAATTTCAACTTTTTTTAATCTAAAAAGACTTGTTTTGTGGTCCATCAAATGTTCTATCTTGGAGAATGTTCCATGTGCACTAGAGGAAAATGTATATCCTGCTGCTGCTGGATGTAAAATTCTATGTGTCTCTGTTAGGTCCATTTTCTGTAAAGTACAGTTTAATTCTTGTATCTTCTTATTAATTTCCTGTTGGGTTAATCTGTCCACTGTTGAAAATGGAGTACTGAAGTCTCCTACTATTATTGTATTGCTCTTTCTCCCTTCATGTCTATTGATATTTGCTTTATATATTTAGATGCTCCAGTGTTGAGTACATAACAATTGTTACGTTCTCATGAAGAATTGAGGCATTTATCACTAAATAATGACCTTCTTTGTCTCTTGTGACAGCTTTTCAGTTGGAATCTATTTTCTCTTAAGTACAGCCACTCCTTCTGTGTTTGGATTACAATTTGCATGGAATATTGTTTTCTGTTCTTTCACTTTCAGAATATGTGTGTTCTTGAGGCTAATAGAGTATAACTGGATCTTACTTTTTATCCATTCAGTCACTCTACATGTTTTGATTGGAAAAAGTAAATCATTTACATTCAAAGTAATTAATTACTGATAGATAAGGAACTACTACTTCCATTTTATTCATTGTTTTCTGGTTATTTGGTAGATCTATTGCTCCTTTCTTTCTCTCTTGTTTATATTTGTGATTTGTTTTGTTTTTTTTTTTTTGCAGTGCTAAGTTTTTATTCCCTTTTTTGTTTGTGCATCTGTTACAGTTTTTTGCTTTGTGTTTACCTAGGAATGAAATAAAACATCTCATGAGTATAACAGACTATTTTATACTGATAACTTAAATTCTGTTACATACAGAAACATTAGACTTGTACCTCTCTCCCACACAATTTTTCTCACTTATGTCACTATTTACATCTTTTTATATTATGTATTTCTTAAAAACTTATTGTAGCTATTATTATTTTTGACTGTTTTGACTTTTAACTTTCATACTAGAGATGGAGATGATTTACAGAGCACCATAACAGTATTGGAGTATTCTGGATTTGACTTATATTTACCTTTACCAGTGACTCTTAGACTTTCATATGTTTTCACGTTAGTAATTAGCACCCTTTTGTTTCCACTGGAAGAACTCCCTTAGGCATTTCTTGTAGGGTAGGTCTAGTGGTGATGAATTTCCTCAGCTTTTGCCTGTCTGGGACTTTATTTCTCCTTCATTTCTAAAGGACAAATTTGCTTGATATAGTATTCTTGGCTGATATATATTTACCTGGTTGGCAATACCCATTAATGATTGTCATACATCATTGCTGGGAGAAGAAAGCACTGTCCATAAGACTCCACCGGGAGAAGACAACTGGAAGCTCATGCCTGGAATTCGCTTGGAATTTTCCTTGTGTGCCCCTTCTTTTTGTTCATTTTGCCATAATAAACTGTAAACATTAGTATAATAGCTTTTCTAGGTTCCATGAGTCCTCCTAGTGATTCCTTGCAAATAAGGGTTATTGTGAGAAACCTTCAAGACTTGTATTATCTTTCTATAAATTTCTTAAGTTAATGTTTTATGAAATCCAAAGAGTAGAGGAAAGATCATAGACATGCTTTGAGCCATTTTCTTCCATGTATACATTAGTAGCAGAAAGATGTAACTGCGATGGTTTATACAGAATAACTACTATGTATCCAAGGCTATGGTGGTGGAGGATGGATAAGATATGGTCTTTTCCTCAAGGCTCAACTAGTGTATCAGAAAGAAAAGACATTAAAAAACATAAAATATAAAAAGATACGGACATTTATATTCCGTAATTTATTTTTATCTGAGTTTACTTCTATTCAAAAGGAATGAAAAAAATAATATTCACCTGGAAAGTGAAGACAGGTTTACAGACTTCTTTCAAGAGCTAAGAGCTAAAGAAATAAGAGGTTTTGGCATATCCTAACAAAGGATCTTGCTTCATGAAAAAGTTGTTTGTGCTATGCCATGAAGGTCTGCCATTTCATTCCTCTCATTTGAAACTAGGGGTAAAACACTGGAAGTTTTTATTATTCTTTCCTCTCAGAGCAATGCATTATAAACCAATTAAAAATATATAATTGATGTGTGTTTTATTTTTGTGTTCTTCAAATTGCCATATTCCAACCTAGTATCTCCTTGTATGTTTGCTAACTTTCATACTAATAACAATATGTTTATGATATTTATTAGCCTGTAAATTATAACTATTTAGAAATCCCTGCTTCCAAGTCTTAAAAGTAAACAAAGACTTATTTTTCATTGCCTTTTTTCTACCTAATACTTTCCAATTTCTGTTGTTTATCCTTCCATTCTAATCAAGTTTTATAACAGCAAAAGTTCATGTATGACTTTGTGATTCCATTTGGTATTCCATCATTCATTTGGCCAAGAGGTAGCATAGTTAGAGTCTGAAAATGTAAGTTCTTATCAACAAAAAAAGAAATCAATGGAAACAAAAGCCAAAATTGACAAATGGGATCTAATTAAACTAAGGAGCTTCTGCACAACAAAAGAAACTACCATCAGAGTGAACAGGCAACCTACAAAATGGGAGAACATTTTCGCAACCTACTCATCTGACAAACGGCTAATATCCAGAATCTACAATGAACTCAAACAAATTTACAAGAAAAAAAAATCAACCCCATCAAAAAGTGGGCGAAGGACATGAACAGACACTTCTCAAAAGAAGACATTTATGCAGCCAAAAAACACACGAAAAAATGCTCACCATCACTGGCCATCAGAGAAATGCAAATTAAAACCACAATGAGATACCATCTCACACCAGTTAGAATGGCAATCATTAAAAAGTCAGGAAACAACAGGTGCTGGAGAGGATGTGGAGAAATAGGAACACTTTTCCACTGTTGGTGGGACTGTAAACTAGTTCAACCATTGTGGAAGTCAGTGTGGCGATTCCTCAGGGATCTAGAACTAGAAATACCATTTGACCCAGCCATCCCATTACTGGGTATATACCCAAAGGACTATAAATCATGCTGCTATAAAGACACATGCACACGTATGTTTATTGTGGCACTATTCACAATAGCAAAGACTTGGAACCAACCCAAATGTCCAACAATGATAGACTGGATTAAGAAAATGTGGCACATATACACCATGGAATACTATGCAGCCATAAAAAATGATGAGTTCATGTCCTTTGTAGGGACATTGATGAAATTGGAAATCATCCTTCTCAGTAAACTATCGCAAGGACAAAAAACCAAACACCTCATGTTCTCACTCATAGATGGGAATTGAACAATGAGAACACATGGACACAGGAAGGGGAACATCACACTCTGGGGACTGTTGTGGGGTGGGGGGAGGGGGGGAGGGATAGCATTAGGAGATATACCTAATGTAAATGACGAGTTAATGGGTGCAGCACACCAGCATGGCACATGTATACATATGTAACTAACCTGCACATTGTGCACATGTACCCTAAAACTTAAAGTATAATAATAATAAAATAAAACTGTAAAGTCATCCAGAAATGTAAAGAAATGTAAGAACTGTTGAATCACCCCCAAGACTTGGTGAATGTTACTGAGGTATTCTCATTTAGTGGTAGTTTCTAAATTTCTTTGTCCACATGAACCACAGAAATTGTGTTAGGCAGATAACAGGAACACACATCTTGTGATTAACTAGAGGAGTCCTTAATAATGATGTGTAATTCTTCAGGTAAACATGTTGGTTAACAAATATACAATGTAGAACAATACTCAATGGTACACCAAAATTTTACACATATTAACTCTTTATATACCCATTTAGAAACTAACTTATTAGGATAATTGTCCAAATTACATTAATAGTTTCAGTGCATTTTTTTTTGTTTTGAGTGGTCATGAACTGTTATCTTTAAAAGAAAAAAGTTGAACTAAAAAGACATTGAAAACAAAATATCCATTTTTGCCATAGATGTTAAAAATGGAATAATCTAATATAAGATGAAATAAATATTCATGAGTCATGATGCAGCTTTTTCACTGGATAGGAAACTGATATATCTCTATGGTAACAATAAAACAGCCATCCAGGAATGAGAAAAAAAAAATAGAACTCTAAAAAGTGGTAAGTAAAACTTGTGTAAATTTAACAACTAGGTGAAAAAAAGTCTTCTTACTTTTTCTTTAATGGCAGGGGCTAGAGCACTCATAATTACCATTTATTTTTTATGTTTAAACCACATTCAATACTAGCTAAAAAATAGTAAATAAATATTAATGAATTACTTCTGTGACCCGTTAGCTCAGTTAGCTCACTGTTTCAATGAGGCACTAATGAAGCCAAGGTCATGGGCATAATGGTGATAATTTGGTATAGAACATTAATGACTATGAACGGTTTTATGAATATTAACCCATTTGTTCCTCACAATACCACTTTAGGGTCCTTAGAACAAGCATACTTATTATTGCTTTATGAAGATTCAAAAAGGTTAAGTGACTCATCAAAAGTCACTTAATATATGGGGGTAAAAACTTGACTCTAGATTTTTTCCACTCAATAACAATGCTTCAGTTTGGATTTGTTAATGATTTTTGTAAATAAGAAAATGACTATGACATTCATTACTCTATTTATTATACCTACATTTAGAAGACCCTGACTCCTGTTTTGAGATTATGATAGACTCTCTCCCAACTTGCAAATAAATTACAGGTAGAATCATACATGAAGGCAATAATTAAAAATAGCTTTAAAAATAGGAACAGAAGTAAAATGACTATGCTAACATTGGCAGGCATTTCCACCAACTTTAATTCTGTGACTAATGGATGAAGAAGCATTATCAGTTGCCTGCGTGCAATGTACCCACTGAACTAGTATGGAAAAACTGAAAATGAAATGGAGAGACAGAGACTTTGACTCATTTTTACTGCCTGTTTTTTAGACACCAGATATTATATTAATCAGAAAACTGAGCAGTCACCTCTTTACTGTTTTTGAGATGGCTGAAATCTTGTTCCTCCCATCTGAATGGCCCACATATAGCAGAGTACTTCTTGTGTAACGAGGCCAGTGGTAGAGGAAAATGGAGAGTGGCATTCACATCCAAGGAAAACAACCTTTCAGGTAAAGCTATATAATGCAAACAGAGAAAGGAAGGCACTGGAAATAGTGCTTGCTAGGCAGTATAATTTGTCATGGATTGCATGTGGTTAAACAACTGAAGGCTGCCTTAGGATATATGTTATCTCTGTTATGGTAAAGAACTGAGTAGTAAGAGCAGAATGTTCTATTCCAGTGCCAGATGAAGGTTTCTGCAGTATCAGGAATTGAGCTAGGGTTGTGCACAGATGATGGGATGTTTTTACCAATACACAAGTGACAGTGCAGATGGCCATAGCAATCTATGCTAGCACTATGTCTGCAAATCCTAGGCCTAGGATTTCAAACCAGAATGAAAAAAAAAAAAAAACCTGAAAAGAATAAGGTAAGAACAGGATGAGGTTTTTAAAAACCACCTTGAAGAAATTTTTAAAATTGTAATAAGAACATAAAAATTTTCACCAGAGTCAACGTAGAATAGAATTTATGTCAAACAAATCAAGTCAGTAATGCCAGCAAAAATCTTCAAAATTTCTCTCACAAAAAAGGGATGAAGTGATAAGAATGACAAGTATGCTATCGGATACAAAGAACGAGAAACAATATCCAATATACTGAACATAAGATATTCTGAAAAAGAAACAAAGCAAGTAAAAGAGAAGGTATAATTAAAGTTATAATAGAAAACTATTTTTCTAGGTAGAAAAGACCAGATGTTATAGTTTTCTAGGAAAAATTAATAACACATTTTGGATTGCAAATAAAAAGAGTAGCTAACTTTTTTTCAATATTAACTTTCAGTAGCAAATAGAAATATGTTTAATGAGATCTGAGATACAAAAATTGGGAATACAGAATTCCAAATCAAGCCAAGATGTCATTTATGTATGTTAGTAACAGAAAACATTCTTATATATGCCAAAGCTCCATAAATACAACACTCATACCCTCTCATAAATGAAAGAAACAAAATAAAACCTCACAGACATACTCCATACAACTGGGAGTTTAATCATCACCAAGATATTTTAAACGGGGAAGTACTTGGGAATTGGTCAGTATTGAGTAATGAAACTTGTTACAAATATGCAGTTAAATTTTTTTTCCCCTGGAGAGTTTCCCCGATGTTTTCTTTCAGTAGTTTCTAGTTTGAGGTCTTAGATTTAGGTCTTTAATCCATTTTGATTCGATTTTGGTGTTAGGTGAGAGATAGAGGTGTAGTCTGTGCATATGCATATCCAGTTTTCCCAGCAGCATTTATTAAAGAGATTGTCTTTTCCTCCATGTATGTTCTTGACATCTTTGTTGAAAATGAGTTCACTGTATAAGTGTTGATTTATATCTGGGTTCTTTATTCTGTTCCATTGGTCTATGTGTCTGTTTTTATGCCAGTACCATGCTATTTTGGTTACTATAGCTCTGTAGTGCCATTTGAAGTCAGGTAATGTGATTCCTCCAGTTTTGTTCTTTTTTCTCAGGATTCTGGGTCTTTTTTGGTCCCATATAAGTTTTAGGATTTTTTTTTCTATTTCTGTGAAGAATGTTTTTGATATTTTTATAGAGATTGCTTTGAATCTGTAGATTGCTTTGGATAGTATGGACATTTTAACAATATCGATTCTTCCAATCCATGAACACAGACTAGCTTTCAATTTTTTGGTGTCCTCTTCAATTTCTTTTATCAGTGTTTTATAGTTTTCACTGTAGAGATCTTTCACTTCTTTGGTTAATTCCTAGGTACTCTATTTTATTTGTAGCTATTGTAAATAGGATTACTTTTTTTTATTTCTTTTTCAGATTGTTAATTGTTGGCATATAGAAATACTACTGATTTTGTGTATGTTGATTTTGTGTCCTGTACCGATACTGAATTTGTTTATCAGTTCTAACAGTTTTCTTGTGGAGTCCTTAGGTTTTTCCAAACATAAGATGATATCATCTGCAAACAAAGATAAATTCATTTCTTCCTGGTGTAATTGAATGCTTTTATTTCTTTCTGTTGTCTGCTTGTTCTAGCCAGGACCTACAGCACTCAAAAGATTTATTGAATTATACCCCACAGCATAGACAACCAAAGCAAAAATGGACAAATGGGATCACATCAACTTAAAAAGCTGCTGCACAACAAAGGTAACAACCAATAAAGTCAAGAGACAACCCACAGAGTGAGAGAAAGTATCCATAAACTATCCATCTGACAAGGCATTACTCACCAGAATAGATAAGGAGCTCAAACAACTCTGTCAGAAAAAATCTAATAATTTGATTAAAGATGGACAAAAAATCTGAACAGATATTTCTCAAAAGAAGATATACAAATGGCTAACAAGTATATGATAAAATGCTCAACATCATTTAAAACGAAGGCAAATTAAACATGAAATGCCAAAGTTTCCCTAGACTGGGAGTACAAATGAATTAAACAATTTTTTTTTTTCAGACTGTGTTTCATGGAGTTCTTGAGGCTTCTTGCGCCACAGTTATGTCTGAAGGGGTAAGGTAGGAAGGGATGACTGGGTGGACCTGCTGCTTGATCTTTTGTCTCTGATGAAACAGAGCAGTTTTATGTGGTTTACATGTGGGACTTCTGAATTATTCAGTTTTATTGGTGAAAATGTTTGACAAACGTGCTCCAAATTACAATTCTGCTGAGCTTTCATGGAACAGATTAATAATAGAAAGACCCAGTTGTTCACAGACAGGGCAGGCTCCATGCTCACTGGACCTGTGCAATCACACAGAGCCCCATGCTCAAAGGAGTTCCGTGCTTGGGGCTTAATACTCTCTGGTGATGGTCTTAAAACTTTTAATAATTTTATCTTTGAATTTTGATTTTGTCATTGAAATCAACAGGACAATGGAGCCTGTATTGAGGGATTGAAGCCTTTGCTCACAAGCAAACCTGCTCACAGTTAGCCCTGATTCCCACTCTGCCTTCCTTGGTAGGCTCTCTATACCCTGCTCCTCGTCCCATGATACCTCTGCTTCTCCAATCAGTGTCACCTACTCCTGTTCTGGCCCAGCAACTGCTGCTGTCTTTTGCCTCTTTCAGGAGCTTGGGTGTGGGTGTGGAGAGAGTCTAGATGGAATGAACAACCTGCAGCATCTCAGAGTGGACGTGGCAGGAGCTGTCTCCATCAGGGGCAGGCAGTGCCTCCATGTGCATTCAGCATGTTACTAGGCCGTGAGGAGCTTCTCACCCACCCCATCCTGATAATGGCTCATTCAGGTCTTGAGGTTGTAATCCTTGGCAGTATCCCAACTACCATGGGTTGACGTGGCAGCTCGTGGGAAGGAGAGATTTATTTATCCACCTCTGGTTGGGACATGGTGCTGTGGAGTGGTGGCTTGAAACCTGGAAGCCAGTGGGCTGTGCTCAAGCCAAACCATGGGGCACCTGTGAGCATATTCTCCCAATGGGTATCCCTGTCCTGAGAGATTAAAACTAAATAGGAAATTAAACACCATGACAGGTTCAAAGAGACTTGGGAAGAAAAGAAAACGCTTATATTTCAGTGCTTTTACTGACACTTCCTTTTTTTTTGGACAAGGATCCCACGATTTCATTTCACACTTGGTGTTATAAATCATGTAGGTATCCCTGTACAACTCTTTCTTTTCAGATATTTCTGAAAGATCCCTAGGTGCTTACTGATTTCTCCATTACTTCTGGTCACCCTGGAAGCTAGATTCAAAGCCAACCACACCAAGGCTAATTGTGTAAGGAATTCACGACTGATCCCACAGTGAACAGGAGCAGGAGGATTGGTGAATCTAGAACATCACCACTGATGAGGAAAAGCAGGAATTTCCACCAATGAAAGGAGAAAGGAAATAATGCAGACAAAGACTGGTATCAGTCCTCTAGAATACAGAGAGAAAATCACTTGAGATGGTTTTCAGGGAAGAAAAGTTAAGAGCAATATAATGATTGGAAGGCCAATGGGTGCAGATTAGAAGATGATAAGGTATTCACTAAGGAAGGAACACTGTACACGTGCTGCAGAGATGACAAATGTGAAAAATAATTTGGAGGTGGAATCAATGGGATATTAGATGGATCTTTAAAATAAGCAAAAGAAAGAGGGTTAGGATGGCTTCTGTGTTTCTGGCTTGGGAGAGCAGGTAGCTGGAGATCTCACCTATCAGTATAGATAGGAGTGATGAGAGATTTAGGGTGTTTAATGTTGAGTTCTTCTTTAGAAGTGTCGAGAGGTCTATTAGGATATTGCAGTTGTACTTGACAAATCTAACTCACACCATTTCAAACATCAACCACTGGGTTACAGGAAAAGAAAGAGGGTGATACAAGAAAACAAATGGTGTCATCAATGCTCTTTGCTTTGCCTTTCACCTTTATGCCACTCTTGTTTTAGGCTTATTAAGTTCAGGTGTTGCCACACAGCATATATACAGATTATCTAGCAGCTCTGGATCCACGCTTACAGTTCATGAACCAAGACTAAAGAGAAACTTTTTCCCTCCCAATATAAAGTTGAAAGAAAGGACATGTATGGCTTTGGTTATACTCTCATTCTCACGTCAAACATTGTTGCCAAGTGGAAGGGAACTACGATTGGCCAGGTCTGGGTTATGCACCAGAGAAGGACAATTCTGGGACAAGCATCCTTGGAATCACATGGAGAGACAGAGGAGCAATTCTGCATTGGAAGAGGTTGCTGATACTAAAAGAAGGAGGGAAATACAGACTAAAGCATCAGACTCTAGTTATAAATTGTTTGTGAGATGTCTAGATGGGGTTGAATATCAGAAAATTGACATAGATTTCTTGGACCCACATAGCAGTTGTAAAGAGAAGACTGAGGCCTCTGATCCCTTCTGTTGAAACTATACTAGGAAATAACCTTTCTGTTCTTTCTACTTCCACACTGTGACCTCTATATTTTCCTGATCATATCGTGCAGCCCAGCCCAGCTCAGCACTATGTATTGGGGCAAAGAAAACTTTCTGGCTATTCATTTTCCTCCTTTTGCCCTGACTTGGTTGATGTGCTTTGAATTGACCATCTCTCTCACTGCAGTTGTGGGAGCCCATCCTTGGGTGAGAAGTGAAAGTAAAATAGACACATAGTTCAAGGCCTAAAAAATCAAGAAATGTTGTGTTAGCCTAAGGCCCCATTCAAATCTCTCTCAATACAACTTTTACCAGAGCTTTGCATAAAGGTAGAAGATAATCACCTAACTATTGACAAAGTAGTACTTTCCAATTTGGTTATTACCCATGTAGATTTGCTTCCTTGTGGAAACCAGAAGGAAAAATAATAATTGTGTTTATTCATGCACTGGAAACTTCTAAAAGCATCCAGGAATGGAGAGGTAAGGTCTATAATTATAGATTTGAGAGTAGACATTTGTAAGTGATCTCTGGAATCATAGGCATGGAGAGGATGACTCTAGTGTAAAGGAAGTATAGAATGAAAAATAAAGAGACGCTTGAGCCTTTTTCTTTCTTGTGAATGATACTTATGATACTAAAACACTAACACCAACATCTGTGTGCTCCTTTCCTAGATGATAGATGCTATTAAGCAAGAAATTAAAAGTAAGTCCTCTTGGGTAAAGCCTGTTGTTTTGTGTAAAACATCGACTTTGTCTGTTTTTACTGTAGAATTAAGAAGAATATACTCACCTATGTCCCCAGTGAGGGAAGGGGTTTGTTATTGGTGACCGAGGCAAGTGATAAGTGAACTTGCCTCAAGTGACCTAAGAGATCTTCAGCTGGATGTCACTGTCCATGATTTCTGTCTTTAGGAAAGCAATTACAAGGATAAAACCAATCTTTCCCTGGGATTGGTCAGTGATGAATTGCAAGATGTTTGGCAGCAAACAATGATATCCCTTCTGTCATCTTATCTCATAAATGCCATGAACTGACCCAGTCTTGAGAATCTGGAAAAATGAGGAATGTGAAGAATTATCACTTTCGGGTAGAAAGCAAGGACATCACAAGTATCTGCTACAACTACTATATTAAGCACTGGCTCTTTGTTAGGGACTTTGTTGTATCCTTCATACGTGTTATTTTGTTTATTCTTCATTATATTTTAAAAATGTGCATTTAAAAAATACATATACTTTAAAAATGTGTATTTTTCTTATTTTACAGAAAAAAAATCTTACAGTGAAATCATTAACTCAAAGATCACAGGTGTCTAAGTAGAAGATTCAGTGTTTAAATTTGGGTTAATCTGATGACAGAATTCATGCTTTTCCAACAAGTGATATGGCTTTCTCTAAGTCGGAGAAAGAATATGAGTGAATGAATGTTACAAAAGCCAAGGTAAATGGAGTTATTGTAATTAGAAGATGACATATCCAATGTTTCAAGGAATCAAGTAAAATAAGAACTGAAAATAAATTATGTGATTTGAAAAATAAGGAATTTCATTAACTTGGTGAGCTAAGGCCCTTCACATATTATAAATACATAGAAATAATGGATAAAAGATAACCAAAAATACTTTTAATACAAAGCTGAACTCAAAAGAAAGGGAAAAAAAAAGCTCAAAATGCCAAAAAGAAGATTGAACTCAAACACATAATGGGAAGTAGAAGTTAATATTTTGCTGGGAGTTTGGGGACTCAGATTCATATATTGGCCCCAGGACTGGATCTTAGATTTTTAATATCCATGTAGGCCTGGGGACAGAGCTTCTGGCAGGGAGGGCCTCAAAGGGCTGCCCTGTCTCTTACAAAGGAAATTAAAAAGCTTATACCTGGATGACAACACAGTAACGAAGTTCTCTATTAGCACAGAGAAAGAAGAGAAAGACAAACAGTCACTCCTGAGACACAGGCATACACTACCTACATGGTTGAGAATTAACAACACACTTGACACAGAAATACCAGAACTTTTCTGTAGGACACATTTACAACCCAAGACACAGGGTACTCCCACAGCTAAAACAACTGCTAAAAGAAGAGCTGACAGTACAAAATTGTGCATTTTATAATGAAGCAAACTGTAAGAATGGAGAGCCTGCAAGTCAGCAATTAGTGGGATTGTCACCCTAAGAAATAGGACAAATGATAGGACAGAGATCATCAAGCAAGTATATTAAAAATTCTTAAAGAGCTTTTAAAAAAATTTAAAAAAAACTATAATTAAAGAATAGACAAGAATGAAATACTTCCATTGAAAGAATAGGTAATTGAAAATTTAAAATAGAAAATCTAAAATTTCTAAACATAAACACAGTCACTAAATTTTTATAAAGACTTTAAGAGCTTTATTGATATATAATTTATGTATCAGAAAATTTGAAGCCAGGTGTAGTGGCTCATACCTGTACTCTCAACATTTTGGGAGGCCATGGTGGGAGAATCACTTGAGGTCAGGAGTTCAAGAACAGCCTAGGCAGCACAGCAAGAGCCATTCTCTCAAAAAAAGATTGTTTTAAATTTGTCAGGTGTGGTGGCACAAGCCCATAGTCTCCGCTATTTGGAAGACTGAACTGGGAAGATCACTTGAGCCCAGGAGTTCAAGGCTGCAGTGAACTATGATCATGCTACTACACTCCAGCCTGGGTGACACAGCAAGACACTATCTCAAAAAACAAAAACAAACAACAACTCAGCCATTGTAAGGACACACCTCAATAATTTTTAGTAAATGTGTAGATTTTCACAACTATTACAGTTATCATGTTAGAACATGCCTCAAATAGTCACTGAATTCCCTAAAAATTGAAAATTAATTAAAACTGATGGGCAGACAAAACTCTGGAAAAGAAGTATAATCTCTACTGGGGGTAGTAAGGCAATCAGTGGTTGCCTATGGTCAAGATTTGGAGGAGATAGACTGAGAAGAGTGTAAAGAAACTTTCTGGGGGTGATAGAATGCTGTATGTCTTGGTTACAGTGGCAGTTACAGGTTATATAAAATTTCAAAACTCAGAAATATATACTCAAATGGGGTGCATTTTACTTTAAGTGTATTATACACCAGAAAAGGTGATTTAGAAATTAATGGGTATTTTAAATAGCAGATTAGAAATAATTTAAGAAAGAAGCAGTGACATGGATAATAGACAGGAGGAAAACATTTAGGAAGAATCCAAAGGTTAAAGAAGTGGAAAATAAGAAAGACTGGTATGACTTGGCCCCAGTGATTCTCGCCTTCTGGTATTTAAGCTCTAGCTTAATCCTTCTCCCTTGGTTGTTGGCAGGACCATGCAACTTATTTCTAAAAATACGGTATAGAAAAAGTGATAAGATGTCAGTTTTGTGACTTGATAATAAAAGTCTGTGCCTTTCGTCTTTGCTAGGGCTTTCTCTTGCTGCCATTCTCTCTTGCCTTCTCCCTTGCCCCTGCTGGAGAGGCATGCTGCCGTATTGTAAGATGCCCTGTGAAGAGGCTCATGTGCCAAGAAGCCAAGGGGGCTCTCCACCTACAGCTCATGAGGTATTAAGGCTTCAGTCTAACAGCTTGTAAGAACCCACCAACCACATGAATGAGCTAAGAAGCAGCCCTTTCCCCTCAAGCCTGGAGATGACTGCACTCCGGTGAGAAATCCAGCATTCGAGAACCCAGCTAGGCCACACTCAAATTCTTGGCCCACAGATATCAAGATAGCAAATATTGCTGTTGAAGCCACTAAGTTTGGAGTAATTTGTTATACAGCAATAGAAAACTAATACAATCAAAGACATAAGAAATAAAATGAGAAAGTATAGCATTTATCTTTTAGGAGTTCCAGAAGTAGAGGAAATATTTGAGAAGATAATGAGTGAGATTGAATAGAGGCAATGATTGAAGAGAAAATGGTTGTAAGATTTTCCAGAATGAAAGAAAACACATGTACTCAGGTTGAAGAAACACAATAAGCACCAAAAAGCATAAAAACATATCTAATGAATTGCATCATGATGAAACCACAGAATATCAAATATCAAGAATTAAAAGTAGTTAAAGAAAAAAGATTACCTTGAAAGGAGCAGCAATTTGGTTGATAATAAACTTATCTTCAGCAACAATACAAATCAGAAGAAATAAAATAATATGTTCAGCAACAATAGGAATCAGAAGAATTAATATATTTAAAAGTTAGATGGGAAATAGCTGTCAACCTGTAATTCTACATTCAGCTAAATTATAAATCAGTAGTAAGGAAAAGAATAGCATTTTCAGATGAAGATAGAAATTTTAGCATTCATAAAGAATATACTTTGGAAATCAGTCTTTGCATAGTAAAAAAGACTTGAAGATTTTTACCAGTGCTGATTCAATAGAGAGGTGTCGGGGGAAGACATGTAATAATGGTTCAGAAGTTAGCAGGCTGGAGGAAGTCCAGAGAATTAATGAGATGAGGCTCATACCTTTTGCATCTCTTATTGCATGTCTTGCATCACAGTGGGTGAAAATGCTATTTATGTGTGTTGTTGTGGACAGAGCAACAAAATTCAGAATAACTTTTTATTGAAATCAGCCAGGGAGCTGGCTAAACATAAGAGAAAGAGTTATTGAAAAAGGTTGATTGTCCAGCTAAGAATGGAAACCAAGCAGTTACTATCGTGAATCTATAACAAATTATGTAGGCAAAAATATATCACTCCTTTAATTCAAGGGAAAGTTAATTTTAGAGAGATATGATTAGGTATTTGGTGATAGTATTTTTTAAATCTAGATGTTTTTAAATGTTTTAAAAAGTAAATTATTTTATTTTAAGTTCCAGGATACATGTGCAGGTTTGTTACATTGGTAAACTTGTGCCATGATGGTTTGCTGCACCCATCAGCCCATCTCCTAGTTATTAAGCCCCGCATGCATTAGCTATTTATCCCGATGCTCTCCCTTCCCCTGCTCTCCTCTGACAGGACCCAGTGTGTGTTGTTCCCTCCCTGTGTCCATGTGTTCTCATTGGTCAGCTCCCACTTATAAGTGAGAACATGCAGTGTTTGGTTTTCTATTAAAAAGTCAAGAAACAACAGATGTTGATGAGTCTGTGGAGAAATAGGAATGCTTTTACACTGTTGGTGGGAATGTAAATTAGTTCAACCATTATGGAAGACAGTGTGGCAATTCCTCAAAGACATAGAGGAAGAAATACCGTTTGATCCAGCAATCCCATTATATTCCAAAGGAATATAAATCATTATATTATAATGATACATGTATGCATATGTTCGTTGCAGCACTATTCACAAGAGCAAAGACATAGAGTCAATCCAAATGCCTGTCAAAGATAAACAGGATAAAAAAATATATGGTACATATACACCATGAAATACTATTGAGCTATAGAAAGGAAAGAAGCCATGTCCTTTGCATGCACATGGATGGAGCTGGACTTTTGAAAGATAACTCAAAATGATTATCTATCACAGCAAGCAAGATTTTCAATAAATTTGTGGCTCATAATCAAGGAGACAGGGAAAAAGGAAAAAGCAAGTTGTCATAAATATTGATTTTGATTTTCTTACCATTTCATGAAGGGTGTTTCTTTTCAAAACATTTTTTTCTTTTTTCCTGTCTTTCCTTTCCTTTTTTTTTTTTTTTTTTTTTTGAGATGGAGTCTTACTCTGTTGCTCAGGCTAGAGTGCAGTTGCATGATTATAACTCACTGCAGCCTCAAATTCCTGGGCTCAAAGGATCTTCCCATATTATCGTCTGAAGTAGCAGGAGCTACAGGTATTTTATTTTATTTTTTGTAGAGATAGGGGTCTCACTTAATTGCCAATGCTGGTCTCAAAATGCTGGGCTCAAGGGATCCTCCTGCCTCAATCTCCCAATTACAGGTGTGAGCCACAGCACCTGGCCTCAAAACACTTCCGGGTAAAATCATTTTAAAGAAGGACTCTTGTTTTAATAGCTAGGCAAGTTCTTCCTTGGTAAGAGGAAACTATTTTAGTCGCATCAGTGGACAGA
Organism: Pongo pygmaeus; assembly: GCF_028885625.2. Taxonomy (NCBI): domain Eukaryota; kingdom Metazoa; phylum Chordata; class Mammalia; order Primates; family Hominidae; genus Pongo; species Pongo pygmaeus. Next base: position 154,535,860 of record NC_072376.2, on the reverse strand, counting down.
AATGTAAAAACAAAAAGTTTGCTGTGTATTAAAATATGAAAAAAGCATGCCTTCAAGAATTTATTGTAACAATCTTGAATCTGCATTTTTTTAGAAGCCGTATTTTGGGTACACTTAAATTCTTTATTATGATACTCAGACTGACATTTCAGGTCACCAAGATATAAGAACTAGTTAAAGAGTCTCACCAGCTTTCATAATCCTCACTCTGCTTCCCAACCTTCCTTTCCTTAAATGGGAAATTTGGGGTGCTAACTCTTCCTGGGCCCAGAACTCCCTTAGTTAGAGAGTGTTTGCCCTTACCTCACAGCCCAGATCTTCAGAGATAAACCAGTTGTAGCAAACCTAAGAGGGTGTTCTCGGCTTTTCATTTCTCTCCCTCAGGCGGAACTTGTGAGTCCACGGTGAAATCCAGTTGTAATTTTGTTTTGTTTTCTTTGGCATATCAAAGTGAAAATTGCTCCTTTACATTTTTTCATAGCAAGCATTTTTTCATTGGTTTCCTAAACAAAAGGGCCATCAACCAAGAAATTAGTAGATCTGCTCAACTTCCCTCAATATAAACCATATCTTCCAGAAACATATTTGATGGTTTAGTCCATCCTGTTTAAGAATGCTAAACATAATCCATTATTCTTCTATGATCCCATAAGAAGGAAACATTATGCATGTGAGCAATGCCCCATTACATGGACCATTTCCCTGAGGCTTCCCACAAAGGACAGAAGGAAACAACACAGAAGGATGAATAAGAAGCTAAGGTGATCATTTAGTGACTTAAGAAGGTGATCAAAAGGTATATGAACAGTTGGGGAAGGATGGCTAGCGGTTTGTGCCCAAGGAACCTTGTGAAAGGAATAGATACATAAAATATTAACAGGTTTGATTTACTTTCAGAAGTTTGGAGAGGTGGTTGCAATGTTAGGACTTATATTAGGGAACATACTCATTTTTAAGAATTAATTGATCTTAACATTTTGGATTTTGTTAGTAAAGATGGTATTGCTCTTATATTACTCATATATTATTTGTAAATTTTCAGCAAGAATGTTCTATTGTCAGAGAAAGCGCACTGTCACTAATTTAAGGCTTTCCACTCTTCACTTTTTTGAAGGTGAAGAAACAAGATCAGATGGGTTAAGTGACTTGCTCAAATTCACATAGCTATTAAGTAGCCAGAGACAGAATTCAAAACCCCAAGTTTACCTAATGCCAAATATGCTCTCTGCTGTGCCTCATTGGGTATCATGGAGCCAGACTAAGATGGAGATGTCTAGATCAGCTGACTCGCTTCTCTGGCTAGGGAGGGCCCCCTGGATGGCAAGTGCTGGATAGAAGCTTATTCTATCCTCCTCCAGGCAGTGTCAGGCTGTCTCAGATATTCTGGGGAAAAAAACTGCAATGCAACATTTATGTCACCTTGTTGATGAAAATTCATCATCTTTAATCAACTCAGCACATTTGCAGTTGGGACCTAGCTCCTCACTCACCGAGAGTCAAATTTTCAAATTCAGAACAATCCATAAGTGTTCTCAGCAATCACCCCTGGACCTCTCTTTTATTACTCACGATATTTAATTAAATTCAGTTGGGCTGTTAATAGGTTTTATTCAAGTGTCTCTGAACATACTAAGTCAATTTTGATTTAACAGTTGTTTTTATTCTGCAGGTATTGTAAATTTTCAGCAAGAACATTTTATTGTCAGAGAAAGCCCACTGCCACTAATTCAAGGCTTTCCACTCTTTCACTTAGAATTTTAGCACCTTTAATTCAAAGACAATCTATTTTCACAGAAAATGCCATATAGCACCACAAACACTTGTTTTGTTTAAGATTACCATAACTGAGATTTGTCTGTACCATAGAACTAGACAGGAATTTAAAAATAATCTTTCTGTAGCCTACATTTCACATGAAAAGAAATAGAGTATTAGAGTAGTTAAACAATGTGGTCCAGGTCACAGGATGGCAGACAGGACAAACACACAAGACTTGTGGACAGACCAACACTCCACCCTATCATGTCCTTTATGCTACCAAATACAGAAGTGATAACATCAGAGAAGCCCCGAATCCCATATTAATGTTACTCAGATGAATACTTTACTCCAATACCACACTTTAAAAAAGTAGGGCAAAGATCTCTAAAATATGACAACTCATAACCATGTTATACAAGATAAACTCAATTCTATTCTAACCAATCATATTCATTAGCAAAAATTGTTCTCCACACGAACATGTGAGATATCTTGACAGGCCTGCTCTGACAGGTTCTCTGCTGTTTCTGCTGCTGCTGCTGCTGCACTGAACATGGCTGATCCTTTCTGCGTGATGGTGAAATGAATACATCGAATCGGTGGTGCATTATACTCCTCACAGACATTTATGAGTATTTTCTCTTTACAACAATTCTTCAAAACACTCAACTTAAAATTTTCATTTCATAGATGAAGAAACTGAGTCTTCAGTTCTATGTCACATGGAGGGAGAGTCACCAAAAGAGTTGAGGGAATGGAAGCTGCCTGGTGAAGTGAAAAGTACTGGATGGAGGTTAAGAAAGTTTCTTCTGAGGTCCTCAGATGGACACCTCCAATACCTCCTTTTCATCTGCTATAAAATGAAATGTTCACCTAAATAAATTCTAAGTTTTATTGCAGAGGTAACAAGCCAGAACCCATGTCTCTTGATGCCTAATCTCTGTAACTAACAACACTGAATGTAGTCCATATAAAAAGAGTAGAAGGCTCTCTTACACAAACCTGAACTGACTGCTGAAGGCCAACTGTGTGGCTTTGATTGAGGACCATGCAATGGAGAAAAGATGGAAACTGCAGGGTGATGCTTTCCCATCAGTGCTAAATTTGAGGGCTCAGCAGGAGACCAATTAATGCTCTGAAGATTTATGACAATGTAATCTGAATTTACATGTTTGTAGATATTATTAGCAGTCATAACCAGAATGAGAGTAATGATTGGAAAAATATGTGCCTAATAAATGTTATTGAATCACTATGCCACTCTTGAAATTGTTTTTGAAACCATTGCTAAAAACTCTTTCTTCCCTTTTTATTATTTTTTAAATTAATAGACAAAATGATGTGCATTTATCATATACAACATGATGTTCTGAAGTATATGTACATTGTGGAATGACTAAATCTAGCTAATTAACATATGCATGAACTCACGTAGTTACAATTTTTGTGGTGAGAACATTCACTCTCGATAGTTTTCAAGAATGCAATGTATTGTTATTAACTATAGTTACCATGTTGTACAATAGATCTCTTGAACTTACTCCTTCTATCTAACTGAAATGTAGTATTCTTTGACCAACAGTTCCTCAACTTCCTCTCTTCCCCTACAACTGCCATAACCCCTGGTTACCATCATTCTACTCTCTAGTTCTATGAGACAAATATTTTTAGATTCTGCATGAATGAAATTATGCAGTATTTTTCTCCTTGTGAGTGGATAAATGGACAAAGCTCTATCTTCCTTGAATCAGCTGTGCTTTTCAAGTTTCTTAGAATGGAATATCTGCAAGTCTACCTTCATTACTAGACAAATATTGAAAATTAATGGTTGCAACAGCAGCTGGGTATAGTTCGCAAAGTTTGCTGGAGGTTAAATGAGGTAAGAAGCCAATTTGCCAATTTAATGTGAAGCCATAAATTTTTTCTGTAACTTTTAATTGGATTGGTTCCAAACATTTCCACTGTGTCCCACTCCCTCTGTCTACTGCGACTCTATCAAGAAGTATTGGTTGGATTTAGTGACAGAAATGATCGTTACAGGAAATGAAAAGAGAAAGCCCAAGCCAAAAAGCAATTTGATTCTTTAATTTTTTTACTTTGATTATTAACAAGCCAGAAGACTAAGGTCAACATGTATTAATTTATTTGTTTTCTTTAAATGGAGTGTGTGTGTGTGTGTGTGTGTACTTGTCGCTAACATAGTTCTGCATTTCTCACTAACCTATTTCCCAATGACATAATGTTAACATCCACATAATAAGAAAGTTCCTGGAGAATAAATTCAGCACGTATTATCAACTCTTAGACAAAGTAGGTTTTTGATAAATATTTGTTGTTTTATTAAGTACATAACTGTAAGATACAATATTATGCCCTTAAAAGTTTATTTTCTTAACTTTTAGAGTGGTTGAAAAAAAAACAAGGGTAATAATCTACATCTTTTCATTTAAGAACTGTAATATCCCTTGTCTGTTTTTAATTTTATTCTCATTTATTTATAACAAACAGAAAAAATACTGAATAAGGTATCAAGAATGAAGAATAGAAAGGAAACAACAGGAGGTGATTTGTTGGAGCAGGGAGGGAGGATTACAGTTTATGAAGGAGGAACACTTTAAAGACATGGATAGCGCCCCCCACTGCCCACCAGCCCAGTGAGTGCAGGCAGAAAGAGGGTTGGTTGCATAGCATAGCTGCCAGGCTTTCTACATTTGACCTCATCTCAAGAACATACAGGTAATTCAATTTTAGCAAAGTATGGTCAGTTGCTTCTCATTTTAAATATTATTCTATAGAATATCTATATTAGTAAAAGTTGGTCTGAATATAATTCCACACAATTGGTATGTCCCTCTCCCTCCATTATTATATTTCAGTAAACTGCACTGAATTAATATAAACTATATTATAATTCAGTAAACTGAATTCAGCAAAATTTGTCACTGATGTAGATAATCTTTGAAAAATTTGATTTTTAATTTCAATGAGTAGGCAGTTTTAAAACAGAATGTAAAATGAAGAGTTATGACCTTTATATGGGTCTTCTCAGGCTGCCATTACAAAATACCACAGGCTGGGTGGCTTCCACAACAGACACTGATTTTCTCACAATTCTGGGGGATGGAAGTCCAAGCTGAAGATGCCAAAACTGGTATCTAGTGAGGCCTCTCTTCCTGACTTGCAGACAACCACCTTCTTGCTGGGTCCTCACATGGTTTTTCCTCTGTGCTCATGCAGAGACAGGGACAATCTAGTGTCTCTCCTTCTCCTTATAAGGACACCAGCCCTGTTGGATTACAGCAGCATCCTTATGGCTTCATTTCACCTTAATTACCTCTCTAGAGGCCCTGTCTCCAAATACAGTCACTTTGTAGTTAGGGCTTAAACATGAATTTCAGAGGTTCTCAAGTTACTCCTTAACAACTTCCTAATGTAGACTGTATTACCCTGATCAGCAAGCATTAGAAAGTCAGAGCATATCTCTCTCTGCACCATAAAACATGGGCCTGAGAGTGTTCAGACTGGAGATTTTTTGGCAATTTCACAACTAAATTAGATTAACTGGAGGGCCATTTCCCATTGATTGTGCACAGGCAGGCCTTTAAGAAAGCAAATAGAAGAGTAGGTGAATGTCAATTGGTCCCTTTTGCTGCACAATCTACTGGCACAGGAGACCTTAAGGAAAGAGTCAAAATTTAGGTGAAGTATCCATCTGCCCCTGACCTTCCTGGCATCATTTACTGCATGGATGAGGCTGCCCCAGAGACAGCATACAAAGGCAGTGAAGAGAGGGAGGAGAAAATAATGCTGGCAAGAATGTACTAAATGCCAGGAGCTATAATAATCTGAAGAAAATTCTAATGTTTTCACTATATTAATAGCTCTAGCACAGATTTTCCTTGAAAGTTTAAATGCCCAACTATAGGATAGATTTTGATATCTGTAGACAGTTTACATTTCCAATGTTCGCAGTCATGGTGGGTAATAAAAATCTCTGTAAATATTTGTCGGTTTTATGTAACAGATTTCTACTCCAAAGTTCTATTCAGTTAGAAGTATTTCGCCACATCTTAAAGGATAATATAGATGTTTCTGTGTACTTTTCTGCTTTTTTTGCTTTATTCAAAGTACATTCTATTTAAGGGGAATGCTCTACATTTTAATACGGTAGACACACTGTTCCTAAATCAGTCATTCAGCTTCACATTTCTGTGCTAATGCTTTGGGATGTAGAGTTCACATAAATAGATTTTATTTCTTTTTATCAGTGACATTTTCTTTTCTAAGAAATGAAAGAGATTCAGCAGAGCAGTGATTCATTACTTCCTGTGTGGAACATGCTAGGAATGGTCTCTAGTGTGTTTTTGAGCCATCTAGTTTGCTCAGTGTCCCAAGACATGTATCATGTGTTTTGTGTTTTTGTTGTTCTTATTTCTTGCTTTGAGGGGTTACCCATACTTTGTTTTTTTGTTTGTTTTAAGTCCTATTTGAAAGACGGAGGGTATCAAAAAGTTGTAATCATCATTACAGGCCATTAATAAAAATTCTCATTGATTTTAATTATAATTTTACCTACCCCTTTGAAACAATACTATAAATAATTCTAAGTATTTGTTTAATTTTAATAATAATAATAACTAGGTACTCTCCTAACTACCTTACATACGCTTCTCATGTTATCCTTGCAAATAACCTGATAAGAAAGGTTTGCAATCCCATTTGGCACACTATTTTGTTCATTGCTGTATGCTCAGTAGTTTGTGCAGTGCCTTCCTGATATCATTTGATAAATATTTGTTTCATAACTGAATGAATGATGAAATTAAGTCACGAGGAATTTAATTTCCCCAAGGGTTGTACAGCTAGTAAATCTGGTAGTAGAAATTCAAGCCCAGTTCTGTCTAAATTTAGAGCCTAAGAGGCAAAACTGCCTGGAGTTAGTATGAACAGTAACAAGATATTACAATGTGCCTTGGTTAACCATTACTGAATTTTGCAGGCCAAATTCTAAAGAAGCATTTTTATTCCAACTGAAATTTCCCGCACTACCGCTGAAGCACTATTTCTTTTTTTTTTTTTTTTTTTTTTTGAGAGGGAGTCTCGCTCTGTTGCCCAGGCTGGAGTGCAGTGGTGCCATCTCTGCTCACTGCAAGCTCTGCCTCCTGGGTTCACGCCATTCTCCTGCCTCAGCCTCCTGAGTAGCTGGGACTACAGGCGCCCGCCACCACGCCTGGCTAATTTTTTGTATTTTTAGTAGAGACGGGGTTTCACCGTGTTATCCAGGATGGGCTCAGTCTCCTGACCTCGTGATCCGCCCGCCTCGGGCTCCCAAAGTGCTGGGATAACAGGCGTGAGCCACCGCGCCGGGCCGAAGCACTATTTCTTTTGTTCTTGTTATAGTGAAAATGCAGAAATCTCATCTTCTATTACTTTCCACGTCATGGTATATCTGAATACCAGGAGAGTTAAACTTAAGTTTCATAAATTGATTTATTTTAGTACAGGTATTTCCTTCCTAAAATAATCTTAAAGTGAATTATTTCTTGCACAATAGAATCACACAAAGAGTTTTTAAAATTCCTGATGTTCAGGTCATATCCCAGGCCAGTTAAATCAAAACCGCTGGGGATAAGGCTAAGGCATCAATATATTTCAAAGCTCCCCAGGTGATTTCAAAATAAGGCCAGGTTTGAGAACTAGTATATTCAAAGAAAAAAATAATTCTCTACTAATATCTCTTCTCAGATAAATGCTGTTATTTCCCTCACCCACTTCTTCCCCCAAAATAATCCCTTGTTTCCTTAGCCTTTTACCCTGAGTTGTAAGTTTTTATTTCCATTATTTTATTAGCTCTTTTGTAACTCTTTGCCAAATTCTTTATATGTAGAAATGAATTAAAAGCAAAACTATAGTAAAGGTCAGATATGTTTCATATATTAACCAAGACTTCTTTCTGATAGTTACAGGCAGTGATACTATAATACATATGAAATGACCATGTTCTAAATTTAATTATTCAACTCACAGTGAAAAGTATGAATGATACAGAATTTCATGCAATCATCATTTAATGTGAATCCTTTTCCTGCTCTGAGATCATGACACTAACCCTTTCATCAGAGTGACAGAGCTCACTAGTTGGATTTCAAACCTACATATTCAGTGTTACTTACAGTATATAATTGCCTCTGGCTCCAAAGAGCCATCTACATTCTTATTTATCAATTTAGTGCCATGCTAGGACATATTAGAATGGTTTATCTTATTTTATTTTTAGTCTTAACTTGGATTTTCTTAGACTTCTCCTACTCACTACAGTTACCATTTAAAATGCTAGAAAAATTCATTTTAAAGGAAAATCACCTGAACTGCACCATTGGTTTACAATATAGAATGACAGGTTAAGAACACATGATTGCCAGCTCTTCATGGCTGCATGAAAAGTTTCAACTTTTCCTAAACTCAAATTTAACATGCTTGAAAAAGAAAAATACTTTTATTGTTTAGTCATGGCAGTCTAGCTTACACACACAAACACACAGACACAAACACACACACCCCTAGACCAAAAACAGAAAATTATTGCATAAAATATTTTCTTAATGTTGAAAAGCTTACAATATAGTAAATAATTGCCAGCTCAAAACATATGAGAAAAAAAGAACCCAGAGTGGTCAAATGGGTGGACACTCAAAGCCTGCTTTGGTCCAGAAGTCCTTTATCCAGGATTAAATGAACTTGCTATGAACTAAATGTCTGTGTTCCCCCCAAAGTCCATATGTTGAAATCTTATGCCCAATGTGACGGTATTAGGAGATGGTGCCTTTGGGAGGTGCTTGGGTCATGAGGGTGGAGCTCTCCTGAATGGGATTAGGGCTCTTATAAAAGAGAACCCAGAGAGATCCCTAGTTCCTTCCACCATGAGGACACAGTGAAAAGACAATTAATCATAAACCAGAAAGTGGTCCCTTACCAAACATCGATCTGCCACAGGCTTAGCTCTGTACTTCAAGCCTCCAGAACTGTGAGCAATAAATTTCTGTTGTTTATAAGCCACCTAGTCTATAGTACTTTGTTATAACAGCCTGAAATGATTAAAACAAAACTATAAAACTGAGCTATGATCTTGATGAACTTATAGAGTAAGGGGGCAGAAATCTTAGTTAAGGGTCTGCTAAAGATAGAAAATGTAATAAGAAACCACTTACCTTAAAGCTGGCACCACAATACACTATACTTTTAGGGTAAGTTTGCACCCTAAATCACTATGCCTTCAGAGTAAGACAGAACAAGATCCACCAAACCACAGATCTGCAGAAAATTTACATTGGCACCAAGCAGATTGGAGAGACTGTACATTAAGAAAACTATCTTCAGATATTACAACCATGGCTGCTGTATCTGCAGCCCACATTTTTCTTTTTAGCATTGTGTTCCAAGAAACCATAAGCTATAAATTTAGAGTAGTATTGAACTAATAGTGCTCCCAAACAGCTGAGAGAAACAAATGCTAATCATTTCTAGGGGAAGGGACATATATCCTAAGCCTCAAAGAATCCCCATAAATATTTTTTTTCAATTACGACAAGCAGCATACAATTAAAGATAACCAAGCATACAAGGAAATAAGTTGTGTAAGCAATAAACAGCAGAAACAATAAGCAGAAGAAAATAGAGATTGCAAATATTGCCATTACCAGACATCTTACTAAAATGATGTTCACTATGCATAAAAGAAGAAAAAAGAAACTTGAAGCTACATGTGTGAGAGAAGAATTAATATGTAGTGACACAGAACATTTGGAAAGGAATCAAGAAAACTTTAAGAACTGAAAAATACATCACTGAAATGGAAAACCTCAATGGATAGGTATGACAGTACATTGTAAAAACAGAAAAGTTAATTAGTAGTGAATTTGAGGATAGGTTAAAAGAAAGTATCCATAAATTATAATGATGACACCAAAAAACAAGAAAAAGAAAAAAGAAAAAAAAATAGAGCAGAGTGGTTAAGAGATAGGAAGGAGAGAGTGGGAAAAGCCTTACATACATCTTATTGTAATCCTGAAGAAGAGGAGAAAATGGAGTACAGACAGTATTTGAAGACATAATGGAGTGTCCAGGGAAAGAGAATGACTGGTATCCACAGAATAGGTCATCCTATCTACCTGATTCTTAAACCTTCCTTTGCCAAGATCATCCACTGGTGAATATTCACATGGAACATAAATATCATGTTTTTACCCATTCATAAAAATCTGTTCACTTACCTCTTGCCAAATTTCCATGTCACTATTTTTTTTTCAGTTTTCCAATTATATTCCTTGGTTCCAGACTATCCAGCCAAACCATTAGCCACAGTATGAAGCAATATTGAATTGTATTTACAGTCATTTCTTCTTCTAAGCAAAATGAACAACCAGATGCACTGCTTGAAGTTCTTTCTACTGGAAGAATTCCCCTTCACCATTGTCCAAGGAGTCTCAGAAGGGAGCTATAGTGCCACAGCTGTTCAATTTTGAATGGAACCTGCATATTGCACAGAACCGTCTGTAAACCAAGCCCAAGTTTTTCTCTTTCTTAGTCAACTGATGGTGGGAAACTCCCCAAGAGATCACAGGTTTAGGCTGGGTGACAGAAGATAATGTAACAGAAGCAAAGACTGTGGGTATTTGTGTCACTGCATTGTGTAACTTATTTGTGCCTTCAGGGCTTACTCAAGCCCAATCTCATATATGTCACTTCCACTGGATGACGGAGTGCTGCTGTGCATGCCCACCTTTATTGCTTGATGATTCAGATATAACTCAGTTCATGATAGGCAGCTCAAGTTATATGGTAACTTAGTGGCCTATGGTTAAACATTCGGCTACTAAGGCCCAGTGGTAAGCCAAAAGCTGTTTCTGAAGAGAAGCGTAGTTACTCAAAGAGGAATGACAATGCTTTGTCCCCGAATCCTAAGAGTTTGTGCTGTGGTTCACCTACAAAGGCCTACTGAAGGCTTCAAAAGTCACTGACACTTCAAGCACGGTTAAATCTGCTGGATCACATGGCTCGAGTGGCAAAGAAGCTTCTGTGGCAGTGTGGACTTGTTACAAACCCTTCTTTTATTCTGGGCCCCATTCAAAACTAGCAGCTTTTCTGGTTACTCACGAAATGGGCTGGAGTGGCATATTTAATCCAAATGAGGAATATGTTGCCTCTAAAATGAAAACAGTTCCACTCTTTTTTTTTTGGTTACAGATGGGGCTAGATACAACAACTTATTTTTCATCTTACCTTCACCAGGAAGGGAGATCTCCACATGGCCCACACTCCTCACTGGACCCCTAGAAATTTCACTGAAATAAAAAACTCCTGGGTTTTTGTCAGATTTATTTCCTACCCTCTGATATGCAAATGTCCTATCAATCAATAAATCTAGTTTAGCTGCTACCTCTTGCTCACCAGTTTCAATCAGCATAATGCCATTAATGTAATAGACCAGTGTGATATTTTGTGGAAAAGAAAGATTACCAAATTATCTGTAAGTGAAGTTATAATGTAGGGCTTAAGAGTTGGTATTTCAAACCCACAGCCAATATCATACTGAATGGGCAAAAACTGGAAGCATTCCCTTTGAAAACTGGCACAAGACAGGGATGCCCTCTCTCACCACTTCTATTCAACATAGTGTTGGAAGTTCTGGCCAGGGCAATTAGGCAGGAGAAGGAAATCAAGGGTATTCAATTAGGAAAAGAGGAAGTCAAATTGTCCCTGTTTGCAGATGACATGATTGTATATCTAGAAAACCCCATTGTCTCAGCCCAAAATCTCCTTAAGCTGATAAGCAACTTCAGCAAAGTCTCAGGATACAAAATCAATGTGCAAAAATCACAAGCATTCTTATACATCAATAACAGACAAACAGAGAGCCAAATCATGAGTGAACTCCCATTCACAATTGCTTCAAAGAGAATAAAATACCTAGGAATCCAACTTACAAGGGATGTGAAAGACCTCTTCAAGGAGAACTACAAACCACTGCTCAAGGAAATAAAAGAGGATACAAACAAATGGAAGAACATTCCATGCTCATGGGTAGGAAGAATCAATATCATGAAAATGGCCATCCTTCCCAAGGTAATTTACAGATTCAATGCCATCCCCATCAAGCTACCAATGACTTTCTTCACAGAACTGGAAAAAACTACTTTAAAGTTCATATGGAACCAAAAAAGAGCCCGCATCGCCAAGTCAATCCTAAGCCAAAAGAACAAAGCTGGAGGCATCACACTACCTGACTTCAAACTATACTACAAGGCTACAGTAACCAAAACAGCATGGTACTGGTACCAAAACAGAGATATAGATCAATGGAACAGAACAGAGCCCTCAGAAATAATGCCACATATCTACAAGTATCTGATCTTTGACAAACCTGACAAAAACAAGAAATGGGGAAAGGATTCCCTATTTAATAAATGGTGCTGGGAAAACTGGCTAGCCATATGTAGAAAGCTGAAACTGGATCCCTTCCTTACACCTTATACAAAAATCAATTCAAGATGGATTAAAGACTTAAATGTTAGACCTGAAACCATAAAAACCCTAGAAGAAAACCTAGGCATTACCATTCAGGACATAGGCATGGGCAAGGACTTCATGTCTAAAACACCAAAAGCAATGGCAACAAAAGCCAAAATTGACAAATGGGATCTAATTAAACTCAAGAGCTTCTGCACAGCAAAAGAAACTACCATCAGAGTGAACAGGCAACCTACAAAATGGGAGAAAATTTTCGCAACCTACTCATCTGACAAAGGGCTAATATCCAGAATCTACAATGAACTCCAACAAATTTACAAGAAAAAAACAAACAACCCCATCAAAAAGTGGGCGAAGGACATGAACAGACACTTCTCAAAAGAAGACATTTATGCAGCCAAAAAACACATGAAAAAATGCTCACCATCGCTGGCCATCAGAGAAATGCAAATCAAAACCACAATGAGATACCATCTCACACCAGTTAGAATGGCAATCATTAAAAAGTCCGGAAACAACAGGTGCTGGAGAGGATGTGGAGAAATAGGAACACTTTTACACTGTTGGTGGGACTGTAAACTAGTTCAACCCTTGTGGAAGTCAGTGTGGCGATTCCTCAGGGATCTAGAACTAGAAATACCATTTGACCCAGCCATCCCATTACTGGGTATATACCCAAAGGACTATAAATCATGCTGCTATAAAGACACATGCACACGTATGTTTATTGCGGCATTATTCACAATAGCAAAGACTTGGAACCAACCCAAATGTCCAACAATGATAGACTGGATTAAGAAAATGTGGCACGTATACACCATGGAATACTATGCAGCCATAAAAAATGATGAGTTCACATCCTTTGTAGGGACATGGATGAAATTGGAAATCATCATTCTCAGTAAACTATCGCAAGAACAAAAAACCAAACACTGCATATTCTCACTCATAGGTGGGAATTGAACAATGAGAACACACGGACACAGGAAGGGGAACATCACACTCTGGGGACTGTTGTGGGGTGGGGGGAGGGGGGAGGGATAGCATTGGGAGATATACCTAATGCTAGATGACGAGTTGGTGGGTGCAGCGCACCAGCATGGCACATGTATACATATGTAACTTACCTGCACATTGCGCACATGTACCATAAAACCTAAAGTATAATAATAATAATAATAATAATAATAATAATAAAAGAAAAAAAAAGAAAAAGAAAAAAAAATAAATAAAATAAAAATAAAAAAAAAAAAAAAAAAAAAAAAGAGTTGGTATTTCCTAACATACAACAGTAAAGGTGTTTCCAGCTGAAAGCAAATGTTTCTCATACTCTTTACTAGAAGGTATGATTAAAAAAACGGTGTTGGCTAGATCAATAGCTGCATACTAGGTTCCAAGAAATGTGTTAATTTGCTCAAGCACTGAAGTCACATCTGAAACAACAGTTACAACTGGAGTTACCATTTGGTTAAGATTATAATAATTCGTTGTAATTCTCCCCAAAATTCATCTGTTTTGTGCATGGCCCAATAAGTGAGTTGAACAGTGATATGGTAGGATTACCAGTCCTCTATCCTTCAAGTCTTAATCTCTGAAATCCCTCCAAAAATGCAGTATTGTTCCTGGTTTACCATTTTCCTATGTAGGGAAGTTCTACCGGCTTCCACTTAGTCCTTGTTACTGTAAGGGCCCTCACTGCACCGGTCAAAGAACCAATTTGAGTATTCTGTTAGTTGCTGGTTATGCCTATTCCAATTATCCATTCCAGAAATGGAGAAATAACCACTTTGACAAGATGGGTTTAAGGATTCACTTGGCCTACTAAGAGGTGGACCTGAGTTAAAACTCCATTGATCATCAGACTTCTCTAAGTTCCTATTCTGACTGGTGGAGCATGGTAACATTTTGCATTCCTGAAACTAGGACCACTTCAGAGATAAAATGTCACATAATCCTCAAAAAGTCTGATTATTTCCTTTTCCACAGTGCACAGTCACCTGGTAAAAGATTCCTTGGGGAACACCAAAATACATAAATATATAAATACAAAATACATAAAATTTGGAAGTATAGTAGGATTCCAAATTCCAAATTCCAAATCAGGGAGACCCAGCTTTCCCTTCATTCAAGGGGTTCTGGGTCTGTAAACAGGCTCAAATATGATAATTGATGAGGGGATATAGTTTTCTGTTTGGATGATTCAAGTTAGACATCTTTTCAATTGACCTGGAACTTCTCTGCTTATATCGATCAAGTAAGATTAGTAGACAGCCTATTTATTTCACTGTAGGAACACCAATGATCAATTATCCATTGTCATAGGTCTCTGTGAATCGAATTATTCTGATTTCTGCTTTGTCTCTGCTGTTCATTATGGTAACCATGCCCACCTTGTCTTTAGTGATTGAATGCCATCATTTGGCACCTGCTACTCCAGAATTCAATTATTCCTATTGCATTTAAGGATCCAAGTTCAGTGTCAGCAGTTCTCACTTTAATTTCTGACCTACGGAGAAGACTGACCATAGAACTCTTGGAGGGCACAGGGCTCCCCTCTAAATTGATTCTTCACCATCTTGAACTCCATGTCCTTCCAAGGTCAATGATCAGATCTTACTTAAATCCACCATATCATTTCAATTTTCCTAAGCCTTTTGATATAACATTTCACGGTATCTCAAGGCAGTTCTGGCATGTAGTGTAGGCTATCTTTTGGTCCACATTTCAGCTTACCAGTCAGACTGTCAGGGCCCTTTTCAGTCTCTCAAGCTACCATGCTGAATCTACAATGCTTTCTTAGTGGACCCGTATTGATAAATTCTACCTGGTCTAATGTTATGCTCCTTCCTCTATTATCCCACACTCTAAATACCATCTCCACACATATTCCCCAGATTTCTGTGTATGTAAACTAGAAAACTCAAATAGTTCATTGGAAGTATATCATACTTCCTTAGGGGTCACACTTTTACTTCACCTTTTGAGACCTGCTGGGACTTATAGATCTTATATAAGATCTATCCATAGTCTACTTATAGATCTTATATAGCTCTATATAGATCTTATATAGCTCTATATAGATCTTATATAGCTCTATATAGATCTTATATAAGACTATGAGTCTACTTATAGATCTAGAAGCAAGGACAGGTGGGAAGGGTGAGTCCTGAGGAGAACCAGCAGTCTCTTGCAAGGAAACTACTTCAGGAGAGGCCACTACAGGTTCCTCAGGCAAAGCAGGGTTGACCCCCCCAGATGGCAATAGAGTAGATGCTTTTACTCTCAAAGAGGATGCATTAGAATTTAGGGGTCCAATATCCCCAGCTTAATCAGGATCTGTCCATATATCTCTATCCCAATTTTTAGGAGCTCATTCCTTCACAGTAAATGCCCTCACTTTAACAGCAGACACCCTGTGAGCTTGTGAATTCAATTTAGTTTGTAATTCAGTCACTCACAGGATGAGACTCACCTTTTGTTTGTTTTTTTTTTTTTTAGAAATCTGGGCTCTGCAGCTACAGATATAAGGTTTTCTTTCAGGGCAGACATAGAAACTTTCTGGTCATTTATCCAGTTTCAAAGCTGGAAATTTATGAACACGTAAGCTCAATCTCTTCTTTACCCACTTTGACAAGTTGAATTAGGAGCAACCAGCTAAATCAATGGCAATATTTTGCACATCTCTGTTTCCACATGATAACGTGGACTCAGTTTCCTCATTACTACTGGCAATGGAGTCGTTAGTGTCTTTAAATCTGGTCATATTAGAGAAACAATCCCAGGAACCAATTCAGAAAACTCATCCCTAAGATTCTGTTCCTCCAGAACCACTCTCAGTACCAAAATCTCTATCAGTCAGAGATCTCCAGAGAAATAGAACCAATAAAATACATGTGTGTATAAAGAGACTTTTGTTTTAAGAAATTGGCTCATGTGGTGGTTGGCAAGTCTGGAATTTATACTGCAGACCAGCAGGCTGCAAACTCAGACAGGAGTTCATGTTGCGGTGTTGAGTCTGAAATCTATAGGCCATGATAGAGGCTGGAAAATCAGGCAGGATTTCCATTACAGTCTTCAAACAGGATTTCTTTTTCTCTGAGAAACCTCAGTTTTTGTTTTGTTCTTTTTTTGTTGTTATTGTAACTGTTTTTTACCTATTTTGTTTCTCAGTTTTTTTCCTCTTTCTTATTTATTTATTTATTTATTTATTATTATTATACTTTAGGTTTTAGGGTACATGTGCACAATGTGCAGGTTAGTTACATATGTATACATGTGCCATGCTGGTGCGCTGCACCCACTAACTCGTCATCTAGCATTAGATATATCTCCCAATGCTATCCCTCCCCCCTCCCCCCACCCCACAACAGTCCCCAGAGTGTGATGTTCCCCTTCCTGTGTCCATGTGTTCTCATTGTTCAATTCCCACCTATGAGTGAAAATATGCGGTGTTTGGTTTTTTGTTCTTGTGATAGTTTACTGAGAATGATGATTTCCGATTTCATCAATGTCCCTACAAAGGACATGAACTCATCATTTTTTATGGCTGCATAGTATTCCATGGTGTATATGTGCCACATTTTCTTAATCCAGTCTATCATTGTTGGACATTTGGGTTGGTTCCAAGTCTTTGCTATTGTGAATAATGCGGCAATAAACATACGTGTGCATGTGTCTTTATAGAAGCATGATTTATAGTCCTTTGGGTATATACCCAGTAATGGGATGGCTGGGTCAAATGGTATTTCTAGTTCTAGATCCCTGAGGAATCGCCACACTGACTTCCACAATGGTTGAACTAGTTTACAGTCCCACCAACAGTGCAAAAGTGTTCCTATTTCTCCACATCCTCTCCAGCACCTGTTGTTTCCTGACTTTTTAATGATTGCCATTCTAACTGGTGTGAGATGGTATCTTATTGCGGTTTTGATTTGCATTTCTCTGATGGCCAGTGATGGTGAGCATTTTTTCATGTGTTGTTCTTAAGGCCTTTAATTGATTGAATGACGCTCACCCACATTGTTGAGGGCAATATCTTCTACTTAAAGTAAACTCACTCTAAATGTTAATTACATCCATAAAAACACCTTCACAGCACTATCTAGACTGGTGTTTGAACAAAGAACTGAGTACCATAGCCTAGCCACATTGATGCATAAAGTTAACCTTCACAATGCCTTATACAAATATTGATATGTAATGGATTAGAGATCTCAACAAAACAAATGTCTAGATAATAATACGGACAATACTATAAGATAACATATATGCACCCTTGGCGGGGATACAATGTCTAAGACACGAAAGCATTAACTACAGAGGAAATTGGATAAAGACTCAAGACCCATCAGTGTGCTGTATTCAGGAAACCCATCTCACGTGCAAAGACACATATAGGCTCAAAATAAAAGGATGGAAGAAGATCTACCAAGCAAATGGAAAACAAAAAAAGGCAGGGGTTGCAATCCTAGTCTCTGATAAAACAGACTTTAAACCAACAAAGATCAAAAGAGACAAAGAAGGCCATTACGTAATGGTAAAGGGATTAATTCAACAAGAAGAGCTAACTATCCTAAATATATATGCACCCAACACAGGAGCACCCAGATTCATAAAGCAAGTCCTGAGTGACCTACAAAGAGACTTAGACTCCCACACATTAATAATGGGAGACTTTAACACCCCACTGTCAACATTAGACAGATCAACGAGACAGAAAGTCAACAAGGATACCCAGGAATTGAACTCAGCTCTGCACCAAGCGGACCTAATAGACATCTACAGAACTCTCCACCCCAAATCAACAGAATATACATTTTTTTCGGCACCACACCACACCTATTCCAAAATTGACCACATACTTGGAAGTAAAGCTCTCCTCAATAAATGGAAAAGAACAGAAATTGTAACAAACTGTCTCTCATATCACAGTGCAATCAAGCTAGAACTCAGGATTAAGAATCTCACTCAAAACCGCTCAACTACGTGGAAACTGAACAACCTGCTCCTGAATGACTACTGGGTACATAACGAAATGAAGGCAGAAATAAAGATGTTCTTTGAAACCAACAAGAACCAAGACACAACATACCAGAATCTCTGGGATGCATTCAAAGCAGTGTGTAGAGGGAAATTTATAGCACTAAATGCCCACAAGAGAAAGCAGGAAAGATCCAAAATTGGCACCCTAACATCACAATTAAAAGAACTAGAAAAGCAAGAGCAAACACATTCAAAAGCTAGCAGAAGGCAAGAAATAACTAAAATCAGAGCAGAACTGAAGGAAATAGAGACACAAAAAACCCTTCAAAAAATAAATGAATCCAGGAGCTGGTTTTTTGAAAGGATCAACAAAATTGATAGACCGCTAGCAAGATTAATAAAGAAAAAAAGAGAGAAGAATCAAATAGATGCAATAAAAAATGATAAAGGGGATATCACCACCGATCCCACAGAAATACAAACTACCATCAGAGAATATTACAAACACCTCTATGCAAATAAACTAGAAAATCTAGAAGAAATGGATAAATTCCTCAACACATACACGCTCCCAAGACTAAATCAGGAAGAAGTTGAATCTCTGAGTAGACCAATAACAGGAGCTGAAATTGTGGCAATAATCAATAGCTTACCAACCAAAAAAAGTCCAGGACCAGATGGGTTCACAGCCGAATTCTACCAGAGGTACAAGGATGAGCTGGTACCATTCCTTCTGAAACTATTCCAATCAATAGAAAAAGAGGGAATCCTCCCTAACTCATTTTATGAGGCCAGCATCATCCTGATACCAAAGCCTGGCAGAGACACAACAAAAAAAGAGAATTTTAGACCAATATCCTTGATGAACATTGATGCAAAAATCCTCAATAAAATACTGGCAAACAGAATCCAGCAGCACATCAAAAAGCCTATCCACCATGATCAAGTGGGCTTCATCCCTGGGATGCAAGGCTGGTTCAATATACGCAAATCAATAAATGTAATCCAGCATATAAACAGAACCAAAGACAAAAACCACATGATTATCTCAATAGATGCAGAAAAGGCCTTTGACAAAATTCAACAACCCTTCATGCCAAAAACTCTCAATAAATTAGGAATTGATGGGATGTATCTCAAAATAATAAGAGCTATTTATGACAAACCCGCAGCCAATATCATACTGAATGGGCAAAAACTGGAAGCATTCCCTTTGAAAACTGGCACAAGACAGGGATGCCCTCTCTCACTACTTCTATTCAACATAGTGTTGGAAGTTCTGGCCAGGGCAATTAGGCAGGAGAAGGAAATCAAGGGTATTCAATTAGGAAAAGAGGAAGTCAAATTGTCCCTGTTTGCAGATGACATGATAGTATATCTAGAAAACCCCATTGTCTCAGCCCAAAATCTCCTTAAGCTGATAAGCAACTTCAGCAAAGTCTCAGGATACAAAATCAATGTGCAAAAATCACAAGCATTCTTATACATCAATAACAGACAGACAGAGAGCCAAATCATGAGTGAACTCCCATTCACAATTGCTTCAAAGAGAATAAAATACCTAGGAATCCAACTTACAAGGGATGTGAAAGACCTCTTCAAGGAGAACTACAAACCACTGCTCAAGGAAATAAAAGAGGATACAAACAAATGGAAGAACATTCCATGCTCATGGGTAGGAAGAATCAATATCATGAAAATGGCCATCCTTCCCAAGGTAATTTACAGATTCAATGCCATCCCCATCAAGCTACCAATGACTTTCTTCACAGAATTGGAAAAAACTACTTTAAAGTTCCTATGGAACCAAAAAAGAGCCCGCATCACCAAGTCAATCCTAAGCCAAAAGAACAAAGCTGGAGGCATCACACTACCTGACTTCAAACTATACTACAAGGCTACAGTAACCAAAACAGCATGGTACTGGTACCAAAACAGAGATATAGATCAATGGAACAGAACAGAGCCGTCAGAAATAATGCCACATATCTACAAGTATCTGATCTTTGACAAACCTGACAAAAACAAGAAATGGGGAAAGGATTCCCTATTTAATAAATGGTGCTGGGAAAACTGGCTAGCCATATGTAGAAAGCTGAAACTGGATCCCTTCCTTACACCTTATACAAAAATCAATTCAAGATGGATTAAAGACTTAAATGTTAGACCTGAAACCATAAAAACCCTAGAAGAAAACCTAGGCATTACCATTCAGGACATAGGCATGGGCAAGGACTTCATGTCTAAAACACCAAAAGCAATGGCAACAAAAGCCAAAATTGACAAATGGGATCTAATTAAACTCAAGAGCTTCTGCACAGCAAAAGAAACTACCATCAGAGTGAACAGGCAACCTACAAAATGGGAGAAAATTTTCGCAACCTACTCATCTGACAAAGGGCTAATATCCAGAATCTACAATGAACTCAAACAAATTTACAAGAAAAAAACAAACAACCCCATCAAAAAGTGGGCGAAGGACATGAACAGACACTTCTCAAAAGAAGACATTTATGCAGCCAAAAAACACATGAAAAAATGCTCACCATCACTGGCCATCAGAGAAATGCAAATCAAAACCGCAATGAGATACCATCTCACACCAGTTAGAATGGCAATCATTAAAAAGTCAGGAAACAACAGGTGCTGGAGAGGATGTGGAGAAATAGGAACACTTTTACACTGTTGGTGGGAATGTAAACTAGTTCAACCCTTGTGGAAGTCAGTGTGGCGATTCCTCAGGGATCTAGAACTAGAAATTCCATTTGACCCAGCCATCCCATTACTGGGTATATACCCAAAGGACTATAAATCATGCTGCTATAAAGACACATGCACACGTATGTTTATTGCCGCATTATTCACAATAGCAAAGACTTGGAACCAACCCAAATGTCCAACAATGATAGACTGGATTAAGAAAATGTGGCACATATACACCATGGAATACTATGCAGCCATAAAAAATGATGAGTTCATGTCCTTTGTAGGGACATGGATGAAATTGGAAATCATCATTCTCAGTAAACTATCGCAAGAACAAAAAACCAAACACCGCATATTCTCACTCATAGGTGGGAATTGAACAATGAGAACACATGGACACAGGAAGGGGAACATCACACTTCGGGGACTGTTGTGGGGTGGGGGGAGGGGGGAGGGATAGCATTGAGAGATATATCTAATGCTAGATGACGAGTTGGTGGGTGCAGCACACTAGCATGGCACATGTATACATATGTAACTTACCTGCACATTGCGCACATGTACCATAAAACCTAAAGTATAATAATAATAATAATAATAATAATAATAATAAAAAGATAAAAAAAAAGATATGGAAAAACAACTCCACAACCTCATTAATATTGAGGAAAATGCAAATTAAAATCACCATTAGATATCATTACATACTTACTAAGTTGGCAAAAATGTTAAAGTACGAACATAATAAACATGAGGTAGAGAAGAGGGGCTTCATAGCAGAATGGTTAGGAACCTAATCTTGTGAGCTGGACTCTGCCAAAGTACGGCTTGGAGCAAGTCACTTCACCCTTGTGTCTCAATTTCTTTATCTGGAATGTGGGGATAGCAGTAATAACTAACTTTAATTATATTATAAAGTTTAAATCAATGTTCTCAGAATATTGCCTGGTCCATGGCAAGTAGTATTAAGCATCTGTTTTACGTAAATGTTTATATTTCAATAAAATACAATGCGATAAAACCAGAAACCCTTATACTCTACTGGTAGGTATGAGGATTGAAATAATCACTTTGGAAAATAGTTGCCATAATCTATTATCATTAAAGATACACAGACCCTGCAATAATACATCAATTCCACTTCTAGGTATGCCTACTGTATATATTGTAGACACATTTATAAGAATGTTTATAGAAACTTTGCTTAATATTAGAGAATTGTAAGCAATCATCTAAAAAAGAATGGATAAATAAATTGTAGAAGACACATACAATAAAACACTATCCAGAATAAAAAGAAACTGTAGCTGTGAAACTCAGCTAGACCCAGGAATTAAGATAAATTCCATAAACATTATAGTCAGTGAAAAAAGCACACACAAAAAATATAAAGTGTGACTTTATTTTCATAAAATTCAAAAACCAGGAAAGACTAAAATATATTGGTAGTATTTAGGGAATAGTAACAATATTATTACCATGTAAGTAAGGATACTGGATACCGATTGAAAGAGAGAATGAGTTTGGACAGGGAGAATTATAAGAGAGTACAACGCATGTGCCCATTCTTTTGCAGATGTTTTTTTCACTTCTTTATGATTAAATAATGATGCCATAAACATTCTGATATATGTGTCCAAGTTTCTGTATTCTAAGTTACATATCTGGAACAAGAATGACTGGATCATGGAGGTATCAGTGCTGTCCTGTCTCTAGACCTGTGAAGAGGTCATAGGTGCTTATTAAACTGTACATATGTAATTTGTGTACTTCTTCAGTACTCATGTTACAGTCTATAATTTTAAGAGCAAACAGATTGTAATCGGAGAGCCAAGCAAAGCATAGAATTTGCTTAAGAAGTAGGGTTGTGAAGAAGAAAGTATGACTGTGGCTAGAGGGAGATGGAAATTCGAGAGGAGATGGTGACTCTGCTTTTATTCTTTTCAAGAAGGTTGATATTCAAGAATTTATAAATATTTATGGAAAACATCTGGTTAAGAGGAGAATTCAAGTATACAGAAGAGAAGAGGAACTGTCAAGTAAGTATGTTTTCTGAAAAGCAGGAAATGTTGGGAAGCCATTCTCCATGGGCTGCTTATGTTTCTGCACATCTTGGGAGCAGACGCATTGATTGCCTTTGCTCTGGACTAACATCCTGGATGTTTGTATACAGAACATCCTTGAAAAGCAGCAATGGTGCTTTCCCCTTTGGCAAAGGATAAGTTTATTTATTTGCCTATTTAATAAACTGTACTTCACAGCAAAAATATTTATATTTCACTTCACAGCAAATGCCAGGAAGCAAGTTCTTAGAGACCTATGAAGAGACTTAGACTCCCACACAATAATAGTGGGAGACTAAACACCCCACTGTCAATATTAGACAGATTGAGACAGAAAATTAGCAAGGATATTCAGGACTTGAACTCAGCTCCGGACAAAGCGAACCTAATAGACATTTACAGAATTCTCCAACCCAAATAAACAGAATACACATTCTCCTCAGTACCACATAGCACTTAATCTAAAATCAACCACATAATTGCAAGTAAAACACTCCTCAGCAAATGCAAAAAAATGGAAATCATAACAAACAGTCTCTCAGACCACAGTGCAATCAAATTAGAACTCAGGATTAAGAAACTCACTCAAAACCACACAACTAGCTGGAAACTGAACAAGCTGCTCCTGAATTACTACTGGTAAATAACAAAATTAAGGCAGAAATAAAGAAGTTCTTGAAAACCAATGAGAACAAAGACACAATGTACCAGAATCTTTGGGACACAGCTAAAGCAGTGTTAAGGGGGAAATTTATAGCACAAAATGCCCACATCAGAAAGCTGGAAAGATCTAAAATCGACACCCTAACATCACAATTAAAAGAATTAGAGAAGCAAGAGCAAACAAATTTAAAAGCTAGCAGAAGACAAGAAATAACTAAGATCAGAGCAAAACTGAAGGAGAAAGAGACATAAAAAACCCTTCAAAAAATCAATGAATCTAGGAGCTGGTTTTTGAAAAGATTAACAAAATAGACTGATAGCCAGACTAATAAAGAATAAAAGAGAGAAGAATCAAATAGACACAATAAAAAATGATAAAGGGGATATCACCACTGATCTCACAGAAATACAAACTACCATCAGAAAATACTATAAACATCTCTACGCAAATAAACTAGAAAATCCAGAAGAAATGGACAAATTTCTGGACACATACACCCTCCCAAGACTAAATCAGGAAGAAGTCGAATCCCTGAATAGACTAATAACAAGTTCTGAAATTGAAGCAGTAATTAATAGCCTACCAACCAAAAAAAGCCCAGGACCAGATGGATTCACAGCTGAATTCTACCAGAGGTACAAAGAGGAGCTGATCCCATTCCTTCTGAAACTATTCCTAACAATAGAAAGAGAGGGACTCCTCCCTAACTCATTTTAACTTCTAGCCTGTGTGATAGAGTGAGACCTTGTCTCCAAAAAAATAAAAAATAAAAAATAAACAGCTGGCCCAGGACCTGATGTTGAATAAATATTGGTCATCTAAATAAACAAGTAAATAAATACATGAATGGATACATTGATAAGCTTTGAGATTCTTTATTGTTTGGAAAATCAGTGATATATATGATTGAATAGCCCTACTCCTTTATGGGAACAGATGTAATTGATCCAGAACACCATCCCGCTCCTCAAAAAGAAAGTAAGAGATAAGTGGAATTCATCACCTACCAAGGAGCTTAAAAACATTTGATTTTTTTACATGTGATAATCTACTGAGGGCAGCAAGAAATAAAGCAATCCTCTGAAAGATTTTCAAACAAAGCCTGATATCTACATTTTAAATGAATAAAATAGTGGCTGAATTACACTTGCCCCATTAAAGAAAGAAGTGGCTGTATGTTAACCTCTAAGAAAGGCAGATATTTTGAGCATTTTGTGGTTGTTATTGACTTAGATTTTTTTCTTACGTTGTAACATCTTTAAAATATTTTCTACTTAGCCACTTAGCAATAACACTGAATTTACCATCTCTCAAATTATGAAATGAAGTGACAAGACATTTTGGTGTATTGAGAACTGATTGTTAAATTTCCTGAATTTGAGAATTGACTGAACTCAAACTGACTTTACCATATCTAAGTCCTTTAAAAGCCGAATGCTCAATATCTTCATTTGTTTAAATTAGAGTTAGTCATTAGACTGCCTTTTACAGTATTTTTTCATTTTCCTTTAAAGTGTCTCAGAACTAGTAATTAACAAATTATTTTTGTGTAAACAGGAAATACTTTGTTCTCTACTCTTCCTCACCATGGAAATAAGTGTAATGTGATAACTACTGGAGTGAATAAAGGAAAAGAGGCTGATTAGAAAAGAAGGCTCATGGCTGGAATCTCAGTGATCAACAGTGCTTATAATCTTTCACTCCATCTTCGATAGAGTTTTCTCTGGAACATATGTCTTTCAGCTCTAATAAAATTGCTTAAGCAATCCTTCTAAGTATGCCCTGTAAATATGTTAAGTAACCCTTTCATTTTAGAATGACTTTCATGATTTCCTCTCTTCATCATCACAGCTAGATCCGTCTTTCTCACATGTCATGACTTTCTTTAATTAGTTTCTGTATTATCCCATTTTTACACTGCTATGAAGAATGCCACCTGAGACTGAGTAATTTATAAACAAAAGAAATTTAATTGACTCACAGTTCTGCATGGCTGGGGAGGCCTCAGGAAACTTAAAATCATGGCAGAAAGTGAAGGGGAAGCAGGGCACGTCTTACATGGCAGCAGGAGAAAGACGGAGAGCAAAAGCGAGGAAGTACCACATTTAAAACCATCAGCTCTAATGAGAACTCCCTTACTATCATGAGAACAGCATGGGGAAAACTACCTCCATGATTCAATCACCTCCCACCAGGTCCCTCCTTCGTCATGTGGGGATTATAATTCAAGATGAGATTTGGGTGGTGACACAGAGCCAAACCATTTTACTTTCTTTAATATAATTTTATGTAATTTTTATTCAAATCAACTATTTGGCATTCAAGAATGAAAATGGGAAACTGGGAATACTTCATACTGTGCTGAGGCAATGAGGTAAATGGTAAAAGCAACAGATGAGAAAATGAACAGATGACATGAGTTTTAGTCTTATCCTCACCACATATGATCCTCAATTTATTTTTTTGTCAAGGAGACATAAAAACAACAGCTTTGCCTATCTCACAGGATGTAGCAAGAACTGAGGTAATATATATTTTTTAAAAACGGTAAACAAAATTCAACACAAAATACAGTAAAAAAGCAATTAATTTATATTGTTCTCATTCTCATACATTGGTACATTGGTCCTTCATGAGCCGTAATGAACCTGTTCTTTAACTGCATCACCATAAAGTACATTGATAGACCAGATTTCCCAGTGATAGTATGACCTTGATGCTTTAAAACATGAACTATACAAAATACTGGAAAGAAAAGTACTAAAGTTAATTTGGTTTTGGCAGAAAGATGAATTGGATGACTGAATAGGGATCTTTCATCTCTAATTTCCAAGGTTGTAGAAACAATAACATTCCAGCACCCAGTTATCCTGTGCCCTATAATGTCCTACTGAGCTAATTCACATCAGGGGTGTGCACATTGTTACTTTTGGCTATGGGTTTTACGTAAGAACACAAAACCCATTCTCGTTACTAGGAAACAAATGGTCCAAATTAAAAGCTCCTGTAGGTTTAAAGCAGCAGAAGCATCCAATTTTAAAAGGACTCTAAAGACACATTTCTCTTCAGTGGGTGGACATAAGATGTGAGTAATTATTAAACTCATAAACTAGCTATAATTGGAAAGACAGTGCAATAGATTAGAGCTGTGTAGTCAAGCTCAGTCCAGATCCACAATTAGAACAAGGAGAATTTCAAACGGTCTGTAAATGAGGTGGTTTATGTGATCTTTCTCCTGGTCCCCTTTCTCTTTCTGACCTCCTCTCCCTTTCTTTATTCAATTTCCTTTTGTTTGCTCCCTTTTACTTGCCCTGCATTACCCAAATTGATCACCCATACTCACGTCGTTCCAGTTATCCAGGCAAGCATGCTGTTTGTTTTGTTCTAAACGATCGAGTGTTTTCTTTTTATCCTGACCTGAATTCATTAAGTAATTTCACTTTGGCTTTTTAGGCGTTGTTACAGGTCGAGTTGTGACTCCTATAAAGAGAAATGTTGAAGTTCTAATCCCCAGTACCTCAGAATGTGACTTTATTTGGGGATACAGTCATTGTAAATGTAATTAAGATGAATCACACTGGAATAAGGTAGGCCCCTAATCTAACCTAACTGGTATCCTTATGAAAAAGAATGTTATGGGAATAGACACAGACATGCACAGAGGGAAGACAATGTGAAGAGACACAGGGAGAACACATGGAAATATGAAGGCAGAGACTGAAGTGAGGCAGCCACACACCAAGCAATGCCAAAGATTGCAAGCAAACCACCAAAACACATATTATCATTTTAGTGCAAACTACACAATGACTTCTCAGTTCTGAGCCTAGAACTTTTTGTTTGTTTTTGTTTTTTGTTTTTTTGAGACAGTCCCACTCTATTACCCAGGCTGGATCGCAGTGTCGCGATTTCGGCTCACTGCAACCTCCGCGGCCCTGGTTCAAGTGATTCTTTTGCCTCAGCATCCCGAGTAGCTGGGATTACAGGCACACACTCCCATGTTCAGCTAATTTTTTTGTAATTTTAGTAGAGACGAGGTTTTGCCATGTTGGCCAGGTCGGTCTTAAACTCCTAACCTCGGGTGATCTGCCCGCCTCGGCCTCCCAAAGTGCTGGGATTACAGACTGTGAGCCACCGTGCTTGGCACAGCCTAGAAATTTTGCATTGAGTGTAGAGCTTATATTAGTAAAAGGATCCACAACAAGGTTTGATTTGGAAATTTGACTTGTAAAGAGAAATGAGCATTGGCTTGTGAGTCACATGTTCATTTTTAAAAATCTTAGCTTAGCCTCATACTTGGTGTAGGACTTTAGTCATATAGCTTAATCCGCTGAGAAGTTGGTTTTCTCTAGCAGAGTGCCTGGCACATAGCCAATGCTCCTGAAAGTTTTGTCTGTTATTTAATAAAACTTTCCTTTTCCTGGATGCTAAGGCTCTTAAATCTAGCAGAGCCGTGCTAAATCCCATGCCCATCCTACCAGCTGTTTTGAAAGAAATAATTCCTACTTTCCACTCATCTGAAAAATCTCCACTGCCTTAAAAACTGCAACCATGGCACTTAGAAAATCTTCTGTTTACTTCATCTTGGTGACTCCTGGACCTTAACATAATTCACAGGCAAAGAATGAAAAACAGTGGTCAGGACTTTTAAGCTCTGTTGTGAGGAATATATTATTATCTCAGATAACTTAAACTTGAATGCCAAATCTAAAATTAAGTTTCACAAGCTAGCTCTTGATAATCAGTGCAAGGTTATAGTTTAGAGTTTGGAAATGATAAATCCAAGTTAACACAGATGGTAAAAATATGATTTACAATTGCTTCCTAATGATCAAATTCTTAAAGTCCTGTTGCTTATAGAAACCTATAATAGCTTAAAATCACACCTTACAAAGGATTAACAACCATGGGAAGTGGAAAAAAAAAAAAACTGAGAGAAATATTTGTTTCTCAGTTGCATCCTGCAAAGAGCCTTGGAGAGAAGGGAAGTCAGGCTTGCTGGACGTCCGGGCAATCTACTGGTCACTTACTGATACACCTCATTAAATCAATCTGCACAATGCCCTATATGGTAGGTCATTTATCCCCATTTTATGGATGAAGAAATGAAGTAATTCTAGGTCATTTGTCAAACATCAGAAATCAAATCAAGATTGGCTGACCCCGCAGTCCATGGGCTCTACTAACCAGAGCCAGTTTTGGTTCCAAGTCTACTCCTGACCAGCAAGGTGATCTTGAATAATTTGATGAATCTATCTGGATCTCAGTATCATCCTGTGTAAAACTGGAGTTTTAGAATAGGTGATATCGCAGGTTCTTTTTAGCTGGAGAATTTCTACTTGGAAAAAAATTCAGTGCAAGCCAGAATATTAAGGGCCAAATAAGGTAATTACTAACTCTGCTATGATGTCCCATTATGATTTCATCATGATCATTTAAGTTTGTTTAACTCTTCAATAGAACTTGTAATACTGTTATGTGTTTAAACACAGTTTTAGCTACATATTTCAAAATATTATATGTATTACCTTAAGTTATCTCTTAAAACTTATACATGAAAAAACTATAGTACTGCATAAAGAAGGTAGAAGTGCCAGGCACAGTGGCTCATGCCTATAATCCTAGCATGTTGATAGACCAAGGCAAGACCAGGCCCTGGGCAGCATGAAGAAACCTTGTCTCTATAAAAAAAAAATTGCAAAAAATTAGTTGCAGATGGTGGTACATCTGTAGTCTCAGCTACTCGAGAGGCTGAAGTGGGAGGATTGTTTGAGCCCAAAGGTGGAGGTTGCAGTGAGCCGAGATCATGCCACTGCACTCCAGCCTAGGTGACAGAGCAAAACCCATCTAAAAAAAAAAAAAAAAAGGTGGAAATGCAATAATAAAGACCACCCATTTTTGTTTTATAATAAATTTTAAATATTATATCTTCAGCAAATCTAGAAGCAACCTATATGACCTAGTCCTTAAAAATATATATGGTTTTACTGTAGTTACTTTAAGAAATATCTGAAAGAGACATAAGATATGGGAGTAATCAGGCTAAAAAGTCTCTACAAACTGCATAAAATACTACTCTAAACAATGTAGATAAAACCACATGTAACTTTGGATACAGCAAAGCAAGCTATTGCCACAATCCTTATATGTCTGTTGAAAGAAAACTTGCTTCATAACACATTTAATTAATATAATATACCTAGAAAATAATTTGAACGTATAGAGAACCCTTTTTGCAGTTAATTATAGTGTTTATATTTTTGGTTGCTCTTCATTTAACCAAGGGACAAAAGTATGTTGCTGAGGCTACAAGCAAGACGGTTGCTCTTAATTGTTGACTGGTAGAAGAATTAACATAGTACCATTGTGTACGAATTTGGTTCTTTCCGGCGGGTTGTTGGTCTTGGTGACTTTAAGAATGAAGCTGTGGACCCTCGCTGTGAGTGTTACAGTTCTTAAAGATGGTGTGTCTGGAGTTTGTTCCTTCAGATGTTCAGACGTGTCCAGAGTTTCTTCCTTCTGGTGGGTTCGTGGTCTTGCTGACTTCAGCAGTGAAGCCACAGACCTTCACAGTGAGTGCTACAGCTCTTAAAGGTGGCGCACATCTGGAGTTGGTTGTTCCTTCTGGTGGGTTCGTAGTCTCGCTGACTCCAGGAGTGAAACCACAGAACTTCACAGTGAGTGTTACAGCTCTTAAAAGTGGCGTGTCTGGAGTTGTTTGTTCCTCCCAGTGGGTTCGTGGTCTTGCTGACTTCAGGAATGAAGCCACAGACCCTCGCGGTGAGTGTTACAGCTCATAAAGGTAGTGCAGACCCTCCTAGCACTTTGGGAGGCTGAGGCAGGTGGATCATGAGGTCAGGAGATAGAGACCATCCTGGCTAACATGGTGAAACCCCGTCTTTACTAAAAATACAAAAAATTAGTCCTTTGTGGTGGCGGGTGCCTGTAGTCCCAGCTACTCAGGAGGCTGAGGCAGGAGAATGGTGTGAACCTGGGAGGTGGAGCTTGCAGTGAGTGGAGATCAGGCCACTGCACTCGAGCCTGGGTGACAGAGCAACACTCCATCTCAAAAAAAAAAAAAAAAAAAAAAAAAAAGGTAGTGCAGACCCAAAGAGTGAGCAGTAGCAAGATTTATTGTGAAGACCAAAAGAACAAAGCTTCCACAGCAGGGAAGGGCACCACAGAGGGTTGCCACTGCTGGCTCAGGCAGCCAGCATTTATTCCCTTATTTGGCCCTGCCCACATCCTGCTGATTGGTCCATTTTACAGAGCACTAACTGGTCCATTTTACAGACTGCTGATTGGTCCATTTTACAGAGTGTTGATTGGTGTGTTTTTACAGAGTGCTGATTGGTGCGTTTTTATTGAGTGCTGATTGGTGCATTTACAATCCTTTAGCTAGACACAGAGCGCTGATTGGTGTGTTTTTACAGAGTGCTGATTGGTGCGTTTACAATCCTCTAGCTAGACAGAAAAGTTTTCCAAGACAGAAAAGTTCTCCAAGTCCTCACTCAACCCAGGAAGTCCAGCTGGCTTCACCTCTCACCATGAGGGTAAATCTTGATGAAAATAGGCCCTACCAAGATATACTGAAATAATGCCATAATCACAGGCCAAGAAATCTCGGCCAGTATCTAAACACTCTGCAGATCGTGCCATCACACTTAGTAAAAATGTTGCAAAAAACTGATCAAGACAAACAAACATGTATGTGGCCCTTGCAGTGGATCCAAAGCAAATGTGGGAATTGAGTCATCAAGGAGAGCCAACTGTCACAGAAACTGGATGGGTTTCATATGAACTGATTGGACATAATATAGAACAGGATATTTACCAGGCTTTGACAATAAATATACAAAACATACAAGGTAGCAAGAAAGTTCATTTGTATAAATTTATAACTGATCTGTCCCTTAACCTGTGTTCTTACTATGTCATTTAACTCCTATGTGTAATCATTAAGGCACTTCAGTTTAGATGAGAAGAAGCACCTAACAAAATCATTTCATGTTAGGCACACAATATTTGTGTTCTGCATTTGGTAAAGTTCTTCCAAAATTTAGTTGTCTGAGTTTTAAACAGGCCACTGGCCCAGTCATACTAATCCTGTCTCAATCTCTCATTTATAGACCATCAATAATGAAAATAATGGTGGTGATTATTAAAAACACATATGCAATCAATATGTTAAATTGAACAAATCCCTTTTAAAAAATAATATAACTAGATATGATCATTATTCTCTGACCCTTCTAAGAAAGTTTTTGATTTATGCTGATTAAATTTGAGCTTCCTTGCACTGTAATTTTGTAATCACAGTCAGAAAAAGGTGTCATAAAAAATTACACATAGAACTTGTTTGCTTAATTGACTGGAAGCTTCTCTTCCTTTTATATTGTGTAATTGGATGCCAAATAATGATAAATTAGTCTTAGAAGGGTATGGTACATACAACTGAATAATGGAAATAACTCAGTTTAATTACCTTAATAATTATCATGATAATTTCTAAAACATGTCATGTCTTCAGAGCTTTTTAGTGGCATCCTGCAAAGAGCCTTGAAGAGAGGGGAAGTCAGAAATGAAGACAATATAAAATCACCCACATAAAAAGGGCTATGCTCTAAAAATATTGCTGTATATTTTACATATATTTTAAAAAGGGATAATCTATATACATTGTATAGACATTCAAATTAAATTAACAGCATGGAATTAGAACTATCTCCCCTTCCCCTACCATCTACCAGTGAATACGGATGCTTCCTCTATCATCTTCACTCCCTACCTTAGGGGATGGTGTTAGGACAATAATTCAGGAAATTTTGTCATCTAAGAAAATTATCTGATGATACCATAGATCAGACATCCCTAAAGCTGAATGCAAATTTTAGTTGATTAATCAACCAAGGATGCAGCTTTCAACAGAAATAAGAAATTATTCCAGTTCCAAAATAGTGGCATAGAAGCAAGCTGGCTTCACTTGCCCCTTCCCTCCAACCCCCCCCAAAATAAAACAAAACCAAATATATGGCATCAAGGTTATCACCAACAATATCTCTGAACTCAAATATGAAGATGAGATAGCTCCTGGGGCCACAGAGAAGCAAAAAAAAAGATGCCAAGCAGACAGTGAGAGAATCAGACATCCATACCCATTATGCCCCTCCCTCAAATCTTCCCAGCAACAAACAAGTAGAAAATGTCCCCCTGAATCACTGTTTCTACACTGGAAAAGGTGAGATGGAGGTAGACAACCAGGTTTCCCTCCATCTTACATTCCCTAGCAGGAGATGTGTTCCTGTCTCTACCCATTGGAAGCATCTGAGTGTCTAAAGGGAGAAATATCCATGAGGACAGCCAGAGACAAAATGGGGAGAAGGGACTATGCATCATCTGCTGCCCTGAAAATTCTGCTCTGTAACTTAGTAAAAGGAGATGCCATGTCAGAGTAACTGTTCAGCAGCAGTATGCTGTAGGGGGTACCTTTCACAAGCTTCCTTGGGCACAAACTGCTAGCAATCCTTCCCAAACTGTTCATATACCTTTTGGGACCTCCCCTATTCAGGACAGGCAGAGCTCCAATCATTTACTAGAGCCACAGTAAACCTGGACTTAAGGCATCATGTAGTACCCTAAAGGAGGCAGCAACATAGTAGGAAAAAATATTCAATAGGTAAGCTACAAGGAATTTCAACTTACAAGGATAAGCGACATATCCAATAAAAACCTAGACAAGCCAGACAGAAAAGACTAAAATAAATAACAAACCCTTCAATGCAAAGACGTAAAGAACATCTACAACAAATAAAAGCAAACAGGGAACCATGACCTTTCCAAGCAGACAAAGAAAGCAATGAATGACTGACCCTAACAAGACAGTGACATATAAGCTGTCTGACAAAAATTTCAAAATAGCGGTTTTAAGGAAACTCAGTGATCTCCAGATAACACAGAAAAGCAATTCAAAAATTTATCAGAGAAATTTAACAAAGAGATTGAAATAATTTAAAAAAATCAAACACATCTTAGAACTGATAAATACATTTGCTGAAATAAAAAATTCATTAGAGGCTCTCAACAGCAGAATGAATCAAGCAGAGGAAAGAAGGGAAAACAGAAAAAAATAACGAAAAGAAGTGAAGATCAACACAAGATATAGAAAATCACTTCAAAAGGCCAAATCTAACAATTATTGGTGTTCAAGAAGGAATTGAGAAAGAGAAAGGGTAGAAAATGTATTCAAATAAATACCAATACAAAACTTTCCAAAACTTGAGAAAGATGTAAATATCCAAATACAGAGAGGCTACAAAACAACAAACAGATTTGACTCAAATTGAACTACCCCAAGGTATGTCACAATCAAACCCTTAAAGGTCAAGGACAAAGACAGGGTCATAAAAACAGCAAGAGAAAATAAGCCAATATAATAATATATAAAAGAGCTCCAATTTATCTGGCAACAGACTTTTCAACAGAAACCATACAGGACAGGAAGGAATGGGATGACATTTTCA
Organism: Pongo pygmaeus; assembly: GCF_028885625.2. NCBI lineage: Eukaryota > Metazoa > Chordata > Mammalia > Primates > Hominidae > Pongo > Pongo pygmaeus. Next base: position 154,501,637 of record NC_072376.2, on the reverse strand, counting down.
AAATGCTGAAAGAAATAAAAATGCCATCTAAGAATACTGTATCCAGCAAAGATATCCTTTAAATATGAAGGCGAGATAAAGTCTTTCCCAAAAAAACACAAGCTGAGCAAATTCATCACCACCAGACACATCTTACAAGAAATGTTAATGGGAGTTCTTCAACCTGAAAGAAAAAACAAAAACAAACAAACAAAAAACCACTATCATGCAAAAAGAATACCCAGAAGGTATAAAACCCACTGGTAAAAGTAAGGACACAGAACAAACCCAGCATACTCTATTACTGTAATTGCATTGGGCATTTATTCATAACTCTAGTATGAAGACTAAAAAATCTATCAAAAACTATAATAGCTACAGCAATCTGTTAAGAGAAAGGCAATACAAAAATATGTAAATTGAGACAACAAAAAATAAAAATGTGGAAGGGCTAAAGTGTAGTGGATTTTTTTTCTTCGTTTGCTTGTATTATTTTCTTTGATATCTAAGTTAAGTTGTCTCAACAATTTCAAAAAAGTAAAAGTTATATCAAGTGTCCTTACTGGCTACAGTGGAATCAACAAATCAACAAGAGGAATCTTGAAAACTACACAAACACATGAAATTTAAAAAACATGCTTCTGAGCAACCAATGGATCAATGAACAAATTAAAAAGGAAACCTAAATATTTCTTGAAACAAATAAAATGGAAATAAAACATAGCAAAATCTATGGGATATAGCAAAGTCAGGACCAACAGGGAAGCTTATAGCAATAAATGCCTCCACCAAAAATGTAGAAAGACATCAAATAAACAACCTAACAATTCACCTCAAGGAACAAGAAAAACAAGAAGAAACCAAACACAAAATCAGTAAAAGGAATAATGAAGATCAGAGCGGAAGTAAATGAAGTTGAGACTAAAGAAATCAATACCAAAGATCAACAGATAAAAAGTTGATTTTTTTGAAAAGATAAATATAATTGACAAAACTTTAGCTTCACTAAGAAAAAGACAGAAGACCCAAATAAATAAAATAAAAATTGAAAAAGACAACATAACAACAGAGACCACAGGAATACAAAGAATCACTAGAGACTATTATGTGACAACAAACTGGAAGACCTGGAAGAAATGGATAACTTCCTGAACACATATAACCTACCAAGATTAAACCATAAAGAAATGAAAAATATGAAATAACCAATAATGAATAACAAAACCAAAGCTGTAATAAAAAGTTTGCCACTGAAGAAAAGCCCGGGACCTGATGATGTCACTACTGAATTCTACCAAATATTTAAATAAAAAATAATACCCAGCACTTTGGGAGGCCAAGGCAGGCTGATCACAAGGTCTAGAGATCGAGATCATCCTGGCCAACATGGTGAAACCCCGTGTCCACTAAAAATACAAAAATTAGCCAGGCATGCTGGCATGCACCTGTAGTCCCAGCTACTCAGAATGCTGAGGCAGGAGAATCGCTTGAACCCGTGAGGTGGAGGTTGCATTGAGCTGAGATCGCACCACTGCACTCCAGCCTGGGGACAGATTGAGACTCCATAAAAACAAAACAAAACAAAACAAAAACAAATAATACCAATTCTATCCTTCAAAAAAATTTAAAAAGTTGGGAAAACTCCCAAACTCATAAGGCCAGCATTAGACTGATAGCAACACCAGACAAGGATATAAAGCAAAAAAGAAAACTACAGGCAAATATCCCTGAAGAACACAGATGCTAAAATTCTCAACAAAATACTGGCAAACCAAATTCAACAATACATTAAAAAAAAATTCACTATGATCAAATGGGATTCATCCTAGGAATGTAAGGCTGGTTCCACATATGCAAAGTAATAAGCATAGATCGCATTAGCAGAACCAAGAACAAAAACCATATGATCTTTTCAATAGATATTGAAAAAGCATTCGATAAAATTCAATATTCCTTTATTTTAAAAATCCTCAAAAAACTCAGTATACATGGAGTATAATAATAATAAAGGCCATAAATTTACAGCTAACTTCATACTGAATGGAGAAAAATTGAAAGCCTTTCCCCTAAAATCTGGAAAAAAACAAGAATGCTCACTTTCACCATTTTTATGCAACACAATCTGGAAGTCCTGGCCAGATTAATTAGGTGAGAGAAAGAAATAAAAGGCATCCCAGTCGGAAGGGAAGCAGTCAAATTATCCACATTCACAGACAACATGATCTTACATTTATAAAAACTTAAAGATGCCACCAAAATATTCTTAGGACTGATAAATGAATTTAGTAATTTTGCAGGATAAAAACTCAATATACAAAAATTAGTAGCATTTATATACACCAACAGTGAACAATCTGAAAAAAAATTCAAGAAAGCAATTCCATTTACAATAGCTACAAAGAATATAAGATACCTAATAATTAACTAAGCAAAATAAGTGAAAGTTCTACACAGAAAACTATACAACACTGATGAAAGAATTTGAAGAAGACACACAAATAAGTGGAAAAATATTCCATGTTTGTGAATTGAAAGAATTAATATTGGTAAAGTGTTGATACTACTCAAAGTAATTTGAAGATTCAGTGCAATTTCTATAAAAATATCTACAACATTCTTCACTAAAATAGAAAAAAAATACTAAAATTTATGTGGAACCACAAAAGACCCCAAATAGCCAAAGCAATTCTTAGCAAAAAGAACAAAGCTAGAGGCATCACAGCACCTGACTTCAAAATATACTGCAAAGCTGTAGTAACCAAATTAGCATGGTACTGTCATAAAAACCGGCACATAGGCCAGTGGAACAGAAGAGATAACCCAGATATAAATTTGCACATTTATAGCCAACTCTTTTTCAACAAAGTTGCCAAGAATGTACAATGGGGAAAGGACAGGCTCTTCAGTAAATGATGCTGGAAAAACTGGGTAAACCATATGCAGAAAAATAAAACTAGATCAATATCTCTCACCAAATAAAAAATAAAATCCAAATGCATTAAAGTCTAACTCTACAACCCAATACTATGACATTACTAGAAAAAAAAATTGGAGAAAAACTCCAAAACATTGGTCTGGCCAAATATTTTATGTGTAAAACCTCAGAAGCACAGGCAACAAAAGCTAAAATGGACAAATGGGATTACACCAAGCTAAAAAGCTTCTGAACAGCAAAGAAAACAATCAACAAAATGAAGAGATAACCCACAGAATGAGAGAAAATATTTTCACACTACCAATCTGACAAGTTATTATCAATAACTAGAATAAATAATCAGCTCAAATAACTCAATAAAGATTAAAAAATCCAATTTAAAAATGGGCAAAATGTCTGAATAAACATTTTTCAAAAGAAGACTTAGAAATGGCCAACAGGGCCATTTGTTCTCACATGAGGTCAACATTCTTACCCCAGTTAAATTTTTTTTTTTCAAAAAAGACAAGGAAAAATGGATACTAGTGAGGATGTAGAGGAAGGGGAAGACTTGTATATTGTTGGTGGAAATGTAAGTTAATACAGCCACTGTGGAAAATAGTATAGTGCTTCCTCAAAAAACTAAAAATAGAACTATCATATGATCCAGAAATTTCACTACCGTGCATGTATCCAAAGGAAAGGAAATCGATGTATGGAAGAAATGCCTTCATTCCCATGCTCGTTGAAGCACTATTCACAATAGCCAAAAGATGGAATCAACCTAAGTGTCCATCAGTGGATGAATGGATAAAGAAAATGTGGTGTAGGCCAGGTTCAGTGGCTCACACTTATAATCCTGGCACTTTGGGAGGCCAAGCCAGGTGGCTCACCTGAGGTTAGGAGTTCAAGACCAGCCTGGCCAACAGGTGAAACCCTGTCTCTACTAAAATATAATTAGGTGGGTGTGGTAATCCCAGCTATCAGGGAGGCTGAGGCAGGAGAATCGCTTGAGCCTGGGGGACAGAGGTTGCAGTGAGCTGAGATCGTGCCACTGCACTCCAGCCTGAGTGACAGAACAAGACACCATATTGAGAAAAAAAAAAAAAAAAAAAAAAGATGTGGTGTATATGTACAATGGAACACTTTTCGGCCATAAAAAAAGAACGAACGAAATTCTGTCATTTGCAACAACATGGGTGGAAATGATGGTTATTATGTTGAATGAAATAAGCTAAGCACGGAAAGACAAACATTACATGTCATGTTCTCATTCATATATGGGAACTGAAAAAAGTGGACCTCACAAAGGTAAAGAATAGGTTGATGGTTACCAGAGGCCAGAAAGTGTAGGAGGGAGGGGTAATGAAGAGAGATTGATTGATGGGTACAAATACACAATTGGATAAAAGAAATAAGACCTAGTTTTGATAGACCAGTAGGGTGAATATAGTTAATAACAATCTATTGTACATTTTTAAATAAGTAGAAGAGAATAATTCAAATGTCTCTAGCATAAAGAAAATATACATATTTACAGTGATGGATATCCCAGTTACCCTGATTTGATCTTCACACATTATATGAATGTACTTAAATATCACATATACTCTGAAAATATCTACACCTATTATGTTTCAATAAAGCAAAAGAGGGCATGAAAATTTGGCTACTTATATAATGAGGAATTTCTGGGTAGAGCAGATCAGAGTTTCCAAGCTGGTGTGAAATGACTTAAGAAACCAAGGAAAGGAGACTGTTCGGGGCTTTATGGTGGTTAAAAGGTGGGGCCAGGATGAGGGTTCCCCTATCCTGGGCTGGGACCTGGAGAGATCTGAATTTTTCATCAACTCCAGTGGCTTTTTTATTGGCTTGCCCACCTGCAGGGGCAGAAGGGGAAAAGGGACTGGTGGGCTTGAAAACTGTAAAAGAAAAAAATACCTGCAAGACAAAAAACATAAAAATGAAAACAAACAAACAAACAGAAATAGTTGGTTGACATGAACCATTCAGAACATAATCAAAAAAAGAATTTTTTTTTTCCTCTGAGTAGTTCAGATTGACAAGTGAAGACAGTATTTCAGTTTATCCAGTCTGAGTCCAGATTGTGGTGGGTTTTTTTTTATTAATTTGTTTATCAGGACTATAGTTTCCTTGAAATTCAAGGTTTCTGAGAGAGAACTGTATAAATCATGGGTGCAAATCTGGACCATAATGCTAAACATGACTAGATCTCTCTCAATCATCTATCTCACTCTCTATATATAATTTTTCTAAGGTAACAATATTTTTTATTGTCACTAATAGAAACCCATAAGATACAAAATCCTTTAAAAATAGAATGATGCTGATTCTTTGCCTTGGGAATAAATGTGGGTAATACAAACAGAAGTGTTCAGTTTGAAGAAAGCAGGAATACACAGTGAATTTTAAAAAATGCTTATGCATACAGACTATTGTGAGAATGGGTTCAGTTTGGTAGAAAGAAAAATAACAGATGATTAATAGTTAAATGGGTAAATAGGAACCTCGAATTACCTCAACATTAAGGAAAATAAAACAACAAGTAACAATGGCAAAAACTAAAGTTATCAATCTTCTAACCTGCACACATCAGAATTTTTTAAGAATCTTCTAAGCCTGAAGAAAGATAGGGAAAAAGGTCATCGAGTCAGCTCACACAAGCTTTTCTGGAATGGTTATTGGCTCACATTTGGGTTTGCTATTGTCAAATCAGAATACAGACCTACTTTGTCAACATGAAGACTAAGCCGCAGCTCCTGGCCTAATATGGCCTGCAATTACCCTAAACTGTCTCTATGATTGCATTATGTCTTTCTTCCTCACCATGACAAAACATGCCCCTTTCTCCTGAGCTTTAAGCATTTTGCAAGTTACTGGAAGCAAATTCTCCAAGGACCTGTTCCAATCAAGTTTTAAATTCCATAAATTATTTGGCTTTCACCATCTTTATTAAAAGAAATATTTCACAGTTTGGTAGGTCACTATGAGCATCTTTTTCTCATACTTGGAGAATGTAGTATTTCCAATCCACGTCAGAGACACAGTGAGTAAAATCTTTTTCTTATCAAACACACAGAGCCATTCTTACAAGGCCTAGCCACTGACTCTACACCCATGGATTCCTGGAGGGCATTACTGTCACACAGCAACCACTGCTTTAGCCGGGGCCACCCGGTCAAAGCACCTATCTTAGTCTATTCAGTGTTGCTGTAACAGAATACCTGAACCTGGGTAGTTTGTAAAGGAAAGAGTTTTACTTAGCTCATGTTTCCACAGGCTGGGAAATACAAGAAGCATGATGCCTCCATCTGCTAGGTTTCTGGTGCAGGCTTTTTGTGCTGCCTCAGAGCAGAAAAGGTCAAAGAAGTAGACATGTTTCAAGAGGCAAATCCAAGGGGCATCCTGGCTTTATAACAACCCACTCTTGTGGGAACATTGCTTCACGAATTAACAGTCTCTGGAGAGGAAGAACTCACTTACCACTTCTGGAACAGCACCAGGCCATTTGTAAGGGATCCATCCCCATGACCCTAACACCACTCATAAGTCCTCATCTCTCAATATCATCACATGGGGGATCAAATTTCAACATGACTTTTAATGAGGACAAACTCAAATCATAGCAATGCCTTTCCTGAAAATCATAACTTACAGCCAGAGAGAAACTTTGGCACTGGGGAGAAATGAAAGCCATTAGGTACCACCAAGCACAGACTAGGTACTTAATCATGTTAAATGAAAGCCATAAAAAAAGGCAGGCAGAGAGTAATAGAGATTTCACACCCATCTTCAACTAGCATGCTGCCAAGAACATTGTTATCCACATAAATCATTGAAGTATCATTCTGTTTAAAATTCTCTCTGTCTTGGATTCTATCTCCTTTTTTTAAAGGCTCATTGAATGCTGTTTTAATTTATATTTTCAAGGGGACATCAGTTCACCATACTATACCAATGTGATATTATGGGTGACTGCAGCTCAAGCTATATTAGAAGCAGACTTCTAAAATGCAGATGGGTAAATTATAGAGGGAAAAGTCATTTTTCCTAGAGGTGCCTAAACCTTCCATTTTTCACTCTCTCCAGTTAAGAAGAGTTTCATCAGAAGCTCCTAGAGATAGTGGTCACAGACCTCAGTCCCAGGCCTGAAGAAGCCCTGAGATAGATGAGCTGCTGTCATGATGTGAAATGAGGATGGAATTATCTGAGTGGTAGAACTACAAAGCAATTTGACCCTAGTAGATTTCATTTCATTTCACTTGCACCAACATTTATTGAGTCTGATTGTGCTGGACACTGTGCTACGCACTTCCATGTATGTTTCAGCCCCAAAAATAGCACTGTGATGCAGACGTAATTTATCCCACTTTTATGGAATGAAGCCAAGGTTCAGCAATGCTGAATAATTTGCTCAAAGGGAAGAACTGCATTATGTCCTTCTTATTTAGTATGATAAAATATGCCCCTTTCTCCAGAGCATTAAGCAGTTTTCAAGTTACTGGAAGCATATTCTTCAAGGACCTTTGCCAATCAAGTTTTAAATTCCATAAATTATTTGAACTGGAATTTAAACTGAACAACTCCTGATGTCATGTATAAAAATTTTGCTACAAAGTGGATGCCAATGTCTTATCACATGCCAAAGAAGACAAAAACATTTTTCTTAGATACTTAGAAATTTTTATAACTGATCTTTACTCCCTAGAAGGGAGTATACATTTTTTGTTTGTATAAGTTTATGGGGTACAAGTGCAACTTTGTTATATGCCTAGATTGCATATACTTTGTTATTTATTTTTTATTTTTGGAGACAGAGTTTTGCTCTGTTGCCCAGGCTGGAGTGCAGTGGCGCAATCTAGGCTCACTGTAACCTCTGCCTCCCGGGTTGAAGCAATTCTCCTGCCTCAGCTTCCCAGGTTGAAGTGATTCTCCTGCCTCAGCTTCCCGAGTAACTGAGATTACAGGCACTCACCACGACACCCAGCTAATTTTTGTATTTTTAGTAGAGATGGAGTTTCACCATTTTGTTCAGGCTGGTCTCGAACTCCTGACCTCATGATCCACCTGCCTTGGCCTCCCAAACTGCTGGGATTACAGGAGTGAGCCACCACTCCCAGTCTGCATATACTTTGTAATTAAGAATTTTCTATATATCCCAACATACATTGATGTCCAAATTGGTCTTTCTTCTCTACTGGAAGTAGTTATTTCTACCTCTGCTTATTTTCTTTTCAAGTTTTTAAGCATAGACACTTAGACGTCTGCTTTGATTCTTAGCATCTGTTCCATCTTTAACAATCTGTTATCAAATCCTATTGATTTTTCTTTAAAATTATTATCCAGTTTCACTATCCTTATATTCATCTTATATTCCTAGCCCAGTCTGCCAACACCTCCAGCCAGAATTATTGCAATTGCCCTTTAATCCATCTTCCTTTTTGCAGTTTTTCACTTTCCATTAACTATCACCTCTAGTGCCACACTAGGGGGTACAGTTTTAGACAAATATTTGTTGTGGGATCCCTATCTGTATAAACCACTTGATTAAAATATATTATGGAATGTATGGATTTATGTAATTTTAGTGATTTATCAATGACAACTTAGAATAATCAGTAGAGAAGAGGTATGCACATAATTTGTTTATTGTGGTCTGTGGTTTTTTTTTTTTGTTTTTTTTTTTTTTGCAATATCCAGACACCTTCTTTTCCTGTTCAGATTTAGAAAAGGACCATTCAGGCCCTTTATTTTCAAATGTTTTATTTTTGGCTAATTTAAGTCTCCTGAAATAAGAAAAAGTCAGGGAGGGTGGCAAGGATTTAAAAACTAACTATTGGGTACTATGCTCATTACCTGGGTGATGGGATCTATCATACCCCAAACTTCAGCATCATGCAATATTCCAGGTAACAAGCCTACACGTGTACCCCCTGAATCTAAAATAAAAGTTGAAATTATGTTTTAAAAAAAGAAGAAGAAAATAAAAGAAAGCATAGATTAGGACTTACACATTCCTGGCCCTTCTGCAAGAAAAGAAAATGGTAGCAATGCTGTTACTACTTGTAATACTATGTTTCTTCATAAATGATATAGATTTTGTATTGAAGCAATACAGTTCCCCTTGCCACCAAATTTCCTGAATACTATTTGTTTAATGATTGCTACACCACAACTCAGGATGTTCCATCATCCATTGTACTGGCTGTGAATACCAGCTTCCAATGACTCTTATAGGTTATTGCTGTGCTTCATTGATGATGTCCACAAGTGCAAGTCTTACCCTGAGTAAAAAGGAAAATATAAACAATAATTATTTCCTGGAGATGCTAATTTATCATTCAGAATTTTATAGCACTAACATAAAAAAATATGTCTTCTGACAAGTATTCTCTCGACCTTTTGGGCCCTAAAAACTGTATTGCTAGAATGTGATCACCTCCAAATTTGACTGCACACCTGCCTTCTCCACACCAGCGAGGCAGAGAGAGAAAAGCAGTTCCATTCACACAAGGAGTGACTGTCTTTCATCTGACATGCTTAATTCTGGCTCTGCACAGTACACCACTGCACAGATCAGAGGCAAAGAGAATATTGATCAGAAGAGCCCACTGGATTGCAGAACAGCTGTTTGAAAAGCCGTTTGAGGAAATATGGACAGCAATCCCCATGGAGTCTGTGTAGGGAGTGAGATGACTGTCCCGGTGTCAATAGCAGGAATGCATAGGGAAAAGGTGTCTGCCTTTATCCCTGCTGTCCTTGAGTGCTGTAGACCAGAGGTGACGGCCTAGGAGGAACACAGCCATGTGATACATGGGCCCAGATATATGGCTGAAGCCCAAGGGTAAATGGTAGATCATTGGTAGCATAGAGGCCCAACTTGTCCTATGTCCAGTATAAGGGAGAAACACCAAAATTCAATAGGTTAGTTATATTCTGGCAGCCTAATCACCAGTGATCCTTGTGAAAAAAATATTACACTGGCCAGAGGCATGACCTGATCTCCAGGATACCCTCCTAGAACTGATGCACAGCTACAGGGTTCTCAGTAAGTCATTGTCTCAGAGTTTCTCAAGACAGCTGGCTGATGCTGTCTTTGGGTATAAAATTTGGAAAGTGTCCTCAAGGGGAGAAACCACTGGAGGCCCAGACCAGGCTCATGGCACCCTGGTCTGGCCTCAGGGAAATCTGCTTGATGGCATTCCCAGCCGTAGATGGTTCCAGGTACTAGACAGGAAATATGAACATTTTGTGGAAGGCACTCCACAGTATAGGGATTCCTTATACATGAGGCCTCATGGGCGGGGGCCTACCTGCCTAGGTTTAAGAGTGGTAATGCCCTCCCTACCCAATATCATTTCCAGACAAAATACCTAAAACATTGTCCTGGAACTCAAAATGTCTCGTTACTGTCTACCATATCTATCATATTCAAACTCAAATCCAAATTTGAGTTTTATTAATCTATTAATACTGTTGTAAACATTTATTACCAATCCATATCAAATCCAAATTTGCTTTTCCTTATACAGCATAATCTGGCCTGGTAATCTTTATGACCAGCTTCTCCCTGTTCTCCAATTCACATTCTTTCTGGTTAAACAAGTTTGACCATATCTTATGTGTTCATTTCAACCTACATATCTTCATTCATATTCTTTTCTTTTTCTTTCTTTCTTTTTTTTTTTTTTTTTTTGAGATTGAGTTTTGCTCTTGTCGCCCAGGCTGGAATGCAATGGTGCGATCCTGGCTCACTGCAACCTCCACCTCTCAGGTTCAAGCGAACCTCCTGCCTTGGCCTCCCAAGTAGCTGGGATTACAGGCATCCACCACCACACCTGGTTAACTTTTTGTATTTTTAGTAGAGAGGGGGTTTCACCATGTTGTCCAGGCTGGTCACGAACTGCTGACCTCAGGTGATCCACCCACCTTGGCTTCCCAAAATGCTGGGATTACAGGCTTGAGCCACCATGCCTGGGCATCCTCCACTTTTGCATTGCAAACATATACAGTCTAATTCAGCTCAAGTATTAAGTCTTCTGCGAGTATATTAACTCACTGTTTTCTCCATTTTTGACAATGTGCAGTTTTTAAAAGTCACTGCTAGTCAATTTAGCATAAAACTGTTTGCCTTTTTTTTTTCTTTCTGTATCTGTGTGTATTAGTCATTCTGCTTAAATTACACACTTATTGGTGGCTAGAGATATGTAATATACTTTCTGGAGTCTCCTCAGTACTTTGAAAACTATGTGCTGATTCGTTCCATAAAACAATGTATTATCAACCCAAAGCTGAACTTGGCCATTTTATTAGAATAATATATTTCTTATTTAGGAGTCTTGGTAAAAATAAGTGATTAAGAAAATGGCAAAACAGGAGCACATGATAGAAGGAGAAGGTAAAATGTGAAGAATGATGAAAAGAAAAAAAAGAAAAAGATAGTTTTTGTGCCTACCTCTTCAAAATATATTTCATCTAAGAGGTTAGCCAGGTCTTTATTTTTCTCTGGAGAGGTCAGATGATATATGAAATGAAATCACTTAACTGTGATTTCCTGAAAACATGTAATGCCATAGAGGGCACTTTAAAATAAAGTAAGGTCAGGTCCTTATTAAGTGTGTGAAGAAATGAATGGTAGACCTGTAGGTTGATTCAGCAAAGCTGAAAGCAAACACAAAAATCTTTACAACTTCTCTACCCATCTTTACTTTAGTAATTGCCTTTTAAGGCAAAGACCAAAAGATAAAGTACAATCTTTTATTTTGAAAATTATAATATCTATTCTGAATTTGAGACCTGTTGTCAGTAAAATTTTCAAATACACACAAGCAAAATGATAATACAAGAAACCACCACATGTACCACTCACTCAAGTTGCAATGATCAACTCGTGGCTATTTTTGTATCAGCACTACCTTCTATCTCCCATCTTCCACTCAGATTGTTTTAAAGAAAATTTCTGACATAAAGTAATTTCATGTAAACACTTCCATATGTATCTGTAAAAGAAAAATTCTTTCTTTACCAAAAAAGTCATTAAACACGTGCACACATTTCCTTAAGACCTTCAAATAGCTAGTCAATGTTCACATATTCTAAATTCTGTTATGATTTTTAGTATTTTGTGTATTTGAACTAAGATCCAAACAAAGCCCATATGCTGGATTTGCTATTAGTCACTGATATTAGTAGATAAGTTCCTCACTGCATTTCATGTTTTTTTCCCCTTGCAAAAACTTACATATATTTTGTAATCTTCTTACAGTGCAATTTACTCATTTAACATGTTCCTGTGGCTCTAATTTAAATATCTAGGTACTTTCATGTTTTAATTCTTTTTTTTTCTTTCTTCTGCAAAGCTGCTTTATAGGTGGTGCTGCATTTTTCCAAAAGTAGGTACAGTAATCCACACTTAACCCACTGGATATATGTTCCAAGACCCTCAGTGGATGCCTGAAACAACAGATAGCACCAAACTCTATATACACTATGTTTTTTCTATACATATATACATAAATACATATGTACATACATACCTATAATAAAGTTTAATTTATAAATTAGGCACACTAAGAGATTAACAAAAACTAGTAATAGAATAATTATAACAATATACTGTAATGAAAGTTATGTGAATGCAGTCTCTCTCTCTCTCTCTCAAAAATATCTTTTACTGCATTCATCTGTTTTCAAACTGCCCTATACTGAGAGTAACTAAAACCAGGGAAAGGGAAACCTTGAATAAGAGGGGACTACAGCACTTACTGACTTACTGTCTGGTTCTCTTTCTGCCACGTTAGTGGCCATTGAGAATCATTGCCTGGATCAATACATTCCTTGGGGGTTGCAAAATGGTAATTTTTAAAATTATATCATTCTCCACTTATTAGTTGGAATATTTTTAAAGTAGAAACTTCTCCTTATCAACTACACCAAAGTAATAGTTCTATTAGTAAAGGTTAGATAAATACTGGATTCTTTCCATTTATTAACCTATTTTCTACATAAAGAATTTTATGAGTACCTCCAATAATGATCAAAGAGATTTTTCACACCATTAGGAGCTGACAGATTTAAATACAATCATACACCATATGACAACTTTTCAGTTAAGGACTGATGGCATATACAATGGTGGTCCCATAAGATTATAATGGAGAAGAAAATTTCCTGTCATCCAGTGATGTCATAGCCATCATAACATCATAGCACAATGCCCTCTACAGATGTACCATTGTTTTATTTTTTATATCATATTTCACTGTACCTTTTCTCTGTTTAAATATGTTTAAATACACAAATATTTACCTTTTGTTACATTTGCCTGTGGTATTCAGTACAGTAACATGCTATACAGGTTTGTAGCCTAAGAGCAATTGGCTATACCACATAGCCTAGGCGTGGAGCAGATTATGCCATCCTGGTTCATGTAAGTACACCCTATGATGTTCACATAACAACAAAATCATCTAATAGTGCATTTCTCAGAAACTGCCCTCATTGCTAAGCAATGCATGATTGTATATTTAATGCATTTTAAGCTATTCTAGTTATTATCCTTATGGTCCCAATTTTGGTTAGTGGGAGCCTATTCAAATTGGCTTTTGCAACCTGTTGACAGAATTATAGCAGTCTTTGATAGCATACCTTTTTTTCTGGCATAACAAGACATTCCAGACTCACCTTATATATTCCTAGCTCCATAAGTAGATGCAGTCATTTTTCTAGGAAATACTATTTTTTAGTACAAAATGGCATATAGAGATCACAACCTGGATACTAGTCATGCTCATTGCTACTGGGCTTGTCCTTGTTTCTAAACCTTATTGGTGAACAGAACTAGGAAAGATACATGTAATTATATATAATTATATGTATACTATAAATATATTACAAATACATAATATTGTATATTGAAAATACATAAAGCTTATGCATTATAAATTTATATTGTCATATATTACCTTATATATTATAAATATATATATACATTTTAAAGCCAAAAATTATTATAATATCATACCAATACTTGTCATTCAAATTCCAGAATACACGGGTTTTGCTTATTGTCATTAATCTTACATGTCTGACTTTTCTTCCATGCCATGCACCATGACCCTGTCTTAACAAGTTTGCTTTATCTGATATCATACACAAATTATTTGAAAATAGCAATGGCCACACTACCACCAGAAATATAATTACTGAAAACATAGCTTTACAGTCAAATTACTGTGTTTTATAGTCATAGGAATAGTTTTTCTTTGAATATTTGGTTGTATCACCTCAATATACATTTGCTCATTTACCTCATTTGCATTTCAATTTTTATATTTAATTTTAATTAGAATTATGTGATTATAATTACATATATACAAAGTCAAATCTAGAAAACGAGGTGTACTCAAAAAGAATATTACTTCTACCTCTATTTCTTCCAACCCAAGTTTTCTTCCTCTTCTTACAGGAAAACTTTTATTTTAATGTTATATCCACTATCCTATCTAATGCTAGCATACATAAAGACACACCTTTATCTATCTTGACATGGAGTTGTGGAGCCCACTCCAGAGTATTGTATAGAGTTTAGCTGTCCAGAATGGCAGCCATCAGACAAATAGACTAATTAGGTTTAAATTTAAAATTATTAAATTTTTAAAAATTCAGTTCTTCAATCTTACTTTTTCATCATGTCTGATCTAGTGACTACTGGTGTAGAATGTTCAACTTGCCAAACAAAGATTAATGTTGAAACCTTGAATGTGGTCACTCCTTGAATAAATCAAGCAATTAATCTCAGCCAGTTGGTGACAAGTTGATTAGATTCAATCTCTTCCATCCTAGAAATACAAAATTCATCCTGATGAAGATTAACAGGTGATTTGGATATGGTTTCACCTTTCCTTCCCATAGTTGTCAATTCTTTGAAGACTCACAATGTTTGAGCTGCTTACATACGATCCTACTAAATAATTCCTTGGACCAAAGACCTGCTTTCTATCCAAAGATGGGTAGCTGTGGTCAACAACTATGGAATCCATTATGGCCTACCACATACTATATTATCCGGAAATGACTTGCATGATAGACCAGTGGATTGACTTATTGAAGGCATGGCTGAGACACCAGTTTAGAGATAACACCCTGGGTGGACGGAGTACAATCCTTCAGGATGAAGTCTACCTTAAATTAATGGCCACTATATGGCACTATGTCTGCAAAAGTTGGAATACAGAAGTCCAGGAATCAAGATGGTAGAAACAGGAATGGCTCACTGTAGTTCATGGTGACTCATTTGAGGATTTTGTGCTTTTACATTCCCACAAATTTGTCTCTGAGAGTTTGAAATTCCTGGTTCTAAGAGATGGAATGCTTCTATCAGGAGAAACCCATCATTCCTATTAAACTTAAAGCTATATTTATTGCCTGGCCACACTAGGCTCCTCCTCCCAGGAGACCAACTGTCATAAATTGTTACCATCCTGACAGTGGACGGTAACAAGGATCATCATAAGGATATTGGATTACTGCTGGATAAGGAGGGATGCCGGAGCAGAGAGGAATCTGGTCACCACTTCATATTTGCATGCTCGCTTCTAATTTTAAAGAAAAGTATAGCAACTACAGCCTGATTAAGGGCATGATAATTAGAGTCTCAGGGATAACAAGGGTTTAGTTTATGCTAACAGGCAAGCCAGCTACACCACCAAAAGTGCTTGATGAGAATGATAGGAAACTAGAATAAGTGGGAGAGAAGAGAGATGAGAAATGTCAATAATTTCCTTGGATTCCACACATAAGTAAGATCATACAGTAGTTTTCTTTCTATGCCTGGCTTACTTAACATAATGTCCTCTAGCTTCATCCATGTTGTCACAAATGACAGAATTTCATGTTTTGTTAAGGCTGAATAGTATTTCATTGTGTATTACACAGCACAGTGATTACAGTTAATAATAATATATTGTATATTTCAAAATAGCTAAAAGAGAGGATTTAAAATTTTCTCATGACAAAGAAATGATAAATGCTTGAGGTGATGGAATAAAATAATAATTTCCTGGGAAGCAACTGCAGCCCTGAGCACTGCATTTTGTCATACTAGCTTTCATTTCATGAAATTCCCCAGAAATTGGAGCCAACCAAAATCACAGAGAAACCATCCATGGACAGAGAAAACTTATTGAGAGAAGCAAATAGATATGAATGGTGCCAAGGGGTAGATGCTACAGATATTGTTGGCATGCTGCCCAGATCCCATTTACTAGGCCAGTGCAACCATCTTTCAGCTGTGGTTAATTTTGGCCTTTATTTTTTTTATTTCATTTCATTTCCAACTTTTATTTTAAGCTCAGCGGTACATGTGCAGGGTGTGCAGGTTTGTTACAGAGATAAATGTATGTCACGGTGGTTGCTGCAGAGATCATCCCATCACCCAGGTACTAAGCCCAGAATCCATTATTTCTTCTCCCTGATGCTCTCTTTGTTCCCATCCATCACCTTCAGACAGGCACCAGTGTGTGTTGTTCCCCCACATGTGTCCATGTGTTCTCATCATTCAGCTTTCACTTATAAGTGAGAATGCATAGTATTTGGTTTTCTGTTACTGCGTTAGTTTGCTAAGGATAGTGGCCTCCAGCTCCATGTCCTGCCAAGGACATGATCTCATTCCTTTTTATGGCTGCACAAAATTTCATGGTGTATATGTACCACATTTTCCTTATCCAGTCTATCATTGATGGGGATTTAGGCTGATTCCATGTATTTGCATGAATAGTGCTGTAATTAACACACATGTGCATACATCTTTATAATAAAATCATTTATATTCCTTTGATTACATACCCAGTAATGGGATTGCTGAGTCAAATGGTATTTCTGCCTCTAGGCTGAGAGCCAAATCACAAATGAACTCCCATACACAATTGCCACAAAGAGAATAAAATACCTAGGAATACAGCTAACAAGGGAAGTGAAGGACATCTTCAAGGAAAACTACAAACCACTGCTCAGATAATATAGAGATGACACAAACAAGTGGAAAAACATTTCATGCTCTTAGATAGGAAGAATCAATATCATGAAAATGGCCATACTGCCCAAAATAATTTATAGATATATAGATTCAATGCTATTCCCATTAAACTGCCATTGAAATTCCTCACAGAATTTAAAATTCATGTGGAACCAACAAAGACCCTGAATAGACAAGGCAATCTTAAGCAAAAAGAACAAAGCCGGAGACATAACACTACCCCACTTCAAATTATACTGCAGGGCTACAGTAACCAAAACAGCATGGTACTGGAACAAGAACAGACACATACACAAATGGAACAGAATAGGGAATCCAGAAATAAGACCACACAACTACAATCATCTGATCTTTGACAAACCTGATAAAAACAAGCAATGAGGAAAGGATTCCCTATGTAATAAATTGTGCTGGGAAAACTGGCTAGCCATATGCAGAAAACTGTAACCAGACCCCTTCCTTACACCATAAACAAAAATCAACTCAAGATGGAATAAAGACTTAAATGTTAAACTCAAACCATAAAAACTCTAGAAAACCTAGGCAATACCATTTAGGACATAGGCATGGGCAAAGATTTCATGATGAAAATGCCAAAAGCAATTGCAACAAAAGCAAAAATTGACAAATGGGATCTAATTAAACTAAAGAGCTTCTGCACAGAAAAAAAAGAAAGAAAAGAAAAAAATTAACAGAATAAACCAACAAACTCCAGAATGGGAGAAAATTTTTGCAATGTATTTATCTGACAAAGGTCTAATATCCAGAATCTATAAGGAACTTTAACGAGTTTAAAAGAAAAAATCTAGCAACCCATTGAAAAGTGGGCAAAAGACATCAACAGACACTTCTCAGAATACAACATACATGCAGCCAACAAACATAAAAAAAAGCTCAACATTACTGATCATTAGAGAAATGCAAATCAAATCCACAATGAGATACCATCTCACCCCAGTCAGAATGGCTATTATTAAAAAGCCAAAAAACAACAGATGCTGGTGCGATTGTGGAGAAAAAGGAAGGCTTTTACACTGTTGTTGGGAGTGTAAATTAGCTCAACCATTGTGGAAGACAGTGTGGCAAATTTTGGCTTTCAATGTTTCATACCTCTGGCTTTCTGCAGAGAATTGCCCTTGGCTGATGTGAGTCACCTGTTATAGAAATGCCTTGGAACTGAACCACTTAGTCCCATTGGGATTGAGCTATAACCAATGACTGCAAGTGGATATAGTATCTTAGCCCCGCATTGCCTGCCTCTGGTGAGACAACCTCTGTAGTGTAATTCATGCTCCAGAGTACTCCACAGTATCAGAATTAGGCATTAACTTCCCAAGAAACTGTATCTTTGCCTGGTTTCTCCCCATGCACTGTTTTGTTTTCCTAATTTCCTTGCAACTTTCCCCCAAATCAATCCTCAGTAGATCACATGCAAAACAATTCCCCATGTCAGGTTTTGTTTCTAAGAAGCCCAAACTAAAACATATTATTCACAATAGTTTTGGTATTATTCTGAATCCTTTGTGTTTCTGTGTGTCCATGTATGTGTGCAGTTCTATGTGTAGTAGGATTCAGCCAGTTAGTAGTTTTGTGATATTCTAATTCTTATAATTCCCAGTGTCATTAGAAATGGGAATCTTGATGTGGGTGAAAGTGCATACAATAAGGTAGTAGAGGTTGAAAAAAACTCTATGTATGTAAAATTTTAATTGGAAATAGTATGACTTCATGACATAATACATTTTTAAAAAATATTTTTATAAAACACATTCCCTAGCTCTGTCCATTGGAAAGACCTATAATTTATGAAAAACCCAGTAGGAGAGTTCACAAGTTGTCTTGAAAATACAATTTTCAACTAAAAGTTACTAGGTATCCTTGAAATTATGGCTGATTTTAAATGTATGGTAGGAAATACACAAGATGAGTCTGAAACATTTTGTCATAACATGTAACAAGGCATTATCAAACACTACTAGGATCAAACCCAGTAAGACTGGCACTGGCCAAAGAAGGTGCAATTTTATAAGGATAGCAACTGCCTTAAATATGATAATACTAAAACAAAGAACAACAGGAAACCATGCTAATTGTTCAGTGGTAGACACTTCTGGTAAATCAGTTCGTCAGTTTTAAAACTGATAAAGAGAAAAAATCAGGTGTTAGCTTAATCAATTTGAGCCACATGGTACTGTATACACACTGGGTGGCTTATAAACAACAGAAATTTACTTCTTATAGTTCTGATGGCTGGGTATCCAAGATCAGCGTGCCAGCATGGTCCAGTTTTGGTGAGGGCCCTCTTCCAGTTTGCAGACAGCCGACCTTTAATTGTATCCCGACATGGCAGGAGGAGGACAAGAGAGCTCTCAGTGATGCCTTTCATCAGGGCCCTAATCCATTCACGAGACTTATACCCTCATGACCTAATTACTTCCCCAAAGCCCCACCTCTTAATACCATCACATTGGGGATTAGAATTTCAACATATGAATTTGGCTGCAGGGGGACACTAACTTCAGTCCATTGAAGCTGCTTATCTTACCCTTCTTTCTATTCAAATTATACAACTGAATAATGAAACATTTACTAAGGAAAAGTTTATCTGTAATAGAACTATTCCAACTAATAAATTAAAAAGGAATTAGAGACTTGAAAGATGACCATTTTCAAACCCTATTGAATCAAGACAATCATCAATTGCAGTTAGCATCATTGAAAAGGAACCACCAGGCATGTTGTACCTCCTGATAGAATAACACAATTCTGTGTATGAATTACCTTCACCAAAACTTTTAACTGAGTCAGCTCAAGACCTTCTAACTACCAGTATACTGGGTATACGGAAAACAGAGAAATTCAGATTGGGGGAAATATTGTACAACAAATTAATGAATGAAGAGGGAAACTATAGATTAAAAGATACTTAACAGCATTCTGTGGCCAGGCACAGTGACTCACACCTGTAATCCCAGAACTTTGGGAAGCTGAGGTGGGCGGATTGCTTGAGGTCAGGAATTCAAGACCAGCCTGGCCAACATGGTGAAACCCCATCTCTACTAAAAATACAAAATTAGCTGGGTGTGGTGGTGCACATCTATAATCCTCAGGAAGCTGAAGCAGGAGAATTGCTTGAACCTGAGAGGCAGAGGTTGCAGTGAGCTGAGATCATGCCATTGCACTCCAGCCTGAGTGCAACTCCATCTCAAAAAAAAAAAAAAGGAGCATTTTCTTTTATAAGATGACTTAGGGAACCTAGGGAAAAAGTAGGAATTTAATATGTGAATGAAATAGATGAAGCAATCATGACCACAGAAACCATCATTATCATCAGTGTCTAAGTCAAAATTAAATATTACAATTAAAATATGGAAAGTTGTTCAAAAGAGAAAAAATGTACTCATCTTCTAATTTTACATAGGAAATATTGAGAAATACTATAATAATTTTGATGTTAGTACTTTTTGTAATATAGTATTAAAAGGACATTTACCATTCTTATCATTACAAATATAAAGACAACAAAATAGTCCAGGCATGTTGGCTCATGCCTGTAATGCCAGCATTAGTGAGGCCGAGGCATGAGGATCGCTTAAGCCCAGGTGTTCAAGACCAGCCTGGGAAACATAGCAAGACCCCTTCTTTACAAAATAAAAACTAGAAAAATTAGCTGAGCCTGGTGGCATGGTTCTGTAGTCCCAACTACTCTGGCAGCTAAGGCAAGAGGATTGTTTGATCCCAGGAGGTCAAGGCTGCAGTGAGCTACTATCACACCACTGAACTCCACCCTAGGAGACAGAGAAATACCTTATCTTTCTGAAAAACAAACAAACCCAAAGACAAACAAAATAGAGTCCATACAAAAGAATAATTTTTAAAAATAAGAAAAGAAGTGGAGTCTTCCAGTTAAAAAATAGCAGATCAAATCACATATGCTTGCTCCCTCCTGAGATCCTACTAAAATAAGAGTAAAATAATTTTAAAATATGAATCCACAAGGACAAAGAATTCTAGAATAGTAGAATAGAAAATGATGTCAAAATTTTGGAAAATGGAAGATGACAAGTAGAAGCTGTCTTGGCTGAATAATAAAGCTGAAATTTAAACTTTCAGAGGGAGGAATCAAAGCAAACCAGCCAAGTCAAAAACAGAATCCAGAATGTTTAGGAATAGAAAGACCCATACTTCTGAATGGGAGGCGAAACAGAGCTAAAAGAAAGATAAATAACTGAATGTCTATAAAAAAATCACTATTCCCATCCCTACCCAGACTCCTCCTCCTGCCTGACATAGCCCAGGTTTCCACCAATTCCCGTATTAAGCATAAGCCTGAATAATTTTCAGGAGAATTATCCTCCTGAGAATGGAACTTAGAAATATCTATACTTGAGGAAACCAGATTCTACCGTTGTTCTCAGTAAGAGAATTAGGTTGATGTGATCTATTGCATCATAGACAGAAACAGAAGTCATGTAATTAAATTTGAACTTGAATTTAGATCCTTGGGAGATTATTTAAAATTACTTTTAAAAGGTATTATAATCAATCATTGATTTCAAAGTCATTGGTTATGTAGATAGTTGCCTGCCATATGCCAGACACTTCAATTAAAGATAGTAGATATGGTCAAATCTGCTGAAGCAGATCATAGACATTACAAAACTAGATACTTTCTGTCACAAATTATTGGCTCATCTACTTGTCCAGTTTTCTAGCTAATTTTTAGGAGATTTTTAAAAACATTTCCGAAGTTATATAAGTTAATAAGATGAAATGTTAATGAGTTAATGAGGAAGTTACTGTGTTGTGACACAGATGCATAAACCCTTGCCCAGTGGCAAGGTTTCAGACTGATTCAAATGCTTGTTTGTGGCTGTATGGAGGAAGCAAAGGAAACTGTGGAACAGGAGACAAGGAAGGCTTAGTCCTGAAAGCAGTCTTGGAGAGAGCTGCCAGTCTATTCTAGAGACTGCTACAGCCAGGGCAAGCTGGGGCAAAGGGACTGATCTGTGGATAAAGAGTTCACAGATGATTCACGATGACTCTGTAAAGCATGTCTGTTGGATGAAAGATTAGGTGAACATTCCAGGCAGGACAAGAACAGGGATGGGAAGGTGAAACACACCAAGCTTCTTGCCCTATAAAGGTAGGAACACTTATGGAATTAGGCTGATAAAAGTCCCTTAACCTCATATATGAAATTAAATGAGCTAATAATAAGAAAGCCCTTAATAATCTCAAATATGTTGGGCAAATCATGAATAAATAATTCATCATAAAAATAAAACAAGCAATGAGCTTTTCTTGAGATAATACAGTGTTTCCTAGGGTGAAGACTACTACTGTTGACTGGACCCCCATTAGTATAATGGGTACAATTCTTAATCTTAAAGAAAATAGTGATAAGACAGATCCAATTACAGTGAGTTCCATAGGAGTGCAGAAATTTTTTGATTGCTGTGGAGTTCTCTGTTGCTCTGTTTCCTCATGTGTAAAATGGTATATTATAATACGGTATATATCTCCTAAGATTGCCAGCAGAGTCAAAACAAATAATGCAAGCAGAGAAGACACATCTGATGCCCCACAATACCTCCCTCTGCATAGGCAGATTATTTTTGACAGAGACATATGACTTACAAAGCCTAAAAATATTTACTATCTGGCTTTTACAGAAAAAAAAATTGGTTGACCTCAGATCTATATCAATAATACTAAGTACCTGCACTTTAGGGACTCATCTAGCACCTAAAATTCTAAATTGTCCCTACTTAACCTTAGCAAGAATAACAGGCTAAAAGCAGAATAAAAGCTTATTGAATTAATCTAGAGACTACATTATCTTAGAGATAATTACTACTTGAAATGAGTAGTCTCAAGGATGTACTATTCATTATGTTATCCAGGTTCAAGTATGAAAGAAGTCAGAGGCCAGAAAGTTACATCCTTTAATTCCTCTGCTTTATTTCTCCATGGCAATTTCTTACAGAACAGTAACTTGAAATGTGGGTCTTGGTCACACTGGTCAGAGTTTTGTATCTATATTAGTCAAGGTTCTACAGAGATATAGAACCAATACAATATATATAGATTACATGAAGAGATTTATTCTAAGAATTGGCTCATATGATTTTGAGGGTCAAGAAGTCCAACTATATGCCCTCTGAAAGCTAGCAAGCCCTCTACAAGCTAGAAAACCAAGAATGCTGAGAATGTAATTAAGTCAGAGTCCAAAGGCCCAAGAACCAGGAGCTCCAATGACAAAAAGCAAGAGAAAATGGATGTCCCAGCTGAAAGAGAGAGAGCAAATTCACACTTCCTATGATTTTTCATCCACTCAGGCCCTCAGTGGATTGGATGATGGCTTCTCACATTGGTGACAGTGACTTTTACTCAATCTACTGATTCAAATGCTAATCTCTTCCGGAAGTACCATCACAGAAACACCCAGAAATGTTTTATCAGCTATCTGGCTATCTCTTAACCCAATCAAGTTGACACATAACCATCACAGTAACTTAAATATAATTACTGTTAAAATATTTGTTCATTATGTTACGAAATAATCTTTGAGAATCTATGATCAGGGCATTTTACTTGACCACCTATGTGGTGATAATTTGACCATATTAGCACCTTAGAGAAGTATAGGTTGTATTTCTACTTGTGATAAAGTAGTCTTGCATCCAGTTATGGAGAAAATGTATCTTTCCCGGTAAACTCTCATACTTTCACTTTTAGTGTAATGAAAATTATAAAATTATTCACACTTCCCTATTTGATTCAGACATATAGTGAAACAGAAGGATGTATGACCTAGAAACAGAGAGCTAGTTGGACCCAAAGTTCCCTACCCAACTCCTCTTAGAAACTCACACCCAATCCCCACAAGGTGGCCAAATGCTAGCTATTTGCAAACTAATTATTCTTCACCAAAAAAGCTGTTTTTATTTTCGTCTCATAGAGAAGGAGAGCAATAATGAAGCAAGGCCCCTTGTCAGGAGCAAAATCTTGTGATGGGTCCAAATGGACCCAGACCTTTTGCACCATTGCACAGAACGCTATGACAACAGGGGATGTGCTGACCTTTCTGCCCATGAGTTACAGCCAGAATCTAGTGATACTGCTAACTCTCCAGACCTTTTTTGCTGGGAAACTCAGAGCTAAATTCTGTGGTGAAATGCCTCGTACTTATAATGCAATCATTTCAATATGCATCATGGCTCTTATTTTTGCTTTTTTAAAAAATCACTACTTAATGGTACTATTATGTCTATTATTATAAGCCAATTCAAATCTTTTGGGTGAAGTAATAGAGTATAAATAATACATAAGGAAAATTTTTAAAATCCCGAGTTTCAGAATCAACATTGGGAGGAAGAATCACCAATCAATTAGGAACAGCAATTTTGGATGTTACAGAAGTGAAAAATAAACTTCTAATGTGTTTGAACTAAATAAAAGTAAAAATAAAAATAAATCCCTTATCTTTGTCCAGCATGTGCTATGTATTTTAGAGAACATGAAATACAATAATCACTGCTCACAAGGAGATATCAATATCAACTGGGAGATGAATAATGCACATTTTAAAAACTTGAGAATATTTTAAGACTAATTTTTACTTCTTGATTGTCTGAAACAATGTCTATTATAGATTTAGAAAAGGGGGAGTTCAATATAAATAGAATTGGTGAGAGAAGGTTTCATATACAGAGTGAGATATATTCCAATCAATGAACCTTTTCTGGCCAAGAGCTCCCCAACCAGTGTGCCACGTAGATCCCTCTTCCCTCAGGGCAGCTGGGCAGGGCATGAGGTGGTAAGAACATCATCTGACTGGGAGCAGCCTGCTCTAAGCTTCTAACTGCCCTCCGTTCTACCCTAATATGTCATGCCACAAATAGTTATCATTTTCCTTGTATGAAAAGCAGTCTTGTGATGATTGTAGGGGAAATGGAGCTATTTTACTATATTAATCTCAGCTTCTCCTATCTGATTACATTCCATTAAACTTCTTTTAAACTAAATCTAGCTAATCTGAATCTTTCTGGCTGAACTGTTGTCTTTGCAAATAATTCCCCAAATTTACAATCTTATAAAATCAATCACTGTGCCTCCTTGCTGGAAGCAATTTTGGCCAACTAGATAGTTCAATTAGTTAATTCTCTGTGGATATTCAGTAGTTATATTTTAGTTGATTGTTGTGTTCATGAAAAATATCCCTTTTCTTACCACCACTATATAGGCAAGCTTACTTTCCAAGATGATTGACATGATTATGAATATTCTGCACTGTGCACGTGTGTATCTCAGAATAACACCTTGTATCACCAAAAAGAGGAAACTATACTTTGATTTATAATCATTAGGTTTCTACCTTTACATTTTCCCATTCAGACACAAGTTTAAACACTTTCACTGAATTTTGAATCATTTTTCTAACCCAAATAGTGTCTTTACATTAAAAAATTAAAAGTTGGTGAGAACCAAAATTAAAAAATTACAAATGTTCATGATGAGTAATGTAAAGAATCTTCTGTTTCAAGTAAGAGAAAATTAACAACAATTTAGTAACAGAAAATGGATAAATTAGGAAAAGAAAATGAGAAAATGTATGTTGCAACAATAATCTGAGTTCCAAAGCCTTCAGTGGCAAAGAAGAGACCTCTAGATGTAGCTTTCTAGAATATCAGTCCCTCAGGCATATGCCAATGACCCTTCAAACAGGAACTCAGAAATAGCTTCTAGCTGCGGGTGCCTGGCTGAACCCCTTTCTTCTCTCCCCACGAATGCTGCTGAAGTTCATGACCTACACTACACAAGGGCAGAAGTGCTTTTGTTTCTTCGCTTATTTTAACATGAATCTTTTATATCTTAAAGCAGCAACAAAAACAAAAAATACACATAATGTTCTTCAATTAACTCCAACTTCCAATAAGTGAATTTTCTATAGCCAGTAGAAAACACCCACTCTCAATTATTCAGATGTTGTGAGTTTCTTATGCCTACAACAAAGCCTAGATCAAGGGGTATCAAACTTTCTCTGTAACGGGTCAGACAGTAAGTATTTAGGCTTTGCAGATCTTATGGTTTGTGTTGCAACTATTCGTCCTTGCTGTTGTAGGGGAAAGCAGTCATAAACACTACATAAACAACTGAACATAGCTATATTCCAATAAAATTTTATGTCTGGACACTGATGTTAGAATTTTACATAATGTTTACATATCACAAAATATTCTTTTTTTTCAACCATTTAAACATGTAAAAATATTCTTATCTCATAGGCTGTACAAAAACACGCCGTTCTGTGCTCCCTGGACTTAGTTTGCTAACCGCTGGCCTGGATCACTGGTTAGCAATTTGTGGCTAATAAACTCAATGTGGGTGTGTAGGACAGAGGAGTTTTGAGAATAGAGTTATTATAAGGAATCTGCAAATGAAACATTGTCTCTGGAACAAATAACCTGTCTCATGCATATGCTACTATTCAAATGTATGTATACACAATTAAATTAGTAAAATAAAGTCATAGTATCTTCAAGGAGTTTTACAAGGTAGCACAACATCATCAAACATATTTTAATCTGCCTATTCCTAGAGTTGTTTTGCTTTGTGTTTGTTCAGTGAGAGTATAGTAGTTCTAATCTTTAGAACAAAATTAGGTACAATTAGAACAATACAGATGAATGAAAAGAGAAATAAAGGAAGGAAGGGAGAAAGAAAGAGAGGAAAAGAGGGAGGGCAGTAGGGAAAGATGGCAAAAGGGAGGGAGGGAGGGAGATCTGAATAACACAAGGCAAAACAGGGCAAAAACAACGTGATCTTATTGGACTAATTCAGTACTAACAGAAAGACAGATATTTTGGCTAATGGAACAAAATAAAGAACCTGGAAAGAAATCTATGTATATACGTTCAGTTGATCTTCAACAAGGGTGCCAAGAATACACAATGGGAAAACAATAGTCTCTTCAACAGTGGTGTTGGGAAAACTGGATATCAGGCAAAAGAGTAAAATTGGACCCTTTTCTCATACCATCCACAAAATGAAATTTAAAATGAATCAAAGATTTAAACAAATAACCTGAAACTGTAAAACTCCTAGAAGAAAACATAGAAGAAATACTTTGCAACATTGTTCTTGCAATCATTTCATGGATATGACACCAAAAGCACAGGCAACAAAAGCAACATTAAACAATAGGACTATATAAAAGTAAAAAGCTCCTCTACAGCAAAGGAAACAATCAATAGAGTGAAAAGGCAACCTATAGAATGGGAAAAATATTTGCAAACCACATATCTGACCATTGGTTAATCTCCAAGATATAAAAGAAACTCCCACAACTCAATAATAAAAAAGCTAACAGGGCAATTAAAAAGTTTTTAATTTTCCAAATTAAAAACTTTTTTCCAAAGAAGACATACAAATGGACAAAAAGTATATGATAATTCTCAACATCACTAATCATCAAGGAAATGCAGATCAAAACCACAATGACATATTACCTTACACCTGTCAAGATGGTTATTATGAAAAACACAAAAGACGAGTGTTGGTGAGAATATGGGAAAATTTGAACTATTGTATGCTATTGGTGGTAATGTAAAATGATAATGTAAAATGGTGATGTTATGGAAAACAGTATGGAGGTTTCTCAAAAAATTAAAACTAACATATAATCCAGCCATTTCACTTAATAAATTGAATTCAGGATCTCAAAGACATATTACAACTTCCATGTTTATTGCAGCGTTATTCACAATAGCCAAGATGCAGAAACAACATAATGTTCATCAACAGATGAATAGATAAATATAACATGGTACATACATACAATGGACTATAATTCAGTTAAAAAGAATTAAATTCTGCAATATGTGACATTGATAGGCCTTGAGCATATCATGCTGAGTAAAATAAGCTGGTCACAGAACAAATACTGCAGGATCTCACTTACATGAAGTATCTAAAATAACCAAACCATAGAAGCAAACAGTAGATTGGCAGTTGCCAGGTGCTGGTGAAGGGGAAATGGGGAGTTACTAATGAATGTATATAAAATTTCAATGTGCAAGATGAGTTCCAGAGGTCTGATGTAAAATACTGCACCTATAGGTAACAATACTATATTTTACACTTAAAAATAAGTAAAGAGAGTAGTTTGTATGTTAAGTGTTCTTACCAAAGTAAAAAAAAAATAAAAATGGAAGAGACATGGAGAGATGAGTATTGTTTCCAGTAAAGGCGTCATATGTTTGGAATAATAATTTCTAATCTTTCCATGAAAGATAAAATGGCTAACATTAAGGAGACTAGATAGTAGAGTTACAAATGTGGTTAATTTTTTCAATACAATTTTTAAGCCTAATTTATTCACTTATGTGCAAAATCACCAAGGGTGCTAGGAATACCAGCCTTTATGTCAAATACAAAGCTCTAATTTTAGGAAGAAAAAAAAGTAACCAATAAGGAGGAATTAGAGTGTTAGAAAGATTATAATTATGTTAATAATGCAATAATAATAAATTTAATAGCAATCATAGCAAGAGGAGTAAGAGCTAACATTTAAAACTCCACTTTGGTAGTTATAGAACAGATGCAGTTGATTCAGCAAGTTAACAGAGTGAAAACAACATTTCTGGATGTTTGAGAAAATAAAAAATAAACTATAATATTTACAAAGAAAAATCTTTCCCAACACCCCCTTTACCACAGACTGAATGTGTTCCCCTAAAATTCACATGTTGAAATTAAATCCCCAATACAATGATATTGGAGGAGGAACATTTGGAAGTTGATTAGGTCATGAGGGTAGGTCCCTTACTCATGAGATTACTGCCCTTATACAAAAAGGCACCAGAGAGATCCCTGCCCCTTCTTCCATGTAAGCACATAGCAAAAGATGTCTATCTATAAACCAGGAAGTGGGTCCTCACCACACATTGAATCTACTAGTGGCCTTGGTCCACCCTCCAAAAAACTATAAGAAATAAATTTCTACTGTTTATAAGTCACCAGCTTATTGTATTCTAGTTATAGTAGCATGAACAAACTAAGATACACTTCAACCATGAATATTTATATATCTATTATACAAGTAGGCAATGGCAAATTGTGCTATTAATCTTTAAAAACAGCTGGGCAGCATGGTTTACACCTGTAATCCCAGCACTTTAGGAGGCTGAGGCAGGAGGATCGCTTGAGCCCAGAAGTTCCAGGTTTCAGTGAGCTATAATATAATCTTACCACTACACTCCAATCTGGGTGGCAGATCAAAATCCTGTCCAAAAAAAAAAAAAAAAAGAAAAGAAAATATATTTATACCTTGGAAATATTATTTGGTTATTAAATATCTGTTTCTATGACATTTTGTTCCCTAGTTACAGAAACCTAATTATGGACGTGTTTAATTATGATTATGGCCACTGCCATTTATTATGTAACTAAATTGCTAGCCAAGAAAACTGAAATCCAGCTGTGACTAAATATGCTAAAAATTAAGTATGTACCAAAATACAACAGCATATTAATTTATCATATCGTATAATTTACATAATTGAATCCTAATAACATAACCTTATTTAATCCTCAAAATTTCTAAATATAATTATATTGTGTGGTTTCTATATATTAAAAGGGTATATATGTATATGTGTGTATGTACATATATAGATGTGCTTTCAATCCTTATTTGTTTTCATTGAGCACAAAACATTTAATATTATAAAAATGAAAACTGACATTTTCAAGAAAAAATTGAGGGAATGAAAACATTAAAATAAAAAAAAAGAGAGAGAAAGAAAAAGACCAAAACAAAGAGGAAAGTCAAAAGTTAAAAAAATCAAAAGAAAGACAGGACAAGGAAGAGGAGGAAGGAAAACAAAAAACAAAAAAAAAAAACCCAGATGTTTAGGGTCTGCTGTTTTACTCTTTTAAACCAATATATATTTCTGGAGAGGAGGTATGGAAAGTGTAATTAGACTTAAAGAATTAAAGAGGATTGGGATATTTAAGTAATTGAATATTTAAATATTTTTCTTTTGAAAGATGGAACCCAAAATTGCAGTCATGTCCTCTCACATTCTATTGGCCAAAATCTTGTCACATGGCCACATCTGATTGTGAGGAAGTCACAAAGTCACAGCTAAAGACCATATTTCCAGTCTTTAGCTGTGACTTTGTACCTAGTTGGAATTTCTGTTATTACAGAAGAAAGAGAGAATAGATAACCATATTATAATAATATATTAAAAAGTATATTATAAAACATATTATAATAATATCTAATACAAAGCCCCACAAACTTAGTCCTGCACCTTCCATTAAGATTCCTTTGAATACAAAGGCTCTGGTATGCTCAGTAGAGGAAAGGGAAAATTTCTGATTGAAGCTATTTACCTTAAGACATAATGGAGAGACAGGAAGGATATCATATTATTTATAAACAATGTTTCCCGATCTCTGATGTGGAGTCAACAAGGAAGTGATACGAATTTTTACTCCTCTCTTTAGAATATCCTGTTTCAAATTAATATTTGAAATTAATCTTAAATTAATCAATTAAATAATTTTTTAAAATTAATTAATATTTTAATTAATGTTAAGTTAATATATGTTTCCAATAAACCTGTTTCCTTTCCCTTCCTTTTCCTTCCATATTCCTTTCCTTTTTCTGCAAGTGACAACAGTAAAGACTGCTAGTTATCTCCTTGATATCTATCATCCCTTTCTTTTGTAGTAGTGAAAGTTCCAGCTAGGTACATCATCACAGCTAAAGACTGTTCCCAGCCTTCCTCACTACCAGATGCGGACATGTCACTAGGTTTCTGCCAGTAGAATGTTAGTGCACATGACTGCAATTCTGGATTCCATGTTTCAAAAGAACAGAGCAAGCTCTCCTCTCCTTCACTCTTTCCAACATCTTCCCCTTTTGAAAGTAATATAATGGTGGAAACTGGGGCAACCCCACTCCTCCCCAACCACTATCCCCATCACTGCACTGTACATTTTTTCCCATAGCATATGTTGCCTTTTACTAACAAAATATATATTAGTTACTCATTATATTCACTATTTTCTCCCTTCAGTAGGAAACGGTAGAGATTTTTCTGTTTCCCCAGCACCAAGAAAATGACAAGATAAATAGAAGATGCTCAATAAATAATTGTTGAATAAATGAATATTCATATGAACGGAGTCTGGAGAGCTTGGAAAATGAGAAATTTATAGATGCTCTTGAAATCTCTGATAAAAACATATAGTTTAGGTTATTATATCCAAAAAAATCATTCTAGATCTTTACATAAAAACTCTCTTTACATGCCTACTCTGCTTAATTTATATTCCTGATTTTTTGTTTGCTTGTCATTTATATATTAAAGTATCATAAAAAGAAAAAAGAAAAATAGCCATAAATCAATTATAGGGGATTTTTCTTTCAATCAAGGCCCAAAGAAGAAAGAAAACTGGCATTGAACACAAACAAAACATAAATAATTTTATTGTTGTTATTATTTTCTTCTCTTTGTTCCAGAGAGAGAGAAATATAAAATATTACCTTCTGGCTTTGGAAGTTAAGAACAGAAACTTTCAACACTCTTTAATAAATACAATAAATAATATATTTGCTTCAGTGCATTGAATGACTAGTTTAGGGGTCTGAATTTGGACATAGAAGAAAAGAAAAAGGAAAAATTATGAAAAGAAATCAAAGGAAGAAAACAAGAAAGGAGAGGAGAGATATATTTGGTTGGGTAAGCAAATAATTGTTGCTAGAGGACCATAAATTTCTACACATATAAAGAGAGCTATTTATCCATATTTGTGCATGTGTATTTGTATATATATCTATTTGTATTAATTTATATATATGTATTTGTGTGTGTATATATATATATTTATATATGTCTTCCTCGTTTATTTTAAACTGCTTCATAGTACTCCATAGTGTGGTAATTGTATCATTTCTTTAGTCATTGCACTACAAACAATATTGCAGTGAAAATCTTCGTACATACCTCCCTTTGCTTTTCAGCCAGTTTTTTTGTACAGAAGTTGGCAAGAATTGGAGATATTGAGTCATAGAGTATAATCAATATTTAAAATTTTGATAAACACTGCAAAATTTCTCTTCACTGTTAGAAATCCCTATTGGGGAAAAAAAAATTACTGTTGCACACTTACAGGCATTATTATCCTTTTAAATGACAGAGTATATAACAATTAGCTGATTATCATTAGGAGAAATTAAATCATAAAGAAATAACTGGCTTCATTCCACCATCTAGGATTAAGACCAAGTAGCTTCAAATATTCATTGAGAAAATATTTATTTAGTGTCTATTGTTTACCAAGTACAATTATAATTATCAAGGACATGGTAGTTAATAAAACATATTTCTTGCCTGCAGGGAATTTATATTCTAATTGGAAGAAACAGTCAAAACAAATAGATAATTAATATAGACCATGAAATATGCTGACAGGTACTATGGAGAAATATAACCCCTGACAAAGGGGCTAGAGGCTGCTAGGCTGTGGATGTTGGTATTACATATAAGTTGTCAGATAAGGCTTTTTTGATAAGATGGCACTTGGATAAAGACCTGAAGGATGTGAGAGAGCAAGACATATAGTTATCCATGGGGATGGTGCTACAGAGAGGATGAACAGCAACAAAGCCAGTCTGGCTGGTGGGAGGGAATAGGAGAAGGGGAGAATTAGATGTGGTCAGGAGTGGCAAGAGCGTAATCAGTACTGACTTTGAGTTTTACTGTGAGTTATATGGGAGGTCTGGAGCAGAGGAAGACGTGATCTCATTTAAAGGCAGCTGTGTTGAGAATAGAGTCTAAAGGAGAGGGGTAGAAAGAGAGGCTCAGTGTCTCAACTATTCCAATAATCCTGGCCAGAATTGGTGACAGCTGGGATTGTGAGGTAGCAGCAAACATGGTGGAAATGGTCACTTTCTTTTCTTTATTCATTATCTATCATCTATCTATCTACCTATCTATCTATCATCTATGTATTTTGGAGACAGGGTCACATTCTGTTACCCAGGCTAGAATGCAGTGGTTCTATCAGGCTCACGGCAACCTCTACCTCCCGGGCTCGGGCTCAGGTGATCCTCCCACTCCAGCCTCCTGTAGCTGAGACCACAGGCACATGCCCAGCTAGTTTGTTTTTTGTTTTTTGTTTTTCTTTTCTTTCTTTCTCTCTCTTTCTTTCTTTCTTTCCTCTCTCTTTCTTTTCTTTTTTCTTTTTTTCTTTCTCTTTCTTTTCTTGTATTTTTAGCAGAGATGTGGTTTCACCATGTTGGCCAGGCTGGTCTGGAACTCCTGGCCTCAAGTGATCCACCCCTCTTGGCCTCCCAAAATGCTGGGATTACAGGTGTGAACCACCATGACCAGGTTGTCAGTTTCTTAATTCCAATAAAATTATCTTTCTTCCTGTCAGGGTCTGGTTTACCCAAGCCCTCAGAAAGAACCAAATATGATTCTTCATATGCATAAATGTTTTGCTATAAATGCACAGAAAATTTTCATACACATAAAAGATGCACATCTAAATCTGTGCCATCTGCAATAACCAGTGAAAAATAAACAAGTGAAACTAAGCTTTCCATAGAGTATCCTTCTGTCATTTTCTTGGAGTAGACAAATGCAAAATCGGGCAACAGCAGACCTTCAAGACCAATCATCTCAATTTCTTGAGGTCGTAAAAGACCAAGTGATGTTCCTCTTATTTCCTTGTCAGACTTACTAGAAGATGTCCCCACTTCTCAGCATATAGCCAAGAGCAATGTTTATGAATAGAACCTGCTAATGACAAAATGGGTCTTTGGACAAGGATTTATGAATTCTTGAGTGCCAAAAGTTCCATAAATAATGACCATGGGAACACAGATAAATTTGTAATTTTATTAGAAAGTTTGATGAACTATCAACATCTCCCCTGAGAAGACTTTACATTTACAATTGAATTCAATTACTTCTCTACAGAGCACTGTAAAAGAAATAAGTATGGTAGTGATTGTGGTTTTGGTGTGTGTGTGTGTTTGCATGTGTATATTTAAATAGCCACCCCTAAATACTAAAAATACTCCCAAAGTGATATCTTGTTTATACTATCATAGTAAGAAGACATTACTTTGAAAAGCAGTTGAACTTCAGTTAATCATAGTACTTTCTCTTTTTTTTCAATTAAACTAGCAGACATATTCTGAAGAATTGATAGGCTTAATATACTAAGCCATCAACTATTTAAATCTCTTTTTCTTCAATCTACACAGCTACTCTGGAGAGAAAAAATAACATGCAAATTCAGCAGCTCTAGTGAAAGGCTTCTTCCTGCCTGTTAACTTCTCAGGGTCTGTTTTCTCTTAGTCTACTTCCTCCAGATCTTAATAAAAATGGCTAATACTTATCAAGCATTTATTGTATGTCCGGCAGTGTCCTAAGATTTAACATAAACTAGCTCATTTGATCCTCATGCTAATTATTAAACACATTTTAGATGAGTAAATTGCAATAAAAAAGTTAAGAAATATTCTCAAGGTTGCACAACTGGTAATTGGCAGTGTGACTCCAGAGACCCCTCGTTCATTATGCCACACACCCCTTCATCTATATTTAAAGCTTATTAATCAACATTCTTGCAAGCTACAGCAAATTATCCTCAATGGTCTGCTACACTTCAACTTCATCTTCTATTCTTTTGACAACAACCTAACACTCACCTTTCAGACTCACTGATAGGGGTCCTTCTACCTTTAACAGGATGTCTCTCATTTTTGAATTATGGTAATTTACATGTAAGAGAGCATATTAAAAATCAGCATGCTACTGACAAGAGGTTGTAGACTTGGAAGGGTTTTTATCTTCCTGCATCTAATCTGATCTAGCAATGAAATTCATAGAACACAACCAATCTCATTTTTTCCAATGGCCTATCCAGTAAAAACAAAAGTCTAAATCATTCACTGTGTGTGAATGTACACATACACACAATTTTCCAACTCCCCACCCCACCACAGCCATCATTTTACCATTTTGATAGCTGCTAAGCTTTCCCTATAAAGTGTGATATTCATTTTCTTCAGGTCTATTTTATTCTGAACTTGTCTTTCATAGATGAGGAACTAATTACCCTTAGATCTTGTTATTCTCTTGTCTATGTCAGCTGCTCTAATAAGCCCACAGTGACAGGAAAAAAGATAATTAAGATTACTAGAGAGAAGAGGAAAGTAAATAGGAAGAAAAGAAAAAGCTAATGTGGAATGTAAGAAGTTAAAAGTCAGAAGTTTTAAGAGAATTCATTTCTGCTTATCAAGACCCGCCTTTTAGAGTGCTTATAATTTTACTTCTTCGTGCATTTCTTTTCAATTCTCATCTATATATATATATATATATATATATATTTTTTTTTTTTTTGCCTAGTGAAAGAAATATAGTCTAGGGAATCAGAAAGACCTTTTGACATGGGCTCTGTCACTCCAAAGGCATGTGATCCTAAGCAACTTTTTACTTTATCTCAGCCCCAGTTTCTTCATCTGTAAAATGAAGATAATCACACTGACCTCTAAAAGCTGTTGTTGAGAGTAAATGCAATTATGTATGTAAAGATCCCAGGACAAAGCATGCCACACAGTTGCATAAATATAAGCATATGCTGCTTAGTATACATAAATGATAACTCCTTTTCCATGTTCAGTCATATTTGTCCAATATGTAATATGCCTTTATAATTATAACAACATAATATCTAAATTTGGACATGTCTACAGGGGAAAAACCTCTTATTAGCAATGAGTATATAGCCATAGAAAGAAGGAAATAATTTGAAGGATTAGTTCAATTCTTGCTTAATAAAGAGAGATAAAAATAAAGTAAGCCTGAAAGTGCTGACATCAAAATGAGAGCTAATATTATTACAGAAGAATGTCATTAAGTTCTAATAATTAACAAATATAAACGAATACACATGGATATCAAATCTAATTCTAGGCAAGTTGAAGGAGACAGTATACTCTATAATAAAGTTTTCACATCCTGAATTGATTTTCAACAAAAAATTTTAATAAAATATATTTTCTTTGCATTTCACATTATTCATTCACTGATATTTCCCTTTTGTAAGAAATCATTCAAGAAACGTTGCTAATAAATACTAAAATGTAATGGACACTCTTATTTGTTTCAGATGTAAACAACTTCATGCTAATACCTACTTTATTTGCTTATAAAAAGTCCTGTAGGTATGGGAATGTTTAGTAAGTACGCCACACAACCATGAAAAGATTTCCCTTTTATTTCAACCAAAATTACCATCTCATTTCCTTTTAGAATTGAAATATATTGTTCACTAATACTTCTAAGACTTACCATGTGACCACAAGAAAGTTACTCAAAGACAAACCATTCATGTTCTTCATCTGCCAAATAAACAGATAGATTAGATCCTTCTCGTTAATTCTCCCAACATTTTTCACATTTGTATAAACATATTTCACTATTATTTACTCTGTACCCAGTACTGAACTAGAAGTCAGGATAGGGTGGGGGAGAGAAACGTGAATATACATGGTCCTTCCCCTAATGGATTTATAACATCTGGTAGGTATATCATCAGAGAAGTAGACTCCATCTCTGAGTTGGTCCTATTCCCAAGAATAAAGAGCTCTGTTGCACAGCCTCACTGTTCTGGCTAACCAGTGTTCTTATCCCACTAATTCACTTATTTGGTTTCTTTGCAAACAGAGCTCATGCTTCTGACATCTAATTATTGTTTCAGATGACCTTGACCACAGTTTGAATAATCACCTTTAAATTGCTTTGTTCTCATATTGGACCAGCTTCCCCAGGAAACATCTTGAATTTTGTTTATGCTATCTTCTAATTCTGTGTCTAGTTCTTTACTCTCAGCAGTTTTGAGTGAGAAACAACATTGACTTTTAGGCAAAGCTCTGCCTTCCTATTCATATTATTCAGTTGCAACCTGTGTCTGCAGGTTAATTTCATCCTCCTTGTTTCTATAGTTTACAATAATCCTGCTTTTCTTTTTAATTCTCTGGCATTTATTTCTTACCACATGGCAAATAATGGAAGGGGGAAGCTATTTTTTCATTTCCCACTCTTTAACTTCTCCAAGCTTGTGCTTTAAAATTAAAATGGCCTGTTATATTTCTATTACATAATGCACTCTCTTTCTATCACAGCTTTAGAGAAGTTACTATTATTTTACTTTGATTAATTCTGTGTTTGAAATCCCCTAAATGTCCTTGCAATTTCATATGGACACAAGAATAAAGTGAACATTGAAACATGAG
Organism: Pongo pygmaeus; assembly: GCF_028885625.2. Taxonomy (NCBI): domain Eukaryota; kingdom Metazoa; phylum Chordata; class Mammalia; order Primates; family Hominidae; genus Pongo; species Pongo pygmaeus. Next base: position 154,464,356 of record NC_072376.2, on the reverse strand, counting down.
ATCCTCTTTGCTGATCTTAAATATCCAGTGGGAGTTGCCATTTTGTGGTACAGAAATCTTAAGTCACAGCAGTTTTCCACTTCTAAAAAAATACTGATTCTAAAAGCAGAACACAGAAGTATCATGTAAATATTTGGGAAAGTTACGTCATGAATATTTTTCTCATACATTTTTAATTAATCAGTTAATTTATTTAGAAAAGTAGTCAATGCAATTATAACAAATCTATGGAACTTCAAAGGCAGAAATATCAGGCTACTGATTAATGTCACAGAAACCTGATTATGATGTCTGATGTTATCAAACAAAAAGAAATTATTTTATAAATTTTATAGTATCTAATAAAAATTTATGTTGCATTATTTTTTCTTTCATTAAAATATGTATGTATATATTATGAGTATCTACAAATTTTAGATAAATAGATTGATGGATGAATAAACAGATGGATGTTGAACCTTAAAATGGCTCACATCTTGTCTAAGATAATCTGTTGGCAATAAATAAACATACATAGGTCCAGGCGCAATGTCTCATGCCTGTAACCTGAGGACTTCGGGAGGCCAAGGCAGGAGGATCTCTTGAGGCTAGGAGTTTGAGACAAACCCGAGCAACATGGCAAAACCCCATCTCTACTAAAAATACAAAAATTAGACAGGTGTTGTGGCGCACACCTGTAGTCCTAGCTACTCTGGAGGTTGAGGCAGGACAATCATTTGAACCGAGGATGTGGAGGTTTCAGGGAGCTGAGATTGAGCCACTGCACTCTAGCCTGGGCAACAGAGAGAGAATCTGCCAGACACACACACACACAAATTGACATACTTGACATTAGCATTCAGTGACATATATTAACCAGGCTACAAAAGGTAATATTGACCTATCTGTAGAAAACTAAAACAACACACAAACTTTCACTATCCTGACTGTTCAACTGTCACCAGACTCAAATACATAAAGAATCTTTAGGCCAGAGATGATGTACCCCATGAGACGGGCCTTACCACCTGCGGGGGTCTTTAAAATGCGCTGCTATGGGGAGCACAATGGACTGACAATTCACCTGCAACTCTTTTGAATCCCGCTGCAGCACTGGCACTGAGGCCATGCCTCTCCCAGGCTACATTGTTGGGGAGACAGGTATTAATTCAGGTCCAAGTTCATTTCTGTGAGATGAGGGACTCCTCTAATGGGCAGCTTTGACCGAAGAGGTCAGCCTCTCCTTCAGCTTGGCCAAACTTTCTTAAAACAGTGCCACGGTCCTGGACTCTTCCTGCCCAACCCTCCTTTCTTCTTGCTCTCTTTCCACAGGTGCCAGGCCTGCATTAAAGGCTGGAGGCTCTCCCGCCTAGGCCTGCTTCCTCCCCTGCATCCTCCTCAGTCACCTCTCCAGGAAACTTCTTGGGTGTCAAGTCCTGTCTTGGGTGCTTGCTTCTCAGATGATGCTACTGATCTAGTTGGCATTGGGAGTTGACTGAGAAAGCAGATGGTAAAATGGGTTTTGAGGACTGGCATGGCAAGGAAGACCCCATCCTGAGAAGTATTTAATCCATGGGTATCTCCTGATACAAGGTGGCAGCACAACCGGTTGTTACTCAGATAAAACATGTCATTGAAGGAAAGTGCCCATGCAGCTATGGTTTTTTATTCATTTGAAAGGTAATGAGGAGCAATGCTTACAAGGACTGTGCAGTTATTGCTGATGGCCACTATGTCGTACTGATGCCCTGCAGAGGGATAATGAGAAAAAACAGCTATACAGGAACAACTAAAGGGTAAGCATGAGAGACAGAGGATTATGCAGTAGCTTACCTGCACAGAGAGGTCCCTACCTCCGTTTTGCTTCTTACCATGTTTTCTCAATTGATTACAATTTGTTGCTTTGTTATATTTAATACATCTTTTAAAGATACCTTAATTACTTTAGGGCAGGATATAAATTAACACCATAATTAATTCATCTTGTCACATACGCCTTTATGAGAGCTTACATGACTTTCCAGATGATCTGTTTAATAGAATTTTCGATGTAAGCAGAGACGACACCTACTTGGCTAGAGCTCCTTGCTAGATACAAGGTTGAATTCACATGGACCACTGACCTGTCCATAGGAATCCTAGTAAAAAGACAAAACTCCCACAGAACTCTTGAGGCATCCTTAGCCAATCTCCAAAACACAAAGTAGGATTGTCTTTTCTTTCTTCCTTTCTTCTTGTCCTCTTGTGCTCTCCTTCCTTTATTTCCTTATTGTATTATTCTTTATTTTTACTGACTTCTAAAAGGAATTTAAGGCAGCTGTGACCTAGAACCAGCAAAGACTGAAACAGTGTGTCTTAAAATCTCTGTCTGTCACTTTTCCCAGGCTTCATAGAACTGTAAGGAAACTCTAAGAAATGTAAAATACAGCTGGGCATAGTGGCTCACACCTATAATCCCAGCACTTTGGGAGGCTGAGGTGAGTGGATCACTTGAGGCCAGGAGTTCAAGACCAGCCTGGCCAACATGGTAAAATCTGTCTCTACTAAAAATACAAAAATTAGCCAGGCACGGTGGTGCACACTTGTAGTCCCAGCTACTCTGGAGGCTGAGGCACAAGAATTGCTTAAACCCAGAAGGCAGAGGCTGCAGTGAGCCGAGATCTGCACTACTGCACTCCAGCCTGGGTGACAGGGGAGAAATCTAGACTCTGTCTCAAAAAAAAAAAAAAAAAAAGTAACCTTCCCCCAAGTGGAAGAATTAAAACACAAAAAATAATGATGAAAACAACAAATTAATTCCAGTGTAAGGTAATCTATAGTTACATGTTAAAGTTGATCAGAGAAAAAGAAGATCAAGATGGGACTGATTTGGCTACATGGGAAAAAAGGAGACAAATAATTCAGGTGAACAAAGGCTGGGAGTTGTGAAATGAGTATCACAGTGTATTCAAAGGGGAGAGAGGTACAGGCCTGGTTGAAGAAATAATTTAATGATTGAGATTGTGAGAAGTAAAATTAAATAGAAATGGTCAGATCAGATTTGAATTTATGTTATGGGCAAAAAGGAACGACTACGAGTTTTTCATGTTGGAATGACACCTAATGACAGGGTTTGCAGAAAGAATTCGGTATAGGAAAAACTATGAGTTTCTTGTTGTAATCTCAGATGGAAGCAAGAAGCATCTGAGTTTGGATTTTTTTAAAAGTGCTGTTGGAGATGAGAAAGATGAAAGGAGTAGATTGCGAAATAAGAATTGGCAAAAAATCTTCCTTCTTCCCCATTAAACTTCAGATCATCTGCCTTTGCCGTGTTTGTTTCCCTCACACAGGAAGAAATAAATTAGTTCCTAATTCTTTTGCCTTTAAATTTGCTTGCCTGAATCAAATTGAAATTAGAATTGTAGCTGAGACTTATTTTAAAATATAGAACAAAAGCATTCTTTGAAATTTGATTATAAAATAACATTTCAGGTTTTTAACGTTGTCTAACCTTTTTTTGCATTATAAAATTGGTCCTGTATTCCACAACATTTAAATTTTGGAAGTACTAAAATAGGAAGTAACTCAAAAAAGTGCATTTTTTTGTAGGATTTAGATTATCAAATTTCTCCCCAAACATTTTATAGTCAGTTTAATATTTCTGCATAAATTACAAACAGGTTAACAAGTCATGGTCTAATATACATAACTAAACTGCTGTCCAAATTTTTAGGATCAGTCAACTTATAAAATAAAAATATGATGTTTTGTACTCAGACCTTCTGAGTTACACCTGCAACCATCAGGCGACCAGAATACAGTGACTCCTTTACTATCACTGATGTACCACAAAAGCAGATAGACCACATGATACTCCTGCAAGTTTATCTCAACACTTATATGCCATTCTTCAATACTGTAAACCTAGAAGCTTTTACTTACTCAGCAAATTATTACCTAACCTAATTTGCTCAAAAAAAAATGATTCCAAAGCATTTTGCGTAAGTAAAATACTAGGCCACAAAACAATGATAAGGAAGATTTTAAATAAAGAAAATAGCTATGCCCTTCTTCTTTAATACAGAAACCAGAGATCACACAAGTAGCCCATCTGAAGTTGATACAAATTCAGGATAAAAGATTTGCAGTCAGCTACCAGAAAGGTTTCACATCATTGCTAGGCATTTGTACTGGTGCAGATAATAAAAACATAACCTGTAGAAATTTCTGTTCTCTAAAATTATAACTGTATAGAGATTGCAATAACTTAAATGATGTGACACTCATTTGTTCCTCTCTCTCTTTTAAATCTTTTATTACTCCTGGTACTGCCCTGAGGTCAACTCCAGTCATGAAGCTGTACTGCTGCAGCTGTAGCAGCAACATCAGACAGGCACCAAAAACTCTAAGAGAAAACCTGTGTATTTGGCCAGAAGAACGAAGAAAATGAGCCTCTGGAAGCTGGAGAATGTGAGGGAAAATATTAGAGTGGAGATAATTCTGTGCATGAGGTGACATAAGTCCAGGGCTCACCACCAATCTGCACATGTACAGAACAGATACAAAAGAGCGTAGCAAAGGTGCTGAGAACTGAACTACAAGATAAGCCACCTTCCAAGTCTGACACTAACCTCTGAAAGACGCATGTGCAGAATTGACCCAGAACAGCATAACAAAGACTTTGAAGGCTTAACTATTCATGAACCACTTCCCAAGTCCCAAATTAGCCCTTGAGTAGCTCAGGCATCAGACAGACCCAAAGAGTAAACTGAACATACACTGGGACCATCATCCACAAAAAAAGATCAAACTTGAGATCAACACCTAAATGGGATGATTGCCTGCTGTATTAGTCCATTTTCACACAGCTATAAAGAAATACCTGCGACTGTATAATTTATAAAGAAATGAGGTTTAATTGGCTCACAGTTCTGCAGGTTGTACAGGAATCATAGTGGCTTCTGATTCTGAGAAGGCCTCAGGAAGCTTCCAATCAACGCAGAAGACACAGAGGGAACAAGGCATCACACAAGGCAAGCGCAGGAGCAAGAGAGAGCAAGAGGGGAGGTGCCACACACTTTAAACAACCACATCTCATAAGGACTCACTCACCATCACGAGGACAGTACCAGATGGTGCTAAGCTGGTCATGACAAACCACCCCCATGATACAATCAGCTTCCACCAGACCCTACCTCCAGCCTTGAGGTTACAGTTAGACATGAGAATTGGGAAGAGAAATAGATCCCAACTATGTCACCTACTCGTGTAAAACAACAACAGGATCCTGAACATGTTAACTGTACCAAAATCTCACAACAGAATGGTTAAAATGTCCATGGTATAATTCAAATTTATCTGACATACAAAAAAGCATGAAAATGTGATCAGTTTTAGAGGAAAAGAAAATTAACAGATATCAACATCAGGATGATACAAAGTGTTGGAAGTATCAGACAAACATTTCAAAACAACTATTACAACTATGCACATTGATGGAATGTTAAATACTATTGTAGTGAATACAAGACAGAAGCTTTTCTTAGAGAAGTATAAATTATAAAAAGTACTTTATACTCAAATTTTCATTTGAGTATAATTTGAGAACTAAAAAACCATAATATCTGAAATAAAAATTATACTGGATTGGCTCAAGGGCCAAATGAAGATGACAGAGGAAAAAGTAAGTGAGCATCAACAGAGATCATTAGAAATTTGTCCAATCTGAGGGACAGAAAGAAAACAAGATTGAAAATAAAGGAAACAAAGAGAATCCATAGCCACCAGTCCTGCTCTGAAAAGAAAGCTGAAGAGAGTTCTTCAGGCTGAAGGAAAATAATACTAGAGAAAAACATAGAACTTTAAGAATGAGAGAACAGCAACAGAAATGGAAAATAACTGAATAGACTGATTTTCTCCTCCTAAAGTCTTTAAATATGTATGAGTGTTGAAAGCAAGATTTATAACACTGTCTGGTTGGGTTTCTAATGTTCTAATACACAATTATAACTACGTACGTAAGAAGAGAAAAGGGAACTAAATTATTAAAAGGTATTTATATTTTATTAGAGGTGGTAAAATATTAACTCTTATTAGTTGTGAAAAGCTAGGTGTGATTAATGTAAATTCTATAACAAATACTAAAAAAATACAGGAGACTTAACTAAAAATCTCAAGAAGTTAATTAAAATAGAATAATATAAATATTCAAACAATCAAAAAGAATACAAGAAAGGGAGAACAGATAAACAAAAACTGAAGGAAAACAGAAAAATAACATTTTGAACACATTTAAACCTAAATCAGATTTTATCAATAACTGCCTAATATGTAAAAGGTATAAACATACCAATTAAAAGACAGAGATTGTCAGATTCGGTATTAATAAAATGTAAGACCCAACTGTATGTTGTCTATAAAAAATTTACATAACAGCTATGATATAGATAGCTTTAAAACACAAGGAAAATGTGCACCACACAAGCACTAACTCATGTGCTAATATCAAAGTTCACTTCAGAGCAAAGGAAGTTACCAGGATTGAAGGAATAAAGAGAGACACTACATAATGATAAAAGGGTCCATTCATAATAAAGATGTACAATCCTAAATGTGTAGACATGTAACAATGCAGCTTTAAAATACATGAAGTAAATATGAATGGAAATTAAAAAAGAAAAATATCCATAATTATAATTGGAGACATAAACATTATTTGTCTATAATTATTAGAACAAGTAGACAAAAATTCAGCAAGGATATGAAACCCAGAACATTATCAATCAACTTGACCTATTTGACATTTATAGAACATTCTGTCCAATAACAGCAGAATACACATTTTTAATTGCAATTGAATATTTAAAAACATGGACCACATTCTGGCACTATAAAAAAGCAAAACAAACAAACAAAAATCTTAACACATTTAAAAGAATTGAGGTGATGTAAAATGTTTTCTGAGAAAAAAGAATTAAACTAAATATCAAATATGCAAAGATATTTAGAAAATCCCCCATATATGTGGAAATTTTAAAAACACACCTGAATGATCCACGGATAAAAGTAGAAGTCTCAAAAGAATTAGAAAATATTTTTAAGTGAACTAAAATGAAAACAAAATATATCAAAATTTGTGGAATATAGCTGAAACAGTACTTTGAGAAAAATTTATAGCACTGAATGCTTACATTAGAAAAGATAACAGGTGTCAAACAATCTTCAGTTTACACTCAAAATGGAAAAATTGGAAAATAAAAACAAAATAAGCAGAAGTAAGGAGAGTGTTTACCCTCTTTGTTGCAATAAGATTCTTCTTGTGTTACTCATGTTTTTCCCTCATATCTGGAACTTACTGGAACCATTCTGTATTCAATTTTGACACATAAACAGAAAATAGCATGAGTTCATTGTAAAAGATAGTAAAGATTACTTTGAAAAGTAAAATCCATTCTACCAGGGTAGGAAGTTTTCAGGGTAATCAAATGTTCACAAAACTGGGTGCCTACGTGTCTAAAAGTATGAGTGTCTTACTAAGTCTTCAACTATTGAGAGCAGAATGTTGTAATTAATAAAATATTTAAACTGTCCTATACTTGACTATGTTCCACGATCCAAACTTTAAAAAAAAATTAAGCAATAAAACTTTCCTTTATCCAGGGCCAGAAAGATAAGAGAAATAGAGGTTTCATTATGATATTTTGCTCTTGTGGTATTCGTGCTTGAAGGACTTTCCGAAACTTAACCCCTCAAGATGATTCGCCTTGGCCTCATGACACATAAATAAGCCATCTTGAGGGATAAGAATTTATCGGATTTTAAAAATCTGTCTTTATTAAGAGAAACCATGTTAAAGAAAAATATCCCAGCCTTCATATATAATTATATTCCTGAGTTTTAATCTGCACAGTTGAGGATTCTACTTCACTATACAGCAAAAGCATCTCATAACCAGGTTGTTTTTAAGACATGATTGAAAATTGTATATCCATTATTAAATTTCAACTCAGCTTTAAAATTCCTTTTTACAATGTTGTTATTTCATTTATTTATACATTCCTTCATGAGCAAATACATCTTCAGTAACTGCAATATAAGTAACTGTTTCTATTATCAGTAATAAAGAAGATGTCAGTATAATGAAAAAGATAAGTCAATACTTAATAAAGTATGGTGAATGCTGTGTTATGTGTAGGCATGTGGGTACTGGGAAGCGTGTGAAAATAACTTGCATCCCAGAGGAGGTGGGTCAAGGAAGGCTTCTCAGAAGAGCTATTGAATTTGAGTTTTTATAAGATGAAAAAGATTTCTCCAGGTAAAGAAGCTTGAGCAGGCCATTCAGCGCTGACAGAGAAATGCATGAAAAAGACATTGAAGTTTATGAAGCCAGGACTTCAGGAAAACTATTTATACATGGTTTGGCAAAGCTAGAGCATCATATGAATTGGGGAACAGCAAGAAATGTAGCAGGACAGATAGGCAAACACAAGATCAAGGTATGAAAAATACTTGAATTTTATCCTGTAGGTCATAGGAGGCACTGAGAAAACACGAACAGAAGGGTGATCTAATCAGATTTATATTACAGGAAGATGTCTCAGGTGGTAGTGAACAAAAAGGGTAAGCCTGGCAGCCTAGACACTATATTTGCAGTGTTTCAAGTGAGAAATTATTAAAGTCTAAAGGAAGACAATTGCAGTGAGATTGGAGATGAAGAGCTAGATATGGAACTTATTTAAGGTGTGTAACTAAGAGGACTCAGCACTTGGTTGTATATGACTGAAGATGAGGTATAAAGAAAGCTTGAGGAATGATTCAGGGATGATTTTTAGATGTCTGAATTGAGTACCAGGCTGATGGTGGTTCCTTCTACAGAGTAAATATATGGGTTTGGTGGAAAACATAATGAGTTCAATTTTGTATGTATTGAGTTTGTATTCTGGTGCAGCACTCAAACAGGAGCATCCAAGAGGTATCTGGATATACAGAAGCATATATTTGGACATAAGAAAGCATAAGAGATAAAACTAGACAGGAAAGAAAATTATGTTTTAATATGGTAATGTCAATATAATATTTTGAAATATTATGTAAGCTATAATTAATACAGTATTAATAAAATATACTATTAATATAATAATATTATAGTATTACTAGAATAACTTATATTAGTGGTAGCAATCTAAGTTGGTAGGAAGCCTCCAAGGAGAAATTGCAGAATGAGAGAAGAAGGCGACTAAATAGACAAAACCATGGAAGGCAGAGCAACATGTAAAGAACGGGTAGGAAAGGAGAGCTCATGAGGCTGACTTAGTAATACCTAGGAGACATGGAATTCTGGAAGCTAAAGAAAAAAATTTAGGAGGGAAAAGACATCAACTGTGTCAAACATTGCAAAATCAAAAGGATAAAGATTGAGAATGTTTCCACTTAAATTTAGCAACTACGAAGTCATTTCCAAGAGCAGGTTTAATGGAATATTGAGAAAAGAAGCCAATATTGGACACAGAGTAGGGAATATCACACACCAGGACCTGTCATGGGGTTGGGGAAGGGGGAGGGATAGCATTAGGAGATATACCTAATGTAAATGACAAGTTAATGGGTACAGCACACCAACATGGCACATGTATACATATGTAACAAACCTGCACGTTGTGCACATGTACCCTAGAACTTAAAGTATAACTTAAAAAAAGAGAAAAAAAAGTCAATAAATAAAGATGTGAAAGTAAGATAAAAAAGTGGAGATGCAGATGTAAGACTACCCTTCTTAAAACTGTGAAGATAAAGAAATAGATACAGTTGTAGTCAGAAGGTATTGAAAGGTCACGCATTTGTTTTTAACGTAGGAGAGACTAAATATGTTTATAGGCTAAAGAACATCAGTGACATAAAGAGAGAATCTCAAGAGAGGCGGCAACTGATGAAGCAGATCTCTGAGAAAGTTGGAGGCAGGAGGCATAGGTAAATACCAGAATAGAGGTGTAGGAATATTTTCTCATTCAAAAGGTAGGTTGAAGGTGGGAGAGGAAACAAACTTTTTTTTTTTTTTTTTTTTTGAGACAGAGTCTCGCTCTGTCGCCCAGGCTGGAGTGCAGTGGCGCGATCTCTGCTCACTGCAATCTCTGCCTCCCAGGTTCACGCCATTCTCCTGCTTCAGCCTCCCGAGTAGCTGGGACTACAGGTGCCAGCCACCACGCCGAGCTAATTTTTTGTATTTTTAGTAGAGACAGGGTTTCACCGTGTTAGTCAGGATGGTCTTGATCTCCTGACCTCGTGATCCACCTGCCTCAGCCTCCCAAAGTGCTGGGATTACAGGCGTGAGCCACCGCACCCGGCCAAGGAAAGAAATTTTAAAAGTGGGAGGGATGAGTTTCCTTAACCATCTCTCTTTTGTGTGTGTGTGTGAATTATGAGACGAAGCCAACAGTTGACAATGAAAAACGAGTTGAGGGCCTTAGTGTGCGGGAGAAAAAGCTGACAAAGATCATATGGGAAATGGGAATAGAATTGCACAGAAAAATTACCCAGCAACCTTAAAGACTAACCTATGATTACAGAATTTGTAGTTGCATTAACTCATTTGCTTTCGTTTGTTTGTTTGTTTTTACTCTAGTGATGCTCAGTAGCCTAGAAGAAATTGCAGATAACGTAAGGTACAAATGCTTTGGGTACAAAGGTTTTCTTGGTATGTGCAACAAAAGAACAAGGGGACAACTGATTAAAGTATTAGTGAAATATTTCCATCAATACATTCATTTTCCACAAATTTCCCCAAGTTGTATGTTTCTTGAAACATTAACACCAAAATATTACCAACTCCCTTTCTCAGCATGCCTGAAATGCCTGACAAGCTTTCTGACCACAGAGCTATATTAGGGAATTTCATAATTAGCCCAAACATATGATTTAACATTAACTCAGCACTGGTACAGCACAGTAGGCAAGCTCCCTTCTCCATTTCCGTATGAAAATGTGTACACAATTTATTCAGAGGCTTCATGTGGTCTGTGAGTCTTGATGATGATAGCCATCCATGGCCATTGAGAGGAGTTCACAAAAAAAAAGTAACAATTTGTTCTGGTAACTTTGCAGAAACGTTAGACCAGAACAACAGGAGACTAGATTCCCAAGGCCACCCGTCATGACAGAAGAGCAGAAAATCAATGGATTGGAAGTCCTAGGGTCATCTAAGGACACCAGCTCGGACATCAGTGACCCCAGGCTCAGATATAAGCCACAGGATTAATTGGTTCCAAGGCCTCTATCCTCACTTACCATATATTCATGTGTCTTCAATCAAAAGGGACAGATGGTGACACCACATTCTAAAAAGGGCCTAACCATTGAGGTATATAAATTACATTATTTCTTTTAAAATCCCTCACTTCCTGAATCACTTTTCATCCCCATATTTGGTCTCTCTTTTATGGAGACATGGCAGCCTCCGTGGGTCTATTCTGCTATTTGTTTCCTACCTCATAGCTGGCAGTAGCCCTCCTCAAGGACCTCTTAGTAGGCTCACATGACTTAGGACTGCCATAATGTGCCACCTTACTACAGTCAACTAGATTGCTGAGCCCATCTTCTAAGCTTCAGCCACACACACAGCCAAGTTTATCAACAAAAAGAAATCTGTATTTCTTGTGTCTGCTGCCAATTGTGTGTGGGTGAGGCCTTTTTGCTATAAGGTTTTAGAAATCAGAGGATTTGGGTTTATATTCAATGCACAGTTGCACCTTTAACAGAAAATTATAAGATACAAATTGTATTAATCTTAAGAGTCTTGTGTATTATTCCTTTCTTTTTACTCTCACTAGTGTTCATTTTTTTCCCAAATAATCAGAAGAGGAAAAGTCTACTGAGCTTGAATGCATTTTTACTCTCTCTTGAATGCTTGATTGGTATGTTTTTAGCTATACCTCCTGCCTCTGTGCCTACAGGCCTGAATACTAGGCTATTAAAAAAATACTAATCTACCTAAGATGCTATAGAATGGCACCACTGATAGGACCCTATGTTTCAGGAAAAGTCCTTTGTAATCCAACAAATCCTCAATGATCCAGATTGTTAAGAGGGAAAGAACAACCAGAAATAGTGGGAAATCAGATTTTGAAAATTTTATTAAGAAATAAAATTGTATTGATTTTGAGAGTATGGAAACATTTAGAACTTATACCCAGTATTTCCCTATTGCTGGAAAGTTTATTGAACTAAGCTATTTTTATCATTAGACAAATTATTTGATGCAAATATATTCTACCAAACTTTTGAAAATAGCTTTTTCTTCAACATAGTTGGACCCTGCCCCTTCTAATGTAATTACCACTATTAATTTGCTTAAGAATTAAGACAATCTACAAAACCAGCTGAGTTGCTTTTATCCAGCATTCTGGATATATACCCCCACCACCATCACTGCAGTGGATTTGAAAGGCCTCTCCTGTTCATATCACAAGCTTCTGATTCCCACTCTGGGGCAGGTGTATCTGACTAGTGGAATGTGTATGCTTGACCACAATAGCAAGGGAGGCTGGGAGAGTTAGTGTCAGATATTTTTAACTTCAGTTGTGAGGGGCTGACCCTGCCACATAAATTATATTTTCCAAACACAGAACTTTCACATGCTAGTCAAGAGGGTTGACAAGTGCCCTAAATGATTGTTTTGAGGATTAGATTAGTTTTTGTATGCAAAGTGTCCGGCGCAGTGCCTGGAACAATAAAAACGTTAATTATCAGCTACCATAAAATTATATGCACATATACATGTATAGAATTACTATTAGAATATACATGAAGTATAAAATATAACGCTGTTGACATGCATCTATGTATATATATCTGAGATTATAAATGTGCTCATTCAGTCATAAAAGTCGTAGGCATTTTTCAATAGGCAAGAATCTGATGCAGATGCAGATGAAATGGGCATTTTAGGTGGAACTAATGGTTGGAGCTAAACAGTAGTTTTTGATCTTTAATGTGTACAAGGATCACCCAGATAGCTGGTCTAAAATTCATTAAGTAAGAGATTGGCTGTAAGTATCTGCATTTTGAATTTGCACCCCACATCATTTTTATGAATATTAAAGACTTTGAAAGTCACTGTTAGAAATTCTAAGACAAAATAAATCTTCCCATATCTATACATTTAAGGGAAACACCTTTGAAATCCTGTTTTTCTCATCCTCTGAGAGGCATTAACGTACAGTAAGTCCTCACATTACATGGTTAATAGGTTCTTAGAAACTGTGACTTTAAGTGAAACCACATATAATGAAACCAATTTTACCATAGGCGTAAGCAAGAGTTAAATTGCTATGGCATATTTCCAGTCACAAAAACATCAACACGCTTCTAAATAAGGACCGAAATACTTCTAATATTAAACATTAAATTAAATGTGAGCTTTACATACATTTAGGAAAGATTAACAGAAACAAATAAATAATTATTTCACCGATTATTTTAGTTCAGTGTCACAGGTGGCCGGAGTCCATCCCAGCAGCTCTGGGCACAAGGAAGGAACCCTGAAAAGGACACCATTCCATCCAAGGGCACACTTATACACATGTACACACGCACACACACACACTCACTCAAATGAGACAATTTAGACATGCCAATTCACATAATGTGCACATTGGGATATGGAAGGAAATTGGCGTACCCAGAGAAAACCTACACAGACACGGGGAGAATGTGCACACTCCACCCCTATGGTGGCCTCACCCAGGAATTAATTTTTTTTCTCATCAATGTTATAAGGAAATGATGTTTTGTGAAACAACATCATTTGAGGACTTGCTGTATATCAATTGATATCTTAGATATCAAAGAATATTTCTTTGATCTCATATCACATACTAGATCAAGAATATGTGATATTCTTGATCACATATTCTTAACAGCATGTTACTGTACTGAATACTATAGGCAATTGTAAGAGGACAGAACAATAGCCCTAAAGTAAGGGCCAGAATTCTCATGTGGAAACATAAAGTTGCTGAGTTGTCATGCCTCTTTCATGGTTTTGTCAAGGATTGTGCTGACATCTCTAGCACTTTTCTACCTCTAGAGATGCTCCAAAGATACACCTGGGCTTACCAGGTGAAAGAGATGTTTAAACTGTAGGTGGCTGTAGAGGTTGAATATAGAGAAAGTGCTCTAGTGTACCCTTCCCAGAATCAGGAATAGGTAAATTCCAGATCCTGGCACTGTTTTCTTTTATTAGAGTCATTTCCATCCTAATTTGTTGGAAGTCACTGCTGTAACACTGGCCTCATTCCGCTCTATTTCATCTAATACCATTGTCAGTGATTCCTTGAGATGTATGATTTTAAACACATCTCTTTCCTCATTAAAGCATTCTTATTTCAAGGCCCAGCTAGAAAACACTTTCTCAGGCTGTCCACAACCGAACTCACTACATCCAAGTACCTCATTGTTTAGGTTCTCTTCACACTTTCATATAAAGCTCATATTAGGTCAGGCGTAATGGCTCACACCTATAGTCCCAGTACCTTGGGAGGCCAAGGCAGGAGGATCGCTTGAGACTAGGAGTTCAAGATTAGCCTGGGCAGCACAGGGAGACCCCATCTCTATGACAGTATGTAAATAAATAAATAGTAAAGCTCATATTGCCTGACCATTCTGACATGGATACTCCCCTGGATTCTTATACACAGGTCTGATCTCACAGCTAAGGCCAGAAATTTTTCAGGGGAAATTTTCATTTATCTTCTATTTATTTGATAAACTTTGGTTACCTATTTAAGTATCTGTGCACTAGTTTGGTTCTGTGAACACAGAAGGAAGAAAGCCTAAGTGAATCGCCAAAAGTGCAGCAATCATCAACTCAAGGCTGATGGGCAGCTGGTACATACCAGTTTTGTTATTCCTGTTGTTAAATAACCACTACCTCCAAAACTCTGGCTAACTCCCTGCCACCTGGACTGCTCGGTTCTACTCCCAGAGACTCCTCTTCACTTCTTGATAATCCAGCAGATAAAAGATAATCCTCCACCTAGAAGGGAGCTTCACAGACCCTAATATAGTGCTAATGCCTGTCTATGAATGTAGGTCAATAATTATGCCATATCAACTTATAATATTCTATGCAGACACATAAAGTCATGTCTCCTGTGAATACAAACAGTGTTCTTTCTTCTTTCCTAATCTGTATGCATGCTATTCATATTTTTTTCCCTGATTGTATTACCTAGTATCTCCCGTACGATGTTTTATAGGACTGGTGACAGTACATATCCTTATCTTGCTCTTTACAATGCCCTTTATCAGGTAGAGGTCATTCCCCCTGTTCCTAGAATACTGAAGGTTTTTATCGTGCATGAATGGTCAATTTTGTCAAATACGTCTTTGACATGTATTGAGATGATCATACGGGTTTTTTTTTTTTTCTTATGACTGTGTGGTGACTTTATAATGTGTCACTTTGGCCAGGCCAAACTCTTACTCAGAATACATTCTCTGTGTTTCCAGTTAGAGTGGAATACAGAGCACATATTTGCCTGACCTCTGGGAGACAGAAGTAAGGCAGCAGCCATATTATTTCTTTACTAGGAAGTTATAGTTCTGAGAAGCTATCTATACAATCACACTTAACAATGAGGACACATCCTGAGATATGCATCGTTAGGCAATTTTCATCATTGTGCCAGCATCATAGGGTGTACTTACACAAACCTAGATGGTATAGCCTACCACCCCACCTTGGTTATATGGTATGGCCTATTGCTCCTAGGCTAAAAACGTGCACCACATATTACTGTACTGAATATTATAGGCAATTGTAACACAATAGTAACTTTGTGTGCATTAAACATATCTAAACATAACAAAGGTACATGAAAATGTGGTATTATAATCTTAGGGGACCACCATCATATATGAGGTTCATCATTGTCCAAAACGTTGTTAAGTGGTTCATGACTGTATACAAGTCTATACAAAGACACACAAGAGGCAATTCATTATAGGAATTGGCTCATGCAATTGTGAAGCCCCAAAAGTCCCACAATCTGCCTTCTGAGAGCTGGAGAATCAGAAAACCCAGTGGTGTAATGTAGTTCAAGTCCAAAGGCCTAAGAACCTGGGAAGGAGGGGTTAGGGGTCCTGAAGCGGGTTGGTTGGGGGCGTTGCTGGTGTAAGTCTGAGGGCCCAAGAACCAGGACCATCAGTGCCCAAGGATAGGAGAAGATGAATGTACTGGCTCAAGTGGAGAGAGTGAATTCACCCTTCCTTTGCCTTTTCATTTTATTCAGGCAGGTCTTCAATGGATTGGATGATGCCCATCCGCACTGGTGAGGGTGAATCTTCTTTGTTCAGCCTATTAATTCAAATGCAAACCTCTTTACAGACACACCCAAGAAGAATGTTTTTTCCAGCTATCGGAGCATCCCTTAGCCCACTCAAGTTGGGCTGAGCATCCCCTATCCCTGAGTATCCCTTAACCCATTCAAGTTGGCACATAAATTTAACCATCACAGAAAGTTATGGTGGGTGTTTTATTCATCATGCACTCTGCTTATCTATGGGCTTCCTTCATAGGCATGGGACAGCAGCCAACCCTACAACTGCATGTATTTTTGCCTGAATTGTCCTTCAGCTTCTCTGACTGATGGCCCGGGTGTGTATTAAGCTCCATGTTGAAAGATGTCAGCTTCTTCTACAGGATACCCACATCATTAGCTGAAGACAGCAAGAAATGATAAGGCTTCCAGATGATTCTCTTGAGCGCCAGCTTCTTCTTCTGTGTTCCAGCTTATTTTTGCTCTTTTCTGCTCTGACATTTTCTTGTTGTCTGCCCTGCAAATTTCAAATTTCAGCATCAGACAAAAAGCAAAGTTTTATGGAGAGTGCTTAACTAGCTCCTAGCTCTACAATTGTGTAAAGGCAAATATATATGGGAAGATATATCTATATCTGTATTAGATAGATAGATAGATAGATAGATAGATAGATAGATAGATAGATAGATAGATGAAACTGTTTCTTTGATGTAACCCTGACCAACACAAAATTTGGTGCCAGGAGTAGTGGTTCCAGAAAATCAGACTCTTAAAGATGAGTTATCTGAATTAGTTCATTTTTTTTCTGTGCTTTTTGGAATTGGTTCTCCAATACAGTTATATTTAAAGTGCTAATGACACTTTTTCCACTGTGGAAAAGGACACCAGTAGTCCACAGCATGCAGGAGCAAAATATTTGCCAAAATTCTCGCCTGCATATACCTGTAGTCAAATGCTTATAGAAGGGCAGATTCCAGATAACCAATTATTTGCTGCCATAGAACATGTTGAAAATAAGAAGAAACATGGAGTTCATTGGTTGATTGCAAATGAGCTAAATAACTTGAGGAAAGAAAATGATCTCAGGGCTTTAAGCTCCTAGTTCATGTAAAAGACCTGAAAGCCTGCCCTAAAATCCTATATCCCATAATCCATATCGCACCAGCTAACCCCTATAGAAATCTTAGCCTAGGGCCAAGTTTTCCAAAAACTGAACCCAAAGTGTAGTTTTTGCATGACTAAATTCCAACAAAAATCAAACGTTTGATGTTATATATTCTATCTGTTAAAGTTAGGGCATTAATGGGGAAGGAATGGGACACTAACAATTGGGATGGGAAAAAATGGGCGAATTACAATGGAATTGCATGGTTTGAACCTTGAAATTTTAACTCGTGCTCAGCCTTTTTTGCAATAAAAGTAGCCCTTACATTCCTGCCTAAGATAGTCTCTCCTATCTTAGATAAGAGATATAAAATAGTCTCTCCTATCTTAGGCAAGGATGTAAGGGCTACTTTTATTACCAAAAAAAAAAAAAAAAAAAAAAAAAGAGGCTTGCTAAAGAAGTAATAGCCTCCCCTGAGGTAGCTGTCTTTCTCAAGACTACTCATCCTCCTTATAACCTATTCCCATCACCTCTCTTGGCTTCTGGACCTAAAAATAGAATCACATCTCAGCAGGTTCCAAAGAATGAGATCCAAAGCATGACTCATATAGAAATGCAATACACACCAAATGACTTGCATCATTTTGCCCATTTGTACTGATAAAAGCCTGAGGAATATGTATGGTAATATATCTTAAGAGTGTAGAATCACAGTGGAAGAAATATAAAGATAGATGAGGCTGAATTGATTAATGTAAGTTCACTACACAAAGATTCCATACTCACTTACTTGGCCTGTGCAAAAAACAGATGGGTCTTAGAGAATGACAGTAGATTATCATAAACATTATCAAGCAATTGCAGCTGCTGTTCCAAATGTGGTTTCATTACTGGAGCAAATCAGTACATTCTTGGGTATCTGCTATGCAGCTATTGATCTGGCAAATGGTATTTTTTCTCTACTTGTTAATAAAGATCATCAGAAGTAATTTGTTTTCAGCTGGCATGGCCAGCAATACACTTTTACTGTCCTATCTCAGGGCTATCTCAACTCTCAGCATTATGTCATAATCTAGCTTATAGGGACTTTGATTGCCTCTCCATTCCAATGGAATCATGCTGGCCCATTACATTGATGAAATTTTGCTAACCAGATCCGATAAGTGGGAGACAGTGACCACTCTACACACATTAGTAAGACACTTGCATGCCAGAAGGTGGGAAACAAATCCCCAAAATCTCAGGATTCTGCCACCTCAGTGAAATCCTTCTAGGATGAAAAACAAGTTGCTGCATCTGCCCCACTCTAACACTAAGAAAGTGGCACAATTCTGGATATTAGCCCTTTGTCAGATGAGTAGGTTGCAAAAATTTTCTCCCATTTTATAGGTTGCCTGTTCACTCTGATGGTAGTTTCTTTTGCTGTGCAGAAGCTCTTTAGTTTAATTAGATCCCATTTGTCAATTTTGGCTTTTGTTGCCATTGCTTTTGGTGTTTTAGACATGAAGTCCTTGCCCATGCCTATGTCCTGAATGGTAATGCCTAGGTTTTCTTCTAGGGTTTTTATGATTTTAGGTCTAACATTTAAGTCTTTAATCCATCTTGGATTAATTTTTGTATAAGGTGTAAGGAAGGGATCCAGTTTCACCTTTCTATATATGGCTAGCCAGTTTTCCCAGCACCATTTATTAAATAGGGAATCCTTTCCTCATTGCTTGTTTTTCTCAGGTTTGTCAAAGATCAGATAGTTGTAGATATGTGGCATTATTTCTGAGGGCTCTGTTCTGTTCCATTGATCTATATCTCTGTTTTGGTACCAGTACCATGCTGTTTTGGTTAGTATAGTTTGAAGTCAGGTAGTATAGTTTGAAGTCAGGTAGCGTGATGCCTCCAGCTTTGTTCTTTTGCCTTAGCATTGACTTGGCGATGCGGGCTCTTTTTTGATTCCACATGAACTTTAAAGTAGTTTTTTCCAATTCTGTGAAGAAAGTCATTGGTAGCTTGATGGGGATGGCATTGAATCTGTAAATTACCTTGGGCAGTATGGCCATTTTCACGATATTGATTCTTTCTACCCATGAGCACAGCATGTTCTTCCATTTGTTTGTATCCTCTTTTATTTCCTTGAGCAGTGGTTTGTAGTTCTCCTTGAAGAGGTCCTTCACGTCTCTTGTAAGTTGGATTCCTAGGTATTTTATTCTCTTTGAAGCAATTGTGAATGGGAATTCACTCGTGATTTGGCTCTCTGTTTGTCTGTTATTGGTGTATAAGAATGCTTGTGATTTTTGTACATTGATTTTGTATCCTGAGACTTTGCTGAAGTTGCTTATCAGCTTAAGGAGATTTTGGGCTGAGACAATGGGGTTTTCTAGATATACAGTCATGTTATCTGCAAACAGGGACAATTTGACTTCCTCTTTTCCTAATTGAATACCCTTTATTTCCTTCTCCTGCCTAATTGCCCTGGCCAGAACTTCCAACACTATGTTGAATAGGAGTGGTGAGAGAGGGCATCCCTGTCTTGTGCCAGTTTTCAAAGGGAATGCTTCTGGTTTTTGCCCGTTCAGTATGACATTGGCTGTGGGTTTGTCATAGATAGCTCTTATTATTTTGAGATACACCCTATCAATACCTAATTTATTGAGAGTTTTTAGCATGAAGGGTTGTTGAATTTTGTCAAAGGCCTTTTCTGCATCTATTGAGATAATCATGTGGTTTTTGTCTTTGGTTCTGTTTATATGCTGGATTACATTTATTGATTTGTGTATATTGAACCAGCCTTGCATCCCAGGGATGAAGCCCACTTGCTCATGGTGGATAAGCTTTTTGATATGCTGCTGGATTCAGTTTGCCAGTATTTTACTGAGGATTTTTGCATCAATGTTCATCAAGGATATTGGTCTAAAATTCTCTTTTTTGGTTGTGTCTCTGCCTGGCTTTGCTATCAGGATGATGCTGGCTTCATAAAATGAGTTGGGGAGGATTCCCTCTTTTTCTATTGATTGGAATAGTTTCAGAAGGAATGGTACCAGTTCCTCCTTGTACCTCTGGTAGAATTCGGCTGTGAATCCATCTGGTCCTGGACTCTTTTTGGTTGGTAAGCTATTGATTATTGCCACAATTTCAGAGCCTGTTATTGGTCTATTCAGAGAGTCAACTTCTTCCTGGTTGAGTCTTGGGAGGGTGCATGTGTCAAGGAATTTATCCATTTCTTCTAGATTTTCTAGTTTATTTGAGTAGAGGTGTTTGTAGTATTCTCTGATGGTAGTTTGTACTTCTGTGGGATTGGTGGTGATATCCCCTTTATCATTTTTTATTGTGTCAATTTGATTCTTCTCTCTTTTCTTCTTTATTAGTCTTGCTAGCGGTCTATCAATTTTGTTGATCCTTTCAAAAAACCAGCCCCTGGATTCATTAATTTTTTGAAGGGTTTTTTGCGTCTCTATTTCCTTCAGTTCTGCTCTGATTTTAGTTATTTCTTGCCTTCTGCTAGCTTTTGAATGTGTTTGCTCTTGCTTTTCTAGTTCTTTTAATTGTGATGTTAGGGTGGAACTCAAACAAATTTACAAGAAAAAAACAAACAACTCCATCAAAAAGTGGGCGAAGGACATGAACAGACACTTCTCAAAAGAAGACATTTATGCAACCAAAAAACACATGAAAAAATGCTCACCATCACTGGCCCTCAGAGAAATGCACATCAAAACCACAATGAGATACCATCTCACACCAGTTAGAATGGCAATCATTAAAAAGTCAGGAAACAACAGGTGCTGGAAAGGATGTGGAGAAATAGGAACACTTTTACACTGTTGGTGGGACTGTAAACTAGTTCAACCATTGTGGAAGTCAGTGTGGCGATTCCTCAGGGATCTAGAACTAGAAATACCATTTGACCCAGCCATCTCATTTACTGGGTATATACCCAAAGGACTATAAATCATGCTGCTATAAAGACATATGCACACGTATGTTTACTGCGGCACCATTCACAGTGGCAAAGACTTGGAACCAACCCAAATGTCCAACAATGATAGACTGGATTAAGAAAATGTGGCACATATACACCATGGAATACTATGCAGCCATAAAAAATGATGAGTTCATGTCGTTTGTAGGGACATGGATGAAATTGGAAATCATCATTCTCAGTAAACTATCGCAAGAACAAAAAGCCAAACACTGCATGTCCTCACTCGTAGGTGGGAATTGAACAATGAGAAGACATGGACACAGGAAGGGGAACATCACACTCTGGGGACTGTTGTGGGGTGGGGGGAGCGGGGAGGGATAGCTTTAGGAGATATACCTAATGCTAAATGACGAGTTAATGGGTGCAGCACACCAGCATGGCACATGTATACATATGTAACTAACCTGCACGTTGTGTACATGTACCCTAAAACTTAAAGTATAATAATAATAAAATAAAATAAAATAAAAAGAAAGTGGCACAATATTCAGTGGGCCTATTTGGATTTTAGATGTTACATATACCTCATTTGGGCATGCTACTCTGACCTATTTACTGAAGGATCTGAAAGATCCCAGCTGTGAATAGGACCCAGAAAAACAGAAAGGTCTGCAATTGGTCCAGGCTGCCATAAAAGCTGTTCTATCACTTGGTTGTACGATCCAACAAATTCAATGACATTTAATCCTGTTTTGAAAAAAAAAAAAAGTGCAGTTTGCTGCCAGCGCTCATTTAATTTTACATAAACACACTCTTTGAGGCTGAAGCAAATCTGACTGATTTTCAATGTGAAAATGAAATATAAAAACTGTTTTTGGAGTTATTTCTAAACAGAACTAACATAAGAATCATCTGAATCATCAGAATTGTCTATTTCAGAAAAATCAGATTCACCAAATGAATCTTTGGCCAACAACTGTTCAATGATGTTAACATCACACACAGGAATGCTGTATTTTCTATGAGTTGATATTTTCCGTGATCAAGAAGAACCAGAAATACCATTTGACCCAGCAATCCCATTACTTGGTATATACCCAAAGGATTACAAATCATTCTACTATAAAGACACATGCAAAAGTATGTTTATTGCTGCACTATTCACAATAGCAAAGACTTGGAACCAACCCAAATGCCCATCAATGACAGACTGGATAAAGAAAATGTGGCACATATACACCATGGAATATTATGCAGTCATAAAAAGGATGAGTTCATGTCCTTTGCAGGGACATGGATGAAGCTGGAAACCATCATACTCAGCAAACTAACACAGGAACGGAAAACCAAACACCACATGTTCTACTCATAAGTGGGAGTTGAAAAATGAGAACACATGGACACAGCAAGGGGAACATCACACACTGGGTCCTGTTGGGAGGTGGGGGGCTGGGGAGGGATTAGGAGAAATACCTAATGTAGATGACAGGTTGATGGGTGCAGCAAATCACCATGGCACATGTATACCTATATAACAAACCTGCACATTCTGCACATGTATCCCAGAACTTAAAGTATAATAATAAAAAGAATTCATTACAGTATACACTATGGTTCAGCTATCAATAAATTTTGCATTGTTAAAAAAAAAGAATTACTACCTTTTGTAAATGGAAATACCACTACTAAATACCATTACTAAAACCCCGATGTTATAAATAGAATATCTTTTGTTTACCAAGTTGATAGAGTGATGCAAAAATAATAGTAAAAGCCGCATATTTCATGGCAAAGTTATCACAAGGTAAATGCTGCAGCCACAAACACCACTGGTAAGCATTCTTGGGGCAAATGGGAAAAGAGTTAAAGTGCTACTGGCAGGTAAAGAAAAGTGCTAGTGCTTATGCAGCTTTTAGCAGACTCTGTTAAGTAAATTTCAACACAGACCTTTAGGAATTAAAGCAAAGCCATGTCATTTTTTGTGCAGATAACAATCCTCCTTTTTAAAAACATATTTTATCTTGTGACTGGGCTTTAATAGAGACTGATCCTATGAACTTTGGCCATCAAGTTACCATGTGACCTGACCTGCCAATCATGAGCCAGCTGTTTTCTCCCCATCATGACATAAGGCTGAGCCTACACCTTGTCATCAAGTGGAGATGATGTACATGAAATTAGGCTAGAGCAGGCCCAAAAGGCACAAGTAAGTTATTTGAGCTCTGATTACTACTATTTGCCTTCTTTCTCTCATCCCACAGCTATGGCTCACACGGCACTCCCTATGACCAGTTGACTGAAGAAAAAACTCAAGCTTGGTTTTAGATAGATCATCCTGCATATTATACTTTAACTGAAAGAGAACAGCTGTAGCTCTACAGCCCCTTTTTGGGACAGTTCTCAGGACTGTGGTGAAGGGAGTACTGGTCAGTTGGCATGGTCATTGTTTTTGCCTGGAAAGAGACAAACCATGGGCTGTATGGATAATAGTTTGGCTGAAAGGACAAGGACTTAGAAGGAACATGATTGAAAAATTTTTGACAAGAAGATCTGGGGGAGAAGGTGGAGCACATGACCTCACAAAAGTGAACTAAATGGGGCACCAGGGACCAATCCAGGCGAAACAGAGATATGTGACCTTTCAGACAGAGAATTCAAAATAGCTGTGTTGAGCAAATTTAAAGAAAATAATTAAAAAGAATTAAGCAGAAATTCTGGAGCTAAAAATACAATTGGCATGTCAAAGAATGCATCAGAGTCCTTTATTAGCAGACTTGATCGAGCAGAAGAAAGAATTAGTGCACTTGAAAACAGGCTATTTGAAAATACAGGCAGAGAAGACAAAGGAAAGAAGAATTAAAAAAATAAAGCACACCTACAGGATCTAGAAAATAGTCTCAAAAGGGCAAATCTAAGAGCTATTGGCTTTAAAGAGGAGGTAGAGAAAAAGATAAAGCAGAAAGTTTATACACAGCAATAATAACAGAGAACTTCCCAAATCTAGAGAAGGATCAATATCCAAGCACAAGAAGGTTATAGAACATCAAGCAGATTTAACTCATGGAAGACTACCTCTAGGCATTGAATAATCAACTCCCAAAGGTCATGGATAAAGAAAAAATTCCTAAAAGCGTCAAGACAAAAGAAAAAATAACATACAATAGAGCTCCAACATGTCTGGCAGCAGCCTTTTCTAAGGTTTCTAAGGAAACCTTAGAGGCCAGGAGAAAGTGGCATGACATATTTAAAGTGCTGAATGAAAAAACCTTTTACCGTAGAATAGTATATCCAGTGAAAATATCCTTCAGACATGAAGGAGAAATAAAGACTTTCCCAGACATCAAAAGCCAAGGGATTGCAACAAGAGTAAAACTCCCTTTGAAAAAAAAAAAAAAAAGGCTGAGGGATTTCAACACTAGATCTGTCCTACAAGAAATGCTAAAGGGTGTACTTCAAATGGAAGAAAAGGACATTAATGAGCAACAAATAATCACTCGAAGGTACAAAACTCATTGATAATAGTTAGCACAGAGAAAAACACAGACTATATTAACACTGTAATTGTGGTATGTAAACTACTCTTATCCTAAATAGAAAGACTACATGATGAGCCAATAAAAAATACTAACTACAATAACTTTTCAAGACATAGTACAATAAAATATAAATAGAAACAACAAAAAGTTAAAAAGTAGGACAGTGAAGTTAAAGCATACAGTTTTCTATTAGTTATCTTTTTGCTTGTTTATCTGTTTATGCAAACAGTGTTAACTTTTTATTAGGTTAAAATAATAGGTTATAAGATAGTATTTGCAAGCCTCATAGTAACCTCAAACAAACAAAAATGCAATAGACACATAAAAAATAAAAAGCAAGAAACTAAACTACATCACCAGAGGAAATTATCTTCACTAGAAGAAGACAGGAAGGAAAGAAAGAAGAAGGAGACGACCATAAAACAAATAACAAAGTGGCAGAAATAAGTCCTTATCAATAATAACATTGACTGTAAACTCTCCAGTCAAAACACATAGACTTATCAGACATAAGTCCTTATCAATAATAACATGGACTAAACTCTCCAATCAAAATACATAGACCGGCTGCATCAATGAAAAAAAAAAAACAAGAAAAAAGAAAAGAAGAAGAACAGAAATAGCAGAAGAAAGAAAGTAAAAAAAATCAGAGCAGAAATAAATGAAAACTGAAATTAAAAAATACAAAAGATCAATGAAACAAAACATTACTTTTTTAAAAAGTTAAACAAAATTGACAAGCCTTTAGCCAAACAAACTTAGAGAAAAGAGACAAAGTTGAAATAAAATCAGAAATGAAAAAGGAGACATTACAACTGATACTGAAGAAATTCACAGGATTATTAGTGGCTACTATGAGCAACTATATGCCAATAAATTTAAAAATCTAGAAGAAATGAATAAATTTATAAACACATACAACCAAGAAGAAATCCACAAGCTGAGCAGATTAATAACAAGGAACAAGATCAAACCCATAATAAAAAGTCTCTCACTAATTCTACCAAACATTTACAGAAGGACTAATACTAATTCTACTCAAACTATTCCAAAAAATAGAGGAGAAGGGAAAACTTCCAAACTCATTCCATGAGGCTAGCATCACCCTGATACCAAAACCAAACAAATACACATCAGAAAAAGAAAACAATAGGCCAATATCTCTGATGAATATTGATACAAAAATCCTCAACAAAATACTAGGAAACCAAATTCGACAATATATTAGAAAGATCATTCATCATGACCAAGTAGGATTTATGCCTGGGATGCAAGGATGCTTCAATATATGGAAGTCAATCAGTGTGATATATTATATCCACAGAATGAAGGATAAAAAAAACATAAGATCATTTCAATTGTTGCTGGAAAAGCATTTGATAAAATTCAACACCCCTTCATGATAAAAATCCTCAAAATACCTGGGTATAGAAAGAATATACCTCAACATAATAAAAGCCATATACAATAGACCCATGGCTAATATCATACTGAATGGGGAAAAACTGAAAGCCTTTCCTTTAAGATTTGTAACATGACAAGGATGCCCACTGTCACCACTGTTATTCAACATCATACTAGAGGTCTTAGCTAAAGCAATTGGATAAGAGAAAGATATAAAGAGCAACCAAATTGGAAAAGAATGTCAAATTATCTTTGTTTGCAGATGATATAACCATCTATTTTGAAAAACCTAAAGACTGCACAAGAAAACTATTAAAACTGATAAATAAATTCTGTAAAGTTGCAGGGTACAAAATCAACATACGAAAATCAGTAGCATTTTTATATGCCAAAAGTGAACAATCTGAAAAACAAATTAAAAAGTAATCCCATTTACAATAGCCACACATAAAATTAAGTACATGGGAATTAACTTACCAGAGGTGAAAAGTTCCTATAATGAAAACTATAAAACACCAATGAAAGAAATTGAAGAGGACACCAGAAAATGTTATGATATTCCATGTTCATGAATTGGAAGACTCAATATTGTTAAAATGTTCACACTACCCAAAGCAATCTACAGATTCAATGCAATTCCTATCAAAATACCAATAACATTCTTCAGAGAAATAGAAAAAAAACTCTAAAATTTATGTAGAACCACAAAAGACCCATAATAGCCAAAGCTATCCTAAGCAAAGAAAACAAAACTGGAAAAATTACATTACCTGACTTTAAATTATACTATGAAGTGATAGTCACCATAACAGCATGGTACTTGCATAAAAACAGATACATAAACCAATGGAACAGGATAGAGAACCCAGAAACAAATCCGCAAACCTACAGTGAACTTGTTTTTGACAAAGGTGCCAAGAATATAAAATGGGGAAAGGACAGTCTCTTCAATAAATGGGGCTGGGAAAACTGGATATGCATACACAGAAGAATAAAACTCAACCCCTATCTCACCATACACAAAAATCAAATCAAAATGGATTAAAGACTTAAATATAAGGCCTCAAACTATGAAACTTCTACAAAAAAGACATTGTGAGAAATGTTCAGGACATTGGTCTGGGCAAAAATTTATTGAGTAATACCCAAAAAGCCCAGGCAACCAAAGCAAAAATGAACAAATGGGATAACATCAAGTTAAAATCTTCTGTGCAGCAAAGGATACAATCAACAAAATGAAGAGATAACCCACAGAATGGGAGAAAATATTTGCAAACTACCCATGTGGCAGGAGATTAATAGCAAGAAGATATAAGGAGTTCAAATAACTGTATAGGAAAAAATATAATAATCCAATCAAAAATGGGCAAAAGATCTGAATACATTTCTCAAAAGAAAACGTACAAATGGAAAGCAAGTATATGAAAAGGTGTTCAACATCACTGATCATAAAAGAAATGCAAATCAAAACTACAATAAGATATCATCTCACCCCAGGTAAAATGGCATATATCCAAAAGACAAATGCTGGTGAGGATGTGGAGAAAGGGGAATCTTGCACACTGTTGGTGGGAATGTAAATTAGTACAACCACTACAGAGAACAGTTGGGAGACTCCTCAATAAATTAAAAATTGAGCTACTACATGATCCAGCAATCTCATGACTGGATAAATACCCAAAAGAAAGGAAATCGTATATTGAAGCGATATCTGCACTCCTATGTTTGTTGCCGCACTATCTACAATAGCTGAGATTTGGAAGCAACCTAAGTGTCCATCAATGGATGAATGGATAAAGAAAATGTGGTACATATACATAATGGAGTACTTATTCAGCCATACAAAAGAATGAGATTCTGCCATTTGCAACGACATGGATGGAACTGGAGATCATTATCTTAAGTGAAATAAGCCATACACATAAAGACAAACATTGCATTGTTCTCATTTATTTGTGGGATCTAAAAATCAAAACAATTGAACTCATGGAACATGGAGAGTAGAAGGATGGTTAACCAGAGACTGAGAAGGGTAGTGGGGGCCTGGTGGGGGATGTGGGGATGCTTTATGGGTACAAAAAATTAGTTAGAAAGAATAAATAAGACCTACTATTTGATAGCATAACAGGGTAAATATAGTCAATAATAATCGCACATTTTAAGATATCTTAAAGAGTGTAATTGGATTGTTTGTAACACAAAGGAAAATTCTTGACAGAATGGACAAATTCTTGACCCATTCTCTATGATGTGCTCATTTCATATTGCATGCCTATATCAAAACATCCACACCTTAAACATATATACCTACTATGTACCCACAAAATTTAAAAAATAAAAAAATTAAAAAGAAGATCCGGGTGAGATATATGTGGACAAATCTGCATCCACGGGCACCGAATGTGAAGGTATTTGTATCTTACATGATGCTCACCAAAGGATTCTCTTGGCAGAGGCGGATTTCAATAGTGAGGTGGATTGGATGACCGCTTTCTGCAGACATCAGTTCATTTCCTCCCTCAGCCCCCTCTGCCCTTGTCCAGCAGGCTTATGAACAAAGCAGCTATGACAGCAAATGTCTTAGAATAGTTAGCTTTGCTATAATACCTGAGGCTGGGTGATTCATAAAGAAAAGAGGCTTATTTGGCTTGTGATTCTGCTGGCCAGAAGGTCAGGCATCTGATGAAAGTCTCAGGCTGCTTCCATTCATGGCAGAAGGCAGAGGGTAGCTGGAGTGTGCAGAGACCACATAGCAAGAGAGAGGAATTGAGAGGGAGGGGAGGTGCCAGGCTCTTTTTAACAACCAGCTCCCACGGGAACTAAAAGAGCGAGAGCTCATTTAATACCAGCAGGGTGGTACCAAGTCATTCCTGAGTTGTCTACTCTCATGACCCAAACACCTTCTATTAGGCCCCGCCTCCAACATCAGGGATCTAACTTCAACATGAGGCTTGCAGGGACAAACATGTAAATCAAGCTTGTGCAACCTGCAGACTGCAGGCTGCAAGTGGCCCAGGATGGCTTTGAATGCAGCCCAACAAAAACTCGTAAAACTTTCTTAAAACACTAAAACATTATGAGGTTTTTTTTGCCATATTTTAGCTCATCAGCTACAGTTAGTTAGTGTATTTTATGTGTGGCCCAAGATAATTTTTTCAATGTGGCCCAGGGAAACCAAAAGATTGAACACCCCTGATATAAACTATAGCAGTAGCAGTGAGGGTTATGCCTGGGCTCAGCCACATGTACTTCCACTCAATTCAGAAACTGGTCAGATTGCAAGTATGCTATTTGGAGAATGGAGTTTGGAGAATTAGCTTCTGGAAACTCACTTTTGGCAAAGCAGCATTGAGCCAATGAACTTGCAGCCAATAATATGTGACTCACAAATATCACAAAAGAATATCAAATGTCTTATTCATCATCTAAAGGACATAATTATGAAATTAATTTGACTTAGGAGACTTACACCTCAAAGCCAAGGTTTACCAAAAGAACAATTCCCAGAACTTAACCTAAAACTATTCCTATAATCCTTTGCCACAAAAAATTAGAAAGGTCAAATTTGAAACTGTGATAATATATGTATTTATATTTTCTAAATTATATATCTGATTTGATGTCAAGAAAAGTTCTGTTTCTCTGTTTGACGACTCTTTTTATGGCTTTCCATAGACACATACACATGAACATACTTATATCTCAAACTTTCTTCACCTCTAGTATAGATTTTATTTTGATTTCATATAATGAAGTATCTCCTGTTGACAAGGAGTGATTATGAGAGCATTCATTACACTCAAGGGAATGGATTCTGGCACAGAATAACAGTCTTCTCCTGTAGAGAGATGACAAAGCTTTTGTTGAAAGCTTTTTGGCCATGATGCTAACAGGACCTCTGTACCCTAGTCAACATAAAACAGGTTAGTGCTTTCAGGGGTAGAGAATCAGGTCCAATAGCAGTCAAAAATACTGGAAAGGAAATGAAACATTGCACTAAAAACATTTCTGCCACATAACCACAAAACAAATTTTGAGGTAAAAATCTTGAGGGAAGTCCCTTTTATTTCCATGTGATAAAGGAAATCTCTCTTTTTTGTCATAGTAATTCATTTTCTTCATTTTCTTCATGGCATTTAATGGTAACCTTTTTTTTTCCCCTGAAGGGACATTTCACTGTTATTTCCCTTAAAAATTTGGCTTTTTCTGAGCTTTTCTAAATTATATAATCACCCACTTTTTAATCCTCATGGGGAAAATACAAAGCGCAAACTAACAGGCTTCCTTGGATTTTAGAGCATGTTGCAAAAAAGGGTATCTTATCTTTTGAATGCCTTTGCCACAGTCATTTCAAAACAGTCATTTTGAAAATGTATACATAGCTTTATAAACATTTTTTAGACTCAGCCTTCCAATTAACAAAGGAAATTTCTAAACAAGTATGAATAATGACCTTAGCAGTCCAAATTTTGCATTTGCTTAACGCCAATGAGCACTTTTACTATTTGGCCAACAAGACAGGGCTTCAGATTTGTGTGTCTATGTTCATTGCGAAAAATGGTTTTCTATGATAGATCCCTAATTTTTGTCTGGTTCTCCTCCACGGGAAGCACCATACATTTGGAAAAGGACTGGGCAGAGTTAGTCAAGCAAGGTAAATTCTCTAAAGTGATTATAAATTCTTCCTCTCCCTGCATGCAGAACTTAGTGATGTGACACATTCACAATGTGATGCCCTTGCAAAATGGTGTTGCATATTCTTCTTGACAGAGGTGCAGTCCATTTCTCCAGTATTTGAATCTGGGTTCAATTTGAGTCTGGATTCATTGGCCTCAGCTGGCTACGTGACCAGCTGAGGCCAATGGGAGATATAGTGAATGTGACACAAATAGAGTCATAAAAGTACTTGCACATTCAGGCATCTCTTGGTGCTCTTGAAATACTTCTGCCACCATGTGAACAGCCACAGACTGACCTACTGAAGGATGATCAACTCCATGAAGAAAGATCATCCCTGTAGTCAAAGCTGGTCCCTGTCAGCTGAGAGAGTCCTGTCAAAGATAGTTGAACTTGGCCCTGATCTCAAAAACTGCTCAGCAAGCCTATTCAAATTGCCAACCCAAAGAATCACAAACTAAATAAATGTGTTTTTTTTAATGTCACTATGTTTTCGGTTGGTTTATTACAAAGTTAAAGCTAACTGATCCTGCAAGCAACTGATCATCTCAGTCAGTTAGCATATAGAGCTTATAGGGCTAGGATCAAAGAACACAGCGTCCTCCAGAGTGAATGCCCTCTTAGGTACTACCTCTAATCAATAAAATAGAGCCTTGAAATCTGGGTCAAACCCAGGCTCTGCCATGTCAATTGGAGCTAATCACTTTGTTTCATCCTGTAAGATCAGATTCTACATTTATGAAATGAGGATCTATGGATACTAATACCTACCTCATAGAAATGTTAAGCAGATTAAATGATATCATCAATATCACCTGTTTGTATGGCATCTGGTACATAGGAAGTAATTAAACTGTAGCTATATCACCACACAGATATAACAAGGGGAGTGATAATAAATATTGTAACATCCTTTTGTAGCCAACATAACTCCAAGGTCTACGCTGTGCTAACTGGAAACAGCTAACATCTTTGGCTCTTGTAGAGAATATCACACTTTCTTTGGTGGCCACATTCAAGTAATCTTTCAGCAAGGCTGTAAAATCTTTGGTTCTATGCCCCAATCTACTCCCTTCCTCTCCTTTCTTCACAGGTGCCCAGTGACTTTATGCTACCCAGAGGCCCCCCTCAGGCACCTGGCAAAGTTACCTTCACCTAAGCGAGTTACCCACTCTGTGTGACAAATGTCCTGCCCTGACCCCCTCCACCAGCCCACTCATCCCCACTCCTATCACGAATTTCTAGTTTCACCACTTGAAAGTAGGAAAACTAAGCTACCACAGTACCTGGTAGGAAAACGGGTTACTCCAGCCCCTCTCCTAGGAAACATATTTGTGTCTTTTAAGTGTTTTCAGGAATTTATATTTTCAGGCTGGGCTGCTGGAGGCCTCAGGCAGGCTCATATAGACGGCATGGGCCCGCTATCTTCAGGTGTCTTATATTTTGTTATAGGGTCGTTTTGCCCCTCCCTCTGTCACTCTGAGTTCTGAGATTTAAATCAGCAAGAACATCCATGTGAAAAAAGGGTTGCACTATGAAAAACCCACAACAAATCCACCAGAAAAAAAAAAATGGGTGTGACTTTCACTTGACTCTAACAAATATATTTTACATAGGAATTCTCCAGTGAATTTAGAGGTTGCTTTCAGTAATTGCTTTTTTTTAAAAACCCAAAGGCCAAGATAATTTTCCTGTGTTTTCCTCATTTCTTAGCACATATTGAAAAACGTATTTATTTAAATAAAAATAAACAGAAGAAATATACATATATACTATGAATGGTTGTCAATCCTTAATTGCTAAAGTTATAGTTTTTGACATCTCCCTTCCTGTCTAAAAGTCCTCTATTATATTTAACAGAGACAAGTATTACAGCAAGACTGATCAAGGGGAAACTCAAGAGAAAAGCTCTGTGGAAGAGTAACAAAGCAGAGAATGACATTCAACTTCCTCTGCTCTCTCAAGAGAATTCCACATTGGAATTCACACAATATATCTAATTAAAAACAGCAATGAGAATAGGAAAAAATGGGTCCAGATGCTTTTTAAATTCAGCTGGCATAGCCCCTGTGTTCCCAAACCTTCCTTTTGTCATAAAAGCCAAGGCCAGCCATGCACCCAGCTAAGCTGCACAGCTGTACGGTGCAACATGAGGCAAAGGGGTAGTAGTCTGTCCTAAGACTCTCATACCAGCCAGCCTGCCTACCTAGAGCTCAAGCCAAAACCTATGATTACAAGATGGAGCATCAGTAGAGATTCTGTGAAGGTGAAAATTCGCATGGAAAACTAAGCTCATTGCTAGAGTATGACAAGACCTTAAAAAGGTTTGCACAAATTTCTGTGCACATTGGTTTGGGGTACAGAGGTTAGAATTCTGTGGCAATGACAGAAGTTTTCAAATTTGCAGCAAAAATTCTATAGCATAGACCCCAAAGCATGAACAGCTGAGAAGACAGTCATTCAATTCTAGGAAGGTGATCATGCAAAGAGTGGGCAGGGGTGAATGGAAGTGGTGAATAATTTTATTAGCTGCCTAATCTTGATTATCATAGAAGAAGAGAAGCTCTATAACTGTCTATGGTTGGTGTCTTTTCTGGTGTCTCAAGAGATGTTATTGTGAGAAGTATTTAAGATTGTCAACCTGAAGACATGGTGCCTACTCGCACGAAGAGTTCTAAGTTCCCAGTGGGATAGAGCTGGCATAGTCCTGCCTGCCATGGCTTCTGCAATTACTACCTGCTGTCACATTTAGAAAAGGGGTTCACCAGGCTGGAAGAAGACCAAGAGCAAGACTGCCATAAAAATGGCACTGAGTCCCAATATATAATCATCTCAATTTTCAATTCAAAACTTCAGAGAATGTGCAGGGTGACAAGGGCCCTTGGCAAGGGAGCAACCTGATGTGAAGTATCA
This sequence comes from Pongo pygmaeus, assembly GCF_028885625.2. NCBI lineage: Eukaryota > Metazoa > Chordata > Mammalia > Primates > Hominidae > Pongo > Pongo pygmaeus. The sequence goes on along the minus strand of NC_072376.2, from coordinate 154,430,537 downwards.
AAACAGGATAGGTAAGGCATCCATGCAGGACCACCCGGCCCAATTAGGTGAGGGAGAAATCCAAATGAAGGGGTGGCCCAAGCAATACAAGGAGCGTGTCTACCTGTAGGTGAGACCTGGATGGGGCAGGTGAAGAATAAGTCCTGCTGAAGGTGCTTTCTGCTTGTGATGAAAAGGGCACCTACAGCACGGACAGCCAGCACAAGGAGGCAGGTCTCTGCAGGGAGAGGGCAGCTTCCTTGTGGAGAGGGGAAGTGGGTTACATACACAGAGATAGATTATAAGGTAAATAGATTAGGGATAATGAGAGCCATATTTCTTAATGTTGGAGAATGGTATTATGAATATGCAAAGTGAGAAAACTCTGATGAACCCTGTGATGTAATAATGGAATTGGAGGCGTTGGTGTGAATTTGTGGAGAGAGAGCACCCTAATTTCCCAAGTCCCTATTTCCCTAACTCCCTAACTGCCTAACTCCTCAGATGAGAGTGCCAGAGAGCAGCAGAAGCATCCCAATAGTAATAAACACATCTGGCTTCCAGATCATGGCTTCTAAATATTGTTCTTCACTAGAAGGAACCAGGACTTCTTGGAGAAATTCCTGATTCCAGGGCTGGGACAGGGAAACATACAAGATGACCCTGGAATATCTTGTGTCAAAAAGCAAGGAATTGCCCAAAGAAGAATAAGAACATATCAATAGAATACAAAAGGCAGCTGTACTGGGTTCTCATTGGCTAATCAGGGAAAAGTTGATCATCAAAATAAATAATGATAAATAATGGATTATAAGTTATTGAAGAAAATAAGATACCACAAGTCCATATATATTTAAATGAATAAATTGAAAGTTTGGCAGATAATGAGCTATTCACAGTTTTAAAGTACTTCCCCAAAGAATATGTTACAGTGAGTAACTTCACTGTGGAGACATCACCTTTATATCAAATGATAAAAATAAACATTATCAGTGATGGGACAAATCAAAATTGTGCCCTACCTGAAAAGATTCCAGGAAAGTGCACATAGCATCATTTCTGTGACAATTCTGCCAAAGATGCACAACTTAAATATAATCAAAAGGCAACATTAAATAAACCCAGATGGAGAGTCATTTTAAAAAGTAAACTGGGCAAAGTTACGTAATACAGAAAGCTGAATTTAAGACAGGGAGCTGTCTTAAACTGAAGGAGACTAAAAAGACGTAACAACTACAACACGCTGTTGAACCCTTTTGACATAAAGGATGGTACTGGTCAATTGTCAAAACTTGAATGAGGACTGAGAATTAGAGTGGTAATGTATTGATTATAACATTGTAATTTTGATCATCATGTGGCTATGTAGGATAAAGTCCTTGTTTTTAGGAAATGTTTATTAAAAATGCTAGAGGTTGATGGGGCATCAGGTGGGCAACTTACTCACATATGGTTTCAGAAATTTCTATAGACATTGCCAAATTTTTGGGGGGGGTTGGAGAAAAATTGTCTCCAGTTGTTCACTCAGAACAGATATTACCAGGGCTCCACTCAAATATCTTCAGGCCTTTGCTAGAACACGACCCAGGAAATCGCCAACTTTGCAGCACTTCACTATGTCATTCAATTTTTAAAATTCCTGTTTCACCAACTGGGAATGTTAAAATTGGATGGCATACTGAAATACTTACTAATATCCCACTTTCCATACTCCAATTATTACTCATGAGAAATCTAGCATAAACAACACAGTTTTTAAAAGTCGAATATTTTTTCTGAAGAAAAGGCAACAGAAATTACTTTCTTGCTGAAGACAAACATTTATGTATCTAAGGATGAGGCTGTATGGGAGATGCTGATCAGATACAGAGAATCAAAGAGATCTACAGTCCTATATCCTCTAAGTGGTAGGCAGGTTCTTCTAAATCAAAACTCTCTCTTCTAAATCAGAACACCTATCTCTAACAGCCAAGCAGTCTAATGAGAATAATTATCAGGCCATTTATCTGGCCAGGATGTTTTCTCCTCAATTGAGAGAATACTACGTCAGCCAGGATTATCTGTTTTCATAGATATCAGGGGTTTCATTCTTCATTTACTCATCTAACAATTATTTACCCAGCAATACACCTTTTTGCCCAACACTCTGCTAGGTCCTATGAAGAAGTCTGAATAGGAGTTTTAACATTTTATTTGGGAAAACAACATAAAGTCATCTGAAAGTTTAAGCAAGATCACAAAACCCCATGCTAACAGAAAATATGTAAAACTGAAGAATTATTAAATTTTTAAAAATCTCGACTTTGTTTGGAAAGAGAAACAGATTAAAGAAAGAAGAAAATCTTTGGACAAAAACTCAAGTGTCATAAAGACTCTCGTTCCACAGTGTCAGAATTCCGTGTATCCCTTGGTTTTGTCACTGTGGCTCTTGAAGCATTATATATGTCACCTGTATTCTTGTAGAATGAGAAGTGCCATATGGCTACCTTTATACTTATAATAACATTATTGGCTTTAAAATCAAGTGACCTTTCTTGGATCACAATGTGGAAAACACATGGTACAAACAGCTTAAAATCCCCTGTTAACAAAGCTAATAAAGTTAACATTGGTCTCTTAATTTTGTTTGCCTTTTCATTTTCTCAACATTGAGGAAAAGAAAATTAGATCAAAATTAATGTTTAGGCTCAAGAGACATTGGACTTCATGCCTACTCTCTTTATTACTCCAAATGTAATTAAGTATGTTGACTTCAGTAAATGTACCTTCTGCTATGCATGCACCGATTTCAACAGTAATGAGTTTGCATTCATTATAATTTATTTTAGCCAGATAATTAATACCACCCTTGTTTATTTCTTCAATCATGAAAAAGAATGGGTGTTTGCATATTTGTTTGCACATGGTGATGATTCAGCGGTCTTTTGTATGCTGCCAAATCACAGTATCTTCCATCGTTGAGCTGTTGCTCAGGCCTAAGAGTACAGAAACCATGACTTACAAAGGCCCAGGTACATCCATTTTTATTCTAAGCAATGTAATGGGATTCCTAAAATCCTAAGCCACCCAGGTGGACATCTGAAGAATAATCAGTCATATTTTTAAATACCTAAGCTTCAACCTGAATAATAATCTTCAGTCTCATAATTTTATTTTGCTATTGAGAATCCAGATTTTGTCAAACTTGCCATTTGTTGTCTGTCTCTCATATCTTCCCCCCTACATATTTACTCTATCTGGCTGTTTCCAGGGTTTTTTGTTTTGTTTTGTTTGTTTTTTTACCCCTTTCACCTTTGCTTGCCTCACAGATGCGCACGTCTCTTTTATTGGATCGTTTTCTGGCTGGAACTTGATAAGTTAAGACACAAAAGAAAGAAAATCCAAGGGACTAACTTCGCCTTTCAATTACTTACCAAAAACTTTATTTACCTTCCTTTCTTGGTGTATTAGGGTTCTCTAGAAAAACAGAACCAATAGAATGTGTCTTTTTGGATATAGATATTGTGGATATAGATGTGTGTGTACACACACACATGCACACACTTATACACACACACACACGGGGGGAGGGAGGGAGAGAGAGAGAAGGAGAGAGAGAGAAAGAGGGAGAGAGATAAAGAGGGAGAGAGAGAAAGAGAGAGAGAGAGAGATTTATTACAAGGAGTTGGCTTATGTGATTATGGACATTAAGAAGTCCCAAGATCTACAGTCGGCTGGGTGGAGATCCAGGAGAGCCAATGGTGTAAGTTCCAGTCCCAAAGCTAGTAAATTTTAAAGTCAAGAAGAGTTAATGTTTCAGTCCTGTCTGAAGACCAGAAAAGACCAATGTCCTAACTCAATCAGTCAGGCAGAAGGATTTCCCTCTTACTCAGCCTTTTTCTCCTATTCAGGTCCGCAGTTGACTGGACGAGACTCTGCCACATTAGGGAGGGCAATCTGCTTTACACAGTCTACTGCTTTACATTTTAATCTCATCTAGAAACGCCCTCACAGACACATCCAGGATAATGTTTGGCCAAACATCTAGGTAGTCCCTAGCCCAGTCAAGTTGATATATAAAGTTAATCATCACACTAACTTCTTTCTCACAAACATATGTAACAAAATCATATATGATAGGGTTTTCCTAAACACCTTTAGAAAAGCACACAAATAATGAAAAAAGACATTTTATTATTATCTACATTTCAGTGACTTTTGCCCACAGTGGCTTAATCAGCAACACTTTCCAATAGAAATGTCTGCAATGAGAGAAATGCCCTGTTATCACCCTGTCCCATATGATAGCCACTAGTAAAATATGGCTGTTGAGCCCTTGAAATGTAGCTAGCGCATTTCAAAAAGTAACTTTTTAATTGTATTTAATCGTAATTAATTTACATTTAAATATCCACTTATGACTAGGGTCTGCCATATTGGATATCATAACTAAAATGATACATTATTTTAAAAGGGGAATACATTCTCAGAAATCCAATACATTTGGAAGTGTAAACATTTCCCACTGACCTTTCTTTGTAGGGAAAAAAAATAAAGGAAAACATGCATGCTGGAAATCTTGATGATTTATATTTTGAGCTTAGGTTTGGGATCCTGCATATTGACCTCAAGGAGCCACCAAAATGTAAATTAAATATACTTAATTCCTTTCCTGTTGCATGCACAGCCACTCTCATATTGTTCAAATGGGCTTTCTTACTTCAATCAAATAGGAGTTAGACATTGAGTCTCAGATGCATACTCCCTTAGCCTCAGTTTATTTAAAAATAATATTTGTATTTGAATCATAGTGTGCTAAAAGAAATAGCTACGTAAACCTCCTATAGAGGGGAAGGGGGTCTCTAGAAAGATAGTTTGCTGCTATCATTGTGTCCTTTCATGGAAGCTCATTATTATTTCAAAAGCTCAGAGGTATCCCTGCCATATTATGGAGGTGCCATCGTCCATGTTCAAGGCCTTCCATTAGAGATGGGGGATGAGCTGGAACACAGTTGATGATCCTCAGAAAGAAGCACAGCATCAATGATACTTACAAGTAGGCAAGGAACAAAAAGATTAGGGTAAACAGTTATCACTGTGCCAAAAGGCACAGATCAATAATCCAAGGCAGGTAAGGCCAACGGGTATACTGAAGAAGAGTGGACTCCTAGTACATGTTCCAAATATTCTGAATCCTATATAGATTGTTTGTTATTTTAATGATAGTACATAATGCTAAACTGAGTCAACAATGCTGTCAAATAAGCTAGTCACCTCTTAGATTGTTCACCTCTAAAATAAAATAATTTTCCACATAATATTTAGTCCTTAAGTGTCTCAGCAAAAATGCAGGTAAATCTTAAAATGCTAACAGAGGTCTTAACAAATTTCCAATACCAAAAAAAAAAAAAAAAAATAGGCTGATCACATTACACAAAGGCCAAAGAAGAACAATTCTTCTGCCAACAGACTTTTAGTTCAGAAACATTCTAATTTCAGTAATTCAAGGAAGACAACTACAATTGTATGGTTTTTCCCACTACATGAAGAATATCAATAATCCTTGCCTCCAAAATAAATTGTTGTCAATATCAGCTACAAATTTGGCCTCTCGTATCCTCAAGTAATAAATTTTAAGGAAACACAAACTTAGTTTCAGGGCCAAAATTATCTATTAAATCATGCAAGTAATGTGTTTCTTGTTGAAATTCATTTTATTGACTTTGTTTTTTCCCAAGGTCTAAACAATTTTTCTTCTGAAAATTTTTAGAGTGATGCCAGTAGTACTATCTCCCTTCAAATAATGTCTAAATCATATTTGTACTTTTTTGGCTCCTAGACTATCAAGAATACAAAAATTCTGCTCTCAGACCAAGCCAAAATCAACTGCCAGATATAAAGATGGGAATTTCCATTTTACTCACATTCCGATGTTTCACATGAAACAATACAACACTCACACAGAATAAAATATGATATTTTCCCAGCAAGAAGTTTACCTATTACTTGAAAACCAGAGTCTGGGCTACTTCTAACATCGCTGCAGAAGCACCATTATGTGCTAAAACACTGTGAATTAAGCTATGGAGTAATCATATATGCATTTATGTGATATTAACAGAAGCTGTCTTCTCTATGGACTCTACAGTTTCTACTATAGTGGTAGTTTTATTGCATTCTTGAAAACCATCCTTTATAATTTTTTTTTAACACTATTCTTTCAGTTGCCCTATTAAGATTGGGTCTGGGCCAGGGTTTCTCAACCTCAGCACTATTAACATTTCAGACTGGATAATTCACCGTTGAGAGCTGTCTTGTGCATTGTAGGATATTTAGCAGCACCTTTTCTACCCACTGGATGCCACAAGCACACCCCCTCCTACCCCAAGTCATGATATCTGAAAGTGACTCCAGATATTTTTGCCAAAAGTCCCCTAAGGTAGCACAATCTCTTGGTTCAGAATCAGTGTTTAGGCCTACCATACAAATCACGGAAGTCATATTTTGATACCAGAGATGTCCAGTTTGAGCCAGCTGAGCTCTTTGCTGTATACTTAATTAATTAATTAATTAATACTTAAATGTAGATGCATTACAACTGAAGACTTAGGTAATGGACACTTTGAGCATTACTTCAGGAAGAAAATCCTTAATATTTAAAAAAGTATCTGACTTTACATTCTTCATCTCCTTTGGCCTACCTGATGATTTTATAAATTTCTGGTCATCGGCTGGGCACGGTGGCTCATGCCTGTAATCCCAGCACTTTGGGAGGCCAAGGCAGGTGGATCACCTGAGGTCAGAAGTTCGTGGTGGCCAACGTGGTGAAACCCTTTCTCTACTAAAAATACAAAAATTAGCCAGTGCTACTTGGGAGGCTGAGGCAAGAATTGCTGGAACCCAGGAAGTGGAGGTTGCAGTGAGCCGAGATCGCGCCATTGCATTCCAGCCCGGGCGATAGAGCAAGACTCCATCTCAAAAAAAAAAAAAAAAAAAAAAAAAATTCTAGTCACATTTAGCTTCATTCCAAAAGCTACAACCTCTTGTGGTTCGACATTTTCTTTTTGAGAGGAATATTGGGCACTCATGTCTCTTTTAATGACCTGAATACAATTTTCTATCAACATAGGCTTAAAAATACTTTTCTTATTCATGTGAAGATAAAAATCACTAATGTATTTGAGTTTTCCTTTTAGTTGTTTTGAGTAATTTAGATGATCACATCCATTCTTCACAAGCTTCAATCATTTTTATGAGCTATACTTCTCTGAAAATCTGTGGTACGAATGCATGTTTTACATGACCTGGGTAGAAGTGGAAGCAAACCAATAATTGATCGATTTTCAGTGTTTAAGCATTTTTAATATCTTGATTATAACATCTAGAGATTGCAACAGAACTGATGGAAAACGGAGTTTTGAAAAACTTGTCTCAGAGGCAGCCACTTTATCTTCCAGCATTAAAAAAAAAAAAAAAAAAAAAAAAGCAAGCCAGTGATGCAGCTTTGACAACCAATATATTTCTGGATCACCTTCATTATAGACCAACAATGTATTGCATCCATGCTGAGAAAGTTTTCAATAAGAAGCAACTGCCACTCTGCCAGAGGTTATGATATTTGGAAGTTCAGCAGTGTTGAAGAAGTGCAATGAGCTTAAATAAAAGCTAGATGCACATCAAAACACTAACATGTGAGCACCATTCTTGTTGCTTTCTGTCACTTGTATAAAAGGACAAATCTCTATTTTTCTGTCAGTGTTTGTAATTTTTAGAGATTTTTTGAACTTCCTCTGAACTAACTGGATCCCATTTACAGGATCTATTTGGCAGTTCATAATCATAAAGCAACTGTTGCAATCTCTCCAAGTTGGAAAAATATTTCCATTAAAAAAACCCTTCAATCTCCAGTTGCAATTTGTAAAGCAATGGACAAATACTTAGTTCTAATAATTTTAAATCAACAGTTGCCTTTATAAGTGGACCTCTTTCACCCTTTTCTGTTTAAAACATATTTTTTCTTAATTTTAAACTTGTTTAAATTCTATTCAATATCTTATTTTAAATTACTGATTTGGCATCTTTGAAAATATTTTGTTTTTCTTCAATGTAAAGTGTCACAGGATAATCTGCTTTCTATGTGTGTTTGAAAAGTTAGTAGTTGTCTTTAGGAAAGGAACAGAATTTTTACAATACAATATGAGTCTTTCCTGTTCAGATTTCCAGGCAGCTTCCAAGAAATGTTTATAGCTTCAATATTTTCACAGATAAAGCCCGTGTTTTCAATGCCATCTACTCTCCTCCTACCTCTCCATATTCCTGCTCCTGACCATTTTACAAGACTAAAATATAAAGTTAATATAAATTTATATGGCTGAAAACACCAAAAAATTCCCTATAATAAAAATGTGTATAGCAACTGACCCATGTTCTATTAGAAAGTTAAATTCAATTTTTAAATATGTTTTAGTCTCTTTTGCTTTTATTTAAACTTGACATTATTTCTAATTTCAAACCTGTGGTAAACGCTACTTTGAGGTAGCTTTTAAAAGTGCACATTAATTAAAATTATACAGACAGGTATGTTGCCAAAAAGACATTCAATGCTGTATCTGAGAGAAAAGGTTTCCAAATGCTGTACAAATTGCAAATGTAGTGTGCCGTAGAACGTGGGCAGCTGCATGAGGAGGGCTGCCAGTGCACAGCAGATTCTGATGGCAGCATGACGGACTTTAGCAGGAAGCTAAATCCAGTCTTGAAGGGCAGACAGATATTAGAGGACAAAATGTGGTATACAATCCAATTGTAGTATGCCCAGAGAATAAGAATGAGGATCATTCTCATTAGAGGGTCAGTAGGTAAGTTGACAGAAACAAGCCTGGAAGACCAAGTATCAGAGACAAATTAACAATCCAAGCATGATGCTCTGGAAAGATCACCTAAGTTTAAGTTGATAGGCCTGGCTGCAAATTGGGCACCTCCATTTATAAGCTATAAGACCTTTGGTCGGACTTCAGATTCCTCACCAACATGATAGTCTCTCATAAAAGTGCTGTGGAATGACACAAAATAACATGTAAACAATTCACACAATTGTCTAGTCACACAATAGTTTCTGAATAAATGGTAGGGTGGATTGTTTTTAACCTTCTTCCAAGAGACAAGAAATAGATGGTCAAAAGGAATCAAACTCATAGGAAAAAGTGAGTGAAAGATTAGAATTAAGGTAACTAGCTTTGTACTTCAGACCCCATCATTTTACATGGTTCCTACAATATAGAGGCCATTGCTCTATGTTGCATGAAGCCCTGCAAGTATGGGGGAAAAACTGAGAACACTGACATGAAAAGATAAAAGCAGGAGTGCCTGGGTGGTAAGACGTAGATCTTGAAAGGGGGATGGATGCTGCAATGTAAAAGCTTAAATCATTTAAGTCTCTTTATTCTACCATTTTAGCTATTTAGAAAGCTATGAACCCTTTATGGCTTTACTAATATCCCAGCAAAGCAATGAAATTGTCAGAGATCCTCCTAATATGAAGCCAATGTCTCCTGGCTCAGGAAATTTGCAAAGGACCAATTCCCCAGAGTTGTCCAGTAGACTGATACCAGCCCCCTTCTTGAACAACGCCAACCACAGTGTACCAAAAGAAAGCTTATTTTAAAAAACTCAGCCCCCATAGATTACCATATAAACATAAATCACAACAGGCCAAGTTAACAGTGTCCCAAGAGAGACCTTTCCTCAAGTATTCCTCACACTAATCTTGCAAACAGATGGAGAAGTCACTGAGGGGTATAGATTACATCATATTTCCAAGGCCACAATCAATCACAAATGGTAGAGACAGTAATCCAACTCGTCTCTCTAATTAGTTCTTTAGGAGAAGTGAAGAGAAAGAAACAATTTGTGTTGGACACGTTCAGTTCTCACAGGTGCTACTTCATACTCCTGAGTTGAGTTGTTATTATCTACACCTTCTGTAGAATAAACCCTCTTCTTAGAGCCTGAGTCTACAGTCTTAACTTTTCTCATCAGTGCTTGAGATAAGACTGCTTTCCTTATTTCTAAGCTACCTTTTCATATCCCCAGCTCTCCAAAAACTGTTGTTTGTTTGGCCTAACAGAACAATTTGAGAGACTCCTAGTCCCAGCTAGTGATTATCCTGGCAGTAGAGTCCCTGCCCTCGGCAATGAGCAGCCAAAATAATTGGTTTTGCTTCTTGAAGTTATTCTACCTGGGTATAACAAACTCTGGTATTCCAAAAAGCAGGGGAGAGGGTTAGATGCATAGCTTAGATAAGTTACCACATGGAGAAATATACAGTCTACCAATAATGACACTTAAACCCAATCAAATCAAGTTAGTGACTTATTTCTCATAGGTGCACTTTCTGTCACCTCAAGAATGGGATGACATTACCCACAAGACAATATACCTTTGTGTACAGGGATTAACAACTATCCCAATTATTTTCTAACATTTCCAAAAGGTCCTTGAAGCACAAAAGCAAACTCACTGACAATATCAATAATGTTGGTTGCATTTCACAAAACCCTTCCTCTGCCCATTATGTGAAAGGGGAAGCAGTATTTCAGGCTCACTCCGAGGCATACATTTCTGTACAAGGACCACCACTGTTTGATTGCCAATGATAGGCATATTAGAACAATCAAGACTCACTGCTTACTCCTTCAGAGTACAGGACAACAGGTTATAGTCTAACGAGGACAAGAAAGATGCGTGGATTTCTTTTACATTTTCTTCATGTGCTAGTTTTACCTGCACCAACTATAATGGGTACCATAATTTCCAACTCTTCCACTACAGAGCTTAGAAGCCCTATAGGACACTCTCAGAACCCACCCAGCTCTGAGAAACTAAGACTCACTTTAATCAGGAAAGCACAGCCTACATCTTGATTTACATCTTGACCTTTTCCATGACTGTATATTTGAAGACCAGGCTTCTATACTTTAAACCAGTGGTTTTGAATCTACTAACCTGTGTCAGTTTGTGTCCCCTGAGAAGCGTACATCAAGACATGATTACAGATAATAAGATTGTTTAGGGGAACATCTGTGGAGGATATAGGAGGAGACATCAGAAATAGGAAGGGAGAATATTCAGACATCAATGCAAGAGTCACCCCTGAAAGGGAGAGAGGAAAGGAAGTTTGGATAGGCAGGGCTTCCAACTGTAGCATAGTTCTAAGATAGTCTCAGCCAGGTTAATGGGGAATCTCCAAGCCAAAGTTGATTATTAGAAGAATCCTGCTACTGCAGGAATTTCCGGTGCTAGTACCTTCATGTTACTTAGTCATTAGCTGGGAGCAGCCTCAGGAAAGTGGGGCTGGTCTGGATACTCCCTCAGTCTCCTGTACCTCTAATGGTTTCTTTCTCAAGGTGTCAAAAGTGGATGTCTTTCTCTGATTTTGTTTCTCTTTGCATATGCATTCCATCTCTGTTGTAAATGTGTGAATCCAAAAACGCGGCAACTGGGACTATCACTATCAGTGATGCTCCATGCAGCAGGTGATTTAGAGGGAAGATCTATGGTTGATTCTTCCATGGATGCCACACCATCCTGAAAATTCTGATGTTTGAAAAGCGAGAAATGGGAAATACTGTTGTGGGCAGATTTCTGTAAAACTATGAGTAAGTATATATGCAGCCTCAAAATTACTCAAAATGAGTAAAATTTTTGAGGCTGCATGTATACTTACGCAAAATGAGTAAAATTAATGCACAAAAGGAAGCCTGAATTGTTTACTTAAAAATGAGTAAAATTTTGAAGTCAGGTAGCGTGATGCCTCCAGCTTTGTTCTTTTGGCTTAGGATTGTCTTGGCGATGCGGTCTCTTTTTTGGTTCCATATGAACTTTAAAGTAGTTTTTTCCAATTCTGTGAAGAAATTCATTGGTAGTTTGATGGGGATGGCATTAAATCTACAAATTACCTTGGGCAGTATGGCCATTTTCACGATATTGATTCTTCCTATCCATGAGCATGGAATGTTCTTCCATTTGTTTGTGTCCTCTTTTATTTCGTTGAGCAGTGGTTTGTGGTTCTCCTTGAAGAGGTCCTTCACATCCCTTGTAACTTGGATTCCTAGGTATTTTATTCTTTTTGAAGCAGTTGTGAATGGGAGTTCACTCATGATTTGGCTCTCTGTTTGTTACTGGTGTATAAGAATGCTTGTGATTTTTGCACATTGATTTTGTATCCTGAGACTTTGCTGAATTTGCTTATCAGCTTAAGGAGATTTTTGGGCTGAGATGATGCGGTTTTCTAAATATACAATCATGTCATCTGCAAACAGGGACAATTTGACTTCCTCTTTTCCTAATTGAATACCCTTTATTTCCTTCTCCTGCCTGAATGCCCTAACCAGAACTTCCAACACTATGTGGAATAGGAGTAGTGAGAGAGGGCATCCCTGTCTTGTGCCAGTTTTCAAAGAGAATGCTTCCAGTTTTTGCCCATTCACTATGATATTGGCTGTGGGTTTGTCATAAATAGCTCTTATTATTTTGAGATACGTCCCATCAATGCCTAATTTATTGAGAGTTTTTAGCATGAAGGGCTGTTGAATTTTGTCAAAGGCCTTTTCTGCATCTATTGAGATACTCATGTGGTTTTTGTCTTTGGTTCTGTTTATCTGCTGGATTACATTTATTGATTTGCATATGTTGAACCAGCCTTGCATCCCAGGGATAAGCCCACTTGATCATGTTGGATAAGCTTTTTGATGTGCTGCTGGATTCGGTTTGCCAGTATTTTATTGAGAATTTTTGCATCGATGTTCATACTACAAGGCTACAGTAACCAAAACAGCATAGTACCAAAACAGAGATATAGATCAATGGAACAGAAAAGAGCCCTCAGAAATAATACCACACATCTACAACCATCTGATCTTTGACAAACCTGACAAAATAAGAAATGGGGAAAGGCTTCCCTATTTAATAAATGGTGCTGGGAAAACTGGCTAGCCATATATAGAAAACTGAAACTGGATCCCTTCCTTACATCTTATACAAAAAATAATTCAAGATGGATTAAAGACCTAAATGTTAGACCTAAAACCATAAAAACCCTAGAAGAAAACCTAGGCAATACCATTCAGGACATAGGCACGGGCAAGGACTTCATGTCTAAAACACCAAAAGCAATGGCACAAAAGCCAAACTTGACAAATAGGATCTAATTAAACTAAAGAGCTTCTGCACAGCAAAAGAAACTACCATCAGAATGAACAGACAACCTACAGAATGGGAGAAAATTTTTGCAATCTACTCATCTGACAAAGGGCTAATATCCAGAATCTACAAAGAACTCAAACAAACTTACAAAAAAAATCAAACAACCCCATGAAAAAGTGGGCAAAGGATATGAACAGACACTTCTCAAAAGAAGACATTTATGCAGCCACAGACACATGAAAAAATGCTCATCATCACTGGCCATCAGAGAAATGCAAATCAAAACCACAATGAGATACCATCTCACACCAGTTAGAATGGCAATCATTAAAAAGTCAGGAAACAACAGGTGCTGGAGAGGATGTGGAGAAATAGGAACACTTTTACACTGTTGGTGGGACTGTAAACTAGTTCAACTATTGTGGAAGACAGTGTGGCGATTCCTCAAGGATCTAGAACTAGAAATACCATTTGACCCAGCCATCCGATTACATCCTTTGGGTATATACCCAGCCATCCCATTACTGGGTATATACCCAAAGGATTATAAATCATGCTGCTATAAAGACATATGCACACGTATGTTTATTGCGGCACTATTCACAACAGCAAAGACTTGGAACCAACCCAAATGTCCATCAATGATAGACTGGATTAAGAAACGTGGCACATATACACCATGGAATACTATTCAGCCATAAAAAATGATGAGTTCATGTCCTTTGCAGGGACATGGATGAAGCTGGAAACCATCATTCTCAGCAAACTATCTCAAGGACAAAAAACCAAACACCGCATGTTCTCACTCATAGGTGGGAACTGAACAATGAGAACACCTTGGACACAGGAAGGGGAACATCACACCCCGGGGCCTGTCATGGGATGGCGGGAGGGAGGAGGGATAGCATTAGGAGATATACCTAATGTAAATGACGAGTTAATGGGTGCAGCACACCAACATGGCACATGTATACATATGTAACAAACCTGCACGTTGTGCACATGTACCCTAGAACTTAAAGTATAATAAAAAAAAAGGAGTAAAATTTTTGACACTGCATATATACTCATATAGTAGACTTATTTCTGTGAAATTCTCTGAAGTTTCTCACCACTCCCCATTCAAATGACCCCACTGCCTTGGCCAAGGTCCAACATAGCTGAATGCAGAGAAACAGAGGAGAAGTTTTGACTTTTTCATTTAAAAATAAACACTTGAATTGAAAGTAGGGGAAAGGCTTTGTAAAAGAGAAACTTTGGAGAGTAAAATGAAATATGGTATTTTTTGTTCATCTTTTAGTCTCTCGAAAGTAAGCCATTAAGAAGTAAGATAATAAAGTATATTTTATTAAAGATTAAAAATAAAAGAATGAGAGCCAGTTTATTCTCTACATTTGCTCCCAATACTAGATAAATATTGCCTAATGTGGGATAGGAAGAAACTTAAGAAAAATAGAGATAAAGAGATCTTAGATGCCAATGAGTTCTTGAGAAGGGCCTGGTATCCCTTCCCACTCCCAGACTCAAACCAGATGAGTAATAACCAAGATAAGCCCCAAGGAGCCATTTGATCTCCAAGAGCAGAGGGAGAAGGGACGTGTGTCTTCCTTCCTGATGAAGGCTATGGAGGTCACAAGCACAGCAATGACACATGAGAATATTCCAAAGTTTCCCCTGCCCTCAGGAAAGGTACACAAGGTAGCTGAGTGAGCTAATGACTAAAAGGTGTCTCCAGGTTCTAACAAGGAACTACAGAAAAGAGTGACCTATCTCAGTACTACTCAAAGTGTGAGCCACAGCAGAACAGCAGTCCACAAACTGGTTGTCGAGAGTCAGTTAGGGCAGACGCGGTGGCTCATGCCTGTAATCCCAGCACTTTGGGAGGCTGAGGCAGGCAGATCATGAGGTCAGGAGTTCGAGACCAGCCTGACCAACATGTTGAAACCCCATATCTACTAAAAATACAAAAATTAGCTGGGCGTGGTGGCATGTGCCTGTAATCCCAGCTACTCTGGAGGCTGAGGCAGGATAATCGTTTGAACCCGGGAGGTGGGAGGTTGCAGGGAGCCAAGATCGTGCCACTGCACTCCAGTCTGGGTGACAGAGTAAGACTCCATCTCAAAAAAAAAAAAAAAAAAAGTCAGTTATAAAATAAATATGAAACTGACAGGAAGCATTTAGAAACTTTCATAACAATTGGCTTTGTCACAACATCCAAATGCATAATCAATGGACTCCCTTTTTAAATACAGACCAATTTGTTTCACATTCATGTGCTGAGTTGCATACTAGGATCCATTAAGAAAAAATCAGGAAGAGGAAACTCATTCTTCACCTCAGATATTTGAAAAGCACTAGCCTATTTAATTCATAAAGAGATTAAAACAGGTCCAGGGAAATCTTAATGGATGTGAGAATAAATATAAATGGCAAAAGTCTAGACAGGACATATTACATGTCAGAGAATACATTGAGCAGCAGTAGTTCAGTGCCCTTCTAAGCCATAAATACCAGCTGGCATGGGGAGCCTGAAAGAACTGAGAAAATGGTAAAGTAAGTGAGTTTATAGAAATGACCAGATATCACTAGGTATTGTTGGAGTTCAGATTAAATTCAACTATATTCAAGACTTAAATAATCATGCTCTTATCACTCTAGGTTTTGTGGCCAGAGAAAATATATGTCTTGCTCTAATGTTCCCTAACAGAACATTCCAACAAAAAATTCCCTAAAGCCTGAAATAGCTAAGATACTCCCATTTCAAAATATTGAAAATATGTTGAATAAAAATGTGTCCTCATTCATACACAAAAGGAAGCCTGAATTTTGCCACTTAAGCAAAATTGGAGAAGTCTGAGGGAACATATGACAATAAGCATACATTATTTCATTTTGTGTTGAAAATAACTTGATGGTTTGGATTTCAGGAATGGAGATATAATCAACTAACATTAAAGAAAAGAGGATTTACTGAAAAGAGATCTGGTCCATAGACAGGAATGGGCACGTTACTAGAACAGCATCAGAGACTGAGGTGACTCTAGGGACTGGACCCACCCTCAGTCTTCTCTCTCTAACGATGTCTTTCTCAAGGTGTTAAGGTGGGTGCCTTTCTCTTCTCCTCTTTGCATATCCATTGTGTCTTTGTTAACATGCTTCTTTTTAGTATTCACAGCAGCTATCTCTTATGGCCACATGTCCCAACTCTGCGTCTATCCTTCAACCTCAAACAATAGTGCTAACTAAAACTTAGGTCACATTTCTGAAATCAAGGACAAGATTGGAGTTTTTTTTCCCTTAAAGCAGGGGTGTCCAGCCCCTCGGTCATGGACGGCTTCCAGTTGCAATCTGTTAGGGACTTGGCTGCACAGCAGGAGGTAAGCAACGGGCCAGCAAGTGAAGCTTCATCTGTATTTACAGCCGCTCCCCATTGCTCATATTATCGCCTGAACTCCACCTCCTGTCAGATCAGCAGCAGCATTAGATTTTCATAGGAGTGTGAACCCTATTGTGAACTGTGCATTCAAGGGTTCTAGAGAACCTAATACCTGATAATCTGTCCCAGTCTCCCATCACCCCCAGATGGGACTGTCTAGTTGCAAGGAAACAAGCTTAGGGTTCCCACTGATTTGACATTATGGTTAGTTGTATAATTATTTCATTATATATTACAATGTAATAATAATAGAAATAAAGTGCACAATAAATGTAATGTGCTTAAATCATCCCCAAACCGCTTCCCCCACCCAGTCCATGGAAAAATTGTCTCCCACGAAAGCGGTCCCTGGTGCCAAAAGGACTGGGGACTGCTGCTTTAAAGTAGACCACAGAGATAACACCCTCCTGGTCAGTCTTAGACTGCCTGTGGGTCAGTTACTCTCCTTAAGTCTACTCAGTTTTGTCTCATTAGAATGCAGAAGTGGGGAAAGGTTAAAAATCATCAGTCACAAGACTGTTCTTCCAGCAGGGAGATAGGCAGGAGAGTTTCATCACTAATGGGCAATGGGTTTGGTATCCTGACGCTTGGCATATCCACTACACCTGAGGGTAAGAGCTGCCCTGAGATCCAACTATTTTCTCTTTGCCAAAATTTTTTAGGCAATGCTAGCAGGAAAGCCCCAGAAGCACAGGGTAGGCATAATAATCATGCATTTTTTCCACAATTTACACCATGTCTGGACTTGCTTCTCAAGTGTTTTCACATTTCCTACTCTCCTTTTTTAAATCTCCATTTTAAAAGAAGGGGATTATTATGTAAATACATAATTACCCTTTCTAAGGTTCACTGCGAGATTGGAAAATGCTGTGATATCAACCTGAGTCATTTGGCTGTTCTATACATGTGATTCTATTCTGAGCCCAAAGTACCTTATATAATGACACTGCAAAGACAATAAGATTGAAAAAGAGGAAAAAAACTCAGTGTCAACTCTGTGCTTTAATTTTAATTTAGTCGTTAAGGGTGAAAGACACAGTTTGAGAGTGAGCCCCTTCACCTCAAATAAGATAGCAAAGGCTAATAGCAGCTGCCCGGCACAGTGGCTCATGCCTATAATTCCTGCACTTTGAGAGTCCAAGGTAGGCAGATCACTTGAGGTCAGACGTTTGAGACCAGCCTGGCCAACATGGCAAAAACCCGTCTCTACTAAAAATACAAAACTCAGGTGTGGTGGTGGGCGCCTGTAATCCCAGCTACTTGAGAGGCTGAGGCAAGGAGAATCGCTTGAACCCAGGAGGTGGAGGTTGCAGTGAGTTAAGATCACACCACTGCACACCAGCCTGGGTGACAAGAAAGACTCTGTCTCAAAATAAAAAAAAAAACAGAAAGCAAAAACCAAAAACGAAAGTCTATAGCATCAAAGATGTAAGATATAAGCAACAAACTAACCTCAGGGACTCATGACTTGTGAGTTAGTCTATCAGCACCCATTCTTTCTGCTTTGTCTTTCATCATTGCCAAGCTTCCTTACCACCTTCTCTGCAGGGTCCAAGCTGACTCTGCTCATAAAATGGCCTTTTTCTACTCTTGTCTCACATGTCTCAACTCATGTCCAGTCAGCATCACCAGCTCCTGTCCGTCCCTTAGGATAAAAGTGTCAGCAGAGCTGTAAGAGGTTCTCATGCTCAGGAGATAGCTCACCCTGTCTAACACAACCACTGCCACCGTAAATTCTCAGACATGTCTTTGAACAGAGAATGAATGATGGAAAAGAAGTTAGAAAATATGATTTCACTAAGCTTTACTGCAATTAATTGGGTAACAAAGACTGGTTATTTTAATCGTTGCTATTTTAGGTATTACCTAGAGCCATAAGTTAAAAAAATACGTATTTGCTTTATTAGAGTGTCAGAAAAAGTTGGATATTTTCTTTGAAAGATCTGACAAGTTAAAAGGTCACTCTTGGTGAGATTAGAAAACAGTGTTAAATAGTTTGGAGGATAAAATAGCCATCCAAGGCTTATAAACAGTGGCAACATTTACAGGCATATTTAAGGCAAGGCAAGATTGTGCTCATTAGAGAGCAAGGACTTTATTACTAGCGTAGTATGGTTGAGATGATAAAGGGCACATGCCTCCTGAATAAGTTCACCTGGGAGAAAGAGCAGAGGAAAGGAAAGAGCAATACGGGATTGCTTCTACTTTCCAACTCACGACGATTAGGTGAATTGTAGGGCCTGGAGAGAGTCAGGAAGTGAAGAGAGGCCAGGGGCCTTCCTTACGTGAATGGATGTCTCACCCAAGAAGGGAAACATCAGGAATGTGAATAAGTGCGTCCCCCTAACACAAAGTTTCCAAACTGCTGGGTCAAAAGAACCAAATAACTGATAACGTATCTCACCTATTGTAAGCATCCTGAAGGTGGAGAATTACTTCAAACATTGCTTCTAGTTGAGAATTAGCTCAAACATTTTTAAAAGTAGGCAAACAAATTTTTTAAATGATGGTAAAAATTTCTCACATGATACACAGGTCAATATAACAGAAGCTGTAAGTGCCCTAAAGGTGTTTTTTTTAAATTCTAAAAACAAATGTTTCAATGTTAACCTGCAGCTAAACAGAGATTTAAACAATACTAAGAACTCAGACTGTCACTTTTTTATAAGTGTACAATTTAATAACAACACCAAATTGAAAAAGAATATAAGAAGGAAGTGATGTAGGTAGATCAGCAAAAGTTAGCAAGATGGTTTTGCAATTATACCAAGAAACCTAGTACTAAATTTTGCCCATACTCAAGCAAGTATTTGCAATCAAGAATCAAAGAGATAAAGTATATAAAAATTTAATCTTATTAAGCCACATTAGTCAAGATACACAGGTTTTAAACAATATAATCTAAGAAAAAAGTGGCATCTCATTAAAAAAAAAAAGGCTTTATGACTTTTCAAGACACAGAGATCATTTAGTGCTCTGTTCTAATTTACAGATAAGTGACCAGGCGCTGTTGTTCAAGGCTGTAATCCCAGCACTTTGGAAGGCCGGGGCGGGCAGATCCCTTCAGGCCAGAAGTTCGAGACCAGCCTGGTCAACATGGTAAAACCTCATCGCTACCATAAATACAAAAAAGAAAAGAAAAGAAAAGAAATAGCTGGGCGTGGTGACACTCTCCTGTAATCTTAGCTATGTGGGAGGCTGAGGCATGAGAATAGCTTGAACCTGGGAGGTGGAGGTTGCAGTGAGCCAAGATCATGCCATTGCACTCCAGCCTGGGTGACAGAGTGTGACTCAGTCTCAAAAAAATAAGTTATTATTAAATAAATAAAGATAAGTACACTGGAGCAAAGAGGTTGAAGGTCACACAGCCCTCTTGATAGAATAAGAACTGTAGTTTGCAAAATATTTAGTTCAGCATCCTCATTTAAAAGATGGTTCAAACCTTGTACTGAATATAATCAGCAATCCATCACACACATAAAGTAGACTTTTAATAAACCTTTAAAAAACAAATATATAAGAAACTAACAAGTTTATGATATTGGGAGGGGTATTCTATTAATATATTTGAATCAAATTTTTAAAAATTGGCAAAGACATTCAATTCCAGACTGAAATTATGAAACCTCCTTCAATACCTTAAGCAACTAAGAGAGCTGACAACCTCTTTCAATTAAGTTTCTCCTATTCATTTTAGAGCTTATATATTTTCAGACAAATGGTAAGAAAAAAATATGCATAAAGAGGGAGGCAAAAGTTCAATGACTTTCAGTCTGCTTCAACTTATTATTAAAGACAGATACGGCACTTTGTTTTCCAGTGGTTCAAATTAAAATTTTCCCAATTGTCAGTGTAAAATTTCTAGTTTTCACCCAAAGGAAATGCTGTAGTTAGGGTATAACTCTCAAGAGATTATAGATAAACTGGGTTTAGTGAAATCTGTGGGATTACAGGATATTAGCCTAATGTGTGTGTTGCATTCCAGTGCCTTACAATCATAAATTTAATAAACTCTAGTTAAGCCCAGGTGGGTAAAGGACTTAAGAGATTCTGGTTACAAATGGCAAAAATCCAAACCAAACAGGCTCCGTAGGGAAGTCACTGGTTCACAATGGAAACATTCATGGGGAAGTGTGACTGGATCCAGGTGCTCAGATGTGGTCATCAGGAAGATATCTCTACCCATCTTTTAGTCCACCTTTTCTATATGTTACATTTTTCACAGGTAGATTTTCCCCTGAGGGCATTCCCCTGGAAAATGAGACTTGCATCATTACAGCTCCGAGTTCAGCAGAAAGAAAATTTCTCTTTCTTTCAGGACTTCACTTATGCCCACAGAAGCCCTGGAATTGAGGAGAATCTGGGCCATCTGTCTTTCACAGAAGCAGTATCCATAGCCAAGGAAAATACATGTGCTAATTAGCCAGGACCAGGTAAATGAATGCAACCATTACTCCAACAAGTAGCATCAACTCCACTATGCCATATGAACTGGGAGTGAAAGACGGGTGGTTTACAGAGGAAATGCAATCAAAGGAAGTAAGAATGTTGGATAGTCAAAAATGATGGTGTCAGTGGAGCCACGTTACTAACTGTTGGAATGTGAGGTTACAAAGGAGAAAAGGGAGTAGGCAAGAATGATCCATTTGGTGATGAAACAGAGTTGGAGAGATCAGGATGAACTCATGGTTGGTTATTATAAACACAGATGATTATCTATAAGATTTATGCATGTCTGTACATACAGGCACTAAGCATTCATCATATATTTCCTTGTCCTGTCAGGTAAAAACATAGAGAAACAACAACACAACAATGGTAACAAGCACACTTCATGCAAAGATCTTGGTTCCTCATATCATTCTCTAATAAAAGGAACCAGGGCTCCATGGAGAAATGAATGCTTCGAAAGCTAGGACAGGAAGCCTACAAGATGAATCTGTAGCATCGTATAGTGCCAGCAAGTAAGGAAATGCTTAAAAAAAAGCAAACAGAAAACTCCACAATGATGGAGCCAAGCACTAACTGAAAGAGCTCCCAATGACCAAAGGGGCAAAAAAGTTGGGCAACAAAATAAGGCAGTATTAAATTATAACACAAAGTGTGTATGTGTTGATAGAAATACTGATAGGAATAATTGAGTAAATTAATAAAGTAGGAAGAACAAATCTTTCATACAGAAGAACTCCAAGTACTTTATGTGGAAACTCCCTGCTCAAAAAGGTGGAGTACCAACACTCCTCACTCCTTAAGTGTGGGCTGAACTTAGGGACTTTCTTCCAAAAGTACATTATGAAAAAAGGGAGAGAAGAGTAACTTTACAGTGGGGAAACTTGACAAAAGTCACATGATTCAGATGAGGAAGGTTAACATCAGTGATAAGTCATGTTGATAGTATATACTGTTGACACAATATGAGAATGACACTTTACCTCTGTGATCTTCCTCCCAAAAACCCATAACCCCCATTTAATCATGAGAAAGACAACTGGTAAATTCCAGTTGTGGGGTATTCTACAAAGTATCTACCTAGTAATCAAAACTCTCAAGGTCATCAGAAATAAGGAAAGTGAGAAACTGTCATGGCCAAGAATAGCTTAAGGAGACATAATGACTAAATATAATTTAGTATCTTAGCTGGGATCCTGAAACAAACAGGGCATTAGGTAAAAACCAAAGAAATCTACATAAAATATGGGCTTAATTAGTGATCATGTATCAATGCTATTCATTAATTATAACAAATGTACCATACTAATGTAAGATGTTAATAATAAGAGAAACTGAATGCACAGTATATGAGAATTCCTATACTATCTTCACAATTTGGAGTGTAAATCAAAACTTTTAAAATAAAAAATTTTATTTTAAAAAATTTGACAGTGTACAAAAAACAAAAGGAACAAATAGAAGGATAACATTAGAAAAAGCTAAGGGATATAGAAGAACAATATCCATCATTAAGACTTTAAGAAGAGAGAATGGAGGAAAAATAAATAATAACATCCCCTCCAAAGATGTTCATATCCCAATCCTCAGAATCTGTGGTATGTTCCTCACATGGAAAAAAAAAGACTTCAGATATGATTGAGGTTAAATGGCATTGAGATGAAAAGATTATCCTGATCATCCAGCTAAGCCCAACCTAATCAAATGAGTCTTTAAAAGCAGAGAACCTTTTCGGAGGTTAAGAGAGTAAGACACCAGCATGAACAATGCTGGATTTGTTCCTGGTAGCTATCTAGACAAAGGAAGCAAGTCATGAGCCAAGGAATGCAGGTGGTCTCTACAAGCTGGGAAAGGCAAGAAGATAGATCCCTCCCACCCCCGTTGTCTCTAGAACAGTAGGCAGCCCTGCCAACATCTTGATTGTAGCCCAGCATCAGATTTCTGACCTACAGAACTGTAAGACAATACGTTTCTATTGTTTAAGCCACTATAATAATAATAACAATCCTATCCGCATTAGCTAGGAGCTTGTGCACCAAGTAGAATTTACCCTGAAGGCTGAATTGGACCCAGAATGATGAAAGTCATAATATAATCCTGACTGAATGTTTGAGGGAAGAGGAAAAGTACAAAAAATCTATACTAGGCACTAGGCTGGATGAATTACAAAATGTGTATTTAATCTTCACGACAAATGGGTGAGATTTATTGTGCCTATGTAATTTGCAGTTCTGAAATTTCCATTTGGTCTTTTTTAAACATTTTTATTTTTATGCTGAGATTTCACATCTTGTAATTCATTGTGAATATATTTTAGTTTTATCTCATTAAGGATACTTTTAATAAGTGCTTAGAAGTCCTTCTCTGCTGATTCCAAAAAATGGTTCACCTTAGCGTTGAACTCATTTTATTTTCTTTCCTCTAGCAATTGTGTTCCATTTTCTTGTTGTGTTTTTTGTTGTTGTTGTTGTTCGTTTGTTTAGGTTTGGTTTATTTATTATATATGTTGGGTAATTTTATATTTTATTCTGGATATTTTGAATGTTAAATTGTGGAGATTCTAAACACTATTATTTTTTTTTCCAATGTATGTTGCTTCTCTTACTTTAGCAGGCAAATATTTTGGCTGGGCTTAAATTGAAATTCTGATTTAGGGGTAGAAGTTCTAGTCCCTTTTCATACTTTTGTTGTTATTGTTAGCTGAGCTGCTGAGTCTGTGCAAAACATTCATGTTCTAGGGATCAGTCAGATATGTGGGTAGACAGAATTTTTTAATCCCTTTTTTGACTCTTTCCTTTCTGGTATTCCCCTACACCTCTCAGCAGCCGCATGTCCCTGGCTTCAGTTTTCTGCTTTCTCTGGCAAGAAAGCAAGTATGTTTTCCTACTGTTGTTTATGCCTCTCTAACTGAGGAGAAATGAGGAACCTACTTCTAAACCCCCTCAAGGCCCTCTTCTGAATACATACAAAGGAATGCTTCTGTTCATTCTCCAAGTAGTTGCTCTTTGTATTAAAGCCAAGTTTCATAGTTGTTTTCTGCAAGGACGTCACCCACTAGCACCTTGGCCTTTTATTCCCAGAAGCAGACGTCCCCCGAATCTTTTGATTGTAAAGAAAACAAAATTTCTTCCACTCCACTGATCTTCAAAAGTCAAAAAAAGACCTACATTTTTTAAAGAAGATGGAATTAAATAATTTTCAGTGCAAATGATTAAATTTCTAAAAATTTTTATTCTTACATCTTTAAAAATAGATAATGGAAACCAGATAAAGAAGCTTCTAGGCGACAGAGCAAGACTATGTCTCAAAAAAAAAAAAAAAAGAAAAGAAAAGAAAAAAAAAGAAGCTTCTAGTATTTTTAAAGTATTTATTAAGTGCCTACCAACACAGCACTAAACGCTTTCTTATTATCTTACTTTTTCCATTAGCACTGTCAGATGTATTCTATTTCCAATTAACACCTGAGGAAATTGAGATTCGGAAAGTTTTAGGAAGGAGCAAGACTAACCTTCGATCGCCTGTCTTCTGAATGCAAGTCCACTGTTCTTTCTATTAAGACATGGTTTCCAGCTGAAGGTAAGATGCATAACTTTGAAAAAAATTGCCAGAACGTAAAAGGAATTACAAATATAAATTCTTAAATCATTTTTCATTGAGGCCTTCAATTATTTGTCTGTTTAATGAAGGCCAAATTTGTGTTAGGCACAAGGATGAATATGAGTGGCCCATGCCCTAAAAGGAATTCACAATCTAAGGAAATATGTATGTATAATTATCTCATAAGTGTACATTATACAGTGACTTACTCTGTCACTAAACCCATATTCTCATAAGAAAGTTTGCTTCAATACAGAAAAGACATCAAAGTTTATGGTTAATTGCTTATTAGTTACAAACTTCTATAACCCTCAAGTGAAAGCAAAATATTTGTTTGTCTTATATAACAAACTACAAACATCAATCTGAACCTTATGAGCATTAGTTCATGATTCATTTGGTCTAGGTCTTTCATGAAATAATAAGATTAAAAGATGTTTATAAATAATTTTAACCACCAAATATAAAACAGCAGATACAATGTCTTTCTTGGGACATTGGGAAAGAACCAGTGCCAAATCAGAGAACTGTTACTACTCATATCCTTTACAGAAGATGTAATGTAGGAATTATGCATGCGTAGGATCTATCATTTTTCCAGATCAACTTGGAACTATGAGGCAGTGGTAGTGACCACTGAGGAACTGTTAAGAGGCTAGATATAAAAACGATGACCTCAAATAACAAAGCTAATAAACAACAGTAAGGAAGACAGGTAGTTGGGAGGGATTAAAAATGGGTTTTGTTAAACTGTGTTTATTCAAAATGCCAGAACTGGAGGCAAATTCTACTAATTGCACTAAGAACAGAATGAAGTAATCCCGGATATCTTAATCTAAGGCTGAGCGCATTAGCTCACACCTGTAATTCCAGCATTTTGAGAGGCAGAGGCAGGCAGATCGTTTGAGCCTAGGAGTTCCAGATACAGCCTGGGCAACATGGTGAAACCTCGAAAAAAAAAGAAAGAGAGAGAAAGAGAGAAAGAAATTCCATGAGAATTTTAACTAATTTCAGAATAGTTAAAATTTTAACTAATTTCAGATATTAGCATAAAGTTTCCCATCCAGAGTCCAAAAATACACAGATGTCTGCCACCACTCTCTTTTTCAAAACCATCACAGATAAGAATAATTAATGGCAGGACTCCTTTGCACTGAATGCCTACTTAGTTTCCTGATTCACTTCCAAGAGTCAGTATCTGGGGAAGGGCGCAGCGGCTCACGCCTGTAATCCCAGCACTTTGGGGGGCCGAGGCGGGCGGATCACGAGGTCAGGAGATAGAGACCATCCTGGCTAACACGGTGAAACCCCGTCTCTACTAAAAATACAAAAAAAAAAAAAATTAGCCAGGTGTGGTGGTGGGCACCCCATGCTGCCGTCTCATCTACTTGGGAGGCTGAGGCAAGAGAATGGCGTGAACTCGGGAGGCGGTGCTTGCAGTGAGCCGAGATCTCGCCACTGCACTCCAGCCTGGGCGACAGAGCGAGACTCCGTCTCAAAAAAAAGAGAAAGAGTGAGTACCTGGGCAACCACTGTCAACCAGTTGGAGCTAGCACTGAAGGCCACATTAGCACTTCATCCCTGATAAAGTCAGCGGTAGGTGTTGAAATGGAAAGATTTTATACAATTAGAGCTGAGGAAACTGAGGCCTAGGAAGCTTAGCCAAATTGCCCAGAATGGCAGTCAGTGTCTATACCTGAAAGACGTATGGTTTGTTAGTTGAGACCATGAACGTGAAACAACCTGCTATTTTCTCTTCTTGCCAAAATTTCACTTGCATTGCATATACTTTGCATGACAGTAGCCATGTATTAACCTGGTTGTCCCAGTTTTTAAAATGCATCCCTAAACAGAAGATTTGCAAAAGTTGTAATATTAACAGAGCTGGCCTTAAAATTAGTTTAGCTACTAAGAAGTTATGATTCAACAAATAGCTTAAATCATTAAATTCCCAGAGATATTTTCCCCCAAGGCAGAAAGTATATCTAATGTTCCATGTCTATTCTTTTTTACTTTTCTGTGCTTTTATATAATAAAAAGAATTAAAAGTGGCTTTAAAACTAACAGCTAAGAATTATATATCCAGAAGGAAAAGAAATATCAGGATAATAGAATAATATTTTTTATGAAATGTAAGTGGCAGGCTGGGTGGCATATTTTAAATTAGGCTTTCTGGAAAATCAATCTTTGGACACACAGACTTAAAAAAAATTTGAAACAAATGACAAATGAGAGCAAGTAGATGGGTTGATGGCTGGAAGTGAAAAGCAGTCGAGCACATGCCACGTAGTAGCTCAGAAGAAATTGTCAAAGAATAGATGAGAAAAACAAAAACTGGCATGCTAAAAACAGTTCTTAACCAGAGCAAAGGATACTGGCTGAAAAGGTGGAAACTTACGTATCAAACCTAAGTAGTAGATGTTAAAGTAACATCCTTGGAAGCAGAGACAGAGTGGTAAAAATGGAAGCTGAGAAAGATGAAGATTTTGTTGAGAGAAAACAATTCCTAATACAATAACTTAAAAGATACAGGAAGCAGTTTTATAAAGAATAATAATAATAAAGCAACTTAAAATTTTCAGTCATTATTTTTCTGTTTCCATCTTTAAAATATAGCTTAAGCAGGCCTTTTTAAATGAAAGTTAACCTAGTAGGAAACAGGTGTTTGCTACGACCCTTGCAATAAAGTGCTATAAACTGGATCAGTTAAGCAAGAGAAATTTGTCATCTCACAGGCCTAGAGACTAGAGGTCTGAAATCAGGGTGTTGGTTCTTCTGAGGACTGTGAGGAAACTCTGTCTCATGCCCCTCTCCTAGCTTCTGGTGGTTGGTTGACAATCTTTGGCATTCCTTGGCTTGTAGGTGCCTCACCCAATCTCTGTCTTCATCTTCACATGGCTTTCTCCCTATGTGCATGTCTGTCTCCAAGTCCAAATTTCTCTTTTATTAGGACACCATTCATAATAGCTTTGGGCCCATTTTAACTAATTACATCTACAAAAACCCTATTTCCAAATCAGATCACATTCCCAGGTAGTAGGGATTAAGACTTCAATATATGAATTTGGAAGGGAGGACACAATTCAACCCATCACAAGATGGGAGAACCAATCACTCTCTAGCTATTGCTAGAGGTTTTCAAAGCATCTTCTCAACTCAGTTATCTTGAGGAGAAAGTGAGGTAGCAAACAGAAATCATCTATGACTGGAGGTTATATGCATACAGAGCTTATCAACTACCTGGGGATCAGATTGAAGGCAGTGACCCAATACCCTCACCTTAAAGCAGTTTTTCAACCTACATCCGATTGGTATTTTAGTTCAGCTAATTCATCAGGGTTAGGGGAGGACTGTACTGGGTACTGTGAAAGGTTGTTTGTTTGTTTGAGATGGAGTTTCACTCTTGTTGCCCAGGCTGGAGTGGAATGGCGCGATCTCAGCTCACCGCAACCTCCACCTCCTGGGTTCAAGCTATTCTCCTGCCCCAGCCTCCTGAGTAGGTGGGATTACAAGCATCCACCACCATGCCCGGCTGATTTTATTTTTTTTTTTAGTAGAGACGTGGTTTCTCCATGTTGGTCAGGATGGTCTGAAACTCCTGACCTCAGGTGATCCGCCTGCCTCTGCCTCCTAAAGTGCTGGGATTACAGGCCTGAGCCACCGTGCCTGGCTGACTGTGGAAGTTTTAACAACACCTCTGCTTTACCTACTTTATGCCAATAGTACTGCCCTTTCCCCAGTTGTGACAATCAAAAATGTCTCCAGACATCTTCAGTGTCCCTTGGGAGGCAACACAGAAAGGACTTGAACATCACTGTTGGAAAAGAAAATGACGAAATTTTCAAAAAGAAAAATTAGTTAACAGAGTTTTGGTTTAGGACCTAAACGAAGCATGGGGCTAAAGGTAAATACAAGAGTTACATATCTAGCTAAGTCTATAAACAGAGAAGGAAAAGGATTAGGCTTAAGTATAATGGAAAAAGTTGAGAAAGTTAATGAAACCAGATATTCTTTTTGAATGTTAATTTTCATGTAAGTCGGGTTTGTTGGAAAAAAAAAAGATTGTGTCTCTTAAGTTTATACATCAATTAACATATTTTAGCCATTGCAGAAGACAGATTTCTTATGGCTGACATCTGTTTTGATTCGGCAATACTCATGCCAAACTCAATATTAGATATTTTAACATTGTATGTGTATGCATATTTTTCAACAATAATTCTTAACTTAGAATTCAATGAGGAAGTCACCCTTACTGAAACTGAGTGTCCTCTTATGGCTGAAAATTAGTCAACATATTTTGAAGGGAAAGGGCAATCCAAATGAAATCCAGTAAAGAATAATTGAACTAACACACACCCTCTGAGGGAGCAGAAAATTGCATAACTTCATTCGTATTCTGTAGAACCATGACGAACATAATGAAAAAATCAAGTTTCAAAGGAGAAAACTGCATAACTTTGTACATCACACAGTCATCTGAGGCTGGAGCAGACTCAACTGGGAGGCATTTTGACAGCTTAGACACTGGGATCTATGGACTAGGTGGCAGCCACTACACTATTCCAAGAAGGAAGAATGAGTGAGCCCACACACGCCCAGGAGTGTACTTGCTGCCCTGCTATGAACCGCTGTTGGGACTGAGACTGAGTGGACCACACTCCCCACAGCTTTTTGTTCATGCTGCTTGCATGGATGGTGACCCACTCTCTCTGGTCCCAGGCCCAAGGTGCCATTTTGGGAGTTTAAAATGGGGCTGTGGCCCACCCTCAGCCTGAGCTCAGACTGACGCAGCTGTAGTCAACACCAAGCCCAAAAGGGACAGGGAGACCACGCCATCCTACACAAATCTAGGAGAATACCTACTGCTCT
Source organism: Pongo pygmaeus (assembly GCF_028885625.2). NCBI lineage: Eukaryota > Metazoa > Chordata > Mammalia > Primates > Hominidae > Pongo > Pongo pygmaeus. Next base: position 154,401,025 of record NC_072376.2, on the reverse strand, counting down.
GCAGTAGGCTGCTGTGAGAGTGAGACATGCAAATTTACACTTTCTACAGCTTCTTGCCCACACTATTTGCCTGGGCGGTGCTCCACCCTCCCCGGTCTTAGGCCCAAGGAGTCACTTTTGAGAGTATAATAATGAGCTGCTCCCCACACTCAGCCTGAGTTCAGGTTGAAGCAACTGCGGCCACCACACAGCCAAGGAGGGGCAGGAGAGTCAGGCTCTCCTCCATGTACCTAGGGCAATACCCAATACCCTTTTTTAGGCTGCTGCAAGACCAAGATTTGAGCAGGCTGCATTCCCTACAGCTTCTTACCCATGTTGCTCACCTGACAGGGACCCCATCCTCTCTGGTTCAAGCCCACAGCGGGCACCATTTTGAGAGTTTAGAGACATTGTTTGGCAATTTGGCAGTGGTGGCCAAAGCAGGCATTGTACTTTGCTTTGTAGGCCCGAGACTGGAGCATTTGCTCTGGAGTTGGGGAAGGGCCCCCACAGCCAGAATTGAGTGGCAAGTATGGAGAAGGCTGCAGCAGTAGGCACTGGAATTAGGCTCTCTCCTGTCACAGGACTGGAGGGGGAGGAGAGCAGCTGAAGTTGAGGTTTCTTGAGGGTGAGGAGACTGCATCCAGGAACAGATCTGTGACCTGGAGCTGGTCTGTGTGTGACATAATTGGGACCTCCAGCTTGCTCCCTTGTTTGGTTTGAGGGCAGTCCCCCACCAGTCTTAATAAGAGATGGGAGGTGAAATCACTCCCCTTAGATATCTAACCCTCAATATGGGCCACCCTAAGGGAAGGGGGAGCACAGCCTGCCACAGCGCTTCTTGGATCAAGGAAGTGTGAGCAGGGCATCAGCCACTGGAAGCAGCACTGTTAAAGCCCAGGAATGGATATGGAGAGTGAGTCATCTCTCACCCCTCTCTTACCTCCCCTCCCCAGAGCACTCCTGCAAACACATTGAAATACAAAAGAGGCATGCAGCTGAGTAAAAGTCTATCTGCCACACTTTACTCTTAAGTGCCGGCTCCTGGACTCCAGCCTGAATTACACCAGCAAACAAAATGCCTTTGTTACAACTAGCAACATCTGAGGAAGCTGTTGCATGAAAGTATCTGCAACCAAGGAACCCAAGCAGAGCCATGGAATCCTGAAGGCACCCATAACAAAGCCAATTGATCATATACAATACACACCACAGTCATACCCCCAAGAGAAAAAAGAATAAAAAGTCAAGAAGCTCTATCCAAGTGCTGACAAATTAAAAAGAAGAAAAAAGAATGTCAGCTCTCTCAGATGAGAAGGAACCAGCACAAGAACATCTGCAATACAAAAACCCAAAGGGTTTTGTTACCTCCAAAGGATCCCAGTGGCTCCCAAGCAATCAATCCTAACCAGAATTAAATGTCTGAAATCTATCAAGATAAAGAATTCAGAATATAGATGGCAAGAAAACTAAATAAGATCCAAGAAGAAGTTGAAATCCAACACAAAGAAGCCAGAAAAACAATCCAAGATTTGAAAGATAACATCATTATAGAAAGAACCAAACAGAACTTCTGAAATTGAAAAATTCATTATGGGGACTTCAAAATACCATTGGAAACCCTATCAACAGACTAGACCAAGCACAATAAAGAATTTCATAGCTCAGAGATTAGTCTTTTGAATCACTCCAGTCAGACAAAAATAAAGAAAATTTTTTAAAATGAACAAAGCCTTCAAGAAATATGGAATTACATAAAGTGACCAAATCTGTGACTTACTGGCATTTCTGAGAGAGAAGAAAAAATAAGCAAACATATTTGAGGATATAATTCGGGAAATTTTCCCCAATCTTGCTAAAGATGTTGACATGCAGATACAAGAAATCTAGAGAACTGCTGCGAGATACTATACAAGATGACTCTCCCAAAGGCACATGGTCATCACACTATCCAAGGTCAATGTGAAATTTAAAAATCTTAAAGACAGCAACAGAAAAGGCTCATATTGCCTATAAAAGGAAACCCGTCAGACTAACAGCAGACTTCTTAACAGAAACCTGTGAAGCCAGAAGATATTGGGAGGCCCATTTTTAGCATTCTTAAAGAAAGGAAATGGCAGCCAAGAGTTTTATATCCCATCAAACCAAGCTTCATAAATGAAGCAGAAATAAAGTATTTTCCAGAAAAGCAATTGCTAATGGAACTTATCACCAGGAGATCAGCCCTACAAGAAATGCTTAAGGGGATTCTAAACATGGAAATGAAAGAACAACACTTGCCACAAAAGCACATGCAAGCACAGCCCACAGACCCTATAAAGCAACTACACAATTGAAACTACAGAACTAGCTAACAACAGTGTGATGGAAACAAAACCTCACATATAAATATTGACCTTGAATATAAACAGCCTAAATGTTTCACTTAAATGGCCTAAAGTTTTCACTTAAAAGACATAGAGTGTTAAATTGTAGTGATACCCATAGGCGCAAAGTAAAGGGCTGGAGAAAGATCTATCATGGAAATGGAAAACAAAAAATACCAGGGGGCACAGTTCTTACATCAGATAAAATATACTTGAATTCAAAAACAGTAAAAAGGACAAAAATGGGAACTGCATAATGATAAAGGGTTCAGTTCAACAAGAAGACTTAACTATCCTAAATATTTATGCAGCCAACATTGGAGCATCCGGATTTATAAAACAATTACTACTTGACCTAAGAAAACATTTTGACAGACATACAATAATAGTCCCACTGACAGCATGAGACAGATTATTGATGTAGTAAACTAATGAAGAAATTTTGGACTTAAATTCAACACTTGACCAATTGGACCTAATAAACATCTACAGAACTCCACCCAACAATCACAGAATATACTTTCTTCTCATCTGCACATGAAACGTACTCTGAGATTGATCACATGCTCAGTCATAAAGCAAATCTTAATAAACTTTTTTAAAAAATGAAATCATATCAAGTATCCTCTGAGACATCAGTGGAATAAAAATAGAAATCAATATCAAGAGAAACTCAGAGCAATCAGGCAAGAGAAAGAAATAAGGGGCATCCAAATAGGAAAACAGAAAGTCAAATTATTTCTCTTCACTGATGATGTGATTCTATACCTAGACAACCCTAAAGATTTCACCAAAAATCTCTAAGACCTGATAAACAACTTCAGCAAAGTCTCAGTATACAAAATCCGTATGTAAAAATCAGTAGCATTTCTATATATCAATAATGTACAAGCTGAGAACCAAATTAGAAACAAACAAGAACTTATAATAGCCACAAAAATAATTTAAAAACCTAGGAATCCATCTAATGAAGGAGGTGAAAGATCTCTACAAGAACTACAAAACACTGCTGAAAGAAATCATAGACAACATAAACAAATGGCAAAACATTTCATGCTCATGGATTAAAGAATCAATATCATTAAAATGTCCATACTGCCTACAGCAATCTACAGATTCAATGCTTTTTTTATCAAACTACCAATGTCATTTTTCACAGGATTAGGAAAAAAAACTATTCTAAAATTCATGAGGAACCAAAAAAACAGCCCAACTAGTCAAAGCAATCCTAAGGAAAAAGAATAAAGCTGTAGGCATCACATTACCCAACTTCAAACTATAGTACGAGGCTACAGTAACCAAAGCAACGTGGTACTAGTACAAAATAGCCACATAGGCCAATGGAACATAATAGAGACCCCTGAAATAAAGCCCCACACCTACAACCAAATTATCTTCAACAAAGTTGACAAAAATAAACAATGGAGAAAGGATAACCTATTCAATAAATGGTGCTGGGAAAATGGGCTAGCCATACGCAGAAGAATGAAACTTGCTCCCTACTTCTCACCATATACAAAAATTATCTCAAGATGGAATAAAGACTTAAATTTAAGATTTGAACTATAAGGGTCCTAGAAGAAAACCTAGGAAACACCATTCTGGACATCGGCCTTAGGAAAAAAATTATGACCAAGTTCTCAAAAGCAATTGCAAGTCAGCCTTGGGAAATAATTTTTGACTAAGTCCTCAAAAGCAATTACAACAAAAACAAAAATTGACAAGTGGAACCTAAGTAAACTAAGGAGCTTCTGCACAGCAAAAGAAACTATAAACAGAGTAAACGGGCAACTTACAGAATGGGAGAAAATATTTGCAAACTACGCATCTGACAAAGTTCTAATATACAAAATCTATAAGGAACTTAAACAATTGAACAAGCAAAAAACAAGTAACCCCATTTAAAATGGGCAAAAGATATGAATAGGCACTTCTCAAAACAAGATATGCAAGCAGCCAACAAACATGAAAAAATGCTCCACATCACTAATCATTAGAGACATGCAAATCAAAACCACAATGAACTACCATCTCACACCAGTCAGAATGGCTATTATTAAAAATCAAAAAACAACAGAGGCTGGCAAGGCTGCAAAGAAAAGGGAATGTCTATACACTGCTGGTGGGAATGTAATGTAGTTCAGCTACTGTGGAAAGCAATTTGGAGATTTCTCAAAGAACTTAAAACAGAACTGCCATTCAACCCAGCAATCCCATTACTGGGTATAATCCAAAAGAAAACAAATCTTTCTACCAAAAAGACAAATGCACTCGCATGCTCATTGCAGCACTATTCACAATAGCAAAGACATGGAATCAACCTACATGCCCACCAACAGTGGACTAGATAAACAAAACGTGGCATATATACAGCATGGAATACTATGCAGCCATAAAAAAGAATGAAATCACCTGGGTGCGGTGGCTCACGCCTGTAATTCCAATACTTAGGGAGGCTCAGGTGGGTGGATCACAAGGTCAGGAGTTCGAGACCAACCTGGCCAACATAGTGAAACCCTGTCTCTACTAAAAATACAAAAAATTATCCAGGTGTGGTGGCACATGCCTGTAACCTCAGCTACTTGGGAGGCTGAGGCCGGAGAATCACTTGAACCTGGGAGGTTGAGGTTGCAGTGAGCCGAGACCGTACCACTGCACTCAAGCCTGGGTAACAGAGAAAGACTTCAACTCAAAGAAAAAAAAAAGGAATTAAATCGTGTCCTTTATAGCAACATGGATGCAACTAGAGGCCTGAGTGAATTAATGTAGGAACAGAAAATTAAATACCATGTGTTCTCACTTATAAGTGGGTGCTAAACATTGGGTACACACAGACACAAGATGGGAATAATATATACTGGGAATTCCAAAAGTGGGGAGGTAGGGAGGTGGACAAGTTTTGAAAACTACTTGGGCAATAGAATCATTAGAAAGTCAAAGGTCAGTGTCACAAAATATACCCATGTAACAAACCTTCACATGTACCCCCTAATCTAAAATGATAATGAAGCATTTTCATAGAGAAGAAAAAACTATAATTTCAAAGCAGTGTGTAGAGGGAAATTTGTAGCACGAAATGCCCACAAGAGAAAGCAGGAAAGATCTAAAATTGACACCCTAACATCACAATTAAAAGAACTAGAAAAGCAAGAGCAAACACATTCAAAAGCTAGCAGAAGGCAAGAAATAACTAAAATCAGAGCAGAACTGAAGGAAATAGAGACAAAAAAAGTCCTTCAAAAAATTAATGAATCCAAGAGCTGGTTTTTTGAAAGGATCAACAAAATTGATAGACCCCTAGCAAGACTAATAAAGAAAAACAGAGAGAAGAATCAAATAGACGCAATAAAAAATGATAAAGGGGATATCACCACCGATCCCACAGAAATACAAACTACCATCAGAGAATACTACAAACACCTCTACACAAATAAACTAGAAAATCTAAAAGAAATGGATAAATTCCTCGACACATACACTCTCCCTAGACTAAACCAGGAAGAAGTTGAATCTCTGAATAGACCAATAACAGGATCTGAAACTGTGGCAATAATCAATAGCTTACCAACCAAAAAAGAGTCCAGGACCAGATGAATTCACAGTCGAATTCTACCACAGGTACAAGGAGGAACTGGTACCATTCCTTCTGAAACTATTCCAATCAATAGAAAAAGAGGGAATCTTCACTAACTCATTTTATGAGGCCAGCATCATCCTGATACCAAAGCCTGGCAGAGACACAACCAAAAAAGAGAATTTTAGACCAATATCATTGATGAACATTGATGCAAAAATCCTCAATAAAATACTGGCAAACCGAATCCACCAGCACATCAAAAAGCTTATCCATCATGATCAAGTGGGCTTCATTCCTGGGATGCAAGGCTGGTTCAATATATGCAAATCAATAAATGTAATCCAGCATATAAACAGAACCAAAGACAAAAACCAAATGATTATCTCAATAGATGCAGAAAAGGCCTTTGACAAAATTCAACAACGCTTCATGCTAAAAACTCTCAATAAATTAGGTATTGATGAGACGTATCTCAAAATAATAAGAGGAATCTATGACAAACCCACAGCCAATATCATACTGAATGGGCAAAAACTGGAAGCATTCTCTTTGAAAACTGGCACAAGACAGGGATGTCCTCTCTCACCACTCCTATTCAACATAGTGTTGGAAGTTCTGGCCAGGGCAATTAGGCAGGAGAAGGAAATAAAGGGTATTCAATTAGGAAAAGAGGAAGTCAAATTGTCCCTGTTTGCAGATGACATGACTGTATATCTAGAAAACCCCATTGTCTCAGCCCAAAATCTCTTTAAACTGATAAGCAACTTCAGCAAAGTCTCAGGATACAAAATCAATGTACAAAAATCACAAGCATTCTTATACACCAATAACAGACAAACAGAGAGCCAAATCATGAGTGAACTCCCATTCACAATTGCTTCAAAGAGAATAAAATACCTAGGAATCCAACTTACAAGAGACGTGAAGGACCTCTTCAAGGAGAGCTACAAACCACTGCTCAATGAAATAAAAGAGGATACAAACAAATGGAAGAACATGCTGTGCTCATGGGTAGGAAGAATCAATATTGTGAAAATGGCCATACTGCCCAAGGTAATTTATAGATTCAATGCCATCCCCATCAAGCTACCAATGACTTTCTTCACAGAATTGGAAAAAACTACTTTAAAGTTCATATGGAACCAAAAAAGAGGCCGCATCACCAAGTCAATGCTAAGGCAAAAGAACAAAGCTGGAGGCATCATGCTACCTGACTTCAAACTATACTACAAGGCTACAGTAACCAAAACAGCATGGTACTGGTACCAAAACAGAGATATAGATCAGTGGAACAGAACAGAGCCCTCAGAAATAATGCCACATATCTACAAGTATCTGATCTTTGACAAACCTGACAAAAACAAGCAATGGGGAAAGGATTCCCTATTTAATAAATGGTGCTGGGAAAACTGGCTAGCCATATATAGAAAGCTGAATCTGGATCCCTTCCTTACACCTTATACAAAAATTAATTCAAGATGGATTAAAGACTTAAATGTTAGACCTAAAACCATAAAAACAATAGAAGAAAACCTAGGCATTACCATTCAGGACATAGGCATGGGCAAGGACTTCATGTCTAAAACAGCAAAAGCAATGGCAACAAAAGCCAAAATTGACAAATGGGACCTAATTAAACTAAAGAGCTTCTGCACAGCAAAAGAAACTACCATCAGAGTGAACAGGCAACCTACAACATAGGAGAAAATTTTTGTAACCTACTCATCTGACAAAGGGCTAATATCCAGAATCTACAATGAACTCCAACAAATTTACAAGAAAAAAACAAACAACCCCATCAAAAAGTGGGCAAAGGATATGAACAGACACTTCTCAAAAGAAGACATTTATGCAGCCAAGAGACACATGAAAAAATGCTCATCATCACTGGCCATCAGAGAAATGCAAATCAAAACCACAATGAGATACCGTCTCACACCAGTTAGAATGGCAATCATTAAAAAGTCAGGAAACAACAGGTGCTGGAGAGGATGTGGAGAAATAGGAACACTTTTACACTGTTGGTGGGACTGTAAACTAGTTCAACCATTGTGGAAGTCAGTGTGGTGATTCCTCAGGGATCTAGAACTGGAAATACCATTTGACCCAGCCATCCCATTACTGGGTATATACCCAAAGGACTATAAATCATGCTGCTATAAAGACACATGCACACGTATGTTCATTGTGGCACTATTTACAACAGCAAAGACTTGGAACCAACCCAAATGTCCAACAATGATAGACTGGATTAAGAAAATGTGGCATATATACACCATGGAATACTATGCAACCATAAAAAATGATGAGTTCCTGTTGTTTGTAGGGACATGGATGAAATTGGAAATCATCATTCTTAGTAAACTATCACAAGGACAAAAAACCAAACACCACATTTTCTCACTCATAGATGGGAATTGAACAATGAGAACACATGGACACAGGAAGGGGAACATCACACTCTGGGGACTGTTGTGGGCTGGGGGAGTGGGGAGGGATAGCATTAGGAGATATATCTAATGCTAAATGACAAGTTAATGGGCGCAGCACACCAGCATGGCACATGTATACATATGTAACTAACCTGCACATTGTGCACATGTACCCTAAAACTTAAAGTATAATAATAATAAAAAAAAATTTTCTAGGGGATGGAATAAAGAGTGACTTTTCATTTTTCCCTTGTATATTTCATAGTGATTAAGGAGATTTTTTTTTTTTGGCCTGTATGGCTTTTAAAATAAAATACAATTTGGTGAGAAATATGCATAGGCATGGCTGCTAAGAAATAGTAGCCATCACTAAGCCTTTGGTAAGGTCCCAGGAGATCCAATGCCGAGGTCAAATGTCAGTGGAAATGGGAGGAAATTCCTCATGTAACTGGATGCTTTCATTTAGTGGTAGAATGAAGTAGCTCTGGAAAAATGGAAAAAGGTACATTGATAAAACTGTCAGAGTGGCATGTTTTAAAACAACTGGGGAAAGAAAATGGCTCAGATGCTTGGCTAGGAATGAAGTCAGGAAAACCTTGTCAGGAAGCAACCAAACCAATTCAAATAAACTTTAATCCATGCCAGAAACCTGGGTCACACAATAAATCAAACTGAACCTAGCCTATCACACTGAAGTCAACCACTTTATAACTATCAGATAAGGTAATACGAGGTAAACTTGAGTTTATAAAAGGCAGAACTTATTTCTGGGGCTATGTATAAATGAAGAGAGATTTTTTTTAAATCATGTTGCAAAATATTCCCATAACTCTACAACTAATATCAGGAAATTGAATCTGGTATCTTTTTGCTCTAGGAAAAAGGAAATGTCTCATTAAAGTCTCTTTCCCAAGTCCTCTAAGCTCATTGGAATATGGAATCCTGTCACCTGCTAGAGAAAAGTTTCCAAAACATATATTTCCAAGCTTCTTATGCTTACAACATGCGAAAACATTTTTATGCCTTGGGGGGCATTTCCATCTTGGACTTGCAGAGAAAAAGCAATAATTGCACCTGCTAATGTTCACAGCATACTTAAACTTGCTGTGAAATTCTAAATAACTTGGATCACCAATAGTGAGTTAAAGATCTATCCAACAATGCATGATGAAGCCAGTCTTGAATCCTCTAATTTACTAATTTATTTGAAACGTTGTACATAAAATAGAAGCCAGCATGTTATCTATTTTTACTACTGAGTCAGAACAACAACAGCAACAACCCAGGTTTATTGTAGTTGGTCCACATGTCAAGTTACTTCCAGCAAAAATATGCATGGTTGAGGAAAGCCAATAACCAACGTAGCTGGAAAATATCACTCCCTACAATGTTCAGTAGAAAAAAGAAAGCAGTTTTAAAGATTTGTCTTCCCATTACATCCTCCAAAGAAAAAACTTTAAATATTATTTTATTTATACAAATAACATCTGTGTCGGGGAATTTTCTAAATGCTTTAGAAATATTATCTTACTTAATAGTGGTAATAAACCCAATGAAGTAGATACTATTAATATCTGCATTTAATAGATGAGGAAAATTAAAGCCCAGAGAGATTAATTACTATCAAAAGTACACACAGTCTGCCTGGGCTGAGAATTAAAAGAAAAACTTTAGAGAATGTGTCTGAAAGGTGTTTGGGTTTCTATAGAAACAGATTCTAAGATAAGGGTTTGAGTATTTATTGGAGAGGTAATGGGAAAATCAGTAAGTGGGAGATATAAAGAAAAAAAAAGCCAATAAGAGTACATTATTAAGCCAGCTACTGCAGTGGGTCCCTGGAGTTGTTTCCTGCAAGGACATTCTAAGCAATGGAGAAAAATACACATCTCAGAATTATCTCACTTGAGACGTGGGTACAAGAGTATTTGTACACCAACTCCCAAGAAACACTAAGGATCACTTCCAGAGCATGGGGTAACATATCCCTGGAAATTCCAGTCTATCATGCACAAGGGCAAAGCAGCCTTTGGTGATTCTACAAAAATCCCCCATGTACAGAGGCAGATACTAACAGAAGTTCGCCAGAATACAGTAAAATAGTTAAAACTCAAAAGATATGGGTAGGGCACTGACAATGCCTTCAACAGTTCATCCTTTGCTTTGTGCAGTTCTAACTGTGCCCCATGTTAAATTCATTCCTATAAGTAACTGCTCTTCAATCCAGTGATCATTCAGAATTTCCAAACAAATGGGTTTAACAAAATTAGGAGGATAAATGGGACAAGCTACAAACCCAATGCTGTAATTGACCATGATCTTGATCATCTGTCCTTCTCAACTTTGGTTGGTGCTTCTGTTCATCTTGATTGCTAGCCTGTAGGGAAACCCCATATTTTATTCCTGAGGAGTCTGAGCCCATGGTTACCACTCCCTATCAGGTCACTGTTTCTCCAAAGGCCCAATAACAGCTATTACTGGACATGGAAGTATCAAGTGGAGTCCTAGTAGAGTTTCTGGTTTTTAGAAATACTCCTCCCTGCCCACTCCTCTTGATAGTCAAGTAAATTACTCAGCAACTGCTGGTCAACTGGCAGGAAGAGTCAAAGTGACTGGGTGGTAGCTACATTTTAGTGTAGTGAAACCTTACTGTATACTCTAGTAGAAAAATCTTTCCACTTGACTTTAGAATCTCTAGACTGACAGAGGCTGCATTTGCAGTGATGGGAAGCAAATCATCCAAGTGCATTAGTAGGACTAATGGTAAGCAGGGCCATCATACTTGTGCCCATTGACTCTTCACCTCATGCATTTTGCCTTTAGTCCAAACTATCCATCTTAAAGAGTAACAGTACTATCCCAAAAGGGGAGGGAGACAGTAGGAGTGTTCCACCACAGCAAAGAGGGGAAGTATTTAATCACTGGCATTATTTAGAATTGCTGGTGATAATAAAAAGGAGACTGAGGTGGAGGGGGGTTCCAAGATGGCCGAATAGGAACAGCTCCAGTCTACAGGTCCCAGCATGAGCAATGCAGAAGACAGGTGATTTCTGCATTTCCAACTGAGGTACTGGGTTCATCTCACTAGGGTTTGTCGGACAGTGGGGGCAGGATAGTGGGTGCAGGCCACTGAGCGTGAGCCAAAGCAGGGTTAGGTATCACCTCACCCGGGAAGTGCAAGGGGTCAGGGAATTCCCTTTCCTAGCCAAGGGAAGTGGTAACAGATGGCACCTGGAAAATCGGGTCACTCCCACCCTAATACTGCACTTTTCCAATGGTCTTAGCAAAGCGCACACCAGGAGATTATATCCCATGCCTGGCTCAGAGGGTCCCACACCCATGGAGCCTTGCTCATGGCTAGCACAGCAGTCTGAGATCAAACTGCAAGGTGGCAGCAAGGCTGGGGGAGGGGTACCTGCCATTGCTGAGGCTTGAGTAGGTAAACAAAATGGCTGGGAAGCTAGAACTGGGTGAAGCTCACCACAGCTCAAGAAAGCCTGCCTGCCACTGTAGACTCCACCTCTGGGGGCAGGGCATAGCTAAACAAAAGGCAGCAGGAACCTCTGCAGACTTAAATGTCCCTGTCTGACAGCTTTGAAGAGAGTAGTGGTTCTCCCATCACAGAGTTTGAGATCTGAAAATGGACAGACTGCCTCCTCAAGTGGGTCCCTTGACTCCTGAGTAGCCTATCTGGGAGACACTCCTCAGTAGGGGCAGACTGACACCTCACATGACCGGGTACCCCTTTTAGATGATGCTTCCAGAGGAACGATCAGGCAGCAACATTTGCTGTTCACCAATATTCGCTGTTCTGCAGCCTCTATTGCTGATATCCCGGCAAACAGGGTCTGGAGTGGACCTCCAGCAAACTCCAACAGACCTGTAGCTCAGGGTCCTGACTGTTAGAAGGAAAACTAACAAACAGAAAGGGCATCCACACCAAAATCCCATCTGTATGTCACTGTCATCAAGGACCAAAGCTATATAAGACCACAAACATCGGGAAAAAACAGAGCAGAAAAGCTGAAAATTCTAAAACTCAGAGTGCCTCTCCCCCTCCAAAGGAATACAGCTCCTCGCCAGCAGTGGAACAAAGCTGGATGGAGAATGACTTTGACGAGTTGAGAGAAGAAGGCTTCAGACGATCGGTAATAACAAACTTCTCCAAGCTAAAGGAGGAAGATTGAACCCATTGCAAGGAAGCTAAAAACCTTGAAAAAAGATTAGACAAATGGCTAACTAAAATAACCAGTGTAGAGAAGTCCTTAAATGATCTGATGGAGCTGAAAACCATGGCATGAGAACTATGTGATGAATGCACAAGCTTGAGTAGCCAATTCGATCAAGAGGAAGAAAGGGTATCATTGATTGAAGATCAAATGAATGAAATGAAGTGAGAAGAGAAGTTTAGAGAAAAAAGAGTAAAAAGAAATGAACAAAGCCTCCAAGAAATATGGGACTATGTGAAAAGACCAAATCTACGTCTGATTGATGTACCTGAAAGAGACGGTGAGAATGGAACCAAGTTGGAAAACACTCTGCAGGATATTATCCAGAAGAACTTCCCCAACCTAGCAAGGCAGGCCAACATTCAAATTCAGAAAATACAGAGAATGCCACAAAGATACTCCTTGAGAAGAGCAATTCCAAGACACGTAATTATCAGATTCACCAAAGTTGAAATAAAGGAAAAAATGTTAAGGGCAGCCAGAGAGAAACGTCAGGTTACCCACAAAGGGAAGCCCATCAGACTAACAGCTGATCTCTCGGCAGAAACACTACAAGCCAGAAGAGAGTGGGGGCCAATATTCAACATTCTTAAAGAAAACAATTTTCAACCCAGAATTTCATAGCCAGCCAAAGTAAGCTTCATAAGTTAAGGAGAAATAAAATCCTTTACAGACAAGCAAATGCTGAGAGATTTTGTCACCACCAGGCCTGCCCTAAAAGAGCTCCTGAAGGAAGCACTAAACATGGAAAGGAACAACCGGTACCAGCCACTGCAAAATCATGCCAAATTGTAAAGACCATTGAGGCTAGGTAGAAACTGCATCAACTAACTAGCAAAAAAACGAGCTAACATCATAATGACAGGATCAAATTCACACATAACAATATTAACTTTAAATGTAAATGGACTAAATGCTCCAATTAAAAGACACAGACTGGCAAATTGGATAAAGAGTCAACACCCATCAGTGTGCTGTATTCAGGAAACCCATCTCACATGCAGAGACACACATAGGCTCAAAATAAAAGGATGGAGGAAGATCTACCAAATGAATGGAAAACAAAAAAAGGCAGGGGTTGCAATCCTAGTCTGTGATAAAACAGACTTTAAACCAACAAAGATCAAAAGAGACAAAGAAGGCCATTACATAATGGTAAAGGGATCAATTCAACAAGAAGAGCTAACTATCCTAAATATATATGCACCCAATACAGGAGCACCCAGATTCATAAAGCAAGTCCTCAGTGACCTACAAAGAGACTTAGACTCCCACACAATAATAATGGGAGACTTTAACACCCCACTGTCAACATTAGACAGATCAACGAGACAGAAAGTCAACAAGGATACCCAGGAATTGAACTCAGCTCTGCACCAAGTGGACCTAATAGACATCTACAGAACTCTCCACCACAAATCAACAGAATATACATTTTTTTCAGCACCACACCACACCTATTCCAAAATTGACCACATAGTTGGAAGTAATGTTCTCCGCAGCAAATGTAAAAGAACAGAAATTATAACAAACATCTCTCAGACCACAGTGCAATCAAACTAGAACCCAGAATTAAGAAACTCACTCAAAACTGCTCAACTACATGGAAACTGAACAACCTGCTCCTGAATAACTACTGGGTACATAACGAAATGAAGGCAGAAATAAAGATATTCTTTGAAACCGACGAGAAAAAAGACACAACATACCAGAATCTCTGGGACAAATTCAAAGCAGTGTGTAGAGGGAAATTTATAGCACTAAATGCCCACAAGAGAAAGCAGGAAAGATCCAAAATTGACACACTAACATCACAATTAAAAGAACTAGAAAAGCAAGAGCAAACACATTCAAAAGCTAGCAGAAGGCAAGAAATAACTAAAATCAGAGCAGAACTGAAGGAAATAGAGACACAAAAAACCCTTCAAAAAATTAATGAATCCAGGAGTTGATTTTTTGAAAGGATCAACAAAATTGATAGACCGCTAGCAAGACTAATAAAGAAAAAAAGAGAGAAGAATCAAATAAATGCAATAAAAAATGACAAAGGGGATATCACCACCGATCCCACAGAAATACAAACTACCATCAGAGAATACTACAAACACCTCTACACAAATAAACTAGAAAATCTAGAAGAAATGGATAAATTCCTCAACACATACACCCTCCCAAGACTAAACCAGGAAGAAGTTGAATCTCTGAACAGACCAATAACAGGATCTGAAATTGTGGCAATAATCAATAGCTTACCAACCAAAAAGAGTCCAGGACCAGATGGATTCACAGCCGAATTCTACCAGAGGTACAAGGAGGAACTGGTACCATTCCTTCTGAAACTATTCCAACCAATAGAAAAAGAGGAAATCTTCACTAACTCATTTTATGAGGCCAGCATCATCCTGATACCAAAGCCTGGCAGAGACACAACCAAAAAAGAGAATTTTAGACCAATATCCTTGATGAACATTGATGCAAAAATCCTCAATAAAATACTGGCAAACCGAATCCACCAGCACATCAAAAAGCTTATCCAACATGATCAAGTGGGCCTCATCCCTGGGATGCAAGGCTGGTTCAATATATACAAATCAATAAATGTAATCCAGCATATAAACAGAACCAAAGACAAAAACCAAATGATTATCTCAATAGATGCAGAAAAGGCCTTTGACAAAATTCAACAACCCTTCATGCTAAAAACTCTCAATAAATTAGGTATTGATGGGATTTATCTCAAAATAATAACAGGTATCTATGACAAACCCACAGCCAATATCATACTGAATGGGCAAAAACCAGAAGCATTCCCTTTGAAAACTGGCACAAGACAGGGATGCCCTCTCTCACCACTCCTATTCAACATAGTGTTGGAAGTTCTGGCCAGGGCAATTAGGCAGAAGGAAATAAAGGGTATCCAATTAGGAAAAGAGGAAGTCAAATTGTCCCTGTTTGCAGATGACATGATTGTATATCTAGAAAACCCCATTGTCTCAGCCCAAAATCTCCTTAAGCTTATAAGCAACTTCAGCAAAGTCTCAGGACACAAAATCAATGTACAAAAATCACAAGCATTCTTCTACACCAATAACACACAAACAGAGAGCCAAATCATGAGTGAACTCCCATTCACAATTGCTTCAAAGAGAATAAAATACCTAGGAATCCAACTTACCAGAGACGTGAAGGACCTCTTCAAGGAGAACTACAAACCACTGCTCAATGAAATAAGAGGATACAAACAAATGGAAGAACATGCCATGCTCATGGGTAGGAAGAATCAATATCATGAAAATGGCCATACTGCCCAAGGTAATTTATAGATTCAATGCCATCCCCATCAAGCTACCAATGACTTTCTTCACAGAATTGGAAAAAACTACTTTAAAGTTCATATGGAACCAAAAAAGAGGCCGCATCACCAAGTCAATGCTAAGGCAAAAGAACAAAGCTGGAGGCATCATGCTGCCTGACTTCAAACTATACTACAAGGCTACAGTAACCAAAACAGCATGGTACTGGTACCAAAACAGAGATATAGATCAATGGAACAGAACAGAGCCATCAGAAGTGATGCCACATATCTACAACTATCTGATCTTTGACAAACCTGAGAAAAACAAGCAATGGGGAAAGGATTCCCTATTTAATAAATGGTGCTGGGAAAACTGGCTAGCCATATGTAGAAAGCTGAAACTGGATCCCTTCCTTACACCTTATACAAAAATCAATTCAAGATGGATTAAAGACTTAAACGTTAGACCTAAAACCATAAAAACCCTAGAAGAAAACCTAGGCATTACCATTCAGGACATAGGCATGGGCAAGGACTTCGTGTCTAAAACACCAAAAGCAATGGCAACAAAAGCCAAAATTGAGAAATGGGATCTAATTAAACTCAAGAGCTTCTGCACATCAAAAGAAACTACCATCAGAGTGAACAGGCAACCTACAAAATGGGAGAAAATTTTTGCAACCTATTCGTCTGACAAAGGGCCAATATCCAGAATCTACAATGAACTCCAACAAATTTACAAGAAAAAAACAAACAACCCCATCAAAAAGTGGGTGAAGGACATGAACAGACACGTCTAAAAAGAAGACATTGATGCAGCCAAAAAACACATTAAAAAATGCTCACCATCACTGGCCATCAGAGAAATGCACATGAAAACCACAATGAGATACCATCTCACACCAGTTTGAATGGCAATCGTAAAAAGTCAGGAAACAACAGGTGCTGGAGAGGATGTGGAGAAATAGGAACACTTTTACACTGTTGGTGGGACTGTAAACTAGTTCAACCATTGTGGAAGTCAGTGTGGTGATTCCTCAGGGATCTAGAACTAGAAATACCATTTGACCCAGCCATCCCATTACTGTGTATATACCCAAAGGACTATAAATCATGCTCCTATAAAAACACATGCACACGTATGTTTATTGTGGCACTATTCACAATAGCAAAGACTTGGAACCAACCCGAATGTCCAACAATGATAGACTGGATTAAGAAAATGTGGCACATATACACCATGGAATACTATGCAGCCATAAAAAATGATGAGTTCATGTCCTTTGTAGGGACATGGATGAAATTGGAAATCATCATTCTCAGTAAACTATTGCAAGGACAAAAAACCAAACACCACATGTCCTCACTCATAGGTGGGAATTGAACAATGAGAACACATGGACATAGGAAGGGGAACATCACACTTCGGGGACTGTTGTGGGGTTGGGGGAGGGGGGAGGGATAGCATTAGGAGATATACCTAATGCTAAATGATGAGTTAATGGGTGCAGCACACCAGCATGACACATGTATACATATGTAACTAACCTGCACATTGTGCACATGTACCCTAAAACTTAAAGTATAATAATAATAAAATAAAATAAAGAAATCATTACTCTGTCCTAACAAGTAAAAAGTTAACAAACTGAAAAATCAACAATTCCTCTTAGATTCATCAGAGAGGTGAGGTTACAGGGAAAATTGCTGCCCTCAAATTGTAGGAAAAACAGGCAAATCCAGAGAATCACAACTTACTAGAGCAGAATCCCAGAAACAGAAACCTTTAAAGGAATCAGTACCAGGGTAGGAAAACTGAAACTGCAATTGGGGGATTGCTAAGAGGCACAGCATGGCAAGTCTGAGAGTTAAATACTCCAGGGGACCTAGTCATTGGGGATCCCCTACAGCTTTGTGAGTTTTGCCTCCAGGAGCTTGACCGGGTCTCACAGTGAATACTAGGGTTGGTTGGGGGGAACTCCTGTTCTTCCAGCAGGGAGTGGGGAAAGGAATCATTTTGAAATATATCAGAGCACTATATTCTTCTTAACAAGACTTACCCTCAAGAGACACTATTTTACCAGAGCTTAAACTATTAGGAGTTTATCAGAGCCTAACCCACAGAGGCAAGAGAAATACTCAACTCCTGCCCACTCTTGCCTTCCAAATAGGATAAGGAAAACATATTCAGCTCCAGTACACTTTAGCCACCTTGTCTCACCTAAGAGAGGGTAAAAGGGTGGGACCGAGAAGCATGAAGTTCTCGACCCAGAGGCATAGGCTCACAAAAATACTGATGCCTAATCATAGGCCTATAGAACACCTCCCCTCCTCTGCACCTTATATTACTAAAGAAAGTTCTTTTTCATCTCGCACATCATTTATAGCTATTAAGAAAAAAATGCAAAGCATACTAAAAGGCAAAATAATACAGTTTGAAGAGACAGACAAAGCATCAGAAACTAGGCTCAGATATAGCTAAAGTATTAGAATTATAAATCCAAAAATTTAAAACAACTATAA
Source organism: Pongo pygmaeus (assembly GCF_028885625.2). Taxonomy (NCBI): domain Eukaryota; kingdom Metazoa; phylum Chordata; class Mammalia; order Primates; family Hominidae; genus Pongo; species Pongo pygmaeus. The sequence continues at coordinate 154,382,627 of NC_072376.2, read as the reverse complement.
TTAATATGTTAAGTACTCTAATGGATAAAGTAGACAGCGTGCAAAAGTAGGTAGAAAATGTAAACAGAGAAATAGAAATTCTAGGAAAGGGTGGATTGCTCCAAGATGGCCGAATAGGAATAGCTCCAGTCTACAGCTCCCAGCATGAGTGATGCAGAAGACGGGTGATTTCTGCATTTCCCACTAAGGTACCAGGTTAATCTCACTGGGACTGGTTGGACAGTGGGTGCAGCCCACAGAGTGTGAGCTGAAGCAGGGTGGGCCATCACCTTACCCGGGAAGCACAAGGAGTCAGGGAATTCCCTTTCCTAGCCAAGGCAAGCCATGAGAGACAGTACCTGGAAAATCAGGACACTCCCACCCTAATACTGTGCTTTTCCAAGGGTCTTAGTAAACAGCACACCAGATTATACTCCATGCCTGGCTCAGCGGGTCCCACGTCCACAGAGCTTTGCTCACTGCTAGCACAACAGTCTGAGATCAAACTGCCAGGTGGCAGTGAGATGGGGGAGGGGTGTCCGCCATTGCTGAGAATTGACTAAGTAAACAAAGCTGCTGGGAAGCTCGAACTGGGTGGAGCCCACCGCAGCTCAACTAGGCCTGCCTGCGTCTGTAGACTGCATTTCTGGGGGCAGGGCATAGATGAACAAAAGGCAGCAGAAACTTCTGCAGACTTAAACATCCCTGTCTGACAGCTTTGAAGAGAGCAGTGGTCCTCCCAGTATGGAGTTTGAGATCTGAAAACGGACAGACTGCCTCCTCAAGTGAGTCCCTGACCCCCAAGTAGCCTAAATGGGAGACACCTCCCAGTAGGGAGCTGACTGACACCTCATACAGCCGGATGCCTTCTGAGATGAAGCTTACAGAGGAAGGATCAGGCAGCAACATTTGTTGTTCTGCAATATTTGCTGTTCTGCAATATTTGCTGTTCTGCAGCCTCTGCTGGTGATACCAAGCTAACAGTGTCTGGAGTGGACCGCCAGCAAACTTCAACAGACCTGCAGCTCAGGGTCCTGACTGTTAGAAGGAAAACTAACAAACAGAAAGGAATAGCATCAACATCAACAAAAATGACATCCACACCAAAACCCCATCTGTAGGTCACCATCATCAAAAAGCCACAGGTAGCTAAAACCACTTAGATGGGGAGAAACCAGAGCAGAAAAGCTGAAAATTCTAAAAACCAGAGTGCCTCTTCTCCTCCAAAGGATCGCAGCTCCTCGTCAGCAATGGAACAAAGCTGGATGGAGAATGACTTTGATGAGCTGACAGAAGTAGGCTTCAGAAGATCTGTAATAATAAACTTCTCCGAGCTAAAGGAGGATGTTCGAACCCATCACAAGGAGGCTAAAAACCTTGAAAAAAGATTAGAAGAATGGCTAACTAGAATCAACAGTGTAGAGAAGACCTTAAATAACCTGATGGAGCTGAAAACCATGGCACTAGAACTACGTGATGCATGCACAAGCTTCAGTAGCCGATTTGATCAAGTGGAAGAAAGGGTATCAGTAATTGAAGATCAAATGAATGAAATGAAGTTAGAAGAAAGGTTTTGAGAAAAAAGAGTAAAAAGAAATGAACAAAGCCTCCAAGAAATATGGGACTATATGAAAAGACCAAATGTACGATAGATTGGTGTACCTGAAAGTGATGGGGAGAATGGAACCAAGTTGGAAAATACTCCTCAGGCTATTATCCAGAAGAACTTCCCCAACCTAGCAAGGCAGGCCAACACTCAAATTCAGGAAATAAAGAGAACACCACAAATAGTGTTGGCTTCAGCCCTGGGATGCAAGGCTGGTTCAACGTATGCAAATCCATAAACATAATCCATCATATAAACAGAACCAAAGACAAAAACCACATGATTACCTCTACAGATACAGAAAAGGCCTATGACAAAATTCAACAGCCCTTCATGCTAAAAATTCTCAATAAACTAGGTATTGATGGAACATATCTCAAAATAATAAGAGCTATTTATGACAAACCCACAGCCAATATACTGAATGGGCAAAAACTGGAAGCATTCCCTTTGAAAACTGGCACAAGACAGGGATGTCCTCTCTCACCACTCCTTTTCAAAATAGTGTTGGAATTTCTGGCTAGGGCAATCAGGCAGGAGAAAGAAATAAAGGGTATTCAATTAGGAAAAGAGGAAGTCAAATTCTCCCTATTTGCAGATGACATGATTATATATTTAGAAAACCCCATCGTCTCAGCCCAAAATCTCCTTAAGCTGATAAGCAACTTCAGCAAAGTCTCAGGACACAAAATCAGTGTGCAAAAATCACAAGCATTCCTATACACCAATAACAGACAAACACAGAACCAAATCATCATGAGTGAACTCCCATTCACAATTGCTTCAAAGAGAATAAAATACCTAGGATCCACTTTACAAGGGATGTGAAAGACCTCTTCAAGGAGAACTTCAAACTACTGCTTAACAAAATAAAAGAGGACACAAACAAATGGAAGAACATTCCATGCTCATGGATAGCAAGAATCAATATCGTGAAAATGGCCATACTGTCCAACGTAATTTATAGATTCAATGCCATCCCCATCAAGCTACCAATGACTTTCTTCACAGAACTAGAAAAAACTACTTTAAAGTTCATATGGAACCAGAAAAGAGCCCTCATTGCCAAGAAAATCCTAAGCAAAAATAACAAGCTGGAGGCATCATGCTACCTGACTTCAAACTATACTACAAGGCTACAGTAACCAAAACAGCATGGTACTGGTACCAAAACAGAGATACAGACCAATGGAACAGAACAGAGCCCTCAGAAATAATGCCCCATATCTTCAACCATCTGATCTTTGATGAATCTGACAAAAACAAGCAATGGAGAAAGATTCCCTATTTAATAAATGGTGCTGGGAAAACTGGCTAGCCATATGTAGAAAGCTGAAACTGGATCCCTTCCTTACACCTTGTACAAAAATTAATTCAAGATGGATTAAATACTTAAATGTTAGACCTAAAACCATAAAAACCCTAGAAGAAAACCTAGGCAATACCATTCAGGACATAGGCATGGGCAAGGACTTCATGACTAAAACACCAAAAGCAACGGCAACAAAAGCCAATAGGCAAACGGCATCTAATTAAACTAAAGAGCTTCTGCACAGCAAAATAAACTACCATCAGAGTGAACAGGCAACCTACAGAATGGGGGAAAATTTTTACAATCTACCCATCTGACAAAGGGCTAATATCCAGAATCTACAAATAACTTAAACAAATTTACAAGAAAAAAATCAAACAACCCCATCAAAAAGTGGGTGAAGGATATGAACAGACACGTCTCAAAAGAAGATATTTATGCAGCCAACAGACACATGAAAAAATGTTCACCATCACTGGCCATCAGAGAAATGCAAATCAAAACCACAATGAGATACCATCTCACACCAGTTAGAACGGTGATCATTAAAAAGTCAGGAAACAACAGGTGCTGGAGAGGATGTGGAGAAATAGGAACACTTTTACACTGTTGGTGGGACAGTAAACTAGTTCAACCATTGTGGAAGATAGTGTGGCGATTCCTCAAGGATCTAGATCTAGAAATACCATTTGACCCAGTGATCCCATTACTGGGTATATACTGAAAGGATTATAAATCATGCTACTATAAAGACACATGCACATGTATGTTTATTGCAGCACTATTCACAATAGCAAAGACTTGGAACCAACACAAATGTCCATCAATGATAGACTGGATTAAGAAAATGTGGCACATATACACTAAGCAGCCATAAAAAAGGATGAGTTCATGTCCTTTGTAGGCACATGGATGAAGCTGGAAACCATCATTCTGAGCAAATTATCACAAGGACAGAAAACTAAACACTGCATGTTCTCACTCATAGGTGGGAACTGAACAATGAGAACACTTGGACACAGGAAGGGGAACATCACACACCGGGGCCTGTTGTGGGGTGGAGGGAGGTGGGAGGGATAGCATTAGGAGATATACCTAATGTAAATGACGAGTTAATGGGTGCAGCACACCAACATGGCACATGTATACATATGTAACAAACCTGCATGTTGTGCACATGTACCCTAGAACTTAAAGTATAATTTTAAAAAAGCAGACAATAAATACTGCAGGCTTTGCAGTGCACATGGTCACTATTGCAACTATACAATTTTGTTGTTGGAGCAAAGCAGCCATACACAATACATAAATGGGCATAGTTGTTTTGCGATAGAACTTTATTTACAAAACAGGATTTGGATCTGCTTTAGTTTGCCAATTCCTGGATTAGGCAATGAACATAAATGGCTGCTAGCACCACAGAATGATAGTCAACCAGGAAATAGTTGCCTCTTTTTTTCTTTATTTCTTCTAAAAGAAAAAAATATCGGATACATGTGCAGAACGTGCAGGTTTGTTACATAGGTATATGTGTGCCATGGTGTTTTGCTGCACTTATTGGCCTCTCCCCTAAGTTCCCTCCCCTCAACCCCCACCCCTGAATAGGCCCTGGTGTGTGTTGTTCCCCTCTCTGTGTCTATAGGTTCTCAATGTTCAACTCCCACTTATGAGTGAGAATACGTGGTGTTTGGTTTTCTGTTCCTGTGTTAGTTTGCTGAGGATGATGGTTTCCAGCTTCATCCATGTCCCTGCAAAGGACATGATCCCACTACTTTTTATGGCTGCATAGTATTCCATGGTGTATATGTACCACATTTTCTTTATCCAGTCTATCATTGATGGGCATTTGGGTTGGTTCCATGTCTTTGCTATTGTAAACAGTGCTGCAATAAACATAGGTGTGCATGTGTCTTTATAGTAGAATGATTTGTATTCCTTTGGGTATATACCCAGTAATGGGATTGCTGCACCAAATGGTATTTCTGGTTCTGGATCCTTGAAGAATCGTCATACTGTCTTCCACAATGGTTGAACTCATTTACATTCCCACCAACAGTGTAAAAGCATTCCTATTTCTCCACAGACTCACCATCATCTATTGTTTCCTGGCTTTTATTAATCACCATTCTGACTGACATGAGATGCTATCTCATTGTGGTTTTGATTTACAGTTCTCTGATCATCAGTGATGTTGAGCTGTTTTTTTCATGTTTGTTGCCCATGTAAATGTCTTCTTTTGAGAAGTGTCTGTTCATATCCTTCATCCACTTTTTGATGGGGTTGTTTGATTTTTTTCTTGTAAATTTGTTTAAGTTCTTTGTAGATTCTGGATATTAGACCTTTGTCAGATGAGTAGATTGCAAAATTTTTCCCTCATTCTGTAGGTTGCCTGTTCACTCTGAGGATAGTTTCCTTTGCTGTGCAGAAGCTCTTTAGTTTAATTAAATCACAATTGTCAATTTTGGTTTTTGTTGCAATTGCTTTTGGCATTTTAGTCATGAAGTCTTTGCCCATGCCTATGTCCTGAATGGTATTGCCTAGGTTTTCTTCTAGGGTTTTTATGGTTTGGGATTTTACATTTAAGTCTTTAATCCATCTTGAGTTAGCTTTTGTATAAGGTGTAAGAAAGGGGTCCAGTTTCAGTTTTCTGCATATGGCTAGCCAGTTTTCCCAGCACCATTTACTGAATAGGAGATCCTTTCCCCATTGCTTGTTTCTGTCAGGTTTGTTAAAGATCAGATGGTTGTAGATGTGTGGTGTTATTTCTCAGGTCTCTGTTCTGCTCCATTGGTTTATATGTCTGTTTTGGTACCAGTACCATGCTGTTTTGGTTACTGTAGCCTTGTAGTATAGTTTGAAGTCAGGTAGTGTGATGTCTCCAGCTTTGTTCTTTTTGCTTAGGAGTGTCTTTGCTATATGAGGTCTTCTTTGATTCCATATGAAATTTAAAATGCCCACATCAGAAAGCTAGAGAGATCCCAAATCAATGCCCTAACATCACAATTAAAAGAGCTAGACAGACAAGAGCAAACTAATCCAAAAGCTAGCAGAAGATAAGAAATAACTAAGATCAGAGAAGAATTGAAGGAGATGGAGACACAAAAACCCTCCAAAAAATCAATGAATTCAGGAGCTGGTTTTTTGAAAAGATTAACAAAATATAGACCACTACCTAGACTAATAAAGAAGAGAGACAAGAATAAAATATACACAATAAAAAACGGTAAAGAGGATATCAGCACTGACCCCACAAAAATACAAACTACATCAGAGAATACTATAAGCGCCTCTATGTAAATAAACTAGAAAATCTAGAAGAAATGGACAAATTCCTGGATGCATACACCCTACCAAGACTAAACCAGGAAGAAGTCAAATCCCTGAATAAACCAATAACAAGCTCTGAAATTGAGGCAGTTTAATTAATAGCCTACCAACCAAAAAGAAAAAAAAAAGCCCAGGATCAGACGGATTCACAGCTGAATTCTACCAGAAATACAAAGAGGAGCTGGTAGCATTCCTTCTGAAACTATTCCAAACAATTAAAAAGGAGAGATTCCTCCCTTCCTAACTCATTTCATGAAGCCAGCATCATCTTGATACCAAGATTCATCCCTGGGATGCAAGGCTTATTCAACATATGCAAATCAATGAACATAATCCATCACACGAACAGAACCAAAGACAAAAACCACATGATTATCTCAATAGATGCAGAAAAGGCTTTTGATAAAATTCAACATCCCTTCATGTTAAAACCTATCAATAAACTAGGTATTGATTGAACATATCTCAAAATAATAAGAGCTATTTATGACAACCCCATGGCCAATATCATATTGAATGGGCAAAAGCTGGAAGCATTCCATTTAAAAACCGGTACAAGACAAAGATGCCCTCTCTCACCACTCCTATTCAGCATAGTATTGGAAGTTCTGGCCAAAAGTTGCATCTCAATGAAAGAGCACATCACCACCTTCAGTCTGATCAAGTCTTGCAACCCAGCTGCCAGTTTACAGGAGATACACAGAAAGAAAGGCCACATGTTAAACAAGTTGAGTGTGAGAAACTCTACAGGTCAAACTACACAAGTTTGTCAATGTAAATTGTAAGGAAAAGATACGAATGGAGGTGGGGAACTGCAGAAAAAAATTAAAATTTATACACAGATGAAATTATTTTAAAGGAGCAAGACATTAAATAACCAATTAAAGCACTTTTTTTAAAAAAAGAAAAGAACGAAAGTTCCTGAGCCTTCAGTATTACTTTTAAGCTTGTGTTGGCTTTTTAGGCATAGAAAATGAGGATGCATGTTTGTCTTTAGTACAGCAATTGAGGAATAAGCATTCTGTTGATCTTACACCACCTGCAAGGTGCCCAGTCTTCACGCTGGACATTGGCTCTGGCACTAATGGAAGGTTGGTGGAATTTGTCTCTAGTGGCCTGTGGTCTCTCATTATCTCCTTCACACTTATCAAACCCTGTTTTGCTCATCATTTTCAACTGATTGTAAGTTTTGATCATGATACTTCTTGAGGTTTTAGCTCTCTAAGCATACTTCTACTAAGTAAGTATAAGGAATTTTGGAAACTGAAAAGCCTTTATAATATAAATAGATTATGCTGTTCTTCCTATCTTGATAGCTAAGATGACTAAATAATATATAGTCTAAACAGGGTCACCTTTGAAAGTGAAATTTAATAATTATGTTAGGACACCAGGTACAAGACAGTAGTATCCCAACACAAGGGAAAGCATAGCCACTCTAGTAGTAGTAGAAATATTTTTCGGCCAGGCGTGGTGGCTCACACCTGTAATCCCAGCACTTCAGGAGGCCAAGGCGGGGGGACAACGAGGTCACGAAATTGAGACCATCCTGGCCAACATGGTGAAATCCCGTCTCTACTAAAAATACAAAAATTAGCCGAGTGTGGTGGCGTGTGCCTGTAGTCCCAGCTACTCAGGAGGCTGAGGCAGGAGAATTGCTTGAACCTGGGAGGCGGAGGTTGCAGTGAGCTGAGATCACAGCACTGCACTCCATCACGACAGAAAGAGACTCCGTCTCAAAAGAAAGAAAAAGAAAGGAAGGAAGGAGGAAGGAAGGAAGGAAGGAAGGAAGGAAGGAAGGAAAGAAGGAAAGAAGGAAAGAAGGAAAGAAGGAAGGAAAGAAGGAAAGAAGGAAAGAAAGAAAGAAGGAAAGAAAGAAAGAAAGAAAGAAAAAGATTTTTGAACTGGGAAGGGCTACTTATGGTATTTAAATTGTGTCAGTCAGGTAGCACGTGCTGTATCTTCTAGAGTTGGCTTTGCCCCTCTGTTTTAAGCCCCTCTGCACTTGGTTGGTACATAGCATTACTTCCAACAAACTACAGTACAAGCTTCTTGATGATTTCTCCACCACTTCTAAGCCATCTCATGTGTAAATGCAAGTTTTTATAAATTGTGCAATTTTAATGCACTAAGACACATGTAGCAACTGGCTAGATATTGTACAAGATGTTTCTTCACCTGTCTGGTTATGTTTACTCATTTTTAAAATGAAGGGTTTGAACCAGAAGTGTTCAGAATACATTTTAACTTCATATTTTCAATCTGAGTGCCATGTGTAAGTGCACAAATCCATGCACATCTTTTGTTAAGAAAGTGGATTTAAAATCAAGATGCATATGTCAAAAGCAAAGACATAAGCAACATTGATAATCACAAAAATGATGTTTTTCCATATGTGGTACTACAGAACTCATCTATTAATAGTCTAGCAAATGTGAGTTTGTCTACCTTATTCTTTAACATTCCTAGAGAAAGTGCTGCTGCAGCATCATTCCAGTAACAGGAGACCCTTATTGCCATAAAGTTCTAGTCTTTTTCAATTTGAGTTATTTCCTCTAAGAATAGGATACTGTTGGGAATTCAGAAAGGCACAAGTAGACTGTAACTCAAGAGTTTAAAATACCTCTTCAGGTTTAGCTATTTCTCTTAACCTTGTAGTCACTTCCCTTTACTTTTTCATTTTCCATTGCTAAGGACCGTGGCAATGTCCAAGGGGCCTACAGTTGAGAAGTTCTAATTGGCTCTTTTCTTGTAACAACACCCAAAGGAAAACAGCAATTGACTTTTTGAGAGGTTATTGGTGTGATGCTGCAAGTTCTGAGTCCCAGGATGAGAAAGTGTAAGATTCATTGATTTAAACCCATAGCTAGCATTTACTAAGTTCTGTAAAATACAGCAGGCAGCCATCTCTGCCTTGGGTGTTGACAGGAGTCTAAATCAGACAGACAAGTGAGACCCAGAAATCTAATGAGACCAAGTGACAAATGCAAGATGAGTAACTGAAATGAAGCTTAGCATCCAATACTGACTTCAAAAACAAAAAGTAACCCAGAATAGCCTTCCCTAAAGATGCAGAAAGGCATCTGAGGCTGTAAATAAGAGCTTAGTTTCCAAACAGCATCTTCTTTGCCAGAGAAACAATATATGCATTCACATAACCTCTGCACACAGGGCCTGACTTCCCAACTGCTCAGTTCCAAGCTTTGGAGTAACTGCCTCAGGCAAGTCTTGATCACCACTATCTCCCAAAGTAAGTGACTTTGTTTGTATTGGTGGGAAAGGGGTGGAAAAAATGGGAGGAAAAAAAGAGCAGAAATTGTTTTTTGGCCTCTTTCTTACATCCTTCTTTCTCTTGTTCCTTTAAAAACAGTTTAATAAAGACAGAAGAACATTGTAAACAAATGTCTCACCATTGCACACATTCTGCTTTTATAGATAGTCCTTATCACATTGTATTCTAACTTGGGATCTGTGTGTCTCCTTACGGTAGCTTGAATGCATGAGTGGTTTAAGTGGCCTCCCTGAACCCACTTCCTTTGCAATATGACTTTGCATCTCCTCTCTTAAAGAGGTGAATGTATTCCCTACCTGCTCCACCCCTACCTTGCATCCGGGCCAGCCTTTTGACTCTTCTATTTTTTTTTTTTTTTGTCAATAGAATATGATAGAAATGATTTTGTTCCAGTTGTGAGACTATTCCTCAAGAGGTCTTGCTCACTGCCATCACTGTCTCAAAACCTCACCATCATGTGATCTAGGCCAGGATAGCCTGCTCAAGGAGGAAAGACCACATGACAAAGATTTGAGTTGTCTAATCTCTCCTTGCCAAGACCCTCCTAGACTTGCTAGTCCCCAGTCATGTTGCTTGCTAACAGGTGAATGAGTAACTCACACTGAGACCAGTTAAGTGTGGCCCAGACAAGGAAAACCACTCATTTGACCCACAAACTCACAAATTAAATAAATGTTTATGATTATATGTTACTGAGGTTTTCTGGTTGTATGGCCATACATAATTAATACAACTCTCTCCCAAACTTGTTCACACAGAAGAGATCTGAATTCAGTCATGCACCACAGAGTGAGATTTTGGTCAACAATAGACCACGTATACAACAGTGGTCCCATAAGATTATAGTGGAGCTGAAAAATCCCTACCACCTAGCGACGTCATAGCCAGACTAACGTTGTAGTGCAAGGCATTATTCACATGTTTGTGGTGATGCTGGTGTAAACAAACCTACTGTGCTTCCAGTCATATAAAAGCATAGCACATACAATTATGTACTGTACATGATACTTGACAATAATAATAAATGACTATGTCACTGGTTTATGTATTTACCATACTATACTTTTTATTATAATTTTAGAGTGTACTCCTACTTCTTAAAAAGTTAATTGTAAAACAGCCTCTGGAAAGTCCTCCAGGAGACGTTCCAGAAAAAAGGCATTGTATTGAAGACCTTCTGGGGGGACACGATATGGAAGTGGAAGACAGTGATATTGATGATTCTGATCTTGCATGGGCCTAGACTGATGTGCGTGTTTGTGTCTTAGCTTTTAACAAAACAGTTCAAAAAGTAAAAACAAAATTTTTAATAGAAAAAGCTTATAGAATAAGTATATAAAGAAAGAAAATATCTTTGTACAGCCATACAATATGTTTGTGTTTTGAGATGTGTTATTTCAAAAGAATCAAAAACTTTTTAAAAATTAAAGTTTGTAGAGTAAAAAATTTACAGTAAGCTAAGGTTAATTTATTATTAAATAAAGAAAATATTTATTATAAATTTAGTACAGCCGCCAGCCAGGTGCTGTGGCTCGTGCCTGTAATCCCAGTACTTTGGGAGGCAGAGGTGGGCAGATCTCCAGAGGTCAAGAGTTCGAGACCAGCCTGACCAACATGGTGAAACTCCGTCTCTACTAGATATACAAAAAATTAGCTGGGCATGGTGGTGTGCACCTGTAATCCCAGCTACTCAGGAGGCTGAGGCAGGAGAATCACTTGACCCCAGGGGCGGAGGTTGCAGTGAGCTGAGATCACACCACTGCACTCCAGCCTGGGCGACAAAGCGAGACTTAGTCTCAAAAAAATAAAATTAGTACAGCATAAATGTACAATGTTTCTAAAGTATACAATAGTGTACATAACAGCCTAGGCCTTCACAGTCACTCACCATTCACTCACTCATGGACTCACCCACAGCAACTTCCAGTTCTGCTAGGTCCATTTAGCCCAATGCAGGTGTACCATCTTTTAAAATCTTTCATGCCATACTTTTACTGTACCTTTTCTATGTTTAGATACATAAATACTTAACCATTATGTTACAGTTGTCTACAGTATTCAGTTCAGGTATGTAGTATAGGAGCACACAGCTACCTTGTAGGTTCATGTAAGTGCACTCTATGATGTTCATACAACATGCCTAACAATGCATTTCTCAGAACTTGTCTCCATCATTAAGTGACACATAATATATCTGACAGATGAATTCACAAATCAACAATTCAGTGAACAAATGAAAACAATACCATAAAATGGATAAGATGTTTAAATAGATTCTATGTCATTAAATACAGAACAACAGTGAAATATCATCTTATGTTTTCCTAACTGGAAATTCTTCCTCTGCCTCGGCCCATCTTAGCATACTAAGTCAGTGTGTAGGCCATTCTACTGAGCCCATGCCTCTACTGAGCCAGCTGTGTCCATGCCATCAGTGAGCCAAGGTCACTTACACCAGCAGCACAAAAGCATGGTGCAGGGCCAAGGGGTGGCTGCCCATTACAGCGCCTGATGTGGCAAGTGGATTAGCTGTGGTCGTTCACTGATGCTTCTGCCAAAGTAGAGGAAAAAAATAGGTAAACAAGTATTACTTGGAATAAAAGAAAGAAAAGTTTCCTCTCCCAATATGCATGTGTATATGTGTGTGTTTGTGTGTGTGTAGGCAAAGAAAGAGTGAGAGAGAGAAGACACATTGCCACACAACACATAAAAATTCCAGAAAACAAATAAAACCCTGTGATGGATACAATGGAATCTACAGTCAGGGAGAGGAGATGATAGTTGAGAAAACCTTCTGTAATAGTGGACAGCAGGTATGGCTGCCTCAGAGTGCAGGTCGAAGGCTAGAGATTTAGAGAAAGAGGCTGTGAGCTGGAGGAGCTGGAGAAGACTGTGGAGAAGGGAACTCTCCCAAACGTTAGAGGCCCAGCTCAATGTGGTTGAATCTTGAGGTGTAACTGGATGTCCAGATGGAGACACATTAAGAAGCACAGGCTTCAAGGTGAGACAACCATGGCCAATTTTCAGAGCAACTCTGTGGCTACTAAAAGATTAGAGTAGATGGTATGGACATATCTTTTTGTTCAGGGTTGAGAAGGAGTATTGGTAAGGAGGAGGATGCTGGAGTATGAATGATTGAGGCTTGAGGCTTTATTCTAAGGGTAATGTGTGTGGTGCCAGCAAGGCAAAATAAACTTAAGTGAGTCAAAAATAGGAAGTATCTAGACAGAGGCTGAATTTGTCATCCTATTTGGAGCTCAGCAAATATTCAACAAACATGAACTAGACAAAATATTTTCTCCTTGAGATCTTAGAGTTATGGTGCATTTTCTTCCTTTTTAAACTCTCTGGAGTTGGTGAGACCTTCAAACCAATATTTACAAGGGATCACACTTTACACTTCATAACTTTGCAGGCTAGCAGCGGCAAGGGGAGGCGGCCTTTCCTTTATCCTCCCATTCCAACATAATAACTGATGTAATAGCTCAGGAGTGTTGGAGCTCACAGCTGCATTTTGGTTCACATTTCGTTCTGTCACAGCTTGATGGTTCAAGCTTCATTCCTCCCTCCTGCCTCCCTGCTTCAAAGCATCCCCCACAAGCTAACTGCAAATGCCCACATTCCCTTTTTTTTTTTTTTTTTTTTTACAGGAAGTGGGTGGCTGGCTCACAAGAATGTTCATTGTATTACTTCATTCATGAGTTGGAAGCAAAGGCTTCCTCTTATCTCTCACCAGCTTCTAAACAAGATGGCCAAATGCTGTTTAAGGGACCTCTTTCTTCCTCAGGGCTGCTCCCAGTGTTTGCTTCGATGCCTCTTGGTTTATAGCCTCCAAAGGAGCTTCTTCATCAGATTTAAGGTATGCTATATCACTCAGTGAACAAAACAAAAGCAGAATACAACTCACATTGACGTTTATGGTATTTTGTACTTAATGACTCTTAAACTACCCTTCCTAAATTACTCTCATAAAAAAACTGAATTTGAAAAGCCGTTTTTCTCAACTGCCACTAATACGCTTATCTCATTTTGCTCTGTTGCTCAATTGAGCATGACAGATTTAGCCAGTTTTTATCTTTTAAATTTTTTTCTTTACTCCTGCTTTGCAACAGAAATGTTTTGTCGTTTTTTTTTTTTCATCTGAGGGCAAACTAAATTTCCAACTACCTCTGATAATCTGATTTTTTAAATGTATCCTCCCAGTGTTTTTTGTTCTTTGTACAGAGAAGCAGACTATAAGCCTGACAGTGGTTCCAAAGTTTGCAACAGATAGCTGATCTTTGGATACGTGATCTGCCTTCATCTTCCTTGAACAAGGAAGGGCAATTTGTTCCTTTTTGCCTAAAAATGGGAACTGAATATGCTACTGATGTCAAGCAGTACTAAACCACAGCTAGAACAAGAGCAGTACATGTGTGCATATAAGATAAGGGCTTTGAGAATGCTAATATTTGGTCTATTTTTACTTAATGCCAGGAACATTCTGCAGTAAGTATTATTCAGAAAGGTAACTCATGTAATAACTTTGCTCTGTGAGTCCTTTTATCTATAAGCCTCAGGCATTGTTCGTTAAGTCATCCAACACCAACAGCACTGACTGGACAAAGAAGCTGGGGCTTATAAGCCAAAGTACTAGTTTTATAAAAGGCTTATCCTAAGTGTACTTGTAAAACATGGTCTTCATTGAAGATCTGGGTTACATTAAAAAAAGAAAAAACAAAAAGGAAATAGAAACATTATTCTCTTAAAAAGACAAAATGGCATTTCAGAAGATGGTGAACGTTGTAGCTGAGAATTGACTCTCAAAACCAATATTCTTTAGATTTCAATCACATTTTCAAGTCCCTAAAGATGAGAACAAGCATGGCATAATGAAACACAAGACACAGACTACCCAGGGAGCTTATTCTTGAAAATCTCATAATGTAATGCATTCATTTCTTCATTTTCAAAACATTAACTGAGCAACTATCACATTTTAGGCAGTAGGCACAATGCTAAATGCTGAGGCTACTGGCATAGATGAGGCAAGATTTATATACTCTTGGACTCACAGCCAAGCAGAGGAGATAGACAAAAATAATTACGAGATTCAAAATGTCAACAAATGTAAATCATATCTGAGTTCATTCTACTGCTCTTTAACTTATTTAATAGTTTATTCATTGATTCAACATGTATGGAATCTGTGTTCCAAGCATTGTTCTTAAACATGAGAACATGAAAATGCATAAAAGCCTTAATCTTAAGGAGTTATCTTACAGTGAGAAACATGCCATTAACAAACATTACAGTGCAGAAACATTACAGTGCAGCATAGGATGTGCTATTAACAGTGATAGTCAGCTGAGCATGGTGGCTCACACCTGTAATCCCAGCACTTTGGGAGGCTGAGGCGGGTGGATCGCCTGAGGTCAGGAGTTCGAGACCAGGCTGGCTAACACGGTGAAATCCTGTCTACTAAAAATACAAAAAATTACCTGTGCATGGTGACACACGCCTATTCCCAGATACTTGGGAGGCTGAGGCAGGAGAATTGCTTGAACCCAGGAGGCAAAGGTTGCAGTGAGCCGAGATTGTGCCATTGCACTCCAGCCTGGGCAACAGAGCGAGACTGTCTCAAAACAAAACAAAACAAAACAAAACAAACAAACAAACAAAAAAAAAAAACAGTGATAGTCACAGAAAGTAGAGCAAATGAGTCTGCCTGTGTGAGGTGAAAAGAACAGTAATGGCAATTCTTTTTTCTGAGGGATAGAAAACCCTAACCTGCAAAATAAATATTTTCTGCAGATGAAAAAAGATGGGGAACTTTCATAGACCTAGCCATTCTTATTTATGAATGTGCTCATTCTCTTCCAACGTTTGGTTTATAACATATTTCAGGACTAAAGTGACAATTTGGCCATACCGTTCCTAATTTTGATGTTCTAAGATGTCAGTCATGGAACCAGCCAAAGATTGACTATATTTGTATAATAAGTAGATGTCAGGAAGAATGAGCCAGAGAACAGATTAAGGACTGAAATTGAGGTTTTCAATTTTAGAAATGAGATGGGCAAAGAATTCAGTAACCATGCCTCATTTTTTTAAGGACAATGACACCAAATTACAAAAAGAAATGCATTTTATTTAGCTACTTTTATTATTTTGGGATGGGCAACCTGGTAGGAGAAAAGCCACCTTTTGAGTCTGTCACCTCCACATTAATTTGCTAAGAATATTTAGGGGTAAGGAGGCCCATCCCCTTTAATCACATTCCCTGAATGATGAGTCAAGGAGTAGCTTGTAGTAGGACGGCAGGGGGTGCAAGGGAGAGAAGGCAATTTCCTTTCTTATACAACTTTTCAGTTTATGTGGAATTTTAAATTGCTTAATTTTCAATAGTCTTATTATATAATTGATTTCTTTGTGCCTATTACTAATTATCTCTCTCAGTCTTCCAAGAGAGGTATACATTTTCTGATACAGTGTAACAGGATGTTGTGACATAATAAAAAATATACATTTGGTTTCTGCCTCCTGTTCCTGCCACAGATCTCCTAAATCCCTTGGAATTTCCTGGGTAATAAGAGTGCCTTTATTCTAATAAGCAACACTTGGCGGACTGCTGGATAACCTCAACGTGAGGGCTCTTTTCCAGAAACACCAAGCCATAATTTAAACTGTGAGCTGGAGACTGGGTTAATAATTGGTCATGCCTACACGATGAAACCTCTATAAAAAATCCCTAGAAGGCAGGGCTTGGAGAGCTTCCAGGTTGGTAAACACATCCACAGGACAGGAGGGTGGCACACCCTGGCATCATGGGGACAGAAGCTCCTGTGCTCAGGACCTCGCCTTCACCTGGCTGTTCATCTGCATCTTTCATCATATCCTTTGTTATAAACTAGTGAACATAAGTGAGTGTTTCCCTGAGTTTTGTGAGTCATCAGGGCAAAATATCAAACCTCAGGAGAAAGTCGTGGAAACCTTCCATTTGTAGCCAAGTTGGACAAATGTTATGGGTAATGTGGATATCCACGCCATGCCACTGGCATCTGAAGTGGAGGGGTTGGGGTGGGGGCGCAGTCTTGTGGGACTGAGCCTTCAACCTATGGGGTCTGCACTAACTGCAAGGTAGATAGTACCATAATTGAATTGTAGGACACATAAGTGGCATCCAGAGAGAACTGACTGGTGTGGGAAAAAATATCCCACACATTTGGTGTCAGAAGTGAAGTGTTGAGAGTAGAGGAAACAGTGAGTTTTTCCTCATTAACATTAAATTGGAAGTTTCAGCTTTCACCACAATATATAATATATGAAATTCCAAAGAGAATTGTCAAACCAAAATGTAGATTTTCAAAGGAGCTATCAGAGAACCAGTTGGGCAGTTCCAAACCCACTGAAGAATACAAAAGGGTCCAAAGATTGGAGATGAGAACAATTTGTTAAGAGGGGTGTGTGTTTACATGTGTTGCTAGACTGAGTTTCACCTTCTCCAAGGGGAGCAATGGAGTGCTATCTTTTGCAAAAAGGGCTTCACTTGGCCAACTTGGAGAGTTTGAGATAAGTCTCCTGGAGCTTGAGAGAGGGTAAGACTGGCATCTGACAGGTTTATTGGAGCAGGAGGGGCAGCTGGTGAGCTTTTTGGGCAGTAAAGTATTTCTGGTGGAGGAGATGAGGACCTCAGGAGAGAGCTAGCTGGGGGTCACCTTTAGCTCTGTCCAAGAAGGACTTTCTGGAAGTGTAATGAGCCTCTAACCAAAATAGAGAGTGGATAGTGGTTCCCTAAACCCAGGGGCTGAGCACTGGGCTAAAGAGCTGCAGTGGTTGCAGCCAGATGAGCCCCACAGGGGGTGACCCTGCAGAGCCACCAAAGCAACCTAAAGAGGGAAAATCACCTGCAGACATCTGCCCATCTTACAGTATAAACTTCCCTGCCTCCTTTTCCTTTCTAGTCTCTGACTCCATTCCCATGGCAACAGCAATGACAGCTTATAAGTAGCATATAAGTGGGCAAGGGGATAGAAAAATTACGTGCCCCTCTTCCATGGGAAGCAGCTGGTCTACCTCAGGTAAGCCATTGAGATTGGATATTAAACCAAATGCAGTTTTATTTCTAGTCTGGAACTGGATAGTCTATTTGACATATTGAGAGTATATCTAAGATTGAAGCCTCAAATTCAAGGGCCCAAATTTTCAGTCTTTCTCTTTTCACTTTCATTTCTGCTTTCAAAATAGCCAAGTCTTTCTTAAGCTCATCCCTTTTTAGTAAGACTTTGCTGGAAACACAAGGTAAAGCCCATGACTGACTTTCCAAACCCTTTCCCAAAGCCATAGGCTGACTAGAAACATGGTTTGCCTTCCAGGTCTCCAGAGGACAGTTTTGCTAGATGTGCTGTGATGGCAGGACAATAGAAGTATGCTTTTTTACCACCTGAAATGCCTGTTCTTGATTCACAGTGAATCAAGCACCAAGCAGTGATTTAGAAACCCAGTCTCTTTCCACCTTACGGTTCCACCATCATTAACATACAGCTTTTGGAGCCACTAGGTTCATTTCTGCATGAATCTGATAGGAGAAAAAACATGAAGCCTCTTATATCAAGATTTGTTATGAGCCATGGCCCTGAAGTGCCATGTCATTTCCTCTTACATTTGCATTGTCCAGAACTCAGTTACATGGTCATGCCAAACTGCAAGAGAAGCTGGGAAACACTATGTTTGTGCAACAGAAGAAAAAGAAACAGGCTTGGTAAACAGCTAGTCTGTTTCTGCCTCCAGGGCTCTATAGCTTCTAGGAGTGAGCTCATTGGCTATGTAGACTTCTAGAGAATTTATTCATAAGAAAAAGAGTAAAAAAAATCCCACCACTGAAAAATTATAAAGGGATGATGCAAGACAAAAATAGTATTTTGATTATCTTTGATTTGTTGGAAGTATAATTTTCAGCGATCAAATGTGCAGCACTGCAGGCGGATCACGAGGTCAGGAGATCGAGACTATCCTGACTAACACGGTGAAACTCCCTCTCTACTGAAAATACCAAAAAGCCGGGCGTGGTGGCGGGCACCTGTAGTCCCCGCTACTCGGGAGGCTGAGGCAGGAGAATGGCGTGAACTCAGGAGGTGGAACTTGCAGTGAGCTGAGATATCGCCACTGCACTCCAACCTGGGCGACAGAGCAAGACTCCATCTCAAAAAAAAAAAAAAAAAAAAAAAAAACCCTTAGATTTTTTACCCTAATGTGGGTTTAGTTTGGAAACATACTACTTGAAGTTCTCTGGGCTAATTTTTCTGACCTGAACTGACTGTTCTCAGATTCATTACACAATTGTCATCCTGGGACTTCCCTGCACCATCATTTAGATAGTCCCTTTATCGCTCTCCTGTCATGTAGCATCTTTTACTTGGATGCAGAGGCTTCCGCTTTTTGTTGGTCCTCTTTCTGATGAAGTGCATAATAGTATTCTGAGAAATATGAACAGAATGCACATTTTTTGAGATCCCACATGTTGGAAAATATCATTCTACGTTCACGGTTGATTGATAGCTTGGCTGAGCTTGGAATTCTGGGTTGCAATTCATTTCTCCTCACAAGTTTGAAGAGACTTCTTCATTGTTTGAGTACCATCTTTTGAATGTGACCTGTTATTTCTACCTGGCTACTTTTAGGATTGTCTTTTTACCCTCACGGTTCTGAAATTTCATGATGTTATGTGTTGATGCAGATTTTCTATCATTCATTTTTGGGCACTCAGATGGCTGTCAACCTAGAAATTCAAAGCTTTCAATACTCACAAGTTTTCCTACATTATTTCTTCAAGATTTTTTCCCCTCTCTCTCTGATTTTTATTCTCTTTCTTGAAGACGTAATAGTTAAACATTTTGACCCTGATTTGGTCAACTAATTTTTTAAAAATATTTTCTTTCTTATCTGCTAAGTCTTTCTCTTTTTGTTCTAATTTTCTGGAAGAGTCTTCACTTTATCTTTTGTATTTCTATTAAATTTTTTACTTCTGCTGCAAATATTTTTCTTATGAATTTCTTATTCTTTTATTTTTATAGCTCCCTGTTATTGCTTCAGGAGTAAAATATATTTCCCACATTCCCTAGGATATTATCTTATCATTTTTTTCTTCTGTTCCTACACTGTCTTTACTTCCTCTGAGTTCCTTTCATCTTGCTCTTGGCTCTGACTTTCAAATGAGATGATTTCTTCACATGTCTAGTGGTCCCTGGCTACCTATTCAAATTTATAACCAATCAGTAGCTCTGTCTGGGTGGCAGAACATTTTAATTGATGGGCCTCATTGCAGGGTGATTAAAACCCAGAAATCTCAGAGTATGTAGATCTTTTCCCTTAAGCCAATCAACTACTCCAGAGAGAAATCCCCTAATATACTGCCCATTGGACCTAAGCCACACCTGCTCACTTTCTGCATGTTAAGAGGGAGAAAGGCTAAGGTTTATCAATGCACATTATTTAGATGTTTACTTAAGTCCTCTTTTATCAATATCTCATCTTAGCTTTCATTCTACTGTTCATTCAAGATTTTTTCAAGACCAGCTTGAATGAATATGCTTTAATAAAAACACAGATTGCACTACAAAACCAAATAGTGTTAAATTTATATTATGCAACAGAATTGTCTGCAAGCTAAGTAGAAAAGGACATCTCCCCTTCATAGATGATTTTTTGGGTTATAAAAATATTATGAAGTAGTAATGATATATTTGCATGCCATCATCTACATTTTTCTTTCATTAACTTTGTCAAATTCTATTTTCAAAGAGCTTCATTTGTCCTTTGAGGACAAATTCAACTTGTCAGGAAGTCAGCTTCAGGCAATGTCTTTCCCAGTGGCCTGCTGTATTGGTCCACATGAGATATGAAACAGAGACATCTAAAGGACATTTTAGGAACTGGAACATTAATATTTACTCTCCATACTTTATGACTGATTCCCCTGGAAATGAGGTCTGTAGTTTATTATGAAGCTGGAAAACCTCACTTTGTAAAATTAAATTCAAAGCCACAATCATATGCCTTTTCTAACAAGAGTCAAGAGAAGGCTAGAATCATCAACAGTTTTAAATGAAGAGTTATTTTAACAAAAAATATCAGAATTCATCTATTTGCCCTAAAATTATTGGAACGAAATTGACTTAGAGTAAGCTATTTCTAGTAGTGTCACATTTTGATTTTTATTATATTTGTCCATAGTGTTATATATGATATAGGTACCTAGTAAATAAAAATAAATAAGCAAGTTATTAAATGAGCAATTAATTGATTAAAATCTGAATAAATGTAACTCAGGCATTTTTCTGACTGATTCCTCTTTAAATAATAATTCCCAATTCTCATCTTTTGGCTTGATCAGGCTTAGAGGAGTTATGACAGAATTATATGTGCAAATCTTAAATGTTAACATACACAATAATGGCATTTTTACCAGAAGCATTATTTTCCCAAATGGATAAGAAGTAATAACAAAATTTAAATCTTCTTTTCTAACAAAGGAATTGAGATAATATCTTCTTGTTCGACAGGCTCTGAGTTGTTAAAAGCTTTGGTCTAAGCCATCTAATTGCCATAAAAAATTACTTTTCCTGGAAAGCTGAGGTCTAGTTCCAAGGCCACAGGAATGTCGGCTTCTTTAATGCAAAGTTTAAAAATAAATACAAGAAACAATTGCAAACCATATGACAGATTTTTTAAGGCATATATACTTCATCTACTTCTGTGAATATTAATTTTTCCTTATGCCTTTTAAGTTCATAAGTACACTCTCGTCAATATAATACAAGACAGAGAAACAGAAAGAAAGAAATGAAAGAAGAAATATTCCAGATCTTTGTGTTGCCCACCATTCTGGGTGGTAAAATCTTAATTATGACAACACAAGTCCATGTGATAGAGGAACATATTAGAGGTCAGAGTTGCTTTGAAAACCAGCCAGTTTCACTATTCTTTTAAATTAAAGTAAGTTCAATTAATTCATGAAGCTATAATGTAAATTTAAACCATCTAAGATTTCAACTAGCAAAGATGAGGAGAAAATCCCAAAATGACCACTAACATCTTGTTCAGAACTGATCTGGTTTGAGACGGCTACATTTTCACCATGCTCTCAGGTGGCCTTTCTGCTGTGCACTCACAGAAAGAGAAAGAGCTCTGGTATCCCTCTCTCTTCTTATAAAGACACCAATCCTACTGGATTAGTGCCCATACCTATGATCTAATTTAATCTTAATTACTCTCTTAAAAGCCCTATTTCCAAATGCATAGTGAGTCAGGGCTTCAACATATGAATTTCGTGGGGTTGCAATTCAGTCTATAAAAAATATATAGGAGGCACGGGCTCAAACCTACAAGTACTTTTCTTCTTCTACTCCAGAAACAACTCCCTGAATTCCTCCTCTAGAATTGCTGCCCAGATGGTTTGGTAGACAATTAGAAATGTTAACATCCTAGTCCCAGAATTTTATATTATTCTCCGAGTTTCTAAATTATCTTACACTTGCATCAAATATAATTACATATTTTAAAGAACTTCTTAAATTCAGACCAAATTTATCTCAGACTTTTAAGTGGACTGGACAAATTTTATGATTAAAAATTATTTTGAAAAATTTTACCTATTAATACTAATATTAATTTTTAAAATGTTATCTGTTAATAAAACAGAACTTCTTCTATTAAATATTAACCTAGAACACGTAGTTCTATATAAACTTGAAATCAATAAAACTGCATTTCCTTTAAATAGTATTGTAACTCAGAATGTACACTATTTTAAGGTGACTCTTCCTAATCATTACTTTTCTTACATAATTTGTTTTGTGTGCTTTTTAAAACTGTGATTGCCTATTCTGAATTAGAAACTCTTGAAAGATGTGTGATGGCCTATTTAACTCACTCTGTGTACTAACTAATAGAATTGTAGCTTAACATATGTTGTATCTAACAATTAAAGTTAATACAAGAGATTAAAGTGAGTAAGTCATCTAATTAGACATCTAATCTGTCCCCAATCTTACTAATATTTGTTTTCTTCATGTCCCTCACATCCACTCTTTAGCATTCTTCTTTCACATCTATGATCAAGGCCCCCATTACTTAGACAAGGCTTTATGCCAGATCCTCTGGCATGAACCCCAAGCCATCCTGCACACATGGATCAAACCTAAATCTATATTGTATAATCTTTCTTCCCCTATGTCATTACACTACATGGCAATCTTCATTGGCTCCTCATGGCCTATAGGATAAATTCATGCTCTTGAGTCTGGCATCTGTCATTCTCAATTGTTTGATTTCTCAATTCACCTTCTTAACTTTATCCACATACCCACAGCTAAAAGTCCCCTAACCCCCTTCTTTCTGGCTAAGTCTACATATTTCATTGACCCCAAAACAAATTGTAATGGTAACTCACGTGGTTCTGGAATTAAAAAACTTTGTGGATCCAATAGATTGAGAGCACTGCCTAAAAAATAACAGGATGTCAGCCCTTCTTCCTTCTCAGGTATCTATAAATATCCCAGAGTTTTTAGTTCAAAGAAGGGAGGAAGTATGGAATTGTCTTATCAATCAGTAATTTCAGATGCCACCTGCATCCTGGCTTCCCTTTGCTTCAGATGTTGTGTTTACTATCTCTCTTGATTATCTTTTTAATCACTCCTTTCTGCCATGTTGAACCATTCCAAACCATCCCGCCATGCCATTGGTCAAACATGTGGCCTACCTTCTGTGTGGGCTCCCCACAGTTGAGACCCACCTGCTATACAGTGACTAATAACCTTGTGGTATCAGATGTCTTCACGACAGCTCCTCGCAGCTCCTCAGTGTCTCCCACCTCTGTGTCTCTGACTGGGAAAAACTCCTAGACCTCCATGCATTCAATTCTTTTACTAAGGCTAGCAAAGAAAAAAAAATTCTCAGCAGAATGATTGGAATCCCTAGCTATATATTTTGTTCAGTTTTACAATATTCCCAGAGAACATAGACACTCCAGGGGTCAGTCTCAGGGTAAGATCAAGTACAAACTCACGATATGCCCTGAATAGCTGAATGGCTGTGCCACCAGTTTCCTTCTTTTATTCCTTTCTTTCCCTCCTTTTCTTCCCCCCCTTTCTTTTTCCTTCCTACCTTCCTTCCTTCCTTCTGTCTTTCTGTTTCTTTTATAGGGTCTTGCTCTGGCTGGAGTGCAATGCCTCAAGCAACCCTCCCACCTAAGCCTCCCAAGTGCCTAGGACAAGCACATGCAACCATGCTCAGCTAATTCTTTCTTAATTTTTAATACAGATGAAGTCTTGCTATATTGCCTAGGTTGGTCTCAAACTCCTGGCCTCAAGCGGGATTACAGATGTGAATCGCCATGCCCAGACTCTTTCTTTCTTTTATTGCAGTAAAAAAATGTAATATAAAATTTACCATTTCAACCATTTTTAAGTGTACACTTCAGTAATGTTAAGTGTATTCCCATTGTTGTGCAGCAGATCTCAAGAACTTTTTTATCTTGCAAAACTAAAAATCTATATCCACTTAACACTAATTTTCCCTCCCACTTCCCAAGTCTTTTGCAACGACCTTTCTACTTTCTGCTTCTGTGATGTTGACTTCTTTATGTACCTCATATAAGTAGATTCATACAGTATTTGTCCCTTTCTGACTGGTATATTTTGCTTCAAACAATGTCTTTGAGATTCATCACTGTTTATAACATATTTTAGAATTTCCTTCCTTTTTAAGGCTGCACAACATTCCATTGTATGTACTTATTACACTTTTTAATCCATTCATCTGTTGATAAACATTTGCGTTACTTCCATCTCTTGGCTATGGTGATGTAAGTAAAATGGCTGTTTAAACATCTCTTCAAGTTCTTGCTTTGAATTCTTTTGGATATATACCCAGAGTATAGTTGCTGTATCTATGGTAATTCTATTTTTAATGTTTTAAAGAATCTCCATACTGCTTTCTATAATGTCTTCTCTATTTTACATACCCACCAACAGGGCACAAGGGTTCCAACTTCTCTGCATCCTCAGCAACACTTTTTATTTTCTATTTTTTTGATAATGGCCAGCTTAACGGGTGTGAAGTAATATCTTGTTATGGTCCTGGTTTGCATTTCTCTTATGTTAGTGATGTTGAGCATCTTTTCATATGCTTGTTAAACATTTGTATATCTTCTTTAAAGAATTGTCTATTCATATCCTTTGCCTATTTTTAAGCCAGGCTATTTGTTTTGTTGTTGTTGAGTTGTAGAAGTTCCTTATATAGTCTAGATACTAACCCCTTATCATATACATGATTGGCAAATTTTTTATCCTATTTTTTGGTAGTTTTCTCATTCTGTTGTTTCCTTCACACATTTCTAATTTAAGATGATATGACAACCTAATATACCCAAAAAAGATGTAAAGACATTCCTCGATCCTATGGTACAATAAGTTAGAACCCACAGCACAACTTTGTAAATGTTTCTGTTTTTTCTTCTATTTATATTCTTTGGTTATTTAGCTACAAGGAACGGAAACTCACTCAAATTACAGAAAAGATTGTGAACTAGACCCCAAGAAAAATAGTATAAGATGGTGGGATGGTTTGAGGATCAAGGCAGTTCTAAGGGCTTCAGCAACAGCCATTCACAAATCTTCGTTAAAATGCAGTCATTAATATGACTCTGCACTTCTCTAAGTGGTTCCTTCTTCTTATACTGTGATCCACTACTCCATCATCTTCTAATCCAGTGCTTCTCAAATTATATACAGTAAAGGAACATCCTTCCCCTGCATCTCAATCCATCATAGGCCAGTGCTTTTATAAAACACAAAACCATGCATTTGGATGTCACGGCAATGTTAAACTTTTATGCAGTCTAAAAGCTTAGTTTCTTATCTTTGTCTTTGCTTATTGCAGACTGGTAACTAACAGTTAACAGACCAAAACTAATGTTCATATACCACACTTTCAACAACACTGCATCTGCTTTATCGTAGTTTCGGATTGTTCATATCTTTGGGTTGCAAGCGGCCCTTCATAGTCTCTCCACTCTTTCCTACCTTACAACCTATAAATTTTGTTCCACCTCCATCCATTAATTGCCTTCCCTCTCAGTTCATGTTCGAGAGAAAGGAAATTGCATTGTCTTGTCACCTTTTCTGCTATGTCAATGACTGCCTTTGGTTCACTTGTCCACCCTTATCCAATAACATCTGAATGGATACATAGAATTGCATGGCATGACACATGCATGACTAAGGAGCACCCCTTTGGAGATTACAGGCATGGCATAAATAAATACTCTGATGGACACATCATTTTCAGAGTTCTTAAATTTGTGTAGTATCTTACAAGAGGCTAATAAAGAGCAATAAAAAATTCTGCATTACCAGATAGAGTCCTAGTTAAATAACAAGTATGGTTTTCTCTCATCAGAAAGAGTGGACTGTTCAGTGCCTTCCCTGGGCAAGCTGAGATGCTGAGATGCTGTGGCCAGTAATTGTCAGAGCAATGCTTCACGTGCAATCCCTAGTGCTCACCTTAATTGGATGTGCCATTAATCCTTGTTCGCTAACATGACCTGAATCCAGGAATAAGTAAACATGTTCTTCCCAGAGGCCACAATCATTTTTTAATCTACTTTCTCTGTGGTAGGTCATGGTTCCAGAGAAACTGATTTAGAATTGGGTTTCTCATAAAAGAAAAATAAGCAAAATGGGCCTGAGGGTTTTCCTCTTATTCTTATTCCTGCCTTTCTCTGGTCTGTATAGGCACAGGAAAGAAAGAAAAAAGATAGAAAGGAGACTCAATAAAAAGGCAGTGAATAATGCCAACTGAGGACAAAATACAAATACCCAAAATGTAGATACCTATTTATAGTCAATTATTGGTTTCACAGTACAAAAGAGGCAAGGTCCTATCAGATGCAGTGAAAAGGACTTCAAGAGGTAGAAGGTTCCAGTGATTCAAAAGTGAATTGCTCTTTGGAATCACCTGATGAGATTTTTGAAGCCCATTCCAGACCAATTAAGTCATAATTTCTAGGAATTCATAGGGAGAAAATACATTCCAGTTTCCCTGAGGGAAAGTTCTATGTGAAACCTGTTATAGAACAATTGGTGGCTGTTATAGAACAATTTTTAGCTGGCCCTTTATTCTTTAAGGACATTGGGTGGAAAATAATATGGTCATCTTGGGATGCACTGTATTTTTCTGGATATTTCCCAGTTGATTTTAATGTGTACTCAGGGTTGCAAACCGAACCTTTAATCCAAATTTCTTATCTTGTTCAAGGAAAAAGCAAAGTCTCTAGAATTTTTTAAAAAATCTGACTAAAGTCACAAGTAGTTAGCAGTTCACACTCTAATATCACACTTCTGTTACCAAAACTCCAGGGGTTTAGTCTAGGTCCTGTTGCTCGCTGCACAGAAAACCAATCACTAAGTCAACCAGGGTTGTCAGGGAAGAAGACTTTAAATTGGATGGGTGCTGCAACTGAGGAGATGGGAAATCAGTCTTAAATCCATCTATCTCTCTAATTGACTAAAGTTCGGAGTTAATGTAGCAGGGACGAAATGTAACCATGTGTGGGAAGACAGGAATTCGGGAGGGGCAAGGAAGAGGAGTTTGTCAACAGGGAGCAGGTGGTCAGTTAGGCAGTCATGATGGGTGAGGGGTTTGGCATCTCATTGTCCAAATGCTGCAATCTGGTGAGTTTCAGTTTCTTAAGGAGGCCTGATGGTTGGCTTCCTGAGAAAGAAACTCATATAAATGTAACTTTCTCAAGTTTTAAGACTGGAAGGATCAATTGCTATGTTTATTGAAAGAAACCATAAACATCAGTTCTATGGGACAGTTGGGCTGGTTTCAGTCCCCCGTCCCTTCTCATTTGTCAGTTTCTCAATCATGAGAAATCTGATCATGGGTCTTTCTGGCTGCTTATGCTTAGGAGAAGTGTTGTGGGCAGCTCTGTACCATCAGTGACCTGGTGGCCACTCAGGAATCAAAGGTTAATCTATTAATAATACTATAGTTTTCTTCTGAAATACAATCTTTCTCTCTCTAGTTCCCCACCTCCACCAAAGAGAAATCATACAGGACCATCTCTTATTAATAGTACACAAAAAATTTGTTCAAATGAGATAACCAAATGTTACCCTTTTATGGTTTATTGTTAATGTGAAAGCTAATTTTAATAATATAAACAAATCTATTTAACTCCAATTCTTACAAACAAATCTATTTAATTCCAATTAGTTTGACCATAAGGTAAGATTCCCATAAACCTTTTATAACCTTTACAATCTTCTATTAAAGAGCAGACCAATGCTTCAAGAAAATCCTGTTATTCCAACACAGAGGCCCAGACGCTGGCCTTGTATCACTGTGCTTTTGATATTAATGTTTAATTTACAGAAAAACTCTAAACTAACTTTATCACTCAGAACCGGCCCTTATAATCTCACTTGCCCACCTCTTTTGTGATATTCCCTGGGCCTAGAGGGATTGAATAGTTTTAATTTCTGGCCTGTGTCTTATGAAAGCAGTTCATTTTGATTGTCGCCTTCTCCTGGGTCTGAAGACAAGGCTTTGACTGGTATCAACGCTCAAAATTTACAGGTGTCAGCACCTTTTTCAGACCCAGGAGTAAAAGCCCTGTCACTTAACAGCACAACAATTAATTAATAGGAAATTTATACTTTAGAAAGTCCTATCATTTTCTCTAACATGTGACAGATTTAAACACTGATTCGCTGTCTAGTCAGCACTTCAAACCGTTGTATTAAAGTCATCAGGTTACTCCTTTCACATGTCTAATTGCTAGCATTCTAGTGACAGAACTGTGACCAAAAGCATAAAAAATGTGAGAGGTCCTATGCCAAACTGATCACAGTAAGACAATTACATTATTTAAAAAATGGTAAATACAAATATCAGTTCTGGAAATTCAGTATGAAGATAAATAGTCTCCTTTCACTTAAATATTATACAACAAAACAGGGATAAAGTAAGAACAAGCACACGATAATTTCTTTTCAGTGAATTACAAGTGCATCATCACAAATTTCCAAGATGGATTTCTAGATACAGTACTGACAACTGATTAGGTAACTTTTATCACTAGAATCTTCAAACCAGTGCAACCTTGTACCTATTTTATTTTCAAGTACATACACGAAGGCCTAACAGTGATAAAAGGCTTAGGATCAAAAATCACTGGAAAGTCTTGCTTTTTAAAATTACTAGTTAAATTTAGTGAATGTCACTTAATTTTAATAATGGTAAATGAAACTAATTTGAGAGAAATCCTGATTTCTCTAAGGATAAGGCCAGTGTTTTCTGACCATTAAAACTTTGTAACCATATCACAGTTTTTCTTCATTATCTAAACAAAAAGATCTGAAACTAACTCAAATTATCGCTTGACTTGAATTACCTTGGAAATAAACACTATATTTAAACATTTCTACTCTCACCTACTTTTCCAAATAACAAAATTAACAATGTACTATTTCTGTTCAGAACTTACAAAATTAAGTCTTTAATTTAATTTTATGTTTTGCCAGGAACCTTAAAGCTCTTGTAGCTCTCAAGATCATCAGAGGTAAGCAAAACAAATCCAGTTTAAAATGGCTGATATGCTCTATTAATTTTTGGAGGCTTGACAAAGGTAGCTTAGAAACTTTAGGCAAATAGAGCAAATGACAGACCGTTGTAAATGCATAGGAAACAAAATGACTTTTTACAGAACCAAATACAAGCTTTCCATTAGAAACTAGAAAAAAAATCAATGTATACATACATATATATGTATATATAAGTGAAACCTAAATAAGAACAAACAGTAAATAAATGAAAATTAAAAGCAAAAACAAACAGTAAAACATCAAATTCTTCTCCTATTCAGTTTACCTTGGAGGATACAGTGTTACCTAGAACCTAAAAGAAACATAATGGATATCTCACTCCTGGTATAAAAATTAATGTCCATGAATACCACTATACATTTTATGCCATTAAGAAACTCACTTTAGGCACATGACCAGTAAGTGGTTTTGTGGTAATACTATCTATGCAGCACTATGCATATACTATCTATAGCAAAACTATCCTAATACTATCTGTATCATACTATGCAAATATGATATAAAATTTGGCTCCATGTTAAATCTGGCTTCATGCTTAACTATGTTAAAGAAGAATTGCCAAACTGCCAGTGTATTTCTTTACAATATTTCTTAATTTACTTTCATTAAGAATAAGAACTTTACGAGCAACGTTCATTAGCTAAACTTCTCTAATTGTTTTATTAGGTTGTAAAGAATATTTTACTATCTAAATTTTGTCAACTTTCTATTTTCTCTGTATTATGTGTGAAGATAGACACACAGAGAAACAGAGGGAAAAACTACATATGACTTACACAGACCATATATGAACTACTTGGATTTGTTTCATCCTAACTTTTCTAAAAAAAAAAAAAAAAAAAAAAAAAACAGTCATTTTACTTCAGGATAAAAATTTACCATACAAGATCCTTTCTCATACAAAATTATTCTCTTATTCTCTTTTATTTATAACCTTTTTTTTTTTACCAAAAATACATGTACATACCTATAACTTTCTTCACATCTCTCTCCCCTATTTACTGTTCCTTTCTACCTTGTTGCATACATAACCTTTTCAAGTCTGTAACTTGAATTAACCTTTAGATAACTTCTGAATTAGACAGAATTATTATTTTTTTCAGGAAGGACACATCCTCTTTGGCACATTTTATGTACAGAATTGTACATTAACTACAATTCTTACTCTTAGTCACCTTAAATTTTAGTGAAAATGGAAACCAGAAATCCTGAACTGTCAAATATTAGCATTTTATAGATGAGACCATTCCACAATTTTTAGAAACACATTTCCCTATATCATAGCCCTTTCTTAATAGTAAATAACTCAGACATCCAATGACGTCAAAAACAATTTTAAGATTTTATGTTACACAAAAAGTTCACCTACAACATTTATCCCATTTGCATTTACTCAATTCTTTCATTTTTAACAGTTTAATTACTTCTGAAAATTGAGATATTAAACAAAGCTAGTCATTATTTCAAATTATTTCCTTGTCAACCATTTCTTATAGCCTGCCACTATAAGGTGCTCACCTAACTAAGAACCTTATAGTTAAATACATAGGTATTTTTGTTAATAATTCAGAAGATTCAGCTGTTTTTATTAAACTAACAACATTAAATTAGTCTTATTTGTCAAGGCACACAACGATCATTTTGTTTTGGCTGAGTTTATAGTTTCATAACCTTCTGTGTCAAACCATGACACCTCAAAATATCCAGCAAAGACAAATATAAAACACAGACAAAAGTGTATTCTAACATATCTGAAGGCACTTCTATTTTTATCTTACCAATAATTTTAAAGATAGCTTGTTTGTTAAAAATTTGCTTAAGTCACATGAACTTGAAAAATATTTTGAGCTTATTTACTTAATTTATGAGTGCTGTTTTATTTATAAGTCAATTTGGTAGATATGATATATAACATAATAAATATGCATATACATAAACATATCTAATGCATATGCACACATAATAATCCAATAGCTTTTATTTCAGAACACTAGCCATGAGATAGCAATACAAACTCAACAGTTTACAAACATGTACATATGGCTAAACTTTGTTTACCCCAATAAGTAATCCAACAAATGCTGTAAACTAAAATTTTGGGTAAAGCAGTTTCCGTGGTAATTTGATTTTTAAAGGGCAAACCTCCACAGACTCCAAAGAACACAGGGGTCAAACAGCAACACAGAACAACATCACATGTTAACCAGGCTGATCCTGCTTAGAACAGCAGCCTAAAAGCCTGGATAGACAGAATTCTATCCTGCTTTCTCATTCAACAGCATGACCCATGGAGAGGCCAAACTTCCCCAGATTCCAAAGAATATTGGGGCCAAACCGTATTACAAAAGATTATCAGTTTATCAAATTCTGATTTCCTATGGCTATATCGACTATCTAAAGAGGGCCAATCAAACATCACTGTGCAAAACATCATCAACAAAACTCTGTCAACCTTTGAATGGTGGCTTCCTTCACCAAAGTTCTAACTAAATAAGGGTTGCCAGATAAAGTACAGAAGGCCCAGTTAAACTTGAAATGCATATGAACAAGAAATATATTTTAGTATGAATATGTCTCATGCAATATTTGGGACATAATTATGCTAAAGAAAGTATTCACAGTTTTTCCAACATTCAAATTGGAATGAGTGTCCTGTATTTTTATTTGCTAAAATGGGCAACCCTAAGCTGGTATCTCTACAGTTACATACACTTACCAATCCCACTCATTCATACTGGTCCAAGTTACACCCCAAAAGAGGGCAGAAAGAGAATCTGAACAAGCTCAAGTTTGGAGGGCAAAAATGTTTCACTCTGCCTTCTGGATTGCTGTATGAAGACTTTTGTTGTGAAAGATATGAATAGAACTATGTGGAGGGGAAAAAGAGTGTGACTTTGAGAGTGTCCTATAAGCAAAACAGCACCCCCAAAATCCACGCTGCTTCCACTAACTTCCGCCACTGGCTTCCCACACCCAGTGAGTTCCTATTAAAATCCTTCCTTCTATGGGATATCCTCCACTGAAGTAGTCACTTTTGTGCAATGCTTTACTACCAATGTCTACCTAGAGAAGTCAGGCTAAATGAATCTAGTCTCATACTTTGTAAAACTGAATTATAAATTGTTTCAAATGCTGTTTTGAAGGATGTGAACCCTCATGAAGTTACATCTGTGGTAAATATTTCATGGGTATGATAGTTAATTTTTTCATTTAAATGATGCAATGTTATGTTATTCCCTGTTTTGTATGCAGGCACACATGTGCACATAAATAATAACTGTTACTGATCTGTACAGCCTTTTACAGCCCTATAGCCATGACTTCAGGTCTCACTTAAATAGTGAGTCCCACCCAGCTGTTGTTAGTGGGTATCTTTAAAAATGGCAAAATCAAGACTTGAATCCATTCAGAGCATGTACACATAGCATATGAAAAACATTGACTTGCTGCCTGCCATTGCCTAGGAATATCCTGGACCAAGTCCCAGACACTGGCCTATGTCGCAGACACTGGTTTTCACCTTGATAGATTATCTGGTTCTAACTGTACAACATAATGTAATGTCCAGTCAATTTCACAAATCCTCACATTCATGTGTTCTGAGACACCTCTCAAATATTGGGTAATGTACTCAAGCTTGTATTCCCAGAGTTTGTTATAGCCCCAAGCCTTCTAATTAGATATATAGAACTTGCTAATAATCACTTCTGTATTCATCATTATTAATATAGTATTCAACTGTGGTGTTGTCTTAATGAGTAGAAGTTCATACACTGAGCAGAAAATTGCTCACCTTTTATAAAGATACTGAGAGGTGACAGCGTGCTGGCAGTCCTCACAGCCTTCGCTCGCTCTTGGCGCCTCCTCTGCCTGGGCTCCCACTTCGGCAGCACTTGAGGAGCCCTTCAGCCCACAGCTGCACTGTGGGAGCCCCTTTCTGGGCTGCCGAAGGCCAGAGCGGGCTCCCTCAGCTTGCAGGGAGGTGTGGAGGGAGAGACGCGAGCGGGAACGCGGGCTGCGCGCGCGCTTGCGGACCAGCTGCGAGTTCCGGGTGGGCGTGGGCTTGGCGGGCCCTGCACTCGGAGCAGCCGGCCAGCCCTGCCCGCCCCGGGCAATGAGGGGCTTAGCACCCGGGCCAGCGGCTGTGGAGGGTGTACTGGGTCCCCCAGCAGTGCCAGCCCACCGGCGCTGCGCTGGATTTCTCGCCGGGCCTTAGCTGCCTTTCCGTGGGGCAGGGCTCGGGACCTGCAGCCCGCCATGCCTGAGCCTCCCACCCCCTCCGTGGGCTCCTGTGCAGCCTGAGCCTCCTCGACGAGCGCCACCCCCTGCTCCACGGCGCCCAGTCCCATCAACCACCTAAGGGCTGAGGAGTGCGGGCGCACGGCGCGGGACTGGCAGGCAGCTCCATCTGCAGCCCCGCTGCGGGATCCACTGGGTGAAGCCAGCTGGGCTCCTGAGTCTGGTGGGGACGTGGAGAACCTTTATGTCTAGCTCAGGGATTGTAAATACACCAATCGGCACTCTGTATCTAGCTCAAGGTTTGTAAACACATCAATCAGCACCCTGTGTCTAGCTCAGGGTTTGTGAATGCACCAATCGACACTCTGTATCTAGCTAATCTGGTGGGGGACACTCTGTATCTAGCTAATCTGGTGGGGAGGTGGAGAACCTTTGTGTCTAACTCAGGGATTGTAAACGCACCAATCAGCGCCCTGTCAAAACAGACCACTGGGCTCTACCAATCAGCAGGATGTGGGTGGGGGCCAGATAAGAATAAAAGCAGGCTGCCTGAACCAGCAGTGGCAACCCGCTCGGTCCCCTTCCACAGTGTGGAAATTGTGTTCTTTTGCTCTTTGTAATAAATCCTGCTACTGCTCGCTCTTTGGGTCCACACTGCTTTTATGAGCTGTAACACTGAGCGTGAAGGTCTGCAGCTTCACTCCTGAAGCCAGCGAGACCACGAGCCCACCCGGAGGAACGAACAACTCCAGACTCGCTGCCTTAAGAGCTGTAACACTCACCGCGAAGGTCTGCAGCTTCACTCCTGAGTCAGCGAGACCACGAACCCACCAGAAGGAAGAAACTCCGAACACATCCAAACAACAGAAGGCACAAACTCCAGACGCGCCACCTTAAGAGCTGTAGCACTCACCGCTAGGGTCCGTGGCTTCATTCTTGAAGTCAGTGAGACCAAGAACCCACCAATTCCAGACACAATACCAAGTCTTTCATGCCATGAGAAGCCTCCTTAAAAGATTTCTGTGATTAAGTAACAGGTAAATATCACTTACCACCTGTGCTAAACTTAACAGTTATTACATATACTACAGGATATTCTGCTGAAAATGTGGGCAAATATAGGTGTGTAAAAAGTCCCAGTATTAGTGGGGTGGGGAACAGAGAATCGATGGCGGGTGATCACACCTGAAGCTACTATGTGCTCATTTGTGCTGGCTGACGTTTGCTATGCGGCAAGTGCCTCTGTTCCCTAAACACCATACTCTTCCTGAAATCTCTTAACATGCTCACATCCAATTTCCAGGTAGAAGGAGTTAGGCATGCAAACATCATGATTTTCATCAGCTAAGTGTTGACATGTCCCTAAAGTCTTCAGACAATTTTCTGTTCCTGTAAATGTTCCTCACCTATTACTCATATGACAACTGTCCTCCTTTCATCCTCTGTAAGCTCTGCTCCAAGAAGATACTCAAAGAAATTTTCATGAAATCAACTCACCAGGCAGAGAGTACCAGAGTACACTGTGAGCTGGATTGGGGACAGCCTGTTTTGTCACCATTGTTTCATTAGCATCTAGTAGAGTTCTCGGTGCATATGTGCTCTAGTCACACTTAAGAGAGAAAAAAGAAATAACGCTCACACCCTATTACACACACTCAAATAAAACACATTTCTTTATTCATTTTAATAGTTTCTAAACATCATTATACTCTTCGATTAGTAGGATAATCTTCAGAAAATCAGAGAACTAAAAAGGCATTATTAGGATTTATTTAGAGTTTATAGTATGAGTGTTTTTTAAATTTCTCATTCTGTCTCCTTTGCTTTCTATTTACTTACTATTTGTTGCGCACTTATTATATCTAAGAAAAACTATACTAGGTGTTGTGGATTCCATAAATTTAGTAGTTAAATTTCTTGAAGATTCCAATAAAGGCTTTCTCTTTTCTTTGAACAAACACACTTAACCACCCCCTAAAAATCCACTGAGTAGTGTTTATACTGTCTTAATCTTTTTGGATGCTAAAAGCAAAATATTCCTAAGCTGAGACATTCTCTAAAGTAAAACATAATTTTTCCCAATTATAAGAAATTTAAGAGATGTTAAGGAAGAAACTATAAAGACATATTTTATATCCAGAAAAGCTAGATGTTTTCCATTTTAGTTGATGTTATATATTCCAGGCACATTCCTGGACTGAAAAACAGAAGTATACTACATTTCTAAGACACGTTCCCCAAAACAGCTTTACATAGAAGTTCATGTGATTCTAATTACAACCCTAGCAAGTAGGTGGGTAGGTATTAATAGATCACTTGGAGGTATGAAAATCATAGTGCAGACATTGAATGACTTCTCCAGCATCAAAAGGGAAGTAACAGCAGCCTCTTTGGAAGGCAGCCCAGTACAAAGGATTTGAGAGTCATAAAACCTGGGTTTGAAACTGTGTGATTTGGGGAAATTACTTAATATCTCTCTCTCCCTCTTTCCCCATAAAAAAGAAATTAGGTTGAACCATTTGAAATTTCCAATATGCAACATTTTCGACCTACAAAAATGGCAATTTTATGAGGTTCAACCTCATAATAATGTTAACTTAACACTTAAAAGAGTTGTTCTAAATGTAAAACCTGATACTCTATTTAAAGCATCTAGCACGGAGCCTGGAATAGAGAAGTGCTAGACAAATGCTAGTTCTTTTTGTCCTTCCAGTGTCAGTCCTACGGCATCAGCACAATTCTGTCACTCACGTCTCAGCCATTCCTTGTAAGATTTTAGACAATGTAAAATACATTATCTAAGTGTATTTTATTTTATAATATATTCACTAAAATATCAATACATTTTGAAATTTCAGGAGGTAAGAGAAAAACAAGCAGGTGTGTAATTACTGCTGATTTTGTAGCTTAATTCAGCAGTAGGGAAGATTTTCCTGTCTACTTCCAAGCAGGAACATACCTGTCTTGAACTTACACATTCACAATAGTCTCAAAACCTAAACCAGGAGACTCTAGGCTTGCTTTTGGTTGCAGTTTAATAATACTGTGGATTAGTAGCCAAACATTTCTTGGAAACGTTCAGTAAGAGCTAGGCAATATAGATCTGGTGTCTGGGTCTTCCAGGAAACTGACAATTTTAGGAAAGCCATGGAGGGGAGGAAAATGAAACAAGGTAAACAGGAAGCTGTAAAATGAAGTTGATGCAGAACTGGACAAATCCAACACCCAAAATTTTCAGTTTCCATGTTCCTGCATTGTCCCTACCTTCATCCTTAAGAGTTTCAAGAGACCAAATGATCCAAAGAGCTAAGGACCCTGGATCCAAGAATACTGTTTTCTGTCTGGTAAGGACACATTTTTTTTTTTGTTTTAATCTGTGATCTCAACTTCCAAAGGGCATTAAAATCAATGAGAAAAGAAACAGACTATCCAGGGAAATCAATTCTAATAATCAATCGGGTAACAAAGGTCTAGCCATTTATATTCATAAAAGTAATTAGGAGTCTTGAGCGTTTAAGAACATGAATGTTTTGTTAAAGGAAATGTACATTAATTTTCATATTAATTCATCTAAAACACAGATCTTGCTTTTGTTGAAATTATTTTCCCTCTTTGACTTTTTACCTCCTTTCTCCATGAGCATTCATTCCTATGGACTTGCTACAGTATACTAGTCACAGAGCCATCGGTCATTAAATAACTATTTACTGATTCTCCTACTTGTACTCAGCACTATTTTACAGGCCAGATAAACATTAAAGAAATCTTTTGTAATGCTTCCTGATGTCTTTTTTATCCCCTTCCGTTAAACAAGAATCTCAGTGTTTTATAAGCTTGCAATATCCTCCAACAACTGTTGCCTAATCATCTGTTGCTAAATCAAAGCTTGATGAGATGAGCAGATAAAAATACAATCAGGGTGTGGTCATATTTCCCTCAGCAGAGGCCTCATATTGCACCACATTTGAAGAAGTAATAGACAGTGATTTTGTAGGCTGTCTCAGGCTCAGCTCATGTTCTGTTTGTGATAATTAGAACTTGTGAACCTCAAGAATGAGCAAGAGTTCTTTTTGCTTACTTCTGCTGTCCACACAACCAAAGGTCTATCTTCTTATCATATACGAATAGCAAGGAAAGCGGCCTTTGGAGACTGTGTGAAGCCAATTAAATAGGAAAGGCTCATTTATATCATAGTTTTCAGCATGCTTCTAAACTAGTAGCTGTTCAGAACCTGGAAGAATATGAATCAAATTGCATATTTTGAATTGTACTAGTCTGACTCGACTCATTACTATGAATCTTGCAAATGTTCCCTTAAGCAATGAGAAAGGAGGAAATATAGAAAGTAAATCTACTTAGTAATATAAAAGGCAATACTAGCAAGGCCACACTCTCAAAGCAATTAATTGGTAAGTATTGAATTTTTACACTGTGTAAAGTTCCCATCCATGCAAAGGACAAGAAGACCCTGTTGTTTGACAAACCATTTATTCAGGATCATTGGTATTGACTTGTAGTGAGTCAACAAAACTAGGGAGTTCACATATTTCTTCTTCATTCAATAGAAAATACTGTGTCTCCTTGGCAACTGAGATTGCTTGGTTGACTTTTCCCTTTGCTTTCTACTTATAAGGTACAAACAATGAGGGAGTCCCACCACCTGTGACTTGGGTTCAGAAACAGATTTCTCTGCCTCAAATCACTGAAATAACCCATTTTGTGTGAGGGCACAATTTTGTGCTTTATTAGATTTATATAGCATCTTTATGGTCAAGTCTCAGACAAATGATAAAAAGTAATTCAAATATAGAAAGTAGTTTTTAATGCCTGAGTTATGATTTCCTCATTTGGAGGCTACTGAAATGCAAGTGAATAAGAATTATCACTCTTAACTAGCAAACAATACACTTTATTTTCAAACATAATCAACTTATGTAATGAAACAACTGAGTAAAAACATAAACACTTTTTCCCCATTAGGTAGAGTTTTCTCAGAACTCTGGAGTTGTGAAAATGACTCTAAGCTCAAGCAAAGAGGTGTAGAGTTACATCTCTCTTTCTACATTGGCATTGGTGATTAAAGGAAATCAGGATGAGCAGATGGTGCCTAAGGTACCAATCATGAATATCCACTTTTCTGGAAATAGAATATCAAGTGCTGGTGTTGTCTCCCACCTCACCATTGCTACTTTTCTCCCACTTCATTGATATATCTCCTCCATGTGAGGCCCATGTGAGAGCTGAGGGCTTGGTTTCCTCTGATAGAAAGAAGACAAATACAGTCTTGACCTGGGGCTGTAGAACCAGAGGATTTGCAAAGGCATTATTGCAATCAATATCCAATCACGTCAGTTTCCTTGTATATGTGCTACAGAGCAGTTCCCACTCTGTAGGTCTTTTGCTGGGTCACAATTTGATGTTTCATCTTTATACTCTAGGAAACAAGTGGACTTATGAATTTGAAGGGTTTTGTTTTCCTCTCTTAGAGTGGTCCTCTTACTCCTCTTCCCATTGGCCCCTAATTTTATTCCACCTGTGGAGACACTCCAGAATCAAGCCTCGGGTTATGCTGGGTAGCTGACTGTGCAGATAGGACAAACCATGATTTGTAATCTTCCTTCACTGGTACCCTGCTCAAATACCAACACTCGTGTGCTTCCTATTGTTGAAGGTTTCACTCTGTAATACTAAGTGCAGTTAATTGCTCCTGTACTAGGTTACAGTGTCCTTCAAAAATTCATGTGCACCCTAAACCTCAGAATGGGATCTTATTTGGAAGTAGAGTCTTTGTGTATGCAGTTAGTTAAATAAAGATAAGTTTACTCTGGATTACAGTCAACCTATTAAGGACCTTATAAGAGGAGAGGACACACAGAGACACAGAAAAGAAAACAACGTGACAACTGAGACAGAGACTGGAGTGACGCTGCCGCAACCAATTTCTTGCTAGGAAGAGGAAAGAAAGGATTTTCCCTAGCGTCCTTAGAGGGGAGACAGCTCTGCCAACACCTTAATTTTGAACTTCTGATTTCCAGAACAGTGAAAAAATTAATTTATGTTGTTTAAGCCATTCAATTTTTTGTTTGTTTTACTTTCATTTACTTAATCTATTTATTCATACTACATAGATAATTATTTACTTTTTCTTTTTATTAGTGATGTCCTCTCACAAGAATTTAAGCTTCAGGAAAGCAAGGATATTTGTGTGTGTGTATGTGAGTGTGCGTGTGTGTATATGTGTATGTGTGTGTGTGGTTTATTTTTTTATTATTATTATACTTTAAGTTTTAGGGTACATGTGCACAATGTGCAGGTTAGTTACATATGTATACATGTGCCATGCTGGTGTGCTGCACCCATTAACTTGTCATTTAGCATTAGGTATATCTCCTAAAGCTATCCCTCCCCCCTCCCCCTACCCCACAACAGTCCGCAGAGTGTGATGTTCCCCTTCCTGTGTCCATGTGTTCTCATTGTTCAATTCCCACCTATGAGTGAGAATATGTGGTGTTTGGTTTTTTGTTCTTGCGATAGTTTACTGAGAATGATTATTTCCAATTTCATCCATGTCCCTACAAAGGACATGAACTCATCATTTTTTATGGCTGCATAGTATTCCATGGTGTATATGTGGAAGTCAGATTGTCCCTGTTTGCAGATGACATGATTGTATATCTAGAAAACCCCATTGTCTCAGCCCAAAATCTCCTTAAGCTGATAAGCAACTTCAGCAGTCTCAGGATACAAAATCAATGTACAAAAATCACAAGCATTCTTATACACCAATAACAGACAAACAGAGAGCCAAATCATGAGTGAACTCCCATTCACAATTGCTTCAAAGAGAATAAAATACCTAGGAATCCAATTTACAAGAGACGTGAAGGACCTCTTCAAGGAGAACTACAAACCACTGCTCAATGAAATAAAAGAGGTTTATTTCTATACTCTGGTCTCAGTGCCTAGAATAGTTCCTGTCACATTAGATGCTTAATTAATGTTTTGAAATAAATGGAAGGAGGAGAGGTAGATTACCTATATCAAAGCTCTTCATAGAACATTCAATTCCAGAAGATAATGGGTAAATAAGGGGCAATATGGGACCCAATAATTTTATCCTCAGCCCATTCATATATAAAAGCAATAGGAAAAGATTGTTAGATGTGAATGATCTCAGAAAATATAACATGCATGACCATGTTTTGAAAACCTTCCTGATAACAAAATTCACCCAACTAAGATGTGGTTCACAGTACAGAGCTTAAGAATGTGGAAGCTGCTTTCTGAAAAAACTAATAAAGTAAACATTAATTCTCTTTTAATTATGGCTAAGGCAAAAAAAAAAGAACTATTAATATGGCTTTAATTAAATTTATAAAAAAGAATGCAAATGTTATAAATTATTAAGAAAAGCTGTACAATAGAAAAAGCAATAAGTATTATAAATTTGGTCAGTAGTTCTAGCACATAATAGTAAAAATCAGAAGGGACAAGATTGTCCTGTGTTCCTAATTTTTCACTCTGGGAAACTAAATTTTGTTGCCAAAAATCCTCTTATACAACATTGGTAGTAGTGAAAATTGGTTAAATCCTGTGAGAGGGCAATTTGGCAATATCCATAAACTGTTAAAATATATATGAAAATTGATTGCAAAAATTATTCTAGTTTTTCACACTGATGCTAAATGCCCTACCACACATACCTTGGATTCAAGTTTGCTGGGGCCAATGGAATAGTAGCAAAGGACACAAGAGACTTGAAGAAACATTTACGTGTTCCACCTCCTTTCCGTGGCCCTCAGTCTCACCATGAAAACATGCCCAGGATGGGCTTCTAGGAGAAATCCAGAGGCTTTCTAGGCCAGCCAACAGTTAGTCAACCCCCAAACATATGGGAGAACCCAGCTAAGATCAGCAGCAACACCTAGCTAACCCACAGCTTACTTACAGCAGACATGTGAATCAATCTAGCCAAGACTAAAAGAATCACTAAACCAATATGTCATCCTATGAATAATAGTAAATGTTTGTCTTAAACTATTATATTATAGGAAAAAAACCTGATATATGAAATTACCCTATGAGTTTATATTAAAGATAAACTTACCTTCAACAAGAGTTGTAACAATTTTTTTCTTATTGCAAACAATGCTATGGGGATACTTATAGTAGCATTTCTGCTCAAGGTAATATTTTATTGTAGCACTGTTTGCAATAAGAAAATAATTGGAAACTGCAGAAACGATCACTAATGAGGTATGGGTTAAAAATCTTTTAAGCTGAAAGCAACAAATGTGACAATTAAAAGGCATAAATTAGATTTATATATTTTACATCATCACGACTTGTATTACTAAATGATAAAAATGAGTTGCGAAATAATATATAGACCTTTATATTTTATAAATATGCATATGAAAAAATGTTTGCAAGTATGCACAAACTGTTAACAGTTATTACTTCAGAGGAGTGAAAAATAGGGTGAAAATGAGAATGACTTTCATTTTTAGTATATACTTAAGTACATTTTCAATTTTCAATTATATGCAGTGATTTTGTCCCTTAAAAAATAGGAAGGACTTCTTTAAACATAAGGAAGACATTTTCTGTGAAACAATAAACTACTCAGTATATACTTAATGTGCATGAAGTGTGAGGTAGGAATACATTCACTGACATTCTTGCATTTGCATACCACTTCCCCAAATATGAACTCACTTCTCTGACTTTGCTAGGGCTGAGGAATCATCATTATACTATCTGTAAAACTGGATTTATTAAGTGCATCTGTATTGTTTATGAGTCATAGAAAATATGTTCATTTTCCTATCCATATTAAAGGCTGCTTGGAGGATTGATGGAGCATCGCTTAGAAAATATTCTGGAATTCAGATGAAGCTGTGTTAGTATAAATCATTACTGGTTACCATATACTCACACATACTTAGGGGATAAAGATCAGAAATTACTTAAATGTACTTTGTCTTCTTCAATCTTTCTGTAGCAGCACATGGGTCAAAATCTCCTGAAAGTTGAGCAGGGAAGCTGTAGAAGAATTCCTCCTTTTCTTGCAGATGAAATCTCATGATATAGCAGGGGTTACCTGGCCAAGAAGGTAAGTCAGTCATCCAGCAGTGCTTGCAGAGGGACTAAAAGGAATCAGGATGTTCAGAGCTGTATGTTAGGTGCTGCAGAAAGGAAGAAAATATCTAATCCAAAAAGGGGTCTTTGACCCTGGGGAATGGCAGTTGGCGATTACGCTGCTTCTCAGTTCCATCCTGTGTTGCCCCAGGTTTACTTCATGGTCACCCAAACTTTCTTTGCCACGTCTTTTGTAAGACTTCTACTTACTACTATGTATCGTCATCTTTTGGTAAATATAAATTCTGGTTAGGAGAACTAAGACAGACAGGAGAGCTGTCTGCACACTGTGATTAGGCATGCATCGATTCAAAGCTCCATGCTGCTAGCTCCTGTATTCCGCTTAGCTCCTAGGGAGGAAATAGGAAAAGGGAGGAGAACTCACCTGTCCAATTACAACCTACTCTGCAGTACAAAGTACTGCAAATTCCACACAGTATATCTCTGTGATTGAAGGAGCACTTGTAAAATCTGAGACATCCTAGTTTTTGATTTGGTATCCAAAACAAATCTGAACTTTTAATTAAATGTTGTTCTTTTTCCTTCTTATTTCCAAATGAATAGTTACACCAGCAAACTTATTGGCTGAAAAGTTGTTTCCTACATTTGCACTTTGAAGTGCATCAGACAGTGGTGTGTTTGGATGTGGGTCTTGTTGAGTTTGGTTAGTGAGTTATTATTGGTTGGGATTGCAGTGGTCCTACCAATGGAAGAGAAGTAGGTGTGCCGAGTACTGTCATGTTCACCTCTGCCTTTCACAGAGGCATATTTAGCCCTCAGTTGGTAAGTGAACTTTTTGACAAGGGTTTAAGAGGTTATAGAGTCTGTGTAAAAGACAAAAGTCCAAAAGTGAAGCAGAAGGAATCCAGCTTTTTATTTAGGTCTGACGTGGGAAGCTTCTGGATTTGATAGTGGGTGCACCAAAATTTGCATCCCAAGTCATAGCCCTTACTCTGCACTACCTTCTGGTATGTTGTTTTTCAAGTTACTTAACCTCTCAGGGCCGCAACTTACTTATTTGAAAAATGAATTCTAGAATCACAGAGTTGGATACAATCTTAAGGGCCAATTAGTCAAACTTTCTTTCCAGAGGTGTTCTACATGATCTCAAATGTGTCTCTAAACTATAGCTTCCTGAAATTTCATTATTCTTGTAGGAACACAGCGGAGAACAAAGAAAATTCAAGGGACTAAATTTCCTCTCCACCTCAACCACCAGCATTGATACTCCATCACTTATGTACTGCATCAAGCCGTCCTCAGAGGTGAGGAATGTGCTGTCAAGACTAGAAGCATGTGTCCCTCTCTCCATTGCAAGATGGGACATAGAGAGGAGAAAAGTGGCAGACAGAAGGTTGGTAGAAAGCAGGTGTCACCATACTGCTCTACACACAAACTGTTAGGCCTAGATTTTGCTTTCTCCTTCTTGTTTTAAGTCTCTATCTAGTTGCCCAAATCCTGCTGCTTTTGCATCAATGGTATGAAAATATTAGCCATGATAACCCTTCAAACACCCTTATAAGGCTGTGAATTGAATGTACCAAGGGAGGTACCTCTCTGATAAGTGACAACTCCAATAAAATTAGTAAAAATATTAAGATTATTGATTATCTTGAGCCAAGAAAATGCAAGGGAAACAATGGAAAAATACCTTTAAATAATGAAAACAAAAATAAAATAAGGGCTGGTCTACGCACTGCTTCTCATCAAGTCTGTAAAATAATACCATCAGAAAAGTGTTCAAAATTCTCTGTAGTCAAGGACTTCTCCTGCTGGTTAGAATGCAAAATAATGTGAAAG
Organism: Pongo pygmaeus; assembly: GCF_028885625.2. Taxonomy (NCBI): domain Eukaryota; kingdom Metazoa; phylum Chordata; class Mammalia; order Primates; family Hominidae; genus Pongo; species Pongo pygmaeus. The sequence continues at coordinate 154,338,282 of NC_072376.2, read as the reverse complement.
ACTTTTGATCCTCTAGTAATATACAAGTGTATAATTTTTTTTTGAGATAGGGTCTTGCTTTGTTGTCTAAGCTGGAATGCAGTGGCATGATATTGGCTCACTGCAGTCTCTGCCTCCCAGGCTCAAGCAATCCTCCTGCCGCAGCCTCCCAAGTAGCTGGCACTATAGGATGCATCACCATGCCTGGCTAATTTTTGTATTTTTTGTAGAGACAGAGTTTTGCCATGTTGCCCAGGCTGATCTTGAATTCCTGGGCTCAAGTGATCCACCTGCCTTGGTCTCCCAAAGTGCTGGGATTACAAGCATGAGCCACCACACTCATCCTACATTTTTCAATATGCATGAAATTATATAGTTTGGATGTGCTCATTTTACTATATTAAAGTATATTTCAATAAAAAACCAGTAGGCATGAAAACATAATATTCTTTCATTTTTGTCTTCATCTGAAGTTTCAAGTTAAAAAGCAGGTTATTTAGTAAAAGGAATTGCAATGTTCTTCTCCAGTGCCAATTAACCAGTCTCCTCAGACAGAAATATCTTCAGATGGTGCTAATGCAAATCTCAATTTAAAATCATTTTAGAAGACTGAGACCATCCCCACAAATGCTTCAGAATGGGAGGTGCCAAGACTTTCAATTACACAAAACCCTGGCACTTATTTTGTTGTGTTATAATCCAGTCTTTCTGCACCTAAGCTTCCTTCATAAAAGACAATCTAGCATCATGGTTAAAACACAGACTTTCTACCACTACTACTTACATTCTTGGTGACAGTGGGCAATTTAGCAGACTTCTCTGTGTTTTAGTTTCCTCAACTTTAAAATGGGCACTATTATGGGTATAATTGTGTCCCACAAAAAGATGTTGAAGTCCTAACCTCCAATACATGTGAATATGACCTTATTTAGAATAGAGTCTTTACAAATGATCAATTTAAGATGTGATCATAAGGGCAGGGCTTAATCCAATATGACTAGTATCCTTATAAAAAGGGAAATTTGGACTCCAGAGACAGATACATACCAATGAGAGACAATGTGACACAGGGACCAAACCTACAAATCAAGGAACATCTGAGGCTACCAGAAGTTAGGAGAGAGGTCCAGAACAGTGCCACATAGCCCTCAGAAGGAATCAACTCTACTAACACCTTGACTTTGGACTTCTAGCCTCCAGAACTGTGAGGCAATAAATTTCTGTTCTTTAAGCCACCCAGTTGTTGGTACTTTATTATGGCAGCCCTAGAAAATTAACATAGGGAATGATATGGTTTGATTTTGTCCCCACCCAAATCTCATCTTGAATTATAGCTCCCATAGTTCCCACATGTTGTGGGAGGGTCCCAGTAGGAGAAAATTGAATGATGGGGGCAGTTTCCCCCATACTGTTCTCGTGGTAGTGAATAAGTCTCACAAGGTCTGATGGTTTTATAAGGGGAAACCCCTTTGGCTTAGCTCTCTGATTCTCTCTTGCTGCCTCCATGTAAGAAATGCCTTTCACCTTCCACCGTGATTGTAAGGTCTCCCCAGCCACCTGGAACTGAGTCCATTAAACATATTTTTCTTCCCAGTCTCAGGTATGTCTTTATCAGCAGCATGAAAAGGGACTAATACAGGGACCAATGATAGCATCTACCTCATGGACTTTTTATGAGAATTGCATGATTTAATAAATGTAAAAGACTTAGAACACTGCCTCATCTATTGTAAACAGTCAATAAATATTAGTATCAATTTTCATTGAATCCTAATCAGTATAACTATAATGTTACATTCATGAATAAGACAAAGGCTGGGACCAAAAAAATGAGATAATTCACTCAGACCTCTTCATTGTTCTCCCAGTTGTCATCCTTTGCACCTAGTTCTGTAATTAAGAGAGTCTTCTCAGCTTTTTCTTAAATCATGTCTTTTCCTCTAGTATGGCAAATTTATAATATGTTTCCCCCACTTGAAAATGTTTCCTCTTTTTTCCCACTGTCCAATCCCCCCATTAACCCAACCATCTCTCACATACATACCAATTTTAGGACTCAAACCTCTCAGATCTCACCCTATTCACAAATCAAAACTTTATCAGAAAGATCTAAAACACTTCCCCCGAAGGCATTTTTAATCATGAATAAAGTGTTATCACTTTCAAGGATAGTATAATTTGAATGGACATCAAAGTCTTAAGATCAAGAATACACTCTACTATCAAAGAGTTTTAACCATAAGCTAGTGGTTAATACAGTTTTAGAGGGAAGAGGGTAAGGAAAGCAGACATTGTCTTTCCTCTTTCCTAAACTTTTCCCAGGTCTAGATCTACCGTCTATCAATTTTGCTACTTTGGTAATCAAACTCTTAGCATAAATTCTACCAAATCACACTTTGGTCTTTAACTTTCATAGTAGAAGGGACAGAACAAGTATCTTTCACCTAATAGAAATCCACTTAATGGAATTTAAAATCAAAGAATGTGATTGAGCCACCAATTATTTAAATACCAACTTGACTATACTGAATGTAAACTTCCAGTGTTGCCATGTAGACTCTGCCATCTTGTCCCTACTGCTGGTCCCTTATCTGTCAATGGCTTAGAAATGACCAAACTCTTAACAATCAGAACTTTGCAAATCTTAAATAAAAACTGTTTTACAAACACCCCAAGAGACATTACAAATCAAGCAAACTGAAAATCATTTTATAGAATGCATAACCCTCATGGTCCCAGCAGAAAACAGGTGGCATGCTAAAACTGGGCAATTTAAGAAGGATTTAATTCAAGAACTATTTGTAAAGATGTGGGCAAGATATATGGGAAACACGAAGTTTGATGCAGAACCAGGAGTTAGTAACTATGAAGTGCTTCTACCACCTGTAGCCTGAGGGGCAAGGTAAGAGAATGGTTATCAGAACCCAGACGGAGAGAATTGTGTGGACAGGGTTCCCTTACCAACACTGTGATCTTCAGTCAGGATGCAACAAGCTCCTGGAAATTCCAAAGGTAAGATAAACATCCTGACCTCTGTCTCCTCCCTACTCACTATGAAGTACATCCCGTAGGCTAATCTCAACTGGAAACCAGAAGGCTAGAAATCTTATTGATGTTATGTCCAGGGATATAGAGCATATGAAGGATGCAGAGAGTGGGTCAAATGGAAGGAATGTAGCAGAACATGTAAACTTGAGTAAGTATTTGATCTCTTTGAGCCTACGTTTTTCAATATTTGGATTCCAACAGCCAGCCCAGTGCTGACAGAGTCAGCAAGTTCTTGTTGAGCGGGATTGTGTCCATAAAATAATGTATATAAAATAGACAAGCTCTATAGCTCCTTTCAATTACGACCTTCTCTGACTACTATTTTCTTGATTGTCCTCAAATATTATTAAATAATCATGCCCTGACCATAATAAAGAAGACTTCATCATTGCTGAGGATGAATTTCACACCCCAGTCTTTAACTCTACATTCTGCTATCTCTTCCATCTAAAAATACAAAAACTAATTGTTCAGGTGTTACACAATGAGATGTCTAAAGAGAAGAGAGACTAAAATATTTAGGTAAGGACATGAATGCAGGATAGTAGGGGAGAAAAATCACTTTGATTGTAAAGTTAGGCACATTGAGGATATTTGAAGGTCATAAAAGTTTAACCTATGATATACCATAATAAGGAGAGATGGGAATAACTTCTGGAAATATTCCTTTAATTTTTCAGTTCCTTATTTCAGTAAATTTCTTGTGTACTGCTTTTGGTAGTCAAAATGTTACTCACAGTAGATGCTCACAACTGTTTATTAAATTGAAAATTACTGCAAATATTTTATCAGAAATACATGATTTTGCATTTACCTATATAATTTGAAAAAATTTGCTACTTATTTTATTTTCCCTCAATGTTTAACTTAGACATTTTCAATATCTCCCTTAATAAAAGATTGTATTTTTCTAGCAATAATTTCACTTCTTAGCAATTATTACAAACATAGGTACAAACTGTATTGTATAGTGCTGTTACAGAAAGTAAGCCAACAAAAGCTCTGTACTTTCCAGAGAGTTATTTCAAAACAGCTTTCTCCTCCTTAAGCTCTTTCATTGGTAAAGAAACATCACAAAAATGTTTTGAGTCATCCAATTCACTTTGTAATCAGGTCTCCAGTGCCATAAACTGTGAGTACTTGCTAATTTGCCCCTGAAGATTTATTCATGAGATATTTTTCCTGAATTTACCCCATTTGATCTTGTCCTTTTTTTCCTTGACAAGCCAAATCCATCTGTTCTCTTAAAGTGCCTGTACCTGTTAAGTGTTTGTATTTTGGGGAAAATCCTCCCTTAAAACTCCTTCAATTATTAATACATCTATGACTACTTTTCTGCTTTTTTGTTCCCCTTTCCTACTCTTCTTTCCATTTATTTATTTTTATTCTTTAAATAAATTTTCTCTCTGCAAGTCCTCAAGGCAGTACTCAATAACATAAAGGTTATATAATTAATTGGTAGGACTGTCAGAATTTAACAAATTTCTTCCAATATTTTCTTCCATAGAATACTCTTCTCTTCCTCACTTTTTAAATTCTTGCTCCCAGGAACTCCCTTCTGATGGGAAAACGATGTTCCAAGAAACCTAAAATGACTTTCTCTGGCTCTCACTGCTATTTCAGTTGCACAGCTGGGATTAGATCTCTGGAGCTCTGATTTACAATTAGGCAATTTAACCTCAATTCTATCCCTTGTAGTAAACAGTAAATAAGACCCATATTTCACTTAAATATTCTAATCTGAAAAGAATAACATGCCTGATATTCTTTCCTTGAAACATTTGGTTTATAAAAACATGGAAAGGATTTTCTATTCTAAGTGAGTGTGTCAGCAGCTCTGAGATGAGAGCTGATAAATTGTCCTTTGAAATCATTAAAAATGCTGTTAAAAATGTATATTTGACATCTTAATAGGAAAATGACAAAATAAAATGTCGTATTCCTGCTTGTCTACCTAAGGCTCTGTACGGCACACTCTAAATGATGGTGACTAACACCTGCTGTCAGGCATTGCCTTCATATGCTACAAAAATAACTTCTCTAAATATTCTTAAGAAAGTCAGAAGTGTGTGTCAGCCATCTGTCTGCCTTAATTGGTGTTTCATTAGAATCCTACCATTTCTTTGAGTTGTTATTCCAATTTTGTCCCTCCATTTCCTTAAACTGACCTTTGGGTAGGCTGGGAGGGCCAGCCATGGGAACACATCTAGTGCACTGCTAGCAATTGCAGCCAGGCCCAAAGTTAATGCCCCTTTCATGTGCTCATTCAGAGTCCCTGTGTGGTGCCTTGCACACTTTGTTTCTCCAGAGTTTTGCAAAAGAACCGGCAAGGGTCAGATTCAACCAGCATCTCCTGGCTAATCAAGCATCAGACCCCCTGCTAGGTGTTTCCCATGAGATGCCATCACACTCACCATAAATGGAAAGAGGAGGCTGAGCAGCAGCAAACTATTGAGCCCTGTATCCAAGGGAGTTGAAATGGCAAGCCATAGGAAGTATCACCTGGCTGTGCAAATATAAGGTCTATTTCTCATTTCTCCTCCTGGCCTGCAAAAGTACTTTCAAACCTCTGCATCCTTAGTGCAGAAAAGATCAAAGATACTCAGATTCAAAAGATCTCTGATAATCTGAAAGTGAAAACAGACTTAAGAGAAGTAATGAAATTAGTAATCAAGAACTTAAAACTATCCACATTTGATATAAGGTTCCTAAAGTAGAACCACATCATGTGCAACAGGAACAGTGTGAAACAGTGCAAGGATTCACAACAGCTAAAACATAGATCCTTAGCCATACTGCCAAAGGATGTGTCATCACTAGTTTCCTACTGAAGAGGAATAAGAAACTGATATCCCAACCCATTGTGTTTCCTTTGTAGTTTGGTCTATGTAAGCATACATAGTTCTCTTGAAAGGCTGATATTCCAATGTTCTCAATAAATCCTTCAGTGGTCCTTGTTAAGTTCATTATAAAAGATCCTCTTAGTATTATTACAAAGAGACACTTGCTATTGGAAGAACTAACCTGAATATCTTAGCTGAGTATTAGACATAAAATTCAGGTGACAAGTGTGGACCAATCCAGGCCAACAGCCTCAAAACTGTCTAGATGCTACACATTTATGCCACTGTACTGAAGGAAATCAGGGATAGAACCAGGCTACTTTTGTCTAAACGATGTTTCTTCTCTAGTACCAAAGAGAGGAAAAAAACAACACATCTCTCATTGCACAGCTCTTCCTGGCCAAGACACTGTGGTAAGATGGGATAATTAAAAATGGAAAGAGGGAGAGAAAGGGAGAGGGAGGCTGAAGGGGTCTAAAAGTAAGCAGTCTGGTTTATGAGCAATTTTTAAAGATAATGAGAGGGATTCTTGATGAAAAGAGAGATGAGAGGCATTTTATGCTTTTAAGTGTTTTAACTTAAAGAAAAGATATTTAAGTAATAAATACATGATGGAGTATAATCCAAACCTAAGAGACTGCAATGTTCTGGGAGAATTCACCCTCATAAATGAATATATATTACATTTTAAAGTGTCTTACCAAAGCCTACAGACTAATATATTACAAGTTAAATGTGCAATTGTGTGAATTGCAAAATAGCCATAAATAGGATAAATGGATTTTGACTTAAGTTTTATGGCAGTGAGGGGGATTGATCTAGCCTAACACATCAGTACCCTTTTCCTTTTGCATTATACAAAGAATGGATTACATCCATCTACTGAAAAGCAATGGCAGTATCAAGAGTCAGACAGGACTGCGTTCCAAAAACTCTACTACCTATTAGCTGTAAGCATTGGACAGGTAATTTATCATTTGTAAATAAAAATATCTACTTTCTAGGAAGAATTAAAGCAGATAATATATGACATGCTCATGACACCATGCCCAAACATGGTAGTTCAATACATGTTTTTCCTTTTCCTTTTAATCTCAGAAATTCTTAAAAGAGAGAGAGAGAGACTAATCAAGGAGTGAGCAATGCCTTAAGTTTCTATAAACTCCAATTCACCAATTACTTACTGAGCTCTCAGGAGGTGCCATGCTGTGGGACTCTAGCGACTAAAGAGTAATATTAAGTGTAACAAATATGACCCTCTTACTAGCTTGGGTTACAAATATGGTTGGCTTGATCCCATATACCCACATTGGCAGGATGCCCAGTAACTCCTTCTGGAGAATTCTCCTCAGTGCCAACCTAAATTGCACAAACATCCTAGAGACTTACTGATTTCAAAAGTGGTTAGCCCAGCTTCCAAGCCAAGAAAAACACTGAAATGCCTGATCAAATCACTGATAACTATTGATCAATGGTCCTACACAACCCAAAGGATGGGCATCATTTTTGGTAGTCATGCCAATGGTGCCAGACTTCTGCACAGCCCATCACACCTACACCCCAAGATTACAGTCCTCTCTCATACATGAACAGAAGCCAATGTTTCTCAAAATACAACACCATGCCAAGGAGGACTGGATTCATAAGCACTCTGTGTGCGCTGCAAAAAGTCCCTCTCTCAACAAACAGAACCCTTGAGCTATCTTCTATTTCAGAGATCAAAGGTTTATAGTAAGGTCAACAAACAACCAAGTTGGTAGGCCAATTCTGGCTCACTGTATGCTTCTTTATGACCATGAGCTTCGAATGATTTTTACATTTTTTAATGATTTTTTTAAATATCAAAAGAAAAATATTTTGTGACACGTGAAAATTATATGAATTTCGGTGTCCATAAATAATGCCATATTGGAATACAGTAATACTTAAGAATTGTTTATAGCAGCTTTGGTGCTACAATGGCAAAGTTGGGTTTTGAGTTATTGTGACAGAGATCATATGGCCCACAAGTCTAAAATATTTACTACCTGGCTCTTTAAAGAAAACGTTTGCTGACTGACCTCTAGGTTAGATACTTAGTCCCTTTCCTTTCTAAAGGCTCCTAGGCCCCTTATTCAAACTAGCTCATCACTCTCTCCTGAGAGTTCTGCAAACCTAGGGAAGATAGAGATTTTGATAGGCATGAACATCACAGAAGTAGGAGTGTTAACTCTTTGCCCAAGACAGACATACCAATCCACTTCACATTTGCAAAACAAAGAGAGTCAGTAGTAGGGACCATAGAAGTGTTTCAAGGGTGCTTACAGTCTCTGCTTACCTAAAGAAGCAGACAGCAGCTTCCTTGAAAAAAAAAATGTTTTAAGTGTTCCCTTGTATTAGATCCCTGCCACTTCTCATATCCAAACATGAAATATGAATTACATGTAGACCAATGATACTGGAAAGGGCCCTGAGCCCACCCAAAGAGAAAAGCTGGGCTAGCCAGCAGGAAGACCCTTAAAGATCCTTTAGTTTAATATAATCCTAAGTTAAAAAAGAAAAGATTAAAATAAAAATATGTTCGTCATAAAGTTTATCGCTAAGTCCTGCTGCTGATGCTCAGTAAATCTCAGTTGAATTCGGGAGGTCTCACTCATTAATTCTTTCAGCAAATGTATTTGAGAAACTACTCATGTCAGACACTTTACCTGAAACTCTAGCAGTTACTCAAACAGATTAAGCAGCAGAAGAAATCACTGCCCTCAGAGCTCATGTTTAAGTTGAGGAGCACAGACAATTTTATATATAATATATAAATTATATATATGTGTGTGTGTGTGTGTATATATGTATATATAAAAAATATAAAATATGTTAAATGGTGACCAGTGCTGAGAAGAACAATAAAGGAAGAAAGGGGAAGAGGAGTGAGAACAGTGGGTGCAGCTTTAGAGTGAGAAGCCCATATCTGAATAAGGGCATGAAGCGGGCAGGGATGAATGGAGAGGATACCTCAAGGAGAAGCATTCCAGGCAGAGGAAAGAGCAAGGGTAGAGACCGGGGCAGAAGCTCGCCTGGTGGGAATCTTCTAGTGGAAATGTGTGTTCCTGTTCTATAAACAGCAGAGGCCAATGCAGCTAGAACAGAGCCAGGTAGGCGTAGAATCAGTATATGATCTTAGAGAGTTGGGATGGAGGAAGTAGGAGAGAGAACAGTTCAGTTCAGTCCCTGTGAACCACTGGAGGATTTTAGAAAAAAAAAGTAGGGACATTATGTGAATTATATTTAACAGGATCTTTCTGGCTGCAGCCGACTGTGAGAGGACCAAGGGTGAAAGCAAAAAGATCAACTGGGAGACTCCTGAAATAATCTAGACAATGCCTGAGGGTGGCTTAGACCAAAGTAGAAGCAGTGAAGATAACTGAAAGTCATTGAATTGTGGACAGATTTCAAAGGTACAATGGATAAGATTTGCTAACATGTTAAATGTAGTATGAGTGAAAGAGAGAATTCAAAGATGACTCTAAGATTTTTTTGCCTGAACAACTGGGAGAATGGAATTCCCAGGGAATGAGATGGAAAAAACTTGAGGTTTGGGGTAACATTGAGTTTAATTTTGGACATAATAAGTTTGAAATGTCTATTAGCCATCTGTGAAGAAATATCAAATACACAGCTATATATACAAACCTGTGGTTCTGGGAATAGTTCCATCCTGAGGGTATACATTTGGGAGTCAGCTACATGGAGGTGGCATGAAATTCTTGAGATCAGAAGGATTATCCAGGGAGTGAGCACAGATAGAGAAAGGAGAGGCCAAGGTCTATGTCCCAGTTTTCCGGCAGAACACAGTGCAATGTTAAACCATTGCCACACCTCGCCAATGAAACTAGACCACACTTACCCAACAGCCCAATTATTTGGAAAATTCTTGAAATACAGAAAGGAGTAGAGCAGCCCCAGGAGCTGTTAAGGTGTCTCAAAATTTATTCACTGTAACTCCCAGGAAAGTTCCATGGGACATCACCCAGGGCTGGCTGCAGCCTTTCAGAAGCACGTGCAATGACAGCAGCTAAATGCAACTGACAAAAGTAAATCAGACACAGGTTAAATAACTATGAAGGCTAAAGTTTGGACTCCCTGGTGCTTAGCCCATTTCTCTTTCTGATAAATAACTCTACCACCTAATTATTGAGGTAGCAAATAGTTGTAGTCCCATCTGGGCTAGCCTGAACTGTGGGTCTGTTAGTGCTCCTTAAAACTACTATTTTGTTCAGGGTGTATTTAGGAGGACTGAGCACTCAGTGGGGAAAGTTTCTAGAGGCAATACTCAGCTTCTCCTCAACTACCCAAGCAAATCTGCGCCAGCACCAAGCTCACACACTGGTTCAGGACCACCAGCACTCTGCAGGAAACCCTCTTCCCCAAAGATGGTTCAGTGACCACTTAATGTTATTTCAGCATGACCCTTAATTATGATGACCATGTGATTAAGTGTCCAACCTGGGATACTTTCTAGTGTCAAAGGGGGGTACTATTACAACAGGTATCAACTGGGACTGTGTAGGCAGGAAAGGATTCATAGTCCTACCAATTCACACCCTCACTTACTCCACTCCCATTCCAGGAAGCTTATGAAAGAACTTCTTCCAAAAACATAAAATACTGCCTGAGATGACTTCTGGTAAAAACAACTTTGTCTGAGACCATTTTCAGAAATAGTTTAGCATGTCTTACAGATGTGAGGTCCTGTACAAGTTACTGACCAGCCATTCTTTCATCTATCTCTGCCTATCTTTTATGGAGCACCTGTTCTGTCCCAGGAACAAGGGACACAGATTTATAGAAGGGAAACAGTATTGGTTAAGTCCATGTTTAAGTATGTTAACTCACTTAATTCTCACAAAACCAGTGAGAAGTTAACCCTCCTTGACCAGTGAATTCATGAATGCTCAGGGAGGTTATGGAACGTGGCTAAAGTCACACAGCTAGCGGTGGCAGCAGCAGGATTTTGTTTCGTCACTGGCTGCTAAGCCTGTTCCTCTTTCCTTGTGCTACACTGAGGGGAAAGACGGTGAAAGACTCATGAAGGATATGAAAGGAGCTCATGAAAGTTGATGAAAGACTCTTGAAAGACAGGAGTCCATGTCCCACAAGATGGCTCAGGCTTTGGCACAGTGTTTCTTGACACTTTGGGAGGCTGAGGCAGAAAAACTGCTTGAGGCCAAGAGTTTGAGACCAGCCTGAGCAGCAAAGCAAGAACCATCTCTACAAAAAGGAAAATCTTATTTTAAAAAAAAATGGTTGAGTCCACGTGAGACACTACAGTACTTCCTCTTTCCTATTTCCATAACAAATCATTTCAACATACAATCAGATTAAGAAAACTGCTGTGAAAATTCACCATGTGACCTCTTCCCCACCACCCCACTAAAAATACAGGAAACCCTCCTGGTGTCTCCTAAAATATTCACGGAGGAATCTTTCAGACGGCACCATAGGCAGTTTGATCTGCAAAGACAAACCCACAGTCACTAATACCACTTTTTAACAGCCAGTAGTTTCTTCCCTAATTAAGAATGTACTCTCCCCACCACCAGATTTCTTCCTAGTCTAAGGTTTCATCATCAGCCAGCATTTGCCAGTGCTGCCCTAAGGCGGCTGGCCATCAGAGCCACGGGGGAGCATTACTCCTCAGGCTTCACGGCCGGAAAGGCTGGCACCAGAGTTCTGGGATTGGACTAGGGAATCAATATTTTTAACAGGTCCCCAAAGTGATTCTGATGCAGTCAGACCACAAACATTTGGCTTTTGGAAATCAATAAGTACCATTAGAGAGGAAGTTTGTATGAAAAAAAAATACATCACAAGTGTAGTTCTTGCTACTTCTGCCAAACTGCCATTTTCTCCAAGGTACTCCTTTCTGGTAATGGAGGAAGAGAGCTAAATCCAATTAAAACTTTCTGTGATGCTACTGAAGCTCAGTGTGATGGTTAATTTTATGTATCAACTTGCCTGGGCTGAGGGATGTCCAGGTGGCTGGTAAGATATTATTTCCAGGTTTGTCCGTGAGAATGTTTCTAGAAGAGATTAGCATGTGAATCAGTAGATTGCATAGATTCCCTCACCAATGCAGGTGAGCATCATTCAATCTCCTGGGGGCCTGAATAAAAATGTGCTCCCTCTCTTTGAGCTGGGACATTCAGCTTCTTCTGCCCTCAGACATTGGCACTTCTGGCTCTCAGGCCTTTGGTCTCAGACTGAATTATACCACCAGCTTTCCTAGTTCTCTGGCTTACAGACAACAGATTGTGAACTTCTTGGCCCCTGTAATATCATAAGCAATTTATATAATAAATATCTATATCAATACAGACATAGATAATTAGTTTTATTTCTCTAGAGAACCTTAACTAATACATCCATTGATATTAAAATCATTTATCAACCTGATATATATTGGTAAATTAGAGTATGTCTCATCATATTATAGCATAATGATAAAGTCTTAATGCATTTTCTACTTTGGCAATTTGGGGTCTAGATAGCCTTCTCACAACTCAATGTAGGACATAGTTTAGATTCTTGTGTGTAGATAAGCCCTTATCACCTTTTCAAAAAGTATTCTTTATAGCATTAAGTAACAGATGACCTAAATATTTTTAAAGTTTATAATTTACCTTTAAATCTGTAATTTGTACATTAAAAAGTTCAGGAATTATAAAGGCCCTGGAATTAACATAAAAACAAATATATTTTTAGTATAGGGAACAATCTCTTAATTATGATTAAAAGCAACCTTATTTTTATCTCTCACCATTAGATTGCACCTTGAATTTATGTGGGATCTTTAAAGATGTTAATGCCTAGACCCTACCCTCAATGGTTCTGATTTATTTGGACTGTAGCATAGCCCAGGCATTGGGATTTTTGAAAGTTTCCCAGGTGACATTAATACACAGCCAAGATTGAGAAGTGTGCTTTGCACGTGATGGAATGGGAGTACTCTGCAACTGAACCAAGGCTTGGGCAAGTCCCTAACTTCCCAGCAACTCTCAGAGGATGCAACCTTCTGCTCACCTGTGTAAAGCACAGTCTCAATGAGGAAGTTTGACAGTCCAGTCTCTTGGAGAAACCCAGCCTCTAAATTTCTCTATTTATCTTTGCTTTTAATGTCCTCTCCAGCTCACATGGCTCGGGTGGTGGAGGGGTGGCCAATGAGCCCAGTCCTCCTGCTCTCTGCCCTCTCTGCTCATCTGCTCCCACAACACAGAATCAGTATTCTGCTTTGTGAAGGCTGGGCTGGGAGATAAAGAGGTATGTATAAAGAGAGAGAAAGAGTTAGCAAAGTTACTTGGCTGGGAAGTTTCTTTGGGCTTTGGGGGCCTATCAGATGGTTAAAGCTGAAGTCCTGGCTGAGTAGACAGATGTTAGGCTATCCCTTTCCTAAATGAGGCTCTTTCAAGGTCTCTTCAGAGATTTCCTTGTTGGGACTTCCCTCACCTGCAGTTTCCTTGGTTGCAACTCCTTTCCTGGCTACTTTGCATGTCCACACTAGCAGTCCCTACTGGCCTCTTTTTTCTGTGGTCTCTTTTCCTCCCTGTTGGTCCCCAGGTAAAATCTCTTCCCCCTGGCACACATCTGGTCCAGGGAAACACTGGTGCAGCCCTTAGAGCATGCTCTCAGGGCTCTACCTCAGGAACACTTAGCCCTTTCATTGTTCTTCCCGGTTCCTGGCCCTAATCAGATTCAGTGCATTCTGTTAGATTTATCAGGCTTCTCCAAGTAGAGGGCACATTTCAGAGCCCTCCGGGACATCTACTTGAAGTCCCTTCACTTTCTCAGGTTGGTGTGTTTAGAGCTAAAATGAAGCCAGTGGGCTGAGAGGTGAAGGTTGGGGCAGGAAGAACAAGAAAGCCTAGTTGGATATGATGTCTCAGGGGAAGAGGTCAGAGTGTAAAGGGGCCTAATAAGCCAAGGTACCTGCAGGGGGTGCCCACTAGAATGCTTTCTGCAGAATGCAGTGTGATCTAATTATGGTTCAAAGAATAGTGTGGACAGTAGGCAGACAAGAACAGAATCAGATATGAGGCATCACAGATAAGACCTGCTCTCATGGCCCCTGCTGATGGGTAGGGCATTTCCCCCGAACCTCTTCTACAGGTCAGGAAGACACTTTGCTCCTTCCTTTATCCTAACCCTCTGCCCAAACCTGAGAAAAATATGACAGAGGCCCATTGCAATTTAGAAGGTCTTTATGCTAACCCCAAGATTCTCATTTAGGAAAGAGTCTATAATGGTTTCACTGGAGTGAAGCAAAGGCAACTGTACAAATATAATCAGCCCACTGAAGGTTTTGGCCTACAACGTAAGAGTTTCTTCTGTTTAGCACCACCAAACAGTCTCGTGACTGCACATATCTATAACCTTAAGAAGTTACCTTCTCCCCACTTGGACACAGGGTGGGGAACATCACACACCAGGGCCTGTCATGGGGTTGGGAGAGGGGGGAGGGATAGCATTAGGAGATATACCTAATGTAAATGACAAGTTAATGGGTGCAGCACACCAACATGGCACATGTATACATATGTAACAAACCTGCACGTTGGCACATGTACCCTAGAACTTAAAGTATAATAAAAAATAAATAAATAGAAGTTACTTTTTTGGAAGGCAATTTGAACACATCTATTAAAACTTTAAGTGCTCATAAAATTTGACCTTGCAATTTTACATCTGGCATCCATCCTACAGAAACACTGAAGTCTGTGCACAGAGTTACAAACACAAGAACATTCACTTTGCATTATTTGTAACAGTGAAAATTGAAAACCTTAATGTTTCATCAGTATAATGGTTAATTAATTCATGATAATCCATATTACAGATAGTTATGCAAAAGAAGACCAATTTGAACTCATGGAAACAGTTACAAGATTTATGGTTAAGTGGGGGAAAAAACTAGTTTCAGGATAATATGTATGGCAAGATCCCACTCTTGGAGAGAAAAAAAGATATATGTGTACAGTGTATGCACCTGTGTCTGTAAATGCCCACAACAAAGTCATCAAACTATTAACAGCAGTGGCCTTTGAGAAAGGGAGTGTGAGTGGAACGAAGAGGCCAAAGAGAGAATGCAGATTGCTCAGCACTTCACCGTGTGATTTGATCTTTTGTAATAATAATGCATTTGTACATTTCCTATGTGACTTCTTTTAACTAGAAAAAATAAACAACAACAAAAAAAAACAAGAAATACAGAAATGTGGTTGACCTAAAAATCTTGGGTATTCTTAATTTTAACAAAAATGTTCTTACAATCCTAGTCTGGTTGCTATTCCAGCCTTTCTATATTCCTGACCTTCACTGCTCATCAAATTCTAATTAACCTTGTGGTTCCCCAGAGCCTTGCAGGTGTCCGGACCGGCTGGTGTCTCCTGGTGCAAACCAGCCCTCCTTCTTGTGGTAGGCAACTGCCTGGGTGCTAACTCCTCGGTGTCAGCAGTGTAAATGATTCCATTGGTCTTCTAGGAGGCAGGAACTTCATAGACCTCAGTGAATAATAGCAAATTCAATGCTTAACAGGACTTGTCACGCATGGAAGGAGCTGCGGTCGCCACCACAGTGGTCACAGGACCACAAGTGTGAAGGGCTGGCTCTGACAGCGTTTGCCCTCTCTAAACAGGTCAGGGTTTGTTCTGCCTCAGTACAAACAAACAGTGCCCTCTTCTGCCCAGCAGCAGAACTTCTCTTCAAAACCATCACCTTGCCAGAGTATCTGGAAGTTTCACCCTGTTAGGTTGTTCACTGCAAAATGAGCCAAACAAACTGGAAAATAACACTGATGAGGGAGAGGTCATCTGTCGGAAAGCTGTCACTCTGATTCTGCCCTAAATTCATGTCCCAATTTTACAAGTATTCTATTTTAACCACAGAGAAGATGAAAATATTTAAATAATAGAGTAAGTTACATCTATCAAACTGGCCAAAAAAAAAAAATTTTTTTAAGTGCTTAAATTTTGTATTGCTATGATGAAATATTATCCATGGCATGGAATATCAGTTCAAGCTTTCTGAGAAACAGTCTGGCAGCTGGTTACCATTTTAAAAACATCCTTTATTACATTTTAGTTCAATAATTATTTGGGAATATTTCATGAAAAAAAATAGACCCAAAGACAATGAAGTAATTTACATAAAGATGCTTAGAGCCATGTCATATTTCATTATTATATACTGAAAAACTGGAAAAACTCAAGTACAAATGGCAAGCAGTAAATAAATTGTTATATGAAGTAGAACATAGTATTACAATGCTTTACTATAAAGCCATTATGAATTGTAATTTCAGGCCAGGCATAGTGGCTCACGCCTGTAATCCCAGCACTTTGGGAAGCCGAGGTACGTGGACTGCTTGAGCTCAGGAGTTTGAAACCAGCCTGAGCAACATGGCAAAACCTCGTCTCTACAAAAAATACAAAAATTGGTCGGGTGTGGCGATGCACGCCTGTGGTCCCAGCTACTCAGGAAGCTGAGGTGGGATGATTGCTTAAGCCCAGGAGGTTGGGCTGCAGTGAACCTAGATAGCACCAATGCACTCCAGCCTGGGCAGCAGAGTGATACCCTATCTCAAAACAAACAAAAAAAGGTAATTTCAGGGACTGACATAATATATTTACTGTGTATATGATACTGGAAAAACATAGAATACAAAATGATGCTCATACTCTTACTATAATGCAAGTGTACACAATGGTAAAGGATTTTAGAGTAAACAGAGTTTAGTATTCACTCTTATATCTAAAGATAGTTCAATATGAAGCAATAAAGAAAAGTAGGAGAGGGAAAGAAAGCAAAACAGAAAACAAAATCTATTAGCTATTGTTTCATGCCTCATTTCTAACTGCCTCATCTCAAAGTATCATTTTCTCTGTTTTGGAAGCCAGAGAAATCTATTTTACTTCACTAATAGTTTGTAAAGAGAGAGCATATCACTTATTAATATATAAAAAAGCAAAAATAGCTTTAGAAAGTGTTGCCAAACTCCCTTTGTCTTCTCTTAAGCACACTTCGCACTTTTGGCTCATACAGATAGAAGCTTTAAAATATTCTAAGTTCAATTATTAGTATTTATAATCTCTAATCTAAGGCTAAAAGACAAATTTACTCAGAAGGTTCAGGAATATGAAAATCAACGTAAAATGACAAAAAGTTTCATGAAACCCCTGATAAGGCTAAAATCTGACAGCTTGATGGAGACATCTCATATTGAGAATTCAGGCAAAAACAGTGAGCTTTTGTAATTCTCACTGTTAAATTCACAATATATTCTCAATTCTAGCCTGAAGATATTTAAAGTACGGGCTTGAAATGTCTAACAAGACACAAACCTTTGCAAGAGCTCAGCACTCTCTTCCATAAGGACCAGGGTCAAAATTTATCCCGTGTTAAGAACCACACAAGGAGTTTGTTAAAATCTCATATTCCTGGGCCTCCTTTGCCAGAGATTCTATGTAGGTCTGTGACAAGGCCCTGGAATCTTTTTTTTTTTTTTTTTTTAACAAAAGCCATGGGAGCTTCTGATGCAGCTGGCCCCTGTACTTGGATAACTGTTAGTGTAGTAAGCAGTAGGGTTCCTTAATTAACCTCCTTGAAAATCTGTCAGTCAGTCCCTTTGGAGCTGGGATCCAGACACCATGTTAGAAAACACAGAATTCAACCAATTCTTAACATCCCTGTTACGAAATCACTAGTCCACGCCCCACTGCCTCTTGCCTGGCCCTTGTGATAGCCTCCTCACTGGCCTCTGGTTCCTTACTGTTGCTCTTCACACAGCAGTCAGAGTGGCCATCTCAAAGCCCGGGTCAGACCATGTTACTCTTACGGATTCCTAATTGTTATTTACAAGGCCCTGCATAATCCTATCTCTAGCTACTTTCCTAACCTCATTGCCTCTTCCCTTTTCCTTCTCTACTCCAGCCACAGTGACCTTCCTGCATTACTTCAACATATTAAGTGTGCCCCAGACTCAGGGACTTTGCACTTTCTGATCCCTTTGACTGCAATGCTCTCCCACTCCTGCTTGTGCTTTCTTCTCATTGGCACCCTGAAGAGAGGCCCTCCTAGTCCCCTAGTCCGTTATCCTTTGTCCTCTTATTTTTCTTTTAGGCACTTGCCACATGACGCATGATATTTTTAATTGTATCTTTGTGAGAGGTGACTTTATCCATTTTATGCATGACTCAGTCTCAGCAGGTAAAGTGGTGTGTGCCATGTAAAAGGTGCTCAATAAATATCTGATGAATGAATAAATGTAGGAATTTCACATGTAGAGTCTTTGGGAAATAAGATATAGGTAGAATCTTTTGGAGTCTACTTGTAGAATCCAACTTTATATAAAAATAAGAAAGGCATAATTTGCCTGATCTGCTACATTTCTAGATTCGCCAATGGGATTTTCATTTTAAAAAGGAGGTACTCACTCTGGGCTACAGAAATCGACATTCACATAACCCTATTCCTGTTCTGAGTCATCTTATTGTGCTGGAAACTCAAGTGACGCATATTAAAAAGAAGAAAAATTGTCCAACCTTTTTTTCATTATTGCTGTGGTTTGAATGATAGTGTCCCCTCCAAATTTTATGTTGAAACTTAATCCCTAATGTAACGATAGAGGTGTTACCTTTGAGAGGTGATTAGGGCACTCTGCCCTCATGAATGAGGTTGGCACCTTTGTGAAAAGGCTCAGGGTTGGCCAGGCACGGTGGCTCATGCCTGTAATCCCAGCAGTTTGGGGGGCCAAGGCGGGAGGATCACCTGAGGTCAGGAGTTTTGAGACCAACCTGGCTAACATGGTGAAACCCCGTTTCTACTAAAAATACAAAAAATTAGCCAGACGTTGTGGTGTGTGCCTGTAATCCCAGCTACTTGGGAGGCTGAGGCAGGAGAATCTCTTGAACCCAGAAGGCGGAGATTGCAGTGAGCCGAGACCACACCATCGCATTCCAGCTTGGGCAACAAGAACCCTGTCTCAAAAAAAAAAAAAAAAAAAGAAAGAAAAGAAAAGGCTCAGGGTTGAAGGGAGTGCTCTTGAGAGGTGACAGCGTGCTGGCAGTCCTCACAGCCCTCACTCGCTGTCGGCGCCTCCTCTGCCTGGGCTCCCACTTTGGTGGCACTTGTGGAGCCCTTCAGCCCACTGCTGCACTGCGGGAGCCCCTTTCTGAGCTGGCCACGGCCAGAGCCGGCTCCCTCAGCTTGCAGGGAGGTGTGGAGGGAGAGGCCCGAGTGGGAACCCAGGCTGCGCACGGCGCTTGCGGGCCAGCTGGAGTTCCTGGTGGGCATGGGCTTGGCGGGCCCGGCACTCGGAGCAGCCGGCCGGCCCTGCCACCCCGGGCAATGAAGGACTTAGCACCCGGGCCAGCGGCTGCGGAAGGTATACTGGGTCCCCCAGCAGTGCCAGCCCACTGGCCCTGCGCTTGATTTCTCAACAGGCCTTAGCTGCCTTCCCGCAGGGCAGACCTCGGGACTGCAGCCTGCCATGCCTGAGCCTTCCCCCGCCTCCCCTCCGTGGGTTCCTGTGCAGCCCGAGCCTCCCCTACGAATGCCACCCCCTGCTCCAAGGCGCCCAGTCCTATCGACCACCCAAGGGCTGAGGAGTGCGAGCGCATGCCGCAGGACTGGCAGGCAGCTCCACCTGCAGCCCTGGTGCGGAATCCACTGGGTGAAGCCAGCTGGGCTCCTGAGTCTGGTGGGGATGTGGAGAGTCTTTATATCTAGCTCAGGGATTGTAAACACACCAATCAGCACCCTGTGTCTAGCTCAGGGTTTGTGAGTGCACCAATCCACACTCTGTATCTAGCTGCTCTGGTGGGGCCTTGGAGAACCTTTATGTCTAGCTCAGGGGTTGTAAACACACCAATCAGCACTCTGTGTTTAGCTCAAGGTTTGTGAGTGCACCAACGGCACTCTGTATCTAGCTCAAGGTTTGTAAACACACCAATCAACACCCTGTGTCTAGCTCAGGGTTTGTGAATGCACCAATCGACACTCTGTATCTAGCTGTTCTCGTGGGGCCTTGGAGAACCTTTGTGTGGATACTCTGTATCTAACTAATCTGATGGGGACGTGGAGAACCTTTGTATCTAGCTCAGGGATTGTAAACGCACCAATCAGCACCCTGTCAAAACAGGCCACTAGGCTCTACCAATCAGCAGGATGTGGGTGGGGCCAGATAAGAGAATAAAAGCAGGCTGCCCAAGCCAGCAGTGGCAACCCACTCGGGTCCCCTTCCACACTGTAGAAGCTTTGTTCTTTTACTCTTTGCAATAAATCTTGCTGCTGCTCACTCTTTGGGTCCACACTGCTTTTATGAGCTGTAACACTCACCGCGAAGATCTGCAGCTTAAATCCTGAACCCACCAAGACCACGAGCCCACCGGGAGGAATGAACAACTCCAGATGCGCCGCCTTAAGAGTTGTAACACTCACCGCAAAGGTCTGCAGCTTCACTCTTGAGCCAGCAAGACCACGAACCCATCAGAAGAAAGAAACTCTGAACACATCCAAATATCAGAAGGAACAAACTCCAGACGCACCACCTTAAGAGCTGTAACCCTCACCGCGAGGGTCCGCAGCTTCATTCTTGAAGTCAGTGAGACCAAGAACCCACCGATTCTGGACACACTTTCTTGACCTTCTATCCCTTCTCTACCGTGTGAGGAAACAGTGTCCCTCCCCTCTGGAGGATGCAGCAACAAGACGCCATCTTGGAAGCAGAGAACAGCCCTCACCAGACATCAATTCTGCAAGTGCCTCGATCATGGAATTCTAAGCCTCCACAACCAAGAGAGATAGATTTCTACTGTTTATAAATTATCCAGACTGTGATCTTTTGCCATAGCAGCGTAAAAAGACTAAGAAAATTATACATCCTCACTCTCCAGGTTTAAAATAGATAAATTCAGAAAGAATTTCAAATATGATTTTTTTTTTAATGTTTAACAGGTTTCTTTATACTGCTGGTTTTTTAAAGTTCTCTTAATGACTATTACGAAGGTATATGAAGAGGCAGATGCCTTGGGAAGCTAGTGAAGCCAAAACCCCAGAGCTTCTCGCTTGCATAGACTTCTGTGAGGGCTGGGAATTTCTGTCATGGAATGTTCCAGATGAGGAGGGGAAGCCCAGCTGCACTCAGGACACATTTCTATGTAAGCAATTCTAGTACATTGTGCAGAAATATCTAGAAGCAAGGCATCCAACTCTCCCAGCTTCCAATACTTTATCAGAATTTTTCTTCTGATGGTGAGTATTTACTCTTGTCCCCAATTTTGTATTTGTAGTTTTTAAATTCATTTTTCTAAAGGGGGTCTGTGTTATATACGGTTTTTATGTGGCAGTTGATCTTGCTATCTCACTAAAGTTGGAAAGTCCTTTGGGACTGAGATTGTGTTTTATACTTTCTGTGTTTCCCATGCCTGGGATACAACTGAGCTCATGGAGGAAGCCAAGCTAATGTTCTGGCCTCAGTTCCCTGCATGGATCAAAACTGGTTTGGGAGGTTGTAAAGCATTTAGGGAAATTACTTGTCCCTTTGTGGTACTTGAGGATTTAGAGTGCCATACCAAACATACTGCTTTAAAAGAAGGCTTTTTTTTTCTTAATTGTCAATATTTGCATTATAATATTTATTTTGAAAGATTCTGCACTTTTATTTCAATTAAAGATTAAAAGTGTGGTTCTTCTGATTCCACAGGCATTTATTTTGAGTAAACATATATCTACAAGGTAAATTATAGAAAAATATCCAGGGGCTGGGCACAGTGGCTCATGCCTATAATCCCAGCACTTTGGGAGGCCTAGGCAGGCAGATCACTTGAAGTCAGGAGTTCATACCCAGCCTGGCCAGCATGGAGAAAACCTGTCTCTACTAAAAATTCAAAAATTAGCCAGGCATGGTGGTGGGCGCCTGTAATCCCAGCTACTAGAGAGGCTGATGCACGAGAATCGCTTGAACCCCAGAGTGAGCCGAGATCACACCACTGCACTCCAGCCTGGGTGACAGAGTGAAACTGTGTCTCAAAAAAAAAAAAAAAAGGAAAAATATCTAGGAAGATTCATTTTTTAAGAAGGGAGAAAAAAATCAAAAATTTTTAATGAAGATCTAATTTGCACTTAGTTCTTCATAATGAAGACTTACTGGCTTACATCTCTTATTTTATATAATTTTACTTACCAATTATAAAATACTGTAAAGCATTGTTTTGATTCCAAAGGAGTATGAAGCTGTTTAGAATCACATTTGGAAGAAAAAGGTACCGAGTCTGTCTCTGACCATTCATGAGAGGTTCAGTCTATGCTATTAAGATGCAGTTCTGGAGCAGGTGTGATGGCTCATGCCTGTAATCCCAGCACTTTGGGAAGCTGAGGCAGGAGAATTGCTTAAGCCCGGGAGATTGAGACTAGCTTGGATAACATGGCAAAACTCCATCTCTACAAAAAATACAAAAATTAACCAGGCCTGGTGGCACACACCTGTAGTCCCAGCTACTTGGGAGGTTGAGGTATCACCTAGGTATTCAGGAGGATCACCGGAACACCTAGGGAGGTCAAGGCTACAGCGAGCTGTGATCACAGCACTGCACTCCAGCTTGGGCAATGTAGTGAGACCCTGTCTCAAAAAAAAAAAAAAAAAAAAAGATCCAGTTATGTAGAAGCATTAGTAACTCAGTGTCAATTAGCAGTTTGGAAGTTCATGAGACTTAGACCTTGTGTATACAATCAACAAAGTCAAAGGCTCTGTAAACATCAATAAATGCTGCAAACAATCTTGTGTCAATCAGTCCTGCTAGATTTCTCCTGCTAGATTTCTCTACCAGGAGAAATCTAGCAGAGAAATCACAAGGAGATAAGTGCCATAGAAATGATCAGTAGTGAAAGAATTGTGACTAAAATTCTCTATACTTCTCATGCAGACTACCAATACAAAAAGCACACACTTGCAATTTCTCAAGGAGGGCAGTGGCATAGATTGTTGACTAAAAGCTAGAAATTAATAGATCAATAATATGGAAACTTGGAGATAGATTCCACAGATTCCATCCAGATGGAGCCATACACAGCAAGAAACTGATGAGAGAAAAAAAATTGTAAGAATTAGAAAACTCCAGTCAGAGATATGGTGGCATGATATCTTCCCTGATTGTTTTACTGGGAGCTCAGTGTTTCCATCAGCTGTTCCACATGACAGCACATTACTAGGAGATAATTTGAGAGGGCCTGGATCAAAGAAACTTGCGGCAATTGCTGTTGGCAGTCTCTATTGGCATTTTGAAATGACAGCCTCTCTGGTAACTGTCAAAATCTGGGTTCATGTCTACATTGTTATGTTTAAGCCAAAGGCATTCTTAACCCAAATTTGGTCCTTGTCACCATCTCTATTACCAAGGCCTCCCACAAGTTTTATTTTACTGAAGGGTTTGGAAAGGCATTCACAAACTTATAAAAACATTAATGTTTCATAAGCTACCTGGTGGCTTCTATAATATTTCCATCTGCCATCTACCTCTGTAACCTGGCCAAGGAATTTTCACCTAATTGCCTTTTCAAACAAGGAATTCTGAAAAGCAATGATTCTAACGGTTTAATATACAACTGACAAAAAAGTAGCTTTCATTTTTTGTCAGTCCACTGATATTAGATGAGAAGTGCATGTATGTGTATGTGTGTGTGTACGCGGGCGTACACACACATGTATATTTCTCAGGAACAAAGTCACTAATGAAATTTGACTACCTCCATTCCACCCTGCTGTTTTCAATTACACAAACTCATTAGCTAAATTATAAGGACAAGATAGCTCTAGAATTGCTACAACGATGATTAAAGTGAAGGTGAAAGATTATTTTTTACCCAGCTCAAAATATTCACCTTGAAATTGCTAGTGGGTAAGAGAAGCTAACTATCATATACTATCTTTTTTTTTTTTTTTTTTTTGAGACATTGTTTCACTCTGTCACCCAGGCTAGTGTGCAGTGGCGCGATCTCGGCTCACTGCAAGCTCCGCCTCCCGGGTTCACGCCATTTTCCTGCCTCAGCCTCCCGAGTAGCTGGGACTACAGGCGCCTACCACCACGCCCAGCTAATTTTTTGTATTTTTAGTAGAGACGGGGTTTCACCTTGTTAGCCATGATGGTCTCAATCTCCTGACCTCATGATCAGCCCGCCTCGGCCTCCCAAAGTGCTGGGATTACAGGCGTGAGCCACCGCACCCGGCCATAACACACTATACTATCTTAAAGGTTGCCCTGAATAAAAACCATAATTTGAGGAGTCCACATAACTAACTGGGGAAAGTGGTATTTTTGGGATGAGAAGCTTCCTCAAATTTTGCTATGTAGTGATAAGAATTTGGCTCTTTCTGGCCACCTTCTGTGTCGTCCTGTCATTCACCACCATAAGTAATTACACCATAAGTAATTCCTCCACTGTCTCTCGTTATTTTCCTCCTCCCATCTCTTTCCTTTTCCTAACTCAGTTCCCTTGCTTTGATTTTCCTTTCCCCTCTGCCTTGTCCATACCATAGCATTAACAGAATCACCTAGGATTCACACTGGGTTCTAGTGTTCAAGGTTCTGAAACGGCTGGGTCAGCCATTTCTGATCCTTTTCTATCCCCAAACACATAAGGGATGTAGCAGGCAGTGCCATCAAAATCCATAGCTCTCTACAGCACTAATTTTAAGAGGTGGAGAAAGGCATATCAGATTCTCCAACGAAAAAGAAATTTTGTAGGTTGAAAACTTTTAAATGCTTCCAATGAAGATCTGATCAGCATGTTTCCCTACATTCCTTCTACGTTGTGTCGGCATCACTGGAAAGAGCCTCGCCTAATGTGGTGGCTTACGGACCAGCATCACCAACATCACCTGGGAACTTGTTAGAAATGCAGAATCTCAGGCCTCCACCCCAGACCTACTGAATCAGAATCTGTGTTTTAACCAGATGCTCACATTAAAGTTTGAGAATCACTGTCCTCTCATGGTAGGAATATAGTAAAACCCAACATATCTAATGGTGTAATGTAAATGGCATTCAACTACTGATAACAACATATGTAATAGAATATTATGATCTTTAGAGTAAAGCAAGCTGCTTTTTATTTCTAGCATTTAATAACTGAATCTTCAACCAATCATTTAACCTTCCAGAACTTCAGTTAACTCATGTATAAAATGGAGATTATATCTATCTTACAGAGACCATGCACATATGATTTTTAGGACAATGCCAGGCTTAGAGTGTGTGTGCAATAATTTTTTACTACTTATGGTTAAAACTATTATTATTGTCATCATTATTTAATCAACTTGGCTTTATGTGCTAAAAAAAAAAAAACTATTTAGATCAAGTTACACAAGCATGCTTCTCATCTTCCCAAAGCTTACAACATAAAATGAGCAATAACTATATGGGCAATTGCACAAAAAAAGCAATATGCTGACAAGATAACATATTCATTTAGATCTGTTTATGCTGAAATTTTAGTGAGCATGAGCTTGGGTTTATTAGTCTGACCCACTGATTAAATAGCATTATTTGAGTCATAAACTACAAAATCAGAAAACCACTAAGAGATGATGAGATTAAAACATTCACCAAACAAGAAATATGTCAAGGAAGAGTCAAAAACTTTGGTACCAGAGAGGCTTTATACTGCTAGATATACTTTTTTTTTTATCAAAATACCAACTTAATTGTTAATGGAATTTTTAATTATCTATTACAATCTGAACTGGCTAAAACACATAGTTCCTTATAAGCTCAAACCAAACAATTAAACCTACCAAGCATAAGTGGCATATTTTTTATCCTGTCCCTTAAGCAGAAGTGTCAGAAAAGGCCTTTTACTCTTTGTTAATCGAAAAATAAACAGGTTTCCAGGAGAACAGAGTCATCTCTTTAGAACAATTCATCCACCATACAATTGTGCAATTTATATCTATTCTTGGTACCAACCCTTGTCATTGCTTAGTCTGATAATTAGGAGTAGAAACTAGAAATAAATAAAAGCATTATTTTTAAAAGTACTTCAAAGTCTTGGTTTTAGTACTTTGCATTCAACCCCAATCCCCAACATAACTTCATTATGTTTAAAAATGTAATTTTAAGAAAATATTATTATTATTATTATTTTTTTTTTTTTTTTTACTTTTGTAACTCCCTTTTATTTCTATATGATTTAAAAGTTAGGGTCACAAAACAATAATTATAAATCTATGTTTATATGGCACACATGGGCACACATGTGAAAAGTTATAACCTGTGACAATAACAATACAGAGGAGGAGGAATCGAGATGTATAAGAGCAGAATGTTTTTATACCATTGGTATTATTCACTAGGGTATGATAAGTGTAAGAAAAGATTATTTATATTGTTTTCAGATAGTCCTTTTGAACCGTCTTACCAGTAATTAAGAGATAACTATGAGGCCTTGCACACTGGCTCACACCTGTAATCCAAGCACTTTGGGAGGCCAAGGCAGGAAGATCATTTGAGGTCAGGAGTTCAAGAACAGCCTGGCCAACATGGCAAAACCCCATCTCTACCAAAAATACAAAAATTGAGCAGGTGTGGTGGCGCATGCATGTAGTCCCAGCTACTGGTGAAGTTGAGGTGGGAGAGTCACTTGAACCCAGGAGGCAGAGGTTCCAGTGAGCTGAGATCATGCCGCAGCACACCAGCCTGGGTGAAAGAGTGAGACCCTGCCTCAATTTAAAAAAAAAAAAAAAAGAAAGAAAGAAAGAGAGAGAGAGAGATAACTGTGAGTCTCTTCCTAAATTTCTTCATCTGCCCCCTTCCTAATTTGTTTGCATTCATTGAACTTAGATATCCAAATAATCAAAACCCATTACCAACTGGCTTTTACTAAAATCACTTCTTCACTTTCTCGTTAGTTATATTAAAATGACCAACATTCTTTATCTGTTTATTAATGTTTAAGTATTAACAAATTTCATTAAATTAGCTCAACCAAATAACATTCTGGTACATAAAAATTAATTTGAAATATATAGTAATATGATCCTTCTGTAGTTCATGAGCGTGATGATTGGGTGTTCGCATACATGTGTGAGATGTGCCACCCCCTGAACCTAGTTACGATGTGGGGACATTACCTGTCTGACCTGAAAAAAAAGAAATATATATTAATAAAGTAGTTAATCATTTGAGGTTTGAAATAGACTTTCATAGAAATTCAGTTGGAAATTCACAGATTGTATAACAGAAACAAGTTTGCAATACAGAAATCCCCTAACACGTTATTTATTTAGAACAGCACTGCCAGGTCACAAGCAGTGTCTAGATAACCTGGAAAGCCAAGAATTGGCTAGAAACCCAGTCACGGACAAAGCTCTGAAGTCGAATTAATTTATAAAATAGAATGTGATTCACTTTGAGTTATCAAACAAACATAATTTATGAGCTTCCTCTTTACTTGTGTTTTTGTTTTGTTTTGCAGGGGTTTTTAATCAACTTTCAGTCTAGAGGTTGGGGGTATATTCTCATCAGCTGACCAGAGACTATAAATAGAATAGACAATGGAAAGAGCCTCCATTCATCCATCCATTCATTCATTCATTCATTCTCCAGAATTCTAGTATATACAAATTTGTTTCTAATGCCTAGAAATTAGAAAAAAAGAAGGTCACTGCTCTGCTGGTCAAACGGGCAAGTAAAATATATTTTCTTTAAGAAGGGCAAAAAGATATTAACCACTGGTGATATGATTAAATTATTTCCTTATTTTAAAATTATGGTTTCCAGGACTTACACCTACTTGTTCAGAAGTTATGATATGCCAGTCACTGGCTGGTACTGAGCAGGACAGCAGGATCCCTGCCTTCATGGATCTGAAAGTCTAGTGAAGCAGAAAGAGAAGTAAATTGGTGATTACAAGTGGTACTTAAAGTACAAAATTCTATGGCATAATAGGAAAGGGGGCCAACGCAGAATGCAGGCATTAGAAACTCTTTCCAGGTGAAAGAAGGGTATCTAAGTTGAAATCTGCAGGGTGTTGACAAATATTTGCTGTTAATTATCAAAGCAATAAAAAGTAACATAATAATATATAACTTTTTACATATTAATACTTGCAATTTTTTTTTTTAGTCCTGTGTTCATGAGGGTTTGGGGTAGGAGGAAATGGCCTGATAGAGTACTGGTGAGAATAAAAAAATTGGTATTATCACTCTCAGTACAATGTGGCAATATACATCAAAAAATATAGAAATACGTGTACATTTGACTTACCTAAAATACCAATTCTCGATATTTACTTTAAAGAAAAATTAAATATATGGACAAACTATCTACATTACCATCTAAATGTCTAACTATATAGTGACAAATAACTAATAGTACATTCATATAATGAAACAGCACTAAGTTATTACAACATTGGTATAAAGAAATATTTATTAACATGTATACAATCATGATATAATAAGTAAAATGAGAAGATTACAAACATATGCATAATAGAAACCCTTTTTGTTTAAACACACACACACAGAGTTCTGGAAAGATATAAAAAATGTGTTAAATAAAGTTATCTTTGGGTAAGAACATTATACTTTCTTTTTTGGGAGGACTTTGTGTGTGCCTCTATTTCCTAATTTTTTACATTAAAAACATGCTGCTTTTATAATTACGGAAACAAAAGTGATGGGATCAGGACAAATACATTAAATCCTAAATGTTTTTAATCCCACCCTTCTTTCACCTCCTAAGGAGAAGCAATAATAAAGAGGTGCCATGTGAGAAAAGAATCTAGAGAGGCCCACCAAGCAGGAGCACAGCTAGGGGTCAACAGGTGTGGAGCCCACAGCAGAGCAGATCACCAAAAGCTTTGCAGGCCCAGAAAGAGGAGCCTTGACTTTCAAAGAGTCATGGGACCCTTCGTAAGCTATTCTAAGCCTTCCACATTCAGGGAAAGCATCTGTTACATAGGAACAAGATAGCAAAATAGCTCAAGGAAAAGAGGTCTTGAGGAAGTAAAACTCTACATTAAAGATGAGACTGTCCTCAACACAGCCAAAAATGATTTTTTAAGACATCATTTTAGATTATGTCACTCTTCCATTCTAATCTCTCTAACAGTTCGTCTTTCAACCACAGTGAGCCAAATTCTTTACATGGTCCCACAAGTTCTGACACCTGACAATCTTTCTGACTTTTTCTTCTTCTGCGATCCCTGTCTCTCACTGCACTCCAGGCTAGCCTCCTTGCTATTCCTCTAATATACCAAGCACAATCTCACCTTGGAGTTTGTGCTGGCTGTTCCCTCATCAAGAATGTTGTTCCACCCACTTCCATTTGGTTAACTTCCTCCCTGCCTTCAGATCTTCGCTTAAATGTCACCTTTAACAAGTCCCACTTATACCACCACATTTAAAGATGCAACCGTCTTTCATATTAACCCCATCCCGTACTTCCAATTGCCCCATCCTGCTCTATTTTTTTTTCATAGCATAATCACTTTCTATCTTCCAACTTATTTATTATGTTGATTATTGTTTGTCTGTGTCCTTGCTACCAGGGCAGAGCTTTTTGTTTATATAAGCACTGACATATCATAAATATCTAGAACAATGCCTAGTACTCCACTGTTCTTAAAAGATAATTTTCAATAAATAAATGAGTGAATAAAGCTGCATGCTTATTTCAAGCTTCAACTTTGAGTTGACGTAGAATCTGGTTACCTTTAGGGAACCATGTAAATTAAGTATAAGAAAATCTAAAATAATTATAAGGCCTTAGAAAGGTTCTGCTGGGGTATTTGGAGTTATAATATCAAATAAATATTAAAACTGTTGTATGCTATCTATTAGTGTCATTCTTAAGCGCTCATCTCTAAGATCTTGTGTTGTAAAAAATAGCTTTTAATTTGATATCTAGGTTTTGGTTTCATCTACTGTAAGATGAGGAGATTGCACTAAATCATCATTATAATTTCTTCTAAAGGTTTGGAATTTCACACTTAAGAATTTCAGGTATTTGTCCCAATATTATGGACTGAAATATTGCCAGTCATAGCCCCTCACAAAATATGTTGACTAGCCTTTTTTGGTATAAAACTGCCTTTCATTCATATTCTCCTTTTCTGGATTCTTCTAGAAAACATAAAAATTCAAATGTATGTTTATAAATACACAAAAGCAAGAAAAGAAAAATTGAGAGACTTAATCTGAAAAAGCCTCTGAATTTTGGAAATTATTAAAAATGCTAACAGGACAAAACATTCTTTTCTTAACACCATTTGAAAACAAGACTGTTTAGAAATATTGCATATGACAACATTTGCATGTAGTGAGTTTGAAAGAGGAGGGATTCTCCTTTTTTCCCCTCTCCATCAACTTCTCTTCTGAAAAAAATAAGTACTTTCACTATTGTATAACCTGGTAGAGTTAATGAAAGTACAGCTTCCATCATTTTTTCCTGTTTTTTGCTATTACTTTGAAGGTTTCTTCTATTTTCAGGTTTTGATGGCTTCACAGTTTCATAAAAATGTGAAGACATATTAAATTCCTAAGTTCAACAGCATTTAAATCCTTTCAGAATCATTGCAAATTCATTAAAACTAGAGAAAGCAAGTGACTAATCTATAAATTCAGCATTGTTTGAATTTATAAAGATTATACTTTTAAATTTAATATATGAGAAAATATGATTTTATGAGCAAACCATACATAGATAATATGCCTTCAATTTTCCTAAACTATGAAGGTAAACATGTCAAAAAAATGAGTTAAGTTTTACATATTTTAGTGTTAATCTTCCTCTGTCTTTGCCACTCAATCTAACTAGGAAAAATACTTTTATGCCTTCAAAATTTGATGAAATATTACATCTTTAAATATGAACACTTTGGTGTTACTGCTTCATCAATGAACAATTAGATGTTTAATATGTTACAATGATCTTCACATTAATTTGCCTGGAGTGAAAACAGGAGCTCCACACAGGATTGATCAAATGACTTTTAAGTTCCCCAAAGCTAAATTGTTTCAGAATACAAATGGAAGTGCATTATAGCCACATGAGCACTCAATGAATTCCTAATGAGCAGATGCCATCAGAGTGATTGCAATATATAATGACATTACCTGCAGATGAAAGAAGCACCCAGCACTCTGCATTTGAAACCTGGCATTGCAATGACATTCTTTGCTGGATCAATTCAAGTCTCATTTAGATTGCAAATGAATGTGCTCTAGAAGAAGGTATTTTATAAATGGATTAAATGGATAGTTTTTTTTTTCCAAAATTCTTAAATGTCCCTCATTTTCCCTCAGAAATCATCTTTTCTTTAACTGGGGAATGCCAGACTAAGATTTCCAAAAACCTGATAAAGTTTCACATCAAATGAGCCACGATGACCGCTCCTCCTCCATAAAGCGCCTTGAATTTCTTCTTTCAGGGGCCACTTTAGTGCAAAGGTTGTAATGGCATAAAATAAGCCCTGAGAGAGAGAGAATTTCAAGGAAGTGTCCACATCAAAACAAGAACTGCTTCATTCACTGTATTTTTTCAAGAACGGGGATTTCTAGAGTAGAGACAATGTCAAATCTTCAGTCATTGTTTATCAAAATTGGACACACATAATATTTCCTAATGTTTATTGGTTTTGTTTGTTTGTTTGTTTGTTTTTTGAGATGGAGTCTCGCTCTGTCGCCCAGGCTGGAGTGCAGTGGCCCGATCTCGGCTCACTGCAAGCTCTGCCTTCCAGGCTCACGCCATTCTCCTGCCTCAGCCTCCCAAGTAGCTGGGACTACAGGCGCCCGCCACTACGCTCAGCTAATTTTTTTGTATTTTTAATAGAGGTGGGGTTTCACCATGTTAGCCGTGATGGTCTCGATCTCCTGACTTCATGATCCGCCCGTCTAGGCCTCCCAAAGTGCTGGGATTACAGGCGTGAGCCACCGCACCCAGCCGGTTTTCAATTTTTATAGCGGCTCCAAAGTCCTTTTCTGCTGTGCAGTTGGGATCCCATTCACTTCTTCTATAGTGTACTGTGTTCACCCATAAAATCAAACAAATGGAAAAATGTCCTCCCAATGCTCCAAAAAATATCTTCTTGTAGCCAGGACAAGTAGATTAGAAAGCGTTGAATGCAGACATTATGTCCAGTGCATTTCATCTGAGATAGTGCAAGTGAAAAAGGGGAAAGGTGCCAAAACTTCACAGTGCTTAGAAAAAAAAAGAGAGTTAATTACCAAAAGGCAGTGCAGTCAACAACGTGTGGAGGGCAAAACAGAGTGACTGCCTGTTAAAGTACCATGTAATTAGAAACAAAAGTGGTATGCATGGATATCTGTCAGAACTGGTTGGTTTATGCTGTAGTAACAAAAAACACCACCATAACATCAGAGATTTAGTGCAAAAAAGTGTTGTTTCTCAGTCACCCAAAGTCCTTCATACCCCCTGAAAATGTCTGTCCTGAAGGCATGGGCTCTGCTTTGATTAGCTGCATTGATTACATGGCACTATCCTTGGAATAGTGCTCCTGAGGTCACCACAGCAAAGGAGTATGCTGGGCAGTCTCATGTGGATAGTAAGTACTTCTGCACCAAAGCATTGCTTATCACTTCTACTCACATTTTGTTGGCTAAATTGAGTCACAATATCACGTCAATCTTCAAGAAAGAGTGGAAATACAATCCCTTTCCCACCAATATCCCCCAACATTGTGTGCCTAAAAAGAGTAAAACTGGAAACACTGGTAAGCAACCCAAACATCTTCCACACCATGGAAAATCAAATGAATCAAATTTTCCTTCTAGATGTCAAGCTACATATTCCTCAACCTACACTGACTTTGTCCTAATCATTTCTTTACAAATAAACTTATGTGGAATTATGGAATATAAATTGTCATGGAAATATGGATGCAGCAGTTAAGTAAATTAATATTAGTGGAATTAATCATTACATAAAAGATGGTTAAGAGTATTTTATCCTTAATGTCAAAGCATATAAAACAAATAAGAGATATTTATTTTGAACAAATTTTGATAGGTAAAATTATACTCATTGATTAAAGTAAACTAAAGAATGACTACATTGATAATCAGACTACTGCAGCCACTGCTAACACCAGCACAGACCACTTGGAAGCCAATATATTATCTTGCCAGTGCCACAGCCATTGACCGCACCATGCCTGCTGCCCAGGGGCCCAAAAACCCGCCCACCCACCTGGCTCACTGAGGCCATTGCCAGCATGTGAGCAAGCTACCTGAAGACCCAAGAATTGGCCTGCCCGGACCTGCTAATACCAATGCCAGTATACGTCACTCTGGGGCCCAGTTCACCACTCAGTACAACTTCAGTCCACAACTGCCACATCCACATCCCCAGAAAAACTTCAAAACAGCCTTCACTAAAAACTTCACTCTAAGCTACTGAGGAAGTCATGGACACTACTGAAGCTGTCTGTGGGTTAAAAAATTATACAAAGACTACACTACTGCATGCCCCCAGAATTAAGGCCAAAGTGCCCTATCCAAAACATCATAGATATATCTTAAGGAAAAAGTCCTCCCGTATGAAAGCAAATTCAAAAACCTGGAAAAATTGACTTTACAACAGATGTGCAGATATCAACTTAAGGACACACAAAAAATTAATAAGCAATGAAATATGACATTTCCAAAGGAACACAATAATTTTCCAGCAACAGATTCCAGTTTTTAAAATTATGAAATCCTGAATGAAGAATTAAAAATAATTATATTAAAGAAGCTCGATGACATACGAAACAATTTAGATTAACAATACAAAGAAATCAGAAAAAATAATTCAGGATACAATTGAGAAATTTACCAAAATAATAGATATCATAAAAAAAAGAAATCTGAGAACTAATTAACTCACTAAATAAATGCAAAATATATTTGAAAGCTTCAGCGATAGACTGGATTACATAGAAGGAAGAATTTTAGAACTTGAAGACAAGTCTTTTGAAATAACCCAGACACAAATAAAGAAAAATGAATAAAAAGAATGAACAGAGTCTGTATGACATATGGTACACAATAAAGTGATGAAATATTTGAATTATCAGTGTCCCAAGAGACAAAGAAAAAAATGAAAGGGATAGACACCTATTTAATTAAACAATATCTGAAAACTTTCCAAATCTAGCAAGAGATGTAGACATCCAGGTACAGGAAGCTCATAAATCTCCAAACAGATACAATTCAAAAATGTCTTCTCCATAGCACATTATAGTCAAATTGTTGTAAGTCAAAGACAAAGAGAGAATTCTAAAAACAAGAAAAAAAGCATCTAGTCACATTTAAGGGAACTGCAATCAGACAAGCAGTATATTTTTCATCAGAAACCTTACAGGCCAGAGAAAATTGGATGATGTATTCAAAGTGCTAAAAGAAAAAACTGCCAGCAGCAATGTCCTTCATAAATGAAAGAGAAATAAAATATTTTCCAGACAAACAAAAGCTAAGGCAATTCACAACCACTAGACTGGCCCTATAAGAAATGCTGAAGAGAGTTCTACATGTGAAAGCAAAAGGACAATATTTACCATAATGAAAACACATGACTATATAAAGCCCACTGGTAGAGCAAACATACAAATGAGGATGAGAAGGGACTTAAATGTTACTGCTATAGAATACCACTAAATGACAATGATAAACAATAACAGAGAACAAAAAGATCAAGGGATATACAAAACAATCAGGAATCAATAAATAAAATGACAGAAGTAAACCCTTACATATAAATAATAATCTTGAATATAAATGGACTACTTTTCCAGGTAAAAGATATAAACTTTCTGAATGTTATTTTATTTTATTTTATTTTATTTTTTGAGAGGGAGTCTCACTCCTTGCCCAGGCTGGAGTGCTATGGTGCGATCTTGGCTCACCACAACCTCCACCTCCTGGGTTCAAGCAATTCTCCTGCCTCAGCCTCCTGAGTAGCTAGGACTACAGGCATACACCACCATGTGCAGCTAATTTTTGTATTTTTAGTAGAGACAGGGTTTCACTATGTTGGCCAGGCTGGTCTCGATCTCCTGACATCATGATTCACCAACCTCGGCCTCCCAAAGTTCCGGGATTACAGGCGTGAGCCACCGCACCCAGCCCTGAATGTATTTTTTAAATCCAACCCAACTGTATGCTGCTTACAAGAAATTCATCTTACCTGTAAAGACACATGTAAACTGAAAGTAAAGGGATGAAAAAAAATTCCATGCAAATAGAAACCAAAAATGAGCAGGAGTAACTGTACTTATATCCAAAGAAAATAGACTTTAAGTCAAAAAAAGTATGATTAGACAAAGAAGGTCATAAGATAATAACAAAGTGAACA
This sequence comes from Pongo pygmaeus, assembly GCF_028885625.2. Lineage (NCBI taxonomy): Eukaryota > Metazoa > Chordata > Mammalia > Primates > Hominidae > Pongo > Pongo pygmaeus. The sequence continues at coordinate 154,303,028 of NC_072376.2, read as the reverse complement.
ATTCTGCAAAAGGATATAACAATTCTAAGCATATATGCACCCAACACTGGAGCACCCAGATACATAAAGCAAATATTTTAGATCTAAAGAGAGAGATAGAGTCCAACACAATAGTAATTGGGAACTTTAACATCCTACTCTCAGCATTAGACATATCATCTAGACAGAAAATTAACAAAGAAACATTGGATTTAAACTGCATTTTAGACAAAATGGACCTAAAAGACATCTATAGAACATTTTATCCAACAGCTTCAAAATATATATTCTCCTCAGCACACAGAACATTCTCCAAGATAGACTATATGTTAGAACCCAAAAAAAGTCTCAACAAATTTTTGAAAAATAAAAATTATATCAAGTATCTTCTCAGACTATAATGGAATAAAACTAAATATCAATAAAAAATAAACTTGGGAAAAATATGTAAATATAAGGAAGTTAAACAACATGCTCCTGAATGACATTGGGTCAAATTCCTAGGAACAAATGAAAATTGAAACACAACATACCAAAACTAATGGGATGCAAAATCAGTGCTAACATGGAAGTTTATAGCACTAAAATCTACATCAAAAAAGTAGAAAGATTTTAAATAAGCATCTAATGATCCACCTCAAGGAACTATAAACACAATAACAAACCAAATCCAAAATTAGTAAAAGGAAAGAAATGATATAGACTAGAGCAGAAATAACAAAATAGAGACTAAAGAATAACACAAAGGGTCAACAAAACAAAAGGGAAAATAAACTAAATTAGTAAACCACTAGCTAAACTAACCATAAAAAAAGAGAGAAGACCCAAATAAATTAAATAACAAATGAAAAAGAAGACATTATAACTGACATCACAGAAATATAAGAGATCAGCAGAGACTATTATGAACATTACACACTAACAAACTAGAAAACCTAGAGGAAATTAATAAATTCCTAGAAACACACAGCCTACCAAGGTTGAATCAGAAATAAATAGAAAACCTGAGCAGACCAATAATGAGTAATAAGATTGAATCAGTAATAGTAAAAATAGAATCTCCCATCAAAGAAGTTCAGGATCAGATGTGTTCACTGCCAAATTCTGCCAAATTTAAACTTCCAAAGAAGAACTAACAGCAATTATCTTCACACTATACCAATAAATGAAAAGGAATGAATTTTTCCTAAGTCATTCTAGAAGGCCCTACTACCCTGATACCCAAACCAGATAAAGACACAACAACAACAAAAGAAAACTACAGGCCAATATTCATGATGAACATAGATGCAAAAATCCCCATCAAAATGTCAGCAAACTGAATGCCAGCAGTACATCAAAAATATCATATGTCATGATCAAGTGGTATTTATCCCATTGATACAAGGATGGTACAACATATGCAAATTAATAAATGTGATACATTGCACAATAGAATGAAGGGCAAAAACCATATGATCATCTCAACAGATGCAGAAAAAGTATTTCACAAAATTTGATATCCCTTCATGATAAACTCTCAACAAACTAGGCATAGAAAGAACATACCTCAATATAATAAAAGCCATATATGATAAACCCACAGCTAACATCCACTGAATGGGGAAAAGCTGAAAGCCTTCCCTCTAAGAACTGGAACAAGACAAAGATACTCAGTTTTATCACTCCTAATCCATATAGTGCTAGATGTCCTAGTCAGCCCAATTAGGCAAGAGGAAGAAATAAAAGCCTCCAAATTGAAAAAGAGGAAATCAAACTGCCCCTTTTGGCAGACAACTTGATATTATATCTAGAAAAACCTGAAGATTCCACCAATAAAAAAACCCATCCTACATATGGCAAATATACTCAATGAAGCGGCAAGATACAATATCGACATCCAAAAATCAGTAGCATTTCTATAACCCAATAATGAACTAGCTGAGAAATAAATCAAGAATGCAATACCATTTACAATGGCTACCAAAAAAATTACCTAGGAACAAATTTAGCCAAGGAAGTGAAAAACCTCTACAATATTGGTATAAAAACAAACACATAGACCAAAGGAACAGAATGGAGAACCCAGAAACAAATCCAAATATTTATAGCCAGCTGATTTTCTACAAAGTTGCCAAAAACATACATTGAGGAAAAAAACACCCTCTTCAATAAGTGGTGCTGGGAAATTGGGTATCCATATACAGAAGAATGAAACTGGACCATATCTATAACCTTATACAAAAATCAACTCAATGCATTAAACACTTAAACCTAAGATGCAAAAATGTAGAACTGCTACAAGAACACATCAGGGAAATATTTCAGGACATTGGTCTAGGCAATGATTTTATAGCTAAGACCTCAAAAATACAGGAAACAAAAACAAAATTAGACAGATGGGATTACATTAAACTAAAAAGCTCCTGCGCTGCAAAGGAAATGATCAACAGAGTGAAGAGATAACTTGGTGAACAAAGAAAATATTTGCAAACTATCTGACGAGGATAAATACAAGGAACTCAAACAACTCAACAGTTAAAAAAAAAAACCCCACAAATAATCCCATTAAAGAGTGGGCAAAGGACATAAATACATACTTCTCAAAGAAAGACATACAATGGCCTATGAGTCTATGATAAAAAGGGTTGACATTGGTAATTACCAAGGAAACAGCAATCAAAACCACAAAAATATCATCTCACTCCACTTAAAATGGCTATTTTTTTTAAAAAAATGATGATGGTAAGAATACAGAGAAAAGAAAACTCTTAAATATTTTTGGTGGGAATGTAAATTAGTGCAGCCATCATAGAAAACAATATGGGGGTTCCTCAAAAAACTAAAAGTACAACTACCATATGATGCAGCAATCACACTACTGGGTATTTATCCAAAGGAAAAGAAATCAGTATATCAAAAAGATACCTGCACCCTCATGTTTATTGCAGCACTATTCACAATGGCAAAGACACAAGATCAACCTAACAAACATTTATTAAAAACAAATGGATAAAGAAAATGTGGTATATGTACACAGTGGAATACTACTCATTAAAAAGAATGAAATTATGTCATTTTCAGCAACATGGATGGAGCTAGAGGTCTTTATTTTAAGTGAAATAAACCACGCACCAAAAGACAAATATCGCATATTCTTATTCATAGTGGGAGCTTTCAAAGTTGATCTCATTAAGGTAGGAGAGTACAATGTAGATATCAGAGACTAAGAAGGGTGTGTGGGTTGGTTGGGGGTGGGAGCTGAAAGAGGTTGGTTAATGGGTACAAACATACAGTTAGGTAGAACGAATAAATTCTATTGTTTAATAGCAGAGTAGAATGACTATAGCTAACAATAGTGTATGTTATATTTCAAAATAGCTGGAAAGGAGGACTTGAAATGTTTCTAATACATAGATATGATAAATACTCCAGGTGATGGATACCTTAAATAAACTGACTTGATCATTACACATTCTATGCATGTAACAAAATATCACATGTACCCAGTAAATACATACAAATATTATGTATCAATTAAAAATGAATGACTGCATTGAAAAGTGTATGGAAATAAAAATTTTAAATAAGTATATGTTTCTATTTCTATATCCAAAGTTCTTATGATTTTTGCTAAAGTTCTTAACTCAATGTCAGACACTCATAAGAATGCCTGACAACAAGGTCATTTGTAATAAAAATCTAAAGTATATAATTTCACCACTAGAGCTAGCTGGATGCACAAAAATTTTTTAAAGCATAATTAACAACAATAAAAACCCTTTCACATATTCTCTATATCATCCAATATACTACAATTTGTTGCTTTTATTATTCAGTGAGTAGTCTTAGGGGATATAAACATTATATCATCTCATAAGTAGGTTTAGCAGATGAAAGCATTAGTTATTCAATATGGTGTGAAAACATAAGGTTAAATCAAAAACCAAAACATTTCACTGTGTAGTGTGACAAAAATACCTATAAGAATTAGAAAAATTTGAATTGTAGCTTCTGGTCACTTTCTAAAGCAACAATGTTAAAGAAATCTACAATTGCCATAAAAGTGGGCAGAGCAAGAACTAAAAACAAAAAGCTGAAATGGGACAAGAAGGTAATAATTTGTTTGAATTTATGATTGATAAAAATTTAAAAATAATTAGACAATAAAGAGAGAAAATGAGAAAATTTAAAACAGAAATACAAGCTATACCTACAAATTGATTATTTTAATATACTAGTTCTATTTATCCCAGTGAGTGTTTATTCTCTTGCAGCTGTCACATTGAGGGCTAGTATATTCATACCAGAAGCCTTGATTTCTCAGAGCCCTTTTGGATTTCTTCTTTTGAAAAATGTCAAGTGCAGTGGAAGCAGAAATATTACTGGGCCTGAAAATCCCACATTTTCCTCAGTCCTGATTTCATCACATTAAGAAGGGCATTGCTAAGCTGGTGCTCATGGAGACAAGGTAAAATAGGTAAATAGAGGATTAAGAAGTATGCTCTTATGAAGAATGGATAAAGATCCTGGGGATATTTAACCTAGAAAAGAAAAGCCACAGGAACGACATGATAGCTCCCTTGCAATATTTGAAGAGCTATATTCTACAAAGGGGATTTGATTTATCCTCTGTAGTTAAAAAAACACAGACAGTTACAGGAATATTGATAAATACAAAAAATATTGGTAACAATTACAACTGACCAAAAAGATATTATTTGGTAGTAAACTTCCCTTTATAGAACAAATTCCAAAAAAAAAAAAAATCAGATACTTATCTTTTGGGAATGGTATGAAAGAACATTTATATTGAATGGGAAGTTAGATAAAAATAAACCCCAGTATTCTTTCCAATATTCTGATTATTATAATCTATGCATTTAGGGCTTGGACACATTTCTTAGATATAAATTTGATTTTAGGGAAAATCATTAACAGTCAAATCTGGTGATTTAAGTGGGCAACCAAACTAAGTTATGCCAAAATAAATATTTTATTGTTTATTGTATTTTTTGAATGAAGTGAGACCTTAAAAACAATAAACGAACTTTCACATTTGCTTTAAACTGACTCTGACTAGAAAGTCCAATGTAGTTTTTGTGCAGGTTTTGTTGGTTTTCTAGATGTATTGTATTTCTAAAATGTATTTTTTTACCATAAAGATATTATTCTGTTCTTAAATGTTTGAAAATTAATGTAAAGATGAAAAAACCCACAGTCCTGTCAGTATAGTGCCACCACTGTTATTTTGAGTGGTCATTTTTCCAATCTTTTCCTTTTGTATGCAGTGCTTACATACAGTCTATTCTCATTATTCATGATAGCTATTTTCTATAAAGTTACCATAAACACTGATTTAGCAAAAAATGAGCCACTGTTCCTAGGAGAAATTCAGTGTTAGGCTCCTGTGAGCCTCTGTTCACATCTTCATCAATTAATCAATATATAACCTTGCTTTTTGTATGTTTCTATTCAAAAACGCTTTATTTTTATATATTGTTGATTGTCTCATTAGCATTGAACTGACAGCCAACACCACTATAAGTAACTCATGCCTGAACAAAGCTTATCTAACACATTTATTTTCTCCATAAAGCATATCACAGCCTTTTTGTGCTTAGGAACACAAGACAGCATGTTAGAGACACATCTGGAGACTATTTCAAATAGTAAAATCATCAACAAGAAGCTGAAAAAAAAGTCATTAAATAGACAGCCAAAGGACACTCGTTGATAGTATTGGAGCTAAAACTAAAATGCAGAGTACAACCTTGTTTAACTTCAGTCAGGAAATATGCACATCAGGTGACTGAAATGCTTGCTGCATTGTATATGGCTGCAAGTGACTGAAAAAGTGCCGTGGTATTAATTTGGGGGTGCACAAATAAATTTTAGCAAATGGGAGAATTTGAAAGTATGGAATATGCAAATAATGAGGCTCAATTGTATTTTGTATCCTGTCTCTTACTACATAGCTTTCATAATAATGACTTTTAATGACTACCTTCTAGCCTATGAGTAGTTCCACCAAACTTTATTATCTCATTCTTAGATTGTTGCACCCTTAGCTCTCTTGAGTTAGGAGCCTGGAGTTGCAAGTGACAGACAATCCTTCATAAACAGATCAACAAAAAGAAAATCTCTTAATTTACAGAACCTGAAAAGCCCAGAAATATCTCTTGCTGTCTTCAAACATGGTGAACTTGAAAGTTCAAGCAATGCCACTGTAACTCTTTTCTATCACTTGTCTCTTCCCTCCCCTGTGTGGCTTCTGTCTTAGGCTTCTCATGGTAGATGATGGCAGCAGCTCCAGACCCTAGTCTCTCCACTTTACATAAAGCATGGAAGAGAGATGGCCCTTCCGAGAAATCCTACTAAAATTCTTATTGCATATTTTCGGCTATGATTAAGTCATACGCCCGCTTCTGAGGCAATCACTGTGGGAATAAGGTGTTCTGATCACCTAAGCGTGGGTCATGTGCAGTATCTCTTGAGTTATGGAAGGTGTGGTCCCCAGGCCACATAAATTCAGAAGGGGAAGGTAAGCAGAGGGTGAATGTGTGCTGGGAAGCAAAGCAGGAGAGATCCACGAAAAGAGGATTATTTTTCACTCTTTTCTTTTTTTTTTTTTTTTTTTTTTTTGAGACGGAGTCTCGCTCTGTCGCCCAGGCTGGAGTGCAGCGGGTGCGAACTCAGCTCACTGCAAGCTCCGCCTCCCGGGTTCACGCCATTCTGCCGCCTCCGCCTCCCCAGTAGCTGGGACTACAGGCGCCGGCCATCACGCTCGGCTAATTTTGGTTTCGTAGAGATGGGGTTTCACCGTGTTAGCCAGGATGGTCTCGATCTTCTGACCTCGTGATCCGCCAGCCTCGGCCTCCCAAAGTGCTGGGATTACAGGCGTGAGCTACCGCGCACGGCCTTTTCTCTCTTAAAAGTAACACTACTGGCAGGTCGCAGTGGCTCACTTCTGTAATCCCAGCACTTTGGAAGGCCGAGGTGGGCAGATCACCTGAGGTCAGGAGTTCGAGACCAGCCGGGTCAACATGGTGAAAGCCTGTCTCTATTTAAAACACAAAAAATTAGCCGGGCGTGGTGGCGGGCACCTGTAATCTCAGCTACTCGGGCGGCTGAGGCAGGAGAATTGCTTGAACCCAGGAGGTGGAGGCTGCCCTGAGCCCAGATCATGCCACTGCACTCCAGCCTGGGAGGCAGAGTGAAACTCTGTCTCAAAAAAAAAAAAAAAGTAACACTACTATGTTCATCTTTCCGCAAATAACCCCAAACATAATTTCAGTAATGAAATCCCAATTTCAAATACTATTATAAAATATTGAGACTGGGAGAGCCCGAGGGCTTCCTCTAATCCATCTACCAATCCAGTGAGGAATTCCCCTACACAATTTTCCTAGCTAAAAGTTTCCAGATTTGTTTGGAAATCTTCAAAGACTGTAAAATCCACCTTCTGACTGTAGTTCAGCCTGGTACGACAAGACAATCCTTTGCATAAATTCTGTTGCCATTGTGTCCTCAAGGCTTCGTTTCTTCAGGACAAATGTGCAAGTTTTCAACTTTTAAACAAATGCCATTTCAGGCTCTCTACCATCCTTGGAATCGGTTTTATTTACCTCATATTCCTTTTAAAAGGTGAGGCCGCAGATATTTTGGTGATTAAAGTGGACCCTCAAGCTGGTAAGAACATTTCATATACATGCTCTCCAACAAAGAACTGAGTGCAGCTATTTCAGTTCCCCAACTGGATCCTGGATTCCTATACAGTGGGCTCAGTTTCCTGCTAGAATGCTCTCACCATCATCTCCACCTGAATAAACCCTACCCATCCTTCAAGACCTGTCTCATTCGCCTCTCTCCTCCAGCAAGTCTTTTCTAGTTAAATCGAACTGGGTCTCTCTCACCTTTTAAACTCCTATCTGGTTTGTTGTTAATGCTGTTGTTTATCATTTGTGTGTTTGTTTCGTCCCTCTCTTGTGGAATATACCATATATTATTGTCTTCAGCAATCTTATCTCTTATACCAGACTGTAAGATTCTCTTCTGAGGATGCTTGTATTTTACTTTTCCTACCCGTGCCTAACACTGCTGGGTGTTTAATGGATATCATCTTCTAAAAGGAAATACGAGCATAGCCTAAGGCTGTGCTAATAGAGATTCAGTAATGTAGGATTTGATTAGTTCTACCATAACTCTGCCTTACCTTATTGTTACACTGTCTTTCTCCAAGCAGTGGACTGAGCCCTTCCTTCAGAAGAGAATCCCATTTTATTGATCCCATTTTATTAGATTTCGTAATTTTGCAAATTCTAGCTGCAGTTTTCCTGATAAATTTACAAGTTCCTGTTTGTAAAATGCAAGATTCATGAAAAAAGATATTGGGTAGATTTTATTCACCACTTCATCTACCATACTTAGAACAATGTCTGATACACAGTAAATTTGCAAAAAAAAATTGTTGAATTAATTGTGTTTATAATTGGAACTTATAAACCTACTCTTTTATATTTATACTTGATTATGTGCTCTCCCTTAAATGTTTTATGCACCTTATATATCAAACTCTAGATGCAAACACTTTTTTCTAGAGACTTACATAGAATAATAATGTACTTATAATAAAATGTGCTATACTATTCAAATATAGAAATAATGGTAATTAATTGCTAATGTCTTCATTTGTGAGAAACTAGATTTTTTTAAAAGGACGCCTTTGCATGTATAATACAATATATAACTGTAAAAGTTTCAGGCATTTAAGTTTTGATATTTTCATCCTTCTTTCTCTACCTATTTATATAAACTTTTAAGGTGCACAATGAGAAGAGATGAAGTAGGTGTTTCATCTATAACATTTAGTACCACACAAATGTGAGTGCTCCACTCACTTTGTAGATGAGTTACTGCATATTCAAAGACATATTGTAACTTGCTCAAGGTCACACAGCTAGGGTGTGACGGAATCAAATATTTAAGCCTGAACCAAGATCTGACTACAAAACACAGGCCACGTCACCTCTGACACACACCTCTTATGTTGCCAGGACTTCAGCCTTTTTATGGGGACTTTATACAAGTTAAGACATTAATGGACATGGTTTAAGGCTGCTTTGTCTCTTCTTACTATATATTTTTGAGGTTGAGTAAATATGCATAGACTAAAATGTAGAAGTCTTATCAAAGTCCAAATAATATTATCAGAAAATTTCTCACATTTTTTAAAAAGTTACATAAAACATAAAAGTTCTGATTATTGTTTAGAATTCATTGTCAAAAGGCAAAATTACATTTTAAAAGCTCTGCTTCACAGGCAAGATTATACAAAAATTTTTGAATCCCACACTTTTAGCAGTTTTAAAAGAATACTGGAAAACAGATTGGTTGGCTCACTGGTAAATTTCAGAAAGCTCTCTCAATTCCATCTATATAAACATCTGAACAGTTTAAAACAAATGGATCCCAAAGGAGGATTCAAATCAAACCTCACTAATCTTATCATCTGTTTTTTGTAATCTTTTGTCACAACACAGCACACAATTTCTTTTCCACGGGCAACATATGGATGCTCATTTTCTTCCACTTCCTTCCACATTTAACCACTATGATAACAGTCATTAGAGGCTCATTATGGTACTCCACGCTTCGCAGTCCCACAGTTCAGGAGGCTACATACACAACCCTGTAATTTACCTAAGGCTCGAAGTTGTGGTCAAGAGAGATGCAACAAAATGAGATTTAAGAATGTTTATTAAGGTGGACAGTTTAGGCTCTGACACCAGAGTGTATCATTAATTGAATGGTTAGCATTACCTTCACTGCCATAATATTCAGCATTGAAAAAAATGGTTCTATTACTAGCTTGGTTGGTGCATCTCAACTTACTGAGACATATACATGAAAGTAGTGTAATGTGCCAGGAGTCCACCAACTCAGCTCTGCAGGAACATACCCTCAGTGGGCTAGTTTATGGGCATCTCAGTGTGCTTCCATAATTTTTCAGTGATTTTAAATAATTACGACAATTTCATTTTAGTAAAAAGAGGTCATTTTCTCCATCTCAGAACTTCAATCCATCTTATCGACCCTGCTTCCCTGGCTGCTGGAGGTCCTTTATGAGACTTGGTTGCAATTTCTGAGCCCTATAGCTCTTTGTCTCACATTAGTGTAGGCCGCTTGCAGTCTTATGTATCCTCTGTGGCCTCTCAACTCAGGCCCTTCACACTCAAGCAGGCTCTGTGCTTTCTTCCCCTTGAAAAAGAAAACTAAGGAAGGCACCCTTCTCCCTCTGTCAGCCTAACTGTGCTACCCTATGCTCTCTCCCCAGTACTTTTTGTTGGGATTCACTCAGGATGGTGGCAGAAATATTAAAGGGAAATATTAGGGAAAGTTATAGGGAATGGTCACAAACCTTTTTGGAAGGCCGAAAGGTTACATAGCTTGTAATAATTGAACAGGCTGAAGGCAGCTGGTTCTTACCTTAGAGCATTAGGTCATAGGGTAAATACTAGGGACAATAGAGGCTTCCCCAGTTAAGTCTGTTTACCCTCCCTCCATTAACTAACCTTTAAGCCAGATGGCCCTCTCACAGGGTCGACCAGGGATATTGCCCCTTAAACCATTATTTACTTTAAACCGTGGTACCTGAGCTCCAATCATTCATAGACCTATTCTCTTAACCATGTTAATTATCCACAAGTGTGTTAACTCAGAACTTCTGTTGTTAATTGTATACTAAATAAATGCCTGGAGTGCAAACTGCTCAGGGCCGGTCGGCAGTCAGTAGTAACAAACACTCTCTTGGTGGGCAGGCGGTCGGACGCTCAGCAGGACTGGCAAAACAGAATATCTGTGTGTCAGTGTACGTTTTATTCATCTGTCATTTGGGTCAGGGTCTGCGGGGCAGACCCCCGCAGCTAATGCCCTCTTGTGAGCAGCAATACCTCACTTTTTATCAGCCTCTGGCTGCAGAAGAGCAGGACCACAATCCTGGAGGCTCAGCAAACATCCCATCAATGATGGAAAATATGTTTTCTCTTCGTCCCACATGGAGTTTACAGATGATGGGTTTCCAACTTCCAGAAGAGGAACCAGCTGAAGGGAACATCCCACTCCCCGATCCCCACCACAGAAAAAAGGTATCCTCCTCCTCACCCCCTGCATTGGTTTTCTATTGCTGCTCTAACAAAATTAATACAAACTTAGAGGCTTAAAGCAACACAAATGTGTTATAGTTCTGGAGGTGAAAAGACTGAAATGGGTCTCGTGGCGCTGAAACCAAGGTGTCAGCAGAGCTGTGTTCCTTCTGAAGACTCTAGGGGGGAATCGAATTCTTGATGTTTCCAGTTTCTAAAGGCTGTCTGTATTCCTGGCTGCTGGCCCTGCATCAGTCGGACCTAGGCTTCCATTGCCACATCTCTTGATCTCTTCTGCCTCTCTGATATAAAGACCTTTGTGATTATATTAGGCCTACCCAGACAATCCAGGATAATCCCCCTCTCAAGATTCTTGACTTAACATCTGCAATGTCACTTTTGCCATGCAAGGCAATATATTCACAAGTTCTGGGAATTAGGACATGGACATGTTGGGCACGGGGTCATAATTCTGCCTCACACTCCCATTCTCCCCCTTGTATCAAAGGCCATCTGACCAATTTGGACTCTAGTCCAGAACCTCAGGCAACTAGAGTTCTTATACTGATAATCAGACCTCTCCAACTCTGCCTTGGAGACTTGCCTAGGTCACTGTGGCATCCTGCTCCAGGGTGACCCCCAGTGATCCTTACCCCTGCCTGCCTTTGTGTGTATCCCTGCCTTTCTGTGTGGGTTTTCCTACATTGAATCAAAGTATCTGTGTAACTAGTAGGATATAAGAGTTGCCACTGCTCTCTTGGTCTTATGCTAGCTCTAGGGGAAACCCAGAGGACACTTGAGGAGCCCTGTGGGAGGCCCACATGGAAGGGAACTGAGGCCTCCTACCAACAGTCAGCACTGTTTTGCCAGCCATATAAATGAAACACCTTTGATGTAGATCCTGCAGCCCCAGTCGAGGCTTCAGATGCTGCAGCCCCAACTGAAATCTCAAAATCATGAGAAATACTGATCTAGAGCTACCCAGTGAGCCACTCCAGGATTCTTGACCCACAAACATTGAGATAAATATTTACAGTTTTAAGCCACTAGGTTTTGGATTATTTGTTATGCAGCAATAGATAACATGGTCATCCTCTCCACTGTAATCTCAGATCATCAGAGTCAACTCCTCAGGTCAGGAGAAAAACCCAACCAGTACTGAACTTTGTCCTATTACAGGTAATAATGCCGTAGCATTTTTATCACGTCAAAATGCTTTCCTTCTGTTTGCTCTGCCACCTCCATCATAATTACGGAATTAAAAAGAACCAATCAGATGCATGTATTTTGCTCACTCTTTTTTATACTTCAGCAGTAAATAACTGGCCTTTGGAGACAATAAACTTGACCCCTTGCCAGTGCATAATGGCAACTACAGTATATGTGATTTTGGAGGCCTGGAGATTTGCTTGCTGGAGATACACAGGTCTCCACAGTCTGCAAGGCCAAGTGGTCACAACTCTTTGCTATATTCATGCTCTTAAGTGGAGCCTCCCCAAAACAGGTACCTTGCAAAATGAAGAAGATGGGGTGGAGGGACACAGTGCTACAGCACTTCCCTTTGTCTTTGCCAGGCCTTAATATTTGTTGTTTCCAATACAGAAGGTTAGCTAAGAAGGTCAGTTAAACCACTGACTTGTGATTTCTTAAAGTAAGGTATGAGGCACTCTTGGTATATGGTACAGGGTTCTTTGTTGTATGAGGCTGTTCTCTTTACTGCTGGATGATAAGCATCCCCGACCCTGCGTGGTACACATCAGGCTCCTGCACTCACAAACACACACACATACACACACACACACACACAAATACATATCCAAACATCCTTTTATAAGAGTGACATTGCCCACACTTGAGAACTATTGATAAAATGTGGACTATAGTTCTTGTTACCCAAGATTGCTAGGCTGCAAGATACATTCATTTATTTAAAAAATATTTATTATTTGCCAGGCACTGTGCTAGGCAGACACTAGGGATCATTTGATAAGCAAAACAAATAGACCACTTTCATTGAGCTTATAATGAAAAGATGAAGAGAGACAATAAATAAAAATAATCAAGATTGAGAATTGATATAAATGCTTTGAAGGAGGAGAATATATGTTACTATTGGCTAGAATCATAGGTAGATTTGAACTAATTTTGATGATTAAAAAAAACTTACCTGAAGAAGACAGAGCTAAATAAGGAGGAGAGGAAAGAGAATCCTGAGAAGAGGAAACAGCCTGGGCAACAGCCCCGTGTGTGAGGGACTATGGCCTAGATAAGAGGCAAACAAAACACAGCTTCTGTGACTGCAGGGGGAAAAACAAGGGAGAGAAGAATGTAAGATGAGAATGGAGAAGTATGTAGAGCTTGACAATAGCATGGATTTGGAGTTACGTCCTAAAAGCAAAAAAATGCATGTAAAGCTAGGAGAATGTGGGATGTCATTAGAAAAGAAGGAAAGAGAATGTTTTTATGTGGAAAAGAGTTAGCTGCATCACTGCTGCTAAGGAGTTGAGTCAGATGATGCACTGGCCAAAGTGACTCACTTCTAAAAAGAATACAAAGGGAGTGACACTGTATGACTTCCAGCAGCAGATTATAAAGGAAGGTCCCAAGGGAAAAGCTGTGCAAGAAATCATGCTGTAAGGAAGCCAAGGAACTGCCTAGGAAGGCCACAGGTAGCTGTTCAAGCAACCGATCCAACTGAGGTCTCAGCCCACAGCCAACACCAACCGCCAGAGGCAGGAAGGAATGGGTCTTTGGGTGATTCTAGCCCTCAGCCTTGGAGCTTCTGCAGCAGAAGCTAAGTGGAGCAGAGAAAAACTTTATCTATAAATCTTTTTTCAAACTACAGATATATGAAGAAAATAAACGTTGACATTGTTTTAAGCCACTGAAGTTGTGGGCAGTTTATGCAGCAGTAGATAACTAGAACACGTATATTCCATATGGCATAGCCACAGGGAAGGAGTCATCTGACCAACATCAGACTGCACATTTGAGAAAGGAAACTTTATTGTCTTATGCCACTGATGTTTAGACTTTTGTATGTTGTGGAAGTTTGCATTAACTACCTTGACTGGTACAGATGGAAACTGGAAAACAGCAACAGGGCTTAGCAACATAAAAGTCACTGGTGAGCTTAGGGAGAGTTATTTCAGTGGAGAGATGAATTAGGAAGCCAGAGGATGAGGAAATTAAGACAGGATTCTGGACAACTATTTCTGGTAATTTGGTTATGGAGAGTAGAAGGGAAATAGAATGGAATTGGGTGGGGATCAAGAATCTAGTGAAGACTTCAGGGTTTTCTTTTATATCTAAACAGGAAAGAATTGGTCTGGTTAAAGCCAATGGGAAGAGCCTGCTGAGGGAGATGGGTTGAAAGGAAAAGAGAGTAAAGGGATTCCTGTAAGGCTTGAAGGGATGGGGAGCAGGAATTAATCTTACACAGATGACACAAATTTTCATTTCTATGGAAGAAAGAGGAACAGACAGGTACATATATGGGTAGGTTCATATGTTTCATGTTAAAATATGAGACTTATTTTTCTCTATAAAATAAGAGCAAGTTTATCTGTTGCGAGTGAGATGGAGAAAAGTGTACAAGTTTTAAGGACTGAAGACAAGGAAGGGGAGCAACACAGTTTCCTGCACCTACAATTATGACAATTTTTCTCCTTGGCACAATTCTAAAACCAGGGCATCTGAGTTCACCTGAATGAACTCTGAATTGTTCATTTTTCCTAATAGGAGAAAACTTTCTCCTTCATTCACACCTCTATCCCAGCCTCAAATTATCTAAATCTCCCATGTCAAAATCCTTCATAGGCTACAAACCACTTCCCCTCCCACAAACGTCAGTGTGCACACCTTTTAAATCCAGGACAGGCAGCCCTCACAGACCTTCAGCCAACAATGTTTGTCTGAAGTTTCTGACAAGGAAACACTTCTATATGATTTTTGTACATATCTATCTCTTTGTTAGGGTATAAAATTCTTTTTTTAACTTTTATTTTAGATTCAGACGGTACATACGCAGGTTTGTTACTCGAGTAGACTTCCTGATGCTGAGGTTTGGAGTACAACTGATGCCGTCACTCAGGTACAGAGCAAAACAGGTATCACCCCTTTTTCATTTTGTGTCTTCCATGACTCCCAGTATTTAGTAGGCTCACAACTGTCTACTTGAAAATGTTCATTAGCTGCCTTTAAGCTATTAGATACTCAAAATACTAAAAATCCATTCTTTCAATATTTCATTGAAATGTTACAACTATGTTTTATTCCCATCAATAGTCCCAAAGAGGCAGAAGAGGCGTCAATAACAGATTGGGTACAAAAGCCATTCATGTTCTACTCATGAAAAGAGAGGCAATTTCTTTTCTGGTTGTGTAGTCAAAGCCAGTCCAGCTGTATAGTAAAGCAAAGGACTCTGAAAACAAGGAGCTCTGGGTTGGAATCTCAGATACAAAATTACTATCTGTGTGTTTCTTCAAATATCTTATCCTCTGTTTTCTAATCTGTAAAATAGAGAAAACACTATATACATTTCAGGGTTACTGTGGAATATGGGAAAAAATGCATATGGTATCCAACAGCTAGTAGGGACTTAATAAATCATAGCTATTAGTACTCATTCAACAAGCATCTAAATGAGAATCAATAGGACTCAAGTCAATGTGCAATCCAGTATTAAGGAAAAGATTCTCATCTGGGTATTTAATTATATTTGCCCCAAGGGCATAATAATTATGTAAAAACTTAGAAGTTAAAGAGAAATTATTTCTTTAAAACTTAAATGTATTTTGTAAACACCATATAAATAATGAAAAAACTGTGGGAAGAATTGCTAGTTCTGTCGTTTGTGTTTGTATTCTCATGGTGATAAACCACACACTTGCTCTCTTTTGCACTGTATATGTTTATTTGATTCAAATTTATATTAGAGTTCTTGTTGAAGAAGCACTGCCCTAAGGCTTCTAGGAAAAAAATTGCTCAGGACCACAGCTCTGTAAGTTTTAAGACAGCCTCTGAGATAACCCTGGGCTATGTTATTCATTAAATTCACTCTGATCTTGATAGCCTATGACCTGTGCAGGTTGGTAATCACCATGAAGATAGATGTCTTGGGGCACAGTGTTGCTAAATGCATTCATATTTTAAAAGTAGACAAAATGAAGTATGTACATTTATTACCAACTCTCAGTTAACTGAAGTAATTTGGGGTACAGAAAAACAGTCTGTCCTAATTCTTCTAACCCTACCCACTTGTGCTAATAAACTGAGCATCCTTAGGACTCGGTTTTTTAAAAACTAGACTCCTTTTTAGCTAGAAACAGTGATCATGTCAGTAGCAGCAAGCATCACTAGCTCCCAGATTGTGGTTTCAAAATATTCCTTCTCAGTAGAAGGTTTCTTGGAGAACTGGGTATTCTAGGTCCAAGGCAGGAAATGTATTAGAAAAGCCTGGAACATCTTATTATTCCACGTAGCAAGGAAGCTATCAAAGAAAATTGGGGTTGTATCCAAAGGATTCAGGAGCCAAATTAAAGAAGTCTGCACTGACCAAAGATGGGACTACTTGAACTTCAAAAAGAATAAGAAATGCAATGAATTTAAACCTATAATATGTTTAAATCCAAAAGTTCACAGTGGTGTTTTTAAAAAGAAGTAAACTAACTGATTAAAGGATAACAGGGAATTAACTATTGATTTTGAAAATTAGAAAATAATAGGAAAGAATTAAGCATTTATCATGTATTTCTTATATGAACTTTACCATTAGATAGCCTATACTAGAAGACAGAAGCATCATTTTATGAAACTATTTCAGTAAATTTAAAAAAGAATTGCAACTTCCAATGAATTAATAGACCTAGGCCATGTGTATGGCTGCTAACATCACGGAAAGAGAAACAACTGGATCTTATGTGTTTCCTGCTGAGAGAACATAAAATCACCCACAGTTTTGCAACAGGTATTAAATACTAGTCTGATCAAGACTTTGGATCCAGCTACCAATTTCAGGATGTATCGAGGACATAGGAAAACAATGAGTGTGAAATGTAAGTAGAAGATCAGAAAAATCTAGATTCTGTGAAACTCCACATGTCACATTGTATGAGTTCTTCAACAGATAAGGGATCAGCAAATAAAATTAATGGTGAGGGATCCTAGAGATTAAAAGACAATTAAAAGACATATCAAAGTTTTTTTAAAAAGGGTCAAGCTAAAATATATTATGGAAGCATGCATATTTAGATAATAAAATTAATCTTAAAAACACTAGTATTAGCCGGGCATGGTGGCAGGCGCCTGTAGTCCCAGCTACTCAGGAGGCTGAGGCAGGAGAATGGCATGAACCCGGGAGGCGGATTTTGCAGTGAGCCGAGATCACACCACTGCACTCCAGCCTAGGTGACAGAGCAAGACTCCGTCTCAAAAAAAGAAAAAAAAAAAACACTAGTGATTGCTCTAAAAGTCATGACAATGGTTATTTCGAAGGATGGGAGCAAGTTGCAATTAGAATGTGATACATGGGGGAGGACCTCTGCGGTGCTAGGAAAATGCTGCTTTTTGACATGGTCATTTGATTGATAATAATCCACTATTCTGTATATTTTACTTGTGTGCTTTTCTCAATGTTATTTTAGATTTTTTATCTTTTTTCCATACATATTCTGCTTATGTGTCAATATATGTTTTTTTTTAGGAGTTGGGTTTTTTTCTTTTCAAAGAGAGAAAAAAATAATGGATATAAATGATAAAGAAGGAAATAATCTCTAACCCTGGGTCCTTGAGTTAGATACTCTCAAGAAATACACATTCTCCATCAGGACTTTGCAGACTACATGCTATGTATTCAAATAAGAGACTGAGACTCAAACTTATCCCTCAGCTGAAGATAAATTTCTTGGACTGTCAAGCTACAGTATAAGAAAATCTGTAAGAATGGATTGGTGGCCAAATACATTCATTCTGAAAGATGAGCACCTTTTATTTGCTTATTTATTCATTCATTCACCCATTTTAGAAATTGCTAGAATTCCCTGTATGTTCTATGCACTAGAGATGTAAAGATTAAAACTCAACAATTTAAACAGACAGACAACAAAATCATGAGTTACACCACCATAATTAATGCACACACACACACACACACACGAGTCTAAGGAAACACAGAAAAGTTGTAACTTATTCAAATAAGGAAACAGGTCATGGAAGACATCTTAGAGAAAGTGATGCTTGAGTTTCACTTTTAAAACTGAGCACAAGGTAGTCCAGTAGCTGAGGAGGGAAAGAAATTCCCCAGTGGCTGAGGAGGGAAAGACAGAGGAAACCTCTGGAACAAACTCAAAAATATGTGAGAAATCATAGTGTAGTTGAGGAACAGTACCTAGTTCAATTTACCTGAAGGCCACTTGAAGATAGGGTGGTGGGAAAACTGAGGGAGTAGAAAAACTTAAGGGTGAATAAGGTTTTATAGATAGAAAAAAAAAGCAATATGATGAAATGTCCAGTAGGTAGCAGGAGCTATTTGTTAGATGGATGCAGGATGGCTGGAAGAAAGAATGGATTATGAACGAGTAGGTGAGAAGGACTTGCTAGGAAGTTCGAACGTCATCCTGACAGTTTTCTACAGCTGTGAAAAGATTTTAAGCAGAGGGATATGAGCAGAATTGCATTTTAAGAAATACCACTTTGGCAGATGTGTGGAATGCAGAGTGGAATTGGAAGGTTGTAGAGAAGAGCAAAATTTCAAGTAAGAAAAAAATCCTAACCTGAACTAAGGCAATGGCGGTGACGATGCAAAAGATAGAATGAATTTGAGATCAATGATAGATTCAGGAGAGGTGACTTTTGATATAGGAAAAGTTGATTTGAAAGGCAGGTTTATTTTCAGGTTTCTGCCTTGGAGTGATGTCATTAACATGATCTTGAAATTATAAAACAGAGTGAGAAAAATAACTGGTGATTATCTGCTCGGCCAAACTTTGTTCAGGTTCTTCTCAGCCTTCCTTTTGACTAGGCCCAACTTTAGGCTACGTGTCCTTCCTTGTGAAGTTCAGCCCCTAATGTTTCTCTAAGTAACTTCCCATCCACTGACTCCCACGCTGCTCCTGGGCTATAATTTGCTATAATTTCCTACTTCTCCTTGTTGTCTTAGAAGTTGAGCCCAATCTCTCTCTCCTACTACAAAACCACACTTTAGTAGCCACCGGAATAAAGTCTACCTTAGCATCTTTAACAAGTGTCGTGAATAATTTTTTCTTTAACAAATCAAGAAAGGTGACAATTTTAATATGGGGAAGGTTGATTAAAAAGGCAGATTTATTTTCAGATATCTGCCTTGAAACGGTGTCATTAACATGATCTTGAAACTGTAAAAACAGTGAGAAAAATATTTAAAGTATATGCAGGACCAATCAGATGACAATTAAATATCTCAGAAGGCAAAGAGAGAAAAAACTCCATGGAGAAAAGAAAATTGGCTAAAAATACTGTGAGGGGTTAGCCAATTCATCAGATATGAGAACTAGGTAATTCAGGAAAAGGGATTTCAAGATGACCCCATGTGGAGAGCGTTAACATCAAAACTCGAAAGTTTGAACTGGCAGGTAGTAGCATAACAACAAAAAATTCACCTTCTATATTTACAATATAAGACATCACATCCAGGCAAACTGCTTTTTGATATTCAACCTCTGTCAGCTGAGAAGTTCATCACACAAATCACTTGGGGTGATAAGCTCAAAACTGCATGAGATGACATAATTATATTTTCAACTCCAGGAAGAGTTAAATTAAGTATCAAAATTATGAAGTAAATAAAATCTATAATACTAATTTTTAAAAATTTTTGTGGATACATAGTATGTGTGTATACATATATATTCATATATGTGTGTATACATATATATTCATATGTGTGTGTATACATATATATTCATATGTGTGTATACATATATATTCATATGTGTGTATACATATATTCATATGTGTGTGTATACATATATTCATATGTGTGTGTATACGTATATATTCATATGTGTGTGTGTACGTATATATTCATATGTGTGTGTGTACGTATATATTCATATGTGTGTGTACGTATATATTCATATGTGTGTGTACGTATATATTCATATGTGTGTGTACGTATATATTCATATGTGTGTGTACGTATATATTCATATATGTGTGTGTACGTATATATTCATGTATGTGTGTATACGTATATATTCATATATATGTGTGTATATATATATAAATTCATATATATGTATAAATACGTGTGTGTATATAAATATATATATATAAAATACATGATATGCTTTTTTGTTTCTTTAAGACAGAGTCTCCCTCTGTCACCCAGGCTGGAGTGCAGTGGTGCAACCTCCTCTCACTGCAACCTCTGCCTCCCCAGTTTAAGCGATTCTCCTGCCTCATTCTCCCCAGTAGCTGGGATTACAGGCGCCTGCCACTGCGCCTGGCTAATTTTTGTATTTTTAATAGAGATGGAGTTTTGCCATGTTAGCCAGACTGGTCTCGAACTCCTGACCTCAGGTGATCCGCCCACCTCAGCCTCCCAAAGTGCTGGGATTAGAGGCGTGAGCCACCGCACCCAGCCCATAATATGTTCTAATACAAGCATACAATGCGTAATAATCACATCAGGGTAAATGCAGTATCCATCACCTTAAGTATTTATCCTTTGTTTGTGTTGCAAATAATCCAATTATACTCTTACAGTTATTTTTAAATGTACTATAAATTACTGTTGACGGTAGGCACACTGTTGTGCTATCAAATAGTAGATCTTATTCATTGTATCTAACTATACTTTCATACCCGTTAGCAATCCCCTTTCTCCTCCCAACTACCCATTAGCCATCCGCACTCCATCCCCCCACTACCCTTCACAGCCTCTAGTAACCATCATTCTACTCTCTATCTCCACAAGTTCAGTTGTTTTAATTTTTAGCTCCCACAAATAAGTAAGAACATGTGAAATTTGTCTTTCTGTGCCTGGCTTATGTCACTTAACAAAATGTCCTTAAGTTTATCCATGCTGTTGGAAAAGACAGGATCTCATTCTTTTTTATGCTTGACTAGTACTCCATTGTGTATATATATCACATTTTCTTTATCCATTAATCTGTTGATAGACATTTAGGTTGCTTCCAAATCTTGGCTATTGTGAACAGTGCTTCAGTAAATGTGGGAGTGCAGATTGTTGTTAATATACTGATTTCCTTCCTTTGGGGTATATATCTAGCAGTGGGGATTGCTGGAACATATGAGAGTTCAATTTTTAGGTTTTTAAGGAAACTCCAAACTGTTCTCCATAGTAGTTTTACTAGTTTACATTCCCAAAAACAGAGTATAAATGTTGCCTTTTCTCCACAACCTCACCAGCATTTGTTATTGCCTGTCTTTTGGCTATAAGCCATTTTAACTGGGTGAGATGATATTTCATTGTAGTTTTGATTTGCATTTCTCTGTTGACCAATGGTGTTAAACACCATTTCATATACCTGTTTGCCATTTATATGTCTTCTTTTGAAAAATGTCTATTCCAATCTTTTGCCCATTTTTTAATCTGTTTATTAGATTTACTGTCCTATTGAGTTGTTTGAGCTCCTTACCTTCTGGTTATTAATCCCTTGTCAAATGGGTAGTTTGCAAATATTTTCTGCCATTCTTTGGGTTACGTCTTCACTTTGTTGATTCTTTACTTTGTTGTGCAGAAGCTTTTTAACTTGGTGTAATCCCATTTGTCCATTTTTGCTTTGGTTTACTCAAGAAATCTTTGCCCCATTCAATGTCCTGTTTTCTTTTACTAGTTTTATAGCTTTAGGTCTTGCATTTAGGTCTTTGATCCATTTTGATTTTCTGTATGGCAAGAGATAGGGGTCTAGTCTCATTCTGCTTATGGATACCTAGTTTTCCCATCATCTTTCCTCATTGTATGTTCTTAGCTTTGAAAAAATTAGTTCACTGTAGATTTATGGATTTGTTTTTGGGTTCTCTATTCTGTTCCACTGATGTATGTGTCTGTTTTTATGCCACTATCGTGCTGTTTTGGTTACTATAGGTCTGTAGTATAATTTGAAGTCAGGTAGTGTGATTCTTTCAGTTCTGTTATTTTTGCTCAGGATAGTTTTGGCTATTTTGGGTCTTTTGTGGTTCCATATAAATTTTAGGATTTTTTTTCTATTTCTGTGAAGAATGTCATTGGTATTTTGATAGAGATTGCATTGAATCTGTAAATTACATTGAGTAATATGGATATTTTAATAATATTGACTTTTCCAATCAATGAACATGAAATATCTTTCCATTTTTTGTGTGCTTTCTTTAATTTCTTGCATCAATGTTTCATAGTCTTCATCGCACAGATCTTTCACTTCTTTGATTAAGTTTATTCCTAGGTGTTTTTTTTTTGTAGCTATTATAAATTGGATTATTTTATTGATTTCCTTTTCAGATTGTTCACTGTTGTCATATAGGAATCCTACTAATTTTTGTATGTTGATTTCATATCCTGGAATTTTACTAAATTTGCTTATCATTTCTAATAGTTTTTTGCATTGAGACTTTAGGTTTTTCCAAATATAAGACTGTATAATCTGCAAACAAGGATAATTTGACTTCTTCCTTTTCAATATGGATACCCTTTATTTATTTATCTTATGTCACTACTCTAGATTGGACTTCCAGTGCTATGTTGAATAATAGTGGTGAAAGTGGGCATCTTTGTCCTTTTCCAGATCTTAGAGAAAAGACTTTCAGCTTTTCCTAGCTGTGGGTCTGTCATATATGGCTTTTATTGTACTGAGGTGTGTTTATTCTATACCCAGTTTCTTGAATTTTTTTTTTTTTTTTACCATGAAGGGATATTGAATTTTATCAAGTGCTTTTTCAGCATCGATTGAAATAATTATATGGTTTTTGTCTTTCATTTTGTTGATATGATGTATGGCATTGATTTGCATATGTTGAACCATACTTGCATCCCTAGGATAAGTCACACTTGGTCATGATGATGACCTTTTTAACGTGTGGTTGAATTTGGTTTGCTAGTATTTTATTGAGCATTTTGCATCAGTGTTCATCAGGGATATTAACCTGCAATTTTCTTTTTTAGATGTGTCTGTAGTTTCAATGTCAAAGTAATACAGGCCTTGTAGAATGAGTTTGGAAATATTCCCTTGTTTTCTATTTTCTGGAATAGTTTGAGTAGGATTGGTATTAGCTCTTTAAATATTTGGCATAATTCAGCAGTGAAGCCCTTAGATCCTGGGCTTTACTTTCCTGGAAGACTTTTTATTATGGCTTCAATTTCATTACTTGTTATTGGTCTGTTCAGGTTTTGGATTTCTTCATGTCTCAATCTTGGTGGGTTGCATGTGTCTAAGAATTTATCCATATCTTCTAGGTTTTCCAATTTAATGGCATATAGTTGCTTATAGTAACCTTGAATGATCCTTTGAATCCCTGTGTTATCAGTTGTAATGTTTCCTTTTTCATCTCTGATTTTATTTATTTGGGTCTTTCTTTTCTTTGTCGAAGATATGTCCATTTTGTTTATCTTTTCAAGATTCCACCTTTTAATTTCATTAATCTTTTGTAGTTTTATTTCAATTTTATTTTTTCTGCTCTAATTTTTTATTGCTTATTTTCTTCCACTAATTTTGAGTTTGGTTTGCTCCTGCTTTTCTAATTCTTCAAGTTGTATTATTAAGTTATTTATTTGAAGCTTTATTTTTTTTTGATGTAAATGCTTATTGCTATAAACTTTCCTCTTAGTCCTGCTTTTGCTGTACCCCATAGGTTTTGGTATGTTGTGTTTCCATTTTCATTTGTTTCAACACGTTTTTAAAATTTCCTATTAATTTATTTATTGACCCACTGGCCATTCAATAGCATATTATGTAATTTATGTATATTTGCATAGTTTCCAAAATTCCTTTTGTTATTATTTCCAGTTTTATTCCATTGTGATGACAGAAGACACTTGAAATAATTTATATTTTTTTTGAATTTTTAAATACTTGTTTTGTGGCCTAACATATGGTTTATCCTTGAGGGTAATCCATGTGTTCAGGAGAAGAATGCATATTCTGTAGCTCTTGGATGAAATGTTACATAAATATCTATTAGGTCCACTTTGCCTATAGTGCAGGTTAAGTCTGATTTTTTGTTTGGGGGTTGATTTTCTGTCTATGAAATGCTGATAATGGGATGTTGAAGTCTCCAGCTGTTATTGTATTGTGGTCTGTCTCTATCTTCAGCTCCAATAATATTTACTGTATGTATCTGGGTGCTCCAGTGTTGGGTGCATATATATTTATAATTGTTATAACTTTTTGCTAAATTGACCCTTTAATTATTATAAAATTATCTTATTTGACTCTATTTTTTGAAGACTATTTTGTCTGCTATAAGTATAATTATTCTTGCTGATTTTGTTTTCTATTTGCATGGAATATCTTTTTCCATCCCTTTTAGTCTATGTGTGTCTCTATAGTTGAAGTGTGTTTTTTGTAGGCAACAGATTATTGGGTCTCATTTTTTAACCTATTGAGTCACTCTATGTCTTTTGATTGGAGACTTTAGTTCATTTACATTCACTGTTATTATTGATAAGTAAGGACTTACTCCTATCATTTTGTTATTTGTTTTCTGGTTGTTTTGTCTTCTTCTCTTCTTTCTTTCCTTCCTTCCTTTCTTTTAGTGAAGGTGATTTTCTCTGGTGGTATGTTTTAATTTCTTTTTTTGTTTGTTTGGTTTTCGTATATCTGTTGTATGCTTTTTTTTTTTTTAATTTGATGTTACCATGAGGCTTGCAAATGATATCATATAACCCGTTATTTTAAACTGATGATGACTTAACACTGATAGCATAAACAAGCAAACAAACTAGCAAACATCCAAAGAGAAAACTAATAAAAACTCTATACTTTAACTCCATCCTCCCACTTGTTAACTTATTTCTTGTTTCTATTTACATCTTATTATACTATGTCTTGAAAAGTTGTTGTCATTATTTTTGATAGCTTCATTTTTTAGTCTTTCTACTGTAGATGTGAGTAGTTTACACACCACAATTACAGTGTTATTATGTTCTGTTTTCCTGTTTTCCTGTGTATTTACTCTTACCAGTGAGTTTGGTACCTTTAGATGATTTCTTATTGCTCATTAATGTCCTTTTCTTTCAGATTGGAGAATTCCCTTTAGCATTTATTATAGGACAAGTCAGGTAAGGAAATCCTTTCGCTTTTGTTTGTCTGGGAAAATCTTTATTCCTCCTTCATATTTGAGGGATATTTTCACTGGATAAACTATGCTAGAGTAAAAGTTTTTATCCTTCAGCACGTTGAATATGTAATGCCACTCTCTCCTGGTCTATAAGGTTTCCACCAAGAAGTCTGCTGCCAATCATATTGGAGCTCCTTTCTATGTTATTTGTTTCCTTTCTCTTCCTGCTTTTATGATCCTCTCTTTATCCTTGACCTTTAGGAGGTCGATTATTAAATGCCTTGATGTAGTCTTATTTGAGTTAAATCTACTTGGTGTTCTATAACCTTCTTGTACTTAAATATTGGCATCTTTCTCTAAGTTTGGGAAGTTCTCTGTTACTATCCTTTTGAATAAATTTTATACATCTGTCTCTCTTTTTCACCTCCCCTTAAAGGCCAATAACTCTTAGATTTGCCCTTTTGAGGTTATTTTCTTAATATGTAAGCATGTTTCATTCTTTTTTATTTTTTCCTTTTGTCTTCTCTGACTGTGTATCTCAAATAGCCTGTCTTCAAACTCACTAATTGTTTCTTCTGCTTGATCAGTTCTGCTCTTAAAAGACTCTGATGCATTATTCAGTATGTCAACTGCATTGTTCAACTCTGGAATTTCTTCTTGATTCCTTTTAATTATTTTAATATGTTTGTTAAATTAATCTGATAAGACTGAATTCCTTCTCTGTGTCATCCTGAATTTCACTGTGTTTCCTCAACACAGCTATTTTGAATTCTCTATCTGTCTCTCCATAATTGGTCACTGGTGCCTTATTAAGGTTTTTCGGGGAGGTCATGTTTTCCTGGATGGTCTTCATGCTTGTGGATGTCCATTGGTGTCTGGATGTTTAAGAGTTAGCTATGTATTGTAGTCTTCACAGTCTGGGCTTGTTTGTATTTATCCTTCTTTTGAAGGCTTTCCAGTTATTCGAAGGGACTTGGGAGTTGCAATCTAAGATTTTGGTTACTGCAGCTGTATCTATTATAGGGAGCACCCCAAGCCCAGCTGTGGCTCTTACAGACTCATAGAGGTATCACCATAGTGGTCTTGGATAAAATCCAGAGGAATTCTCTGGATTACCAGGCAGGGACTTTTGTTCTCTCCCAAGTAGAGTCTCTCTCTGTGTGTTGAGCTGCCTGAAGCTGAAGGAGAGGTGACAGAAGCACCCCTGTGACCACCACCACTGGGACAGCGTTGGGTCGGATCTGAACCCAGCATAGCTCTGGGTCTCACCCAAGGTCTGCAGTAACCACTGCCTGGTTATCACTTATGTTCACTTGTGGCCCTAGAGCTCTACAATCAGCATGTGGTAAAGCTGGGTAGGCTTACGTCCTTTCCTTCAGGACAGTGAGTTTCCCTGGGCCCCAGGTGGATCAAGAGATGCCGTCCAAGAGTCAGGGCCAGGGTTCAGAAAACTTAGACATCTTCCTGGTGCTCTATCCTACTGCGGCTGAACTGACACCCAAGCCAAAAGACCAAGTCTTTCCCACTTTTCTGTTGTCTTTCCGCAAGCAGAGGAGTCTCTCCTTGTGGCCTCCACTGCTCCAGGCCTGTAGTGAGTACTGCCTGGCTACCACTAATGTTCATTCCAGGCCCATTCCTCAATCAGCTTGTGGTGAATGCTGCCAGGCCTGGGACTCTCTCTTCAGGGCAGTAGGCTCCCTTTTGACCCAGGGCAAGCCTAGAAATGCCATCCAGGAGCTAAGGCCTGTAATCAGGGACCCAAGAGCCTACTTCATGCTCTATCCCACTGTTACCAAGCAGATACCCAGCTGCAAAACCAAATTCTCTTTACTCTTCCATATTATTTCCTCAAGCAGAAGGAGTCTCTCTCCACAGCCACCACAGCTGGGAATATGCTGGGTCACACCTGAAGCTAGCACATCTCTGAGTCTCACCCAAAGTTTATGGTGAGTACTGCCTGGGGACTGCTGCAAGTGATGAATCCTGCCATGATTGGTTCCCTCCCTTCAAGGTAGCAACTTCCCTTCTGGCCAAGTGTATGTCTAGAAATGTTGTCTGGGAGCTAGGGCCTGGAATAGGGCCTCAAGACTCTGCCTGGTGCCCTTTTCTACTGTGGCAGAGTTGATATGCAAGTTTCAAGACAAAGTCCTCTTTACTCTCCTCTCTCCTTTCCTGAAGCAGAAGAAAGAAGTTTCTCCTGCAGCTGTGAGCTGTGCTGCCTGGGGTCAGATGAAGGTTGACACAAACACTCCCTTGTCCACCCTGGCTGGTGTCTCACTAGGTCATGTGTACCCCAAGTCCACTGACTCTGAGCCCAGCACAGTACCAGGACTTGTCCAGGAATTGTGGTCCTTGTGTCCTAGACTGCCTTTCAAGTTTATTTAAGACCCCCTAGCACTTTAGTCTGTGGTGGCAGGGCTTGCCAGAACTCAGGTTCTGACCACTGGAATGGGTCATTCTCCTTTGGCTAAGGCTGGTCTAAATGCTCCCTCTGTTGGTGCTGGCTGAGTTCTGCCCCATGTTACTTTCTGCTGTAATGGGGCAGCATTGAGTTCTAATGCAAAGTCCCACAATCACTGTGTTCTCCCTCCCCTAAGTGCACAGATTCTCTCTCTGTGTCACACAGCCACGGCCAGTGGATGGGGCAGGGTGATGTAGATGATTCCAGACTGTCTTTCCTACCCTCTTCAGTGCCTCTTTCCTTAATATGATGTTAAAACCAGGTACTGTGATTGCTCACCTGATTTTTGGTTCTTCTGAAGGTACCTTTTTGTGTGGATAGTTGTTCAATGTGGTGTTCTTGTGGGAAGAAACGACTGCTGGAGACTTCTATTCAGCCGTATTGCTCCAGCTCCCACCTCAATATTAATATTTTTGTGTAAAGAGAACAAAACTGTGCATATCACTTATTTTAGATTTATGAGAATTTTTTCCCTTTGATTATTTTCTATTCCTGGTATAAAATGTAAAAATTATAGTTGATTTAAACTTGTTATTTTGAAGTAAAATTTTATTAGGTATATGAACAATACTGCAACATTTCGGAGAATGTAAGACTCAGCATATGCATTAGTTTAATTTACTAGATTTTTAAGAATTTATTAAGTAATTCTGATGGTGTTATTTGTTAGTGAGTCACACAAAGTGATTCTAAAAGAAATCTTAAGTACAATAGATATATAAATGAAATATAAGTAACTGGTTAAAACAAATTTAAAGGTGACTTAAATTGGCATATTAATAAATATAATCAGGGGGAGGAGCCAAGATGGCCGAAAAGGAACAGCTCTGGTCTACAGCTCCCAGCGTGAGCGACGCAGAAGACGGGTGATTTCTGCATTTCCATCTGAGGTACCGTGTTCATCTCACTAGGGAGTGCCAGACAGTGGGCGCAGGTCAGTGGGTGAGTGCACCGTGCACCAGCCAAAGCAGGGGCGAGGCATTGCCTCACTCAGGAAGCGCAAGGGGTCAGGGAGTTCCCTTTCCAGGGGTGACAGACGGCACCTGGAAAATCGGGCCACTCCCACCCGAATACTGTGCTTTTCCAACGGGCTCAGGAAACGGTGCCCCAGGAGATTATAGCCCGCACCTGGCTCAGAGGGTCCTACGCCCACGGAGTCTCGCTGATTACTAGCACAGCAGTCTGAGATCAAACAGCAAGTCTGCAGCAAGGCTGGGGGAGGGGCGCCCACCATTGCCCAGGCTCGCTGAGGTAAACAAAGCAGCTGGGAAGCTTGAACTGGGTGGAGCCCACCACAGCTCAAGGAGGCCTGCCTGCCTCTGTAGGCTCCACCTCTGGGGGCAGGGCACAGACAAACAAAAAGACAGCAGTAACATCTGCAGACTTAAATGTCCCTGTCTGACAGCTTTGAGGAGAGCAGTGGTTCTCCCAGCACTCAGCTGGAGATCTGAGAACAGGCAGACTGCCTCCTCAAGTGGGTCCCTGACCCCTGACCCCCGAGCAGCCTAACTGGGAGGCACCCCCCAGCAGGGGCAGACTGACACCTCACACGGCCGGCCAGGTACTCCAACAGACCTGCAGCTGAGGGTCCTGTCTGTTAGAAGGAAAACTAACAGAAAGGACATCCACACCAAAAACCCATCTGTACATCACCATCATCAAAGACCAAAAGTAGATAAAAACACAAAGATGGGGAAAAAACAGAGCAGAAAAACTGGAAACTCTAAAAAGCAGAGTACCTCTCCTCCTCCAAAGGAACGCAGTTCCTCACCAGCAACGGAACAAAGCTGGACGGAGAATGACTTTGACGAGCTGAGAGAAGAAGGCTTCAGACGATCAAATTACTCCGAGCTACGGGAGGATATTCAAACCAAAGGCAAAGAAGTTGAAAACTTTGAAAAAAATTTAGAAGAATATATAACTGAATAACCAATACAGAGAAGTGCTTAAAGGAGCTGATGGAGCTGAAAACCAAGGCTCGAGAACTACGTGAAGAATGCAGAAGCCTCAGGAGCCAATGCGATCAAATGGAAGAAAGGATATCAGCCCTGGAAGATGAAATGAATGAAATGAAGCGAGAAGGGAAGTTTAGAGAAAAAAGAATAAAAAGAAACAAGCAAAGCCTCCAAGAAATGTGGGACTATGTGAAAAGACCAAATCTACGTCTGATTGATGTACCTGAAAGTGACGGGGAGAATGGAACCAAGTTGGAAAACACTCTGCAGGATATTATCCAGGAGAACTTCCCCAATCTAGCAAGGCAGGCCAACATTCAGATTCAGGAAATACAGAGAACGCCACAAAGATACTCCTCGAGAAGAGCAACTCCAAGACACATAATTGTCAGATTCACCAAAGTTGAAATGAAGGAAAAAATGTTAAGGGCAGCCAGAGAGAAAGGTCGGGTTACCATCAAAGGGAAGCCCATCAGACTAACAGCGGATCTCTCGGCAGAAACCCTACAAGCCAGAAGAGAGTGGGGGCCAATATTCAACATTCTTAAAGAAAAGAATTTTCAACCCAGAATTTCATATCCAGCCAAACTAAGCTTCAGAAGTGAAGGAGAAATAAAATACTTTACAGACAAGCAAATGCTGAGAGATTTTGTCACCACCAGGCCTGCCCTAAAAGAGCTCCTGAAGGAAGCGCTAAACATGGAAAGGCACAACCGGTACCAGCCACTGCAAAATCATGCCAAAATGTAAAGACCATCGAGACTAGGAAGAGACTGCATCAACTAACGAGCAAAATAACCAGCTAACATCATAATGACAGGATCAAATTCACACATAACAATATTAACTTTAAATGTAACTGGACTAAATGCTCCAATTAAAAGACACAGACTGGCAAATTGGATAAAGACTCAAGACCCATCAGTGTGCTGTATTCAGGAAACCCATCTCAAGTGCAGAGACACACATAGGCTCCAAATAAAAGGATGGAGGAAGATCTACCAAGCAAATGGAAAACAAAAAAAGGCAGGGGTTGCAATCCTAGTCTCTGATAAAACAGACTTTAAACCAACAAAGATCAAAAGAGACAAAGAAGGCCATTACATAATGGTAAAGGGATTAATTCAACAAGAAGACCTAACTATCCTAAATATATATGCACCCAATACAGGAGCACCCAGATTCATAAAGCAAGTCCTGAGTGACCTAAAAAGAGACTTAGACTCCCACACATTAATAATGGGAGACTTTAACACCCCATTGTCAACATTAGACAGATCAACGAGACAGAAAGTCAACAAGGATACCCAGGAATTGAACTCAGCTCTGCACCAAGTGGACCTAATAGACATCTACGGAACTCTCCACCCCAAATCAACAGAATATACATTTTTTTCAGCACCACACCACACCTATTCCAAATTGACCACATACTTGGAAGTAAAGCTCTCCTCAATAAATGTAAAAGAGCAGAAATTATAACATACTATCTCTCAGATCACAGTGCAATCAAGCTAGAACTCAGGATTAAGAATCTCACTCAAAACCACTCAACCACATGGAAACTGAACAACCTGCTCCTGAATGACTACTGGGTACATAATGAAATGAAGGCAGAAATAAAGAAGTTCTTTGAAACCAACGAGAACCAAGACACAACATACCAGAATCTCTGGGATGCATTCAAAACAGTGTGTAGAGGGAAATTTATAGCACTAAATGCCCACAAGAGAAAGCAGGAAAGAGCCAAAATTGACACCCTAACATCACAATTAAAAGAACTAGAAAAGCAAGAGCAAACACATTCAAAAGCTAGCAGAAGGCAAGAAATAACTAAAATCAGGGCAGAACTGAAGGAGATAGAGACACAAAAAACCCTTCAAAAAATTAATGAATCCAGGAGCTGGTTTTTGAAAAGATCAACAAAATTGATAGACCGCTAGCAAGATTAATAAAGAAAAAAAGAGAGAAGAATCAAATAGATGCAATAAAAAATGATAAAGGGGATATCACCACCGATCCCACAGAAATACAAACTACCATCAGAGAATACTACAAACACCTCTACGCAAATAAACTAGAAAATCTAGAAGAAATGGATAAATTCCTCAACACATACACCCTCCCAAGACTAAACCAGGAAGAAGTTGAATCTCTGAATAGACCAATAACAGGAGCTGAAATTGTGGCAATAATCAATAGCTTACCAACCAAAAAAAGACCAGGACCAGATGGCTTCACAGCCGAATTCTACCAGAGGTACAAGGAGGAGCTGGTACCATTCCTTCTGAAACTATTCCAATCAATAGAAAAAGAGGGAATCCTCCCTAACTCATTTTATGAGGCTAGCTTCATCCTGATACCAAAGCCTGGCAGAGACACAACAAAAAAAGAGAATTTTAGACCAATATCCTTGATGAACATTGATGCAAAAATCCTCAATAAAATACTGGCAAACCGAATCCAGCAACACATCAAAAAGCTTATCCACCATGATCAAGTGGGCTTCATCCCTGGGATGCAAGGCTGGTTCAATATACACAAATCAATAAATGTAATCCAGCATATAAACAGAACCAAAGACAAAAACCACATGATTATCTCAATAGATGCAGAAAAGGCCTTTGACAAAATTCAACAACCCTTCATGCTAAAAACTCTCAATAAATTAGGTATTGATGGGATGTATCTCAAAATAATAAGAGCTATCTACAACAAACCCACAGCCAATATCATACTGAATCGGCAAAAACTGGAAACATTCCCTTTGAAAACTGGCACAAGACAGGGATGCCCTCTCTCACCACTTCTATTCAACATAGTGTTGGAAGTTCTGGCCAGGGCAATTAGGCAGGAGAAAGAAATAAATGGTATTCAATTAGGAAAAGAGGAAGTCAAATTGTCCCTGTTTGCAGATGACATGATTGTATATGTAGAAAACCCCATTGTCTCAGCCCAAAATCTCCTTAAGCTGATAAGCAACTTCAGCAAAGTCTCAGGATACAAAATCAATGTGCAAAAATCACAAGCATTCTTATACATCAATAACAGACAAACAGAGAGCCAAATCATGAGTGAACTCCCATTCACAATTGCTTCAAAGAGAATAAAATACCTAGGAATCCAACTTACAAGGGATGTGAAGGACCTCTTCAAGGAGGACTACAAACCATTGCTCAAGGAAATAAAAGAGGATACAAACAAATGGAAGAATATTCCATGCTCATGGGTAGGAAGAATCAATATCGTGAAAATGGCCATCCTTCCCAAGGTAATTTACAGATTCAATGCCATCCCCATCAAGCTACCAATGACTTTCTTCACAGAATTGGAAAAAACTACTTTAAAGTTCATATGGAACCAAAAAAGAACCCGCATTGCCAAGTCAATCCTAAGCCAAAAGAACAAAGCTGGAGGCATCACACTACCTGACTTCAAACTATACTACAAGGCTACAGTAACAAAAACAGCATGGTACTGGTACCAAAACAGAGATATAGATCAATGGAACAGAACAGAGCCGTCAGAAATAATGCCACATATCTACAACTATCTGATCTTTGACAAATCTGACAAAAACAAGCAATGGGGAAAGGATTCCCTATTTAATAAATGGTGCTGGGAAAACTGGCTGGCCATATGTAGAAAGCTGAAACTGGATCCCTTCCTTACACCTTATACAAAAATTAATTCAAGATGGATTAAAGACTTACCTGTTAGACCTAAAACCATAAAAACCCTAGAAGAAAACCTAGGCATTACCATTCAGGGCATAGGCATGGGCAAGGACTTCATGTCTAAAACACCAAAAGCAATGGCAACAAAAGCCAAAATTGACAAATGGGATCTAATTAAACTAAAGAGCTTCTGCACAGCAAAGGAAACTACCATCAGAGTGAACAGGCAACCTACAAAATGGGAGAAAATTTTCGCAACCTACTCATCTGACAAAGGGCTAATATCCAGAATCTACAATGAACTCCAACAAATTTACAAGAAAAAAACAAACAACCCCATCAAAAAGTGAGCGAAGGACATGAACAGACACTTCTCAAAAGAAGACATTTATGCAGCCAAAAAACACATGAAAAAATGCTCACCATCACTGGCCATCAGAGAAATGCAAATCAAAACCACAATGAGATACCATCTCACACCAGTTAGAATGGTAATCATTAAAAAGTCAGGAAACAACAGGTGCTGGAGAGGATGTGAAGAAATAGGAACACTTTTCCACTGTTGGTGGGACTGTAAACTAGTTCAACCCTTGTGGAAGTCAGTGTGGCGATTCCTCAGGGATCTAGAACTAGAAATACCATTCGACCCAGCCATCCCATTACTGGGTATATACCCAAAGGACTATAAATCATGCTGCTATAAAGACACACGCACACGTATGTTTATTGCGGCATTATTCACAATAGCAAAGACTTGGAACCAACCCAAATGTCCAACAACGATAGACTGGATTAAGAAAATGTGGCACATATACACCATGGAATACTATGCAGCCATAAAAAATGATGAGTTCATGTCCTTTGTAGGGACATGGATGAAATTGGAAATCATCATTCTCAGTAAAACTATCGCAAGAACAAAAAACCAAACACCGCATATCCTCACTCATAGGTGGGAATTGAACAGTGAGAACACATGGACACAGGAAGGGGAACATCACACTTCGGGGACTGTTGTGAGGTGGGGGGAGGGGGGAGGGATAGCATTGGGAGATATACCTAATGCTAGATGACGAGTTAGTAGGTGCAGCGCACCAGCATGGCACATGTATACATATGTAACTTACCTGCACATTGCGCACATGTACCATAAAACCTAAAGTATAATAATAATAATAATAATAAAAATAAAAAAATTTAAAAAAAGAAAAAATAATTCTTTAAAAAATAAATAAATAAATAAATAAATATAATCAAATTCTTAGGATCAAATCAAATTAACACATCAAAGAAAATGTAGCCTCTGAATAATCTTTTCTGGACCTGTAAGTCACCTATGAGAGCATAAAAAAAATCACATGGACAGGCGATGATAGTCTTTTTCATAGGGGATACAGAAAAAAGAGTAATTATGGAATTAAATAATGAGGTGCCTATGGGACATGTGGATGAAATTATCAATAGATATTTGGAGAGCTAGATTATATTCTAAATGTTTGTTCTTTTAAAAAAATACATTAAGTATATCATATCCCATAAGCCCTGGAAATACAGTAGTGAACAAGATAGGCATGATCTGTACATATTATTGGAAAAGCCATATAGTGATCACAAAAAATATGTAAGTATTGAGAAATGCAATGGACAGAATTAAAATAATGTGGAATGATAGAGGGCAGCAAGGGGTGCCTTCCACTGAAATTTTAATTATTCAAGAAGAGTCAACCTTCCTACAATTAGAGGAAATGGTGTTCTATTCAGAGGAAAGGGCTAGAGCAAAATCCCTGTGACAGAAATAAGCTCAGTGAGTTTGAAATAAAAAAGCTCTCTGACCGGTGTCTAGTAAGTAAGGAAGGGGCTAGGTGATGAGGTCAAATAATTCACAAAGATCATATCTTGTAAAAAAAATAGGTAGTAAGTTTGGATTTTATTCTGAGTGTGGTAAGAAAATTTTAGAGAGTTTTGGGGAGGGAAGAACATCTGATTTCAATTTTAACAAAATCACTTCATAAAGAATGGATGACAGAAGAGCAGGAGTGAAAGCAGCAAGATCAGTTGAAGATATATTGAAATTGTCCTGCTGAGAGATGATGGTGAGTTGGATGGAGTGACTCAGGGTACTTTTATAGGCAGAGGCAACAGAACTTAATGATGGGGTAGATGGAACAGGAGGAATGGGCAAGCAAAAGAGAGGAATCAAGAATAACTCCTAGATTATTGGCCTGAGTACATGAGTGAATATTTATGCTTTGGTACTGTCATGAAAAGATGTAAGGAGGAAGAGATTAAATAAGTGGGTGCAAAATTCAATAGTTCAATTTTGTCCATGATTGCTTGAGATACTTATTAGACATGTAAGTAGAAATGTCTAGTAGAAGACTGGAAATAAAACTCTAGAACTTAGGAAAGTAATTGGGGTTAAAGATATATATTTGAGGGCCACTGGCATATGTCATATACACCTAAAAATAACATTGTATGTTCTCTTCTTGAGAATGATCCCTTAGAAAAGAAGGAGTTCATATACTTGAGTGTCTCCTGCAATGTGGCATAATAGCAATTATATCAGTAGACTGACCTTATAGGTTGTTATCATAAGTTACTCAAGAACATAAGAAATATGTAGGATTCAACTGATAAAAATATCCGTAAGAATTCAAGAATCCTGAAATTATACGTAGGAATAAAAAGATTTCATCAAATTCAAAGATCTTTAAAGTTAAAGAGAATTCCTATTTCTATTCCTCAGGATTCTGAAAAGGCAAAGAAATGAAAAATTTAGTCAAGTGACAAAGCTGAGTAGGATGTGCTAACTTCCATGACTACAAAAAAGAATTGTATAGTATGTATAATATGAATCCAAAGAAAAAGGCTATGTGCCTTAGATTTACAGTTATTGACAGAGCAACTATAAATAAAGTTCAATGTAACCTATTATAGTGACTGACAAGAATTCAGTCAACTTCATGGCTGGGATTCCCTAGTTGTATATAAATTCAGTTAATTAGGATGGTAATTGTCTTCCTTAATGAGTAGCATCTTTTGCTAGTATATTTATATCTGTAATTTATTTAAAATTGTTGAATATATCTAATGTGATATAAATTGTTAGCTCATTTCAGTCTATACATAGGGGAAGCCAGTTACCTAAATCAGGAATTTACGTTTCTGGTATAATTAGCTAGCATTTAATTGGAAAGGTCACACTTATGGGGTGGCTAATAAATAAGTTTCAACTATGTTTAGCTTTTGGCAACAGTTGGGGCTTTCATAATGCACATAATGAGTGTAAGAAATAGGTTTCTCATTGGCAAAAATTAGTGATACCCAGGATAAGTTTAGAGTTGTTTAAAATATTATTTAGACTGTTAGAATTTTAGAGAGGCATTTCCTCATACTTGGACAAATGAACATTTAGAGTTCTGTGGCCTAATTTTTAAGTATAGCACCCTAGGCTACATCCTTAAATGATCCTACGTTCAACTGCTGGTTCTGAGAATTCTTAGTTGACTGTTTCCAGTAGATAATTGATCAAATTCTGACACAAGAATAATGCTGAATTTGCCTTAGATAAATCTTTCATATGAGAGGCTGTTGAGCATCTAAAAGAACAGAGAGCTGTAACTTCAATACGCTTAGGGAATGGGTTACATCTCTGTGATATGGTTGCTCATTGGTGTGGCAGGCAACATCTAGCCTGACACATGTTTGCTTTGCTTCCTGGTTATGAGGAGATGCAAGCTTCCACCTACTTATTAACTATAAGTGGCAATAAACATTTACCAAAAATAATAAATTAGCTTCTGTCAGTTCACAAACCGAGGTAAAAATTCATGAGCCAGGCCCCCAGTGTGAAAGGGGTATAAACTACCTCCAGGATATACACCCCCACTGGGAAACCCAGTACTCCTGGCCACAGAGGAAGGCCTTAACCCTACCCAGTGGTCGAGCTGATTTAGCTCCAATGGGGAGTGTAGGAGAAGAGCAGCACTAGAAAGTGCTTTGTATGCAATCCCAGTCTCCAGTAAAGACGGAGGGAAGCTGTTTCTGATTCTACCTCACAGATGACCACACAGATGTCTGTCAGCTGACTCAGGCAGCAGTCACAGGTTAAAAGAAGTTCCCAACTGAGATTTGCAATATAATCTCAATCAAAAACAAACTCCCTTGGCCAGAACCAAGGGACAACTGGGAAGTGTGCTGTAGCCACAAGCACAGGAGCTGTTTGCAGGTGGACTGGGAGGGACATGGGCTGAAAGCCATCGTTGCTGTCTCCCTAGGAAGGCTTATGGCCTGGGGCAGTTTTGAGTTCTGAGCACAGGCTAACTGGAACCAAGCTAGCTGTTGCTAGTGGAACGCCATAGGTGTGAGACCTGCCTTGCCAAGTGCATGGGAATTGGCTTGGGCTTACTGCTGCCTGCTACTCCCTACTTCCCAGGCAACTCTTCTGTGCAGCAGAGGCAGCTGTGCTCCTCCCTGGAACATTACTCCAATGGCCAGATAACCACCTTTTGACCCCAACTGGGCCTCCTGCTTGCCCCACAAGTGGACAGCCAGAACACACACATTCAAGACCCAGCCCCCACTGACTTTGCACCTCCACCCCTCCTGGTATCTGAACAAAAAAGACAGAAACTTTTAGGCACCCTATGGCCCCACTCATTGCCAGAGACACCAGAGTACCTCCCCTGGATAACATAAGGCAAGCACAAATCCCACCACTGCCACTGCAGCTGGTGCTTTTTGCAAGTACCACCTGCTGGCTGGAAGCGAGCCGACACAGTCCATTATAGCATTGCCAGATAGAATAACATAAC
This sequence comes from Pongo pygmaeus, assembly GCF_028885625.2. Taxonomy (NCBI): domain Eukaryota; kingdom Metazoa; phylum Chordata; class Mammalia; order Primates; family Hominidae; genus Pongo; species Pongo pygmaeus. The sequence goes on along the minus strand of NC_072376.2, from coordinate 154,264,760 downwards.
ACCCATGAAGGAGAAAACTTATGTGTGACCTCAGCTATCAGAATGCCTGCAGCATCCTGGCTAGCTAGGAGGTCCTGAGTCTGTCCATGTGACCAGTTCATCATTACTGCAACCAGTATTGGAGAAAGCCAACACACTAAGACTATTCATAACCAAGGAAATCTCACAGTCTGTGTCACTCTCCTGCCACCCCCATCAGAGCTAGTGCTGTGCCTACTGCTGGGAGACTTGAGGACAGGGCATATCACTGGATCTCTTGGAGACATTCTCCAGAACCAGCCTGGAATGTGGCAGCCCACTGGGCAGCTGGACCCAGATGAGCAGCAGCACACACAGTAGTCTGGCTCTCAGAGGCTGCTGTTCCTAGGGGAAGGGGGATGGCACCACATCAAGGAAGCAACCTTGTGGGACAAAAGAATCCAGACAGCAAGCCTTGAGTCTCAGAACTTTCTGCTTGTGGGAAGTTTATTTCAACAGAGGCACAGATGCAGTGCTGGGCTCAGAGAGAAAAGTCTGTGGCTCTGCCCCAACAGGGAAGCAGCCCTTGTGCTTGTGAAGGATCTTGGAGAAGGGGACTTCTTTTTCCCTTCATCTACCACTGCAGACACAGCTGGGGCTTCTCCCATGGGAGCTCAGCATGAGTATACCTGTAGACAGCCTTTCTGGAACACTTCAAAGTGACTGCATCCTCACGACAGGAGTGCCCTCCAGGTCTGTCTTGCATGAAGGGTAGAGTCATGATCCCTCTTTACATGGAACATCAAAATAAAAATAAATATCTGTCTGATCTGAATAGCTGGAACACAGGGTCAGGAGTGTGACTGGGAGATATTTCACTTTCCTACTAGCCTGGCAGGGGAGCTGAGGTGGCTCCCACCCTTGCCCCTGATGAGACTTCAGCACATTTCACCAAGAGGTCCCCAATCACCTCTGTCAAGTCTCGGACCTCAGTGCCCCATTAGGTATTGCATCAACCCACCTGCTTTAGCCACAGCCAGTTTTAACCCATGGACTCCTTCCCTATTCATCTGAAGCCTGAACTATTCAACCCAGAAAATAAAATACTAGGGCATAAATAAATAAATAAGTGCATACCACAGAGGAACGAGATAAGTTTTAAGAGACCTCTGCCATTCCAACCTCATAGGAGTCAGTGAACTTGCTCACACACTGAGCACATTGCTGCTATAGCCAGCTTCTAAGAAAGCTATTATACAGACTTATAACCAAGGAACTCATAGAGAGCCTTCACCCCTGAAAGCACCAAACCTAAATTAAGTAACAATGAACTGTAAACATTGAAGCCACATCCTTCAAGGGGAAAGAAAAAATTTAAAAATAAGAAAAAAAAACACAGTTGAATCAAAAATAAATTCAAGAATAGTTAGGAAAAAATGAGAAAGAACCAGAAAAATAATTCTGGCAATATGACAAAACAGGGTTCTACAACATCCCCCAAAAGATCACAATACATCTCCAGCAATGGATCCAAAGCAAGATGAAATCTTTGAAATACCAGATAAAGAATTCAAAGAATTTATTATTATGTTACTCAAAGAGATATAAGAGAAAGGTGAAAACCAACATAAAGAAATGTAAAAAACAATTAAGGATATGAATCAAAAATTTTCTAAACAGATATTTTAAAGAAAAATCAATCATAACTTCTGGAAATGTAAAATACATATAGGGCATTACAAAATGAAGTGTAAAGTTTTGTTTGTTTGCTTGTTTTTTGTTTTTTTTTTGTTTTGTTTTGTTTTGTTTTGTTTTGACAGAGTCTCACTCTAGAGACTACAGTATAGTGGTGCAATCTTGGCTTACTGCAACCTTCACCTCCCAGGTTCAAGCAATTCTCCTGCCTCAGCCTCCTGAATAGCTGGGATTATAGACGCCTGCCACCATGCCCAGCTAATTTTTGTACTTTTAGTAGAGACAGGGTTTCCTATGTTGGCCAGGCTAGCCTCAAACTCCTGATCTCAAGTGATTGGCCTGCCTTGGCCTCCCAAAGTGTTGGGATTACAGGCATGAGCCAACTCACCACTCAGCCAATGCAGTGTAAAATTTTAACAATAGACTGGAATAAGTAGAAGAAATAATTTCAAAGCTCAAAGATAAGGCTTTTGAGCTAACCCAATCAGACAAAAATAAAGAAAAAAGAATCAAAAGAAATGAACAATGTCTCCAAGAAATATGGGATTATGTAAAATGTCCAAACCTAAAAATCACTGGTGTTCCTGAGGGAAAAGAGAAACAAAAAGTCTGGAAAACTTCTTTGAGGAAATAATTGAGGAAAACTTCCCAGGTGTTACTAGAGATTTAGATTAACAAATACAAGAAGCCCAAAGAACTCCTGGGAGATTCACTGCAAAAAGGACATCATCAAGGAATACAATCATTAGGCTATCTAAAGTCAATAGAAAGGAAAGACTTCTCAGAGCAGTAAGATAAAAGCATCAGGTAACCTATAAAGGAAAACCTGTCAGACTAACAGAAGACTTCACAGCAGAAACCTTACAAGCCAGAAGGGATTGGGGTCTTATATTTAGCCTCCTTAAACAGAATAACTTTTAGCCAAGAATTTTGTATCCAGCAAAACTAAGTTTCATAAATTAAGAAGAAATAAAGTCTTCTCCAGACAAGCAAATGCTGAGTGAATTTATCACTGCTAGAGCAGTCCTTAAAAAAATGCTAAAAGAAGTTCTAAGTCTTGAAACAAAAGATCAATTTGCACTGAAATAGAACTTCTTGAAAGCATAAAACTCACAGTTTACAAAAACAATAACATGACCGGGCACAGAGGCTCACGCCTGTAATCCCAGCACTTTGGGAGGCCAAGGCAGGTGGATCACCAGAGGTCAGAAGTTTGAGACTAGCCTGACCAACATGGTGAAACCTCATCTCTACTAAAAATACAAAAATTAGCTGGGCGTGGTGGTGGGCGCCTGTAATCCCAACTACTCCGGAGGCTAAGGCAGGAGAATCACTTGAACCTGGGAGGTGAAGTTTGCAGTGAGCCAAGATTGTGCCATTGCACTCTAGCCTGGGCAATAGAGTAAGACTCTGTCTCAAAAACAAACAAACAAACAAGAACAATGAAGAAAACAAAGTGTCTAGGTAACAATCAACATGATGACTGGAACAGTATCTCACGTCTCAATATTAATACTGAATGTAAATGGTCTAAATGTTCCACTTAAAAGATACAGATTGGCAGAATGGATTAAAAAAAAAAAATCACAAATCAAACATCTGCTGTCTTCAGGAGACCTAACATGTAAGGATTCTTTTTTTTTTTTTTTTTTTTTTTTTTTCTGAAACCGAGTTTTGCTCTGTCGCCCAGGCTGGAGTGCAGTGGCGTGATCTCCACTCACTGCAAGCTCCACCTCCCGGGTTCATACCATTCTCCTGCCTCAGCCTCCCGAGTAGCTGGGACTATAGGTGCCCGCCACCATGCCTGGCTAATTTTTTGTATTTTTAGTAGAGACGGGGTTTCACCATGTTAGCCAGGATGATCTCGATCTCCTGACCTCGTGATCTGTCCGCCTCGGCCTCCCAAAGTGCTGGGATTACAGGTGTGAGCCACTACGCCCAGCCCATGTAAGGATTCTTACAGACGCAAGGCAAAGGAGTGGACAAAGATATTCCACACAAATGGAAAACAAAAGCAAGCAGAAATAGCTATCCTTGTATCAGATAAAACTGTCTTTAAAAGTTAAAAACAAGACAAAAAAAGGTCAAAATATATGATAACAGGATCAACGTAACAAGAAGATATTAGAATTCTAAATATATGTGCACCTAACTCTGTAGCTCCCAGATTCATAAAACAATTACTACTAGACCTAAGAAAAGAGATAGATGGCAACACAATAATAGCAAAAGACTTGAGCACTTCAGCACTCCACTGACAGCAGTGGACAGATCATTAAGGCAGAAAGTTAACAAAGAAACGCTTTACTTAAATTACACTCTAGAACAAATAGACCTAATAGATATTTTCAGAACATTCTACCTAAGACTTGCAGAATATACATTCTTCTCAGCATATAGAACACTCTCCATGACAGCATATATGATAGGCCACAAAACAAGTATCAGTAAATTTTTTTAAATGGAAATCATATCAGGTATATTCTCAGATCACAGTGATAAAACCTGAAATCAACTCCTAAAGAAAGCTCCAAAAGTATACGAATACATGAAAATTAAACAGTCTTCTCCTGAATGATTTTTGGGTTAACAGTGAAATCAGGATGGAAATTTAAATTTATTCAAAATGAGTGATAATAGTTACACACAAGTTATCAGAACTTCTGGGACACAGCAGAAGCAATGCTAAGAGGAAAGTTTGTAGCACTAAATGCCTACATTAAAGTCTGAAAGATCACAAATTGACGACGTAAAGCCACACCTCAAGAAGCTAACGAAACAATAACAACTAAACCCAAAGCTAGCAGATGAAAAGAAATAACAAAGATTAGAGTAGAACTAAATGAAATTAAAATGAAAAACTATATAAAAGATTAATGAAACAAAAGCGTGGTTATTTGGAAAGATAAACAAAATTTATAGACCATTAACTAGATTAAACAAGGAAAGAAGAAAGAAGATTCAAATAAGCTCAATTAGAAATAAAAACGGAGGGCTGGGCATGGTTGCTCACACCTCTAATCCCAGCACTTTGGACAGCCAAGGCAGGAGGATTGCTTGCAGCCAGGAGTTTGAGAAATGAAAATGGAGACATTACAACACCACAGTAATGCAAAAGCTCATTTAAGACTACTATGAGCACCTCTATGCACGCAAACTAAAAATTTTGAGGAAATGAATAAATTCCTGGGAACATACAATCCTCCTAGATTGAATCAGGAAGAAGTAGAAATTCTGAACGACTAATAGCAAGCAGTGAGATTGAATCTGTAATTTTAAAATTGCTAACAACAAAAAGAAGCCAAGGCCCAGATGGATTCACATCCTAAATTCTACCAGACCTTTAAATAAGAATTGGTGCCAATTCTACTAAAACGATTTGGTTACAAGAACCCAGGGCACCAGTAGCAACATCATGTAGGTAGAAAGTGCACAATCACACATTTGGTTGCACCATTTAGATTCAGCATTTAAAGTAGAGGAAGGAAGTGAAGCCAGCAAAGTTCTCTAAGAAGGAATGGCCAGTGAGGTAAGAGGAAAGCTGGAAGAGTGTGATTTGGTGGAAACCAAAGGAAATATGTTTGAGGGAAAAGATAGTAGCAACCTGTGTAAAATATTGAGGAGAGGGTATGATACTTGGGGGCTGATCCTTGGATGTAGCAGCATGGAGACCACTGGTAATCTTGATGAAAGTAGTGTTTGAGTGAGTGGCCTGGTCAGGTAGAAGCCAGAAGAATAGATGGAAAGATGACTGTGCAGATGCTAAGGCCTCTTTCAAGTATGTGCTACTGCTCCCAAAAGCTGCATGTGTGTCTGCAGCTCTACCAACCATTTCTGCATAGGATTCAAGCTTCATCTTGAAGCCCTCCTAGTGGTGCAAAGAGCCCTGCAGGAATCCTTCTCTTCCTCTTCTTGTGGGTGGCAGACACTTCTCACTCTCTGCCACAGTCATGTTGGTTTTCTTTGTTTTCCCATATCTGTTAAAATCAAGATCTCTTTACTTTTCCTTAAAAAACAGTGTCTTTAGCATATAGTTTGCTCATAAAGTAGTGGGCTCAATGGGTGCTATGAGGTCTATTTTTATACTTAGCTCATAGTTGAAATATAAATGAAGGTTACTGCACTCCAGCATTCTGATATTAGAAGACATCAACATACTGAGGAATCAGGAATTCTCTGAAGGCCAGCCAAATTAAGTGCCTTTTTAAAATGGAAACTGAGCGAATGACAAATTCCAGGAAAAAAAAGGGCTGGCTTTTATTATTTATGCTGTATTATACAAGATATAGTCTAAAGTGATATACAAATGCATTTATTTGACCACACACAATTATATTATTACTTATTAATGGCTATCTTAGTAGCTAATACGTCTTTCCTAATGATGACTTTTCAGTTAGCGTAAAGCAAAAGCTCATAGATTAAGTTGTTTGATTTAAAATCAGAATATTCTCACTTCTTTTCGTGTGTGTGTGAAACAGGGTCTGGCTCTGTCACCCAGGCTGGAGTGTAGTGGTGCAATCTTGGCTCACTGCAACTTCCACCTCCCAGGCTCAAGCTGTCCTCCCACCTCAGCCTTCCAAGTAGCTGGGACTACAAGTGCTCACCACCATGTTGCCTAAGCTGATCTTGAACTCCTGAACTCTTGCCATCTGCCTGCCTCGGCCTCCCAAAGCACTGGGATTACAAATGTGAGTCACCATGGCAGGCCAGAATATTCTCACTTCTATTTTAACAAAAATTAAGGCAATGTCAGAGGCCTGCTATTTAAAGTTAATCCCAGAGTCAGCAAAGGTCACTTACAAAGATTCAATTATCCTTGTCATTTTATGTAGACTCACACGACACATTTTAATAAGCTATATTTCTTCATTACTCTCCATTGTGACTAGAGATAATTTGTGTTCTCTATTATGTCTCCTCTTACCCCCATCTATACATCCTACTTTCATGGAAAAGAAACGCTGAGTGGACATTTCAGGTTGGAAGCACTTAGGAAAGAGTTTTTCTCAGGTTTCAGCCTAGGTCACTAGGCTGAAACTAGGGTCCTGCATTGGATTAAAGCAAAATCATCACCTATTAAAAAAGTATAAGTTTGCCTTTTTTCCGTATATTTCTTTCATGCAATAAGGAGTAGTTATAGAGCTGGAATCTGGTATTCTTTGGTCATTTGACCAAATAACATCATTTGACAACAAGTATGGGTTTTTGTTTCATTACAAGCATATTTTGTAATCCATGGATGACTTTTAAGTTTCTTAAGTATCAAACACATAACTTAGTCACGCTGGCTGTGTCAGTTAATCTTTTAATGAGTATTAACCATCACCATGCATGAGGGCCTCAGTGCATATTTGTTCAATGAAATGAAATGTTACCTTTAAGCATTTAAGCCTCTAAGTGAAAAAAGTAAATTCAACACTTTCTTCTATTACTTCCAAACCACTATAGGACAAGTAAGATTTTAATGAGAAACATTTTTTGGATGCCAGCTTGGTGGGGTAGATACTTAAGAGGATGTTCAAAGGTTAAACGAAAAAAGACTCGTATCATACCTCTAAGAGCTTTACCTTTATAAAACACATTGACAAGCACACTTAAAACAAAAAGGGGGATTTCAAAAACGAAGAACATTTTGTCAAGTTGAAAGATAAAGAAGATCAAATATTTTCTTTAGACTCAAGTTCAAAGCTAGATTGAGAGGCCTGGGGGGCATTCCAGACCGAAATTTGGAGGAAAAAAAAATATTTTTTAAACTTTGCTTTTATTCAACAAGAGTTTCCAGGCAAACAAAACTTCAATAACACTAGTTCTTTTTTATTATGATGATTGTCTGATAGCATTAAGTACATTTCTTTTTTGAAACAGAGAAATACTATCAGCAAAGTAAGATAATTTGATGAGCTCATCAGGTATGTTACATAGTAATGGGCTGACAAAGCACTTGGCACCAGATGCTTAAATGTCAAAAACATATAGATGATGCAAACCTTGCTTTCATTGTGTTTTCTTCTCTTGGAGGCTAAGAAAAACTTGCATCATATAAAAAGAGGACTCTTTATACTAAATTTGTATAATAAGGAATATATATATAGCATATATATTACATATGTATTCTTACAGAAATGTTACACAGAATACATGTAATCTCAAAATGTAAAATAACAATGTGTGTGTGTGTGTGTCTGCCCTTCATATGGTGATTCTACTCTACAGTAGTCATTTCCCTGCATTAACGATGTAAAAATTATTTTTGCTTCAGAGTTGCATGAGCTATTTAAAGAGTCTGTTGCTGTTTTTACTCTGACTTTTATACCTCTGTTGAACTCATAGGTTTTTCTCAAAAAAAGCTATGCCCTCTTAACCAGTACATCCTGTGGAATCCCAGGAATTCACAGTTGCTTTCTCAAGACTGTGCAAGCTTTCAAATTTGAAACACAATTACAGAGCATTTCTTCTCTCTCTTTATGGTTTCTTACATTAACTCAAATGTGAAATCCTTAGTCTTCATCTAGCCCAGGAAAGTTGCACTCTAAAGAAATTTTACTGTTTCAATGTTTAGAATAAGTTTGCTCTGTGGTTCCATTAATGACTTGGTCCTCACTGATATAAAAAGCTTGTAGGCAATGTTGAATAAAGAAACCAAGAGACAAAATATAACATTTATGATGACTTCCAGTAACAATTATTTGGATCTTTTGTTTTAATTATAGCCTAGTGACAATATCCCAAAGACTATAGAGTTTCACATTTCATTAGTCAGTTTAAATTTCTTCATTAATATCAACACTATCAGACAATGTGCTAAGTACTAATATTGTGAGACTTTGTTAGTTCACTTTCTAGTTTTTCTCTTTGAGGAGTTATAATGAGATAAATTTCTGCACCTCACTTATGGCTTAGCTAATACATACTTCACCATAAACTCTGGCAGCATTTCAATTTTGTATTGAAATAATAACTGTTTTATGTAAAAGCATTCGATCCTATAGTCATATGAAACATGCCAAAGTGTTTACACTTTCATAAGTTTTGGGAGATAACTAAGTGTATTCGTTTCCTATTGCTGTTATAACAAATTATCACAAATCTAGTGGCTTAAAACAATGCACATTTACTATCTACAGTTTTGTAGGTTAGTAGTCTGACACAGGCTTCATTGGGCTAAAATCAAGGTGTTGGAAGGCTTGTATGACTTTCTGAAGCCTCTAGGGGAGAATTTGTTTCCTTGCCTTTTCCACCTTCTAGAGGCTGCTGTATTCCTTGGCTCATCATCCCCTTACTTCACGTTCAAAGAAATCCTAGTCATATTGGGAAGGTAAAGACCCAATTCCTCACATCTCATCACTTCAGTCTTCTCTTCTGCCTGTCTTCTACCTTTAAAAACCTTTGTGATTTAAGGTCAGGTCCTACATTAGTCTGTTTTGACACTGCTGATAAAGACACCTAAGACTGGGTAGAAAAAAAGATTTAATTGGACTTACAGTTTCTCATGGCTAGGGAGGCCTCAGAATCATGGTGGGAGGTGAAAGGCACTTTTTACATGGCTGCGGCAAGAGAAAATGAGGAAGAAGCAAAAGCAGAAACCCCTGATAAACCCATCAGATCTCATGAGACTTATTCACTATTGTGAGAATAGCAAGGAAAGACTGGTCCCCATGATTCAATTACTTCCCCCTGGGTCCGTCCCACAACACTTGGAAATTCTGGGAGATACAATTCAAGTTGAGATTTGGGTGGGGACACAACCAAACTATATCAGGTACTTAGCAAATTTAATTCCATCTGCTACTTTAATTCTCCTTTTATGATATAACATAACACATTTGCAGTTTCCTGGAATTGGGACATGAACACCCTTGGGAAGCCATCATTCTACCTACTACGCTAAGATAAAAATTTCCCCCAGCTTTATTCTAAGTAACAAATAAAAACTGAATATACTTAGTGTTCAACATGACATTTTGATATATGTATAATTGTGAAATGATTAAATCAAGATAGATATTTAATACTGCCAAAAATCTCTGTCCATGAGCCAGGATCTCATAAGCCTATCAATTTAAACCCTAGGTACATATGATCTAGTTTATAGAGTTTATTCAGTACAATAATCTTCATTTCCTGTTAAGATGCAACTATATACAGTTATAGAAAAACAAGAAGCACAGCATATAAAGTTTGGATAAGCTGAGTCAGCAATATACAGAAGACTCCTGAATTAGGTAGATAACTAAACCAGATGATACTCAGCATTTTCAAACTTTGCAAATCTGCTAAGGACCTGCAGAGATCTATTCTTTCCATTTATACCTTCTCAGTCACCATGAAGCAATAGAGGCTTAACTTTTATTAGGGTACAGATATTAGTAGGAACAAAATATTTTCTCATCAAAGCTATAAGAGTCTTACAAGTTAGCCTTGAACTTCTCTGAATATAGAACTGTAACTTTTAAAAATTAAGAAAAAAGAAGGATCACTGATTGCCCTGGTTTCTCCTGACAAGCAAAATCTATACATACATTAAACCTTCAATAACAATAATTTTTTAAACTTATAAATATCTACTAAATGTAAGGGTGGTAATAAGAATTATTTTTAGTTTACTGATGGAAAACCACTGACAAGATTTTTTAAGGCAAGTTTACTAATATTACTAAGTTTACTTTGTTAGGAATAGATACACACTGTACTGCAAGTAGTTTATTGCCATGCATTTTTTCTTTGGTGTATTAAAAATACTAAAAGAATCTTTATAAACGTGTAGAAAAATAATATTCCAAAAGAAAGTCATGTCTAATGGACTAGTTTGTATGCATTAAAATATATCTGGATCACAGCTTTCACCTCAGCCAGAATAAAGTAGCATGCATAAGATTTACTCTCCCACTTGAAAGAAATTTAAAAACACACAAAATATAAGAAATAACAATTTTTAAGCTACTGGGTATCAAGTAATTCAAGAGACAATAACTTCTAAAAGATGAAAAACAAATAAAGTGAGTCTTGTAATTACCCAAACTACTTACTACCTTAAGAGATTTTGCAGGCCACAGTGTAGGGTGGTGAAGCCCAGTGGACTCCCTGAAGAGAAAGAACGGAGTCTGGGTGGACTTGCAGCTAGGCTTATTAGTGTAGTGTGGAGTTTATAATTTATGTAAAACGTAAAGCACATGACAATAGCACCAATATCCAGAGGTGAGAAATGGGAGAAAAAAGTTATAAATTTACAAGAATTAAGAATGTATAAGGCTCTTGTACAGTACATAAGATGTTAAAATATCACTTGAAGAAAGGCTGTGATAAGTTAAAGATGTGTGTGCTATAAACTCTAAAGCAACCACTAAAACAATAAAACAACGAACTATAGCTTGTAGGCCAACCAAAGACATAACATGAAATCATTAAAAAATTTAGTTAATCCAAACAAATTTTTTTAAAAAACAGGAGAATATAGGAAATACAGACAATATGGGACAAACAGAAAACAATAGCAGGATGATAACTATAAGCCAAACTATAGATAATCATATTAAATGTAAATGACCTAAACACTCCAATTAGAAAACAGATTGTCAGATGATTGGATAAAAATGCAAGGCCCAACTACATGCTGCCTATAAGAAACTTACTTTGAGTATATAGGCACGAACGATTAAAAGTAAAAGGCTAGAAAAATATAAACCACACTTAAACTAATCAAAAGGTAGCTGGAGCGGCTATAAAAATATCAGATAAAATAAATTTCAGAACAAAGAATATTATTGGGGATCAGGGTGAGGGAGTTATTTCATAATGATTAAAGGATCAATCATAACATAAGAATCCTAAATGTTTATTGCCTAATAGCACACCCATTAGAGCTAAAATTAAAAAGATTGCATACCACGTGCTGGCAAGAATAAAGAGAAGTTGGCTGGAAATGTAACAAGATACAGTCATTTTAAAAAACAGTTTGGCAGTTTTTTAAAATATGTTGTAGCCTTTCCACACCTATATATTCAACCTAAAGAAATGAAACCATATATTAATACCAAAACTTGTATGTGAATATAAATAGTAGTTTTATTTGTAATAGCCAAAAACTGGAAACAACCCAAATGTCAAGAAACAAGCAAATGGATAAACAACTTGTGGTATATCTATACAATGGAATGCCACTCAGCAAAAAAGGGAATGAACTACATGGGTAAATCTCAAAATAATTAAGCTCAGTTAAAAAAAAAAAATCCAAAACAATAATGAGTACATACTGCATGTTCCGTTAATATAAAATTCTAGAAATACAAACTAATTTGTAGTGACAAGAAACAGATTAATTGTTGCCTGGGTCCAGAGTAGATGGGAGTTGAGAGAAGAGACTGGAGAGAGGGATTGCAAAAGAAAATTTTTGGACTGATGTTTATTGTGGTGATGATTTCATGGATATATACATATATCAAAACTTATCAAATTGTACATTGAATACATCAATTATACCTCAATATAGCTATTAAAAAAAAGAGTGAAGGCCAGGGATAATAATTTCAGTAGACAGCATAGACTACAGGAAGCTATAATAATTGAGCTGTCTGGCAGCCAAAGCATATATACAGAGAGATAAAATTCAAATCATTCCTCTCTTGTAAAACCACCACCACAAACACACTGGCCAAATTTCCACGTGTATTAAAATAGCAGTACCATCTTAGGCTAAGATCATTACCCTCACACACGGACACCCATAGCATAGCATGATTTTTGCTGACTCACTGACTAAGTTCTAAGTTTCTGCCCTATCAGAGATTTAACTATGAGCTATGATGTATTATGCCTAAAATAGTGCTAAAGAATTCAGACACACTTATCTAATTTAATCATCAAAATAGCCTTCTGAGATATTACCCTCTCCTTATAGATGGGGAAACTTAGGAAAAGATCTCAATATTTAAGAAGTGATAAGCCCAGAACTTGAAGCTGTATTTGATCCCAAAATTAAAAATGAATCAGTAAAATACATGCAAACATATCAGTAATTTTATATTGAAAATATATGCTGCTCCTTTTTATATATATGCTGCTCCATTTTAGTTGGGAAAATGATTAATTTATTCTAAGGGTTCTGCGAGTACTTTTGAAAAATATTCTTTGAGAATTACACACAGGTATCTTCAAAATGTAATAAATCCTGATTTTTCAAACATTCCTACATTTAAGTAGGAAAGCTAGGAACCGTTTGGAGCCAGTGATGCTAACAAAGTAAAATCAATTTTGAACCAAAATTACGGTATGCCTACAAAAGTCAAATAGCTTCTAAAGAAAATATTGAATAACATAAATTTCATCAAAAAATATAAATCACCTTCAAGATTATTTATTGATTTAAAGAACACATTCTAGGTTTGTTTATTTGAAAAAGTGTTTCCTTTGTTTAGTGTGATTCATACATAGCAAGTTCCTCCCCATGTAGAATATCATTTTTTTTTCTTGTCTCTCTCTGTCACCCAGGTTGGAGTGCAGTGGCGTGATCTTGGCTCACTGAAACCTCTGACTCCTGGATTCAAGCCCTTCTCCTGCCTCAGCCTCCAGAGTAGCTGGGATTAAAAGAGCCCACTACCATGCCTGGCTAATTTTTGTATTTTTAGTAGAAATGGGGTTTTGCCATGTTTGCCAGGCTGGTCTCGAATTCCTGAGCTCAGGTGATCCACCTGCCTTGACTTCCCAAAGTGTTGGGATTACAGGCGGGAGCCCTCGGTGTCCAGCCTAGAATATCCTTAAATCCTTCCACAGTGACCCCAGTTTTTATTTCTACCTTTCTGCATTCTACATTTTCTTTGTACTTTTCTTGAGCACACATTCAGTCTGGTATTAGTAACTTCTACCTACATTAGCCCAGTTTCTTCAGAAAATACTAAATGTGCAGTCCCACAGAAGCAGGAGTAAGTGAAAGAGAAACAAAGTGGTGAAGAGGAGAGAGAAACCTCACAGGGTAGGTTCCTGTATGGCCAGAGTCTGCGACAAGCCACTTTCGTGATTTCACAGGACGCCTTCAGAGAGAACATTTGAAGTTACTGTGAAAGGGAAGAAGAGGGAATAAGTTTATCCACTAATTTATGTTTCCCATTAGTTAGAGGTCACTCCCATGGGGCTTTACTATGCCTGCACTTCTCCATTACACAAAAGTGGACCCAAAGCAAATCCAACTGTGTGTCATACCTCAGTGGTAATAAAAAAGCCCCAGGACATGTGACCAGAGATGCCGTTGGGTTGTACCCACAAGTGACAAAAGGCAGTGGTCTCCACTGGTGCAGCAGATCCTTTAGTTTGTAGTGACAGCAAGAGCAGCAACAGTGCTCTGGTTCCATGACCAGAGGAGGAGCACAGGCAGTTTGCTACTAGAACAGCTCTAGACAGAGCAGGGTGAGGAGACTGGCCTGGCTTGCTTAGGGAGCTAAATACTGTACCCTACCTCTGTTGTGAGAATTCAAAGCGCCTATGCAGGTAAAGCAGCTTGGGCAGTACAGAGAACACATAGCAAATATTAGCTACTATTAACCTTGTATTGCATCTTATTTTCTCAAATAAAATTTAAGCTTTAACGGCTTACATAATACTGTATTTACCTTTAAATCTTTCATCTATCCTAGTATTCTAGTATTTTGATGACAGGTATGTAGCAAGTGCTAACTGAATTTTTACCTGAATTTCATGTAAAAGTGCTGCTGTTTAGTGGCTAAATTGAGTTATACAAATTAGCAAATTGCAGTTAGCATTTCCCACCAATACTCTTTATCAAAAATTCCCAGGCCGGGCATGGTGGCTCATGCCTGTAATCACAGCACTTTGGGAGGTCAAAGCGGGCAAATCACCTCAGGTCAGGAATCCCGGACCAGCCTGGCCAAAATGGCGAAACCCCGTCTCTACTAAAAACATAAAAGTTAGCCAGGCGTGGTGGTGCATGCCTGTAATCCCAGCTACTTGGGAGGCTAAGGCAGGAGAATCACTTGACCCCCGGAGGCAGAGGTTTCAGTGAGCTGAGTTCAGGCCACTACACTCCAGCTTGGGCAACAGACTGGGACTCCATCTCAAAAAAGAAAAAAAAAAAAAGTTCTTGCCTCCGTCTACATTGTATTTCTTATTTAAAATGCTTCCATATGCCTGATTTAGCATTGTGCTATGTCTGGTTCCACAAAATATTATTAAGGCTTAATATATTAAGCTTCGTTCTTTGAATTATTCCCATTAGGCAAATAAGTAACCAGTCATTCCCTAAAGCACAGGTGAGCATGCTATATGGTCTATTCACTTTCGAAAATGGACTAATATATTTTGCATGAGCAGAAGCTTGTAGGTGACTTATAAAGGTCAACCTTACATACATCATTACAATATTCCAACAAGGAGTTTGCCAAACCATGACCAAAATGCAGAGGAAGAAGCGTGTATACCCCCATATTCTTAAGTGTCAGCTATTAGATTCTGTATAGGGATAGTAACTTCATAGCTATTTGTCATGATGGGCCGTGTTGAGTTAAATTAGCCAGACCAGTCACTTAGTCACCAGATGCATGCTCTGCTCTGGGAAGGATTTGATTTCAGCCAAGGCAGCTCTCTGAAGTTGGGGCAGGTCCTAAAGTTACCTGACAACTACCACCTCTGCTAGTCTTGGTAATTATCTGGTGGCATGACCCAAACCCTCATCCCGAAGCATCTAGTCACTATGCCCTCCATAGCTTGGGGCTGTTGGCTATGTCCATATATGTTCATTTATCGCCACAAGTGGGCAAAGGAGCACCTAAAAAACTCAAGTGAGTTGCCTGGATTCCACTTATAATCCTCCCTATCCCCATCATGTAAGAGCAGACCGAGGTGGCAAGCATAGTTTATAATCCAATGGTGGCACTTATTGGGTCACCTGAAGAAAGCTATCCCCTCTGAGGACATAGAATTCTAGTCATTCAGAACCCAGGAGTGTAGAGATGGGAAGCATAATGTTCCCCAGTGAATCACTGGGAGTGACGGCAACTCCTGCTTCCACCCCTAATTCCCATGGCATATTAGCTTCCTAGGGTTGCTATAACAAATTATCACAAACTGGATGACTTAAAACAACAGAAAATGTATTCTCTCACCATTCAGGAGGCCAGACGTTCAATATCAAGGTGTAGGCAGGGTTTATCACTTTTAGAGGGTCTGAAGGATAATCTGTTCTATGCTTCCCTTCTCATTTCTGGTGGTTGCAGGCAATGCTTAGCATTCCTTGGCTTGTAGATGTATCACGCCAATCTCTGACTCCATCTTCTCATGGCTTTTTTCCTTGTGTGTCTGTGTGTCCTCTCATCATCTTTGGATATGAGCCTACCCTAACCCAGTGTGACTACATCTTAGCTAGTTACATCTGCAGAGACCCTACTTCCAAATAAGGTCACATTCTGACATTCCAGAAGAACATGACTTTTGGGGTGACACTATTCAACCTACCACACATGCGTTTTATCTATTGAAAACACATTGGAATAGAAATACCTGTGAGTCAATGCATATCTGTAACTTGAAGGATGGTATGAAATTCTTATAGAGTATTGCCTCTGAACTGCTGCTTCAGTGTGTTCTCAGCACAGCACTGCACCACATCATCAGGAGGAAGTTTCTGGGTGGTGCACTATATGATACAGTGAATCCCATGGTCACAGGCCTATTACTGCAACCTTCTTTACTTTAAAGATGATTCCATGGCCTGACATGTATTATGTGGGATTTCATGCCAGTGAATCAAACATTCCGTAAGCCCCCAGGTAACAATGCTGGATGAGGCCCTGCAGGAAGGAAAGGTAAGCCCATTTCAAGAATGTGGATCTATTCCACTGATAATGAACCACTAGCCTTTCTGGGGTGGCCACTCCGATTTGTCTCCCAAAGTGATGATACTCCATCAAGGGTACAGCAGTTGCCCCTGCTGCTGACAGGTGACATTTGGCAGTGGTGGTAACTAGATAGGCCTTGGTAAGTTGGAAACCATTCTGTCTGCCTCTGGGAGTATATGAATCTCTAAATGCAGATGGCATAAGTTTCCTCTATAACCCAGAGATGTGACTCTCCTACTGCGGCTTGCTACAGCACAACTTATCTCATCACTAATATCTCCAGTATAATAGCATCTACTCTATGGCCCAGAAAGCAGGGCTACTTCCACTGCAACCTAGACCAGCTGCAGAACTCTTTCCTGCTGGGGGCTCCACTTAAAACTGGCAGCCTTTTGCATCAACTGTTACACTGGCTAGGACACTATCCTCAGGTGTGACATATGCTGACTCCAGAACTCAGGATGGCTCACCAGGCATTGTGCTTCCTTCCTCAGAGTAAGAGAATGCATGTAGTCATTTGCTTTATACTTTAGAGCAGATGCACCAAACTGTCCCTCACCATTGGAACCCTGAAAAATTTATGAGTATGGCCAAAAATTTATAAGGTTTATCCACTGAAAGTTCGTAAAATTTATCTCCTCCCGCTGGAACACATCTCCTACCAAGTTCTCAATGTTCTAGCCACTTGTTCATCCAGCCTCAACATAGTCATTATGTAACAGGTCTATGTTCTTTAGGATAAAGTGGCATAGATTACAAAACTATAAATATATATTGTTGCCCATTCTGTGTAAATGCAAATTGTTTCTGATTCCCTTCTCTTATTGAAAGAGAAGAATACATTTGCATGAACCAAGATGATATTCCATACACTTGGGTCATGTGTATCTGCTCTAACAAAGATATCACATCTAGCATAGAAGTTGCAATCAAGGATATTACTTCGTTGAGACTGTCTATAGCCATCTTCTAGGATCCATAAAGTTTCTGCAGGGGCCAAAATGGTGAATTAACAGATGTGATGAGACGATCATCTCTGCATCTTTTAGATCCCTAAGGTGGTACTGCGTCCTGCCAAGTGATACTATTGTGTATTACTATGTGGCTGAAGTGAGAAGATACAAGGGTAGGCAGTGTCGGAGGCTTCACTTGGCTCTCCACACATGCCGTGAAACCGCTGTAAGCTTAAACTTGCCCAGGACTGCTGGTATAACCCAACTCCTCCCTCACCCCCTACAAAGAAGCAACAGGGACACTGAGTGTCTGGATAGCAATGTCAATTCAGATTCTATGTTCAAAAATCCTTGAAATCCCTTATATTTCCCCTTTCCTAAGCTTAGAATTACCAGAGCAAATGGCTGTGGGTCCCTTTGAGTTAACACCAAACGGAATCATTACCTTGTACAAATGCCATGGTTTCCTGTCTTTCCTCCTGGGACCCAGCCACCTCTTCAGTCTGGGCTCCAGGTATGAAAAGTGACTCAGGTCCAGAAACTGAGCAATGGATGCTTTATTTTTATTGGGGTGACTACCCTTAACTTCCATGTAATCCATCCTTAATTTTATCTAATGGGAAAAACTGAGTAGTATTCTTGTTGGCTACCCATTTGTTTTGTCCCTAGAGTGCTGTGTTACATTAGCCTTCTCCATAACTCTTTGCAGGTTAGGACCCCTAGACTACCACTCTCACTTTCTCATTAACTGTAACCCCCTGACTTTTGGCAGTTGGGCACTGCCACTTTAGCCACTATTTTTCAGAAACTTGTCATACATTGACATCAGTAAGCTGAACTCTATTTTCTTTTCCTACTGTCTGATATGGCCTACCATGAGCTACCACAAGTTTTTAGAGATTCTTATACCCCATCATCCGTGCACATTTCTATGGCACTGTTAAATGGTGTGTCCACTGAGCATTCCCATGGAACATAATCATCTCATCTTCCAATCCATTCCAGCATACCCAGTTCCCTTAACCTTTTAAATCCATTCTTCCACCATGTCACAGTAATCCCAGTGTTTCGACTTTGCTCAGAAAGGACCATTACTTTTTCCATACTTCAAGAAGCCATCCTGGTAATGAGTTCACACCATCTCACAGGATCCTAGCCAGGGTATTAAAACCCTCTAATTTAAGATAACTCTTAGCAATCCAAAGATCCAGTGTTAGGGATGCCAGCAAACTCCTCCCTAATTTTATGTCTTGACCCTCTTAAGCACTGATTCCAATCTCAAGCATATTCCTCCAACTCTTCCTAATTCTTGCAGTTTTTTTGGGGTATAGTCTTGTTTCCTCCCACTTCAGTTCCAGCACCTCAACTGAGTTTTGCTTAACTTTATCGTCACTTAACCCTAATTTTAGGCCTGGAGATACTAACTATAATGGCCTGGAGATAGGGCAAGTCTTGAAGAGAGCATGTTTCCTGAGGAAAGAAGCCTCTGCATTGTCATCCAGCCTGAGAATGAAGTGGGGAGTGCTTGCCCTTAACATGGAGGGGTGGACTATGACTGCAAGCTCAGAAATTCAGGAGTCTGGGGAGCAAAAATCTCTAGCACCATCAATTCAGATGTCTCCATCTAATTTGTCAGGGTCACAGGTTTTCCCAAGCAGTTTGCCGACGCTGGCATAATAGACTTGCCTTGGCTGGCAACTGTCTTTGAAGTTTATCCTTTGAAACTATTAAGTCTTGGGCTTGCTCCTCAGTTTTTTCAAGCTGTCCTACTGCAAAAGATGAAAAGCTTTTTCACATGCCACCAGAGGCCCTCTAACTTTGACACCTGGCTTTCCATTGCCTGTTATTGTCCTTAGCTGTTAAGTATGCTTCTGTAGAACAAAAATGGCTTAACAATGGCCATCCAACCCTGTTATCCTCATAGCTACAATTTTCTCCATACATCTAAAATGTCAGGCAATCAGATATTGTCTTTCCTTCTACAACTACCCAATCCCTATTAACTGCCAGTGTAAGATGTAACAACTTGTGACAGGACCTCCACCTATCATCAATGATGGGGTCTGGGCTGCTTATCTTTAAGTGTATACCACACAGTCTCTATTACCTATTTCCATATGTGTGAAAACTGAAGCAGTTTGTAAAAAAATTAGAATGCTTTCCAAAACAAACAGAAAATACCGAACAAAAAATTAAATATAATGTCAAAAGTATTTAAGTGAAATAACAGATTTATGCAAAGAGAAATAAAATGTCCTGGGTAAAGCTTCTGTAATAATACTATTTCTGATACTATATCTCTGAAAAATGGCTAACTAGTCACCTTATCAATACATTTAAGGCATCAATAATAGGTACCACTGAGGATATACATTGTGAAGAAAGAGAAGAATAAGTCAAATACTAAAACATACTTATCATGACAACTCAAGGTGACATGAATATTTAATGAAAATTTAGAATATAATAACATATGACTCTCATTCTGTGGACATAAAAGGAAAAATACAGTAATTCATTTTACTCATTACATTTTACAAAATCAGACAAATGAACGAAGCAGTATTTTTTAATAAAAACAGTAATTTAATTTCAAACAAATATATTACCATCCTATTCCTTTATCTTGTATATATGTATCTAATTGGCAAAACAAACTTTACTGAAATCAGTAACAATCCAATCCATGATACTTCAATTGCTTCGATCAATAAACATCTTAAATTTGAAACTCATTTTTCTTATGCCATAAGCCTGATTATCAGTTCTATAAAAACGCTACACCCTATTGCTTGGCCCATTAAGTGTAACTAGTCTTCTGCACAAGGCTAAGTGGCTAAGGTACTTTTGAACAACCACATACAATTCATCAAGCACACACATCACTCCTGCTCCTCTCACACACGGCCACCAGAGCAGCTCCCCTAGTTCTCTTGTTCCTCATAGTGAGCATAGCCACTAGCATAGGTCCTTCCTAAATTCAAATTAGTAAACAAATCTGATGACTCAGTGTCTGAATCCTTTCTGCCTTCATCTTCTTCCTCTTCATCATCCTCTGCTTCATACTCATCCTCCTCCTCATCGTGGTAGCTAGTATCACCATACTTATCAGATGAAAGGTTCTTCCAATAAGCATCATACCCAGAAGCTCCATCTCCCTCTTCACCTCCAGTCTGCCTGCCAAATTTCAGGGAGCGTGCTATAG
Source organism: Pongo pygmaeus (assembly GCF_028885625.2). Lineage (NCBI taxonomy): Eukaryota > Metazoa > Chordata > Mammalia > Primates > Hominidae > Pongo > Pongo pygmaeus. The sequence continues at coordinate 154,244,106 of NC_072376.2, read as the reverse complement.
AAGACAGACAAGTACAAGGCATTTTGTTAGTTCCAGTTCTCTACATTCTCATCTTCCTCTATAAAATTTCATGAATTTCATTGGCTGCTTCAATCCCAAATGAAAAAATAGGTCATATTTTCCTAATTTTTTCACCTCAGTCTATATACACACCATACAAAATAAAAATTACAGTGTCATTTCATTAAATCTAGAAAACAAATTAGACCAACAGACCGCTCCAAAGGTATTAAGGCATGTTTAAAACGAAAATACCTTCCGTTTGGCCACTGACAGTTTATTTTCAAATCACATAAATCACAGAATACAGTTGATTTCGTATCAGTACATTTTTCTTAAGACAGCTATTTTACAACGCAGATGCCCTTAAAAACAAAGCCTGTCATTTCTTCTGCCTTAGTAGTGACACAAAGTTCAGTGCAGAAGATCAGCAAAATCATCAGTCTCACCTCACCATGCAACTACATCTGTGATTAAACAAAGCAGTCAGTCACTTAGAATTATGGTTCCATTCTGATATGTTTGGTTAAGAGTCAAACTTCTCTTTAACAAAATTGGGAGCTGCATTACTATAAGCATGCTTATTCCTTCACAAAAAAAGTTACATAAAAACCATAAAATAATTTCCTATAGTAGTGCTATATTACATAAATAAACATAGGTGCTCAAATACCACACACCTAAGATAGCTTCAGAGTGAATTTGACTTCTAAGTATTTAAGATTACCACCACTTTAATATTAAGGAATTATAGCTACTCAACTATTTAACAAGGAAGCCTCAACAAAAATAAAAAAAAATCACTCTGTATCTTAAATTTCAGTATTTGCTGTCATTAACTAAGGCAAATACCAAATATCAAAATGAATATTGGTATATTTAAGTAAAACTGAAAAACTTTTTCCACATATTTTCCTAAGCTGTAAAATTCCACTTGCTTAAAAGAACACACTCATCTTTTCAAACAAGAAGAGGCAATAAGAAAAACAGACCAAAAAAAAAAAAAAAAGATAATTTGTCTAAGTATGAAAGCAAAAATCACTTCCTTAGTATCTTAAGGGCCTTACTTGACATGCTAAGGTCCTTAGTCTCCTGAGTTTCATGCCCACATTTAGGACAAGGAGGCTGTTTTCCTTTTTCTTGCTTAAACACTTTGCTCCTTGTATGATCATCACAGAAACAAGCCTATATAGGAGAAGCAAAATAAAGTAAATAAATAAAAATGTAAAAATATACAAAAAGACAGTATTCAGTGTTTTAAAGATATAGCTTTGTTAAGGCAGTGAGATTAAGAATTTTGTTGGGAGCAGTCACACTTTTCATTTCATTTTCTTAACAGAAATGGTTTTTGTCAGGACCCTTCTGAACAATGATCTAACAAAAGGCAGACTAACTATATTGAGTATGACATGTAAGTACATTTAGCTGTTCACAAATATTTCAGTACTCATAAGGTCCCTGATGAAATGAAATAATGGTGAACAGCCTATTTACTCTCACACAGTGTATGGTCTAACTAGGGATGGAGACAGTGAAAAGGCAATTACAAGACACTAAGCACTGAAGGGGAAGTGCAGAGGGAAGGGCACTAAAGCAGACATCGGATTTGGGAAAGGCATCTTAGAGACAGGAAGTCTTAATCGCCACATGAAGAATGGGAGGGCAATAGGGTAAGCCAAGATGGAAAAGTATTCCAGACAAAGAAAACAGCACAGATAATGCCTGAACGCCATTTGGTAAAACTAGAACAGAGTTGGAAGATAAATAAGACATGGGGTTAGGAATATAAGAACTAGAGAAACGCTTCTCAGAGGAAGGGCATTGGCTGCATCTGTTTAGTAATCTTTGACGAACAAATGCTAGAGACTAGGCCTAAGGACACAGGAAAATTTGGAAATCTTTACCCAAACTCTTCTAAGCAGGTATATTTTGACATTAATTAAAATAGACTCTCATCATCTTGGTCAGAATGTTCTCCACTAAAAACACAGAGCCAGGATTCCAGAGAAATATGCACTAGCCACAACTCTACTACAAGGTGACTGGATGACCACTGGAAAGTCATGTAAGTTTTCTCAACTTCAATTCCACAGTCTCAAAAATAAAAGAATTAGACTATATAATTTTAAGGTCCCTTATAAATTAATTATAGCTACATATAAACCAACGACTGGTAGAGGGATATAGAGATTAAAAACAAAATCTAAAAAGAAAAAAATGCATTGGTATACCTTACAACGGAGACATGAGTGCTGACCAAGCCGATTGCATGAAACACCTGTGGGAAATAGATTAATTTTAAAATCCCATTATTTGGTTCTTAGAATTTTCTTTTGTCTTTTATCAAATCACTAAAAGTTTGCAATGGAAATATAGCCTTATAGACAGCTGCCTGTCTTTTGGGTTCAAATGCTATAAAACACACAAAGCTCCCATGCTGCAAATAAAATAATTAAATTTATTATTATACATTCTGCAAAAGGCGACGAAAGGCTCAAAAATGCTATATACTTCGAGATGCTCTTTTAATCTTTGAGAATTTTATATATAAATATTGCAAGAATTATATACACATGCATACACATTGTGTGTCTATGTGTGTGTAGTATGTATGTTGTATGTGTATCACAGAGATGACTTATCTACTTTAAATTTATAAATAAGTATAATAATTAGGATTTCATACCAGAACAAGAACCAAATTAAAGGAAGAGAATACCTGGGGAATTTCAGTCTTTTTCCTATAATAGTAACTACTATTTAAAAAGGGCTTTTTAAATGCCAAGTACCACATACTATAGTTTTATATGGTGTCTCATTTCAATGAACCTTCCAAGAAAGAAACTATGTGTAAAGATGATACTATTACCCAGTCAGCAATGCTGGCTCTCAACTGGAAAATACGTGAGAATTTTGCGTATTGGTTAAATACAGGTGCCTGGCACCCACCATGGACTTAAAAGATAGAATCTCCAGGGATGAGGCCTGGACACCTACATTATTTTTAAAACCTCCACAGGTATTTTTGATATACAGTCCTGTCTAAGAATCACTAGAACCAACTAGCAGAAACAAACAGGGTGGTATCTCTTACGGGAGGGCATTTGAAAATGGGAAGGAAGAAGGGTGAGTTTTGGTTTTTTATAATAATTTGAAGGTAAAAATGACATGTGGTACTCTGAACCACAAAAGGTGTAAGTCCTGCAATGCCTAATCAAATCAAGCCTACAAAATGAAGAACTGGCCCAACCAATATGCCACTGGCATCCCTGCTGAAAAATTTACAACTATATTCTGACTGTTTTGTTTTCTAGAAACAGAAAATAAAGACTGAGTTAAATTACAGTTCATGAGAAGCAGTATAAAAAAACTTGATTCCTTTTTCATTAAGATTAATAATTATACTATTCAGAATCTTGGGTATAAAGAACATCTAATATTTAAAAACTTACATTTAAATGTTTCTGCCTCTAAAACCTGGCAGCTGGCTTGATGCTCAAATTGATCATCTTCACAGAGAAAGTTATGGCAAAAAGAACAACTGAATATTCTGCCTCCTATTGGATTAAAAAAACACAAATGTAATTAAGATAAACTTTAATTTAAAAAAACTCGGATCTATAATACTACTTAGAAGAGATGGTAAGTTACTTTGGAGATACACCAAAATTGTTCAGCCATTTTTATTCTGATAAAAGCTAAAATGAAAACTGTTGAAGTCCTTGAAACTGAACTGAAACTGAAAAAAGGGGGCTCTTACTCTCCACTAGCTACCCATATAACACTTACAACGCTCAAAGAGACTACCTGCTCCACCACAACTTCCCTCCATGTTTGGGTAAACAATACTAGCATTGACAATAACTGACAGTATAGATCCCTTCTCTAACTACACTGATAATCAAAACAGTACCAGTAGTTAGGATTGCCAGTATCCTGAAAAAAATCTCAAAAACAGCATTCAAAATGTTTCAAAGTCAACCTTCACCTATAACAAAGCTCATTACTTGTGTCTAATGACTCACCATGGTCCCACACGCCTCGTTCACATTCAACACACTCAGCATCGGTAAGAGGGCAGGCACAGGCATGTGTACTGAGACATTTCCTACCATGGCAAACCCAAGCTTCACAGAAGTCACATATTGCACCCTGTAACCAAGGAACAAGAATACATAATCATTATCACCTGACCACCTGCAGCCATTGTTTAACCATGGCAACCATCAAAATTGTATACATTTAGCAATTTATCAACCCTCAATGACAGTAGGCAGCTTCATTTAAACATTTTACTACTCACTCTAAGCCAAAAATAAAAAAGGTTCTCTGAAAAACAACTTTTTAACAGCTATCCACAATATACAAAACTCAGTTACAAAGAAAAAAAGGTAAACTGTATACTTATCCTAGTATTATTTAATTAAGCCAAAGAGATGGAAGTATTTTCCTCAAAATGAATTTAATTCAAATAAAGTTTGAAGGAACCAACAGCTTAAGCTTTCTTGTCTATAATAATTCCTGTAACTACATTGAATTTTTAAATACTACCATTTCTGATTTTTAAAATACCTTCTTATCTATATAATATAATTGCATAGCTTTTCTAGAATTACTGAGAAATATGAAACTTCTGCCAGCTTCTTTTTTTCTCTTATGACAACTTATGTTTTAATAATAATTACACTTCTTTGTGAAAAAAAATTAAAGTAAAATATATGGAACTAAAATACAGGGTAAGATTCTCCAATTCTATATCAAGAAAAAACAATAACAATATGTTTCAATAAAACATTGACACCTACCGAATATTAAAAGCTAGAAAGAATCTTAAGAGAGTAGGATCAGACAATCTTTCCTTTATAAAGGAAAAGCATGGGGCCCAAGACTAAATCCAAGTCCCCGAGTTGGATTACAGGTGAGGTGAGATTTAAAGCCAGAATTTCAGAATCTCAATTCAGTATTCTATTATTCAAGGCTCTGAAACAAATGTAGTAAACAACAAATAGGAAGAATGTTTTTTGACTTGCAAAAATGGGTTATCAGTATAGCTAGCAAATCAACTATATCTCTTGGATCAGCCAGGGTTCTTGCAAAAAAGAGATGGTACTCTCAAACTAGGTAATCTAGAAGAGTTTTAATAGAGATAATTTGCAGAGGACAGGGAAGTTCTTAGGACAAACAGGAGAGGACTACCTGGCCATATAGAGAGAACTGCAGTCCTAAGAGAAAGGATAAAACCAAACCAGGATAACCTGGTAGGGAGTGAGATGAAGGAATAAACACCCAGATCTTATTCTCCTGCTGTTCTCAGGGGAAATCTGGGGAGGCAAATAGAAGATATCCAGAAAATCACTTTTCTAGAATTTACAACTAATGATATATGACTCTACTTAAATGTTTTCTTTATGTAAGAAGAAATTATTCACATTCAAAAAACACAGTGATTTTAAAAAATGAATTTGGCTGAACTTAAGCTACCAAGGAAGACTGAAACTGTTTTTGAATAAAGATAACTTGACAATCCTATACTTAAAATAAAGAGCAATTCACAAGATGATAATTCTCGCTCCTTGCTTCTATAATATATGCACATATGAAATATATCATAGGTCTCCCTCATAATAGAAGTTTACATGTTCTTGGAAATTTACCATAAATAAAATATTCCATTTGACATAAATATAGTATCATTTTCCTCATGGATTAAAATTTGAACAAAATTTTATTTGAACATAAAATCATACTACAACGCAGTAAAACTGGTTAACTCATATTTAAAAGGAAAACATGTTTCAGGAAAAAGAGCAAAATACATCACATAATCCAATTGGTTTTATTATTCAAAAAGCTGAATTTACTTAAAAAAATCCTATATGTAATGAAGAGGTATGTTAAATATATACACTTTTTTGAAATGTAAAGTTTTAAAGAACACTATTATCCTAGGTTCGTTTGGAACTAAGTTGCTTATTTAACCAAAGGCTTAAACGTTGGTTAAGCAGGGCTTTCGGTACACTAAATACTGTTTTGTGAAGTCTGGTTAAGAGATATTAGAAAGGTACCACTGAGTATATACCCAAAGGATTATAAATCATGCTGCTATAAAGACACATGCGCACGTATGTTTATTGTGGCACTATTCACAATAGCAAAGACTTGGAACCAACCCAAATGTCCAACAATGATAGACTGGATTAAGAAAATGTGGCACATATACACCATGGAATACTATGCAGACATAAAAAATGATGAGTTCATGTCCTTTGTAGGGACATGGATGAAGCTGGAAACCATCATTCTTAGTAAACTATTGCAAGGACAAAAAACCAAACACCGCATGTTCTCACTCACAGGTGGGAATTGAACAATGAGAACACATGGACACAGGAAGGGGAACATCACACACCACACACCGGGGACTGTTGTGGGGTGGGGGGAGGGGGGAGGGATAGCATTAGGAGATATACCTAATGCTAAATGACTAGTTAATGGGTGCAGCACACCAGCATGGCACATGTATACATATGTAACAAACCTGCACGTTGTGCACATGTACCCTAAAACTTAAAGTATAATAATAATAATAATAAAATAAAATAATAAAATAAAAAAGGTACCACTGAGAAATGAAATTCTGTTTAGATCAGCATGAAGTTTCCATGCCTTGTATGTTTCATAATAAGAAAGAAAGAAGCAGCTAGAAACAAGTGGGTACTAAGGGAAAATCATACAAAAAGCATGCCACTGATAATCCAGATAACTACAGATTGACTGAAACAAGGGACAAAGCAATGATATTTAGAAAAAAATAACCGCTGATCAGAATGACATTCTCTTATCTTTGAAAACGTACTAGTCTAAGAGGTAATAAGAAGCTTACCACCATTGCAAGGCCAGTACTGTATACACCAGCATGCTTTATGACACAGTCTGAAGACTTCATCATGCACTTTGTTTTCCCTAATGAAGAAAAACATTTGCACTGTTAGTCTTGCAAAGGAATACATACCAGTACTCACGAATTCCTCCTTTTATCCAGCCCAAGTTCCTGAGGAAATAATTTAACAACTAATGAAATTGAATCAGTATTTACTGCTTACATAACTAAAAAGAGAAAATGGATATAACTGAGACTTCATTACTCGAATCAGACTTTTCAGATTACACATTTACTAATAAATTTGTAAAATGAACTATACAATAATATATATGCTAATTTGTTTGTACTAAATCAGAAATTGCAGGTTATGCTTTGTAATCTAATGATCATTTTAACAGTTTAAAAACTTATCAATCTTCAGATTATTCAAAACAATTTTTAAAGGAATGCTTTTTATAATAAATTTTACATTTTATAATTCACAATAAAAACTGTGGTTTGAAGTTATTTCTTTCCACAGAATAATACCTCAAACCAAACCAAATAATGATTATGTAACTTATCAAGTTAATGTAATTTTATCCAAACATAAAAATTTACAACAAAGCCCCCAGTTAAACATTTTCCCAACAAAATTTTGAAATAGTGCCCAAATAAGCACAATAAACAATACGGTGATACAGCTACAAATCACCACACAGCCACTAAACCTCTGATCTAGAAGCAAATTACATTACCAACTCAAAACACTATCAGTAAATTTGCTTATCAGATATTATGTGAGAATTAATGATGACATTAATCATCCATCTGAGACTCCACAAAATGGAACACAAAAGAAACAATTTTCCGTTATCTTGATTTCCTAAGGAACAAAGTTAGTAGGAAATAGGAAGAGAAACTGGAAATGAGAGGCAGCAGCTACCCAACTGTTCCATGTCCAACACTAAGAATCAGTAAATGAGAAATGTATCCATCTAACAACACTACAAAATTTAAGCCCAGAGACACTGAAAATATGGGTAAGTCCTAGCAAGAACTTACCTCTTAATCTTCCACAAACTCTATTTCCTTACTCTACATTCATTACTTTTTGCAAAACAAGGCTATAAAAACTACCATATGAGTGTTCCATATAGGCCAGTTTTCTCTTTTTCATTAATTGTAGAATTGAAAAGATATCTTCTTTGAAAGCTAGAACTACACTAGAAATATTCAGGGACATAGCCCTAAACACTACTAACTTTCTGGAATATTATTACATATAAACACACTTAAATGAGCATACCCTAAATTGTTATACCTGAAATTATTATTATTATCTCATAAATAAAAGCCATACTTGTTCATCAAAAGTTGGGGGTGATGTAAATCTAGAGTAATAAAGTTAATTGGGTTTCTTTGTTGCAAGTCTTCAGAACTTCTAACATATAAACATATAATAGAAATCTCCCAGATCAGAATGAGAGGATGCATGCAGTATTTCTCAAATGTATATCCATATATATTTTTCAAGAAATATCCATTAACATTTCAGGAAGTCTGTGGAAGACTATTTGGGAAACACCCATCTTGTTAACATTTAGTTTTATTTTGTATAATCATTTTGGGGTACAAGTCTCCACCTATACTTAAGAACGGGGCACATGACTTAAGAACTCTATTTCAATCACCTGGGAATACATGTGAGGAAACTCATGAATCATATGGTAAGCATCAAACACAAAAACTACTGATCACAAAATAAGTACCAGGTAAATGTGGAATAAAATTATTCCCAATGGTCTAACACACTGCAGGTAATATCAGCAGGAATCAAAATGTAGATAAGTAAACAAACAGATACTGACAAGACTAAGGTAGTATAACTAAAAGTTCAGGATCACCAAATGTTATGTCTGAAATCCGATCTTTCACTGTTTAAAAACGCTTATTGGCAACCTGTATCTAACTTGTACCTTAATTATTTTCCAGCATTACATCAAAGAGACAAAACCAAGGCTTGATAGTTTTTTGGTAGGCAAAATAACATGTTTTGTTATTTTGTTAATGGTAAGGCATAACATTATCAACAATTGTAAGCACTGTAACCAATAGCAACAAACCCACCCAAGTTCAAATTGTTGAACTACCAGTTGATAAAAAGCATATGTCCTTAATTATTACATACTTACCACACTGTGCACAAATTGGTAACTTCTGTACAGAATTACAAAAGTAGCAAAATGCTCTATTCTTCTGCCGCCTTGTCATGTAAAATAAAATTTTAAAATATGGTCAATGTCAGATGAAAGGTCAGAGGGACAATTTTATTAAAGGTAGATAGAAAAAAATAAAATTTACCTCTGACACTTGTCACATTCCTGTAACATATAAAAATATCACATTAATTTTTCTGCCGACTGAAAACTGCAAATTTACTTGTATTACAAAGAATAACCTGCTTTTCAGGTTAAAATTTAAGTGACACTACACCAAAGCCCCAACTCCACCCATGTATACAAGCACCTACCCATGCTTAAATAACAAAAGTATGCAAGAGAGAGATACTCCGGGTATATGATTCCCGGAAGAAGTGGCATTATCACAAAGGAGGCTAAATACATTGGTAGTTTGTTTTTCAATTGTTTGTAAGGAATAAAATACCACAGAATGAACACAAGAACTATCCTTTTGATAGTTAAGCACATTCTAAGCCTTATGAAACGTTAACCACATATTATTCCAAATGAAGTGGGTGACCCTTAAAATAATGCATTTATCTAAGGCACCATTCCAAAGAGAATACAAAATAATAAAGTTCACAGAAAATCCAGATTCCTAAACATGGTTTTAAAAGCTCTCCACAATCTGGCCCCTAACCACTTTCCAAACCTTCTTGGCCTATTCTTTTTAGACTCAAGTCACTAATGGTCAGCCATTCCCCAAATATGTCTTATATTCTCTCTTCTCCATGTCTTTACTTATTCCAATACTTTTCCCTGAAAAGTGCCTCCTACCTGTTGAAAGTTCTGGTGAAAATCCCACCTCCTCTGTGAAGTGTACCCCTTCCACACACAGCCAACTTTATCACCTCTTAGTCCTAATAAATACATTGTACCTTTATTGAAGCACTTCCAAAATCTAGCTGTCATTATATATATTTAGGCATGCCAGTCATTTATTGTTTTGTCTGCCCAGAACCTTTCTTCTCTGGAAAGGACTCTTAAACACAGAAGAGTGCCTCACTGTCACATCTGTGCTATGTAATCTGGCCTCCTCCAACCAACCCCAATAAATGTTAGCCCTGGGACAGGCACTGGGTGAAGTCCAGCCTTTCAGAGTTCTTCCCTTCTCTGAGGCACAATATGTGACGTGAGACATGCAAGCTACCTGTAACTAAGAAACCCAACAAATGGAGTAACACAATATGAAAAAATGGAACTAATAAGGAAGAAGAAACAAAAGCAAAAGATAGAACTACAAGTTGTTCCAGGTTCCAATTGTCCCTGAGTCCCAGGTATATCCTTCCCCTTCCCAGCAATATGAGTTATTCCATTATCCATTCAATAAACCATTTTTCCCTAAGATTAATTTAAGTTAGATTTCTGTCATTTATAAACAAACAAATCATAATATACAACATAACTGAGCTATAAACTTCTGGAAATAGGGACCATGTAATTCATCTATGTATCACCAACCACAGTGTCTGAAATAATACCTGGCACAGAGTAGATGCACAATAAACGTTTGCTAAACTAAGCTACATTAAACAATTCATATGTTTGACAAAACAAAAGGAGAAGGAAAAAACAGGAACAGTGGGAAAAAAAAACAAAGAAAGGAGTGGAAACAGAACTGGAATAACTCTACAGTCAATGAAAGAGGTAATGATGACCTAATTGTTTGCTTTTTCGCATATTTCAAAATGCATATTTCAAAAGCAGCAACCATTCAAAGCAGCCCAGAAATTATCAGGACTAACCCACTTAGCACAGGCAGATAATGTAATAGAACAGGAAGCCAACAGATGTTAAGTAGGAAGTTCAGAAAAGAGAAATGAAAGAATTGCTAAGAAAATATGATGAAAACCCAATAAGACTAAGGCATTAAAGAAACTGGAAAATGAAAGTTTCTATTATCTATTCTTGTCCAATATCTACCTTTATCACCAACAGCATGTAAAGTAATATGCTAGGTTTTATAAATAATATAAAATCCAACAACAATCACTGCTACTCAGTGAAATCAACAGACGTGCCAGAGATACTAAATTCAGCAACAAAATATATGCAAAAACACTGTCTTCACTAAAATTTTATTCAGGTGTACTTCAGATAAAATAGTATATAGTTTTTTCAACTACCAACTGATATCAAAAAAAGCTGATACCATTGAGGCATTACATGGATGTTTAGCTAAATCTATAGTGCTTCTTGATGCTCTTAGTTGTTTTTCACGTTCTCGGCGGTTCTCAGCCTTCTTCCTCGCACCAGTCTTTTTTTTAGGCATTTTCCCCTATTTTGACACAAGAGAACAGAAAAGATATAACTGACTGACTTCATTTACTATTTTAATAAACTAAGAAATAGTATAACAAAGTGTCCTTATTCTTGTTAAATGTTAAACTCTATCCTTTCGATAGTTAAGCACATTCTAAGCCTTATGAAACGTTAAGCACATATTATTCCAAAGGAAGCGGGTGACCCTTAACGCATTTATTGGCACTAACGATTCTAAAAATGTAAACGTCAAAAAAATTTACCCTAAAACACAAACTAGTTTTCTTTTCCCACTAAGAAAAGTTTCTCTAATGATAAAGTATTCTGCACCTCATTAAAACAAATGAATCATGTATCATTAGCAAAAAAAAAAAAAACATTAATAAGAGCATTATTTACCCAGTTTATATCGCTTTTTTGAGCTATATATTCAGGTGACCTGACGCTGCCAACACCTTAAGTATAACAAGTCTAATTTTTCCTATGTAATATGTAAACAAAACATCTAACAGTCAACAAATAACACTATTTATTAACTACAAATCAAAACATTCTGAAGATATTTAAGGTATTAGTTGCTTTGACTCTAACAAATGCTCTTCCCTCTACACGCAGTGAGCATGTAATTTTAACGGGGTTCAAATTTACGTTTAAGAGTATGTTTAATTTTCATCATTTAGTTGAAATACAAGATTTTTCTAAACTGAAGTTTTCTGAACTGAATGCTCAATTAAAAAAATAAGAAAAAAAAACAGGTGGTAAGCAGTACGGTAGCAACTGAAAAATAGCCAGATTTAATAGGTGGTTACTTCGGTAACGTAACGCCCAGACCACTAAGGCACCATTCCAATATGTAAAACGACAAAATCTAGAGGGCGTGCTGCCCTGGCCAAAGAACCTCAGAAAATAATCACGAGGTGATCATGCGGATTAACTTTCTGCGTCCTCAGAGATATCCTCTGAATCCTCTGATAAAGTTAAATCTCATTTTTTTTTCCTCCAGTTTGTTCTGCACGCTCAAAAGAGTCAATCTTCTCAGCCTTATACGGGTTCAAGCCCTTTTCCGGTAACACTCCAACTTCTTGCGTGCACTGCGTGTGTCACCAAGTGAGGAAACAGGCACAGGGCACTGCGGCTTTAGGAGTCCAGCCTGGAGCTGGAGGACCCAGTGGGGCGGAGGGGCGTCCTGGGGAGAAGCGGCGGAGGTGCCAGGCGGCTCGGGGACCCGCAACCGTCACCAGCCCGCGGGACACCCTACCTCGTGCGCGCTCCGGGCAAACCTCGCTCACTTTCGCCGGGAGACCGGACTCACTCAGGGGGCCGAGGGACAGGGAATGGCGTGAAGCCCACCCGCGACAGCAGTAAAACCAACTCCTGGACCAGGACTCCGGGAAAGACGGTACTAACAGCCAGGAAGGCTGACAGCCGGTTCCGGACACTAGGAGACGGACCGGACGTCCTTTTACGACAGCAGCTTCCTTACGGCTGACGTCATAGGACGGGACCCGCCCACCTCTGTTCGCTCTGCCCCTTCCCCGCCCACTTCCGCGGGGGCCAAAGCCCCATTCCTAGGCAGAGGATCTGCAAGAAAAGGAAGGGAATGCGAGGGAAAATAGGGACGCAGAAGGCGGGAAAGCAGGGGAAGGCCCCCTCAGTTTTACTCTTTTAGAAAAAGGAGAAATCTAAAAGGAAGAGGAAAATGAACTCACAGACTTGGTACTGGATCAATTGACTGAAACAGCAAATTCATGCTTAATTCTGTTGGAAAGCTTTCCCCACCTCTACATCTTCCCTGTCTCACATCCCACCTTTTCTTGGTTGCTGCGCAAACTGTACCTTCAGTTGCCTGATAAACTTCCTTACTAGCCTCCCATGTCTGTTATTTCTGTTGTGCCCTCTGGATTCCATTCCTTTGTGAACAAATCATCCCACATTTTCTACCTCTAATGTGTGCTCTGCCTGCTTTTAACTGAAACCTGATGATCCTCCCCCTGCATCAGAGTCTCCTTCCGATCAAGCACCTCGACCTTTGCATAGCCGACCAAGCTGGGTTTCCTAATCTCTTTCGGAGCTCTGCCGCACTTAGGATTCAGTACCAGGCCTATTCCTGTGCTTTTCCTGCCCTCCCCCTCCAGGAGATAAAAGCCTCTTTATTTGGACCAAAGAGGCCTTCTGGAATTTACTCTTAGATTTTGATAGCCAACTAACCACTCTCAGCTTTTCTCTATTTTCAAAGAATCAATTTTACTTAGCAGTAACAGTCAATGCCACTGTCATTAAGGTTACTATTTCCCTCATAGTTCTCAAATGCCTGATATATTTTACCTACTCGTATATAATCTTACATTAGAATACCACCCCAGTTTCATTACTGATGAAAGTTTTAACTATTGCACTGTTGTTACCTTGTGCCGAGGTCTGTCTGTCCTACACCTACCACCGAGGGGGTCCTCATTGATAGTCACATGGCCTGTGATTCAAATCATAAATCCCATCTTAGCCTACTATCTTGAACCGCTCCTGACACCAACTGTTTTAGGTTGGCTTCCCCAGGAAGCATACTCTGAGTCAGAGAAGAGTATAATGAGTATGTTAGGCAATGCTTTCGGGAACAACATCTGCAGAAGAAATGGAAGCAGGATTGAGCAGAGGGAAGAGTTGACCTGCAGTGAAGTCTCAGTGAAGGCCTCGTTTTGAATCTGGGATATCCCTTCAGAGTTGTCTTGAGTTAAGGGAGGTGGGCTGGGCCTTTATACACCTATGACATTTAGTCACTGGATGAACGCTGCCAAAGGAGAAGAGTGCAACCTTGGGTTAAAGGACTCCTGAAGAGGGCCAAGAGCTGGATTGTGTTGGCTTGCTGCACTCTCAGCAGCTCAGGAAATAAGTCTTTCATTGAGGAAGAGGGATCTGGGTAGTGCCTGCCAGTATTCACTACCAAGAGTGATGGCAAAATAATATTCTGACAAAGACAAAGAACCTTTACTATTCACAGATACTCAGTGAAAGAATTTCAAAGGGTGGTCTTCACAAGATGAAAATGGAATTTAAAAGGCAGGGGGGAATACAAAAAGTAATAATAATCAATTTATTTCATATATAGGATAAATCTAAAACATTATATACAACAACAAAATTATAATAAGCAATTTGGGATATGAAAATTATAAGGAACTGAAATATTCTATAAATTCAATGCAATTCAAATCAAATCCTCATATAGATTTTTTTAATGGAATTTGGTTAATTGCTCTCTCAAATTCATAGGAACAATTAAAGATTGGAAAGCCCAGACCATTTTAGTTATACAGGCAGAAGGATACTTTTATTTATTATAAAGCTCTAGTAATTAAAACAATATTGCATAGTTTCAGGTGTCAGCAAATAAATGCAACTGAATAGAAAGGCTAGATACAGACTCACATACATTTGGATATTTGGCAAATGGTGTGGGTTGCATTAGCATCAGTAAGAAGACAGGTATTATTCAATAAATGAGGCAAAGACTATTGGTGATCCATATGGAGGAAGATAAAATTAGATCCCTATTAACAGAACATATTTAATGAGTCCCAGGTGGAAGGACCTAAATATACAAAGCAAAAATAAAACTATTATAAGAAAACAAAGGAGAATGCCTTTATGATATTGAAGTAGAATGATTTATTAAGACACACACACAAAAAAAATTTAATGAACAATGAATTCAATAAAATTTAAAAACTTCAGGATGATTAAAGACATTATAAAGTAAAAAGGCAAATGAAAATGAGGGGAATGAATTTTGACACCCACGTAACTGACAAAAGATTTATATACAGAATAAATGACACCCATAAGATTGTCCAAAATGTAAAAGCCTGGCAGATCAAAGTATTGGTGAAAGGCGGATAAACAAATTTTAAGCAATTCTACTGGGAGTATAAATGTTAAACCTGTTTTGGAGAACCACATGGCAATGTTAAGTAAACGTAAATATGTGCAAAACTAAAGATTCAACCATTGTCCTTCTAGGTCTCTACCATAAGAAATTTGCATACAAATATACAATGATACCATAGCACAGTTCAACAGCAAAAATTTTTAAGCAACCTATCTTTTATTAGGAAAAGGAACAAATAGCATGCTATCTATATAGCAATTAAAATTCATAGATTTTATAAGTATCAGTATGGACTAATTCCTAAATTTGGGGGAGATATTTGGTGAAAAATCAAATTGGAATGCCGCATATGTAAAATTGTAAAGCAAAAATCAGTTGTATACATTATCATTTACGAATATATATATATATATATATATATATACACACATATATATATACACACACACAGACACACACGCACCTTGTAAAAGCACCAAAAGATAACTGGAAATGTTACTAACTTCAGATTATGGTTACCTCTGGAGAGGGAAGAAAAGATGTATGATGTGGAGTGTTAGCCATACTTTTAGTTTTCAGAACAATACTAATTTTAAAACATATATATTAATAATCCTCAACAGCCACCAGAATGGCTAAGATTAAAAGACTGGCAATACCAGCAACCAAGTGTTTATTGGTAAAGACGTGGAGTAACTGGAACTGTCATCCAGTTTTGGGGGTTGTACATGGACTACCACTTTGAAAATTATTTAGCTTCATGTGTTAAAGAATATATACATATATATATCCTTTATATATATATATCCTTTATATATATATCCTTTATATATCCTTTATATATATACTTTATATATATGTATGTGTATATATATATATCCTTTATATATATATGTATGTGTGTATATATATATCCTTTATATATGTATGTGTATATATATACATATATCCTTTATATATATATATATCTCTCTCTCTCTCCAAAATGCATACCTGTATTTACTACAATATATGTAAAATAGGACAGGCATGGTGGCTCACACCTGTAATCCCAGCACTTTGGGAGGTGGAGGCAGGCGGATCACCTGAGGTCAGGAGTTGGAGACTAGCCTGGCCAACATGGTGAAACCCGTCTCTACTGAAAATACAAAAATTAGCCAGGTGTGGTGGCAGGTGCCTGTAATCCCAGCTACTTGAGAGGCTGAGACAGGAGAATTGCTTGAACCTGGAAGGCTGAGGTTGCAGTGAGCCGAGATCCTGCCATTGCACTCCAGCCTGGGCAACACGAGCAAAACTCCGTCTCAAATAAAATAAAATAAAAAATATGTACGTAAAATAGTGTTTATGGTAGCACTATTTGCAACATCTCCAAAACTATAAACATCCCAATTATCCCTTAACAGCAGAATGAATGAATGAATTGTGACATATTCATATAATAAAATATTAATATTACACACTAACAAGAGTGTACAAACTACAGTCTCACGTAACAATATGGATGAATGTTGAATGTCACTAAAATAATGTTAAGCAAACAAATCTCACAAAGGAAAAAAGAACACCATGATTTAATTAAATAAAGTTTAAATATAGTCAAAATTAATCAGATTAGAAGTCAGGATAGAGGTTACCTTTGGGTGAAGGTAGTGACTTCAAAGGCTCACAAGCAGAGTTTCTAGAGTAAAGGTAATGAAAACATCCTACTTATGATGACTGTGTTCAATCTGTGACCTTTCATCAATCTGTATTATAATTTATGTAATTTATGCATGTTTCATTTTGCTACAAGGTTTTAAAAGAAATATTAAAATAGAGGCAGGAAAGTATGGATGAAAGTCTTAAAATAAGCCATCTATAGTAGTTCTTCCCAAACACTTACTTGCTGTGACATAAATAGAAAATAATACTTACAGGTCACACAGGGAAAAACAGGACAGGTCTGTTTATTACGAAAGGTGATTCTGTAATTTTCTTCCCCTTTTCATTTTTTTCTTTTTGTGGAAAGGTAAAATCTTTGTTCATTTATCTTTCTGAAAAGTATTCTTTACTTGACAGGCACTTCTCACATATTATTCTTAGAAGCAAGAGGATTTTTTTCATTTCTGGGCCCTGACTCAGGTCCAGCCACACTTGTGACCTACTGGCAGCACACAAATGTTCCAGGACATTTTGGAGAGCTCTGGAATATAGGACTCTTTAACTTGCCCATTTAAATGTATCTCAGTTTGGCTTTCTTTCAGGAATTAAAGTTTGTTTATTTCTGCAAATAATTCCTTTTCTAATGTCATCTGCTGTGTGTGTGTGTATATATATACACATATGTGTATGTATATATAATGCAATATTCTTCAGCCTCTAAAAAGGAGGAATTTCTTTTTATTAAATAAAATAAATAATTCCTGACATACACAACAACCTGAAGAACACCTAAGAACATTATGCTAAGGAAAATAAGCCAGACACAGGACAAATACTACAAGCTTCCACTTATATGTGAGTATCTAAAATAGTCAAACTCATAGGAGCAGAAAGTGGAATGGTGGTTGCCAGGGTCTGGGAGTAGAGGGGAAATGGAGAGGTGCCAATCGGCAAAAAAATTCAGTTACGCAAGATAAACAAGTTCTACAGACCTACAGCATTGTGCCTAGAGATAACAATACTGTGCTGTGCACTTAAAAATCTGTTTAGAGGGTAGCCCTTCTGTTAAGCATTCTTGCCACAATAAAATTTTGAAAAACTTCTAGCTCATAAAAGCACTTCCTAAATCCAGACACCTATGTTGTCCATCTTTTGAGCATTCCACAAATAATAATTGTGGTTCATAAAATAACTGCATAATAGATTTCACCTCAGTACCTTTAAAGCATCACATTTAGACTGATAAATGATCTTTTAACAAATGGTTTGTATATTTTGGGAAAACCTTATATTGCTCATAACTGTCTAGCAACTTATTTCTCCTTTTTATCCTAGTTATCATACCCTATTATCCACTGGACCTATGTATCATAAGGAAGACTCTGAGTATCTCTTTACCAATTAGCTTTGGGGAAAGGAGAAGGATTTCTAAGTTTCCAATAGCTGCATAGCCCTTTATAGATTACTAAGGTTTTCACATTCATTATTACATTTAATATCAATAAAAACTCTATTGTAAAATAGATATTTCTTCACTTTACAAATAGCTGAAAATTAGTTTTATCTGTTGACAAAATGGGTTTTCAAAACTGAATTCATCATCATTCCCCCAAAACTGATGCCTCTTTCTTGGTGCCTTAACTCAATGAACAAAGGGCACTAATTCATCTGTTGAAGCCAGAAATCTTGGAGTCAATCCAGACACTTTCATCTTTCTAACCTATCAATCTAATCACTAACCCTTTGTAATATGGCCTCCAAATTATCTGTCAGGTACATTTCCTCAACGAAGTCCAGATCTCTATTTCTGGTAAAATGTCTGGAGAAATTCTGTAACAATAGAGCACACATAACACTGGATAAAACAAAACAAAAGCAAACAGATCAAAGACATTTTCCAGTGCATGACTAATCTGGCAGGAAAATGGTTAAAAGTTCAAGGAGACCAGAAGGACTGAGTAAGTAGGAATCCGCACAGTAAGCAACCTCTGGAGCTGGCATTTGGCTGGGACCATCTGAATATCCCCAGTGAACTAGAACTTGGATTCTACTGAGAAATTTGTACACTGGTAATATTGTGTCCAGAATTGGTGGGTTCTTGGTCTCACGGCTGACTTCAAGTATGAAGCTGCGGACCCTCGCAGTGAGTGCTACAGTTCTTAAAGATGGTGTGTCCAGAGTTTGTTCCTTTTGATGTTCGGACATATTCGGAGTTTCTTCCTTCTGGTGGGTTCGTGGTCTCGCTGGCTTCAGGAGTGAAGCTGCAGACCTTTGCGGTGAGTTTTACAGCTCTTAAGGCAGCGCGTCTGGAGTTCTTCATTCCTCCTGGTGGGTTCGTGGTCTTGCACCTTCGCGGTGAGTGTTACAGCTACAGCTCATAAAGGCAGTGCAGACCCAAAGAGTGAGCAGCAGCAAGATTTATTGCAAAGAGCAAAAGAACAAACCTCCCGCAGTGTGGAAGGGGACCCCGGCAGGTTGCCACTGCTGGCTCAGGCAGCCCGCTTTTATTCCTTTATCTGACCCCACCCACATCCTGTTGATTGGCCCACTTTACAGAGAGCTGATTGGTCCCTTTTACAGAAAGCTGACTAGCCCGTTTTGACAGGGTGCTGATTGGTGCATTTACAATCGTCTAGCTAGACATAAAAGTTCTCCAAGTCCTCACCAGATTAACTAGACACAGAGCACTGATTGATGCATTTACAAACCTTGAGCGAGACACAGGGTGCTGATTGGTGTGTTTACAATCCTCGAGCTAGACATAGAGTGCTGATTGGTGTATTTACAATCCTTTAGCTAGACATAAAGGTTCTCCAAATTCCTACTAGATTAGCTAGATACAGAGTGCTGATTGGTGCATTTACAATCCTTTAGCTAGACACAAAAGTTCTCCAAGTCCCCACTAGATTAGCTAAACACAGAGCACTGATTGGTGCATTTACAAACCTTGAGCTAGACACAGAGTGCTGATTGGTGCATCTACAATCCTCCAGCTAGACATAAAAGTTCTCCAAGTCCCCACCCAACTCAGGAGCCCAGCTGTCTTCCCTGGTGGATCCCACGCTGGGGCCGCGTGTGGAGCTACCCGTCAGTCCTGAGCTGCCTGCCTGCACTCTTCAGCCCTTGGGCGGTCGATGGAACCGCCCACGCGCAGGGCGCTCAGGCATGGCGGGCTGCAGGTCCCCAGCACTGCCCGGCGGGGAGGTGGGGGATGCCCCCTGAGAATTTGAGCACCGCACGGGCGGTCCGGCAGTGCTGGGGGACCCAGCGCCTCCTCCACAGCTGCTGGCCCGGGTGCAAAGCCCCTCACTGCCCTGGGCAGTGGCACCAGCCTGCGTCTCCGAGTGCGGGGCCTGCCGAGCCAGCGCCCACCTGGAACTCGCACTGAAACCAGGTGCAGCCCCGGTTCCCGCCCGCGCCTCTCCCTCCATACCTCCCTGCAAACAGAGGGAGCAGGCCCAGGCCTCAGCCAGCCCAGAGAGGAGCTCCCATAGGGGAGCGGCCGGCTGAAGGGCTCCTCAAGGAGGCCAAGGAGGCGTTGAGAGCCAGCGAGGGCTGCCAGCATGTTTTCACCTCTCAATATGGCTTGGCTCTGTGTCCTCACCCAAATCTCATGCTGAATTGTAATTCCCAATGTTCCAGAAGGGAAGTGATTGGATTATGGGGTCGGATTTCCCCCTTGCTGGTCTCATGATAGTGAGTTTTCATGAGATCTGATTGTTTAAAAGTGTGTAGCTGGCCAGGCACGGTGGCTCACCTGTAATCCTAGCAATTTCGGAGGCCAAGGTGGGCCGATCACTTGAGGTCAGGCATTCATAACCAGCTTGGCCATCATGGTGAAATCCCATCTGTACTAAAAATACAAAACATTAGCTGGGCATGGTGGTGCATGCCTGTAATCCCAGCTACTTGGGAGGCTGACGCAGGAGAATCCCTTGAACCCAGGAGGTGGCGGTTGCAGTAAGCCAAGATCAGCCCACCACACTCCAGCCTGAGCGACAGAGTGAGACTCCGTCTCAAAAAAAAAAAAAAAGTGTGTAGCACTTCCCCCTTCACTCTCTCTCTCTCTCCCGCTCGGCCATGTGAAGATTGTGCGTGCTTTCCTTCCATCCGTCCGCCATAATTGTGTGTTTCCTGAGACCTCCTGTACAGCCTGTGGAACTGTGAGTCAATTAAACCTCTTTTCTTTATAAATTACCTAGTCTCAGGTAGTTCTATATAGCAGTGTTAGAAGGGACTAGTACAGCTGGAGACAGAGGCCCTGTGGCCAAGAAGAGTAGGAAGCTGGGTTGGAGACTCTTTCATAAAGCTGGGACCAACAGTGGACAATAGCCTCAGTGTAGAAACAAAGTTAGAAAAAAATCTTGCCACACAGAAGAAGCTAGTAGGAATGGTTTTCTGTGTTGCCTTTGTATCTAAGTAGGGTGGGAAAAATCAAAGATAAAAAATACCACAAGGGAATTCCTACTCATAAGCCCACCTTCAAGTATATGTTTAGTTTGTTTGATTTGAAGGTCTTCACTGCTGTATTCTGCAGTGGAATAAGAACAACAGATAAGAGGAAGCTGAAGAGGCTCAAGAATATCCATAAAGTTTGATGTCTTTGGTATGCAGTTACTAAGTCCCTTCTTCCCAGGTTTACTGAAAGGATTAAGTATGATGATACATATAGAACACCTAGCACAGTGCCTGGCACATGGGAAACATTAAGTGCTAAGTTCCTTTTGTTGCTACCCGGCTGTTGGAGATCCACAGCCCCCTGCTCATGGTTTAGCCTCCTATTTACTTTTTAGTCCTGCCTGCCTGCTCCTTGAGCCTATAGTCATCCAATAGTCTCCAGTGGGTCCTCCAGATTATTCAGTGAGATATTGTCTTGGTAGCACCTGGAACTCTGGAAGCACTGAAGTGAGACATTTAAATCAGATTGAGTAGTTCAAGGTTATCCCGTGAAGCCTCAACTCAAAGTGGAGAAAGCATCCACTTTTTTCTAGTTTCCTCTTCTATTTATTTCTTTTAGTTAAATTCTATTCTTCTATTAAATTCTTTCCTTCACTTTAGGAATGATTATTACAACTCTGCCAGAGGATAGAATTTGAGATGGAATGAGGTTTTTTCAGTTGATTAAAATATTGACAGTAAAGATTATACAGCAAAGTCAAACTGCCGTATCTTCCAAACCTGAAAAGTCATTTACTGTTAATTTTGAATATGGAATGTGAGTTTTATCCAGTATGGCCATCTGGATGACAATAGTTACCAGATCTCCAAAAAAAATCAGAGTAAGTTAAAATAAATGAAATAGTTAAGGGATAGTCAATTCTATTGCTTTCCTTCTTAGCAACAAATGGAAAAACAATGTATAAATAACCCTTAGTGCTTTTAAAGCAGACTCAATATGATACGAATTAAAGTATATTAATGGTTGTACTTAGAAGAAATAATAGGGCATTATTATAAATTGAATCAGATCATTTTCTAACTGGGAATGTAAGATGTGTTCATCATGAAAAATATCTACTAACAGATAATAATTATTGACTTAAATTATACTTTCATTTTTCTTAGAATGAGATCAAATTATAGCTTCAATAAGATTTTCTTGAAATAGCAAGCATAGGTGTATCTAATACCATCTGCTTCTGTAATTAACCACAATAAAGCAAAACACTTTAAATTACCAAACATATAAAATAAATGTGATTTGCTACTGTGATTTTTTTTTGAAAACCTACTTAAAGATATTTAGACACTAAGTAAACATTACATCAAAATTAGACACCAAATATATCAGTCAGAAAATGCATCCAACTATATGTAACTGAAAGCCTAATTAATGATGGATTCAACAAGGTGGTTTTTCTTTCATATACAAGAAGTCCAAGACAAGGACAGTGATGCAAGAACTTTACTACTGAAGTCTTTGGGATTCTTTTACCATGCTCTCAATCATAATCACAGTTAACTAACCTTTTAGGCAAGAAAATTGAGGAAGGGAAGAAAGGACAAAAGGACACACAAAAACAAAGTCAACCTCTGTCAAGAAGTTTTCCTGAAACTTCAAGCAAATGACTATGGCCTCAGATAATTGACCAGAATTGAGTTACATGAGCATGCCTAGCTGCCAGAAAGACTGGCGAATGGAGAATTTTTTTAGCTGGACACTTCAAGCCAGAATAAAATTGGAGTTCTGTTATTAGGAAGAAATGGAAAAATGGATATTAAGTAGGAAACCAGAAGTGCTGGCCACACCTTGATTTTTGGTAGTCCACAAGACAAGAAATTTCAAACTGTAAGGGTGACTTTAAAAAAAACAGTGGGGCCAAATGAAAAACAGTGTTTTTAAAAAATCCCTTCCAATACAAAGCAATTAGATTCTGTATAAAACATACTTTTTAACATGTTGCTTAGCTAATAGGAAGTAAGAAAAATCTCTTATCACCACTACCCTCTCCCTGGAAAAAAAAAAAAAAAAAAGCTGAAACTGCAACCAGCACGTTAAATGTAAGCTAACATGTAAGGAGTGTGGTGTCTGAGGGCAAAATCAGCTTCAGCATTGCAAAAAGAAAACTAAGCCTCTTGCCAGCAACCACTTCAAGGAGCTTAATCAGTGGTTCAGGTTCTAACCTGAAACCCTGAAGGTAACTAAAGTGGTCCCGGATCTGTGGTGTTCCCTGACTCCAGTGAGAAACAAATATAAATACTCACTGGTGGAAAGAATTGTCAACTTAGGCCTCCAGAGCGTCCACAGATTCAAACCAGCCAAGCATGAGAGATCACAAGAAAAGATCATCAAATACACGTAGAAGTGGTCTCATAGAAAAACAAACCAAAAATCTACAAATGTGATTCATCTTACCATTTCTAATAATTTTTCCACAGATAATTTTGACTTTTATAATTAGACAATTACATCATCTGTGACTAATGACCATTTTCTTTCTACTTTCTATCTCCTTATATCTTATTTGAATTTCTTGCCTTATTGATGTGGGTAAGACTTCCAATACAATAGTTAATAGAAACCATGACACAGAGCATGCTTGTTTGGTCCCTTTAAAGAAAATGCTTTTATTATATTGCCATTAAAATAATATTAGAAATTATAGGGTTCTTTTTTGTCTTTTAGGGATGGAGTCTTGCTATATTGCCTAGGCTGGTCTCAAACTCCTGGCCTCAAGAAATTAGAGTTTTTTTTATAGATACCCCCCCATTTTGGGTGGATGGGGAATTAAAAGTGTTACTTTCTGTTACTAAGAGATTTGGTTTTAACTATGAATCCATGATGAAATTATGAACTCTTAATAAATTTCAAAAGACAAGCAACCCAATCAAAAAATGGGCAAAGGATATGAATGGGGAATTCACAGACAAGAAAACACAAATTGTGAATAAATACATAGTTATTTTTAGCCTCAATAATCAAGTAATTTCACACCTAATCACATACTCTAGGGAAACTTCTAAACATAAGTAGCAGGAAATATATGCAAAAATATTTATAGTAGCATAATGGAAAAAGACTGCAAATCAGCTCAACTGTTTGGCCAAAGAATGGATTAATAAACTGTTACATAATCACCTAATGCAATGATATATAGTAGTGATAAGTGAACTATAACAACATGCAGACTTGTAGACAAATTTCAGAAATAGAATAGCATGTACATATAGTATGTACAATAGTACATTAAACATACTATTTTGCATGTAGTAAATATGAAATACTTTTAATTATAACTGTGAATGGCTGCATATCCTCCAGTCCTCCCTTACTTGGTGGGTGTCGGGAAACGCAATTTGTCTTTGTCCTTCAGCTGCATATTCTTGCTGTTATACCAAGAATGCAAGGCCCTTTAGTTGGGCCATTGCTGAGATTTATATTTGCAGTGAGCAACCTTGAGGATTGAGGTAAGGTGTCTCACCAGACAAAGAACAAGCTTGCTTCCATTTGCTGAAAAAAACAGTTAATTATTCAAACTTACTGTTCCTTGACTGTGATGCAAACCTACAGTATGTATAGTATCTGCTCTGGCCACTGTTGTCCCATGAGTACTGAAGTCCTTTGTCTCTGACCCAAGAGTCTTGTGTCTTCTGCCAGTATCCACAAAACAGTAGCAGGCTAACTTCAATCCCATGAGTACTGAAGTCTTTTGTCTCTGGCCCAAGAGTCCTGTGTCTTCTGCCAGTATCCACAAAACAGTAGCAGGCTAACTTGTTAGTCTGCAAGTAGTATCAAATCTCAGACTCTGGAGAACTTGACAGTAAGTTGGGAAATAAGAAAGACTTCAAAAGACCTTAACCCTGTTTAGTTACTAGCTAGCTGTCTTGGAGTATGCAGTAACCTCAATAGACTTTCCATTCCTTTGTAAAAAGAGCAAAATTGAAAAGGAAAGAATTAAGGTATAGCTGCTAGCGTTCCATGATTCTGTATAAACACAGAAAAAATATCCTGACAGGGTGATGGCACTCATCCAGGTAGAATGGAGCTTGCAAAGAATTGAAACTCTTTTGCAATTTCACTTTGTAAATGTCTGAATCTGAAATCGCTAAGTGCTTTGGTGGCCGGTGTTCCTTTTCTTTTCTTGCCTTTTTTTTTCCTTGCTTAATTTTCTGCCTATGGGTATCGATGCAATGGAAACAATGAGATAGAGGAATATGCTAGCCCCTCAGGGCCATATTTCTCCTTCTGTGCTCTTCTGTGTAGTACAGGGGCTGGAAGCCTGGGATCTGAGTTAGCTTCCACCAGTGAGAGGCAGTCAGATGAGATTTGGAAAGCAGAACAGAGGAAGAAGCCATTATTATTCTTCCCGCAGGGCAAGGCAGGAATACTGCAGACACGAAATTTTATCAGTGGCTTCCAGACATTCTCCTGATGATCACTCATTGTGATGCCACAGATAAGTGAGATCATCAGTGGTGATTCCCTGTGATTCTTTCAACTTCCATATTTTGTGAGGCAGTTTTCCTGTTTATAAAGTTTTCTGTTTATAAAGTGCCTAGTATGTTGTGTTAAATCTTTCCTGCTTGAAATACCTGCAATGGTTTCTTTTGTCCTGACTAAACCCTCCTGATAAAAAGAAAGTAAAACGTTGAGAAAAGGCTACCCCAAGTATGTTTTCACCTTTAGTGGTAAAAATAGAACTTCTGATTAGAATCCATATCTCTATATGTTACCTTTCTATGCTGCCAAAACAAATTACCACAAACTTAACGGCTTAAAACAACCCAACATTTTTGACCTCACAGCTTCTGGAGGTTGGAAGTCTGGGTAGGCTTTCTTTTCTTTGGATTCCACAAAACCCAAATTACGATGTCAGGAGGGCTGCATTCCTGATTGGATGCCGTGGAGAAGAATCCTCTCCGAAGTTCATATAGGTGGATTGTTCAATTCAGTACCTTGTGGTTGAGGGCTGAGGCTCTTGTTTCTGTGCGGACTGTCATCCAGGGGCTGATCTTTGTTCTCAGAGGCTGTTCACATTTCTTCTCCTGCTTTCCATTTGACCCCCTCCAGGAACAGACTCATGGGGTTAAGTCTCTCTCACATTTCTCATCCCTCTGATTTTTTTCCTTCTGCTGCTTCTCTCTGATTCCAGCCAGAGAGAGTACTCTGCTTTTAAGGGCTCATGCAATTAGATTGGGCCCAGATAAATAATCCAGTATAACCTCTCTATTTTAATTTATCTCTAATTAATCTGTGTGATGGTTAATATTAGGTGTCAACTTGATTGGATTGAAGGATGCCTAGATAACTGGTAATGTATTGTTTCTGGGTGTGTCTGTGAGGGTGTTGTCAGAGGAGACTGACAGTTGAGTCATGGGTGGGGAGAGGAAGACCCACCCTCAATGTGGGTGAGCACCATCCAACAGGCTGCCAGCATGGCTAGAACAAAGCAGACAGAAGAAGGTGAGACTGGCTGGCTGCCTTCTTCTTACCATGCTGGACACTTGCTTCCACTCTTCCTGCCCTTGGACATCAGACCCCAGGTTCTTCCACCTTTGGGACTTGCACCAGCAGCTTCTCGGGGGTTCTCAGGCCTTCAATCACAAACTAAAGGCTGCACTGCTGGCTTCCCTGGTTTTGAGGCTTTCGGCCTCCAACAGAACCACTTACTGGCTTCTCTCTTCCCTGCCGGCAGACAGCCTATTGGGGGCCTTTGCCTTGTAATCATGTGAGCCAGTTCTCCCAAATAAACTCACTTTCATATATACGTATATCCTATTGGTTCTGTCCCTCTAGAGAACCCTAACTAATACAACTTGCAAAGTCCCTTTGCCAGGTCATGTAACACAGTCACAGGTTTCCAGGATTAGGGCAATCACACAACTGGGGGGGCATTCTGACTACCTATTATCTATAAAATTTTGAATCTACTGGTATCTAATTTATTTGTTATATTTTCTTCATCTGACATCCTCATTTGAAACCTTTATGACCTGTCCTTGACTATGGCAATCTTTTTGAACTTGCTGTTTTGGTTTGGGAACACCCTTTTCTTTTTTTTTCTTTTGAGATTGAGTCTCACTGTTGTTGCCCGGGCTGGAGTGCAATGGTGCGATCTTGGCTCACTGTAATCTCTGCCTCCCAGGTTCCAGCAATTCTCCTGTCTCAGCCTCCCAAGTAGCTGAGATTGCAGGCACCTGCCACCATGCCTGGCTAATTTTTGTATTTTCAGTAGAGATGAGGTTTCACCATGTTGGCCAGACTGGTCCGAACTCCTGACCTCAGGTAATCCACCTGCCTTGGCCTCCCAAAGTGCTGGGATTATAGGTGTGAGCCACCACGCCCGGCCAGGAACACTCTTTTAAATAAAAGAAGGAGAGAAAAGATGGAAGGAACTGCCAGTGCAAAGAGAGCAATGACAGCAAAACAGACCCCAAGGTGGCTTTAGGAAGCAGGCACTGCAAGAGTGATCATGAGTGAATTTGGAAAAAGAGTGGATCATCTTATAGAGGAATCATCTTAATTATTTCATTTCAGAAAATGAAGATGCTAGATCCACTTTGCCCCTTATCAAGCAATCATACATGTTAACTCTTTTTAATTGAACAACCTCCCTTCTAACACAGGTGCACACACACACACACAAACACACATGCACTGACCAAAACTGGGAAATAGTTTATTAAAATTAATTTTAGCCAAATTCTCCTCTGAGATAGAGAGAAAATTTGGGATTGCCCCTTAGAAGCTAGAAACTAAGAGATTATTCTGTGGGATATGAAGGTATTGCCAGCTCTCTTTAAATAAACAAAATATGGGTTTAGCTTTAAATTGGGATAAAGTGTATTCCCTGCTATTTGGCACCCAAGAAGAAATATTTCTCATCATAATGAATACCCACTCATGCACAAACCCTGGAACATATTTGGGCTTTGATGTGGAACAAAAATATTCAGTAGAAGAATGACTGGATCTTTTGTCCTGCCTCTGTAAATCCATCATCTATCTCAATAATAAAAACTATTTTTCCTCTCTAATTTTGCCTTTCCAAACCCAATTCTCATTCTTTTTGTTTCCTTTATTACCTGTGAAGCATAGTATAGAAAAGAAAGAATGAAACATGCAGAGATTTATAATAGCCTGAAAGAATCTTCTGTTTTCATCTTAAGTCCTCAAGTTTATTTTTAAAAATGGGATATGAAAAACATCTTACAAGCATTGTATGTGAACAGCTTATGTACCTGTACTAGAAGCTTAGGGTATAACAATGACTATGAAAACTCAAAATGAGTTAATATGATTTCTTAATACTTGAGATTTATATAATAAAATGAATGCAGTGAATTTTAATTCCAGTTATTGGTGAAAACACATGCATCAATATTCTGTTAATATTCTAGCCTTGTGTCAAATGACCTTAAAAAGCATGTCAATATTTATTTGATGTAAGACCATTTTATTTTAAGAATGTTAATCCCAAATGGGTTAACTATGCTCAGAAAAAGACCTCAAGACATACATTTATAGAAATAAATGATCTTGACAAAATTTTACACTCAAAAATACTCCTGAGTTTTGCTTATATGAAAAAGGTCCTTTAAAATAATAAACAGTCTTAGATTGCAGTTATGCTGAGATAAGATTTGCATATCTGACCCTCAAAATACTTATTAACATTCGACCAAAGACTGAGAACCAACTCAGCAAGTGTAAAATGTGCAAAAAAGCATAACAATAATTTTTATATTTGTATCAAAATGTATAGCTTATTGAGAATTTTATCTTAGCTATCTTATTTGGATAATGTACATCAAGGTTGGCACTGTGAGTCCCAAATGCTGCTTCCAGCTCTGCCCCTGACAGTAACCTCAGTTTGTCTTCTTTAAAATCCCTCTCCACCCTCAGGGGGCAAAATAGCTCAATTTAAATGGCACATACTCATAGGAAAGGGAGGAGATGGGATGCAAAATATTTGTACTTCTTTAGTGTCTACTATATAATAAGTACTAGAGATGCAAAGGTAAATAGATAAGGAATTTTATCTTTTTGTCTAAGAAGAACATGAAGGCAATGAAGGCATTTTAAGCAAGGTGAGTGGATTATCATAACTACCTTTTGCAAAGATTTTTCTTGGTACAATATGAAGAACCTCTCCTTCTCTCTCAATTCATCACTTCCAATAGATTATGACAACTTTTGTTCTGTTCTCACTGCTCCTGCATAAGCTCAACTCTCCTGCTTTTCTCATGTGGAATATTGCTGGCTCTCATCCCTGCTTCTGATCACATCTGCCCATATCTATACTCTAACTCCAAGACTGATTCTTCAAAACTGCAGCCTATTCATATCGATTATCTATTTCAAATGGACTCTATAATTTACATTGTGAAATCCAAATTCCTTAACAAACAAGGAAATTTCCTAGCCCAACACCCCAGTCTTTATCCACAATGAGCTACTTTCAGTTCCTGAATGGCTGCATTTTACACAGTGTTACCCTGGCTTGGATTTCTTTTCTCTCTGCTGTCATCTGCCCTTCTGCTGGGTCCTACTCATCCTTCCAAAATTCTTAACAGAAACGTTACCCCTCTGGGAAGGTCTAGAGAAGAACTTTTTTTATTCTTCACTGTGCTTGGGAGGGCATATTTCTGTTACTCTCCTTGCCAAAAGCCAAGAAGACATGAGCTTACTAGATGCTGTTGCTGCTGTTGTTTTTGTGCCCAAACCCATGCCTTTCCTTCTCAGGGGGACTTTTCTCTATCCGCCTCAGAACCCAAACAGCGCTGTTGGCAAAAATGAAGATGAAACAAAACAACTTCCTTGAAGGTTGTCCTGAGCTAATTAGCAAAGACACAAAAAAAAGACCCTGAAAATTACAGGAAGGTTGAGAATAACTTCCCCAGACCTGGTGCCTTTGGGGTATCTAGTAAATTAAGTTGAAGTAATCCTTGTCTGTCTAAAGGCTGAAGGAGGAGAAAATGGTGACCAGAGCACATTACTTCCCAGTCACACAGAATGATCAAAGTCCACATTTTTTGTTATAATCATGTATTTTTGCCTGCATAAATATGGTGCATATATATATATATATAATCGCCAAGATTATATATCTCCAAGATATATATATATAAAATCTCCAAGAGGAGACCCAACTCATTGGTCACGTAGTCAAAATACATATCATAAAACAAAATTGAAAATAAATCTTTCAGCATTTTCACAAAAAAACATAAATTTTATTTTTAAATGTGTGCCAAATCTCATACTCTTAAGGATTTATTGCCACTATATTCTTTATAGCAGGTATTCCATTTTATGGAATTGCATGCAGTTATAGAGTAAAATATTGTTTGTTAATTTTGTAGTGATCTGACCCCTAAAGACTTTTGAAATTTTTTTGTCTCTATATATTGAATAACTTTCCATTTTTCCTGTTAAGACAAATGCTAATGATAAAACATTTGACTACAGACAATAAAATTTATTATGATTTTATAAATTAATAAGAATAATTCTATTGTAAAACTCACAAACTGGTTTTGAAAGCATTTATATACAAAATTCCAAAAGGCTTTTAAATATTTGAAGACTATTTTAAATTAGAGTATGACTTCCTCTTCCAAAAAAATATTTGAAAAATAATCATTCTATGTTAACTTGGTGTAATATTTTTAAAAGTCTTACTTTAAACTCACATCTAGTAAAACACGAATAAAAGTGTCTATAAGAATATACCAATTAACAAAATACTAAGATTCTGACTGAACTCTGGTTATGTTTAAAACAAGAATGATTCAGATATTTTGGTGAACTCAGCTATTATTTTTTAGCAGTCCAGGAAGTTCTCCTAGCTCTCTTCCTAAATAAAGAAACTTGCTCCCCTGATTTTATTTGATCTCAGACTTGAATTCCCTAACAACAGTGAGATGGTACATGAGGCAGACAGGGAACATCAAAATTTTTCCTTGGATTCTGAGAGGGAAACAAACAAATAAAAAATAATTCTATTTACTGGAGTGTCATCCTCCATTTGGGCTGTTATAACAAATACCTTAGACTGGGTAATTTGCAAACAGCAGAAACTTATTTTGAAGGCTGGGAAATCCAAGCTCAAGGTGCTATCAGATTCAGTGTCTGCTGAGAGCCAATTTCTCATAGATGGCACCATCTTGCTGTGTCCTCACATGGCTGAAAGGGCAAGCAAGCTCCCTCTAGCCCTTTTATAAGGGCATTAATCCCATTCATAAGAGTGGAAACCTTCATGGCCTAATTATCACCTGAAAGTCCTGCTTCTAATAGTATCACATTGGGGATTCTGTTCCAACATATGGATTTGGGGGAAATGCCAACATTCAGACCATAGCACAAGGTTTCTAAAGTCAAGCTGTTTGTTGGTAGCCATTTTCCAAACTATAAGGAAGGAACATTGGCAAAATGAAGCCAAGCAGAGATTGAGATATAGAAAGGATGAGAAAGAAAGAAAAAGGAAGGAGCTTCTTGGTGAAGTGGAGTCCCTGATTTAAGAGGTCCTTGAGGCTTTGGTTCCAAGAAGAAAATAGCTGCAAGACTACACCCATTCTCTCCTTTTCATGGAGACATTGAGGAGGTGGCACATCCAGAGAGAAAAATGAGAAAGGTGACCTGGAAAAATTTCTTTGTAAACCCTTGAATGGCTGACCTTCTGGAAGACACACCAATAAAAATTACAAGGAGAATTTTCATTCATACAATGTCTTCAGAAAGATATACCTGGTCTGTGTAGAATCACTTATAATAAACAAATCTGGAATCTATGGATTTATGAGGCATGGCTATCTGGAAAACCTCATGTAAACCATATAACTTATAACTTAAAACTTCATTTTATGTTTGGGTATAAAATGAAAATGCTTCATAACCAAACAACATTCTTCTGTGTGAGTAATGTGGCCTCATGCATTGTTTATAGTAATTGTATATCAGTTTGGGCCAGAATGCATCCAGATATAAGAAAAGATGTGTGGACCTACATTGGTGGTCCCAGAACCCTCCTCTGCTTCACCTATGTCTCATATTACTTATGTCTCTGAAATTATTGGTAAAGATTGACAGAGTAAGATAACTAATTCATGTGAGTCTGAAATAATAATCTTACCTATTGTATTATCTCAGTTTCCTACACCTTCCTTTTTCTGTCACCCTCTGGGCTCTGTGGGCCAGTGAATCACCCTACTGTTTACTCTAGTTGAGATTGGGTTTCTGCTATTTGCAACCAAAGGAGTCCTAACTAGCAAAATAGATCTGATTTATTGAGAATTCCCAATACATATGGTACTGGAACTTTTAGTGCCTACTTTTTTCAACTTATTTCAGGGTCAATGGTAAGCCAGAACTGAAAATGAAGGTTCTTCTTTAAAACCAAAAGCCAAGATTTACTTTCTCACTATTTGTAGATTTTTCTTGATGATGCTTTTGTACCTCCATGTGAGTTACCCTTAATCTTTATTTTCATACATTTTTTTGCAGAAGAGCCTGCAATGGACCGAATGTTTGTGTTTTCTCCCAACACACGCACCAAATTCATAAAATGAAGCCCTAATTCCCAATGTGATAGTATTAGGAGGTGGAGTCTTTGGGAGGCAATTAGGTCATGAGGATGGAATCCTCATCAATGGGATTAGTGCCCTTATAAAAGAGACCTTAGAGAGCTCTCACCTTTTCCACCATATGAGAATATAGCAAGAAGATGAAAGTCTGTATCCCAGAAGATGACAGTCTGTATCCCAATGTGATAGTATTAGGAGGTGGAGTCTTTGGGAGGCAATTAGTCTTTGGGAGGCAATTATAGACAGAAGATGACAGTCTGTTTCCCAATGTGATAGTATTAAGAGGTAGAGTCCTTGGGAAGCAATTAGGTCATGAGGATGGAATCCTCATCAATGGGATTAGTGCCCTTATAAAACAGACCCTAGAGAACTCTCTCACCTTTTCCACTATATGAGAATACGGCAAGAAGATGACAGTCTGTAACCCAAAAAAGGGCCCTCACCAGAGTCCACCCATGCCAGCACCCTGATCTCAGACTTCCTGCCTCCAGAACTGTGAGAAATAAATGTATCTTGTTTATATAAGCTATTCAGTCTACAGTATCTTGTTACAGTAGCCCAAACTAACTAAGCCTTATCAGTAATTTAATTAATTTAAAATTAATTTTCTCTGTTCAATCTTCTGTACTTCAACTGGTCAACCTGGATTTAGCACTTGTCAATATGCATATATGCATGTATATATGTATGACTAAATAGTCCATACTCTTGTTTACCTACTATAAATATTGAGGGCATTCTGCTAAAAATTGAGTTTATTTCCTTATGTATAATTTGGGGGAAGACACGAGAATGTAGAAATTCTACCGTTTTCATTTTAAAAATTTACATACAGTAAAATGTAATTTCTGTTGTATATAGTCCTATGGTTTTGACAAAACATAGTCATATTTATCACTATAATTATAATACAGAACAGTCCATCAATCTGAAAATCCCCATTGTGCTGTTTCTTTGTAGTCAGCCCTCTGCCAATCCTCTGTTCTGTCCCTATAACTTTGCTTTTCCTAGAATGCTGCATAAATGAGATCATACATTTTGTAGATTTGGGGGTCTGACTTCTTTACTTAGCAAAATGCATTTGAGAGTCATCCACATTATTGAGTGTACCAGTAGCGTGTTTCTATTGCTGAGTACTGTTTTACTATATGGATGTCTCAGAGTTAGATTATCCAGTCACCAGTTGAAGGACATTTGGATAGTCTCCACCTTTGGACATTGTGAATCAGTGTATAAACATTAATATAAAAGTTTTTATGTAAAATAAGTTCTCTTGGATAAAAAGTAGATTGATGGGTCATATGGTAAGTGTGTCTTAATAAGAAACTGACAAACTACTTTCCAAATTGGCTGTAAAATTTTGCAATCCCACCAGCAATGTGTGACAGTTCTAATTGCGCTATATCCACACTAGCACTCAGTATTGTTGGTTTGTGTTTTTTTAGACATTCTAATAGGTGTGTAGTGGTGTCTCAGGTTTTAATGTGCATTTCTCTAAATGATTAATGATGTTGAGCATCTTTTCAAGTGTTTGTTTGCTATTCATACTTCTTTGGTAAAGTGTCTGTTCAAATCTGTTGCTCATTTTTTATTGGGTTGTTTGTTTTCTTATTGTTAAGTTTCAAAAGTTCTTTGTATCTTCTGAATATGAGAATATTTGCCAGACAATATGATTTGCAAATATTTTCTTCCAGTCTGTAAATTATCTTTTCATTCTCTTAACAGAGAAAAAGGTTTTAACTTTGATGAGTCTAATTTATCTTTTTTATTTGATGAATTATGATTTTGGTGTTGTAAAACCCTACTTTTGTTTAGCTACTTAATTGTTCTACTTTAGCCTTATCTGATAAGATTTATTTTGAAGGCAGAGACAAGTATGCTTGAGATGCTCTTAGCCCCAAACTGAGCAATAAAACTTTTATTGACTTTTTAAACTTTTTAAAAATCAGTGAGCTCATCTTCTGTGAATCTTTTTCTAACCCCAAAACCTTTCTGAAGTATACTTCTGTTTAGTCCTGGTCCTCTGAATGTACCATTAATTGCACTTATCATTTTTTGCTCTTATCATCATCTGTTCATTATTCAACTCTCTCAAGCTCCTTGAAGGCAGGAATCATGTGTTCAACTTTTAGGTCAGCCCAATGTCCAATGCATAATAGATGTGCAACAAAACTTTATATAGTGAATGAATCTGACTTCATGTAAACACTTAGACAAACTGAAAGCATTTCTGGAAACAGACATAACTGAAAAATCTATGAATTAATCTCTCAGGATCTATGAAAAGAGACAAATAAAGAAGAGTGGTCTAGGCTGGGCATGGTGGCTCATGGCTGTAATCCCTGCACTTTGGGAGGCCGAGGCAGGTGGATCACCTGAGGTCAGGAGTTCAAGACCAGCCTGGCCAACATGGTGAAACCCCATCTCTACTAAAAATACAAAAAATTATCTGGGCCTAGTGGTGCACACCTGTAATCCCAGCTACTCAGGAGGCTGAGGCAGGAGAATCACTTGAACCCGGGAGGCAGAGGTTGCAGTGAGCCAAGATCACACCACTGCTCTCCAG
Organism: Pongo pygmaeus; assembly: GCF_028885625.2. Lineage (NCBI taxonomy): Eukaryota > Metazoa > Chordata > Mammalia > Primates > Hominidae > Pongo > Pongo pygmaeus. The sequence continues at coordinate 154,208,623 of NC_072376.2, read as the reverse complement.
CCTGGGCAACAAGAGCAAAACTCCAAAAAAAAAAAAAGAGTGGTCTAATACTTTGCAAGGTAGTTCGTAGTGAATAAAAGCAATCAAATTGCCTTTTTAATTGATACAATAAATATTTAACTAAGCACTTACTATGTGCTGAGCACTCTGCTTATTGAGGCCATTTCTTTTTTTTTTTTTTTTTTGAGACAGAATCTTGCTCTGTCAACCAGGCTGGAGGGTAGTGGTGCCATCTTGGCTCACTGCAAGTTCTGCCTCCCGGGTTCACACCATTCTCCTGCCTCAGCCTCCCAAGTAGCTGGGACTATAGGTACCCGCCACCATACATGGCTAATTTTTTGTATTTTTAGTAGAGATGGGGTTTCACCGTGTTAGCCAGGATGGTCTCGATCTCCTGACCTTGTGATCTGCCCACTTTGGCCTCCCAAAGTGCTGGGATTACAGACGTGAGCCACCGTGCCCAGCCAAGGTCATTTCTAAATATTTGATTACTTGACTTTAGAAAATACAAATTGTAAAAGGCGATGAAAGTAAATTTGGAGAGAAAATACAAAATGTGTTTTAGCTTAATTTTCTTTGTTATTCTGAAAATGGTTTATCTTAAAATACAATAAGTTACAAATAAAAACTATTAAGAATTTTAAAATAAATACATTGAGTGCCATTTATCTTCTCTCATACTATATGTTGAAATACTAAGATAATCTACTACAAAAAATGGAGGAAATAGATACACTCAAAATTAAGAAATTATGTACCTAACATGTAAAACTAAATTTGTTATTGCATAACTCAAAACAACACTAACATATATTCAAGTTACATTTTTTACAAAAACCAAATGAAGACATTTGAAATTGAATTGTAATTCTGAATTCACTAAAATTTTGAGATTAATTATTGGTAATAAAATAAAAATTTTAGCATGGCATTTGTACAGCAAACAAAAGCTACAACTCAGATAAAAGGAAATAGCACAAAGGAGTTTAAAAAAATTGTTAAAACACTTTGTCTTTGGGACAAAATTAATCCAGATCTTGACATCAAACGCTGATCAAAAGATTAATTTATGTTCATATTTTGTTAACTGATATGAGCAAAACTTCACCTTGGCACTTACTGAGATAGATGGACCATCATTTAATTGATCAGGAGATTTTGGATCAGCTGGCCACCTTTCTGGGACTTGTCTCTAAGGCAGATTCTGGGAGATGGGAAGTTAAAGGAATCAGTCACATGTGCTGAGGCAGGGGAAGGGTGAGTCACTTCTTATTAAAAGGGTCAATCTTTAAAGCTAAAGGAGATCCTAAAATGCATGTCTTAGCAAGAAGTCAAGGCTAACTACAACCACAATTCACCACTAGTTCCTCAATCCAAAGCTATACACAGTGGGATGGTAAAATAGTTACTAGAACTGATAGTTTTATGAGTTGTAACAAGAAATACCAACTCTTTCTAACTTTGTATTTATACCAAAAGTCTTCTTGACTTGAGAAACAATGTAGTGGAAGCATAATGGAGCAATTCTCAAAATCAAAGGCAAACCCAAAGAACTGGACCTGCAAAGGGCAGAACCCAAGGCAGCTCTGAGGATCTAGGTGGCAGGAACGAATTACTGCTGACACTGGGGCAATCAAATCCAACAGCTGCTTGGTATTTGCATCATCCCTCTCAAGAATCAAAGTCCTAAAAGGGGGAACTTAACTGATGTAGTCTGGGTCATTTGCCCTCCTCCCTTTGCTATAGAAAGACAAGAAAACTTGACCAACAGTTTCATCAAGTCTCCTCAAATGGAGGAGACAGAAATCCCCTTAAGGGGATCAGGGTTTTTTTAACAGAAGAAAGAGTAAGAACTGCAGCATGGTAAAAACACCTGCCAGAACCATCATACCTCTTTATTTTATGTACATCAAATTCATTTCTATTTTGAGCCCCATCCAACCAGACAAGAGGAAAGCTTTACCTGTTGTTTCTTGGGGTTTCTTCACCCCAAGAAGTATAGGCATTTTGCTACACTTCCAAAACTTTAAGCATTGCCAAAGTACAGTGAAGGAGCACTTTGGATTTTGGTTTACTGTCTACATAGATTACTTGGAGAAGCCCATAATCTTTGTCCACTTGCCCCCTTTCTGCTGTTCTTTATCACTTCCAACCTGAGCTTTGCACATGGAAATCTTTAATGAGGCGCCTATAACTCTAGTTTCCCAGACTACTTCACAGCCAATCCTCTCTAGAGTCGTGATGCATGTTTCGACTTTATCAATGAACAATAATCAAGTCTCTTTTACTGATAAAACCCTCAGATTGCAAACCTTGTCACATAAAAATAGAACCTTTTCAAACATTGCATAAAATCTTTCTTCCCTTGTGTTTTTCTAAATTATCCTGCTCCCATAAATTGACTTAACCTTTCTACCAATTTTACCACACCTATAATTAATTATCTTGTGGGCTTAGATTTTTAGCAAAGAAAGTAGGTCATTTTGCAGATTACTGATGCTTTCTACCATAACCACATCCCCCAACCTTCTACCCACTTCCACCAGTCACTGAAGCCAGAGAGCTGAGATCAAGGTTCAGCTTGAATGGAGGTGAGGAAAGGAGAAAGAGGGAGAGGAAGGTAGTCAAGGGCATTGAAAAAGAAAAGATACAGGGAGAAAGCCACATAAATTAATATCTGAAAAGATTATCTAGTCACACCAAGATCAAGGATTAGCATTACTGGCAGATGGAAAGTGACCTGGAATAATTCCAGAAATGGAGTCTGGAGGCCTTCCAGGGGCTTTTTACATAATCCTAGCTCAGGTTTAGGAGGGCAGGCCGAGTTCATTTAAAGGGGCAGACACTACATCAGGATCCCCAGTGGGTAATCGAGTATTTTTCCTCATAGCCTGTGAGGAAGTTCTCTTTTTAGTTTTATGAGGGGTTTATGCTTGTGCACAGGTGTGTGTGTGTGTGTGTGTGTATTCATGTATTTGGAAAGGGGATGTGTAGAGGAAAGGGTAGAAAGGGCTTAATAGCCTTATATTTCATGTTTCCTTTTTGAAGATCTGTACTTACATAATAGTAGCTACTATTATTGCATCCTTACCATGTGCCAGGCAGTGTTGTAAATCTTTAACATGTTTTAATTAACTCATTTAATCCTCATGACCAGCCTGTGAGGTAGATACCACTATTATCCCATTTTTCCAAGCAGGCAACTGAAGCACAAGATGAAGTAAGTAGCAGAGTTAGGATTTGAACTCAGGCAGTCTGGCTCCACGTTTATGCAATTTACCTTTTAAGTGAATAGTGTGAAGATTAAATCCTCACACCTCTGTTTCTCTAAGCCAACCTATTTATATGCCAGTTCTTTCATTAGTTCTACTCATATTGAGTACCTTCTATATATGAGGTTATGGGCCTCGTACTCTAGCATTGTGTGAGGAAAAACAGGCATGGATAACAGCCCATCCCTACCCTGAAAGAGCCTGCAGTTATAACACTGTAATAGGCAGTATGCTAGCATGTATTTTTTTCAAATCAACCTAAAAACAGTCTGAGATTCTCCATTTATACTAAAATTTGACATTATTATGGAAAACATCTGGCATTCACATGGCAAGAATTCTATATGGCCTAACATAAAATATGAAAATGATATTAGCTATTAAGATTCAGTTATGTGTGAAAATACTGTATAGTTCTTTAAAATGTAATGCCTAAGTAACTAGATACCATAATATAAAGTTTCTAATCCTTTGTCCTTAGCTACAATGTTAGTAAAAATTAATTTTCCCCAGAATACTTTAGCTATCTTTCAACACTTTGAATGTGTATAATACTATATCTCCTGTTGTATTCATAGTAATTGTTTCAATACATCAGAAATCCCTACAGAAAGACATTAGTGCAAGCAATGGGTACCTGTCAGATTTTTTCCATCAATGATTCCAGTTAACTTTCTGTGGGCATTTGCCATTGGAAATGTATAGTTTGTCGTATACAATATGTGTGTTTCAAATGGCATGTTCAAATGTGAGCAGTCAAGTTTTATAAAACCATATGCGTATGAGAATCGAAATGACAATGCTTCATTGCTTTTTATAGCCCACACAGATGTAGTCATTCTTCCTCAGTGGCCATTCTAATTTATTTAAGAACAAAATTAGAATACAATAATCCTCCTTATCATGTAATTAGGAAGATAAACAGTAGTGGGAAATTGGATAGCCAGCTTGTGCTTATCTATAAATAGAGAATTCACTGGCCCCTCCCAGCTAAATAATTTCTTCTGCAGGGCACTTGCTAAGCATCTCTGTGTCCTTCTGGAAGATTTGTATCAGACAGGCTTCTCTCTCATTTCTTGCTCCCACATCCTGCTCCATTGTGCCACATTTGGTGAAGCTGGCTGCTGTCGTTACTGTTGCATTGTGGCAGGTGGAGGCAGAAGATGTTTTTGTCACAAGATAGAATCTCTGGGAAAAAAAAAACTTGGCTTAAAATCTAAGTGCCATAAAGAGAGGGATATTGTCTTTCTTGCTACCATATCCCCAGTGCCCAGAATAGTGCCTGGTACATAATAAGTGCTCCACAAATAACTGTGAAAGATGTGAAGAAAGGAATATAATTTGAATCACCAGCTAAAAACCCAGGAGATGTTTCAGATTGCTGGAGAATCTCACACAGAGAGACTGGAATGACATGGACTAGGTTAAGCCCAAGATTGGGTACAAAAGGACTGAGGGAGAAGAAACTCCACGGTGCAGGGAAGAAAGCAAATCAACTGGACCACAAACAAAACAGATGTGTCCATCATTCATTTATTCATTCAGCAAACATTTATTGAATGCTTATTATGTGCTAGGCACTATTCTAATTGCTAAGGTACAGTAGTGAATGACATTGACAAAATCCATTGTCCTTACAGCTTACATTACATTACATGGGAGACAGGCAATAAATAAGATATATGAATGAAAAATGTATTACATTAGTTAAAGATAAATGCTAAGAAGAAAACTAAAAGCAGGGAAGAGTGACATAAAATGACAGACCAGAAGGAAATGGAGTTTTAGAGAAGGTGGCCAAGACAGGTCTTATGAAGAGATTGAATTTTTTGAAAGAACTTGAAGAATGTGAGAAGTGATCTTTGCAGCTACCTGGCAAAAGTGCCTTCTAGCCAGAAAAAAATGGCATGTGCAAAGGCCCTGAGTTGGAAGCTTGCCTGGCATGCTTGAGGAACATCAAGTGAGCAAGTATGGCTAATTCAGACAGAATGAAGAGTAAAGAAGTAGAGGATGAGGTCAGAGATATAAAAGAGCACAAGAGCATTAGGTTGGCAAGCCAATGAGGGATTATACCCTGGCAGGGCGTTGTTGGTGATAGGACTTTGGCTTCTGCGTTGTGTGGGATATGAAGGCAAATACGCCTTTTCTTACCCTCTTCCACCTTAGAACTCTCCTACATGTCTTCCCCCTATGCTTTGGCCAACATCCACTCATCTGAGAGTCTCTGTTTTGTCTCAGAGAGACCTTTCCTGATGTTCCTGTCTAAACTATTTGTCACCACTGTCAACCCCATTCATTCCCTCCCCTACCAGCTGTTTTTTTCAAACCACCGCAAATTAGCATTATATATTTATTTGTATAATATCTGTCTACCTCAATAGGCTACAAACTCCATGAAGCAGAGATTGTTCCATTTTATTCACTAACGAATACTCTGTGAACTTTTAAGTAACAGCCTTAAAAATAGTCACATTTTCCTATCTTGCATTTTTGGGTACCTGACTCTCTACCTGGCCTGAGGCATTCACCTGCTTATTGGAAATGAGGAGAAGATATTAAGATTATTACCTTAGGAATGGAGAGAGAATCAAATTAATTTTCCTTTTCTCATATTCAAAAACAGGGCTTTTTGCAGTAAGGCAATAGGCTGAAGGAAGTTAATATGTTCTAAATTCCTTAGCAAACCAAGAAACAAGCACTTAGGATTCAGATCACTGCTGCTCTAAGAGAGGAAGCCATAATAATGTTGGGTAAATCTTGACCAGAAAAGGGAGAAAGCCCAATTCATGCTCCATCTGATTCATAAGAATCTGGGGATGGGAAGTAGGAGCAGGTGGAAGCAGGGGAGTCTACAAAGCCAGTGAGCACCAAAATGACCCAAAGTGGCAGGAAAAATGATGAAGCCACAACCAAGCTGAATAAGAAATGGACCAGGATATGCTGGTGTTAGGCATCAGGAGCACACACCTATAAGATGACCTGGAGCTGGACCATCAGCCCTCAATGGGCACAAAGCCAGGGAGCATCCCTTGCTAAGACATATGTGTGTTATAAACAACAAAGAGCATTGTGTGTGCAGATAGATAGATAGATAATATATCAATCCATCTACAAAGTATATTTATGTGTGTATGAATTAAACATTTTGTATTTATTGTCACTGGATTTATTATTTATGAAGCAGTATATATATCCAAGCACACCATCTTCTCTTCATTGCTGAAGTCACAACATTCTCCAAATACACGACACCCTCTTTGACAAGAGCAATGTGGAAATATGACAAAATGTACATTTTTACAAATAGATACTAAGTGTTATCCCAAAGAGCTGTGTAAATGATTGCATCATTTAAAGTTTCTCCAGAATTGAGGGATGTGGATGAAAGCTGAGCTAGAACCAGAGGTTCTGACATTGGATATGCTTGGGCAAAGCATTGAGGTGGGACACCCAAACCAGAGACAAGTGGAGGAGTCTCAGAAGAGGGGCTGAGTGAGGCGGTGTGAGCCAGGGATCACTTGAGGCCTAGCCCAAGTCACGAGAATCAGGACCATGACCTACACCAGCCACAGATCATCAGCTGGCACCCACAGAAACATCAGGGATAGGATCAGTCCTAACTTAGTGGTCACCATCCAGAAAGTATCCCAGGCCAACCACTTCACGGCTGACACCAGTGAGGGAACAGTGGCCACTGCATGGATTTAAGGACCCATCTCTTCTCCATTACAATGATTACATGGAAGGCTTAAGTCCTTACCATGCTAACTTGTGAAGTGGAGTGGGGAAGGTACACAGTGTTGAAATGTTCCTTATGGAGCTGGACTTCAAATTGGCTGAATACTTACATGAAATGAGAAGGTTCAAAATAGGAAGGGACTGAACTGATTTTAATTGACAATTTTAAACTTTTCACTCTATTAATTACTCCAGCTGGTGGAAGGCTTATGAAAATATAATCAGTTATACAAAATACAATAAAACCTAATTTTCTCTCCATATCCAAGTGCAGATTGGATTAACAGGACAGAAGACATAGTGTTCAATAACTATTTGTTAAATGTATGAATACTTCAGTCCAAATGTCTTAGTTTTCTAAGTAGTGGTTTAAACATCCTTTTATTTTCTGGGAGTTTTTGTAGGTCAGAAACCTAGACATAGCTTCACTGAGTCTGCTTAAAGTCTCACAGGCCTGCAAGCAAGGCATCTCTGCTATACTGTCATGTGAAGCTCAAGGACCCTTTCCAAGCTCATTCAGGTTTTTGGTAGAATTTACTCACTTGTAGTCATAGGACTGTAGTTCCCAATTTTCTGGGTGACTGCTGGCCAGGGTTGCTCTCCGTTCCTAGGGATGTCCTCAAGTCACAGACACATGACTATCTCAAAACATGGCAGCTTACTTTTTCAAAGCCAGGAGAAGACTCTCTTTCTTAGGGCTCACCTGATTAGATCAGACTCACCCAGATAATCTCCACTTAGATAAACTTAAAATCGACTGATTGGGGGATCTGGCAAGATGGCCGAATAGGAACAGCTCTGGTCTGCAACAACCAGTGAGACCAACGCAGAAGGTGGGTGATTTCTGCATTTCCATCTGAGGTACCTGGTTCATCTCATTCAGACTGGCTAGAAGTAGGTGCGGCCCATGGAGGGCAAGCAGAGCAGGGTGGGGTGTTGCCTCACCCAGGAAGTGCAAAGGGCCAGTGAACTCCCTCCCCTAGCCAAGGGAAGCCATAAGGGACTGTGCCATGAGGGACTGTGCTATCTGGTCCAGGGCCCCAGATTTTAAGCACAAAACCAGGCAGCTGTTTGGGCAGATACCAAGCTACCTGCAGGAGTATTTTTTCATACCCCAGTGGCACCTGGAACCTCAGCAAACAGAACCATTCACTCCCCTGAAAGGGGGCTGAAGCCAGGGAGCCAAGTGGTCTTGCTCAGTGGGTCCCACCCCCACGGACCCCAGCAAACTAAGATCCACTGGCATGAAATTCTCGCTGCCAGCACAGCAGTCTGAAGTCAACCTGGCATGCTTCAGCTTGGTGGTGGGAGGGGCATCTGCCATTACGGAGGCTGGAGTAGGCAGTTTTCCCCTCACAGTGTAAACGCAGCCACTGGGAAGTTCGGACTGGCTGGAACCCACCACAGTGCAGCAAAGCAACTGTGGCCAGACTGCCTGTCTAGATTCCTCCTCACTGAGCAGGACATCTCTGAAAGAAATGCAGCAGCCGCAGTCAGAGGCTTATAGATAAAACTCTCATCTCCCTGGGACAGACTCCTGGGGGAAGGGGCAGTTGTGGGCACAGCTTCAGTAGACTTGAACGTTCCTGCCCGCTGACTCTGAAGAGAGCAGCGGATCTCCTGGCACTGTGCTTGTGAGCTCTGCTAAGGGACAGACTGCCTCCTCAAGTGGGTCCCTGTGCCCTGTGCCACCTGACTGGGAGATACCTCCCAGCAGGGTTTGACAGACACCTCATACAGGAGAGCTCCAGCTGGCATCTGGAGGGTGCCCCTCTGGGATGAAGCTTCCAGAGGAAGAAGCAGACAGCAATATGCTGTTCTGCAGCCTCCACTGGTAATACCCAGGCAAACAGGGTGTGGAGTGGACCTGCAGCAAACTCCAGCAGACCTGCAGAAAAGGGGCCTGACAGAATGAAAACTAACAAACAGAAAGCAATAGCATCAACATCAACAAAAAGGACGCCCATGCAAAAACCCCATCCAAAGGTCATAAGCATCAAAGATCAAAGGTAGATAAATCCACAAAGATAAGGAAGAACCAGCACAAAAAATGCTGAAAATTCCAAAAATCAGAATGCCTCTTCTCCTCCAAAGGATCACAACTCCTCGCCAGCAAGGGCACAAAACTGGACAGACAATGAGTTTGACAAATTGACAGAAGTAGGCTTCAGAAGATGGGTAATAAAAAACTCTTCCAAGCTAAGGGACATTTGCTACCCCAAAGAAAGGAAGCAAGGAAGATAAGAACCTTGACAAAAGGTTACAGGAACTGCTAACTAGAATAACCAGTTAAGAGAAGAACATAAATGACCTGATGAAGCTGAAAAACACAGCATGAGACCTTCATGAAGCGTACACAAGTATCAATAGCCGAATTGATCCAGCAGAAGAAAGGATGTCAGAGATTGAAGATCAACTTAATGAAAAAAAGCATGAAGACAAGATTAGAGAAAAAAGACTGAAAAGGAACGAAACAAGCCTCCAAGAAATATGGGACTATGTGAAAAGATCAAACCTACGATTGATTGGTGTACCTGAAAGTGACGGGGAGAATGGAACCAAGAAGGAAAACACACTTCAGGATATTATCCAGGAGAACTTCCCCAAACTAGCAAGAGAGGCCAACATTCAAATTCAGGAAATACAGAGAACACCACAAAGATACTCCTCAAGAAGAACAACCCCAAGACACATAATTGTCAGATTCACCAAGGTTGAAACGAAGGAAAAAATGTTAAGGGCAGCCAGAGAGAAAGGTCAGGTTACCCACAAAGGGAAGCCCATCAGACTCACAGCAGATCTCTTTGGAGAAACCCTGCAAGCCAGAAGAGAGTAGGAACCAATATTCAACGTTCTTAAAGAAAAGAATTTTCAACCCAGAATTTCGTATTCAGCCAAACTAAACTTCATAAGCAAAAGAGAAACACAGTCCTTTCCAGACAAGCAAATGCTGAGGGATTTTGTCACCACCAGGCTTGCCTTACAAGAGCTCCAGAAGGAAACACTAAATATGGAAAGGAAAAACCATTACCAGCCACTGGAAAAACATACCAAAATATAATGACCAACAACACTATGAAGAAACTGTATCAACTAATATGCAAAAAAACCAGCTAACATCATGAGACAGGATCACATTCACACATAACAATATTAAACTTAAATATAAATGGATTAAATGCCCCAATTAAAAGACACAGACTGGCAAATTGGGAAGAGTCAAGACTCATCAGTGTGCTGTATTCAGGAGACCCATCTCACATGCAAAGACACACATAGGCTCAAAATAAAGAGGTGAAGGAATATTTACGAAGCAAATGGAAAGCAAAAAAGCAGGGGTTGCAATCCTAGTCTCCAATAAAACAGACTTTAAACCAACAAAGATCAAAAAAGACGAACGGCATTACAAAATGGTAAAGGGAGCAATGCAACAAGAAGAGTTAACTATCCTAAATATATATGCACCCAATACACGAGCACCCACATCCATAAAGCAATTTCTTAGAGACCTACAAAGAGACTTAGACTCCCACACAATAATAGTGAGAGACTTTAACTCCCCACTGTCAATATTAGACAAATCAATGAGACTGAAAAGTCACAAGGATATTCAGGACTTGAACTCAGCTCTGGAGCAAGAGGACCTAATAGGCATCTACAGAACTCTCCACCCCAAATCAACAGAATATACATTCTTCTCAGCACCGCGCCACACTTATTCTAAAATTGACCATATAATTGGAAGTAAAGCCCTCCTCAGCAAATGCAAAAGAATGGAAATCCTAACAGTCTCTCAGACCACAGTGCAATCAAATTAGAACTCAGGAGTAAGACACTCACTCAAAACCACAGAACTACATGGAAACTGAACAACCTACTCCTGAATGACTGCTGGGTAAATAACAAATTTAAGGCAGAAATAAATAAGTTATTTGAAACCAATGAGAACAAAGACACAATGTACCAGAAGCTCTGGGATACAGCTAAAGCACTGTTTCCAGGGAAATCTATTGCACTAACGGCCCACATCAGAAAGTGGGAAAGATCTAAAATCAACACCCTAACATCACAACTAAAAGAACTAGAGAAGCAAGAGCAAAGAAATGCAAAAACTAGCAGAAGACAGGAAATAACTAAGATCAGAACAGAACTGAAGGAGATAGAGACATGAAAAACCCTTCAAAAAATCAATGAATCCAGGAACTGGTTTTTTGAAAAGATTAACAAAATAGATGGACTACTAGCCAGACTAATAAAGAAGAAGAGAGAGAAGAATCAAATAGACACAATAAAAAATGATAAAGTGGCCAGGCGCAGTGGCTCATGCCTGTAATCCCAGCACTTTGGGAGGCCGAGGCAGGTGGATCACGAGGTCAGGAGATCGAGACCATCCTGGCTAACATGGTGAAACCCTGTCTCTACTAAAAAAAAAATACAAAAAATTAGCCGGGCATGGTGGTGGGCGCCTGTAGTCCCAGCTACTTGGGAGGCTGAGGCAGGAGAATGGCGCGAACCCGGGAGGCGGAGCTTGCAGTGAGCTGAGATTGCGCCACTGCACTCCAGCCTGGGTGAAGGGAGAGACTCCGTCTCAAAAAAACAAGAATAAAAGAACAAAAAAAGGATAAAGTGGATATCATCACAGATCCCACACAAATACAAACTACCATCAGAGAATACTATGAACACCTCTATGCAAATAATCTAGAAAATCTAGAAGAAATGGATAAATTCCTGGCCACATACACCTTCTCAAGACTAAACCAGGAAGAAGTTGAATCCCTGAATAGACCAGTAACAAATTCTGAAATTGATGCAGTAATAAATAGCCTACCAACCAAAAAAAGCCCAGGACCAGATGGATTCCCAGCCAAATTCTACCACAGGTACAAAGAGGAGCTGGTACCAGTACTTCTGAAACTATTCCAAACAATAGAAAAAGAGAGATTCCTTCCTAACTCATTTTATGAGGCCAGCATCATCCTGATATCAAAATCTGGCAGAGACACAACAGAAAAAAGAAATTTCAGGCCAATATCCCTGATGAACATCAATGCAAAAATCCTCAATAAAATACTGGCAAACTGAATCCAGCAGCACATCAAAAAGCTTATCCATCATGACCAAGTCAGCTTCATCCGTGGGATGCAAAGCTGGTTCAACAAATGGCAAATCAATAAACATTATTCATCATGTAAACAGAGCCAATCACAAAAACCACATGATTATCTCAATAGATGCAGAAAAGGCTTTCGATAAAATTCAACACTGCTTCATGCTAAACATACTCAATAAATTAGGTATTTATGGATCATATCTCAAAATAATAAGAGCCATTTATGACAAACCCACAGCCAATATCATACTGAATGAGCAAAAGCTGGAAGCATTCCCTTTGAAAACCAGCACAAGACAAGGATGCCCTCTCTCACCACTCCTGTTAAACATAGTATTGGAAGTTTGGACCAGGACAATGAGGCAAGAGAAAAAAATAAAGCATATTCAAATAGGAAGAGAGGAAGTTAAATTGTCTCTGTTTGCAGATGACATGATTGTATATTTAGAAAAACCCATTGTCTCAGCCCTAAGTCTCCTTAAGCTGATAAGCAACTTTAGCAAAGTCTCAGGATACAAAATCAATGTGCAAAAATCACAAGCATTCATATAAACCAATAATAGACAAGCAGAGAGCCAAATCATGAGTGAACTTCCATTCACAATTGCTACAAAGAGAATAAAATACCTAGGAATACAACTTAAAAGGGGCGTGAAGGACCTCTTCAAGGAAAACTGCAAACCACTGCTCAAGGAAATAAGAGAGGACACAAACAAGTGGAAAAACATTCCATGCTCATGGACAGGAAGAATCCATATCATGAAAATGGTCATACTGCCAAAAGTAATTTATAGATTCAATGCTATTCTCATTAAGCTACCATTGACTTTCTTCACAGAACTAGAAAAACCTACTTTAAATTACATATGGAACCAAAAAAAAAAAAATGAGCCTGTATAGCCAAGACAATCTGAAGCAAAAAGAACAAGGCTGTAGGCATCAGGCTACCTGACTTCAAACTATACTACAAGGCTACAGTAACCAAACAGCATGGTACTGGTAAAACACACACACACACACACACACACACACACACACACACACACACACACACACACACACACAGATATATAGACCAATGGAACAAAACAGAGGCCTCAGAAATAATGCCACACATCTACAACCATCTGATCTAAGACAAACATGACAAAAAGAAGCAATGGGGAAAGGATTCCCTATTTAATAAATGGTGTTGGAAGAACTAACTAGCTATATGCAGACAATTGAATCTGGACCCCTTCCTTACACCTTATACAAAAAATTAACTCAAGATAGATTAAAGACTTCAACATAAGACCTAAAGCCATAAAAACCCTAGAGGAAAACTTAGGCAATACCATTCAGGACATAGGCATGGGCAAAGACTTCATGACTAAAATACCAAAAGCAATTGCAAAAAAAGCCAAAATTGACAAATGAGATCTAATTAAACCAAAGAACTTCTGCACAGCAAAAGAAACTCTCATCAGAGTAAACAGGCAACCTATAAAATGGGAGAAAACTTTTGCAATCTATCCGTCTGACAAAGGGCTAATATCCAGAATCTACAAAGAACTTAAACACATTTACAAGAAAAAAAAAACCCATCAAAAAGTGGGCAAAGGATATGAACAGACAGTTCTCAAAAGAAGACATTTATGCAGCCAGCAAACATGGAAAAAGGCTCATCATTACTGGTCATTAGAGAAATGCAAATCAAAACCACAATGAGATACCACCTCATGCCAGCTAGAATGGTGATCATTAAAAATTCAGGAAACAACATATGTTGGAGAGGATGTGGAGAAATAGGAACGCTTTTACACTGTTGGTGGGAGTGTAAATTAGTTCAACCATTGTGGAAGACAGTGTAGCAATTCCTTAGGGACCTAGAATCAGAAATACCATTTGACCCAGCAATCCCATTACTGGGTATATACCCAAAGGATTATAAATCATTCTACTATAAAGACATATGCACACATATGTTTATTGAAGCACTATTTACAATAACAAAGACTTGGAACCAACCCAAATGCCCATCAATGATAGGCTAAATAAAGAAAATATGGCACATATACACCATGGAATACTCTGCCGGTATAAAAATGAATGAGTTCATGTCCTTTGCAAGGACATGGATGAAGCTGGGAACCATCATTCTCAGCAAACTAACACAGGAACAGAAAACCAAACAGTGCATGTTCTCACTCATAAGTGGGAGTTAAACAGTGAGAACACATGGACACAGGGAGGGGCTGTTGGGGGGTTTGGGGCAAGGGGAGGGATAGCATTAGGAGAAATACCTAATGCATGTGGGGCTTAAAACCTAGATGACAGGTTGATGGGTGCAGCAAACTACCATGGCACATGTATACATATGTAACAAACCTGCACATTCTGCACATGTATGCTGGAACTTAAAGTATAATGAAAATAAAAATAAAATAAAGTAAAATAAAATCTTGAGGACATTTTAAAAATCGACTGATTAGGGACCTTAATTACATCTGCAAAATTCTCTCACTTTTACCTCATACTGTAACCTAATTACATAAATAATACTCTATCATATTCACAGGTTTTTCTCTCATTCAAGGGAAAGTGATTACATAAGGCATATATACCAGTGGGGCAGGAATCATGGGGATAATTGGGGACAATCTTAGAATTCTGCCTACCATACCTACTGAGTCAATAATAGCAGGTCTACCACCATGATCACCTAAGCTTATGAAGTGTCCTCCACACCCTGACTGGTAATATGTAGCCCTTTGAAGATAAGTACACAAACTCTGACTTCTCTATACATAACCATAATGAGCCACTGCTTCTTGGGGTCTTATGCCAAGAAAATTATATGTGGAAAAGTTTTCTTTCTCTTAACAGTTGTCTGACAACCTAGTCCTTTAATGAGTCTCTTTTCTTTTAAAATAATCAACATGTTAAGACCCACATCTAAGTGCTTGAGAAGCCCAAGCTCATGTTAGTCCATCTAAATCCTGGGAAAATCAATATAGGAAAGACCTGGAGATTCCAGATACCTCTCCTTAGGTTGGAGCTGATAGAGCTAGAAGGTAACAGGTAAATAAACCAGTCAAGCTACATCCCGATTCACATTCCCCCCACTTCCAATTACTTCCCATTGTTGAATATAAAAATGCTGGGTCTGTCCGTATAAATATATTTTCCATTGCTATGACATGAGTGGCTTACCATTTATGCCCAATTACCATGCAGCACAATAACAATTATGCACATCATTAAATATGTGTCAGATAAACTTTTCTGTGTATTTTATTTGAACACTAAACTGTTTAAATGAGCGCAGTCTTCATATTTTTAGATGATATAGCATGAACATTTGATGACAGTAAAAAATTAGAGAGAGCATTTGTATGCAAAAAAGAAAGTGTCATTGAGTAAGTCAGTAGGAATGTCTATGCATGAGTGATTGCTCGTGCCCAATCAAAGAAGCAAACAAAAAGAGCTGCAGGGTATTTTCAAAGAGGTCAAATGAAGGCTATCAAATAAATGAATTTCAAACAAAATTGCTCAGCTTTCAGAATGCATTTATTATTAATTATGTACAGATGAAAAAACTTTAAGTAGTTGAGGTCAATCAATTTATTCAACTAGCCACAATTATAGGAATATTATACCGATTCTATTTTCTTTCTTTCATGTGAAAGGCTAACATATTAGGTAACTTTATACATTACACACTGAAATGCCAACCATTACCAAGAACATCTGTCCATTTTTTTCTTTTCATTCTTAGTGAAGTGAATGTGAATCCACTTGCCCTTCGGGGCACTGGGTGACTTCAGGTACCACAAGTAGAAAGTCAGTAATAGATTATGTGCTATCAGTTGATGAATAAACTGCAAAAGACTGTGACTGAGTGAAGATTTACTAGCATATGATAACATCTCTAGCATGGGCAGACTTTTATTAAAATGTATATTTTAGAAAAGCTGGGGACTTTCTATCTCATATCACCGTTTCAAAGAATAATAAATATAAAAAAACTCACCATAATGATTCCCTTGAATATCCCAAATTATGAAATTACTGAATCTTGCTTTATCTATATAAATAAAAAAAATACTGTAACCTGGTGTAAACATCTACATTTATTACTCTAGGAATTGCAGTACCAGAGAAAGGTCCATGGAAAAAGGAAAATAACACCCTAGTGGGGCAATGGGGAGAAAAGTATTTGAAAATAAAAAGAAAGATGAAGTCTTTTGAAAATAGGACATGTTCTGCTTATCTGCTTAATGTACCATATATATGTGTGATTTGTTCATTGTGTGCCATTCATTTTTAGGAAATTCAGATAAGGAGTATGGCACCAAACAGAGAAAAGGAATATCTTAAAGTTTGAGGAGAATGTTACCACCAAGAATGCAGTTTTGATGCTATAATATATGAGATTGCAAAAGACTAAGTAGAGTTCCAGATCAGAATCGATTGCAGACATTTTTGTACCTATTCAAAAAACATCTCCCATTCCTTTATCCATTATCTGTCACCTACAGAAGGAAGGGTTGGAAAACCTATTACTTATTATTATTATTTTTAGCTGGGGTAGCCATGAAACCCAGTTCTGGCCAATGAAGTGTAAGAGGAGGCAAAGGAAACTGGGACTCCTTTGAGGGATATTCCTTATTCCTGGTTAAAGGGGAAGGGAATGAGGTGTAAGCTCTCTGCTTGCTTCTTCCGCTATCTGAACTTGAACATGGGTGTGTGAGAATAGGCTGCTGGGAACTGCTTGTGCTCTGACAGCCATGCGGGAAGAACCATGAGAATCAGAGACACCAACTCCAAGACCTCACTTTGTGAGCCACTGAATAAACATCAGCAAACAACCACCTCCATATTTCTTGTTATGTGAGAAAAATCATCTCCAGTTTAAACAACGATCAGTAAGACAGTCTGTTATTTGGAGAAGAATGCATTCCAAATAGAAACCAAATTATTTGAGATGCTGTGAATAAAAGGAAAAAAGATTAATTGGATGGTTACCAGAGGTAGCAGGAGAGCCAAGTAAAGGTTTCTTGGTTTGTTTATTTAGCTTAGTTTTGTGTCCCAGGATAGAGAACGCTAGAGTATGCATCTGGGGTGTGAAGCCCCATCTTTCCGACCAGTTGAGCCCACTATGTGATGGCTTTTATTATGTTTTGTCATACTAAGAGGATATCTTCTGGCTCCACAGTAATGAGTACTAATTAATCTGTCTAATCTTTCCCCTGCGGTATGGTATAACATAAGGATTGAGCAGCAGCTAGAGGACTCTGGCCTGATATCTATTGCTTATCTAGAGGTTGCCCTTAACCAGATTTCTGTCTGTGGCCATCCAGAAGCAAAAAGGAAACAAATCAGGAAACAAATCTCCCCAAATCTCATTAAATTGTGTTGTGGGAGTGACAGAAGGTGAAAGTGCCTGTATGGAAATATGAATGGGTTTAAGCAGTTGTGAAAGGACACTGTCCTAGCAGTGCAAAGCCCCAAAACCAGAGAGTATTTGTGAGAAAATAAGTTTTGCCTTCAAAAGAATACAGAATATTTATACAATCAAATGACCCTTTCTTTACAAAACGAATTACTATTGAACTCTTAAATATTAAATTCCCTTGGCAATGAACAAAGTATGAAACACAACCTAAATTGTTAAGGAATAATGCCAGTAGAAAGTTGATTAGAAATGAAGTCAAAGAATTTCACAAATTCCAGGAGGAGAAAGTGAGGACATATTTACAGATATATTAACTCGGGAAATACTGATTGACTGTCTACCAATCAATGACCAGGTGCTACACTCTTGAGATATGGTGCTTGCCCAGCTAGAGCATGTGGTTGAATGTCAGAGAGAAACTTTTAACAAATAAGAGATCTTAATATATAATAATGCATTATATTCTTCTACATTTACATATATTTCTATACATATATTTCTCTGAAGGAAAGAAACAGGGTCCTAAGAGAGAAAAATGTAATGGGATCCTAATTTAGATTTAGGAGTCACATAAGCTTTCCTAGAGAAAGTCGCATTGAGCTTAAACCTGAAGAATGATTAGGTGTTAGTCAAATGAAGAGCCAGCATTCTAGGTGGGAGGAACACATATTCTAGTCATACTCAGCTTTGCAGGAATCCTCCACTGATGCAAAAATACATCATTCAACATGAACAATATTGGACTTGACATTAAGAAGCAGTTGGAGAACATAAACTAGCATCCACATGGACCCCACCTGCCCTGGCCCTTGTCAGCACCATTTCAAGCTTGGCTGTGTCTCCATCCTACCCACCTCCCGCTCCCCCACTAACCCTAAGGAACTTGTCTTCTTTAAGCTAAGGACAGTATGTGAAGGAAAAGTGGGACTCTTAGCTGATAATTTTTAGCAATTGAGAAGTGGCACCCACTCTTTTGCACTAAAATTCTTTCAAAAATTGTTCTTCTCAATGTACCTCTCACATGGAAAAAAAAATAAAGAAAATGTACAGGAAACTCAACTTCTTTGAATCTGAAGCATGAAGATTGCTCTTTCACTACTCATCTACAAAATTATTATTTTAACCTTGGTATAGCTTTGCATCACAAGGCATGTAAAAAGACTCCATTATGCCAGCATTGTTAATTCAAGAGAATTAGAGAAATTATGTTCTATAATTAGAGAAAATAGCATGTGCGTGCGTGTGTGCACGCACACACACACACACACACACACACACACATACTCTGAGGGTGCAACAGACATTGAGAAAACATTCTGTCTAAGGTTCAGTCCTTATCCTCCTAAAAGAAAGAAATCCTTTTTCAGACAACTCCAAAAAGAGAATCCCTACAACTTTCCTAAGTGCTTTTTTCAGTGCTACATTTTAGGGGTTTAATGAAATCTAGAGATTTTTAGTTTACTTCCTGCTAATCAAACTGACCAGATTTGTCAGTTTTATAGATATTTTGAGACACAGTATTGCAGTTTAATTTCTAAAGTGTAAAGCTGTCATTTCCCCCAAAACCTTAATTACCATATTTGCTATTGGGTTTATTGTTTATTCAGCACCATAGCAGTATGAGATTCTTTATGGTAAATTGAACATAAAAGTTAACAAAAAAAAAACAAAAAGCCCTTTTCTCTAAAGGAGTTATCCGTGAGCACCTCCTGGCCTCCGCAAGGTATCAATGAAATGAGCTGAACAGTTAAGATGATAAAGCACCAGGGCTCTTAATTTATTCGGTTCCATCAATTTTCTTCTATAATGTCAGAGAAAACAGAACAAGAACTGAGTGTGAAAAATAATATGCCCAGGAAAGAGAATGTCAGTACATGCACCTGGATTGTGGAAATTCTCCTTAAGAAAAATTCTCTTCCTAGGAAAGTTTGACATTCCAGGATAATAAAATGCTCTATGCCATAGTTTCAGGCCTGATATTAATGTACATTGCAGGCTGCATTGAGGGAGACAGAGAGAGAAAGAATCAATAAGGCCATGTATTTTCAAATATCTAAAATGTTGACAGAGACAGAGATAATCAAATTTACATTCTACACCAGTGTACCTAATGTGTAATTCTGGCACGCTGCCAAACCCATCTATCCTCAGTAGAAACATGAACTTGGGCTTAGGATGTATCAGAATGAAGCAGCAAAGACTCAGGACTAGACTTTCCCATCTCTATATTGGGTTCACTGGAAGGAATCTGAAATACTTCTTTTTTTAGAGATAAGGTCTTATTGTTGCCAGGGCTGGAGTACAGTAATGTGATTACTGCTCACTGTAGCCTGGAACGCCTGGGCTCAAGGGATTCTCCTACCTCAGCCTACTGAGCAGCTAGGACTACAGGTTCTTGCCAAGACATCCGTCTTTTTTGCTTTTTTTTCTAGGAGACAGGGTCGTGTTATGTTGCCCAGGTTGGTCTCAAACTCTTGGCCTCAAGCAATTCTCCTGTCTTGGCCTCCCAAAGTGCTGGGATTACAGGTGTGAACCACCATGGCCAGCCAAAAACCCACTTTAAAGTGAGCATTGTAATCTTCCTTTTCATAGGAGTGTGTACTTCAAAGTTCTATGATATTGTCCCTTTTGTGATATTCCTAGTTTCATATGTAAGTGTAAATTGATACTGTAGAATTAACTTTTTGTATTTTAAATTTTTATTAATCTTTGATTGAAATTAAAACCAGCAGACATGAGCATGTTCAATGGAGAAAACTTGAAAGACTAAGCAGCTTTGAGCTGGTGACATAAAATTTTGAGAGTACAAGGCACCAAATGAGTTATTTAGCCTGTTATGAAGTTAAAAGACAGGAAGTATTTATAAATTAGATTTCTGAAGATACTAAAAATATCATTCATAGTTGTGTGGTGAAGGGTGTTTTTCATCAGATTTTTACCTGCTTTGTGCTTTATTGTTAGATGAGTGACTAAACTTTAGTTTTTTTATTTAAAAAAAGTAACAAAGCAATACCACTAAGGACTGGATGGGAAAGTTCTCTAATTCTGAGATTTAGTATTTCAAAGTTCATCTTTTGCAAGGGACCAAGCCATACGCTTAAATTTTGCTTTTCTCAGTATTAAACACTGAATGTCTGTGTCCCCCATGATTTATATGTTGAAACATTATCCCCCAAGGTGATAAGTAGTAAGAGGTTGGGCCTTTGGAAGGGAATTAGAATTAGATGATACCATAAGGTTGGGGCCCTTATGAAAGGGATTAGTGCCCTTTTAAGAATCACAAGAGCCTGGATGTGGTGGCTCATGCCTGTAATCCCAGCACTTTGGGAGACTGAGGCTGGTGGATCACTTGAGCCCATGAGTTCAAGACCAGCCTGAGCAACATGGCAAAATCCTCCGTCTCTACAAAAAATACAAAAAAAAAAAAATTAGCCCACCATGGTAGCACTTGTGCTTGTAGTCTCAGCTACTCGAGAAGCTGAGGTGGGAGGATCGCTTGAGCCTGGGAGGTTGAGGTTGCAATGAGCTGCGATTGCACCTCTGCACTTGAGCCTGGGTGACAGAGTGAGACCCTGTCTCAAAAAAAAAAATAGAGATAGAGTTACAAGAGAGCTTGCTTCTCCTCTCTGCTGTCTGTCACAAGAGTATACAACAAAAAGTTAGCAATCTGCATCCAGCAAGAGGAACTTCACCAGAGCCTCACCATTCTGGCCACTTGATCTTGAACTTCCAGCCTCCAGAATTGTGAGAAATAGATTTCTGTTGTTTATAAGCTA
Organism: Pongo pygmaeus; assembly: GCF_028885625.2. Taxonomy (NCBI): domain Eukaryota; kingdom Metazoa; phylum Chordata; class Mammalia; order Primates; family Hominidae; genus Pongo; species Pongo pygmaeus. The sequence continues at coordinate 154,187,284 of NC_072376.2, read as the reverse complement.
TGCAGTTACAGTAGCCCTAACTAAAACATTCAGTAATAGATCTGATGTTCTGAGTGCAATCAGTCGTGACCACTTTGCCTTATCTTTCAGTTGCTTCTGAACTCAAGTAGGGAGGAGAGTGCTAATGTATTAGGCCCTCTTAGGCCCCAGCAGTGATTAAAGCAGATGGATTTTAGAAACAATGTAGAATCGGAACTTTTCTTTGGATGTTACGACCACTGGTAACCCTCTCTCTATCACCCTGCTTCAGTTTCTTTCCACTTTCCACTATCTGAAATTATCTTGTCATTAAAATTGTCTTTTAAATGTGTTTTCTTGATAATTCTCTCTTCTCACTAGAACTCAAAACTCTGGACAGCAAGGACCTTGTTTTTATTTTTCTGTTTTGTTATGTTTGCAATGTTGTCCCCAGTCCAAGAACAGTGCCTGGCAATATAATAGGCACTATAATTCCTCAACAAATCTGTGAGGAATGGAGAGATTAAGCAATTTCCCAAGGTTGCACAGCGAGTCGGCTTAATGCTGGCAATCTGGCTCCAGACTAAGCTATATTGCCTGAAGACTCTCATTTGTTCATTCCCACCGTCAGCACTCTGCCTTTCCCTTTTTATCAGTTTGGTACTGGCCACCTTGAGGTCTTCTGAAACAACCAGTTTAATCTGGATCTTTTGCCCTTGGGCTGGCTTCCATCATCTAACAGAAAAATCTTAGCAGAAGGTGAAGTAAAAAGACTTGGAGCATAGTTATCTCCTGCTAAGGCTGCCACTGCAGAATCAATGCTTACAACTCCATCATCTGGAGTTGGTACAGAAGGTTTTTTTTTTTTTTTTTCTGATACAGGATTCCAGGTAACCACTCAGACAACTGAGATTGCAGATGCCAGGCAGAAAAGGCTGTTTTTAATAGAGCTATATTCTCTTCCAACTTTATCCCTCGATTTTTCTGGCCTGTGTTCACCTCTCTTGAGTGAGACTTTGCTACAGACAGCAAGAAGCACTTTCGTTAACTTCATCCAGTTTCTCTTCCTTTTCCTTCAACCCTGCAGCCTCTATCAGTTTGTGGTCTGCCTTTCAAGGCAGAGTAGGGACCAAGGAACCAAATAAGGCTCATGAACTTTCTAGCCAGTAATATCTGATCCTTTGCTCTTCACCACCTACCTACTTCTGCCAAGTCAACAGCACGTGATCTAGTTCTGCTATTTGCTGCAATTCTAGAATTATTACCAGTTGCAAGTCACAGAAAACTTCAAAATAATAGTGGCTTAAGTAAAATTCAGATGCATTTCTTTGTCAAGCAGAGGAAGGTGAACCAGAGCTAGAATGGCACTCCATGGTATTAACACTTGGGCTTCTGTGTCTTACTGCTCAGTGTGCCTGGTCCCAGCACTGTGGTTGATGATGGTGTCATCTACATTACAGACAGAAGGATAGAGGAAGGCACAAAGAAAGAGAGACTCAAACAGTACACACCAGCTGTTTCTTAAAGAAGGGAACTGGGAGATGTCTCAGACACTTTTATGCACATTTTTTGCCCAGCCTTTAGTCAAGTGGCCACAGCTAGCTGTTAGGGAAAGCAAGAAATGTAACTTTATTTTGGGTAGCATATGCCCAAATAACAATTCCTCTATCAATAAAGAATGGGGAAATGACTACTGAAGTCAACTAGAATTTACCACAGAAACATCTCCAAAATATAATGTTAGGTAAAAAATGCAAATTGTAAAAAAAAAAAAAGGTATAATGTGATTCCTCTGCTGTAAAATGTACAAACATTCTCACATACAAGTAGAAACATATCCACATAAACTGTATTTATAAATCATAGGAAAATGTCTGGGAAAATACACACCAAATTGATAACAACAGTTGCTTCTGAGAAGAAAAGTTGAATGAGACATAGAAGTTTTGAGGAAGAACTTTCACTTTTTACTCGAAATATTTCTAAATTGTTTACATTTTTATACTGAAAATACATTTATTATTTGTGTTCATTTAAAATTGATAGAAATAAAGGCACTGTGGAGTTCCAAGTAAAGGGCTTGTCCAAAGTGTAAAAACACTATTTAACCAACTGTAGGGCAGTTGGCTGGCTCTGCTCAATGTACTCAGTCTTCTTGTGGGGCCATGAGCTAGCTGGGGCATTTGCTTCTCGTGATGCTGGCAGAGGTGCAAGACGGCAAATTGAAACTTAGGCACGGGCTATAGAGCCAGAAGATCCTGACAGCCATTTACCAATTATGTCAACTTAGGTGAACTCCTTGATCTCACTGTTCTTCAATTTCCTCTTCTGTCAAATGGACCAAAAAATCTCTACCTTTCAGGGTTGTTGTGGGGAATGTTTGAAATAATGTTAGTAAAGTACACAATGCTCATCTCTCCTTTGGTTATCTGTTTTCTAACTTTTGCAACAAACATACAGTGTATGTATAATGAAAATAAATGCATAATCAAAACTTTATAAAAGATACCCACTATAAAGTGAGTATATAAGCTACTGTTCTGAATGTAACAGGTGATAATTGATCAAGGCATCAAGGATTAACTAATAATAAGAGAAAGCCTTATAAAGAAGGCTGACTTATTACAGACAAAACACCTGATGTCTAATACAAATGAAATAGTCATTGGAATCCCTCAAGGCAATGAGCTGGTGGAGGTAGCGTCTCTCTTAAAAACCACGTCTTCAGTAACACTTTGCTTTAAAGTAATATGAATATCCTAGCTTTCTTTTTTTTCTTTTTTTAAGACGGAGTTTCACTCTTGTTGCCCAGGCTGAAGTGCAATGGTGCAATCTCGGCTCACTGCAACCTCCGCCTCCCGGGTTCAAGTGATTCTCCTGCCTCAGGCTCCCTAGTAGCTGGGATTACGGGCACCCACCACCATGCCCGGCTAATTTTTTGTATTTTTAGTAGAGACGGGGTTTCACTATGTTGTCCAGGCTGGTCTTGAACTCCTGACCTCAGGGGATCTGCCTGCCTCGGCCTTCCAAAGTGCTGGGATTACAGGTGTGAGCCACCGTGCCCGGCAATATCCTACTTTTCATAGATTCAGCTTTTGAACCAAGTGTAATTAATGCTCAAGTGAGTGTTGTTATTTAAGGCCTAGAGAAAAAATCTCCAACTCTGGAAGTTCAGCTAGGTGACTTGGTATCATGGGCACACGGCTCACCAGCTGGTATGGGTACAGCTGAGTCATATCTCGTACAGGGTACAGGTTTTCAGGTCAACTGCTAAGTCCACAATATCTCAAAAATATTTTAAATCATTTATTAAGCATGGCAAATGTGTGTATAGGGAAGGGGGGTAACTTAGTAGATAGATTATTGATCCCAATTTTTCACCCCATCTACATTCATGCTCTTGCCAGAGTCTCGCTGTGAAGAGCGCACTGCCCTGCCTTTTGACTTTGGGCTTAGCTGTGCGCCTTGCTTTGGCTAATGACATGTAGAGAAAAGGGACTCTGCCAGTTCCAAGCTTAGGTCGTAAGAGATCTCATAAGTTCTATTTGCCCTCTTGCACCTCTGCCAGCGTCATGAGAAGCAAATGCTCCAGCTAGCTCACGGTCCCAGAAGACAGAGAAGTACACTGAGCAGAGCCACCGAGCTGCCCCACAGTCTAAAGCAGAGAAGCACCAGCTAACCAGCAAACTCATGAGCGAAAAATAAAACCCTATTGCTGTGTGCTGCTGAAATTTTGTGGTGCTTTTCTAGAGAGCATTATTGTGGCAATAGCTAATGAAAACATTGATCTTATGTATAGGTACAAATGTATATGATATGCAGTATTATACAGTATATATAAAAGAGCATATAAAAGTATAAGCATTTTTAACTTACTCTAAGCATGACTAGACGCTCACGTGAGAAGAAGCACCTAGGTATGACAGACACGATGCTCACTGGTGACAAGTTCTTCAAGGGGGCTTTGGGATGTATCTGAAATCTGAAGAAAATCATTGGCTCCAAAATATGGGAAGGGAGGAACTTAAAACCATTTAATTAAACATCTACAAAATAAAGCCTATGTCAACTAGTCAAGTTCAATTCAGTTCAGTTGTGCTATATGTACATGCACATGTATCTATATACAAATTGTGTATAATGTGGGCTATGGATACATTGTAGTACATTCAACTGAAAGTGAAGTGGGAGCTCAAAAGTAGCATTCATCCCTGTGCCTAGAGAATGTCTTTAAGCATCCCTCAGAGGAAACTAAGACTAACTGAGGTAATGGATTCAGTTCCCCCATTCTGTGCTCACTCACTAGTAAGTAGTAAGAATCCCCACTTTCTCTCTCTCTCTCTGTCTCTCTCTTTCTGTCTCTCTCTTATAGATGCATCCACACGTGGGTGCGTGCACACACACACGCAGAGCAAATGTGTTTTATGTAACTTACAAATAAAGAGAATCCACTATAGGGTCCGATACTCACATAGACCACTGTAAAGAAGGATAATCTCTCCCAAGAGGTGTGGCTGTTAGTGGAAAGTTCTCAGGGAAACGTGAGAAGATCTAGGGTCCAGTCCTGATTCTGCTACTGACTGGGAACATAGACCATGCAGTGTGGGCTGGAGAGGAAAGGTAATCTTTATTTTCTAAGCCTCCTTCTTTTACAAGTCATTCTTTACAACCCTATGTTGGAAGCTTTTTCTCCTTGCTTTCTAAACAGACTGTGTATGTATTCATTATAACCTTAACATGACTGCATTGCAATGATAATTTTGCATTCTTCTCTAGTCCAGAAGTCTGTGATTTCCTTGGAGAAAGATTATCTCGTATTTCTCTTTGCGTTCTCAGCTTCTAGCACAGGCCTTGGATGTACTGTGCATTAATACGTGTTATGGACTAGAAATCAGCCTTGGAACAACTTGGACACAAACTTATCCAACCAGGTAGAAGCAGTCACAGTGGAGACACTGCTGTCCTTCTGACACCACCCTTATAACAATCACATTCTTGCAAGAGTGAATGTTCAATTATTCTCTGGAACACACTGAAGCCAGTTGACATATGAGGTGATTTACCATTTGCTTTCTGTGGTCATTTCTATGGTCATTTCCAAAATGAGATTGTTTATTGGCCGTTTTAGTATCTCTGAACGGTAGACTTCCACTATAATGGATGTATAATTTCAGAGGTCGAAATGAAAGTTATGACCCTATCTCAGAAAAAATAACCAGAGTAATTTTGACTGCTTTAATGATAGACCTTCCTTTGCAGAGACAGAAAAAAAATTCTAATAGATTTCATTTTCTAAGCAGAATATGAACTATATCACAATAATAGAAATAACAATGGCAAATTAAAAGAGTTACTTTTTATTGCTTTTAATCTGTTGTGTAAAAAATGGATTTTGACAGCTCTGATAATCTAGAGGCAACCTTCAGCCATTCAAACATTATGTGGTGATTCATGTTCCAATAAAAAATCATCTACAGGTGCCCCAAGACATGGAGTACGTGTCATCTATATGATAAAGTTCCTCAAAATAACTGAGAAATTACAAGCTACTTGGTCCAAAGAGCATTTGCCAATATGTTGTATATCATCTGACTTATAATCATTACAAATATTTATAATAATGGAATGTGTTAACACGATGAAGTCTGAAAAGGCTCATTAAGTCTAAATTTGATTCAGTATCTCCATTTCTTTTCATTTACAGACTCATGATTCCACAGTTCTGTAACATTATCTTAATTATACGAGCAGTGAACCATCCCTAAATCTAGATTCATGTTTAGTTTAGCGCAAGATAAATATTAATGTTGGGATTCTTATTTCTAAAATGCTTTTCTGAATAAATTAATCCATTTCCTATATTTTTCTTCTTGGGATTTCTAGACTACAGCACAAATTAGAAATTGTACAGTCATGGAATTTTAGGAGGTGAGGACCTCTGAGATCAAAGAGATTAGAAAAAAATGTGTTAAATGACTCATGACTCTGATAGGCTAAATTGTTCTTGTAAAAGTAGCAGAACTATAATTAACCTCATAAATGTAAAAAAAAAGAATGGCAAATATTACAACAAAACAAGGGCTAGACCTAAAAGGTGAAAATGAGTAGAATAATAAACAATTAGAAAGTTAAATTTCATAAAATAACTTGAAGTGAACTCAAGCCTGAAGAGATCAGCCAAATGAAGATGAAGCCCATGTCAGGCATACTTCTTTAAAGTTAAAAATTAACTTTTTATTGTGATTCTTGGACCTTTTCCTGTTTCTCAACATGTGAATATTTTGTTTCTCCTTCCTAAAGAATTACTCTGATTCTCTGCCAAACTATAATTATTAAAAATTACTTAAGAAATAGTTACGTATTGATTGTATTTGTCAGTTCTCTGCTATAAAGAAATACCTGAGACTGGACAATTTATAAATAAAAGAGGCTTAATTGGCTCATGGTTCCTCAGGCTGTTCAGGAAACATGATGCAGGCATCTGCTTAGCTCCTGGGAGGCCTCAGGAAACTTACAATCCTGGCAGAAGGTAAAGGGGAAGTAGACACATCTTACATGCCCAGAGCAGGAAGAAGAGAAAAAGGGAGAGGTTCCACACACTTTCAAACAGCCAGATCTCATGAGAACTCACACGCTGTACAGTACCAAGAGGGGACGGGGCTAAACAATTAGAAATCACCCCCATGATCTAACCACGTCCCAGCAGGCCCCACTTCCAACACGAGGAATTACAATTCAACATAAGATATGGGTAGGGACACAGATTCAAACCATATCATTCTGCCCCCGGCCCCTCCAAATTTCATGTCCTTCTCACATTGCAAAATACAACCATGCCTCCTCAATGGTCCCCCAAAGGCTTTTTAAAAATTATTATTATACTTTAAGTTCTGTGACACATGTGCAGAATGTTCATGTTTGTTACATAGGTACACATGTGCCCTGGTGGTTGGCTGCACCCATCAACCCGTCATCTACATTAGGTATTTCTCCTAATGCTATCCCTCCCCTAACTCCCCACCCCCTGACAGGCCCTGGTGTGTGATGTTCCCCTCCCTGTGTCCATGTGTTCTCATTGTTCAACTCCCACTTATGAGTAAGAACATGCGGTGTTTGGTTTTCTGTTCCTGTGTTAGTTTACTGAGAATGATGATTTCCAGCCTCATCCATGCACCTGCAAAGAATGTGAACTCATCCAGTTTTATGCCTACATAGTATTCCATGGTGTATATGTGCCACATTTTCTTTATCCAGTCTATTATTGATGGGCATTTGGGTTGGTTCCGAGTCTTTGCTATTGTGAATAGTGCTGCAATAAACAAACCTGTGCATAAGTCTTTATAGTAGCATGATTTATAATCCTTTGCGTATATATCCAGTAATGGGATTGCTGGGTCAAATGGTATTTATGGTTCTAGATATTTGAAGAATCGCCACATTGTTTTCCACAGTGGTTGAACTAATTTACAATCCCACCAATGGTGTAAAAGCATTCCTATTTCTCCACATCCTCTTGAGCATCTGTTGTTTTCTGACTTTTTAATGATCGTCATTCTAATTGGTGTGAGATGGTATCTCATTGTGGTTTTGATCTGCATTTCTCTAATGACCAGTGATGATGAGCTTTTTTTCATATGCTTGCTGGCCGCATAAATTTCTTCTTTTGAGAAGTGCCTGTTCATGTCCTTTGCCCACTTTTTGATGGGGTTGTTTGTTTTTTTTCTTGTAAATTTTTTTAAGTTCCTCATAGATTCTGGATATTAGCCCTTTGTCAGATGGGTAGATTGCAATAATTTTCTCCCATTCTGTAGGTTGCCTTTTCACTCTGATGATGATTTCTTTTACTGTGCAGAAGCTCTTTAGTCTAATTAGATCCCATTTGTCAATTTTGGCTTTTGTTGCCATTGCTTTTGGTGTTTTAATGATGAAGTCTTTGCCCATGCCGTTGTCCTCAATGGTATTTCCTAGGTTTTCTTCTAGAGGTTTTATGGTTTTAAGTCTTACATTGAAGTTTTTAATCCATCTTGAGTTAATTTTTGTATAAGGTTAAGGAAGGGGTTCAGTTTTAGTTTTCTGCATACGGCTAGCCAGTTTTCCCAACACCATTTCTAAATAGGGAATTTTTTCCTCATTGTTTCTTTTTGTCAGGTTTGTCAAAGACCAAATGGTTGTAAGTGTGTGTTGTTATTTCTGAGGCTGCTGTTCTCTTCCATTGGTCTATATCTGTTTTGGTACCAGTACCATGCTGTTGTGGTTACTGTAGCCTTGTAGTACAGTTTGAAGTCAGGTAGCATGATGCTTCTCGCTTTGTTCTTTGTTTAAAATTGTCTTGGCTATATGGGCTCCTTTTGGTTCCATATGAAATTTAAAGTAGATTTTTCTAATTCTGTGAAGAAAGTCAATGGTAGCTTGATAGGAATACCATTGAGTCTATAAATTACTTTGGGCAGCATGGCCATGTTCATGATATTGATTCTTCCAATCCATGATCATGGAATGTTTTTCCACTTGTTTGTGTCCTCTCTTATTTCCTTGAGCAGTGGTTTGTAGTTATCCTTGAAGAGGTCTTTCACATCCTTTGTAAGTTGTATTCCTAGGTATTTTATTTTCTTTGTAGCAACTGTGAATGGACGTTCACTCATTATTTGGCTTTCTGCTTGTCTATTATTGCTCTGTATGAATGCTTGTGATTTTTGCACATTGATTTTGTATCCTGAGACTTTGCTGAAGTTCCCTATCAGCTTAAGGAGATTTGGGGCTGAGATGATGGGGTTTTCCAAATATACAATCATGTCATCTGCAAACAGAGACAATTTGACTTCCTCTCTTCCTATTTGAATACCCTTTGTTTCTTTCTCTTGCCTGATTTCCCTGGTCAGAATTTCCAATACTATGTTTAATAGGAGTGGTGAGAGAGGGAATCCTTGTCTTGTGCCGGTTTTCAAAAGGAATGCTTCCAGCTTTTGCCCATTCAGTATTATATTGGCTGTGGGTTTGTCATAAATAGCTCTTCTTATTTTGAGATATTTTCCATCAATACCTAGTTTATTGAGTGTTTTTAGCATGAAAAGGTGTTGAATTTTATTGAAGGTCTTTTCTGTATCTATTGAGATAATCATGTGGTCTTTGTCACTGGATCTGTTTATATGATGGATTATGTTTATTCATTTGCGTATGTTGAACCAGTCTTGCATCCGAAAGATGAAGCTGACTTGATCGTGAGTGGATAAGCTTTTTGATTTGCTGCTGGATTTGGTTTGCCAGTATTTTATTGAGGATTTTTGTATCAATGTTCATCAAGGATATTAGCCGGAAATTTTCTTTTTCTATTGTGTCTCTGCCAGGTTTTGGTATCAGGATGAACATAAAATGAGTTAGGGAAGAGTCCCTCTTTTTCCATTGTTTGGAATAGTTTCCAAAGGAATGATACTAGCTCCTCTCTGTACCTCTGGTAGAATTCGGCTGTGAATCCATCTGGTCCTGGGATTTTTTTGGTTGGTAGGCTATTAATTACTGCCTCAATTTCAGAACTTGTTATTGGTCTATTCAGGGATTCAACTTCTTCCTGGTTTGGTCTTGGGAGGGTGTATGTGGCCAGGAATTTATCCATTTCTTCTAGATTTCCTAGTTTATTTGCATAGAGGTGTTTATAGTATTCTCTGATGGTAGTTTGTATTTCTGTGGGATCAGTGGTGATATCTCCTTTATCATTTTTTATTGTGTCTATTTAATTCTTCTCTCTTTTCTTCTTTATTAGTTTGGCTAGTAGTCTATCTATTTTGTTAATCTTTTCAAAAAACCAGCTCCTGGATTCACTGATTTTTTGAAGGGTTTTTCATGTCTCTGTCTCCTTCATTTCTTCTCTGATCTTTGTTATTTCTTGTCTTCTGCTAGCTTTTGCATTTCTTTGCTCTTGCTTCTCTAGGTCTTTTAATTGTGATGTTAGGGTGTCAATTTTAGCTCTTTCCTGCTTTCTCCTGTGGGCATTTAGTGCTATAAATTTCCCTGTAAACATTGCTTTAGTTGTGTCCCTGAGATTCTGGTACATTGTACCTTTGTTCTCATTGGCTTCCAAGAACTTATTTATTTCTGCCTTAATTCTGTTATTTACCCAGTAGTCATTCAGAAGCAGGTTGTTCAGTTTCCGTGTAGTTGTGTGGTTTTGAGTGAATTTCTTACTCCTGAGTTTTAATTTGATTGCCCTGTGGTCTGAGAGACTGTTTGTTATGACTTCTGTTCTTTTGCATTTGCTGAGGAGCGTTTTACTTCCAATTATGTGGTCAATTTTAGAATAAGTGCGATGTGGTGCTAAGAAAAATGCATATTCTGTTGATTTTGGGTGGAGAATTCTGTAGATGTCTATTAGGTCTGCTTGGTCCAGAGCTGAGTTCAAGTCCTGAATATCCTTGTTAATTTTCTATCTCATTGATCTGTCTAATGTTGACAGTGGGGTGTTAAAGTCTCCCACTATTGTTGCGTGGGAGTCCTAGTCTCTTTGTAGGTCTCTAAGAATTTGCTTTATGAATCTGGGTGCTCCTGTATTGGGTGCATATATATTTAGGGTAGTTAGCTCTTCTTGTTGCATTGCTCCCTTTACCATTATGTAATGCCCTTCTTTGTCTTTTTTGATCTTTGGTGGTTTAAAGTCTGTTTTATTGGAGACTAGGATTGCAACCCCTGCTGTTTTTTGCTTTCCATTTGCTTGGTAATTATTACTCCATCTTTTTAGTTTTAGGCTATGTCTGTCTTTGCATGTGAGATGGGTCTCCTGAATACAGCACACTGATGAGTTTTGACTCTTTATCCAATTTGCCAGTCTGTGTCTTTTAATTGGGGCATTTAGCCCGTTTACATTAAGGTTAATATTGTTATGTGTGAATTTGATTCTGTCATTATGATGTTAGCTGATTATTTTACCCATTAGTTGATGCAGTTTCTTATAGTGTCAATGGTCTTTACATTTTGGTATGTTTTTGCAGTGGCTGCTGCCAGTTTTTCATATTTAGTGCTTCCTTCAGGAGCTCTCATAAGGCAAGCCTGGTGGTAACAAAATGTCTCATCATTTGCTTATCTGTAAAGGATTTTATTTCTCCTTCACTTATGAAGCTTAATTTGGCTGGATAAGAAATTCTGGGTTGAAAATTCTTTTCTTAAAGAATGTTGAATATTGGCCCCCACTCTCTTCTGGCTTTTAGGGTTTCTGGCTCAGAGATCTGCTGCTAGTCTGATGGGCCTCCTTTTGTGGGTAACCCAGCCTTTCTCTCCGGATGCCCATAACATTTTTTCCTTCATTTCAAACTTGGTGAAGCAGATGATTATGTGTCTTGGGGTTGCTTTGCTCGATGAGTATCTTTGTAGTCTTCTCTGTATTTACTGAATTTGAATGTTGGCCTGTCTTGCTAGTTTGGAGAAGTTCTCCTGGATAATATCCTGATGAGTGCTTTCTAATTTGGTTCTATTCTCCCTGTCACTTTCCAGTACACCAGTCAAACGTAGGTTTGGTCTTTTCACATAGTCCCACATTTCTTGGAGGCTTTGCTCATTCCTTTTCATTCTTTTTTCTCTAATCTTGTCTTCATGCTTTTTTTCATTAAATTGATCTTCAATCTCTGATATCCTTTCTTCTGCTTGATCAATTCAGCTATTGATACTTGTGTATGCTTCACGAAGTTCTCATGCTGTGTTTTTCAGTTCCACAGGCCATTTATGTTCTTCTCTAAACTGGTTATTCTAGTTAGCAGTTCCTGTAACCTTTTATCAAGGTTCTTAGCTTCCTTGCATTGGGTTAGAACATGTTCCTTTAGCTTGAAAGAATTTCTTATTACCCACCTTCTGAAGCCTACTTCTGTCAATTCGTCAAACTCATTCTCCGTCCAGTTTTGTTCCCTTGCTGTTGAGGAGTTGTAATCCTTTGGAGGAGGAGAGGCATTCTGGTTTTTGGAATTTTCAGCATTTTTGCACTGGTTTTTCCTCATCTTTGTGGATTTATCTACCTTTGGTCTTTGATGTTGGTTACCTTTGGATGGGGTTTTTGTGTGGACTTCCTTTTTGTTGATGTTGATGCTATTGTTTTCTCTTTATTAGTTTTCCTTCTAACAGTCAGACCCCTCTTCTACAGGTCTGCCGGAGTTTGCTGGAGGTCCACTCTAGACCCTGCTTGCCTGGGTATCAGCAGCAGTGACTGCAGAACAGCAAAGATTGCTGCCTGCTCCTTCCTCTGGAAGCTTCATCCCAGAGCGGCACCTGCCAGATGCCAGCTGGAGCTTTCTTGTATGAAGTGTCTGTCAACCCCTGCTGGTAGGTATCTCCCAGTCAGGAGGCATGGGGCTCAGAGACCCAGGAGGCAGTCTGTCCCTTAGCAGAGCTTGAGTGCCGTGCTGAGAAATCCACTGCTCTTTTCAGTGCAGGCAGGCGGGAATGTTTAAGTCTGCTGAAGCTGTGCCCACAGCCACCCTTTCCCTCAGGTGCTCTGTCCCAGGGAGATGGGAGATTTATCTATAAGCCCTTGACTGGAGGTGCTGCCTTTCTTTCAGAGATGCCTTGCCCAGAGAGGAGGAATCTAGAGAAGCACTCTGGCTACAGTGTCTTTGGTGAGCTGTGGTGGGCTCTGCCCAGTTCAAATTTCCCCATGGCTTTGTTTACACTGTGAGGGGAAAACTGCCTACTCAAGCCTTAGTAATGATGGATATCCCTCCCCCCACCAAGCCTGAGCATCCCAGGTCAACTTTAGACGGCTGTGCTGGCAATGAGAATTTCAAGCCAGTGGATTTTAGCTTGCTGGGCTCCGTGGTGGTGGGCTCCACTGAGCTAGACCCCTTGACTCCCTGGCTTCAGCCCCCTTCCAGGGGAGTGAACAATTCTGTCTGCTGGCATTCTAGACGCCACTGGGGTATGAAAAAATACTCTTGCAGCTAGCTCGGTGTCTGCCCAAATGGCCACCCAGTTTTGTGCTTGAAGCCCAGGGCCCTGGTGGTGTAGGCACTCGAGAGAATCTCCTGGTTTGTGGGTTGTGAAGACCATGGGATAAACATAGTTACCTGGGCTGGATAGCACCGTTCCTCATGGCACAGTCCCTCATGCCTTCCCTTGGCTAGGAAATGGAGTTCCTTGACCCCTTGTGCTTCTGGGTGAGGCAACACCCCACCCTGCTTCTGCTTGTCCTCCATGGGCTGCACCCACTGTCTAACCAGTCCCAATGAGATGAGCCCAGTACCTCAGTTGGAAATGTAGAAATCACACACATTCTGCATTGATCTTGCTGGGAGCTGCAGACAGGAGCTGTTCCTATTCAGCCATCTTGCCAGAGGTCCCCCACAAACTCTTAACTCATTCCAGCATTAACTCGAAAGTCCAAAGTCTCGTCTGAGATAAGGCTAGCCTCTTCTGCCTATGAACCTGAAAAATCAAAAACGACATAGTTACTTCCAAGATACAATGAGGTGTAGGCATTGGGTAAATACTCCCATTCCAAAAGGGAGAAATCAGCCAAATGAAAGGGGTTACAGGCCTCATGCAAGTCCAAAACCCAGCAGGGCTGTCATTAATTCTTAAAGATCCAAAATAATCTCCTTTGACTCCATATCTTGCATCTAGGCCACACTGATGCAGGGAGTGGGCTCCCAAGGCCTTGGGCAGTTCTGCCCCTGTGGCTTTGCAGTGGATAGCCTCCATGGCTGCTCTCATGGGCTGACGTTGAGTGCCAGAGGCTTTTCCAGGCATGTGGTGCAAACTGTCAAGGGCTCCACCATTCTGGGGTCTGGAGGACAGTGACCCTCTTCATAAAGCACCGCTAGGCAATGCCCCATTGTGGACTCTGTGTTGGGGCTCCAATCCCACATTTCCCCTCCACATTGCCCTAGTAGAGGTTCTCCATAAGGACTGTGTCCCTGAAGCAGGCTTCTGCCTGGACATCTATGCTTTTCCATACATCCTCCAAAATCCAGGCAGAGGCTCCCAAGCCTCAACACTTGTACTCTGTGTACCCACAGGCTTAACACCACATGGAAACTGCCAAGGCTAATGGCTTACACCCTCTGGAGTAGCAGTCTAAGATGTACCTGGGCCCCTTTGAGTCACAGCTAGAGACGGAGCAGCTAGCATGCAAGGAACAGTGGCCTGAGGCTGTGCAGGACATTGGGGCCCTGGGCCTGATCCATGAAACCATTATTCCCTCCTAGGCCTCTGGGCCTGTGGTGGGAGGGGTTGCCACAAAAGTTTGTGAAATTCCCTGGAGCCCTTTTCCCCATTGTCTTAGCTATCAGCACTTGCTGTCCTTTTAGTTACACAAATTTATGCAGCCTTCTTGAATTTCTCCCAGGATAATAGGCTTTTCTCTTCTACCACATAGCCAGGCTACCGATTATCTAAACTTTCACAGTCTGCTTCCCCTTTAAATATAAGTTCCAATTTTAGGTCATTTCTTTGCTTACACACATGTGCATAGGTTGTTAGAAGAAGCCAAGCCACACCTTCAACACTTTGCTGCTTACAAACTTTTTCTGCCAGATACCCTAAATCATCACTTTCCAGTTCAAAGTTCCATAGATCCCCAGGGCAGGGGCACAGTTCAAACAGGGTTTTTTGCTAAAGCATAGCAAAAGTGATCTTTACTTGAGTTCTCAATAAGTTCCTCATCTCCGTCTAAGACCTCATTATCCAGTACTTTTATGTCTATATCACCATCAGCACTTTGGTCACAACCATTTAACCAGTCTCTAGGGTGTTCCAAATTTTCCCTCATCTTCCTATCATCTTCTGAGCCTTCCAAACTCTTCCAACCTCTGCTCATTACCCAGTTTCAAAGTTGCTTCCATACTTTCGGATATCTTTATAGCAATGCCTTACTCCTCAGTACTAATTTTCTGTATTAGGCCACTCTCTCATTGATATAAAGAAATACCTGAGACTGGGTAATTTATAAAGAAAAGAGGCTTAATTGGCTTACAGTTCCACAGATTGTAGAGGAAGCATGATGCTGGCCTCTGCTCAGCTCCTGGGGAGGCCTCAAGAAACTTTCAATCACGGCAGAAGGCGAAATGGCAACAGATATGTCTTCCATAGACAGAGCAGGAAGAAGTGGGAGGGGGAGGTGCCACAAACTTTTAAACAACCAGCTCTTGTGAGAACTCACTCATTCTATAGTACCAAAGAGGGGATGGTGCTAAACCATTAGAAATCACGCCCATGATCCAATCATCTACCACCAGGCCCCACCTCCAACACTGGGGATTACTATTTGACATAAGATTTGGGCAAGGATAGAGATCCAAAACATATCATTGATAAATTAATTAATTTTGTTATTTTATGTTTTTCTAAGAGTTGACATACTTTTAGATTATCTGTAAAGTTTCACAATGATACTCTGCAAAGACACTTTATACAAAGTTACATACATTTAGATTTATACAAATATACAATAATGATGCTTGGGATAAGATTTATCAGCCTACCAACCAGGATTTCCCCAGTAATGCAGATTTCTAATTCCTTCAGTCACTTCCTTCCTACAGACTTCCTTTCCATACTTATTCTTGTAACAGTTGATTTGCCTTAGCCAGATAATCTATGATAACTTCCATTTTCTTTCCTTTCCTTATCTTATAGTATGTTAAAATTTTGATTGGAGCTATGTAATAGTGATTTTTCAAGTTTTAGCATGCATCAGAATACCCTGGAGGACTTGTGAAAACACAGATTGCTGAACCAGCTCAGTAGTTCTGGGGTTGGGCCTGACAATTTGCATTTCTTACCAGGTGTCAGGTGACCCCATTGCTGATGACCTGGGGCGGAGCTTCTAGAATCACAGCTGTAGAACCTTTGGGAATCAAGGATTGTTGCAAAATTATCACAATTGTCGCAAATGGTAACAGATGAAAGTAGGGAGTTTGAAAAAAAAAAAAAACCCACCAGTAAGGATTGGCATTTGACAATGGCTGAAATATTACGTGAACAAATTAGAAAGAAGAAAGACAGGCTGGGCACAGTGGCTCACACCTGTAATCCCAACACTTTGGGAGGCCAAGGTGGGTGGATCACTTGAACCCAGAAGTTGGAGATCAGCCTGGGCAACATGACGAAATCCTGCCTTTACAAAAAATACAAAAATTAGCCAGGCGTGGTCACATACAGCTGTAGTCCCAGCTACTTCGGAGGCGGCGGTGGGAGGATCACTTGGG
Organism: Pongo pygmaeus; assembly: GCF_028885625.2. Lineage (NCBI taxonomy): Eukaryota > Metazoa > Chordata > Mammalia > Primates > Hominidae > Pongo > Pongo pygmaeus. The sequence continues at coordinate 154,171,148 of NC_072376.2, read as the reverse complement.
CCCAGAAGGTGGAGGCTGCAGTTAGCCATGATTGCACCACTGCACTCCAGCCTGGGTGACACAGCGAGGCCCTATACAAAAAAAAAAAAAAAAAAAAAAACAATTAGGGGTTAGCTAACTCTAGCCCACAGCCCAAATCTTGTCCGCTGCTTGTTTTGGTAGAGATTGTGAGCTATGTACAAAACTCATATGGCTGAGAGTTTTTAGATTTTAAATTGGGGAAAAGCAAAAGGAGAATAATATTTCATGATGTGAAAATTATATTAATGTCAAATTTCAGTGTCTATAAACTAAGTTTTGTTGGAACACAGCCACATTCACTGATTACATGTTGTCCAAAGCCACTTTCAAACTACAATGGCAAATTAGATTAGTTCCAACAGAGACCCTAGATGACCCACAAAGCCTAAAACATTTTCTTATCCCGTTCTTTACAGAGAAAGTTTACTGACCTCTGGTCAAAAATTTGGAAACAGCTTGTTAACCAAAATAATACCAGCTGTTGAACATCTCTTCATTTAAAGTGATAATGTGGTTTTCTAGCTCCAAATAGGGGCTGTAGTTTACAGCATTTTCCAGATTGACTTGACTGAGAAACACTTCCTTTTATGAAATGATTCACACCATACATATTTTGAAGAACACCAAGTTGGGAACTGTCATTTCAAAACACCCTCAAGATGGTAACATAAACTTAACAAAAAGGAATGAAGAACTAATGGCAAAATTTCAGATTATCGGTGAATAAATTGGAAGGATGGTTCAGGTAAAAAGAGGGTTTGAGTTCTAAATGTCTCACAAATTATACTCACGGGAAATACTGATAATTCTTCCTTGGAATATAACAATGTGGGTTGGGGTGGTGGGGGCGGGGTAGGGATAACTTTGAGGAAAGAACCTTATCTATTAACACTTCCACTATCTGTACATTGTAAAAATGAAATGGTAATGATAAATGAGCAGAAATGTCACAGAAAAATTTGACTATGTCAGTTCAGCAGAATGTTTGGTAAATGTTAATACACTAAGGATGAGCTTTCTATAGTTTTAATTCCTAAAGACTTGGGAAATCAGTAAATGTTATATAACAACTATTACTACCATTTCTCTTGGATTTTTAAAATAGCATTAGGCTAATTTTTTTTTTTTTTTTGAAAGAGTAACAAGTTCTCCTTTTGTGAAATAATAGTGACCTCCAGTGGCCAACTAGTCATAGTACTTTATATTTTCTCAACCTCTCCTGAAAAAAGATTACAGAAATGATATGCACACTTCTCAGGTTTTTTTGTTGTTCTTTGTTTTGTTTTTGTTTTTGTTTTTAGATGGAGTTTTGCTCTGTCACCCAGGCTGGAGTGCAGTGGCACTATCTTTGCTTACTGTAACCTCTGCCTCCTGGGTTCAAGTGACTCTCCTACCTCAGCCTCCCGAGTATTTGGGATTACAGGCGTGTGCCACCACACCCAGCTAATTTTTTTATTTTTAGTAGAGATGGGGTTTCACCATGCTGGTCAGGCTGCTCTTGAACTCTTGACCTCGTGATCTGCCCACCTCAGCCTCCCAAAGTGCTGGGATTACAGGTGTGAGCCACCATGCCTGGCCTTCCCCAGTTTTTAAATGTTAATCAATTTATCTAACAAATATATATAGAGTTCTGAGCACTAGGAGGGGATAATGGAAAGAATATTGGGTGACAAGACAGAGATCTGAGCCATAGAGCAAATGCAATAACCTCAAAGCTGTTTGACACTGGATGAGACACTTGACTTGCCTGAGCCTTGGTCTTTTCTCAACACTATTTTGAGTAACAGTGAACTGTTTGTAGAAGCCTTGTTTGTATATGTAGCAGGCTTGTTTATACTATAATGCACATTGCAAACAGGAGGTGGTAATATGTTATCATGTAAACTTCCTTGGAGTTTTTTAAACATGATAATAAAACCAAGACATGTGGAATCAGTCTAAGAATGAGCAACAGAGGAGATCAGGCCCAAGAACAGGAGAAATAGAGTGACTTCTGAAAGCTAAAATATGAAGTCAACTTCAAATGGACTGGAGAAAAAGAAATGTAAAGTTTCCCTAGTCTGGCCAATTCACTGAGACAGACACCATTTCTTGCCACTTCTTTCCCAATTCTCCCTTACTGACAGAGCCCTAGTTTTGCTCTGAGGTTCAACCTGCTATGTACTATGAATCACGGGTGGCTGAGTCAATCATAATTCTACTCTCCTTCTGAGGGATTGAATTTAGCCATGGTTATATGTGATCAAACCCAGGCCAATGGGATCTGACATCTTTTTCGGTGCAGCAGTATGGATGGCCATTTTAGGAAATATTTTTCTCACTTTTTAAAAAGAGTTTCTAGGATGTGACATACCCCTACATTTTTGGGGGGGAGATATTGTGCTCGTGACACCTGAATCCTGCAACTGTCTATGACCATGAGAGGAAACACTGATAAAACCCTGATGAAACACTGAAGGTAGAAGAGCAAAGAGCAGAAAGCATCTGAGTCTCTGATGACAGTGTTACACTATGGACTCACCTAATCTCAGAACTGTCTACTTATGTACTTCCTGTTATGTAAAGATACTAAGTTGATTGGTTTTCAAGCAACTTTTGGTTGTGAATTCTGATACTTGCAGCTGAAAGCATCCTTACATATTCAACACAAGGTGTTGCCACTCTCTAGGCTTGGAAATGCCTGGACCTTAATGGATTATTTTAATCATCTATAGCATATGATCAATTTTTTTTTGAGATAGATTCTCACTCTATTGCCCAGACTGGAGCGCAGTGGTGCAATCTCGGCTCACTGCAACCTATACCTCCCAGGTTCAAGCAATTCTTATGCCTCAGCCTCCTGAGTAGCTGAGATTACAGGTATGTGCCACCACACCTGGTTAATTATTTTTTTATTTTTTTATTTTTAGTAGTAGAGATGGGGTTTTGCCATATTGGTTAGGCTGGTCTCAAACTCCCAACCTCAGGCGATCCACCCACCTCAGCCTCCCAAAGTGCTGGGATTACAGGTGTGAGCCACCATGCCTGGCCTGCACAAATATTTTTAATTCAATATAATATCATCCAGGAGCAGTGACTCATGCCTGTAGTCCCAGCTACTTGGGAGGCTGAGGTAGGAGGATCACCTAAGCTCGGGCATTCAAGACCAGCCTGGACAACATAGAAAGACCTCGTCTCTAAAAAAAAAAAAAGTCAAAAAATTAGTCAGGTGTTGTGGCACATGCCTTTAGTCCCTCCTACTCAGGAGGATGAGGCAGGAGGATGGCTTGAGCCCAGGAGATCAAGGCTGCAGTGAGCTATGATTGCACCACTGCACTTCACCCTGGATGACAGAGTAAGACCCTGTCTCAGAAATAAATAAATAAATAAATAAACTATAATCTTCATATGCATGGAACAATAGAATTTAGATATGAGAAATAAAAATAAAATGTTCAGCTCCCCAACTGACTAAATGGACACTCTCTTGGCCAAGAAGTCCTCAGAGAAAGCTTAGAAACAGGGTTTCCAGCCATGATACGATGGAAGGTCCATGTTGCCTCCTTTTTCCTCCTCCTTCCAGTCATGATGGGATGGAAGGTCAGGCTCGCCTCCTTTTTCCTTCTCCCTCACTAACCACCATAGACTTTTCTTTCCTAAGAGTTAAACAGAAACCTGTCCTTTTGAAAGACTTGCTCTGCTGCTGATTTCAAACAACTGCCTGATACTGCAACCAGACTCCCCTTCGTTTTTGTGGTTTCGACACAACAATTGACCAGCATTCCTGGCTAGTAAGAGACTACGCACCATGGACTTGTTCTGGCTGTTTACAGGACTGGGCACTGCATGTCTTTGTGTCCTCCATTTCACCTTTTGACATGTAGAGCCGAATTTTGATGCATTTAAATGTTGTCTCCACCCCAAAGTGAAAATGGGATGTATATAACATTCATGTTTGCTTACTACTCATACTTGCATACCCAATTTTGTGATTATTCCTAGTCCTGCTATACCCTGTTTAATATGTATACTTATCCAACCCATTCAGCATAAATTCGTGTCTCACCCTTCCTCCTTCAAAGTGCCCACTTTCGGTTTCTGCCAGAGTCTACGCTTCTCGGCCTGTAGGATGGCCGGCTTGCAGGCTGCAACTCTTTTTAAGGAATAAGGCTCTCGGCCGGTCGCGGTGGCTCATGCCTGTAATCCCAGCATTTTGGGAGGCCGAGGCGGGTGGATCATCTGAGGTCAGGAGTTCAAGACCAGCCTGGCCAACATAGTGAAACCCTGTCTCTATTAAAAATACAAAAAAAAAAAAAAAAAAAATCAGCCGGGTGTGGTGGTGCATGCCTGTAGTTCCAGTTACTCAGGAGGTTGAGGCAGAATTGTTTGAACCTGGGAGGCAGAGGTTGCAGTGAGCTGTGATCGTGCCACTGCACTCCAGCCTGGGCGACAGGGCATGAGTCTGTCTCAAAATAAAATAAAATAAAATAAAATATAAAGCTCTCCTCTCCAAATGTGTAGATCTCACAATTTTAAGTTGACGGACAAAAGAGGATTGTTTATGAAGAAGGAGCTGATGGTAAAATATCTGACTCTGACGAAGGATGACATCACCAAGCATTTATTTTAGTGAATAGGCATACAGTTCCTGTCTCCTATCATTATGAGTCAGGCATGAAGGTAATTACCTCTACCCATCTTTAGGGTTACTGATAAAACTAAACGAGACACTGCATCTGAAACATAGGTTGTTGTTGATAATGGTTTCTCTCTTTTCCTCATCTCTACCAATTTGTGTTCTTTCATCCTTCAAACCTTCCTGAAAGCTCACCTTCTCATGACACGCTTTCTTTAAGTTAAATTCAGCTGTTAATTTATGTTCTTTTTGCACTCAAATATGTGGTCTGCATTTTAAGTACAGCTGCTTAAGTTTTCAGATGTGTTGCACAGGGGCATATTCTATCTCTCTAGAAACACACCAGAATTGCAAGGTGGTCAGCCAAGGCAGAGAAATTGGCCTCCACTTGTTCTCGAGTGTGTGTGTTCTCTGACTCTTCTCAACTTCCCCAGCCCACCAGCATTTAGCCCACTGATCCAAATAGAGTCATTACCCAAGAAATTGTGAGAAGTGCATGCCTAACAACCCCTCTAACTTAATAGCATTGCGCTACACAGGCACGCTAAGGAAGGACAGAATGACCTCTTTCATTATGCAGGCCTGTGATGTTCCCCATTAGTTTTATAAGAGCCAATTCCTTTCACCAGAGTGGGGAGGATGTGGCTACTTACGTGGGAAGAACATAAGTTGGAAATCGGCCAAGGAACTGATAGTACTATCAACTGGACACAGAGTCTTTCTGCTTTATGTCAACTATTACAGCAGAGCTCCTCCTGTTGCACACTCTGTGGGCAGTCTTAAAATGATGTGTCTAATAGCAAAGTCTTACTGAGTGCCATTTATGTATCTGGAACTATTCTAAGTGCTTTTACATATATAGACTCATTTGGTACTCACAGCAAACTGATGAGATAAGTATAATGATTATCTGTTTTACACATGAAAAAACTGAGGCACAGAGAGATGGAGAAATTTGTCCTAAAGCAGACAACTAATAAATGGCATATCTGGGATTCAATCTCAGCAAACTAACTCGACAGCCTGCTCTCTTAGCGATACATTACACTGTGGTGTGTGCTCACTGCTGCATACCTCCTCTATTCACTGTGGATCAATCCTGTAGGCACACATGAACACCTATGAGAAAAAGTTTCAAAGACAGGTGAGACATCATTTCTAGTCTCTGTGGTCCCACAATCCAGTTGGGAAACCAATAGAAAAATAGGTAATGGAAACTTTGTATCCTTCTGGACCATTTTAAACCTACCATATCATCTACCCACTCACTATCCTCTTTCTCTTTGGATAGGTGAATGCTCATCTGAAGATGTTTTACCATTATTTCTTTACTGTGTGGGTTAGTACACAGGGCTGCCATAACAAATTACCATAGACTGGGTGTCTTTAGACAACAGAAATTTATTTTCTCACAATTCTAAGAGCTTGAAGTTCAAGATCAAGGTGTCAGCAGGGTTGGTTTCTTCTGAGGCCCCTCCCCTTGGCTTGTAGATGGCCATCTTTCCCTGTGTCTTGACATGGTCTTCCTCTTACCCGTCTGTGTCCAGACTTCCTCTTTCTTTAGGGACATCAGCCAAATTGGATTAAGACCCACCTTAATGACCTCATTTTAACTTCATTACCTCTTTAAAAACCCTTTCTCCAAACACAGTCACCGTCTGTGGTACTGGGAGTTAGGACTTCAATAAACGAATCAATAAATGAATTTTTGGGGGACACAACTCAGTCCACAACACTGTATTAACCCTCCCTCCCCAACAACTTCTCCAGAAAGTGCTCTGACATCTTTAATGACAATATACTCCCAGCACTTAAAAGAATTAAAAACTTTTCTCAGCCTGAGACAGGAGAAGAAAAAAATTATGTGTATTGCAAGCAAAGTGCATAATTAAGATGTTGCGAATGATTCCTGGGAATACCCTTCTGGTAACTCAAAAACACTGCCAGCGTCAGGACAAATAGCTAATGCATGTGGGGCTTAATACCTAGGTAATGGGTTGATAGGTGCAGCAAACCACCATGACACACATTTACATATGTAAAAAACCTGCATATTCTGCACATGTATCCCAGAAATTAAAGTAAAATTAAAAAAAACACCGCCTATAATTGCTTTCAAAGGCTAATTTAGTATTCTTCCCATTATATGATGTTACATATGTGTGTAAAGTGAAGTTTATTTAACAAAAAAATAGATTGCACACCCCAACTTTTATCCCCCAGAAGTGGTTAGTACACCCCAAACATCTTCTGGGGCAGGATAAAATTAGGAGTGAGCCCTTATAATGGTGATAAAGTAAATATAAGGGTTGAGAAGATCTCATTACATAATTCACAGTGAGAGTCATTATCCACTACAATTGACAGAAGGCTTTCTGTGAATAAATTTTACCTTTTTTCATGCAAATAAATAATAAAATAAATACATGGATGGCACTTTATGTTTTGCAATGTGTTACATTAAAGTAACAAAGTCATGTCATAGGTCAAAATAATATTCAGATAGTCCACATTCATTTTATCAAAAGGATGGAATATTCCCTCCTAACACTATTTTGCTCAATTCATCTCAAAAGTTAGTAATTTTGAAAAGGAATGCTTACATTTTCTTTTTACGTGACTGGACAAAATTCCAGTGTGGGTGTTCAATCCACCCTTCAGGGACAAAAGCAACATGGCTGAATTTTTAAGTGAATTGCTTTGTGGCAATATCTCACCCGTTGATGAATCCTTGTGGCATAATATAATTCTGTAATAAAATTTCACAGCTCAATCATTCATATATTTCTAATGATTCACAGCACAATTTCCCAGATTGCTTGAGAGGGATTAACAGATTACATAAAAGCCATTGTTAAAATTGATTAAATGACAATTTTATCACTGTTACTAAACTCCACATTTTTTTTTTTTTTTTGGCTGTCAATGAAAGGTTTGTAAAAGAACACATGGCAGATGTACATCATGAATTTTTCCAAAAATTAAATATTTTCCAACCATAGCTATCTGGTAAATCAATTAGAACAGCTTTTCCATCTGAATGAAATTTGAAGCTGGTTTACTAAAGAAATTTTCTGTGAATAATTTTATTTTATCATGGGAACACATTTGCTTTCTTCAGGGAATTTCAAATTATTTGTAAATTTAAATGTTATAAAGATTAGGAACACTTCCTTGCTTATACAAGAAGCCACAAAATAATATTTTTTTAAAAATCTCCCATAATTCTAGGAGTTGTTCTAAGGTAAAATGTTAAATTAGATAATATTTACATTTTCTCCTAATTCTAATGTTCTTCGATTTTTCTGATCCTTTTAGATTACTATAAACCTAGCCAAAGTACTATATTTCAAATAAAGTATAATAATTGTATATAACCATTTTAAAGAAAAACATTCCTACAGTTCTCAGTATTGACTTAAATTTGTTTGTGTGTGTGTGTGTGTGTGTGTGTGTGTGTCTGTAGAGATGGGGTTTCACTATATTGTCCAGGCTGGTCTCAAACTCCTGAGACCTCAAGTCCCTGGGATTACATGGTAAATTACTTTCATAATACTATTACTTAAATATATTTAACCATAAACTAGGTTTATTCTAACAACTCTTATACAACTATAAAAAACAAAACTTGGCTGGGCATGTTGGCTCATGCCTGTAATCCCAGCACTTTGGGAGGCCGAGGCTAGAGGATTGCTTGAGGCCAGGAGTTCTAGACCAGCATGGGCAACAAAGTGAGACCCTATCCTCTACAAAAAAAATATTAAAAACTTAGCCAGGTATGGTAATGTATGCCTCTAGTCCCAGCTGCTTGAGAAGATGAGGCAGGAGAAGCACTGAATCACTTGAGCCTGGGAGTCTGAGGCTGCAGTAAGCTATGATTGTGCCATGACACTCCAGCCTCCCTGGGTGACAAAGCAAGACCCTGACCCAAAAAAAAGAAGAAGAAAAGAAAACTTATTTGCCAATCAAATGATACAAAAAATTATTTTAATACACCAGATTCATCCATTCATTTCAGAATTGTTCATTGAATGTGTACCATATTCCAGGAACTAATCCAGGAGCCGGAGTTGCAGAAATAAAGAATGTGGATGAAAATTCCTGCCCTCTTAGGATTTACATTCTAGTAGGAGGTAGAGAGAACATGAAAAGTAAACAATATACTATGTTAAATGGAGATCAGTTGGGGGAAAAAGAGTAGAAAAGGAAGTAAGGCATATTAGAGGGACAGTGTCTCTTTTCCATTCATCAGGGGCCATATAGGCCAATCTAAAATCTCTGGCTTTTACTCTAAGAGAGATGGAATGCTACCAGAAAATTGAGTAAAGAAGTGACTCCACAAGACTTGTGTTTTATCATGATTACTTGGCAGCTGTGTAAGGGAGGCCAGAGTATACTAAAGGACCAAGTAGGAAGCTATTACAATAAGCCAGGTGCCACAGGGTGATGGCTCACACCCGTGGTGGAAGCAATGTAGATGGTGATGGTGAGAAGCCATCAGAATCTGATGTACTTGGTGAGACATTGGATATGAGTATGAAAGAAGGCAAGGTGTCAAAGAGAGCTCCCAGGTTTTTTCCCTGGGCAACTGAATGGAAGAAGTGGCTATTATCTGATTATTTTGTTTTGCTGAAACTAAGATGCTGCTTGCAATATGAATATGGTACCAATTGCTAATATGTCAGCCCTTTTGAACTATTTTGTGATAGATTCACAAAATAGTATATTTTCCCACCATTTTTGTTCTTTCAGAATCATTGCAAAAACTTTATTAGCAAATGATGCTATGATTTTATTTGACCCCTCTTCAGTGATAATTTATCACTTATGCATTACACCTATTTCATTCTTCGGTCCTTAGACCAAGACAACTACAAAGGATTGAACTGCACCAAGGCAGTCAGAAATGCTGGTCCAAAAGTGAGGGCCCTGACTTACTCCTGCAAGAATGGCCATAATAAAATAAATTTTAAAAAATCGATGTTGGCGTGGATGTGGTGAAAAGGGAACACTTTTACAATGTTGGTGGGAATGTAAACTAGTACAACCGCTATGGAAAACAGTGTGGAGATCCCTTAAAAAACTAAAAGTAGATCTACCATTTGATCCAGAAATCCCACTATTGGGTATCTACCTACAGGAAAATAAGTCATACGAAAAAGATACTTGCACACGTATGTTTATAGCAGCACAATTGCAATTGCAAAAATATGGAACCAGCCCAAATGCCCATCAATCAGTGAGTGGATAAAGATAGGGTGGTATATATAAATACCATGGAATAGTACTCAGCCATAAAAAGGAACAAAATAATGGCATTTGCATCAACCTGGATGGAACCGAAGACTACTATTCTAAGTGAAATAACTCAGGAATGGAAAACCAAACATCATATGTTCTCACTCATAAGTGGGAGCTAAGCTATGAGGATGCAAAGGCATAAGAATGATATATTGGACTTTGGGGACTCTGGGGAAAGGGTGGGAGGGGGGCAAGAGATAAGAAACTACACATTGGGTATAGGGTACACTGCTGGGGTGCTGGGTGCACCAAACTCTCAGAAATTACCACTAGAGAGCTTATTCATGTAACCAAACACCATCTGTTCCCCAAAAACCTATTGAAATAAATTTTAAAAAGTGAGAGCCTTGAAACCTGTATCAGGACACTATTGCATGGTTGTAGGTTACCCAACTGATAATTAATATGCTTATATGTATTTTTTGATGATTCTTGAAATCCCCACAAAAGGATAAAATTTAAAAATGTTCAGGGATAGTTTTAGATCCTAAAGAACATTTACTTGACTACATGAATGTTTGTCTCTCAGTACCACACTGTGAGCTTCAAGTTAAACCTTCTGTTCAGTTTTGTTCCCCACTCAATCCCCAAGGCAAGGTGACTTCAATAAAGAGAGGCTCTATGGATGGACTACCGAAAGCCAGGAGCTGAGGAGAATGATAAAGCCACCAGCTGATGGAATCAACCCCCTTCTGCAGCTTCTGAGCCTAAACTGAGTTGGACTGAGATAGAAGAAGAAAGGAGACCAAAAATTTGAAAACGGAATTGATTAGACAGTTTTAATGCCTGGAAAAAAAAGAAACAGGGATGTGGTACCATTTAAGAGTGAAAAGTGCTGGGCGCGGTGGTGCACGCCTGTAATCCTAGCACTTTGGGAAGCCAAGGCAGGTGGATCACCTGAGGTCAGGAGTTTGAGATCAGCCTGACCAACATGGTGAAACCCTGTCTCTATTAAATACAAAAAAAGTAGCCGGGTATGGTGGTGCATGCCTGTAGTCCCAGCTACTTGGGAGGCTGCGGCAGAATTGCTTGAACCTGGGAGGCAGAGGTTGCAGTGAGCCAACATGGCACCATTGCACTCCAGCCTGGGCAACAAGAACAAAACTCCATCTAAAAAAAAAAAAGTAAAAAGCTTTAAGAACCTGGTAAAGCTATTGTCCAGGGGCATTTACTGACAGAAATAAAAACATGTTATAAATTATTGCTAACAAGTCTAGCATATTCAATAAACTGCTTACATGACAGTTTTCTTTTTAAAGGGAAGCATAGTTTATATTCTAGGTCCAGGGTAACAGACCACTGATGATCTGAACTAACTTTGCTCATGCTCAATCTATAAGAGGAAGCCATCATCCTATATATTATTTTATTCTACAAAGATTTTCAAAAAATACATCCTGTATTTGACAAAGTTATTGAGATAGCATTTCAAAAGAAACACAAGTAGAGAGTCTCAAAGTTGTATTAAGACTAATTTTATTAGTAATTTAAATAATCTTTTATTAATAATTTTAATAAGCCAATTATTATAATATATCCTAAAATTAAGGAAAGACACAAGAAGATATTTTAAGGATGTTACCAACCTATATATGGTTTTAAAGAATAAATTAAAGGATGACATGAATTGGTTTCAAAGTTTTTAATTCAACTCCTGGGAGAAAACTTATTCTCTACGCCTCATATTTCTGAGTAGATGATTTTCCTAGAGTAGCACTTTTGGATTTTTTCTTCCTCCTTCAGTGATGAGATTGGAAGAAAAAATTAGTCATGTTCAATCAGCCTTTTCCCCTCCCCTCTGAAATCTGCCTGCCCACAGAGAGGGTACATTCTGAGCCTCTGTCTCAGCTATGCTCTAAGCTTAGTGAGGCAGAGTCTACCCTTGTAGGAATGAGCTGTTATTGTTCAGGGATAAGTCTGCCTAAGTTTGGGAGGAAATATTTGCAAGCCCACTTGGCTAAGATCCAGTTATTTTGGCCAAGACTGCTATGTTTTCACCAAAATCCATTCCCTCTGCCTTTTGTACACAGAGATACACTAAATTTGCAACTTTCCCAACCTGCTTTACAGTTAGGTTAGGCCATGTGACTGGGTTCTAGGCAATGGAATATTAAGTTATGTACACTTCTTCCAGATCTGCCACATGAAAACCTCCTGTGTAATCTTTCATGCTCTCTCTTTCCCAGTTATTAACTGAGGTAGAGACTTCAGCAGCAGACTTTGAAGCTCTAGGGATGGAGCCACATTATGGAAGGTCCTTTGAATGGCCATGCTGAAGGCCACCTGCCAAGCAGGAACATCCTTACTGGACTACATATGAACAAGAAATTAACTTTTGTTTGGTCCCTGAAATTTTAGAGTTGGTTTGTTGACAAACCAGTATTACTTATCATAACAAACACAGTCACCAGGCTGGGCAACATAGTGAGATCCTGTCTCTGAATAATACAATGACTAGCCAAGTGTGGTGACATATACCTGTAGGCCCAGCTACTCGGGACGCTGAAGTGGGAGGAGCGATTGAGCACGGGAGGTTGCAGTGGCCATAATCGCATCACTGCACTTCAGCCTGGGTGACACAGCAAGACACTGTCTCATAAACAAAAACAAAAGCAAAACACAGTCACATTCTCTAAAGAGTTTTTATCAGTAATAAAGCTAATATATTGCTGCCATCTGTTTGAGTCCTATCTCTCAACTTGCTCTAATCTTGAGAGTGGAAAGTGGGTATTGTTGATTGAGTCCTTAAACCTCCAGCAGATTGTATACTTCTCTTGGGGTAGATAACAAAGTTGCCTTGAGTGGTATGTAGGACCTACAGGATGGGTCCAGCAAGGTCATTTGGTGGGCTTCATATCTGAGAGTGTTCCAAAGTTTGGCTAATGTTCAGTGGCAACTTGACAAAGGGATGAGAGTACAGTAACCTCATCACAAACCTTAACTTTCTTTTTTTTACTCTTCAATTATGCCTTCGCCAAGTTCTTCTGTGAGACATATTGCTGATAATTACAGCAGTTGTTGCATATTACTCTTAAATACTCCCAGGAGGCAGCCCAGTTTCATAAATAAGAAGATGGCCCAACCTGTGCTTTAAGAACAGTTGGCTCATGTTATGGGATCATACTCATATGCTGATTGTCTTTTCCCAAAGAATGCAATTAAAGTTATTTGCATGATGTAGTGAATGTTTCTTAAATGCAGCAAACAATAATTCTCTTGTGAATATTCTTACTGGAAGATAGGATAAAAAACGTTGAAGAAGGTAGCAGTCTGTATAAGGAATGTTTCTCCTGCAGACATTTTTCCTCCCTAGGAAAATAGGGTCAAAGGCTCTATTATTTGGATCTGCAACGTGACATGAATTTTAAAACCACTTTAACTTAGTCAATAGAACTGATCCTATTTCTGATTTATTAAACATGTATCCATCCCTAAGTAACAGAATGTAGCAGATCTCATTGTTGGTTAGATCACATTTTCTCTTCCCAAGTCCCAGAAATATTTAACCAGTCAAGTTAAATTCTTCCTTCTAATGTAACAGGAAAAGGGACCAATGAGAAGCTTGCTATGTCGCAATGAACGGTAGGTGGAAGGCAGTGGGACACTGAACATGCTTGACTCCAGACACACACTGAGGCAGCTGTGTTTGATGCTATATCTGTCCTGACACAATGATACCCTGAGACACAACCCGACTCCTCAAAATCTGCACAAGATATAAAAGTAGAGAACCTGAACCATAGTAGAATTTGAGCATTGGATCTTCCATAAGATATAGTCATCCAAGTAGGCCCTGACCCATGAAAGACTTCTGTCCTGGGTAAAGAGATTGGCTGGGCAATTGATACAATTTCTTTTTGGTTTATACATCCAAAAATGAGATTTTCTTTTTCTTTTCATGGCACCTCATTTCAAAGATTTTTCAATTTAATGTAGCCATGCCAAGTAAGGCAAGAGAAACAGGCTGTAAATCATTGGTGAAACTACAGAACTTATTCCATGTTAAATGGTCAGCTATACTATTCACATGAATACACACATGTGCATATACAAGTCCCTATATTCCAGCATCATATTAAGCTAGGCTTCATAATATTCTACATTTTGCTTATTTTATTCATCTTAATGTTATATTGAATAAAAATATTTCTAACTCAATTTGTATTTATTTCTTCATAGGTCAACATTCATTTTCTTTGACACTTTGAAGACATTTTGTAACTATTTAAATTCTACACCATCTTATTTGCCATTAAAAAACTTATGTAACACACTTAAGTTCAGGAAATTATTTAGCCAATTATAAACACTGACTAGTTTGGGAATTGAAGTGTTACTGTTATTACCCATTAATTTTTTTTAATCCTCATTTTTTCTGGAATAAGTGAAATGCAAATGTGAGGTAAATGTCTTAAATGACCAAGATTGTATTTTAATCTAGATGTCAGGGAAATTTCTAGACATGAAGTCCAGACCATGTGTTACTCTTTTGCCTAAGCTATCTGTCCTATAGATATAAATATTTTATTATCAAATTTAAATTATTAGCTGATGTCATAATTTTTGTTACTGGAGCATCTTGGTTCATTTAATCAGCATGCCTTTCCTTCCTTCCTTCCTTCTATGTTTATTGAGAATCTACTTCTAGGCCATTTAAGACTTAGGAAATATAACTAAAGTCCCTGCTTTCATAACACTTGTGTCTAGTATCTAGGAAAGAACCATGAAGCCCTATAGAAAATATTTTCCAAAGTAAGGATTCTTTTCCTACATTTCTTCTGATTAAGAATATTTATAATTAGCTCATCTTTACCTTTCCTCACTGAGGAGAGGAGTCGTTTTTGTTCCTAAAGTTTCTGGACTCTAAGAGCATTCATGCTCCTAAAAACATTAATAAACATCAAGAGCAAATTGAGCTTATTAGCCACAAAGTCTGATTTCGAGGCAATTCTCCTACATAGAATTCACGATCTCCCCACATAACTGGACTGGAATCCTCAGAAGCAAAGAGTAACTCAGGCCCAGACTCCAAAGCAAGTGAATAGAGTTTGACAATTGCCAATTAAAGAATAATTCAACAAAACACGGTCTTTATCAGTGTGGCATAGCTTCTGGCAAGAAGATTGGAAAGCTTAGTCTGATACATGCTAGGAGGATAAGGATTATGTTTTTGGAATAATGACTGTTGAGCAAATTTATCAAATTACAGATCACAAAATCTTATTTAATCAAATAGTGGTTGGAATTCACATCCAATCCATATTGGATATATAGTAAATAATACCTACATCCAATCCATATTGGATATACAGTAAATACTACCTACATCCAATATGATAGGGATTTTTGTGTTTCCCTCCCTAAAATTTTTTTTTTCCCCAGCAACTTCTGCTACTTGGTTTATTATGAGCCAGACCGTGATAAGCACTGAATATAAAGTTCTGAACCCTAATTTCAATAAATACCATTTCAGTGGCAGAGAGAATAAAAAGCAAGTAAATAGGGTATATAGGCAAAATAATTGCATGCTGTTATTAAAAGCTCTATAAGAAAAAATAAGAGGAGTGAAATATAATAGTTGAAAGGAGATTTATTCTAGGGAGGGTGATCAGGAAAAGTACCTCTTTGAAGGTGCCATTTAAAATAAAGGAAGAGGCATTAGTCCTTTGAAGGGTGAGGGAAAGAGCATTCCAGACACAAGGAATGCCATGTGCAAAAGCCCTGAAGAGAGTGGAACCAAAGCTTGTTGCATGTGAGGATCTGAAAAAAACAAAACAAAAACAAACCAGTGTGGCTGAGGTCATGAAAGAAAGTACCAGACTGAAGAAAAGGCAGGGGCAGACCACAAAAGGCATGGACTCACTTAAAGTGGGGGATTTACGTTTTAAGAGGTCCACTGACTTGCCGTGTGGAGACTCTGGGACCACGGAAGCCCTTAGTCCAGTTAGAAGACTACTGTATTCACTGTGACAAGCAAGACTGGTGGACTGAACTAAGGTGGTCATGGGGAGATGGAGAGAAGAGCAGGTTTGAGATTTACTATGAAGATTGGATTAACATAACAGAGCTGATGATGGGTTAGATGTTTAGACGTAGGGCAGGGAGCAGTGAGGGAAAGCAAGGAATAAAAAACTCTTAGCTCGAGTGGGTGGCATTGCCATTTACTGTTTGATGAAGATTGGCATGAGAATAAAGTTCAGTATTTGACATAATTGTGTGATACTCATAAATCATCAATATAGATAAGTAAATTAGGCAGCTGGATAAGCGAGTCTGGGGCTCAAAGAAAATAAATTCAAGAATCATCAGTTTAAAGATGAGATACCTGACCAGGCGCGGTGGCTCACGCCTGTAATCCCAGCATTTTGGGAGGCCAAGGCGGGAGGATAGCCTGAGCTCAGGAGTTCGCGACCAGCCTGGGCAACACGGTGAAACCCCGTATCTACTAAAATACAAAAAATTAGCTGTGCATGGCTGTGTGCGCCTGTAGTCCCAGCTACTCAGGAGGCCAAGGCAGGAGAATTGCTTGAACCTGGGAGGTGGAAGTTGCAGTGAGCCGAGATTGCGCCACTGCACTCCAGCCTGGGTGGCAGAGAGAGACTCCATCTAAAAAAAAAAAGAAAAAAGAGAGATACCTAGGTAGATCACCTACATAATATAAAATGAAGAAAAGAGACCACAGCAATCCTTAGGTCAGAGCCTGAAGGAACCCCAACATTTTCCTAGGAGTACAAGGAGTAGCACTGAAGAAATCAAGAGAGCAGAGTGTGTCAGACAGGAGGCCGTGGTCAACCACATCAGATGCGGCTGAGAAGTTACATAAGGTGAGGAAAGAAGTGTTTCCATTGAATTTGACAAAGCAACAGTCACCAGTGACCACAGAAGTTTCGGTGAGTGGCCTGGGCAGAAGCCAGAATATACTGGGTAAAGGACAGAAGAGAGTGACAACTACTATAGCCAATGTTTTTGAAAAGTTTTGCTATACAAAGGGAGAAGGAATGAAGTTGTAGTTGGAAGAACAGGAAAGATTCTTTTCAGGTGATACTAGAGCCTGTCTGTGTGCTCACAGGAATATTCCGGTTAACAGGGAGGTTACTGATGTGGGAAAGGGAGGAGATCGTGGTAAGCACTAAGTTTCTGAGAAGGCCAGAGGGGACAAGAGTCTGAGAAAAAGTGAGAGTTGGCTTTGATAGGCTGGAGGGTGTCTTTTTCATTTAAACAACAGAAAATGATACATTGGGGTAAAAGTAGAAAATAGGTTTTAGGATCAGGTGGTGAGAAGATGGGGAGTTTGATTCTAAAGGCTTCCTTTTCTAAAGAAAATCTGGTGTGATATCATAGCTAAGAGTAAGAAACTAAAGTGTGGGGAAGGCATGACAGGAGGGAAGGTGTAAAACATTCAAAGGAGACATTCTAGGGAACCCATTAAAAAACACAGTAGCATTCCTACAGCTGCCAATGTGAAGTTTACATCATAAATCTAAAATAAAACTGATCAGCTCAGTGGTGCCATCTTGGCTAATATAAAAATAATTATATGAATGTGAGAGAGAATTGTCCTTAACTTTTGTCACCCCAATGTTCTCCATGGTGGAACTGGATGACCTGATGGGCCACACTGGTGTCATCTTTCTCACAGTTTTTTTATTATATTATTATTATTTATTATTATTTGAGACAGAGTCTTGCTCTTTTGCCCAGGTCAGGCTGAAGTGCAGTGGCTCAATTGACTCACCACAACCTCTGCCTCCCTGTAACCTTCACCTCCCGGGTTCAAGCAATTCTGGTGCCTCAGCCACTCAGTAGCTGAGATTACAGGGGTGTGCCACCACGCCCAGATAATTTTCGTATTTTTTAGTAAAGACAGGGATGTGCCATGTTTGGCAGGCTGGTCTCGAAATCCTGGCCTCAAGTGATCTGCCGCCTTGGCCTGCCAAAGTGCTGGGATTACAGGCATGAGCCATTCACAATCTTATTCTTAATAATCTCAAAGAGGGAAACTTTTTCAAAGAGAGAGGAAACCTGTTCTTGTGTCAAGGGTTGAGGGTATTCCTCAACCAGAATTTCCAAGTACCTTCTCCAGATTCGTTTGTAGACTCCAACAGAGTCAAGCCTAGCAGCAACAGTAACAGAAATGGAAATACAAAATTGTACATGACCTCATTAAGAGAATCACTAAGTCCACAGAACGTAAGTTTGAGAGGTCTTTAAACATCATCAATTTCAACACCTTCATTTTACAGAAGGGAAACTTTACAGAAGGTACTGCTCTACTAATTCCGTGTAGATAACAAACATGAAAACCAGCACAGGACCTGGCTTATGGGAAATAGTAAATGCTATTTTCTGTCCCCTGTTCCTTCCCAGTGTCCTTACTATGTGGTGAGAGAATTAGTCAATGGAAATACATTAATGCTGCAGTCTTGTGACAGGCTCTGTGTGATTATGGCTCAGTGGATATTTAGGAATTAGTATCAATAGGAAAGCATGACAAAATGAGTGATTAGTCATGCTGCAGTCTTGACCTAAATAGCAAATTAGGCACAGAGCTGGGATTAAAACTCTGACACCTGTGTTTGCAGTGCTAACGCTGTCTCCCTCAATTGTCCTAGACTGCTGTTTACCAGCCCTGTGGGAATGGGCCTCATCGTAAAAGGGAAAGTATTTATGAAAACATCCTTCTAAACAACCAGATAGAAAGGGCAGGAAGAGGGCCTGGATTCTCTCCCCTCTTTTGTGGTAATTTTAACACGGTACAATTTACAGATGCTAGTGTCTAACAGCTGTCCAGCTCAGTCAGTGCGCAGTGCTCTGAATGTCTTGGCTTGTAGTTCAACCTCCCCCATTCCAGCTTTTTGGCGAAAAAGGACAAGATGATCTTTCAAAGAGCAGAAAAAGAAAAGCAGATAGTTTTTAAAATGTACTCAATGAAAAGTAATGATTTAGAACAACAAAAAAAAATGAACAACTATGTGAAAAAATAAGAAGAAAAAGGAAACAGATGTATTGTGGTGAGAGTTTTCTGTGGGTTTTGGCTCAAGTCTCAAATGAGTTTTTCTAAGCTGACTTTCCATATCTAGTCTCCCAAAACATTTTATGACATAAAGTTGTTTGGAAGAGTTTATGATAAAAGGAAAGAAGCCCAAATTAAATGTCAAAATTGTATCAAAGACTGAAATAAAAAGAAGTCACTTGATAAATCAAAGGAGCAAAAAAAAAAAAAAGATATTTTTAGCAAGGTATCCTATTGTTCTGAAATTTAAGAAGTTAGTAAGAGAACAAAGAGCAAAGAAGTGAATATTATTAGTTTCATGCATACTCTCTAAAAAACCTTTTCCAAAACCTTCCATTTCCATCTGTAGTACTTGTAGCAGAAGCTGCAGGGGTTGCTGGACTCTGAAAGTTCATATACCTTGCCTGTACAGCAAGTACCTGGCCTCAGAGAAGCAACGCGCCCCACCACCAGTGCTAAGAAAACTTACGAAAGCAAAAAATAAAGTGAAGGCTTGAGAGCTGAGATGAACAAAGAAATTATGCACAGGAAAAAGAAGTGAAGTTCAAATCAGAGTCTTAGATATTCATATCTAAGACAAAAAGACTACCAATGTGGTAGTATAGCCCTTAAAATCATACCCTAGAGTCAGACTTCCAGCAACACAACCCCCACTCTTATACTTGCTACCTGCATGGCCTCAGGCAACTTACTCCACTCTTAACTTTTTGTTTCTTCATTTGTGTAATGACCTCATAAAATCATCCTGAGAATTAATTAAGACAGTCTATGTAGTTAATAAAGTGCTTAGAACAAATAGTGCCTGCATATACATTAAGTGGTCAAAAACTGCAGCTCTTCATTACTATTTATTATTCAACACATTTATTGATGCCTTCTATGGGCCAGACACTGCAGCAGACGCTGAGAGTATAGTCATAAGTAGGACATCTTTCTTGAACAAGCTCTGCAAGCCTACTCCTTTGTAAGGCTATCTGGGCTAACTGTGATGCAGAATCAACCTGGTTCAATCATCCCTAAATGTTTTCATTTCTATGTGGAATTACTGCTCTCACTGAATTCTTATATGTGTGTTTTAAAAATGACCACACTCCACCTTCACAATTCACCTAGATGATTACATCTGTCTCTAAAACTAGATTCTAAACTTGATGGGAGGAGCCCTGCCATTCCTCTGAGCATCAGCACAGGGGCTAACACAGAGATGGCAACCATATAAACATAAATGAATACCCTACTTAATTTTTTTGAGACAGGGTCTCGCTGTATCATCCAGGCTGGAGTACAGTGGCGCGATTGGTCATGGCTCACCACAGCCTCGAACTCCTGTGCTCAAGTGATCCTCCTGCTTCAGCCTCCCAAGCAGCTGAGACTACAGGCACTTGTGCCACAATGCCCAACTAAATTTTTCTTTGTCTTCTTTTTGTAGAGACAGGGTCTCCCTATGTTGCCTAAGGCTGGTCTTAAACTCCTGACCTCAAGCAATCCTCCTGCTTCCACCTCCCAAAACTGATATTACAGACTTGAGTCACCACACCCAGCCTAAATTGACTTTCCTTAAATATTTTTGGATATTAAATTTTTTAGACTGTTCCCTCCTACTCTTCTTGTCCTGACCCCTCCTTGAAATCTCTTACTCTTCTATGTGGCCAACATATGTCCTTTGGAATCTTCCAATAATCCTGGGAGATGTAATCACTCCACTTTGAAGAGAAGATTGTGGCTCAGCACAGTTAAAATTGCCCATGTGGCAGACCTGAGATTCTAATCCTGGATTGCCTGGCGCCAAATGTCCTGGTGCCAAATGTCCAACTCCACCACTACAGCACTGTACCTCCCCTTCCAAACAAACATGGAAGACTGGGAAGAGGAAATATCTTTAGGACAGGATATATGAAACTAAATGTCACAGTATGTTACTTCAAGGAAATTGATTTAAAAAAATAATAATGCCAGCCTTTACACATAATGTGAATTCTCTATTATATTTTGAGGATTTTTTTCCCTATTTGCAGTTATGTGGAATATATTTTGAAGAGTGTTCCCTTTTTTCAAGGATGGGGACAGTTATCTAGGAGCCTATTGTGAATAAAGGACATATGCTGAAGAATTAAACAGGCATCAAAAAATGCCTGTTTGATTGCATTAAAAATGCAATCCACCAATCAATTAATGTAAAATGAAAAATATAATACAGATCAAACCCTGTATGTTGAATCTTCTCCACATAAAATTTTAATTAAACCATTAAAGTATGTATGTGTAGGAGGAATTGTATTTTTAAATGTTATGATTCATTTTTTAGAAGTCTAAGGTAGAATTCCCTTTGAACACACTGTGCACATTAATGGCAAGAAGCAAAAACAGCATCAAGGTTGAGAGTTTCTTAAAGAAAGTTCAATTTGCTGACACTCAGAGAAATGGGCACTGCCATTCTCTGCTGTGGCTGCTGTTGTTTCCCAGAAACATATGCTGTATGTATTTAAGTCAAATCTGCCCCTACCTCTTATGAAATAAGACCTGCGTACACCAAAGAGCCCTCTGGAAACCTACTAATTCTGTCTTATCTGGGCTGCCTGGCTGGTGGAGAAAGTCCGTCACAGGCCAGGACTCACCACTAAGCTGTCTTCTGGGGATATTTCAAAAACTATTTTAGGGAGCTCACTTTACTTTGTTGCTTGGTGAGGCAAACCTTTGGAAAAGCAATTTGGTGATTCTGTATGTGTCGATAACTTAAAAATTATTCACGCGCTTTCATTCAGTAATCTTCCCCCCAAGACTCAATGCTGAAGCAAATTACATGAAATTGCCATTTTGGATGTCTCTCTAGGCACCTTGAATAGAACTCGTCCAAACTCTCGATTCTTACCCCAATCAACTTCTCTTGCAAACATCTTCATCTCAGAAAATGACTATTCCTCCATTCTGCCAGTTACTTAGGCTCCAAACTGTAGTGTCTTTCTTGGCTCCTCTTCTTCCATACTACATGTCAAATGCATCAGAGAACACTGTTTATCCCACCTTCAAAACACATGCAGGATCGAATCACTTCTCACCATGCTCATTGCCACCTTCCTGGCACAGGTCATTATTCTCTGTTTCCTGAATTACTGTTGAGTTCCTAATTGCTTTACTTGCTCGGATACAGTCAGACTAAACCTTTTAAAACACATCAGACCACATATACTTCCTCACTCAAAAATCTCCAAAGCTTTCTCCTCTCACTCAGAATAAAATGCAAAATGTTCACACCTTTGACTGCAAGGCCACATATGATTTGCTCCCCATCTTTCTGATCTTATTTTCTTCACTCAATTTCTACTTTCATCTCCATCCTTAATGGTCTTACTGGTTTCTTTGCTGGTTTTCTGCATATCAAATACAATCTTGCCTCAGATTGTACTTGTACTCATGGTTCCCTTTTCCTGGTAAAACCAGTCCCCCAAAGAGCCACATAGAATCCTTATTTCTTTCAATATTCTGTTCAAAAGTCACCTCACAAAGCAGCTGACCCTGACAGAAAATACCTTATGTGACATAGGTTACCCTTCTATACTCTGTTGCCTTTTTCTTCATAGCAGATGTCATTATCTGACATAATCTAAAGCTTTTTAGAAATTTCTGTGTTTTTTTGCAACTCCAGAACGTAAACTCCATGAGAGCAAGAACCTTATCTGTTTTGTTTCGGTTGGATGCCCAGTGCCTGTAACACCAATGCATAATAGGTACGCGATAATTATTGTTAGATGAAGAAATGAAATACAGAGATGTTTTTATCTACAACAGTATTATATATTTGGGGGGTGGTATAGCAAGCGCTCATTGCTCTCCCCAAATGCCATTTGTCAGTTTTCAAGAAGTGCCACTGGAAAAAAGAGTAGCAGGGTTGCCGGAAAATCATCAGCACAAAGCTGGAAACATATTAATGTCCCCTCAAAAAGTGAACTTTTGACTTATTAAAAATATCATGAATTGGGCTCAAATTCTCTGAAAGTGTAGCTAGTGGAAACCAACATGTCATAGATAATCATTTTTTTTTCCAAACCATTTAAAAGTTGCAGAAAGAATGTCTCATCACTGCTAAATTCTTCAATGTACATATCCCCCCAACCACAGACATTCTTCTACAAAACTACAATATAAATATCCAAGTCAGGAATTCACCATTGATAAAATATACCATCCAATCTACCGATTTCACTGAATTTTTGCCAAGTGTTTATTTTTCCTTTCTGGTCTAGGAACCAATCTGGGATATTTATTGTATGTAATTGTCATGTCTCTTAAGTCTCTTTAATTTGGATCAGTTCTTCTGTTTTTCTCTGTCTCTCACAAGTTTAAGAGTTTTAAAGAACATAAACTTTTCATTTTGAAGGGTGCCTCTCACTCTGGGTTTATCCATTGTTTCCTTATGTCTAGACTATGCCGTGTATTGTTCTTTTCAGGAACATGACAGAAATGACACTGTGATCCCAGTACATTTCATCAGGAGGTACATGATAGGACTCATTCCACAACTGGTGATGTTCACCATGATCACCTGCTCAACTTGGTGTCTTCCAGGTTCCTCTTCAATAAATTCACCATTTATTGAATTAATAAGTATTTTTCAGAAGATACTTCAAGACTAGGCTAATATCCCGCTTCACATCAAACACCTACCCATCAGCCTTAGTATCCACTGATGACTCCTGCCTAAATCAAACAACACTCTTGTCAAATGGTGACTTTCTATATCCATTAATCCTTATCAGTAGGTATTTCTACCATAAGGAAGAGCTGTTCCTATTTATTTATTTACTCCATCATTTATCTGTATTAACATTAGCACGGATTCATGCCTTATTCGATAGGTTGTAATCAGTTACTAGGATCATTTATTTTATGTTCAGACTGTCCCAGATTTGGCCAGTGGGAGCCCTTTCCAGCTGGCTCTTGTGTCTTTTTGACATACTCCCATCATGCTTGGAGCATTTCCTTACAAGAGGTTATGGGCTCACTCTGTACTTTCCCAGTGTCAGCCCTAGAATCAGCCTGCTTGCTTTTCATAGAGGATGCTGTTTAGAAACGAGGATCTTCTGGCCACTTGATGTGCCTTTTGCTTTTGGCCTCTGAATGGAGAGAGCTATGGTATATATGTGTGCACACACATAAATACATATACATATAGTTTTTGAAAAATGATTTCATACTCATTGTTAATCCACACTAAAGCCTCAAGGTTATTTACAGCTCACTTTCTTTCCATATTTGTAAATTCCTTCTCCAACAGTAAGAAACCTGGCTCCTATTTTACTCAATGTTTTACTTATTAGCCCAATGGCCCTGTAATTAAGCAATCTTCCAGCCATGCTATTTCCTTGACCCTGTCACCTCTTTAGCACCTAACTTTTCCAAAGGAAAGAAGGGGTAAGGGATAGTCACACATTCTTAGTAACATAGCTTCTCCAAGTCTTCCAGCTGGAGAAAAAAATGCTAAGCGATAAAGAAGACTGGGGAAACACTGTGGGTTGCTAAAGGCAACTGCTCAGAACCTAGCCGGGGGGTTTCTAGCAGTGGACTCCTCCCTCAGATCTCTGGTGGTTCAGGAACCAGCAGCCAGGTGTCTCCACTTTTGCCTCCTTGGCAGTAAGCGCTATAAAAAGCACTGTCCCAATTGCCTAGAAGCCCATTTTCTAAAATGAATAAGCTAGGAACACATACAAATTCAGCACATCAAATGCCATAGAGACAAATTCTTCTAAGTAGTTCTTCTTGTGCCTGCTTCTAATTTGGGTACAGCTGAGGCTCTTTGCCCTCCCTTAACAGCCACCAGCTGTTTGTACTGCTGCCGGAAAAAGAGAAGTTGTACTGGTGGACATTCATTAACGAAGAGCTGTAAACATGTTAAAGTCCTGGGGAAAAGGCAGACTTTCATTTTTTAAATTTAAATCATGAATGGATCCTGGGTTCTCTGAAAGAGCATCAGGTGGGAAACACAATGTAAATGATAGAGAACCATCACACAAATATTTTTAGAGACTATATGGCAGGCATCTCAAGCCAAGGGAAAGGATATCCACCACCCAAACGTCTAATTGGTAAGGAAATGTGCTGTACCACAGTTTTAAGAACACTACACTAGGGGGACTGTACTGTCTGCTCACTACTGTAATCTCTATGCACAGTTGGAGAGCGCACTATAAACAATAACCCAAACAAACCTCCCTTGCCTGTTGGTGCTGCGAGTCTCCCGTTCCCAGTCATGAGTCAGAATAAACACAGTCCAGAAATGTCTCATCCGGTTTCTCTTCTTATAGAGTGATAAAACACCTATTCTATAAGAAAACGAATGTTACATTTTGCTTCCAGGTGGGCAGTAGGAAGCCCATTCTTATACCCATCTTAAAAGAGTGATTGTTAGACCAGCAGCATCAGCATCACCTGGGAACTTGTTAGAAATGCATATTTTTGGGGCCCTTCCCCAGATCTACTGAACCAGAAACTTTGTGGCAGGACCCATCAGTCTGAGTTTTAAAACTAAAGATTTGATAGCCACTGCCCTAGGTATTCCAGAGGTAGCGTTGGAAGGACCTCAATACCAAATCACCTTACACTTTGGCCTTAGGACAGGTAAACAGGGAGCTCACGGCAGTACTTCCAGCAAACGGGAGGGGTCGTTTACCAGAGGCACATACATTTGCTAAATGTAACGCTCAGGAAGTTATTCCCGTACTCAAAGGTCGAGGGGTCGCTTCCCCTTTACCCCCACCTAGATTAAGTCGCCGATTGAGGTTGAATTTGAGACCCGACAGGGGTCGCTGCTGCCCATAAAGAGAGACCAAGGGAACATGGCAAGAGAATCCCAGGGGCTTTGACATCACACTAAGCTCCTCCTTGCACGCACACATTACACACACACACAAACATACAGACACACACACACGGACCGCTTACTCCGCTCTGCCTGCTCGCTCCCACTGTCCCCAAGCCCGCCCCGCCCGCGGCAAGTGCGTGCCCAGGCGCAGCCACCGGCGAGATCAGGAGCGCAGCGCCCGCAGCCCGAGGGAACCGGCGCAGGGCAGCGGCGGCTGCAGCCGGATTCGCGCGCCCTAGCGCTCAGTGGCGGCGGCCGGGACACCCTCGGCAGCACCCCGCACCGCAGCACCCCAGACTACGAGCAACCGTGCCCGTCCCCGCCGGGGCTGGAGGGCGCAGGGCCGCCACCCTGCAAGTTCCTGGGCCCCCGGCCACCCTTATGAGAGAAGGCGAAGCCGGGCGAAGGAGCAGGACGCTCGGCAGCAGGACTCCTCCACAAGCCCCGCGGGCCCTCTGTTCCTGCGCCCCCCGGGCGCCCAAGAAGCAAAATGCAACCACCGCGCTACAGCTGAGAGGGGAAGGGGCCAGCGCCATCCGCTCGCCCGGAATCCGGTCCCCGCGGCGGCTGCGCGTCCCGGCCGCGGCCCCTCCGGCCCGGGAGTGAGCAGTAGCAGGAGGAGAGGCGGCCGGCCCGGGGTTGGCCGGGGCTGGGGAGGAGGGACGGGACGGAGGGAGGGCGCGGGGGCGGGGAGGGGGCCCCGGCGGATAAAGATGGCAATGTCTCTCATCCAAGCGTGCTGCAGTCTGGCTCTCTCAACATGGCTGCTTTCCTTTTGTTTCGTGCATCTGCTCTGCCTGGACTTCACCGTGGCCGAGAAGGAGGAATGGTACACCGCCTTCGTGAACATCACCTACCCCGAGCCCGCGCCGGACCCCGGGGCCGGGGCGGCGGGCGGCGGCGGCGGCGCGGAGCTGCACACGGAGAAGACGGAGTGCGGGCGCTACGGCGAGCACTCGCCCAAGCAGGACGCCCGCGGGGAGGTGGTCATGGCCAGCTCGGCCCACGACCGCCTGGCCTGCGACCCCAACACCAAGTTCGCCGCCCCGACTCACGGCAAGAACTGGATAGCCCTCATCCCCAAGGGCAACTGCACGTACAGGGATAAGATCCGGAACGCGTTCCTGCAGAACGCCTCCGCCGTGGTCATCTTCAACGTGGGCTCCAACACCAACGAGACCATCACCATGCCCCACGCGGGTGAGTGGCCCAGCGGGCGCGGGGGAGGGGAGCCGGCGGGGACGGAGGTGCCTAGAGGGATCCAGCGCCTGCCTCTAGGCTCCTTCTGGGAAGTTCGTGCGGCGCGGAAGACGTGTCTGGGTTTACTGGACCGATTAAGTTTTGCTCCGCGTCACTTCGGGGGTTTACAAAGAGGAGAAGATTAACTGTATTGGGTAGGGGAGAGGCTGCCAGAGAGCTTGGCATAGCGCCGCTTGGACAGGGGTTCAACGTGGCGGGCTAACTTTTCCGAGGGGGACATGGAAGGTGGGGTTTGGAGGGTAGGGCTCAGATACTGTTCTTGGTTAGTGACCGGCCCAGCACCTGTTTGGAACCAGCAGATCTGATACCACAGCACTGCTCTTCGGTCTGCGCATCAGGTACACCCTGATGCAGGCGCTATATCAGGAGAGGGGTAGGGTTACCTGCTGGCAGCTCACCACCGCGAACTTGCTCTTGAGGTTTCATCTCTTCGTGGGAGAGTTTCCCCTTCTGGGTTTACGCACTTCATTAATCATATTAAAAGTACTATGCTCTGCCAGGCTGTCATCCAGAGAAACTGACAGGTGGCCACGATGGTAAATAATAACAATCCTCAACAAGCCAAGAAGTGTGTGATGGCCCTAAAGTTATAACTACTTTTCTAATTATTGCATTATCCTTTGCCTGATTGGGAGGTTAAATATGCTGAAGGTTTTCTTTCTGGTTAGAATGAAGGGATTTCAGACTAGAGAGAATAAGCTTTTGTTAATGATCGCAGGTACCAGGACTAGAAATACATTACTGTCCCAAAACTCAATACCGCATATGCCTGACATAAGCAATATTTCCCTGGTGGTA
The DNA here is from genome assembly GCF_028885625.2 of Pongo pygmaeus. Classification (NCBI taxonomy): domain Eukaryota; kingdom Metazoa; phylum Chordata; class Mammalia; order Primates; family Hominidae; genus Pongo; species Pongo pygmaeus. Next base: position 154,143,284 of record NC_072376.2, on the reverse strand, counting down.
GGAACACCCTCCCGCCAAAAAAGCCATCCCCAGGCTTGTTAACATAAGTCCATAAGCCTCTAGTTTTAGCAGGCTAGCCTCCTTATGTCGGGGCTTGCTGCTTGTATTTGTGTGCCTGAGAAGTGGGCCCTCCTTCCCCAGAGGGGTTTGTGGGCCGAGACTGTGGCATCCAGTGCCCGGAAGGAGAGGAGAAAAATGACAGATGCATTTTCTGAGTGGAGTTCCCTAATCAAAAGCATTCTTTTTTAAAAAAACCAAATTTGAATAAATAGTTACGCTGCTGAAATGGAACACCAAGCTCTGGCTACATTTGTAGGGGTGTTCTCTTTGGGGACAAGTTTCCATTCCGAGAGCTCATGTCACCTATTAGTGAAATATTCAATTGGTTTGCCTCCAGTAGTCAACACCAGCTGTTTTAGTCAGGGAAATTTGTCAACCTTAACACAAACAGGTGGGGAGGGGAAATGTTCCAGACTTCTAAAACACAGGCCAGAAAAATGCAGTGTGTTAATTAATGAAGAGGAGGAGAGGCAGTTACTTAGAAAAGTTACAATACAGCACTTTCAGAATATTCGATATATTTTCTTGAGCTCGACAGTTTTCTAAGGGAAAAGATTGTACTCTAACCTTGAGTCTTAAGAGCACTACTGAAACTTTGATATTCAAGGATGTTAAGGACTATGGAAAACACTTTAAGTCATGTAAAGTATCTTTAGATAAACATGGTTACTTAATATCTAAAACCTCAGTGGAGGAGGGGTGAAGGAAGCTTTTTTGTTTTTGTTGTTCTTTAAACGCCAAGAAGATTGTGAGCTGACTTTGTGAGATTATTTGTTTCTCTGTGCATATGCGTGAAATCTTGAACTCAACTTCTTTGAACATAAAGTAAGAGGCATCATTTGTTCCTGTGTAAAAAGGTTCTCTAGAACTGCCAACACATTGGATCAATTAATGGCTTGCTTATTTTTAAAGAAATCACTAAGCAGATTTCCCACACAAATGATGCTTGATTAAGATAGTGGGAGTGGAAGATTTAGTAATACTGTAGTTTGAACGTTAAAGCAAAAAAAAAAAAAAAATGGAAATTGTCTATTACCTAATTGCTCTGTTTCTAAAAATGTATTCATGCTGTATCTGTCAATGGCCAGGATACTCCATATTATCTTCTGACATTTTGCCACATTAAGAGACTCTGTGTTCACTTCAGTCAGAGGCTAGCATTGATTTCTGCTAGAGTGTCGTTATGAGCAGATACGTGACAGGGTAACATGGTAAACTCTTGACTATACTCTGAAATTCTTCTGCCTAAATCTCAAACACTGCCAGCTCTTGTCTGGCTGTCAGTGTCTTCCATGTACTCCGGATCTTGAAAGCTTTACTTTTCCTAGTTAAATTTGAGGTCAGATTTCTAAATTCAGTTTGAGAAACTGCACATTTTAGATGCTAATCAAATATTTTTATTTTGTGAACTTGGGATACCATACCAGAAAATCTGCGTATTTGTGAACTTTTAAATTTAGTTTTCAAAAAGTTTTAAAAACTGCAAAAGCTGATGATATATCTATCTATCAACTTTCCTCTAGATCCTTTATTTTTGGAACTGATAGATTTCAGGTGAGGAGAAGGTCTGTATTTAGTGTTCTGCAACCTGTCATTTAACATCTATGCATTTGTGTATCTTGAAATTCAATTAAATAGAAATTGTTTTCTCCTTTTCATATACGTTTTCTGTTTTTTTCTTTTCCTGCTTAAATAATTTTGATTTTCTGCCACTTATGTAACTATAAGTTCTCATTCAAAAAGACACCGCTTCTCCTGGGATAGACCAGTAGTTTTGCTTTATAACAAGTCACTTTCCTCCCCAGTATAACAGCTTTACTGAAATATGAACATACTCTGCAGTTCACTCATTTAAAGTAGACATTTCAATGGCTTTTAGTGTATTGACTGAGTTGTGCAGCCATCATCACTATCTAGTTCTAATAAGAAACTCTTGTATTTCCCCATTATTCCCCAACTCCTAGTCACTCCCCATTATTCCCCAACTCCCAGCCCTAGGCTAATCTACATTCTGTCTTCATGTATTTAAATGCCTTGTACCTTTCGTATAAATGGAATCATATAATATGTGGACTTCTGTGATTGGCCCCTTTGATTTAGCATAATCATTCTAAGGTTCATCAAGGTTGTAGCATGCGTCAGTACTTAAACCCTTTTTATTGCCAAATAATATTTCGTTGTGTGGATATATCACATTTTGTGTATTTATTCATCAACTGATGGAAAATTACATTGTTTCTACCTTTTAATTGTTATGAAAAATAGTGCTATGAACATTCATGTACAAGTTTTTGTATGGACATTTCTCTTGATTATATACCTAGGAGTGGAACTTCTGAGTCATATGGCAACTCTATGATTTAATCTTTTGAGGACCTTCTAGACTGTTTTCCAAAACAACTGCATCATTTTGCATTCCCACCAGCAGTGTTTGAGGGTTCCAATTTCTCCACAGCCTCATCAACATTTGTTACTATCTTTTTTATTTTGCCCATTCAAGTGGATGTGAAGTGGTATCTTCATTTTGTTTTAAATTTTCATTTCCCTGGTGACTAATTGTTACTTTTTAACATAGTCTTCTTTTTTTCTGCTTTTCATTTTATTCTCTTTCCCCTTATGCCCACCACTATTTATTCTTTTCCAGACTTTCAACTCATACACTTATCCTAGGGAAGAGAGAGAGTGATTAATAGAGAAAATCTGCTTCTCACTTTTTTTTTTAAGTCTATGGACCAGAGATTTATATGTCCCCTATTAAGGGACACAAGGCTATATCTTTAGTGCAAGAGCACCAAGAAGGCCATAGCAAAAAGCTGTAGAGAAATGCATCTTCCAAGTAGTAAAAGCCCCAGAAGTGAACTTTCAGGTATAGGCAAAGGCAGTGAGACCCAAATTACCTCCTCAAAGCTGGTCTGATGCCTGCCTGTGAAGCTTCTTTCAGTGTACCCTAAGGAAAATGATGATATCAGAAATTTCTAGAGGCAGTTTAGGGCACTAATTAAATAGGAGTGTAGGCTCTAGAGCCAACCACTTGGATTTGTGTCCTGGTGGCACTACTTTCTCACTGTGTATCTTTGTGCAAGTTAACCTTCCAGGTCTTGAGTTTCCTCCTTTGTGAAGTGGAGGATAACACCATACCTCAATTGCTTGTTACGTGAATTAGATGGATTAATGCATGTACAGTGCTTAAATCTGTAGCTGGCACAAAGCAGTCAAAAAATGTTAGCCCTTCTAAGCATTGGACTCAGTGACACACAGTGACATGCAGGAGCTACACACTGGATCATCATACCTCTGAGGCTCACTGAGTTCCTGGCAGCCTTGGGAAAGAACTTCTTATTTACCCTTTCATACTGAAGAGGCCAGAGCAGTGGTGCCAATTTGTTTGTGGCTCAGCGAATTGAAACAGGGTGTTCCAGTTCCGTCTGATTGATGAACATTTAAGATTCTCCTATTGCATTTGTACTTTCTTTTGGCTTAAATTGAAATCTCATCGTAGCAAGGGCATGTATGATAAACGTGGTAGTCTGTGTATGCAGGCTGTTTGTGACTGAGTTGTGATGTTGAGGAAATGGTATGTTTTATTTTTTCTTTTTTAAAGAGTGTGTTTGATATCTTTCTGTTTGTCTATTGCTAGTACATAATCAACAGGAAATGAAACATCTAGCTGTCTAGGAAGAACTTTTGTGAGACTAGGTCCGTAAGAGCAACTTGGAGATGGAAGAAAGGAAGAAATGGTTGCAGTAACTCTGGAGAACATGCTAGGCCCTTGGAAAGGAGACGCCTAGGATGGAGTATATCTATGTATTCTAGACTTCTCCAAGGTTGGAGGCAAAATGTGGTAGATCTACTGAGGCTCTTCCTCCATAGGTGGGTGCTCAGAGTTCAATATATGGATTCATGCTGCCTTTATGGCTGTTACTTTGATTGCTGAAGTCTACGTATGCCTTAAACTCTGTAAAGGACCTGGCTGCTTTAATTTAATAAAGTTTTCTTTTTTCTTCAGGACTCATTTTTCTGGAATATTTATGTGTACATTTTGCTTTACATTTTCCTTTAAGTGATAAGATTAGCTCTCTTTTTTTTAGCATGCTGGGTAATAATAACATTGACCAAATAGTGCTTACTCTGTGCCAGGCATGTTCTAAGCACTTTATATGTATATAAATTTAATTCTTACAAAACACTGTGAAATAGGTACCCTTACTGTCTCCGTTTGATAGATGAGGAAACTGAAGCAAACTGTCTAACTTGGTCACGCAGACAGTAAGTGGTAGATCTCGGCTTGCAACCCAGGCAGTCTGTCTGCTGGTCTGTGCTTAGAGTTACAGCTCTGTATACCCTCTCAGCTTGAAAGGGTATTCTGAAGGCTATATGTGGGCAGTGATTTCTTAATGATAGATATAGGAAGCAATCTAAGGCTGATTTCCTGTTTCAGAGTGTGTTAACAGATGCATCGTTGACTTGCAGGAATGCATCTCTATTACGTAATGGGAGAATGGGACCTTATGTTTGGGCCTTTTCTCTTCCAGACCTCCCTCTGATTCACCATTTGACTTTGAGTCAGTCGCTTTTTCTCTTCTCACCCTCAGTTTTCTTATTTATAAAGTACAAGGTTTGGTTTAGTTGATCTCTAAGAGGTATTTCAGCTCTAAAATTTATTCTTTATATATTTAAAACTTAGATTACTTCTAGTAAAATTCCCAATTTCTGGCTTCTTGATCAGAAAACCCAGTAACTGGGGCCTGCATTCCCCCATGGAAAGAGTAGCTGGAGTTGAGCAGTGGCTGGCTGTTCCCATGTGCCCTCCAGTTGGTCCAAGTCTCCATCACTTTTTACCATCTGGCTTTTGGCCTGCTGTGTTCATTTATATTTCCTACCTCAACCCCAAGGTCACAGTGTTTGGGACTCCATCTTTATGGAGCCAAACTTGGGGTAGTGAGGAGAAGTTACAGAAACAGACTTGGTTCAGCTCAGGAAAAACAAATTCATAAGAATAGAAGTGTTTAGAAATGGAAGAGGTTTTCTTGAAAGGGTAAGCTTTCTCTGGCATTCAGGTTGAAACTGAGTGGGAACATTGTGGAATTGCTGATCCCAGGATTTAAGGATGGACTTCCAGTGGGTGACAGCTTTAAGGGCCTTCCCGAGCATTGAGAGTATGTGATTCTCTATCACTTAGATATTTAAGAAACATTTTTTAAGAGCCTCAGTTCCCACTTCATTTTTCTCATAAGATACATACAGTCTGGCTATCATTTATGCTTTGTCTTGATCTTCCATGCCAGAATAACCTCACCTTCTCACTTAGTATGCATATATGTGTGTGTGTGTGTATGTATTTATTTTGCACTAAACTGTAACTCTTCACCTGTCTATCTACTAGCAGAAATTCCAATAGCCAGGAATTCTAGACTCTGTTATTAAAAGCCATAATTCATCAAAGTGTTAAATAACATTCTTGGGAGTGTAGCTTAAGATGACCTGGGCAAGAAACTGTATGACTTATTTATACATTTTAGGTCATAGAAATACATATCTAGAGAATTGGGAAGGTAACTTACCTTCTGTCTTCTAATCTTTAATAAGAATTCAATCATCATCTCTCCTAGTGGCTGTCTTAAAAATCTCCTGGCTTCTCAAGAAGGAAGTAATTTTATAACCATGAAATCTGGAAAGGTCCAGAAAGAACCTGGAGCTTCTTATTTATAGCTCATTCTTCCAGTTTTCAGAAAACAGTGATTGTGCCTCTGATATGAAGTTAATTTGTTTAGAAAACCAGTCTCAACTTTTGAAAAGTTAACCGTTATTGTTGCTTAACCATTATTGTTGCATTGCTGGACATTAAGCATAGCATATAAAGAATTTAATATTTTGATAGCCCTGAAAGTCTTCAGTTTATCCCTAGAAGAAATATTTCATCTTTTATATACTGTAAGGAGCATTTTACTCGTTGCTGAGAGATTGAAGTGATGTTAGTGTTGTGTATTTGATAATGTAATTTGTCAGATGCTAAATTGAAATTGAAATTCAAATCCTATGCAGATTATCTTAGTTCTTGAGGGTTTTGGTGGTAATGTAAAACCCAGAGAAACAAGGCAGCGTTGTGCTGTGTAATTCTTCTACTAAGTTGCAACTTACAATCGTTCTATTAAATAGAAACCTTGTCTACAGGTATAATATGACCTTTACTCTTGTTTTAAACTTTGAGGTATTCATTGCTTGGCTGTTTAATGTATGGTAGGATAAATGTGCTTTGTATATTGAAGCCAAAATATTAATGACCATGGTTAGATCTAGGTCTCAGTTTTCTATCATAAAAGAGGAAAATTATTTTACCATTTCACATTTGTGGTTATAAATTGCTTTCTATAAGTAGTCTTCACTTTTTTACTTCCCCCATTCCATAATATATAGTGTTATTTAGAAAAAGATTTTCACTAAAAGTAAGCGTCGTTTGTCAGAGAATTTAAATTTATGCATTGGCATGTTAGGCATTTTCATATTCAATTTGTGAGCATATATTTCATAATAGAGATTTAAAAAAATATTTTAGAAATAATTCTGTATTAAATGTTTGGTTTGTTCATGTGTTTTCTAGGCAGACAGATATGAGTACATATATTAGGTAAGAAGGATTATCAGGAAATGTTTCTTAACCATTCCGTCTGGAATCTCTATTATAAATGGCTTTTTATGGGCAGAGTCCACTTACACACTATTGAAAACGCAAAGATTGGAGGTTTTTTGGAGGGATTGTCAGGAGGCATACAAATGCCTGTTTCCCCCTTTTTCTCTTTTCTGTTCCTCACTATCTATAGCAAATATTCATCTGGACCATTCTGTAGCTGTGCACTGATGAAACCCACATCAGAAATGTAACTCCAAATGACCCAAAGAATAGTGGATGAGGAAAGATGTTTTCCGCTTCATTTATCAGGAAGATGCATGGAATGTTCTTCCTCCCAGAAATCCACAGAGCTGGCTGCCTCTTCAGTTCTCTTTACTAATGTGATCTTATCAGGAAGGCACTCCCAGGCTACTCTTCCCTGAACTAGTGGCAGCCTCCTCCTGCTGGTCCCCAGCACACCCCTGCTGCATGTTACCCACCATTAACATGTTTATTGTCTCCTCCCACCACAATGTAAGGGCCAGGTGGGGTGTCAGAGCCCCGGCATCAGAAAGTGGTAGACTTGTGGGGAGTAAGAATAATTTACAGACAACAGTATAGGTTTGAAAGAAAAGTTTTATTAGATAGAAAGTACGCTGCATAAGCAGCAGAAGAGTGCAGTGGGGCGCCTCAGCAAGAGAGGGCTGAGCACACCACAGTGGATTTTTCCTTCGGGGTATTCATGGACCTTAAAGCGGGAGCTGAAGGGTAATTTGGTCCATATTAGCCATGTAGGTCCTGACAAATATTTCGGCACTATTCACAATAGCAAAGACTTGGAGCCAACCCAAATATCCATCAATGATAGACTGGATTAAGAAAATGTGGCACATATACACCATGGAATACTATGCAGCCATAAAAAAGGATGAGTTCATGTCCTTTGTAGGGATGTGGATGAAGCTGTAAACCATCATTCTGAACAAACTATCACAAGGACAGAAAACCAAACACCACATGGTCTCACTCATAGGTGGGAATTGAACAACGAGAACACTTGGACACAGGGTGGGGAACATTACACACCGGGGCCTGTCGTGAGGTTGGGGGAGGTGGGAGGGGTAGCATTAGGAGATATACCTAATGTAAATGACGAGTTAATGGGTGCAGCACACCAACATGGCACATGTATACATATGTAACAAACCTGCACGTTGTGCACATGTACCCTAGAACTTAAAGTATAATAATAATAAAAAAATGATTACATTTGTAGACATTTGGTGCCTTGATGTCAGCAAGGGTTGCACAATGAGTTTCTACATGCGTGCATTCCGGAGATGTACAGAAATTCTAGTTACTTATAAATTTTTTGGAAGGAAACCTGAACCCAGATGCTGGCTTTACATAATAGAGAACTCTAATTACTTCTGAATTCCTTAGATAAGGAGTTTTGTCTCTGGGTGGACTGCTTGTTGGTTACCAGGTGATCTTTGCTCTTCCCAGTAAGCTCCACAAGAGTGGGGCATTTAGACAATATTTTTGGTCCACAGTTAAGTTCCCCAAGCCTAGAGCAGGCCCTGGCACACAGAAAGTGCTCAGTACCTATTGCTAAATAACCTGGAACCTGGGAAGATGGACTATGTTAATATGTTCATCTCTAATTTCATAAAAATATTCTATGCCATTAAATATTTTTTCTTAGCATTTGACTCATAAAGTGGGGGAAGTTCTAATTTGATTCTCCCATTACAAATGTTTATTCATCTTGTAGCATGTGGCATGAAGTGCGTGACTGGTTTCTGTTCTTGGTCTAAGGGGAAAAGGCATACTAGTAATAAGCAGAAGGACATAGAGTGTCAAAAAGGTTTGTAACCAAATACAATTCTGTGCGTGTGTTTACTGTACTGCAGCTTTAAATATGTATTAATAAAACGTTTTTCTTATTTTAAATGAAATACATATGCTATATAGAAACATTTGAAAATATAGAACATTTAAAAAGAGATAGTAAGAACCATCCACACTCTAATATTTTTTCATTACATTTACTTTTATCAAATGGTTAATATATTGCCGGTGTGTTTTTATAGCTTTAAAAAATTTAATCATACATTTTGAAATTTCCTTGGTTCTTCCAAGATATTTGTGTGATGTTTCCACTTTTCTCTTATATAAACAGTGCTGCAGTAAACATTCACATATAGCTAAACATAAGCGCATATCCATGAATACTTCCTTAGGTCAAGTTCCAGAGTATGGGATTAGTCAAAGGCTGTTCATGTTTAGCTGTAGGGCAGTTATCGTTTCTTTTATAATAGCCCGTATGATGAAGTCTTCAGATGTTTGCTCACTCAGGAGCATGGTGCTCCTTTGAAGGAGAAAAGACATCTGTTGGATATTGGTGGTGGTGCTGCTGCTGTGGGGTGCTGTCACAGCTTTTTAGCGTTACTTTGCTCCAAGCTACACTATTTTGGCAGCTGAGGCAAGACACTGAAGGTGGCGAATCAGGAGAAATGAAGTGTCAGAGATAGAATCATCATGATTACTGATGGTGAAACTCCACCTCCTCCCTTACACTCCTCTGTGTCTGGGGGATACTGAATGCAAATTGAACCAGCAGTTAGGAAACTTGGGTTTCAGTTGTGGCTCTCTCTCAAATTGGCTTTTCCGTTGGCAAGTCACTTCCCTCCTCTGGGGCTCATTTTCTTTCATTTGAAAATGGTGAGCAGGAGGCTCCTGGAGGGGAACTTGGTTGAGATCAGTGATCTCCACCCTGACTGCATATTGGGATCACCTGGGGAGTTTAAACTTTAGGGCTGCCCAGATCCCACCTGCAGAGATTCTGATGCAAATGGTCTGTTGCAGGGAGGGGACTCCCCATATGTTTCTAGAGTGCACTCAGGTCTGACAGCCACTATGCGGGATGAATCTGTAATCTCCCTCAAGTTGTTATACCACGTGGTTCTTTATTAATTATTTAAGGAAATGGTATTTTTCCTTTGAAGGCATCAAAATCCTACATGAATAAAATTTTAATTTTTTTTAATTTCCCGAGAACTATAAGGGCAGGGACAGTATTGCTTAAATCATGAATTAGTGATTCACTGATAATAATCGTTTTGGTGACCAGCAAGAAGGCAAACATATGGCAAACGCAGCAAGTGCAGGAAAGCACACAAACTTCTGTAAAACAGTCAAGAAGAATACGATAATGAGTCAGAAGTGATTAGACCTTGTAATTTGATTGGGTGAAATTTCACCTATATGCTAAATGTTGATTATTATACAAGCAGTCCTCCAAGCTTAAGAGGTAGAGACACCGTGCTGTTTTTACCAAGTAGGAAGTACCCTCTTCTGCTCATCGTGGTTATCATTACCCAGTTTGGGAGGCAGAATAGGGTAATGGTGAAAAAGAAGATTCTGGTGCATGGTTGACCCGGTTCTGAGCTGTGATAGTCACTTGTCTAGGGAGACAGAAAGCAGCATATGGTTGAGATAGCAGTCTGAAGTCATTCCCTTGGTGAGGATGAGCTTCCACTGTTCTAGGAAGAACTGCAAGTCCTGCTGGGCAGAGAGGGTCTGGGAGCTCAGGAAGCAAGTGTTTAGGCTTTGGAGTCCTCATCTGTAAAGTGAGCCTCCTATGCTATCCATCATAGATGTTGTGTGTGACCTCTTACATTACATAATGCAGTAAAGGGGTGACTCTGAGCATGTAATACATGAAGACTGTAATTATTGTCCACAGAAACACACTCTGAATCTGATCACATCTTATCACCATTGTTGTCACCAACTGAGTCCAAGCTATCATGAGCTCTTGCCTGGACTGCCACTGTCACCTCTAGCTGGTGTTCAGCTTCCCTTCCTGCCCCCTGCCGTCTGCTGCCCATACAACAAACAGAATGAACTTTTGAAAATATAAATCAAAGGCAATCACTCCTCTGCTCAAATCTTCCAGGGATTCCCCATCATACTTAGAACCAAGTTAAAGTTCTTGCCATTGTCCTCAGGGCCCTCCTCCGTGGTTTGGCCTGTGCTTCCTATCCAGTCCCTTTCCTACCCCACTTCCCTTACTACACTACTTCCCAGCCCATCATGCCTTCTTGCTGGTCCTCAAATGCTCCCAGCCCAGGACCTTTGGAACCTCTTTTTCCAGATTTTTTAAAAATAGTTTTTTATTCACATAGCAAACTATCATTTAAATATCCCTTTATGCTTTTAGAATGATTCCCAAACAAGAAAGTCTAGTAGCCATTCATCTATTTCTCTCATATTTAACCAACTCATTATTTTTTAAGTTCAGTTTGCTATTATGCCACTTGTACTCCAAGATAAATATCTTCCAGCAAAGTACAATTTGGCAGCGTTTTAGAATCATGGGATTTTATTGCTCAAGCGAGTAGGAAGAGTACCCAGTCACCACCCTCGATTTTTTCAGATTCTCCTATCAGTCTTATTTACATCAGTCACCTTTTCCCATCATCATCGCCCTTTGCCCCCTTCATCAGTTTTCTCTGGCCACTGTGAAAATATTTCATCTGCTGTTCATTCTCTCTTCTCTTATTCTCCCTTATCTTATCACTACTTGAAATTTCTATATAATCTCATTTGTGAATTTGTTCCATTATTATCTGTCTCCCACATGGGAATATAAACTCCATGAGGGCGTGGTTCTTGTCTTCTTAACGGCTGTATTTATAGAGCCTAGCATAGAAAAGGCATCCATTGCATAGCTATTGAACATATGAATGAATGATACAATATGTACCATCCATAATTCTCAGATGTACTGCTCACTTAAGGAATGAAGTAATGAATTTTTATTATATACACTTTTTCTGCCTTATATTGAAGGTATGGAAGGCAATATTTAATTTGAATGCTTAAAAACTTGATTCTATATCTTGTGCTTAGCAGAGCTATTCTTGCTGGGACTGTGGTAAGAGATTCATCTACTCTCTAACCTGACATTAACCCCTTATAAGGTACCTCCTGTTAGGCCCTTACCAGCTGCTGAAAATAGAGAAGTAGGAAAAGGGTGGTGCCCTGTGCCCTACATCCTCGGGCTTCTCTTTAGGGATGGTGGGAGGTCTGGAGCAGGAAGCCAGTCGCTATTTTTCTGAGATCTTCTATTATCATGCCAGTGTTTCTAAAGAGGCCTGGATGCCTACCTGTGAGTATTTACAAGCAAATACTTTGCTTAGGAGGAGCTTTCTTTTGGATGTCAGCAGGGGGACTTTCTATAGATAACAGAATGGATATGTCCTTTGGAGTCAGCTGTTATCAAATACAGAAAGTAGTCTGAGAAAAGTAGTTGAGCATAGTGCTGCCTGGATGATCTTACTGGGATTTGGGCATGCGGTAGACCAGATGCCTCAAGGGGCCCTGACTGTGGCTAGAAGGAATTGTGTAGTTTGATAGTAAATCCTACCTGTCTAGATGTGTTGTATGAATCTGTCTCTGTGTATATGGACTGCTTCATTCCAGAAGAATGAAAAATTTAAAATCAGTGGGCCAGAAAGAGGATGTCAGGATTCCTCTAAATGAAGGAAATAGCAAACGACAAATGACCAGTGAGGTAGGTCAGGTTGTGGCCTTTTGAGCAATGAGAGAACTATGAGAGAAATCTCAGGTTTTCTCCTTAACTATAATGTCATTAATTAAAAGTAACATTAGCCTTTTGTTATCGTAATTGAAGTGTGCTCCAAAATGAATTTAATCTCCTGTGTGTATGGCTGGGCACGGTGCCTCATGTCTGTAATCCTTGCACTTTGAGAGGCCTAGACGAGCGGATCACCTGAGGTCAGGAGTTTGAGAACACCCTAGCCAACAAGGCAAAACCCTGTTTCTACTAAAAATACAAAAATTAGCCGGGCATGGTGGTGGGTACCTGTAGTCCCAGCTACCTGGGAGGCTGAGGCAGGAGAATCGCTTGAACCCAGGAGTCGGAGGTTGTAGTGAGCCGAGATCGAGCCACTGTACTCCAGCCTGGGCGACAGAGTGAGAATCTGTCTCAAAAATCAACCAGTCAGTCAATCAATCAAACAAACAGAAACACATAGCTCAAACTTTAGCCCATGATTGGTGGTTTGATTTAGCAACTGAAATGGGGCATCACTTTGCAAAGGAATGGTGACCCTGAAATAGGCCATTACCTTGCCTGGCCAGTTTGGTAACCACCATATTGCTTAAAAGGAATGTTTTGTCATGCAGGTAGGCTGATTGGACCTGATTGGGGCCCAGTGTTTTTGAGCATTTTTCTACTGCCATATATGACTGGGTAAGCCTCAGTCCCAAATTCTATTCATCTTTTTTGAGGAAAGGTAAAGCAGACATACTACCCTTCCGTTAACAGCAGGCAGTTTGAATAGATACCGTCTCAACACCATGTAGTAGGTCTTCCAGGAGGGTACAGTGTTTGCAGTTATTTGAAGTGCTCCAGCCTCAGAAAAACCTGAGAGAGAAGGACCCCAGGAACATTCAAAACCTATGTTCAATTGCCAAGGTCATAGGGCAGCAGCCTCAAATGCAGGTGGGTATGACGTAACCTTCTCCAACTGCCAGTGACTGTTGTCTAAGCAGCCTACCGATTGTCAAAGTCAGACCATGCCTCAGTATTCATGGAGTTTGGGGCCATGTAGCAGGTCTGACACTAGCTCCCCAGGAAGCAGAGCTTGTGTGGCTCTGACAAGAGCCTTAAGTGAGATGACCAAATGATACTGGGGGATGGGAGGGGGCTGTCAGCAGCCACTGGGAGGGACAGATTGGCAGTTCTAAATAGCCATTGAGCTCTGCATCTCACACAGTCTATTTTCTCTTCTCTTGGGAGAACACACTATGAGGAAAAAGTTTTTCATTTTTTGAATAAGCCAAGGCATTCTTTCTACAAATCACCTTTCCAGTTCCAGACTTATTTATTAAATTCATCATCTTATTCACTAGAGGAACTCAGCAAATCTTTGTTGGATGGAATAAGTAATAGAAGGAAGAGAATTGCCATTTGTTCTGAACACGCAGACTCTAGGCACTGCGTTAGGTGTCTTCCATACTTCACTCACTTCACAGACCCCGTGAGTTGGATACTTGCACTAAGTCACAGATGGTTAAAAGCAAAACTCAGATTTTAATCCAGAGCTATTTCTTACATAGTCATGCATTGCTTAATGATGTGGACATATTCTGAGAAATGTATCATCAGGCAATTTTATTGTTGTATGAACATTGTAGAGTGTTCTAGATGGTATAAATGATGTACAACAGACTACACCATATACATTTGTTCTAGATGGTACAAATCTAGATGGTACAGCCTGTTGCACATCTAGGATGTAGGTTATAGCCTATTTCTTTTAGGCTAAACACCTGTACAGCATGTTTCTACACTGAATACTGGGGACATTTATACCACATATATAAACATGTCTAAACATGGAAGAATTATAGTAAAAATAGGGCCTAATACACTGTCTGGAAACATTGTTTCCCACAAAAATTAATAATTTGTCATTGTTATTAGATATATATTTGTAGCTATGCAATTCTTTGTGTTGCACAAGAAACACTTCTTAGTGTAAGTTATAAATTATTATGGATTTAATTATTACACAAGTCAAGCCTTGCCACCTATGGATGTGGTAATCTCTTTTGTACATATTTTTTTTTATTATACTTTAAATTCTGGGATACATGTGCAGAACATGCAGGTTTGTTACATAGGTATACACGTGCCATGGTGGTTTGCTGCACCCAGCAACCTGTCATCTAATTAGGTATTTCTCCTAATGCTATCCCTCCCCTCCCCTAGTCCCCCCACCCCCTGACAGGCCCCGGTGTGTGATGTTCCCCTTCCTGTGTCCATGTGTTCTCATCGTTCAGCTCCCACTTATGAGTGAGAACATGCGATGTTTGGTTTTTTGTTCCTGTGTTAGTTTGCTGAGAATAATGGTTTCCAGCTTCATCCATATTCCTGCAAAGGACATGAACTCATCATTTTTTTATGGCTGCATACTATTTCATGGTATGTATATGCCACATTTTCTTTATCTAGTCTATCATTGATAGACATGTGGATTGGTTCCAAGTCTTTGCTACTGTGAATAGTGCTGAAATAAACATACGTGTGCATGTGTCTTTACAGTGAAATGATTTATAATCCTTTGGGTATATACCCAGTAATGGGATTTCTGAGTCAAGTGGTATTTCTGGTTCTAGATTCTTGAGGAATTGCTACACTGTCTTCCACAATGGTTGAACTAATTTACACTCCCACCAACAGTGTAAAAGAGTTCCTGTTTCTCCACATCCTCTCCAGCATCTGTTGTTTCTTGACTTTTTAATGATTGCCATTCTAACTGGAATGAGATGGTATCTCATTGTGGTTTTGATTTGCATTCCTCTAATGACTGATGACGATGAGCTTTTTTTCATATGTTTGTTGGCCGCATAAATGTCTTCTTTTGAGAAGTGTCTGTTCATATCCTTTGGCTACTTTTTGATGGGGTTGTTTGTTTTTTTCTTGTACATTTGTTTAAGTTCCTTATAGATTCTGGATATTAGCCCTTTGTCATCTGGATAGATTGCAAAAATTTTCTCCCATTTTGTAGGTTGCCTGTTCACTCTGATGATAGTTTCTTTTACTGTGCAGAAACTCTTTAATATAATTAGATTCCATTTGTCAATTTTGGCTTTTGTTGCCATTGCTTTTGGTGTTTTAGTCATGAAGTCTTTGCCCATGCCTATGTCTTGAATAGTATTGCCTAGGTTTTCTTCTAGGGTTTTTATGGTTTTAGGTCTTACGTTAAAGTCTTTAATCCATCTTGAGTTAATTTTTGTATAAAGTGTAAGGAAGGGGTCCAGTTTCAGTTTTCTGCATATGGCTAGCCAGTTTTCCAAAACCCATTTGTTAAATAGGGAATCCTGTCCCCATTGCCTGTTTTTGTCAGGTTTGTCAAAGATCAGATGGTTGTTGATGTGTGGTGTTATTTCTGAGGCCTCTGTTCTGTTCCATTGGTCTATATATCTGTTTTGGTACCCGTACCATGCTGTTTTGGTTGCTGTAGCCTTGTAGTATAGTTTGAGGTCAGGTAAAATGATCCCTCCAGCTTTGTTCTTTTTGCTTAGGATTGTCTTGGCTCTACAGGCTCTTTTTTGGTTCCATATGAAGTTTAAAGTAGTTTTTAATTTTAATTCTGTGAAGAAAGTCAGTGGTAGCTTGATGGGGATAGCTTTGAATCAATAAATTACTTTTGGCAGTATGGCCAATTTCACGATATTCTTCCTATCCATGAGCATGGAATGTTTTTCCATATGTTTGTGTCCTCTCTTATTTCCTTGAGCCGTGGTTTGTCATTCTCCTTGAAGAGGTCCTTCACATCCCTTGTAAGTTGTATTCCTAGGTATTTTATTCTCTTTGTAGCAATTGTGAATGGGAGTTTATTCATGATTTGGCTCTCTGTTTTTCTATTATTGGTGTATAGGAATGCTTGTGATTTTTGCACATTGATTTTGTATCCTGAGACTTTGCTGAAGTTGCTTATCAGCTTAAGGAGATTTTGGGCTGAGATGATGGGGTTTTCTAAACATACAATCATGTAGTCTGCAAACAGAGACAATTTGACTTCCTCTCTTCCTATTTGAATACACTTTATTTCTTTTCTTGCCTGATTGCCCTAGCCAGAACTTCCAATACTATGTTTAATAGGAGTGGTGAGAAAGGGCATCCTTGTCTTGTGCCAGTTTTCAAAGGGAATTCTTCCAGCTTTTGCCCATTCAGCATGATTTTGGCTGTGGGTTTGTCATAAATAGCTCTTATTATTTTGAGATATGTTCCATCAATATCTAGTTTATTGAGTGTTTTTATCACGAAGAGGTGTTGAATTGTATCGAAGGCCTTTTGCGCATCTTTTGAGATAATTATGTGGTTTTGTCATTGGTTCTGTTTATGTGATGGATTACATTTATTGATTTGCATATGTTGAACCAGCTTTGCATCCCAGGGATGAAGCTGACTTGATTGTGGTGTATAAGCTTTTTGATGTCCTGCTGGATTTGGTTTGCTAGTATTTTATTGAGGATTTTTGCATGGATGTTCATCAGGGATATTGGCCTGAAATTTTCTTTTTTTGTTGTGTCCCTGCCAGGTTTCGATATCAAGATGATCATAAAATGCATTAGGAAGGATTCCTTCTTTTTCTATTTCTTAGAATAGTTTCAGAAGGAATGGTACCAGCTCTTGGTAGAATTCGGCTGTGAATCCGTCTGGTCCTGGGATTTTTTTGGTTGGTAGGCTATTAATTACTGCCTCAATTTCAGAACTTGTTATTGGTCTATTCAGGGATTTGATTTCTTCCTGGTTTAGTCTTGGGAGGGTGTATGTGGACAGGAATTTATTCATTTATTCTAGATTTTCTAGTTTATTTGCATAGAGGTGGTTATAGTATTCTCTGATGATAGTCTGTATTTCTGTGGGATCAGTGGTGATATCCTCCTTATCATTTTTTATTGTGTCCATTTGATACTTCTCTCTCTACTTTTTTATTAGTCTGGCTAGCTGTCTATCTACTTTGTTAATCTTTTCAAAAAACCAGCTCCTGGATTCATCAATTTTTTTTTGAAGGGTTTTTCATGTCTCTATCTCCTTCAGTTCTGCTTTGATTTTAGTTATTTCTTGACTTCTGCTAGCTTTTGAATTTGTTTGCTATTGCTTCTGTAATTCTTTTAATTGTGATTTTAGGGTGTCGATGTTAGATCTTTCCTGCTTTCTCCTGTGGGCATTTAGTGCTATAATTTTCCGTTGAAACACAGCTTTATCTGTGCCCTGAAGATTCTGATACCTTGTGTTTTTGCTCTTTTTGGTTTTGAAGAAGTTATTTGTTTCTGCCTATTTACCCAGTAGTCATTCAGGAGCAGGTTGTTCAGTTTCGATGTAGTTATGCAGTTTTGAGTGAATTTCTTAATCCTGAGTTCTGATTTGATTGCACTGTGGTCTGAGAGACAGTTTGTTATGGTTTCTGTTATTTTGCATTTGCTGAGGAGTGTTTTACTTCCAATTATGTGGTCAATTTTAGAATAAGTGCAACGTGGTGCAGAGAAGAATGTATATTCTGTTGATTTGGGGTGGAGAGTTCTGTAGATGTCTGTTAGGTCTGCTTGGTCCAGAGCTGAGTTCAAGTTCTGAATATTCTTGTTAATTTTCTGTCTCATTGATCTGTCTAATGTTGACAGTGGTGTGTTGAAGTCTCCCACTATTATTGTGTGGGAGTCTGAGTCTCTTTGTATGTCTCTAAGAACTTGCTGTATGAATCTGGGTGCTCCTGTAATGGGTGCATATATATTTAGGATAGTTAGCTCTTCTTGTTGCATTGATCCCTTTACCATTATGTAATGCTCTTTTTGTCTTTTTTGATCTTTGTTGGTTTAAGCTCTGTTTTGTTGGAGACTAGGATTGCAACCCCTGCTTTTTTTTTTTTTTTTAACTTTCTATTTGCTAAATATTCCTCCATCCCTTTATTTTGAGCCTCTGTGTGTCTTTGCCCATGAGATTGGTCTCCTGAATACAGCACACCGATGGGTCTTGACAAGTTGACAGAAGTAGGCTTCAGAAGGTGGGTAATAACAAACTCCTCCAAGCTAAAGGAACATGTTCTAACCCAATGCAAGGAAGCTAAGAACCTTGAAAAAAGGTTAGAGGAATTGCTAACTAGAATAACCAGTTTAGAGAAGAACATAAATGACTTGATGAAGCTGAAAAATACAGCACAAGAACTTCGTGAAACATACTCAAGTATCAATAGCCAAATAGATCAAGTGGTAGAAAGGATATCAGAGATTGAAGATCAACTTAATGAAATAAAGCATGAAGACAAGATTAGAGAAAAAAGAATGAAAAGGAACGAACAAAGCCTCCAAGAAATATGGGACTGTATGAAAAGACCAAAACTACCTTTGATTGGTGTAGCTGAAAGTGACGGGGAGAATGAAACCAAGTTGGAAAACACACTTCCGGATACCATCCAGGAGAACTTCCCCAACCTAGCAAGACAGCCCAACATTCAAATTTGGGAAATAAAGAGAACACCACAAAGATACTCCTCAAGAAGAGCAACCCCAAGACACATAATCGTCAGATTTACCAAGGTTGAAATGAAGGAAAAAATGTTAAGGGCAGCCAGAGAGAAGATTAGGTTACCCACAAAGTGAAGCCCATCAGACTAACACCAGTTCTCTCTGCAGAAACCCTACAACCAGAAGAGAGTGGGGGTCAATATTCAACATGCTTAAAGAAAAGAATTTTCAACCCAGAATTTCTTACCAGCCAAACTAAGCTTCATAAACAAAGGAGAAAATAACATCCTTTACAGACAAGCAAATGCTGAGAGATTTTGTCACCACTAGGCCTGCATTACAAGATGTCCTGAAGGGAAAGGAAAAACTGGTACCAGTCACTGCAAAAACATACCAAATTGTGAAGACCATTGACACTATGAAGAAACTGCATCAACTAATGGGCAAAATAACCAGCTATCATCATAATGACAGGATCAAATTCACACATAACAATATTAACCTTAAATGTAAATGGGCTAAATGCCCCAATTAAAAGACACAGACTGGCAAATTGGATAAAGACTCTTTTGTATATTATAGTCCTCATCTGTATATTTTGGCTTAACGAATAGTTATAGTTTTCATAGTGTAATTTCTTCCTCTTAGTCAAAAATGATGATGTTCTCAGAGAATTTAGATAGTCACTTGCCTGCCAATGCTATTAAAGGGGTCTATGCAAATTTTTATACCACTAAATGTTATTTTTAGTTTTATAAATAAATCAGTTCTTTTGCATTTCTCCTACTGTCATCATCCTAAATTTGCAGACTATTAGCATTTGCAAACCAATACCAAATTCCATTTTACAAAATATGTTATTTTAAGGTCAGAATAAAAACATGACACTCTTACTATTATTACGAGAATTTAAAATATGTCCATATACAGGTATGTAAAGTGTATATTTTGTTTAGAATTTTAATTGGCCTCAGATGATGTCTGATTCATATAACCCCAGAACAGTTTTACTTACTGATTAAACTGCTACAGCCTTGATTTTAAATAACATTTCTTTAATTGCATTTGTGGTTCCTCATGCTCAGGAATTCGTTTGTCTATTTTTAGTGTTCCCTTTTGTTGCGATTTTAACATAAATCCTAGTACTTTCACTTGTAAGATTCTTATTAGAAAGCTTTAGTATTCCTTTTTTCCTCTGAACACAAGTGTGGATCTCCCCAGTTGCAAGTAAGCCAAAAAGGCCGTCACAATGCAAGCTTATACATTATGGTTAATGGATTTATAATCTTTTTCCTGCCTGTATCATCGAAATTATCCAGATAATACTTACTTTTTAATTAACCACAAAATAAAATGAGACTTTTACTGAAGGGAAAGATTTTAGAGCTAACCAAGGTTAGCCACTTTATTGGTTAAAAATAATGAATTGTTTTATTTTACCAATGAAAAACAGAAGCCCTAAAAGTTTATTGCCTTAGTCAAGGTTATCCCAGCAGGTGAACAATACAGTTGGGAGGAAAACTCACTTAGCTGTTCTGTGTGAAAGATATACAGACCATTCCTCAGGATCAATGGTTCTCAACCTTGGTACTGTTGACATTTTTTGTTCTGATAATTCATTGTTGCCCTGTACATCATTCAGCTGTGAGGGCTGCGTAATTCCTGGTCTGTCCTTACTCTTAGGACATGGCTCTTCAGATGATTTACCAGATAACCCCCTCCTAGATGGGTCCTCAACAGCAGTTTTTGTCCTGTAGTACACTCAGATTGCCGAAATCACTGATTAGCTTTTTACTCTCTTAACAGCTGCCTTCCGATTGAGTTCAAGGCATCTTGCCCTGATAATGAGTAGGAGTTGCAGAGAGAAAATACAATTTATTTTCTTTACCTTTTTTAGGTTACTAGTTGAGACATTTTCCTGAAACAGAGGCCAAATTAACAAAAGATAAACAAATGGAAATTTATTACCTGCTGTACCCATCACTTGGAAGAAGCCTCAGTTAAAAACTGTTGGGCCAAGCAAGATGGTTCATGCCTGTAATTCCAGCATTATGGGAGGCCAAGGTGGCAGGATGGCTTGAGGTCAGGAGTTTGAGACCATCCTGGTCAACATAGCAAGACCCCTTCCTCATTAAAAAAAATTAAAAATTAGGTGTGGTGGCATGCACCTGTAGTCCCAAGCTACATGGGAAGATCGCTTGAGCCCAGGAGCTTTAGGCTGCAGTGAACCATGATCACTCCACTTCACTCCAGTCTGGGTGACACAGTGAGACCCTATCTCAAAACAAAAAACAGAAATAAACAAAAAACTCTCTCAAGGCAGTGGGTTAGGGGGCTTGCTTTAAAAATATTTTAAGAAAGAGCCGTGAATCCTGTGTAGTTACAAAACAAAGAGGAGAGCAGTTCTTGTCCTTTAAAGGGTGGGAAAATGTGGGAAGATAGTAGAATCTGTTCCCAGATTCCTCTCAGGTCTGCTGGTGCCTTCTCTGGGCCCATAAGCAATTGCTGTCTCCAGTAAGGAAGAATTGATGTCCTGCCATTAGGAGGCAGACAGAGGCTGAGGCAGTGTTCCCCTGCATTTTCAGTGTCTTTGACATAACAGTCCTAAGTATTTTGGGGTGAAATATTTTGTTTCCTTCAGAGCCATCAGATGCCTCAAGAAGAAATTGCCTGCAGATTGTTCTTACTACTCTCTGGTTCCCTGTTATCCTGCTCCTTGGTCTCTCATATCCTGGCAACTTTGATGGCCCTGAACTCCAATTTGTTTCTCCCCAGATCAGTAAGACTTCAGCAAGCCAGAGGCTACGGCTTTCTGTTAGGGCGCTATGTTTGGAGACCTAAATTGGCAAAGAAACAGAGGTAAATACAGGATTCACTTTACAGTATTTTCTTTCTTTCTCGAATCTTGGCCCCTCATGTCCTTGTTTTCTTAATTGCTATCATGATCTTAAATAGCTGTTAGATTTTTAAATATTCCCATTTTATTGTAGTTAATGGGAGGGTTATTCTGATATATGCTGCTCCATCATAGATGGAAGAGGAAATCAGCCTGTTTTTGCTTATGAAGTTCTCTGTTCTTAGGATTGCCTTAGGATCTGCCATATACTGTCTTCCCTTCAAGACCCATCTTAAATTTTACCTCTTTTGTAAAGAATTTCCTTATGATCCCATCTAAGGGATGGGATATAACCTTTTCCTTATTTGTTCTCTGATCGCTTTTTTGTTTGTAGTTGTCTAAAAGGATTTATCATATTTTTTACCAAGAATCTTCTGCTTGTATATACTTATCATTGCCCATTATACTTAAAATGATATGAAGGCAGGATAATTCCTTATTTCTCCTTGGTTCCTTTGTACCAACTAATACAAAGAACAGGACTTTACACAAAGGAGATACTCAGAGTATGTTTTGTGATTGAAATGGCTTCAGAATACTAGCTAGAATAGATGGTGAACCTCACTACATTTGGAATTGAAATTTTACCTACAAAATGTTGGTGCAATAGGAACAAAGAGATCATAGTAATGATATTGTATTATCTGGAATAAAATTGGGCTGGGGTAAATAGCAAAATAAATCAAATCAATTAGTTATTTCTTACTTATTATATTTTATGAAATTGAAGTGACCACTAATGTATCTCTCATTGTGTTCTGAGCATTAACATGGATTATCTTACTTAATCATCTCAGAAACCTTCTGGGGTTACTGTCATTATTCTGACTTTATAGATGCTAGATGACAAGTTGGTGGGTGCAGCGCACCAGCATGGCACATGTATACATATGTAACTTACCTGCACATTGCGCACATGTACCATAAAACCTAAAGTATAATAATGATAATAATAATAATAATAATAAAAGAAAAAAAAAAAAGAAAAAGTAATCTAAAAAAAAAAAAAAAATACATTCAAGCAATATGCCCAAAATCATATATTTACGTTTAGTGATAGAAATGGCACTTGAACCCCAGTGAAATTTCAGAGCCTGAGCTGCAGTGGTTAAGGATGCATGTTATGGGATGGATGCCCTGTCTTTATGCTACAGTGAACTGTTAGAAAATAAGTCAATAAAGTCTCTTATTGATGTTTATTTAGCTTATTATGTAGATGCAATGAATTTTGGGCAAATCCCTTAACAGACTCAACCTCAGTTTTTTTAACTTTAAAATAGGGATAAATTGGCACTCACAAATTTCATTGAACCTAAATCACCGCTGGTTTTAAGATGTAACAATATTTTATGTACACAGAAAAATATGTTATCACAACTTTGACATGGTATAGATTGTCAGAAGCATTCTGATTTCAGAGATGTTAAAATGTTTTTTTAAAAATCATCTTAGAAGTAATGAAATACAATGTCATAAGTTTGTGGGACTCTTTTGTGATAATGTATGTAAAGTACCTAGTATAGAACTTGGCACATGGGAAGTGCTAAATAAATTATTATTAACTATGTAACTGTAAAATATTGGTAATGTACCAGTACGTATTCTAAGAAGCTCTATGTAGCTGACAACGGAGAGATGGAATTTATTGAATTGAATACAGTATTAAACTAGCAGAAAAATTTTAAGAAAACAATGCTGGTCCTAACTGCATCATGTAAGAATTGTAGGAATATGTAAGAATTAACCCAGTTATGAGAACTGGGAAGGATGCCGGTCTACCCCAATAGTTGTAATGAAATGTGCTCCTCTAAGTCTGAAGCAGCCAAGGGAGCTGCAGAGATGTGAGCTATATTTGGAGAGAGTGCTTTCACACCATTTCTCCCTGAATGATATGCTAAAGAGGGAACTGCGACATCTCCACTGTAGGAGAGGCACGCTTCGTAGATTACCAATGGGGAGGGAGAACTGAACAAGTTAATACAATGTGAACCGTTAGAATTGTAATAAGAAATGTAATCAATGTCCTGGATTTTGTCAAAGGACAACCAAAAGATATGAAAGAATAGAATTGGCAAATTCTCTACCTTTGTCTCAGCCCAATGTGATGACATTTTAACGATGCAATGAAACTATATATGTATTCTAGCTATAAATGCAGCCATTCAGATAGGATATATCCCATTTGAATGGCTGCATTAATAGCTAGTTAAAATGGTTTGCTCTTTTCTAGTTTTCTTGGAAGATTTTAGTATGGAGAGGAGGGTAGTATACAGATAAAATCCCCTTTTTTACAGAGTCCATATGGAATGGGAGCATTGTCAGGAGATGATGTAGCAGACCTCATGACAACTTGCATGTGTCATCTTTGTTGCCTGAGCACCATTATGTACAAAAGGAAAGGAAACTAACATCTGTCAGTAATTCACTGTGGGTCAGGCATTGTGCTACCTTGTCATATTATTTAGATATAGGCTATATGGTTTAGTGGTTAAGAGCAAGACTAGACCCAGACTGCCCAGACACAAATCACAGCTTAGCCTCATAATAACTTTGCTACCTTGAACAGGTCACCCAACCTCCCTGCTTCTGTTTCCTTGTATGTAAAATGCAAATAATAATAATAATAGGACCAATATATTTAATAGGATTCTAGTGAGATGTAAATAGGTTATATATATGAAGCATTTACACACATATGTAACAAATGCTATAAAAGCATTTGCTAATAAAGCAAAGCAATAGGTACCACTAGAATTCACACTTATTTTAATCCAAAGTCTATGTTCTTTATAATACTGTGATTCTGCATGCTAACTAATAGCTAATATCATGATGTGGTAGAGATCACTTTAAACTGATGTCATCCTTTATTTCTAGGAACATTAGAATGTAAGATAAAGTGTCTATTTTTCATTGTGTTTATATTTATCCTCAATTTGGACATTGGCCTTAGAATCTTAACCTTGGATATTTTTCAAGTGAAAATAGAGATTTAAAGATTACTCTAAGATTATACTAAATATAGCAGTCTATATTTGACATAGTGCTTTCCTCTACCTGATTTCATTTGATTCTTAGACTAGAACATTGTAGATGGAAAAGAACGTTGTAGATGGAAAGACTAGAACATTGTGGACTAGAACATTGTAGATGGAATTATATATATATATATATATATATATATATATTATTTTTTTTGAGATGGAATTTCGCTCTTTTCACCCACACTGGAGTGCAATGGCACGATGTCACCTCACTGCAATCTCCACCTCCCAGGTTCAAGCAGTTCTCCTGCCTCACCCTCCCAAGCAGCTGGGACTACAGGCGCCCACCATCATGCCCAGCTAATTTTTTGTATTTTTAGTACAGATGGGGTTTCACCACATCAGCCAGGCTGGTCTCGAATTCCCAACCTCTGGTGATCCACCTGCCTCGGCCTCCCAAAGTGCTAGGATTACAGGCGTAAGCCACCATGCCTGGCTGGAAAAGATATTGTTATGTCATCTTACACATGAAGAAATTGAAGTTTGCAGAGTTTGACTCCTACCTTGGCTAGCCTAGCTAGGAGTCAAACTCACATCTTCTTACTTTTAATTCAAAAGTGTTTTTCACTGTGTGTATATATTTACTTAGTGGTTGTTAATTGAACACCTACTATGTACCAGGTGTGTGAAATCCTAGCTAGAAAAGACAGCAAGACACCACTGTTTTCTTCAATAAGGTTATAATCAGGAAGGAAAGAAACAACTGACAAGGGTACAGTGGATATGTGATATTATTTGTGTGAACAAAGTACTGTAGGAACACCTGGGAGTGATTAAGTGGCCTGGAGATTTGAAGGAGGCTTTTCAGATGTGGTGATGTTTTAAAATAAGCAGAGTTATCAGAGAAGTAGAAGATGTGAACACTTTGAGCAAGGGAAACAGTTTATTTGATTGTTAAAGGAAGGTGAGTGGGCCAGAGTGACAAGTAGATGGGTTGTGTGGTGAAGTGAAACTTGAAAAATAGGTTGAGATGGGAAGGGTGCTAAAGAGGTTGGGTATTTTCTTCTGGGTAATAGGGAAACATTAAAGGTTTTTGAGCAAGTATTGTCAGAGCTATATTTAAGAAATGGCTGTGCTAGCTGTACTGAAGAGTGTGTATAGGAAACATTGGTTTTATGGAGTACTAATTACCAATAACAGTAGTCTGGAGATTTTGGAAATAATTTCTAGAAACTGATGTTTAAATATGAGGGTGGATTGAAAAATAATTGACATTTTTGAATGAGTAAATGATGGTAGATGACCTAAAAGAATACAAGAAAGAGAGGATGTATGGAAGGAAAATGTGGATTCAGTGATGGGCATTTTAAATTTGAGATTGCCGAGGCTTGGCACAGGTTTGGTATTATTAGCATGGCTCTGATATGAGGATGGAGGGGACCAACATTGGAGAAGGTGTAAGCTAAGGTTAGAGACCTGGACAGGGGAGAGCATTTGGGAGATTGGTGGCAGAAAGGAACATTTTGGTTAGAGGAAAGCTAAAACAAGTTAAATTATGGAAACCTAGGAATGAGAGAATTTCAGTAAAGATATATATTACAGTGCCAGTGCTGCTGAGAGGTCAAGAGGCTGAGGTGCTGCATTTGACTTGTAATAAAGTATTTGGACTGGATGATACCAAAAATCCAATTCAGTTATCACATTGGCCCCTAATTTGGGAAGTTTTCTGTAGATTTTTGAAAGTGAAAATGATAATATGAGGTAAGTAGGCCAATTTGGAAAAAGCCTTTAATTCAAAAAATCGTCACCAGAGGGTTATTCCCACTTATATACGGGCATACATTTGGTACTGTCATTGTTAATTCTGACATTTAAATCTCTAGAAAGAATTTTGTGAATAGTTGGTTGTATAGAATATGTACAGTTCAGAAGACTCTCTAAATTTAACCTCCTAAATAGGCATACACGATTGAGATTATAAAAATGAGGGCAAAGCATAGTCACTATGTTAATATTTGGATGTTAAATCACGATGGGGATAATCAATGTCTGGAGGCTGCAATTGGGGTATAAGAGGTAGGGATGTGTGTGTGCACAAGAGAGAGAAAGAGAGAGAGAGAGAGACAGCCTCATCACCATGAGGGAGCTGGAAGTGTCAAAGTCTCTATTCAGGCCTTACTAGAATGATTTCAACTTATACATCCTTTCCAAACTCACAAATGTATAAACTGGCACTTTAGAATCTTCATGTTTTGAATGATTGTCAGTGTTTATGCCATTGCAAATCCATTTCAGCAGTCATTATTTTTCTGGCAAAAGGAAGTTGACGATTCAGCCTTCTCTAAATATGGCAACCAATTTGGATTTGGGACATTGAATAGAATCATCAATTGCTGTTGTTATTCAGTGTATCATTTGTTGACGGCTTCAGAGATGGGGAAGCGATGTTTTTGCACAACATTGAATGTACCAATCTAATCTTAATGTTTAAAGGGATGCAAAGGTAAAATCTAGTCACTGGTACCTTGCAGTATTTTAATTGACTCCTTTCCTCCTCAAAGAATGAGAGCCTTTCATTGTTCTTCTGCCATCAGTTGCTGCTCAGCTCTGACTACCATTAGCTTTGTTGGAGATTATTCAAAATGGATGAAAGAAAAAGGTTTCTGCACTGAGAATTTTGCCAAGTGATGTTGTAAGCAATTGCAAAGATGGCTCTTATGGTTATGCTTGACACCCACGATGTAGGGATGGGTAGAAACCTTTTGGGATCTCAGCTACTGAGCTCTAATACATTGGAGTCATCTTCATTCTTCATTTGTGTTCAGAGCAGCAGCCTCTGAACATTCCCCACAGGGCTTTGGGTTGAGCCAATGAGGCGATATGCACAAATTAAGGAAACTTGACCTTCACTCCTTTCTCCTAGAACCCCAAGCCTTATCACCTCTTGCTTCTCTTTACAATCCCCGATTAGAACACACGATCTCCATTAAGTATATCCCTATTGCAAAACCTTAATAAATATGGGTTGACTCAGAATTGAAGAAAAATGAACTGCTTTTTCTCCTGCAATATTACTGTCTTGCCCTTTAATAAAAATTAAATGGGCATTCCTAGACTTTTTGTGTTTTGAATTTTTGAAAATAGAATCATCCTAGTGCCTGAAGGAACAGAATTTGACATCTAAAACTTCCACACTAGTGTTTCTGAGATTCCTTAGAAATAGATCAATTTAAATATATTTCCACCTGTCTCATTAACCTTTTATATTAGTTGTTTTTCTAACGGTTGTTCAAAAAAAATTCAGAGGGTTATGTAATACTTTAAAAAAATGAAGTAGAGGAAACCATTATAATTCATTGCATGTGATATGGGTAGCTATTGTTCTGTGAAACTTGTTTCACACATGCTGACATGCGTGTGTGCGAGGTCATGATGGATTTAAAAACTACAGTCTTAGATAATAATATCCCAGTGATCCATGATGGTCTTTTCTCCATTCTATAAAAATACCCACAGTAGCAAGCATTATGACTCTGTATAACCCCACCATGTTATCCAACAGTTAGGTGGCTGCCTGATACCTGCTGCGGCCACAATGTTTGCTAATAGAAGCTATTTTTCACTTTTATTGTTACTTATTATTTCTGTTTTTAGCTCATAGAAGCCAGCATTAAAAGGAAGGGCTCTTGGGTTAAGGAGGAGAGTCTTCACAACTCGGAGGCTAGTCTTCTCTGACATAAAGCCATGAGGATCTATAACAGTTTTCCTCAATTGTGCAGATGAAGGCTTTGATAGTTTTTATTGGAGGCCGAGGGCTATGGGTTCATATTGAAGAACGGTTTCTAGCAGTCTTTATCTCTCATGTGACCTAGCAAATGGGATCCACAATCTCTAGAGCAATATGAGTACAATTGATGGAGCCTACACAGTTACGGGGAGAGGCTATGCTTTCATCTCCAAACCACAGAGGATGGTGAGTCAAAGATTTTGTGATTGGTGTCTCCATGTTTGAAAGCACCTGACAGATGGAAGTGCATGAGTATATGAAAAGAATCAGAAGACAAGAAGAAAAAGCTGTGGCATCCATGACCACCCTGGCCCCTCCAGGCTCCATTTTAGTAATACCTAGTGAAGACCCATAGTAGTAACACTGGAACCACATTCTAATTATGTATAGTTGCTTTTTATACTTTTTATTTATTCAGTTATTTACTTTTGCTGGAGACAACTGCTTAGGAAACCATGTACAGTTCCTAACATGGTATGAATTAAAATCTTGCCCACAGCTGTGTAGATTTGGACGTTAAAAGCCCGCCCTTGTGAATTATCAGCAGGCCTCCGAGCCATGGTCATCTGTTGCGATAATCATGGTGCTGATGCCTGGTTGAGCAAGGGAAGCAGGACTGTAGAGTGGTTTGAGGATAAGGTTATTCTTGTTAGTGGACACTACCTCTTATGTAGAAATTTCCTAACCACAGGGTGAATGCAACATTATCTTCCTCTCTTTTAATATGACAACAGCAAACCTGTAACTGCTCCCTGTGTTGCCAGGGAAAGTAGATGGTGACTCACTTCTTGAGTATTTGTGCTGAAAGGCTGACATGTTAATGACCTTTAGGAAAGGAAAGGATCAGGGAAAAATTATTTAATATGTGAGTTTATTGCCTTTCCTCCTTTCCTATGTCCCATGTCTACTGGCCACTCTAATTTTTTAGATGGGTAAACTATGCAGTGAGATCCTAATCAAGTTTTTTTCTTCTTGTTAACAGCATTTGTATTGAAGAAAAGACTAAAATGTGGTTTTATTTATATGCCTTCTGTGGATATACTTGAAAGCTTACTATAAATACGGTCATATGCCACATAACGACATTTTGGTCCATGAAAAACCACATATATAATGGTGGTCCCATAAGATTATAATGGAGCTGACTGGGTACAGTGGCTGACACCTGTAATCCCAGAACTTTGGGAGGTCAAGGCAGGTAGATCACTTGAGGTCAGGAGTTCGAGACCCTCCTGGCCAACATGGTGAAATCCCGTCTCTACTAAAAATAGAAAAATAAGCCAGGCATGGTGGCACATGCCTGTAGTCCCAGCTACTCGGGAGGCTGAGGCAGGAGAATCGCTTGAACCTCTGAGGCAGAGGTTGCACTGAGCCGAGATTGTGCCACTGCACTCCAGCCCGGGCAACAGAGCAAGACTCCATCTCAAAATAAATAAATAAATAAAAGATTATAATGGAGCTAAAAAATTTCTACCACCTGGTGACGTTGCAGCTGTTGTAAAGTCATAGCATAACACATTACTCACGTGTTTGTAGTGATGCTGGTGTAAAGAAACCTACTGAGCTGCCAGTCCTATAAAAGTGTAGCACATACAATTATGTACAGTACATAATACTTAATAGAACTGTGTTACAGATTTATGTATTTATTGTACTATTTATTATTATTTCAAAGTATACTCTTTGTACTTATTTCTAAAAGTTAACCGTAAAACAGGCTTGGGCAGGTGCTTCAGGAGCTATTCAAGAAGAAGGCATTGTCATCACAGAAAATGACAGCTCCATGCATGTTATTGCCCCTGAAGACCTTCCAATGGGACAATATATGGAGGTAGAGGATGGTGATATTGGCTATCCTGACCCTGTGTAGGCCTAGGCTAATGTGTGTATTTGTGTCTTCATTTTTAACAAGAAAGTTTAAAAAATAAAATGAAAGATTGAAAAATAGACAAAGTATAGAATAAGGGTATTAAGAAAATATTTTTGTACAGCTGTACAATGTGTGTTTTAAGAAAAGCATTATTACAAAAAAGTCAAAGTTAAAAAATAAGCTTATAAAGTAAAAAATTTACAGTAAGCTAAGGTTAATTTATTATTGAAGACAGAATAATTTAAAAATAAATTTAGTGTAGCCTGAGTATATAGTGTTTATAAAGCCTACAATAGTGTATAGTGTTTATAAAGCCTGCAATAGTGTATAGTAATGTCCTAGGCCTTCATATTCACCCACCACTCACTCAAAGCAACTTTCGATCTTAGAAGCTCCATTCATGATAAGTGCCCTAAACAGGTTTACCATTTTAAATCTTTTATACCATATTTTTACTGTACCTTTTCTATGTTTAGATACACAAATTCTTATCATTGTGTTACAGTTGCCCACAGTATTCAAAACAGTAATATGCTGTACAGGTTTGTGACCTAGGAGCAATAGGCAGTACCATATAGTCTGGATGTGTGATAGGCTATTCCATCTAGGTTTATGTTAAGTACACTCTATGATGTTTCCACAATGATGAAATTGGCTAAGGACACCTTTCTTAGGACCACTCTCTGTTGTTATGCAACACATGACGTACATCTCCTTCCCTAGCATGCCTCTTTGTATAATACCCTTAGTCAGATCCATCCCAAGTTAGACATTGTTGAGGCTGAGCAAATGTTAAAAATGGAAAGGATGCAATAAAACCATTCCTGCATTGAAAGTGTGAACGTCCTTGATAGCATTACTTATTTAGTAGTAGATGTACAGTACTTGTGATCAGCAGTATTTGGGTTTACTGTCACTTGGATGTGGTAGAAGGAAGATTATTATTTTTTTTCTATTTGTGGAATCCATTCCAGAATTTCATCTCCAGTTGAAAAGGAGAACTCCTTACCTGTTCTTCTGAGACAGAATTATATATTTAACTCTTCCTGGAAGTTACTGCTTTTCTTAGGAAAGACTTAGAAGCAACTTAGAGATGTTGATTAAATATATAAGGACTAGAACATAATTACCACACTATAGAGCTAGGCAAATAGCATTTGGGTAAAGAAGCAAAATCTGGGTATCAAGTGGGAACTCCTAGTCCCTTGAGGTCTAGATTATGTTGATTTTTAACCTTTATTCTAGTCCTATAAAAGTTAAAATGTTTCTATAAAATTTTTTTAGCATTCTAGGGGGCTTATATTTTCATGTTTATCAGTTATCAGGAGATCTTTTGCAGATGTCTCTTTCACACTGCATTGATCAAAACCTAATCAGCTTTCAGATATAGGCACACACACACGCTCCAAACCAAAGACCCTACTAAAACATACACAGTCACAATCACAGTATCATTTAATGTATAGAATTTTACTGAAAATCTGAGGAGTCACATCACATACTGTATGGCTCAATACTGCATTTTAGAGTTCCTTGTTCTTAAAGGTTTTTTTTTAATGTATATATATATAGCTTGGATGTTTTGAGGGGCACATCCCACTCTTTGCCATCAAGTCAGATCACTCCCTGGTCTAACCTTGTGTTCAGACTGACATCTCTAAGCTCTCACTTTTCCATCTTACTCTCCTGAAATAAATATTTTGCCTCAAAAGTCAAAGTAATTACTTTCTTATTTAGTTTCTCAGCAGGAGAAACTTTCCAGGAGCCCAATTTTCCTCACTTTTGGTTAAGATACACATGGTTGGGGTGAAGTTTCCATGGTGGCCATGCAATACTTTGACCATTAGTCACCAGAAGTTTCTTTTTGCCCTTCTCCTGTACAGAGTCCAATTTTGTTTCCCCTGGCTCTTGTCTCCTCCCTGTCTCTTTCTTCTTCAGCTTTCTGAGCCAGAAAAATGCCTTCTGGTCCAGATCAATCTGATATTGATATTGATAACTGATCAATATCTTCTGATCCAGGAGGTAAATAATTTCTCTCCTACTTGGTTGCAGAGCACTTTCTACCTTTTTCCTGAAGCTCTAGATGTGTTTCTCCTGAGTTCTCTCATTTTCTGCCCCATCAAAGGCATTTCCTTCTTTTAGAGTAATTACAGTGCCACCTCTTTGGAAAGTAATATTTTTTCATCCTTTTATATCAGCAATAACGAGAAGTGTTATCATCCTACAAAATCATTAAAATTGTAAAAAATTAATTATAGGATTAATTTTCAGTATAAATATATAAGAGTGGCAGAAATAATGAGACGGAGATGGGGAGAAGAATCACCAAATTGCCACATTTCAGGAAGAACCTCCTATTTGAGTTTGGTAATTATAGAGTAGATTTTTTAAGGAAGTGCTCAAGGAACTCCATTCTTGTGATTGTCAAAAACAACTAGAAAAATAATTAGACATGCTTTCAGAACCATTTTATGCATCGGCTAAGGTAAGTGTGTCAGAAGTCTAATAAAACTTTCTGATGTCTCTATCCTTGACTTTCAAGTCAACCCAGTCCTTGTACAGTGAGGAAGGAAAACATTGCAATCAGACTGTTACTGCTAATAGAGACAATGTAGCAAAATGTTTTAAGAACAGCAGCTTTGGAGAAAGACACACCTGAATTTATTGTTGTTTTTATTATTGGGACAGCAAGTGTGTAGAGTTGAGATTAGATATGTATAATAGAACCAGAATATAGGCATTGGAAAAGACTTTAGAGATCATGGGATTCCAAGTGCCCCCATCAAAAGATAAGGAAATTGGAGACTCAGAAAGGAAAAATTATTTCAAGATCACATCTCTAGTCAGTGGCAGAGTCAGGGTTAAGACCTGCAACTCTTGACTCCCAGTATGAGGCAAACACCCACCACACCAGTGGTCACACTGCACTTTGGGCATCATGACGTTTTGCATTATGGAGTCTTGGCTGTGCTTGTGTGCCAGGACTGTCCCAGGGATGTCTGACTGGCCTGCCCTAGCACTGGGAGGCCTGTGCACTGGCAAGGGCAGAGGCCAAGAGCTGGAGGGTGCAGAGGAGTAGCCATCAGGAAATATTTCTTATGAGATAGACTTTGGGTTGCTTCTGCTTATCACATTATTATATTACCACCAAGCAGCCTGTGAAGGAACCCAAAGTAAGTGCTGTCTGGGAAGACCTAGAACATTATTCTTTGGGAGAAAATGTGATCAAAGACAGGAAATTGGCTGTAGGTTTTTAGTGTTTTATAATTTTGAATATATACTGATGCTAATTGGAGTTATTTCTAGCTGTGTGACGTATTTATATGTGTATTATTCCTCCCACCCCATCTACAAGAGATTTTCAAAAGGGAGGGAGGCATCTGAAGGAGATTGGTAAAATTTGAATTCACTGGCAGCTTTTACTAGTTGAATTTGCCTCAAATCTCAAGGAAAACCACTACTAACAAAGTTAAAATGATGGATAAACTGAGAAAAATGTTTGCATGCCATATATCAAACAAAGATTTAAAATTTTTAATTAATAAAAAACTACCATAAAAAATAGCAAGGACAAACATCCCAATAGAAAAACATCTAAAAATATAAAAACAAGCAGTTTACAAAAAGGAATATAAATGGTTCAAAAAATGAAAGGAAAAAAAGGCTATCCTCATTATTAATCAAAGACATAAGTTAAAACATTTTATCATTTTTACATAAAACTGGCAATGATTAAGAAAAACAGCACAATATCTAGTATTAGATGGAGCTAGGGACTCTGGATTCTCTGTCATGGAGTCAAAATTACCATAAATTTTAAGGCCCACCATTATTTGATATATTATTAAGAAAAAAAAAGTCACCAATTAAACTATGACACAAGGCTATCTTATTACATAGTATTTTATTTTATAGTTATTGTAAGCTATTTTCCATATTTAGATACCGACTTTAACCACTGATTATGCCTAACTGTATGTATGAAGAAAATATAAGCAAAGTTTGCAAAATGCGTGGCTGGAAGGCTGAAAGAAATTAATTTTCTGAGCTGCAAAGCAGAGAAATGCATTCAACCAACAGCTGTCAGGACCTAGGGTGTTTCTGACACTGAACGAGGCTCTAGTGGTATGGAGATGCACACAAGAAGGTCCTTTGTTTTATGGAACTCACATTCTGTTTGGGCAGAAGTAAAAAAAAAATCCCAAACAACACAGATCTGCAGATTATGGTCTGTTGTGGTAAATAATAGTTTGATATTGCAGATGCTATATCTGATAAAACCACATGAAGACAGTGTTAATTGGATGATCATTTTTTTTTCTGTTGAGGATATGGCTGTCTTTAAATGAAACCTGAAAGATTTTCAGACCTGGAAAGAGCATTAGAGAATATCAAGTCCCATATAAAGGTCTTCTCATTCTGGTTATCAGCCATTGTGAACAAACAAAGGAATTTCGAAGCCCATTTAGGGATAAAAGAAATACAACAGTGGTGATTCTTGAAGTTTCTTGGAATTTTAGCCAAGTATTCAGAGCACTCTGTCCACTTGCTTAAGCAGGACTTTGAGGTCCCTTGTCTGTGTAATGGAATATGCGGTTTTGTAAATCACTATGTTACCTTGTTCAGAGTAAAAATAAAAGAGGGGTTGTTTGATCACAGTAAACTTAAATGCCATCTTTTCTGAAGTGAATAAATATTAAAGTATCATTAGGTATGATATCTTTAATTGTATTGCATGACTTACATCTTAGCAAAATGAAAGCTGTATAAACATGTTCATCCTTCGGAGGCACTTTGAAAATGTAGTAGAAAAATATCTTCCTAAAATGGGTATAATTCATTGCTGTAGAAGCTAAAAACTCTTGGCTGGGCGCGGTGACTCACGCCTGTAATCCTAGCACTTTGGGAGGCCAAGGTGGGCAGATTGCCTGAACTCAGAAGTTTGAGAGCAGCCTGGCCAACATGGTGAAACCCCATCTCTACTAAAAATACAAAAAATTAGCCAGGCATGGCAGCTGGCGCCTGTAGTCCTAGCTACTCAGGAGGCTGAGGCAGGAGAATCGCTTGAACCTGGGAGGTGGAAGTTGTAGTGAGCTGAGACCGTACCACTGTACTCCAGCCTGGGTGACAGAGTGAGACTCCATCTCAAAAAAAAAAAAAAAAAAAAAAAAAGCTAAAAACTCTCTTTGGTATTAAAAAAAAATAATATGAATGCACACCACTCCTGTGTTACCAAACGTACCAAAACAAAGACAGCAGCATATCAAATAAGAAGTAAATGTGGCCATTAATCCTCTCCTGCACAGGTAACTACTCGTTTCCCATCGTGGAAGTGGATAAGTACTGTTAACTGTTATATGTATATGTGCACAGAACTTTTAAAGAATATATAAAATACATCATGTTTGTGTAAGAGTGCATGTTTATATAACATGAAGTTTAAAGACTAATGATAAGCAACTACAAATAAAAAATGTTCTCAGCACTCCGTATCCTAACTAAATTATTAAGAAACAGCACATTAGCAACCCCTGGATTCCCTCAGTGATTATATTTCTCTCCCCTTCCCAGAGGCAGCCACTATCTTGAAGTTTTTAAATAATTCTTTTGGGTTGGTGTTTAATTTATATATATGCAACCATAAGAAAAAATATATAAATACACACATATGTTTACCTGCTTTATGTACTACACAAAAATGTGTGGCTATATATATCAGTGCTCTCTCCATAAACTTGATATGCAAATTGTATGCAACCAAACAGGTTAATTTTACATAATGGAATTATTTTGTGTCTGATTTTTCCCTTAGAATTATGTTTTTGAGATTCAATCATTTTGATGCATGTAGGATATTCATTGCATGAAAAAGCCACAATTTATCCATTTTATCAATTCTCTAGTTGACTGAAATTGAGTTCTTTTTTGTTGTTTTTAATTAAGGCTTTTGCTCCTTATGAGAGAAACACCTGGGTGAGGAGTGGGCAGCTGATTGCTTTCTCTACACAGGGGCTTCTTCCTGTCATATTGCCTGCCGTGGTCTTCTGGGGAGAACTCAGTGGACCCTCATGGAAGAGAGCTTACTACTGAGTACAAAGCCGTCTGTGTTTGGGGCCCCCAGCTATTCCAGACTGAGGTATCAGCCCACATTTGGCCTCCAACAATTTCTTAAAATTGTAGCTGATTTCTTCTTACCCCCTCTTGGGGTGGGTGGCCCACCTTCGGGTGAGCTAGTTTGAACATGTCTTTTCTTCTCAGAGGAGCCTGTTCCTCCTTGGAATTCATTCTTTTTATTTCTCTATGTCCTCAACTCTCAGCTCTGTGATAGAGTCAAGGAAACTTACAATTTTATAGTTTTTTCTCATTGTTAAGTGAACAGCACTCTTTCCTGCTTTCTAAATCATATGCAGAAGCAGCAGCTCCATTTTCTAGCATTTTGTTTCTATTTATTTGCTTTTCATTGCATACATTAGATACATACTTTATTATATAGATAATGTTTATCTGGACTGTCACATATGTTTACCAATGCTTGATGACTTCTTGCATCTCAGACCATTCGGTGTTATTTTGCATCTTTTTGAAGTTTACTCGAAATTTCTCTACTGAGAGTCTGTGGGCAAATGTCTTTATTAAAATGTCCTTACTTCCTTTGTTGTCTGTTTTGGGGCTGGCAAACTACGGCCATGTGGGCCAAATCTGGCCTGAGGCCTGTTTTTGTACAGCCCCAAGCTAAGCATGGTAAAGTGTTATTTTTACTATTTTAAAAGTGGTATTAAAAAACAAATCCACTACCACCATAACAACAAAAGAAGAATATGTTACAGAGATTGGCCTGCAAAACCTTAAATATTTACTATTTGGCCCTTTGCAG
This sequence comes from Pongo pygmaeus, assembly GCF_028885625.2. NCBI lineage: Eukaryota > Metazoa > Chordata > Mammalia > Primates > Hominidae > Pongo > Pongo pygmaeus. The sequence continues at coordinate 154,106,140 of NC_072376.2, read as the reverse complement.
AAAATTTACTAATTCTTGGTCATATTCTATATTAATAGTTACTCTCAGCATTTTAAAGACAATATTTCATTGTCTTTCAGCTCCCATTGTTGCTGTTGAGAAATCAATATATAGTTACTAGTCACTACTTGGTAGAATTATGATTTTTTTCTCTGGCTACTTTCAATATCTTCCCTTTGTGTTAGATGCCTTTCAGTTTCACTGTGAATTTATGGGTGTAGATCCCATTACTCAGGAAATCCTAAGTTATTACCTGAGGATATTGCCTCTTTGCACATCTGTCTGTATTCTTCTGATGGGTAAATGTTGAATATTTTCATTTTATCTTCCATTTCTCTGAACCTCTTTTTACATCTACATTTTAAACATTTTCTCTGCATTCTGTGTGCTATTTCTGATCCATTTCACTAATTATATCTTTAGCTATATCTATATCATCTGTTGAGCCTGTCCATGGACTTTCAATTAGTATGTATTTCATTTCTGCAAATTTGCTTTTTGTTCTTGTTCAACTCTGTTTAGTCAACTTTTATAGCCTCTTGACCTTTCCTCATATTTTCAGTCTCTTCTTCCATTCACTTAAAAATAATATGCCTATTAATTTTATATTCTCTTAATATTGTCAGGCGTTTCCTATTTGATTCTGTATTTTGGTTTTTCCAAGTCTCACCCATGCAGGCTTGTATTTTTCTGTGTTTAATGAATTTGGTTGAGTTTATGTTCTTTAGAACTTTGTCCATGAGAATTTCTCGAGGCAGATGTTTATGGAGTTCTCCTTCTAGGAGAATATGGATTTGCTTCTGCTGAAAGCTTTGATGTACTACCCAGGACCACTTTAAAATGATCTGGGGAGTGAGGTGTTATGGGTTACCCCAGAGGGTCAACTTAAGTCCCATCCATGTAAATCTGTGCCTGTGGTGGGGAATACCCAAAGGAGATCATTTTTCTTTCCCTGTCACACTTAGCCAAAACCCCAAATGCTAACTCTCCTATAGGACAGGATTTTTGTTTTTTGTTTTTTGTTTTTCTATTTCAGAGCACCCCTTCTGGGGCTTCAGCTTCACACCAGTTCCCTTTCCCCTCTTTTTTTTTTTTGAGATGGAGTCTCACTCTGTCACCCCGGCTGGAGGGCAGTGGCGCGATCTCAGCTCACTGCAAGCACCTCCTCCCAGGTTCACGCCATTCTCCTGCCTCAGCCTCCCAAGCAGCTGGGACTACAGGCGCCTGCCACCATGCCTGGCCAATTCTTCGTATATTTAGTAGAGACGGGGTTTCACCGTGTTAGCCAGGATGGTCTCAATCTCCTGACCTCGTGATCCACCCGCCTCGGCCTCCCAAAGTGCTGGGATTACAGGCATGAGCCACGGCACCCAGCCACCAGTTCCCTTTTTTATCCTCCTGTCCTTCAAAGCCCCCAGGCTTTGTCTTCTTTCCCCCATGGGTCTGGCTCAAGGCCACTAGGAGTAGTAGATGCCCTCAGGGCAATGGCCCTCCAGTTTTAGCTTACCTGTGTGGAATCATACTATCTTCTTGCCTTTTTTCCTACTCAGACATGTTTTACAAGAGATGTTTAATATATTCTCCAGCATTTTTAGGTGTTTTATATAGGAATTAGTTTCTTTACCCATCTGGTATAGGAATGGATAAGCCAAATCCTTTTGTATTTACCTATTTACAATATGTATGCTTTTATTCTTCTCAAAAAGGATAAAGCTATTTGACCCTTTAAAAATACAATGTGACATAATGGAAAGAAGATGGGATTTGGAATTAGAAGACTTTGCATTGCCATTTACTCACTTTATATCCTCTGGGACCCAATTTTCTGGTCTATAAAGTGGAAATATAATCTTTGTTCTACCCACCTCATGATGTATTATAAGAAAAATAAAATAATTTATCTCTCTGAATATAATAAATAATAACTCTATAAATGTATAGTATTGTTTTTAATAAATGATGCTAAGGGTAAACATTACAGGTACCTAATACCAAAGGATTTTTAAAAAAGGTGATGAATACAAATTTTCTGAAGATATTGCATGTATTTCCCTTTTGCTTGATGCCAACAAAATAAAACATTAGATCTGAGAGTTGTTTCTTTTTTTTTCTTTCTTTTTTTTTTTTTTTTTTTTTTTGTGCAGGGAGTCTTGCTCTGTTGCCCAGACTGGAGTGCAGTGGCGCAATCTCAGCTCACCACAACCTCTGCCTCCCAGGTTCAAGCAATTCTCCTGCCTCAGCCTCCCAAATAGCTGGGATTACAGGCACCACCACCATGCCCAGCTAATTTTTGTATTTTTGATAGAGACAGGGTTTTGTCCTGTTGGCCAGGCTGGTCTCTAACTCCTGACCTCAGGTGATCCTCCCTCCTCAGCCTCCCAGAGTGCTGGGATTACAGGCATGAGCCACTGCACCCGGCCAGATCTGAGAGCTTTTATGGTCACCCTAGCTTGACTTAAGTCAGTATAATGAATAACAGCTTAGTATACCTACTGAGATTGCAGTCAGATATGTTGGCCTTGGATATTGTGTATATGTGTATCTCTGTTTGGCACCATCAGTGAAACCCTTGGTGGTGATTCCTTTTTGGCATATCTGAATTACTGGCCTATTGTAGTTCTTTTGTGTGTTGGTAGCTTGTTTCATATCAGTCAGTGGGTCTGTCTTATAGGACGTCTGAGGAATTGAATGTATTTGCCTCCTTGTTACATCATCACTGAAGTCTCAGGGTTGGAAAGGACCTTAGGTCATCTAGTTCGTCTAATTCCTACACCCACTCTAGCTCAACACTTGATCCCCCTCCTGTGTACTGGTCCAGTGGTTATCTAATTTAGGTTTACTTTCCTTCAGTGAAAAGGAAACTACCTTACTGTTTTTGGAAACAGTGGAGTCTACTTAACTGTTTGATCATTTCTTTTTCTGGATCCAAATGTCTGCCTTTAACTGTTATCCACTGTTTCCCATCCTGCCCTTGGACCTCAGACACAAGGCTGAACGACCCCCACAGATATTTAAATATTTGAAGGCACATATCATATTGTCATTTGATTTTTTTTTAACGTAAAGAAAAATCTCAAGTTCCTACAGTTCCTTATAAAACCTATTTTCGAGTTGTCTCACTTCCTGTTTAGCATAAAATGTGTCCAGCATGGGCTTAGCTCATTAACTCATTTAATCCTCATGTCAGTCCTAATTGGGTAGATGCTACAGTTATCCCCCACATTACAGATAAGAAAGCTAGACCTTCCAGAGGCTGAGAAAATTGCTCAAAGCTACCTTGCTAGTAAGGAACAGAGCTGGAATTCAAACAGTGTTTCTCCCTGACTCCGTAAACTAGACCTCAATTGCCTTTACTATTTGCCTCTATTCCGTCTTAAGATTTTTCCTTCAAGTTACTACCCAGATGTGATATTCCAGGTGTGAATAGAGTGGAGCTTTCAGCCCTTGCCATCTGAAAGGTTATCTGAAAACAAGCAGCCAACAGACCTTCTATGGCTTCCTATAGTATCTGTAGTTTTTATTTAAAATTTTCAAATTAATAACCAATGTTTGGGAAAAATGGAGATGTTACATAGAAATCCAGATTTCCAGCTTCTCTGGAAAAAAAAAACAAAAAACATTGGCCATCATTCCTGAAAAGCAACAATCACCAGGAGCTGAGCAGCTGCTCCATCTAAAGATAGGGCAGGCATTCACCAGTTACATTGTGTCTTCTTGACTTGCTCCCTGCATTTATAGACCCTGTAGCCATCTGAGGCCATGAACCCAGCATCTAGGTATCATGTTTTATGTGTGTAACTTGAAGACACATTGGCTCTCTGGGCTGCCACATCACTATTATTTTGATTTGGTGGTCATGAGCCTCTAAAATTGCTTTCTAAGTATGCTGCTAAGATAAGCTTCCATCTGCTATGCTTATATGATAGGCTTTGTGCATCAGTAAATGTAGAGGTGGGTTTTTTCCCATCTATCCCATTAAATTTTGTTTGATTACATCAACCCATCTTTTCTGCTACTTAAAATTTTGTGTCTTTTTATATCCTGATTTAGTTATCCACCATATGAGTTATTAGTCTTAAGCTTAGGTGCACTACAAATAACAGAAAATCCAAGTAATACTGACTTAAACCCAGTAGAAGCTTCCCTCTCATGAAAATGAAGCATAGAATTTTACTCTCCAGGGTTATTCCAGCAGCTTGGTGATGTTCAATGACCCAGGCTTCTCTTAATATTCTTCCTCCTCCATCTTCAAGGCACATTCTAGGGCTGCTCAAGCTGCCCCCTGGGACTAGTAAGAAGTCACATGTTAACATTGTCACACTTGCCTTTTGTCAGCACCTAGACCAGCACTGAGCTACAAAGGAGGCTGGAAAATGCTGATTTTATTCAAGATGTCCATGTGCCCCGGTAAAGATGTGCTCTATTGAAGAAAGATATTGTGTGAGCACTAGCAGCCTTGTCTCCAGTTTTTTGTCATCTATAAATATGATGATGGTGGCATCCCTATGTTACTGATTATAAGCATGACGACAGGCCTGAGAGCAGAACTCTATGACATGTTGCTGTAGACTTACCTTCAGGTATCTTGAGTAAAGTAGAACAAAAGTAAGAGTTTGACAAGAAGACAAAAAATATTCTGGGTATAATTTGGTAAATATTCCAAGATTAGAGAAAGACAAATTAGATTATGGGAGTATCCTGTAATGTTTCTTCTAATAGGGGCACTCCCAGTGGTCTTCTGTACCTTCACACAATTACAGGGAGTTTCTTCATTATGCATTGGGTAGATATCTACACAGTAGGCCTCATGCTGCCAAAATTAGGTCAGAAATGCAGTGAGTTATTAGAAAATTAGTAGGTCTTTTCTACTTGTAAGCCCCCAGGACACTTTTCCCTGATCATGTTTGTTTTCTTGACACAAGTCATGAGTTTTTGGCCACGTATTTTCCTTTTAGAGCTGTTCCTACCGTCTTTCTTACTCAGGATTCTTCCCCCTCCCCCAGTTGGCTGAGAATCCAAGGCCCCTTTTCTCTGCTCCTCTCAACAACAAGCACCCATGCCCTTAACTAAGGTTAAACCAGAGTCTCTGGTCCATAGTTTCTGACTTTTTCAGAGGCAATAGTAGTAGGAATCCTACCTGTTATCTCTGATTTGACGTATTCCTAGAGGCAGACAGAGCCCACCAAATCTCATGGTAGAAGAGTTCATTACCCACCTCTGCTGTCTGCCTGCTATGCCAGATTTATCTTGAGGTTTCTGGAGTCCATCCTAGGCAACACAAGAAGTAGCAACTAGCTCTTCTTCCTTTGCATTTCTGAGGGCCTCTAGGGCTACAGAATACCTCAGTGGACATTGCCTTCCTAGAGACCAATCTTCAAAGAGGTTAGATCAGCAAGAAAATTCATCTGAGTGTTTCCTAGAGACTTTGTTAGCAATTATATAAAATAGTAGAAGCTGAGATCTGGTTTTCTCCCTTGTATCTCAGAGAATTATGGAGCATGTTGTTGGAAGAGTTTTCATCCCTAAGAAAACATATACATCTAGCCTGGAAGATAAAAACTGTGGTTCTGGACACGTAAGTGTGTTTTACTGGTGACAGTGTAGAAGCCTAGTAAGGATTTATATATTCATATACTCTCTTACCCCCATTTCTCCCCCGTTCTGCCTTCCTCCCCTCTCTTCCTCTACTTCTCGCTCTTCAAGTGTGTGTGTATGTGTATAAAAGCAAAGTGTTTCTACACCTTATATTTCTGAGGTGATATTATAGCAATTCTTGACAACTGCAGAGTTGCCAAATTTGCAGGTAATCAACATTTAAAAAAAGATGTAGTTGAATTTCCCATTGAATTGCTTTCCCTTATTTTACTTTTTAAATGCAATGCCTACCAAGCAAATTTCTTCTAAGATTTTATCAGTATTATAAGATAAGAAAGGACATTAAGTTGTCATGCTAATATCTAATATAACTTACACAAACAGGTTCAGGTTCTTTCAAGCCCAGTTTCTCCTTCAAGTTGGCTTTAACCTCCCCCAAATTCTGATCATTCTGATAACCTAATCATTTTATCTGTCCTCTTTTCCTTTCATGGAGTGAGAAGAAGAAATCAGGAGACTGGATCACTCAGATGAGTTTCAGGACACAGTGTATATGCCAGGGGGGCAGAGAATGGGAACAGCTGCTGTACAATAAATGCCTGCTATGTGGTAGGCATGTTATGGACATTAGGTAGCATATTTGATCCTTACAATTCACTGAAAATGAAAAGTAGTTTTTGACATCTCAGTTTATATATGACCAAATGGAGGCTCAGAAAGTTTAATTAATTTGTCTATAGTTTACACATCTAGTAAGTGACAAAGATGATATGAAAACCTACTCTGGTGGACTTCAGGGCTCATCTTCCTTCCACTAAAGCATACTGCTCTGTAAAGGGCAGGCATATGTCATCAAATGAAGGGACATTGCCCACCACTGCTGGGACTCACTAGAGGATGCCTTGATTACCAGACTGAGGAATTCGGAACTGATCCTGTAAGCACGTACTTTTTCCTGTTAATAATAAAAAAAAAAAGTCCATGAAACAGTGTTATAAAAGATGTAACTACCCTCATTACAGACACATTCTTCCAGTCCAACTTATGTTGGGTGAGGAATTTTTTCCCAATGCGAATCACTGACCCACAGTAAAAAAATTAATCAAGGGCTATATGGAAGAAAAATAGTGCATTGTGATTTTAAAAGTAAACATAAACGCTTGAGTGATCTTAAAAATGAAAGCAGGACCTATAAAACATTACTTATTAGCTACTGTACAACCAGCATTTCAAAACAGATGTGATTTCATTATGTTGAAAGTTAAAAGAAATGGGGGAAAAAGAGAAAGTAAAGGTAGATAGAAAGAGAAGTGAAATAAGTCATTAGAGATGTAAGGTGAAAGTAGATAATTAGCCCCATAGAGTAGGATAAAGGAGAGGTTGGATAAAGATGCAGAGGGAAAGGAGGAGGTACAAAGGAGTAGTAGAAAAATATGCACATGGAAAATGCAGTATATATACACCATGGAATATTATGCAGCCATAAAAATCATGGTCATGTCTTTTGCAGGAACATGGATGAAGCTGGAGGATATCATCCTTACTGAACTAATGTAGGAACAGAAAACCAAATACTGCATGTTCTCACTTATAAGCGGGAGCTAAATGATAAGAACTTATAAACACAAGGCAACAACAGACAACTGGCGTCTACTTGAGGGGGAGGGTGGGAGGAAGGAGAGGAGCAGAAAAGATAACTATTGAGCTTCGAGCTTAATACCTGGTTGATGTAATAATATGTACAACAAACCGCCATGACACATGTTTATCTATGTAAAAAACTTTCACATGTACCCCCAAGCCTAAAATAAAAATTTTTTAATAAAAATAAAAAGCAATAGCTAGAAAGCAAATAAAACCTTTGAATTTTATTAACACCAAAAAAAAAAAGAGGAAAATATGCACATATAGAGAAGAGAGAAAGAAAAGGAAAGGTTTCCTGAAATACCACTCCTTAGCCTCCTGTTCAGCTGGGCTGTTGATTTTGTATTATTGTAACAAGGAAGTGTCGATTTTATTTAAAATAAATATGGTAGTTTATTTCTATAAACCAGGATAAAGAGCATAATTTCAACTCTGGCTATCTAGTATAGGTATCTGTCTTCAATACCTGAAGAATTCTGTGTTTTGGTGGGGCATCAAAGAGGGGGCATTAACATTAAATAAATATTATAGATAAAGTATACAGATCTGGTTTAGCAGTTTAAGTATAAGCCTTTATTTACTAAACCAGGAAGTAGGATTATTTGCATATAGTTCATCTGTAGTACTAATTAAGTTGATGTCAATACACTGCTTTTGTACATACACACATACCCTCTACTAATTAAAAGCAAGCTGGCCTTAACAACAATAGAATACTGAACAAAATTCAAATTAAAGCAAAAGCATTAATAGGGATGAAGTCAGATATTATTATTAACAGGGGTAATCCACTAAGAAGATGCTCCAATCATGATTGTGCTATACCTACATGGTAGATCTTAAATAAAAAAAGAAAACCTAGTAGACTCACTATGAAACTTTTAGAAATCTCTACTTATAGTAGGAGATGTTAGCACACCTTCATCAGAGATAAGTAGATCAAGCAAAGTAAATCATTTGAAGGATGCAGAAAATTTGAACAACATATTTATTAACTTTATGTATAGAGAGAGCATGGGGTAAGCAAGGTGGCAAGGTAGGTTTCTTCTCCCACCCCTTGGCAACTGGTTGCCCTTTTTGTTTGTCCTGCTTGCCATTGGCACCTAGAAGGGGTGTGTGTGTGTGTGTGTGTGTGTGTGTGTGTGTGTGTGTAACTCTTCTCACTTATGTATCTTTTAAGCTCCATTAGCATTAAGCTTTATTGACTCTTCAAAGTCTTCCTATTAAATATATCTTCCCTCCTTCTCTTTCATCTCCTCCCACTGAAATGACATTAGACTAGGCCAATACTAGAATTTTTTAAAATGGTTTTTCTTCTTAACTTCTTTCCTCTAGTGTCTTACACTCTGATTACAAAAACACCTTGCTTGAGAATCTAACATGATTTCTCATTACACCTTTTAGTCTGGTCATATATGAATTCCAATACTTGTCTCACCATAGCTGTCTGTTCCAGTTACTTTTGCTGTATAAACAACTGCCCCAGAACCTAAGTGCCATAAAACAACCAATTTTTTATGCTCACAGATTCTGTGGGCCAGGAATTTGGACAGAGCATAGTGGGGGTGACTTATCTTTGATCCCCAGTATCTGGGATCTTAGAGAATACTCAAGAGCTTAGGATGATTTGATGGCTGGGGCAGTCTGGCACCATCTTCACTCACATGTCAGGCAGTTGGGGCTGACTCTCTCCACAGAGACCTCATCTGGGATGTTGATTGGAGCACCTCCATGTGGCCTCTCAGTATTGTCTGTCCACCTGGCTAGTTTGGAATTCTTTACAGCATGGTGGCTAGGCCCCGATATGGTTTAGCTGTGTCCCCACCCAAATCTCATCTTGAATTGTAGCTCCCATAATGCCTACACGTCATGGGAGGGACCTGGTGGGAGGTAATTGATCATGGGGGCCGGTTTTTCCCATGCTGTTCTCATGAGATTGAATAAGTCTCACCAGATCTCATGGTTTTATAGAGGGCAGCTCCCCTGTACATGCTCTCTTGCCTGCCGCCATGTAAGACACGCCTTTGCTCCTCTTTCACCTTCCGTCATGACTGTGAGACCTTTCCAGCCACGTGAAACTGTGAGTCCATTAAACCTCTTTTTCTTTATAAATTACCCAGTCTCGGGTATTTCTTCATAGCAGTATGAAAATAGGCTAATACAGCCCCAAGAGTGAGCATAATGAGACAGCAAGCTATTTTTATGATCTAACCGTCAGAAGTTACAGAACATCACTTTGCCATATTATATTGGCAAAGGAAGTCACAAAGTTCTGCTCAGTCAGGTGGAAAGAGAGGGCTGTAGACCTCTCTTTATGGGAAGAATGTCTTTGTCACATTGTAAGGAATGTCTTTGTCACATCCTTATACATTGAAGGATGTATAAGATGGGAGATATTGTGATGACATTTGTCAAATACAATCTACCACACTGTCCAACCCAAATTTTGACAAAGTGAATCTTTATTTCACCATCATTTCACCTCTTTGTTCTTCAGGCTTATTCCTAAGTATGCACTCTAGTTCATGTGACCTCTGTACTAGAATTGTCTGTGAGATGCTTCTCTGCTGATCAGAAGCCTACACATCCTTTAGGACCAATTCAGTTCTCAGGCTTTTGAGAGCAGACTTGCTGGGGGAAGAAAGTGTTTCTATGTTATTTTGAAGGTCCATTTTGTTTCCATGGTTGGCATAATTTAAGACTGTTAGAGTTAAAATAGTTATTGACATTATTTTTGAAATGTTATATCCCTAGTATTTACCTTTGTTGTGAATTAATCTATTTTCTCTGCAGATTTCCTCTTTTAAAAAGGGTAAAACTCTTCATTCGGTTTTGTTTCCTGAGAAAAAGTTATATCCTATATATTCATCATCTTTCAGAATATATAGCTTGAACAGATATTTTGGAATATATAATATTGCTACAAATCCGGGTGAATTATAAGAAGATGTTTTCAGTTATTTGGGAAAAGGTAATAGTACTCAAGGTCATGGAAACGGTTATCTGCTAAGCTGATATTGTCGTTAAAATGATGAACATTCAAGAGTACTGAATGGTATTTGTCATTTATTTCCGGTTTGTGCCTAGGAATGAAATGGGTGTATTCTATTTGAATATGCATTCTACTTAAATTTAAATATCATGATTCAAATTAGGGACAGTATTACCCACACCACATTAAACTATTTATTAAGAAATAGAAATTAGGTGTATACGTACAGACATAGGATTGGGGGGGCAGGGGTATAAAATCTGTTAACTTGATTTTCTTTTACATTTCCAAAGAGCATAATTTTAATCTTTGTTCAGTCTCCATTTATGCGTATTTTAGTAAAGCTTTATTCAGTTGCCTCTGTAGTTTCCATAGATGCCCAAAAAGGAATCTGAGTCATGTGAGGGATTTGAACCATGTAGCTTTGTGCATATTCCTGTGAATCGTGTGTACACATTCTGCCACTCTGACCAGTGGGCTTTACAACCAACGTTGTGGCCATTTTCGGGTTTTTTTTGCCTTTGGGGAAAAAAAGAAGGGAAAAATGGACTGTCTTCCTGTGACATCAGTTTCCTACTGATCAGGGTCCTCATTTTGCCCTTCACACTCACGTCTTTTTATGATGCTGTGTCTTAGTTTGATTCAACACCTCTTGTGACTTCAGCTTTATAATTTCCAAACAAGGTAGAGCCAGCATTCCTTACTAAAACCAACACCACCAACATGTAAATCAAACCTGTAGATAGTTCTGAGCCAGAGTAGAAAAGGAAGAGGAGGAGGGCAAGAGAAAAAAGGGCTTAATTTGAGATTGTGGTGTTGAGCCTAAAGAATTTCCAGTGAGAGTCATTCGATTTATTTTTTGAGTATGGTTGTTGATGATGTATTTCCTGTTGGGGGAAAAAAGTCATTATCTAAAAATCCTATTTCCTAGTTATACAAATGCAAAAGAATTGGCTCTCTCTTTGTGCTTTTTGAGTTTCTGGGAAATCACCCTATGGTTGGAAGGGGAAATTATGTAGTACTATTATTTGTTTCCCCATCTGTGATGAGCCATTCTGACAGTTCATTTGGAGTATGCCTTTCATGGCAGTGTCTTAAAAGTCAGAAAACATGGGATAAACTTGTTTTTGGACAATATAATTAAACATCTTCAGAGGGTCTAAAAAGGTTTGAAAACACAAAGAAAGTGGTATATTATTATATTTACTGTGTGTATATTTTTCAGATTAGCTATTGTACCTGCTGTTTTAAATGCAGAGTCCCTTCACCTGAAGATGGAAGAAGAAATATATTGGGCATGATACTTATAAATGTAGCTAACATACTATGTAAAAAATAATTTCATCCTGTGTTTCTTGACCCTGCTATATTAGGCTATGTTTCTTCTTCCTGCTCTGAGGTAGAAAGGCAGGATTAGGAGCACATTGAGGGCTGAGGACTGTCATAAAATCATTTGTCTCGGGAAATGAAGACCAGAACAGTCAGGAAATGCAAGGAAAACCAGTAATGGTGCATATGACTATTGAACAGGAACTGAATTGAATCCCTCGGTCACCTTCTGCATTGGTTTCAAAATTACGTTGTTGTTTCCAGGAAACATGGTCCGTAATGTTTATAGCCGTGACGCAGGAATCACTATTTAATCCCTCAGTTATTATGTATGTTGCCTGTAGGCTTTTTTCCAAAGAAAAATAAGCCTTCAGGGAATTTGGCCAATAATATGTATAACTACTTTGGATTATTTTAGTCCCTTTTCTCTGAAGAGTTCAGAACAGCAGAGGAACTCAGAGCTCAAATTATTGCACTGCAGTGGTGCCTCTTGCCCATGTGTTGTGCCTGTGTAATTAACGTAAATGGCCAAACTGAAGCATGCTTTTGGGAAGCCGACTGCGTTTGCTTTCTTTGATACAAACACATAATTATACTTTGACAGTGAAACAGTATTGAATGCAGAGTGACCATAAAGTTCTGAGAGCCCTAGGGCACAAGTGGAACAGTTTATGGTTTTGAAAATTAAACTGAATTCTTCACAGGGTATAAACAAAACAACTAAAACCTTTTCTATTCCGTTGATATTGAATGGGGGTGTATGCAGGCACTGTTGAAGGAATCAGAGTAAGTTGTTCTTTAAACATACATGAAAAGTGTCTATCTCTAAAGGAATAACTTTTCTTAAAAATCTATCGGTCAATTCTTTAAGTATAGGTAGGTACACACACGCATACTTACATACACACATTAAAGAATAGTTCAATTATTATTTCTCTGTTCTAAAATATTGTGGACCTCACGGACCTCTATTTTGTCTTTGCCTATATTTTTATATTCCTTCAACTAGTATTCAGGGTATTTTGCCAATAATTTTTGGAAGATAAAAATGCAACTGTTTTAATAGGGAAATTTTGTAAATGTAAAGCTGCCAGACATGAAACACATGAAATCCCACCCATGCTGAGATTTGGTTTGCAGTGCTGGTTTTCTTGCCCCTGTCCAGTGGAAGCACTGGTCTTTAGGTTCTTCCATTTTGGACAGTGTGAGTTTCTTTTTGCCTCATTTATTTCCTGCTCTCTATCAGTAGCATAAGAAGCTCTCTTCTGTGTTTTCTTTGCTTAGAGTGAGTTGCTTGGCAGATGAAGTTAAGATGGAGCACTGAGAAGGCATGGGAAACAGAAAGTTTACCTAGCTTAAAGCGACAGTTCAACTAACATCTAAAGGCCATTTATTTCAGTGACCGATAGGGTTGTTTGTAAAATAAAATTGTCCCAATGCAGACATGTCCTTAGCCCTGGACTTCTTTTCAGAAATTTGAGCAGTACTGATGTTATGGCAGTAATGGCTGCTTGCATCTGACAGTGACTGTCCATCCATACTGGCCACTTATCCAAAAGTAACATTTTAGAAGTCCTGCTGCTCTGCAATGGTGACAACCGCATTGGACATGTGATCTGGTAAACAGGTCACTCCACCCAGAGCCGTACTTGCAGGTCTCATTTGGCAATCAGACTTCTCACATTCGGCCCACCGGTTGTTCCTTCTTTGTGGTAGCCCCCCCGCTTCTGGAATTCCTACTGATTTCCTGCCTCAGCCTCACTGTACCTTTGCCTCCAGTGGTGCCTTCCCTGGGGCACATGTGCAGCTCCAGAATCCTAATATCTCCAATTACTCTGATTCTGTCTTGAGGACTGATTCTAAAGCTCCGTAGAGCTAAGCTTAGATGGTAACAGCTGACACATTTTCCCCTTGCCCTTTCTCACACAAATCTAATTAATATCCTCAGAGGCTCGTTTAGAGACAGAAAAGAACAAAAAAGATGCAACTTCAGCTAAGCAGTTGATTTTTCACAGGAATGGACTTTTCCTAGGAGACGTTGTTGAAAGGGGATATATTTGAGAAAAATAAGGAATATAAAATGAAACTAATTAAGAAATTAGAAGACATGTTTTAAGCACTCACATCACTGCATCTTGACAATGACAAAAGAAAATTTAAACTGATTATAGCAGCCAGTATTGGATTGGGTGAGGAAAACACAGTGACTAGAATGCAGACAGGTGATTGCAAATTGGATGATGAACCGAAGGTTTTGTTTCATATTTGTCATTGTAAAAAATACAAAATAGTAATAGACTGGATGAGAAATTAGTGTAGGAAAAGGAGAACAGACGAATTTCAGAGATTACAAAAAGAAGAGGCAGTGGAATTTTGTGAATGATTATGGAGAGATTGATTTTGCAGCTGCAGGTACATCTTCCTGTCACAGCTGACTACTCTGGCTTCCCTAGGAAGAGGTTTTCTTTCAAGAGCAAGTACTTTTTCTTTTTTGTTTGTTTAAATACGAAGTATGTCTTTTTTGAATTAGGATTTTTTTTTTCCACTTCTCAGTGTAATGCACACTGGCTCTTGGAGAATAGTGCCTGTCTTACAATTGTAAACAATGTTTATGGAGTCCTGACTATGCTTTCTGTGCTTTATTTCACATGGTCATCGTAGCAATGCTGTGAACTCCTTACTGCTTTTACTGCCATTTACTTATAAGAGAACTGACCTCAGGAGGGTTAGCAATTTGCCCCAAGTCTCACAGGTGTTCTGGCTCCAGGGCCTGGAGTTCGGCCTGCTACCACACAGTGTTAGGACATAAATGCCAGACATGAAATCTGTCTGTAACAGTCCTGCTAGGAGGTGTTACTAGCCCCATTTTTCAGATGAGGAAACTTCATGAAGTAAATAAGCAGTAGGATTTAAAGTCAGGTCTTTCTGACCTCCCTCCAAATCATTCTTTCCATTGCTGTCTGTAGTGCTCAGCCAATGTTGGCTTAATAACAGCAACAGCAGCTGCTCGCAGTTTTGCAGTACTCACCTTGTGCAAGGCACTATTGTAAGCACCTTACATATTATTTTTTACATGAGGAAATTGAAGCTCAGAGAGGCTAAGTAACTCGCCCAGGGTCACATAACTATGAAGGGATGGAACTGGAATTTGGGCCCAGGCAGTCTTACTCTACCAATTGATCACTATATATTCTTCTCAAAGAAAGAAAATGAGTGAGAGCAACAATAAAAAAGGAAAAAAAGCAGTGTTTAGCCTTCTTAGAAGTTTTAATGGCCTAATATTGTTCAGAATGAAGCAATGTTTAATTTGATCATTTAAAATCTGATAGGGTTTGTCAAATGCAGGTAACTGGGGTTGGAGAAGCCAGAAAGCCAACATTCTTAGCCAAAGACCTGACCTCTTCAAGCAGTCCTCACACTAAGAATGCATCACAGCAGCTAAATACTCCTTATCACTTTTTTCTGGTGAATTGGGCATATCTCTTCATGCATTGTCTTCATCAGAACTTGGCAGAACTGATTATGATGATGAAACAATATAGTTCTTCCATAAATAGCACAATCCAACCCAATGCCATCACTGTGAGCTTGCTGAGATATTTTGCATTTAAAGTGGAAAAAGGCTTTCTTATAAACATATATGTGTGTATATATGTGTGTGTATATATGTGTATATATGTGTATATATACATATATGTATGTGTATATATACATATATGTATGTGTGTATATATACATATGTATATGTGTGTATATACATATATGTATATGTGTGTATATATACATATATGTATATGTGTGTATATACATATATGTATATGTGTGTATATATACATATATGTATGTGTGTATACATATATGTATATGTGTGTATATATGTGTATATATACACGTGTATATATGTGTATATATACACGTGTATATATGTGTATATATACACGTGTATATATGTGTATATATACACGTGTATATATGTGTATATATACACGTGTATATATGTGTATATATACACGTGTATATATGTGTATATATACACGTGTATATATGTGTATATATACACGTGTATATATGTGTATATATACACGTGTATATATGTGTATATATACACGTGTATATATGTGTATATATACACGTGTATATGTGTATATATATACACGTGTATATGTGTGTATATATGTGTATATATACACGTGTATATATGTGTATATGTGTGTATATATACACATACGTGTATATGTGTATACATACACATACGTGTATATGTGTATATATGTGTATACATACACATACGTGTATATATGTGTATACATACACATACGTGTATATGTGTATATGTGTATACATACACATACGTGTATATGTGTACATACACACACAGTGCACGTGTGTGTATGTGTACATATACACACACAGTGCATGTGTGTATGTGTGTACATATACACACAGTGCATGTGTGTATGTGTGTACATATACACACATAGTGCATGTGTGTATGTGTGTACATATACACACATATGTGCATGTGTGTATGTGTGTACATACACGTATATATGACATATATACATGTATGTATATACATACATATACACGTATATATGTATATACATGTGTATATATACATATATATGTCTCGCTCTGTCGCCCAGGCTGCAGTGCAGTGGCACGATCTCGGCTCACTGCAAGCTTCACCTACCGGGTTCACGCCATTCTCCTGCCTCAGCCTCCGGAGTAGCTGGGACTACAGGCACCTGCCATGGCGCCCTGCTAATTTTTTTTTTTTTTTTTTTTTGTATTTTTAGTAGAGACGGGGTTTCACCGTGTTGGCCAGGATGGTCCATCTCCTGACTTCGTGATCCGCCCACCTTGGCCTCCCAAAGTGCTGGGATTACAGGCGTGATTATGAACATATCTTTAATTTTAAACTCTTTTTTAAAAAAACTAACACAGACTCCTCTGATTTTGAAAGCAAGCCTGGTAATAGATTAATATGGGATACAGTGAAATCTTCCTTCCCTTGCAAAACAGAGAAGCATGTAAATGGAGCCCCACTCCTCCCCCGGTACACCATTTCAAAATTGCTCGGTCTTCTGAGATTTTAAGAAGAGGGGAAGAGAGAAAAAGGATTGCAGTTGCTTTTATTCATTGAAGTCCCTGTTGGCTTAGGGCATCCCTGTTACCATTCACAATTTACCCCATTTACTGAGGGAATGGTTAAGTACAGGCATCTCTTGGTTGCACTGGGTCTCATTTTGGACAAGGATAAATTCCCAGAGAATTAATTTATGCCATCATTTTTAGAGCATGATGAAATTTTATTTAAAAAAATTTAGAGCAGACTGCTCTGCTTCCCTTGGGACTCTTAGGTTTCAAGAAAAAAAATGATTCTTTTTCTTTCCAGATCAAAATCCCAGAGATTAATACAGGCAACAGCTGCTGCATTTTTGCTTTGTTTTGTTTGAATGCTACTGCAAGAAAACATCAAAGGCTTCATAATTTAGATTAGACAAAACAACCATAATGGGCAGAAAAGCGGGACAAAACCCCAAATAAAGGCCATCCCTGGCACAGGCCTCCAGGGCCTCAGAAGTGGCCTGATAATCTACCTTCAGCATGGGTGCAGGGCCAGGATAGCAAAACCTTTGGAGGTGCAGAATCCTGATTTGTTTGTAGTCAGAATCCTAGGCTGGTTGGTCACTTAACCAGGTAGAGGAAACATAAGGAAAAGAAAGCTGGAATCTCCCTCAAGTTATAAACAATGGTAGAAGTTAGTGAAATGGTGGAATGTGGGCTCTGTTCTTGCTTCCACAGCCAGCAGGAGCCCACTTCATCTCTCCCTTCTCTCTTTTAATTTGCAAACAAATTTTTTAACATTTATTTTTTATCTCACATATAATTAAATTTATTTTTTGTACAGGCCGATGAGTTTTCATTAAGAGTTACATAGCACCATCAAAAGCAAGATACAGAACAGTTCCATCAGCCCCAAAATGCTTTTGTGCTGCCTGTTTGCAGTCACATTCTCCCCCATCCCTATCCCATCCCAGATCTGCTTTCCGTCCCTCTTTGTCTTTTCCAGGATGTCATATAGATGGGATCATATGGTATGTAGCCTTTTGCATCTGGCTTCTCCTACTTAACATAATGTATTTGAGATTCATCCATGTTGTATCAACAGTTCACTCCGGAGTAGTATTTTTCTTTTTTTTTTTTTTTTTTTTCTTTTATTATTATTATTATTATTATCATTATTATACTTTAGGTTTTATGGTACATGTGCGCAATGTGCAGGTAAGTTACATATGTATACATGTGCCATGCTGGTGCGCTGCACCCACCAACTTGTCATCTAGCATTAGGTATATCTCCCAATGCTATCCCTCCCCCCTCCCCCCACCCCACAACAGTCCCTGAAGTGTGATGTTCCCCTTCCTGTGTCCATGTGTTCTCATTGTTCAATTCCCACCTATGAGTGAGAATATGCAGTGTTTGGTTTTTTGTTCTTGCGATAGTTTACTGAGAATGATGATTTCCAGTTTCATCCATGTCCCTACAAAGGACGTGAACTCATCATTTTTTATGGCTGCATAGTATTCCATGGTGTATATGTGCCACATTTTCTTAATCCAGTCTATCATTGTTGGACATTTGGGTTGGTTCCAAGTCTTTGCTATTGTGAATAATGCCGCAATAAACATACGTGTGCATGTGTCTTTATAGCAGCATGATTTATAGTCCTTTGGGTATATACCCAGTAATGGGATGGCTGGGTCGAATGGAATTTCTAGTTCTAGATCCCTGAGGAATCGCCACACTGACTTCCACAAGGGTTGAACTAGTTTACAGTCCCACCAACAGTGTAAAAGTGTTCCTATTTCTCCACATCCTCTCCAGCACCTGTTGTTTCCTGACTTTTTAATGATTGCCATTCTAACTGGTGTGAGATGGTATCTCATTGTGGTTTTGATTTGCATTTCTCTGATGGCCAGTGATGGTGAGCATTTTTTCATGTGTTTTTTGGCTGCATAAATGTCTTCTTTTGAGAAGTGTCTCTTCATGTCCTTCGCCCACTTTTTGATGGGGTTGTTTGTTCACACAAGACCCTCCACACAAATGTTTACAGCAGCTTTACATATAATGGCCCCAAAATGGAATCAACAAATAGTTTCAATGAGTGAATGAATACACAAACTATGGCACATCCATACAGAAAAATACTACCAACAGATAATATGGCCCATGAAGCCTAAAATACATATCTTCTGATTCTTAAAAAAACACTTGCCCATTCCTCCCTGCTCTAGAGTCAGCTCTGAAACCAGGGCTTCCCTTAGTTGGGTGACTTTGATCTATATTCAGTTCCTCAGACCAAGATCTTGATTACATTGAAGGAGATTGAATCACACGAACAAAACTCACAGGACACTATATTTAAGACAAAAGAGTTCCACTTTATTAATTTATAGTTAGAAATGTAGCTCCCAAGGGAAATAGAATATGTAATGTGCTGGTTAGGGAGTAGTTTCCATTCACATGGTATTTAGAAGGTGGTTTGGTGTGCAAGGTCAGTGCAAGAGGTTAACTGGATAACCCTAATGGCTAGAGTCTTGGTTGCCATCATATGCTAATTTGCTGTCAGATCCATCCGTTGCCCTTTTCTTGTATCACAAACAGCATTACAGTCCCTCTTGCCAGCTGATTTCTGGGAAAGTTTGGCAATGGGAGGCACTGATGCAACACAGTGGTAGAGGAGAAGCCTGAGAGTGGTATCCTGCTTTGGGTGGCATCTCTGGAGTGGTTATGCCTGCCTTTTTTGGTCTAGATCCCACAGACCAGTCCCAGCCTCTGGGCTTTAGTACCATACCCCTTACTTTTATTACTCTAGTCCTTTAGGGGTGGTAGAACCTCCTACTGATGCTAATCCCTAGGTTGCCTTCATCTCCTCTGTTTGGTTTTTCAGTTTTTTTCTTGTGAACCAATTTCCTTTGTTTGAAGTACTATCATGGTTTCTATTTTCAGATATGACCCAGACTGATACAGGCATCAAGCTTTCTGTCAAAAAGAATTCTGGAATCACTCTTTCCCATTCTGACTGTGGTCAGAATTCCCCTTTATCTGTGGCCAGGCACATCTGTCCTGTCTTACTAACACTCCGTGGTAATGCTGCACAACCAACAAGGCCAGACTTGTGTGTCCATCATTGTGGTTGTGAATTGCATGGCACTGAAACTTGATTCTCTGCTCACAGGATATTGCTTAATATCAGCCACTTCTGTGACCAAAAGATTTTATTCATTATATATTTTTTTAAAGAATCTATTCTCAAAAGTTCAAGATTCATAATTACATTAAATTCTACCATGGTCCATATATATTGGTTATACCTTCCTCCATTGCCTCCAAACTACCAAATTCTTCTGCTGGCCCAGAAGTCCAGGATGGAGGAGTCTCAGGAACAATCCTCTACCTCAGGAATTTTAGATACATTTTAAATACATTTAAAATTTAGATAAATTTTAAATACATATGTGAATCTTCCTTTCCTTTTGTCCCACTGAAAACACACATGCCCAAACCACAAAACACAATGGGCATTAGAATCTTTTTCATCATTCTGTACTCTGTACGTCTCTACTATCCTATGGCCACCTATAATAACTCTGCAAAGAACTTCAGCCACAGTCAAAGTTTATGGTAATGCAGTTTCTGTTTTTCAGAAGTGGTCAGTGGGTAGAAGATTGGTTAGTGGTCACAAAATTTCATCCTTTCGTTTTACCTGGCTCTTTCATAATGTAAAACACTTAACCTGTTGCAATAGTTCTTGTGATGCTGTTGCATGGTTGTAGGTGGAAAGGCCCTCAGTGCTCATGCACTGGAATTTTGCTGCTCACAGTGTGTTTGTTCATGCAGCAGCAGATCATTATCCACACTCTGGGATCTTGTTTAGCATGAAAATCTGAGGCCCCAGACCTAATGCATCAGAATCTGCATTTTAACAAGTTTCCAGGGTGATTGATATGCACAATTAAGTTTAAATAGTACTGCCCTAGAAATTGCTTGAAAATATGGCAGAATCTCACATCTACACTTGATTCTTTTTCCCCCACAAAGAATAAAAAATAAATGTTACCAGGACTTGACAATGCCAGCCTTGGCATTATAGCTTTTGGTCTTTGGGACTGTACAAATGCAGTGCTGTCAAGATTTTCTGAATGCCTTTATTCTGAAAGAATAAGAGCTCCCATCATTATCTCTTTTGATTCTGTCTGTCCTTCCCAAAAGTGTGTAGGTGGCTCTGTTACCCATAAAATTATCCCAGTGCCTCTTAACATATGTCCTTTCAAGAGCCATAGGATGTTGTATTTTCATTGGAGAATGTAATCACACTCAGAAAACAAGTATTTAGATTTGTACCATATTTTAAATTAATTACACTCTAGGCCAAAATGTTTTATGTTTTTTCCAGCAACAAATTTCCTCCTTTGCTCCCTCCCTCAATCCCTCCCTGCTTGTTTTTATTTTCTTCCTATTTCCTTTTTTCTTGTTGATAATGCAAAAGTATTTGAGGTCTTCAACTCTTAAAAATTAAACTGGAAATACTACCCAATTTTCTTATTCCATTTTTAAAAGACCATAAAATTTACCAGTAATAACCTGGGAACTACTTTTTTCTTGTTTGATCAACCTCAGTGCTAAAACTTGCTATATAATTTGAGTGATAGGAGCCACTTTAGTTCACTGAAAAGAATGTATCTTGGCTGGACATGGTGGCTCATGTGTGTCATCCCAGCACTTTGGGAGGCCAAGGCGGGCAGATCACATGAGGTTAGGCGTTCGAGAGCAGCCTGTCCCACATGATGAAACCCCATCTCTACTAAAAATACCAAAATTAGCTCGGCATGGTAACACATGCTTGTAGTCCCAGCTACTTAGGAGACTGAGGCACAAGAATTGCTTGAACTTGGGAGGCAGAGGTTACAATGAGCCGAAATCATGCCACTGCACTCCAGCCTGGGTGACAGAGTGACTCTGTCTCAAAAAAAAAGTATCTTGACTCTGTTCCAGTGGTAGAAAAAGATATTTTATATGTGATTTGTTTTTCATAGAAATACTTAATTTTTACCTCTATCCTTGGATGATTGCAAAACCCTTCTGTTTGCCTTCTGCTCTGGGCTTTTTGACATGTTTCCTATCTTAACATAAAAAGTCTTTATGAGAAATTATCCTCTTTGAACTCAATAGGAATCATAGTGGAAAGCTCTAAAAGACCACCTTTTAGTAATTTATAGTCATGTCCTTTGGCAAATAACCAAATAATTATGAGGTGGTATTGATTGGTCGAGAAAACCAATGTAGATCATTGGGAACAAAGATTTTTCTTCCTCAACAATAGGAGATGATATGCCCTAAATGTTATCAAAGTACCCCATCTCTGATCATATAAGACAGGCACTAAATGCTTGGCCTAGAACTCTCTGGTTCTTTCATATTGGGCTGATTGTTTCTGCTATGTAGGCATATCCAGCCACAGACTTTCATTTGATGAGTCCAAGGAATACCCTGGCAACTCATTGCAGGAGCTACAATTAAGCTGATCTGTTTGGACTCTATTAACCCAGAGTTTGTGGACTTCTTTTCCTGCTGACTTGCACTTTCTTTGCTTTCTCTCTGAAGAAAAATTTGACTTAGCAATAGCTTAAGGATGATTTCACATTCTTGCAAAATGGTAGTTTTTTAGATAAGTTCAATTACTCTATATACATGTATTCTACAACAGATTATCTATTCTTAAAGCAATTGCACATAAAAACTGAATTAGGCATGCCTTGACGTATTTGCAAGTACAGTCCTGTGTCACATAACATTTTGGTAACGACGGACCACATATATGACAGTAGTCCCATAAGATTATAATACCCTATTTTAATTGTACCTTTTCTGTATTTAGATGTGTTTAGATACACAGATAACATTGTGTTATGATTGGCTACCGTATTCAGTACAGTAACATGCTATACAGGTTGGTAGTCTAGGAGCGATAGGGCATACCACATTAGCCTAGGAGTGTAGTAGGCTGTACCATCTAGGTTTGTATAAGTACATTTTATAATGTTTGCACAACAACAAAGTCACCTAATGACACATTTCTCAAAATATAGCCCTGTTAAGTGAAGCATAACTGTAATTAATCTGAAGTTATTTAAAAACATACATGGTATATTTTCCGTACATATTACTAATAATTCAGACTTTATATTAATTTACGTCAGTAGTCAACCAAACAGTCTACATTATTTGTTTTGTGCTTTTGTGTATCTTTAGTGTTTGGGGGGAAATATGCTTCCCAAAAAAATCTGTAGAAATATCATCAGCTTATTTCATAGCAGAATGCTTACTAAGGTACTATAGCTCTTTGCTTAGAAAATTGTAGAACATGTATATTATTGATGTACATAACTCATTTAGTATAAGACAGATTTGTATTTGTGTTTAAAAGTTATTAGAAGTGTAAACTCACTGAAAAATTATATAAGGTGGCATCATCATTTTTTAAGATTAGGCTTCAATGTCTAATTTCTGTTTGCTTATTTGTTCACAGTACAATGATCTCTTTTGACACGCTCCCTGTTGAAAGGAAACATTGCTACCCTTGCAAAAAATAAGCTAATCTTACAGATGATGGAGATATATGCGTCTCATATTTAAAGTATAATTGATAGAGTGTGAAAATTACTGAGGAATGGATTTTTTTTCGCACATATACTGAACAAATGATAGCTTTTAACAATTGCACCCTGTTCTAATGTTCTTGCATCCAGAGGGGAAGGGTCATAAGGAAAAAGAATTTAACAGTGGGAGGAGGAAGTTCTTGCTGATTCATCCCTCTCCAAATGGAACACACTGGGATCAGATGAATCAAATAGTGTTGAGGGCGAAGGTTTAGAAGACAAGTAGAATGAAAGGTCTGGGGATGTGAACCACCCATGCACAGAGAATGCCTGCAGTGTGTTAACTCAACAGGAGCAGCTTCAGGAAAGAAGCCTTTTCTGATTTTACTGCCTAAAGGGAGAGGATTCCAGCTGATTTCAACATCAAAATAGAGATAGATATGCTGATTCCACATCATCTCTATTTGGGGGATCATATGAGCCCTCCATGACTGTGTGGGTAGACAGAGGTCATCCAAGCCAAAGGAGTTGGCATTTAGTAGACCGAGAAAGGTGAATGTTAATATCATACCCCACTGGTCTTGAGGACATCAAGGTCAGTTTTTCCTCATGACCAGAAATATTTAGTATTATTAAGGACTGGACTCAGTAACTTAATAATTATGATGAATGTCAATGAATTTCTTCCTAGCACATATACAGCTTATCTTACTACCTTCTAAAATTTGCCTTTCTTAGGTTCACAGAGACTATGCAATGTAAAAAAAAAATTGAAAATAAATAAAATTTGCATTTCATTAGGCACTATCTCTTAAGTTAACTAAGCAGTTAGCCCCTGGTATAGAACACTTGAAATGTATTACAAATAGGAGGATTTTTTTCCCTACATTTTGTAAACTCTTTCTAATAGTTTCATATAAATTTTTAATAGAGTCAGAAACATTCAGAAATCAATAATCTCAGAAAATTCCTTCATGTTGTACATTTCTCTCTGTCATTTTTCTTCCCTACCCCTGCCACTCATGCACAGATAGCATGTTTGTGGCCATATTTTAGATAGTAACCCAGGACACAAGGGTTAATTGCTGATTGTAGAGAAGCAAGCTGATCTGGAGACATCAAGCCCTATGGCATGCTTAGAACTTATTTAAGAATTATCAAGGCCAGGTGTGGTGGCTCATGTCTGTAATCCCAGCACTTTGGGAGGCCGAGGTGGGCAGATCACCTGAGGTCAGGAGTTCAAGATCAGCCTGACAAACATGGAGAAACCCCATCTCTACTAAAAATACAAAATTAGCCGGGCATAGTAGCACATGCCTGTGATCCCAGCTACTTGGGAGGCTGAGGCAGGAGAATCGCTTGAACCTGGGAGGCGGAGGTTGCAGTGAGCGGAGATCGTGCCATTGCACTCTAGCCTGGGCAACAAGAGTGAAACTCCGTCTCAAAAACAAACAAACAAAAATTGTAAAGCCACGTCATAGTGTCAAACCCTCTGCCCTGCCTTTAATTCAACAAATAGCACTTGAAGGGGTACTACCTCTCCCTTCAGTGATACCTACTCCCCTCCCTTTTCTGCCCATCACCAGGTTACCATTTTGTTTTTGTCTTTTATTTTGCTGTGGTTTTTAATACGAGGACAGTGTAAACATAATTATCTTTATATTTTTAAATTTTTGTTGTTGTTGTTAGAGATGGTGCTGTGCTGTCCAGGCTGGAGTGCAGTGGCTGTTTACAGGTGTGATCATAAAGCATTACAACCTCAAACTTCTGAGCTCAAGTGATCCTCCTGCCTCAGCTTCCCAAGTAGCTGGAACTACAGGAATGCACAACTATGCCTGGTGATTAGCTTTATTGTAACGGAGAAAAGCCAAGCTGTGTTCAAGTCATTCTAGACAAAACCATTGACCTCATAATATTTACAAACTATAGGCCAAAGCGGAAACATACACAGACAACAATGGTTAAGATTTTCCAAGTGCCTGTCATATACCAGGCAGAGTAGTATACGTTTTCTTACGGAGTCCACAACATTCAGATCTCACCTTTGTCATTTACTAGCTCTGTGGCCTTGGTTTTGTCAGATGTAAAATGGGAAAATTAGTAGCACTTAATTCATAAGGTTGTTGCAAGCACTCTATTCGTTAAGCAAATGTTCAATGTATGTTTTATGATTATTAAGTAGAACTTTTAAAGTAAAAAGGAAAAATAAAAAAGAAATGTTGAACAGCTTTGGTTTAACCAGGAGGTCTGTTTTTTAACTTTCATTAAATCTGTTTATGAAGCCATCAGTCCTTTTTTTTTTTTTTTTGTATAACTTTTTGTCGTTGATTCATTACAAAATGGTTCTTATAGCTTAGTAAGCAGGAGAGGCTAAGGCCAAAACCTTTGGCTAGAATAAAGGGTCTGAGTATTGGTTATATAACTTTTGTAATTATAAACCCTACAACTGTCACAAACACACACATAACCTGCATACAAATGCACAGACACACACACATATGGGCACACACATGAAACTGTGAGAATCTGTAAAATCTGCAATAGATTTTTGTATCCCAAGAGTCTAGCATAATAATTTGTGCATAGTATGTTCTAAATAATTAGTTGGTTCCTACTGATAGACCCAGTTTTGTCTGGTCCTTCTTGAAAAGCTAAAATAAAACAATGTCCACCCCCAACCAGCCCTTTCCCAAGTGACTACTGGAAATGTAAGGTGGCACAATGTTTCAGAAAAACAATTTGCTTATTTTTATCAAGAATCTTTTTTAAAGGTCCATATAATTTGTCCTACTAATTTAACTTCTGAGACTGTATCATAAGGAAATAGCAGCTTTACCATAAAGATATTTATGTCTGTATCTGCTTATTCAAAAAGAAAAATTTTGGCATAACCTAAATGGCTGTAAGAACAGAAAGGAAGATAATTAAGTAAACCTTGGATGCTTCACTAAATTTGGAAATCCATGTCCTTTTGGAAGGGAATTCCTTCAACTTTGAAATTTTGTTTATTTATATCATTGAGATAACATCTGCTTAATTCAGATCCTTCTGTGAGAAGGTAAGATATGCTATAAATAAAAAAGTTGCTAAACGCATTTCATATTTATAGTATAAGTTTATAAATTGTTAAAATTGTCTGTAAAAAGATTCTTTAAACAACAAATATTATGTCATCTGAAAAAGGAATACAAAATGGTCTACAAAGTAGAATCTCAACTATCTAAACAATGCATAGGAACAAGATCAACTGGCTAGATGTCATGTTGTTCAAAGGTGCTGCTCAGCCATAAAAAAGAATAAAATCGTGTCCTTTGCATCAACATGGATGCCATCATCCAAAGCAAATTAACACAGGAACAGAAAACCAAATACCACACATTCTCACTTATAAGTGGGAGCTAAGCGCTGGGTACACATGACCATGAGGATGGGAACAATGGACACTGGGTACCACTAGAGGGCGGAGAAAGGGAGGGGTACAAGGGCTGGAGGACTGCCTTTTGGATACTGTGCTCATTGCCTGGGTGACAGGATCATTCATACCCCAAATTTCAGCATAATACAATATACCTATGTGACAAACCTGCACATGTATTACCAGAATCTAAAATGAACATTGAAATTATAAAATTAAGAATATAAGATAATGTGATAAACAACAATAAGAAAAGAACAAATCCCTGCCTAGGAATCTTATGCAGAAGCTCTTGATAAGGATATTTTCATATTCTGCGAGCTTAAAGTTTTCAGAGAACACTATTGTGTATTAAACTATCTTGTATATGTAAAGGAAAGAAAAAACAAAATAAAGGTGCTGCCTCTAAGTGGTAAGATTATGAGTGATATTTTTTCCTTCTAGATGCTTTATATGCATGTAGACCTTTCAAACTTGCTACTGTATGTGCGTGTGTGTGTGTATGCATACATATATATACACATACATATATATACATATACATACCTATATATGAGAGCTATATATAAGATGCATGTTTATCTTTATATCGTGTATAATACAGAACATAAAACAATGACAATTTTACACAAAGACTCAGAAGGAAGAGTAATAATTTCATGCATTTAAGAAACAGATTTGAATATAGTGTTTCTTCCACATCTTATGTTACCTGAGCATAATGGATATAATTTCCTTGTTTTAGTTTTAATAAGGTTATTTCTCTGCTGTAGTATGAAAATGTGTCTCCTAAGTCTTCAAACTGTACGAAATCAAAAGATAACTCAGTTACAGGTTGTTTGGGAAAAGTACTTAGTGTACTTAAAACATTTCTACTTTAATTTTTGTGTCTCATAATTATCAGATTTATTCTCTTTCCTGAAATATTTTAATGGATTTTAAAATCTATGTACTTTTGGAAGGCGATTCCTTCAATTTTGAAGTTTATTTATGTCAGTTGAGGTAGGACCTACTTAATTCAGATCCTTTTGTGAATCGGTGGAATATGCTATAAGTTAAATCTGTGAATGACTCAAAGTCAGAGAGGATATTTTAAGTGTTATATTTTTATGAGTATATTATGTCTTAATTTTTTTGTGTGTAGTTGCTACTGTGCTCTTTAGGCAGAGTAAGTCTAAATTTGCAAGGCTTCCTTGGAAGCAAAGATGAGAATTTGACATTTTTCTTTGATATGCTTGTAACTAATTTTCTCTGAGAAAAGTCAGATGTCTCTTGCAGTGAGTATGATGGCATTTTCCCACTTATGTGTATTGTGTTAATTTCTCCCATCTTTTAGAAGAGCAATATTGCATATTGTTTATTGTAGGCCATACTGGGGTTAAATAGTGCATACCACTAGTCTGATTATTTTCAAGAACTATTTCTGTTGCTATCACATTAATAGAAGCTAATATTTAGCATTAGTTGATGAGTTCTGCTTCCAAGCATTCCTTTTTTAAAGAGTATATTTTATTTATCTCCAATGTGTGAACAAATAGCTCAGAATTGTTTTCTGAAATGGTATGGAAAGAATAATGAAGCCTCCATGCAGTCATAAAAAATGAGAATTTAGGCTAATATCTGCATGGAATCTTCTGCGAATGTACATCCATGCAGTACCAGGATATCAGAGATGATATAAAGCTTTTTTTTTGCCTTGGGTTTTTTATATCTTTTTTTTTTTTTACTTTTTTTATTATTATACTTTAACTTCTAGGGTACATGTGCAGAACGAGCAGTTTTGTTACATAGGTATACACGTGCCATGGTGGTTTGCTGCACCCATCAACCTATCACTTACATTAGGTATTTCTCCTAATACTATCCCTTCCCTAGCCCCCCACCCCACAAAAGGCCCCAGTGTGTGATGTTCCCCTCCCTATGTCCATGTGTTCTCATTGTTCAACTCCCACTTATGAGTGAGAACATGCAGTGTTTGATTTTCTGTTCTTGTGTTGTTTGCTTAGAATGATGGTTTCCAGCTTCATCCATGTCCCTGCAAAGAACATGAACTCATCATTTTTGTGGCTGCATAGTATTCCATGATGTATATGTGCCACATTTTCTTTATCTAGTCTATGACTGATGGACATTTGGGTTGGTTCCAGGTCTTTGCTATTGTGGATAGTGCTGCAATAAACATACATGTGCATGTGTCTTTATAGTAGGGTTTTTCATATCTTTTTATAATTCACATTGGTAGATAATACAAATGTAAAGCTTAAAGTGAATTAAAAACCTTTGTTTACATTTTACCCTTGATATCTGTGTTTAATTTCAGATTTGACTATTTATCACATATTTGTCTATTATCCACCATAACCCATACTACACAGAATCTTGGAAGCCAAAATACATTTTCTTTTATTTTCTTTTTTCTTTTTAGTTTTTTTAGGGATAGAGTCTCGCTCTGTCACCCAGACTGGAGTGCAGTGGCTCAGCCATGGCTCAGTGCAACCTCAACCTCCTGGGCTCAACCAGTCCTCCCACCTGAACTTTCCAAGTATCTGGGATTGCAAGTGCATGCTACTACATCTGGCTAATTTTTAAATTTTTGTAGAGATGGAGGTCTCACTATGTTGCCCAGGCTGGTCTTGAACTCCTGGGCTCAAACACTCCTCCCTCCTTGGCTTCCCAGAGTGCTAGGATTACAGGCGTGAGCCACTGTGTCTGAACATAAATTTTATTTAATAGTTTTGTTATGGCCACCTTTTTCAGTCATGAAGATGAATGTGTTTGCAATAAAACATGGAATTGTTTGAAATGAAATATAAGCTATTTAGAAATAATATTTGATAGCTGTAGAAGCTTCAATCAAATGTTTTTAAAGTCCATATTTTTATTTCTTTTTTTATATTTCCATCACCTAATTCATTTGGAGATAGAATTTACCTCTTCACATAGCAAAGTGTATATTTAGAGTTTTATAGTATATAAACTAGGTTCTGTTGTGAATTTTAATTTTAATCAAATAGTTCTCTGAAAACTCTTTTTAAATGGCTGAGAATATTAGAAACCAGAAATATAAACACTAAAGACTGTTAAAGTTTTCTGTTTTATTCTAAGGAGGGATTACTTAGATAGAAAGTTTTTTTTTTTAATTATGAAATTCCTCAAATAGTCAGATTCTTTAAATCATACATTTTCAGGTAAATTGTCTCAACGTTCCCTGTTACTTTTTATAGCTAAAGCTAAATTTTTTTATTAGAATTCTTAGTGATTAGTTGATGATACTCAATACAAGGTTTTTTAATGTTAGGAGACAAATTACTGCAAAAAAAATAGAGAATTGCAGCTGGGATGAATTCTAAAAAGAAATGCAGGAAAATTGGACCCTGGAGCAAAACCATCAAACTTCTGATTCAAGCACACATTCTTTTAGATTTTAAAAAATGTATATGACTTTATGGTTGAAAGCAAATAGGCAAGAGAACATTCCATTTGATGACTGATTATAGGCAGTCAACTTTTTTTTTAACCTAGTATATTTAGACTTTGTGGATATGATGCAAAACCAAAATCATTGGAATGTGTG
The DNA here is from genome assembly GCF_028885625.2 of Pongo pygmaeus. NCBI lineage: Eukaryota > Metazoa > Chordata > Mammalia > Primates > Hominidae > Pongo > Pongo pygmaeus. The sequence goes on along the minus strand of NC_072376.2, from coordinate 154,075,925 downwards.
TCTGGAAAAGACCAAAGAATGATAGAATTACAGTCAAAGCAGACATAGTGATTCGACTAAACATACAGCCCATTGGCTGTGTTGTTGATGGCCAACAAAATCTCAGTGAGAAAAGGACTGCTGAGAAGGAATGGGTCCTGTAGGAAAGACTTTGGAGCCCATCTTTGGAGAAAGATCATGGATGTAAAGTAGAGAGAGCAGAACAAACCACAGGATACAGGATAGGGGCACAATATTGTCTCCTGTTGCTCTCAGTTTTGTGAAGAAACCTAAGCTGACATGACAGTCCTCTCCAAATGTTTAATGACCTTCCTCTGTTGTCTAAAAACTGACCACTTAACTGGTAAGGGCCAGTTAACACAGTCTTCCAGCCAGCCACTTATTCGTTTGTTCATTCATTCAACACAGTTTATCATGTGTCAACTCTGTTGCACTGGGACCTTATGTGAGGACACAACTGGTGCCTTCAAGACACTTTATCTAGTCGGGAGTGGTGGGGGCAACCATGGCAAATGGGAAAACCTAATGGTTAACATTTATTAAGTAAATGATTGTACATCAAGCCCCATGCTAAATATTTTATCTATAACATCATACTTAATACTCATAATAATCCTTTGAAGTAGTTATTGGTGTTCCCCTATTTTGAAATGAGGAATTCGAGGGGTAGGACAGTATAATAGTTGTCTAATGTGATATTGCTAGTAACAGATCAAGCCTGGATTGAGACACAGTACAGTCTGATTTAGCCCCATGCCATGCCTACCACTACATGAAGGTGGAATATTCGGCAACTGTTACTAAACATGATTTCAGTGATTATGTATTGGCCAAAATATGTTCACAGAATATTTCGTGGGAAAAGGCAGACTAAAAATCAAAGGGTAAATGTATTCTCAATTTTAAAAAGCTACCAAAATTTTCACAGTCCCTGGATGGTAAGATTCAAGGTAAGGGATTTTCTTCCTTCTCTTCTTCCTTTTTCCTTCTACCCCTCTTCTTCACCCTCCCCACTCCTCTTCACCCCTTTCTTTCTCCTCCCCTTCCACCTTTCTTTCTTTATGTATTTTCCAAATATTTATAATGTGTATATAGCAGTCTTATACTATGCAACATATTATTAAAGTTTTACTTTAATAACACAATTCCGATATATGAGGAAATAAAATAGATATTTAGTCATTTTAACAGGGATGTATCCATTTGGTGTATCAAGATCAGAATAAAAATTGTGTATATGCATTTTATTGGTAATATATATTTTAAATTTTTATGCATGGATTTGCTTCATCCAGGAGTTCATAGCACCCTAGCCACAGTAGCTTCCTATTAATGCTAAAGGCTTATTATTTGAATTTTATTAAAGAGTAAGCAGTGTTGCATTTCATTAGGAGAAAACCTCTTTGAGTTATTATGTCCAACATAGTGAAGTTTAGTCTTTATGCCCACCACTTTCAGAGCACAAGGGCTTCTGCACATGGGGTTTGGTCTTATCGATGGGACAGGGTGTCAACAGTAGGGTGTTGGTCTCTTGCCGAGGTTTGCTATGTGTGAAGTAAAGAAGAGCAGATACCAGAATACAGGGGCTCCAGCAAAGAGACAGCTGATGCATGTCAAAGAGGTGAGAGGTTATCAGGAAACCAAGGAGGTCCACTGGGAGGCTAGTAGGGTATGTATTTCTCACTCATAAGTGGGAGCTAAGCTATGAGGATTCAAAGTCATAAGAGATATATAATGGACTTTGGGGACTCGGAGGGGAAGGTTGGGGAGGTGGGAGATGAGACTACTTATGGGGTACAGTATACACTCTCGAGTGATGGGTGCACTAAAATCTCAGAAATCACCACTGAGGAACTTATCTATGTAACCGAGAACAATCTGTACACCAAAAACTATTAATTTTTTTAAAAGAAATAACACCATGAACCTTTTTGCTGCTATCTTTCTAAATCATACCTAAATAATTTAAAATTGTTTTACAATTATATATAATAATAAAATTATGCACATAATTTTAATTATGTGAAATATAATTTAGATATAACCTATTATATAAATATAATTTAAAAAAATAAGAATTAACATTTATTGAATGTTACCATATGCCTGCCACATGCCAGGCACTGTTTTAAGTACTTACTGTCCCAAAATGAATCTCAAAAGCTAAAATTGGGGTCAGTGGAGCCTAATGGTATACCAGTTAATGCTTCACAATTTCTTATCAGATAGTTACCAATTTTTACCTCCATTTTATAGATGAGGAAACCAAAACACAGAGAGGTTAAATAACTTGCAAAGAACATGCAGCTAGTATTTGGATAGTCAAGATTTGTCATAGCCCTTCATTCTTAAGTAACTACACTATTATCAATCATATATAATATTTTTAAAAAACAGTTATGCATTTTAGATAGTCACATTTTCTTCTTTCCTCAAGCCCTGGGCCCTGTTGACTGTAATCATCAAAGACTGCAAGAATGAGGAGTAAGGGAAAAGAGAGGAAGCCAAGAGGCATTAGTAAGCCATGATTCTCTAACCTAGTCCTGAGACCAGGGCTCCCAGATGGGAAGGGGAAGAAGCTGAGAACAAGCGGCGTTTTTCCCTCACGCCTTCATGTCTTCAGCTACTGAGGAAAGAGCTGAGGATTAGGTGTAGGGGAGGAAAGGAATGCAGAGGCTATCTCTTCCTTCTTCTGTTGCATATTTTAGCAATGTGCTACAAAGGCCTCAAGCAGAGGAGAAAGGAGAGGAGGAACAACCTGAGACTCTAAAGTATAAAAAGACCGTGGGTAATCCAGCAAAGATTGTCAGTGCTGAATATTCAACCATCTCTCCTACCAGCCCACACCCCTGCCCCTCACACCCTTCTCTTTTAAGGACCTTGGGCAGGTGTTTAAGTATTTTGAAATTTATGTTAATTGTAAAAATAGCTGCTATTTTTAGAAATAGAGATGGGAGTCTCACTATGTTGCCCAGGCTGGTCTTGAACTCCTGGGCTCTAGTGATCTTCCTGCCTCAGCCTCTGAAAAGGCTAGGGTTACAGATGTGAGCCACCATGCCCAGCCAAAATAGCTGGCATGTCTGTTTATATCTAGTTCATAGACAATGTAATGTGCAAAAAATTACAATGTCTTAAAATTTGGTTAATAGAATGATTCTCGTCTTTATCACGGACCATATATAACAGGATATCTTAAAATAGGAATATAATAAACTGCCTTTAAAATATGATTCAGTAAAAAATAATTTATGCAAAATTTGGAATCAACAGTTACCCTCTTGATGTAAAGAGAGGAACACCTAAATTATGTACTGCTCTGGCGTGTTAGTACCTAGACTCGTTTGTAGCCCATAGGTATTTAATAAATGCTGACATAACATGCACTCCACTATTTTCGAAGTGCACACCTGTGTGTAGGGTATATGAATAAAAGTTTCTGAGGTGTGAATTCTTTCATCATTTAAAAAATAAGCATGATTCCTGTATAGCTGGATTTTCTTTTTATCAGTTGTAGAAAATCCTCAGATATTATACTTCAAATATTGCCTCCCTTCCTTTCTATTTTATTTTTTCCTTTTAGTACTCTCATTAAATATACATTAAACCTTCTCATCCCCTGTCCTCTATATCTCTTAACCTCTTTTGCATATTTTCTATCTCCAGGGCTCTGTGCTGCATTCTGAGTAATTTCTCCTGATCCATCATTCAGTTTACTAAGTCTGTCTTTAACTGCTTAAATGGTTGCTTAATCCTCAGAGTTCATTTTACCCAATTTTGGCATTTGAGTGTCTGTTATGAGCAATTCTAACTGCTTTTAAGAAGCATGAGGCTTTTATTATTTCTTAGAGGTCTTCCAAAAAACAAAAAGAATTTACGAATTTTAAAGGAATAAAATTCATTCTCTCTTGAAACTATCATATGGTTGCATTGGATCATTTTATCACTTTGCTCTTCTATATAGATGACTTATAAAAATGACTTTAAAATATGAGCAATGAAAGGATCCACTGTGTCCAGATGATAAGCAGGGATGAGTATTTTTCCAGCCATACTCTGGATTAGGCCTTCAATAGAGTATTTTTAATTTCAATAGCTATGATTTTTTCTAAAGGTTTCCTATTTCAATCTTCTAATTCACTAACCAATCTTCATTTTACATTGCCTGTATGAACCTAGACTTTGTAATTATTCCCAAACCTTTCCATCTTTATCAAGACATACCACTGTTCCTTCCAAACCACTTTTTATTACCAATTTCTGAGCTAAAAACTATAGCCAAAGTTGTTTCACTTTAATTGTGCTCTTCAATAATAACATTGACATTTCTTTATGTGTGTGAATTTTAAAGTAATGGCATTTTACAAAATGCTGCCAGTATTTTAACCTCAATTTTCTTGTTCGTTATCACATTTGCTTTAGCAATTTCTCTGGTACTCTGCATGATTGTAGTTTCAATTTGATATGTGCACTCACCTCATCCTTTTATTAAATTAATACCTAATACAGTTCAGAGCCATGTCTTGCTCACATTTCTCAGTATTGGATAATTCTTGTTTATTAGATTTATAGGCCTGTAGATTCACTATCGCAGCTCTCTTGGGCAATTTATCTGAAGATAGAGGGTTGCTATTTATGTCTTTGCCATCAGCACATTAACTTGTAAGAAGAATTGGGGGTTGGGGGAAAGACATGACTTGACATTCAGTTTTACTCTAATTAAAAGGCCAATTCATAGTGCCCTTGTGGGGTCATAGAGCATTTTTAGAACTGAAGTGTGATTCGGTATAAATCATACTCCAGGCTAAGTGTCTTTGGTGGTGCATCCAAAATTCCACCAGTTTTCTTATAATAGCATTATAACCCATTCATGTTCATGTTAATATATATAGGCTAAGGGAGAATAAAAAGTTAATATATTTGTCTTCTCATTGTTTTGAATTAATCTACAGGAAATAGTCAAACAACATTTAAAATAAAAATAAAAACTTTGTGCAAAATGATGCATATTGTAGCATTTTCTGTGACAGAAGTGAATGAACATTACTTAATTTCTGATATTAAATTATGAGGCATCAACTTGATGAACTATTATGCAGACATTTAAGTACTAGTGATAACTATAGAAACCTAAGGCAATATTTTGATACATGGCAAGTGAACAAAATAGAAAATGCAATTGAATGCACTCAACGATTGTAACTAGGCAAATCTGTATACTTATGGACATAGATTAGACAAGCAAATATGAAAATAATAAGAATTGTGTTAGCTTTGGGAATTAAAGGTAATTTTATTCATTTGAAATATTTCACTTAGATGTCATTGTGTGATTTTTTACAGCAAATATGCAATTTTTAGAAGGAGTGAAGAAAAAAAGTATAGCCAAATATAGGACATCTCAATTCTCTCACAGATCAGGTGCTTGCAGAGTTTTCATACTCTCTGGTGAGAGATTTTCAATGTGATAGTAAGAGGGACCATGTTTAAAACATATCCTTTGGAAAGAGAGAGAGCATTTCAAAGGGATAGCTTTAGCAGAGGAAATGAAGCTGGATCACTTATCTCGTTTTCTTCTTCATTTTTATCACTGTTCACAGGTTTAATGTCTTCTCATGCCCAGACCCTGAAGCTGATTTCACCATGACCATATTCCCTTTCCTGAGGTATGCTTTAGCCTCTAAAATGCACACTTCACTCAGTTTAATTGACTTCCGTGATATCTTCCTTAACTTCCTAATCAATTTTCTTTCCCCATTATATCCCCCAATTTAAATAACATTTCTTGTCTTCTTTTGAGCCCTGCCTAAATGCTCTTTTGAGCCCTGCCTAAATGCTTGTTTTCCTGAAGAAACTACTCAATGTGGCCTCATCCCACACTCTGTCCTGCCTTATAATCTATTATACCAACTCATATATCACTCCCTTCTCTTAATGATCCCAGTTTTTCTTATGATTTTGCTAATATCCATTTGAACATTTTTTTTAAATTTTGGTACATGTCCTTGGGTTGGTTTAATATACATTTACCCTGATTCCTCATTCTCATTTTATTGACAAGTGTAGGTACCTTGTACCTTCCTTTTCCTTGCCTATTTGCACAGTCCTCAGAGCAGTGATCTGTATTGAGTATGTATCAGGAAATATTGTCAATTGACTTAGAAGCTTTGATAGTTTTAAGTGGGGAGATGTCAAGTGCTTATTTTCAGCGGAAAACTGATCGGGAAAGTGGTAACTTTTCAGCATTTACTGTGTGACTAGCAGTAATTTAAACACTTTTCATTTATCTTTAATTTATTCCTACCCACAACCTTATTAGGTGGGTGTGGTTATTATTACCCCATTTTTATAGTTAAGGAATCAAGGAACAGAGAGGCTAAGCAAGCCATGTACATGTCTGAGAGGGTATCCCAGACTCAAAAATGATCCACCAAATGGTGGAAATTGCTACAGGATTGTGGAAAGATTTTATTTTATTTTAGTATTTCAAAACGGGAGATTTCAGATAAGCATGTGAGTTTTAGCTTTTCTTGAAAAATGGAGAAATCTGCCAACAATATGCTAGAGCTGAGTAGAATCTGTTCTTTTAGAGGGGAAATGCGCTCCTCCCAGCACATCTCAGTTGGCTCATGTCACTTGAAATTTTTTGTACAATTTCATATTTAAAGATTTTGTTGCGACTGGGCGTGGTGGCTCACACTTACAATCTCAGCACTTTGGGAGGCCAAGGCAGGTGGATCACCTGAGGTCAGGAGTCCAAGACCAGCCTGGCCAACATAGTGAAACCCCATCTCTACTAAAAATACAGAAATTAGTTGGGCATGGTGGTGCATGCCTATAGTCCTAGCTACTCAGGAAGCTGAGGCAGGAGAATTGTGTGAACCCAGGAGGTGGAGGTTGCAGTGAGCCAAGATCGCGCCACTGCACTCCAGCCTGGGTAACAGAGTGAGACTCCATCTCAAAAAATAAAAGAATAAAAAATAAAAGGTTTTGTTGCTAATGTGAAATATTACATATTTGGATGTTTGTGATTGTTTAATATTTGCAATGTTGAGGATTATGGGGAAAAGTTATTGTGAAATTCCAAATAGTTCAAGAATTTGAAGGTAATTGGTTCCTGATATGATTTGGCTATGTCCCCACCCAAATCTCATCTTGAATTGTAACTCCTACAATTCTCATGTGTCATGGGAGGAAGTGGTGGGAGATGATTGGATTATGAGGGGTGGGTCTTTTCTGCACTGTTCTCATGATAGTGAATGATTCTCATGAGATCTGATGGTTTTAAAAACGAGTTTCCCTGCACAAGCTCTCTTTGCCTGCTGCCATCCACTTAAGATGTGACTTACTCCTCCTTGCCTTCCGCCATGATTGTGAGGACTCCCCAGCCATATGGAACTGTAAGTCCGTTAAACCTCTTTTTCTTCCCAGCCTCAGGTATGTCTTTATCAGCAGCATGAAAATGGACTAATACCATAAATTGTGACTGGGACTAAGGCGTTACTGAAAAGATACCCAAAAATGTGGAAGCAACTTTGAAACTGGGTAACAGGCAGAGATTGGAGCAGTTTGGAGGGCTCAGAAGAAGACAGGAAAATGTGGGAAAGTTTGGAACTTCCTAGAAACCTGTTGAATGGCTTTGACCAAAATGCCGATAATGATATGGACAATGAAATCCAGGCTGAGGTGGTCCCAGATGGAGATGAGAAACTTGTTGAGAACTGTAGCAAGGGTGCCTCTTGTTAATTTTTAGCAAAGAGACTGGCAGCATTTTGCCCCTGCCCTAGAGATTTGTGGAACTTTGAACTTGAGAGAGATGATTTAGGGTATCTGGCAGAAGAAATTTCTAAGCAGCAAAGCATTCAAGAGATGACTTGGGTGCTATTAAGGCAGTCAGTTTTATAAGGAAAGCATAGCATAAGAGTTTGGAAAATTTGCAGGTGGACAATGTGATAGAAAAGAAAATCATTTTCTGAGGAGAAATTCAAGCCAGCTGCAAAAATTTGCATAAGTAATGAGGAGCCAAATGTTAATCCCCAAGACAATGGGGAAAATGTCTCCAGGGCATGTCAGAGGTCTTCATGGCAGCCCCTCCCATCACAGGCCCAGAGGCCTAGGAGGAAAAAATGGTTTCATGGGCCATGCTGTGTGCAGTCTAGGGACTTGGTGCTGTGCATCCCAGTCGCTCCAGCCATGACTAAAAGGGGCCAAGGTACAGCTTGGGCCATGGCTTCAGAGGGTACAAGCCATAAGCCTTGGCACCTTCCATGTGGTGCTGAGCCTGTGGGTGCACAGAAGTCAAAAATTGGGATTTGGCAACTTCCACCTAGATTTCAGAGGAGGTATGGAAACACCTGAATGCCCAGGCAGAAGTTTGCTACAGGGACAGGGCCATCATGGAGAACCTCTGCTAGGGCAGTGCAGAAGGGAAATGTGGGGTTGGAGCCCCCACACAGAGTCCCTACTGGGGCACTACCTAGTGGAGCTGTGAGAAGAGAGCTATTGCTATCCTCCAGACCCCAGAATGGTAGATGCACTGACAGTGTGCACCGTTCACCTGGAAAAGCCATAAACACTCAACACCCACCAGTGAAAATAGCCAGCAGGGAGGCTGTACACTACATAGCCACGGGGTGGAGCTGTCCAAGACCATGGGAACCCACCTCTTGCATCAGTATGACCTGGATGTAAGACATGGAGTCAAAGGAGATCATTTTGGAGCTTTAAGATTCGACTGCCCTGCTGGATTTTAGACTTGCATGGGGTCTGTAGCCCCTTCATTTTGGCCATTTTCTCCCATTTGCAACAGCTGTATTTAGGCAACGCCTGTAACCCCATTGTGTCTAGGAAATAGCTAAATTGCTTTTGATTCTGCACATAGGCAGAAGGGTCTTGCCTTTTCTCAGATGAGATGTTGGACTATGGACTTTTGAGTTAATGCTGAAATGAGTTAAGACTTCGGCAGACTGTTGGGAAGGCATGATTCATTTTGAAATGTGAGGACATGAGATTTGGGAGGGGCCAGGAGTGGAATGATATGGTTTGCTTGTGTCCCTGCCTAAATCTCATCTTGAATTGTAACTCCCACAATTCCCACATGTCATGGGAGGAAAAAATAATAATAAAAAAAATCTCACACACACAACCAGTTTCATTTCTTCAAGCTCCCTACTGATTTTTGTTTCAAACTTATAAGTAGTTTTTATAATTGTAATATATGTACATATACATATACTTACATGTATATATATGTTTCTACTGTTCTTTTGCTATTTTGTAAATATTTCATATTTTGTTATTACTTATATTTAGCTTTTTAGTGGGATAACAATCTTATCTATAAATTTTAAATTAATTTCACTATTGCATATACACACATACATATATGTACGTAGTTGTACATATATTTCTACTTTTAATATTTTTATAAATATTTCTCCACATTTCCTTATCACATTTATCTTTTTAGTGGTGGCATAGTATTCAGTTATATCAGTATACTCTAATATACTTGGCTTTCCCCTAATAGGGGGCTTGTTTATAGTTAGTTTTTATTGTAAGCATCACATACATTTAAAAAATTATGTCTGTAGATGAATTTACAACAGTGGAATCACTGAACATACTGTTTTCTAATTAGCAAATATTCTCCAGATATCTTCAATTTATAATGTCATTGGCACTGAATGAGTCTACTTATTTTCCCCACCACCCCCTGAAGACTTTTGTCATTAAAAAGTTTTACTGAAATATTTCCTTTCACTTATATTTCTTTTAAGTCTTCAAAATGTGTTTTTTTCACCTTCTGTACTTCTTTTTTAAATTTCCGAACCTCTTACCCACTTATCCATTGAAGTTTTGATAGTAACCATTTTTAAGATTTTTTTATTTTACTAGAAATAAACCCTTGTTGTAGTTTGTATAAATATTTTTTCTTCCCCTAAGCTTTTTGACATTAATTTTATTGACCTTTTAGCTCTATTTTTTACCATTTTCTTCTTGAGTATGTCACCTCCTTTTTTTAAACTCTGGATTCCACAACTTAAGTTTTTGTGTTTTTTTTTTTTTATTTTGTTGGCAAATGTCCTTATACTTACTTGTGCTGGCCACATTTTGCAATTACCATTTCTAGTACTCATTGGTAAACTATTTGTAATTACGTTTTCACTTTAAGCAAAATATAAACCTTTGAAATACCTAGTTTCTTGTTATTGCGCTATTTGCTTTCTATTGCTAAAGCACTTTCATCCCTTAGTTGAGGCACACCTGATACTAACAATATTTCATAATACTGGCTGCTCAGAATAGGCATACCCATGAACAACTGCACTGGCCATACCAGTGTCGAGCAGATGAACATCAGGCCTGACTGCTGCTCTCACTGCCAACCTTGGTGTCAGATTTTATCACAAAGGAGAGTTAGCAATGAGAGAAGTATTATGTTGGCTTCAATCATCTTGCTATACCTAGGTAGCTTCCACAAAGCTATATACATGTCTAAAAAGCTACTAGGCAATATGTCTTCTTCTTTGTCACGTATTAATAGTTGCAACAGCCAATTCTTTCTCACTCACATACAGTTGTTTTTTGTTTGTTTATTTTTTAGAGACAGGGTCTCACTCTGTCACCCAGGCTGGAGTGCAGTGGTCAGACCATAGCTCACTGCAGCCTTGAACTCCAGGGCTCAAGGGATCCTCCTGCCTCAGCTTCCCAACTAGTCAGGACTATAGTCACACACTACCATGCCTGGTTAATTTTTAAATTTTTTCTCTAGAGACAGGGTCTTGCTATATTGTTCAGGATGGTCTCAAACTCTTAGCCTCATGCAGTCCTCCCGCCTTGGTCTCCCAAAGTGTTGGGATTACACCCATGAACTACTGCACCCGGGCTCACATACAGTTCTAATCCACCCTTGATGGCTGCATGCCAAGATGGATCTTCTTGTGGGCTTTGTTTCCCAGTGGTCCATTGCTGCATAACACTATTTTTCTATCATTTCTTCAGACATAGCCAAAGGGAGATGTCTCATTTCATTGTCTTTACAGCAGCTTCTTTTAGCTTACAGTTTAGCCATTGCTGCGAATCATCCTGTACTTCTTCCCCACTTATGCTCAGCCAAGAGATGGCATGTTACAGCAAACAGTATTTTATTGGTTTCATTCACGACTTTGTTTTCCATGGAATATAAAATAGCTTTAAATGACATGGATGAAAGTGCCCTTGAATTTCAGTTAGGCAGGATCTTTAAGGACCCGATAGGAAGTGGGACACAACCCGTTTGTTCACTTTTGGTCTGCTACTGATTCTCTCCATGATGCCATGGTAGCACACTCACAGACATGTTTCTTAAGTGCCATACTCTCATTCTCCTATTGACTTTTCCTCTGATTAATTGCTGTATCACTACTGGTAGGTGGCTGCCTGGGTAATTCTTCATTGCAGGTGATAACTTTGGCAATCTTTGAGTGCCAGGAGAAAAATAATATATTCTGTAGAGATAAATGATCCATTAAGTTCATTGATTTAAAAAATATATATACAATTTTAAAAGAAAGAGGGATGGAAAGAATCAGTGTACCTCATAGATGAGGTTCTTTCAGGCTCAGCCACTACATAGCCTTAGTTGCCTTTGACTTGTGATCCCTGGAAAATCCTGTGTATGTGATTTGGGAACATAGTCAGTGGTATAAAGAAGTTGCTGGCGTCCATTTTAACCACACTTAATAGGATTTTTCTGTTTGCGGAATATTAAAAAATTTTTATTTGGCCTCCATTTTCTGTTTTTCAAGGTAAGATGATTTATAACCAATTATCCTCGGATATATTTCTTAAATGTATTTATTTTTGATGAAAAGTTTATCCTATGAGTCACCATCTGTGTGTGCGTCTGTCTTTGATCAGTTCTGGGAACATGTGCGTTTACACAAGACCAGATTCTTGATCTGGACCAGCTTCTGCCTGTCTCAGCTGCAAATGGAAATCCTGTTGACAGCGAGGATTGTGTGAGTGCAGGAAGGGGTCGAAATACCTTCAGTAGAAAAGGTTGAAGGCACTGGACATGTTCAGAATACTGTCATAGCGTTTTAACATATGTAAAAAACTAGCAAGCAAAGCTGGTTTTTCTAAACTAGCTTTCTAAATGTTTTCAGATGCAGTAAAGCTGTGAAATATTAAAGCAGGGAAACACACACACACACAATCTCTCACACATACACGCATGTGCACTGTATTCCCGTGAGCCTGAGAAGTTTTGGACTGGATTTCAAAACTGAGTTTGAGCATTTATTTTCTTCCTTTTGGTGTGTCGGAGAGGGAGTGTCTAGAGCCAATGTTAAGCCTGAAAAAATAAGACAATGATGGACCCCCAAAATGTACTTGCAAAGAAGGTGAAACATGCAGGATATCTCATTTTATCCTTATATCTGTTTCTAAAGAATGACAAACATACCTCCTCTTACCTAGGCCCAATAATTGAGACCATATGAGGGAGGCACTCTCTTGTAATAATTCCCTAATCAATGGAATAAATGTGGAGAAAATCGAGAATGATGAATTGCCTTTTGAGTTGAATTAATCCTCAGCTGGCAAAAACCTAAATAAAACAAATGGTCATGGGTACAGAGCAACACAGATGTTCAGAAGCTGAGGAGGCAATCAGCAGTTTGAAAAGGACTCCTCATACGCTGTGCTTCTAAAGATATGGAACCAATGACTCATAAAGTGTGAACTTCAAGTTTGGCCCTGGTGGGTGTCAGTAAATAATAGTTGTATGAGAGCAGAGTCTACTCTGCAGCTTCCTCCCAGATTCGTGGTTGTGTGTTTCCTAGAATGCTCCAGTAATAAGTTTACATAACTTGCCCCAAACTTTGGCAACTGAAGGATATACTCTAGTCCAGTCATGAATGTGACTAACAGAAAATAATGCGGTCTATTTAAAGAGGAGTGTTAGTATCTATATAGGTAGAAGACTGAAAATGTGAAAGCTTTGTTGAAGTGAAATTCCCCCATCTAAGGTCATGGAAAGAGAGACGAAACTTCATCAGCTACCAGTCAGACCAAGCTTGTATTTGACTACCTTTTGTTTGTCGAGCTGAATCTTGTCTCGGGATCATAATTTCAATATTTCTATAATTATAAAGCGTTCCATTTCTGTCCATCTTCTGTATGTCAATCTACACAATTTAGGCTCTTCTCTATGGCTTTCCTATGAAGTCATTTTTCCTTTATATTTATCATTTATTTCAACTCAACCTTATATGTGGAGACCTTGACCCAAGAAGTGTGTCATGTCTAAATCTCAATTTCTTATAAAATGTATTGCATACATATTGATATGTAAAGTTAAGAAGATCCGTTTATTGGGATTATTTGTCTAAAAGTGTTTAGAATAATTAATAAGAATGTGTTCCTAGGCCAGGCGCTGTGGCTCACGCCTGTAATCTCAGCACTTTGAGAGGCCGAGATGGGTGGATCACATGAGGTCAGGAGTTCGAGACCAGCCTGGCCAACATGGTGAAACCCTGTCTCTGCTAAAAATATAAAAATTAGCTGTGTGTGGTGGTGGGCGCCTGTAATCCGAGCTACTTGGGAGGCCAAGAAAGGAGAATTGCTTGAAACCGGGAGGCGGAGGTTTCAGTGAGCCGAGATCATGCCACTGCACTCCAGCCTGGGCAACAAAGAGCAAAACTCTGTCTCAAAAAATAAATAAATAAATAAATAATAAAAATAAAAAAATAAAAAAAGAATGTGTTCCTAAATATAAAAAAAGAATGTATTCCTAAATTTAAAAGAGTCAATAAACCTGTGTAGATTACTACATTAGCATAATTGCTTGAAATCAGGGACCTTACTTATAAATGCTTATTTTCCACAGCAGAGTGCTTTAGAGGATAGGAACCTAGTAAGTGTTCATTGAGTTAAATTTAGGCTTTGTTATATTTGTGAAAATGGTTTTTGCAGTACTTATCAAACTTCTCAGAAATAATGCTTATACACATTTGAGAGTGAAGGGGTTGGCATGACATTCCAGGTGTTTCTGGTATTTTGATTTAAAGTTGTTGGCATTCTACTTCATTACATTAATGTTGGGAGTTTCAATATAGCTTAATGGTTCAGAACATGACTTTGCAGTCTGGAACTAGCACTTTTTAGCTAAATGTCTTTGCACAAGTTTTTTAACCTCACAAGGCTGCCAGTTTTTTTACATATATGATGGGAATACCATTGGGATGTACCTCATATGGTTGTTGTAAAAGTTAAAAGACATAATGCTTGTAAAATACTTACCTCAGTGCCTTGGCACATGGTAAATGCTCTGTAAAGAAAAACTAAAAATAAGTACATTAATATATTAAACTAACAAATTGTGCTATTCCCAAACCAAAACAGATGTTGAGATCAACTGATGCTCCAGTAAGATGTGCCATGGTTTTCAGTTTTGAAGTCAAGACCCTCCCAGGCTCACATGAATTGTGTGTGTGTGTGTGCGTGTGTGTGCGCTGCACACCCACATGTATGAGCTCTTTACTCCAACATGTGTAGGGATTGGCTTTAAGTCCTGATTTTTAGATGTGAACTAGTTGAGGGGGTACCTGGCTTCTGAACTGAGTCATAATAGATTTAAATTTCTTTAGTCTTTTAAAACTGACTGCAAAAACAGTATTTTCCAGTCCAAGACAAGGTTTTTTCCTGCCATTTTCTTTTTCACTTCTAAAATAATAATGTTATGTAAATATTCAGCATAGGTGATTGAAAGAATTAAAATGGATATAAAAATTTTATGTATTCATTTTTTGTATATTAATGTTTGCATTACATGAAATTGGTAACTACTTCTCCATTTCTAGGATTTTGATGTAGACCCAGAGTTCCTTTATAAAGATTACCATTTTGAGGATTTGAACAGTGCTCATCTATAGAATTTGCAGCTAGGAAGTACCACTGAACTCAGTTCTGTTCATGGGCTACTAAGTGGTTAAGATCATGACAATACATGTTGCTTGAAGGATATGCTTTAATTAAAAGATTTACATTTAAAAACTAATAAGACATTCAGCTAACATTATATATGTATGTGCATGCCTTCTCGCTTCCAAAAGGCATCCTCTCCAATGTGTTTGATATATCACTTTCAATGTTAATGCATCATTTAAAAATATGTATAGATGCTTTGCCTATGTGTATTTAAATCACATGAAGAAGAAAAGGACATTTTGATAGATATCAATAGAATACATTTACTTCAACCCTATTATACACCGTTCAAGGATGTTATGAGTGTTAGATGAGACAATGTATATAAAGAACCTAAGTGCTTCATCAATATTAGTTCCTTGGATTCTCTATGATCCTTCCAGATAACCATAACACTGGTGTGCATTGGGTAGGGAGATGATCTGTTTTAGAGTCTGAAATCAAGGTTGTGATGGATGAACACTGAGTATTATTTTTACCTCTGCATATACTTTCTGTTGTAGGATTACCTCTTTAATCCTATATTATGGGAAAGATAATATAGGATTTGTATTTCCTGTAATATAGAAGAGATGATTACAAATACCTTGTATTCAGAAATGTTCTGGTATTCGTCCCACCCAATTGACCTACTTAGCTATTCCTTTTAAAGTGGCTTCCCTTAATTTTGCATGTATATGGCTAGCCTGGTTAACAAAACAAGAGAACAGAAATCCAAAACTGGACTCAGATAGCAACAACATATTTATGAGAAGAAAGCACTTACGTGTTTTTAGTCTCCCTATATAGAACTTCTCTCCACAAGATGTTAAAACTCACTTGTGAGTAATTTAGGCTTTCTCTTTCTAACACTACTAAGTCTTTCAGAAAAAAATGTTTTTGCTCAGCCATTTTTCATTTTATGAATTTTTGCATAAAGAAACAGTGACCATTCCTATATTAATAGCGAAACTCCTTCCAGAAACCCTTCTGTGTTGTCATCTAGGTACGGACTGCTTTTATGGGAGATTCAGAGGCCAATTCTCTGTGTGGCCCACCCCTCTCCTTCACAAACCTACCATATTTTGTATGTCTGAAAAATGGTACTTTCCTCTTTGCTAATTGCCTACCTATCCTGGGGAAGATTTCAGTTTTCCCTTTCAAATGAGTCAAATGTTAATTATTTGTTGACTTACTACCCAAAAGAAATTATATTTGAATTTTTTTGTACATACTGACATTCATATTATATTTTTCAATAAAAATAAGTCAAAGAATTTCCCACAAATGACTTGATCACTGAAATACATGTTAAATCTAAAAAAGATTGTCATACAGCTCTACCAAGTTTTCCCTGAAGTATTAGGTTGGTGTAAAAGTAATTGCAGTTTTTGTCATTAGATATTTAATCCTTCTGACAGTTTACCTAAAATAGTATGCCGAAGACAAGGTTCAAGAACCTTAAAACCTCCCTGAAGGTCTTTATATGTGTGCATTTGGAATGGAGGTAAAGACAAAAAGACAGATATCACCCCACCCCCAGAACACATGGGCGGAAGGAGAGAGAGAGAATAGGAATGAATGTGTGAACACCAGAAAATGAAGTAGAATATCTATCCAGGAAATAAGAAGCACTACCCCTTCAATAGAAATTGATTTTTAGTGTTCAACTTATATATTCTGGTGTTTACTTTTCTGTTTGGTATTGGTGGCACTTGTTAGTATCTTTTGTTTTCCTAGCAATTTTAGGAGTTGGTTTGTTTAGGGGCATAGTGAAAAATTATGGATTACAGTAATGGAACTAAATTGCATTTTTTTTTCAGACACATCTCTTCTTGCATAGAGAAAGCCTCAAGGAAGGAAGACCAATCTGAATTAAACTAGCTGAAATTTTAGAATGTAGCCAGTTTTTGAAATGCCTCAGAGAACTTTCAGAATAGTCTATTCCATTGTAATTATGTCAAAGGAATTTGATGTCAAAGAGACCTGGAAAGTTGATTTGCCCTTTATTTAAATTTGTTGACTAAGTTGTATTTGTCTTGAGCAATCTAATTCTTTAGATAAACGAGTCTCACATTTTATACAAGAAGACTTACAATCTCCAAATGTAAAATGTGTCTTTTAACACACTGTTAAGTAAATTGAATATGATTCACTAGCAATTGTTCGGTTTATTGATTTTTTTCCTCACTTTATTGTAAACAGGTAAGCTACAAATGTCAACTGCCAGAGCATGTCCAATAAATACATGTTTAATTTTTACTGATGATTTTATATTCTTGAATCATCAACTTTTCGTTGAGAAAATAGTCATCTTTCTAGTACTGGCCCCAATGAGACCTGTGATTATATAATTCCTTAGTTATAAAGCTACAGGTTCATGAAGCATTCTTTGAAAATAAGTTAGATTGTATATTTTCCCCAGCATCTGCCATTTCCTAAAAATAAGATGTACTCACAATTAGTTCTTTAGGTATAGTTCATGGTAGTTTTATAGATGGTCTAAGGCTTGATCTCATATATTACTTTTACTGTTCATTTACATAATATAATGATATGCTCAAAAACATTCAGTTCTTTTATATTTTCTTACATTGTATTTGATTCAAAGCAAATATTTTTGGGCATATCATCAAAAGTAGCAATATACTATTAATTATTTTTAGTGGCAAGTAAAAGTAATCTGTAGACCTTTTTTAGGCAAAACAGCCCATAAAAGAAATATATGTGAAAAATTCTCCTCCTGGTCAGAGATTTTCCAACTGTATTTTATAGAGTCTTGGATTCTGGGAACATTTGGATTAATGCAGCTCTGTATTTGTGTAAGAAGTATAGTTTTTTTGTGTGTGATTTAAGTAAGGAGATGATTTCTGAGTAGTTTGTTCTCTTCCCCCGTCTGCTTTTGTTTTCATGGATGGTTGTATTTCTGCCATCCTATGGCATTCTCTTCCCCTTTTGTCCTCTTCTGACCCCCAGTTGGTCATTCTACCCTTTATGACCTCAGAGCTCTGTGTTTACATTTCATTATTGCCTTTGCCATGGTATGTTGTGATTTATCTGTTTAGATAAGACACGCATAGGACTTGCTGCTTGTACTTACACCACAGCACTTAACACAGTAGGTTATAATGATTTGTTTATTTCTCTCCCTAACTAGGCTTTGTGTATCTCAATGTGTGTATCTCCACATTCCAGTTTTTAGCTGTAGGCTTAGTACTACCTAGTAGAGACTTAATTTTTTTTTTAAATGAATGTTTATAGTAATAGCCAACATTTACTAAACCGTTTGGTAAATACTTCAGATAACAGTGACCACAAAGTGAATGAGTGCCAACACTTTTAAAAGTTAAAAGTTTTCTCAACCAGGCACGCATAACGCTGATGGTATTCTTAGAGCCATTGATTGAGAAAATACATGATGATAAAAATCTATCATGAATTTTGTAATATTAAAGTATATTTGAATTTTGTAAAACATATTATGTATAGACATTCTAAAATTAATGCTACATATATAAATGTGCATATTATGTTTCCACCTACTGACCATCCTTGTTGAGCATTTGGATTGCTGTAGTTGTAATAGTATTCCTGTGCCCCACTGTTTACTGCTCATAGGTAGGAAACGGCTGGTGTGTTATTTAACATTTATGTGTAGAGGACCAGATTCCTTGGTTTGCTTAGGACTGTCCCAGTTTATGCCTGTTCTAGTATAATAATTAATAGTTTCCCCTTTTTCTTGCAGAAGTGCCTTGATTTGGACAATAAGTTATTTGATCACCCTACTTACAGGCAGATATTTGTATTGCATTAGTTTTATCATGGCTCACAAAAAAATATAAAAGAGAATGTTAGAAGTATATTATTATTTCCATCTCCAAGGAATTCATTACCATTAGGATTGTTATAATTTTGATTTCAGTTCTCCTCCTTGTTGTGCACAAAGTGATACACCTTTTGGCTTTTCATTTCTAGCCATTAATATATTAGTACTTGACCAAATATGTGTTTATGTGTGTTTCATGATTACAGTGTTAGAAAATACCTATTCTGAGATCACATTTAGTTAATTCTTATTTCTTCATCTTCTGGGATAGCCTGATAGTCAACAGACCTTACTGGTTTTACCTGATGTTGCTCTACAACATGTGTGTGTGTGTGGTTGTGTTACCAGCACCCAGGGTTCTTGCAGTCTTCCAGGATATAAATCGAGAGAGATCACCAAATATAGCAGCAAAGGTAAGTTTAAGTTTATTCCAGCTTGTGCATAAGGGAGATAGCTTGCAGAAAGGAGAAAGGAGTGGGCTTCTCTCTGAGGGTAGTTTGTGGGTTCATGTTCTAGGGTTTCTCTATATGGGGAAAGGTCACATCAGGGCACGCAGGGGAGGAGTTTTTCTAGCACTTGAGCATTGGCTCAACATGCTTCTTCCTATATTCCATGTAGTAGTAGCATTTTAAATCTCCACCCCTGGGCCTGAATTTTAGCATTCAGAGGAGTAAGAGGTAGCTTTAAGTTGGGGTTTTAAGCCTCACTGCTCATATGGGACTCTTGGGGAAATCATTAGCCCCCTGAAATAGGAGCTTGCAGTTAATAGCTTCTTGGGTCTCTTGTTACAGATTGGCTGAGAGTTAGCTAAGCTAGAGCTTGAGTGAGGGGAGTTTCTCCTTTTCCTCCAGACCATCTTAAAATAGGGAATTAACCACCCTGCCTGTCTCAGTTAGGGATGTGTGCACGTGCAGATTTTAGGAATTTTTACAAAGGATTCATCACCTATTTAATTTTATAATACATTCCCACTTTTGCCATGACTCAGTTCCTAAATGTATGGCCTTTCTATAAATGAATCTACGCACTCCCTGTGCCCTAGCTCTGCTGTCACTCTCTTGCTCCCTCTTTTCTCCTCTCCCTTTTTTCTCCTCCCTTTTCTTTCTCTACCTCCTCCCTCCCCTTTCTTTCTCTACCTCCTTCCTCCCCTTTCTTTCTCTACCACCTTCTCCTCTTACTTTCCTTCTATCTCTTGCTAAAGAAAATTGTCCCTTAACTTTCACCAGTTAAACTAGTCTCAAATTATCACTTACTCCATACCAATTTCTAGAATGTTGCGTTCTCTACTTAGATTTCACCTACTTTTCATGAAAGAGACTCGTAAATTCTTATGCCCTCTTATAATACCCATTCTCAGCCCAAACACAGGTATTCTTCCTGAGACCTCTGCCTTATTTTCTGAATATGTTACTCCCACACATTATTTCCCACCCACTGCACTTGGGCTTTTACATCCTTCCCAGGAGTAGCCTGTTTTCTTGGGAATGCTTGGTTACCAGTGACAGGCGGTTACCTTAACCTCTTGAACTGTCAGTCTATCAGCCACATTAGACCTTCGGGCTACCACCCAGAGCCTCCTCCCTTCTCCCCAAAGTCCTGGCTCCTCTGTGAGGCTATTGCTCCTATCTGCTCTGGGTCATGTTCTTCCTCTTCTGGCATTAGGGGGCCTCACTTGAGGACCTCAGCCTGTGGTGAGTAAAGGTAACCTCCACTCCTGTTCCTCCCTTCTGCTTCTATGATCATTGTCCCTGCCTCTCGTTATTGCTCACTGTTCAAGTAATTCTGTTCTTGTTGCCATAAAAATGGGAAAGAGATTCTTTTTTTTTTTTTTTTTTTTTTTTGAGGGAGGATCTTGCTGACAATCATGGCTCACTGCAGCCTTGACCTCCCGTACTCAACCAGTCCTCCCACCTTACCCTCCCAAGTAGCTGGGACTATAGACACATGCCACCATGCCTGGTTAATTTTTTAAAATTTTGTAGAGATGGGGTCTCACTATGTTGCCCAGGCTGATCTCGATCTCTTAGATTCAAGTGATCCTCCCACCTCGGCCTCCCAAAGTGCTGGGATTACAGGCATGAACCACCGTGCCTGGCCGAGATTCTTTTTTAAATCTATCACTTGACTCCCGGAAGAAGCTGTCAACTCTGTTAATCACTTAGTTTTCTTTCTTGATTTCTTGGATTAAGTCCTGTGGGCAAGTTGAAGGATATTTAAGTGATACTACCCAAGGTCGCAGTCTGAGGAGTGTAGCATGCACACCAGCTATCTCCTGCGCTTTCCAGAGATTGAGGGCAGTTTTTGTCTTGTTTTGGAATCTTACTCAGGACCTGAAAACCAGCCAAGCATTCTCTTCACCTGGAGCCCTTTAGGGGTACACATGTACATAGGACATAGGACTAGATGTGACTAACCTGATATCCCAGATTTCTCAGAGTGGGAATACAAAATGGGGTCCCCCTTCTCTGCATATAATTATTTTATGTATAATTTAAATTCTATAACCTATGACTACTTTAACTTAGTGAATAAACAATCATGTATATTTTAACATGTTAGTGTATATGATTGCATGTTAGCTGTTTTAAAATGTAAACTCCTCTAAAATAGATGTATCTGGGTGGGAATTTGAATATTTTTATGACCATGGTTAAGTTTGTAAGTGTAGGTGTACATAGTGCCCCATTAACTGATTTGTACTGTTAATCTTCCATTGATTATCTTTTCTTTCATAAACAAATGACATGAATTTAGCTACTACCAGCTTTCCCAAGAAAAATGAAATCTACTCTTACAGCTGGAGATAATTTAGTCCTTGGCATCAGCTTTTTAGCTTTCTAACTTGGGAAAAAGGCTCTTTTGATCCAACAGTTTATTGCAAAACTGATTCAGGCTTCTGTTTACACAATGAAAAAACAAAATAAATGATATTATTTTATTGGGAAACTGGGACTAAAATGCCTTAAAAGTAATTTGGAAATTCTAACATTTTTTGAGCAATTTCATTTCCTTCAGAAGAAAGTGCAGATTTAATATTCTCAACAGATTATATTTATGTTTTCTGTCTTCTTCCAAATTTTCTTAAGGAAATTTATTCTTCTCATTGTTATTAGCTTATCCTCACATTAACATAAATGTTCCCAGTAAATATTATGCATTGGTTTCTTAAAGTCCTTATAAATTGTGAAGTATTGACTTAAGGAAGGGTAGTTTAATTTACACTGGCTATTTGAGTGATTAATGGAATGAATTTATCGGTGCTACATTTTGTGCTTTCTAAAAAGCTAAGGAGAATTTAGTAGGGAAATGCCGAGAACCTTAGGTGAATATCACATTTTTAAAAAGAAAGAGAATACGGTGTCCTTTAGAATAAATAAGCCATCTATAATTTTCTTCTACAATCTACCATCATGTGTATTTTATGCCCTAATAAAGATATAAATGAAATGCTGAGGAGTCTCTGTTAAATATTGAATCAAGGCCAAGGGAGTAAGAGGGTGAAAGCCTGGAACTCAGTCCGTTGGAGAATGGAATGCTTGTTAGAAATACTCAAATCAACAGTCCATGACTTGCAGCAATTTTGAGCTAAGGGCCTTTTAGCATAACATATGTAAATTGCAATTAAGGATTTGTTTGAGTTGTGCTATGCTGTTAGATATTAGGGTATTTTTGAGTATTTTTTTAAATATTGAAATGAGTAAGCATTATCAGTATATTTCAGATAAATTTATATATCAACAATTTTTACATATGTTGCAGTTAGGATTTTCTTTAAAATAGAAAATAACCTATAGTCTAGTCTATTCACTGTACCAATCTACTAAACACCTAATGGTTTTCCCTTCATGCAGCCCACTGATGCTTTGGCGCACCCTTAGGTTACTTCCCAAAATGCAAGAAAGCCTTCTCAAAAAATTTCAGGAACACGTTATTACCCATAGAACAAAATCCAGATTCTGAATGTGGAGTCGTTCAGTGAGTATACAGTTTCAGTTTTGCAGTCTGAAAAAGTTCGAGATCTACTGCACAACAGGATGTATAGAGTTAGCACTACTATGCTGCACACTTAAAAATGGTTCAGATGGTCAATTATGTCATGCGTTTTTACCAGAAGGAAAAATAAAATCTAAATACCAAGCCTAGCGTTGGAGGGGAATTGTGATCTGGCCCCTCAACTATCTTTCTGGCCTCATCTTTTGCCTATCCATTCAACAAATCTTAAATACCTATTATAGGCCCAAAACATATAAAGCACAGCAATGAACAAGACAGGCACAACCCCATATGCAGAATTTAAAATAAACTATTGCTAGAGTGGAAAGGGAAACTATATTTGTTGTTGCTCCTTATGCTTTTGCCATAGATATCTTTAGCAGTCTCCACATGTCTGTCACATTTATGTACTTTTGACAGCTTTGTTTATGATGCTCTCTTAGTCATAAAGGCCCTCCTGGCTTTCCACTGTGGTTCTCAGTCCTTCTTTCTTTCTAAACCTATTGATAATCCCTTTATCTTTTAAGACGCTATTCAAGCATAACCTCAGAGATGCAGCTTTTCCTTTGACTGCCATGTTATGTCGTGTTGTTTCGTTTTTCAAATCCCGCCCCAGGCCTGGCCCCAGTGTTTAGGATGGTGTTTTACACAGTAACCAATATTAAAGAACATTTGTTAAATTGAAATGACACCATTAAACTATCTTGAACTATCTTTCCCACATACCATTATTTTAATATTTATTCTCTTTTTTGGCTGTGAAGCTTCAATTGCATGACACTAAATATATATACGCCTCATCATTATTGTGTGGACTTAGACTCACAAGCTTAGGAAGGAGCTGAATGGGTACAAGGACATAGCCTTCAGCAGGGTTATTAATGAAGGCCACTGCCTTGTTATCTCGTGTTCTGATAACACATTTCCTGAAGTGATAGTGTCCTTGCATGGGGTTTAGATTTAGTTTACCACTTGGGGCACAGGATCTCATACATTTATTCCCCATTGATATTAAATGCATAATTAACTTCTGTTGTGTCCTCTTCTCCATTTTTCAACTAAGTCATAGCATTCTTTTTAGGGTAAACTGTAATGAGGACCCTGCATGCCTGATGTTGAAGGCTGTGAAGGTGAATCCGGTAGCGCCAGCAGAAAGGAGCACTTATTTGGAGGCTTTTTCATTCTGGCTCACACCAGCAGGACTCGTAACATATGAACAAATGTAACTTCATGCATTCCTCAGACCCAGAAGGAACAACCTAATTTTAAGTAAACACTTCAGTATGTCCCTTGATTCTTCAGTCAGCTTTGGAAGGAAGAATGCCTAATGACTTTGAAGTCTTTAAAACTCATTGGAGCTATGGCTTTTTGAGTTAAATTGTAGAGAGTTTGTAAAGGGAAAGATACTGTAATTATACAAGTATACCTATTTTTGCTTTATTGCACTTTGCAAATATTGCATTTTTTACAAATTGGAGGTTTGTGGCAACCTTACATCAAGCATGTCTGTCAGTGCCATTTTTCCAACAACATTTGCTCTCTGTGTGTCTCTGTCACATTTTGGTAATTCTCAAAATACATAAAACTTTTTCATTATTATATCTGTTTTGGTGATCTGAGTTCAGTGATCTTGGATGTTACTATTGTAATTGTTTGGGGGTGCTGCAAACCATGCCTTATATATAAGATGGTGAACTTAATTGGTAAATGTTGTGTCTTCTGACTGCTCTATTGACTAGCCATTTCCCTCTCTCTCCCTCTCCTTGGGCCTGCCTGTTCCTTGAGACTCAAAAATATTAAAATTAGGCCAATTAATAACCCTACCGTGGCCTCTAAGTGTTCAAGTAAAAGGAAAAGTCACATGTCTCTCTAAATCAAAAGCAGGAAATGATTAAGCTTAGTGAAGTCAAAAGCTGAAATGGGCTGAAAGCTAGGCCTCTTAAACCAAACAGTTTACCAAGTTGTGAATGCAAGGGGAAAGTTCTTCAGAGAAATTAAAAGTGCTACTCGAGTGAACAAATGAATGATAAGAAAGCAAAACACCATTTTTGCTGATATGGAGAAAGTTTGAGTGGTCTAGGTAGAAGATTAAACCAGCTACAACATTCCCTTAAGCCAAAGCCTAATCCAGAGCAAGACCCTAATTCTCTTCAATGGTAGGAAGGCTGAGAGAGGTGAAGAAGCTGCAAAAGAGAAGTTTGAAGCTAGCAGAGGCTAGTTCATGATGTTTAAAGAAAGACACAATCTCCAAAACATAAAAATGCAAGGTGAAGCAGCAGGTGCTGATGAAGAAGCCACAACAAGTTTTCAGAAGATCCAGCTAGGATAATTGAAGGGGGCTTCACTAAACAATAGATTTTAAATGCAGATGAAACACCCTTACACTGGAAGAAAGTGCCATCTAGGACCTTCATAGCTAGAGAAGAGAAGTCAGTGCCTGGCTTCAAAGATTGAAAGGACAGGCTGACTCCATTTTTAGGGGCTAATGCAGCTGGTGACTTTAAAATGAAGCCAGTGCTCATTTAGCATTCTGAAGATCCTAGCCCCCTTATGAATTATGTTAAATTTCTGCATGTGATTTATTCATGGAAAAACAAAGCCTGGGTGATGGTGTATCTGTTTACAGCATGGTTTACTGAATATTTTAAGCCCACTGTTGAGACCTACCATTCAGAAAAAAAGACTTCTTTCAAAATATGATTGCTCATTGACAATGTGCCTGGTTATCCAAAAGCTCTGATGGAGATGGGGAGGGAGATAAATGTTGTTTTCATGCTTGCTAACACAGTATCTATTCTGTAGCCAGTGGATCAAGGAGTAATTTCAGTTTCCAAGTCTTCTTACTTAAGAAATACATTTTTTAAGGTATCGCTGCCCAGTGATTCCTCTGATGGATCTGGGTGAAGTCAATTGAAAAACTTCTGGAAAGGATTCACCATCCTAAAAGGCACTAAGACTATTTGTGATTTATGGGGGGAGGTTAAAATATCAATATTTACAGGAGTTTGGAAGAAGTTGATTCCAATACTCACGGGTGACTTTGAGGGGTTCAAGACTTCAGTGGAGGAAGTCACTGCAGACGTGGAAATAGCAAGAGGACTAGAATTATAAGTGGAGTCTAAAGATGTAACTGAATTGGTACAATCTCCTGATAAAACTTTAATGGATGAGGAGTTGCTTCTTTTGAATGTGTAAAGAAAGTGGTTTCTTGAAATGGAAACTGCTCCTGGTGAAGATAATGTGAACATTGTTGAAATGACAACAAAAGATTTAGAGTGTTACATTAACTTACTTAATAAAGCAGCGGAAAGATTTGAGAGGATTAACTCCAATTTTGAAAGAAGTTCTGCTATGGAGAAAATGCTGTCAAACAGCATCACATGCTACAGAGAAATCTTTGGTGAAAGGAAGAATCAATTGATGCAGCAAACTTCATTGTTGCCTTATTTTGAGAAGTTGCCACAGCTCCCAACCTTCAGTAACCACCACCCTGATCAGTCAGCAGCCCTCAACATCAAGGCAAGACCCTCCATTGGCAAAAAGATGATGACTCACTGAAGACTCAGATGATTGTAAGCATTTTTAACAGTAAAGTATTTTTAATTAAGGTATGTACATTGCTTTTTTAGACATTATGTTATTGTACACTTAATAGACCTCAGTATAGTTTAAACATACATTTTATATGCAGTGGGAAACCAAAAAATTTGTGTGACTTGCTTTATTGCGATATTTGCCTTATTACAGTGGCGTAGAACTGAATCCACAGTATCTCTGAGGTATGTCTGTACCTTAAAGGCCTGTGTTGCCTTAAGGTTTTCTTTGATCAGATGAAAACCAACTAGCACTGTTCTTGGGGGTCCAGAAGATTCTTTTTTTTCCACAGAGTTTTATTTAGATATAATGAACAAATAAATGTTATATGAATTTATTATATATAATGTGATGTTTTGGTATACCATTTGTGAAATGATTACCACAGCCACAAAGGTAACATACTCATCACCTCACTTAGTAGTTACCTTTGTGTATGTATGTACATGCGAGTATGGTGACAAATTTAAGGTCTATACTCTTAGCAGATTTCAAGTACACAATACAGTATTAACTATAATCACCATGCTGTGCATTAGATCACCAGAACTTACTCCTTCTATCTAACTGAAACTTTGTACCCTTTGACCAACATAATCCCATTGCCCTCAAGTTCCCTAGTCTCTGGCCACCATCATTTTACTCTCTGCTTCCATGAGTTCTACCTCTTTTAGATTCTACATATAAATGAAGTCATGCGATATTTGTCCTTCTGTGCCTGTTTTACTTAGTGTTATGTCTTCCAGGTTAATGTATGTTGTCACAAATGACACAATTTCTTTCTTTTTTAAGGCTGAATATTTCACTGTGTGTATGTGTGTGTGTGTATATATATGTTTATATATATGTATATATATGTGTGTATATATGTATATACATATATACACATACTACATCTTTTTCCATTCATCCGTCAGTGGATACTTAGGTTAATTTTATATCTTGACTATTGTGAATAATACTACAGGGAACATGGGGGTGCTCATCTCTTCTATTTCATTTCCTCTGCATATGTATCAAAGGGGATTGCTAGATCATAGTTTTAATTTTTTAAGGAACTTTGTACCATTTTCCATAATGGCTGTACTAATTTACATTTCCACCAACATTGTACAAGGGTTCTCCCTTTCTCCACATCATTACCAAAACTTATCTTTCATTTTTTTTTATAATCACCATTCTAACAGGTGTGAAATATTATCTCATTATGGTTTTAATTTGCATTTCTCTGATTATTCGTGATATTGAGCATTTTTATATGCATGTTGGCCATTTGCATATCTGCCTTTGTGAAATACCTATTAAAGTCTTTTGCCCATTTTTTAATTGAGTAATTTGGTTTTTTCCTGTTGAATTGTTTGAGTTCCTCATATATTTTGGATATTAACTCTTTATCAGATGTATAGTTTGCAAATATTTTCTTTCATTCCATAGGTTGTCTCTTCACTCTGTTGTTTCTTTTGCTGTACAGAAGCTTTTTACTTTAATTCAATTCCGTTTGTGTATTTTTGCTTTTGTTGCTTGTGCTTTCTAGCTCTTAACCAAAAAAATGTTTGCCCAGACCAATGTCATGAAGTTTCCCCCATGTTTTCTTCTACTAGTTTAATAGTTTCACGTCTGAAACTGTTCAAAATCCCTTTTGAATTGATTTTTGTATATAGTGTGAGATAAGGGTCTAGTTTCATTCTTCTGCTTGTGGATATTCAGTTTTCCCAGCATCATTATCGAAGAGACTATCCTTTTTCTATTGTATGTTCTTGGCATCTTTGGCAAAGATCAATTGCCTGTAAATGTGTGGATTTAATTATGAGTTGGAGCTACAGGGTTCTAATGGAGTTTTCATAACTGTAGTGGTTTCTTAGACTGGCCAGTAGGATTGTTTGCCAATAGGATTGTTTTTTAAAAATATTTTTAAAATTTTAAATTGCACTCAAAAAGCATATAACATAAAATTTATCATCTTAACCATTTTAAGTGTACATTTTAATAGTGTGAAGTATATTGACGTTGTTGTGCAACAGATTTTTAGAGCTTTTTTATCTTGCAAAACAGAAACTCTATACCCATTAAACAATTCTCTCCGTTTGCTCCTCTCCCCTATCACCTGGCAACCCCCATTCTGATTCTGTTTCTATAAATTTGACTACTTTAGATACCTCATTTAAGTGGAACCATACCATATTTGTCTTTTTGTGACTATCATATTTAGTATAATCTGAAGATACATCCATATTGTAACACTTGACAATCATGTGTTACATCTGATTTTCTTCATTTTTAAGGCTGTGGAATAGTCCTTTATATGTGTAAACCACATTTTATCCAATTCATCTGTGAATGGACACGTAGGTAAATTTCATATCTTGGCTATTGTGACTCCGGCTGCAGTGAACATGGATTTGCAAACATCTCTTCCAGACTCTGCATTCAGTACTTTGGGGTATATACCCAGAAGTGGGGTGATTCCTGGAGCATATGATAATTTTCAATCTCTTGGGAACTGTCAAACTGTTTTCCATAATGGCTGTACAATTTATATTTCCATCAACAGTGCACATGTTTTTAATTTTATATTCTCACCAACATTTGTTATTTTCTGGGTTTTTGTTTTGATAGCCATTATAATGGGTATGAGATGATATCTCATAGTTTTGGTTTGCATTTCTCTAGTGATTACTGATACTGGGCTTTTTTTTTAGACGGAGTCTCACTCTGTCACCCAGGCTGGAGTGCAGTGGTGTGATCTTGGCTCACTGCAAGCTCTGCCTCCCAGGTTCCCACCATTCTCGTGCCTCAGCCTCCCAAGTAGCTGGGACTACAGGCACCCGCCACCACACCTGGCTAATTTTTTGTATTTTTAGTAGAGACGGGGTTTCGCCGGGTTAGCCAGGATGGTCTCGGTCTCCTGACCTAGTGATCCACCTGCCTCGGCCTCCCAAAGTACTGAGATTACAGGCGTGAGCCACCACGCCTGGCCAGGCATCTCTTTATGTGCATGTTTGTGTTTCATCTTTGGAGAAATGTCTATTTAAGTCATTTGCCCATTTTGTAGTTATTTGTTTTTTATTGTTGAATTGTAGGAGTTCTTTATATATTCTGGATAGTAATCCCTTATCCAATATATGATTTGCAAATATTTTCTCACATTCCATAGGTTGTCTTTTCACTCTGTTGACCAATAGGACTGTTTTTGACATTTGATTCCATAATTTGTAAAGGAATTCCCTTTGGCTGCTCTGCTGAGGCATAGCCAGTCATTCCTTCTGCCCAAATTAGCATTGACTTTGAGGTCCAGTTGTGTGTTATGGTTATCCCATTCCCAAAAACCAATAACAATAGTAAGGGCAATGCTTTCAACTTGTTTGTAAACTAAAGTTTAAATAAGAAACATGTCTTACTGTTAACTGTACTAGTATATAAAGTACACTCTGATTTAAGTTCTTCATAAGCTGAACAAGAGTTGAAGAGGGGAGAGCTACAGAACGACTGTTTGACCTTATGTCTCATATGCCAAATCCTGAGTTTGTGAAGGAGAATGTCTGGTTTCCCATGATTCTTGAAAAAAATATAAGGTATACCAGCAGGGACCATCTGGAAGTTGCTTGGAATTGAATTGTGATGGGGCCTGTTTCTATACATTATCAATGAAATGATATACCAAGTAACCAGTATAGAACCTAAGGAAAGTACTTGCTTATTTTCTAGGAAATATGTGCAATCTGTAGTTTTAACAGAACCCTTCATCTCCGGGCATATCAATGTATTCACAAGTTATATATAGTTAACTTCTTCATTAAAATGCAGCCAAATCTTGGGTGACTGTGAGAATAGCTGTAAAAATATCTAGGCCACCCATTCTTAGAATCAAGTGTTACTTTACTGAGAAAACAAATAGTTTTTAATGATTATAGCATATCTTAATAAGTTATGTTGGTTTTGGTGAATATAGATATGAGTTTTGATTGTTAATTTCTGAATCTTTTCTGTATTAATGTTATTGTATCAAAGAAAGCTCAATAAATAATTGGGCTTTTAGTATGAGGTTCTACTCTCAAGTTTTTTAAAAAAATTTATTTTCACTGTTGGAAAACATGAAATAAAGTGAGATGTCAGAATCACCTTTGGAAATATCATAGAGTTTTAAATTTAAGAAGCACTCCATTTTTATCATAATCCTAGCACCAACGCTAACATTCAGAGCCTCAAATACTCAACAGTTCTTGCTTGAAAATAAATTGCAAAGTCATAATCAATATTTAATTTTAAAGAAGAATATTAAAGAACATGATATATACTACATTGATGCTTTCTTTTCTTTGTTTTTCAGTGTTCTCTACTGACAGTAAAATTCATACTCCATTTGTCTAAGAGGCATAAAGCTGGAATTTACTGAGAGCACTGCCTATAATGATTATGGCAAAATTCCAAATTTTTCCAGTAGGGAACAGGTTTTTATTCTTTTTTAAACTGTCAAGCTGTTGGCAAAAGCAAGCACTCTAGTTAAATGACTAAGCAAATGGTTTATGAGATATGCTCCAGTCCTTAAGAAGGATCCATATGAAAAAGCTGGCTAAGTGACTGAACGCCATTTGTGGCCATGCATATCAAAGATTAATCACCTAGGATTCTGACTAATTTTAGCCACTATTTCTTAATGAATGCCAAATGTGAACCCATCAACCATTTTGCACATGACATCAGTAACATTTGAATGGAGCAGTTGTCTAATGCTCTATGCAGTAATATGATTAATTCCACAGAGGGGTTGTTTAGTTCCAGCTTGTCCCAACACTGTGTATGTAGTATGCGAAGTGACATTTCAACAGAATTTCCATCAGTAGCAGAGTATTCTCAGCCCTGAAATCCATCATCTGCTATATCCTAGCTTTAAGTTCCTGTCAGATTTTCTCTGCACTAGATATACATCTTGATCCAGCAGGATTGCAAAAAAAAAAAAAAAAAAAAATTCCAAGCTCATTAACTATCTAATGATCTTTAAGAACACTAGGGCAGGGAAGATTGAAAATCAATGTTAAATCCAAATGTCCTTGAATAAGAGACTGGCTTAATAAATTAGATTATATTCATACAATCCAGGGCTACTCTGTGCCATTCAGTCATTGAGGGGCTAAGTCTTATATAGGCCTCTCCTTCCTTATTCCATAGCTTCTGAGGTTGCTCTAGGTGTAAACACTCAGCTGGAAGACAGGAAAAGAGAGGGAAGATGCAACATGAGAGATTTTTATGGGCCAGAATGGGAAGTGGCACATACTCCTCTGACCAGGATTTAGTCACATGGCTATATATAATTGCAAGAGAGGTTGGGAAATGTTGTCTGTGTGCCAAGAGGAGTAAGCAGTTTTAGACACCAGCTACAAGTACCTGCTACAGAGGTGATAGGAGCTTGGCAGAGGAAGAACAATAGCAGGACTGAGGCTTTTCACTGTGTAGATTTGTGTATCTGTGTATAATTTGAACAATGTGAATATATAACCTATTCAAAAAACAAAATATATTTTTTCAGATAAAAGTCATTGTTTATATAACACTTAGAACCTATATCCTAAATCATGCATTCCAGGAAATTTTGTCATGTATCGTAACTTATGAACATACTCTATTCCTTTTGAAGCAAGAAGATTCCAGAATCAGAGATACTTCTCCATGACCTGGATTCACTGCATTCCGGGGACCTTTTTCCTTCTTCAGTTGTCTGTGACTCCTCTCCTTGAAGTTGCAGACCCACTGAAGAGGAATGATTGCATTGTCAGCCGACAAGAGCTGAGTTGGCTGTGCCTGTATTTAACTGGGAGAAAGCATCGACCAGGCCCCTAGAGAAGTCGCTGTAAGGAAACCCTCTTCAGTCTGGTTTAGCGAGTGGTAGCCATAACAACACCTCATAGCTTCATGTGGCCACATCTGAAGCCAAGAGGCATTACTCCTCACTCCCCCTGCTGAGGTATCTTCAGAGCTTACTTACTATGTTGCTTACTATTGAAAGATCCCAACTTCTTAGCCTAACAGACAAGCCTCTGGTCTGACATTTGCCTGTGTTTTCAACTTTACATCTTGCCATTTCCTTTGATTTTTCCCTATGACTGAAACCAGAGTTTCTCAAACTGATGTTCTACTGCCTATTTTTCAGGAAGGCATTAACAGGTATGTTGTAGACAAAAAGTACTAAATGAGCAAATACATTTGTGAAACATTATACTACATACCATATTACCCCTGAGAGTATATGTGTGTTGAAGGGTCTAAGAAACTCTGCAGCTTAGATGCTTGTTTAAGTTTGTTCATCCTAGTATTTACCTCACTCAACTGAAAGCAGAAAAAATGCTTTGCACACCCCACCTAAATTCCTTGGCCACACCAATATGCAGAACTTCAGGCTGGGAGCCCCTGGGTGATCCAGTGCAGTCGCCACTAGCCATAAGAAACTATTAGACACTTAACTTGTGCCTCACATTATATTTGTGTTCAATAGCACTGCTATAAGATTCGTTGTTAATCCTTGCCTGAAGGTTCTATGCAGAATAAATCCTTCTCTCCAATATATACTCATTTTTCTTTTCTCAATGTGTCTTTTCTCATTGTATCATAAATATTTCTCCTTAATCTATTCATTCTGGGGATTCCTGTGTCTTGTACAGTACCTGACATGTAATGTTATCCTTGGATTTACTTTGTCCCCTTGTCTACATAGACACGTAAAAGCACCATAGACTAGATGACTTGAATAACAATTTATTTCTTGCAGTTCTGAAGTCTGGAGAGTCTAAGATCAAGATGTCAGACAATTTAGTTCTTGGTGAGGTCCCTCTTCCTTGCTTGCAGACACAGCTTTCTTTTTGTGTACTCATATGGCAGACAGAGAGGAAGCAAGCTCTCTCTTTTCTTAGGAGGACGCTAATCCAGTTCATGAGGGCTCCACTCTCGTGACCTAATCATTGTTGAAAGGCCCTACCTCCAAATATCATCACATTGGAAATTCAGGTTTCAACATAAAAATTTTTAGATGACACAAACATTCAGTCTGTAGTACCCCTCTTTCCTATCTTCATGCTTTAAAGATAAAAAGATTTTCAATGTTTCATTTGACCCTTAAAATTTTAACTTACATATCTGACCCTTAAGTATAATGCTAATAAACATCCTATTCTGAGAAGAAATTTAGAATGCTTTAACTCTAGTCCTCTTTCTCCTATGCTATTTTTTCTTGGTCTACTTTTTATGTATCTTCCAAGTAAGTGTTATTATTATACCTGTTTTAAATAAATTTATTTCTGTGTAAACTCAGATTTACCAATTTCTTCCCCATTCTCATTTTTCATTTTTTTTTTCTGCATTCAGCTTTTTTCTTTCTAAATATCTTTGAGTACTTTTTTAAGCAAGGGTCTTATAATAGAAAACACTGCAAATGTTTGACTGAAAATGCTCTTATTTCAACATAATTCTTAAATGATAGTTTATCTAGTTATGGGATTACACACCATTTACCTCCTGCTCGGTAATCTTCTCTTCAAATTTGATTTAGGTAACTATTTAGTCTAGTTATTGAGGTTATTTAATTGAATAACTGATTGAATGACTGTATTCATCAAGTACAATTTGGTTATTTGTTTTCATCTGTCTGGTATTTGTTCTTTTCTTGTGTTTTTGGTATTTCCTTTTACGACTTTAATATTTTAGGTGTACTTATTTTATAGGCTCTATGATACTTCTGTAATCAGAGTTTCTTGAAGAGTTCTAATCCTACTATTTATTTGCTTTATCAGCTATGTAAAAATAAAATTTCAGGACCTTCCAAATTTATTATGCCAAAGAAAAAGTTAATCCCTGAAACTTGATTCACAACATACAACTATTTTTCTTCTCTGGTGCATGACTTTTTTCTTTTGACTTTTGCATTGAGATGTTATACATTAACCAGACTCCCTATTCTTGATTCAGACCTAGAGTAAAAGACATGGAGATAGAGATTCTTTTAACTGTTACCTCTTTAGAATAGAATGTTAAACACCCTCCTTAGAGTGTAATTAATAGTAGCCAATCAAATCTTACATCTTTATGTTAGCCTTTGTATGGAAAATGTTGTACTTCTGTTCAGCATCTCCGTTTTGCCTGTATAAATGATCCTTATTTTATCCCATACCGGGAGCACTGATCACCATTCTTTGCTGTAGCTCTGCTCACCGGATTGCCACCCTGACACTTTTCACTTGAATAAACTCTCTTTTGGATTCTGACCCTTTTGATTATTTAGGTTGATAACTTATTCTTGCTCAGAATACATTGTTTTCTCATTTTGTTTTTAATTTTGTATTATGAGTTCATGTTTTGTGTTTAACCAGTGATAATTTGATGTGCCTTGAGATAAAGGTATATCCCCCTGAGATGTTTGTGCTTGCTTCTGCTTTCTGGGAGTTACTAGAACACATGTGTGTTTACATGTTTAATTAAATTTCTAACATGTTAGTGCAAATTGGAACTCAAACCTCAGTGGAGAGGGACCCATAGATAGGAATTTTAAGAAGAGATTTTTAAATCTTTTCTTAAGACAGCCTTCTTAAGCTAAGACAGTCACCCTTATCCTTGTCTTCCATGATAGAAGGAGAATTTTTTCCTGATTCAGTATTTCACTGTGGTAACACTATTCTGTAGTCCCATTGCTAGAGACAGATCTGAACTCCAGCTTAAATCTTGAGTATCTGACAAGCTGTATTTCTTAAAATGTGAAAACCAAGCTTCTCAGTTGCCTAGGACCAACCCATTGGCAGCTCAGGCAACAGCACCTCCAACCTCATTCAGTTTTTAGTTTCCTCTTTAGGTTGGCTCTGGAAATTTTCTTTATGTTCCTATAATCCTAACAATGCATTTCAAAGAATATTTGTTACATTTTAGCAATAATTTCTTAGGGTTTCATTAGAAGAGTATTGCAAGCTAATTATCTTGCCATATTGCTATAAACTGAGGTTTAATACATGTTAAATGAATGAATGAATGTATGGATGAAGCATAAGAACATTTTGTCAGAGAGAAGAGAGTAAACAAATAAAGAAGGTAGGAAAGCACCATGAAGTTTGTTATTGTTCAGTTTGTCCAGAGACATGCTGTCCAACATGGTAGCCACTAGCTGTATCTAGCTGTTGAGCACTTGAAATGTGGATGATGCATTGAAAGTATAAAATACAAGCTAGAGTTTGAAGACAGTATAAAAAGAGAATGTAAACTGTCTCAGTAATTTTTATGAATTATCTATTGATATAATATTTTGCATATATTAGGTAAAATAAGATATAAAAAAATTAATTTCGGCCAGGTGCGGAGACTCACGCCTGTAATCCCAGCACTTTGGGAGTCTGAGGTGGACGGATCACTTGAAGTCAGGAGTTCAAGACCAGCCTGGCCAACATATAGTGAAACCCATAACTACTAAAAAAAAATATATGAAAAGTAGTTGGGTGTGGTGGCGCACGCCTGTAGTCTCAGCTACTTGGGAAGCCGAGGCAGGAGAATTGCTTGAACCCAGGAGGCAGAGATTGCAGAGAGCCGAGATCACGCAACTGCACTCCAGCCTGGGTGACAGAACAAGACTCCATCACTCAAACATCATCATCATCATAATTTCACCAGTTTCTTTTTTATGTGGCTACTAGAAAATTTTAAATTTTATTTGTCACACACATATTTTTATTGGTCAGTGCTAGAGTGCATTGTAGATGCACAACAAATACTGATTAAATAGGCTAATAAAGGAAGGCACTTAGTACACTCACATTTTCTCTCATTATTTCTAAACTTGGTGTATAATTATGAATTTCACAAGATCTACAAACACTTCTCATTCTGTATCTACTAAGGATCAGATTCTTACACTTATGGGGGTATAAGGTGAAAAAATAGAATTTAGCTCACTGCAGTGTGGCAAATTTAGATGGAAAGTAGTTGGGGGAAATGAGTTTAGCTGAATGCTTTTGACAATTACTTGAGTAAAGCAACATCATCAATAATACTTTTCCAGAAAATTTTTGTGACACTTTGTTTGGTAATATAGAAAAGTTTGGACGTGACATATATGCACTTAAAGAGATTTCAAAAATGTAATAAAAATACTTTCTCAACTTGATGGTAGTTTTTCTCCAACATTTTAGCCAATCTACTTTCCTAAATGAGCTTCCATTCATTCGTCATTTAGATATACAGAATGAAAAAGAAGGTGTTAGAATGAGGAAAATGCCATATGCTCAAAGTATTTGTTTTATACTGGAGTTTTTAACTTGCTTGGTCACTGAATGGTATTTTGCCTTTGGGTTGAGAAATGAGCTGTAACTGGCAAAGTTAGCCAACCAAATAAAAAGTTTTCAAAGGCATCACCTTACTCCCATCTGTACAAAGCCATTAAGCCAATAATGTGACATTTTCAAGGGTTCTTTTGCATATTTTGCCTTTGTCACTCTATACATTCCACAACAGCCTCTCAACAAAGTCCATATGTTCTTTTTCTAAGTGAGGCGGGGTTAGAGGGGGGATAAAAATCATGAAAGAGGAACATAAGCTGACAGATCCGAGGCTTCCAAAGAGCTGTTATTCCACCAGCCTGCAGGAAAAAAAAAAAAAAAAAAAAAAAAAAACCCAGTGCAAAGAGATTATAAGACTTGGTTCACGTTGTGTACCAGCTGACTGTCCCCAGAGACCATTTTTGCTTGTGTAAAGAGGCCTTTCTTTCCTGTCACCCCTTATTCTCTTAAATTGGCACCAATGTCTTTGCACATTTGCTGGGCCTCCAATTGCTACGGCCACAGCAACTGCTGTCCCAGCATCTGCTCCAACGACGCACGGAGCATGAGTTGCAGTGCTGATTCTCCTATGTACATTGGTTGCAGGGGCAAGCAAGCTGTGTGGATTAGCTAAATGCTCATGTTTTCCCTTTTGATTTCTGCACACTGCCACAAAAGTTTATTTGATTCACTGTTTCTCACATGTGTGGAGTATTGAGGCATCAGGGACAGAGGGGCTTTGGCATGGGGCATGACGGATAGCCTGATTCCCACATGTTGGGCTTCTACCTGTAACAATGGGACACATCTGTTTCCCCAAGGGCCTGTGTTGGGGAGACAGGCATACAGACCAAATGATTAAAGCATTTGGAAATAGAAAGCACAGCTAACTTTGAAGTGGAATTGTCTATAACTTGTGTCAGATGTCCTCCTGATTCAATCCATATGTTTAGTGTTCCAGTTTGCAGGCACGAGATTACCCATATACCTTCATTGTTAGCCAAGGGAACAAAATGTCTAAACAGCTAAGTGGAGGGGCACGTTGAGTGATTATGCCCCTTTTCCTCTGTTACCTTCTGACCCCTTAGATTTCTAATGTCATTCAGTAAGTGTTTGTGAGCAGATAGCAATACTTTGCTGGAGAACAAAGCCAGACTACAGGGATGAGAAAGTGTTTTTTTCTGTAAGGTACAACTGACAAAGATTCTCTCCTTGACCAAACTCAACTCTACTCAGGCTCCCCTGAGCTCCTTTGCAACTAAGTCTAGATTTTTTTATTTCTATGATCATCTCTGCATTGTCCTATTTTTAGCAAGAATCCTGTTACGTTGGCTTAGCCAGAATCCCCTGCTTGATATCTAATTGGGTTCCTCAGCCTCTACCATCCCCGGCTGATATCTGATCACCCTGGCCTGCTTTTAGCAAGGGTCCTATTAGGTGATTTTATCCAGAATCCCACCTTACCCCTGATGTTTTCTCTTAGTAATTTTCCATCTGCTGACCTCCAGTTAGCTCCTTGGCTATAAGTTCTTACATTCCCATGTGTGTTTGGAATGAGCCCAGTTCTATTCTGAGGTCTCCTTTCTTCTATTGCAGTAGTCCTGAATAAAATCTGTTTTTACCACTTTATGTTGTTTTTAACAGCTCTGGTTCTCCTTCACACAGCCTAACCACAGTGTTTATTTATTTTCACGTCCAATGCAATGGGTCTAGTTAGCCAGGATCTCATCCTCAACCCTCTATGGATTTTACTCAATAATCTAACCAAATGAAACAACTTAGATCATGAAGAGGTTCTGAAATAAACACATCATGAAATGGCACATGGTCTAGCGTCAGCCTGACTGTAATTGGCAGACTGAGCTGAGGAAGTAGGAATTGTATGGTTGGCCATACTTTATAGGGTTTGTCATGTTTTCCTGACTGTTTAGAAAGATCTTGATGAAGATGCCCATAGCTTTTTTTTAGGTCCTCTAGGCAGTAGGAAAGGGACAATAAATAGGACAAACAAAAGAACAGTGTTTTTTAGAGCCAGAACACTTAGGAAGGTACCTCTGGGAGAATTCAAAGAATTCCCTGGACAGAACCAGCTCTGTGGACACACAGCTTGGCTAGCAGAGATTAAGTTGGATTCTAGCACCCGTTTGCTCCTCAGCCTGGTGCTCTTGTGCAGGTTATACCACCTTTACCTTAGTTTAGAATGTGGAGTTGCCTTAGCTTAGAATGTGGAGTTGCATCACATTTGCATGTGTGCATGTGTGTAAATTACCCAAATGAAACTCTTATTGGGGAAGAGGAATAAGAGAAAAATATCTTTTAATATTTCCGCTGACCGAACATTCAGTGAAAGTACACCATAGGCAATGGAGCAGTCAAGCTAAAACAGTTAGAGAAACCTACAAAATATATGTATTTTTCTTGAAGTTGACCAATAAAACAAAGTACAATGAAAAAAAAAATCAAACCAAAAAAAAAAACTCCCTTGGCTAAAGAACTGAGAAGAGAGTGCTGTGTGGATGGGCAAGCTGAATACATGAGACTGTAGAGAAACACTATCTAAGAGTTAATAGAGGTGATCCAATTTTTCAAGCAAGCGGTACAGTAGACACAAACAAGACGTTTGTATTGTACTTCATGAAGGATTCAAGGAGTGTACTGGGTAATTTTGATTTAGAAGCTGAATTAGATCCTCACCAAAAAATGCTAAACTATAATGTTTATGTGTTTAAAGCTGCCTTCTCTGTCAATTTGAGAGGTCCATCAGAGGACGAAAAAAATAACCTTGCTGCCAGAAACATCTGTAACTTAAATACCTGTTGTTCTGAAAACCATTTGAATTGGTTAACATTAAAGGCACATAAAAGAGATATTTGCTCTTACCAGACTTGGAAATGTGGAAAGGTTTTCATATGCATTTCCAGATGGCAGATATTTAAATCTCAGTTTAGTTCTTAAACATATGCTGAGAATTGGGTGGTGGGGGGTGGGAGAGGTGATGGTAATAATGAAAGTTTAGCACATACTTCTAATCCTGAAAACAGCTCAATTAAGAAGTCGTTTCAAACACTATGTCTGGTTCTGGGATTTTCTAGTTCTGATTATTTTCCCCATCTAATAAGAATTAAATATAGTCTTTTAGTCAAAGACTCTTAAAAAGAATGACAGTGATACTTTAAAAAATATTTTTTCATACCTGGAAAAAATAGTTTTAAATCAATTCCATAGAATTAGAAAGGTATCAGACACAAATACCTAAAATTATTTTCTTGATGAATATAAGGTATTTTATACTTGACTTGGATCTTTTTATTCTAGAGCTTAATTTTATTTACATTCTGTGATTCAAGAGTATGTGTCTTTTCATAAACAAGATTAAAATGTTAATGTAGTCTATACAGAGCAAGTAATTATGTTTCAGGAAATTCTGAGCTCATTTTATTCATTGCCATGCATTTCTTTTAACATTCTTTTGTGTAAAGTTCTTTATATATGTATATTTCTTTGCAGTAAGTTTGCCTTCAAAGAATTTTTCTGTAACTCTACAGATAAATAGGAGGAGAATAAACCCCAGCAATGTTTATAATTAGGACAACCCTAGGAAAAAACCTGTGTAATATTTCAGTGAATTTACTGATCTCCCCTCCTTATTTCTTTGAATCAAAAAATAAGGTCCTGTAGTTTTAGTGGTAATTTTACCTCCCTGCTTTTTATTTTTGGTTTATGTATGATCATAACTGCAGAATGCTAGGAAAGTGATTTGTGGCATTTTGTAAATTCCCCCAAATCCTTTTGTGACTACACTGGCAAGCAATGGACAGCTGGGGAACCTTTCTGAGCACTCTCATCCTCTGGGCCTCCTGGATCTGGATGAAAGCTCTGTGCTGAAATCAGTCAGTGAAAGTAAAGGTGACAGGAAAGGGCCTGCATGGCAGATGACTTAGAATCACAGGCAAGGCCTATAAGGCTAGGGGTATTACTGTGACTGTTTATGATATAAACAAATTTACAGGGACTAGAGGGAGGTATAACCATCCAGGCTGAATGGCTTCAAGTGCCACAGTGAGGCATTTGGGCTTTTTTCAGTAAGAAAGAAAGAAACACTGTGGGTTTTACAAGTAGGGATGTGATGGTATTGTCTATTTAGACACTGTATAGTGTAGTTGAGGGCATCAAGTTAAGAGGGGTTCTTATAGACCAGGAGAAGTGTATCTGATTAGGAGAGTGTGGTGAGAGTTCATGCAAAGAACAAGAAGTCTTTCTGAACCACACTGGTGGCAATGGACATGAAAGGGTGAATTCAAAACACAAAATATTAGGACTGACAACCTAGAGGGGTAAGAGAGATGTTTAAAGAACTTGAGTCGTTGCTCTTCCACCTCCATGCTATGTGGCCTTGGATGAGCCCTTTGAGCCTGCTTTCTATTAATAGTTAGGAAATTATAATACATGCATCAAATGATAGTATATTTTAATTCTTTTAAGCCCCTAACTGTTATACAGATGTTTATTATGGGATGTGAGGTTTATAGAGGACTTAAGAGTCTAAAACCTTCGCACAGATGTTTACAGCAGCTTTATTCATAATTGCCAAAACTTGGAGGCAACAATGATGTCCTTCAGCAGGTGAATGGATAAATAAATTGTGATAAATATAACCAAGGGAATATTTTTCAGCACTAACAAGAAATAAGCTATCAAGCCACAAAAAGGGATGGAGGGACCTTAAATGCATATTGCTAAGTGAAAGAAAGCAATATGAAAAGATTACATACAATATGATTCCAACTATATAACATTCTAGAAAAGGCAAACTATGGAGAGGGTAAAAAGATCAGTGGTTGCAAGTGTTTAGAGAGAAGAAAGGATGGATAAATAGAGGGCAAAGGATCTTAGGACGCTGAAACTCTTCCATATGATAAATGGTAAATATATGTCATTATACAATTGTGAAAGCCTGTAAAATGTACACCAGAAGTGAACCCAAATGTAAACTATGGACTTCGGTTGATAATGATGTGCCAGTGTAGGCTCATTGATTGTAGCAAATGTACCACATTGATATGGGATGTTGATGATGGAAGAGGCTGTGTGTGTGAAAGTGGGAAGAGTGTGTAAGGGGGAGTATGTGGGAACTCTCTCTTTCCTTCTCAGTTTTTCTGTGAACCCAAAACTGCTCTAAAAAATAAATCATATTAATTTAAAAGATGTCTAAGGTGATCTCAAATCTTAAGCCTGTGACTAAAATAATAGTGGTACCTTTCACAGAAGTAGGAGTTTAGGAAAAGCAGCTGGTTTTTGAGAAAGTTGACAAATTCCACGTGAGGTATTTTAAGGCTGAGGGGCTTGAATAACAATCAGGTGGAGATGTCGAGCAAGCAATTGGAAATAAAGAACTAGATCATAATATAGTTGACTTTCTTCTGGTACCTTATAGTTTTCCAAAAAGGGTAGCACCTGTTCACGTGTTTTACAGAGTAGAGAGGATTCACACATGGAGTAAAGGGATTGACTAAATGATTTCTAAGATTTCCTTCAATTGTGAGATTTTGTGACCTCCAGGTAAAGGTTGGATTTGGGGTAGAAATGGAAGATTCATTTCAAGGTAACTGTTGAGGCATTGACAGTGGAGAGGATTTCCAGAGGGAGCGGAACTGGGCCGAAAGAAGAATCTGGACGGACCCCTTAATGTAATTAATGGGTGGAAGAGGAGATTTAGGGGGGCAGTTAGAGAGGAGAGGAGAACCAAGGCAGCCAGGGACAGAAAAGCAAAGGCAAAGAGAGTTTCAGGCAGAAGTAGATTGTCAGCCAACTACAGAGATATTAAGCAGAATGAAAATTGAGAAATGTCCAGATGATTTGGAAATTAGGTTATGTTTTTGATACAGGGCAGGTTCCTGGCTTCACTCAGGAAGGAATTCAAGAGCGAGCCAGTTGTAGAGGAAAACAGCTTTATTGAGGTGGTGACAATAGTTACAGCTCTGTGACTGCTCCCGCAGAGCAGGACTACTCCATATAGGCAGTGTGCTGAGAGCAGCAGCTCAGGAGCAGGTCTGCAGTCATATTTATACCCGCTTTTAATGACATGCTAATTAAAAGATGGGTGATTCACAATTCGCCAGAAAATGGACTGGTAGCTTCCAGGTGTTGCTACCAGTCCATGGCAATGGTAAACTGTCTTGGTGCCAGTGGGTGTGTCTTATGGAGAGGTGCTTTCCATGCCTCTTCCCAGTTTCGGTCAGTCTTCATTCTGGTCCAGAGTCCAGTCCTGTCTGCCTCCTACCTGATTTTCACCTTTGAGAAATCTGTTGTTTTCAATGGTGAGAGCAGGAAACACAGCGTTAAGGGCTGAGTAAACAGCAGGTGTTGTCAGAGAAGGACGCAGTAGAAAGAAATGGACTAAAGGGATAAGAAGGTCATTTGAAGGTGGTTTTACAATGGGGAAAGATTGAAAACAGAAGAAACCAGTGGAGAGGTCACATAACAACATTGGAAGCAAGGAGAGTGGAATTTAGAATTCAGGACGTGGAGAGTGACATCAGCAATATGGCAGAATAGGAGTTCCTTGGTTTCACACCTCTTATCCCCCAAAATGTAACTAGCAATGATCCACAGGCAAAATATACTATCCTGAATATCCCAGAACTCTGGAGTGAGGCTGAGATACTTCCTTGGACTGCACAATAACCAAGAAAAACCACAATTGAACAGTAAGGAAACAGTTCTTTGACCACGTCATCCTTCTAATATACTAGCCAGAGCAATTAGGTAAGAGAAAGAAGTAAAATGCATCCTAATAGGAAAAGAAGAAGGAAAATTGTCTCTATTTGCTGATGACATGATCTTATATGTAGAAAACCCTAAAGACTCCATGAAAAATTGTTAGGACTGATAAATGAATTCAGTAAAATTACAGGACACAAAATCAGCACCCAAAAATCAGCATCATTTCTATATACTAACAGCAAACTATCTGAAAAAGAAATTAAGAAAATAATCCCATTTACAATAGCAAAAAAATTAAATACATAGGTATAAATTTAACCAAGAAAATAAAATACCTGTTTTCTGAAAACTATAAAACACTGATGAAATAAATTGAAGAAAACACAAATAAATGGAAAGATATCCTGTGTTTATAGATTGGAAGAATAAATGTTGAACAGG
Source organism: Pongo pygmaeus (assembly GCF_028885625.2). Taxonomy (NCBI): domain Eukaryota; kingdom Metazoa; phylum Chordata; class Mammalia; order Primates; family Hominidae; genus Pongo; species Pongo pygmaeus. Next base: position 154,032,119 of record NC_072376.2, on the reverse strand, counting down.
TGTTCATACTACCCAAAGCAATCTACAGATTCAATGTAGTGCCTCTTAAAATTCCAATGTCATTTTTCACAGGAATGAAAAAAAAATCCTTAAATTCATATGGAATCATAAACGATACCAAATAGCCAAAACAGCCTTGAGCAAAATGAAAAAGTCTGGAAGCATCATGCCCCCTGATTTAAAAACATCATGAAGCAATTATAATCAAACTGCATGATACTAGCATAAAAGCAGACACATCAATCAATAGGAGAGGATAGAAAACCAAGAAATAAACCCACACCTTTATAGTCACCTTATTTATGACAAAGGTGAGGAACACAAAATAGGGAAAGGACAATCTCTTCAATAAATGGTGTTGAGAATACCAGAATCGACACGCAGGAATGAAAATCGACGCTTATCTTACGCCATGTCAAAAAAATCAGCTAAAAACAGATTAAGAACTTAAATATAAAACCTGAAACTATAAAATACTAGAAAAAAAAACGGGGAAAAGCTCATGACATTGGTTTAGGCAGTGATTTTTGGATATGATCCTGAAAGCACAGGCAACAAAGGCAAAATTAGACCAGTGGGATGGCATCAAACTGGAAAGCTTCTGGACAGGAAACAGTTAACAAAGGAACAACCTACAGAATGGCAGAAAATATTTACAAACTGTACATCTGATAAGGGGCTAATATCCAGAAGATATAAGGAATTCAAACAACTCAATAGCAAGAAAACAACCTGATTTTAAAATGGGCAAAGGACCTGAATAGACATTTCTCAAAAGAAGAGTTGCAAGTGTGGCCAATTGGTACCTGAAAAATGCTCAGTTTCATTGATCACTAGGAAAATGCAAATTAAAACTGCAATGAGGTATTACCTCACACCGGTTAAAATTGCTTTTATCAAAAAGATGAAAGATAATGTGTTGGAGAGAATCTGGAGAAAAAGAACTTTTACACATTATTGGTGGGAATGTAAATTATTACAGCCATTATGGAAAGCGGTATGGAGGTTCCTCAAAAAACTAAAACTGTAACCACTATGTGACTGGGTAACCCCACTTACAGGTATATATCCAGAGGAACGGAAATAAGTATGTGGAAGGAATATCTGCACTCCTGTGTTCATCGCAGCCTTATTCACAAATAGCCAAGATATGAAAACAATCTAAGTGTCCACCAACTGTTGAATGGATAAAGAAAATATTGTATATATGTACATAATGGCATACTTTTCAGCATTAAAGGGGGAGTAGGAATCCTGTTACTTGCAACAATGTAGATTAATCCAGAGAACATGATGCTAAGTGAAATAAGCCAGGCACAGAAAGACAGATACCATATGATCTTACTTATATGTGGAATCTGATAAAGTTGAACTCATAGGAAGAGGGAATAAAACAATGGTTACCAGTGACTGGCTGGGGGCTCAGCGGGGGGAGGGAATGGGGAGTTGTTGATCAAAGGGTACAAAGGTTTAGTTAGACATAAGGAATGGGTTTTGAGATGTATTGCACAGCACGGTGACTATAGTCAATAATGATGTATTATATATTCTAAAATAACAGTAAGTTTCAGATGTTTCATCACAAAAAAAGATAAGTAAGCAAGTTAATGGATATGTTAAATAGCTTGATTTAATCGTGCCACATTGTCTCCATCTATCAGAACTTCACGTTATATCCTGTAAGTGTATATTACTATAATTTGTCAATCAAAATCAGTATTAATGATAATTTTTTGAATAATTCAGCATGCTTTTCTCTAGACTGAGGATTGAGGAGAGGTTGCATTGGAAAAAAAGAAAAACTTCCTCAGAGACTGGAGTGAAGAAAGAGCAAATATTTGAAGATACAGAGAAATTTTGTGTAAAGAGGATAGCGTAGAAGACTTAGAAGAGCCACTCTTTGGAATGCAGTTTGGTGTGAACTCAAAAGAACTTTCAACACTGGGTCTGTGACCTTGGGCAAGTTATTTAACTTATAGATACCTCAGTTTCCTCATTTGTAAATGAGATTCCCTCTTTTAAAAACTTTCTATTTTGAGGGATTTCAAACATACAACATATATAGAAAGAACAATACCTCTTATCCCCATAATACAGCTTCAGAAATTATCAAAATACCATCATTGTATCATGTATCCACCACATACTTTTGTGGGGTAGAACAGTAGTGGAGTATTTTACTGTCCATCCGAGCCATCACATAATCTCACCTGTCAACATATCAATATGGATCTCTGGCTAGAAAGGACAATTTCAAAAAGATACAACCACCATGACATAATCACATTTAACAACTTTTTGTAAAAAACATGCTTTAGTATCCTCCAACACTTCATGTCTTCTGGACAACTCATATTCCATTTTCCCTATTTGTCTCCAAGATGTCTTTTTATAGGCAGTTTGTTTTCAGTCAAGATTCAGAGAAGGGCCAGTGGTTGCATTTGGTTTTCTAGGACTGATGAAAATTAGGGAACATGAATACAACTAGCCCAGGTCTGCCACTTCACAGGCACTCAATTAATATTACTTCCACTCAAGATTTGGCTCTCTGTTTGTCTGTTATTGGTGTATAAGAATGCTTGTGATTTTTGTACATTGATTTCTCCCATTCACAATTGCTTCAAAGAGAATACAATACCTAGGAATCCAACTTACAAGGGATGTGAAGGACCTCTTCAAGGAGAACTACAAATCACTGCTCAATGAAATAAAAGAGGATACAAACAAATGGAAGAACATTCCATGCTCAGGGGTAGGAAGAATCAATATCATGAAAATGGCCATACTGCCCAAGGCAATTTATAGATTCAATGCCATCTCCATCAAGCTACCAATGATTTTCTTCACAGAATTGGAAAAAACTACTTTAAAGTTCATATGGAAACAAAAAAGAGCCTGCATCGCCAAGTCAATCCTAAGCCAAAAGAACAAAGCTGGAGGCATCACGCTACCTGACTTCAAACTATACTACAAGGCTACAGTAACCAAAACAGCATGGTACTGGTACCAAAACAGAGATATAGATCAATGGAACAGAACAGAGCCATCAGAAATAATGCTGCATATCTACAACCATCTGATCTTTGACAAACTTGAGGAAAAAAAGCAATGGGGAAAGGATTCCCTATTTAATAAATGGTGCTGGGAAAACTGGCTAGCCATATGTAGAAAGCTGAAACTGGATCCCTTCCTTACACCTTATACAAAAATTAATCCAAGATGGATTAAAGACTTACATGTTAGACCTAAAACCATAAAAACCCTAGAAGAAAACCTAGGCAATACCATTCAGGACATAGGCATGGGCAAGGACTTCATGTCTAAAACACCAAAAGCAATGGCAACAAAAGCCAAAATTGACAAATGGGATCTAATTAAACTAAAGAGCTTCTGCACAGCAAAAGAAACTACCATCAGAGTGAACAGGCAACCTACAAAATGGGAGAAAATTTTTGCAACCTACTCATCTGACAAAGGGCTAATATCCGGACTCTACAATGAACTCAAACAAATTTACAAGAAAAAAACAACCCCATCAAAAAGCGGGCAAAGGATATGAACAGACATTTCTCAAAAGAAGACATTTATGCAGCCAAAAAACACATGAAAAAATGCTCATCATCACTGGCCATCAGAGAAATGCAAATCAAAACCGCAGTGAGATACCATCTCACACCAGTTAGAATGGTGATCATTAAAAAGTCAGGAAACAACAGGTGCTGGAGAGGATGTGGAGAAATAGGAACACTTTTACACTGTTGGTGGGACTGTAAACTAGTTCAACCCTTGTGGAAGTCAGTGTGGCGATTCCTCAGGGATCTAGAGCTAGAAATACCATTTGACCCAGCCATCCCATTACTGGGTATATACCCAAAGGATTATAAATCATGCTGCTATAAAGACACATGCACACGTATGTTTATTGCGGCACTATTCACAGTAGCAAAGACTTGGAACCAACCCAAATGTCTAACAACGATAGACTGGATTAAGAAAATGTGGCACATACACACCATGGAATACTCTGCAGCCATAAAAAATGAAGAGTTCATGTCCTTTGGAGGGACATGGATGAAACTGGAAACCATCATTCTCAGCAAACTATCGCAAGGACAAAAAACCAAACACCACATGTTCTCACTCATAGGTGGGAATTGAACAATGAGAACACATAGACACAGGAAGGGGAACACCACACTCTGGGGACTGTTGTGGGGTGGGGGGAGGGGGGAGGGATAGCATTAGGAGATATACCTAATGCTAAATGACGAGTTAATGGGTGCAGCACACCAACATGGCACATGTATACATATGTAACAAACCTGCACATTGTGCACATGTACCCTAAAACTTAAAGTATAATAAGAATAAAATAAAATAAAAAATATTACTTCCCTTTCTTACACCTGCTCTCTCCGGGCAGCAAATTGGCAATTGAAGGTGGGAATAGGGAGCACAAGATTCAGTAGGGGATGACTTTTTTTTTTTTTTTTTTTTGAGACAGAGTCTTACTCTGTCACCAGGCCGGAGTGCAGTGGCACAATTTTAGCTCACTGCATCCTCCGCCTCCCGGGTTCAAGCGATTCTCCTGCCTCAGCTTCCTGAGTAGCTGTCACTACAGGCGTGTGCCACCACTCCCGGCTAATTTTTGTATTTTTAGTAGAGAGGGGGTTTCACCATGTTGGCCAGGATGGTTTCAATCTCTTGACCTCGTGATCCGCCTGCCTCGGCCTCCCAAAGTGTGCCAAAATCCCTCCCAAAGGGATTACAGGCCTGAGCCACCACGTCCAGTCTATAATGATATTTAATATATATGTATGTGTTTATGTATTCTCCATTTTTCATGTGAATTTTTACATTTTGCTGAGTTGATAAACACACATACATACACACCATATTGTAATAGTACAAAGTGGGGGAAGCCCATTTATTTATCCAGTCCTAACCAGAGTTACATGTAGGGACAAGGAAATTGAATTCTTGCAACTTCACAGCCAGCTTCTTATTGTGACCCAGCCCGGTCAGGAACAGCAGCCTCCACCTCCGCTTGCCCAGGATGGGCAGGAATCTGTCTGTGTTTGCAGGCTGCTTTCCAGCAGTTCTCCAAGAGAAGCAGCTGCCTTGGGGGCTTTCATAAGCTCTTTGTAGGGCCCTGTGTTATGATGTGAATTGTGGCTTTTTGAAAGAAAAGATTCTTTATTTCACAATAATTTCAATATGATTGGCAGTGATTAGTGAAAAAGTAATTTCTAAAAAGAGTAGCTGTAATCAGAAAAGAATGAGGTTAACCAGAATGCAGCTATAAACTTAGAATATGAAGTCTTAGAGCTCAATTTAATATCAAGAGTGTTCTTTGTTCTTCAGCATTACCCAGTACATCCCTTGATAAGCTCCCAAAATACTTTTCACTCTAAGGAGATTTTTGTGCATGTGAATCTGAAGTTTGGTTTTATATATCGTAAATACAGAATTTTATAATCACTGAGTGAATGAAAGTCACTTATATTCTAATTTATGACTATTAATCTACTTTTTGTGATGACTTAGAAATTTGGGTTGAATGCAGTGGAGAGGAATAAAGGGGAAAGGAGAAGATAATGAATTTATTGAATGTCTTGGTACTGTGCCAAGTTTTTTTACATAAATGATTTCATTTAATCTTTACAAACTTAGAAGCTTTGGGGTGTTACCCAAGTCCATCTCACACAATGATAAAATGACACCTAAACTGGAAATCAAATATACTTGACCTTAATGTTTATTTTTGAGTTTTTTAGACATGTTGTCTGGACAGGAGCTATATAGGGTGGTATATTATACCTTTTGTTTTTCTCAAAATAAGTAAGTAAATAAATCTGATATTCTGACAGCTGTGTTTCTAAGGTAAAGTTAGAACTATTGAGGAGAAGAATCTCAAGTGAGGGGTAGACATTCAACTCAATTGTTAGGGAAGGGAGTTTCAGGTGAAGCTTCGTCAATGACCACTCATCCTCCAGTTGACCATAGTGGCCCGTTATGGCATAATTTTAATGAAAATCCACAGGGTTTTTTTACTTTTGAATTAGTCTGAATGAGATAAAAATGGCAACAAGAATACGGCTTTCAGAATTATGGCGGGTAAAAAAGTAAAATTGCTTACTTTCCAGTAATTGTTTATATATCAGTATTATAGCCAATACTTTAAGTTTTTTCATTGTTGAGAAGAGAGTAATACCAAAATTTTGTTTAATAATATCATTAAATAGGAATGCCAATGGGTCATATAAATCAGCACTTTTAAATACAATTCCTCGAGATAAAAGTATTCCATTGTTATACGTATTATAAGAAAAGTAGTATCAGTACTACTCTTAGACTCAGGCAAGAGGGAGCCTGCGCTTTGGAAAACCTTGTTCTGGTCTTCTTCAAGCTACACCTATTTCTATGAGACAAGACAGGAGCCCATGCAGAACCCGCAGACTTCTTTCCCTCAGGACCCCAAACTTCCCAATGTCAGGGCCCAGGCAGCCTCCTCCCTGGGTCCATCTTCTGGAGGGTGAGCCATACTGTCTCCGTGCACTCCTCTAAGCTCAAAGGGTGCTGTTAGTGGCGGGTGTGGATAGAACTTTGATGTATGGTCTGGGCTGTCCACACATGCTCATGCGGTCCCTCAAGATCAGGGTGGGAAAGAGAAGAGAAGCCCCATGCCATTACAAGCTGGCAGAACAACGAGGAGCCTGGCTACTAGGTCTTTATGAAGGGAAGAAGATAGAAAATATTTAGCAGTTTGTTACCTTAATGTATACCTGATAAATATAGAAACACATATGGTATGAGGCCCCCATTTGTACTGTTGCCTGGAGGCCTGCAAAGTGGATGGCCTGAGAGATACAGGCCCACTGCAAAATAAATAAAACCTTTGGCATAAGTTGGTCTTTAGTTTCAACCTGAGTAAATCAAAACTCTGAGATTAAAAGCCTGAGGCTTTCTAGCCACAAACTCAAAACTGAGCCCAACATATAAAAATCCAATTCTCCTGTGTTAAAAAATGTAAGGATCTTAATATCCCCTTAGGATATTAGGCAACTACAGCTTTTAAAATCATATTTGGAAAATCTCCATCTACTTCAAATTTTCATAATAAAGGCAGGTTTTACTGCTAATCACTTGTTCCAGTTAGCCCAAGTATTTTCATGCCAGTATTGAAGCCACTTTCCTCAATCTTAGTGCAATTGCTCATTGTCTTTCTATTGAATAACTAAGAAACTGTCTATTGAGTTTAAGCACTTAAGAGTAATTCAGATGACAAGCTTTTTGGAAAGCAAACACATCAAGTAAGATTTCTCACAGGCATCCAGCAGTCTCCCTCCCTGATTCAATTCAATAAATGCAGCCAACATCTATTGAGCCCTTAAGTGAAGAGCACTGGGCTCTAGAGGAACAGGCAGAGGAGCAGAGATACCTAATTTTGGGATGCCTGCAGTCCAGAGGGGTAGGCAAAGACCAACAGAATAACCCAAAATCAAAGTCAAATATAATAAGGATGAAAATGGAAGATTAACATTAAGTTGGTGGTAGGGAGAGAGGGAAAGAAACTAGATGTTTGTCAGAATTAATATTTTCATCCCCTTTATCTGGGAAAAAAATGACATGGAATAGGTGCAATTTGAATTAAGTAGACTTTGAATAAATAGGATGACAGTGGGTAGAAAATAATAATAACTAACATTTCTTGAGTCCTTACTAATTTCCAGTCATTGTTCTTACATGGGTTATCTTAGTCCTCCTAGCAAGTAACCTTATGAGATAGGTAAATATCATCCACCCTGTTATCCCAGTTTGCACATGAAAATAGTACACAAGATGGAGACAACACACACTAATCATTTTGTCCACATGAGACATAGGGAGGTTAAATAGTTTGCCTAGCATCACACGGACAGTAAGGTAGAGCTGGAATATGAGCATATGAATGGAAGCAGTCTGACTCTAGAGCTTGTGCTTTATTCTATGCATAAGAGAATATCTTATGCATAGAATGTCTTTCCTTCTCCAATGTTGCTGGACATGAATAACATGGTAGATTAGAGTGAAACCACTGGGTGAAGTATAAGCATATGTTAGTCTTAACAAGAATCATCAAATATTTTTTCAAAGTGATTAGATCAATTTGTTTCATAGCCATTCAAGAGAGTTCCAGTTGCTTCACGTTCTTGATAACATTTGACGTTATCTGCTATTTTCTTTTATAAATTCCAGCCACTTTTGGTGGGCATGTAGATACTGTATAGATTTCATTTATCTACTAATTAATTATGGTAATTCTTTCAAAATTGAAATGTTGACATAATAAAATCCCAATGAAAACCCAAGCACATCATGCATGTATAAATATGTGTATAAATTGATAATCTAATGTTAAATTTATGTAAAAATGCAAAGGGCTTAGGATATCCTGGATAATGCTGAAGAAGAAGAAGAAGAAGGAAGAAGAACTTACACCACCAGATATGAACACTTAAACTAAAGTCACAGTAATGAAGACAGTGTGATATTGGTGCAAGGGTAGACAGAGGGAACAACAACATGGCAAAGAATCCAGAATCAGAGCAGAACATACATGGTCACTTAATTTGTACTGTCTTCACTCCAATACAGAGGAGAAAGAATGGAATTTTAAATGAATTGTGCTAAGTCTGTTATATATTCATGTGGAACAAAAGGCTCTTTGAACCCTACCTCATGCTATATAAAAAACTAAGATTATAAAATCTAAATGTGAAAGCTAAAACAATCAACCTTTTAGAAGAAAGCGTAGGTGTATATTTTGTAACCTTAGGATAAACGAAGATTTCCTAAATAGGAAATAAAAAACACAAACCATGAAAAGATTAATAAATTGGACTTAATTAAATTGAAAATGTTCATTCAAAGACTCCATTAAGAGAGTGAAAAGACAACTACACATTAGGAGAAGAGATTGCAATACATATATCCAGTAAAAGACATATACAGATTAAAGAATGGATACAAATTAGTAAGAAAGCCAACCCAATATAGAATTAACAAATGACTTAGGCACTATATGAAAAATGATAAAAATTAGCAAAAAACATTTGAAATGATGCTAATAGAATTTTCAAGTATACATTGAAACTTACTTCTTTATGAACTAATCCAGAATCTGAGACTCCAAAGCAGATAGCTACAGAATATGTTTTTTTTTGTAGTAGGAGAGCCAACCTAATGGATAAGGATCTTCCAGCACATCTCCAATCCAGCCAGGATTGCTGAGCACTGCTGGATTTTGTATGGAGGACTAGACCTGCATCATCTCCCCATTCTTATTCACAGTCTTCATTGCCCAGGATGTCCACTTAACAGAGACTTCACTGGCTTCACTTTGGCAAATGGAAATGTACTTATACTCACAAAAATTTGGAGAACCCTTCATGCAGGGATGCCTACTGTTTGGTTGTAGGAATGGAGATAGTGGTTATGTATCTCTCTGGGATCAACCAGATGCACCTGTGGGACATTCGCTCCATGAAAACCTAGGAGAATGTAAAATGGGCAGACTATAATGAAGAGCAACTCATTTCTGTTAATCCTACTACATCAAGAAGTGGGAACTGTATCAACTTTTGAATCTGCCTTTGGTCAAATAAAACGTTTAGATTTTTACTTTGATGAAATATTTGGGAAATTTTACTTCAACATCAAATTTTATTTTCTAAAGTAAAATAATTTAAGTACATGAAGAATAAATCAGACTGCCTTTCAAGTGCCCAAGATTATTGGGACTCCCTAAGGTTGTCAAAATCAACTGAAACATAAAATATAATTATAGACCTGGCAGAAATTTTAAAGGTTATCTGCATAGTCCATTCACCCTGTGATAGAAAGAAGATGAGTTTCAGAAATACTTACTAATTAGGCCAAAGTTATCTATCTAACAGGGCATAATTAAGACAGAATTAGGTTTCCCATATCCTTGCCTGGTGACCTTTCACTTTCAAGGAGAAGTATTTTCAGAGATTCCTTACAGAAGACCCTCACCACCACTACATATGGATAAACTTGAATGTTCAATAAATCTCTATTATATTGAAATAAGGAAGAGAGCAGCCTGCCTTCAAGTTCTTTCTGTATTTCTGGTGTGTGGATATGAATCTTTTAAACTCTAAAAAGAAGAGGTGGGGATTTATTAGTGTCTCAATTCCTTTCTAACCTTTGGAAATCAATATTTTACATTGAAAACCAAAAAGTAATACAATGCAAAGACTGAAAATTTTGAAATGCCTTTTAGGAGCTAGCCTAGTACAGATAACTTTTTTTCTCATTAGGGATTAACTTTTCCAGACGTGTAGTTTTCTTACAGATATCTATATTGTAGCCCAACACTATTTTATCAATTCAATATAAATGCAACTATATATACATTTTGCTTTGAAGGAGGAAATATCTAAATTTGTTTTTTTCACCATGTTTGATACTCTCAAATACAATTCTGAAATTTGTAAATATATGGATTTAAGAGAACTGCAAGTAGATAAAAAGAGATCTGTTAATATCCAAAACAGTTCTTAATATTTAGGAAGAACATGCCATTTAAGTAGACTGTTAGGTATGAATGAACGTCACAGCTGGAAATTCAGAGGCCCTTCTTTATCAGTGCACCTCCTTGTCCCTTTGAAATAGATAAGGATTTTGGCAGTGCCACAACTTCAGATTTCCTAATGTCAAACAAAACAAGCATCTATTGCTTAATCAGCCCTGTTCAACTGTGTCTTACTGAGAGGATTAAATTTAAAGGAACTTGACATTTGTCTATGGCATTAGCTGTATTCCCTTCCATTGTTCCTTGTTGCCAGATGTCACTTTCCCAGGGATCTTGTTGATCAATTCTTACTGCTGTCACACAGAAGGAAGAGTTCAATTAGTTTGTAGGAGATTACAAAACTGACAGCTAAAGTGGTCAAAGACAAAAGAAAAATGCACAAGAAATGGAGAAATGTGTGTGTGTGTGTGTATATATATAGATGTGTGTATATATGTATATATGTGTGCATATATGTGTATATATGTATATATGTATATGTGTTTGTGTATATATGTGTGTGTATATATATATAATTTCCTTCCTACTCTTCATTCTAGCTTTTAAAAATAGAAATTCAAATTATAGCACATTCCAAGATTAAAGTGGTATTAGAAAAAAATAGTTCCATTCTTTCAAAATATTTCATATCTAACTAAAGTAAAACGTGTTCCTCTGTCATAGTACATGATATACTCAAATTGCAAATGGGCTGTATTCCAAAACTCAATTTGTAAGATGGGTTGGTTAACACTCATTTTGTTGTAGCTACATTTCTCATAGGTTTTATCTGCAATTCAGGAAAAATATTCTAAGTACTTGCGCAGTGCATAGACCCTCATACCACCTTAAGGAAGCTTACTTATCCTACAATTCTAGTCCCTGAAAACAATGCTTTCTCTCTTAGCAGGCCTAATTGTAGCATTGGTCCTGCCTGGTTTTTCCTCCTGTCTCTTGGGTGTATCTTTTCTGACTCATCTGTAGGCTCCTTCTCCTCTGCTTAGCACTGAATATGGAATTCCTCAATACTTAATCTTAAGCTACCTTCTCTTTTCTCTTTATTCCATTTGCCTGTTCAACCTCATCCACATACATGCATCAAGTGATAGCTTCAAATTTACATCTCCCCTCCTGAACTTCTCTACAGAATCATCCACTCAGTATCTCTACTTGGATTTCTCAAAGTCACCCCAGACTTAGCATGTCCAAAATATATCTTCTACTCCAAATGTGGATTTCTTCTGTGCTCCCCAACTTGAAGAATGGCTTCTCTACCATCTGTCCCAGTGGGCAAATCAGAAATCATGGGGTCATACTTGACACCAACCCCTCCCTCATTCCTCCTCCCTCGTATCCTGTCTCCTGCCAAACCCTGTCAGTTTTACTTCCTAATCTCCCCACTTCTCCCCAACACTCTCTGAACATGCCATGCTGTTTCTTGGCATGGAGTCTTTGCCCATGCTGTTTGTTGAAACAAGAATCTCTTAATTGAACTTCTCTTTTTTTAATAAAAAAGGAAATAATCCATGGTAGTTACTGATTTGTCAATTCTTTCTGGCCTGGATGGAGACATGTAGAGAGTAGATATTTGTTAACTTCTGTTAACTTCCTAGTTGAAAGCAATTTCTAGTGACAACCAGGATTAATGGTTATATTATGATGGCACTAACCTTGAAGTCCATATGTCTCAAAGACAACTTCTTATAAAAATAACCTAGTGGGGATGATTTTTTAGTTACAAAATATGTAAAGGATTATTATAAGATATAGAATTGATGACACAAGGGTCATTGGTCAGAATCCTGTCTCCATACTCACCTGGATCTGTAGCCTCTTATGGGAGAGTTCTCACCAACAACTGCATTTCTAGAACATTTTCAGACATAATTCTGTTAGCAATGTCTAAATAAGATAATGTGGAAAATTATAGACTTCAGAGTTCGAGAGGTTATAATTTCCTGCCTCTTCATTTTTGTTCGGCTTCCCACCCCCCATCTCTGCTGAGAAATCTCCTACTCATTCTTCTGAGCTCAGCTTTAGTGTCAGTTTCTCTCCAGAGCCTTTCTTGACTCCTAACCCTACGTCAGGCTCCTTTGTAGAACATTGCCAAGGAATCTCATTCCTTTCCTTCTTGTTAGTTGTCTCAGTTTGTAATTGTACATTTATTGGTGGAGATTTTTTTTTTACTAACAGCTGTTCTTCCCGCTAAAGTTTAAGCCCCCATGAAAGTAGAGATCATGTTTTTTTGTTGTTGTTGTTGTTCGCCATTGTAGCCATAGAGCCTAGCATGGCACCGTGTAAATGCTCAATAGAAGTTCATTAAATGCTCTTGAATGAGTGAACTGAAACCAGCATAGAACCACTGTAGCAGGTATAATTTTTTTAGTAGACTGAATTCAGAATCTGACTTGGTTTCTGGTATACAACTTCCTAACCCCAATCCTTCCACTCACTTGAAGAATTGTCCTTCCTCTCTTGATGCGGGTGGGCTTCTCCTAACTGCAGGCCATTCTGAAATCTTAGCTGCTGGAACTATTCAGATGGTCTAAGTCAAAGACTCACTCAAGGAAGATGAGAATGAGGAAATCTGTAAGGAGAAGAGAATGTAAATAGAGTGCTGGGCAAAAATGGGGATAAAATGCTTAACTTCCATAGTCTGTAGTCCTCACCAGGATTCTCCTCTCTGGTAGAGAAAAAAATTCAGTTTTGCAGCTCTTCTCTTTCTCTCACATGATCAGCAGATGCATCTATGACCTTCCTCCCCTTCCCTTGGATTTCATGGATTGTGGGGAGAACAGAGTGTGTGCACGTGTGTGTGTGCACGTGTGTGTGTGTGTGTGTGTGTGTGTGTGTGTGTGTATGTGCTAGGGATTGGGTGAATGTTGAGAATTGGAATGTGGGAAATGTTACCAAAGTAGAGAAAGGCAGTGGGAAACGTAAGAGAGCAAGAAAGTAGAAGCCATTTATGTTCTTTCTCTTACTTTCTCATTCTTGATGCCATCAGTCCACTCGATGGACTTTGGCAAACAGTCTGAAGTTGCATGCAAGGGTTGTAGTTCAGTCCAATATCAGTATGTGTTGGGGTGGAGAGACACTGCCTAAGTTAGTCTCCTGTGTATCCTAAGAGTACATGTACTTTTCTACAATGTAAATTAATCCTGAAAGCAAAGCTAGCACCTATTGTAGTACTGTTATGTATCATGTATTTATTCCCTAAAAATATTCCCATGGCCCTTTCCTCTCAAAATTCAGTTCTTTATTCATTATTTTTATATCTCCTACTTGGCCCAATAAGTAATAAGTAGTTTTTTGTTGACTCAAGAAATATCTTTATCAGGCAGAAAGAGAAGCTGAGTCTGTAAATTAATTACAATCACTTTACAGTAGTGGTGGCAAACCTACCTCTTTGTTAATTCTTTCAGCAAATATATTTTAAGCATTTGCTATGTGTCGGACAGTGCTATAGGCACTAGCTGTACAGTGGTGAATACTTCAGGTAATGTTCTTTACTTTTGGAGTATAGAGAGCTCTCCTCGAAAAGCTTAAAAGTCACAGAACTCGAAAAGACCTTAGAGACAATTAAAGCTGACTTCATTATTGGGAAAACAATGGCTCAGTGAAGGAATGTGTGCTACCCAGGTTGGCAGAGCTGAAGCTAGAACAAGAACACAGGTCATTTTGCCCGGGCTTCCCCCTGCAGCTCGTCACTTCTGCACTATATCTGGCTTGGTTATAAGCTGCAGGCCCTGTTCAAATCATAGTCATAGTCATGTCTCTTGGTGCATGCAGCAGTCCTTCTTAAAAGGTTTAGCAATTTGTCAGTGGTATTAGGCCAAATGGTATTATTTTTAAGGCAAGACCAGAAAGGAGATGTATTCTGTTAGCTGCGAAGCATATTGAGCAACTCACAGGGGAAGCATTTCCATAAGACAGAAATAGTGAGTGTTTATATAACCACATCATTTTGACCTAAGCTCTTAATCGTTCAGTGTGGCAAAGCTTAAGATAGTGAGGAGAGGAAGAAGGTGGGGGAGGCAGATGGATTAAGGGTTGACATCATAGATCTGTTCTTAGAACGAGAGGCTGTTGATAGAACTCTGGTAGGAGCCAGATAACCTGTCCTGGTGTGAGCTTAATCAAGTACAATAAAGACTGTATAACATACTACTTTGCAAGTAAAAAAAAAAATCTAGGAAAACCCTGGTAAAAAGCATTTCTAATACTCAAAATTGTAACTCTTTAATTAATGCTGCTTTGACTATATAATAATCTGTAATGAAATTATTTGGTTTCTCTAAGCAGAGCTGAGATATTTTATTTCCCTAACCTAAATTGGGAACTCATACCATGAAATGATTTCAGGTGATATGTGGACCAATATTAGAAATATACATAGCTAGATATACATATATACATACACATTAATCACACCAAACCGATTACTCCACAAATGTTATTCACTAATATGAAAGTAAAAGTTAAAGTGAGTGAACTTAAAGAAAAAATATATGAGCTTTTCTTGTAAACTGCTTAAAATAATTTTTACTAATAAGCATATACAAGTTATTTAACAAAATCTGAATAGATTTAAATTGATATCATTTTTTTTGAACTATGCTTTTAAAACATCCTGATTTTTCAAGAGGCTTTCCAAATAAAAAGAGAATACTCTATAATATGTAATCTCTATTGCTCCTTTTCCATTTATTTCCTCCATTAAACATACTTACTCTTTGTGCTTACATCTAATACAAATAGCATGGTTTGTATTAGATGTAAGCACATGGTACAAACCATGCTATTTGTATTAGATGTAAGCACATGGTTTTGGATATGGTTTTAAACCACAGGCAGGAAAATATATTCTGTCAAGAGCAGAAAAAGAATTAATGAAAGCTTGTAAAAAGAAGACCCCCAAGACCACCTATCATTCAATTTGGTTTTATTTTTAATCCTTAAATTATTTTATCTTCTTTTATAATTAAAAACAGAAAACACAAGTCTTTATTCAGTAATGACTAAAGCTGAACAAACAGGAGAGAAAGGAGTAGAGAAGACAAATGAAGAGGGAGGGAGGGTACAAGAGTAGGGAAAATGGGGAAATGTAAGGAGATTGACAATGATGAAGAAGAGAGGTATACATAAAACAATATCCAGAGAAAAGAGGGAGAAAGAGAGGTTTTGATGGAATAACACACAATTCAATTTATTATGAGGTACTACATTTCCAGTTAGACATTTAAAGATGTATTTTTACAACAATAGGCATAAATGGGAAGATAATCTTTTGAAAGTTTTCCATAAACCTGATCAAGTACAGATATGGAAAATATCTGGGTTATATCTTAATGTGTTGAATCTGTGCATCTCCAACATCTATTCAACATTATTTGATTATAAGTAAAATTACGCTGATTTGTATAATTCTTTTTCTCTGTAGCAATTTTCAAAGACCGCAAATAAATTAGCTCTAAATGAGCCATTCTATTCAAAATTATTTTGACATAGGACTTATAAAACTCAGCTGAAAAGGTTTTATACTGTCATACTTATTTATATTTGGTACCATTTGTGATTCTAGCAAGTTGAAAAAACTTCCAAATGAGGATGCCTGTCAAGGAGTTAACATTTACGTGGCCTCCCTCCCAACAAAATCCACATTGAAATATGACATTTTAGGCAGCAACATTTTTGGCATGTGAGGAGACACATATATAACAAATCCCATTACCTCTGCTTTGACCTAAGTGTGTGCCAAGAACAAAGCCAAAAATTCTAAATCAATGTAGGCAGTTATATTCATCTTGAAGTTTATATCCTTCTCAACATTCCTTGATTTTGACATAAAATGTCATTGCATTTACTTTTAATATTCCAAAGGAGTTATTAGCCTATTACCAGCATGGCAATTGGGTGTTGCTCAAAACTGAATATATTTGTTGGTAAACTAGTATATCTTTGTATACCTACAGTATGTAATAACGACTCAGGGGGAAACCACTCTTCCATTCAGAGTTCTAGATTCCAAGATTAAAAACTTTACCGAGGAATTTTCCTTATACATACCAACCCAAGAAATCTAGAATATATTTATGAAATTTGTGCCTAGATATATTACCCTCTTGTTTTGAAATACTTCTGCATGTAAGATTTTGCTCTGCATTCAAAACTGTCTTCTCTACACTGATTCCTTGCCTGCTTTCCAAAACTGATTTTCAAGTCTGTTGCAGCTCCTGAACTGATAAAGCTCTTTCTTTAGCTTTGCTAGGAACAAATATGATGGAAATGTTTTCTTCTTCTTCTTCTTTTTTTTTTTTTTGAGACCAAGTCACACTCTGTTACCCAGGCTGGAGTGCAGTGGCGCGATCTCGGCTCACTACAACCTCTGCCTCCCAGATTCAAGAGATTCTCCTGCTTCAGCCTCCTGAATGGCTGGGATTACAGGTATATGCCACCACACCTGGCTAATTATTGTATTTTTAGTAGAGATGGGGTTTCACCATGATGGCCAGGCTGGTCTCAAACTCCTGACCTCAGGTCATCCACCTGCCTTGGCCTCCCAAAGTGCTGAGATTACAGATGTGAGCCACCACACCTGGCCTGGATATGTGTTCTTCTAAAGTTAAGTACAAGTTCAGTTATCTGAAATAGTCACCTGCAATTCTGGGTCATACTTTCTTTTGAAACCATGTGCCCCAACTTTTTGTAACAAACAGCGCTAACTTCATTGTCATTAAAGAAATTATTGCATGCCTAAACTGTAGGATATCTGTTCCTAGATGTTGCTACATCATGTAAACCCTTGATGATAAGACTTCAAACCTTTGACTGAAAAAGAAATGCATCAGTGCTTCAGCTAGGCTTCTGCATACGGCTATATGCACATCACATTATGATGTGATACTAAGGGTCAAAAACAAGAATATTCATAGGGCTTTCTCTTTCAAGTGCTGGATCTGCTCATCAGCAGAGTTGATTCCTTCTTTGGGATGAATGACACTGGAGAAATGCGTGTTTTAGTTTTTTGGCTTAACATCACCTCTCTCCCTTTAATAACAACAGGAGTTGTCATAGTTTTGTCTGCTTGTGAGATGGTATACCTCTTCACTGCTTTTTTGGAGTGCCAGGGTTTCTAAAATGTGGATTTTCAGAGTAATAAATTATCAGAGGAGACCATGTTCAACCTTCCCTACTTTGAGAATCTCAGCAAAACTCAGAGTGTGAGGAAGATTCTGTGTCAGCAGCAGCAGCGGCAGCAGCCTGCTTTGTGAGGCTTTGAGATCTAAAGTAGATTTAGTCTCACTGATTGGGAACTCCTAGGTTACAGGCTGCTGTTTTTCTTCCACAGATATGAAGCTGCACTATTTTTGGAAGCTAACTTGACTCTTGGTAGTGACATATTTTGCTGTTTGCATGTTATAGATCCTGGACCCAATGAGCTAGAAGGAACTAAGGAAGCCGAAAGGATTTGAGACAGATCCTGCAGAGTTCACATGATGGTTCAGGTTGCAGTCAGGAATGGCTTTGCAGGAACTAGGACCCTGGACTCCTCATGCCCACTCTGTCAGTTTGAATTAGTGGCATGTTCTTGTGTTACAGTGGTGCTCCTCTGCAGGCCAAGCAGCATAGCTCCCACTTTAGCTCAGCTTATCTCTGGCTGGAGGACTGTGCTTCTCCACAAGAGTCCTTGATGGTAATGGTATTAATCTTCTCAGGCTGCCATGACAAAATGCCACAGTCTGGGTAGCCTAAACAACAGACACTTATTTTCCCACAGCTTTAGAGGCTGGAGATCCAAGATCAAGTTTCCAGCAGAGTTGGCTTCCTGTTCCTGGCTTGCAGATGACCACTTTCCCACTGTGCTCATGTGGCCTTGCCTCTGTTTGTGGCACTCCTGATGTATCTTCCTCTTCTTAGAAGGCCACCAGTCCTTTTGGATTAGGGCCTCACCCTTATGACTTTATTTGATCTTGATTGCCTCCTTAGAGGCCCTGTCTTCATGTACAGTGACATTGAGTGTTTGGCTTTCAATAAATGAACTTTTGGGGAACACAATATGGTCAATAACATGACCCAGCCACTCAGTAAAATCTGCGGGCAACTGGACTGAACTCTGTGCTGGGCAGCTGTATTTTGCATTACCTAACTGAAGCAATTTCAGTTAAAGGATATTCAGAGAACGTTATTTATTGGGGCTTCCTAAATTGAAGTCAGTGTGCAAATTTATCTGGAGTCTGTGAAAGCATTGGGCCACCAGCCAATACATTTAAAGTAATTTTTGGATAGGTCATACATGAGTATGATATGGAATTCAAAAGTATATACGGTGAAAAGTATGTCTCCCTCTCATTCCTCTATCCTAATGTGTGACTAGTGACTATTTTTGTACTGTTGTCTATGCATTGACAAGCACTCTGTATGGACTCTTTTATTTTCTTTTTACATAAATATAGCATACTTCTAGACTTTGCTTTTTTCACTTAATAAATTGAGATAATTATTCACTATCCTTGCATATGTAGCTAATATCTTTTTATACGCATATATATGTGTGTGTATGCATAGTTTGAGACAGAGTCTCGCGCTGTTGCCCAGGCTGGAGTGCAGTGGCGCGATCTTGGCTCACTGCAACCTCCACCTTCTGGGTTCAAGCGATTCTTCTGCCTTAGCCTCCTGAGTAGCTGAGATTAAGGGTCAAAACCAAGAATATTCGTAGAGCTTTGTCTTTCAGGTGTTGGATTTGCTCATCAGCAGAGTTGATTCCTTCTTTGGGATGAATGACACAGGCGTGTGCCACCATGCCCAGCTAATTTTTTGTATTTTTAGTAGAGATGGGGGTTTCACCATGTTGGCCAGGCTGGTCTCGAACTCCTGACCTCGTGATCCACCCGCCTCGGCCTCCCAAGGTGCTGGGATTACAGGCATGAGCCACTGCACCTAGCCAATACCTTTATATATTTTACGCTTCGTAAAATCTGTAAAATATTTGATTGCATGTATACCACAATTTCCTAGCTAATCTCCTACTGATGGCATCTTAGATTATTATTTCTAGATTATAAATTATAGTTTTCTCACATATACAAACTGGGCGGCAGTAATCATCTGTATACATTATTTCACATATGTGTATATACACACACTCACTTCCATCTGTAATCTAAGTTCCTAAAAGTGGAATTGCTGTGTCCAGAGGTATTTTTCTACTGGAAAAGAAGTTACTATATTGTTCCCCCTTGTGGTTTGTAGGACAGAATTCTTCAGTGGGTCTGAAATATGAGAGAGTTTCCTGGAAGCAGAGAAACCACACAAATTTACTTCACACTGTCTCTATGTATTGGCTCATGAATCTCTCACATTCTGGAATGTTCTCCTAGTTCCTTTCTGCCTCATTACTTCCAGCTCACATTCTTCTCTCCTGTGAAGTTTTTCCTGATGACTGCTTTTCTCACTTTTATATTTGGTCTGTACCACACAATGAACATTTGCCACATGGCATTAGGAAACCTAGACTACAGGACTCTCCAACACTTTGCTAAATAGTTTTGCTCTTTGAATATTTCTTGTACAAATTTTTTCCCTAAGTAGATCATAAGCTAGAAACCAAAATTTTTTTTATCTTTCTTCTCTAATGGTAACAGATAATTTTCGTAATGTTTAACAGGATAAGAAAGCACATTTACATCTATATTTTATTCTCTTGTCAACCCTTTGAAGTATCCAGAGCAATTATGATTCTAGCACAGAGGTGAAGAAGCTGCAGGTTAAATGCCCAAATCACACAGCTATGAAGTGGGAAAGCCAAGACGTTAACCCAGTGTTAACTATTCCAAATCAAGTTTTCTTTCTACTCTATCATGCCCGTCTTAACATTTAGTAGTGCTGACATTCAGTAAAGACTTGTAGAAGGGATTAATAAACAATGTGTAAGGAGCTCAAACAACTAAATAGGAAAAAAAATCTAACAGTCCAATTAAAAATGGGCTAAAAAATCTGAGTAGACATTTCTTAAAAGAAGACATACAAATGACACACAGGCATATAATAAAATGCTCAACATCATTTATTGTCAGAAAAATGCAAATCAAAACTACTATGAGATATCATCTCACCCAAGTTAAAATGGTTCCTATCCAAAAGACAAGCAATAGCAAATACTGATGAGGATGGGGAAAAAGGGCAGCCTCATACAGTGTTGCTGGAAATGTAATTAGTATAGCCACTATGGAGAACTGTATGGCGGTTCCTCAAAAAACTAAAAATAGAACTCCCATATGATCCAGCAATCCCATTGCTAGGTATATACCCAGAAAAAAAAGGAAATCAGTATATGAAAGAGATATCTGAATCCCATGTTTCTTGCAGCACTGTTTACAGTAGCTAAGATTTGGAAGCAACCTAAGTGTTCATCAGCAAACAAATGGACGAAGAAAATGTGGTACATATACACAGTGGAGTACTATTCAGCCATAAAAAAAGATGATATCCTGTCATTTGCAACAACATGGATGGAACTGGAGAGCATTATATTAAGTGAAATAAGCGGGGCACAGAAAGACAAACTTCAGATGTTCTCACTCATTTGTGGAAGCTAAAAATAAAAACAACTGAACTCATGGAGATGAGATAGGAGGCGGGACACAACTCCAGAGGCAGGGTTCAGACACCAGACCAAATTGAGGGTTAGCTATAACAGGGATGGGGCGGAAGCAGCTTTCCATAAGACATGTCCACCATTGTGCCATGTCAGTTTACCATTCCCTAGAATGGCAACACCTAGAATTTACTGCCACTTTCTATGGCAATGACCTGATGACCCAGAATTTACCACCCATTTCCTAGAAATTTCTGCACAATCTACCCCTTAGTTTGTATATAACTAAAAGTGGTTATAAATATGACTGCAGCACTGCCTCTGAACTGCTACTCTGGGCACACTGCCTATGGGGTAGCCCTGCTCTGCCCTGAGCCGTACCTCTGCTGCTGCTGTACATTGC
The DNA here is from genome assembly GCF_028885625.2 of Pongo pygmaeus. NCBI lineage: Eukaryota > Metazoa > Chordata > Mammalia > Primates > Hominidae > Pongo > Pongo pygmaeus. Next base: position 154,010,543 of record NC_072376.2, on the reverse strand, counting down.
CATTTCAACAAAAACTGCTAACACCACTGGCTTGCCCTTGAATTTTTTCCTGAGCAAAGCCAAGAACATTCCTGGGCTGAGCTCCAAATTTGGGGTTCACCTGCCCTTCATCATAGATAGAGAGTAGAATGATGGTTACCAGAGGCTGGAAAGAGTAGTAGGATTGGAGTGGGGATGGTTAAAGGGTACAAAAAATATAATTAGATAGAATGAATAAGTTCTCGTAATTGATAGCACAACAGGGTTATCACAGTCAATGATAATTTATCATACATTTAAAAATTAATAAAACAGTATAATTGGAATGTTTGTAACACATAGAAATGTTAAATGCTGAAGTTATGAATATCCGTTTACCCTGATGTGATTATTATTAAGCATTGTATGCTTGTATCAAAATACCTCATGTACCCCATAAATATAGATACCTATTATACAATGTACCCATAAAAATTAAAAATTAAAAAAAGACTCATAGATTGAACATAAACTTCTATCCAGATGGTACAGGGGACACCAGAGGGGTAGCAACTTGGGTGGAAAATGCTTCCTGCCTTTTACTCTAGTGAGCCTAGCAAGCAAATCATTTCATCCTTCAGTGCTGCCCGTGTTCAGGGAATGTGTAAAACCTTTTTTCATTTTGTTATAGCCTAGGTTTCCTCATTCTTCAGATCTTACTTTTGGTCTTGATGCCTTTTAAATGTGGTTTTTGTTGTGTAGAGAGCCACCACAATAAGGTCACTGTTCGATATTAGCCCCTGGCTTTGGTTTGTTAGGGCTGCTTAAATAGGCAGTGGTGTGTGTGTGTGTGTGTGTGTGTGTGTGTGTGTGTGTGTGTGTGTGTGTGTGTGTGTGCGCGCGCGCGCACACACAAGCACAGCAGCTCCACAATCAATATTTATCATAAATAACCTTCCTGATCATTTTACTATCACCTTCAACCTGTGCTCATGGTCAGATAGGCACACAGTTGGGCTGGGACTTTGAGCACCCCTTCTGTCATATCCTTTGGGCCTTTGCCTTCAAGACAAACTGGTAACTTTTAATGTGGAGAGAACTGGCTGCAGCTTTCTACACTTTACCCTCTTTAAACTCTTGCAGGATTTGGCTGAGCTGTTTTGAAGCAGGCATGACCTTGGATTTCCACTCCAAACATGGTTAATCTGCTGCTCTTGTTTTTATTCTTTCCACGAGCAGTTCTCTTGGAGGGACTGGAAGCATGCATGTTTCTGGGTAGCCTGTGAAGGTCTGGAGGGAGCTAAGTTGAAGTGGGTAATTATTTGGAAAGCTGTACATTCTCAGATGTTGGTGGAGGCTATTTTTAGGTCCTAGGAGGCAAATTGTCACTGTTATGTCAACAACACCCACAAACGCAACTTTGTTTCATGCCACAAAGTACCAGGTCCGCCATCCTTCCTAGGCAGTGTTTTCTGATGAGTGGGTGTCACCACCTTACTTAGAATTCTCTCCCCAAGATCTCTCTCATGACTGAAAGCCTAACAGTGCACTGAGATTTTCTTTTCTTGTTTGGAGGTGGGAAGATGGAGGTTAGAGTGAGGGGAAAAAGGAGATAACCCTCCTTATCATCTTTGAGAAATCATGGCTTTAACATGTATCAAAATCAGTTCCTAGCTGAAGACAATCTATTCAAGCTGCATGAAGACCTTAGGGAAATGATAAACTATCTTCGTTCTCCAGGCTGCATAAACAAGGCCATATAAACAGCTGGGCATGCCGGGGGCCTTCATTATGATCAGGGAGGACCTGGCTGTAGTTGCATGCCCCTGGAGGCCTACTCCAGAAATGTCTCTTGCTGCTACTTTCACTATGGGAGGCAGAATAATTGCTGCCAAAAATGTCCAGAACCTGTGAATACATTACCTTACATGTCAAAAGGGACTTCACAGATGTGATTAAGTTGAGATCTTGAGATGAGGAGATTATTCTGGGTCATCCAGTGTAATTATAAGGATCCGTATAAAAGGGAAGCATGAGAGTCACAGAGATAAAAAAGATGATGAAGGAAGCAGAGTCCGAATGAGGTGGCTACAAGCCAAGAAATGTGGGCCATTTCTAGAAGCCAGAAAAGCCAAGGACATAGGTTCTCCCTTGGAATTCTCAAAGGAATGCAGCCATGCCAACACCTTGATTTTAGCCCAGCAAATCTATTTCACACTTCTGATCTCTAAAACTGTAAGACAATTTTGTGTTGTTTTAAGGCCTGAGTTGTGGTAATCTCTCATAGCAGGGATAGGAAACCAATGCATCCACCAAGACAGATCTTGACACCCCATGGGAGGATGTGTGACTCCCGAGAGCATTGTTTTCCCATCCTCTCCCGTGGATCCTGGGGAGGAGAAGTGATACCACTGCCTTTGGTTGCCTGCTGCTCTGCTCTAGGGTGCCTCCCTTGGCTCCTGAGCACAAGGAAGAGGCTGTCCTGTCATTGTTATTAGACCTCAGTTGCCCTCTTCTGCACCAGCCCTTGACATGCCACCAAATCCCAACTCTTTTCCCCAGGAAGCAGCAGATATTCTCTCCATCTAGGAGAGCCAACTTCACAGTTGTCTCTAGCATGAAAGGGGGAGGAGAATGGCTCATGACTATGCCCAGCCCATTCTTTGAAATAAGAACAGTATTTCTGAGTGCCCCTTACCCATCAGGGAGGGCCAGGGTTAGAAAGCCTTGTCGTATCCAGGAAAGCGTCACTGACGGTTAAAGGTAGAGGACACTATGACGCTGCCTCTGCTGCTTTTGCTCAGTCTGTAGTGCCTCTCCTCTCTCCCACTAACAGCAGTGGGAGCAAGGCCCAGCTGACTGTGTGGCCACCTCCTTTATGTCTCCCAAGCCTGCCCCAGAAAGAAAGCAGTACTGTTCAACATTCTGTTTTATTCCTTTTTTTTTTCCCATTCCTTGGTTAACTCTTTTTTAATTTTTGTTTTTTTATTATTATTGTTATTTTGTAGAGATGGGGTCTCACTCTTTCACCCAGGTTTGAGTGCAGTGGCATGATCATGGCTCACAGCAGCCTCCAACTTCTGGACTCAAGTGATCCTCCTACCTCAGCCTTCCAAAGTGCTGGGCGCATTACAGGCATGAGCTGTCACACCTGGCTCCTCAATTAACTCTTTATCTCATTATCCCTAGCAAGTTTGTATTGAAATTCCTGTGTACTCAGAAATCCTGAAGGCTAAGGACAAGGTATATAAAAATAAACCCAAGTATACTAAAGTTTTATACAAAGACAACTCAGGTTAGTATGTTACTCCACATTCTTTTTTGATAAGGAATGTAAGAACTTGAATTTTTCAGATATTATTAGTAAAGTCTCATCCTTTTAGAAATAAACCAGATTTACTAGATTGTATGTCTTTTCAGAAGACATTTTATATTATTTTAAGAATTTTAATTATTGAGTGACCTTGTTAAGATTTGGACTATCTGAAGATAACAGTATTAACATAATTCCAGTCTTTTCATATTTTATATAATTCTTCTATCATTGCACTGGGAAAAATCAGCCAGGCTTTTCTCTGCTCTCTAAATGTATCCTTTAGTTAATATTATTCACATATAAATTATTGTTGTAAAATTTCATATAGAATATACTTCATATTTAGAAAGATGCTCTATCAGTTGCTCAGCAACCCAAATATGTAACTGTCTTTTGCCTTAATTAGAATCTTATTTAAGGTTGAAGTGTTGACATTCAGAGTTGTATATTTCCAGTGAGGAAATGAAGTTTTATGGTTGTAATGTGTTGGCATGGTTCTGAGGCTCCAGAAATTAATATTTGCAAATGATCTTCCAAACAAAAATTAACTCAAGATAGATTAAAGGCTTAAATCTAAAACCCAAATCTATAAAAACCCTAGAAGAAAATCCAGACAATACCACCACTCAGGATATAGGCACAGGCAAAGATTTCATGACAAAATCACCAAAAGCAATTGCAACAAAAGCAAAAATTGACAAATGGGATCCAATTAAACTAAGGAGCTTCTGCACAGCAAAAGAAACTATCGTCAGAGTGAACAGGCAACCTACAGAATGGGAGAAAATTTTTGCAATCTGTCCATCTGACAAAGATCTAATATCCAGAATCTACAAGGAATGTAAACAAATTTACAAGAAAAACACAAACAACCCCATTAAAAAGTGGGCAAACAAAATGAACAGATACTTCTCAAAAGAAGACATACATGTGGTCAACAAACATACAAAAAAAATAAAAAAGCTCAACATCACTGAGCACTAGAGAAATGCAAATCAAAACCACAGTGAGATACTATCTCACACCAGTCAGAATAGCAATTATTATTAAACAGTTGAGAAACAACAGATGCTGGTGAGGTTGCAGAGAAATAGGAACACTTTTACACTATTGGTGGGAATGTAAATTACTTCAGCCATTGTGAAAGACGGTGTGGTGATTCCTCAAAGGTCTAGAACCAGAAATACCCTTTGATCCACCAATCTCATTACTGGGTATATACCCAAAGGAATATAAATCATTCTATTAAAAGATACATGCACATGTATGTTCATTGCAGCACTATTGACAATAGCAAAGACATGGAATTAACCCAAATGCCCATCAATGATAGATTGGATAAAGAAAATGTCGTACATATACACCATGGAATACTATGTAGCCATAAAAAGGAACGAGATCATGTTCTTTGCAGGGACATGGATGGAGCTGGAAGTCATTATCCTCACAAACTAATGCAGGAACAGAAAACCAAACACTGCATGTTCTCACTTATTAGCGGGAGCTGAACAATGAGAAGACACAGGGAGGGGAACAACACACACTAGGGCCTGTCAGTAGGTGGGGTGTGGGGAGGGGGAGCATTAGGAAAAACAGCTAATGTATGCTGGGCTTAATACCTAGGTGATGGGTGCAGCAAACTGCCATGGTATACGTTTACCTAGGTAACCTGCAGGTCCTGCACATGTACCCCAGAACTTAAAAATAAAAATTAAAAAAAGAAAGTTGTTAATGTGAAGAAAGCTATCATTTTATTTCACTTCAGAGTTGTTTACAAAAGAGAAAATAATGGTAATTTTCTGAGGACCAGACAATGAGTACTCGGCACTGGTTGCACAGGCACCTATGGAAAAAGAGCCACAGGTGTCAGAAGAGGCCTTTCACTCCTGGGTGTTGCAGAATGCAGTCTGTGGGCATGTGTAAGCCAGTGACTATAAATACAAAATTACAGTGCATTAGCAGGGTTGTCTTGAATAACCTAAATATAATTTGGAACTTTCAAATAGATGCTGAAAACAAGTCCAAAGGAAAGAAAGAACAATTTTTTTTTTTTAATTTTGGTTACTGGCCAGTCTTTTTATGCAAATAAGTCCATGCTTTCAGCATATGTCTAAGGCAAGTGTCTCTCTGAACAAGAATTTAAAATGCTCTTAATTTATCTGTTCAGTAACTACTGTGATTAGCTGGGTGGAACCAGCCTGCCAGCATTTGCAAGTACTATCATCTTCAGAGCCAGACTATAAATAATTAATAAGTCCTTAAGATTTGTATTTTATGTGGTTCAAAAAAAAAAAGCAAGGTGAAAGGATAGTGATTTGGTCCTTCAATTTACATATTTTAGTTGTTATAATATTACCAGATAAATGCCCAGGGATTAGAATTATTGATATGATTATTTAAATGATTTTTCCTCTTTCTGGAAGCTTAGTTTCTGCAAAATGACATCAGTTTGTAAGGTCATAATGTATCTGTTAGCAATCAGTTATTTCTATCTTTCTAAATGTTTTAAAGACCTACTTATAGGCTGCCACCCACTCTCTTTTTGTCTTGGGTGAGTCTCTAGGCCTCAGTTTTTTCTTTTTGCAGCTATGGAGGTTGAACTTGGGGAGTGCTTTTTGGCCAGCTCCCAGAAGTAGTACTCTGTGGTCTGTGGCAGCTCGTCACAGCACTGTCTATATCTGACATCTCTTTGGTGATCGGCTTAACATTGGTACTTTTTTTTTGAATGAGCAGAGGCCAGAAAATCATTACCACCACCACAATAATAAAGCCCTGCTTTTAGATTCTGCCTTGTTGTAAAAGTCTCTTAATCCTGCTTTCCAACAGGGACATGCCAGACAGTTAGGAGTTAAGCACAGAGAACCCTGGAAGCATCACTGACACCAGCTTCTGTGTACTACAGACCTTACAGTCACTTTGGAAGCAACCAGGTTTTAACTACAATGAAGCTAAACTGCTACAGTTTGTGGTAGCATTTGCTGGAGGGGCAACCAAAATGCTTCAAATAAGGACAATCTTTTTTTATAATATTAATTAAAAACTACCCGGTGTGTGATGTTCCCCTTCCTGAGTCCAAGTGTTCTCATTGTTCAACCCCCACCTATGTGTGAGAACATGCGGTGTTTGGTTTTTTGTCCTTGTGATAGTTTGCTGAGAATGATGGTTTCCAGCTTCATCCATGTCCCTACAAAGGACATGAACTCATCATTTTTTATGGCTGCATAGTATTCCATGGTGTATATTTGCAACATTTTCTTAATCCAGTCTGTCATTGTTGGACATTTGGGTTGGTTCCAAGTCTTTGCTATAGTGAGTAGTGCCACAATAAACATACATGTGCATGTGTCTTTATAGCAGCATGATTTATATTCCTTTGGGTATATACTTGGAGTGGGGGGAGGGGGGAGGGATAGCATTAGGAGATATACCTAATGTAAATGACGAGTTAATGGGTGCAGCACACCAACATGGCACATGTATACATATGTAAAAAACCTGCATGTTGTGCACATGTACCCTAGAACTTAAAGTATAATAAAATATATATATATAAACAAAAAAAAACTACCAACTAATATTTTAAATGTGGAAGGTTTGGTTGTGGTATGGCAGTACTGTTTTGCTGTTATTTAATATATATCTGCAAAATGCAAATAAGAAAGATAGTTTAAAGTTGACTTGAGGAATAAAATTTTTTCATCTCTAGATTACCATGTAAGATGAGCTCCTGCGTGATAGCCTCATCACTGGCTTCGAGGCAGTCAGTCCATATTGGAGCAGGATAATGGTGGGTACAGGAGGGAAGTGTCCCAGTCAAAAAGACAAATGGAACAAATGTGTTTGAGGAATATAGAATAACTGATTGATAGGCATATGGCAGAGATATAGTAGCATTTGGGGAAAAAGTAACAATGAAAATATCGAAAACTAGTCAAATAAAAAAATAATGCTATTATTAACTCCAGGGAAAACAAATACAAGGTACATAATTTTTTTTTAAACAAGCTCAAATATTTTTATTTTTCAATAACAATTCAAACTAGATTCAACAGACATAAAATTACTCTGTCAAATTGCTGTAATCTTTCTAAATGTTCTCAATTGCTGTCTCAATGTTTCATGAGGACACAGATACTTTAGAGATCAGTCCATGAGCCACACTGTCAATGCCCACAGTTTTTCTTCCTCTACTTAAAAATTTTCACGTCTTACACCATCTCTGTCAATCTCTCTGCACAGCTAGAACCAGGATCATCTACATAATTTGCAGGGCTCGGTGCAAAATAAAAATGCAGAGCCCCCTTCTCAAAAAGCAGAGAAAAAAGCGATCTTAAAGATACTAAAACATAAAACCTGTTCTTTTCTTTTTTTAATTTTAAAATTATTATAAATTTAACTTTCATTTTAGATTCAGTGGGTACATCTGCAGCCTTGTTACATGGATATATTTCATGACCCTGAGGTTTGAGGTGTGAATGATCCCATCACCCAGGTCGTGAGCATAGTACCCAATAGGCAGTTTTTCAACTCTTGCGTCCCTCTCCCTCTCCCACCTCTTGTAGTCCCCAGTGTCTATTGTTGCTACCTTTATGTCCATATGTATCCCATGTTTAGCTTAGCTCCCCCTCATAGGTGAGAACATGTGATATTTGGTTTTCTGTTCCTGTGCTAATTCGCTTAGGATGATGGCTTCCAACTGCATCTGTATTGCTTCAAAGGACAGGATTTCTTTCTTTTCAGTGGCCTAGCATGCTATGGTGTAGATGTACCACATTTTCTTTATTCAGTCTGCTGTTGATGGACACCTAGGCTGATTCCATGTCTTTGCTGTTGTAAACAGTACTGAGATGAACATACGCATGCATGTGTTTTTATTAGAACAATTTATTTTAGTAGAACAATTTAGTAGAACAATTTAGTTTAGTAGAACAATTTATTTTCCTTTGGGTATACCCAGTAATTGGATTGTTGGGTTGAATAGTAGTTCTGTTTTTAGTTCTTTGAGAAGTCTCCAAACTGCTTTCTACAGTGGCTGAACTAATTTACACTCCCACCAGCAGTGTATTAGCATTCCCTTTTCTCTGCAACCTCACCAGAATCTGTTATTTTTTGACTTTTTAATCGCAGCCATTGTGACTGGTGTGAGATGGTATCTCATTGTGGTTTTGATTTGCATTTCTCTAATGATCAGTGATGATGAGCATGTTTTCATGTTTGTTGGCTGCTTGTATGTCTTCTTTTGAGAAGTGTCTGTTCATGTCTTTTGTCCATTTTTAATACGATTGTTTTTTGCTTGCTCAATTGTTTAAGTTCCTTGTAGATTGTGGATATTAGGCCTTTGTTGGATGCATAGTTTGTGAATATTTTCTCCCATTCTGTAGGTTGTCTGTTTACTCTGTTGACAATTTCTTTTGCTGTACCAAAGCTGTTTATTTTAACTATGTCCCACTTGTCAATGTTTTTGTTGCAATTGCTTTTGAAGACTTAGTCGTAAATTCTTTCTCAAGGTCAATGTCCAGAATGGCATTTCTTACATTTTCTTCATATTCTTATAGTTTCAGATCTTACGTTTAAATCTTTAATCTATCTTGAGTTAATTTTTCTATGTGGTGAATGGGAAGGGTCCAATTTCAGTCTTCTGCATAGGGCTTAACTAGCTATCCCAGCACCATTTATTGATAAAGAGTTGTTTCCTCATTGCTTATTTTTGTCAACTTTGTCAAAGATAGATGGCAATAGGTGTGCATCGTTATTTCTGAGTTCTCTATTTTATTCTATTGGTCTGTGTTTCTGTTTTTGTACCAGTTTTTGTACAGTTTGGTTGCTGTAACCTTGTACTATAGCTTGAAGTCGTGTAATGTGATGACTCCAGCTTTATTGTTTTTGCTTAGGATTGCTTTGACTATTTGGGCTCTTTTTTGGTTCCATAGAAATTTTAGAATAGTTTTTTTTAATTATGTGAAAAATGATGTTGGTAGTTTAATATGAATAGTATTGAATCTATAGGTTGCTTTGGGCAGTATGGTCATTTTAATGATATTAATTCTTCCAATTCATGTACATGGAATATTTTTTTATTTGTGTCGTCTCTGATTTCTTTCAGCAATGTTTTGTAGTTCTCCTTGTAGAACTCTTTCACCTCCCTTATCAGATGTATCCTTAGATATTTCTGTCTATGTGGCTATTGTAAATGGGATTGCATTCTTGATTTGGCTCTCAGCTTGAACAGTATTGGTGTATAGAAATGCTGCTGATTTTTGTACATTGATTTTGTATCCTGAAATTTTACTGAAGTCGTTTATCAGGTCTAAAAGCCTTTTGGCAGAGTCTTTAGGGTTTTCTAGGTATATAATCATAACATCACTGAAAAAAGATAACTTGATTCTTTTCCTTTTTGGATGCCTTTTCTTTCTCTTGCCTGATTACTGTGACTAGGACTGCTTCATAATTGTAATATACTACCTGACTGTACAGTGAACAGTATTTGCATAGAAGGACTATTGATGTGCCTATTCATCCAGTGAAGGATTAGGAAATAAGGAGGAATAGTAGGGGTGAGTGTGAGTTAAGTCCTCATCTACCGTGACAGGATGGCAGTAGAAAATATCTAAAATTGATAAACCAAGAAATATTACTATAAACATATTACTTAAAATATGGAAGGAGATATGCAGGGAGCTATCAAGAAGAGTTGATGGTGGATGCATCTGAAAGCTGCTGGTTCAAACATGTGAGCTTTGCAATGATGGGAAGTTTATTTTACTAGTGGGAATATAAATTATATCTTTGAGAATTGCTTTTCTTTTCTTTCAGAAGAACAAAACCATTTCTAACCTTAAATAAGTCACCTAGCCAGGCTGAGACTCATTTTCTTTCTCTGTAAAATGAAGGAGTAAATGATATCAGAGTAGATTGTGCAACCCCCTTGTAGTACCTAATTGCCTTATTCTGTCTTTCCGTTCAGGTTCTAGAAAGCAGACGTGGGCAGAGCATTTTCTTCCTTGTTCAGGCAGAGCAAGTTTTGTGGGCTTTTAAAGAGGGTAATGTTGTTTCTTAAATCACTTTCCATAATTTAATATAAGTAATCTATTTATAGAAGAGAACAGCCACACTCCCTGAGAAAGTTTTATATGTCTTTACTTTTTAATTTTGCTTTTAAGCTTGGCTGCAATATTATTACTGAACCTGTGACACTCCACTTAAAATGTCAAATCCTTTAGTGGAGAGGGTGTTATTTCCTTGCCTTAATCTTTTTATACACCAGTGATTGTGCCCCCTAGGCTAGCAAACAAAATCTGTCAATAAACTGACTGAACAGTTCTGTCCAATAGAAATACAATGTGAGCCACACATTTAATTTTAAATTTTCAGGTGGCCACATTTTTAAAAAAGGAAATAGAAGCAAGCAAAATTAAAACTAAAATATCTTATATAACCCATATATCCAAAATGTCATCATTTCAAAATTTAATCAATATAAAAATATATGTTTATAAATATCTCATTAGTAACAATTATTTAGATTTTTATACTAGGTCTTCAAATTCCAGTATATATTTTACACTTCAGCACACCTCAATTTGGTTACTAAATTTTCATTAGTAATACTTGATCTATATTTAGATTTCATAAAGCTCAAGGTTGAAAACTAAATTTTCATACCTAATTTGTTTCCATGTGGCTAGTGGCTACATTAGACAGAAAGCTTTACAGAATATCTGATGAGTTTAGTAATCTCAGTGAATGCTCTCTCTTTAATACCCAAAAAACCCAAAAAATATCATTCTCTCATAAGGTCAGAGGTGGAAGAGAAGGATCCTTGACTCTCCCTTCAGATAGGCAGTTTGGTGGTTTTCAGTAGCTGTGTATAACTGCAACTATTTTGGTGTTAATCGGGCGTGAGAAGGTATTAAAGAAAAGATTCTAGAACTACTTAGGCTGAATGATTCTCCTTTTTAAGTTAAAAATGGGAGGGGCAAAATTCATGTAATTCATGTTTTTGTATTCGCTGTTTTCTTTCTCTTTGTAAACAAATTATTAAAGAGTGATATTTAGGAGGCAGTGTAGTGTCACTAAGGCATGAGCCATTATAGCTGGTATTTAGGACATCAGAGAACTATGAAGAAAGAAAAAAGAAAGAAGTAATTTTTGGCACAGTCTTGGTTTGGGTTTATTTATAAGCAGGACTGAGACAAAATTCAGGGCCAAGCCATTTATTTAAGAGTTGATTCCAGGAAACACTTGTTTGGGAGTGGAGAAATGCAACAGGGAAGGAAAGGAGCCGATAAATCATATGTTATCAAGGAAGTAATGAAGCTTAATGCCACTGGGGAGCTCTGGGAAACAGTGCAGAAAATGTGCAGCAGAGTTTCACTAGCACAGTGAGGGAGGAAGCTGAGGTATTTATACACCCACTTTTTTAGTCATTAGTTCATGGCTGCTCCTAGGTGGTAGCAATTCCTCCTTTCCCTTGGCCCACACAAAGTGAGAGTGATAGTTAGTGGTCAAGAAAGTACTTAAGCAAAGAAATCCAGGTGCTGGCAATTGAAAATCAAGACAATGTGCACTAAAATGTATGGGATAGGGGAGTGTAATGGACAGCATCTGTTATAGACACTTTTTGATTTACAGTGTAGACTGTATCAAACAAAGGACAGGAAGGTATGTTTCAGACCTTTGAAGCTTTTTCAGAATACAATCTCAGTTGCCGAACTCTTCTTCCCATCCTAGACTTGAGATCTTCCTAAAATGCATCCAATTCTACCTGCCCTAAGAATACTGATAGAATAAAGACCAAGAAGATTTATAGACTCTGTTCACTTACATATTAGTCTAAAAACCTTTTCATACCAATGTTTATCAGAACTCATCCCAATAATTTATGTATCAAGCCAAAGGATATGTAGTGTTTTCCACTTATTTGGAGCTTGAGCTCTGATCCTTAAGAGGCCCATTTTTTGTCTGCCAAGGTATATCATCAAGTTCTATCTTGTTTTTGCTATTTCACTCCTCAAGTTATTAATACAAGTTGAGTGTCCCTAATCTGAAAATCCAAAATGCAAAATGATTCAAAATTTAAAATTTTTGAGCATGGACATAACACCGCAAGTGGAAAATTCTACATCTGACCTCATGTGACAGGTCACAGTCAAAATGCAGTCACACAGCTGGGCACGGGGCTGACACCTGTAATCTCAGCACTTTGGGAGGCCAAAGTGGGCAGATCACTTGAGGCAAGGACCTCAAGACCAGCCTAGCCAACGTGGAGAAACCCTGCCCCTACTAAAAACACAAAAATTAGCCGGGCATAGTGGCATGTGCCTGTAGTCCCAGCTACTGGAGAGGCTGAGACACGAAAATCACTTGAACCTGGAAGGCAGAGGCTGCAGTGATACAAGATTGCACCACTGCACTTCAGCCTGGTCAACAGAGTGAGAATCTGTCTCAAAAAAAAAAAAAATGCAGTTATACAACATACAAAGTCATTCACCATCTCCAAAGGAAAAAAGACTTTCTTACCCCCTTTAGCGTCAATCTCTTTCCACGCGTGCCTAGATTCCCCCCACAAGCGTGCCCAGAAAGGGTAATAAAATGGCACAGGTGCAGGCCAGATTCACCAATGACAGATTCCCTGAAGTGCCCTACGTGAGGCCAAGATCTACATGCATTACACGCTGTGTTATTTTTGCTTATTCTTTGCTCTATGGTATAAATATATTGTTGAAAGTATCAAAAAAGACATGCAGTTACCTCTGTGGGTAACAATGATAAGAAAAGGAGGACAAATTTATGCTTATCTATAGTACAGAAAGCCAAGCTATTGGAGAAACTGGACAGCAGTGTAAGTATGAGATGTCTTACAGAAGAGTATAGTGTTAGAATGACCGCCCCATGTGACCTGAAGAAACAGAAGGATAAATTGTTGAAGTTCTATGTTGAAAGTGATGAGCAAAAGTTAATGAAAAATAGAAAAACACTGCATACAGCTAAAAGTGAAGAGCTTGAGTATGTACTGAGTGGATCTGTCAGCTTCACACTGAACATTGGCCACTTAATGGTGTGCTGATCATGAAACAAAGATCCATCACAATGAACTGAAAAAGGGAACTGTGAATATTCAACAGGCTGATTGCAGAAAATTAAGAAATAGCATTAATTTTTTAAAGATTTGTGGTCATAAAGTTTCCGCTGATCACAAAGCAACAGAGGAATTCATTGATAAGTTTTACAAGGTCATCACTGATGAAAATTCGATGCCCGAACAAGTCTATAATGCTTATGAAACATCGCAGTTTTAACCTTATTGCCCCAGAAACACACTGACTACAGCTGATGAGATAGCCTGTACAGAAACTAAGTATGCCAAGGACAGAATCACTGCTGGGATGTGCTAATGCAGCAGGCAAGCATAGTTGTAAACTTACGTGATAGGCAAAGGCTTGTGTCCTTGATGTTTCAAGGAGTGTTTCAAGGTGTTAATTTCTTATCAGTTCATTGTTATTTTAATAAAATGGCATGGATCACCAGGGACATGTTTTCTGACTGGTTTCACTGATTGTTCCAGTGACCCATGCTCACTACAGAGAAGCTGGACTGGATGAGGACCTGCAAAGTTTTGTTAGTCCCTAACAATTGTTCTGCTCATCCTCCAGCTAAAAAATTCTCACCAAAAAAATAAAAAGTTTGTGCCACATACTTCATTAGTTCAGCCATGACCAGTACTAGGTCAAAGAAGAATAAATACAAAAACACTTTCTTAAACAGCAGACTAGCAGCAGTGAACAGAGGTGTGGGTGTGGAAGGTTTTCAAGAGGATGAAGGATGCCATATATGCAATTACCAATGCTTGGAACACAGTAACTAAAGATACATTTGCGCATGCCTGGCTCAACCTCTGGCCTAAAACTCTGTTCAGTGATGATGATGAATAAGGTGGTGACTTTGAAGGATTTCATATGTCAAGTGAGAAAAAGATGATGTCTGACCTCCTTACATATGCAAAAAATATCTTGAGAGTCCATCAGTAAATTGGAAGAAGTGGATATCAAAGATTTTGCCATTGATGAGGCTCCTGCCATATATTCGTTGACCAATGATGAAATAGCCAAAATGGTTCTGAATCAAGGTGATTGTAAAAATAGTTATGGTGAAGATGATGTTAACACTATAGAAAAAGTGCCTATAGATAACATGGTGAAAAACATGTGATGGGGTTTTTGGAGGAGTAAGGACTAGAGCAGCATGCATTCATAACAAGATGAAATCATGTTTGTTTATGAAAATCAATGAGAGGACTCTAAGACAAAAAACATTGTTAATGAGGCCGATGCGTTCTGTTCCAGCAGAACGCTTCCTCAACCTTAGAAAATCTACTTCCTGGCTCCTCAACTACTTGTGATGTTCTGTCTCACCTTAAAAAATAAAATACAATGCACTATAACCTTTTAAACAAAACACGGCATCACAGGTGGAGACCAAAGTCCTGCTTTTTTTTGTTGCTGCTATTTAACAGCTGATACAGGCACCTGGTGATGCTACTGTGCTGCTTAGTTACCCCAAACACATTATTTTTTCTCTGTATTGATGGTATGTCATGTTTTTTTATTGTGAAGTACCTATGTGTGAATAAGTATTAAAAAATTATTGCTTTTTGGTAGCATATAAATTCTAAGTCAGGAATGATGGTGGTGCCAAACAACCACAGGTTGTCCAAGTGAGTGGCCTAGATAGTGACACCTTTGCTTTCTGATAGTTCAGTGTACACAAATTTTATTTCATGCAAAAAGTTACTAAAAGTATTATGTAAAATTACCTTCAGACTATTTGTATAAAGTGGATATGAAACATAAATGAATTTTGAGTTTATGCTTGGGTTCTATCGCCAAGATGTCTCATTATGTATATGCAAATATTTCAAAATCTGAAAAATTCCAAAATCTGAAACACTTCTGGTTCCAATCATGTCAAATAAGGATACTCAACCTGTAGTTGGTCTTTTAACTTGACCTTAATGCTTCTTGAATTTATAGTACACGTCATCTTACTATAGGGAAAACTATATGGGGATTTCCAGCTTCTAGAAACCAAAATAGTAAACTTTAATTGGCCTTAAAAACAGGGATTTTCCAATCTGAGCCTTTAATAAAGGAATCTCTCACTTCTACTTTCAAAGACTGCCGAAGACAAGTTGTTGAATACTTACACATAGAAATTATTAAGCAAGTAAAAGTAATGAGACAGTTGGTAATTATGCAGTAAATTGGGAATTTCCAGATAACTTCTGCCAAACAAATAACCAAGAATTTTTGAGAAGAGGTATGTATTAGTCTGTTCTCATGCTCTATAAAGAACTGCCTGAGACTGGTAATTTATAAAGGAAAGACATTTAATTGACTCAGTTCCATAGGGCTGGGGAGGCCTCAGGAAACTTACAATCATGCAGAAGGGGAAGCAAACACGTTCTTCACATGGCAGCAGAAAGGAGAAGAATGAGAGCTGAGCAAAGGGGGAAGCCCCTTTAAAAGCATCAGATCTCATAAGAACTTGCTATCACGAGAATAGTGTGGGGGAAACTGCCCCCATGATTCAACTACCTCCCACCCAGCTCCTCCCACTATACGTGGGGATTATGGGAACTATAATTCAAGATGAGATTTGGGGGCAGGGGGACACAGCCAAACCATATCAAGGTGCTTCATCTATATTTTCCCATTCCAGTGGTACAGAATAGTGTATCGTAAATATCTAGAAGTTCATTAGATCCATGATACTGTGATTGTTTTTTAATTGGAATTCTAGGCTCTTGCCATGTATTGTTAAAAATAGCCTAAAGGGGATCGGGCATGGTGGCTCATGCCTATAATCCCAGCACTTTGAGAGACTAAGATAAGCAGATCACCTGAGGTCAGGAATTCGAGACCAGCCTGGTCAACATAGTGAAACCCCATCTTCACTAAAAATACAAAAATTAGCTGGGCATGGTGGCACAAGCCTGTAGTCCCAGCTCCCCGGAAGGCTAAGACAGGAGAATCACTTGAACCCAGGAGGCAGAAGTTGCGGTGACCCAAGATCATGCCGCTGCACTCTAGCCTGGGTGACAAAGCGAGACTCCGTCAAAAAAAAGAAAAAAAATGAAATAGCCTAAAGGGGATTCATTGTGATTTTTCCCAGTAGTTCAAAGCAAAATAAAACACAATTGCATGTTTTCTTTTATTATGTGACTTTCAGACTAAAAATTACACAATTTTTATTTTTCACTACCTTAAGAGAGTAATATGAATTGAACCATTAATTGCTAACCCAGTTATTCATTTTTTACTTTGAAGATTGATTTTGCATTCATCGGCCTTTGAGTTTCCTTTCATTGACCAAAACAGGTGGAAAGTTTACCTTTTAATGTTGCAGAAATGGCAACTTGCCCAGTTTGGGCTTCATGGTCCCCAGCTGTTTTCAGAGGTCCCTACAATATCCAGGTGCTCTCAGTTGTCCATAAGCTCATCCTTGTCCCTGGACCCCAGTGGAAGCCAAGGTTAGTGTGCTTCTTCCCACTCTACCTCCTTTGGTCTAAATGCAGGTTTCATACTATCTAGAATGCTCTAAGTATTTATTTGATAAATGTTGATGATAATAATAACTGTTAATACTTACTGAATGTAATGTGTGTTCTAGGTTCTTTGTGTGCATTCTTTCATTTAATCCTTACTCAACCCTTTCGTTTTGGTACATTTCATATGAGAGTTGTGAAAATAATGAACCTGAAGCTTCAAGGTTTAATAAATCTTCCAAAGTCACCCAGCTAGAAGTTATGGTAAATGATTCTGCTATTTAATTTCATTTATGATATTATTATCAAGATTAAAATGCTGGGAAATTTTGGTTTCTCATAGTCTCCTATACTGTGATTCCACTAGTCTGCTCCTTAATGAGACTTACATGTACAGCTGAACCTTGAACAACAAAGGTTTGGTCTGTTTATATGCAGATTTTTTCCAGTCAAATACAGATTGAAAATGGAGTATTCCTGAGATGTGAAACCTGCATGTACAGAGAGGCTACTTTTTGTATACACAGGTTCCTCAGGGCCAATTGTGGGCCTACTGAGTATGGGCAGATTTTGGTATATGTGGGGGTCCTGGAAGCAATTCCTTGCATACACCAAAGAACAACTATATATTGTTTTTTGTCCAGCAAAAATTGAATTAAAAATATTTTATATATAAGCAGAAAGTAATTTAAGCATTATTATTTGCTCTAATAGAAACTGACTTTAATGAAAATGGAATTATTGTAAAATCAATTTAGTATTCTATGAGTTGTTTCATTTCAGCCTGGACTCTATCATATTATTTTTAACCATTTGAAATGCTCACAGAACTAGCAGTAAGTTATTTTTTAAGACTGATTTACTGAATATTTCCTAAGAAAATCCTACAGGTGAATCTCTAAATACAATGCCTTATTCTATATTCATCACTTCCCATACGGTTATCACAAATTCATAAATAATTCTATATTCATCACTCAATAATGTAATAAGTCAACATTCAATAATTCTTTTTCTACATTCATCACTCACCCTACAGTTACCACAAATTCATAAATAATTCTATACAGTTGTAGAATAGGAATGTCTATGAACTTTCAAAAAAGTATGAGTCATTGATCACCTCAAGTATAGCTGAGGAATTGACATCACTGAGATAATTGTTACTAGAGCCATTCTAAGGAAAATAAAATTGGCTATTGTTAGCATCTCCTTTAAATATGTTTTTAAATTCCATAACAGTTAGCTATAACTGTAATGACAAATCTACACTGAGAGGATCTGTTGTGAAATTACAATGCACTTCAGGAACATCAGCATTTGACATATTTCAAGTTGGCAGCAGAGTATTGGGGGAGCACAGATTAACCAGTGTTCATTCAGCAACTTAGATGAGCCTTACATATTTTGAGCTTGCAGGTCTTCTGGAGAAATCAAGTCAATTGGTTGGCTCTACAGGTTATCAGTTTGGTTCCTGAATGATACATTTTCAAACTCCTAAATTAGTCCTATGAATTTAAGTTTTTGTCCCTTGGGAACTATTTTTATTGTTCAAACTAAGACTGTCTTCCAGACAGCACACTTCCCATCTTCAACAAGTATGGTAATACCATGAGTTTCAGGAAAGATACATATTTCGGGATAGTACTAACTTCTCCCTAGGGTAGAAAAGCTGATAGAACATACTTTGGAGCCATATGGAATGACTGCTTATTCATGGTCTAGGATGACTTTGGAATTGTATGTGCAAAGCAGATAGCAATAATTTAGTGTAATATGGATATTCTTTTCTGAAATGTATGAAAACACTAATGGCGAATTCGAATGTGAATTCAAATAAGTTGATTGAAGTAAAATTAAATTATAGACCACCTAAGAAATTGCATGGGAGTATAATGAGAGGTTCAGTGACTCTGGTTTGGAATTCAGAAGACCTGGATTCATTTTTGTGTGTGTCACTACCTGGTTATACAATATGGACGTAAAGTGCAGAAAATTCAAACCAAACCACTTTAAGCGAAATAACTGCAAAACCCAAAGGTAGACTGACTTCAGATGTGGCTTGATCAAGGCTCAAATCATGTCATCAGGTTATTTATGGCTCTCCTCCTTCATTGCCAGCTCTCTTCTTAGAATTTTTGTCTCATGGATTGAAAGTGACTCTCACAACCACAGATGCTCCAGTTTAAGACCAAAAGAAGGCCTTTACTTCATTATAACTCAAATAAAATTCTTATGTGCCCTGCCCCAACCTGAGCAGTAGTGACTGTGACAGGTGAGGGAATCATACTGATTGGATTAGGTCATTATAGTAGAGAGAAATTGGACTGAATTGTAACAAGAGAAGGAGGCACAGATGCAGGCTGATTTGTGTATTTGACAGTGGTAAGACAACAGTAATGGTACTAATAAAAGTTAACATCTATTTAGTGGGTTCTGTATGGAAAGCGCTGTGCCAAGTAATTCATTGTGAATTATCTCATTTAATAATAGGACAGGATATTTGCCTCTTGTGGGTATTTTTTCTCAACGACTTCTGTGGTAACATCACTGATTTAGAATGTGGGTGGGAGGGGGTGTGGGAGGTTCCCGGAGAGACATAAAGGTATGTGGTCATCATTTGGACAAAGGGGGAGTGAGTCCAAAATAGAGGAATGCAGGGTAATAGCAGGTGTTCAACTGAGGATAGTGATCATAAATTACAAGTGAAAAGAAAGGTGACTTGTGAGATCTTCCTCTTAGCAATGTTCATATGAAGAGGTGGAAGCATAGAAAAAGCAAATTTTGTAGGGCAGGTTCCATGGAGAAATAGAAGTGCAGGGGAGCTAAGGGTATTTTAAGAAGAGTTTATAGTGATGGATCATGGAATGTGGGCTGGTAGGGAGAGAAGGGAGGCCAGGAGGGGATTGATGGGTAGAAAGTAGAGGAGAGTAATGGAGTGGGCATGACTGAGCAAAGAGATCTGGAAGAAGAGGAAGTAGCACTGGAAAATGACATCTTTGAAGTCAGCGTTCCAGAGGTGATGCACTTTCTAGTGGTGACAAGGTCCAGGATACAACAGTGGGAACATGTGTCTAGGGAGCAATGGAGGCAAAGGTCAACAGGGAGGAGAGGAGCAAGCCATGGACAGGCTCGAGTACTGGCTGGGTCATCCTCGCAAACACTGAGATTCTGATTTGAGAAGGATGAATACTGTGAGCTAGGAGCTAACTGAGGGAAGAGGAGATAACAGGAGGTTGGCAGATGGTGGTAAGGAGAGAGGGGACAAGGTTGTAAATCCAAGTGAAAAGAATCTCAAAAGATGAGTGGCTTTTGAAGGAGGATGTGATGGGGCTAGAAGTAATGATCTGGAGGTACAAGATAGAGCGCACTCAGCAAACCATCTTCTGGTGCTGAGGCATGTAGAATGAATGTGGCTTAATAAAAATAAATTTAATTTAAAAAATTCTTTCCTTCACCGTAATGCAGAGAAATCAGTGTCTTCATAGGGAAGCTGAACCAATCAAAGCAAGAAGGTTAAGGATCAAGGAACTGAAGGGATTATTCTAACACCAGGGCTGTTAGGGAATTTGTTAACCAGAGGCTTAAATTTCTAAGAGTCACATAGGAAGTGTTTGAAAAAGGAAATTATGTTGGATTCGATGATTGAATGAGGATCTGAGTGAGAACTGATGACATAGAAGGCCGGAACTTCAGCAGTGCCTCAGGCAAAAGGTACATGGGGTCATCTGAGAGGAGGGTGAGAAGCCAGTAATACTGCAGAGAGCCTGCCCTCATGGGAAGCCTCATTGGTTGTTTCTTGGTGCTTGGGGCTGTCTAAACATACTCAACTCTGTTCTGGATCTTCTGGAGGAACAAGACTAAGACCTCCACCTTGGTTTTCCCCAGAGAATAGGATCAGGCAGAGAAACTGGTTCTATCAGGGGAACAAGAGCTAATTAGGAAGTTATCAAGACAACTGAGGAATCTCACCATTATTAAAGATAGTACCAAATGAGTAGATACCACCTGAGAAAGAATGGTTTAAAAATGGACCACAAATATTAAGGGAAGATTCTATGCAGCAGGAACTAGAAGTTGTTTTATAAAACACATACACACACAGTGAAAAATATTTAGTGTGAAAAATACAATACAGTCTTGCCTCCGTCTTCCCTGGGGATTGGTTCCAGGATGACCTGCAGATACCTGGACAAACTCAAAATCTGCACAGACTCAACTCCCACGGTCAGCTCTGCAGAATCCCCAAAAAGTTGCCTTTCGTATAGCTGGGTTTCAAATCCTGCAAATACTGTATTTTATCTTTTTGTTTTTCTGAGACAGGGTCTTGCTCTGTCACTCAGCCTGGAGCACAGTGGCACAATCATGGCTCATTGCGGGCTCGACCTACCAGGCTCAAGTCATCCTCCCACCTCAGCCTCCCAAGTAGCTGGAACTACAGGAGCATGCCACCACACCCAGCTAATTTTTGTATTTTTTGTAGAGGCAGGGTTTCGCCATGTTGTCCAGGCTGGTCTCGAACTCCTGAACTGAAGCAATCCTCCCGCCTTGGCCTCCCAAAGTGCTGAGATTACAGGTGTGAGCCCCCATGCCCAGCCTCAAATGCTGCATTTTTTATCCACATTTGGTTGCAGATCAAAGGGCCAATTATATTCATTGAAAAAAATCCATATATTAGTGGACCCATGCAGTTCAAGCCTGTGTTGATCAAGGGTCACCCGTAGTTTAAACAAAGAGCACCAAAATATGGGATAAAATATAAATGGATACAATAAAGACAAATTTGTGAGCTGGAAGATCAGCTTCAAAAATTATAAGTCACTCAGAATGAATGAAGAGATATTGTAAAGACACAATGCAATACCTTTGTACACCTCTCAGGATGGCTAAAATAAAATAGTGATAATACCAAGTCTTACCAGGATACTAAGAAACTGAATCATTCCTACATTGCTGGTGGGAATGTAAAATGATACAGCCACTCTCAGTTTGTCCATTTCTTAGAACACCAAATGTTCAACTACCATACAAGCTAGCAGTTATACTCCTTTGCATTCATCCCAGAGATATGAACATTTATATTCATCCAAAAACTAATGTTCATAGCAGCTTTATTTGTAATATCCAAAAACTGGCAATAATCCATATGTCCATCAATTGGCGAATAATTAAACTGTGGTGTACCACATTCTCTACCATGGAATTATACTCAGAAATCAAAAGGAATGAATTACTGATACATGCTTGTTTGGATAATAAGGACATTATGCTGAATGAGAAAAAGCCAATCTAGAGGATCACATACCATATGATTTCGTTTATGTAACATTCTAGAACTGACAAAATTAATATGGAGAATATACAAGGCTTAGGGAAGGGAAAGCAGAGAGTGAGGCAATTTCTTCTTGATGGTGGAATATGTCAGTATCTTAATTGTGTTAGTGGTTATATGACTCTATATATGTGATAAAATTTCATAGAATTAAACACAAAGACATTTAAAAATTTTGTACATGCAAAAACTGGTGAAATCCAAATAAATTCCATAATTTACTTAATTATATTGTGCCAATTTCCTGTTTTGATAATGCACTATAATTATATAAGATGACACCGTCAGAGGAAGCTGGGAGGTTGGTTCATAGGACCTCCGTGTGCTGTTTTTACCTCTTCTTTTTGTTTTTTTGTGTTTTTTTGGTGTTTTTTTTTTTTTAAACGGAGTCTCACTTTGTCACCCAGGCTAGAGTGCAGTGGTGTGATCTTGGCTGACTGCAACCTCTGCCTCCCAGGTTCAAGCAATTCTCCTGCCTCAGCCTCCCAAGTGGCTGGGATTACAGGCACGTGCCACCATCCCTGGCTAATTTTTGTATTTTTAGTAGAGACAGAATTTCACCATGTTGGTCAGGCTGGTCTTCAACTCCTGACCTCAGGTGATCCGCCCACCTCAGCCTCCCAAAGTGCTGGGATTACAGGCATGAGCCACCATGCCCGGCATGTTTATACCACTTGTTATTAGTCTATAATTATTTCAAAATACAGTTTTTTTTTTTTCAAATAAGAGGGGTATAAGAAATATGGAGGAAGAAAAGGAAGTGCTACCCCAACAGGATAATAGGAATCACAGGAGAGAAAAAATTTAGGAAGAAATACTGTAATAAAATATGAAGAAAAATGTTTCAGAATTAAAGAGAAAATGAAAATCTCAGATTGAAAATGTACATGTATTACAAATATAACTGAGTTCTCTGATAAACAGACATTGTGACATTGTCAAGACATTGTGAATTATCAATTCTTAGTAAAAGTAAGTAAACCACAGATTACTTACTCATTTTACTGCTGTCGAATAATTTATTACTTTCCAGTTTTTTCACATTTTTCCTAGCTTTACTGATGTATAATTGACAACATTAAATTGTATATATTTAAGTATTCTCATCACTTACTTGATGGTAGGGAGGTACAGTCTGCATTTGTCAATATGGATTCCCCTCTGTAACTTCTGAGAAGAGTCCTGAATGGTTTTCTAATTTTAATAACATAATTATCTTGTCTTTTATACATGGTCATGTGATACCCCAAATAGTGCTAGTGTGTGCTCTTCTTTCCAAGACTTAGCAGTCCAATTTCTTTGTCTCTTGCACCAAGTATAACTTCTTACAATGTTGGCTCATCCTGTCTTATTCATGATTTTAACTGAAAAACTTCTAGTGCTTTTCACCCATTTAATGGAATATTTCTTAATGATGCTTATTATCACATTAAAGAAATTTCCTTTTATTACTCATAAAAAGAATCAGGAATGAGTTCAGTCCTCAACAGATGGGTTCCTTCTCTATGAAGCTGGCTGCTCGTGTCTCTCCATCTGAAGTCAAAAGGAAGGGAGAGAAGGGACCTGGAGAGCACATACTCAGTTTTTTTGTAGATAAGTTCCTGGAGTGGCGAGTATCATCTGTACTCACACCTCAATGACCAAATACTAATCACACATCACACCCAGCTGCAGGGGAGCCTTTTCACTGGACAGCCTATGCCTAGCTAAAACATTAATACTGCAGAAGGAAGAAAGGCCCAATATTGGAGGACAACTAGCTATGTAGTATAATTATATGCCTTATTCCTTTGTTAATGTACTAAAATGTACTAATATATTTTCTAATATTAAATCATCTTCACATTCCTAGGATAAATCCCACTTGGTCATGAAGATTTTTCTACTGTATTATTGGATTCTGTTTGTGAGTACTGTATTTAGGATTTTTGCATCTGTGTTTATTAAAAATATACTTGTTGATGCAAACAGTAATTACACTTTACATTTATATAGTATTTTGCAGTTTTTAAAATAATTTCATACACATTCCTCCTGAGAATAAATGATCAACAAGAGAGGACTATGGTTTTGAAAAAGTAGATGTTAAGTGTACAAATAGAAAATATCTACAAATGGGACAATATAAGTTTGTTTGTTTTTTGTCACCTGAGGACTATAGTTTTGAAAAAGTGGATATTAAGTGTACAAATAGAAAATATCCACAAATGGGACAATATAAGCTTTTTTTTTTTGGTCACCTAAGTTCTAGAGGGCCAACAGTGAGACTGAGATTGAAGTAAAGATTAGTGGAGAGAAAAGAATACAGGAGGTTGAAAAGGGATTTTTGATCGAATGAACCCAGGGAGAGATGCTATCACTCTCCAGGGTCCCAGGGAAGAATGGGATTACAGGCTTTGTGAAATGTCTAGCACTGTACTGGTATTCTAGATATTTTATTAATACAATGTCTAAACAACCTGGTTTGAATTTACAAGTAAAGGCTTTCCTAGTTATTAAACAATATTTGGCTTTGTGAACTTCTGTTTTGATTCCTTATTAATCTGCATATACCAAATTAGATCCTGGCAATGGAGCACTCTCATGGGAAAAGGAAGCACTAAAAATACAGGATGCTCCTCCGCTGTCGTCTGGCAGCCAGGTCATATGTGTCCTGGTTACACATTTTCTCCCTGACTATAGAGCTTTTCCAGAGCACACAATAATTACATAATAGCAACTTCTCACCACTCACAAGTATAAAGTGCCTTTGGGAGGAAAATAGATAGTAGGCTGATATAATTTTGCAAAAAGAGGCACTCTGTGTCACAGTAAATAGAATTGCCCAAATAGCAGGACCTCCTTGTGGGTTTTCCCATACCAAATATGCTATTTGTTAACTTCTTTTCCCTGAGCCTTGGAATGTCATAGATGCATAGTAGCTACTTAAGGCAGCATTGAACTCTCAGATCACTGTGCTGGGCTTGCACCACTCCCCCTAGCCCCACCCATTTTTCTCCTTCTCTGTCTCACACACACCCACAGAAGCAAAGCATATCCTAGTATACTTGGGAGAACCTGCTGGCTTCTCCCTGACACTGTAGCTGCAGATTCCAAAATGAAGCAAAGATCAGGGAATTTGATACTCATATCAGTGCACATGCCTCAGTTGAACAATATAGATCCTGGAGGAGCATTTTGCCCTGGATTTTGTGCATTCATCAGAATAAGATAATTCATCCAAATCCACTTTGCTTTGTGTCTTTTTTTTGGACACCCCAGATACCTAAATTCTTAGTGACTGTTTCTATTAGGATAAATACATATCCCTAGTATTGCTTTTCACCATGCACAATAGGCTAAAGCACACCAGAGTAATCTCCCAAAATCTCATCTGTTTTTACCATGATGAACTCTAGAAATGTATTATGAATACTGAAAATGAATAAGGTTGAAGTTCAGATGAACAGGCCCTCCCCACTGCCATTTGCACTGTTTGTTTTTCTGAGTGGATGTTATATGTCATGAGGGCACAACAGCGGCACAGACAACACAAGTGGTGTAACTAAGCACTGAAGTTTAAAATAAATGCTTTAAGATAGTTAATTATACTTTACCCTACAGGAAGAGAAAATGTTTTCTGAAGTCCCTGAAAATGGATGATGAGTAGTTTAAAGCCTTGTGGAGATCCAAAATTTGGTTGCCTATTTTTAAAATGCTGAACTGGGATTTAAAACAAGCTGTCCAGGTCCAGAAGCCAACTCTGTTAGACTCTAGTTTCTTAAGTATAAGTAATTAATAGGAATATTGTATGGGTGGGGGGCGGATAGTGAAGGAAGATTTAGGCTACCAGATAGTAAATATGTTAAAAGCTATACAACTAAAACAGCCTGTTACAGGTTCAGCAAAAGATAGGTCAACCTCACAACATGAGCAAAAAGTGCAAAATTGACCCAAATATATCTGATAATTTAGGGGAAATAATTGCATCCTAATCTTCCTTCTTTCTGCTTATCAAATTGTAAGAATTCAATAAATATTATTAAATCGCAGATTGCTCAAGATTTAAATGTAAAAAGTAAAGCTGTAAGGTTTTGAGAAGCTATTTTAGATGAGTATTTCTATAATCTTGGGTAGAAAATAGTTTCTAAATAGTTCTAAAGAGTATCGAAACTGGAAGCCATAGAGGAATATATTAGTGAAATCTGACTACTAAAAAATGTAAGTCTGGGCGTGGTGGCTCAGGCTTGATATCCCAGCACTTGGGGAGGCCAAGGCAGGCGGATCACTTGAGGTCAGGAGTTCAAGACGAGCCTGGCCAATATAGCGAAACTCTGTCTCTACTAAAAAGACAAAAATTAGCCAGGCATGATGGCGCATGCCTGTAGTCCCAGCTACTTGGGAGGCTGAGGCCTCTAAGAATTGCTTGAATCTGGGAGGCAGAGGTTGCAGTGAACCAAGATCATGCCACTGCACTCCAGCCTGGGCAACAGAACCAAGACCCTGTCTCAAAAAAAAAAAAAAAAAAAAAAATGTAAAACATGTGCATTTCTGAACATCCAAAGCCTCATAAATAACCCCAAGATCCCGTCCCGAAAAAAAAAAATGTACTTTTAGAGCTTTAAGTAAACATGCCAAAATAATATAAATAAGGGAATAAATGAAATGAAAAATTATTATTCTACCATTACCTCAGTAACTCTAAATAGCTGCAGCAACAGGATGAGCCTCACTAGGCCAGATTAGTCCAATATACAAAGAAGATCATGTTTCTTTAGAGACAAAACCAGCCAGCAGCCTTAATCCCCCGCACAACCTCAGACCATATGCAGCCATTAACCAAAGTAAAAATGAAAAGAAAAGGCGCGTCAAAATTGCCAGTAAATTCTTCACAGTTGAAAATCGAGCCACCAGTTTCAGTTATTCCCAGAAATAACAGCCAAACCCACTCTATGGCTTTATGATTTTACAATTGGATTTGCAAAATTTCAGAAATTTTTTAAATATATAATTGATGTAGCATACACAGACGCTTTAATATGTAGTTTTAAAGTAGTTGTTCAGCCTAAGTGAAACACCATCAAGGAATTTAAGATTGAAAACCTGCACAGAGATCAAGGTCAAAGGAAAGCCGTTAAGTAACATTCTAAGAAACATGCAAAAGCCTGAGCAAATGTAACCTGGTACTTCCATCTAACTGACCTCAACATGTGAATACAGCCAGTGTTAAGCAGCTGTAGTGGAGTTTAATTTTGACCTGAATCTACAACATCCCTGTTGCAAATTTCCTCCCTTTAATCTGTAGTCACTCTAGGTAATGGGATATTTCCATGTGGATGTGAGGCCTCTGTGCCCTAATCATCTTGCATCCTTCTCCCTAGATTTGAATTGGGGTGATTCCTGAGAACATACCCTAATGAAATTAATATAAATATTAATATTAATATTAATACTAATATTTGAATCTGGTATGATATTACTGAAGAACTCCTCGTAGGGGCCCCAGAACTCCTCACCAAGAGGCTTCACTTCACACAGTGTCATGATGTGTAAGGACAATGACCCATATATATAAAAGTGGCCCAAGAAAAAAATGGCACTTTTGCTCCAAGCTGTCTAATAACTGGGGCAGCCGTGGTGGGAGTCTCTAAGAGTGGAAGTGAAACAATCCTGGAATTATCTGTACTGCTTCCATCTTCTCCTTGCTTGGCATGTGCCTTGTGGTTCAATGGAAACATTGCACCATACTTCTCTTTGATTGGTACATGGTTCAGTGGAAACATGCTGTTTCCATTGAATTAGGTAAAATAAGCAGAAAATAGTTCTGGGACCATAATTTCATGTTGGCAAATCATATTAGAGCTTCTTAAGAAAGGTTCTTTTTTGGTTGCTTGAGTACTCACTATAGGAGAAAATTGGCTTGGAAATAATATAGAGAGATCTATAGTTGAATATTCATAATGTTTGTGTGGGGGAGAGAGAGCTCTCAGGTGGCGTAAGACAGGACATTTTACCCTTTTGTCATGGAATGCAAAGTCCCATTCCCTTCCTCAGGGGATCTGTGGAATGCAACATAGAACTGTAAACTGGGCTGGTTGGGAAGGATCCACCTTTACCAGACCTGGGGTCAATGCCTTGGAGAGTTGAAAAGGGCATCGCAAGATTATGACTTCACTGGTACTAAAATCATGAATGCATTTTAGGTTCTTTTTTCACATATAAAACAGCAGCTGAAGAAAGCTAGGTAGCTGAAGAAAGAGAAAATTTGACTTGGTTTCTAACTATTAGGTCTTCTTAGCCCAGCACAGAATTCTCAAAAGTACTGTCCTTATTTGGTTTCATGTTACTGTGTCCACACATATCACTGGGATCCCCCGCATCTTTTCCCCTAACCTTTATTGCCCATTCCTGCCCCTCTCACCACAGGTGTAGAAGACATCGTGGCCATAATGATTCCTGAGCCAAAAGGGAAGGAGATAGTAAGCCTGCTGGAAAGAAACATCACCGTGACGATGTACATCACCATCGGAACCCGGAACTTGCAGAAATATGTGAGCCGCACTTCGGTTGTGTTTGTCTCCATCTCCTTCATTGTCCTGATGATCATTTCCCTCGCATGGCTCGTCTTTTATTACATCCAGAGGTTTCGATATGCAAATGCCAGGGATAGGAACCAGGTGAGTAGCAAAAAGTTAAAAAACTTTTAAAAATTGTTACAAAAATGTTATTAAACATCTTTGAACATGACAGAAAATACCAAGCGAAAACCAAAATATCCCCACTCAAGATAAACACTGTTAACATTTGCTGTATCATTTTTCAGATATTATCCAAATATATCTATTTTGATGTTTTACTATATTTTTGTGTAAAATGGAGGTGATTTGTCCTACATTCCCATTGTTTATGTTTTTGACATTTGTTTATCCACATAATGAGGGGAACAAAAGGAAGTGCTAATAGTGTGAAGATAATTTGGAAAGAGCCAAGATTTCCTCCTTGTGAACAGAAGAAAAAAAAGGAGATAAAAACCAAAAGCTATTTTAAATAGCAATTAAACGTATCATGTATACTCATGGTACAAAATGCAAAAAGTATCACATGGCATATAATGAAAAGTAATTGCCTTCCCATGTGTGTCTCTCAGCTACCCAGTTCCTCTTCCTGGAATATCTTCCAGGGATATTCTATGCACTTATAAACACATATGCCCATATATTTAAAAAACAACAACAACAAATGATAGCACACTTAACTCTGTACCCTTCTCTCTCACTTCTTCTTGCAGATTAATTTACATCAATACATAAGCCAAGCTTCCTTCTCACTTCTAATGACTGCATGACATTCCATTGTCTGTATGTGTCACATCTATTTAACCAGCACCTATTAATGGACATGTTTTCTCTTCTTAAGAGAATATGTACACATGACACTTAGTACATTTGTAAGTATATCTACAAGGTAAAATCCTGGAAGTTTAGTTGCCAGGGCAATGGCATATACATTTTAGACTATGATAGATACTGCCACATTGTCTGCCAAAAAATGTTGAACCAATTTACACTTTAACAAACTCTATATGAAAATTACTGTTTCCCCATATCCTTACCAAAAGAATGTTATAGCTTTTTTGTTGTCGTTAGTGATTTGGTAAGTTAAAAATGGTAACACATTTTTCTTATTACAAGTAACGTTGAACATCTTTTCAAGTACAATAGAAAAAGTGAATATTTTTGGTGAAGTAACTACTTTTATTATTTGACTTCTTTTCAATTGAGTTGTCATTTTCTTATTAATGTGCATAAACTCTTTATTAGTCAAGGAAATTAACCCTTTTTTATAAGATAGGATTCACCTCACCACCCCTCAGCTTGTCATTGTCTTTTATTTTATCCATGGTCTTGCCATGCAGAAATTTTTGGTTTTTACAGAGCTACATTTATTATCTTTTTTTCTTGAGATGGAGTCTCACTCACTGTCACCCAGGCTGGAGTCCAGTGGCACAATATGGGCTCATTGCAACCTTCGCCCCCTGGGTTCAAGAGATTCTCGTGCCTTGGCCTCCCAAGTAGCTAGGATTACAGGCATACACCACCACACCTGGCTAATTTTTGTTTTTTCAGTAGAGGTGGGTTTTCACTATGTTGGCCAGGCTAGTCTCAAACTCCTGACCTCAAGTAATCTTCCCACCTTGGCCTCCCAAAGTGCTGGGATTACAGGCGTAAGCCACTATACCTGGTGTATTAATCTTTTTTAAAAAAATTAATTTTATTGTGTATAGTTGAAGTTTACAGTACGATGTTTGGGGAGTCATACAGACAGTAAAATGGTTAATATAGTAAAGCAAATTAACATATCTATTGTCTCACATAGTTTTTTGATGACAAGAGCATGTAAAATATACTTATTTAACAGAAATTTCTAATACAATACAATTTTTTAGCTGTAGTCATTGTACATTAGATCTCTAGACTTGCTTATCATACATTCTGCTACTTTGTATCCTTTGACCTAAATCTCCCCATTTTCTCTCCACTCCCCCACTCCAGTAACCACTGGCTTATTCCCTGTCTCTGGACATTTGACCTTTCTTAAAAATTATATTCCATATATAGGTGAGATCGGTATTTTTCTTTCTATGTCTGGCTTATTTCACTTAACATGATGTCCTCCAGGCCCATCTATGTTGTGGCAAATGTCAGTGTCTCCCTTGTTGAGAATAAACAATAATAATCCATTGTATGTGTGTATGTATATACATTTTCTTTATCCGTTCGTCCTTCAGTGGACACATGGACACTTAGGTTGCTTCCCTATCTTCGCTATCGTGAATAATGTCACAATTAACATGGGGGTGCAGATATCTTTCCAAGGTGGTGATTTTATCTCCCTTGGATATATACCTAGAAGAGGGATTGGTGAATCTTCAATGGTAGTTCTGTTTTTTATTTCTTTAGGAACCTCTGTACCGTTTTCCCTAATGGCTGTGCCCATCTACATTCCCACCAACAGTGTACTAGGATTCCTTTTTCTCCATACCCTCACCAACACTTGTTAGCTCTTGTTTTCTGGATGATAGACGTGCTAACAGGTGTGAGGTGTGATCTCATAGTGGTTTTAGCATTTCCATTCCATAATAAGATTTTCTATAGACCAAGATTACTGAAAAGCATTCATGTTTTCACCCTCTACTTTTCAAATTTCTTTTTTCTCATTAAATCTTTAATCTGTATGTAACTTATTTCAGTGTAAAGAATGAAGTAGAGAGCCAACATTATTTTTTTTCAGATGGCCTACTATTTTTGTAACTGGCATTTATTGAATAATCTTTCCCCCCCTCATATGCAGTATCCCCATTTAACATATATTAAATACCCATATATACTTGCTTCTATTTCTGTGCTCTCTAAACCGTACCATGAATCTAGGTCTCTATTCATACTCCAGCACCATCTTGTTTTTAGTACTCTAGAATTATAATGTCTCATGGCTGTTCATGCTGTCTTCTTTATTATTGCTCTATTTTTACTCTTTTCATGTTTATTTTTGTATGAATTTAGAATCATTATATGAGTTTTTAAACTTATAGGATAATTTAGGGGAAATTTGTAACTTTATGATGTTTAATCTTCCCATTCAAATATAACAAGTTTTCCCCTTATTCAACTCTTCTTTTTATTCCCAGTAGCATTTTTCAGTATTTATTAATCTTGTACACTTTTCTTCAGTTTAGTTCTAGGTATTTAATCATTATGTTGCTATTATAATTTAAATTCATTTTTTCATATTGGAAACTTTGGATTGTTGTATATTTTGTATATTATTAACAGCCTCATTGTTATAACCCTAACTATAATGATGTATAGTATTTATTATATGCTGCAGGCATGTTCTAAGAGCTCTCTCGCTCTATTTACCTACTTTCACCTTAATAGATAGTAGCCCCATAATAAATAATTTTATTGTCCCCATTTTACAGAGTTGGAAGTAAGCACAGAGAGTTTAAGTAATTTGCCCAAGGTCACACAGCTGGTTAGTAATAGAGCCAGCAATTGAACCAGCAGCAGAACTCCAGAGTCCATGCCCTTAACCACTACTTTGTACTATTTGTGATTATTTATATTAGTGTTGCAGAACTACATTAACAATGCTCACAATCAGGGATAACTTACTGCTTTCAAATGTTAGACATCCTGTTTTTTCTGTTATCTAATTTCATTGGTTGGAATCTCCAGAATAAACTAAAGTAATCATGGTTACAGTGAACATATTTCTCTTCATTGTGTATTTAATGGGAACATCCTCAATTTAATGGGATTATTTTTATCATTTCTTCATTTTATTATTTTCCCGTGTAGTCTTCTAGATTGAGATATATATTTTATCATGTTATAAAATATATAATGTCAGAAGTGTCAACTTAGTTCTGTCTTATTAAGAATTTTTTAATCAAGAATGGATGTTTGATTTTAACAAATGCCTTTCCAATGGCCATAGTCTAAGTTTTCTCTTTAGATCTATTAAAATAAATGGATGATACTAATGGATTTCCATTATGAACCATCCTGAATTTCTGCTATATACTATTCCTCTAATGTGTGTGAGATTATATTTGCTAGTGTTTATTTTTTTGCCTTTATATTCATATATGAAATCTGTTCATGGTTTACATTTTTATTATGTTTAGATAATGATTATACTGTCTTCTAAGAAGAATTTGAAAACTTTTCTCCATTTTCTGTGATCTAGAGCTGTGGCGTCCAACATGGTAGTCACTAGCCATGTGTGGCTATTTAAATTTAAATTAATTGTAATAAAATAAACTTCAAAATTCTGTTCCTCAGTTACTAGCCATATTTCATGTGGCCACCATATGGCAGTGCATGTATAGGGCATTTTTATCACTACAGAAAGTCTTATTGGGTAACACTGCACTTGAGCATTTTAAATAGCACTGGAATTAGCTGATTCTTAAAGTATTGGTAGAAATTTTCTGTAGGTTAATGAGGTCTAAGTTCGTGAATGTTTTAGGAGACATCTCTTCCTTTTCTATTAATTTTATCGCAAATTCTCTGCTTAAATTTTCTGTAGCTTCTGGGACAATGTTTAAAAACATTTTTATTGCTTATATCTGATTCTTAAAATGATACATGCTATTTTAGTAAATTTCACAATCATAGATAAACTCTGAAAAAGACAAGTTACCCACTACCCCACTAAATTGTCAACATGTGAGTATATTACCTTTCAGGTATTTTTAATTCTCTCTCTATATATAGAGTAAATTTTCATTATATGTGTATCTATATATGCAGGAGACACAAACATATCCATGTATGTTTTATGTTCTGCTTTTTATTGAATAGTATGTCCCTCTATCATTAAATAATTTTCAAAAACATGATTTTTATGGCCACATAGTAATGAAGTTCCACTGCTTACCCAAAATGGGAAACTTACTTAATTTCTTCATTCATTGTTTTTCTAAACTAAATGGAATATACCTTTCTCTTACCGTCACAGTGAGGATTAAATGGATTAATGTGTATTACTTTTAAAGCCGCTGAGCCTGGCACTAATCATTCAGTCAGCACTCAATGAATAGTATCCTTTATTATTATCATATAGATTCTTTGATGACTGCTTACAAATTCAATTTTGCCACTTTCATTAAATATTCTGGAATTTAAATGGATAGAATCCCAAACACAAGGCAATGGAAATGAGATGTAGAACTAATATGCTTCAGTTGGTTCATATGGGGCTACATGTGAGAAACTTATATATATATATGTGTATGTGTGTGTGAGATATACATATAACATATATATCATATACTTATATATGAATACATATGAAGAAATATATAGATACACATTTTCATTATATGTGTGTGTATATATATATATATGTCTTATATATGCACATATGCACTGCCATATGGTGGCCACATGAAATGTGGCTAGTAACTGAGGAACAGAATTTTAAAGTTTATTTTATTAAAATTAACTTAAATTTAAATAGCCACACATAGGTAGTGACCGCAGCTCTAGATTGAAGAAAATGGAGAAAAGTTTGCAAACTCCTCTTAGAAAACAGTATAATCATTATCTAAACACAATAAAAGTGTAAACTATATGTTTCTTCATATGTATTCATATATACGTGTGTGTGTGTGTGTGTGTGTGCACGTGCGTGCCTGTAGAGAGAGTGAGAGAGTAGAGAGAGAAAGATGTTAATCAGACGATGATATTAGAAATGGCATCCCTGTATTTTTGGGCCTGTGATAATTCAAGCAATTATTAGGCAGTAGAGATACGGATGAAATATTAAGCTTGAATTAGTTGAGTAATGACTTCAATCATTATGTTACTTTGTGCAGGTAGATTTAGCTTGCATGTTTATCTAGACACATGCATACTATGAGGTATCTGAAAAACAAATTGAAAGGTAATGGTATGAAAGTGGTTCATGGGGTTCAAATTTTTATTCTCCTCCCATTTTGTTAACTTTCCTTGAATTGTAGGATGCTACCATAGGGTCACTCAGTGAATTGTGATCATGTTAAAAGTTAACACTCCTTCCTGATCAAATGGACACTATAGCCCTTTGATGGATGGAATAACATATAATTTCCCTTAGAAAAATATTTCTCCTTTAATGGTCAGTATTCCACTCCATTCAACAGAAAGTTATAGCTGTACAGGCCATAGCTATAATAAACATCAGGTTAACTTAAACCATTTATTTTTATTAAAGCATTATTGTCCTTCAGAAAGAGTGACTTTCAGGTTAGATGAAGGCTCACAGCCTGAAATGGAACATCAAAGGCATTTATTTTACATTGTCAAAGTATCCAACCATTCAGGTGTATGAAAGAGAGACTGACCTTGAATTAGCCAGATGAGCACCTCAGTCTCTGCTTGGCTTTGTGCAGATCACAATTAAAAGAAAGTCACCAGCATCTTACATAATCATGGCCATTTTCATGTCACATGTACCTGGAGAAGATCATTTCAATTCAGTTTCCCATGAAGTAATATTTGCTAAATGTTCTTCACATTATAAGCCTCCCAGCAAGGTCTTTTAGATGGTAACATGGAGAATGAGGGCTACAACTAAAAATGGAGAGGAAGATTTGGCTGGTGTGCCATGTTTCCTAAAGATTTAACCAAGTTAAATCTGGTATAGGGTAATAGCTAAAGATACCAACTTTGGAGTCACATGGGTCTCAATTCAAATCTTTGCTCTGATAATTCCTAGTGGTGTGACTTTGCACAAGTTACTTCACCTTTCTATGCCCAGGCTTCCCCACATGTAAAGCCAGCCCCGTAGGCTTGATGTGAGGATTGAATGAGAAAATATGCGTGACATATTATTAGAGGGTTGCTAAATGGGTCACGTTTAGTGGATAAAGCAATTCTTGGAAAATATATTCCCCACCTTCCCCCCACACCTGCACAGATAGTAAATAGCTCAATTCTTACATACCTCACATATAGTTTAGTCTACATATGGCCTTTTTAGCTCTATTGACACACTTTGAAACAAAATGGAATCTTCCATCTTTACTCAAGAGTCAGGGAAAAGCTCTCTGAACCCTATCCTTTGGGGTTTTATTGAGGTTTCATCATGTAGGCATGATTGATTAAATTATTGGCCATTGTTGATCAACTCAGCCTTCGGCCCCTCTTCCCTCCCTAGAGGCCAGGGGTAGGAGTGAGGGAATCTGAAAATTCCAACCCTCTGAGATACTCTAATACGGCCTCACCTCTACCCCAGCCTCCCTCCCACAATCATATCATTTTATGTTAGTTCCTTTCCTTCCCAATTCTTACCACTATCTGAAATTTTTCTCTCCTTGCCTTACACCTTGCCTTCCCAGTGCACAGTGACACTCTGAGGGAGTTGAAACAAGGAGGCTGATTTGCAGAGACCAAGGACAGCCTCACACGCCATGTGGAGCCATTGCTTCCTTATTCGAGGTTAACTGTTCCACAGCCACCCTCTTCACTCACGGTGCTTGTTTTTCCTGGTAGCCCTATCATCTTTTCTTGAGACCATTTTCCTTTGGAGATCTTGATCTGTCAGATGGCCTATATGTGCCTGAGTCCAGTGACTAATTGTTTCAAGCTCTCTCTGCACAGAGCTCAGGGAGGTGAATGGACTCCTCATTCCCATTCAAGCCCTGTGACACTTAGCGTGTGGATTAGGATGCGGCTTTACTCAGAGCACACACAGCACATTTAGGGAGCCAATTTCCTAATGTCATATTCCAGCCCAGTGGAATCTTATCTCTAACCAAGCCCACAATACTCTTTAACATAATCAGACATAAATGTCACACCCCCAGGCAGCTAGATGGGGGTCAAGGTTGGGGTTTTAGGAGGTGGGACCACATAAAAGTGAGTAGGATTTATATCTAACAATGGTTTTGGTGCAAAGTAGAATCAGAGTCTTAAGCAGGCCAGGGTTATAAGGCAAGAGGATAACCCAGGGTATTAAATACATAGGACCACGTGGAGTTAGGAGCCAGATTTATCATAAAAATGGGAACAGTAGTCGAGCAAGGCAGGCCAGGTTGGGAGAGGAAGCTGAGGGAATGGTTTTCAGGTGAAGGAAACCTTTTATATCAGACTCTTCACCTGTTAAAAGAGCAGGGCACTGGTAGAAGCCCTGATGGCATGGAAAGAGAAGTTGCAAACCACAACCCACTTGTCAAAGAAAGAAAGGCCCTATAATGATTAGAAAAAATATTTTACTGTCCATTTAACACATGTCATGATGACTTTTAAATACCATGACAGACCTCTCTCTCCTCACCAGCCCTGATCATGCCCCTGGATGAGTACTTTAAGAAAATAGCCCATCGATGCCACCAGTGTGTGGACTTCTACACCATGTAGCCTGGACACCTCTCAACTCAGCCCTGAGAACCCATGTACCAGAGGGTTGCAGAGAGAAAACCACAGTCATGCGAACTGGGAGGCAGAAGACACCTG
Organism: Pongo pygmaeus; assembly: GCF_028885625.2. NCBI lineage: Eukaryota > Metazoa > Chordata > Mammalia > Primates > Hominidae > Pongo > Pongo pygmaeus. The sequence goes on along the minus strand of NC_072376.2, from coordinate 153,973,410 downwards.
GCTGTCATTTCACTGAAGTATTTGAGAATGCTGATTGCCTGATCCTAGAATTATAGTTTTTAGAAGTTAAAGGAACAGTTGATAGAATGAATTTGGGAGAGAGAAATATAAAGTGATTTTCTTTTCAAGGGCATGCAGCCAGATTGATGATTTCAAGTCAAAGTGTTTTCCACCAGACGAAGCCACCTCAATGGCATTGAGGTGCAGAGACCTAACCCATGGGGCAGGTTGCCAGTCTTTGCCTCAGTCATAGCCATAAAATGAGCAACTCCTGACCATTCAACACTGAGTGCTGGCCCTTTCTGGCTTTAGAAGCAAGGCTGTCATGTTAAGTCCTTCCTAATAAAGTTATCCCTCAGCATCCATGAGGAATTGGTCCAGCACCCACCTCCTACCCATGGATACCAAAATCCACAGTCCCTTATATGAAATGGCATATTATTTGCATGTAACACATCCTCCCATATACTTTAAATCATCTCTTGTTTACTTATAGTATCTAATTACTTCCAGTACCTAATGTAAACACTATGTAAATAGTGGTTATGCTGTGCTTTTTATCTGTATTATTTTTGTTGTATTGTTATCTTTTGTTTTTTCCCCCAAATGTGTTTAATCCATTATTGGTTGAATCTGCCATACAGAAAGCTGACTGTGTCTAGTTTAAGATTCCTCACCTTAAGGGGCTTCCCAGAGAATGCTAAGGATTCATCTCCATTCTGCCTATCTAATGACGTACCATCTTGTGACCTCTTCTTGACCTTTGAGTTGGGAGGCCAGATTCATGACAGACTCCTGATACTGAATACCAGTGTGCACTATGGACAGTTCTCCTGTCCCCACCAGAAGGCCAAGTATCCCCTCATTCCCTAGAGGTGCCACTCCTGCTGCCATTCACTGATTCTTACCATACTTACGAAAACCCTGCAGGATGACAAGGCAAACAGCAAGTGGTGTTCCTGCCATGGCCATGGCAGGTATCCCTGTCTTCTGTGATGTCTTGGAATATTGTCTCACTATCTGCTAGGACATCTCATCTCAGACACAAGGACTGGGTCTGTGACTTGAAAAACACACAACTCCCAATAGATGGTAGCTTATTCAAATATGGACAGATCAGATAAACTAAGTAGGGATCTTTTTTGGTTTTCATAAACAATATTGCCTTTGAGGCTAATCCAGGGAAACCAGATCTGTTTTGATTTGCTTTGTTTTTATTTGAGGCCTGGTAATGACATTCAGCAAAGTTTTCCTGAAAGATTTCTCTCTCCCTGAGAATAACTTTTCCTAATATTTACATGTACATGGTCCATGTGCCTTTGATTTCTTTTGCATGCGTTGCATATTGATATTTAAACTATGTTGGAATAAAAGAAGTAATGAAATTTAAAATAAACATGAACTTCACAAAGAGAAACAGAAAGGAAAGGAGTTTGCCAAGTCTCAGCCACCAAGGGAGAGTCCAGGCAGAGATGCTTCTGTCTCCTAAAGAGTGAAGACTAAAATTGTCCCTGAAACTGCTCTAGAAGAAAGTACAAAGCCCTCAGGGTAACAGAAAGGCAAAAGCACATGTCATATCCATGCAGTCTTCAGTGAGGTAATTAGCCCTTGATTTGCTTTTTTTAGATTATTCAGGTCTCAAAGCACATTGTCTCCCTATTCTTTTGTGCATGGATGAAAATCATGAGCTGGTAAAGCTAGAGATGACATTACTTTACATACCTTATGTTATTAATAAGGGGACAGAAGGCCACAATGTTTAAGTGACTTGGCCAAAGTCACACAGTTAGCTAGTGACAAAAATAGGACAAAGAACTGGGTCTTCTAACTTTGAAGCCATTATTTTCTGCTCTACAACACCTCCAACAACAACAACAACAAACCCTAATGTTTCTACCTCACATTGTGTGTTCACAAACAGATTTATGGCACCACTCTATGAGGTCATCACAGCTATCAAAATAGTCAAATTATTTTATCCATTTTTCTAGATTTGAGGAGTGGTGATCCAAACCATGGAAATTTATTGAACTGGCTGTGCTATGACTTCTATCATATCAAACAGCCCTGGAAGGATTATTATTATGTATTAGAGTGCATGAAGAAAATGTTTGAGTCACTCATGACCATGTGAGGTTTTAGACAACTAGGACCAACTCTGTTTACTTTGACAGTGGCCTCCCTTCACCTAGAACTTAAGAACACTTAGTTATCTTTCCACTTGGTGATGATGACAATGAACATGATCATAAAATACAGCTGTTAGGGAAAAAAAACAAATATGATACAGAATTATCCAATGAAATGGGATAGGAAGAAAATAAACTCAGTTTTGATGCTATGTTTTGGAATCTTATGTTCCAAATTTTTTTTATCACTTTCACTGCATTTCTATTTATAACACAGAACAGAGGAAGAGGAAAATTTCTTATTTTTCTCAGTTTCTTAAATATTTAGATTACTAATTTATGTGTCTCGGGTTGAACTGGAGTCTGTTGCTTACCATTCTTGTTAGAATTTATGTAGGACTTTATTCTTTTAATACATGGCTCTGTATTTATTTTCCATAACACAGTTTATCTTCACTATTGTCAAGAAACCAATAACCTTGGTAAATATATTCATATCTGTTTAGATCAAATGGATAAACCTAATTATTACGATGGCCTAACACCTAACAAGCTTTAGTAAGAAGCATGATTTTGGCCAGGCATGGATAGCTCATGCCAGTAATTCCAGCACTTTGGAAGGCCGAGGCAGGCAGATCACTTGAGGTCAGGAGTTCAAGACCTACATGGTGAAACCCCATCTCTACAAAAAATACAAAAATTACCTGGGTGTAGTGGCACACACCTGTAGTCCCAGCTACTCAGGAGGCTGAGGCATGAGAATCACTTGAACCCGAGAAGCAGAGGCAGCAGTGAGCCAAGATTCACGCCATTGCACTCCAGCCTGGGTGACAGAGCACAACTCTGTCTCAAAAATAATAATAAGAAGAAGAAGCATGATTTGGGTCTGGTTAGATTAGAAAGAATCCATAGGAGCACCCTAGAGAAAAGAGTGGAATCCCTACCTGAAACAAAAGACTGACTCAAACCTGAGGTAGTTCCTCAATCCACCTGAAGTGGTCCCTGAATCTTCCATTAGCCTTTCTGAGAATGGCAAAGGAAAGAGTCTGTTTTGTAATAGACTTCCGGTTCCAATCCCTAGATTCTCTATTCAGGTTGGGTACAAGACTCAGTTTGAGCAGGGCCTGTAGTTTTCCTTCCCTCTTCATACTGGGTGCAATCAAAAACCCAAAGACAGAAGAGATCAATTACAAAAGCAACAGTAAGTAGCCTTATTTGGGCCATTTCATTAAGAATGTTTATGTTTTTACTTATCTTTTTAATTTGCATTTGGAAATCCAATAAAACTAGTTTGAAAATTATTGAAAGTGAGATTTTTTTTAATGTTGAAAACTTTTTTTTAAATATTGAGAGTGGTACTTTTTTTCTTTGTGTAATTTTTTTAATGGGGTCTTCTCTGCATGTGTATAATTTTCATGTCACTTAGGAATAGGCATGCATATACTGATAATACTTGTTTACATGCATATGGAAATTGCATTTTTTCAAAACTTTGTGTTGCTTTTTCCCTAATTTTGTTAATCCAGAACTCTTACAGAAAAAAAAAAATCTTTTATTACATGGTCCCATATCATCATATACATCTCAGAAGCTGATTTTCCTTCCCCAGGTATCTGGACCATCTGTTCTGCCCTTGCCAGGGAAGACTTTGATATCCTTTATCCACCGCTGCCAAAATGCTATGTTTTTCCTCAAAAGAGGAGAAAATATGTGTATCATTTATCAATAACATGCAGAATGAGGCTTGACTCAAGGAATGTCACAGGAAAGGGAATGGAAGAGAATACCATTATACCATTTTTTAGAATGATTAAGGAAAATACGTCTTCCTACCTTTGTGAATCATTTGATTTCTCAGAGCTTCTAGGAGGAAGGCCTCATAGACTTGATGTTGAAGATGACTTTATTACAGTCATGCACTGCATAACTACGTTTTGGTCGAAAATGGACCACACATATGACAGTAGTCCAATAAGATTATATTATCCTGTTTTTACTGTATCTGTTCTATGTTTAGATACACAGATCCTTACCATTGTGTTACAGCTGCCTACAGTATTCAGTACATGCTGTACAGGTTTCTAGCCTAGGAGCAATAGGCTATACCATAGAGCCTACATGTATAGTCGGCAGTATCATCTAGGATTGTGTGAGTAATCTTCCATGATTTCACACAGTGACAAAATCGCCTAACAATGGATTTCTCAGAATGTATCCCTGTCATTAAGCCATACATGACTGTACTTTCTCTTTTACTCTCTTTCCCTTAATCTATTAATTCTGCTAATTTGGGAAGCCCATCTCCTAAATGACTTAATCCTCTGCTGAACTTCTTTAACCTCTCTAGGGCCCAGTCATACAAATGCCAGTAATGGAATTCAACTTTCTAATTCCCTAGCCATTAACTTTACTGTTAGCCAAAATCCCTGTCACCTTAACGTCAGCTTGCTTTACGTTTCCTCAATGGACCTGCCATTTTTAAAAAATAAAGGCAGCCTGCATTATTTTAAAAGGGCATGGAGAGGGTTTTTTCTCTAGAAGAGACTGAGGGGATGTTTTCAAAAGCTGTCTATTTTTATTCAGATGTAGCCAACTGTTAAGTTAAATACACAGCCAAAGTTTAATGCAGTCTTCGAACTTCCCCTACATGCCCACATTTAAGAAGGGCATATTTCATTTGCTAAAAAATTATTTTAAAAGAAATTGAATTTTGAAAACATTATTTCTAGTTCACCTGCTTTTTAAAAATGTTGGCTCCCTGGTTGGGTGCGGTGGCTCATGCCTGTAATCCCAGCACTTTGGGAGGCTGAGGTGGACAGTTCATGAGGTCAGGAGCTCAAGACCAGCCTGGCCAATGTAGTGAAACCCATCTCTACTAAAAATACAAAAAAATCAGCCAGGTGTGGTGGCGGGCACCTGTAATCCCAGCTACTTGGGAGGCTGAGGCAAGGGGAATCACTTGAACCTGGGAGGCAGAGGTTGCAGTGAGCTGAGATCACACCACTGCACTCCAGCCTGGGTGACAATACGAGACTCCATCTCAAAAGAAAAAAAAAATTATTTCCCTTTGAGTATAATCTATGACCATTGTATGAACATATATTTTTCTACTTAATTACTCTGCTTAGTCTTCAAAAAAAAATTTTTAAGTGATTGAATTAGGTGCAATATTATATAATGCCAGTTAAACACAATTGCAAAAATATCTGAGTTCTTGGCTGAAAAAGAAAAACAGTATTTGTTTCTTTGGGATTCAGATTCTTATTCTAAATACAATATTCTACAGGCCTATGGCATTTACTCCCAATAACTAGTAGCCCTTTCTCAATACCTTTCAATCCTTGCCCCGGGGTCCTTCAATGGAGAGCAGCTGTCAGTTGATAATGGCTGGGTTTGCCAAGCCAGGACCACAAGTTTGCTTACCTTACAACATGTATCACTTATAGTTTGTCCCTAAATATTCCCGTTAACTGGCTAAATTTCTCAGATTGTTTTCCGTGCAAAAAACAACAACAACAACAAAAAACCACTCTTGGCTTAAGATTTTATTAACTCATTATTTAGAGTTTTTACTAGATTATAAATTAAACTGCAGTTGATAGGAGTGTGTGTGTGTGTGTGTGTACGTGTGTGTATGCGCACACGTGTGTTTTCGTTACCATTTTTTTAAACCCAAAGCTATACTTGGCACAGAATAAGAGATCAAAATATGTATGTTGAATGATTGACTGCCTGTTATTGAAGGCAGCTTTATTCTATTAATATATGCTGGGGATGTAGGGGACAATGTGAAGCAAAAAATAAGCACAGGCCTGCCCTCAGGGAGCATATCTGAAGGCAATCTAACAGGAATTGATCATAAAAACAAATTTCAAATTTCAAATGTGACAGTGCAGAGGTACAAAGTGCTATCAGGGTCTAGATGAGAGGGATCTTGTTGGATACATCTAGGAAGGGCTCCTTGAAGAAATGATTTGAGCTGAAGTCAAAGGATGAACAGATAATAACCAGAAGAAGAGGAGAGGAAAGTTCCATCATTTTTAGTTCACCTCAGTTCAGTTCTTTTTCTCTCACTCTTCTGTTTTTCCTTGGTATTTATCACTAAAGACTCTTCCTATTTTTGCCTGCTGCCTTAGTTTGCTAGCTACTCATGGACTTCTGCATAATCTCAAGGGCATAGGTCTCCTTTTAGGAAACAGCCAAAACTTAACGCTTCTGATAAAAATGTCAACATTATTTTAGATACGAAGGACAAACTATCAAAGAGAAAAATGAATTAACAAGGAAAATATCTCCTTTTCTGCTAATTACTTTAACTGCTGTGTACTTAGAGAAGTGCCACGTGGTAAATACTTAGTGATTCTGATTGGCTGGATGGTTGGTTGACTGGTTAGCTGGCTAGCCAGATGTTGGATGAATGGCTTACTGACTGGCCAGATGTTAGATGGTTGGCTGACTGGCTGATTGGTTGACTGGGTGGCTTGGCAAATAAAGGTGAGGGTGGTAGATGAGCTTTGATTTTAAAGTCAAACTTAATTTTATTCAGATTCTGACTTACCTTTCACTAACTCTATGATATTGGACAATTTACTTAAGCTCTGTAAGCCTCAGTTAATTCTATTAAATAGTGCTTTTCTCAGTTATTATAATATCAAAGGTGATAATGCATATATAGCTTTAAGCATGGCACCTAGGATATATTAACTGTTCACTAATATGTGTTCACTATTTTAAAGAAAAGCAAGAAGCTTGAGTGCTTTTTCCAAAAGGAACAAAATTAGTGAAAGCAAATGATTAGCCTGTGTTTAAATCTTAACTCTCTTAATCTTAGTCCTTCTAATGTTTTACTACAACAGATACACATCTATTGCAGACCAGAAATAGATATACCTAAGAAGAAGATAAAACATGTAGAAAACTCACATGCAATTTTTTTGCTTGACAGATTAAAATTTAATTTACTCACCACCCTATCCTTCTCCCAGTTTTCCTCATCACCCTCTGATTGCATTATTGCAGGGCTCATTAGGATGGTAATTTTCTCTACCAAAAATGGGGAGAGAATGATATATTATTTCTTGACATGGATCATGGTGGTTACTCCGGTGTTTGCTTTATAATTATCTGCTAAACTGAACATTATGTTTTATGTATTTTTCTATATGCACACTCACACTTAAACATGCATAAAGGAGGTAAAATTGCCATGTGAGAATGTGATGGAATAGGATAGAACAGACCAAATTTAAACCAACGTTATGCCTTTATGAGCAGATTGAAAAGAATATCCAAGCAATGAATCCTGATTGTCAAAAAGAGGAGATGACACTTATTCCAGCTACTCCTGATTGGCTATCTCTGTGTCACAAATTGAGTGGCTAGAGTGGCAAATTACTAAACTCCTTTTTTTTTTGTGGGGGTAGTGTATGCACATATAACCTGCGCTGTAGAACTGTAGGGCAGGATCTATGTCACATGCCACTTGCTTAACATTAGGCATGAAGAACTTCTCTCTATGGCAGAAGTCTTTTATAGACCTCAACTGGTAGCGCCCCCTTGCACAAATGCCACTGCCCTGTCTTTTCTAGTCATCATTGTTAGCATTCATACCACATGTGCATGATTTCAGAGCTAGCTGCCCTGGTGTATTAAATGACATCAGAAATGAAGTCAAGAATTACAGATCTTTATTATTAACAAGCACGTTTTGGTTTTTCAGCGCCGACTGGGGGATGCAGCAAAGAAAGCCATCAGCAAACTCCAGATCAGGACCATCAAGAAGGGTGACAAGGTAATAGCCTCTTTTCTTTTTGGTGAGGAGCTATTCAAAGAAGCTTCTAACTTTTCTTATAGCCATGGTGGAAGAGAGAAAAGGATGGGAAAGGGAAATATATGCTAACAGTTGTCCTATCAGTATCTGTTATTATACTCTTCTTAATTAAACACAAAGTTTCTTATAATATGCATATGCTATGATAATAAAATAGTTGTATAGAAAATATGAGAAACTGATAAGTAAGTCTATAAAAAATAGATGAAGCCAGAATGAAATTAGTACACCAATGGATTACCTAAAATTTGTAATAGAAATGGGTCTCAAATTTAAGTTGGGGCTTTCTAGCAGCCAGTGGAAAGGAAACAATATTCAAGTAATATTAATGAGTTTATTCCAGTGTCCCACCAGATAAAATCAAAATGGTTGTTTCTGATGTTATGACCTGAGAAAGTTTTTTCATGAATCTTTGCAAGCAAGACAGCTTTATGTGCTGAGCTATGTTCTCCACTTAAGTCTACAGTATAAATGCAGGAAGTATATTCAATCCCTCTGAAATCCAGTATTCAGAACCCCAAGGTTGATAGGTAGTGTGGCTCATGCCTGTAATCCCAGCACTTTGGGAGGCCAAGGTAGGTAGATCACTTGAGGCCAGGGAGTTCAAGACCAGCCTGGGCAATGTAGCAAGACCCTGTCTCTATAAAAAAAAATTTTTTTAAATCAAAACACAGCGCCCCGAATTCATTTCAGTAGTCTCCTTCACTGTAGAATGATGTCATAAAGCCGAAAGCAATAGTATATCTTGAGGAGGGAAAACAAAGCAGTCTTGCCCAGATTTATGGGTTTCTAAGGGTCTTCCTTATTCCCTAGGTCAAGTTAGAGCAATGGATTACAATACATGGGTTTGGAACTCCTTGGGGCAATGTAAGGGATTTACAATTCCATGTATAAGCAGGTATTGTCTCTAATCTGAATAATTGATTTATCTCACAAATTATGTGCTATTATTTTTCAAGTATGTAAAAACGCCATTGGGCTTATAAGATAAAATTTATTTAAAGGTATTACTAAATTTAAAGGACATTTTGGTCAGTATATTATTTTCCTTCAATCAGAGAATAATAAAAGTACAAGGACTATTACATAAGCACTATGTTATGAGGCGTTAAAAGAGGTATATATACTTGAAAAAAATTCGAACTACCATTTTGTGTTAATATTTATTTTATACACTGGATTCCAGAAGAATGGATAGATTAAATATTATTCAGATGATTCACCACAAATATTATTTCTCATCCTGAAAATTTTGATATGTTGCCTCTAATTATAATTAATAGCATTGTTAGTAATGGTACTTTAGAAAATGGTTTTCCTTACAAAAGCACTTGCAGTGGAACCTAGAAACAAAAAGTAGAGGTTGGAAGGAATGGAAACTAGTCCAATTAATGGTACATTTGATTTAAAAACTGGCACCAGCACTGCGGAAAGCTTTGCTCCAGGCAAGCTCTCCTTGAATTTTGGCTTGGATATTTACACAAGAGATGAAGCTAAGAAAATTGGCTCATCTGTTCTTCCTCTGTTGCAGGAAACAGAGTCCGATTTTGACAACTGTGCAGTTTGTATTGAAGGGTACAAGCCCAATGACGTTGTCCGGATCCTGCCCTGCCGGTGAGTCACTAGGCTGCCTGCTTTTGATTGGGTTGTGTGTGTGGAGCATGCCCACGTGGCCTCCCTGGCCCAGACCTGCTGGGCATAGTGCTGCCAGGTCAGTCTGCCTCAGTGTTCCCATGTTTCCATTGCAGACAACCCAGACATTCTTGTTTTTGTATAACCTTTGTCCTTGAAAACACTGTATCATGAAATATTTTTCTGATCCCCTATCCCCTTTGCATCAAAGGAAGTATACTGCTATGAACTAGGACTTCATGGGACAGAATTTGATGATGTGGCCACCAAGTACAAGTTTTCTTGAACAACAGATCTATGATGTTCAGAATCAATTATGGCTTTTACCAGTACTATTTTAATTAAAATAATAAACCCTGAAAAATATTTTGTGAATGATCATGAATAGTGTGGTAATTAGAATATGGTCAGAAGTAAGTAGGAAGCCAAGGACAGATCCCATGCCCTTTCATTTTTTTTTTTTAAACTAACAGAAAGAGAATGTGACACTCAAATTCCCTCAAAATTCTTGCATCTAGGGAAGGATGCCAGGCATGTATAGTTGGGGAAGTTCCCCAGGTGATTCTTATATAACCCTATTCCCTCTCCCTAATTGAAAATTCACGGAGAAGTTGTCTGAATTCTTTTTAAATTGTTAAAATTAAATAAATTTAAATACTTTAATGAAATCAAATCTTTTTAAAGTCATGTAAAATCCATCCTCCTTCATTGACAACTATTTTTAGTGTTTTTTGCATCTGTGTAAATGTCCCAAAAATAAAAATGAAATTATGCCTTGTTGGGAGATTCTTCATTTAGAAAGATTGGCTTTCAATATTCTTAGATACTTTAGCCAGGCATGGTGGCTCACACCTGTAATCCTAATGCTTTGGGAGTCCAAGACAGGAGGATCGCTTGAGACCAAGATTTCAAGAACAGCCTGGGCAATATAGCAAGACTCTGTCTCTACAAAAAAAAAATTAAAAATTAGCTGAACATGTTGGTGCTCAGGACATGGTGGCACTCGCCTGTAATCGTGGCTACTCAGGAGGATGAGCTGGGAGGATCCCTTGAGCCCAGGAGTTCAAGGTTATACTGAGCAATGATCATGCCACTACACTCCAGTGATCACACCACCGCACTGGGCGACAGCGAGACCCTGTCTCAAAAAAAAAAGAAAAAAAATTCTTAGAGACTTTAAAAGTAAAGTAGGAAAACATATACCACAAAGATATGAGACAATTCACATATTCATGAAATAATGTAAATTTAAGGACTGTTTACTAGAACTACAAAAGAAACAAAAATTACTTTAGAGGAATGGCTTAATAATCCCAAAATGACAAAGAGGTGACCAAAAAAGAAGTGACAGGATACTAAAATTGATGCGTAAACTCCCAAGGGAAACAGACCTTGGTTGAAATGTCCACAGGCAAATTGATCATTAGGAAAACAGGCATTAGGGAAGTACATCCTGGTGGCCCCAGCCAAAGCCGTCAATTGTGATTCACTTTCCGTTAGTTTGTAGACACCTATATCTAAGACAAAATCATAAATAGAGATAACTGAAGATTTGGTAGTTTCCTTCATATGAGGATTCGCTATGTAAGTTCTTTCTAGTTATTACATACACTTAGTGTTTACTCAGTGATTTCCAGAAACACAGGCAGACAAATGCAGTATGTGAACTACAGAACGCCTCTTGGAGCAACATCTTTTATCTCTGCAGTATTTTATTAAAGGTTTTATAAAGCCTCTTAGATGTAAGCAAAGTGCTTTCCTTTATTTTTTTCTTGAAGATTATTTAGAGCCCTATGCGATTACTACTAATAAAAAAAATTCAGAGCCAATTAAAATTAAATATCTACATTTTTCTGAAAAATCCAAAGACATTTACAAATGTAAATTAAGAAAATCTGTTTTAAAAATTATATACATAGCATTACTTTAGCTCTACAATTGATACAGTATAAAATAGTTTATTTACTTAATGCTCTGTCATGAATAAATTTCATGTTACTACACACACACACACACACACACACACACATATATATATATAATTGCTAGAGACTGCATAATATCCAAGTCATAGATGTACCACAGTTTAATTTTCCATGTCCTTATTTGGGAACATTTTTGGCTGAGTTCAATTTTTATTTATGACAGATTGCGTTAACAGTGTTTAGATTTTCATGATGTATTATTCCAGATCTCCTTTTATATTGTAATTTTTTGGAAATATTAACAAAAAAATAGCATTTTAATGTTTACCACAGAAAATAAAACCTTAGGGATTTTAATATACATTAGCCCTTGCTCTTGGCTAGTTTAGTTTGGCTTCAGGCTCCTCCTTGTTTAAACGATTATTTGATTCTTAGCTCATTCCTTGATTTTGTTTCATATTCCTTACTGTCCATCTATTATTATTTCCATACAATGAACCCTGCTTTAAATAACAAAATGCATTTGAGCATTTTCAAATACAGCTATAATTAATTACTGTTTGATCTTATTCTAGTCACACATATCTGTTCTGAATAGCTCATACATTTTTTCCATGTAGATTTTAAAATCAAGATACTTTTATGCCTGTTGCTGTTTTCTGCCAGACAGTTTGCACTAATGGATATTATCAAACAAATGCTCTGGCGTTTGCTTTTTGCTACATAATTTTCTCTGGGGTATTATTAAGCCTTTGCTCCTATGAACTTCATAGACTCTCTTTCCCTTTATTTCCGGGCTGACTCATCCACAGACTTCTTTGCATCTTCTTGGCATAAAAACTGTTTCAAAAAATGTTCCAGTTTATCATCTCCCTTCACTCACACTTTCTCTGTGGCCTCATAACTGCTGACATTCTTGGTGCATCTCTTCACTATTGTTTTCATTTAGAATGTCTTTCCAAATTATACTCTTGTGCCACAACTTTTTCAAAATCATTTTATCGCTTGTCCCTTTCTGAGACCCACGAACAAATTATGATGAATTATTAATAAATGCCTTCCTCTCTTTATTTGTCGTAGTGATTACTAAAGTTAAGTCATGCACATACACACCTACCATGTCTTCCCCTTCATCCTTTCTTCATCCAGTCCCTCTCTAGCACATGAAGGTAAGGCCCCCCCAGGGTGAGCCTGGATGTGTACGTCCACCGTGAGGGACAGACACCCCTCAGCCCACAAAGCTGCTCAGCCTCAGACAGGTCTAACTTCTGTGGTTTGGATTTGATCCTAATACACCACTGAGACATTACTCAAGACACGTCGGTTTTGCTACCTCATACATATGCCAAAATATGCATTACACTATATTTTAGGGGTGGTTTTTGTATCTAAGGTTAGTATTTGTGATTATGATTTTTAGCCACAAAAGATGTTTCATTTTATTATCTTCTCTTGCACAGAGAGTAAGTTAGCCTCTCTGATTCTTCCATAGCTTTTATCACATGGTGTCCCTACTGTTCTTCAGGGATTATTCATTTCAGCCTGTTTAGCTTCTCAATTTCAAACACACAGTGTCTCAGATAGAATATGAATTCCTTAGGAAGACCAAAAGTCCTTATTTGCCGTTGTTTTAAACCAAAGCAATAGGTACACTGTTTCCCTACATTCCTATAAAATTCCTCCTGTCTTTAATTTATCCCTGTAGCATTATCACCAATTAGGGAAGATACTAGTTTTTACTACTGTTTTTTTCTTTGATTTTTGCAAACTCTCCTCCACAACTGAGGAAAAATGTAAACCCTGTCTAGTAATAAGCACACCCTCTTGATAAACTTTTAGTACCTAAATGCTTCATTTGCAACAAGAAACATTTTGTAGCAACTGTGTGCCAGGAATAGTGGAAAGTCCCAGCGATGAGAAGACAAATGGCATGATGCATGCTCTACAGGAAATAGTCTAGTGGGAGAGAAAGGAGTTTAAATAAGTATTAGTGATAGAGAATGGTATGTGTAACAATAATAACACAATGTATAAAAATTTTGGAGGAATTAATACCAGACACAAGGAAGTTAAGAAAGATTCCACAGAAAAAAAGTAATGTTTTCATATCTTCTAACAATGGTTTGTATTGTCCATTGCATCCTCATTCTAGAAAATTTGTAAAATGGGTAAATATTTAAATATCTGCCTAACTCCTTCATGCAGGTAACTACTGCTATCATTGTTATATATTGTCTTCTTTTTATTTCTTATGCTTATTTTGCAACTTTAAGATACTATTGTCAATATCATTTACTATCCTGTTCTTTTCACATACACTGTAAGAATTTGCTAGAAATGGTATTAGATTATTGGGGGTCTTTTTTAGATTATTTGTGGCTCATTTTGACTTTCCTTTGGCCTTTGATACTATTGACAGAAGTTGATCAAGCTCTAAGGTGCATAAACCGACCAAAGACCCTGGGATGTTGGTGCTTATATAAAACTCACTCCTCAAAGGTCAGGGTCTTTTTCTGGCCCAATCAGAATTTTCTACTGAGATAAAACAGGGAGGTGTCCTGGCCCCCTTTAGCTTATTTTATAATATCCTTTGATGAGTTGTTTGCATTTCACCATCCTGCCTCACTACAGAAGACAGAGAAAAGCAGCTTCTTATCTTTAAATGCTTAGTTTGATTATGTGGCGTGTAGGGGCAGCATGTCCTGCTGGGTTATTATTGTCAGAGTTGGATTACAAACAAAATTCTCTAAAACTCATGTTATCATCTTTGGTAGATGCTTCCCAACTTGTAACTTGTTCATAAACAAATTACAAGTTTAGTATACGTATGCCAAAAATTCAAATCCAAAATGCTCCATATCTGAATCTTTTTCAGCACCAGGATGGCCAAGGGAAATACTCATTGGAGCATTTTGAATTTTGGCTATTTGGATTAGGGATAATGCAAACATTCCAGAATCTGAAAAAAATTCAAAAACACTTCTGGCCCCAAGCATCCCCAAGCATTTTGGATAAAGGATGTTCAACCCATACTGCATATAGTTCCATTTTGTAAGTAATGTTCCCCAGAGGATACACCAAGGAGCAGTGTTGTCAGTGCTGCCTGGACTTAAATGAGGTCTTATTTGGGAGCAGGGGGAGGTGGTTAAATCAAGTGAATACCTAACAACACCTATCCTAAAATAGTTCTTGTGGAAAAGTGTTGCACTGCTGCTGTTTAACATCAGCACATTGAAGCAGATTCCAGCATTAGAGAGCAGCACTGCCTTCTCTGAGCAGCCTCTGAGGCGGGCTCCATCACTGGCTCTGCAGGCCCAGGTTTTGCAGGCCTCAGTCTTTACAGCAGAAGTTAGTTTTGCCTGAGCAAGGTTACCTGTTAGATCAGATAATCCTGGAGCTGTGTGGGGGTTGTGTGTATATGTGGTGTTTGTTTTTCGGTTTTTTTTTTTTTTTAGTAAAATGCATATAACATAAAATTTACCTTTTTAATCATATTTAAATATATAATTCAGTGACATTAAGTACATTCGCCTTGCTGTGAAACCATCACCACTGTCCATCTCTAGAACGTCTCATCCTCTAACATGAAACTCTGAATTCACTAAACAGCAATTCTTCATTCCCCTAGTCTGGAATTTTGTGCGTGTTTTATTTTTAATTTGAGCTTTACTTCTATTAACAGAAGAAAATGTCAGTGAAGGAACTTAGATTTTGATTCAAGAATGCAATTAAAGTTGGCTAACTAGAAATTGGTATTTGCAAACTCAAAACCTTGACAAAGTGATAATTTTATATATTTATATTATTATTGCTATTGCTATTGTTATAATACTCAGATGATATTATTCTTGTCATTATCAATGGTACTATTCTGGTTTCTGTGACCATCGCTAATGTCATTCCCACCATTGCCTCTTCTCTGGCTTTCTGCAGTAGCCTTCTCACTAGTCTCCCTGCTTCTACTTGTGCTCTTTAATTATTCATTCTGATAAGTCTATTTTTAATTGTCAAGCTAGATTAGCTGGCTTTAGGTACTTTTACAGCAAGTACAACTTCAAATTCATTAAGTATAACAGACGGGTGACTAAAAAATTATTCTTCAAGAAGATTAAGTGGAATGTAATTAAGTCCTTCTGTTTTTCTAAAATGTACTCCTGAAACAAGGTAAATTCACAAGAAAACTAAAAACATGCACTATTTCATATTAACTCCCTACAAGAGATTTGGGTTGGCTGGTGCAATTGCCATTGTTTTTATTGGAGATTACTCTAAGAAGCAATCTTAGCAAACTTGCCCTTGTGTCTCATTCGGATTTTGCACTCTGACTTCTTCATGGGAACTCACCGGATAATTCATGTGTGGAATAACTGTATTTCTCTCAAGCAAGGGGAATGTTTTTATATTTTAGATATTCAACTGTGTTCTGGATTTTTTCTGTTTGTTGACAGAAATCTAAGAGCCAAATTTGTGGCCTACCTATAGCCAAAAGGTGTTTTTTAGCCCCATCTCTTACTCTGTTTTATGCCTCTATTCTTATTTTTTTTCTTCTTTTGCTTTTACAATGTATTTTTGGATACTTGCATCTTCCAGTCACTTTAAGTTTTTTTGAAGCAGGTGTACCCCAAAATTGGGGCTTAGCTCAGGAGGGTTCTTGGCTTCACTCAGGAAAGAATTCAAGAGCAAGCTGGCAGTGGCAGAAAGCAAGTTCTATTAGAGCTACAGTGTGCAGCAAAATGGCTGCTCCATAGACAGAGCAGGGCTATCCCATAGGCAGAGTGGCCCAGAGTAGCACTTGTGGATTGCCAGCTAGCTGTATTTATACCCATTCTTAAACAGATGCTAAATAAGGGGTAGGTTATTCATGAGCTTTCTGGAAAAGGAGCAGGGAGTTCTCAGAACTAGATAAGGTTATTTCCAGATCATTGCCATGGCATCATTTATAGACCGTCAACTAGAGGTTGCCCTTGTTGCCATCTTGGTCCTAGCTGGTTTTGGCCAGTTCCTTGGCTACATTCTGATTTGATCAGAAGGGTCTTGACCAAGGCTCAGAAAACAAGTCTTGCTGATCTCCTACTTCATTTTCTAGAATAAACATGGTTTTTCCATGTCTTCCAAAAGTTTGTCAGCATCATTTTTAATTAATATATAATATCCCATGTGCCATAATTTATTTGCCTAACTATTTTTGGACACTTCAATTGTTATACACACACACACACACACACATACACTTTTTCTGCTATTATAAATAAGGCTGTGATAAGTAGCTCTGTGTATAGACCTCATTTCACATTTTAGATTAATTCCTTGTTTCTAAGGTTATAAATTTAAATTGCCAAATTATATTCCATAAAGTTGTATACAAGGAGCTTTCCAGACAGAGCTAAGAAGAACATTCCAAGCAAAGATAACTGAGGTGACCTGGAATTGTTAGAGTGTGATGCTTGTGTTGGCGATGGGGCTGGAGAGGAGGCACCCCAGATCCTTCAGGGCCCAAATGTCTGGCTGAGAGGCCTGGATTATAACCAAGTGCTGGAGGACCCACTGTGAGGGGTTTGGTTTGTGCCTTATACACAATACACTGGCAGTGGTATGCAGCATGGTTAAGAGGGATCTGCCTGGAGTCAGAGGGACCAGTGAGGAGACTATTGCAAAGTCCAGGTAGGAAATGCTAGAAGTCTGAATTGGAGTGCTGGCACTGTGACGTAGAGAGATAGACGTATTCAACAGAGATTCAGGGGTAAACCAGATGACTCAACGTTTGGAATAGTTGAAAATGGCTCCCTATTTCTCAGGTAGGTAGCTGATGGATACATATATATTTGTTTGCATTTAAAACATGCTCATGTCTTTCCATTTGAATTCTAAATAGAAAAAAATATATTAGCTTGCAAACTGTCACTCAAAAGCCATAACACAAAAAACAGATTTCAAGCACTGAAAGGAATTTCATCACTCAAACACACACACACACACACACTCACACAAACTCCACTTGAGGATCAGACTTGGCTTATCTTTTTAAGCCTTTCTTCAGAGTTATCCAACCCCAAAGCACTCTCACAACCCGGTCTCAGAAGCAAAGCTCCATTCTAAATAGATAACTGATTCTATTTGTAAACACTGTGTTACCCTTCCTCTTTCTCTTCTTTCCTTTTAGGAATAAGGTTAAATTTCTGTATCAGTTCCAGAGCTCCCCTTTGTAATTTGGGACATAGAATATATTATACTGTTTACTTTTTTAAAAATTTGCAATGTAAGGCTATACTTTTACAAAGACCAGAACATAACTAAAAGCATTAGTGTTGAAAGAGATGAAGTGGAAATTTTTTAAACAGTTTCATATGAGACCAAAAATAAAAAACAGAATAAATGGTTCCTGATACAGAGGAGTAATAGTGAAAGGAGAAATGAAGTTTGTTTGTATAAATTGTGGCAATAGATACCCTGACTTGCAAAGGGATTTCTAATGACATTTGAGTATCTGAGTCAGACAGAAGAACCTAAAAGGGATAGACCTGGAGACTTGGAAAAGGACTTTTTTGAGGGCTGTTGAAAAGTCAAAACCCAAATATGGTCTACTAGTTTTAATGAATTAGTTGTTATTTTGTACCATGTGTCAAGAATTGACACAACAGTCACAAATCATCCCTGTCCATCTAACCAGACAGACAGCTGCTTTTCTGTCTCAGTTAATGTGACTGATGTATATTTTTAACATGGACCTCATTATTAATTGACTCTTTAAGTACTATATTCCATGAACTCCTGTCCCCAAGGACAGATGGCATTTTTCCCCTGCCAGAGAAGCAGCACTGGGAGACATTTAGTGTAAAGCACATGAGAAATAGTAAGGGAATCAATTGGTAAAGCTTTCTAAACAAGCACAGACTCTAAAGCTCAGAGTGACTTGCCTACCTCCTTAAAATTGATTTAGTAAGGTTTACTGAGCTAATGTAGGTGACAGCACAGTGCCCACACCAAAAATGTCTTATTAACAGCATCTTGAGTCTGACAAGCCTTGGAAGGTTGTTTGTTCGTTAGGTCCCACAGAGCTTCCTTATCCTCATTGGACGGAAACCCCCCTGGTAGTTCATAGCCTCCTTGCTTCTCCCTAAACTCAGATATAGGATTCATATTTTGGATCCTTAATGACAACTGAGGCAAAATCAAAGTTGGACTCTGATATTCATTTGTGAAATTCCCTCTTTAGGGGGCTAGGGCAGCCTCTCATTCACTCTCCCTGCCAGGGACGACATGATCATAATAAATAGCATAACATGAGGAAGAATTATGTAAAAAAAAAAAAAGTGAACGTCATTTTAATATTTGAAAACTTAGCGTTACCATCAAGTTTTACTGAAATCACTGAAAAAAGACCCTAGCCCCTTAACATTTTTAAACCCAGGGATCAGTCTGATTTTAAGATGAGTCAAATGAATTGAATGTGTAGACAGAAAATTCCAAGCTCTTTATGAGTAAAAAGAAATGTTTACAGAATGCTGTAATGTGATGAGGATTCCGATTATGAGTCCTATAACTCGTGAAGTCAAAAACAAAAGGGCACTTTCTAGCCAGACAGAAATGGCCTGTCCTGATTTTACCCTGCCGTGCCTGTTACATAGGCTTGATTAGGAACAGATTTTTTCCAAGTTCCTTTTTTTTTTGAAAAGAGCGACGGATATTAGCAGATTTTCACAGGATTTGACTTACTCTTTTATGCCCATGTTATGAATTGGTCAATCTATTTATAGCTGTTTTTAAATGTGTTTTTTAAAAATAACTTTCAAGGTTTCACTGCTAATTGTGCAAAATGTTGAAAACAGAGAAAAGTATAAAGAAGTAAACAAAAATAACCTGACCACCCAGAAATAATCATTATTAATACTGGCATAGTTAATTTTTATAATTATATATAAATATTTGTATGTTTTTAAACACTGTAGAGTCAAGAAATTAATATTGTTTTTCTTCTACTTTCTCATTAAACAATAAAAAGCATTTTTTATAAACTTTAGAAATTATTTTAAATTTTTTGGCTGGGTGCAGTGGCTCACGCCTATAATCCCAGCACTTTGGGAGGCCAAGGCGGGCAGATCACTTAAGGTCAGGAGTTCGAGACAGGCCTGGCCAACATGATGAAACCCCGTCTCTACTAAAAATACAAAAATTAGATGGGCATTGTGCCGGGTGCCTGTAATCCCAGCTAATCGGGAAGTTGAGGCAAGAGAATCGCTTGAACCTGGGCAGTGGAAGTTGCAGTGAGCTGAGATCGCACCATTGCACTCCAGCCTGGACAACAGAGCAAGACTCTGTCTCAAACAAAAAAAAAAAAGGAATTATTTAAAATTTTTTAGTAGTTGCATAATAGTTCATTCTTAGAGTTTATTTAACTGCCCTCCAACATTGTTCAGCATTTAAATTGCTTCCAGTTTTTCATCATTATAAAATCATGAGGTTAGTTGTTTATATATTTATTCTGTATTTATCCCTTCAGATACATTCCTAAAAGTGAACTTACTAGATTGAAAGGAATTTTAAAGGATCTTGAAAAATTTTATGCCATTGCTTTCCTGAAACATGGTAATGATTGACACCTCATTAGCAGTATGTGAGAGTGTTTATGCTAGCACTCTCTCAGAACCATGGAGTAGTAAATATTTAAAGCATCTTTCTCATCTGATAGCCAAATATAAAGGTAATTTAAATTCCCATATGTTTGATTTCTTTGATATATTACTATTGACTAGCACAAGTTCTTTTTATATCATATCATATTTAATATAAATTGTCATTGATTGTAAGATGTTTCCCAATTTTAGATAGGTTAAAATGGGAATGAAGAATGATATGGCCTAGAATTGATAAAATGTGATACTATTTTTAACATTTTGTTTTAGTGTTTTTGGTGAATCATTTTTTATTATTTTTATTTTTTATGATGCTTTTTAATTAACAATTTAGAATTTATGCTATAAAATTAATGAATTTGTGCTCTTATCTCTTCCTCCTTACTTTAATCCTTCCCTATCAAGAAATAAGATAACTGGTCAATTAACTACTCTTTTCAAATTTATATGAAAATTTATGCTGGTGTATGGCATCTCACTCAAATAGTTTATAAAAACTATTTTTAAACCCATTTTTCCAAGAACATAATTTTATATACTTGGCCAAATTAAAAGTTATGCAGTGTAGTAGGAGTTTAAAATAGCACAACAGCTTTGGATATTTGTTTGGCAGTTTCCACTAAAGTTAAATACACCCTACCTTGTGATGTAGCAATTCTGTTCTTGGATATATACCTGAGAGAAATGAATGCATATATTAACAGAAAGACTGATGCAAGAGTGGCCATAGCACATTTAGCCATAATAGCCAGAAAATGAGGACAGTACAGATGTCTAACAATGGAAAATCTGCAAACAAATTGGGGTACACCCATACAATGGAATACTATTGGGCAATAAAAAAACAAGCTATTGATATACACCAAGGCACAGATGAACCTGAAAACCATTATTTTGAATTTAAAAAGCTAGACAAAAAAGAATACATACTTTATGATTCCATTTGAAATTCAATAACAGGAAAAACTAATATATGGCGACAGATGTTAGAATGATGGTTACATGGCAGAGAGTGGGTGTTGACTGGTAAGGGGCACAGGAGGACTTTCTGGGGTGATAGGATGGTGTATATCTTCATCTGGGTGGTATGTATGTAAACATACACACACTTAAGAAATCATCAAGCTCACTTAAGGTTTATGCATTTTGTGGTACATTATACCTTCATTTAAAGTAATGGAAGAAAACTTAAGTACCAAAGAAGCTATGCAATAGAATTTAAAAAACAATAGTTCACTCTACACATTAGTGAAAATTACACAGTATTTCTAAGTTTGAAGTTTGCTAAGTGTTTTCTTATCATTTTTCTTTGATTACTTCAGATTTTTATGTGTACAACATTACATTGTAAAAGATATCACTTAATTAAGGGAATAAAGGAGGGGAACATGAAAGAGATGGCAGTGCTGTAAATGATGTTGTTTTTCAACACAGCAAATGCCACCTTAGGACAGAAGTCTTGCACTGTAATAACCTCATTAAATATGGCATTCTGACTTCAAATGTCCTGATCCCCAGTTATATTAATCAAGTAGACACACGGGATGAATGCCAACTAGCTTTGCTGCCCCAGCCAAATGATATAATTAGACCAGAGTCAAGTTCTAAGCACAGAGCCTCCCTCTGCCAGAAACCCAAGGAGCGAGACACACTATAAAATGAGGGTCCTGCAATTCCTCCCAGCTTGCATTCCCAAAGTAAAAATTTCTTCCATTGTAGTTTAAAAAGAAATTAATGTTAGTAGCAACAGGATCTGATATAGTTTCTTTGTTTTTTTAAGTTGTTGGTTTTTCTTTCATGCTATAAATCTAACACAATGCAGAGCTGTGTGGAATAAATGGTTCTTTATTATAACACTTTAACTTTCGAAAGCACTCTACTCTTCACAAAGCACTTTTGCATATAATGTCTAATTTTAGCTCAGACCAGCCTGTAATATAGATACGACAGATGTCAATGATTGCCCCTTTATTTTATTAAAAGAAAACCTTAACTCAAAGAAGTTGGTCCCAGGGCCCAAAGTAAAGCCAGGTGTTCTGACTTCTGGGCCAGCGCTGTATCATTGGCTGTGGAGTTGACACCATAGCCACACTTATCCCTGCTCAGGGATCCCTGCTGTACTTTCATACCTCTGGGGATATGGTTTTGGCTAAAAATCTGCTTCAGAAACCCCCTCTCACTCTAAGCAAAATGTCTAAGCACCTCAAGGAAACTAAATCAAATTTAGCCAGTTTTAAGAATTTTACTTCCTCTGTATGTTCTCTGGATATTACTTTCCAAACTCGTTTCTGTGAGCCTGAAAAGAAAGCAGACTTTTCATAGAAGGACAGTGCTTGTGCAGTGAGCAGCAGTTTACTTTATTGCATTCTTTTTTTTTTTCTTTTTGCTCTGTCACATGAAACTGCTATCATATTTGCTTGCCAAAACAAAGTTATTATGTTTATAACTACAGCCAGAATATGGTTACTACTGGTTCTGTGTTACAGCTCTTTTTTCCATTTGTTTGTTTGTTTTCTTGTTTAAAAAATGATGTTTTTAGGCTGGGCACAGTAGCTCACGCCTGTAATTCCAGCACTTTGGGAGGCCACGGTGGTGGATCACCTGAGATCAGGAGTTCCAGACCAGCCTGGCCAACATGGCAAAACCCTGTCTCTACAAAAATACAAAAATTAGCCGGGCATGGTTGTGTGTGCCTATAGTCACAGCTACTTGGGAGGCTAACGTGGGAGAAACACTTGAACGTGGGAGGCGGAGGTGGCAGTGAGCTGAGATCATGCCACTGCACTGTCCAGCTGGGCAACAGAACGAGACTCTGTCTCAAAATAAATAAACAAATTTTAAAAATAAATAAATAAATATGATGTTTTTAAATAATCGGCCCAACCATTTCAGATCAAGCCCAGTAGCAGAATTGTCCCCACAGTGTGGCACTAGGTCAGTGGGATTGAGGATATGGTAGGATGAGACTGGTGTCTACTTACTTGACTTAATCAACACCACATAGCAATTGGTGACTAGATCATCCCCATTACAAGGACTTCCTGTATAGGAGACATAGAAAGATGGAAAAGTACAGAAGGAAATAACTTAATGATGTGAAGTTCACCATCACAAGGAACAGGGAAAAGCATGGCCCAGGTCCATGATTATTTTCTTCACCATTCATACCTCTTTCCTAGATTATTTCAGAATGTTGATTTAGAATCATATTTTCCAACTTCATTTTCTGTTGGTTCACTTAACATAACCTACATTTCAACCCATACATATCATAATACAGGTTGAGTATCCTTCAACCCAAAATGTCTGGGACCAGAAGTGTTTCACATCTCGAATTCTGGAATATTTGCATTATACTTACCATTAACCATCCCTCATCTGGAAATACAAAATCCAGAATGCTGCAGTGAGCATTTCCTTTGAGCACCATTTTGGCACTCAAAATTTTCCAGATTTTAGAGCATTTCAGAATATGGATTTTCAGATGAGGGAAACTCAACTTGTGCTTCTTCTATATGTTGATTTATGTAAATCCCTTCTTTTTGAATTTCTTTCCTCCACTGTAAACGCTTCAAAGTTCTTCCCATGCTTTAGGCTGTACAAAAGGCCTTACCGTATCCCATAGCCTTTTAATTTCCTCACAAACTTCTCCCTTTGCTGAATTCAGTAGCAGTTTTATTTGTATTTATGACCTGTCACTGTGCATGTTGTACCAACATCATTTAAAATAGTTAATATTACTATTATCCCCTGAACACTTACTAACGAAGCACTTTACAAACAAGTATTTAACCCTTACAACAGCCCCATAAGTTATTTTACTAGTCAGGTTAGGCGAAGCTTTGATGCAGTAACAACAACAAACCCAACTCTCAGTGGCTTAACACAGCAAGGATATCTCACTCATGCTTTGTGTCCACTGTGTGTCAGCAGAGGGTATCTACTCATGGCAGTCGGGCTGACAAAGCAGTCACTATCTCAAACATTGTTAATTGATAGGTCAGCAATGAAATGCCATGATCGGAAGTGAACTCTGTCATTTTATAATTTATCTGCCAGAATTAGTCACATGGCCATAGCCACCACCAGGAGAGCTTGTCATCTCCCCATGTGCTGGAGAGATGGAGAGCTGACATACTGGGTGACAGTATTGGGTGCCTCAGATAGGTGTTGTTGTTATCCTCATTTTATCAGTGAAGAAACTAAGGCTCAGAGAGGCTAAGCTGGAGCAAAGAAATACACTGGGAAAGAATAAAGGTTTGAATACCTCCAACTACCACCCTTACCTGTGACAGCTTGAGGATGGGGTGAGGAGTATAGAGTGGGTAAAAACACTGACTGTCAGTTGGAGTTTGAATCCTAGCTCTGCAGCTGACTAGCTCTTCAGATAATTTACTTTAATGAGCTTCAGCCTTCTCTTCCATAAGACAGAAATAATAATTTCTACTTCATAGGGCTTTTGTGATTTAATTATGTATGTAATATGCCTGGTACATAGTAGGGATACAATAACTGGTAGATACTGTCAGCATTCATTAATTACTGACATTAATGTCAGTGTTCATTAATTTAAAATTCACTCTTTATTGACAGTTTTGCATATAAGATTCAGAGGCTCTGCAGAAACATTTTGGGTATGCATAGAAGTACTAGGTATCTTTTTAAAATAGTTCATGTTGCCTGGGAATATGGGATTCTCAGGTACCTGAGTGATTCACATTTTTTAATAACCACTTCACTAAGGAGAATGAGACAGCTTGCATTGGTGCCAAAGAAAACCACAGGGTCCTAATCTCACTTGCAGGGTGTTAGGGTCCAACGGTGTCTACAAAAGTGAACGAGATGGAAAAAACAGAACAGCCTTTTCTCTCTCCAGCTGGGGGAAAAAATGTCATTAAATTGGGGAGGGAATCACACATATAAGTGAAAGAACAGCAGAAAACAAGAATCAATAGATGTGGAAATTAGTTTAGCTTGGTTTGTCATTACTGCCAAAAAGTGTGAGAACTTATTATTCATCATCATCTCTGCATCATTATGCAGTTGTCTGCATCCTCTTTTGTTGGGTGTTTGAAGAACTCTTTTTAAAATGTTTGCTTCCCTTTCTGAATGAGGAAAGAAAACAGTTTTGGCCAACTCTGTTGTATTTCCAGTTTGTCGGGATTGTTAAGAGATGGATTATGTTGTCTTCCACGTGTCCTTTCTCACTCAGCATTTGTTAAACCATGGGAAGGTTCACTGCTATCCTGTGAATCCTGCAAAAAAGATGAGATGGACTTTGCCTTGGAGATGTTTACTAACTGGTGCATTTCACTAAACTCCAGATCCTTTCCCTATCCTTTTGTTTGTTTATTTAGTCTGTTGACTTTTGCTTTGCTTTCCACTTAGGAGGAAAAATACTGCTTTCCAATCCCACTTATAAGAATAAAGTTTTCATATTTGATGATCAATATGGTACCAAAAAGAAATGATTGTGAATTAACAATAAGCCTGACTGCCCTATGTGGCATTTCAGCAGTTTTTCTTTTTTGCCCTTAGTTCTCCCTCTAATTTTTTTAAAATTTGTAGTTATTTGCTTTCCATGTTAAGAAGGTTACACAAAAGAGTAGAAATCATAATAATCACATAATATCTTTAAAATAAGATGTAACACAATGCTATTAATAAGATTTATGGTAGTTTACAATTAAGGAGTACCAGGACTTACGTTTTAAGCTTTGTGAGTATTATTTATTCTCTTCCCCCGCCCCTTCTCTCTCTCCCCACACCCCAAACACACACACACAGACTCATTCACTCACGAAGCCCATACCTATAAGATAAAATTTCACTGATGAGGAGCTGAATCTTACAGAGCTAAGGTAACCTGCCTAGGACAATAAAAAAAAAAAAAAAAAAAAAAACAGCAGATCCAGGAGTGCAACCTTTCCATGGCCTTTCCATTGTCGTTAACAGTGAATCGCTAAATGACTGTGGTGCTGCCTTGAAGGGCAGGGCCTTGTCTTATTCATCTTCGTACCCAGCTCTCAGCACAGAACAGAATGGAACATGGGGGTGACGTAACCAGAGCTATATTTTAGGAAGATAAATCTGGCAACAATGAGTGGGATGAAGAGAACAAGAAAAGACTGGCAGTGTGGAGAGCAGTTTTGATGCCATTGAAGTGATACAGAGGAAAAGATGATGAGCCAATGCAGGAGGGAGCCGTGCTGTGAGAAGAAAAGTCCCGAATGTGACAGAGATTCAGGAAGAGTGCATGAATGAGACTTGACCATGTGGAGGCAGGGAGGAGTGCTAGGTCCTTGGGTAAATAAATATCTGTTCATGCAGCAAATGTTTCTTGAGCATCAGCTGTGTGTCGGGAACTATTCTAGGTCCCGGAGATGCAACAGCGAATTGAGCAAACCAGAATTTTATTCTCCTACAGCTTATGTCCTAATTGGAGGGATATGTTGGTCAGGATTCTCCAGAGAAGCAGAACCAGCAGGAGATATATAGAAGTGGAGATACAGATACAGGTAGAGATTTCAAGGAATTGGCTTATGTGATTATAAGATCTGGCAAGCCTGAAGTCTGCAGGACAGGCCTATAAGCTGGAAACTCTTGGCAGGAGCTGATGCTATAGTCTTGAGCAGAATTTCCTCTCAGAGAAACCTCAGGGTTGGTTGGTTGGTGGGTTGGTTGGTTGGTTTTGAGGCAGAGTCTTGCTCTGTCACCCAGGCAGGAGTGCAGTGGTGTGATCTCTGCTCACTGCAACCTCCACTTTCCAGATTCAAGCAATTCTCCCATGTCAGCCTCCCAAGTAGCTGGAATTACAGGCACACACCACCATGCCCAGCTAGTTTTTGCATTTTTAGTAGAGACAGGGTTTTGCCGTGTTGGCCAGACTAGTCTCAAACTCCTGAACTCAAGTGATTTGCCTGCCGCCTGCCTTGGCCTCCCAAAATGCTGGGATTACAGGCATGAGCCACCTTGCCCAGTCAAAACCTCAGTTTTTCTCTTAAGATCGTTCAAATGATTGCATAAGGCCCACCCAGATTGTTGAGGATAATCCCCTTTATTTAAGGTCAACTGATTATAGATATTAACCACATCTACAAAATGCCTTCATAGCAACATCTTGACTTGTGTCAATTGAATAGCTGTACTACAGCCTTGCCAAACTGACACATAAAAACTAAGCATCCAGGCTGGGCACGGTGGCTCACGCCTGTAATCCCATTACTTTGGAAGGCTGAGGCAGGCGGATCATGAGGTCAGGAGATCGAGACCATCCTGGCCAACACGATGAAACCCCGTCTCTACTAAAAATACAGAAAATTAGCTGGGCGTGGTGGTGGGTGCCTGTAGTCCCAGCTACTCCGGAGGCTGAGGCAGGAGAATGCCGTGAATCCGGGAGGCAGAGCTTGCAGTGACCCGAGATCAAGCCACTGCACTCCAGCCTGGGCGATGGAGCAAGACTCCGTCTCAAAAAAAAACAAAACAAACAAACAAAAAAAACTAAGCATCCAGAGGAGGTGTAAGAATGACCAGTGCATAGAGAGAAATAACTGAGGGTGTTTGAGAACAACAACCAGTGTCTGTGGATCAGAGACTCTGGGAAAGGCTTTTCCACTGTAGTAAATACTTCTCCGTCCTACAGACAGGCCACTGAGACTTGGGGATACTAATCATCTTATTTGAGTGCTAAAATTGCTAATGAATGGCCCTGCTGTCATTCTGACTCGGCTCATGTGCAGAAAACAGCAGAGCCCTGCCTCCAGGGAATTGTCAAAGGACCAGAGTGTTTTGCCTTTTTCCCAGGAGCAACACCAGTTGGTGAGCAAGTTCAGATTAGGAACTTGAGCATCAACTGTGTGCCAGGAACTGGGGATGCCAGGGATGCAACAGTGAATCAAGCAAACAAGGATTTTGCTCTCATAGAGAGCAAATCCTCCACTCTAATTGGAGGATATATTGGTCAGGAGTCTCCAGAGAATTAGAACCAGCAGGAGATATGTAGGAATAGAAACAAAGATACAGGGCCGGGTGCGGTGGCTCACGCCTGTGATCCCAGCACTTTGGGAGGCCGAGGCGGGTGGATCACGAGGTCAGGAGATCGAGACCATCCTGGCTAACATGGTGAAACCCCATCTCTACTAAAAATACAAAAAAATAGCTGGGCGTGGTGGCAGGTGTCTGTAGTCCCAGCTACTCGGGAGGCTCAGGCAGAAGAATGGCGTGAACCCGGGAGGCGGAGCTTGCAGTGAGCCGAGATCGTGCCACTGCACTCCAGTCTGGGTGACAGAGCGAGACTCCATCTCAAAAAAAAAAGAAAAAGAAATAAAGATACAGAGCGTAGATCCTGAACATAGGGAGGTCAAAATTGCTTTTTGGAAGTGCAAGGAAAGGAATGGCTTTATCTAGCTTGGGTGCCAGACACCCCCTTCTCCTTGCTCCCCCTCCCTCCCTGGGCTCTTGCATGAGCCATTCCCCCTTCTTCCACCTCCCCTTCCCCTCTATGTAAACCATGACCCATGTAGCCCTTAGGTTTCAGCTTTGTCACTTTGTTAGGGAGCCCTTCCCTGAACACCCCAACTAGGATAAATCTCCCAGTTATAAGCACCTCCTCACCAAGCTCCCTTTTATTCTAATGTAGTACTTAACACTGTTTTCACTAAGTACTTTACTTCTGTATTATTTTATTAACGTCTGCCTCTCCTGCTGTGCTTCCTGAGGGAAGGAGCCAAGTCACCATTGTGCTGATTCTCTCTGTTGAGCACAGTTCTTAGTATATACTACTTGTTGCGTGAATGCACAGATAAAGGAGTGAATGGATGAGTGAATGAAATATACTCCTTCCAAGTAGTATGTGTTAGTCTGTTCTCACACTGCTCAGAAATACCTGAGACTGGGTGATTTATAAAGAAAATAGAGTTAGGCCAGGCCCGGTGGCTCATGCTTGTAATCCCAGCACTTTGAGAGGCTGAGGTGGGCAGATCACTTGACGTCAGGGGTTCAGGACCAGCCCAGCCAACATGGTAAAACCCCATCTCTACTAAAAATACAAAAACTAGCCAGGCTTGGTGGTGGGCACCTGTAATCCCAGCTACTTGGGAGGCTGAGGTACAAGAATCACTTGAACCCGGGAGGTAGAGGTTGAAGTGAGCTGAGATTGCACCACTGCACTCCAGCCTGGGCGGCAGAGCAAAACTCCATCTCAAAAAAAAAAAAAAAAAAAAAAAAAAAAAAAAAAAAACAAACCGAGAGGTTTAATTGGCTCACAGTTCCATAGGCTATAGGAAGCATGATGCTGGCATCTGCTGGGCTTCTGGGGAGGCCTCAAGAAACTTACAATCATGGCAGAAGGCAAAGAGGGAGCCAGCACTTCACAAGGCTGGAGCACAAGGAAGCGGGGTGGGGAGGTGCCACACACTTTTAAACGACCAGATCTCATGAGAAATCACTATCACAAGAACAGCACCAAGAGGGAAATCTGCCCCCAGGATCCAATCACCTCCCACCAGGCCCCACCTCCAAACTGGAGAATACAATTCGACATGATATTTGGGCAGGGATACAGACCCAAACCATATCATAGTAAATCTGCAGGGCGTCTTCAACGATAATCTGGAAACATAATAACACATCTTTGTTGCTACAGTCCTTTTTTCTAATCCCCAATCTGATCATATCCTCTATGCAGCCAGTCTCATCTTTGGCATTGGCGTTCTTCTAATTTCAGTTTAAAAGGTAGCAATTCCCTGAACTGTCCTCTAATTTGGAGGTACTTTTTAAGCATTTGAGCCCAGCACCCTCTAACACAAAGCAAATGAGGTTTTTGGAACTATTAGAACAAAAGGAGGTGCAAGTGAGAGAACAGAGTAGAAATATTCAAGAACATTGCTCCATTGCAGAGGGGTGAGAGGCAGGGAGTACAGAAAGAGAGTCAGTCATGCATGGAATGTCCTGAGGAAGTCCTCAAACTTAAAACAGATAGTTCTTTCTCTTCTTGCCCCAGGCAGAAAATTCTGACTACTTCTGCCTGTGGTCTGGAGTCTTGGGAGTTAGAAGAAAAGCTTCTGACTCAAGGAGTTCCTGACATCTCTGAGTGGACTCTTTCAAGCCAAGTTCAGAGAAAGTTCAGTTAGGAAGCCCTCCTGTAGCCACCAAATGCCCCTTCTGCCACGAAGATAAAAGCTAGTAATGACTGGCACATGGGAATGACCATGTAGTTAAGTGAATCAACTGCGCGGATATGACAGCTGCCCAGGTGAAACCCCAGAGCCTTTTACTCTGGCTTTTGATTTGACAGCCAGAAGCCACAACAACTTAAAATGGCATTGGTGTTACTGAATGCTTCCAGGAGCTCTTTTGCCCTTTTGTGTTAGATCCCAAATATTAATGGAAATCAGCCTTTACTTTGCAATTTTCTACTGACTGTGGGAAAAGAAATTCTGTATAATTTTTAAAGTAGCATCAATCAAGTCATCCTACAAGGTGTGTACAAGTTTCCCCACTTGCATTATTTTCATTAGAGCGTCTTCCTATTGAGAAAAAGAAAAATCTCTCAGTTTCTGCATTCTCTACATTTTCTGAAACTTGGAAAACTCCATTGCAAATTATATAGGACAGTCTTGGGATCCAGACAGATTTTGACTATATCACCACAGGGTATAACAGGAGACACTTTGGCCCACAAGTTAGGGATTGGAGGTTTGAGTCTTGGCTCTGCCACTGAGTGATTGTGTGACCTTGGATGAGTCCCTGGGCCATGGTGGACTAGGTAGTCTCTGCAGTTACCGCCGCTCTAAGATGTATGGTTCTCATTGCAGGCATCTTTTCCACAAGTCCTGTGTTGACCCCTGGCTTCTAGACCATCGTACCTGTCCCATGTGCAAGATGAACATTCTTAAAGCCCTAGGGATCCCGGTAAGCACAGCACAGCCTACAGCATCATAATGTCTGTCTTTCTGCATTGCCCTCAAAGCAGGGAGAAAACATTATACTTGGATGTTCTGTGTCCCCTCAGTCACACATAGTCACATCATCTTACAAGGCTCCAAGAGAACTCCTATGTCTGAAAGCATTTCTCCCCTCACTTTTTCTCTGAGGACATCCCAACCTTTCACCATGTCCATTGTACTTGTCTGTGGGTCAAGGTATCACTTGTGCAGCTCATCGGCTTCTCTTCTGGGCTGCAGCATGGGAGGGCAGGTGGGACGGCAGCAGATACACCCCGGGCCAGTTGCACACTGAGCACCTCTTGCATCATCATCACCCTTGTTTGGCCATCAGGGAGATCCGTAAGCCACACTTTGCCCCACGATCACCTGGCTTTCAGAGGGAGCGAGCACTTCCCAGCAATGGGAGGGGAGGACAGAGGCTGAAAGTCAAGCTCAAAGCCTCAGCTAAACTCAGATCTCGGTGGAGACTTTGAGTGAACAGGAAACCAAGCCAGAGCTACTTAATGCTAGCACTTAGTTCTTAATTTAACGGGTTCCCCTAGTTGACTCCCCCAGAGACTAAACGTTTTCTAAAGTTTAGTCTCTCCCCTGTACAAAGAGAATCAGCCAGCTGGCTTGATGCTCCAGGGAGACTTTCCCAGAACTGTATCAGGTGAAGCCTGCAAACTGGTGGGTGGTGAGACACAAGCTGCTATGTGTTCTCCCCTCTCAGCGATGAGGGCAGGAAGCAAGGCAGGCCACCAAATCCAAGGACTACACTGAGAGATGTGAGAAACCATACGGTGCTGTGTAGAAGTCAGACAAACGAAATGCAGATACCAGCTCCCCCTCAGCCCCTCCACTTTGCTGCCACCTGCCTATTGTCACTCCTCACTGCTATTGGCAGAGAATAAAGAGAATGTTAATAGTCCCAAGATGTCACTGAAGAAGGATCAGATCCCATATCAAAGGTTTACTTTAATGCCAAAGGACTCATTATCTTAGGAATATCAGAGTGGCTCTGCTGGAGAGGGCACACCCGAAGCATTATGAGGACATGCATTGGCTGAACTTTCTATCCTGTGCCAGCTGCCTCCATGCTTGCTGTATGATTTGCATGGTTGATACTCCAAACACAAATCAGCTTGTGTGACTATAGCTTTGAGCTAGATTTTAAAGATAATGCATTAAATTTTCAGACCAGTTATAAATGCCTAATGCATTCATGATGAAAATCAATTACAGGGAACATGAAACATCAGTAAAAACCCAACAGCTCTACCAGATACTGGTGACTTAGAAAGCTGCGCTCAGTTTTTGTACTGTTCACTTTTCTGTCTGTAACTGAGTCTTTGAGAGGAGGGGGAAATGTGTGTATGTGTGTCTACAGTCTCCAAAATCTTTAGAATCCTCACAGTTCTCACAATGAGACAGACAGTTGCATCCTTTGATGTGTTCCTATTGTTCAGGGTATTTTTAGAGATATTAAGTGACAATCCCACTGCTCTCTGGTCAGGACAATGAAACCTAACAAGCATCCATCGTTCAATTTTGTACTAAAGAGTATTTGACTCCAGATTTTTTCAATGGAGGTATAACTTCTGCAGAAGCTACTTGTAAATAAGTTGCAAATATCGCTGTTAATTATTTTTAGAAGAATTATTGGGTGGCCTTTTCTCTTCTTTCCAAGAAGACAACATTTTAACTTTTAGCATTTGGGCATTCTGGCCATGGTTTCATGCCTACCAAGTCTGGATAGGATTTTACGTAGCACAATGAACTGTCAGAAAAATAAACATCAGTAGCATCTTTTGGATTTGGTAAAGGCTTTTTTTTTAATTATAAATTTTACGATACACGTGCAAAATGTGCAGGTCTGTTACATATGTATACATGTGCCATGCTGGTGTGCTGCACCCATTAACTCATCATTTAGCATTAGATATATCTCCTAATGCTATCCCTCCCCCATCCCGCCACCCCACAACGAGCCCCAGTGTGTGATGTTCCCCTTCCTGTGTTCATGTGTTCTCATTGTTCAATTCCCACCTATGAGTGAGAACTTGCCGTGTTTGGTTTTTTTGTCCTTGCGATAGTTTGCTGAGAATGATGGTTTCCAGTTTCATCCACGTCCCTACGAAGGACATGAACTCATCATTTTTTATGGCTGCATAGTATTCCATGGTGTATATGTGCCACATTTTCTTATTCCAGTCTATCATTGTTGGACATTTGGGTTGGTTCCCAGTCTTTGCTATTGTGAATAGTGCTACAATAAACATACGTGTTCATGTGTCTTTATAGCAGCATGATTTATAATCCTTTGGGTATATACCCAGTAATGGGATGGCTGAGTCAAATGGTATTTCTAGTTCTAGATCCCTGAGGAATCACCACACTGACTTCCACAATGGTTGAACTAGTTTACAGTCCCACCAATAGTGTAAAAGTGTTCCTATTTCTCCACATCCTCTCCAGCACCTGTTGTTTCCTGACTTTTTAATGATTGCCATTCTAACTGGTGTGAGATGGTATCTCATTGTGGTTTTGATTTGCATTTCTCTGATGGCCAGTGATGATGATCATTTTTTCGTATGTCTTTTGGCTGCATAAATGTCTCCTTTTGAGAAGTGTCTGTTCATATCCTTTGCCCACTTTTTGATGGGGTTGTTTTTTTCTTGTAAATTTGTTTGAGTTCATTGTAGATTCTGGATATTAGCCCTTTGTCAGATGAGTAGGTTGCAAAAATTTTCTCCCATTCTGTAGGTTGCCTTTTCACTCTGATGGTGGTTTCTTTTGCTGTGCAGAAGCTCTTGAGTTTAATTAGATCCCATTGTCAATTTTGGCTTTCGCTGCCATTGCTTTTGGTGTTTTAAACATGAAGTCCTTGCCCATGCCTATGTCCTGAATGGTATTGCCTAGGTTTTCTTCTAGGGTTTTTATGGTTTTAGGTCTAATATTTAAGTCTTTAATCCATCTTGAATTAATTTTTGTATAAGGTGTAAGGAAGGGATCCAGTTTCAGCTTTCTACATATGGCTAGCCAGTTTTCCCAGCACCATTTATTAAATAGGGAATCCTTTCCCCATTTCTTCTTTTTGTCAGGTTTGTCAAAGATCAGATAGTTGTAGATACGTGGCATTATTTCTGAGGGCTCTGTTCTGTTCCATTGGTCTGTATCTCTGTTTTGGTACCAGTACCATGCTGTTTTGGTTACTGTAGCCTTGTAGTATAGTTTGAAGTCAGGTAGCATGATGCCTCCAGCTTTGTTCTTTTGGCTTAGGATTGACTTGGCGATGCGGGCTCTTTTTTGGTTCCATATGAACTTTAAAATAGTTTTTTCCAATTCTGTGAAGAAAGTCATTGGTAGCTTGATGGGGATGGCATTGAATCTATAAATTACCTTGGGCAGTATGGCCATTTTCACGATATTGATTCTTCCTACCCATGAGCATGGAATGTTCTTCCATTTGTTTGTGTCCTCTTTTATTTCATTGAGCAGTGGTTTGTAGTTCTCCTTGAAGAGGTCCTTCACATCCCTTATAAGTTGGATTCCTAGTTATTTTATTCTCTTTGAAGCAATTGTGAATGGGAGTTCACTCATGATTTGGCTCTCTGTTATTGGTGTATAAGAATGCTTGTGATTTTTGCACATTGATTTTGTATCCTGAGACTTTGCTGAAGTTACTTATCAGCTTAAGGAGATTTTGGGCTGGGACGATGGGGTTTTCTAAATATACAATCAAGTCATCTGCAAACAGGGACAATTTCACTTCCTTTTCCCAATTGATTGCCCTTTATTTCCTTCTCCTACCTGATTGCCCTGGCCAGAACTTCCAACACTATGTTGAATAGGAGTGGTGAGAGAGGGCATCCCTGTCTTGTGCCAGTTTTCAAAGGGAAGGCTTCCAGTTTTTGCCCATTCAGTATGATATTGGCTGTGGGTTTGTCATAGATAGCTCTTATTATTTTGAGATACGTCCCATCAATACCTAATTTATTGAGAGTTTTTAGCATGAAGGGTTGTTTAATTTTGTCAAAGGCCTTTTCTTCATCTATTGAGATAATCATGTGGTTTTTGTCTTTGGTTCTGTTTATATGCTGCATTACGTTTATTGATTTGCATATGTTGAACCAGCCTTGCATCCCAGGGATGAAGCCCACTTGATCATGGTGGATAAGCTTTTTGATGTGCTGCTGGATTCGGTTTGCCAGTATGTTATTGAGGTTTTTTGCATCAGTGTTCATCAAGGATATTGGTCTAAAATTCTCTTTTTTTATTGTGTCTCTGCCAGGCTTTGGTATCAGGATGATGCTGGCCTCATAAAATGAGTTAGGGAGGGTTCCCTCTTTTTCTATTGATTGGAATAGCTTCAGGAGGAATGGTACCAGCTCCTCCTTGTACCTCTGGTAGAATTCGGCTGTGAATCCGTCTGGTCCTGGACTTTTTTTGGTTGGTAAGCTATTAATTATTGCCTCAATTTCAGCGCCTGTTATTGGTCTATTCAGAGATTCAACTTCTTCCTGGTTTAGTCTTGGGAGAGTGTATATGTCGAGGAATTTTTGCATTTCTTCTAGATTTTCTAGTTTATTTGCATAGAGGTGTTTATAGTATTCTCTGATGGTAGTTTGTATTTCTGTGGGATTGGTGGTGATATCTCCTTTGTCATTTTTTATTGCATCTATTTGATTCTTCTCTCTTTTCTTCTGTATTAGTCTTGCTAGTAGTCTATCAATTTTGTTGATCTTTTCAAAAAACCAGTTCCTGGATTCATTGATTTTTTGAAGGGTTTTTTGTGTCTCTATCTCCTTCAGTTCTGCTCTGATCTTAGTTATTTCTTGCCTTCTGCTAGCTTTTGAATGTGTTTGCTCTTGCTTCTCTAGTTCTTTTAATTGTGATGTTAGGGTGTCGATTTTAGATCTTTCCTGCTTTCTCTTGTGGGCATTTAGTGCTATAAATTTCCCTCTACACACTGCTTTGAATGTGTCCCAGAGATTCTGGTATGTTGTGTCTTTGTTCTCATTGGATTCAAAGAACATCTTTATTTCTGCCTTCATTTCGTTATGCACCCAGTATTCATTCAGGAGCAGGTTGTTCAGATTCCATGTAGTTGAGCAGTTTTGAGTGAGTTTCTTAATCCTGAGTTCTAGTTTGATTGCATTATGGTCTGAGAGACAGTTTGTTATAATTTCTGTTCTTTTACATTTGCTGAGGAGTGCTTTACTTCCAACTATGTGGTCAATTTTGGAATAGGTGTGGTGTGGTGCTGAAAAGAATGTATATTCTGTTGATTTGGGGTGGAGAGTTCTGTAGATGTCTATTAGGTCTGCTTGATGCAGAGCTGAGTTCAATTCCTGGATATCCTTGTTAACTTTCTGTCTCGTTGATCTGTCTAATGTTGACAGTGGGGTGTTAAAGTCTCCCATTATTATTGTGTGGGAGTCTACGTCTCTTTGTAGGTCACTAAAGACTTGCTTTAT
Source organism: Pongo pygmaeus (assembly GCF_028885625.2). Classification (NCBI taxonomy): domain Eukaryota; kingdom Metazoa; phylum Chordata; class Mammalia; order Primates; family Hominidae; genus Pongo; species Pongo pygmaeus. The sequence goes on along the minus strand of NC_072376.2, from coordinate 153,936,859 downwards.
GAATCTGGGTGCTCCTGTATTGGGTGCATATATATTTAGGATCATTAGTTCTTCTTGTTGAATTGATCCCTTTACCATTATGTAATGGCCTTCTTTGTCTCTTTTGATCTTTGTTGGTTTAAATTCTGTTTTATCAGAGACTAGGATTGCAACCCCTGCCTTTTTTTGTTTTCCATTTGCTTGGTAGATCTTCCTCCATCCCTTTATTTTGAGCCTATGTGTGTCCCTGCACGTGAAATGGGTTTCCTGAATACAGCACACTGATGGGTCTTGACTCTATCCAATTTGCCAGTCTGTGCCTTTTAATTGGAGAATTTAGCCCATTTACATTTAAGGTTCATATTGTTATGTGTGAATTTGATCCTGTCATTATGATGTTAGCTGGTTATTTTGCTCGTTAGTTGATGCAGTTTCTTCCTAGTCTTGATGGTCTTTACAATTTGGCATGTTTTTGCAGTGGCTGGTACCAGTTGTTCCTTTCCATGTTTAGTGCTTCCTTCAGGAGCTCTTGTAGGGCAGGCCTGGTGGTGACAAAATCTCTCAGCATTTGCTTGTCTGTGAAGTATTTTATTTCTCCTTCACTTGTGAAGCTTAGTTTGGCTGGATATGAAATTCTGGGTTGAAAATTCTTTTCTTTAAGAATGTTGAATATTGGCCTCCACTCTCTACTGACTTGTAGAGTTTCTGCTGAGAGATCAGCTGTTAGTCTGATGGGCTTCCCTTTGTGGGTAACCCGACCTTTCTCTCTGGCTGCCCTTAACACTTTTTTCTTCATTTCAACTTTGGTGAATCTGACAATTACGTGTCTTGGAGTTGCTCTTCTCAAGGAGTATCTTTGTGGCGTTCTCTGTATTTCCTGAATTTGAATGTTGGCCTGCCTTGCTAGACTGGGGAAGTTCTCCTGGATAATATCCTGCAGAGTGTTTTCCAACTTGGTTCCATACTCCCCGTCACTTTCAGGTACACCAATTAGACGTATATTTGGTCTTTTCACATAGTCCCATATTTCTTGGAGGCTTTGTTCGTTTCTTTTTATTCTTTTTTCTCTAAACTTCTCTTCATGCTTCATTTCATTCATTTCCTCTTCCATCACTAATATCCTTTCTTCCAGTTGATCACATTGGTTACTGAGGCTTGTGCATTCGTCACGTAGTTCTTGTGCCTTGGTTTTCAGCTCCATCAGGTCCTTTAAGGACTTCTCTGCATTGGTTATTCTAGTTATCCATTCGTCTAATTTTTTTTCAAAGTTTTTAACTTCTTTGCCGTTGGTTCAAACTTCCTCCTTTATCTGGGAGTAGTTTGATCTTCTGAAGCCTTCCTCTCTCAACTCGTCAAAGTCATTCTCCCTCCAGCTTTGTTCCATTGCTGGTGAGGAGCTGCATTCCTTTGGAGGAGGAGAGGCACTGTGATTTTTAGAGTTTCTGGTTTTTGTGCTCTGTTTTTTCCCCATCTTTGTGGTTTTATCTACCTTTGGTCTTTGATGATGGTGACGTACAGATGGGTTTTTGTTGTGGATGTCCTTTCTGTTTGTTAGTTTTCCTTCTAATAGTCAGGACCCTCAGCTGCAGGTCTGTTGGAGTTTACTGGAGGTCCACTCCAGACCCTGTTTGCCTGGATATCAGCAGCAGTGGCCGTAGAACAGCGGATATTGGTGAACCGCAAATGATGCTGCCTGATGGTTCCTCTGGAAGTTTTGTCTCAGAGGAGTACCTGGCTGTGTGAGGTGTCAGTCTGCCCCTACTGGGGGGTGCCTCCCAGTTAGGCTACTTGGGGGTCAGGGACCCACTTGAGGAGGCAATCTGCCCGTTGTCAGATCTCAAGCTGTGTGCTGGGAGAACCACTACTCTCCTCAAAGCTGTCAGACACGGACATTTAAGCAGATTTGGTAAAGATTTTTAAAGGCCAGCTGAACAAGAACATGATACACATCCAAGCTTGCCCCACAAAACAGAACATCCTCCATGAAGAATAAGTCACTTTCGTGCTACTTCTCACAAAGCACGAAGGCATATGGATACCTTCTGTGCCTCCCAAGCCTTTTCTGTTTTTCTCCTAGGGAATGACAAAGTCAGGATCTGGAGGGAATTTTGGATTTTGTTCCCCTTCATCCTTCTACCGTTGGGTAGCACTATGTCTTAATTATATCAACAAGATGACTTCTCCATTCTTAAAACTTTCCATCTCACTGGGCAAGCTCACAGCCTTCTCAATTAGCAAATACTTGCTATATCGAACTGAAACCCTTTTTATGCAGCTTAAACAAATTGTCTTATAATTTTCCTATGTTCCATGTATTCCATTTCTTCTTATTCAAAGAAAATTGAAAAGAGCTTGTCACTCTCTGATAACTGATGTCTGTTGATGCTTCATCTCTGCATTCCTTACATATGCTAAAGGCTCAATAAATGTCTATGGAATTACAGCCCTTCAGAGCCTTGAAGGCTGGCAGTTACACAATCGTATTTATGAATTTCATCCTGATTCTCCTTTGAATAGTATCAACTCACAAACAACTTGGTTGTAATCCTGATCTACTAGATTATTCAAATACAGGTGGCATATTATTTTTGGTTTTTGTTTTTATTATTTTAACAGAGTGTCCTTGTATCTACCCATGGTATAAGACAAATAAATTGAAAGTCAGAAACTGAGGATGTTGTTATTTTGTAAGTGATTTCTCTACAATGAACTAAAGAATGAGAGCACAGTTCACTGATCATGAAATTCCCATAACAATAGGTATCATTTTCCATTATATTTTGCCAAGGGAAATATAATACTGAATGCAAATAGTGGGGAGTCCTTTATTATCAGAAGCATTTTGATCTTCATTACAGTGCTTCACCCTCCATTCTATCCAGTCAGGTGTAGGTCTGTCTTGATAGAATGACAGAATACAGTTTCAGCGAATCCTCTTCTAAGGTACCATATAACCTGGGACTTTCATATGCCAGCAACCACCTCCTATCACTGTTATCCTCATAGGAATAGGTTGATGATTTTTATTGAATACAAAATCCTGCTGTATACCTGATATATTCACAAGATTCTATTTAGCAGTTGCTTTATTTGAGGGGTTTCCCATGCTAACTTGAATTTAAATACCTGTGCAGTTTTCACTTGCAGATAGCATTTGACATCTTGTTTTAAACTTTATGATTGTGACTTCTCTCAGAGGTATGTAGATTTGGTTTCTTTTCAAAATATTATTCTATTTGATAAACCATGTAGAGTGGATATAATCTGTGAGGTTCTGTAAACCTGGTCTATTAATATTATATCTAAGCCAAATTATTTGTGCTTGCTACCATTGATGGTTTCACCATGCTAATTAGCTCTTTTGCCCTCTACCCACTCACTCTGTTAAAGATACAGCACTATTCCTACTATCCCACAAAATGAAGAAAAAAAAATTGCATCAAAATTAAGAAAATATACAAAGAACAATATCAACAGCTAGATCAATATTTTGAAAAATATGTCCATTATTATTGCATATGATTGCATTTACGTATTTATGGCCAAAAGAACAACTTGCACAGTACTGTCTTTGTGAAATCTTTTCCTCCTGAAAACCTCTCGCACAGTTAGTTTTGCTTAATAAACACCTGTATATAGCATATCTTACCTTTGAATAGAACTTTACAGTTTTTCAAGTATTTTCTCAAATCCTCCCTTAATTGATTTAGGGCAGATATTAACATGCCCAAGTTTCCAGGGCAGAAATCTGAGACTCAGATCAAATTTCCAAGTCAACATTTACTGAGCACCTAGTCATTGTCAGTGGCACTATTAGGGGCTTGGAATTCAAAGTCAGTATAGTGTGGTTGCTTCACTTTACAATGTTTGGGGACTAGCAGAGTGAGATCAGCACATTAACAATAGCCATACAGCATGGGAGAAGTACCTTATGAAGTGCTTGCAGGATCAAAAATGCCTTCCTGGGAGGGAACATGCCTTAGAAAAGGGGACAGTGGACCTGGGAATTAAAGGGTGATTAGGAATTCACCAGGGGCCAACTTGAGACCTTGAGATAGGAAAAAGAGGGTGATTGGATCAAATGTCATCCTGAGCACAGGGACAATATAAGCTACAGTGTTGAGAGGAGGGACTGTATGGTGTGCTCTGTGTCTCCAAAGGCTGAAGGTGAGGCCAGAAAAGTAGGCTGGGGCCAGGCTCTAGAGCATCTGCTCTGTCATGCCAGGGAGCATGTAATTCCTTCCTTAGGAAAAGAGAAGAAACATACCCATGGTTTTTGTTTTGTTTTGTTTTGTTTTCTTGAGACAGAGTCTCGCTCTGTCACCAGGCTGGAGTGCAGTGGGACTGTCTTGGCTCACTGCAACCTCCGCCTACCAGGTTCAAGCGATTCCCCTGCCTCAGCCTCCCGAGTAGCTGGGACTACAGGTGCACACCACCACACCTGGCTAATTTTTATATTTTAGCAGAGACGGGGTTTCACCATGTTGGTCAGGATGGTCTCCATCTCCTGACCTCGTGATCTGCCCGCCTCAGCCTCCCAAAGTGCTGGGATTACAGGCGTGAGCCACCACGCCCAGCCCATGGTGTTTTTTTAAAAAAAAAAAAAAAATGTTCTGATGAGAGAGTGCAGACTGAAATAAACTGGAGAAGAGATTGTAAGTGGATAGGGAAACTGGTAATGAGGAGAGAATGTTCATAAACCCACTTGCTCATGTCCAATCTCAATCAGTAAATATAGTAAATTCAGTGAATTGGTCATTCTATGAATCAACTTTTGATAGACTGAGTTTCAGTGAATTGGCTCACTTCCAATACAGCTAGAGAGGGCAAAAACAAGAAAGAATACAGGAAGGAAATGAATAAGCTGAATTTGATGTGTTTATGGAATGGTAGAGCTCTCCAGCTGACTGTTAGGACACAGGTGTGGAGCTCAGGAGACTGGCATTACACAGCTAAGAGCAGAACACTAGGACAAGAGCCCAGCACTTTGCATTTCTTGCTTTGTGTTCCCTAGGAGTCCAAGAGTTGTAGGTTTTCTGTTCCGATGAACTTGGAAAACAACAGTCATTGTGATGTTAATTCAATCATTGTCAATCCAAAGTTCTCCTCCCCTAATCCTGACCATCATGTTCTGCCTACTTTGGGAGTGTAAACCATGTAATTATCATCCTTCAAGACAAAGCTGAAGTTCAGACCAGAGCAAAAGAAATTAACAGCTATTCTTAATACTGCTTAAGACAATATTCCTCCACCACCGCCTTTTAAAAAATAATTTTGAGTTTGTGTAGAGACAGCACAACTAAAAGTAATTTGAAAAGCTGTTTGTGGAAGAGATAGAAATATATTCATTTTTACTTCAAACCAGCGGAACTGAGACAAAAGAGTAAAACTTGCAAAGCGTAAGATTTTGCCCAATAATAATAGAGTCCAACACTGCTGGCCAACACAGAGTGCCTTGCAAAGCAGAGAGCTCCCATTGCTATGTTCTTCAAGGGAAGCTGTCAATGATATTGGAGAGGAAAGCGTCCTATAACCAATGGGCAATTGAACAAGGGGGTCTCACCATAGTCTTATGATTCTAAGAATTTAATTTAGAGGATTTGACTAATGTAAGATCAATACCATATTAAGGACATAGGGATATTTTTCTATAGCTGGCTTTAGGCTCATGTTTTTCTTAAATGTAGCCTTACCCTGTGCTTTGTGTGTGTTTGAGGGTATGTATGTATCTTTAATGAACAAGCCATAATGACTCAGATTCTGTCCTCCCTCCCACTCTCATATCATTAGTATATTTGTAAACAACACGTGAGTTTTAAGGGATAATGATCAGGCTACCAGTTACATTCTAGGTGTGGAGTAAATAATACTATATGTAAGGAAGTGCCTTCATTGTAAATAAATTTCACATATTCCCCCTAAGCAATTATTTAAATGTAGAGATTTTGCTTATCTTGAATTAAAACTTTTTTACTCTAAAAGATTAAAAAGGAATCTTTTCAATCTGAAGTGAACCTTTGGAAAGGAAATTTTGGAAGATCTTTTAATGTTAATCTTATAGAAACTATATATAGAATGTTTTTAAATAAAGTGGCTCAAGAAGTAAACAATAAAGAACTTAATTTTTTCATGGAGACAAAATGTTTAGGCTATAGACATTTAATCTCTAAGTGGATGACATGTACTGAGAACAGATCTTTTTCTGCCCCATCAGCCCAATGCCGACTGCATGGACGACTTGCCCACTGACTTCGAGGGCTCTCTGGGAGGTCCACCCACCAACCAGATCACAGGCGCCAGCGACACAACAGTGAATGAAAGTTCAGTCACTTTGGACCCTGCTGTCCGGACTGTGGGAGCCTTGCAGGTGGTCCAGGATACAGACCCCATCCCCCAGGAGGGAGAAGTCATCTTTACTACTAACAGTGAGTTCTGCCATACTTAAAGTGACATAGCCAGAAGGGCTGTTGCCTTGTAGGAATTGGAAAAAAATACCTTTCCTCAAAAAGAAAAAAATATTGAATGAGTACATCATTGCTATGTTCATCAGTTATAACTGCCAGCTGTTAGAAGAACTGCCCTTCCTAGAGCCAGCAGGGCAGAGAGCCCACCTGGCTCTGTGTGCCCATGCTCCTGCCCGCCCACACACTGATGCCAGGGCTTACGCATCACAGCACTGCACACTCTCCATGTCTGCTTCCCTGTGGTACCTGAGGCACGTAGGGTCGTGGTTCTGGAGCCTCTCAGACTGGAGGGCAGGTGAGGGGAGCAACTACAAGGGGTGCTCAGCAGGACTGGGATAGGGCACAACCACACCCACTCACGTGCACATGCTCGCACGTATGTACACACACACACCGGAGCCCCCTGAGTGTGCGTGTGACTGTATGAACTAGTCTGGACCACGCACAAGAGGCTGCTTTCCTTGTTGCTGTAGGATGTGGATGTGAATGGCATCCCTTTAGATGGCCATATCTGCAAGAGACACTAAACCCCTGTGCACAGTGGCCCTGAATACTAAAATACCTTCTGGGTATTTTCCCCCATCTCATACATAGACAGTCACTAAATGCTCTTCTGTTTGATGGTAGTTTTCATAAAAATATTAAATTTATATTATATTAAATTTATATTAAATATTAGCATCAAGATTGAAGTAAAAATCTAAAGTACCTACTATTCAGTCTAATATAAGAGATAAAAGCTTCAGGAGTTCTAAGAAAATCAGATGCTAATTAGCTCAGGTTTAAGGTTAAAAGAGTGAGTGGACAAAGTGTATTTCTTTCTCTTGATAGAAGTAACCTATTCACTGTAGAAATTTGGAAATATAGAAAAGCAGATTGAAGTATTTGAGGGTATTTTCTTTGAAGTTGGTCTTTCTTTTACATATTTGTGATTTCTATAAAATTTATGAAAGCATGCCAAAATGTAAAGATATGTATTTTTCTGATGAAAAAATTTCATTGTTGAAAAATTGAGAGATAAAGAAAAGACTAAAAAAGGAATGAAAAAATCACTGAGGGCTCCACTACTTGGGAACAACCACTCTTAACCTTTTGGTTTATTTCCTGATCATCTTTTATTATATAGTTGAGATGATCCATGGGATTTGAACATTGAATATTGTAACCATACCATTTTTACAGGACCTTGACAGAAGGTGACTTGAAGAGGAGCTTGGTGAGAAATATCCGCACATGCAAGGTTTATTAGTTTTTGATAAATGGGACCTTTAACTTGAGAAACTTGACTTTTACAGGTATAAAGATCTCAGTATTGAAATATTGACCATTAGGCATTTAAAAGCCATTAAAGATAGATTTTGATCCCTTTGTTTTGAAGGTTTAGACTGCAGCAGCCTGATATTAATATAATGCAAGTCATGCATGTAATTTAAATTTTTCTATGGCCACACTAAAACATTAAGAAATAAATGAAGTTCATTTTAATAATATATTTTTACTTAACCCTGTATATCCAAAATATTTTACATTTTTTGGTACTCAGTCTTCAGAATCTGGTGTGTATTTTATTTACACTTACAGCACATTTCAGAATGTTTTTAAATAAAGTGGCTCAAGAAGTAAACAGTAAAGAACTTAATTTTTTATTGAGACAAAATATTGTCTCCAATATTAAAACTATTGAGACAATATTTAAAACTATTAAGACAACATAAACTTATGTTTATCTTCAAAATTAAAACTATTGAGACACTATAAAACTAATTTTAACTAGCCACATTTGAAATGCTTAGTAATCACATATGGCTAGTGGCTACCATATTGGAGTGCATAGATCTAGAATACTAGTACCTTAAATGGAAGAGAACATTAAAGGTCATTTGATTTTTACCAAAATATACTTCTAATTTTTGTCATGAGAAAATTGTGCCCCAGAGGACTAAATGTCTGACTCAGGTCAAATAATAAGTTCTCTTTTTGGTGTACCAGGTGGTCTCAGAATTTTTCCATTTATTGGACTTCTTTGATTACCGTCACACATATGAGCATAAGTGACCTTAGTGAAATATATTGGCAGATGTGATAAAATTTTGCCAGCAGTTGAAAAACATCTAAGGCATGAGCTTGCTTTCAAGAACAAAAACATTTGTAAAGGATCATTATCCTTGCAAAAGAATGACCATTTGGTTTTTAAGAGAAGATACGTCATCTGTCAGATTCCTTATTTTGAAGAGTGGGTACATACTTCATAGATCTTAGTAAAGCCAAGATGACAACTGAGAAAGCATTTTAATTTAATGTGGGTTAAATTACATCCAAAATAAAATATATGTAAATATATTGTGAGTTAAAATACATAAAAAAATAGAAAATTATGATCTATATCCATATAATTTGTAATCCCTAAACTGTTTTTTCATGAAACAGACTCAGAGTGTTTAGTTCATAGTGACCATGCTGTAGATGTTTATTGAATGACTTGAGGTAAACATGTTCAATCTAAGCTTGAAGTGGAGACCTTCTGTTCATAACAGAAGAAAAGAAAGCCAGGCAATTTCAAAGGAAGCTACTGGTAAAGATGGGATAAAGAAATAAGAGTAATATCACAATACCTACAGTCAGAAGACTGATGGCATATATGAATATGGCTATCAATTTCTAAGTATAGAAACTAAATTTTCTCACGAAATATTTTTCCTAAACCATATATTTCTGGTTAGCTTTATTTATTAGGATTTCTCAGAATTTTACAAACATGAACACTCTGGTTATTTGTTAATGGTTTATACCATTAACTAAGTGGCTGTAATTCCTTAGGAGAAAAAGCCTCTGCTCTATACAGATTTTTTTAATTGCCTAGTGACTTACTCAAATTGATTTAATTAATAAATGAACAAACACAAATGCATGACTAAATGAGTCAAAAGATTCAAGTTTTCATCAACATTATTGTACTCAACTCTAATGCTATTCAGAAATCATGAGGATATAGACCTAAGTGTAGTTGGATATACAATATTGCTATAAATTGCAAATAAATAACCCAGTGGAGGTTGGACATGACTTTTCTCCAAATTATTCTTTCCCCTCCTCACATCTCCACAGACCCAGGAAATTACCAAAAAAGGAAGAAATAACAGCAGCTAAGAAATACATTGTACCTATTACATACCAGGTACCCTTTTAAGCCTTTTTCATATATTAGCTCATAACAACCCTATGAGGTAAATATTATTTTTATCTTCATCTTACTGATGCAGAAATGGAGGCATAGAGAGATTAATGTCACTGATCCAAGGTCATAAGTGACAGATGGGGCTGGAACTCACTGGGCCACTGGCCCCAGAGCCCAGGTTTAGTGACACTATGCTCAGAGACAGAACAGGGGGAAAAATTAACACAGTTGCCTACTCACTTTTCATTTAGTTTATTTGTTCAGTTCTTCCATTTTTCTAAATCTCTTAAAAGATCAAAAATTTGTTTACTTCCTACTTGTACCCTCATTCCAACCTCTATTCTTTCTTTCCTGGCCCATGTGCAATAGATCAAATGCATGTCAAGGTCATTTCAGCACTCATGGAGCAAAGATGTAGAACAGATTGCCTTCAGAATGAAAGTGGAAAAATCTAGCATTAAAGGATCATCTTCAGCTCCCAGGAAAAAAAATGAAAAACATTTACAGAGCCAAGGAAATTCAAACTTGTTGCAAGTCTGACATTGGAAGAAAGATGTTTTTAAGTACATATTTTTTAATGTTTCTGGCATTTCATCTTTTAAAACCTCATATGGCAGTCCCAGAACAGTGTTTCTCCTCCACCTTCATGTGAGGGGTCATTTGTATGAATGCCCACACGTCACTCACCAGTCTTTATCTGTAGGCCTGATCATGCCAAAAACACACTTTGCCTTTAACTTCTTAAGCTCAGGATGCAGATTGTTAGGTTTGCTTCCACAGGGAAACAAAGTTCCTTAGAACCAAAGGAAAACACAGCGAAACAGACAGCCCTGTATGTTTGGAGACTCAAGAGAGAAGCTAGAGAAAGACACAGAAAAGATGACTTTATTATCCCTTCTTAAAAACATTGAGTGCCACTCCACATCTCAGGGGGGTGGGGTCTGAAACCTTCCTGTGATTTTTCAAGGAGGTTGTTGACCTCACCATTCATTTCCTTATTCCCCTTACTGAGTCACTACACAAGTCCTCTAGCACTGTCTGCAGATCGTTACCCACTTGGCCCTTCTTCCATCTCAGACTAGAGGGAATCAACTCTTGGCCCATGGAGGGTGGGAATGGCAGAATCAAGATATGGCACATCTGCCCCATACATTCTGAAAAGCACTTGGCATGATGTGTCTGGCCAGGAGACCTGGTCTTCAAACTTTCAGAAGGAAGCAGTACACATGAATTAATGTAAAGGCTAAAACTTGGCCAGTTGAAATGAAAAATGCTATGGATTTCCTCTGGGAAAATGTCCTTTGCTAACTTCCCATCAACTCTGATGCTTGGGGAAAGAGGAGTGTATCTAATGTGTTCAACAGTCATCCCTTGATACCCACAGGGAATTTGTTCCATGATACCCCCTTTCCCCCAAAGATACCAAAATCTGAGAATGTTCAAGTTTCTTATATAAAATGGTGTAATATTTGCATATCCTCCATACTTTTAAATCACCTCTAGATAGTTATACCTAACATTGTAGTTGTTCTAGCATATTGACTTTTTATTTGTATTATTTTTGGTTTTTTTTATTTGTATTATTCTTGTTGGGTTTTTTTTCCTTGAATATTTTTGAGCCATGGTGGGTGGTAGACCCAAGGCTCAGGCAGATGTGGGGGACCATTCTAAATGCATCTTTATTTTTGCTACATTGACACTTAAAATGTATTGAGTGGTTGTCAGAGTTCCTTGCCCCTGGATGAAAATTCTAGCAGGCCCAAGATTTTTCTACCTACTCTTAGGTAACTGATAGTTCTAAGAGTACCTTTAAGTTCTAAGAGTCCCTTTAAGTTGCAAACACATACCCCAAAAAAATTTTTTTCTGCTGGGCACTTTCCCTTGTAATTCCAAAAACGTGTTGACAGATGGGTCTCTCTTGCTTACTCATGAGCATCCTGTGCGCCCAGGAGTCCATTTTCAGCCTCTGTCTCATAATTTCTCCTCACCTCTCCAGGAACTCCTTTTGGGTAGGACCCACATTAACCCCGTTCACCTCTAGGACACTCATACATCACCTGTCCTGACAGTCCTCTTCCAGGACAGCAGCAGTCTCCAGCCTTTGACCCCACGAAGGTCTTGGGCCTCCTCTCAAGGTTGCAGGCAGGAAGAAGACTGAGTCCACAAAAGTTTGAGACATTTTTGCTGAGTCCAACCTACAGGAAACATATTTCAAAATCTTGTTGGGGATTCCCTTGCAGCAACCCCTCACAGGCCTGGGATTGGGAGGTGCCCTTCTCCACCCCTTTCACTAGAGGAGCGGGATTCAACATGACATCGCTCTGTTCGTTGACAATTTCTTTACCTATTACCCCATCTTCTTCCCCTTCTTATTGCCTCAAGATGGGTGATGGGGTCAAGAATTACCAAACAAGTTCCCCTTTATACATTTCATTGCACATCTGGCAATGGGGCAGAGAGCAGAGTGATGGGTAGGGGAGGGAGAGTCTGTCTCTTGCTTCTTTGTTATTCATGTCTCTTCAGTAGAAACTGAGGCAGAAAGAGTCCCATGAAAGTGCAAGAGAATTAGTTCCTAAATGTCTTGATGGTCTTCAACTAAGGAGCACATACTTGGCTGCTATCTCTACTAAACTACAGGCCCTTAAATGGGTTTGCCTTTTTGGAAAAATATATATATGTATATATATGCATATATATATGTGAATACTTTTCAAAATGCACTTACAAGACAAAATTGTTAAAGCACAGCTGAAGCTGCAGCACAGAGAAAAGTGGTTTTCATGCCAGCTCTGACACCTACCACTGCAAACCACCCAGGAGCTTTCCAGGGACACATACTCCAACTCATTATAGGAAAAACTTCCAAAGAGTTCATTCAGAGGTTTGTGTTTAGTCTCTGCAAGGATTTGCTTTCTCTAATTTGGGGGGCTCAATATAAACTTCTCTATGGGACTCATTGCTCCTAAAGATGCATTCTCTTAAAATTAGGCCAGAAATGACATTTATTCTTATATTTTTTAAGTTGCAAGTTTATTGAGGGAGCAATTGATGAAACATTTAGAACATCTCTATTCAAAACTTGTAAATGCCTGTAGACCTGCTCTGACCACAGCCCGAACAGGAAAACAAGAGAAAGAATGTGCGTTCAGGACTTTTTCAGGGAACCTCTGTAAATCAAGACAGTTGAAAGAAAAAGGGAGGGTTGGCATAAACTTCAGATTTCTGTTTCACATGTGCAGCTACACTTTGCTACATTTGCAAAACAGCAATATCCAGGTTTTATGTGACTACAAAATATACCGGTGCACTCAGAAATAAATACATTTAGATCAACCATTCCAGTATTGATGAGGAAGTTGCAAGAGTGAGTAGCCATGTCTGCTTTTTTGATTTGCATTAAAGCCTGAAATGGCGAAGTCTGTGTTCTTGACTATGGATAAATATGCCAGCTGGAACCAAGCAGGAGAATTATCTCCCTTGGTGCCTATAAGATTCACATTAGCCCTGGAAAGATGATTGCTTTGATTTGTGAGGACATTCCATTGTGGCAGGCAAGAGAATTAGCCAGCCATTTAAGATTTTAGGCCCCACTGTCATCTCCCCTTCAGGAAATAGTTAAGCCACAGTGACTACTTCTATATAAAACAAAGCATTTGAAGATTGTAACACTACTCCAGACAATCATTTACATGACTGTTAACGTGCCAGGTCCCTGGAGCAACATCACCCCCTTGCTTCTGAGCCCTCTAGCTCACCATCTCCATGGCAGCTTCACCAGAGGCACAGCTGTTCCAAAAAGCAAAGATCTCTGCAATAAGCACATGCCTCCATTGTCAAGCTTCGCAGATGGCAACTACCCAATCCACGATCCACAGGATTTTCCACAATAACATTTCTCCTCCACTGAAAACACTTGCCAATCCAAGAAAGCCCACTCAAGGCGAGACTGCCAGGGCTTTCCTGTCTTATGTGCCTGGTACCTCTGACAGGGAGGGTTGAGGATCTGCAGATTCACAAACAGCCTGTGAGAGAATCAATCAATTTAGACCACAGGTATATTGCTACTTGGAGCACTCAGCCTGAGTATGACACAACCACTCACCCAGAAGAAGCTTGTCTTCCTGAACTGAAGTAACTCAGCCAACAGATTAAATCCATTCATTCATTGCTGGGAGATTGTCTCATATGCCCTGAGTTACTCATTGATAGCACCATCTCCAATTGATTAATTCCTCACAATGACATCTTGCTTTTGACATGGCTTAGCAGCTGTTACTAGCATGAGCCGGGCAAAGGGCTGGGGGGCAGACCTGCAGTTTACCAGACACTGACAAACTGTGCATGGATCTCGGCAGTGAGGCAGCAGCTGATGGCAGGAAACACAGCTTGCGGGTCAGCACTTTTTCAATGTCTGAGGAGGGTCTCGTGTAAATAGGATAACATTTGTGTTTGCATTTCGATTCTAAAGCAAATCATGGGGAAGTGCCATCATTCAGAGATTAGAAAAGCACGAGCAGCTGAAAATACCTCTTGGCTCACATAAGAACTGGCTTTGGAAATTCGGAGTCTGAGGGTTCTGTAAGTCAAAATATATTTCAGAAGTGAAATTCAGTGGTTCAGAACAAAGGAAAGTGTCACTATTAGAACATTATTGGAGCTACTTGAGGTAAGCTGATATCACGGAAACACCACTAGCCAGACGCAAGAAATTTGGGGTCTTAGTCCTGGTTTGGCCTCCAGTTAGCTGTGTGATCTTGAACAAGTCACTTACCCTTTCTGCATTTCTGTTAGGTGATTTCTAAGATCCTTTTTAGGCCCCTAGCTCCGTGATTACAGTTAGAGTCCCTGTCTTAGCACCTTTCCAAGTCTCACTAGAAAGGTTCAAGGTCTTGCATCCTCACTTACAAGCCCTTCTCGCCACCTTTCTCCTTCCAGCACCACTGAGCCAACCTAGCAAGGAACTGTGCCCTCAGCTTTCTCCCCGAGCCACATTCTTAAGACTAGTGAAGGTCATTGTGAGATCCAGCATCTGTCTATCTTCATTTCGGATGAATGGCTGAGAAGACAGTGGGTGGAGGAGGCTGGAACAGCAGCACAGTTGGCCTCCGTCCACAGCTGTAGCCTGGTCTGCTTCTGGGATTCCTATACGCAGCAGACCCTGTCTCCAAACATCATGGTCCTCTGCTCCCAAAATGCTGTTAAGCAGTATTCACCTGGTTCTTATACAGACTTCAGTGTAAATTTTAACAATAATAGCTATGATAGCATGTTATTTAAGCCAAAATATTATGCAGAAATAAATATTGAAAAAAATTTGATCTGAAAATTAAATTTAAAAAATAAGGAAAAACCAAAAAGGTTTATTGACATGCCATCAAATAACTAATTCACTAGTTCAACACACACTTTGCTTTAACATCCCCTGCAAAAAATGTGCTTTTTACTAAAGTGAAAATTATGCCTTTGCATGGTATACTTGGCTTCAGAAAATGTGTACCAAATTGTAAAGAGTGTTTCCTTTTTCATGCTATATTTGCATTACACTAGCATATAGGTTCATTTTATAAGTTAGTGACTTTTGTTTTTACAGTAAAATTACTTCCCAGTGCTCAGGCTAATCATTTGCAGCTACCCTATGTTGTTTCCATGCTACTGTCCTCCTTAGTGAAACAATCACCATCCCTGTTCATTCTGCCTTTTAAATATCTCTCCATGTGCCATTTCCCTCTGCCATTACTATAATTCAAGCCCTTATCAGCTCTTATCTCCCTGTCTGGTCCTACCATCCTCCAGTCTGTGCTCATCCTGTTTCCTGGGTAATCATTCATAGAAATCTGTTTTTGTCAGTGTTTTGCTCCAAACATTTTTATTATCTACGGGTTACAATCTCCATCTGCCTAATCTAACAAAATCATTAAGCATTTGGCCTCTGCATCTTTCTCCCTGACTATTCCCCACTCCCATCTGGCTCTTTACACAGAAGCATTTTAAGCCACTTGTGGTTCCAGGTACACTGTCCTCCCGTGCTTCTCCCTCCACCTGCCAAATCCTATGTATCCTTCAAGCACATCTCATCTGCTGTATTCTCTGAGATATTTTCTCTGCTCCTCCAAGCAGAATCTGGTGTTTCTTTTACAATTATCTACTTTCAAATAGCTATCTCTGATACAATTTCTTGAGAAATCGCCAGTTACCCCCTTAAATTTATAGATCCTCAAAGGCTTGGACTGTATGACTTTTTACCTTTATGTTCTAAAA
The DNA here is from genome assembly GCF_028885625.2 of Pongo pygmaeus. Taxonomy (NCBI): domain Eukaryota; kingdom Metazoa; phylum Chordata; class Mammalia; order Primates; family Hominidae; genus Pongo; species Pongo pygmaeus. The sequence goes on along the minus strand of NC_072376.2, from coordinate 153,920,983 downwards.
CCCAGCACAGTTTATGGCATACAGTTAGATTTAATAAACGTCAGTTGGATGAGTAAATGAATATGTTGAATTTTAAGGGAAACCAACAACAGTAATGGAAGGTAAAGGAGAATGTATTGCGAAGTATATTTGTATTTTGGCTGCTAATGAAAATAATAAATATATCTTCCAATGATATTCAGGCTGAACCAAGGCACTAACAAACAATTCTCTGTATAGCCAGTTTCCCCAGAACGACCCTACCCCCAGTATGACCCTACCCCCGTGTGAAAGAGGAGCACAGTGTTAAATTGGTCCCCCATCACAAGAGGAGAGGGAGACTAATGCCTTGTAGAAATGGACTGATGATTTATTATTTATCATTATTGATATTGTACTATGCAGCAGAAATGGAATTAAAAGCATCAGAGAGAGATGAAATAGCAGAAACAGCAGCAAAGGAAAATGTCACAGAGAAGGATTCTAACGTCTAACTGTGCATAAATTTCTGCAAATGCCCTGCTAATGTCATAAAACCAAATGCCCAGAAACCACTGAAGACTTAAATGCAGCTTTTCATTTTTGTTTTATACCATCTACACGACCTTTACTATTTTATATTAACCCATGATAAATAAAGATGACCCTACTGTGAGATAATGTAGGTTTGAGAAAACTGCATGACTTTGGAGTCAGACAGATCTGGACTCAAATCTTGGTCTGGCCACTTACTTACTAGCTGTCACCAATTCACTTAATATCTCTGGGCCTCAGTTTCTTCTTCATGAAAATTGTCAAAATAGAACCTACCTCATAGGTTTGTTGTGAAGGTTAAATGAATCGGTATATATATATCAAGTTCCTAGCTTGGTGCCTGACACTTAAGAAATTATAAATGTTACTTCTCTCCCCACCCCACACACCACCTCTTCATGAGAATGATATTGGTCAGACACGTCATGGTATATATTGATGAAATTGAAATTTCTACATATAAAAATATCTGCAAGGTATCTTTGTCAGTTTCCAAGATGTAGTGTCGAGGCCTGAGAGCTCTAGATTGTATCCTAAACCATCTGCCTGTGGAGATGAAAACTGACATCATCTTGCTCTTCTTCAATTACCAGAATTACTTTAGTTCTGAGAAGAATGGCTTGCTTGCTTGTAGTTATTTATCTTTTTCACTAATTGATCATTTGAGTGTTACTGAGTTACTAGCTATAGTCTTTATGACCATGATCTCATATAAAATTATGAATGTCCTTACAACCTTATTTCCAGAGAAGCCTCTGAGGTTATCAGCATCACCACTAGTCAGCCCATCAGTAAATTGGCAACCCATTAGTGTCAATTCCTAGAAAGTTGTAATTATGCTGTATCTACACATGGCTCTGTATTGGTTATATTCAACAGATAGTGGCCCTGCCAGTAACCTTAGTGTTTTGAGCATAATAACCTATAGACAACTGCTCTATGAATAAAGCAGCAATTTCAGATTTCTAGGTCTTGATGATCTTTTTGTGTTTATAAGTTGAACCTCAGAGGACAACTTGGAAGAAAAATTTTGGAAATATCCACTGCTATTAGGTTGGTGCAAAATAAATTGCTGTCATGGCAGAAACTGCCATTTCTTTTGCACCAACCTAATTTCCAGATTTGCAGCAAATGGGACACACACACACACACACACACACACACACACACACAGAGAGAGAGAGAGAGAGAAAGTGAGAGAGAGAACCTACTAGGATACCTTTTAAAATACAGAAATATCTAACTCACTCACCAGCTTCTTCTGTGGTGGTCCTCACTGCAAGTTTTCCCCCCCTCCGCTTTGGGGAAAAAATTTTCAGGGAAAACTTCTGGAGAAAAGAAAATATATTGCAGCTTAAGTGATTTAGCCAGATTATCCTCCCCACATCTCTCCAGGACACAATTGTGGTTAATCACTTAGGACACTCTTCACTTTGTTTGGATAATTCTGAGCGTGCAAGGATGCTTAGAAGACAGTTCTTCCTCCTCGCTCCACAGGCTTCCCAAGGAGCACACACCAGGACATCAGGATGACAGTCAAGCCAGGTTCCCTGTGCACACACATATACACATGCATCCACTCATGCACACACATGCACACACACACACCACCACCACCAATCTCCAGCCTTGGCTCATCACCCAGAATGACTGTATAGAGTTAGATGTAGAATTGGATGTCTAGGAATTTCCAGGATTATTCTAGGCAGAGGTATCAAACTGGTGCCACCTGTGACTCTGCCTGCCTACAAATGAAATGTGTTTGGTCTTCAGAATGCTTCTGATAAAGTTCAGTTAGGAGCCCACATTTAAATATGGCAAGGTTTTACATAGAAACCTGAATTTTCAATTTGGAAAAGCTGGAAGCTGCAGCAATGCTGGGCCACATTTCCTTATGGTGACACTTGGTTCAGCCCTTTTGAGGAAAAGCACATCCTCTGCAGTTCACTGCAGCCTTGCAATCCCAAATTTAGGGACAGTTTCAGGGCAGCGGTACTTCTTTCACACACAGTGCTAAGATCAATGCTTTGAATGTTCCTATTAGATCTCATTTAAAAAAAAAAACCCTATTAGTAAAATCATACAGGGAAACAATATGTGTGCCTATGAGCCAACAACATGCAGTTAACACACTGTCTCTTATCTAATGTTCGCAGCAGGGAGGAACAATTAGTAGATTTATAGACTAGAGTTCCATCAAAATTTTTTTGTCAAACAAATCACTCATTTCTATCAATTAAGACTTATGCCTTAATCAGGGCTGTCAGCACGAGAAAGTATTGGCTGCACTTACACTCCTGCTGTGCAACAAGAACAGTGGAATGAATTTTTAAAAGAAAAATAATCCCATGATAATACTGCCGCTGTTACTTAAATAAGGAGTTAGAAAATAGGATTTAGAAATCAAAGTTTAAGCATGAACTCAATGGATTAAAAAGCATATCTTCCTTGTTAAAAAACTGAGATAAAATGTATGTAGTTGGATACATAAATACTTGCATACACAAGCACATAAATGCATGCATATGTGGAAGCATTTGTGCCTGTGCACATCTGTATACCAAGCATGCCCATGCAACTATGTAGGAACATAAACCTATAACATGTTCATATATGCATATCGTATTTTTCTGACATTTGTACCTTAAGCAGTACTTTGACATGCATGCACATCTGTGCTTTTATCTAGCATAAATGCATGCCTGCACACATACATACATGTTACTCAGTACCATCAACTTTATGTAATAGTAGTTAGCCATGTCTCAGCAGGGATCATTGAAATTTCTGGTCATGGGTCTCCTGATTACTCCTAGAAATGAAACTGTAGTTGCAGCTTACCTCATAAGAGAAAGAACAACTCAAAAAAAAAAGTGTGTGCATCTTTTTTTTTTTTGTTAAGTGAACCTAAGGCTCTCTAATATCTGGAAAAATTAAATATGCCCCTACAAGTAAGGCAGTTCCTAATTTTAGGAATAGTATATTCCTAGCATCCAAGCCCTATGATAGAACAGCACCTTTGGGGCCAAATAAAATTGTATGTGTCCATCCATACTGAGTGGTAGTAGTCTCTTCATCTGGTGGGGCATCAAGGAACATGATCAGATGGTAAAGGCACTATAAGTAAAGTGTAGGTCTTTGTTAGACAGCAGAGAGAGGTATTGAAATTTCCCATCCCTAATTTATGTCCCTGAAAATAATGTACGTTCTTGGTAGTAAAGCTAGGTGAAGGCCCAGCCCTGCCACCTGCTATCTGTGTAACTTTGGAAAAATGGCTCAACCTCTCTGTACCTCTAGTTCTCATCTGTAAAATGGAGGTAATTTAGAGAATACCTACATCGTGGGATTAAATGTAATGCAATAATCCTTAGAAAAGTACCTGGTCCATAATAAGCATTCAAAAAAATGTTATTGTATAGAAGAGAAGGTGAAGGGGCTCAAACACTATTAAACTTTGTGCCAAGAATCTTACATATTTTATTTAACCTTTACAATTATCACTCTTTTATATCTAAGAAACTGAATTAGAGAGCAGTCTAGGAACCATGTCAGAGGTCACACATGGAGTAAATGGCAGGGCTGGAGTAAAAACTCTTGTCACTCTCATCAAAGCCCAGGTTCTTTCTCTAGTTTCTCAAACCAGTTTCTAGCTATGGTGTGAACACCCACCTGGGCTGCAGTTGGAGTGCAGATCCGTAGGCCCCTCCCCAGATCTACTCAATCAGTTTCTAGGGGTAGGCAGAGAATTGTCACTTCTTTCAGGCTTCCTGAGCAATTCGTTCTAAAGCCAGAGTTTCAAAACGTATGCCCAGCAACCCCAGAGTGCCTGCCTGAGGAAAGCAGAACCCGAGACAATGCACACATTCTAAGTGGTATCTTATCCCTACAGCTTCTTGAAATTTTCTCTTATTAATTGTATGCAGGGGTACTGGAGTTAGAACATTCTCTTCAGTCAAACTAACTTTACCTATTTCTTGTTTACTCTGCTTTGAGAATCTCCCCACTGAACACATAAGTGCAATTGTATGTGCTTGATCCTTGGAGGATCCTTCTTAATAGACCCATGCTGTGTGTTGATACATGCAATAAAGATGACCACTGGATCCTTACAGCACTGGTCCAAATCCCAAAATACAATTATAGAAAATACAAGTAGGTTTTTACTTAGTCATGCCTTACTTGTGATCTTGATGGAGGTTTAATCCTAGCAGGCAACATTGCTATCTGGGGAAGGCTGCTGCCTTTTGATTGTTATAATAATGGCTTCTTTGCTCATGAAACATCCCCGACCTGATGTGTGACCTACACACTGTGGTGCAGGCATTCTCTTACATTTTTAGCGTAAGCCGTAATTCTAGAATCATCTACTAGAAAAAGGAAGTGCTTCCTGTAGAAAAAAAAAATCTTTAAAAATCTTAGATACTGAAATAAGTCCTTGAACGAGCAGATCAAAAGATAAGTTTTGAAAGAATTACCATTGGTTTTCTCAGATGCATAATTTTACTGAGGGAAGAATTCTTTGGTGTCATAAAATTAACTACCGTAAGAAAAAGGATAAGACAACAAGGCTACATTTTATAGTTTCTTTGGGTGCATTGCAGCTAAGATCTGCAACACAGAACTAAGAGTTGGTAACTGCTAAGCAGAATGATCTGCCACTAAAGTTAAGAGTATAGACAATGTGTTCTTGGAGCTGATAATTGGCAGGAGGTAATAATGGTAGGAACTCTATTTTTCTTTGTTTTTATTTTCCTATCTTGATGAACAGTTACAGTTATGGAACATATGGAACCATAGCTTTGCTCTTATAATGTATATAGGCTAATTTCCTACGGAGACATATGTTTTTTGCTTCCAAGGCATATTGTGGGGACTTTGACTTACATTGATGCATAGCTATGCTTATAATTTGCCCATTTTCTACTTCCAGGGCTGTCTCAGTGCCTAGTCATCTCCCCCTTAGAGAAACCCAGTCTCTAAAAATATAATCACAAAATAGAAAAATATACTCACTTGCGATGCTGGAATTCCCATCAAAGTTTTGAGAGAAAAATGTTCAAACAGTCTCAGAAATCCCAATTAGCCCTCATGCTACCTGTGCCCCTGACCCTCTCCAGGAGATTTTCTCTTAAAGGGAGTGGGAGAAAACCAAAGGTGACCTGGGATTTAGTCTCTAGTGGGTTAATGAACAGGATCCACAAAGGTAATGTTCTCAAGGACCCTCACTTCTTTTTGCCAGGCTTGCGGATTCCTGGGGCAAGAAAGAGTCTGCTCTCCCTGAGAGTTCCCTGAATTGAAGATGCTCCCTTGGTATCCATGGAGACTCAGGCAGCTCAGCACCAGATGAGCAAGTTACATGTGACTTGGAGATTTATGGATTTGTTCACTCTGTACCATACTTAGATTATTGACAAGGCATCTACATTACAGGAAACTGCCTACATAGTCTCAGGCAGCTTTCTTCATGGCAAAATAATATAAAATATTTGCAGGCTGGACAAAAATAAACATTGAAGATCTATTCAGCAGTACCTACTATTTAGGACATGGGCCATGTTTGTGGCTGCAGATTTTTTAAGAATACAAGTTCAAAATGTGCATTGATTGTGTGCTACTGGGAAGCACTGGCAAAATGTTAAACAAAGCATGCACCAATCAAAGGAAGGGACCCAGGAGCTCTATCATGGACGAATATTTACGGTTATTTGTCTTAAATATTTATGGAGTTTAAAAGGTAGGGGATGGGGCTCATTATAAACATCAGTAATCATCCCAAAAAGCAGCAGCATGATCCTTTAAAAAGAAATAAAAATTCAGAAACTACATGGGCCACATGTTAAAATGACTTTCTGTTGTGGAAAGGTCACAGAATATATTAACAATAACTAGGGAGAGAAAACATTATAAAACACTCTGAAGATACCTAGAAGACCTCATCGGAAGTTAATCTGGAAGTCTGTTTCATTAATTAAATACAGCTATTTTACCAAAAGATGTTGGTGATTTAGCATAAGATTTATTAATGCCTATTTTGAGCTAGGATGACATTGCCCCTCCTCTGAAGGAATTTAGGTTTGAACAGATGTAAAACAGATGTGTACAAAATAGCAGTTACTTTGCCAAGTGCTGTTTCTTAAGAACAGATCTCATTTGCCAGATCTACTAAAAGCTTTCTCTACATAAGGGATTTGCATAGCTTTCCTGAGTTTAGAAAGAGACAGAGAAAGGAACCATCACTCTTCAGCTTGTGGACGAAATACTAAAACCTTAACCCCCATGTTAAATTCCAGGAACTCCCTATGGACTTGTTTAGGGAATTTGGCCTTTTGTACATATATTGGAGAGTATTAGGATGAAATGCTTCTGTCTTAGATTTTGCATTCCTAATACTAGAAAATTGCTAGTTTTTAAGTTTGAAAATTTTAAGAATTTTCCTAATTCTGTGTTTATTATGTACATGTTTAACCACTCATGATAATCCAACTCTAAACGATACCTTTTCAGTTCTTCTCACTTCTTCATTTTTAAGTTTCACAAGCCCCCTGCCAGAACAACTGGCTTATTCACACCCCCAACACTGCCAGCTTCAGGAACCATTCCACATAGGTGGCCCCTCTTCTTAGGGAGGTGCTGAGCATGGTTCTAAAAGAGAAACAAGGAAACAGAAAATGATCTTAAAAGGTACCTAATAAGGTGGAGTTGGAAAGAGCAGGAATGAGATTCCTGGCCCATAGTAAATGAAACACTTGAGCTCACTGCTCAGTCTAGGTCTTGTTTCTCTTAGCCTACTCTATGCTTTTGCCTTGATTCCTTAGCATGAGGTACTCCACATAGCATTGATATCAAAAGAGCATGAGTCCCCTTCCCCACTGTTTTATCCTTTCAAAAAATCAACATGATGTCTTCAGATTTTCCCATTTATTTATTCGGTACATTCAAGTGATAACTTTTGCATTTCTTTTATTTCTATAGCATTAGAGATGGAGTCTTGCAAAATAAGCCCCTGACCCCTGAGAAATTACAATCTGCTCTAGTTAGGAGAAAAAACATCCATGGGTAGAATATTTAAATAATGAAATAAGGCAGTGCTGTTAATCACATGTCTGGAATATTATGAATAAAAGTGTTCTTCGGAGAAAGGCTGGGGGGTGGTCACAGTGGCAGCATTACCCTCAGACCTTTTTTTTTCCTTTAAGAGATGGATCTCACTCCATCTCCCAGGCTGGATTGCAGTGGTGCAATCATGGCTCACTGCAGCCTCAATCTTTTGGCTCAAGCAATCCTCTTACCTCAACCTCCTGAGTAGCTGGGACTACAGGTACACACCACCACACTCAGCTAATTTTTTAGCTTATTTTTTTTTTAAGAGATGGGGTCTCACTATGTTGCCCAGGCTGGTCCCAAACTCCTGGCCTCAAGCGATCCTACTGCTTGGGCCTCCCAAGTGCTGGGATTACAAGCGTGAGCCACACTACACCAGCCTCCACAGACCTTTTACTCTAGGGTACATTTTGGCTACATCCCTCCCCAGGGGGAAGGAACCTGCGAGGTCAAGAAGTCACCCAGACTCCCTAACCCACTTTCTGGAGACAGAGTTAGCAGGATACAAAATTGCCATTGTATGGAAGGCCTGAATTGGCCACACCTTTGCCTTTGAGTTTTTAACAAAAGTCTTTTTCAAACCCAATATTTGTGTACAGTTCAAATGTAATAAAGAGATCAGCTTAAACTCATGGTTTTTTAAGCTAATAAATACATGAAAAGTGGCCAGCACAGGCTGGTGAAGTATAGGTCCTTTCCCTCCCTTGTTGTTGCATCACTATAAGCGGAGGCATTTGGCGGAATTAATTTTAGCCATCAGATGCTTGTTTTGTTTTAGCTTTTCAGGAAACAAAGATCAGATTAGCAAAGGAACTATAGATCAAATTAGTGAAGTAAATGAGGGAGTTCAACAACTTCAACAGATTCATTACGCTATTAATTAGTCATCTGCCCTCGTACATTGCTATATAGGTGTCCCTCCATCCAACTGCATATCAAAAATATTCAGGAAAAAAAAATCTCAATCCAACAGTAGAAAATAGTACCAATAAAATATACAGTACAATAACTATTTAGGTAGCATTTACATTATATTAGGTGCTATAAGTAATCTAGAGATGATTTAAAGCAGCAGTTCCCAACCTTTTTGGCACCAGGATCCAGTTGCCTGCCAGAGAATTTTTCCACAAGAGAGGTGGCGGGGGGGACGGTGGTGCTTTCGGGATGAAACTGTTCCACCTCAGATCATTAGTTAGATTCTCACAAGGAATGCACAGCCTAGATCCCTCATATGCACAGTTCACAATAGGGTTCCTGCTCCTATGAGAATCAAATGTTCTGCTGACAGGAGGCGGAGTTCAGGCAGTAATGCTCGCTCACCCTGCGCCCACCTCCTGCTGTGCGGCCCAGATCCTAACAGACCATGGACTGGCACCAGTTGGTGGCCCAGGTTTAAAGTATACAAAATGATGTGCATAGATTATATGCAGATTCTACACCATTTTATATAAGGGACTTGGGCATCCTCAGATTTTGATAGGTGGCAGTGTCCTGGTATCAATCCCCCACGAATACTGGATACTGAAGGACAACTGTGCTAAATGCTAAAGGAGGGGGAGGAAAGGAGGGGGAGGAATGGAGGGGTTTGGAAAGAACTGTCTCAGCTGGGCTTGTTGCAGTTATTATTGTCAACTTTGTCATCGCCACTATCATTTTCCACCACTGTCCAGCCTTCCCAATTCCTCCCACGGGTGGTCCCTGGGGTGCTCTGTGGACCTGTATGACTTCATGGAGCACCATGAAACCTACTGGAGCAAGAACAGAAGAGCTAGGTTCAAGTCCTAGTTCTGCCACTTACTACTGGCTCTTTCTGAGACTTTGAGAGAACTATAGCCTTTCTGAAAGTTAGGTAGCCTGCTGTAAAATGGGCTCAAATATGTGCAAGAACATTGGAAACTAAATCAAATATAATGGATGGTGATGATGGTGATAAAATTATAATAGCCACTGTTATAAAAAAAAAAAGTGTGTTAGAACAATTCTTGGCCAAATCTATCATTTTCTACCAGTGCTATTCCTACTCACTCATCCCACCTTCATTGCCACCTGCCATGAGCATGGAATATAATAATAGGTGCAGACAGGTGACTAGCTATTATTATAGTTAACCTTTAGTGAGATCAGTGATTTAAAATGGTACTTTACACCTCTTCATTTCTCTTATTAATTTGACATTTATTTTCTGGAAAGCCAAAACAAGTGGTAGCATATGGAAGCTGCATTAAACTCCTCAAAAGGTCCCTTCCTAGGAGAAGCAAGTGATTTTGTATTCTTAGCTCTGAAAACAAGGAAGGGAAAAGGAAACTAACATTTTTGGAGAACTTTCTAAAAGATACATTGTATTAGTCTATCAGGCTGCTATCATCAAATAACATAGACCTGGTGGCTTAAAGAACAGACATTTATTTCTCACAGTTTGGGAGTCTGGGAAGTCCAAGATCAGGATGCCTGCATGGTTGACTTCTAGTGAGATAGCTCTTCCTGGCTTGAAGATGGCTGCTGTCTCTCTGTGTCCTCACATGGTGAGATGAGAGAGTGAACTCCAGTCTTTTTCTTGTAAGAACACTAATCCTATCATGGGCACCCCGACCTCATAACCACATCTAAACCTAATTACCTCCCCAAACCCCCACCTTCTAATATCATTATATTGGGGTTTAAGCTTTCAACATATGAATTTGGGGGAACAGAAACATTTAGCACACAACACATGTACAGGGAAAAATTGTTGTAATAGTGAAAAAATATTGTAAACAACCTAAAGGTCTCTCTGTTGGGGAAAGGACAAATAAAATATAGCATATTCTTAGATGGACTAGTTTTTTTATAGCAGTTAACAAGAATTAAATACATAATGTAATTAAATCTGAAAACAAGGAAAAATAAGTAAATTGCAGGATAACACAAATAGCAAGCTTTCTTTCATATAAAAATGCTAACACAAAACATTATTTAACTTGTACATTGATTTTTTTGTTACCTGCACACATACATACACACTGATTTGCATGAAAGATACTGGAAGAATTCATATCAAATCAGAGTGGTAGTTGCTGTGTTGGGGATATAAAACTAGTGGTGAGACACAAAAGGAGCTAATGTGGGGGTTTTTATTTGTTTTTTGTTTTGCTTTAATTAAAAAGGCAGGCTTAAATGAAACATCATTCATTCAACAAAAATTTATTCAGAGCCTAGTATAATTCAGATCCTCCTTTCTATGCTGGGGAATCTTGGGGCAATGCAGGCAGTTCCTGACTTTGTGGAGATCACATCCTATTGAATAAGATAAGAAATATAGAATATAATGTCAGGATTCAATTATCAAAAATAAAATCAAAATGCGGCCAAGTAAGGAGTTAGAGAGTGACCAGTGACTATTAATTAGGGCAGGAAATCAAGGAGGGCTTATCTGAGAAAGTGACATTGAACAGAGAACTGAATATCATTAAGCATTGACACTTACTGATGGTGACACCGCAGTTTGGTTTACTATATTATTCCCTGTACCTTTGTAGCATTTTAAAATCTCTCTTTCTGCCCACCAAAAAAAATCTGTTTCAGAGTAGCATGAGATTTTTAAAGAGGTACCAAACCCAGATGAAGCATTTAGGGATTGCAAACTTTTGGATCAATGATTGGGTTTAGGAGGAATGTGTATAGAAAAACATCACATAAAGTAATGACTTGGTTTTATAAGTAGGAAACAAAAAATGCAAATTATTTTTTAAAATACCAACTCCAAAGTTCAACAAAATCTTCCTGATAGGTAAGGATTCAGGAAAAATCACAGTACTTCTGAAAGGTGTGAGAATAGAGGTGTCAAACCTTCACGGGGAGGGATAAGATTTTTAACTTTATCAAAAGGGAATGTGACTCTTTTAAAAAGCAGTTTGAGAATATGCTCCAGAACAGAAAATAAATAGTTTAAATGAATTGTTTAAGCCAGGCGCAGTGGCTCATGTCTGTAATCCCAGCACTTCGAGAGGCTGAGGCAGAAGGATTGTTTGAGCCCAGGAGTTTGAGACCACCCTGGGCAACATAGCAAGACCCTGGCTCTATTTTTTTATTTAAAAAAAAAAAAAAAACTGTTTAAGGAGTTAGAAGACCTAATCTCAGCACTGACATAATAAGTATTATCCCATTCGACCAGCATGAGATGCTGGGTTTCTTATCTACCTCCTTAGTATGAAGTGAATGGGATGGGTTAATATAACCATGAACAACTAAATAGCTTCAACTTTATCGTGATCACCAATAGCCTACTTTTTATTAAGGATTTCTTTGAGCCAGAAACAGGGCTAAATGCTTTATATTCATTATCTTATTTGGTTGAGAGAATGATTGATTAAATAATCTCTAAGTCTCTTTCAGCTTTATCAGCCTAGTAAGGAAACAAGAAGAAAGCACAAGAGACTACATGAGCTGTGGTTTCCATCCGCAGGGGCAAAATGGAAGACAGATGTCGGGCTCAGCTCAGTCCCCCTTATTCCTTTTGCCCTTTCATGTATCCTTACCTTGTTGAGCAGCTTACCTCATTTGTATCTCTTTTGTTTTCACCCTAAACTCATAGCAAGGAATTCTTGTTGCAAGGACAAATATTTATTACAAATTCTGTTTTTTGTTCTAAACACAAAGAGCTGAAAATTATGTTCTGTGAGCCAGAGGAATGGGTAGGGTTATGATCTTATAACATGCATGACTGGACCATTGCTCTTGTTACTATATGCTTTAGATAAAATCCATTAGATTGTCCGGGAAGGCATGTAAACACACCAGTCTAGGTGAATTTCAGTAATTTATTGTTGGGACATCAACCCAGGCTCTGGGTCAAAACATCAAGCCTCTTTTCTGTAGCTAAGAGTGAGTCTGTCACCTTTTGAGAGCTTATTCAAGCCACCACTTTGAGCCATCCCCTCCTGCCCATCCCCCAACATACCAGTTATGACCTGCTTTCAAACCAACTAAAGGTGAATTATGCAATATTTATTGGAAGATGAGCAACCAGAGATTCTTCTAAACAAATTACGTACAATCCTTAAGGTTTTTAATCAGGCTTCTTCACGTGCTTTCTGGAGAAAGAGGTAGTCAGAATGGTCAGAAATGATAAAAACCTTAAATAGACTGGAAGTCAAACAGGTTGATGTAAAATGATGCCAGCATAATAAGAGCCAAGCGTGCTCATGTCAGTGTTTGGTCTCCAGTTATCATTGAGCTGTTTACCTTATAATGTTTTTAGGCTGTTCCTGAGGACTATATATTTAGGCACATTATTTAAAATGCTTCCTTCTTTTTGAAAATGCAAGTGTAAGAGAGTATGTTTCTATTTCTGTTTTCCTCTTCCCAACCCCTCCCAGAGCAAAGTAAAGGATTCCCTACTTTGCTGTGTTCTGCAGCTTGACCTTTAAACCAGACTTTGTGTTTCCATCAGAGCCCTGTTCTCTAGTTTCTTCTGGCTCTTGTGTTGTGCTATCTTGTAACAGGGTGACACTTGTACAAGCAGTAGGGATAAGGCTGTCACATGGTGAATGAACTCTTTATGAAATGTTGATGCGTCGACCTACATCCAGCAACATTGAAGAAATAGAATATTACAGAAACAGTGGGATGATAGCCAGGGAAAGGAAGGGTATAGTTTTTCACCAGCACATTAATGGGCAAAGAAGGAGCCCAGAAAGCTTAGTGGGGAAAGAATAAAACAGATTCTCAGTAAATATACTAAATCCAATATTGGCTGCATATTATCTGGCATAGCGTATAGTACACATACTGCATAGCATTGTGTGTATGTGTATATGCGTGTGTATTTATCAAATCTCATTAGAGGCTACAAAAAATGTATTATTATCAGTACTTTACTGATGAGGAAGCTGAGATTGTTTATTTCTTAACATTTTATCTAAGCAAGTATTTGTCAAGTATCAACATAATATCATACACGTAAGTTAAATAGAGCTGTGATAATTTAGCCTGGCATTCAAATCCTTCTGCAATCTGAATACCACCTATCTTTCTAATACCATTGCCTGTATTGAGTTACAACAATCAGGAAAATGGAAATCACTCTAGGGATTTCAAAATAAGGAAATTTAATTCAAGAACTTAGTTACAAAAATTTTGGGGGAAAATGAACAATTCCTACTTTGCACCATACATTAGCTTGAAATGAGTCATAGATTTCAGTGTAAAAGCTAAAACTATAAAAGTTCTAGAAGAAAACATAGAAGTAAATGCTAGCAACTTTAGGATAAGCAATATTTTTTAGATAGGACTTAAAAAGCGAACCATTGACAAAGTTGATACATTGGCCTTTATCAAAATTTAAAACTTTTAAAATTAGCTAGCTGTGGTGGTACGCACCTGTAGTCCCAGCTACCAGGGAGGCTGAGGTAGGGGGATTGCTGGAGTCCAGGGTGTTGAGGCTGCAATAAGCCAAGATTGTGCCACTGCACTCCAGTATGGTCAACAGAGTGAGACTGTCTAAAAATAAATAAATAAAATTTTTGTTCCTTTAAGGACACCTTTAAGAAAATGAAAAGTCAGGCCTCAAGCTGAGAGAAAATATTTGCAATACCTATGTCTAACAAAGAATTTGCATTCAGAACATATAAAGAATTTGCATTCAGAACATACAACTCAGTAAGAAGATAAACAACCCAATTTAAAAATGGGCAAAGAATGTGGGTGACCTGCCTTATGTCACTAGTGGAGCATTGTGGGATGCCTAGTTCAGTTTTTCTTATTTATTTCCTGTTTTTCACTACTACCCACTCCACCCAGCTGAACACAACCACATACACACGTGTATGCACACTCCTCTATTCCGGAAAAATGTGGAGTAAAAGCAAATAAATAAAAGCTAACATTGACTTGAACATTCACTTTCCAAAATAGATGTATATACTTTTTTTGTTGTTGTTGTTGTTGAGATGGAGTCTCCCTCTGTTCCCCAGGCTGGAGTACAGTGGCGCTATCTCAGCTCACTGCAAGCTCCACCTCCCGGGTTCATACCATTCTCCTGCCTCAGCCTCCCGAGTAGCTGGGACTACAGGTGCCCGCCACCACGCCTGGCTAATTTTTTTGTATTTTCAGTAGAGACAGGGTTTCATGTTAGCCAGGATGGTCTTGATCTCCTCACCTTGTGATCCACCCGCCTCAGCCTCCCAAAGAGATGTACATACTTCTTAGAACATATATAAAAAGAAGCTCAAGCTAGGTGCTGTGGCTTACACCTGTAATCCCAGCACTTTGGAAGGCTGAGGCAGGTGGATCCCTTGAGGTCAGGAGTTCCAGACCAGCCTGGCCAACATGTGAAAATCCCATCTCTACTAAAAATATAAAAATTAGCTGGGCATGATGGTACGCACCTGTAATCCCAGCTACTTGGGAGGCTGAGGCAGGAGAATTGCTTGAACCTGGGAGGCTGAGGTGGGTGGATCACCTGAGGTCAGGAGTTCAAGACCAGCCTGACCAACATGAAAAAACCCCATCTCTACTAAAAATACAAAACTAGCCAGGCGTGGTGGTGCATGCCTGTAATCCCAGCTACTCGAGAGACTGAGGCAGGAAAATCGCTTGAACCTCGGAGGCAGAGGTTGCAGTGAGCCAAGATCGCACCACTGCACTCCAGCCTGGGCAACAAGAGCAAACCTCTGTCTCAAAAAAAAAAAAAAAAAAGATATATGTGTGTATATATATATACACATATATAATTATATATGTGTATATATATACATATAATTATATATGTATATATATACACATATGTATATAAAATTATATATGTATATATACACATATATGTATATAAAACTATATATGTATATATACATATATGTGTATGTATAATTATATATACACATATACATATATGTACATATTATATATACATAATATATACATGTATATATACATAATATATACATGTATATATACATAATATATACATGTGTATATATACATAATATATACATGTATATATACATAATATATACATGTATATATACATAATATATACATGTATATATATACATGAATATATACATATGTATATACATAATATATACATGTATATATACACATGAATATATACATATAAATATACATAATATATATGTATATATGTATATACATAATATATACATGTGTATATAATGTATATACATTGTATATACAGTGTATATAATGTATATACACTGTATATACATAATATATAATGTATATATACGTGTATATATATGTGTGTATTATATATAATATGTGTATATATAATTATATATATTTTATATATATATTTATATTTTTTTATATATATATAAATTAGCTGGGTGTGATGGCACGCACCTGTAATCCCAGCCACTTGGGAGGCTGAGGCAGGAGAATTGCTTGAACCTGGGAGGCAGAGGTTGCAGTGAGCTGAGGTCACACCACTGCACTCCAGCCTGGGCAACAGAGCAAGCCTCTGTCTCAAAAAAAAAAAAAAGATTGATGTTGGAAAAAATGTAGAGAAACTAAAACTCTTGTACACTGCTTGTAGAGATGGAAAAACAGTCAGCCATGTTGAAAAAAACTGTTTGGAAGTGACAGCAGGAAGATGGCATAATAGAAAGCCCCAGATCCTCCTTCCTCCGTGGAGATACCAACGGACTTAAAAAATGTATATAGACCAATTGTATTTGGGAGAAATAACAAAAACAAGTTAAGAAGTTCCTGCACTCCAGGCAAGGACAAAGCCAAGTGCTTGGAAGCCCAGGAGGAAAATTCATGGAACTCACTCATTCACCAGAGCCCCTCCCCTCTAGTATAGCATGGTGCCATTGGAGAAAACTCCCAGCTCAGAGTTCTTCTCAGGAAGAGAAAGAGAAAAGTGATTGTAAAGTGGGATGTCTAATATTCTGACTTTTGGAAGGGGTGTTACCTAAGGGACTGGCTTCTGTCTTGCCTAAATCTAAGCACAGACAGGAACAAGGCAGCAAGTCAGGGGCCAAAAAAACAGGTGATGAAGAGGACTTGGTTGAGCACGTGTCTCAAAGATAAACACAAGGGGAAGCTCCAGTACCA
Source organism: Pongo pygmaeus (assembly GCF_028885625.2). Classification (NCBI taxonomy): domain Eukaryota; kingdom Metazoa; phylum Chordata; class Mammalia; order Primates; family Hominidae; genus Pongo; species Pongo pygmaeus. The sequence continues at coordinate 153,904,312 of NC_072376.2, read as the reverse complement.
CAGCTTGCTATATAGCACCAGAAAGGCTTCAATGATGCAGACACTGGGGAAGCTTCTGAGTAAAACTGGCAAACCTCTGCAATTAGATTACATACAAAAACCCAGAAAGCACATATCCTCTGAAAAGTCTTGAGAGATCTCCAGAATCTCTAGCTGGGCTGGTTGGCGAACTACCTGTACCTGTATGAAACTAGACTGCAAAGACTGGGAGAAGTGGCAGATAATTCAAATACTGAAGTCCCAACAAAGCATGAAAAGGAGTACAAAGAAACAGGAAAATATGGCCCAATCAAAGGAACAAATTAAATATCCAGAAATTACCCCTAAAAAATGGAGATATATGAATTATCAGATAAATCGTTTCAAAAGAATCATCTTAAAGATGCCCAGTGAATTAAAGGAGCGCACAGATAGACAGCTGGATATAATTAGGAAAATGATGTATGAATAAAATGAGAATATCAACAAAGAAAAACTATGAAGAAGAAACAAACAGAAATTAAAGAGTTGAAGACTACAGTAACTGAATTGAAAATTTTACTGAGGGAGATTCACAGCAGACTTGATTAAACAGAAGAAGGAATCAGTGAACTTGAGGAAAAGTCACTTGAAATTATCAAGTCATAAGAGCAAAAAAAAAAAGTGAAGTACAGTAAAGAAAGCCTAAGGGACTTATGCTGTACCATCAGGTGGACAAATATGTGCATCATGAGAGTTCTAAAAGAAAAAGGGAGAGAGAAAGGGTCAAAGAGCTTCTTCAAAGGCATAATGGCTGAAAGCTTCCCAAATCTAAGGAAGGATATGAACATCTAAATTCAAGAAGTTCAGTGAGCTCTAAATATGGTAAACCTAAAGAGGCCTACACTGAGACAAATTACAATCAAATTGTCCAAAGTCAAAGACAGAGATAGAATCTTGAAAGCAGCAAGAAAAAATTAGCTCATCACACACAAGGGAGCTTACATATGATTATCAGCAGATTTCTTAGCAGAAACCTTATAGGCTAGAAAAGAGTGAGATGATATATTTAAAGTACTGAGAAAAAGGGAAAAAAATGTTAACCAAAAATACTATATACTGAAAAACTGTCCTCAAACTGAAGGGGAAATAAAGACTTGCCCAGATTAACAAAAGCTGAGAGAGTTTGTCATCACTAAACCTGCCTTACAAGAAATGCTAAAGTGAGTTCTTTAAGTTGAAACAAAAGAACATTAGATAGTAACACAAAAGCTTATGGCACCATGAAGCTCAATGGCAAAAGTAAATATGTAGACAAATACACAATACTGTAATAGGGTGGTGCATAAATACTGTAATGGTGGTGCATAAATCACTTTTAATTCTGGTATAGAATTTAAAGGAAAAAGGTGAAAAAAACTATGTTAATGGATGTAAAATATACTAAAGATATAATTTATAACATCAATAACTTAGTGTAGAAGGGAATATATAAGAGTAGAGTTTTTATATGTGACATTATCTGCTTAAAATAGATTATTATAACTCTAACACGTTTTATGTCATCTCTATAGTAACCACAAAGAAAATACCCAAAAAAAGTACACAAAAGATAAATGAGAAACGAATCAAAGTATAGCACTACCAAAAAAAAAAATGAACAAAACTAACAAGAAGGCAGCAAGAGAGGGAAAAAGAGAGATAACTACAACATAGAAAATGATAAAATGAAAATAATAAGTACTTCCCTATCAGTAATTGCTTTAACTGTGAATAAACTCTCAGATCAAAAGACTAAATAAATGAAAAACAAAAGGCAACTATATGCCGTCTACAAGGCACCCACTTTAGATTTAAGGACATATCTGAGCTAAAGGGAAAAGATGAAAAAAGATGTTCCATGCAAATGGTAACCAAAGAGAACAGAGGTGCTCATATCAGAAAAAACAGACTAAGTAAACAACTGTCACAAGAGACAAAGAATGTCATTATATAATGATAAAAAGGTTAATTATTCAGGAAGATATAACAATTATTAATATATATTTACCTAACAGAGCACCCAAATATATGAAGCAAACGTACAGAATTTAAAGGGAAAATAGTAACACAATAAGAGTAAGAGATTTCAATACCCCATTTTCAAAAATAGATAGAAAACCAGACTGAGAACAATAGGCATAAATAGAATAGAGCAACACTATAGATCAGTTGGATCAAACAGACATATACAGGACACTCCACCCAACAGTAGCAGAATACACGTTTTTCTCAAATGCACATGAAACATTCTCAAGGAAAGATCACATGTTAGGCCACAAAACAAGTCTTAAGAAATTTAAGATTGAGTGGCTTATGCCTGTAATCCCAGCACTTTGGGAGGCCAAGGCGGGTGGATCACGAGGTCAGGAGATCGAGACCATCCTGGCTAACATGGTGAAACCCGTCTCTACTAAAAATACAAAAAATTAGCCGGGCGTGGTGGCAGGTGCCTGTCATCCCAGCTACTCAGGAGGCTGAGGCAGAAGAATGGCGTGAACCTGGGAGGCAGAGCTTGCAGTGAGCCAAGATTGCACCACTGCACTCCAGCCTGGGCGCCAGAGCGAGACTCCGTCTCAAAAAAAAAAAAAAAGAAGAAGAAGAAATTTAAGAAGATTGACCAAATATCTTTTCCAACCACAGTGGAATGAAACTAGAAATCAATAGCAAACTGGAAAGCTCATCAAAATGTAGAAATTAAACAACATCCTCTTTTTTTAAAGAGATGGAGTCTTGCTTTGTCACCCAGCCTAGAATGCAGTGACATGATCATAGCTCACTGCAGCCTGGAACTCCTGGGCTCATGATATCCTCCCACCTTAACCTCCTGAGTAGCTGGGACTGCAGGTACATGTCACTACACTTGGCTCTTTTGCTTTGTCTGGTTTTTCATAGAGACATAGTCTCATTATGTTGCCCAGCCTGGTCTCAAACTCCTGGGTTCAAGTAATCCTCCCACCTTGGCCTCCCAAAGGGCTGAGTTTACAGGTATGAGCACCTATGCCCAACCAACACTCTCTTGCATAACCAGTGGGTCAAAGAAGAAATCACAAGATAAATTGGAAAACGTCTTGAGACAAATGAAAACAAAAAGGTAATGTACCAAGACTTATGGGAGGCAACAAAAGAAATACAAAGGGGCCAGGTGTGGTGGCTCATGCTTGTAATCCCAGCATGTTGGGAGGCTGAGGCAGATGGATCCCTTCAGCTCACAAGTTTGAGACCAGCCTGGGCAAAATGGTGAAACCTCATTTCTACAAAAAAATACAAAAATTATCCAGATGTGATAATGTATGCCTCTAGTCCCAGCTACTCGAGAGGCTGAAGTGGGAGGATGGCTTGAGCCCAGGAGATAGAGGTTGCAGTGAGCCAAGATCATGCCACTGCATTCCAACCTGTGCCATACAGCTAGATCTTGTCTTAAAAAAAAAAAAAAAAAACACAAAACAAAAAAAAAAAACTACAAAGGAAAGTTTATATCAATAAATGACTACATTAAAAAAGAAAGCTCTCAAAGAACCAAACTTTATACCTCAAGGAACTAGAGAAAACAAACCAAATTCAAAATTAGCAGAATTTCAAGGGAATAATAAAGATTAGAGCAGATATAAATGAAATAGAGAATAGAAAGACAATGGAATAAAGCAACAAAACTTAGAATTTGTGTTTTGAAAGGATCAACCAAATTGACAGATCCTTAGCTAGACTAATTAAAATAAAGAGAAGACTTGAATAAATAGTTAGACATTAAAGAGGAGACATTACAACTAATGCCAAAGAAATAAAAAATATTATAAGAGACTACTGTGAATAACCTAGAAGAAATATATAAATGTATAAATTCCTAGACAAATGCAATCTATTCCGACTGAATCATGAAGAAATAGGAAATTTCAACCGACCTATCACTAGTAAGGTGATTGAACCAGTAATAAAAAGACCTTTTGTTTAAAAAAAAAAAAACAAAAAAACCACCCAGGACCAGATGGCTTTACTGGAGAATATCCCAAACATTTAAAAAAGAATTTATGACGGTTCTTCTCAAACTCTTCCAAAAAAAAAAAAAAAAAAAAGACAGGAGAGGAGGGGACACTTCTAAACTATTTTATGAGGCCTGTATTACCGTAATACCAAATCCAGACAAAGATACTACAAGAAAAGAAAATTACAGACCAATATAACCAATAAATATTGATGCAAAAATCTTTGACAAAATATGAGGAAATCAATTTAAACAGTACATTAAAAGATGATATAGCATGACCAAGTAGGATTTATCTCTGGAATGCAAGGATGGTTCAGTATACAAAAAAAAATCAGTCAATGTAATACACCACATTAACAGAATAAAGAATGAAAATCACATGATTATCTCAATTGATGCAGAAAATGCATTAGAAAAAATTCAACGTGCTTTTATAATAAAAATATTCAACAAACTAGGAATAAAAGAATTCCCTCAACATAAGAAAGGCCAAGTATGAAAAGTCTATAGCTAACATCATACTAGATGGTGAAAAACTGAAAGCTTTTCTTCCAAGATCAGGAACAAGACAAGAATGCTCACTCTTACCACTTCTATTAAACACTGTACTGGAAGTCCTAGTCAGAGCAATTAGGAAAGAAAAAAATAAATAAAAAGCATCCAAACTGGAAAGGAGGAAATAAAATTATCTCTGTTCACAAAATGACATGATCTTATATGTAGAAAACTTCAAAGATTCCACATTTCAAATGCTCTTAATACTAATAAACTATTCAGCAAAGTCAAAGTTTCTAGGTGCAATTTTTTTTTTTTCTTTTTGAGACAGGATTTTGCTCTGCTACACAGGATGGAGTACAATGGCACAATCACAGCTCACTGGAGCCTCAACCTGGGCTCAAGTAATCCTGCCAGCTTACCCTCCCAAATAGCTGGGTCCACAGGGATGTGCCACCATGCCAGGCTGGTTTTTTTTCATCTGTAGAGACAAGATCTTGCTATGTTGCCCAGGCTGGTCTTGAACTCCTGGGCTCAAGTGATCCTCCTGCCTCAGCCTCCCAAAATGCAGGGTACAAAATTAACATAAAAGATTAGTTGAATTTCTGAACAGTAACAATATGAAAGGAAATTAAGAAAATAGTTCCATTTATGATAGCATCAAAAAAGTAAAATACTTAGGAATAAACTTAATGAACAAGGTAAAAGACTTGTACACTGAAAAGTATAAAACATTGCTAAAAAAGTTAAGACATAAATAAATGGAAAGATATCCCATGTTCACGGATTGGAAGACAATGTTGTTAAAATGTCCGTACTACCCAAAGCAATTTGTAAATTCAGTGGTATCTTTATCAAAATCCCAATGGCATTTTTTTTGTGTGGAAACAGAAAAACAGTTCTAAAACTCATATTTACTCCAAATAGCCAAAACAATCATGAGAAAGAAGAACAAAACTTGAAGGCCTCACACTTCCTAATTTCAAAACATATTACAGAGTGACAGTAATCAAAACAATATGGTACTGGCATAAAGACAGACATATAGACCAATAAAACAGAATAGAGATCCTCATGTGTATGGTCAAATAATCCTCAACAGTGAGCCAAGACTACATAGTGGTGGAAGGATAGTGTCAAAAAATGGTGTGGAGAAAACTGGAGGTCCACATTGCAAAAGAAAGTAATTGGACCCTTATCTTACAGCGTAAGCATACAAAAAAATCACTCAAAATGAATTAAATACCTAAATCTAAGACCTGAAACTGTAAAACTCCTAGAGGAAAACAGGAGGGGGAAAGCTTCATGGCACTGTATTTGGTAACGATTTCTTGGAAATGACACTAAATGCACAGGCAACAAAAACAAAAATAGACAAATCAGACTACATTAAACTAAAATCTTATGCACAGTAAACAGTCAACAGAGTGAAAAGACAAGCTACAGAATGAGGGAAAATATTTGCAAACCATGTATTTGATAAGGTGTTAATATCCAGGATACACAAAGAACTCCTACAACTCAAATTACAGAATAAATAACCCTATTGAAAAATAGGCAAAGGACTTGAATAGATAAGTTTCCTAAGAAAAAGTACAAATGTCCAACAAACATAAAAAAGATACTTAACATCACTGATCATCAGGGAAATGTGAATCAAAACCACAATGAGGCCAGGCGCGGTGGTTTATGCCTGTAATCCCAGCACTTTGGGAGGCCAAGGGCAGGTGAATCAACTTGAGACCAGGAGGTCGAGATCAGCCTGGCTAATATGGTAAAACCCCGTCTCTACTAAAAGTACAAAAATTAGCTAGGCATGGTTGTGCATACCTGTAATCCCAGCTACTCGAGAGGCTGAGGCACAAGAATTGCTTGAGCCTGGGAGGCAAAGGTTGCAGTAAGCCAAGATTGTGCCACTGCACTCCAGCCTGGGTGATAGAACAAGATTCTGTTGAAAACAAAACAAAACAAAACAAAACAAAAACACAGTGAGATATCACCTTAACCTGTTAGGATGACTAATATTAAAAATAAATAAATAAAATTTAAAAATAAACACAAAATAGTAAGTGTTGATGGGGATATAGAGAATCTTTCTCCCTCTGATCTGATTGAAACCACAGCCAACACTAGAGGAGCCACAGTGACTGTCTGAACCATCCTACATCCTTCATACACTAAGCCACAGGCAAGTCAAACCATCCACATGCCTTGAAATTTGCTTTGATGATTGCTATGGTCATGCTGGCCCTTCTGGAAGGAATTCCATTTCCCCTTACCTCCATACTTCCCAATAATCAGATCCTCACTGCCAGCCTACATGTAACCTACTTCATGAATCCTCTTGGTTACCCACTTAGAGGTGATATTTTCCCCACACCTTTGTTTCCTTAACATTTTATTTACACCTCTCTTTTAGTATATGTTACCTTGTATTACATTTCTATAGATACAATTCTGATCTCTTTTAGTAGATCAAATTCAACTTAAAGTCAGAGCCTGTATTTAGGTCATCTTTCTTTTCTCCACACTGCTCATCAGCAGTGCTGAGTACCTAATACATGTTCAATAAACACCTGTTGAATAAAGATTAAGTGAATTGTTGAATGAATAAATGGGGTCTATAGATAATTTTTTACAGTTGCAGAAATGGATAAATATGTATGAACTCTGCCTATCTCTCTAAATCCATTTGGCAACTTTCTCTTTTACACTCCTTTTTCATACCAATCATATTTACATTCATCAAAAGTCTTTCATCTACCAGATATTATGCTTAATGTTTAAGGTTCTCTATAGGTTGTACTAATTGGGCATTGTAAAGAAACTGTTGACAACACAATGTGCTCTAGATTTTGCCTCCTTCCCTGCAAAAACAAATGTAAAACTAATGTAAAAATCACATTGCCTCTTCTTTTGGCACTTAGCAAGGAATGACTCAATGAATGAGCTGCCAAGGAAATCAGTAAGGAATTTGAGCAGTTGGAGAAAATCTTTCCCCTGCTAGGTGAAGTGTCACAGGGAAAGAAAACCAACAGCAAAGAGATAAAAGCAAAGTGAAATCCTAACTATGTGATCTAATTTAATATACAGGCTTCTAATTTAATATACAGGGAATTCTTTCACCAAATCCAAACAAAAACAATGTTTTAAACTTCCCCATCTGAAAGGTGAGAAAGAATTTTCCTAATTTGACCACAAGATGTATATATTTGCAATTATGGAGCAGGAATTGAAAAGGCAAAAGTGCCAGTTATATCTGAACAATTCTAGAAGTCACTTGGCCAAATGGATGAATTTGTATCATAAGCCTGCTGGGTTTCCAAATATGGCTAAGTCTTGTCTGTAAGAGCAACATAGCAGCCAAATAGAACTCTAGTAGCTCTGCCATTCCAGAATAGTGCAACTGTCAATTTCACTGGCTTGGGTTGGGATCCCATTTCTTCCATCTTCTATGTGCTCACCCTCACCTATAACATGTGAAGCCATCATAGCGGTATTATTGTGAGGGTGACGTGTGATATATTTAATGGCATAGCAAAATGCCTGGCACGTAGGAAGGAGCCAGTCTATCCTAGCTATTAGTATCCACCCTATTGCATACCCTCTGAGGAAAGCGGTCCAGAGACCTTGCCATTCTCACATCAGAGGCCACTCATAAATGGGAAAACATAAACCAAATGGGAAGTAGTTTATCTCCTTAGAAATTCTTGCTAAGGAAAAGAATTCAAAGGAACACATTTCCTCATTGCAAACACACTGCATTTAAAGTCTAATTAACTTTCCCACTAACATAATGACAGGCTATATAGACACTGCCCCAGCCTGAAGGGAGTTTCACATTCTGAGATGAAAAGACAGCAACATTATAATTCAACCAATGTGGTTGAAAGTGCCTTCCCTATGGTGCTCTTGTACAATACAGGGTTGATTGGAAATTATGCCCTATTTTCAAGAAGATAAGCATCAGTAGCAGTGGACAGAAAGATGCCATTTTTCTTTGAAACCTTATTTTTCAAGTACATGAGGAAAAATAAGCTTTTGTGTAATGCAGAGCAACTCCCAGCATGAAAACACCAGACCTCCTGGAGAATAGGCCACCTGGGGGATTATATTAACCACCACCTTATTTTCTCTCAAAACAGAGAGCACTTATTCTGAGGGCAATGTTTGTTAATTCCTAACAGAGGAGGACTTATGCCAGCCTGCTACTGGTCTGTGCCTTATAAGACAGGCAGTAGAGTGAGTAAATAAACCTCATTCAGGGAAGGATAGTTTTCTGCTTTAGCTTTGAATAACCACCATAAAGAAACAATTAAGTAGGAAAGCAGTGACTTCATGTGAAAACTATCATGTCAAGTTAATAGAACACATAGCTAGTGGAATGTAAACCAAAATATGCGTTAAAAAAAAAACACAAACAAAACCAAGCCATTCTGTTGCTTACTGTAATGTGTTATCCAACTCACCAGGGATGCAAAATCATTTAAGTGAACGGTTCTTAGCCTTTCGTGAGTTTGAGAAACTGATGAAAACTACCAGGAAAAGGCCTATATGTAGCTATAAAAGTGTGTATGTAATTTTAAATGCCTAATCCCCCAGCCCCACCCTACAAATCACTAATCCTTAGGTTAAGAATCTCAACTCAAGAACAGATTATGGGCCAGGTATGGTGGCTCACCCCTGTAATCCTGGTGCTTTGGAGACCAAGGTGGGAGGATGGCTTGAAGCCAGGAATTCAAAACCAGCCTGGGCAACATAGACTCCATTTCTATGAAAATAAAAAATATTTTAATTAGCCAGATATGAGTGGCGCATGCCGGTAGGTAGCCGCAGCTACTTGGAAGGCTGAAGTGAGAAGCTTGCTTGAGCCCAGGAGTTCAAGGTTGCAGTGAACTATGATCACCCCACTGCACTCCAGGCTGGGTGATGGAGCAAGAACCTGTCGCTCACCAAAAAAAAAAAAAAAAAAAAAAAAAAAAGTAATTATGGTCAAGTTCATGGACTCTGAAGTCAGATAAAACCAGGATTTGAATTCTGTTTCCAACTCTTACTATTATGTAAGCCGTGGAATTTTAAACCTTTTTGAGCCTTGGTTTTATTACACGAAAATGGAAATAGTGATACTTTCCATGTCATAGTTAATTAAGAATATGAAATTATTTAAAGAACTTAGCATAGGCTGGGCATGGTGGCTCATGTCTGTAATCCCAGCACTTTGGGAGGCCAAGGAGGGAGGATTGCTTGAGATCAGAAGTTCAAGACCAGCCCAGTCAACATAGTGAGACCTTGTTTCTACTTTAAAAAAAATAAAATAAAATCAGCCACTCAACAGACTGAGGCAGGAGAATTGCTCAAGATAGAGGCTGCACAGGTGTCGTGGCAGATGCCTGTAGTCCCAGCTATTCAGGAGGCTGAGGCAGAAGAATCGCTTGAACCCAGGAGGCAGAGGCTGCCGTGAGCCGAGACTGTGCCACTGCATTCCAGCCTAGGTGGCAGAGTAAAACTCCAGTGAGCTATGATTGGACCACTAAGCTCCAGCCTGGGCGAGAGTGCGAAACCCAGTCTCAAAAAAATAAAGCATAGTTCTTGGCATGGACTAAGTACTCAGTAAGCATTAATACTGTTATTAGCTCTTAAAATAAAAAACTTTCCTATGTGGCCAGAAAGCAACTACAATTTTATCTGAATTCTAGAAATATTTACCAAGTGCCTCCTCTTTATGAAGAAATGCAGCAGGATCCTGACATGGGAACATTCATAATGGAATGAGCTTGAGCCAGGAAATTGATAAAGGCCCTGGATATGCCCAGCACTGAACAGGGCACATTTCAGAGTCTTGTCTTCTCTGGGTTGGAAAGAACTTGAACAATCATGGGGCCCACTGTTATCGACAATTATATCAAAACCACAGCAGAACTACAACTGCAATGCCTGTTTCACAAAGGGAAACTTGTGAGTCTTTAGGTAACATTTTATGTATTTAAAAGGAAAGAGATAAACCAAAGATATCAATAATTTATGGACTAAATGGAATTAATAAACCCCACCACTGAGAATTATTTGGTTAACCACAGTTTAGGCTACTGATGGATTTTACTCAGAATTAAAGTGGAAATATATTAAAGCAATAGTTTTGAGAACAAAGTAGGTCACAAAGCTCCATTTAAAATAGAATAGGCTGGGCATGGTGGCTCATGCCTGTAATCCCAGCACTTTGGCAGGGCAAGGCAGGAGGATTGCTTGAGCCCAGGAGTTCAACACCAGCCTGGGCAACAATGAAACCCTGTCTCTACAAAAAATACAAAAATTAGCTGGGCATGGTGGGACAGGTATGTGGTCCCAGCTACTTGGGAGACTGAGGTGGGAGAATGGCTTGAGCTGTGAGGCAGAGGGTGAAATGAGCAGAGATCATGCCACTGCACTCAGCTTGGGCGACAGAGAGAGACCCTGTCTCAAAAATAAAATAATAAAATAAAATACAGTATTTTCTGCTCCATCTAATCAGACACTCTGTAACATTGTGATAAGAAGATTGAAGACAGAGAATGAGATGACTTGGGATCAGTCTTTAAGTCCACCCCAGCCAATCCAGTAATACTATAGTCTCTCTTTTCCTTGGGTATGGATTTTATTTATAAAAGATGAAGGAGTATGTTTAAAGGAAAATGAGGAAATGAATCAATGACACTATATTCTTCTAGTTTTCCTGTTACCATCCCTGGCAATTTTCAGTCTCTTTGAGGGGATTACCTTCCTCTGCTGTTCTTCTGCTCTCCTCCTAACTGTGAGATTTCAAACTCAAATAAATGTCTGCACAGGCCAGGCAAGCAGTGTAAACCACTGATGTAGCCCATTTGGTGACTGTGATGACCTGAAGCCTGTGTTCCTTGGGCTAATGGCACAGCTCTTTCTCATCTCCCACCAGTGGTGTCCATCTGGGAGTCAGACAGGTATTACCAGATCTTCCTTTTTCAAAGACAAATTTCATATATAAATTTGTATGTGAAATGTCCTGACTTGCAAATATTGCTAACTAATTCACATTTGAAACAAAACAAAACATTGTCCAGGCCAAACAAAACAGCATCAAGCGTCACCAGTTTGAGTCTTTGGCTCTAGGTGTTTGCGTTTCTTCAAGTTCTGTCCCTGGCCTTATCTTCTCATGCTACAATCACTTCCTATTAAAAACAAACAAACAAACAAACAAACAAACAAAAAAAACTCTCATCTCTTTTGTGGTTTAAAATACCTTCTCTGTACTGAAGACTTCCAATGTATTGACAGTCACGGCCTCTCCCCTAAACTCCAGACTCAAGTATCTAGCTGCCAACTCCACATCAACCTTGGATGTCTTATGAGCATCTCAAACATAGCATATTCAAACCTGAACTCTTGATGTAGTTCTAACACCTGCTTCTTCTCCAGTTTCTCTGGCTCAATAAATGGTATCTGTATTGCTCAAAAAACATGGGGATTTTTCTCTACTTTCTCCTCTTTTACTGCCCTTGGCTAGTCCATCATTTCCTGTGGATCCTTCATCCAAAATCATTCTTTGATTTGTCCACTTATCTCCACCCTTATCGCCACAACAAGCCACCATGTTTCATCTGTTCTGCTGTAATAGTTTCCTAACTGGATTCCTTCTGCCCATTGTTGTGCCAATATTTTTCTAGTAACAGCAAGAGCGAACTCTTAAAATGTTAGGCAAATCAGATTACCTCCTGTTTAAATCTCTCAATGTTTTACAATATGTGACAACCAAAAGAAGACAGTATATCAAATAGATATGATCCTACTATGTCAAATGGACTAAGTATTTTTCATCTATAAACTGGAATAAAAATACCTCCATCAAAGAGTGGTTGTATCAAATGAGGGCTAATACTACTTTTACATTAGTTTTTGTTAGTTTTTGCAGAGAAGGAGGCAAATTCAGTCAACATTTATGTTGTTAATAGCTACTTACAGTCCCCAGTTAGTACCACCTACAGAAAACCTTCTAAATATTTTGCTGACAAAGTTTTCATTCGTATTATTTTAGCCTCAAAGTAAAACATCTGCCTTGATTAAATGATAAAAACTGTTAAAAATTATGGAACAAACCAAGCTTGATTAAAAACATAGAACATACTTAGAATAATTTCACATCCTCAGATTATTTTAAAAACAAGTTTTTAAATGGAAAATGATTAGATGATATTGGTGCAATGTTATAGCATAAAAATTGAACCATTTTTGTAAATTTCTCTATTTTCATTTATTTGAATTCACCTTTGCCTTGCACTGTATAGTAAAGTCTTAATTTCCAAAGTAGCACCATGAATTCAGCAGCTCATAGTTATACATCAGTCCCTGTGGCCCCTTTTTCTTTCAGTTCACACACTCCCATTTAGAAAAAACCAAGGTGTGAATGAATCTATGGAATCTGCTGAGGCTGGTGGCTGCAAAGCCAGAATGAAGGTGAGAAGCTGCCACTGTAGGTAGCAGTTGAGTTCTGTCTCTATAGAACTGTAACTCAGTCAGCTCTTTATCTGTGTGGTTTTTTTTTTGTTTTTTGTTTTTTTTTTTGCTGGACCCATATGAAAGTCATAAATTCATTCCATGATGAGCTCTTTGGCTGACTTCCAGTTTGATTGTGAGCTGAAAATTTTGGCTTTCTGTGAGCTGAGTTGATTGATGGGCCACTGCAAGAAAAGAAGTAGAAATTAAATTCCCTATAAAGTACAGCTCTCATTTTTTATCTCCAGGAATAAGATTTCAGCTTTCATTACACCTCCAAGTGGGAATTCTCCCATTCATGCATACTTGTACTAAATATGCAATAGCAGGCCTTTTTTATTAAGAAAAAAAATTGCAAAAATAAAAACAATTTGTAGAATTGTAAAAAAGGCAACTTTGTTTCTCAGTGGTCATTCTGTCTAATAATTATTCATTAGGAACCAACTATGTAGGAGGCCGTGTACTAGACTGGCATCAACACATAAACATGCATAAACAACAACTGGAAAGGACTCTAATGCATCCAGTCCAAATTCTCATTTTCTAGACAATTAAACTTTAGCCCTAAAGGAGAAAAACAATTTTTACAAAATAACACACGCAGTTACTAATAGCAGACACTAGAATATAGTATCAAGTAAGGTAGATTCCCAGTTCTCATAAGTTTAAAGTGTGTGTGTGTGTGTGTGTGTATGTATATATATATATATAGAGAGAGAGAGAGAGAGTTCTTATTGTAAAAACGATGTTTAAGGAGAGCACTGAGTAAAAAGAGTGGACCTGCCATATGAAGCCACTCCCAGTCTCTCCTGAAATTCCACAAAAACCACAGTGAAGGGATTTTTTTTTAAAGACAGAGCACGACATGGACAGGGAAAATGCAAGAAGAGACAATAACAAAATTTAGGCAACTGCAAAATCAGATGAATGGTCCATGACTTAGTAGACTGGAGAAACAGCAAGCCCCTGCATCCGGCTGTGTGGGTTGTGTCCTGCCCCACTTCAGGAGCCACTGCTCACTCAGACTCCAGAGTGAAGCTGTGCTCTGGAGTGGTGCAGTACACACCCTGCACAATAGCATGCCATGACCCTGCTGAGAAAACAAGCACAAATCAGGCATGGGGAAAGGGAGAACCACCACAATTTGCACTTGAGAATTCCCCGAAGGTCAGGGATCAAAGGCACCAGGTGGCTCTGGAGAAGATAAATGAAAAGGAAGTGCACATACACACACACACACGCACAAAATGAAGATGGGAGATCATATATATAGCAAGCTTAGAATGTATTTTGTAGTGTAGTGTGAGGCACAGATCCAGTTTCACTTTTTTCTAAATGACTAGTTTTCTTGACTATTTGTTGAATGCCACTGTTTTTAAATACCAAAGACTTGTATCTTTATAGAGCTGCTTCCAGGGTTTTCATTTAACCATTGATCTGTTACATTGCTATGAACTTCCTGCAACTATGGATCCAGGAAACGGATAAGAGCTAAGTCTTTAGGTTGGATATTTCCCTGTGAAATACCCCATTTCTATAAAACTGATTCTTCAGGCCATAATTCTTTGTTAGTTCTCTTATTTGTCTCCTTGAAAACATCTTAGGAATTCACTGTCCTTCAGGAAACTCAGGTATTTTTCTTAACTGTGCCACAACATGAAAAAATTACATTAGTGATTATCAGAACAAAAGTATTATAACCATTATTATTCTTTAGTACTTACACATTTTTGTTGGTTTTTTTAATTGCATATTTCTTCTGCAAAGTAAGAGAAAGTACAAGACCTTTTGGGTTGAAAGCTGCCTTTATGCAGCTCAGCTCTCTGGCCTCCTCTGTCCATATTCCCTAGCTTGACTCTGCATTCCATTCAATTTAAAAACCCTCTGATATCTGCCTGCCCGCAGCTCCCTATCACCTCCAGCCATCTGTACATGCTGTTGCTTAAAGGATTATTTCTTCTTCTTCATCTGGCTATAATACAGATTATCCTTTAGGACTCAGTTTAGACATTGCACCCAGTATATGGTTACATAGCCCTCTTACCTGCTCCTGTAATACCTGGTACATCTTCCATCCTGGTGCTTATCTCATTGTGTTGTAATTGCCTAGTGAATGGTCAACTGCCCACCAGACAATGAGCTCCTTCAGGATAGGGATTGTCTTGCTCTCCCCTATATCCATAGCCGCTAGCATATTCCTTAGTGTGCAGTAGGGACACAGTAGATAATGTCTTGAATGAGTAAGTGATATATGTTCATTGAAGAGTATTTGGGAGAACTGAAAAAAAATGTTAAAAGAAAATGAATATAAATCCCAACACTAGAGATGACTCTCGTTAGCATTTTTGGTTTCCTTGCTTCCATTTAACTTTCTCTGTTGACCCCACTGCATACAAAGCTTTAAATATTTGTTTTCACTTAACAGTCTACTGTGAACATCTTCTCATGTAACTACAAATTCTTTGAAAACGTCATTTTAATGGTTATAACAACATTGTCCTTTAGAAGTAATAGGTTTATTCAGATATTCTCTATTGTTGGACTTTAAGTTACTTGCAATGTTTTGCTACTGTAAATAATGCTTAATTGAATAGTTTTGCATCTCCAGTTATTTCTCTGTAATACATCCTGGAAATGAAATTACTGAGTGAAAATTTTACAGTTCTATATGCAATGTATCATGTACCTATGTACCTCAGTGTACTCTTAACTGTAATATTATCTTATCTTTTTTAAAGAGTGAAGATTACATAGACAAAAAAGGATATCTTATTTTTACCTTATATTTATTGGTCATTTATATTACACTCTTCCGTGAATTGTGTAATAGTAACCTTTGTCCATTTTTCTACTGAACTGTTTTTCTTATTGATTTAAAAGCTTTCTATATGTTAAGAATAGAAACCTTTGTGAATTTTTTTGCAAATTCCTGAGTTTGATATGCCTTTTGATTTTATTTTACATATGTGTAACATTTTTAAATGTTACACATATGTAACAATCTTTTCTTCTGTAAATTGCCCAATTACTTTTCTAAATAGAATTTCTTGCCCAACTTATAGTAGATATATATTTTCCTACTAAGACATATCCTTAGATGATATATTTTATTCTTCTAGTTTCTTTTGTTTGCATTTAACTTTTTGACCCATGTGAGATGAGGCTTTAACTAGAGTTTTTACAGAATACCCAATTTTTCTAATACCTTCTCTTGGCCTTTAAAGAAATATTATTACAAGCAATTGTACTGAAATAAGCAGCATGCAAAGACATAGCTCCATGTTCACTGTGAACTTTGCTTTGTCCTCCCAGGTGAGCAGGAGCCAGCTGTAAGCAGCGATTCTGACATTTCCTTGATCATGGCAATGGAGGTTGGACTGTCTGATGTAGAACTTTCCACTGACCAGGACTGTGAAGAGGTGAAATCTTGAAATGACAAATTCAGAAGAAAAGAGATAGTAGGACCCAAGGGGAAGGAAGGGAAGAGTGCTCCAAGACTTGGACCAGGCACACACACACCTCCAGATCACCTTGGCAACTCCAGGGCGCTCCGTTCAAGAATGCTGACGAAAAGCAATATCCAAAGTCTTGTCAATCAGGATGCAGTTTCTCCATCTGTATGGCAGTTTGTGGCCTTGGCAGCTGGGAAGTTGAAAGCTGATTTCCACTCCCATGTCCATGTAGACATACGCTTCAGAAGCTCCTAAAACAGAGACTGAAAGGCCACCTTTAGGATTTCTTAGTTTCATTTCAATTCTTTCCATGTCTTCTTGTTGTTTTTGGCATGTTGTTTGATTTCTTTGGCAATTTTTTTAAAGATTATTTGTAGTTTACTTTCCATCTATTCCTTGTTTTTCCTTTGATGCACTCCAGCTTTTGTATAGGTTTCTGTTTAGAAGCACCAGTTCCTGCTATGATCAGTTTGTATTCCATCTCTGAGATATGTGGTCTTGACCTCTCAGCGTGAAGTGTGCATGGCTTTGAGAAGTGCCTCAGCACCCTGAAATGGACTAAGGCCAGCTTTCACTAAGAATCTAAGTTCTTCTAAGTGGGCCTTTAAAAACCCCAGCTGCCAGAGACCCCAACACTAAGCTCTAAATCTGCTGAGGCCACTGCTGGTTATTTTAAGCCACATCGCACTGGCTTCCACTTGCCGGGCTTGATTAAGGGCCCACGTGACATGAGAAGGGAGCTCTAGGGAAGCTGTTTCATTCTTCTGAGTCTTACAGTCTTTGGCTGAAATTCTGAACTCAGAAGTCCCCTCCAAGGCATCCAGTCTTTGGTGGTTGTAAGGCTGGTTTTAAAACCAGATACCACATTTTCTTCCCATTGAAAACAAAATGCCAGTTGCATTGGTTTCCCCTGGGCTAGAACAGTTTTTTTCTTACCTCTGTAAGTGGGTTCTGTAAAAAATGGAGGCTTTAGAGAAAAGCCAATCATTTTTAAGTCCAATGGCAAACACAGTGGGGGCTGCAGTAGCACCTAGCTTTTACCTTAATTTCAACACACTTCTATTGAATCTCACCAGACCATGTGGGAGGATTTAGGTGAATCCCTAGCAGATTGCTTCCCAGGGCTCCCTGAGTGTGTCCAGATATCAAGTGAGGAATGAGGTGTGATTTGCTGTATCATTTGAACTGAAAAGTATGCAGCATGAGAATTTGTTAGATCGTTTATCCTGACTGAAATAGACAAAGTAAGAGGGAAAGGAAAAGAGGTATCAAGTAAATACTGAAACCCAATGGTGTTTTTAAACTGTTTCTGTTTTTATTCATTTTTTGTAACTATGACAGAAATGTGATATTTTTTCAGCGGGCAATTTTGTAATATATTCAGACTATCCAGATACAGAGATGACTAAGGTCATTAATAGCGTCTCTGAACAATCAGACGGATCACCTTATCTCTACACAGCTGGCAAACACCAGGCTGCGGCTTGGATTAACTAGGAAAGAAAGCTTTTCTCACTGAGTTGTTTTTATGTATTGATGGGGACTTTTCCACCTCATTACACTAATACTCATTCAAAAAGAGTTTGGTTCTGCTGTAAATCCTTGCCGCCTGCTGAAACACGGTGTTGCACCTCAAGGGAGAATACTAGCTGCTCTTTGTTCACCACCTTTTCCAATTTCCTATTTGATGGTTTATAAGTAGACAGTAAGGCAAGGCAGATGACTATTACCCTCAGAAAGGTCGCATCTCCCTAGGAGTCCAACGCTTCCTGTAATGAAATCCACTCTCTATGTGTGGGAAAAGAGGCAGGAAGGAATGAAGAGAGCTCTGAATCGAGAATCCTAGATGAACCACATGGTTTACTAAGCCTTGGCTTCTCCGTCTATAAAGTGAAGGGTTTAATAACATGAGTCCCCAAGCTCCTCTGGCTGTAGGACCACAGATGAGCCTTGCAGAGGCAGGATCCATTTTTGCAGATAGCTATGACTTGTGGCAATCAGGCTTCGTAGCTTGGGGAGGTAGAGTTACTTGACATGTACCATGTAATAACAGCCTTTGAGACTTGGCACAACTATGGTGCTGAGAATGAAAATCTAAATGATTGAAGTTTTAAGTCCAAGTAGGAGTTGGTTTGCTTTGCCTTGTTTAAAAATTGCTGTTAGTCACAGAGTTTGCAATCTCTGGATACCTTCAAATCCTAGCTCTCACTGTGGGATTCTTGATCTCAAAGGTGTTTATTTTTCACAGTCAGCACAGGCTTGTGCCACTGACTCCTCCTTCAGTTGGCTTTGCCCAAAACAAATTTTAGTATTACTGGTATTAACTTTAGTCCAGTGGAATTAGAAGGATAATTCAATAGCAACAGAAATATAAATTATATTCCATTCCCAGAGAGAGAATGTGCTTTGGATTGTTTAGTCCTCTGATTAACGAGTATTTTCTCTTCCTGCCAAGAACTAGGTGAATCAGGAATTGATTGCATATGCAAGCCCTGGCCATAGCTGCACTTACAGGATGCCTCATAGACGATGAGGGGTCTGAAAGGCCAACCCGAGGCTTGCGTATCTGACCCCAAGGAGGTCCTGCTGCAAACCCCCTGAGCCTTTGCCATTCACTACTTACCAAAGGTTTGT
This sequence comes from Pongo pygmaeus, assembly GCF_028885625.2. NCBI lineage: Eukaryota > Metazoa > Chordata > Mammalia > Primates > Hominidae > Pongo > Pongo pygmaeus. The sequence continues at coordinate 153,885,247 of NC_072376.2, read as the reverse complement.
TTCTGGAGGATTTTCCTGTAGCTTTGATAGTTTAAAAAAAACAGAAAAAGAAAAAAAAAAAAAGCTTAACCAGAAAATTTCTCTTTCAGAATAAAGGGGAACAGCCCTTCCTTATAGCCTTCTTTACCTCCCCCAAAGAAGAGACTGACCTGGAGACCCAGTAGTCTACAGATGAGTGTCAGAGGGTGTGTGTACCCTCTAGAAGCAAATGCAAACTGTATGTGTATTTGCAGATGTGCATTTTTCTACAGCAAGAGTCTAGACTAGCACTGTCCAGCAGAAACGTAATGCAAGTCACAGACGTAATTTTAAATTTTCTACTAGCCACATTTTAAAGTGTAAAAAGAAACAGGTAAAGATAATTTTAATCATGTACTTTAACCTAATATTGTTTCAACATGTCACTAATATAAATTAATGACATGTTTTACATGCTTTTGTGTACTAAGTCTTCTAAATCCATTGTGTCTTTTACACTCACAGCACCTCTCAATTTGGATAGTCACGTATGGCTAGTGGCTGCCAATTGGACAATGCACGTCTAGAGTTCCTCCAGTATTCTCACAAGATCCCCTGACCCTTACAAAAGAAAAGAAGGTTAAAACCTTAATTACCTCCAGGGAGAACTGGACACCACCCAAGTTGCCTAATGAGAGGCCCAGAGGTCCATTTATTTTGTAGTGAATAAAGATTCAGGCAGCTTTTTAAAAATTTCTGCTTGAGCTTTCTAACCATATCACTGATGTCCATGACCATTTGTTGTTACTCCTCTGACCAGTTGTTACTTAAAAGTCACACAAACCATGCTGATTTGGTGCTGAAACAAAATTATACCCCTCACTTCTATGGCAAACCCTTGGACTGGTATGTGGCACTTAGGAGCCAAAGAGAACTCCAGACTGAAATCACCCAACTTTACCTCAACCCCTTCTTCTTCTTCATGGTTGGTGAAAGTCCTTTCCCAGTGTCCCCCAGTCCCACAGCTGTAGTGAAAACTCACGAACTTGGGAGGAAAGAATGAGAAATATTGACTCCAAATGCAAGACTTTATGTGGCCTTATTGAAAAAGAATCTTTGGGGGCCTGTGATCATCTGGTCTCTACTTGGTGAATTATGACCACCTCCAACAGCCAGCATTTTCCTCCAAGTCAGCATCCACCTGCCACCCCAATGCTATGGGGAAGAAAAGGAGCATTTGCATTCACTCAAAATAATTTAGGGTCACCTTCAGGAACTGCTACCTCCTGTGTGGCTAGTCCCTTTGGAAGAGCTGAGCCCTGACTATGAATACAGCTTTTGAACATTGACTTAATCTCTAGGGTTAGATATCCCCTGCAGTGTCAACTCTGGTCATCTACACAGGGAGAGGTAGAGTCTGGAGAAGGTAGAAAATTAAAAGCGGCGAAGGTACCTACCCGTTTTTGACAACACGTGGTAATGATCAGAATCGTGGAGGCAAAGCTCTGTCCAAAAATGTTCATTTGTTTTTTTGTTTTGTTTTGTTTTCTTGTTTTTAACATTTCCTTCATCCTGGTGAAATATCCTGGAAATTCATAGATCTGGGTTTGGTCATTTCAAAACTCACCATGCCCAGTGGCCATTTCAGTTACTGCCCTGACATCCCTGAGGCTACCATACTCTCAAAACCAAATCAGTGCCAGTGATCTAACATAGGATTCTTTCTTATTTATGAGTTTTGTTTAGATGGATATTTTTGCAGAACATAAAAAATTAAATGACATTTAGTTATCTATTGAATGTATCACCCTGACTTAAAAAAATCCTTGAATCGAAACTTTTCAAAAAATCTGGGATATGGAGTCACTCCCTCTGTGGAGCCAGAGCCCAGTCTTTTCTGGTACTAAGGCCACAGAGGCAATTTCCAGTAGCATTTTTATATCTTCTCTAACTTAAGTTTCTTTTCCTTTTCTGTCTGTATCTGTTTTTCTCTGACTGCCTATATCTTACTTTGTATACCCGTACATAAATTATTTTCCCATCTTCTCTCTCCCCCTTTTTTTCTAATTTGTTTTCTCTCTTGCAAGAAATTCTGAAATAACCTTCAGAACACAAAAAAAACTGGAGGTTCTGTACCTACAGAGTTATTATCATTATCGTGATTACCATTGTTACTGCTGTTGGTGTTTTTCTTCTTTTTACTATGTAGCAATATCCATATCCACTTCTGATGAGGCAAACCAGTTTGCTATAAACCAATGTCCTCCCTAAAGGAGTCAGTTTCATTTCACTTCTCATATCACCAGTTGTATCGCAACCCATCTTACAACCATTGCCATGTTTTCAGGCTTCCTTGCCATAAATGTTTTCTGGGCAAATAATGGCAAAGCAACAATTCCAGAATGCTGTCTAGATCTGCTTTCTCCCGCCCTCAGCATTTGACCCTCCTCATTCGCCTGAGCCCCCAGGGTTAGGATTTCTTGGAAAAACTTGTATACTGTACCTGACGGAATGCCCATTCTTCCTAACTACTTAGCACAAGCGCTTCCTCATCGTAAGTGATCTGAGGGCCACTAATTCCTGAAGCCTGACAAAGAGACACAAAGAGACTACCCTCCTAAGGTGGGGATGCATGGTTCTTCATGCAGTGCTGTTGGCCATTGAGATCCCTCATCCATGCCATTGCATGGATGAATACGTTTGATGTTGGCAGTTAAAATGGGATGGGAGTGTCACCCTGCAGGAAGTAAGAAAAGAGGATGGCAGGATCTCTGGTCAGGGAGCTGGTCAAAGCAGGGCTGGAAAGCTTCTGTGCTTAACAAAATGTGCATGCTGTCCCCAAGCAAATGCTCATCCCTAGGTTTAGAGCTGACCTGAGTTTTGGGGAGTTTGTATTTTTAAGGAATTAAATACTCATGAGTTAAAATACTCATGATTGCAAAGAAGGTCTGGATTGCCTGAAAAATAAATTAATTCTAAGAAGCTAATATGAGTTCCTCATCATCTCTTAGCTCTTCCTTTTCCCTCCTTTTGTCCTCACTCAACCCCAGACCCTGTGTAATAGGAACATTAATTTTTAAAGATCCACAGATCAATAGCCACTCTCTTCTACTCTACACCTTTTATTGACACCAAATTATCATCCCAGAACTAATGAAGCAAGTCCAGATGCTAGACATGGCCCCTTAATATCGAGCAATTTGATTGCAATCCTGCTTGTTCTACAAGAACCTGCTGAGGTCAGTCACATCTCTCTTCACCTGCCTTGAGTGCTTCATAATCAAGTGGCTTTTTCAGGAATTTCAGTGATCAAAGATCTAATCCTGTGCTACCACTGACGTCTGCACTTAATACAGAGGCATTTGCTCTATGGCCACCTGATAAATATTTGCTGATGATAATGATAAGACAAAAATATACACGCCTATTAAGAGGTCTGCAATGTCTGAACACAGTGAGGGAGAAAAGTCCTTAGAGGAGGTCGCTTAATCTGAATTACCCAAAGTCATTGCTTGGCAGAATATCTGTGGTCTGTTATCCTTAGTGAAGTGACAGGCTTGGAGAAGCAGGGAAAATGTGGGGACCATGTGTGCTATATAAACCAAAGACTGAGCACCATCCAAATGAACACATGTTCCTTCCATTGACTAGTTGAATTTTCTCCTAATGTTCTCATAAATAAAAGCGAAGGTGGATTGCATGGTTGAATGAAACCATTAACCCTTATGGGGTTTTCTCTTGCAGACTGTTGATTGACCTTACTAAATCCTGAAATCTAAAAAATGAATTGTGGCCTTAGTACCACACTATCTTTAAAGTCTAGTGTTTAGTCCCCTTTTCCTTCAAAACTTTCCGACAAATCTAGCGCTTTACTGAACTCAGAACATTGTTCTCTTTGAGAATGTGAAGATTTTAAATAGCCAAAGAATTTTCATGTGTAAGAGCTAGCTAAATATAGTATATCCTGCTCTTTCGAAGAAGATACAAAACTGTTGCCTGTACTAATGGGTATAGTAGAGCAGTTGAAGAACTAACACATACATGGACTTTTCGGTCTGATTTGTGTTGGCATCTGTGGTACTTACTGTTCAGTAGGATGTTATTGCAAGGAGCAGAGTGCCCTCTGCTGGAGTAATCGCAATTATTCTTTCAGCAGATTAATTTGACTTGGGTCACGAATTCAACAACCAGTTACTTGCCTTTCATCATACAATTTCTTCGGTAGTTGAGAATTTGGTCTACGTTTATCAAATGAGGAAAGAATGTCACAAACTCTAAAAAGTTGAAGGAGACCCCACAGATCTCACTGTCGGCAGCCCTTACTTCTGCAAAATGTTGAAGGATAATGTTGCTCTGTTTGCAAAAAAGATGCCTCTGGCTAGAATGTTTGTGCAGTTATAAGCAAGGGACTGCTTGTTTTTGTAAGTTATCTCAACTTTATTCTTGTGAAATTGCAAAGGAAGATCAATAAAAGGACTTCTTTCATATGAATGTAAATGGTGTGAAATACTGATGTGTTTTGTACATGTACATAATATATTTACTTCTGCTTTCACATTAGTAATCTGAGATGGTTCTACCATTTTATAATTAGAAGGAGATGTAGGGGTGGGAGTGGGGAGGGACTGTTATTTTTATAGAGGGGTGTCCCTTACATTTAGAAAATGAAGTAATTTTGTATTTGTGAAAAGTTACATTCCATCCATTTTCTGGAAAAAAAAATGGGTATTGTTCTTTAAAATGTTCATGAGCTATGAGGATGATTATTCTGGTTTCCAGGGGAAACTCTCAAGCAGTACATATGTGATACTCAGTTTTGTAGACTGCAGACCATAACCAGCAATTGCCAGTTGCAAAAATGTGAAAAAGAAATAACTTATTTTAACCACTTTGTACAGCACATTATTTCCCACTAGAAAAAAATCTGCAAATAATGAATTTACAATTATAAATAATCAGACATGACATCATAAATCAATCTTCCTCCCTACTAGCAAGAGGAAATTCCAATGGCTTTTTTTTCTATCCTAACACAAATTACTTTTATTGTAAACAAATGCTTCCAACAAAATGCTTTTGTTGTAAAATGATTGATGTTGGGGTAAAGTCTACTTAGCTTCCCCACAAGGTCTTTCTGGCTAGTCTGCAGGTCGTAGATGATGGTCCCATCTCGGCATTGTCTGTCCTCTCCGCATTCAGACTGTGTGACTGAGCTTCCTTGATTTATATAGCATCTGACCCAAAATCACAAAAAAGTCACTACTGATGACATTTGCATGGGGAGTCTTTAATTTGGACTTCAGTTAGTTCTTAATTGCTGAAATAAGTACTAGTGAATTATGTAGCGTTTTTACCCAAAACTAATCTTCTGTACAAAGTTGTGTGCATATTGAGATGATTAGTTAAGGCAGTGTAGTTTTAATTTTTTCTGTATAAATTTCTTTCCTTCTTCCCCACCTCAAGCACCTACCCTACTCCTTTCAAAGCACTTTATATCCCTCTTGAAATACAAAGAAATTGAAAAAAAAAAACTGTCTTTAAAGGAATTTGTCTTCTATTAGGAGACACAGACTTTTATTTTGCTTTATTCTATTCTCTTTGTACTTGGAGAGCATAATCAACTTGTCTCATAATGGGCTAGTGATGAAACAAGGATGATAGTTGGAAACAATCATTACAACATGGTTATTTTTGTTATTTAGAAGACTATCATGTAAATAAGTACAATCATGTTCTTACGTACTAGCTAAAAAAAAATATTGCAACTGTAAGGATTTTTAAATGAGGGTTGTGAATTCCAGGAAATTTCACTGCAAAGTTTCTTTTGGTTTTGTTTTTTAATAAAATGGAACCAGATGCTTGTGTTTGTGTCATCTGTATTCCCTGACTTTGTTGCCTATCCCTGAGTTGCAGAGGTGGTGCCATGGATTTCAAAACATCATATTGTTAAATCACAATTATGTCCAAAGACCAAGGATAATAATAGCTTCCTTATTTTTCTCAGGTAATTCAAGTGGCAGGCACCAACCTTCTCTTAGCTCTGCTGTTCTAAGGGAATTAAGAGATTTGAGCAATTCTGAAGAAGAATGGCTGTGAAATGAGCTTGAGGTGCAGTCTGGCAAGAACCGAGCGCTATGCTTATGGACTATCTCAGGCAGGTTTATACTAGGCAGAGTTATACCATGGGGTCTGCCAGATAGGCTGGGGCAGACAGACTTCTTCTTTATATTTACTAGCATATTTCTAAAAGATTTTAAATAGCAATTCCTTGGGATTCGCAAGGGAACATGAAGAAAATTTAAAAGATGGAACCTGCTGGCCTGGGAAGGTGGAAAAGGAAGGCAGGAAAGGAGAATGGCCCTCTATTCATTGGCCTCACCTACTGGAATGTGGCAGGCCTTTGGGTGTGGCCTAGCCCCGCGCCGTGCCTGGCCCAGCTGAGACTCCTGACACACGCTCTTGAGGAGCAGCCAGGATTGGACATGGCCAGGCAGGAGCTGTGGGTTTCACAGAATTTGCTAGCAAAAAGAAAATACAAACAGTATTGAGTGCCGTAGCCTCCTGGAGCTGCTGTAGATAAGGAAACCATTAATGCCTGGGAGGCTTTACTCAGGGCCAGTCTATGCTTCATTTGTAGGCAGGAACGTACTCTAAGGGGATTGTTGGGAACATTCATGACTATGCCACATTAGAAGGCACTTTAGACTTTGTTTATGCTTCCATTATTGCAATGTTTATCTGCCCAGACACTGTGGGTATGAAGCTATTACCTAGGACCTGGAAGCCATCCCTCCTAGGACCTGGAAACCATCCCTCCCAACTTCAACTTCCATCATCTTTCCACTAGACCAGGGATCCCCAAATAAGAAAATTGTTCTGTGGGATGGGATATGTTAGAATTTACAGCAGGCTCCCAAGTTCAATTAAGTTGGGATAAGGCTTCATACAATTCATATTAGCTATCAATAACTTTTTTGTTTTGTTTTGTTTTGGTACAGACAGGGTCTCGTTTTGTTGTCCAGGCTAGCCTTTAATTCCTGGCCTCAACTGATCCTCTCACCTTGGCCTTCCAAAGTGCTGGAATTACAGGCGTGAGCCACTGTGCCTGGCCGCTATTAAAAACTTTTGAGAAGTCTTCAGTAAGGTCACTGATTTAACTCTATAATTCAGCTTTTCCTGAAGCTGACTGACAATAAAGCCCCCTTTTATCAAGGGTTATGTTTTTCCACACTACACTGGAGACCACTGTGTGGAAAATGTTGGTGTTCAGACTTTAAAAAAAAAAAAAAAAAAAAAAGCTCCCAGACATCATTTCCTGTAAATCTCGCATATTCCACAGACCCTTGCCTCTCTTGTCCCTGCTCCTAGTTGACGAGGGGACAGTCAGGTGATGCACAGTGGGCAGTATTAGCCTGGGGTCTGCTTCACCTGGGGTGGGTATGGCCTGGGGAGAGATCACTGGGCACTTCCCAGAGTCGCACGCATGCCAGGGAGCACTGGGCATCAGCCTGGCTTGCTATCACGCTGTGCCTGAAGGCGGAGGCCCCATCCCACCTAGAAACTCCACTTTGTGGGCTTTTGTTTTGAGACTTCATGCAGCATATTCACACCTTTGAGAATGGAACGTTTTACAACCCCAGATTTTGACAAAATTAAGTAGCTAAAAAAAAAAAGAAAAAACTCCCCACAGCTTTGTAATGGGCCAGCTGGGTCAGCTTTGCCACTCAACTCTTATTCTGTTAACACCTATGTTTGGAGGACTGTAAGCTAAACCATCATTCAGAAGACACAGAAGTATATTTAGTTCTGTTTGTTGTTGTTGTTGTTTTGTTTTTAGTTTTTTTGAGATGGAGTCTCGCTCTGTCACCCAGGCTGGAGTGCAGTGGCACAGCCTCGGCTCACTGCAACCTCCGCCTCCTGGGTTCAAAAGCAATTCTCCTGCACACAGCCTCCCGAGGAGGAGCTGGGATTAGAGGCACCCACCACCACACCCAGCTAATTTTGGGAATTTTAGCAGAGACAGGGTTTCACCATGTTAGCCAGGCTGGTCTTGAACTCCTGACCTCTAGTAATCTGCCCACCTCAGCCTCCCAAAGTGCTGGGATTACAAGTGTGAGCTACTGTGCCCGGCCTAGTTCTTTTCTAAGTCTAATAATCCTTTAGAAGCCAGTGTTAGTAGTGCTATTATTCATCTTGAATAATGCATTGCAACAAATTGGGGAACAAAGGGTAGGGAGAGAATATGAGTCATTTTTGCTCTGTGGTAATTACTATCTACAGAAGAGTGAATACCAATTAAGAAATCCAGGTGACTGAGAGAGGTCTCCTCTTTATGAGACATTTTAAAACACTAGTTCCATCATTCTTAGTGATCCAACAACAGAAGCGATTTGACCTCTTATTTCATCACACTCACAGGTAGTAGAGAGCCTCCACCAAGTCTCACTGTAAATCTTTGTTCTTGGCTGTGAGAAGAATCAGGGACAAAGACCTTTCCACCGAGCCACCAAAGATACCATGGGGACCCCTCTGCTCACTGTGATTGCATCTCCCCTTGTTGGCTTTCAGTCACAGCACCCTAGCAAAAGAAGGTGCCATCCTAAATCTCCAACCAGTGGTAGCCTACATCTGCTGGCATACAGGGAGGTACAAATTAAACGCCCTAATCTCTTCGGACCTTCCTGTTATGGAAGACATGCTCCACCCTCCCCCACAGGGAACATGCCTGATTAGTCATAACCCCTAAACTAATCACTCCCGCTGTGCCTCCCTCTAATATTCCCACCTTCCTTGTTCTTAAAGACATTTACTAAATAGGCAAGGGGGAAAGCAGAGCCAGGTTTCATTGGCGGGCAACTGCACTTGGTTGCTATGAGAGCTGTATACACAACACAGCTGTCATTGATATTATAGATCTAATGGGAGTCAAGGGTCTCAAATCTCTAAGGAGAAAAACATAATTCAGAGCTTTGGCAATGGTATCCATGTTTATAAATACATGTGAGAGCAGAGAAGTGAATTAGAGAATGTTAGAACACAATAGAGTTAGACCTGAGAATAAAATTGCATCACTCTGGGTCTGGACCTGATGTTTTTTATGCCAGCAAAACTCCCAGTTAAGTCTAATTTCAGGAGACCTTTACCTGAGATTGAGGTATAATGCCAGGACCTAAACACACACAGGACCTGACTCACAGAGCTTCCTTTATGATAGGGAAAGTTAAAGGTAGTCCATCTGCCTCTTATCATATTTTCTTTCCCTCTTTTTTATCTCCCTTGTTTGAAACAAAAAGGAGGAGAGGAAAAGGGAGGACGTTAATGAGGGATGGACTCAGGACTAGAACTTGGGTTTTCCTGACTCCATTACCAGAGTTCTTTGGGCAGCACCATGCCACTTTCATAAATGGGTAAGCACCTCCTGACCACTCAAAAATGTCAGGAATGGAAAGCAAGAAAAGCTGCTGGGCATGGTGGCTCGTGTCTGTAATCCCAACATTTTGGGAGGCCAAGGCAGGAGGGTTGCTTGAGGCTAAGAGTTTGAGACCAGCCTGGGCAACAAAGTGAGAGCCCTGTCACTGGAAAAACATTAAGAAATTATCCAGGCGTGGTGGCATGTGCCTATAGTCCCATCCACTCAGGAGGTTGAGGCTGGAGGATGACTTGAGCCGAGCCAGGGGTGTCAAAGCTGCAGTGAGCTGATTGCACCACTGTACCCTGGGTGACAGAGCAAGACCCTGTCTCTATAATAGAAAAAGAAGAAGAAATAAAACTGGAAGTTTATGTATAGGAAGATTATGTATAATCAGGAAACACTCCCTGAACAGGAACAAGTCTAGTCTGGAAGTAGAATAGGATGATGCAACCATTGTATATAAGCAGGGACACCTGCAAACACACACATACACACATACACTACCCACAAGGTGAGTCCCCACTGAATGCTAACTTTAGCTATGCAAGGAAGCTCATTATTTTAAGACCCCAATGTGTGTTATTTTCTAGACTCGCCCCTTCAAAATATAATTAGTCATGGAAATACTGGATAGAAGAAGGTGGTTTCCCCGACAAAGGTACCACCCTCAAGCCTGAATACCTGCGGCCCTAAATAAGGACAGACATTCCTGTTTTTGCACCCAAAAGTTGCCTTCTGGCCCACCACGCACCCTGTCCTGTACCCATATAAACCCCAAACCCTAGGCTGGGAGAGAAGAGAAGGAACATCAGGAGAAGTTTGGCTGGGGATGGTCAAAGAATCAGCAGCTAGACAGCCAAACTCCAAGGAAAGATCATCTCACTCCATCTCCTGTCCAGCTCCCCATCCATTCCACTGAGAGCCATCTCCACCACTGAATAAAACCCCACATTCAGCCTTCAAGTTAATGTCAGACCCAATTTTGGGGGATGGCTGGACAAGAGCTCAGGATACAGAAAGTTGTCATGCTGGCCCCCTGCCCTTGCAAAAAGGAAGAGGGCCCACTGACCTGGTTAACCCTTAAGCCATCCACGAAGGGCAAGACTAAAAGAGCACATTGTAACATGCACCCACCTGGGCTTTGGGAGTCACAGACACCCACGCCTAGACACTGCCATGGGGCCAGAGCCCCAAAGCAGTCACTCTGGTTCCTGCACCTGCCGTCTGCATGATCCCCCTCCCATAAAAGGGGTTTGAACTCACCAGACAGAGAGCCACACTCCTGTTGCATGTCTTGAGAAGGGAGGGGTGCAAGGGAACTCTCCTGTTTCAATTATATCATACTTCCCAACACTGGCTCACAGGCCGGTGCATAAGAAGGCCATCCCTTCTTATAGCCCCTGCTATGGCACTGAGACTTGCTCGACAGAAAGTAAAGAGCGAGGATTCTTTTTCACATATTCCGAGGTGCTCAATGTCCAGAGGAACCTTCCAAGTAGAGAATTCCTAAAAATAATGGATAAAATACTAAAACCTCCTTTAAGACAAAGAGCTAAGCTGGTAGGAATGTAAGAGAAATTCTTGAACACCAGAAATGGTAAGAAACTACTAGTCTATTCAGAGGGGAACAGGACCATCAGAAATAGAGTTTGCCCTGGGTGCCTATGTTTAGCTCTCATGATCTAGGGGTCCACAGTTTTTTTTTCTGAAAAGATACAATTTTAAAGATAATATTTTGGGCTTTGTGGGCCACATATGATTTGTCACTTACTTCATTGTTGTTGTTTCTTAGCAACGGTTTAAAAATGTAAAAGCCATTCTTAGCCGAAAGGCCACACAAATACAGGCCACAAGAAGGGCGTGTGCTGCTCCTACAGGAGCAGCTCAGAGACAAAGCTCAGGCTCAGAATCAGAGACTCTAACACAAAGCCAGCACCCAAAAGAGTTGACACCCTTCGTGGGTAAACTGGAAAAAAAAAATATGCTTACTAGAAGGAATTGATATAAGTGTTTACCAGTGTTGGCCTTGGTTCTAGTTAAAAAGGGAAAAAGATAAAGTCTCCCCCAACACCCCAAGATGCCTTAGCCACAGACAAGCCTTCTCATGGGCTATATACCAGAATCCAACTACTTATATGACTTAAAAACCCAAAGTACAAATTTAAACTGATTGCAAACTGATAGTCACTCAATGTTTAGTAGAAATGAATGCATATATCCTCACTAGAGGAATACTCTTTAAACCAGGTCTCAAAGGAATTCTCACAAACCAAGTCTGAAGGAGTATAAACTCACCATCAAAAGCTCAAAATACATAAGGAAACAAGTCACAGTGAGGAAGAGGGTGCAGAAGGATTGGTGATATGAGAAAAAATTTGTTCAAGATATAGGGTAAGTGTTCTAGGGAACCCTACAGGTGATTCTAATGCGCCTTGAAGGTGTTATTGTTTTTAGAGACAGGGTCTCACTCTTTCACCCATGCTGGAGTGCAGTGACACGATTATAGATCACTGCAGCCTCAAACTCCTGGGCTCAAGTGATCCTCCTGCCTTAGCCTCCCAAGTAGCTGAGACTATAGACCCATGCCACCATGCCCAGCTAATTTTTAATTTAATTTTTTTTTTTTTTTTTTTTTTAGAAACGGGGTCTCACTGTATAGGATGGTCTCAAACTCCTGGCCTAACACAATCCTCCCACCTCAGCCACCCAAAGTGCCGGGTTTATAGGCATGAGCCACCATGCCTGGCCTCACCCTAAAGTTTGAAAACCACCATTCCAGTCACTTCAGAGCTCAATAGCACAACTACCAAGATCAAAGTAGGAAAGCGGGGACAAGTAAAATCGTTTATTTGGTTGGGCTACTTTGATCTTATGGTAATGAACTTGGAGGAGACTAAATTTCACCTGTAAAATGATGGCTTGAGACTAGAGAAGAAATAATCAAGCTTGTCCTTATACTTTACCCACAGGGTCCCATAGGAACCAACCCTGACCTGTGTCTCCCACTCACCTCTATCTGGACACTCTCCACCTGACTCACAGGGCTGCAGCCACACTGTGTCTGCTGGTTTAACCATGTATCCTGGGGACCTAGAAGGAGCTCAGGGAACATCGTTAAACTCGTAACTGAATGAATGCTGGAGGCTCAGCTTTTTAGCCCAAAACACCAAGTCCAGGCTGGCATATTAATGGAAAGTATTGCCTGCTGAGGACTTGCTGCTACTGACTCTGAAGAATAACAGTGACACTAAAACAAATGCATAGTGCTTATCATCACTGCTGTCATCTTAACATTAGTAATAATAGTGAACATTTGCATGCTTACTATGCACCAGGCACTAGGCAAGTGCTCTGCATGCATCATATCATTTCGCCCTTACCATAACCCTTTGAAGAAAGTACTATTAGTACCCCATTTTACAAATTCTGATCATGAAACTTAGAAAGTAGCTTGCCCAAATCACACAGCCAGTAAGTAGCAAAACTGCTCATTAACCCAAGTTTTCTGGCTCCTAAAAGCTGCTCTTCACCACTATAAGATATTATCCTCCCTCATCTGAAAAAAGAAGCTGACAGGTTTCTGTCTTTATCACTGTAAAATAAGATGAAAGATATTTAAATTTAAATTTAAAAAAACAAGTCTGGTGTGGTGGCTCATGCCTGTAATCCCTGCACTTTGGGAAGCCCAGAGAGGAGGATTGCTTGCAGCCAGGAGTTTGAGACCAGCCTAAGCAACATAGCAAGACCCTGTCTCTACAAAAAAAATAATAATAATAATAAAATAAAATAAATTAGCTGGTGTGGTGGCACGCACCTGCAGTCCCAGCTACACAGGAGGATCGCTTTAGCCCAAGAGTTTGAGGATCCAGGGAGCCATGATCACACCACTGCACTCTAGGCTGAGTCCAGAGCAAGACTCCAAACAACAACCACAACAGCAACGACAGAGCACCTTTGCAGTAGAGAAATATAATAAACACTATCTCAGCCAGGTTGTCAGAATTAACATCAACAATGATACATACATAAGTATGTAGCCTTGATATGATGTGATGAGAATGTTGCTGGGGTTTTCCTCCCAAAAACCCATAACATAATCCTGGTAGAACCATGATAAAAACATCAGACAACTCCACACCGAGGAACATTCTACAAAATACATGACCAGTATTCCTCAAAAACTGCTAAGGTCATCAAAAACAAGGCAAGTCACAGAACCCGTCAGAGACCAGAGGATCCCAATGAGACAAGGTAATTAAATGTAATGTGATATCCTCGATGAAATCCTGAAACAGATAAAGGACATTAGGGGAAAAGTGACAATGATAGTGAAATCCGAGTAAACTCTGGAGTTTAGTTAATGGTAATGTACCAATGTTGATTCCTTAGTTATGACAAATGTACCATGGTAATGTCAGGTGTTAGCAATAGGAAAAACTGAGTGATGGAAATATAGGAACTCTCTGTACTGTCTTTGTAAGTTTTCTGTAAATTTAGAACCATTCTAACGAGACTTTTTTTTAAGGAGATACTATTATCAAATATAAGAACCTATTGGATTATTAGAAGCAAAGAATTCATCCCTGATGACACTGTGGAGTGTCCTCCCTTAGAAATTTTAGGAATAAAACAGAAAGCTCAGTATCCTGAAGAATTTAAATGTTAGTCTTCTTGAAACATAACACTGAACCAAATTATTTCTTGACATCAATTCTGTTTTAAGACTATACATTTGTGATTTTTATTAATTATTACAATGACTCTTCAACACTGAGTAATTGGAAAATTTGCCAAATGAAAAGTTAATCTTTTGTAATTATATGTCAGAGTTATCACAAAAATAATGAGTAGGTGTCTCAGCTACGGCACAGTAATTACATTAAACATTGGCTGGGTAAAGAACCAAATGTTACAGAACGCTTGCTGTTTGTGTTGGTATTTATGTAGTTGAGCTGTTTCTCCCAGTAGGGGGCTCTGTTGACCATCAAATGGAAAAGATGCCCTGGCGTTAGGGAATAGAGTTGCTTGGATTCTACTTTGATTAGCGTTTGTAGGGGTAACTTTGAGGAAGAAAAACCTTTCACAAATCTTCTCCAGTTAGAAAGGAAGAATAGACAACACAAACTAATGTGGTTGGGGTAGAGGATGTTTCAGGGAAGAAAGAAGGTGTGTTGGACCATACCAGAAAACAGAGACCTTCAGAATGTTCTTAGGCCTAGATATTGCTGAAACCATATATGCTCAAATGAAAAGCAGGTTTGAAGTGATAAAACTAGAAATGCCATATCCCACTTTCAGGATATGTGTTCCTGAAAGGTGATATTGGAGAAATGTCCTTCTTATACATTTTTTAATTGAGATAAGGTCTTGCTTTGTTGTTCAGGCTGGTCTTGAACTCCTGGCCTCAAGCAATCCTACCTTGGCCTGCCAAAGCACTGGGATTACAGGTGTGGTCCATCACACCTGGCCAAAGAAATATTCTTGAAGTATCACTTACATACTCATACTCATCGATTGCACAAATGCCCTATTCCACATAGCATTTCACAAGATAGCTCATGCATTTAATTCTTTATCTAAATGCAGGAGCAAGAGCAGCCTCTACACACACACACACACATACACACACACACACACACACACACACACACTGACCCAATAAAAAATTTTTAATGATCTCCCATTTCTATAAGCCCAAGTACAGAAGAGAATTCTTAATTGGTTTCTAAGTCCTGCTCTACCTAGCCTCTGACAACATCTCCAGAATTATCTTAAACCACTTTCCCACTCTGTGTGTTACAGCCCCACTGGCTTTAACATCTTCTAATTTTATCATGCAGAGCATCATCCACTACAGGGCCTTTGCACAGGTTTTCCGCACAGCTTATTGGTCTTATCCTATTCATTTCCTTCTATTTAATGCCAATTCATTCTTTGGATCTCAGCTCAAGAGCTTTACCTTGGAGAAAACTTCTCTCACCCCTGGATTAAATATCCCAGTTAAATGTTTACATAGCACCTCGTACTTGGCCATTATAGCTCTAATGACAGGTCTACTCTGTGTATTAAACAATGTTTAGTATTGATAGTTTGCTTGTGTGGTTGTCAGATTAATACAATTCTCCAACCTAGATTGCAAATTACTTGAGATTAGGATCCATGTTTCTATTCTCCTCGTATCCCAGTACCTATCATAGGACCTGGCTTAGCACAGGTTTTCAACATATACTTGTTGAATAAATAATTGAAGGAATGACCATACCACACACACATTCTCAGGAAAAACAACACTTGGATTTCAGAATGTACTACTTCCAATGGGGAAAAAAAAATCCTGCTGACTTCAGAGGGAGTAAAGCCAGAAAGAAAAGCAATAAAAGATGGTATCTTTGCCCAGAATGTGTAGGTTCTCTGACATTTACTGTTTTACCAAAGCCCATCCTGTTTTCTGAAATGCTGAGTCAGGTTATTTGGAGAAATTCTTTTGGCAAAAAAAAAATATATATATATATATTTTTTGTTTGTTTGTATCTATAAGCCAGGGAACACCAAATATTGCCAGTAAACCACCAGAAGCTAGGGAGAGGCATGGAACAAATTCTCCCTGTGGACCCTCAGAAGGAACCAACCTTGCTGCCACCTTAATCTCCTCCGACTTCTAGCCTCTAGAACTATGAGACAATAAATTTCTGTCATTTAAGCTAAAAAACAATTTAATGTGATAAAATATAAATATAGATAGAATATATACAATGTATCTTAAAAGAATCAAAGCAATGACAAGATAGGAAGGAAATACCAGACCTACCATGAAGAGAAGTCAGCATCCCAGAAGCACAAATGAAGAAAGAAACTTCTTTTCCTCTGAGAGTAGTTATCCACCCTAAAAATACTGGATTTTCATTTTAGTGGCCTCCTGGCAATGGAAGAAAAAAATCAACTCCCAGAAACCACATAAAATAGAAAGCCTAATAAGAGATTCACCCCTTAAATAATCTGTAAAGACCCCCCCAATAGACCAGTTCTAGCACAGAACCACAACCTCAGTTAAACTCTCCTGAGTATCCTGTATTTTCCAGGTAATTTCAAGCCTTAAATTTAGTTTAAAGTTGTCTTAAACTGGTAGTGCCTCTAGATACCTTGCAGAATCAAATATAAATTCTTTCTGGGAAAAAAAGCCAATTTCATATTAGGCATCAAAAAATTTGTCCAAAACTAAGCCAAAAATAGCCAGATACACAAAGAAAGTAGATGTCATAAAAAATATCTGGCAGAATACGGACCACAGAAACAGAACTGCAAAGACTTCAAGTCTTAGAATTATATAAATTAACTGTATTAACTATATTTTAATTTTTTGTTTAAAAATTAATAACATCTGAAAGGAAGGAGAAACTATGAACTGACATATATTTTTACAATTTAAAGCATAAAACAGTTTTTGAAAAGAATCAAATGGAACTTTTAGAAAAAAAGTAATAAAATACCAAAATTTAAAACTCAGTAGATGAATTGGTTTATTAGTAGATTAGACACAGGCGAAGAAAAAAATAAATATACTGAAAAATAGTGGGGGGACAACTATTCACAATGAAGGACTGAGTGACAAAAAGATTGCTGATACAGAAAAAAAGGTAAGAGACATAAAGAATACCACAAGTATTTAATGGGTATCTCTAAGGGTAAGAAGGAAAAGAATAAGTCAGGGACAGTATTTAAAGAGACAATTAAAATTTTCAGAACCAATGAAAAACACTCTTCACAGAATCAAAAAGCCCAGTGAATTCAAAGCAATAGAAATTCATAGCGCCACATACACATAATAGAAAAGAAAAACACTCAAATCGATAATCTAAGCTTCCCCACAAAAATTAAAAATAAAAATAATCTAAGCTTCCACCTCAAAAACCTAGAAAAAGAAGAGCAAAATAAGTAGAAGAAAACTATGAAACTATAAAAAATTAGAAAATCAATGAAATTGTGAAGATGAAGAGCTTCTCAAAAAAAAAATTCAAGGTAAGAAAGAAATGAAATTGGAAACAGAAAAATGATTGAAAAAAAATCAATGAAAGAAATAGCTCGCTCTTTGAGCTTAAGCCCAGGAGTTCAAGACCAGCCTGAGCGACATGGCAAAACCCCACCTCTTCAAAAAAAATACAAAACTCAGCCAGGTGTAGTGGTGCATGCCTATAGTCCCAGCTACTCAGAAGGCTTAGGTGGGAAGATTTTTTACCCAGGAGGTCAAGGCTGCAGTAAGCAGTAGCCCCACCACTGCACTCCAGCCTTGGTGACAGAGTGAAACTGTGTCTAAAAAAATAAATAAGTAAAGAAGAATCAACACCAATTCTACAAAATCTCTTCCAGAAAATAGAAGCAAACCAAGCAACTCTCAATTTGTTTTCTGAAGCGAATATGACCTGATATTAAAACCAGACAAAGACAGCACAAAAAAAAAACCTACTGGTGAATATTCCTCATGAATATAGAGGCAAAAGTCCTTAACAAAATATTAGCAAATAGAATCTAGTAAAATATAAAAAGAATTATACACTATGATTACTATGGTATGAATGTGTCCTTCCAAAATTTATAGTGAACCCTAATCCCTATTTTGGTGGTATTAAGAGGTGGGTCCTTTTGAGAGGTGATTAAGTCATGAAGGCAAAGCCTTCATGAATGGAATCAGTGCCCTTATAAAAGAGATTAATGGGAGTAGCCTTGCCCTTCTGTCATGTGAGGATGCAACAAGGCACCATCTATGGAAGCAGACAGCAAGCCCTCACCAGACACCAAATCTGCTAGTGCCCTGATCTTGGATTTTCCAGCCCCTAGAACTATGAACAATACATTTCTACTAAATTACCTGATCTCAGGTATTGTATTATAGCAGTCTGAATAGACTAAGACAATGGCCAAGTAGAATTTATTCCAAAGATGCAAAGCTGGTATCATGTTCAAAAATTAACCAATGTCATCTACAATATTAACAAATTAAAGAAGAAAAATCTCATGATTGTATCAACAAATGCAGAAAAAGAATTTAGTAAAATGTAATACCCACTCACAAGTGAAAAAAAAACCTTAAAGAAAAATAGGAATAGAGGGGACTTTCTCAACCTGATAAAGAGCATCTATAGAGAACATACAGCTATCATTATACTTAATGGTGAAAGACAGAATGCTTTCCTCACAAGACTTAGAACACGACAAGGATGTCTGCTCCCATCCCTCTTACTCCACATAATGCTGGAAGTTCCAGCCAGTGCAGTGAATCAGGAAAGGAAAATAAAAAGCATAGAGATCAGAAAGGAAGAAATAAACTGTCCCTATCTGCAGATAACATGATTACATAGAAAAGCCCATGGACTCTCCGAAAACAAACAAACAAACAAAAACCTCTTAGAACTAATAAGTGAGTTTAGCAAGATCACAAGATATAAGATTAGCATAAAAAAACTCTATTGTATTTCTATATGCTACCAATGAGCCCATGAACACTGAAATTAAAATACAATGCCAGTGGCAATAACTTAAAAAAATAAATACTTAAGTGTAAATGTAACAAAGCATGTTCACCAATCACTTATATGCTACAAATTACAAAATGCTGGTGAAAGAAACTGAAAAATAACTAAATAAATAGAGATGCTTTCCATGTTCATGAACTGAAGAACTCAACAAGGGTCACTTCTCCACAGATTGATATACAGGTTTACCACAATTTCTATCAAAATTCCAGCAAGAATTTTTGTAGATACAGACAAGAATCATCTAAAATTTATATGATAATGCAGAGAAAGTAGAATCTCTAAAACAATTTTGGAAATGAAAAATTATGTCAGAGATATCAATTTACTCATTTCCAAGACTTACTATAGACTTATTAATACTGTGTGGCACGGGTCCAGGAGCAGTGGCTCACACCTATAATCCTAGCACTTTGGTAGGCCAAAGCAGGTGGATCACTTGAAGCCACGAGTCTGAGACTGCCTGGCCAACATGGTAAAACTCCGTCTCTACTAAAATTACAAAAATTAGCCAGGTATGGTGGTGCATGCCTGTAATCCCAGCAACTCGGGAGGCTGAGGCCCTAGAATCACTTAAACCCAGGAGGCAGAGGTTGCAGTGAGCCAAGACCGTGACACTGCACTCCAGCCTAGGCCACAGCCTGGGCCACAGAGCAAGACTTTGTCAAAAAAAAAAAAAAAACTATGTGGCATGGGCAGAGGAATAGACACATCAATCAATGGAACAGAATAGTGAAACCAGAAATAGACCCGCACAAATACACCCAACCAGCATTTGACAAAGTGCAAAAACAATTTAATAGAAGAAAAACAGCCTTTTTAGCAAATGGTGCTAGAACAATTGGACAACCATAGAGAGGAAAAAAATTGGCTTAAGTCTCACACCTTCTACAAAATTAACAGAAAATGGAAAATAGATTTAAATGTAAAACGTTACACTGTAACACTTTTAAGAGAAAATATGGGGCCTCTATTGCTAAACAAGGAGTTCTTAGACTTCATAGCAAAAGTATAATTTATAAAAGGATAAATTGATACATTTGATTTCACCAAAATTAAAAACTTTTGTTTTGTAAAAGACCCTATAAAACATTTTTTAAAAAGACAAGCTGCAGAATGGGAGAAAATATTTACAAAACACTTATCCATCAAAGGACTAGTGTAGATAAAACTCTTAAAACTCAACAATAAAGAAAACAAACAATCCAATTAGAACATGGGAAAAAGACATGAAGAGATATTCTGCTTTTCAGATATACAGATAATAAGCACATAAAAAGATGTTCAACATTATTAATCATTAAGAAAATGCAAGTTAAAACCACCAGGAGATATCCCTACATATCCATTGGGATGTTTAAATTTTTAAAAAATAGGAACAACAACAAATGCTTGCAAGAATGGAGAGAAACTAGATCACTCATATGTTGTTGATAGAAATATAAAATGACACATTAACCCTGGAAAACAGTATGGGAGCTTCTTTAAAACTTAAAAATGTAACCACCATACATCCCAGCAATTGTCCCAGAGAAATGAAGACATTTCATACAAAAATATATGCACGAATGTCTGTAACTGTTTTATTCATGATAGCTACAAACCAGAACCAATGTAGATGTCCTTTAATGGATGAATGGCTAAAGAAACCATGCTACATCCATATCATTCAGCAATGAAAAGGAATGAACTATAGCTCCACACAACAGCTTGGATGAATCTCTAGAGAATTATGCTCAGTGACAAAAGCCAGTCCTAAAAGGTTACAAACTACATGATTCCATTTTTACAACATTCCTGAAATGACAAAATTATGAACATGGATAATAGGTTAGTGTGGTTTCCAGAGATTAATGAGGAGAATGAGAGCAGAAGATGAAGTGGGCATAGCTATAAAAGGGCAACAAGAGGGACCTTGGTAGTGATGGAAATTTTCTGTATCTTGACTATATCAATGCCAATTTCATACTTGTAATATTGTACTGTATTTATGCAAGATGTTGCCATTGTGGAAACTGAGTAAAGAATACATGAGATTTATCCGTATAATCGTGTGAATCTACAAGTATCTCAAAATAAAAAATGTAATTAAATAGAAGAAATAAATTAGTAAAACTGTCTGAAAAAAAATCACCATTTTTGTAAGTTGTAAATAAAATCTGGAACTATAATCCCAAATGATATCAACAATAGGGTGGGAAGGGGTCCTGGTTATTTATTGTTGTAATAAACTTCCTTGGAATTTGGTGGTTTTAAAAATGATCATTTTATTTTACTCAGGATTTTGTGATGGGAATTCAGGAAGAGCTTAGCTGGCAGATCCATGTCACATCATCTGGAGTAGATAGGACTGGAACACCCACTTTCAGATGGCTCCCTCCCTCATTTCTTATTTTTTTATGCTCCTTGGCTTCTTGCTGCACATGATGTCTCATCCCCGGGGTCTCTCCACAGAGTGAAGACTTCTCACAGCATGGTAGAGCTAAAGAAACTGCACTTCTTCCACGGTAGCTAGCTTCATGGAGGCAGGAAGCAGAAGCTGCCAGACAGTTAAGGGCTATACTTGGAACAGACATGTATGTCACTTCTGCCACAGTCTATTGGTCAACGTTATCATTGCCCCTTCCCAGATTCAAGATGGTGGGAAAATGGACTCCAACTTGATGCAATGGGAGATAACCCTGTAGCAATCTTTGGGAAATAACATCTATTCCAGGGAATCTAGGGGAAGTAGAACAGATGGAAGCAGCTTCATTTGAGAGGAGAGTTCTTGTTGTTTAACTAATTTTTTAGGAGAAAATGTTGATTTATGTGTTGATAATTTAAGGATAACCCTTAAAATAAAAGAATGAAAACTGTATAACTTTCACACCAGTATAGGAGAAAAAAACTGAACAAAGGAAACTTGATCCAACAGAAGGCAGAAAACAGAAAAATGAGAAATAAGGAGACTGCATGGTAAATAAGAGAAAAAATCAATCCACATTTATCAGTAATCACAATAAGTCAAATAAAAGTTGAAGAATCTCAAATCTAGTATTACACTATTTACAAGAGACCCACTAAAACAAATATAATTCAGAAAGGCTGATAATTAAAAGAAAGAAAAGTATGTAGGCAAAGATTACCAAAAGAAAATAATATACTTACTAACATCACAGAAGACAGAGATTAATGTGAAGACTATTTCAAAAGGCAAAATAGAACATTTCATACTGAGAAGGAACAAACTGACAGAAGATATGATATGAACCTGTATACCCTCATTTTGATCAGGATAGTCTATGTTGAATGACAAAAAACCCTAAAATTTCAGTGGTGCAACACAACAAAGGTTTATTTTTCATTCACATTACAAGTGCAAATTTGAGTTTGTGAGGAGCCCTACTTCAAAATTCACCCAGAGACTCCAGCTGATGGAGGGTCCTGCTTTCTGGGTCACGTGGCATCCTCAGTCAAGAGAAGTTGATAGGGAGGGATCATATTCTAAAATACTTTGTCCCAAAAGTGGCACACATCACTTGACTCAGTCCAATGGCTAGAATTTGTAGAACTTACTTAATTGCCAGGGGGCCAGGAAAATATGGCTCCATGGATGTTCAGTTAGCTGTAAATGTTTATGCCACAACCTCTAATGACATAGCCTATGAAGAAAAAATTACAAAGAATAAAGAGAAAAAAAATGAAACTCTGCTAACATAGTGGAAGATTTCAGCACATTTTCTCAGTGACCAAGCTAAAAATAATTTTGTGTCTGAAATTATTCTGTTAGAGAATAACTTATTTGAGTCTTAAACCCTTTGATTTCTAGTAATTTTCTATTAAAATCCATTTGTTCACCCTGGGTGAACCTTATATGTTTATTTGTTGCCGGAATGGGAGCAAAAAGCTCGCATAAAATTAAAACTACCAATATTTACTTAATTATAAAGAAAAACATACAACCATACCAAATACTATAGCAAATAAATATTAGAGTTGAGTATTTCTGCTGGGTGCAGTGGCACATGCCTGTGATGCCAGCACTTTGAGAAGCCAAGGAGGAAGAATTACTTGGGGCCAGGAGTTTGAGACCAGCCTGAGCATCTGAGCAACATAGTGACACCCAGTCTCTACAAAAAAAAAAAAAGTTAAAAATTAACAGCACCCTATTTCTAAAACAACAACCCCAGCAGTTCAAGAATAGAGTACCTCTCATGAGTACCTTTTCTCACAGCATACATAAAACTTATGTTTTGTTCTATTTCATTTAATCCTCATAACAACCTATGAGGCAGGTCAGGGAGGCATTGTTTAGTTTGTTTATTTACTTCTGTTTAGCCTGTGTTGCTCCAGAAAGGATTTAAGAGTACGTGAAGAGGTTAATAAACTAGAGCAAGATATCAGAATATAAGTAGAGAGTATACAAACAACAAACTACCTGAAAAAAAAAAAACTTAAGAAAACAATCTCAAGGCAGGAGCAGTGGCTCACACCTGTAATCTCAGCGTGGGCCTCCTTGGGAGGCCAAGGAGGAAGGATTGTTTGAGCCCGGGAGTTCAAGACCAGCCTGGGCAACACAGCAGAGTTCCAAGCTGTAGCGAGCTGTGATTGTGCCACTGCACTCCACCCTGGGTGACAGAGCAAGACCTTGTCTCAAAAACAAGCAAAGAAACAAACAAACAAAGAAAACAAACTCATTTACAATGGCATCAAAGAGAATAAAATATTTAGGAATAGATTTAACCAATGGGGTGAAAGATCTGAACACAGAAAACTATAAAACGTTGATGAATGAAACTGAAGAAGACATAAGTAAATGGAAAGCTATTCCATGTTCATGGATTGGAAGAATCAATTGTGTCACTATTTATCATTGTGAAAACTAAAAACAATCTGCAATCCAACAATAGCAGCTTTGTTACTATTACACATGCTGGCTTGCTTTCTTCCTCTCTTGCTTTTTTTCCCCCCTCTTAACTTTCCTACCTTCCATCTGCTCTTTTTTGTTTGTTTGTTCACTTTAAGTTCTGGGATACATGTGCAGAACATACAGGTTTGTTAGGTAGGTATACATGTGCCATGGTTGTTTGCTGCACCCATCAACCTGTCATCTAGGTTTTAAGCCTCCCATGCTTTACGTATTTCCCTTTTTTTTTTTTTTTTAAAGCCACAGGGGTCTCACTATATTGCCTCGGGCTGGTCTTGAACTCCTGAGCTCAAGTGATCCGCCTGCCTTGGCCCCCCAAAGTGCTGGGATTACAAGCATGGGCCATCACACCCAGCTGCTCTTTCTTTCTTTCTTTCAATTCTGAGTGTATGTGGTTATCTCCAGGAGAAGATAGTGCATTAGAAATTTCTATATACATTATGAGTTGATAATTTTTTTACAATGAATGGACAGGTTTTTATAATCAGCAAATGTATCAAAGACACTTTCATTTATTTTATTTTAAAAGGAGTATTCCTTATTGATTTATTTATTAAACAAGTAGTCATTGAGGCCATGCCTTCTGTCAGGCTCCTTCCTGGATAATGAAGGGCAAGAAGAATATGTGCTCAGAATCCAGAAAAAATTAAACAATTGTAATGTTAAATAACCTGGCTCAATTTGCACACATGCTAATAAACGATGCTTTGTGAATGAAATGTAAAATGTAATCAAAACCCCATGGATTTCTGAGACCCTTCACCAGCTAAGGTCTTTATGGACATAATCTTCTAACCTTGCATTGGCTTGGGTAAGTAAGGGATTAGGGGAGGAGCAAAGAGAAAAGAATGATTCAGATTATCCTTTCTGTTGTCCAAGGGCCTGGCACCCAGGTTTCTGGTCAAGACAAGTTCATTTTTAGAGGCTGTAGCAGTTTCCCATGCTGAGGTAGAGGTGCTTACAGGCAAATGTGATTGCTTTTATTGAGTGGGAAGAAGTCTCTTCTTCGTAGAAGATTTATTATTTTCTGGGCACAGTTAAGCCTACCTCACAGGGAGTATAAACATGTCTTACAAGCTTTTCATTCCTTTCCATAAACTCCATGAACTGACACATGGATCTTCACATCAAAGCACAGAATCATAAATGGCTTATTCTAAAAAGGAAACTGAAGTCTTCCAGAACTTGCTAGCAGGGAATCTTTATTATGATGGAACCAGACCAAGATTAGCCATCCTCCCAAGACATCAGGAAATGCTGGCCACACTGAACGGTGACATGGGGAAAGTCAGCTGGGGAGAGGAGGGGCTGCTCCATAGCTCAGGCAGGCCTGGCTTAAGGATTTTGAAAGGCATAAGCTCTGGTTTTTAAATTCAGATGACCTCTCTAGGTCAACCTCTCATCCAAGGCACAGTAATGTCTTTTCAGCAATTTCCCCCAAATTTAGAAGGTGGTGCTACACACAGAGAGAGCTTTGTTTTGCCTCCTTGTTTTTGTGGCATCAGCAGGACCTGCTTTCTTCTAGATACTAAATTGTTGCCATGTTGCTAATTACTATAATTTCTTACCCCCAACCAGCTTGCAGCGTTCAGAAAAATGTGCTGCTTGTTGCAGATTCCTGGATATGGAGGCTTACCAGAGCGTCATCTCAGACAAGCCTTCCTTCCTTATGTAAATCCCGTCATGATTTCTTTGAAGGTGGCCTCACTTCAAGTACTAGGGCCTTGCTCAGATATTTATCAAAATGCTCTAGATTCCTGCTCAACCAGCCAGACGCTGAGGCATCCCTGTGCCAGGCCCCAGGACTGACGTGCAGAAGTCAGAGGATGACCAGAAACCATTAACAGGTTCAGTATTGACTGAAGCTATTCCATTAGTTCATTGATCCAACTCATATTTAGTTGATGTTCACCGTGCCCATCTTACTGAGCATACAGGAAAAAAAAAAAATCAACATTTCCTGGAATCTGAACCATATGAAAATTGATAAGACTGGTATGCAAATATTTCCAGAACAGTTCAAAAAAGAATGTGGTAAGCTCTATAATGAAGTTAATTTTAAAATGTGAAAAGCAAACTCCCAGGACCCCGACGCTTCCCTGATTACTCATCTCTGTGAATTTTATGTGTTTGTTGCTTGTTGATTTGTCTACATGTGCATCTTCCCCATCATGCATGCATGAGACAACTGCTTTATTCACTAACATACATGACACACACATTTACTAATTGAAAAGAAGGAAAAGAGGGAGGGAATAGGGATAAAATAAAGAGAACAGCAGAAAAGAAGGCAGCACACAGAGAAGTTAAAGGCTTTGTCTCTAAGATTGCGAAAATAAATCCCAACTCTGAGACATACAGCTGTGTGACCTCAGGAAATTACTTAGCCTCCCTGTGCCTTTGTTTTTGCCTCTTAAAATTGGGAAAAATAATAGTATCTACTTCATTGAGTTGAATAAAAAGAACTGAGAAAGTATTTGTGGCCTTAGAACAGTCCCTGCATAAAATAAACCCTCAAAAAGTATTCATTAAATTTTAAAAATCATAAAGGAAGGAAATACTAGTTGGGGAAAATAAGGAAATGATTATCAGTGTGCTATTATTTTAGATCTTACTTGAAAGATTCATTGGAATTAAATAAATAGTGATGGTTGAAAAGGCCACTTAGAGTCAGTCAATTATAGGACAGAATTGAAAAATAACAAGCAGACAGAATGTCTACAAGGGAGTAGGAGATAGGCTTAGAAAGTCAGTTGCCATCGGGTGCATGACAAGTGTCCTGATAGGAGGCAGAGGGAGATTTTAAACACAGAGACAGCCATTGGAGACAGAGCAGAGATGTGAAGATGCTGGCCTTGCCCATTCCAGTGATATGGCCACAGCAGGGAATGCTGGGAGCCAATGGAAGTGGGAAGAGGCTCCCTTAGCACCTCCAGAGGGACTGTGGCCCTGAGGACTCCTTGATTTCAGCCTCGTGATACTGATACAGGTCTTCTGGCCTCCAGAATTGTCAGAGAATACATTTCTATCGTTATAAGCCACTACATGTGTGCTAATTTGTTGCAGCAGCCACAGGAAACTAATATAGAGATAAAGGGAAAAAATAATAAGATAAAGAAGACGCCTTAGATGAATCGACGGTTACAGATGGCCGTGGGCTGAAACATAAACATCATTAAATTCTGCCACCTACAATCCTAAAAGAACAACAAAACAAACAAAAAATCTGTAATACCCACAAAATGCCATTGTCAACTATATACCAAAGTTATTTAGACATCCTCTTAAGACATACTTAGGTAATTTCAAATGTTGCCTTTAAGACTTACTAAGCATAGTTAAGTGGAACAGCCACATACCTTCTAGATTCTCACTTAGAGAAAAGACATAAGCAGGCATGTCCCAAAAGAGGAAGTGCCACAGATTAGCAAACATGTGGGAAAAGATTCAGCCTCCAGGAAATACTGTTTAAAACAATAATGAAATTTCATTTCTTTGCCAATCAAAATAACAGTTTTTTTTACTCTTTTTAAGTTTTTAATTTTTTTAATACTATTTTTTAGCTTGTTTTTTCCCCACCTGGTAATTATCTTCTGTGAGAAAATATTTTCAATGGTCCATTTTCAAGGCATGATAAATCTAAGTACTGGCAGCCAGACTGTGGTTGTGATATACTGCACGGCTCATGCACGTAGAAGTTCACGATAAGCAAACAGAATGTACAGAAGGGGGTCAGCCCATAAAAGGGAAGAAAGTTTCATTATTGGGAAATCGAAACTTAAGAGGGGAAGGGGACTATAACCTTATAAGGGGAATAATGAAATATAGGCGATATCTGGGAAGATTGTAACCCCATAGTACTCCACCAATGAGGAACTTGGGGAGGGACTTGTGTGCTGGAAGATAAATTATCTGCTGTAACTGCCCCGGGTGTGCCTGCCTACCAGACACCCGATCTTGCAAGACCACCATTAAAAGTCTCGCTTCCACTGTTCTTTATGTCTCTGAGTCCATTCTTTGACTTTGGACACTCAAATGTGTGTTTCTCACATCTTCCTAAACATGACTTTGAATGAAATGAATAAAATAAATACTGAAGACAGGTTAGTGAAGTCAGTAGTAGCCTATATTGCTGGTTTAGCAGATGACAGTGGCTGTGTCCTTTTGGCAATGTGGGTAAAAAGCCTTAAAGCCTTTCAAAGACTTTGACCTTCAGCAAATTCACTTCAATTTTATGTCTACAAATGCTTTTTAAGGACGTAATCCTAGATAAGGAAGCACAGTGTTCATCAAAGAACTAAAATACAAAAAATTAAACACAATGTAATAACTTAGAATAGGAGTCAGCAAACTATAGCCAGTGGGTCAGACCTGGCCCATTGCTTGTTTTTGTAAATAAAGTTTTATTGGAAGACAGCCATGCTTATTTGTTTACATATTATCTATGGCTGCTTTTGTGGTACTATGGCAGGGCTGAGTACAGACAATCCCCAATACTTAAAGATGGTTTGTCTCACAATTTTTTAACTTTATGATGGATCGGAAGTGCTACACATTCAGTAGGAAGTGGTATGATACTCTTGTGATCCTAGTCAGCAACAGTGAGCCACAGCTCCCAGTCAGCCTTACTATCAGGAGGAAACAACCCATACTTTACTGTGCACTGTGTTGCTGAATGATTTTGCCCAACTGTAGGCTAATGTAAGTGTTCTGAGCGCGTTTAAAGTAGGGTAGGCTAAACTACGATTTTTAGTAGGTTAGACATATTAAATGCATTTTCAACTTATGGTAGTTTCAACTTACGATGGGTTTATCGGGACATAACCCCATCGTAAGTCAAGGAGGATTGGTAGTTGTGAAAGATATATGGCCCACAAAGTCTAGAATGTTTACTATTTGGCCCTTTACAGAAGATGTTTGCTGACTCCTAGTTTAGAACATGGCTATTGTTCTAATAATAACAGTAAGCTGTGGCCCATGTTCTCCCTAGACTATTTTGCTGCCATTGAAGAAAGTTCTGGGGAGTTTGAAAAATTGGACAAATGTTTCATGCTATGGGAAAATAAGAGAATATTTCAGGATCTGAGAGAATTTGGGAAAAGGAAAATAGGAGAATTGTAGAGACTAGATAGTTGCAATTCTGTGAAGAAAAACATTTAAAAGGGGACTGGAGGGAAGTATAAGAAAACGTCAACATCCTTTATCTTCCAGTGATAAAGAATACATGTGACTTTCATTTTGTCTTCTTTCTACTTTTCTGCTTTTCTTCAATTTACATTAACAAACATATTTTACTTTAAACTGTAAAAATTAAATATCAATTTTCAAAATCAAAACAGAAAATTTTAAATGAGCTTCCAGTGCACCCAGGTTTCACACACGGTTGGATTGAGTGTTTGATTCTGTGTCATAATACAGTGTCTTCACCAAGCACTTCCAGCTACCTAAAGAGAGCTCCCACTGCTAGAGTTAGAGATTTTGTTTCCATTCAGGTTTATATGGTAGGAGGGATTTTTCTCCCATTTCACCTTCTTCTTGTGAAAGGACACATCTGCTTTATTTCCAGGTTCTGTCTTGTTCTTAAAAAAAAAAAAAAAGAAAAAAAAACAAAAGAAAACATGAAAAGAATTCTTGATAAGGCAAACAAAAGAAGAAACATCTAGAGCTGTGCTAAGGTGTGGTTAATCATACCACTAGCAAATCTGGACCTCAGAGGTCCTTTTTGCTTCACTCCTTTTTTATCTAGATGTGACTTGAAGCCACTTTCAAGGGAATACCAGATGAGCTGAAATAAATGAATGACAACCTGGGTCAGCCAGGAAGAAGCAGAAGTCAGACCTTGCGGGTAGACAGGAGAGAAAACACAGGGAAACAGCAGTGGACAACTCCTTCCTTCCTTCTGAAGTGGACTCTGTGTGCACTAAAGCTGCCGGAGGAGAAAGGCAAAAGCCTGGTTTTCATCATCCTCTGGTGGTATGTGTCTGAGCTTAGTTCAGTAACAAAAGTAGAACTTTTGTAATGGGCTCCCCATCTGCCAAAATGTTAAGGGCTTAGCTAAAGGATTACATTTAATTCAAAACCGTCAAGCATTAAGAGTAAGACACAAGTCAAAACAAAGTCAAACCAAAAAGGTGAGGTCAGCCAGAGTAACTTCACTTCTCATAATCACTTCCTATTATTTGCAAGGCCTGGAAAACTTGCAGCATTAAACTTTCTGAACTGCTGCGGGAATGCAATTGTTGCTTCCCAGCATCTCCTCATTCTTTGGGGGATAAAGGGTAAAAGCTGCTGATTTTGTTCCAATTAGACACAATTCACTCCAAATCACCAGGCAACCCCCAGCTTCCATTACAATGCCTGCTCAGCCTGCATGTGCAAAGACTCATTAAAACCGAGTGAAAACCAGACAGCTGTAGGATTGATTACGTGGAAGAAAATCCATTCATCATTGACTAATTTGGCATCTATTAATCAAATCTCATTTCTCAGCCCTATGAACAAATTAAATCTAATTCCCCTTTTTGGAATCAACAGCCACAACTAAGAGCATGGCCAGTTTTCACTACATCTCTATTCCTTCAAGAAAAAATTCTCCCAACTAAAAAGTAGGGTCTAAAAAGGAAGCCTGACCTGGAGGGACTCCGTTCATTCATTCAACAAACACGTGTCAGACACCTCCTATGTGCCAGGCACTATTCTAGATTTGGAGACAGAGTAGCAGAAGAAACACAGATGAAGATCCTCACTCTGGAGATTAGATCCAAGCAGAGGGGAAACAGGATTGTGTAGTAAAAATAATGTTGGAAGGTAAAAAGTGATATGGGGCAGGGAGAAAGAATAGGAGAGGTTAAGGGGGGATTGAGAGTGGGTGTATGAAAGCTCTGTTTGCATTGTTAAGTAGAATAGTCAAGATAGGCCCTTGCTTACCTATTGAATAGGTAAGCAAAGACTTGAAGAAGATGACAGAGTTAGGAAAGTAGTAGCCCTCCAGCTAAGGGCTAATATCAGTTCAGATGTTTACCCTAGGATCTCTATGACAAAGCAATGAGGGTGCAATAAAGTTTGGCTTCTTGTCCCAAAAACTAATTGGGAAACCATTTGAAGCTCATAAGGAAAATAATTACTACAATGCAGGCTCCACAAAAGCAGGGGCTTCCTCTTCTTCATCACTGTGTCCCTAGGGCCTGGTACATAGAAAGACCCCAATTAGTCTTTGTTGAATGACTAAGTGATCGTATGCTATACATGAATAAAGCACAATTCAAGATGGACAATGGCAGGAAAGACATTGAAGCAATACCCTACATAGGTTGTGTTGATTTCCTTGGCTGACCTCACCTTCCTGCTCTGTTCCATAGATCAGGATGCCCAGTGTACAACTGCAAATTGCAGGAAAGCATTTGGGAAAACTTTTCCTGGTGGCACCTATTCTATCCACCTCAGGGGTGACAGGAGTTCTGTTCTTTTTAAATCAATTTACTACCACCTCTGGAGCACCTGCTTTATGTCAGCCAGGACTAGGTACTACAGGGCATCAAAGTTAGCAACATGCAGTGGTAGGCAGCCTCTTACGATGGTCCTATGATCCCTGCTTCTTGTTAGTCATGTCCTTATGCAAGCTGTTTTTCTCTTTGACTGTGGGCTGAATCTAGTGACTCCTCTCCAACAAATAGAATATGGCAAAAGTGATGAGATGCCATTTCTAAGATTAGATTACAAAAAGACTGTAATCTCAATCTCTCTCTCTCTGTCTCGCCCCACTCCCCCCACCCAATTCTTGCTCTGGCATGTTGTGAGTGGCCCTATGAAGAGGTCCTCATGGCAAGGAACTTATGTCTCTGGCCGAGTGCCTTTGAGGGCCTATGGCTGCCAACAACTAGGTGAGTGCTTGGAAGCAGATCTTCCCTGATCCAAGTCTTGAGAGGACTGCCGCCTCTGGGAGCCCTGGGAACCAAAGACCTGGCTGAGTTGTGCCTGAATTCTTGACCCCTCAAAAACTGACAGATTACAAGTTTGTGGTTTTTTTAAGCCACTAAGGTTTGGGATAATTTGTTATGCAGCAATAAATAACTAATAATACGCATGATCTGCCTCAAAACAAGGTATATAAAGAGTGCATATGAGCAATAAAAACAAAGTATTTGGGATGGAAAAGATTCACAGGATTAAGAAATAGGTGACTAGGAATTATAATGACTCAAACTTACAGAACTCTTTAAAATTTACTGAGTGCTTCTGACATAATTGTCTCATTTTATCTTAATAAACTTGTGTAAGGATGGTATTATTTTACTTATCCAACATTAAATATTAATTGATCTAATCATTCAATGAAAATTTTGTGTCAAATATGTACCTGTAGTGGATACTAAGGAAACCTAAGTAAGTCATAGTAACTGCCCTCAGGAAACCCAGAATAATAGAGCATAGGTACCTTAAATAAACAAGAAACAGGCCTTGCAGTACAGTGTATTAAATGGCATAATAGAAGTACGCACAAGGTGTGTGCTAACTCAAAGGTGGGGATGATGAACTCTTCTAAGATTTACAAAAAATACCCCAAATGAGATTCTAGAAGAATGAGTCTTTTCTACTCCTTCTCAACCTCCTTTCCTGATTTCTCTTCCTCCACCATGATAAAAGAAAATCTTCAGCCAAATTAAATTTAAAGGAGTTTAATTGAACAATGAATGATTTGTGACAGGCAGCCCCCAGAATTACAGCAGATTCGTAGAGACTCCAGCACAGCCACGTGGTGGGAGAAGACTTATCGATAAAATAAAGGAAATGACTAAAGAAATCAGACGTGAGGTACAGAATGGCTGGATTGGTTACAGCTCGGTGTTTTCCTTATTTGAACACAGTTTGAACACTCAGCAGTGTATGAGTGGTTGAAGTATGGCCACTGGGATTGGTCAAGACTCAGCTATTGTTACGGGCACATACTCCTAAGTTAGGTTTTCAATCTTGTCTACCTATTAAGCTAGGTTACAGTTCATCCACAATATTTCAAATATAGAAGTATGGAGTCCTTCTCAGGCCATATTTAGTTCACTTTAACAACCATAATGTGTGATGATTGTCAGGGCACTCCAGAGAAACAGAGCCAATAGCATATATATAGATCTATAAGAGGAGATTTATAATGAGAATTGGCTCTAAGGAGGATAAGAAGTCTTACAATACACCATTTGCATGCTAGAGACCCAGGGAAGCTGGTGGTGTTTATCAGTCTAAGTCCAAGGATTTGAGAACCAGTAGAGCTGATGGTGTACGTCCCATTGGTCCCAAAGGGTCCAAAGGCCTGAGAACCAGGAACTTTGATGTCTGAGCACAGGAGGAGATGGATACCCAGACTTAAGAATAGAGAGGTTTTGCCCTGCCTCTACTTTTTTGTTCTATTCAGGCCTCAAAGGATTAGATGATGCCCACCCAGGTGAGTTACAGCAACCTTTTTTATTCAGTCCACCGATTCAAATGACAATCTCCTCCAGAAACATCCTCATACACACACCTAGAAATGATGTTTACCAGCCAGCTGGACATCCCTTAGCCCAGTCAAATTGACACATAAAATCAACCATCACAATGATCACCACAGATCTTTGGACACAAATCAGAAGCTAGAAAGAGGCTCCAGCCAAAGCACAAGTTAAGTTCAGATGTGAACTGATGGTCTGAAATGGGATAAAGAGGTGGTGGTGAGAGAGAGGTAGAAAGGGAAGGATGGAGAGGAAGATAAGCAGCTTGAGGGAAGGGCAGAATTAAAAGACAAAGTGTCTGCAGTGTGGGAGAGGTTACGGAATGTTTGTTGGCAGATTGTAAGGAGCCAAATCAGGAGAGATTTGCATAGGATATATTATATGAAGAAAGAAGTAACCTAAAAGTCTTTCAAAGTTCTAAGAAAAGAAATCAATTCTTAATCTGTCATGAGATTTGAGAGAAAACAACAACAACAACAAAGAAATCGAGTCTTTAAAATGATGGACCAATGTATCCCCTGATATGATGTGATAAGAAGAGTAATTCATCTCTGTGGTAGTCTTCACCATAAGCCTATAACCCCATTCTAACCATTTGTTGGACAATTTGTCTAATGGACAAATTGGGGAACATTCTACAAAATACCTGACTAGCACTATTCAAAACTGTCAAGATCAGTCTTTGAGAAACTGCCACAGACTGGTGGAGACTAAAGAGATAGGATGACTAAAAGCAATGTAATAATATCCTCAGTGGGATCCTATAACAGAAAAGTGGCATTCATGGAAAAAAATGGTGAAATCTAAATAAAGTCTGCAGTTTAGTTAATAGTAACATATCAATGTATATTTTTAGTTTTGATAAGTGCACATCAGTAATACAAAATGAAAACATTAGGGGAAACTGAATGTGGTAAGAGTCACATGTGAACTCTTTGTATTTTTGCAACTTTAATGTAAATCTAAAAATATTCCACAATTAAAGGTTTATTTTTAAAAATGATAGGCCAGTAGTAAAATCTAAATTATGGCTTATAGAAACCAATTTTTCCATTGTCTTCACCGTTTGTAAATCAGCTTCCACAATCCTGCCTCTTGGATGTATCCTTTAGGTAAAGGAACAGTTCTTTGAGGATTTTCCAACAGATTCCTAACTTAAATGTTATATCAAAAGCAGGTTTGGCGTGGGGGAATATAAAGCACTTGTAAGAGCCTCATATAAATGGTCACTGAAAGAGAATATAGATGTATTGAGAGACTAAATGGAAAGTAATGTCACCAGGCTATAGATCAGAAAGGGAGAGCCTATATTTAATCATCCTCCCTGGTCCCCAGTCTGCTGCCTAAATAAAGACATTTTCCAGATAGATAGATAGATAGATAGATAGATAGATAGATAGATAGGCAGACAGATAGATACTGAGAAAGTTTACTACCAACAGACCCTCATTAAATTTACTTATAAAAAATAACAAAATTATGTAAATTGGGAGAGGAGCAGTCAATGTTAAACTATTCAGCAGCTGTTGATTTATTTCAGAAGGAGGTGAAGATATTGATTTACTTCAAATTCTGTTAAAGCAATTGTGTTCATTAAGTTAATTTTGCACAACAAAATTTCAAGGTAAACCTATGACATTCAAACCTAGACTTCAAGGGGAATTAGACTGAAACATGGGCTCCTCCCTTTTCTCTGTTCCACTTTTCATTCTCTGCTTCTCCCTAGAACTAGAGAATTCTAAGGCCCATGACAGGTGTTTGTTGCATATGAGGATCAAAAACTACGTGAAACAAAGAAACAGGAAACTGTAGATAATAACCTAATGAACTGTAGATTCAAATCCAGTGGCAGCAAGACTGGAGTCATCCTCTTAGGCCACTCCAAAGTCCTAGGGAGGGAGATGTTTCTCAACACTCTCTATCCTCCAGCTGCACTGGACTACTGGCTATTTCTCAAACACATCATGCTGTTCCATGACTCCATGACTTCCTCCATGCTGTTCCTTCTATGGAATGCCTTTGCACTATCCTACTTCTTCCTCAAAGTCCAGTTTAAGCCTCACCCCTGAAAGGCTTTCCCAACCCCTAGGCAGAGTGAGTTGTTCCTTCTTTAATATTTCCCTAGTGCCCTATTTACATCTCCCTGTAACACCAACCCTATTGTAGAGGTCATTTTTTCAGCCTGTTTCCCAGAAACTGTGAGCTCCTGATGAACAAAGTGCCTGACACACAATAGGTGTAAAAAAAAAAAATGTTAAGTAGGTTGATAGATGGATAAGTGGATGGATGGGTAGGTTGTGGCAGAAAATAGTCAGATGCCCAACAAATCCACTTTTCCTTTCTCTTGAGCATGCTTTTAGATTACATTTCCCAGCCTCTTCCATCTAGAAGAGGCCATGTGACCGAGTTCTGGCCCATAGAACATGTGCAGAAATGATGGGTGCCATTTTCAGGATAGTCCTCTAAAACCTCCCACACAACCCTCCACATCATCTGTCCCCATGTGTCAGGAAGATGCAGAGGACCCAAGTAGAAGACGCCAAGGCCCATGGCAAAGAAGCCAAGTGGAAGAAGCCTGGGTCCCCAAACAACT
Source organism: Pongo pygmaeus (assembly GCF_028885625.2). NCBI lineage: Eukaryota > Metazoa > Chordata > Mammalia > Primates > Hominidae > Pongo > Pongo pygmaeus. The sequence goes on along the minus strand of NC_072376.2, from coordinate 153,849,366 downwards.
GAACGGGGCAGAGACCCCTTGTCCTGAATTGGACGATGACATGAACAAAAAATACACCTTTATTGTGTGAATTCACTAAATTTGGGGATTGTAAGAGCAGTTAGCCCAGCTTGACTATACATGAATGAATCTAAGAAACAACATAGTGAGTGGGCTTCTGATTTTCCAAGAAACATCATTAGCTCCATAAAGTCCACTGGCTCACCCCTAGACCATAAAATTCTTGCTATTGGTGTTGTCTTGATTAAAAGAAACAAGCAAATAAATAAAACCCTTTATGATGAAGATGACCTCTAGCTTTTGGGGAGTCAGGAAACATTCTCCTTTTTTGGCAGAGCTGCCCCTAGAACACTGAAAATCCCATAGGTTATATTGCTGATTGGACAGTAGCTTAAGGAGGAAGTCACTGGAGAAAAGGAGCTGGCTCCACCCACTTATACTATAAAACAAACAAACAAACAAACAAAAAACACTTGTGGCTCCCCACCACTCCAGAAACCATCCACATGTCCACAGGGATGGGTTTAAGATATGCACATCTGACCAGCCAGAGACAGTCAGACTCTCAGGAGATTCTATGCTTTGAGGGTGGCTCACTTTTCTCTAGGATTGGGAACTACCCAGACCTTGTAACTCTGGAGTGGCAATCTTCCCACTTGTTATAAGCTGAATTGCCCCCCTGTCCACCAAATTCATATGTTGGAGTCCTAACTCCCAGGACCTCAGAATATGATCTTATTTGGTGATGCAGTCTTTACAATTAAAAGTAAGATCATTATAGTAGGTCCTAATCCAATATGATTGATGTCTCTGTAAAAAGGGAAACTTTGGCACAGACAGAGAGAGACAGAGGCATAGAGGGAAGACAAAGTGAAGAGACAGAGGGAGAAGGCAGCTGTCTAAAAGCCAAGGAGAGAGGCCTGGAAAAAACTCTGCCTCATAGCCATAAGAAGGAACTAACCCTGTTTGTGTCTTGATCTTCGACCTCCAGCCTCCAGAACTGGGAAACAATAGATTTCTGTTGCCTAAACCACCAGCATATGGTACTTAGTTACAGCAGCCCTAGCAAACTAATACACTGTCCCTTAGAGAGGGCCTCTCTGAGAATGAAAACAACACAGAGGAAAACAGAGGTAAGAAATGGAAAAAGACAGAGCCAGCATGTAGTCTACCCAAGATCTTTCATGAATATGAACTAGTCAATGCCTTTTTTCCTGAAGATGTTTTGAGTTAATTTTCTTTTAGTGAAAGATCTTTGACTAATAGAAGTGGAAATGCTCCAAACCCAAGCCTTGCCTAGGATAATAATATTCCATAATGCCATCCCCTTCTTTCTAAAAAGTACTGCTCAGTATATATTTCCTTTTTTATTTAAAAGAAAAAAAAGGCAATTAAGCTTGCCTTTGTTTTGAGAATATCATGATTTGGCTATAACCCGAAGTGCTACCAAGCCATGTTAGGAAACATCGTTTTTAATTGGACATTCTTCTTAGGGAAAACTAGGTATGTGAGAAAGGGAATATAGGAGAGCACATCAATCAAAGAGGAGCTTTAAAGTAGCTATAAGAAGAATATAACACAAAGAGATATCCTGATGCATTGGAAAGCAAATTAGGTCTAAATTCAGAAGACCTCAGCTTCCTTGAGCAAATCACCTAAGTGTGATATGGTAGAAAGACCCTGAGATTTGGAGCCACAGGAGCCTGAGTTTATATCCAGCTCTGGAACTTTCTCTGTATCCTTGAGGAAAACATTTACCTAACTGAGCAATTTAGCATCAGATTCTTTGTCAATGAAATGAGATTAAGGTCTGATACCCAAATCAGTGATCATATGAATACAGCAGTGATTACCATGACTGGTACCTAGTAGGTGCTCAGTAAATGGTAACAAAAAGTAACATTTGTTCTTACTCCTTATTTCTTATCCCTAGGTTTCTCAGTTTCTCCATTTGTGGACTCTGGATAATAATCCTTCCTGACAACAAGATTCTTACAGAAATCATAATATTTAGCAACTCAAAAGTGCTTTGTAACACAGATATCAGATACAAATGTAAAGGCATTCTTATCATAAGGAAAGTGATTAGAAAGTTCATGGTACCTCCATTTCCTACACCTACCTATGGCTCTCCAGAGCAGCAGCTTTGAGTGAAAGAACTAGCCACTCTTAAGCAAGTGGACACCAGCTTCAGTAGGACAAGTTCAGGTCCTATCCATGTCACTCAAACCATGGGACAAACCCCTGCAAGATCCAGACCCCCCCAGCTCACTGTTAGGCATGCGCTGCACAAACTGGAACCAAATTAGAGGAACCAAGACAACAATAGCCAGAAAAACAAAAGGTGCTCCACACAGTACACAAATGTGCATTTTTCATATATTGTCCATGCTTGAATATGTTAGAAACTGAAATAGTGAGTTTGACACTGAAACCATGTGTGCAGGAAGATTACACCTGTCCTCACTTAGCTGATGTCTTGAATTATTCTTGGTTACCACCTAACTAGTAGGAAATTCTCCTGCTCTGCACCGTGTCTTGCTGTTGGCCCTAAAGAAGTTCTAATACATTGCCTGTAGTCCCAGCTACTCGGGAGACTGAGGCAGAATGGCATGAACCTGGGAGGCAGAGCTTGCAGTGAGCCGAGATCACGCTGCTGCACTCCAGCCTGGGTGACAGAGCGAGACTCCCTCTCAAAAAAAAAAAAAAAAAAAAAAAAAAAAAAAGCAGGTGGAGCCAAGATAGCCGAATAGGAACAGCTCCAGTCTACAGCTCCCAGCGTGAGCGACACAGAAGACAGGTGATTTCTGCATTTCCAACTGAGGTACCAGGTTCATCTCATTGGGGAGTGTCGGAGAGTGGGTCCAGGACTGTGGTTGCAGCACACCGAGTGTGAGCCGAAGCAGGCCGAGGCATTGCCTCATCCGGGAAGCGCAAGGGGTCAGGGAATTCCCTTTCCTAGTTAAAGAAAGGGGTGACAGACAGCACTTGGAAAATCGGGTCACCCCCACCCTAATACTGTGCTTTTCCAATGGTCTTTGCAAACGGCACACCAGGAGATTTTATCTCGCTCCTGGCTCGGAGGGTCCTACGCCCATGGAGCCTCGCTCATTGCTAGCACAGCAGTCTGAGATCAAACTGCAAGGCAGCAGCAAGGCTAGGGGAGGGGCGCCCGCCATTGCTGAGGCTTGAGTAGGTAAACAAAGCAGCCAGGAAGCTCGAACTGGGTGGAGCCCACCACAGTTCAAGGAGGACTGCCTGCCTCTGTAGACTCCACCTCTGGGGGCAGGGCACAGCCAAACAAAAGGCAGCAGAAACCTCTGCAGACTTAAATGTCCCTGTCTGACAGCTTGGAAGACAGTAGTGGTTCTCCCAGCACTCAGCTTGAGATCTGAGAACAGACAGAATGCCTCCTCAAGTGGGTCCCTGACCCCCGAGTAGCCTAACTGGGAGGCACCCCCCAGTAGGCAGACTGACACCTCACACGGCCGGGTACTCCTCTGAGACAAAACTTCCAGAGGAATGATCAGGCAGCAACATTTGCTGTTCACCAATATTCGCTGTTCTGCAGCCCCCAATGCTGATACCCAGGCAAACAGGGTCTGGAGTGGACCTCCAGCAAACTCCAACACACTGCAGCTGCGGGTCCTGACTGTTGGAAGGAAAACTAACAGACAGAAAGGACATCCACATCAAAACCCCATCTGCACGTCACCATTATCAAGGATGAAAGGTAGATAAAACCACAAAGATGGGGAAAAAACAGAGCAGAAAAACTGGAAACTCTAAAAAGCAGAGCGTCTCTCCTCCTCCAAAGGAACGCAGCTCCTCACCAGCAATGGAACAAAGCTGGACGGAGAATGACTTTGACGAGTTGAGAGAAGAAGGCTTCAGATGATCAAACTTCTCCGAGCTAAAGGAGGAAGTTTGAACTCATAGCAAAGAAGTTAAAAACCTTGAAAAAAATTAGATGAATGGCTAACTAGAATAACCAATGCAGAGAAGTCCTGAAAGGACCTGATGGAGCTGAAAAACATAGCACGAGAACTACGTGATGAACGCACAAGCCTCAGTAGCCGATTCGATCAACTGGAAGAAAGGATATCAGTGATGGAAGATCAAATGAATGAAATAAAGCGAGAAGAGAAGTTTAGAGAAAAAAGAATAAAAAGAAATGAACAAAGCCTCCAAGAAATATAGGACTATGTGAAAAGACCAAATCTACGCCTGATTGGTGTACCTGAAAGTGACGGGGAGAATGGAACCAAATTGGAAAACACTCCGCAGGATATTATCCAGGAGAACTTCCCTAATCTAGCAAGGCAGGCCAACAATCAAATTCAGGATATACAGAGAACGCCACAAAGATACTCTTCGAGAAGAGCAACTCCAAGACACATAATTGTCAGATTCGCCAAAGTTGAAATGAAGGAAAAAATGTTAAGGGCAGCCAGAGAGAAAGGTCGGGTCCTATCCGACTAACAGCTGATCTGTCAGCAGAAACTCTACAACCTAGAAGAGAGTGGGGGCCAATATTCAACATTCTTAAAGAAAAGAATTTTCAACCCAAAATTTCATATCCAGCCAAACTAAGCTTCATAAGTGAAGGAGAAATAAAATCCTTTATGGAGAAGCAAATGCTGAGAGATTTTGTCACCACCACTCCGGCCTTACACGGCTCCTGAAGGAAGCACTAAACATGGAAAGGAACAACTGGTACCAGCCACTGCAAAAACATGCCAAACTGTAAAGACCATTGAGGCTAGGAAGAAACTGCATCAACTAACGAGCAAAATAACCAGCTAACATCATAATGACAGGATCAAATTCACACATAACAATATTAACTTTAAATGTAAATGAGCTAAATGCTCCAATTAAAAGACACAGACTGGCAAATTGGATAAAGAGTCAAGACCCATCAGTGTGCTGCATTCGGGAGACCCATGTCACATGCAGAGACACACATAGGCTCAAAATAAAGGGATGGAGGAAGATCTACCAAGCAAATGGAAAACAAAAAAAGGCAGGGGTTGCAATCCTAGTCTCTGATAAAACAGACTTTAAACCAAAAAAGATCAAAAGAGACAAAGAAGGCCATTACATAATGGTAAAGGGATTAATTCAACAAGAAGAGCTAACTATCCTAAATATATATGCACCCAACACAGGAGCACCCAGATTCATAAAGCAAGACCTTAGAGACATACAAAGAGACTTAGAGTCCCATACAATAATAATGGGAGACTTTAACAACCCACTGTCAACATTAGACAGATCAACGAGACAGAAAGTTAACAAGGATATCCAGGAATTGAACTCAGCTCTGCACCAAGCAGACCTAATAGACAACTACAGAACTCTCTATCCCAAATCAACAGAATATACATTCTTTTCAGCACCACACCACACCTATTCCAAAATTGACCACATAGTTGGAAGTAAAGCATTCCTCAGCAAATGTAAAAGAACAGAAATTATAACAAACTGTCTCTCAGGCCACAGTGCAATCAAACTAGAACTCAGGATTAAGAAACTCACTCAGAACCACTCAACTACATGGAAACTGAACAACCTGCTCCTGAATGACTACTGGGTACATAATGAAATGAAGGCAGAAATAAAGATGTTCTTTGAAATCAACAAGAACAAAGACACAACATCCCAGAATCTCTGGGACACATTCAAAGCAGTGTGTAGAGGGAAATTTATAACACTAAATGCCCACAAGACAAAGCAGGAAAGATCTAAAATTGACACCCTAACATCACAATTAAAAGAACTAGAGAAGCAAGAGCAAACACATTCAAAAGCTAGCAGAAGGCAAGAAATAACTAAGATCAGAGCAGAACTGAAGGAGATAGAGATACAAAAACCCCTTCAAAAAATCAATGAATCCAGGAGCTGGTTTTCTGAAAAGATCAACAAAATTGATAGACCACTAGCAAGACTAATAAAGAAGAAAAGAGAGAAGAACCAAATAGACACAATAAAAAATGATAAAGGGGATATCGCCACCAATCCCACAGAAATAGAAACTACCTTTGGAGAATACTATAAACACTTCTATGCAAATAAACTAGAAAATCTAGAAGAAATGGGTAAATTCCTCAACACATACACCCTCCCAAGACTAAACCAGGAAGAAGTTGAATCTCTGAATAGACCAATAACAGGCTCTGAAATTGAGGCAATAATTAATAGCTTACCAACCAAAAAAAGTCCAGGACCAGACGGATTCACAGCCAAATTCTACCAGAAGTACAAGGAGGAGCTCATACCATTCCTTCTGAAACTATTCCAATCAATAGAAAAAGAGGGAATTCTCTCTAACTCATTTTATGAGGCCAGCATTGTCCTGATACCAAAGCCTGGCAGAGACACAACAAAAAAAGAGAATTTTAGACCAATATCCCTGATGAACATCAGTGCAAAAATCCTCAATAAAATACTGGCAAACCGAATCCAGCAGCATATCAAAAAGCTTATCCACCATGATCAAGTGGGCTTTATCCCTGGGATGCAAGGCTGGTTCAACATATGCAAATCAATAAACGTAATCCATCATATAAACAGAACCAACAACAAAAACTACATGATTACCTCAATAGATGCAGAAAAGGCCTTTGACAAAATTCAACAACGCTTCATGCTAAAAACTCTCAATAAATTAGGTATTGATGGGACATATCTCAAAATAATAAGAGCTATCTATGACAAACCCACAGCCAATATCATACTGAATGGGCAAAAACTGGAAGCATTCCCTTTGAAAACTGGCACAAGACAGGGATGCCCTCTCTCACCACTCCTATTCAACATAGTGTTGGAAGTTCTGGCCAGGACAATCAGGCAGGAGAAGGAAATAAAGGGTATTCAATTAGGAAAAGAGGAAGTCAAATTGTCCCTGTTTGCAGATGACATGGTTGTATATCTAGAAAACCTCATCGTCTCAGCCCAAAATCTCCTTAAGCTGATAGGCAACTTCAGCAAAGTCTCAGGATATAAAATCAATGTGGAAAAATCACAAGCATTCTTATACACCAATAACAGACAAACAGAGAGCCAAATCATGAGTGAACTCCCATTCACAATTGCTTCAAAGAGAATAAAATACCTAGGAATCCAACTTACAAGGGACTTGAAGGACCTCTTCAAGGAGAACTACAAACCACTGCCCAGTGAAATAAAAGAGGATACAAACAAATGGAAAAACATTCCATGCTCATGGGTAGGAAGAATCAATATCGTGAAAATGGCCATACTTCCCAAGATACTTTATAGATTCAATGCCATCCCCATCAAGCTACCAATGACTTTCTTCACAGAATTGGAAAAAACTACTTTAAAGTTCATATGGAAACAAAAAAGAGCCCACATTGCCAAGTTAATCCTAAGCCAAAAGAACAAAGCTGGAGGCATCATGCTACCTGACTTCAAACTATACTACAAGGCTACAGTAACCAAAACAGCATGGTACTGGTACCAAAACAGAGATATAGACCAATGGAATAGAACAGATCCCTCAGAAATAATGCCACACATCTACAACTATCTGATCTTTGACAAACCTGACAAAAACAAGAAATGGGGAAAGGATTCCCTATTTAATAAGTGGTGCTGGGAAAACTGGCTAGCCATATGTAGAAAGCTGGAACTGGATCCCTTCCTTACACCTTATACAAAAATTAATTCAAGATGGATTAAAGACTTACATGTTAGACCTAAAACCATAAAAACCCTAGAAGAAAACCTAGGCAATACCATTCAGGACATAGGCATGGGCAAGGACTTCATGTCTAAAGCACCAAAAGCAATGGTAACAAAAGCCAAAATTGACAAATCAGAGCTAATTAAACTAAAGAGCTTCTGCACAGCAAAAGAAACTACCATCAGAGTGAACAGGCAACCTACAGAATGGGAGAAAATTGTTGCAACCTACTCATCTGACAAAGGGCTAATATCCAGAATCTACAATGAACTCCAACAAATTTACAAGAAAAAAACAAACAACCCCATCAAAAAGTGGGTGAAGGATATGAAAGACACTTCTCAAAAGAAGACATTTATGCAGCCAACAGACACATGAAAAAATGTTCATCATCACTGGATATCAGAGAAATGCAAATGAAAACCGCAATGAGATACCATCTCACACCAGTTAGAATGGTGATCATTAAAAAGTCAGGAAACAACAGGTGCTGGAGAGGATGTGAAGAAATAGGAACACTTTTACACTATTGGTGGGACTGCAAACTAGTTCAACCATTGCAGAAGTCAATGTGGTGATTCCTCAGGGATCTAGAACTAGAATTACCATTTGACCCAGCCATCCCATTACTGGGTATATACCCAAAGGATTATAAATCATGCTGCTATAAAGACACATGCACACGTATGTTTATTGCGGCACTATTCACAATAGCAAAGACTGGGAACCAACCGAAATGTCCAACAATGACAGACTGGATTAAGAAAATGTGGCACATATACACCATGGAATACTATGCAGCCATAAAAAATTATGAGTTAATGTCCTTTGTAGGGACATGGATGAAGCTGGAAACCATCATTCTCAGCAAACTATCGCAAGGACAAAAAACCAAACACCACATGTTCTCACTCATAGGTGGGAATTGAACAATGGGAGCACATGGACACAGGAAGGGGAACATCACACACCGGGGCCTGTTGTGGGGTGGGGGGAGGGGGGTGAGATAGCATTAGGAGATATACCTAATGCTAAATGACGAGTTAATGGGTGCAGCACACCAACATGGCACATGTATACATATGTAACAAACCTGCACGTTGTGCACATGTACCCTAAAACTTAAAGTATAATAAAAAAAATAAAAAACATTAAAAAAAAGGAGAAACTTTCTCACAGTAAAAAAAAAAAGAAGTTCTAATACATTGCTGAACTGACAGTCATTCCTCCAAAAATAGCAAGTTAACTTGCTTTAGTGCTGAAGCAATCAGTGACCAGGTGTCATGGTTTCAAACACTTTACTCACATCACTCATGTGAGTTTTTACCTCAGGACAAAATGGAACTCAAGTGGGTTTTTTAAGCAATATATTCTAGGAAGAACATGCAAAATCTGTCATTCAACAAGAGAAACAGTATTTGTTTTCTGCCTAAACAAGGCAAATGAAATCAGAAAAGGTAGAGTTTTGAGGGATGACGAAGGGAGAAATGTGGGTCATGCCCACTTTGCCTTGTGGTGTTTTACAAGAGGATGGCTTGTAGTTTTAACAGCTTTAGGCATATTGTTGCATCAGCAAGGGGTGACTCTGTGGTCTCCTTGTGGGCTTTCCTGTGCCCCGCCCAGATTTTTAATGAGGAAGACAGGGACAAAAGAAGACAGCAGTTTATTGTAAAAGGGAGCAAGTCCTGTGTTGTGTACTCTATATGAGAGATTAGTGCATCAAGAAAGAGCCACACTGCACACGCCTAACATTGTATTGGCAAACTTCTATCGGAGAAACACACACCAAAATTACAACTTGAGATTTCTGAGAAATTTTCTTCTTCCCATAGGCTGCATTTCGGTCAATTTTCTCAATTATGTCAAAGAGAGGGAAAACCTATCATTTTTTCCGGCTCATCGATTTGGTTGACAAGGTCTGGATAGAATTACATTTTAGAAATGACTTATAAATAACACTTACTGGTAGTACAGTATCCCTTTACAAAGCAGACAGAATACAGCTTTAAAGCCAGGAGGCCCAGCTTTAGGCAGCATCTGTCCCATTAGCAGCTAGTCCTTGAAGACAATATTCAAGTTTTAGTTTTCTTATCCGTAAAATGTAGCCCATAGCTTCTTGTGAGAAGAAAATATATTAAGGTGTTAGGTTAGTGTGCTCTGTGAGCTTAAGAGCATTACAAAAATGTACAATTATTAGTAATAGAAAAGGAGAATGCTTGGTAATTGCTGACAGTGACCCCTGAAGAAGTCTAGATGATAGCAGATGCACACATAAAATAACTCTAGCTCATCTCTAGGTGTGAAAACCTCCTTCTTAAGAAGCCAAAAAACAATAAAATAAAATAAAATAAACCATCATAATCCATGAAAATATGAAGTTCATCTTTTAAGAGTTTTATCTTCATAAGAACACTTAGGTGAAAAATCAAGATGCATCTTTGCAGTCTTTTCTTAGAAGAGCGAATTTACAGCTGCATGTAGAATCTTTGTTGATACCTAACAGGACTGTGTCAAATGAAATTCACAAGCCTCTAAATTAAACTGGGAAAAGAACAGCAAGTAGCCTCTTAGCAATGTCATGACTTAGGATTTGGCATAAGTTGAAAGGTGTTTGAGACACTTTATTTTGGTGATTTAATATAACACACTTATCTGGTTCATTTCCACCCACTTGGGTGAGGCCTCCTGCTCCCCTTTCTCCAACCTTCCTGGGGTAGTGGGAGAACCTCCCAAACAAACATTTACTGTCATGCCTGGACACATGTTCTTTCCTTTTCTTCTGTTCTGGCTATCTTTCACAATTTTGCTGAAAAAGTCAAATCAAGACGCTTCTTCTCTACCACGGGGATTGGCAATCAAGGTCACTGTGAGCCAATACAGATCTGCCTTAAAACAGCCCTCCCACTATATTGAATATTGACCAAAAAAAAACCATCCCAAAGTGGAGAGCATGCCTTCCCCTACCATTCTGTCACCATGATTCCAGGGGAGACTTGGCTGGGTTCCCAGTGCCCAACAGTGAGCCATGTGTGAGAACCACTCTTTGCTTTTCTGTTATTCATCCCTTCCACCCTAGACTAAGGCATAAGCCCATGGAACTGGCAGAAAGAACAAACTCTCAGACAGATGCAATACTCTCATCAAAATTCTCATTTCCTTGCTTCTGTTTCAGCTGTTTTCTCACATCTTCTGACAGGTGTATCAGGGCCACATTTCCACCATTTCTCCATAATCAATTCACTCTCATAAAGTTTTGTACTTCAGCTGGGTACAGTTGCTCATGCCTATAATCCCAGCACTTTGGGAGGCTGAGGTGGGCAGGTCACTTGAGCCCCAGAGTTCAAGACTGGCCTGGCAACATGGCGAAATCCTGTCTCTACAGACGCACACACACACAAATACAAAAAATAGCTGGGCGTGGGGGGCACACCAGTAGTCCCAGTTACTCAGGAGGCTGAGGTGGGAGGATTACCTGAGCCCAGGGATTGAGGCTGCAGTGAGCCGTGATCAAACCACTGCCCTCCATTCTGGGCAACAGAGTGAGACCCTGTCTCAAACAAACAAACAAAAAAGCCAAAAAAAAAAAAGCTTTAAGTTTCACTACAGCGATAGTTGCTGAGTGTTTAGTCACTCATTCATCAGCTAGCATCCTACATGTGGTACATTGTCAGTAGCCTATGGCAGAGATAGTATCACCAGAGACAGTGGCCAGTTTCAGAAAGAGTGCTAGCCTGGGTGCTAGCCCTAGTCTACACTCTCTAGGAAAACTAAGACAATCCTGCCATATGTGTAAGATTTCCATCATTTATAGGATTTTCTTCCAAATATTCTTCTCTTGGTGCTAGCGCCTAAACCATCCCCATAAGCATGATATTCTCATATTCTGAAAATGGTTCTCCTAACACACTTTGCCACAGCTGATTCCAATTCTGCCTCTCTCGCTGTAATCAAAAGTATTTATGGAGTTCTGCAAGCCCGAGTGTCCAGGCTGATCAAACACCCCAGCATGAGAATAATGCTCTGAATGATGTGAGAAAGTTCTTTTCTGAAAACACTTTAGAACATATTGGAAGGCACACCAGTTGTGTTTTTAAGCCACACAATGATATTATCAAAGCTGCTGCAGCAGGCCACTAATTGCCCTCACCCACCACCCCAGATCCATTCTCTCTTCATAGTCTTCATTATGACCAAAAGATGAAGAAGGGAGAAGTAAGTGTTAGGGTGAAGAGTGCATGTGGTGAAACAGTTCACTGGCCCTATAGCCCATTCTGTAATCCAGAATGGATTCCACTTGTGTCTAAAGGACACTGCAGGTGTGTTATCTGCCTTCAGTGTTCACTGGATATTTGCCACATGCTCCATCGTCATTTCCCCAGGCTGTTTATCACCAGCAGGGAAGCTCTGTGGGAGAGACATTTGCAGCCTGGGTCCCGGGTAAATGCTGATTCTGCTGCCTTCCGGAAGAGCTAGTTACTGTCAGGAAGAAGGGGGGCGTACCAAGTGGAAGAAGCAGGGTGAAGGATTCACTTCGTTCCCACTTTCTCATCTGACACCTCGCTGCCTGTTGCAGCCATCAGAATGCTCACACCAGTCCAGCCTGCCTCAGACACTGATTTTGGTAATTCTTAGAGGAAGCTTCTCAATGGTAGAGACTAGAGTTTAATTTGGTTTGCTTTTGTGCTGTTTTCCAATTAGCATCAACCTTCAGAGAGCCCAACACACTACCTCTTCTAAAGGTATGTTATTACTGTTAGCTGAAATGATGCTCTCCATACAGTTTTCAGTTGGTGAATCTGTGGTTCTACAAGATAAAAGAGTTTGCCAAAAATTATTGTGTTTTTTTTTTTTTTTTTTTTTTTTTGAGACAAGTTCTCACTCTGGAGTGCAGTTTTGCAATCTTGGTTCACGGCAACCTCCACCTCCCAGGCTCAAGGGATCATCCCACCTCACCCTCTCGAGTAGCTGGGATTAGAGGTGTGAGCTACCATACTTGGTTAATTTTTGTACCTTTAGCAGAGAGACAGGGTTTTGCCTTGTTACCCAGGCTGGTCTCAAACTCCTGGGCTCAAGCAATCTGCCTTCTCACCCTCCCAAAGTGCTGGAATTCCAGGTGTGAGCCACCACACCTGGCCTGCTCAAAATTAAATGGTCTGAAATGCTGTTTGGATTTGCAAACTTCTTCTGATTTTCAGTGTCATTTATATCTTTCCCCACCATGAAGACACATTGTGTGCCACATTATTCCCCATTGCAGCTCCATCTCTCCAAAAGAAATGCCCTGCCAATGATGCCAGACAATGGCAATCACTCCTGTTTTCTTACCCCTTACTGTACTTATGGGTTTTCTTACATATTTCAGGTAGAGGGACTAGCATGAAAAAGGATACAGGGGTAGGACTTTATAAGGCATTTTGGGGAAATGCCAAATAGTCAAAGCATTAGACTATGAGTTACATAATTGCTGATAGTGGGAGAAGATTGCAAAGAATAAGCCAGAGTGTGATGATTATTGATTATTCTTGCCAAAGAATTTACAGTCTCCTAATAGCCATGGAAAGCCATAATATATATATATATATATGTATTTTTTTTAAAGGAAGTAACAAGCTCAGATGTGTGTTTTAGAAATCTGCTGGCTGAAGACTAGAACCAATAACACGATACTGCCAGAGATAATTTTTTTTAAGTCTGTGGCAGTGATAGAAGAAATAGAGAAGAGGGAATGGATCCCAAAGGCATTGCAAAGTTAGAAATCATAGGCATTGGGCCAGGTGCGGTGGGTCACGCTTATAATCCCAGCACTTTGGGAGACCAAGGCAGGCGGATCATGAGGTCAGGAGATTGAGACCATCCTGGCCAACGTGGTGAAACCCTGTCTCTAATAAAAATACAAAATTTAGCTGGGTGTGGTGGTGTGTGCCTGTAGTCCCAGCTACCTGGGAGGCTGAGGCAGGAGAATTACTTGAACCCGAGAGGCAGAGGTTGCAGTGAGCCAAGATTGCGCCACTGCACTCCAGCCTGACGACGGAGGAAAACTCCATCTCAAAAAAAAAAAAAAAAAGAAATGATAGGCATTGATTGTTGAACATTTAGATTGTGCAGAGGAGGGTGAAAAGGAGGAGAAACAGCAGAGTGCAAACTTTCTAGCTTATAGTATAGATGACAATATTCTTCACTAAGAGAATACAGAAGAAGGAAACGATTGGCAGGTCAGATGACAACCTCAGTTTTAAGCACATTGCATTGGAGCTAGCTGTAGGACATTCTGGTGGAGATGTCTGATGGGTACCTGGAAATTTTTGGCTGGAATTCAATACAAAATATGAATCTGGGTAGAGAAAATGTGTGTGAAAATGAATGAGCTCACCTGGAAAAAGTGGAATAAGAAAAGAGGATGAGCAGTAAAATCTTGCAGTTACTGAAAAATTTTGGTGGGAAGATGTACAGAAAAACAATAGTTAAAGAAATTGAAAGCCCCGGCGCAGTGGCTCACACCTGTAATAGCAACACTTTGGGAGGCCAAGGCAGGCGGATCACCTGAGCTTGGGAGTTTGAGACCAGCCTGACCAACATGGAGAAACCCCATCTCTACTAAAAATACGAATTAGCTGGGCATGGTGGTGCATGCCTGTAATCCCAGCTACTCGGGAGGCTGAGGCAGGAGAATTGCTGGAACCCGGGAGGTGGAGGTTGTGGTGGGCCGAGATCGTGCCATTGTATTCCAGCCTGGGCAACAAGAGTGAAACTGTCTCAAAAAACAAACAAACAAACAAACAAAAAACAAGAAACAAAAGAAAAAGAAAAAGAAATTGAAAAAGGATGGCTGGAGACAGATGAAAACAAAAACCCAAGCCTGGTATGAGCACCAGCAACTGTGTTAGGGACAGGGTGGGATACTTACAAAACTGTATTGCTAAACCATTTAAAAAATAATGTTATATAAAATATCAGTTCTAATGCTTACTTATTCTCAACCAAAGAATTTATAGTTTTCACATCACACATTTTCCAAGTGTTTCTCCGGCCTTAATTTTTCTCTACTAATCAGATTGATTTTTTTTAGGAACGTTTCTAAGAGTATGTAATGGGAGTAAACTAGAAAAATGTTATTTACTGTATAGGCAACAGAGTTGGAAGATATATTTTTTAAAAATTAAAGGAGACCTGGTTTTGAAGTATAACCACATTAATGCTATGTTGCTTGATACATACAACTAAGTTCAAGTATTTATTAAAGCAACTGGCAAAAATGCATTTATGGCTTAGCTCTTTGGATGTAAAGACAGGGGCTGAAGTGATAGGAGACACCTCTCCCTTCAAGAGCTGTACAGTATAATCATAGTGGTAAGACGTTGGAAGGCACACCAGTTGTATTTTTAAGCCACACAATGATATTATCAAAGCTGCTGTGGCAGGCTACTAATTGCCCTCACCCACCACCCCAGATCCATTCTGTCTTCATAGTCACGGTATAATTCTGGCCCTGCACAGGCTGTCAAACTAGAGGCTATCTCCAGCTTTTCTGGAGTTAAATATGGCCATGTGGTTAAGTTCTTACCAAAGATGAGAGCTTCTCTGTCACTTGCTTAAAGTCACTTAATCCTAGATTTCCTCTTTCCCCTTCCCACTGGCTGGAACATAGACCCCACAACAATCCCCCTTCAACTTCGTGGATGGGGACAACATGCTAGGATGGCAGAGCAACGGGGGAAGGGACTTGGGATGCAACTTATCTGGTAATGCAGAGCTGCCTTCTCAGCCCGGATCACTCACCATAGACTATTACATGAGGGGAAAATAAACCTCTCTCTTCTTTAAGCACGGTACTGTGGACATATATATTGGCCTTAAATCTAACTGGTAGAGCTACTATTTATTGAATGATTAACATGTTTTCTATACATTAGCTCAACAGATCTGTACACAATTCCGTGGGGTAGTTATTTCATATTCCCATTTACAGATCAAAAAACTGAGATACAGACAAACAGGTTAAGTAATTTGCCCTGACCAAAAACTAGCAGGTGCTGGAGCCTAGAGTTCATGTCTGCATGACGCCAAAGCCCACAGTTTTAACACACTGCTCTTATTATTAATTATTCTTATTTTAGTAAGAACAATTTTGTGTTAAATCCTTTTCTTAATTTTTAACTGACAAATAAAATGGTTTATATTTATTGTGTACAACATGATGTTTTGAAATATGTATACATTGTGAATGGCTAAGTTGAGCTAATTAATGTGCATTACCTCACATATTTAATTTTGTGGTGAAAGCACTTAAAAGTCAATGCTCTGGGCCAGGCATGGTGGCTTATGCCTATAATCCCAGCACTTTGGGAGGCCAAGGGGGCAGATTACTTGAGCTCAGGAGTTTGAGACTAGCCTGGGCAACATGGTGACACACCTTCTATATATTTTTTTAAAAAATCTATTCTCTTAGTGATTTTCAAAATAGATTATTAACTATAGTCACCATGTTGTACAATAGATCTCTGGGACTTATCCCTCTTATCTAAATTTTTTTTTATCCTTTAACCAACATCCCCCAACTCACCACCCTCCATAGAGTGCTCTACTTCTATGAGTTCAGCTTTTGTAAATTCCATGTATGCGTGAGATCAAGCGGCATTTGTCTTTCTGTGCCTGGTTTATTTTGCTGGACATAATGTCCTCCAGGTTCATCCATGCTGTCACAGATGATAGGACTTCCTTCTTTGTTAGGTCCCAATACACTGCACACTGCATTCTTTTAAAATATTTCAAAATAACTAATAATTTTTATTGAATAAATAATCATTTTAAGTATTACTAAAGTAACTTCTATTTATTGGATAACTGATATCTATCAGACTCTATACTAATTGTTTTACATACACTAACTGATTTCATCTTTATAAAAGCACTATGGGATAGTCATTATTTGTATCCCCCTTTCGCAGGTCAGGAAACTGAGTGGTGAAGCAACTCACCCAAGGTCACTGTTAAGGGCAGAGTTATGCCCCACCCACCCACCAAAAAAATTCCAAGTTCTGTCCCCCTCTCAGTACCTCAGAAGGTGACCTTATTTGGGAAATAGGTGACTGGGGAGATAAGGGATTATGGGCAAGTAAGTTAAGACAAGGTCATTAGGGTTGGCCTAAATTCAATATGACTGGTGTCCTTATAAAGAGGGGAAATTTGGACACCAAATTTGCACGTGCAGAGGAAAGACCATGTGAAGACACAGGGAGAAGACATCTACACATCAAAGAGAGAGTTTTTGGAAAAAACCAGCTCTGCTAACATCTGATCTTGGCCTTCCAGTCTCCAGAGCTGTGAGGAAATCAATGTCTGTTGTTGAAGCCACCCAGTCTGTGGGACTTTGGTATGGCAGCCCAAGTTGACTAAGACAGTCACGCAGATAGGTAGATGACCTCTGTTGAAGAAGGTGTTAAGTTCAGAGCTCAGAGTAATTGCTGCAACAATGTTGTGGAGGAGAAATAAATGTCAGCTAGAGGATTCAGCACCAACCTTGCTGTGGAGATGGCAGTTGAGCAGGGCCTTGAAGAACTATAGAAGTATCCTCCAGGATGAGAAAAATAACAAGTGCATCTGCAGGGAGTGGAGGAGGAGAGCCCAGGATGCACGGTCTCTGCAAAGTGAAGTGGGGCATTGCTGGGGCTCCAGGGGGTGTGAGCCCACTGTCTGCCCCAAGCCTGCTTCTCTGGTTGAATGCCCTGGGGAGGGGGCACAGGAACCTGCTGGCCGTGGCAGCCAGTGCAAAGAGGAGCCCACCAGCTGGGTGTGGGAGCTGGAAACTGTCCCATGCAGGGAGGCTCTTAATCTCCCTCAGCAGCTTCGGGAGCCTCAGCCTCCAGGGAGAGGTACCTTCTGCTCTCACCGGTAGGCTCCCATCTGCTCACCACCCTGTGAAAATCCACAGCCAGGACCTGCGTGATGCCTCTGCTTTTTGACCCTTCCCATGTAGAGAGCTTAGTTTATTTGTTTTCTAGTCTAATTATAAGATATTTCTAAACGGCTCATCCACTAAAACCTCTCTTTGTTAGTCTAGCAGGTGGCGAAGCTCCCCTGTTTAAAATAAAATGTACTTCTGCCTTTCCCCCACTGTGAGGGTTAATTCTACATGTCAGCTTAACTGGGACACAGTGCCCAGATATTTGCTCATTTTTCTAGATGTTTCTACAAAGGTACGCTTTTTGGGATGAGATTAAGATTTAAGTCTGTGGACTTTGAATAAAGCAGGTTACCCTTCACGATGTGAGTGTGCTTATCCACATTCTATTGAATGGGAGGGAAGGAAGGAAGGAGGGAAGGAGAGAGGCAGAGAGAGGAAGAGAGAGGGAGAGAGAGGGAGAGAGAGGGAGAGAGAGGGAGAGAGGGAGAGAGAGGGAGAGTGAGGGAGAGTGAGGGAGAGTGAGGGAGAGTGAGGGAGAGTGAGGGAGAGAGAGGGAGAGAGAGGGGGAGAGAGGGAGAGGGAGATTGATTGAGAGAACTGACAAGGGCTGGGAAAGATGTTTAGCATGAAAAATTACTAAAAAAAAAATCAGAAGGGAGAGTTTTGTCTTTACATTTTCCTAATTACCAAGAAATAAACCACACCTGATCCATCAAAATAGAAAATGACTAAAAAGGGTGAAATGTGTCTTTCAAGTGATACAAATCTATGCATAATCAGTATGAACAATAGCTAATACAGATGAGCAGGGAGGCCAGGCAGGTATGATGGTGTAGTTGAAGTGGCATTGTCAGCCGGGTGCAGTGGCTCATGCCTGCAATCCCAGTACTTTGGGAGGCTGAGGCAGGTGAATTGCTGTTTGAGACCAGGCTAGGCAACATAGCCAAACCCTGTCTCTACAAAAAGTACAAAAATTAGCCAGGTGTAGTGGTACATGCCTGTAGTCCCAGCTACTTGAGAGGCTGAGGTGGGATGACTGCTTGAGCCCAGGAGGCAGAGAATACAGTGAGCCAAAATCACACCACTGCACTCCAGCCTGGGCAACAGAGCGAGGCCCTGTCTGAGAAAGAGAGAGAAGAGAGTGAAAGAGAAGAGAGATAGAGAAAAGAGAGAGAAGAGAGAGAGAAAAGAGAGGAGAGAGAGAGAGTTGTCATGTTATATTGCAGAGCATTTTTTAAAAATAGATATTTCCTATACTGTTGCAAAATGTGTATTTTTTTTTTTTTAACTCTGAAAGAGAAGAAATAGAACTGTGGCTTATGTTTCAGGATTTCTGCAACTGATTCCAAGTACAATCAGGTCGACAATAGTAGAATCTGTTTTTCAACTAGGAAGCTGTGGGGAGGAAGATGAAGTTCCTGTATTCCTTTCTTTCCTCTCCCGTGAAGCTATGTTTGTACTGGATTATACAAAGGAAGCTGCAGGCTGGTCAACCTCCGTCTCAGAGCTGTGACCTTACTGGATCTTGCTGCTTTGTGGAGCAGTGCTTAACATTTAGGGCCTTAAATTGAAATCAGGCACTCGAACAGATATTTGTACACCCTTTTTTTTGAGAGGGAGTCTTGCCCCGTCGACCAGGCTCGAGTGCAGTGGTGCGACCTCGGCTCACTGCAACCTCCAACTCCTGGGCTCAAGCAATTCTCCTGCCTCAGCCTCCCAGGTAGCTGGGATTACAGGCATGTACCACCATGCCCAGCTAAGTTTTGTATTTTTAGTAGACATAGGGTTTTCGTCATTTTGGCCAGGCTGGTTTCAAACTCCTGACTTCAAGTGATCCACTCTCCTCGGCCTCCCAAAGTGCTGGGATTGCAGGCATGAGCCACCACGCCCGCACCCGGCCTGTACACCCATCTTCATAGCAGCATTATTCACAATAGCCGAAGAGTGGAAACAACCTAATCCACAGATGAATGGCAAAACAAAATATGATGCAGAATAGACATACAATGGAATAGTATTCAACCTTAAAAAGGAAGGAAATCCTTATAAGTGCTAAAACTAAGTGAACCTAAGTGAAATGAACCGGACACCAAAGGACAACTATTGTATGGTTGTACTTATATGAGGCACCTAGAATAGTCGAATTTATGGAGACAGAAAGTAGAAAGGTAGTTAACAGGGACTGGAAGAGGCAGGAATTTGGAGTTGTTTAATGAGTACAGAGTTTTAGTTTGGGATGATTAAAAACTTCTGCAGATGAATGGTTGTGATAGTTGCAAAACAATGTGAAGGTACTTAATGCCACTGACCTGTACACTTAAAAAACGGTTAAGATGGGGGCGGGGCACGGTGGCTCACGCCTGTAATCCCAGCACTTTGGGAGGCTGGGGCAGGCGGATCACAAGGTCAGGAAATCACTGGCTAACACAGTGAAATGCAGTCTCTACTTAAAAAAATACAAAAAAATTAGCCGGGCGTGGTGGTGGGCACCTGTAGTTGCAACTACTCAGGAGGCTGAGGCAGGAGAATGGCGTGAACCCGGGAGGCAGAGCTTGCAATGAGCTGAGATCCTGCCACTGCACTCCAGCACGGGCGACAGAGCGAGACTCCGTCTCAAAAAAAAAAAAAAAAAAAAAAGGTTAAGATGGTAAATCTATGTGATAAGACAAAAACTTCAGCTGAATTAAATTTAAAGAAGGTTAATTGAGCAATTAACTATTCACAAATCAGGCAGCCACATGGTGGAAGATTCGTAGACAGAATAAGGAAAGTGAGGTTCGGAAACAGCTGGATTGGTTACAGGTCTGCATTTGCCTTATTTGAACACCGTTCGAACATAGTTGGCTACATTTCATTGGCCAAAACTTGGTGATTGGCACAACTGTAGGCTATGGTCTGTTTACACCTCCACTTGTTATGGTTTACAATGTACAGCATAACGTTTAGGCTGAACTTAAAATATGTAAGGAGGCAGCTTTAGGCTAAACTTGATTTAACATATGTGTCTTTTACCGTAATTCTAAAAGAGAAGATTTAGGGCTTCAGGGTTAGCCCAATCTGCGTTCAAATTTATGTCTACCACTGACTAATGATACTGCTTTGACCTTGACCAAATTTGTTAGGCTAAGAGCCAACTTCCCCATCTCTGAAATGGAGATGATAATATCACCTGCTTTACAATGTTATTGTAAGGGTAAATAGCACAATATATGTAAAACTCTGAACCCAACAGTCAGCAGATGGAAATGTTGAAAGAATGTTGTTTATATTATTAGCTGTTATCTTCTGGGAGAAGAGAACTGAAACCTCTAAGAGGAACTAACAGGTTGCAATGCTCTTTCTTTGGCTGAAGTTTTCATGACCCTCTGCATAAATAAAGAAGTTTAAGAAAAAAACCTTCTCAGTTATGCAGATGTTCCTTTCCAAATATCCAAGTTACTCTAGGAAGCAGGAGAAAACAACTCCAAATCAGAAAAGACTGGATACATGAGTAGAACAGGAATAAAGTTAATGTATCTTAAAATGCAAATAAACATTATCTGCAATAATGCAAAATGAACTTACAACATCTCTATTAAATGCGGAAAGAAATCCTGAAGAGTCTAACAACCAGGAGGTGGTACATGGCGATTAACTGTCCAGCACCCTTTAACTTAGGCTGGGTTTAATGCTACTAACAGTCTATTTAGTTAGTATGCCCTCCACTGTTTGAGTTTAGAAAATGTGACAATATTCATAAGTTCCTCCAAGGTTGGTTCTTCTGTCCTACTTTTCCCATAAAGCCTGTTACCCCACCATGGAATTTCCTACTACTTTTTAGGCTAAAGTTTCAGGAAAATAACATTTAAGTTTTATGGAGGGAATTTTGTTGTATCATTGGTTACTTTCTAAGTGATTGTTTCTTCCCAGTACATTTAATTTAACTGTCACCAGTTACACTTGAGTAACAGAGAACTCTGTTTTCTATCTGCAATCTTCCCTTTGACTGTATCAAACAATGCAGATCTTCAGCTCTGCCACTATGCCCATATCTCTCAGCTCAATCCTTGGTCTTCAACAAACAGGATTTCCACTTACCTGCTCTAACACCTGAGGATAGATAAATATTTTCCTGCTTACCCAACACACTTTGACCCAAACATAATCTACCAGTGTCTTTGCTAACCAGCTCACCTATGCTGCCTGGACCTCCCGTTTCCAGGCGGGAAACCAGGACTGCCATATAGAACCAATGGCCTGATGGAAGCACCTGGCTCAGCTTGCCAAGCTCTATGCCCAGGGAGGTGACTTTATCCAGTTTTCACAAAAGTTCTGCCCAGGTTGTAAATGGTCTAGTGGACGATCACAGATACCTCTATCTGTAGAACCTCTCTTTGCCATCTGGGTCACTTCCAGTCGGTTGCCAAGTCCTGAAAATTATACCTCCTTATTAATTCCCACATTTGTATTCTCTGAAAAGCCCTACTCAAGCCCTCAGTATTTCATGCCCTACACACAAAGTTCTAAATCATACAGTACCAAAATCTTCTATGGAGCTTTATAAAGTGCACACTCCCCAGCCCCACTTCTGGAGACTGTAAATCCACAGATCTGGGATGGGGACCTGGCATAGTTATTTTTAAAAGGCTCTACAGACAATTTTGATGTACGACTCTGTCTGATTGAAACTACAATATTCAGCCTCTGGTCCCTCAACCCCCTCCCTCCCGACCATAGTTGACCATTTAAACACTGCTGCCCAGTGCATCTTCACTGTGAAGATGGTGCTGCACTCTTGACCCTTGGGACAGAATTTAGAATCAGAACAATAACTAGAGCATATACTCTTTCCTCTTAAAGATCGCAAGTGATGAGGCTAATGATGCAGTTGGAGAAAATTCTGGTCTGACTAACACTTTCTTTAGAAACTTCATTGCTCTGCTTGGCTGGCTAGGTGTTTGTTTCTCAAGCTTCTCTCCATCCCGGCCATTGCTATCCTCTATCACTAAGACCATTGCAATAACCTTCTAATTGGTTTCCCAACCTTCTGTTTTACTTCCTACTCTGCACTGTCACAAGTGAATCCATTCTCTGCACTGCCCACAAGTGAAATCATTCTGGACGTAAATTTTAGCAAAACATTAATTATGTTTAAAATTCTACAGTGATTTCCCAGAAATCACATTGCGAGAAATTCCATACTCCTACCAAGACCCTACCAAAACCCTCCCAGAGCTGGCCCATGACTTTCTCTAGCCTCATGGCTGGCCTTTCTCCCTTATGTCCACTAGGCTCAAGGACTCAATAAAGTTCTTGTAGGTCCACAAATGCTTTGTGATTCTCATCCCTGCACCTTTCTTATTTTTTTTTTTTTTTCAAATAGGGATGGGGTCTCACCATGTTGACCAGGCTGGGCTTGAACTCCTGGGCTCAAGCGATCCTCCCACCTTGGCCTCCCAGACTTCTAGGATTACAGGTGTGAGGCCATCACACCTGGCCATCCCTGACCTTTCAACGCACTGTTCCTCTATCTAAGATATTCTCTCCAACATCTCCATATCCCCTTTCCCTTTCATCTGACCTATTTACCACTCATCTTTCAGCTTTCAAACTTCAACGCTTCCTCACAAGTCCTTCCCTGGCCTTTTTTTAGGATCAGCCCCTTTACAGTGTGCTGGGATGGCAACCATACTTCTCTTATCATCTCATCATCTTAATGGCTCCTTTAGTGTCTGTTTCCCCCATTAGACTGCAAACTCCCTGAGGGTAGGACCATGTGTAAGTTTATCACTGCTCTATCCCCGTGTCTGAAGTGTGCACATGGCTTGTGCTAGATACACGTTTACTGGAATAATAAATGTTGATATCAGCAGAAAAATAAAATATGTTGGTAAGCAATTTTATGTGAAACAATTAAATAAAGAGTATATACATCTATTGATCCAATACTCTGTGCTGGACATTTTTCTAGGGCCTTGGAAAACAAAAGAACAAGATGAGTTCTCTGACCTCCTGGAGCTGACAATTTAATGCAGGAAATCAATGACTATAATCCAAGTCCACCGTAGCTTCAGTAAAGGTTATAAAAAGTGCTTATAGTTTTGGTTTTTTTTTTTTTCCTTTGCCATACACTTTATTTTTTTTTCTTTTTATTATTATTATTATTATTATTATTATACTTTAGGCTCTATGGTACATGTGCGCAACGTGCAGGTAAGTTACATATGTATACATGTGCCATGCTGGTGCGCTGCACCCACCAACTCGTCATCTAGCATTAGGTATATCTCCCAATGCTATCCTCCCCTCCCCCCACCCCACAACAGTCCCCGAAGTGTGATGTTCCCCTTCCTGTGTCCATGTGTTCTCATTGTTCAGTTCCCACCTATGAGTGAGAATATGCGGTGTTTGGTTTTTTGTTCTTGCGATAGTTTACTGAGAATGATGATTTCCAATTTCATCCATGTCCCTACAAAGGACATGAACTCATCATTTTTTATGGCTGCATAGTATTCCATGGTGTATATGTGCCACATTTTCTTAATCCAGTCTATCATTGTTGGACATTTGGGTTGGTTCCAAGTCTTTGCTATTGTGAATAATGCCACAATAAACATACGTGTGCATGTGTCTTTATAGCAGCATGATTTATAGTCCTTTGGGTATATACCCAGTAATGGGATGGCTGGGTCAGATGGTATTTCTAGTTCTAGATCCCTGAGGAATCGCCACACTGACTTCCACAAGAGTTGAACTAGTTTACAGTCCCACCAACAGTGTAAAAGTGTTCCTATTTCTCCACATCCTCTCCGGCACCTGTTGTTTCCTGACTTTTTAATGATTGCCATTCTAACTGGTGTGAGATGGTATCTCATTGTGGTTTTGATTTGCATTTCTCTGATGGCCAGTGATGGTGAGCATTTTTTCATGTGTTTTTTGGCTGCATAAATGTCTTCTTTTGAGAAGTGTCTGTTCATGTCCTTTGCCCACTTTTTGATGGGGTTGTTTTTTTCTTGTAAATTTCTTGGAGTTCATTGTAGATTCTTGATATTAGCCCTTTGTCAGATGAGTAGGTTGCGAAAATTTTCTCCCATTTTGTAGGTTGCCTGTTCACTCTGATGGTAGTTTCCTTTGCTGTGCAGAAGCTCTTTAGTTTAATTAGATCCCATTTGTCAATTTTGGCTTTTGTTGCCATTGCTTTTGGTGTTTTAGACATGAAGTCCTTGCCCATGCCTATGTCCTGAATGGTAATGCCTAGATTTTCTTCTAGGGTTTTTATGGTTTTAGGTCTAACATTTAAGTCTTTAATCCATCTTGAATTGATTTTTGTATAAGGTGTAAGGAAGGGATCCAGTTTCAGCTTTCTACATATGGCTAGACAGTTTTCCCAGCACCATTTATTAAATAGGGAATCCTTTCCCCATTTCTTGTTTTTGTCAGGTTTGTCAAAGATGAGATACTTGTAGATATGTGGCATTATTTCTGACGGCTCTGTTCTGTTCCATTGATCTATATCTCTGTTTTGGTACCAGTACCATGCTGTTTTGGTTACTGTAGCCTTGTAGTATAGTTTGAAGTCAGGTAGTGTGATGCCTCCAGCTTTGTTCTTTTGGCTTAGGATTGACTTGGCGATGTGGGCTCTTTTTTGGTTCCATATGAACTTTAAAGTAGTTTTTTCCAATTCTGTGAAGAAAGTCATTGGTAACTTGATGGGGATGGCGTTGAATCTGTAAATTACCTTGGGAAGGATGGCCATTTTCATGATATTGATTCTTCCTACCCATGAGCATGGAATGTTCTTCCATTTGTTTGTATCCTCTTTTATTTCCTTGAGCAGTGGTTTGTAATTCTCCTTGAAGAGGTCCTTCACATCCCTTGTAACTTGGATTCCTAGGTATTTTATTCTCTTTGAAGCAATTGTGAATGGGAGTTCATTCATGATTTGGCACTCTGTTTGTCTGTTATTGATGTATAAGAATGCTTGTGATTTTTGTACATTGATTTTGTATCCTGAGACTTTGCTGAAGTTGCTTATCAGCTTAAGGAGATTTTGGGCTGAGACAATGGGGTTTTCTAGATATACTATCATGTCATCTGCAAACAGGGACAATTTGACTTCCTCTTTTCCTAATTGAATACCCTTGATTTCCTTCTCTTGCCTAATTGCCCTGGCCAGAACTTCCAACACTATGTTGAATAGGAGTGGTGAGAGAGGGCATCCCTGTCTTGTGCCAGTTTTCAAAGGGAATGCTTCCAGTTTTTGCCCATTCAGTATGATATTGGCTGTGGGTTTGTCATAAATAGCTCTTATTATTTTGAGATACGTCCCATCAATACCTAATTTATTGAGAGTTTTTAGCATGAAGGGTTGTTGAATTTTGTCAAAGGCCTTTTCTGCATCTATTGAGATAATCATGTAGTTTTTGTCTTTGGTTCTGTTTATATGCTGGATTACATTTATTGATTTGCATATATTGAACTAGCCTTGCATCCCAGGGATGAAGCCCACTTGATCATGGTGGATAAGCTTTTTGATGTGCTGCTGGATTCTGTTTGCCAGTATTTTATTGAGGATTTTTGCATCAATGTTCATCAAGGATATTGGTCTAAAATTCTCTTTTTTGGTTGTGTCTCTGCCAGGCTTTGGTATGAGGATGATGCTGGCCTCATCAAATGAGTTAGGGAGGATTCCCTCTTTTTCTATTGATTGGAATAGTTTCAGAAGGAATGGTACCAGCTCCTCCTTGTACCTCTGGTAGAATTCGGCTGTGAACCCATCTGGTCCTGGACTTTTTTTGGTTGGTAAGCTATTGATTATTGCCACAATTTCAGCTCCTGTTATTGTTCTATTCAGAGATTCAACTTCTTCCTGGTTTAGTCTTGGGAGGGTGTATGTGTTGAGGAATTTATCCATTTCTTCTAGATTTTCTAGTTTATTTGCGTAGAGGTGTTTGTAATGTTCTCTGATGGTAGTTTGTATTTCTGTGGGATCGGTGGTGATATCACCTTTATCATTTTTTATTGCATCTATTTGATTCTTCTCTCTTTTTTTCTTTATTAATCTTGCTAGCGGTCTATCAATTTTGTTGATCCTTTCAAAAAACCAGCTCCTGGATTCATTTATTTTTTGAAGGGTTTTTTGTGTCTCTATTTCCTTCAGTTCTGC
Organism: Pongo pygmaeus; assembly: GCF_028885625.2. Taxonomy (NCBI): domain Eukaryota; kingdom Metazoa; phylum Chordata; class Mammalia; order Primates; family Hominidae; genus Pongo; species Pongo pygmaeus. The sequence goes on along the minus strand of NC_072376.2, from coordinate 153,822,609 downwards.
TCTGATTTTAGTTATTTCTTGCCTTCTGCTAGCTTTTGAATGTGTTTGCTCTTGCTTTTCTAGTTCTTTTAATTGTGATGTTAGGGTGTGAATTTTGGATCTTTCCTGCTTTCTCTTGTGGGCATTTAGTGCTATAAATTTCCCTCTACACACTGCTTTGAATGCATCCCAGAGATTCTGGTATGTTGTGTCTTGGTTCTCGTTGGTTTCAAAGAACATCTTTATTTCTGCCTTCATTTCGTTATGTACCCAGTAGTCATTCAGGAGCAGGTTGTTCAGTTTCCACGTAGTTGAGCGGTTTTGAGTGAGATTCTTAATCCTGAGTTCTAGCTTGATTGCACTGTGATCTGAGAGATAGTTTGTTATAATTTCTGTTCTTTTACATTTATTGAGGAGAGCTTTACTTCCAAGTATATGGTCAATTTTGGAATAGGTGTGGTGTGGTGCTGAAAAAAATGTATATTCTGTTGATTTGGGGTGGAGAGTTCTGTAGATGTCTATTAGGTCCGCTTGCTGCAGAGCTGAGTTTAATTCCTGGGTATCCTTGTTGACTTTCTGTCTCATTGATCTGTCTAATGTTGACAGTGGGGTGTTAAAGTCTCCCATTATTAATGTGTGGGAGTCCAAGTCTCTTTGTAGGTCACTCAGGACTTGCTTTATGAATCTGGGTGCTCCTGTATTGGGTGCATATATATTTAGGATAGTTAGCTCTTCTTGTTGAATTAATCCCTTTACCATTATGTAATGGCCTTCTTTGTCTCTTTTGATCTTTGTTGGTTTAAAGTCTGTTCTATCAGAGACTAGGATTGTAACCCCTGCCTTTTTTTGTTTTCCATTTGCTTGGTAGATCTTCCTCCATCCTTTTATTTTGAGCCTATGTGTGTCGCACGTGAGATGGGTTTCCTGAATACAGCACACTGATGGGTCTTGAGTCTTTATCCAATTTGCCAGTCTGTTTCTTTTAATTGGAGCATTTAGTCCATTTACATTTAAAGTTAATATTGTTATGTGTGAATCTGATCCTGTCATTATGATGTTAGCTGGTTATTTTGCTCGTTAGTTGATGCAGTCTCTTCCTAGTCTCGATGGTCTTTACATTTCGGTATGATTTTGCAGTGGCTGGTACCAGTTGTGCCTTTCCATGTTTAGCGCTTCCTTCAGGAGCTCTTTTAGGGCAGGCCTGGTGGTGACAAAATCTCTCAGCATTTGCTTGTCTGTAAAGTATTTTATTTCTCCTTCACTTATGAAGCTTAGTTTGGCTGGATATGAAATTCTGGGTTGAAAATTCTTTTCTTTAAGAATGTTGAATATTGGCCCCCACTCTCTTCTGGCTGTAGGGTTTCTGCCGAGAGATCAGCTGTTAGTCTGATGGGCTTCCCTTTGATGGTAACCCGACCTTTCTCTCTGGCTGCCCTTAACATTTTTTCCTTCATTTTAACTTTGGTGAATCTGACAATTATGTGTCTTGGAGTTGCTGTTCTCGAGGAGTATCTTTGTGGCGTTCTCTGTATTTCCTGAATCTGAATGTTGGCCTGCCTTGCTAGATTGGGGAAGTTCTCCTGGATAATATCCTGCAGAGTGTTTTCCAGCTTGTTTTCATTCTCCCCGTCACTTTCAGGTACACCAATCAGACGTAGATTTGGTCTTTTCACATAGTCCCACATTTCTTGGAGGCTTTGCTCGTTTCTTTTTATTCTTTTTTCTCTAAACTTCCCTTCTCGCTTTATTTCATTCATTTCATCTTCCAGGGCTGATACCCTTTCTTCCATTTGATCGCATCGGCTCCTGAGGCTTCTGCATTCTGCACGTAGTTCTAAGCACTTCTCTGTATTGGTTATTCTAGTTATACATTCTTCTAAATTTTTTTCAAAGTTTTCAACTTCTTTGCCTTTGGTTTGAATATCCTCCCATAGCTCGGAGTAATTTGATCGTCTGAAGCCTTCTTCTCTCAGCTCGTCAAAGTCATTCTCCGTCCAGCTTTGTTGCATTGCTGGTGAGGAACTGCGTTCCTTTGGAGGAGGAGAGGTACTCTGCTTTTTAGAGTTTCCAGTTTTTCTGCTCTGTTTTTTCCCCATCTTTGTGGTTTTATCTACTTTTGGTCTTTGATGATGGTGAGGTACAGATGGGTTTTTGGTGTGGATGTCCTTTCTGTTAGTTTTCCTTCTAACAGACAGGACCCTCAGCTTTAGGTCTGTTGGAGCACCTGGCGGGCCATGTGAGGTGTCAGTCTGCCCCTGCTGGGGGGTGCCTCCCAGTTAGGCTGCTCGGGGGTCAGGGGTCAGGGACCCACTTGAGGAGGCAGTCAGCCCATTCTCAGATCTCCAGCTGCGTGCTGGGAGAACCACTGCTCTCCTCAAAGCTGTCAGACAGGGACATTTAAGTCTGCAGAGGTTACTGCTGTCTTTTTGTTTGTCTGTGCCCTGCCCCCAGAGGTGGAGCCTACAGAGGCAGGCAGGCCTCCTTGAGCTGTGGTGGGCTCCACCCAGTTCAAGCTTCCAGGCTGCTTTGTTTACCTAAGCGAGCCTGGGCAATGGTGGGCGCCCCTCCCCCAGCCTCGCTGCCCACTTGCTGTTTGATCTCAGACTGCTGTGCTAGCAATCAGCGAGACTCCGTGGGCGTAGGACCCTCTGAGCCAGGTGCGGGCTATACTCTCCTGGGGCACCGTTTCCTAAGCCCGTCGGAAAAGCACAGTATTCGGGTGGGAGTGGCCCGATCTTCCAGGTGCCGTCTGTCACCCCTGGAAAGGGAACTCCCTGACCCCTTGCGCTTCCGGAGTGAGGCAATGCCTCGCCCCTGCTTTGGCTGGCGCACGGTGCACTCACCCACTGACCTGCGCCCACTGTCTGGCACTCCCTAGTGAGATGAACACGGTACCTCAGATAGAAATACAGAAATCACCCGTCTTCTGCGTTGCTCACGCTGGGAGCTGTAGACCGGAGCTGTTCCTATTCGGCCATCTTGGCTCCTCCTCCAAAAGTGCTTATAGTTTTATATATCAACTCTGGAAAAAAGCAGTGGTATAAATATCTAAAACAGTGACTCTTGAAGGTGGGCTCAAACTATCCCATAGCCTTCCGTATGTATTCTTTAGGGGCTGCCTGGGTTCCTCTCCCAGCTCCACTATTTTTTATCTGTGCGACTTGGAGCCAGTTACTTAACTTCTCTGTACTTCAGATTCATAAATTCTATTAGTATGAGGATTAAGAAATTAATGTACTAAAGTGTTTAGCACAGTGCTTGTCACATAGTAAGGGCTCAGAATGTGAGTTTTCATCATTATTATCAAGACTTAATACAGGTGGGTGCCAGTGGCTCACACCTGTAATCCCAGCACTTTGGGAGGCTGAGGCGGGTGGATCACTTGAGGTCAGGAGTTCAAGACCAGCCTGGCCAACATGGTGAAACACTGTCTCTACTGAAAATACAAAAATTAGCCAGGCATGGTGGCATGCACCTGTAATCCCAGCTACTCGGGAGGCTGAAGCAGGAGAATCACTTGATCCCGGGAGGCGGAGGCTGCAGTGAGCCGAGATGATATCACTGCACTCCAGCCTGGGCAACAGAGCATGACTTCGTCTTAAAAAAAAAAGACTTCGTAGTTACAGGAAGTTTCTAAGAATTAACAAAATTTGATGTTTGTTGGTCAGGTGCAGTGGCTCATGGCTATAATCCTAGCACTTTGAGAGGCAGAGGCAGGCGGATCACGAGGTCAGGAGTTTGAGACCAGCCTGGCCAACATGGTGAAACCCCGTCTCTTCTAAAAAATAAAAAAATTAGCTAGGTGTGGTAGCGGGTGCCTGTAATCCCAGCTACTTGGGAGGCTGAGGCAGGAGGATTGCTTGAACCCAGGAGGCAGAGGTTGCAGTGAGCCAAGATCATGCCACTTCACTCTAGCCTGGGTGACAGAGCAAGACTCCGTCTCTAACAACAACAACAACAAAATTGATGTTGTACTGAAAAATTAGCATATTCTAGAGTTTATTAAGGACTCTAATTCAGTATTCTACTCAGATGACTGGCTGCTAGGCAATGCTTGTTAACGTATCAAAGTTCCTATTGCCCATGCACCTGCTCACATGTGGGTTGGAATTCCTGAAGTTTTCATGAAGCACTTCTTGTCATTAATGTTGTCCTGAGATAGTTATATTTTTTACTGTGGCTCTCTTTGTTCTTTTAGCTATCAATTCCCATTAGTTTAGCTTCATCGTTACCTGTTTAGTTTATTATTGGTGATCTGGTTGACTCAGAAATTATTAAATAGATGCATCAACAATATTTTCTTGGATTATAATTTTTCAATAATTATACTTTTAAAAAAGTATACCTTGCAGTTCAAATTTAAGTGACTGTACTCCTGTTGGAAACACAAATGGAAACCCTTCCTTTTTCCCTCTCAAATGCTTTTATAATAACTCTTCATTGCTATTACTAAAATAACTAAATTATTTTAGAAATAGAAAATTGAAGTAGTGTTGTAGATGGGCAAAGGGGTCTCTTGCACGTTCTAAGTAGACCTGGGTCAAAAAACCTTGGACTGGCCAGGCACAGTAGTTTATGCCTGTAATCCCAGCACTTTGGAAGGCTGAGGCAGAAAGATCCCTTGAGCTCAGGAGTTTGAGATCAGCTTGGGCAACATAGCGAGACCCCATCTCCTAAAAAAAAAAAAAAAAAAAAAAACTAGCTGAGCATGGTACACACACCTGTAGTCCCAGCTATTTGGAGGTGCTGAGGTGGGAGGATCACTTGAGTCCAGGAAGTTGAGGCTGCAGTGAGCCAAGATCATGCCACTGCACTCCAGCCTGCACAACACAGCAAGACTCTGTCTCAAAAAACAAATCCTGGCTGGGCGCTGTGGCACACGCCTGTAATCCCAGCACTTTGGGAGGCCGAGGCGGGCAGATCACCTGAGGTCAGGAGTTCGAGATCAGCCTGGCCAACATGGTGAAATCCCGTCTTTACTAAATATACAAAAATTAGCCAGGTGTGGTGGCTCATGCCTGTAGTCTTCACTACTAGGGAGGCTGGGACATGAAAATCGCTTGAACCTGGGAGGTGGAAGTTGTAGTGAGTCAAGATCACGCCACTGCACTCCAGCCTGAGTGACAAAGCGAGACCCTGTCTCAAAAAAAAAAACAACACACACAAATCCTTAGAATAAGAAACAAATGATTCACATGAGCACACACACACACACACAAATATACTTAAAACAATGTCTAGCATATGCAATGTACTATATAAGTGTTTCTGTTATTATTTAGCACAATAGCTTTTGACCTTTTTTTTTTAAAAAAAAAATGGAACTCTTTCTGTGATAGGCCAAATAATGACCCTCAAAGATATCTACATCCTAATCCTTGCAGCCTGTGAATATTACCTTATATGGAAAAGGGGTCTTTTGAGATGTGATTAAATTATAGCTCTTGTGACAAGGAGATCATCCTGGATTATCCAGATGGGCCCAAAATGCAATCAAAGGTTTCCTTCTAAGAAGGAGGCAAAGGGAGAGTTGACACAGAAGAGAAAGAGAGAGATGTGGTAATAATAGAAACAGAGAGGGGTTTGAAGATGCTATACTTCTGGCTTTGAAGAGGGAGGAGCTGGATGTGGTGGCACGCACTTGTAGTCCCAGCTCCAGCTACTTGAGAGGCTGAGGCAGGAGGATCCCTTGAGCCCAAAAACTCAAGGCTGTGGTAAGCTATGGTCCCACCACTGCACTCCAGCCTGGGCAACAGAGCAAGATCCCATCTCAAAAAAACAAAAACAAAAAATAAAAGAGGAAGGGACCATGGCACCATGAGCCAAGAAATGCCACTGGAACTGAAACCACATAGAATTTCCAGAGGGACACAGCCCTATGACCCTTTAACTTTATTTAGCCCAAATGGATTTTGGTCTTAGGGCTTCTAGAACTGTGAGAGAATAAATGAGTGATGTTTCAAACTAACAAATTTTACAGCAGCCACAGGAAACTAATGTAGGTCCCTTTCTTTCTTTAAATCTTATGTAAAAGGTTATTTTATATTATTATATTTTATTACATCTCAGTAACAATCAAAACTTTAAAAAATTAATGGAAGCAAGATTAAGCTGTGGAAAGAAAGGTCAGAACAGGTCTCAATTGAAAAAACTGCTACTACTTTCTCTTTGATAAGGGTCCTAGGAATCTCTTGAGGGAAAGCCTTAAATTGTAGTAATTGCAGTTTGGAGGAGTTGTGGTATAATAAAGTAATGCAGCTTCTTACTCCAAAAGCAGGCACTTCAAACTGGCAGTTATAAAAGGAGTAAGCTGGAGGCCTAATGTGCTGCATAGTGACTATAATTAATAATAACGTATCACATACTTGAAATTTGCTGAGAGTCGACCTTATGTATTCTCACCACACACACACACACACACACACACACAAAGGTAAGTATGCGAGGTGATGAATATATTGATTAGCTTGATTGTGATGATCATTTCAAAATGTATATGCATATTGAAATATCATGTTGTATCATAGTTTGCCAAGAGTAAAAGCAAAAGAAAAAATCACTTTGCATACCTTGAATAGGTACAATTTTTGTCAATTATACCTCAATAAAGCTGAAAAGGCCAGATGCCATGACTCACGCCTGTAATCCCAGCATTTTGGGAGGTAAGGCAGGAAGATCACCTGATGCCAGTAGTTTGAGACCAGCCTGAACAACACAGCGAGACCTCATCTCTACCAAAAAATACAAAAATTAGCCAGGTAAGGTGGCACATGTCTATAGTCCCAGCTACTCAGGAGGCCGAGGTGGGAGGATCCTTTGAACCCGGGTGATCAAGAGTGCAGTGAGCCACTGCACTCCAGCCTGGGTGACAGAGCAATGCCCCGTCTCAAAAAAAAAAAGCTGAGAAAACAAAAACAAGCCAAAAGGTATGTATTTGTGTGCTTCAGGATTAAATTTTGAGATAAGACTAGCTTATACACTGCAGGAGGACTAAATAGATTGTACTTCCCTTATATAACAGTTTTATTATAATGTAAACGATGATGGTATACATCTAATGTCTGAAAGTACTATTGCCTTACAACACTAAACAGAGTAAATAATGTACCCATTCTACACATGAGGAATCCATTTTTACCAAAACGAAGAAAGTGATGTGACTTGCCCAACATCACAGAGCTACTAAGGGTTGTGGCTGGAAATCTCCTTCTGCTAAAATGCTCAAGAAGGACATGACCCAAAATGCATTTGTGGCTCCCTTAGACAAAAATCCTTTCCAGAGAGGAAGAGCACCTGTTTTTACAGTGAAGGGGGAAGGATGCAGACGTGTCTGGGTGGGGAGCGGGTGCAGGAGATGGTTTTCACTTCCTCATTCCAATGTGAATGAGGGGGCAGCCCACACAGCAGACACTCTGGGAAATGTTCAGCTGCCCAAAGAGCTGTCCCCTCTCCTGTGTTCCTGTCTCCCCCATCTGCAGTCCTAACTTAAAGTTGAACCAACTTGTGTGTTTTCTTTGTCCTGACAAAAGGAAAGAGAACTAATCCTCATTGGTGTCATCCTCTGTGCTAGTGCTAGCATTTGGCATGGGTTTTCTTACTGGTTCTGGAAGGCCAGGCCCCATCACAGCAGCTATTTAAAAATCCAGGTCTGGAACTCGAAATAGTGAATTTGGTAACCATTAGCATAGAAGAAAAACATAAAGCCATGAAACCTCCTTTAAGAGAGAAAACTAGGCAAATTGCTAGTGTCAACTTGCTACAGAGAAGTAAAATATATATATATATATATATATGATTGGGAAAGTCAGAAGATTCGGAGTGCATAATAAAATTGGAATGACCTAAAGCCTGTCTGTCTCGTGGTGTGGTGTATAGTGGATTAAGCTCATGGGCTTTGAAATCAGATGGTCTGGGTTTACCTGTGTATTCATTCGTTCTATAAATATTGATTTGGTATCTACTATTTGCTATTCTCTGTACTCATGGTGTTTATATTCTAGAAGAGATAGATAACAATCATGCCAGGATCTAAGTTGAGGGTAGAGAACAGGATTTCCTGACCGATTGGGCAGGAGGAGTGAGAAAAGGAGAGAAGTGAAAGGTGACCCTAAACTTTCGCTTTGAGAGATTGGAAGACTAGAGGTGCCATTCATTGAAATAAAGAAGACTGCAAGAATAACAGATTGAAGGAAGGTGGGAGGAAGATCAGGGCTCATTTTTGTAAGTTTATGGTAAACTTGAGGAAATTTATAGACAGCCAAGTGGATATGTCAAGTTGGAAATTGGTTATCACAGCTTGGAGTTCAGAAGAGAGGTCCATGGACTACGCATGAGGGCTCATGCCTATAATCCCAGCACTTTCGGAGGCTGAGGCAGAAAGACTGCTTGAGACCAGGAGTTTAAGACAAGACTGGGCAGCATAGCGAGACCCCCATCTCTACAAAAAATAAAATAATTAGCTGGGTGTAGTGGCATGCAGATGTAGTTCCAGCTACTTGGGAAGCTGAGGCAGGAGAATCACTTGAGCCCAGGAATCCAAGGCTGCAGTGAGCCATGACTGACCCACAGCCTGGGCAACAGAGCGAGACCTTACCTCTAAAAGAAAAAAAAAAAAAACAGGTCCAGGCTGAAATAAACAGCTGCTAAACTAAAAGGAAAAATGAGGCAGGCTGTTGGAGATAAAGATCAATAAGGGCTCAGGATGCCATTCTAGATAGGAGAGCTAAAGACCTCACTGAAAAGGGATATTTGAACAGAGATCTGGTTGAAGGGAAGGAGAAACCCACTCAGTTATCAGAGGGAAGGGGATCCCAGCAGAGGAAAGAGCACTCTCAGGACTAGTGGAGAGCGTGCTTGGCTTTGAGAGGAAGAGCCAGAAGTTCAATGGGGTCACCAAGAGATGGCCTGGTAAGGATATAAAACCAGAGAAGTAGCAAGGGATTACATCATGCATTCTAGTCCTCGCTCTGCCACTTGCTAAGCATATACCCTGGCTGGGTATAGTGGCTCATGCCTGTAATCCCAGCACTTTGGGAGGCCGAGGCAGGCAGATGGCTTGAGGCTAGGCATTTGAGATGAGACCAACCTGGCCAACGTAGTGAAACTCTGGCTCTACTAAAGATAAAATAATTAGCCAGGTGTGATGACACACACTTGTAGTCCCAACTACTCGGGAGACTGAGACAGGAGAATCACTTCAACCCGGAAGGTAGAGGTTGTGGTGAGCCGAGATCATGCCACTGCTCTCCAGCCTGGGTGACAGAGTGAGACCCTGACTCAAAAAAAACAAAAAAACAAAAAAGAGTACACCCTTAGGTAAATTACATACCTTCTCTCAGCTCCATTTTCTTTATAAAGGGGTAATAATGGAACTTACCCACTTAGGATATTGAGAGAATCAGATGAGATCATGTTCACAAAGCATTTAACACAGCGCCTGCAGCATAGGTGAAATTTCCTGGGTATTCACTAAGTACTTTTAAAAGTGTCCTACAGTATCTCCTGTGTGGTTTCTGGATGAATAATTTCATCTCTCTGGGAAGTTTGGGTTTTGTGGTTGGTGTTAGGCTCCTCGGCTCCTCAGCCCCTCATTTTCCATTTTGCTGGTCCTGCTGGCACAGTCATCCATCTGGTAGTTTGTCCTTGATAACCACAGCTCCTCATGGGCACTTTAGGATAGGCAGGGGAGTCTGGGAGATCCACAGTCACTGACTTGAATTGCAGATGCTGTGACTTGGTGCTCACCCACAACCTCCAGCTCATTGGTTCTAACACTGGGTTTCCCCTCCACAAGGGTTACTCCAGGGTTGGCAAGACATCCAGTCAAGTCATCCCACCCCCAGATAGGCTCTCACCAACCTCTTGGTAAGAAACCCAGTCACCTCTGGCCTTGACTAACGATATTAGTCTGCACCCTGAATTTCAAGGGAGCAATGTCCCAGAGGCTTCTACTCTGGATGTTCCTTCTACTCTACTAAACTGGCATGGAAAGGGGAGGGTTAAAACACAGAAGTTTGCTCTACTTAAGCATAGCTATGTTGGGAAAATGCATTTCATTTCATACATCAAATATAAGTTAAGACCCCCGACACAATATCCTGGGAACACCCTGATGCAAAGTTAAAGGGGGAAAACTGTAAAGATTGAGAGAAAAAGGAGAGCAGATGAAATGAATTTTTATTAAGTCTTACCTAACATTGAGTCAACCATTCAGAAAAAAAAAATCAGATAATATGCTAATGACTACAACCTAGCCAGATGCTAACACACACCCTCTATTGTGCCTCAGAGTGAACCAGGTTCATCCTTTCTCAGGAGAGTCTGACCGTTGCTCTTCCAGTTTTCAGTATGAAAATGTGATAAGGAATGAGACCAAGTCAAGGGCTACAGAGAACAGGAAAAGCTGAATGCAAGCAACAATCTGTCAAAGACGAACTGAGTTGGACACTAGCTAAAGACAGAAGGATAGATTTTATTCAGTAATAACTATCGCTATAGGGAAGGAGTCCAGCAGGAACTGAACTTAGCTTCACTGAAACAGAAGGAAGAGACTTTTTTTTTTTTTTTTTTTTGGACAGTCTTGCTCTGTTGCCCAGGCTGGAGTAGAATGGCACAATCTCAGCTCACTGCAACCTCTGCCTCCCGGGTTCAAGTGATTCTCCCCCCTCAGCCTGCCAAGTAGCTGGGATTACAGTCATGCGCCACCACGCCCGGCTAATTTTTGTATTTTTAGTAGAGACAGGGTTTCGCCAAGTTGGCCAGGCTAGTCTTGAACTCCTGACCTCAGGTGATCTGCCTGCCTCAGCCTCCCAAAGTGCTGGGATTACAGGCGTGAGCCACCATGCCTAGCCTTCAACCTGAAGAAATCTCGTCATATGTATCCATATATGATCTCATGTTCTCATCCTTTAATTCCTTTTCTTTCATTTGAAACGATGTCCTAATTTACTGCAGTGTAGAAAAATGGCCTCCTGAAAAAAAGATTGTAAAACATGCTGAGAAACCTACTAAGAAAAACATTTTAAAACATTTCATCCCTTATATGTTAATTAGGATATGGGATAAGTTGCTGTAATTGAAGCCCAAAATAACAGTAAACAAGGAGTTCATTTCCTTTCCATGTAATAGTCCGGTACTGGCATGGCAGGGACCCAGGCTCCTTTTACCTGGTTACTCAGCTGTCTCTAGGATAGTACATGCATATTTTCTAGGGTGGATCCTATGACCACATTCCATAAAGCAGGTTGGAGGAAGAAGTAGGAAAGAGATTTAAGAACATGTCTGGGAAGTAAGACATACCACTGCTGGTCTCTTGGAAGTCTTATTGCTGTAGAAGAAGGGAATATTTCAATTCTGTATTTCTATGTAACAAACTATTCCAACACCTAGTGGCTTAAAATAGATCAACTTTTTATTATCGGTCATAATTATGTGAATTGAATGGGCAGTCCCTCTACTGACCTTGCTTAGAGTTTCCCAGGCAATTAAAGTCAGATGATGGTTGCAGCTATCATGTCCAACCTGCTCACTTGCATCTGCAGTGCCTTGGTAGGGACAGCTGGGAGACTGACCTCAGCTGGCATGCGTGGAATGTTTGGCCTTTCCATGTAGAAAGGTCTCTCCATAAAGACTCAGGTTTCTCCCTTTCCATAAGACCTTTCTGCATGATCTCTCTTGAAGGGTGGCCTGACTTCTTAAATGGCAGTCTAGGGTTCCCCAAAGTGCAAAACTTTAAGTGCCAGACCTTCCTAATGCTTAGGGCCAGAACTGGCACAGCCTCACTTCAGCCACATTTTATGAGTTAAAACAAGCCTCAGGCCCAGCACAGATTCAAGGCGAGGAGACTGACCAGGTGTAGGTCCTGGGGGGCATGGTACATTGGAGGCCACCGCTGGAGCTGATTACGATAAGATGTATGTATACTGAGTATATGTATTTGTTTGCTAGGGCTGCCATACAAACTGGGTGGACATAAACAAAAGAAACTTACTATCTCAGGCTGGGTGCGGTGGCTCACACCTGTAATCCCAGCACTTTGGGAGGCTGAGGTGGGTGAATCACAAGGCAAGGAGTTTGAGACCAGCCTGTCCAATATTTGTGAAACCACGTCTCTACTAAAAAAACAAACAAACAAAAACCCATAAAAATTAGCCAGGCATGGCAGTGTGTCTGTAGTCCCAGCTACTCAGGAGACTGAGGCAGGAGAATCACTTGAACCCGGGAGGTGGAGGTTTCAGTAAGCCAAGATCACGCCACTGCACTCCAGCCTGGGGGGCAGAGTGAGACTCCGTCTCAAAAAAAAAAAAAAAAAAAAAAAAAAGAAACTTACTATCTCTGGAGACTAGAAATCCAAGATCAAGGTGTCTGCAAGCTTGATTCCTTGAAAGCTCTGAGAGAAAAAAAATCTGTTCCAGGCCTCTCCCCTTGGTTTGTGGACTGCCATCTTCTCCCTTTGTCTCTTAATGTTATCTTCCCTCTGTTTGTATCTGGGACCAAATTTTCCCCTTCTTACAAGGACACCAGTTATACTGGATTAGGTTCTACTCTAATGGCCTTTTCACTTTAACTTGATTACCTCTATAAACATCCTATCACCAAATAAAGTCACAATCTCAGGTATTGGGGGTTAGGACTTCAACATAGGAATTTTCAGAGTACATGATTAGACCCTTAACACTGAGGAACAACTAACAGTCTTTGATAAGCTTTGCAATACATTAACTTTTTACTTCCCTAGAAATACGTTGATAATCATTTCCTCCTTGCATTGCACTTTTTACTATTTCTTGAAAAAAATTGGACATTTAAAATATCTTTTCTACTTTTTGCCTGTGTACATTATCTTATAAATCAAAATTGTCATTGGCAACATATAGTTCATGTCACGAAAAGGCAGAAATATTCAGTTCCAATTTTGCTCTGTCTGTTCTGTTAAAGAGCCTCATATTCAGTTTAGAAAGAAATAACAGGAAACTTTAGCCTAAAAACAAGAGAGACAATTTAAGAGAAAATTTTAAGACCTCTAAATCAATATCAGGGCCCAAAGGAATTAAGTTTTATCATTCTAAGAAAATACGAAAAATAAAGCATCCTGTTGCTGTACAGTTACCTGATTATATCAGGTCCTCCTGAGCCTGTCATAGCAGATGATGTACCCAAAAACAACATAGGCTGGGCGCGGTGGCTCATGCCTGTAATCCCAGCACTCTGGGAGGCAAGGCAGGAGGATCACTCGAGCTCAGGAGTTCCAGACCAGCCTAGACAACAAAGGGAGACCCCATCTCTACAAACAATGATTTACAAAAAAAAATTAGCCGGCATGTTGGCACATGTCTGTAGTCTCAGCTACTTCGGAGGCTGAGGAAGGAAGAGTGCCTGAGCCCGGGAGGTTGAGGCTGCAGTGACCCATGATTGTGCCACTGTATTCCAGCCTGGGTGACAGAATGAGACCCTGTCTCAAACAACAAAAACAAAAGCAACATAAATCCAACTCCAAAAAGTGAAGATGCTACACTGTGGTGTTAGAGTTATTAGTACGATGCTTTTGAAAGCAAATCAACAAAAGTCGGTTCAGCTGCATCATACGTTTTTAGAACACGAATTAGCTCTTACATGATTGATAAATAGGAGACTGAGGTCAGTATAATGCAGGAATTATGTTGGATCATACATAGTTTTTGCTAGGCAAAGAAACCTGGAAGAGTGGAAGTAGAATTATATTCTTCTGTAAGAAAGATGCAAGTTCTCAGATCAGCTGTTGCACATAGACCAGAATCCTTTCAGCTTTATTCAAATAAATAACATGAGCCCCTGCTCCTCCCTTCTTCCCTAGAGAGGTGCATCCCACCTTTGCATGGCTCTGGGCTTGTGGCAAGTTGCACACTCCCCGTGTTCACCCCAAAGGCAGCCCCACTGGCTCAGAGCTTTACTCCCTTATGTACTGTCTCAGTGCTTAGAGTCCAGCATTTCTAGTGTTTTTGTGCATTTTAAATATCCCCTTTAGGCAGCCTCTGGCCTTGATGAGCTGCCTTCCTGGGCTGTCTAAGTTAGCTCTGTTTGGAGATGTTTCTGAGTAGCCAGGCTAAACTTACATCATAACAGGCTGAAGGTCAGGCCTGGAGCAGGACTGGCTGAAGAAAGAAAATTATTGCTTTTGTTAGTGCTCTGATTACAAAGCAGCATAGATTTTTAAGGGATTTGCCCCAGGTCATTTTTTTCTCCGTAAGTGATATTACTTGGGGAGTATGATTTTTCAGAAAACAAGAAGTCTCAGGAATGTCTATGTCTACTATTGTGCACAAGATGGCAATTCTACAAAAATTTTAAGTATACAGTGTATAGGACCAAGCATACCTACTTCTTGTAGTCTACCCCGTAACACTCATCTGCACACAGGAAATATGTACAAAGACGGTCATTGCTGCTGCATTGTTTGAAAGAGCGTAAAATAGGGAGAAAAGCCCTAAATGTTCCATTCTCATTAGGGGTTTGCTTATATAAGACATAACGTATCTGCACCAGGAAATAATGCAACAATTTTTTTAAATGCAGCTGTATTATATGTAGACTAGGAAGATCTCCAAGACACATTGTTGAGTAATACAAAGTAAAAAACTAAACACACAAACAATATGTATTGTCTGCAATTATATGTGATACATATACATATATGTGTGCACATATATGTATGTGGGTATATATTTGTACTTATATGTGTGTGTATATGTGTATGCATAGACATGTATGTATACACATGCATGAAAGTACATAGGAGATAAAAGCTGTGCAAAGATATGATTCTCTCTAAAGAGAAAAAGAGCCAGAATTGAGGATGGGGAATAGTCCAGAAATGATTTTGTTTATTTATAATGACTTAATTTTTTTAACAGGATATTATATTCATTTTTATATGTTTAATAAAGATCTAATATAAAAATGTAAGAGACGCAACACAGCGCAGTGGCTAAAAGCATAGACACAGGAGCCAGACTATGAATTTGAAGCCCAGATTTGTCCCTTTCTACCCATGTGACTTTGAGCTGTTTATCTTCTCTGCATCAGTCTCCTCAATAATCAAGAATAATGTTCCTACTTCAGAGTGTTATTATGAGGGTTCAAGTATTTTTAAATAACCTAAAAAACCCCTCATGCACAGTAAGCATATTTGTTAGTTTTTAAGTGTTTAAAATGATTGATTAAAAATATTTTCTGAAATAGGACTATAATGGGATTTGCTGAATGAGGGTGATTAGGATATGGCCATTGGGAAAAGGGATAGGAAATTGTAACACAATACACAGCAAGATTATCTAAAAACCCTCTTCCATTTGACTTGTTTGTTTAGTTCTCCCCTGCCCCCGCTTCCTTGCTGAATTTTTCTTCCTGATCCTTTTCCTATGTGGAGCGACCTACTCCCGCCGGGGTACCTTCAGTTTGGCTTCTCTGTTCAGTATTGCAAAGGGCTGGCCACCAAGGAACAAAGGATCTCAAGTAGAATCAAAGGGTAAGAGAAAAGGAAATGTTGCAGATACACCTCAAGTTCTTTCTTTCACCTTGACATATGGATCATCTTTTTGCCTTTTCCAAGAACAGATGGCAGTTGCCTCAATGCCAAAGGTGACAGAGCAGATAGCAAAGCTTCTGCAAATGCTCAAGGCGGCTATAAAATTAAGCCCTGTCCAGGTCCTACCTACCTGCTGGTGGAGTCCCCTGGGATGCACGGGGAAGGGTGTGGGAAGGGGCAGAGCTTCCACCTGAGCAGCATACACACATCACAGTCTGATCCTGGGAGGAACAAGGCCACTCTCTGCCCCTCATCTACCTCTCAAGTCTCCAACAGCCTGGTGGGGAGATGGGGGTACCATGGGGGCCTCCTCTGCACAGAACAGGACAATCCCTTTCCTGTCTTACCCTGCATGGCAAGTTAGGCTGATGCTCCCCAAATCTCTCCTATCTGTTGCAGAGGGAGCTGTAAGGGAGACAGGACGGGGATAATGAGACTTAGGGAAGACCCAGTTCTAACCCCTTCCCTTACTCTTCATCTCTTCCCAGGGTACCCATATACTAAAGAGAAACTAGCCATTGCCAGCAGTGGCCAGAAGCCATTTAATCTTTTATGTTTTAATCATATATATAACCTTTAAGGAACAACTTTACCCTATTTTACATAATTTAATTTTATAATTTTATAATTACAGGATTTTAAAGCTAATTTCTTATATCAGAAAATACTATTAAGGTAATATTAAGAATTATTTATGGTTTATCTTATTGGATAATAGTCATTCTTTAAGTATTGCATGCACTTTTTTTTTTTTTTTTTTTTTCTGAGAACAGAGTTTTGCTCTGTCGCCCAGGCTGGTGTGCAATGGCTCGATCTCAGCTCACTGCAACCTCCGCCTCCTGGGCTCAAGTGATTCTCCTTCCTCAGCCTCCTGAGCAGCTGGGATTACAGGCGCCTGCCACCATGCCCAGCTAATTTTTATATTTTTGGTGGAGATGGTGTTTCACCATGTTGGCCAGGCTGATCTTGAACTCTTGACCTCGTGATCTGCCCACCTCTGCTTCCCAAAGTGCTGGGACTACAGGCATGAGCCACTGCGCCCAGCCTGCATACTCTAATTTATTATCCTTACCAGCTCATTTGAAATTTCTGTTTATCTCTTTTCACATTGGAAACAGAAGGTGGTGTCTTTAGAAAGAAGTAGATACCAGCATGTGCCTCAAACCTGGAGATATACCTTCTTTCTGCTAGTTGGCCTTAAGCAGGCCCTTTTTCATACTTTAAAACAGATTACCATGGTGATCTCAATTAAGACCTAACTGTAGTCAGACAGGAAAAACTGAAGGCTGCATTTTGAACCATTCAGGTTACTTAGGAGATGCTAAGATCAAATAACCCCAAATAAAATCCATGGAAACCATTCAAATGATGTTGCTATCTTCTTCTCAAGATCATTCTGTCTCTGTTTGGAGACTGCCTTATCTAGCCAGACCAAATATACATCATAATAAGGCTGGAAATAAAACCTGGAGAAGGGATAAGATGAGGAGAAGAAAAGAATAACCAAACAGAAATGGGAATTTCACTCTGGATTATGGATGGGTCTCTAGCCACTCATTGGCTCTGGGGCTGCCAAGCCAAGACCCTCACTCAGATTGTCAAAGTGGCAGGGAACTTGGGCTGGTTGTAGAAGAGGCCTCCAGCATCTACAGCCCTTCTTGGCCAACAGAGCTCAGACTGCTCCTTTAAAATTAAAGACGGCTGGGTGCAGTGGCTCACAGCTGTAATCCTAGCATTTTGGGAGGCTGAGGAGAGAGATTGCTTGAGCCCAGGAGTCAGAGGCTGCAGTAAGCTGGGATAGCACCACTGTACTCCAGCCTTGGTGACAGAGGGAGGGAGACCCCATCCCTTAAAAAAAAAAAAAAAATAGAGCCTTAGAAAGAGTAGTGATTCGTAAGGAGAAGCATGAATGCATTTCTTCACGTTCCCTCTAAAAAAACAGACAACTGCCCTTATACTGGCTGCCTTCTGAGTCTTGGGGGGTGGTTGGCAATTAAAAGCAATTGTGTAAAATCTGAGCACCAGTGTTGAAAATGAGCTTAAGCACAAACTAATTCATCACTTAGTGAGATAAATACATAACTGATAAATTTCTCATTACACCAGTGAGAGTTGCATC
Organism: Pongo pygmaeus; assembly: GCF_028885625.2. Taxonomy (NCBI): domain Eukaryota; kingdom Metazoa; phylum Chordata; class Mammalia; order Primates; family Hominidae; genus Pongo; species Pongo pygmaeus. Next base: position 153,804,949 of record NC_072376.2, on the reverse strand, counting down.
TTTTTAAACTAGCTTTTTGCCATGTTCACAAATTTTGATTAAAGAATCCTCTGAGTATTATAATATAGAAATGTGTTTATATTTTGAGTGGGCCTTACTGCTAGCCTTCAAAGTTCTGGAGCACAAATAAAGAGTCCCCCCAGATAGAATTCTGAGTTCATGAGGTTTATTTCTGTTGGGTGTGCTACATGTCACAGACACTCCCCTTATTGGGAAGCTGGTGGCCTTTTGGCTAGAGAATGTCTCGACACTCTAGGGTACTCATTACTGGCAGCCTTGATTTGCTCTTGAAAGAAATCACAAAGGCATGACACCTCTTCCCTTTGCACTTCTCCCCACCCAGACCCCAAAGAGGAACTGAAAGAGGAACATGCACTGTTGGAGTAGAGACAGACCAGTAAGCATGCACGCAGGCCTCAATACCAGCCTACAATACCTGTATGTACACTCTCTGGCCTCAAACCAATGTCCTCAAGTCATGATATCTGTTCTCTCTCTTTGTTACTCGAGACTAAGCAGTTAATGTACTTCACAAACAGGGATACCTGTCATTTCACTGAGTCACAATAGGAGTTATTACTGAGCTCTTCCTGTGTGCCAAACCCTATTCAAAGTATGCTCTAGCTGTCTCAAGAGAAGTTAAATAATTTGCTGACAGTGACACAGCTAATAAGTGGTCTAGCGGTGACATGAACACCAGCAGTATTACTTTAGAACCCAGATGCTTTTCCTCTTTATGCCATTCCTTCTGCCTTAACTTTACCTCAATTTCTTCTACCTTATGTAGAAAGATGTGAGGATTTGAAAAATAATAGAATACTTGATACAGTGCCTCACACCGGGCAAACTCTCAATGCCCTGTTAGTTGCTATGGCTAGTTGAGAATTTGCTCAGTCACAGTGCTAAGTGGCTGAACTAGGAACCTCACCCTAGAGCCTGTTCCCAGAGTTCATTCTAACGCCAACCCCTCCTGCTGCTTTGCGTCAGTGACAGCACAGATAAAACACCAGCACAGTTACTGGCAATAACTGAGCACTCAGGAGATGTCAAGCTTGTTCCTCTCCCACATCTCCCTCCTTCTCCTCACTGAAAGACAGAGGCACAGAAACACATTCTTACATAAGGTAATGACCAACTTCAAAAAGAGAAGCTTGATTCAATTGCACTTTATACTTCCTTTCTCACTTTTCATGCAAGATGAAAAGTAAAGCCCATGAAACAGAAGACATGATTTTTAAAAATTTATTCATGTATTTGGGCAACAGAGTGAGACTCTGTCTCAAAAAATGTACATATCTCTCTCCAGGTATTTGGCTTCATTTTCCTTCCCCATTATTGTCATGCTTCATGCTATCGAAACTGCCAGGACAGAATGTATCCTTAGTTAGTCATGATGCCTCATGTGCCTCGTGTCAAACATAACGCATAGATTACTCACACGCTGACAATGCCATACGTTAGGCACACTGTGCATTTAACTGTGCAATGACATTTGCTGTAAGCATGAACATTCAGGTTTCAGTTTTGAAGGAACTTGGCAATTACTTGCTATGTCTTTAGCAATAGAATAGTGCACTTTTCGCTTTTTCTTCTTAAGAAAACTTGTACTGTACAAATTGTGGAACACAGTCATCTGACTTTGTCCTCTGTTTTTCTCCTGCTATGAATGCTATAAAGTTAACTTTCTTTTCTTTCCTTTTCTTCTTTTTTTTTTTTGAGGAGGGTCTCACTCCTGTCACCCAGGCTGTAGTGCAGAGGTACAATCATGGCTCACTGCAGCCTCAACTTCCCAGGCTCAGGTGATCCTCCCACCTCAGTCTCCTGCGTAGGTGGGACTACAGGTGCGTGCCATTACACCCAGCTAATTTTTTATATTTTTAGTAGAGATGTGATTTTGCCATGTTTTCCAGGCTGATCTTGAACTCCTGATGCTTGAACCCAAGCAATCTGCCTGCCTTCGCCTCCCCAAGTGTTGGGGTTATAGGCATGAGCCACTGTGCCTGGCCCCCCGGAGTCACCTTTCAAATCATGAGGAGATCACGCTGCCCCTCTTGGCTTTTCTTGATTACAAATCAAACTTTCAATATTTCCAAAGAAAAATGTAGGAGCTCAGAGTATTTCCAGGGGGAAAACAGCACATGGTTCCATTCCTCACCACCCTCTGGTCTCTCTTCCTTCCTCCATTGCCACCTCCTGGGTCAGTCAGGAACATCTCTGGAGTTGTGAGGATCTTCCTGGTGTCCCCCATTCCCAGCAACTCTGAATATCCTTGTTTTCATGTTTTAAAAACATGCATCTGGTGTATAACCTTTTACCTCGTACATCTCAGTACTTGAAACACTTCATTTCACTCATTACGTGTATATCTATCTCTACCAGAGACCATTTGACCTCTTGAGAGTGGAGGCCATCATGTTCGTCTTTGCATACACAGATCCTACACTGGCCTAGCATGTGGTAAAGAGATATGAAATGCTGTTGAATAATGAATTATATGCCCAGAACCCATGTGGCTCAGTACTGGTGCTATCATGTTTGAGAAATACACTTCAGAAAACCCCCATCCAAGATGGCCGAATAGGAACAGCTCCAGTCTACAGCGCCCAGTGTGAGCAACGCAGAAGACGGATGATTTCTGCATTTCAAACTGAGGTACTGGGTTCATCTCATTGGGGATTGTTGGACAGTGGGTGTAGGACAGTGGGTGCAGCCCACCGAGCGTGAGCCAAAGCAGGGCGAGGCATCACCTCACCCGGGAAGCACAAGGGGTCAGGGAATTACCTTTCCTAGCCGAGGAAAGGGGTGACAGATGGCACCTGGAAAATTGGGTCACTCCTACCCTAATACTGCACTTTTCCAATGGTCTTAGCAAACGGCACACCAGGAGATTATATCCTGTGCCTGGCTTGGAGGGTCCTACGCCCACGGAGCCTCACTCATTGCTAGCACAGCAGTCTGAGATCAAACTGCAAGGTGGCAGCGAGGCTGGGGGAGGGGCGCCGGCCATTGCTGAGGCTTGAGTAGGTAAACAAGCGGCCTGGAAGCTCGAACTGGGTGGATCCCACTACAGCTCAAGGAGGACTGCCTGCCTCTGTAGACTCCACCTCTGGGGGCAGGGCATAGCCAAACAAAAGGCAGCAGAAACCTCTGCAGACTTAAATGTCCCTGTCTGACAGCTTGGAAGACAGAAGTGGTTCTCCCAGCATGCAGCCTGAGATCTGAAAACAGACAGACTGCCTCAAGTGGGTCCCTGACGCCCGAGTAGCCTAACTGGGAGGCACCCCCCAGTAGGGGCAGACTGACACCTCACACGGCTGGGTACTCCTCTGAGACAAAACTTCCAGAGGAACCATCAGGCAGCAACATTTGCTGTTCACCAATATTTGCTGTTCTGCAACCTCTGCTGCTGATACCCAGGGAAACAGGGTCTGGAGTGGACCTCTAGCAAACTCCGACAGACCTGCAGCTGAGGGTCCTGACTGTTAGAAGGAAAACTAACAAACAGAAAGGACATCTACACCAAAACCCCATCTGTACGTCACCATGATCAAAGACCAAAGGTAGATAAAACCACAAAGATGGGGAAAAAACAGAGCACAAAAACTGAAACTTCTAAGAATCAGAGCGCCTCTCCTCCTCCAAAGGAATGCAGCTCCTCACCAGCAACGGAACAAAGCTGGATGGAGAATGACTTTGACAAGTTGAAAGCAGAAGGCTTCAGACGACCAAACTTCTCCGAGCTAAAGGAGGAAGTTTGAACCCATGGCAAAGAAGTTAAAAACCTTGAAAAAAGATTAGATGAATGGCTAACTAGAATAACCAATGCAGAGAAGTCCTTAAAGGACCTGATGGAGCTGAAAACCATGGCACGAGAACTACATGATGAATGCACAAGCTTCAGTAGCCAATTTGATCAACTGGAAGAAAGGATATCAGTGATGGAAGATCAAATGAATGAAATGAAGTGACAAGAGAAGTTTAGAGAAAAAAGAATAAAAAGAAATGAACAAAGCCTCCAAGAAATATAGGACTATGTGAAAAGACCAGATCTACGTCTGATTGGTGTACCTGAAAGTGACGCGGAGAATGGAACCAAGTTGGAAAACACTCTGCAGGATATTACCCAGGAGAACTTCCCCAATCTAGCAAGGCAGGCCAACATTCAAATTCAGGATATACAGAGAACACCACAAAGATCCTCGTCGAGAAGAGCAACCCCAAGACACATAATTGTCAGATTCACCAAAGTTGAAATGAAGGAAAAAATGTTAATGGCAGCCAGAGAGAAAGGTCGGGTTATCCACAAAGGGAAGCTCATCAGACTAACAGCTGATCTCTCGGCAGAAACTCTACAAGCCAGAATAGAGTATGGGCCAATGTTCAACATTCTTAAAGAAAAGAATTTCCAACCCAGAATTTCATATCCAGCCAAACTAAGCTTCATAAGTGAAGGAAAATAAAATACTTCACAGACAAGCAAATGCTGAGAGATTTTGTCACCACCAGGCCTGCCCTACAAGAGCTCCTGAAGGAAGCGCTAAACATGGAAAGGAACAACCAGTAACAGCCACTGCAAAAACATGCCAAATTGTACAGACCATCAAGGCTATGAAGAAGCTGCATCAACTAATGAGCAAAATAACCAGCTAACATCATAATGACAGGATCAAATTCACACATAACAATATTAACTTTAAATGTAAATGAGCTAAATGCACCAATTAAAAGACACAGACTGGCAAATTGGGTAAGAGTCAAGACCCATCAGTGCGCTGTATTCAGGAGACCCATCTCACATGCAGAGACACACATAGGCTCAAAATAAAGGGAGGGAGGAAGATCTGCCAAGCAAATGGAAAACAAAAAAAGGCAGGGGTTTCAATCCTAGTCTCTGATAAAACAGACTTTAAACCAACAAAGATCAAAAGAGACAAAGAAGGCTATTATATAATGGTAAAGGGATCAATTCAACAAGAAGAGCCCAGATTCATAAAGCAAGTCCTTAGAGACCTAGAGAGAGACTTAGACTCCCACAAAATAATAATGGGAGACTTTAACACCCCACTGTCAACATTAGACAGATCAACAAGACAGAAAGTTAACAAGAATATCCAGGAATTGAACTCAGCTCTGCACCAAGCAGACCTAATAGACATCTACAGAACTCTCCACCCCAAATCAACAGAATATACATTCTTCTCAGCACCACACTTATTCCAAAATTGACCACATAGTTGGAAGTAAAGCACTCCTCAGCAAATGTAAAAGAACAGAAATTATAACAAACTGTCTCTCAGACCACAGTGCAATCAAACTAGAACTCAGGATTAAGAAATTCAGTCAAAACCACACAACTACATGGAAACTGAACAACCTGTTCATGAATGACTACTGGGTACATAACAAAATTAAGGCAGAAATAAAGATGTTCTTTGAAATCAACGAGAACAAAGACCCAACATACCAGAATCTCTGGGACACATTTAAAGCAGTGTGCAGAGGGAAATTTATAGCACTAAATGCCCACAAGAGAAAGCAGGAAAGATCTAAAATTGACACCCTAACATCACAATTAAAAGAACTAGAGAAGCAAGAGCAAACACATTCAAAAGCTAGCAGAAGGCAAGAAATAACTAAGATCAGAGCAGAACTGAAGGAGATAGAGACACAAAAAATCCTTCAAAAAAAATCATTGAATCCAGGAGCTGGTTTTTTGAAAAGATCAACAAAATTGACAGACCACTAGCAAGACTAATACAGAAGAAAAGAGAGAAGAATCAAATAGACACAATAAAAAATGATAAAGGAGATATCACCACAGATCCCACAGATTTACAAACTATCATCAGAGAATAATATAAACACCTCTACGCAAATAAACTAGAAAATCTAGAAGAAACGGATAACTTCCTCAACACATACTCGCTCCCAAGACTAAACCAGGAAGAAGTTGAATCTCTGAATAGACAAATAACAGGCTCTGAAATTCAGGCAATAATTAATAGCTTACCAACCAGAAAAAGTCCAGGACCAGATGGATTCACAGCTGAATTCTAACAGAGGTACAAGGAGGAGCTGGTACCATTCCTTCTGAAACTATTCCAATCAACAGAAAAAGAGGGAATCCTTCCTAATTCATTTGATGAGGCCAGCATCATCCTGATACCAAAGCCTGGCAGAGACACAACAAAAAAAGAGGATTTTAGACCAATATCCCTGATGAACATCAATGCAAAAATCCTCAATAAAATACTGGCAAATAGAATCCAGCAGCACATCAAAAAGCTTATCCAACATGATCAAGTGGGCTTCATCCCTGGGATACAAGGCTGGTTCAACATATGCAAATCAATAAACGTAATCCAGCATATAAACAGAACCAAAGACAAAAACCACATGATTATCTCAATAGATGCAGAAAAGGCCTTTGACAAAATTCAACAACCCTTCATGCTAAAAACTCTCAATAAATTAGGTATTGATGGGATGTATTTCAAAATAATAAGAGCTATTTATGACAAACCCACAGCCAATATCATACTGAATGGGCAAAAACTGGAAGCATTCCCTTTGAAAACTGGCACAAGACAGGGATGCCCTCTCTCACCACTCCTATTCAACATAGTGTTGGAAGTTCTGGCCAGGGCAATTAGGCAGGAGAAGGAAATAAAGGATATTCAATTAGGAAAGGAGGAAGTCAAATTGTCCCTGTTTGCAGATGACATGCTTGTATATTTAGAAAACCCTGTCATCTCAGCCCAAAATCTCCCTAAGCTGATAAGCAACTTCAGCAAAGTCTCAGGATACAAAATCAATGTACAAAAATCACAAGCATTCTTATACACCAATAACAGACAAACAGAGAGCCAAATCATGAGTGAACTCCCATTCACAATTGCTTCAAAGAGAATAAAATATCTAGGAATCCAACTTACAAGGGATGTGAAGGACCTCTTCAAGGAGAACTACAAACCACTGCTCAATGAAATAAAAGAGGATACAAACAAATGGAAGAACATTCCACGCTCAGAGGTAGGAAGAATCAATATCGTGAAAATGGCCATACTGCCCAAGGTAATTTATAGATTCAATGCCATCCCCATCAAGCTACCAATGACTTTCTTCACAGAATTGGAAAAAACTACTTTAAAGTTCACATGGAACCAAAAAAGAGCCCACATTGCCAAGTTAATCCTAAGCCAAAAGAACGAAGCTGGACGTATCATGCTACTTGACTTCAAACTATACTACAAGGCTACAGTAACCAAAACAGCATGGTACTGGTACCAAAACAGAGATACAGATCAATGGAACAGAACAGAGCCCTCATAAATAATGCCACACATCTACAACTATCTGATCTTTGACAAATCTGACAAAAACAAGAAATGGGGAAAGGATTCTCTGTTTAATAAATGGTGCTGGGAAAACTGGCTAGCCATATGGAGAAAGCTGAAACTGGATCCCTTCCTTACACCTGATATAAAAATTAATTCAAGATGAATTAAAGACTTAAATATTAGAACTAAAACCATAAAAACCCTAGAAGAAAACCTAGGCAATACCATTCAGGACATAGGCATGGGCAAGGACTTCATGACTAAAACACCAAAAGTAATGGCAACAAAAGCCAAAATTGACAAATGGGATCTAATTAAACTAAAGAGCTTCTGCACAGCAAAGGAAACTACCATCAGAGTGAACAGGCAACCTACAGAATGGGAGAAAATTGTTGCAATCTACTCATCTGACAAAGGGCTAATATCCAGAATATACAAAGAACTTAAACAAATTTACAAGAAAAAAATCAAACAATGCCATCAAAAAGTGGGCGAAGGATATGAACAGACACTTCTCAAAAGAAGACATTTATGCATCCAAAAGGCACATGAAAAAATGCTCATCATCACTGGCCATCAGAGAAATGAAAATCAAAACCACAGTGAGATATCATCTCACACCATTTAGAACGGTGATCATTAAAAAGTCAGGAAACAACTGGTGCTGGAGAGATAGGAACAGATGTGGAGAAATAGGAACACTTTTACACTGTTGGTGGGACTATAAACTAGTTCAACCATTGTGGAAGTCAGTGTGGAGATTCCTCAGGGATCTAGAACTAGAAATACGATTTGACCCAGCCATCCCATTACTGGGTATATACCCAAAGGATTACAAATCATGCTGCTATGAAGACACATGCACACGTATGTTTACTGTGGCACTATTCACAATAGCAAAGAGTTGGAACCAACCCAAATGTCCAACAATGATAGCCTGGATTAAGAAAATGTGGCACATATACACCATGGAATACTATGCAGCCATAAAAAATGATGAGTTAATATCCTTTGTAGGGACATGGATGAAGCTGGAAACCATCAAATAGATAGATCAGCAAACTATCACAACGACAAAAAACCAAACACCGCATGTTCTCACTCATATTTGGGAATTGAACAGTGAGGACACTTGGACACAGGAAGGGGAACATCACACACCAGTGCCTGTTGTGGAGTGGGGGAAGTGGGGAGCAATAGCATTAGGAGATATACCTAATGTAAATGACGACTTAATGGGTGCAGCACACCAACATGGCACATGTATACATATGTAACAAACCTGCACGTTGTGCACATGTACCCTAAAACTTAAAGTATATTTTTTTTAAAAAAAAGGAAACACACTTCAACTGGCAGAAATAATTACAAATATTTTTAATTATTCTTTACTCAAATATCTTGTAGGACATTTAAAAAAAATACAAATACATGGTCCATAGCAGCTCCTGCTAAAACCCCCTTTCTTCTTTTACTTTTTTAAAAAATATTATTGTTATTATTTTTTAGAGACAGGGTCTTGCTACATACCCAGGCTAGAGTGCAGTGGCTATTCACAGATGACCATCATAATGCACTACAGCCTCAAACTCCTAGGCTCAAGCAGTCTTCTTGCCTCTCAACCTCCTGAGTAGCTGAGACTACAAGCACATGCTACAGTCCCCAGATCTTATTTCCTTTTTTCATACTCACAACTGCTCCAGCTCAGCCTTCCTTAAGCCCTCTCTCCAGAAGAAAAATACTTTCTCTACCCTCAAAGTACCAAACATTTTTCCTTTTCCCGTCTTTCTTAATAATTTATTAGGTAGATAGACTTTTTTCTTCTGGCCTAGCCAGAAGAAATTCTTCCTTTTTTTAAGGGTACAATGCTGAAACTGGGTTGAAAATGATAAGATTTTTTCTAGGGCTTTGGAGAAGAGAGGAAATATGTCAACACTCTTACATTCATAATTTTATCCCATTGCAGCTATAGTAATAAAAGCCATCAATCCAATAGGAGGGGAAGCAGGAGGTGAGTGGTTTGTCTCTACAGTCAGTGAAGATGACCTTGGCATGTGCTTGCCTGTGACTGTGTTCAATAGCTTCAAACACATGAATTTTCTAAGACTTTTACCAATGCATATCTCTTTTACATGTCCTTGGAGGAAGAAGACATTTCTTAAATCTTCCCCATTGCAGGGAGCCAAGATCATGCCACAGCACTCCAGCTGGGGTGACAGATTCACACCCTGTCTCAAGAAAAAAAACCAAACTCTCCCTGAAGAGGACTTTTCTGAATGCAGGAAGTTTACATTGGTTCTGATATGCTGTATTCTGTATAAACATTAACGGCCAAAGGAAAATTCCTTTCATCAAGAAATTGGCCATCGTCTCCATTATCTCCCATTGCACACTCCACTCTCAGTATTTATTAAACTGGGCTAATTCCCACGGCATCATTGTCGGATATGTCTTTGACTAGAACAGAATAAGGAGTGGGGGATATCCTGAGAATCCACAAGCAATTTCTTTGGCCCTGGTGGTAGATGAGGACAGGCAGTGTTAGGTCTCCATGTTTTAGAATTAATAGATAACAGTACACTGTGTTAGGTCATGTAGGTTCTAAAGACTGTGCAGGCTAATTATGATCACTTTTATGCTTGTTCAAATATTTTCTTTTTTTTTTTTTTTTGAGACAAGGTTTTGCTCTGTCACCCAATTACTTTTGGTGCAAAAGTAATTGCTGTTTGGCCATTAAAAGTAATGGCAAAAACCACAATTACTTTTGTATACATATATGTATACAATACATATATATTGTGTGTATATATAGTATATGCATACTATACATATATATGTATTGTATATAATATATATGTATACAATACATATATAGTATATATATAGTATATAGTATACATGTATGCAATACTTATATAGTATATATGTATTGTATATAGTGTACGTACGTATACAGTACATATATAGTGTACATACGTATACAGTACATATATAGTGTACGTACGTATACAGTACATAGTGTACGTACGTATACAGTACATAGTGTACGTACGTATACAGTACATAGTGTACGTACGTATACAGTACATATATAGTGTACGTACGTATACAGTACATATATAGTGTACGTACGTATACAGTACATATATAGTATATATGTATACATGTAATGTATATAGATATTTGTATGACAGCAATACATGTGCATGTAGCATATGATAGCAAGTTTTTATAAGTCTCTACTGCAAAGTTACTTCGTGTAGGCTTTTTTTTTTTTTGAAATATTGTACAATGTAAATTTGGCATTATTAGCCAGTTTTAGATATAAAGGAACAAAATCAGAATTTAAGTTAATATGTCCAAAGTCATATCCTTAATTCAAATGTTTTTTCTTCTATACTATGGACCTTGTGGTCTCCATTCTCCATTCATTGGTATGCTTGTCTTAACCCTCCCTGCTAAACTGAAACTGTGGGGATTACAGACTATCTTTGTTTTTTTATTTGAAACAGGGACTCACTTGGTCATCCAGGATGGAGTGCAGTGGCTCACTGCAGCCTCAACTTCCTGGGCTCCAGTGATCCTCCTGCCTCAGCCTCCCAAGTAGCTGAGACCACAGGGGTGTGCCACCACACCTGGCTAGTTTTTTTTCATTTTTTTGTTGAGATGAGTTTTCACAATATTGTCCAGGCTGGGTTTGAACTCCTGGGCTCAAGTGATCCTCCCATCTCAGCCTCCCAAAGTGCTGGGATTACAGGCTTGAGCCAACATGACCAGCAGTTTACAGACTCTTATCTTTTACACTATGAATACTCAATAAATATTTCTTGGCTAGTCTGAAGGTAGTGAATTGTTACCATTGATTGTCCAAGACCAAGCTTCTTGTTCCACTCTTTCCCCCCATTCTTGCTACTGCATTTGGCTAGTCTAAAAAATAAAAAAATGAATCTTTAAAAAAATATATATTTCTTGAATTCTTGGCTATATGTAGCCCTCCAGGATTTTGTGTGCTATTTTATGGTGTATCTGTTTGAATACTGAATACACCCTTTTGCCCTTTAAAATGGACTAGCATCTCTTTAGAAACAGAATAATAGTGCCAGATATGAAAGAGATCATCTCAGGAGTTAGTTGTTCTCTCTTAACTAGTAGAAGAAAGTAGAAAAATTAGCTACAGTATACTAGATGAATAAACCTCCAAAATGTGAAATTTTAGTCAAATTGACCAATTTCCTGGTTGGTTAGAAGTGACTTCATCGTGCCTAGAAAGGTACTGATATTTAATAGACCCTTTAAAAAATGTTGGCTTCATTAATTAATGAACTTCCTTAGTTGCAACTCCTAAATACCAAAGAAAGAAGTCAATTTGGCCAAATGTTTTAAGCAATAATTCAGTTAAATGAAAAGACATTTATTTAAATTAATTTGTTGTTAGATTGATAAGAATGAGTTTATCAGTCAAAACATCTGATCCACATGTGAACTCAAAAATGGTTTGAAAAAGATAATCTCATTCACAGCAAATACCCTCTCAAAAGTTGTTGACATGGTTTCAGGGTAAATATGGAACTTGCTAACATGTACACTTTAAGCATTATTAAAAGGCATGAAGTTGACTCCACTTAGTTTTAGGAATAACATTTTATTTTATAAAGTATTAATTTTTAAAAAGAAAACCAGATTTACCATTTGAATTATTTACAAAATCTGATTACCCAGACTACTTTTCATTAGCTCACTCTGACCTTTAGATTCTACTGAATGCAATGACTATTGACGGAGAAATTTTTTAAAGCCGGGGGAGCATGTCTAGTGAACTTAGTACTCCCTTTTCAAGTTCACAGACTATTCTAGAAGGAAAACAGCTGTCTAAGTATAGGGCAGAATTGACCAAAGATGTTGCTGTTTTAGTCTTTAAAAAGGTGTGCAAGTGTGCCATTTCTCAAACACTTAAAATGTCACACGTTTTGAAAGTACACAAAGTACATTTGTTGAAGGAAAGAAATCTAATTTCCACAATGTATGTAAGATTTTCCAAATTTGCACAGCTGAAACTCAATAGTCATTTTGCTATATGCTCACAAATTGCCTAGTTGAAACTATTCAAAACAAAGTATTTTTACTACGCTCCTATGGCATAGTAGGTCAGATGGCATTTTTTTTAGGGTAAAAAGGAATGTTCTTACCTGCACTTTATTTAAATGCTTATATTCTCATTTATGCTTTGCTTAAAGTGAGGCATGCCAATGATGTAGGACTTGTCTCCCCTTGTGATGAAGAACCATAGTAAGCCGAGGAAAGACCTGGAGGCTTGGTGCAAGTATCTTTCCCCTAATCTCACCACCCTCAGGCAGGGATGCCAACTGGCTTATATTCCCCTAGCTGCATCATGGAGCTTTCCAGAGACCAGAGCCTGCCAGAATAGATAGGTGGGATTACAATTTTTATTCTCTAGAATCAAGAATATGTTTCTTGAAGAAGGTGTGGCCTACATTTTAGGGTTGGATGACTAGCCCTAAACTATACTTTAGGAGAAAAAGTCTCCTCTTTAGGAACAAATATTTGCACCTCTAAATCTGGTTAGGAGTCTGATCTTTTTGGACAGAACAGAAAATGCTTTTATGCTGAAAACGAAATCTTTGCTTTATTGCTATTTTCCTCATAAAACCTCTCCTACATGTCCATCTCTTGCCCAGAAACAGCTTGATAATTTCTTTCATTTTGATTTTTATTTGTTAATATTTATTTAATGTATTTATTAGAGATGAGGTCTTGCTCTGTTGCCCAGGCTGCAGTGCAGAAGTACGATCATAGCCAGGAACAGTTTTAAGATATTAGAAATATACTTATCACAGTGCACAAAAATTACAGCAATATTGCAAATTTCCTTTGCATGTGTTCTCACAAATTGCTATGAACATATTTTCCTTATAAAATACAGTACAGTGAAAATTTTAATTTACTGCACTCAGGAATATATTGAGTACAATCTCGATTTTGAGAAAATAATAATAAAGGAAATTAAAGCCAAGATAGGCTTAGATGTTGAGGTGTTGGTTAACCTCACTCACTAGCTCAGAGTTCATTCTCACACATGGGCCTCAGCATAAAAACAAATCACTGCCAATCATGTGCCTTCTGGACAAAACAGTAAATTTTAAATGCTTGGAGAGAAGGATCAGCTGTGTTTGTTTACACATCTATCAGCCAAACAAGATTGTGAGTTCCGGGAAACCAGGGTGTGTGTCTTGTTTCCTGCACCCAGCACAAGGCCTGCCTCAAAGTGAGGCTACAATTGAATGAATGAATGAATGAATGATAAACCTAGATGCCAGAGTTAGCACTCTTGGCTCTTTCAACTGCTTTCTTACTGCTCACATTGTGCTGTTTCTCTAGTGTTACTTCCAGAAAGCAAGCAGACAGGCAAGCTGGCAGTCACCTTTGCGACCTCCTAGTGAGGAATAATATCGTATGTAGAAAATCCACCATGAGTCTCCAAACTAGTCTTTTCCAATCACAAATTTAACTAGGAGAAAATCCTGAGTGTCGAGAAACGACATCAGACTCATTAGGAGATGCACTGTTAAAGTTGCACTGTTCAATTCAACATGCATTTTGTTAATACCTGCTGCGTTCCAGGCAGTGTACCAGCTGCTTAGGATACAAAAGTAAATTATACATGAGAGAGAGAGGGAGGAGGAGAGAAAGAGAAAGACACAGACAGAGAAACAGAGAGAGGAAATGGATAAACAGCAAAGAGCTAGTACTTTGCTGTGGATCTCAAAGAGGCCTCCCAGAGATGAAGAGGCTTGCGCTGAGTAATTCAAGATAAGATAGATTTATCAGGACAAAGAAATGTGGAAATGAAATTGATTATTGATCACTGATCATTGAGTAGAGGCAAGGAATGGAGAGTCAGCATGAAGAATGGGGGTTCTGGCAGGAAGAGCAGCTCCGTATGGTGAGATAATAGAGGATGAGGAGGTAATGTGGGAATGAGGCTTAGAGGAAGATGGGAGCCAGCTTGTGAGAGCCTCATAGACCATGCTAAGACTTTACTGGGAAAGCTGTGGTGAAAGACTAATGGATTACAAGTAAAGCCTGTTGCACCCATCTCAATTGCCATGAGACCAATGACTCCTCCTTTGACCTCTCTTTCCCTCATCCTTTACCTCTGTGTGTTTCTTATGCATGCTGGGTATCCTCTACCATGCTTTGGAAAGTACCATAAGCAAAATGATGGTCAGCTTAGACAATCTAGTCATCTCTCGCAGAGACTTTGGAAATGATTATATGGGACAAGACCACTTCCAGCACATTATGGCACAGTCTAGAATGCTTCAGTAAAACCAAGGACATTCAGAGGGAGGATGCTGAAAGCATCCACAATTACATTCAAAATTTATGCCTAACAATTGACTTAATTCCACCAAGATCCAAAGTGGAGAAAAGAAAAGGCAGTTCACCTGAAAACCAAGACAACTCTTTCAGGACACTGCTTTATTTCACGAATTATCTTATTTTAGATAATCTTATACTTTCTGGAAGCCGTGAAATAAATGGTGATTTTTGATTAAGTGTCCTCAGGTGATTGCTTTGGGTCCTAGGATGGGAAGGGGCAAGGAGTGGTGATGATAAAAAAAAAAAAAAAAAGGAAGGCCACAAGTAATATTAGTTCTAGAGTTGATAGCAAACTTCTTCACCTCAACAGTCTCTTGTTCTAGTTCTTACCTCCTTACTTCCTTCTATGAGTGCTCCAAGGAGCACAACCTGAGGGTTGTTGGTAGGTGAAAAGGCCAGGCTAATTCATAGTAGACTTGAGCTTTGAAGTTCACTTATGAGGTGTTATAAGCTCAACTGTGTTTCCCCCTAAATTCATATGCTGAAGTCTTAACACCCAATGTGACTGTATTTGAAGATAGGGCCTTTAAGGAGGTAATTAAGATTAAAAGAGGTCATAAGAGTGGGGCCTTAATCCAACAGGACTGGTGCCCTTATAAGAAAAGGAAGAGATACCAGATCTCTCTGTGCCTGTTTGTCTCCTCTCTCTCTTTGCACACGCACAGAGAAAAGATCATGTTAGGACACAGTGAGTAGGCATGATCTGCAAGCTAGGAAGGGAGGCCTCATCAGAAACCAACACCGCTGGCACCTTGATGTTGGACTTCTAGCCTTCAAAACTGTGAGAAAATTTCTGCTGTTCAAGCCACCTGGTTTGTTATATTTTGTTATGACAGCCCCAGCAGGCTAAGATACATGAGATTTGAGGAAGTTTTAAATTCTTAATTAGCCAGGCATGGTGGTGCATGCCTGTGGTCTCAGCTACTTGGGAGGCTGAGGTGGGAGGATTGCTGGAGCCTGGGAAGCAGAGGCTACAGTGAGTCATGATTGTGCCACTGCACTCCAGCCTGGGTGACAGAACGAGACCCTGTCTCAACCAATCAACCAATTCTTCTTCTCACTCCAGATCGTTGCTTCTACAGTCTTCCTTTCCCAGTGGCAACCACTAGAAAATATTTCTATTAATATACTAGAATATAGACAGATAGATATAACCACCTTTTTATGTGAGTGAGGACATTCAACATATATTGTCCTGAACTTTGATTGTTTTTAACTTATCATTATGCCATATAAACTCATTTCATAGTAGATATACATGTAGAGGGGCCTCATATTTTAAAAGTTGTATCTAATACAATTGGTAAGGATGTAGCACAATTTAACTTGTGTTCTGTTGAAAGGACATTTAGATTTTTATTTTTATTTTTAATTAATGTATGGTTTTTTTTTTTTTTTGAGTCAGAGTCTCACTCTGTCACCCAGGCTGGAGTGCAGTGGCACAATCTTGGCTCGCTGCAACCTCTTCCTCCCAAGTTCAAGAGATTCCCCTGCCTCAGCCTCCCAAGTAACTGGAACTATAGGCACGTGCCACCACACCTGGCTAATCTGTGTATTTTTAGTAGAGAGAGGGTTTTGCCATGTTGGTTAGCCTGGTCTCGAACTCCTGACCTCAAGTGATCTGCCTGCCTCAGCCTCCCAAAGTGCTGAGATTACAGGTGTGAACCACTGTGCCCAGCTGAGGTCATTTAGGTTTTTGCAATCTTTGTGCTTCAATACAAATGATTCCATAATAAAACATGTGTAGTCATCTTTGGCACATACACAAGTATATGTGTAAGATCTTAAAAATGAGATTCTAGTTCAAAAAATATTTTCATTTTAAAATGTTTTATTTTGTAGATATTACCAAATTCAGACACTCTTCCAATTTTCATAAAGATCAGGAGGCATTTTGTTGGCTACATGGCTACACCTTTCCATTATGTCATTATCAAAGATCTTTCCTAAACAACTCCATACGTCTAATGCTATATATAACGATACTCTTCCTGAATGTCCTTCTCACTTGACCTAGGAAATAATCCTAGAATGGTGGGTCACCAGCAAAGTCATCTGATATGCTGAACAAACAGCATATCCCTCTGTTACTACCCATGGCCCTGGGTCCTTTTCTTCACTCTGCTGCCACGGATATTGTTTTGGCTCAACTTTTCAGATTCTTCTTGGTTTCTACTAGGAATAGAAAGGAAAGGAAACAGAAATAGACGACTGTATTTTATTACCCCACACTAGAGAATATGTTTACATTTCTTTAATAAGCTTTGGAGAGAGGAGGTTATTTTCTTGAGGAAATGTTCAGTGTCTTCATGGACACTGAACATGGCGAGACTGCGTCAGAGGATAACATCAGGTTTGCTCAAGTGAGTCAAAGGTATTTTAGCTCTTTCTTTATTCTCTTAGAGGAGGGATAGCACAAGAAACTTTTGCACTTGTAAACTCTACCAAAACACATTAAAGTGTGAGGATTTTCCCAACGTTAGCTGGATATTTTTCCTAACAGAAGTAGATCTGCTAGATAAGTGAGAAATAAACCCTAATCAATTCTCACTAGTGTCATATGTTGTTTTAAACTGTTAGAAATTTGGTATGGGGACCCAAAGTATAAAAGTATCAGGAGGAGGCATGGTGGCTCATGCCTGTGATCCCAGCACTGTGGGAGGCCGAGGTGGGTGGATCACTTGAGGTCAAGTGTTCAAGACCGGCCTGGTTAACATGGTGAAACCCCATCTCTACTAAGAATATGAAAGTCAGCCTGGTGTGGTGACGAGTGCCTGTAATTCCAGCTACTTGGGAGGCTGAGGCAGGAGAATCGCTTGAACCCGGGAGGCAAGGGTTGCAGTAAGCCGAGATCACGACACTGCACTCCAGCCTAGGAGACAGAGTGAGACTCTGTCTAAAAAAAATAATAATAAAAATAAAATGAAAGTGTCAGGAGATTAGTTATTTAATGAAAATACAATACGTTCTAGGTCATTCAACAATCCACAGGGGCTGCCTGAGCTTTTGGTGTTGTAGCTGAACATTTCTTCTCTTACTAAAATTATTTTTTATTTAATGTTCAATTATCATTGAAATATCTTTTAGTGGGGATTTTTGTCATTTGGCTCTCAGCTTAAGCATAACCTTGGGGAAGAATTTCGACTATGACCATGACTAAGTCAAATCTCTAAGATGAAAGAACACCACCACGTCCCTCTTCTTAGCACTTATCACAGTAGACATTTACATTTATTTTAATTGTTGATTAATATTTGATGCCTACCTGCTATAAGCTTCATGGGGCTACAGATCATGTTTGCCTTTTTTCAACAACACATTCCCAGTGCCAGGCATCTAACAGGTGTCCAATAACAATTAGTGAATCAATGTGTTGCCTTTAAGTAGAGTCCATCAAGTGAATACAGAATCACAAAGATAATTTGGGACCCAATGTAAATCTGACAGGTGAGTTTAGATCATTTCATTAAAGCAGAGTCATGTCAAGGGATAAATCAATCAAGGGCTAAAGGCTTAATACCCAGATCCCATGCATATATTTAAGTAAATCCATGGATTATGTAAAAAAGAACACCCAACTGAGGCACCCTTGGACAGATTGCCTGAGCTCAGGAATTTGAGACCACCTGCACCAGTGGTTCCCAGAAGTGTGGTCCTTGGATCAATGACATCAACATCACCTGGGAGCTTGTTGGAAATGCACATTATCAGCCTCAAGCAGACCTACTGAGTCAGAAATTCTGATGGTAAGACCCACCATTCTCTTTTAACAATTTCTCCAGGTTGTTTTGGCGCATGCTAACGTTTGAGAACCACTGACTTACACAAATCTTACCACTGTCAAATAATGGAAAAGGCAAACCAATGAACAAGTGGAATCTAAATTTCTTAGTGGAAATTTGAATAAAAATGAAGGAAACAACTGGTGACTATTGTCCACGCAAGATTTCCTAGCTGTGTTCAACAGTTACCACTAAAAGTGCCCTTTCTAGAATAACCCTACCACATTTCCTTTCTTGCCATCATTTCACCGTTTTTGTAGAATTTCATTCAAGTCTTGTCTATCTGCATACAAAACACTTAAAGCACCAAAGGCGGTCTGAAAATGATTCCGTCATTTAATGAAGTTTAGTAAGCAATAATATTGAGACAACTATGGTATGAAATCATAATTACAATAAACAATATTTATAGGAGGCAAGTAGCATGATGACTGAGAGTATAGGCTAGATTTAGACTGCCTGGTTTAGAATTTTGACTCGGCTACTTCCTAGCTGTGACTTTGGTGAAGTTACTTTACCTTTTTTTTAACTTGGATTCCTCATCTAAACATGGAATTCAATAATTGTACAGTCAATCTTTACCTCATGGGGTTGCTGTAAAGGTTAAGTGAAATAATTTTTATGGCCTTGGCACATAATTAATGCTCAATAAATATCAATCATATAATAAACAGAATGGGTGAGTATATATATATATGTATATATATATATATACATACATACAAACACACAATTGGTTATTTGTATCTGCAGGTTCTGCATCTGCAGAATCAGTCAACCATGGGGTAAAAATATTCAGAAAAAACAATAAAATATAGCAATGCAATAGCAAAAAATAATATAAATTAAAAAGCAATTCGGTATAACTATTTATATAGCATTTACATTGTGTTAGGTATGTAAGTAATCTAGAGATTAGAGTATACAGGAGGAAGTGTATGAGTTATATGCAAATACTACACCATTTTTATTTTTATTTTTATATATTATTTTATTCCTAACCACTAGCCCACTGGGGACTACACCATTTTATATAAGGGACTTGAGCACCCACAAATTTTAGTATTCACAGGGGCTCCTGGGACCAGTGCCTTACTGATATCAAGGGATGATTATACCTACACACAAGTGTACACACACACACACACGCCATCATGTTGAAGCAGCCATAACCCACAACTGGAGGTATGTTGTATCTGTCATGAGAGCTAACCTCCTAACTGGGAGAAGCAAAGAAAGGTCCAGAAATTTATATCTTCCCTTCTACTGTACACATATCACCAATAAAGAATAAAAATTACTGGCAGGCTGTAAGGGTTCTTTTGTTTTGCTTTTGTTTTTTCATTTTTTAGAGATGAGATCTCACTATGTTGCCCAGGTTATTTTTCAACTCCTGGCCTCAAGTGAGCCTCCTACCTCAGCCTCCTGAGTAGCTGAGATTATAGGCATGAACCACCATGCCCAGCTATGAAGAGGTTCTCTTGATTGGGAGCAGGGGACGTCTCATCAGAAAGGTGTGGAGAGAGAACTCTAGGGCTGGGTGGGGAGCTACCTGCATCTCAGTGGATCACCAGCACCAAGAGCCAAGTGGGAGCTGAGACAATCCTGCTGGAGAAAGTCTGGCTGCCATTTGAGGGACAACCCTAAAAAGTGGAAGAATGCTCAGATGATGAGCAGCCAAAAAAAACAAATGTGCACTCCGAAAATCATGTATAGTACCCCCTTGGCAATGAAGGAAAATCAATTCCTCTAGCAGTACCATAGTTGACAAAGCCATATTTGACAAGATAAAGCTATCACAGCAAGTAAGTTAGGGGAAAAACATTTAAAATGGCATTACAGGCTGGGCACAGTGGCTCATGCCTGTAATCCTGGCACTTTGGGAGGCCGAGGCAGGCAGATCACCTGACGTCGGAAGTTTGAAACCAGCCTGACCAACATGGAGAAACCCTGTCTCTACTAAAATACAAAAAAAATTAGCTGGGAGTGGTGGTGCATGACTGTAATCCCAGCTACTCGGGAGGCTGAGGCAGGAGAATCGCTTGAACCTGGGAAGTGGAGGTTGTGGTGAGCCGAGATGATGCCATTGCACTCCAGCCTAGGCAATAAGAGTGAAACTCTGTCTCAAAAAATGTATATATAAATAAATTTTAAAAATGGCATTACATACCTATTTTTAACTGTACAAAGGAGTTCTAGAGGACCTCAGTTTTTCAAATATGTTGGATTCATGAAAACATTATGAAGCAGTTACTCTAGTAGGTGACACTTCTGCTGTTTAGGAAATGTTGTTTGTGTTGGCAGTTGCTGAGTTTACGACAGATTTTAGAAAGGAAGTGTGCACCTCTTTTGAAGGGGGAAATTTAGAATCATTTGCATTGTCCACTACTTCAAGTTTGAGCAAGATGCTGGGGTACTCACTGACCTTTCCACACACAGTTATGATTCATTTCAGGGCCTGGTCTACAAATACATAAGCAAGTGGTGCATAAACAGACCTCCCTCCGCCTGACCCCCTGGACCTGTCCAGGAGCTCTAGGAGAAAGGCTGCATAATTGCAGTCCTGATCTTTAGTTTAACTCAGTCTACATAAAGAGCATCAAAGATGTCCTCGGAATACAGATGGAAAGTCATGTTATCTCAGAACAGCACTTAGCCCAGGAATAAAGGATGTCTCCTTTTCCATATATGTTAATATGCACAGATTGATATGTGGAAGGTCAGTTGTTAGTTCTAAGTGGTGATATTTTGAGGAATTTTGCTTTCTGTTATGCTTTTCTATTTTGCTCATTTTAATAATAAACATAATTTTTATAATCAGAAAACAAACTATTTTAATCTTGGAAAATTGTATATGTCATACATTGAAATTACTAAAATGCAATAAAAATGCAGAGTCATATTATCATGTTCCACCCAAAAAAAACAGTGACAGATATTTTCATGAAACAGATGAGTCTGTAGAGAACCAGGCGCTGTCTTATTTATTGGGGGAAATAATTGGTTACATTCTTTCTGGAGCAATGTACATCAATAACATTAAAAGGCATATTCTAGATGGCCCAGAAATTCCACTTTTAGGAGTCCTGTACTAA
Organism: Pongo pygmaeus; assembly: GCF_028885625.2. NCBI lineage: Eukaryota > Metazoa > Chordata > Mammalia > Primates > Hominidae > Pongo > Pongo pygmaeus. The sequence goes on along the minus strand of NC_072376.2, from coordinate 153,783,331 downwards.
GAAAATAATTAGATAGGCCAGATGCAGTGGCTCACCTCTGTAATCCCAGCCCTTTTGGAGGCCAAGGAAGGAGGACTGCTTGAGGTCAGGACTTCAAGACCAGCCTGGACAACAGAGCAAGACCCTGACAATATAAAAAAAATTAGCTGGGCATGGTGGTATGTGCCTGTAGTCCCAGTTACTCAGAGGGCTAAGGTGGAAGAATCACTTGAGCCCAGGAGTTTCAGACTGCAGTGTGCTCTGTTCATATCACTGCATTCCAGCCTGGGGCAACAGAGAGAGACCCTGTCTCAAAAAAAAAAAAAAAAAAAAAAGAAAGAAGAAAAGAAAATAATTAGATAAACATACAAAGATATACAGTTAAATATGTTCATCACAGATTTGTAACGTCTTAAAGATGCAAATAATTGTGGCAGATAAATGAAGGTACATCATATAATTAAAAAATTCACAGCCAATGTAAGTAATGATATAAATGTTCACTTTTTAAAAATCTGAAAATATGTTCACAATATTGTTATGTAATAAAAGCAATTACAAAAGTTTTGTAGGTTTGTTTTATTTTGAGATAGGATCTTGTTCTGTCACCTGGGCTAAAGTGCAGTGGTGCAATCATAGCTCACTGCAGCTTTGAATTCCTGGGCTCAAGTGATCCTCCTGCCTCAGCCCTCATAATTAGGACTAAAGGTACATGAGACCACACCCAACTAATTTATTTTTATTTTTTGTAGAGACAGTGTCTTGCTATGTTGTCCAGGCTATGTTACAAAAGTTTAGGCATAGCATGAACTCTTTTCTGTTTGAGAAGAAAAACACTACATACATATAGATTTGGCATCTTTCCTTTTTGCTTATCTGTATTTTCTAATTTTTCTACAGTGAACATTATTTACTTGTATAATTAAAAATAAAACATCAGGAGGATTAATTGGAGATGTTTAAATTTGTAAAATACTTCATGTGCTCCCCTTACACAACACACACACACACACACTTTTATATACAGGTGGTTACTTGTTCCTGGTTCTAAGATAGACTGTATATCATCTGGCACCAGCTTCAAGGGGTTCCACTGCAGACTTAAACATAGCTACATAGGGTTGATTTAATAAAATGTAGTCTTTTCATTTTTATCTTTGTTTTTATTCAACTCAAGTATGATTAAAATGTAATCTTTATTACAGCACTGTTTCATTTAACCACCAGTCAGCTATCGTTATCTAGAATTCTGTGATCTTCTATTGGCACATCTAAAAAGATTTTCTCATTTCTTTCAAAAGGCTTCTTACTTGAAACTTCATATTTAAATCTGAGGGCCACAGTTTGTAGAGAAAGATAAAGTCAGTAGGCATTTATTTTTGTTTTCATTATATGCCTTCCTCTTCAGTGTCCTTTAGGTGAATGATGGTTGGCTCCGTGTAAGAGAAGAAAGAGGAAATTATGTTTTAAAAAGTTTCATTCAGGGACAGAATGTCAAGCTTCCAATTTGATTGACTGAGTCATGCCCAGTAAAAGCAAACTGTAATTTTCATTGGAATAGAAATCAGTGTGATTTAACACATTTCCTTTTTATGGAAGATTACATTTCACGCCTATAAGGGGATTGCAAGTGACAAAAAGAGCAAAATTCTCACCAGTACAACTTTTGATGAAAATGTCAATTTAGGTCTGTATTTTATAGAAGTAAACGACATCACTGAGGGCAAAGATTCTGCAAAAGAAAACTCAGCAGGAAATGCCTAAAGAGAGGGTGTTGAGAGCCTCAAGAACAAATAAAAACTGAGTCCTTTTTTTTTTTTTTTTTGAGATGGAGTCTTGCTCTGTCACCCAGGCTAGAGTGCAGTGGTGTAATCTCGGCTCACTGCAACCTTCTCCTCCCAGGTTCAAGCAATTCTCCTGCCTCAGCTTCCCAAGTAGCTGAGATTACAGGCATGCACCACCACACTCAGCTAATTTTTGTATTTTTAAAAGAGACAGGGTTTCACCATGTTGGCCAGGCTGGTCTTGAACTCCTGACCTCAAGTGATCTGCCCACCTTGGCATCCCAAGGTGCTGGAATTGCAGGTGTGAGCCACCATGCCCGGCCTGAGTCCTTTTGGGGTTTTTTTGTGTGTGTGTGGCTTTTTTGGACTTTTTATTAATCCTGGTAAAGATAGCCTGACAGCCAAGTCTCATGTTTAACCTTTGGGAGTTTCTCCTTTGGTGCAGCGAATACTTTTTTCTCCCCTTAATGTTTTATACTTAAGGTTTTTCAAATATTTGGGATATTCAGATCAAATTCTGTTCTATGATTTATAATCTTGTTTGGAAATTCTGAGGGGCTGGAAATAATAAGTGGTTTTATATATAGTTGATAAATTAGAAGGTTTGGGTGGTAAGGTGTTATTTTGTATTGGTATTGATGCCTAGATATTCTTCTTTCTTTTAAATCATTTAGTAAAACACACCATAAAAATGTTTTAAAGAGCCAGGAGTGGTAGCTCATGCCTGTAATTCCAGTACTTTGGGAAGCTGAAGTGGGTGGATAACCTGAGGTCAGCAGTTCAAGGCCAGCCTGGCCAACATGGTGAAACCCTGTCTCTACTAAAAATACAAAAATTAGCTGGGTGTGGTGGTGCATGCCTGTAATCCCAGCTACTTGGGAGGCTGAGGCAGCAGAATCACTTGAACCTGGGAGGTGGAAGTTTCAGTGAGCCAAAATCATGCCACTGCACTCCAGCCTGGGCGACACAGTGAGACTCCATCTCAAAAGAAAAAAATGTTTTAAAGATTTGAGATTTATAAGATAAAATGTAGTATTTCTCTAATGAGAATGTTGTCAGTATAATAAAAATTATTACACTGTGTGATATTCTGTATATTATACTGCATGCAGTATATCTAAAAATAAACCACATTAAATAGCTTTTATCTTTTTTTTTTTTTTTTTTTTCCAGACTAGAGTGCAGTGGCACTATCATGGCTTGCTGCAGCCTCAACCTTCTGGGCTCAAAGATCCTCCCACCTCAGCCCCACGGTAGTTGGAACGACAGGCATGTGCCACCATGCCAGACTAAGTTTTTCATTTTTTGCATAGACAGGGTCTCACTATATTGCCCAGGGTGGTGTAAGAGCTTTAGTCTTTATTGACATGGTTGACTGGCTTGTGTTAAACAAGAAATACTTCAGACATTTTTCAACTAGTACAGCATTTGAAGGCAAAGTGATGGGACACTTTTAGTGAGAATTTGTGAAGTACCAGTTGCACAAAATATGCATACTTACATAGATGCCACGTCTTGTTGATCTGACCAAATTGTTACCAGATGGAAAGTCTCGACTGTGAGTTGTCCAGGTTCTTGGCAAGTTGAAAAAAGAAATAAACAAAACTCACAAAGCAACAAAAGAAGCAACTAAAACACAGATTTAGTGAAGCAAAATTACACGCCACAGATTGGGAGCGAGCTCGAGCAAGCAGCTCAAGACACCTGATTACAATGTTCTTTAGGGTTTTTATTAAGCTAAAAGAATTTGGTAACACCCCCAGGTGCTCTTTAGAGGACTCCAATTGGTTAAACCCTATGAAGGATTGGCCCACAACCAATTAGAGGCTGAAGTAGAGACTTGACCCGCAATCAGAGGATGAAGTGGAGACTTGGTCCGTGGTCAATCAGAGGCTAAAATGGAAATTCCTGTCTTGTTATCACAGGAGTGAGAATGTGGCCTGTATACTGCCCTATCTTGCCTAGAACTGGTTGCACCTGCTGCTCTTTTGCTTATATCTTAACCCTTGGTTACCCTATTTCCCTATTCTCTGCCTCAAGATGACAGCCTGTCATAAGCAATACAACAACCTTGATCTTGGACAAAAAGATAAGCTGAACCAACTGATGTTCCTCATGAATTATAGCTAAGAAATACCTACCAAAAGTATTCAGAAAATAGCCAAGAAATGTTTCGTCTTTCCTTGAGAAAATTGAATGGTGGGAGCTATAGCTTGAAAGTAACAGAGAGATGGAACCAGAGAGGCTATGATGGTTCATGTGTATGCTTAAATTACAAGGGATCAGATACCATTGTTAGCAAAGAGGCTGATCAGTGGAGAAAGACACTAGACCAAATGTACAGAGAGAAGCAGAGATTCAGAGAAGGGTTTGGGTTAAGAGAAAAGCACTGGGCCAGAGCCTTTTTTTTTTTTTTCCAGACAGGGCCTCCCTCTGTCATCCAGGCTGGAGTGCAGTGGCACAATCATAGCTCACTGCAGCCTCAAACTCCTGGGATCAAACGTTCCTCCATCTCAGCCTCCCAAGTAGCTGAAACTACAGGCATGTGCCACTATGCCTGGCTAATTTTAAAATTTTTTGTAGAGACAGGGTCTTGCTATGTTGCCCAGGATGGTCTTGAACTCCTGGCCTCAAGCAATTCTCTCACCTTGGCATTTCAAAGTGCTAAGATTACAGGTGTAAGCCACTGCACCTGTCCTGATCTGAGAGCTTGCTAAAGGTCTCTGGTACTAGTTTAGTCTATCTGAACCTTTGCAATAATTTCTTTTCTTTAAATATAAAAAATGACTTCTGACCATAATTATCAAGAGTCAAACCACTAGGTTTGTTAGCAGAAAACAAAACATGTTATATTCACACAATATCAAATTACTTTCAAGAAGATACAGTCACCAAAAAACAAGCTGTCAATAGTAGGTTGTGTAGTAGACCTCTGTCACATAGGCTTGCCCATGACCTTGTCTCCTTATTCTCATAGTTCTCTGATTTTTTCCTTGGGGACTATTCCCCACACACTGTCCCCTCTCCTCTGCCACCACCTACACCAGGGCAGGCATGTGGCTTAGATCTGGCCAATCAGTGGATAGGTCTCAACATCCAGACCATAGTGATAGGTAATGGCATGAAAGCATTATATAAACTTAATTATTGGGGAAAAAATATGACAAATAATGTGTAAAGAAACAGGGAAACGTTGCAATTTGTATTCAGGTTCTTCATAGTCTTCTAAATAAGACCAACTTCCAACTTTGCTATTAATTATCCAAGTGACCCTAGTCAAGTCTCTTCCTTATTCTGGGCTTTCATTCCTTGCATATAAAATGAGGAGCTCAATATAACTATGTTCAGGGTCTCCTAGGGCCTTTTTCTTCTAAATCTGTAAACATAAGTTTAGAAATTCAGTAGTCCTGTGAACACCAAAAGAACACCAACAAAGAGGGTCCTGGCCCTCAGGGAACTTGCAGTAGATAATTTTGAAGTAGGAAAAGTGTTTCACCACCCTGCCCTTTGTTCTAACGTCTCTACCTTATTTATCATTCTTTCCCAATCATTAAAACTTGCCCTTGGGTTTGACTCTTTCATGAAAAGACAAAACAAAACAAAAACACAAAAACTTGCCCTATTTGATGACAAATAGTCAGTCTGAAATAAATCTCTGCTGATGTTTAGCTTTATTCTTCCCTCAGAGAGGCTAGGGTCTTTTTTCCTTCCTTTGTTCCATGAACACAGATACATTTGACAGAGGTCATTGACCACAATGTTCCCAACATAGAAAGAAATAATGTTTTGGCTGGGTGCAATGGCTCTTGCCTGTAATCTCAGCACTTTGAGAGGCTGAGGCAGGAAGATTGCTTGAGCCCAAGAGTTCAAGACCAGCCTGGACAACATGGGGAGACCCCATCTCTACAAAAAAATTTTAAAAATTAGCTGGATGTGGTGGCACACACCTGTAGTCCCAGCTACTCAGGTGGCTGAGGTGGGAGAATTGCTTAAACCCAGGAGGTTAAGGCTACAGTGAGCTATGTTTGCACCATTGCACTCCAGCTTTGGCAACAGAGCAAGACCCTGTGGAAGGAAGGAAGGAAGGAAGGAAGGAAGGAAGGAAGGGAGGGAGGGTGGGTGGGAGGGAGGAAGTTTCATTTATTCTTTATTCCCAGAACATCTCAGAATGTAATAAAAAGTGTAATGATTTAATGAATGGATGCAAGGTAGCACTGTTACAGTAAGAGCTATTTTGAGGAATCTTTTCCCTTCAGTCATACTATAAGGATGGTCCTGGCTGCAGAACTGTTCATTCATTTAAAACTAAAATAACCTAACTGTGGCTTCTGTATCAATTATCTCTATTACTTGCAGAGTTGACAATGTGGTGACTGGTCGATCTAGTTTCTCCAGCTGGTTTAGCAACTCAGATCCACCGTGAAGTTCTCTGTATTGTGAGAGTTAATTTTAGGTAGTGACTTGACTGAATTAAGGAATACCAAGAGAGCTAGGAAAGCATTAATTTTAAGTGCATGTGTGAGGGTGTTTCCAGAACAGATTAGCGTGTGAGTCTGAGTGAACTAGGAAGAAGGATTTGCTCTCATTGTGGAGGAGAATACCATTCAATTGGCTGAGGACCTAGAGAGAACTAAAACAGAGAAAAGGTGAATGTGGATCTGATATACAGATCTTCTTTCCCTGTTGTTGGACATTTTGCTGACCACATATTCTTCTTCTCTGTCCTTGGACATCAGAACTCCAGGCTGATTCTTCTAAAAATCCTCTCTCATAGTATATAGCGTATTGGTTCTGTCTCTTTAGAGAATCTTGACTAATACAGATTTCAAAGCAACTGCAAAGTATTGGATCTTCAAAGCAATATTACTCTTTGCTATCCCAATTGGTCACCCTTCTTCTACCTCAGTGGGTATAAGAAATTCCAAATAGCCTACTAGAGCTACTGCCCTTCCAGGTTGGATATCAAAGATAGGGGAATTAATTTTTTTTAAAAAAAGCTCTTGTTAAAATGTTATCTTCAGACAGGAGGCCTAGGGGAGTTCTTCCAAGGAAACATTAGCACTTTATTACTCTGCGGGGTGAATTCTCTGCTGAAACTAAAACTGAATTTTCTACTAGTTGATCACTCCTGGGACTGCCGGGCAGTGCAATGTTTTCTGTTGTTGTTGTTTGTTTGTTTTGAGACAGAGTCTCTGTTGCCCAGGCTGGAGTGCAGTAGTACAATCTTGGCTCACAGTAACCTTCGCCTCCTGAGTTCAAGCGATTCTCTTGCCTCAGCCTCCCAAGTAGCTGAGATTACAGGCACGTGCCACCATGCCCGGCTAAGTTTTGTATTTTTAGTAGAGACGGTGTTTCACCATGTTGGCCAGGCTGGTCTTGAACTCCTGACCTCAAGTGATCCACTCACCTTGGCCTCCCAAAGTGCTGGGATTACAGGCGTGAGCCACTGTGCCCAACCTGGAATGGTTACTAACACCCGTGTTCTGCAGCCTTTGTCCCGTTGCTTCTGGGAGAACTGAACCATGAAGGAGCAGACACTGCAGTTGGGAGGCGGGATGTGTGGGCACAGTGCTTCCGAGACTCCATGCTATTTCCAAAGTGGGGCAAGTCCCAAGAAGACCAAGCAGAGGACTGAGTGGGAGAGGAGTAAGGATAAGGAGGAAAACACACCACTGTGAAGGTGAAAAAGCAGAAAAGGAGGGCATACTGCAGAAATGGGGGTGGAAATTGCCAAAGACTAACTAACTACGCTTGGAATTTTGCCTCAGTCAGATCTGCCCACTAAGCAATACACAGATTAACTGCTCAAAGGTCAAGCAGTCAGAATCCTATCAGGGTCAGCCGGGCGCAGTGGCTCACACCTATAATCCCAGCACTTTGGGAGGCCAGGGCGGGCAGATCAGCTGAGGTCAGGAGTTCGAGACCAGCCTGGCCAACATGGTAAAAGCCCGTTTCTACTAAAAATACAAAAATTAGCTGGGCATGGTGGCTCACGCCTGTAATCCCAGCTACTTGGGAGGCTGAGGCGGGAGAATCACTTGAACCTGGGAGGTGGAGGTTGCAGTGAGCCGAGATGGCGGCACTGCACTCCAGGCTAGGTGACAGAGAGAGACTCTGTCTCAAAAAAAAAAAAAAAAAAAAAAATAGGAACCCTATTAGGGTTGGAGGGGAGAGTGAGAGATCTGAGGGACAGAAAGACAAGGCTGGGCGCGGTGGCTCATGCCTATAATCCCAGAATTTTGGGAGACCGAAGCGTGTGGATCACGAGGTCAGGAGTTCGAGACCAGCCTGGCCAAGATGGTGAAACCCCATCTCTACTAAAAAAATACAAAAATTAGTTGGGCGCAGTGGCGGGCACCTGTAATCCCAGCTATTGGGAAGGCTGAGGTAGGAGAATTGCTTGAACCCGGGAGGTGGAGGTTGCAGTGAGCCAAGATTGTGCCACTGTACTCTAGACTGGGTGACAGAGCAAGACTCTGTCAAAAGAAAGAAAGAAGGAAGGAAGGAAGGAAAGAAAGAGAGAAGTGAGGGAGGGAGGGAGGGCAGGAAGGAAGGAAGGCAGGCAGACAGGCAGGCAGACAAAGACATCATCTATCTCTACCGTATCTAGGCATCTGTTGAATGCTTTTCCTCTTCAGGTGGTCTGAGACTATCCTAGGGCTTAAAGCCAGTGAGAATAAATTGAAAGCTAAAAATAGTAATCTATTTCACAGAGGAACTAGTTAGATTAATTAGGTTCTCCTTGTGTCATTTCTTGTCTAGGTATATTTGATTGTCTTTTTTTTTTTTTTTCCCCAAAGTCACATTTAATTGAGTAGGTAGCACTATGGGACTGGAAAGCCACCATAAACTCCTTATAGTTTCTCTAGTTTTTTGCAATGTCCTTTTACTACAGGTTATCACAAGTCATGATAATAATGGCATGATTTCCTGGAAAGAATGTGCTCTAAATCTTCCAAGAAACTAGAAAATGGCTAAGGATTTTAAAATGTTTCTTCTTTCCTCTCGGTGTCCAATCTTGTTCTCAAAGCAAATTTTTATAAGCTTGTTTTGGTTACATTTTAATCTTCACAAAAGCAGGGACTTTGTATGTTTTGTTCACTTTTTTTCACTCTGTCATCCAGGCTGGAGTGCAGTGGCGTGATCTCAGCTCCCTGCAACCTCCGCCTCCCGTGTTCTAGCAATTCTCCTGCCTCAGCCTCCAGAGTAGCTGGGACTACAGGTGCATGGTGCCACATCTGGCTAATTTTTTGTATTTTAGTAGAGACGGGTTTCACCGTGTTGTCCAGGCTGGTCTCGAACTCCTGAGCTCAGGCAATCCACCCGCCTCAGCCTCCCAAAGTGCTAGGATTACAGGCTTGAGCCATCACGCCTGGCCTTGTTCACTTTTTATTCCAAGGCCTAGAGTATAGTAGGCATTCAATAATTATATGTTGAATAAGTGAATGAATGAATGAATGAATGAATGAATGAATTGTACAAGTGAATAGCATTTGGTACCAGTATATTAAAAAGGCCAAAGTAACTTACATTTTGGGGCTAGGGTATAGGTTTTGGTGTGAAACCACAACTTTAAGCAGCATGCCAAGGGCATGCCAAAAGATTGTTGTAGGCCGGGCATGGTGGCTTCTGGCACTTTGGGAGGCCCCGAGGCGGGCGGATCAGTTGAGATCAGGAGTTCAAGACCAGCCTGGCCAACGTGGTGAAACCCCATCTCTCCTAAAAATACAACAATTAGCTGGGCATCATGGCTCGCACCTGTAGTCCCAGCTACTCAGGAGGCTGAGGTGGGAGAATCACTTGAACTGGGAGGTGAAGGTTGCAGTGAGCTGAGATCGTGCCACTGCACTCCAGCCTAGGTGACAGAGCGAGACTTGTTTCAAACAAAACAAAAACAAAAGATTGTTGTAGGGGAAAAGGTGTGATATCTTTCCTTCCTGTAAGGGTCATCGCCAACACACCTATAACAAAAGACAGGTTAACAAGAGAAAAGCATAACACATTTGTTTCATCAAAGTTTTAGGTGACATGGGAACCTTCAGAAATGAAGACAGAAAAACCCAGGGAAACCTGTCTATTTTTTTTTTTAATAGAGATGGGGTCCTCCCGGTTCTGCCTACCAAAATGCTGGGGTTGAAGGCATGAGCCACCATGCCCAGCCTGTTTATTTTTTTGAGAGAGTCTCGCTCTGTCCACTTTTGTGCTTAGGTTCAACGAAGAGTGGGCAGCCATGTAGATGTGGTCAGACAAAAGGGTAAGATCCAATGGTAATAGACTGAGAACAGACCCAGCCTGTCTGTTCAGATTCTTCTTGGCCTCTCCGTGTAGCTTTCCCTCCTCCTGGGTTTAGAGCAGGACTCCTTTGGAAAGGGGACCTACTATCCAACAAGGTAGGGTAGATAATTTCTTTATTTCTCTATTCTTTACGCCTGCTCTTACACAGAAAAGTGAGGAATGGTAATATTTCTAGGTTTTGTAGCTTCCTTTGGGGAGAGGGGTTTTAGTTTCTATGACCTGCCTTTAGTTTCCGTGACTCACTTTGGGGGAGAAAGAGAGGTGGGAGACAGGAGGACAGAAGGAGGTCAGACAGAAACTGCTTCTGAGGCTTTTCAATTTCCTTTAGTTCTAAGTACTCAGCATGCCAAAGTACCATGCTTTGTGGTATCATTTTCCAAACCCCAACATGGTATTAAGGCACTTAAGAGTTTTTAAAAATACCAATTATATCAAGTAAAAGAATACCTATGGAAACACTTCAAAAATATAAAAGTTACATGATATATTAATATAATTTTTGCATATGTATGACTTGTAATCTTATTGTTTGCTTTTTATTTGCAGATTTTGTGACTGAAGGCACTGCACTGTGACCAAAAGTGCCAAATGAGTTTTTTGAGTCTGTGTTAAATATATGAGGTTTCCACTGATGCCTGGAAGAGGCAGATCAGTCTGTGTGGTAACATCAAGGAAAACTTCCATTCCTTGAGAGCCCAAGGGGTAGGAAGTGAACAGATGAAATGGCAGTCTCATTAGAATGGCTGGTGATTTGCTCATTCGACTAATTGAAGGAATTCAACAATTCAAGTCAGAGCTACAAAAGTCACAATTTTGAAGCCCACACAAGAAAGTTTCATTTGAATCTTTGCTCATTTGGAAAGGGAAAAGTCCCTAGGATTGCCCAGCATCCACAACAAAGCAGAGTCTGCTAAATTCCCATCATTTGGGAAGAGGAGGCTTTTTTTTTTTTTTTGGCTGAACTATCCTCCAGATCTCCTGGGCGGGATGAAAAAAAAAAAAGGTCATCAGATATGTAGGCAGATGGGCTGTGATCACCACTGGAAGCTCGAAGTATTTGGGGAAACTGAAACTGTCTAGGGATAAAGCTGCCCTGGTTTGTGTGTTTCTGGTTTCACTGATTAAAAAAAAGAAATCCATCTACCAAGCGTGGATAAATTTTAAAATTCTGCCATGCCCAGTTTTCGAAGCCCCAAATGCGATATAGGAACAGCTGTGGTGTGAATTAGTTGGTTTAAGCTTTTGGGCCGCTTCCAACTTCTCTATTGCTCACGCCCTACAGGTCAAGGAAAGAAGTGATGTAATGCACTTAGCTGGGCCACTTTAATTACAATAGAATGGAGAGGGGGAGGGGTCACAAGCGGTGACAAGTTTAGCGCATGACTTGCCCTGGGGATGCAGGAAACAAAAACATCGACGACCATTGGCTGCGTTGGCTTCCGACCCCGGGTCTCTAACAGAGCTCCAGGTCTGAAACACTTTTCCTGGGAAAAGGGGTGGCGCTATCCCATAGAGCGTCAACCTTAAACACAAACAGCACACACGCACCCACGCAGGCTGGCGGCGTCCTCCCTGCTGGGATGGGCGTCGGGCCCAGTGCTTGGCACACGGTCCCCAGGAGCTTCCCCCAAAGGTTCCCCCGAAGCCAGCCACAGCTGCTCAGCTTGGCGCGCAGAGCCCGCGGTGGTACCGAGTCCGCGCAAACCCGGACCCGCTCCAAGTGAACCGCGTTGTCGTCATTCATTCGCAGTGTCCGGAGCGTCCTTCCAGCGGGGAGCTGGGCTTCCCTAGTGGCGCCTGCGGCCCCGACACGGCGCGTTAAGGCGCGGCGACTTCGTGAGCTCGAGCAGGTAGAGACGGGAGGGGCTCTGGAGCTCCGGTCGGCGCCGCGGGAGCAGCAGCGCCGGAGCCCCGCTTGGCCCTGACCGCGGGGCCGAATCCGCTCGGGTGGCCCTTAGCTCTGCCTGCCGCCAAGCCGGATCCCGGGACTGAGCTATACCACTTCCTCCTCCTCCCGCTCCCTTCCTCCTCCTCTTCCTCCTCCTCCCGCTCCTCCCGCCGCCGTGGGCCGGAGCCGGGCTGCAGAGCGCCAGGCCCGGGCGTCTGCGGCCGCGGGCTCTCGCGGGGCGGCGACGCCGCGGGGAGGATGCTGCTTGCCGCGCCCGCGTCCTCACCGTCCTCCCGGGCCGCCTGCTGGGGCTTTGTTGTGGCCCGGGCGCCCCGGGCCGCCCCTTGAAGTCGCCTGCCGCCGCCGCCGCACCTAGCGGGCGGGCGGGCGCGCGTGTGCCCAGGAGTGCGCGCCTGTCGCGGTGGTGGGTGCAGGACCCGACCCACGGGCTCATTGTGCGCCCGCCCGCAGCGGCCAGGACCATGTGGGTGAACCCGGAGGAGGTGTTGCTGGCCAACGCGCTGTGGATCACCGAGAGGGCCAACCCATACTTCATCCTACAGCGGAGGAAGGGCCACGCCGGCGATGGAGGCGGCGGCGGCGGACTGGCGGGTAAGGACCGTGGCCGATCCCTGCAGGAGGGGAGCCGGGAGCGCTGCGGCGCCGCCCGCGGCCCTGGGCTGCAGGCTCCGGAGACGCCGCCCGGTCCCCTGGGGCTGGGCGACCCGCCCTGCCTCGTTGTGTGCGAGGAATCGAGAGTCGTGATGTTCAGGTTGGACAGAGATGCTTCTTTTTTTGACTCTGTCAGGCTTTGGGGCCCTTAGCGTACTGAGCGCTCTTTAAGTGGATATGTTGAGGAGAATGGAAAAGAGTGAGTCTGGGGCGGAGGGAATGTATTATCCCCTATAAATTGAATGCAGCATTCCCTTCCCCTCCCCCCCTTAAAAATATTGTTTTCCAAATGGAAAAGAGGGATGGAAGAAGGTTAATTTTTACTCCACTTCCTTTACTGGCAACAGCAGGATCAGGTATAAAATGCTCTTTTGTTTCCAGGGAAGCGATCAGTAAGGAACTGATGTGGTCATTTCCTATATGGGTTATGACCGAAGAGAATGAATAAGGAAACAGGAATTTTTTTGTTTCACCTAATTAGACATAAAGCAAAGCAAGTTGTCTGGTTCTAGTTGTAAAAATAATTGGCTGTATAACTGCATTTTAACTATTTTTGCTCAATCACTTCTTCCCTAAACCCCCTCCCTTCAAGGTATTATTGTAATTGTTGCTGAAGCCATGTCATATCATTCAGGATAATAAGATCAGTCAGACCCATATCCAAAGTAGTGTCATATTAGAAATAATCTCGAACTCATACCATACTAGAGAAATTGGACTTTCTCCCTCTCTGTGTTATTTAGAATGAACAGAACTGGAATACTTTTTACAGTGAAAAAGTTAGCAGAAGAAATAGTAGAGGTTTCACTAGGAAGGAGACTGCAAAAAAGAGATGAACTTTGACCCTCCTCAGAGTTGAGCTTATATCAACCTCATATATCACCTGGAGTTTGCACAATAGGTAAATTGTTGCTTTCAAATGCTGTGCTATGAAATAAAGATTCTTGATATATGTATTTACTTGTGATTATATTTATAAACTAATTTTCTCAAGATTAAAATTCAAGTGTCATGTGGTACAATGTATACTGGTGTGTTTGAAGGATCTTGATTCTACCAGAAAAGATAAATCTGCAGAGCTCCAGACCCCATTCTGGAAATACTGACTAGTGATCTGATACCAGGATTTTCCAGTTCATTTTGTAGAAGTTATCTAACTCTAAATGTTAATATGTAATTTACATATCTAATATTGGAATCAGCCCACATTGTCCTTTTTTTTTTGAGACAGAGTCTTGCTCTGTCGCCCAGGCTGGAGTGCAGTGGCGGGATCTTGGCTCACTGCAACCTCCTTCTCCCGGGTTCAAGTGATTCTCCTCCCTCAGCCTCCTGAGTAGCTGGGACTACAGGCATGCACCAACCCGCCTGGCTAATTTTTTTTGTATTTTTAATAGACGGGGTTTCACCATGTTGGCCAGGCTGGTCTTGAACTCCTGATCTCAAATAATCTGCCCACTTTGGCCTCCCGAAGTGCTGGGATTAGAGGCGTGAGCCACCTCGCCCGGCCCACATAGTCCTTTAAGCCTAGGACAACAACATAGAGTAGATAATTTATTGTAGTAAAAAGAGAACATTTCCTTCTGCAGTTAACCCTCCTACACCTTGTAAGCATTAAGTATTCATTTACCTGTGTCATTCGTAATAGAATGTGAAAAATTCAGGGATTCAGAGCCTTCTTTTTCTGCTTAACATTTGTATTGTGTTCCTACTGGTTCTTAGAGCTATAACTGACTACGGTCCACTTGAAATCTCATCTTGTCATCAGTGACTTATTTCACTTAGGTAAAATTACATCTTGTAAATTGAGAAATCACAGCGATTGCACTTATTAATGGAATAATTGAAATCATTGTCGTGAGTAAAAGTATTCATGACAACAAAGGCTATTTTCAAGCAACAGAGGTAAAATGTTTGGTCTAATACATTGGTGCCATGTCAAATGTAGCAGGAACATTTTAGAAATGTTATACAATGTGTAGTATATTCTGATTCTAATGTAAGTTCATTCATTCACTAACTCACTAAATCATTTAACAAATATTTGTTGGCAACTTCTAGAAGTGCTAATGTTGTGAAGCTCAAGCCTAGTAGAAGACAGGTATTGATGAAATAATCACATAAATTAAAGTAAAATTGCCACTCTACAGAGTCCCAGCAGAAAACAGAATCCAAATGAAGAGAGATGAGTGAAAAGACAACTTTGAAAAATAGAGGCATGGTTATTTGAACTGGTGTAAGGCAAACCAGAGGCAGGGCTCTCAGGAGTCGGTGAGAGCTGGAGCCAGGGAAGAGGAGCTTGAGCCTGGAGAGAAACAGCCGCTTGTAAAAACACAGACTATAGCAGAAAGGGAGTGGGGAGTACATGCCCTGACTTCTCTCTTCTCCCACCCTCCCAGCTTCTGCCACTGCCTCCCATCGCTGGAACCCAGTAGAAGCCAGCTAAGGAACCGGGCATGGTGGCGTATGCCTGTAGTCCCAGCTGCTGGGGAGGCTGAGGCTGGAGGATTGTTTGAGCCCAGGCATTCGAATCCAGACTGGGCAACATGGTGAGACCTTATCTCTAGAAGAGGAAAAAAAAAAAATCTAGCTGGAAAGAGTCCTGGTGATATAGTTTCTTGGGATCAGCCTCCCAGGGATGGATGAGGGCAAACTGAGAATGAGCAGAACAAATATCATAAGAAGAGGAACATGATGTTGATTAGTCCCAGTTAAGTGATGGAGTCTTGGAGGTGGAGGCAAAGGAAAGATTCCTTGAGGAAGTGACCCTTGAGCTTAGAACTGAAGAAAGAAAAAGATCTGCCTGTGAGGAGAGGAGGGAAGAGTGTTAGGTATCAGCTGTTGGAGATTTTCTGGAAGATCTCAGGACCTTTACATAATATGCATTATCTGGATCAGTGTACATGTGTACACCCAGCAAATAGATGACAGATGAGTAGGGAAACTTGCTCAGTGTGAACTGGCCAGGAGTGCTCTCAAAGTGTGGTCATCAGGGAACTTGGAAAGATTAGCACAGAAAGCTATGAAAAACAATGGGTCAAAGTTGAGGACAATTAACATTTTTTAAAAATTAAGATATTCTAGGTTCCTGATTCCAAGCAATATGTATAGGCATTGGTGCAATGAAGTCTTCCATTGTGGATGCATTTGGTTGATTTATTTAACCCCCTTTGACTGAGATTTCATACATATACATAAAATTACAGAAATCAGATGCAAAGTGCAGTGATCTACTACAAAGTGAACACTTGGCAACCAACACCAGGATAAAAAAAATAGAACACCAGGATAAAAAATATAGAACACTGCTAATGTGCCAAAAGCCCCCTTGTGATTCTCAGCCAATCATTGTCACCTCCCCCAAAGATAAAGACTATCCTCATGTTTTTTTGTAAACACTTCCTTGATTTTCTTTATAGTTTTTCCAGAGAACATATCCCTAAACACTATATTTTGGTTTTGCTTTTTTTTTTTTAAGCAAGAAATGAAATGGAATTATAGAGTATATATTCGTGTCTGGATTCTTTTGCTCAGCCTTGTGTATGTGATATTCATTTTGTTGCTGTTGGTTGTAATTCATTCATTTTCCGTTCTGTGTAGAAAACTATGATATGAGTATACCACAATTTATTCATCTCTTTATCAGCTGTATTGTTGGTGGCCCATTGGATGGTCCATTTGGGGGCATTATGGATAATGTGGCTGTGGTCATTTTGGTGCATGTTTCTTGGTGCCTGTGGGCATACGTTTCTATTTGCTCTATAAACAGGAGAGGAATTGCTAGCTCATAATGTATTATCAATTTCAGTAGATGATACCAGTTTTCCAAAGTAGTTGTACCAATATACTCCCACCAGCAGCATATGGAAGTTTCCCTTGTTCCATCACGTATCCTTGTCAACACTGTCAGTCTTTGCAATTTTAGCCATTGTTGTGGTTTTGGAGTAATATCACATTGCAGGGTTAATTTGCTTTTTCCTGACTGATGAAGTTGAGCATTTTTCCATATGTTTATTAGCCATTTGGAATATTTTGAGATATGATTGTTCAAGTCTCTTGTCCATTTTTCAACCAGATTGTCTTTTTTCTTACTAACTTGTAGAAATTTAAAAAATATGTTCTGGGTATAAGCCTACTGTTACATGTGTGGCAAAATCTTCATTTGTTCCTTACCTATTTACTCTGTAAAGGATGAACAGAGATTCTTGATTTTTAAAATTTCTTAAGTCCTTTTTAGATACCACTTCCTTTTAAATACCATTTCCTTTATGATTAATATTTTATTGTGTTCTGTTCAATAAGTGTTTTCCTGCTCTGCGGTTATAAAGACATTCTTCTATATTCTAGAAATGTAACAGTTTTAACCCCCCCCCCCTTAACATGTACAGATCACTGGGAATTAATTTTTGCATATTGTGTGAAGTAGGGGTTAGGTATTGTATTTTAAAATTTTTGTGGACATTCATTTGCCCCAGCATGATTTATTGGGAAGGCTATTCTGTCTTCACTGTTCTGTAGAGCTATGTTTGTCATAAATCAAGTACCCATATGTGTGTGGGTCTGTTTTGGGTTTTCTAGTCTATTTCTTTTGTTTATTAGTATATTCTTGCACCAACACCACACTGTAGTTTTATTTTATTTTAATTTTCTTTTAGATTCAGGGGTTACATGCACAGGTTTGTTACATAGGTAATTGTGTACTGTACTTTTAATCATAAGAGTTTATATGCAGTAGATCAAGTTCTATTATCTTGTTCTTTGTTTTCTACAGGTTTCTTGACTATTCTTTGAGCACAATACAGATGCTCCTCTACTTACAGTGGAGTTATGTTTCAGTAAGTTGAAAATATTGATGCATTTTTTTAACTTAAAATATCCTCAATTTACAGTGAGTTTATCCAGATGTGTCCTTATTGTAAGTCAAGGAGCAAACCAAATTTGTATAGCTTCCTTATCATTATGAAGTAAAAAAAAAATTTGTAAGTCGAACCATTGTAAGTTGGGACCCATCTGTATTTTAGAATCAGCTTGCAAAGTCTCACCAAAACAAAACAACAGCAGCAACAAAGATGTTAAAACTATTGAGATTTTGATTGACATTACATTGAGTCTGTAAATAAATTTGGGCAAAATTTTTACCTTTATAGTATCAAGTCTTCTGGTCCATGAACATGGTATATTCCTTTATTTATTTAGATCTTTAAAATTTTTTCTCAGTGTTTTATACTTTTCTGTGTAGAGGTTTTAAGCTTCATTTATTATATTCCTAGGTATTTCATATTTTTTTCACTCTGCTATGTATTACGTCTTTTTAAAATTTCATTTTCTGTTTCTTTTTTACTGGCATGTAGAAATATAGTTGTTTTATATATTCACCTCTATCCAGAATGTAGCTAACTTAAGAAACGAATTCTAGTAATTTATCTGTAAATTCTTCTTTTTATTTCCTGCATACACAACCATATCATCTGCTAATATTGACAGTTTATTTCTTTTTTAATTCTTATGCTTTTAAAAATTGTCTTTGCCTTTCTTGACAGGCTAGGACCTCATATAAATTATGAATTGATGTGGCAATTGTACATACTCTTATCCCTTCCCAGGTCTTACAAGAAAGACTTTCAACATTTGTTCATTGTTAAGTATGGTGATTTTTGTAAAATTTTTTTTTTTTTTTAATTTTTATTCTCCTTGCCTGTTTTCATTTTATTTTATTTTGAGGAGTTCTTATTCCTAGTTTGTCAAGAGTTTTTGATTATATTTGGATGCTGAATTTTTAAGAAATTCTTTTCCATTTTTATCAATGTATTAGTGATTTTTCTTTTATCCTGTTAGTGTGGTAACTTATAGTAACTGATTTTCAAGTGTTTACCTGAACTTGCATTTATAAAGCAATCCTAATAATATAGCACTATAATTGTAATATATTCCTGGTGAATTGAGCATTTTATCATTATGAAATGTTCACATATATTTCCAGAATTGCTTTTGTCTCATTCTTATGGTTAGAATAGATTTATTTGGTTAGTATTTTTATGGTATCTCTTTTTCATACTTTTATTTTCAACTCTTCTGTATCCTTATGTTTTAGATAAGTCTTTTATAAATAGCAGATAGTTGATTTATTTCCTTTTTATAATGTTTAATAATTTAATTGTTTTTTATAAATAGAGATGGGGTCTCACTATATTGGCCAGGCTGGTCCCAAACTCCTGGCCTAAACCAATTCCCCTACCTTGGCCTCTCAAAGTGCTGGAATTACAAGTGTGAGCCCCCATACCTGGGCAGTTGACTTTTTTCTTACTCAATTTTGAAAATTTTTGGCTCTTAATTGTATTATTTAGTTAATGTCCATGTGACTTGGATTTAAATCTGCTCTTTTATTAAGTGCTTTATACTCTTTCTAGCTACCTTGTGTTCTTTTTATTTTGCCTTCCTTGCTTTTTGGTGGGATATGGGAATAATTCTTTTTAAGTTACACTTTTTGAGACTCTATTAGCTAGAAGTTTTATATTCATTTTATTATTCTTTTAGTGGTTATTCTGGACATTACATATGCATTTTTGACTCATCAAATTATATTGTTAACCAGTACTTTTTTTTTTACCTTTTTTTTTTTTTTTTTTTTTAAAGGAAAGCCAGGGTCTCACTATGTTGCCCAGGCTGGTCTCAAACTCCTGGCTTCAAGTGATTCTCCCATCTCAGCCTTCCAAATTGCTGAGATTAGAGGTGTCAGTCACTGCACCTGGCCATTATTTTTTATTTTTTAAATTTACACGTTAAATCTTTTCTCATATATTGCAAAGACCATGGAATACTTTAACTCCCCACCCCCAATTTACATACCATTTGTGTTGTAATAGTATATTTTAATTCTTAACATATTTTCAACCCAAGGACATGCAGTTATTACTATTTTTAAAGTCTGTATTCAGTTGGATCTCTACATGTTTACCATTTTTGTTTTACTTTCTTCTTCCCTCTCTGACCATTTTTCTGGAATCTGTTTTCCACTGCCAGAAAAAACATCATTTACTCTTTCCTTTAGTGAGGACCTGCTTGTGACAGCTTTTCTCAGTTTTTGTGTGTCTCCAAATGTCTTCATTATGCTTTCTTTCTTGAAGGATATTTTTGTTTTGAATGGTTGGCACTTAATATGTTTTAAGCATGGTTGAGACATTGTTTCTTTTGAGGTAAACTGTCATTCTGAATTGTTGTTATTTTGTGAATAATATGTCTTTTTTCTCTAACTGCTTTTAGGATTTTCTCTTTGACTTTGGTCTTCTGCAGTTTTAATATGATCTAGATAATTTGTGATGTTTAAAAATCCTGCTTAGGGGTAGTAGGTGTTCTTTAATATGTCTTTCCTTGGTTTTGTAAACTTCTAATCCACTGTCTCCAAATATGGCCTTTCCTTCATCCCCTCATCTCTGTTTCTGGTACTCCAATTACATGTATGTTAGACATCTCATCGTATCTTCTATGTCTGTTACCTTTTAAGTTTTACTTCATTTTGGCTACTTTTTTGTGATCTCTGTTCCAAGTTAATAACTATCTCCTTAACTATATTTAATCTGTTCAGCCCAACCACTTTTAATTATTTTTTTAAATCAAAAATTCCTATTTGGTTCATTGTCTAATTTTCAGTTGTTACAATTCTCAATCTTATTTTTTGTCTCTTTTGAGCAAGTATGGTTCTTGTAAGGCCTCAATTAACTTAAATATCTCTAGCTCTTTTAAGCCTGTTCTGTTGTCTGTTTTTTCTCCTAGTTTTCATTCATGCTCTGATGTCATTTTTTATGTCTGGCTACTTTTGGTTATGAACTGGACCTTGTACTTCTAGTTTGTGAAACTAATCTGAAGGAGAAGATAATGTTATTTTCTATGAGAAAAATTTTTTCTGCCAGTTGCAAACTGAAATCACTAATTTTTGGTACTGATAGATTTTCAAGCTGAGCTCTAACTTGAGTGGATTTGCCTACTTAGGATTTACAGTTATATTAGGTCATAGCCCTCCATCGTCCCAACCCAAAGAGGAAAGGGTGGCATCATTAGCTGCCCTACCTCTTTGGTGGTACTAACTCCTATCCTGGTCCCCCCAGTCCAGGATTATGTTAAAAGCACATCCAGACTCTCAGCTTACTCAGCAGCCCCTTATGGAAGGGACACATGCCTCCAAAAATAATCGTTACTCTAAAATATAGAGCTCTCCCCCTTGGAGCCTGTCTTTTCTTCAGGTATGGTAACTTGTCGCTTTTTAATTTTTTGATATTTTAAAATATATTTTGTCCAGTTTGTATAGTTGTCCTGATTAGTTGATATTGGTATAGATTATCTTATCTGACATTATAAGGTAGATGCTATTATTATCCTCAGTATGTAGAAAAGGAAACTAAGGCCTTAAAGAGATTGAGTGATTTACCCTAGGTCCCACACCTAATAAGTACGAGCCTATTTGATTTTGTATTTATTATTCTTTTTTTTTTTTTTTTTTTTGACACAGTCTCTCTCTGTCATCCAGGCTGGAGTGCAGTGGCACACTCTTAGCTCACTGCAACCTCCACCTCCTCAGTTCAACCGATTCTCCTACCTCAGCCTCCCAAGTAGCTAGGACTACATGTGCATGCCACCATGCCTGGCTAATTTTTTTGTATTTTTTTAGTAGAGGAGGGGTTTCACCATGTTGGCCAGGCCAGTCTCAAACTTCTGACCTCAGATGATCTGCCCATTTAGGCCTCCCAAAGTGCTGGGATTACAGGCCTGAGCCACCACATCCAGCCTATTTAGTATTCTTCTTTAAATGCATTTATTTATTTATTTTTATTTAATAGAGATGGGGTCTCACTATATTGCCCAGGCTGGTCTCAAAATCCTGAGCTTAGGCAGTCCTCCTGCCTCCGCCTCCCAAAGTGCTAGGATTATAGGCATGAGCCACTGGGCCCAGCCTATTTAGTATTCTGTACAAGACTGATATGCTTTGGCTGTGTCCCCACTCAAATCTCATCTTGAGTTATAGCTCCCATGATTTTCACTGTTGACCAGAAGTCTTACTGATAACTAACAATTGATTACACATATTTTTTGTTATATGTATTATCAACTGCATTCTTATTATAAAGTAAGCTAGAAAAGCAAGTGTTATTAAGAAAATCCTAAGGAAAAGAAAGTATATTTACTATTGATTAAATGGAAGTGGTTCATCATAAAGGTTTTTGTCCTCATCGTCTTCACGAGGTTGAGTAGGCTGAGGAAGAGGAGTTGGAGGGGTTGGTATTGCTGTCTCAGGTGGCAGAGGCTGAAGAAAATCCCTGTGTGAGTAGATCCAGGCAGTTCAAACCCATGTTGTTTAAAGGTCAACTGTAATACAAAAGCAGTTAAAATTTATGTTAGCTTCTAATGGAACTTAATGTTATAATTGGTGTCAATGAAAAGAATCAAACTCTGTAAAATATTTAAAGAAGTTTATTCTGAGCCAAATATGAGTGACTATGGTCCAAGGCACATTCTCAAGAGGTCCTGAGAACATGTGTCCAAGGTGGCTGGGTTATAGCTTGGATTTATACTTTTTAGGGGGAGGGACATAAAACATCAGTATATGTAAGGTGTACATTGGTTTTGTCGGGCAGACAGGACTACTCAAAGAGGTGGGGGCTTCCAGGTAACAGGTGGATTCAAAGATTTTCTGATGGGCAATTGGTTTAAAGAGTTACTATCTATAGACCTGGAATCAATAGAAAAGAGTGACTGGGTTAAGATAGGAGTTGTGAATAGAAAGGAGTGACTGGGTAAAGGTAAGGGGTTGTGAAGACTGAGATTCTTTTTTTTTTTTTAAACACTCTTGCTCTGTCACCCAGGCTGGAGTGCAGTGACGAGATTTCAGTTTACTGCAATCTCTATCTCCCAGGTTCAAGTGATTCTCCTGTCTCAGCCTTTGAAGTAGCTGGGACTGCAGGTGTGTGCCACCACACCCAGCTAATTTTGTATTTTTAGTAGAGATGGGGTTTCACTGTGTTAGTCAAGCTGGTCTTAAACTCCTGACCTCAGGAGATCCACCTGCCTTGGTCTCCTAAATTGCTGGGATTACAGGTGTGAGCCACAGCCAGGGCCCCAAGGCTCTTACGTGGATAAGGTCTCACAGGTGGATGCCCTTAGTGGCAATAGATGGCAAGTGTTTTCTACTCAGACCTTTAAAAGATGCTAGACACCTAGCTAATCTCTTTAAGATCAGAAAAAATACCTGATCTCTGTTTTAATGTTAATGCTGGTCAGTTGTGCCTGAATTTGAAAGGGAGAAGGGTATAATGAAGCATGTCTGAAAACCCACCTTCCCATCATGGCCTGAACTAGTTTTTTTGTTTCTTTGTAGTTCCCTTGGCTGAGAGAAAGGGTCCATTCAGTCAGTTGGGGGGTCAGAATTTTATTTTTGGTTTATATTGGTGACTTCTGTGTGTTGGGGTGGGCAGTAGTCTATAGCTGTGTGTGGAGTTGGCTCATAATACTTACATATTATTAATGAGAAAATGCTGCTGACAGGAAGCATGACTGGACAAAAGCAGATTTTGCTTGCTTGTTCCATGAATCCCCCCCACCTCCATCCCATTATTATTATCAACTTTAAGATAATTTTGTTCACAGAATTCCGTTGTGCATACCAATTTCTCTTGAGACTGCCTTATTCTACAAAGAAACCGTGGGAATGAATGCATACAATTTGTGCAGGATTTGACATGACATTTAACAACTTCTGGGTGTTTGTAAACTGGCCACAAAAACTAGGCAAGAAAAAATTTACTCCAAGCTTCCTTCTAGAAATTTGAGGAATTTGAAACGTTGAGGCAGACCTGCTGCTCTAGGGACACTGCATATCCTTTCTGCTTTGCCATCCTCACGCACAGAGAGGACCCACTTTGTGAAGAGTCAGATTGTGAATTGTGATATGGTTCCCAGGCCTGACCACAAAAGCCTGTTTTGTAGTTATGTACAGAAAAGGATTTGTAATTATTTGGACCTAGGCAGCTTATAATGCCAACAGCTGTGGTAGGTACCACCCTGAGTTCTGAGTCTTGGAGGTGGAAGCCCATGCCTGCTTCATGGCACACCAGTGTGCAGGGAATGTCTTTGTGTCCTCTACCTCCCTGACTTCTACTCTTTAGTCCTTCACTTAGTAAGCAGACAACTGGATTCAAATCACAGCTCCACCTGTTGGACATGTGATTTGCAAAGTTTCTCTTCCTTTCTGAGCTTAGTTCCCTTATTTAAAATGTGGCTTAATAACCTTTTAGCACCCGTTATGAAGAATCTGAGATAAGTTATGTAAAATACAGGAAACATAAAGAACCATTCATAGATGATTGTCCCATTATTGTCCTCCCTTGGTGATGATCTCATGTAGATATTAGGAGGCAACTGGCTCTAATTCACAGCAATGTGTGAGTAATGGAAGAGTTCTGCAGTTTACAGAGATATTACATTTTCTGAAGGATGCTGTTAAAGCAAATGGATATCTGTCTGATATTTAGGCAGCTTGACAACATTAAGTCAAATACTCAGGCTTTTTGGAGAAGGTAATTTTTGATCAGCAACCTTAAATTGTTTCTACATAACTCCTTCCATCTGTCCTTCCCTCCTTCCTTTCTTCCTTCCTCCCTCCCTCCATCCCTTCCTTTCTCTCTCCTTCCTTCCCCTCCTTTTCCTCCCTTCCTGATACTGTATGTACATTTTGAAAGCTCTACCCATAAAAGGTAGTTTCTTTCTTTCTCTTTCTCCTCCTCCTCCTCCTCTTGCTCCTCCTCTCTCCCCTGCCCCTGCACTTTCTTCTCTCTTTTCTCTTCTGTCTCCTTCTTGCACAATAGTCCTCTCTGAGAATGGCAAACTGGAATCACCAGGGAGAGGCCTGGAGTGGGAGAGACAGGAGGAGGGGTCACCTTTTCTCTTTGGGTGTTTGTGGGGAGTGTGTGTATGTATAGTTACTAGGAATTTGTAATTTGAAAACATCCTCTACTAGTGAAACTAGAGAACTGTGAAGAAGTCAATAACCCACCTTCTGCTTTGCTTTGTTTTCTTTTCTTGTCAGATGTGCATTCTAAAAAGCCCAGTGGATGAGTCAGTCTTTTTTTTTTTTTGAGACGGAGTCTCACTCTGTTGCCCAGGCTGGAGTGCAGTGGTGCAATCTCGGCTCACTGCAACCTCCGCCTCCCAGGTTCAAGCAATTAGCCTGCCTCAGCCTCCTGAGTAGCTGAGACTACAGGTGCCCGCCACCACGCCTGGCTAATTTTTGTATTTTTAGTAGAGACGGGGTTTCACCATATTGGCCAGGCTGGTCTCAAACTCCTGACCTCATAATCCACCTGCCTCAGCCTCCCAAAGTGCTGGGATTACAGGTGTGAGCCACTGTGCCTGGAGAGTCATTTTTTAAGGTGTTCTGCAATTGCCACTGGCTTCTAATTGATTTCAAATGGCATGTCACAGTTTTGCTGTTAGCTTTGTTGATGAAAAAATCCAAACTCTGTAAAATATTTAAGGAGATTTATTGATCCAAATGTGAGGACCATGACCCATGACACAGCCTCTGGAGGTCCTGAGAACATGTGCCCGGGGTCATTGGGTTATAGCTTGATTTTGTACATTTTAGGGGCACAAGTTACAGGCAGACGTGAGCCAATGCATGTAAGGTATACATTGGTTTGGTCTGGAAAGGTAGGACAATTCAAAAGGGAAGGGGCTTCCAGGTCATATGTGGATTCAAAGATTTTCTGATTGGCAATTGATTGGAAGAGTTAAGTTATTGTCTAAAGACTTGGAATCAATAGAAAGGAGTTTCTGGGTTAAGATAAGGGGTTGTGGAGATCAAGATTTTTATTATGTAGATGAAGCCTCCAGATAGCAGGCTTTAGAGAGAAAGATGGTAAATGTCTCTGTTTTTTGTTTGTTTTTGTGTTTTTATCTGGACAGGGTCTGGCTCTGTCGCCTAGGCTAGAGTGCAGTGGCATGATCTCTGCCCACTGCAACCTCTGCCTCCTGGATTCAAGCCATACTCCCACCTCAGCCTCTCAAGTAGCTGGGACTACAGGCACATGCCACTACACCCAGCTAATTTTTGTATTTTTTTGTACAGACAGGTTTCACCATGTTGCCCAGTCTGGTCTTGAATTCCTGAGCTCAAGCAATGTGCCTGTCTCAGCCTCCCAAATTGCTGGGATTACAGGTGTGAGGCACCACACCTGGCCTGATAAATGTCTCTGATCAGATCTTAAAAGGTGTGCTAGATTCTTAATTAAATCTCTCCTGGATCTGGAGAAGACTTGGAAAGGGAAAGGGATTCTCTACAAAATGTAGATTTCCCCCATAAGAGATAGCTTTGTAGGGCCACTTTAAATATGTCAAAGAAATATATTTTGGGGTAAAATACTTCAATTTCTTTCTTTAGGGCCTGCTATTTCTCATGTAATGCTATACTAGAGTCACGTTGGAGTTTGGTATCTTCTTGCTACAAAGAATCTGTTTTGTAAGTCTTAAGATCTCTGTTTTAATGTTCATACTGGTCAGTTTTTCTGGAATTCCGAAGGGAGGAGATTATAATGAGGTATGACTGACAGCCCTCACCACCCCACCCCCCTCTATTCTTCCCACCATGGCCTGAACTAGGTTTTCAGTTTACTTTTGAAGTTCCTTGGCTGAGAGGAGAGGTCCATTCAGTTGGTTGCAGGGCTTAGAATTTTATTTTTGGTTTATAGGTTATTTACATATTCTTTCAGGGAACATTAGATTGCTAGATTTTCTAGTTGTGAGATCCACTCAGGAAATCCATTAAGATTTTCCTCCTAACTCTCCACTGGAGATCTAAGTTAGGAACTTTCATTTGGATGAAATTGACAACCAAAATGAGTGACTGAGGTATAAGTCTCACTCCTCTATATTTATTAAGCCAGCTTTAGGGCATGTCTGGGAAAAACACTAGCACAGACACATCTGTGGCTGTTTTTCCAAAGAGGTTTTCCAGAGGTTTAATATTTATACATTTCCTTAAAGCAGGGGAAGGCATGTAGGAAGAGGGGAAGGTGTGATGTAAGGCAATGGTTACATTCCTGGGACACTTTAATTAGTGCCCAGTGAACCTGCATTTTACACAAGATAAGGTGAATGTTTGAAGAGAAAGAGCGAGTAAAGGGGGAGTTCATTATGTAGACCCTCTCTGGGTAGGTGGAGGAAATGAACCTTGTTTTTCTCCTGCACCCAGGAAGATAAGATTGTAATTGGATATTATTGGTGTGGAAAACACTTTAGTTTTAGGAGCTAGACTTAGATTGCTGACCTCAAGTTAAAATTGTCTGTCCCTGTTTATGGAAATCCAGAAAAGAATTTACTTATTAAAGATCTTTTAGAGTAGTCCTTCAGCAGATGCCTGAGGCCTTTTACCTTTCCATGGGCACCCGGCTGATACATAGTGTTAGGAACAGCTATTCATTTGGAAGAGGCCTGTTGTATGACTCAGCCTCTGGACTGAAGTTCAGGGGTCTAGAGATTATTAATCAGGGGCCTAAAATCAACTCTTTTACTTTATATCTGGGTCCAAGGAGCACAAAGTTAGATGAAGATCCATGAGGTGATGTCAGAAATGCACACCCATAACTGTACCTCTACTCCTACCTTTTCAGTTCCATTATTCTGAGGCTTGCTGGGCAGATACTTGCTAGAGTAAAGATCAAGCAGAACATTAAGGATTTGATCTCTGTTTACACTGAACAAACAAAAGGGAACTCTTATTTATCTAATTCTGTTTCTTCTAGATTACTTTTAATGCTTCTGTTAAAGAAAAAAATTTTTTTTTCCATATGATAGGGTCTTGTTATTGCCTAGGCTGGTCTTGAACTCCTGGCCCCAAGCGATCCTCCCACCTCAGCTTCCCTAGTAGCTGGGACTATAGGCATGTACCGCTGTGCCCAGCTTTAATGCCTCTTAATAAGGAAAATTCTACATTTTGGTAGTATATACAAATGAATTTTTAAAAATTCATTTTATAATTAGCATAGACAATATATAGACAGAAGAGCTAAAATTTGCCGAAAATCTGTGATTCAGGCATCCTGCTGAGAACTTTTTCATTCTCTAATTTGATTGTCATAACAACCTCGTAGGTTAGATATTATTCCCCTTTATATATGAGGAAACTGAGTTCTCAGAGAAGTATTTACCTGAGGAAACCCTGGTAGCATAGGCAGAGCTTGGATTTGTATTCATTTTTGACTGAGTTTAGAAAGAGAAAAGGATTAAAATGGGAGATTATTTTTACAAAAGGAGGGAGGAAGATGATCTTACAATGCATCCTTTAGAAAGCTAAAGGAAACTTGTGCAAAGTGAGTTCCAGTCTTAAAAATTCAGTTTTGAGCCAGGTGCGGTGGCTCAGCCTGTAATCCCAGCACTTTGGGAGGTGGGCAGATCACCTGAGGTCAGGAGTTTGAGACCAGCCTGACCAACATGGAGATACTCCGTCTCTACTAATAATACAAAATTAGCTGGGCATGGTGGCACACGCCTGTAATCCCAGCAACTTGGGAGGCTGAGGCAGGAGAATCACTTGAACCCAGAAGGTGGAGGTTGCGGTGAGCCGAGATCGCGCCATTGCACTCCAGCCTGGGCAACCAGAGCGAAACTCCATCTCAAAAAACAAAAACAAAACAAAACAAAAAAAATTCAGTCCTGAGTGTGGAAATGAGGGAGCTAGTAGAGTGAGGCTGTGCCTTCTCCCGTGTTTTGATGTCATTGGCTATTGGTTGTCATGGATTATAGTTATATAACTGTATGCCAGGGGGAAGTGTGAAAACTATGTGGATTTTCTCAAAAAAGTTTTCCAGTCTTTCCCCATTTTAAGGCTTCTAAGTCCAGCTGTCTTTGGGACCACAATATAGAGCCATTCCAAGATATAAAATTAAGAGGGCATTGGGCATTTGACTGGAAGACTAGACAAGGAAAGACTTGTTTGTATGAATGTTCAACAAAGAAGACAAATATTCATGCGTATTGTGAGGGTGGTCACTCTCAAAAAGTTTTGCAAGCCAAAAAGTGTCTAAAACAGATCTCAGTTTAGAGGTTTATTTTGCCAGGGTTGAGGATGTACCAGGGAAAAGGAAACACAAGTCACAGTAGGATCTGTGTCCTGTGCTTTTTCCAAAGACGGTTTTGGGAATTTCAATATTTAAAGGGGAAAGAGCAAGAAGGAGGGGAGGAAAAAGGGAGTAAAAAGGGAGAGAGAGGTAGGCAATGAGGCAAGTGGTTACATTCTTAGGACGCTCTGATTAGTCCTCAATGAATCTACATTTTACATGTGAAAAGAAAGGGGGGTGTCAATTATGCATTCATCTCATACTCAGCAAATCCACATTTTTACATAAGATAAAGTAAGCATGTGAAATTACAGCTATCTGTTTGGGAACAAAAGGAAGGCAGTTTTTGCATGACTCAGTTCCCAAGCCTAACTTCTCCCTTTCAGCATAGTGAGTTTGAGGTCCCAAGATTTTCCTTTCATAGTTTCTAGAGAACAAGAGAGGAGAAATGCAAATTTGACATACCATATTGATTTTCATTAATGTAATTTGTATTAAATGTCATAAAGATTTTCTTTGTTTAATTAATATCAGTTTATTTTTCCTTGTGGACGTAAAACTATTATTAAAGTTTTCATAGGAACATTACAACTTTGGCTCCCAAATCTATTTTTTCTTTTAGCAGTACTTGAAACTGGTAGCAATTTCGGGAGGTCCTTGAATAATGTGAGATTATATACAAGATTGGTGGAATTAACTGTAAAGGTGTATTTTTCTGGCACTGAGGCTCCACTTTTTATCAGCTTCTTAAATTAGATTGTGAATCAAAGAATTAAGCGCTGATATCCTAATGTCTGACATTCCTCAACTCCAAATTTTCCACCAAAGTGATTTTCAGGGATTTAGTATTGTGCTTGCAGCAGGATTACTATAAATTGTAAGACATCTTATATCATTTCCAGGAAATTCTTTTAGCCTTTCAACCAGTTGAAAATGTTCAGTTCACTATGTATTGTTTAAACAATAGGAATCCATCACTGTCTGTGACTACAAAATGATAAACATGTTAGTGCTTGTCTCTTACTCTTATCCTGGTACCCAGATGTGGATCCCTTCAACCACAGCTCTTAGTTTCTTATTGTGGGGAAGACCCTATGGATGTGAATGTGAGTGTGTATGTGTGTGTGTGTGTGTGTGAGAGAGAGAGAGAGAGAAGGAAGAGTGCAGGGAGAGAGAGCTATTCAGGCAGAGATAGAGAGATAGAGAACAGAGGGAGAGAGGGAACAGGGCATGGAATAAGAAAATGGAGGGTCTTTCCTTAATCTAGGAACTGATATTGCCCTGGCTGTCCCTCTTCCTGCAGATCTTCCACTCAGGGGCCCCTCACTAGGATTCTCTGTAATGTAGAGCAGGGGTCCCCAAACCCCAAGCCACAGTCCAGTACTCAGGAAGGCGAGCATTACTTCCTGAGCTCTGCCTCCTGTCAGATCAGCAGCAGCATTAGATTCTAATAGCGCCAACCCTATGTGCAGTGCGCATGCAAGGGATCTAGATTGTGGGCTCCTTATGAGAATCTAATGCCTGATGATCAGAGGTGGAACAGTTTCATCCCGAAACCATCCCCACCCCTGCTGCCCCCACACCCTTGGCCATGGAAAAATTGCCTTCCACGAAACTGCTCCCTGGTGCCAAAAATATTGGAGACTGCTGATAAAGAGCATGCAGTTCTGACAAGTGACTCCACTGGTTGCGTCTTGCTAATTCTGCTTCCCCACAGGGGAATGGAGAGAAGAGTGGGGTCCAGATACAGCACAGTGTGTTGGCATTTCCTTTTTGCACTCTACAATTCAGCTCTCAGCCTAATCATTGTACAGTTCTGATTGAATAGCATGGCTAACCCTACAGATCATGCTCTGCTCTACTTAACTGTCAGGAGGCTAATCTTCGTCATAGGAACTGCAAACCCCTCTTTCTTCGTGTTCTCTGTTTCGCAGTAGGGTCACCTCTAGTTTCTCAAATATGGCTCTGCTTGAGTGTAACCACTGATCCTTAGGAAGAGGGTGCCATTTGCCCTTTGACTTTATTTTATTTATTTATTTATTTTTTTGAGATACGGTCTCACACTGTCACCCAGGGTAGAGTACAGTGACATGATCTTGCTCACTGCACCTCTGCCTCCCGGGTTCAAGCAATTCTCCCATCTCAACCTCCCAAGTAGCTGGGATTACAGGCACATACCACCATGCCCGGCTAATTTTTGTATTTTTAGTAGAGATGGGGTTTCACCATGTTGGCCAGGCTGGTCTCAAACTCCTGACCTCAAGTGATCCACCCACCTTGACCTCCCAAAGTGCTGGGATTACAGGCGTGAGCCATCATGTCCAGACGCCCTTTGACTTTAATCTATTTATCTGCTCTCACCTGTTCCTCTGAGCCCACTGTCTCCTTCCCCCCTCACTCTCTCCCTAATAAAACCCAATTTTTCTTCCTGACAACCTCAGCTTCATGGCATATTCTAGGGAGGTATCAGGTAGCTTTCTTTTTGTAAATGATTCGTAAATTTGTGGGTCATTATTTTTCAGAAGCCTGCTAATCTTGTCAGTATCATTCCAGTTTCAGGGTGTGTTTGCCCAGGAAAGCACTCGGTAACTTTTTTACAACATAAGTAGGTTAGGTTGTGTCCTTGATAAAAATATGTATAATGAGTTGTGATCCATCCCCCCTTTCTTAGTGCCGGTAAACACTCTGGTTGTCTAGCAAAAGACAGCTCTTATCTCTTGTTGTCATTTCAGTTTGTCACAGGGACTGTGCACAATTGGATGTTATTGTACACCACAGTAGGTCTTGCTATTCACTGTGCAGTAACTGTACTAAACTTTGACATGTGCACTTTTATTTTTATTTACTTATTTAAGACAGGGTTTTGCTCTGTCATCTGGGCTGGAGTGCAGTGGTGCAATTATAGCTCACTGCAGCCTTGAACTCTTGGGCTCAAGTGATTCTCCTGCCTCAGTCCACAGGTGGCTGGGACTATAGACACATACATGATGCCCAGCTAATTTTTTGTGATTTCTAGTAGAGATGGGACTCACTATGTTGCCCAGGCTAGTCTCCAACTCTTGTGCTCAAGTGATCCTCCTGCCTCAATGTCCCAAAGTATTGGAATTACAGGCATGAGCTACCATGCCCAGCTGATATATGTGCTTATAAAAGTCACTTGCAGATTTTTATTTCTGATGTGCCTATAACCCATTTCATTAAAGTTTAGATGAACACAGAATTTTATAAAGTCCTTAGATAAATACCTTTTTTTTTCACTCTGTTCACCAGGCAGATAGATCTTTGTCTTAGAGAGCCCATAATGGTTATGCAGAATGGGCGATAGGATTTTCAAAAAGCTTAGTAAATGTAGGCGGTTTCTTTAGGGTTAATCATCTTTCAAAGGGCCTTAGGAATGTCCTTCAAACAGAATATAAATGTCAAAGAGAATATCTCTTTCTGTTTGAAATCATTTAGGCAGGTTGAAAGAGTTTGATAAAGGGAAATTCTATATTTAATCTTTCATTGTAAATTATATGTACAATGAAAGAGTTTAAACATTTTTGGAGTTTGCTATCTTAAAGGCCTTTCTGGAATGTAAGGAAACCCAGTAGTGGTGTCTGCTAAATATGCGACTGTAGTTCTTAACTTCTTTGAGACTGCTTTTTATCTGAAAATGGGAACGATTCCTCCTACCACCTCACATGTTTATTGTGAGGGCCAAATGAGATACTGAAAGCAAAAAACATTAATTAGGTTTTTCAAATTTGTATTTATTATTTTTATTTTAGAGACAGGGTCTTGCTCTGTCACCCAGGCTGGAGTGCATTTGCCTTGATCATACCTCGCTGCACCCTCACGTTCCTTGGCTCAAACGTTCCTCCCACCTCAGCCTCCAGAGTAGCTGGGACTACAGTACACCCCACCACATCCTGATAATTAAAAAAAAAATTTTTGTAGAGATGGGGGTCTCACTATGTTGCCCAGACTGGTCTTGAACTGCTGACCTCAAACTATCTTCCAATCTCAGCCTTCCAAAGCACTGGGATTACAGGAGTGAGCCACTGCACCTGGCCTGCGTTATGTATGGCCTAATATGGTATTAGGATTCTGTGTTCCTCAATGTAGTTTTCTCTTATCAAAGTATCCACCATCTGGCTGGGTGTGGTGGCTCGTGCCTGTAATCCCAGCACTTTGGGAGGCCAAGGTGGGTGAATAGCTTGAGCCCAGGAGTTCAAGACCAGCCTGGGATACATGGCGAAACCCCATCTCTACAACAAATATGAAAAATTCGCTGAGTGTGGTGGCACGTGCCAGTGGTTCCAGCTACTCGGGAGACTCAGATGGGAGGATTGCTTGAGTCCTGGGAGGCAGACAGTGAAGTGCTACTGCACTCCAGCCTGGGCGACAGAGTGAGACTGTGTCTCAAAAAAATCACAAAAATCCAAAAAACAAAGTATCCTCCATCTACTCAACAAAATCAGGATCAGTGGCAATGGCAGTATCAAAAATCTACAAAGTGGCCATTAGCTTGGTGACAGCATTTACCATGTAAGGACAGTATACATAAAACACCCTTGTCCATATGGAGCAGAGGTTCATTAGAAAGAAGGAAGGAAGGAAGGAAGAAAGGAAGAGGGAGGAAGAGTGAAGGAGAGAAGGAGGGAGGAAAGGAAGAAGAGGAAAATAAAAGAAAAATGTTGGTTACAATAACTATTTGGAATGGTAAGTTGTCAGCCCATTTGTTTTTTTGAATCTAGGTGAAACGGAATGACTATTGCTTATTTCTTTGGAAATGGTATAGTGCATTGTTTTTATATCACATATAGAGTTAAACAGAAAGCACAGGCAGTTCCATGTACCTTAAGTTTTCATGAACCTTTAGATTCCATATACCCTGTGAAGATTTCATTCAAGGACACTCAAAGTAGAAACAGGCAGAAAACCTACTTAACAGATATCTGGAGGTCATTTGTCCAGACTGCCCAGGTATAGTCCATAAGATTATGACTTCATGGAAATGAGTATGTAAACACACATAATGAGAATATAATGTTTAGTTTAAAGTTGTAGGGGTGTTTGTTGAAATTAATAGGGAAAATGGGGGTCTAGGCATTAAGGAGAATCAAATTTTTGTCCCGGAAAAACCTGAAGGGTATAGAAAACATCTCCCAGAATTCTCCTGAAATACTTTTTCTTTTCCTGGGTAAGTCTGGTCCTGACATCAGCTGAACAAAGGAGGGATTGGTATCTGGACATTTAATAACTCTTGGCGTTTTAAAAAAATCACATAATTATTTTCAAAGGGGAGTAAGGAAAGAGGCATATTGTCTGTATTGTAAAGGTCAAATTTTCAAAACTTTAAACAATTAGGAATATTCTTTATTGTGTAGGTAGATACCTTTTCCTAAATATTTTAAAATATGTAGTTCTCTTTATTTTTTGTTTTTCCACCATGGATGGAGATACAGCTTATGGTTATAGAGGTACATTTCTATGAGCAATGCTTGTAGTTTTAATTTTAAGAGTACAAGGTGATAAATGGAAACTGACACTCAGCTCTAAAGTCAAGGAGACAGTCTGGAGTGATGAGGACTGGGGAAATTGGAGAGTTCATGCTGTAACTGAAATCAGTAGTCAGAAGCTATTTTTATAATGGCAATTGTATAGTGTCACCATGATGTATATTATTATAATTTACATATATATGCTATCTGTTGGATTGTATCAATAGGAATTTTCATTTCCTGATATTCATTAAGCATCCTTGGAATTTGCCCCAAAGTGTTACTGATTCAAATAATCACCATTTCCACCAAGAAAACCCTGGTTTCCTGTTAACAGTGAAGGAATTTTAGGGCTTGGTGGGGTGTTGTGTTCTTTGGTACAGACAGCTGTGGAAGACTTGAGTTCTATGTTGAAACTGGTTTTAACTTGTAATGGTGTGGCTGATGTTACCCGACCAACACCAGATTTCATTTCAGTTAATTAAATAAGTACTTAATGAGAGAAAGAAAGAACTGAGCGGTGTTTTATTTAGGACTTGGAGAACATGGGCGAGTAAACAGTAACAATGTCCTAAATGGGAAAGGTGTTCTAATTTCCCAGAAGTCTTCTTGTAATTATATTTGAGACATCTTACAATAGTATCTAGCTATTAAGGCAGAATGTATTTGCAGATTTAAATATTTTGCAACTGCACAAAGATATCCATTAGTGTTTGGTTTTCTTTCTAAACAAGACCTGTGACAGGTCTCTGACAAAGACAAGCAACTGTCCACGGAGACTTGATGTCTTGGAGGTCAACTGGAGAAGATTAAGGTATAATATCTCCCATACCTCTAAGTCTCATTCCCGTTTAATAAATTAAAACCACTGCATATTATATGTTATTCATATGTTTATCAATACTCCTTTGAATTTGCATTTTCAACTGGTACTGCTTCTAGGGACAGCAGACTAGTGGGCATAGACTTATGGTTAAGAGCCTGACGTTTGAGCCGTTATCTGAGTAGGGCCTATGTGGGCATTGTGCACTTAGATATCCTTTCTGAGCTATGTCACCGAAAGGCACAGGCTTCCAGGCAGGGCTGGGGCTAGATTTCAGCACTACCCATCCCTCTCATCCAGATACCTTTATGCAATGTGCACATCACTCAGATGGAACACCAATATACCAGTTAAGGCACATTTTCTTTTATGGTATGGTGGAAAGAAGAGAGGTTTTAGAATAAGAAAATTTGGCTTTGAGACCAAATTCCACCAGCATATTTTTTCATAGAGCTATAAAGTAAGAAAAATTGTACCTGCTCCTCAGGAGTTTTTGTGAAGATCAGATTTGTAGTGAGTGCACTGAAGTACCCTGCAAATGTTTGGGGGGGCGTGTGTGTGTGTGTGTGTGTGTGTGTGTGTGTGTGTTTTAAAACTATGGTGCCATTGTGTAGGATTTTAGACCAGGTGTCCATTCTATAAGACACGCAACAGCTTGGAAACCATTTACCCTTTTGTGAATCAATGATTTTGGTGGTTCTAGAAACCTTTATTTTATTTTTATAGAGACAGGTTTTCACTATGTTGGCCACACTGGTCTCAAACTCCTGGCCTCAAGTAGTCCTACCACTTCAGCTTACCAAGTAGCTGGGATTACATGTGTGAGCCACCTCACCCAGCCCTTTTTCCTTCTTTAATGGGTAGTCAGGAGAGAATTTCTGGATTTGGGTAGTGAGACTCCACATAATAATTAGTGATCCTAATAATATGTAATATTAATTGAGTGTTTACTGAGAGCCTGGCACTGTGCTGAATGCCTTACACATGCTCTCTCCTTGGCCAACACAACAGCCAATAAGTAGCACTTACCATCATCATTGTGCTGCAGAGGATGACACTGAGTGAGAAGCTACCCAGCAATAAGAGCTTGAGTTGGTGTTATGTAAACACAGGCAGTCTTCCTTGAGTCCACCTGCTTAAACCCTCTGCAGCCTACCTGCCTTTCCCCCTTGCATTTCTAGAACCTCAAAAGCAAGTTTGAATGGTCCCATGGTCTGAGTAAGAATGTGGCTGACTGTCTTTGGGTAAAGGATGAGCATCATTTGAGTTCATTGATGACAAGCAATTACTCTCTGATTCTTCAGAATAGCAGCTCAAAACATCTTCAGAATGGACAGTAGTAGTTCCAGTAGTAAGAAGGTGTATCTGCAGGATTCTTCATTTTAGAGTGCAAGTACTCTACTCATGCCTCACACTTGCTCCCTGTGGGCCTCAGCTCCATACCATTGTTGTGCATCAGGGGATTCCATGTGCAAGCAAATTTATGTCCTATTTCTTTTTTGTTGTTTGTTTTTGTTTTTGTTTTTTTGAGACAGAGTCTTGCTCTGTTGCCCAGACTGGAGTGCAGTGGTGAGATCTAGGCTTATTGCAACTCCACTTCCCAGGTTCAAGCAATTCTTGTCTCATCCTTTTGAGTAGCTGGGATTATAGGCACCCACCCCCACGCCTGGCTAATTTTTGTATTTTTAGTACAGACGGGGTTTTGCCATGTTGGCCAGGCTGGTCTCAAACTCCTGACCTCAGGTGATCTGCCTGCCTCGGCCTCCCAAAGTGCTGGGATTATTACAGGCATGAGTCACCATGCCCGGCCCATGTCCTGTTTCTTGATGTCTCAGTTAGACAGTGCCATCAGATCCATTATTTGTCAGGGTATCTTTGAAAGTCTTAGACAACATCTGATGTCTCCTGGTACCAAAACTGTAAGGCTTTTCCTGACCAGGTGCCCTTTGGTCTCAGAGTGGTCAGTTGACAAACACCAGGCTATAGGATAGACATTAATGTCACAGTGGCCTGATGAGGAAGAGCTACTCATTATGGTCCCATGCAGGCTTACTTATCATTTCAAGGATTGAACTCTCAGAAAAAGGTTTTTAGTGCCTGGAATCAGAGTGGGACTCAAGGGTTGAAGCTTTATGAAGTTACACAAAGAGACACATAAAGTGGATGAAGACTTTTTTCTGCCTGATTTTCAGGGGTCTATATGGGGGAAGGCATAAACCCTGGCTCTTGCTAAAATGGAGAATTTTGGCCCTGCAGAAGCCACAACAAAATATCTGGAAAAGTGGGTAGTGATAATGCATTCAAAACGTGCTTTCTCAGTGCTGGGTACCCCCTGGGGGAAAAAAAGACAAATAGTTGTTTGCTCAGATTCACTGAAATAACCACTCAAGGGGATTTTTTTTTTTTTTTTTTTTTTTTTTTTGAGATGGAGTCTTGCTCTGTCACCAGGCTGGAGTGTAGTGGTGCCATCTCGGCTCATTGCCTCATTGCAACCTCTGTCTCTGGGATTCAAGCAGTTCTCCTGCCTCAGCCTTCCAAGTAGCTAGGACTACAGGCACATGCCACCAGGCCCGGCCGATTTTTTTGTATTTTTAGTGGAGATGGAGTTTCACCATGTTGGCCAGGATGGTCTCAATCTCTTGACCTCATGCTCCTCCTGCCTTGGCCTCCCAAAAGGGGATTTTTACAAAGGAATATGGCAAGGGAGAAAATCGTGTTGTGTCATTATTTTTTATTCTATTTTGAAAACCAAAAGGAAGGGAAGTGCAGCCTGTTACATGGAACTGAAATTATCATCTCCCTGGTGCCTCCATGGGGCCGTTTGCTGTTGTGATGGATAAATTGCAGTTCGAGAATGTGTTTGAGTGCAATCTCATTTTCATATCACCAGAATCTTCTGGGATTAGTTAAATCTCATTGAAACTGGGGATTTGTTCAAACTATGCATATCTCTCATATCTTATGAAAAGTAAATTATCTAGTATACACATTACGTCTGTGTAATTTTACTTTTACGTAGAGCTTCACATTCTGAGATCCAATGAGGTGGTTTCATCCTGTCGTTATGGGAAACTTGAAATGTCAACCTTCAGAGAGGGTAACCAATTAATGGCTGTGGCAAATGAGGACTGCGTGACAGAGGGAAAATCCAAAAAGGGGAAAGAGTAAGAAGTAAGAATAGAAAGATGTTAAAGCATTGCCAAGAGGATCTAGCATGGGCCCCAGAATGACACTGAAAATTTATTTACCTTCCATGTGCCTCAGTTTTCATCCAGAGAAGTAGATTTCGACCTGGTGCAATGGTTCATGCCGGTAATCACAGCACGTTGGGAGGCTGAGTCAGGTGGATCACTTGAGGCCAGGAGTTCGAGACCAGCCTGGCCAACATGGTGAAACCCCGTCTCTACTAAAAATACAAAAATTAGCCAGGTGTGGGTGGTGCACATCTGTAGTCCCAGCTACTTGGGAGGCTGAGGCAGGGGGATCGCTTGAACCTGAGAGGCAGAGGTTGCTGTGAGCTGAGATCGAGCCACTGCACTCCAGCCTGGGTGACAGAGCCAGTCTCCTTCTTAAAAAAACAAACAGAAAAAGCCGAGCGTGGTGGCATGTACCTGTAATCCCAGCTTTCCAGCTACTCGGGAGGCTGAGGCACAAGAATCGCTTGAACCTGGGAGGTGAAGGTTTCAGTGAGCCAAGATTGCATCACTGTACTCCAGTCTGGGTGACAGAGTAAGACTGTCTCAAAAAAACAAAACAAAACAAAACATAACAAAAACAAGTAGATTTCTACTTTTCTAAGATGGCTAACTTAAATTAATTGAAAGTTTTGTTAAAACTGTTACTTTTTTTTTTTTTACCATTTAAAGTTAAAAAAATTTTTAATATAACCCAGAAATACTTGACTTTGAGAGAGAGAATTCTGTTTATTTTCCCCTTTCATTGGATTATGGCCAACATTCCTGACTGGTGCAGAATATGGTATCAAAAGAATGTCTGCAGTATGTAGCCAGTGACCTTTATAATGACTGTGTGCATTGCATTTGGTGGAACAGTGTTTACCATCTTACCTTCTTTATTAACTTTGGGCCAGTAGAACCTGCTTGTTTTAGCTTTAGCCATGGCAACAGGCCAAATATCAGAATGACTCCCTATACTACGTCTGCAAATACTTTAAAAATAAATGTGTCCTTCCTGCTATAGGAGCTAGAGTTAAAAGTAAAAAAATAAAGTAAAATAAAAGAAATGTGCATGGAAACTCTACTCTATTTTTCTGGTAGACTATGATTCTTTTTTTTTAATTTTTTTATTTTTTTATATTATTATTATTATTATTATTATTATTATTATTATATAGACTATGATTCTTAAAGAAAATTTTATCTGGAGAAAGAATTTAATTAGCAAAAGGTAATACTCTTTCTGTGCAATTAGAGAAATTAGAGATAGCAAATAGAGGCCAACTGACTGCTCAGGTGGAGTTTACCAGCATGTAGTACTTTGATGGGTGCTATGCCATTCCCTCTTTTTTTTTTTTTTTAACTTCCTGGCTAATTCATCACTCATTCATTCATTCATTTATTCACTTGTTCACTCATGGAACAGATATTAGGTGCTTATCACATGTAGACACCAAGGATGCAGAAATATATGACAAATTTCCTTGCTTAAGAGACTGTATTCAGCAAGAATGCTGAATAGCACATTCTGAATCAGAAGAATAGATTTTTAATATGGAAATTAGTTTCTTGGTTTTTGATAAGACTTAATGAGAGGCTTTCAGATGCACAATGTAATATATGTGCCCTTTATGGAAAATAGTTATTTGTGCTGAATGGGGATTATAGCATCACAAAATGTCCACTCTTCCATCTTAGGCCATAGGTGGTTTGGGACTCTGCCCCAGGCTGGGCTTTGAGAGCCTGAACCTGGGCACCGGAATGGGGCCTGGCCTGCCCCACTGCTGTGGGCAGTGATGCAAAGAGAGAATCAAAGGTGGAAGTAGATGCAGGAGCCAGGAGAGAGCCAGGTAGTCAGGAGTCTGACCCCTCATGGGCTTGAGAATCTGATCCACAGCAGAGTCTTCCACTGGGGCAGTGAATAGGGGCAATCACTGCATTTCAAACAAATTACAGATAATTAGATGGTAACTCATTATGGCTGTGTTTTGCACACTAGGCTCTGTGAACTGCTGGGGATCTGTATACCTCTCAGAGTCTAAGTTCTCTCTATAATTTTTAAATTTGATATTTTCATTTTTGTTATGATGTTAAGAATGCTAACAAGATAACCTTGATACAAGTTTATTTGGGGTTATCGGAATGACCACCTTATGACTCACCACTGACACCCAACTTTAGTGTTTGAGTTGGCACTTGGATTTATGACTGGGTTGACCGCATATCAGTTGTTATGAGATATTGAGTAAATGACAGAGGCAGCTTGACTGTGTAACAGATGCATTTGGGCAAAAGAAGGGCAAATGATTTTGCAGCACACTAAGCAAAGAATAGAGAAAAGTTGTGGTAGAGTAACTGCTTTGCGTAACAAAAGATAATGTGGTATACTGAAAGGAGAACTTGGGCCATGTTACTCTGTACAGCATTTCTGATCAAGTCATGATTTAGTTTTAACAAAACAATCTCATCTTGCACAATAAGTAAATGTGGTTATTTCAGACTTTCATTGGTTTTATAATTTTACCATATTTACTTTTTAAATATAGTTTGGTTTTATAATTGTATTATAAATGAGTTTTGAACATAAGAAGTTTATACTTGGTTTTATGTTTGTGTGTATTTAAGTAACACCATTTCAAGACAAGGTAGTACTGGGGGTAGCAGTGTTGTGAGAATGTCTCTACCTTCAAGCCCCATAATTCACATTTAGGAAAAGATGTAAGAGGAGAAAAGATTGCGCATGTTGACCCTGAGCAGCTCTCCCTCAAGCATCCCCTAATTCTTGAGGTTTGTAATTTATTAGTGTTCTCAACAAAGAATATATTTGACACAGGCACAAATATACTTTTTAAAATTAAAAAAATTTTTTTTTTCTGAGGCGGAGTCTCACTCTGTCGCCCAGGCTGGAGTTCAGTGGCGCAGTCTTGGCTCACTGCAGCCTCCACCTCCAAGGTTTGATTGATTCTCCTGCCTCAGCTTCCCAAGTAGCTGGGATTACAGACATGCACCACCACGCCCAGGTAGTTTTTGTATTTTTAGTAGAGACGGGGTTTCGCCATATTGGTGAGGCTGGTCTTGAACTCCTGACCTGAAGTGATCAGGAGTTCAAGGTGATCAGGACCGCAAGTGATCAGGAGACCTGCCTTGGTTTCCCAAAGTGCTGGGATTATAGGCGTGAGCCACTGTGCCCAGCCAATTTTTTAAAGTTTTGAGTAATAATATATTTACATGGTTCAAAGATCCAAAGATATTAAACAGCATACAGTGGAAAATTTCTCAGCCCTATTATCACCGACTCTAGGTCACCATTGTATTTATTGTTTCATGCTCTCCAGATTCTTTTTGCATGTACAAGCAAATTACAATATGTAATTTTATCCCACACTTCCCTGAATCCTTTGTACAAAAAGGTTTTTCCATACCGTGCTTTTTACAGTGAACAATTGCCGTGCCCAACCCCTATTAACTCCAGGAGGGACGGCACCAGGCTCAAGAGGCCAAAGAAGAGATCCATATCCAGCAAACGAGATATGGGGTTTTACTAGAGGGAACTTATTTCCAGAGTGGTCCAGTGTCAGTGGGCTGGACAGGAGAACTGCCACCAGTTGTAAAAAGCATGCACTTTATATCACATTTTAACTTAGCACTCTCCCCATAACAACCTCCACCCAGCAACCTTCATTTAAACTAAAACAAAGGGCCCCCATACCCTGTACAGCTCTTGTTCCACTGGACCTGACAGGGGTTCAGATGTTCCTCATAGATAAGGAATGAATCTCCAGGTTGGCTCCTCTTGGATTCCTTAACTTGGAACTCTGAACACACAATCAGGTGCATAGGCCATACAGGGTCATTCTCAGGGTATGCTTAAGTTATTGCTGTCAGGTTCATCTACCATACAATGGTATATCTTTCTGTATCAAAACATAGCATGTCATCTTTCTTTTGCTTTTTATCTTTTATGATTGCATATTCCATTATATGGCAATGCCATCGTTTTATTTATTCCTCTGTTAATGGACGTTTATTTTTCGGCATATACTATAAAACTGTTGCAATAAATAGCCTTGTACATATGTTATTTGGCTAATTGTGAAATATATTTGTGGAATAAATTTCAACAAGTGAAATTGTAGAGCCATTGATATATGCATTTGCAATTTTGATAGGTATTGCCAAATTCCCCTCCCTAGGGGTTTTACCAAGTTGCATGCTCACAAACCATGTGTGAGGAATGTCTGTTTTCCCAGTCTTGCAAAACAGAATGTGTTATCATATTATGGATTTTTGCCATTCTGACAAGTGAAAATGATATTTCAGTGTATTCTAATTTGCATTTTCTTTTAAGTGTTGTTGAACATTTTTTCATGTTTACAAGCCATTTATAGATTTTTTTCCTATACATTTTACTTGCTCTTTGCCCACTTTGTTTTTGGTGGTTGCTTCTTTTCTTATTGACCAATTTAGGAACTTTGTATATTAGGTAAATGAGCCTTTTGCGTGTGATCTGAGTTGCAAGTTTTTTGTTTTTTTTTTTTCCAGTTTCTCTTAATTTAATGGTGTTTTTGACATGTAGAAGTTTGAATTTTTATATGGAAGACTATATCAGCTTTTTCATGGCTTTGGGATTGTGAGTCGCAGTTAGAAAGCCTTCACCACTCTAAAATTCAAAGAGAATCTTGAAGAAAACTTTCAAAATTTTGTACGCATCAGTGCTGGTTAGGTTACCATTGAGAAAATGGCCGCTGTGTACCTGGGCCAGATCATAGCTATGTGAGGCTGGAAATTTATGGCTCATTCTATATCATTCTTGTCTGTAGCATAGCTTCAGGGAGCTGGTGCTGGACAAAGCTATTTCCAGTTGCCTATTGAACTATTAACAGACCAGCTCCGTCCCTAGCTTGTATCCCATTTCTTTTTCTTGGTACTTTTGAGTGGATGGTGAGAAAGAAGAGGTAGAGCAGAAATGACCAGCTGGTCCGGGACACTGTGCCATGGCCTTGCATTAATCAGGCCTGTTTGGTCCCATTCACAAATATGCCATCATTTGTTATTTTTGTGACTTTTAGTATCTCAAATGTGTTCAGAAAGCAATGCCACCTCAATAGTTGAGAAGTGGCTTTGATCTTTTAATTTGACATTTTTGGCTGGCTCACACCTGTAATCCCAGCACTTTGGGAGTCTGAGGTGGGAGGATCGCTTGAAGCAAGGAGTTTGAGACCAGCCTAGATAAAATAGCCAGACCTTGTCTCTATAAAATAAAAATAAATTAGCTAGGCGTGGTGGTTTACTCCTGTAGTCCTAGCTACTCAGGAGGCTGAGGTGGAACGTTTGAACCCAGGAGTCTGAGCTATGATCAGACCACACACTCCAGCCTGGGCAACAGAGCAAGACTTTGTTTCTAAAATAAAACAGATAAATAAATATGAATTAAAAATAAATACACGACAGTTTGTGGGCTTATATGTTAAAATTTTTCTCATTTCGGTAATTCTAAGAGCCTGTCCCAATTTGAAGGAATCTATGTTAAAGACTGGGAAGTAGGCCAGGCGTGGTGGCTCACGCCTGTGA
The DNA here is from genome assembly GCF_028885625.2 of Pongo pygmaeus. Classification (NCBI taxonomy): domain Eukaryota; kingdom Metazoa; phylum Chordata; class Mammalia; order Primates; family Hominidae; genus Pongo; species Pongo pygmaeus. Next base: position 153,739,560 of record NC_072376.2, on the reverse strand, counting down.
TTCCAGCACTTTGGGAGGCTGAGGCAGGCGGATCACTTGAGGTCAGGAGTTTGAGACCAGCCTGGCCACTATTCGCGAAACTCTGTCTCTACTAAAAATACAAAAATTAGCCATGCATGGTGACACACACCTGTAGTCCCAGCTACTTGGGAGGTTGAGACAGGAGAATTGCTTGAACCCAGGAGGCGGAGGTTTCAGTGAGCCCAGATGACGCCATTGTACTGGCCTGGGCAACAGAGTGAGACCATGTCTCACGAACAAAAAAATATTCTGTGAAATAAAGACCTGAAGCCAGCTCCATGGTTGACACCTTCTCTTATTAAATCCTTCAAGGACACTGGCAGTTTGGTAACACAGGTTGAAGCCATAATGATCATAAGTTGTGGAACATGGACATCCTTTGTATTCATGCAGGCTACCCAGGATCCTGAGAACAGAAGCTGAGAGTACATAGCATGTAACAGTAATTACTAAACATTATTAGAGTTTGTAATTCAAGATGCCGTAATCACTCAGACACAGTAAGGCCTTTCTTGTTTGGAAGAACTCTACTGAGTGGGTACTGTGATTTCCATTATACAATGTCATTTGATAGCCTAAGAAAAGGTTAAACGTTTACCCCCTCACAAAGAGGTTGAATCAAATAAAGAGTGGGGAAGGGACAGAAAAGAAAAAGGGGGATTGAGAGGTGAGAGAGAACCCCAAAGAGTAATAAGCTATAACTCAATGGGGAGGAGGACTCCTGGTGAAATCCATGTTCTGAGAAGGAAAGGACAGGGGAGAATCAGAGGCATGTCCAGGAGGGGGTGAGAGTGACATATGAGACAAAGTAGTGATGAGAGTCTTTTCCGAGTAAAATTTAAAAAAGAAATAACACCAGCCTGGAGCAGAAAATAATGTTTTAGTTGTTTTAATAATAATTGAAGAGTAAAAAGATAGTTTACAAGGGTATCATTTTTAAGAATTATCATTAGGTCAGAATTTTAGTGTTCTCTGTCATTATGTTATTTGCCAGCCTAGCTTCTCCCCACTCATCCCAAGGTTCCTTAAGATCAACATGGCATTACCAGGACCCAGCCCAGTGCCAGACACATGGTAAGTCACTTAGCAAATGTTTCCCAGATGAACAAATGATTGAATGATAAATGAATTTGCTGTTTGGAGTATATTTAGTCCTCTGCCCCAAGTTTAATAAAAATATTTATGGTGTTGGCTTTAAGGCATTGAGTTACCTGTCTATCTGTAATACCAGATGGAAAGGTTAAAGGGAAGGATTTCAACAACCACACTTGGATGCAGTTTACATTGCTGCTTGTCTTTATTTCTGAGCTTTTTTTTCCCCCTCTTTCATTAATGGAAAATGAATGAGTGAAATTTAAAAGTGATCAGTGGAATTTCTCAGGCACGTTCCTTTCCTTGTTTCCATGCCATTTGAAGCTATTATGGTTGAAGCTTGGTCTGAGTAAACATTTTCTCACCCTCCATAGGCTCTCCTGCTACTATGAATTGCACTTCAGTTAGCTACTTCCGTTGATTAAAAAACAGATTCCTATAGTAGTCCCAGGACAGGGGAGGAATAAATCCTGACCTGGTGATGGGACAGGCCAGACCTGGAAGAATGGGCTAGGTATGTAGATCCACTGAGGCTAGGCATGGAGTCTGGTAAGGGCTCAGCAGAAGGCAGTTGGTTAAGGTCTAGGCCGAGATGAGCAGATGTTAGCAGGTAGAAGGACTACGTGCTCAGGAGATATGAGGTGTTGGGCAAGTTATCAAGATGGGCATTCAGTCACAGGAGAACAATTCTAGACACGGGGTCAAAATGATCCTGTTATTAATAAAACCAGCAGGAAGATGGGGGTTTGGAATCTATTAACATTCCAGAAGTTACACAAGTGGGGATTATGGAGAATACTGAAATTGTTATAGATTATCAGCTAAAAATAATGAAAATGGGAAGGATGCTGTGGAATCTGAAGTAGGTAGAGATTGAAATAAGGTTGAATTTTCTGGAAGCTAGAGAAAGTCCAATTATTCCTCTTTGTATTTGTGCGACTTCCCTCTTAGCATCCTCAACTCCCTTGAACTTATCCTAGAAGCTGATGCATCGACATTGCCACAGGCTCTGGAGTCCAGCCACCCTGGCCCAATGACTGGAGCTGCCGCTTAGTAGCTGCCACCTGGTAGCTGCATGCCCCAGTGTCCTCATTCATCAAATAGGGATAATAATTGCATGTATGTCTTAGGATATTGTGAGGATTAAATTAGAAAATGCACATAAAGTGATTAGGAGCCTACCTGGCATAAGGTCACCACTGTTAGCTATTACTGATGATATTTGGTTGTTGTTTCAAGGGTTAATTGAAATAGTGTATGCATGGCATATCTAGTACATTTTAGTTTCACTTCTGCCTTTTTGTAACAAAGCCAACCAGAATATAAACAAGATTTATAGTGCAAATGGAGACCATGTTCCCCAGACCCCGCTGCACCCTCAGAGAGGGGCACCCAGGATTTCCAGTCTTCCTCACCCTTCTAGGTCCACTTATCTGCTGTCAGTTACGTGTGGCGCAAGTCCGGGAACCTTCTTCAAAGACTGGCTGAGTGAGGGCTCTGACCTCGGTGAAAGAGCACTTTCCAGGAGCCAAGAAAGAAAGCAGCTGCACTTGCCTATTGGGCCACAGTGGCTCCCGTCTGGGCGCACACACAAAGAGCTGGTCTGTGGTCTCACCTACAAGGGTCATGTTGTTCCCTTCCAGAGAACAAACAGAAAATATTAAACCTGCTGAGGTTGGAACTTGTCACTGAGGTTAGAAGCTTATGGGTCACCTTAGAAACCAGCTCTTCAAAGGTTACTCCTCCAGGAAGAGGGTGCATTAAGGAGCCTTTCCCCTAACAGAAATAGTAACAGCAGAGAACTTGCCCCCTTCTCTGGGGTGGCCAATATTACCACCCAGGTAATATGCTGGTATCCTCACTCCCCCTGATGGGCCACAGCCTGCATTTCCTGTGTGTGGGAAGCAGCAGAGTGGACTGGCTTGGACAGCTGAGCAAATCCTGGCTTTGCTCACTTAATGTCTCAGCCTCCATTTCCTTATCTGTGAAATGGAGATAATAATTAGCTGGGTTTTTGTGCAGATTAAAGAGATAATTCTGTATTAGGAAACCTCCTAGCCTAAAAGAAGGGGCTTAATAAATTTCTCTTCCTCATAAGAAGTTTCCTAACTGGTCTTCTGCTCCTGTTATCTCTTTCCTAACTACCACACACTGTTGTTAGAGTGGTTTTTATACAACAACACATGTGACTCCTGAGCCCAGAAACTTTTTGCTTTCTTGATAAAGTTTAAGCAGTTTATCCTGAGGCTGCCCACCACAATCTGATGTCTATCCCAAACCTTTCAAGCACTCCCTTGCTATTGAGCTGATGGACTTACTGCTCCCCACACATCCCATGTGCCTTGCCACCTTGGGGGCTGCCTTCAGCCACCGCAATCGGTACTATTTATTGAACACCTACCAAGTGCCAGGCGCTGTGCAAAATTGGTTCATGTGCAATATCTCCTTTAATCCTCATTACAACCTCTCAGGAAGATACTATTATCTTCATTAAGTGGGTGAAGAAATTGTGGTTTTTATCAATTATATAGCTTGCCCCAAGGTCATGACCCTAGGAAGCAGTGGAACAGGGATTCCACCCAGGTTCTTAATGCAAAGCCTGTGGTTTTGAAAAGCTACCTTCCACCAAACCCAACTCCAGGAGGCAGTTCAAAACAGTCTCCTGCATGAGTACGCCAGCCTTGGGTAAGTACCGTGTAACATCTTCTGTATTACCCTTGAGCTGTGTACGCTTGAACTGACTGAGCAAATGACCATTTTAATGATTGCTATCATTTGTATGTGCTGCTTCTTTCTTCGCAGCCAGATCCTATTCTCAAAGACATCAGTGATAGATTATATTTCCAGTGCCCAGCAAAGCATCCTCTCCACAGGTGCTCAGTGTCTATTTCATGATGCTAAGGATGAAATCACATGCCTCTGGGACTAAGGCCATATTTTTCCTTCACCTCTTGTAGACACTAATAATCATGGTGACTACTTCCTGGGATTCAGAACATAACTTTAGCAAGCACTTCCTTCCAGTGCCCAGCTTCCTTCTCTGTAGAAAAAGAAGATGCAAGTTTATGTCTTGACGCTCTTTCCCTGCTCCAAAATTAAGCATTATTTAAAGAAAAATCCTAGTTAGATTACATGAGTGAGAGACTCTACAGTTTTTGAAGCACTCCCATACACAGTATGTCATCTGTTTCTCAACAACCCTGGGAGACTAGCAGGGAAGATGAAATATCCCTGATGTAGTGGCAGGAAACTATGACTCAGAAGCTAAGTGACTTGTCTGAAGCCACACAGCTTGTGAGTGGGGAAATGAAGACTTGAATCCACTTTCTTTTATTTATTTATTTATTTATTTATTTATTTTGAGATGGAGTCCTGCTCTGTCGCCCAGGCTGGAGTGCTGTGGCATGATCTCAGCTCACTGTCACCTCCATCTCCTGGGTTCAAGTGATTCTTCTGCCTCAGCCTCTGAGCAGCTGGAATTACAGGCACCCACCACACCCAGCTAATTTTTGTATTTTTAGTAGAGACTAAAAATACAAATTTTTTTGTGTTTTTACAAAAATAAAAACAGCCTCGCCATGTTGGCCAGGCTGGTCTTGAACTCCTGACCTTAAGTGATCCATCCACCTTGGCCTCCCAAAGTGCTGGGATTACAGGTGTGAGCCACCACGCCAAGACTGAATCCACTTTCTCTGATTACTTTACACAACACTAGGTAGGAATGTTAGGGACATTCTTATTGCTGTCATAGAAATAGGCCAGAACATCTAAATGTTTTTCCTTAGACTGCTGGGTACTCTTTCGGATTTAAGTTAAGTGAGCTTAGTTTTTCTAGGGGTTTCCCTGGTGATCTTCTGGAAATTATTTGAAAATAGCCACGTTGGTAATTTCCTAATCGTGTGGCTTGTTCATTGTGAAAATGTTCAGTCGTTGTTGTTGCTTATTCATTGGACTGTCTGGAAGAGCTAAGGAGGTATGAGGCCCTGGGTTTATGTGGGGTAATTATTATATGGAGGATTATATAGGGTAGCTCTGACTCTGTTTTCCTCAGGGTTCATTCAGAGGAGAGAGGAATGAAGACCAGAGGTCCTCACACTTTTGCAAAGAGGGGATTGTTCTGTCTTAATAAAAATGTTCAAAGAACTAGCATAAAGATCAGGCAAATGTCCTGTGAGTCACCTCCCAATGTGTATAGCTGAATGTACTTTTTTTTTCTGAAAAAAGGAACCGAAAAAAACTAGGTATATCGCATTTAAATAAAATAAAGCATATTTCATTTAACTTTTTAAAAGCAAACTATGGGGAAACTATATACTATTAACTCAATTGAATCCCATCAGTATGCATTGAAATTAAATGTATAGAAATATTGTAGAGTAAAGCACTATTATCTAAAATGCTTTTAATGCTTTATTTGTTCTAATACAGGGCTTTCTACCTATTTTCATATCATAGCATACTTAGAAAATGATAGTGTTTGCAGGGCACAAAAGGTATCCTAAGAGCCAAGAGAACAGGTATATTGCTAGCTTGTCATCATTTCCTGGGGTACCACTGGGAAGTTGGGACCTGTAGACTTAAAGAAATAAGTTGGGGGGTTCCTGGGGATACCATGGCTTTCCAGTCTGTCTTTCATGACTGCACTGTGTTGTACCCAGTGGGAACCCTGAGAACATGAAACACATACTTGTCCCAATCACATAATCTTCACGCTGCACCTGAGCTGTAGAAAGAATCTGTTTCCCTGATCTGTGTTCTAGATTTCATAGAGGTCCCGGCCTTCGACCAGCAAAGGAAAAGTTTTGAAGCCAGCAAGTTCTGAGATGAGATGCCTAGTGCTGCCCTTGCCTATTTTCAGCTGAAAGTGAAGGTTTATTGTACCCAGTATATGATTATAGATGACATGCTGCAGATAAATTAATTTGATAGTCATAAATGAAATATTGTCCCAACAGGAAAGCTGAGTCATGTCTAAAAGGATTATGGATGGTGAATTAGCCATTAACAAAGAATCATTGCCATTATTGAATCATTTATGTCATAGTTATTGAACAGGAAGGCCTGTATGGTTAGAAGCAGCAGCTTAAATATTGTTGTTTTTATAATTGGAAAATTTAAAAAACAACAACTTGGGCTTTTCCCCTCTCTCTCTCTCTTTCCTGACCCCCTTCCCAACTCTGGCTCCAAAACAAGACGGGAAAGTTGGGCGAAAGCTCCTGTTTGCATCTCCTGGTTCAGGTAACATATGTTGATTCTCTACAGGATTATGACTTGTATTTAGGGTGATGTAACAGAATGTGAGGAAGAAAGTGAAACCTTTGTTTATTCAAAGAGGATACTCTTTGAGAAACACTGGCATAAAATAAATTCTTGCAGGTGACTATCTTTTTAAAAAGTTTCAAAATATTTATTTTGATATAACCCAAGTCTTCCATTGTATTATTGTTTTATTAAATGCAGAGATAGGTTGAGACCAAACCTGGAGTTGTTTTTTTGTTGTTGTTGTTGTTTAGTTTTTTTTTTTTTTTTTAGAGCCCCCATTACTTTAAACTCAGTTTAAGTGAGCATGTTTTAAATCAGCATAGTGGATTGTAGAGGGTGTGGGTGTGTGTGTGATTTTTGCTTTAAGGAACTAGGTGTAGACAATATAGTTAAGGGTGAAAGAAACATAAGTTCTTCATTACTTTAAATTTCCGCATTCACTAATCAATAATATAAAAATAATTTCTCCCACCTTGTGTTTTTGCTCATCAGTTTCTAACTGAGGATGTAAGGAATCAATGATACTGTTGGTACCCTATCCCTCTGTTGTGACAGGTTTATAGCATGAAAAGAGAATGGTTTCCTGGAAATGACTTTGTAATTACTTTGCAGAGAAGGGCCCCCCACTCTAGTACACTACTTTTGTTATTGCCAGTGATGATTTCTTCTCATCCATTATTGATATTTTTTTTCTTTTTTGAGACAGAGTCTTGCTTTGTCACCCAGGCTGGAGTACAGGAGCACGATCATGGCTCTCTGCAACTTCCATCTCCAGGTTCGAGGGATTCTCTCACCTCAGCCTCCCAAGTAGCTGGGACTATAGGCAAGCTCCACTACACCCAGCTGATTTTTAAAAAACTTTTGGTAGACGTGGGAGTCCCACTGTGTTGCCCTTGCTGGTCTCCAACTCCTGGGTTCAAGTAATCCTCCTTCCTTAGCTTCCCAAAATGTTGGGATTATGGGCATGACCCACTGTGTCCAACCTATTATCAATGTTTTTCAAAACAGGTTTCAAGCTATCTTCAGGGCATGACTAAACTACTTCTTAGGAAATTTCAGTTGGGCCTAATGTATTCTGTAAGGGACTTATCTACATTTACAGGTCATTTACATTTATTGAAAACACATCCTGTTACAATAGACATCTTGATAAAATAAGGGTGTTACTGGTTACCATACCCATGGTTTTGCACAGTCAAACCATCTTTGGTGAGCTTCTTTGTTTTGTTTCTCTCCCTTGTTGGTGCCACAGTGTTTTCTTTATTTTCAGGTCCTCCGAGCTCAATTTTCTCTTTAAGGCTTTATCTAGACTTTAGCTGAAGATTGCTCCCACATTATCTGTCACAAAATGAAATTTCTCTGTGAAGTCCCTCAGTCTTATCCAGGTGGATAAAGGCTAAGATAGAAATGGAATGCAGGTGGAGTTGCTTGCCCTCAAAGTGATGAGGTTCCACGAAACTCCCAGGAATTAAGCCAGGTTGCTACTGTATCTCTCCCTTGCAAATAGCATGATTGTTTTAATTACCGTCTGTAGCCACTATTTTTATCTGTGTTAGAATATTTGGATGCAAGACTGGAAAACATTATTGCTGTTAATGCCTTTGCACCTTCTTATATAACTTGCTATAGTGTGGAAGGGAACATTTACTCAAAGAGCCTATCCAGATGGAGCCAAAGGGGTTAGTTAGGGTTTTTGTTGGGCACTTTGGGTTATAAGGAACAGGACTCATTCAAGGTACTATGAATTCAACTTGCTGGGCTTTGTTACCAGGATGCATGCAAACTGCAGCCAGTCTGAAAGACCAGAAGCAAGATAACTGGAGGGTATAAACTGAAAATTCTAAGCTCCCCCAACTGATTGATTGGACCCCTTCTGCCAGCCAAGGGGATTCCAAAGTAAACCTGAAAAACTAGTTCAGGCCACGATGAGAAAGGGGGGTCGGACATGCCTCATTATACTCGCCTTCCTTTGGAATTCAGGCACAACTGACCAGTATTAATATTAAAACAGAGATCTTAAGACTGACAAAACAGACTTGTTTTGTTTGTTTGTTTGTTTTGAGACAGGGTCTCACTCTGTCACCCAGGTTGGAGTGCAGTGGTGGGGCTACTGCTTACTGTAGCCTCGATCTCTCCTGGCCTCAAAAAATCCTCCCACCTTAGCCTTCCTAGTAGCTAGGGCTATAGGTGCACAGCACCACACCTGGCTAATTTTTAAATTTTTTTGTAGAGACAGGATCTCACTATGTTGCCCGAGCTGGTCTCCTGGGCTCAAACAATCTTCCTGCTTCAGCCTCCCAAAATGCTGGGATTACAGGCATGAGCCACTATGCCTGCTCCAAAACAGACTCTTTGTAGCAGTAAGATGCCAAATTCCAACCTGACTCTAGTATAGCATCACATGACAGAGAGCAGACTCTGAAAAAATTATTTTACTCAAAGATGTATTTCTTTAGCATGTTTTAAAATGGTCCTGGAAAGCTATCTCTTATGGAGGAAATGTACATTTTGTAGAAAGTCTTCCCTTTTCAGGTCTTTTTCTGATCCTGAAGAGATTAACTCAGAGCTTAGCACCTTGTAAAGGTCTGAAGAGAAAACATTTGCTATCTGTTGCCTCTCAGAGTGGCCACCTATGAGACATCATCTAAATAATAAGAATTTTGGTCTCCATAACCTCTTATCTTAACCCAACCACTTCTTTCTAATGATTAGAAGTCTTTAGATCATAACTTTCAATCAATTGCCATTAAGAAAATCCTTGAATCCACCAAAGACCAAGAAGCCCGCACTTCGAGTAGTTGCTCCTGTCCAGACCAAGTTGATGTACACCTTACATGTGTTGATTGATGTCTTATGTCCCCGTAAAACATATAAAACCAAGCTGTAACCCAGCAACCATGGGCACATGTTCTCAGGACCTCTTGAGACTGCCTCAGGCCTTGAACACTCATATTTGGCTCAGAATAAACCTCTTTAAATATTTTACAGAGCTTGACTCTTTTTTGCCAACAAGGGAAATGGCTCATCTTTTCATCCTAGGCCACGTTTTAGCCTTGTGTGTTTGCGCTAATCAAAGTCCCTGGTGAAAGGCTGCACAAGGCAGCCTTATTCTGTATCATGTTGCATTCGCCTCTTCAGCCCCCCAGGCATTATGCCAAGGGTTGCCGATTCTGATTTTTGCCAGTGACCTTTACAGAAAGCAGCAGGAGCTGATTGGTTACGTGGCTTCATCATTTATAAACTCTTATAGTAGGATCTTTAATGTTTCATTGATCCTATAGTATTAAAAACTGCAATTACTTTTGCACCAACCTAGTGGTTCATTATTTGATTATAATACATGTACATTGTAAAAATTATAAAAGTACAATGTTTATAGTGTATAGTTCCAATAGTATAAAAATTACTTTAAAAAATATAGTTCTTTTTTTTTTTTTTTTTCTTAATTCTTTTTCAGAGACAGGGTCTCACTGTGTCTCCCAGGCTGAAGTGCAGGGTGTGGTCTTAACTCACTGCACCCTCTACCTCCTGGGCTCAAGTGATCCTCCTGCCTCAGTCTCCCAAGTAGCTGGAACTACAGGCATGTACCACTACACTTTGCTTAATTTTTAATATTTTTTTTGTAGAGACAAGGTCTTAATTATTGCCCAGGCTGTTTCAGACTCCTGGACTCAAGTGGTCTTCCCACCTTGGCCTCCCAAAGTGCTGGGATTACAGTCCACTGTACCTGGCCTAAAAATATATTTCAGATAATAAAAAATGTTTCTGATTTCTGCCATATCAATCTCATTCCCAAGAGGTAACCATTATTAAGTTTAATATGCATCTTTCCTGGCATTTCCTTTGTTAATATAAGCACAGATAGCATTTTTCTTTGTCTTGCTTATATATAGCTGAAGGCAACACCATGGGTACTTAGAGATTTAATGAATACTCAGTGGAAGGCCCATGAGGCGGCTCACACCTGTAATCCCAGTGCTTTGGGAGGCCAAAGTGGGAGGATGACCTTGAGCCCAGGAGTTGTAGACCAGCCTGGGCAACGTAACGAGACCCTCATTTCTATAAAAAAATATAAAAATTAACCTCAAGACTCAGACCTTAGTTATAGATTAAAAGAAGTTAATCACTTATGTCTTTAGATGAATGCACAGTTACATGTAAACATATAGCTTAGAAGGTATATAAGCTCTGGAAAACTTTGTAATTTTGAGTTGGTCTGGTGATAATTTCCAGGCCTTCTCCCTGTAACCGGTTGCAGAAATAAAAACTCTCTTCCTCCCCAGTTCATTTGCATCTTGTTATTAGGCCATGAGAAATAGCAGCCTGACCCTCAGTTTGTTCCGGAAACAATCATGCCACTGCATTCCAGCATGGGCAACAGAGCAGGACCCCATCTATCCATCTATCTATCTATCTATCTATCTATCTATCATCTATCTATCTATCTATCTATCTATCTATCTATCTATCTAATCTATCTATTCTATTTTTTTGAGATGGAGTCTCACTCTGTTGCCCAGGCTGGAGTACAATGGCGCGATGTCGGCTTCACTGCAACCTCCGCCTCCCAGGTTCAAGCAATTCCCCTGCCTCAGCCTCCTGAGTAGCTGGGACAACAGGCGCCCGCCACTATGCCTGGCTAATTTTTTGTATTTTTAGTAGAGATGGGCTTTCACCATGTTGGCTAGGCTGGTCTCGAACTCTTCACCTCGTGATTTGCCCGCCTGGGCCTCCCAAAGTGCTGGGATTACAGGCCTGAGCCACCGCACCTGGTGCATATATATATTTTTTTAAAGAGCATATTCAGAGAATACTTGATAAAAATGGTGAAATCAATTTGATTCATTTTGACACTGTAAACTTCCTGACTTGAGATAAACTAGTTATTAAACATCAAGTGCCTGCAACTGGAGTAAGGAATGTGATTCAGTGTGTACGAATATGTACCAGTTTGTAGCATTGATGAACTCCATATACCAGAGGGAAAAAATGAACTTCAAAAAAAAATTTCTAAAATGTAAATACCAGGTCCCTCTCCAAGGAAGTGTGTTTTTGAGGGAGCCTCTCATTTAGATATGGACTCTTAGCTAGCATGTTGCAACCTAGCAACAAGATTTCTAACCTGTGGTTATCTATTGTGAAGTAGCAGCGTTAGTATAACTACGGTAACTGTTTGCTTGATGGCATGAGCTCTCTCTGAGTAAAAAAAGCCCAAAATAAAAGGTTGGAGGTAATTCTATATTTTTTGTTTTCTCATCATAAATGATTGAATGTACATTTGAGAGATTTTTGAAAACACAGAAGACCATAAAATAGCAGAATTGTCATCTCACCTACTAATGCTAATATTCATATTTAGTTTTGTATTCTTTAAAATTAATACATGTATTATAATTTGTAATATAGGTTATATTATACTTTTTTGGACAAATCGGGATCATACAGAATAGAAATTAGTTTTGTGCTATTTTTCATATGCTAGGTGCATTTCACCATGTCATGAAATAATTATTTGAGGATATGATTTTAAATGTCTACATATTATATCAATGTACTGTAATTTATTTAGACATTGTAGGTCATTACCTAAATGTAATTTTGAATTCAGAATTATTTCTATTTCATATTATTTCATTGCCAAGCTGTTCTTCAGCTTATAGATGCTCTCAATTATTTGCAGTTGAACTACGTAAGAGGATACATGAATTAGAAGAAGGGTTGACATCTCAGGACAGTGAGTGGCTTCTGCAAATGTGGCCTTCCTGAGAGAAGGGATCTGAGGGGTATTGCCCCCAGGTATCCAGGAGGGGATTAATATAGCTAATCTCTTAGAAATAGAGGTGGGCTTCATAGCGATGAACTCTTCCTACCACACCAAAAAGACCCCTCCTTCCTGCCTCTCAAGGTTGACCTTGGCTGGCCTTGACCTTTGAGTTTTAGGTTTTCAGGCCCGCCTCTACAGCCAAGATTAGAATCAATATAACTTCTGTTGCACACAGAAGCAGCTGTAAATCTAAGAAAATAGCATCCACTTTCCTATTACGGGACTTGAGGGGAAATTAAATTAAGCCCCCGCCTATTGGGGGCTTCTTTGAGAAATTAGATCACACAAGTCTTGGGGTGATTTTTTTAATAAGTTCAGTCCCATTGTCCTCATTGGTCTGTATCAGAGCAGATTTGAGTCCTGCACAAAGTCTGAAAGCAGCAAGCTTGTTTGTGGGGAAAGAATGAGCCAACACACTGCTGGGGCTTCAAGGCCAGCTTCCTAGGTATGCTTGTACACAGGAACCTACAATTAGAAAAGCGCTGGGCTTGGCTTAATATTCTACTGCTGCTGCCTTGAAATTCTGAAGAATTTTTTAACAAGGGGACCTGAATATTCTTTTTGCACTGGGCCCCATAGATTATGTAGTTGGTCCTGATTAGGGTGTAGAGCAAGGTATTGCATTAATAAACTATTTGAATCATCCCTTCCTCAGACCCCCACCCCCCCACAGGAGAAGGAAAAATCCATTCCAACTGTTCTCACTTTATGCAGGAGCAGGTGCTTGTGACTTTAAGAGATGGGCCTGCAGGGGAAATGGAACAGCTCCTGGAAGACATGGCCTTTTGAGGGTGCTTAGGAGATTTGAGCAGCACATACTAATTGGATACAGATAAAATGCTCTTCAGATTTCAGTTTTCTGCTCTGTTTGTTTAGTTATAACCCAGCCTGTGTTTTATCTTTTGAGGTGGAAAATATAAAAGTCACGGCTTCTCTCTCTCTTGTTGAGCATTTACTTTGTGAGTACTTATATGAGCATGTATATCAAAGACCCTGTGATCCAGAATACTGCTTAAAATTCTACAGAGTGGGCGCTCCACCTCTCTTAGCTTTGTCATTCTTCCCCCTTTAGCTCACTCCCCTCTTTGTAAGAAATGAGGCAGGGGTCTCTCGGGGATCACCTAATACACTAGTTCATATTCCCAGCACTTTTTAACCAGTGCCCCTTGGGATAAACATACAACAAAACCCTCATGCCTCCTTCATTCACATATGTTGAGTTTTATGTTAGTTTGTTGAGTTTTATGTTGGTTTGCATTGTGAAAACAGTCATTTTTTCCCAAATGAAAGTTATAGAATTGCATGTGCTCTGTAAAGCTATATAAATGATTCTAAGAAACACAGTCCCAAGAACATGACTGCCCTAGAGCCTCTCCTCCCCTAATTTAATACTGTTTAAAGCAGGGGTTCCTAACTGTCAGGCTGCAGACAAGTACCTGTCAGTCCATGGCCTGTTAGGAACTGGGCTGCACAGCAGGAGGTGAGTGGCAGATGAGGGAGCATTTGAGCTCCACCTCCTTTCAGATCAACTGCAGCATTAGGTTCTTACAGGCACGAGAACCCTATTGCGAACTGCACATGCAAGGGATCTAGGTTGCGAGCTCCTTAAGACAATCTAATGCCTGATGATCTGAGGTGGAACAGTTTCATCCTGAAACCATCCCCCGACCACCCCACCCCCAGCTCTGGTCCATGGAAAAATTGTCTTCCATGAAACCAGTCCCTGGTGCCAAAAGGTTGGGGACTGCTGACTTAAAGTACCAAATTTTAAACTGTTACCAGTCTGCCTCCAGCTAAGAACAGATATTGAGATTAAGCATTTAGGAACCTAGAACAATTGTCTGTTTAATTTAATCAAAAAATTGGAAGCTTGTATTTTTTATGTCATTTCTTTTTTGTTTTTTTAGTATTCCATATGCATCATATTTTTACAAAAGTGTCAGTCTGTAACAGATTGAAAACTAAAAAACAAAGAAAAACTGATTTTTTTCAGCCCTGTCCCCCAGTTGGCAAAACTGATTCTTAGCCACAGTGTTTGAGAAGCACTTTCCTAATTAAAAGTCAACAGTATATTTCTTAGACTTCTTAATTCATCTTTTGACGAACAGTGATGAATTGGGGGTGTGTGTGTGTGTGTGTGTGTGTGAGAGAGAGAGAGAGAGAGAGAGAGATAAGGCTGGTTCCTTCCCCACAGGTAACAGTGTCATCCTTGAAGGCAGCCATGATACAGGGGCAGCTAGAATGGGGTTATGAGAAGCAGCTATTGAAATTGAGAGGAAAGAGTTGTGGGTGGCCATTTAAAACAATAACATTCCATAGTAGGCTTGTTGAGAACTATTTTTATCTAGAGATGCTGGAGAGTGGAAGAATGTATGATACTTATGAAAATAAAATTGCTCCCACCGTTCGACACTGAAGGTAGTATCCAAGTATTGGGATTGGTTACGTGTCTATCCATGCCCTTCTAATCTCTTCCCCCTATTGCCAATAATACCTGCACCTGAGAATAATATAATACTCTTTGAGGTTACGGAACAGAGAACAATACGTTGTACCCATCTCCTGTCCCAGCCACCTTCCCTGACAAACCTCCCACATCCCCCACCTCCTTACCCATAGAACAGCCACCACCTGTATTCCCCTTTCATACATAATGTGGCTGGCCAACATTAGCTCACATGTACCTTCACATTGGCTATGGTGCCTCTAGGAACTCTGGCGCATTTATAGTTATGGGCTGACCCTCACCTGGCCATTTCAGCATTCTTCACACCTGCACACAGAACCATTTTCCTAATCCCTCCCTTGGTCCCCTGGCCAGTATGGTGTGCAAACCATATTTACCAGTCTGTGTGTTGGGCACAAGGGTTTCAATTGTTAATTAAATCTTTGAATTTTCTTGTTTTTTGACAATTGCCAAAGTAGGAGAATAGAGACTTGTCTTTTCCCTGAATGTCTCTGCTTTTGATCTAACTTAATTCCAGATAAATTTCAACACTGATTAAAAAGTAACAAATTACTTCTGAAATTGGAGAAATTGATTTCCCAAGGTAAGCAGTTTCAGATATGAGTTTGGGTTGCATTATTACCTCACAGTCTTTGAAATGGGATTTTTAGCTGCCTTCTCAAGTCTTTGTCTCCTTTGTAAGATTCTTAGTCAATTTTAATTATTTAAGGCAGATTTGCTAGAACTTGTAATATTGGAAACTATGGTACAAAGATGAATTAGTTCTTAAAATAATTCTTGGTTTCTCCCAATGTTTATCAAATTGAGAATTTCGTGGTCCACATTATAAATATTCAGCATAATGTACTGAACATTACTGTAGACTTTGAGACTCCCAAGATAAATAAGGCAGTGCTTGTCCTCAAATTGCCTGGGGTCTGGTGGGAGGAAACCGTACGTTTTTATTTTTGAAGTAGGAAACAATGTAGTAATTACCTTAGTGTAATATAAGTCAGGATGGTTGACAGAACCCAAAAAAGTGAACAGTTAATTGCCAGGAGATTTGGGGGCTTGAGTGTTGAGAGCGTTGGTTGGGAGCGTGCGGGAGAAAACAGGGACACGTGCATTAGGTGACCTTGACCTGGATATTGAGGGAAATAGAAGTTTGCCAGGATGAGAAACACTTGTGCAAAGCCTTGGAGGCTTTAAAAAGTAACAAGCAAACAAACAAGGCTCATTAAAGAAGTGTAAAAGTTATGGTATGGCTAGAGAGTTTGTAGGTATGTCAGCAGCTGCTTCTGAATGTTTCCATTTAATTACTTTCTGCCCAGTATCATGTTAAGTGTTAAGACTTCTAGAGAATGTGTCACTTACATCTAAGGAGCAGCAGCCAGAAGAACAGGTGACAGCAGGTGGCCTACAGAAACCTACCGTCTTCCCAGATAGTAAGCCAGGCATGGAAGTGATGCGCTGGAGAGGAAGTACTGAGCCAAAAGTCTTGCATGTGTATAGAAGATATATAAAGAAGTAAATCCAAGGATACTGCATCTCTGGCTTTAGGGAGATGGGTGAATATTTGCTGAACTGAATGGAAATCCAGTATGTATATAGATGGAAGCTTCTAGATGGTGAACTCTGAATGTCTAACTGGACCTCTTGGCAAATGTCACCACAATGGGAAAGGCAAATAACTCACAAAAAAGGAAACTGGAATGGCCAATAAACAAGAAAATTAATTAATAATCAGAGGAATGCAAATTTACCAAATAGGTACCATTTCTCACTTTAGAGATTGGTGAAAATTAAAAAAAAAACCTGGTAATACTAAGTATTGGAGATATTATGGAGAAACCGATATTCTCACACTTTCTTGAGCACTTTAGAGAGCAATTTTGTAATATCTAATAAGGTTTAGAAATGAACTTACCCTAGGACCTGACAATTCCATTCTAAGGAAATGTGTTCAGGTGCTTAAGGATTTATGCAAACAGAATATGATTGCAGTTGCATAATAGAGCAAAAAATGTGGATAAATCCAATGTCCTTTACTAGGAAAACAGATAAGTTAAAATATACTTATATATTGGAATATTGCACAATATTTTAAAATGAATGAATCAGATTTACAAGTATATTCTGGATAAATTTTACAAACATATTGATTCAAAAAAATAAGCTGCAGTGTAACTTACAGGCAAATTTGTAAAATACTCATCAGTTTTAAATTTTTTAAATGAAAAACATATGGCTCAGTAAAAGTATAAGGACCTGGATAGGAAGAATACAAAACAATTTAAGAATGGTTAATGGAGAGAGGGAAATGGGATTAAGGGAGTGCAAAGGGAACCTCACTGCGTCTGTTACCTTTTCTTTCTGTTAAAAAAAAAATAGATCTGAAGCAGGTAAGACAAAGTGTTAAAAAAAAAGTCAGAGTAGTGGTACATGTATTTTGTAATTTCCTGTACTTTTCTGTTGTTTAGGATAATTCATTACACAATAGTGCTTAGTGCATACTAGGCACTTTCTAGGGTAGATACTATTATTTCTTTATCAGGAAGCAGGGACACAGAGAGATTAAGGGACTGGCTGGTATGTGAGCCGAGGCTGAGCCCACTCCCCTGACCACTCTGCCATGGACTTCCTGGATCTCTGCTTCATTTCAGACCAGCGTCAGGACTAATGGAGTAGGGGAGGCCAAATGATCTTTAGGATCCTGTCCAGTTTAACTTTAGCCCTGATCATCAGTAGATGGATCAATCATTTCCATGAGCACATTTCTGCATGGCAGCACACTCCTGACACAGCCCTGCCTGCAGAGGGCTGACAGGGGTTTCTCTGCAGCACTGTGGACCTGCCACCTGTACCAGCTCCCAGCTGGGCTGCAGTTGTGCAGTGGTGACTGTGCATCACACATCTTCCAGTGCCCACAAACAAATGGGAAGCGAATATGGAACAATTTTCTAAGTGTTTTCTGAATCTCCTTGAAAACAGCACTTTTACATTATAAGATGCCACTGTACTAATGTAATAGGTAGATGCAGAGAAGAGTTATTTTGAGGGCTGTAATTTGATTTTGTTATCTTAGGCTATCAAGATTGTTTAACACCAGAAATAGCTGACTAGAAAAGCTGCTAAAACAGCGCTTCGTGTGGGAAATGAAGAAAAGGTTCAGTATTTTGACAGCCATTTCCAAGGTATGAGTAATGAGACTTCTAAGAAAATCCTAATTGTTGCTGCTTTTGCAGGGGGGTGGGGGGATTCTCTAGACCAGATTTCCCATCTCCCAGTATTCTACAACGATAGAGGACAAAGGAGGAGTATTTCCTTTTTCCCAGGGTCTTGACTTCATGTACCAAGAGTTTAGATAGCATGGTGATAATTTATTATTTAGGTTTAAAACACACACACACAGACACACAGACATACACACACACACACACACCCCTAACTTGTCCATTTATCATCAAACATGTGTTTAGTGCTTACTGGGCTCCAAAGTGCAGGGCCTGTGGGTCCCAAATAATCAATTAGACCCTGCCCTCAAGGAACTCTCTGTCTGGAGAGAAGAGGAAAAAATGGGACAAGGCAAAATGTGCAAGTAATCTTAAACAAATGTAATAGGCATTATAGAGACAGAACTAGGAGGAAGAGTAGAGTAGGAACGAGATGGCATTAAAAGATTAGGGTTTGCTGCTGTTTGAGGTCGGGGGAGACAAGAGCAGACAGACAAGCACAACATTTTGAGTGATCAGTGTTATCCAGGCATGAAAGGACTCAGCACTTCTGGGTTAATATGGAAAGAGTCTATTTCTTGATTTGACTGGCCAACTGCATATCTCAATTCACAATATTACTTTCTGTTTGGATATCCAGTGCCTTAAATTTTCGGGGAATTTTCACAGAAATTCTCTCATTTAAATGTATCTAATGTGAATATCCTGATATTATACTTTCTGTAATTTACTTGAAAATATTTCAGCATGTACCTGTGCTACGTACATGTGTATCTGTTAGTTTTCATCCAAGTCTTAGTGGAAGTTGGTGGCGCCAGTTGTGAATGCAGAGGTAGGGTTGGTGAACTTGCATCTAATGAGAAACCCTCACTCCAGGGGGTCCTGCTTTAAGCAACTGGGTTTTCTTTATCTCTAATTGACACCAGAGGTTTTGTTAATTAGAATAGTTTATGTTGAGGTTAGATTTTAATTGGGAACATTGTGGTGATGGAGATATGTGGATTGGGTTGGACCTTTTCAGAGGTCTTCCTTCTTTTGTGTTACAGGGGACAAAAGTTCAGTAAGCCATTAAGGATGATAAAACTGAGGCTCCAGGAGGAAGTGGCAGAGTCAGGATTGAAGCATTCCAGAACCAGGACTGCCCCTGTCTGCTGCTCTGCCCTGCCCAGTCAATTATGCTTGCCCTTGGAAGAGTCTTGGTCTTTGATGACACTCAGAGGCTTATTAAACCACACAGTCTGATTCTTTTTTTTTCTTTTCTTTTTTTTTTTCTGATTTTTTGTTTTGTTTGTTTGTTTGTTTGAGACAGACTCTTGCTCTGTTGCCTAGGCTGGAGTGTAGTGGCATGATCTCGGCTCACTGCAACCACCGCCTCCCAGGTTCAAGCAATTCTCCTGCCTCAGCCTCCCTAGAAGTTGGGATTACAGGTGCACACCATTGTGCCTGGCTAATTTTTTTTGGATTTTTAATAGAGAAGGGTTTTCACCATGTTGGCCAGGCTGGTCTTGAACTCCTGGCCTCAAGTGATCCACCCGTCCCAGCCTCCCAAAGTGCTGGGATTGCAGGTGTGAGCCACCGCGCCCAGCACACAGGCTGATTCTTGATTGCAGCCCTCTAAACCCAGACTAAAGTTTGTATGCCCTAGAACCAACATACATGACATTGTAGTAGTTTCAGCATTTTATTTCTTATTTTGATTCAAGATGTGAGAGGTATTACAAACACTCAATTATGAGTGATGCATTTGTGTGTCTAGTTAACATGGAAGGAAATTTAGTGTTCTCGGCTAGCACTATTTCACTATTTTCTGCTTTTCCTATTCTTCCATCCGTAGATAAGTGAAAAGTCATTTAAGAAATTAGAGGTCTCTGTAGTAAATCCAAGTCACAGTAAAGCAAACAAAAATGCATATGTGTGTGATACAATGTGGAACTCTACCCCCTTGGAAGACTTTACAGGCTGTAAGAATTTCATTTTTAATGTATTTCGTACAGGCCAGAGCTAACAAGTTAATTTCTACTGAGCAAAAGTTTTTTTGTTTGTTTTTTTCCTGGTATGTTGAGGTCAGCTAATGGTCACTGTGGTTTGGAGTGAATCTACATGGATTTTTTGTCCTTGGACAAAGACCAAGGACAACTGTAGGACTTCTGCATGGTCTACCTCACTTAGGCTTCTTGATTAATAACTCTGGTTCAGGAAGGCAAGGGCGATTATGACCACTTTACAACTGAGGAAATCAAAGCAACGAGAAGTTAAATGGCCTGTCCCACTCCACAGAAATGGTTATAACAGAGTCAGGGCCAGAATTGAGCTCTTCCGAACATGAGTTGACTAGATTATAGCTCCTTCCATGACACCAGGATGCCAGAGCAGTGGCAAGTGAATTTCAGTGGCATTGTGCATATCAGGGTCTTATTTGGTAGGGCCAGAACCAAACCTCAAGACATTATTACAAAATAACAAGAGGTACTTGTGGCAACATTTTCAGAATTTGTGCCTCAGATTCAGCAAAACTTCAGGAAAAGCCTGCAATACGGCACTGAGCTTTGCTGCTTTCCGTATCAACAGTGGCAAACAAGGGAGGGTGGGGGCCTTCAGCCTCCATCTCCCAGCTTCAAATACCATTAGTTCTATCCCAAAGTCATCCTCTATAAACATGCAATCTAAATAAAGGTAAAATTAGATAAAAGTATCTTAGCAGGTTTTTTCAGGTGGCCTAATCCCTCATTCCAAACAGCGTATACCCCTAAGTCTTATTACCTTCAGTCTTCAAAAACAATCCTGGGGTAGTAATAGTGTCTCCATTTGGCAATTGAGAAAAGCGAGATTTTTGGAAATAAAGTGTCATGGGCTAATATTGTCAGCTGGTCTGAGCTCCTGATTGGCCCTTCTGAGTCTAAGACCTGCTCTATACTGGGTTCCATGTAGCTTTAGAGTAACTATGGGCATTTACATTATGGGAATCTTTTGGATTCATCTTTCCAATTAAGGGATCTAGTTTATTATACCTTGGAGAACGTATGTGTGTAATCTGTGTTATTTTAAAATACTGTAGAAAATGTTTGGTGTCAGTCCCGCTTCAGTGTGGTTAAAAGATGGTTAAAAGAGAAATTTGCACTGATGACAGGCTCCCAGATTGAAGCTGTCAGAATCCTTGTACTGTCACCACCATACCTGACAAGTTGTCTGGGAACATTGGAAAAAGATTGCTGAGTGAGAAACAGGGTTGTGCGTTCTCCGCATGGCTGGAGTGCCTCAGCCGGGTCATCTGGGCAGACTTCGCCTTAGAGGCACCTTCCACCTTTGCTCACTAAGCTGCCTTCTGCTCTGAATTTCCTTTTCCTTGTCAATTTTCCTCCTAGAAAGAGAAGGTACAGCCTGTTCTTAAGTGAGCATTGGTATAATGGGCATTTGTATTCCTTACAGATAAATTGCTAAATTCATTTGCTGAACATTCAGGCTTGTCTGGACTTGGACAATGTGAACAAGTTTTCACATGGGCCTGGTAAACCCTGGATAAGTGGATCACTGGGGTTCTTGACTCAAAGAACTAAACTTTGTGCTAAAAATGCAGACCTTGATCCTCAACCTTATTCCTGCATCATTTCATAGCATAGACCAGGCTCTGGTTAGCCCTGGTTATCATGACTGATGTCACAAATGGCAGAAGACTCTGCTGTTGAAATGGGAAGATCCCTCTGTTTCCCAGCCCTAGCTCACTTCTAAACACAGTACCAAAGCACTGCCTGACCTTCTCCTCCAATCAATGTTAAATGCCCTGGGGATGCTGTCTTCTTCAGTTTTGTGCCCACAGGGTTTGTCTTGCACATAGTAGGAATTTAATTAGTGTTTACTGAGCTGAATTGTACTAATTTTTTAAATATAAATGGAAAGTGGGGCAGATGAAAATAACATGTGGGGCAGCCTGGCAGACTGAATCAGATGGACACGACTGCTTCTTGTGACCTTGTCAAGTTGTACAACTTGTGTAGAGCCAGCATCATCCTAAAATGAACTTTTTCAAGGTGTGGTTCAGTGGGAGATGGGGTTGTTGGGAGATCTCACAAAAGGGCATGTTCATGCTGCCCCTGGGAATTTGGGAAAGTACTAAGACAGTTCTTACCTGTTTCTCCCCATTTTCCACCCTCAGGCCTGCTGGTGGGTACCCTTGATGTTGTGTTGGACTCCAGCGCCCGGGTCGCTCCTTACCGAATCTTGTACCAGACTCCAGACTCCCTGGTCTACTGGACCATCGCCTGTGGTAAGCAACCGCATCCAGAAATACGCAAGTTTTAAAAGAAGCATTAGGGTTAACAACTTTTTATCAGAAGGAAAGGAGCGTGTACTTGCTGAATACAATCACTGGTATTTTAGGGTAATTAACCATAGCCATTTCAACACATGAACCCAAAGTCTCAGTGGCTTAACACAATGAAAGTTTCTCACTCTGGTAGAGTCGTGTTGGGATCATGTGGCCTCCTCCATGTGTAGTGACACTCTCTGGAACACAAGGCCTCCAAGGTCAGCATACAAGGGAAGAGTGCGAGGGTGGAGCACATCTGTGTTTAACTTCCTTGGCCCAGAAGTGGCACACTTCACCTTCCATTCCACTCACACTTAGTCAGCCAAGACTAGTCACGTGGGCCCAACCTCACTGCAGAGGAAGCTGGGAAATGAAGAGGGATGTGTGGAATACTTGGAGGTACTAAGTATATATCCTAGCACAGTACTTCCTACTGAGTAGGGATTCTTTATTTCTCCTGATGATAATCAGTAATGCTGTGCTGTACTTAAAATAGTAGTCAACAATCTTGCTTTGGCTGGTCCGAAGGTCATGAGCTATCTCCATTGATCATAGTCAGTTGCAGATGGAACCCCTTTTCTACTCTTTCGCCACTTCTCACTACTACACTTGACTAGTCTTAATTTTTTTTTTTTTTTTTTTTTTCCAGACGGAGTCTCACTCTGTCACCTAGGCTGGAGTGCAGTGGCGTGATCCCGGCTCACCACAATCTCCACCTCCCAGGTTCAAGCAATTCTCCTGCCTCAGCCTCCCCAGTAGCTGGGATTACAGGCATCTGCCACCATGCCAGCTAATATTTGTGTTTTTACTAGAGATGGGGTTTCACCATGTTGGCCAGGCTGCTCGAACTCCTGACCTCAAAGCGATCTGCCCACCTCGGCCACCCAAAGTGCTAGGATTACAGGTGTGAGCCACTGCACCCGGCAAAAAAAAATTTTTTTCATCTTGCTTTTATTGGATCTCTCATAAGAACTTCTAGTCCAAAATGGCCAAGATTTTTTTTGTTTTTTTTTTTGGGACAGAGTCTTGCTCTGTTGCCCAGGCTAGAGTGTAGTGGTGCGATCTTGGTTCACTGCAACCTCCACCTCCCAGGTTCAAGTGATTCTCCTGCCTCAGCCTCCCTAAAGTAGCTGGGATTACAGGCTCGTGCCACCACGCCCAGCTAATTTTTGTATTTTTAGTAGAGACAAGGTTTCACCATGTTGATCAGGCTGGTCTTGAACTCCTGACCTCAGGTGATCCACCCCCCTCAACCTCCCAAAGTGCTGGGATTACAGGCATGAACCACTGCACCCGGACTTTTTTTTTTTTTTTTTAATATAATTTCTTTTTTTGTAGAGATGGTGTCTCTCTGTGTTGCCCAGCCTGGTCTTGAACTCCTGGGCTCAGGTGAGCCTCCTGCTTTGGCCTCCCAAAGTAAAGGGATTGCAAGCATGAGCCACTGCAATTGGCCCAAAATGGCCAAGTTTTTGTTTGCATGTGGCTTTTAAAATAACCGTAAGAAAAGTAAGGGCTCTATGTGAACACTTTTTTTAACTTTTATTTTTTTGCCTCTACATGATTTACAGGAAAGTTGAGCAGATTGTTCTGAGAACTCTCATCTATACCATCCCCATGCAGAGTTTCCTCTATTATTAACACGTTACTATGGTACATTTGTTACAATTAATGAACCAGTGTTGATACATTATTTGTAAGTAAAGTCCATTGTTTGTTCAGATTTCCCTCATTTTCTTTTTCTGTTTCAGTATCCCATCAGGTATAACATTAGAGTTAGTCGGTCATATCCCGTTAGGCTCCTCTTGGCTGTGGAAGTTTCTCAGATTTTCCTGGGCTTGGATGATCTTGACAGTTTTGAAAGATACTGATCCAGTATATTTTGGCATGCTCCTCAATTGGAATTTGTTTGATATTTTTCTCATGATTAGACAGGGGCAGTAGATTTTTGTGAGGAAGATCACAGAGATAAAGGGCCATTTTGTTTCACCATGCCAAGTGTACATTTTATCAACATGATTTATGACCGTGGGCCTCTTTGATCACCTCCCTGAAATAGAGTTTTTTTAGGTTTCCCCACTGTAAAGTTACTCTGTTCTTCCCGTTTTCAAAGTATTCTCTTTGGAGGGAAATCACTATGTGCAGTCCATACTTAAGGAGTAGGGATTTTTCTCTCCTTTAGGGTAGACTATCTACATAATTTATGGGGAATTCTCTTGCACAGTAAATTTATCTTTTCTCCCTCATTTATTTATTTAATTATTTATGTCACTGTAGACTCATGCCTATTATTGTGTCTTCTGGGTTATAATCCAACATTACTTTATTCTTTGCTCAAATTGTTCCAGCTTTGGCCATTGGGAGCTTTTTCAGTTGACTTCATTCATTTTTAAAATTGATCTTTACTTGGTAGGAAGTGCTGTGCTGGGATCTAAAAATATAAAGACAATTATATTTGGTCTCTGCTCTTGAGAAACGTACAGTCTAGTGAGGATACAAGTAAATAGTCAATTACAGCCCAGTGTGAACCAGTGCCTTACAGTTCCATTTAATTTTTGGGCATCCAGCTAAACAGAGGAATATAGGCTAGCCTTCGGCAGAATTAGAGGAGGTTATCTGGGTGTGATTTCAGGCTGCTGGCAAGCTCTATTGCCTGGGTAATTCTCCCTCAAGGATTTAGTAGTGCCTGAAATTCTAACATTGTAATTATGTCTTTTTCCGCCTCCAACCCCCGAGATGGAGTCTTGCTGTGTTGCCCAGGCTTGAGTGCAGTGGCACGATCTCAGCTCACTGCAACATCTGCCTCCTAGGTTCAAGCGATTCTCCTGCCTCAGCCTCCTGAGTAGCTGGGATTACAGGCATGCCCGGCCAATTTTTGTATTTTTAGTAGAGACGGGGTTTTACCATGTTGGTCAGGCTGGTCTCGAACTCCTGATCTCGTGATCCGCCCTCCTTGGCCTCCCAAATGCTGGGATTGCAGGCATGAGCCACCGTACCAGGCCATAATTGTGTCTTTTTAAATGTATTCTGAGATGCAAACAGCCCAGTGAGAGACAATTGACTATAACCATTGTTTACACAGCCGATGAACGAAGGCATGGCTTCAAGGTTTAGAGCAGTGGGAAAACCCATCTAGAAGTGAAGAATGGGGATTGAGTGAGAGGAAGGTGATAAAGGATTAAGGAAGAGGAAGCTGGGACTCTGACCTGGACAGACTTACCAGTGTGACCTAGGCTCCTGGAAGACAGTGTTGCAGTCTTCTCTGCACGTTTACCCACCACAGAGGGAGCCCGTAGAAGGAAAAGTGCCATTTGGCCTGCCGTAGTTGATTGGGAAAGCATCACATTTTGTTGGCAAACAATCTAGAATCGTTTCATAGTCAGCAGATGAAGAACTAAAAAGAAAGAAGTTAAAAGTCAGGGAGAGCCACCAAACCCCTCCACCTCATGACGGTGTGGAAAGGACGCCACCTCCTTCTCGCTCGCTTTCCAGCAATCCCGCATGAGTGCCAAACTGCCTGTGAGATCCTTTGTAGGGAGTAGGTCTTCAGAGCCCTCAGATCTCTCCTTACAGCCCTCCAGGCTCCTGGTCTTCCCACCTCAATTTCTGGTGATGTAAGGAACTGGTTTGTGTCTCCTGTGACTTTTCCTCTGCCCCTGAGCCATTACCTTTGTTGTCATTGACATTTATAATGTCATTGCCTGACGTTACTACTCCTCAGTCTGATTCCGGGGCTTTGCCATGGTATTGCTGTGAAACACATCTTCCTGTGAATACTCCTATGAGATAGAATTGGATGTTACAAAGCTGAGTTATTCCTGAATTATTTGCTGAGCCAAGGATAAGGAACACTACGCTGTAAATGCTGATGGCATAATTTATTGTCCAAAGAGATGTGTAGTTTTCTTTTCCCAGTGACACCTGTTTCATTATAATAAACCCAGAATGGTTTTAGTTTTTGTATATATTGATTACCCATAGAGATAGCTCCAGAATTTCCTTATGGAAGACTGCACAGAAGGAAGTGACAAGCGTTGTGAAAGTGGTTTTTTGTTGTTGTGTTTTGTTGCATTTTGTATTGTTTTTTTGAGACAATGTCTTACTCTGTCGCCTAGGCTGGAGTTCAGTGGCATGATCTCAGCTCACTGCAACCTCTGCCTCCCAGGCTCAAGTGATCCTCCCACCTCCACCTCCCAAGTAGCTGGGACTACAGGCACACACCACCATGCCCTGCTAATTTATTTATTTTTTTGTAGAGACACGGTTTTGCCAAGTTGCCCAGGCTAATCTCAAACTCCTGTGCTCAAGCCATCCGCCTGCCTCAGCTTCCCAAAGTGCTAGGTTTACAAGTGTGAGCCACCGCACCAGGCCACCTATTAATTGTTCTTTCTTACTGATTTCCATTTAAAATCCAAGTTACTGGCTCCTTTTCATGATAAGATTTTAAGAGCAGAAGCTGCTCCCTTAATATTTTTTAAATATATCTGTATCTTATTGTTTGTAAATTTAATGTTATTTTTCATAAACTACAAAGTTAGTATGGCATAGGAAAATATATTAAAAACTTCTAATTTGCTAGGATTTTATGAAATATTGCTATAAGAGAAACTTCTGCAGATAATTGGGTAAGTCTAATTCACTGCCTTGTAGAATCCATGGGATTATAAAACCTTTTTCTATAAACCTTGATCTTGTCATGTGTTTTGTAAATCTTTAATAAGCATAAATTGAATTAAAGGGAGCATCTGCCACCAATGTCTTGACATAGACCACATAGAGCAGTAGTAGTGTTAGTGGTAAGTCCTAGCTGTATGATTTGCCTTAGACTTGAGCCACATGAAATCAGGCAGGAGGACTCTTTAGGACCATCTTATTGCCACTATAATAAGCACCTGGCCCTCGGCAATATGAATCATACAGAAAGCGGGATGGAAGTACCAAGAGTTATTTGATGAGACATTATTTTCATATGCCTCTTTTTGTCTTTTTTTTTTTTTTTTTTCTTTAGACAGACTCTTGCTCTGTCTCCAGGCTGGAGTGCAGTGGCACAATCTCGGCTCACTGCAACCTCTGCCTTCTGGGTTCAAGTAATTCTCCTGCCTCAGCCTCCAGAGTAGCTGGGATTACAGGCACCTGCCACCACGCCTGGGTAATTTTTGTGTTTTTTAGTAGAGATGGGGTTTCACCTTGTTGGCCAGGCTGGTCTCGAACTCCTGACTCAGGTGATCTGCCCACCTCAGCCTCCCAAAGTGCTGGGATAACAGCTGTGAGCCACAACGCCTGGCCCGCCTCTCTTTATCTTCTGTGAGTTTATCCAAGTTGGTCTGAAGAAGTTGATCGTTTACATTTCCTTGACATGGAGAACTTTAATTGGGAAAGGGAGCCAAAAAACTTTCCTAAACAATGACCATTTCATTTCACTAGTACCCAAAATGCGGTTTTTGTTCTTTTTGGCTAATATGCCATTATGTCAACAAATCTAGCCTACAGAAGGGCATTATGCTTAATAGTTTGACAGTAAATTCTACCTTCTATCCAGCCAGTTTTGTTGAGCTGATTTACTGTACTCTGACAATTCTGTCTCTCATGGTTTACCAGTGAATTGACTATTTTGCACCTGGGGCTCACGTTGGAGTAAAAATAGGTACAGATATGCCCCCAGCAGCTCTTGTTTTGGATATGGTGTTCCAGAGGCAGGAGAGAGTCCAGTCCATTGTCTTCCTTGGCCTTCAGTTGGCAGAGGTAGAAAGTCATTTGGCTTTCTTCCCATTATAAGGACTAGAAGGTTCTAACAGTAAGAAGGGTTGGTTATATGATCTCCGTGGGAATATGGACACATAGGAATGCAGGTAATTCCAAGGATACGATCTAAAGAAAGGAGTTCTGTGACAGCTCAGGAGAATTAGAAACAAAGATACAGAAGGAGCTGCTGGCAGTTCCCTCTGGATGCATCTGACCTTCAAAAAGGGCTAATAAAGGAAAGTGTGGAGACGATGTGTTTGACGGACAGCTCACTGACAACAGTGCCGAACAGTGCCTTGATCTGGCTGTGTATTGATTTGGTTTCCCTTTTCTTTACCATTCCAGAATGTCATCTGGGCCTAGATGGTCACTGTATTTCAGAAATGAAAGATAGAGCAGCCATCGTCTTGCCTGCCCCTCTTTTTGTAGTAGGATGCAGAGGCAAGGTGAATTGTCCAAGTTCACATCCCTGGTTATAACTAGTTATGTGGCGCTCAGACCAAGTTCTCAGGTCTCCCCACTCCCATCCCAGACTTCTTAAGCGGCACCATGCTGGCTTTTATAATTAAATATTCTTTTAGTTAGCGACTGGTAAGACCCAGAGTTTAATTAAAGATTACTAATTGGTTCTGCTCTTATTCTGTACTGTAGATAAAGAAAATGTTGGGTAATTTAGTTGCCTTCTGCATGAGGCAGACGTAATGTGAAAGTTGATAGGTATTTTTATAATTCTTTCTTGGTCTGTGTAACTCAAGGACTATTCTCGTATCCTTAGAAACACAGTGAGTTAAGAAAGCAAACAAAAATAATTGCTCCTTTTTTCTTCAAGCAATACATGTTTATTGCAAAAATTACAAAATATAGATACATAAAACGAATAAAAAAAGAAACCACATCACAAATCATCACTTTCTAGACTTTAAAAAATCTCCAATATACTTTATATACCTATATATACAAATATATATAGGTATATAATATATACGATGTGTGTAGTATATATTTACAGTATATATAAATATATAACAGATACGTATTTAAATGCAAATAAAAATGGAAAATAATATATTGAAAATAATTTTTATGTCAATAAAATGTATTTCCATACCATCAATTTTCTTTTTTTTTTTTTTTTTTCTGAGACAGGGTCTTACTCTGTTGCCCAGGATAGAGTGCAGTGGCACGATCTCGGCCTACTGCAACCTCCAGCTCCTGTCTTCAAGTGATTCTCCTGCCTCACCCTCAGGCATAGCTGGGACTACAGGTGTACGCCACCACTTCTGGCTAATTTTTGTATTTTTAGTAGAGATGAGGTTTCATCATGCTGCCCAGGCTGATCTCAAACTCCTGACCTCAAGTGATTCACCCACCTCGGCCTCCCGAAGTGCTAGTATTACAGGCATGAGCCACTGCGCCTGGCCTATCAATTTTAATAAGTAGATATTTTATGTGAATGTAACATAAATTATCTACTCAGTATGTTATTGGAAATCTAGGGTTTTTTCCCCCTACTATTACGTATTTTGAACAATCTTAGTGAATATTCTCCCAATAAAATCTTTGCACATTCTCTTAATTATCACCTTAGGATAAATTTATGGAAGTAGATATCTTGAATCAAAGAATATGCATATAATTAAAATAGCAAAAATAAAAAAGTTAAAAAAGGATATGCATGTAATTAATATGTCTAGCTTGATTGCCCTCCAGAAAGATAGACATTTATGTTCCCACTATCCAGTAAAATAAGGATGTTAACTACTGATTCTTACTGCCAAGGCTGAATGAGTTACCTGGGACTCTCTCTTCTCAAAGTGATTATAAAGCTGTGAGCATATTATTATGACCCATAAGAGATTATAAGCAGAGTTATGTCAGAATCTTATCATAGTTACACAAGAGGGCCTAGGCATATAATATGCATCTTTTGCAATCAAACATAAGTATTCCAGGGCCTGAGAGGTTTGTGCTAAATGTATGTTAGTTGGGCAATAGTTAAGCAGCTAGTTTCTTTTCTTGACATCAGAAGTTAGAAATATTTTCTGAATCACATTTCAAGATGAGGTCTTTGTGTTCTGCTGCTTATGATAATTCCAAAAGTAACTGTTTGGTGTTTTCTGTGTTCTAAGGACTTGATGTGTATTACCTGACTTAATCTCTAGCACAAACCAGTGTGTTAAGTGTTGTTCCTTACATATTACAGACAAGAAATCTGAAGGACAAAGAGGTTAAAGTAATTTACCCACGGCCCCAGAGTTAGTATGTGGCATTGTAGAAGTTTGAAACCAGGTGTACTTTCTCGACATGGTCTGAGGCATTAAGTAATATCGCCTCACTCATAACCAGGCTTCTTATTATTTCAGATAATTTAACCTTTATTCATACTCACTGCACTTGTAAAACATGTAAGAAGGCAGCAAAGTATAGCAATTTAGAGTGCAGACTTTGGATGTGTGCAGTGGCTCGTGCCTGTAATCCCAGCACTTTGGGAAGCTGAGGTGGGGAAGATCACTTGAGCCCAGGAGTTTGAGACCAGACTGGGCAACATAGTGAGGCTCTGTCTCTATTAAAATAAATAAAGAAATGAAAAAGATTATTAAAAAAAAATATATATAGGCTTCAGAGCCAGAAAAATCTGGATATGTTTGACAGTTTTTTTGTTGTTTTGGTTTTTTTTTTTGTTTTTTTTTGAAACAGGGTCTCACTCTGGAGTGTGGAGTGAGCCAGGCTGGAGTGCAGTGGCACAATCACAGCTCACTGCAGCCTTGATCTCCCCATTAGGTGACCCCCTACCTTAGCCTCCCGAGTAGCTGGGACTACAGGCATACACCATCACACCCTGCTAATTTTGGTAATTTTTGTAGAGATAGAGTTTTGCCATGTTGCCCAGGCTGGTCTCGAACTCCTAGGCTCAAGTGATCCACCTGCCTTGGCCCCTCAAAGTGCTGGGATTACAGGTGTGAGCCACTGTGCCCGGCCTGTTTGATATTTCAGTAGTTAAGTGTGATGCCTATTCTTGGTAAGCACAAATAATAGAGGGCATTATTATTATCATCTTACTTAACCTGATTATAATTATAACTTTAGTTAGATGTGGATTTTGAAAAAGCATATTTTCGTTTGTTTCTAAAAATGTTTCAAATCACCGTGTTATTTTTGGGTTTTGTCTTTTGCCCTCTCTGAATATAAGTTTGTAATTTTTCTGGATGTAGAAAGTACAAGGGTGGCTTGGTAAATACAGGGACAGGTTAAATGTTGCTCCAGCGTATGGAGTAATACTCTTGCCTTCATTTGGTATGGAAACTTCAAAATTATCATCTTTGTGACTAAGATTATATTGGATAAGGCCATAATACAGATGATTTCTTCATTTGATTCCCTTTATTTAATTAGCTTCAAGTGCTGTTCATGTGAGCTCAGTGATCCACATAGCCTGTTCTGAATCTGAAAATACTAGGTCAGTTGCTTTTTAATCCTTGGAGCCTTATTGGGTTTTTGTTTTGTTTTCTGCCATGTGATGAGTGGTTTTTATTTTTGTATGCACATACAAATGTATGTGCATTTGTATGTGCATACATACACTTATGATCAATGAGAATTTACCATTTTAGTTATTCTGCAATACAGGTTTTTCTCAAGTTCTGCAGTCCCAGAAACAAAATGTATTATTCCTAGGAGGTAGGAAGAAAAAAAATGTATTATGAATCATGCACCACAAAAGAAATATCTGCCGAATATCTATCAATGGAGGCTTAAACCTTTGTTCTTAATCCTCAGAGGCCAGATGTGATAGAATCATTTTGGAGGTCCATCTTCTATTTATTTCAAGTAGACTTCATGACTTTAAGATAGATTACAAACTAGATGAATAATTAGACTAGGATGATTTAATATTTTTCATCACTGCAGACAACATTAAAAAGTTTGCCCAGGTATATATTTAGGGCCTCTGGCCATTACCCTAAAAAACTGCTTTAAATGATAATGGTTCTTATTTTTGAGAAGTCAGTGTCTAAACCTATCAAGTGTTCTAGTTTTTAGCCACAGCAGAATGCCTTAACTTGCATTTCCTGAAGGATTCTCATACCCAACATCAGGGTTCTTTGTTATTCCAGCTGATTACACAATCGGGTCAGCTTGTTTTTCCTGCTGCATCTCTGTAAATGGGGCCTTTCCAGAAAATCGACAGCCAAGCCCTTCCTTTCTCTTCTGAGTGTCCTAACACAGTTTGTTCAAGCTGCTGGGTAAATAGATCAGTTCCTTGTCAGGGTCATGACAAAGGAGCTTCATATTATCTCACTTTAATAACAAGTTCTAAGACCTGAATTATTGCAGCACATGTATTTACCTACTTGAGAAATGGAAGAGCCATTTATAAGGAACATTTGGGATTCAAACACGTTTCCTTTGGAGTCTCAGGTTTTTAAGGAGTGGTCCAGAAAAAGTGGCATTTGTTCTGATATCTCTGAGAGGTAACTTGGAACCTTTTTTCTGGGGTGAGAAGTGGACAGAAGTGGCCACCTGCTTCCAGAAGTATTTTTTACTGGATTGGCATCTTCAGATGGTGGTGGTGAATTCAGTCCTGGCTTTAGGTATCCTCGTACTTTTAGTGACCAGAACTTGGAGCTGGAACACCTGTCCTTACTGCTTCTTTGTGCATTTAGGAAAATGTTCAGAGAATGTGGTGCATTTGTGCAGTATACATAAATTTTAAAAGATACTTTTACATTATTCTCCCCAGAAAGTATCTGTTGGGTCTAGATAGAGATCCATAATTCAATTCCTAAAGCTGCTGTTTACTGATGGCGTTTGTCTTTTTTCATTTCTAAAATAGCATATGATGATAATGGGTTCATATAATGGTACACAAAGTTCTTCTGACTCTTGAGTGGTGCTCTCACCATGCTCTGCCCTTTACCAAGTCGTCACACCAGGACCTTTACTTTTAGAGTTCCTGCTACACTGGTCATAGAATCCAGTCTTCTGAAACTCTTTGTATCTTAGGCTTGGATGTAGCCAGAAGAAACCTCCAAAACCTCTCTTGGCAGTACCGAAGCAGCCCCAAAGCACTGAGCACGCCGAAAGTCTTGAAGATCCTGAGACTTACAGTCCCAGCACCCCTCCTATACATGGGAGCAGCAGGTGGCTAGCTATGACTCCAAAAGGCCAGCCTTTTCATGTGACACAAGTGTGGGAGGAAGGACAGAACACAGAAGACAGAACAAAAACAGTACAAGCAGAAGCAATAGGTTTGGGACTAGTGCTGGTAAAGGAAAATATACATGTAGGCATTACCTACCTCATGGCGAGCAGTAGAGAAGATAGCCAGTGGTGAGAACAATGTTGGTGGATGGTGGGGATTATGGGAATGATGGACAGTGGGCAGTGTGGGACAGCAGGTCCTGGGGCAGCAGAGGAGGCAACAGGTGGGGAAACAATGAGAGCAAACCTGAACTTCAATGCAAGATTACTCAGATGACTATTTGAAGATGGGGAAAGACACATTAGCCATGTGGACCTTCATATAATGTCAGTGAAGGTTGGAGGTACAAGTAGATGTTTATTGAATGAGTGCATTCATATGGGCATATACCATTTCTGCTATGGGAGTGTGTGTGTGGTGGGGATGTACATATAGAAATGTGTGCATAAAGAAACCTTTATCCTTTCTTTATGCATGAAGCATACAGGCTGGGCACAGTGGCTCATGCCTGTAATCCCAGCACTTCAGGAGGCCAAGGCTGGCGGATTGCTTGAGGCCAGGAGTTTGAGACCTACTAAAAATATGAAAACAATTAGCGGGGTGTGGTGAGATGCACCAGTAGTCCCAGCTACTGGGGAGGCTGAGGTGATAGGATCTTCTGAGCCCCAGAAGGTTGAGGATGCAGTGAGCCAAGATCATGCCACTGTACTCTAGCCTGGGCAACAAAGCATGACTCTGTCTCAAAAAAAAAAAGGAGGGGGAGGAAGGGAAGGGAGGAGGAAGAGAAGAGGAAGGGGAAGGGAAGGGAAAGGAGGGAAGGGGAGGGGGAAGGGGAGGAGGAAGGGGAGGGGAGGAAGGAGGAAGGGAAGGGAAAAGGGAGAAGGGAAGGGAAAAGGGGGAAGGGAAGGGAAAAGGGGGAAGGGAAGGGAAAAGGGGGAAGGGAAGGGAAAAGGGGGAAGGGAAGGGAAAAGGGAGAAGGGAAGGGAAAAGGGAGAAGGGAAGGGAAAAGGGAAGGGAAAAGGGAAGGGAAGGGGGAAGGGAAGGGAAAAGGGGGAAGAGAAGGGGGAAGGGAAGGGAAAATGGAGAAGGGAAGGGAAAAGGGGGAAGGGAAGGGAAAAGGGGGAAGGGAAGGGAAAAGGGGGAAGGGAAGGGAAAAGGGGGAAGGGAAGGGAAAAGGGAGAAGGGAAGGGAAAAGGGAGAAGGGAAGGGAAAAGGGAAGTGAAGGGAAGGGGGAAGGGAAGGGAAAAGGGGGAAGAGAAGGGGGAAGGGAAGGGAAGGGGGAAGGGAAGGGAAGTGGGGAAGGAAGGAGGAGGGGAAGCTTTGAAAGCAGCGTGTGCAAAGCTGATAGGTCTTGTGGCTGATGGGCTTTTCTATCCACGACAACCAAGGGATAGTGTTGGATTCCATGGGATTCTGAAAGTAAAGTACCTGGTGTGATAACTTGGTAAAGGGCAGAGCATGGTGAGATACCAGTCAAGAGCCAGATTATCCTGGCTGAGCCAAAGCTCAGACTCTACAAAGCATATCTGTGATCAATGTAGGCAGGGACAGATGAGAGGCAAAACAGATGAATTATGCCTCCTGGGTCTGCAGAACTCAGTCCTGTGGTTCCCAGGAGTACCTCTGTCCTGAGGTGCAGTCTGTCTGACAGTGCCAACAAGCACAGATGGAACAGCCGGGTGGAGGATTCATGGCTGGCATTTATTCTGCACAGGGCTCTCTCTGTGTCTGCCGCATGTCACAGCTGGTGATGGTGGTGACCTGGTTACAGACAAGGAAGGGCTCTGTATGTCTGAAAAAATTTTCCAATTAGTATTTAAAATTTTTAAGTTTAAAATATTTTAAAGCTCTCAAACTCCAAAATGACTCATTCGCTAAATATTTCAAATAGGCATTGTACTTTGCGTTTGAACAGTATTTTTACTGTCCACGATGTGTCGACAGACATTAGCCCTTGTGATTTTCACAGTATTTCTCTGAGATGGGTAAAGGTTGTTGTTTTGTTGGAGTCTCTCTCTCTCCACAAGGTCTCACTCTGTTGCCCAGGCTGAAGGCCAGTGGCACCATCATGGCTCACTGCGGCCTCAAACTCTTGGGTTCGAGCTATGCTCCCACATCAGCCTCTGGCGTAGCTAGGAACTACGGGTGTGTGCTACCACTCCCAGCTAATTTTTTAATTTTTTGTAGAGATGAGGGTATCACTATGTTGCCCAGGCTGGTCTCAAACTCCTGGCCTCAAGTGATCTCCTCATCTCTGCCTCTGAAAGCACTGGGATTAGAGGGGTGTGCCACTGCCCCCAGCCAGTTTTGTGTTTTTAATTGATCTCAGTTTTACAGAATTTGAGACAGAGATTAAGCACCTGTCTAAAGTCACCCAGCTGACTGGTGGCAGAGAAGGAGGAGGTACCCGGCTGTTCTGATTTCAAAGTCTTGCCATGACATTGTAGGACAGTTATCCCACTGCTTTTACATGTGGTAGCTTATGACCATGAAAGAGCAAGTGTGGAAAATATCCAGGAAGAGGAGCAATGTATTCTTCAGTGTTTTCAATGGACTCTTCTCCACTAAGATACCTGCTTTTTTTTTTTTTTCTTTTAGACAGGGTCTCACCGTGTCATTGTCAAAGCTGGAGTGCAGTGGTGTGATCATAGCTCACTGCAACCTCGACCTCCTAGGCTCATGTGGACCTCTCACCTCCGCCTCCCAAGTAGCTGGACTACAGGCACATGCCATCATGTCTGACTAATTTTTCTTATTATTATTTGTAGAGACTGGGTCTCCCCATGTTACCCAGGCTGGTCTTGAACTCCTGGGCTCTAGTGATGCTCCCGTCTTAGCCTCCCAAAGTGCCAGGATTACAGTCGTGAGCCACTGCACTCAGCTGATACCTGCTTTTTATCCTTCACATAAGCATCCCTTGTAGGCAATTTTGATGTTTAGTCTCAAAGTAAAAGAAAGTACATGTGGGTTTTGTTTTGCCTTTCCTCAGTGTATCTGAAATCTCTCATTCTCTCTCTCTCCTGAATTTCTTTCTCTCATTCTCTCAGAGATTTTAGTTCTGCCACAGTTCTGAGTATAATTGCAGATACATTTGTGTCTCCTGTCTTTCATTCTTTGTCAAGAATCAGAGATTCTGAGATGTTACTGATGACAAAGAACAGAGAGAAAAGACACTTTTAAGAAATCAATTAAAATATAACTTGGAAATTGAAGGAGAATCCTGAAGGGTGAATCAATGGAATCACAAACTCCTTCTTTAGTTCTGGAATGAGCAGTGCATACTATATGTTTATATGTATATATATATGACACACATGCATACACATATATATGATATACGGACAAATTATAAAAAGCCGTTTTTCTATAAGATCATTAACAATCATTAGGGGAATTTAGTCCAGTATCTTTATACCCCCACCCTGATGGCATACCTATTACTCCCTGCAGCTGTGAGCAAAAAGTAGTGATTACATATACTACAAAGCTGATTGTTTAAGTTTGGAGGTTGCCAGAAGAGTTATCTTAAATGCTTCTTATTATTGACCAAAATGTGGTGACTTGGTTGAGGCTGCAAGGATGACCTCATCCCATTACATTTCAAGGCAACTGTGCTAATGAGAGCCAGGCTGCTATTCCCTAGTGATAGTCCATTTTCACATCTCATTCATAATTGAAGTGAGTGAGAGTAATTTTTTGCCCATTATAGGAGGTGGTTACATCAGTTCTCCAGTGGCATACCAAAGCTCTCATATTGTTGCAACTTAACAACTGTAACCTAGTATCATAAGATCTATGTTACTCTGTAAAGTGCAAATTCTAGAAGGGAGGAAAGGGGAGGAATGTGCTAAACTCTAGTCCAGAAAAGTGAATTTAAGAAATATTGCTGCCTTCTGATCTGAAACAGTGTCCTCAAAGCCTCTGCACTCACCTAATCAAACTTGATTATAACACAACTTGATTATAATATTACTCTTGCGTTTCCACATCCTTAAATGTCTTGTGTGTGTGTCTCCTCTGGAGGAGAGAAAGCATTTAAAGGCAAAGCTCTTGGTCCGATAGTCTCCTTTGATGGTGTAGACTATAATGAAAAAGTGAGCCTGGTTTTTAAAATATCTTTGGCATGAAATCTGACACGAATTATTATTTTCATTTGTACAGGTGGTTCCAGGAAAGAAATCACTGAACACTGGGAATGGCTTGAGCAAAATCTCTTGCAGACACTCTCCATCTTTGAAAATGAGAATGATATCACCACATTTGTGAGAGGAAAAATACAGGTAGTGGGATAAAAGAAAAACATTTTAATTGGAAATAATTTCAAATTTACAGAAATGTTGTAAAAATAAGAATTGAATAAAACGTACCTGTATACCCTTTACCCAAATTCACCTGTTAACATTTTACTGCATTTGCTTTCTCATGTGTGTGTTTGCCTCCTCTCCTGAATACTTCAGTGTGTATTTTCTAAGAATAGGGCTATTCCTTTTTTTTCTTTTATTGATAGCATGATATTTTACATATTTCTGGGGTACATGTGAGTGTTTTTTACATCATAGAACGTGGAATGATCAAGTCAAGGTATTTGGGGTAGTCATCATATGGAGTATTTATTATTTCTATGTGTTGGTAACATTTCAAGTCCTCTCTTCTAGCTACTTTGAAATAGACCATATATTGTTAACTATAGTCACCTAGTCGCTATGGAACATTAGAACTCATTTCTTCTAACTGTAAGTTTGTACCATTCACCAGCCTCTCTTTGTTCCCCGTCCGACCTTCACAACTTTCCGAACCTCTGGAATCTATCATTCTACTTTGTCTCCGTGTGACCAAGTTTTTAAGCTCCCACATGTGAATGAGAACATGCGGGATATTCTAGTAAATAACAACACTACATTTATCACCTGCAATATTTAACATTATATGTAAGTTTAACATTAATACCAGAATATTTGACACATATTCTAATTTCATTAACTGGCCCACTTAATGCCCTTTACAGCCTTCCCCACCCCCACTCCAGTACAGGTAATTATCTAGGAAGACATCGCATTTAGTTTTCATGTCTTTAGTCTCCTTCAGCCTGGAACATTTCCATAGCCTTTCCTTGTCTTCTATGATGTTGAGGTTTTTAAAGTTTACAATTCTGGTTTTTTACTAGAATGATTTCATTTTGCGTTTCGTCAGATATTGTGAATCGATTCAGTTGTTGCATTCCTGGATGGAATACTGCATAGGTGATCCTGTGTCCTTCTCAAGGTATTATTTCTTGAGGCACATGACACTCATTTGCCCCTCATTGGCGTTATGAGCCCAAGGTGTTATATCCAATTTCTCCATTGTAGAGTTACTAATTTTGCCTTTGCAAATAATAAACAGTTTTCTGTAAGAAAACATTTTCAGGCCACACAAATATATCACTCCTGGTCAAAATTTCTCTCTTGATTTAGGATTGATCCATTGATGATTTTTCATCTGAACCAGTCTTTACTGTGACAGTTTACAAGATGGTGATTTTATAAAATAATGCTTGTCCAATTCCAGGCCTCTCCCACATTTACCATTTGGCAACTATTATTCTACTATAAGCAAGAGCCTTCCTTCCATTTATTTATTATTTATTGATTATTGATATGGAATCATGGATTCCTGTATTTTCCAGTTGTTTGTGTTTCATTACTGGACTTAATTATTTTGGTGCTCACACTGTCCCAGATTTAGAGGGAGCCCCTGCAAATTGCCTCCTTTGTCCTTGTCATAGTCTCCTTTATTTATTTATTTATTTATTTATTGAGACAGAGTTTCGCTCTTGTTGCCCAGGCTAGAGTGCAGTGGTGTGATCTCTGCTCACTGCAACCTCTGCCTCCTGGGTTCAAGCGATTCTCCTGCCTCAGGAGGTCAAGACTGCAATGAGCCATGATTGCACCACTGCACTCCAGCCTGGGTGACAGTGACACTCTGTCGCAAAAAAAGAAAAAAAGGGCTGTAGGAAGAAACTAAAGCTTAGAAGTGACAATAGCCAGGAGAAATAAGTAAAACAAACAAAGACCAATTATGTCAAACAGCCATTTTCCTTTTTGTTTGTATTACACCAAAAATGTCAGATTTAATTCCCCTGAAACCAATTATGAGGAGGGATTTGCTATTAATGCAGTTATGTGTGAAAGAATGTCATTCATGTGCAAATGAATGGTTTAAGCTTTCACATATTGTCCAATAATCAAGGGAACCAACAAAGTTATTTGTTTTGAGACCTAATTAACTTTTATAAATTATAAATGTAGTAGTTAACTACAGATGCAACCATAATCCAAACACCTTATGTAGCATTTTGTGTATTTCTTACCAGACCTCCCTTTTCTTAACTTTTTTTTTTTTTTTTATTAGAGACGGAGACTCACTACATTGCCCAGACTGGTCTTGAACTCCTAGGCTCAAGCAATCCACCCACCTCAGCTTCCCAAAGTGCTGGAAGTACAGGCCTAAGACACCATGCCCAGCCTCCCCATTTTTAATATGCATATTGTCATAATAGAAGTCCATGTACATATAATTTTGTTCTCGTCTTTTTTTCTTGACCAGTATCTACAATATTGTTATATAATTTTTAGTTATTATTCCATAATTGACTTTACCATTTCTGTCTTTCTAGAAGTCACCTTAGCTTCTAGACTAGTGGATGGCAGGTACAAATAAAAATCCAGTTAATACTTTTGTTCAAACAGTGTAACTTTACCCACAGGCTGTGTTTTTCCTCCTTTGGGGTAGATTACAAAATTTGGATGAATGGGTTAAGTAGTTTAAGTATTTTTAATAGACCTTAGTAGATATTGTCAGTTAGAATCTCTGTGTGATTACAGCATTGCTTGCTTTCAGCATTTTGGTTGTTTAAATTGTTTTTCAAATATAATAGGTAGAAGTTAAAGCTTAATGTTTTAGTTTTGTCTTTGGTTATTATGGGGTTGAATATTTTTTCATGTTTGCTAAGTTAAATTTCTCCTTTTTGTAAATTACCTGTCAATATTCTTTTGCATATTTAAATTTATATTGAACATCTGATATAATAGGATTTTCCAAAGTCATGAGAAGCTGTTGCCTAGAACTGGAATGACCTATTTTATATTATGTGAAACCTGTAGAAAAACCTGTAGAACCTGGGAAGGAGCTATTCTATCCCCGTATTCCATAATCTAGTCTACCTGGCTAAAAAATTATAGCCAACTAAGAAAGGGTTCTACATTCTGGATTATTTCCTTTTTTAGTGTTGAGAAAGTTGGTATTTTAGCCTTGTGGAGACTATTAGCCTTACTGTTGAAATGAGCTGGCAAAGCCTTGTCTGTTGATACTAGTATATTAGACCCTAGAGTGTTTCTGAGTGATGGTTCTTGACTGTATTTACTCTCATATATAAAAGCATTTTCTCTTTAAAATTTCAATGAGCAGGCCAGGTGCAGTGGCTCACGCCTGTAATCCCAGCACTTTGGGAGGCTGAGGCAGGCAGATCACTTGAGGTCAGGAGTTTGAGACCAGCCTGACCAACATGCAGAAATCAAAAATACACAAAAATTAGCCAGGCGTGGTGGTGCATGCCTGTAATCCCAGCTACTCAGGAAGCTGAGGCAGGAGAATCACTTGAACCCAGGAGGCGGAGGTTGCGGTGAGCTGAGATCGAGCTATTGCACTCCAGCCTCGGCAACAAGAGCAAAACTCCGTCTCAAAAATAAATGAATAAAGAAATTCAGTGAGCATTCTAGAAATGTGGTATTTAATAGATCCTTAGATAGCATAGTTCTGCTCATGGTTTGTTATATGTCACTCATTCTCACATTCTCCTTATTTTGACTTTAGATAAGAGCGCTACTACAGTGACCCAGGAGAATAGCATGTTAGCCCACTTGAGGGTCTCCAGGCTTCTCTAAGTTGTTAGCCTTTGGTGATTCCCTGGAGGCCCAGCTGCTGCTTTCTATTAGCGGGTTCTCATTCAGTTATTTTTATGTACTCATTCATTTATTTAATCTTTCATTCATAGATATTTTTTGATCCTTCTCTAAAGGCACTGACAACTTTGAAATGTCACCTAGGCCACAGGTGTATTTGCCAACTGCGAAAGGCATTTTTCATCCCTTTTCCCTTCTGAATTGACTTCTCCTTCCCACCCACGGGTCCCATGCCCTCATGCTACCTTCAGTTGTCTGAAGTTCTTAAAGTAACACTACCAACGCCTGCTTGTCCCTAGAATAGCCTGGGTCGAAAATTGAGCTCCCCCCCGGCCTTCATTGAGCTTAATGTCTTTGTTCTCTTGGTGGAGTGATATCAGTGGTAAATAGAGGAAAATATCCTTATGTTAGATATTTTTCCAGGGAAGCACATTGCTACTTCTATTGCTATCCATAATGCCCTCCACTATGACAGAGGAACAGAAGTTAGCAACTTGGTACCTAATTTCTCAGGCATTGCTAACTCCAAAACAATTGTAGATTTAGAAATCTGCAACTCTGGATTATACAATAAAGACTAAGATATGGCCCCTTAAGATATCTTTTAATTTGGAAAAACAACAACATGGATTCATTTAGTAATATTGAACATCTTTTAGGTGCTAGATATTGGTAATTAAAATGTTCAAGACATTCTTTTTGTCTTTGGAATTCATATTTAGTGGTAGAAGGACATATAAACAGGCTATTTTCCACCAGCATGTAAATTAAGACAACGTAGATATGAGAATGCTTAGAACCCATTTGGAACTGGGCTGGTTTCACAGGGAAGGTGGTATTTATTCTGGACCTGGAAAGGTTGACTTGGGAAGATTGAGAGCAGATTTTATGGGTTAAGATTCAGTGCAGATTTCTTTTCTCTTTCACTGAGAGCCTGTGAAAGATTTTAAGGCGGGAATGCTATAGTCAGATCTCTGTTTCAGAAAGTGGCCATATGAAGTAAATCGGAGTGTGGAGAGTGTTGTCAGGATGCCATTTGAGAAGCTATTATATAGTAATTCCTGGACTGTGTAGAGGGATTTTGGGATGGTTTTGTTAGAAGAATAGGATGAAGACTTGTCTTGGGGCTGTGCTTGCATCGTAAGCCCACCATTTGCTGTTATGATTATTGTCTACATGCTTACTTTTAACTAGAATTGGACAGTGACAGAGATTATAGAAGACTAAAGCCCTTTCTCCTGCCATCCACTCAGCAGCACCACAACTACCAGCAACAGGGTGAAAGGTCTGCAGTGGAAATAAGACTCAGGAAATGATTTCAACACATAATGCAGAGAGAGTCAACATTACTTCATGTGGGGGGAAAAGAATGATAGTTGAGAAAAGGCTCACAAGAGACTTTGGGACTTGGTAGGATTCACGAAACAGAACAGTCTGATTCCAGATTTTAGGCATGTAGAATGGGAGGGCCATAGGCAAAAAGGTGGGAAAGTGCAGAAATGACATGTTCAGGCCCCAAGGGTGCCTCAGGCTGGCTGGAGCACAGTTACTAATGGGACATTTGGGTCGGATGTAGTCCAGTGAGAAAAAGTTGTAGCATTGGTTGGATCCAAAAATGTACATGGGTCTAGGCTACTCTGGGCACACTGCCTGTGGGTTACCCTGCTTCATAAGGAGCAGCCAGTCTGCAATAAAAATAAAAATTAAAACATTAAAACAA
The DNA here is from genome assembly GCF_028885625.2 of Pongo pygmaeus. Taxonomy (NCBI): domain Eukaryota; kingdom Metazoa; phylum Chordata; class Mammalia; order Primates; family Hominidae; genus Pongo; species Pongo pygmaeus. The sequence continues at coordinate 153,696,777 of NC_072376.2, read as the reverse complement.
ACAAAGTGTACATGATTTAGATTTTTGGACTTTATAGTGGTGGTGGTTAGAAACCACTAAGTATTTTGGTAAGAATTTTGTGGTCAAATCCATTTTAGGAAGACAAATTTTTAGGGAGCATCAAGGATGCACTAGAAGCTTTAAGAACCCAAAAAGCAGGAATTCTAGGTATGAGGAGGCAGTTGCAATTTTCTATCCTTGGGCTACAGAGGGCTCAGTCATGTCAATGAGAATCTGAGAAGTTGGCCAGGGCTACACAGATACACAGTGATGCGGTGGGAGCATGAATCCAAGACTTGCATGCTCTAAAGGTCATGCATTTTTAGTTCTACCTTGAGATCAGAGAAAATGAAGATGAGGCGGGAGGGATTTGAGGATTACAAAGTCAAAGGTGGAATTCAAGGGAGCATTTTCCATCGAGATATATGTAGAAGCCAATTTTCAAGGAATTACAGAGGAACTGGGTAACAATGAAATGGCTTCTCAAGTTATTATTAATGATTGAATGGTAGATTAACCTGGTCACTTGCTATGCAGATGTTTCATTTCCTGTCTAACTGTCCAAAAATCCTGCATCTAATATAATTTTTGCTCTCATATCTACCCCTTTTCTGCTCAGATGATTACTTTTTTTTCCCTGTAGGCTCCCCAGTGTTATTCATGGCCCTGAGACAGTGAGTGTGGAGCTAAGTGTCAGTTAGTAACATGTGTTTGGTCTTTCTTTCCTCACTGGCTCATTCATGATGAATTTTTATTAATCTTGGAGAAAGGCAGAAGTTGACTTTTGAGACAACTCTACCATAACAAGCTTAGTAAAAACACTAGGACTAGCAAAATCTTTGTATCTCTTCATTTGTAAAGTAAAACTATAGGCTTCATTCCTAGTAAACTTAACAAAATAAAATTAGCACCAATAAAAATATAATAAAATCTATATTATGTGAAAATATCTTAGTACACAAATACTACTCATTAATTGGCTTAGAATTTGGGGGTTGCCATTGAAGAGCATTCCTCAATTTTTTTTTTTTAATTCAAGCCTTAGAAATTTTTTCTTCTGGAATATGTACATCTCTAGTCATATTAATACCAATTGTGTGCTTTGTGTTTTATTCCTTATTAGGGCATCATTGCAGAATACAACAAAATCAATGATGTAAAGGAAGATGATGACACGGAGAAGTTTAAAGAAGCCATTGTGAAATTTCATAGGCTGTTTGGGATGCCGGAGGAAGAGAAACTCGTCAACTATTACTCTTGCAGCTATTGGAAGGGGAAGGTCCCCCGTCAGGGTTGGATGTACCTCAGCATTAACCACCTTTGCTTTTATTCTTTCCTTATGGGAAGGGAAGGTAAGTCATCTAAAATTTCAGTAGGAAACTTTGGAAAGTCTACTGAGGTTTGCCCTGAACTCATAAACCACATCAAAATATCAGAAATAAATCTATAGTTATAACTAAGTCAATACTAATTTTTTTTACTACTGAAGTGAATTTAATTATTTTTCAATTCAAAATGGTCACTAAGTAATAAAGATTCACTAAAGGTGTAATTAATTCAGTAGACATGGATTAAATCTATAATTCTGACCTCAGAATTCACATGGCCCAGATTTACCTCTTAAAATGAACAAGCAAAACAAATATGGTATTATAAACTCAAAGGAGTTCAGTGGGATGGGGGAGTGGGGTTGTGAGACTGCAATATCTTGAAAGAGTTTTCAGGAATCAGATGTTGACCCAGGCTTGTTCCTTGTGCTCAGCGAAACTGGTCATCCGGTGGGTAGACATCACTCAGCTCGAGAAGAATGCCACCCTGCTTCTGCCTGATGTGATCAAAGTGAGCACACGGTCCAGTGAGCATTTCTTCTCTGTATTCCTCAACATCAACGAGACCTTCAAGTTAATGGAGCAGCTTGCCAACATAGCCATGAGGCAACTCTTAGACAATGAGGGATTTGAACAAGATCGATCCCTGCCCAAACTCAAAAGGAAATCTCCTAAAAAAGTGTCTGCTCTAAAACGGTGGGTGATAGAAACCTTGTGTCTTCCAGACTTTAGAAATGAGAAACTCACTCATTCATTTATTCAGTGTAACCTTTTCTGACCATCTTCAACGGTTCTGAACATTCTTCTGTGTATAGACACAAAACTAAAAAAGACTAGCTGAGGTGCTGCCAGTTCAGAAAGTGAGACAGACATGACCTGCTCCAGCACAAGCAGCAGGCACTCTTCTGGTCCTGTGAACACAGTGCTGTGGGTGCACACATGGGGAGTGGTAGCCTCAGCCCAGCTGGGGAAGAGTGGGTAAGAAAGGCCTCTCAGTGGAGGCTGCTTTGAGCTGGGCTCTGAAGAGGTGATAGAAGTTACCTGTGCAGGTACATATCCATGCCTGGATATTTCAAGCAGAGGGAAGATGACGATGGGGGAAACACAAGGGAAAACACAGAGAGAAGTAACTTTGTCACATGGCTAGTAGGTGGCAGGGCATGGGATGAGGAGAGGCTGCAGAGAAGCCTCAAAGTCTGAATGTGAGAGCAGAGCTAGAGAGAGGGTGATGGAAAGTTGATGCCCCATGTGCCTGGAATTACCCTTCATCAACACAGGGAATGAGAGAAGGAAGAGCATGTCCAAGGGATACGATAGCTCAGTTTTGAATATGTTGAATTGAGGTGCCTGTAGCTCATCTAAGTAGAGATCAGTCCAGTAAGATATACAAAACTGGAAATCGTTGATGTGCATTTGGTAGTTGAAATCTAACCAGAGGTCTTTGTAATTAAGATGTCCTTGGTGATTTGAGACATGTTCAAAAGAGCAGTGTAAGATAGATGCTGCTACTGCAACGGATCAAATAAAAAATAAAAGACAAGGAAAGGGAACTAGGCAAATACAGACTTCATTTTCAAGAAATTCAGTGGTAAAGAAATTCAGGGGAGGATTGCTTTTTTTTTTTAGAGTGAAAAAGATTTGAACATACTATCAAATGAAGGAGGCAGATGGGAAGAGTATTTTGGTGAGGGTAGGTGTGGGGACAGGAAGGGACATAGGGATAGTTATAAGAAAACTGATCATTTAAAAAGTGATATTTTGTAGAGAAAGCATGGAAAGGATGCTTGTGTGTCCCGATATAATACCTCTTCCTTTGGAATGGAGAGGAAGTAAGAGTAGGTGAGGATGGAGGTGACTTTGGAGACAGAAGGGAAGGAATTGGAGGGAGCTTCTGCATCATGGCCCTTTGCTCTGTGAAGTCAGAGACTAGACCATCAAGAGGCTGATGTCAGGTAGAAGCTTGAGGGGAGAGGTTTAAACAACTGACATGATGAGCAAAAACAAAGAACTCATTAGAGAAAAGATAGTAGTTAACAGAAGACCCAGCTAAGGTCAGAACCATAGTTGCCCAAGGTGAGTTGTTCCTGTGTCTTTTCCTGCAGTTTTGTTGTTGATTTGGGGTGGACAGTGAGGCCCAGTGGATTCATATGGCTGGTTTGCATTCTCATTAGGTCTTAAAAGATAAGGCCCCCCCTAAAGTGGCTTGGATAAGAGTAAATGCAGTGACCTCTTTAGAGTGTATTGCATTTCTTTAGAAAGAGGAGTTTCCTGTTCAGGCTTATTTTTGCTATGATTCTTTAACATTTACAGACATTGATTGTAAGTGACTATGCAAGGGACTGAAATATAGTAAGATAATTTTATTATGCTTTTGGGTCATTAGGTTGGGGTTAACTTCAATATAAAGAAAGCCGAGAAGCAGGGGATGAGTCTAGCAAGATTGAGGAGGGGGAAAATGGGCTGGGGGAACTTCCGCTGCTGCAAATTTAGAAGGTATGGAAATATTTTTCTCATGTGAATTATAATTATTGCTTTCCAGTGATCTTGATGCCAGGGCAAAGAGTGAGAGATACCGTGCACTTTTCCGGCTGCCCAAAGATGAAAAATTAGATGGCCACACAGACTGCACCCTCTGGACTCCATTTAACAAAATGCACATTCTGGGGCAGATGTTTGTGTCCACAAATTACATCTGTTTTACCAGCAAGGAGGAGAACTTATGTAGCCTCATTATCCCGCTCCGTGAGGTAAGTATCTGATAAAAATTGATATTTTAAGTTTCATTTGTAATACTTTTCTGGGTGAACCAGGAATACTTTTTTTCACCAACAATTGGTTGGCTTTTGAACACAGGTGAATGTTCATGCGTCTTTGGTGGCACCTGCACTCTTTCATTTGTTGTCACTGCTGTGACTCTGGGACCTGTGAGATCTCTTCTTCCAGAAGCTGCATGGGGGTTTTTTAATGTAGGTTTTATTTTTATTTTATTTTATTACAGACAGTCTTGCTCTGTCACCCAGGCTGGAGTGCAGTGGCATGATATCAGCTCACTGCAACCTCCAACCCCCAGGTTCAAGCGATTCTCCTGCCTCAGCCTCCTGAGTAGCTGGAATTACAGGCACCTGCCACCATGCCCAGCTAATTTTTGTATTTTTAGTAGAGACGGAGTTTCACCATGTTGGGCAGACTGGTCTCAAACTCCTGGCCTCAGGTGATCCACCCACCTTGGCCTCCCAAAGTGCTGGGATTACAGACATGAGCCACTGTGCCCGGCCTAAATGTAGGTTTTATTACAATTCAGGCTTAACGAGGCCAGCAATCAGGGGATGAGTGCTATTGAAATAGCCTGTTTTATGCACAGATCCTGAGAGGCAAGGGCATGCCACACTTTGTGCTGGGCCACACGTGGAAGCACCATGGTCAGAGGAGGCAGGAGGGAAAGAAAATACGGGCAAGATCCTTTATGTGATTTCAAGGGAAGAAATGGGCTACGCCGAGTAAACAGGCTTAGGCTTGGATAGTTGGAACAATTTCGGTGGGCTCTGGGGCATAGGGGTTGTCCCTAATTGTCCCTGGGTTAAAAAGGGCAGGGAAATAGTAGTCTTGAGTATAAGCATTCAATAAAGGAAGTGGTTGAGGTGTGGGCTCCAGCTCGGTTGATTTGCTTTGAAAGCAATTTTCTAGAAATTGGCTAGCCCTGGGAAGGGTAAACCCTCCAGGGTCAGCAAGGCCCCCAAGATGTCAAAGCATCAAATACAGAAACTAGGAAACGTGTTTATTGTACCTGGCTCACGGTCTGAGGGCACCCTGGTCTAAAGGAGACAGTCTAGGTTGTGAGTCAGAAAGCCATGTGTTTGTTCGGCTCTGCTCCGCTGATTTCCTGTGTTAGAACCATCGTGCTGCTGCTCACAATGGTAGATTCCTGAGTCCATCCCAGATCTTCTGAATCTGTATCTCTGCAAGTTTTAGATCTCTGTTTTAATAAATTTACAGGCCAATTCTTATGCACAGTAAAGTCTAAGAAACATTATTATCATTCTGGGGTGGAGGTGGGTTCCATCCTAACTCCAGGATGATAGCTTACTCTAGTACTTGTCTGGAAGCTTTGCTGTGAGGCTTGGAGTTGACAAAGACCCCAGGTTAGGATGTCAGAGAAAGGGCAATGCAGGGGCCAGCAGCCCTGCAGTTTCTAACCTGACCTTTTCCAACCTACCCTGGTCCTTTCTGGAAGCTAAGGTGGCCAGAGGCTTTGGGTATTTGATCAGGATTGTCCCCTTGCTAACATCCCTTTAGCAAAGGATTCAGGTTTCTCTCTGCCTTGTTTTTCTTTTTCTTTAATTAGACATAGTTTCTTCTTATTTTCTTGTTTTAAGACTAATATATCTTTATCCCAGAATTTGTAAAAGTACAGACAAATAAAGAGAAAAGTCCCCCCTAGTTCCACTGTTCAGAGAGGACCACTGTTAACATTCTATTGTACAGTTTTCTAGTTTTTTCTCTGCATTGCTGTGTATATGTCATTTATATAATTTAGATGTAAAACACTTTATAGGGAATTTTTATTTTTACTTATTTCCTTTAACATTGAGTATATCTTAAAGTGTCCTTCAAATCATTAAATATTCTTCTATAGGCCAGATGTGGTGGCTCACACCTGTAATCCCAGAACTTTGGGAAGCCAGGGCAGGAGGATTGTGTGAGGCCAGGAGTTCAAAGACCAGCCTAGGCAACATAGCAAGGCCCCATCTCTACAAAAAATTAAAAATTTAAAAAAATTAGCTGGGGGTGGTGATGTGCTCCTGTAGTCCTAGCTACTTGGGAGGCTGAAGTGGGAGGATCACTTGAGCCCAGGAGTTTGAGATCACAGTGAGCTATGATCGAACCACTGCACTCCAGCTTGGGTGACAGAGCAAGACCTTATCTCTAAAAAATAAAAGATTTAAAAATATATATGTATATATTCTTCTACAATGTAATTTTTTTTTAAGAGATAGGGGCCTTGGTCTATTGCACAGACTAGACATGAACTCCTAGGCTCAAATGAGCCTCCTGCTTTAGTCCCATGAGTAGCTGAGATTACAGGCATACACCATCACATCCATATCACAATTAAATTTTAAACCCTGCAGTTTATTCCATAAAGTATATACATAATTTATTCATTCAGTTACCTATGGTTGGACCTTTCCATTGCTTCTAGTTTTCTCAAATATGTGTATAATTTTCTTTAAGTTATAAATAGCAAACAGAAGTCGAACTGTGAATCAAAAAGAATGAAAAATGTTAGGCAACTGACAAATCTAGCTCTCCTTGTCATAGGGTCAACTAACTGGAGTTATAACACATTTTGAGGCCAAGATATGTTGTGGGTAAATTCTGACAGGAATAATGTAACAGTTTTACATTTGACTGTGAAATGTATTTTGTAAGTTTTTCCACCAAATTTACCTTCTTAGTAGTTTTTGCTATAGGATGTTACTAAACATAATTTTCTTCACCCAATTCTGAATGTAATTTTCTTCATCAAGTGCTACTCAAATGTAGTAAAGCAGCATTACCTGTACCAGCTAGGGAAACCAATTCTGCGATTCAGAATACCATAAATGTGCTGTTTATGACCTGAATGAGTCATCACTCTCAGTTTATCCAGAGGGAAATGAGGAGCAGAGAGGGTCTGGAAGCCGCTATCAAGACATCTGCTGGTCCTTCTGGCCTCCCCCTCCCGGGTGTTAGAGCCAGCTAGCTCTGTTTACATTTTAGTGCGATTTAGAATACACTGTTGAGATCTTGGAGGAATTGAGAGAATGGTGATTAATATTCTCAACCTCTATTCTGCTTGCTAGTTTTCTCTAGTAGAGCAGAAATAATAATAAATATGACTATATTTCAGGGTAAATCAGAAGAGAGGCAGTCTGCAGAGGTAGCATTTAGAAATCAAGTTTGTTGTGGTTGGAAGGCGCAGCTTTAAAGAAGTGCTCAGTGAGACGGCAATGCCTTCTCTTTGAACTGATGACTCTGTGATTTATTAATGGTAGAGCCCCACCCCAACTAATGGAAGAAGCAAAAGACTTAATGTAATTTTTATTACCTTTAGGTAATGATAATGTCAGAAGAGCAATGGGGGCACCTCCACCATCCATGTGGGGTCTGAGTGGAGGGTGCCCTCCACGTGAGCTGGGTACCTTTCAGAACCAAGTCAGGCTGCTTGACATCCCTGGGAACATTACATCCTACACGGAATGCCCACTTTTAAGATTGTATAGACCAAGAATTGTTGTTTCACTTAATTTTTTTAAATAAGCTGAAATATTGACTGGAGGTTTTTAACACACATTCTACATATTGACTTAAGGTAGACCTAGTCAACAGATGTTAAGCATTTATCCAGGATCATGTTGCTATAGATTTTGAAGAAATTATTAAGCCAGCAAGAGAAGGATTTTTTTTTTTTTTTGATACAGGGTCTCTCACACAGTCATCCAAGCTGGAGTGCAGTGGCACAGTCTTGGTTCACTGCAGCCTCCTCTTCCATCTCCTGGGATCAAGTGATTGTCCTGCCTTAGCCACCTGAGTAGCTAGAATTACAGGCATGCGCCACCACCCACAGCTAATTTTTGTATTTTTAGTAGAGGTGGGGTTTCATCATGTTGGCCAGGCTGGTCTTGAACTCCTGAGCTCAAGTGATCTGACCGCTTAGGCCTCCCAAAGTGCTGGGATTACAGGTGTGAGCCACGTGCCTAACCTTTTTTTTCATTCATAAATTACTTTCCAGTGTTTCATATTAAACACCAAGACTTGATTAAGTTACAGTCTCTTTTATAACTCAAATTGGTCATGAAAATATGTCTCGTTATATTGTAGCAGACTCTAATGTAATTGTTCTCCTTTCCTGGTGGCGGGGAGCTTATGTGATAGAGTTCTGCTAGAACTCATTTATCAGTGAGAAACATTTTATAAGCTGTCTGAGCATTTATATGTTTTATGTGGGAGCTTTCTTGTTTCTTCATACATGCTCCAGCTAGACGAAGGAATTTTTCACTTTGACTTTATCAAGATCCACATAGCTAACTGCATTTTAGACACATAATGTAACCTTTCATCTCTTTGGCATTTTCCATTTATCCCAGACACCTCATGACCAAAAGAGCCAGTAAAAATTTGATGTGAGAAAAGGGGCTTTTGTGGATTTTAAAAAATAAGTATTCTTTAATACATGCCTTAAGTGTTGTGGGAAAATTCTTTTCATGAAAAGGAGATATTTCCCTCTGTTATCTAGCATTTATTGCATTAGAAAGAAAATCCTTATGTACAACTTCAGGTGTCTCAGAAGATTCCTTTAATATATATATATATATATTTTTAATATTCTATAATGTATGTTTAATATATAATATATATTATATGTCATATATTAACACATATATTTAATATAGATATTAAAAGAATCTTATATATACTCTAACACATATATTCTGAAAACAGCAGTCAGATGCTACACTTTTTCCCTTGATGGACCCCAGGCAGACCTATTTTTTTAGATATGCAAGAGTTTTTAGACAACTTCAATAGGTTACTTAGTCTTCAGTAGGGAAAACATTTCTAAGTTGTGCTTTGGAGGAAATATATTTCACATGAAAATGCTAATGAACAACTTAAAGTTTAACCTGTCTAGACTGCTTGCAGGTAGAAATGAAGAAGGGAAAAAAGACCTTAGCTTTAAGTATATTGTCAGAGCTGCTGCAAATAGACCATTTTTCTAGTGCTTGCCTTGAGATTTGTTTTCTAATGTGCTAAAGAGAAAAGGTTTAATGCATTTATCCTAGTTTCTAGTTGATGAAAATCCTATTATAAATCACCCATATATGTCTTCAGTTTAGAGCTAAATTTCCCCAATGTGGTAGGCTTCAGCACACACACATGCACATGCGCGCACACACGGTCTGGTAGTTCAGATAGTGTTGCAATTAAGCTGTTTACATTCTTTACATGTGTGTTCGGAATAGAACCTTTAAAACTTTGCAGTGGTAGAAGGTGAAGGATGAAAAGCCCTGGAGTCTAAATGAAACATTTGAAGGACTGGTGGTGTTTTGAAAACCATTCCAACATTAAACTTGGTAAAAGGAACCAGTATCATGGGTTGTTCTCTGTCTCTTATGGCTGATGAAGCAGCTAGGAGCCCTCTCTCTTATAGCTCCATGAAATTTTAATGAAAATCAAATAATTCCTTTATAGCAAGCTTTCTCAACCTTGGAGCTATTGACATTTTGGGACGGGCTTTCGTTGTGGTGAAGTGGGATGGCAGGGGCTGTCCTGTGTGCCGTAGGATGATTAGCAGCATCCCTGGACTCTGCTACCAGATGCCAGTAGTATCCCTCCACTTGTGACAACCCAAAATGTCTCCAGATATTTCCAGATGTCTCCTGAGAGAAAAAAAGTCCCATTTTGAACCACTGATTTGGAAAAACCAGCAAGACTATTCCAGTTTCTAATATAAGCTCCAGTTTGATTGTTTTGAGCTGTTTTATTTTACTGGAACAGAGTGAAAGAGTCTCAGTTTTGCCTCAATAAAATATAGGTGGTTCCTGCAGAATAATGAAAGTGCCGCCTTCCTCCTTTAGTGCTGCTCATAGGCTGCTGTTGGGTAATTCTTGGAAAATAATGCTCTTTGTTTCCCACTTCTTTTCAGGTGACAATTGTGGAAAAGGCAGACAGCTCCAGTGTGCTCCCCAGTCCCTTATCCATCAGCACGCGAAACAGGATGACCTTCCTATTTGCCAACTTGAAAGATAGAGACTTTCTAGTGCAGAGGATCTCAGATTTCCTGCAACAGACTACTTCCAAAATATATTCTGACAAGGAGTTTGCAGGAAGTTACAACAGTTCAGATGATGAGGTCTGTGGGAGACACCTGAAAGTGTTTTTGGTTTATCCTGTTCCTGTGCCCAAGTGTGTTCACTTCCTTGCCCATTTTGTTTGATCTTCAAGCTTTGCGTCTGACGCCCAGAGCAATATCTCAGCAATATCTCATTTAAATCTCAAGGACTTTGTATTTGGGGTCATAGATTTAGAAGGAACCTTATAGATCACCTGGAATAACACCTTTATTTTATAGTTGAAGAAATTCTTAAGTAATCTGTTCTAGTTACATAGCAAGTGACTCGGGTCCATATAGTGACATTGTTGAGAATGGTACAGAGGTCACTAAATAAAGTCTCAAACCTGAAATACAAATCATTATGATGATTTTTATTATGATAGAATACATATTGGGTCCCTGTGGAATTCTTCCCTGGGCCAACATTCAGGAAAACTGGAGGCCTGAAAAGATAGGTGACTAGCTGAATGGTTAGAGGAAGTTACTGGCAGATAAAACATGTTTTGAAGGTGGTAAGCTCACACATAACATCCGTCTCCGTTCACCTGCTCCAAGCTTATGTGGGCATTTTTGAGGCACCAGAAACTCAATGGTGTGATGAGGCAGCCATAGCTGCTGATTCAACCATGACATGCTTTGCATACATGCAAATCAGAGAAACAAATGGCCAAGCACTTTGTTGCAAATATGCATCTAAAACATGAAGATTCAGAAACCTGTTGTGAGCATTGAAGTGCTGTGGCCTGGGACCCAGCCACCTGTCTAATCCCTGCCAAAATGATGGCTTGCTGCTTTTCTCGTGTTTCTTCGCATAGCAAGAAACACCATGGGAAAAAAATGATGTAGCTTTTGATAACCATACAGAAGACACTGAAGAAGTAGGTTCTGTTGTGTCCTCCCAATGTCTTGTTCCTCTCTGTATTGACAGGTGTACTCTCGACCCAGCAGCCTCGTCTCCTCCAGCCCCCAGAGAAGCACGAGCTCTGATGCTGATGGAGAGCGCCAGTTTAACCTAAATGGCAACAGCGTCCCCACAGCCACACAGACCCTGATGACCATGTATCGGCGGCGGTCTCCCGAGGAGTTCAACCCGAAATTGGTGGGTGCCTCTCACTTTTCCCTGAAACTTTGTAGATTTGAACAATGCCATTAACAATATTTTTTACTATAAGTAAATTCACACATGCCTATGTAAATGGAGATTTTCCTGTAAGTTAAGCAGATTTTTGTCTAAATATGTTATAACTTTCACAGTGGCTTCATGGAAGGAGATGAGTTATAGAGGGTACAGGTGACTTCTTTTGGTCTTGTTTTGTTTTTAACTCTTGCTTAAGTTAAACCAACAAATAAATAACCTGATTTCTCAGCCCATATTTAAACATCATTAACTTACTTTCACTTGGGAGTGTAGACATAAAACCATAAATACAATCTCAGGTAAGTAGGATTCTGACTCTGGGCCCAAAAGCTTCATGGGAGAGCTGTAGGCCATGATAGATGTATAAAACTAGAGAAGAACTCCAGAAAATCTGAGTTCCTTTTTCTCATGACTTCTTTCTGGAATTGTCACTCCGTTCAGCAGGGAACATGTTCTGACCTTCCATCACTCTTCTCTTACCATCCTCAGGGTGCTTTGGATGTCATAATGTTTCATTATCCCTTTCAGGCCAAAGAGTTTCTGAAAGAGCAAGCCTGGAAGATTCACTTTGCTGAGTACGGGCAAGGGATCTGCATGTACCGCACAGAGAAAACGCGGGAGCTGGTGTTGAAGGGCATCCCGGAGAGCATGCGTGGGGAGCTCTGGCTGCTGCTGTCAGGTGTGGCCGCTGGGCTGGGAATGCGGGCGTCAAAGTCTGTGGGACTCCACACCAGGGCCTCCCTGTGCCTTCAGTCATGCCTCAGGGGTTCTTTCAAATATGCATCCCCCAGTTGAAAGCTACATCATGTTTCCTCACCAGAATATTGAAGTCCCTCAATTATTTTTCCCTTTGTAAAACTGTAGGACCCATAGGAAGCAGACCAAATGTTGAATCCACCATCCTTCGAGTCTTTATAAGTACTTCCGTTTCTTCAGTCAGGCTATTTAGGAATAAAAGAGAATCTGAAGTAAAAGAACAGAATACTTTGTGACTTCAGTAGTTCTTTTTTCCTTGCCCAGCTACGTCAACCTCATTGAGAATGTTTAAGTGTGACACATCCTCAGAGCAGTCATCAGGTGGGGAATTGGGAGGAAAGAAATAAGAGGAATAAAAAGGCCCAGGTGTTTGATTTTTGCCACCTCCTGAAGTCTTTGGTCATCATTGGAACCATAAAGATGAGGCCAGAGTCTGCACTGGAAATAAAAGCTTACTAAGATCATACCTTGTACTTCAAGCCAGAGATGCCAGGAAGGACAGAAGGGGACACTTCCATGGACCAGTGGTGAAGAGGCATCCATCTTTACTGGTCCACAGACCTGGCTCTTGTGCCTGTCCATCATTCTGTCACATCAGATCTTTGAGCCCTGCTACAGAAACCAGAGATCCTTCAGGCTAAGCTCACACTGCTTCCTCCCATCCGAAAGCACTGAGTGTATCCCAGGGATCTTTAATATCTCAGACATCAGAGCACTCCTTAGTTTCATCAACTTTACTTTCACATGTAAATCAGTTGCTCTATCTGGATTGAAGCCTGAAATATAATCATTCTAAATAGGCTTATGTTTGTTTGAACCTAAGATGGTCTGACACAAATGCTATTATTAAAAGCTTTTATTCTTAAAAAGTGATACTAAAATTAATAATTACCAGACTCACAGGAAAGCCTTTAAAAAAACCTATAGCTCTTTGTAAAAGTAGATGTAAATGCCCATAATGAGATGTATAAATGTCTCAGAAATAGGGACGTATAATCCTGAAAAATAATTGGTTTTGTCTATTTCATGTAAAACTAATTTGTTCTATATTTATTTAATACGTCTTATTTTTCATTTTTCTCTCCTTTTTGTAGAGATAGGTGTCTTGCTGTGTTGCCCAGGCTGGTCTCAAACTTGTAGGCCCAGTCAGTCCTCCTACCTCAGCCTCCCAGGGTGCTGGGATGATAGTCATGAGCCACTGTGCCTGGCCTCATTTTCCCTAAGTGAACCAGCCATAGCTTCTCATTTAGAAACCTAAATTTGAGTCAACTCATCTCTAATTATAATTCAAACCCAAGAAGATCATTACCATCCAGTCTTTTCTTGTCTTCCCTGTGTTTAGTGAACTAGTCACCTTGACAACCAGATTCAGATCACTGACAGAGTAAATAGAGTTCCATTTTCATCCTCCTTGTTCAAATTAGAAGTTATTTATAGCTGCATTTTAAGTGAAAGTGAAACTCAAAACGAGTACTGGGAAACTTGTGTATACAACAATAGTACACAGCCCTATCTCAGAGATAATGTTGAGGGTTAGACCCAGTGTTTCCTTTAACGGCAGATGGACCATGTGAGACCGCAGGGTGGTCTCCACACAGCCCTCTGTTGGGGTGATAACTGAGCCCATATTTCCACATCCAGGAATGGGGTTCGCCTGAGGGCCAGCCTGTCATGAAGAGAGCACAGCTCCAGGCCAGAGCCCAACTTGGGTCTCACCTGCTTCCTGTGACCCTTAGGGTAACGGCGTCATGACCTGAACTCTGTACCCGCTGAAATGAAATGCAGGTCAGATGACAAGAAATCACAGTACGTCTCCCACATCAACAGAGCAAAAGCCAGCGTTATGTCCCTGTCAGCCAGGTTGGCTTTTCCAGGGCAAGCGTGAGTGGTGAAGCCAGCTCTCTCAGTGACCATCAGAGACAAGGCCTTGGCCAGTCCAAGGGTCTTGGGGCTCCACTTTTCTGAATTATGAAATGTTGAGTGTTTACCCTGTCAATATATATATCATTTATATATTTTTTGTGATATCTTTATTGAGATATAATTCACAACTTGCCAGTTAAGGTGTACAAGTCAGTGGTTTTTTTTTTTTTTAGTATATTCACAGAATTGTGCAATGATCACAATTATAAAACATTTTTCAACCCCCAAAATACCCCGTACCTTTTATCCATTTGGAAAATAGATATAGGCCGGGCGCGGTGGCTCATGCCTGTAATCCCGGCACTTTGGGAGGCCAAGGTGGGCGGATCACGAAGTCAGGAGATCGAGACCATCCTGGCTAACAAGGTGAAACCCTGTCTCTACTAAAAAAAATACAAAAAATTAGACAGGCACGGTGGCGGGCGCCTGTAGTCCCAGCTACTCGGGAGGCTGAGGCAGGAAAATGGCGTGAACCTAGGAGGCGGAGCTTGCAGTGAGCCGAGATAGCACCACTGCACTCCGGCCTGGGCGAAAGAGCGAGATTCTGTCTCAAAAAAAAAAAAAAGGAAAATAGATATAAACTGTTTGGAAATACAGACTGGTAGTTGCATTCCCCTCAAGCCCCCTCCCAGCCCCAGGCAACCACCAGACTACTTTCTGTTGCTAGACATTTTGTATAAATGGAAGCATGCAATGTGTAGTTTTTTGTGACTGTCTTCTTTCACATAGCATACTGTGTTCAAGGTTCCACCACGTCGTAGCATGTATCAGCATTTCATTCCTTTTTATGGCCAAATATTATATCATTGTATGGACATACTACACTCTGTTCATTCGTTTTTCAGTTGATAAACATTTAGGTTGTTTCTACTTTTTGGTTCCTATGAATAATGCTGCTATGAATGTTCATCTACATGTTTTTGTGTGGGCTGGGCACAGTGGCTCATGCCTGTAATCCCAGCACTTTGGGAGGCCAAGGAGGGAGGATCACTTGAGCCCAGGAGTTTGACACCAACCCAGGCAACATAGTGAGACCCCATCTCTACAAAAAAAACAAAATTTTTTTTAACTAGCTGGGTGTGGTGGCACGCACATGTAGTCCCAGCTAGTCAAGAATCTGAGATGGGAGGATTGCTTGAGTCTGGGAGGTTGAGGCTGCAGTGAGCTGTGATCAGACCTCTGCACCCCAGCTTGGGCGACTCAGCAAGACCCTCTCTCAAAAAATAAAATACAGATTTAAAATTTAGAAAATTCGAAAGTTTAAAATTTTTTTAAATACAGGTTTTTGTGTGGACACCTGCTTCTATTTTTCTTGAATGTATGAAGTGGAATTTCTGGTTCATATGGTAACTCTATGTTTAACCTTTTAAAGGTTAAACATTATTTTGATTTGCATTCTCCTGAAGGATAATGATGTTGAGCATTTTTTCATGCACTTACTGACCACTTCTATATCTTCTTTGTAGAAATATGTACTCAGATCCTTTGCCTGGTCTTAATTGGGTTATCTTTTAATTATTGAGTTGTAAAAGTTTTTAAACATATTTGAGATACAAGTTCATTATCAGATTTTTCTTAAAAATGCTCCCATTCTGTGCATTGTCTTTTCACTGTCTTGATGGTATCCTTCGAAGCACAAAAAAATGTGATTTTAATGAAATACAATTTGTCTATTTTTTCCTTTGTCACTCTGCTCTCATGACATGAAGATTTACACCTATGCTTTCTTCTAAGAGTTTGTAGTTTTAGCTCTTATAGTTAGGTCATTTTGAGTTAATTTTTTTTTTTTTTTTCTGGAGACTGAGTCTCACTCTGTCGCCCAGGCTGGAGTGCAATGGCATGATCTCGGCTCACCGAAACGTCCACCTCCTGGGTTCAAGCGATTCTTCTGCCTCAGCCTCCTGAGTAGCTGGGATTACAGGTGTGCACCACCATGCCTGGCTAATTTTTGTATTTTTAGTAGAGACAGGGTTTCACCATGTTCATCAGGCTGGTCTCAAACTCCTGACCTCGTTGTGATACACTCACCTTGGCCTGTCAAAGTGTTGAGATTACAGGTGCGAGCCACTGCACCCGGCCTTGAGTTAATTTTTTATGTGGTGTGAGATGAAGGTGACAGTCTAATTCATTCTTTTCCATATGGATATCTAGTTGTCCCAGCACCATTTGTTGAAAATATTATTCTTTCCCCCATTGAATTGTCTTAGCACCCTTGTTAAAAATTAATAGACCTTAAATGTTAGGATTTATTTCTGGACTCTTTAATCCATTGTATGTCTGTCTTTATGCCAGTACTGCACTGTCTTGCTTACTGTAGCTTTGCAGTAAGTTTTAAAATTGGGAAGTGTGAGTCTTCCAATTGTCTTGTCCTTTTTTGAGTCTCTTGAAGTTGCATATGAATTTTAGGACCAGCTAGCCAATTTTTGCAAAAAGGACAGACGGGATTTTGATAGGTATTGTGTTGAATCTGTAGATCAATTTGGGAGTTTTTCTATCTTAACAACATTAAGTCTTCCAACCCATAAACACAGGATGTCTTTTATTTAAGTCTTTGTCAATTTCTTTTAGCAATATTTTGTAGCTTGCAGTGTGCAACTCTTACATGTGTTTTGTTATATTTATTCCGAAATATTTTATTCTTTTTGATGCTATGGTAAAGGGAATTATTTTCTTTCATTTTCAGATTATTCATTGCTAGCCTATAGATTTTGTGTATTGATTTTGTATCCTGCAGCCTTCATGAACTCATTCATGCATTGTTGAGGTATAATTGACAAATAAAAATTATATATATTTAAGGTGTATTAATTTGATGATTTCATATACATTGTGAAATGATTACTATAATCGAGCAAGTTTAACATATCTATTACCTCACATTTTTCCCATGATTTTTTCTTTTTGTCTTTTTTCCTTGTTTTTTATTTTTGGTGAGGAGAGTTTGGTGAGAGAACACTTAAGATCTACCCTCTTAGCAAATTTCAAGTATACAATACAGTATTACATTAGATCTTCAGAACATTTTCATTTCTTATAACTGAAGCTCTATACCCTTTGACCAACATCTCTCCATTTTTCCCCTTCCTTAGCTCCTGGTAATCACCATTCTACTCTCTGTTTCTATGAGTTTGACTATATTAGATTCCACATACAACTGAGAACATGTATTACTTGTCTTTCTGTGCCTGGCTTATTTCACTTAGCATAATGTCCTCTGGGTTCAATCATGTTATCAAAAATGACAGGACTTCCCCTCTTATAGGCTGAATATAGTATCCCATTTTGTATATATGCCCCATTTTCTTTATCCATTCATCTCTTAATGGGTATTTAGATTGTTTCTATATCTTGGCTATTGTGAAAATGCTGCAATAAACATAGGAGTGCAGATATTTCTTCAGGATACTGATTTCACTTCTTTTGGATATATGCTTAGAGTGGGATTACTGGATCATAAGGTAGCTCTATTTTTAGTTTAAGGAATCTCTATACTGTTTGCTATAATGGCTGTAGCAATTTACATTCCCACCAACAGTGTACAAGGGTTTCCTTTTCTCCACATCCTTGCTGACACTTGTTATCTTTTGTCTTTTTTATCATAGCCATTCTGACAGGTATGAGGTGGTATTTCATTGTAGTTTTGATTTGCATTTCCCTGATGATTAGTGATATTAAGCGCCTTTAAATACACCTGTTGGTGATTTGTATACCTTCTTTTGAGAACTGTCTATTCATTTCCTTTGCCCATTTTAAAATCAGGTTGTTTGGTTTAGGCTGTTGAGTTCTGTGAGTTCATTATATATTTTGTATGTTGACCTCTTATCAGACATATGGTTTGCAGATATTTTCTTCCATTAAGTTGCTTTTTGATTGCTTCCTTTGCTGTGCAGAGTTTTTTAGTTTGATGCCATCCCACTTGTCTGATGTTTGCTTTTGCTGCCCATGCTATTGGTGTCACATCCAGAAAATAATTGCCATATCAGTGTCAAGAAGCATTTTCTTTCTATATTTTCTTCTACTAGTTTTGTGGTTTCAGGAATTGTGTTAAAACTTTAATCCATTTTGCATTAATTTTGGTAGATGGTATAAAAAAGGGTTCATTTTCATTCTTCTGCATGTGAATATTCAGTCTTCCCAACAGGAATGTAATTAAAATTTAGATTGAGAAGTAGATACTTGCATATAGGGTTTTTCTGTCTGGAAGAATCCTAAACTGTAAGTATCTCAAATGGATGATTCTCAGTATAACCCTCCATCCCCATCCCCAACACCTGAAGAAGTTCCGTCAAACAATGATGACTCACCACTGCTAGGAATACTCTTACCACTCTGCAATTTGAAAAACTCCACCAAGTATCTCCACCTTCTCCTCAATATGGCTATTAAACCCTTCGGAGCTAACACGTTAGCAGGCAGTTTTCAGACTTATTTTGGGAGACAGGACCTTGTTTTTCAAGTGAAATCTTAATGAAAACCACAATAAAATAAAAGCAAAGCTGCTGGAGTTGAAGAGAGTGATGAGAAGGTGAAGCCTCAGCCTGGCTTGTTATGATGACCTCCCCACCTGTGCTCCTAAGCAGCCCTTCAGGACTGTCTGTGGGAGTTCCTCGGAGCATGGTTCTGTAGCTTGGGAACCTCTACCTTAGGAAAGTTTTTAAGTAGCCAGCCTACTATGGAGCTGAAAGAGGGAAGGAGGCCACAGGCAAATTCACCAGTCTAGCCACAACTGCAACATACCACATCTGTGATTTCACCTTCTCTTGCAAGTTTCCTTTGAGAGGTAGGAAAGTAAAGCGGTTCAATCATAAGCTGTAGTTGCAAACCAAAAGGCAGAGCTCTCACATTTTTGATATTGTATCTGTTGGATATATCTCAGGTGCCATCAATGAGAAGGCCACACATCCTGGGTACTATGAAGACCTAGTGGAGAAGTCCATGGGGAAGTATAATCTCGCCACAGAGGAGATTGAGAGAGATTTACACCGCTCCCTTCCAGAACACCCAGCTTTTCAGAATGAAATGGGCATTGCTGCGCTAAGGAGAGTCTTAACAGCTTATGCTTTTCGAAATCCCAACATAGGGTATTGCCAGGTAAATGTCACAGGTAGTTTTTGCTAAAAAAATAAAATTTCTATTCATTTGGCAGCAAATAGTGGGAAGGAGGGTTTATGGTTAACGGAACTATCACTTCACCAGGGCCTCTCAACCTTGGCACTGTTGACACTCTGGACTGTTAGTTCTTTGTTGTATGGGCTGTTCTATGCTTTGCAGGATGTTTAGTAACATCCCTGGCCCCTACCACTAGATGCTGGTAGAAAATCCCCAGTTGTAACAACCAAAAATGTCTCTAGATATTGCCAAATATCTGAGAGGCAGAATCATCCTGGGTTGAGAACCACTGCACTGACTGGAGGAGACCTTCCTGGATTCACCACTGTCTAGCTAGGTGACCTGGAGAAGATCCTTCTGATCACTGTCTGCCTCAACCCTCATCCCACCCTGGAGTAAGAGAGAGCATCCTGAGCACCGGGCCTGTCACTGTGGTTCACCACAGTGTTCCTACTTTGCATCCTCTTAAGTAATAATGTCCTTGAATAGAGCTTTTATATGCTAGGGTTATGTCTTAGTACACATTAAAATAAGTGCTTAACTTAGTATTAAGAAAAGTTGCCTACATACCAACAAAAGTCATCTCTTATACTGGTATAGATGCCAAAATTTGGGAAGCTCCAAAATAACGTGACCTTAGAATCAAAGGCTATATCAGCCAGGCGCTGTGGCTCACACCTGTAATCCCAACACTTTGGGAAGCCGAGGCCGGAGGATCATGAGGTCAGGAGATCGAGACCATCCTGGCTAACATGGTGAAACACCATCTCTACTAAAAATACAAAAAATTAGCCGGGCATGGTGGCAGGTGCCTGTAGTCCCAGCTACTCAGGAGGCTGAGGCAGGAGAATGGCCTGAACCTGGGAGGTGGAGCTTGCAATGAGCCGAGATCGTACCACTGCACTCCAACCTGGGCGACAAAGCAAGACTCCGTCTCAAATTAAAAAAAAAAAAGAATCAAAGCCTATGTCATTGTAGAGGCCTTCCCTGACCATCCAGCAAAAGCTAAAAGAGGCTGAACTCCTACTTCAACACACAAGTGCACGTACATGCACATGTTAGTCTCCCTCTACTGCATTATTTTACCTTTTTATAACTTTCAATTTAAATAACCCCCCACATAGACTAGTTAACCTTTTCATCTTTGTTTTATCTAACACTAGCATTTAGGACCTGCAAGATATCACCACTGTGTCCCCCATCCTCCAATACCTAGTCCAGAGCCTGTTTACAGACCCCTAAAAAAACCTATCTCCACTGAATGACTAGGGAACTGGCAGGGACCATCATCATGTACTAGGATCAGCAGGTTAATTCTCAAGTGGAATTTCCATGATGATGTCACTTGGGAACATAATGAGTAAGACTTACAAGAAAG
The DNA here is from genome assembly GCF_028885625.2 of Pongo pygmaeus. NCBI lineage: Eukaryota > Metazoa > Chordata > Mammalia > Primates > Hominidae > Pongo > Pongo pygmaeus. The sequence goes on along the minus strand of NC_072376.2, from coordinate 153,676,270 downwards.
AGCCTATTAAACCAAAATACCTTTTTTGAAATTATATTGTAGAAGCCTGATGAACAGTTACTGGTTTCTAGGAGATCAAAAGAAGTACAGGAGGTAGTTGGCCTCTAATATAATAAAGTTCATATTTACCTTTTGATCTTCCTCTTTTTAATTAAGAAGACTATTAAAGTAGTTGAGTCTAGAGTGGTTATGAGGTATCTGATAATATCTTTTAATAAAGTACAGTTACTTTAGAATTTAAATCACTCTCAGTTATCACTACCATCTCTCTCCAGATGGAAATGTTGGGTGAGGACTCCAAGTCTGAAAGGTTTCGTTGTTCTCTGAGGAGAGCCTGGAGCCATGTGTACCTGATTATAGAAACCATTATGGAAAGTTACAAAGGAAATGTTTACCTCACTGAATTAAGGATTAAGAACATTGAGAGATTTTAGCAGGTTAAAAGCTTTGTGAGATAGCCTTTGGGCAAATTTTTGGAATAGGGGTTTGCCAGCATGAGTTCAGGGCTCTGTCTGGTGAATATTGGTGTTAAGGAAGACCCTGCACACTTACTGGTTCAAGGACTCAGGTTTTTATGTTTTTAAAGGGTCATAAAACAAAACTCAGAAGAATATGTGACAGAGACTATGTGTATAGCCTCCAAAGCCTAAAACATGTTTATCTGGCCTTTCACAGAAAAGGTTTGCCAGCCTTTGTGAGAATAACTGAGTAATTTTAATATGCTAACAGAATTTTTTATATTTTAAACTGTATTTGATGACATCCTCTTTCACTTTTTTAGGCCATGAATATTGTCACTTCAGTGCTGCTGCTTTATGCCAAAGAGGAGGAAGCTTTCTGGCTGCTTGTGGCTTTGTGTGAGCGCATGCTCCCAGATTACTACAACACCAGAGTTGTGGGTAAGTGGAGATGCATTTAACATTTCAACCTATGTCTCGTCAACAAGATGCTTTTAGAGAGGTGCCAGCTTGAACACTATTTCTGGTCACCATAAGCCAAAAGAGTTTCAAACTACTCCAGTTTTTCAAAATGGAAATGAGAGAGGTTGAATAAATATAGGTTGTATACAAAGGAGCCCCATGGAGTTTAAGGGACTATACACATATCCCTGCTCCAGAAATTATTTTAGAAAATATTTGATGTGTGTGTGTCACTCTGACATGTGAGAGCTACACCAGGTATGTGCACCATCAACACAAAGAGATTTGATTAAAAAAAATTAATAAAGAGGATGGGAACCTATGAAATACAGAGGTGTTGCCAAAAAAAGGCTATCTGGGGTGGAAAAAATAGAATATAGAGGTTTATTGAAAGCTAGGTTTCTAAGGTATTTTTCAGGACTGGTTTTATTGAAGAGCAAACACCTGTTTTGAGGATTTAAATTATTGCTGTTACTCCTTGTAATTCTCTCAAATATCAGTGATTCATTTTAGCAGGACAAGCTTTTCATTGCTAGGGACATACAGTATATTGTTTATGCTTCTCACTTGCGTTCTTTCTATATTTCTAAACATTTGCACACGAATTTGATTATTGAAAATATTATCAAAAATGTCCTTAAGTTGATCATGAATGTGTACAACAGGAATACTTTTAAGTTTTTTAAAAAAGTAATTGCTTTAAAAAATGATTAATATGTGGGCACCATGCATCCAGAAGTGTGTTTTTTTTTTTTTTTTTTTGAGACCTTCTCGCTCTGTTACCCAGGTTGGAGTACAGTGGCGTGAATTTGGCTCACTGCAACCTCCGCCTCCCAGGTTCAAGTGATTCTCCTGCCTCAGTCTCTGAATAGCTGGGACTATACAGACTCCCACCACCACGCCTGGCTAATTTTTGTATTTTCAGTAGAGATAGGGTTTCACCATGTTAGCCAGGCTGGTCTCGAACTCCTGACCTCAGGTGATCCACCTGCCTCAGCCTCCCAAAGTGCTGGGATTATTATTGTTTTTTTTTAAATTAATAAGAGTTTGCCAGCTAAGCTGCTTAGATGTACATTTGGAACTGTAGTCATGTGTTGATGTTCTGGCTGATGAAGGACTGCATATACAACATGTCCCATTAGATTATAATACTGTATATTTACTGTATCATTTCTATGTTTTGATACACAACTGTTTACCATTATGTTGTAGTTGCCTACAGTATTTAGTACAGTAACATGCTATACAGGTTTGGAGCCTAGGAGCAATAGGCTATACCATATAGCCTAGGTGTGTGGTAAGCTCTACCGTCTAGGTTTGTGTGAGTACTCTCAAAGGTGTTCACGTGACAGATTTACCTGACAACCCATTTCTCAGAACATGTCTCCATTGTTAAGTGATGCATGACTGTACTTGGATGTACATCTAATACCAAACCAAACATTATGTTGCCAGCAAAATAACTAATTGTATGTCACAAAAACCTTATAAACTGGCTTTCTCAACAACGCTTATAATTGTCGTGTGATTGTTCTTTTATGGAAGGGAAAACAGGACAGGAAGAGCCCAGAAAGAGAAGATGCAGCCAGAACTAATCTAGTGACTGAGCTGTGTTGACACCTTGGTCTAGTAACAGTCACAGCAGAACAGTCAGCAGAAAGGAACAGAGTCCTGTGCTAGCAGTCAAGTTGTTTGAATGGATTCTTTAGGTACAGTGTGTAGTTGGCTAAGCTGCGCCTTTTTGTGTACATCGCTGCCACAGGTGCACTGGTGGACCAAGGTGTCTTTGAGGAGCTAGCACGAGACTACGTCCCACAGCTGTATGACTGCATGCAAGACCTGGGCGTGATTTCCACCATCTCCCTCTCTTGGTTCCTCACACTATTTCTCAGTGTGATGCCTTTTGAGAGTGCAGTTGTGGTTGTTGACTGTTTCTTCTATGAAGGAATTAAAGTGATATTCCAGTTGGCCCTAGCTGTGCTGGATGCAAATGTGGACAAACTGTTGAACTGCAAGGATGATGGGGAGGCCATGACCGTTTTGGGAAGGTATTGTACTAAGCCTAACTTTGAAAACCACCTCCAGTTTTCTTCCTCATGCTTTCTCTTCATTTCATGAGTCTTAACTGATTTGATGGTGATCATAATGCCCGCTTCTTCTTGTGGCTGAGGATTTATTTTCGTATGCTTTTTCTTTAGAAATTAACAGAATTTCTTTCTCTCTTTCCATCTTTAAAGAAACTCTAGTCCTTTGTTTTAAAATGTAGAACTTGCAGAAAATGATTGGATAATTATAATGGGAGGATTCCAGTTTCTTCTCCTGTGACTTCTGATGCATTCTTCTTCCAGGTATTTAGACAGTGTGACCAATAAAGACAGCACACTGCCTCCCATTCCTCACCTCCACTCCTTGCTCAGCGATGATGTGGAACCTTACCCTGAGGTAGACATCTTTAGGCTCATCAGAACTTCCTACGAGGTAGGTCTTGTTTCCTGACTGAGCAGGGCTTAACCATGCATTCCACACTTCCACTGCTGCCTGTTTTGTGCTGCTATAACAGAATACCGCAGACTGGACAAAGAACAGATATTTATTTCTCAGTTCTAGACTTTGGGATGCCCCAAATCAAGGCATTGGCAGGTTAGGGCCTGGCCTTTCTGCTTCCAAGATGGCACTTTGCATGCGGTGTCCTCCGGAGGGGAGAAATAGCGCGTCTTCACTGGCAGAAGAGAGAGAACCCACACTCATAAGACCTTTTTATAGTGCCATTAATCCATTTGTGAAGGCGGAGTCTTCATGACCTAAATGTTGCAGGTGATTGGCAACTATCTGAGGCTGTTATCAGGACGGTGGTAAGAAGAATTTACCAAGACAGTTGTAAGTAAAGAAAAGCAGATTTATTAAGGAAAGCGTGAAAATGCATTGCAAGGATGCAATGGGCAAGTTAGCAAGAGAGGAGTTAACGGCAAAGAGACAAAGGCTTGCTTGGGGATTTTATAGGATGGTTCTTGTGCTGTGTGCTGGAGAGGGCTTTGTGCAGTACTGGTAACGCTGAGGTTGTAGTGAGCTAACTTACATTTTTCTGTCAGCCAAGGATCTGGTGATAGCTGGGCGCAGGAAGATTATGAGTTATTTGCACAGGAGAGCTATGTGTCCTGGATCATGAAAAAGGGCAGATTTATAGCTTATCTGTTTTGATTATTTATTTATATATTTATTTATTTTGCTTTCCCTGGGTCTTGCCAGCCCGACTCCTTTTCCCTAATTAGGACTCCACACTAAATACCTCCTATTAGACCCCACTTTCCAACACTGTTGCGTTGGGGATTAGTTTTCAACATGAGCTTTAGAGGGAATAAAAACATTGAGACTATAGGCTTACCTGCTTCCTTCTACATTGTGAGAACTACTGGCCAGAAGTAAGTAGTTCTGTGCTAGCTGACAGCTTTGGCCTCCAGAGATGGACATTGAATGGAGCCTGGATGTCTTGATGGGTCTAATACCATAGTAGCACATGGCAAGACAAGCTGTGGCTCTCCAGTGCTTTACCATTCACATCCTGAAGCCTGATCTAGCAGCAGCTCAGATTCAACTCTTTGTAGATTAAGGAGGAGCTGTTGAGAGTAGGCATGGGGAGGTTGACCTTCACAAATCGATTTGCTTTCTGTTCCCATGCTAAGTACCTAGGGTTTCTTTGAAGTAGATAGTCTGAGACACTTCGTATAGCCTGTATAGCCCAGAGTAGACCAGAGTCCTAGGATTCCTCTGAAATTGCTTGGCATGGATGGGGGACGATGCTTTCTTGTCCATGATGACCCTGGAATCAGCCTGATCTGCTGCTCGATCTCACAACAGAACTAATATGCTTTTTGGGGTGAAGGAACCACAGTGCCACTTGCCCCCTTAGCACCTACCTGGTGGTTTGTGGGGCCCCAAGTGCTCATAACACTTGATGGTTTCTTCATTTCCTGATCCTTGATTCTTTAAACTTTTATAGAAATGATCACTAAGAAAGAGAAAGCGTGAATATTCTGCTGAGCACACTATGCTCTCTACAGGTGTTTTGTGATTTTGATTGGGGATTGTCAGTATTCCAGCTAGCAACAAAGTGGATAAGAGACAACTAGTGAGGAATGGAGTGAGATCAGAAAGTCTCTCTTAAAGTAAAAAATTTAGTGCTTTTAAAAAAATTGCTAGGGATATAGAAATCTTTTCAGAAATGTGTGTCCGTAACTCATAATAAGAGAAAGACTGGTAATTATTTTTTAAAATCTTCATTGAAACTCCTTATATATTAAAAGCAAAATATTTTGTTTTAGAATCATAAAAGCAATACATGTTTATTTTAGAAATTGTAGGGAAATAGGAAGAAAAAAATAAACAGTATCCTATAAGCATTTTACATTTCCCTTAAGTATGTTTTTATACTTACAACATACTTTAAAAAAAGGTCCTTCTAAATACTGTTTTGTCATTTTCTATACATACCATGAGCATTCCCTAATATATTAAATATTATATGAAGGCATGATTTTACTAAATTGTATTCTGCTTTAATGAGGTAACAAAATTTATTTACCTAGTTCCCTTTTGTTAGACATTTACTTCTATTTCTTCCAAATTTTCAGTATTATATAGCATTCTAAGATAAACTTGTACCCAAATATCACATCTCTGATTATTGTCTTAGAATCCTAGAAATGAATTTACTTTAAAATTTTGGATTAAAAAAATTAGATTAAAAAAAGAATGATCAAGCTATTGGCACACACTGTCTATTTTCCATGAAGGATGTCTCAATTTATGTTTCCACTATTAGAGATAAAGAATGAATGTTTCACCTTACTGTCTCCAAAACTATTTCCATATGCATTTAAAAAAATCATTGCCCCAGGACTTTGGAATAGTACTGTATGATGTAAGCAAGAACTTTTCTATCTGTGGGTTGCTTTTCTAAAAGAATCCTCAGACCTTTATTGTTAAAAGAATTCTGGACCAAGGTTTTGTGGGATATAATGGGGTTTCTCTTCAAATAATCTGATCCATCTTTTATTCTTTAATTCGTAGTCCCCCCCCCCCACCCCTTTCTTCTTTTTCTCCTTTTTCCTTTTTGCCTTTGTTAGATGCCTAGGCACGCCTCAGTACCAAGCATTATCAGTACCAGCTCACATTCCTTTCCTTATTTGAAAAGAGGACTAACTTTCTAGCTCATTACAGATACCCCCTTCCCCTTTCTCTCCACTTTCTTTTACGTACCCACCGTATCAAAAAAAAATCAAATGTTTAGCCAACCGGGATTAGATTGTACAACCCGACCCCAGCCAATGGGGAAAGGGTACAGGGGCAGGACTTGGCGTCAGGAATAAAGGCTCTCATGTCCTTTGTTCAGGTGTGCTTTCATGGCAACTGGCCAAGGAGGCACCCCTCTGTGCAGAAGTAAAATTGCTTTGCTAAGAATCTTTTGTTCAAGTATTCAATTTCCTTAGGATTTTGAGCGTTATTCCTAACAGTGTTAAAGCTTAGTATGTGGCAACTCAGCTTTATTCTCAACAGCAGATAAGCTAGCTTCATGCTGAAGTCAGCATTTCGCCTATTTTTAAAGGGAAAGCAAAGAAATTGAGACAAGGCCAGCAGCTGATTTCCATTTACGTCTTCTTGGGCTGATCCCTAATGGTGGCCCTCAGGCTGCCAGACATCCTGTCACAGGACAAAGCCGCAGTTCCCTTCCTCTGCCTGGAAAGAAAATCCTTTTAATTTATATCAGTGCCTATATTACCAGGTCTTTCAGTGCGTGATAACTAGGTTTTTGTTTTCTCTTCTCTGCTTAAGTGTCACTACTCTGCTTATGTTTCCAGTGGCTCTCTAAAGCCTTGTAGGTCAACTTAAAGAGAACACCACAAACTCTTGCTGATCGTTTTTTTCCCTCCTAACCATTAAATGGGTGGTTTTCAATCCTGCCTGTGCATTACATCACTTAATTTTTTTTTTAAGCTAAGCTTTTAAAAACATAAACTCCTAGGCTCCATCCCAGACCAATTAAATCTGAATCTAGGCATGAAGCCCAAGAGTACATATATTTTAAAAAGTTTCCCAGATGATTCCAAATGTCCGGTGAGGGTTGAGATTCACTCCGCTGGATGCAGAATGGGGCTAATCACTGATGTGGGTAAGAATCTGGTTTGGGCTCAGGCATGACACCTGAGTGTTCTAAGGTACACAATGCATTTCTTTCTGTTCTTCAGGATAATTAGCCATGACAATTGAAACATAGGAAAGAAATCCTGAAAGCACATTCATCTTTTGAGATTTAGTTACGGGCTCCCTAGGTTGCTAGAAATCAGTCTGATATTGATAACTTTGCTTCATAAATACCTCGTGGGGAAAATCTCACTCATTATAAGTTCCCCTAAGCCTCTGTTGAAAGGAACTGTGTAGGTGGTATGAAACTCCAGTTTTCTTCTGTGTAGACCCTTGTGTGAAGCCCTGCACTTTGAGCAGAGTAATATAGAAGTAGAAGACAAAGTCCCAATCTTAAAGTTTGATTCATAGACTGAGATACCCCTCCTGGAAGGCACAAGAGGATGTTAATAGGCCTTAAAGTGGGTACACAGCTATCACAGAGCTGCTTTATGTTCGAGATGACCCAGCCCAGTGTGTTTGGTCTGAAAAGTGTTAAGCAGGGAAAGGATGTGGCTAATAAAACAGAAGGCACAATCTGTGAAGATGGATAGGCATTTATGAAAGCTTAGAGTAATGTGTCTCTGGCTTATTAATGATTACTATAATAGCTATTACTCATCGAGAGCCTGCCATGTGTGGGGCAAGGTGCTGGGTGCCTTGTAGACAGCTCTGCCATGTAAATGTTAATGCATTTTAGGGTGAAAATGTAAGTTAAGAGAGGTTGAGCTAGTTGTTCCAAGCTGCACAGCTAGAAAGCGGCAGCCAATATCCAAGGAAGAGCTCCCTTGCATTAAAGCCAGGACCAAGGGAGTTTATCTGGATTAGAAGAGAGATGGAATTATGAATGTACCGATGGTCATGAGGTCAACTGGTCCAGTGGAGCTGGTTAGTAGGGAGTCTTGAAATCACTAATTGACTTGGAAGGTATCTAACAGCCACTGGAGACTGAAGAGCATTCTTCTTGAAGTACATTGTCTCTGCTTCCTGTGCAACAAATTGGAGGAGGAGGAGAACTGAAGGAATAGACAAGCAAAAAAGATAGTGTGGTTGTATATGGGAAAGACCCAGGAGATGCAAGAAACAGCATTTGTCTATTCATGTATTAACAAAATCTTTTTTTTTTTTTTTTTTTTTTTTTTGAGACAGGGTCTCCCTCTGTCACCCAGGCTGGAGTATAGTGGCTTGATCTTGGCTCACTGCAACCTCCATCTCCGGGGTTCATGTGATTCTCATGCCTCAGCCTCCCAAGTAGCTGAAACTACAGGCGTGTACCACCACGGCTGGCTACTTTTTTGGTATTTTTAGTAGAGATGGGGTTTCACCAAGTTGGCTAGGTTGATCTCGAACTCCTGACCTTAAGTGATCCATCCACCTCAGCCTCCCAAAGTGCTAAGATTACAGGCATAAGCCACCATGCCCAACCAAGGAAATCTTTATTTAAGATTGTATAAGCACCTTTCTTATGCCAGGTATCATGCTCAGCCCTGGGGATACATTATCAGCACTAGATATTTTCAAGCCCAGTACGAGCCAAAAGGATAACATAATACATTTCCTTTAACCCATCATCCAGTCCCAACAATTATCAACATTTTTCTGATCTTTGTTTTATTACTCCTCCCCACCTTTTTTTCTTTTTTTCCTGGAGTAACTTAAAGCAAACTCCAGACAGTGTATTATTTCACCTGTAAAAGAATGTATCTCTAACAGATAAATTCTTCATTATGTGTCTCTAACAGATAAGGCGAGTTTTGGTATGGCATTTTTTGCTAATCCATAGCTTTGAATTTTAAGTTTAATTTTTAAAAGTTTGTTTATACCTCAAAAGAAAATGTGGACCTATAAGTTAGTTCTCACCCATTGTTAATGGAACCTCAGTTATAACATTAGCAAGTTTTGAGATTTTTTTGTTGTTATTGAGACAAGGTCTGGCCCTATCACCTAGGCTAGAGTGTAGTGGTGCCATCACGGCTCACTCCAACCTCTATCTCCCAGCCTCAAGCCATCCTTCCAGCTCAGCCTCCTGAGTAGCTGGTACTGCAGGTGTGCACCACTACACCTAGCTAATTTTTGTCTTTTTTGTGGAGACGGGGTTTCACCATGTTGGCCAGGCTCATCTGATGAGCTCAAGTGATCTGCCCGCCTTGGCCTCCCAAAGTGCTAGGATTATAGGCGTGAGCCACTATACCTGGCCAGGTTTTGTGACTTTAAAACATGTTTTTTCTCTCCTCTTCATCTTCCTCTTTCTCTTATCAACAATGCTAGGAATAATAAAAGCTACCATACTAATTGTTTTACCTATGTGTGCATAAAATTCTTACACCATTCCAAAGAGGTAGGAATTATTTTCCCTATATTGCTGATGAAGAAGATGAGGGCCATCAGTTTTTATAAAATTTACATCAAATCTGGGACTTGCTCTGTGTCCCACTTGCTACATGTGGCTATGAAACTGTGCCCTTTCTACAATGTCCAGGTGTCAAAAGCATGTCTCCTTTATAGAGGCTGAATTTTACATTATTGGTGTATATATAAAGAAAATAGAGGCCAGGTGTGGTGGCTCACTCCTATAATCCCAGCACTTTGGGAGGCCAAGGCGGGTGGATCACCTGAGGTCAGGAGTTGGGGGCCAACCTGGCCAATGTGGCAAAACCCCGTCTCTACTAAAAATACAAAAAATCAGCCAGGCGTGGTGACGGGTGCCTGTAATCCCAGCTACTCGGGAGGCTGAGGCAAGAGAATCGATTGAACCCGGGAGGCGGAGATTGCAGTGAGCCAAGATCTCGCCATTGCACTCCAGGTTGGGCAACAAGAGAGAAATTCCATCTCAAAAAAAGAAAAAGTAAAAGAAAATACTCTAGAGCAGAATTACAAATTCACATGACTGTGGCGTCGCTCATCAAGGCACTTAACAATGGGGTAGGGAGTGAAGGTGGTAGGAAAGGGTGGGCTTATGGAACTAGACAGCTGGAGCCTGCTAGAGTTGACAGTCTCTTTACCACCTGAGGCAAGGAACCATTGCTGCCAGAACTTTTAATTTTTCAAAAGAAGTTGGAACTCTTTATTTTATTTGAAGGTTACTGTTTTTTATAATACGCCCTGGGCCAAACAATATTCATCATGGACTTTCTAGCCTACTGGCTGCCTGTTCATGATTTCTGCTTTACAGCAACTTTCAAAATAAATTCTAGGTAAAAATATAGTGATACTGGGCACTGTGCTTAGAGTATTTTTTGTAATTTAATCAGCAGGATGTTCACACAACAGCTAATAGTTCACATGGAATATTGAAACTAAATGTTTTTTGTAATTTCCATATTTATGTGACAACTGTTTCTCTGGCCCTTTCTGGTAGACAAAAGATCTCAAAAGACATGGCACCTAAAGAAGCATAAAATATTAAATGATATATTTTTATGTAAAATATAAATACTGTATTCAAACATAAAATATGGGCCCACTTCTGGCAGCGTTATGAGGGTGTTCTCTGATGGGAATATAGTCATGGCTTGAGACTCTTTAGAGATCAGAGTACCCTAGAAAGGGCCGCCCATTCAACGAACATGGGACTCCACCAGAGTTTTCTTCCCTGAATTCATATCCTTATTTCTTCTTATCATCTCCTGTCTCCTCTGCTCCCCCCCACCCTCCTCTTCTGCCCTCCTGAACTCTACTCCCCACCAAACATGTAAGTACACAGGTGCAGACAGACGCCACCCCCATAGAAGTCAAGGGGGAGCGTGTGGGGCTGCTCCTTCGCAGCCCCCTGTGTGTGAGAATCCCTCTCTCGTCTCTTGGGCTCTGCCTCCTGTAATGTTAGGCTTTTCTATACCTAAAGCCTCACATTCCAACAATTTCTCCTCTCTCTCACCCAGGCATCCAAGGCAAAGCCTCATTTACTATCTTAAGTATTTGGAGTTTTTTCTGATCAAGGAATGTCTCAGGTGTCACTGGTGCTCAGCCTTCTGCTAACAGTAGTGAACCCCATTCTGCATACTGGGAATATAAGAACCCCACAAATTCAGAAACACCAAAGAGGCATTTTGAGCATAATTTGATGACCTAGTTTTATTTTAAAATAGAAATAAACCATAGATTTTGCATATTAGAAACAATGCCTTCTTTTTATTTCAGTAAATTCCCCTGTGGTGGGCAGACTCATTCATATCATTCCGTGGCCCTCTGGCCTACATTGAGCTTTGTTGTTGTTTTGCTGGGTGTTTTTTAAGCTGTAGCACTTAAATATTTCAAGTTCTCTTTGGAGGATTTAGAAAGGAAGGGCTGATTGAACTTGATTGAGCTTGACCTTGTGGTCAGTCTCTTTTAAAAATCTGTATCTGTTCTTCATCCATCCTTGTCTTCCCGGTAACACAGGGTAAGCTTTGAAGGATAAAGTAAATCACAGAAACACTGCCCAGCCTTGGCAGGGGAACTCTTGTTCCGCTCAGGAATGATGGTGGGTGGGAGGAGCCAGAGAACATAAACTTGAGACAGACTCATCTCCACCTCATTCCTTTATCTGAGCTACTTGCTCCTTGTTCTAAGTCTGGGGGAGAGAAAGGGAACATCTGCAGGCAGGATGGGGGAAGTTGGTATGAAATGAAGGGCCACACACCTATTTGTTGGTTGGTTTCAGTGCCCACAGGGGCAAAGCAACAAAAAGAAGTACCGTCTTCTTTGAAAATTGCCTTTCTGGCCAGGTGCCATGGCTCACATCTATAATCTCAGCACTTTGGGAGGCCAAGGCGGGCAGACCACTTAAGCTCAGGAGTTTGAGACATGTCTGGGCAACACAGGGAGACTCCATCTCTACAAAAAATACAACAATTAGCCGGGCGTAGTGGCACATGCCTGTAGTCCCAGCTACTTGGGAGGCTGAGGTGGGAGGATCATCTGAGCCTAGGAAGTTGAGGCTGCAGTGAGCCGTGATCATGCCACTGCACTCCATCTTGGACACTAGAGTAAGACCCTGTCTCAAACAAAACAAAACAAAACAAAAAACTGCCTTTCTGCTCATAAAGATGTTAGAAATTAAACTGAAAAATTAGAAACAGGCCACAGAAACATTCAGATAAGAATTGAGTTGGATTACATCAAAACAAAATTTTTTAAATAGTTGAGTTGGAGAAGAGATATAAACAAAGATGGATAATTTTGTTTATTGTTTAAGGAAGGGAAATTTTAGAAAATTAAAGTAATTGTAGGCTCCCTCACCTCCAGCACAAATTCTGTTTGCTGGAACAAGTATTATTGTTACATTAGTGAACTAGCGCTTCTCAAGGAACTGGAATATGTGGTGCCTGGGAGAAGGTATTATATCCACACCTGTGTCTTTGTTTTGGGTAATGGGAAGTGTTAGCTGCAGCATTTACTGAGCCAAGTTTTGTTTGTCCTATTTTTAGCATTTAATTCTGGCAGAGCCCCTCCCAAAGTCGGGGGAGGGAGAGACCCCCATGTCATTCTAATTGCTCACATTCCTTTACAAATCCTCCAGAAATAGCCAAGCAGGAAGTTGGAGTCCATGGTTTACGTTTAGGTTAGGACCATTTGCTCCAGAGGGAAGGTCCACTGTGTTCTGTCTCTGGCAAGTTGCAGAGTCCTGGCTGAGGAAGGGGCCCTGCCTAACAAATAGCAGAATCCCTTTCTAGTTGATATTAATTAGATCTAAGACACACGGGGCTCTTTGAATGTCAGGCTTGTGAGGAAATAGCTGTTTTGCTTAGCACCCTGCAAAAGATTACAAAGCCAATGTTTAATATTAGTTACTATTATTGGAACTTTATCTCCAACACAGTTTTACAAGGACAGCTTTGGGGTCTCATTTTATAGAGGAAGAAACAGGGTCAGAAGACTCAACTGAGTTGCCCACCCATGTAGGTAATTAGTCAAAGAACAATAATTTGAATCAAATTTTGTCTAGCTCCAGAATTTATGTTCTTTTCAACCCAGAGACAAGGAAGAACTTACTGCCTATGATAGAATGGTAGTTGGTGGAGTTACAGAGCTATTTATCTGGGCCTCAGACCACTTGCGGCTCAGCCACTGTGGAACTCTGGGGGAGTTAATTAACCTCTCCAAGCCTTGGTTTGCCCAATTGTAAAACAGAGGTAGCAGTCTAGGCTCACTAAAGTTATTGTAAGGTGCAAATGAGATGGTATGTTAATGTCCCTAACAATTGTAGGTACAATAAAACTGTCTTTCCTTCTGTCTCACAGCTAGTGTTTTTTATTGATCACAGGCATCCTATGGCCCAGTTTGAAGTAATAAATCCAGTTCTTCATCAGTAGGCATGTAATTTGCAATGGATGCTCACTGCTTTTCTGTTTTGATCAAAAGACTTACCTTCCTTGAAAGTTTTTCTTTCCTAGCCAAAGATAAAACCCCATAGTGAATTAAATATGATTGCTTTTCATCATTAATGGCAGCCCCTACTAACTCTTGAATTCCAGCTTTTCAGTGCAAATAAATATTGCATCTTCATTGTTGAGAAGAATCTGATTCCTCCTTTGGAAGGCACTTCCTTGGAGATAAGAAGTTTCTTCCATAAATCCTGCTTTTGTAAGGTTGAGACCCACTCACCACATTGCTGGTGGAAGATGGACTGGGCAGATTCAGAGATGTCAGTGTACTCTTATTCTGATTATCTGAAAGCAATGCCTGGGTCATTCCTTTCAATTCCCTGGATTAGTCCTTTCAAAACAGAAAGTAAAAGGTACTAGAAAGGCATAGTCTTTTTTGCTGTAAACTCCAACTTAGGAAATATGATAGTTTAGAGTCCACTACACAGACTGATCTATAGAGTGGTGCTATTTATAGGGATGTCAGAAAAAAAATAGGATTAATTAATATTGATTATAGTAAAAAAGTATTCATTGTTTTCCTGAAATTCAAATTTAACTGGGCATCCTGTATTTCCTATGTTTTTATTCATTGAATCTGGCATCCCTAGCCAGTTATTGGGTGCCTACTGTGCTGCGCAGCAAGTCAGAAAGGTAAGGTGCTAGGGAGTTTTCCCGGGATGGAGCTAAGAGCACGAGTTCTCAAATCAGACGACCTGGGTTTGAACTTAGCTTTGCTGCTTACCAGCTGTGTAGACTTGGGCAAATTAATGATTTTTGCTAAACTACGATTTCTTTGTCTCTGAAATGGGGATAGGAAGAGCACTTACTTCCTGGGATGATCATGAGGACCCCCTAAGTTCAGCAAATATTTGTTGAGCACTTACATGTGAATCAGCACTGTCCTCGGCTCATGTCCTGGTCACACAGTCTCTGCCATAGAGTAAGTGGTGATAGATTTACTAAGCAAAAACAACAAACAAAAACAAAAACAAATGCAAAGTGGTGCTAAATTCAAGTAAGAAGGAACACAGCACAGTGAAGGGTGGGGACATACTGTTTCTCTGAGCGTTTATTGTTCTGGTGAGATGACAATTAGCAGAGACACAGATGCCATGGAGGACCGAATACAGTGCTGTCTGAGAGAAGCACAGAGGGGGCAGCGAGCAGCCGGTGCTCAGGCCGTGGCTGGCAGGGAGCCTGCATGATGCACTTGGGGAACATGAAGAGGCCACTAGAACTGATGAGTAAGAAGAGGTTGGTGGTGGCTGGTCAGAGAGGGCATTGTGAAAGGTGGAAAGAGCATGAAGGGCTTAGAGGCCTTGGAATTTTATCCCAAGAGAGGATGAAAAATCACTGGAATTTTAAATAAAGGAAGAGTGTTGTCTGACTCTGGTTTTAGAACCATTCTTACTACTGGGGGAAGATAATGATGCATGCCTGGAGGAAGCGCAGAGATGTATATAGAGGCTCTCGCAAGAGAGGATAGTGGCTTAGGGGTAGTTAAAAGTGGAGGTGATAGCAGTGGGTGGGGGGCCGGCAGCTGAAGCGGGACCCGGAGAGGCCGGAGAGTGCCAAGGCTTTTGGGTGCGAGGGCTCTGGTACCCAGGGTGAGGCAGAAGTGTGACACTCGCTGGTGAGCATTGCAGAAGGATAGTGGTGGCAGTGGCTGGCTGGGGCCTGGGCTGGCAGACCAGGAGCGCCCTCTGTCACTGAGTAATGTGAAAGAGCACAGCCCAGCAGATGAGGACTGTGTGGACACCCGGCCAGACACCAGGATTAATGGCTGCTGGGGGCCTGGCTGGACTGAGATCAGGAGAGTAAGGAGCTGGCTGACCTGGCCCATGTACACCCTACCAGCTGTGCTCCTAACGGCCTGAACCCCAACCTTCTGGTGACCCGGGTCCGGGTGCTGGCAGGCTCGGGTTGCTGGCCTGTGGACCCGCAACCCATTTGGCCACGCACCCCTGGTTGTCCTGCTCGGGCAGCATGTCCATGAGGCTTGCCGGACACCCCTAGGGCTTGGGCCCCCCATCTCTGCACTAGGGCATGGCCCCTGCGTTCCCACCCAGCCTGGGGGCTCCCTGCTGTCGCCCTCCCAGTTTGTCAGGGACTCCCAGTCGGGCCAGCTGTTGGTCATTCCCAGCGATCCCCTGCCTCACTTTGCAGAGCTGATGGAGCAGGCCACCGTTCCGCCCCTTTGCCCTGCCCTGTACTCTCCGGCCGCAACCCCCTGCACCACCCCCAGCAGTTGCAGCTCTTTTCGCTGCAGCACTTTCTGCAGCCGCAGGAGTTCCTGTACCTGCAGCAGCGGGCGGCCCAGGCCCTGGAACTGCAAAGAAGCACCCAGCTGGAGCGGCTGAAGGCGCAGAGGAGTACCGGGCAGAGATGGAGGAGAAGGGGAGCAACTGGGGCCTGGAGGCCGCGGGCAAGGCTGGCCTGGCCACCGCTTGCCCCGGGATGCTGCTGCGAAAGCCCCCCGCCTGGGTGCCGGCCCTGCATCTATGGCAAGGTCGTGAGCCCGCCACCATCGCCCCGCCTGTCCCCCGTGGCTGCCCTGAAGGCCAAGGTCATCCAGCAGCTGGAGGACGTGTCCAAGGCGCCTGCCTATGCCTACCCTGCTACCCCCAGCTCCCACCCCACCAGCCCGCCACCCGTCTCCCTGCTGTCCACCCCGGGTATCACCCGCAAGGAAGAGACCCCCGACAACGTGGTCGAGAAGAAAGACTTGGGAGTTGGAGAAGGAAGCCCCCAGCACCTTCCAGTCCTTGTTCTCAGATATGCCGCCCAGGTACCCGTTCCAAGCCCTGCCACCGCACTACAAGAGGCCCTACCTTTTCCTGGGGCAGCCCACAGCGGCCGCCGATGCGGATGGCCTGGTCCCTGATGTGCTGCTCCCAGCTGATGGGACCAAGCGCCTGACACTCTGGTCCGAAGACAAGCTCATCCTCCTGTCTCCCTCCAAGATCCCAGAGCCGCTGCGGGAGGGCCCGGAGGAAGAGCCGCTGGCCGAGCGGGAGGCGAAGGTGGAGGTGGAGGATGTTGACGAGAGCCCCGCAGAGCTGCCGCCTCTGGAGTTGCCGCTGCCACTGCCCGCCACGGAAACTATGGCTACCCCGAGCCCTGCAGGCGGATACGGAGGTGGCCCGTTGGAGGCCCAGGCGCTGAGTGCCACCGGGCAGGGCTGCACCGAGCCCTCCGAGTGCCCAGACTTTGCGGAGGGGCCTGAAGCACGCGTGGATTCCCCGGGCCGGACAGAACCCTGCACGGCCACCCTGGACCTGGGGGTGCAGCTGACACCCGAGACGCTGGTGGAGGCCAGGGAGGAGCCGGTGGAGATGCCTGTGGCGGTGCCCGCGGCGGAAGCAGCGCCGGAGGAAGGCCTGGCCCAGGCGGCCCCGAGCGAGCCCCAGCCCAGCCTAGAAATGTCAGACTGTGACGTGCCCACCGGGGAGGGACAGTGCCCGAGACTGGAGCCCCGGGAGGCCGTGCCTGTGCCCGGCAGCACCTGCTACCTGGAAGAGGCAAGCTCTGAGCAGTTCCTGCCCGGCCTGGAAGACCCACTGGCTGGCATGAACACCCTGGAGGCGGCCATGGAGCTGCCCCAGGCCAGGCCTCTGCCCTCCCCAGCTGCTACTGGAGCCCAGGCCTTGGAGAAGCTGGAAGCTGCCAAGAGCCTTGTCTTGGAGCAGAGCTTCCTGCACGGCATCACCCTGCTGAGCGAGATTGCAGAGCTGGAGCTGGAGAGGAGGAGCCAGAAGGTGGGAGGTGCGGAGCGGGCCCTGGTGGCGCGGCCCTCACTGGAGAGCCTGCTGGCAGCCGGCTGTCACATGCTGAGGAGGGTGCTGGATGGGCCCATGGTGGGACCCGCTCAAGAACTCGCGGCTCCCATGGGAGCTGAAGCCCACAATAAGTATAGCTGGATGCGCAAGAAGGAGGAGCGGATGTACCCCATGAAGTCCTCCTTGGAGGACATGGACGTCCTGGAGCTGGACTTCCGGATGCGGCGGGCCAAGGTCCAGCGCCAGTACAAGGAGAAGCAGCACGAGCTGGTGAAGCTGCAGCAGTGCCGGGACTCCGAGGACAGGCACGAGGAGTC
Source organism: Pongo pygmaeus (assembly GCF_028885625.2). Classification (NCBI taxonomy): domain Eukaryota; kingdom Metazoa; phylum Chordata; class Mammalia; order Primates; family Hominidae; genus Pongo; species Pongo pygmaeus. The sequence continues at coordinate 153,658,733 of NC_072376.2, read as the reverse complement.
CCATGGAAGCTTGGCACGCAGCCTGCGGAAACAGACCCATGCCCCCGAGCACCCTGTCGCCCCCCCCAGCAAGAGGGAGAAGAGCTGCAACAGTAGCAGAAAGCTGAGCAGCAAGTCTCTGCTGGCATCAGATGACTATGAGCTGGGAGCAGGAATAAGGAAGACACAAAGGGCCTGAGGAGGAACACAATGCCCTCATTGGAATGGGGAAAGCCAGGGAGAGGAACCAGACTTGGGATGAACACGAGGCCTCGTCTGACTTCATAAGTCAGCTAACGATTAAGAAGAAGAAGATGGCCAGCGACCAGGAGTAGTTGGCAAGCAAGCTCAACAAAGGCCCTCTCCCTCACCAAGCAGGACAAGTTGAAGTCACCCTTCAAGTTTTCGGACAGTGCTGGGGGGAAATAAAAAACTGGCAGGGGCTGCAGCAGGTACTTAACTCCTTATGACAGCCTGCTGGGCAAGGAAAGGAAGGTGCTGGCCAAGGGCCTTGGCCTGTCTCTGAAATCTTCCAGAGAAAGTAAACACAAAACGGCAGCCAAAGCCAGGAGGATAGGAATGGGGTTCAAGGCCAGAGGCCAGCCCAGGTCAGCCTATTCCGCGTTTGCCTCCGAAGTGCGCAGCTACTCTTACAATAGGGACTCAGAGGAAGACGAAGAATTCCTGAAGGAGAGTGGCCTGCCCAAGGCCCCTCCAGCTAGCTCCAAACTGACGCCTTCCCTTCTGTGTGGCGTGGTGGCAAAGAACAGCAAGGCAGCTGGCGGCCCCTAGCTGACCAAGAGGGCCTGGCGCCCCCCCGCCCCCTCCCGGACTCTGAAACCCAAGCCGGCCACCAGCAGGAAGCAGCGGTTTTGTTTGCTGCTTCGAGAGGCTGAGGTGCATTCCTCCTTCAGCGACTCTTCGGAGGACTCATTTGACTAAGGTTACTATCTCCAAACACAAAATACTTTCCGTGTTTCCTAGCGAGAGAATGCCTGCGAGTGAGCGAGAGGGAAGCGAGTGGGCGCACGGGAGAGATGGTGGGTGAGGAGGCCGGTGCGGATGGCCGCAGGAAGGCCGCCATCTGGGTTCTTGGCAGTGTAGCCTGCTGTATCGGCCAAATTATTTTTATTTTTGTTTTGATTTGTACTGTATCATTGTGATAATATCACTGGCTAGCTCTTTTTGAGCTGTTACATGGACTGCTTCTGAGTCTGCATTTTTCTCCACTTTCCTTACTCTCTGCCCTCCTCCCCCTACCCCGAGTTCCCCCCGACCCCCATACTCACCTTTTCTGCCCACCCAGAGACCCCAGGCTTGGGTCGGGCTCTCTGTGGTCACGGGCCCAGTGGGGGCTTCCCAAGAAACATTTTATAAATGGAATTCTGTCATGTGGGCGTGTGACTTGATGTTTGTACTGAGATTTTGGTAATACCAAGCTTTATTAAACATATTGAGTTCATTTATAACAACAACAACAAAAAAAAGGTGGAGGTGATAAAAATGGTTGCAAATTCCTGGGGAGTAGGTATTAATAAAGAGGTCAAAGGCTCACAAAAGCACTCTTTTTAAAGCCTCTGTTTTAATACATTCATGTAACTGTTTACCCAGATCAAAAGATAGAACATACTAGCAACCTGGAAGTGCCCCTTGTGCCCCTTTCATGTCACTGTCCATCCAACCATGGTTAATAAATCTCTAGACTTCTAAAAGCATGGATTATCTTTGATTTCTTTTGAACTTGATACAAATGGAATCTCACGGAATATGCTCTTTTGCTTCTGTTTTTTTTCTTAGTATTATGATTGTAAGATTTAAATATATTGTTCTTTTTATTACTGCAAAATAGTTGATTATGTGATGATGTTGCCATTTATTTATCCATTCTGTGCATGAGCATTTGAGTGGTTAGTGACTTTTGGTTAATAGTGTCACTATTAATATTCTAGCACATGTCTTTTGGTAAAAAAGTAAAATCTATATATATATAGCATATATGTACACACACACACACACACACACACACATATATATGCTTTTTTGGGGGGGTATATACTTAGTAGTAGAATATGAGAATCATAAGAATGTTCAGTCAGTAGATACTGCCAGACAGATTTCCAGAATAGTTGTACAAACTGATACTCCAACCAGCAGTATATAAGAGTTTTGGTTGCACCATATCTTTACCAACACTCGATGCTGTTTGTCAGCTTTTTCTTTATCCTTTAAATATGTGAAAGGAAAACAAAATCTCGGGACCCCAAACTCACTTTGCCAAAGGGAAAAGTTACGCTTGGAAACTGAGTCTTGCAAAAAGCTGCCTTTCCTTTTGTTCCTAGACAGATAGCTACAAGATAGAAGGCCTCGTGTCTCCCAAGGGGGCCTCCCTCACCCTGACAATGTAAATTAACAGCTCTTCATAGGTACAAGACCACGGAAGACTAGAAATCACCCCCACCTACTCCCCCCTACCCCGCCACCCTAAGATAAGGTCATATTTATCATCTTCCTCTACTGTATGTTTACTTTATCTTATGCAAAGTGCAGATTTACTGAGCGCCAGACAAATACAGAGTTGACTGTTCCCTCTACTCCACCTTTTCGCACAACATGATACCCTCCCTCTTTTTTCTCTTTCACCTTTCTTCCCCCTCTTGTCCCTTTTCCCCTTTAAATATCCAAGTCCTAAAAACCTCCCTGGAAAAAGTACAAGCCACATAGCCTACTGTGACTTGCATCTCTTTCCCAGGCATTTCCTCAACCTTGGCAAAATAAACCTCTAAACTGATTGAGACCTGTCTCAGATACTTTTTTGGTTTCCAAATATATTTAACGATTGCAGTCACTGCTTCCATGGGTTAAGTTTCATACTTTAAGCAGGGTTTCTTTGTCTTTCTTTTGCATCCCTAAGATATATAAAATCTTACAAATTCTTTCTCTGCCTTCAGATAGAAAGACTGGTTTGGCTTTTGACAACAAACATTCAGAGGGTACTAGGGAGCTTGAAGAGATGGCTAGCTCACAGTGTCTGCCATCAGGAGACACATAGCATGCATTTCTGGGCCAGATGGACAAATGCTCTTGAACCTACTGGTCAGGAGCAGGGAGCCTCACACAGGGTTAGAGGTTTCTTCCAATCTTCTAGTCTAGTTGTTAGCCTTAGACCTTTCTGCTAGTTGTGAAGATTCTTTCTTTGAAGCATTTGTTCATACACAAGTAGCCTTATTTAGCCGTTCTTGACAAACTTGATGACTTAAGGAAAATACATTTGACTCTGAAATTTAATTCAACTGCTGAGCTGCCTGAGAATTTCCAGATATTTATTTCTGATTGCTCGGTGGCTTTAAAACAGTAACTAAAGGTGTACTGTAGGATGCCCGTCACATGAGAAGTCATTTCTTTCATGTGTCAAGAGTGTGTTGCAGGCATTCTGCAGACAGGACATTGTGTGCTGTAAGAGATTTTTTCAGAGACACCAATATTGCTCCTTTACAGAAATTCGGAACTATCCGGGCAGATTTGATTGAACAGATGAGATTCAAACAGAGACTGAAAGTGATCCAGACACTGGAGGATACTACGAAACGCAACGTGGTAAGTCCTTTGAGAAGTAGCAGGCAACCTTTATCGTCTTCCTTCTTCACACTCCTGCTGGCTGTGGATTCCTGCCTGACAGAACTGAAAACAATTTGAAAGGGAAAAATTAGGGATTTTCCCAGCATGACACTTTTTGAGTTTGTGAAATTCATTTTGCTTAATATTTTTATAGGTACGAACCATTGTGACAGAAACTTCCTTTACCATTGATGAACTGGAAGAACTTTATGCTCTTTTCAAGGTGAGTTTCAAAGTAAATTCATGCCCATTCAAAGGAGTAAAGGAGTTCACCTTAATAATTCAGTTAGTTCTTGATTTTTTCTGTTAAATTAAGGGATAATATAAAAAGGAAGCTAGAGCCGAGAGTACAAAACTGGAGTACTTAACATGAAAATAAACATTCTTATAACCAGTGTAAGTTGATGTTTTAGTTACCTTGCACTCCATATAATATTCTAGTTGTTTACTTGAACCTAAAAAAATAGGTTATTGCTTCATAATACTTATTAAAAACAATGGTGATCAAGTTGAAGTGCTGCTTGAATTTATTGCAAATTGTGATCGCCTATGTTAAGCTATAAAAACACCCTTATGTAGTTAGAATAAAGTTGTTTAAATGCCCAAGGAAAACCATAATTGGTTAAATTTCTGTGATTTTCCTTTCCTAATTCAGCCCCTACCAATCTTTATTTTTTTATTTTTTTGAGACGGAGTCTCGCTCTTACTCTGTTGCCCAGGTACAGCTGGGATTACAGGCACACACCACCACACCCGGCTAACTTTTATATTTTTCTTTTTTCTTTTTTTTTTTTTTTAGTAGAGATGGGGTTTCACCATGTTGGCCAGGCTGTTCTTGAACTCCTGACCTCCGCCTCGACCTCCCAAAGTGCTGGGATTACAGGTGTGAGCCACCACACCTGGCCCCAATCTTGATTCTTATTAAGAAAGTATTATGGTCACAAATAAAGTACAGTTTTTTCTTTCGGAAAAATATATTTTTGTCATAGGTATCATCAGCATCAGAGGTTAAAATGTGATAACAGGAAAAAAAGTTTAAAATATGCCTTTTATGCAGGTGCCAGTTTCATCACAATTTCTAATTACCATCAGAACTAAATTTGGCTGTTTTGAGAATTGCAAAGATAGTACAGGAGGAAATAGAAACGAACATAAAAACCAGAGTTGAACACTGGTATTCTACATCTTACAGTCAGAAAATGTGGTTGCTTAGGACTGCACTTGCTGATGTCGCCCACTGCCTGTTCGCCACTGGAGGGCACCACTGTTTTATCTATGTTGGTGTCACTAGTGCCTGGTAAAGAGCACTAGTACTAATACTAGAGTCTCTGCCTTCGTAGGTGTTCCAAACGTGTGTGTTGAATTAATAGATAAATTAGTGATTAGTTCTCAATATAACACAGTCCCTGCATTCTTCTGATGAGGAAACTGAAGCCCAGAAAGATGGAGGCACACTGGGTGTCCAGGCTGGTTGGTGGTGCGCTTGGTGCAGCATCAGCATTATCAACAGAGTGGACAGGGGCGCCCCTGCCAGCCTGCATCCAGCACTTGAGGGTGCAGTCTCTGTGGTGTGCCAGCTCATGAATATTTTATTCGTACATGTTAAGCACCTGTAGCTAATTGTTCCACATAGTGTAAGTTGGCGATCTGTAAGGCAGGAGAAAACAATGATGCAATTAAGATCAGGTTTTTAAGGGTTGCTGAGGTCCAGAAGGAATCTTCTCAGGGCATGGGGGCAGGGCCAGGATTCTGGGGGGAGCTAAACGAAGTGGAAGTAGCAGCTGGAGGCAGCAAGAGCATGGACAGGTAAGAGAAAGGACTGTGACAGCGGACAGAGGAGGCCGACTCAGGGAAAGCAAAAGAAGGAGGACCGGGGCTGGCTGTACAGAAATCCTGGATCTGGAAGTCATTGAAATTACATCTTTTTTTTTTTTTTTTCTTTGAGATGGAGTCTCATTCTGTCACCCAGGCTGGAGTGCAATGACACGATCTCGGCTCACTGTAGCCTCGCCTCCCGGGTTCAAGCGATTCTCCTGCCTCAGGCTCCCGAGTAGCTGGGAGTACAGGTGCCTGCCACCATGCCCGGCTAATTTTTGTGTTTTTAGTAGAGGTGGGGTTTCACCATATTGGCCAGGCTGGTCTCGAACTCCTGACCTTGTGATCTGCCTGCCTTGGCCTCCCAAAGTGCTGGGATTACAGGCATGAGCCACTACTCTCGGCTGAAGCCGCATCTTAACCTGGGCACTGCTACGCTCTCTGGTCTGTGTACCTTCAGATAACAGCCGTGTCATTTGAACCCTGAGAATATGCTGAGGAAAGCACTTTTCTTATACTCAAAACCCTGCCCTAAGGGTGTGTTGACAACACAGGTTCCTCAGGTCTATTGAGGACCCAGAAGAACCTGAGACTCAGTTGGTGTCAGGTGGGACAGAGTCTCTTCTACTAAAGAATCCAGTATAAAACTTCAGTTATTGACACTTTGTGGAATCATTGTAACACTTTAGTTGGCTCTCATTCGTCTTCTCAAACATTTATTGAGTCATCACTATGTGTTAGTCACCCTGCCAGACTTTTTAGTACTTTAAAAAGCCAATTTCTAGAGCCAGGTGCAGTAGCTCACGTCTGTAATCCCAGGTACTTGGGAAGCTGAGGTGGGAGGGAGGAGTGCTAGAGCCCAGGAGTTCTAGACCAGCCTGGGCAACATAGCAAGACCCATCACTAAAAATATATATTTTTTTTACATTAGCCAGGCATGGTAGCATACATTTGTAGCCCAGAGGCTGACGTAGGAGGATCGTTTGAGCCCAGGAGGTTGAGACTGCAGTAAGTCAGGATCACACCACTGCACTCCAGCCTGGGCAACAGAGTAAGACCCTGTCTCTTAAATTTTTTTTAAGAAAGTCGATTTCTGGGTATTTTTCTGGAGATAGAAAGGAATGATGTAGTCTTCCTCCCAAGGAGCTTACTGCACAGACTTTTGGATAGAACTTGAGGAGAAAAGGTTAAAGAATGCACCTTAAGGCAGATTTCATGGAAAATGTGGTTCGGGGTCCTTTGCCCTGGTTTCTCTTGAACTCTTTCCAAATTAGCCCTTCTGTTTCAGTCTCTTGGCCCATAGTCCCCAAATGATGGTCTGTGGGCTCTCAGCAAGGAACAAGGGAGATAATCTGAAGGGCGTGTTTTATCCTAATGGTTGTGAGCACCATGAAAGTGCCTGCACCCATGTTCAGGCCAGGTTCAGAGCAACTTGGGGTGCTTAGGAGGAAATGCTTTGGGTAACCTTTGTCAACCGATGTAGCTCAGGTTAAGGGGTTCCCTCCCGGAGTATATCACCAACACCATGCTGCCCACAGAGGGCTGCTGGGCTCCCCTCATGCTCGTTCAGAGTACAGCTCAACCCGGCAGGCCACTCTGACCTCAGCTTCTGCCTCCCTGCCCCTGACACACCCACCTCCACCCTGCAGGCAGGAACGCAGTCCCAGGAATGCAGTCCCAAAGCCTGCGGAACTTTGACACAGTTTCCTTTATTCTCTCAAGGTCGCCTTGCAAAAAACCTGACTGGTTCTGCTCACCACCTCTCTTTGCTCCTCTCTTCCCTACTCCCACTCTTCTTTTTAGCTTTTTCACTACAATTCCCAATAAACAATTGTGAAAAGACATTGATCTTTGCTCCTTTTCTAAGGGAGAGCAAAATAGAAATACAACATACTCACAATTGACTCTGCTCTTTTTCAGAAACCCTAGGGAAAAGAGAAGGATTTTCAAAAGTAATTTTTCTTTCTTCTTTTTTAGTTTTATTTTTTTAAGACAAGGTGTTACTCTGTCGCCCAGGCTACAGTGCAGTGGCATCATCCCGGGTCACTGCAGACTTGACCTCCTGGGCTCAAGCTATCCTCCCACCTCAGCCTCCCAAGTAGCTGAGACTACAGGCATGTGCCACCATGCCCAGCTACTTTTTAAACTTTTTTTTTCGTAGAGACAGGGTCTCAATATGTTGCCCACGCTGTTCTCAAATTCCTGGGCTCAAGCGATCCTCCCGCCTGGCCTCCCAAAGTGCTGGGATTATAGAAATAAGCCGCTGCACCTGGCCAAAGGTGTTTTTTTTTTTTTTCTATTACCATATTTATTCATGCTTATAGTGAAATATTCAGACAATACAATATGGAAAAAGTAAAAACGAAGTCCTCCTTTTTATGCTCCTCCTTTCTTCCCCACCTGCCACCCAGAGTTAACTATAAGTGCCTGTGTGTGGTTGAGGGTGTTCTTTCAGAACTTTCTAGTGCGTGCTTTTTTGTGTGGTCTTCCTAAAAGGAGTGGATATTTCTACCAGAGTCACCATGACCTCATGAATAAAGAGGCTGCCTTTTTTCCAAGGCCAGCAACAGGAAGCTCTTTGCTGGGTCCAGATCTCTATTCTGCTCGCCAGAGTGGTTCCTATGCTGATAATTTTTCCAGAGCTATTTACAGATGTGTGAAATTGGATGACCACACACTTGTAGGTTGAATACTGTGTGACTGTGATCTTATTTATGTGATTTTGGTGAGCAGGGAAGCAGGGTGTTATGTATGATACATGGGACATTAAAGCGGGAGTTAAGAAACCCAAAATCTCATCATGATTCTGCTTTAACTAACTGGTTGGTTGACCTCATGTGAGCCACATAAAGTCTGGACTTTACCAGTGTCACCTAGAAAACAAGGTGGTCACATTACCTAAATTCCTATCTTTTTCGAGTAGCATTCTATTTAAGCTAAAAATTTTCTTTCTCTTTATGGGAGTTAGTTCTAAAATGTATGCAAGTGTATAGGTAAGGGGGAAGAGAATGTGGTGGGGGAGAGTTCCCTTTCTTTCTTCATCTACACCCAGTAGTTGCAGACCTTCCAGATGTAAACTGCAGAAATGGTTGGCATGGAGGCAGTGAAGGGCTGGTCAAATGGAGGTGTGTGTAGAAAACTAGGAGACCGAAGGGGCCCTGAGGCCACAGCCCTGCCCCAGGGGATGCACACAGATTGATCTAAAGCCCTTTCCAAACTGGAGGATGGGCCTTTTCTTTCTGGTATTTGCTGCAAAAGAGGGTCCCCAGTGATCATCCATTCTTTTTCAGGCAGAACATCTCACCAGCTGCTACTGGGGCGGGAGCAGCAATGCGCTGGACCGGCATGACCCCAGCCTGCCCTACCTCGAACAGTATCGCATTGACTTCGAGCAGTTCAAGGGAATGTTTGCTCTTCTCTTTCCTTGGGCATGTGGAACTCACTCTGATGTTCTGGCCTCCCGCTTGTTCCAGTTATTAGATGAAAATGGAGACTCTTTGATTAACTTCCGGGAGTTTGTCTCTGGGCTAAGTAAGGACGTGGTACTATTGCATGAGTTGGGATGGGATGACGGAGCTGTGCCTAGTGTTGCCCATGCTGCCCTCAGGGCTGCAGAAGCACAAGGGGAGGTTTGCAAACTGATTATAAAATGTGTTTTTCATGAACATAGTATATGGATAAATCGTTGCCTCTACATCAGACAGCCCTCAACACTAGTTAAAAATACATTATTAGAGAATTCACAAGACAATGAAATGCCAACATAAACACTGAAACCACAGACTGAGATAGTTTTCCAAGAGACAAATGTTTGGGTTGGTGGATTACTTCTATTTGACAAAAAAAATAGAATATTTTATTGAATATATTATATATAATTGCATAAAACATCTATTTCATAATGAATTTCATATGTAATATCTAGTTTCATAAAACATTACGAAATGTTTTTAATAAAGGAGCATCACGGCAGCCCTGCAGCCTAAATGGAAGTCTTTTCTCTCCCTTTTGCTGGGAGGAGGGACCTTCCAGCAGGAGCAGGCCCAGCCTCACCCCACACCTCACCACAGCGTGAGGGCAGCTACCCATCAGCTCCCTGTCTGGCTTGCTCACTGCCCTACATATGACTGCCTTTTTGGACTCTTGTTCCTTTTATAACTGGGCACAAAAGCTGCATGGTAGTGGAGCCTGGCCCACCTGACGTAAGGTTGAGAGTATAGCAGGCATTATGCCAGAATGAGGTAAGAACAATTTTTTTAAAATTCTAATTGTGCTGCGCTGTGACCTTGGGCCATATGCTTTAAAAAGAAGTACCCAAGGAAAAAGAAAATGTCAAGCATAGAGCCAGCATTTCTAAAGAATGTCTTTAATCTGTAAGAGTTATATCTAGAAGACATAAAGGCCAGAGGAAGCTGATGGTTTTTTAAAAAGGGAAGGGATGTAGGTAAGGTCCTTTGAGGTTACAACAGAAATTGTATAAACCATCTGTACACTTACAAGAGGGGACATGGGAGAACTCACGTTTATTTAGAGTGCAGATACTGTTGTGATACTTTAGAATTTTACTATATTAATCTAAACAACAGCTCTTAGGTATAATAACGATAGTGATAACTGACATTTATACAGCATTTACTGCATGCCTGGCACTGCCCTAATGCTTTTTATGTGCACAATTAGTGTGTATTTAATTTGTCTAAGGGCATGCAACTATAAAGTTTGTGTTTGATTCCACGTACCCAAGAGGCACAGTTTGTGCTGTTACTCTTATGCTTCATTACCTACCTGCTTGCTACTATTATCTCCATATTTAGCTAAAGAAATAGAAGCTCAGAAAAGTTAAAGTAACTTGTTGGAACATTAGTTTTTAGCAAACCAATAAATATCTGTTATTGAACTGAATTGAGAGGCACAGCTAGTACATGCTGGACGCAGGATTCAAACAACGGCTATCTGCCCTGAAAGCTTAATCTTTTCTCACTACTCTGTACTGAGGATAACAAAGGGGCATTTTTTAGGAAGAAGGAGGCAGTATTAATTTTTAATTACACAAGTGATATATAAGTACAGTCTGCTTTTTTAAAAAGTGGCACAAATCAGATAATGCTAAAGACCTGTTTGACCCTATGCTAATTTTTTTTTACTTCCAAGGTAATTACTGCTTGTCATATAGGTATCCATCAAAAGAGATATTTTTTTTAAAAAGTACCTTTAGGCAAAAATAAAGAGGAGGAAAAAAGAGACAGGTTCTACATGTAGAAAGTGACAGTAATAAATAAAAATATTTAATTTACTTAAATTCAGTCAACTCCAGTAAGGAGAATACTTTTTAAAATCTTCAAAAAGGAAAAAGGGGCTTGAAGTCCAGCATAGAGAAGACATTAGAAAAGAATATTTAGACTTCAAAATGCAGTTGAGTTCCTGGGCAAAGTAAACTTATACCCCAGATTAGTGGGAGAACTCTCAGATGTGGTTGCAGAGCTGTTGTCAGTTACATTGGTCAGTTATAGTTATGGAGATGGGAAAGTCAAGCAGAAATGAGAAATTCGGTCTGTGTTTAAAGAAACTAAAGAATGGGCCAGGCCCTGTGGCTCATGGCTGTAATCCTAGCACTTTGGGAGGCCGAGGTGGGTGGATCACTTGAGGTCAGGAGTTCAAGACCATCCTGGCCAACATGGTAAAACCCTGTCTCTACTAAAAATACAAAAATTAGCCAGGCGTGGTGGCAGGTCCCTATAATCCCAGCTACTCAGGAGGTTGAGACACGAGCATCACTTGAACCCAGGAGGCAGAGGTTGCAGTGAGCAGACATCATGCCACAGCACTCCAGCCTGGACGACAGAGTAAGACTCCATCTCAAAAAAAAAGAAAAACTAAAAAATGAATTTTGAAAAACATGTATCAGTAATTTTATGTCAATCCCCAGAGAGATCCCTCTAGAAATTACTAAACAGTTAGATGGTCTTTGTGGAATTAGAAATGAGGGGTTTCAGGCCGAGACGGGTGGATCATGAGGTCAGGAGATCGAGACCATCCTGGCTAACACGGTGAAACCAGTCTCTACTAAAATACAAGAAATTAGCCGGGCATACTGGTGGGCGCCTGTAGTCCCAACTACTTGGGAGGCTGAGGCAGGAGAATCACTTGAACCCAGGAGGCAGAGGTTGCAGTGAGCTGATACCATGCCATTGCACTCCAGCCTGGGCGACAGAGTGAGACTCCGTCTCAAACAAACAAACAAACAAATGAAGGGTTTCTGTTAGAAGCCATGAATTAGCTGTACTCTTTCCAACAGTGTGGCTGAAACTTAGAGTCTATAAACATAGCATAATGAGTCGTGATGCAGCCAGTCATTGGATAAATAATTCATTGTCAATGGAAAAGGTGAAAGTATATGGAAATTGGTGATTGTGTAACTGGCTGAACACTGCACCCAAAAGTGTGATGGGTAATAAGTTCATTTCAACTGAGAGAGCATTCACTAGTACCCTTGGGCCCAGTATTTGGACTCTTTGTGGTTGCATCCTTATTTGCACGATAGAGTTAACCATCAAAACTAAATGAAACAATTCAAGTAAAGTTGTAGAAGTGTGTCTGGCTCAAATAAATGTCGGTTATGATTATCACTATGATTATTACTCATTCTCCCCTACCGGACCCAGTGGACACCTTGAACCATGAAGGCAAAGAACACTTACTGAATGGGTGGGGCCACATGAAGGTGGAAGAGATAGCCAATATGTTAGATGACAAAAGTAGGTTTTTAAAAATTATGATAGGCAGAAATTGCAACTGAACCCAGGTTTGGCTATTCAACACTCGAAAAACAAACTCAAGAGACGAGAGTTTTTTGGGTGGGAGGAAAAGCAGGTTTATTCTGAGAGCCAGCAAATCACGACAATGGCAGACTAGCATCCTAAACTACCATCTTAATGTCAGTACAGATTTTAGGCTCGTTTTGTGTTAAGGGCAGGGGAATGAGGAGCAGTTGGGATCAAGAGGTGACAGACAACGCAGACATCTGGGCACCAGCAGGAGTCCGAGAAGGTTGGGAACTTCTTTGTCTTCAGTCAGGTTATAATGCTACTATGAATCTTTAACAAAACGGTTTTTTGCATACTTCTCCTTCAATTTCAGAGTTAATTTTTTTAAACTACATGATTGCTGTTTTTGCATATTATCTTAGTGCTGTAAAATTATCCTAGCCTACATGCAGGTAAAGGTCCCTTAAACAAAACTTGAATTAGTTATATTAGTTCTTTTGCTGTTTCACTGTTACAAAATGATTGGTGAAAAAAAAAGTGATAATGATAAATATAAGTTCTACATTTAAAGAAATAATTGTTAAAGAACTAGCTAGGATGTCTGCATGTAGTGTAATAGTGGTTTCCAGCATGGAATCTAGAGTCAGACAAATCCAGGTTCAAATCCTGGACCTGTCACTTACTTATGACCTTGAACAAATTAATTAACCTCAATAAGCCCAATTTTTCTTATCTGTAAAATAGGAGTAATAATTGTGCCCATTTTATAGAATTGTTATGAGATATAAGTGGGATTATACATATGAAATAATTGGCACAGGGCTTAACACAGAGTGGATGGTTAATGTCTCATTATTTTCATGATTAGTTTTATTAATCATGCAAACATCTGGGGGTTTAGTTAACCATATGATCATTAAGAAACTCCACTGTGAGAGTGTGAACAGTTGAATTCACACTTAGACTATACTAATGGAAGATTCAGGAACAGTTCCCCTGTTTCCTGGAGTGGCCAAGAGGCTTCTGAACTTATTCTAAAGGGATATTGATTGAGAAATTAGCACATAAGGTAGATGTGGATAATAATAGGGAAGGATATACAGATCACATCATATGAGAAAATTGAAGAAATTGGAAAGATCTAATCTGAGAAGATAAAGTTGCCCCAAAAAGATAAGCTTGAGGAAGACAGGACAGCTGTTCTTAAAATCTGAAGGATTGTTGTGTGGAAGAGGTGAGACACCCATTCTGTTTTGCTTTCAAGAGTGGGATAAGAGAAAGAGGAGTAGTTCTAAGCCATTTTTGAGTCGTGGACTCTTTGAGATCTGATAAAGACTATGGACATTTTCTTTCCCCAAAGTAACATATGCACATAAATAAAATTTTGCATTTTGAGGGGTTCACAGACTTCATAAAGTTGAGACTACAGGTTTTGAGGGTCATTAAACTAAAAATTACAGAAAAACTTTCAGTATTTAAAGAATACAGCTTGGAATGGAATGCCTCTGATTGTATTGAGTTCCCCATCTTTGAGAATGTTTCAGCAGATGCTGGAGTCCTGTCTCACAGGGGTGTGTGAGAGGAGATCCTACATTAAGCGGAAGGTCAGACAAGATAACCCGTAAGGTCCCTTCCAACCCAGATTATATGATCCCTATTTTTCTTCTTTTTCCAAATCTAATTTATCTTTAGGTGCTCTGAGAATATATATTTACAAAGGATTTTCTGGTTCTAGCAATAAATATGGACTTTGAGGGGAAAAGCAACAGGATTCTTCTGATTGAAGCTATGGTGATATAATGACCGATAGGTTCGGATAAATTAAGGAAATACTTAGGAGCTCAAAAACAATTAAAAAGGATTTCTAGAATGAGTAATTTGAAGTGATATCAAATACATCTTGAAATTATTTCTGAACTCTAATAGTTATTTAAGATGTTGTGCCCCAATCACATGACCTTTCTCATTAATAAAGCTAGTTTGTTAGGTGCCAGGCACTATTATAGGTGCTTAATATGTTTTAACACTTTTAGTTCTGACATTTCATGGAGTCCTGACATCAAGATCACTGGTAGAATCTTCCAATATCATCTCACCTTACAGAGGGGAAACCAAGGTACAAAGAGTTTAACTCTCCCAAGAGTACGTAGTACATGCAGAGGATTTGAAACCAACCATCGTGGTTCCTGAGCTCTTAACCCAAATAGGTCCTGGCCAGGCCTTTCACCACACAATTTTGTCTTGGTTGGAATGTGTATGAAGTAGACTTTTTAGGGGAACACTAGGCCTGGAGATTATTAGCACATGTGATGCATTTCACATTGGTACTCATGTGACTTCTAGGTGCTGCATGCCATGGGGACCTCACAGAGAAGCTCAAACTCCTGTATAAAATGCACGTCTTGCCTGGTGAGTGAGCTACATGGAGCAGTACATGTGTCTGTAACCATGACCTGGCTTGAAGTCTCTTTTTTAGGTGTAACCTGATCGTCCTCTTTTTTATATACACCATCATTCATGAGTCACTGAGAACTAACTGAACAATGACAATTTCCATAAGTTCTTGAATCAGCATGCACTTGATTGTATGGTCATTCACCTGTGTGAAGAGTGAGTTGTGGTAACAGAAAAGAGCAGGCAGGCATCTGCAAGAGAAAGAATAAATAGCACTTGGTAACACCTGGGATACAAGGATTGTGAGAGAGAAAAGGAGCATAGGAACATTGACAGGAACAAGTGGGGAAAATGGTGAGGTTTTGAGTTCAATTTTAAATAAGGTTGGTACCGGCTGGGATCTATCTAGCAAATACTTTTAAAAATGAGACGAGATTAGCATGAACAATAGAGGTAGGAGAAAACTAGATTTGGGAATTCTCTTTATAGCATACAGTTTCCTAAAATTTTGTTGATAAAGCATTATTCCATATAACTTGGAAAACTCTCCATACCACAGAAAATATGAAGGAACACTTTGATGTGGGGATGTTAAAAGGGAAGATGGAGTTAGAAAGGGAGTGACCCCCTCCACTAAGGTTTAGAGACAGTAGCCACTCAAGGCCCCTCAGTGACGTGACCACTAAGGTTTAGAGGCAGTAGGCACTCAAGGCCCCATCCCACCTTTGTAACTTTAGCTTTTCATCCCCACTTATGTCATTTTATTTAATAATTAAGCATACTTTCACTGGATCATGGCCCTACCAATATGAGAATTATGTTTCCTCCCCTCCCTAGAGCCATCCTCTGATCAAGATGAACCAGATTCTGCTTTTGAAGCAACTCAGTACTTCTTTGAAGATATCACCCCAGAATGTACACATGGTAAGTGACTTTTCTCACCAAAGATACTATATTTGTTTTCTATGGAGCCCTCCGTTATTGGAAAAAGACTTGCCTCCAAAGCTAGTCAGTCAAAGAAGTATGTAAATATGGTTGCCTAATTGGTTACTTTCCTTTCCAATTTTTGAGATTAGGCAACTGTTGGGCAGCAGGTACCTCAGCCCACTGAAGGAACCATGTACATTGTTTCCCAGTAGATTAGGAAACTTGTGTCCTATAGAGCTGTATACTTTGCTGCCCTCTTTCTGCTAGAATCAGCCTCATTAATAATATCCTGTTAGGCAGCCATCCAGAATTGGAACTAGCATTTCTGTCAGAAAGCATTCTCTTATATCTGTGTTTGCTCTATAGCAGAAGTTGGCAAACTATGGCCCGTGGGCCAAATCCAGCCCACCGCCTATTTTTTACAGCCTGTGAACTAAGAATGGTTTTTTACATTTTTAAATGGTTTTTAAAAATCAAAAGTAAAATATTTTTGCCACATGAAAAGTATATGAAATAGAAACTTCAGTGCCTATAAATAGTTTTGTTGGAAGACAGCCAAGCTCATTTATATATGTATTGCCTATGGCTGTTTTCGTGCTGCAGAATTGAGTGGCTAAAACAGAGACAATATGACCTACAAAGCTTAAAATATTCATTGTCTGGTCCTTTACAGAAGACATATGCTGACCCCTGCTCTCTGTGGATGATAGGTCTACAGAGATGTGATTCAACTCATGTATGTCTCCAAATTCATATATTAATTCATATACTGTTTTGTCTTACATTAATCTGGCATTGTCTTTTGGCTTGCTACTTCAGTAAGTTACTCACCTTCTAATTCATCATTAGGTCAACTTTATCAACTCACCTAAGTCCAAAAGTAAATGTAGGTTTCTCCTGGGTTCTTTTTCCTCTTAAGTTTTGCCATCCCCAAATATAGACCTGCTTTTAGACTGTAAGCACCAAAGTGATTTTTGTAGAGAGAGTGAGCCAGGCTCAGTCTTATGACTGGCAATACAGGTTGAAGGTAGGAGCTTTGGGCAGAACACTAGCTATGTATATTGTTATCTAGGTGAGTGCAGGCAGGTTCCTATGTAAGCCTCAGTTTCCTTGTGTGGAGAGTGGAGATGATAGCTATCATATTGGGTGTAATTAGGACCTAATAAGAGAATGTAATAAGACTTTTTGCATAGTGCCTTAGTGCATCCTACATATTCTTAATATTATATATTGAAAGTGATGGCAAAAACCACAATTACTTTTCACCAACCTAATATCATTTACATTTTGGCTACAAAATAGTAGTCACATTCTGGCTACAAAATGTTTGCCACACATTTCTTAGTAGACATTCATCTCAGAAAGGGATTCTCTTGTTTTAGAAATGCTTCAGAAATGGTCACATGCCAATAGCATGTAATATCATTGAAAGATGCTTTTTGAAGAAGGTTTTCCAATGCCAAAGGTACTATTGCTTTGCGTGGAAATGTGTCGGATTCAGGTAAAATAAGTAAGCCAAAGCTGTCTTAGAATCTTACCATATAAAGATAACTAATAATTAACCTTGAAATATTTCAGTTTTTTATTCAAATTATACACATACACACATACCACAGATATATGTGTATAAAACTGGGATTAAACTAGCTATATAGTTTTGTATCCTGCTTTTTTACTTAAAATCCAGTAAGAATATTACTTTGTCATTAAAATTTCTTTGAAAACGTGGTTTTTAAATGGCTATATAGTATCCACTGCATGGACTTACTATACATTAAATATTTTTTAAATATCCACTTGTTTCCTGCATCATTTTCAATAACATTAAGAGGGGAGGAATTTCCCAACAATATATAGTACACTTTCCTCACTGTGTCTTAAAAGCTGCTGAGATTAATTTGACACATAATACAGTAAAGGCCACATGTCTGCCTGACCAGCCAGCTTTGGGTGTTTGGAGAAGTGCTGGAATGCACCCTAACAGCTGACAAACTGCATGGGAAACGAAGGGCATTATACACCTCTCTGTTTTGAAGTCCCTATGTGCCCTGTAACGTCTTGTTTTAAGAAGACAAAACAGTTATAAGTGGGTTCCTTAAAAGTCATATTTTTGAAGTACCAAATTATAAATCTGAACTAGTTTTATAGCATGTAACATTTTAGCAAAAAAATTTTTTTCTCTCTTCTACCTACATAGATTTTAATTTCCTTAAAAGAGTGAGTTGTTGATCTTTTGCAGGGTCTGGCAAAAAAATCAGTCTCATATATGCAAAGTTAAATGATAATGTGGAAAAGACAGGAGAGAAATCAACATTCATTGGAGCAAGCACTACCATTTTTTAAGTACTAAAGGCTATGTGGCATTATCTCATTAATTTTTTTTTCTTCTTTGAGATGGAGTTTTGCTCTAGTTGCCCAGGCTGGAGTGCAATGGCACTCCATCTTGGCCCACTGCAACCTCTGCCTCCTGGGTTTAAGCAATTCTCCTGCCTTAGTTTCCCGAGTACCTGGGATTACAGGCACGTGCCACCACATCCGGCTAATTTTTGTATTTTTAGTAGAAACAGGGTTTCACCATGTTGACCAGGATGGTCTCGAACCCCTGACCTCAAGTAATCTGCCCACCTCGGCCTTCCAAAGTGCTGGGATTACAGACATGAGCCACGGTGCTTGACCCTCCATTAATTTTTTATTGTACACTGAACCCCAGCTGTGAGAAAGAATTCTGCGGAGGTCCTTTACCTGGAGATAGTGTTGTCAGATAAAATAATGAGACATGTAGTAAAATTTGAATCTCAGATACAAAATAATTTTCTTAGTATAAGTATGTCCCCTCTAATGTCACACTTATCCCCCCCAAAAAATTGTTGTTTATCTGAAATTGAAATTTAACTGAATGTTTTATTTTGTTTTGAGGAGTTTTTTTTGTTTGTTTGCTAAATCAGGCAACCCTACCTAGAGAGTCTTCTATTTTCCACTACAAATGCTAATTCCATGGTCATATTATATAACATTCTACTTTTTTCTTCTGAATTATTTCTTGGTAGTTGTTGGATTGGATAGCAGAAGCAAACAGGGTGCAGATGATGGCTTCGTTACGGTGAGCCTAAAGCCAGACAAAGGTAAGGATATTCTCTTCTATATGTTTACCTTCTTGCTGGTTGTACACTAGTTTTTTGGCCTGTAAGCACTTACTTCTTGACATTTGGGTTGTAGGGAAGAGAGCAAATTCCCAAGAAAATCGTAATTATTTGAGACTGTGGACTCCAGAAAATAAATCTAAGTCAAAGAATGCAAAGGATTTACCCAAACTAAATCAGGTAAGTGCTTAAAGTTCAAATCATTCACTTCAAACCTGGGCATTCTTTTTTCTATGACTGAAAAGTCATCGATAAATGTAGACTCAGTACCCCTCAAAAATAATAACTTTGGGGCCGTTAATTAGTATCTGTTTGGACCTATTTTGTGCATGTGTTTATGCATCAAAAATATGCTCCATTGTGAGAAAATGACTTCCTCAGAGGAAATGTGAACCACGACATATTCCATTTTGAGAGTAACTGCATCTTATTCCAATCATTAAAAATACCCTCAGATACTCCAAAGACAAACACATTGCTGTTTTCAGATCACCATGCTTAGCTATAAAGGTGTCTGCACATTTTCCTTAAAAACCTGGTGAAATGAGGAAGAAAAAAACAATATAAATAATTATAGGCTGAAAATGCTAAGTTTTGTAATCGAAGAACAGAAGTCATCTGGGTGGAGACCGAAGGCATTAAAATATTACTTCTGTCCAGGGAGATGGGGCATGTGTCATGGGAGGAGGGACTGGAGCTAACCTTGGAAAAATTGAGGTGCATGCTAAAGTGTGTAGATGTGAAAAGAGATGAGTCTCGGATTTCCTTAAGATGTTTCAAAAAGGAAAAAGAGAACAAGAAAAAAGTTACTGAGACAAATGTATGACATAGTCCTTCTTGACTCTAGGTGAGCTATACATGGATGTTTACTTTCTCATTCCGACTTTCATAGATGTTGGAAAATTTTCAAATTAAAAAAAATGGGAAAATAAGCTGGGTGTGGTGGCTCACACCTGTAATTCCAGCACTTTGGGAGGCCAAGGCAGGAGGATCACTTAGCCCAGGAGTACAAGACCAGCGTGGGTAAAATGGCGAAACCCCATCTCTACAAAAAACACAAAGATTAGCAGAGCATAGTGGTGTGTGCCTCGGGGGCTGAGGTGGGAGGATCACGTGAGCCCAGGATGTTGAGGCTGCAGTGAACCGTGATTGCACCACTGCACTCCAGCCTGGGCAACAAAGGGAGACCCTGTCTCAAAAAGAAATAAAAATTAAAAATGGAAACATCAATAAGAGACTTTAAACATGTTCACCCAGCCTAGGCTGAGGACTTTCCGGGGATCTTTAGGCATTCCCATTTAAATGGCTTTACAGTCCACTTCAGTGCTGCCTCTCTGCTCCCCCAAGATTTCACATTGTGTTTTTCCAAATCGCTTTTCAGGGGCAGTTCATTGAACTGTGTAAGACAATGTATAACATGTTCAGCGAAGACCCCAATGAGCAGGAACTGTACCATGCCACGGCAGCAGTGACCAGCCTCCTGCTGGAGATTGGGGAGGTCGGCAAGCTGTTCGTGGCTCAGCCTGCAAAGGAGGGCGGGAGTGGAAGCAGTGGGCCGTCCTGCCACCAGGGCATCCCAGGCGTGCTCTTCCCCAAGAAAGGGCCAGGCCAGCCTTACGTGGTGGAGTCTGTTGAGCCCCTGCCGGCCAGCCTGGCCCCCGACAGCGAGGAGCACTCCCTTGGAGGACAAATGGAGGACATCAAGCTGGAGGACTCCTCGCCCCGGGACAACGGGGCCTGCTCCTCCATGCTGATCTCTGACGATGACACCAAGGACGACAGCTCCATGTCCTCGTACTCGGTGCTGAGTGCCGGCTCCCACGAGGAGGACAAGCTGCACTGCGAGGACATCGGAGAGGACACGGTCTTGGTGCGGAGCGGCCAGGGCACGGCGGCACTGCCCCGGAGCACCAGCCTGGACCGGGACTGGGCCATCACCTTTGAGCAGTTCCTGGCCTCCCTCTTAACTGAGCCTGCCCTGGTCAAGTACTTTGACAAGCCCGTGTGCATGATGGCCAGGATTACCAGTGCAAAAAACATCCGGATGATGGGCAAGCCCCTCACCTCGGCCAGTGACTATGAAATCTCGGCCATGTCCGGCTGACACGGGCGCCTTCCCGGGGGAGTGGGAGGAGAGGGAGAGGAGGGACTTTTTTATGTTCTTCTGTGTTGAGTTTTTTTTTCTTTTTTTCTTTCTTTTAAATTAAATATTTATTAGTACCTAGCTTGAAGCCTAGTGTTTTCATAATGTAATTCAATGAAAACTGTTGGAGAAATATTTAAACGCCTCAATGTAGGTACAGTACACTCTTGTTGCGGGGAGGGGATTTACCAGAATACAGTTTATTTCGTGAATTCTGAAAAACAAAAAGATGAATCTGTCAGTGATATGTGTGTATTACAACTTATTAATCTTGCTGTTGAGCTGTATACATGGTTTAAAAAATAGTACTGTTTAATGCTAAGTAAGGCAGCAGTCATTTGTGTATTCAGGCTTTTTAAATAAAATTAGAGCTGTAAGGAAAATGAAAAGCCACAAATGCAAGACTGTTCTTAAATGGAAGGCATTATCAGCGAGGGTAAATCCTATACCACTTTAGGAAGTATTAAAATATTTTTAAGATTTGAAATATATTTCATAAAAGTCCTCTATTCAAAATCATATTCCACAGATGTTCCCCTTCAAAGGGAAAACATTTGGGGTTCTAAACAGTTATGAAAGTAAGTGATTTTTACATGATTCCAGAATAACACTTGTATTTGACCAATTTAGGCAGATACCAGACCAATTTTGCATTTAAGAAATTGTTCTGATTATTTACGTCAACTCATTAGAATTCAGTGAAAAGTAACAGTCTTTTGTCACAGAGAATCTGAAAGAAGCAGCAAAGACAGAGGGCTCATGACAGGTTTTTGCTTTTGCTTTGCGTTTGTTTTTGAAAGAGTAAAAGCACTGACGCTTCTGATACTGGATGTTTAGCTTCTTACTGCAAAAAAAAGCATAAGTAAAAGTCAACTTTACCATTTCCGTATTCTCCATAGATTGAAGAAATTTATACCACATATCGCATATGACCATCTTTCCATCAAATCAATGTAGAGATAATGTAAACTGAAAAAAAATCTGCAAGATAATGTAACTGAATGTTTTAAAAACAGAACTTGTCACTTTATATAAAAGAATAGTATGCTCTATTTCCTGAATGGATGTGGAAATGAAAACTAGCGCACCTGCACTTTGAATTCTTGCTTCTTTTTTATTACTGTTATGTTTTTGCTTTTTACAGATGTTGGACGATTTTTTCTTCTGATTGTTGAATTCATAATCATGGTCTCATTTCCTTTGCTTCTTTGGAATATTTCTTTCAACACATTCCTTTATTTTATTATACATTGTGTCCTTTTTTTAGCTATTGCTGCTGTTGTTTTTTATTCTGTTTACAGGATGATTTTTAAACTGTCAAATGAAGTAGTGCTAACCTCAAATAGGCTAAATGTGAACAAATAAAATACATCAAATACTCAGATACAGCTTTTTATGTTTGTGCTTGAGTTCCTGCCTAAGGCAATAACATTATTCTTTTGACAACTTTTGCAGGGGAAATTGTATCAGGCAACCATTTTGATTAAGTAAATAAATTTTATAGGCAAACATATATAGAGAAATACAATTTGTAGTATATCAATGACTATATTTAAGGAATATAATTGTTATCAGTTATCTAACTTAAAATGCTTATCCATAATGATCAGTGATTTTGAGCTTTTTAAAATATGCTTGTTGGTTGCATGTCTGTCTTCAAAACCACAATGAGATACCATCTCACACCAGTCATTAAAAAGTCAAAAAAGAACAGATGTTGACGAGGTTGTAAAGAAAACAACACAAATATACCATTGGTGGGAGTGTACCTTAGTTCAACCATTGTAAAAAGCAATGTGGCAATTTCTGAAAGAGCTAAAAACAACTACTATTCAACCCAGCCATTACTGGGAATATACCCAGAGGAATATAAATCATTCTGCTATAAAGACACATGCATGTGAATGTTCATTACAGCGGTGTTCACAATAGCAAAGACATGGAATCAATCTAAATGCCCATAATGGCAAATTGAATAAAGAAAATGTGGTATATATACACTATGGAATACTATGCAGCTATAAAAAACAAGATCATGTATTTTATGGGAACGTGGATGGAGCTGGAGGCCGTTATCCTTAGCAAACTAATGCAGGAGCAGAAAACCAAATACTGCATGTTCTTACTTGTAAGTGGGAGCTAAGTGATGAGAACACATGGACACAGAGAAGGGAACAACACACACTGGGGGCCTCCTTGAGGGTAGAGGGTGGGTGGAGGGAGAGGAGCAGAAAGAAATAACTATTGGTTAATAGGCTTAGTACCTGGGTGACAAAATAATCTGTACAACAAACCCCCATGAAACTAGTTTACCTATATAACAAACCTTCATATGTACCCCTGAACCTAAAATAAAAGTTAACAAAAATACTCATTCCATGTAAGTAATAACGGTGAAAATGCGTCTGTTTAATCCTTATTAGCACGCTGTGATGCCATTTGGTTTAATCAAGTAGTCATTTATTGGACTCTAAGACTATTACACGTGACTCCATGTGTTTTTATCTTTGAGGTCTTAAATATGCCTCAAGAAATAACTGCAAAATCTAATACTTTCACCCACCTGTACTTTGCCAAAATCAAAGATAGCATTGAGCGGGAAATAAGAGTGTTTTGTTTAAATGTGTAGCCCTGGATATAGAAGAGGAGCCAGCATTTTCCATCGTCATTAAGAAAGTGACAGTAAATGAGGAGCAAGTCCCTCTGAAAGCCTGTCTCTATTAATATGCTGAGAATTCTGTTGCAATCTTGTCCTTATTCGTTCAAGCACATCATAGTGCTTTTCATCACAGCAGCAATATACTGCATAATGGCAGGTTTTAGTCTGTGTTTACTTCTAAAGGATGCACAGGGAGGAGCCTGAACCCTTGAGCTGAAATTTCCAGCTTAGTCTATGAGACAAATAGGCTCGTCAGCTCATTCACTGCATCAGAAGAACATCCTGGGGGAATTATTTTGCCCTCAGCTTCCAGAAGACAGGTGATACATTTCTAGTTGTTCATGGTTGTGTTATGTACTTTTCGTGTCTCCATGGATTATTCTCTTTGATTTCAACTTGTGATTTACCATCTTCTGTTTTTTGGGGGGTTTTTGTTTGTTTTGTGGGGGTTTTTTTTGTTTGGTTTTGTTTTTTGTTTTTGTTTTTGAGACAGAGTTTTGCTTTTGTCACCCAGGCTGGAGTGTGATGGCACAGTCTCAGCTCACTGCAACTTCTGCCTCCGAGTTCAAGCAATTCTCCTGCCTCAGCCTCTGAGTAGCTGGGATTACAGGTGCCCGCCACCATGCCCAGCTAATTTTATATTTTTAGTAGAGATGGGGTTTCACCATGTTGGCCAGGCTGGTCTCGAACTCCGGACCTCAAGTGATCCACCCGCCTCGGCCTCTCAAAGTGCTGGGATTACAGACATGAGCCACCATGCCCGGCCATTATCATCGTCTCTAGCCACTTTACCCCCAGCTCTGTCAGTCCTTCCTATGCTCATATAATAATGATGACACCAGTGCAGAGGAAGGGCTCAGTCTCTATATCCCAGTGAGGTTCCTGGTCCAGAGCACTGGGTCCTGGCCTCAGTGGAGCTTTCACATAAGAACAAGCAAAAGAGAAAGCTACTGCTACAGAAAAGGAACAAAGCAAACCGTGCAGAGTGTGCATGCGGGGAAGGGATGATGCCAAACCACAGATCTAAGGATATCAGGATATCACTGCTTAAGCACCACTTTGAAGCTGATTCTAGGGAAGAGCAGGATAAGCTATGTGGTAGAACCACAAAGAGAGCCACGGGCAATAAGGAGGCTCATGTCCCAACAGCATCCTCACCCCCACCAAGGTGACGCAGGCCGAGCACCCTGGCTTCTGGGCACAGGGCAACTCCCGCAGCCTGCTCTCTTCAGGGCAAACCTCTTTAGGAAGGGTGGTGAGGTTTCTCCTCCTCATTTTCCTGGCCCCAAAGACTCTATAGGAACCTCCCGATCTCGGTAGAGTAGCCTTGGTCTGGTCTCCCGCTGAAGCTTTGTCCAGGAGCCTGAACTTAAAGAGATTCTGCTTCTTGAACCTAGCAGGGAAACTGAAGTGGAGGTGTTGGCAGCTGCCTTATTTCCACTTTCGGTTAAGGGCTGCTGTGGTTGTGTATTCGTCATTACCCATCCTGTAAAAAGGCTCTTTTGTTACAGATTCAACTTCTAACCTGAAAAGAATAACAATTGATGTGTTGAGTAGAAAGCATTTCATACTATTTTCTGCTTTAAAATGACTCCTTTACATAATGTTTAGGCCCCTGTGCCTTTTGTTTAACATGCTCTTGACAGTCTAATTCTTTAAAAGGAAAGCACAGGAGTCAGACAAAGGAATTTATCGTTAGACACAAGTGAGTAGAGTAGGCTAAGACTAGGATTCTCTTTCTGTGGGCTTTGTTAATACGATCGGCTGCCAGGCAGACAAGTCTGCACTGCAGCTAGAGGCAGATGGCAGAGGGCCAAGCTGTAGATTATTAGGGCTTCCTGGATTCATAACTACTTCCTCCCCTCACCCTTCACAGAGAAGCCAGAAGAACTCTGCAAAGCTATATCCTGTAGCTCTTAGAATACCTGAAGGAAAAAGTAACAGCTAGATTCATGCCACATCCTAGAACTGGCCTGGAAATAATCTTTTGAGCCCTAGAATAGGTCTGGTGAATTCATTCATTTCATGACTATTGACCACTTACTATGTGAGATATTATTTTAGGCCCTGAGGGTACAGCAGCAAATGACAATGACCAAAAACAATCCCTGTCCTTAAGGGAAATTCTATTTTAATAAGGGAGACAGACTACAAGCAAGGTAAGTACCATATCTGTTATGTTAGTGGCATATGCAATAAAACAAACACAGTGGGGAACCTAGGTTAGAAATGCTGGGCTTGGGAAGGTGGTGAAATTTTATATGGGGTGATTTGCGAAGACCTTTCACAGAAGATGACTGTTTAGTAAAAGCCAAGGGAGCAAGCCATGCAGATGAGATGACTGGAGAAGAGCTTTGCAGACAGAAGAAACCGCAAGTGCAAAGGCCCAATAGTGGGAGTGCGCCTGGTAAGTTTGAGGGACATCAAGGAAGCTGTGGATGGAGCAGAATGAGTGAGGGGAGGTGGTGGGCAATGATGGCAGAGAGGTAATAAGTAACCAACGACAAAATGGCCCTTAACTCTGAGGGAGACGGCAACCACTGAAGGGTTCTGAGCAGAGGAGAGACACGACCCGACCAAGGCTTTAAAAATAATTCTGGCCACTATCATGACAGTAAGTAGAAGCACAAGGATAGAAGCAGGCAGACCACTTAGGAGGTCTTAGCAGGAACCCAAGTAAGCAGGAACCCAAGTAACTTAGGAGGTCTTAGCAGGAACCCAAGTAAAAGTTGGTGATGACTTTTTCACCTACCCTCACTTCTGAGGCCTAGAAGGAGTAGAGGGGCACATCCCTCATATCCTAATGGTCAAAGCAGGCACAGGCCAGGTCAGAAAGGGAGATGGATCCTACCTCTCAATGAGAGACATGTCAAATAATTGCTGTCCTCCTCTGTTCTGCCACATCGACCATTCTTCTGGATTTTCCTGGGCCTTCTTGGATATTCACTAAATATTTTAGCATCTGGCTCATAAATTACTTTTCTGCCCCAGTTTTTGCTACCATTCAGGGAACTTCTACATCTAAACCAAGAACCCAGAAAACACTTTAACCTTGATTTCCTGGATTCCTGTGATTTTCCATCCCCTGCTGTGTCTTATAAATATGAACTCATACCTTTTCACGTCTGTCATTCCCAGGACACTTGCCTACAGCACTTCTAGTCCTTCAACTCCTCTGTTAATCCATGAGATCTCGCACTGATTTTCCTATTGAGATATGATCCTGTGGTCATCTCTTTCACCACTATCTTTTCAGCTCTCTCAACTCAATTTGCCCGGATCCTCTGCATCTGCCATCTGTCCTCTGCAGTGGTTACTCTGTAAACCCCAAATCAGGAATTGTTATAAGCATCTGCCTTCTTCACTCACATCTGGGCTGCTGAGTAGCAGACACTGCTAGAGGTGAAAACATTTACATGATATAGATTTGTACTACTCCAATTTTATGATTTTTATCTTCAGATAGGTCCTGAATGCCAATTAGCAATCCATGATTGTTCCATGTCCCTGATCCAATCTTCCTAATCCCCCAAATAGCTATTTTAATTCTTTACTAGTCTCATCAAACCCCCTAATCCCACACCTGCTTCCTCTTAGATGAAAATTTGATTCTCAGTTAACAGAAATAATTGGAGCTATCAGTTGCAGCTCTCAACTCTGAGCCCCTCAAGTGCAAATGTGTCTGCACCTGCAATCTACTTTTCTCCCTCCTCCATGTTGGAGGAAAATTCAGCACTCTTTAACCTCTTTTATCTTCAATATCTTCTTCACAATAGCCTCAGGTTGTAAGAATATTTACTCAATCCCTTAACTTTGTAACATACTAGTTATTGACTTATCTAACTGCATCACAACCAAACATGAAAGAGTGGTATTATCTTACTACCTCTGTTTCTTCACTTCCAGTCTAACTTCAGTGCACTTCGGCATGGATTTACCATTGCACTGAAACTGCTCTTGCTGAGGGCAAAAATGGTTTCCTAATTGCTAACTCCAATAGATCTTGATTCTTAACTTACTTCCTCTTTCTGTGGTATTTAGATCTTTTGACACTCCCTCATTAAAATGATCTCCTCCTTTTCAAGGTGTCTGTGACACCAATATCTTTGCAATTCCCCTTTGTTTATCTAATAAATTCACCGTGAATTTTCCTGGGCTGCATTCCTTTGCCCACCTCTTACATGATGGTCACCACAAAGATCTTCCCAAAGTGCTCCTTTCTCATTGCTTGCCCTGAAAGAGTGCACCCACTTCAATAACTTCAACCCCTATCTGTCTGCTACTGACTCCCAAATACTAAGTCAGCTCAGGCTTCTCTCTGGAACTGTTTCATTTAGTCCATATGTATTGAGTGCCTTGGGTGTTCCAGGCTCTGTGTCATGTGCTAATAACAGCAGTGACAATGAACAAAAGAGGCACAACGATGCTCTCACTTCCTGAACTTATATGCACTTCAAAAACTGGACTCTTTTCTCCCCATAAAGTTTCCCTTTATTATTCCCTATTTAATTAATAACAGCAATATCCGTGTAGTAACTGAAGCCAGAAATGTATGTCATTCTTGATTCCTCCCGGTTGTTGTTTATGACCCCCTATTCTTTTTTTTTTTTTTTTTTTTTTTTGAGACGGAGTCTCACTCTGTCACCCAGGCTGGAGTGCAGTGGCATAAGCTCAGCTGACTGCAGCCTCCACCTCCGGGATTCAAGTGATTCTCCTGCCTCAGCCTCCCGAGTAGCTGGGACTACAGGTGCACGCCACCACACCTGGCTAAGTCTTATATTTTTAGTAGGGGCAGGGTTTTGCCATGTTGACCAGGCTAGTCTCAAACTCGTGACCTCAGATAATCTACCCACCTCAGCCTCCCAAAGTGCTGGGCTTACAGGCATGAGCCACTGTGCCCAGCCCCTATCCATTATTTTTTTTATTTTTTATTTTTTATTATTATTTTTTTAGATGGAGTCTCGCTCTGTCACCCAGGCTGGAGTGCAGTGGCACAATCTCGGCTCACTGTGAACTCTGCCTCCTGGGTTCACACCATTCTCCTGCCTCAGCCTCCCGAGTAGCTGGGACTACAGGCGCCCGCCACCACACCCGGCTAGTTTTTTGTATTTTTAGTAGAGACAGGGTTTCACCATGTTAGCCAGGATGGTCTCGATCTTCTGACCTTGTGATCCACCTGCCTCAGCTCCCCAAAGTGCTGGGATTACAGGCATGAGCCACTGCACCCAGCCCCATTATTTTTTATAAACACCATTCAATCTCTGCTCCTCGGTCTATTCTCAATTATACTGACAGTCCAGCTTTGTATCTGGCGATAGGTTCAGAAGGGTTTTATTAGGTTTATATATTAATATTTGATCTATCTCTTCAGTCCAGACTGTATTTGTATAGGTTATCCTTAAGCAAAAGTATCAATCCTATTACCTTCATATAACAAAAGGAAATTGATTGGTTTTTACTTAAAACAAAACAAAACATTTCTTGGCTTGTTGTGGATTGAGCAGGCTCTAAGCATCTTGCTTCTTCTTGACACCTTTGCCCAATATCTGATGATCCAACTGCCTCAAAGTGTGACCCAAAGGGAGAACTCAGAGGTTGGTGCTCTGATGGAAGCTTACATATGCATTTATAGTCCCTGACCTTGGCAACTGTAATAGTTTCCTTAATTGGGTCTGCTTTCAGTAACCGGAAGGCAGTCATTCATTTTTTCTTTTTTTTTAACTCTTAAGTTCAGTGGTACACGTGCAGGTTTGTTACATAGGTAAACATGTGTCATGGAGGTTTGTTGTACAGGTTATTTCATCACCCAGGTATTAAGCCTGGTATCCATTAGTTATTTTTCCTGATCCTCTCCTTCCCTCCCACCTCCACCCTCCAATAGGCCCTAGTGTGTGTTGTTCCGTTCTATGTGTCCATGGGTTCTCATCATTTAGCTCCCACTTATAAGTGAGAACATGCAGTATTTGGTTTTCTGGTCCTGGGTGAGTTTGCTAAGGATGATGGGCTCAAGCTCCATCCATGTCCCTGCGAAGACATGATCTCATTCTTTTTATGGCTGCATAGTATTCCATGATGTATATGTATCATATTTTCTTCATCCAGCCTATTCACAATAGCAAAGACATGGACTCAGCCTAATACTGCATCAATGATAGACTGAAAGGCAGCATTTCAAAAAGGCCCTTTGGCTATTTGTCAATCTGTGTGTGATATAATTACTCTTCTAATTGTTGGCAAGCAAGACAGAAATGGGCAAGTCTGTAAATTCATCATGTCACACTTTCCTATGTGTACATGAATGTTTGTAGCAAGCGTTTGAAACAAATTTTTTGGATTGCAACAAAGGTTGCTGGATTGTTGCCATTTTATTTTTTGCCCCTAGTCCTCCCTCTCACACTCCTCAGTTATTCTTTTAAACTACCTCTTAGGTGATCTTTTGAAAACTTTAATGTAATCATGTTTTCCTCTGTTTTAAGCCTCTCACCATCCCACCTTTCTACAGGATAATAGACAAGCATATGCAAAAGTTTATGATCAGTCACTACCTATGTGTATACTATTTCTCAACACTGGTTGGTGTTCTAACAGGTAAAGGACCAAAAATATCCAAGGTATTATAGTATATTCATGTTCCCCTTTTGGTTCATATTTTACAGCATCCTTTGTCATGCTGTCAAATTCTATGAGACAGGTGCAATATTTCAATCCCTCCTTCAATTACTGCTGCAAATTTAGACCTAAGAGTGGGAAATGGGAAGAGTATTTACTTTTGAAGTTTCAAAAGTGAAAGAAAGTTTGGTATAAACCAAGAAGTGATCAGTATGAAATTTCAAAGGCCAAAAATGAAACCTTAGCAGCAGAATTTGGATAATATACCTCTATAATTTGTATTGAATTGTCCAGTATTTTCAGTGTAATGTATAATGCAACACAATGTCTCTTCTCACTGTGAGAAATAAAGAACTGTACTTAATAATGAGGAAATAAATAAGGAAGTAATACTTGAACTTGCCAGATCCTTCTTAAATGCTCATATAAACTGAGAAGATATTTGGAAGAGTCTATGAAAAGATAAAAGCACAAAATCTTTTGAGATAGGGCACTGGGTTGTTTCAACAGCTTGTCTCATAAAGAAGAGAATTTGTAAACACCTGCTGCTATGGAGTTAACCTGGGTATACTGATTTTCTAAAAGGCTTAAGCAACGTATGAAATTATAAACATTTTTGAAAATGAGTAAGATGAAATAGCTTTAATAGTATACACAGGTTGACATGAATATTTCAGAATCTTCTTTGGAATTTGATCTTTGCTCCAAATGGGAAGGGGCAAAAAATACCATTTTAGAACAAAACTGTCTCTTGGGTGGCTTGCCCATGTCCAGGCGTTTGCTGTGAAGACACATAGTAATTGGAGTCCTCAGGCTACACCGTCACTCCCTGCAACTCTCACCACCTGGTTCACCATGGCTCACTCTAGGGGCCCTGAGTACACAATGCTGACTCAGGCAATGATGAAGCCACAAGGCCAGAAAAAGATTCTGACTTTCTGGGAAATTACAGAACCACTCATTTCTCCAGCACAATGTTTACCCATGTGTTGAGATTTCTTGAAAAAAAAGACAATTGATGAAGGACTTGTCACTGGGCTTAGCCTTGCTGCTATGCTAAATTTAAACTCTCTTTATCTTATAGTAGAGAAGTTTCCTTTGAAACATCGTGCATCTGTATGAATATCACATAATAGTGTTTATTTTTGCTTACTTTTTTCCATACGAGTAATACACAGACACAGCAAAATGAATTCCCAGATTGACCAATAAGAAGTTATGTAGAAAGAAAGTCTTCCTTTATTAACTTCTGTACTCCTACTTCTCTCCTTGGAGGTAAGTATTATTAATAGATTGAATTTCATTTGTTCTAGAAATTTCTATACGTGACTACACATACGCGTGTTTTTGTTTGTTTGTTTTTGTTTTTGTTTGTTTTTTTTTTTTTTGAGACAGAGTCTTACTCTGTCACCCAGGCTGGAGTGCAGTGGCGTGATCTCGGCTCACTGCAATCTCTACCTCCTGGCTTCACACCATTCTCCTGCCTCGGCCTCCCGAGTAGCTGGGACTACAGGCACCCGCCACCATGCCCGGCTAATTTTTTTGTATTTTTTAGTAGAGACGGGGTTTCACCGTGTTAGCCAGGATGGTCTCAATCTCCTGACCTCGTGATCCACCTGCCTCAGCCTCCCAAAATGCTGGGATTACAGGCGTGAGCCACCGCGCCCAGCCACAAATGTGTTTTTAAAATATACATACAAAAATTGAATCAAATTAAAAGTTATTCTGTGATTTCGTTTTTCACCTAAGGGTCATGGAGATTTTTTCCATAGGATTATATGGAGTTCTGTCTCATTTATATTAATGTCAGCCCAGTATTCCGTGAAAAGGAAATGCTCCATAATTTTTTTAGTTACACCTATGCTGCCCCACCCTCTGTCTCAGTTGATGGACTTATATGTAGGCTTTTCTTGTCATAAACATTGTGGCAAGGAATATTACTGTAAAGAGATCTGTGACATATATAAGAATATCTTTTGGGGATAGAATTGAAAAGGTAAACTTGCTGCATCAAAGCATATGTCCATTTAAAGTCATGACAGATCCTGTCAAATTGCCTTCGAAAGTCCTTCACTTGTTTACATTCCCATCAATAGCTAGTGCTTCCTTCTTACAAACCTTCAGCAACATTTGAAATTAACACTCTTTCTATTTTTGCTAATCGGATGGATAAAAGATGATATTTCATTTTAATTCAAATTCCTTTCACAGTGAAGTGGTTGAATTTTTTAAACTGATACATAATATTTTACATATTTATGGGCTACTTTAAACAGTGTTTATTGCTCCTTTAGGTTTCTTTTGAATTTGCCTTCTAACTTTTGGTGTCTTGCATTATATGATAGTGTGCATGTTTTATGAAATCAAATCTGTTACACTTTTTACGTATGACTTCTGTGCTTTGTTTCTCCAGCTCTTAAATGCCACTCACTATGACAACAACGAGAGAATAAAATGAAAGAGAAAGAGGAGGTTATTAAGCAGAATGAATTGCTCCATGCTCACTGAAGGCCAGTGGCTTTCCAAAGAGCTGGGGAGATGTGTTTTTCCATGGGGCCTTAACAGCCACTTGTATCTGTCACAGAGCAGGCCCAAGCCAGAGCATCTAGTTACACTCATTCAAATGCATCCCACATAACCTCATTAATATCTATTCTATTTTATCCCACTAGGGGGTAATGTTGGGCTAAAGACCATTCCTGGTGACTAAATTTGAAGCCAGCATTCAACATGTTCTGATTGAAGTTTTATTTCTGTGGTCGAAACTAAAAGGATCCATTCCTCCCTTAATGCTAGAGACATTTAGGAACAAAAAAAGGAGGGAAGAGCTTTGGATTCAAGTGTAACTGAAATGATATTATCAAGAAGAGCTTGACAAAAGCTTCTGCTCCAGACAGCACTCAGCAGAGACAATGGATTTTATTCTATTACAGACACAGGAAGCCACGGACAAAAAGGGGAAAAGATTCAATGGAAGAGAGATGATGTCCCTCATGATGCAAACATTACCTAACATTAAATATTTCCACAGGATTTTATTTCTGCTTAAAATCTAAATTCCTCTTGGGTTCATGGCCTTAAGCTGGCAAAATCCCCTCCTAAAACACTGCCAACGTCATGTTCCTGCAGTGCCAGTGTCTCATGGGTCACAGAGCCCTCCTCCGCGGCCTGCCTAATTGGCACTCTTCCATCAGAGCGCCAGCCTGTGGGAACAGGTGACTCCCCGGTGGCCTCACTCACAGTCATAGCTCATGGAGAAACACAATGGGTGGAGGCCATTTTTTTTTCTCTGCCCCCTCTACAAGCATGTACAAAAGCACCTTCTAGGTAAGATCACCCTTCAACCTTCCAAAGATCTCCCCCTCTCCAAGGGCACTCAGTGTCATGGCACACTTTTAATTTTCTCTGCAAAGGAAGCAAACTCAATTCCTCCTTTAACAGCTCCCTTAAAAACATAAAAGATCTGAATAAAGAAACTTAAAGGTCAAAATGATCCAAATTAAATGAGACAATCATTTAAGGATTCAAGGGTGTTACTTTTTTTTCTTTTCTTTTTTTTGAGACAGAGCCTTGCTCTGTTGCCAGGCTGGAGTGCGGTGACATGATCTCAGGTCACTGCAATCTCCACCTCCCGGGTTCAAGTAATTCTCCTGCCTCAGCCTCCAGAGTAGCTGAGACTATAGGTGCGTGCCACCACGCCTTGCTAATTTTTTTAATTATTATTATTTTTAGTAGAGACTGGATTACACCGTGTTAGCCATGATGGTCTTGATCTCCTGACCTCGTGATCCACCCGCCTCAGCCTCCCAGAGTGCTGGGATTACAGGCATGAGCCACCGCACCCAGCCAAGGGCATTACTTTTAAAACAATACAGCCTGGACCTTGTCAGAGAGATGGAAGCAGGGTGGGCCTTCTAGTATTCCACTAAGAAGCTCACAGACAACACCACCAGCACACACAAAGTGGGATAATTTTCTTTCCCAGGTTTGGTGAGACAAAGAGGAAGAGAGAGAGAGAGAGAGAGAGAACAGTACGCATGTGGGAGAAAGACATAAAGACCTCACTAAGTAAAAGAGCTAGGCCGAATTTCAAGAGCATCAAGAGTAAAGGAGGCCAGCCCCCTTAGAGATTTTCACATTCTGTTTCTTTTCTTTTCCTTTTTTTTTAAGAGATGGGGTCATGCTATGTTGTTCAGGATGGTCTTGAACTCTCAGTCTCCCAAGTAGCTTGGATTATAGGTGTGAACCACAGCACCCAGCTACACATTCCATATCTTTTTTTTTTTTTTTTTTTGAGATGGAGTTCCACTCTTGTTGCCCAGGCTGGAGTGTAGTGTCATGATTTTGGCTCACTGCGACCTCTGCCTCCTGGGTTCAGGCAATTCTCCTGCCTCAGTTCCTGAGTATCTGAATTTACAGGTGCCCACCACCACAACTTTTAGTAGAGATGGGGTTTCACCATGTTAGCCAGGCTGGTCTTGAACTCCTGACCTCAAGTGATCCACCTGCCTTGGCCTCCCAAAGTGCTGAGATTACAGGCGTGAGCCACTGCGCCCAGCCTACACGTTCTATTTCTGATTGTCTCCTTTGGCTCTGACTGACCCCAAGGTATTGAGAGGAGCAACAGGGCCAAGCTACCTGAACCAGGCGTCAGCAGGTAACACAGTCATTTGTTTACACTTCCATGGATATTTTCTACAATTTCCCTTCCCCGTCTACAGACGGACAGTTTGGAAATGGGAAGACATACTATGCCCAGCTTAAAGTCTGTAATTTGAGAGCCCAGGAAGGGGGTAGAAAGGGAAGAGTGGCAAAAGAGTCAGCAAAGCGGAGCACAGATCACTGGAGCCCTCTCCTGGGAATAAACGTTCCCTCCCCACACAAATCTCTGCCCTTCCTAAATGGACTCCCATCTCTATCTTCTTTCCCTCCCTCCTCACTAACTGCAGCTGCCAATCTGAAAGTCTTGTGAGTCAAAAAAACAAGCCTGGAGATTTCTGTGAGCTCTCTGATTCTCAAGAAGAGGAAAGGAAGAAAATTAGTAAAATGGCTTAGTGAAGCTAAGCCTGTGGGCAGACTACCCTGAGTTACCTGTTCTTCACTCTGCCTGTATTTTTCAATATCTATTTATAATACAGCCTGAAATGCCACTAGGCAGAGCGATTTGGGTTTAATACTTTCCTCAGACGTGGGCAGTTGGTGTCCTGCCTTGGGCCTCAGGCTTTAGTGGGCTCTGCCTTGTCCACCCACTCTGACTATGCTGCCCCCAGCACGTACTGCTCTGGAAGGACCAAGAAGACTGTTTTCAGGGGGACTGTGCCACTTGCCTTGTCTAGACCACACTCTGGTAACCAGAATCCCATTACCCTGCCCAAACAGCTCTGAGCCCCTCCTAGGACCTGCCCAGCCCCTCCTAGGACCTGCCCAGGCTCGTGAGAGCAGAGCCATGTACCTAGGCATGGCACCCTGGTCAGAAGGGTGCCTAGGAGTTGCCTGATGGGAGGATTGTTTACAGAGCCTCTATATATAAGCTGGGGTGTCACATCCACATGCACAACGCCATCCACAGTGAGATACAGAATGGTGGGGGCTGGGCCTAGGGCCTCCATGTGTACTCTTCCCTGACCCAAACATGCTTTGGGTAGGCCAGCTTGGGTTAGCCTTATTTCTTTTAAAAGGGACTACAATACTAACTCATTAGTATGAAATCAGTTTACAAACTCACCATTGGACTCTACCACTATACATAATGTCAGCAAAAAGAGTCAAACTCCGTAAAATATTTGAAGAGGTTTATTCTGAGCCAAATATGAGTGAGCAATAGCCCATGACACAGCCCTCAGGAGTCCTGAGAACATGCGCCCAAGGGGGTCGGGCTACAGGTTGGTTTTATGTAATTTAGGAAGATATAAGCTATCAGTCAATACATGTTAAGATGTGTATTGGTTCAGTCTGGAAAGGTGGAACAACTGGAAGTTGTGGGTGGGGGGTGCTTTCAGGTCATAGGTGGGTTCAAAGATTTTCCGATTGGCATTTGGTTATTATCTAAAGACTTAGAACCAATAGAAAGGAACGTCCAGGTTGAGATAAGGGATTGTGGAGACCAAGATTTTATCATGCAGGTGAAGCCTCCAGGTAGCAAGGCTTCAGGGAGAAAAGAATGTAAATGTTTCTTATCAGACTTAATGAATCTGCTCCATCAGTAATTCTGAAAGGGAGGAGGTATAATGAGGCATGTCCAACACCCCCTTCCCATCAAGGCCTGAACTAGCTTTTCAGGTTAACTTTGGAATGCCCTTGGTTGAGATAAGGGATCCATTCAGATGGTTGGGGGACCTGGAATTTTATTTTTCATTTACAATAAGCAGGATCAAGAAGAGGTGGAGAAGACACTGAGTTATATGACTGGGTCCTGTACCAATGCTGTGCACAACCAGACATCTAATCAATGACTCTAGCCTTGGGCTGACACCCTGAATGATATTACTATTCACCTCTGACAAGTACCCCAATCGCAGGCCTAATGCCGAAGACAGGGGTGTCTGACAAGTTTCATTGTGTAAGCCAAGTCCTGGCTTGTGTGTTTTGTTGGTAAGGATTCTAACACATTTTCTGGAGTCACAAAAAAGGGTGCCATGATCACTTAGCCAGACCCACCACTGGAGCCAGATAGAAAAATAGCCACACATGTGCCAGGTGTTTGCCACCCTTGGTCAAACAGAAGTATTTGAAAATTTCCTATGGGTATTACTCTTTAGACTCAATCCTATCTTAGACTGGAAACATCCTAAAGAGGCTAGAATAAAAACTAGAATCCTAACTAAAATATCTGGGTTTTTATTTTCTGAAAACCAGAGTTACCTTCTTTCTGCTAAATCTAAGTCGAGCAGATGGTCCTTAGGAATATGCATAAAGGTGATTGCCACATTCTTCTCAACTTTTCTTCTTAAGTAATTTGTCAACTATTCATCAGTGCAGGAGCAAGAGGCTCAGAAGCCAAGCAAAAAGGCTCTCAAAGAGGCGAAGATGCTGAACAGAGATTTTGGTAGTATCTTGACGTTACAGAAATGAAAGTTGTAGTTTGAGAATGAAAAGAGAAAAAGGATGTAAGAAACCAAAATCCTGGAGAGAATGTAAATACGGAGAAGTTACTCTGAATGGGTACCCCTTTCCCTTCAAGGCATTTTCTGACTCTTAACATGCAAAGCAACAGGTTAGGAAGCTGAGTCAAACTTCAGATATTCTCTCTGAACAGTGAGATAAAAATCATTTCAGAGTCTGCCAAGGAGTTGAGATCCTAGAAGATGCCCCAAACTATTAGTTGGGACTCCTGAAAATCTATATCTTAAAAGTACATATGGTCCAGGCACAGTGGCTCATGCCTGTAATCCCAGCACTTTGGGAGGCCAAGGCATGCAGATCACGAGGTCAAGAGCTCGAGACCATCCTGGCCAACATGGTGAAACCCCGTCTTTACTAAAAATACAAAAATTAGCCAGGCGTGGTGGCACACACCTGTAGTCCCAGCTACTCAGGAGGCTGAGGCAGGAGAATCACTTGAACCTGGGAGGCGGAGGTTGCAGTGAGCCAAGATCGCACCACTGCACTCCAGTCTTGTGACTGAGGGAGACTCCGTCTCAACAACAACAACAAAAAAAGCACATGTGAATAAAAAATAGTCTTTATCAAAGCTGAAACCCAGAAACCAGTTTAATCACAAAGATAAAGAGAGCTGTGCCTATTTTCACTGCATGGCAAAAAGAAGCT
Source organism: Pongo pygmaeus (assembly GCF_028885625.2). Lineage (NCBI taxonomy): Eukaryota > Metazoa > Chordata > Mammalia > Primates > Hominidae > Pongo > Pongo pygmaeus. The sequence continues at coordinate 153,620,921 of NC_072376.2, read as the reverse complement.
ACATCCTCTCTGGATGAATATAATATTACCCAGATCCTATATGATTTTTCATATATATGTATGACATTTAATTTTAAAAGTATCAAGTATACTATGGGACAGGAGTAGAGAAAAAAACAGAAATAAAATCAAACCCACAGATGATTCAGATATTGGCATTATCAGATACACACAGGCTTTTAAAAGATTGCATTTAATTTGTTTAAGAATATAAATTAGATGGAGAATTTCATGAGAAGAATGGAATAAAAATTGAATGCAAATTTCATAACAGATAAAAATAATAACTGAAGTTAAAAACTCAATGGACGGGCTGTGTAGAAAACTAGACATAGCTAAAAATGTCCAGCCCCTTCAGGACTCATATATGCTGTCCACCAGGTCTGCATATATGCACCCACTAGGGGCCTGGGAACTGGAGAACTACCTATCCCATTCCAACTCTGATGGCACCTGACCACTTCCTCCAGGGCCTGAGGTCAGGCCAACCCACCCACCCAACACTACCACAATGAACGCCCACTTACACGGGCCTAAAGGTGGGGTCCCCGCTTTGCAAGAAGCAGCAATACTGCCACATCGGAGAACAGGCGAGCCTTAAAGCTATCTGTATCAGTTTGAGTGATGGGGTTATGTCTGAAACCATGTCCTTGGAGAGTCACAAAACAGACATTTCCCATGGCTCTCAACCACACTGTGGTCTGGAGATAGACTACGATGTGCATTTAAACTAGGAGTCAGGAGAAGAGCTTCAGAAGATGGCAGATAGGAGGCAGGATTAACGTGCATCTCCCACTTGGATGGACAGAACAGTGTGTGGAGATTCACATCGTGAACTTTTGTTCCAAGAACCACACACAAATGTACCAGGAAAACTGAAATAATTCAGAGATCTTTGAAAGAAATGGCACACTGCTGCAAACTCAGAGAGACAGGTCAATATGGTTAGCTGTGTCCCCACCCAAACCCCATCTTGAGACTTAGTTCCCATAATCCCCACATGTAATGGGAGGGAACTGGTGGGAGGTAATGTAATCATGGGGGCATTTACCCTCATGTTGTTCTCATGATAGTGAGTTCTCATGCGATCTGATGGTTTCATAAGGGGCTTGTCCCCCTTTTTGCTGGACACTTCTTTTTGATCCCACAATGTGAAGAAAGACCTATTTGCTTCCCCTCTACCATGATTGTAAGTTTCTTGAGGCCTCCCCAGCCATGGTGAACTGTGAGTTAATTAAACCTCTTCCTTTATAAATTACCCAGTCTCAGGTATGTCTTTATTAGCAGCTTGAGAACAGACTAATACACAGGTGAAAAGCTGTGAGTTCCCAAAGTGTGAGCGGGGGAAACCTGCCTCTGAACACACATCCCCACTGGGGAATATGAAAACCCAGATCACCGGAGAAGGACTTAACCTTACCTACAGCTTGAATGGATTTAGAGAGCCACACAAAATATAAAAATAGAAACAGCAGTGGGAAGAGACTTGCAGCCACTCCCAGTCTCCAGATCAAGCTAGGGGAAACCATTCCTGATTCACAGGGGTCCTTAGGGAAGGCAGCCGGCAGAATTAGGGAGGGGTAACAGGGTGAAAGAAGCTTCCAACTGAATTTTGTGATAATCTCTACTGGGCATGGACTTCCTTGAATAGAATCCAGGATGGAGACTGCTGGGGGAGTGAACAGGAACTGCTGCAGATACAAGTGCAGAAGCTGCCACCTTTGTGAGCAGATGCGGAAGGGCAAGGCCTGAAAGCCCTGCTTGCTTTCTCAGCAGGGAATCTTATTGCCTGGGGCAAGTCTGAGTTCTCTGTGCAGGCTGCCTGGATATAAACTTAGTGCCATTAGCGGGGCACCGTGGGAGTGAGATTGGCCTCATCAACTGCATAGGAGCTGGGTAAGGCCTTTTGCTACCAGCTATCCCCTACTTCCCTGGTGAACAATACTGCTAAGTAAAGGCAGCCATACTTTCCCCTAGAACATAACTCCATTGGCTTCAGAACCACCCCTCCTTCCCCCACAGTGGCCATGGCAAGCCCTGTCCAAAAAGAGTGAGCTCAGGCCTGCCTAACCCTCCCCCAACCTGATGGTATTTCTCTACACACTCTGGTAGCCAAACACAAAAGACATAAACCCTAGGGAGCTTTGTGCCCCCCTTCCACCATTGCACGAGAAACCAGAACACTTCCCCTAGCCAATGTAGGGGAAGCTTATATCCCACTGCTAATACTGTAGCTGGTGCTGTCTTCCAAGTGCTACGTCCTGGCTGGAGGCCAACCAACTCAGCTGATTACAGAAATTCATGACAATAACACTGCTCCCAAGAAGAAGAAACCAACAGCTAATTCCACTGCCTACAACATCTGGCCTAACCAGAGGTCCTGAGTCCATCCGAGTGGCAACTTCACTGCTAGCATAACCAGCATTTGAGAAAACACACTAAACATATCTACAACCAAAGATCCTCACAGAGTCTATGTTAATCCCCTGCCACCTCCACCAGAGCAGCTGCTGGTATCCATGGCTGGGAGACCTGAAGCCTGGTCACATCACTGGACTCTTTGTAGGCATTCCCTAGCACCAGTCCAGTGCCTGTTAGCTCTGCTAGGTGTCTGGACACAGAAGAACAGTAACAATCACTGCAGTCCAGCTCTCAGAAAGCTGTATCCCTAGGGGAAGAGGGAGAGCACCACATCAAGGGATCACCCTGTGAGACAAAAGAATCTGAAAAGCAGATCTTTTGGCTGATGGGTAGTTTCTCACAGCAAAGACCCAATTGTAGTGCTGGGTGCAGTAGGGAAAGTCTTGTAGGATACGATGAATTTCTCTGAGTTTCTCTTCAAAAGCTTAGCCTGCTAACTTCCTTGCCCTCTGTTCTCAAACCTAACTTTCTTGTTCTACATGCTGCCTTGCTCCTAGTTACTGTAAACAGCTTACCTCCTTCCCGTCAGCTCTAATCAGTAACTCACATCTTTTCTCTTAGTTACCTGCATCCATTGTTCCCCCAAAACTGTACGTCCCACATGCTTCACCACTGTACCTCATGTCCCCCTTCCCTTCCATATATAGAAAAATATTTACAAGTAGCTAATCAGGTCAGTTTAGATTGTGTGGTCCAACCCCAGCCCATGGGGAAGTGACACAGAGGTAGGAATTGTGTTAACAATAAAAACCTCCTGCTTTCCTTTGTTCCCTGTGCTCTTGCGACCCTAATTGACATGAGTAGCACTCTTCTGCAGAAGTAAATTTCCTTGCTGAGAAAACTTTTGCCTGAGTGCTGGTTTCACTTTGCAGCACCAAGCATTTATTTCTAGAGCATTTTTATCTCCAACAATCTGGGGGCTTGTCCGGGATTCCCATTCTCCTCTGGGGGCTTGTGCAGGTTTCCCATTCTCCTCTGAGGAAGGGCCTCTAGTCCTCTCCTGTGAGGAGATGTGCCCCACTGCCTACTTGTGGTGGCCTCAGGGGTAAAGGAATCGAGACCCACACAGTGAGACAAATAAACCTGAACTCTCAGCAACCAAGGAATAAACAAGCCGGCAGCTTGAAAAAAGGAGGCTCACATACCAATGCAACCAGGTAACTCTGTGCACAGACCAAAGTAAGGAAAGTCACAGGGGCAACAAAATATTTCCTTGGTGGTCCGAATTCTGGAGGTTTAAAGTGTGTATGAGTGATCACAAGCACTACTGCTTGTGGTGCTGTTTGTGTGAGTGGTACTAAGCACTACTGCTGTGCAGAGTGAGTGAGTCCAATCTGCAATTCTGTGGTCACCTCATACAGCTTAGGGCAGCCCTTCGGGGGTCCCATCAGGGGTTTATACTGACCTGCCATCAATGCTAAGAAGGACCTGAAACATTCCCGCCAAGGAAGCAGCCAGAGTAGATGAAGTGAAAGTAAAGTGCAAAGAACCTCCAGCAGGTAAGGCTAAAGGATAGGCATGAAATCCTTAACATGAAGGATTGAGCCTTAACAAGCCCCTCCAAGGAAAAATAGGCAAGAAATTTCTAATATGAAAAATTGAGCCTCAATAAGCCTCCAGAAAAGGATAGGCAAGAAATTTCTAATACGAGGGACTGAGCCTAACTAGGACCCAACATAAGACATAACCCAAGCAAGACAAGGAATAAAAAAGATAACGATGATACTAAAAATACCTCCCCCAATATTCCCTTAAGTTTCATGTTAAAATATTAGAAAGATAATGAAAAGTTAGAAAAGCCATTTCCCATGCCTAAAGACTCTGGCACGTAGGATCCCCTAGAACATCTTCCCGTCTCAGTGCCCTCAACCCTTCCCCTCAAGCAGTCGTTTCCATCCCTGACCCCACTTCAGATCCTTCCCCTGTCCAGGCACCTAAGTCACCAGGCAGCTTTTGTTAGGATGTCAGTGTCAAAGATCTGCCACAATGTGTTGTCGGCATTGTCTGGCCCCTGATGCAACCCCATGATTGGCAGAGCCCACACTCCTGCCCCCCAGCTGGTCTGGGGTCCAGACACCATGTCAATGGCACCTCCACAGGATATGCAGATCGGGCCACAGCCCATACCCTGAGCAGCCTGTATTATAGGACGTCCGCCTTACTTCTGCCAGAGCCAAGTAGTGCAAGGCTTCGGCCGCAGCTCCAGGCAGCTAGGCACCCCCACAGCTAATTTTCCTAAGCAAGTAAATAATCTTCCAGCTGATATATCCACTAGCATTTGTTGTAGTTGAGCCAGTGTTAGAAGTAGAAATGTACCACTAGAAAAGTATTACTTGTGTATAAGTATGAAACTATTCTATTAGAAAAAAAAAAGGATGATTTACATTAACTACTAATACTTCACTTGACCCAGCAAGTTTCCTAACAAGAGATCCAAATCTAGGAGAAATTCCCTTCAGGATGAGACAATAGTTGTTTATAGATGATTCCTCCCAAGTGATTGAAGGAAAAAGACACAACAGGTGTTCAGTAATTGATAGAGAAGCTCTGAAAGAAATAGAGTCAGGAAAATTGCCTAATAATTAGTCTGTTCAAACTTGTGAGCTGTTTGCACTTAGTCAAGGCTTATACATTTAAAAAAGTTTTAGACTGAAAAAAGTCTTGTTAATAGTAAAGGCCAAAACCTTGTTCATAAGGAGTTAATCACCCAAGTATTGAATAACCTTCAGTGCCATAAGAAATAACTATTGTCTGTCCATGTCCCTGGACACTAGAAAAAGCTTGTCTTTCAAGAATCAAGGAAATAACATAGCAGATCAGATAAGTCAAGCAGGCCACTGTTTCTTCTGAAATGTCTGTTTTCCACTTAACTCCTTACCTTCCTCCTCCTACAGTGATCCCTGTTTTCTCTGCCACTGAGAAAGAAAAGCTAATGAAAAATAGACACTAGAGAAAGCTCAGAATGAAAACAGATATTAACAGATATCCTGTTAATATCTGGATGTTAACATACAGGATAACAAAAAGATACCCTGTCTCATCTGCATCAGAAGACCCACTAGGGACCCCAAGCTATGTGTAACACAGTTCTCAAAGTTTATAAATGTATAAGAATTTATACCCTGGCCAAACAAGTTACAGATAGTTGCCTACTGATAAACGAACTACAAAAGAAATTACCCCTCAGAAGAAGGAGTCCAAGCTTAAGACCACTCCAAAGTACCTAAATTGATTACAGAGACATCTCAAATAAGTCATCTAAAATACTTATTAATGATAATAAATCACCTCACTCACTAAGTCAAAGCTATTCCCTTTGCAGATGCAATAGCCAATAATATAGTTACAGCATTAATTGAAAATATAGTGTCCAAGTTTAAAATAATTAAAAAGCTATCCCAAGCCCTAGACATTAAATATCATACTCCTTGGCAACCATCTTCATTAAGGAAATCAGCTAAGACAAATCAGATCTTAAAGAACCACTTAACCAAATCAGTTCTAGAGACTCAGTTACCATAGACCAAATACCTTCCTGTTGCCCTGTTAAAAATCTGGACTGCACCTCAGAAAGTATTAGCCTTTCTCCTTATGAGATACTCTACAGAGTGCCTTATTTACACTCCACTGCTGACATTCCCACATTTAAAACAAAAGACCAGTTCCTCAGGAATTACATAATTGGTCTCTCCTCGACTTTCTCTTTTCTTAAAACCAAAAGTCTCATAGTATAAGTGCCATCTCTAGAGTTCCCAGCACATCAGCATCAGCCCAAGGATCACGTCTTCATCAAAAGCTAGAAAGAAGGAAAACTCGAGCCGGCCTGGGAGGGACCTTACCTAGTGCTTCTAACCACTGAAACTGCAGTCTGGACAGCAGAAAAAGGATGAACCCATCACACTCAAGTCAAGAAAGCACCGCCACCCCTGAAGTCATAGGCCATTATCCAAGAGGAGAACTCCCTCAAACTAAAGCTATGAAAAGTTTAACTCTTCTCATCTATTCTATTATTCTTTCTTCTTTCCTCATTCTATTGCTGACCTTGTTATCAATGTAACTAAGTCAGACTCACCCCATATCATTACCTTTGATGCTTGCCTTGTTATATCTTTTGAGGAGTATGAACAATGGTAAAGGCAAATCTCTACTTTAGAAAAATACCTCTGCCCCTTCAGAGAAGCCACTGAGCCTGCACCTTGCTCATGGCAGAGGTACCAAGACACCCCAAGTTAAGAAATATGTTCTCAAAAGGCAGATGTCATCCTATCCACTAGAGAACAAGGCAGGACCTCCCCACAAAAGGCTGTACCAACCTAAATCTTACCTCTGCCTTTCCAAAAGAACCACCCCCTCTAATTGTCAACCTTAACATTGGATCAGTGATTATCTCCATTAATGCCCCTACCTCCACCAACCCTGTGCCCCCTTTAGAATGCTTTTACAGCTTAGGAGCAGAGTACAATAGATACCACCCTACAGGCTTTTTCAAAATGTGCTTTATTGCCCCCCTTCCCTTCTCCTTCTAAACCTTCTACCCTGCCCAACAACAATGCCAAAGTAAATACTGTAGAAGTGAAGGATCTAAGACAAACTCTAGCAATTGAAACAGGATATCAAGATGTAAATGCCCAGTTGGAATAGATCCAATATTCCATCCACATCTTAAACAAAAGCAATTGTTATGCTTGTGCGCATGGCAGATCAGAGGCCCACATTGTCCCCTTTCCACCAAGACAGTCCTTCAGTCTACCAGACATAAGCTGTATAGCAGCTGTTTTCCAGGATTCCACAGCCTGTGGCAACAAGTCGTGCCAAGCTCTCTGTCTGTTATATCCTGAAGTTCAACACCCTGAAGGCAGCCCCCAAGGGCCATCCAGCTTCCGTCTCCCAACGTCAATTTCACCTTGTCTCTCACACAACAGGGGGAGAACTTGGCGTTCCTTAGAAGCTTAACAAGATGTAGTGAGCTCAAGCCCTTCCAAGAGCTTACCCATCAGTCTGCCCTTAGTCATCCTCAAGCAGATGTATAGTAGTATTGCAGTGGACCCTTACTGGACACCCTGCCAAGTAACTGGAGCAGCACTTGTGCTCTTGTCCAATTGGCTATCCCTTTCACTCAAGCATTTCATCAACCAGAAAAAGAAAAACCACAACACCGAAAAATAAGAGAAGCCCCTTATGGGTCTTTTGACTCTCAAGTTTACATAGATGCCATTAGAGTCCCACAGGGAGTGCCTGACAGATTCAAAGCCCATGACCAAATAGCTGCAAGATTTGAATCTGTATTTTTACAGATAACTATTAATAAAAATGTAGCTTAGATAAATTACATCTATTATAATCAGCAGTGGTTTATTAATTACACCAAGGATGCTATCAAAAGAATAGCTGGCCAATTAAGGCCTACTAGCCAAATGGCTTAGGAAACCAGAATAGCTCTAGACATGTTATTAACCAAAAAAGGTAGAATTTGTGTTATGATTAAAACCCAATGTTGTACCTTCATCTCAAACAACAATGACCCCGATAGGAGCATAACAAAGGCCTTGCAAGGACTTACTGCTTTATCCAATGAATTAGCTAAAAATTCTAGAATCAATGACCCTATTTCAGGATAGCTAAGAAAGTAGTTTAGTAAATGGAAAGGAATCATAGCCTCAATTCTTATTTCTCTTGCTGTCGTAATAAGTGCATTCATTCTTGTTAAGTGTTGTGTCATACCATGCGTCCGTAGGCTCATACAAAGGATTGTACAAACAGTAGTTACTAAAGCTTCCCTTATTTCTCTTCCACCTTATTCAAGTAAGCTTTTCCTTTTAGAAAATCAAATCGAACAGCAAAGCCAAGAGTTGTTAAAAAAAGTTTGAAGAGGCCGGGCATGGTGGTTCATGCCTGTAATCCCAGCACTTTGGGAGGCCGAGGGGGGTGGATCATGAGGTCAAGAGATCGAGACCATCCTGGCCAACATGGAGAAACCCCGTCTCTACTAAAAATACAAAAAAAAAAAAAAAGAAGAAAAGAAAATTAGCCGGGGGTGGTGGTGGGCGCCTGTAGTCCCAGCTACTCGAGAGGCTGAGGCAGGAGAATCACTTGAACCTGGGAGGCGGAGGTTGCAGTGAGCCAAGATTGTGCCACTGCACTCCAGCCTGGTGACAGAGTGAGACTCCATCTAAACAACAACAACAAAAAAATTTGAAGAAAAAAAGTATCGTAAGAAAATTAAAAGGGGGAATTGTAGGATACAATGAATTTCACTGAGTTTCTCTTCAAAAGTTTAGCCTGCTAACTTCCTTGCCCTTTGTTCTCAAACCTAACTTTCTTGTTCTACATGCCTACTTGCTCCTCGTTACTGTAAACAGCCTACTCCCTTCCCATCAGCTCTAATCAATAACGCATATCTTTTCTCTTAGTTACCTGCATCCATTGTTCCCCCAAAACTGTACATCTCGCATGCTTCACCACTGTACCTCATGTCCCCCTTCCCTTCCATATTTAGAAAAATATTTGCAAGTAGCCAATCGGGTCAGTTTAGATTGTGCAATCCAACCCCAGCCCATGGGGAAGTGACACAGAGGTAGGAATTGCATTAACAATAAAAACCCCCTGCTTTCCTTTGTTCCCTGTGCTCTTGCAATCCTGAATGACGTGAGCAGCACCCTTCTACAGAAGTAAATTGCCTTGCTGAGAAAACTTTTGCCTGAGTGCTGGTTTCACTTTGCAGCAGACTGAGCATTTATTTCTAGAGCATTTTTATCTCCGACAGTCTGCACCTCTACCCCAACAGGCAGACAGGCTTTGTAATTGTGAAGGGCCTTGGAGAAGGAGTGTTTGTTCCGCTTGGCACTTCACCACAAGCACAGCTGGGGATTCCCCCACAGGACACAGTGTGACGGCATCTATAGACAGCCTTCCTGGGACAATTCAGAGTGATTACAGCCCCTCCGGAGGAGCACCTCCAAGATTCAGGCCTGCATAAGAGGCAGAGTCACAATTCCTCTCTACTTGGAACATCAACATTCCTAGAAATGAAAAGATGTGCCTGTCTGATCTGAATAGCTGAAACACTAGGATAGTAGTGAAGCTGTGAGGTGACTAGCTTTCCTACTAATCTGGCTGGGAAGCTGAGGTAGCTCCCACTCTTCACCCTGATAAAACCCTAGCACATATCATTGAGAGCTCCCCCAGCCACCTTCATAAAGGTTGGGACCTCGGCCCCTCATTGGGTATTACACCTACTCACCTGCCTTAGCCACAACCAGTGCCTACTTAGAGATACCTCCCCTATTGTCCTGAAGCCTGAACCATCAACTCAGTAAATAAAACTCTGGGAAAATAAATAAATAAATAAATAAAATGTACACCATGAGAGAATGAGATAAGCTTCAAGATGATCCCTGTCATTCCAACCACATAGTATAAACATAGGCACATAGGACAATGAAAAAGAATAGAGAGCCCAGAAATAAAGCTGAATATTTATAGCCAACTCTTCAACAAAGCATGTAAAAACATAAAGCAGAAAAAGGTCCCCTATTCAACAAATGGTGCTGGGATAATTGGCAAGCCACTTGTAGAATAATGAAATTGAATCCTCATCTCTCATCTTACACAAAAATCAACTCAAGATGGATCAAATACTTAAATATGACATGAAACTATAAAAATTCTAGAAGATAACATCAGAAAAACACTTCTGTACATTGGCTTATGCAAAGAATTCATGACCAAGAACCCAAAAGCAAATGCAACAAAAACAAAAATAAATAAATGGGATCTAATTAAACTAAAAAGCTTCTGCACGGCAAAAGAAATAATCCACGGAGTAAATAGACAACTCACAGAGTGGAAGAAAATATTCACAAACAATGCATTCAACAAAAAACTAAAATCCAGAATCTATACGGACCTCAAACAAATCAGCAAGAAAAAAAATAATTCCATCAAAAAGTGGGAAAAGGACATGGATAGACAATTCTCAAAAGAAGATATACAAATGGACCACAAACATATGAAAAAATGCTTGACATCACTAACTATCAGAGAAATGCAAATTAAAATCACAGTGAGATACCACCTTACTCCTACAAGAATTACCATAATTTAAAATTCATAAAATAATAGATACTGGTGTGGATGTGGTGAAAAGGGAACACTTTCACACTGATGAGGGGAATGTAAACTAGTACAACCACTATGGAAAACAGTATGGAGATTTCTTAAAAAATTAAAAGTAGAACTACCATTTGATCCAGCAAGGAAAATAAGTCATTATATGAAAATGACACTTGCACATTCATATTTATAGCAGCACAATTTGTAATTGCAAAAATATGGAGCCAACCTAAATGTCCATCAACCAATGAGTAGATAAAGAAAATGCAGTATATATACACCATAAAATACCTCTCAGCCATAAAAAGAAATGAAATAATGGCAATTGCAGCAACTTCTATGGCGTTGGAGACCATTATTCTAAGTAGAGTAACTAAAAAATGGAAAATCAAATATCGTACGTTCTCATTTATAAGTAGGAACTAAACTATGAGGATGCAAAGGCATAAGAATGATATAATGGACCTTGGAGACTCAAGGAGAAGGGTAGGGGGGATGAGGCATAAAAGACTAATGGCACAGTGTACACTGCTCGGATGACAAGTGCCCCAAAATCTCAGAAATCACCACTTAAGAACTTCTCCATGTAATAAAAAATCACCTATTCCCCAAAACTATTAAAATAACGAAATTTTAATATAAATAAATAAACTATGAATCAGAAGCCCTGGAACAGGGGTGTGATAGGGAAACGAATCAAGTTCCTGCCTACCTAGGATGGGGAGTGGGTGCACCGCCCTTACCCCCTCTCAGAGGCTCCAGGCACCTCACCAGGAGCTCCTCCCAGCCACCCTCATCAGGGCTGGTGCCTGCACTTGCCACTGGGGTATTCATGGGCAAATCACGGCCTCAATCTCTGCCCAGCTGTGTTTCCCCACTCCCACAGAACAGGAAGCTCAGAGCACCAGGCACTCCACTGTCTAGCCTCACCTCACAGTAAGCAAAGAACAGGTACACACCTACCTGCTTGTGCTGCAGCTGACTCTTACCCACAAGCACCATCTACTGGCCTGTAGGGCAAACCACACAGCCCAATATAAAATCGGCCAATAGAAGTGCATAGGGCTATAGAAAGAAAGCCCAAAGACTCTACCCAATCCATTTCTCTCCAGATGAGAAGGAACCAGTCTAAGAATTCTGGCATCATGAAAAACCTGAATGTTGCGGTACCACTAAAGTATCACTATGTCTCCAGCAATGGCCCCTAACCAAAATGAAAACCCAGAAATGACAGATAAAGAATTCACCAGCACTTTGGGAGGCCAAGGCGGGCGGATCACAAGGTCAGATTGAGACCATCCTGGCTAACACGGTGAAACCTCGTCTCTACTAAAACTACAAAAAATTAGCCAGGCCTGCTGGTGGGCGCCTGTAGTCCCAGCTACTCAGGAGGCTGAGGTAGGAGAATGGCGTGAACCTGGGAGGCGGAGCTTGCAGTGAGCCGAGATCGCGCCACTGCACTCCAGCCTGGGCAACAGAATGAGACTCCGTCTCAGATTAAAAAAAAAAAAGAATTCAAAGAGTGGATTGCAAGGAAGCTCAACAAAATCCAAGATGAGGCTGAAAATCAACACAAAGAAACTTCAAAAGCAATGCAGGAAACGAAAGAAGAGATAAACATCTTAAAAAGAAATCAATCACAGCTACTGGAATTGAGAAACTCATTTAAGGAATTTCAAAATGTAATGGAAAGCATTAACAAAAGGCTGTGTGAAGTAGAAGAAAGAATTTCAGAGCTTGAAGACTGGCCTTTCAAACTATAAAATAAAGTTGGACAAAAATAAAGAAAAAAGAACATTAAAAAATTAACCAAGTCTCCAAGAAAGATGGGATTATATAAAGCAATGAAACCTGCAAATTATTGGCATTCCCATGAGAGAAGGAGAAAAAATAAACAACCTGGAAAACATATTTGAGGAAATAATTCAAGAAAATTCCCTAATCTTGTTAAAGAGGTAGACATCCAGATACAAGAAATCCAGAGGACACCTGCCAGATAATATACAAAATGAGCATCACCAAGGCATATAGACGGAGACTGTCTAAGTTCAACCCTAAAGAAAAAGTCTTTAAGGCAGCTAGAGCAAAAGGTCAGATCACATACGATGGGAACCTCATCAGGCTAAAAGAGGACTTCTCAGCAGAAACCCCAGAAGAGATTGGGGGCCTTATTTTTAGCATTCTCAATGAAAAGAAATTCCAACCAAGAATTTCATATTCCACCAAACTCAGCTTAATAAGCAAAGGAGAAATAAAATCCTTTCCAAACAAGTAAACTCTAAGGGAATTTGTTAATGCTAAACTAGTCTTATCAGAGGTCCTTAAAAAAGTTCTAGAGTTAGAAATGAAAGAATAATATCTGGTATCACAAAAACACACTTAAGTGTATAACCACAGAACCTATGAAGCAACTACACAATCAAGTCTACAAAACAACCAGCTAACAACATGATGACAGGATTAAAACCACACTTATCAGCTGGGCACAGTTGCTCACGCCTGTAATCCCAGCACTTTGTGAGGCGGAGGTGGGTGGATCACTTGAGGTCAGGAGTTTGAGACCAGCCTGGCCAATATGGTGAAACCCTGTCTCTACTAAAAATACAAAAATTAGCTGGGCATGGTGGTGGGTGCCTGTAATTCCAACTACTTGGGGGAATAAGGTAGGACAATTGCTTGAACCTGGGAGACAGAGGTTGCAGTGAGCCGAGATCACGCCACTGTACTCCAGCCTGGGTGACAGAGTGAGACTCCATCTCAAGAAAAAAACAAACAAACAAACAAACAAAAAACCCTCACTTATCAATATTACCCTTGAATGTAAATGGTCTTAGCACCCCACTTAAAAGGCACAGAGTGGCAAGTTAGATAAACAAGTCCCATGTGTCTTCAAGAGGTCCATCTCATATGTAATGATACCCAGGGCTCAAAGTAAAGGGTTGAAGAAAGATCTATCACACAAATGGAAAACAAAAAAGAGCAGAGGTTGCCATTCGTATATTGATAAAACAGACTTTAAACAAACAATAATCAAAAAGGGCAACAAAGGGCATTAAATAATGATAAAGCGTTCAATTCTACAAGAAGACGTAACTATCCTAAACATATATGCACCCAATATTGGAGCACCCAGATTCATAAAACAAGTACTTTTAGACCTATGAAAAGACATAGACAGCCACACTATAATAGTAGGGGACTTCAACATCCCACTGACTATGTTAGACAGACCATTGAGGCAGAAAACTGACAGAAATTCTGGACTTAATTTTGACACTTGAACAACAGGACTTAACAGACATCTACAGAACACACAACCCATCAACCACAGAATATACATTCTTCTCATGTGCCCATGGAACATACTCTAAGATCAACCACATGATCAGCCATAAAGCAAGTCTCAATGGATTCAAAAAAGTTGAAATCATACCAACCATACTTTCAAATCACAGTGGAATAGTAATACTAATCAATACCAAGAAGATCTCTCAAAACCACACAGTTACATGGAAGTTAAATGACTTACTCATTAATAACTTTTGGGTAAACCATGAAATTAAGGCAGAAATCAAAAAATGCTTTGAAATAAATGGAAACAGAAGCATAACATACCAACATCTCTGAGATGCAGCAAAAGCAGTGTTAGAAGGAAAATTTATAGCTATAAAGGCCTGCATCAAGGAGTTGGAAAGATCTCAAATTAACAGTGTAACATTGAACCTAGAGGAGCTGGAATAATAAGAACTACCCCAAATCTAGTAGAAGAAAAGAAATAGCTAAAATCAGAGCAGAACTGAGTACAGTTGAGACCCCAAAATCTATACAAAGGATCAACAAAACTAAAAGCTGGTGATTTGAAAGGATAAACAAGATCAATACACCACTAGCTAGATAATCAAATAAAAAAGAGAGAAGATGCAAATACGCACAATCAGAAATGACAAAGGTGTCATTATGACTGATCCCACAGAAATACAAAAGATACTCAGAGACTATTATAACCACCTTTCTGCACACAAACTAGAAAATTTAGAGGAAGTGGATAAATTCCTGGAAACACACAACCTCCCAAGGCTGAATCAGGAAGAAATCAAAACCCTGAACAGACCAACACTGAGTTCTGAAATTGAATCAAATAAAAAACCCAGCAACCAAAAAGAGCCTTGGACCAGACGAATTCACAGCTGAATTCTACCAGACATACAAAGAAGAGCTGGTACTAATCCTACTGATACTATACCAAATAATTGAGGAGAAGAAACTCCTCCTCAACTCATTCTACAAAGCCACCATGAGTCTGATACTAAAATATGCCAAAGACACAACTAAAAAAGAAAAATACAGGCCAATATCCCTGCTGAACACAGACGCAAAAATTCTCAACCAAATCCAGAAACACATCAAAAAATTAATTCGCCATAATCAAGTGGGCTTTATTCCTAGGATGCAGGGTTAGTTCAACACATATGCAAATCAATAAATGTGTTTCACCACATAAACAGAATTAAAAATAAAAACTATATGATCATCTCAATAGACGCAGAAAAAGCTTTTGATAAAATCTGATATCCATTCATGATAAAAACCCTCAACAAACTAGGCTTCAAGAGAACATACCTCAAACTAATAAGAGCCATCTATGACAAACACAGCCAACATTATACTGAATAAGCAAAGACTGGAAGCATTCTCCTTGAGAACTAGAACAAGACAAGGATGCCCACTATCTCCACTCCTACTTAACATGGTACTGGAAGTCCTAGCCAGAGCAGTCAGGCAAGAGAAAGAAAGAAAAGGCATCCAAACAGGGAAAGAATAAGCCAATTTTCCCTTTGCTAATGATATGATTGTATACCTATGAAACCCTAAAGATACTGCCAAAATGGTCCCAAAATTGATAAATGACTTCAGTAAAGTTTTAGGATACAAAATCAACGTACAAAAAATCAGTTGTATTTCCATATATCAATGGCATTCAAGTTGAGAGCCAAATCAAAATGCAATTCCATTTACAGTAAACACACACACACACAAACACACACACAAAATATCTAGGAATACAGATAACCAAGGAGGTGTACAGACAACCAAGGCATATGTACCCTCTGAACCTAAAAGTTGAAATAAAAAAAATTTTCGTTAAAATAAAAGCTTGACCTAATTGGCTTATGTAGAATCTCATCTCCAACACCTGGTGAAATATTAAACACCTTTCTCCTAAGACATAGACAAGGATAACCTCTATCACCACTTCTCTTTAATATTATTGGTTGATGCAAAAGTAATTGCGGCTGTAGACTGTGAATTTTAAATCCTTATAACTAGACTCATCTTTATTAATCAGAATAGAAACCATTACAAACACATTTTTGCCAACGAGAAATTTGCTTATTCCTCTAGCATAAAAAATCTGTGCTTCAGGATTTGACAAACTCTTGGAAAGCATTTTCTGCATCTTGCTGGTTGTGAAGTATTTTCCCTGCAAAAAGTTGTTGAGATGCTTGAAGAAGTGGTAGTCCGTTGGTGGGAGATCAGGTGAATATGGCAGATCAGGCAAAACTTCATAGCCCAATTCGTTCAACTTTTGAAGCGTTGGTTGTGTGACGTGTGGTCGGTCATTGTCCTGGGGAAGAATTGGGCCCTTTCTGTTGACCAATGCTGGCTGCAAGTGTTGCAGTTTTCGGTGCATCTCACTGAGGCACCCACTTATCGAGCTTTTTCACCTTTCCAATTTGCTTCAAACGCTGAACAACCATAGAATGGTCAACGTTGCTTTCTTTGGCGACTTCTGGTGTAGTTGTAAGAGGATCGGCTTCGATGATTGCTCTCAATTGGTTATTGTCAACATTCGATGGCCGGCCACTATGCTCCCCATCTTCAACTCTCTCATCTCCTTTGCAAAACTTCTTGAGCCACCACTGCACTGTATGTTCGTTAGCAGTTCCAAATGCATTGTTGATGTTGCGAGTTGTCTCCACTGCTTTATGACCATTTTGAGCTCAAATAAGAAAATCACTTGAATTTGCTTTTTGTATAATATCATTTCCATAGTCTAAAATAAACATAAAGTAAACAGCAAGTAATAAGTCATTAGCAAAACAACATAAAGTAAGAGATGCGCATTAAAATGATATATAACATAACCCCATTTATTTAAGAATTATTCCAATATCAAATGGCAAATGTCAACAATGCAAAAACTGCAATTATGTTTGCACAAACTTACTGAAGGTCCTAGCTGGGGCAAGAATTCAAGAGAAACAAATAACATTGTAAGGATTAAAAAAGAAGGAGAAACAAAACAGTCACTCTTTGTAGATGATATGATGGTGTAGCCAAATAATCCAAAAGCTATTGAAAGTAATGAGGGGATTTAGATGGTGGCTGAATATAATCAATACACAAAATTTATTTTAGTTATTTACACCAGAAACTAACAAACTAGCAAAGAAACTTTGAAAGCCATACCACCTACAGTAGCATCCAGAAACATTATAAATCTCAAAATAAATTTAACAAAATATGTATAAAGACACTCCCAGCCAAGTTGGGAGGATCGCTTGAACCCAGCAGTTCAAGACTAGCCTGGGAAACATGGCATCTCTACAAAAAATGCAAAATTAGCCGGGGTTGGTGATGCACACCTGTAGTCCCAGCTACTTTGTAGACTGAGGGGAATCACCTGAGCCTAGCAGGTGGAGGCTTTAGTGAGCTGTGATCGCCACCACCGCCCTCCAACCTGGGCAACAGAGTGAGATCTTGTCTCAAAAAAACCTCAAAAAACAAAAAACCTCTACACTGATAATTACAAAATGGTTTTGAAGGAAGGTAAAGAAAACTTAAATGGGAGAATATATTTAAGGAACATGGCTGTGCTTTGGTCAAGGAATAGGCCGACGCGGACACCCAGGCCAGAGTTACTCAGGGAGTTTAGAGTGCAGGCGTATAACTCCACTTGTTATCACAGCCATGTAGCCATAACACGGGAAGGCCATCTCTCGACCCTATGCCACTATTGTCTGTAAAAGGTATAATTGTGCTGCTGACATTGTACAGGCGCTGCTGCCAAGAGAAAGAGAGAGCCAAAGCTGTAGTTCTTTGCAGATGCACATAGGGGAGTCAGAACACAGCTCTGCTCACTCATGCCCAAAGAGAGAAAGAGTTAAGCTGCTGACCCTGAAGGCAAGGGAGAGCTGGCCATGCACACAACTGTGTGGGAGCTGTGGGACTAAGCAGCTGAGACAGAGCAGACAGTGTGAGAAAGCTGTTGATGAGAGCTGCTGCTGAGTAAATTCATCTTTCACCCGCCCAGAGCCTCCTGAGTGTTCTTTCTGCTCATCTATCCACTCCCTTCGGACCTCAACATAACATTTGGCATAGTCATGAACCTGACAATATATTACGTTCTTGGATTGGAAGGCTCAATATTATAAAGATGTCCATTTTCTCCAAATGAATCTGTAGACAAAACTCCAGTCAAACTTCTGTTTTGTTTTGTTTTAGTGGAAATAAACCTGGTTCTAAAGTTAATAGGGCAATAGCCTAGAATAGCCAAGGCAGTCTTAAAGAGCAGAGTTCTAGAACTACTGAATACTAAACCTTATATTAAAGCTGTAATAATTAAGACAGTGTGGAATTGGCACAGGTGAAACAAACAGACCAATAGAATAGACTGAAGAGCTCGGAAACAGACACATACATAAAGTGTTTGATTTAGTACAAAGGTTGCAATGAAGAACACTGGAGAAAGTTCAGTTTTCCCAACAAAAGGTGATGGTCAATCCATATGAAAACAGACTTTACCTCATTCCCTCAAGGTCATTATTGGTGGTGCTTATTTAATGAGTTCAAGTAGAAATCCCAAAAGGATTTTTTTTAAACTTTGCCACAGTTGCCACACCATTTGGAGCCTGAGTAGCGGGGCCTCTCATGTCCCATCCTCCCTGAGATTCAGAAACAGCTGGACAGCCCTTGGCCTTGAGGAGACAGACTTGTAGGGCCAGCACTCATGAAGGTCAGGCAGTTCCACTGGCAAGTGTCCTCATCCAGTAAGGTCAGGTGTTCCAAGAGGCAGTAGGATCACTGCTAGGAAGCCTCTGAGAAAGTCTTCTGTAGGTTTGCAGGAAGATAAGAAGAGTAAGGGGCCAATAATCCCCTAAATCTTCTTAGTATTTGAGCTTTCCTGGGCTTTAGTTTGTCCCGATGTTCCACTACTAGAGCTTTCACTGATCATTCATATCTATCTTGTCTACCTCTTTGTTCATTTCCCTCCATAGTTCTAGCAGAAAGCTTTGAATTTGATAATAGCCCTCACTTCCTGTCTATAGTAATAATAATAGCTTCCATTTAGAGTGTATACAATGTACATCAAGAGCATTACGTTCAATATATTATTTCTTATTCTTGTAACAATCCTCCTAGGCTAGTATTTATTATTCCCATTTGACAAAAGGGGAAAAGTAAGGAACTTGCCCAATCTCATCTAGCAAGCAGGCAGTAAAGCCAAGGTTCAAATTCAAGCCTTTTTGATTCCAAAGCCCAAGACTTTCCACTGTAACATACCACCTCCCATGTCATTGATATGCCAGGGCTGAGACCCTAGGGATTTGCCTGGCCTGGGGTGAAGGTGGTACTTACTGGCTGCAGAACCCTTCACTGCATACTTCTGAGCTCAGCGGGTCAGTCCTCACCCACAGGAGGAGGGACTCGCAGGTGGGTGAGCTGACACGCTGGGAAGGCAAAGGTCCCAGCGTGTGCAGCAACACACAGGATACCTGTTTGATTACTTTATTCTCTTAACTAGTTTCTTTGGATCAGGTCTACACTTCTGATCACCTCCTGAATTTACAGGCACCTACTCAAAACTTTATGAACAGCTATTTGAAACAAACTCCTTGGCAACAGAGACATTGTTCTCTGTTTCTCCACCTAGTACCTTGCTGGTCACTCCTGCTTAAGTCTCCTTTGCTGATTCCTCATTATCATCTTGATTTCCAGTGTTGAAGTGCCCAGGTCTAGGTCCTTGGTCCTCTTTTTTTTCTCCATTTGTGCTCACTAGATGATCTCATTCAGTCCCATGCATTAAATACCATCTGTATGTTAACGACTTTCCCCGATCCCAAAATCACACACCCACTTGTTTGATTGAAATTATGACTTGGACATCTAATAGACATAGTAAACCTGATGTGTCCAAAGCTGAATTCTTTATTTCACCCACTCCCTTAAACCTGCTCCTCCCATGCTACCTCCGTTCTTCCCTTTGCTCAGGCCAAATTATCATGGAATCATTCTTGGCTGTTCTTTCTCCTACCTCCATTTCAAATATGTCAGAGAATTCTGTCAGGCCTGATCTATTCTAACCACCTCCACTGCTATTCCCCTAGTCCCAACCACCATGACATCTTACTTGTATTTGGCAAATACCTCCTAATTGGTCTATCTGCTAGGATCATATCCCCCTACAGTTATTCTTTTTATTTTTTATTATATATGTATACATATATATACATAATACACACGCACACACACACACATATATATATATATTTTTTTTTTTTTTTTTTTTGAGACAGAATCTTGCTCTGTCACCCATGCTGGAGTGCAGTGGTACAATCTTGGCTCACTGCAACTTCTGTCTCCCGGGTTTAAAAGATTCTCCTGCCTCAGCCTCCCGAGTAGCTCGGATTACAGGCACCCACCACCATGCCCAGCTAATTTTTGTATTTTTAGCAGAGTGGGATTTCACCATGTTGGCCAGGCTGGTCTCGAACTCCTGACCTCAAGTGATCTACCCACCTCGGCCTCCCATAGTGCTAGGATTACAGGCGTAAGCCACTGAGCCCAGCCTACAGTTATTCTTTTTAAAAATGTAAGCCAGATCATACACTTCTCTGCCAAAATGTCCAGTAGCTTCCTATCACACTAATAATCAAATCCAAAGTCTTCACCATGGCCCAGATGCTCTAGCTCTGGTGGCTGCTCTAACTGTTCACTTACTGCTCTGACACATCCGCCTTGTCCCTCTGGTCTCTTTGTTGTTGTTTGGACATTCAAGCACATTCCTGCCACAGAGCCTTGGTGATTGTAGTTCCGTATGCATGGACTACACTTCTCTAAGCTATAAGCATGGCTTGTTCTGTCACTTCATTCTGGTCTCTGTTCAAACACCACCTTATTAGTGAGGCCTTCCCAAGTAATGCATCAAAAACAACAGCCCCCAATTGCTGTATGTCTCCCTTACTTTTCCTCATAGCACTTATTTATTGCCTGAAATATTACCAGTGTATTTATTTATTATCTTTTTTACCCTTTCCCCTACCCCTAGTGTAATTCCATGAAAGCAATTATTCTTTCACGTACTGAAGGCCTAGAACAGTGCTTGAAGCATAGAGTATTGAATAATATTTGTTAAATAAATGAAACTTTTATTGAGCTCCTACATGTATAAAGCATTGTGCTAAAGGATGAAATAAACATGAAGTAAACACAGTTAACAAAAATCATGTTATAAATGAGGACAGGATTATATACTCAATCATAAATTAGATTAACCCTAATCATAACTAAACAGAGGGATGAAGGAGATCCCTCTTTTAAAAGCTATACAGGGGATTGAAAATAGTAAGTGATTCCAAGTCATTATATCTGTTTATTTTACGTAAAGTTTTAGAATCCAGCCTCAGAGGATGACCAAATTCTAGTGGTGCCTTAACTGGCTCTGGGGGCAGGATAGCAGGCCGGGTGAGGGGCTAGTCTAAATTTTCATCGTAGGAGCACAGTGGAGGGAAGAGAGTATTTTCAGGCCCAACAGAGATACGAAACATTTCAATCATCTTCTCCTACCCTTCTTTCAGCTTCTGTGAAACACTGTTCTCATGGACAGTGACAATGCCTCATATTGAAAATTCACTATTTGATTTTTTTAGTTGAATTTTCACTAGAAGAGGCAAGCTTAAATTCTCAAAGAGAACAGCTATGTATAACTCTTGTGAAACTCAGAACATAAAACTTACAGGGCAGAGGATTCCTTTGGAGAAACTTGGAGCTTGATAATCTGGAGTTTAAAAAAGGTACTAGAAAAGGAATGTTTTCTCCTACTTTCCTGAGCCCAGAATTTTCTGTTCCTTTTCATTATATTCATAGAAAGTTCTACAGGTAATAAATGTCTATATAGTAGCGACTCTAAGTACTCATTTCCAGGCTGGAACCCCCAAACCATGAAAAATTATATACTGGTAAAAGTTTTGGTCAGTACTTAAAGGACTGGTTGAAATTTAAGGGCCTAAATTATTTAGAAGATTAAAATTAAGACCATATATGACAAAGTATACATGTCACAATATGGATTCCAAAGCAACTTATGAAATAAAATGAATCTAATATGCTGAAGAGGATTGGAGCCAAGAATCTCTGAAACAGTGATTGCCAGTTGTTAAGGACATGCCTGGAACACATGATCTAAGGGAGAAAGGGCACTTAGTTGCCCTGCTAGATGGCCCCAGTCAAGTTAGTTATGCACATACATTAGTTCATTTAAAATACACATTGTGCTTATGTGTGTCAGACAAGTGGAAGACACAGGAAATACGATGATGCAGCATTCTGATCCTCAAAGATCTCCCAGTCTATCAGAGGATATAAATGCAAAATAAACAATTACAAAACAGTGGGGAAGTGCAATAGAAGGGACTTGTGCAGGAAATATGGAATCACTGAAAAAGTATCTAACCACCCTGGGGGCAGGGTAGGGAGGAATAGTTGGGGAGGAAGACTGGGGGAGGCGACACCTCCTCTGAGTCTCAGGGGTGAATAGGAGTTGGCCAAACACGGAGGAGAGAAGGGCATTCTGCGCAGAAAGAAGAGCATAAGAAGTGAGGCAGAAACAAGAGAGAACATTTAGGAGGAATGAAAATCAGTTTAGTGTTGCTAGCATGTAAAAAAATGTTTCTGCTTTTGCTCCCTGTCTCTTATTTTAACACTATCTATCTATCTATCTATCATCTACCTATTTGTCTATCTATATCTAGCTATCATGACTTTTCATTCAGAAGTTTTAAATTTTGATCCAATAAAATTTCTCAATAGTTTCCTTTATTTCTTTTACCAACTTTGTCTGATTCAAGTATGCTTTCCCTATTCCAAGTTAATAAAAATAATCTTGTATATTTTGTAGTGCTTTTATTATAGTTTTTTCTTTAATAGTTAGGACTTTAATTCAGGTATTTTTGTGAATGAGATTTAAAAGAGATTTCCCCCCATGTTGGAAGTGCCATTGTTTTTCATATATAAAATTAAGAGTAGACAGTAGCCAAATTGCACAGTGTCCTAGAGGATATAATAAAGACCTTAAATTTTGTTCAAAGTCTGATGACAATAGATTTGAGGGTTTTTTAAAATTATTTTAAATTTATTTTTTATCCAGATATAGTAAAACACAGTCTTTTTGGTGTATAGTTCTATGAGTTTTGACAAATTCATAAAGTCCTGTAACCACCATTGCCATGATTAAGATACAGTAGAGTTTCATCACTCTCCAAAGACTCAACCCCTTTGTAGTCAAATCCTTCCCCGCCCCTGAGAACCACTGGTCTGTTCTCCTCTATAGCATTGCCTTTTCCAAAATGTTATACGAATGGAGTCATACAGTGTGTAGCCTTTTGCGTCTGGCTTCTTCCACTTAGTATAATTCATTTGAGGTTCCTCCATGGTTCCTCCATGTTTCAAGTGTCAGTATATCATTCCTTTTCATTGCTGAGTAGTATTTCATTGTTCTATAAAGATACCACAGCTTGTTTATCCATTCACTAATTGACTTTCTGAGGCCCTCCCAATTTCCAATCTCTGAAAACTGGGGTTTAGGGACTAAGGCTATTGTTGAAATATTGTTTTTTTTTTGGCATTTCATGTTTTCTCTTTTAAAAATCATGTTTGTGCTGTTTTATAAACATGTTGATAACAACATGTAAATTTGTTTAACTGGCTTCAATGCTCACTGCTAGTCCTTTCATATTCCAACTTCTTCATTTTTTTTAATTGTCTAAAATGTTTAAGTTTATATAATTTCAAAGTCATTAGTAAATCTCAGGTTAACATAAGCAATGGGCATTCAATAAATTTTTGATTAATGTAAACCTTAATATGGCCAAGTATATTCAACTTGATTCTATGTTTTGTCTTAAGAAGAAATTTTGGTGAATAACTTTCCTGGACAAGCGTAAAACTTGCCTTGGAATTATTTTGTTTTGCTTTGTGTTATTTTACAAACAAAATCACAATCTCAAATGGTATTTTTTGAATAGATGGAAGTTGCAAAGGGAACTTAAGCTCAAATTTAGTTTTTAAATTTTAAGTATAAAAACTCCACTCACCACTGTACCATGAATATTGACTAATTCATGTAAGTAAGCATTTGTTTTTAACTATACTTTAAGTTCTGGGATACATGTGCAGAACGTGCAGGTTTGTTACATAGGTATACACGTGCCATGGTGGTTTGCTGCATCCATCAACTCATCATCTACATTAGGTATTTCTCCTAATGCTACCCCTCCCCTAGCCCCCCACCCCCTGACAGGCCCGGGCGTGTGATGTTCCCCTCCCATGTCCATGTGTTCTCATTGTTCAACTCCCGCTTATGAGTGATAACATGTGGTGTTTGGTTTTCTAAGCATTTTTATATGTTTTGAACCATCATTCTCAGGAAAGTCTAGATTTTTACAAAATCTTTGAGTGCAAAATATTTGAGGTTATTCTCCAACTATTTAGATATGACAAACCCTTTTACTTCATTTTAACATGGCAATTTATTAACAGATTATTTTTTATCTAAGTTTTTGCATTTATTCAAGATCATGGAATTTAAATAAAATAAAGCTGCATTTAGAGTTGATAAGTGGATTCACAGGTGATACTTTGCCTGTTAAAATGAGCTTTTAGGCCAGGCGCGGTGGCTCAGCCTGTAATCACAGTACTTTGGGAGGCCGGTGGGGGGGGATCATTTGAGGTCAGGAGTTCAAGACCAGCCTGGCCAACATGGTGAAACCCTGCCCCTACTAAAAATATGAAAATTAGCCAGACACAGTGGCACACCCCTGTAATCCCAGCTACTCGGAAGGCTGAGGCAGGAGAATCTCTTGAACCTGGGAGGCAGAGGTTGCAGTGAGCTGAGATACCACCACTACACTCCAACCTGGGCGACAGAATGAGACTGTGTCCCAAAAATAATAATAAATAAAATTTAATGTCGGGCACGGTGGCTCACGCCTGTAATCCCAGCACTTTGGGAGGCCAAGGCGGGTGGATCACAAGGTCAGGAGCTCGAGACCATCCTGGCTAACATGGTGAAACCCCGTCTGTACTAAAAATACAAAAAAAAATTAGCCAGGCATGGTGGCGAGCACCTGTAGTCCCAGCTACTCGGGAGGCTGAGGCAGGAGAATGGCATGAACCTGGGAGGCGGAGCTTGCAGAGAGCTGAGATCGCGCCACTGCACTCGAGCCTGGGCAATAGAGCGAGACTCTGTCTCAAAAAATAAAATAAAATAAAATAAAAAATTTAAAAATTAAATGAGCTTGTGGCACCTTAACTAGTAAACTGTAAAAAGAAGAAAACTATTGATAGAGATGTTTATCTCAATATAGGCTGCAATCTATACTACTAGAAAAAAGGTTATTATTAAAACAGTAAATATAGTGTCCCATTTCAAAAAGACGCAAATAATAAACTAGGATCTGATCACATCCAAAATGAATCACATCCAAAACGAATAGGCTCATTCACATTGCAAACTATCTGTTAAGCAGAGCACTGTGCACCAGTTATCAGTCCCAGGGGAGCAAAACATCATACTCTGGTTACCAGTTCCAGGGAAGGACTCTAAACACTTCTTCCCTTTGCGTATTGACATCAGAGTAGGCAAGGGAAACATAACAAAGTCAAGTGCTGGATGGAGCAATGGGTTAGCTTTAAGAGAAGAGACAGAGCAAGACCAGTTTCAGTAGTGTGTGATGATCTCCCATGCCCAGTGGGTCTCTTCTGGCAGCTGAAGTAGGGCAGTAGGCTACATGTGCCCCTCTCCTGGGGTAGATGAAGGACCCCAACCTCCCAGGGGAGTTTAAAATACTGAAAGCTGGCGGCATGCCTAAGGTCCAATAACGCATATGCTTATGCAGAACAAAGGAGTACATACTGAGTCTCAAACAGGGAAAGATATTCCTACGCAAGGTGATAAGCCCAGTGCAGGTTGTGTGGGCTCTTGGTAAGCAAGTGTGCCCAGCCCAAGGCCCGTTCTTATGTGGCTAAGCAGGAATGGAGAGGCGGCATGCACAATGGCTTTCTCAACACTATCCTTTTTTTTTCTTGCTTGCTTGCTTTCTTGCTTGCCTTCTTTCTTTACTCCTTCCTTTCTTTCTTTCTTTTCTTTTCTTTTCTTTTTGGTTTTTGGTTTTTTTTTTTAGACAAAGTCTCACTGTCACCCAGGCTGGAGTTCAGTGGTGGGATCTTGTCTCACTGCAGCCTCCACCGCCCAGGTCCAAGCAATTCTCCTGTCTCAGCCTCCCGAGTAGCTGGGACTACAGGCGTGCGCCACCACACCCCACTAATTTTGTATTTTTAGTAGAGACGGGGTTTCAT
This sequence comes from Pongo pygmaeus, assembly GCF_028885625.2. Taxonomy (NCBI): domain Eukaryota; kingdom Metazoa; phylum Chordata; class Mammalia; order Primates; family Hominidae; genus Pongo; species Pongo pygmaeus. Next base: position 153,594,752 of record NC_072376.2, on the reverse strand, counting down.
CATGTTGGCCAGGCTTATCTCAAACTCCTGACCTCAGGTGATCCTCCTGCCTCAGCCTCCCAAAGTGCTGGGATTACAGAAATGAGCCACCACACCCGACCACCCAACACTATCCCAACCAGCTGTACCTGGGTGACAACTTCTGCTCAACAAGACCATAAGTCTGGGTACTTCTATGGTTTAACCCTTGACCCTTTTTCTTTTAAAAGCCAGACATGTGAAAGTCATCACATAATTTTTAAAAAGATATGGGCAAAAATGAAACTTCTGTGAATTCAGACTTTGACAGGTAGCTGCATCTCCCAGAACAAATACGGAGATCATAAAACAAATTAAAGTTACTGTAGGAAAATGAAATATCTATCATGCATATATAGAAACTTGATGGGTTTTAAGTAAATTTAGATAATAAGCCAAACAATTTACTAATGTAAAAAGCCACAAATAAAGGACATAATTTGAACAGACAGCTATTTAATAACTCACTGAAGAAATATACAAAATCTTGAAACGTTTACCAAAAGTTAAAGGTTGACGAATGCTTTTGAAATGCAAAATATTCCATAATATTCTGACAGGCTTTTTTTACACTCCTATCACGAAGATTTCCATTATGTTTTCCCAAATATAATCTCGAGAACACCGGGCAGCTCTCACCCAGAGGCTGGTTAGGTTGACGGCCCTGGTGCTGAAAAGAACACTTCTCTCAGGAAACGGTAGTCACATCCCTTCGGTTAAATTTCAGAAGTCCTGCTGAAATACATAGAGATATAATCTTGCATTGTTTTATCTTATTTGTTTTGACTTTTCCAGCAGGTATTTCGAACGCAGATGACATTTCTAGGTTAATTATGTCGTTATTTCTGTTCTTCTACCGCTTATTCTCTTGTCTCTATACATTTCCGGGAGCTGGGGCGCAAGGTGGTGTTTGCTCTCCCACCTGCCCGGCAGGTGATAGAGGCAGGAAGGGAGCGCCGCCCGCCTGGTCTTGCACCGCGCGGGCATAGGATGCTTGGCAGGAGCTGGCGCCGACGCTGAAGGACTCCGCGCGATGCCACGAAGCCCGCGCGCTTGCCCTGGATCCCTTCAAGCCAAGCCGAAGCCCCGCTGCAGCAACCAGCGCAGGTCCGGGGAGCCCCCAGCCGGCTGGAGCGGCCCCTCCAAGCCTGCAGCAGTGCGCCGTCTCCAGCCTCTTGGGCTCTTGCTTCTGATCCATCATCTCTCCATGAACAAGCCTGCATGTTCAAGTGATTTTTTACCAAGTTCTGAGCTTTGCAATATCTTATAATTGGATCACTGTTCTTTTTTTCATATTTATCATTTCTCTAATCAGTTTTCTTGTTCAGTGTCCTCCACGTTTGGGAAATTTTCTGGTCTGTTCTCCAATCACTGATTTAAATTGCATTAACCCCTCTAAGACAATGGCAAGTTCAGGAATGCAACTTCATTTCTGATTCAGAGTGTCTTTCTGCAGGTTTGGCATAAAATTTATTCTTAGTTATTCCTATGCTTTCTGCATCCTGGGGTCGTGCCATGCATCTTGCACAGTGCCAAGGGTGGGAAGAGGCTCTTCAAGCAGCCTGTCTCTGCTGCTTTCATGCCACATGTAGGGCCGGAGAAACTACTCTGTAGCTGCCTTTCTTTCCTCGGGACCTAGGGGCAGGGAGGAGGAAGAGGACAGGGCATGTCTGTTCTGGGTTAAACTGTTCTTGGAAGCCATTTTACCCCTACCTGGGAACTCTCTCCCTTTCTGGACTTAGGTTTTGGGAAATAAAACACAGAAAGAAAGAGTTTTCAGGACAATATACCTTTCCATCCTATCTCGTATCTCCTAAAACAGTAGGCATAAACCCAACTACCTGCGTGAATGAGACAAAGGGAAAGGGGGAAAATAGGGAGGAAAAAACCCTCACTGTATTACTTTTGAATAAAGTAATATTTCAAAATGCTAAGTAGCCCTCTGCAAATTGTTTATGTCTTCTACCAAAGCCCAAATCAGGTTTCCATTTGGCTATTTAAATTTTGATTTACCTGCATTTCTTTCTTATCTCTCCAGACCCCTTTTCTTCTCAACTTGTCTAAATCTTATCTTAATTTTCTTTGAAGCATGATTTCTCTTTGGGCTTTCTGCTCCATTTTTCAAAAATCATGTCTTCTTCACATCACTTTTAATACACTACACAATTTTTCTGAAATTTTCCTCTGGCTCCTGAAAAAAGAGGTTATATTTGTTACCATGCTTCTTTTTTTATTCATTCTTTTTTTGTCGTGTTTTAGAGGTGGGGTGTTGCTATGCTGCCCAGGCTGGCGTGCAGTGACTATGCACAGGTGCGATCCCTCTACTGATTAGCAGGGCAGTTTTTACCTGCTCCATGTCTGATCTGAGCCAATTCATCCCTCCTTAGGTAACCTGGTAGTCCCATGCTCCCAGGGGTTCACCATTTGGTGCCTAACTTATTGCAGACACCCGATTGGCATAGCACACTATAGTCCAGAACTCCTGGGCTCAAGTGATCCTCCTGCCTCAGCCTCCCATGTAACTGGGACAATAGGCATGCACCACCACACCCAGCTTATTCATTCTTAACCCAAGGGTGACAGACTCAAGTCTTGCCAAAAGAGGCCTGTGCAGCTTGTCATTGGCACTTGCTATGGGTTGAATTGTGTCTCCCCCACCACCACCCCAAATTCATATGTTGAAGTAATAACTGCCAGTACCTTAGAATGTGACTTCATTTGGGAACAGGGTTGTTGCAGGTATAAAGATGAGGTCATTAGGGTGGGCACTATTCCAATATGGCTGGTGTCCTCACAATGAGATTTAAAATCTCCTCATTATTTATGAGATAGGAGGATCAAAGCCTCTGGATTTGCTCAGCCTCCTCAGGCTCAAGTCCAATCTTTTGCTTTCCCCTGCCTTGCCTTCTATGGTCCAGAAATACCAATGAGCTTTTGTTTATCCAAGCTTACCATGGTGTTCCTTGACTCCTTGTCTTGGCTGTGCCGTCTCATCTGTCTGGCATGACCTCACTCCCACTTCCCATGCCATTATCTCTTGTCTGGGTAACTCCTTCTCACTCTTCAAGATTCGGATCCCTTTGCACCTTCTTTGGGAAGCCCCCCAGATGCCCACAGCCAGGGCCAGGAACTCTTCTTGTCTGATCCCGATTCACCTGGAGACATCTTTAACATTGTATTTGCCATGTTATATCATAATCATCTACCAATGTGTCAGTCTCTCCAGACTTTAGCCCAGGGTATGCAGTGGGTGCTCAATAATGAGTGTGGAATTAAACATTTATTGAATAAACAATTGCTCCAAGAATGTTAAAACAGCTCTGCCCAGTGAATAGATACCTCAAAGGCTGATCCCCTTCATAACCTACCAAGAAACGTTGAATAAGAATGTTTCTAGCAAAGGATCTAAACACAAAGGGTGCACCTCAAAAGGACAAAGACCCAAAAACATGAGGTGGAGATCATGCCAAAGGATGACTTCTAAGGTGAACTAAACTCCAAGTACTATACTTCATTATGAAATTCAGCTGGGCAAAGAAACCCTCCAAGAGAGTGATCATAAGGTCATTCTACAGATCGTAGGAAAATAATAGAAAGGAAACTTTACTCTTTTGTCTCTGAGATTCAGACATTCTAAAACAAGTCACATATGTGTTTCCAAGTAATAATTTTAACTGCATGAGTAAATGTAAAAGAGTGAGCTTTTGGCCAGGCAGATGTCTCACGCCTGTAACCCCAGCACTTTGGGAGGCAGAGGTGGGCAGATCACTTGAGGCCAGGAGTTCAAGATCAGCCTGGGCAACATGGCAAAACCTTGTCTCTACTAAAAATACAAAAATTAGCTGGGCGTGGTGGTGTGTGTATAATCCCAGCCACTGGGGGATTGAGGCAGGAGGATCGCTTGAACACATGAGCCCTGATTGTGTCACTGCACTCGCCTGGGCAACAGAGTAAGACCCTGTATCCAAAAATATATAGAGAGAGAGAAGAAAGAAAAAATAAAAAAAGAGTGAGCTTTTATGGAATTTTAGGCACACAAATATATTTGTACACCTAGATGTTTTCTCCCTCTGCTTTTCCTTCAGACGAAGCACCCTGGGCAGCTCAGATGTGTGAATTCCCTGCGGGAGGTTCCCCATTACCTGCTCACCATATAATGCATTTCACTTACTGTATAATAGCTCAAACAACAAAGTGAAAACTGTTGAAGGTAATGCTTTCTTTTCTGTATTTTGCCCTGTTCCGTCATGCTGTAGATGAAATAAAATCCTTCTTTGTCCTGGTGTGGGAGCTTCATCTTTCCCAGACACTCATGATCAATAGACGGCCACAGGAGGGCCCGCAGGGGTTTGTTCATAGAGTCAGGGCACTGGCTGAGAAGGCCTCCTGGCTTGTCCCCTGGCTTCCACATAGTGCTGGAAATAGGCAGACGACCACAGACATCACAAAGAATGCTTCCAATGTAACCTCAGTTCATCTTTGCTCCTTCCCCCACTGTCTGCCTCACATTCACTCTAGGGCTGCAATTCTTCACCTTTAACCAAGTCCTTTCTGCCAGGCAGGACGCACCACTCTGCAATTTCCATTTGTCCAGGAGATTAGAAAGAAGAGGGACGATGGAAGGAGAGGGCCCTGTCATTGGGCTGTGACCTCTCATCTGGCAGCCATGTCCTCATCTGTGCAGGGGCCCTATAGTCACGGCATACCAGGAGCCTTGAGGCTTATTGTTAGCTGGAATGTCCCCATTTCACCCTCAGACTGTTCCTAAAGGGATCTAGGAGCCAGTCCTGCCACACCTCCCTGCATAGAAACTCTGTCCCAGTGTGGGCCACAGAATCATGGACTCGTAGGATCTCAGGATGTACAGGGCCTTTTTATGTTTTTTAGTGAAACCCTTAGTTCAATCTTTTGGTTCCCTGCAACAACCTACAAAGTGGTCATCCAAACTGTATCAATAGAAAATATAATTATAACTATCACTTATTATGCCCTTTCCAGGTGCCACTCTAGTTACCATGCTAAGATCTCTACCAGTATTCTTTAATTGCATTTTCACAATACCACTATAACTATAATTACTGTCCCCATTTTATAGACAGGAAAACAGGAGCTTTAAAAGATTAAAGAAGTTGCCGAGGTCACATAGCAAATGGCATACTCAAATCTATATCTTTCTGACAATAAATCTAATGCTCTGAATGCATACTACATAAAACTGCCTGAAATGTAATACCTGCATTGATAGAGAGCTCATTACCCCAAATAGCATCACATTCTATCTCTGAATCACCATTTTTACACTTATCTAGAATTTGCCCACCTGTAGTTTCCACTCTTCGGCACTAATTCTTTTGCTTAACTATGTACAGAACAAATCTACCCCTGTCCACTGGCTATGCCTTTAAGTATCTGAGAACAGTAATGTCCTGTTCGGTAAGTCATTTTCTCCTTTTCACTCTCTGGTCCTTCCACGGGGCTTCAATCCCCATACACCTCATTTTTCTAAATTTCGTAGGTCACTTTTCCTATCTCTTCTACCAGGTTCTACTGAAGATGAAAAAAAGTGCTTTTTTAAACCGAAAGTATTGCAATGTTTATTTTGTCTTTGTTAATTAAGTTCCTTAGTAATATATACAAATCAAGTAAAAGATATATGTTGCACGTGATATTTTAACTTTTGATATGACTTATTGAAAAAATATATAAGGATACATAGCCATTGTGTGTCTTCAAATCATAGGAAAGTATCATGTCACGAATGTATTGGGAAGGCAGTTGGGGTATCACGTAGTAGTTGAGAGTTAGGGGGTCAGGCAGATCCTCAGTGTACCATTTACTGGTTCCGTGACCTAGGAGAAGTTATTTAACTTCTCTGAGCCTCTGAGTTTCCTCATCCGTGAAGTGGGAATAACAATAATATATGCCTCCAAAGGCTGCAATGAGGACTAACTGTGTTAAGTTTTGTAAAATGCTTAAAATATTATAGTGTCTGGCACTTGTTCAATGCTATATATTTGTTAAATACATGACATGAATAAATCTTTCATTGAGTTATGAGGATTAGGTACATCAGGTGCTTAGCATAAAGAGTGATTTATTAATAAGAATAGGCTCATGATGCAGGAATATTCATCACATATGTAAATAATCTGAAGTTCAGAGAAGTTAAGTAATTTGGCCATGCTTACCCAGTCAGTTAGTATCTTAGTGAGAATTCGAACGTGGGCCTCCTGGTCTCTTAATCACCATGCTATACCACTTTAATCAGCATAGAAATGGAATATTTTCTCCTTAACGCAAAGTTTGATAGTCTTTGTCTCTTTGTATTGGGCTGGATCAAGAAAACCCAATCCTGTCCTCTTTCTACTTTTTCTCTATTCCTAAGCGCACTCCCCTTTCTCTGTTGTATATCAGTTCCTAATGGTAGACACTTGAGCACCACTATTCTGTACAGCTCTCAGACAATCCCACATCTAGATGCCAAGCTGAGGTTGGCATTCTCACTAATTTGCTGTTATAAATATTAAGCTATCATAAGCATTAGCCTACATATGACTCTTTCATATTTTAGTTAATTATTTTAGGGTAAAAATCCGAAAGTGGAATTACCAGAAGTGGATATAGACATTCTGGCTGGGTGTGATGGTTCATGCCTGTAATCCCAGCACTTTGGGAGGCAGAGGCAGGCGGATCACTTGAGGCCAGGAGTTTGAGATCAGCCTGGGCCAACACAGCGAAACCCCATCTCTACTAAAAATACCAAAACTAGCCAGGCATAGTGGCACATGCCTGTACTCCCAGCTACTCGGGAGGCTAAGGCACAAGAATCTCTTGAACCCGGGAGGTGGAGGTTGCAGTGAGCTGAGATTGTGCCACTGTACTCCAGCCTGGGTGACACAGCTAGACTCTGTTTCAAAAAAAAAAAAAGAAAAAGAAAAGAAAAAAATAGACATTCTCTTGGTTCAGTGTATACTGCCAAATTGTTTTCCAAAAAAATTGTGTCAATGTATAATGCCATCATTAATATAGTATTGATATTATGGTTATTACATTATAAAATTCATAATTTATAATATAACATTCATAATTTATTAATATTTATAATATTAAATGTAAATGTATAGTATATATAAATGTTATAGTAATTATAACTTTCGTAGTGACAAAGTATTAATTTATTAGGTGAAGTATATGCTTTTTTTATTAGTAATAATAAATATATCCTCTCTCCCATTTTAAAAGTTTGTATTTCTTCTTTTATAAATTGATTCTTCTGTCATTTGCACATTTATCTGTATAACTATAACAGGGTATTTCCCAGTGGTGGCTAATGAGAGAATTATGGGAAAGTATAGAACACTATTCAAATGCAAAACACTGTATGATTTTTCTTTAATAGGAAGACATTTTGTGCAGAGATTTCTGATTGACCACAGTTTGAGCAAGTGCATTTGTTAATGTGTTCTACATTTTTAAAAACGAAAGGAGAATTTGTTACATTCAGAACTTGCTGCCACTCCTTTGCTACTACGTCATAAAGGGTCAGTTGCCCTTGCTCACACTGACCTATTCTTTACCTCTCTGCTTCTTCTTTGTTCCAGAAGAGTAGAAATCTGACCCTTTGGGGATACCACCCTCTCCCCTACTGCTCTCTCCAACCTGAGGCAAACTTTCTCCTACTTCCCAGAGCCTGTCAGAAGTGGTGAAGCCAGCCTGCTCCTTGGAATCCAGAACCATTTTCAGAATCTTGAACTTCTGTGACCTCTCAGGGTCTCCTTGTGTGAAGTTTTTGACGTCAGCTTCTCCTGTGACCCTTAGAAGTCACTATTGTGTCTAGCACATCCCAGGTGCTCAGTCACCATTGAACTACAGTCATACTATCTTCTGGCAAAGGCTCTTAACTGTCCATGTTAGCCTGATATTAATATCCTGGAAGCTTATACTGTCGTTCTTCCTTCCAGGCTTAAATAAGGCAGCCCCTTTATCCTGTCACAGGTCCTCTCTCTCTACCTATGCTTACCTGTTTTGGATAACAACCTTTCTTATTTCTAATAGATTTAGTTATTTCTCGCATTTCCTTCCCTTCTCATAGTTTTCCTCTCACTTTCTCCTCCAGTTTGTCATACTCTGGCTTTAAAAAGCTGTATTGTCTATCAGATTAAATGTGACATTTATGTGAGAGCACTTCGTAGTCTGTAAAGCACTACACAGGTGATAATATGAATCTACACTCATGATGGATTTGCAGGCTCTGCTTTCTCATTTGGCTTCTACAGCCTCATCCCTCACCAACTTCTTGCCCTACCTCTCTCTTTCTTCCCCATCACCCAATTTCCCAGTCAGTTAGGCCAACAGAATGCATTCTATATACGAGACTTGCTTTCCCCAACATCTTTGCCTGTATGCATGCCACTTATTTGCCTCAGTTGATCTTTATTTCAACAAGTGTTTGCAGAGAAGAAACCTCGCTGGCTCCTTCTCCTTTCTATTTTTTTGCAAACATGTACCTTATGGGGAAAAAAAGACAATTTTAATTTACCTTGCTTCTTCTTTACAAATGTATTGTGGCTTCTTCTTATAGTCCAAATCCAAAACTCTTTACCCACCCACTGCCTTGAACTCCTTCCTCATTGTGAAAGTAGGATGGGGCAAAGAGAGAATGCATGCCCCTCCCAACTGCTCAAACAAGTAAAGGTGCTGTTACAGTTATCTTTTGCTACCTTAATACAATAATTATTTTATTATATCTCACAATTTTATGGATCAGGAATTTAGACTAGGCTCAGCTAGGCGATTCTTCTGCTTTACTGACATCATTGGAGATCACTTGGTGGTATTCAACTGTCAGGTATGCTTACCTGGAGGGTCCAAGATAGCTATACTCTGGTGCCTGGTGCCTTGGTAAAGAGGGATGACGATGTGCGGCCTCTCCAGCATGACAGCCTCAGAGAAGTTTGCTTTCTTACATGCCGGCCCAGGGCTCCAAGAGCAAATATTTCAGTGAATAAAGCAGAAGATACAAGGACTTTTATAATCTGGTCTCAGAAGCCACATGGCATCAGTTCTGTATTATTCTATTGGTCAAAGCATTCATAAGCCTGCCAGATATGGATCCTCATCTTTTGATGGGAGGAATGTGATGGATTTGCAATTATGTTTTAAAACCACTACAGATAGAACCACTGAGAAAGATTCATGAGTAGCTTTGGGGTGAGGACTGGGAATTAACCTGTTGATAGCAGAGGTTCACTTGAGTCAGCAAGAAATAAGGTCTCATCTTGTACACTTTAGTGATACTATACCAACATTCTTAACCACTGCTTAGCCATCAGCCTCACAATCTAACAACTCCATGATAGTTGTACTCCCTAAGATCACCAACAATGTTAGAGTCAAATCCGGTAGGTTTTTCTTTGTTTTTGTCCTCTTGACATTTTTTCTAAACTTGACACTGGTCAGACCCAGTCTTTCTTTAATCATATTCTTAAATACCAGTTCTATCACTGGATATGTTACTGTTTCTTGTTCTCACTCTACCTTTGACAAAGCCATTCTTTCCAGACTATAACTCTGGGTCTGGGTCCCCCTGTGGTTTGGCCCTTGAACTCTTTTCCTAGTCCTATTGGACTAGCCCCATTTTCCCGTGTAAAGCATGCCCCTTTCAGTGCACCCATATCATGACTACCAAACACCTCCCAGCTCTATTTCTTGCTCTTTTAGCTTGTTAGATGCAGCTTCCTAAGCTCTCTATCTAGATATCAACAGTATTCTCTCCAAATAATTCTAAGACTTTAAAAATTGGTTTAATCTTCTTACCCCTAAAATCACCCCCCTTACCAACTGCCTCATGACAATCAGTTGGTACCATCACTGAGCTTGCAACCCATGTTCTTAAACATAGAGTAATCTTTGACTCCACATCTAATCATTCATAAAGCTGTATTGTCTATCAGATTAAATGTGACATTTATGTGAGAGCACTTCATAGTCGGTAAAGCACTACACAGGTGATAACATGAATCTACACTCATGATGGATTTGCAGGCTCTGCTTCTCATTTGGCTTCTACAGCCTCATCCCTCACCAACTTCTTGCCCTACCTCTCTCTTTCTTCCCCATCACCCAATTTCCCAGTCAGTCAGGCCAACAGAATGTATTCTATATACGCGACTTGCTTTCCCCAACATCTTTGCCTGTATGCATGCCACTTATTTGCCTCAGTTGATCTTTATTTCAACAAGTGTTTGCAGAGGAGAAACCTCGCTGGCTCCTTCTCCTTTCTTTCTTTTTTTTTTTTTTTCAGAGGCTACCCGTCAGGTCAACATTGCCTTTTTCAGGGAAGCTCCGCAAGCCTGACCTCCCTTGGAAGTGCCTTAGGACTGGCTTCTTGCACAGTACACAACCTTTACTTATAGAGGGTTTGGAGATTATTCTTTATTCATGTCTTATTTCTCCTGCTCCTGGAGAAGATGACTCTGACTTCCACTGACTCTTTTGGGGGGCTTAAGTCAGGGTTGAGTATCAGAGGCCCTAGATAGCTGGATGTGGATTCTGGTAATATCAAATGGATCTTTGGCTTATTTGAAAGGTTCTGGAAGCTGGGACCTGACCTTGTCCATTTCCCTCTCTCTCCTGTTTCCCGTTATTTCCCACTGTTTTTTTTAAAGTTCTTTGTTTTCTTAAGTTTTCATAAGAATAAACATTGAAAATAAAATTTGCACAAAGATTGAACAAGAAAGGCCACACAACCAACACATATTACATCATTATAGGTAAGTTAGCAGGGAGATTTCAGACCTGGGCTAGCTCTGGAACCACATTTTACACTGTTGAAAATAAAAGCTGGAGTACAGATGACTTTCCCTGGTTCACAGAGTTGGTAAGCTGGAGAGCTGCACCTGGAGCCAAGCAACCTGCCCTGTCCTTTCCACTGCACCCTCTAAGAAATGTAATTAGAAGACAACAAGTGGTATCTCATTTTGTATAGTGCTTTAGCAATGTACTATTTGCTTTCTAGTGTGTCTATTGTCTCGTTTGACATCGTCTCTCAAAAAGCGATGAAACGAAACGCTTTATTTGACAAGTTCAGAGTGTTCTTGGTTCCTGCGTGGGATTCTTCCAAGTCTGAATTTGGTAGTGGGAAGAGAAGGAATCCGGAGGAAGGAGGATGAGAAGTTTAAAGGAGAGGAAAGGGAAGCAGAGAAGCCCGCAAGGTGCCTGCAAGATGTCTGGGGAGTCGGAAGAACGGGATAGTGCCCCGCTCTTTCTTCTGGGACAGCCCCAGCTCGGCAGGACCTTTTACCAAGGCTCTGATATCGTGCTAGTTTCTGAAAGCCCCAGCCAAGGGTGTGCAGCCAAAGGGTGACCGAAGGTGAGGCACGTGCGGGGGCGCGGGTGCTGACCGCCGCGGCGCGCCGACCGCCGCGGCGCGCCCTCCCTCCGACGCGCGGTGTGCGGGGCGCAGACAACCAGCGGGCGGGCCAAGGCTTTCGGGGAGCGAAGCAGGGCTCCCGAGGCACCGGGCGAGGATGGGAATGGGAGGGACCCGGTGCTCCCGGACACGCCCCCGGCAGGTCCCACGCCCGGGTCTTCTGAGACCTCGCGCGGCACAGCCCGGGAGCGGCCCAGCTATATAAGTCCCAGCGGAAGACCGGAACGCAGAGGGTCCCGCTGGCGCGAGGGTAGGGAGGAGGGGACGCGGGGACTCGGCCCCCAACGCCGCGCTCCGTCTGCAGCCGCCGCCTCTGCACCGCCGCTGCCCGGCGATCGGTTCAAAAAACAGAAATCGGGTTTGCTGCCCGGCGGACAGGCGTGAAGAGCAAGGGAAAGGAACTTCCTCCACCTTCGGGGGCTTGAGCCCTTTTCCTCTGCATCTCCAGTCTCTGAGTGAAGATGGGGGGCCTGACAGCCTCGGACGTACACCCGACCCTGGGGGTCCAGCTTTTCTCAGCTGGAATAGCGGCGTGCTTCGCAGACGTGATCACCTTCCCGCTGGACACGGCCAAAGTCCGGCTCCAGGTAGCCAGGCAGAGGGGTATGACAAGGGGTCTCAGGGCAGAGGGGACGCTGTTGAGTGCATTCCATTTATTCTCTGCTTTGGTGTAACCACTGTTTCTAGATAGGGTAGGTGGCCTTCCAAAGCAGTCTGGCCTTGTCCCGGGGCTGGTGCTTTAGGATGGGAAACTGGAACTTTTTCTGGGATTAGCTGAAGAACCACCAGGGCCACAGAGAATGGGTTGACCGTGACTACTACCAAATTCTCCCAAAATTTAGGGTGCACTTAGTATTCTAAGAGCTGAGAATATTGGCCTCTCCTGAGTTTACTAGTCAGGTGCTTTTTCCTTTCTTTGATTCTTCGGGGGTTCTGTCCTATCCTACTGCCCTAGGGGTTCTGGAGAGTTCCTGGGGAGGGTGATATTCAAAATGTGCATTGTAGCCAGCCTCCCCCCATCTGCGCGTGCGCTAACACACACACACGCACACACACACACGGGGTAGAGGGAGGTGGATGGAAGAGGGATGTTGCTGAGAAAAGAAACGGAAAATAGGAACACAGGGGGAAATCTTGGCTTAAGAGTGAACTCAATTTCGCTCCCTTCTGATCTGCACCTTTCTTATTTCCAGGTCCAAGGTGAATGCCCGACGTCCAGTGCTATTAGATATAAAGGTGTCCTGGGAACAATCACCACTCTGGCAAAAACAGAAGGGCGGATGAAACTCTACAGCGGGCTGCCTGCGGGGCTTCAGAGACAAATCAGCTCCGCCTCTCTCAGGATCGGCCTCTATGACACGGTCCAGGAGTTCCTCACCGCAGGGAAAGAAAGTAAGCCTTGAGCGTTCCTGGGAGGGGCAGAAAAGCCTTGGGCTCCGCTCTGTTCCAAAAAATGTAACACAGAGAGGAGTGGTTTTCATAACAAATTGGCGAGAAAACATTCATACTTGAACTTTCCCTTCCCCAAATATTAGCTCATTGTTCATAGAAAGAAAAAAGTATGCAAAATCTATTTTTTAGATGCAGATTTATACTTGTAAAAGTCACCCAGTCATGGAAGTTTTGTGCCCAATTTGGATCTGCATCTGGAGAATATGGGTGGGCTACAGAAAAATGTTTAACTTAAAGTTCTCCAAACAGGGAAGTATATCAGAAACATCTATGGAGCTTGTCAGAAATCCAAACGAGGACTACCATGGTCCTCTGAGTCTGAATCCTCAGGCTAGAGACCAGAGTGTCTTTCCACAAGCTTCCCTCTTCATTTGTGTAAGCAACAAAGTTCAAAACCTTCTGTTTGAAGCAAAGAAAGCCAGACTTTGTGAAGAGAGTTGAAAGGACAGGAAAAGACATATTTCCTTTTAAGAGGTTCCTCATAAGGTCCAGGGGAGACCAGAGCAGAAAAAGTGGATGAATGCTGTAGGGAGTTTGTTTAGGGGAAAAAGAAAAGGAAACATATTTCCTGAGTGCCAATGCACTCTAAGAATTCCTGTCACTTTAGCTAGCATTTATTTGAGGGCTTACTATGAACCAGACACTGTTCTAAGTGCTTCAGATACATGACAACTGGAAGGGTACTAGTATCATTATCCCTTGGCACATGGGAAAACTGAACACAGAGCAGATTCATCACTTGCCCAAGGTCACACAGCTGGGAGGGGGCAGAGCCAGGGTTCAAATACAGGCAGTCTGGCCTCGGACTCCAGGCTCCTAACCCTGTTCTCTCCTGCCTTCTGCACTTCTCATATGATTCTGCCCATCATTCAAACCGCACAACAATGCTGTGAGTAAACAGTGTTAGCCGAATATCAGGGCAGTTAAGTAACATGCACAAAATCACACAGCTAATCAACATCAGAGGCACTTTCATGTGGAGTAGACAAGCCAGAGAGATGTGCTGATGGCAAAATGAACACATTAAGTGAAATCCACCTTGTAGATTTCATCATTTCTGCTGTGAGTAACCTTCAATACTATAACTTTATGGGATAATTTATAAATATTGTCTATACAAATGTGCAAGTTATACTTATCCACACAAGTACTTTCAAAGTGAAGATAAAATCTGGATGTTACTAGATCAAAACTGCATTTTGGTATTTATAGATGTAGCAAGAGAGGAAACACAAAGGAGGTAAAGCTGCCCGTTCAGGTGGTTTTCTTCACAGATTGACTGTTCTACCAATTGTTGTGGACTTTGGGCACCAAATTAATAGGATATATGTTGGCAGTGTTCTATGTTATATAGATTCAGTTTATTTAGTAGGCTTTATTGAACTGCCATGTGCCAGTAACTATGTTAGATGTTTAGATGGCAGATGTGTCTCTAGACAGAGCTTACAGTTGAGAGTATGGGGTGTATGGGGAGAAGTGAATAGATGACTGTATTCCATGACACATGCTGTATTACAATACAGTCCTACTTCGCTTAACGATGGGGATACATTCTCAGAAATGAGTCAGGAGGCAAATTGGTTGTTGAATGAACATCACCGAGGGCACTTACACAAACCTAGATGGCATAGCCACACCTAGGCTATATGGTATAATCTATTGCTCCTAGGCTACAAACCTGTGCAGCATGTTGGTATTGAATACTACAGGCAATTGTTACATAAAGTTAAGTGTTTGTGTACCTAAAAATAGAAAAGGTAATGCATTACACTGCAACCTTATGGTGGCTGGGATGTCACTAGGTGATAGGAATTTTTCAGCTCTGTTCTAATCTTATGGGACCACCATCACATATGCAGCACATGACTAAGTGTAATTACAAGACGGTGGCCATGTTAAACAGAACTACTTAACCTAGCCATGGAGGCAAGGTCCGTGAGATTTTCCTGAAGAGTTAATGTCTGGATCAATTCTGGAAGGGCCAGCAGGAGTACTCCAGGCAAAGGGGTGAGAAAGGACCTTCCAAGTAGAGTGAAGTTCATGTACAAAGACTCAGTGAGGAGTAGAGTGAACATAGCACAGGGAGGACATGTTGGTGAGGAAGGAGGGGTGAACACAGAGGCAGGAGGGAGCCAGACCACAGAAGGCCTTGCAGGTGGTGCTAAGGAGTTTGGATTTTATCCTTACAGTGGTGGGAAGTCATCGTAAAAATGTTAAGCAACTGAGTGGCATAAACAATTTACATTTTCAAAAGATCACTTTGGCAGCAGATAGAGTATATATGTAAAAGGAATAAGAAAGAGGTAAGTTAGAAAGCAAGAAATGATCAGGGTATGCCCTAAAACACTGGCAATAGGGAAAAAGAGATGTCAATCAGAAAGATTGAGAAAGTATGATTGAATTGACTTGGTGAACAAACAGAGATAAGGCATAAGGGACAGGTAGAAATATGAGATGACTTCCAAGTTTCTGTTTAAAGATACCCTTTATTGACAGAGGATGTATAGAAGCCATCTTAGGGGGAAGACAAGAAATTTGGTTTAGGCCATGTCAACAGGTAATGGCACATGAGTTTAGGAGAAAAGTCTGGGCTAGATTCCAGGAAGTCACAGCAGGGACTATCAGTAGGGTCAAACAGCAGAGAGTGTGGAAAGGACTGAAAAGTGATCATTGTACATAACGGATAGAAGGCTCACTGATTTTTCTAGTAAAAACATCTTCAGCAGAGTAGTGGGGTATAAGCTATATTGTAGGGGACTGAGGAAGAAATGGGCTCTGAGAAGTAAAGACAAACAATATATTTTGTAAATAAATTTCTTTTAGTTCTTGAAAAAAAAACACAGCCTCTTTTCCAGGAAGCTTGACTGGGAAGTGAAGAGAGGGATTTGAAAGTTGGCGATTGGAGGATAGGATGAGTACATCAAGATACACTACGTTGTAGTGCAGTGCATTACAAATGTGAGCTAAAAGTGAAGTCATTTGTAATCATATGATATTGCCACTTAAAAGACAGCTGTCAATCATATGCCCAGCTCCTGCTAAAGCATGATGAGAAGAGTACAATCATGATAGTGATTTAAAAATTGCCGCTGGTTTTGTGGATTTTCTTTGTGCTAGACAGTGTAAGCTCTTTATCAATATTATTTAACTCACACAACTGTAGGAGGTAGATATTATTATCCCTATTTGACAGATTAGGAAACAGAATTATAATGACTGAGAACGTCTTTGCTGAGTAAATGTTGCTGAACCTTAATTTTATGTTTACTTAATGATAGAAATGAATATTGGACTTCAAGACTATCTGTATTTAATGGTATCTGTCTTGGCAACATAAGCTAATTTTTTCAAAATTTTAAGACAAAAATCACTTTCTTCTCTCCTGCCTTATTTTTGTTCCCTTCACATGTCGTAGCCTAACACTACTTGATGGCCCATTTTGGTGCAGTTTGTCCACTGGGCTGCTTCTAGGGCCACCAAGTCCCATAATTAACATTATCATTCGTGGGAGAAAGATCAAGCCTCATTGGTGACAGGTGCCTCCTCACAGTCGGATAATACTGAAAAGAGGGCTAAATATAGGAAAGAACCAAGCTGAATACAGGAAAGAATCAGGCCACTGTGAAGATAAGCATTGTGTTTTCTTGTTCCTTGAAAGTCTTCATTTTTTAAAAATTTTAAACACCTGAAGTTTTCTAGCCTTACTCTGAGTTGATACACATTTAGTACATGATCAACACATGAACAGGCATTAGAGAAGTAGAAAAGTTGTAAGAATACAAAAATATGGGCCAGGTGTGGTGGCTCATACCAGTAATCCTAGCACTTTGGGAGGCCGAGGCAGGTGGATCACCTGAGGTCAAGAGTTCAAGACCAGCCTGGCCAATATAGTGAAACCCTGTCTCTACTAAAAATACAAAAATTAGCAGACTGTGGTGGCACATGCCTATAATCCCAGCTACTTGGGAGGCTGAGGCAGGAGAATTGCTTGAACCCGGGAGGCGGAGGTTGCAGTGAGCCAAGATTGCACCACTGCACTCTAGCCTAGATAACAGAACAAGACTCCATCTCAAAAAAAAAAAAAAAAACAAAAATATGAACCACTGAAAATTAAAAAGACATGCATGCATTCTAGGTCTTTAATTTTTTTCTTAATAATTTTTTTTCTCTCTGGATAGCAACACCTAGTTTAGGAAGCAAGATCTTAGCTGGTCTAACGACTGGAGGAGTGGCAGTATTCATTGGGCAACCCACAGAGGTCGTGAAAGTCAGACTTCAAGCACAGAGCCATCTCCACGGTATCAAACCTCGCTACACGGGGACTTATAACGCGTACAGAATAATAGCAACAACCGAAGGCTTGACGGGTCTTTGGAAAGGTAACTAACTTCAAAGTGGGTTTTATAACCACCAAATCACATACATACAACCAGCAACTTATTGTAAAGTAGAGTTAGTAAACATTTTTTTTTCCCCCCAGGGACTACTCCCAATCTGATGAGAAGTGTCATCATCAATTGTACAGAGCTAGTAACATATGATCTAATGAAGGAGGCCTTTGTGAAAAACAACATATTAGCAGGTAACTTCCCATTTCATATAACAAACAGGTCTGCACCTTTAGAATTTCATCTTGGAGCTTCTGCAGCCACCTTATACTCAATCTCTTAACTCTAATAGTTTTCTCTTTTTAAAAATTAAGTAATTTTGAACCATATATAACTTTGTGAGAAGCAGGAAAAGACCAAAATATTAAGCTTAAGAAGTTTTGCCACAACAAAAATATTTTGCAACAAGAATAACAAGCAGTTTCATCTTATGTCAGCATTACTCTCATTTAATACTAATATATGGGACTTTTGTTAGAATCTTATTCTTTATACAGCAGAATTCAGGAGGTAAGTCCATTCTGCACTGTATCCAACAGATCTTGTTATACAAGGAGCTTATCAGTGGTCTCATCCAAAAAGTAATACCATAAGATAGGTTCTTAAAAATAATTCTCCTCCCTCCCCCTCCCCTCCCCTCCCCCTCCCCTCCCCCTCCCCCTCCCCTCCCCCTCCCCCTCCGCCTCCCCTCCCCCTCCGCCTCCCCTCCCCCTCCCCCTCCCCCTCCCCTCCCCCTCCCCCTCCCCCTCCCCTCCCCCTCCGCCTCCCCTCCCCCTCCGCCTCCCCCTCCCTCCTTTCTTCGGTCTCCGTCTCCTTCTTTTTTCGGTCTCCCTCTGTTGCCGAAGCTGGACTGTACTGCCGTGATCTCGGCTCGCTGCAACCTCCCTGCCTCGGGCTCCTGTGATTCTCCTGCCTCGGCCTGCCGAGTGCCTGGGATTGCAGGCGTGCGCCGCCACGCCTGAATGGTTTTTGTATTTTTGGTGGAGACAGGGTTTCCCCGTGTTGACCGGGGTGGTCTCCAGCTCCTGGCCTCGAGTGATCTGCCCGCCTCTGCCTCCTGAGGTGCTGGGATTGCAGACGGAGTCTCGCTCACTCAATGCTCAATGGTGCTCAGGCTGGAGTGCAGTGGCGTGATCTCGGCTCGCTACAACCTCCACCTCCCAGCCTCCTGCCTTGGCCTCTTAAAGTGCTAAGATTACAGCCTCTGCCCCGCCGCCACCCCGTCCAGGAAGTGAGGAGCGTCTCTGCCTGGCCACCCATCGTCTAGGATGTGAGGAGCCCCTCTGCCCGGCGGCCCCATCTGGGAAGTGAGGAGCGCCTCTGCCCGACCGCCATCCCATATAGGAAGTGAGGAATGTCTCTGCCCGGCCGCCCATCGTCTGGGATGTGAGGAGCGCCTCTGCCCGGCTGCCCCATCTGGGAAGTGAGGAGCGCCTCTGCCCAGTCGCCCAACGTCTGGGAAGTGAGGAGCACCTCTGCCCAGTCGCACAACGTCTGGGAAGTGAGGAGCGCCTCTGCCCAGTCGCCCAACGTCTGGGAGGAAGTGAGGAGCACCTCTGCCTGGCTGCCACCCCGTCTGGGAGGAAGTGAGGAGCGCCTCTGCCCGGCTGCCCCATCTGGGAAGTGAGGAGCGCCTCTGCCCGGCCCCCCCGTCTGGGAGGTGAGGAGCGCCTCTGTCCGGCCGCCCCGTCTGGGAAGTGAGGAGTGCCTCTGCCCGGCTGCCCCATCTGAGAAGTGAGGAGCGCCTCTGCCCGGCCGCCACCGCGTATGGGAAATGAGGAGCGCCTCTGCCCGGCCGCCCCGTCTAGGAAGTGAGGAGCGCCTCTGCCCGGCCACCCCGTCTGGGAGGTGAGGAGTGCCTCTGCCCGGCTGCCACCCCATCTGGGAGGAAGTGAGGAGCGCCTCTGCCCGGCTGCCCCGTCTGGGAGGTGAGGAGTGCCTCTGCCCGGCCGCCACACCGTCTGGGAGGAAGTGAGGAGCACCTCTGCCCGGCTGCCCCGTCTGGGAGGTGAGGAGTGCCTCTGCCCGGCCGCCACACCGTCTGGGAGGTGAGGAGTGCCTCTGCCCGGCCGCCCCGTCTGGGAGGTGAGGAGCGCCTCTGCCTGGCTGCCACCCCGTCTGGGAGGAAGTGAGGAGTGCCTCTGCCCGGCTGCCCCATCTGGGAAGTGAGGAGCGCCTCTGCCCGGCCGCCCCGTCTGGGAGGTGAGGAGCGCCTCTGTCCGGCCGCCCCGTCTGGGAAGTGAGGAGCGCCTCTGCCCGGCCGCCCCGTCTGGGAGGTGAGGAGTGCCTCTGCCCGGCTGCCACCCCGTCTGGGAGGAAGTGAGAAGCACCTCTGCCCGGCCGCCCCGTCTGGGAGGTGAGGAGTGCCTCTGCCCGGCCGCCACCCCGTCTGGGAGGAAGTGAGGAGCACCTCTGCCCGGCTGCCCTGTCTGGGAGGTGAGGAGCGCCTCTGCCCGGCCACCCCGTCTGGGAGGTGAGGAGCACCTCTGCCCGGCCGCCCCGTCTGGGAGGTGAGGAGCGCCTCTGCCCGGCCGCCCCGTCTGGGAGGTGAGGAGCGCCTCTGCCCGGCCGCCCCGTCTGGGAGGTGAGGAGCGCCTCTGCCCGGCCGCCCCGTCTGGGAGGTGAGGAGCGCCTCTGCCCGGCCGCCCCGTCTGGGAGGTGAGGAGCGCCTCTGCCCGACCGCCCCGTCTGGGAGGTGAGGAGTGCCTCTGCCCGGCCGCCACCCCGTCTGGGAGGAAGTGAGGAGCACCTCTGCCCGGCTGCCCCATCTGGGAGATGAGGAGCACCTCTGCCCGGCCGCCCCGTCTGGGAGGTGAGGAGCGCCTGCCTCTGCCTGGCCGCCAGCCCGGCTGGGAGGAAGTGAGGAGCGCCTCTGCCCGGCTGCCCCATCTGGGAAGTGAGGAGCGCCTCTGCCCGGCCGCCATCCCGTATGGGAAGTGAGGAGCACCTCTGCCCGGCCACCCCGTCTGGGAGGTGAGGAGCGCCTCTGCCTGGCCCCCCCGTCTGGGAGGTGAGGAGCCCCTCTGCCCGGCCGCCACCCCGTCTGGGAGGAAGTGAGGAGCGCCTCTGCCTGGCTGCCCCATCTGGGAAGTGAGGAGCGCCTCTGCCCAGCTGCCACACCGTCTGGGAAGTGAGGAGCGCCTCTGCCCGGCCACCCCGTCTGGGAGGTGAGGAGCGCCTCTGCCCGGCCGCCTAGTCTGGGAAGTGAGGAGCGCCTCTGCCCGGCCGCCCTGTCTGGGAGGTGAGGAGCGCCTCTGCCCGGCCGCCACCCCATCTGGGAGGAAGTGAGGAGCGTCTCTGCCCGGCCCCCCCGTCTGGGAAGTGAGGAGCGCCTCTGCCCGGCCGCCCTGTCTGGGAGAGCAAGAACCCAGCAGAGTCGAGTTTCAATGGGAGCAAGATGGAGAAGAGGTTGAGAAACATGAGAAGACCCCAGTTTGGAACAAGTGCTGAGATGGACGAATGCAACAGAAGAGACTGCATGGCTTCTGAGGTTGCAGCTTCTGGGAGAAGCCATCTACCATTGATGACAGACATGCCGTGTGGAAACCAAACCAGCCATGTGGAGAGGCTACCTGGACAGAGGCACACGGCCAGCACCAGCTGTGGAGACAGACATGTGAGCAAAGAAATTATCTTTGATATACAGCCAAGTTGAGCCTTCAGATGACTCCGATTTCAGCCACCTTCAGACTGCAACCACATGAAAGACTCTAAATAGAAGCTTCCCAGCTGATCCCGGTTGACTCACAGTGCTGAAGGGGATAATAATAAATTGTTGTTTTAAGCCGAAAAAAAAAATAATAATACAAAAAATTATTCAGGCATGGTGGTGCACACCTGTAGTCCCAGTTACTCAGGAGGCTGAGGTGGGAGAATCACTGGAACCTGGGAGGCAGAGGTTGCAGTGAGCTGAGATCGTGCCATTGCACTCCAGCCTGGGCAACAGAGTAAGACTTTGTCTCAAAAAAAAAAAAAAAAGAAAAGAAAAAAAAATAATAATATTGTAACAACCTCTAGACACATTAAAATTTCCCTTATTTCAATAAAAAATATTACATGCTCATATATTAGGCATTATTACAGGCCTTAAGGGCACAGAGGAAACTAACAGGTTATTTTCCTAAAGTGTTAACAATCTATTAAGCCATTTACTCTTTACCTTCTTTTCTAGTGCAATACCTTTCTTATTTTATTTTATTTATTTATAAGACAACTTCATTGACCTACTGTTATCAACAGGTTTATAAAGATATGACAGATAACTAAATTGCAAGCCCCCAAAAGTCTGATGTTGACCTGTTTCATCGATCCATTTTAGATGACGTCCCCTGCCACTTGGTGTCGGCTCTTATCGCTGGATTTTGGGCAACAGCTATGTCCTCCCCGGTGGATGTAGTAAAAACCAGATTTATTAATTCTCCACCAGGACAGTACAAAAGTGTGCCCAACTGTGCAATGAAAATGTTCACTAACGAAGGACCAACGGCTTTCTTCAAGGGGTAAGATACGATCTTGTGTATCTGTAATGTGTTCTGGCTGTCTGTGTGCTTTGGGACACTCTCATGTCAAGCAACTGACATTTAGCTTACAAACCTTAGTATATTCATATACTTAGTATTGACTTTTCCTTGCCACAGATTTCTCCAATCCACCAATTCCACTGTGCCAGAAAGTAAAAAGCCATGATATTCAAATTTTTTCAACTTTGATCAAAGGCTCATTCAAGACCAGTGCCTTTTCCATTGGTCCCAGTCATTGGAAATGCAGACAGTATTTTGCCTTCTCTGGGCAAGAAAGTTATAAAGTAGAGGGAAATCATAATAGAGAGCTATGAGAGAACAAGATTTGATTTGATTTAATTTGATGGACTCAAGTTTTAACACTGTAAAACTAGAGATAAGACATCACAACCAATCTAGAAAAGTGATGCAGAAAAGTATTTGATTTGGGTGATTATTACACTCACCTAGAAACAAGTGTTGTGTAATAGATTACACATTTCCATAATGCAATGTTGTATTGGAAACTACCTTCCTAAGAAAATATAGTATGGGCTCGGTGTGGTGGCTCGCACCTGTAATCCCAGCACTTTGGGAGATGGAGGCAGGAGGATCACTTGAGCCCAGACTGGGCAACAAAGCGAGACCCTGTCTCAACAAAAAATTAAAAAATTAGCTGAGTGTGGTGGCACGCACTGATGATCCCCTCTACTTGGGAAGCTGAGGCAAGAGGATCTCCTGAGCCCAGGAGTTCAAGGTTTCAGGGAGCTATGATTGTGCCATTGCACTCCAGCCTGGGAGACAGAGCAAGGCCCTGTCTCAAAAAAGAAGAAGGAGAAGGAGAAGAAAATACAGTATTAAGTAATCTGTCAATATATTCCACAAGGATTACACTAGTGGTTAAATAATAAAATTCTATTACCTTTTTAAACTGTAAGGCCATTCCTCAAGCTTTATAAATTAAGCATGAATGCATCATACACATTTTATAAAAAGTTCCAACTTATCATAATCTGTACTTATGATACATTAATACAAATGAAGTTAATTATAAAATTAAAATGGATATACCAGTTATTAAACCATTAACCATTTAATAATTTTATTTTTTTCAAATTTAAAAACCTTTAGGGAGAGAAATACTACAACATGGATGAACCTTGAAAACGTTATGCTAAGTGAAATAAGACAGACAAAAAAGGACAAATACTGTATGATTACACTTAATTGAGGTACCTAGAGTAGTCAAATTCATAGAGACAGAAAGAATAGAAATTACCAGGGGCTGGAGGTAGGAAAAAATGGGGAGCTATTTAATGGGTAGAGAGTTTCTTTTTGGGGTGACAAAAAGGTTCTAGAAATGGATAGAAGTGATGGTTACACACAATGTGTATGTTCAGTAGTGTTACTGAAATGTAATTTTATGGGGTTTTTTTTGCGATAAAATGCCCCACATTGGGAAGTGAAGAGAAACATGTTAAGAGACTTGAAGGAAAAAAATTAGGGCAGAGGCGTGTTTTTTATAGGTTAAACAATAAAAACCATTTAAACATTTAACAATTCTAAGGACAAGAATTGTCAAGATTGAGACAGCACTGATTTTTTGACTCTACTCAATACTTCTTTGGTTTCTCTTCTTCCTTCCCCCTTCTAATAGTTTCCTACCTCCCATTCAGAAAGCAAAGCAAAACAAGCAAAAATTCCCCCTTCCCTCAAAAAAGGAGAGATGTTTTGAAAAAGTTTATATCAGAGAAGAGAAGACATGTTTTGGGAGTGAAGGATATTCGTGGATTTGTATAGATGTGATCATCAGGGCTGTGTTGTTTTGAAGTAATACAGGACATCTAGAGGAAAATTTATTTTCAGCAGAGGAGGGAAAGATGAAGAATAGGTACTTTTAAGCATCTTCACTTGAGGAGTGGCAAAGTGAGAAGCATAACCTGCTATAATCACTTTAAGAATTTCAGGCTGAGTGTGGTGGTGCAGTCTCTAGTCCCAGTTACTCCGGGAGGCTGAGGTGGGAGGATCACTTAAGCCCAGGAGCTCGAGGTTGCAGTGAGCTATGATTACACTACTGCATTCCAGCCCGGGTGACAGGGTGAAGCCTCATCTCAAAAATTAAAAATAAAAAAAAAGAATATCAAACAGACTAATCGAATGATGACATGCACTTTTCTAGGTTGGTACCTTCCTTCTTGCGACTCGGATCCTGGAACGTCATTATGTTTGTGTGCTTTGAACAACTGAAACGAGAACTGTCAAAGTCAAGGCAGACTATGGACTGTGCCACATAATCAGCTTCAAGAAAATGATGTACCATACCAGTGGGAATCTTGCTGACTGGATCATAAAAACAAACAAAACTTATTCACTTACTTTAACCTAAAAAGATAAAGGAATTTTGGCAGGGAATTTTGGCAGAGAATTTTGGACTTTTTTATATAAAAAAGAGGAAAATTAATGCCTATTTCATATAACTTTTTTTTTCTCAGTGTCTTAAGAAGGGGAAAGCAAAACATTCAGCATATACCCTGGCAAATGTAATGCAGATAAGCTACTGCATTTGACCATTTCTGGAGTGCAATTGTGTGAATGAATGTGAAGAACTTTAACATGTTTTAATTACAATTCCAACTGGTGGAAAAGAAACTGAGTGAAATGCAGTTTATATTTATAAATACTTAAAAATGAAGTTATTAAAAATATTAGTTTTTATTTATTAACCACAGTTGTCAGTTAATATATTCAATAAAGCATTGTTAATACCTTTTAAAGTTTGCCTTTTGAGATCTATACCTGGGTGTAAGAGTCAAGTTCACCTAGAATACAATACTGCCCAATAGCAAGTGCAGGACTTTAGAATCATAGGCATGAACCTACTCTGAATGTTATTAGATTTTTAATGTTTAGAGTCCAGATTTGATGACATCTTTAACAACTTCTCATGTAAGACACTATATTCATTTTGGCAGGATTGTTACTAGAGTCCTG
The DNA here is from genome assembly GCF_028885625.2 of Pongo pygmaeus. Lineage (NCBI taxonomy): Eukaryota > Metazoa > Chordata > Mammalia > Primates > Hominidae > Pongo > Pongo pygmaeus. The sequence goes on along the minus strand of NC_072376.2, from coordinate 153,569,973 downwards.
GTATCTGTGCTAGCATAATTTTAGAGCTGGAGGGTACTTCTGGAAGACAGAGGAACAGTTTGAGATTCCTACTGAGATGAAAATGAATCTTCATGGAATCTTTCAGCAAAGCCAAATTCAAATTCATCATTAGCACCTGTAGTAACCTTTTTAATGCCTACAAACTGCATGCAGGAGAGATAAGGAAACAGTAAAACAGATATTAAAAGAAGTTTGTAAGACAAAGCCCAGCCTGATTTTAAGCCAAATACAAGGATTGGCAGCTTGGATGAGCAGGAAGGTTACAGGCTGCCAGACATCATTCTAGTTCTGTTTTAATCAACTCCACATTACATTTACTATCGGGGATTCTCACCTCATCCTCATGTATGTCTTCCCCATTCATCACCCACAAAAGTGTCTTGTAGCAGATGTCTTCCGTGTCCCACACATACCATTTTGCTCTTTAGTGCTTGCTGGCCTGACTTCCTATTGTCATGTCAGCATCTTCCCTTTTTAGGGTCTCCGGCCACCAGAGCCAGCTTTACTCACCTGTGCATGGCATTCTAGAAGAGCAGCAGGGAAAATAACACAGCCCCAGTGCAGCCCTTAACCACCAATAACTGGTAGTAGTTGGTGTACAAATATCTCAGTTCCCTCAACTGTCAGGTGGAATACCGCTGAGGGATCAAACTCTACTAATACACAGTAGTGTTTTGCTTACTATGGTTAACTAAAAAATCACAGGGTCTTCATGCATTTGGAAAGGATACTTTATTTCTTACAAAGGGTTATAGCCTACAAGGTGGTCATTCTGCAGGCTGGAAAGCATATCCTCCAGCAAAGACCAGAGGCAGGCACTTCTAGGGAAGGAAGAATAAGATAGAAATTTAAATTGAATGGGTTGGCCAAGTATACGTATTCAACAGGCTACAGGTGGATTCATGAATATTCATGAAGGCAGTCTTGATGCATGCATGTTACACCTTGGGATGGAGGCTTAACATTTAAATGTATTACAGTTAGGCCCTATACATGAAAAGGTGAAGCAGTGACACGAAGGCACACAATACACCATTTCTGTAAACAGGCCAGAGCCAGTCCATGGTGGTTGGTCTCTTATCAGGAGAAAGCTACTAAAATCCTCTTGTCCAGTTAAAATTGTAGTTATGGCTGGTGGAAAATGGGATGGAGTCAGTCAACACTTGGTGAAGCTGCAGTTGCTTCAGACACTCAAGGCCAGTGTTTGTTTAGCTGCTCAAGAAAAAGAAAAATCTTGTGGCAGTTAGAACATAGTTTATTCTTTAAGTGTAGGAGTGCGTGACTTAATCCTGCCTAGCATGGCCTTAGATCCTGTTTATAATTTGGCATCTTATAGCTCACAAGTGATATGAGTGTGTACACAGAAAATCCAAAAGAATTGGCGTACATAATAAGAGTTTGGCAAAGTGGCTAATAAAATCAATATTTAAAAGACTAGATACCTATATTTCTACATACCAGCAAAAGGAAGTTAGAAAATAAAGCTGTAAAAATGTGTAACAGCATTTTAAAATAGTACCTGGGAATAAATATAACAAAAGATGTGTCATATCACTATGGAGAAGACTACAATGCTACAGAGAATATTGCCACGAAGTGTCTGTTCCCTCAGTCTGTGATCTCTATTTTAACATTCATGCTGGTCATTTGTGTCTAAACCATCCAGCGGAGGGAGTATAACAAAGCGTGTCTGACCTTCCATTCTATCATGGCCAGGAATTCAGTTTTGAGGGTTTCTCTGGGGTCCCCTTGACCAAGAGGGGGTCCTTTAGTCAGTGGGAAGCTTTAGGATTTTATTTTTAGTTTACAACGTTTGTGGGCTGACTTCTATTCCCTATCTCAGTTCCCTACTCCTTTACCAGTATTTCCTGGGATCACCTCCCAAATGAATTGCAAATCCTTTCCTCACGGTCTGATTCACAGGGAATTCGAACTAGGACAAATCACAACCTTCAAATAGCATGTTTCTTTCAAGAATAAGGAAGAAAACGTATAACTTTATTTCTTTGCCTGGGACCCTGGTCAGGCAATGGACAGTTGCAAATGGAGCGAAGCAAGTTGGCCAATTCCTGGTACAGAGAAATGTCAGTCATCAGAAGATATCTGAGGATCTGCTATGCTCTAGACACTGTGTATACTATACAGTGGTACATAAAGCAAGCATAGGCTCTGCCCTCATACAGAAGGAAATATAAGGGAATCGATCTGGTATCAGATGGTACCTGGGGATTTACCAAGTGCTTTGATAACAGCCTAAGTGATCTTATCTTATAGGGACACATCTGTAGGGGGAAAAGCCCCTACAGGCCTGAGAATCACCACAAGTTTTTCTTTTTCATGCAAAGTAAGTGGCAATAATCACAGTCTGTTCCTTGTTTAACAAGGCAAGCCATTACTTGAAACAAGGTAAGATATAAAGTCTACAAATCATTCTTGCTTCTTTTTGTCTTCATTTGTTAAAATTGGAAAATTTTCATTGTGGAATATAACACATATACATAAAAGTGCATAAAGCAAATGAATATTTTAATGTATTATTACAAAGTGAACTAACAGGTAACCAAAGTGAAGCTCAAGAAACAGAAAATTGCAAGCACTGCAGAACCACCTCCACCCACGGGATCACAACTTGAGACCATCTTAACTTCACTTTCATGGTAAATGGTTTTCCGTGTGTTTTTATATGGATTCACTATTTAAGTATACATCCCTAAATTATATGGCTTGTTTGTCTATTTTTAAACTTCATATAAATGGAATCATCCAGTATGTTTTATGTGTGCATCTTTTGACCAATATTACAAATTTAGAATTCACACAACAGTAGGCTAGCTAGGCAGCTCTGCTAATCTTAGCTGAATTCAGTTGGCCTTTAAATTCAGGCCATGGGTTTTTGACCAGTTCTGATCAACTCCATGTGGCTCTGATTCATCTGGTACCCATGGACAAACCGAGGCATGCTCTTTTTCATGGTGATGGCAGAGGCGCAAGAATAAGCCCAATTGCTCAAACCTACTTCAAGCCTTTGCTTATGTCCACTAACATTCCATTGATCTTGGCAAGTCACATGGTCAAGCCTAACATCAAGGAGCAAGGAAATGCACTCCTTATTGGAAAACGGAGAGGACTGAATATTTGCTGAATAAATCCAAACTGGCACAGCACATCTGTTCAACATGGTACTAGAAGTCCTAGCTAGTGCAGTAAGACAAATAAATGGATGGCAAGAAATAAAAGTTACTGCTCACGAGTAATATGAATGTGGACACAGAAAATCCAAAAGAATTGGCATATATGAGTTTGGCAATGTGGCTAATAAAGTCAATATTAAAAAGTCTATATACCTATATTTCTATATACCAGCAAAAGGAAGTTAGAAAATAAAGCTGTAAAAATGTATTATATAAAAGCATTTTAGGCCAGGCGTGGTGGCTTATGCCTGTAATCCCAGCACTTTGGGAGACAGAAGCAGGTGGATCACCTGACGTCAAGAGTTCGAGACCAGCCTGGTCAACATGGTGAAAACCTGTCTCTACTAAAAATACAAAAAATTTAGCTGCTCATGGTGGCGGGCACCTGTAATCCCAGTTATTCGGGAGGCTGAGGCAGGAGAATCACTTGAACCCGGGAGGCAGAGGTTACAGTGAGCCAAGATGGCGCCAATGCACTCCAGCCTGGGTGACAGAGCAAGACTCTGTCTCAAAAAAAAAGCATTTTAAAATAGTACCTGGGAATAAATATAATAAAAGATGTGTGGTATCACTACGAAGGCTATAATTCTATTGAAATATTTTTTAAAAACTATATAGGTATATAACATACTCTCGGATTGGAAAAAACTGTTTTCACATTTATCTTACAGATTTAATGCAATCTATAGAGTCAAAGCATTTTTCTCATTAATGGTCTGTCCCTAGAGGGAAATGATCTGCATCAAACTGCTCCATAGGTCTCCAGTCTTTCTAAATTTGATTCCAATGTTTTACTGTTAAGTGTATTTGTTGTAGTTTATAAGGATATACTTTATAAAATTAATCACTTTCTATTTCTCAGTTACTATTTTTTAAACATAAGTGGTGAATTTTTATCAAATGTTTTTCTGTATCTAAGACCATCATGGTTTTCAAATGTTAATATGAAAAATTACATTAGTTTTATTCTGGTGATCAACTGAACTGAGCCATAATTTATCACATATTAAAGCAATATATCTATATATGCAGGTCATTAATATATTTAGTAAGCTTCCAGATTCAGTATGCTAACATTTTGTTTATAATTATTGCATCTAAAGTGACATTGGCATACAATTTTTTTTCATACTGTTCTTGTTGAGTTTTAGTCATCAAGGTTATGATAGTCTCATGAATTGCAGAGTCTATACTCCATTTGCAAGAGTTTGTGAAAAGTGATTTTACTCTTAAGTGTGTCATTCAGCTCACTGATGCAAGCCATATAGAACTGCAGTTTTTAGTGGAAAGGGTTTTAATTGCTAATTCAGTTTAATAGGGCTAGGACTTTCCCCTTTCTTGTAGTTTTGGTAAGCTGTATTTTTCTAGAAATTTTTGTATTTCATTAAAATTTTCAAATTTTTGAAAAAATTAGTTTTTTTCACCATCTGTAGAATTTGTAGTGATGTCCCATATTTCATTGACATTATTGCTTTCTCTTTTATTCTTAACTAGTATCAAGTTTATCAATACTAGTCTTTTCAAGCAAAAGCTTATTTCTGTTGATCCCATGTTTTCTACTCTATGCATTTTAAGCACTTATCTTTAATATTTCCTTGTCTATTTTCTTTACATTTATTGTGTTCATCAAACTCAAGATGGATGTTTTGTCTTTAATTTCCAGCCTATTTTCGAATATATACGTATATTTGAACCTATAATTAGCACTAACTTTAATAAAGTTAGTACTAATATACTAACTTAGCCTTATCCAACCAGATCCACCTATATTTTTGTTTATTTCAAAGTAAGATATACACACACACATGCAAGCACACAGAAATGCTATGCAGCTGTAAAAAAATGATGTATTAATATGTAAATAGATCCACTTTATGATGGATAATAGAACTTTTATGTAAAGTTAAGAATAAAACAGTGCAGTTTAGCATGAATTATTCCTACTCTTTGTAAGAAGGGGCAGGTGGAGGTGGTGGCATCTTTTTAAATAAAGGAAATTTTCAGTCTCATAACCACTTGTTTCTCATTCAACACTGTAAATAGGTAATCAGCAGTTAACAAGTCAAGAAAATCAAAACCTTTTTCTGTATATTCTGATTTACCTATAGCAACACGATAAGAAAAATAAGAAAAATGTTTAATGAGCATGAATGACTAAATGAGGGAATACAGAAAAAAAGAAGTATCAACAGAAAGGCTTACAACAATTTCAACGTGTTTTTTATTTGCTCACTTAACATTCCAAACAAAATGACATTTTACACTATTGCTTTTACTTAAGAAGTCAACTGCCTTATCCAAATTTGGTAGACAAAAATCCCAATTCCTTTAAGTGTCCAAGTGGTACTTTTTCCCCCAGAGAAAGCTACTTGAATACTTTAACAGAAACATAGAATCGTCCTATAATAGTAAGGTAGTAGTTGGGTCTTACCTGTACTACATTTAAAACTTTTCTCATTAAAAACTGAATACAGAAAAAAACCCCAAACACCTCCAGTCATCATTCCTCTCAGATTTTTAACAATTCCACTAACCTTCATTAAAAATTGCTTTTGTAGAGAGGTGTATAAATATGAAAATGGAAAGTAAGCCTCCCCACACCTGTTCACAGAGAAGTGGGGTAGAGCATTTATCCTGAGAAAACAGCTGCTGGTCCCCGTTATTTCAAGAAGGATAATAAACATTATGGCCCTCCAAGTCAAACCTCCTATCTTCTGTGCCATGATCATGTGTAACCTTTTCTGTTCTGGCTACGAGCATCTACTTTTCACACTCATGTGATGCTTCTCCTTTGAGCAAATCTGTGATGAAGTTGTATTTCACTGAATGTTCTCAAAGGGGAGAAAGAGTGCATGAGCAATTATAGTACTGGAACAAAAGTGAAGAGTACATATATTTTCATGTAGAAAAAATACATACAAATCCAAGTAGCTCCTAAAAATAGAAATCAGATGGGCATTTTTAAGAAAAAGATTGTTTTCTAAACTGTAAATGGTGCCAGTAAGACACTGATTTTTATATCTAGCTACATCACCACATTTATGTACAAAGAGAGGTTGGTATAGGTTCACTGATACCCCCAATTTCTCCCATTTCTTTAAAGATTGTCTTTTAGATCCTATTAAAACCGTAACTGTTAATTTTTTAGACTACTTCCTGTCACTGGCACACTCTCTTCAACCTGGCACATACAAAAATTCATTTCAACATCTATTTACTTTTTTGATGCTAAAACTAACCATTTTTCGGCTACTTCAATGCCACAATATTCTATCACTACTTTGGCATTTTACTAATTATTATAGAAACAGGTAAGATTCTAAATATGGATTTTAAGACTACGTAAAATTCCAAATACATATGTCAAAAGGGAAAGTAGGAAGGTAGACACAATTATATTTTTGTTTTCATGTATATCATTGTCATGAGTCTGACGGCTCATGTTGCATTCTAATTTACAACTGACATTGGTGACAGTTTGCTTGGCTTCTAGACTTAAACCCTAGAATTTATTAGTGGCTTTTAGATCAATTTGCTGTAAGACTATCTGAAATGGTTGCAGATTATTTTAAGCAAGAACAGAATGATACCTATAATGTACAAATGGAGGTGGATTTAAAGAACATATTATTGAGCAAACTTTATAATGACATTTTCTTAACATCATCGTAGTTTTTCTTCCTAGAAGGGAAAAAACTTACTTAAAATTTTCCCCTTCTATACTTAAAGCATTCTTAAGTATACTGACAAACGTTTAAATCAGTTCAAGCTCTCAGCTGTTGGAAGATCAAAACACAAAGATAAGCATTTACAGCACAAACATCAAAAGATGAACAGCTTTCCATGTAATAGTTAATACCTTAATACAATGAACTTGTCAGGATTTTGCGATATATTGTATAGCTGGACAATAAAGCATGAAAATATTTTTTAAAAATTAAGTGAAGATATTACCAAAGTTGAGATGTCCCCTACAAGAAACCAATTTTTAAATTCCTGTAATACTGAAAAGCTAAATTGCCACTATTGTAATAAAGTGAACCAAATTTTTAAAATAATTTTATCTTATTGAGAAACTAATTTTAACGCATGCACTTTAAATGTATGTGCTATACAACACTGCGTCTTATTTTCCAATTGGATATGTCTTACCACTCTTCTAACAAGTTTGAAAGAAAGAGGTCTGTCAACAGACACGAGCAAATACTTATAAAGTCTCAGGTCTTGTTCTATCACATGCTAGCCAGTCCTTAAACACTTGATATATACCCACATTAAAAGGTGTGCTAAATATCGTCATGTTTTAGATGAAATTATGTCCTTAAAAGGTTGGTTTCTGTAGGATTTAAGGAGAACTTAAACTTTGCTGCTTTAAACTTTAGTTTTGCTATCAGTACAAATGTGTAAAACACACCAAGAAGAAATCATTCCCATAAGAATCTCATCACTATATAATCGCTGACAGCACTTGCTGCCCTCCTGAGAGTTTAGGAGAATAAAACTATATAAAATGCACAGTCGTCAAGTCATCTTCAAGCTATTTTAGTATCCCACAAACCATTAACATAAAGTTCATACATGGTTATCTAAAAACACCATGGAGTCAAAGAGAAGCAAGAGTTAACAGTAAGTCAAATAAACCAACAATGTTTAACTGATTTTTTTTTTAAACTTAAGCTTTCTTAAGTTTCAAAGACAGTTTTATTTAAACAGAAACTGTCTTTTATAATCTTTTTGTCTTTTATATAATCAAGATTTTCTTGGCAAATACATCTCTTTTCATAAGCATACATAGGTAGAGAAGTTTCATATGTAGGTAGAGCAGTTTCATAAGCATACATAGGTAGAGAAGAAAACACTAAGGTTCTTTTCTACAACTGACAAAAAGCAAATATTGAAGATGAGAAAATGCCTTTAAGCTTTCAAATAACACTGTGGCATTTTAAAGTGTGTTATTTAAAAACAAAAAAGCTAGTCACCAATACTGTCATTCTCTCATCAGTTATGCTCAATAATCACAGAAACCCAAAAGGAGGCCCTAATTCTTTACTCTCTCTGCTGTATCTCTGCTCTATTTGCTACATAAGCAACGTTATGACATGTAATTAAGATGCAAACAAAGAAAACCATAAAGAAACACTCTTGCTGTTAATTAACCTAGAAATAAAAATCAGACAAAGAAAATTAAAAACAGCCATTTCCAAACTAAAAACCAAAAAAATCTTCAAGAGCTTTGAAAAAGATACCAACTTGACCCTACAACACATAAAAATGAAAATTGATTTTACACATTTTAATCAACCAATTTAATACAAATACCTGATTTATACTTTTACACCAACGGGCTAAGTCCCAAGTTCCAAACTGTAGTTCGCATGACTCTACAGAGGGGATCTTTGGAAGGATAAGGTACCTTTGGAGAACAGTGTATAAACAATTGTAAACATACACTGATTGTCCACTAGCTTTCTTAAATAGAATTTCTGAAATATTTTTGTAGGAAATTACATATGAGTGTAATTGATCAGATAATTCCTATTATAACATATAAATTCTGTTGAATGTGCAAAATGTGGTAGAAATAGAAGATACAGTGGATGATTTATACTTTTAAAGTAAGTGCTACATTACAATCCAGTAAAAGTCCTTTAATCTTTTCATGAAACTTCTCTCTATACAAGTTGAAATACATAATGCTTTCTGGTTCTTCTTCAAACCAAAACTTGTCAAATTCATAGACAAGATAACCTGCAGTTAAAGAAAAACAAAACATTTAATCCTCAATGTTGAAATCACATTCAAACCATCTCATCTTTACAAAGTATATAACCATCTTTTAAATTCCATATTAGAATACAATAATCAAAAGTAATCTCAAAACTATTAGAAGCCTGAGGGACTTAATAAGACTAATAAACGATTTAGTGTACATTTATTATTTGTCTCAAAAATCAACAATGTCCCTCAGGCTTAAAAGATGTAGTACTTTCAGCCGGGAGCAGTGACTCATACCTGAACTCTCAGCACTTTCAGAGACTTAGGTGGGCAGATCGCTTGAGGCCAGGACTTAAGAGACCAGCCTGGGCAACATGGTGAAACCCCATCTCTGCAACAAATACAAAAATTAGCCAGGCATGGTGGCATGCGCCTGTTGTCCCAGCTACTTGGGAGGCTGAGGTAAAGGGATCACTTGAGCCCAGGAGGTCAGGGCTTCAGTGAGCCATGATTGTACCACTGCACTCCAGCTTGGTTGAGAGAGTGAGAACCTATCTCAAAAAAAAAAAAAAAAAAAAAAAAAAGGATGTAGTACTTTCAAAAGATACCTTGAGAAAAGTTTCCCGAGAAACTTCCGAAGCACAAAAATGCAAGTAATGAGAAAATGATGGATAAGGCTAAAGTGTAGGAAAGTTATTTCCTACTTGATTTCTAAATCTAAGAGTTATTTCTACTTTTTTTTCAACGAACTATCAGCATCTTCTCTTTTTTAAAAAAATACATCCACTCTAAATCGGCTTAATATTTTTGGCTTTCAATATCCTCATTATGGTAGCCAAATTAACCCCCAAAATGTTAAATGTATTTCATGAAACCGAACTTGTTTATACACACACACACACACACACACACACACGTAAACTTAAATGTGAATTTAAAACCACCCAACATCAAAATATCTATCAACAAGTACATAAACAATGTGTAGCATATAAGGGAATATTGTTCAGCAATAAAAATAAATGAGCTAATACGTCAATTTTTAAAAAATAACAAATAAAAAAGCTATTAATACACACAACAAATTATGCAGAAAGAAACCAGACCAAAATGAGTAAAAACTGCACGATTCCACTTAAATACAATTCTAGAAAATAAATGCAAACTCATCTATAGTGACAAAAAAATTGTGGTTCCTAGGATGGTGGGGGGAGGGGCAAGAGGCATGGATTACCAAGGAGTACATAAAAACTTTCAGAGGTGGTGACTATATTCACCATTTGGATCATGGAGATGGTTTCACAGGTATATACATATGTTAAAACTTATCAAATCATACATGTTTAAATATGTGCAGTTTATTATCTGTCATGTAATATGTGCAGTTTATCATATGCCTTAATAAAGCTGTTAAAAAGTAAAGCAAAAAATAAAACCACCGCAGTCCTACTTTGTATGTAATCAAATGTATTTATTGAATTATTTTTTAAATATTTCTACAGTGCTCACTAAATGCTCATATACTGTCAGAGCAGCCCTAGGATGCAAGTACTATGTTGTTATTCTCACTCTACCGAAGAGAAGTTAAATGATGTGCCCCAAATCACACAGTTTGTAAGTGGTCTCTGTTGCAAAAGCCAATGACTTTACACAAAAGGGTGGCTAGACTATCATGATTGCCTACTATGTAAAAAAATGGAAATCCCATTTTAATAATATTGGTCATACAGCAAACATTAATGGTTAAAATCATCATATTCCCACACTGAAATATCATTTCATAAGAAGGCCAGTTTAAGAAAGATTTTTGGATTCTTCTCAATATATGGTAAAACAGATTTTTGTCAACCATGATATATGCGTAAAATCAAGAAATGAAGCCTCTGGAGAAATACCATCTGTTATCTCTATCCCCCATACACTGTTAGGGATGTGTAATAAATACATTTAGAGATTAATGTTCTGCCTAGTATGATAAGGCAGATAGCTATCCAAATTTTATGGCCATACCATTTGTTTCAGTATATCTGGTTATTATGTTTTAGATATTTATCATTCTTATGTCCTTTAAATTGCTTTTTCATTACTGTCAGCAATGTGGTCCATTCAAATGACTACAAGGGCCTGGAACAAACTGCTCAAGTTAAAGCACTAGGAACTTCTTGCTTCAGAGTGAGGCTATTGATCTATAATATAAATCAGTGTCAGAGAAAGACTAACTTGAAGAACGGAGGCTATAATAGCTAAAGTGATTTAATGTGACATCAGGAAACCACAGGAAAAAATACTGAAATTCTAGGAAACTGGCAGGGCCATCCTTGGCATAAGACTCCCAAAGTTTTGCAAAAAGTGACGGAAAAGAGCTGTTTTCCATGATGCACATATTTTGTCCTTTTGAGTCCAGATGTTTGGAACACTTAAGACTCTGTAGAAATTACCATATGAAATGTCTAAATCTGAAATTCCCTGCATGAATTTACTGCAGAGGTTAAGGATAAGAAAATCATAGGAAGGGGGATTAACTGTAAACTTGTATCTCCTGGGGTGATGAAAATGTCCTAAAAGTGGATTATGATGATGGCTACCCAATTTAGCTCATTAAAATCCATTTAAGTGTATATTTAAGATGGGTAAATTCTATGTTATATAAATTATACCTCAATAAAGTTGTTATTGAGACATAACTTTCTTATTACACAAACTTGAGGTGTTACTATTTTTTTTTGGAACCACCAACCCAGAAGTCCAGCTAAAATTTTGGTCCTACAAAACTAGAATGGAGACATCCTAGACCAGAATATACAAAAGACAGAGGTCCCAAAATCCTGAGCCCTCCTGCTGGACTAGTGGTCAGTAACTTCCCAGAATCATGGCATATACCTGCTCACAGTTTGGACGTACAAGATGACAATGGAGCTAAAAAGCTAAATTACCAACGTTTCCAGCCCTTCCTACACAGGACACATTAAAACAAAGGCGATCAAAGGAAAAGGGGGGGATGAAGGCAGATCACAGGGAAACAAAAAATGTGGAAACTAATCTCTGAACTGTTCTTCCTTCTGGAGAGAAACTATGACCTTGGAACTAATTTGTGCAAACTAATTGATCCTACTCCTCTACCAAAAAAGTATGCACATTCGAAGACAAGGTTGCAAGTTATTATTCAAGTTAGAACAGGTTCCTCTTAAGAAGAAAAGCAGAACCTTATTTAAGATGTGAAACTTCCAATGGTAATGGGTATGAAAATCAAGTTTTTGGGAAACTTTTACTTAAAAAGTACATAGGTATATGTGTATGTGCATTTTAATGTCTCAAAATAATTGAAAACCATAAGCTTCACTGTTTCCAGGATGATCTACAGCTCTTATAGACTGAGCTGACAGGAGGCAACTGAAAGGGTTCTACAATGACTTTTCCACCTCAGATATTACACTTTAATGTCCTTCCTATAGAGGAGCCAGCCGAGATGGTGTGAGGGTGCTGGAGAGCAACAGTTTCCACAGATCCTCAAGTTCCCTGGTCTTTAGGGGAAAAATACTGCACAGAGGTCATTCTGCACTGCTTTCTAACCTACCACCCTCCTGTATATATTGAGACATGGGAAACTGCTTAATTGTTTGGGGAGTTTTCAAATTCTTTTTTTTTAAATTTTATGAAGATTTATTTTTTAAGTTCTAAGGAACTTTAGTTTTCTTATTTGTAGCTAATTCTCTTCTTAAAATTTATTTATTTTTTACATTAATTAGTCTCTATTTATTTATATATATATTTTTATTATACTTTAAGTTCTAGGGTACATGTGCACAACGTGTAGGTTTGTTACATATGTATACATGTGCCATGTTGGTGTGCTGCACCCATTAACTCGTCATTTACATTAGGTATATCTCCTAATGCTATCCCTCCCCACTCCCCCAACCCCACAACAGGCCCCAGTGTGTGATGTTCCCCTTCCTGTGTCCAAGTGTTCTCATTGTTCAAGTCCCACCTATGAGTGAGAACATGCGGTGTTTGGTTTTTTGTCCTTGCGATAGTTTGCTGAGAATGATGGTTTCCAGCTTCATCCATGTCCCCACAAAGGACATGAACTCATCATTTTTTATGGCTGCATAGTATTCCATGGTGTATATGTGCCACATGTTCTTAATCCAGTCTATCATTGTTGGACATTTGGGTTGGTTCCAAGTCTTTGCTATTGTGAGTAGTGCCGCAATAAACATATGTGTGCATGTGTCTTTATAGCAGCATGATTTATATTCCTTTGGGTATATACCCAGTAATGGGATGGCTGGGTCAAGTGGTATTTCTAGTTCTAGATCCCTGAGGAATCACCACACTGTCTTCCACAATGGTTGAACTAGTTTACAGTCCCATCAACAGTGTAAAAGTGTTCCTGTTTCTCCACATCCTCTCCAGCACCTGTTGTTTCCTGACTTTTTAATGATCGCCATTCTAACTGGTGTGACATGATATCTCATTTATGTTATTTGTGTTCAATAGGTAGCTAATGAACAAGGGATATATTCATTTAAAAAAAAAATTAGAGGCAAGTTAGCAAAGTCCCAGCAACAACACTTTGGAATGGTAAAGGAAAGCATCTCACGCCTGCTAGAAATCTTCAGTACACTTGGGTAGAATCATCAATGCTGTCCTTAGGAACCTGAAACCTGTTCCCTCCATTTAAAGACATGTTGCATTGGCTCCTACCTTGTGTAAGCATCCCCATATGATTCTTTATCCTTATCCATTAAGGGAGAAAAAGGATCTGGACATACAGTGCTGGGGTTAAAGTAGAGGTTGGGCTGAAGATATACATTTTGGCATTTAATGCATATTTGGCATTTTAAGCAAGGGACCAGATGGTACCACTTAGGAAAAGTATGAGGGCTAAAGAGAGAAGTGAGCACAGGGCTGGGCCCTGAGGTGCTCCCTACATCTATTAAGGCAGTGGATGTCTACAGGAATTCCTGTGGGGCAAGAGAAAAGCCAGGAGAATGTGGCATCAGAAAAGTCATGATAATGATTCGAAAAGAAACGTGCGGTCATTATGCCCAGTGCCACTAAAAGGATAAAATAACATGAAGAAAAAACATGGCGATTGTATTAGGCAGCAAAAAAAGTTGGTGTCTGAGAAAAATCAGTGTAAGCAGAGTCATGGAGAGAGAAACTAAATTGGAATTAGATAAAAACTGGAGATGAAGAAATGAAAAAGCAATTATTGAAAAAGTTTCATGAACAAAGAGAGCAGAGAAATGAAGCAGTATCTGGAGGTGGACACTGCACTAGGGGGAAGTTTTGATTCTGAAGATGACAGCTCCTCACTGAATGCAGTGACTTTGTCTTCTTCTCTGCTATATCCCCAGGGCCTAGAACAACATCTAACACAGTAAACGAATAAACTTCCCAGAGAAGAGCACATCTAAACTGAGATGTGGAAGATGAGAAGGCATCACCTGGAAAGAACAGAGGGAGCTGGAATAGTGTTCAGGCCAAGTGAATGTCTCTTGCAAAGGCACAGAGTCAAGAGAGAGCATAATAAATTTGAGCAACTAAAAAGAAGACTGGGATGCCTCCACTATAGAGTTTGTGGGGGTGAGAGGGGGGCTGGTATATGGCAAAAGATGAGCCTGGAGAGGTTACCAAGGTTCAGATTATGCAGGGCCTTATAATGGGAATCCTTTGAAGAATTTTTGGCAGTGGAGTAAAACGATCAGATTTTCATTTTAAGTAACTATACTTTCAATGTGGAGAAGAAATAGAAGAGTGTTACCATAAAAAGACTGCTAAAGGCTATTACAGTAACCTAGTAACAAAGGCCTGATATTGTACGGTTACAATGGGGATAGAAAGAAACAGACACATGCAAGAGAAAGTTAAGATGCAGACAAAACTGGAATTAGGGTGTAAGAAAAGGCAGGAAAGTTTCTGCGAAAAGGAGACATGGATATTTTCAACAATGGAGATGAAGAAATTATGATTTGGCCACCTATTATCTAAGTAGTTTCTTATATGCTACCAACATTCAAATGACATTCTAAAGACACAAAAAGATCAAGAAAAGTAGTGTGTGAAGGAAAACTAGATTTGAGTTCTTTGCTTCTGAACAATAGCTTCAGAAGATGGACTCATTCAATTAAACCTTCAGTATTCAAATATTATCACTAAAAGTGAATGGAACAGAGAAAGTAAAGACAGCTTTAGGAACAGTTACTCAGTACCTCTAACCTACCACAAGAAAATTTGGCCTTGAAATTCAAGGCAGGGGGAGGCAAAAAGTTCCTCTAAATTAAATTTCCTTCCAAAAGTAAAAAAATAATCTGCAAATGGTCTGTCCTTAACAGCATTCATTAACCAGCATCCAAGAGGGAAAATACATTTTGTAGTTAGCTGGAAAATGAATGCCTAGAGAAAAATTACATGAATCTTAGATGTGTCTACATGTGAAATATTGCCTTTTATAATCAGGAAATATAAAAACTGAAGTATAGAATACTCTTGGGGACCCATCTTCCACTGTTTTCTTGTTTTTCAAAGACCCTAAGTAATAAAATGATAAACATAAGTTATATACTTCACAGAGGCAACAGATTAAAATATATATTATACATTCCAAGTGATTTAAGAATTATCTTAGAAAGATCTAGTTTTAACTCATTTTAATACTTACAATAAAACTGATGAAAGTGTTCCATTGTTGGTATACCAGGAACAAAGTTATAGAGATGAAACTTCAAAGCTTCACTCTTCAGTAAGCTATAAGCCATCTCTGTAAGATTGATTCCAACTATTGCATAAGAATACCTATGTCAGAAACATTACCAGTTATACCAGCTAGCCAAATAACTCATAAAATAAATTAAAATTATGTTAGGAATTAGTAGAAAGTGACTTCAGGTTTAACACAGTATTGATTTTATGATAATCTCTACATGGTAAGAAAAATATACTAGAAAGAATTTAACATTTTTGCTTTTTAAAGCCTATATATTTTTCTGGATATAATCTAAGAAATAAAAATAAAGCTCTGTTCACATGATATCTAAAACTAAAATTCTTAAATAAAAAAGGGGTCAGGGGGACTATAGACACCAAATCTCATTGATTTCTAAAATACACTGGATAATCTGGATAATCTGATATTTTCTTCTCCATTATCAGGGTACTTATTTTTATGATCTAACATTGTTACTATGCTTTTTCAAAGATTAGATACCATCAGAATATTTTTAAAAATAACGGTAAGGCTAATAAAACCACCTCAGTTTGAATTTCACTTTACAATTTTCAAAGCTATTTCCCATTTTCCTATTACTTTTCCAAACTATTTCCTCTTCCTATCTTCAAATCTATTTCTCAAAAGCATTTTATAAGGGCCCTTATCTCCACTGTATAGATAAATTATGTCTTGTGATAAAAGTATACTGAAATACATATAAAATTGGTTTACAATCACATTTTTCCTTAAAAATAATGTATCATGTAATGTCCTTTATAAAGTTCTTATTAAAATACTTCATTTTAAGAAATACCTTGATATACCTTCAAATTCATTAAATCATCTAATCATTATAAATGCGAGAGATTACGGCTTCTTTAATATACCCAGCTTACCCTAATTTTGGATGATTTGAACGGGAAAGAATCTGATGAGCTTCACTAGTGTAATTTTCACTGAAATACCTAAAAAGTTTAAGAAAAATAATCAAACGAATGTACGCCATTCAAATGTAAGATATCCAGAACCAATTTAAAAAGCTACTGTCAAAATGATAGTCCTAGTATTGCCATGAGTATCCTGATATCTGTCTCAAATCACTTCAGTGATTCACAAATGCTTCTGAATCAAAATTTCCCAAGCTATCAGGCCTATGTAGTACAGAATATAGGTCGTTGACAAGACTGTAAAGTATTTTAATAAATAGATAATATAAAAAGAGACTACCTTAAAAAAAAAAAAAACTAAAGTTCTTTTTGTTTCTTTGCTGGTTCTATTTCTATAAAAGAGTCAATATGTACCTGTTAGGACACTCTTCCTTACACTTAGGTTCATTCCTTCTACTACAATTTAAGTCTGTGTTGTTTAGTGCCATTTTCAGTGCAATCAGAAGGGAGTCAACAATCTTTTTGCAATGAGAAACCTCCTTCATCAATCATATAAATAAAATACTAGCTATAAAACAGAAGTATTAGCAGTATAAGAGAGATGTATATGAAACTATCTATTTGTAGGCACATACATCTTTTTGACCTATACCAAATCTATTAAACCTTAGGATCACCTCAAAAGGATAGACACACACACGACTAGATGCTCACGTGAGGATAAAAATAAAAAATAAATGTCCATGGTTTATTTACATTTTAGAGGACAAAATCATTGACATTTTCATAAAGCATAGAAATTTCTGATTAACTCTTCCCTCTTTATTCTTCTACAGAGTATTAATATACACTTCCTTATTTCTTCACTGGCTCTAATTTTCAACCCATTACACCAGGGGCTGTTAACTTAGAAGTTCATGAATTAATGATAATTTATGAATGAAGGGGAATCCAGGAACCATCTTACATTACGGACTTTTTCTATATATACATTTCCCGGGGAGAGAGTATACAAAGCTTTCATTAGATTCCCTAAGGGATCTGTAAACACCAAAATAGTTTAAAAAGTCTTGCTTAACGCAATGCTTTCCTAAGTCTCTAATTTTTCTACTTTATCCCTAGATTGATTCTAAAATGCCCTCAGTTGACCATTTATATTTCATTTTTGTAATAATTCAGCATTGCATTTTAATAGTCAAACTACTCTTAAAATATTCAATCTGTAATATAGAACAACTTTTAATTTCCTTCCTGAATTTAGTTAACCTCAATCTTAACAGTATCAAATGGTGAAAAATAAACATCTGTAAACAATTAAAAAAACCATCAATATTAACCTAATTTAGCCAATATCAGGATTTTCTCACAGTATGAATTATCCAAACTTTAACAGTCTAGCCTTCCCATTCTAGACATTTTATAGTCTATAAATCACAATTTCATGGACAGACCCAAACACTATAATTTGTACATTTGCGTATCCTTATAGGAGGAAATTAATCTTCCAGGCTATCTTCTAGAATAGTTTTGGCTATCAATTGTGACTTCAGTTACATATTTGGGGATTTCATACATGTAGCTAATCATAAGTATTAAATAAGACAAAGGAGAGAAAGTTCATACGGTAGTCTATATAAAGTCAGGAATGCAGGTAGGTAAGTTGTCACAGGTGGTGAAGAACATATGTAAAGATACTTTATTATCACCTTACCTAGTTATATTTGCCAAAATAGAATCAGAGAGCCCAGAGAGAAAAAGCAAGTGAATAAAGGCAGTAGGAGTATACATAATTCTTTAAGAGGTATCAGAATGGAAACCAGAAAGAAAAAAGAGAGGAAAGCATTGGTAAGTAAAGAAATCACATACACAATTATATTTCCACCAATGTCTTTTTTTTTTTTTTTTTTAAAGACAGGGTCTTGCTCTGTCACCCAGGCTGGAGGTGGCACAATCATGACTCACTGTAAACTTGAATTCCTGGGCTCACGCAATCCTTCTGCCTCAGCCTCCCAAGTAGCTGGACTACAGGCAAATGCCACCACGCCTGGCTAATTATTTTTGTAGAGACAGGGTCTCACTATATTGCTCAGATTGGTCACAAACTTCTGGCTTCAAGTGATCCTCTGGCCTCACCCTCCCAAAGTGCTGGGATTACAGGCGTGAGCCACTGTGCCTGGCCTCCAATATCTTCCTATTGTTGCCAACACATTAGCAAATACTTCTAGCACTGCAGTTATTAAAATTCAGAGATAGTATGAATCAACTAGATCACTTCTTATTAGAAGTAACTAGATCAAAGATTATATGTAATTTCATTTAGGGAAGAAAAGAAAGTTTACTTTCACTTACACAAGATTGATTAATCCAAGTATGCCCATGCCTCTGAAGTCTGTCTTGGGATCATCACCCTGAAAACCAATTTCAGCCCACTGCTTGGAGATTCTAGCGTTTAACTTCTTCGTGGGCATTAGAAGATTCCAAAGCTGTACAAACATATTTCCATTATTAAGACATTTTCTTTCTTATAGCTTGTAACTAGTAATTTAATGCTATCAAATAACTTTCGTAGAAAAACCATAGGTTAAGCAAAGACTTTAGAACATTTTTCAATTATCCTAAAACACGCAGCACATTTATTCCCATTAAAAAAACTGGTATAAAGAACAGATTTTGAAAAGGTAAACAAATAATACACAAAAATATTAAACAATGAGATGTCTTTATTTACTAATTAATACAGATATGCCCAGAACTGGTAAACCACTTGAGAAAAAAACAGTATTTTAGGAACTTAGCCCTTGCTTCAGATACTGTATAGTTAAATAGGCTCTATTATAATGGTGGGTTAATAGTCCCTAATCAGAATGAAAATAGGTGTAAGACAGAAGAGCATGAAGAAATGATACTGATAGCATTCCAATTGTTTTACAAATTTTCAGTTTAAAAAAATACGATTTGGTTTTAAATAAATATCTTTAAGGATGAGGATTTAAGAAAAACTATCAAGCCGGGCATGGTGGCTCACGCCTGTAATCCCAGCACTTTGGGAGGCCGAAGCGGGTGGATCACGAGGTCAGGAGATTGAGACCATCCTGGCTAACACGGTGAAACCCCGTCTCTACTAAAAATACAAAAAATTAGCCAGGCGTGGTGGCGGGCACCTGTGGTCCCAGCTACTCAGGAGGCTGAGACAGGAGAATGGCATGAACCCGGGAGGCGGAGCTTGCAGTGAGCTGAGATGGCGCCACTGCACTCCAGCCTGGGCGACAGAGCAAGACTCCATCTCCAAAAGGAAAAAAAAAAACCCCAGCCATCAAATATTACATACCAATAAACTAATCAATGCAAAATAAAGAAAATTTATTGTTTAAATACCACAAGCCATCAAATGAAAGAAACTTACAGAAGTTGACTAAAGAAGGTTTGTGAAAATTTGCAAAACAGAAATACTTGCATTTTTTTCCCATTTCATTACCATTTAAAGCATTGTTGAATAAGGACCCCTAATGAAAGGAGTATTCTGTTACCTAAAATAAAATGTGAAGTGACCTTGCTTTAAAACAGGGTCAAGACTGGCTCTGAAGCTAAATCCAATCATTATATTAGGTTTACCTGGTCACTACTTTTATTGTCAACACCTGTGACTTGCCTACATTAGCCTCTCTCCATGAATTCTACAAGGAGTTTGATTATGCCAATGATAAGGCCTCAGTGATATGGTGAGAGCCACAGTGTAGAACCACTAGTATTAAAAATTTAATATGCATGAATATTGAATTTCTGGGTTCCATTCCTAGAGATTCTAATTTTGTAAGTCTAAGGTGGAACTTTGGAGTGTACATACTAAACACTATTTAACGCTAGTAAAGGTAGTCCTTGGACTACACTTAAAGCAAGACGGATTACATAGCTCTTTACCCAGTAAGACTGCTGAGTATGTGTAGTGCAGAACTGAATTTCACCATGAAGTACCAAGGTAAAATTCCCTGGACTAGAGGGTAGGACTTGTACTTTTTTCCCTCAAAAGGAAAGGTATCGTGTAGCAAGGGCCTAACATGAAGGGAAAAATGACGACAATGGGGACAGAAATAGCAGTTAATCCTCAGTAAGTGCCAGGTACTATTTTAAACACTTTAAATATAAAAACTCATCCATACAATAACCCTTTGAGATACATATTTGTATTATCCTCATTTAACAAAATACACTTCTAATGAAAAAAAAAAAGCCTTTATTGTTTTTAAACTTGCATCGCTTAGTGTTACTTAGATAGTATCAATGTTTGTTTCCACAGTACGTTTTGTTATAAAGAACTCCTAATTCCAAGTGCAATGCGCTATTTTAACGATTTTAAAATAAAATTGGAATAGGTGTAGAGGATGGGCAGGAGATTCAGCTCTGTTCCAGACCCTACCATTCTAGTACTAAAGCAAATCACTTCATCTCCCTGGTCCTTAGAATCTTCATCCCTCAAACGAAGGGACTAGTCTAGATGATCTGTAAAGCTTACTCTAGGTCTATTACTCTTTAATTTTGGCACCTCATTGGCTTTATGCATTTATACTTTAGAAATAAGAAACAGGAAAATTCTAAGTAAATAATTTTTACTTTCTTAAAGTTTAAATCTTTCTGGCATTACTTGGCAATTAACATTCCATAAGTCCCAAAAGATTGGACGTAATAATCTGAAAAGGGACACACATGTTTTCAACTTGCAAGTAGCTGAAAAAATGCTTAACTTTTTTGAGCAATTTGTATAAAAAGTAGGAGAAAAATTTGAAACTTGTAGACATGTACTTTTTGGTTGAAAATATCTCTATAGGTTTTTATTTCAGAAATAAAAACATTAAAATAAAATTTATTTGAATATATTTATTCATATAAATATATATTCATTATATATTTATAATAATGCTTATCAGAAAATGATAAAAATAGCTAACTAAAAATCTTTCCATATCAATGAAATCCAGCATAATAAAATTCTCTAAGGGCAAAGAAACCATATAAGCCTAGCCATATAAGCCTCTAGAATTTGCAGACTTTACTTAGCTGAAGCCTGATTTATTTTTCTAGTGTTCAACAACTCCACATAAAGAAAATAGAAATTTACCTTCATGAGTAGCTCTTCATGCTGTAGGTTATCAGAATCATATGGCCTTTTCCTCACACTTTCTACATCCAAATACAGCTGTTTATAACCAGTTATCTGCAGTAAGCACATCTTCATGCAGATTTTAAAACTAAAAATGATAAAATTATTTTTAAAAAGCATACCTTCTTATCACAATAAAGTCTTTCATAGCTTGTGGTTCATATGTCTATTTAGAAAGCATTTCCTGGCTTTCAGTTTACTATAAGACCCACCAAAGGCCTCCTTAAATACAAAACATTATGCAAAGTACTATATAGGATATAAGGCCTAGAAAGAGGGTAAGACATAGTAGGAATGGCAAACTTCACAACCGTAAGGATTTGTGAAGGATTTTCTCTTCATGTTTTCTCTGGGCAATCCTATACATTCCTAAATCTTTATTGCCAGATATCACCAGTAGACTTAATTTTCCAAGTATATATAAAACAAATAGCTCCACAACAGGTTATCTCAGCTCTAAATAAAACTGCTTCTCTTCCCTAAAGAAACATGCTCTTTCTTTAGTGTCTAGATCTATTAATGACATCGCTACCCATTAGTTCCCCAAGCTACAACACTCCAAGTTCTGACCTGCCTCTCTCCATCACAATGTGTCAAAAGATCCCCATACGCTAATCTTTTCTATCTCTGAAATGTCCTTCAAAGCAATCCTCATAGCACTCTTTCTCCTACTGTATTTATGCCTTTGTCATTTCTTGCATGAATAACTCAAATTTCCTATTCTTTATTCCTTCTGCCAGCCTCCCACATTATCAAATCTACTCTCCATCTTCCTAAAATACATATCTAAAAATGTAGCTTGTTTGCTTAAAAATCAGAGGACAACATCTACATCCTTCAGTATGGCATACAAGACTCTGCAATGTATCAATCTAGCATTTCACTCATTTCTCCAGCCACTACTCTGCTCATATTCAATGATCCAGCTACAAATAACTCCCTATCACTCCAGATACAAAAGTATTAATATTTCTATGTCTCTGTGCCTTGCTGGCACTGTTCCCCTACCCATTCATCAAGGTCCAGTGTAAATACCACCTCTTGGGTGGAACTATCCTCACAGTTCCCTCCTAGACCCTTCCTCGTCTCAGCTGAAATAAATTGTTCCTTCCTCTATATTCACATAGAAAATGCTGAATGAAGGAAAAAGTGTGAAATACTATGTCAACATACCAGCACTGGGAAAACAGAAATGGGATAAGTACTCTTCTTATGGAACTTAGAATTTACAGAGGGAAGGACAAGAGTTAATCAATGACTATAGTACAATGGGTTAAATGGTATGATAGCACTATGAGATGCCACAGCAATACACCTAACTCAGAATGGAGGAGCCTGGGAGGACCTTACTAGAGGAGGACATAGGAACTGTATTTCAAAAGACATAGTAGCCAAAGTTATTAACCTTGGGAAAGTCATGGTAAGACATCTTGAAGAAGGCAGATGATATACTGACATTAGTACTGGGCTGGAAACCAAGAGATACAGGTTCTAGCCCTGATTCTATCACTGCCCTCTCTGGATCTCAACTGCTCCTCTTGTGAAGTGAGAGCGCTGAATCAGATGATCTCCACAAACCCTTCAGCTCTAAAGTGTTACAACAGTGCGTGATCTTGATACCTCACAGGCTATAAATGCATAATAAAAAAGAATAATGTAAAAAACGCACACCTGGCATCCTTCTCAGGGTTAATATTCTTTTCCTTCATAATATCGTCTACATATTTGTCCACTTCACTCTGAACAACACGTGTCACCTTCTGTAAAACCTATTTATGTAAAAGAAAGCCAAATGAGAAAAATTCTTTGTAGCTGAAAAAGACGTAGTTGTGAGACATTTAATCAACCTTACAAAGTACGTATTAAAAATGCAAAATAAACCCAGTTTGTTTCAACCAGTTTATTTCAAATTTTCTCTAGGGCTAAACTCATATATATATATATATATATATATATATATATATATATATATATATATATGTAGTTTTATAATAAAAGAACAGCAACATGATGTACCAGAGGAAGCCTTCCTCAACTGACTCAACAGGTTCTCAGCTGATGAGTTCTTAGCAAATGAGCTGCCACCATAGTATTTATGAAGTAGATATTTTAATTACATAATAAAAATGTTAAAAAATCTTGAATGCATAAGTTTAAAAAATTAAATGCAGAAAAGAGTTGAATCTCAAAATCTTGTCTCCAGAGATCACCACTGGTAACAAACTGGCACTGACAAAAACAAAATCAGATCAAATTTGAAAACTATAAGAATTTACTGTGCATACTGAAGAACAGTTCACAAACTAAGACTTCAAATCAAAACTGGTAAGAAAATAAAAATAGAGTCCTTAGTTTAGATATACCCCAAGGCGAGAGAGAGAGACAGAAACAGATTTCCCCAGAGAAAAGTAAAAGGTGAGAAGAAAATGGTCAAAGATCTATTAATAACAATCAGTAAAGATACAGATATGGTCAACAAAGTCTAGCTTGTCCAATCCTGAGATAATATGGGTACAGGAAGAGTGTTGAAGCTTAAATACCAGCACTGGTAAAAGGACTACCTTCGCCATGGGTAGTCATGGCAAAAGCCATACCTTTTTGCATGTATTACAAACTCCTAAAACATTAAAAATCCAGTTCAATGTCACTTCCTCTGTGAAGTCTTCCCCAGCCCTAGAGTTAACTACTTCCTTTCATAGTCATACTTCAGTTAGAGAGCACTGACCACACCATATTTTCTCTATGTTCTCCACCAGCATTTGTCTCTCTTATTTACTCTTATATCTTGAGCGTCTAGGATAGCACATTACTGATTACATGCTCAAAACTTTGTTAAATATATTATGAACAAATGACTGATTGAATGAACTTGCCCAAGGCATACATAAATTTAGGGCAGAGTTAAGACAAGAAACCACATCTAGTTTCTAAGCAAATACTCTTTCCTGTATATATTATTCCATTACTTTTTTAAAAATTGATTTATAATTTAAATACAGTGAAAGGCACAGATGTTGTCTGATCCGTTTTGACAAATACATACATCCAGATAATCCACATCCCTACTATGATACAGAACATTTCTATCATCCCAGAAAGTTCGTTTATGCCCCTTTTCAATCAATTCTTCCTTCAAGAAGCAACCACTGTTCTGATTTCTACCACCATAGCTTAGCTGTGTGCACATAAATGGAATCAAAGTATGTACTCTTTTGTGTCTGGCTTCTTTTGTTCAACATAACGTTTCTAGGATTCATCCACATTCTTACTCATATCCATATTCTTTCTCATATCTGTAATTTGTCCCTTTTAATTGCTGAGTTGTATTGCATGAATATACCTCAATTTGCTTATTCATTCTCCTGGTACCTGGTTTGGGACCATACTTTATTATACTTTTGATAAATATATATTTTCATTTCTTAGACACCTAAGAGTGAAATTACTAGGGCAGTATGTGTTTAACTTTCAATGAAATTGCCAAAACCACTTTCCAAAGTGACAATATCATCTTCTGCTCCAACTGGTGTTTGCAACATTAGTGTTGTTAGTCTATTTCATTTAGGTAACTTTTAGGTATGTAGTGTCCTCTCATTGTGATTTTAATTTGCATTTCTCTGATGACTAATAATGCTGACCACTTTTCCAAGTGTGTATACATACACACACACACACACGTATATATACACCTTTGTCAAGTGACTATTCAAAGCTCTTGCCCATTAAAAATTCTGTTGCCTTTTTATTACTGAGTTATAAAAGTTATTTATTAGATACAAGTCCCTTATCAGATACATATGCTGCAAATACATTCTCAGTCTGTGGCCTGCCTATTCCTTTCCTTAAACGTATCATTGATGAGCAGTTTTATTTTGATGAAATTTAACTTTTCAATTTTTTTAAGTGGTAGCATAACCCAAGGTGGAAGATATTCTCCTACGCTTGCTTTCAGAAACTTTAAAGTTTTAGCTTAAACATAGGTCTAACATCCATATTAAATTAGTTTTCATGTATGGTAAGAGACTGAAGTTGAGGTTTGTTTTTTTCCCCCATACATACCCAGTTGTTCCAGCACTATTTATTGAAAAGACTTTCTTCTCTTCATTGAATTGCTTTGATACCCTTGTTAAAAATTATATGACATATTAGGTGTGGTCAATTTCTGGTCTCTCATCTGTTATATTCATCTTTTGACTAGAAAGTCTTAAAGTCAGGTAGTAGGGGTCCTTTTAGAAGATTATGTGGGCTATTCTAGATTCTTTCCATTTCTTTATAAACTTTAGAATGAGCTTGTCAGAATCTTCAAAAGTAGTCTGCAGGGGTTTTTACTGGAACTGCATTGAATCCATAGATCAATTTGGGAATTAACATCTTAATACTGAGTCCTCCAATGGATGAATACAGTGTATGGTTCCATTTTCATCTTTCTCAGCAATCTTCTCTGGGAGTTTTAGTGCAGAAGTCTTATGCATCTTTCATTAAATTTAGCCCCAAATATTTTATGTTTTCTGGATGCTTTTGTAAGTGGTATTGTTCTTTATTTTCCAAAAGTTTGTTGCTAACATACAGTAGTATACCATGTCCTGTAACACTATTAAATTCATTTATTAATAATGCCAGTAGTTTTTGTAGATTTCTTAGGATTTTCTACATTCACAAACTACGTCATCTGTTAATATAATTTATTTCTTTCCAATCATTATGTCTTATATTACTTCTTCTTGCCTTACTGAACTACTTAGGATCTCTAGTATGATGCTGAATAAAAGCAGAGAAAGTACATATATTTGTCTTGTTCCCAGTTGAATGTGGTGAGCATTCAATAATTCGGTGTTATGTATCATGTTAGCTGCAGGTTTTTCACAGCCTTTCATAGGTTGAGAAAGTTCCTTCTATGCCTAGTTGAGATTTTTTAATCATGAATTGGTACTGAATTCTGTCAAAATAGTTTTTCAGTATCTGCTGAAATGTTCATATTTTTCTGATTTACTCTGTTAATGTGGTAAATTACATACATTGATTCTGAAAACTCAACATGACAGGCCGGGTGCAATGGCTCATGCCTGTAATCCCAGCACTTCAAGAGGCAGAGGTGGGTGGATCACCTGACGTCAGGAGTTTGAGACCAGCCTGGGAAACATGGTAAAACCCTGTCTCTACTAAAAATACAAAAATTAGCCAGGCATGGTGGTGTGCACCTGCAACCCCAGCTACTCGAAAGACTGAGGTGAGAGAACTGCTTGAACCCGGGAGGTGGAGGTTGCAGTGAGCCGAGATCACGCCACTGCACACCAGCCTGGTCAACAGAGCAAGGCTCTGTATCAAAAAAAAAAAAAACAAAAAAAAACCTCAACATGACATATTATCCTTTTTATGTATTACTGGGATCAATTTGCTAGCATTCTGTTAAGGACTTTTGCACCTATATTCATGAAGGACATTGAACCGTAGTTTTCACATATCATATTGTCTATATCTGGCTTTAGTATCAAGATGATACTGGCCCCATAAAGTGTGTTTCTTTCTATTCTGTTTCCTAGGAGTTAATGTAATAGTGGTATTATTTCTTCTCCCTTAAATGTTTAACACTTCACTAGTGAAGCCAAGATTGGAGATTTGTGAAAAAATTTTAAATTACAGTTTCTATTTCTTTTTTAAGTATACTACTATTTAGATTTTTTATCTCTTTTTGTGTTAGTTTGGTAAGTTGTTCTTCAAGGACTTTGTCCATTTTGTGTAAAATCAAACAATTCATTGGCATAAAGTCGTTCATAGAATCCCCTTATCATACTTTGAATGACTATAGGCTGTAGTGGAAAAGTAGAGCCCAAAAATGCAAATGTGCATCACTATAGCATTAAAGGAAAACTAAACTAATGCCATAAAATGTATATTTATTATTCAACTATTTAACAGCTACATTATTATTATTTAAAACCTAAGATGGCAGCTGCAATAAAAAGACAGCCACCAAAAACACTAATAGATTGCCAAAGTATCCCTCCCTAACTTTCAGAAATTCAAATGCCTGTATATGCATAAGTACAGTGGAGCTTTGCTACATTGTCATATATTGCATGGAAGCCAGACTTCTTAGCAGAATATTGAATTAGACTCCTCAAATTCTAGTAAGTCATTAATTTTTATTTATAAATCCCAAAGTTTGTTAACCCTTAATATCTAATTGATAAATAGTCCTTAATCTAAAATATAAGCAAATAAGATTCAATTTTTAACAAAGAAAGAATGCACACTGTGGAACGGTGCACAATCCAACATGATCATACTTCAAGATCACTGCTTTAGGGAATCACTCTGAATAGATTAAAATCACTTTTATTCACAGCAATCATTGGTAATGCTAAATAATCTGAAGTACCAAAGAGGTTTTCATGAATATCAAATTTCTAAAATGATTATGGTATATATTGGCTTAATTATATTATCATTAATATTATTAGTAACCACTATTTGTTGAATACTTACCAAGTATTGGGCATTCTCTTAGACTGTTTTCATAGTAATACCTCTAATTTCAAAACAACTATGTGGGTATGAATAGCTTTTAGAATGAGCAAATAAGTAACCTGTACAAAGCCAAACAACTGGTAATTGATAATATCAGGATTTGAACCCAGATTTTTTTATCGAATAAAAATGTAATTAGGTAAACCAAAATATCACAAAATGAGAAATAGATTTACCCTACAAAGTAAATGGAATATACAAATTAGGTGCAATACACACATAAATTATATTTTTAAATTGATAAGGCTACTTCTGTTTATTGGAAAGTTTGTCTTAGATTTAAAACCTTAAAAGAATAAATCGTAAGTGATTTAATTTCAGTATTTACCCATTGGTTGACCACTCTCTTTGCAGGATGCCCTCCAAAGTACTATTAGCAATTTCTATTTTTGAATAATGAAGTTCATAAGAATACAATTTTAATGTTTACTTTTCAAGCGAACTTTTTAATAGCAAGCAACAGAGGTAAAAAATAACATTTTATTTTTCTTTAACTTGTAACCACTACTTTAAAATCCCCAAACACTCTAGTCTACATTTACCTCGTCCTTCTCTAAACTTCTACTTACAATTACATTCAATTCCAGTCTTTTGTATATCTTTTGAATATCCCGAAGACCCTGGTTGAATATCGAATATGTGGTAGTCATTCAAATCCTTGAATGGATTTGACCAAGGCACTGGAGTTCTTAAATGTAGCATCTTATGTATTGTTCCACTTAAGCTTGGCATGATTTTACCACACATACAATCCCATTAATAAATTCTGTGACCAAAACTGTTGTTACAAATGCAGTTATAACAACTACACTGATAGACGTGATACTCAGTCCCCAGTTCCAGAACCTCTACAGTAAATTAGTAAATAAAAGAAACACTACACACTCTATTCTGAAAAAAGTAAATTTTCATTTACTTATTATTCTTTATCCTCTTATTTTTCTCACTTATTCATTCATTCACTCAATAAATATTCAGAGTCCTTATCACATTCCAGGCACTGTTTCAGGTACTAGAAAAACATCAGTGAACAAAACAACAACAAAAAAAACAATGCCTTTTTCTTTTCAGGAATGGAAAAATAAATAAGTAAAATATTTAGTATGCTAGTGATGGTCTGTGCTATGGTGAAACAATTAAGCAAAGGGGATCATAAAGAGAGACAAAGGTATACCCTTAGGTAGAGAATGGTCATGGAAAATCTCATAGAGAATGTCATAACTGAGGAAAAACCTGAAAATGAGGAAGCGAGCTAAGCTTTTAAGCGGAAGAAGATAATTCTACTTAAACAGAAGACCTGGCGCAAAGGTCATAAACCAGAAGCATGCTGATGTGTTTGGAAAATAACAGGCAGCATAGTGGTGATGACCAGTGAGCAAGGCAAGAACTGCAGCAGATAAAGTCAGAGAGTAATGAAGGGGGCCAGATAAGAGTTTTAGTGGACAGCAATGGCAGTGTTGGTCAACTTCCAGGCTGAGAGATGTCAAGGTATTTGGAGGAACACACTACTGAAAAATTTGGTTGGAAGCTGGGATTGTGGGTATAACATAAAGAGCTCAGTTATGGTTTTACTCTCTTTACAATGTTGAGGCTTAAAGAAAACAGATTTCGTAGAACAATTCATTCTAGAGGGTTCAGCACCCAAATAGTTCCAAACCAACTTGTTTAAGGTCAGTTTGAAAAACGCACACAGTTTCCAATCGAAACAAAGTTAAAGCAGTTACGATCCACAATAGTCCCCAGACAGCATACTAATATGCTATTAGTGCCTCAAGACACTGCCCTCACCAGCAGGAACGGCTGCAGCAGTATCACCTGGGAACATGTTAGAAATGCAATCAGAACCAGATCAGAAATTCCGGGGATGGGGCCCAATAATCTGTGTTTTAACAGGCCTCCAGAAGATTTTGATTCTTCCTTAAGTTTAAGAACTACTCTTGTAATGGACCTGAAATATAACACCTCCCCAAGTGCATCTGCTACAATTTATAATATTGTTACTTTGGGAAACTGCATGGTAGGTTTCAAATAAAGGAACTATACAAATAGATAAGGTATAAATAAATTTTGAGAACCAGCAACTTGTTAGCTTTCAGGACCTCCATATCCTCATTTAAAAAAATATATTAATCACTCTCTAACAATTCTGAACAAAGGAGTGTAACTCTGGACTCTTCCCCCAAATATTCACTTATATATATGAGTTATTCTTAAATAGACCATTCTTAAAGAGTATAACTAAATCATTAAAGTATCTATTTTAAAGGTTACTCTTCAGAACATAACAGATGTGCTTGCAACTCTCAAGAAGGTCTATTTTATTTCTGGCACGATTCATATTACTAGACAGTAGCACATCAACATTTTTGACCTTGAGCCACATTTTACATCGTGATCAAGAACAAACATTCATGTGGATGTCCAAAATACACACAGATGTACACCGAAATATTTAAAATAATTATAATAGTATAAAAAATTCCTAAAATATATTTAACCATATTATGACCAATGGTTTCTAAATATTTTCTATTCTATTCCTATTATTGTTTAATACTGGTTGTGTTCTATTATGGGATTTCAAACAATGGTCTAGATGACCCGTATTCTATCCTTGCCACACCAAATAATCTACATGTAGACAAAATTGTGAACTACAATAGGGAAGTAACAGCATGTGGTAGACTGAATTATTGGTCCCAATTCTTCATTACTCTGTAATTGAATTATACAACCTACTCCCTACCATAGCCTTATGGTGGGCATATCATATTTCTCCACCCCTTGACTTGGGCTTGGCCATGTAACTTGTTTTAACTAACAGGTTGCTAACAGACATGACACAAAGAGACTTAAAATATGTTTGTGTAGTTGGGCCTTCAGTTATCCACGGTGAAAACATTCACCAGGTACCTGTTAACCCCCTACCTGAGTCCCAGATAAGACAAATGGAACAGACAGGAACTTGGCGCCAGCTTGAAGGCAGGCTTCTCCAGCTGACCCATAGACATATGAGCAAGAAACAACGTATCGTTTTATGCCCCTGAGATTTTATAATAGTTTGTTACACAGCAAAAGCTGACTAATACATAGCATGAATTATGACTTATTTTAGCTGAAAAGGTACACAACCCAGGGTTTTCTCTATCCTAAGTTGCTTTTCTCTCATATAATCTATCCTGAGGACACAGTCTAAAAGACGACTTTCCTCCTAAGGCCCTGCTTTCCTAAAAGCTATCAACTCTTAAAGCAAAATAAACAAGTAAAACCTCAGAACAAGACAAATTATTCAAGTATTTTCTTTGAAATACACACGAAAAACACATATATAGAGAAATGCTTGAAAACAGAATATTACCTCTAAACGGGGAAAATTTCACTCAATGCTCATTATAGAAAACACTCTTCTAGCAGGGCACTTTTTATTTTTTAAGAAAAAATATGTTCAAGTTAAGTTTTCTAGAGTTACCACCTTTATGTTATCCTACCTTATTCTTGGAGTATGTCAAGGAATTTTCTGAAATGACAAAAAAAAAAAAAAAAAAAAGATGTTATCACTTAAATGCTGTTTTTCAATTACCCTACAATAAACAACTAGTAAAAATATCAAACCAGTAACAAACTAATAGTTCCAGGAGATATAATTTCTATATAACAGCAAGCATTTTAAAATTTAATCTTACAGTATAAATATATGATTTCAAAAAACTCAACCAAACACAAAATACCTATTCAAAGAGGTGACACCAACCTCATTACCTGGGGTCATGTGTTTCTGTTTAGACCCCAAAGTGTCTACTTACCACTGCAAATTCACCCATAATTGTGTCACAGTAGCTCAGGTCCCAGAAACTCATCTTAAGACTACAATGAGAGTGCTCTCTACTGCATTTTCATTTGTTAGCCTCAGCCTTTAGATTTGAGGTGATAGCAACCAAATCACACAACAAATGGGCAAGGACTTCAGATTATCTGGTCAACCCTTCTGTCACCAGACAAATAGCTTCTCCATTCCTGGTTTCTATATCAAGAATCACAGGAACATTTTTATTGGTCTATTTAAAAAATTTTCTGGCACATTTACGAATAATCTTTTCTCAGCAATTTGAAAAATTTAGGAAAAATGCTTTTGCCACAAACAAATGCCTTTATATATATTCTTCCCCCATACTATAAAACACCAACCCATACTGCCTGAAGAGATTTCTTATCAAGAGGTGCTTTGTTGAGTAGTCAAAAGGGCAAATTAAAAGAGCAGCAATAATTTAAGTCAACCATGAAGTTGTAAGAAAACTAGGAAAGTAATTAAACTTAATCAACCAGCTGCCCTGAGGCAGCGTCTGTCTGTCATTCTTCCGATGTTGTCTTGGATACAGGTTCCAATTGCCAATACTCCACTCTCTTAACCTGACGGGGGTTGATTTCTCAGTCGAAGCACACTTGATCAAAACAAAAGGAAATCTGGCTAATTCACAATTTTCCGTTTAACACAGAGAGCAAGAGCTAGAGCACTTCTCTGCTCTTCCTTATCCTGACTGAAAAGAAGCGACCTCAAACCACAGTTCTTACTCATCTGTGTTCAAATTTTAGAGTAAAATTTTCAATGAAGCACTGAAAACTGATGTATTTTAGAAGGTAACAGAGCAACACTGTTCAACAGAAATATAACAGGAGCCAAAATGTGACCCATTTGTGTACTTTAAAATTCTCTATAGCCACATTAAAGTAAAAAGAAACAGATAAAATTTTAATATATTTTTAACCCAACATATCCAAAATATTACCATTTCAACATATAAAGAATATAAACAATTACTGAGACTTTTTACATTTTCTTATAAGTCTTTGAAATACAGTTTATATTTTACATTTTACACTTACAGTACATCTCAATTTAGACTAGCCACATTTCAAATGCTCAATATAATGTGGCTACTGGCTACGGTATTGGACAGTGAGAATGAGTCTAATAATCTTTTCTACAGACCACTGGATACATAATTACAGGCCTTTCATAAGTAACAGTAAGAAAGTAAAGACTGATGAAGGATGCTAAGTATAAAAATGGATCTAGACTGAGGCACTCATTCTTCCCATCATGTGAGTGAAAATTTCAAAGGGATTATATAAGCATAGAAATTTTTCACCAGAAAATAGGTTGCAACTATAATCTAAGGAATAACTGATAAACTTCAGGAGCCAGAGAAGATAATTCTTTCCACACATAAGCAATTAAATAACCACTTTCTTTTTCTATAAATTCATACAATTTTAGAGCTGAAGGAGTCAAAGTGGGACTTCAGAGCTTATGAAATTCAGTTTAAGTGACTTGTCAGGATACACAAGAAATACATCTGTCACTGCGAGTCCTGAGAAAAATAGTTAAACTTTTATTAGTACTTTTTTTTGAATAACATTACCTATCCTGTGTGTCCTTTGTGCACCTACATAGGTATCAAATATTCGCTGCAATTCACACTTCCCAGTCATCTGTCGTAATAGCCATTTCATCCAAAATCGAAAAAAGTGCCCATAGAAGAACTCCCACAAAGAAATAAACATTTTTTTTTCCTGGAGGAGGGAAATATACAAGACAAGCTTAATGACCTTAAACTGAATTTTAAAATTTAAAAAATTAGTTTATACAACTGATCAAATCTCAAATTATGTATCTATTATTTCATTGTGTCTGTTTTGTGACAGTTTAATTAGGCATCTAAAAACAATGGCAGGTGTAATATATACCGCTTAATTAAATGATGATCAAATGGCCAATTTATCACTTTTTCAAAACTAAAATTCAAACAACGTACTCAAACTATTCAATGGCTTGAAAGAATAACAGAATGGTTTGCACTTTTTGCTAAATAATTGTATTTCATATCTTAGTTTCCTAATTTCCCATTCTTTGAGAACTGGGGCTCAACAGTTCAAGATCAAGAGGACCCCAACTAATCAACAATTAAAACATATACCAAAACATCAGAATTGTTTTTATAGAATACGCTTTTCTTATCCCATGTGGATAATTCGTTACAACTGTCCCAGTCAGGTGATGTCAGCAAATAAAAACACTACAAACTTAAGTATACAAGTTGAACACTGAGTATATAACACCTTAGCTCATTCTTGATTTTCCATTCAATAGGTCAAGGGCAGAAATACTAACAAGTTTTTGTTTTGTTTTTTTAAGTACACACTCGATACAACTGTATCTTATGCCATAAGAAAATTCTTCAGCTTCTAAATGAAAACGGGAGATACTAGTGAGAGGGAGATACTTAAAAACAAAATTGCTCGTCTCCTTCCTGCCTTAAACACTCCCACAGACACGTCATCTCTGGACTAGGGCCTGAGGAGGGACTGTCGAAGTTCGAAGTACCCGCAGGTCAGTGCAGAAACAGCGCAAAGCAAAGCTGTGCTGATCATTATCTTGAAAACCAAGCCATCTAGTCCGCGCTCATTAGGACAAAAGCGCAGAACTGCCGAGCAGAGGGGATGCACGCCTAGCGGCGCCTGAGCACCCCAGGGCTCTGGGCGTCGCTGCGCCGAATCCCCTCGCGCGCCGCCCGCGAATGGGAGGGCAGGGCTCGCACAAAGACCCGCCGGCCCAGGCGCCCCCGGGTTCCCGCAGAACCCCACGGGGCTGGCGAGCCCGCGCACTCTCAGCGCAGCCGCACCGATGCAGCCGGGGCAAGAGGAAAAGAAACAGCAGCCACCTCACAGGAGCGGAAGAACTAGGGGGAGCAGGAGCTGCCTCGGTTTCCCCACTGCAAACAGCCGGCAACGGAAACGACGGAACACTCCCTGCAAGCACCGCGACCCGGAAATCAGGGAGCCAGGCCGCGGACCCGCCTTCCCAGGGCCACTGCCCGCCCCGCCCCTCCGGCCTTTTCCGATTGGCCCGCGTTCCACCTATTGCTAACGCTGGAGAGAGGTCGAGCTGAGTGGCCCAGGCGCGAGGGCTCAGAATACTAGGGTCGCCCGGACGGTTTCCCTGGCAACGGCCGCCAGGAGTCCCGCCCCGCGCCAGAATAGCGTCTCCTAGCGCTGCGCTGGAGACTTCTCCCTCCTTGAACCTCAGGTCCTTAGCGCAGATTGACACCTTGTACTATTCCTAGGCTCCAAGCGCGGAAGAAACCCTGTGCCTACGGTAACTTATAGTGCCTTAGTTACAAAAGCGCTTTCATCTGCATTGAATCTTAATTCTGTGAAGTAATTATGAATAACTCCACTTTATGCACGAGGAAAGGGAACCGGCTACTTGACTGTGGCCAATACGTGGCAGATAAGGAAAGTCCATGTGTTGAGAAAAGAAGTTTGGACTTTATCCTATAATACTATAGGTCTAAAAGTTAATTTATCAAATGTTTATTCCCTAACTGGTTGTTTTTGTTGAAAAAGTAATTTCGTGATTACTTTTTAAAAACCTCAAGCAGTAAGTTTCTTAATTCAACAAGTATTTGTTGATTGTTAGCACAGGCAGTGTTCCAAAAGGCAGTGAAACACGAAACAAACAGCCAAATATTTAATATGTC
The DNA here is from genome assembly GCF_028885625.2 of Pongo pygmaeus. NCBI lineage: Eukaryota > Metazoa > Chordata > Mammalia > Primates > Hominidae > Pongo > Pongo pygmaeus. Next base: position 153,534,223 of record NC_072376.2, on the reverse strand, counting down.
AGATGCTGCTAAATGTTAAGGGTATAGGGGTCGTTAGCTAAGGGGTAATGGGGAGTCTGTGGGGGAAGTCATTGCATACAGTGTGGTCAAGGAAGTCTCATTATTAACGTGGCATTTTGGCCTCATTGAATGAAGTAAGGGAGTTTACTGTGGGAGTATCTGAAGGGAGAGTGATCCAAGCACCAGAATGACAAGTGCAAAGACCTTGAATTGGGAGCGTTTTTGAAATGTTGGAGGAAGAGCAAGAAGGCCGGGGTGGCTGGAGGAGAAAGAGCAAGGGGGAGAGTAGAATATAAATACAGAGGACAACTGATATTGAAAACAACTTTCCCCATCCACCCAAAACTCCTGATACCTCAGTCACCTTGCTCAGAAGCAACCAGTATTACTTTCTTGTTTCTAATTCCAAAAATATTATATGCAAGTGTATATATGTATATTCCTTCCAACTCCTTGAATTGAAGCAAGTGATACATACTTTCCCACATCTCAACCAGCATTTAAAAAATGGACTAATTGTAGAACACTAGCCATGTGCAGGGTGCGTAAGCCGTCATCCCTGTCCCGTACCAACAATGAACTTGGTAATGAAGTCTGGATAGACACTATAATAGTAAAATCACAGAATCTTAAATCTTAAAGAGAACTTATAACTATCATCTAATGTAATTTTTTAAATTATAGATTAAAAGATTTAGAAAGGCAAAGTGCACAGCCGATTTGGCAAATTGAGATATAAACTAACTTCTATTACAGGAGGATCTCCATTATTACACAAACTTTTACATAGTAGAAGGTGAGATAATTCTATATGTAATCCTTTTGTCTTTTCAAAGTGCTGTACTGAGTGTAGGCAGTGCAGTAGAGGAACTCTCTCCTCCTTGTTTCCCTGCTGCCTGTTTGCCCACTTCCATTTATGTATTTCCCCAAGAGAAGAGAATGCTGATATGTTTTGTCAGAACCTGAGAAACTGATTAAGCTGCATTTATTGTAAGCAGGGTCGCTGTACATTAAAACTTCTTATGCATACCTTTTGCCTGTTCCCTTTTCCACTAATTCACCTGCATGTAACTGGCAGATACATTAAACAAATCCTGTTTCTCAGGAGAGATTGTCCATCTCTATTTCTTATTCTCTTTGGTTTTCTTCTTTCTTGTGGCTAGCTAAAGGCTAATTATATCCTAAGATTAAGATTCTGGTTTCATGGAAAAAGTGGGACCTTCTCCATCTAGGTCCCTAGGTCTCTCAACCTGTGTGCATCTACCTGGCCTTATCAGATACACCTACATACAAACCAAAGGCAATAGAGGAATGAAACTTAGTTATATTTTTTTAGTAGTACTGAAGAATCTCTGCTTTCTTGGATTCTTAGACTAAACAGCCATGGAACTGTTGATTTTAGAAACTGCTTAATGGAAAGAGTTCTTTGGTATGAGAATTTTTTTTATTATACTTTAAGTTTTAGGGTACATGTGCACAACGTGCAGGTTTGTTACATATGCATACATGTGCCATGTTGGTGTATTACACCCATTAACTCCTCATTTAGCATTGGGTATATCTCCCAATGCTATCCCTCCCCCCTCCCCCCACCCCACAACAGTCCCCGGTGTGTGATGTTACCCTTTCTGTGTCCATGTGTTCTCATTGTTCAATTCCCACCTATGAGTGAGAACATGCGGTGTTTGGTTTTTTGTCCTTGTGATAGTTTGCTGAGAATGAAGGTTTCCAGCTTCATCCATGTCCCTACAAAGGACATGAACTCATCATTTTTTATGGCTGCATAGTATTCCATGGTGTATATGTGCCACATTTTCTTAATCCAATCTATCATTGATGGACATTTGGGTTGCTTCCAAGTCTTTGCTACTGTGAATAGTGCTGCAATAAACATACGTGTGCATGTGTCTTTACAGCAGCATGATTTATAATCCTTTGGGTATATACCCGGTAATGGGATGGCTGGGTCAAATGGTATTTCTAGTTCTAGATCCCTGAGGAATCCCCACACCGACTTCCACAATGGTTGAACTAGTTTACAGTCCCACCAGCAGTGTAAAAGCATTCCTATTTCTCCACATCCTCTCCAGCACCTGTTGTTTCCTGACTTTTTAATGATTGCCATTCTAACTGGTGTGAGATGGTATCTCATTGTGGTTTTGATTTGCATTTCTCTGATGGCCAGTGATGATGAGCATTTTTTCATGTGTTTTTTGGCTGCATAAATGTCTTCTTTTGAGAAGTGTTTCTTCATATCCTTCACCCACTTTTTGATGGGGTTGTTTGTTTTTTTCTTGTAAATTTGTTTGAGTTCATTGTAGATTCTGGATATTAGCCCTTTGTCAGATGAGTAGGTTGCAAAAATTTTCTTCCGTTCTGTAGGTTGCCTGTTCACTCTGATGGTAGTTTCTTTTGCTGTGCAGAAGCTCTTTAGTTTAATTAGATCCCATTTGTCAATTTTGGCTTTTGTTGCCATTCCTTTTGGTGTTTTACACATGAAGTCCTTGCCCATGCCTATGTCCTGAATGGATTGCCCAGGTTTCCTTCTAGGGTTTTTATGGTATTAGGTCTAACATTTAAGTCTTTAATCCATCTTGAATTAATTTTTGTATAAGGTGTAAGGAAGGGCTCTGGTTTCAGCTTTCTACATATGGCTAGCCAGTTTTCTCAGCACCATTTATTAAATAGGGAATCCTTTCCCCATTTCTTGTTTTTGTCAGGTTTGTCAAAGATCAGATGGTTGTAGATGTGTGGCATTATTTATGAGGGCTCTGTTCTGTTCCATTGGTCTATATCTCTGTTTTGGTACCAGTACCATGCTGTTTTGGTTACTGTAGCCTTGTAGTATAGTTTGAAGTTAGGTAGCATGATGCCTCCAGCTTTGTTCTTTTGGCTTAGGATTGACTTGGCAACGCGGGCTCTTTTTTGGTTCCATGTGAACTTTAAAGTAGTTTTTTCCAATTCTGTGAAGAAAGTCATTGGTAGCTTGATGGGGATGGCATTGAATCTATAAATTACCTTGGGCAGTATGGCCATTTTCACAATATTGATTCTTCCTACCCATGAGCATGGAATGTTCTTCCATTTGTTTGTATCCTCTTTTATTTCATTGAGCAGTGGTTTGTAGTTCTCCTTGAAGAGGTCCTTCACATCCCTTGTAAGTTGTATTCCTAGGTATTTTATTCACTTTGAAGCAATTGTGAATGGGAGTTCACTCATGATTTGGCTCTCTGTTTGTCTGTTATTGGTGTATAAGAATGCTTGTGATTTTTGTACATTGATTTTGTATCCTGAGACTTTGCTGAAGTTACTTATTGGCTTAAGGAGATTTTGGGCTGAGACGATGGGGTTTTCCAGATATACAATCATGTCATCTGCAAACAGGGACAATTTGACTTTCTCTTTTCCTAATTGAATACCCTTTATTTCCTTCTGCTGCCTGATTGCTCTGGCCAGAACTTCCAACACTATGTTGAATAGGAGTGGTGACAGAGGGCATCCCTGTCTTGTGCCAGTTTTCAAAGGGAATGCTTCCAGTTTTTGTCCATTCAGTATGATACTGGCTGTGGGTTTGTCATAGATAGCTCTTATTATTTTGAGTTACATCTCATCAATACCTAATTTATTGAGAGTTTTTAGCATGAAGGGTTGTTGAATTTTCTCAAAGGCCTTTTCTGCATCTATTGAGATAATCATGTGGTTTTTGTCTTTGGTTCTGTTTATATGCTGGATTACGTTTATTGATTTGCATATGTTGAACCAGCCTTGCATCCCAGGGATGAAGCCCACTTGATCATGGTGGATAAGCTTTTTGATGTGTTGCTGGATTCGGTTTGCCAGTATTTTATTGAGGATTTTTGCATCAATGTTCATCAAGGATATTGGTCTAGTATGACTACTAATCATCAACTTGTCACAGTGTACAGTATTTGATCCACAGAAGACCCAAATTAAATATCAATGCCCCTTTGGGAGTGTGTGACGTCTGAAATACCTTAAATTTATACTGAAAAGGAAAACTTTATATCCATTTTGTTAACAGTGAAACTGTTGCTTCTGTGGAAGCATTAAAAATATAAAGGGCAGTGGCAACCCTGCTTGGTTTTATGATGATTAGTGTTGAGCTTCCCTGAATAATATGCCTCTGCCCCGAACTATTGCAGACATTGTGATTAGGGGGAATCCCTCATGCATAGGTTCCCAGTATGATACTTTTAGTGAGAAAACAAGGATTCGAATATACAGAATGCCAAGCCAGATTTGTTCTCACAGCTACAGATAATGGGTTTTATCAATAAAAAGAAAGTTTAAGCTGTTCAGAAGAAAGCTAATGGGCTGGGGTGAAGATACTGACCAGAATAAGAGAAATAAACATTTAATGAGGTAGAATGATCTTTAAAAATTTTTTGAAGGGCTAGTGAGTGGAGGGAATAGAGAAGGAAGAAATTGACGGGATCCCTACAAAGGGTTTGACAGCACATTAACAATAGCTTAGAGAAGGGAAACCTACTCTAGCTCCTGCATCCACCTCACCTAAGCTACCCTATCAGATCTGTTCCAATTATCCCAGCCTGGAGGAGTTTAAAGGCAGCAATGATGAAAAAAAATAGGAAAATAAAGTGTGTTTAGCACAGGGGAATGATTTTAACTTGTCTATTAAGGTTGTGGGTAAAAGAATAAATAATGAGGGAAGGATGGGCCCAGTGGCACATATCTATAATCCCAGCACTTTGGGAGGCTGAGGCAGGAAGATCACTAGAGCTCAGGAGTTCAAGACCAGCCTAGTGAGACCTCTTCTCTACAAAAAATAGAAAAAATTAGTCAGGCGTGGTGGTGTGCACCTGTAGCCCCAGCTACTCAGGAGGCTAAGGTGGGATCACTTGAGCCTAGGAAGTCAAGGCTACAGTGATCCATGACGGCACCACTGCACTCTAGCCTGGGCAACAGAATGAAACCCTGTCTGAAAAAAAAAAAAAGAAAAGAAAAGAAAAGAAGAAGAACTTGAGAGAGAAGAAATCCTCATATGACCCCTGGCAGGGGGTCCAAGGTTGTATGATATAAGTTAATGTTGAGTGGCAGAGGATAGTGGAAACCTTTTTTGGAATTATTGGATGTACCATAATGATGGTGCAAAATGTACCATAATAGCAGGGGAATAAAAAGACAATACTAAGGTATGAAAATGGAGGTTTGGAGCATATCAAAATATTACAGTAGATAGCACCAGAATCACTGTGAAGCTACAGATGAAGAAATAAAAAACAAAAATCAAATTCCTGCCTTTACCTGTGTTGATGGAAAGCCAAACTCAGTAAAATATTTCAAGACATTTATTCTGAGCCACATGTGAGGACTATCACCTGTGACATACCCCCAGAGGTCTGAGAACATGTACCCAAGGCCACTGGGTTACAACTTGATTTTATACATTCTAGGGAGACATAAGGCATCAGTCAATACATGTCAGGTATATATTGGCTTGGTCCAGAAATGTGGGAGAATTTGAAGTTCTGGTGGGGAGGTGCTTATAAATCATGGGTAGATTCAAAGATTTTCTGATTGATAATTGCTTGAAAGAGGTGAGTTATTATCTAAAGACCTGGAATCAACAGAAAGGAGTGTCTGGGTTAAGATAAGGGATTGTGGAGACCAAGGTTCTTATTATGTAGATGAAATCTCATAGGTGGCCGCCCTTAGAGGCAATAGATGGCAAATGTTTTCTATTTAGACATTTAAAAAGTGCTAGACTCTCAGCTAATCTCTTTAGGATCACAAAAACACCTGGAAAGGGAAGGTGATTCTCTACAGAATGCAAATTTGTCCATAAGAAACAGCTTTGCAAGGCCATCTCAAAATATTTTGGGGTAAAATAGTTTGATACTTCCAGGGCCTGCTATATCTGTTGTGTGATGCTATACTAGAGTAAGGTTGGAATTTGGTATCGTACTGCTACAAAGAGTCTGCTTTTTCAGTCTTAAGATCTCTGTTTTAATGTTAATGCTGATCAGTTGTGCCTGAATTCCAAAGGAGGAGAGTATAAGGAGGGATGTTTGACCCCCCACTTCCCATCATGAGCTTAACTAGTTTTTCAGGTTTCTTTGACATCCCCTTGACCAAGAGGAGGGGTCCATTCAGTTGGTTGCAGGTGCTTAGAATTTTGTTTTTGGTCTACACCTGAATATGTAATTAGAATGAGTGTGATGAAAGGTCTTGTCCTTACCAGCTTAAAGCCAAGCAAAATGTCTTTAAAAGATAGAGAAGTCTGCCCTCCACTTGGTTTTAATTAGTCAGGCAATATGGAAGCCCTGAGACTCGCACAGACCCTCCTTTGTAGTAAATAATCAGGCAGTGTCAGATTCTGGAAGGAGACAAGAAATCTTATCTTTCATTAAGAAACAATGGGAGGGAGAGTGCTAATCCCCACTAATGCTTTCTATTAATCCTATGTGGCCCAGGAGAAAAAAGAACAGGCTTTGGAGAGAACAGTTAACTATCATGATTTAAATAAGGTAGTTCCCATGATTTAAACAAGCTGTTGTGCTAGGCATTGTACAAGCTGTACAAGAGGTCCAGCAAGATAAATTTCACTTTTTTGTGTGCTACATTAGGCTAATGCTATCCTTTTGATCTCACTCAGAGAAGTCAAGCACAGTTTGCTTGTACATGAGAAGGAATGTAACATATCTTTAGGGTCCTTCCCCAAGGATAACCAACTGCTCCAACTCACTGCTACAATTTGGTGAGATTATCATCATTATCATCATCAAAATGAAGTTAATTCATTATATTGATGACACTATGATGATTTCCTGCTTTGAGGAAAAAACTCAAGGAGAGTTGAGGGCTACAGTGGCAAATAAGACTAGTGGGATGGTTAATCAATCTAGCTGAGATTCAGACTTTAGCCCAGTCCGTAAAATTTCTAAAAATAACTTTGGGCCACCAGAGATATTCCACAAACAGTATTATGTTCCTTTTAGGACGCTGCCAATAAAAAGAAGACACAATATCTTGAGAGACTGTTTGATGGGCTGTGAAAATTTGTAATGGGCAGTGGCCCAAGTATGCTACCGGGACCTTAGGATTCTAGCACATTCACACATGATTTTAGAAGTTTCTGACGCTGGAATACAGTACATGCAAACCACCTTGTGGCAGCCACTGAGATTTTTTTTAACTCAAGAAGTTCCTGATAATGGGGCTAGAGAGCCCACTTGCTGGCATGCTACTGGACTCCACTGAAATCAGTCCCCATAACTTAAGAGCATCAAATTATAATAAGACTTGAACTACCTATTATATCACAAGTGATATAAAAATTAGGTTGTAATAAAGAGGAATCTGCACAACACAATTTTCAAAAGAATTCATGTCAGGAGAGGTGTCTCTGGGGAGTTATAATTCATACGTGAGCAGGTAGCACCCTTGCTTTAGAACTAATTAGGAGACCCCTTCTGTTGCTGAATGAACTAAACCTCATGACTCTCCACCAAATAGAACAAGTTTCTTGGTTTGTCCATGAGAGTTCCTGTGTAGCAGGAATGCCAATATAAAAGTCTGCTATTATTTGCCTATGCCCGGTAAAAACTCAGTCAAATAACACAAGGTAAGTTCAGGCAATGGGCTGAGAGCAATGTTCATGACAGTGGAGGAAGAACCACTTAGTTGTTTACCTCAGGGCAATGTTTGGATATTTACAGAGTCAGATAGTAACCAATAGTCTAGCTATGTGGTCAGGAATTTGATTTTTTTAAATTATACCTTAAGTTCTAGGGTACATGTGCACAACGTGCAGGTTTGTTACATATGTATACATGTGCCATGTCGCTGTGCTGCACTCTTTAACTTGTCATTTACATTAGGTATATCTCCTAATGCTATCCCTCTCCCCTCCCCCCACTCCATGACAGGTCCCAGTGTGTGATGTTCCCCATCCTGTGTCCAAGTGTTCTCATTGTTCAATTCCGACCTGTGAGTGAGAACATGCGGTGTTTGGTTTTCTGTCCTTGCGATAGTTTGCTCAGAATGATGGTTTCCAGCTTCATCCATGTCATCCTTTTTTATGGCTGCATAGTATTCCATGGTGTATATGTGCCACATTTTCTTAATCCAATGTATCATTGATGGACATTTGGGTTGCTTCCAAGTCTTTGCTACTGTGAATAGTGCTGCAATAAACATACGTGTGCATGTGTCTTTACAGCAGCATGATTTATAATCCTTTGGGTATATACCCGGTAATGGGATGGCTGGGTCAAATGGTATTTCTAGTTCTAGATCCCTGAGGAATCGCCCCACCGACTTCCACAATGGTTGAACTAGTTTACAGTCCCACCAGCAGTGTAAAAGCATTCTTATTTCTCTACATCCTCTCCAGCACCTCCTGTTTCCTGACTTTTTAATGATTGCCATTCTAACTGGTGTGAGATGGTATCTCATTGTGGTTTTGATTTGCATTTCTCTGATGGCCAGTGATGATGATCATTTTTTCATGTGTCTGTTGGCTGCATAAGTGTCTCCTTTTGAGAAGTGTCTCTTCATATCGTTTGACCACTTTTTGATGGAGTTGTTTGATTTTTTCTTGTAAATTTGTTGAAGTTCTTTATAGATTCTGGATATTAGCCCTTTGTCAGATGGGTAGATTGTAAAAATTTTCTCCCATTGTGTAGGTTGCCTGTTCACTCTGATGATAGTTTCTTTTGCTGTGCAGAAGCTCTTTAGTTTAATTAGATCCCATTTGTCAATTTTGGCTTTTGTTGCCATTGCTTTTGGTGTTTTACACATGAAGTCCTTGCCCATGCCTATGTCCTGAATGGTATTGCCTAGGTTTTCTTCTAGGGTTTTTATGGTTTTAGGTCTAACATTTAAGTCTTTAATCCATCTTGAATTAATTTTTGTATAAGGTGTAAGGAAGGGATCCGGTTTCAGCTTTCTACATATGGCTAGCCAGTTTTCCCAGCACATTTATTAAATAGGGAATCCTTTCCCCATTTCTTGTTTTTGTCAGGTTTGTCAAAGATCAGATGGTTGTAGATGTGTGGTATTATTTCTGAGGGCTCTGTTCTGTTCCATTGATCTATAGCTCTGTGTTAGTACCAGTACCATGCTGTTTTGGTTACTGTAGCCTTGTAGTATAGTTTGAAGTCAGGTAGCATGAGGCCTCCAGCTTTGTTCTTTTGGCTTAGGATTGACTTGGCAATGTGGGCTCTTTTTCAGTTCCATATGAACTTTAAAGTAGTTTTTTCCAATTCTGTGAAGAAAGTCATTGGTAGCTTGATGGGGATGGCATTGAATCTATAAATTACCTTGGGCACTATGGCCATTTTCACGATATTGATTCTTCCTATCCATGAGCATGGAATGTTCTTCCATTTGTTTGTATCCTCTTTTATTTCATTGAGCATTGGTTTGTAGTTCTCCTTGAAGAGGTCCTTCACATCCCTTGTAAGTTGTATTCCTAGGTATTTTATTCACTTTGAAGCAATTGTGAATGGGAGTTCACTCATGATTTGGCTCTCTGTTTGTCTGTTATTGGTGTACAGGAATGCTTGTGATTTTTGCACATTGATTTTCTATCCTGAGACTTTGCTGAATTTGCTTATCATCTTAAGGAGATTTTGGGCTGAGACGATGGGGTTTTCTAAATATACAATCATGTCATCTGTAAACAGGGACAATTTGACTTCCTCTTTTCCTGATTGAATACCCTTTATTTCTTTCTCCTGCCTGATTGGCCTAGCCAGAATTTCCAACACTGGGTTGAATGGGAGTGGTGAGAGAGGGCATCCCTGTTTTGTGCCAGTTTTCAAGGGGAATGCTTCCAGTTTTTGCCCATTCAGTATGATATTGGCTATGGGTCTGTCATAAATAGCTCTTATTATTTTGAGATATGTCCCATCAATACCTAGTTTATTGAGAGTTTTTAGTATGAACGGCTGTTGCATTTTGTCAAAGGCCTTTTCTGCGTCTATTGGGATAACCATGTGGGTTTTGTCTTTGGTTCTGTTTATATGATGGATTACATTTATTGATTTGCATATGTTGAACCAGCCTTGCATCCTGGGGATGAAGCCAACTTGATCGTGGTGGATAAGCTCTTTGATGTGCTGCTGGATTCAGTTTGCCAGTATTTTATTGAAGATTTTTACATCCGTGTTCATCAGGGATATTAGTCTAAATTCTGTCTTTTTGTTGTGTCTCTGCCAGGCTTTGGTATGAGGATGATGCTGGCCTCATAAAATGAGTTAGGGAGGATTCCCTCTTTTTCTATTGATTGGAATAGTTTCAGAAGGAATGGTACCAGCTCCTCTTTGTACCTCTGGTAGAATTCAGCTATGAATCCATGTGGTCCTGGGCTTTTTTTTGGTTGATAGGCTATTAACTATTGCCTCAATTTTAGAGCCTGTTATTGGTCTATTCAGGGATTCAACTTCTTCCTGGTTTAGTCTTGGGAGAGTGTATGTGTTGAGGAATTTATCCATTTCTTCTAGGTTTCCTCTTTTATTTGCATAGAGATATTTATAGTATTCTCTGATGGTAGTTTGTATTTCTGTGGGATCAGTGGTGATATCCCCTTTATCATTTTTTATTGCGTCTATTTGATTCTTCTCTCTTTTCTTCTTTATTAGTCTTGCTAGCAGGCTATCAATTTTGTTGATCTTTTCAAAAAACCAGCTCCTGGATTCACTGATTTTTTTTGAAGGGTTTTTTGTTTCTCTATCTCCTTTAGTTCTGCTTTGATCTTAGTTATTTCTTGCCTTCTGCTAGTTTTGAATGTGTTTGCTCTTGCTTCTCCAGGTCTTTTAATTGTGATGTTAGGGTGTCAATTTTAGATCTTTCCTGCTTTCTCTTGTGCACATTTAGTGCTATAAATTTCCCTACATACACTGCTTTAAATGTGTCCCAGAGATTCTGGTATGTTGTGTCTTTGTTCTTATTGCTTTCAAAGAACATCTGTATTTCTGCCTTCTTTTTGTTATGTACCCAGTAGTCATTCAGGAGCAGGTTGTTCAGTTTCCATGTATTTGAGCGGTTTCGAGTGAGTTTCTTAATCCTGAGTTCTAGTTTGATTGCACTGTGGTCTGAGAGACAGTTTGTTATAATTTCTGTTCTTTTACATTTGCTGAGGAGTGCTTTACTCCCAACTATGTGGTCAATTTTGGAATAAGTGCGATGTGGTGCTGAGAAGAATGTATATTCTGTTGATTTGGGGTGGAGAGTTCTGTAGATGTCTTCTAGGTCTGCTTGGTGCAGAGCTGAGTTCAATTCCTGGATATCCTTGTTAACCTTCTGTCTCGTTGATCTGTCTAATGTTGACAGTGGGGTTTTAAAGTCTCCCATTATGATTGTGTGGGAGTCTTAAGTCTCTTTGTTGGTCTCTAAGGACTTACTTTACAAATCTGGGTGCTCCTGGATTGGGTGCATATATATTTAGGATAGTTAGCTCTTCTTGTTGAATTGATCCCTTTACCATTATGTAATGGCCTTCTTTGTCTCTTTTGATCTTTGTTGGTTCAAAGTCTGTTTTATCACTGACTAGGATGGCAACCCCTGCTTTTTTTTGTTTTCCATTTGCTTGGTAGATCTTCTTCCATCCCTTTATTTTGAGCCTGTGTGTGTCTCTGCATGTGAGATGGGTCTCCTGAATACAGCACACTGATGGGTCTTGACTCTTTATCCAATTTTCCAGTCTGTGTCTTTTAATTGGAGCATTTAGCCCATTTACATTTAAGGTTATTATTGTTATATGTGAATTTGATCCCGTCATTATGATGTTAGTTGGTTATTTTGCTTGTTAGTTGATGCGGTTTCCTCCTAGCATTAATAGTCTTTACAATTTGGCATGTTTTTGCAGTGGCTGGTACCAATTGTTCCTTTCCACGTTTAGTGCTTCCTTCAGGAGCCATGTAAGGCCAGCCTGGTGGTGACAAAATCTCTCAGCATTTGCTTGTCTGTAAAGGATTTTATTTCTCCTTCACTTATGAAGCTTAGTTTGGCTGGGTATGAAATTCTGGGTTGAAAATTCTTTTCTTTACGAACGTTGAGTATTGGCCCCCACTCTCTTATGGCTTGTAGAGTTTCTGCAGAGAGATCCACTATTATTCTGATGGGCTTCCCTTTGTGGGCAACCCAACCTTTCTCTCTGGCTTCCCTTAACATTTTTTCCTTCATTTCAACTTTGGTGAATCTGACAATTATGTGTCTTGGAGTTGCTCTTCTCACGGAGTATCTTTGTGGTGTTCTCTCTATTTCCTGAATTTGAATGTTGGCCTGCCTTGCTAGACTGGGGAAGTTCTCCTGGATAATATCCTGAAGAGCATTTTCCAACTTGGTGCCATTCTCCCTGTCACTTTCAGGTACACCAATCAGACGTAGATTTGGTCTTTTCACATAGTCCCATATTTCTTGGAGGCTTTGTTCATTTCTTTTTATTCTTTTTTCTCTACACTTCTCTTCTCACTGCATTTCATTCGCTCTTCAATCACTGATACCCTTTATTCCACTTGATCGAATCGGCTACTAAAGCTTGTGCATGCATTACGTAGTTCTTGTGCCATGGTTTTCAGCTCCATCCGGTCATTTAAGGACTTCTCTACACTGTTTATTCTAGTTAGCCATTCGTCTAATCTTTTTTCAAGGTTTTTAGCTTCTTTGTGATGGGTTTGAACATCCTCCTTTAGCTTGGAGAAGTTTGTTATTACGGATCATCTGAAGCCTTCTTCTCTCAACTCATCAAAGTCATTCTCCGTCCAGCTTTGTTCCATTGCTGGTGAGGAGCTGCATTCCTTTGGAGGAGAAGAGGCATTCTGATTTTCAGAATTTTCAGCTTTTCTGCTCTGGTTTCTCCCCATCTTTGTGGTTTTATCTACTTTTGATCTTTGATGATGGTGATGTACAGATGGAGTTTTGGTGTGGATGTCATTTCTGTTTGTTAGTTTTCCTTCTAACAGTCAGGACCCCCCAGCTGCAGGTCTGTTGGAGTTTGCTAGAGGTCCACTCCAGACCCTGTTTGCCTGGGTATCACCAGCGGAGGCTGCAGAACAGCAAATATTGCAGAACAGCAAATGTTGCTCCTGAGTCTTCCTCTGGAAGCTTCATCTCAGAGGGGCACCCAGCCATATGAGGTATGAGTCTGCCCCTACTGGGAGGTTCCTCCCAGTTATGCTACTCGGGGGGCAGGGACCCACTTGAGGAGGCAGTCTGTCTGTTCTCAAATCTCAAACTCCATGCTGGGAGAACCACTACTCTCTTCAAAGCTGTTAGACAGGGACATTTAAGTCTGCAGAAGTTTCTGCTGCCTTTTCTTCAGGTATGCCCTGCCCCCAGAGGTGGAGTCCACAGGGGCAGGCAGGCCTCCTTGAGCTGCGGTGGGCTCCACCCAGTTTGAGTTTCCCAGCTGCTTTGTTTACCTACTCAAGCCTCAGCAATTGTGGACGCCCCTCCCCCAGCCTCGCTGTGGCCTTGCAGTTCGTTCTCAGACTGCTGTGCTAGCAGTGAGCGAGGCTCATGGGCGTGGGACCCTCTAAGCAGGTGTGGGATATAATTTCCTGGTGTGCCGTTTGCTAAGACCATTGGAAAAGCGCAGTGTTAGGGTGGGAGTGACCCAATTTTCCAGGTACCGTCTGTCACGGCTTCCCTTGGCTAGGAAAGGGAATTCCCCAACCCCTTGTGCTTCCTGGGTAAGGCGATGCCCCGTTCTGCTTTGGCTCACCCTCTGTGGGCTGCACCCACTGTCCTGCACCCACTGTCTGACACTCCCCAGTGAGATGAACCTGGTACCTCAGTTGGAAATGCAGAAATCACCCGTCTTCTGTGTCACTCATGCTGGGAGCTGCAGACTGGAGCTGTTCCTATTCGGCCATCTTGGAACCTTCCTGGTTTTTTTTTTTAAGAAATGTTGTCTTTCTCTGTCACCCAGAGTGGAGTACAGTGGCACAATCATAACTCACTACAACCCTGAACTCCTGGGCTTGAGCACTCCTCCCACTTCAGCCTCTCAAGTAGCCACGATTATAGGTATGAGCCACCATACCCAGGAATCTGAGAGTCTTGGTAAGTTAACATTAAGAATACCCCAGGGCAGGGGATTTGACTGTGGAAGGCCCTATGGGATTTCCAAGGAAGGCTGATAGTGGGTCAAACAGATGCCCACGATAAAAATCAAATTGATTCAGAAGATGAAGAAAATGTGAAGATGATCACCTGTCATTCCCTAGAAGTAGTCACCTCAGCAATTTCCAAAGCCATGCAAGAATGTGTGAAATAATTATATATTCCACCTGTTCCTTACCTAAGCCACTAATACGACAAAAGACCAATGAATGCTAACCCAAAAATAGCCATTTAAAAACCCCATTTGGGAAAATCTCCTGGGCACAGAAGTCTGAGCATATGGGCCAGTGAACTATACAGGATTACTATTTGTAGCCCCCCAGAGGATTCAAGTAAGCTTAACGCATATGTCATCTTGAGCTAAGGCTGCAGCCACAAACACTGTCAAGGACTTGGAACAGTGTATTATACAACCATTTGGTTCCCTATCATACATCTCACTGTACAAAAGAAGGTATTTTATGCAGCCACTGTGCAGAACTAGCCCCCTCCCCAGAAAGAATCCTAACATGATATGGACATGTCAACATCATATTCCACCTATGGAGTAACTGTCAAATTACTTTTGACATGAGAACAGATAATTGAAATATTTATTTTTGAAAATACAGTATAAGACACGGGATATGAAGGGCTGGCTGGCTCATTCAGGTGACTGTGTGCTCTGTCCACATATGAGGGGAAGTAAGGGAGAAACAGATTTAAAAAGGCTTTTTAGTGCTAGAGGAGGGAAGGAAGAGGTGGAGGATGCTGCTCTGCTAGAACTCTCTCTCTTTCTTTCTCGCATTTGGATGATCCAGTGGAAGAAAAAATTGCTGCCCAAGACACAACTTCTATTGCTTTGAACATATATGTACATATTTTTCAGGAAACCCCTATGCTGGGTAGTGACTTCATATCATGTGGCCAAACAAGGATTGGCTGTAAGTTCACCCATTTTTCCACTCACCCCATGTAGTGGGAATATAGCTATGTTGCACTTGACTGAGGCAGCCCTGCCACTTCTTCCCAAGAATGGACAAAAGGCAAGGCCCTGGAAAGTTTCCTACTGCTGTCTTCTTTATGGGTTGATGGTATGACTGAACCAGAGGCCCCTGCCTGGGAGACCACATCTATGTTCTGACAGGTGACAAATGGAAAAAAGGTGAAATATGAAGAGAAGGAAAACAGGAGAACAAGTAAATGATGACTCTGGGGAAAGTACTGTCACTCTTAGCCCCCTAGAGTGTCTCAGGGTGAGAAAATAATACACCTGTGGCTCAGGTGTAAGGACACATCATGGTTGATGATGGAACAAATCTTCAGAACTGTTCTCCTCCCAAATCAAATTAAAGCTGATTTACATGACTCAGGATCCCTGAACCCCTGCCTGAATGGTAGCAGATTGGCACTGTTTTTTCGGTTGTGATTTATGGGTTATGCTTATTTTTCTAGTTCTTTTCTAGGTACTCTATGTGGTTTCCTAGCCTTCATTGGACCAGGGATGTGCCTTAGGCTTCTCTCACTGCTTCCAGGGGCAGTTGAGACTTCAGGCAGCCTGCACAATGCTTTTTTGTTAATTAGAAAAAGATGCACTCCTTACTCTAAACAGACACAGTACTGCACCACAGTTTATTTGGAGCAAGTGCCAATCTTTAGCCTTCACCTTAGCCTTCCTTCAGGGCCCCTTTGGTAGGACACAACTCATATAACTATACTCAGTGATCCTGGGGCCTGATGTCTTATTTCAGAATGCCAGCCTTGCTGGAAATTGTGTGTGTTTGTTTCTTCCTGGTGCTGACTGCACCTAGCTGAATCTCCAAGTTGTCTCTTATTTCTAGATTTTCTTTTACTGTCCTATACTTACCTGCTAGATTCCCTGTATTAGTCAGAAGTCTTTCAGTTACAACCTATAGAAACCTTACCTCAAACTGATTTAATTGATGAAAGAAATGCATTAGCTCATGCAACTAAAATAACCATATATTAATATAGATTTAGGCATGACTGGAGTTGGTAGGTAATCAAATGAAATCCTTCAGAGCTGCTTCCACCCTAGTCAGCATTACCCTCTGGCAAGCTCTCCCTTCCTACAGGCAAGATGGCCCTAGAAACTCCCGGTCTAGATTGGAAGGTCTCATAATTTAGCCTCTTTTGGCTGATTTAAGTCAAGTGCTGAACTAATCTCTGTGTAAAGGGTCAGAGACTATGACGATTGGTCAGAGCTAGGATGTATGTGAACCCTTCCTGCATAAAGTTGGCAGAGAGGGCATTAGTTCCTCTATCACTCACCTGTTGCTGCAAAACAAACCATTCCATACATTGTGGCCTAAAATAACAATTTCTTATAAGTAGATGGGTTTGCTGAGCTCAGGCAGGCAGTTTTTCTGCTGGTTTCTCTGGAGGTCTCCTATACAGCTGCATTCAGTGGGAGCTTGGCTGGTGCTGGAGTATTCAGGTTGACCTCTCATCACAGTGCTCCTCTCCAAGGAGCTTCTAATCAGTCAGTAGTTTGACTTGGACTTCTTCATAGCATGGCAATTGGGCTCCAAGAAGGAGGATGCAAAAGTTTCCAGTCCTCTTAAAGCCTGGTTCAGGAGACTCAGAATATCCCTTCTGATAATATGTATTCATTAAGGCAAATTATAAGGTCAACACGGAGACTTCGCCTCTTCATGCGAGGAGCAGCACACAGAGATGAGAAGAATTGTTAGCTAACTGCCACAGTTCCCCTAAGAAAAACCGAAGTCATGTTACAGTGGGAAGGACAGTTAAAAGACCACATCAGGGCTGGGCACGGTGGCTTACGCCTGTAATCTCAGAACTTTGGGAGGCTGAGGCAGGTGGATCACAAGGTCAGGAGTTCGAGACCAGCCTGACCAACATGGTAAAACCCTGTCTCTACTAAAAATACAAAAATTAGCTGGGCGTGGTGGCGCACACCTGTAATCCCAGCTACTCAGCAGGCTGAGGCAGGAGAATCTCTTGAACCTGGGAGGTGGAAGTTGCAGTGAGCCGAGATCGCACCACTGCACTCCAGCCTGGGCGACAGAGCGAGACTCTGTCAAAAAAAAAAAAAAAAAAAGGAAAAAAAAAATCAGTCCCTGTCACTCTCTGTTGGACGCTCTGATGCTTATTACTGGTCTGTACCCTATTCCTGTTTCTGTTCATCCAGTTGTTGAACCACACGTTCTGCTGGCTGGAAGGGGCATCCTCCTTTTGTCTGCAGCTCGGACTTTCAATTCAGGGGACAATCCTAGAACCTGATGCCTCTAAGATTACTGTGTCTTTTTTCAGCTAATCAGGCCAGTCTTGGTATGTCCAAGGATAGTAGGGATAAATTTTTGTAAATACTGTTAAATTCCAGAATATAATGGCCAACGGACATAATGAAATATCCCTCACTGGCAGCAAGAAATGTAGTGTTGTTATTAAATAGGTGTTTGGGGATCATTTTGCCAAAGGGGATGGACTGGGTTTTTCTAAGTCTGATCTATGATTCTATGGAATGCTATTGTACAATGATTCTCAAAGTATGGTTTCTGGACCAGCTGCATTAATAGCATGTGAGACCTGTTAGAAATGCAAATTTTGGGGTCCCAATATTAACTTACTGAATCAGAAATTCTGAGGGTGGGCCCAGCCATCACCTTGTGTTTAACAAGGTGATTCTTATGCATGCTGAAGTTTGAGAAGAATGGCTGTCCAAAGTCATTATCTTTCAGATTGTTTTCACCTTCAGGATCCTACATATAGATGACACTAGAAAGATCTGTCTCCACTAAGTTTACTTTTCTGTGCTAATAATAGTTATGAGACCACCATTTAGATTAAGGTTAACTAAAGAAGCCTTGATGGGTGTTTGTGACACTGGTAATATCCTCAGAGGATACTCTTTCCATTCCTATTATTTTAGCAAATATTTATCTTTAGCCTGACAGTTCTCGACTTCCCATGGTCTAGATGTAATGTTAATTTAGACAAAAATCACAAAGGAGAATTCTGAAGGTCCTTGAGGATGCTACTGCATCCTCTATCTGGATTTCCTGGAGTAAAATTTACTGTTGGCTTAACTAACTGGTTGTAGGTAGGTTGACTGTAGGTGGAGGCTTATGTTTCAATCAATACCTTTGATCTGTAAGGCACCTTGAAATATGTAGTGTGGAATATGGTATGAAAATGTCAGCCAGGCAAGGTGGCTCACGCTGGTAATCCCAGCACTTTGGGAGGCTGGGGCGGGCAGATCCCTTGAGGTCACAAGTTCGAGACCAGCCTGGCCAAAATGGTAAAACCCCATCTCTAATAAAAATACAAAAATTAGCCAGGTATGATGGCACATGCCTGTAGTGCCAGCTACTCAGGAGGCTGAGGCACGAGAATTGCTTGAACCTGAGAGGCTGATATTGCAGTGAGCCAAGATCATGCCACTGTACTCCAGCCTGGGTGACAGAGCAAGACTCCATCTCAAAAAAAAAAAAAAAGAAAAAAGAAAAAGAAAGAAAATGTCATGATCTCTGTCTTCTAGGGACTCATAACATGGTAGAGGAAATAAAATGTGCATAACAATTATATATAATGCAGATTAAGGGCTCTGAGAAAGGGTCCAAGTGCTATAGGAGTTCAAAAAACGCTTCATGGAGGAAGTCCCATTTCAGCTCAGTCCTGACTAGTTTTGATAGGCAGGAATATGAATATGTTTGGGATGCAGTCCACATTTGAGCATAAAGAGGAAGCTGAAGTCAAGAACCAGCAAGTGAATATTTATATCCCCAGCACCTCATTCCATAATTGGCACAGAGTAGATGCTCAATAAATATCATGTGTCCTGGTTCATAGACAAACCATTGACCCATTGGCTGAGTAGCAGATTTTTTTGTTTTTTGTTTTTGGGGAAAAAAAGAAGAAATAATATGTTAAATGTAAACATAGATTGGAAGATACATTCTGATTTCAAAAACCTTAAAATGTGAAAGGAAAGTGCTTTTCTGATTTTTGAAAACATGGTATTTAGTGAGTTTGAGCAGAGTAGAACTTTTGAGTATTCCAACAGAGGCATATGCAGCTGGAAAGGCAGATGGAACCAGATTATGGAAGACCCAGGACTCTAGGATAACACTTTTGATTTTTCAGAAGGAATCACGGGAGGAATTTTGAACAGGTAGTCTGCTGTAGGAGAAGTAATAGAGTCAATGAGAAAATTATAACTGCTTTGTATGAATAGCAACAGAGAAAAAAAGAACAAAAACGTATTGAGCACTTACATTAAGACAGGAAGTATGCATATGCTAAGTTCATTTTTTAAAAAATTAAACAATGTTAACATTTTGCCTTTTCCTCCCAATGTACTTGTGTATGTACATGTGTGTGTTTGTGTGTGTGTGTGTGCTGCATCATATGTATATATATTTGATACAGAATATTTGTACATATTTATGGAGTACTTGTGGTATCTTGTTACATGTCTAGAATGTGTAATGATCAAGTCAGGGTATTTAGGGTATTCATCACCTCAAGTATGTATCATTTCTATATATTGGGAACATTTCATGTCTTCTGTTTTACATTACTTCATGCAATACACTATTGTTAACTATAGTCACCCTACTCTGCTGTCAAACATTAGAACTTATTCCTTATATGTAACTGTATGTTTGTACCCATTAATCAACTTCACTTCATCCTCCTTACCATTCCAAGCCTCTGGTATCTATCATTCTACTCTCTGCTTCCATGAAATCAACTTTTTTAGCTTCTACATATGAGTGAAAACACAGATATTTGTCTTTCTGTGTGCCTGGCTTATTTCACTTAACACAATGACCTCTGGTTCCATCCAGAGTGTTGTTGCAAATGATATGATTTCATTCTTTTTAATCGCCAAATAGCATTTCATTGCTAAGTTATTATAAATGTGATTTAATCTCAGCCAATTTGAACAGATATTGTCTATCCCCTCTTACTGATCAGGAACCCAAATTTAGGGAGGATTAAAACTCTTCCCAACACTATGTTGCTAGTGAATGATGACACTGTTTACCTTCAAACAAAGTGTAAAAAATAGTTACATATTTAATATGGACATTCTATTTTCCTTTCAAATAGCACTGTACTCTTTAGTTATACTAATTTCTTGAATCCAGAAACTAGTAATTGACTTATTTGGGAAACAGGGAGATGTTTTGAGAAACATTATCATTTTGATTTCAGTTAAGGTGATGTGTCAGAGACGGATGGCTGACCACCAAAGGTTTGTAATTGGCTTGTGTGGTAGAGGTGTGGAGGGGAAGCAGCTAGCCAACCAGAAACTAGAGTTTCCACTTCTTTTGCCTCTAGTTTTCTCACCAATAGAACTTGAGCAGAATTAAGTTGTGTCAATTCTGGTCAAACTTTCTTCTCCACATTCTTTTTCCTAATCCTCTAGTGGAATGAAGAGGATTTCTAAACCTTAGAGGAGGGAGGAAGCAACAAAATGGAAGGGGCTGTGCCTCTGACTGATCACGTGGAAAGCTACAAACCAACCGGAAACTCTGGGATTAGACATTACTTGAGCAAGAAAAAAAAAAAAAACTCTATTAAGCCATGGAGGTTTAGGAGTTTAGTTGTTCCTGGAGCAGGTATTAACTAATTTGTTGCTGATATGTTTGAATCAAAGTTAGGAAGCAAATAAATAGCAAATATGAAGAAAACATGTTTATTTGGATTTGTGACTTGTATTAAATAGTTATAAAGATTTGACTTATAATGATATATAGTTTATATTAAAATGCCAAATGTATAGAAAATTTTAAAAAGCGGTAAGCTTTCCTTTCCACTCTTTGGATCTAAAAATATTGATCCAGTTATAGTGTTTCTGCATTTAAAGAGTTTTGTCACATAAGGTCTCAGTGGTTTGATTAATTATTCTTCTGTGCTTAGCACCATGGTCTCTTCAGGTTTTCCAACAGAGATGGACTATGTGGATAAACTAAAGCACTAGCTTTAGATAATTCTACTGGTTTTCTCCCTCTGATACCAATGAAAATCTACTGACACTCAGAAGCAATTAGAAAATCTACTGATATTCAGAAGCAACTTAGAAAGATTTAATAACCAGAACCTCTTGATTATTAAACTAATTTTCCTCAACTTAGCAGTGGAAATGATCCCAGAACTTTATCTTTTTAGGCATATGTACTTGTCCTAGTAAACCTTTTTACACTGCAGTTTTTCTTCATACAACATTGGCCTGGTAAGCTATTGAGATGATTAAGCTTTTCAAAATTTTGTTTGGTTCCCACTGTTTGGACTGACCCTACCCACATTATGTATGCCATTTTGGTTCAATAATTTATTGTTTACTTGATGGCATTAGTTCTCTTTTAGAAATTTCTTTATTTTTAATAGACAATAATTGTATACATGTATGGGGTATAGTGTGATGTTTTGAGGCATGTATACATTGTGCAATGATCACATCGGGCTAATTAACATATCCATCATGTCACATACTTATTTCTTTGTGGTGAGAACATTTCAAGTCCACTCTTTTAGGACTTTAGAAATGTACAATACATTATAATTGACTATAGTCACCATGCTGTGCAAGAGATCAGTGGAAATTATTCCTCCTGTCCAACTGAAACTTTGTTGAAAGGGTTAATTCTTAAGCAGCTTTTCCTTCTCTGTTTCCCATGCTCCCTTGTAGAAATGGGATGTCAGCTTCTGCCCACAGCCAGGTCTTTTTAGAACTTGTGTATCATGCATGACTACACAGCAAAGGAATGAGGGAACCCTCTTTTCTCAGGCATCTACCGCAACTCTTTCCCTAGACCTCCATAACCATTTATGCTAACACGTGTAAGCACATTTCTTTGGACAACTACCAGTAATTCAATCTACTTTGAATATATTTCTCCCTCAACCATGGATATAACTTAGGATCATTTTGGAAGCTCCCATCTGCAAGTACCTAGGGATATATATCAAAATGAAAGGCAGAGACCTTACATCACATTGTCCAACCCATGGCTGGTGGGCAGCATGTAGCTCAAGACAGCTTTGAATGCGGCCCAAACCAAATTCGTAAACTTTCTCAAAACATTATGAGATGTGTGTGTCTGTGTATGTGTGTGTGTGTTTTAGCTCATCAGCTATCATTAGTGTTAGCGTATTTTATTTGTGGCCCAAGACAATTCTCCTTCCAATGTGGCCCAGGGAAGCCAAAAGATTGGACATCCCTGCCCTACATACTAAATAAATTCAGAGAAGGGGAAATCAGAGTGGTCTGCTGTAGCCAGGTTTTGATTCATGAAACAGATGAAACATGAGACCTGAAGATGTGGAAAAAATTTCAATGGTCAGAGAGGACACTGGACATTGTGGGCAGGGGGCAGACATAAAGAGAAAAGGCACAGAAGGAGAGAAGTGAACATGACATGTTCAGAGTAGGATTGAAAAAAGAGTCTGGCAGGTGTCAGAGGCATGTAAGGGCGCCCTGGGAGATGAGAAAGCAGTGAGGGGCCTTCAATTGAGTGGGTCCATTTTCATTCAGGAGTGGAGCTACGTAAACAACAGTGACAGCTGACTGTGGTGAACGAGGAAGAGTATCTGGTATTGAAGTGTGGATTGCAGAGGGTAGATCCTGCAGACAGTGAGACCAGTTTGAATGTCACTGTGATCATCTGAGTATTGGGGATAGTAGCTAGCAACAGAAACACAATCCTTTAGGTAAGTAAAGATTTTATAAATAATGAGATACAATGAACCAGAGTCAAAATGATTGTAAGAAGAACTATGATGCCACTGATAAAATCAAGGGACTCTGGGAAAACAGCTATTAATACCTTGGTGAGGAAGTTTGGACATCTTGAATCTGATGTAGGACATTCAAGCTGAAGGGCTGGGTAGGCAACTGAAAATGCAAAAACTGGACCTCAAGTAAGAAGGCAGTGAAATGCTGAGTGTGGAGATCTCTCTTTATGCTGAATTGCTTCCTTCTCCCACCCTAATCTTCCCTACGTTTTTTCCAACCTGCTTCACAGCCTAGAAGCCAGGTTTGGACCATCCAGTACATCAAGCTGAACTTTCTTGTCTTCTGGTTTTCAGTAGAGCTCAGCCAAAGGCAAGCACCGGCAACAGACTGAAGGGGTGAAGGAGAACATAGTTGAGGTGTCTCTTTCTCCTGGCTCCTTGTTTTGAGATCTGGCTGGGTCCCTGCTCAATGGAAAGTCACAGCTCCTAGCCATTAGCACATGAGAACACGCAGGCTATAATGGCATCCTCAGGCTGGGGCATGTTCAAATCTTTCTTCCCTCTCAAGGGGACAGAAGCGAGCCCTTCCAACGTGCAGGGCTGATTTGAAGTAGAATGTTTATAACCAGACTGCCAGTGAGTCCTCAATGAGAGGAGAGCTTAGAGGGGAGAGATTAAGGAGTCCATAGAGAGTCTCATCCTACTGATGCTCTAGTGTTTCTCAGCTTGGGTAAAGGTTTGATAAGCTACTCGAGGAAAGTCACCTAACAGTTATTGCGCACCCACCACGTGCCAGGCAATGGGGAGCTTTCCCTAGCTTACCGTTTTTAACGACCAGTAGCCCTGGCCAGCGGTTTATAGCACGCGCTGAACCCTAGAGCAGGAAGCAAAAGGTGCAGAAATTCTGTGGGAAGGCGGCTTCCCAGGGCGGGTGTGCTGGGGACCCAAGCGGCACCGCGGGGAGGGGGCTCTACGCGCTCAACCCCGTCCCAGGCACTGTCCGCCGCCTCCACCCGCCGGCCTCCCGCAGCCTGGCCAGCGCCATGAGGACCAAGCAGGTGAACTTGCTGATCACCCTGGTCGCCGTCGCGTTGTTCAGCTTCTCTTGCTTCTGCATCTACAGGATAACTCAAACCAGTAAGCGGCGAGCCCTCCTCCCGCCTCCTTTCCCGCCGCGGGGGCTTCGGGGCTGCAGGAATGCAGGCGGGGCGGGGTCGGCGGGTGCGGGGGCGATGCGGGAAGCTGGCGGCAGCCGCCCGCGCTGGCACTGGGAGGCCCGCGTCGGTGCCTTCCCGAGGCCGCGCCCACCCTGGTCAGCGGCGGCTGGGCTGTAACCTGCGCCCCGACCTCCTCCTCCAGGGCCGCGTCCGACCTGCACGCGCGCTAACGGATCTGGCCCGGGGTACCCGCCGCTCCCTTTTCCTCAAAGGTTCAAGGACCCCGTCTGTGCACTGCTTTTCCCCTCTCCTGTTCTTCCTTCTCGAAACTATGGCTGTCTGACCCCAAGAACTGCCCTTACACAGCCAGCATCTTTCCTCATCTTTCCTCCTTCGTGGTCCGGGTTACATCACCAGGCCCCGCTTCATGCCTCCCTCCTCCCTGGAGTGTATTTTGCGTACCTGAAAAGAGGTGGTAGAAAGGAGAGGGACGTCCCTGACCACCTACAGCGCGGGCCCAGCGCCTGGACTTCTCCGATGGACCTGTGTTCCGCTCCCACACACACTCAAGATGTAATTTCTCCAGGCCCATAGAAGTACCAATTTAGGAAACAAAGGTACAGGTTGCCCAGTTTAATTTCAATTTCAGATAAACAATTATATATTAGTATAAAAAATTGCATGGGACATAATTATTCTAAAATATTTACTTCTTTTTTATTTTAATTTCAAATTTAACCAGGTATCCTATATTTGATCTTTCAACCCTAGTTGTCCGCGGTGTAAAATTTTAGCATTCAAGTAGTTAAATTTTTCAATTTAAGACTTAGGAATCCTGCAAATTTATGAACCCAGCCTTCCACGATTGCTCTTACGTTGTTTTCAGTTAAATTTTCGTTTATTTACACATGTATGACTTAAGTGCACACAAGGTAATCTTGGTAGGAGTGCTGAGGTTGAAGTTTGGGAGTGGCTTCATGTTTTAGCCCTCCAGTTAATACTAGATTTTATCATCATATACACAAAATATTCTATATCCTGCTTGTTTCAAAGATTAGGAATGCGTATTAATTTATCTGCATTATAATATTTCTACTAATCTTTATAGTCATTTGACATAGTTTCCCTCCTCTTCATTTTCTATAAAGAACATCATCCAAATGTCTATTTATTTTAGCACAATGAACAATAAGCACACTTACAACAAAAAATAAATGATTTCTTGTAATTAGAAAGCAAAATGTAAAGTTTTATAGTAATTTTTTTTAAGACAAAAAAAGTAATTTTAATTTTTTTTCGCTGTTGTTGCCCAGGCTGGAGTATAGTGGCCGCTGCACTGCAACCTCTGCCTCCCAGGTTCAAGCAATTCTCGTGCCTCAGTCTCCTGGGTAGCATGTGCTACACCACGCCCGGATAATTTTTGTATTTTTAGTAGAGATAGGGTTTCACCATGTTGGTCAGGCTGGTCACAAACTCCTGACCTCAGGTGATCTACCCACCTAGGCCTCCCAAAGTGTTGAGATTACAGGCGTGAGCCACCGCACCCAGCCTAGTAATTTTGGAAGGTAATTTAGAATGTTAACCTCAGAAGTTTTAATATCATTAATGATTTTATAATGAAACTGTAGACCTTGAGATCCTTACAGTCATTTTGGTGTGTTTTCTAGTTATGACAAGGAAAAAGAAGTTTGATTCCTCAAAGCATTTATATCGTCATCATTCATGTGTTCAAGTTCAGAAGCAAGATACTGTTCTTGAGAACGAAACACTCTTAAAATAACAGACAAATCAGATTTTTTCATTTTTTAGGTATGCCTTTCTGCGGAACTTAGCTCTAAAATAATTAGGATATCAATCCTATAATGAGCTGTTCTCACATCAACAAAAGAAAACACAGACTTCACTTAGTTTCTGAAGTAATGATTTTTATAAAGCACCAGAGATAGTCCCAATGTCTTAAAAATTTAACCTATAGTTGTTATTCCTATCAGTGAAAATTTGGGAACGTTTATTAGAAAGATGGCCACCACCTAGTGTTTTATTCTTTCTCCCTCTTTAAAATTAACTAAATTTTGCTGGGCGTGGTGGGGTGGCTCACACCTGTAATCCCAACACTTTGGGAGACTGAGGCAGCTGGATCACAAGGTCAGGAGTTTGAGACCAGCCAGGCCAACATAGTGAAACCTCGTCTCTACTAAAAATACAAAAGTTAGCTGGGCATGGTGGCGCACCTGTAATCCAAGCTACTCAGTAGACTGAGGCAAGAGAATTGCTTGAACCCAGGAGGCGGAGGTTGCAGTGAGCCAAGATCGCACCACTGCCCTTCAGCCTGGGTGACAGAGCAAGACTCCATCTTGGAAAAAGTAAAAACTAAAAAATAAATTAAATTAAATTAACAAAATTTTATGGGTATATAACCTTTTTGTTCATTTTTATAAGCTCATAGTATTAACAGTTCATAATTTGATCAACAAATATGCAAGCTCTGTGAGGACAGAACGTATTTCCTGTTTTTACCTGTTCTGTTGTGTTCACTACTGTGTCCCAGCATGTGGAAAACTACATGGCATGTAATGACTGTGCTAAATATTGGATGAATAAATGAATGGTTGAAATAATGAAAGACTCAATGAGTTTAATAGCTACCTATTCACGTTGTAGGCACCAAGTGAACAGCATCAAAGGACACCCCCTCCCTTTCATGAAGCTTACATTCTGCTTAGGGGAAGTAAACAACAAACAAATGATATAGTTACTATATGATATCAGGTGTTGGCAGGGTTAGGGAAAGGAAAGTGCTGTTTTAAAGGAAAGGGCTGTCAGAGAAGGATTACCTGAGCAAGTTATATTTGAGCAGATTCTCAAATGAAGTGAGGAAGCATCATGTGTGGATATCTGGGGGAAGAGTATTTCAGACAAAGGGAAACGCAAGTACAAAGGCCCTGCGGTGGAATCTCCTTGATTTGTTCGAGAAACAGCCAGGAGGCCAATGTGAACAAGGGGGAGAGTGACAGAAGTATTATATCATGGGACCATAGTAAGGACTCTGCATTTTATTCTGAATAAGATCGGAAGCCATCAGAGTTCTGTGCAGAAGAGTAACATGATCTCACACATACATTTAAATATTATTGGATGTGTGCTACGAAAGAAAGAATGCTTTCCTTTACTCCAAGGATGCTCCAAGAATTTTTAACTTAAACTAGGGTTTCTCAATCTTAGCGCTGTTGACATTTTGGGTTGGGTAATTCTCTGCGGGGAGAGGGCAGTCCTATACGTTGTAGAATGTTTAGCAGCATCCGTGGGTACTATCCAGGAGATGCCAGGAGCAACACCTCCTCTCCCGTTGTGACAGTGTCTCCAGGCATTGGCAAACGTCTCCTGAGGGAGAAATCATCCCTGGTTGAGAATGAGTGGCTTAAATAATTAGAGAAATGGAGCTGCCATTTACTGAAATGGCAAAGGCTGGGGTAGGAGCAGGTTTGCGCGTAAGGTCACTATTTCTCTTATGTATGAAGTGCTTATTAGAGATCCCAGTGAAAGTGTTGAATAGGCAGTTGGATGTATCAGTCTGCATCAGGATTAGCAGTATAAAGTTGAGAACTGTTAGCATATAAAGCCATGAAATGTGATGAGATCACCTAGGGAGTGAACAAAAGGAGTAAGTCTTGGGGAATTTCAGTATTTCAAAGTAGAGGAAAAGCTAGAAAACTGAAAGAGCTAAACCAAGAAGATATTTCAAACAGGAGAGTGCAATAGTGTCAAATAATGCTGAGAGAACATTCTCTAGTAATGAAAAGCCATCTCACTCACAATCTTTGAAGTTATCATTCCCACATTCTTGGTGAATGCAGCAGGCCCTTGATCTCCAGGGTCTCAGTTTGAGTAGGTACTTCATCCCGGTCACCTGGAGATGATAATTAAGGTAACTGTTTTGCCAGTGCCTGTCATGGAATTCTAGTATCCTATTTTCCATGGTCAGTGTGGTGGGTTGTCATTGCATTTAAGCCCAAGCACATCAGGTAACCAATTCCAGATTTTCTTCTTTGAGAGTGTTTCTTGGGTAATGCAACCACTCCAGGAGCCCCTAGTCATCTGCTAGCTACCTCCCTTGGAAAAGCCAACACTTGTCTGCCACTTCCATTGACGATCCTGGCCCTGTGGCTGGCCTGCTACTACTCTTGCCTCTGGCCACTGCCTCAATGTCTGACACCCCAGCAAAGGCTGGCAGTTTGGTGGAAGAATCACCAAAAGGAGAAATACTACCTCCTTTCATACACCCTCTAATTTAGCACAACTGCCTCCCATTGGCAAAATATAATGAGAATACCACTTGCAAGGAAATCTGGGACAAGCAACAGGTTTCCAGTTTGATCATACAAAGGAAATTTAGAGGGGCCTATAAAGACAGAGTGTCAACAGACACAATTTTTAGAAAGTCTTGGAACAAAGAAAACTAAACAGCATCTTATATAGGGACATCCATAAGTGTGATAAAATTACATTTTAAAAAGTAAAGGAACAGGCCAGGCGCAGTGGCTCATGCCTGTAATCCTAGCACTTTGGGAGGCCGAGGTGGGCAGATCACGAGGTCAGGAGATCGAGACCATCCTAGCTAACACAGTGAAACCCCATCTCTACTAAAAATACAAAAAATTAGCCGGGCGTGGTGGCGGGCGCCTGTAGTCCCAACTACTGGGGACGCTGAGGCAGGAGAATGGTGTGAACCCTGGAGGCAGAGCTTGCAGTAAGCCGAGATCGCGCCACTGCACTCCAGCCTGGGCGACAGAGTGAGACTCCGTCTCAGAAAAAAAAAAAAAAAAAGTAAAGGAACAATAAACAGATACAGTTTGGGAGAGTACTGTAGTATCATCATGCGATGGGGTGGGAGAGGAATCAGAGATGGAAGCAGAGGCATCGGGTAACTTTCAGTTATTAGCTTGAGTGATGAGCTATTAATTTTACATTATGTTGCAGAACTTACCTATGTATTACATGTCTTCTTTTGCATATATAACTTTTTAATCAATAAAAAGAATTTGTATAGTGGGAATAAGGAAGCAAGAAAATGGAAATGATAGACATATAGTACCCCATTCACTTAAAGATGTAAAAACAATAAGAATGTATTTTTGAAAAAGTTCAACTTGGGATATAAACACAAATGACTTTTTATTTTTCCAGTAACTCCTCATATGTGTTCTATTGAGCCCCCTTCCTGCTTAGATGTTTAGAGAGACAATGAAGACTTATTCTGTGTCTTTTTTGGTCACTTTCGGTTATTCAGTCTCATTCCTGTTTTTAAAGACCCTGTTTCATTATTTTTAAAACTTTAATCTCCTAGTCAACTTGAAACTTTCTTTTCCTTTCCATGCTGGACAGGCAAGACTTGTGGTTCAAGGAAAATGGAATGGCAAATGAGAAAATGGCAAAAATTCCACAAACACTAGTGGCTTAAAACAATCTTTTTTTTTTTTTTTTTGAGACAGAGTCTTGCTCTGTCATCCAGGCTAGAGGGCAGTGGCACAATCTCGGCTCACTGTAACCTCCGCCTCCCGGGTTCAAGCAATTCTCCTGCCTCAGCCTCCTGAGTAGCTGGGACTACAGGCGCGTGCCACCACTCCCAGCTAATGTTTCTATTTTTCACAGAGACAGGTTTCACCATGTTGGCCAGGCTGGTCTCAATCTCCTGATCTTGAACAATCACTTTTTTTAAACTCTTGATTTAGTACAGAAATTCACAAAGGGCTCCACTGGGCAGTTCATCTATAATCTGAGGTGGTGTCAACTGGGACATTTGGAGCTGAAGGCTCTACTACTAAGAAGTCTTTTTCCCTCACAGCTCCAGCATCTCTCTCTCCTCTCCCCACACAGTGGTGCAACCTCCAAAGCCTCTCCTCGTGGCTTGTGTTTGTTTCTCACAACATTGTGGTCTTAGCAATATTATACATTTTCCCCCCCACAAGGCAACTACCTTTTAAAAGGCAGGAAGTGGAAACTACCAAGCCAGTTAAAGGCTATACCCCAAACTAGTACTGCATTACTTTTGCTATATATTACTATAGTGAAAGCAGTCATAGGGTGAACCCAGATTCAAGGAGGTAGAGAAATTGACTTCTTGATGACTGACTGGGAAGGTCAAAGTGCACAACACCATTTGACCTGGAGGCTATCTTTGGAGAAACAGTCTGCTGCACCCGCCTCCTTCTTTCTTGTGCTTCCCTTGTGGTACTATGGTGGGAAAGAGCTGGAGGGACAGAGGTTTTCTTCCATGACAGCAGCCTGGTGGTTTCAATTTCTCTGGAAGACACTTGGATGTGGCAGACATCTACTGCCCTTGTAGGGGTAGTTTGTGGCTGCTTCTGAGGGCCTGCTGTGGTGTCTCCACTCTCTATTCCCTTAAGGGATATCCATCTCCTGCTTGAATTCTTCCTCTCTACCTCTGCCTTTGCCAGAGCCCCTTGTTGCTGGGAATCTTCTGCCTGGCAGATGACCTTCTTGAAGATGACCTGCAATATTCACTTGAGCCACAGCCGACTCCTATGTCTTTGCCGCTTCAAGCTGCATGCCTGCAGGCTACTTCATATGTTCCCCTTCTTGGCTTAGCAGGATCTCTCCCTTTCTCCTGCCCCTTTTCATCTGGCAGCAGAATTTTGGTAGGTCTAACAATTTTCGGGGTAAAAATGTTCCTCAGCCCCTGAATTGGTGAGGAGAGGGCTCATTCTGGAGCACCTAACTTTATTTCTTGGGGATCTCTCTTCCCTTGATGGAGGGAAAACACCCTCATCTCAATCCAGTTGGGGGAGTGTTTCGCCAATGTGTATGACCTTGTGGGAATATGCCAACAAAATAGATTGTTATTACCATCCATGGGGCAGAAGAGGAGCTCTCAGACGCAGCTGTAAGTAAGCAGAATCCAAGGTCCAAATGTGGGTTATTCAAGAGAATAATTGAAATGTCCTGTGGAATTTAAAATACATGTACAACAACAATGAATGCCAGCAATTACAAGAAAAGGTAAGAGAGGGAAATGGAGTTAAATTTTACTACAACTATTGTAGAACTATTGAGAAGTGAGAATGTAAGAATTGGTATTTGACTATTAAGTCGAGGATTCATGTTGAAATATCTAGTTGAACCACTAAAATAACAGTAAAATAGCATAACTATATCACTAATTGCATTAAGTGTCCCAAAAAAAGAAATTAAAATATTTCCTGATTGGATATACGACAAAATTCAACTTGATGATTACTAAAAGAGACATATTTGAATTTTAAAGACAGAAATTTTGGAAGAAAAGGGATGGAAAAATACCCACAAACCCAAACCAAAATAAAGTTGATGTAGCTGTATTATGTTATCA
This sequence comes from Pongo pygmaeus, assembly GCF_028885625.2. NCBI lineage: Eukaryota > Metazoa > Chordata > Mammalia > Primates > Hominidae > Pongo > Pongo pygmaeus. The sequence goes on along the minus strand of NC_072376.2, from coordinate 153,502,879 downwards.
AGCAAATGGGCTCATGGCCCAATGTATACAGAAGCCAGTAACTTTAACACTGGCTTTTGAGAAAAGAAATTTTTTTTTGCAAAACCAGCCAGCAAGGAGATCAGACTCAGTCTCAAATCTTTGTCTCTTATTGGGTCTGGGCCAAGTTTTAAGGGATCATAGGACACGGGAAAAGATTTAGGAACGTTGGCTTGGCAGGGTCTAATTGGAGGGCTTCCAGTCTGGCCATTGATGGTAAGGTATGTTGAGGCAAACTTTAGCTCCAGATCTTCTGGGCCAACAGATCCATCGCATATGAAAGAGTTCCAGCGTTCAGGTTCTGGTCACGTCCCAGGCTTCTTGATTCAGAGGGAGGATTCATTGGTTCTGGGTGTGGTTAGAGGTCAAAGTTTTTGCTATTGCACTTGCCCAGGCTATATGAATTGCAGTTTGGGGCTCTGCTACACCTACAAGGTAACTGGACACCTTTCAACAAAGTAGGTCCGGTTTGGGCTGGTCTTGTGGTTATATCAATATCAGCAAAGAAGACTCTAAAACAAAGTGCAACATAAATGTTGAATAAACATAGAAAAACCACTAGCAATCGAGAAAATGCAAGTTTAAACCATGAGTTACCAGTTCATGCTATTCTGTTCCTTAAATTAGGAAATTGGACATTTAGTGAGAATGTGGAGCTTTGAGAATTCAAACTTCCCTTGGAGGACTACACATTCAGTCTCTTCTGTTATGAAACGTATGCCTTTCCTATGTCTTAGGAATTCCACTACTAGTAGGGTTGAAATGAGTGTACAGCCTTATCAATGGTTTATGGCCAACATATGTTTTCACTGATCAGTACTTATATCATACATGTTGTTAAATATTTTAAATAACATCTCTACCACCAGATATATGCTAGGGAAGCTCTTGAACATGTTTACTAAGAGACATGTACCAGAATATTCTTGGTAGTGTTTCTTATAATTGTTACCGACAATAGAAGAGACAAACATGTTGTGGTATATTCAGTACATTGGAACATTTTGCATCAGTAAAAATGAATAAACTACAGCTTGATTCGTCAATATAAATAAATCTCAAAAGCATAAATTGAGCTAAAGAAGCAAGTACAGAGTTTTATTTATTAATGTATAAAACCAAGTGTAAGTCAGCTTGCAAAAATAGTAAAACTATAAAGGAAAGCAATAAATGATTAATACAAAATTCAGGATTCTGCTTATCTGGGGGTAGGGAGGAAGGGGAATTGGATCTGGGAAGGAAACAACTAGAATATCTAAGGCTGAGGTAGTTTGTGATGGGTTCATGGATGTTCATTTTTATTATTATCCTTTAAACTGTCTTATATACGCTTTGTAATGTCTAATATATTCTGCAATAAAGCCTAATGCATAGAGGGGCCACTCACAGGGAATTTAAAGGGCTTAGTACGTAGTTTGATTTGATTATTGCAAAGCATACATGGGGGGAGTAATCTGAAATGTACTTTATGTTTTTAGTTTCATCTTCTAGTAATTGCCTTAGATATTCTTTATTTGGAAACACATTGGGTACAAGTAAACTAATAATAAATTTAAAGTGACCTGCCAATGCTTTAACATTATACCTTTTGCCCTTCTATTTGCCCCCTGAGTGACTTACATATGTTCCGCATGATAAACTGTAGTAGGCCATTCTTGCATTGCTATAAAGAAATATCTGAGACTGGGTAATGTATAAAGAAAAGAGGTTTAATTGGCTCCCAGTTCTGCAGGCCCTACAGACATGGTGCTGACATATGCTCGGCTTCTAGGAAGGTCTCAGGGAGCTTTTACTCATAGCAGAAGGCTAGGCCGGAGCAGGCAGGCATGTCACATGGCAAAAGCAGGAGTGAGAGAGAGTGGCAGGGAGGTGCCACACACTTAACCAGATCCCAAGAGAACTCACTATCATGAGGATAGCACCAAGCCATGAGGGATCATCTTCCCCCATGACTCAAATGCCTCCCACATTGGTGATTACAATTCAGCATGAGATTTGGTGGGGATAGATATTCAAACTATATCACATACCATACCATTTCACAGTCTATGCACTTAGGGTGTTGTTTTCTGAGGCTGGAATGCCCTTCCCTTCTTTCTGCTGTAGGCAAGCTTCTGTACATACAAGTTCTCAAGTCTTCCTTCTTCTCTGAAACCTTCTCCACCTCTCCTACTCCTCAGTTCTCCTTAAGAATTAATCATTCCTGCTTTCCTGTGCCTGTGGCACTTTGAGGATAATTCCATTTTAACAGTATATTATAATTAGTAAAGTTTAAATATATGCATCATTCCCACATTCCTTGCAGTCTGATTGTCAGGAGCCAGATTTTATTCATATCAATTTAATTTAGAGCAGGAATCAGATTTTATTCATGTTTATTTACCTAGCACATACATGGCACATGGCAAGTATTTAAAGGAAGAATAGAAATCTCAGCATGCTTCTTGCTACTGGAGGTGTTTAGTGAATGAAGTGAGGTCAAGTCACGTTCATGGCCATGTTGTATAGGACCTGGTAGAGCAGGGCAAGTAAGCACTCAGGGAACTATTTATAATCTTTGAGCAGTGTTTCCAGAAGATTAATCAGGGATTGGAGGTGAGAGACCAATTAAGAGGCAATTATAATAGTGCAGCTAAAGGCAATAAAGCTTGAACTATGCTAGTATCAATGATGATAAAGAGAAAACCATGAGAGTGGTCTCTCACAGCCCTTCTCAAATTTTAATGTGCATAGCAGTCAACTGGGAATCTTATTAAAATGCACAATCTGATTGTCTGCATCTGAGGTCTGGGGTGAGGCCTGAGGTACTGCATTTCTAACAAGCTCATAGCTGATGCCGGAGACTTATGCCATCCAGTGTGGTAGTCAGGTGGCTTTGAAGCACTTGAAATGCAGCTAGTGAGTGCAACTGAGAAACTGCATTTTTTATTTTATTTTAACTAGTTTGAGTCTACATTTAGTAACTGAAATTGTGAAAAATATTTCTCCATTAAGCAAAACTGTACTGTTTTGGTAGGATTACATTTCACTGTAATTATTAAAATTTAGCATCTGAATTGAGATGTACTGTGAGTGTAAAATACACGCAGGATTTAGAATATTTAGTACAAAAATGTAAAATAGCCCATTGTTTACTTTTATGTTGAAACATTATGGATATATTGTATTAAATAAAATATATTGTTTAAAATTACTTTCACTTGTTTCATTTGTTTCTTTTCACTTTTTAAAATGTGACTACTAGAAAATTTTATATTACAGATGTGGCTTGCATTTTATTTCTACTGGAACACAATGCCTTGGAGTCTTGCTGTGAGAGGCACAAATCAGTGGCACTTAGGATCTAGCCTGGAACCTATTTTTAATGTGCAGAAGTCACATTCACCCATTGCACACTTGAACTGGTGTTTGTTTTCACAATTTCACTGCAGAGATGCCCAGTTGACTCAAAGCATCTAATTATTGTTTATTTCAAACCTTTGCAAAATAGTGTTATAACATTTCATCCTCACTAAATACCTGGGTAAATATGCAAGTAATTTCAATATTTTAAATAGAATATTGATGAATGAATTACCAGGGAAAAATGTACAAGAAGCAGATCTAAGATTAGAGATTATGTCCTTTAACATTTCTTTATGATTGTTGCTGTAAATACTGCTTCCTCTTGAGAAAACTCTTTCTTTTCATGTTTACCAAATTGATCCCTAGGGACTGACCTGCAATGTAGAAACCCACATAGGTTGCATCACCTATGACATATTAACTCAGAACACACAATCCATTTTGCAAAGAGAACATTACCTGGGAAACCCTAATATCATGGGCTTAAACTACATCCCCCTCTAAGGTTTGTAAGCATCTTCAAATAGTATCTACAATATGAATATTTAAGGCTTATCTGGATAGGTGCAGTTCTTTTGATTAAAGCATGATTCAGTTTAAGAATCACTAAAATTAGTTCTTATACTGACATGTCCATTCATTTCATTAATTTATTTATTCATTGAGCATATATTTGTATAAGAGCTGTATGCAAATCACTGTTTCAGATAGTTGGAATTTAGTAGTAAAAAGTTCCTGCTGCTCTCATTCTAGAAATCTCTGGAGTGAAACATGAAAGCAGTCAATACATAATATGAAGTCAGGTGGTGATAAGCTATTTGAACAATGAGAACACATGGACACAGGGAGGGGAACGTCACACACTGGGGCCTGTTTGGGGGTGGGTGGCTAGGGGAGGGATAGCATTAGGAGAAATACCTAATGTAGATGCACGGGTTGATGTGTGCAGCACATGTATACCTATGTAACAAACCTGCACATTCTGCACATGTACCCCAGGACTCAAAGTATAATAAAAAAATAATAAGGGAAAGACAGGGGTGTGCTATCTTACAAAGGATGGCAGGGTAGGCTTCCCTGAGGTGGTAATGTCTTAGCAGAAAACTGAATGAAATTAGGGACCTCCTGCCACAACAGGATATGTGATAAAACAATGAAAGGATATGAGGGAAGAGCATTCAGTGCTGAGAACATTGCAAAAGCCAAAGCCCTAAGGTGGGAGAGTGTTTGGCTCGTGTGAGGAACAGCAAGGAGGCCAGTGTGGGTGATGCTGGGCTCCCTCAGAGTGAGGCAGGAAGGGTAGGAAATGAGACCAGGGAGGAACTCAAGGACTGATCACACAGGGTTTTGTGGGTCATGGTAAGGACTTTGGTTATTTTTGTAAGTGTGATGAGAAATATTTTGGAGGGTTTTGAGCAGGGGAGAGGAATTATCCAATTTTTGCCACAGGCTATCCACTTGTGTGCTCTTGTTCAGACAAAACAGATGAGTGAAAAAATAGTAAATGTTTCAACCCAAATGTATTATCATTGCTTTTATTTTTTTGAGACAGGGTCTTGCTCTGTTGCTCAGGCTGGAGTGCAGCAGTGCCATCATGGCTCCACTGTGGCCTTGATCTCCTGAGCTCAAGCAATCCTCTCACCTTGACCCCCTAAAGTGCTGGGTTTACAGGTGTAAGCCATAGCATCCATCCAACATACTCACTTTATTTCCTTTGAATACATAACCAACAGTGGGACTGCTGCATTATGTAGTTCTATTTTTAATTTTTTAAGGAGCCGCCATACTGTGTTCCATAATGGCTACATTAATTTATATTCCTGCCAACAGTGTGCAAGAGTTTCTTTCTCTCCATATTCTCACCTTTTGTCTCTGATAATAGCCATTCTAACAGGTGTGAGGTGGTACCTTGTTTTAATTTGCATTTTGCTGATGATTAGTGGTATCAAGCACTTTTTTATATACTTGGCCATATGCATGTCTTGTTTTGACAAATATCTATTTGAATCTTTTGCCGATTTTTTACTTTTTTTGCTATTGAGTTTCTTATATATTTTAGATATTAACCTCTTATCAGATGTATGGTTTGCAAATCTTTTCTCCCACTGGACAAATTTCAACCCATAGATTGTCTCTTGGGTTGAAATATTTTCAATCCATGTTGTCTCTTCACTCTGTTAATTGTTTACTTTGCTGTGCATAAGTTTGTTTAACTTGATGTAATCGCATTCATTTATTTTGTCTTTTGTTATCTGTGATTTTGGAGTCATATCTGAAAAATCATTGCTCAGACCAGGTCAATAAGCTTTTTCCTAATGTTTTCTTCTAGTAATCTTACAGTTTCAGGTCTTACACTTAAGTCTTTCATCCATTTTTAGTTGATTTTGTATGTGAGTTGAAATAAAGATCTAATTTTATTCTTCTGCATGTGGATATCTAGTTTTCCCAACACCTTTTTATTGAAGACACTGTTCTTTCCCTATTGTGTGTTCTTGGCAACTTTGTCAAAGATCAAGTTACTGTAAATGCGTGAATTTCTGGGTTCCCTATTTTGTTCCATTGGTCTATATGTCTGTTATTATGCCAGTACCATGCTGTTTTGATTACCATAGCTTTGCAATATATTTTGAAGTCAGGTAGTGTGATGTCTCCAGCTTTGTTCTGTCATTCAAGATTGCTTTGGCTTTTTGGGGTCTTTTGTGGTTTCATATGAATTGCAGGGTTTCTTTTTCTGTTTCTGTGAAAAATGTAATTGGAATTTTTTAAAGGATTGCATTGAATCTGTAGATTGCTTTGTGTAGTATAGACATTTTAACAATATTCTTCTAATCCATGAACATGTGATATCTTTCCATTTATTTGTGTCTTCAATTTCTTTCACCCAGATTATATAGTTTTCAGTGTACTGTTCTTTCACCTCCTTGGTTAAATTTATTCCTAAGTATTTTATTGTTGCCATTGTAAATGGGGTGGTTTGACTGATTTCTTTTCTGGATAGTTTGTTGTTAGTGGATAGAAACTCTACTGTTGATTTTGTATCCTGAAACTTTAGTTTATGTGCATCGTCATTACGTCTTCATAACAGCTCTGAGGCAGGGATTTTTATGTATGCATTTACACCAGAAGGAGCAGAGGCAAACAAAAATTAAGCAATTTTCCCCAGATAACACAAATATTAAGTGTATTATACATGATTTGACATCAGAGCCATCAGAACTCTTAAAAGAATATTCTGTAATTTATTTAGCAAATGTCCTACTGTTGGGCACTTTGGTCATTTCCAATTTTTAAAAATAATGCTAAATACTATGGCCTATGTTAAATATCCTTAGTCCAAATCTGTGTACATATTCCTCATAATTTTCTTCAGATAATTCCTTAGATGTGTTTTTGGGGGGTTAATGGGATTACACTCTAATACAAATCTGATACAGGCACACCATGGAAAATTTGTAAAACAAGAGCACAGAGTAATAAAGGAAAAAATCATTTATAATCCCACTTTCCTCATATCACTATATTTAACATTTTGTTCTTTCTTTCCAGTCTTTTATATTTGTACCTATGCATGTATTTACACATATGGTATATACTATATGTATATAGTACTGTATATATACACATATAATACATATATAGTACTATATATAACTATATTGAAACATATTTTACATTCTTACCTATTATAGAAAATTGTGTGACACCATTGCTACATGTACAAATATATACATGTGTTTTCATTGCAGATAATCGATTAATTAATTGTAGAAACCATATTTTGGAGTTTAAAGAAAATATGCTACACTTAAGAAACAAAACTGAAAAAAATAGCCAAGAGATGATGAAAGTTTTGAATCGAATGAAGTATGAAATTACAAAGAAAGAAAATTTGTCAGGAAACTTAGGTTTGTGTTGATTTTGTTTTTGTATATTGTTGTTTATTTGTTTTGTTTTGTTTTTGGAAATGTAGATTCAATGTCTTATGATTTTAGGGCATCTTCTCTCTATAAACTTATCAGTACTGGTTCTTTTATTGTGAGACGTGCAAAAATCAGGTAAGAGATATCACTGACCTACTTCCTCTCATCTTGACCTCGAAAGTAGTGTTCCTGTGCTTTCTGGCTCTGTGAATTGCACCACCATCCATGATCCATTCAATAGATGCAACCAGAAACCTGAGGATCACCTCTGACCCCTCCCTCTGCCTCTTGCATACTTCCATGTCAGTAATAAGCAATCCTGGTTGATTCACCATTCTATATATCTCAAAAATCTGTCCACATTTTCCATCATCATTTCTGCTATATTAGTCAGGCAACCTTCCTGCTTTACCTGAGTGACTAGTAACATACAGCTAATTTTTCTCATATAAACCTTCAGTGGCTTTCCATTTCTCCAGGACAAAAAGTCCTGCCTTGTGCATCCCGTTTGTACTCCAATCCTCCCCCTACTCTTAATCCCTGGCAACCACTGATCAGATCTCTGTTCTTATTGCTTTGCCTTTTCCAGAAGCCATGCAAATGCAATCAAACAATGTGTAACCCTTTGAAACTTGCTTCTATCACTTAGCACAGATTTACCCAAATTGTTGGGTCACCAATTGTTCTGTTTATAGTGCTGAGTAGCATTTCATTGTATCGATGTTCAATGGACATATTGTTTATCCTCTCACCAATTGAAAGGCATTTGGGTTGTTTTCAGGTTTGGGCAATTACAAATAGATGTTACTATAAGCATTCATGTACATGTGTTTGGTATGAAGAGAAGTTTTAATTTTTTTAGAATTCATATGTAGAAGTAGGATTGACAGGGCATAGGTAAGTATATGTTTAACATTATAAGAAACTGCCATACTGTTTTCCAGAGTGGCTGTACCATTTTTCACTCCCTCCAGCAGTGTATGATAGTTTAGTCACTCCAGTTTATTATAGCCATTTTTTTTTTTAAACAGGCTCTTGCTCTGTTGCCCAAGCTAGAGGGCAATGGTGCAATCTGGCTCACTGCAGCCTCCACCTCCTGGGCCCAAGCAATCCTCCTATCTCAGTCTCCCAAGTAGCTGGGACTACAGTCATGTGTTACCACACCTGGCTAATTTTATTTTTTGTAGAGATGGGGTCTCTCTATGTTACCCAGGCTGATCTTGGACTCCTGGCCTCAAGCAAGCCTCCCACCTCAGCCTTCCAAAGTGCTGGAATTACGGGACCATGCCTGTCCTATTATAGCCATTCTAATGTCATGATATCTCACAGCTTTATGTTGTATTTCCCAGAAACTAATGATGTTGAACATTTTTACTATTTGCCATCCAGATATCTTCTTTGGTGAAATGTCTGTTCAAACGGGGAATGCAATGGCACAATCATGGCTCACTACAGCCTCCACCTCCTGAGCTCAAGGGATCCTCCCACCTCAGCTTCCTGAGCAGCTGGGACTCCAGGCACATGCCACTATGCCCTGCTGCGCGTGTGTGTGTGTGTGTGTGTGTGTGTGTGTGTGTGTTTAGAGATGAGGGTCTTGCTATGTTGCTCATGCTGTTCTCAAACTCCTGTTTTGCCAGTTTCTTTAACTGGGTGATTTTGTTTTCTCCTTGAGTTTTGAGAGAGTTCTACACATTATCCTGGATACATATCAGATGGATATGTGATTTGGAAATACTTTCTTCCAGTTGGTGACACTCTTTCATTCTCTTTCTGATGCTTTCAGGAGGCAAGCATTTTTAATTTTTGATGAAGTCCAATTTGTGAATTTTTCTTTTATGTATTGTTTTGTTCTTTGTATTGTTATATTGTATCTAAGATCTCTTTACCTATCTCAGGGTCATGAAGGTTTTCTTTTTTGTTTTTAAAAAAATTCATAGGTTTATGTTTTACATTTATGTCTATGAACATTTTTAGCTCATTTTTATAAACAGCACGAAAAACAAGTCAATGTTCAGTTTTTTCCATGTAGATGTCCAAGTGTTCAAACACCTTTATCAACTGTCTTTTCTACATTCAGTTACTTTTGCAACTTTGTCATAAGTCAGTCAACCATATTTTTGTGAACCTACTTCTGTATTATATGATCTGTTCCATTGTTTCTATATCTATTTTTTATATAATATCACACTGTTTTGACTACATTGCTATGTATTATGAATTAAAATTGGGCAATGTGCGTCCTCTAACATTTTCTTTTTCAAAATTGTAGAGGCAACTTCTAATGAAGGTTACAAATATAGTCATTAAATTTTAGGGGCTACAAAGCAAAGTTATAAAGATACAAATTTAATAAAGTGATATTAATCAAAGTAGCAGAGTAAGCCAATTACAGCATGTTTCAGTTATACTTTTTTCATTTGGAACTGACAGTTCCATTGTCCTCTGTGTATCTTATAATTCTAGGCTTAAATTAAATATTACTTTATAAATAAATATGAATCAATAATAGTTGAGCTATATTTAGCATTATTATTTTGATAATTTACATTTTAGAGTATTTCTTTTATATATTGAATGCTAAATTAATCTGTGAGTTTATTAACACCCCTTTAAAAAAATTATTCCAGGGGGAGAAAAATCCCTATGATCATATACTCAGAAGCATTATTTTTTTTTCTTTCAGTTGCACAGAAAGCAGACATATTAAATAAAAATGAAACAGTATCTAATACATTTGAAGACTTAAAGTTCTTTTTTCCTCATCTAAGGAAAGAAGGTAGAATTTATCCTGATGTAATCATTGGCAAAGGGAAAACTGGTGGTAAGAAAATTTAGAATTGGACAATTAAATACAGGTATTTTGATCTTTGGGGACATACTTTTAAGTTTTAAGATGTAATCCATTAATATCTTAGATTGATATGCAGACTACCAGCCTGTCTGGCATTAATTTGGATTACTGGAAGTCAGTATATTGTCTGGCAGAAAATAATAGTTTCATAAACATTTGGTGACTTGAATTCAAATTTAGCATAACACAAATGCTTTGAAAATAAGTAATATAAGTCAAATATACATTAAGTATATGCCAAATGTTTGGCAAATCTTTTCCCCTTGTTTTTGGTAAATCTATTCTTACCTGGTTATTTTCCTATTTCCCAGTCTTTCTGGAGACCGAGATCAGTAATAGCTTTATACAACAGCTAATGTTTGAGGTAAGCCTTGACAAATGAGTTCAGGTTCACCAAGTATACAAGACAAGAAGAAGCTTTGGAGTTTGAAGCAGGAGTATTAAGCTAAGTCTCAGGATACCTGCCTTTCCTATAAACCTCACTCATTCCAGTGAGTGAGTCACCCTAGGCCAAGCCCATCGGCTCCATGTTTTAACATACAGTTTTGTTGGAACATAGTTACGCTTATCCATTTACTTGTTGTCTATGTCTGCTTTTGTGCTCCAATGGCAGAGCTGTGTAGTTGCAACAGAGATGGTATAACCCAACAGCCAAAAATGCTTACTATCTGCCCCTTTATTTAAAAAAAAAAAAAGTTTGCTGACCTCTGCTCTAGGCAGTTCCTTGGGAATAAGTAGTGTTGTTTTGTATCATATGCCTCTGATGACATCGTTTATCTATTGCATTCTGTGTTCCACTTACTGAGTTCTATGTTTCCTTACATTATCTCATTTAATCTTCACAATCCAATGCAATAGGCCCTATTATTGTCATCTCTGTTTTACACCTGAAAAAACTGAGGCTTAGAGAAATTAAGAAACTTCTTGAGTTCATACTTGTAAAACTCTTTACCTGTATATACATATACATGCATATGTGTTGTGTGAATGTATGAGAAAGTACATGCTAGACAAAAGCTATAGATTGTAGGATGAGGAAAAGTTGAAAGACACACGCAAGAAAAGCAATGCATAGAAACGATAAGATATTAGACACCAAGAATAAGCATAACCTTGCATAAGCATCAGCAAATATAAGTGGAAGCCCATGACACAGAGTGAAAGGAAGGAGAGAGAGACACGGTGGTGTTTGGGAGGAGCAATAGACCTCCTTGTGTAGGGGGTTGGAGGGTTGAGATAACCCAGTTATCAGAGCTGTGTTAAATCCAGAATAATTTTCTAATTCCCCAACTATTTATTGATCTCCAATCATGATGTATATATTTATCCTTCTTTTGAGGCCCTTTTGGTGGCTTTTCTCAATTACTAGAAGCTATTTAGGGAAGATTCTGTTCCAGGCAACTAAAAAAATCCTAACACATGAAACATATGTAAAAGGATTGAAGCCTGTGGCAAGGCCTACTGGGGAATCCATCATCAGTCTTGTTTATTCTGTATTCTAATAGATCTTGGATAATTTCTGCTCTCTGTAGCCCCTCTATAACTATTTTTTATTGAGCCCCTCATCATTTTGTGCCTGGTTTATGGAAACATATTTGTAATTTCTCTTGTGATTTTAGTATCACCAAAGTCAATCCATTCTTCATACTTTCCTCAAAGATATGTTAGTAAAATTCATCACTGATCATACTTGACTCTTGTTTAAAATCCTTCAGTAGACCCTCAGTGCACATGAGGTGAAGTTAGCCCCTTGGCAGGGTATATGCAGAAAAGGCTGTATCTTTCAAATCTCGGTCTCTGCCATGCCTCTCCTTTCCAGAAACCACAAACCACTTGCAGTTCTCACAGACAGGCCAAGCTCTTTGAGAACAGATAGGACAAGCTTCATATATTCTGCATGTGCTAACCATGGCCTGTAATGAACATACCTCCTCTGGCAAACCGTAACTGATTTGTAATGTGACTCCCTTATCCAATATGATTTTTCAGCTTAAATGACAACTTCTCTGTGAATTCTTCCACATCTCCTCATTTAATAAGCTTTTACTCTGTTCTGGGCACTTCTTAGGCCCTGGGATATGGGGTGAACAAGACATAGACCTCCCCTTCATAGAGACAAATGATAAGGTAATTATAATATAAAGTGACTGGTGCTGTGATAAGGGAAATACCAGGGTGGAGCCAAAATCCTATGCTATGCTTTCTGGAAGAAGTGTCATATAAGTGACATGAAGGGCAAAAGAATTGGAGTAGACCAAGTAGGGAAGTGGTAGGTGGTGGATAGCGGAAAGTAGAGGGTGGTCATCCAGATAGAGGAAAAGAAATGTGCAAAAGTCAGATGGCAAGAAGGCCTAGCAAGGATGTGTGTCTTGCATGCACAATTGGGGCTGGAGGGTATTAGTAGCAAGACCATGGACACAGGCCAAATAATAAAGGGGCTTGCCCATTTATTATTTATTCAATTTCAACTTATTATCATTACCATGTGTCAAGTCTTTATGTTAAGGCTGGATTTATAATGTAAGCACACATGAAAGCGTCTCTGCTGTCACCAAACTGACATTCTAGATAGCACAACAAAAAGGGGTGATGAGTACTATGAAAGATAAGGTAAGAATGCATAGCTGGTGAAAGGATTAAGCATCAATTTGTGATCAAAATGACTAATATTTAGTTGAATCCTGAGAAATAAGTAGAATTATCAAAGGAAACTAGAGGAAGAAGAGTATTCTAGGCAAAAAGAATGGCGTGTGCAAAGGCTTTGAGGTAAGGGTGGTATTTGGTCCATTCGAAAAGTGTGGGTAGTTGAAAAAAAGGGATAGATCAGGACCAGGTCACTAAGGGCCTTTTAAATTCTTGTAAATGCATTGTAAGGCATAGGAAGCCATTCCAGGAATTGCCTTTATACTGTATCTTACAGCTTGAAACTTGATTCCTGCCTCAATCTAGCCATAAAAATCAATTCCAGGTAGATTGCCGCTCTAAATATGAAAGGCAAACAATAAACCATTAGAAAATCACTCAGAAGAATGTCTTTATGACCTGAAGATAAGCAAAGATTTCTCAACAAGACCCAGAAAACCCAAACAATAAAGAAAATGGATGACAAATTGCACTACATTAAAATTAAGAATTTCTCTTCATCAAGGGGCAAAACATTGAAAAGGGAACCAAGAGTGGGAAATAATATTTAATAACACCTATAACTTACAAGGGGTTCGTATTCAGAATATATAAAGAGTATCAATACAATCAATAAGAAAAATGCAGACAACTCATTAGAGAAATGGGCAAGAGCTTAAACAAGGATTTTACAAAAGAGAATAGCCAAAAGCCAGTAAGTGGCCAGGCACAGTGGCACATGCCTGTAATCCCAGCACTTTGGGAGGCTGAGGTGGGCAGATCACTTGAGTTCAGGAGTTCGAGACCAGCCTGGCCAACATGGTGAAAACCTGACTGTACTGAAACTACAAAAGTTAGCCGGGCATGGTGGTGCACGCCTGTTATCCCAACTACTCGGGAGACTGAGGCAGGAGAATAGCTTGAACCCGGGAGGTGGAGGTTGCAGTGAGCTGAGATTGCGCCATTGCACTCCAGCCTTGGCAACAGAGTGAGACTCCATCTCAAAAAAAAAAAAAAAAGAAGCCAATAAACATGTGAAGATATGTTCAAACTCAATAGCAATCAGGGAAACACTGATTCCTGCTGTTCCTTCCAAAGTTCCGTAGTTTTTCTTAAGTAAATACTTCTCAGTTTATCAGGACCCTGAAATGACTGTTTTGACCTTTTTTTTTTTTTTTTTTTTTTTCAGTTTTATTACTGCTTTCTAGAAAGAGGATTTTCTGAGTTTCTCACTTAGCCATTCTGGAAGTCCTTATCCCTATCTTAAAGAGGGGGACATAAGGCTGGAGATGTTGTGTATCTTGCCTAAGCCCATAGGGCCAGGTACCAGTATAGTTACGATTGGTAGCCTCAATCTTAGCTGCACCCGTACAGCCAAGATGTGTACATCTTGGAGCCCTAGTGCTCCAGCTATTCTTTGGCAACAAAAGTTACTTAGAGATGTGGATTCATTCCATCAAATCATTTAGAAATTACTTCATACATTCTTTCACAGATGAAAATATTTCATAGTAATTTTTTCCTGTTTTGGGTTCCAGTGTCTTGTTAGGAAAAGAAGAGAGAATCGACCAATATGTGACATTTTATACTCAGTTAGATGAAGCTATAGTAAGTGGAAAGTGGTTAGTTTTATTTTCGCTACACCAAAATCTTTTAACATGAGAACATCTTGGAGTCTGCTTAGTGCTTTTACTAACAATCCACTGCAAATTTCCTCAAAAAGAAAATGAAATATGTGATAAAAATTAACATAGTTTGGATTATTTTTGTAATACAGTTTCAAACACTCATTTTATTACCATAAGACTAACCCAAACATAGGAATAAGCATAGAATGAATGCTAAACTATGTTTTTCTCTGTGGTATGGAATGATGATTTCATACTCCTATGTCCGCAGTTTCTTTTGCGCTAGGTATTTCCACTGTTAACAGAGGAAATTATAGTTACCTGAAACAGACGCTGACCTCTGTTGTCTCCAGGATGACGCTCTCCCAAGAGAAGGATTCTATAGTGATTGTCTTGGTCGCAGATGTACGTATACAAAATAAGGAGCTCTCCTTATTCTCACCCTATGGTCTCCAAATTCCTTTCCTCAATGGTAATAATCATTGTACCATGTTGAAAACTGTTTTCTTAATTTTAAAAAGCTACCCATAGATGCCTTTTTTGGATACCAGACAACATACTTAATACTTCTTCGATACTGCTGAGAAGGAATTCAGTATGTAAATCTAAAGGACAACATAATGGCTTCATGTGGGAAATATAAGATTGCTAAATTTGAATTGCATTTAATATAGAATCCCTGAATCCCTGCCTACTATATGGCTCAGAAGTTATATTTACAAACAAAATTAAAATTATTAAAATTGATGCTAGTAATAAAATGTGCCCAGTCCAATAAGAGGTTGGTATATGAATCAAGAGATAATTTGTATTAAGCAACAACACCTATGATTAATTGAGAGACTTTCTTATGCTTGAGAGATTGTAGATGATTTTTATACACACTTATAACCTGCATTACATCCCTGTGAGGTAGCTATTACTGTCCTGATTTTAGGGATAATGGACCTAGATCTTACAGAAGGTAAGTAACTTGCCCAGTAATTAATAGAGCAGATTCAAGCCTAGGTCTCTCTAATGACCCCAAAGATTTCCACTTTGTTCCTAATACCATTTAAAACTATAAAGTACTGTGTGAATATTAGCACCATAAGACTTTTTGGAGAGAAATTTGGCAACGTGTGTTAAATTTAAATGTATATATACTTTGTCTCAGAAATTCAAATTCTGGGAACTTATCCTAAGGAAATAATCAGGCAAGTGTATAAAAACAGTAAAAATGGTGGGGCATGGTGGTTCACGCCTGTAATTCCAGCACTTTGGGTGCTGAGGCAGGAAGATCATTTGAGCTCAGGAGTCTGAAATCAGCCTGGGCAACATAGCAAGACCCCTATCTCTACTAAAAAAAAAAATTAATAGTTAGAAATGATGGTGTGCACCTGTAGTCCCAGCTACTTGGGAGGTTGCAGCAGGAGGATCATTTGAGCCCAGGAGGTAGAGCCTGTAATGAGCCATAATTGCACCACTGCTCTCCAGCCTGGGCTACAGAGCGAGGCCCTGCCTCAAAAAACAAACAAATGAACAAACAAACAAAAACCAGTAAAAACATGGCAGTATAGTATGGAAGTTGAGAACAGACTCTGGATTTAGAAGACCAAGGTTAAAATGCCAGCTTCTCTACTTCCCAACCAGTGAACTTGAGCAACTTACTTAATTTATCTATGCCTCATTTTCTTTTATCTCTAAAATTGTGATAATCATATTGCCTATGCCATAAGGTTGTTGGGGGATGAAATTAGCTAATATATTTAAAGTATTTAGAGTGATGTGCGGCACATAGTAAGTGCTCAATAAATAATTATTTCAAGGATTTTCAGTGCATTGTTGGGTTATGAAAGCATAATATTGGAAACAACCAAAATGTCTACCCATAAGAGGCTGATAAAATACCTTGCTATATATCTCCACAATGCAATACTCGGTAGGCATTGAAGGAAGAATGAATATCTATACTCACTGATATAAAGTGATGTTCATGTCCTATTGTTAAGTGAAAAAAAGCTGTAAAGCATCATGTTTAACATAATGTTATCATTATGTTAAATAGGAATGAAGGAAGGAAAAGATGGAGGGAGGGGAAAATATATAGAAACAAATGAAATATATGAAGAAAAAAGAAAATGAGCCAACTTTGGAATGATATAAAGATATCATTAATATAAATAATGGTTATCTCTAAATGCTGGGATTAAGAGGAACCTTTGTTATCTTTTCTTTATTCTTTTTGTTATTGCTTGAATTTTCTATAATAAAGATGTCTTTGAATGCAGAAAAAACTCAAAACAAGCAATAGAAGAACTATTAGAAAAATAGAAATGAAAGATTAAAATCATTGCATCCAAGTTTAATGTATTAATATTAAAAGAAAGCATGCACATAATCTCCAAGATGTTTCATCCTATTGCCTTATTTTATATATTAGAATCTTTACTTCTTTGCTATGAGCACAACCCATGTCTGTCTAAAATGTTTAGATTTGTAATAAAACATTGGAGGAAGATTTTTAAATGGAATATAAAATGCTTAAAAAATATGACTTTGATGCCGTGTTTAAAATACAATATGTTTCAGTGTGAAACAAATAGCTAGTAATTCAATTTATGGTTAAGAGCCTCCAGTACTATAATAGATTTATCTACATCATGTCTGCTATTTTCAAACAAGAAACCTGAGTACATACATCCAGAGTTGCCTTTCAGAGTACTCAGATTTAACAACAGAACTGTGATTGTTCAAAATATTTTCAAAATTTTGTGTTGGAAATGCTTATGGGCCCTGAGGCTACATCTTGTAAATGCTACGTTATTTTTTTTAAAATTATCCCAAGAGGGTAAACCATCAAAAGCTTTTTGCAGGAGTCTGTCATCTAATCTAGCACACTGTTCAATGAAGAGCAGGTCCACAAAGTTTATTGTCAGGAAGGCAAATTGGAATCAAGCTGAGTAATACTGTTCTGGAGAAATATGATGTAATTTTGAAGTAAGCTTATTGTTATATAACACTCAGGAAATGAAGAGTAGTTTTCAAAAGGACTAGTTCTTTGAAATAAGCCATTCATAGATGACTACTTTTAGACCAAAAACATCTTTAGATATATAATATTTTATGTAATCTTACATATCTAAAAGGTATTTAATTTTAAGGGTAAATTTTGGATTGTAATATTTCACATTGTGGCAAAGGGAAAAGAATGAAATGTTTCCTATATTCAAGTCAAATTTTTTAAGAACATGGATATTTTTAAATCTTTTAATAGAAAGTAAAAACACTAAAAATTATTAGTATGCAATAGCATTTCACACACAAATTAGATTTATATGTAGCAAAAGAAGTTGTATTAATAGAACTATGAGACATGCTTAGTTTCAGTAAAATATTTTTCTCATTTTTAGAGTAATGAAGATTATTTACATTCTGTTGTTAAAATGATTACAAAAAAGTAAGTACTGTCTGATATATTTTTAAATTAGCCATTCTTTCATTTTTCTATCTTATTTTTTCTGTCCAATTGTGTAATTATTTTCTTAGTGATCATATTCTTTTTAATGAGTATAACTGTGCAGAAATAACCTGTAGTCCTTTCTAAGCTGTGATGTAGTATGGCTTAATGGTTTTCCCCAATTTTGCTGGATATCTATCAATTAGAATTTATATTTTTCATGTTATACTGTTTATCCTGCATGATAACCATTGGTACCGAGAGAAGCCCATTGAGTTATTTTTAAAACATTCCTGTATCCTTTACTGTATGAAGTTACTTCACCACTTCTGCTTATAATCTCCTTCAGCTGTAAGCAGCCGAAGCACATACGGATTAACCAATATGAAGCTCTTTATCAAGCAAGATGCTGTGGAATGGACCCTGCCTTCCAAATCCTAAGTTCAAATGGGTGATACAACTTGAAAAAGAAACGAAAAGAAAAGAGAGAGAAGGAAGGAAGGAAGGAAAGAAAAAGGAGAAAGGAGAAAGGAAAGGAAAAGGAAGGCCAGGCATGGTGCCTCACACCTGTAAGGCCACTACTTTGAGAGGCCAAGTTGGGTGGATTGCTTGAGCCCAGAAGTTCGAGATCAGCCTGGGCAACATGGCCAAACCCCGTCTCTACTGAAAAAATAGCCCCCAAAATTAAGCCGAGCCTGGTGGTGTGCACCTGTAGTCCCAGCTACTAGGGAGGCTGAGGTGGAAGGATTGCCAGTGCCTGGGAGGTGGAGGCTTCAGTGAGCCAAGATCATGCCACTGCACTCCTGCCTGAGTGATAGAGTGAGACCCTGTCTCAAAAAAAAAAAAAAAAAAAAAAAAAATTATAAAATAAAGAAAGGAAGGAAGAGGCTAGCATTGTCCTAGTGGTAATGGGGAATAAATATGACAACATGTAGAGGAAGAAGTATTTAATTTAACTCTACCTGCAAATATCAAGACGGACTTTCCTGAGAAGGTAATAATTGAGCAGAGTCTGAAGGAATAAGTAGACATTCTTCAGGCAGATAGGGGGAAAATATCATGCCTGATAAATAGAATTGCTGAGGAAGGCAGAGAGACCAAAGAAGGAGCATGCTAGACTTTTGAACATGTAAGTCTATTTTGGAAATGGGTATTTGGAGTTAAGGCAGAAGGACTGGTGGGAGATAAGGCAGGTGCTGTTGACATCACGAAGGGCCTATGCACCATGCTAAGAAATATGCACTCTGTGCTGTAGACCAGGGCTGCAAATGTGGCCTTCAGCCTGAATCTGGCTGACAGGCCGTGTTTTGTTTAGCCAGTAAAGTGTTTTGCTTTGTTTTATTTTTCCTCACCAAATAGCTCTAGTGGCTGAGGCAGTTAGTTGTTCTAGTCAAAACGATTCCAGCTAATAAGTGTAGAATGAATGGAATTGGAGAATCACCGTTTTGAAGCGCGTCATTAAGTGAGAGGGTTGGGGGAACTTTACGAGGAAGATATGCCTGTCAGTGTCCGCACAGGAAAACTCCTGGTCGTTCAAATAGAGGAAACAGGCAATTTCACACAAACAATTGGTCAAACCAAGTTTCAGAGGACTGAGAGCACAGAAGGGAGAAGAAAGAGCACAGAGCAGCGGGAAGGAGAGGGCATTAAACCCGGTGATCAGAGGCTCTGGAGATCGGCCTCCTCAGCAACTGGAACCTCCGCCACC
The DNA here is from genome assembly GCF_028885625.2 of Pongo pygmaeus. Lineage (NCBI taxonomy): Eukaryota > Metazoa > Chordata > Mammalia > Primates > Hominidae > Pongo > Pongo pygmaeus. Next base: position 153,483,348 of record NC_072376.2, on the reverse strand, counting down.
GCGGGAGCCGAAAGAGGAGGAGCATCCTTGGCTTCTGCTGCCTTCCAGTCTCTTGTCACTTACTGCTTCCCGCAGGCAGAGGCCAACCGGTACCCCGCTAGCAAGGGCGCCCCGCAGGACAGGATGCACTGCAGAGCAGAGGGGTGCGATGTGCAGTGTGAGCTGCGAGCAGCCAGGGTCCAGGGACCCCACCCTCACCTCCAGCAGCTCGGGGTCGCTGAAAGTCTGGCGATGAAAATGATGCCAAGAAAGAACTATAGAGAGTTATTCCCCCGACTTAAACAAAACAACAAAACAAAAAAACCCTGAATGCAATCAAGCCTTAGGAGCTGAATTCCAGTTTACAGGATACACAGCAAATGAAGCCATCTGGAGCAAAACAATCAAGATGTGGGACCTTCTGTAGAAAACTGATCCAGATTCTTTAAAAAGTGGAATGGGAATGGGGGAAGAAAGAAAAATGAAGGTTACCGGTCTAGATAATAAATTTTAAAAAGAAATAGGGATAATCAATTACAATGAGCGACCTTATTTGGGTACTTGTTTGAGCGCCTACTCCGCCAAAATAGGCACTTTTTAGATGACTGGGGACATTTGAAAATTGATTAAGTATTATGTGATGTTAAATAATCATTTATAGTTTTGCAAAGTGTGAATAATACCATTGTGGTTATCTAAATAAATGTCCTTTTTAATATTCACACTGAAGAATGCAAGGACGAAATGATATCCAGCATTTGTTTTAAAATACTTAAGCAAAAAAGGGGCAGCTGCATAGATGAAACAAACGTGGCAGAAAGTAAATGCTTATTGAAGGAAACTGATTTGGGGTTCATTATATTTCTATTTTTGTGGATGTTTGGTAATTTTTATAATACATATTTAAAGAAATGAATGTAGACTATTATCAGCAAGTTCAACTGATAGGAAGAAAAGTCAAAACACCTGTCTTGAGGGAGACAAATACTGTTTGGGAGGTTTTGAGGTGGAAGCACCTGGAGTTTTTACTTGTGCTGTAGTAGAGAGAGGAGAGGCTGATGAAGCAAGGCAGGAGGGAACTGGAGACTCAGGTGGAGGGAGCTTTAGACAGGACTGAGACCAAAGCGGAGGTGAGAGCAGGTGAAAGAGTAGAAAAATTAATTTGTTGGGGGAAAGACAGTGTAATCACCTTAAAAATCCTCTTTTAAAGATTTCTCTTTTCTCTGTGAAGGAGGTAAGCCCCTGTGTTGGGAAGGAGGGATTCATTGGCAGTGAAGGAACTTAGGATAGTGACGGCTTGAAATAGGTGATTTATGTGAAGGGAGAGGGATTAAATAAAGATTAAACAAAACACCATATACATCTAGTTTTTCCCCTAAAAGACTCCCCAGGAAAAAAGTTACCTTACACTTGAACCCTTAAAAAATCTTCTCATACTCAAAGATGCCTTCTCAGTTGCTTTATTCTGAACAATAAACTACTGTTTAGAGAAGAGAAGACACATTATCCTGAAGTGGCCTCAATCTATGCTAGTTTGGTATTCTTATAGGAGACTCCTGACAGAATCAATTAAAAAGAAGGCAAAGGTGTAAAATGATTCCTGGAGATATGACCACATCATTGTAAGCCTTTTGAAGATCACTTAAAAAAATTAGCGTATGTGGTTACTTTTAAAGATCTCCAATGAAAACATTACCTAATGTATGAGAATACTTCTGATTTGCTACAAAATTTTCAGAGACAATGTCACTGGTTTTAGAAATTGCTGTATTGTAGTTAGAACTGAAAATCAAGGATACTGGAAAACTATGTCAGGTGATTCAAAAAGTGATTCTAGTGGTGATAATTATATTGATAATACCAATGCAGGATAAAGAGTTGGAATAAAATTATTTTTTGTGAAAGTAGAATAAGGCAATAATTTGAAATTAACATGTTAGTGAATATTAAATTTAAAACATTATCAAAGGTAATATAGACATATAACTTTTAAATTTACATGTCTAAACTTTTGCCAATTTAATTTAGCTAAAAACCCTTTTCCTAGGTTTTCTCATTAGGGTAATGAGAGATTGTTCCATATTTGGATTAGTCCTAAATTGAAACTATATAATTTTTAAAGGACTCATCTATGTTTGTATATAACCTCATATGAAACTGTATATAAGTATGCACTTTGCATAAACCTATAGAGTTGTAAGATTTCCACTCTTGTGTGACTATAAGGTAAAATCACTCATTTTTAATGGCAACAACCTAGAGTTATATTATTTTCTCCAGTCATCGGAAACTAGCAATTCCCATATAATGAAGTCAAGGGCTTTTGATGCTGTATATAAATAACCTAACAAGCTATAAAAGTTTTAGAGAGTCCTAGAAAGGTGTCAACACACAAAATTTCAAGTATCTTGCTTAAAACAGATTGAATAAAACCAAGACTGGAATCTTTCTCTCCATCATGACTGGGAAATTATATCATCAAAGTAGAAATTGTAACTTTTAGTGCTTTTTGGACTTTGGATGGAATTTTCTAGAGTATAACATTTGTGTATCTCTGTAATCTAAACTTTTTGATGATTGTGTATGCTGCAACTTGATGTTATTTCCCTTTACCTCTACTAAATTGCTGCACAAGATCTTGTAGTTTAAAGTTACACAAATTCATTTAAAAATTTAGATATTATGTTACTAACTTTTACCGCAAACAACCAAACTCTCCATTCTTTTTTTTTCCACGCCGTATTTTCTATTCCCCAAGGAACATATTAGAATTCGTTTTTTAAAAATCTTTTCATTTAACATATCATAAAATCAGAGGGCAGCCAGTAAGACTTTCATCCCCTTCACTCCTCCACTTACGCTCCCACCAAAATAAATGACCAAAAACCTTTCCACTAATGTACAGAGCCTGGGAAGAATTCCAGCATGTATTTTGAACCGTTCTTTCCCCCCAAGTTTTTAAATTACTATTCCAGTTTTATAGATGAGGAAATTAAAGATCAGAAAAAATAAATTACTTGCTTGAAGTTAGGAAGTAAAAGAAGCAAAATTGGCACAGAGACTTTTCTAGGTCCAAAACCCATATTCTCTCTAGCACAATATGCTACTCCAACCCCGTTTTCATGATACATACCCATTATAAAACATGAGCTTTCTTCCATGTGTGTTTGTGTGTGTTTATATATACTCAGGCAATCCTTGATTTGCAAGATAGCATGGGGCCATAAAAATGATTGTGCAAGTTGAAACCTTGCAAGCCAATATTAACGAACAATGGGAAAAAAATCACAATTGTTCCGTGACCTTTAAACGTGTGTTAAAACATTACTCTCTGTCAACTATAAATACATAGAAAAATGAAAAATATTGTTAAGCTAATTTATTACACTGTAATTTAAAACATTAAAATTATTGAGTATTAACGATTTGATTTCTTTTAAAAATTTTATCAAGAGTAATTTAAATGGTCCTTGCCTTTTTGTTATCACAGAACTTAAAATACTGAGCAAATGTCTTTTCTATGCTTCAGCAAATTGTTATACTCCTTTCTAAGTTTGGATCAGTTCCAGCATTTTATCATTTGTGTTTTCAATGTCGTGAAATATCTCTGAGAGTTCCTTTAATGTGAAGTTTTTCAGCAGCATCATTTCCTATGTGGCATAATTTCACCACAATCATTTTTCTTATTTGTCGGTTAAGTTCACCTTCACTAAGTTCCCTTTGTTGCATCTCTAGAGTCTCTCAAACAGAGGAGGTGTCAACATTCCCATGATCAGCTCTTTTACAGCACATCCAAATTCACTACCAGCATTCACTTTCTGCAGTTTCATCTGTCAGCCAGTTTCCTCTTTGGATTACCTACTTTTGTTAAATATCATGTAGGCTTATCACTGGGAGGCAAGGCAAGACAACCACATGTTTTGCTGTCAACAGGTAAACTAAATAGCAGATGTACAGTGACCAGTCACCAAAAGACTTTGAAAGAAGTGATGCAATTAGTCACTAATGATGATGTTGTGCATCTGCTATTTATATAGTGATTTGTGCACTGAAGAGCTAGCAGTGAAGTTTGTACTTTACACAATTGTTCACAATATATCATGACTACAGTGTTGTTGTGGGAGACTGGTGTTATTTAACTAAAACACAGTAACTGAAATTTATACATTCAGAATTGTACAAAGCAAGGAGATTTTGCCCATGATGGAGATTATGCATATAAAACTGTAAGCTTTTAAATTTTTTATGTGGTACAAAATAAACATTTCCTTGAACCTTTAACATGTTAATAAATAATATAATGCCTAAATTCCAATCTCATTTAAAATCATATTATCTCTAAAGGGAGACCATTTAAAATTTTCTACTTGGTTTCCCATCCTTTACCTTGATGGTACAAGATTTATATTGGAATTTTTGTGAATCATATTTTATGTAGTTTAGTGATGACCTTGTTGGTCTGTCAACATTAATGTTTAAAAATAAAGATGCTAAAGAGTATACATAGTCCTCCAATGAGTTGTGGACAAGAGTCTGACTAAATCCTTGCTTGCTGTGGTAATCTAGTTTCAGGAGCCACATTGCTATTCAGTAGGACTCTTATTAAATTCAAAATTATGCATTTAAAAATTATCGAATGTTATTGCTTTGTCGCAGTCACTGTGTTCTCATAATCCATGAGTTTCATTGTTACAAATGTCAGAGTACACATCTGGCTATAAACTTTAAAAATGCCAAAGTACCTGTAATTTTTATAAGAAGAAACTAATTTTATGTTGTGTATTTTAATATGTCTGTTATTAATTTATAAAAAAACATGCTTTGGCTAGTTTTATGATGCTGGTTTCATGTATCAACATGTGAAATAATTCAAATCAAACATTATGTGGCCATGCATAAGAAAATTATGTTTAAGTATTTATGTTATTCTGGAAAATTAAGTATTCAATTATAAGTCTGCATTTACTTCTATTTATAGATTCAAAAGGCAAGTGAGGTCTGGATCCTTAGAGGTCATTTCAATACCTGCCTTTTTATACTCAAGCATGTTAAATGCCAAGCACTTAGCTGAGGCCTCACAAAAATTAGCCAGGTATGTCATATTAGAAAATAGTATCCTTAAATAACTAACTTCATCTGATAAAGTCTTGGAATCAGCTCATATTAGAAACTATTTCAGACACAGTGGTGTTCTGGAGCTGGCTCCTACTGGCTTGCAAGACCCAACTATGTGCATCACTTCCCAACTCTGTGTTCAATAACATCGAGTTGATAGCATTAGCCACCGTAGGAGTATTTATACCATAGAAATGGGCAAAAGCTACAAAGCAGGATGTCCATCCCTCCACCCCCAAGTCAGTTGTTAAATATTTACCAGCACACCACTGATGGTCTATGTTCACGTTTACAGACAATAATTAGCAAAGGCATAATGAGGAGGGGGAGAGCCTGGGATTATAAGTCATTACAGCTGGATTCTAGTCCCAGCTGTTCTGTTTGCTGGTCATTGTAGGCAGATAATTTCACCTTTTTTTCCTTAGCTTTCCTAACTTTCTAGTGTGTATAGTGACACCTACATTGCATAATTGGAAGAGTCATTATGAGAATAAAATATATTTATGAAAGAATCTTAAAAAATTAAAAGCTCTATACACATACAAAGGATTATAATTTGGGGTATTAGTGTGGTAGGTATTATGGGAAATGTAATAATTTGGTCCCTCAAAACTTAATAAAGAAAAAGACATGCCAGAAATCAGAAAAAGGTCTTATCCCGGGATACCGATTAGCCTTCTTTTATTTTAAAATTATAAATAGTGTGTCAGAATCTAGGAATCTTTTAAGCATTTTGTTTTGCTTTTAATTAGTGGTCCACATTATGCCCAGTTTTTAGAGTCACAAAGCTGGGAGTCATCCTGGATCTTTGTTTTTCCTTCAGCCTTTTATATCTCTGTCGTTGTTTCTCTTTTAAAATCTCTCTACACATTGTCCCTCTCATCCTCCTTCCATTGGCTTGGATTTAGTTCAGGCCTTCACCATTACAGAGTCCCTAATCCTAGCCTAACCTAGCCTCTCTTACAATTCATTCTTCATGCTGTACCCAGAAGAATATTTTCTCATATGAGATCAAGTCCAAAGTTTCCCACATATCATAAAATATCCTTCATGATCTGGTCTCTGCCAACCTTGCAATCATTAACTTCTTTCTGTCAGCTCTCTGTGCCCTAAAACTAAGTGGCATGCTCTTCCACCCTTTCCACAATTTTGAAAACTTACTGTAAGATAGCCAACATTGTTGATATCTTCACATAGCACTTATCTAATTGTTGTAATTTTATATTTTTTTTTCATGTGAGGTTGTGAGACACAGAAGGGCAAGAATGACCTTGGGTACTACTTTTTTTATATTCAGGACCTGGTCTGGTATCTAGCTTAGTATGAGAATAAAGTTTCTTTGGATGAGTTTATATCCAGGCAACCATATAAGCAGGGATAAGCTCTTGCCCCAGACTACAAGCCTCCCCACCGAGAAAGCAAGCAGGGCTCTCAGGCCTCACCCCTCCCTGCCTGCCCACACCTTCGCACCTTTGGCAGTGGCTTCTGTGCTCATATCTGCATTTCCCATTCACCCTGCCCCCAGATTATGCTCAAGAAAATTTGTGCTCAGTCAAAATTATTACAAAGTTCAGCTAGGAGTTTCCTTCACTCTGTGACCCCTCCCCAGTTCCACTGGCTGCCTTCCCTTCCCCAAAGAACTCTGTGAGATAAGGCCAGGAATGACGTCCCTGGGCTGGAGCTGGGGACCGGCAGTGCCTACAGGGCTCTTCCCACTGCTGCTTCTACTTTTATATTTCTCTTGGCTCCCTAAATCCATTTCAGCTCTAGGTAAGGTTAAATCCTTCTCTTGTGATCTGGATTTTCAGGTTCCTCAGTGGGGATGTGTGTATGGAGGCCAACATTTCCCCCCTTACACTTTGGGAACTCGCAGTTTTTCAGCCATCTCACAGAGTTTGCAGTGGCAAGCAAGTTCTTTCAAAGGGTTTGTGAATTCTTTAGGTTTTCCTGGTATGTTGCTGCAGTGTTTCTTGAAGCAAACATTCACAATGTGAGTCTGCAGGCACTGTTCTGCCTGGCCAAGCAGGAGCTGCACATTAGTCCTGTCTCCTATCCGCCATTTTTTTTCTATAATTCTCTCCTTAATTCTTTTCAGTTATCATTCAAAATTTTTGACTCCCTAGAGTTCAAATTGCCCCAAATTTGGCCACAATCTATCAGCTGGAGAGTAGTAATTCATACAATTACTCGATTCCCTAGGATTGGGAGAGTTGGGGCAATGTGTGCTCACATATTTCATCAGAGGCCGAGCATAAAGTCAGCTTGTGAAGGGAGTTAACATTGGGTTTCTTCAAGAGGAACATGAAGAGTTCCAGAGGCTTGTGGAGACTACTTTCAAAATAAAAACAAAAAAAGCAACCTTTCCCTTCCAAGTAAACCAAGGGGTAAGACTTAGGGGAAACGGTTTAAAGACCCGTAAAAAGAAATATTAATACTCTGTAGCAGATAGTTAACCCTAAGAATTGGGGAGAAAACTCTTGGATGATAGAATCAATAAAGAAAGCTGTTACGAGAGACATTGAAAAAAGAATAAAGTTTCTTTATACTTTCATTTGAACAAGAGCTAAAATCAGAAAGAATATTAACACTATTATCTAGATCAAAACTTATCTAGATGGAAATGTGAAACAAATGGGTTGTGCTTATCCTGGTTTAGCAATGGTAGACACTGTTCATTGAGTAAAGATGGAAAGTTTTTTAGTATAAGCATATTCAATTTTACTTAATTGAAATTAATTAAGTAAAATTAGTTACTTAATTGTAGCTAGTACTCTGTTAGTAAACTGCCAAAGAGTTTTTTAATTACTAAAGTATGCTTATAAATAAAAATTAATAATGACAAATATTAACAGATCTTATTGATTACCTTTAGTTGGCGAATCAAACAAGTATTGGATTTTTGCATTTTGATGCTGTATGCCCAACCCAAGGCCAAGTATTATTTACAGGTCAGAAATTGGGGTGGGTGTGTGTGTGTATACACACACACACACACACACACACACACATATATATACACCAATTATATCTGTAGATAGGTATAATTTAAATTGAAAGTGTTACTTTCTCCCTCCTTCCTGTAATTTCTTCTTCCTCATTATGTTCCTCCACCTTACTTTATATTCAGAAAATAGAAAATAACTCACTGTATTAAAATGCCAAAGGAAGTTTAAAATTGATTATATATGAATATTCTTACTAGGTTCACTGTTACAGAGAAAATTATAGTTACCTGAAGCAAACTGAAAAGAAAATCTCAAAAAAGCGAAATTGTAGTGCCTATATTTATTTCTTGGCTTACAATTTTATTAGATTAAGCAAATGCATTTTGAGCATTTGTCAGACATTGTACACACTTATCATTGCTACCCTAAATTTACTCATAATACTTTATGAGTAACACAGTTCTCAGTGCCTTACTGTATTTGTAAAAGTAAATAAATTATATATAGTTTGTACCCTATAAATCCCTCCACATTGTTAAATAATAATGTTGTGTTTCTAAATAGTAAGTATGGACCACACTACATAGACAATGTGCTCTTATTCGAAGAATTTGCAGAAGAGAGTTGTAGACTAGAGAGAAAGTTAGAGAAAGGCCTAAAGCAAGGTCTTCTCTTTTATTGGAAGAAAAAAGGTCCCTTTTGATTCCTAGTTAGTGGCAATGTCATGAAAACACAAGATCCAGCCAATGTACTCTTCCCAGTTTGAAACACTACAGTTCTATTTTGTATCCTCACAGTGTGCCTGAGGACTGCCACATTTTTCTTAATTACTTATGAGGCCCTCTTAGTCTACAGATTATGCATAATATATACTAAATAGAAAAGAAAACTCAGTTCCATTGCCCTCTCTCTCTTATGGAGAATATTTTTAGGCTTATAACATTATTCTAACCAGCTAGTTGTGGAGTTGTGGATGAGAGTGCTGGTTGCTTTTTGTCTTCTCTTTGCTGGGAACTGTCTGGAGATAGAATGTGGCACCCTTCATCACAAGCATAAAGCTACTTAGTCTTAGCTATGATCTGAATGTTTGCATCTCTCCCAAAGCCTCCCAAAGTTTTGTTTTTGTTTTTTTGTTTGTTTTGTTTTGTTTTTGAGACAATGTCTTGCTCTATCGCCCAGGTTGGAGTGCAGTGGCACAATCGCGGCTCACTGAAGCCTCAAGTAGCTGGGACTACAGGTGCACACCACAACACCCGACTAATTTTTTGTAGTTTTTATATAGGCAGGGTTTAGCCATGTTGCCCAGGCTGGTCTCAAACTCCTGGGCTCAAGCAATCTGCCTGCCTCATCCTCCCAAAGTGCTTGGACTATAGGCGTGAGCCACGGCTCCTGGCCTCCCTCCCAAAATTAATATGTTAAAATTCTCACCCCCAAGGTGATAGTATTTGGAGGTGGAGCCTGTGGGAGGCAATTAGATTATGCAGGCAGAGCCTCATAAATGGGATTCGTGCCCTTATAAAAGAGACCTCAGAGAGCTAGCTAGCCCCTTTTATTGTGAGGACACAGTGGAAGCCATCATCTATGAGGAATAGGCCTTCAGCAGACATAAGCCTGCTAGCACCTTGTTCTTGGCCTTCCCAGGATCCAGGACTATGAAATATAAATGTTTGTTGTTTATAAACTACCCATCCTATGGTATTTTGTTAAAACCGCTCAAATGGACTAAGGCAGTCTTAAACTAGAAACTGAAGTATTTGTGAGGATGAAAGTGGATTCAGATAAAGAGACTCTTTCAAAGAGGGATTTAGATGGAATGTTTAGTATTTAGGAAAGAAACAGATAATCTCTTGTCTGGTTAATCTCAGAATCAAACATGGAGCAGGGTGTGGTGTCTCATACCTGTAATCTTGGCACTTTGGGAGGCCAAGGCAGGAGGCTCACTTGAGCCCAGGAGTTGGGAGACCAAGGCAGGAGGATCGCTTGAGCCCAGGAATTCAAAACCAGCCTGGGCAGCATGGTAAAACCCTATCTCTACAAATAGTGTAAAAATTAGCCAGACATGGTGGCATGTGCCTGCAGTCACGCCACTGAACTCCAGCCTGGGTAACAGAGTGAGACCCTGTCTCAAAAAAATAAATAAATAAATAAATAAATAAATAAATAAATAAAGGGAAATCAACTATCTGTAAATACCTTCAATTAATTGAAACTGAAATAAAATTATTATTTTATAAAAATATTTTCTTCAGTATATTCTGTTGTATTTTTATTTTCAAGCTAATATAGCTTACTCAATGGAAGCGTCAAAGGTACTAATGTCTTTTTGGGTTTTTTTTTCAGCTAGAAGATGATATCATAGCTAAAGAGATGTACTTTACAAAAATAACAGATTTTGTAGGTAATATCAGTTCAAATAATTGGTTTTTTATTGAGTTTTCAATGCTTGGATTCATAGGTAAGCAATAGATCTACTTTGTTGGATCAAGTTTTTTAGCACACAATAATTTAAAACATTTTAAACAGTTTATCAGTTTAAAATGGCATGATTTTTATAAAGACTCTATTATCTTAACAGTATAATCAGATACAAGTACCTAAATTCCAGATAATGTATTTTCTTAAACCAAACTTTTTTCTAGAGAGATCAAATTGACATTTAGAACATATGTCATAGAAACATAAAAGAGTTACTATTTATTAAATGCTTGCTGTGAGTCTGGCACACATGTTAGCTGAGTAGCTAAGATGTGCTTTTCTCTGCTTTACAAGAATACTGAAACTCAGATAATTAAAATTGTAGAGAAAGGGATTTTAACTCAGTCACTGCAATTTCCAGTATGCTAAAGCTGACAGTTTTAAAAAATATAAAAACATAATAGAAATTATACCCACCACAGAAAATTTCCAAATACTGTACCCATAGTGAGATTTTTTTTTACTATCCTTCCATAGATTTTCCTTTTAAATCCTTCAATTTTTCTTTCTTCATTTCCATGCTTTTTTCTTTCCTTTGAACCTCAAGTATTACCATACTGCTTATTTTATGGTGCATGACATTATTGATTCATACAGGAGCTCTTCCTTATTTATTCTTTCCTTTTATTCCCAATCCCTACACCCTCTTCCTGCCACTCTTCAATATATTGTTCACTCTAATATGTTCAAAATACACTTATAAATATACAATATCCATGTAAAATATTTGGTGCTTTTCATGTTTGTATATTCCTATTCCTTACATTTTTGTCCTCAAAACTTGATTTCTAAATTATCAGCATGTTGTTTTATGTTCATTTAGTTTATTGGTTTTTTACTGTTACATAAGTGCTGCATAATGATGGTCACTGAAATTTATGCATTCAGAATTGTGCAAAGTGAGGGCTACCTGTTTTGCACATAGAGATCATGCATATAAAACTGTAACCTGCTTTTAATTTTTTTACGTCAACAATCCCATGATCAGCTGTCTTATAGTCACATCCAAATTCACTTCCCGCATTCACTTTCTGTGCTTTCGCCTGTCATCCAGTTCTTTCTTTTGATTACCTACTTTTGTTAAATGTCATGTGGATTTATCATCAGAAGGCAAGGCAAGGCAACCACACGTTTTGCTGTCCACAAGTGAACTAAATACTGGATGCACAGTGACCCATCACCAAAAGACTGAAAGAAGTGATGACTTATCACTTATCACTCACATTTGGCTTATCTATTTCCCGAGTGGCAGACCTTAATTGCTTCCAATTTTCTGCTACCGTGAAAAAATGAAGTGACATATATGTCACCTGGAGTGGACCGCTGAGGATTCACATAGCTCTAAGTACTGCCAATTGCTTTACAGATTGGCTATATGGTTTACGCTCTCATAAGCAGTGCATAAAAGTTCGTGCTTCCCCATACGCTTGACAACACTTGGTTTTATCTATTATTATATGTATATATTTGCCATTCTCAGTATAAAGCATTTCTGGGATTGCTAGTGAGGTCCATCTGTTTTTCATATACTCATTCGATGACTTCTGTTTTTCATGTTTTCTGTAAAATTTTAAGGGCCCAAAGGTTTTTCCTCAGCCTTGGTTAAAATAAGAAAGAAAACTATTGTTAACAGTAATACCCAAAGTAAAGCATGGAGACAAAATAATCTTGCTGATGGATTAGTCTGAGAATTTAAAATTCTCAAAAAAATTTATCTTTCTCAGCAAAGTCAAGTAAGAGACACATAGAGAATACTTACATTCTGATCACAAGAGCACATTGAACAAGGAGCACTATTTATGGGATGCCAAATCTTATTCAAGCTTAAACTTACAAAAGTTTTTCTTTTAGTTATCATAATAGCAATTCGGTTATTCATTATTTGCTAAAAATATGAGCTTGCCAACTAGAATTTTACAGCATGGTGACAGCAGGTGAGGAATTGAATCAGCTATTTTATACATCATTAAATCACTTGCTTTGGTTACTACATAAATAGGTGCAAAAAATTAAAATACAATTATACATTTTATTAAGTGACCCATATAAACTTAAGTTCTAGTGAAGAATGAAGCATGCTTACATCCTACTTTCATATTTATCAAATCATTAGATGTATTTTACATTATTTACTTTGAAGTGAATGTGTACCTGAATCTTATCCCTTCAACTTCATTTTAGAATTAAAGATGCAGTATATTAGAAAAAAATTATTAGACCTAATGGAATAATATTTGAAAATATAGTAAATCTTTAAGAATAACAAATATTAAAGAAAAATAACATCCTGTTAAAATAATGCTCAAATATTGAAATAAGAGAGTACTTTAATAAAATTAAGTACTAAAAACGAAAAATGTAGTAGATTGATAAAGTGCTACAAAAATCAGGTAAAAAATACAGTTTGTACAAAATTAAGTAAAAGATTACAGTGACTATATATTTCATTCTATTCACTTATCTTTCACTTGATTTAGACAATCATTCCTCATTAGTTATCACAATTGATTTCCTGAGAGTATTGACTATTCTACACCTGCTTATATTCTCCTTCAGATGTGGTAATCCTTAATACTTAAGCAGATATAGTGTTTAATTTTATCATTGTCCAACTTCAGCAGTGCTTTAATCTTTATTTCTAAGGAATGGGACATATTTAAATTTTAATAACTTTTGCTTTTTCCCATGTTAAAGGAATGAACAAGTACATATGAATTATTTGCATCTAATTATATTTTTTTTCCATAGGAAAGCTGTTTAGATCTGAGGACTTAACTCAGTTTGTACGGTTTTTTTTAATGTTCTACAAAGAGAAACCCGTAGACTGGCTCTTGAATGACATTTTTCAGGTAAAGGTGTGTGACACAGGAGAAGATCTTGTGAGTATTTACTTTGTGAATACCAAATATTTTAGGAAAAATATTATCTATCTAATGTAATTACCTAAAATTTGTTTACCAAACCAAATCTGATAAATGCATCAATTTTTAAAATTTCTAATATCCCAAATTTTGATCTTTCTACCTATTAAATGAAGTAATGAGAGACCCCTAAAATGCAGTGAAAAGTAGAAACAGAGGGACAAAACAGAGTGAACAAATAGAAAAAAAATGATAGACGTAAATTCAAACATGCCAATACTTACATTAAATATAAATGATTAAAATACACTATTAAGAGTTCATCAGAGTAGATTTTTCAAATGATGCAACTACTGAAGTCAATACTCAGTTCAAATATAGATACGTTAAAACTTGTGGATGAAAAAATATATACCATAAAAACACAAATCAAAGGAGATTTGCAGTAGTAGCTATTTATTTATTTATTGAGACTCATTCTGAAGCCCAGGCTGGACTGCAGTGGCACAATCACAGCTCACTGCAGCCTCAACCTCCCTGGGCTCAGGTGATCCTCCCACCTCAGCCTCCTCAGTAACTGGGACTATAGGTGCATGCCACCATGCCCAGCTAATTTTTGTATTTTATGCAGAGACAGGTTTTTGCCATGTTGCCCAGGCTGGTCTCAAGCTCCTAGGCTCAAGCCATCAGCCCACCTTGCCCTCCAAAAGTGTTGGGATTACAGGCGTAAGCCATATGCCCAGCTTGTAGTAGTTATATTAATATCAGAACAGACTTAAAAGCAAAGAAAAAAACAGTCTAGGGATCAAGAAAGATATTATATATAATAAAAGGGTTAATTTACCAAGAAGACAACAGAGTCTTGAAATACATGAAGCAAAAACTGACAGAACTAAAAGAAAAAATAGACCGAACTACAATTACAGTTGGAGATTTCAGCTGTCCTGACTCTCAGTAATCAACAGAACTGATAGGCAGAAAACCAGCAAGGAGACAAAAGAACTGAACAACACCATCAGCCAACTGGATTTAATTGACATTTAAAAACCACTACATCCAATAACAGTAGAAAATACATTCTCAAAAAACAGATACGACATTCACCAAAATAGCCACATCTTGGATCGTAAAACAAAGCTAAACAAATTTAAATTGAAATGACTTTTAAATGTATGTTCTTGTACCACAATAGAATCAAATTAGAAATCAACAACATAAAGATAACTGAAAAATCTCAAGCACTTGGTAATTAAACAACACACTTCTCAATAAAGGAAGAAGTTTCAAAGGAAATTGGACAACTCTTTGAAATGAATGAAAATACAGTGTTTCAATACTTCTGGAATGCAGCTAAAACACTGCTTAGAGAGAAAGCTTATAGGCTTAAATCTATATCTTAGAAGAGAAGAAAGATCTCATATTCATAATCTCAACTTCTACGTTAACAAACTAGAAAAAGAAGGGCAAAATAAAAGGCAAAGGAAGAGAGGGAAGAAAATAATAACAATAAAAGAAAACAGCAAAATTAAAAGCATAAAAATAATAGAGAAAACCAATAAAACCAAAAGGTAATTTTTTAAAAAGAGCAATAAAACTGCTAAGTTTCTAATAAGAGTGACAAAAAATACAGGTTATCAACATTAGTAAGAAAGCGAGAGTTCCAGAGCATACTCCACAGATACTAAAAGGATAATAAGGGAATACTGCAGACACTTCCATGCATATAAAAGAGCAACTTAAAAATGAAATCCATCAAAAATTGTAAGCTATCAAAACTCATCCAAAATGAAATTGGTAACCTGAGTAGTCCTATATCTACTAAAGAAATTAAATTATTATTTTTAAATCCTGAAAAGGAAATTTCCATGTCCAAAGGGTTTAAAAGTGTGTTCTACTAAACAGAGATGAAATAATAATTGTATATAGTATCTTCTCCAAAATAGAAGAAGAAAGGGTACATCCCAATTCTTTTCATGAAGCCGGCATTATCATGACATGAAAACCAGACAAAAACAGAGCAAAAAAGGAAACCAAGACCACATATCCCCCAAATATATAGACAGAAAAATCTTCCAAGTAATAGTGAATCTAATCCAGCAATATGTAAAAAGAAAAATACACCATACTAATTGGTATTTATCCTATGAATACAAAACTGGTTTAATGTTTGAAAATCATACAGTGTAACCCACCAATTTTAGATTCTGAAGAAGAAAAGCGACATGTTAATATCAACTGATGCAGAAAAATCATTTGACAAAATTCAAAATTCATACATAATAAAAACTCCCAGCCAATTAGGAATAGAAGAAATTTCTCAGACATGTTAAAGGGCATCTAGAGAAATCCCGTAGCCAACTTCATGTTTAATTGTTGAAAACTGGATGCTTTCTTTCTAAGATTAAGAAAAAAATAACCATATCCATCCTCACCACTCCTATTCAACATTTTACTGGAAGTTCAAACCAGTGCAATAAAGGGAAAAACAAAGGCACATGAATTGAAAAGCAAATGCCATGATTGTCTATGTAGAAAATCACAAAGAGTAAACACACACACACACACACACACACACCCACACATCCTAGAACTGATAAATGAGTTTGAGCAAAGTTGCAAGATACAAGGTCTATACACACAAAACTCCATCATTTTTCTGCAAAATAGCAATGAAAGGTTGAAAACCAAATGTGTTAGTCCATTTTCAGACTGCTATAAAGAACTACCTGAGACTGGGTAATTTATAAAGAAAAGAGGCTTCATTGATTCACAGTTCTGCATGGCTAGGGAGGCCTCAGAAAACTTACAATCATGACAGAAAGTAAAGGGGAGGCAAGGGACATCTTACATGGCAGCAGGAGTGAGAAAGCCAGGGGGTAATTGCCACACATAAAACCATTAGATCTCATGAGAACTCACTCACTATCATGAGAACAGCATGGGGGAAATTTACCCCATGATCCAATCACCTCCCACCAACTCCCTCCCCTGAAACATAAGAATTACAATTTGACATGAAATTTGGGTGGGGACACAGAGACAAACCATCTCACCAACATTTTAAAATTACTTACAATATTTAAAAAACATTATATATAAAATATTTATGTATCTGTATGTGTATACATTTAACAAAATATGTATATTGTGTATGTGCTGGACACCTTAAAATGCTAATTAAAGGAACAGAGAGACATACCATGATCATAGATTGGGAAGCTCAACCTAGTAAAGGTATGAATGTTACCCTAATTGGTCTATGGATATAACACAATTCTAATCAAAATCCCAGCAGGAATTTTTTGGTAGATATTCTACCAAAGCTGATTATAGAATTTTTAAGAGAAGACAAATGAAAGAGATCAACTAAAATAATTTTGAAAAAGCAGAATAAAGTTGGGAAAATCACATTATTCAATCTGAAAGCTTACTACAAAGGTACAGTAATCAAGACAAGCCACCTTTATTGGCAAAAGGATGAGCATAAAGTTCCATGGAGCAGAATAGACAGTCCAGAAATAGGCCCACAAAATATAACCAACTGATATTTTACAAAGAAGTGTATGCAATTCAATGGAGAAAGAATAATCTTATCACAAATGTTTACTAGATCAATTGGTGCCCTATCTCTCAACCATACTGCAACCTAAACCCCACACTTTATACAAACATTATTTCAAAATAAATCATCTATCTAAACACAAAAAACCATCTATCTAAACACTAAAAGTCTTGGAAGAAAATATAGAAAAAATGTTCAGGACCTAGGGCTGGGTGAAATTTTTTGTAAATGACACTAAAAGCATTTTTAAAAATTGATAAATTGGACCTCATCAAAATTAAAAATTTTTGTGCTGCAAAAGGTACTGTTAAGAGGATAAGACACCACAGACTAGGAGAAAATATTTGTAAATTCCATATCCAACAAGGACATGTATTCAGTATATGTACAGAACTCTCAAAACAGGTAAGCAACTCAATTTTTAAAAGGGCAAAAGATTTGAACAGACACTATCCAACCTCCATAAAAGTAGTTATTGTCCTTACAGCGATATGAAATAAGCTCAGCTTTATCAACAGGTTGTTTTGAGGGTGTATTTGCAAAGCCATTATGTTATATGCTAAACTGTAACTCCTCAACCAATTTTATCTGATGCTGATTTAGTTTCAAATTAAATTAACTCTAGACCATTAAATTACTTTACAGTTAAAAGAGAAACTGTTAATATTTCCTGTGTGTTAGTACTGGGTAGAAATGCATCTAAATAAACGTGTTATGTAAAAAATTACTATATATATACATTTTAGATTTATTTTTCTGAATCTTCTATGTATAAAAATATATAAAATAATTCTCAGTGATCATCATTATTTCAAATGTTTGTGGGGTTTTTATTGTTTGTTTTGTTTTTTAAAAATGGAGTCTCACTATATTGCCCAAGGTGGTCTCAAACTCCTGAGCAATCCTCCCACCCCACCTCCCAAAGTGCTGAGATTACAGGCATAAGCCACTGTGCCCAGCCTTCAAATGTTTGTTTTTAATAGGGGTGGTGCCATAGGTCATCCTTCTTATTTTTCTTTTTGAGAAAATTATCCAGATTCTTTTTCATTGACTGTAAATTGGTTCTTTGTTTTAATATTATATTTTTTACTCTCTAAGAAGAAATTGAGGTGATATAATTCAATAAAGAAATTAGTCAATGAATATGGGAAGTGAAAGAATGCTGTAGTCTGACAGATATGGATAGAAAAATACCAAGCATTTTATTTGAGTTATTGTAATTAAAAGAAAGAGAGGAAATACAATTGGTACAACACTAACCTGGTTTTCTAAGACAGAGTTCATGCAAATGCATGTTGTAACAAAAATCCTTTTTTACCCCAACTCCTTTGCTCTATTCTTATGAAGAAAAAGCTAAGAATTAAATGTTTTGTTTATATTTTTAAATATGAAAATAGAACTCTAGCAAAAACTAATATATAAAAATTCTACCATCAGTAAATGCAATACAAAGCAATACCTGGGTTTTTACAGAAGATTGTTGTTTCTTTTTCCCCAGGGAAACTGTATGAAACGAAAGAAGCAAATACGTATTCGGTATAAACTTTCTCTTTTCCGGCATGTGGGTATACATTCATCATTCCCTGGAAAAGAACAATATGAAAAAGTAAGATTTTGAAATGTAACTTTAGTAACATACAATGTTTTATAAACTTATAAAATACTATTTAGAAAAGGAGTGGTGACATAAGACACTATAAAATATGGTTGTTTAAGCAGAATTCATCTTATGACAGTACTGTATGTTATGAAGAGCATTTATAAATTAAGCAATCATCTTTTAAAGCCCCAAGTTATCTATCATGGTAAGAAGAATTCAGCCTACATAAACTATTTTGCCTTACTGTTCCCAGTTGTGCAATTTTAAGAAGACTAAAAAAGGGTCTTGAAAATTATAATAAAATTCACTCTTTTAGTCTAAAATTCAAAATTATACTAGAATATTTCAAAAATAAAATCCCTCTACTATTTAATTTAAATGTATCAGAATTTTTATTTCAGACCACTGTTTGTTTTACCAGATGAAGAAAAATTTAGCATTGCTTGAATTTTAGTCATTCTTAAAATTTTGCATCATTTTCAGATATAATATTTTTGATAATTAACTTAGCCCCTTAGTGTAGTAGAAGAAACAAAGAATTCAAGATCAAAACACTTAGTTTTCAGTCCTGGTGAACTAGAGAGTACATATATGATATTGGGCAGGCTCTAACACTCCTCTGTGCTTTCTTCATCTATAAAAGCTTCAAAGAGTTTAAATGATCCTTCAGGTTTCTTCCACCCTCGACACCTCTACCCTTAGTGTCTTTACACTATAAAAGAAATCATCATTCTCAGTAAACTATCGCAAGAACAAAAAACCAAACACCGCATATTCTCACTCATAGGTGGGAATTGAACAATGAGAACACATGGACACAGGAAGGGGAACATCACACTTCGGGGACTGTTGTGGGGTAGAGGGAGGGGGGAGGGATAGCACTGGGAGATATACCTAATGCTAGATGACGAGTTACTGGGTGCAGCGCACCAGCATGGCACATGTATACATATGTAACTAACCTGCACATTGCGCACATGTACCATAAAACCTAAAGTATAATAATAATAATTTTAAAAAAAAGAAGAAAAAAAAAAAGTAAGTTGATACGGAAAAAAAAAAAAAAAAGAAATGCTTGCTTTAATCCTTTGTCAGTTGAATGAGAAATAGACATATACGTCTCCCCGTCATTCATGACTCTCCCTCTTTCTGCTTTTTCTACTTTGTGTATTGTAATGCACGATTTGGAACCATGCCTAGAACATAATGTGAACTCAGTAAATGTTAGCTGTTGGCTATCAAGCAAAGTGGAATCCAGTAAAGAAAATGTGTCAAACAAGACAAATATGTGCCTGGAATAATGAAAATGTAACTGTTGTGAATCTTTGTGCAAAAAGTCACACCATCAGAATACATAACTGTAGATGTGATGCAGAAATAAATTGGTCTATACCATTCTCTTTTTTGGTGCTATTAAAATGGGATTCTTTCATTATATTTTTTGACGAGATATGATATTTTAACCTCACCTTTGTAAATTCATGGCATATTAAGTAAATGTAGACATAAACATTCATATTTTGATGTTATAATGCTGGCTTTTTTCCTTTTGATACCTCATACCACACAAAATAGAAGTCAATAACAATTTAATAATATGTCAAATGTGACTATATTTAAATTATTTTTAAAATTTTTAACAGGATGTCTATTAGGAGTTTCATGTTTCTAAAGCTTTAAAAAGTATCAAAATCATTCTTTGGAAATAATGGCATAATAAGGATTAGACTATTTCTCAACTTTCTTAAGAGACTACATCATATTTTAAAATATTAATTCTTCAATAAAGTGGCAAGTATAAGAAAATTGATATAAATATATAGACAATCATCAGATATTTATTAATTTAATTTTAAATTATTACATTCTATGAATGTTCAACTTTTGTTGCTGTGTTTCCTTTAATATTCATTTCTTTAAGTCTTTTTAAAAAACTTTTGGGTAAAATTTGTTCTTTAACCAGTTAAATTTTGTTTTACCCTTATGATAAAACTTTTTTTTTTGAGAAGGAGTCTTGCTCTGTTGCCCAGGCTGGGGTGCAGTGGCACGATCTTGGCTCACTGCAAGCTCTGCCTCCCAGGTTCATGCCATTCTCCTGCCTCAGCCTCCCAAGTAGCTGGGACTACAGGTGGCCACCACCATGCCTGGCTAATTTTTTTGTATTTTTAGTAGAGACGGGGTTTCACCATGTTAGCCAGGATGGTCTTGATCTCCTGACCTTGTGATCCACCTGTCTCGGCCTCCCAAAGCGCTGGGATTACAGGTGTGAGCCACCGTGCCTGGCCATGATAAAATTTTTTAAATGTAAGATAAATTGTCTACAGTTTTATTAAGCAGAAAAATAATTTTATTTATCTCTATTCATCTAGCTTGTAGTTCAAAAAATAATAATTTAATAAAACAAAAATATGCCTTTTTAGTGATGAACCTTCTTAAATAGTTTTTAAATTTTTTGAAATTTGCCTAGATTGTCAGTATAAATGCTTTTTATCATTTCATATTCTATGTCTACGATAAACATACAAATTTCTTTTGGAAACAAAATATTTCCACATTTGTCAACAAAACCATACTTTCTGAAAATTCAAATAAAATACTTAAAAGAAAGTTTTTTTCTTAATTGATAAGCTAATAGTGTGTATTTCTATGATTTTCTACCTCTCCATTGTATACAAAAAGTCATTTTCCATTTATTACAGTGCACTGGGCATAGGGCCAATTATTTAAAGGTACTGCAAGTAGAGTTGCCAGATAAAATACAGGACACCCAATTAACTTTGAATTTCAGTTAAACAATGGCTTTTTTTCATGTATGTCTCATTTGTTTTGTTGCTGTAGTAGTTGTTGCTAAATCTACCAAGCCTAGTTGGAGGTGATGAAGGGGCAGGGAGTAGAAGGATGCTTCCCATAAAAATGCTTTAACTGAAAATAATACCCACACACAAAGAAGAAAGGATCAGCACAAGAACTCCAGCAACTCAAATGACCAGAGTGTCTTCTGTCCTGCAAATGACCACACTAGTTCTCTAGCAAAGGCTCTTAATCAGGCTGAAATGGCTGAAATGACAGAAATAAAATTCAGGATATGGATAGAAATGAAGATCTTCAAGATTCAGGAGAATGTTAATACTTAATCCAATGAATCTAAGAATCAAAATATAACAATGCAGGAGCTGACAGATAAAATAGCCAGTATAAAAAATAATCTAACTGACCTGATAGAGCTGAAAAACACACTACAAGAATATCCTAATGCACTTGTAAGTATTAACAGTAGAATAGACAAAGCTGAGGAATGAATCTCAGAGCTTGAAGACTGGCTTCCTGAAATAAGATAGTCAAAAATAAACAAAAAGAGTGAAAAAAGAATAAACAAAACCTCCAAGAAATATGAGATTATGTAAACAGGCCAAATCTATGAATCACTAGCATCACCGAATAAGACAGGGAGAAAGCCAACAACTTGGAAAATTTATCTCAGTGTATTGTCCATGAAAGCTTCTCCACCCTCGCTAGAGGACAACATTCAAATTCAGGAAATGCAGAGAACCCCTGCAAGATATTAGAAGATCATCTGCAAGACACATAATTATCAGATTTACGGGAGTCAAAATGAAAGAAAGAATGCTAAAGGCAACCAGACAGAAAGGGCAGGTAACCTGTAAAGGGAACCCCATCAGGCTAACAGTAGACCTCTCAGTTGAAACCCTGCAAGCCAGAAGAGATTGGAGGCCTATATCGACATTCTAAAAGAAAAAAAATCTTCAACCAAGAATTTCATATCCAGCCAAACTAAGCTTCCCAAGCAAAGGAGAAATAAGATCCTTTTCAGACAAGCAAATGCTGAGAGAATTCATTATCACCAGACCTGTCTTACAAAACCTCCTGAAAGGAGCACTAACTATGGAAAGGAAGGACTGTTACCAGCCAATGCAAAAACACATTTAAGTACACAGACCAGTGACATTATAAAGCAACCACACAAACAGGTTTGCATGATAACCAGCTAACAACACAATGACAGGATCAAATGCACACATATTAATACTAATCTTGAATGTAAATAGGCTAAATCCCTCACTTAAAAGGCAGAGTGGCAAGCTGGATAAAAAAGCGAGTCTTCAAGAGATTGGTATGCTGTCTTCAAGAGATCCATCTCACATGCAGTGACTCTTTTAAGCTCAAAATAAAGGGATGGAGAAAAATCTACCAACAAATGGAAATCAGGAAAAAGGCAGGGATTGCAATCCTAATTTCAGACCAAACAGACTGTAAACCAACATCAAAAAAGACAAAGAAGGGGTTACATAATGGTAAGGGGTTCAATTCCACAAGAAGAGCTAGCTATCCTAAATATATATGAACCCAACTCAGGAGCACCCAGATTCATAAAGCAAGCTCTCAGAGACCTACAAAGAGACGTAGACTGCCACACATAATAGTGGAGACTTTAATACCCCACTGACAGTATGACACAGATCATCAAGGCAGAAAATTAACAAAAGATATTTAGGACCTAAACTCAACACTCGACCAAATGAACATAATATATACCTACAGAACTCTCTGCCCCAAAACAACAAGATATACATTCTTCTCATAACCACAGATTTTTTTTTTCTTTTAGAATGTTGATATAGGCCTCCAATCTCTTCTGGCTTGCAGGGTTTCAACTGAGAGGTCTACTGTTAGCCTGATGGGGTTCCCTTTACAGGGACATACTTTAGGCACATACTCTAAAATCCACCACAAAATTGGACATAAAACAATCCTCAGCAAATGCAAAACGAAACCTCAAAATCACACCAACCATGCTCTCAGACCACAGTACAATAAAAATAGAAATGAAGACTAAGAAAGTTGCTCAAAACCATACGATTACATGGAAATTAAACAACCTGCTCCTGAATGACTTTTGGGTAAATAATTAAATTAAGGCAGAAATTAAGAAGTTCTTTGAAACTAATGAGGACAAAGGTAAAACATACCAGAATTTCTGGGACACAGCTAAGGCAGTGTTAAGAGGGAAATTTGTAACACTATATACTCACATCGAAAAGCTAGAAAGATCTCAAGTTAAAATCTAACATCACAGCTAAAAAGAAAAAAACAAAACAAAACAAAACAAAAACTAGAGAAACAAGAGCAAACCAGCTCCAAAGCTAGAAGTAACCAAAATCAGAGCTGAACTGAAGGAGACTGAGACACGAAAAACCATTCAAAAGATCAATGAATCCAGGAGTTGGTTCTTCAAAGAAATTAATAAGACATATGGACCACTAGCTTAATTGTAATAATGAAGAAAAGAGAAAAGATTCAAATAAACACAATTAGAAATGACAAAGGAGACATTACCACTGACTCTACAGAAATACGAATAACCATAAGAGACTGCTATGAACACCTCTATGCACACAAACTAGAAAATCCAGAAGAAGTGGATAAATTCCTGGACACATACACCCTCTCAAGACTGAAACAGGAAGAAAGTGAATCCCTGAATAGACCAACAACAAACTCCAAAATTGAATCAGTAATAAATAGCCTACTGAACCAAAAAAGCACGGGACCAGACAGATTCACAGCCAAATTCTATTAGATGTGCAAAGAAGACCTGGTACCATTCCCACAGAAACTATTCCAAAAAATTGAAAAGGAGGGACTCCTCCCTAAGTCTTTCTGTGAGGCTAGCATCATCCTGATACCAAAACCTGGCAGAGACACAACAATAACAAAAAAAACTTCAGGCCAATATCCTCAATGAACATCAATGCAAAAATCCTCAATAAAAAACCAGCAAACCAAATCCAGCAGCATATCGAAAAGCTAATTCACCACAATCAAGTAAGCTTTATCCCTGGTATGCAAGATTGGTTCAATATACACAAATCAATAAATGTGATTCGTCACATAAACAAAACTAAAGACAAAAACCACATGATAGGCTTTCAATGGTACTGGTACAAAAACAGACACATAAACCAATGGAACAAAATAGAGAGCCCAGAAATAATGCCACACATCTACAGCCATGTGATCTTCAACAAAGCTGACAAAAACGAGCAATGGGGGAAAAGACTTCCTATTCAATAAATGGTTCTGGGATAACTGGCTGGCCGCATGCAGAAGATTGAAACTGGACACCTTCCTTACACCATATACAAAAATCAACTCAAGTTGGATTAAAGCCTTAAATGTAAAACCTGAAACTATAAAAACCCTGGAAGATAACCTAGGAAATACCATTCTGGACACAGGAACTGATAAAGATCATATGATGAAGATTCCAAAAGGAACTGCAATAAAAACAAAAGTTGACAAATAGATCTAATTAAACTAAAGAGCTTCTATATAGCAAAAGAAACTATTAACAGAGTAAACAGACAACCTACAGAATGGGAGAAAATATTTTTTAAAAACTATGTATTTGATAAAAGTCTAATATCCAGGATCTGTAAAGAATTCAAAGTTACAAGCAAAAAACAAACAACCCCATTAAAAAGTGGGTAAAGGACACAAACAGATGCTTTTTAAAAGAAGACATACATGCAGCCAAGAAGTATATGAAAAAAAAGCTCAGTATCACTAAGCATTAGAGAAATGCAAACTAAACCCAAACCACAGTGAGATACCATCTCACACCAGTCAGAATGGCTATCATTAAAAAGTGAAAAAATAGGGCTGGACACGGTGGCTCATGCCTGTAATCCCAGCATTTTGGGAGGCTGAGGTGGGCGGATCACCTGAGGTCAGGAGTTCGAGACCAGCCTGGCCAACATAGTGAAACCCCATCTCTACTAAAAAAAATACAAACATTAGCTGGGCGTGGTGGCACGTGCCGGTAATTCCAGCTACTTGGGAGGCCAAGGTCGGAGAATTGCTTGAATCTAGGAGGCAGAGGTTGCAGTGGGCCAAGATCGCACCATTGCACTCCAGCCTGGGCAACAAGAGCAGAACTCCATATCAAAAAAAAAAAAAAAACAAAAAAACGCAAAAAATAAAAGATGCTGGTGAGGTTGCAGAGAAAAGAGAACACTTATATAGTGCTGGCAGAGTGTAAATTAGTTCAACCATCATGGAAAGCAGTGTGGCAATTCCTCAAATAACTAAAACAGAACTATCATTTGACCCAACAACCCCATTACTGGGTATATACCCAAAGGAATACAAATCATTCTACCATAAAGACACATGCACACATATGTTCCTCTATTCACAATAGCAAAGACACAGAATCAACCTAAATGCCCATCAGCGATAGACTGGATAAGGAAAATGTGGTACACATACACCATGGAATACTACACAGCCATAAAAAAGAATGAGATCATGTCCTTTGCAGGCACATGGATGCAGCTGGAGGCCATGATTGTTAGTAAACTAACACAGGAACAGAAATCCAAACACTGCATGTTCTCACCTATAAGTAGGAGTTAATGATGAGAACGCATGGACACATAGAGGTGAACAACAGATACTGGGGCTTACTTGAGGGAGGATGGTAGAAGGAAGGAAAGGATCAGGAAAAATAACTATCAGGTACTATGCTTAGTACCTGGGTAGCAAAATAAGCTGTACACCAAACCCCCGTGACACAAATTTACCTATATAACAAACCTACACATTTACCCATAAGCCTAAAATAAAAGTTTTTTTTAAAAAAATACTTTAACTGAATTATTACTTAAGGTCATGCTCTTGACTTTTATTAAAGAATGATGTATTAGTATTCTATAACATTTTTGCATTTTCATCAAAACTGTTATTTAAAGTTTTATGATTCTCTTTTATGTGAAAATACATGCAACAATTCTCTTTTAGAATTTGATGCTGGGAAAAGATATTTCTCAAAAAACTGTCATGATTTATTTGGTTTTGTGTGGGGTTTTTTCCCTTTTGACTAACAAGAAATTCAAAACTCATTTCATATGATATGTAGTATCCATATAATCTTATATTAAAAGCAGAATTTCTTCAGTCCTCATTTTAAATTTAATCTCTGGCTTTCTCTCATATATTATTATTAAAGGATTATTGTGTTTTCACTTTAAATTACCCTAAACCTTTACTATAGTTTTGTTATAAAAATCAAATAAAATAAATGTTTTAAACTATTTGTATATTACCTAAAATGTTTTGTTGGCTGTAATGATAATCTGACTATAAAGATTTCCCTGGAATCCCACAGATGGAAATCTGCTTTCAATCATTTTAACAACATAAGAATATTAAAATTGGCATTGTCTAATACATCTTAAGAATCTTATCTTCTCCCAATATAAAGTTACCTTCTCTATATAAAAAGGGTGGGTGGTGTCAAAGAGGATACAATAAGGAAATAATATGATTAAGAAATTGCTATGAAAATAATTTCATCTTTATGAATTAATATATTATTTCTAGATGTTATGTTTTTTATTTTCATTTCAGAAAGTATGAAGATAAATAAGAAGAAACTCCATAATACCTGGAACCTCAGATAACCTTGATATCTAATGGCATGTTTCAGAAATTGTAGTAATGAAAATACATAATTATCTAGCAGATAAGTAAACAATGAATAAACTAGTAGACTTGAAAGTACTAAATGACTTCTTACGTCAAGGCAAGATAGAACATTGATTTATATTGCTTTTACCCTATTACAATTTAATTTAAAAACCCTAAAGGCAAGGAAGTTTTTTTTAAATTAAGAACCGTACTTTATTGACTTCGATAGTGAGACCATCACATAATCTCAATAAACAGTTAAAAGTTCGAAAGCTTGCTATTGTCATGGAGAAGTTTGGGGTGAATTGGTATATGCTGTTATCCATTTTGTTAAGACACCTAAAGAAATAGAAAGCACAAATTTAAACAAGCCTGGATCTGACAGTGCCAAAATGTCTTCTTGTCTTTTAATAAATGCATTTAAAACTATAAACTTATCCCTATGTGCCATTTGAACCGATTATCAAACATCTTGATATATATGTATTCTTATAGTCATTTAGTTCTAAAGATTTCATAGTTTCTCTCATCATTGCCTTCTTAACACACAGATTATTTGGGAGTTTTTTTCCCCAAATATATTTGTTTTCTCCATCTTTTATTGTTAATTTCTAAATTACTTGCATAGTGGTTATAGAACTTTACCTGTGTGATAAAATTTTGAGAATTGTTGTGAATCCTTGTGTTCCATATAACTTTGGAAAGAATGTATAGTTTCTGTATACTCCCTTTTAAATATGTTATATTCATTTGTTTTTAAAAGTGTTGGTTTTGTGCTTTAAAAATATCTTTTAATAGTATTCCTATCTATTGGGTGCAAGATTCTCTTACATCAGGCTTTTTAATTTGGTTATTGAAATCTTTTCACTCCTTACTAATTTCTATATGCTTGATCCATCAGTTTCTTACAGGGGCCTATTAAAATCTATTTTTCATCTTGATGTTATTCTGTAAGGTATTACTTATTTTGAGCAATAATAAGTGATATTTATTTGTTATCCTTTAATCAAATATTGTGAAATTCTTCATTTCACACTGTTGCCTCATTCGTGAGTGCCAAGATCTCACACATTCGCCTTAGTATGAACTGTATCAAATACCAATTTATAAAGAGAATATGAAAGATGAACTATTTCTGTGTGTCCATTTCATTCTCACCTTTGAGAAGAAAATAAGATATTGTACATATGTTACAAAGATTTTAAATTTGACTTAAATTTTGAACTTTGGAAATTAAATCTGCCAAAGCATAGTCCTGGATAATATGAAGAATTACAACTAAGTCCAGGAACAGTATTTCTTGAAGAGATAGCAGCATTCCTTGAAAAGGTGCTTACTTGGACTTCTTATCCTACCGTTGAAGACTAGAACAAAATACCTAAATGATTGGGACCATAAGCTAGGATAAATACTAAAAGAGCCTATCCAACATTCTGCTGAATGTCAAGAGAAAGCTGAGATGATTCCAAGGGAATGCTGCTGCGGTGCTCAGAAAGAGGCATTTGAACCCTGACTGAGATACAGTGAGAGTGAAAGATGCTAGAAGAAAAAAGGGGGAAGAGAGTTAAAGACAGCCTTAAAAGTCCAACCCAATTACCATGGTCCTTAA
This sequence comes from Pongo pygmaeus, assembly GCF_028885625.2. Lineage (NCBI taxonomy): Eukaryota > Metazoa > Chordata > Mammalia > Primates > Hominidae > Pongo > Pongo pygmaeus. The sequence continues at coordinate 153,454,712 of NC_072376.2, read as the reverse complement.
AGAAATGACTCTTGATTAAGAGTGGGTGGCCAGCACAAAGTATTTCTAGAAAATATTTCTAATGTAGCCAAAAGAGATGCCCCTAACTTCCGTCCTCACCCCTGCTGCTTGCAAATGTGGATGTTTAGAGGATCCCATTTACCATCCATGGCCTTTGGTCTGAGATACATGAGGAAGGGGAGATTTGGAGAACCCCAGACACGTAATCCGGAGTAGAGCAGAGCAAATACTGCTTCATTGGTTGGTTTGGGCATTTGTTTTATAGCATTTATGCTGATTTTGCTTTATTAAAATCACTCTTCTTCAAACCCACATGAAGACAAATAATGATTTATAATAGATAAGTTTGTAGAAACCAGATTCTCCTGAAATCTTTTTTCAAAAAACTACTTTTGAAGTGAATAGAAGCTCTGCAAACATTAGAGATGTAAGTAAAATTATTTCTATTGCCAAAATTTATCTCTCAAGTATTGAGATAAAAAAGCCACAAACACCTGCATTATTTATTATTGACTATATGAAGTAAATAGCAATGTGGAAATATTACTACTAATAATTAGTAATTAATAGAAATAGTCAATGTGGCTCCACTATTGGGTAGAGGAGAAAGAGATAGCCTCTACTAACATAGGTGTGTAAAAATGTCTCAGGGTTAATTGTGTACTCTTGCATAGACGTTTCACCCTGTAGTAGGTTTGTGACAATTGTGAACAAATTTACCAAGATAAATCTGGGCAGGCATTCCCATGGGAACACATCTCCTTGTGTTTCCTTTTTTTGAAAACAGCCTTGGCTTACATTTTTAGACACGTTTTAGACACTTACATTTTTAGACACTGTGTTCATTTTAATGGTAACTCAGGTAATGAATTATGAGAAAATTTATATACGCTGACAGATTTTTGTTGTGCTGATATTAGTCTTCTTTCTATAAACCCAGATAAAATGTATAATTTCTTAGAAAACCGTTTACCAAAACTAATGCCAGTAGAGACAGAAAGCTTAAATTAACCAATTTTCATAGAAGAAATAGAGAAAGTTATCAAGAAAAAACAAATGATCACAAAGAGACAACAGACCCAGATGACTGCACAGGGAAATTCAACCCAACTTTTAGAGGCCAAATGGTCCCAATATTTTCAAATTGTTTCAAAGCATGGCAAATCAAGAAAATCTTTAAATTATTTTAATGATATAAATATAACATCAGCACCTAATCCTGGTAATGGTAGCACAAAAAAGAAAAGTATAGAGCAATATCATTTATGACAATTGATGCGAAAATCTGAAATACAATTTAGAAATAGATTCCCAAGCAACATGCAAAAAAAAACACCACACCATGGCTTGATATTTATATGAAGAATGCAAGAACCTGTTAGCATTCTGTTAGGAAACCTACTATTAGAGTGCACAATACTAATAGGACTAAGAAGAAAAATCACACGGTTACCTCCACAGATGCTTAAAAAGCCTTTGAAAAAATTCAACTTATGTCCTAATAAAAAAAAGAAAATTGCAATGAATTGGTTCTTAACATGTGGAAATAAACACTCTCATACACTGCTTGTGAGAATAAAAAAATGACACAATTCCATGTACCAACAAGACATCCCAGCCATTCCACTCCTAGTTATTCAAGAGACTTGAATAACTCTGTATTAGGCCTTTTTTGCATTACTATAAGGGAATATCTGAGACTGGGTAATTTATAAAGAAAAGAGGTTTAATTGGCTCATGGTTCTGCAGGCTGTATAAACATGGCACCAACATCTGCTCAGCTCCTGATGAGGGCTCAGAAAGTTCACAATCATGGCAGAAGGTGAAGGGGAGCCAGCATGTCACATGGTGAGAGCAAGAGCAACAGAGTGAGAATGGGGAAGTCCCAGACTCTTAACCATAACTCACATGAACTAACGGAGAACTCACTTATCACAAAGGGGGTAGTGCTAAACCATTCATCAGGGATCTGCCACCATGATCCAGTCACCTCCCACTAGGCCCCACCTCCAACACTGGAATCACATTTCAACATGAGATATGGAGGGGACGCACATTTCAACCATATCAGCATCTTTATTTATAACAGCCAAAAACTAAAAACAATCCAAATGTCTATTAAGAGATGGATGTATAAACAGTTTCGTATCTGTATGGTGGAATACTACTGAACAATAAAAAGGAGCAAACTATCAATGCACACAAACACATGTATGGATCTCAGAATCATTATGCTGACTGAAAGAAGCCAGAGAAAAAAAGAGTACATGCTATGTAGTTTCATCTATATATAATTCTACAAATGGCAATCTAATCAATAATGACAGCAAACAAATCTGTGATTGCTTAGGGATGGGGGCAAGGAAAATTTGGGGGTGATTAATATGTTCATTATTTTTGTGGTGTTTCTTGGGTGTATATATGTCAAAAGTCATCAAATTGCATGTCACTCAATATGTCACATTGCAACTAAATATTTTCCCGAAATTTAGGTTTAATCCTGTCACTCTGCTGTTTAAAATAATCTGATGGTTCTATCTGAAGAATAAAGTTTAATTATCTGCCATGACATTCAAGCTCCTTAATAAACTGGCCCCAATGTACTATTCCTGAATCATTTTCTGACATTTACTTTCATGCACTCTACATCTAACTAAAATGGACTAGTTTCCATTCTCCGGATATCTCATGCTGTGACAATGATAGCCAAAATATCCATTTCCTGTGCCTTTGTCACACAGTTCTAATGTCACTTCTTTGATGAAGCTTTCATTTAGGAAGAATGAGTAACAACATACTTTATGCTCCCATAGCATTTTGTCTATGCTACTATCATATAATTTCTCATATATTATAGATATTTGGTTATATGTCTATTTCCCTAACTACATTATTAGCTATTTAAAAGCAGGAGCCACGTGTTTGTCAGTCAAAATTTTTGCACACTGCCTAGGACACAGAAGATGCTCAATAAATGTTTGTTAAGACTTCTAGTAAGAAGTGAATAAAAGCACATGAGCCTTCCACTCTGAATTCTTATTAATATATTCATTGAAATAGATAACTAGGTACCCCCTGAAACAACATTCCAAATTGAAAATAAGAATTAAACATATATCAGAAACTTGGAGTTTTACATATTTTTACATCAATGGGTCAGGTTACTGACCTGTTTAGCTCACTTTCTGAGCTAAAACGCTAAGACTAGAAGCAAGAGTAGGACTTGGCTGATTTAATGATAACCGCAAACAAGGAAGGTGAGGAGCGGAGGCAAGCAGAAAGTAAAGCAGGGTCTCAATGTAAAAGGCAAAAATGTCCTCATGAAAGCTTCTTAGGGAAAAGCTTTTTCTTGATGCTTTCTTTTACCTCTGTATGCCAACTACATTAGATCTAGTGGTATTTTGAAAAGGCTTGTAACTGGTCTTCAATAAGAAGAACCGTATGTGATGGCATTGTTATACTTACCACTAGAGAGGAAGCCTAGTGGAAAGCTTCGTCTTTCCTTCCTCCAGTTTCTTGTCAATGCCTTTCATTGGCTGACCCCACAGAAACCATTAATGCCATCCATAAACGCCACCTGCATGGGTCACAGCAAAGTGGAAGAGGATAGAGACTACATCTAGTGGGGCAAACAGAAAATATTTAGCATATTTCACCCCCTTTGTTAGCATATATTCTTGTTCATATATCTTGCCTGGGTGAAAAATGTATTCACACAAAATCCCCAGTAACATATCATTACGAGGTGATGCCAAGTCAGTTATACTCTTACCTGAAACCTAAAATCTTAGCTACCACCTGTGCTTCCACATAAGTAGCAAAGGAAAAAAAGGAAGCCAAAGGAAACAGATCACAAGACCCATTCTGAGGTTTGTGATGAGTCCTGGTTTGATTTTCAAACTTCCTTCTTTGATAATTCTTTTATGGTCCTCTTACCCTCTCCTGATACTCGAATGGAAGGGGTTGTATGAAAATTGGTGTGACTCAACTTTTCTTCCTGTAGAATTTGGGTCCTTGGTGGATGTATCTTCCATTGATCAATACAGTTGAGTAAGGACTTACTAAGAAGTGCTAGGTTTTAGATATAGTTCTCTATTGCCCCCATTTTGTAACAGAAACCTATTTTCTCCTTGGTAATCAAGATCAATCACACTGTATACTAACCTTCTTTCCTGCCTACTGGTTAAGCAGTACAGACTGTTAAGAAACAGCCTCAGATTCTAATTTAATGGAACTATGATTGTTCCCTCCTCAAAGCATTCCTCCCTGGGGCACTAGGACGTTCAAACCCATTGAACTGAAAGTCTTAAGGATAAAAACAAAAACTGTGTTTGGAGAGGATTTGTTGTAATGAGTGGCCACTTTCCCCTCACCCTTGTTTCCTACATTGGTCACCAGATGAAGACATAGCAAATCCAGTAGATCAGCACCCCAATCTCCCAGATGTTATTTTCACGAGGAGCTACAACTGAGTCTTCCAAAAGCCATTCCATCATTCTAACGAGGCAACTTCTTTTGGGTGATGTGGTACATAGTCAGACTAGTGAATCCATGGGGGTGAGACCACTTTTGCACTTCCTTCTCATAATATGTATTTCTTGTTGGAAGCCGTATTGTGTGGGCTACCATGGCAATGGATGAGATATTCTTTAAGTTCATAAATGGTAGTTCTGGCAGAAAGGGAATAGACAAATCCACAACCAGAATGTGTATTTCTCCTTTGAGGACAAATAGCTGCTTTTTCCATCATGAAAGCATTCCACATCCTCAAAATACTGCTAGACATCTGCCTGATCCCCATAAAAGATAATTCCAGCAAGACTTCCACATTGGCCTCTGCTGTTGACAGGTTGAGAATTCAGTCACACTGGTAGCTAGATCACCCTCGTGAATTAAAGCCCATTTTATTAAATCCATGCATGGCCTCAACCCCTGCCTGCATGACCACTTTGTATATGGGGCCTTTGAGCTTGCATTGTTGGCCAGAAAAAGAGGCTGATGTGGGTATTCTTATCCATCTGTATTTTGAGAACCTCCTCTGCAGTGGATACCTGTAGGGGGGGCTTTATGTGGAACATACATATCTTCACACTCTGTGCCCACTCCAAGAAACCCATCCACAAACCTCTCTTACAACCTGCCTCGCCATCAGCATGTCATTCATGTCCTTTCTACATCCTGGGTCAGCCAGCCTATCTGCTGGTCCACATATTAGTGAAGATCTATATTAAGGCTATCTTTCTTTACACATGAGTGGACCACCAGAAATTCTGCCCACTGGAATGATTTCAGCTCACCCCTGCTTTTCCAGGACTTCCCTGAGTGGGGCTGTAATGTAGCAACTGTCCACTTCTCACTGCTACAAATATAGCAGGGCAGATCCATCCACAAACCAAGTGGAACTTTTTCCTTCATTGTTAACTGGTCATAGAGGCCTCTTCATCAGGCCATAGATGCAGAGTGAGAGAGAAACAATAAGGATCCATGTGAATCTGAGCCACCAGCATATGCAGTTTTGTTATGCTTCCTAGATATGATCACGTCTGTCCAATTTTGTGACTTGGTGAATCAGATTTCCTCAATTCAGGTCACTTTATGTCTTATGGGCAGGAATTCAGTGTTTATCAAGATCCAGTAGTACACCAGGAGTTGCTTTTCAAGTGGAGAATTGTTGTCAGCAGAAGAGAGCATCTCTTACTGCAAAATCCTAGTGGTATGTTCTGTGATCCTCTTATTAGAACTTAACAGAAATTCCTCACCATGTCTTTATCAGCCATTGACACTTCTAATGCCACTGAATCTCCTGAGTCATAAGGCCCAAGTATAGGGACACTCCTTCTGTAGTCTGAACCTGTGGCAAGTTACAGGCCCCACTCAAATATGGAAGTTTTATAGATACCCAGGAAATGTGTCTTAGCAAGCTGTCCAAATGTGGTATATGTTATATCCCAAATCTGAGTAGGCCTGCCATGTGTTGTGTCTTTTTGGGGGGTGGCCCAGGGTACAGCAACTTGTTTCTCACGAGGTGATATCTTGTCATAGCCCTCACTCCATGGAGCAGGGAACAAACACAGGGGATTCTGTTAGTTACCGCATATATTCAGCCCTAATACATATTCTGGAACTAGAGAAATACTACAGGTAGGGGGCTGTGACTTCACTGGACTCCTTTGGCATAGGGACTTAGGCCAAGACTCCATCTAGCATGTGACCCCCATAAATTTGCAATCTGAACAAAAGTACATGACAGTGCTTGGAGTCTTTAGGAATTAATGTCAGTTCAGAAACAGTACTTTAAAAACTCTAGAAGGTCTGGATATTTCCCTTCAGCTAGTGCATAGTTACCCTGGTTGCTCTGGGGAAAATTTGGGGAAAGAATCATAATATACATGACTATTGATGTTGTAGGCTCCTTCCTCAAGAAAACAGCCTTCCCTTAGTACAAACGTGTGTCCAGTAACTTTGAATATCTCATTGAATGAATGGTTTTCTGGAAAAAATATTTAAAATTATACAGCAGAAAATGGAAAATCTGAGTAAATAAGTAATAACTCAGGAAGATTCAATGAACCAATCCACTAAAACATTAATGCCCATAAAGTTATAATAAACTTTTCAAAATTTCAAAAAACAATATAAAATTTCATACTATATAAATGATTCCAGGGCATGAGAGAATTCTTAAAACTTCCTAATTCATTGTATAAAATAAACTTAATTCTGTTAGCAGATTCAGGCAAGAAAAATTATAGACTATCTCAATTATGGATACATATGTAAAAAGGCTAAAGAAACTCTTCATAAATAGAACTGAGAAACAAAATAATGGAATAATCAGTTATGAAAAGGTTAGTGTCTTATTCTTTTTGGCTGCTATAACAAAATGGCGTAGACTAGGTGGCTTCTAAACCACAGAAATTTATTTCTCACAGTTCTGGAGGCTGGGATGTTCAAGATCAAGGTGCTGGTAGGTTTGGTGTCTGGTGAGGGATTGCCTCTTCAAAGACGACACCTTCTCACTGTGTCTTCACATGATGTCAAGAGCAGAGAGTTCCTGGGGCCTTACCCTCATGACCTTATCACCGCCTAAAGTCCCGGCCTCCTAATACCAGTCTGTGGGGGTTAGGATTTCAATATATGAATTTGGAAGCAACATAAACATTCAGACCATTGAAGTTGTCTTTATTCCCCAAATGCAAGATTGTTTCATATTCAGGAAATTTATGTATTAATAATCTCAACATGGGTTGAAAAAGCGTGTACTGGAATTCAACACTCATTTCTAACTATTAAAAACTACTGAAAATAAGAACAGGAAATTCATTTCACACAAAGAACAATGTTATACTATGATAATTTTTTATGTTATTTATTTAATTGTACAATTAATGCATAAATACATCCTTGTTATTAAAAAAAACTATTACCAACCAGGCAAAAGTTCTACCTGACGACCAGCCAAAATCCCAGTCCTTTTCCCAGAAATTATTTCTGATTTCAATTTGGCATGAATACTACTGTATATTTTCCTATGCATTTACATACATATGTACTTATTAGAATATATGGTATTGCTTTGGATTTTTAAAAGCCTTTGGTTAAAATGCCAGTTGATTTTTCACTCAATATTTGTTACTTAATTTTTTCTGTGTCACCAACATGGATCTAATGCTTTCTTTTTAACATCAACACAATATTCTAAAATATGAATAGAGCATAATTTATTTAGCATTTCCTCCTCTAATGCGGAAATTGATCCACTACTATTTAAATATTTTTTTCAGTGTTACAACAGTGTTTCAATGAACATTCTTCCGGGTGCCTACTTGAGCATAGAGTCTTTTTCCTAGTTTAAATAATCAGAAGTGGTATTGCTGACTCAAAAGGTATGAATATTTTTAATTTTAACAGATACTGCCAAATTGCCACCAGAAATAGCCATATCAACATATATCCCCAAGAGTAGTGTTTGAAAGCAGCAGTTTTCCCAAGTCTTGCCCTTTACTATTAGTGAGCTTTGAAATTGTTGCCAGTCTAGTGAAAGCAGTATTTTGTTATAGTCTTAGTTTGCCTTTCTCAAATTACAAGTAGGGTTTAAATTTTCTCACATATTTATATCTTTCCTGATTTTTTTTTTTGAGATGGAGTCTCGCTGTGTCGCCCAGGTTGGAGTGCAGTGGAGCAATCTCAGCTCACGGCAAGCTCCACATCCCGGGGTTCACGCCATTCTCCTGCCTCAGCCTCCTGAGTAGCTGGGACTACAGGCACCCGCCACCACTCCCAGCTAATTTTTTTTTTTTTCTATTTTTAGTAGAGATGGAGTTTCACCATGTTAGCCAAGATGGTCTCGATCTCCTGACCTCGTGATCCACCCGCCTCGGCCTCACAATCCTGATTTTTTTAATGAGCTATTTGTCTTCTTCTTCTTCATTTAAATATGAGGTTCTTAAAACACACACAGGAACCTAATTAAACTCCTAAACTAAATATTAATAGTTTGTCATATATGCTAAAATTACTTTTCTCAGAAAGTCTTTTGTCTTAAACTTATTTTGTATTGTCTTTTGACATACAAAATTTTCCACTTTGAGGTAGTCAAATATATTAATAATTTCTTTTATGACTTTTGCACTTTTTATATTGTTTAAAACAACCTACCTACCCACATCAAGCATATAGTCCCATATATTATATTATAAAACTTCTATAATTTTTAAAGTTTAGGTCTCTATTTCCATTAAAATAGTGTGTGCGTGTGTGTGTGTGTGTGTGTGTGTGTGTGTGTGTGTGTAATGGTAGAAAATCCAACTCTAAATCTTTCCACCCCAAATGTAGAGCCAGATGGCCCCACTGATTTATACATATTTATTAGTCCGTTTTCATGCTGCTGATAAAGACATACCCAAGACTGGGCAATTTACAATAGAAAGAGGTTTAATGGACTTAGAGTTCCACATGGCTGGAGAGACCTCACAATCATGGCAGAAGGTTAAAGTCACACCTCACATGGCGGCAGACAAGAGAAGAGAGCTTGTGCAGGAAAACTCCTGTTTTTTTTAAACCATCAGATCTCATGAGTTATTCACTATCACAAGAACAGCATGGGAAAGACCCACCCCCATGATTCAATTATCTCCCACCAGGTTCCTCCCATGAGACTTGGGAATTGTGGAGTTACAATTCAAGGTGAGATTTAGGTGGGGACACAGCCAAACCATATCATTCCGCCCCGTCCCCTCCAAAATCTCATGTCCTCACATTTCAAAACAAATCATGCCTTTCCAATAGTCTCTGAAAGTCTTAACTCATTTCAGCATTAACTCAAAAGTCTGCAGTCCAAAGTCTCATCTGAGACAAGGCAAGTCCCTTCCACCTATGAGCCTGTAAAATCAAAAGCAAGTTAATTACTTCCTAGATACAATGGGAGTACAGGCATTGGGTAAATACAGCCACTCCAAATGGGAGAAATTGACCAAAACAAAGGGGCTACAAGCCCCATGCGAGTCTGAAATCCAGCAGGGCAGTCAAATCTTAAAGCTCTCCTTTGACACCATGTCTCACATCCAGGTCATGCTGATGCAAGAGGTGGGTTCCCATGGTCTTGGGCAGCTGCACCCCTGTGGCTTTGCAGAATATAGCTTGTCTCCCGGTTGCTTTCACAGGCTGGTGTTGAGTGTCTGCAGCTTTTCCTGGTGCACAGTGCAAGCTGTCAGTGGATCTACCATTCTGGGGTCTGGAGGATGGTGACCCTCTTCTGACAGTTCCACTAGGTGGTGCCCCACAAGGACTCTGTGTGGGGGGCTCTGACCCCACATTTCCCTTCGGCATTGCCCTAGCAGAGCTTCTCCATGCGGCCCCCGCCCCTGCAGCAAACTTCCACCTGGGCATCCAGGCATTTCCATACATCCTATGAAATCTAGGTAGAGGTTCCTAAACCTTAAGTCTCGACTTCTGTGTACCCACAGGCTCACCACCTGGACACTGCCAAGGCTTGGGGCTTCCACCCTCTGAAGCAACAGCCTGAGCTGTACCTTGACCCCTTTTAGCCATAGCTGGAGCAGCTGGAACACAGAGTACCAAGTTCCTAGGCTGCACAGAGCAGAGGAGCCCTGGGCCCAGCCCACAAAATTGTCTTTTCCTCCTAGGTCTCTGGACCTGTGATGGGAGGGGCTGACATGAAGACCTCTGACTTGCCGTGGAGACATTTTCCCATTGTCTTGTGGATTAACATTTGGCTTCTTGTTACTTATGCAAATTTCTGCAGTGGAGATTTTCATTTCTATCACATTGTCAGGCTGCAAATTTTCAAAACTTTTATCTTCTGTTTCCCTTTTAAAACTGAATGCCTCTAATAGCACCCAAGTCACCTCTTGAGTGCTTTGCTGCTTAGAAATTTTTTACACCATATATACTAAATCATCTCCCTCAAGTTCAAAGTTCCACAGATATCTAAGACAGGGGCAAAATGCTGCCAGTCTCTTTTTTTATATATGCTGTGTGGTATGGATTGAAAAATGTACTTATTACATGTGAATATTTAATTGTACCACCACAATTTGTTGAAAAGACTAGGCTTTCTCTACCAACTGCATGTGTACCTATGTTGAAAACCAGTTCCCCACACTGTCTTATTCTGTTTTGTGTTGCTATAACAGAACACCTGGGACTGGGTAATTTATAAAGAAAAGAGATTTATTTAACTCACAGTTTGGCTGGCTGGGAAGTTCAAGGACATGGCTCTGGCTTGTGGTGAGGCTTTTGTGCTAGGCCAAAAGATGGCAGAGAAGGTCAAAGGGGAAGCAGACGCATGCAAAGAGGGAAAACCTGAGGGGCACCTAGCTTTATAACAACCCATTCTCATGGGAATGAATCCAGTCTTGCCAGAGCATAAACTCAATCACTACTGCAATGGCATCAAGCCACCTACGAGGACAGGACCTTCATGACCCAAACACCTCCCATTAGGCCCCACTTTCCAGCACTGCCACACTGGGGACCAAATTTCAACATGAGTTTTGGTTGGGACAAACCAACCATATCCAGGCCATAATACATACACATGTAAGTCTATATAGAATCTATTCTGTTCCATTGATTTGTCTTCCTTGATACTAATACTCTTTGATAACTCTTTGATAACTATAGCTGTATATCATTCTATAAATCCTAAAGTCGGGTAGTGTTTCTGGGGGGGTTTATCTTGAGACACAAGATAAAAACTCAGCATGGGCTCATTCTGCCAACCATATAGTTTAACCAGACGAATTCTGGGAAAAACAATGATGACTATTGTCATTGCTATTATTTACTATTGTTTGGTATTTTTGTTAAAGTAATAAGGAAAAAACCTCAGAAAATAAGTATAAATATAAGAAAGAAAAGATCATTTTCTGCCATAGACATAATTATACATCTTGAAAATAAAAGTCAACCCACTGGAAATACTTGTGGAATACTTGTTTCCTTTTCTCTATTTTCTGCACCATTAAAAAGCACATTCCTAAGCATATGAAAATATACAAACATTTTTAAAGTATTATTTGAATTATCTAGGCTCTGAGTCCACTCATTGTATTTGAGTTAAAACTTCATTCTGCATAGCTCTTTCATCTTGGTAATCGAGGCATTTCCTATATTCTGCATTTTTCAAGTGGCAAGGTGTTGTGGAAAGAGCACAGGCTTTGAATCCTCACTCTGCATCTTAAGATCTGTGTGAATAAGTTATGTAACTGATCTGGGTCTATTTCCTCATAAGTAAAATAAGGATGATACCTGTGGGTCAATTGCATATAGCAACTTGCACATAGTAGACCATTAATAAAACACAGCTCTGATTTTGATTACAAAACAGGCTTCCAACAGGACATCACTCTGTTCCGTCAAGTAGCATGAACCTTTCTGCTCTTTTTTTTTTTTTCCACACAATGTCTCACTCTGCCATCCAAGCTGGAGTGCAGTGGCACTATCTGGGCTCACTGCAACCTCTGCCTCCTGGGCTCATCCCACCTCAGCTTCCTCCCCTCAGCTTCCCAGGTAGCTAGGACTACAGGCATGCACCACCACGCCCAGTTAATTTTTTTGTATTTTTTTGTAGAGATGGGGTTTCATCATGTTGCCCAGGCTGGTCTCAGGCAGCTCGGCTCAAGCGATCTACCTGCCTCAGCCTCTCAAAGAGCTGGGATTACATGCATGAGCCACCATGCCACGTCACCTTTCCTGCTTTTTATGTTTTTCTAGATTTCTGATTACTCTAGTCCCTCCAATCTTGATTACATTGCCTTGGTCTCTTCCCAAATCTCTTTTCAACTTTGATGTGTCAGAACACTTCACAACTCTACCATTCAGCGTTACCTTCTGGGACTCCTCCGCTTGTATTATTAAACACTACATCACTCTCAAAAGCCATACCCCTGGTCTCATTTTCAGATTATTCTTTCTCCTCTGACATTATCACACTGTATTATTCTGATGAAAAGTTGCCCATTAAACACATTATAAATATTATATTCAATCATCCTTTCAATAAGTGGCAAATAATTTTGGAGATATGTTAAGGCCTTAAATTTCAAGGTTAGAGGTTAGATTTCATGCTATGGGTAATGAAGGGTCATTGGAAACTACTGAATGAGCTGAGGATGAAGGGTCATTGGAAACTACTGAATGAGCTGAGGATTAAACTATGAAGTGTAGGTGGGAGGCTCTGAAGAGGGGCAACTAGTTAGATAACTCTGAACAACAGTTTCTAAAGGAGTGAGAATCTAAACTAGAGAAATGGCACAGAGACTGAAGGGGGTGAGGACCTCTTTTAGATGATTTTATAGAGTTAGAGTTTAATTCATGGAGGCAGTGAATGTAGCAGCCAAAGAGTAAAAAAATGTTCTCAAGGTTTTGAGTACTATGTGACCAAGAAGATACTACTAAATCTTGCAAAAATTCACTATTCTTACATTTTTGGTTTTCAGCTTCCTTATTGCAAACTTTGAATGGATCCTTTAAAAAATCCCTCTCTAGCAGTTCAAGTGTATTTGTTACGGGCCACAGAAGTATGTTGAATAATAGAAGTCAGGAGGATGGAAGAAAGAAATAAAGGGGATAATATTGTTACAAAGTATCTCAAATAAAATGTCTTTTTAACCAGTAAATTTTAGCACTATCCAAACACTCTCTCAGAGGTGATAAAGTCAAAAGTTTAGAAATGTTGGTCTTAATTAGTGAAGCAATGTGAAAAAACTCAGTAATCTTGACCCCTAGCCAATAATCATATGTTGTGCATGGAATGCCACCAAACCCTTAAGATTGAAACTCTTCAACAAGTGTGTTAGACTCACAAGTCAATTAAATGTTGTTAATTAATCTTCCAATAAAATTAAATTGTTATACCAAATTCAAAGTCAAGATTTACTATAGAATATTAAGTAGTAAAATTAATATTGATCCAATATATAAAAGGCAAAGCAGCTTGTGATTGAACACTATGTTTTTGCCGTAGTTTTATTTCAATGTGTTTGAAACTACAGGCTCTGGGAGAGACAGGCCTGATTTACATCCTGTTTCCACTATTTACGGGTTGTGTAACTTCGAGCAAGTTGTCATCAGTTTCATCACCTGGGTTGCCATGAAGGTTAAACAATGAATGTAAGCCCTTTAGAGCACAATGAACACAATAAATGCTAGCAGCTCTTATTAATAGTGTTGTTCGAGAGAGAAAGAACATATTGTTTTATATACAATGTATTTATTAACACTTAACATATCTGTATTTGTCATATACACACACCAGACAGGAAAGCTCCTTATTAATCACCATGACCGCAGATCTGTTAACATCTAGAACTCTAGAGAAAGCCTAGAGCCCTAATCTTGCTGCACTTATTACTGGATGTTGTTCATAAATATGATTTACATAAAATTCAGGATCCAATCATTGCGCAACAGGAGGTAGCACGGTCTGCAGAGAGGGCGGGAGCTCAGAGAAGGAAAAGTCTTCGGACTTGCAGGGGGAATTCCTCCTGGGCTAACCCGGTAGCGGGGTCCAAGCCACAACCGGCCGGCGGCGGCACAGGCTCCATGTGCGGCTCCCCCTGGAGGCAGTTGAGCCCCTCGGAGCAGGAGCGCGCAGCACGTGCCTGGCGCAGCCACCGCCTCGCGCAGCCACCGCCTCCCGCCCAGCACCGCACGCGCATGCGCGGTTAGTAGTCGCTGCTGCGCGGCCGCCGGCGGGACTGGTCTGAAGAGACGCCGGGACCAAGTGGCAACGACTCGGACATCTGAGCTGTCACTGCCGGAAACAGGCCGCAAGAGAGGTGCGTGAGCAGCAGGCCGCGTTCCCGCTGTCCCGCTGCCCTTTGCGCGCATATTGGTGTGAGGAAGCGGAGTCGTTGCTGCTTCCCCCAGGCACCCCGTTACTTTGCCGCCAGAGGGCTGAACCGGTCGGGGCCAAGCTAGGGTGGATGTTGAGTCTGGCGATGGGGCTGCAGCGAGCTAGGGTCTTGACTGGGCTCTGGCGGCCCCGTGGGTGGACGCAGGGGGTCGGCGCCACCGGGGTCCCTTTGTGTCTCCAGCACCGCCGCACCCACCTGCTGCGCCCAGGCTGGGGCGGACGAGCACGGGGACAGCTAGGTGCCTAGCCCGGCCGGCCTCCCCTGCGGGCTTGAGGAGCCACCGGGAGCCGAGGCCGTTATTCCAGCGGTTGCCATTGCAGCCCCGTTCCACGCTTGAGCCCCGGGGCGCTCTCCCAAGGGTTGTAGAGGGGGCCCGGGGCGCATCTGGGCGCTGCTCACTCTACTGACTGCTCCTTACATAAACCCAAACGAGATCAAAATAGGCTCGACTGTCTCAGTCTCCACCTCTGTGGAAGCGAAGGGACCGCACTTCACGGCAGTGGGGCCAGGGACTGTTGGCCGCTCCCTCGATACCCGCGCGGAGCCCAGTGTGCGCCGCCGGGGTGCGGGCGAAAGGGCTGGGTTGAATACAGAGAGGCCCTAATTACTAGACTCATTATCGCCCCAGGCCTGTTTACCATCAATCAGACACTTTCGCTGATTTTATTTATAGCATCTGCCCAAGCAACAAGGAGGAGGTGTTTGCTTGGGAGTTAAAAGCAAATGGCAACCAAAGCTCAGGACTGGGAGAGAAAAGGTAAATAACGTGGCCACGGGAAGAAGTCTCAAATTAGAAAAGAGTTCATTAACGTAGAAACTTTTTGTTGCTTAAAAGCAGGCAAAATCCCGATCTCATCTGATGATTTTGCTTGCTTTACAAATGTCGACATCACTCGAGGTAGCCCTCCTTTGGGTCATTGTAAGTTTGACCTGTTTTCAGTTTGGAGTTTTGCCTTCACGTCTTATTGGTTTGATCTTCCAGTCACATTTAGATCTCATCCCCAAATCCTCAGAACAAGATATTCTGTACTCTCTGTCTTAGCTAGTTGATAAGGTTAATTATTGTGTGTAAATGATGTAAGTATGTTGATACATCTGTCTAGAAATTGAAGTGTTGTAAGTTAGCTGTAGTACTTTTTAGGTACCTAATAAATATTGGTGTTTTTAAATAGAAAACTAGAATTATGAACTTTAAAGAATCTTTGGATTGTCTAGTTCACGTCACAAATGAGAAAACAGGCCCAGAGCAGTTTTTATCACTTGTCTTTTTAATAATAAAACTAGAAACTTGGTGCGATGGTGCCATGTTCGGTGTACTTTTTATCATATCATTCTACATTGCATTCCTGAAGCCACATGACAACTAAAACCTTAAGTAATAGATGATTGTCAAACACCACTTCTGGGATATACCAGTGTTGGTCCGATCCTCAGTCAGCCATTAAAACTGAAAAACAGCAGAAAGGCATCTCAGTTATAAGAAATAGCATGTACAAAAAGTGTGTTAAATAGGTGTGTTGAGAGTGAAAGAAGGCCCGGCGCGGTGGCTCACGCTTATAATCCCAGCACTTTGAGAGACCGAGGTGGGCAGATCACCTGAGGTTAGGAGTTGGAGACCAGCCTGACCAATATGGTGAAACCCCGTCTCTACTACAAATACAAAAATTAGCCGGGCATAGTGGCGTGCGCCTATAATCCCAGCTACTCGGGAGGCTGAGACAGGAGAATCGCGGGAACCAAGGAGGCAGAGGTTGCAGTGAGCCGAGATTGTGCCACCACACTCCAGCCTGGGTGACAGACCAAGACTCCATCTCAAAAAAAAAAAAAAAAAAAATTACAAAAATATGTCACAGAAACAAAGTGACTATAGTGTTGGAAAAATGGCAGCTGTAGACTTGTTCAATGCAGTGTTGCCAGAAACCTTCAATTTGTGAAAAATGCAATAAATCAACGTGCAGTAAAATGAGGTATGCCTGTATGCACACACACACACACACACACACCCTATTGATTCTGCTTCTCTGATGAACTCTGACTAATAAAATGGCTCTCCTCCAAGTAATGATTCAGGGATTCTGCAACTTTCTACCTTGGAATTCTGCCATTTTCAACCATGACCTTCAAAATTGCTTGCATAAAACCAGAAGGGGAAAGATCATAAAGAATTATAATTCATAATTATGAGAAGTTTTTATGGGCAAGGGCTGACAATGGCATACAGGTCTTCTATTTACATTCTGTTGACTGGAACCAGGTAATGGTCACATCTAGTGCCAAGGAAATTACCCTTGTGATCAGCCAGCAACTTCTCCCACACTTTACAACAGATATTGCATATCCTGTGATTGTCTTTTCTTTGTGTGCCTTACTTACCTTTGATGTGACAGTGAGCATTACTTCAATACCAGTACATGAGCTGCACTTTATAATTTGTAATTTGGGGGTGGTAGTGGAGATCCAGTAGGGTTTTTAGGAGATATTGGTGTAATTATTTAAAGTAGACCAGACTACTTGATCTAGATTTCAAAGACTGGGAAGAATGGTATCTCATTCATGGATAAAGTTGCTTGTGCTTCAATTTTTTATTGAACTAGCACAGAAGCAGTGCAGAGAACATACATGAGATCAAAGATACATGTTGGTGCAGAAGGATGCAGTTCTTTAGTGCCTCCCTTCTTATGAAGGTGCAACTGATAGTGATCTCAGCAAGCCTAATGGAGTGAGGAATACATAAGAAGCTTGGAACCCTGGGCATGCTACCTTTTAATTTATAAGGAGGGAAGAGGGTGACATTAGCACTAAATGTTCTACCCTATACCATATGAACAAATTCTTGTTGTACTAAAATTGCATAACTTAAAACAACCATACAGATCAGTAAAGAAATAGATAACACCACAAGCCAACTAAAGATAATAAACATATGGACAACACTGTACCCAACAATAGCAGAACACACATTTTTCTTAACTGCACATGGAACATTTTCCAGGATAGACCATATTAGACCACAAAACAAGTCTTAATGAATTTTAAAAGATTGAAATCATACAAAGTAAGTTTTCTGAACACAAAGGAAAGAAACTAGAAATCAATAGTAGAAGGAAAACAAGAAAAATTCACAAATATGTGGAAATTAAACAGCACACTCTTGAACAATGAGCCAAAGAAGTCTCAAGGGAAGTTAGAAAAACATCTTGAGACAAATGAAAATGAGAACAAAAGATACCAAAACTTATGGGATACAGTGAAAGCAATGTTAAAAGGGAAATTTATAGCTGTAAACACTTACATGAAAAACAGAAGATCTCAAGTTAACAACCTAACTTACACCTTGAGGGACTAGAAAAAGAGCAAATGAAACCCAAAAGTTAGAAGAAAAGAGGGAAATAATAAAGATTAGAGCAGAGAGAAACAAAATAGAAAATAGAAAAACAAGAGAGAAAACAAGTGAAATCAAGAGTTAATTCTTCGAAAAGGTCAACAAAAAAATTAACAAACCTTTAGTTAGATTAAGAAAAATGAGAGAAGACTCAAATAACTAAAATTGGTAATGAAAGGACATTACATCTGATTCTACAGAAATAAGAGGGATTAATACGCTGAAGGATTATATGGCAAAAAATTGGATAATCTAGATTAAATGGATACATTCTTAGAAACACACACCCTATCAAGATTAATTATGAAGAAGTAGAAAATCTGAACAGACCTATAACTGGTAAGGAGATTGAATCAGTAAACAAAAACTTCCCAGGAGATAAAAGCCCAGGACTAGGTGGCTTCACTAGTGAGTTCTACCAAACATTGAAAGAAGAATTAACACTAGTCCTCCTCAAATTTTTCCAAAATATTGAAGAGGAGTAAACACTTCCAGATTCATTCTATGAAGCCAGCATAACCCTGTTATCAAAGCCAAAGACACTACAAGAAGACTACAGAGCAATATTCCAGATGATTATTGATGCAGAAATTCTTAACAAAATACTTGACAACAAAATTCAGTAGCATATTAAAAGAGTTATATACTATGACCGTGTTGGATTTATTCCTAAAATTCAAGGATGATTCAACATAAGAAAATCAGTGTAATATGCCACATTAACAATGTAGGGTGGGGAGAACACATGATCATCTTTATTCATGCAGAAAAAGCATTTGACATGATTCAACACTCTTTCGTAATAAAAAACACTCAGTACATTAGGAATAGAAGGAAACCACCTCAACATAGTAAAGGCCATATATGAAAAGCCCATAGTTAACATCAGACTAAATGGTGAAAGACTGAAAACTTTTCCTTTAAGATCTAGAATAAGACAAGGATGCTTGCTTTTTCCACTTCTCCCAAGCCAGAGAAATTAGGGAAGAAAAAGAAAGAAAAAAGACGTTCAAACAGAAAAGGAAGAAGTAAAATTATCTCAGCAGATAACATGATCTTATATGTATGTATAAAACCCTAAAGATTTCACAAACACAATACAAAAATCTGTTAGAAATAATAAATGAAGGTCAGGCATGGTGGCTCACGCCTGTAGTCCCAGCAATTTTGGAGGCCAAGGTAGCCAGATCACTTGACTCTAGGAGTTTAAGACCAGCCTGCGCAACATGGCAAAAACCATCTCTACAGAAAAATACAGAACATTAGCGGGGCATGGTGATGCTTGCCTGGATTCCCAGCTACTCGAGAGGCTGAAGTGGAGGATCACCTGAGTCCAGGAGTTCAAGGCTGCAGTGAGCCATGATGGTGCCACTGCACTCCAGCCTGGGTAACAGAGTGAGACCCCATCTCAAAAAACAAATGAATTCACTAAAGTTGCAGGGTAAAAAAATTAGCACACAAAAATTATTTGCACTTCTGTACACTAACAATGAACAGGAAATTAAAACAATTCCATTTATAACAACATCAAAAAGAATAAAATACTTAGGAATAAATTTGATCAAGGAAGTAAAATACTTGTACATGAAAAACTATGAAATGCTTCTGAAAGAAATTAAGAAACAAATATTAATCAATGGAAAGACATTGTGTTCATTGGGATTGGAAGACTTAATAAGATGGAAACACAACCCAAAGTAATCTACAGATTCAGTACAATCCCTATCATAATCCTAATAGCACTTTTTGCAAGAATAGTAAAATTCTTATAGAGTCTCAAGGGACTTCAAATAGCCAGAACAATCTTGGGAAAGAATAAGTTTGGAAATCTCACATCTCTGTTTCAAAGCTATAGTAATCAAATCAGTGTGAGACTGGCATACAGACAGACATGTATACCAATGGG
The DNA here is from genome assembly GCF_028885625.2 of Pongo pygmaeus. NCBI lineage: Eukaryota > Metazoa > Chordata > Mammalia > Primates > Hominidae > Pongo > Pongo pygmaeus. The sequence continues at coordinate 153,435,043 of NC_072376.2, read as the reverse complement.
ATACAATAAAGAGCCTAGAAATAAATTCTCACATATATGTTCAAATTTTTTTTATAAAAGTGCCAAGACCATTTTGTGAGAAAGGACAGTCTTCTCATGGGATGATACTGGGGAAACTGGCTATCCACATGCAAAAGAATGAGGTGGTAACCTTACCTTAAATCATATACAAAAATTAACTTGAAATGGATTGAAGACTTAAACATAAGAAAACTATAAAACTGTTAAAAGAAAACATGGAAAGCTTCATGACATTGAATTTGCCAGTAATTTTTTATATGACACCAAAAGCACAGACAACAAAAGAAAATATATATAAATTGGAAAACTCTAAAAAGTTCTGGGCATCAAAGAACACAACAGAATGAAAAACCTATGCAATGGAGAAAATATTTGCCAATCATATATTTGATAAGGGGTCAGTATCCAGAATTTGTAAGAACTCCTACAACTCAAAACAAAAACAAAACCTGATTTTTTAAATAGGCAAAGGACTTGAATAGACATGTTTCCCTTGAAGATATATAAATAACCAACAAGCACGTGAAAAGATACTCAGTATCACTAATCATCAGGGAAATGCAAATCAAACCACAATATGATACTACCGCATATTAGGACCTATTACAATGGCTACTATTTAAAAAAACATAATTTTGAACAAATGTTGGCAAGGATGTGTAGAAATTGGAACCCTTGTGCCTTGTTGGTGGGAATGTAAAATGGTAAAGCCACTATGGAAAACAGTATGAGGATTCAAAAAAAATAGAATTATCATATGACCCAGCAATTCAACTAATGGGTATATACTCAAAAGAAATGAAAACAAGGTCTCAAAGAGTTATTTGTATACCCATATTCACTGTAGGATTATTCACAACAGCCAACAGGTGGAAGCAACCCAAGTGTCCACTGACAGATGAATGTATAAACAAAATGTGGTATATACACACAATGGAATACTGTCCAGCTTTAAAAAGGAAGGAAATTTGATACATGCTACAACATGGATGAAGCTTGAGGGCATTATGCTAAGTAAAATAAGCCAGTTACAGAAAGACCAATACTGTATGATTCCACTTATATGCAGTACCTAGAGTAGTCAGAGTCATTAGAGATAGATACTAGAAAGGTGGTTTCCAGGGGCTGGAGGGAAGGGTAGTGGGGAGTTGTTAAATGTGTATAGCGTTTTAGTTTTAGAGCATGAAGAAAGTTTTGGAAATTAGTTGTACAACAATGAGAATATGTTTTACCACGCGATTTAAAACAATTTTAAATTCGTAAATTAACTACTTCATTTTCTTGTAGTATTACCCCAGCATCTGACCTCTCAGCATTTCAGTACAGACTTGTCAATAGCATACCTCTCTCTAAGAAATGAGATGTGACAAACCTCATAGTTTTGTTTGGAACTTGATAACATGTTGGCACCATTGTGAGACAGATTTCAATACTGTGAACTTCATGATCTAATTCTCCATTGTCAGCTGGTCCAGCATTGAAGAATGACAGGATACTGCAGCATTATGCAGAAAGTATTAAGTCTGTATTTCTGATTTTTTTTTAAAAAAAGAACAAATAAAAACAATAGAACTGCATTGTCTACAGAATGCCTTGTGACCAATTGCAGTTCTTTAAAAATCTGTTTTTGTTTTGTCGATTGGGAATAGTACCTACGCTATTCATGTCCTGGGCTGCAAAGATTAAATTAGCTAGTTCTTTTATGTAAATATAAGATCATAGAATTTTAAAGAAGAAACAAACTTTCAAAATAAAGTGTTTTCTGAACTTTTTTCTGAAGCATTGGCAACTATTTCTAAGGAAAAGTCAAGAAAAACTATAATATAGAATACAAATAAAACTGGGGTGCTCTGGTTAAGGGTAGAGTTCCAGATAGAGCACTGCCTGCTTGGCCTCCTCTTAACTCTTCCTTGGCAGCCCAGTACACCAGAGTTCAAACAAAGCACTTAGAATGTATTTTTTTCAACGAATTAATTATTTGGAACCTAAAGTGTACATTCATTTGAAAGAGAGGATATGGGTCTAAAGTTATATTAATGTTCATTATTACTAGTATTATTTTATGTGTTTTTATTTTGCTCAAAAATGATTAATAGCAAGTCAAGCAAAGTGCCTTTTACTACGTAACATGGAAGGCTCTTAGACTTTTAGAATAATGACGCTTTTAGGGTTCACAATTAATAAGCAATTTGCAGGTATACAAATTTCTGTGCCAATAACTAGGAAATTAAGGAAATAAGCCTATTTCATTGTGTCAAATTGATCCCTTTACATTTACTTCCTATCCCAGTTATACCTCTTTTGTGATTTAGAGAGATCAAATCCTAATTAATGACAGCGCCCATCATTTTTGTTTGTCTTTGTCCATAAATATATAAGTAATTATGTAATCATGGAATTATAGGAATTATATATGCAAAAGAACTTTCTCCATAGCAGTCTGCCTGATTACAATAAGCCCTATATTTGTTTGATCTTTTGACTGTGCTTTGATTTTAGTAAAACACTACCACATTAAATTTGTGATAAAAAATTTTTTGTATCTTTTCTCAGCATTTATATATAAATGTATTTTGGTTTTATAATTATAAAATTTCCATTTTTATGTTTATATACACTTAAGCAACATTATAATAAAGATAATTTCAGCCAACATTTAGGAATCATGATACTTTTTCTTTTAAAGAGGTCTACATATTATTTGTGTTTGATAATTACTATCATCTTTATCTTTAGATTTTGTGCCATTGGCTTTTTGTTTTTGGACGAAGGCCTGCAACTATAGAATCTGTTTCCTACAAGATTTGAAGTTTGTATTTTCACTTGCTGAAAGCACAATTTAAATAATTTTGTCAGTGATTTGTTTTAAAAGCCATCCTAGAATAAAGGAGCTATTATGGAGAAATTATTTATTTCTACATATACTTAGCACTTATTTTCACAACTTTGTTTTATTTTCACTAATTAGTTTTAATTTCACAGATAATCAATATGCGTTTCCAAGCCTTTTGGCTATGTTTGGGTCTTCTGTTCATCTCAATTAATGCAGAATTTATGGATGATGATGTTGAGATGGAAGACTTTGAAGAAAATTCAGAAGAAATAGATGTTAATGAAGGTGAACTTCCCTCAGAGGTATGGTTATTGATAAATGAGTTATAAATTATTCCTTTACGTAGTACAATGAAGTGATTGACCTCTGGTGATTCATTTCAGTTCAAATAATCTTCATTTTAGAGATAGAAAAACCTTGACTTTTTTCTGTGTATCTTATTACTTTATTTTTTAGAGTGCCCATGTAATTCAGAAATTCGTTCATGGCACCTAGCACAGTTTCTTAAACAAATAAATATGGGGGAGGTTTTTACTATCAAAACAGGAGTTTGTCACTGATTAAAGAGAACTAAGCTAATAGTAAGGTTTTTATTCATATTTCTGACATTGCTAGATCTTTTCAAATAAAAGGCCATATAATTTGCAATTCTTCGAGAAGTAAAGTATTTGTCTTTATTTCTCTGAGAAAAGAAAATGCTAAGAAGGAGGATAAATTAGAAAAAGAAGTGAGTGTGAGGAGTGGGCATTTAGTAAACCTGACTCGTGTTTCTGTCTCAGCATTGTTAAAATGTATATTTTGTAGTAGTGATTAACAGAAGTCTGAGAAATTGCAGGGATTTTTGTATACCTTGATGATACATAAGAGCTTTTACATTGAAGAATACTCATATCTAACCTTGTGATAATCAGAAATATTTTTGATGGTGAGAAAGAATTAATTGCATTCTGCCAGCTACTGTTTGAAGGGCCGAAGGGAATAATATGTAGTTGTTACAGATTTCTTTACTTCATTTCCTCTTATTAAGATTTTTTCATTTGCAAATGTGTTGTTTCATTGTTTAAGGTGAATAGTATGTTTCCCTTGTTAAATTGAAGCTCTGTAAGGACAATTTTTTTTAAAGCCTAGTTCTATAATCTGCAGAAAGTGAGTACTCCAAGTACTAATAATTACTGACTTGGATACAGTTAGTACAGGGTCTTTGAAGGTTAATATTAATACTTCAAAGAAATTGACAGGTAACTACCACTCGACTTATTTGGTGATACTTTGAGAATATGATAAGAAGTGGGAAAGAATGATTTTTGATGCTTCTAATTTTATAGCATGAGTAATCTGCATAGGGTGAAGTATAAATAAAGGGCAAAATAAACTGATTTTAGGGGTGGCCTATCAGAAGGAAGCTTCTTGTGACACCACTGCCCATTTTGTCAATCTATAAAAATATAGAGAAGAGTAAAGTTGTAATTCAGTAAACTTCATAGAAGATTGGCAGTTTTGGTAGCTGAATCTTGACCCTGTCAGTAATTATGTGGAATTTTGTGTAATTACTGATTTTCCTCCCTTAAACAGACAGGAAGTGTTTTACTATCAGAGCAGGATAGGGACAGTGAAAATAGAAAAAGTATTTCTGTACCCTTTTCCCTAAAGCCTAATGGAAGAAATCTCACTAATCATACAGATACAATCACAACAAGCTGATTCTGAGAGGATCCAGACTAACCTATTACTTTAGGCAAATTTTTATTTATTCATCCTCTGTTTAAATTATCTTTTGATAGTTTATCAGTCTTTACTCTTTTAAATTATTTTGTTGGTAAATTCTGTATCATGTAGTAAAAATGTCTGAGCTTTGGAGCCAGACAGTCTTGGCTTTATATGTAAGTCCTACAATTATCTAACTGAACAGCAGTAAGCAAGTTACTTTGTCTGTCCCAGTTTCATCATATATAAAGTGGTTACTAATGATACTTCCCCCATAGAAATATTATGAGAATTAAAGGAGCCACTATATCATCAGCAATACCACTGCCACCATCATCATTATTGACACCCTAACAGCTAACACTTCAAAGGCACTTGAAACAATGCTTTGTTGATAATTGCTTTGCAATGCTATCTCCATAGAATCTTTTCATTCTCTGGGTTCCTAATCTTGGAAAATTATATTATTATCTTTTAGGGTACCTAACAGTAAAACTTAATTTTAAAAGCCTATGTGCTTACTAAGCTCTACATCTTACATGCTTTTCATTATGCTATTTCCTTTGCTCCCAAAGAGTTTTATCCATAAATATTGTCACTTCTCACAGCCCCCTTGTTCCTTCTGTGTTAGAAGGGGTCAGTGTATCCACTGTACGTATAGTATTTTTGTCATCATGGTATTTCTTATATTTTCTTGTACATTATCATTACTAGGATACAAAGTTTTGTATCCTATTTGAGTTTGTCACCTCATATCTGTATTACCTGTAGGTGCATTGCATACTATGTTCTTCACTAGGAAGATTATTTAATTGAAATATTTGTGAAAATGAATAACTTTAGACTTGGAAAATCTCTTTTCTAGATTAAATATAAGACACCTCAACCTATAGGAGAAGTTTATTTTGCAGAAACTTTTGATAGTGGAAGGTTGGCTGGGTGAGTATTCATTCAAGAGAATGTTTTCTTTGATATATTAGCTTTTTTGAAGTTATTAGGTTTTGGCCTATGAAAATTACCTCTACTACAGATCTATAAAAAATTTTAAAGTAGTTTAATTGACAGTGTAAATCAGTACTTAGTATATTTTTGTAATTGATAGAATGTTTAATTTGAATAGTTATTTATTCAAAGAAAATATACTAATTCTGAATGTAAAGATGAAATTTATAACATTTCTTTATTCTCTAGGACAGATATTAACACTCTTAAGTTCAGATGACAAATATGAGTATTGTTCTACTCTAAATAATGGAAAAAACAAAAGTTAATATTAAAATGATTATTATGTGTCAGATGTCCTTTAAAAAAGTAGATAATTACCATATTTAATCCCCATTCTACATGTAAAGAAACCAAGGTTTCTTGTGCCTTACCTGTGATCGTACAGCTAGTAAATTATAGATTCCAAATTCCGTTTAACTCTAGCCCTTCAGGATTATGTGTAGGCATCCTTATTTAGCATCTAAGTATGAATTTATTGTTGAATGAAAAGTGACTGTATTGGGTGATCTTTTATTGTGTTTCTGTATGCATTATATCTATAAATTGCTGATTTTATTGTTAATGACATATATGTATGTTCAACTTTATTTACAGATGGGTCTTATCAAAAGCAAAGAAAGATGACATGGATGAGGAAATTTCGATATACGATGGTAAAATATTTATTTAAGTATTAGATATAACCAGTATGGCCTGGAGTTCACTAACCTTTGAGATTATATTTTTGTTAAATTGTGTTGGCTGGAGTCCCCCACCCTGCCTCATAATAAAATGTTCAGTCTTTTATCTTGTCCCTCTTCAATATTTCTGAAAAACTCTTTGCTGTTTCTGAAAATCTCACTCTTAAGCCAGTTAGTCTAGTTTTCTAACTGAACAGTTGAATTTTCACTCTACTGCTGTTAGTCTTTTGCATTTCCTGAAGCATTATTTCCCAGGCTACTGCTGTCTCTGTGGTTTCATCTCAAGCATAGACACACCTAGATCAAATTATGATTTATGGTAAGATTCTCCTAGCAAGTAAAAAGCAGAGGATAACTAATGAGAGCTACAAGATATGTGGCTACTTCTGGAATCCTCATCTCCAGGTCTATATCCATTATCATAGGATATCGAATAGGATTATCTTCAACCTTAGTTCCAGAAAGAAATGTCCTATAGGCAGGAGTCATATTGTCTTCCCTAATAGGACTACCCTAGAGTATGACCAAATATTTTCTTTTTTGTGGTCTAAAAACCAGCCTCCTTGATTGTTATATGCTGAAGCAAGATCAGCCTCTTCTTGCAATGACTGATAGTGATAATTTCTTCTTCTCAGAGGACCTCATACTCATAAACATGTGGCCTTGCACTCAGACTCTGATAAGCAGTTACATCACAACAGCAAAACAGGTAGCATGTTGGATGTCAGCTGTCTGCTTCCTTTTCATAGTTTCTGTTTAGTGTAAGATAAAGATGATACCTGCATGTCTTCCTTTGCATGGTGTTCGCCATCCCAGCGAATCCCCTGTGCATATATATACACATATATACATATATACACAAATATATATACATATACACATATATGTGTGTGTATATATATATGTCTGTGTGTGTGTATATATATATATGTGCTTATCTACTCCAAAAAGGACACCACCATATGCAGAGAAAAAGCAGTAGTGGGATTTCTGGATCAAATAGTAGATCTACTTTCAGTGTTTTAATAAACCTCCATGGTGTTTTCCATAGAGGCTGTATTAATTTACATTGCACCAGCAGTGTATAAATGTTCCCTTTTCACCACATCTGTGCCAATTGTTTTTTGACTTTTTAATAATGGCCATTCTTACAGGGGTAACGTAGTATCTCATTGTGGTCTTAATTTGCATTTCCTTGATGATTAGTGATGTTGAGCATTTTCTAAACATGTTCGTTGGCCATTTCTCTATCTTCTTTTGAGAAATGTCTATGTCATTTGCCTACTTTTTGATGGGATTAATTTTTTTCTTGCTGATTTGTTTGAGTCTCTTGATTCTGGATACTAGTCCTTTGTCAGATTCATAGGTTATTAATATTTTCTACCACACTGTGGGTTATCTGTTTACTCTGATGATTATTTCTTTTGCTGTGCAGAAGCTTTTTAGTTTAATTAGGTCCCATTTATTTACTTTTGTTTTTGTTACATTTGCTTTTGGGTTCTTGGTCATGAATTCTTTGCCTAAGCCAATGTCTAGAAGAGTTTTTCTGGTGTTATGTTCTAGAATTTTTATGGTTTCAGATCTTAGGTTTAAGTCTTTAATCCATCTTGAGTTGATTTTTGTATAAGGTGACAAGTAAGGATCCAGTTTCCTTCTTCTATATGTGGCCTGCCAGTTTTCTCAGTACCATTTATTAAATAGGGTGTCCTTTCCCTAATTTGTATTTTTGTATGCTTGGTCAAAGATCAGTTAGTTGTAAGTATTTTGCTTTATTTCTGGTTCTTTATTCTGTTCCAGTGGTCTGTGTGTCTACTTGAGACCATTACCATACTGTTTTGATAATATGACCTTGTATAATTTGAAATCAGGTAATGTGATGTCTCCAGATATGTTCTTTTTGCTTAGGATTACTTTGGCTATTCAGGCTGTTTTTTGGTTCCATATGAACTTTTGGATTTTTTTTCCTAATTCTGTGAAAAATGTTCTTGGTATTTTGACAGGAATCGCATTGAATCTGTAGATGGCTTTGGGTAGTATGATCATTTTCATGATATTGATTCTTCCAATCCATGAGCATGGGATGTGTTTCCATTTGTTTGTGTCATCTATGATTTTTTTTAGCAGTATTTTGTAGTTCTCCTTGTATAGATCTTTCACCCCCATTAAGAATATTCCTAGGGATTTTTTTTTTTTTTTTTTGCAGCCATTGTAAAAGTCATTGAGTTCTTGATTTGATATTCAATTTGGTCGTTGTTGCTATGTAGCAGTACTACTGATTTGTGTACATTGATTTTGTAACCTGAGACTTTTATTGAATTCATTTTTCAAGTCTAGTAGTCTATTGGATGAGTCTTTAGAGTTTTCTGGGTATGCGATCATATCATTAGCAAACAGTGATAGCTTGACTTCCTCATTTCCAGTTTATATGTCCTTTATTTCTTTCTCTTGCCAGATTGCTCTGGCTAGGACTTCCAGATAAAGTTTTTACTTCTTAAAATAAGACCTTTATAGGTGGCGAGGAGCAAACTACAAGTTAGTGATAGTACAATTCACCATCAATGTGAGAGAAAGAAAACCAAGTACATTAATCTTTTTCAAAAAAATATAATATGACCAAATTAGTGGGGGAAAGAAAAGAAACTTGGAAACTTAATAAAAACACACACGTTTTTAAAAGTCTAAAAATGTATGTACAATTATAGACCAAAAATTACCCCTCTTTGATTTATAAGACTGTGTCTGGTTCTTGCATTATTTTTCTTAGAAAGAAAACAAAATGATATAAGAGCATTTGTGATTCAAAAGTGCTCATTAATGAATATTTTGAGCTGACACAATACTGGAAAATAGCCAGTTTTGCCGAACTGAATTTTCTTGGAATAGGCAACGCCTATCATTTTCAAAACAGAAGATTTTACACAAATTAATATAAGTTGATTTTCTATTCTAAAACCAGTAAAGGAGTAAAGTCTAACACATAACTTTTGGGCTATAGGTAGCCCACCTAGCTTTGCATTGTATGTGGCCCATAATCTAATTTCAGGAATGTCCTGATCTTAACAAGGAAAATTGTAACCCAGAGAAGGCCTACCTCAGTTTTGCCTTGTTATAGTTTAGCGCTTATGCAGTGCTTTGCTGCATTCCTGGCCAAAAGTTCTGAGAGCTGATTAGTGTAGCCTGAGAAGGGTTTGTGTGAATTAAGCATGCAGTTTTCAAAATGAACTTTAAATCTTTACAATAACTGCTGCAAGTAAGAAAAGTAGCTGATGAGTATTGTGCATTTCAAAATAAATAGACTACCCGTTTTGTGTTATGTGTCATATGCAGTTTCAAATATGTCATTTAAAAAATACAATATTGACATACCCTATTGAGACAAACCACATTTTATAATTTCATTGATTAAAAACTCTTTCATAGAAAAACCAAACTAATTCAGCTTTAAGAGTGACTTAATTAGACACTATAGTGTTTGCTATTAGTTTTCACAACTTTAGTTAAGAAGATGAAATCATTCTTTGATAGAAAAGAAAAGATAAATGAGCAGGCATACATATATAGTTGGAGATATTTCCTGATTTAAAATTTTTATTTTTCCCAAGTCAGCCTTCCTGGAAAAAAATTATTGTTCACAACTGCTGATAAATAATTCTTAGGTCAATGTTTACTGTTTTAGTTTAATTTGCTTTGCTTTATTTTTTAGGAAGATGGGAAATTGAAGAGTTGAAAGAAAACCAGGTACCTGGTGACAGAGGACTGGTATTAAAATCTAGAGCAAAGCATCATGCAATATCTGCTGTATTAGCAAAACCCTTCATTTTTGCTGATAAACCCTTGATAGTTCAGTAAGTGTTGCTATGTTTTTGAATACTTTTTCTGAATTTTGTATTAGCTTTGGCTTCTGAATATAGATTGTATTTTGAAAATGGATGTAAAAATCTAGATCTTCCTTTTTCGTTTCACTTAGTTAAAACACAAATGTGCATATACACACAAACATACCCATCCTTTCAATGAAAAGCAGGTAAATGATAAAATTATACAAAGATCAACCATTCTTATGGCCTAGTACTAATATTTATATTTGTTTATTTCAAGGAGTTGTATGTGGGCTATTAAGCAGTATATTTCCTTTGGTCTGAGTGCATGTATTAACTAAATGAGGAATAAATAGTTTGGCTCTCTTAAAAAAATTTAAAAATTATGTGATATATACTGTAATATATATAATTCTGCTGTCATAAACTATATAATGCATAGTAAAAGTCACCATTTTTGTTTTACTCTTAAAATTACTTGTTATCAAAATATTAAACTTAATATATTCAGAACAGAATAATAAATATTGCTATTAAACCAGTGATAATATTCAAAGGCAGAAAATTTATTTCAAAAATAAATGTTTATGAATACCAGTGTCTTTCAAGCATGGACCCCTTTTAAAGGTCACATTCTCATAGATAATCCTTTCTTTCAACCTCTCCACGTCCCCACCATGCCTGGCATGGTGCCTCATGCCTCATGTGTGTAATCCCAGCACTTTGGGAGGCCTAGGTGGGCAGACAGCTTGAACCCAGGAGTTCAAGACCAACCTGGGCAACATGGCGAAACCCCGACTCTACAAAAAAATTTTAAAAATTAGCTAGGCATGGTGGTGCCTGACTGTAGTCCCAGCTACTCTGGAGGCTGAGGTGGGAGGATCACCTAAGCCCAGGAAGTCGAGGCTGCAGTGAGCCAAGGTCACACCAGTGCATTGCAGCCTGGGTGACAGAATGAGATCTTGCCTCAAAAAAAAAAGAAAAAAAGAAATTAAAAAAAAAAAAAGAGGACCAAGAATTGCAGTCTTTCATATGTTTAAAAACAATTCAAAGGAGAGTGAATGTTTGTCTCCTCTTAATACTGATAAAATGAAATGGGGTAAATAAAATGAAGAGATTTATATTCAATGCTATAAATGCTGATTTACGACGTAACTTTACTATAAAACTGCTTTTCCCAAATTGTGTACATGTTAATATATATGAATATAATTGAAGATGAAGAATATCCTAACTCAAAAAATACAAAGTAAAGGCCTGGCGTGGTGGTTCACACCTGTAATCCCAGCACTTTGGGAGGCCAAGGCCGGTGGATCACGAGGTCAGGAGATCAAGACCATCCTGTCTAACATGGTGAAACCCTGTCTTTACTAAAAATAGAAAAAATTAGCCGGGTGTGGTGGCAGGCACCTGTAGCCCCAGCTACTCGGGAGGCTGAGGCAGGAGAATGGCGTGAACCCGGGAGGCAGGGCTTGCAGTGAGCCGAGATCATGCCACTGCACTGCAGCCTGGGCAACTGGGCAACAGAGTGAGACTGTCTCAAAAAAAAATTAAATAAATAAATAAAAATAAAATTAAAAAAGGAAGTATGTTAGCTCATTAAAGACTGAGAAGTTCTACATATGAAAACCTGTTTTCAGCATTACTACTGTGTTTCCCAAACACGTCTGATCACATAAGTTTATTTTCCCACCTAACAATAATTGCTATTTCATGAAACAGTTTGAGAAATGATACTCTAAAGAAATTAAGGTTACCATATACTCTGCATATGTCCTTGGTTTTCCTATGACTGGAAGTTTAGCAGTAGTCAAGCTGTATGATAAACATTTTGTTGATCCTCTAATCCATTGTGAATCATTTATACTAGGTAAAAGTTAATTATTTGAAAACTCTGAAAGTTTGCAGTATAAGAAATGGACAAAGTGATTGAATCTAGGTATAATGGAACAACGAAACTATGTTCACATTTATGCAGCCACTGTACAAAATTGTTTTTTCCAATTCTTAACCTTTTTACAGAATGCTCTGTCCTCAGATAACCTATTATAAAGCAAAATCTTTTTAATTTTTTTTCTAAAAACAGTGACCTTTAAGTCATATCATGCACCATGTGTTCTACTTATAGTCTTCAAATACTTAAATTCCATGAAAAACAAATTTTGTCAGCTATTGCTTAAAATAAAGATAAGACTTTGAGGAAAACAAACTGTTCTCTATTTAAAAAATGAAAAAGAACAAAAGAATACCTTCCTTCTGATTGTCATAGAAGCATTTTGAGCACGTATTTGCCCCTCATTGGGCATGATATCCTTTAATCATCATAACAATCCTTTCAGGTGTAAGTATGGGCCATGTCTGCATATTATAGATGAGCAAATAGAGACTTAGAGCTTAAATGACTTGCCCTTACCCAAGGAGTCACTAGAGTAAGCGGCAGAATCAAGAATAACTCTCAGGTCATTTTGACTTTAAAGTACATGCTTGTGGCCACTGTTGTAGATAGCTTAAGAAATAAAGCATGGTAGAAAGTATAGGAGAAAATCACACCTTTCAAATCAGAGATACTTAAAATTTTGTTTCCTCTTTTTTTAATCGAAAATATGTACACCAATTGAGTTCAAACTGTTAAAATTTTGTATGCTATCATGTTTTACCTTCTTGTCACTAAGTTTCTTCAGAAACATTTACAACTATAGTCCTTTATTTAAATGATCATTATTTCTGGTTGTTTCTCTAGTTTTCATGTCTTTTTGTTTTAATTCATTTAATGAAATCATAACCTTTTTTGTTTTTACTGTTTGACAGCCATTTCCTCATTGATTTTTGTCACATATAATTCATTAATTTAACAAAAAAAAATCTCGTCAGTAAGTCTATGCCTCATTGCCGTAGCAAGGCTATTTCCTTTTAAAAATTACCAATAAAGAAAAAAAACTTTGCTGAGAATTACACTGTGTTGTAAATTCATAAGAGACTCTCATGTTCATTCTTTTAGCTGTTATACTAAACAGTGAAAATTTCCCATATCTCCTGGCTGTTTAGGTCTGAAATCCAGCTTATTGATTGAGATTATGAATCTCTTTGCTGGAGCTATTTAATTAAATGTACAACTTATTTAACATGGTAAGGTGTAACGAACTCTAGCAATTTCGTAGAAATCTTGCGTAGCTGTGGTTCTTATGGCCTTTGTTTTTTTTTTTATTTTATAAAGTGTAAGTATAGTGCCTACCTTATCAGAATTTGAAATTTCCTGTTGTAGTTTTAGTCACAGTATCTTATGCTTAATTTATCAGTTTTGATGGAAAAAAATTTTAAGCAAATTGATTGGTTTGTCTGCAGTTGATGGTAATCATTCTTTTTTTTATATTTTTTATATTTTTTATATTTTTAATATTTTAATGATGTGTCTTGTTTTAGAGTAGTAGAAAAGCGTTTCTGCTTATTTCCTATAGGTTGTAGATATGCTTTATATGAGCTTTCTGATAATATAGAAAAATTTATACTTACATGAATTGAGAATAATAACATTAGATTTTAAAGAGCAATTAGTAATTTTTATTTATCAGTAGTACGGTTCTTTTTCCCTTTATTCAGATATGAAGTAAATTTTCAAGATGGTATTGATTGTGGAGGTGCATACATTAAACTCCTAGCAGACACTGATGATTTGATTCTGGTATGATATTTTAATATTTAAGAAAACCTTATTAAAGTTAATAAGTATTTTTAAGGAACAATTGATAAAACTGAAAATTTTGTCTTCAACTGAAATTGAAAAGAATTGTAGATATCTTTTTTCAATGTGAATTTACATAGCTCTTACAATTCGCCTTCAAGTTTTATATAAAGCTATGTTACTTGAAGGCATCAATTTTATAATCTTTAACAACATGAAAAAGTTTACCATGTCTGTAGGACAAAAACTACGTGATACTTATAAATTCTTTTGAAATATAGCTTAGAGTTATTTTCTTTACAGAATAAGACTCTTAATTAAGTTTGTTTAGAGAAGTATAACAAAGCAAAGCAGTGAAACAAAATGGCCAAAGAACCAAATTAAAAGGGGTTAGCAACCCACGGAAAGTAACTAATTTTAAAAACTTTTCATGATGAAATAGGTTTATACTTCTAAGAGGTTGTATTAGGACCATTGGAAGGGTGGGGATATTTCTTATAGCATTCTCCTGTAAAAGGCTGTTTCAGACTTTCTGCATATGACAGAAATAACGATAGATGAGACATCAGGGGTATATTTTTCAGAACACATAGCTGTACATAAGCTATGAAATGTAGATGGGAGACTTTTTCATGTACTACTCATTATTATTAGGATCAAGTGAAGGAGAGGCCATTGTAGTATATGTTGAAGCTCTTGTTTTAGGTGAACACTTGAAGGTAGGATGACAAAAAAATCTAATGGCAAGTATTTCTATAAGCACTGTATCTGATTAATTCACTGAATCCTTAGAGAACTCTTATAAGGTAGGTACTATTATCATCTCCATACTTCAGAGGTGATGAAATGGAGGTGCAGAGAGCTTTAAAAAATTTGACTCAGGGTGACATACAACTAGTTTAAGAGGCAGTGGTAGGATTTGAACCCCAGTATCTGACTCCATACCCCATGCTGTTAACCACTATGCCATGCCAAATAAAGAAAAATGCATGTCCTCGTGTCCGTTTTTATGTCTGAATGAATCTCTCTTCATCTTGTGCTCAGAGGGTCATTTTCTGGTATCTTCCTAAATAATAGTAATGGGTAATAATTTTAGTCTTATGGCCATAAATATGCTTTCCTCTAATGCCTAATTCTCTCAATAAAAATATTAGTAATATAGATTTACATAGAGAATTAAAGCATATTATGGTGTTGCTAGAGTATTTTCAGCTTCTGTCCCACATCTTCAGGAAGTAGTGTGTACTTTAAAAAATCTATATTGAAGTAAAATTTGTCATTTTTCCATGTCCTTTATTGTCACTTGTATTAAATAGCTAGCTCTTTGGTGAATTACCATTTAATATATTTTTGTAAACTCTACCCATTGGATAAAATACAGAAATGCATTAAATACTCTGTGATTCTGGACTAATGCCAACACTCATCTCTCTTTGAAGGAAAACTTTTATGATAAAACATCCTATATCATTATGTTTGGACCAGATAAATGCGGAGAAGATTATAAACTTCATTTTGTCTTCAGACATAAACATCCCAAAACTGGAGTTTTCGAAGAGAAACATGCCAAACCTCCCGATGTAGACCTTAAAAAGTTCTTTACAGACAGGAAGACTCATCTTTATACCCTTGGTATACCCTTTTAACTCATTCATGTATTCAAAAATATTTGCTGACTATTGATATATTCATGGCAAGTGCTTTACAAGAAAACAAACATGCACCCCATCCTGAAGGAGCTTATCTTTTTCAAAAAATAGGACATGTATAATGACAGCACAGGTAGAAAATGAAGTGCCATATAAGAAAGAGAGATGAGGCACAGCTAAGAGTTCACAAGCAATATTACTTCCAGCTTAAAGACTTGGAACAAAGCTAGGAAAGATTATATTTGAACTCATCTTAAAGTGCAGATAGA
Source organism: Pongo pygmaeus (assembly GCF_028885625.2). NCBI lineage: Eukaryota > Metazoa > Chordata > Mammalia > Primates > Hominidae > Pongo > Pongo pygmaeus. The sequence goes on along the minus strand of NC_072376.2, from coordinate 153,419,385 downwards.
ATGTGGAAGACAGTACGGTGAAAGGACATTTTAGACGTTGTGACAGTGGTGCTGTAAGAACAGAAAACTAGAAAATAAAAAGGAAGAGGCCAGAACAGAAAACTAGAAAATAAAAAGGAAGAGGCCCTTAATGCCAAACTAAAAAGTTTAGACTTTATTCTGTAGGCAGTTGTGATTATTGTTATGTCCTACCTCGTGTTGGTTGTGGCATGTACTTCGAAAGGAAAAGCGTTGAGCAGCCATATATTAATATACTTAGGTAAATAGGAATTTGCATAGATATGGGGGTGAGGGACATCATAAGGAGTTGTTTCTCCCATTCTCAAGTATAATAGCTGTAGAGCTCTGGTCAGCCCACTATCAAAATCAGAGCATATTGGAACCTAATAGGACATTTTGAAATGGCCCTATTGGCTTCCTTTCTCACGTCTCAACTCCACCCAAGATTAAAGTATTTCGATCTTTTTCCCCAAATGCTGCAGTTGTAGAAACATTCATTTTATCTGCTAGGGCAATGCCCATTTCATCTTCAATATCAGACGTGATATAATAAATATCTTTATGAAATAATTGAAAAATAAAACTAGGCATTTTGGGGAACACCAAGCAAACTGTAGAAATAATGAAAAAATATTACTAGAACAGAATAAATTAATTTGTTGTGTTATACTGACAACACTTTAAGATGGTATCAAAAAATTAAATGCTGAAAAAGATTAGCTTGTATTTTATAACTATAAAAGAGTGAAGCTGACTCGTTATGAGTCCCAAAACAGAGCTATTTGGTATTATTTTTTATTTGAGAAGTAATGGAGCATTTTATTTTAAAAAATGCAGTTTAAAACAAAATTTTATCTTTAGGAAATATATCTAGTGATTTTAGAATGTTTTAGTTCAATACATTGGTTATTCCTCTATTTCTGGTTGGGAAAAAAGCTTTACCCATGGAGTTAAGGGTAGTTACATTGTTTAGAAGATTATCTTTAAAGCATCTATCAAAATGATAACTATAATATATTTAAATTGGTCCCTTAGTGGTGAATCCAGATGACACATTTGAGGTGTTAGTTGATCAAACAGTTGTAAACAAAGGAAGCCTCCTAGAGGATGTGGTTCCTCCTATCAACCCTCCCAAAGAAATTGAAGATCCCAATGATAAAAAACCTGAGGAATGGGATGAAAGAGCAAAAATTCCTGATCCTTCTGCCATCAAACCAGAAGACTGGTAAGCAAATAATTTGGTAGCAAAGCATTATTTGGCATAACTGGGTAATGAAACAACATATAAGTGAAGTTTACAACCAATGAAGTTTATTTTTTTAAACATCAGAACTACTTATTTTTAGTATTTTGGGTGAAATATTTTCCCTCCCTGTAATATTTTTTTATTTCTATTGATAATTATGTTGCATTTTTCAATATATTTTTTTTTATGTTTTCAATGCTGTGGATTAAAAATTTCATAAATCCAAAATCCCAATGCTTTAATTTTCATTCCTAGTTTGATCTTTATTGTATGTGTGTGAGAGGCCGAGGTGGGCAGATCACCTGAGGTCAGGAGTTCGAAACCAGCTTGGCCAACATGGCGAAACCCCATCTCTACTAAAAACACAAAAATTAGCGGGCATGGCGGCAGCTGCCTGTAATCCCAGCTACTTGGGAGGCTGAGGCAGGAGAATTGCTTGAACCCAGGAGGCAGAGGCTGCAGTGAGCCCAAGGTCGTGCCACTGCACTCCAGCCTGGTGACAGAGCAAGACTCTGTCTCAAAAAAAAAAAAAAAAAGAGTGTGTTCGCCCTTAAATGAGAGAAACCACATATAACTGCTTCATTCTGATTGTTGAAATGTGTTAGAATTTGTTTTACAAAGTACTAAAAGAAATGCTCCATTAAATTTTAACTTTTGGTTACTCTGAGCACTCGGAAACTCAAGATGACATTGGTATCAGGCAAGCACAAATCTGTACATTTGTAAAGTTGATTATTTCTGTTTATTTTGTAACTCATATGGAAAATCATGAAGTGGCCTCTTGTTTAAAATTTCTATCTTTCTGTAATGATGAAAATTGTATTAGTAGTTCAGTACTTTATGTTTATATACTTCAGAATTTACTAAGTGTTTTGTTTTTGTTTTTGTGTTTGTTTTTGTTTGAGATGGAGTCTCGCTCTGTCACCCAGGCTAGAGTGTAATGGCATGATCTCGGTTCACTGCAGCCTCTGCCTCCTGGGTTCAAGCTATTCTCCTGCCTCAGCCTCATGAGTAGCTGGGATTACAGGCATGTGCCACCACGCCCGGCTAATTTTTGTATTTTTAGTAGAGATGGGGTTTCTCCATGTTGGTCAGGCTGGTCTCGAACTCCCGATCTCGTGATCCTCCCGCCTCAGCCTCCCAAAGTGCTGGGACTACAGGCTTGAGCCACCATGCCAGCCTAAGTGTTCTTTTTAAAATAAGAATGGTAGAATTAAATAAGGAGAGTTTTAAAAATTATATTGGAATAGGGAAGAACTTTCCAAATATGACATAAAATCCAAGAATCCTTTAAAAATAAGTTCAACTACATGAAAATAAATGATTTTTATATTGCAAAAAAAAACCCTCCCTAAACTATTTCAAAAAACACACAAGAACCAGGAAAAATTATTTTCAATCATATAGCTGACAGAGAGCTAATTTCTTAGTATAAAGGTAATGAGCTAAGAAAAAATAGTTTTTGTATATCACTTATGCTACTAAATGTACATTCAAAGTTCAGTGAGATACCATTTTTCACCTACCACATGGGCAGAAATCAAGAAGTTTGGTAACACTCTTCTCAAGGACAGGAGAAAATAGGTACTTTTGCATGCTGCTGGTAGAACCGGACATGGAGTGTAACCATTACAGAGAGTAATTTGGATGCTACTATCAAAATTTAAAATGTCCATACTCTTAACAATTATATTTTCACAGATGAGAAATGGCATATATTCTAGGACATTCACTCTAGCATTGTTTGTATTAATAATAGTAAAATTTTGGAAACACTAAATGTCCTCCAAGAGGAGATAAGCTAAATAAATTATGGTGTATCCTCAAGTAGAAAACTATGCAACTGTTAAGAATGAAGATATATATATATAAGCTCCAGCCAGACATGGTGGCTCATGCCTGTAATCCCAGCACTTTGGGAGGCTGAGGTGGGTGGATCACCTGACGTTAGGAGTTCAAGACCAACCTGGCCAACATGGTGAAACCCCATCTCTACTAAAAATACAAAAACTTAGCCAGGCCTGGTGGCAGGTGCCTGTAATCCCAGCTACTCTGGAGGCTGAGGCAGGAGAATTGCTTGACCCCGGAAGGCAGAGGTTGCAGTGAGCTGAGGTCGCACTATTGCACTCCAGCCTGGGCAACAAAAGCAAGACTCCACCTCAAGAAAAAAATAATAATAATGGAGCTTCTAGAACAGTCTTGACACATAGTAAGCATGCAATATATATTTGTTGATGAATGACTGAGTTTTTAAGTAACAAAAGCAAGGTCTAATACATTATGTATAGAATGCTATCATTTGTATTTAAAAAAGAATGTTTACGTGTGTGCATGTATACATAGAGCACAACAGGGAATATGTACCAAAAATTGGCAAGTTAGCAGAAGATTTAGGTGGGTGGTAGATGAGGACAAATAACAGCACAAACAAAAGGGAGGGAAATAATTTTATGGTACCTTCTTAGTGTTGTAACATGCATTTTTAAACTTTTTGAATAATTAGTAATATAAAACGTTGTATTTACAGGGATGAAAGTGAACCCGCCCAAATAGAAGATTCAAATGTTGTTAAACCTGCTGGCTGGCTTGATGATGAACCAAGATTTATCCCTGATCCTAATGCTGAAAAACCTGATGACTGGTAAGCACTCTTCATCTTCAAATGTCGATTTCAAATGTTTCTTACATGCATTTTTGTTACTAGTTTATATGACTGGTCTGAGACTTGAGGTTACTGTATTTGCTTTGTTTTAATATCCTAAGGAATGAAGACATGGATGGAGAATGGGAGGCACCTCAGATTCTTAATCCAGCATGTCGGATTGGGTGTGGTGAGTGGAAACCTCCCATGATAGATAACCCAAAATACAAAGGAGTATGGAGACCTCCACTGGTCGATAATCCTAACTATCAGGTAACAACCGTTTGTTGAATTATTTAGTGAAGTTAAAAATGTTGTGATCTTTTCTATTTAAATATCTACCTACGTCAATTTTTGGAAGTTTCATTTTTAATTTTAAGATGTCAAAGAAAATAGACCCCAACTAATTTATATTTTAAAAGTAGAGCATCAATTATTTAATTTTCTGGGGAAATAAATCACTTCATACTATATTCTTCCCTAATTATCAGTTGATGCTCACTTTGAAATAAAGTTCTATTTTAGAAGTAAATATAAGAAGTGAATTTTGATCAAATAGACTCACATTGTACATTTTAGTCATTAATGCCTGTGCTTAATTAATGTACTTATTATTTAGTATTATTAAAATTCTGATTTTTGGCCGGGCATGGTGGCTCACACCTGTAATCCCAGCACTTTGGGAGTCCGAGGCAGGCAGATCACGAGGTCAGGAGATGGAGACCACCCTGGCAAACATGGTGAAACCCTGTCTCCACTAAAAATACAAAAAATTAGCCAGATGTGGTGGCATGCGCCTGTAGTCCCAGCTACTTAGGAGGCTGAGGCAGGGGAATCTCTTGGACCCTGAAGGTGGAGATTGCAGTGAGCTGAGATCGCGCCACTGCACTCCAGCCTGGCGACAGAGCAAGACTCAAAAACAAAACAAAAAAAAACCTGGCGTGATCTTGGCTCACTGCAGCCTCTGCCTCCTGGGCTCAGGCGATTCTCCTGATTCAGCCTCCTATGTAGCTGAGATTACAGGCACACCCCAGCATGCCCGGCTAATTTTTGTATTTTTAGTGGAGATGGGGTTTCACATGTTGGCCAGGCTGGTCTGGAACTCCTGACCTCGTGATCCACCCGCCTCGGCCTCCCAAAATGCTCAGGTTACAAAAGTAAGCCACCGAGCCCAGCCCTGATTTTTTTCTGATATCCATCGACATCTTTTGAGTGTATCTAGATTTTTATATTAAAAGTTTCTATGTTATCCACTTAACCCTCTACTTTTATCTTTGTAATTATTTATGGATACGTTCTAACATTATATATATGCAGTTTCATATTCTAATTACTCACTGTAGTTTTTATTAAAAGCATTTAAGACAAAATGTTTCTTTTGGTAAATTTTTTTGTTTAATGTCCGTCTCTTTTATTAGACTTTAAACTCCATAATACAGGAACCATGTATGTCTCCATCATCTGGCTTAGTGCCTGGCCCAAAATACATACATGTGATGGTGGAGTGAGTCAATGAGCAATGATATTGTTGAATGTATTCGATTTAATTGACAGTTTAATCATTTAAGATCTAATGGAAGTTTTATGTTGAGTAGTTGTTCTGAGATTCAACCATACCTGATTAATGATATCTGTCATGGGTACATGTTAAATGGAGTAGCTCCATTTTTGCTATACAATGATCTTTCTGATTTGGACAACTTGAATAACATTTTGCAATGAATAACTTTACTAAATCTAAAACTTTGTCCAAAGTAGACACATTGTGAAATTTATTCACGTTTCTGTTTATGTTGGATTTTCCTTTTCCTTTTTTTGCAGAATTTAAAGTTAGTATCACTCATAGGGAACATTGTGTACAAAGCAAAAGAAACAAGATTTTATATCCAGTATATTACTAATGAATTAATATCAGTTAAAATTCTCTTTTTTCCAGTTAGCATTGAGAATTTCATTCAACAGCAGCTACTTATTAAGCAGCATTTATAACGAAGTTATTTTATTTGAAAATGTCTTCAATTACTTTTCTTCCAGGGAATCTGGAGTCCTCGAAAAATTCCTAATCCAGATTATTTCGTAGATGATCATCCATTTCTTCTGACTTCTTTCAGTGCTCTTGGTTTAGAGCTTTGGTCTATGACCTCTGATATCTACTTTGATAATTTTATTATCTGTTCGGAAAAGGAAGTAGCAGATCACTGGGCTGCAGATGGTTGGAGATGGAAAATAATGATAGCAAATGCTAATGAGGTATGGTGTTGACCAATAGCAGTAGTGATATAACTATGAATAATAATAAGATTTGGTCTTGGTTGTAGGTTATTCAAATGGCTCTTTTAAATGCAAATAAATGTGCAGTAATTACTAAATGCCAAGGAAATGTGTTTGAATAAGTTTATGTAGACAGAATATTTGGCTTTTTATGTTACTTCATTATGAGCTATATATGCATATGTAAGTCATTTTATTCATTAAGTTATAATATCGCTAATGGGATTTAATGCTTATTTACTGTTCATAGAAGAAGACTACTTAATATCTTTGTCATCTTGCCAGTTCAAGGCCTAAGTGATAATGATAATCTAAATATTACTGTTTATTTGTTTTAACTATTTTTTACTTAGAGGAATGTACAAAGAATTTATAGTTTAATGTTATTAAATTCTGTTCCAGTTTTTTCCCGAAACCTTAACACTATTTAGAAAAGGTTGGGCTAAATATTTCAACACAATGCAGCTTAGAAAATGTATCATTAAATTCAGTTGCTATAAAGAAAAATTCTTACCTTACATTTGGTTCCTTGGGTCACTAGCAAAAAACCATCAAAAGAGTAGGTGAAGAGGGATTCTTGTTTTGAACCTCTTGTAACTAAAACATTTGATTTTTTAAATTTTATTTTAATAAGAGAAATAATATCCTTACTGAGGGTCTTACGTGTGAAATGTGTTTATATAAAAAAGAAAACAATTCTGAGGTATGATTTTTTATAAGTTCTTTAAAAGTACAGAATGAATGATCACTTCAAATAAACCAGGTAATACATCCATAAAAGGTAGTTCTATTCTGAAATTTACCAAAAAGGAAAATTACCATTTTTCTTGCCAGTATGTTAGAAGTTTCCACTTTTGTCATAACATATCTTCTGCTATCAAGTCTCACTCAGTGATGCATGCTAATAATTAAATTAGACTTTACAAAGTATAAGGTGGGAAAATGAAACTTCTTTTACTTACAAGTTCATTACTCTTTAATGAAAAATGCCTGAGTAAATAAGTTTTTTTGTATCTTGTGTTACCCAGTAAAGGTTTGTAAAATTTGAATTGCATTTTTATGCTTATCTCGTCTATAGCCTGGTGTATTAAAACAGTTAATGGCAGCTGCTGAAGGGCACCCATGGCTTTGGTTGATTTATCTTGTGACAGCAGGAGTGCCAATAGCATTTATTACTTCATTTTGTTGGCCAAGAAAAGTAAAGGTAAAGAAAATGGATTTCCTTCAACTTTTTTCCCCCAAATTTCTTATTGTTTAGGAGTTCTATAAATTAAGCAAGTGATTCTTAAAAGTAATAAACTAAATGTCTCATAAGTTTTACTGATAGTTCATTATGTATGTTATCAATTATTGCAAAAAAACTTTCAAAATAGCACTCTCCCTTTAGTAAAAATAACTTGTTAACTACGACAGAAAAAATATAAAGATACAGAGTGTAAAAAAACCGACATATGTATACCACAAACAAAAGGAGTACTAGAGCAAGAAGGAAAGGAAGAGAAAGCAGCCCTGGAAAAACCAATAGACCTGGAAGAGGAAAAAAAGCAAAATGATGGTGAAATGCTTGAAAAAGGTAAAACGGCGAGAATGATTTATAATGGAGACTCTGGGTAAAGCTCATAAAACAGTATATTGCCTTGAAATAACTAGGTATTACACTTGTTTATTATCAAGTTTATACATCTGAATCTCCCAAGAATATGTGACTGTGGCAAGAAGGAGTAATAGTCCTCTGAGCAGCCACCCTGTTTATAGTTTTTGTATTCTAGGAAGAAGGAGATTTAAATAGTGTTCAGTTGCTTGAGAACCTAGCAGTTAATGAATCCCATAGGCCATAGCTTTTTGCAAGGATGTTTCTTGGCTCTGGGAGTGTAGAAGATGAGATGGAGGGTGATAGAGGGGATATATCATGGCCTCTGTAGAAAAGGAATAGATATAAAACAAATGATGGCAGCAACAAAATCAACACCAAGTCTTCCAATGGCTATTGTTAATCAGATGCTTATCATATAGAAGAAATAATTTAATTAATTTTCTGAAAGGATTGCTGAACCTATATCCCCTTCCCACCCTATATTAAACTCTTGAAGATGTTAGAACTGAAGTCACCCTTTGGTGGCTCTCCACTGAGACCTCCTTACATGAGGTAGAAATAAAACTATTGATTTGCCCAGTGTCCCAAGCCAAATGTCTTGAAGCACAATGTTTAACTCACTTGATGAAACAGTTGACTTAAAAACACATATATGTCTATTTTTTAAGAGAGAGTATATATATATATATATACACACACATATACATACACATGTACATGTGTGTATTAGGATAGGTATCTAAAACAACAAATATTTCAGGTTGTAAGTTTCCAGCCTTATTTTTGTAACTTCTTAGTGCTTAGTATATTGATGTCTGGATGAACCTTATTTAGAGGGAATTTAAGTATCAGAAGGGCCTGCTTGTATAAAGGTACTTAACACCACTTTCACCTATACACGTAGTCCCACACTGGAACTACTTGGAAGAAGTAGAGTTGATTTTTCAACTTCCCTTTCCCCAAAGCCCATTCTTGGTGGGGTAGGAGTTTTTACTTTATATAGCTCCTAGGACGTGCTTAATTAATATCTTTTGGTTAATAATGATGACAAAAGTTGGAGGTTCTGCTAAATGGAATCCTAAGGAGGGTCAATAACTGAAAAAATGCATGATAATGTCCACAGAGAACAAACATAAGTAAATAACATATTGAAGATTAAAAGATCACCAAAAATTAAAGGAAGTATTTTCCAAGACAGGAACACAGGAAAGATAATTATTTTTTGGTTTTCATATTACATACAGACTGAATGCTTAAGAATTTTTTTAAACTTGTCCCCAAACTCAAATATGATTCATTTATAAAATATGATAATATAATGAGTATTTATAATTTTTAAATTTTTGAATGGAAGAAGTTGCTTCTAAATCTTGGAATAAATCTTGGAATTTAAATAAATCCCCTTTATTGTATTTAATACTTTTCAGTAGCAAAATTCTAATTTATTGAGCCTTTGCTTTTAATAAAATCTGTATTCTAGAAGAGGAAAGTGAACCTGAGGAAAAGAGTGAAGAAGAAATCGAAATCATAGAAGGGCAAGAAGAACGTAATAAATCAAATAAGTCTGGGTCAGAGGATGAGGTAACAGAAAATAAGCTGGTTTCTGTGTATAGTTGTTATCCATAAAAAGTTCTTTCAATAAAAACACCAATCTTGTTTATGAAAGAATTTTTGCCATATTTCTCTCAGCTTTTATAAGAGCCTTTATATTGTTTTTAAAACATATCCATAAGGAAGGAAAGAAAAATACTGTAATTTATATTGTCTTAATGCCTAGTAAAACAGTATAGAGCAAGCCTGTGACTTACAAAATATAAAGATAGAATACATGTATCCAAAATTATGACTTTCTCATTGAAATTCTATTGAAAAGCATAATAAACACATTTTTTGAATATTTAAAAGATAATTATCATTATTATTTTTATAGCTGTTGTAAAACATCCTTATTGTCTCAACATTTTACTCTCACGTTTTGAAATATTTCATTCATTGGGTAGTTGAGTACTATCTGCCTGATAGGGTATTTTTCTCAAATCTTTAATGAACTTTTCTCCCCTCTTATTAGTCTACCCCTTTTTGTGTCCTGATATAAAATGAAACTTTGCACAATGCTTTTTTTTTTTTGTAAGTTATTATGGAATGAGAAATCCAGAGTATAATTAGAGCCAGAGCTTTCTTTTTTCTTTTTTATTTTTAACCTAGCATAAACCAAAAACCAGTTTTCTCTGGCCCTTAAAGAGCTGCATAGCCTTACCCCACAGAGTCACCATCCTAACATATTACATTCCAACTATGTAGGTAGGATAAAAGTACAGTTCTGCCTGCTCTTGCATGTGATGAAATAAATTTTGTATTTTATCTAAAGAAATCCTCCAAATAAATTTGCAATTATTGTTAAGTCTTTCCTAATGTTTAATCAGTACACATACTGGTTGCTGGTCTTCCTGCCCTCTGAGTTTTTATAGGGACTTTGGGGACCATTATTTAGTATGAATATCCATATTTAGGGAGAGCTAGGTGAAGAGAATTTCTTCCAGAGCCAAGTTTTAAATAATCATTGTTTCTGCTGTGACTTTCTTAAAATAATACCTGCAGTCATTTACTTGAATATGTATTCTATTTAAATTTACTTTACAAAACACTTTGTGTACCTTCAAAAACATCTTAATTCCATCTTTCAGTCTTTCTGTCTTCTTATGTGTATGTCAGTGAGCTAGAATACATCGATTTTTGTATAGCCTTGAGAAATAACTATAACTTTATTTCATATAATACCTTCATAATAGCACTTGATTGATAGCACATATATTTTAGAGAATAATATATTGTTTACTACTATCTACTAGTTACGTGTTATACTAAAAGAAACCTTTTCATAATTATTTTTTCTAGATGAAAGAAGCAGATGAGAGCACAGGATCTGGAGATGGGCCGATAAAGTCAGTACGCAAAAGAAGAGTACGAAAGGACTAAACTAGATTGAAATATTTTTAATTCCTGAGAGGGATGTTTGGCATTGTAAAAATCAGCATGCCAGACCTGAACTTTAATCAGTCTGCACATCCTGTTTCTAATATCTAGCAACATTATATTCTTTCAGACATTTATTTTAGTCCTTCATTTCAGAGGAAAAAAAGCAACTCTGAAGTTACCTCGTCTTTGAATTTAGAATAAAAGTGGCACATTACATATCGGATCTAAGAGATTAATACCATTAGAAGTTACACAGTTTTAGTTGTTTGGAGATAGTTTTGGTTTGTACAGAACAAAATAATATGTAGCAGCTTCATTGCTATTGGAAAAATCAGCTATTGGAATTTCCACTTAAATGACTATACAACAATATAACTGGTAGTTCTATAATAAAAATGAGCATGTGTTCTGTTGTACAGAGCTAAATGCAATAAAGTTTCTGTATGGTTGTTTGATTCTATCAACAATTGAAAGTGTTGTATATGACCCACATTTACCTAGTTTGTGTCCAATTATAGTTATAGTGAGTTGTTTGCTTAAATTATAGATTCCTTTAAAGACATGCTTTGTTCGTAAAATCACTGGATTATATTGCAGCATATTTTACATTTGAATACAAAGATAATGGGTTTTATCAAAACAAAATGATGTACAGTTTTTTTTTCAAGTTTTTATAGTTGCTTTATGCCAAAGTGGTTTACCCCATTCACAACATTTCTTATGCATACGTTGCTATTGAAAATAAAATTTAAATATTTTTTCATTCTGAATACCCTATTTGACAGGTTATTATTGGGGAGGCTTTATATTATTTTCCTTATTACTAAGGGATTCTAATGGCTGATTTCAATTCATCATGCTTTTATATATTTTTTTTTTCTTGTTTCCAGTGGGGTTGGAATGCTTTTGTATTTTTATCTTTTTTTTTTCCTGAACAAGTTTCAATCTATTTTAAGTCTGTCATCTCATCTATGAATAGCTTCAAAGCTGCCACTGAGGTGCATAGGAGCAACTATTACTATTGCTTTTCTTTTTAAAGCAGTTACCACGTCACTAGACTACATTAAAATGGAGCTGTGTTGTTTCACTTAAAATATTTTATTTATGAAATTCTTATGTCTGGGTAACAGGTTTAGACTCTTTGGAAGAGGATCTAAATCTTTGAGACCACAGAACTACTTGAATACTAACTACCTAGAAAACTTTCCGCATGTTAGGTAAGATTTTGGATTCCTTCATAGAAGTACACATACCCCATATTTGGGCAAGCCCTAAACTGTTACAGGTTCCCATATAACTCCTTCTCCAGTAGGTAAATTTAGAACTTGTGAATAAGGAAAATAAGTCTCTAGCTTCTGCTTTTACTGAAAGAAGCCAAACATAGCCACTAATACGATTCACTCCTTATTTCAAAGAGTGAATTGAAAAAGAAAATAAGTTATTTACTCCATTGCTATACTCTGAACTTCTATAAATTGGTGCTAGAAAATCTTAATACATAGTATTTAGCCGTACTTTGTATTTATTTAATATGAACTGAACACATCTTGCAAGCATTCTCCCTCTCTAGCTCACTTTGCATTTGGAGTGTAATAATCCTAGATGAGAATATTTCTGAAGGTAAAACACTACTTCGGGAGATAATTTTTTTTTAATCAAAACCTTCTTGCCTGGGAAGTCTCTTGCATGTGAACATTTTTTCTAAAGATTGTTTAAAGCTTGTTTATGTTTTTTTTACTTTCTTGGTTGCAGATTCATTTGTTTGGTTAAACTCCATGAGCTTGCAGTGGTAAAATTTGAGCAACTGAATTTCCCAAGTCACTGCTAATTCCTGTGCACACACTCCTTTGTGGATGTACCATAACTGACAGGTTTAACCGAAACTAAAACTCTAATGTATGACCTGTACTATATCCGTGCAGTAGACAGTCTTTCTTAATAATCAAATGGCTTTTTCCTTTTACTCCCTGACTTTATTATTCAAAATGACCTACATTTTATCCATAAAGGAGAGAAATAGTGTATTTTGCTTTTCTTTATTTTTGTTTGCCTTTTCAGAGGCTTTTTAATTTGATCAGCGTAAAGCAACGTCCCTTTTCTTGAATACTTTTTACTGATAGTCTTGCTTCCATTAATCATTTCTCCAGGAAAACTTCATGTTTCTAGAATTAGTCTTTTTGAGGTATCAGTCCACATTTGGAGGAGAAACATGATGGAACTGCTTACATGTTAAAATGAACCACTAGAAATGAACTTAATGTATGGTAAAATTTCAGAATTCTAGTCCAAAAATGGTTTTGTATTTAATAGAAACTATTCAGAATAGTTAAAACATAAATACATTACACTCTAGGGATCTGTGAACAGTTTTTTGTTCTCTTTTCAATTGTGGCTATATGTTTTAACTTTAGCAGGATTTAAAGATTATAAGATGGCTAAAGTAAGATAACTAAATCTTTTATATGTGATTTATTAAAACATAAAAGAATATCTGCATAAATTTCAACAATTTCTTCCCCCCCAAAAGTATATAACTCCCATGTATTTCCATGGTATGAGAGCTGAGTTTGGGAAATAAAATTATCCCTAATCTGAAAGGTCAGATATGGGGCAAGTTGATGGGAGAGAGAATGCATGGAAAAGTAGGGTAGTTTAGAGAAGATGGGCAACATGATAACTGGAAAAATGGGCTTTTAATACCTAACATAGTTATCACATATTTTGTGTTTGTTAAATGAATACTTTTTTGGTAAAATTTGGGGATATTTCCAAGTTTTAATAGTACTTGATAAGCCATCTATAATGTTTACATTTTAAAACAAAATAAATACATTGTAAAATTGATTACAATGAATGTACAACTTCAGCTTGTTTTCTCTCAACCCACCCTTTCATAGGTCCAAAGGCCAATGGCCAACATAAAGTCCCTGTTGTATTAAATGTGCCTTTTTTGTTTGGTTTGGTTTTTGTTTTTTGAGGAGACAGAGTCTCACTCTGTCACTCAGGCTAGAGTGCAGTGGCACCATGCCACTTTGAACCCTGGGCTCAAACAATCTTCCCACCTCCGTCTCCCGAGTAGCTGGGACTACAGGCAAGTACCACCATGCCTGGCTAATTAAAAAAAAATTTTTTGTAGAGATATGGTCTCACTATGTTGTTCAGGCTGGTCTCAAGATCCTAGGCTCAAGGAATCCTCTTGCTTTGGTGTCCCAAAGAGCTGGGAATACAGGTGTGAGCCACCACACCTAGCCTTGTAAATTTGTCTTTTAAATACCATTAATCTCTGATTTCAGTGAAATAAACTACAGCTAGTTTTCTGATAAGAGTAAGAGGGAATTAAGTTTCTTCCAATTCTTAACCTTTCATGTCTTCACATTATCTGTTCTTTCACGATTTACAAATGGTCTTAACAACTAATCTCTGGTGTCCACTGGCAATAATTTTGGATACATGCACATTGAAGAAGAATCTGATGACAATCACCACAAAGTGTTCAGGGAAAAACAAAATTTTTATTGGGCAAAGTAAAGAATGGCTTTACATTCTAAAGTTAAGATCTATTTTGCTTTTCTTTGGACCACAAAATTAATTTTAGATTTTATAATTCAACTACCATATTTCTCTTACAAAAGGGACTAGATCACAGGGAAGAGTGACAGGAATAGAAATGCGACATTAACTGGTTGGAACTAAATGCATACATGATTTTGGTTACTCTTCTACAAAAGGTTTTGTTGCTACAATTCCATAACCAAAAATCTCTGAAAAGTTAAAGATTTTCCTAGCATTTTGGCAACAAATCTCACCTGGTAGCTGAGCCTGACTTCCCCAGCAAGGTTTTATGTATATATGTAGTCTTTCTTTATCCTACCTTAATACTCATTTTGCTGCAGAAATGTTAATATACTTGATTATAGGTGTTGCCCCAAACCCTATTGGTGTCTGAGTCATATTTTATAAAATCTGGAAAACTCCAAATTCTAAGACATCTGGCCCTACAAGTTTCAGACGAGGATCTGTGATGTGTAGTAACCTGCTGTGAGTCCAAAGGGAATATTAAGAGGACACATTTTGCATAGAATGGCAGTGTCAATATTGGGGAAATTCATATTGGGAAACAGTGGGGAAAATGGGTGCCTTAAACTATTTGGGATGCTATAACAAAATATAGACTGGGTGGCTTATAAACAAATTTATTTCTCAGTTTTGGAGGCTGGAAGTCTCAGATCAGTGTTGAGGGCCCTCTTCCAGGATGCAGACTGCTGTCTTCTATGTGGCAGAAAGAGAACTCTCTGGGGTTTCTTTTAATAAGGACACATCCCATTCATGAGGGCTTCACCCTCATTACCTAATTATCTCCCAAAGGCCCCACCTCCTAAAAGCATCACATTGGGGTTAGGATTTCAACCTAAGAATTTTGGGAGGACACATTCAGTCCATAGCAAGGAGTATGCTGATTTTTCCCTACCAAACATTATTCTACCAGCATGTAAACTAGGAAGTATTAAAGAAAAAACCATTCTGACACTTGTTAAAGCAGTAAAGAAGACTTTACTCAGGACTGTATATGTTAAGACCATCACCCAATAAGGGAAAGAAACTGGGCTCAACTAACACAGCAAATACAACTGAGGATTTATAGTCAATGAGCAGTGATGAGGTCAGTGGATGGAAAATTACTAAGTGGAGACATCAAGAGTAGGGTGATTCTTGCCAAAGACAGGCCAGGTTGATGATCACCAGTTATTGAGGATGGGATTATCTCTAAACTGATTTAGCAGGATTTTTGCTAAAACTGGTCTAGTCAAAAATAGGGCTCCGAGGTGCCTGTCTAAAATTTGGTGGAGTCTTTTCCAGAAGCTGGACACAGTCCCTGTGCACACTGTGTACTACCTATATTTCTAATGAAGAAATTATCCTGAAGTATTGCATAGCAAAAACTAAGTAAGTATATAGCATTAGCTTACCATTAACATGACAAGCAGTGGGGATATATTTTGACACCTACTAATCTGACAGCTCTAGTTGGAAAAAGCCAGAATGTTAAGTGAATTGGCTATTCCTTGCTTTCAGCAAGGTATCAAAAAAAATTGACATTTTCAAGCAGAGATGGAAGGGAATAGACAAAGTTCTGATACAAGGAACCTCCTGAAATTAAGCCAATTGTTTCTGAAGTCCGAATAGCAGCAAAGGTTCAAAATTATTTTTGAGGTGGGGGAGATTGGGGGGAAGTCCCTGAAGACTTCTCTACCAATTGTTAAGCCAAAGGAACCCAGCTTTGCAGTGATGATCTGAATGTAACATTCCCAGTGTAATCTTATTTTTAGTTGATCTCAAGATAGCCTCCATTAAAGAAAGGCAAAAATAATACATACTTTTGAGAATTTGGTCAAAAGCTTCGTTGTGGTTCCTCGGCATATGCAATCAGAAGCATATTGATAAAAAGGCTTGAGTTTTTGAGAGAATCGTATTCCAAAGAAACATGAGTTTGGCTTTAAAATGATGGGCACCAAGTTCACACCAGCAGGAAGTGGACCATCTTCACAATTCCCATGGAGTGAACACCCAGCCTCTACTTCCGAGGTAGCCATGGAAGAAAATGGGTAAGGAGTAACTTTCTAGAGGGGAAACCATGGAGTTCAATGAACAAGGGAGTCCCCTCCAGAGATCAGAATCATAGTCGAATCAAGGAACTTCTCCACTACTAGGGACAAAATCTTCATACATCTCCCAGGAGCATTCCACAATTTTTACGTTTCCCTTTATTCCATTTTCCAAATTGAGACTTTTTATTTGGCCATCCTGTCCCAACTACATTATAAATGGGCAGCAGCAAGGGTGAGAGCAAATAATTTGCCTATCAGTTTAGAGATTGTCAGACTATTAGAAGCCACATCTAAAGGGATGGACCTTTAATAGAGATCCTAGATTGTGAGCTGAATCACTAGCTGGATGAAGAGGGATTACTTTCTATGTAAGGGAAGATACTTGGTAGCACAAGAAGAGCTGTGGCTGAGGCTGCTAGCAGCCACCAAAATCTTGTATTTATAGCTGGAATATGGCTTCCCAGCCATGGACTACATTTCTCAGCTCCTCTTGTATCTAGATGTAACTAAGTCTCCACACCACTGGAATATGAGAAGATATATGAGCCATTTCCAGGCACAGCCCATAAAACCTTGCATATGTACATTTCCATGTTCTTTTTCTGCAAATTAGAAGAATAACTAGAGTGACTTGAAAGCCATGATTTAAAATGGCAGCACCATCCTCAGCCAAAGTCCCTGAATAACTGTGTGAACAAGGGCTGCTAGCCTGCAATGCTGACCTTGGAACCACTGGTTGGGAGAGAAACTTCTGTATTTATATTCTTTATCACTGGGTCTCTTGCTCAAGTAGCTTACTTAGCCTACCCTAAAAAATACAACTTCCTTTTTCCCTGGAGATACTGGATCCTTTGAGTGCTTTGCTTTTGTTTTCTAAATTAATGTATAATAGCCTATGATATTTATATTGATAACCAGTTATAGTTGTATTAATAAAAATATTATTCCCCTAAATAATCAGTAACTGGGTACTTAAATAAGATACACTATTCTGTGGCATTGAATAACCCTGGATACACCACTATACCTAAATACCCCATTTACTTAGGCAACTATATCAAAACACACACAACTTCTGAAACAGCTTTTTATTAAACGGCAAAGCAGAACTGCAACACAATTTAAATGTCTGTAAATTAGGTCACAAAAGGGATGCAAAATGTTTGCAGTTTGACTATTATATATTCATACAGCTAAAGTCATTCATCAACTCTTACACCAATACATAAGATTATTCCATGATTAAAAGTAGCCCAAATCTAATAACCATAAGCTATATTAGTGGATCTCTTTTCATATTGTAAGATTTTAGCAATACTTCCAATATTGATTTCCTTACCAAATGGAATCTAGAAGCTAAATTTTTAAAAATTGTTAAAGGATGACTAAAACTCTTCAAACCCAGTAGCAGGGTTTACAGAAAATTCTAGAACAAGTGAGATAAAATACTGAGCAAGATAATAAGTATACATGTAAAACTTTCCCATTTTATTCACTATTCTAATACTAATACACTGTTATGGAATTTTGCAGAAGTTGACCCACTGGGTACGAATCAACTTAGAGACCAAACTCTTTGTAACTGTTCTCATCCAGATGTGGCTTACATAAGGGTAGTCAAACTTAATCCACTTTCATATATATTTCCCAAAAGATCTACTCTGTGCCAGAGAAAACACAAATCTGGAGTGAAAATATTTGGAGTTGGTTACTACTGTTTACCGAGTATTTTTCCACCCTATTTCCATTTTTCCTCAAAATTTTCTATTTTAAACATACACATGACCAGAAATTATATATTTTCAGATAATACAAAATGAGTTATTTTGGGCAAAAAGAAGTTTTTAACAACAAATATTCCCAAGTTAATTCAGTTTCAAAGAAAAACCTTCATTTTTAGCCTCCATCTATTTCCAATTAATTAAAGAGACACTAGCATTCCTATCTTAACACTAAATACACAAATGACAAGCCCTAGCTGAGACAGTATCTTATTTTGGTTAAGTTTCAACAATTAAAATACAGGTTACTCTCAGACATGATTAACTATTAAAATTACTTTTACAAATGTGACACCAATTTTTTTCCTTAGCGGAAGGGAAATAGGAAGGGAGAGGCAAATGGAGAAGAGGCACAAGATGGTGGATAGGGTACATAAAGCTGTGCATTTAGTACATGATTTTAGTCACTTTTTCACAACATGGTGGTTATTTTCTTGTATATCTTACTAATCCTATAATAAAAGACAGTGCTAAACCTACAAATTCAATAAAACATTCATCTTTAAGTTTCATAAATATATGCAATTCTAATTATAAAGTCTCTACAATACATTTGCACGTTTTCATAGACTAACATAATACACAAACTTATGGAAGTCTCCTGTTATTGTGTTATTTTTGTCTACATCTGACATTATCTTCATAAATATTCAATGAAGCCACAAAGGTACTGTAACTTTTGGAATCTATCCAAGTTTTAAAGAAAAAATGATCAGCAGCAATTCCATAAAACAGAAGGGTGTCAATCCCTTACTTTCTTTTGCTTTTTGTGTCAGTTGTTTGAAAAACACTAGAAGCTGACATGAGGTTTTCTATATATTGTCCAAGAACTTGGTTTTCTGACTTTAGCTTCAGATTTTCTTCCTTAACTGCATCTACTCTTGCAGAGAGATCTATATAAAAAATAAAAATGCCCATTATCAATAAAACAATGACAATGATTCCATATTACAAAATTCTTAGGATTCATTCTTAAAAGAGATAATACAATCCTTTAATTTTAAGAATTCGGATTTTAGAGACAGCAAGGTAAACAAACTGAGTGCAAATTAGTAGACAAATTCCTAAAAAGATATTTCACATTAGACTAAATGCTATTCTTCGTAAATAGCATTAATGTTGAGTAATTTTTTAAAAAGATTTTGTTTTTAAAATGTGACTTTTGGTTCATGTCTTATCAACATAAAACCATAACATCTTTACTAGAAATGTTTAAGATATACATCAGGTTAACACAACTGAATTCATATACTGAATACAGGCAGTCAGTTTCCAAGCAACTGATCATCTTGTAACATCAAGACATTCAACACATGCAGTTCTTGATGATCACATAAGAAGTTAATTCCGGCTGGGCATGGTGGCTCATGCCTGTAATCCCAGCACTTTGGGAGGCCGAGGCGGGTGGATCATGAGGTCAGGAGTTTGAGACCAGCCTGGCCAACATAGTGAAACCCTGTCTCTACTAAAAATACAAAAAATTAGCCAGGCATGGTAGCAGGTGCCTATAATCCCAGCTAATCGGGAGGCTGAGACAGGAGAATCGCTTGAACTTGGGAGGTGGAGGTTGCAGGGAGCCGAGATTGCGCCATTGCACTCCAACCTGGGCAACAAGAGTGAACTCCATCTCAAAAAAAAAAAAAAAGAAAGAAAGCTAATAGGGAAGTCACAGATGACTTTTATTAACTCTGTAAAATGTAAATCAGTGGGAGGTTCTGAGTGACATGATCTGCTCACTGTGGTACCAAAAACACCACCTCTTAATTTCATTAAAACTCAAAAGATGTTTCAGTGTATTAATTTTATGCAAGATTTAGAAAATGAAAAAATTCAGATGAATTCCTTTTTAATCTCCAAGGCTAATACATTGTTTTTACTTTAAAATAAGCTTTATTAAAGCGGACTTAGTAACACATTATGGGGACTTAAAAGGGGGTCTCATACTAGCCAGCATTATGTTAGGCTTCAAAGAGGGAAGCACAATAACATTTGACTTGACTGAAGTGTATCTGTTCTTTAAACTACCAAAGCAGGAAGATATATATATATATATATATGTGTGTGTGTGTGTGTGTGTACTTTGAAGTTCATTCTTTTAAAAATTATACATCCTAACAAAATTTAGCAATATAAATGTTTACAAGTTCAATTAATTGGCTGTCATTCAAATAAACTACAAAATGCAAGCTAACCTTCAAGTGTGTGTTGGAGTTCCAACACTTGATTAATAAGTCTTGTTTTTTCCTCCAGTTCCACTTGATTTTCAGCATCAACTGCTGTAATATAAAGGTTCAAATTTACTATTAATTAGCATTAGGTACTATTTGTGTAGGGTAGCACTTAAAAATCTGCAAAATGTTTTATATTCATTCTTACTTGACTTATACAAGAGCCCTGTGAAATAAAATTTTGTATCCCCAAATTGCAGATAACAACACCAAGGTAAAGAAGATAAAAACAACTTGCCAACCTCTCATAGCTAAGGAATGGAAGCTGCTTTGGTTGGTCCTTTCTAACACTAGATGAGATATAAATAAGTAATTAGCCAAGATCAAAGTCTTCTAAACATGGTTTCTCTGCCCTTTCCATTGCTTAATAAAGCAAAAGCATCCACAAAACCAGGAGTATACAAAAAAGAAAATTAAGAACATACCATCCATGTCAGCATTCATCATCTTGGGTAACAAACTTTTGGGTCTTGGATACAAAATTCTTGATGAATGGTCTACAATAAGAAAAATTCAGAAATATAGACACATACAGCAATAAACTATAAGCCTGTTTTTCAAAGGAGGATGATTTTGTTAACTATGACACAGTAGGACTTTTCATATGCTTTACTAAGAATAAAATAAATGCCTAATGGGTAAATAAGCAAAAGATATAAATAGTTTGAGAAAATGTTGAGCTTCTTGATAATAAAAAAATACATAAATACCACTGTACAGTTATTATTTTTAAAGGAGATAATGATCAATACTAGCAAAGAGTTATGGAAAAACAAATACACAAACATTGGACACAAATTTTAAATATGTAATCTTTTTGGAAAGCAGTATGATAATAAGATTCATAAAAACATTTAAATCTTTTTTAACTGAGTATTTTACTCTTGGAAATTTAGGCTAAGGAAAATAATGCAAAGAAAGTTATATACATAAAAATCACTTCAATCTTATTTACAACGAAGTCAATCAGAAACAACATAACTGCCCACTCAAAGAGTCTGGTAAATTACAGTTGTGATTTTCTTTTTAAGAAGATATATTTTTATTTATTTATTTATTTAGAAATGAGGGTCTCGCTAAGTTGCCCAGTCTGTATTAAACTCCTGGACCCAAGCAATCCTCTCTCCTCAGCCTCCTGAGTACAGTTATAATTTCTAATGGAGTGGCTACTGAAAATAATTATGACTATAGTACATGAAAGAATGTGTATAAAACTGTATATTCACTGATGTAAATTATGTGAAATATACATAAATTATGCATAAAAAACATGAAAATGAAAAAATGCTCTGATGTTAAGGATGACGGTATGGATGAAGATAAAATTTTTTCAAATATTCTTCTTCGTTAAAGTATTGCTTTACATATACTGTTTAATTTTTTACAAATAAAATTCAAAAGATAAATACTAGACCATCTAAAATATTAATATGGAATAAATGAAAAAATGTCCATTCATCAGCTTCTAGTCAGGGTTAAATCAAAACAGACTAATCAGGATGTAAACAAGTAAATAAATACTAACATTTTATTATTACAATAAAGACTTCTAAATATTAGAACAAAAAATTTCTATAAAACATGTTCTGCTCCATTGCTAACAATCATTTCATTCAATGTGTTCAAAATATATTAAATAATGCTCCCAGATTATTACTGAAAACAGATTTGTTAACCAATCTAATCTACTACATTGAAGCAACCTAGACCTGTCAGTGTTATTCTTTCAACAAGTATTTATTGAATATCTTCTATGCCCAAGGCATTGTTATGCCTCCGTATCTTAAACAGTAGAAAGCAGACCTATTAAATAAGGATATCTACATACTAGAACTAGAATCACAATAAAGAGATAACAGTGTACTACACATTCTCTCACAGCTTCTGTTAATACAAATCTTGTTGTACTTCAGATACTAACATGAAATTTGAAAATGCCCAGTGTACATCTACATAAATCCTGTTACACTTTAGATACTAATATGAACTTCAAATTAAAATACCCAGTGTACATATACATAAACTTCAAGTTTATAGTTCAAGTAAGATAGCACTCACTAGTCTAGAAAAAAATATGAACTATCCCTTGTAGAACATTATTAAATAATTAACTACAAATGGTATACAATTAACTTAATAATGCTGAATAAACCTACTCCAAGTCTTCTAGCATCTTTCCCCTTATCTAAACCGCACTTAAAGTTGCTCTGCCCAACCTCTTTTTCACATGATTTAATTCTCAGGTTCTCTGCATTTCAGATTACTAAAATTTTTCCAACAATTCTTTTTTTAAAAGTTATTCGGCCTACCGTAGTATTTAAAGACCACACTCCAAAAACTATTCCTCTCCATTGAATCAACATGTCTCTTTAACTATAATTGAAGAGGAAGAGTGTTAGTGAAAACTTGATTTGACATTTCCCTGACAGAGAAGCACACCTGTAACCAGGTAATACAGTCATTCTCTTTTCATACCATTTCAACCACTGATCCAGCTAAAAGAGGTCTGAGTGAGATGAGAGAGGCAACAGCCAAAAGCAAAAGTGATCATGGGAGTGCTCAGCAAGAGTAAGCTGCAATTTGGCAACTGTCTTTGCTAAATAATAAATTAAAAGTGCTTCAAATTTCTCATATCCAATGATTTTAAGGCTACAGCTAGAATGAATTTTCATGATAGCTAAGAACAGTTATAAGATACACAAGCCAAAGCAACAGATAATCAGAAAATCGACACAGCTGATTTTGAAGTCAGATATAATACAGTGATAGGGTAGTCTTCTTTTGCTTATGTTTCAGACTAATATTTAAATTAAACCAAAAAGTCTGCAAAAACACAACTATTCCAAACTCACCAATATAAGAGGTAAAGAAAAAGAAGTCAGTTTCTGAATTCTGACCACATATAATCCAAACAATAGAAAACCTATGCATGGTTTAGCAACAGTGTGACTTCATCTGAAAAAGTGAAAGAAAATAAAAAGCAGAAAAACAGGGTGGAGAGGGCTTATTAAAGGAAAAATTACTCTTACACTCAAGATTGGGGTGGAGGCAGGGGCACAAAAGTGCCACAAGAACAGTGCTATAGGATATACAACGCGAGAGAGTACAATTCACACCACAGTCTATGTAAGATTGCACCCCAAGTGTTGCACAGTGCAAAACCCGCCCACTGTATCTGGCAGCCCTACGCATAAGGGCATTACTCTTTAGTACAGTGGACCACAGCATTACCTGCTGCCTCTCCACGACAAAAGAACAAGCAGCAATTGTATTTTATTGTGATGTGATCAAACAGACCCACCTCAAAATGCCACTATTGTATTAATATATATTCAAAGTCTTTCAGTAGATATAGGGCGATAAACTGATTTGTTTGACATATGGGATCAAAAGACTTGCTGAGTTCTTTATGTCAAAGTATTTTAGCCATGGATTTTTTCTTTTAAAATAGTATTTTAAATACTAACTGCCCGAAGTCTACATTAACACAGTACTACATCATAACAGATACTTAATACTGAGCTTTTCAACTTTTTCAACTATAAAATCCTTTTCTACCTATAGCTGCTATAACATCAATCTAATTCCATGTCAAATATGCTCTTAAGAGTTCACTTTCAACTCCTTCTGCTCCTACATATAAACGCAAATCTGATGAACAATGAGAAAATTAAGACCAAGTCTGCTCAAACGTGGGAACACTGAAATGAATTTGGGGTGCTGAGGCTGCTCTGCCTATCCTAAACCACCTTACCCCAGAAATGGACATGGTTCGCTGTGATTCTTCAGCCCTGATGTATGGCTAGGTCAGACCTTTCAAAGGTTTCTCAAAAAACACAGTAAATTCGGGTATCTAGCCTTGGTTAGTGGAAGGGAATCTAGAATTATTTTTTGATTATTTAAGTCCAGGAGGCAGAATGCATAGAGAGAATACAAACCAGGAAATGTGGCAAATATTAGGACAAAATCCATTTAATTAAATAATTTTTGCCATGCACACACACCTGTGACCAAAGACGATCATCTTACCAAATATGCCCCTATCTTCTTTTACAGTATCTCTAATAGTGTACAATATCCACAATATCACTCTCCTCAAAAGGCAGCCTGGCACAATGATTAACAAAATGGATTCAGATTACCTTGATTCAAATCCTAGCTCTGCAATTTATAAGCTCTGGAACCCTGGGCAAGGTTAACACCTCAGCCTTAGTTTCCTCATTTGTAATATGTGGATAATAACCGTACGTATCTCATGGGTTTGTTGTGAGAATGAGTGGATAGATACAATGTGTTTGCAACAGTAGCCAATACATAGTAGGTATTCAATAAATGTCTGCTATTGTCTTCTCTACCTTTTAGCTCTAATTTGGGCAACAGAAAGAATTTAAAGAAAACCATCTGGTCCAGCTGCTTCATTTTACAAATAAATCAAGGCCAAAGATGACAATGGCTTACTGAAGACCACAGAAGTAGTTAGCAACAGGGCCAAGACTACAACAAATGCCCAGTGTTTTTTCCACCATTCCACCACAACTATTGTCACATCTGAGCCTGCAGATTTTGAGACTTTTTCCTAATATCCGTCCATCTTCAGCCACTCAACTTTTCCGCATCTAAAATTGATTTCACCATCTGTCATACTAGAGAACTACTAAGACTGCTAAAATAATGTCTTCGTGCATTAATGTGCTAAATGCTTTGCATATGTTATTTCATCAAATCAACAGAAGGAAACTGCTATTTACAGATATGGACGCTAAATTTCAGAAAGTCTATATATCTTTCAGAAAAGCTGTTTCAGAGGTTTCACAGCAATGTCTCTACCAATAATTTGAACCCAGGTCTAACTTCACAGTCCATGCTTTTTCCATTATGCAATGGAAGAAACTTTAATATGGCCCTAATCTTATGTTTGCCAAACATTTTGCTACCACTGATGTCAAACTCCTCTGGAATCTTTACTAAGCAACTGAAAATAAACTCTATTCCCTTCAAGCTACGTCAACTTCAATATAATGCCTGTTCAGATCTGTTCAAGTTCTGCTTTGACTTGTCCTGGTTAAATAAATCCAGTTTCAAATTCCACAAGATCAAGGAATTGTTTGGCCAAATGAAGATTTAAACGGAAGCTATACTCTCAGAGAATGGCTAGCTACACTGATTTTAATCAGGGATAGAGGTACCAGAATACATGGGCACAGCTTTGGGTCCTCGGGCATAGACAGCGTGTTGGGAACACCTGGAATGGCATCTGTCCTTATTGTTGCGTAATAGTATGAGGTTGACACACTGTATAACAGAGGCCTTGCCTTTCAGGAATGTATCCTCTTTCTCCTTTCCAAACCTTACTTCCCAAAACTTGTTCAGCAGGGCTCTGGGGGAGAAGACGATTCCGAAACAAACCCAGGTGCCGCTTTCGCCGCCTGGAAAAATGGTCCAATCCTTATTTTACGGCTCTCTAGGCTCCCTCCCCACCTCGGCCTCCCCTCCCATCTCTCAGGCTCTCGCAGAGCAGCCACGGGAAGGTCCAGGCGTGCCAGGTCCCATTCCACCCAAACGCCCCTCCCGCAGTCCAATTCCAGAGCCGAGGGCTGCAAAGCGGCTCCCGACCCAGGAGCTGCGGGGAGAAAGCTGCACGATGTCTGCGTCAGGGACCGCGAAAGGCCCCTGTCCCAAAGAACGCCTGGGCCTGACAACGAAAACAGGAGAAAAAGAGGTTGCGCAGGGGTTCTGCAGCGAGCCAGGCCTCCGCCGCCCACCAAATGCCCAGGCCCGAGACCGCGCCTCCCGGGCCCCCGGTGCGCAGGGCCCCGTCCAGCCCGCCCCGCCCTCCAGGCCCTCGGAGGTACCGAGGATGCAGCTCTAGTCGCCTGGGGCCAGGCCCTCCACTGCCCAGGACGGCCCTCACCTTCCGCTTGAGGCGCCAGGAGAGGGAGGGATCCGGCCGACACCTCAAGCCGGGACACTTGGACCAACTGACGCCGGCAGCTCCGCCCACTCCGCCCACAGAACGTGCGCCGTGAGAAGAATCCCGTCCCGTCCCAGCCGCTCGCCCGCCAATCCTGACTCGAGAACACACGCCTGCGCATTAGCTGCCCGCCTCCCCCCCCCCCACCCCCCCCGTCGTCCAATCTCAAAGCACCGGGATCCACCTTTGCCATAACAAAAGGACACTGACATCCAATCAGGATTGAGGTCGCTGTGGGCGGGACCTGGAACAGCGACAGCCAATGACAGTAAAGAAGCGAAGCTAAGCTTCGCTGGTGAAGCGGCTCATCAGGTCTGTTAGGAAACCTGAGACTTGGAGTGAGAATCCCAGTGTGGAAAATCAGGAAAGAGGTTGGTATGAGCGACAGAGAAGTCATTCAAGTTCAAGAAAAGAGCGTTTGCGAACCAAGCAGAGAAAGTCAACGCGACACCGTCGTTCCTCAATTCTAAAAGCAGACTTTTTCATATTTTTCTTGTTTCTGAAATCGGAAAGCTTATAGTTGAGCTAGTGGAATGTTCCTCTCCTCACGCCCCTCTTCCCAAACTATTATTAAATCTGTAGTGCGTGGCCATTTAATATTTTAGAATTGAGAAAATACCCTAGTGGTACTGAGGCATAGCACTTGTGCTCACCTTACCCCTGTGGAGCCTCACAGCAACCCACAGAAAGGAACTGAAGCCTGAGCGTGAATACATTTCTTGCTCAAGGTCACATATACAATATCAAGAGTGGAGTGTTCTTCGTGACACCGTTCATCGTAATCTAGCACTTGACACAAAGCGGCATCCTGCTTTAATATTCGTTGAGTACAAGGTAGACATCCACAGCAATACATTATTATTTTGGCTTTGGCACAGCCTCCTGAGCTGTAGAGACAAGCCTTATGTCTCCCTGTTTCTTGACTTTTTACTTCTGGCACAGTTTGCTGACACATCGCCTTAATCATTTTAAGAGCTATATAAAAAGGTCTTCTATTCAGTGTTTTGAGAACTATACATTTGGCTGCGACTACAATATTTAGTTTGAGGAAATTTACTAGAATGCAATGTAGGAGCTAAATAAATGAAAAAAATCCAACATAAATCTAATAGGAGTGCCATAAAAGAGACTAGAGAGAATGGATGCAGGCAGTATTCAAAAAGTAATAACTAAGAATTTTCCAAGATTGTGGAATATTTGAATTTTCAGATTCAAGAAGTACTTATTCTTGAGCAGGATTAATATAAGAATTCTATGCAACGGTGAAATTGCAGGACACCAAAGATCAAGAGAAACTATTAAAAGCAACTTTTTGTTTTTGCTAGAACAGTATTTTTAAATGTTTTTAATTGTAGTGAAATACACGTAGAATAAAATTTACCATCTTAACCATTTTTAACTTCAGTAGTATCAGATACATTCCACATTGTTCTCTAACCAATCTCCAGAACCAATCTCTCTTTTCATCTTGCCAAACTAAAACTCTATACCTATTAAACAGCAACTCTCCATTTCCTATTCCCCTCATCCTCTGGCAGTAATCATCTTACTTTCTGTTTATCAGTTTGACTACTCTAGGTACCTCACATAAGTGGAATGATACAGAATTTGCCCTTTTGTGACTGGCTTATTTCATTTAGCATAATGACTCAAGAGTTCATCCATGTTATAGCATATTGCAGAACTTCCTTTTTAGGGCTGAATAGTTCTATATATCATTTATTATGTGTATTATACCACATTTTGTTTATTCATCTATCAGTGGACACTTAGGTTGCTTCCTCCTTTTGGCTATTGTGAATAATACTGCTATGGACATGGGTGTGCAAATATCTCTTTGAGACCCTCTTTTCAGTTCTTTTGGATATACACCCAGAAGTGTGTATTAATTAGTGCTGAATCATATGGTAATTCTATTTTAAAGCAACTTTTAAAAAAGTGGTATTGACACAAGAATAGACAAAAAGAAAATTAGGAAAAAAAGGATACCTGGAAGTTGGTATACAATAAAGATGTCTGGTAAGGAATAACTGTTTCTAAGGTTGTGGGGAAAAAGCTATTACTGTTGGGAGTGTAAATTAGTACAGTAACTGTTCGTGGGATATGGAAAACACAAGTTATGGTGGTTCTAGTTAAATTGGCTATTTATATAAAAATAAGAAATTCAATCCTGATACCACAACAGAAATAAAACTAAATTCCAAATGAAATCATGATCCAAAATGTGAGAAACAAAACTCTAAACTTTTAGAAGAAAAGCATATGTCTGTATGATATCACCATAGGGAAGAAACAGCACAATTCATTAAGGAAAGATGTAAAATATTGATTACTTTAAAATTTGGAAGTCTTACAAACAGAAGAGAAGCCATCTCT
Source organism: Pongo pygmaeus (assembly GCF_028885625.2). Lineage (NCBI taxonomy): Eukaryota > Metazoa > Chordata > Mammalia > Primates > Hominidae > Pongo > Pongo pygmaeus. Next base: position 153,390,695 of record NC_072376.2, on the reverse strand, counting down.
AATCAAGTTAAAAAACAAGCCACAGGTTGGCAGAATATAGTAAAACTCTGAAAATATAAAGAATTCAGGCCAGGCGCGGTGGCTCACGGCTGTAATCCCAGCACTTTGGGAGGCCGAGATGGGTGGATCACGAGGTCAGGAGATTGAGACCATCCTGCCTAACACGGTGAAACCCCGTCTCTACTAAAAATACAAAAAATTAGCCAGGCGTGGTGGCGGGCGCCTGTAGTCCCAGCTACTCTGGAGGCTGAGGCAGGAGAGTGGCATGAACCCAGGAGGCAGAGCTTGCAGTGAGATCGTGCCACTGCACTCCAGCCTGGGCAACAGGGCGAGACTCTGTCTCAAACAAATAAACAAAAAAAAGAATTCAGACAAATCAGTAAGAAAAAGACAACTCAAGATAAATATATGCAAATAACATAAGTAGGCCACTTACAGAAGAGGAAAACTGAACGGCCAGAAAGGTTTTTAAAAAATGTTTACCTTCACTAATAATTAGGTAAAATAACATTAAAACAATTAGATAAAGGGGCATATTCATCAAGAAGACGCAAAATCCTAACCACAGTGCTACAAAATAGCAATGAATCAAAAATCAATTGAATTCAAACAGTTCATTACTCCCTGCTCTGCAATTTGTAAAACAAGTATACAGATAATTTAAGTATACAGAACTCAGGTCCCAAACTTTTCAGTATATTAGAATCACCTGGGAATCTTTTAATTATTCTAGTGAACAGACCACACCTCAGAATAAATTACAATCTTAAGGAGTGAGATACAGGCATTAGTATTTTTGAAAGTTACAAAGGTGATTTTGAAAAAAGGCTGGCAAATTTCTGAACTGTTGATATAGAAGACCTGAACAATTCTATCAGCCAACTTGACCTAATGGACATTTGTAGAACATTGCACCCAATAACTGAAGAACACACTTTCTTTTCCAATGCACTTGGAACATTCATCAAAATAGACTCCACTGTGTATCATCAAACAAATGTCAGCAAATTTAAAATAATTGAAATAATAAAAATTATTCTCTCTACCCACAAATTAAACTAGAAATCAGTAACAGAAAGATATTTGTAAATCTCCAAATAGTTGGAAATCAAACTATGTACTTCTAAACAAACCATGGGCCACAGGGGAAGTCACACACAGAAAAATTAAAAAGTAATTTTAAACTAAAATGTAAACATATCAAAAGCTGTGGGATGCAGCTAAAGTAGTGCTTAGAGGGAATTTTTTTTTTTTACCACTAAATGCTTATGTGAGAAAACAAGGAAGGTTTAAAATCCAGAATCTAAGCATTCATTTTAATATATTAGGAAAAGAAGAATAAATTAAACTCAAAGCAAGCACATCGGAGGAAATAATATAAAACAAAAAAATCAATCCTATTGAAAAAATCATAAAACAATAGAAAAAATAGTAAAACAAAAAAGTGGTTCTTTTGAAGGAATAATAAATTTTAAAACTGTAGGCAGACTTATCCAGGAAAAAAAAAGGAGAGAAGACACCACAGATTACCAATATCAAGAATGAAAGCAGGGACATACTATAGATACTGAAGACATTAAAAGGAATATTGTGAAAAATCTTATGGCAATAAATTTGATAATTTAGGTTTTCACAGTGGTACCAAGGTAATTCCATGGGAATGGATACATTATTATTTTCAACAAATGTTGCTGGAACCAGTTGATATCAATATGCAGGAAAAATGAATCTCAAGCTCTACCTCACAGCATACACAGAAATGTTAATTCAAAATGGACCAGAGTCCAAAACATAAAAGCCAAAATTATAAATCTTCTGGAAGAAGACAGAGAAGAAAACCTTCATCCCCTTGGTGTTGGCAAAATTTTTTGAGACGGGTCACAAAAAACAATACGCAAAAATTTAAATAATTGAACTTCATAAAAGTTGAGGTTTTCTGCTCTCTATAAGACATCATAATGAAAATGAAAAGATAATTCACAGGCTTGAAAAAGACAATAGTCACAATATATTAACAAATGACTTGAATTCAGAATATCTAAGAGCTATTTCAATCAATAATAGAAAAACATTCCAAAAATACTGAAATACTGGCCAGCAATTAGAAAGGAATAAATTTATGAGATATACATAAGAACAAACTATTGGTAATAGATGAATCTAAAATATGTTGAATGAAAATAGCCAGATACAAAAAGTACAGACTTTATTGTTTTCTTAATGTAAAGTTCTAGAGCAGATAAAGCTTATCAGTTGTGACAGAAATCAGATCAGTGATTGCCTGGAGTGGAAGCTGAGAGGAGGACTGACTCAAAGGAGCCTGATGGGACTGTTTGGGGTAATGGAAATGTCCTATAATATCTTGACTGATTGGTGTGGTGGTTACACAGTGTATGTGAATGTCAAAAGTCATCTTCTGTAACTTAAAATGTGTGCATTTGATAGTAATTTTTCCTCAATAAAATTGATTTTTTTAAAAAAATGAGAAGACTAGTGTATTAGCGTTCTCTAGAGAGACAGAACTAATAGGATATATATGTATATATATCCTACATGTATATATCCTAATATATATATCTTATATATATATCCTAATATATATGTAGGATATATATATCCTATTAGTCATATATATAATATATTTTATATATATATGTAAAGAGGAATTTATTAAGTAGTATTAACTCACACAATCGTAAGTCCCACAATAGGCTGTCTGCAAGCTGAGGCAAAAGGCAGCCAGTCCAAATCCCAAAGCTGAAGAGCTTGGAGTCCAATGTTCGAGGAAAGGAAGCATCCAACATGGGAGAAAGACGTAGTCTGGGAGGCTAAGCTAATCTAGCCTTTTCACGTTTTTCTGCCTGCTTTATATCCTGGCCATGCTGGCAGCTGATTAGATGGTGCCCACCAAGATTAAGGGTGGATCTGCCTTTCCCACCCTACTGACTCAAATGTTAATCTCCTTTGGCAACACTCTCACAGACACACCCAGGATCAATACTTTGCATTCTTCAATCCAATCAAGTTGACACTCAGTATTAACCATCAACAACTAGCCATGATTTTTTAGAGTCTACAATGTCCTAGGTATGCTACATGTATTGTTTTACTTAGTCCTCAAACCATCCAGTCAGCTATGTATTATCAATTCCATTTTACAGGTAGGAAATAAAGGATCAAAGACTGTCTTGTCCAATATCATAAAGCTGGTGATATAGTCTGAATTCAGACCTATCTTTTTATTTGTAAAATTAGTATCATAATACCTGCTTTACTGACCTGTTATTATGATTGCTAGAATTAAATAAAAATAAATAACTGCAAAGACTCCAAATTGAAATTACTTTAGAACCACCACCCAAAGAAGGTGGGTTGGAACTTGGAGTCTCAGCCTGACCAACTCATGTTTCTACTAAATTAAAAATATCAACATTCTCCATAGGATTTAAACAGGACCCAGGGGCTTATAACATAATAGTCAAAATATTCAGGATCTAATTCACAATTATTCTACTTATGAAAAACCATGCAAATCTCAATTCCCGTGAGAGTAACAACAAATACCAACAGTGAGATGACACAAATGTTGAAATTATCTGAAAATTATTTTAAGCAGCTATTAAAAAAATACCTGAGTAAGCAATCATGAAAAATCCCAAGATAGAAATGATAATTGAAAGTATGAATAATATAAACAGGAAATATAAATAAAAACCAAATGGAAATTTTTAGAACTGAAAAATAATAAAATTATGTAATTACATTTTTAAATTTTAATGAAATTTAAAACTCTCTACAAAGAATCAGTGGCAGGATGGAGATGAAAGAGGAGTTAGTGAGTTTGATTATTTCAGTAGAAATTATCCAATCTGAACATCAGAAAGAAAAATTATTGAAACAAAAAATGAACAAAATCTCAGGAACCTGAGGGCCAAAAAAGATCTAACGTATGAGTCATCAGAGTCCCAGAAGGAAAGGAAAAATAGTATTGTACTGAAAAATGTTTGAAGAAATAAACGTTTTCCAAGTATGGCAAAAGACAATCTCATACAGCAAGAGTTTCATTAAGAAAATGTATTAAAAGGCCCTAAGGGGAGGGGTATAGTTAAAAAGATTACTGAGAAATAGTTATCTAGACACTGAGCATCAATGTTACTAACATCACAAAGAGAGACAGATATCATTTACTTTCTCATGGAAAACGAATATACAATCACCTGTGAAAGTCTGATTTAAAAAACTTGAAGCCTGATTTGATCAAGCCCATAAATTATCAATTTAACAAGAAATACAAAGAATTGATAAATATGTCAAATCTACCACCTGCATAAAATTATCAAAATCTAGTTATGAGGCTGGGTGCAGTGGCTCACGCCTGTAATCTCAACACTTTGAGAGGACAAGGCGGGTGGATCACCTCAGGTCAGGTGACCAGCCTGGCCAGCGTGGCAAAAACCCATCTCTACTAAAAATACAAAAATTAGCTAGGTGTTATGGTGGGCACCTGTAATCCCAGCTACTTGGGAGGCTGAAGCAGGAGAATCACTTGAACCTAGGAGGTGGAGGGTGCAATGAGCCAAGATCATGCCACTGCACTCCAGCCTGGTGACAGAGCAAGACTCTATCTCAAAAAAAAAAAAAAAAAAAAAAAAAAAATCCAGCTATGAAAAACACTACAGGACACAGATTTTAAAAACAAAACAAACAAAACCCATTTCTTTACCAAATAAATTGCACTTCCCTCTAAATATATACACCTACTATGTACCCACAAAATTTTTTTTAAAAATGAAAAAATAAAATAAATTGCACTGGGGGAGAAGGAGAGGAAAGAAAACTTGTAGATTAAAGACATTTAAAATATGTAAACCAAAAATAAAATTATAAGACCCCCCAAATATCTGAATGAACCCCTCCTCTCAGCTGAGGGTGTTACAAAGTTAACCTGAAAAACTAGTTAAGGCCATGATGTGAAGGGGTTTAGACATGCCTCATTATACCCTCCTTCCTTTTAGAATTCAGGAAAAGCCAACCAGCATTAACATCAACAGAGACCTGAAGCCTGATAAGAAACATCTGCAATTGGCCAGGCACAGTGGCTCAAGCCTGTAATCCCAGCACTTGGGAGGCCATGGCAGGCGGATCACTAGGTCAGGAGATCAAGACCATCCTGGCTGACACAGTGAAACCCCGTCTCTACTAGAAATACAAAAAATTAGCTGGGCGTGGTGGCTGGAGCCTGTAGTCTCAGCTACTCCTGAGGCTGAGGCAGGAGAATGGCATGAACCCTGGAGGCGGAGCTTCCAGTGAGCCCAGACCAGCCTGGGTGACAGAGTAAAAAAAAAAAAAAAAAAAAGAAAGAAATATTTACAATCTATTCTCTCTGAAGCCTACTACCTGGAGGCTTCATCTGCATGATAAAACTTTGGTCTTCCGAGGGAGGTTCCAAGATGGCTGAATAGAAACAGCCCGAGTCTGCAGCTCCCAGCATGAGCGACACTGAAGACGGATGATTTCTGCATTTCCAACTGAGGTACCAGGTTCATCTCACTGGGGCTTCTCAGACAGTGGGTGCAGCCCATGGAGAAGGGCGGGGCATCACCTCACCCGGGAAGTGCAAGGGGTCAGGGAATTCCCTTTCCTAGCAAATGGAAGCTGTGACAGACGGTACCTGGAAAATTGGGTCACTGCCACCCTAATACTGCGCTTTTTCAACAGCCTTAGCAAACAGCACAAAAGGAGATTATATCCCATGCCTGGCTCAGAGGGTCCCACACCCACAGAGCCTTGCTCACTGCTAGCACAGCAGTCTGAGATGGAACTGCAAGGCCACAGTGAGGCTGGGGGAGGGGCGTCCACCATTGCTGAGGCTTGAGTAGGTAAACAAAGCAGCCAGGAAGCTCGAACTGGGTGGAGCCCACCACAGCTCAAGGAGGCCTGCTTGCCTCTGTGGACTCCACCTCTGGGGGCAGGGCATACCTGAACAAAAGGCAGCAGAAACCTCTGCAGACTTAAACGTCCCTGTCTGACAGCTTTGAAGAGAGTAGTGGTTCTCCCAGCATGGAGTTTGAGATCTGAGAACGGACAGACTGCCGCCTCAAGTGGGTCCCTAACCTCCGAGTAGCCTAACTGGGAAACTCACCTCCCAGTAGGGGCCAACTGACACCTCATACAGCAAGGTGCCCCTCTGAGATGAAGCTTCTAGAGAAAGGATCAGGCAGCAACATCTGCCGTCCTGCAATATTTGCTGTTCTGCAGCCTCTGCTGGTGATACCCAGGCAAACAGAGTCTGGAGTGGACCTCCAGCAAACTCCAACAGACCTGCAACTGATGGTCCTGACTGTTAGAAGGAAAACTAACAAACAGAAAGGACAACCACACCAAAACTCCATCTGTATGTCACCATCATCAAAGACTAAAGGTAGATAAAACCACAAAGATGGAGAGAAACCAGAGCAGAAAAGCTGAACACTCTAAAAATCAGAGGGCTTTTTGTCCTCCAAAGGAACGCAGCTCTTCACCAGCAACAGAACAAAGCTGGATGGAGAATGACTTTGACAAGTTGAGAGAAGAAGGCTTCAGAAAATTGGTAACAACAAACTTCTCCAACCTAAAGGAGGATGTTCAAACCCATCGCAAAGAAGCTAAAAACCTTGAAAAAAGATTAGACGAATGGCTGACTAGAATAAACAGTGTAGAGAAGTCCTTAAATGACCTGATGGAGCTGAAAACCATGGCACGAGAACTACGTGATGCATGCACAAGCTTCAGTAGCTGATTTGATCAAGTGGAAGAAAGACCATCAGTGACTGAAGATCAAATGAATGAAATGAAGCCAGCAGAGTAGTTTAGAGAAAAAAAGAGTAAAAAGAAATGAACACACCCTCCAAGAAATATGGGACTATGTGAAAAGGCCAAATCTACATCTGACTGGTGTACCTGAAAGTGACGGGGAGAATGGAACCAAGTTGGAAAACACTCTTCAGTGTATTATCCAGAATTTCCCCAACCTGGTGAGGCAGGCCAACATTCAAATTCAGAAAATACAGAGAATGCCACAAAGATACTCCTTGAGAAGAGCAACTCCAAGACACGCAATTGTCAGATTCACCAAAGTTGAAATGAAGGAAAAAATGTTAAGGGCAGCCAGAGAGAAAGATCGGGTTACCCACAAAGGGAAGCCCATCAGAATAACAGTGGATCTCTCTGCAGAAACTCCACAAGCCAGAAGAGAGTGGGGGCCGATATTCAACATTTTAAAGAAAAGAATTTTCAACCCAGAATTTCATATCCAGCCAAACTAAGCTTCATAAGTGAAGGAGAAATAAAATCCTTTACAGACAAACAAATGCTGAGAGATTTTGTCACCACCAGGCCTGCCCTACAAGAGCTCCTGAAGGAAGCACTAAACATGGAAAGGAACAACTGGTACCAGCCACTGCAAAAACATGCCAAACTTTAAAGATCATCAAGGCTAGGAAGAAACTGCATCAACTAATGAGCAAAATAACTAGCTAACATCATAATGACAGGATCAAATTCACACATAACAATATTAACCTTAAATGTAAATGGGCTAAATGCTCCAATTGAAAGACACAGACTGGCGAACTGGATAAAGAGTCAAGACCCATCAGTGTGCTGTATTCAGGAGACCCATCTCACGTGCAGAGACACACATAGGCTCAAAATAAAGGGATGGAGGAAGATCTACCAAGCAAATGGAAAACAAAAAAGGCAGAGGTTGTAATCCTAGTCTCTGATAAAACAGACTTTAAACCAACAAAGATCAAAAGAGACAAAGAAGGCCATTACATAATGGTAAAGGGATCAATTCAACAAGAAGAGCTAACTATCCTGAATATATATGCACCCAATACAGGAGCATCCAAATTCATAATGCAAGTCCTTATAGACCTATAAAGAGACTTAGACTCCCACACAATAATAATGGGAGACTTCAAAACCCCACTGTCAACATTAGACAGATCAACGAGACAGAAAGCTAACAAGGATATCCAGGAATTGAACTCAGCTCTGCACCAAGCAGACCTAATAGACATCTACAGAACTCTCCATCCCAAAGCAACAGAATATACATTCTTCTCAGCACCACATCACACTTATTCCAAAATTGACCACATAATTGGAAGTAAAGCACTCCTCAGCAAATGTAAAAGGACAGAAATTATAACAAACTGTCTCTCAGACCACAGTGCAATCAAACTAGAACTCAGGATTAAGAAACTCACTCAGAACCACTCTACTACATGGAAACTGAACAACCTGCTCCTGAATGACTACTAGGTACATAACGAAATGAAGGCAGAAATAAAGATGTTCTTTGAAACCAATGAGAACAAAGGCACAACATACCAGAATCTCTGGGACACATTTAAAGCAGTGTATAGAGGGAAATTTATAGCATTAAATGCCCACAAGAGAAAGCAGGAAAGATCTAAAATTGACACCCTAACATCACAATTAAAAGAACTAGAGAAGCAATAGCAAAGACATCCAAAAGCTAGCAGAAGGCAAGAAATAACTAAGATCAGAGCATAACTGAAGGAGATAGAGACACAAAAAACCCTTCAAAAAAAATAAATGAATCCAGGAGCTGGTTTTTTGAAAAAAGCAATAAAATTGATAGACCACTAGCAAGACTAATAAAGAAGAAAAGAGAGAAGAATCAAATAGATGCAATACAAAATGATAAAGGGCATATCACCACCAATCTGACAGAAATACAAACTACCATCAGAGAATACTATGAACACCTCTATGCAAATAAACTAGAAAATCTAGAAGAAATGGATAAATTCCTGGACACATACACCCTCCCAAGACTAAACCAGGAAGAAGTTGAATCCCTGAATAGACCAATAACAGGCTCTGAAATTGAGGCTATAATTAATAGCCCACCAACCAAAAAAAGTCCAGGACCAGATGGATTCACAGCCAAATTCTACCAGAGGTACAAGGAGGAGCTGGTGGCATTCCTTCTGAAACTATTCCAATCAATAGAAAAGAGGGAATCCTCCCTAACTCATTTTATGAGGCCAGCATCATCCTGATACCAAAGCCGGGCAGAGACACAACAAAAAAAGAGAATTTTAGACCAATATCCCTGTTGAACATCAATGCAAAAATCCTCAGTAAAATTCTGGCAAACCAAATCCAGCAACACATCAAAAAGCTTATCCAACATGATCAAATGGGCTTTATCCCTGGGATGCAAGGCTGGTTCAACATACACAAATCAATAAATGTAATCCATCATATAAACAGAACCAAAGACAAGAACCACATGATTATCTCAATAGATGCAGAAAAGGCCTTCGACAAAATTCAACAGCCCTTCATACTAAAAATTCTCAATAAACTTGGTATTGATGGGATGTATCTCAAAATAATAAGAGCTATTTATGACAAACCCACAGCCAATATCATACTGAATGGGCAAAAACTGGAAGCATTCCCTTTGAAAACTGGCACAAGACAGGGATGCCCTCTCTCACCACTCCTATTCAACATAGTGTTGGAAATTCTGGCCAGGGCAATCAGGCAACAGAAAGAAATAAAGGGTATTCAATCAGGAAAAGAGGAAGTCAAATTGTCCCTGTTTGCAGATGACATGATTGTATATTTAGAAAACCCCATCGTCTCAGCCCAAAATCTCCTTAAGCTGATAAGCAACTTCAGCAAAGTCTCAGGATACAAAATCAATGTGCAAAAATCACAAGCATTCCTATACACCAATAACAGACAAATAGAGAGCCAAATCATGAGTGAACTCCCATTCACAATTGCTTCAAAGAGAATAAAATACCTAGGAATCCAACTTACAAGGGATGTGAAAGATCTCTTCAAGGAGAACTACAAACCACTGCTCAACGAAATAAAAGAGGACACAAACAAATAGAAGAACATTCCATGCTCATGGATAGGGAGAATCAATATCGTGAAAATGGCCATACTGCCCAAGGTAATTTATAGATTCAATGCCATCCCCATCAAGCTACCAATGACTTTCTTCACAGAATTAGAAAAAACTACTTTAAAATTCATATGGAGCCAAAAAAGAGCCCACATTGCCAAGACAATCCTAAGCCAAAAGAACAAAGCTGGAGGCATCATGCTACCTGACTTCAAACTATACTACAAGGCTATAGTAACCAAAACAGCTTGGTACTTGTACCAAAACAGAGATATAGACCAGTGGAACAGAATACAACCCTCAGAAATAATACCATACATCTACAACCATCTGATCTTTGACAAACCTGACAAAAACAAGAAATGGGGAAAGGATTCCCTATTTAATAAATGGTGCTGGGAAAACTGGCTAGCCATATGTAGAAAGCTGAAACTGGATGCCTTCCTTACACCTTATACAAAAATTAATTCAAGATGGATTAAAGACTTAAATGTTAGACCTAAAACCATAAAAACCCTAGAAGAAAACCTAGGCAATACCATTCAGGACACAGGCATGCTCAAGGACTTCATGACTAAAACATCAAAAGCAATTGCAACAAAAGCCAAAATTGACAAATGGGATCTAATTAAACTAAAGAGCTTCTGCACAGCAAAAAAAAAAAAAAAAAAACTACAATCAGAGTGAACAGGCAATCTACAGAATGGGAGAAAATTTTTACAATCTACCCATCTGACAAAGGGCTAATATCTAGAATCTACAAAGAACTTCCACAAATTTACAAGAAAAAATCAAACAACCCCATCAAAAAGTGTGCAAAGGATATGAACCAACATTTCTCAGAAGAAGACCTTTATGGAGCCAACAGACACATGAAAAAATGCTCATCATCACTGGCCATCAGAGAAATGCAAATCAAAACCACAATGAGATACCATCTCACACCAGTTAGAATGGCAATCATTAAAAAGTCAGGAAACAACAGGTGCTGGAGAGGATGTGGAGAAATAGGAATGCTTTTACACTGTTGGTGGAACTGCAAACTAGTTCAACCATAGTGAAAGACAGTGTGGCGATTCCTCAGGGATCTAGAACTAGAAATACCATTTGACCCAGCCATCCCATTACTGGGTATATACCCAAAGGATTATAAATCATGCTGCCATAAAGACACATGCACACATATGTTTATCACAGCACTATTCACAATAGCAAGGACTTGGAACCAACCCAAATGTCCATCAATGATAGACTGGATTAAGGAAATGTGGCACATATACACCATGGAATACTATGTAGCCATAAAAAAAGGATGAGTTCATGTCCTTTGTAGGGACATGGATGAAGCTGGAAACCATCGTTCTGAGCAAACTATCGCAAGGTCAGAAAACCAAACACTGCGTGTTCTCACCCACAGGTGGGAATTGAACAAAGAAAACACCTGGACACAGGATGGGGAACATCACACACCAGAGCCTGTCGTGGGGTGGGGGGATGGGGGAGGGATAGCATTAGGAGATATACCTGATGTAAATGACGAGTTAAAGGGTGCAGCACACCAACATGGCACATGTATACATATGTAACAAACCTGCACGTTGTGCACATGTACTGTAGAACTTAAAGTATAATAATAAAAATTAAAAAATAATAATAATAAAATCTGTATTACACTGTCTCCAAAAAAAAAAAGTTTGGTCTTCATAATCCCTTATCATTTTAGCCCATACATTCCTTTCTATTGATTCCAGGTCCTTAGATAATAACTTAACTCTTTCAACCAGTAGCCAATCAGAAAAATTTTAAATCTACTTATAAGCTGGCAGTCCCCATTTCGTGTTGTCCTTCTTTTCGAGATCGAACCAGTGTACATCTAACGTGTACTGATTGATGTATTATGTCTCCCTGAAAAGTATAAAAGCAAGGTGTATCCCAATCACCTTGGGAACATATTGTCAGGACCTCCTAAGGCTGTGTTATGGGCACATCCTTAACCTTGGTGAAATAAACTTTCTAAATTGATTGAAACCTGTCTCAGATACTTTTGGCTTCACAAATACATATTTTAAAAATAGACAGAAAAACCTATGGTTTATTTTGGATGCACCTTTGGATAATAAAACTATTTTTAAAATTCAAGAAAATGATTGCCATAAGATAGGATATAGTTATTTTAGAGTGTTTACCTTTTTCAAATTCCAGAACCAAATTATGTTTGCTAGATAATTTAAACTTTAAAGTAAGTCTTTAGAAACTCTAAAAAAGATAACATACAAAAAGATAGCTAAGGATTAGAGAGTAATATATCTTTCAAAAGATGTTCAAATTTGATAAAACAGTGTTACTAATCATTAAGATGTACCCTAAATGATTAGGGGGAAAAAACCCACCTTGAAATGACCAAAAGATGCCTAAAAGAATAGTACATCTAAGTGGGTATAAAAAAGAGAGTTGAAATTTTGACAAACTGATCATGAAATGAACATTCATTAAATCACATATTTATTTTATTAAACTACATATTTATTTTATACAGGTTCTATATTTGTATTATATTTTTCAGTAAAGATGATTTTAAAAATTACTTGGCCATAAAAAAATTCCCTCTTCTGGGCCGGGCGTGGTGGCTTACGCCTTTAATCCCAGCACTTTGGGAGGCCGAGGTGGGCGGATCACCTGAGGTCAGGAGTTCAAGACCAGCCTGATCAACATGGTAAAACTCCATCTGTACTAAAAAAACAAAATTAGCCGGGCATGGTGGCACATGTCTGTAATCCCTTGGGAGGGATTACAGGAGAAAAGGCGCAGGTAGGGGAACGGTGCTCAGCAAATCGGCGCTTTACATAAGATAGGGTGAACAGAGTAGTTACCTATGGAGATATTTAACCTTTTATCTGTAGCTATCTGCTTAGGAAGAGAAGGAAAGGCAGCTCTTGCATGACTCAGCTTTCAGCTTATTTTCAGCTTTCAGACTTGGGAGGCTGAAGCAGGAGAATTGCTTGAACCCAGGAGGTGGAGGTTGCAGTGAGCCGAGATGGCACCACTGCACTCCAGCCTGGGCAACAAGAGCGAAACTACGTCTCAAAAAAAAAAAAAAAAAAAAAAAAATCCCCCTTCTGAATAAGGAAAGGCTATAAGTACAAATAGAAACCACTGAGATTGCATAGAAATATTTGATTATAAGGTGAACATTCATGCGACCTGGACTATGTGAATATTGATAATATAGTTCATCTAAATAAAGGCACAAAATTAAATTTTTTTTCATAGAGAATGGAGAAGTCCTAATTGAAAACTGTACAAGGCAATGTATTATGTGCAGGAAGAAATGATAAATAATGAAATAGAGACCTTCCAAGATCTTTTTGATGTTCCAGTCTGGCACACTCTCATTGTGCACATACGAGCTGCTATTTTGTCTTGATTAGAGGGTTCTAAACATACTGTGGATATTTTAAGGTGAAATATGCTAAATGCAAGCATTTTTGATAACTTTTAAGTATAACCAGGTGTGTTCTCTGATGCTTTAAGCTCATTAATCTGCAAAACATGTTTCATCTCATTCCTAAATAAGAACTCACATTTTCTTTTTTACTCATTTTTTTCACTTGAAAGGTTATTGAATTCATTGGAGAATGAATGCTGTTCTGAATTTGGTGAGTAAAGAATATAACCTATTTGTTAAAACTCGATTTCAAAACTAGACGTAATTGTGTACTACAGACTAGTATACTATACTCAACAATATGCCATATAGCTATTTGGTAAATTAAGGTGTTCATGTATACTTTTCTCAAGATTATAATTTCTGATAATAACTAAGAGTAAATAAATTTGATCAGTCATTTTCATTTATTTGTTCAATAGGTAGAGGAAATGTAAGAAATTACCAATGTACTTTTAGAATTTTTTCAAGCAAGAATTCCAAAGGATTTCAAGGTCTTTATGGAATCAAGCTTTGAACTTCATCATAAAAATGGAAATAATTAGGAATGATTCTGTGCAGTTTCGGTGCTGTGAAAGGAGAATAAAAACTCGAGACTCCAATTCACTGTGCCAGAAGGAAAAAAATAAGCTGAAAGCTGAGTCATGCAAGAAGCTGCCTTTCCTTCTGTTCCTAAGCAGGTAGCTACAGATAAAAGGTTAAATATCTCCATAGGTAGCTACTCTATGTTCACCCTATTTCATGTAAAGTGCCGATTTGCTGCGCACAAGATGAATACATCATTCACCATTCCCCTACTGCACCTTTTCTCCTGCAACATGTAGATTACTATACCCTCGCTCTTCCCTCTCCAGCCCACTTTTCCCCTTTAAATACTGAAGCTCTCAAAGTCATCCTTGGATAAAGGAACAGACCACAGACTGTTTCTCTGATTCTGTGTTCTTTTCTTCCAGGTATGTCCTTAACCTTGGCAAAATCAACTTCTAAATTGATTGAGACCTGTCTCAGTTACTTTTTGGTTTACAGTCCTTATTTTTCTCTAGATAATATTTTCAAATTAGCATTTCCCCCAGAATTGGTATTTATACCTCTGGTTGTACAAGATGAATTTTTAAAAATAGTTACATGTTTATTTTATTATAATAAATATGAATAATACAAGTAATTCTCAATTCACAGATGTTAACATATTGCTTAGAATAAAGCTAAGTTCAAAACTGATTTTAATTAAATGGTTAATTTAATGTGGCAAAAATTATGATGTTGGTATATGACTGGTTCAGAAAACTCTGATCTACCAACAACGTGACAAGCATTGGTTTGAAGAAGAAGAAACCTGGGTTCTTGTTCTGGCTCAGCCTAGATTCAATTCATTCCATTCTTTACTCATTTAAAAGTTTAGTTTTGTGACTATATTGTGAGCTAGATACTGTGCGCATTCAAATATTGAAATTAACCATGAGACTGCAGGGAGTTAAGTCACTTTCCTGTCCACCCCTGTTTCCTCAAGTGAGGGCTTGGAAGAGAGTTCATTTAGCTTCTTAACATGGTGTAAAATAACATTAAGAACTTTATCAAACAACACTAGCAGTGAGTTAAGTGAATGGTTCCCTATATTTAAGAGTCAATCTTTGCTGGTAAGATTGTGTCTGACCATCCAGCTTTTGGCACCCTGCCTGCGACAGGTTCTCAAAGCATATTTCCTGAGTGAGTTGTCATTGAGCCACCTCATTCCAGCTTTCGTGATTTTGTGATTCTGTGATTCTCTAAACACGAATCTACATTTTCAATCATGTCAGCTGGGTACTTGCTCACTAAAATTTTATAAAAATAATCTGGCTTTAGACTGGGCGCAGTGGCTCACATCTGTAATCTCAGCACTTTGGGAGGCTGAGGCAGGTTGATCACGAGGTCAGGAGATCAAGACCATTCTGGCCAACATGGTGAAACCCCGTCTCTACTAAAAATACAAAAATTAGCCAGGCATGGCAGCACACACCTGTAGTCCCAGCTACTCGGGAGGCTGAGGCAGGAGAACTGCCTGAACCTGGGAGGCGGAGGCTGCAGTTAGACAAGATCACGCCACTGCACTCCAGCCTGGGCGACACAGTAAGACTCCATCTCAAAAAAAAATAATAATCTGGCTTTAAAATCAAGATTAATCATATGTGTCTGGGACTATAAAGGAGATTCCGTTTTTAACAAGCATAAAGTAATTCTCTGAAGAGCATAGAAGTCAGGGTTACAGTGATAACTAATATTTTTATTTATTTATTTATTTATTTATGAGAAATGGTCTTACTTTGTCACCCAGGCTGGTGTGTAGGGTCTTGCTCTGTTGCCCAGGCTGGAGTGCAGTGGCGCAATTTTGGCTGACTGCAGCCTGCACCTCCCAGGTTCAAGTGATTCTCCTCCTCAGCCTCCCAAGCAACTGCAATTACAGGTGCCTGCCACGACACCCAGCTAATTTTTGTATTTTTAGTAGAGATGAGGTTTCACTATGTTGGTCAAGCTGGTCTCAAACTTCTGACCTCAAGCAATCCACCCACCTGGGCCTCCCAAAGTGCTGGGATTACATGCGTGAGCCACCACGCCTGGTCAATAACTAATATTTTATAAAAGAATGCACCTGGCCTTCTTCCTTCTTGCCAAACGCCACCAACATGGTGTTCAGGCACTTCGTGGAGGTTGGCCGTGTGGGCTACATCCCCTCTGGACCTCATGCCAGAAAATCGGTTGCAACTGTAGATGTTATTGATCAAAACAGGGCTTTGGTTGATGGACCTTGCACTCAAGTGAGGAGACAGACCATGCCTTTCAAGTGCATGCAGCTCACTGATTTCAACCTCAAGTTTCCACACAGTGCCCACCAGAAGTATGTCAGACAAGCCTGACAGAAGGCAAACATCAATACAAAATGGGCAGCCACACGATGGGCCAAGAGGATTGAAGCCAGAGAAAGGAAAGCCAAGATGACAGATTTTGATCATTTTAAAGTTATGAAGGCAATGAGGAACAGAATAATCAAGAATGAAGTTAAGAAGCTTCAAAAGGCAGCTCTCCAAAAGCTTCTCCCAAAAAAGCACCTGCTGCGAAGGGTGCTACTGCTGCTGCAGCTGCTGCTAAAGTTCTAGCAAAAAGATGATCGCTGCAGGCAAGAAGGCTCCAGCTCAGAAGGTTCCTGCCCAGAAAGCCACAGGCCAGAAGGCAGCACCTCCTCCAAAAGCTCAGAAGGGTCAAAAAGCTCCAGCCCAGAAAGCACCTGCTCCAAAAGCATTTGGCAAGAAAGAGGCGATTAGAAAAGTAATAAAAGTTCTATTTGAAAAAAAAAAAAAAAGAAGAAAGAAAGAAAAGGAGGCACTCAAGATGCAAGCAAGGCTCTAAAATGCTAGGCTGATCATGTATTTTTAAAATTGCATTATGCAAACATGATCTTTACAGTTTTCTGTTTCCCTGGTAACCATTTATGATAAAAATAATCAACTTGTTAGAGTTCCTCTGTCAGCTTTTGTCAGGATCTGGGATGTTACCCTACAGTTGACCCTTGAATAATGTGGGGCTTAGGAGGTGCCAATACCCTGTGCAATGGAAAATCCATGTATAACTTTTGACTCCCCCAAAGTATAACTGCTAATTACCTATGTTGACTGGAAGCATTATCAATAACATAAATAGTCAATTAACACATATTTTGTATATATGTTGTATTCTTACAATAAAGTAAGCTAGAGAAAAGAAAATGTTATTAAGAAAGTAAGAAGGAAGAGAAAATATACTTACTTTTCATTACGTGGAAGTGGGTCATCATGAAAGTCTTCATCTTCTTCATCTTCACATTGAACAAGCTGAGGAGAAGGAGGAGGAGAAGGGGTTGGTCTTCCTGTCCCAGGGGCAACAGAGGCAGAAGAGATGGAGGAGGGAAAGGGAGGAAGGAGAGTCAGGACACTCAGTGAAACTTTATGAAAATACATTGTAATTTCTGTCTGACATTTTGCTTCTTTTCATTTCTCTTAGAATGTTCCTATATGGTAACAACTTTCTTCCACTGCTTTGGTTTCAGTGCCTGTATCAAAGAAGTTTCAGTGCCCGTATCATAGAAGGGTCATTGTCATTCTTTTCGTCCAAGAAGTCAAAAGCAGTCTTGAATAACTGGAACCCTTCTGCCGGATTGTCTAACGTCAGTTTGTTTTCTGGCACTGCCTCTTCTGTGTCTTCTTTCTCATCATGTGGGACTGGTTTGGAAGCACCAGTCTCCACCACGTCTTCTTCTGTTAATTCCTCTGGTGTGGTATCTATTAGCTCTTACATTTCTCCAAGATCCGGATCTTGAAACCCTTCACTTTTCACTTTTTTTTTTTTTTGCCATATCCATAATATCTTTCATGATTTCTTTGATTGGCTCTGTGGTAAATCCTGTGAAGTCATGCACAATATCTGGATAGTTTTCTCCAGCAGGAATTTATTATTTCAATCTTGATGACCTTCACCACTTTTTTTTTTATAACAACAGTGACATCTTCAATGGTGTAATCCTTCCAGACTGTCAGGATGCACTCTCTATCAGAGTTCTCTTCCATGGCATTGACAATCCTTTCCATTGAGTACCCTATGTAATAAGGCTTAAAGGTTCTTAGGAGCCAAGGATCTAGAAGCTGAATTAAAGACATTGTGTTTGGGGGCAAGCAGACCACATTGACAGCTTCAGTATTGAACTCATGGGGTTCTGGGTGGCCAGAGGCACTGTCCAATATCAGAAAAAAATTTAAAGGTAGTCCCTATGGGCAAGGTAATTCCTGACTTCAGGGACAAAGCACTGATGGAAACAATCCAGAAAAAGGGTTGTCATTGTCTGGGCCTTCTTGTTGTACAACTATAAGACTGGCAGCTGATGTTTTTCTTTTCCCTTCAAGGCTCAGGGATGAGCAGCTTTATAGATAAGGGCAGTCCTGATCATAACCCCCCTGCATTTGCACCAAACAGTATAGGTAGCCTATCCCTTCCTGCCTTAAATCCTGGTGCTCACTTCTCTTCCTTACTAATAAATGTCCTTTGTGGATTTTTTTTTTCCAGAATAGGACACTTTGATCTGCATTAGAAACCTGTTCAGGCAGATATTCTGTCTCCTCAATGATTTTCTTAATGGCATCTGGGAACTTGTCTGCTGTCTCTTGATTGGCAGAAGCTTCTTCTTTAATTATCTTGACATTTTTAAAGCCAAACCTCTTCCTAAAATTATTAAACCATCCTTTGCCAGCATTAAATTCTTCAGGTTTACATCCTTTGCCTTCCTTTTGCTCCAAGTTGTCATATAATGACTTCGCATTTTCTCAAATCACATCACAGTAGGTATGCCTTTCTTATAGCAATCCTGCATTCCCACAGAAAAACTGCATTTTCAATACTAGATAAAAAGGTGTTTTGCAAAAAGTGTAAGTTTTTCATGCTCGCTGGTATAGCTGCAGTGATAGCTTCATGAATTTCCTTTTCTTCTTTTACAATCGTTCTTAAGCTGAATTCATTTATCTTGAAACGGTGGGCAACCACAGCTGCAGACTTCAATCTACAATACATATCAAGCAATTCAACTTTGTCTTGTAATGTCATGAATTTTCTCTGCTTCTTAGGAGCACTTCCAGCATCACTAGTGGCACTTTTTATGGGTGCCATGGTGTTATTCAAGGTTTACAGTATTGCACTAAACACAATGAAAAAACACTAGAGAGCCACAAGAGATTACTTTTTACTGCTATAGGCAATTTACCAGAGAGATGAACTGCTCACACAGAGATAATTAGCGTCCCATGGCATTTTAAGTGGATACTCACAGCACTTAAGCTCACAGCAATAGCAACAGGAAGTGGCTGTGAAATTATCACAGTAGTACAGTATGTACTATAATTTTATGCACTTATGATTTAAAACAGCTTCTGTACATTTGTTTACATTTCTCTCAACTGCAAATGGTGCCATGTGTGGTCTGTAAGCATGTGCATAAGTTTTGATAAATTGTAACTTTTTGTAATAGATTTGTGATATTTTATGGTAATAAATAATAACACAGACTGGTATCTACATATGTTTACACATTTGTGACATACCTAATTTTTTATATATTTCTAGGCTATGAAGTTTGTGAATTTTTCCAAACTGTCACAATCTCCAAAAAATTTTCCATTATATTTACTGAAAAAAATGCATACAAGTGGACTCATGCAATTCAAACCCATGGTGTTCAAAGGTCAGCTGCGCTTACAAGCTAACGATTGCCTGTTTCATGAATGCTGGTGGAAGACATGAGATGTCTGGGTCAGAGTCAAAGGACTCTCTTACTCCCAGCTCCTCATGAGCTTCGTGCTGATTTGTTGCTGTTACCTATGTCCCCCAAGTCCCACAGGGATGAGGCAGAGGGCCCCTGTAGATGCCTGTACATGCAGTGGGTTATGGTATAGGAGAGGAACATTGAGTTTGGGGAATCTTTGGCTTTTATGGCAAGTGGAAGCAAGCTTGCTCTTTAACCAGAAAGGCATTACCTCATCCCTTAAAGTTGCTCTCTGAAAACATACCTGAGTAAAGCCTGGGTTGGGGCCTGTATTCTTGGCATACCAGCAAGAATATGCAATGACACTCAGGGCCCATCCCAGTTTGCTTCTCCCAAAAACCTCTAAATTGAATGATCTTTAGTTCTGTGTCAAACTCCTGTTTTTCTTCCTCCTTCCTTATATAGTATCCTAAGGGAAATACTACAAAATGTCTCAGAAAGTATTGGTTGGATATCTAAAGTTTAAAAAGGAAGAGAACCACACCAGCTGGAGATTAAAGAAGCATCAGTAGAAGTCAGTGGCCATTAATAGAAATATTTTTAAAATAAGTCGAGTAGTATTTTTGTAGCTCCCTCCCTAACCTTTCTCTTCCACTATTTGACCAAACCCTACAACAATAAGAAGTAACAGCTGGGCACAGTGGCTCACGCCTGTAATCCCAGCACTTTCAGTGGCTGAGATAAGCAGATCACTTGAGGTCAGGAGTTCCAGACCAACTTGGCCAATATAGTGAAACCCTGTCTCTAATAAAAATACAAAAATTAGCCAGGCATGGTGGGTTGGCCTGTGGTCCCAGCTACTTGGGAGGCTGAGGCAGGAGAATCGCTTGAACCCAGGAGGTGGAGGTTGCAGTGAGCCAAGATCACACTACTGCACTCCAGCCTGGGCAACAGAGTGAGACTCTGTCACAAAAAAAAAAAAAAAAAAAAAAAGAAGTAAGGACACACCTGTCTTTCTCCTGTCTTTAGTTTGTTTTAAAACAATTGCTTAAAATTAGTAATTACCAGGATAGTTAGTAACACTCATCACAATGAAGCAAATCATGCCTAGCGTAAAGCAAAGATGTGGCCAGGCTCTCTTTTTCCTTCTTCAGTGAAGGCAGAAAACTAAAGAAAGCCTTGCCACTCAGGGATAGGGGCTGTGTCTATATCCTGCTCAGAATCACTCTCAGTGTCTGCTCTAAAAGCTGATGACAACCAATTTAAATCAAGTTCAAGTCCCCTTCAGCCTTAGAAGAAATAGCTCCTCAAGTAATTGAAAGAGCCCAGAATTCCTTGCAACTCATTCTTTATTATAGAATTATGAGTTCTGGAGTTTGTAGATTTTCTTTTTGTACTACATGAAACAAATTACAAGAAAGTATCCTGTAGCTTTCATTTTGGGAGAAAATAGATATAGTCCTCAGAGGTATTCTGAATCCATTCTTGTCACTCACAGAAGTTTCTTCACAGGAGATCTCCATGACTCTTTACGTTTCAAGGTATTAATTTCACTTGAAGCATTGTTTGTCCCATCCGAAGAGTTTTATGTTAAAATACATTATTTTATTTATTTATTTAGAGACAGGATCTCGCTTTGTCACCAAGGCTGGAGTGCAGTGGCACAGTCATGGCTCACTGCAGCCTCAACCTCCTGGGCTCAAGTGATTCTCTCGCCTCAGCCTCTCAAATAGCTGGGACTACAGGCACAGAACCATGCCTTGCTAATCTTATTTCTTGTAGAGATGAGGTCTCATTATATTGCCTAGGCTGGTCTCAAACTCCTGGGCTCAAGTGACCCTCCCACCCTGGCCTTCCAAAATGTTGAGATCACAAGTGTGAGCCACTGCGCTGGCCTAAAATACAGTTTAATAGAGTTTTTCCTAACAAGCACCATTGGCCGCAACTGAAGTCAGCATTTTAACATTTTCACGTGACAGTCAGTTCTAGCTTTGATGTAAAAGTCCTAAAGTGTACTCTTAGCATCACTTTCCAGAAAAAAAACAAAAACAAAAACAAAAACAAAAACCCACTGCCGTGCTGCAAGGGACCATTGACAGAAATGGTGATTACAGTGCTTGTCCCTACAGGTCTGTCGGCAAGATAAAATAAGAAAATCTGAGAGAAGTTGCCTGGCATGGTGTCAGTACTCTTGGCATACCAGCAAAAATATGTAGCAAAACTCAGGGCCCATCCCAGCCTGCTTCTCCCAAAAACCTCTAAATGGAATAATCTTTAGTTCTGTGTCAAATTCCTATTTTTCTTCCTCCTTCTTTATACAGTATCTTAAGGGAAATACTACAAAATGTCGCAGAAGGTGCTGGTTGGATATCTAAAGTTCAAAAAGGAAGAGAACTACACGAGCTGGAGATTCAGGAAGCATCAGTAGAAGTCAATGGCCATTAATAAAAACATTTTTTATTAAAATATTGAATCTGAATAGAAAGCTCCTGTACTTCATTTCTTAAATCCCTTGAGGGTAGTAACTGCATCTTCTCCATTGATATAGCCCCTGCCAAACACAGTGCCTGAAGGCAGGTCCACAGACATTGGCTGAATAAACGAGTGCTCTGCTCCCAGTCCGTACTTTCTCTGTGTCATAAAAAAGCTGACATGTCTGTGCTGCATTTGAGGATGACACTGGATTTCCACAGTGCCTTTTCACCTCAGAGCTTATATTACTTCCTATCAAGTTATCTCTCTGCCCCTCATCGCATCCCAGCGAGAAAGCAGAAAATCCTGGAAAGTCATTTTCCTTACTTCTTCACGCTTACAGAACATTAGGCACACCTGGAACATCACTCAGAGGGACACTGACATCACCTCATCACAACATACGTCTCTGACAACTGTCAGGAGATATTCCAAGTAAATGAAAAGACACCGTGAATGCCACTTAGGGGTTCTACACAGGGAACTATTAGTGACAAAAGCCTATTTATTCTCTTTGAGATGGTATGCTGGTGACCTCTAGTGGCAAAATTGGTTCAAAATCAGCTTCTATTTCCCACAAAATTTCTTTCTTTATTAATTCATACTTTAATTTTATCCTTTAGTAACATTCTCTACTTGTGGAATGTTCTTAATTATGCACAATGATTTGTGTCTGTTCACATCCAAGTAGTACAATTTTGGCATTTCACAAAATCACAGAACTTTTGAGCTGAAAGAGTTCTCAAGGGATCTATCAGTCTTATTTCATTATACATGGAAAATGAGACCCAGAGGAGTCAAGTGGCTTGCCCGAAGCCTCACCACAGGGGGGCGACAAAAAGTCTTCTGACTCTAGTACACTGCCTGCCTGGTAGTAGATCCCAAGCAACTGAAGAGAAAATGGGATCTTGTTTAGAGTTCCATGCGAGGAAGAGCATGGATACTGTCCTATCCCTCACTATTGTGTCCTGGGTGTGTGAGGAGCCTTTAATTCACAGGTCTTCAGAGAGAGTACAAAGCATCTGAAGGACCATCCCTGAGGAGCCTCACCCACATCTACATGGGCATCTTTAGATCCCACGTCTCCAGCCTGAATCTGACGTCATATTGGATGAGACTTCTGGGGCGTCTTGAGAGAGTAAATGTATTTTGCATTTGGAAGGATGTAAATTTAGAAGGATATAAATAATCTGTGTCCAGAGGACCAGCTATGGTGATTTTTTAAATGGTCACAAATCCCTTGACATGCCCTCACAGACATCCTCTCCTACATTCCTTCCCCTTGAAGCTGAACAGGCTTGGGACTGCTTCCACCCAGAGAGTGTAATGGAAGTGACGCTGTGTGACTTCTAAGGATCAGTCATAAAAAGTACACACAACCTTCCTTGTTGGTCTTAGAACACTTACTCTAGGAAAAACTAGCCACCAAGAAGAAATACAATTCCCCCCAAACCACTGTACTGAAGAGACCATATGTAGGTGCTCGAAATGACAGCTCCAGTTCAGCTCCCAGCCAGCAGCCAGCTTCCACCATGGCTGTGTGAGTGAGCCACCTTGGATACACAGTCTGTTTAACTTCAGATGACCGCAGCCCCCACCCACAACTGACTGTAGCTGCAGGAGAGACCCCTAAGGGAGAACTGCTCAACTAAGCCCTTCCTGAATCACTCAGCCACAAAACAGTGAGCAAAATGAAATACTGTCGCTCTACAACACTAACTTGTGGGTAAATTGTTACACAGCAATAATATACAGAACAAATAGTTTCTTAAAGCCATTTCTCTCATTCTGTAACAAACACTGAATGAAAATGCAAAATAACATACATGTTAAGTCCTGGTGGAATTGCAGTTAATCTGTTCAACTTTCATAAATCAAAGAGTTCTTGGTCCAAATGAATAGGTATTCTAGGTGACAGAAATATAAGTTCTTCCTCTTTCTTGAAATGGTGATTCCATTTAATAGAATGGTGATTAAAATGGAATGGTGATTCTATTTTAAGAAGGCTAAGTAAATTTTATGCAGTTTTCCAAAGGGAATTTTCTATTTCAGAATCCTAGCCTTTCTCAACCAGGTTTCCCCAAATGAACCACAGAACACAGAAAAGGATTTGAGTGACTACTTTCTGAATTCTCCCAAGGGTGTTTTATAACTAGTACCTTTCTAGATGCAAGGAAAGAATTTAATTCATTGCATACAATGAACACCTTAGCAAGGCTTAGTTCCCTCTCAGAACCCAGACTGAGAAGGCTGGGAGGCACTATAGGCTAACTCAGCCATGCAGTAGCGTTATCAACAGGAAACTGAAGTTTAGAGAGGTTAAATAATTTGCCCAGTGTTACCACAGCTAGCTGAGTGAGGGTTTGATTGCAGGGACTTCAACTCTAGAGCTTGGAAACCTAGTCATTACTCAGCGTTCCTAAGAAAAATACTCCATAAATGGGTAATAAACAAGGGAAATGTTAGCTCTTAGCAGCAATGTTTGTATGTGAACAGGTAATGGACTTAGCAGCAATGATTAACTATCTGGTAATGCAAATTACAAGTGCGTAAACTCAAAGTTATCTGAGCCAAAGACTTCTTTTTCCTTTTACTTAAAATAATAAAGGTAAGACTTTTTAAAAAAGTATTCAACTCAGGTGTTGCTTTATCTCCAAACCTATAAGCCATAAATACAACAGGGAGTGTGAATCAGGGGAAGGACAGAGGAGCGGAGTGCAAAGGTCAGGCCCTGAGACCAGGGCGAGAAAGCAAAGGGATTAGGAGTGCATAGGCGTGAGAGAGAGAAAAAGGAAGGGAAGGAAGACAGAACACAGCAATGGAAAGGAGACACACGCCACAGAAAGCACTCAAGAGAGGATCAGAGGAAAGATTACAACAAAGGACACAGTGGATAAAACATTTGTTGAGGGAATGAGGAAAAGGGGAGAAAAAGAGAAGGTGTGGGGTATAACGAATTAAAGATGCTACTATTCGTCATTCTTTATTAGAATAATGAAAATAATACCAACTACGATGGGTTAGGAAAAGTAGTATAGTGAGATGGCAAAGGCAGCTCTGATCTGTCTCACCATTTTGACAAAGTGGCATATCTGATATGTAGAATTTAAGGTCATAATCCTAATGTGAGTCCTGGCTTTGAGATCCAAGTGAAAATACCAATGTTTGGTTTATAAACACCTTATCTCCTTAGGGAAATTAAGGTTAACAACTTCAGGAGCCCAGCCACATGGCAATAGAAACATGCATTGTCTACACCCACTTCCATCCAGTGGCATTCACTGCAGGAGGTGCCAGGCTGAGAGTCAAATCAGATACACTGAACTGGCAGCTGGGTATGTAATGGGTGAATGGATAAAGGAATATTCCACTTTTCCTCATTGATTGCCCTTCCTTATCTCTACTGGCGAAAAATTTGAAGACAAATTTACTGGAGAAGAAATGAAGTGAATATAAGTGTAAATTTGAATAATTCAAGGCAGTAGGAATAGAATCTCTGTAAACCTGATTACCATATATAAAAGATTTTAAGGCTGGGTGCAGTGGCTCACACCCGTAATCCCAGCACTTTGGGAGGCTGAGGCAGGTGGACCACTTGAGGTCAGGAGCTCGAGACCAGCCTGGCCAACACGGTGAAACCCTGTCTCTACTAAAAAAAAAATACAAAAATTAGCCAGGTTTGGAGGCAGGCTCCTGTAGTCTCAGCTACTCCGGAGGCTGAGGCAGGAAAATCGCTTGAACCTGGGAGGCGAAGGTTGCAGTGAGCCGAGATTGCACCACTGCCTCCAGCTTGGGCAACAGAGCGAGACCCTGTCTCTAAATAAATAAATAAATAAATAAATAAATAAATAAATAAATAAAAGATTTTAAGGTATTATGTATCTCTTTTATCCTTCTCTAAAGATATACTGAGGATTATAACTCACTTAATAAATTGGGAAAAAGTAAATCTATTCTGATATAAATAAATAAATAGTTTGACGTGAAATGAAATATTTATATAGTCTCAAAATATCTCTCTCTAAAATACTTGCTAATTACTGAAGGAAAAATGAGTCAGACACCACCCGTAATCAAGAGCTCAAAGTTAACCTCACTGGTAAAGGGAAAATAGAAATTATATACCACCTGACAGTATGCAATGAGAAGAACACAGTATCATTCTGCTATATTCTTGCCAAACTTATTGATCATGAGGAAACATCAGAAAAGACAAACTGAGAACCATTTTACACAATGACTGCTCTATAATCTTTTAAAGTTATGAAAGTCAAGTAAAGATGGAGGAAGTGTTCCAGATTGAAGGAGATGAAAGTGACATGACAGCTACATGCAACATATGATTTTAAAATGATACTTTTTGTAAAGAGTATTATCAAGACAACTGGTGAAGCTTCAGTGGGCTTTGAACATTGGGTGAGAGTGATGTAGGGATGCCATTTTCCTGATGTTATTGGTTGTATTGTGGTTACGAAGGAGAAAGTCTTTGTTTGTAAAAAATACACACTAATGTATCCAGGAGTGATAGAGCATAGGCAACTTTCAAATAACTTAGGAACAAAACAGAATCTTCTTTACGTTACTTGAAAATTTTCTATAGTTTGAGATTATTTCAAAATAAGGGATAAAATGCAAAAGACATGACTGTGCTGAAGGGTGGCATTTACAATTTGTGCCATGTCTCCTTTACTCTCCACCCTCCATGCCTTGAATATCCTGTAGCTAAATTTGCCACTTTCTACGTTTTATTTTTCCTAAACAACTTTTCGCATGCATCACCATAGTGGTGTTGTGATAGATGTCCATAATCCAACACTGATATTTTCACATGCTTCTGAAAATTATCACCCATGTTAGGAATAATACCTTAGTTCTATATATTGGAAAAACTCTAGTATTAATCTCATTTTTTATGAAAAAAATTGCATAAATATAACATGAAAATCTAATAACCTATAATCCCTTCACACTAATACATACATTTTTCCAAGTTCCCTTCCCATTCTAGTCTATATATAAAAATTACTTTTGCATGGTTGTAATCGCAACATAGATACAATTTTATATTCTATCTTTCATGTCTGAGCATATTCCAATATTGGTAGAGAGCCTCTGGGCTTTTCTTGCCCTCTGATTCTATGATTACATTTTTGAAACAATGACCTCATAACTAGGGACCGTATTTCATTATTCAATACCTGCAATGCAGGCACCTTATTTCTTCTACCTAGTCAGTACAATGCAGAAATGCAGTCTATCTAGTAATTTCAATTCTGATGCATTGTCATTTGACAGAGGCTTTGAAGTCACCTAGACCTGGGCTTGAATCCCAGCTCTGCATTGTTCAATATACTAAACCTTTCCGAGCCCAGTTTTCAATCTGAAAAACAGGGATAATATCAATAGCATGATATTTGTGTGGATTGAGATAATGCATATAAATTTCTTAGCACAGTGCCTGGCATATAGTAAGTTTTTAATGAATGCTTATTATCATTATTCACCTAAGAGACTGTATTAGTCAGGGTATCATTGTTCTATAACATTGTTTTATATATATATGTGTATATATATATGTGTGTATATATATATATATATATGATGTATAGGCTGAGAAGCTGGGCCAGTCTCACCTTCTTACATTTTTTTGCCTGCTTTATATTCGCTGGCAGCTGATTAGATTGTGACCACCAGATTAAGGGTGGGTCTGGTTTCCCAGCCCACTGACTCAAATATTAATCTCCTTTGGCAACATCCTCACAGACACACCCAGGATCAATATTTAGCATCCTTCAATCCAACCAAGTTGACAGTATTAACCATCACAGAGACACATGACTAGTCAGTAAAGTGT
The DNA here is from genome assembly GCF_028885625.2 of Pongo pygmaeus. Lineage (NCBI taxonomy): Eukaryota > Metazoa > Chordata > Mammalia > Primates > Hominidae > Pongo > Pongo pygmaeus. The sequence goes on along the minus strand of NC_072376.2, from coordinate 153,362,728 downwards.
GGGGTTAGTCCAAATATTTGAGACTCTTAGTTTTATTTGTGATGAGTGACGACGGGTTGCCTTTTAGATAGAAATAAGTATCCAAATAGTTAACTAGGATTTCCAAAGAAACCAACTGATTTTCTAATTGTCACCAGAATTGAGAATCTACAGGAAAACTAGAATGACATTTGATTAATCATTTTTTCCAACTCCTGCATTAATCTTCCTCCCTCAAAAAGGTTTAAAAAAAAAACCCTTAAGGATATAATCATTAGAACATGCAGTTTGCTTTTTAAAAATAATCAATTAGTTATGAATTTGTCTAATTCCTTTCACAGTCAAATGATTACACGTTACCTAAAAAGCATAAATGTCCCGACCTACAAAATGGACAAATAGAGGAGTTACTGTTTGTGTTGGTAAAAAATATCCTGAAAAAAACAAACAAACAAAAAAAGTTCTTTGAGAAATTCCTTGAAATATAGGCTCTCCCAGGGCAATTGTATGTTGACGATCACTAAATATTTCACAGAGAGACACTGGCTGAGAAATGTAGCGGTTAGGGGTCAACAGTCACTGTAAACTGAAGAGCCTCTCAAATTATAACATTTTATTACAGAAATTCCATTTTTACAGTATGGCAAAGGGCTCAAAGCAGAAGGGACAGGAATCCACTGTGTCAGATGAGAAACACTGTAACAGCACAAAGCTCAAGTCATTTAAAATTCCAAAGTAAAAAAGAATGATAAGAAACATTGTTAAAAAAAAAAAATCTTCTAAACATTTTTATAAAGGAAGTTAACCTCCTAACCACAAATGAAGATGAAAGCAAAATACTCACATAGAGGAACAAACAATAGTAGAGCCTTTTGTCTGCTAAGAAAAGGTAGTAAAGATTTTCAAGAGGGATAAGAAAAGAAGAATGTGTTTTAAAATACAAGCTTTTCAAACAACTTTTACTAACGTCACACTACCAGCAATGAAAACCACGCATGTGCGCAGTCAAGTGCTCTGAGCCAAAGTCATTAAGCTGACAATGAAACGTGTATGGAGAAAGAAGGGAACAATGATTAAATGGGGAAGAAAGTGAGTAAGGGCTGAAAAGAGCCTGCTGTTGACTGTGTGCATCCCAAGAAGGCTGGTGGAGGGAAGACCCAGGTCACTGTAACAGAAAGGCGGCAAGAGAGGCTCCCTGTTCTTCCAGACCATTCATGTGAGCTACCACTGAGTCTTTTATGTTCCCAATGTTGAGGACTGAAAATGAATACTAAGCTGTCACTGTGGCTCACGCCTGTAATCCCAGCACTTTGGGAGGCCGAGGCGGGTGGATCATGAGGTCAAGAGATCGAGACCATCCTGGCCAACATGGTGAAACCCTGTCTCTACTAAAAATACAAAAAAATTAGCCGGGCGTGGTGGTGTGCGCCCATAATCCCAGCTACTCAGGAGGATGAGGCAGTAGAATCGCTTGAACTCGGGAGGCAGAGGTTGCAGTGAGTCAAGATCATGCCACTGCACTCCAGCCTGGCGACAGAGTGAGACTCTGTCTCAAAAAAAATAAAATAAAATAAGAAAAGAAAATGAATACTAACACCTATCTAGGAAAGCAAAACACCTCTTTCTGGAACAGCTTTTACAATAACTTTGATTCTGTGATTGGTGGATATATCGTTTCAGCAGTGTCACTTATAAAGCTTTTGGATCATTTTGAATGTTTATTTCCAGGCTCCTGGAGCCCAACAGAAGCTGATTCATCTGGTTTGTCCTGTTCTTTTGGGGCCCGTGTCCTCCTTCTCTCTGCACCCAGACTATCTTTGAAGGGCAAAAGAATCTTTAAGTTCTCTAAGGAAACCAGGCTTTGACGCTGAAATTCTGAACAAGTCAAGCAGGCAGGAAGCCTGTGAGGGAAAGTGTGGCCAAAGCTGATACCATCCAACTGGAGCCTTTGTGAAATGAAAGGCCCTGTGTCAGCCCCTCTTCAGGAATGCGGACTTGAGACAGGTCAGCATCTTATTAGCTCATGAGCTCAGGTAAATAAAATTCACCCCTGATTTTCAGGATCTCCTCCGGATTTCTCCCTGGAAAAAATTCACCATAACTATGAAGGATTTTGTACAAATTTAACATGAGAAAATTCTAATGCCCCCCTCCCTTTTTTTGTGGTTATTCTAATGACATAGAAAAAAACATATAGGCAACCAATGGATTTTTTTGTCTTTGAAAGGAAGAGTCAAAATATTACTACTTATCCTTTGCTGAGAAAATTGGAGAACACTCTCGATTACTGAAAACATTAGATACTGCACTAACATGCCATTTCTTAAGCTTGTTTACTGAAACTAGTTTTTGCTTTATGCTAGATCATTTGTTTCAGTTATGTGGATTTCTTCTGATTGAAGATTTCTCTGCAGAAAGAGCACTTACAATTTCTAGCAATACATTAGTGACCCTAGAGCCATACCACTCCCAGAAGCTGCTGAGAAGCAGAGTTAATCTCCTTTTTCTTATTGAATCTCTTATGCTAAGTCTCTAAGGCATTTTGCTGGGCCAGGGGAGGTATTCCTAATGCCACTGTCCATATTATCCTTAGCTTACAGCAACAGATATTTTACTCTGCCAATGGCATTATCCATACTTATATGGATCCCAAATGCCAATTAAGATTTGCTGAAACTTTTTGCCATTGCTGGTGCAATTAACATACTTGTTTGATTTCACTAAAAACAACATTTCCAACATACTAGAGATGATCTTTTTCGATAACCTTAAGGATATGGGAATAATCTTTTAAATTAGTATTCATAGCCAAATTCATTGGAGGGTGTAAAGAGAAATGACACTGGTGGCAGGGGGTTCTCTAGTCCTGACCAGAACATGCTCAGCCATCACTCACCACATCCTTGTGTACTTATTTAACCATGCCCCCACTCTGGGACTCTCATCTGCACAGTTGTCTCCCAAGATGCCCAGTGTAACCCAGCAAAGCTGGCAATAGCCGCTTGGCAGACACTTGGGAGCGTGGTGCTGGCTGCAAACACTGGCCCCATTCATATCAGAAAAGAAAGGCCTGCTCCCTTTTCACCGACAAGACTCCTGCTATGGCTCAGTGTTCTCTCAGCTGGGGAGCCACAAGTCTATTTCCTTCTTTAGCCCATATTATAATGGAGGATGAGATGAAAAGGAATACAGACCCTTGATACCTTTTACTTAGAGTGCTAACTAATGCAGGGCCTCGTGTCTGATCTTCTGCTTGGCTGAGGGGATGGCAGATGGCCTTCTGAAAGCTTTTCAAACCCGGGCTGCTTTCAGCAGGGCATGAGGGGGTATTGTTACATTTTCCATATAGTGGTAGGAAGCATCACTGAATAAAAGCACACAACAATTGTGCCACTTCTCTAGGAAGCATATTACAACCTTACAATGAGGGCTAATTGGCCGACACCAAAAGCAGACGCAGACGCAGCTTTGAATATTATTCAGGAGAGGTTTTAGAGAGCAGAGTCAGGACGGAGGCTGAGGCATAAAGGAGAGGAGCGACGGGAAGGACATCGACGGGGAGGCGGCGAGGGCCGGCATGAAGAGGGAAAAGAGTGGCTTCATTATATTCATCAGAAAAGAATCGTGCTCTTGTATAAAGAGTTCCTTCATATCCACCTCCCCTTTCTTATCAGGAGGATGTCAACAGGCAGTCCCAGTTTGCAGTGCCATGTCCGCAGGACACTGTCGTTACCATGAGAACTGATGTGGCCAAATCTCAGAGCCTTCTTTTTTTTTTTTTTTTTTTTTTAAGACAAAGTCTCGCTCTTGTCGCCCAGTCTGGAGTGCAATGGCATGATCTTGGCTCACTGCAACCTCCACCTCCCAGGTTTAAGCGATTCCCCTGCCTCAGCCTCCTGGGTAGCTGGAATTACAGGCACCTGGCACCACGCTCAGCTAATTCTTTTTTTTTTTTTTTTTTAGTAGAGATGGGGTTTCTCCATGTTGGCCAGGCTGGTCTTGAACTCCTGATCTCAGGCGATCTGCGGGCCTCAGCCTCCCAAAGTCCTGGGATTACAGGTGTGAGCCACCGTGCCTGGCCCAGATCCCAGAGCCTTTTAGGAAACTTTTATGTGAGCTCCTTGAAGTGGGCAGCAGAGGAAGGAAAATGTACTGAGTACTCACTTTATGCCAGGCTAGTTCAAGACACCACCTTTATTATTTCGTTTAATCTTCAAAACAATTCTGAGACTTATTCTTATGATCATTTTGCAGCTGAGGGAATGGAGGCTCAGGGATGGCAGATAGCTTGCACAAAGTCTAACAGATTCAAATCCAGGCATTTCTGACTTCAAAGTTCAAGCCCTTTCTGCCACACTCCCCTGTGCCAATTCTTCAAATAACCAGGTCCTGCCTACTACCTGGCATATGACAGTGGGTGCTCAATAAAAGTGTTCTGAAAACAGAACTAAACTTACCCGAAGTGTGGATAGAAAGAAGAGACAATAGAAAAGAGACAATAGAAAAGAAGTGTCTAAAAAGTAGAGACAATTTAGGAAAACCAACCCTAGGAGTCAACTTTCAGCTAGGGGATGGCCTGCTTAAACTGGCACTTATCCCAACACACACAAATTCCATCGGAATTCTTTAATCAAAAGATGTTAAGCCATTCAACTTGTGCTGGATGCTGGGAATACAGATATTTGAAAACCCAGGCTGTGTTTTAGAAGCTCGCAGTCTGTTGAATAGTCTGTTCATATACTATGAAAAAAAATGCAGATAGAGATAAGTTAGGGGTTCTCAGAAAGGAGAAAGGAAATCTAACACAGCCTGGGAAGATCAGGGAAAGCTTCCTGGAGGTGGCATTGCCTGAATGGGGTCTGAACGGATGAGTAGGAATTGACCAGACAAAAAGAAAGGTGGGTAGTGTTATTCCAAAGTGAGAAGCAGCACAGCATCCAGAGGCATGAACTAGGCACTGTGTGGAGGGAACATTAAGTGTCTCCTACTGAGCTCAAATGGTGTGGCAGGAAATGACACTGAAAAGACAGGGACAGCCAGGAAAAGGGAGACCTTCAATGCTATGCTAAGTGACTCGGACTTCATCCTTCAGGGGCTGCGAGGCATTGATTGTTCTCTACAGGCAGAGGTAATGATGTGGCCACTGTGGAGGATAGATTTGAAGGGATAAAATTTGAAATAAGATAAACCACTGGGAGGCAGGTGCTGTGGTTTGTGTTGGGGATAACAAGGACGTGGTGAGGGAGGTGGTGGCAGGGATGGAGAAGGTCAGATTTATTTGAGAAACATTTCCAAGGTCAAGTCAACAAGAATTGGTGATTGATCAGATTGTGAGAAAGAAGGAATGACATATGGATTTCCAGCCTTTGTAACTGGGTGGATGGTGGGGCCATTAATTAAAATTATGAATATAGGAGTGAGAATAGATTGGGGGGAGAAGATAAGTTTATTTGACACCTGGGAGATATCTAGGCAAGCAATTGGATTATGAATCAGAAACTCAGAAGAGAGGTGAAGACAAGATTTGAGAACAGAAGTCTGAGAATAGTTTCCTCTGCAGTCACATCGGTCCTGCAGATGTGCTTTGTTTGGATCTCTATGCTATTGTTTTTAAAATTAGGATTAGGTGAAAAACATGGAAAAACCAGGAAATTGTACAAAAAATTGAAATATCCAGTGTCTCTTAAAGTTTCCACTTATTTGCATTTCTGTCCCTCCATGACAATAGTGAACCAGAAGCAGAAAGCAGCTCTGCCTTTTGAGCCGGGCACATGCTCTCCAGGGAGCCTCAACCCTCAACTCTCCTGGCTGGACCCAAGGCTCAGGGTTGGTTGTCATTCTATCATCACAATTGCTCTGTTGTTTTCTTACTGCAGAGTTAAGAGGAAAGTAAACTATGTTGTTTCCTTACTTCAGTCAAAAGTGGAAAATGCAAGAAAACAAATATCCCAATTTAAAAATGGATAATGAGCCTAAATAGATGTTTCTCAAAAGAAGACATACAAATGGCCAGTGGGTATATGAAAATGAGCTCAATACCACTAATCATCAGAGAAATGCAAATTAAAACTACCATGAGATACCATCTCCCAACTGTTAGGATGGCTATTATCAAAAAGATGAAAGATAACAAGAGTTGACCAGGATGTGGAGAAAAGGGAATCTTTGCACACTGTTAGTGGGAATGTACATTAGTACAGCTACTATAGAAGAGTGTGGAGGTTCCTCAAAACATTAAAACTAGAACTACCATATGATCCAGCACTGCCACTACTGGTAATATCCAAAGGACTTGAAATCAGAATATTGAAAATATATCTGCATGCTGGTATTCATTGCATCATAATTCACAATAGCCAAGATATGGAAACAACCTAAATGCCTGTCGACAGATGAATAAAGAAAATGTGATGTGTGTGTGTGTATATATATGTACATATACACACATATAGATACATACATATGGATATACACACACACACACACACATATACATACATATAGTGGAAGAATTCAGCCTTAAAAAAGAAGGAAATCTTGCCATTTGTAACAACATGGATGAACCTGGAAGACATTATGTTAGCCAGGCATGGAAAGACAAATACTATGTGACCTCACTTCTATGTGGAATCTAAAAAAGTGGAACTCATAGAAGCAGACAGTACAATGATGATTATCAGAGGTTGGAAGGTGAGGATATTGCAGAGATGTTGGCCAAAGGATACAAAATTTCAATTTGACAAGATGAATAAATTTAAGAGATCTTTTGTACATCACGGCAACTATAGTTAAAAACAATATATTGTATACTTAAATATTTCAAAGAGAGTAGATTTTAAGTGTTCTCACCACTAAAAAAATAGCTATGTGAGGTAAATTATATGTTCATTAGCTTGATTTAGCCATTCCATTACATATATGTATATGTATATGTAGCCATTCCACTACATTATATATATAATGTACACCATAAACCATAAACATATACAATTTTTATTTGTATTTAGTAAATAAGAAAAAAAGCAGAAAATGAAATCTAGTCCAAGAGGACTGTGTCTCCTAAGGAAAATGGTGAGAAATGAAGAATGTTCCCATAAATTTAACATGCAAACAAAGCATGTCCTTGAAAGAATTAACCTTGAGATGCCATTGTGAAATAAACCATAGTAAGAGCAATGTCTGGTATATGTAAAAGATGCATGATGAAAAACTTGATAAACTAAAAACAGAATTGAAATGTCAATAGCTTGTTTTAGAAAAGTAGTGAAAAAAATTATGATATACCATTGCCTCTTTCCCACATACACATTGCCTGGCCCTGAAGGTGTTTGAATTTGCGATTTCTGTTTTAGAGTCGCTGGGATATAGCAACGGGCAGTGAGAATGGAACTAGGAGTAGATAGGATCATCCAGAGCGTGTGTCCAGAGACAGAACAGTAGCCAAGGACAGAGTCTTGGGGAAATGCTGGAGGACACAGGTTCCCAAAAGAGCCTGAGATGAAAGATGAAAGAGGCTGAAGAGGAACCTGAGCCATGCGGTGGCATCAAAGCCAGGGGAGCAGAAGCATAGGAAGGAGAGATCAATGCCATCTAATGTCTTTTGTCCTGCACTGTATGGCTCCCACCTCTAAGGTCCCAGAAGTGGGGCCAGTTCAGCTACAGTACAGTTGAGACCAGAGATTCCTAAACTATCTTGGTTTATGGTGCCCTTAGTGTCTCAGTAATTTTTTCACAGTGCTCCAAAGCCAAGATAAACACCAAACAGTTCCATATATTAAGTGTTTAGATCCAAGCATCTTATTAACATTGTTATGTCCAAAAAACCTAGTAGCCATTAAAAAAAATTACTGTACCTAAATTGAAAGAAAATATATTTTTATTTCATTCTTAAAGGAACACACTTACTTATGGGATGTGTGCACCTGTTGGGCACTGCATAACTTCTCCAGCCTTCTCAAACTGCCACCCTCATTATCTGTTCTACAATTGACTTTCATGCAGAGCTTGCTTTTTATCACAGCAATTGCAGAAAACCCAGGATTGAAAGAGATGATGTCATTGAAAGATACATAGTTCAATCTAGTGTGAAACAATGAATGACCACCAGCCAGTAGTCCTTTCAGTGTCTGAGAGAGGTTGAGATGCCCTCATGGAACCCCTGTGAGTTTGCTGCAGTGCCCTGGAGCATCTTGGCACACAGTTTGGGAGCCATGTGGTTAGACAGCATGGACAGGTCTGGAATCCTATCATTTGTAATGTTTCTTTGGGGACATTTGTTCTGAAATCCATACAACTCACGTACAAGTAAATTTATGAAGCACAACTGGTTTGTGACTTGAGTAACTACTGGCATTGCCCGTTCTCACTGCTCCATACTACCAGGAAGTAGAATTACTTAAATAAATAAAATTCAAACTAAATGAAAGTTTGACTAATGCCTTCAATCTTTTCCTCAAACAAACTTTCTCAAGAGTTAGTAAAAACTTCCTTCTCCTTTCTCTCACCTTCCTCTGAATAAGAAAAGAAGCAGTATAAGGGGGAGGCGATGGGGATAAAAGGAGACTGATAGGTCTGACCAGTCACACAGGAATCAGTGCCAGGGACTCGAGGCCTTTCTATTCAGAATTAGAAACGAGTAGTCCTTGTGTAAGAGCCTCTGTATCCAGCAGCTTCCAATACCGCACTCGGCTGGCATCCAGTAGCCGATGTCTTTCTGGACAATCACCAAAGCCAACCCATTAGGGCCTATAATCCTTACAGTTTTTAGAGTTCACTAAAAGGTGCAAGGCTTTCTCTGGTATCCAGCTCCAACAATCTACCAAAAAGCCCAGCATGAACAAACAACGCCACCACCACTCAATATCCATGCAGAAACTGTAAGATGAGAAGGGTGCTCAGATGGAATGCCCACAACCATAGGAGACTTGGATTGGGACTTCGGCTCTATCACTTCCTGGAGAGGCCTTGAGCAAGTTACTAAAAAAATATGAGCTACAGTTTTATCATCTGTAATGTAGGACCATAATATCATGATGATGTTGTAAAGATTAAATAAGATGTTAAAAGGACGTAGAATTGTATCTGGAATCCAGTAAATGTATTGAAACTATTGCATTTAATATTGACTCTATGAATTTATTGAACATAGGAGTTTGAGAAATGCTTCCTTTCTAGGTAGTCTGGCTCTGCCTCTAATTGGCTCTGTGCTCTTGGGCAAGGCACTTAGACTCTCTGGGCCTCCCTTACATATATATATGTATATGTACACATGTATGTGTATACATATGTATGCATATATGTATGTTATAAAAAGAAAAGTAAGAAATTGAACGAAACTTTCTTTTAATATAAGCATACCTTTTTAATGCTTTGCTTTTGCAAGGATTCCACAATTTGAATGAATGATGTCTGCTAAACAAGCTCCATTTTTTTTATAATAATTTGTTTTCCTATTTTTAGTTATCAAAGCCCAAGAACGTTTTATTAACAAGGATGAACCAGTGTTACCATGTCAAATGAATAAAATTGTCTCCAAAAGCCGAAGAAACATGGTGTTTTTGTTAACTGGCACATTTTCATCACAAATATATGAACAATTTCCATTTACCATTTTGAAATATGGAAACAGCAGAAATTAATACTAGTTCCTGAGTCCACCACTGGTTATTATGCTGCACCAGCTCCAAAGGCCTTTTGTGCACTGAGATTTTGTGACTCAGTCTAACAAAGGAGAAGGAGGCAGCATTTGGGAGCAAGGAGACGTTAGTCCTTTCGTGTGGTTGCCGGTGCTCTCACTACCAACCAGAGAGCGTTGCTCACTCTTTCCTGGTCCTTCAGCGCCCATGCCCACACGCCCAGGCTCCATTAGCAAGCAGCTCCTATGCAGCTCCTCTCAAAACCAGTGCCAACAATGGACTGGACACCTGAACTTAAATTCCCTGCCCTCTTGCTCTTTCCTCCACTGGAAGTGTGAAAGTGGCAGAAGATGAGACATGGAGGGGAGATTTCAAGGGGTGTGATGAGGTGCGTCAGATAGTCGCTGTAGAAAGGCCTGGTACCACCAACAGTCCCCACTTTCAGGCTCAGCCCATGCAGAAAAAATTCTGGGCTGAGTCACATTCTAAGCAAGCAAGCTTTCTATACGAACTGCATCCTCCCACAGCATATAGGGCTCCCCATGCGCATGCTCATCTCGCCTCCCGAAGCTAAGAAACATGGGTTTCCCCTGTCTTTGTTTCCTTCACTGCCTTCTGCAGCTCTGTCTGCTTTCTAAAACACCCTGGTGGGAGCATGTTAAGGACAGCGGTATCCCATTTCTTCAACAGCCCAGTACCTCGTACCTTTCCTCCCCTTATAAAGACTGAAAATACCACTCTTTGATTTCCAAAAACCCCAGCATGTTTATGCAGTGCCAGGAGGGAAGCTTAGGTCTGGCTGGTGGTTTGTGTTAATTGTCTGGCTGCACTTTAGAAAGACGCTTTTTGAATCTAAGCATTTAGGGAGAAAGTGGAGAAGCGTGGCAGTATGAAAGAGCAATTGATGTTAAATATTCATGCTCTTGCTCTCTGTTAATCAAAATTAGTAACCCCCATTGCTTAGCTGCAGTCTTGCTGGCTTCATACTATGATTGTGCTAAAGGAACTTGGATAGAAAACAACAACCACCACACACACACACACACACACACACACACCCACCACACACACCCAAGGACTTGGGTGCTTATAGGTTTGACGTGTTTCCAGTTAACATTGTGCAATTCAGCACTGTCTATTTTTTCCAAGATGTTGAATGAACCATGGTTATCCTTTCCATCAGCATTTTAGAACTGCTCTCCCACTTGGTTCCTTCTCTCATGTTGAATTCAGCAAACTTTAGCCTTAAAAATCAGACATTTTCTGCAATAATCCTTAAAGCTAATTGTAGCATAGTCTAGTTCATTTTTCAGGAATGATACAATTATTTTACAAGATAGAAAATAAACTGACTATAATTGAACAAAATATGGTGATATTATAGGTTGTTTTCATAGCAACTTTGAGGTCATGTTTCCTGAACTTTTAAGAAATAAATATTTTATGTTTTTATTTATTTTAAAAAGTACATGTTATATAATGACAGGAACTTTAAAATTATCACTTAATTTAAAAGAACAAAGAAAAACAGCTCTTAATTAAAACCTGTTTTTGTAACTATATTTTTCAAGTTTTCTACAATGAGTATGATTTATCATTATACTGAAAACAATAAAAGTTATATTTTTTAAAAACTGAGCTGTTGTTGAATTGTATGTTTGAGAATTTATCCATTTCTTCCTTACCTATGTCATCTGCAAGAGAAATGTTGGTGAATGTGCTGTCTTCCTCCTCCTCTTTCCTGGACCCGTCCATCTTGTTCAATTTTCAGACCTGTTAGTAAGAAAAATGAGGGCAGAGAAAAGCAGCAGTTGTCCCATGTGACCGCCCTTGTTAAATCATTAATCAGTGAACGTCCAAGCAGGTGCTACCTGATCCTTGCACTAGCCACTCTCTTCCTGCTTTCCACCTGAGAAGTTCTTATCTGAGTGTTGTATTCTTAACCGGAAGTGGTAGGAGATCCAAGTTAAAGACTTACAACCCTTGACCGGAGGCTGCTGTGGTGGCACGGCTGCTGTACCCTGGCTAGATGCCAAACCCTGCCTTCAAGTTTCCTTAGGCTGAATTGCACAAGGAAATTGCCCAAAAAGCGTAAGGATAAGGTTGGGGGAAGAAATTGACTTTATATGATTAACATATCTTTTGGATATCCACGGTAAACTTCTCAAGGATTTATCAATGACCAGAGCATGACCTGGGGGTAAGGCACAACCCCTCAGAGCCTCAATGTTCTATCTGTAATATAAGGATAAGTCTGTTGTGAGGATTAAATGGAAACTGCCTGGTACATGTATGAAGAAATAAGATTCTCTATATGGCATATATGAAGAAATAAGATTCTCTATATATTGAGCTCATCAATACTCTCTCATATTACTGTTCAGACACCTCATCCTGTAAAAGTTTATTGAAACAACAGAGTCTCCCTTTTCTGTTTCTGGAGTTGAGCCCAAAAGGAGAGATGTTGGCTTTACTAGCCCTTAGGCAGGGACTCTTTGTTTGAGGAGGAAGTATTTCTTTACAGCTATTTATCCAGGTGCCCTAGTTCACATTTGTATACAGACACAAAGCAAAACTATTTTAGAATTTCAAATAATCACTCCTTTGGGGAAAAAAATAGCCAAATTTGATGAAGCATTTTAAGCAGATATTAAAATTGTTACTACGTGCTACATTCTGCACTAAGTGCTTTGATACATATAATTTTTTTTTATTCAAGCGAGTTCATTGTTACTATATCAAGCGGAATGGATGTGAGCTGTTGGAAATCCTGAATGTTAAAAATTAAATTCACTAGAATAGAATTCCCCCAATTTTTCAATTATATTCTGCAAATATTGAGTGCCTATTCTATACAAGCTGAGCACTTTGGAAGTTCAAAATAAAAGGTTTATTTATTTGCTATTAATAAGCTTATAAAAGTGTTCAAAAACAAGAATCCTGGAGGTTTACAGAAGGGAAAAAAATATATGCAGCTGACAGGACCCTGAAAGGCTTAGAGAAGGGGACATTTGAGATGCACGATCAATGAAAAGTGGGATTCAACAGGCAAAATTGGTCAGGTAGTGAGTGCTTTCTCAGTGAAGGAGTATGGGCAAAAGCTCAGAGACAGGAAGGCATTGGGTACATGCAGAAACCAAGAGTATGGATACAGGTAAATAAGAGGTGGGAGATATGGTGGAAAATAGGATGTCATATCTAAGAGTGGTTTGAATGCCACATTGTGTTAGTTCAAGTCCTCTAAGAATCAGACACCAAGATGGGATTAAAAGGATGAGATAAAATAGGGAGGGAGGCAGAAAGGTTAGAGGGACATTAGCCCATGATGCAAGTCTGACAAAGTGAAGTGAAGACAAAGTGGAATGGAAGGTCCAGCTTGATCATCAGAATAAAGAAATTTTGACAAGGATGTCAAAGAATACTTGAGCCAAAGTTGACCGTAAGAGGAGTCCCACGTCTCCCAGAAATGGCCTCCCTTAGTTTTCACACAGCACTTAGTTACTGGCTAGGAGCAGCTGGCAGAAAGTGAGACCTCCGTGCAAATGTAGTTATGGATTTCAGAGCATAGTAGCTGAGGTCCTTGATTAGTTACACTCCCTGTAGTTGGAGGTCTACAGGGCACAGGCTCATGGCAACCACATGAGATGATTTTTCTAGCAACTCTATATATAATCATGGACCAGTATTTTAGGAAGCATAAAAATTCCTCTCTTGGCTGATCCATTTTCTGTCAGTCCTAGAAATAATGGCACACACTTTTAAAATGCCTACTATGTGCTAGGCAACAGTCCTATGGGTAGGCCCTAATATTATTCCCATTTTAAAGATGAGGGAGCTGAGGCATGTAGAGAGTTTAAAAAGTGACAAAATGTCATGCAGCTAAGCAAGTGGTGGAGCTAAGATTGGACTTCCTGCCCTCTGGCTGTAGGGTCTGTGCTCTTAACCATTGTTATTATCTACTCATAATAAAATTATCAAGTGAGGGAGGGGATGCAAGAGAAGAGTTAATTGACTTAATAAAAGAATTTATAAACCAAAGGGTGTATTTGGTTTAATGCATATACTTGGTTTTATTTTTATTATTTACAACCAACTTTATGTTTTGTTAGGATTGACTAAGCACTTGATTCTTTGCCTTCTTTCTGATATTCTTCAAGGATATTTCTTATGAAATGTCTATCCTAATGGATGGGGGAATGAAAAGAAAGAAAACTCGGCTGGGCTCACACCTGTAATCCCAGCACTTTGGGAGGCTGAGGCGGATGGATCACAAGGTCAGGAGTTCGAGACCAGCCTGGCCAGCATGGTGAAACCCTGTCTCTACTAAAAAAAAAATACAAAAAATTAGCCAGGCATAGTGGCGCACGCCTGTAATCCCAGCTACTCGGGAGGCTAAGGCAGGAGAATTGCTTGAACCTGGGAGGTGGAGGTTGCAGTGAGCTGAGATCTCGCCACTGCACTCCAGCCTGAGCAACAGAGCGAGACTATCCATCTAAAAAAAAAAAAAAAAAAAAAGTTAGTCAGCATTGCTATCATCCCCATATTCACTGAGCAAAAGTTATAATGGAAAAGAGTCTTACTTTTAACTGAGGTAGAGAATTATCTGTGGATTTAAACTATCCATGGTGAATATTTTCCCTTTTGTTTTCTTCTATTAGTTGTATAGTTTTAGCTCCTATACTTAGGCTATTGATTTCTTTTGCATTAATTTTTATATATGGAGTGAGAGGTAGGGATGCACCTTCATTCTTTTACATTTGGATATCCAGTTGCCCAAAATCTATTTGTTGAAGAAAATTTGTATTTTTACCACATTTTATTTTCTTTTTTTTTTTTAATTATACTTTAAGTTTTAGGGTACATGTGCACCATGTGCAGGTTTGTTACATATATATACAACATGTATATAACATGTGCCATGTTGGTGTGCTGAACCCATTAACTCGTCATTTAACATTAGTTATATCTTCTAATGCTATCCCTCCACCCTCCCCCCCACCCCACAACAGGCCCCGGTGTGTGATGTTCCCCTTCCTGTGTCCATGTGTTCTCATTGTTCAATTCCCACCTATGAGTGAGAACATGCGGTGTTTGGTTTTTTGTCCTTGCGATAGTTTGCTGAGAATGATGGTTTCCAGCTTCACCCATGTCCCTACAAAGGACATGAACTCATCATTTTTTATGGCTGCCTAGTATTCCATGGTGTATATGTGCCACATTTTCTTAATCCAGTCTATCATTGTTGGACTTTTGGGTTGGTTCCAAGCCTTTGCCATTGTGAATAGTGCTGCAATAAACATACGTGTGCATGTGTCTTTATAGCAGCATGATTTATAATCCTTTGGGTATATACCCAGTAATGGGATGGCTGGGTCAAATGGTATTTCTAGTTCTAGATCCCTGAGGAATCGCCACACTGTTTCCCACAATGGATGAACTAGTTTACAGTCCCACCAACAGTGTAAAATTGTTCCTATTTCTCCACATCCTCTCCAGCATCTGTTGTTTCCTGACTTTTGAATGATCGCCATTCTAACTGGTGTGAGATGGTATCTCATTGTGGTTTTCATTTGCATTTCTCTGATGGCCAGTGATGATGAGCATTTTTTCATGTGTCCTTTGGCTGCATAAATGTCTTCTTTCAAGAAGTGTCTGTTCATATTCTTTGCCCACTTGTTGATGGTTTTTTTTTTCTTGTAAATTTGTTTGAGTTCATTGTAGATTCTGGATATTAGCCCTTTGTCAGATGAGTAGATTGCGAAAATTTTCTCCCATTCTGTAGGTTGCCTGTTCACTCTGATGATAGTTTCTTTTGCTGTGCAGAAGCTCTTTAGTTTAATTAGATCCCATTTGTCAATTTTGGCTTTTGTTGCCATTGCTTTTGGTATTTTAGTCATGAAGTCCTTGCCCATGCCTATGTGTATTGCCTAGGTTTTCTTCTAGGGTTTTTATGGTTTCAGGTCTAACATTTAAGTCTTTAATCCATCTTGAATTAATTTTTGTATAAGGTGTAAGGAAGGGATCCAGTTTCAGCTTTCTACATATGGCTAGCCAGTTTTCCCAGCACCACTTATTAAATAGGGAATCCTTTCCCCATTTCTTGTTTTTGTCAGGTTTGTCAAAGACCAGATGGTTGTAGATATGTGGCATTAACTCTGAGGGCTCTGTACTGTTCCATTGGTCTATATCTCTGTTTTGGTACCAGTACTATGCTGTTTTGGTTACTGTAGCTTTGTAGTATAGTTTGAAGTCAGGTAGCGTGATGCCTCCAGCTTTGTTCTTTTGGCTTAGGATTGACTTGGCAATGCGGGCTCTTTTTTGGTTCCATATGAACTTTAAAGTAGTTTTTTCCAATTCTGTGAAGAAAGTCATTGGTAGCTTGATGGGGATGGCATTGAATCTATAAATTACCTTGGGCAGTTTGGCCATTTTCACGTTATTGATTCTTCCTACCCATGAGTATGGAATGTTCTTCCATTTGTTTGTATCCTCTTTTATTTCATTGAGCAGTGGCTTATAGTTCTCCTTGAAGACGTCCTTCACATCCCTTGTAAAGTTGGATTCCTAGGTATTTGATTGTCTTTGGAGCAATTGTGAATGGGATTTCACTCATGATTTAGCTCTCTGTTTGTCCGTTATTGGTGTATAGGAATGCTTGTGATTTTTGCACATTGATCTTGTATCCTGAGACTTTGCTGAAGTTGCTTATCAGCTTAAGGAGATTTTGGGCTGAGATGATGGGGTTTTCTAGATATACAATCATGTCATCTGCAAACAGAGACAATTTGACTTCCTCTTTTCCTAATTGAATACCCTTTATTTCCTTCTCCTGCCTGTTTGCCCCGGCCAGAACTTCCAACACTATGTTGAATAGGAGTGGTGAGAGACGGCATCCCTGTCTTGTGCCAGGTTTCAAAGGGAATGCTTACACTTTTTGCCCATTCAATATGATATTGGCTGTGGGTTTGTCATAAATAGCTCTAATTATTTTGAGATACATCCCACCAATACCTAATTTATTGAGAGTTTTTAGCATGGAGGGCTGTTGAATTTTGTCAAAGGCCGTTTCTGCATCTATTGAGATAATCATGTGGTTTTTGTCTTTGGTTCTGTTTATATGCTGGATTACATTTATTGATTTGCATATGTTGAACCAGTCTTGCATCCCAGGGATGAAGCCCACTTGATCATGGTGGATAAGATTTTTGATGTGCTGCTGGATTCGGTTTGCCAGTATTTTACTGAGGATTTTTGCATCGATGTTCATCAGGGATATTGGTCTAAAATTCTCTTTTTGTGTTGTGTCTCTGCCAGGCTTTGGTATGAGGATGATGCTGGCCTCATAAAATAAGTTAGGGAGGATTCCCTCTTTTTCTATTGATTGGAATAGTTTCAGACAGAATGGTATCAGCTCCTCCTTGTACCTCTGGTAGAATTCAGCTGTGAATCCGTCTGGTCCTGGACTTTTTTTGGTTGGCAAGCTATTAATTATTTGTCTCAATTTCAGAGCCTGTTATTGGTCTATTCAGAGAGTCAACTTCTTCCTGGTTTAGTCTTGGGAGGGTGTATGTGTCGAGGAATTTATCCATTTCTTCCAGATTTTCTAGTTTATTTGCATAGAGGTGTTTATAGTATTCTCTGATGGTAGTTTGTATTTCTGTGGGATCGGTGGTGATATCCCCTTTATCATTTTTTATTGTGTCTATTTGATTCTTCTCTCTACATTTAACTGTCTTAGTATTCTTGTTGTAATTCAATTGGCCATAGATGTTTGGGTTTATTTCTGGAATCTCATTTCTAGTCCATTGGGCTATATATCTACTTTTATGCCACTACCACACTGTTTTGATTACTGTAGCTTTGTGGTAAATTTTGAATTTAGGGAAGTGTGAGTACTCCAACTTTATTTTTCTTTTTCAGTATTGCTCAGTGTATTTAGAGTCCCTTGCAGTTCCTTATGAATTTGTGAATCAACTTGGATTTGCCACAGGATTCTTAGATTGACACTAAAAGCACAAGCAACAAAAGAAGAAATAGATAAATTGGACTTCATAAAAATTAAAAACTTTTGTGCATCAAAAGACATTATCAAGAACGTGAAAAGCCAATGTACAGAATGGGAAAAAATATTTGCAAATCACATATCTGCTAAGGGTTTAATATTCAGCATATATAAACAACTCTCACAACTCAATAACCAAACGACAAACAACACAATTTTTAAAACTGCACAAGGAATTTAAATAGACATTTCCCCAAAGAAGATACACAAATGGTCAATAAGCACATGAAAGGATATTCAACATCTTTGGTAATGAAGAAAATGCAAATCAAAACCATAATAAGCTACCACGTTATACCCACTAGGATGGCTTTAATTTAAAACAAAAACAAAACAAAATAGGAATTAAGCATTAGTGAAGATATGGAGAAATAGAAACATTTGTATATTGCTGGTGGGAATGTAAAATGATGTGGCCACTGTGGAAAATAATTTGGCAGTTCCTCAAAAAGTTAAACATAGAGTTATCATATGACCTAGCAATTGCACTCATACATATATGCCCAAGAGAAATGAGAACATATGTCCACACAGAAACTTGTGCATGAATATTTATAGCAGCATTATTTATAGTAGCCAAAAAGTAGAAAAAACCCAAATGCCCATCAATGGAGAAATGGATAAATAAATTGTGATACGTACATTCAATGGAATATCATTCAGCAGTAAATTAGAACAAAGTACTGATACATGCTAAAACTTAGATAAACCTCAAAAACAGTATGCTAAATAAAGGAAGCCAGGCACAAAAGGCCACATATTTTATGATCCCTTTTACATGATATATCCAGAAAAGGCAAGTCCGTAGAGACAAAAAGCAGGTCGATGGTTGTCAGGGGATGAGAGAAGAGGAGAATGGGCAGTGATTACTTAATGGCTATGGGGTGTGTTTCTGGGGTGATGAAAAGTTTTGAAATTAGTGAAAGGTGGTGGTTGCATCACTTTGGGAATATCGCTAAATGCCACTGAATTGTGTACTTTATAATGGCTAAGTTTATATTATGTGAATTTTATACCAACTTTAAAATAAGATTAAAAAATACAATTCAGAGAAAAAATTATCCGTGGTGTCCCTGTCTCTACATAGTATGAATAAATACATTATTTATAAGTATCTTAAATTGTAACTACTTTACAATTCAAATTCAACAGAAGACTAGTGTACCATGTATCACAGAATCAAGAGGGCCAGAATACACCTGCATCAAAGGAGGTTAAGGTAAGAATGCACATCTTTATTATTAAAACAATCTTCCCTAAAACAGGACTCAAAAGCATAAACACGGAGGTCAATATGAATATATAATAAATCTCATTTTTTAAGTGAGCAGTGAGATAAAAATGTGTGTGTATGTTTGTGTGTGTGCATGCTAATCGGTATTAGGGTTACAGAGCTGAAGAAAGCATAAAATGAGGAAAATTAGTAAATTAATCATTATTCTCACACTCCCTTTGTCATGATCTCAAAATATCAATATCAGTAATGAAGAACATTGGAAGCCAGTGTTTGCTATGGGCTTTCTCAGAGCTTTTTATGAATAATAACCAGGAAAATATCTCTAAGAGCTCTCAGTACCAATTATGACATCTGGAGTGTATGCAATCAGGAGATTCCCGGAGAGAAACTGGCATCTCTAAAGAAGGTGCAAGCATTCCTCTTTGGTATAAAAGGTTCTCTTTCTTTAGGAGTAATTTTATGTGAAACTATTTGGATATTTTTGACAAATTAGTGCAAGTTGGATTAATTCAACCCATTAGCTACAAAAGGAGAATGTGATGGTAAAACTTTATTTTCATTATATATAGCTAATAGTAATAGCTAGTATTTATTGAGTGACTACTGTTTGTTCAGAACTATTCTCAGTGTTTTACCTCTATCATCTCATTATCCTCACAACAACTCTATAAGGAAACAGAAACGTGAGGACAGAATGGCTTGCTCATGACCCACAGCCAGGAAGTGGCAGAGCTGGGATCCATGCCCAGGCAGTCCAGGTCCCAAGCCCACACTCTCACCACAATGGCAGCTTCTATAACACATAGGCATTAAAATACACAATCTGATTAATATGCATCTTGTGTTTTTACCTCTACATGTTCATTTTAAAGATGAAAATCAAAGATGTAATCAAGATGTAAAAAGGAAATATTAGGAAATTCTAGATTTCTTACATGTATATATGCCTAAACATACACACATACCAAGTGAAATAATCACTTTGTATGATGTCTTCAAGATTCATCCGTGTTGTTGCATATTGCAAGATTTCCTGTTTTTTATTTTATTTATTTTATTTTTGAGACAGGGTTTTGTCATGTTGCCCAGGCTGGTCTTGAACTCCTGGGCTCAAGCAATCCAGCCACCTTGGCCTCTCAAAGTGCTGGGATTACAGGTGTGAGCCATCATGTCTGGCCCATGGGGTGTCTAAAATAGTCAAACTCATGGAATCAGAGAGTAGAACGGTACTGGGGCTGAGGGGAAGAGAAATGGTGGGGAATTGCTATTCCATAGGTATATAGTTATGCAAGATGAATAAGTTCTAGAGAACGGCTGCATAAAATTGTGCCTGTAGTTAACAATGTGGTACTGTACACTTACAAATTTGTTCAGACGGTAGATCTCACATTAAGCGCTCTTACAATAAAATAAAAATTAGGAAAAAAAGTTTCGCTATTAGTGTTTTTTTAATTAAAATTTTCCCTTAATTATATTCTGTTTTAAATGAATTTATCTTTTTGTTTTCACAAGTGTATTTAAATTATATGTCATTTAAATTATGGATTCAATTTCAGTAAATATACTTTAATATGCTAACAGCTCACATCAAGACAGGAATCTTTACATAAGCAATTAGCTTTGGCAATAAAGTGATAAATAGAAACACAATTCTTGACTTTACTGATGGATATTCTCTTATAAGACATCAGTCTGGATTCTTCAGCATCAGCAATAATGAAGCATGACATTCATAATATGCTTATTTAGGTAGGCAGATAATGCATACAAATTCTGTTTAATAACAGAATTTGGCTGGGCATGGTAGCACATACCAAGGCAAGATGATTGCTTGAGCCTAGGAGTCTGAGACCAGTCTGGGAAACATAGTGAGACACTATCTCTACAAAAAAGATTTTTTTAATGAGCTGGGCGTGGTGGCATGCCTGTAGTCCCAGCTACTCAGGAGGCTGAGGTAGGAGGATCACTTGAACACAGGAGTTCAAGGCTGCAGTGAGCTATGATCACACCACTGCACTCCAGTATCAGTGACAGAGCAAAATGCTTTCTCTTAAAAATATTAATAATAATAGTAAAAGAATTTGGCAGCAATTGGTACAAACAAAATGCAGTATATATAATGTTTTGTAATTCAACATAACAACAAGGGGTTAAATGAGGTGGATTTGTGGCTTCCTGTTTTGTCCAATTATCTTTAAGCCATCTACTCCAGCAACAAGATTTCAGATTTCATTCCACCATTCATCAAATATTCATGTGGCATCCACTGTTCTTCCAGGGTAAACACTGTATTTCTTTAAATGCCTTCCAAGACGCCCTGTTCTGCTTGGGCAACACAGAAAAATTTAAGGCAAAGTTTAACACATTTTATTTTACACATTGTATGTAACTTTTAGTCAGTATATAAGTTACCTAGATTCAGTCAACATTCATTCAACAAATATTTATCAAATACCTGCCATGTGCTAGGCATTGTTCCAGGCACTGAGGTTGTAACATAAATGAAACAAAATACTTTTAATCACAGAGTTTACATTTTTGGTGGAGAAGATAGACAATGATTAAACAGATAGACATATACATACACAAATATATATACTACATATGTATTCAAATATACACACTATATGTATATACAAATATATACCACATGTATGTATACCTAAACACACACACATCCAATGGAGAGGAGAGAAGTGCTATGAAGAAAAAATTGCAGGGTAAGGCACACAGAGAGTGATAGGAGTGTGGGTGTTATTTTATATACGGTGTCAGGAAGTCCTAGCTGATGCAATGACATTGGAGCAGAGACTGAAGGAGCTGAAGGAGCCAGCCCGAGGGCATCTGAAGGAAGAACACTAGCAGAAAGATCAGCAAGTGCAAAGACCTTGAGGTGGCATGAACAGGTTTGGCATGCCCAAAGAAGGTGTTAGAACAGGGAGGTTTGAGTGCTGTTTGGAAATATATCAGGGACTGACCATGTAGAGCCTCACAGGCCCTTTTAAGTTCCTTGGGTTTCACTCTGTGAGATGGGATACGTTATGCAGAGGAGAGGCATGATCTAACTTCTGGTTATAGCAGGATGACTCTGACTGTAGTGAAGAAAATAGACACTGTTTAAAGAGTGAGGGGTAGGGGGAGGCAGAGTCAGGGAAGTGAGTTTAGAAGACTATTGCAGTAATCCAGGCAAGAGATGGTGCCGTGATCTGGACTTGAGTGGTCGCTGTTGAGGTGGTATAAAGTAGTCAAATTCTGGACAGATTTCAAATCTGGATCCAAAGGCATTTGCCAATATGGAGAGTAAGAGAAAGATCAGTCAAAGATGACTCCAGGCCGGGCGCCTGGCTTATGCCTCTAATCCCAGCACTTTGGGAGGCTGAGGTGGGCAGTTCAAGAGGTCAAGAGATCGAGACCATCCTGGCCAACATGGTGAAAACCCGTCTCTACTAAAAATACAAAAATTAGCTGGGCGTGGTGGCACATGCCTGTAGTCTCAGCTACTAGGGAGGCTGAGGAAGGAGAATAGCTTGAACCCAGGAAGCAGAGGTTGCAGTGAGCCGAGATCATGCCATTGCACTCTGCACTCCAGCCTGGGTGACAGAGCAATACTTTGTCTCAAAAAAAAAAAAAAAAAGGATGACTCCAGAGTTTTTGGCATGAGCAACTAAAAAGGGAAGTATCATTAGCTCAGGTGAGAAAGACTATGAGAGAAACACATGGAAGGAGAAACTTAAGAGTTTGATTTTGGGCATGTCTAGTATGAGATGCCTTTAAACATCTGATATGGTTTGGATCTGTGTCACCACCCAAATCTCATGTTGAAATGTAAACCCCAGTGCTGGAGGTGGGGTCTGGTAGGAGGCAGTTGGATCACGGGGGCGGTTTCTAATGGTTTAGCACCATCTCACTAGCGCTGTTCACATGATAAGAGTTCTCATGAGATCTAGTCATTTTAAAGTGTGTGGCACTTCCCCTACCTCTCCCTTCCTCCTGCTCCCGCCATGTAAGATGCCTGCTCCAGCTTTGCCTTCCACCATGAGTAAAAGCTCCCTGAGGCCGCCCCAGGAGTAGACGCTGCCATGCTTCCTGTACAGCCTGTGAAACTGTGAGCCAATTAAACCTCTGTTCTTTAGAAATTACCCAGTCTCAGATGTTTCTTTAAACAGTGTGAGAACAGATAATACAACATCCAAATGGAAATGTTCAGTGAGCAGGTGAAGATGAGTCTGGAGTTTAGGATAGAAGCTAGGGGAGATATAAACTTGAGAGCTGTGAAGGTGTGTAAAGCCACAGGACAGATGCCTTGTAGCTGTCCACACTTAGAAATCAGGAAGATAAGGAGGAATCAAACCAGGAGACTGAGAAGCAGCAGCCTATATGGAAGGGGAAGAAGCAAAAGACCCATGTTCTGGAAGCCAAATGAGGAAATTATCTCTAAAGGACAGAGTGATCAACAGTGTTAAGTGGTCAGATCAAATAAGGTGAGGATTGAGGGATGATCCCATGTAAGATGTTTAAATGAATGTCCGGTTTCAGTTTCTAACCAGCGAGAAAATCTGATGAAGATAGTGGCTACAAAAACAAGGAAGTGGGGAGTGATCAGGAAATGAAAACTACAAAGAAAAAGGCCACTTGGGAACTATGAGCAACTCTTTTCCAGCAGGGCGGATTGGAAGCAGAGAACAGGATGGAAAATGTTTATTTTAATAGTTCAATGGTGAATCCAGAATTTTTCTGCAAGAAGAACCTGGGTCAACATTCTGATTGGAAGAGGACAGGTGGGCAACTAGTCTTGGAAATGTATTTTATATTAGATTAAGAAAATGCTGTTGCCCTTATCAAGGAATTGGAGAGAGGAAAGATTAAAAACTCTCCCAAGCATCCCCTTGGAGCCACCATTGCCCAGACTTGAGGGCTGCCACATATGGATGTTAGCCTTGCACAGAGCTGCCTAATAAGGGAAAGTGGGGTCTGAAATCCATCCCATGCTCTGCTCACCAAACCATGCCCTAAACCTCCCAGGTATGCCTTTTCCTAATTTGCATATATGCCAGCCGTAGGCTGCATTGATGCAATAAAAATTGTTTCTTTCATCCCGATGGGCACAAACTGTATTTATCAATTAAACTCTTGTATTAATGAGGAGAACTGCCAGCACTCAACTCTTTAACTGAAAATTATTCAGAATCTGTAAAGTGTTTTTTAAAGGTGAGCTATTCTTACTTTCATGTCCATATCCTTACAAGGCATTTATTAGTGTTAAAACTTTCAAAGTCATTTGACTCTTACTATTAAAACATGTCTACTATTGAGAAAACAAAGCCATGAATTAAATCTGACTTCAATAAAATTTCACATGACTTCCTTGAACCAAGCAAATGATACTTGCTTATGTCTAAACTCTGCAGCCCTTGTCTGAAAATCTTGATTTGTAGCTCACTAAGGTCAGTATGTTCCTATTATTGTGGCTTTGTTGGCTCCCTCTGGTGGATAAATTATGGGAACATTAATTTTAAGTGCTCTTTAACAAAAAGCTTCAGCATTTTGTTTTTGTTTTTTAATTTTTAATTTTTTTATTTCAGTAGGTCTTTGGGGGAACAAGTGGTGTTTGGTTACATGAATAAGTTCTTTAGTGGTGATTTCTGAGATTTTAGTGCACCCAGCACCCCAGCAGTGTACACAGTACCCAATGTGTAGTCTTTCTCCCAAGTCCGCAAAGTCCAACATATCATATGAAGATTTGTATCTTCATAGCTTAGCTCCCACATATGAGTGAGAACATAGGATGTTTGGTTTTCCACTCCTGAGTTACTTCACTTAGAATAATATTCTCCAATTCCATACAGGTTGCTGCAAATGCCATTATTTCTTTTTATGGCTGAGTAAATGGTATATATATATATACACACACACACACACACATATATATATATGTATATACCACACTTTCTTTAGCCACTCATTGACTGGTGGGCATTTGGGCTGGTTTCATATTTTTGCAATTGCAAATTGTGCTGCTATAAACATGCGTGTGCAAGTATTACTTTTGTATAATGACTTCTTTTCCTCTGGGTAGATACATAGTAGTGGGATTGCTGGATCAAATGGTAGATCTACTTTTAGCTCTTTAAGGAAACTCCACACTGTTTTCCACAGTGGCTGTACTAGTTTACATTCCCAGTTCCCAGCAGTGTAAAAGTTTTCCTTTTCACCACATCCATGCCAACATCTATTTTTTTTTATTTTTTTATTACGGCCATACTTGCAGGAGTGAAGTGGTATCGCATTGCAGTTTTGATTTGCATTTCCCTGATAATTAGTGATATTGAGCATTTTTCCATATGCTTGTTGGCCATTTGTATATCTTCTTTTGAGAGTAGTCTATTCATGTCCTTAGCCCACTTTTTGATGGGATTGTTTGTTTTTTTCTTGCTGATTTGTTTGAGTTATTTGTCAATTCTGGATATTAGTCCTTTGTCAGATGTATATTTTGTGAATATTTTCTCCCACTCTAGGGATTCTCTGTTAACTCTTCTGCTTATTTCTTTAGCTATGCAGAAGCTTTTTAGGTTAATTAAGTCCCATCTATTTGTTTTTGTTTTTGTTACATTTGCTTTTGGGTTCTTGGTCATGAAGTCTTTGCCTAAGCAAATGTCTAAAAGGGTTTTTCCAATGTTATCATCTAGAATCTTTATGGTTTTGGGTCTTAGATTTAAGTCTTTGAGCCATCTTGAGTCTATTTTTGTATAAGGTGAGAGACAAGGATCCAGTTTCATTCTCCAACATGTGGCCTGCCAATTATCCCAGCACAATTTGTTGAATAGGGTGTCCTTTTCCCAATTTATGTTTTTGTTTGCTTTGTAAAATATCAGCTGGCTGTAAGTATTTGGGTTTATTTCTGGGTTCTCTATTCTGTTCCACTGGTCTATGTGTGTATTTTTATACCAATACCATGCTGTTTTGGTGACTGCAGCCTTACAGTATAGTTTGAAGTTGGTTAATGTGATGCCTTCAGATTTGTTCTTTTTGCTTAGTCTTGCTTTGGCTATGTGGGCTCTTTTTAGTTCCATATGAATTTTAGGATTGTTTTTCTAGTTCTGTAAAAGCTTCAACTTTTCGAAGCCTTGAGGGTTTTGCTGTTCAAAATGCATACAGGAGATTTCCTGTGATTATAAGCTAAGTAGATACAGGACATTTTTGGGAGCAGTAGGTTGGGAGGTGCCAAGGAAGGGATAGCCAGGGTGACAGTGACGGTCTTGAAGACATGTGTCAGATGGAATCACTCTTGATAGGCAAAGGGCTTTTAAAAATGTTTAATTGGGTATAACACACATACAATAAAGTGTGCAAATTATAAAGGTACAGATACGTAATATGTATCCAACACCCAGATCAAAACCATTTCCAGAACTTCAGGGTAAGAATTTTTTTAGTTGGTTTTGCTTATTAGCATTCAGGTCAATTTTGAAGCAGAAAAAACAACTTGTAATTACAGAATTGCAGCCAGTAGTGTAACCAGAGGAACTTTGAGGAATAATTTGTTAAATGCATTGAGATGAAAAAATGTTGGGCACAGAGGTGGCACACAGATATTACTATCCTACACTCTGAAGTGAAAATTACTCATTTTTGTCCCTTGCTTGGTTGTGTTCACCAATTTGCTCTTTTTTGAACAATTTTCTAATTCTGTTCTCTTTCTTCAGTTCAAAACACATCAATTGAGTGTTGTATGCTCAGGACTGTGGATTCAGAGAGGAATAAGTTGTGGTCCCTGCTCCTCAAGAACTAATAGACCAGTTAGGTTTAAAGCAAAAACAGGAGATGGGTGACTGTAATCCAATGTGTTAAGTGTGTCAGTAAGAAGAGCTAACATGATAGAGCATGTCCTGTGTGCTAAGCTTTCTTCTCAGCATGTTCCCTGCATCTTCCCATTTAAAACTTATCACCACTGTTCTTCCATTACTGGTGAGGAAGCGGAAGCACGAGGAGTCTGGTGATGTCCCCAAGGATTATGTGGCTGGTGAGTGTGGCTGCCAGGACTTGGCTCACGCATATCCACTTCTCAAGTATGGCATTGGAGGCACCTGCCGGCAGGGATATCTTTGAATATCTTGCCCTTCGAGCTGCCCAACAAGCAGCAATGCTCAACACTACACAAAAAACACATGCCAAACAGCTTCTTTCCCTGATACAGTCCTAGTCCAGCCCCAAACTTGCCATTTCACAGATTCGAACAAAAGCTGGCTGCATCCTTGTAAAAATTCAAAGGCATGTTTTATTTTCATATGGAATACAGCAAAGTGTTGGGTTACTCCAGGGTGAACACTTGACTATTCATTGTTATAGCATGAATTTCTCCAAATCATAGGTAATCAACATAATTAGTTGTCAAGCATTTCAAACAAAACATTTATTTTGTTGGAAACAGGGTCTCGCTATGTTATCCAAGCTGCCCTTTACCTCCTGGGATCAAGCCCCAGCCTCCCAAGTAGCTAGGACTACAGGCATGTACCACTGTGTCTGGCTATGTGTCAAGCATGTTTTTAAAAATAATTTCTATTTAAATTGCTGGTTGACTTGTCCACTAATAAGTGATTTTTTTTCAGTACTGAAAGCATAGTAGAAAGAACTGTTGTAACTTGGAGAGCTCCATATAGTTCAAAACAGATCAGTGTGATGGTGCAGGATTTTGAAATCCCACCTGAGAGTGGTGTTTGCATCTTCCTCCTATCGGAATTTGCTAAAGCAGGCAAAGACTGAGGACAAAGACAGCAGAGCCTTCCCACATAATCACAGAGTCCTTGCTCTTCGAACAGAGGTAAATTCTGTTCATCAGCAACACTGTGATGGCTTCACACTTAACACTCCTTAGAGGACAAGGGCCAAATTTAACACAAACTAAATTTTGTTTATCACAGGTTAGATGCAGGTGGGAACAGGAAAATCATAACAAGGTTTAGTAGTAGTTTTGATGGTACTGATGTGGGAAGTGATTTTTAACTTCTTCAAGCCATCCTATATAACATCAAGGTATGCTGTGAAAATGATGTTTGTCTAATCATTAGAAGAGAGAATAAAGGTGGAAACATTTGAGTTCCAACATTTATCACGGCTGCCCACTTCCAAGACTGGACCACAGGCCTCAGGAGCAGAGTCACATTGTGAGCAGTGATTGAGTTTCACCAATATAATGTTATCAGATTGAGCTTTATTGGGGCTACAGTTCTTTGTGTCTAATTCATAATTTTGTTATGGTCTCCTAGGTGTATAAGAATTGTAAACACAAGCATTTATATATTCGTATGTTTAAACATATGCTTAAAACAAGATAATAAAAGACTTCAGCATTAGAAGTCCACGGGAGGTTTGTTTTCTCCCTAACAGTGTAGGGGGGTCTGCATATAACTCATTTGAGAAATGCTGTACTGTCAAGCGTGGGCCTACAGAGGGAGACAAACACAGGCCTTGCTTTTCAGGAGCTCGACAGAATTCACCACAGTGGACACAAGTGAAGAAATTATACATGAACTTTTTTGAAGCCGTGACACTATATTTATTGCTGTGTTTTGTTTTGTTTTGTTTTGTTTTGTTTTAACTCTCTGGCACCTTTAAAAGTTGCTGCTCAGCAAATAACTTTTTTCTGTGTTCCCTATTGGGATCTCCCCCTAAACATCCTCGTTGATTTTTTTTTTCAATTTGCATACAGTAAAGTTCACTCTTTGTAGACTACTGTTCTATGGTGTTTGAAAATGCATAGAGCCATGTATCCACCTGCCCAAGTAATGTGTAGAACTGTTTCATCATGCTAAAAATTACTTCTCATCCAGTCCCTTTGTAGAAAACCTCTCCCGTTTCCCTCAACCCTGCTAACCACTGAACCACTGACCTGTTTTCTATCCCTACAGTTGTGCCTTTTACATGATGTCATAAAAATGTAATCATATAATATGTAGCCTTTTGGGTCTGGCTTGTTTCACTTACAGAATGCATTTAAGATCCGTGTTGTTGTGTAAATCGATAATGCATTCATTTTTATTGTTGAGTAACAGCCTACTGTATGGATATATCACAGTTAATTATTCCATTACCTACTGAAGGACATTGCAGCTGTTTCTGGTTTGGAATGACTGTGAATAAAGTTGTTATACACATTTTTATATGAATTCTTGTATGAACATAAGTTTTCAACTCATTTGGATAAATGCCTTGGATTGGGATTTCTGGATCATGTGGGAAGTATATGTTTAACTTTATAAGAAATTTCCAAATTGTTCTCCAACCTGGTTGTGCTATTTAGTATGCTCAGCAGCAATGAATGAGAGTTCTTGTTGCTTTGCATCTCACCATACTGCCAGGTTTTTCTCTATTCTAGCAATTCTGATAGGTATGTAGTGATATCACATTATGGTTTTCATTTACATTTTTCTGATAACAAATGATGCTGAACACCTCTTTTATATTTATTTGCTATTGATATCTTCTTAAAGAAATATCTGTTCAGACATTTTGCCCGTTTGTAAAATTGGGTTGTTCCTTTTCTTATTACTGAGTTTTAACATGTCATTATATAGAGAGAGACATATTATATATACATTCTGGAAACAAGTCTTTGTCAGATATGTGATTTGCAATTTTTTTCCCAGTCTGTGCCTTGTCTCTGTGCCAGTCTTTTTATTTTCTCAACTGCATCTTTGGCAAAGCAAAGATTTAAATTTTGATAAAGTCAAATTTATCAGTTTTTTTCTTTTATGGATTGTGCTTTTATTGTTGTATCTAACAACCGATTGCCAAATCCAAGATCACACAAATTTTCTATGTTTTCTTTTAGACATTTCATAGTTTTATGTTTTGCATTTAGGTTTATTATCCATTTTTAGTTAATTTTTGTTTAAGGTACAGGGAGATTCATTTTTTGCAAATGGACTATTCTGGCATCATTTTCTAAAAAACTATCTTATGTCCATTGCATTGTCTTGGCACCTTTGTTAAAAATCAGCTGACAAGATTTCTGTGGATCTATTTATGAATTCTCTTTTCTGTTCCATTGCTCCATGTGTCTGTCCTTTAGCTAATTCAATACTGTCTTGATTAGCATAGGTTTTGAATAAGTCTTGAAATCCTAGAGCATGAATCCTCCAACTTTTTTTTTCTTTTTCAGCATTGCTTTGGCTATTCTAGGTCCTTTGCCTTTCTATATAAGTTTAAAAATTAGCTTGTCATCACCTATAAAAAGCTTACTGGATTTTGATTGGGATTTCATGGAATGTACAGATCAAACTGGGGAGAACTGGCCTCCTAATAATATTAATGCTTCCAAATCATGAACACAGTATATCTGTCAATGTGTTTAGATTTTTCTTTAATACCTTTCATCAGTGTCATTTTCAACATATAGACCATGCACATGTTTTAATAGACTTATACCTAACTACTTAACTTTTTCAGGCAATTGTAAATGATCTTGTTTCTTAATATCAAATGACAACTATTCATGTCTGGAATATAGGAATATGATTGGTTTCTGTATATTGACCTTTTTAAATGTACTTATGAGTTCTTGGAGTGTTTTGTATATTTTTGGAATTGTCTACATTGATAAGCATGTCGTCTTCAATTAAAGACAGGCTTATCTTTTTCCTTTCAAAGCTGTATGCTGTTTATTTGTTTTTCTTGGCTTATTTCACTGGCTATGACTTCCAGTCTGGTGTTGATTAGGGATAGTCAGAGAGGACATCCTTGCTTTATTCCCACTTTTGGAGGGTAAAACATTCAGTATTTTACTCTTAAGTATGATGTTAGTTGTAGGTTTTTCATAGCTTTCCTATATAAAGTTAAGGAAGTTCTCTTCTATTCCTAGTTTTCTGAGACTTTTGTCATGAATGGATGCTGAATTTCATTGATTTTGTTTTTGTTTCTATTGAGATGAAAGTATATAATATAATGAATTACACTCATTGATTTTTTTTAATGTAAGCCAGATTTTCTTTCCTGGGATCTGAGATAAACCCCAATTGGTTATATACTATTCTTTTAATGTATTGCAATATTTGATTTGCTAATATTTTGTTCAGCATTTTTTGCATTTATTTGCATGAGGTATCTTGGGCTATAGTTTTCTTTTCTTGCAATGTGCAAGCTGGTTTGAGTCTTAGGGTAATGCTGACCTCACCAGATGAATTCATAAATGTTCTATATTCTGGAAGATATTATATAGAATTGGGATTATTTCTTGCTTAAGTGTTTTGTAGATTTTATCAGGGAAACCATCTAAACTAGGAGTTTCCTTTTTAGAAATTTCAAAACTATAGTTTCAATTTCTTTAATAAATATTGGAGTATTCAGGTTAGGTATCTTAAGTGAGTTGTGGTGGTTTAGCTCTTTAAAATAATTGGTTCATTTTATTAAATTGTTGAACTTATGGACATAGTGTTGTCTGTACTACTATCTTATTATATTTTTAACGTCTGTGAGATCAGTAGTGATGTCCTTTGTTGCATTCCTCATGTTGAGAAATGGCGTCTTCACTCACTTTTTCTTGGCCAGCTTGACCAGTGTCTTACCAATTTTATGACTTTATCAAAGAATCAGTGTATTTGTCCATTTGAATTGCTATAAAGGAATACATGAGGCTGGGTAATTTCTAAAGAAAAGAGATTATTTGGCTCACTATTCTGCAGGCTGTACAAGCATGGCAACAGCATCTGCTTGGCTTCTGGTGAGGAAGATTTTACTCATGGTGGAAGGTGAAGGTGGAGCACACATGTCACTTAGAGCAGGAGCAAAAAAGAGAGAGAGGAGGAAATGCCAGGCTCCTTTCTAAACAACCAGATCTCATGCGAGCTCATTACTGTGGGGAGGGCACCAAGCTATTCATGAGTGATCTGCCCCTATGACCCAACCACCTCCCACCAAGCCCCACCTCCAACACTGGGAACCACATTTTAACATGAGATTTGGAGGGGACAAACATCCAAACTATATCAATCAGCTTTTGGTTTCATGATTTTATGTATTGTTTTCCTATTTTCAATTTCATTTGTTTATGTTCTATATTATTTCCTTTCATCTGGTCACTCTGATGGTATTTCTAGGCCTAGCACTCTGGGCCTGTGGTGGGCATGGCAGCCTCTAAAGATCTCCGAAATGCCTTCGGGGCCATTCTCCTGTTGTCTTGATGAATAGCACCTGGATTCCTTCTAGCCCTACTAATTTCCTTATCAAATGGTCACTTGGCCACACCCATGATTTTCTTTCCTAAACATGTTTTCTTATTCTTCACGTGGCAGACTGAGATTTTCTGAATGTTTATGTTCTGCTTTTCCTTTAATTGTAAATTCCATCTTTAAATTGTTTCTCTCTTCTCACATTTTACTATAAGCAATTAAGAGAAGCCACTTAGCATCCTAAAACACTTCTCAGCTTCGAGATTTCTTCTGCCAAATATCCTAGTTCATCACATTTAAGTTCTGCCTTTTCCATAAAATCCTAGGACATGAACATAATTCAGTTAAGTTCTTTGCCACTTTGTAACATGGGTGTCCTTTCCTCCAGTTTCCAATATTTGTTCCCCATTTTCATCTACAACTTCATCAGAATGTCCTTTACTGTCCATACTTCTACCAGCATTCTGTTCATAACCACTTGAGTGATCTCTAAGAAGACTGGGGCTTTTCCTACACCTCTCTTCTTCTTCTGAGCCCTCACCAGAATCGCCCTCAATACTCTTAATGTATTGTCATGGCAATATAGGTTTTTTCCAGCATTCACTCCAAAACTGTTTCAGCCTCTACCCATTACCCAGTTACAAAGTTGCTTCCACATTTGTAGGTGTTTATTACAGCAACACCTCATTCCTCTCGTACCAGTTTCTGTCATAGTCTGTTTTAGACTACTATAACAAAATACCACAGACTAGACAATTTATTTTAAAGAAACAGACATTTATTTCTCACAGTTCTGGAGGCTGGCAAGTCCAAGATCAAGGTGCTAGCATCTGGTGAGGGCCTCCTTGCTGCATCCTCACATGACAAGAGGTGGAAGGGAGCAAACCTACTCCTGCAAGCCCTTTTTATAGCAGCATTTATCCTTTCACAAGGGCAGAGCCCTCATAATCTGAACACCTCCCATTAGGACCCATCTCCCAACGTTGTTGCATTAGGGATTGAGTTTTTAACACATGAATCTGAGGGGGATACATTCAGAACATAAGAATGTCTGTTAGTAACTAGAAAATAGTCAGCAATTATTTCTTAAACATTTCTTCTACCCATTGTTTCTTCTCATTCTGGGATTTCAAATTATGTATATGTTAGACTGTCTAATATTGTCTGATAGTTCTTGGAGACTTTGTTCTATTTTTTTCCACTCCGTTCTCCTTGTGTTTCAGTTTGAGTAAATTTTGTTGACCTATATTCCACTTCATTAATTATTTCCTTGACTATATCAAGTCTACTGGTAAGCCCATCAAAGATAGTCTTCATATCTACTACTGTGTTTTTGATGTCTAGCATTTTTAGTTGATTCTTTCTTGTTGTTTCTATCTCTCTGCTGAAATTATCTATCTGATCTTGCATGTTGTCCACCTTTTCCATTAGTCTTAACATATTTGTCATAGTTATTTAAAATTCCCTGTCTGATAAACCCAACATGTTTCTGAGGTTGGTTCTGATGATTACTTTGCCTTTCCAAACTGTGTTTTTTCTTGCCTTTTTGTGTACCATGTGATTTTTTGATGAAAGGTAAATATGTTATATAGGGCAGTAGATACTATGTAAATATTTTTATGCTTGGAATTGAGCATGCCTTTCCTTCTGCTGGACTTTTAATGTGGGAATTTGTGTTAATTTAGTCCAGAGTTGGACTGGAGGTTTGTTATTGCTATGGTTACCCTCAGGGGTCCAGAAGCTTTAAACTCCCCTAGTGATATATTGTTTCTGTCTCTTCTCTTGGTTTTGAGTCTCCCCTTTGCGCTATCCTCCAGAGAGAGCCTGTATGTAGTTCCCCAAACTATATTCTGCTGCAACTCTTGTTAGCATGGTGGCCGAGAGAGGGAGAGGGGCGATCTCTTATGTTCTTACGAAGCATCAGTCTTAGCAGAAACTGAAAACCTGGGTCTCAGTGGCTCCTGCAACTTTTCCAGCTCTAGTGCTGGCCTGGCAAATATTCCTGCCCCACCCCCAAAGTGAAGTTTCTTTTCCCTCCTAGCTGCAGTCAGTTTCCAGCGATACAGCTTTGACCAACTTCCCTTTGCAGATTAAAGCTTTGTTGGGCAGGGAAGATGAAGGGAATGTATCAGGGTGGTGTTTGGGCAGTGGCTGCTCTTCCCCTTCTCCAGCCAGCATCTTGGAGGACATTTTCTGAGGCTTCTCCTTGATCTACCCTGTGGGCTCCTGTTGTTCTTGGAGGGAAAAACCGTAAGAGAGTGTGAACCCTCTGTGTCTGCAGCCCCTGGGACTTCACACTGTCATGTTAGTGTTACCGGAAACCGGTCCTGATCCACACCCTAAGACAGAGTTCTTGGATCTTGAACAAGAAAGAATTTAGGGCGAATCCATACAGTAAAGTGAAAGCAGTTTAAGAAAGTAGAGGGATAAAAGAATGGCTACTCCATAGACAGAGCAGCCCTGAGGGCCGCTGGTTGCCCATTTTTATGGTTCTTGATGATATGCTAAACAAGAGGTGGGTTATTCATGCCTCCCCTTTTTAGACCATATAGGGTAACTTCCTGAGGTTGCCATGGCATTTGTAAACTGTCGTGGTGCTGGTGAAAGTGTGTCAGTGAGGACGACCAGAGGTTACTCTCATGGCCATCTTGGTTTTGGTGGGTTTTAGCCGGCTTCTTTACTGCAATCTGCTTTATCAGCAAAGTCTTTATGATCCGTATCTTGTGCAGACCTCCTATCTCATCCGGTGACTTAGAATGCCTAACCATCTGGGAACACAGCCCAGTAGGTCTCAGCCTTATTTTACCCAGCCCCTTGGAGTTGCTCCGGTTCAAATGCCTCTGATACTAGCTCACACTTGGCCTTTAGCAATTCTTTAAACATTTCTAGCATAATCTTCTTACCAGTTTTTTATGGCATTTGGCAGCATCTGTTCTAGGTAAGTGTATGCTTGAATACTGCTTCTCCCTGCAGGCCCTTTTATTTCTCCTGGTTTTAAGAAAGTTATTTGTCTATACTATAAGTTCTCTCATAGGTTCAAAAAAGTTGTTAATTTTGTAGTTTATCTAGTTTGTTTTTTTTCTTATTGTTAGAATGGGAGAAGTACTTTTCTAACCTCTTAAATCTCTGAGCTTTAACAAGAACCATTATTTATTTTGGAATTTTAAATTTCTCCAGCATTAACTTGATTTTGAAAGTTTTAGAGAATTTTTGCAACAGCCCCAAACCATCTTTCTGTGTATATTTGGAAATTAGAACTGAGAATCACTAGTAAAGATGGTACAAAAATGAGAAAAAAATGAAATTTGGGGTCACTAAGTTGTTTTGTTTTTTATTCTTTTCTGTATGTTTCTCTCACTCAAGCTTGGAGCTGGCTGTGTTTCATATGGGCTCAAGGAAATTATGTGGTAGGACAGAAAGCAGAAATAACTCCATGAAGTTCTGGGTTTTGGGCCTGGCACAGTGGCTCACACCTGTAATCCCAGCACTTTGAGAGGCCAAGGTTGGCAGATCACCTGATGTCGGGAGTTTGAGACCAGCCTGACCAACATGGAGAAACCCCGTCTCTACTAAAAATATAAAATTAGCCGGGAATGACGGCGCATGCCTGTAATCCCAGCTACTCAGGAGGCTGAGGCAGGATAATTGCTTCAACCTGGGAGGCGGAGGTTGCAGTGAGCCAAGGTTGTGCTGTTGCACTTCAGCCTGGGCAACAAGAGTGAAACTCCATCTCAAAAAAAGAGAAGTTCTGGGTTTTGTTTCCAGAAGCCTGAGCTCACAGTAGACCAGTAGAACTTAGAGTGTTTACAATAAAGAAGAAAAAATGGGAGACTTGTTAGAAGAAACAAAAAGGATAACTGGAGGAATAGAAGGCTTCCTAGAGTAGAAAAAAGGTTCCTGCACCAGAAGTGGAGATGAAGGGAGGCCTTGGAATAGACAAGAAAAGATGCTGCAAGTGTAGCAGGACGAGCCGCAGACAAAACCCCTCAGACACTGAGTTAAAGAAGGAAGGGCTTTATTTGGCCGGGAGCATCAGCAAGACTCACGTCTCAAAAACCGAGCTCCCCGAGTGAGCAATTCATGTCTCTTTTAAGGGCTTACAACTCTAAGGGGGTCCGCTTGAGTGGGTCGTGATCGATTGAGCAAGCAGTGGGTACGTGACTGGGGTCTGCGTGCACCGGTAATCAGAATGGAACAGAACAGGACAGGGATTTTCACAATGCTTTTCCATACAATGTCTGAAATCTATAGATAACACAAGCAGTTAGGTCAGGGGTTGATTTTTAACTACCAGGCCCAGGACACGGTGCTGCGCTATCTGCCTGTGGATTCCATTTCTGCCTTTTAGTTTTTACTTATTCTTTCTTTAGAGGCAGAAATTGGGCATAAGACAATATGAAGGGTGGTCTCCTCCCTAACAAGAACCCATAGAGAAAGAGCTGCATGCAGTATCTAGGCAAACAACACCCCTAAGCCATCTTACAA
This sequence comes from Pongo pygmaeus, assembly GCF_028885625.2. Taxonomy (NCBI): domain Eukaryota; kingdom Metazoa; phylum Chordata; class Mammalia; order Primates; family Hominidae; genus Pongo; species Pongo pygmaeus. The sequence continues at coordinate 153,326,167 of NC_072376.2, read as the reverse complement.
GAGAGTCCCCTGTCTTAGGTGTGGCTTGGAAGCATCAAAATGTCAGCAGTCCTGAAAAGCCCTTAAGATCATGGACAACGGAAGTCTTTGTGGAAACCTGTGGAACAGACGAAAACACCGAGTCTCCATAGACACCTTCACACTGCAGAATATGCTGGGCACTGACATGACCTTGAGTAGGGAGAGGAGGCTCCAAGAATGACTCAGATTATATTTTCTTATGAGCCTGGAGAGATTAGTCAAATTTAATTGATTTCTAGAAAATAAAGAGATTTAGTATTGCTCGCATACCTTAATTTGTAGACTGAGAATCATACCTGCTACAAAAGTAATCCATTTCCAGGCACCTAGTTATCATAGTTTCATTGAAAATATTTTATACTGTAGTACTGAAAATTTTTCCACTCCAGTGCATCTGAGGGATTCAGCATGCCCTCAATTGTAATGATTCCTTCTGGGGTGCAGTGGGGTGGTCAGGGCAGCAAGGGAAAGGCACTTTGAATAAATCCCCAGGTGATTCTGAAAAGGACTCCCTCCACACACTCACTCCCTTTTTCCACCCCTTCTCTGAGAATCTGTGTTCACCTCTTTTGGTCTACGTGTATGTTTTTCAATTAGAACACTAAAACAAAGACACAGTTTGACTCTTGTAAGCAAGAGGTGTGTTCTTACAAAGGTGCACGTAAAGCAAATATATCTATGTGCAAACATGTGATGCTATATACGTAGATTGAAATAATTGCTGTTAATGGCATTACAGACAACTAAAGCATAGGTATGTTTGTGAATCTGTGGCTAAGAGAGAAAAATCCCTCGATTTCCTTCTAGGAAGTCGTTACTGACTTGGGAAACTGTCCCCGATCTGACCCAGCCTCCCACTGAGGTTGTAAGAAGGATCAAGTGAAACACACATAAGCATCTGAATGAAAATGTCCCCGGAGTGAACAATTGAGAGAATTACCACTATCCTCCCATTCACATCTGTTGACTGAGGCCCTGGAGCTGGCATACAGATGAGAGATGCTTGACATTATCATAACAGAGTTGTATGTTTTTTGTTGGTGTTTCTGCCAATGAGGCTTCATTGGGGGATGACACATTATACATTCCATTTTCCAGAGCTTCTGTCTGGTGCCAGTGTGAAGAAACACAGCTAGAGACCTGGTGATGGGACTTATTTTCTTATTTCTGGAAATGTTTCACCACCGAAAAAGCCACTGCGACCTGTTATCTTAACGCTACAGTACATGTTGGGCCTATTTCTCTTGTCTGATAAAATCATATGATAGCACATCTTCTCTCCCCTGGGTGGAAAAAAGGCCTGAAGGCAGGGATCCCTTGGAAATTGCAGCAAAAAGCAAGAACCAGGTAAAAGTAGAGACTTCGAAAAATCTGGGTTAAAGCGTTCAAAGAGCAAGCTGAGAGAGGCAGGTTATCCCTTGTGATTTTTCAGTGGAACACAGAACACATACCCTGGTTCCACCAGACAGTGCAGGGGTCACAGGAGGCCACTGCAGAAAGTCCTGGGAGTTGCCCAAAGGCTCAGCTACTTGGACCTGCTAATAGAATAAATCACTGGGAACAGAAATATACTGTCAAGAAATTGGATGAGATGTGTTTTTCAGAGTTTGCTTTTAGTATAGCACACTGGTTAAGAATTCAAGCTCTACAGTTAAAACCAAATATGAACCCCAATTCTACCACTTAACTAAATCGGGTGATCCTCAGTCACTTACTAAAATATAAACAGGGAATAGGATTATACCCATCTGAAAGGGTTGTGGTGAGAATTAGATTAGATAATGTATATTCAGTGCAGAGCCTAAAGAACCACACAATAAATGTTAGATACTGTTAGGCATACCCGTTCCTTTGAAAATACCTAAGCTACTGTCTACTACTTTGTGCTGTTACTCAGAGGTCACTTCAGAATGAACCTCCTTGAAAAGGAATGTCTTTGACACACAGGGGAAGAGTGGAGATTTGCATTTTTATTATTTCGCTCACTGAAGAGAGAGAATATAGAGTTCTTTACAGGGAACTTGTTGGGATCAAAAAACCAAGTTCTTTAAGTGGGAGTCCTAACATATAGGGACACTAAATTGCCCCTAGTCCTCAGATCCTTGATAGAAACTGTGACCCAATGTTAGATTCTTTTGGGTTCAAGGGACACAGACCCAAATTTGGTGGTTGGGGGTTATCGTAGGAATGAACAGGAAAGTGAGAAAATGGAAAGGAACATTCAGCAGCTACAAAACCACACCTTGTGGAGAACTTGGTGGCGGGGGTGGCGTTCGTAGCTGTTCGGGCTCTCAGATCCCAGTGGCACCCCTGGCCCTGAACATCTCATTGCCTTCTGAGGCCAACTTCTCATTGCTCCCCACGCTAGTGTCTCCACTTAGCACCTCGCTAGCTGCTCTGCCAACTTCCACATCTACCACTCTTGCTTCCTTCTGCCCTTAAGATTTATATGCAAAAGAGAGAATCTGCCTGGGATATTTTGCTATTTTCCATAAGAATTCATGAGAATTCTTACTCATGAAAGCACTGGAATCCCAACAGAACACAAAGGATGAGATCTGGGCTGGGTCGCCAAGATGTAACTCCCAAAGTATACTCCATCACGCCTGGCCACTCTGCCCTCAACCCTCGACCCAGCTGAATACGATATATCTCTGGAGACCCAGTGGGCACAAGCTGAGCGATTGGCCATAAGGGCCTGGCCTAAACAGGAATACCTGCTTCAGTACAACAACCCTAACCGCCAAGGGCTCATCCAAGGTATTACCTTGATTTGTTGGACCTATGCAAGATCAGCAAGTGTTTATCTCAATTTCAGACCCGCTCCCAAAAACCCTCTCTTGGGAGCTCTCTGTGGAATTGGGCCCCTCTTCTTCTAGTATTATGTTTTCAAAACTGACAGGGATAGAAAAGAAAAACTTATCCAGGAAGCAAAATTGGGTTGAACATTTAACATCTCATGGCAATGGCAATGATGACTATATGCATTCTTTTTTTTTTTTTTTTTTTTAAACAGGGTCTCTGTCACCCAGGTGCAATCTCTGCGCCTCCTGGTTCAAGAAATTCTCCCATCTCAGCCTCCAAGGTAACCAGGACTACAGGCGAGTGCCACCACACCCGGCTAATTTTTTGTATTTTTAGTACAGACAGGGTTTTGCCGTGTTGGCCAGGCTGGTCTGGAACTCCTGACCTCAAGTGATCCACCCGCCTCAGCCTCCCAAAGTGCTGGGATTACAGGCATGAGCCACCGCGCCTAGCCGACTGTATCTATTCTTGCTTAAATAAATATTCTCTTAATCATTTAAAAAAAAAAACAAAACAGGACTAGATTCTTTCATGAAATCATGACTTTGTTGCTTTTACTCTTGGCTTTACTTTGTGTATTAGCAAGAGGGTCTTGAATTTAGTGGCTGCCACCACCGGGATACTAGCTTAGGCTGTTAGGTCTGAGACCTCTATCTCTTAGGTGCAGATGGAAGATTTGCAATAAAAGATATCAATTTTCTGCCATTATTACTCTCCACACTTGTTCATATGCTAAGTTTAAAATCTATATTTCTGCCGGGCACAGTGGTTCATGCCTGTAATCCCAGCACCTTGGGAGGCTAAGGTGGGCACATCACCTGAGGTCAGCAGTTCGAGACCAGCCTGACCAATATGATGAAACCCCATCTCTACTAAAAATACAAAAATTAGCTGGGTGTGGTGACACGGGCCTGTGATCCCAGCTACTCAGGAGGCTGAGACAGGAGAATTGAGAATCGCTAGAAGCAGAGGTTGCAGTGAGCTGAGATCATGCCATTGCACTCCAGCCTGGGCAACAAGAGCAAAACTCCATTTCAAAAAACAAATCCATATTTCCAGTATGATAACTTTTTGCTTACAGGATAAACTTCAGCTTAGTGACTTTTAGTTTATTTGTTCGGTAGAAGTACAATGTATGGCAAATGCATTGAGTAACATCAGGATTCCCTGATGAAAAGGTGGAGGACTGACTCAGCGAGAGTTTCCCTAAAGTACCTCTCACATGGGCTTTCCAGCTGGAAAAGAGAAACAGAACCTAAATGACCATCATTTATTATGTCACTTTTACTTAGTTAACATGTAAAATGTCATCTCAATTTTACCAAAAATTCATATGAAGGCTGATGTGACCTTCAAATTAATTTCTGTCTTGATAGGTCTATAGGTTGTAAAATTCCTAGATGGTATAATGGCCAGAATGTTGAGTTTTTCTTAAAAATTCAGCAAAAAGGCATTCTATTCTTGTTGTAGCAACAATTATAGTTTATGACACATGACAACAAAAATACCTAGATTTAAGGATAATTTTACTTCAAACTACCAATTAAATATATAATTATGTGGACGAGACACTATGGCTCATGCCTGTAATCCCAGGACTTTAGCAGCCAAGTGAGGCAGAAGGATCACTTGAGGTCAGGAGTGTGAGACCAGCTTGTGGAACATGCCAAGACCCCAGCCCTACAAAAATATATTTTTTTAATTAGCCAGGCATGGTAGTGCACACCTATAGTCCTATCTACTCAAGACTGAGGTAGGAGAATTGCTTGAGCCCAGGAGTTCAAGGTTACAATGAGCTAAGATGGCATCACTGCACTCCAGTCTTGGCAGCAAAGCTAGACCTGTCTCAAAAATAAATGAATAAAATATATAATTATGTAATCACATATGTAAATCTTGGCCTCCTTGTACTTTCAGTGCCCCCAGTTCAAATGCAAAGGGTATTTTTAGTTCCTGTTTTTCCTTTTTACCAAGCTTGATCAGTGAACGAGAAAGTCTTATCAATCATCCACTTGTTGGAAAGCATAGAGCTTTTGAACCACACAGCTCATTTCAAAATTAGAAATGCCTCCACTGAGGGGCCCATATCAAGACCTTCCGGAGGCAGTTGTCACTAGATCTTAGGTCTGACATGTGTCTTTGGGTAAAAGCAGCTAAGAAATGTTTCTGGAGATGGTATGAGTGGAGAAAGCAGTAGAAGTCGTATTTCTATTTTTTAACAAGTAAATCCCAATTCATATTTGCCAGAAAGCAATATAGCTATTTCTCGCTAAAAGTGTTTGTTCTAAAATGTTTGCAAAACAAAATTATTTTTAAAGTACAGCATACTTTCCCATTGACACATTCTAAAGATGCATCCTCAAGGAAAATTTTTAGGTAGCAGAAAAATATTTTCTTACGATTCATAATAATCACTGACATTTACTGAGGGCTGACTATTTGCCAGGCATTGTTCAAAGATCTTTACACAATTCTTTCATTTTATTCCTCTCAATGATCCTACTAGGTATTATCTCAATTTCCCAGGTAAGAAATGTAAGACCAAAAGAGTTTAAGTAAGCAGCCCAAAGTCTTACAGTTGGGGTAAAGAAAAGATGAACTCAAGCAGTCTGACCCCAAGGCACCCCCCTTCCCCACAACACTGTGCTGGTATCAACACACATCCAGGATCACCAGGAGGAAGAGGGCATGTTCCTAGTCTGCCAAGCACTGAGATAAAAATACACTGTAAGTTGGATCATGGGGTGTGGGGTCTTCATCTCCACCCTTGATAACGTCATAAGAATCTAGGATGAATTCTGTTTTTCTTGGCTTTAAACTCATTCATGGTAGATGACTGGATAATGCTAATTGCATGACATAGATTCACTCATCATAAGGGGTTATGAGTTAATGTACTCCCTCCCTAGGGGTATTTACAGCATTGGTAGTTGAATATTAGTTTATGTTAATTGAATGAAGATACTACAGTTTCACAAGTGCTACTGAGAAACAATTGGAGAAATCAGACAAGCGAAGGTTAAAAACATCTTTTTTTTTTTTTTTTTAAGAGATAGGGGTCTGTTGCCCAGGCTAGAGTGCAGTGGCACAATCATAGCTCACTGCAGCCTTGAGCTCCTGGGCTCAAGTGGTCCTCCCACCTCAGCCTCCCAAGTAGTTAGTAGTTAGGACTACAGGTGTGCACTACCATGCCTGACTAAAAACCTGTTTTATTAAGGATAAGTTGGATTGAGGAGTAGGAGTTAACTGTGGCACAGGCAGACTCTCTAATGTTTTTCCCTAGGTCTAACACTTGGTACATCTCACTCAAGGAAGGGTTAGCTCCTCAGAGCACACACACAGAGCAAAACAGCTGCATCATCTGCATCTGCTATGTCCCTACACTGGAACAAAGTGAGAGCTAGGATTTGAGACCTGGCCCTGGAAGCAGAGCTGGGTCCTAACCCCATGATGACTGCCACCCACAAGACAGGAGGTGGGCAAAACACACCCACCCTCGGGGGGGGAGATCTGAAGAAGAAGAGACAGGAAGAGCAGAGTTTCCCATGAGCCTGGAGAAACTCCCCACTTCACCATACAGCTAAATCATGACTAGTCCCTCAGGGAAAAGTGAACAGGGCTGAGAGGGGCTGAAGCTACTTTTCCTAATGCTTTCAAAAGAATGAAAACTCCTATCATATGGTCCAAAGCAGGAACGCAAGAGGGAGAAGGAAGGTTCCCTACAACGCAAGAAATTATGTCAAATGCTCTAGGCCTACTGGTTGCTGCTTTACAGACACATTGCACATAGAGTAAAAGTTCCTGAAGGATTTATTGTTCTTCAGAATTTATTTAAGATTTGACCAGAACCTTGTAAAAAAGGAGATACCAATCCCACTGGCAACAGGCAGCCGGTAATGCACCCATAACATCCTAAGAAGAGTGCTTGCTATCCAGGGGAGAAGCTGGTGACTTCCCCTGGCTGAGAGGCAGCAGAAGCCTATTTGAAATAAGGAAGCATCATCTTTAAAGAGCATTTAATTAATATTGTATCACTTCCAGCAGTGTAGGAATTCAATAATGGAGCAACCCAACCAAGTACAACTGGTTGAAGATCAATCAGATTTGGATTTTCATGTGACAAAGTTTTTTTAAAATATAAAGCATAAGAATTTACAATCATCCCCTTCACCATATTTTAGGGAAGATTATTGTTTCAGTGGCTCAGTTCCTATGCCTTTGGATGCCTTTGGTGTGCTGGTCAGAGAAATGGGTAGAAAAGATAAAGTATGGGGAGAAAGTAAAGAGAGGTTTACTTGATCTACATGGGAAAGGGTATAGAGCCGCCTAAGGAGGCAATGAAAACATCTAGAACTCGGCAAGGATAGCAAGAGAGAGGAAAGGAGGGAGTGTCAAGAGAGGCACCCTAGGCTGGAGATTTTGAAAGAGAAGAGAAACTTCAGTAGCTGCCATGAGCTGTGGGGTTTGGGAGAGACAGGAATGGAAAAGTGGATTTGTTGCAAGTTTGAATAGGCACTTCTGAGTAACTCTCTTTTACTCCTATTCAAGGAAAGCTTCAATATATTAATCATTCTTCAAGAATTTGGAATGGTATTTGTTTTTCTCTTGCATATGTTATCATGAGGTAATAGGCTTTAAGGAATGGCAAAGAAGCCCAGATTTATTTGGATATATCTATTTGAATCTTTCTAGAGTGAGTCATTCTGTGGGTTCTGTGCTTGTCCACAAAGTATAAAGTGGTGATTGTAAAAGGATGTGCCTGGGAGGTGGCCAGAGTACAGGATGTGACAATGCCTCAGCAACAGAGTGGTGACAAGGCTATGTTAGAAGGGGGCCCAGCAGAAGCTGGAGACCTGAGTGCAGTCACTTCTCCAGCACACTTCCTGTCACCTGTCGGTGACTCCCCTGACAGAGGCTCACGGTTGGTCTTCAGCATGTTGTCTTTGGGTCTTCCATTCTGCAGGATGTTTGCCGGAGAATGGCCAGCTGTGAGGTGAGGCTCCATCTGCTGGGCACAGGGTCATGGAAAGTCACTGCTCTGGAATTAAAAGTGCATCACTTCAGGATCAGCACTGGTGCTGCGTGACTCTTCACCTACTTGGCCTCAGTTTCTTCACCTGTAAAGCAGCTGTCTTGGGAAGATGGTATCAATGATCCCTTTCAGCTCTTATGCTCAATGATACCTTTCCAGATACTCATTCCTTACTGTAGTTATTGCTCCCACTTTGTCTTACCCCAGGGCCCTGGCCATCTCCAACTCCTCACCCAGATGTTTATTCTACTCACATCATGGCCCTCCCAATTAGACCCAACTGGGCGTGAGCAAAAACACTGGGGCTGTGGCTAGAGTGCCAAAGCTGCCTGCTCCTGAACTGTAAGCTCTAGACTAGCTGGGGGAGAAAAGAGGGCATCTCATCAGTGACCCAGGCACTCTGGGAACCATGTTCTGCATGCCCCTTCTCCACACACACAGAACAAGACAGTAGAGCCTGTCTCTGGAGCTCAGACAGCTTGCATAGCAGGAGGAAGCAGCTTTGCTTTTCTCCAGACACTTCTCAGAGCCACTGAAACAGCAACTGGATAAATATAGGAGGATGACGCATCAACTCTGAGTGAATGTGAGTGCATGAGCGTGCGTGCACAGACAAGCCGGCAAGCTGCAGGCTGCCACGTGGCTCTCAACCTCCAAAAATCGACACACGAGTTCCCAGAGCCAGAAAATCTTAGCAAAACTTGGTGTCATCAAAGAATCTTGGCAGGAGGGTGATCTGAGGCCATGAGCGCAGTCATGCCCTTGGCTCCTTGGAGCATTCATGGAGGTCACCCTCTGCTCGGCCCTGGCTATGTATAGTCCTGCTTTCTCCAGTGTGCATACAATCTTTCTGAATGAAACACCAGAAATCCTCCCAGGCTCTGTGAAAGCATCAACTGAGTGGCATTTGAAGGTCCTAGAAAATGAGTGGCGGAAACAGAGCAGGTGTTTTGCTCATTGTGAAAGGCAAATGCTGACTTGGAAGGTATTGAGGTAGGGAATATGGGCCAATCTCAGCACTGCCAATTTTTAATTACTAGCACAATTAGCAGCCTGGCCTAACAACAAGCCTATTTTGTAAAGCTCTGTTTAAGAACCAGCAAATTGTGGCAATAGCACTAAACAGATGAATAGCACAGTCATCATATCCCACTCTCTGAAAGCAATGATCTGCCTGCACAGTCCTGAACTTATCACAGCCTCTACCACCAGCAAATACCTGACATCCTCTTCTTAGCCCTGACTAAATTGGCATAAGGGTAAGAATCATGTCTCCACAAAGGCCATCTTCCTGTGGTTGATCAATCATATTAAGTGAACTATATTAAATCAATGCAATATACATCAACATTAGCTTCTTGGGATTAAATAAAATAGAATCTCCCTGTCCTCTTATTATCATCTCTTGTCATGACCACTATTTGAAATAATTTTGAAATATTTAATGCAAAGGCATACAACCCCTAAAGGTTGTGAAATAGCATCTCCTTGGAGATAGGATTTCTGTGAGAGACCCAGTATCCATGAGTGTCCATCTGGCCTTGATAGAACTAATATGTGGTTGAATCTGTTACTTAGATCAAACCTAAGAGACTCAGACAGGCCAAGATTGTTCCTCTGGGATGTGCAAGATCCCTGAGGAACAAGAGGGGCTCATAAACAACAGTAGAGGATCTTTGTAAGGAAAGGGAAGCTGTAGACTTTTCTAGACCATAAGACTTCATCTCTAGGACTGAGTTAGAGAAGCAGAAACCATAGACTTTGATAAGCACCTCCTGAGCTTTAACTGAGCCCCTAGCTCTTGTATTCTTGGGTCAAGACAAGTGATTGCTGATTTTTCACTGAGCTAAACTTTAGGCAATCATGGTGGAAAGAACCTCAGACTGCTTGAAGAAGATCTGGGTAACTCCCTACCTACAGAACCACACTGATTTTAGCAGAGTATGCTCTACCAGAAGATCAGCAGAGGACTGAGTAGTGTTAATTGCAGAGTTACTGTATTAAGCTGCTGTAATAAAATACCTTAGACTGGGTAACTATAGGCAACAGAAATGTATAAGCAACAGTTCTGGAAGCTGGGAAGTCCAAGATCAAGGCACCAGCAGATTTGATGTCTGGTGAGGGCTTGCTCTCTGCTTCATAGATGGCCCCTTCTTGCTGCATCCTTGTTTGGTGGAAAAGATGAACAACATCTCTTGGGCCTCTTGTGTAAGAGCACAGATCCCATTAATCACCTTCCAAGGCCCCATCTCTTAAGTGCACCATGTTGGGGACTAGGTTTCAACATATGTATTTGGGAGGACACAGACATTCAGACCACAGCAGTCACTAAGAAGAACTTGCTCCCAAATATTGCCTCACTTCATGCCTAATTCCACCATTATAAATCTATTTACTGGAGACAAACATTGCTTCTCTTTGAGAATCATCTACAAATACTATGCAAGGGAATGTCAATCATTTCCCACCTTCTCCTGCTCATACCTACAAACACACTTCCTAGGGATCCTGACCAGCTGGCTTCCAGTTAAGTTAGGCCAAAGGGAAGTCCTAGCAGGAATTAGAGGGCAGGGGAAAGAAAGAAGTGGTAGTATTCCTGCCCCTCTGTCTCTCTGTTTGGGGGTGTCTCTGGCAGTGTCCACATTTCCCCTGTGGTCACACCAGGCCTCCAGTGTTGTCTGGGTGGGCCAGGCACATCTCCTTGATACCTCTAGTTGTTGCCATTGCTAATCTTTGCCTCTACATCTCCTGTTTGCTCTTCAGCTCTCACAACCCATTTGTAGCTGATTTCCCTATTCATTTTCTTTATTGAACTATGTGACTTGGGCTGTTTTCTTGTCTCCATCCTAACTTACTCAGAGGGGTACTGATATGGTTTGACTGTGTCGCCACCCAAATCTCATCTTGAATTGTAGCTCCCCTAATTCCCACTTGTCCTGGGAAAGACCCGATAAGAGGTAATTGAATCAAGGGGTGGGTCTTTCCTGTGCTATTCTCATGATAGTGAACACGTCTCATGAGATCTGATGGTTTTATAAAGGGGAGTTCCCCTACACAAGCTCTCTTGCCTGCCACCAGGAAAGACGTGACTATGCTTCTCATTCGCCTTCTGCCATCATTGTGAGACCTCCCCAGCCATGTGGAACTGTGAGTCAATTAAACCTTTTTCCTTTATAAACTACCCAGTCTTAGGTATGTCTTTATTAGCAGCATGAGTACAGACTAATATAGTTAGCATATAGATGTATTATAAGTGAGCTTAATTATTATTTTTTCTCTGCAAGACCCTATAGTAGAAGGGAAGTCCCAGGAAGCTCAAGAAAGAAGGATTTAAAAAGGGAGAAAAGGTGAATTTTCCCCAGGTCTTCTCTACCTACGAAAGGTCCCCCTGACTCTAGCGTTGTGTGGGAAAGCCATAAAGAAGCAGCTCCCTTCCACAATGCTGACTTGTTACTCTCTGGCTTTACATCATGGAATCTCTGCCCCAGCTGAAATCTGTTTGCTGGCATCCATGATTCGTGAGCTCCCAATTGCAGACTTTTGCATACCCATCCTCCTCCCCTATGACCACCTCTCCCCTACCTTCCTCTCTGTCTATATAGCTATATGGCTCTTCCTCCTTGACAAACCAACTTAAAGCCTAAAAATCTGAGCACTCTTATTGTTATACAGCCTGTCAGCAAGTTATAGGTGCAATCTGAGCTTAAATCCTCCTGCATTCTTTTGTTCATTTGTTTGTTGGTTTGTTCTTGCCAGAGATCTTGCAGTTTTGATTATAGGTGCTTTCCTATTTGGCCAATAGAATTTTAAGGTCCATACAGATATAAGACAATGTCTGCTATTTCTTTTGCTGCTTGTTCCTGCCCTTCCCTCTGTCCCTCCTGCTCCCAGCAATTATAGCATCTAGAACTGCTCTAGTATGTCCAACAAATATTGACATGCTGCCTAAACAAACTTCCTCGGCTAGAAAGACTAGGCATATACCTATTTGTCAAGACAGCATGCTTTCTGTAGGAGGAATGCTGGTCTGAAAACCCTCAGACCTGTTCTGTCTCTCACAGAACATCCCCAGTAGAATGCAGTCTCCAGGTACAGGGTTTGGTCAGTCATTATTTTCATTTCTCCCTGGGCCTTGTGTGCTTAAACTCTATCTGCAATGCGGTTGTTTTTCCTTCAGTACAAACCTCCTGAAGGGGATTCTTGCTGATGGCATCTGTGGCAGAGACGAGCTCATGCCTGAAGAGATAAATTATTTATGGTGAATGGTGCCCTAATGGATTGTGTGATCAATAATGCTTATAATAGCACAGCAGTGGACAAATCACAGAAGGGCTAGAACACGTGTCTACATCATTCTGAGAAGATGGGGTCCACCAGATAGCAAAAGGAGAAAAGGGGTACTTATGTCAACCTCAAATCGGTTCTGGATCAGGAATAAAGGGCAGCGTTAGGTTTGTTGGTTGGTTGGTTTCTTGTTTAAAGGGACAAATCAGTTTCTAGTCATGGGGAACACTGCACCAAAATGCCCCTAATATTATCTCCTTCCCAAAGACCAGCCTTCCTGCTCTAATCTAGCTAAGAGTCTCCCCAAAGTTCTGAGCTTTCCCAGCAGCTGTGCAGAGAACAGCCTGAAACAGCAAGAAACTCAGGCTGCCTGCAAGTAATGAAGACATTAGTATCCGTTGCTTAGAGTGTTAATTGCTTCACTGTAGTTCTTAGCCCCAGTTTAAAATTTCTCAAGACTCTGCTGTCTTTTATTTTTGTTGTTTGTTTTGTTTTGTTTTTTGGCCTGCAGGAAAGTCCTACCAGGATATCTAACTAGAATTTCAAAATCAACATGTCCAGAATCAGTGGCATTATCTCCATATCTCTCCCCGACCTCCTACCTGCTACCTCACCCTCCCACTCCCTGCAAAACAAAACAACAACAACAAAACCCTGTTTTTGCTCTTGATCTACTGTCAGCCTGTCACCAGTGTCTTGTAGTTATCCATGCCCAGTGCCATATGCTTCCCTTTCCAGGCTTAGCTCAACTATCACTCTCTTTCTGAAGTCTTCCCTTAAATCTGAAAAACATGGTGCTTAGGTTTCTCCCTAAGCACCACTCTTTACTTCTAGCTGATGTGATGGATAGTTGTATGTGTGTCATCTCTCAAATGACACAATGAACTCCCTTTAAGGTATGCAGCATGTCTTAATCAACTTTGAATGTCCCAAAGAGGCTAGCACAGCACAATAATAAACTTTCCATTAGAATTTGTTGAATAAATGATTAAATGAGCAAATCGTATGTAGGTAACGGAGGTGGCACTGGCAATGCTTGTTTTCTTTATCATCTATATCCCTAAAGTGCGCAACAGAAAATAGTGGGAAGGGACTAAGCCACATCAGAGCAATTCTAAGTGAACAGCCCTCAAACTCTGTTCCACTATACTGAGCTCCATTTTCCTATACCTGGATTTGCACAGGCGTTTCCCAAAGGGAGTAAGAGTTCCCAGTATTGTTCCCATAGCTCCAGCTGAACTGAGGAGCTCAGAACTTTGAACTGAGGAACTCAGAAGAACTTTCTATAGAAAGGACAGAGGAACCTGGGCTTTTCTAGGCTGATTTGGATGTGGAAAAGCTATGCCAGACATTCCCAAGGCACTAGATAGCTATAAAGGGAAGAGATAGATCAGGATCCTAGCCACGGGCACTGAAAAGTGTTGAGTGTCACCATGGTAAGGGGCTTCTGCAGTCACCCCTGGGCTCCAATAACCAAGCAAGGTTGGCAGTAGGGCCACAGGGCCTGAGGTCCCACTTTCCCACTCTCACATAGGCATCGTCTCATCTTTTTGAATTGACGGGGTTGTCTTGGTAGGCCAGAGGTAGGAGGTAAAGAAAGATAAAATTATTCATAGGTAACATTCGTACATGCATCTAGCCAGTACCAGGACACGCAACAAATAATTTTTTTTCTGTAAACCCTCCAGTTGGTGCCATCCAAGATGTACTGCTGGGTGTAACTCTCAAGATAAAGGCTCTTTGCATAACCCCCTAGAGAAAGCTTTCTTTTTTAAGCTCTAGGTGAAGGGCAATAATAAATTTGCAGCCAATTCTCTGGTCTAGGTTTCAGGACCCACATCCCATGTCGACCCAGCATGTGTGGCACAGCTTCTCCTTGTTAGTAGGTTCCATTGTTGTTGCAGTGAGAACTTTAATTTTGTATTTTCTCACTTGGGTGCAAGTAAATTTTTCAGACATAAAATTGAGCTAATGTCATCATTGAGCATTTCATTTACTTTTTTTTTTCTTATAAAAGAAACCGCCCTTGAATATATTTGGCTGTGTGATTGCACAGTCAAATAAGGATACATTTAAATATTCAACTGGGTAACTACGTCTACAGTCTACTTTTGTTACTGGCTTACAACACTATACATGGATAGGAACACCTACCTTGATAATGTTCTTGATATTCGCTTTGGTCTCTTGTGAGTGACATAAGCCTTGCTTAACTGATTTGTTTCCTCTTCTAATCTTAGCAAATCACATGATTATCATTGAGAATGACATCCATTCTGAAGATACTATTCAGGATGACTTCAGGACTAGAAATAGTATCTGGCTTGTTTCTAGTACATTTTACCTGAAGTTTCATGTATGAATGGGACAACGAAAGCCTCAGATTGTCAACTAACTCTACCAAGTCTTACAATAGTTCAGTGTTCATCCAAAAATCAAATCCATAATTCCAGATCATTTCTTCAATTCCTTCAACTCTTCTTTGAAGGTAAGAATCTCAAATCACTATATCCTCAATACTTTTTGGCAACAAGGCTCTCCTTCTCTGTATAATTTATCCCTGGGTCTGTAGTAGGTCTTCAACAATAAATCATTGTTGAGGGTAGGCAGAATGAAAAGACAAAGACCCTTTGACTTTCTGTGGACAGGAGATGCAATGAGCTTCTCTCACAGTTTTATAATCTGAAAAAAAAAGCTGACTCAAATCATTATGTGAGAAATCAAACACATGTTCCTTGTGCTTTTGGCAATTAGGCTTCTTTTTAGAAATATAAATCCTGGCTGGGCGCTGTGGCTCATGCCTGTAATCCCAGCACCTTGGGAGGCCCAGGCAGGCCAATCACTTGAGCCCAGGAGTTTGAGACCAGCCTGGGTAACATGGCGAAACTCTGTCTCTGCAAGAAATACAAAAATTAGTCCAGTGTGGTGGCACACGCCTGTGGTCCCAGCTACTTTTGGGAGGCTAAGATGGGAGAATCGCTTGAGCCTGGGAGGGCAAGGCTGCAATGAGCCAAGATTGTACCACTGTACTCCAGCTGGGGCAACAGAGCGAGAACTTGTCTCCAAAAAACAAACAAACAAACAAACAATAAGAAGAATAATAGTTTTAAAAAAGAAACATAAATCCTCAGAAAAAGTGATTGTGTAATTCCATGGCAGGAAAACAGTGTGTGGAAAATGTACACTTTGAGTATGTGCACGTTCAACCATGCCTCCATCTGTAACTTCACAGCTGAGACCCAGACTCTCGTTTGATTTTCTAAGCCACGCAAGACTGATCAAGAATCCTACCAGAAGAAAGTTTTCAGAATCCTGACCTCACTCCAGCAGAAACGTTGTTAGTGACAATGTTCTGGAAGACACCTCAGCATGAATCTCTGGAGCCAGCATCTGGTACCACTGCCATCTCTGGGGTGAATACTGCAATTAAGAGCCTGACTCTCTATGGTGAATAAAAGGGTTGTGAAATTATATGTAGCAGTGAAGAGTGTGTTGGAATTAATATTTGTACAGCTTATGAATATAAGTGTCAGAGGGAAGAGACTTTCAAATTTCATATACCCAATTCCCCCTAACTCCACAGAGATCAATTGAAGACAGATCATGTTTTGTTGCTGAAAGACCCTGGAACGGAAAATCTAACACCTTACTGGTTTAGAACTTACTAGAAGTAAAACTGAAAGCACAACAGAGTTCCTTCACTTGTACATTCCGCCTCAGATACTCATCCTGCAGTCCTAGGACTTCAACCATGCCTCCATCTGAAATCCTAGCTTAGCTTCCCATCACTCTCTGTCTACCACTCCCATTCTTGGGTGACCACTGCCTTTCTCCCGGGACCATGAGCTGACGACCTTCGCTCCTTTGTTATAAGCTTGGCTCACAGAGGCAAAGGTCCCTTCTTTGGGCTCCCATTTTTTGAGGCATGTTATGTAAGAAGATGGCTGCCTAAACCAACCAGCTCCTCACACTTGATCCATGGATATCAATGTCACTGCCATTGAGGAGGTGCCAGCCCTCTGTCCTGAGACTCATTGCAGAAGAAGGCTGCCTTGCATATACACACGTTGTACTTGAAGGCAGGAAATAATATTTCATCTGAAACCACCAGGTTCATCCATTTCCTTGAAACCACTTAGACATTAAAGAGCAGATGCAGAATTCCCACCAGCACTGTTGACATTTTCTGTCTCAGAAGGATTCCCTTTCAATCAACAAAGTGAGTGCTTTCCTGGGCCTGGGCTTGGCTTGAACTAGACAAGAGAGACCAAAACACTTTCCTGGCACAGACAGCCTGCATTCACATGCTTGGAAGGTTTTAGTTCCTTCTTCACCCCAAATGCCCAGCAGAGACACCCAGCTTTCTCTCCAGTGCTATTCTGAGAATCTGCCAACTTCCAGTGATGAAGCTGGCATTCTTTAGTGCTGATGACTCACGTGCTGTGATCAGCACAGGCCGGGCACTGGGGAGTACCTGGGGGAGAAGCCCGGCTGTGACTGCTATTGCCTCAGCTCTCCTAAGAACCCTGTAAGGCTGCCCATGAGTGTGCAGATGTAGGCTGTAGCCTTGCTGATCTATCCTCCTGAGGAGGGCAGACTGAGATCAGGGAGGGGAGCGAGGAAGTGAGGGAGGCTAGAGGGAAGCGCCATGTCTCCCTGACACTCCAGCAATCTTTATGATATGAAACAATTCTGGTTCTTTGCTAGCAAAGCTTTAATCACTGGGAGGCTTATGCAGCTAGAGAATTTTGCTCACAAATAAAGCGGAGAAGATGCCATGTGCTCATCAAACCTGTGGCCTTTGTCGCCGGGACCCACAGCCAATGAGATTTCCCAGCTCCCTTCAATTAGATGAGCCATATGACTGAGTTCTGGCCACTGAAAATGAGAAGGAACAATGTATATTACCTCAAAGCTGGGCCTATAAGACTGTGATGTGATTTTGCACACTCTCTTACCCCCATTAGTGGACTTAGTGTTCATACCCAGGGTGAACCTGGCAGCCATGCTTTAAAGGCAGAGGGTGGGCCACAGGGGACTGTGGAGAACAAAGGACTGTGAAGTGGGTGGAAAATAAGCATCGTTGTGCTAAGGCACTGAGACGCTGGGCTATGATAGCAGCAGCCAGCCCTCCCCACCCCCACTACTACAAGCATTGCCTTCCACATTAGTCCCCAAATTGTGTGACTACTGCTCTAAATGTTTAATATTAGAAATAAAGTCTCACAAATAATAAAAAGGCAAATGACGTTACAATTCTAATGGGGGAGGGGTGTACGAACGCTTTAGTTGTCTTAGAATTCGTTTGTATCCAGTACTGCTCAAAGTAAGTAAATTCCATGGGAAAGCTTTGATATCTCCAGTTGAATCACAGATTTGAGCTATAGCAACATTTGTTGATATAGACTCTGACTAGTGTTCTATTTAGCTTCTAACTTTAAGAAATTCCCACTGGCAGCTGAACAGTCCCAATTCTTTAAAAGAAAAAATTGGAAAAAAGAAAAGAATGGTAAAGTGTGAGGGTAATTCTGAACTGATTTTTCTTTCCTTATGAATCCATATGACTTCTGAGTTGGCATTTAGCACTACATTTCTGTGTATGTTTCTCACAGGCAGAGCCTATGCTTTACCACACTTTACATCCCTCACAATGGCTAGCACAGTGTTCTTCAGTTTGCTGGATTTTTAAAATGAAATCAATTGCTTGATTATTATGTATTGCATGCCTACATTAAAATTTCTCATGTAACCCACAAATATACGCACCTACTATGTACCCACAAAAAATAAAAAATTTTTAAAAAGCTGGACATGGTGGCTTATGCCTGTAATCCCAGAGTTTTGGGAGGCTGAGGTGAGAAGATTGCCCAAGGCTAGGAGTTTGAGACCAGCCTGGGCAACATAGTGAGACCCTGTCTCCACAAAAAATAGAAAAAATTAGTCAGGCTTTTCAGTGTGTGCCTGTGGTCGCAGCTACTCAGGAGGCTGAAGTGGGAGGATCACTTGGGCCCAAGAGGACGAGGCTGCAGTGAACCATGATCGTGCCACTGCATTCCAGCCTGGGTGACAGAGTAAAGCCCTGTCTCAGAAAATAATATTAATGAATTAATTTATTAATTAAAATTTTAAGAAATCAGTTCTTGTCCACCTTTTATCTTCCATCCCTTGGGTCATCTCTCTATTCAGTCACTTCACATTTTTGGCTTCAAGAAAAGATAACACAGCAAAAAGTTAGAGAAAAGAGGAGTCACTGATTGGCCACAGGAAGGAAGGGAGCTGGAAGAAAGAACTCAGAGGCTGGTGGGTCCCCAAGAAACATTCCAGAGCCTCCTTTCAGGAGCTTAGCCTGGCACAGGCATGGGGAGAAATGACAGATGTCCTCCTTACCCACCTTGGTTGGTTCTGCCTGCAGAAGGAAGGAACTTACATTCAGGTTCCCAGCTGGAGCCCAGGAAAGCAACATGATCCTACAGAATAATGGTATATGCTTGTGTGCCGACTTAGTATGAGGCACTGGTATGATCACACGAGTGGCAAAGAAATAAGGAAGGCTTTTGGACAGTCTCTTGGAGATTTCTGAGGCCCAGAATTCTGTGACAGAAACAGATAACACGTTTGTGCCCAGGAGAGTCCTGGAAGTAGCTGAGAGAGAGAGCTGGATGCAAAGAGCCCATGGTCAGGAACCAGGGATGACTCAGCAGCCACCTGGTGAACCAATAACTGAAGACCAGATGGCAAGGTGGACACCTCCGGGGAGGCCAGCATGGATGGCGAACGATCTCGAGGACCAGATGTCCCCTTCCCAATACCTGGCACTGCCTAAGCCTCCAAATGTAAATGCAACCCTAAGGAAAGGGGCTGGGGGAGGGTGGGGAGATAAGCCAAATTAATTTAGATTGAATTTCTACAACCCCAGAGGAATGGAGGCTTAAAAAGAAAGAAAGGGAAACAAAGAATTATGTTTCAGACACATCTGAATATGTGGAATGAAATTGATACCTGTGACATGTGATCCAAGAAACGGGGGTTTCTATTAACCTTAAAGAAAAGGCAAGAAGGAAGTTAACGAGTCTTGTAATTTCAGGAACAATGGAGAGCCTCCCTCCCCCCACTGTCTCCTGCACCTCTGTGATGGTGTTTGAATTTTCACCATCACATTGTTTTTTTCCTTTGATTTAAAATTTTCCTCTGATCATACACATACTATTGACGAATGTTCACCTTATTAGTCACTTATTCCTTGATGTATTAATAAATCAGTTTATCCTATGCTTTTTGACAGCAGGCTGCAAGCAAGAAATGTTTTTCCTACACAAGGGAAGGAGGGAGAAAGAGGACGGAGAGGAAGGAAGGGTGTGGGAAGGCAGGAGAGAATGAATGAATCAAAGGACCAAATACCACGCAAAAAATGAAGAGAGTGGTAGCTCTGAACACAAACTTTGTCTACCTTACAATTTTGAGTAGGAGTAGCCAGAGATAAGGATAGAGCCAACTCTGTGTTATGAAAAACTACCTGCCTCTCTTCAAGGTGGCCGCCCTTCCTGGGGAGGTGCAGTGCTTTGTGTGACTCATCTCTAAGTGCTGCGTGGGCTCCGGCAGCAGATACTGACAACAGTGCCCCCCCACAGTCACCAGAATGCTCTCCTCTCCGGCATGTTCCCTCCGCGCCTTTCCAAGAACCTTGCAAACAGCAACGAATTCATGAAGCCCAACGGTACACCTGCAAGGCAGGTGCCAATTCAATCAATTAAGCACCAATAAACATTATTTCATGGGAGAAATGGTGCTGCTAACTTAGGGCAGAAAATATGATTCGGAGAAGTCTCACGGCTTGTGAAATTAGGGCTTTCTGTTGAGGAGTTAAATCAGCCTTTTGTGCGATGAGGCTGCAGCAGGGACAGAGCATATAAAGCAGGTGTTCTCTGTGACATGAATCTGAAAAGTTAAGCCAGGAGAGAAATAGGTAAATAAAAGCGAATGTAAGACCTAAATCCCACAGCAAGGGCAGTGACAGGAGGAGAGTCACTCAGCAGCCACAGAAAGATACTGTTAAGATGGAAGAAAACAACGCCCAGTCTTTTGTGTTCAGGGATAGTGAATTATTAGGTTTTTTTTCTTGTCGTGACCTTGTGATATTGAGTAGCCTCTCTTCAGACAATCAGTGTTGACATCAGCTACATGCTCAGATCAATAGACATTTCAGGGGATGTCAAGAAACTGTGTTCTCAGAGGCAAGGCAGGCAGCCTGCCTACCTCGTTCACCCGCCATGTCACCAGGTTTACCGCGAGATTAGGATGTGGAAATGGGTCAGTGTCCTTCAATGGCATCAGCGAGAGAGGCTTTTCCACTGCACTTTTCAGGGATGAGTCAGTCTGTGGGTTATTTTCCACTAACCCAGGCACGTGGCCATTCATTAAATCTGGAAATAAATCATGCTCGGCGCCTCTGGGGAACTGTATTTGTTTTGCATGGTTCTTATTCAGCACATCCAGCTAGAAAAGACAGCCGCTCCACCCTTACCAGTTCTGAAAACATAAACTGTGGCTTATTTTCAGGCTTTCTGCCTTCAGAGATTTTGCCCATTGCTGGTTTGGAGTTTCCTAACAGCATCTCTCACTAAGAACATGCTCATTAAATCCATTTTGGATTTGATCCTTGTGAATATTAATGCCAGTGGGGGCTGTGAAGACCCCTCTGTGATGCGCCTGTCACAACCAGATAATGATTCACACCTAGGCATGTGGATCGACCCTGCGACAATGTGCCTGGAGCAGTGAGTCTGAAATCTTCATTCTCATAAGAATCACCCAGGGAACTTTTAAAAATGCAGATTCCTGGGCCTGGCTCCCACAGATTCTGAGTTAATAGGTCTGTGGCAGGGACCCAGGCACCTGCAGTTTTATAAGCTCCAGGTGATTTTCTTTTTTCTTTTCTTTTTTTTTTTTTTTTTTTGAGACGGAGTCTCGCTCTGTCGCCCAGGCTGGAGTGCAGTGGCGCGATCTCGGCTCACTGCAAGCTCCGCCTCCCGGGTTCACGCTATTCTCCTGCCTCAGCCTCCCCAGCAGCTGGGGCTACAGGCGCCTGCCACCGCGCCCGGCTAATTTTTTTTGTATTTTTAGTAGAGACGCGGTTTCGTCGTGGTCTCGATCTCCTACCTCGTGATCTCGATCTCCTACCTCGTGATCCGCGCGCCTCGGCCTCCCAAAGTGCTGGGATTACAGGCGTGAGCCACCGCGCCCGGCTCTCCAGGTGATTTTCATGCAGGTGGTCTTTGTGACGCTACTTAAGAAACTGTCCGGGCCACGCCTTCTCACCTCTCTCCTTGCTGTTCTTTCTGTCTCTCAGCACTTGCCCCCAGGAGCTATCCTGCCTGCATTTATTCTGTTACTCCATTGTCAGATCCCACTTGGCCAGCTCAACTCTAACAATTGGCTTCTAGAAAGCACACCCCTGTGTGGATCCAACCTCCACATGGCCTAGTAAGGCAGAGGTCACATTCACGTGGAGTGGTGGGGTGTGCTCACGGGCCTTCTGAGATTTTTTTTTAACCCATGGTCCAGGCAACCATGATTCCTTTTCTGTTATTTTACCCCTTACCTATAGACTAAAGATATCAGATGTAAGCTCCTACAAACTCCCACCAAGTGTAAACCTGAAGGGGAGGGATCCCCATCATTATATCATAAGCATTTTCTTCAAGAAGGAAGGAAATATACTACTAAAATCTCCCAATTAGCTGCACTAATGAAGAAAACCATGACACAGATAATCCAATTATATTTTACTTTGAAATTAATTGCATGGTTACTTGACAGAAGATATGCTTCCTAACTGTGCTTTATTTAACTGGTGTGTGGCTATTTCCTAAGCTGTATACCAGCTGATTGCTGGTATGGGGTTTAATTTCAAATTTATTTTGATACCACACTTATGCACAATGTGTAAAACCTCAAATCACAGGGTCCAGACATTTGGACACAGAAAACCTTGGAGAAGAAATAGTTATGAGAGCCAGGGCATGGACCAGTAGCTACTTTTAGCTGTTTCCAGGTCAGCAGAAAGGGAAACAAATGTGATATCATCACCAGATCTGTACCTCTCCATGACAGTGTCATCAACATTTCAGCTTATGGTGGATTGGGTGGCACGGTTTATGTGGTCTTTTCTAACCTTGAAATCCCATGAACTTGAAACATAGTGGCCAGATGTGGGCCTAGAGAGGACCATAATCCTTCATGGTCTCCAATAGCCCAAGAAACAGAGCACAGGTCACCAAAATTTTCTGCCATCAATATTTGGACTCATTTCCTCCAAGTCTTTGAATAGGAGAATTTAGTCTGTTGGTCAGCTGGGTACAATTGTTTGTACCCACAAAAACTCTCTAGGGCCCATTTTTTCCTGACAATGAATTGGGTATTTAGATAGAGAATTGCATTCATGCATGTAGGGGACTTTCATGCTTAGGCACACCATGAGGCAATAATGTCTTAAATCAGGAATCACTTAATTTCCACAGTGGCATCCGGTACTTACATGGGAAGTAAGCTGAGAATTATTATGCAGGTTACTGCCCCCTCCTCAATATCTTTCCTTGGTAGTGACACTACCTTATTCCGCTTCCACACATTCCTGTCCATCATTGGAGAGACTCACTGGAAGTTGGAGGGAAATGGCATTCCAAGTGAGTGACCTGGGCTGACATACCTGGGATGTCCCTGAGGCTGCCACTCTCAGCATGCCTCGGTGCTTTGGATGCCATGGTAGTTACCACACCTGCCAGTGTTGGGTTTAGGCCCTGGTTACAAGTGTCTCTGTATTTTGTTTTTTAATGTGTTTTGGACCCAAAGGCCCTTCTTTAACTTCTTTCCATCTTAGCAAAGGAGTAAAAAGTTATGGCTGAATGGGGAAAGCTAAGTTAAAAGTTGGCTTCTGGGAACCCTCACCCTAAGCTTTTGCTGCCTGGACAACTTCCCCTTCCTTTCTGAAGAGCCCCCAGTCGCTGGCTCTGCTTTACTCTCCCCTTGATGGCTGCCTCCATGAATCCTACATGTGGGGTTGTTCCATCACCATAGTGGCCATGGAAGTGGATCACTCAGATCTCCTTTTAAGGGGATCTGCTGGGAGGCACATGGCTTATTGACGGCCCTCAGCTGCTGCACCTTTGGATACACTGTGGGGTTCTCTGGAGAGCTTCCAGCCAATGACAGGGAATGGTAGGTATACTGGACCCATCCATTCCTGCCTGGCATGGAATTCTCTGCTCAGCAGCTATGGCTTTGGGTCTTCCCATTGTCCTGGCCAAGACTTACCTAAAACAGCACTGTGGTCCATTGCAATCCTTCCTTTCTTCCTATCCAATCCTTCTTTCCCTCTCTTCTTTAGTAGGTGTCAGACCGGCATTTCCATCTCAAGACTCTCTGACAACTCCTGCTCCTCTCCTATTCTTTTAGTTTACCTCAACAAATAGCTTATACCTCCAATCCTGTCTTGGCGTGCTCTGCTCAGAAGACACAAGACACACCAGGAGTGATGTGAGGAAACAGATAGTAAATATAAGGCTTTGCAACTGGGTTACTCAGGCCCTCCCTGACAAGGAGGAGCCCATCTTGAGTGGTATGTGGGGTATGGTTATTCCCTGGCACCTAGTAGCAGCCCAGTTGTTTAAGATTTCATGTGAGAAAACATTCTGTTGGGGGAGAAAGGCTTTGCATGTGCAATGAATCAGACATCTGAAAGATGTAGGGGGGAACACATGAGCTACACGTACAGTGGAGTTTGCTGGCTGCTACTAAGTGGTACAAGTGTCCTACAGGGGAATCGTGAGAAACCAAGAGCAGTTGACATACAGATAAAAGCTAAGAGTGGGAGCCAGAGGGCCTTGCTGGTAGTTTATAGGAAGCCTCTTCTCTCCTGCACTGGAAGAGCAGACACAGCTGAGCTGCCAACTCAGAATCTGATAGTTAAAGTTTCAAAGCCCCAGTGATGCTTAAACCAACTCAGATCTCCTATGAAATCAGGGTCCCAGTTGGGGAAACATGAGACCCTAAAAACTGGGAGGGGTACATCTGTGTGGATGGTCCCAAGGGCTTTGTTGCTTTAGATTCCTCTGAAGCCTCAGAGCTTTCAGAGGTGGCTCCCCCAGAATAAGAACTAGAATTTTTCCAATTCAGAAAGATACAGCAACGTCTCCTGCTCGGCAAGGTAACAGGTGCTCCCCTCAGGAATTGTCCCATCTCTTATTCTGGCTTCCAGGCCAATAACTAAGATGAAATTTCAGCATGCTCCAGTCAGGAATATGTTGGGTTTCATAAGGAAAAAGGAGATTATATCCCAATAGAGCTGTGAGAATTAGCTAGCATAAGCCATCAAGAACCGGAAGAGTACCAGTCAGGCACAGTGGCTCATGCCTGTAATCCCAGCACTCTGGGAGTCCAAGGTGGGTGGATCACTTGACGTCAGGAGTTCAAGACCAGCCTGGCTAACATGACAAAACCCTGTCTCTACTAAATATACAAAAATTAGCTGGACATGGTGGCACGCGCCTATAGCCCCAGCTACTTGGGAGGGTGAGGCACAAGAATCACTTGAATCCAGGAGACAAAGTTTGCAGTGAGCCAAGATGGTGCCACTGCACTCCAGTCTGGGTGACAGAGTAAGACCCTGTCTCAAAAAAACAAACAAACAAACAAACAAAAAACCAGAAGAGTACCCCTGGAAGCAGATTTTGAGCATGCGTGATCAAGATGGTTGAACATAAGATGGGGGGCAACAGAGATGGTCAGTCAATGAGGATGCTGCCACAATCAGAAGAAGGCAGGAACAGAGGAGCGGGAGGCAGAGGGTGGTCGTTCCAATAAACAGTCATCATCATTCACCTATTTCCCAGGTCTGAGAAGATTTTCAGACCTGGGCCCCATTTACCTAAGAGGTGGCAGGATCCATAGGTAGAATGACACTATAAAACCATGGCAAGCATAAACTATAATGAGTTCTGTAGTCCTTTCCTAAATAAACTACATACACTGGGGAAAGGAAATTCATCAGATATTTTGAGGATGATCAGACACAAGGTCTGAGCTGGCATTGATACTTGGAGACCTGCAGTATTATCACAGCCCCCCCAATAGAGTTGAGAAATTAGATGGATCCTGAAGAATGACCGTTGCCTACTGAAGGCTTACCCAAGCAGTAATCCTGATCAAAGCTGCAGTGCCTGATGTGATTTTATTCCCAGAACATATTAATAAGCCTCAGGTACATGGTACATGGTCATTGATTTGGTGACCAAGAAATGATATTGATTATAATTCGTTTTTGTTCTGGTGCTTTTCAAACTCACTCACCCTCTGACATAATACAGTCCCAGGAGACCTGGACCTTGTGGACATCCTGCAGAATGGCATATTGATCCATTACAATGATGACATCATGCTGACTGGGCAAGATGACAAGAGGTTGCTATACACCAGAGGGCTTGGGAAGACACATGCCCTGCAGAAGGTAAGGTATATGAAGAGTCAGGTGGCTGCCACCACGTGAAGTCTTTAGGACCCCAGGATATAATCTCTAAAGTAAAAGACAAATGTCTTTCAGCCCCTATCACGAAAAAAGGAAGCACAGCACCTGACAGGCCTCCTGGCTTCTTTTGGAGATAGCACATTTCATACCTACCAATACCACACTTAAGAATATTGGGTGACTCAGAAGACTGCCAGCTTTCAGAAAGCCCAGGAGCAAGAATGGGCTCTGCAGCAGATCCAGGCTTGCCCTGCCACTCAGGCCATAAGGTCCAGCAAGCCCTGTTGTGTTGGGAGAGCCAATATTAGAAAAAAGATATAGTGTGGAGTTGATGGCAAGTCCCCAGTGAGAAAACAATAATGCAGGCTTCTGGGGTTCTGGAACAAGGTTATGCCATCTATAGCAAAATTATTATATGCTTTTTGAGAAAGCCCCCACATGTTTCTGAGCACAGAATGCTTAGAATGGAATGCTGGACCATGGAACATCAAGTGACCACGCATACAGACTGTCCACTGTGATCTGGGGTTTGTTTGTTTGTTGTTTGTTTGTTTTTGAGACAGAGTCTCACTCACTGTTTACCAGGCTGGAGTGCAGCAGCACGATCTCAGCTCACTGCAACCTTCACCTCCCGGGTTCAAGTGATTCTCCCACCTCAGCCTCCCAAGTAGCTAAGACTACAGGCACGCGCCACCATGCCTGGCTAATTTTTGTATTTTTAGTAGAGATGGGGTTTCACCATGTTGGCCAGGTTGGTGTCGAACTCCTGGCCTCAGGTGATCTGCCCACCTCGGCTTCCCCAAGTCCTGGGAATACAGGCATGAGCCACTGCGCCCTACTCAATCCAGGTTCTTTTGAAACTGCCAATTCATGAGGTCACATAGGTTCAGCAGTAGTCTATTGTAAGATGGAAATGAGTGGAACCAAAGGCATGGGGGAAGTTGCATGAACAGGGAGCCCACCCTCTACAATTCCATCCACTATCCCCAGCTCTTACCTCTTGTCAAAGGAGTGTCCCAAGTGACCAGCTGAAGAAAGCAAGAGGAGAAAGCCCAAGGTTGGTTTATGATCTGTGAAGGGTCTGAGATTTTACCCTGCCTGTAAGCTAACAAGTTATCCTGACACTGTTGTATGGCTGCTGGCAGAAGATTTAAGGTCAGAGACAAAGAACTTTATTACTCAGCACAATTGCAGCAGCCAGAGTATCAGCATTTTCTTATACCAGTTCCCTGGGCTCTTATTCCTATACAGCAATGCAAAAAAATGCTAGGTGACACCTGCACATGCAGCGGGCTACATTACAGAAGAGACTCTGAGTTTGGGGAACCCAAATCTTCTATAATGGGCAGTAAGCATGCCTGCTCTTTGCTCTGGAGGGAGACACTAACTCTAACTTTCAAGGTCGTTTACGATGCAAGCCTCCTGAAGAAGAGAGGCTGGAACGGAGGCAGTGAGTGCCTCTGCTTGAAAACATGCAGAAATAATAGAGACTCACAGCTTGATATGTATGAGGTGCAAGCCAAAAATGAATGGCAGCCATATTATAGCCATATTCAGGGGGTTGCCTTGAAAGACAGTAGAGAAGGGAAACTTCTCAATGGGTAGAGCAGTGAGCAGTGCACCTGACCATTCACTTTGTGACCTGAGCTGAGAATACAGTAGTCCCCTTTATCCATGGGAGATGCGTTCCAAGACCTCCGGAGATGCCTGAAACAGCAGATAGTACCAAACTTTATATATATATGCATAGTAAGAGATTGACAACTATGACCAATAATAAAATAGAGCAATTATCACAATATATTGTAATAAAAGTTATATGAACATGGTCTCTCTCTCAAAATATCTTATTGCACAGTACTGCGGGTCACTGAAACCATGGAAAGCAAAACCGCAGATAACGGGGACGACTGTATATAGACTCCTGGGCTGGCCAGAAGCCTGGGAGTAAAAACACTGAAAGATTGGTGAGGAGTCCTGGGGTAGAGGCATGTCAATGGACATACAGCATTGAGCATTAAGTGTCAAGACTGCTGCACCACACTTTAATACCCACTAAAAGTAATGGGTGTTACTTTTAATCCTCACAGAAGAGGTACTGAACAACCAAGTAGACAAAATGATGCAGCCAGCTTCGGTTAGCCAGTCTTTGTTATCAGCTTTCTCTGAGCTGGCAGGATAAGCACATGAGTGGAATCGCCACAGGGACAGAGATGGAGGCTGTGTGTGGACCCAGAACTGCTGGCTTCCACTTGAAAAGGCTGATCTGGATACTGCTGCCTTTGAATGCACAACCTGTTGGCACTAGTTGGAACTAGTGCCCCTGATATGGCACTAGTTCTTAAAGAGCCCAATGGACCATTTGGTGACAAGTCACTTACACTGGGTCCCTGCCATCCTGGAACAGTCAGCAGTTCACAGGTATGGGTACCAATCTCAAAATGAATTTGCCCTGTCTGCCGACAGAGCCTCAGCCAGCACCACTCTCCAAGGGTTTACAGTATCCCTGATCCACAGTCTCAACATCTCAAGTAACACAGCACCCAACAGGAGACCCACTTCACAGTGAAGGAAATGAGGGGGTGGAGCCATGGGACACACTCACTCTATCACCTATCACACCATCCAAAAGCAGCCAGCCTTGAAATCCTGAAAACTCACTTGAAAAGGGCAGCTGATATGCTGGCTCAGAGGAGATGGGACATCATTCTCTAGGACGCAGTATGTGCATTAAGTCAGAGGCCCCTTTGTGGTGTTGCGTCCCAGTGGGAAAAGTACATGGGTCCAGGAATCAATGAATGGAAGCAGGAGTGACCCTCCTTAATATCACTCTCTATGACTACTGGTTCAGTTGGTACTTCCTGCCACACAACTCCAGGCTCTGCAATGTTAGAGTCCTGGTCCCCAAAGGAGTACACTTTTGCAAGGAGACATAGTAAGACACATTTGTGTCTGCTAGCATGTGTGTTAATGGTCTGTGTGTGAGGTCATGTATGTTGTGTAGTAGTGTGTCGTGTGTGGACGTGGAAGAGATTTCTGCATGTGTGTGTATCGTGTGTGTTGTGTGATTGGGTGTGTGGTGTGTGGCATGTGTATGTATGTGATGTATGTGTGGTATGCATATGTGGTGGAGCTGTGTATGTATGTGGCATGGGGGTGTGTTTTGTATGAGGGGTATATAGACATTTGTGATATATGTGGGTAATATGTGGGTATTTACATGTACTGTGTGAACATGTGTGGTATGTGTAGGGGGTATGTGCATGAGGGTGATGTGTGTGGTGTGTGTACATGTGTGTAACTTGTATATGTGTGTGTAGGGTGTGGAGGCACATGTGTGTATATGTGGTATATATACATGTGTGCTGTGTGGTGTTTTGTGTATATACTTGGTGTTATGTATGTATGTGTATGATGTGTGTGTATGTGATGTGTGATATGTGAGTGGTATGCGTGGTACATGTGTATATATGTTTGTGGTATGGATATGTGTGTGTGTACATAGAAGGATTTGTGTATGTGTGTAGTGTGTGTGGGGTGTACTTATGTGTGTAGTGTATAGGATTGCATTTTTATGTGTGTGATGTGTACATGTGTGTGATGTGTACCTGTGTGTGTTTTGTGTGAGGTATTTGCATGGTGTTTGCATGTGTATACAAGTGTGCACTGTAAGTGCAGTATATATATTTGTGCGACATGTAATATTTATGTGTATATGTGTGATCTGTAGGAGGAATGTATTTATATGATGTGTTTGTCTACATGTACTTAGTATGTATAGAATTGTGGGTGTGACACATGTGTGTACATGGGGTGTGCATGTGTGATGTGCGGTGTAGGTCATTTGTATGCATGTGTAGTATATCTATGTGGTATCTATATGTAAAAGTGTGTGCTGTGTGTGGTGCATGAGTACAGCATGGGGTTGATATGTGCATATGTGCGTGATAAATATAGATATCTATATATGTGTTGTATGTGGCATATGTGTGTGGTATGTGTGTAAAGTGTGGGGTGTATGTACATGTGTGGTGCATGCAGTATGTGTTCATGTGGTATGTGTGCACTCTGTGTAGTATGTATGTGCACACACACATATGTGGTGCATGTAGTATGTGCACATATGTTGTGTGCATGTGGTGTGTGATATGTGTGCATGTATATGTCTGTGGTCTGTGTGTGGTAGTTATGTGCATCGTGTGTGTCTATGTGTGTGGTATATGTATAGAGTATGTATGATTACATGCATGGTACATATAGTGTATGCACATGAGTGTGGTGTGTGGTGTACATATTGTGTGGCCTGTGTGTGACAGGCATGTGTGTCCATGTGTTTGGTGTGTGTATGTGTACATATGTGTGACATGTGATATATGTACGTGCATACTCTGTGTGGCGTGTGCACATGCATGTGTGTAGTGTGTGTACATATGTGTGATATATGGTGTATGCATGTGCATGGTCTGTGTGGCATGTGTGCATGATGTGTGTGTAGTGTGTGTACATATGTGTGGTGTAAGGTAGATGTATGTGCATGGTCTGTGTGGCATGTGCACATGATGTCTGTGTAGTGTGTGTACATATGTGTGGTCTATGGTTTCTACATGTTCATGATCTGTGTGGCATGTACACATGATGTGTGTTTAGTATGTGTGTAAACGTGTGGTGTATGGTATCTATGTGTGCATGGTCTGTGTGGCATGTGCACATGATGTGTGTGTGTAGCATGTGTGTACATGGTATATGTATGTGCATGGTCTGTGTGGCATGTGCACATGATGTGTGTGTGTAGCATGTGTGTACATGGTGTATGTATGTGCATGGTCTGTGTGGCATGTGCACATGATGTGTGTGTAGCATGTGTATACATGGTATATGTGTATTTATGGTCTGTGTGGCATGTACACATGATGTGTGTGTGTAGCATGTGTGTACATATAGCATGTGTGTACATATGTGTGATCTATGGTATCTATATGTGCATGGTCTGTGTGGCAGGTGCATATGATGTGTGTGTAGTGTGTGTGCATACATGTGTGGCATATGGTATATGTATGTGCATGGTCTGTGTGGTGGGTGCACATGATGTGTGTATGTAGTATGTGTTCCTGGTGTGTGTGTGGTCTTCCAACTGGGTAGTCAGGGAGCCCTCTGGGGGTATCCAGCTAGTATCTCTTCTTTTTCTCACTTCCCTCCCAAAGTACCTCTGTACTCAGCAAGATCTTGAGAGTATTAGCTGATGACAGTCCATTTCCCCAGTAGCTTAGAGGCTGCGTGACTCCCACAGTCGTCCTTGACAGCGGCTCCAGCGCCCCGCCTCCCGCACAAACCACACCGCCCAGTATTGGGCCAGAAGCTAACCAACCGTGATATTGGCAGTCATGCTCGTGCGCTCAAGCCACCCATGTGCACGTGAGGAACGGCGCGGTCGCACGGCTGCACATGCCGCCCAGTCTGGGCTCCAAACAGCACTGCATTCTAAATAAGCAGGCTGGCTCATTAGAGGGAAAAGCAGTCTCTAATTCCGTGTTACATCGCCTTTTGGCTCTGCTTTGTCTTTGCAGACACCAGATCTCATCTGTTGGAAGCTGCATATGGCTCGTTAAAAGGACAGAGTTTGGGAGGGGCAACAGTGGGGCTCGCAGGCCAGATGCCACCACCCTATCCCTCCCTCTGTTTTTTGGGTTTTGTGGGGGTTTTTTTCAGCCTTTAACGTTTTTCCCTTTCTTGGCTTAGCCTTCTCTCACCCACCCAGTAAAAATAGTGGGCTGGTGATAACTACCATTTATCAAGTACCTACTCTATGCCAGCCACAATTGTATGTGATCTCTGATCCTCACAACAAGCCAGCAAGGTAAGCTTTTTTTTTTTTTTTTTTTTTTTTTTGAGACGGAGTCTCGCTCTGTCACCCAGGCTGGAGTGCAGTGGCTCAATCTCAGCTCACTGCAACCTCCACCTCCCAGGTTCAAGCAATTCTCCTGCCTCAGCCCCCGAGCACCTGGAATTACAGGCATCCACCACCACATCTGGCTAATTTTTGTATTTTTAGTAGAGATGGGATTTCGCCTTGTTGGCCAGGCTGGTCTCAAACTCCTGACCTCAGGTGATCTACCTGCCTCAGCCACCCAAAGTGCTGGGATTATAGGCGAGAGCCACGGCACCCAGCCCAGCAATGTAAGCATGCTAACACCATGGTGCAGATAAGGAAACTGAGTCTGGGAGATTGGAGGATATGCCTTCATAGAGATGCATGGATGGAAACCAGGTCTGTTGGGCTCTTCCCTCTGTGTCACTTAAACACACGGCCACTATACTAATTGCTTAGCAATGTCTTTGGTTCATTGAAAAGGGGAAGAGATTTCTAACCTACCTAGCCTGTATTACAAGAGAAATGCTGCATTCTCACTTAAGTATCTCCTGAAATTGTGAAAAGCCCTATTTCTGTACTACTTCTCTTGGCATCTCCATAATCCAAAAGACAAAAGTTACAATCTAGAGATGCTTACAAAATGCCCTAGCTTTTTACCACCCCATCCTAGAATACAGTGAGCAAAAGCTCCTGTCCTGCCAGTTCTGTCATTGGTCTTTGTCTTTGAGGTACTGGCCCCTTGGCCATTGCTGGTTTTCTATAGCAGTAAACCATACCCCACATCAAATAAGTACACCCTCTCCCATTTATTTTAGTTCAGTCATCTGGTATTTTCAAAGACCTGTTTGTGACAAAGATGTGCTCTACTACAATTTTCCTCCTATCATCTAAATTATCTCTTCTCTCTTTTGGCTCCTTAAGAAAAACCTGCTCCTGATTACAAGGATATGTCAATTGCAGGGAGGCAGAGGAAGAAATACAACATGATGTCTATTGAACACAACTTTGGAGTAAGACCTTGGGACCCAACCCCTGTTTGCTTCATATACAAGCTTTGAGACGTGATGAGTTTGCCTCGATTCTCTAAGCCTCAGTTTCCTCATCTGTTGTTGTGAGGGAAATAATGCATGGAAAGCTCTTAACACAATGGCTGGCACACAGTGAAAGTGCAAGACGTTAACTATTATCATTAGAGTTTTCAATTGGAATGAATAGGAGACTTAAATTTGCATGATTGTACTTTTACAGTAAGCCATTAATGATGCATTCATTTAGTTTTCTACTCCCAAAGAACATAGATTTGATTAATTATAACAAGAATTTAAAAATATTTCCATTATTCAGAAATAACCTACAGAGTCTAAGCCTGTCCTTTCCTTCCTCCCTTTTTCCCTATCTTTTTTTTTTTTTGAAAGAAATAGCAATTATGTAGTCAGATTCACTGGCTCTTTCTTCTTCTCCCTGGTAACAGGCTAAGTCTTAACCTTGATTAGGCAGCATTGCATCTGATCTAAGTTCTCCGCAGCTTTCAGCCCAGCCCCTGCTTCCCCAGGCTTCAGAGCACAGCTCTGCACCACCCTCTCTACCCCTGCTTAGCATCAGAACATTGCCAAAGCTAAGCATCTATAAAATGTTTCTTTTGAATAGTTGTCTACCTACTTGGATATTTTTTTCCTTCTTCCAGAGGCAAAAACTGGACCACTTAATCTATGCTGTAGGACAGTCTTGCCCCTCAGAAAATACTTGAGCATATTAAGTTGTTATGAAATGGATCTGAGAAGCAGAGTTCTGAACCATGCCCATGAATTTCGCAGCCTCATCACACTGGCATTCTTTCATAGCCCCGAAATACTTTCCACTTGCCCTTCCTATGAATGCAAGTAAAGCAAAGCCTCTTGACAAAGCAAATTAAGAGTAATCAATGGTTTGGGTTTTTTTTTAAATTATTATTTCCTGTGACTCAAATCAAACCTATTTCTCAACTGTAATGTAAGAAAAGAGAGAGATGAAGTTGACATTTAGGAAAATTGAACATTAATAAGTAAATTGCCTTCACTCAGTCTCTTAAGTTCTCTCTCCTTTCCCTCTAAACCACCACACCCCGTGGCCCTGCTCTCTCTCACACACACAGCTGAAGGTATCTTTAAAGGGTACCTATTTCCTGCAGATCATGCTTATGTTAATCTCACTTCAAGTACAGATGCACTGAGGACGTTACAGGGTCAGTCATTCTTATCCACAAAGCTTTAGATTCCACTACATTATTCAAACTGGACAATGGACTTCCCCATTTTGTGCCCAGACCTGCTCACTAATAGAGTGACCTCCTTGTTATGGGTGAGGATATATTTGATGCTAAAACTGCTACAAATTTTTATCAGCATTTAATCTTGAGACTGTGAATTACTACATCCTGCATGTGTTGGTACCTTACTTTGATTAAAAATGGGATAAATCAGTGAGAGAGTCTTTTTATCCAAGGCCATGTTCCTTTCACATGAAGGTCATATACGGGCTAATTGGACAAAATATAAATCATGTTTCTTTCCACATTCAGTTTTAGATCCTGACCTGTTTTGTGTCAAGAAGTCACAGGGAGCCCAACCTGTATCATCAAGATTGTTTTGATTTACAGATGATTTCCTTAAATCATAGCATGATGACATTCAATGGAATTCCAAAATTAAGGAATGGAGAGTTCAGAAGGACATTTAAAAAAAATGCTTGTAGTGTTATAGGAAAAAGTAATCAGAACTTTGACTCCATTTGCCTTCCTGTGTCATAGAAATGTTGAGGACAGGACAAAAACATAACTCCCACCAGTAACACCAGTCATACTCTCGCTGGGAGAGTTGATGTAGAAGAACTTCTATCATTTTGATCAGTTGAGCAGCTGGTCTCTTCTTGCTTTAGGGTTCATTGGTCTGCTCTCTAATTTTTATAAGGTATAGAAAATTTGGCCTTTAGTAAAATGGGCAGGTCTCATTTATTTTTTTCATGTTAAATATTTATTTTGAAGATTTCAATGAAAATTGTGCTAGGATAGTTTTCATTCCAAGACATCCATTCTCGAAACTTAAAAATAAGATGGACATGCTTACAGAGAAAGAAAATATATAAACCTGTTTCTTGAATGCTAGATCCAATCTTGATGGCAATAAAAAGAAACAAACTTCTTCTCCCTCAGCCTTCCATCTCCCAAATGCAGGTGACCCCAAATAGGGTTGCTAGATAAAATATAAGATGCCCAGTTAAATGTGATTTCAAAGAGCAAATTTTATTTTTGTATAAGCATGTCACCAATATTGCATATACTGTTTCCTTTGCTGAAGTTGGCCACCCAACTCCAAAGCCTTTAAGCAAATGTTCCACAGCTGTCCAGGGAGTCGGAGCTTAAGAGATTGATAATCTCACAGAATCAAGAGCAGGGAGGTACCTGAATGTCATTAAATCAACCTTTCATTTTACAGATAATCAAACAGAGGTTAAAGAGATAAAAGCCATTTTCTAAGAACACACAGCTGACGATGAAGAATCAGGTGCAGCTGCATCCTCTAAGGAGCATCGCCTCCTTATACTGTTACTTGAGGAGTTAGACTTTGACTTTAGAATTAGCACGTGGGCAAGCATATTCTGTTTCTCTGTGCATCTGTCTAATAAAGCAATAGGAATACAGCACAAGTAACCTCTATCACCTCCATGGGAAGGGAAACAGAACTGGCTACCTTCCTGGGGACGGGGGGTGGGACAGGGGAGGCAAATTACAGAGAACAAAGCGCAGATTAGTATCTCAATAAATTATCCTGCCACATATGCTTTCACATGTCTGGTTTTCTTAAAGTGGGGCACATTCATGTTAGCAATTCATGATTACTGTGATTCATTATGGAATCTTCCCCTGGAGACCTTTCAGAATCAGATAGAAGGCCATTTGTCTTTGTTAGCCAAGTTGCAGCCCTATCAAGAGACCTGCAGGAGGATGAATTTAAATGATTTCTCCAGAAGTCTTCTGAACCATGGACTCTATGAAAATTTAAACAACTAATATTATAATGTTCAAACCTAAGACTAGAATAAATGCAAAAGTAGCTTGGTGTTATTACAGAGCTTCAATATTCCTCAAGGATTTACAGAATCATGGAAAATCCCTCCAAAGGCCATGGGAATGCCCGGATTGCTTTCCTGAAACATCATAAGGGGGCAGTGTAGCCTATTTGGTCGATGATGATTAAGGGTGTTATTTATATGCATATAGAATACCCAATTTCCTCACTTTTTGCATGAGATGCATTGTAGAGAGCCCTCAAAACAGGAAAATGCATTTCCCCCTGCAAACAGGGATAACTAAGGTCAGAGGCTGAGATACTAAGGTCCCCCCTCGCCTCCTGAGTTCCCCAGAGGCTCTTCCGTTGCTGATTGGCTGCATTTCCAACTCGCATTTCCCATTTCTCTTGCTTTTCCTAAGTAAGCTAGTGAGGTGGCAGGGAGAAGGCTCAAGTGAAACTCCACACTCCCCCTGCCCCAGGTGGCCCTGAGTTGGAGATATGAGGGAGGCCACCTGATCCCCAGCACCTGCTTCCAGCTGGATGAGGAACTTGCAAGCCAGGATGAAAAAGACTGAGGTCACAAAGCAAGAAATACAGCACAGCCTAAGTATGCCCCCCACATAAACCAAACGACCAAAAATGTAAGCCATGAGTATTAGGACTGGAAATGTTTCCCACATGTGGAGCCTGGGGAAGGCTTTGGAGCTTATTTCATCTAACCTATTCATTTTTCTGTGAACAAATGAGGGACTCATTACCAGAAATCAGTCTTTCAATCTTCACTGTTAATGGAGAACCCTTCTTCTCCACACCTGATGTGTCCCTCCAGGTGGAAGGAGTCTCATTAGCATAAAATTCCTGGCTTCTCTCCCCACACCTCTTCCTCATTTAAGGGAAGAAAGAGTGACCTAATATGATGGGGACTTGGGGGAAAAAGCCTAGGTGAGTGCCACCTCGCCTCTTCCTCCTCTCCTTTTCTTCTGTGGGGAACAAGTTGCCCAGAGGAACACACTCTGCTTGCCTGCTCCAGGACAGACTCTGTCTCCTATAGAGAGAGGATGAGACGGGATGCCCAGACTGCATGCTGTGGAGTGAGTAAATGTGCATAAATCTTGTATTCAATATCAGGAAGACCACCTGTCAAAACATATAAGCCTTATTTCTTGAGTAGTAACTTTTGTAGCAATATAGATGAAATTTGGCCTCCATCTGCCTCTGTCTTTTGCCTTATTTGTCCATTCTGAATTTCCACAACTGTATTGGGAGCCCCCAAATCTCCACACCCATGTGAGGGGTTCTTAAACATTTTCAGGTCACAAATTACTTTGAAAAATCTCTTGAAGTGTCTCCTCAGAAAAACACATTTCCTAAAGCCCATATGTGGATCTCAGTTAAAATGTGCCCGATGTGTTTTCATGATGAATTTTATAAGGTGATATATACAGAGCAAGTCAAAAAGACTTAATTAGCTCTTTTTAGGAGTCCATGAAAACACAGGCATTCGACAAACATCTGCGTTACCAACATTCAGTTATTCTAGACGCATACCAAGTTTGATTTATTTCATTAAATAAGCAATGACTGAGGGACTGCTCTGTAGCAGGCTCTCAGGTAGGCACTAAAGGGGGAGAGAAGCATAAAGAGGAACAAGTCGATACTGTTGACCTCAAGAAAGCCAGTCTAATGGGAAAACACAGTGGTGAGTAAAAAATCACAACATGGCCAGGCACGGTGGCTCCCATCAGAGTAACCCCAGCACTTTGGGAGGCCAAGGTGGGTGGATCCCTTGAGCCCAGGAGTTCAAGACCAGCTGGGACAACATAGCAAAACCCTGTCTCTACAAAAAAATTAAAATACAAATACAAAAATTAGCAGGGCATGCTAGCGCATGCCTGTAATCCAGCTACTCAGGAGGCTGAGGTGGGGGGATCACTTGAACCCAGGAGTTTGAGGCTGCAGTGAGCTGAGGTCACGCCACTGCACTCCAGTCTAAGCAACAAAGCTAGACCCTGTCTCAAAACAAACTAACAAAAAAATCACGACACAATGGACTTTGCAACTCACTGTAGCCATATGATTCAGCTCTTGCCAAAGGAGTGAAATTGGAAGTAGTATGTGCAACTTCCAGTTCACGTCCTTAAAGGGAAATAAAAAACCTTCCCCTTCCATTTTCTCCCTTCACAATAACTAAAATGTATTTGCTATGTTGAAAGCTAGAGCATCCATCTTGGGCCCTTGAGAGAAGCCACATATTGAGGATGGCAGAGCAAGAAGATACAAGAAGTCTGGGTTGCTGACACCACTGAGCCAATACACCTACCCTGGAATACTGGCCTGGGAGAGAGAAAAATGAGAGAGAGAGAAAAATATAAGTTCTGTCTTGTTTAAGAACTGCATTTTTAGGTCTCTTTGTTACAACACCTAAGGTTTAAACTAATACACTGTGAAATGCACTGAATCACGGGAGAACAGCATATTTGATGGGATGAGGCTGGTGGCAGCAGGCCTTTTTATTCTTAGGTTATAGACATGGAAACCAAGGCAAATAAGTTACATCTTCCAGAAAGTCACAAGAATTGAATCAAAGCTCAAATTTTCCTCTTATGTTCCAAGTCTAGTACTTATTATTTAGCATGTCCAGTATCCAAGGATAGTCCTTGAAACAAATTCTTTAAAAAAATTCCAAGCAGTTGACTAGTGGCTGCCATGTGCCAATCACTTCAGTGAGCACTGAGGATGAAACACAAAGCAGAAACAAAGTCCTTGCTTTCATGGCCCTTGTAGTTGGTGATAGAGGTTGCTTAATCACAAAAAAATGAGTATACTATTACATATCTATACAAGTTCTCTTGATGAAACAAACATGGACTTAGGAGAATATGTCATGAAGAAATCTGACCTGGATGGGTCTCTGCAAAGGCTTTCCTGAGCTCATGTGCTTGAACTGCACCCTAAAGGAATAGAAGAACTAAATACAGTGGAGAATAAGAGAGAATATTCTCCAGGTGGCAACAACAGCATGTGCAAAGGCCCTGTGGTAAGAAGCAGCATGAAAAGTGTGAGGAACTAGATGAGGCTGGGTGAAGTGCAGAGGAACAGGGAGAGATTGGTGCAAGATGAGGTGGAAAGGTAAGTAGGGCCAAACTACACAGGATCTTGAGGAGCATATTAAGGATCTTGGTCTTTAACCTCAGAATACTTCATCCCTGGGGAAGGAGAATGAGAGGAAAGGGGAGGACGACATGATTGGTTCTGTTTGTATTATGAAGAACAGATGGGGTTTGGGGGGGCAAAGTGAATACAGGGGAGTGATTGCAACTGCCTAGGCAAAACATTATGATCATTTGGACCGGAGGTATGGCAGGGAGTGGAGATAGTTGTCAGCTGCAGGCCAATGTTCTGGCATAAAAGGGAATCTCACCTGCTATGATTTAAATATATGTGTCCCTCCAAAATGTATACATTGAAACCTAATCAACATAGTGATAGTATTAGAAGGTAGGGCCTCTGGGAGGTGACTAAGTCATGAAGGCTCCACCCTTGTGAAGGATGAATGCCCTTATAAAAAAGGCTTCACTTGTAATCCCAGCACTTTGGGAGGCCGAGGCAGGTGGATCATGAGGTCAGGAGATCGAGACCATCCTGGCTAACACGGTGAAACCCTGTCTCTACTAAAAATACAAAAAATTAGCCAGGCATGGTGGCAGACACCTGTAGCCCCAGCTACTCAGGAGGCTGAGGCAGGAGAATGGCGTGAACCCAGGAGGCAGAGCTCGCAGTGAGCCAAGATCGTGCCACTGCACTTCAGCCTAGGCAACAGAGCAAGACTCCATCTCAAAAAAAAGAAAGGCTTCAGAGAGCTGCCTCCCTCTTCCACTTTTCCACTATGAGAAGACACAGCAAGAAGGCATCATCTTGGAAGAGAAGTGTAAGCCTACACCAGACACCAAATCTTGAGTCCTAGTCCTTGATCTTGGACTTCCCAGCCTCTAGAACTGTGAGAAATAAATTTCTGTTGTTTATAAATTATCCAGTCTATGGTATTTTGTTATAGCAACAGGAGCAGACAAAGGCAACACCTTTAGCCAACTATACTTAGTTCACCCAGATAACTCAGAAGAGGCAAATATACATAGAATTATATAAACTGTGTGAATTGCAAATGTTTCAAGCTTCCAGAATCCACTATGGCAAATATTTGCTTTTGCTAGAAGTTTTGCCACCTTTGTTTTCTTATTTTTGCATTTGTTTTACCTTCTTCTTCTTCCTCTCCTTGGTAGTGAAAGAGCCAACAAATCTCAAATCCTATAAGTTATATCCAGGATAATTCCCATTTGGGCCTTTCCCTAGAAACAAACATGCATCCTCTGTGTGTATTTGTTAAGTGACTAATACAGAAATCAATGGCCATCACATTCTCTGGGCATGCCCCTATTGTTTTTTTTTGTCTCAGACTTTGTTTGTTTTTATGCTGCTTTTTTACTAAAAATTGGAAAATAATACTCTCTTTGTCTAAAAATATCTCTTTGTACATATTCTTCAAAAGCTTATAAGCTACTTAAGAGAAACTTTTTCCCTCCCTTTTCCACCAAAAGTACAAAGATAAGTTACTCCTTGATGAAATTATTGACTATACATCCCACAAGACTTCCTTCAATAGCAAGTAAATATTCCCTCCATAACAATGGACGTGGAATGGAATAACAATGGAAAAGCATGAAGAATAGGAAAATTCTTAGAGTTTTAATGAAAGATTTCTGAGAGGACCCAAGGAGGCTGGTTTTACACAAAAGAGACTTGGTGATTCACAACAGCTCCCCCTACCCCCCACACCCCCTCCCCACTCATACAGTGGGGAGGGGGGATCTGCAGCGTAGTTGTGGGTGGCCTCTACCTGAAAGTGATAGGCTTACCCTATTCCCTCTTGGCCTATAGGTCATAGGCTTGTCTTTGTTGAGCTCTGTCTCTTTAAGCTCACAAAAGAGAAATCCCACTCTGAGAAGTGAAATCTAGTTGCATTTCAAACTCTTACTAATTTTTACAAGGGGGAATAACAATATAATTTTTTTAAATTAAATTCTGAAGAGCCTAAAATTTAGACTAATTCGCAAGAACTTTATTTTGGTCCCTATCAAATATACAGAAATTCAGTTTAAGTTTGCAAAAGTGATCCTTAAAAGACCTCCATGAGGAGAGAGAGTAATATTAGCATTTACATTGTTGGTATGTGCATGAGACTTCTTGATCTGCAGTCCAATACTCTTTCTCAGAGCTATACCCCCTCCTGATATGTGTGTGAGACTTCTAACTAAGCTGACCAACTGTCCCAGTTTGCCTAGGACTAAGGGGACTCCCAGACATGGTTCTTTTTGCTTTAGAACTGGGAGAGTGGCCGGGCGAGGTGGCTCACACCTGTAATCCCAGCACTTTGGGAGGCTGAGACAGGTGGATCACCTGAGGTCAGGAGTTCAAGACCAGCCTTCCCAAGATGGTGAAACCCAGTCTCTACTAAAAATGCAAGAAATTAGCTGAGTGTGGTGGCGTGTGCCTGTAATCCCAGTAGTTAGGAGGCTGACGCAGGGAGAATTGCTTGAACCCCCGAGGCAGGAGTTGCTGTGAGCCGAGTTTGTGCCACAGCACTCCAGCCTGAGCGACAGAGTGAGACTCTGTCTCAAACAAACAAAACAAACAGACAAACAAAAACCTGTGAGAGTTTGGCCAGGCACAGTGGCTCACACCTGTAATCCTAGCACTTTGGGAGGCCAAGGCGAGCGGATCACTTGAGGTCAGGAGTTTGAGACCAG
This sequence comes from Pongo pygmaeus, assembly GCF_028885625.2. Lineage (NCBI taxonomy): Eukaryota > Metazoa > Chordata > Mammalia > Primates > Hominidae > Pongo > Pongo pygmaeus. Next base: position 153,284,787 of record NC_072376.2, on the reverse strand, counting down.
CCTGGCCAACATGGTGAAACCCCATCCCTACTAAAAAATACAAAAATTAGGCCGGGTGCGGTGGCTCACGCCTGTAATCCCAGCACTTTGGGAGGCTGAGGTGGGCAGCTCACGAGGTCAGGAGATTAAGACCATCCTGGCTAACACGGTGAAACCCCATCTCTACTAAAAATACAAAAATTAGACGGGCATGGTGGCGGGCACCTGTAGTCCCAGCTACTCAGGAGGCTGAGGCAGGAGAATGGCGTGAACCCAGGAGGCGGAGCTTGCAGTGAGCCGAATCGCACCACTGCACTCCAGCCTGGGCAATAGAGTGAGACTCCGTCTCAACAACAACAACAACAACAAAAATACAAAAATTAGCCGGGCATAGTGGCACACACCTGTAGTCCCAAGTAGTCGGCAGGCTGAGGCAGAAGAATTGCCTGAACCTGGGAGGCATAGGTTGCAGTGAACCGAGATCATACCACTGCACTCTAACCTGGGAGGCAGAGCAAGACTCCGTCTCAAAAAAAACCTGAGCGAGTTCAGGGGAAACTGAGATAAGTTGGTTATCCTCCCTAATATATGCAGTTCATTAATTTTCTGAAGGAATTTAAGCATCAATCCCTCAATAAGTATTTATTAAGGACTTATGTCTGCTCAGTACTCTGCTAGGCACTGTGAAAGATAAAAAGGGTATATAACTCATGAGCTCTATCCCTTGTCTGAAATTCTGTGACTCCCTGATTGCTTCCCACAAGTTAATAATCTAATTTTTCAAAATATGCAACGACTGCTTACTAAACATTACTTGTCAGGCACTGTGGTTGGCACTTAGGATGCAAACGTAAATGAAAGACCAAACCTGGCCACAAGGAGCTTACTGATTTAGGGGGAAGACAGATGATACAGATAATATGTAATACAATACAACTTGGTAAAGGCTATCATACATCTATGGCAAAGTCTCAGGCACACACAGCATAGCAGGATGTGACTTGCTGGTAGCAGCTATGTGCAAAGACAGTGATGGTACCAGGCAGCGTGTGATATGTTTCATGCAAGTGGTGGTCTACATTCTGCATAATAAACATTGTAATAGTTCAGAGACAGAAAAAGCCCTCTTAACAGAGTCATTATATCTGTGTATATAGGGAAAGACCTCATTGAAATGAGAGGATTTAAGATAGACTGGAGTAAAAATGTAATATGTATGGATAAATATGAAAGAAGCCTTGCATGGACCAATCATATTAGTTTGTTATGAACCTACAATTATGTTTTATCCAGTTCTGTGAATCTGAGGTGCAAAAACCAACCAACCACCACCAACAAAAACATTAATTAGCAGAGATGGGGAAGATAAAATTCCATGTGAATGTACCAGCATCACCAAAGATCTAGATTAGAAGCAAGAAAGATTAACACCCTTTAGCATTAGATGGATTTAACAAAAAAGGAAAGCTTTATGTAGAAGAAAAAGGTAAGAAAAAATAGGCTAAGGTCAAATTATGAAAGATCCTGAATTGCCAAGAAGCTTGGAATTCCTTCCTTAGACACCGAGGAGTGGTTGAAGGCTTTTGAGAAGGGAAGTGCTAGGGTGAAAGTTGTATTTTAGGAAGCTCAATCTGGAAAAAGTGATAACCCAGGTCTTGCATGAATTAGAGAAGATTCTGAGTTAATTAGTTAAAGCCAAGGAAGTTTCATCATGCATGGAAGGGAATATTAAATACAGCTCTCCCTTTTTGCAGCAGAACACAGCTGCTGGCTGAAGGGAGGGAGAGGTTCTTGGCATCTCCCTAAGAGGTTGGGAAGCTGATGCACCTGCCGAGAGAGAAACTGGCACCTCTTCTCCATAGAGAAGCATGGCAGCCATGAGTGAACTTTTGCCTTCATCAGGAGCCCCCTCATAACTGGAGAAGGTCATCTCCAAGGAGAAATCAAAGAAACAAGACCTTCCAGCTCCAATTTCCAAATAAAAAACCACCTAGAAAATGGTTGCACCTATATATGCCTAGATTGAACTAAAACAAACAAAAGTAAAGCGAAAGTCTTCCATATCATTCCATATTGTAGACACTTTCAAATTCCTTTCTCATAATCTATGTCTATTTCTAATTCTACCTGTATAAAATATAATCATGCCTGCTTGTAATTACTCATGCATACATGAATGCTAGTAAGTTAAACGCGCTCATCTATTTACAAAGACAGGGCGATACATAGTAGCTTAGGAATTGCTTCTTTTCCCTATGATTTTAAATGTACAACGAGTTTCTTTCTAAAACACATATTTGCAGATGTCACTTTAAACACTATTTTCTGAGATTATATTTTCCATAGAAAACAGATGTCTGCAATTATCCCTTTTTTGACCTCTGAGACTTATCAAAGTCAAATAGGTAATCATCCAATCAGACGGGCTATCATTATCAGGAGAAAAGTAATTATAATCTGAATATGTTTGAACATGATTATTATAAGCTTTAAACTGTTACACTTTTGATTGGGGCAGAATTGGAAGACATTATCACTTCATAATTCAAATGATGTAACTTCTCTTGTTTTTGTCATTTAGAATCTGGAGAGCTAAATTTATTTAACAATATAATTCTTTAAACATGAACAAATTATGCAATAATCTCTTTAAAACCATGAGAATGCCTCTCAAAATCTTGACAGTGAAATTAGGGGATTTTTTTTTTTTTTCACCAGAGCAAATCAGAGCTCAGCACTGAGCCCCGTCAGAGTGGGAAGCTTGAGGCAGGCATGTTCATTTCACAGACATTTTGTGATCTGCTTGATTCTTTCAAAAAGACCAGCTGCTTTCCTGCCTACCTGTTGAGGTCCACACACTGCTGGGGCCTCAACTCCTCAAAAGGAGAAAATTTTACTTTTTCCTTTCTCCTCGAAAGGAGAAAATTAGCCCAAATACAGAAATGATCAGAAAGAAAAAAAAAAGATGTGTTAAAGAAAAAAATATCTTTCCAAAGAAGATGTATAAATAGAGAAGTGAATTAGAACTAAGGATTTGAATTTAGAGGGAAAAGAATGTTGAAAACTAAATGCTTCATAGATATAGAGTAAAACATCATTTCCTATTGAAAATAATTTTATAAAACCTGATTACACAGCCCTTCAGTCCAGATGTTTGTTTAACTTGGTGAGGGGTCCTGATTTTTCTCCTTCATCTTTTCCAAGATCTTTTCCCTTTGTATTCTATTGTGCTTTTCAGCCGACCTGCTTATCTCCTCAGGAAGGAGCTGTGGGGATACCAGGGCATTCCTGTGCTGTTGCTGGGGCCTGAATTAACAGTGACCTGGGGAACGTCAATAAAAATGAGCAGGTGGGCCCGTCAGAGAATTTCTGTAGCTCAGAAGTGCTGGGTGTTTGTTTTCTCTGAACATGGCGGAAGGTTAGAAACAGTAAGAAAAGAGGGGCCTTCGGAGAATTTGAAAGGCACTGAATGGATGTTTTTCCATAATCAGAACATTTCTTAGAACAATGGTTTAGGAGGCATCATTCAACTTATAATTTTAGTTCAGCAGAGTGAAGACTAGAGGCTTCCCCTCCCCCACTTCCTCCCCCACCCAAATATAGCAGACTTTTGGAAAAGCCAAATTTGCACTTAATATCTTTCCACTTCCCATATTAAAAGTACCCCTTTCTTCTTGTTGACACAACTTCTTGACTTAATTTTTTCCCCTCCCCTGCACCATCCACACCTATGTTTCAATATGCTTCATTCAACAAAGAGCTACTAAGTGCCTAATATGGCCAGGCACTGTGGATATACCGGTGAACAAAATAGGCAAATACCTCTGCCCTTCTTAAGCTTACATTCTAGTTAAATTCTTATCAATGCTGGCTGCTCTGTTATTAACTGATAACAAAGGTATTAAAGGCGTTATCGAGGATGTAAGGTGGTGTTCTTTTATCATTCAGGGAACCTGCATCTTTGGTGAGGGGTAGAGCCCAGTAATGTGCATTATTAAGCTCCCTTGGTGATCTGGACCCTACTAAAGTATAAAAATGATGACACAGGCTGGGCGCAGTGGCTAACGCCTGTAATCCCAACAGTTTGAAAGGCCAAACTGGGAGAATCCCTTGAGCGTAAGAGTTTGGGACCACCCTAGGCAACATAGTAAGTCCTGGTCTATAAAAAAAAAAAAATTAAAGGTAGGTGGGCATGGTGGTGAGCACCTGTAGTCCCAGTTACTCATGGGGGCTGAGGTGGGAGAAGCCCAGGAGGTCAAGGCTGCAGTGAGCCATGATCACACCACTGCACTTCAGCCTGGGCGACAGAGCAAGACCCTGTCTCAAAAAAAAAAAAAAAAGTGATGATAGAAAGTGTGACTCCCGTCACAGAAGTGGGAGACTTGCAAGCTAAGCCATAGGAGGGTCGACCTTGTGCTGCCAGAATCTCTGTGGGTGCCTCCTGGAATTTCACCACACAGACAGGCGCCCATTCATTCCACCTTTCCAAGGCTGGGCTGCACAGACGCCTCCTCTGCTCTCTCTAGTGTGCAAAGACTGTGAGCTCACTACTTTGTTAGTCCCTCAGTGGCAGAGACCCTGTTTGATTAGCATGACTAATGATGTATAACTCCCTATCACCTAGCACAGTGCCTGGGACAGTGTGAATGCTCAGAAACATCTAAACGAAAGCCTGGCTGTCAGTTTCACTGCCCAAAAGCTTCGATGCTCTTTTTAGTCCACGTGGAAAGATCTTCCATTGTCTGTGTGCTCCCTGTTGGTCACAGATTCCCATCCTAACATATTATCTCACAAGATGTCGAACTGGAAATTCCCAGCTAGATTCTTACTCTACATTTTATCCAGCTCAGGCACCTAGATTATGGCACTACTTTTAGATGGAGATACTTTCTTGATATTTAGATCACAATGCCAAACCTTTTGCACATCCATGCACTGCTTCTGATGCATTTAGCTCGTTAAAGTAGGTGGCATCCAGCTGCATCCACCTTCTCTCTCCTCCTAGTCTACTTTCAAATAACCAAGGCAGCCTATTAACACTTGGTGTTTTCATCAGACTTTGCACACTACTGCCTTTGAGCCTTGTGATCACAGCATTTCCCATCTTTTCAGAATGTTCTTTCTCCCCAGTTTTGCCCGGACCCATTCTATCCAACTTTCAAGACCCACCCAGCAAACACAATGCCCATCATCCATCGCTCTGAGTGGGGGCAGCAGCAGTTCTGAATGACCCTTTTCCACAAGTCTTCTGTGACCACTACAAGCAATCCCTCCTCCTTCTCATTGCTTCATGCAATTATTTTCTGTAGAAATTACTCGGCATCCTCATTTGCTCTGTAAATTATCTTTTTATACAATTATAGATGCCCACATGTACGCTTAATTAGCTCGACGAGGAGCAGAATAGCACATTGGTAAGAGCATGGTTTGGGGGTGTCCAGCAGACTCAGGTTTAAATCTAGGTCCTCCCCTTGGTGAAGATATGACTTACAACAGGTTACTTCTCAGGATTTCAACTTTGCCATCTGAAATATAGGGTAATTGTATCTACCTATATCAAGCAGGTCTTTTTATTCTAATTCTTTGATGTGTGGGACCTTGCTGACCCTGGAGAGATTGCTGCTCCCAAAACTAGCCAATTCCTAGAGATAGTAACCAACTGATCTGTGAATGTGCCTTTCTATGCAAACCAACCAATCTAAAGCCCATACCCACCCATTACCTCCTTTCTCTGGGCTCTCACATTTGGGTCACTAGTCCTGTATCCTAGTCACTGCCAGGGCCAGGTAGCAGGCAACGAGGGGTAGACCCTATGCCTCAGAGCCTGCTAAAATTATTCAAACTATCCAATCCCAGTACCAGCCTGGACAACATGGTGAGACCCCCATCTTTAGAAAAAAAATTTAAAAATTAGCCAGGCATGGTGGCACGTGCCTGCAGTCCCAGCTACTAGGGAGGGTAAGGTGGGAGGATCCCTTGAGCCTGGAAGGTTGAGGCTGCAGTGAGCTATGATTGTGTCACTGCATTCTAGCCTGGGTGACAGAGCAAGACCCTGTCTCTAAAAAAAAAAAATCATAAATTAAAAATAAATAACCCTAACAAATTCCAAGGTGATGCTGATGTATTGTTTAGGTACCATACTCTGAGAATCATTAGCCTAATCATAGTAATCCTTCAATGAATGGTATCCCATAATTATTATTTTATCAGTTCCTTAGGTCAGAAACTAAACCTTCTATCTTGTATCCCCCATATCAAAGGGGCTTGCAGCAGGCACTCAATAAAAGATGCTGAAGGCTATTTGACATTAAAGCTTACTAAATAGTGAACTCTACCTATTAAGATACGTTTGTGACTAGTCTGGGCATGGTGGTTCATGCCTGTAATCCCAGAACTTTGGGAGACCGAGACAGGAGGATCAGTTGAGGCCAGGAGTTGGAGACCAGCCTGGGCAAGCTAGCAAGACCTTGTCTCTACAAAAATTTTAAAAATTAGCCAGGTGTTGTGGTTATGCACCTGTAGTCCTAGCTACTTGGGAGGCTGAGGTGGGAGACTCGCTTGAGCCCAGGAGATCAAGGTTACAGTGAGTTATGATGGCACCACTGCACTCCAGCCTGGGTGACAGAGCAAGACCCTGTCTCTAAAAAAAGAAAAAAGGTACCTTTGTGAATAGACTAGGAACTTGTCTAGTTAGGAATACGTTCTAGTTAGCCATTGCTGCATGACCATAACAAATCACCCCAATGCTTAGTGGCTTAAAATAACAACCATTTTATTATATCTCATGATTTTGTGGGTCAGGAATTTGGGCAAGCCTTGGCTAGTCAATCTTCCATTTCATGAGGCATTGATGGAAACCGTGCAAAGATACTTGACTGGCAGCTGGACTGATTCATTTATATGGCTGATACCTTGCAGGGATGGCTTGAAGGTGGGCTCCACTGAGACTGTCCCCTGGAGCTCCTCCACATGACCTTTCCAATGTAGTGGCTTCAGCGTAGTCAGATGCCTTACATGGCAGCTTAGGGCTCTATGAAAGAGTGTTTCAGTTAGTAAGGTGAAAGCTACATGGCCTTTTATGATCCAGCCCCAGAAATCCCATTTTGTCACTTTCACTGTACGCTATTGGTCGTCAAAACACTCACAAGCTTCCCCCACTCTCTCCCTAGATTCAAGAGCAGGAGATATGAATCCCTCATTTTCATAGGAGGAATGTCAAAGAATGTGTGGGCCACATTTCTAAACTATCCCATAATGTGTGGTTGCAGCCCTGTGTCTAGTGAAGGGAATAAAACAAATAAGCAAATGACCTAGGGCTTTATAATTGCACTCTGCTATTCTCCATTCTGAACTTTTGATATTGAATCCTCCTCCCCAATATTTCATTGGAAGCCAGGCAGCTTTCCCATGACCGTCTTCATCTTATGACTGTAAGTTGGAATGAGTATCCATATACCTGTCAGAATTGCCTAGTGCAGTAAAATCCACAATGAAATGCTCTTCCCTATTGCAGGTTCATTATACAGTATGAAAAATCGCATCCCCCAAGGACACAGTCCCAGTTGGCATTTCTCTCTCCCACTGTAATCTACAATGCCTGGGATACAGGTGTGCTCCTCATCTGTGTCTCCAGTGTTGGGATGGGAGCCTGAACAGCCAGATTCAAACCCAATGCCCCTGTTGTCTCCGAGGGAAGCACCAGCAGTCTGAATGACGCCTTCTCTCATGTCTCCAGGGCTGTACTCCCTTTGAGATCCCGTGCTCTCTGACCAGCACAACATGTTGGCAGGAATTAAATGATGACCTCAGCAGCAGTCCAAGATTATTTTGGTTACATTACTCTCTGTGATTATCCAAAAGGGAAAACAAAAGTCATTTAAACATGCAGCTTGTGCTCTTCCAGCACAACAAGGGATCTCCTGGAAATCTTTTATTTTTTAAAATGACATTATAATGTTATGCTTTGTTTTCATCAGTTTTATCATCATTTCTTAGCAGAGGCCCAAGTGGCTCAGCTAGGGTAAAAGGGAAAAAATTATAATGATTCATTTGTATACATTTGTCCTAGTGGGAATTTGATGTGATGAAAATATAAGAATATTAAATTAGAGGCACTCACTCCCTTATTCTCTGTTCTATTTGAACCAGACACAAGATACAAACGTTATATGGGGCCCAAGAATGCGACAGTAATTCAGTGATGCACGAGCCCCCACCAGAACACTTGGTTATTTCTAAACTGAGTGGACATGAGCTTTCTCTGCTCTCTGGTGTCACTGATGCCTCTCTTTTAGTGAATCCTTCACCCCATCCCAAATCAATTCCTCCATTAAAGTCCCTCCCTTAAGATAACAGCTTATGCAGTTCTGGAGAGAATGGGGTCAAGTAAGCCACACACTGGGCTGTCCTGAAGTCGGCTTGTTTCCCTACAAACCTCTTGCAGCAAGGCGTCCCCAGGCCGGTCCTTAGCAGCTCTCTGCCAGGAATCAGAGCTGACCAGCTCCGGAGGCCAGTGTATTGGTCGGGATCTAATCAGGAAACAGAAACCCCCAGAGAATTCCAAACAGGACTTTGATGCAGGGATCAATTACACAAGGGATGGAGGAGCTGAGAGGCCAGCCAGGGCGGGGTGAGGAATCCAGACTGCAAAGACAGGAAGCTGACACCGCAGCCGCGGGGCAGAGGAAAGGGAGGAGGGGGTTCCCGGAGCTCAGGGTGCCTCGTGGAGTCTCCGCGTCACTGGGTGGAGGCTGGAACCTTAGTGGACCTGTCTGGCAACAAATGGAGTGGGAGAGGTGCGCAGCTGGGAAGGAGGGGAGAAGGCCTCGTTTCTCCCTACCTCCACCATCCAGCCTGTCAGAGCCTCCTATCATCCTCCGATCTTAGAAAAGCAACCTACAAGGGTCAGACCCCTTTGATTTAGAACAGGGTAGAGGAAGGGCAAGAAACAGATCCCAGGAAAACAGAGCCAGAATGTGCACTGCCAGTAACCCCGCAAAGCTGGTCTCACTCAGATCTCTGCAGTCTCTCTAGGCCCCTGCACACATTCATCCCTAGCTCACTTTCAAAGGTCTCAAGCCACTGACGACTATGCTGACAACACTGATGCAACCTTGTGGGATACCAGCCTTTCTCATGAAGGCTCCACTCCCATCAAATCTCCAGCCTCAGTCAACCCGCTCCTTTGGCCTCCCACCCAGTGCTACCTTTAGCTCACTGTGGTTCCCACTGACTCACCAGTGTCTTTACCGATTTGACTTGATCTTAGATCCATTTCTGTAAGCTGAACTCCAGCTCTAGTGGGTGTGGTCTGGGTTTGGTATCAAATAACCTTCTTTCTCACCACAGAAATATTCTATCCTTTTCTCTTTTCCAGCAGAAGATGGTGTTTTGCTCTCATGATAGGCCCAATTCAAGAAGGAAGGGAGGGAGACTCCACCTCTTTGCAGAAGAGCTTGTAGGGTGAGAGAGATTGCTGTGGACAACTTTGAAAATACAACCAGCCCCAGGCAGAGACTTTATAGATCTCCTCAATACTAATTAATAGTTTTTCTCAAAGATTTCCTCCCTTCCTTACTTTTTCTCTTTCTCCCTTCCTCCCTTTTTATTTTCTTTTAGTACCTAGACACAGGAAAACTTAATCTTTGGGAACCAGCACATTTCTGAATACAGCTTAATTACAGATTAAATTTTGTAAGATTTAATGGCTCTTTATTTTGTCTTGATTTTGTCAGTCTAGACTCTAACACCTTTACTACTAATATATTCTAATATATTCATAGAAAGAAACTGAACTCAGGCCCTATCCCCATGTTAGAGACTGATTGTGCCCTCTCAAATTTAATGTTGAGGTTCTTCCTAATCCCCAATGTGATGGCATTAGGAAATGGAGCCTTTGGGAGATAATTAGGTAATGAAGGTGTAGCACCTCACTCTCTGGGGTGCCCTTATAAAAAGGAGACTCCTGAGAGCTCTTAGCCCTCTTTTTAGCTACCAACACAGAAAAGGGCCTTCACCAGAACCTGACCATACTAGCACCCTGATCTGCTACTTCCAGCCTCCAGGTCTGTGAGAAATAAATTTCTGTTGTTTATAAGCCACCAAGTCTATGATATTTTTGTTACAGCAGCCCAAGCTGACTCACACCCCCAAGAAAGCTGTCTCTACTTGCCATCTTCCCCATGGCTATCAGGCAACACAATCATCTTCTAGGTATGAAATTCTTACCCACAAAGTTTTTCTGCAACTTCTCCGTTTCCATCTTTGGCCATGTCAGGGAGTAAATAGAGGCCCTCCCTCCCTAAACAACAGGACTTAACAGCAATCAAATCAAAGATTGGGCCTCAGAATTAATTGTACCAGGCCTACCCAGCAGAGAGCAGGAGCCCTTGAGACCATGGTTCAGCTGGGGAGATAGCCTTGGACAGAGCAGAGGGCACCTCTGCCAAAGTAGGTCCTCCAGCCCTGGCTGCCTCAGTCTTTCCACCAAGCCCTGGAAAAGAGGCTTTTCTGGTGTGATCTAGCTCCCACAGGGGGAGAGAGAAGAGTTCACATGCACAAAAGATGGTCTTTCCTCTTGAAGTTAAGTGTGCTACAGAGATGGAACAGATGGCCACATCTTAATCAGAAACTAGATTTCCAGATCATTGAGGGTAGCGTTAAATCAAGGTTAACCTAAAGCTAAAAGTTTCTCTGTACATCGTGAACTATAGCCTACATGGAAGTGTAAACAAACTGTAGTCTACTCTTGTGCCAATCACCAAGTTTTGATCAATCAAATGTTGCCAAATGTTTAAACCATGTTCAAATAAGGCAAATGCGGAGCTATAACCAATCCAGCTGTTTCTGGACCTCGCTTCCATCTTCTCTAAGTCACTTTCCCTTTTTCTGTCCATAAATCTTCTTTCACCACGTGGCTGTGCTGAAGTCTCAGAGCCTATTGTGGCTCAGGAGGCTGCCCAATTTGCAAATTGTTCACTGTTCAATTAAACTCTTCTAATTTTAGTGCAGCTGAAGTTTTTCTTTTAACAGAAGATACAAGCAATATACCAAAATGCTCTGACCACCACATAAGCATTTAAATACCCAGCTAAAAGAAAACAGAGGCAAACTGAGAGCAAGTGAAATACACTTTCTTTGGGTTCTGATTTCCTTGCCAGGGACCAACTTTTGGGAACTACAACCATTGTGATTACACTGAGCTTAGCTCCAAAAACCTATCAGAGCTAAACCTCCTTTTTAAAACAACTGTTTTATAATGGCCTTTTAATAGCCTCAATAAAATTAATATGCATAACTCATCCTCACACATTTCAAAAAGAAATCAACACAATGCCCTGATATAAAAGAGACACAACATTATTTATAATAAAATCATGTGCATTTCAATATATATATATTCATGCCCAGGCACAGCTACGCTAGAAGTCACAATCAAGTCATGAGGCCTCATGATGCGTAGAGGCCCTAGAAACATAATAGTTACAAATGTAGCTCCGACAAGTCATTGTTTTTGTCATCAGTGAGGTGATTTTCTGAAATGAGGAACCACTCCTGACAGCACTGTAAATGAAGCAGAGTATAATCTTCTTGATTGGTATGATCATTCAAAATTCAGTGTATGTGAAAACAATGCAAAAAGAAATCATGAAATTTTTTAAAACTGAGTTAGATTCTAAGTTCCAATAATATTAGGTTTTTCACCTATCGGGATGTGTACATCCCAGATGAGAACACTCAAAAGTCATGTGGGATACAGGATGAATTGTTTTTGTTGGCCTCCACCCACTAAATGATAGTAGTATCCCTATCCTTGTAACAACCAAAAGAAGTCCCTGCCAATGTCCAAAATGACCTCAAGGGCATTGAAACCATTATCTCAAGTGTTTCTCAACTAGTCTTTCTGAATGTATTCTAACTGCTAGGAACTTAAGAGTGCTAGGAACTAAGAGCTTTATATGTATGAAGGTCCAGGTACAATTATTATTTCCCTGTCACACATAAGGAAACCAAGGCACAAAGAGGCAAAGCAACTTCCTAAGGTCACAGAACAAGGTTGCAGGTTGGAGTAGGAGGCAAAAGTAAGCAGTCCAGAACTCACATTAACCAACACTTCCTTCCAGTCATGGTGGCAGGCACCTGTAATTCCAGCAACTCAGGAGGCTCAGAAGGGATGATCACTGGAGCTGGAAGTTCGAGACCAGCCGGAGCAACGTGGTAAGACCTCCATCTCTAAAACACATGTTTTTAAAATTAGCTGGGCATGGTGGTGCATGCCTATAGCCCCAGCTACTCAGTAGGCTGAGGCACGAGAATTGCCTGAGCCCAGGAGTTCGAGGCTGCAGTGAACAGTGATTGTATCACTGCACTCCAACCTAGGCAACAGCAAGAGACCCTGTCTCTTAAAAAACAAAACAATTACCACTCCCTTGCTTTGTTTGCCTCTTCATTTGTAAGACTTTTCAACCTGTTTCCTACTGACAGGTCTAGGTTCTGACAACATGAAAAAGACCTCCAGACAATCCCAGAAGACTGTATTGACTTATTCTGTCCTGTTTCTCTTTCTAAGCATGAAAACCCAGCAACACCGTTTCCATGGGCTCCTGAAAGTGTCCTCGGAGCTCGGTTCTTAGCTCACCTCTGTGACCCTTCCTGAGTTTTCTTTTCATCCATGGGTTGCTGACCTATTTCACCCATTCGGGGTGATATGATAACTAAGCCAAGTAAAAGGGGCATAATTTACTGCCTGCCCCTGCTTTTGCCAATTATCCCATTTGAGCCTCGCTAATCTTTTCCTCACCTCTCTCACCTCTCCTCATCTCACTGAGCTCTTCCGTTTGCTCCGTCAGACCACTGGGTATAGTGATGATAACCTGCTTTCACTCCCGGTGTCATCTCAAACAAAGGCCTGCTTCACCAAATGGGGTGTTTCAGCAGCGAGCAGCTCACCTCTCACCCACAGCTGCTCTGCACGTGGCTCAGGGAGAGTTTCTGAGCACAGATCTGGAACGCAGAGTCCCCAGCCTCATGCTCACCCTTCTTTTAGCTGTACATCAGCAAGTTCTAGTTGGCTTACCTGTGCAAGTTGGTTGGAGCCTCTGTAACACTGATGGTCCTAAATTGCTCTGTGGAAGACAAGGTCTCATGCTCCTTGCAGGAACATCATTGTCAAGCAAGTAAACATAAGTCACAAGGTCTTCGAAAATTTGCTAGGTACTCTGGCCATGAGCTCCACTAGGCTCCCCTCCAAGGATGACATCCAGCTGTATGAGATAGTTTAAAGAGATGCAAATGCACCCAAACAGGATTATGCACAGGATTTTAATTTGCCTGTGCCTAAACAGTTACTCTAAGAAAATTTTCAAATCAACACTTTGGTGTTATACTCTGATATGGTTTGGCTCTGTGTCCCCACCCAAATCTCATCACGAGTTGTGATCCTCAGTGTTGGAGGAGGGGTCTGGCAGGAGGTGATTGGATCATGGGGTGGTTTCTAATGGCTTAGCACTATCTCCCTGGGGCTGTTTCCTGATAGAAGTCTCAAAAGATCTGGTTGTTTGAAATTCTGAAGCACCTCCCCCTTCACTCTCTCTCTCTCTCCTGCTGCCATGTATGAGGTTCTTGCTTCCCCTTCACTCCTCTGCCATAACTGTAAGTTTCCTGAGGCCTCCCCAGCCATGCCTCCTGTACAGCATGTGGAACTGTGAGTCAATTAAGCCTCTTTTCTTTATAAATTAGCCAGTCTCAGGTAGTTCTTTATAGTAGTGTGAGAACCGACTAATATGTTCTCTCATAGCTATTTCTTCCCCCACCTCGCTTTCCTCTGCTCCTATTCAAGGAGCCACTATCATTGAGCCCAACACTCTATAGCAGAAACGAGAGAAGATATAGAAAGACAAGCAAAGAGAGAAAGCACAGCACAAAAGGACTGTAGGGCAGTGTTTTGGAGATTATAGTTTTAATCCAATGTGCCAAAGATAGGAGGTCTTCAACATGGAGTTCTTCAAAGCCCTGAGAGCAAGCCCGGCCTTATAAAGAACACATTTCACCTCAATCAAGTCACAATCAGAAGGCACAATGTTTCTCCTCAATCTTCAGCAAACAGAGGTGCCCATAAACAGAGACCTTGTTCTCTTTCTCCTTTTTCCTTTCTTCTGTCTGTAGTTCCTTCCATTTTTTTTCCTGAATAAAACAAACACAGAGGCACTAGTCTAGTACAAAAAGCCTTTCTTTCATAGGTCTAGTAGAGACCCTGGTCAAACTACATGGAAATAGTCAAAGCCCATTACCCAAGAAAAGGCAAGGAAACAATGAAAATGTATTTTCTGAGTTACGTCAGGAAATGGAATGTTTTAATTCATCTTTCAAACACTAAATTCAACCTCTCAGTGATTAAATTGAGGTCTAATAAGAAAAGATGGCATATCTGAGTCACCTCTCTTGTGTTTTAATTCTCCTTCACCTGCCTGCTGCACTGTTTTGACAATAGAATCCAGTCCGGCTTCATACGACACCAGTGTCCCTTGCCTTTCCCTCCTTCCAAGCCCTGGTCACACATTCTCTAACTCCTTACTGGTCATCTTCACCAGATATCCTTCAACACCTCCAGCCCGAACTCACCTCCCCTTTGCACAGCACTCCTCACTCCTTATCCCTCCATTCCTTCAGCCCCCTTTCCCATTCCTGGCTGGAAGCAACCCCATGGTATATTTGCTTATATTCTACTTTGTAACCAGTACATGATGCATCTCAGCACTAGACTGTAAGCTCCTTAAGAGTAGAATCTGTGTTGACTTCATTTTTGTATTCATCACATCATTTAGCAAGTGCCTTGCACATTGGAGCACTCACTAAATATTTCATGAATGCAGAGAGCACTCAGCCTTTTCTGTTGGTGGCAGGGAAATCAAAGGGACCCAAATGAATGGGGAAGGCCTGGAGCACTATTATGGCAAAGTCTGGGGTATGGGAAGGGAGCAACATCCTCTGCAAATGCCTTACAGAGTGCTGGTCATTCCAAATGTTCGGTAAGACATAGTTGACTGACTGACCAATGCTCATTGCTCTTGGAGAGCTGTTGGAGTGGTGGGGTGATGGCATTTTCTTTTCATTAGCCCTAAAGGCACAGAGTCAGGAGCCAGAGCAAGGGGGCATGTTACATACTCTTTCTGCCTAGTGCCATGGACAACAAACTCCAAGTCTCTGCTCCTGCTGGACTGCCACAAACATATATAATGTCTACAAA
Source organism: Pongo pygmaeus (assembly GCF_028885625.2). NCBI lineage: Eukaryota > Metazoa > Chordata > Mammalia > Primates > Hominidae > Pongo > Pongo pygmaeus. The sequence continues at coordinate 153,269,564 of NC_072376.2, read as the reverse complement.
CTTTGGATGAAAGGTAATAGGTCATCACCATCATTATCACAGTTTTTCACTTTCCCACTAAACTATGAGCTTCCTAAGAATGAGAATCAATCTACCTTAGTAACTCATTCATCTTGATAGCTGTGATGCTTGGCACATTGGTGCTCAATGAATATGTGTTGAACATCGAGTTCAACTTAACACAGAGAGCTCTTAATATACACGAGGCTAAAAATATGTATGTAAGGAAATGCAATTATTAAGAAAAACTATTAATCAGCTGTTTTTTAATGTTCATGGCAAATGGTCCTGGAATGAATATGCTTAAACTAAAATTTAAAAAAAAATAAATCAGAACAATTTCTTTTCTCTCTCACAGTGTTTTACAGACCACCTGCATCAGAATCACCTGGGATATATTACACATAAATATAATATATATGTTTCAGATTCATGTGTCCCCACTCCAGAATGAGTGAATGTTATTCTTTGGAGTGGGCCTGGAAGCCTACATTTTAAACATACACTGTAGGAGTTTAGCAAATTTGAGTACACTAAAATTTCAGGACATTGGTCTGGAATGACAAGTGAGAGAACTGTTATGGGAAGAGCTGATACAGCCCTGAGACTCAATTGTCCAAAATACCTGAGGAATTTTCTCTCTAGGTTCTTCGAGCATATGATAGATCTTTTAGTTTCTGATGACTTAGAACCAGGAAACTGGTCAAGATGACCTCACAAGATTCTTTCCAGGTGCTGGAGAGGATGTGGAGAAATAGGAACACTTTTACACTGTTGGTGGGACTGTAAACTAGTTCAACCCTTGTGGAAGTCAGTGTGGCGATTCCTCAGGGATCTAGAACTAGAAATTCCATTTGACCCAGCCATCCCATTACTGGGTATATACCCAAAGGACTATAAATCATGCTGCTATAAAGACACATGCACACGTATGTTTATTGCAGCATTATTCACAATAGCAAAGACTTGGAACCAACCCAAATGTCCAACAATGATAGACTGGATTAAGAAAATGTGGCACATATACACCATGGAATACTATGCAGCCATAAAAAATGATGAGTTCATGTCCTTTGTAGGGACATGGATGAAATTGGAAATCATCATTCTCAGTAAACTATCGCAAGAACAAAAAACCAAACACCGCATATTCTCACTCATAGGTGGGAATTGAAAAATGAGAACACATGGACACAGGAAGGGGAACATCACACTTCGGGGACTGTTGTGGGGTGGGGGAGGGGGGAGGGATAGCATTGGGAGATATACCTAATGCTAGATGACGAGTTGGTAGGTGCAGCACACCAGCATGGCACATGTATACATATGTAACTTACCTGCACATTGCGCACATGTACCATAGAGCCTAAAGTATAATAATAATGATAATAATAATAATAAAACAAAAAAATGAAAAAAAATAAATAAATAAAATGGAGGAAATAAAAAAAAAAAGAATGGCGGGAAATAGATGAGTAAACTGGAGAGCTGCTTCATGGAGGGTTCTAATGCTATACAATGAGAACTTTGGGCATCTTCTTAGAGGGAAATTGGAGGATTACAGGTAAGTAGGTTTTAAAAAAACATTATTTATTTAGTTAGTTATTTAGTTAGTTTTTGGAGACATGGTCTCACTCTGTCACCCAGGCTGGAATGCAGTGGTGTGAGCATAGCTCATTGCAGCCTGGAACTCCCAGGCTCAAGCCATCCTCCCACCTCAGCCTCCTGAGTAACTGGGACTACACTACCATGCCTGGATAACTTTTTTTTCTTTTTAGAGATGGTCTCGAACTTCTGCCTTGACTGCGCTCCCAAAGCACTGAGATTACAGGTGCAAGCCACCATGCCCAGCCGAAAAGTAGTACTTTTACAAGATTAATCCAATGGCAATTGTAGGGCGATTTTTGAAGAGAAAATATGTGCAGTAGGTAGACAATTAGAAAGCTATTGCAATGGACCACACGTGAGACAAAAAGACTCTAACTAGGGTTGGAGCACAGTAGGCATGAAAAGCAAGAAAGAAATGCAAGAGATATTATGAAGTGAAGAAAGGACAACAAAACTCAGTGACCAACCGGACATGGGGTTGCAAAAGAGAGAGGAATCAAAGATGGGCATCTTTTTTCATCTTGTAAGTATTGATCACCTCTTAGCCATATCCAACCTTTTGTAGACAAAGGTGTTTCCTCTGTTTCTGAGACTTGCCCATGCATTTTTCCCTTGACTTATATTAGCTTCAGTAATAACCCTGTCTGTGCATTTCTAGGCATTTCTGTATTGCATGCTGCTATGAAAGAGATGCCGAATTCCACTTGTTGAGAGCAAACAGAATCTGGCGAAAACCAGGCCATTGTTCAGTGGTAAGTCATATTTTGGCACATCTGCTTTTTAGTGAAAGTACTCTGGCTCAGAGGTAAGTGTGTAGCCAGCAAGAAGCCATTGATGGATGATAGATCAATTGATAGATAGATACATGGTGGGAGAACCATGATAAGGAAGAAATGTCAGCACATATGATATGCCATCATTTCAAAAAATGGAACTATAGTTTCTACACTGGATTTAGTTCCTAAGGGAAGAAAATGCAAGCTATTCTTGGGGCTTACTCAACAACTCAGAAAGAGAAGAGAAAGCAGACCCTGAGAGATCCTGAAGCCCTGGACGAAGATTCACTGTGCTCCGACTCAGACACAATCTAAAGCGCTTCTTCAGCTTCTACAATGAATGAATCTCTGGTAAATAAGGAACTTTAAGTGGTGAGGTCAGAGGAGAGAGATTGTCATGACATCCACCTCCCATCCCAGAGAGAAGGGCAAGTGCTTTGGTTAAGGACGGCCTGATTACATGGAGTGTGTCTTATCTGGAGGAGGGTAGAAAATGTCTTAAGGTAACTCTCAATCAAGAAAATCCAATGTTTGATGGAGATAGGAATAGAGATGTCTCCCAAACATTTGGAAACAGAAGCTGGCCTCAAGGAGAACCAAGGAACACTGCAGAAAGTAGTAGATGAGGTTGTACTTCTGGAAAAGGGGACAAGATGAATCCTCCAACTAGATATGGGTAAAGTCTGGGAAGACATAACTACCTAATAAACATCTCATCACAGCCAGAAAATGGGGGTTATTTCCACCCTGGGTCTGGGCCCTCTAGAGGTATGTGGGCAGAAAGACTCAATGGAGCTCGAGTGCTTGGCGGAGGGTGGAAAGAGCACCTCCGCAGACTGCTCTGGCGACAGTCCACTATGCTGTGCAGGTGTGGCAGGCTGAGAGTGGGAGCAGCCGGACGACCTATGTGAGGAACAGCAGTCAGCAGTGGAAAGAAGAGGCAAGAACTGTCTGAGGACCCCACTCGTGCCTGGGATTGGAGTTTCTGCCAGCTTGTCACCAATTCTGCCTGTGCTTGTTCCTTGCCCAAGAGGCAGAGACTGAAATGAAGAGTCACGGCACTGTAGCCAGAAGTGCAGCAACATCTCTGGTGCATGGATTCCTCCAGCAGTTCTAGGGACCTGGCAGGGCAAAAGGCTGCCACATGGAAACGGGAGGATAGAAACAGTCATGATCATGATGCTGACTGGCACTTAAAAGTGCTTATTATGCACCAGGCACTGTGCTGAGCTCTTCACACGTTCTATGCTTTCAATCTTCACAATGAACTTATGAGAGCTGTTATTATCCCCAAAGAAGACTGAGGCAGAGACAGGTTAAATAACTGACCTATATTTACACAACCCAGGCTCCTCACCGCTGTGAGAGAGCTCAGATGACTCGCCCTCAGTTTGGAGTCTGAAAAAGAAACTCTGAAGAAGAACAGAGACACAGATTGCCAGGCTCTCCCCTAGGCCCAAACCTCCCCCTTAAATACTGGCTCTTACAAGCAGATGCCTTGAACAAAGCCTGTGCCCAGCTAAGTGAAAATCTTTCTCTTACCTTCCAGAGGTCACCCTGATGCAGACGAAGAGAAAAGATAAATTTGCTCAGCTTCAGATGTAGCCATCGTTCCTATCACAGGCAAGAGCATCTCCGTAGTGATGAAAAGCTCTATAATTTTAAATGTGTTATTGGTCTAAGCACAATTTATACTAGGGATGAAAAAAAGGAAGAGATTTATGAGATGTAAGATAGAAAGATAAACTCTTGTCCCTTAGTGGCTATTAGAAACACTGCCAACATACCATAAATGTGTGAAAGATGACATGATTATTTTGCATTTCCACTGGGCATTTCATATGTTGCAAGAATTTACTGGGGCCAAAGTCCCCAGTAAAGATGGTAGAGTCTGGGGAGTGGGGGTGGAGGAGGCCCCACTGACCGAGGCCCCACTGACCAAGCCCCCATCTGGGATGGGTATAGGGCAGGTGGCTTTAGGCAGAGATAGCACACTCTGTTGCCTAAGGTGCAACACCTACCAGCATCCTCTTTATTTCCTGCCTCTAGCCACCTGCTCTGGGGGCAGGTTCGGTGGCCAGGCACTGCCCCATGTTTCATCAGGCTTTGGTGTCAGATTCTGGGTCTAAGTGTTCCAGTCCATCACGAAATCTGAAACAAGAAAGGGCAGCCAGGACAGGAGAACCGGCAAGGTTCATCTAACTACCCCCAAAAGCCTCATAAACATAAGCATCCAGTGAGTTAGTGCCACCAACCTGGCCCCAAGAGACACAGGATATTTTATCAAAGAGAAAGAGACTGGTGATCAGAAAGCGATTTACCTGAAACCCACTTGAAATTATTCTCACAGCTGGCCAATCTGGACCAGTTATCCTGGCAGCGACATCATCAACATCAACATCTGAAAGCCCAGTCACAGGAAGTTAGTCACAGGGCAGGCTGCTGAGTCAGGGCTGGGATGAAGTTCACATAGAGTCCTGGGGTTAAACCGGGTGATGCTTCTGAAGCTCCCCTGACCCAGCAGCCAGTGTCTTGAGCAGGAGGTAAACTCCAGCTCTGACCCCTGGAGAAATGTGATAGCAGGCTTGGGCTTTTAATTAATTTACTTATTTGTAGAAATGGGGGTCTCACTATTTTGCCCAGGCTGGTCTCAAACTCCTGGCCTCAAGTGATACTCCTGCCTTGGCCTTCCCACACTCTAAGATTACAGGTGTGAGCCACCATGCCCAACTTTTGGTTTTGTGGGACAGGACAACAACTATTGGGAAATTAGGGTTCTAAGATTTGCTCATTTTTTGATGACATCGGTCATTTCTTGTAGAGCCAAGTACAGGGTATATGTCCCATGGCCTGTAAGAGAGAAGGCAGATGACTGGGTGAGGTTTCACTTTCTGCAAGTTGGATATCTTTCCAATGGACCCACCACTCTCAAATACAAATGTTAAGAGAATTAGCAATAGAACATCTGCAAGTCAATTGAGTGTCCTAAGGGGAAGTGCTATGGAAATGGTCTCATGAAGCACTTGTGAAGTTAGCGATATGGAGTCCTTAAATGGATAGAAATGAGGACCACATGTCAGAAGTCCTGGATTTCACTATCATGCCTCCTGTATCTGACCAGGAGAGTACTTTGGTGGCTGTATCCTATATTTAAATTTAGGCTGCAAATGGAAAAACAGTTTTTACAACTCTAAATACACTTTCTACTACAGAGAATGGTGACTGAAGCAAAAGTAAAAATAGCTGCTCGCACCACGGTTTGAGAAAATCTAAATCTGAAAATGATCATTTTTATTTGCATGCTACCAAATAAGGACATTGGGGAAGCAATGAGTCACCAGTATGTTAGCATTTACCAGATTCCAACATGATGTGAGGATATTCTTTAAGATGAGATTTGAATATGCTCTAATCTACGTTAAGCTTTACCCTTGAGGTGTAACCCTAAGTTCCTATCTGAAAAATGGGCCATACTTGGGAGACTCAAGTGGGAGGATCGCTTGAGCCTGGGAGGTGAAGGTTGCAGTGAGCTGAGATTGTGCCACTGCATTTCAGCCTGGGCAACACAGTGAGACCCTGTCAAAAAAAAAAAAAAAAAGGCCAAATCACAGCTCCACAGCACAGTTACAGCAGTGCTCCAAACACTCAAATACAAGGGAGTAAGACCTCACATCTGAAGAGTACCTTAGGCTTTTTAAAGTACTTTCACCTACATTATCTCATTTGATCACATTTGATTCTCACAAAATCCTTGAGGCAAGGTGTTTGTAAGTGTGTGGTTGCCATATTAGAATATCATTGAACTGTGGATCTTTCTGTGGAGACAGGATGAATCACTACCCTGTAGGAAAAAAAAAAGGAACAAACAAAAGAAAACTAGGAGGTTTAGAGATCTAAGCTCCCTGTTAACAGGCCCCTGTCACATGGCCCCTGTATAAACCAGTTCTCTTAAAGTGCCAAAACCCAGCTGAAAGCTTTAGAAATTGTTTACAACCCAAGTGTGTTTTCTTCTTTTCTATGCTTTTAGAAGACAGTTTAAAGAGAGTTAGGGAATGCTCTGGCCTTTTGTTTTGAAATTTTCTCTGCTTGTTGTCTGGTTGTCTGCAGACTGTGAGATTGGTCTATTTGCTTTAAACAGACTGAACAACTTTTAAAACAAGCAGGCTGTTATGATGGGTTGACTCATTTTGGATGTGCAAAGATGTTTACTGAGCTTCTCATTTAAAACTTGAAAATTCTTCTGTCTCAGTGTGACACAGTAATAGTTTAAAGGGGAGCACCGTCTGTTGTAGTGTTTTGGAAGGTGGCATAAGAAAAATGTCTCTGTTCTACAGCATGATCAGCTATCTGCCTTTTCCCAAGGATTTTTCATGAGCCTTAGAAAGAAATCCATATCATTTAAGTTCCCAAGGGCAAACCACCTTTGCCAAGAGACCACTGAGTACAATTTCTAAAGATGGAACACATTTCTTGTTATACTTCTGGATTAGCCCAGTATCAGAGGTGGCGCTCAGTCCCTGCATCCCGGGGGAGAATGTTTGCTGGAGAGTTGGGGACAACTGCAATAGGTTTTACATATTAACTTATCACAGCAAAATAATGAAATGAATAAATGAAGATGACATCCACACTGTTCCCCTTCTTCACGCTACAGAGGTGGTGGGGTGGAAAGGGGGGTAAAAGGGATTACCACCAAGCCAGGAAGCTTATACTTCTGTCCCCTCGGCCTGAGTTAGCACCCATCTTTGTTGAACACAACTCGCTGTGAGGGGGTTTCTCCTGCCAGAAAGGAGGCCGTGGAGTGAGCAAGTCCGGGAGTGCTGGGCATCAGGACATCAAACAGCAGGTCGTAGGGACCAGGGATTAGGAAACAAGAGGTCTGGTCCTGCTTCCCTCTCTAATTATTTGTGTGACTTTGGACTAGGCATTCTACCTCTTTCGTCTGTAAAATGAGAGGGCTGTACTACGTGTTCTCCAAGGTCCCTAACAGCTTCTAAAAAAGAAACATGTAGAGAGGTTGTGAAGCAAAACATGATGATCCCTGTTAGCTGTAAAAGGAATAGACCTTGGGGGTGGTGCAAAAATAATCCGCAAGGAATCCTTGCGGTGGGTTGGAAAACTATAAGGAAACGGAGAATTGTGCGTCGTGTATAACATGAGCGGAGATATATGAGACAATATAAAATGGGGCACATGTAAGCTCACATCTTAGAGCAGAAAAGTCAGGCTTTTGAACCGAGGCTTGCCCTATTCTTTTCTACAATCTCTCCCCATGATAATGTAGCACCTTGTGCACACAATTAAATGTCAGCCACAGAAAACATTTCCCTTGGCTTTGTTGTTCCAGAACGGGATTCTTTTGTCCTCAATATAATGGATATGCAGAAACAATGATAGAACAGAGATTTTTTTTCTAAAGCGATGACAAACACACTGCTGCTTCCTCCCTCCCTCCTTCCTCCTTATCCCCACCCCCAAAAATAAATCATTGTTCCAAAAAAAAAAATCCCATTGTCTATTGTCCACGGAGATCAAGATCTGCCTAGGAACAGCTCTGGCGGGCGCCGCAGCAGCCCCGAGCAGCCGGTAGGTGGCGCACGAAGGCAGCGCAGGCGGAGCGCGGGGCCGAGCCCAGAGCGGGGGTCTCGCCGCCCCCACCCCTGCCGCCGCCGCCGCCTTCCACCCCCTCCTCGCGTGCTAATTGCTGGATACTCTACTGGGACTTCGGTCAGGGAAAAAGAAAGCAGGAATGGGAGGCGGGGGAGGGAGGTGGGGAATCCGGTTCCGAATACACAAAGCCTCCGGGGCTTCGGCGACCCATGAGCAGGGCGCCCTCGGCCTCTTCCCCTCCTCCTCTCTCCCCGGGCGCGGGGCTGCTGCGGCCCAGCCGGCCTCGGCTCCCGCCGGAGGGGCACACAGACCAGCGGGAGGAAAATGGGGACCGCGTGCACAGCCCCACGCGCCGCGGCGCCTGACGCCTGCCCGAGCCTGGGCGCCTCCCTCCCCAGCTCACCCATCCTGGCCGCGGAGCCCGGACCCACCCCGAGCGCAGGCCCGCCCGGCGGGAGTCGCCCTCCCCTCGAGGAATGCCGAGGCCCACAGAAGGATTCCTTGACCTGACCGCGGGCCCCTGAGCAGCGGGTTCTGCCCGAGCCCGAGAGCGGGAGGCCCCACCAGGGGGTGCCTGGGCCGGCGGGCAAGCCCCCTTCCCGGAGGAGCCGCGGGGCCCATGCCCTCTGTGTCGGGGCTAACGCTGTCAGTTCCTGCAAAGATGAACGGCCCGTGTGGTCGCCTGACCCCCCAACCTCTGCCTGGTGGAACATGATGTTAAAGAGTTCTGCTGGCCCTAAAGTCAGAAGCCTGGATTGAAACGTGAGCATTGACACCTTGGAGCTCTGTGACCTTGAGGATGTTCCTACACTCCCCAACTCCGCACCTCCCCAGCTATCAAATGTGGGGAATAATACTTACTTCCTAGGAATGTTGTGAGGATTTTTTTAAAGTGGTTCTTAACTTAGCGGGAAGCCTGGCATAAAGTAACTATCATTATGAACAACCCGACTCTCCTTGCAGGAGGAGGGAGAGGCACAGTTTGCCGCCCTTGAGACAGACCTGGCATCGCTGTTGCAAAGACTCAGGAGTAGGGGTTCCCAGCCGAGGAAACGTGGCTCCTAACAGGAGCTCCCATCTGTCCTCCGCTGCCTTCAGCCCCCATCCTCCTCCTGCCCTGCTGCTGTGACTGTGTGGGGCATTCCCCCTCTCCCTCCGCTCCCTGGATAGACCTGTGATTTATGCCCCTTCTCTTTTGGAGAGTTCTGACAGAGCCGTATCACCCGGGCTTGGGAGGCAGACCCCGGCTCCCCCATTTGCTAGCTGGGAATTTAACCTCTGGGGCTTCAGTTCACTCCTCTATAAAATGGTGGGCCTGATACCTACTACACAGGTTTTTTTTGTGATGATTAAGGGAAATACTGTGTATAAATGCCTGGCATGTACTATCTCTTCAGTACATTTGAAAATTTAAATTTTACAGTTGAAATTAGGTTAGATTATCTTGTAGAAAATGATGGTGGTTCATTGGAATTTCCAGATTTCCACCGAAGGTGAACCCAGCAACTGCTAACAGCTTCTTACTCCCATCTGAGCCAGCAAGGTTATTTCCCTCCAGGAAAAGAGCAGAAATCCAGTGAGGCCGCATTCTCCCCAGAGCCTCACAGGTGTAACTCAGACACTTACTTAGGTTTAGTTGGCCATTTTAGAGCCGGAAGAGTTTCTGGGGGTGGGCCTGGCTTTAAAGTCGCATTCTAAGCCATGATTGTGTGTCTGGCTCATCAGGGCCTCCTTCCTAGCCGTCCCCACATGCACATTGCCGCTCAGGCAGAGGTGTGGTGGCTGGGGCAAGGGACTGGGCCAGCACCCATCTGAGGCAAGTAGGTCAGGAGCTGTGGACCCTTCTCTAAAAGGATACTGGAGAATTTCCGTGAGCATCCGATTTGTATAGCTGTTAGAAGTTCAGGCATTGGGCAGACTGATTCCCAGAGGCAGTGGCAGGACCAATAGGCAGCTGTGGTTGCCAGCCTCCCAGATGACCTCCAGTGACCCTGGCCTCCTGGTATTTATGTTCTTGTATATTCCCCTCCCCTATGAAGCAGGGCTAACCTGTGTGACCAAGTGAATATTGCAAAATGACAGTGTGACTTTCAAGCCCGTAAAAGGCATTGTGGCTTCCACCTTGCTGTCTCTTGTGTCACTCATTCTGGGGAAAGCCAGGCACCATATTATGAGAACACTCAAGCAGTTGCTTGGAGTGGTCCATGTTTCAAGGAACTGAGGCCTCCACCATCAGCCAGCAGTAACTCACCAGCCATGTGAGTGAGCCCTCTAGGAAGAGGATCCTCTAATGCTAATCACACCTTCAGATGACAGCAGCCCTGGCCAACAGCTTGGCCTGGTAAGAGACTCTGGGCCAAAATCATGCAGCTAAGCTATCCCTGAATTCCTGACTCACAAAACAACTGTTAAGATAAAAATATTTCAGCCTACTTGAGGTGCATAGATGCTGTATAGATGACCAACATGGCAACATGAAAAGAGTCCCAGGCTTCCATTGGCCAACGTGGAGCTGATAATAAGGGTTCTGCCTCCTCACTTGATCAGCTCTGCTAGTTCCATATATGTCTGGGATCTAAAAACCTTTTTTTGACCTCACCTGAGCCCCCACCTTCAAAGGATCTAGGGGAAAAAAAAAACCTCAAACCAGAGTCTCCTAGTAGCACCAAGTTAATAGTAACCCTAACCTGTGTTTTCAAAGAAGTGTTGAGAGTAGGGCATCCCCTCCCTCCCTGTACTTGCTCCCCACAGTGGGTTCTGGCACCTGGCCTAGGTGTAAAATTATCAGCACTGTCACTGCTTTTTGGTCTTATTATGAGTGTGTCTGCTCTGATGTGCTGGTTCCAGCATGTCATGGGAGAAGTGTGACCACAGAAGAGGAGGCTGTGTCAGATCTCTGTCTTCATGTTAGCAGCCTGCCTCTGAAAAGGCTGCAGGTGAACAGGAGGAGACAGGTTATGATGACCTGAAGGGTACAGAGCCAGGCTACTCCATGGATCAGGTGTGAATGCTAAAGTGGTCAGGTCACTTTGCTTCTTTCTGAAGTTTCCTGGGTCAGTTCTAATACTGGTTACCTGTAGATAGAGACGTGAGGCTGAGTCCATGGCCCTAGCAGTGGCAAACTCTTGTGTACCACTATCTAGTAGAAGTCTTACAAATTTTCACCATTGCTCACACTTAAGAATCATGTTTTTGGCCAGGCACAGAGGCTCACGCATGTAATCCCAGCACTTTGGGAAACTGAGACAGGTGGATCACCTGAGGTCAGGAGCTCAAGACCAGCCGGACCAACATAGTGAAACTCTGCCTCTACTAAAAATACAAAAATTAGCTGGGTGCCTGTAATCCCAGCTACTAGGAAGGCTAAGGCAGGAGAATCACTTGAACCCGGGACACAGAGGTTGCAGTGAGCTGAGATAGTGCCATTGCATGCCAGCCTGGGCAACAGAGCGAGACTCATCTTAAAAAAAAAAAAAAAAAGGAATCCTGTTTTTAATTTAAGCAAAACTATTTAAAATGAATCACTAGATAATAGTCTTGGGCTGACCAAATGCTACTTGAAATCTGTACTTTGATGAAATATCTGCCAATGAGTATAGTTAACTCATATTTTTAAGTGTAAACGAATCTAAGATATCTGAGTGGGTGTTTATACTATTCTGCTAGAGTTCTAGGCTGGTTATTTGGTGTAGACTCTAGATCCCCTAGATAGTGGTCTGTAATGGGGTTGGCTTGTCAGAAAACATCAACCTCTTGAAAACCATCCTGATCCCCTAAAATCCATTTCTTATTTTTGATGTGACACTGTTTCAGCTTTTTATTTTTTTCAGAAAGTTTTATTTCTGCTATATTTTTAGATTCAAAAGTATTTATTTAAGGTGAACAAATGATACAGCATACACAACTGCTGGAACTGCTTTTTAATTGAGAACAAAAAGGGAATACCTAGGACAAGAATATGCAATTACCACATTTATTGTTTTCAGTGAATTTTTGTCAAGTTTTATCTTATTGTTAATGTGATGATACAGCAAGCCTTGGAAAAGAATAACACTTGCATTAAAGAACAAATCTAGATAAAAATGGAAAACTGAGTTAGCCACAACCCACAAGGCCTTCTTTGGGAAGACTCTTGAAGAAAACCGACTCACACTTCACAGAAGAATATGGCACTGTCATTTTTCCCTTTATAGTTCCGAAGTGTTCCTGAACAAAGGCCTCAAGGCATTATCAACTCGTCATCTATTTTGTGATGTGCTTTCTATTTTCAGGAACCTGCCCTCCTCCCTCTTTGTTTCTGATGCATCTGGTCATTGGTGCTTACTACTTTGGTCCCACACACACTCAGTGTGGCCAGCCCCCACCTGGAGAGTTCACCATGGTGCCCAAGAGCCAGACAGGCAAGGTCATTGTCCACCCACAGGACCAGAGGAAGACTTCAGGCCCCACCCACTCCCCACAGACAAGCTGGAGCTATATGAAGTCTGAAGGAATATAAATTATTCCAAATGATCTGGAAAGAAAGTGATAGACTATAAGTACATTTCCAAGCCCTGGATATTGTTTAAAAAGCAAACAAAACAAAACAAAAAAAACTTCTCTTTTCTCTTGCTGGGATTTCTGATGATACAGTAAACAAGTCCCAACAGGTGACCTAATCAAAAATAGCTATATAGCACTTAGAAATGTATATATCTCAACCATCAACCTTGCGGAGTAAGGAAAGAAGAAACCGAAGTATTTATACTTCACTGGTAAACAATGGAATAGATTGTCTCTAAACATGTCTTCCAGCTAAAAAATTCTGCAGCGTAGTTTCTATAAATGACTTTAATCTGATTTTAATATTCATCCATTCAGCCAGATATTCAAAAATTATTTAAGTGCCTGTTATATACTAAACACAGATATACATTAATGAATAAAATAGACACAGGTCCCTCCTACGGGCTACAGCCAACCAAATGACAAACAATTACAGATATACTTACAAACTGCCTACATCTGGGGGAAAAATTAGATTCAGAGATAGAGAATAACATAATTTATCTATATAGACAGATGGATTAGAAATGGCCTCTCTAAGCAGAAAACATTTAAATTAACATTTGAACAATTAAAAAAAAAGGTCTACACTAGCCATGTACAGGGGTGGGAAGTATTGATGTTCCAGGAAAATTTAAAAACACATACACGTGGCACACAGCATAGGGAAAGACCCTGAGAAGGAAAAGCATGGTCTATTTAAAGAGTAGAACATTATGGATACAGACATTTGCAGGCTGAAGAACAAGCCAGAATCAAAGCCTGTCAGTGTTTGATAATCTGGCCTGGTAATCTGGCCATCTGACCAGTTCTTAAATCCCCATCATAGTATGCCCTCTAAATAGCCAACCAGTACTAGGAGAGGGAGATGGAAAAATAATAAAAATAAACAAATAGCCAACCAGCTTGTGCTCAAGTCTCTCCAGCGAGAGGGAATGTACTACCTCTTGAAGTATCCATGCCAATTTGCTTTTAAAATATGAACGTGTTCCACCTTAAGGAAGCTGGAACTGGAATCATGAGTTGTAAGTCCCAGGCCTGCACCTGAGAAAATTTTTTAGTTGAAATGGAAGACGCTACTTAGATAGCCGTATCTCCCATTCATTATTATATGGGATGCCAAGAACAGGCAGCAAGATTTCAAGTTCATCATCTTTTTTGAAGGAGAAAAGAAATTTGAGAATGATAAGACAGCTCTCACAAACTTTCCACACTTTTCTGTTGTAGCAAAATTCAGGTCAGCATCCTGGCAAGCCAGTGATGGTCAGTTGTACTCTTGCAAGACAGCTGTGTATTTGGGCTGCAGTGGGGAGGTGGGAGTGACTTTCCTGTGGTCCTTGTGGCACGTCACATGGAGGAAGTGCATCGTACCCTCCAAGTTTACAAAGTCTTTGATAACATGAGTTGGCTTCCACATGGCCAGTTATTGCCCTCACTAAAGAAGCTCTATAGGATCCCAGGAAGATCCTGCCAGTTATTTGCTGGTATTGCCCACAGCCAGCACATACCACCAATAGTTTGAGGCTGGTTTCAGTATTTATTTGTTCCAGAGTACATAAAGAAACCTAAGTTTCCAGGTCTTAAGAGAGGCACTTCCAACTTTACAGTCCACAGACCATCTTCTCTTAAAGTCATCTATGAATTTTCATAAGGTGACCATTGACCCAGCCTCACTGAAACAGCCTTCAAAGGATTTTGGCTTGTCTTTCAGACAGGCTAAGCGTGTGAAGGCTGGGTGTGGTGGCTCACACCTGTAATCCCAGCACTTTGGGAGGCCGAGGCGGGCGGATCACGAGGTCAGGAGATGGAGACCATCTTGGCCAACATGGTGAAACCCCATCTCTACTAAAATACAAAAAGTTAGCCAGGCGTGGTGACGCATGCCTGTAATCCCAGCTACTTGGGGAATCGCTTGAACCTGGGAGGCGGAGGTTGCAGTGAGCTGAGATCGCACCACTGCACTCCAGCCTGGCGACAGAGCAAGACTCCGTCTCAAAAAAAAAAAATAAAAAAAAATAAAGTGTGAAAAGTCGAAACGTTGACCAAGACAAAATGCGAACCCATGCAAGGAAATCCAACTGGGAGCCAAAGAATTTCACCACTGAAACACAATTAAAAATCACCACAGAATTTCAATTCTCAAATAGGAGTAATGCTCTAAAAATATAAAACTGATGGAAAAATAGAGAAAAAAATCAGAATATCCTGATGAGGCTGGCAGGTGGCATATGGTGTCCATATGCCTCCTGGTTTTAGACCAAACTAAATAAAAATCCATAGACCAGTGCCGCAAATATCACCGCCAACTTTTTGAGCCAGTTCACGAGCCTATTAGACTGCTTCACATTAAAGGATATGCTAGATTCACCAACATGCCCTGGAGTGCAGCCAGCCCACCAGGACTGAAGGGATGTCTTCTGGCCTGGGCAAATGTTAAGAGGGAATGTCAACAGGATGCTCTTAAAGTTGCCCTGTGGTGAGCTGCGGTGGGACAATTTGAAGGAGCAGGCCAAAGGACCCATGTTAAGACTTACTCAAACGTTGCATTTTGTGATGACTTCTAGTAGTAACAGCTTTACAGAGAAAGCAACAGACCTTGCTGGCCAGCAGCAGGGAGAAACAGAGCAGATCCTTCTGACCAGAGGCATTTGAGGACCGGCCCCGCGAGGGAGCCCATCTGGAAAGAGCAACCGGCCCTGTGAACAAAGATTGGAACCATAAGCCACAGGTCAGTCCTTGACTTTCACACAACCCAGATGCAACCACCAATTGTTCATCAGTGGAGTGTGGCAGTTTGGAACTCAGGTTATAGAATCAGATGGCCTGGGTTCAAATCTTGACTCTATTGTTTAGTAGTCAGATGACCACAAGAGAGTTTCTCAACTTCCCTAAGCTCATTTCTTCACCTATAAAATTATAATAATCATACCTACCTTATAGAGGAGTCTATGAATACATATGCTACCTGTTAGAACAGCGCCTGGCACATAGTAGCTGCTCAATAAATGTTTGCTAGATTGTTATCAGTCTTTATGGCTCCTCGCAGAGAAATGGAGGTCGTATTATAGTTTGCCATCGACAGGTTTGTGTTCATATTTCTGCCATTTACCATCAAACACTGAGGGCAAATTAAGAATTTTACAGGTCAGTTTCTTCCTCTGGCAAATACAAATAATAATACATCGTGGCTTTTACAAAGATTAATTAGATAATAGGCACTAAACACAAGTGACAGGGTGTGGTATGCTATTGGGGCTCAGTATATGGTAATTATTATTATTATTATTTGGTCCTGATGGCCGAAGGTCTGGAAGTTTCTGCTATGACAGCAGTGTTCCATATCTGTACTGTGTAATGTGGTAGCCATTAGCCACTTCTGGCTCCTGAATACTTGAAAGGTGGTTAGTACAACTATGAAACTAAATGTTTAATTTTAACTTAATTTTAACTTAAATATGCACATATGGCTTGTAGCTCATTCATTGAACAGCACAAGCTAGGTTCCTCAGGCCTTATCCTGTCCTCTCCATATTCTTTCCATGCACATGTCATGTACATCTCATTGACCTCTAGTGTCTATACCAGGGGTTTGGAAAAGAGCAGAGGGTGTAAATGTAGATTTTGGCAGGTTCATAAGTTTTGTGACATAATCAAAAGAAGAAAAGTCGGTGAGTCTAGGGAGACCATTCCATTCCCAGCTCTGTGTAATGTCCTTGGGCAGGTCATTTAGCCTCATCTTCAGAAGGGAAGTTTGATACTGATATGATTTCAAAGTTCCCACTTATCATATCACTATGGGGAGTGGATAAGAAATACTACACAAGAAATACTACACAAACTTAGATTGTTTTTCAGGTTCTATGAGTTGCATTTAGCTATGTTCAATGTCTCCCAGATTTAAAGATGAGTTATGTAAGTGTTGATATACAAACTAATATAAATGAATAGGCACAGATAAAAAAGAAATTGAGGCCAAGCAGAAATTAACCTCAGAGCAAAGAAAAGGGATATTAATGAAAAAGCACGTGTGTTCTGTCGGAGCCGAGTGCTCCTGCCATATCTTTTTGCAGAGATGTGGCCTTGTGACAGTGTGAACCAGCGCGGAGAGTGCTGGGGAACACTTGACTAGTGAAGACTTTGGATACATAAACCCATAACATGATGTGTGGTCTCCAGCTGAGTACAAAACCTAAAGGAAATTCTGCAAAACAGATCTCAAATCCACACTGAATAGAAAGAGCACAGGACAAGGAACCTGGAGGCCAAGATTCCATTCCTGGATCTCTGACCAACCAGCTGGGTGACCCACCCTTCATCTTGCTAACTTCTTGGAGCCACAGTTTAATCATCTACACAGTGAGTTGGTTGGACCCTATTCCTGCCAGCTTGAAAAATCTGTGATTATGCTTAGAACCCTAGAAATTTCAAAAATGCTTTTCTATGCCAGGAACCTAAACTGTGAGAAATTACAGGAGCTAAACCTGGTAACAGTTCCCACACACAAACACACACATGTGCACACATCTTCTGTTAATCCTGCTGAAGAGTGAGGCCATTCCCTATCTAATATGACCCTGCAGTCCCTATCTGAAGCAACATATGGACCATAGGTGGTGGTACCTGCTTGGTTATAAGCATGATTGTGATGATTAGCCTTGATGGTACCCAAGGAGTATTTTTAGATTATTTAAAGAGACAGAGCAAAGCAATTCTTTGCATTATCAGGTTGTTATTGGTGGTGGTGGTGATATGTATGTATCTGTGTTAAGGCAAAATGGGAAAGCTCACCACCTGCTTCTATGAATGTTGAAATATAATAAACACTGTTCTCACTGGGGATGTGCTGGTTCATAGCAGGAAAAAACAGCCATGATTTTCAGAAAAGGAAAACCAGTGGCTAATGAAAACCATCCAGATAATTGAGTTGATTAATCTATTTGGCTATAAGTCATCTTTCTCCACCATTTCCTAGTCTCTAAGTTCACAAGCTGTTTTGAAGCTCAGCTCCCTCCCTAATTCTCCCAAGGCAGCTGTGTGATAAATGACACTCCTTGCCCTCTCCCCAAACAACAGAAAGTGTTGGTTTTGGAGAACACCTGGGGAGTGAGTCCCCAGACATGCACACACCATTTTCAGACCGGGAAGTCCCTTTGAGGCGGTACTCACTGGACCCTGAACCCCAATCATCTCAGGAAGGAAATTAAGAAACTGCAGTGTTAGCTGAGTCCACTGCCCATGTTCATTCTGTGCTGCTTCTTGGCCTTGCTGCCCCTCCAGCACCCAGACTGGCTACACTCTACACAAGAGCAGTCTCCACTGCAGCTTTTACTTCCTGGTGACAGCCTGGCTGCCCTAGTAGGCGGGGATTTTGCTCCTTTGTTGGAGCCCTTACAACTAAATTTATGACTCTTTTATTAGTTTGGCAGGTGCTTTAAGTGAGGGAGGAAAGAAGTGGCATAGCTTGCAATGTAGTTTCCGTTTGGAAAACGAGGAAATAGAAGTATTTATCCACAGTCATTTTCTGCTAAAAGCTTGCAGAAGTTTTCAGGTATCATTAAGAAGGGGCCTTCTCACTGCTTCAAGCCTAGGTTTCTGGAACATTAAGGCTAGAGGGAGTCTCTAAGATCATGAAAACTTCTGCTGGTCGGAAAGGGGCCTAGACAGAGAAGTTAAGTAACATGCCCAAGATCCCGCATTGCACAGCGAGTGAGAGCTCCAACACTAATGCCTGGATCAGCTCATTTCCCTGCATCTCACCACAACCGTGCCCGACTTCCTCTTTATCTCAATTTCTCTCTCTTTTCCTCCCTCGTCTGTATCACCTTCAAAAGGAACCTTTTTTGGTGGGCCTAGGAAGAAACAGTAAATCTATGGAAGAGACAAAGAAGGTTGCCAGCCTTTTTGCTTGCCTGCCTTCCTCCCTCCACTCCTTCCTTCCTGCCCTTCCCTTCTTCCCCTTTCTTCATTTCTTGATATTCGCTGTTCTGTCTTTGCCCAGGAAATAAAACTGCATTTTAAAGAAAAGTACTTGTGCATGTGTGTATATGTGAGTGTTTGTGTGCATGTGTGTGAAGTGTGTGTGTGTGAAGAGTACATGTGTAGTGTGTGTGTGTGTGTGTGTGTGTGTGTAACCATGACTATCTTTCTGGAATAAGCCAAAAAAAATGTAAATGGCCTTCCAAGCAAGTAGAACATATAAAATGATAGTTTTGTTTGCCTGTTCCTTGAAAACCTTAAAAATTAGTGTGTGCACAAATGATTCACACACCACAGACCCTGGGTTGCTGCCCTTCCTTTTGTTTTTCGAGATCATCCCATTTCCTTTGGGCTTCTCCCGGCTCTCCTCCAATCCACTCCTACCCTTGCCAACTTGTCTCTTCCATTATTAGTCATCCTAATAAACACTCCTAATAAATGCAGACCCTATAAACCAATCCAGGATGCTGCTTTTGGCTCCTCTGCCGCCTGTAGGAAAGACTGATACCTGCATTAACTTTGTCATCTGTCCTGGAGAAACCCAGCTGAGATCTCTAACATATTCTGCTGCAAGCTGCAATATAATGGACATATTTAGTGTACATTCTGTTGTTAAATGGAATCTGCATTTCTAAGTGAACTAAAAATGCTTAATTATTAATAAGCTCCCCAGGGATTGGTGACATTTGGGATGATTTTATCATGCTGTAGATATTTAACAACACAATATGTATGGTGGTATCTAATTCAACCTCTTTTGTTTAAAAGAACATTCCTCCCAAAGTCATTTGGACTCATACACTATGTAGATTAGTCTCTGAGCATCCAGACCCAGGTAGAGGTAGAGGGAAGTTACTGAAAAATGGGATGGAATTGAAGCTGGGGCAACAGTGCGGGGAGGGGTGGAAAGAGGCACTAAGGAGCCACATCCTGGGAGCTGGAATTGGTTTGGAGTGGGCTACAACAGGAGCTTTCATTGAGGCGGAGGCAATGGTGGCAATAAAAAGTTAATGGAAAGATCACAGGACTAGGAATTAGGGCGCCAGGCTTCTAGTTCTGCACCAATTTGCAATGTGACTCTGAGCAAATTACCTCTCAGAGACAGAGTTTTCTTCTATATATGAAAGGCATCATTGCACCTTCCTTAGCTACCTTATAGAATTGTGAGCAAGGTATATAAAAGTATACCTTGGCTCCAAAAACTCAAGCATTTCATAACAAACATATTCAAAGGGGGAAAAAGGAAATAGTATTCACTAAGCACTGTCTACATGCCAGGGGTTGCTTCCAATACTTTTACAAACATGAAGTCAATTAGCCTTTGCAAAAAATCTGAGACAAACCTGACTGCTCCCATTTGCAGAGTAGGAGATTGAGGTTCAGGGCCTTTGCCGAAGGTCACAAAGCTACTGGCTGAGTCAGGCTGAAAGCCTAAAGGGAACAGGTACATATTTGAGCCGACAATATGTGAAGGAAAATGGGTCACAACTTTAATTTTTAAATAGGAATGTTCCATCAACCTAAGCATTTGGTTGACTTATACATGGTGATATGCATTATCACAACATATGAACATTAACATGAAATTTTAATTATTTTGCCATCCATCTAATTGTTGGCACAGTTCTGATATTAAGGAAGGAAAATCTCTTAGTGTCAAAAATAGATTTTTAAATAAAGTAAATGTGGCTGGGTGCGGTGGCTCACGCCTGTAATCCCAGCACTTTGGGAGGCTGAAGCAGGTGGATCACGAGGTCAGGAGTTTGAGAACAGCCTGGTCAACATAGTCAAACCCCGTCTCTACTAAAAATACAAAAATTAGCTGGGTGTGGTGGCACATGCCTGTAGTGCCAGCTACTTGGGAGGCTGAGGCAGGAGAATCGCTTGAACCTGAACCCGGGAAGTAGAAGTTGCAGTGAGCCGAGACCATGCCATTGCACTCCAGCCTGGGGAGCAGACTGAGACTCTGTCTCAAAAAATATGTATATATAAATAAAGTAAATGTTTAGGAAGTCCTGCCATTAGGTTTATAGGATCTTGATCTGTTAGTAGTGGATTGACTGATATGATATTGAACTTAACACTCATTACTTCCTCATTTCTGGAATTTCACTGTGAGACTGGGTTTGTATGGCGTTTTAGACTCCAGTAGTAACAATTATTTCTCCTTCCTCCATTCCTGTTCAGCACCCTGTGTTCTCCCCAGGATGGTGGAGAGCTCATTTGCATACAAATGCTCAGCACATTGTGGGTCCTGGTTGGCAGCGTTCAGCCTGGAGATAAAGTTATTGATGGCTGTTTATAAGAGAGACAAATTGGAGCAGGGTTTGGAGCAAGAGACCAGAAGCCAGTCCATCACCTGCTCCCTCAGTGACCTCGCGTCACCTCTTCATGCTTCAGTTTCTCCATCTGTTGGTGGAAAGAGTGATACATGACACCTTGCTCTCAGACTGTCAGGAACATCTTTGGAAAGCACTAGGAGATGCTGGAAGAGGCCCGAAAACCTTCATAGTTGCCTTTATGTGGTAAAATAAAACCTCATCTGATGGTTTATAAATTACAGAAAATATGATTTTTTTTCTCTCAAAATAAGAAGATGGAAAAGTACTTATATTTCTTCATTCATTGGTTGATAGTATTTCATTAAATCCACTTCTATGGCTGGACCTAATGATTCATTTAAATATAAACAGATAACCTGTAGAAGGTGCACAAGTAGATGCTATTATTACCAATAGTTAACTTTGCTACTGCGAAATGCATTTCTACACTACTTTTAACGTTTTTAGCATGCTTCCTCTCTTGCCCTCACTACACAGTCACAGACACACACGCTTCCCCATGGTAGAATGGCAGAGAAATGGTATCATCTCTATTTTACAAATGAGAAAACCTAAACTAGAAGAAGTCAGTAAACTGCCAACTCCATGCAGATAATTACAGACAGAGTTAGAATAATCTAAGCCTTGAAACCCAGCGCTTATCCTTCCCAACTTCATTTTTTATAACCCTGAAGACTGGCTTTCTTTTTTTCTCTTTCTGTTTTTGTACATCTTTTTTTTCCCCACCACTTACTGATCTCACAGGGCTACAGGTGCCTTCTCCATATTCCTTCTCTAGGAAGGCTTCTAAAGCAACTCTCATCTCTGAGGTTCTCAAGTAAAGTTTGCAGGGAAGTGAGAGCTCAGACATGACTGTTTGCTTGTTAAGCTTGTTCCTCCTTGTAAGCCCAAAGAAAAACCTGCCGAAAATCATATTACTGCGTCACTGGGCCCTCTAGACTGCTCTAAGTGGAGGATCCAGTCATGCTGCACAAGTCATCTGCAGGCTGAAATAGCTGCGTCGTGATGCTATTACGGACATGAGCTTGTTTTGTATGAGCTTCTAAAGTGTAGCCAGGCTTAAGAATCAGAAGGGAAAGCATGGGTTGAACACCAAAAGAGCACCTTAAACTAATACTTTTTTCCTGTCTGAAATTAAATTGTAAAGCTTATTAGAAACTGATGAAGAGACACAGAAAAGCTATAGCTGATAAGGTACCAACCCCATTGTTCACACATATCCAACAACGACTTAATTCTCTGCATCCCCTTTGCCAAACCTCTCTGCTATTATTCCTTCCCAGCAAGTGCCCCCGAGTACCTGCCCAGTACCACTCAGCCAGAAAAGTTTCCTGAGATTTTTTAATACTGAAACAAAGAGGTCTGCAAATGGGAAATCCAATACAATAGACAGCTGGCTGCTGCTGGCCATGGCATGACTGCCCAAGCTCAGACAAAAAGAATGAATCTTCTCGAAGATGTTCCTGTCTGCCTCACTTGAGCCACTACTGCTGGGGCAGGCATCCCTGGGACATTGCCCTGTAAAATGAGCAGCTCCTTTTCAACAGCAGACTCCCAGCTGCTTCACACCTGGGAGTCTGCTATTGGGCATGACAGGGCAGTCCTCCTGGCCTGACTCGCGCTCAGCGGGACTATTAGGAGCCTGGGCTGGGAGGCACAGGTGGGTGGGGGCAATGCGGCAGCCCCACGTGGCACACCTGCCCCTTGCAGGGCCCTCTCCAGCTTTAGATTGACGGGGCTGGTGATTCTAGGGTTGGGTGCCCTTTCCAAGTGCATTGATCTCCCCTCCTCTTCCCAAATTGCGCCATGCACCTTCACCCACGCTAAAGCCCTGCCTGGAAACAGAACGCTGTGGCCAGCCCTTCCCCCAAGAGCCAGAAGGGCCAGCTCTGGCCCACAGCCAGGCTCTAAAGAAACAGCATAGGGCAGAGAGAGGCGGTGGGTGGGGCCGAGAGCCTTGTGTTACACATTCAAAGCCTAATTTTGGATCAGAGTCATCCTTGTAGCCAAGCCTGAAAGATCACTGAGGCCCCAAAATGAACCCGCAGCTCTGAGGCGGGGCCTGGAGGAACCCTCAGCTCTCTTGCCCACATGCTGCTCTCCTTAGGGAAGTTAAGTTAGGCTTGTTTGGATTTTCACTGGTATTTTTTTAAGCAACATCAGTTGTCTTTTAGCCTCATGCTAGCCGAGGGCAGTTCACGTTTCCTACCCCTATCTCTCTGTACACATTCATAAAATGCCTCAGCTGAGAGGCTGACCAGAAGCCAGGGCTCCTCATGCTACTGCCTAAGACACGCCATTCTGCTGGTGGTCACACCAGTCAGACAACAGGCCAGTCGGATGAGGGCAGCTGCAGGTGAAAGCAGGCACCTTCCTATTAACAATAGAACCAACTCTCTGACTGACATGCAAGAGTCTCTTGCGAGAGGAGAAACCGGACCAGAACCAGCGCTGGCCTCTGGAAGCCACAGGAGAGAGAGAAGGGCTGCTCCCTCTTCTTACAAGGGTGTGGGCACTTCCTTCAGAGAATTTGTTGCTGCCAAGATCAGGCTGTTGCCTCCCTGGAACTCGAGGTATCGGGATGCTTGTTTGCAGAGCTGGCCAGCCAGCAGCCCAGAGCAGCTGGTTGTAATTATGCGTTGCAGCTTCAGAGGAAGTTGCTGGCTGCGGAGCGTGTGCTGGGCCTGGCTGCACATTGGCTGCTGGGCTTAAGGGAACAATGGAGATAGAAACCAGTGGCAGCAGGGGAAGGGGAGGAGCGGGACGAGGGTGAAGACAGGCAGAAAGAAAGGGCAAGAGCTGCTCCCAGCGCTGAATATGGAAAAACCCACATCTGCACTCCAAGGATCCGTCTCTTGTTCCCAGACTTAAAACAAAGTACATGCCCCTCTGTGAACAGCCCCCTGACTTTTCTTTTTAAGCTGTACCTGCTGCACACTGTATTTAGAGAAGTGTGCCTGGCTGACATATTGAATAGCACTCCTCAGCCTGTTTAATCTAAATTGACTGCATCTTTGTAGCAGCTGGCCACAGGGAAAAACAAAAGAATTCATGATGAAAAAGGCAAATCTCTCTTGACGAGAAAGTACCGCAGCAGTGGTAGCAGCAGTTAAACATTTCAGTACCTTGCTAAATGCTGTGCCCAGATGCGTACATCAGGAGGAAAAGAAAAAAAAGACAACTTTATAGAAGTGAAATGTGGGTTAATTAACAAGTTTTTTTTTTTTCCTGGATGGAGAAAAACTTATTAATGTCTGGTTCTTTATACTTTCCAAGATTTCTTCAGTGTTTCCTAATTAGAAAGTAGCAGGAAAACGAACAGAGGGAAACCGGTGAGTTGTTGGGGGTCGGAGGGCTTTCTTCCTGCTGCCTGTGTTTGGAGCCCCCCGCCCCCCCAACTTCAAACCAGCAAGGATCTTCTATCACATATTTATGGACAGTGACATCTACTTAGTTTTTCTGTGGTTCCTTCCTCCTTTCAGCCGGGAGCTTGCTCATAGCATTCACACAGCTCAGAGTTCCCAAGAAAATATGCAGAATCCCATGTTTCTGCCAACTCAGGGAATATGTTGAAGGCCCCAAATCAGACAGTGCACAGGCCTGAGAGTCCTGTGGCCTCTTGGTGACCTTTCTCTACTCGTACAACTCCTGATTTATGTTGTTTTAAAAGGGCGGGTGTCCTACCTGTTATTGGGCACCCTTGATGTATAAAACTGACAGCCACGCACAATGACACATTATTGGCTTGGGTTGGTAAATGAGGAGGCAATTTCATTACCTTTTCCCCTCATGCATTGCCTAGCACAAGATTACTTGAAATGCTATCAATCAGTAGGGACGAATGCAGGGAAGTGCCCAGCTTGTGTATGGGCATGGCAGCCTTGTGCCCTAATGATTACAGAAAATAAATGATGATGCTGTTGTCTTTAGGACTGATTGCAGGATCTCCTTATTGCCTGAGTGAAGAGATTATGGTGACAGGTCAAAAGGATTTTTCCAGTAAGTTCTGAGTAGGTACTATTTTTTCTTCTTTTTCCTTCCTTCTCTTTTCTCCCACTTTGCTCCTAGTTTTTTGAGGTTTTTTTGTTTTTGTTTTTGTTTTTTGTTTTTTTGAGAGGGTCTTACTCTGTTGCACATGCTGGAGTGCAGTGGCATGATCATAGCTACTATAGTCTTGAACTCCTGGGCTCAAGACATCCTCCCATTTCAGCCTTCCAAGTACGTAGGACTACAGGCACATGCCACCATGCCTAGTTAATTTTTTAATAAACATGTGGTCTCACTTGTTGCCCAGGCTGGCCCTAGATTTTCTAAACACACATATGCACGTACACATACACAGTTAGTTTTCTAGAGCTGGGCTGTTCAATACAGTAGCCACTTATGGGAATTTAAATGAATTAAAATTAAATAAAATGTAAAACTCAGTCTTACAGTCACACTAGCCATATTTCAACTGCTCAGTAGCCACCGGTGGCAGTGGCTCCCATATTGGACAGCACAAAATTAGAGACTACTTCCATCATTGCAAAGTAGGCAGCCCAACCAAGAGCTTCTATTTGCTCTTCTATCTCAGGAGTCCTGTTCCTTTTAGAATCCTTTACCTATAATTTCTATAAAGGTGAAACTTTTTTTAAAATCACAACTTAAAATTAATTAGCTTCCTCCCAGCAACTAAGGGAAAGCTGTCCAGCTACTCTGCTGATAGATCTTCTAGAAGAGTTAGTTTGGCAGGGTGTGGCAGAGTAGACACTGAAAGGACATAAAGTCAGCTAAACTAGTTTCAGGCTGTCTGACCCTAACCTATTTCTTTAGATAATTTTCCTAGATAATTCTTAATAATAGCTAGAATAAGCCACTCTGAAGCTAAGTGGTGTGTCAAGAAAGATACCGGGGTATCTCCATAAAAATTTGCACAATAAATAGAAAGTAATAGCTCCTTTAGAACTACACGGTACACAGTGCACTACAAATTCCTGCAGTGAGGCTTTGAAGTTGGGCGGAGATGCGCAGAGCAATGAAGCACTTTGATGCAACTGGAAGCATCTTCAAAGCTTCCAGAGGGAAAGATTAAAACAACTACCTGTAACCAATTGTTCAGGTCTTTTGTTTGTGTTGGTGGGGGTAGGGGCTGGACCACACAAAAATTAAACAAATAAACCAAAAACTGCATGGAAGCACTGTACCCAAACTAACTACAACAAAATGAAACAAAAGATGGGCTATTTAATTAAATACTTTTGCTGGGAAATAAACTGCATCAAAATTTTTATTTTTTATTTTTATTTTTGAGCTTAAAATATAACCTTGTTCGCATATGGCACATACGTTCAATATTTTTAAATTTGTCATTTCAAGTTCCTTTTGCAAATCTTCCAACTCTGCTTTGTTCTCATCTTTCCTAGTGATAAGATAAACTATGTATCTTATTAACAAGTTAGACAACATGAATACAAAGTTTATCCTGAGCCTCCCACAATTTAATTTAAGATGAAAGTGTTCAAAGTGCAGGCCCTATGAGTATGTTATTATTCACAAATTCTTATGAACCCTTATTCCACTCTATTGTGGTGAGGGTATTGGTGGGTAACGGTGCGTTCCTGGAAGCACATAAACAGGATATTGCCAAAGTTGCTTTTTTAGTCAAAGCTACTTTATCACAAAGCAGCCATTATATGTTACTGCCACAACCCTGGGCAATCAACTGGCCTGATTTTCCCAGTTTTCAAGGCATAAATGTGAACTTGGCCTTGTTGGACAGTGAGGCTGAAACAGGGAGGAAGAGCAGAAAAGAGACTGGACCAGTCAAGTCCAGCTTGGGAAGTTTCTAGGGAAGGAGATAGAAACCTTTAGAGTTCAAGATCTCAGCCTCTTCCTTTCTGACCCCTGCTGGGGAGACTGGGATGAAGATGCGGGGAGGAAGGGCTGTTGAATGTTCCCTGTGGACCATTTCAGAAAAACAACTGGAGATGTTGTCCTACTCAGTGAGTCAGGGAGACAATCTGACAGAAGCTACTAGCCTGGGTGTCAATAAAACTTCAACCCTTTTTAATCATTTTCCCCATGCCTTGGGCTGCAGACCAAACTTTGAAGTAAGCAGTTCCAGGCCCAAACAATACCTCTGATAGTCGGTTTGGCAGGTTTCATCGTCACTAAGGCTCCTGTGGCAGGTGAAAGCCACAGATCTCTGTTTGTGGCTATCTGTTCTCTTATTAAACTAGAGGTTCCCTTCTTTATGCTGGAAATAGGGCAAATGAGGAGGAGGGAGGCAGGAGGGTGCCCTCCGACCAATTGCTGGCCGAGGCAGGCTCACTGTTTCACTCAGAGAGTAAGCAAGAAAGGACCAAATGGTACCATGATCCTTGATGAACAAATCCTCTGAAAACAAAGCCCCTTCGTAATGAAGCTGGCTGTTTTCTTTTTCTTTAAGTCTTCATAAATCATATGCAGCAGTGTTGGCATGAGTCATATGGCTCGATAGCAAAGCTCCTGCTAAGCCACACAGCTGCACGGGACAAAAATACCTCGGTGAATAGAGCATGTTTGTCCTGCATGGTTTATGGTATAAATAAGAAATCAGTGAAATTTAGGGTTTCCCCAGCCTCTCATTTCTGAGTCTCATAATTCCTGGCTGCCTCCTCTGTCCCTTCAGCTGCCCAGTGTCAACCCATGTCCCAGCATACTTGCTTCTCTCCAGAAAGCCAAGGATCTGATCAGGGTCATCTTCATGTACTGACTGTCTCATTCATTAATGACCTACACTTTAGTCCAAGTGAAGTTTAGTCAACATGGAACCCCAGCCCGGTAAAGGTACTTGGTCCTTTAATTCTACAGACTAGTGAAGGATGGCCACCTTATTAAAGGACTTTTTTTTTTTAGACAGATTCTCACTCTTTGCTGGAGTCATATGGCACTGGAGTGCTGTGGCATGATCTTGGCTCACTGCAACCTCCAACTCCCTGGTTCAAGCGATTCTCCTGCCTCAGCCTCCCAAGTAGCTGGGACTACAGGTGCGTGCCACCACGCCCAGATAATTTTTTTTTTTTTTTGTATTTTTAGTAGAGATGGGGTTTCACTATGTTGGCCAGGATGGTCTCAATCTCCTGACCTCATGATCCACCCACTTCAGCCTCCCAAAGTGCTGGGATTACAGGCGTGAGCCACCACGCCCAGCCTAAAGGACCCTTAATGGATGGGGCAATATGGAGCACAACGAGATTACATATGTGTAACTCCTACCCTGATTTTGCCCTTGTTGGGTTTGGGGGCCTCTTGTGAAAGGTGCCAGTGGGGGTGGGGGGGCGGGGGCAGTCAGAGGTGCCATCTCTCCTTTCCAGATAGTCTGTGTCATTGCAGAGATGTGTCTAGGCCAGACCCAGCTCCCTCTTCGAAGCCTGTTCTGGGCTGTGGGGGTGATCGAATAGGGCTGAGTTTATTCTGTAATCCAGACTAGTCTAATCTAGTCTAGTGCACAGGCTTCTTTTTCAAACCTTTTCTCTGCTTCCCTGGAGGGTCACAGGTTAGCCCTTTGATTCCAGCTTCTTTTTAATTATCTATCCGTATCTTAGAACTTCCAAATACTTGTTTTCTGGCCCTGTTTGATGTAATTTTGTTTAATATTGAATAATGTCATACTGTACCAACCTCTTTTCTGTCTTCCTTGGATGGGTCCTTATGGCTTCTGTGTTATTGCTTTATCAGGCAATGATGTTTCTGACACTAAAGTGTGCTGCTAGGATGAATTTGCCTCATTAACAGAGGTATTACCATGTATGTGGGTCACTGAGCATCTCTTAGGTAGCATATCTCATTTACCTTCAGATTAGGGTATCGTTTAATATGTATTTAGGGCCTTGGTTTTAAGAGATGTATTTCTTTAATTAAATACATATTTGAGTCCTGACACTTGACATGTTTTGCTTATATATAAAATGTTTATATAATTTGCCTAAGTTCAGTGAAGTATAAAATACACTAATGAATGATAGTTAATCATTCTACAAATATAAGCCTAAATTTTTGTGGCTGGACTACAAATAGCCTAAGACTTTTTGAACATTCTGGGCACTGTTGCTTTTGGATTTATTTTCCTCAATACACAGGATAGATTCTTGCCTGCAATGATACTTTAGGACAGTTTTCCAGCCACATTCTGTTTGGGGACTTTGGGTGTGGAAAACAAGGAGAAAGGTAGAAGGCAAGATGTTTTCAGTAATTGTCTTTTCTCTTTGAACTTTCTGTTTACTTCCCTGATCCTTCTTAATGTGGAAAGTCAAAATGAACTTCAATGTCAGAAGGAACTAGATTTGAATCTATTAGCTTATAACCTTGAACAAGTTGCTCAACCTTTCTCATCCTTGTTATTCTCATCTTTAAAAGTGGATGATGATGTACATTTCCTAGGTTGGTTGTGAATTAAGGGTGCTTAGCCCAATCCCTATCTATAATGGAATTCAGTAAATGCCAACTCTTTTCCTATCTCTATCTTCACTTAGATATCAGTATCAGATAACCATATTTAGAAGATAATACATGAAGGTGTTTTAGTTTTGTCCCCATCATCTTGTAAGATAATTAAGCTACATTGTCAAATAGAATGTGCATCTAGAAAGTTCCACTGGTCTCACAGAATATGGATGTCAAAGCATCAAGCCCCAAGGCTCTTTTGTCTGTTCATCTGCAAGTGGTCACATGGAATCAATCCGGTCGGAAACTGGGCAACCAAGAGTCCTAGCCAGTCTCCAGGCTGGAGGAGGACCGAGTGAGGTGCATACCTACCTGCTGCCATCAGCTCCTTTCTAGATGTGGTTTGAAGACCACAGACTATTGCCTGCTGCCACCCGACCTCCAACAAGTCTCTGCTTTCCTTTCGTTTAAGAGCTTGTCAGTGAGAAACACACAACTCAAACCTAGCTTTAAAAAAAAAAGTTCGGGGGGTTGTGGAGTGGGGATCTTACTAGTTCACATAACTTGAAAGCATAAGAAAGTGACACTGACTTCAAGTACATCTGGAAAACATGTTCACCCACTAAACTAAACCCCATGGTTGGGACAGGCAATTATTTAATTGGTTAGACTTGAGTCACAAGTCTACCCCTGGAGTAGGGGGTAGAATCAGTCCTACCTAAACTATGTGGACGAAGAGTGAGTATGGGGTGGCTTGCAAAAATAAAAATATTGGTTTCAGCACATACGAATGCAATAGATACAGATTGCAAGCTACTCATAGAGGAGAAAATGTTGTGGGAGTGTTAACATATGAATCCAGATTGTCAGCTGGTATCAGTCGGGTTCAATCCAAAGGCAGAAACTAACCCTGTTATTTTAACAGAAAGAAATATGCTATAAGGAGTTCAAAACTAGGCAAAACATTGTTAACTAAGTAACTGTGGTGGTTAATTTTATGTGTCAACTCGATGAGGCTAAGGGATGCCCAGATAGCTGGTAAAACATTATTTCTGAGTGTGTGTGTGTGAAGGTGTTTCCAGAAGAGATTAGCATTTGAATCAGTAGACTGAGTAAACAAGATTGTCTTTACCAATGTGAGTGACCAGCATCCAATCCATTGAGGGGACTGAATAGAACAAAAAGGAGGAGAAAGGGTGAATTTACTCTTTCTGCTGGAGCTGGGACATCCGTCTTCTCCTGATCTTGGACATTGGTGCTGCTGGTTCTTGGGGTATTGGACTCAGACTGAACTAGACCACTGACTCTCCTGGGCCTGCAGCTTAGAGATGGCCACTCATGGGACTTCTCAGCCTCTGTGATTGCATGAGCTGATCCCTCGTAATAAATCTCTTTTTACATATCTACATAAACCCTATTGGTTCTATTTCTCTGGAGAACCCTGACTAATATAGTAACTAAAAGTATAAAAAGAAGATATTAAGATACTGTAGAGGTCACAGCCACAGGAAGCAGCTTTAACTATTAGGCTTGGGGAAGAAGGGAAAGGATGGAATTGTTGAAACCTAGAAACTTGGAGGAGATGCCCTGCAGCCCTAAAACTCAGCTGTCTGAGAAGAGGCGCTGCTCAACAGATGCCAGTGACCAAGGGAACACAACACAGCTGGTCCTGCAAGCGTTGGACAAAATTGACACTGGGTTCACTCACTGCTGTGAAAAAGAACTGCTGCTTCTTAGTGAAGGAGCATAGCTGTGGGCTGCCCACAGCCATGGGAAGCACACATCAAGCCAAGAGGGAGCAAACAGGAAGGAGGTGGTCCCTTTGCCTCTTCCAACCTTGCAGGCTTCCTCTAATACCCTCTATTTTCAGAGCCTACCATGGACCTGCTGGTGGAGGAGAAACGTGGTTTGTAAAGTCTCCACCCCAGAATCATAAATCCAAGTATACGAGGGTGGGTGTGGAGCCCGGAGACAATACCTTCATGAGTGGCAGGTGATCACACTCTAGTGTGCATTTGGTGCTTCCTTAAAGACTAGCAGACAGTGAATGTGCTAAAGAAATGGAAGTTTGCATATACACCATGGAATACTATGCGGCCATAAAAAAGAATGAGATCATGTCCTTTGCAGGGACATGGATGAAGCTGAAAACCATCATCCTCAGCAAACTGACACAGGGACAGAAAACCAAACACCACATTTTCTCACTCATAAGTGGGAGTTGAACAATGAAAACACATGGCCACGGGGAGGGGAACAACACACACCAGGGCCTGTTGGTCGGGGGGTGGTGAGGGGAGAGAATCTAGATGATGGGTTAACAGGTGCAGCAAACCACCATGGCACACGTATACCTATGTAACAAACCTGCACGTTCTGCACATGTATCCCGGAACTTAAAGTAAAAAAAAAAAAAAAAACAAAAGAACCATATTCAGCTAAAAAAAAAAAAGAAATGGAAGTTTGTACAGCATTGAATAATGCATGGAGAGCTCGATAATGTTTCTCTGCTACCGTCCAACTCAAGGTCCTTCCTGGGGCAGAGCAGACCTGAAATCAGAGGGGCTATACTAGGTGTGGCCATGAAATAAAGAAAGAGCATTCCAAGGAAAGCATCTCATCACCTTGAGTGATCCTTTTGGGTGTCCATGCTACAAGTAGGTCAAGCTTTGCCTTTTCAATCCAGGCTGTAGGTAGTCAGTGTCTTGGTAATTACTGAGCCATGTTGACCAAAGTTCATCGGAAACTTTCCAATGACTAAGCATAAACAACCTTGCCAGAGGAAGGAGACAGCTTATTTACACAAAATGTTTGTGCTTTTCTAAGGTAAGGTTCTTCTCTTGGTCAAAATTTTTCAATAACTCTGTCACTTGAGATTAGCTCTTGAAGCCCTGAAGTTTCAGAAAAATCTAATTTCTCTGGTTGTTCTAACCATACTAGGATGGCTACTTTGATATCCAAGCAAATTGTGTGTGTATGTGTGTGTGTGTGTGTGTGTGTTTAATAAGGCCAGGTGGAAAACACATATTCTGTAAGCAATAAATGTCAGAACACCACGTACCATTTGGTGAACTTTAGTAGAACCATTATTAAGCAATACAGCCCTTCTCCTTGCTGCAACAAATTGTGAGGGCTCAACTTTTCAAAAAAGGAGAAAAGCTGAACAGTGCTATTAAACCAGGGCTCCATTTTTTGCTTATTGTTAGCAAGGGTTGTCATCAAAACAAAGGTCATGTCTGTTAATAAATAGTAATAAATTACAATTGTTCCAAGTTAGGATAAACTTTTAGGAAAAAAATATGGATCTAGAAATCAGTCTTCATAAGTGACTTTGAGCATAATAAAAATCATAAAATGTATTTAATGTATTTAAGCTCTAATACATTAAATACATTAAACTCTAATGTATTTAAGCTAACTGCTTTACAGTTTTCAAAATGGGTTCATTATCTATCTTTCCATTCAGTCCTCACAGGAACTGTGTGAGGTAGGTAAGATTTAGTGTTCAACTTTGCATACATACACATACACACACACACATACACACACACACACACACCCCCTGATGCTCAGATAAATGGAGGAGCTAGGGCCAAGAACCAAGTTTTTGAATTCTACTTTGGCCCTCTTTTCATTGTTGCTCCTTTATAAAGTCCATGACCAGATTTCATAAACTGTATAAAAGTAAAGGATCATAGTCTGCTATTTCTTACATACGCAAAAGCAGTATATCTATCATTTTAGATACTACACCTGAAATATAACTTACAAATAATTGGGAAGCAAGATTAGGAACCAGAAGAAGAAGAATATGAAGAAGAAGGAGGAGGAGGAGGGAAAGAATGGCAAACATGTACTGATGGTAGATACTTGCCAATTTTTCTCCTTATTGTCTTTCCATTTGTGTTGCTATAAAGGAATACCAAGGCTGGGTAATTTATAGAGAAAAGAGGTTTGTTTGGCTCACAGTTCTGCAGGCTGTATGAGAAGCATAGCACCAGCATCTGCTCAGCTTCTGATGAGGGCTTCAGGCTGCTCTCATTTATGGTGGAAGGCAAAGGGGAGCCGGCTTATGTAGAAATCACAATGTGAGAGCAAAAGTGGGAGAAAGGGGTGGGGAGGTGCCAGGCTCTTTTCAACAATCAGTTATCCTGGGGAAATAATAGAGCAAGAACTCACTCATTACCCAAGCACGGCACCAAGCCATTCATGAGGGATCTGCCCCCATGACCAAAACAGCTCCCACCAGGCCCACCTCCAACATTGAGGATCAAATTTTAACCTGAGATTTGGAGGGGCAAATATCCAAACAAATATCATTTATGTAATCCCTAAAACTACCTATGAGGTATATATTTCTTTTAGCCTCATTTTGCAAATGAATAAACCAATGCTCAGGTAACCTTCCAAAGTCATTTAGCCAGTAAGTTGCAGAACAAGGATCAAGTCAAGGTTTGTCTGATCTAGAGCACACACTCTTCTCTACTCTTCCATGAAGCTTCAACCAGTGGCAACGCTGTTTTAAATGCTGATCCATCCCATTATCTCAGACCTGCCCAAACACAGAGTAAATAAATAGCATGAGGCCACAGCCTGACGCATTGCAAATATAGCCTCCCTTCAGCTTTGATTTGCCGTATGGTCTCGGGTAAGGCTCTCCTTCATGTTCTTCCTCTGTTAACAGTGAATGGCAATATCAGGGCTAACTCACTGGCTATTTGCCTCTGATTTACCACCATTACACCTGGCCACCAAAAGGGCAGACCACTGACCAGAAAAGTAGACCTTTCCCTCTGACTTTGTTTAATAGCTTATAATGAAAGATGACATGTAAATCCCTATTATTACCTAATTAACTGTAGTGGATAATATTTTTCATATTGTAGGCCTGAAGGCAGAAACTGAAATTCAATGCTGGTATAAGCAGTGGTGTTTTTTGAAATATTCTTCACAATATAGCATATTTCCCCGCAAGTAGTTTAGTTGTTCTTACCAGCTTTGTGTTGTCTTCATAACATACCAGAGGCATTAATCCATATTATGGACTCGGAACTTTCCTTTTCTCTGCTTAAAGTCTAAGCAATTTTCAACTTATAAAACTTAAAAGTGCCTGAAACCACAAAACTTTTTTCAGCGCCCATAACTAAAAAAGAGCTGACTTTCCCCCCCCGAGATTTTTATAAGAACTTTGCTCATAGGCTGATGCTTATTAACTGGAGTTCTTTATCCTGACCAACTTTTAATTTCCTGAAAATTGGGGCCTATAATGTGGAGAAGACGCAAACAAATCCTAATCTAGGATGATGAGCTGGATGGGTAGATGAGTAGATGACTGCTACCCGAAGATTATAATGTCCACAGGTTTTTTTTTCTTCCAATTAAGTGTAGATGTGATTATCTGAACATGCAGAAGTATTCCTTTAGTAATTGTGCTAGACTAACAATCTAAATTTATTTTATATAATATTCTTTTTAATAACAGCGTCTATTAAAGACATCTGTCGAAAGTCTGTAAAGCTTATTTCGTGGGTAGGCAGCATAAAAGTGTCCTTTAAGAATTCTGTTTTCAGTTTAATGTTATGGGCTGTTAAGGAGAAGGTTTATGGGTGTAACATTATTAGTTGGAATTTGACTCAAATTGAAATCAGGCCCAAGAATTTACTTATCCATAATATTATGAAGGTCTTTTTAAAACATTAAAAAGTTTAACTAAACAAGAATATTAGTACAATTTAATGTTTTACCTGCAGTTCTCAAGGCCATTCAAAACACTTTCTAATCACCAGATTTCAAATTCATATGTTAGCCCATCTCTCATACTACAAGGCTTTTAAAAATCAGAGATTTATTATATCTGGCCAATACTTTAACTGTGACAGAAAAGGGAATATATATTTGCTGAATTATGTGACTATAAATGAAAAGGAGAAAAATCCCATATGTCATGCACCCTTTGTTAGGATTTGAGGCAGTAGCTGATCCATGGGGATGGTGCTAGAATGGGGAGCCACAGGGCCCCAACCCAGGCTTGGCCTGGACAGAAGCCACCATCCCTAACATCATTGCCAACTAGAAATTAATCACCCTAATCACCCTACCCATTGGCTAGGCTTAGCATTCCTATAATTTTATTTTAAAACCTCAATGATCAAGATTAAAAGAAAGCAATAAAACATATCAAATTTTTACTAGAGCAGTTTGAAGAGCACCCCATTCTCCATGTCTGTGGTCTTGACACTTCTTTTGGCATCGCTATTAGTGACATGAGGAATAATTCACCACTGTCAGGGAATTTGGCTGTTTCATCACCTACATAAGAGACCTGCATAACTCCATGGTGATTGCTGTCTAGATGAATTATGTGTATCCTTCATGCACTTTTTGATTGAACAGTGATAACAAATAATGCATTATCCTGTGCCACTGTTGAAGATGAACCTGCTATTTTTTCTTACCGAGCAGTCAGAGAAAGACCTTATAGAGGCATTTAAAATGACATCATGACACCAATCCCAATTTATTACAATCAGTAAGAAGCAATTGCCAGGCCAGATTAAATATAATAAAGGTAAATCTCAGTGACAACACATTCTATTGTTTAGAGCTGGTGCTAATTGGTCATCAAGTACTTAGAAAAGCACAGATTAAAGAATGCCCAAACTGTGGCTGATAAAATTTATGTTATAATTTCATATTCACACCTGCCAGTAGGGATCTACTAGCTTTGCCATTCATTTATTCATTCATTCAACACATACTGTCGCACACCCACTAGATGCCTGAGCCCGGCACTAGTGATTCAGCAATAAACCAGACAAATAGGGTCATGGCTCTCCAATGGCTTATAGGCAGTTGGGAAGACAGAATTTGAGTACAGCTGACTCGAACAATATGAGTTTGAATCTGCACAGGTCCACTTATACATGGACTTTCTTCTGCCTCTGCCCTCCCCCCTCCACAGAGACAGCAAAACCAACTCTTCCTCTTCCTCCTCCTCTTCAGGCTACTCAGCATGAAGACGACAAGGAAGAAGACATTTAGGATGACCCACTTCGGCTTAATGAATAGTAAATATATTTTCTCTTCCTGATAATTTCCTAATAAGATTTTCTTTCTCTAGCTTACTTTATTGTAAGAATACAGTATATAATATACATAACATACAAGGTATGTGTAAGTGACTATGTCATCAGTAAGGCTTCTAGTCAACAGTAGGCTACTAATAGTTAAGTTTGGGGGGAGTCAAAAGTTATACATGGATTTTCAACTGTGCAATGGTGCTGATGTCCCTGACCCCTGCATTGGTCAAGGGTCTAGAGTATTTACAAGTGTGAAGAATATTGGGAAGAGACAGGCAGGATACTCTAGAAGCATGTCGCAGGAAAACCTAAGCCAGTCAGAGTCAGAAAGGCTTCATAAAAGAAATGATGTTTAAACTCAGATCTAAAGGACAGGAGAGACCGGGTATCGTGGCTCATACCTGTAATCCCAGCACTTTGGGAGGCCAAGGCTGGCAGATCACTTGAGGCCAGGAGTTCGAGACCAGCCTGGCCAACATGGCAAAACCCTGTCTCTACTAATAATACAAAAATTAGCCAGGCATGGTGGCGCATGCCTGTAATCCCAGCTACTGGGGAGGCTGAGTTGGGAGAATCGCTTGAACCCAGGAGGTGGAGGTTGCAGTGAGCTGAGATTGCACCACTGCACTCCAACCTGGGTGACAGAGCGAGACTCTGCATTAAAAAAAAAAAACGGACATGAGACTGGAGAGGGAGCACCATCAGGCAGAGGGAAAGAGAAGCACAAAGTCCCTCAGACAGACAGGAGACACAGGGCAAACCTGAGAAACAGAAAACTCCACTGTGGGTGTGACATAGACAGGGAGGGGGAAGCTGGCCTTACGTGAAGTTTATTGATGCTCCAAGCTGAGCCGTGAACAATAAACCAAGAGGAAAAAAAAGAATTATTATATCACTAAGACTTTATTATAGTATTATTACAGAGGCATGGAGAATCTTAAAACTTTTCTTTAATGAGGTATATTTTATATACCGAGGAACACACACACACACATACATACACACAGTCATGCACTGCATAACAACAGTTCAGGGTTCAGTCAATGACAGACCACATATACAACAGTGGTCCCATAAGATTATAATGGAGCTGAAAAATTCCTATCGCCTAGTGTCATAGCCATCATAATGTCATAGGGCAACGTGTTACTCACAAATTTGTGGTGATGCTGGTGGAAACAAACCTACTGAGCTGCCAGTTATATAAAAATATTGCACATACAATTATGTACAGTACATAATACTTGATAATCATAATAAATAACTGTGTTACTAGTTTATGTATTTACTATACTTTTTATTATTATTTTAGATTATACTTCTTCTACTTATTTAAAAAAAAAAAGCTAACTGCAAAACAGCCTCACGCATGTCCTTCTGGAAGTATTCCAGAAGAAGGCATTGTTATCATAGAGATGACGTGTGTTGTTGCCCCTGAAGACCTTTCAGAGGGACAAGTTATGGAGGAGGAAGACAGTGATGTTGATGATTCTGACCCTGTGTAGGCCTAGGTTAATGTGTGTTTGTGTCTTCATTTTTGTTGTTGTTTGAGACAGAGTCTTGCTCTGTTGCCCAGGCTGGAGTACAGTGGCACGATCACAGCTCATTGCAGCTTCAACCCCTTGGGCTCAAGCCATTCTCTCACCTCATCCTTCCAAAGTGCTGGGGTTACATGTATGGGCCACTGTACCCAGCCTGTATCTTATTTTTTTACAGAAGTTTTAAAAGTTAAAGAAAATTACATAGAATTAAAGCATTTTAAGGATAAAAAGAAAGAAAAAATATATATATATAATTTTAGGAACAGAGTCTTGCCCTGTAGCTGGAGTGCCATGGCGTGACATTGGCTCACTGCAGCCTCAAATTCCTGGCCTCAAACGATCCTCCCACCTCAGCCTCCAGAGTAACTAGGAATACAGAAGTGCAACACCTTGCCTGACTAATTTTTTTTCTTTTTCTTTTCTTTTTTTTTTTTTTTTTTGTAGACTGTCCCTCACTATGTTGTCCAGGCCAGCCTTGAACTCCTGGCCTTAAGCAATCCTCAAACCTTGGCCTCCTAAAGTGCTCCGATTACAGGGGTGAACCATCATGCTAGACCTGACCTAAAGAAAGAAAATTTTTTTGTACAGAGGTAGGATGTGTTTGTGTTTTAAGTTAAGTGTTATTATAAAAGAGTCAAAAAGCTTTTTTAAAAGTTTGTAAGTTAAAAAGTTACATAAGCTAAAGTTAATTTATTATTGAAGAAAGAAAATTTTAAAAAATGAATTTAGTGTAGCTCAAGTATCCAGTATTTATCAAGTCTACAGCAATGTACAGTAATGTCCTAGGTCTTCACATTCACTCACTACTCACTGACTCACCAGAGCAACTTCCTGTCCTGCAAGCTGTATTCAGAGTAAGTGCCCTATGCAGGTGTACCATTTTTTAATCTTTTATACTGCATTTTTACTATGCCTTTTCTATGTTTCGATATGTTAAGATACACAAATACTTACCATTGTGTTACAATTGCCTACAGTATCATGCTATACAGGTTTGTAGCCTAGAAGTAATAGGCTATACCTAGGTGTATAGTAGGTTACACCATGTAGGTTTGTGTAAGTACACTCTATGATGTTCATACAATGACAAATCACCTAAGAGACACATGATTGTATATACAGTGTGTGTATATATATATAAAATATATATTAAATGTAAATATATAAATATATAATATATATTAAATATATAGGCATATATAAACTATATAAGTATATATAGTTTAAATAACTTATTGAACTATTCATTTTCGGCTCCATTGCTACTTGGAATAAAGATGGGTAGCAAAGGCCAGAGATATTAATGAATAAAAAGAAATTTGAGGATTGCCTCTAGATTTTCAAAATTCATAGTATTTTGCTTCTTTCACCACAAATTGAAGCTTAGCTGTATGTTGAAGTTCTATTCTATTGCCATGAAAGGAAATGTTTATACATCAATGTGGATGAATCTCAACATATTTTGTGCATAAAAGAAAGTCTCAAAAAAATATAGAATGTAATTCAGTTTATATAAAATTCAGAGAAACACACAACTGATAAACTGTTAATAATATACATTTATGTGTAAAATAAATAAAAATGAGAGAAAGGAAATATGTTGAAGAGGGTGTAAAGAGTGATTTAAAAATTACAGTGATGTATTTCTTAAGCTGGTTGATGGCATGACATGATACAAAATAACCATTTTATTATTTTTATTTAACTTATAATTTGATAAATATATACCTATATAGTTTATATATGCCTATATATTTAATATACGAACAATAACTTTGCCAAATAATACCTGATATTTGCAAAAGACTTACTACTTTCTGCAAGGTGATCATTTAAGCTTCACCACAAATGTAGGAAGTAGGCATACCCCAAGTTTTCAGTCCGACAGGTGAGGGAATTGAAGCTTCGAGATATTTGGTGACTTTACTAGGAAGCCCTTGATGTGGCAGAGAGATACAAAAATCCACTGCTTTTCTCTCTCTCTGCTGCATGCCCATGGATTGATGGGAAATAAGAACAAGAAGGAACTACAGGCTTGAATGACTTGAAAATGTTGTGATTGGGTGCGGTGGCTCACACCTGTAATCCCAGCACTTTGGGAGGCCGAGGTGGGCGGATCACTTGAGGTCAGGAGTTCGAGACCAGCCTGGCCAACATGGTGAAACCCATCTCTACTAAAAATACAAAAATTAGCCGAGTGTGGTGGCACACACCTGTAATCCCAGCTACTCAGGAGGCTGAGGTAGGAGAATTGTTTGATCCCGGGAGGTGGAGGTTGTGGTGAGCTGAGATCACGCCACTGCACTCCAGCTTGGGCAACAGAGCGAGACTCTGTCTCAAAAAATAATAATAATAAAAGAAATGAAAACAAATTCCTGGCCTGGAAGTAACATATATCGCTTTTCTTTGTATTCCTGTGGCAGTCATTCTGATGGCCAAACTTAGACGCAAAGGGAACCATAGTCCCTAGCTAAACAGTTGTTTCTCTGCTATGAGAAGAGTGTGCATTTTGGTGGTCAGCTAGCCCTCTCTACTACAGCAGACATGATTCTAAAGGGATCTTTTCTCTTGCCTTGTCTCCCCAAGCCTAAGCCTTTAATGTGCTGTGGTGCCTCCCTTGTCACAGCTCTCACTCCACACTCACTACTTCTCTAAAGATGGCATCAGGGGCTGGGAGAAAGACCTGTGTGCCCACCCAAGTGTTAATGGAGTCAGTCCTTCAATATGGAGAAGTGGTGACAAGCTATGTGCTCTCCACATAAGTCCACAAGAAAGTTAACTCTGTGAAGACAAGCACTCTCCCTGTCTTGTTCACCACTGTATCATCAGCACCTAAAAAGTGCCTGGCACATAGTGGGTGCTCATGAAAATTTGCTAAATGAAAGACTAAATAAATAAATGTTTCTTTTTCTCCCTTCCCATTTAGAAGAAATAGAATATCTCTCTGATCCTTTCATCTGTTCCTCCCAGCCTTTATGTCTTATTGGACACCCACCTGTCCCATCTACAATTATGCCAACATTTTCTATTTTCCCATTAATCACCCCATTCTATTGAACTCTCCTGTTTCTGCTGCACTGTGCTCCTCTTGTCTCCCATTGTTCCAGAGGGTAGGAGACAAGAGGAGCAAAACCTCAGCTGGTTTGTTGTGCTCATCAGTGTCCAGACCCTCTTCCTTTCATTGCAGCCTTTTGTATTTCACCTTAGTGATGCTTAATTAAAGTATAAATGAATGTCTTACAGAATATCCTGCCAATGTCCATTTGCATCCTCTGATTTGTGTGATGTCTCAAGGAACCTGCAGTGGGAAAGCAGCACTTGACTTCTCCCATGACTGGATGATCTTCTTTCTGCTTGACAGGACAGCACAGGTTGAGCCAGGCAACTTGGAGTGGCCACAATGCTTCCTGTTCTCCAAAGACAGCTGCTTCACACCCCCATGCACTGTCTCCTGCCTGTTCCTCCTTCACACAGAATCCATGACCTCTGTCCTTTATTTATTCCTATTTTCTTCTTTTTGCTGCTGTTGTAAATGAGATTGTTTTCTTAACTTCCTTTTGGAGAGCTCATTGTTTTTTGTGTAGAAACACCACTTATTTTGGTATGTTGATTTTGTATTGTGCAACTTTACTAAATTCATTCATTCGTTCTAACAGATTTTTTTTGGTGAGTCTTTGAGGTTTTCTACATACATGATCATGCAGAGGTTGTATCCTCTGCAAACAGAGATCATTTTAATTCTTCCTTTCCAATTTGGATGGCTTTATTTTTTTCCTGGCCTCCATCCTCCATGCCTGGCCTATTCTTTGGAGAATAGAGTAGCCATTCCTAAAGGTCTCCTCTCATTCCTTAAAACTCCCTCCTCACAGCTCATCTGTTTTGTATGAAGGAAGGCAGGGGACTACCAGCTGCCCTGTGGTTTTTTTTGTTTGTTTGTTTGTTTTGAGACATGGTCTCGTTCTGTTGCCCAGGCTGGAGTGCAGTGCCACAATCACAGCTCACTGCAGCCTCAACGTCTTCGACTCAAGCAATCCTCCCACCTCAGCCCCTCAAGGAGCTGGGACTATAGGTGTATCCCACCATACCTGGCTAATTTTTGTATTTTTTGTAGAGACCGGGTCTTGCCATGATCCCCAGGCTGGTCTCAACCTCCTGGGCTCAACCAATCTGCCTGCCTTAGCCTCCCAAAATGCTGGAATTATAGGCATGAGCCATCGCACCCTGCTGCCGTGTTTTAACACCTCCAAAGTATATTATGTAGGACTCACAAATCCAACTTAAAGTACTTTAATCAAAAAAGGGAACTTTGTGGGAAGGGTCCTGTGGAACCTCTTGAGAGTCAAGGAAGAGGCCCCAGGAGAAACAGGCATTCTGGAGCACTGCAGGGGTTCTGTCTCTCCTCTCTACTTCTTTTGTCACATCTGTGGTATTTCCCTCATGCTGCAAACTGGTGTCCTTTGCTCCTTGGTCCACAAGGCAGTTTCATGCACGTCCGTGTGAAGAGACCACCAAACAGGCTTTGTGTGAGCAATAAAGCTTTTAATCACCTGGATGCAGGCAGGCTGAGTCCGAAAAGAGAGTCAGTGAAGGGAGATAGGGGTGGGGCCGTTTTATAGGATTTGGGTAGGTAAAGGAAAAAGGGGGGTTGTTCTCTGGTGGGCAGGAGTGGGGTTCACGAGGTACTCAGTGGAGGAGCTTTTGAGCTAGGATGAGCCAGGAGAAGGAATTTCACAAGACAATGTCATCAGTTAAGGCAGGAACAAGCCATTTTCACTTCTTTTGTGGTGGAATGTCATCAGTTAAGGCAGGAACCGGCCATCTGGATGTGTACGTGCAGGTCACAGGGGATATGATGGCTTAGCTTGGGCTCAGAGGCCTGACATTCCTGTCTTCTTATATTAATAAGAAAAATAAAACAAAATAGTGGTAAAGTGTTGGGACAGTGAAAATTTTGGGGGATGGTATGGAGAGATAATGGGCAATGTTTCTCAGGGCTGCTTCGAGTGGGATTAGGGGCGGCGTGGGAACCTAGAGTGGGAGAGATTAAGCTGAAGGAAGATTTTGTGGTAAGGGGTGATATGTGGGGTTGTTAGAAGGAACACTTGTCATTTAGAATTATTGGTGATGGCCTGGATACAGTTTTGTATGAATTGAAAAACTAAATGGAATAAGAGAAGGAGAAAAACAGGTATAAAAGGTCTAAGAATTGGGACGACTCAGGACATCTGATTAGAGAATGCCTAAGGAGATTCAGCATAGTCCTGCCAGCAAAGATTATTTATTTACTTCAAGAGTTAAGAGTGGCAGTTTGGGGATAGCACCAGGAGATATCAGCTGTGATGGCTTGGAGAAACAGTGTAAACCAGCAGTGTAAACAAGAGCAGGGCATGTATGAGTAGTTGAGAACGGTGAATAGGAGTATGACTAGACAGAAGATAGTAGGAATGACAAGATTTTTGGGGGCACAGTCTAAGTTGGTCTGGTGTCTGGAATGAGACTGGGGCCTAATAAAAAGGAGCATCTATACAGGAGCTCAAATGGGCTGTACCTTGTAGCATTCTGAGGACAGGTCTGACTTCTGAGAAGGGAAAGTCGTGAAAGTATTGTCCAGTCCTTTTTAAGTTGGTGGCTGAGCTTGGTGAGGTGTGTTTTTAAAAGACCTTTAGTCCGTTCTACTTTTCCTGAAGACGGAGGACCGTAAGGGATATAAGGGTTTCACTGAATACTAAGAGCCTGAAAAACTACTTGGCTGATTTGACTAATAAAGGCTGGTCTGTTATCAGACTGTATAGAGGTGGGAAGCCTAAACTGAGGAATTATATCTGACAGAAGGGAAGAAATGACTGTGGTGGCCTTCTCAGACCCTGTAGGAAAGGACTCTACCTATCCAGTGAAAGTGTCTACCTAGACTAAGGGGTGTTTTAGTTTTCTGACTCGGAGCATGTTGAGTAAAGCTAATTTGCCAGTCCTGGATCGGGGCAAATCCTTGAGCTTCATGTGTAGGGAAGGGAGGGGGCCTGAATAATCCTTGAGGAGTAGTAGAATAGCAGATGGAACACTGAGAAGTTATTTCCTTGAGGATAGATTTCCACGATGGAAAGGAAATGAGAGGTTCTAAGAGGCGGGCTAGTGGCTTGTACTATAGCATAGCCTGCCTTTGCTGGTGTGTGGCGATTAGGCCTGGTGGAACTGCCATCAATAAACTAAGTGTGATCAGGGTGAGGAACAGGAAAGAAGGAAATATGGGGAAATGAGGTGAATGTCAGGTGGATCAGAGAGATACAGTCATGGGGGTCAGGTGTGGTATCTGGAATAATGTGGGAGGCCGGATTGAAGTCCTGGCCAGGAACAATGGTAATTGTGGGACTTAACAAAGAGTGAGTACAGCTGAAGGAGCCAAGGAGCAGAAAGTGTATGTGTCAGGTATGAGGAAGAAAATAGATTTTGGAAGTTATGAGAAATGTAGAGAGTAAGTTGAGCATAGTTTGTGATTTTGAGGGCCTCTAAAAGTATTAGGGTGGCAGCAGCCGCTGCACGGAGACATGATGGCTAGGCTAAAACAGTAAGGTCAAGTTGTTTGCAAGGAAAGGCTACAGGGTACAGTCCTGGCTCTTGTGTAAGAATTCTGACCGCACTAACCATGCCTAGGAAGGAAAGGAGTGGTTGTTTTGTAAGGGATTGAGGTTTGGGAGATTAGTCGGACACGATCAGCAGGGAAAGCAGGTGTGTTTTTATGAGAATTATGCCGAGATAGGTAACAGATGAGGATGAAATTTGGGCTTGACTGAAGTAATGGGGGCTGTCTGTGA
Source organism: Pongo pygmaeus (assembly GCF_028885625.2). Taxonomy (NCBI): domain Eukaryota; kingdom Metazoa; phylum Chordata; class Mammalia; order Primates; family Hominidae; genus Pongo; species Pongo pygmaeus. The sequence continues at coordinate 153,224,872 of NC_072376.2, read as the reverse complement.
AGCCTTGCGGCAGTACAGCCCAGGTAATTTGCTGAGCCTAATGGGTATCAGGGTCAGTCCAAGTGAAAGCGAATAGAGCCTGGGATGACGGGTGCAAAGGAATAGTAAAGAAAGCATGTTTGAGATCCAGAACAGAATAATGGGTTGTGGAGGGAGGTATTGAGGATAGGACAGTATATGGGTTTGGCACCATGGGGTGGATAGGCAAAACAATTTGGTTGATAAGGCACAGATCCTGAAGTAACCTGTAAGGCTTGTCTGGTTCTAGGACAGGTAAAATGGGGGAATTGTAAGGAGAATTTATAGGCTTTAAAAGGCCATGCTGTAGCAGGCGAGTGACAACAGGCTTTAATCCTTTTAAAGCGTGCTGTGGGATGGGATCTTGGCATTGAGTGGGGTAAGGGTGATTAGGTTTTAATGAGATGGTAAGGGGTGCATGATCGGTCACCAAGGAGGGAGTAGAGGTATCTTATACTTGTGGGTTAAGGTCGGGGAATACAAGAGGAGGACGCAAAGGAGGCTTTGGATTGGGAAGAAGGGCGGCAATGAGATGTAGCTGTAATCCAGGAATAGTCAGGGAAGCAGATAATTTAGTTAAAGTGTCTCGGCCTAATAAGGGAACTGGGCAGGTGGGGATAACTAAAAAGGAGTGCTTAAAAGAGTATTGTCTAAGTTGGCACCATAGTTGGGGAGTTTTAAGAGGTTTAGAAGCCTGGCCGTCAATACCTACAACAGTTATGGAGGCAAGGGAAACAGGCCCTTGAAAAGAAGGTAATGTGGAGTGGGTAGCCTCCGTATTGATTAAGAAGGGGACGGACTTACCTTCCACTGTGAGAGTTACCCGAAGCTCTGCATCCGTGATGGTCTAGGGGGCTTCTCAGGTGATCGGGCAGCGTCAGTCTTCAGCCGCTAAGCCAAGAAGATCTGGGAAGCAGTCAGAGAGCCTTGGGCCAGAGTTCCAGGGGCTCTGGGAGTGGCTGCCAGGTGAGTTGGACAGTCCGATTTCCAGTGGGGTCCCGCACAGATGGGATGTGGCTTAAGAGGAATCCTGGGCTGCAGGCATTCCTTAGACCAGTGGCCAGATTTCTGGCACTTGTAGCAAGCTCCTGGGGGAGGAGGTTCTGGAGGAACGCCTGGCTGCTGCGGTTCAGGCGTTTGGAAGTTCTTGTGTGCTGGAGATGTGGCTGGGGTTTGTCTCACAGTGGAGGCAAGGAATTGCAACATTTTTCTATTATTGTACACCTTGAAGGCGAGGTTAACTGAATCCTGTTGTGGGGTTTGAGGGCCAGAATTTAATTTTTGGAGTTTTATTTAATGTCGGGAGCAGATTGGGTAATAAAATGTATTTTGAGAATAAGACAGCCTTTTGACCTTTTAGGGTCTAGGGCTGTAAAGTGTCTCAGGGTTGCTGCCAAAGGAGTCACGAACTGGGCTGGATTTTTATATTTGATGAAAAAGACCCTAAACGCTATCTGATTTGGGATAAAGAAAAAGGAGCATTAACCTTGACTATGCCTTTAGTTCCAGCCACCTTTCTAAGAGGAAATTGTTGGGCAGGTGGGGAAGAGCTAGTCGCGGAACTAAACTGTAAGCCGGACCAGGTGTGAGGAGGGAAGGTGATAGAAGGATTATAGGGTGGAGGAGTGGAGGCTGAGGAAGAATTGGGACTTAGCTCGGCCTGGTGACGAGCAGCCTGGGGAGGAGGGGAAAGGTCAGATGGGTCTGTAGAAAAGGAAGACTGGAAAGACTCAGTGACGCTTGGGGTTGGGACTGAGGGGACAGGATGAAAAATGCCTGGACGTAAGGCACCTCAGACCATTTGCCCATTTTTCGACAAAAATTATTTAGGTCTTGTAGGACGGAGAAATCGAAAGTGCCATTTTCTGGCCATTTAGAGCCATTGTCAAGTTTGTATTGGGGACAAGCGGTGTTGCAGAAGAAAATAAGGCATTTAGGTTTTAGGTCAGGTGTGAGTTGAAGAGGTTTTAAGTTCTTGAGAACACGGGGTAAGGGAGAAGAAGGAGGAATGGAGGGTGGAAGGTTGCCCATAGTGAAGGAGGCAAGCCCAGAGAAAAGAGAGCATAGAGACACAGAGGGAAGGGGTTTGGGGGTTCTTACCCTCCAGAAAAGTGGGAAAGGGGTTGGGGCACGGAAATAAGGGGTTGGGGGTTCTTGCCCCCTAGAAAAGCGGGACTTGACACTAAAGGTGAAGGAGAAGGGATTGAGGGGTACTTGCCCCTCCCCCAGAAACGCAGAGAAGGGGTAGAGACACGGAGAGAAGGGGTTGGGGTACTTGCCCCACCCCCAGAAAAGCAGGACTTGCCGCTAAGGGTGAAGGACCAAGACAGGTGTCCCTGCGTGGTCTGACACCTTTGAAACGTGGGTGAATAATCAGAGAGGCGTCCCTGCAATGATTAAACACAAAGGGAAGGCTGCCTTCCCAGTCTGTGACCGGCACCGGAGTTTTGGGTCCACGGATAAAATGTGTCTCCTTTGTCTCTACCACAAAATGAAAGGAATTGAAATTAAGAGAAGGGAGAGATTGAAGTGTAGCACCAAGATTGAAAGGAGAAAGAGGTTGAGGGATAGTGAGGGATAGTAAGTAGTGAGCTTCTACTTACATACAGAAAGCATTGTGCTAGGCAGCGAGGATACCACACTGACAGACTCGTTTAGTCCCTACCCCTGTAGAATTTATATTCCAGTAGGGAAGACACATCATACACATATAGTACATTATTAAATTCATGAATTACAAATTGTGATGATGCCTTTTGCTGGCCATGAAAATGTGCTGCTTGGTCTGCTGCAGCAAGCATGATTGACTGATGGCCCCTGGCCGCTGCTTCTCTGGATTTACTGCAACGTTTCTGCAGGGACCCACTCATTCCTAATGTGCAGATACACCTTATGGTGACCCCCAGTGAGTCACACCTTGGAAGACAACCCTCCCTTGAGTGCTGCCAGAACTTGTGACTCACTTCTAGCCAAAAGAATACCAGCAAAGGTGAAGGGATTTTGCAGATGTAACTAAGTTCCGAAATCAGTTAACTCTGAGTTAACCAAAAGGGAGATTATCTTGGTTGTGCCTGATTTAATCTGGTGAAAATCCTCCAAAGAAGTACTCAGATCCTCCCAGAGATCAGAGTTCTCCAATTGGCCTTGAAGAAGGGTGCTGCCGTATTGACAGAGGGCTGAAAATGAGAAGTACACATGGCAGGGGCCTGTGGGTTCCTCTAGGAGCTAGAGTGGCCCCTACTGACAGCCAGCAATAATATGGGGGCTTCAGCCCTGCAATCTCAAAGAACGGAATTCTATCAACAACCACGTGAACTTGGAAGAGGATCCTAAGCTCCAGAAAGAAAAACACAGCCAGGCTAACATCTATATTACAGCCTCTGAGAGCCTAAGGAGAGGACCAAGTTCAGCCCCACCCAGACTCCTGACCCACAGAAACTGTGAGATAATCAAGGGTGTTGTTTTAAACCACCAAGGCTGTGGCAATTTACTATGCAGCAAGAGAAAACAAACACATCTGGCAAGAGCTAGCTCTTTCCCCATAGTGCCTCATTCCCAAGAGCAACAAGGAGCTGCCCTCCTCGTCTCTGGTTGCCAAGCTCAAAACTAGAGTTACATGTGGAAATCACAAGGTATCTGAGACAGGTCTCAATCAAGTTAGAAAGTTTATTTTGCCAAGCCTAAGGACTCACTCGTGACACAGTCTCAGGAGGTCCTGACGACATGTGCCCAAGGTAGTCAGGGTATAGCTTACTTTTAGGCATTTTAGGGAAACATGAGACATCAGTGAATATGTGTCAGATGTACTTCGGTTCTGTCCAGGAGAGCAGGACAACTTGGGGGGGGGCTTCCAGGTCATAATTAGATAAGAGATAAAGATTGCATTCTTTTGAGTTCTTGATCAGCCTTCCACCAAATACACAATTTAGTGTGGCTCAGTGAATCTGCCTTTTTACCTAAACAATAGGGCAGAGGAAGCAATCAGATATGCATTTGTCTCAGGTGAGCCTCAGAGGGATGACTTTTGAGTTCTGTCTGACCTTTGTCCTCAAGGAATTTCTTTGTGGGCAAATTGTGAGGAAGGTGTGTAGCTTTTTATCTTTGCAGCTATCTTATTTAGGAATAAAATGGGAGGCAGGTTTGCCTGACATAGTTCCCAGCTTGACTTTTCCCTGGGGTCCCAAGATTTATTTTCCTTTCACACAAGCCAGCAGAACCTGGCTAGGTATGTGCTGTTCTGATAAGGGAAAAAGGATGATACACTGAAGGTATATCATCTCTGGTGCAAGCGTTGGTTGTCATGTACCAGCAGAAGCCAGGGGAGTACCCCTGGGATTAGATTTTGAGCGTGTTTGGCGGGTAGGGTCAAATGTAAGACAGATAAGTAGTATATTAAGGACATCTTCACAGGACACTGGTTTAACAACCTGGTGAGGGCCTCAGGGAGCAGCATCGTTCTTAGAAGCCTAGAGGTAGTGCTGGACAATGCTGGGAAAAGTGCAAATATCTGAGTTGTCCTGGCAGATAGTAGAGGAAGGAATACAAATGCTGAAGGATGTGGGCATGATGAAATGGATAGATATATTATGCCCAGAAAATCCATCAGGATTATGTCAGGTAGGAGGGCCCAGAGGACACCACATTGTTTATCAAGCCAATTCAGCTACTGTTGCCTGTGGTTGCCCAATTTGTCAACAACAGAAGCCAATGCTGCACTCCAATGTGGCACTATTCCTCAAGGAGAACATCTGGCCACTTGGTGACATGTCAATTACATTAGGCTCCTGGTATGCTAGAAGGGCCAGCTGTCTGTGCTCCCCAGGATAGATTCTTTTTCTGGTATGACTTTGTCTTTCCTGCACATAGAGCCCCAGCCAGTACCAACCAGGAGCTTATACAGACATTATGTCCCATACATCATAACATCTGACCAGGGGACTGATGTCAAAGCAAAAGATGTGTGGGAGTGGGCCTATGACCATGAGATTCACTAGTCATATCACATATTGTATCCTCCAGTCTCAAAGAACAGAAAAACAACCTCTAATGTCACAGCTGAAGTGTTAGCTCAGATGTAATACTTTGCAAACATAGAGTGCTGTATGCATTAAATCAGAGAGAACTGTCTCTGGTGATATGTCTCTAATAAGAAGAATCTATGAGTCCAGAATGAAGGGCTAGAAGTAGGTGATACCATTTACCACCACTCCCAGTGACCAACCAAGGAATGAGTTCTAGCTCTGTGATCTTCAAGGTTGGAGGGTCCTAATCCCCTAATCTTGCCAGGGATCCAAGAGTCCATTGAACTGTAAGGTATGACAGGGCAATTTAGACCCCTAGTGTCCAGGGACCAGCAGGCAAAAGAAGGAATCACCCTAGTGGCAGGGTAATTGACTTGATCAGCAGGAGGAGGTAGCATGGTTTATATATAAACAGGGCAGGAAAGAGTACGTGTGGAACCACAGTGATCTCCTTGGATGCTTCCCAGTACCCTTTTTTCCCTTGGAAACTGAGAAGAGTGTGGTAACCAAGAGCTTAGACTCCTTAGGAATGAAGGTTTTGTCACATGAACAGGTAAGTCACCAAGACCTTCTGAGAGGATAGCTGAGCATAAGGGAAAGGTAGAATAGATGGTGGAAAGTGAGAGGATGAGTGTTAGTTGCAGCCCCGAGGCCAATTGCACAGACTGGGACTACATTTTGTACCACTAGCTTCCCTTTTCTAAGTTTTCCCTCAGAAGGGGAGGACCATAGGAACCATCAAGGAGCTGCTATCTAACACTGCATGAAAAGGAAATTCATCTGGGACAAGGAGTAGACCCTGGTACCTTTGTCAGCTTGGGCTGCTGTAACAAAACACCTTAACTTGGGTGGCTTAACCACCAGCCACTTACAGTTCTGGAGGCTGGGAAGTCTCACAATTCTATAGACTGGGAAGTCCAAGATCAAGGTGCCAGCGTGTCTGGTGAGGGCTCTCTTCCTGGTTTGCAGAGGGTCCTCATCCTGCTGTACCCTTACATGATGTAGGGAAAGCAAGTTCTGGTCTCTTCTTAGATGGGCACTAATTCCATCATAAGAGCACCAGCCACGTGACTTCATCTAAACCTAATTACCTCCACACAGCCTTACCTCTAAATGCCATTACATTGAAAATTAGGGTATTAACATATTAATGGGGGGGCAGGGAGCACACAAACAGTCAGTTCATAGCACTTGGCAGCCATGAAAATGCACCTGTCAGCCGGGCACGGTGGCTCACGCCTGTAATCCCAGCACTTTAGGAGAATGAGGCAGGTGGATGATGAGGTCAAGAGATCGAGGCCATATTGCCCAACATGGTGAAACCCCATCTCTACTAAAAACACAAAAATTAGCTGGGCGTGGTGGCCGGCGCCTGTAGTCCCAGCTACTCGGGAGGCTGAGGCAGGAGAATCGCTTGAACCTGGGAGGCGGAGGTTGTGGTAAGCTGAGATTGCGCCACTGCACTCCAGCCTAGCGACAGAGCAAGACTCTGTCTCAAAAAAAAAAAAAAAAAAAAAGCCAGGCACGGTGGCTCATGCCTGTAATCCCAACACTTTGGGAGGCTGAGATGGGTGTGTCACCTGAGGTCAGGAGTTCAAGACCAGCCTGGCCAACATGGTGAAACCCTATCTCTACTAAAAATACAAAAAAAAAAAAAAATTAGCCAGGCATGGTGATGGGCACTTGTAAACCTAGCTACTTGGGAGGCTGAGGCAGGAGAGTCACTTGAAACAGGGAGGCGGAGGTTGCAGTGAGCTGAGATCACACCATTGCACTCCAGCCTGAATGACAAGAGGAAAACTCCGTCTAAAAAAAAAAGAAAAAAAATGCACCTGTCAGATAACTAACTGCAGGGTTGTAAATGACTAAAGGTCCCAGATGCTGCCCTTCTGTACCCATCATTGTGTTTGCAACAAGGCCAAACCTGTGGGCTCCCAACCAGTGACTGAGCATGGCACCGGTACTAATGAAGACCCACTCCTACAAGATGTGGGGCTCCTTCTCCAGCGGGTGCCTTTGGCTCAATGATTCCCTGTAGGCCTGGCTGAAACTTTCTCTGACATGTGCCAAAGTTGGAGGCTCTTCAACTCTACTCTCCTTCCTTCCTTTGCTCTCTCTTCACAGGTATCAGACCTGCACTGCAGTCTGATGGCACTCCTCACATCCTCTTGCTCCCTCTCCCTTTATCCTTCACAGGCAATTCCCCCAATAAATCTCTTGCATGTCTAATCCTGCCTAACCATCTGCTCCTTATCAGACAAGACTAGATATTCCATAAAAAATGTAAGAAGTTGGATGCTGTGAAGAAGAATGTGGTGATACAAGGAGGGGGGACTACTTTACATAGGTTAATTGGAGGAAGCATTGGTGAGATTTGATCCCAGACTCTAAGGAGGTAACCTTTGAGTTAGGATGTTAAATAAGGGGAAGCAAGAGCTATGCAGACAGCAAAAGCATTGTATTCTGACATGGGGAAGACCAGGAAGGTTGGAATCTAGTGGCAAGGTAAAATGGCAAGAATAATTTGGAGAGTTCTGCAAAGGCAAACCCAGTCGGGTTTTGTTGATCATCTGGATAAGATGAGATAGAGTTACTGTAAACAAGGAGAAAGCAATACTATATGTGCAAATAACACCATAATATAGAATTTACAATTTTGTGTGGCGGTGTCTTCCAGTACTAATTTATTCATTCATCTGCTATGTCATTCATGTTGAAGTTTCTACAAAACAGAAAACTATTCTCTGCATATTCATGTCAGGCCCACAGAGCAAAAGCTTGTTTATGGGGATTATAAAATTCTAGGGTCTAGACTTCAGCTTTTCAGGTTCAGAAATGCAATGTTTTCTGTGTCCTAACAAAATATCAGACTGTCCAGGATAGTCTCACTCTAACCAAACTCTATACAGGCTGATGTCTACCCCAAAGTTGTACTTATAAAAGCCAAAATGTTAATTGGTCATGGTATTCTTGCTCTACAGCAGAATCTATCCAAAGAGTTAAAATTTAATCACAAAGTTATTTTTATCACCATCCATCTCCTAACAGATGAAACCATCCCTCACTTTCCTCTAATAGTCTATGTTCTAGATTTCACACAGATCATATCCACACTTCTGTTCACACATCATTGGACAGAGCACAATGCAATTGATTAGATTAAAGCTTTCCTTATTATGATCTCATAACCACCATGCTTCCCTTAGCCTACCTTCCAGGTTATTGTGAATGAGTTTGGGATTTTCCTGTAATTTTTCAATTGCACATTTATTGGAAAGCTTAGACTATAAAAATAGTAATTAGTAGTAGCAAATACGATTATAGATGTCATATAATACTTGCTTATTATTGGTTAAGCCCTTTACATAAATAACTTTATTAGATTCTTAAAACTACTGTGCTGGAAGTCCTAGCTAGAGCAATAAGACAAGAGAAAGAAGTAAACCACACCCAAATTGGAAAGGAAGAAGTCAAATTATCTTTGTTTGCAGATGAAATGGTCTTACCTTTGGAAAAACCTAAAGACTCCACCAAAAAACTATTAGAACTGATTAACAAATTTAGTAAAGTTGCAGGATACAAAATCAACATACAAAAATCCCTGATAAGAAATTAATAACCAGAATATATAAGGAGCTCAAACAACTCATAGAAAAAAATCTAATAACCTGATTTTAAAATGGGCAACAGATCTGAATAGACATGTCTCAAAAGAACACATACAAATGGCAAACCAGTATATGAAAAGGTGCTCAACATCAGTGATCACCAGAGAAACGCAAATCAAAACTACAAAGAGATATCATCTTACCCCAGTTAAAATGACTTTTATCCAAGAGACAGGCAATAACAAATGCTGGAAAGGATTTGGAGAGAAAAGGGAATCCTTGCATCTTTTTGATGGGAATGTAAATTAGTACAACCATAATGGAGAATAGTTTGGAGGTTCCTCAAAAAGCTAAAACTACCATATGATTCCAACAGTTCCACTGCTAGATATGTATCCAAAAGAAAGGAAATCAGTATATCGAAGAGATATCTGCACTCCCATGTTTATTGCAGCACTATTCACAATAGCCAAGATTGGGAAGCAACCTAAGTGTCCATCAATAGAAGAATGGAGAAAGAAAAGTGGTACAAATACACAATGGAGTAATATTCAGCCATAAAAAGAATGAGATCCTGTCATTTGCAACAACATGATGGAACTGGAGGTCACTATGTTAAGTGAAATAAGCCAGACACAGAAAGACAAACTTCACATGTTCTTATTTATTTGTGGAAGCTAAAATTTAAAACAATTGAACTCATGGAGATAAGAGAGTAGAATGATGATTACCAGAGGCTGAGGAGGGTAGTGGGGACAGGGAGGATGAGTGGGGATGGTAAATTAGAACAAAAATATAGTTAAATAGAATGAATAAGATCTAGTATTTGATAGAAAAACAGGGTGACTGCAGTCAATAATAATTTATTATACATTTTAAAATAACTAAAATAGTGTAATTGAATTGCTTGTAAGAGAAAGAAAGGATAAATGCTTGAAGTGATGGATACTCCATTTACCCTAATGTTATTAGTATGCATTGTCTGCCTGTATCAAAATGTCTCATGTACCCCAGGAATATATATACCTACTTTGTACCCATAAAAATTCAAAATTAAAAAACCCTACTGTGTGCATGAGACATTATAATCCCCTTTTTACAGAAAAGAAACAGGTTTAGAGAAGTTAAGTAACTTGTAACTTCCAAGCCAGTCCTTGATTTCTTCAATTCTCTGTTGTTTTTTGCCTTTTCTCTTCCCCTTTCTCCTTTCCCCTCTTTTTCTCTCTAATTTATATTTTAAAAACTATACATGCAACATATTAAAATATTTCAAAATTACAGAAGGGGATAAGATGAAAAGTAAAAATCCTATCTTATCCATTCTCACTTCCTTACGCCAGCTCTGGCCCACCCTACAGAAAGTAAATTATTCAGTGTAACAGTTTCTTTTGTATAAATCTCATCATATTCTAAACACATGCACATATGTGTGTATATATGTGTGTACATGTGTGTGTATAGTATATATGTGTTTCCCAAAATATACATACTGTGCACAATGGGGTATCTTCAACCTTTTCCCACCTTATTTCTTCCTGATACATTTCATTCTTTTAAACGGATTCATCCAGACACTACTATTTTCCATTGATCTGCCTATTTGGACAAAGTATTTTAATTGCTATAGGCACATTTTAGTATAATATAATTCTTCTTTTCCTTTATTTTTAGAATTTTCTTGACAATCTTCACATTTTTTTCCAAATGGATTTGAGACACGCTTTTTTCAAGTTCAAAACAATAAAATGATGGGAAAGAAAAAACTGCTTACATTTTGAGTGGGATTGTATTTAGATTACAGATGAGTTTAGAGAGAATTGATATTTATATACTATTTTGTCGTTATTAAAAAACATGGAGTACATAGTTTAGCCACAAACAAAAAAAACCCCATAATTTTTAAAACTAGTTAACACAATAGAGTGTAATAAAGTGTGGAAGCAACGTATGTGAGGGTGTTATGAGTGTGTGGAAAAGAAGAGAAGAGGAGCTCCTGAATTCACCTTTGCAGTTGACTTCTGGATTGAAATCCATCTCCCAGTCATCAACTCCCTGGTTCTAGTTATGGCTTCTGAAGCTACTCAGAATTGTATCTCTTCCTAACTGTTGAAGAGAGTGTTCACAACTCTTTAAAACTTTATTCCAGCTAAACATCACCAATTTTTTAAATGACACGATTTTTCTTTGTCTTATAGGCATCAGCCTCTGAGATTGTGGTGTCCAGAATTTGATGCAGTGGACCCTTGGCATGTGAGAATTTTTAATTTTGCAGTTTCAATAATTTGTGTGAAGTTTCATGACACCCAAATTTGAAACACAAATTTGAATCATGTAGGCTTCGGTGGAGACGTATATTCACTTATTCATCCATACTTGAGTTCACAATAGTTTATATTGATGCAAGAATAATTCCTTTGTGATTCTCTCTGGTTTTCAGTCATCTGCATATGAGTACTTGAGTTCACAATAGTTTATATTGATGCAAGAATAATTCCTTTGTGATTCTCTCTGGTTTTCAGTCATCTGCATATGAGCCTGAGCCTGACTGAACCGTATGCTAAAGTGCATATGAATCATGTGAGAAACTGTGTGAAAGTTCTATGTGAGGGATATCATCAAATACCTTGCTTTGTATGCTGTCTTTCTTTTTTACGGTTTTTCAAGATATAATTGATGTACGACACACCAGATTTTAATTGTACAATTTGATGAGCTTTACATATGTAGAAATTCAGGAAAACTTCACCACAATAAATATAATTAACATCTCCATCTCCTTGCTAAATTTCCTCCTGCCACTTTGTAAGCCCTCTCTCCCTACCCTCCCATCCTTCAGTCCATCCTGATGCAACCAACTACTGACCTGCTTTCTGTCACTATAGATTTGTTTGCATCCTCTAGAATTTTATATTGATAAAATCAAATGTATGTACTCTCTTTTGTCTGTTTTTTTTCCACTCAGTATAATTACTTTGAGATTCATCCATGTTGTTGCGTGTATTAATCCCTTATCCCTTTCATTGCTGAATGGTCTTCCTGATATGGACTTGGCACATTTTGTTTTTCTATTCACCTGTTTATGGACTTATAGTTTATTTCCAGCCTGTGACTATTACGAATAAAGCTGTTATAAGTATTTGTGCACACATCTTTGTGGAGACATGTCTCTCACTTCTATTGAGTAAGTGTCTAAAATGGAATTGATGAGTTATATGTTAGATATATGTTTAACCTTTTAAGAAACTGCCAAGCTGTTTTCCAAAGTGGTTGTACCATTTGACATTGCCACCAGCAGTAAATGAGAATTAGAATTTTTCATTATCACTGCAAATACATGGTATGGTCTGTCCTTTTGATTTTAGCCATTTTAGTATGCATGTTATGGTATCTTATTGTGGTTTTATTTTGTATTTATCCAATGAACAATGATGTTGAGTATATTTGTCACCTGTATATTTTCTTTGGGAAGTATCCATTCAAATCTTTACCAATAAAAGATTGCTTTTTTATTATTATTGAATTAAAATGGCTATTTTTCCTAAATATAAGTTTTTTCTTAAATATATGTCTTGAAAATATTTTCTCTAAGTCTGAGGCTTGCTTTCTCACTTTCATAATAGTGCCCTTTGAATAACAAGTTTTTAATTATGATAAAACCCCATTTATTTGTTTTATCTTTTCTAGTTATGCCTTTTTTTCCTATTTAATAAATATTTGCCAAACCAAAGGTCATTAAGATTTTCTTCTGGATTTTTTTGTCTAGAACTTTTATAGTTATAGCACTAACACTTATGTATGTGATCCATTTTAAGCTAACTTTTAGACATTGTGTCAAGTAATAGTCAGGTTTCTTTTCTTTGCATATGGTTATCCAGTTGTTCCACCAATATATATTGAAAAGATTGCTTCTTTCTATTGAATTGCCTTGGCACTTTTGTCAAAAATCAGTTGCCCATTGTGAGTCTATTTCTAGATTCTTCTCTTCTATTGATCTATATGTTTATTCTTATGCCAATATCACACTACTTTGCTTACTATAGTATTAGAATAAGGCTTAAAATCACATAATGTAAATCTTTCATACTTATTGTTTATAAAAGTTGTTTTAGCGATCGTAGGTTCTTTGCATTTTCATATAAATTTTAGAATCAGCTTGACAACTTCTTTTTTTAAAAAGCTTGCTAGGATTTAATTTGGACTGCATTGAATTTATGAGGATAGTTGATGTCTTAATAGTATTACACCCTCCAATTTATGAACATGGTATATCTCTTATTTATTTTTTTGCTTTCTTTCAGCAATGTTTATAGTTTCCAAAGCACAGGTCTTGCCTATCTGTTGGCAAATGTATTCAAGTATATCATAAAAGTATTTCATATCTTTATGCTCATGTGAATTGTATTTTTTTAAATTTCCATTCCCAATTATTTGTTGCTAGTATATATGGAAATGCAATTAATTTTTCATTAACATTGTATCTTAAATACTTGCTGAACTTGGCCGGGCACGGTGGCTCATGCCTGTAATTCCAGCACTTTGGGAGGCCAAGGCGGACAGATCATGAGGTCACGAGATCAAGACCATCCTGGCTAACATGGTGAAACCCCATCTCTACTAAAAATACAAAAAATTAGCCAGGCATGGTGGCACATGCTTGTAGTCCCAGCTACTTGGGAAGCTGAGGCAAGAGAATCGCTTGAACCCGGGAGGCAGAGGTTGCAGTGAGCCAAGATCACACCACTGCACTCCAGCCTGGGCGACAGAGTGAGACTCCATCTCAAAAAAAAAAAAAAAAAAAACTTGCTGAACTTATTAAGTCTAGTTTGTTTTAATTTCTAAAAATGTTCTGCATAGTTGATCATGTTGTGGCCAAATAATGACAGTTTTACTTCTTCCCATTAAATCTGCCTATTACCTCAAATACAATGCTAAGTAGAAGGGGTGAAAGCAGACACTTTTGTCTTGTTCCTGATCTTAGAAAATATCATTATTTTCACCATTGAGTATGTTGCCTATCAGTTCATACTATAGGCATCACAGTATGCTTGTAGGTTCTTTGTAAATGCTTCCCTAATGGTTCTTTGTAAATGGTTTTTATCAGGTTGAAGATGTTCCTTTCTAGGCCTAGTATGCTGAGAATTATTTTTAGAAGTGAATTTTGGCTGGATGTGGTGGCTCACGCCTGTGATCCCAACATTTTGGGAGGCTGAGGAGGGAGGATCACTTGAGCTCAGAAGTTCAAGACCAGCCTGGGCAACACAGCAAGACCTTATCTCTACTAAAAATTAAAAAAAAAAATTTAGCCAGGTGTGGTTGTACATGTCTATAGTCCCAGCTACTTGGGAGGCTGAGATGGGTGGCCCAGTTGAGCCCCAGAGTTTGAGGTTGCAGTGAGATATGACTGCACCACTACACTTCAGCCTAGGCAACAGAACAAGGTCCTGTCTTAAAAAAATGAATTTTGTCAAATGTTTTTACTGCATCTGTTGAGATGATCATATGGTGTTTTTTTTTAGTCTGTTAATATGGTGAATTACATTACTTATTTAATATTAAGGCAACTTTCCATTCCTGGGGAAAATCCCACTTGGTCATGATGTCATAAAATAGGAAAGGATTATTATCGCCAATATCCTCCCTGTATATTATGAGATTTGATTTGCTAAAATTTCATTGAGAATTTTTATGCCTATTTCTATGAGAAGCATTAGTCTCTCATTTTACTTTCGTATAATGTATTTGTCTGGTTTTATATCAGGGTAATGCTGGAGTCATAAATAAGTTGAGAACTCTTCTACTTTCTGGAAAAATATGTTTAGCATTGGTGCTAATTTTTAAAAAAGATTTGGTAGATTCACAAGTAAAGCCACATGTGCCTGCAGTCGTTTGGATTTTTGGGTTTTTTTGTTGTTGTTGTTAGAAGACTTCAAACTGCCAACTCAATTTCTTTAATAAATATAAGGCTAGTCAGATTACTATTTCTTTTTTATTGAACTGTAACAATTTGTGTCTGTCAATTAATTTGTTCATTTAAGCTAAGTTGACAAATATATGGGGATTCAGCTGCTCATTCTACTCTCCTATGTTTTCTTAATCTCTATGGGAACAATTGTGACATCTTTCCTCTCATTTCCTATAACAAACCCATTTTTGATATAAAGATAAAAATAGGCTTATAGTAAGAGAATGGAAAAATATATACCATCCTAGCACTAATCAAAAGGAAGCTGGAGTTGCTACATTAACATTTTGTATCTTCTCTCTTTTTTCCCCCAACCAACCTGGCTGAAAATATCCTTTGGTCACATTGTTTTTTATGTATTGCTGTTTGAATTTTTAATTAATTTCTGCTCTAATCTTTACTATATTCTTAATTATATCAATTTGGATTTCATTCGTTGTTTTTTCCCTTCTTTCTTAAAGGTTGAAGTTGTTGATTTGAGATCTTTCTTTTCAAGTATTACAATTTAGTGCTATAAAATTTCCTCTAATTTTAAATTTTCCTCTTTAGCTGCATTCCACAAATTTTGGTGTTTTCCTTTACATCAGTTCAAAATACTTTCTAATTACCCTTTTTATTTCTTATTTGACCCATGGGTTATAGAGAAGGCTATTATTTAGTTTTCAAATAGTGGAGGAATTTCCAGCTAGTTTTTAAAAATTGATTTTTAATTTAATTTCCTGTGGTCCGACAACATCCTTTGTATTTTCTGTCTTCTTGTTTTATAATTCTTAAGAGAGTTATTTGGAGTCTCATATTATTATAATTATAGTTTTTCTATTTCTGCTTTTGACTCTACCAAAATTTTGCTTAATATATTTTGAGGATCTGTTTGTTTTTTTTAAAATTATTATTATACTTTAAGTTTGGGGTACATGTGCACAATGTGCAGGTTTGTTACATATGTATACATGTGCCATGTTGGTGTGCTGCACCCATTAACTCGTGATTTAGCATTAGGTATATCTCCTAATGCTATCCCTTCCCCCTCCCCCCACCCCACAACAGTCCCCAGAGTGTGATGTTCCCCTTCCTGTGTCCATGTGTTCTCATTGTTCAATTCCCACCTATGAGTGAGAACATGCAGTGTTTGGTTTTTTGTCCTTGCGATAGTTTGCTGAGAATGATGGTTTCCAGTTTCATCCATGTCCCTACAAAGGACATTAACTCATTATTTTTTATGGCTGCATAGTATTCCATGGTGTATATGTGCCACATTTTCTTCAGTCTATTGTTGTTGGACATTTGGGTTGGTTCCAAGTCTTTGCTATTGTGAATAGTGCCGCAATAAACATACGTGTGCATGGGTCTTTATAGCAGCATGATTTATAGTCCTTTGGGTATATACCCAGTAATGGGATGGCTGGGTCAAATGGTATTTCTAGTTCTAGATCCCTGAGGAAGCACCACAATGACTTCCACAATGGTTGAACTAGTTTACAGTCCCACCAACAGTGTAAAAGTGTTCCTATTTCTCCACATCCTCTCCAGCACCTGTTGTTTCCTGATCGCCTTTCTAACTGGTGTGAGATGGTATCTCGTTGTGGTTTTGATTTGCATTTCTCTGATGGCCAGTGACGGTGAGCATTTTTTCATGTGTCTTTTGGCTACATAAATGTCTTCTTTTGAGAAGTGTCTGTTCATATCCTTTGCCCACTTTTTGATGGGGTTGTTTGTTTTTTTCTTGTAAATTTGTTTGAGTTCATTGTAGATTGTGGATATTAGCCCTTTGTCAGATGAGTAGGTTGCGAAAATTTTCTCCCATTTTGTAGGTTGCCTGTTCACTCTGATGGTAATTTCTTTTGCTTTGCAGAAGCTCTTGAGTTTAATTAGATCCCATTTGTCAATTTTGGCTTTTGTTGCCATTGCTTTTGGTGTTTTTAGACATAAAGTCCTTGCCCATGCCTATGTCCTGAATGGTATTGCCTAGGTTTTCTTCTAGGGTTTTTATGGTTTTAGGTCTAACATGTAAGTCTTTAATCCATCTTGAATTAATTTTTGTATAAGGTGTAAGGAAGGGATCCAGTTTCAGCTTTCTCCATATGGCTAGCCAGTTTTCCCAGCACCATTTATTAAATAGGGAATCCTTTCCCCATTGCTTGTTTTTGTCAGGTTTGTCAAAGATCAGATGGTTGTAGATATGCGGCATTATTTCTGAGGGCTCTGTTCTGTTCCATTGATCTATATCTCTGTTTTGGTACCAGTACCATGCTGTTTTGGTTACTGTAGCCTTGCAGTATAGTTTGAAGTCAGGTAGCATGATGCCTCCAGCTTTGTTCTTTTGGCTTAGGATTGACTTGGCAATGCGGCCTCTTTTTTGGTTCCATATGAACTTTAAAGTCGTTTTTTCCAATTCTGTGAAGAAAGTCATTGGTAGCTTGATGGGGATGGCATTGAATCTATAAGTTACCTTGGGCAGTACGGCTATTTTCACATGCTTAAAATTATCTTCTTTTGATAAATTGACTCCTTTATCACTATGCCGTTTAACCTTAGTAATATTCTTTATTTAGAAATCTGCTTTGTCTGATGTTAATGTAGTGCTAGGATGGTATATATTTTTCCATTCTTTTACTATAAGCCTATTTTTATGTTTAGATCAAAAACGGGTTTGTTATAGGCAGCTTAGAGTTGGGTCTTGGTTTTTCATGCAATTTGAAAATACTGGCCTTTTAAATGGAGCTGTTTAGACAATTTACATTTAATGAGATTATTAATAAATTTGTATTTAAATATAGTATGCTGCTAGTTGTTTTCTATTTGTCCCATATCTCCTTTATTCACATTTTATATCTTGAATTAACTACATATGATTTTCTTTCTTTTGGTAGCTTATTAGCTACATCTCTGTGTGTTTGTTTTTAGTGTTTGCTTTGGAGTTTATACATTTCCAACTTCAAGTATCTATCTTCAAGTATTATTGTATTATTTCATGTAGAGTATAAGAACTTAGTGATAGTGTGCTTCCATTTTTCCCCTCTGGGCATTTATACTTTTGTCCTATATTTTATGTGTAATTGTTGTAAATGCACAATACATTGTTATTATTTTTTGCTTTTAACAGTCAATTACATTTTAAAGAGATTTTAAAAATAAGAAATAGAGCTTTTTATATTGACTGACGTAGTTACAATTTCTAGTGTCTTTTATTCTTCTGCACAGATACATATTGCCATCTGATGTCATTTTCCTTCTGCCTTAGCATGTGATATAGTGCAGATCTGTTGGTGATGAATTATTTCAGCTATTCTGTATCTGAAAAGTCTTTTTGCTCTTGCTTTCAATAGGTATTTTATGTTGTATAAAAATATAGATCATATTTTTTAAAATTTAGTACTTAAAAGATGCTTTCCCATTGTCTTCTGGCTTGCATTTTTCCCCACAAAAGTTTGCAATAATTCTTATCTCTGTATGTAATGTCTTTTCACTGTTGCATACTTTTAAAATGTTCTTTTTATCACTCCTTTTAAGCAAATTGATTGTGAAGTGTCTTCTTTATGTTGTTATTGTTTCATTGAACTGCTTTCATCTATGAATTTATAATTTTCAGCAAATTTGGAAAATCTTTATTCTTTCTTTATAGGTTTTTTTTCCATCCCCTCTTCCCACTCCTCTCCTTCAGAGACTCCAAATACATTTATATTAAGGGGCTTAAAATTATCCTACAGCTCACTGATACTCTATCTTTTCCTCAATTATTTTTTTCTCTCAGTTTAACCTTCAATATTGTCTATTGCTATGTCTTCAAGTTCAGCATTTGCTATAGTGTGTATGTTGTGTCCCCTCAAAATTTATATGTGGAAACCTAATCACCAACATGATAGTATTAGAACGTGGGCCTTTGAGAGGTGATTAGGTCATGAGAGTAGAAGCCCCATGAATGGGATTAGTGTCCTTGTAAAAGAAGCCTCAGAGAACTGCCTTACCCCTTCCACCATGTGAGAACACAGTGAGAAGCTGCCATCTATGAGGAACAAAGCTCTCAACAGACACTGAATCTGCTGGCACCTTGATCTTGGCCTTCCCAGCTGTCAGAACTATAAGCAATAAATTTCTTTTGTTTATAAATTACCCAGTCTAAGGTATTTTGTTTTAGCAGTCTGAATAGACTAATATACCAATCTTTTCTTCTAAAGTGTCTAATCCATTTTTAATACCATCCAGTATATTTTTCATTCCAGACATTGTTTTCTCATCTCTAAAAGTTTAATGTATGCCTTTTTTACATCTTGCATGTCTTTATTCAACATGAGTATGAGTTCATCTACCTTCTTGAACATATGGGATATAGTTACAAGAACTATTTTAATGTCTTTGTCTACTAATTATATCATCTGTGTCATTTCTCAATTGGTTTTGATTTTTTTCTCATGTTTCATTTTCATTTTCTGTTTCTTTGTGTTCGCCGAGTTTTGATTAGTTGCTAGATATTGTGAATTTTACCTTGTTGGGTACTGAATATCTTATATTATTTGAAATATTCTTGAGCATTGCTCTGGGACATAATTAAGTTTGAAAACAGTTTGGTGCTTTCAAGGCTTGCTTTTAAGCTTGTTTGAGAAAACCAGAGCAGCCTTTATTCTAGGACTAATTTTGCTCCACCACTGAAGCAACATCCTCTGAGTACTCTACCCAATGCCTCATCTACTATTAGGCTTTTCTACTATAGCTGGTGGGAACAGGAACTATTCCCAGCCCTGTGCAATTTCCACACATTTTTACCTCTACTCTTTGAGTGGTTCTTTCTCAAGACTTGGGTTATTTCTTCACATACATGCACCAATTGGTATTTAGCTGATTACCCAAGGAATACACTCTGAAGATCTCTGGAATTTCTTCTCTAGGCAGCTCTATTTTTTCTGATACTCTACCCAATGAACATAAGTGCCTTGGCCTCCTTGAGCTCCCAACTTTATCTCTTCAACGTAGGGAGATTGCCAGTCTCTTCCCGGGTTTCCCCTCCCTGTATTGTGGCCTGAAAACTTTATCTAGGCAGTACATTGAATCAGTTGTAAAGATCAGATTGTTTGCTTCTCTCTGTGATCACTGTCCTGTGCTGCTTGTTATCTAATATCTGAAAAACACTGTTTCATATTACTTTCTAGTGTTTTTAGTTGTTTAAGGAGAGAAGGTAAATCTGATCCTTGTTAATTCATCTTGGCAGATGCAGAAATTCCTTATATATTCCTATTAGTGACAACTATGATTGCTTTTACCCATTTTAAAAGCTAAGTTTTTAGCTTGCCATCTATCACAACCTATGGGTTTTTCATCCTTAGCATTCAAATTCCCGATAGGTAAAATCTCCTTGATCTTGTACTTGTATGATTGATTTATCCATGTGAACTCAGATCTTTTATTTATTCTGTTAAGTTTTTTCATATTAATTTTGATCCTTAGGTCTTTTTGAATATTGCTTCTGCCATGCATTCTACTGTCTATTCAGTTTATGCAATGAATATTTATCAATGCCAGTTATGTGCCTGGAACTGTTCTAGATGATATGGGGCATACAAACACAGTTTTTGTTCTCATGGAATTGATTTTGGGGGTTGGGGAATAAACAATAAACAGATTAAAACAGAAACATAAGTACATTATTTCAGATTAGGATTTCAACATACAAATTTGGGGGATGGGAATGGGCATAATCGTTCACTTCTGTAATTCCAATACTCTGAGTGGCTGAGACAAAAGAATCATGTGAGCCCAGGAGTTTGAGGCTGCAGTGAGCTATGATCATGCCACTGAACCCCAGTTTGGGTGACCAAGTGATGCCCTGTCTCTAAAATAACCAAAAAAGAAACAAAAACAAACTTGAGGGAGCACTACCAATATTCAGTATGTAGCAGGTAGTGCTATGAAAAAAATAAAACTGAATACTGTAACAGAGAATAAGCAAGACAGAGGAGTGCCTACTTTAGCTTAGATTTTCAGGGAAGTTCTTTGTAAGAGTTATTGGTTGCAAACAATAGAAGCCAATTCTGCTTAACTTAAGCAGAGAAGACGTTTTGTGTAAAAGTGTCAGGTAGCTAATAACATTGATACATTGGCTATTGAACCCAGGTTCAGGAGGACCCAAGGGAGGCAAAGCACAACCAAGATAGAATCACTAGATAGTCTGCTTCTTAGCTCAACACCAACTAGCTACAGCCACTGCTAATAGAACCACCACTCAACGACCATCACTGTGATGATCATCAACCATCACGTCTGCTAACATTCCAGCAGACTATCATGGCACCAGAGTTGCCATGAAACTATAATTGCCCCTGCCCCAATACACCATGCTCTGGAGATATGAAGTCCAGGGTCAGGAACTGATTGGCTCCACTCAAGCCCATGTCTTAGTTCTCACAGGGAGTGAAAGAGAACACCTGCCTCTTAGCAGTTTCCATAGTGGAAGCCAAGGATGTTTGTTGTGCAGATAATAAACCATATCTCTACAGCCTCTCTAAAAAGTGACATTTGAAGTGATATTTGAATGAGGAGTAAAAGCAGCCATGTGAAGATCTGGAGCAAACACACTCTAGACTAAGAGAGCAGCAGAAGCAAAGAGTCTAAAACAGGAATTGGCTTGGAGTTTTCAAGGGACAAAAAGTCCCTGGCTGGTTGGAACATAATGGACAAGGGAAAGAGAGTCAACAAATGGGATCCAAAAGGTGGCAGAGACCAGATATGCAGACTCCTAAAGACCATGGAAGGACATCTGCATATTATTTTTATTGAACAGGGAAAATATTGGAGAATTGGAGGATTATAGAAAAGGAAGTTATATGATCCTTCCTGACGTTGTGTCACTTAACATTTTAAAAACATTTTTTTCTTTTTTATATTTGGTTGTTAAAATGTTATAGCCACATTAAAGAAGTTTAGAAAAAAATCATTTTAAATTCCATTCTGTTGATCCTATTTTCATTCCTGCCTATTCTCTTCAAATTTGGCCTGATTTTATATCACTATTTTTATATCACTGGCCATTGTACATATACTTTTACATTTTATTATTTTTACTGAATATTATGTATTCTACATTGTTCAACACTAGGGATAATGCTATATTATAAATTTGCCCTTACAAACTTTCTTTAGGATGAACATTTAGGAATGAAACAATCAGGTCACAAGATATGACGTTTTATTTAAAATGCAATGCACATTGCCATGGAGCTTTCTGAAAGGGTTGCAGATTTATAATATTACTGAAGTCCGTGAGAATATTAGTCTCACTACAGAATAACTTTTAAATAACTTTGTTGACTTTGCAGATGTCGTATGATCAAGGCCACTGTCATTTTCATTTATTTGATTACTACAGCTATCCATGTTCATTGACGCCACAACGAAAGAGTGGAACGAGGCAGTGGACTTGTAGGAAGAAGTAAGAGGGGAGGCAGTGTATCTCTGGCCCGGCCTTTAGCCCTATCTATAATGGTGAAACCACAGCCTTCCATGCTGCTCTGCTCTTTCAAGCTTGGGGTTCCTGAAGTGTCTCAACAGTGCCTGCAAACGGCCACCACATGGCGTTTTCTTCACCGTGGCTCCCATTAATGGCTGCTTCCAAGTCAACTCCAAGCCTCAGAGCCTAGGTCCTCCTGCCCTTCTCCCTTTCCCTGACTTCCCACATATCCTCTGCCTTGTTCGACAGGCAGCCACTCCTCCCTTCTACGCTTCCAGATCAGGTTGCCGAAGTGGGGAAAATTCCTGCCATCCCCACAGCCACTAGGTTTGCTGCAAAGAGTGCTTTCTGGTAATCTGTTTTTTAGCAATTCAGAGTCATTCATTCATTCATTCAACACTAATTATTCAGCAATGTATCAATCAAAATTCCAGTAGGTAACAGATGGCACACTCAAACTAGGCCACTGAGAAGAATTTAATGAAAAGATTATTTACAAACATGGGCAGAAGTTAGGGAAACCAACAAAAGATGATGTAGTACCCGGGGGCTAGCAACAAACAGGAGCTGTTGCCACCTAAAGGGCAAGCAGAGAGAGTGGTTACAGGGGTCCAGAGAGAGTAGCTTGAGGGAGAGGGCTTCCTGGCAGGAGCCGTGGCCTTGGGAAGAGGGATGCAGGCAGACAATGGCAACCCCACCAGGAGGACTTCAGGGGAAGGCACACTCCCTGAGTTCACCCTCCTCCTGCCCCTGGTACAGCACCATGCCTCTTACTGGCTGACTGCAACCACACACCAGAAGGCAAGAGAGCCTCTCAACAGATTCTGGAGTTGGAGGACAGAGTGGAAGCATCACTGACCAGGGTTTAACGATGGCCTGGGCATCCTGAGCTTCTCGTGACAGCTGATGTAAACAGGAATGAAGGCCATGATGAAATTCTTCGTTGTCTCAAGGCAAATAATACTGCTGAGGCTGCCGCTAATATTTGGAGGGGATGGAGGGAAGGATGAGAGTCTTGCCAAGAGTATGCAAAGTTCTGGTGCCACCTCTTCACTCTTCTTAATGATGAGAAGATACCTGGGAAGGACAGGATTTTGCTGAATTCAGCAGCTCTAAGGCCTACTCTTAGACTCACGCTATGGGAGTGTGGAGGCCGGGTTGTAATTTTACTTTCTTTGTTTTGCTCAAATCACCCTGCGGCCTCCCGCTGTCCCTCTACCAAGAACATGCATGCTACTTATTTCATAACTAACGAGTGTTGAGTCCCTATCAGGTACAGGACTCTGGGAATAAAAGATGCAAGCCATGGTTCTTCCACTCAAGACGCTTCCAGTCTGATGGGGAAGATTGCACATAAACGTATAATTAGAATACAAAATAATAAGCACAATGAGAAAAATACAGAAAGGATATCGCAGGAGCACAAAAGGGAAGTATCTAATGGCGGAGGTGGGTGTAGATGTCAGAAAAGTCATCCTGGGAGAGGTGATCATCTCTTCTGGTGGAGGAGATTCTCTGCTAAGAGTCTTTTGTCCATTTCACAGATAGAGCTTAGTCAGATGATGATCCCAGACACTCCCTGAGACTCTCACCGCTCTGCACAGTGTGAACTGCTCCTCTTATGAATGTGTCTTTTAAAGAAGTATATTTCCTCTTCTGTGAATTATTGTTTCTATTCATCATGTTTTTTCTTATAAAATTTAACCTAGTTTTTTACACATTATAGATATTATTCTGTCATGTTTGATGAAAATCTTTTTCACAGCCTGACTTTTTTCCTTTTTAATATTAGTGATCTTATTTTGCATTGTATGGAAGTTTTTAAATTTCACATATTTAAACCTGTCATTTGTCAGTCTTTTCTGTTTAGATTATGTTTCTTTATAGCTGAGAATATTATCATTCATCTATAGCTCTACAAGTATTTTACTCTTATTTCTTTTTTTTTTTTAATTTTTTTTTGAGACAAGAGTATCACTTTGTCGGCTAGGCTAGAGTGCAGTGGCATGATCTGAGCTCACTGCAACCTCTGCCTCCTTTGTTCAAGCAATTCTCATGCCTCAGCCTCCTGAGTGGGACTACAGGCAGGCACTATTACTCCCAGCTAAATTTTGTATTTTCAGTAGAAACAGAATTTTGCCATGTTGCCCAGGCTGGTCTCAAACTCCTGGCTTCAAGTGATCCACCCACCTCGGCCCCCTAAGTGCTGGGATTACAGGTGTGAGCCACCGTGCCCAGTCTACTTTATCCTATTTTCTACCAGACTTTTGTATAATTTTTAATTACTTGACAATGAGTTTACATGTTTTTAACATATGGACATAAATTAATTCTCCTCCCAAATATGATAATAGTTTCTATGCCATCCAACTTATTGATAAAACTGTGGGGAAGTCCAGAGCCAAGCCCGCCACCCAAACCACTGGAAGCTTCCTTTGAGGCTTATCCTAATCTATTAATCAATATTCTTGGTAAGTCCCCTACAGATCACCCATTTCATTGTGTGTATTTTGCATGGTACTTGTCTCATTCCTGCCAGAGATGGTAATGGTAGGCTCCATGAAGTCAGGAACGAACACCCTTACCACCTAACACGTATTGTTTATTTGGCACTATAAACATTTGTTGAAAGAAAAAAAGAGAAAAGAGAAAGAAAGAAATTAGATAGCTGAGAATCCACCCACTATCTTATTATTCATCTTCCTGTAAGTACACTAGGATAATGTGAAAGACTCTCAAATGCTGCTTAAGCCACCTGACTTACATTATTTCCTTGATCCACTGGTCTAGTAACCTTATCAAAAGAGAAAATTATGTTAGGCTCAACGCTTGTCCCTAGTGGACTCATACTGACTCCCAATAATCACTGCTGTCTTGTCTAAGTGCTCTCAAAACATCTGCTTAATAATCTTTTCTAGAACCTTGTCTGAAATCACCAGTAAGCTTCTTGACTTCCAGAATCCATTCTCACCTTGCCCTCACTCTCTTTTGAAAACAAGGGCAGAGGCCATGTTCTATTGGACTTTGTATCCTCTTTGCTGAGTACTGTTCTGGAAAATAGAAAGTAGTTGCCTAATAAATGTTTAATGCACAAATGACCACATGAAAAACAACCGATTATCATCCAACAAAATCATCTAGACAGCTTAAGTGAAATTATTCAAATAAACATGCAATATTGAGTAACACATGCCAACAAATCAGCTGTTTCATAGTCCTTCTGGGTATGATGTACAGGCAGCCATGAAAGAGCTCACTGCATTAGAACGGATTGACAGAGAGGCAAAAATATTAAGCTAGTCCCTAAAGGGGGTTCTGACATCAAAGAAAAGTGCTGCCTGATCAATATGGCAATCCCCAAGTTTAGGTCTTTTGAGCAAGATATGACCTAGACTGTGAAATCGTTGCAGAGATACGGCTTCAATACTGATTTGCTATTGTTTGAAAGGTCTTTTATTCTATTCCTTTGTCATTAAAACAAGGAAGGAAGAAAGCTTCATGTGCCACAATGTCTTCTCAGGTCTGACTGCTTGTGCAAGGGTCTAAGTTGAATTGCTAGTCTCTGGGTGTACAGGAAAAAATATTTAAAAAGTGAAATAAGCTGCATTAGTGAGTTGTCTGCCTTTGAATATTTAACTTAATTCTTAAAGTTATTGCCCATGGATGGTATGTTTAGCACCATTTGTCATAAAGCAGAATAAAGCTAATCTACTGAAGGTCAGGCTGAAGGTCTTCCAGTTTAATGAAGCATCAATATTAAATTGGAATGAATAAATTTGTATTAGGAGGATCTGATAAGCAATGCCCAATCTAGGAAGAGGAATGAATGCAAGGCTAACTAAGGCCACATTCTGTAATGACATGCTCTAACCAAAGATTATCAGGCCCCTCTGCTGGCCTGGAGACCTGTCAGTACAAGTGAAGAGAAAGAGTATACCCAGAGTAAGCCCCCCACTCCACAAGTGATGGGCAACAGGGGTCATGGGAGAGCCCCGCTTGCTGGGCCCCACACCTCCCTGCAGGACTCACATGCCAGCCTTCAACCTCATCTAGCTCCTGAAGGCGCCCTTGCCCTTCCTGTTCACAGCCTATCTATCACCACCTACCTTAAGACTGTCAGGTTCAAGGTCTTCATACCCGTAATCACTGTTCATGTCAGTCCCACAAGAAGCCCAAGACTCCCAGATTGCCTCCCAGTGCCAGACTGTCATCTGCAGTATCTCATGTTGCTTTATATGACCCCCATATTTCACTCCTCCTTGCCTCCTGCAACCCTTTCCCTGTGGTCTCTGAAACTCAAGGTCAATAATCATCAATAAAATCCACTCCACCAGGGTTGGCAAGCTTTTTCTGTAAAGGAGCAAATAGTACATGTTTTAGGGTTTGTGGGCCATATGATCTCTGTTGCAGTGACTCAGCTCTGCCATTGCAGCCCCAAAGCAGCCATAGACAGTGCATAAATCAATGGGCATGGCTGTGGTGGCTGCAAGAAACCTTTATTTACAAAAATAGGCAGCCCACAGGCTATAGTTTGTTGATATCTGCCCTATATTCTCAGCCTCTTCCAAGAACATTCCTTGACTTTTTTCGGCAGCCTCCTCGAGGATGTGTCTTTCCCTGCAGCCCTGTCGGGTGGTCTGATAGCTATTTATTCTTTGTATGATGGAGTCAGAGGTGGAATAGATACTCTTCGTGTTCTACATTGTTGCTTCAAGCCTAGTCTCCTTCACTTCTTCCTAAAAATGCTCAGCTTTAAATCTCATTAATCAGCGGCTATCACCTCCTCAACCTCTGGTTTCAGCCATCGACTGACCCCAAGGCCAGTACCCCTCATGCCTTCAAAACTGTAGCAACCAATTCACTATCACTCTCTTCAAAACCAGTCCAATTATTATTCCTGTGATTCTAATAATCAAATATTCTTTCCAATGTCTTGGCCTGGCAATTCCTTAATCTCCTTTCTCTAAAGGCCTTGTCCTTGCCTCAATCTCTGCGACTCCCTTCTATGGTTATATCTTTGATCTTTTCATTATTAATAATTTCAGCACCTCCAAAATCTTGATTTCAGACATCCTACTCTCTTACCACCACCTATCATCTCTCCAGCTTGTTCTGTCTGCACCCCAATACAACCAATCCTTCTACAACACCAGGACTTTAATGCAACGATCCTATCTCCTTCTCCCTGTTCAAATCCCTCGGCATCCTCTCCCCCTCCCTACCCAGTTTCATTCCACGGTCTATCTTTATAACCATTCCCTTGCACGCAGACTTGACTCCTTTGCTCCTGTCTCTCTCTCTCTGGAACTGGCTTGGCTAAACCAAAACCTTAGTTAAATTTCAACTGAGCCTGTTGGTCAAGTATCCCCTCACTACCAAATAATTCTTAGCAACAAGCACGTTGTTAGTTTCCCATTCGGAAAAAAAAAAAAAAAAAAAAAAAAAAACAACCCTGTTGACTCCACTGCCCTGCATTTATTAATATCTCTTTCCCTTTATAGCAAAACCCAGGAAAAGACCTGTCTATTCCCACTGTTTGCAATTTCTCTTCTCCCATTCTCCCTTAAGCCCTCTCTAATCAGGCTCCGCTGCCACCACTCCACCAAAGTTGCTCTTATCAAGTCACCACGTTGCTCAGCCTCAGTGGATGGCACTGAGTCCTCATCTCACTGAGCTATCAGCATTTTTTCTGCCGACACACACCTGAGAGTCTGCGGTAAATTGTGCCTCTGAAGAATGGAAATAGGGTTCTTGTTTTATGAAATTAAATTTGTGGGATATGAACAAACCAATCTATAAGAATATGTCTTATAGCTGCTCACCCATCTGCCTTCTCCGAGTTAACGATGATTTATGACAGAGCAGTAGTAAGGAATGTTAATTGGCTTCACTTTAGTACACGAAGATTTCTTGCCAGGGACTGTGGATTGATAGGAGAAAAATTTTAAGGAACATTGAAATTTTTGTTTTCCAACTGAAACAGCTCCTCCACTCTTCTATCCATCTTAATAGTGGGAATCACAGAATAGTGTTAGACTTGGAACATACCTTACAAAACAACTAGTCAAACTTTTCATTTGACAGAGAAAGACTGTATTAGTCCAGAGAGGCTAAATGACTTCCCAAAGCCTCATGGCCCGTTTGAGAGTGGAACTTGAACTTCACATTCTGTGTCCTTTCTATCACACTCACTGCTGCTAAGCACCCTTACAGTTCTCTCAACATTTATATTCTGTGGTGATGCTTTTCATTCATTCTCAAGAATCCTTTTATTCCCCTGGACTGTGTGGGGTCTTTAACAATAACATCCCTTCCACTTCTTCCACTTGCAGCTCATAGGTTTTCCTTTTTTTTTTTTTTTTTTTTTTTTTTTTTTTTTTTTTTTGAGACAGGATCTTGTTCTGTTGCCCAGGCTGGAATGCAGTGGCGCAATCATAGCTCACTGCAGCCTCAAACTCCGGGGCTCAAGTAATCCTCTTGCCTCAGCTTCAGTAGCTGGGACTATGGATGTGTGCCACCACACCTGGCTAATTTTTTAATTTTTTGTAGAGACAGGGGTCTCACTTTGGCGCCCATGCTAGTCCCAAACTCCTGGGCTCAAGCAATTCTTGTGCCTCAGTGTCCCAAAGTGCTGGGATTAGAGACATGAGCTACTGCACCAAGTCAACTGATAGATTTTTGAATGTGTACATTCTATATTGATGCATTTCATTCACTCTTCAAGGGGTCCTATTGTCCTCTTGAATGAGTTGGGATCTCTGGTTCCATCAAGGAACACACTTCACTTATTAGGGCTAAAACTGACAGTGGCTCTGATTTGTTGCTTTGCCCCCAAGTTGTAAGAGAGATATACTTGGCAGAGTCCCAGACTGCATTCCAGAGCCAAACACTTACTGATATTCTTGATTGTGCAACATTTGAAAATACCCTCCTAACATGAAATTCCAGGCTTGCTGCCTGTTCAGCCACCAGTCGAATGCAGTTGCAGTGCTCTAGCTCCATGCTTCCAGGAGTCTTCTGGCCTCTGCACCTCCTGGCACTCTGAGTCCTGTCCAAGTTGTTCTGCAATAGAGTTGTTTTTGTATGTATCTGTATAGTCAGGACAATGGAAGGAGAAATGAGGCATCCCCCCTCCCCAACACGCAAATGACAGACCTCTTAGGATGATGATAAGAAAAGACCCCTCTTTTTTAAACCACTTTATTGAAGTTAGATAAAAACGTGTACATATGTAACATATACATCTGGATGAGTTTGGGGATAGGTATACGCCCATGAAACTATTACCACCATCAAGGCCATGACCATGTCCATCATCTCCCAAAGTTTCCTCCCACCGTCTTTATTGTTATTATTATTCCTGTTGTAGTTTGGTAAGAACATTTAACAAAAGATCTACCCTCTTAGCCAACTTTAAGTATATAGAACAGATTGTAGGCTATAGGCACTATGCTATAGAGACCTGCAAAGACCCCTTAATGAGACCAACTGGTTCCAAGAACAGCATAAAGCTTGCTAAAGACTATTAACATATCTAAAAATGACTGTGGCAGCTTAAAGAGGGTTCTTAATAGCAGCAATAATGACGACTAACACTTAACTATGCATCAAATACTATCCCAGGCTCTTCATATGTATTATATTTAATCTACACAACAACTCTATAAAATAGGTACTATTATGGATGAGAGACCAGATGCAGACAGATTAAATATCTGCCCAATGTCACATGGCTAGTGCAATGGCGGGACAAGGTTTGAACAAGGGACAAGGGGCATCCTGACTCCAGAGTCTTCACTCTTAACCACTGCATACCCTGTATCTCTGGAAGCTATGAATAAGGGAGCCAGAGTCTATCCTTGGCAGAGCCAGACAGGAATGTGAGGATAAAGGGTTTCCCTCTAAACAACCCTGCGGGCAAGGCTATCTCTTCACTGGAGAAGAGTTCCTCAATGGATGCTATAGCATCCATTTTTCTGAATCTCCACTTATAAACTCACTTTAATATTGTAATTTGGCCTCTCATGAAGCTTAACCTGCAGAGGGAGAATGCCAATCAACACATGGGCATTCTGGTTTTCTGCTCAGACTCCGTGGGTTTTGGTTAACGTGAGTCTAACAGTTCCTCTGAATTCACTCTCCAGCTGCTGACAGATCAAATTCAGGGCTGAGAACCAAAGGCCTGAATGTAGCAAGTACCACCCTGGGGAGATCCAGGTGCTGGTCTCTCCTCGAAACTGCAGACATCTTGGCATCATGAACCTTTTCCTTTGAAACTTCAGTGGGCTTATCTCCCTTATTAGAGTGGTGGCTTCTTGATGGAAACTGCAGTGTTTTCAATGCCTTGGTTTTCCCCCACTGTGCCTGTCATTGCCCTGCCCAGGTCCCTAGGACATGCCAACCTGCTTCAGCTGACTGCCTACTGCCAGAATCTGCATCTCTGTAATGAGGGCTTTCCTGCCCCAGAACAGCAGAGAGGGAAGCCACACAACAGGCTGAAATTGCCTGGCAATTAATTTACTCCCCTCACAGTAGCCCTCAACCAATGATTCTTGAGAATAGGTGTATAAATACCCCAGCACTCTCCTCCCTTGTGGGGAATAATTCTGAGGCTCTGCGTTACACTGTTCCCCTGCAGGATTAAGTTCCAGGACCCACACTGGTATCTGCTTAGTAATATATGTTTACTGGCAGCTTCCCAATCTCTGCTTCACTTCCCCACTCCCCTGTAGTGTCCCTTGTGTCCTGGAATCCTTGTCTCTGGGTCTGCTGTGCTTGAAATCCAAAATAAGATAGGGAAGAAGGCAAGTGGTGGTTTCAGAATGCCTATTGTGCCTGGCATTGCTACAGGTATAATCTTCTTGAGTCCTCACCACAGCCTTGGTATAAAAGAAGCTATTTCATAGAGGTGAAACCTGAAGCACAGAAGGATGTGTAACTTGCTCGTGGTCACCTGGCACCTCAGTGGTCAAGCTGGATGCTGAATACTCACCCACTCTCTTTGGCCTGATGGCCATCCTGTTTCCATCCTACCCCCTGGCCTAGGCCAGGGCTTCATACTCTATAATAGAGACACAAAAATATGTGTAAAATAAATCTGTGGACATTTCTGGAATAAACTCTGATGACTTGCCATCCTATTACCTATTCTGTGGCTACAGCTGCAAAGATAAAACATGTATCAACATAAGCAAGTGTTTTCAAAACACCTTTTCCTCCTCTGTTCTGTCTCTCTTCATAGAGATTGAGACTGTGCCAAAGTTAAGGCAGGGAGCGGGCATGACTCATTAACAGCCTGCTCGGCAGGCTGGACTGTGAAACTCTCCACATACCCACTGATGACACAGACACAGAGGCGAGGAAAGGAGGAGACCAGGTGAGGCGTGAAGGCGGATGCCCACACCGATGTGCCTGGCTTGACTCCTGCGAAAATGCTTCTGTGCTTTTGTGTAGACATTGCCTGAACTCTACTAAGAAAGACAGCTGAGTGAAGGGTTAGTGTCTTCTCATATCTGGCAATAAAGCAACCAGATTTTTTTTTAACCTCAGAGGAAAGCTACAGTTTTTAGTCTTTTTTTTTTTTTTTTTTTTAAACCTCAAAGATCTCTCTAGGGTTAGTCAGCCAGTCATTATTGAGCATACATAGAATATAAACTTAGCAACAGGTTCTTATCCTCAAAAACTTTAGGGTCTAATCACAGAACTTAGCAATCGAATCCTCCAGTTGGACTGAAGGGTCCTGCTCTCCCTGTTGTCCTGCCTCACCTGGAACTCAGACCCAAGGGTGACTGCCTTAAGTTGTCCCAGGAGAGAGCACTGCCCGTTCTGCTGTCTTTTCGGTGATACTCTAGTAAGCGTCTAGCTTCTAGGCAGTCCTCAACCCCGGAGGCAAGGGAAGTGGTGTTGGCTAGGGACTCTCCATCCAGATCACCTGTGAAGACCCTCCCTCTTGATAGGATGAGATGGATTGTCTGTAAGGGAGTAATTGTCCTATATCGCCACTATTGATTAAACGCTGAGAAACATGCTTAGGTTGCATTTGCTGTCAGCCGAACTAGTGATGGTTCCGTGTCTTCCTATAAATTCTTCTTTTCCAGCTGGGCTTTTTTGTGGTTTAGTATTAAAATAGACACTTCCTAATTAGACAGATCTCTGTCGTGAGGATCAATCTCAGAACTTCTGTGGTGTTTTCATATTAGATATCTCTTCACAAATCAGCCCTGTGCTCTCCAGCTTTTCTAAATCATAACTCACTGAATAGCTTCTTAAGCAGGCAACAGCCACATAACTAGTAATTAGAGTCCTGTCAGCTGATATCAGCAGCATTAGTTTTCAGCGGCTGACATCAGCAAGTCCATCATATATTTAAAGCTATAGCTACTCATAATTGTGATGAATACATCAGGAATATCCAATTAATAAGAAAATTGTTTTTTTAAAAAAACAAGTAAAACCATGTTTGGGTGAAAATATAGAAAACAAGTTAAAATCAGAATTACAAGCCAAATTTCAGCACAAAAATGAGTCTGTAAGAGCCCATAGATCCTAGACAGTCTTCCAGGGTCTGGCACAGACATCTATCATAAATCCACAAACAAGTCTGCTCTTTCTGATTAGAGAATGGAGTGGTTTGGTCAAGGTTATAGAAAACATCTGTTTTAATGACAGAAGTCAGGAGAAGAGCAGCACTTTGAGCATCTCCATTCTTTATTCAGATTGCTCATAAAAGAGCTAGTGATTATTTTCTTTCAAATATGTTCAGATTTAAAATAAAGCAAAATAAAGCGTTGACTCTTATTTGGAAGAAAACACACCATAGAAAGCTTGTGGTTATTTAAAAATTCAAAAACTGAAATTTCAGAATAACACTATTTGAACAATAGCTGTATATTTTTCTCAAAATAATTATGAATTGATATGACTATAATACAGAAGAGGAAAAATAGAATAATTTCAAATTAAATATAAATATTATGAAAGCTATTTTTTACTTAGAAAATAATCAGAGAAATAATAGTTTTCTTTAAGGAATGTATTTCATCTATTATTTAACTGCTAGTCCTCAAAAATGCTATCAAAGTGATATCTATTTTTAGACTTTGTTCAAGGTTTTGCACCAAATGGATGATGGCTACACCTGCAAAGGCTCACCTATCAAATTGAGTTAGCATGAACTAGACTGCAGTTAAAACTAAACCTATCAACCTCCAGGAAACTCTGTCTGCTGCCACCAAAATACAAGAGCTAAAATTTAATAAAGGAATTCTAAACAGGTAACATTTTTCTTTCTCCACAATTTGAGACAGCGTTTGTCCATCATATAGAAATGGCAAATACGCATGTTGGAAATTCAGAAAACAAATATGTCAGGAAGCATTTTATGCATCATTTAAAATTATGTTTAAACAGTTCCCTGGCTGTAAATTAAAGAAAGGAAAAATTATGTGCCTAAGCTTTCGTAAATGTCATATACCAAATTCATAGAAATTAATAAATACAAATCAAGTACAATTTATCTTTTTTTCATTAAATAAAGCAGTAATTCACCAAGGCCAAATGAGAGTTACAGACACTAACACATTATTAAAGGGAACGACGATACTGTATTACCAGAAATGTTTGTAACACATTAGATATGTTGCCTCAAATGGACAGGAATAAATTAGAAATAGTATGTATATTTTATGACATATTGATAGTTTTTCTTCCTTGTTTAATCCACCCCTCTTTTCTCATAGTTTAACCCTTCCCCTGGGGCAACAAATGCTATCAGCTCATGTCACAAACCAGTTCAGGACGATGCAATGGCTAATAAACCAAGGGCAATGCCTAATAAGGAATATTTGTATACTTGAGCCAGATCGGAGAATAAAGTGCTGATCCTTCACAAGCTCTTCTTGTTTGTTGACCCACACAGACATCTAATCCTGCTTACATTTTTGAGGATAGTCTGGACAAGGGGGCAGTTTATAATGGTGGCTTGTAATTACCTGCAGTGCACTATAACCCAGGGATCTCTATGTGCTCTGTGACCTGGTGCCAATTGGACTGGAGAGGGAGACAAGAAAGGCACAGGGATGAAAGTTGTTTTCTTTATTTAAAAATGGCTTTTTCAGGCCAGGCACAGTGGCTCACACCTGTAATCCCAGCACTTTGGGAGGCTGAGGTGGGTGGATCACTTGAGGTCAGGAGTTCAAGACCAGCCTGGCCAACATGGCGAAACTCCGTCTTTACTAAAAATACAAAAAAATTAGCCAGCTGTGGTGGTGCACATCTGTAATCCCAGCTACTTGGGAGGCTGAGGCAGGAGAATCGCTTGAACCAGGGAGGTGGAGGTTGCAGTGAGCTGAGATTGTGCCATTGCACTCCAGCCTGGGGAGCAGAGGGAAACTCTGTCTCAAAAAAAAAAATAAAATAAAATATGTATATATATATATATATATATATATATCTTTTTCAGATGATAAAATTTATGTTTGCTATATAATTTGGAAAATACAGAAAGATTAAAAAGTAAAAATAATCAATCCCTTAACCTCTCAAAGATATTATTGTTAAATTTCGGTGTGTTTCCTCCTGGTATTTTAATATATATGTAAAAGACACAATTTGAAGTATATCTTATATCCTGCTTTTATTTGTGGGCATATTTCCATCTTATTAGGTATCCCTCAAATGTATGGGGTGTTTTGTTTGTTTTTTGGCTGCATAGCATTTTATTGCAAATACTGTCATTTATTGACATCCCCTGATGTTGGGCATCTAGGTTGTTTCCAATCCTTTTGTGCTCCAAATAATTTTGTAGCAAAAACATGCTTGCATCTTTTTTGCAAGAATACGTACATTCTATGTGCATCTTTGATTACTTCCTTGGAATGACTTTCCTATTATGGTAAATGTACTCTTATTACATCTTGCCAGATTCCTTTTTAGAAAATACGATACAGATTCATGTGGCCAACATCCATGATCAAGGGTAAAACCTAACCGCAGCCTTCCCACCACTCATTATTTCATAGTCATACATCACTTAATAACGAGGATACGTTCTGAAAAATGTGTCATTAGGTGATTTCACTGTTGTGGGACTATCACAGAGTATACTTACACATACTTAGATGGTATAGCCTACTACATACACACCTAGGCTATAGGGACTAGCCTATTGCGCCCAAGCTGCAAACCTGTGCAGCATGTACTGCACCTAATACAGTAGGCAATTGTAACATAATGGTATTTGTCTATCTAAACATACCTCACCATAGAAAAGAAACAGTAAAAATACCATAGAAAAGTTTTAAAATGCTACACCTGTATAAGCCACTTAATATGAATGAAGCTTGCAGGACTGGAAGTTGCTCTGGGTGAGTCAGTGAGTGAGTGGTGAGTGAATGGGAAGGCCTAGGACATTACTGTACAATACTCTAGACTTTAAACCCTGTATACTTAGCCCACACTAAATTTCTCTAAAATTTTTTCTTTCTTCAATAATAATTTAACCTTAGCTTACTGTAACTTTTTCCCTTTATAATTTTTTTTTTTTTTTTTGAGACAGAGTCTTGCTCTGTCACCCAGGCTGGAGTGCAATGGCACAATCTCAGCTCATTGCAACCTCCACTTGCCAGGTTTAAGCGATTCTCCTGCCTCAGTCTCCCAAGTGTCTTGGACTACAGGCACGTGCCACCATGCCCGGCTAATTTTTGTATTTTTAGTAGAGATGGGGTTTCACCAGAAACTTTTACACTTTTTTTAACTTTTTGACTCTTTTGTAAGAACACAGCTTAAAACGCAAACACATTGTGCAGCTGTACAAAAGTGTTTTCTTTTTTTTTTGTATTTTTATCCTATAAGCTTTCTCTGTTTTTAAATTTAAATTTTATTATATATATATATATATATTTTCTTTTTAAACTTTTTTTTTTTACTTTTTAAACTTTTTTTTTAGAAACCAAGACACAAACACACACCTTAGCCCTGGCTCACACAGGGTCAGAATCATCAATATCCCTGTCTTCCACCGCCACATCCTCTCCCACTGGAAAGTCTTCAGGGGCAATAACACACAGGGAGCTGTCATCTCCTATGATAGCAATGCCTTCTTCTGGGTACCTACTGAAGGACCTGCCTGAGGCTGTTTTACAGTCAACATCTTTTCATGAGTAGAAGGAATACACTCCAAAATAACAATTAAAAGTATAGTATAGTAAATACATAAATCAGTAACAGAGTTATTTATTTATTATCATTATCAAGTATTATGTACGATACAAAATTGTATGTGCTCTACTTTTAGGTAACTGGCAGTAGATTTGTTTACACCAGCATCATCACAAACACATGAGTTGTGTTGGACTGCATATGATATTATGACAGCTATGATGTCACTAGGCAGTAAGAATTTTTTAGCTCTGTTATAATCTATGGGAGCACTGTTATATATGTAGCCTATTATTGACCAAAACATTGTTACATGTTACATGACTGTGAATTTTTTTAAGTGAAAATGTAAATAAGTGAAAATTGTTTTTTAAATTTTAATTGACATTTCTAAGATAAGTGAATTGTGAATATCTATTTCAATAGTTCTTGTTATTTGTATAAAAATACACATGATCATTAAAAATATAGAAAAATTGCAAAGAACATCTATTATCTAGTAATAACTAGAGCTAACCATTAGATTTTTTTATTTATCCCTTCTGATATATATGTATATTATATAGATACGAAATTATACTGTACATATTTTATAACCTTTCTGTTCAACAAAATATTTGTACATCTTTCCATATGATATAAATTTGAAGCATCATTTTTAATATTTGCTATGTACTAACATTTTCTTAGCTAGATTCCTATTGATTGGCATTTAGGTGATTTTGAGGAAACCAAACATTATGATAATTTTTCTTTGTCTTTATTTAAAAAATATATTTTTAAATTTAAATGTTTTAAATAAAATATTTCAAACCTACTCAAGGGTGTAAAGAATAATGTAATGAAATTTCTATGCCTATCTCTGAGTTTCAACAAATTCCAACATTTTGCCATAGTTATCTAAAATCTTTTTTAAAAAATAAAACAATATAAATATGGTTAAAGCCTCTTATGTATAGCCTTTCCAATCACATTCCCTTTATTCTATCCCCCAGAATAATTGTTGTATCACGTTCCTATGGCTGGTTTTATTATAAATTATATCTGCAATTACATAGTATATTCATAAACAACATATGTTTTTTGTTCTTAAGCTTTTAATATTATTATGCTCCATATATTCTCCAACTTACTTTTTCGCTCAGCATTATATTGATTTTAAGCTTTATCCCTATTGAAACATGTAGCTTTAGCTCCTTCATTTTCACAGCTGCACAGTATTTTGCTATATGACTGTATTTGACAATTTACATAGTCATTCTTCTACAGGCATACCTCGAAGATATTGTGTGTTCAGTTCCAGACCACTGCAATAAAGTGAATATCACAATAAAGTGAATCACACATTTTTATGGTTTCTCAGTTCACATAAAAGGTATGTTTACACTACATTGTAGTCTAGTGTATGAAATAGCATGTCTATAAAAACAACGTAATACCTTAATTTAAAATACTTAATTGCTAAAATATGCTAACAATCACCTGTGCCTTCAGCGAGTCATAATCTTTTTGCTGGTGGAGGGTCTTGCCTCCTTGTTGATGGCTGCTGACTGATCAGGGTGGTAGTTGCTGAAGGCTGGAGTGGCTGTGGCAATTTCTTACAATGAGACAACAACAATGAAGTTTGTCGCATCAATTTCTTTCTTTCTTTTTCTTTTTTTTTTTTTTCTTTTTTTTGAGACAAAATCTCACTCTGTCAACCAGTGGCACGATCTCAGCTCACTGCAACCTCCGCCTCCCGGGTTCAAGCGATTCTCTTGCCTCAGCTTCTTGAGAAGCTGGGACTAGGTGTGGGCCACTACGCTAATTTTTGTACTTTTAGTAGAGACAGGATTTTGCCATGTTGGCGAGGCTGCTTTCAAACTCCTGACCTCAGGTGATCCACCCGCCTCAGCCTCCCAAAGTGCTGGGTGCTGCATCAATTTCAAGAAAGATTTCTTTGTAGCATGTGATACTGCTTGAGAACACTTTACCCATTTCTGTCAATATTAGAGTTAATCCTCTCAACCTCTGCTGCTGTTTCACCAACTAAGTTGATATAATATTCTAAGTAATTTGTTGTCATTTCAACTATATTCAAAGCATCTTCACCAGGAGTAGATTCCATCTCAAGAAGTCACTTTCTTTGCTCATCCACAAGAAGCAGCTCCTCATTCATTCAAGTTTTGTAACAAGATTGCAGCAATTCAGTAACATCTTCAGGCTCCACTTCTATTTCTAATTCTCTTGCTATTTTCACCACATCTGAAATTACAATAGTAACATCAGAGATCACTGATCACAGATAAAACAGGTATAATAATAATTAAAAAGTGTCAAATATTGCAAGAATTATCAAAATGTGACACAGAGACATGAAGTGATCACAGGCTGTTGGAAAAAATGGCCCCAGTAGACTTGCGTGATGCAGCATTGCCACAAACCCTCAATTTGTAAAACAAAACAAAACAAAACACAGTATCTGTAAAGAGCAATAAAGTGAAGTGCAATAAAACAAGGTATACCTGTATATTGAAGGTGATTTCTGATATTTTGCTACTACAAATAATGCAGTAATTAATATTCTGGTACATTATTCCTATGTAAGAATTTCTCTCAACTAGAGAATATT
The DNA here is from genome assembly GCF_028885625.2 of Pongo pygmaeus. Classification (NCBI taxonomy): domain Eukaryota; kingdom Metazoa; phylum Chordata; class Mammalia; order Primates; family Hominidae; genus Pongo; species Pongo pygmaeus. The sequence goes on along the minus strand of NC_072376.2, from coordinate 153,186,057 downwards.
TTCTAGAAATTGAATTACTGGATGGTTAAGTACGAGCATCTCAACTTTCTGTTCAATTTGCTCTCCAAAGTTGTTCTCCTAATTTGGACTCCCAACAGTAATAGCATATGAGCCCCTTTTAGAGTCAAACTTTTAATTCTACTAATATGATAGATGTGAAAGGGTATCTCATTTTTATTTGCACATCCCTGATTGTTACTAAGGTTGACCATCTTAACATATGCTTATTAACCATTCAGTTTTCTTCTATAAATTGCCTGTTTATGCCTTTTGTGCATTTATCTATTGTTTGTCTTACTAACTCTTTGTGAGTTAAATACATAGCAAATATTTCTCTTAGTCTATAGCTTGTCTGTTTACATATTTTGGCTTTTGTTGTTGTGTGGTTGTTCTTTATGTGACATTAAAGTTTTAAATTATAATGTTATCACATGTGTCCATTTTTTATGGTTTGTGCTCTTATCTCTTATCTAACAAATTTTTCCCTACACTGATTTATTAGAATTAAAGTCCCAAATTTTATCTTAAAAATTTTGCTTTTCAAATTAAATTCTCTAATCCATCAGGAATTTTTTTGCATAGGACTCTTGTTTCTTCTCCATATGAATTGTTTTAGTACCATTTATCAAATATTGATATTAAATTGTGATGCAACTGCTCTCCTATACCAACTTTTCCATAGGCCAATTTCTGAACTTTTATATTTTGTCTCATTGATTTGTCTCTTCTTGCCCTAAAATCACACTACCTTAAATATTCTCAGCTGATATTGGTTTGAGATTGTGACATTTTGTTCCACTTCAGAGTTTTCTTTGCTAGTTTTTGTCCTTTACTATTCCAAATGAATTTTAGGATTAGCTTGTCAAATTCTATGAAAAACTCTACTGTAGTTTTGATTGGATTTGTATTTACTTTTTACAATAATTTGAAGGAAATTGACTTCATAGTGTATTAAATGTTTTTATCTAAGAACATAGTGTTTCATTCCATTTTCTTCAAATCTCCTTTCATATTCTTCAACAATTTTTTGTGATTTTTTCAAAACCTTCTTACACATCTTTGTTGCACTTACTCATAAATAGTTATCATTTTTATTACTCTTGTAAATTATCCTTTGCTTATTATATTTTCAAATTTATCATTACTTATATATAGGAATGCTATAGATCTGTACTTTGATCTTGTATTGAATGTATTTGAAATAGGTCAAATTCTCTTATTAGCTCTAACAGGTTGTTCAAAAACTTTTTTTTTGCACTCCTTTCATAGACAATCATATGGTCTACATATAAAAATAATTTGTCTCTCAATTTCCAGTTCTTAGTCCTCAAATCATTGCTTTCATCTTACTACATTGTTGAACAGCAGAGTAACACCAGATATTCTTGTACCTTTTCTTACTTTAAAGTTCTAAAATTGTTCTATTAAGAAAAGGAGTTATATTTGGGTGTGATGGCACACACTTGTGGTCCCAGCTACTCAGGAGGCTGAGGCAGAAGGATCAATCAGCCCCAGGAGTTTGAAGCTGCAGTGAGCTATGATTGTGCTACTGTATTCCAGCCTGAAAACAGAGTGAGAGCCTGAAAGAGAGAAAGAAAGAAAGAAAGAAAGAAAGAAAGAAAGAAAGAAGCAAGCAAGAAAGAAAAACAAAGAATGGGGTTTCTATCTTTTTTAAATATTTCATACCCGTTATCAAATTTATTCTGCCTTTCATTCCACACATTCTTATTCAGAGCTTACTCTTTGCCAGGCACTTTTATAAGTGTTGCATATAGAATGGTCAATGTGACAAAGTCCTTCATGGAGCTTGCAAAATAGTAAACAAAAAATATATACATTCTATATTATATTTATATTATATGTAATAATTATATTTATATGTAATATATTATATACTGTAACATATATTATATTATATATTATATTATAATAATTATAATATAATATTATATTATATATTATAATATATATTATTATATATTATATATATACACATTTTCAGGTATGAATACATGATATGAAGGGAAATAAAGAGTGACAGATAATGCATTGTAGATAGGTGTTCAGAGACAATCTCTCTGAGAAATTAACATGTGAGCCAAGAACTGAATAAATGGGTTGGGGTGTATTTTGCAGGCTCTGAGACAGAATTCAGTATGCAGGTCATCCAGGAAGTGCCCTTGGGACCAACACCTATGGAAGCAAATGGAAGAAAAGAAAAATGGGTAGAAGGAGAAATTGAATGCATGGCAGTTCCAACCACAGCCTTGCCCTGTTCTGATAAGGAGCGTAAAGCTAGAATGATCCCATTTAGGAGTTAGAATCAGTAGGAGCAAGGGTACTTGGCCTTTATAGCCTTGCAATGATCAGACGTTGAGCATGAGCCACCCAGAAAGTAGTAGGACCATGGGCAAGGTTGCTTTCTTCAACTAAGACTATCTCCTGAGGAGGCCATCCACTGACGGCTGTCCATTGAGATTCTAGCAGGTCAGATAACAAGACCTTATGAAAAGGATCTGGCTGGTGCACCATAGGCCACGTGACAATCTCTATGCAAGGGGCAATGAAAGAAATGACTGAGTTAGGTATGAGCCCAGTATGTCCAAGAAGCTGAATGAAGGGCAGTGTGACTAGAAGGGAGCAAGCATGGAGACTAGCAGGAGATGAGTCACTAAGGTAGACCAGGGTCAGTCCACATAGATGCTAGCAAGAACTTCAGACTTCCTTGGGAGGGAAGACTTTAGGGAATTATAAAATGGAAAATCATATAAACTGAATTATGGGCCAGGCACGCTGGCTCACGCCTGTAATCCCAGCACTTTGGGAGGCCGAGGCAGGTGGATCATGAGGTCAGGAGATTGAGACCATCCTGGCTAACATGGTGAAACCCCGTTCTACTAAAAATACAAAAAATTAGCTCGGCATTGTGGCACGCACCTGTAATCCCAACTACTCAGGAGGCTGAGGCAGGAGAATCGCTTGAACCCAGGAGGCAGAGGTTGCAGTGAGCCAAGATCGCACCACTGCACTCCAGCCTGGGCGACAGAGCAAGACTTTGTCTCAAAAAATAAATAAATAAAAAAAATAAAATAAACTGAATTATGTTTTAAGAAGCTCTCTCTGGCCTCTGTTGGTGGAATTAATGGTAAGGGAACAAGAGTTGAAGCTAAGAAACCAGTTGGGAAGCAACTGCAATCGTGTAAGAGATTATGCTGGCTTGGACCATGTTGGTAGCTATGAAGGTAGCATGAAATGGATGGATTAAGGATATATTTGAAGATAAGACCCACAGGATTTAATGGTGGATTTAATGTAAGGTTGGGGAAAAGAGAGCAGTCAAGGATGAACCTACATTTCTGGGCTTAGCAATTGGTAAAATGGAGTTGCCTTTACAGAGTTAGAAAGGAGTTAGGGAGGAAAGGGTAGATGTTAACTACAAGGTTGGAGCTGGATATGGTTTGGATGTCATCAGTGTACGCATGGTATTTGAAGTCACAGGAATGAATGTAATCACAAGGATGGCTGATATAAAGAGAGGAGGTAAAACTAAGAAAATATAGGGCTGCGCTCCAGGGAACTTTGATATTTAAATATCAGGAAAATATTGTGGCCCCAGAGAATGAGAATGAGAATGGATGACTATTCATCTAGGAGGAAAAACCAAGGGCATAGAGAGTCACAAAACCCCAGGGAAGAAAGTATTACAGAAAGAAGGGAGAGATTTTCCATGTCAAACGCTGCTAAGGGACAATAAATTTGGCAGTGAAACGGTGACGATTATACCCTAATTTAGTTGGGTTGAGGTAAAAATACTAGATAGTGAGTCTAGAAATAAGATTAAGGAAATTCCCTTCTATTCATAATTTACTAAGACTTTAAAAAATCTAAAATATTTAATTTTATCCCAACGTATTTGTGTGTGTGTGTCTATTGAGAATTGTTTTTCTCTTTCACTCTGATAATGTTGGATTACATTTATGTGTTTTATGATGTTGAAACATCCTTGCATTATGGGAAAGCTCCATTTAATAGTGATATATCATATAGGTATGCAATACATATATGTGTTTCATTCAATTTGTTCTTATTTTGCTTAAGATATTCATAAATGAGATATGACTGTTTTATGATGATCTTTTCTTGTACTCTCCCCTTCTACTCTTACTTTCAAAGTCATAGTAGCTCCATAAAACGAAATTGGTAGATTTTCTGCTTTTCTAGTTACCTAGTTATTATACAAAATAATTAGTTTAACACTAGGATTATCTGTTTAATTTTATAGAACTCTCTGGCCCCAGGGTCTTTGGGGCAGGGGGTTAGGAAGGTTACAGAAGATATTTACCTGTAGATTCCATTGCTTTAATGTTACAGGTTTACTGTTCTTGGGTTTTTTGCTTTTTTCTTCTCCTTGATTTAATTTTGAAACTTGTTTCCTATTTGCTCTCAGGTCAGTCCTCTGTCTTCCTGCTGCAAATTAGATTTAGATTTCTAAGACTCCCTATCCAATCAGTTAGTTTTGATCAATGGTAGGCATTACTAGAAGACTAGTGGGGTGGCAGAAAGAGAGAAATCAAGCTATTTCCCCTGTCCTCTTTTCTGCCTCCGGCATTGGCTGTCTCTTCCAGGGTTCCAGGTCCCCACTAGATCACTTTTCTCTGTCGTCCCAGTTCCCTTTCAGCCTCTGCCATAAGTCCAGTTCCCACCAGTGACCCTGGGTCTTACACTCTAGTAATGCCAACTCCCCTCTTGGTCCCTCCAGTCCTAAGGGTGTTAATAACTTCCTGATGTTACTAATCTCAGGGTTGCCTCATCACTCTCTGTTTCACTTTGAGGTTGTCCCTTTGCAGTGACTCTTCTGTATTAAATTCCTTTTACCAGACTACCTGGAGAGGCTGCAAATCTATAAATCTCAATGTATAAATCTAACAAAATGTGTACAGAATCAGTATGGTAAAAATTACAAGGATCCAATGAAAACTAAACATGATCTGAATAAATGGAGAGACATCAGGGGCTCATGGATTAGAAGGCTCAACATAATAAAGATGTGAATTCTTCCAAATTGATATACAGGCTTAGTGCAATTCCTATGAAAATATCAGTAAGATTTTTTGTAGATGTAGTTAAGATTATTCTAAAACGTGTATGAAAGGCAAAAAAACAAAAATTTTGAAAGAGAATAAATTGGAAGGAAACAGTCTACCTGATTTTAAGACTTCTATAGCTGCAGTAATCAAGACTGTGGAGTATTAGTGGAGGAATAGACGCATTAATCAATGGAACAGAATAGGGAACCCAGAAATGGAGCCACACAAAAATACTCAACTGATTTTTGACAAAGGTACAAAAACAATTCAGCGAAGGAAGGATAGCTTTTCCAAAAAATAGACTGAACTAATTTGATATCCATAGGCCAATAAATAAATAAATAAAGCCTCAACCTAAAGCTCACACATCTTACACAAAAATTAACCCAAAATGTATCACAGACTTAAATGTAAAATGTAAAACTATAAAACTTTGAGAATATCATTGGAATTTAGAGCTAGGCAAAGTTTCTTTTTTTCTTTTTTTTTTGAGATGGAGTCTCGCTCTGTCGCCAGGCTGGAGTGCAGTGGCGTGATCTCACTGCAACCTCTGCCTCCTGAGTTCAAGTGATTCTCCTGCCTCAGCCTCCTGAGTAGCTGGGCCTACAGGCATGCACCACCACGTCCAGCTAATTTTTTTGTATTTTTAGTAGAGACAGGGTTTCACCATGTTGGCCAGGATGGTCTTGATCTCTTGGCCTTGTGATCTGCCTGCCTTGCCCTCCCAAAGTGCTGGGATTACAGGCATGAGCCATGGCGCCCGGCTGGCAAAGTCCTTAAAATCTTTTTTTTTTCTTTTTTTGTAGCAACAGGGTCTCATTTGTTGCCCAGACTGGTGTTGAACTGACTTAAGCCCTCTTCCCACCTCAGCTTCCCAAAGTACTAGGATTAAAGGTGTGAGCCACCGTACCCTACCAAAGTTCTTAAACTTGATGCCAAAAGTCCAATCCATAAAAGGAAAAACAAATAAATTAGACTTCATCAACATTAAAAACCTTTGCTCTGGGAAAGATTCTCTTACGAGGATGAAAAGACAAATTATAAATTGGGAGAAGATATTTGCAAAACACATATCTGACAAATGACTTGTACCTAAAATACATAAAGAATTCTCAGAGCACAACAGTAATTTACAAACAATCAGATAAGAAAGTGAGCAAAAGACATGAACAGATACTTCACCAAAGGGGACAGACAAATGGGAAATAAGCACATAAAAAGATGTGCAACCTCATTAGCCATTGCTACACATCCATTAGAATGACTAATTATTTTTTTCTTTTTCAGAGATAGGTTCTCTCTCTGTCACTCAGGCTGGAGTACAGTGGTGCAACCATAGCTTACTGCAATCTCCAACTCTTGGGCTCAAGAGCTCCTTCAGCCTCAGCCTCCCAAGTAGCTGGCTCTGCAGACACATGCCATGCCTGGATAATTTTTAAAATCTTTTTGTAGAGATGGGGCTCTCACTGTGTTGCCCAGTCTGGTTTTTGTTTTGTTTTTTTTTTTAAAAATCTCCTTGTTCTCAGGAATGTCCACTTTTAGTTGGTTTCTATAAATAACTACTCAATTGTGTAAATATATATTTCTATATTGAGGTAAAGAAAATTTAGGACTTTGACTAACTAAATTTTCAAAAGAATAATGCTTTAAACTCATTCTATTTTACGTAGTTACAATATTCAGAAATTGAGTGCCTATTTTCTGTAAAAATCACTCCATCGTGGTGATGAGGATTCTTAAAATATCTCATCTTGTTTAGCTCCCTATTTCATTACGCTCAGGGAATCAACTATGTGCACCAAACATATTCAGACTGTTCTCGCATTCCACAGAATATCAAAATGAAAGGTTGCAGCCCTGCAAAAATATAGTAACTTATTTTACTTATTCCTTGTTTCTTCTCAGGCAATGCAACGGGCCCGGGTTAATTCGCATGGCTCATAGAGGACAGTAATTGGGAGCCTCCTGGATTCAGAATACTACTGGTCTTGCCACAGTTCTGACAATCTGTCTCCATCTTCCCGTTAGAAAGCACCTCAGACTCATTCTTCTATGCAAGGGAGCCCAAGTTGCCAGGGCAGAAAAAAATGTTAGGACGTATTTTCCTTATCAAAAGGAGGTTGACGCCAAAGCATTTACTCAATGGTCCCTTTCAATCTGAAAAAATATAGCCAGTTGTCCTGGATTAATTCTGTTTCATCAGGAGTTCAGACTCAAAGTATCCTTTTTATCTCAAAGAATCCCAAGTCCTCAGAAAGTTATGTGCCAGATGACAAGTCCTCATCTGAAGACCAGCCTCCTCTGAAGTGTTGGTCTGGACTGAATCTCAAATCTGATATTGATTTTTAACTGCCGTGAGGTTGGTTAGAGTCATTGAACAACAGCAAGGAAGCCCTCAGTTTTCATCTTGTTGTAAATGGTATTAGATATAGTAGCATCTGCATTTTCAATAGTATTGAATACCCAAAGTTATCCAAACATTTTTCAAGGAGATAAATGTATCACATATCCTTATACTTTTAAAGGATGTATGTATGTTATTACTTTAATCCTTGTTACTATTTTGTTGTAGAGGCCTGTAGCAGTGTTTCCAACTCAAAACGTGAGAGTCCCTTTGCTTATCTTTTCCTTGATAGGTCCCTTTATACCCAAATTCACTTTAATACACCAAGGGGAATAACTTTCTTGTTGATTAGCTTTATTTATGAGGAATAACAGAATTCTGGAGCTGAAAGATGATATAGCTATTAACCTTCTGATACACATAGTTAAGATAACAAAGCACCAGTAAAGTCAAGATCAAACAATTAATTAATATCAGGCCTAGGATTTTAGAATTTATGTCTCCTAACTCCTGGCCTAATGTTCATGAAAGCAGAAGGGCCTGTGAATAAACAGGAATATAAAGTCCATTCAGAAACCACCTGAGATATCCCTGTATTTTATAATGAGTCTATTAGTAGTATAAAAATTGTTATTTCTGACATGTTATAAACAAAATCAACAATCTCATGGACTCATTACAAAGCATAAAAACTATGTTTTGAGGGTTTGAAAGGCAGAGAAAGATAGCCAAAGGAGCTGTCTCCAAATGGACAGCTTTCCCAGATAGCCCCAGAAGGAAGAATCAACAAATTAATGAATCAGACTTCTTTTAATGTTCTATTATCAAATCGTGAGTATAAGACCCTATGACTTCATCACAAGGCTTAGCATGCTGGCTGAAAATGTTAACTAAACTTGTATTTTTTAAAAACACTAAAATTTTAACAAGCTCTTGACATTTGGAGGAAAAGAAATCTACAAAGCTCTAAGTTCATCATATACACAAAACCACATTCAGTATCACAAAGATTTTATAAGCCTGGCCTCATCCTCACAGGTAGTTTATTTCTGAATTCTTACTATTTGTTCGTGTATCAGGCAAGCTCACATAATCCTCCAAATAAACCGGTGTGGTAGATCTTATAATCAATATTGCCTCCATGTTATAAACAAAGAAACTAAGATTTACAGAAGTTATATAACTTACCTGAGGTCAGGCAGCTCGTATCAACAGGGCTGGGGATTTGAACCCTAGTTACTGACTGCAGAGTCTAGATCCAAATCACTATGATATATAAGCCCCAATTCATTACAGGTAGAGAGACAGGAAATTTCTATATCTCCAATGCCCAAAATTGTGCCTGACACCTGTGAGTACATAGTAAGTATTTGTTGGATACCTAAATGAATAAATTTACAAAGGTTAAAAGGACTGACTGCATCTTCAAATGGGCTTATAAAGCTCCTACCAAAATTATAATGTATGTGTAACCCACGAAGTCATTTCAAATAAGTCTTTGCTGTTACCTTGTTGGTCTCAACTAAATTGCTTCGAAGGTCAAAATGTGAACTGCAGAAGAGTCCACCAAGCTTTCCACTGTCTGTTTACTCTCTGCTGTGCTGTTTAGTTATAACACTGGTAGAGATACATGATAGTAGGAAATATTTTTATCACTGAGAAGTAAATTTAGGGCATAAGTCTTTTCAATTCTTGCCACTTCTTTAGTGTCTCTTAATAAATATGTGAGAAATGCATTCTAATTGGGAGACCTAGCAGTTACGCATGGTGCCTGGAGTCAGCCTGAGCTGGAAGCTAGGCTCCAACTCTTGTCATCTGTGGGACATTAGTAAAATTATCTCTGCCTCAGTTTCCTCATTCAGAAAGTGTTGTGTGCCACCTAGGTTGTTGTGGGAACCAAATGAGATAAGTTAAGTACAAGCTGGGCATTGTGCCCAATAAATAGGACATGATCAGTAAATGTTAACTATTATTACATCAAAAGGATTTTGCTTCCTTTAGTGTGTAAAGAAAAACTTAATTCATTCATCAGCAAGCAGGTATGAAGTGCCCCTACCCAGCCCCCAGCCCTTACACCAGCCTCTGCTCCGTGTGTAGGAAATTGAGAAACAATGCAATTGTCTGCTTTCATGGGCTCAGGTTCTAGAAAGAGAGTTGGAAGATAAAATAAGATGCACTTATGACTGGTGGTGAAAAGGGGCTCAAAGAAGGGTAAGGGGATGTAGGGAGATGTTGGTCTCTGAGGGCCACATCTGAAGGAAATGAGACATGGGCCCTGCAGACATGTGGGAACAGAGCATTTCAAAGGGAGTTCCGGGCATATTAAAAATTTTTTAGGCCAGGCGCGGTGGCTCACGCCTGTGATGCCAGCACTTTGGGAGGCAGAGGCAGGTGGGTCACCTGAGGTCAGGAGTTCAAGACCAGCCTGACCAACATGGAGAAACCCTGTCTCTACTAAAAATAAAAATAAAAATAAAAAATTAGCTGGGAGTGGTGGCGCATGACTGTAATTCCAGCTACTCGGGAGGCTGAGGCAGGAGAATCGCTTGAACCTGGGAGGCAGAGGTTGCAGTGAGCCGAGATCGCACCATTGCACTCCAGCCTGGGCAACAAGAGCAAAACTCTGTCTCAAAAAACAAACAAACAAACAAAAAAACAAACAAACAAACAAAGTTTTAAAGGCCCTTGCCTTTTAAGGAAGAATGAAGGAGGAATTATAGGAGATGGCGCGAGGGAGGGAGAAGGGACAGCCAGATCCTGAAGGAACTTGTACACCACAGTAAGGACTTTGGATTTTACCCTGAATGAGATGGGAACCATTAGGAAGCTTTGAGCAGAGGACAGACATGATCTGATATGCATGAGAAGAGTCACTGAGGCTGCTGTGCTGAAAATTGACTGTATAGGGGCAGGGGTAGTATCAGGGAGACCAGTCAGGACACATTGCATTGGTCCACGTGAGAGATGGTGTAAGTTTAGGCCATGACGGTAGCAGAAGACAAGATAAGCGGTGGTCAGATTCTGGAAACGTTTTAAAGGTAAAGCTCACACAATTTGCTTTTGACTGGATCTTACACATGAGAGAAGGAAGAGTAAAGGTGACCCCAGGGTTTCTGTACCAAGGCATTGTAGTCTAGTGTTGTCACTGGAGAAAAAGGATGTGTTAGTCAGCGTTCTCCAGAAAAATAGTACAAATCAAATAAAGAGAAAGAGAGACAGAGAATTTATGATAAGGACTTGGCTAAGTGATTATGGAGTCTGTAAATCCCAAGATCTTCAGGGTGAGTTGGCAAGCTGGAGACCCAGGACAGCCAGTGGCGTAGTCTCAATCCTAAGGCTGGCGGCCTTAAGACCCAGGAAGAGCCAATGTTTCAGCTCAAGCCCAAGGCAGGAAAAAAACTGGTGTCCCAGTTTGAAGGCAGTGAGGCAGGAGGAATTCCCTCTTACTCAGAAGAGGGTCAGCCTTTCTGTTCTTATCAGGCTGTCAACTGACTGGATGAGGCTCACTCATACTAGGGAGGGCAACCTGCTTTACTCATTCTGTGAATTAAAATGTTCATCTCATCCAAAGACACCCTCACAGAAACACCCATAATGTTTGACCAAATATCTGGGCCCTCTGTGGCCCAGTCACATTGACACATAAAATTAAGCATCACAGAAAAGGAACAATTTTGGAGAGGAAATTGAGAGTTTTGCTTTGGTCATGTTAATTTGGTTCTATTTATTAGACATCAAAGGAGACTTGTGGCTAAGCAATTGGGTGTAGAGATCAGTGTCCTGGAGATCTCTACACCCAATTTTCTTTTCCCTTGGACATCCTGTATCTAATTGTCCAAGGGAAAAGAGATTTTCTTTTCCCTTGGACATCCTGTATCTAATCCTGATGTGAAATTCCTTATGTTAACATTGACTTTAACTGACTCTGCTTTAGTTCTTAAGATTAAATTGTTAATTTAGTGACACTTATTTAGCTATATCACATAACTTATTCCTTAAGACATTGTGACTTCTCACTTTTCTGAATCTTCACTTTTGTTATTTCCTCTTTCTGGATGCCCTCTTCTTACCTGTGCCCCCTGCAAAATACCTATTTAAGATTCATGAGATGGCACCACACCGTCCTTGAATCTTTTCCTAAATAATTTAGGCAAATTTCAGACTACAAACATGGCCATTCGTTCGAAACTCTCTGTAAAGTCTCCCTCCCTTCCTTTCTTCCTTTCTCTCTCTTTTTCTTTCTTCCTAAAAAACAGAAAATTGGCCTGGCACGGTGGCTCATGCCTGTAATGTTCAGCACTTTGGGAGGCCGAGACAGGTGGATCATGAGGTCAGGAGTTCAAGACCAGCCTGGCCAAGATGGTGAAACGCCATCTCTACTAAAAATACAAAAAATTAGCCGGGCATGTTGGCGGGCACCTGTAACCCCAGCTACTCAGGAGGCTGAGGCAGAGAATTGCTTGAACCTGGGAGGCAGAGGCTGTAGTGAGCTGAGATCGTGTCACTGTACTCCAGCCTGGGTGACGGAGGGAGACTACATCTAAAAAAATGAAAGAAAGAAAGAAAGAAAGAAAGAAAGAAAGAAAGATAGAACAGAAAATGTTCAGTTTCTCTCTTTATTACATATGCATATACAATTAAAGCAATACAGAAAAGAATAAGGTAGTAAAAATCCCAGAGTGGTGATGTTTAACTAGCTTTCTGAAGTTTATTAGATTCATACACACAAAGTTACATGATTTCATAAAATGAGAGTATTTTTGTAACTTGTTTTCTAACCTGCTTTTAATTTTTTGTTTAAAAAAAGTATCTATTTATGCCAGGCACAGTGGCTCATGCCTGTAATCCCAGCACTTTGGGAGGCTGAGGCGGGCGGATCATGAGGTCAGGAGATCGAGACCATCCTGGCTAACATGGTGAAACCCCGTCTCTACTAAAAATATAAAAAATTAGCATGGCGTGGTGGCGGGCGCCTGTAGTCCCAGCTACTCGGGAGGCTGAGGCAGGAGAAAGGCGTGAACCCGGGAGGCGGAGCTTGCAGTGAGCCGAGATCGTGCCACTGCACTCCAGCCTGGGCAACAGAGCAAGACTCCGTCTCAAAAAAAAAAAAAAGAATTTATTTATTTTTAAATTGACAAAAATTGAATGTATTTATGGTGTACAATCTGATGCTTGAATATATGTATACATTACAGAATGATTCAATCAAGCTAATTAACATATATGCATTGCCTCACATGCTTATTATTTTTTTGTGGTGAGAACACTTAAAATCTACTATTGTAGCAATTTTCAAGTAAGAATACATTGTTATTAACTGTAATCACTGTGTTGTCCAAGTGAACTCTTGAGTTCATTTCTTCTAACTGAAATTTGTATCCTTTGACCAATATCCTCTTTTGTCCCACCCTGCCAGACCCTGTTAATTACATTTTTCTCTCTGTCTCAGTGAGTTTGATTTTTGAGATTCTACATGTCAGTGAGATCGTGTGGTATTTGTCTTTCTGTATCTGGCTTATTTCATTTAACATGATGTCTTCCAGGTTGATGAATGATATTCCATTGTGTATATACTGTATACCATATTTTCTTTATTCATCTGTTCATGGACATAAGTTGCTTCCATATCTTGGCTAATGTGAGTAATGCTGCAGTGAAGATGGAAATGCAAATATTTCTTTGACAAATTGATTTCATTTCCTTTGGATATATACCTAATGGTGGGATTGCTGGGTCATATGGTAGTTCTATTTTTATTTTTTTGAAGAACCGCCACATTGTTTTCCATAATGATGTACTAATTTACATTCTTACCAATAGTATATAACTTGCTTTTTAATATTAACAATATGCAATGGAGATCTTTTGATGTCAATCAATATAACTGAATATGTCTTAATAGTTGCTTATTTAAATGTTAATATACAATATATTTTATTTATCCAGGCTTCCAATAATGACATTCAGTTATTTTCACTAGTTTTACTATGATAAGTAATACAATGATTCGTGTGCAGCCTTATGTGTGTCTTTTAAATTGTTGCATATATTTCATTATTTGGATACAATACAATTTATTTAGCCAATCTCTAATATATTATATTATTTGGATATAATACAATTTATTTAGCCAATCCCTAACATATTTCATTATTTGGATATAATACAATTTCTTTAACCAATCCCTGATATATTTCATTATTTGGATATAATACAATTTATTTAACCAACCCCTAAATGATGGCTATCTCAATCACACTGTGTGTGTGCACATGCACGCACGTGCGCACACACACACACACACACAGAAAGAATAGAAGCAAGGGCCAGGCACAGTGGCTCACGCCTGTAATCCCAGCACTTTGGGAGGCCAAGGTGGGTGGATCATCAGGTCAGGAGTTTGAGACCATCCTGGCTAACATGATGAAACCCCATCTCTACTAAAAATACAAAAATTAGCCGGACGTAGTGGCAGCACCTGTAATTGCAGCTACTCGGGAGGCTGAGGCAGGAGAATAGCTTGAACCTCGGAGGCAGAGGTTGCAGTGAGCTGAGATTGCGCCACTTCACTCCAGCCTGGGTGACAGAGCAAGACTTCGTCTCAAAACAAAAAAAAAAAAAAAAAAGAAGAAGAAGAATAGAAGGAAGGAAATAAGGAAAATGTAGAAAAATGAAGAATTATTGGCTTATATAATGAAACTTCTATGGCACCTGGCTTTAGGCTCAGCTGGATCCAGGGCAGAAACTGTGCCAAGACTATCTCCATTTCTTGGTTCTGTTTTCTAGTGGGTTGGCTTTATTATCAAGCAAACTTTTTCCATGTTACATCAAAGCTGGCAACTTTAAGCTTCTATGATCCTTAACTTCTGGATTCCTAGAGGAAGAAATGTCCTTTTTTTTTTTGGTAATTCCAACAAGATTCCCAGAGGGAGCTTTAATTGGACCAGCCTGAGTCACTGTCTTTGAATCAATCACTATGATAAAGACAGACATGGCCTGGGTGAGCAACATGCCCCTGGGACCAGGGAATGTTCACCTTCCCTAGCCTTCTGCAAATTTCATGGGCTGAGAAGGTAGGTAGGATGGTTTTGAAAAAATACAAATGTGTTCTGTTACCAGAAGATACAGGCATGCTTATTGTGAAGCCAAAACCATCAATACTGAGGATGGATTAACATAGTTAAACACTAGTGCTTCTGTGGGGAAGTTTTTAATGATTACACATCTATGACATCTACCTGTAAGAAGGTGTTCATGGTTTGGAACCTCATTTTAACCAACATATGTTACACTGCTTCTCCATTCAGTTGGGGAAGATTCCTGCCCCTTGCCAATCAGACTTGTCTTCTTGCCTTTTTGCAACATCTGTTTGTTACTCATCCCATGGATGGCGAACAGAGTTGGTTCAATGAACTTTCACTGCCCTGGGCAGCTATTACTTCATCCCTGGGCCAGGTCTGTTCCTTAATGGTAGCTGAGGTATTATCGACTTTTTACGTCTTCTATGCTGAAGGTTCGTTGTTTTTTTGTTTTGTTTAGTTTTGTTTTTTGATTTTTTGAGACGGAGTCTCGCTCTGACGCCCGGGCTGGAGTGCAGTGGCAGCACCTCGGCTCACTACAACCTCCGCCTCTCGGGTTCAAGTGATTCTTCTGCCTCAGCCTCCTGAGTAGCTGGGACTACAAGCGTGTGCCACCATACCTGGCTAATTTTTTGTATTTTTAGTAGAGACAGGGTTTCACCGTGTTAGCCAGTATTGTCTAGATCCTTGATCTCCTGACTTCGTGATCCACCCGCCTCAGCCTCCCAAAATGCTGGGATTAGGCGTGAACCACTGTGCCTGGCAGTTTCTTTCTTTCTTTCTTTCTTTTTTTTTTTTTTTTAGTTAAAGACAGAAGCTCACTCTGTTATCCAGGCTGAAGTACACTGGAGCAAGATCATAGCTTGCTGAAACCTTGAACTCCTGGGCTCAAGCTATCCTCCCTCCTCAGCCTCCCACATAGCTGGGACTACAGACGTGAGCTGCCATGCTAGGCCTGAAGATTTTCTTTAAAAATAATTAATAGGAAAGGATGCAGAAGAAATGAAGAACATTCAGCCCAAAGCTGAGACCTTTGTTTTGAATCTCATGGGAACTAATAATACTCTAATTCTAAAATTGTTATATTTCACACTAGATTATTTTCTGGCATCAAAAGCCAGTGAGTAATCAGAAGCCTGACTGGACCAAAATATGTGGATGTCCTGGATAGGTTAACCATTTGGTGGACCTGACACCACTTCGGCATTAATACAATGGAGAAACTAAGGATAATGGAAGAGCCTAGGTCACTGATAGTTCTCTCTTCTCCATAGTCTTAAACTTGCATATCCCACTGAGTAAGACAAAAACCCTATATCAGGACACACCCTTCTTAGTAACCACCTACCTTTGCATGGTTCTAGGACCTCTCAAACTCTACGCCACCACTGCACCAGACAGATGATCCTAGTGTTTCTTCTGAACAGGGCCAGCCCTCTCCTGTATCATCCCCCCTTGACCCACCCTCCGCAGTTATAGTAAATTGTTTTTTCCATCTCCTCACACGCATACTTGGGCCATCCTTAAACCTTTCCAGCTCAGAGGAATGACAAGAAATTTGAGGGACCTGACAGTGCACAAGTGGATAAGTAAGCTTTGGAGCCAAAGTTAACCAATTTGGAGCCAGTGTGAACCACAGTGTGGTGACATTGAGAGGAGAAGTGGAAGAAGCAATCGTACGTGTGTGATGGAGACTGGGGGCTGGGCCAGGGAGGGAGAGATAGTTTGCCAGCAAAAACAAGATGACTCACAGAACTATTTTCAAACTCTTTTTAGCTGTGGAACCCTTTATTCAAAGCGTATCTTGCTCCAATTTGAAAAAGAAGGCAGCTGAGTTGAAGAGGAGCCAAGACCCAGCCCATTTCCCCCTTCCCATACAACAGCCCCTGAAACCCCTCGGAGGGAATTCTTAGGGCTCAACGGCTGAAAAACTGCTGACCTCAACTGTCTACTGGAGTAAAAGTGAAGAATGCAGTTTGTTCAGAGACAAACTGATGTTGCCTAGGCTTTGTTCCAATGTTAGAAAGGGAGGGCACAGCTAAGGAACAGACAATAGAAACCATTAAACAGATAGATACCTCAGGGCGATTTTTCATCAGACAATGAAAGTGATGCTTTGTGTTCTTCAACATTGTATCTTATTTTTACTTTCAAATAACATGTACAGGATGGGAAACCTTAGTGTTAATATTGGGGGTAATTCTCACTAAGCTTAGGTTAATTTTTTGTTTTCAAATTCTGTTTTTTCTAGTTTTGTTTTAACTGTGACAAACCTTTTCCTAGTCTCCCTTAAACTCTGCTCAATCAAGAACTGACTATACTTCCCTCTTGCTAGCCTATTGTATTATGTACATTTCCTTCTCACCACTAGATTGTTAAGCTCCCTTAGGGAGGAAAATGTTTCTTTTCATGTATGTATCCCTCACACCTACACAGGACTTGTCAATAGTTAATAAATATTTGCTAAATAAATGGCACTAGCAGAGACAGAATGGCTACGAGGCCCCTACGACAACAACCACCCCACAAATGGGAATTCAGACTGTGTGATGGTAGGTAAGAAAGAGGCTTTGGACCTGATTTGAATGCAAGTTATGTAAACTCTTTAAGCCTTTGTTTTCTCATCAATAAAATGGGAGTAATAACGTGGTGGAGTTACATCTTTCTCAGGCCTATAGTTGTAATTACCTTAAAATCCCCATGCCTTAGCTTGAACTGCTATAACAAAAATACCATAGACTATTAGCTGGGTGTGGTTGTGCGCACCTGTGGTCCAAGCTACTCAGGAGGCTGAGGTGGGAGGATTGCTTGTGCCCAGGAGGTCTGCAGTGAGCTCTGATTGTGCCACTGCACTCCAGCCTGGGCAACAAAGTGAGACTCTGTATCAAAACCAACCAACCAAACACTATAGACTAGAAGACTTAAATAACAGAAATTTATTCCATACAGTTCTGAAGGCTGGGAAGTCCAAGATCAAGGTGTGAGGCTGATTTGGTTCCTGGGGAAGGCTGTCTTTCTGGTTTGCAAGTGGACAGCTTCTTGCTGTGCCCTCACACAGCAGAAAGTGGGGGTGGGGTGGGGGGGGAAGCAACCTCTCTCCTGTCTTTTGTTATAAGGGCACTAATCTCATTATGAGGGCCCCACCTTCATGACAAATCACCTCTCTCAAGTCCCACATCGAAATACTATCACACTAGGGATTAGGGTTTCAGTGTATAAATTTTGGCAGGGGACACAAACTCAGTCCATAGCACTTTCTATCAACCATGAGGTAAAGTAAATCTAGTATACAGAGTTTGGCACATTCCTCTATAGACTCTTAGCAACTCCAAAATCTATAGCCCTCATTCCACCATTTATTTATTTATTTATTTATTTATTTAGCTATTTATTTATTTGAGACAGGGTCTCACTCTTGTCACCCATGCTGGAGTGAAGTGGCATGATCACAGCTCACTGCAGTCTCAACCTCCCTGGCTCAAGCAATCCTCCCACCTTGGCCCCACACGTAGCTGGGACCACACGCCTGCCACCATGCCTGGCTCATTAAAAAATATTTTTAGAGATGGGGTCTCACTATATTGCCCTGTCTGGTCTCAAACTTTTGGGCTCAAGTGATCCTCCCACCTTGGCCTCCCAAAGTGCTGAGATTACAGCCACCACCTCCAGCCTCTCCATTGTTTATTTGAGTATGGATGAAGTAGATGGACCCATTGAATTAAAAATAAATGTATGTTTATTGCAGCACTATTTACAATAGCAAAGACTTGGAACCAACCCAAATGCCCATCAATGATAGACTGGATAAAGAAAATGTGGCACGTATACACCATGGAATACTATGCAGCCATAAAAAGAATGAGTTCATGTCCTTTGTAGGGACATGGATGAAGCTGGAAACCATCATTCTCAGCAAACTAACACAGGAACAGAAAACCAAACACCGCATGTTCTCACTCATAAGTGGGAGTTGAACAATGAGAACACATGGACACAGGGAGGGGAACATCACACACCGGGGCCTGTTGGTGGGTGGGAGGCAAGGGAAGGGAGAACATTAGGACAAGTACCTAATGCATGCAGGGCTTAAAACCTAGGTGATGGGTTGATAGGTGCAGCAAACCACCACGGCACATGTGTAACAAACCTGCACGTTCTGCACCTGTATCCCGGAACTTAAAAGAAAAAAAAAAGAGAACACACACACACACACACACACACACACACAGTAAAAATAGTTTTAAGGCTTAAAAAAAATATATATATATATACATATATATATAAAATACGCTTTTTTCTTTTTCTTTTTTATTTAACAAACCAGAAGGCATAGTTTAATTCATGTGTGTTAAAAGCACATTTGGGCCAGCTCTGGTTTCCATACATCCTAGGGTTGTTGGGAATATTACATTGGTTAATGTATGGAAAATGCGTTGGCCAGTAGCCGACACCTGGCTGTGATGTACAACAAATGTGAGCCCCTTCCCCACCTGACAGACAGCCAAGTGCAGTTGGGGTGAGGGGATCTAAGAGGCTGGCTCTACTCTGCCTCTCTTCCACCTCTGCACCTCTCCAAGTCAATTTATAGAATACCCCAAACCCAGAGACACGGCATTTTGAAATATAAATCATATCGTACTATGATTTTCTTATATTGCATTCAAACAGTTTCTATGGGATGGCAGTGCAGTGCTGCTCTCCTCAGGGCTATTGCCTGGCACTGGCCACACACAAGTCCCTTTCTGATTTTGTAACTTTGGTAAATTGTGTGCTACCATTCCCTCTTTCATTTATGTGTCCCCCACATACAGTTACAGAGTTCTGTCATGGACAGCCCTGTTAGGTCCCAAGACCAATAAAACAAAAGTGAGAACTAGACAGGTAAATAAACAATTATAATAGAGTGTGATAATATAAGTACGAAAACAGAAAAATGCCCACTATTCTCAGAGCACTGAGAAGGTGGCTAGCTCAGAGTGGGGGCTGAGGGAAGCATGGCCAGAGACAGCTTTCTACAAAAATGACTCCTCAGCTATAACCCCTCTGCAGCAACAAACTTCTGTTAAAATGAGATCTGGGTAAAACACAGTAATTTTATTTTATTTTATTTTATTTTTTTGAGACGTAGTCTTACTCTGTCACCCAGGCTGGAGTGCAGTGGCCATCTCGGGTCACTGCAACTTCCGCCTTCCAGGCTCAAGTGATTCTCCTGCCCCAGCCTCTCGAGTAGCTGGGATTACAGGCTTGCGTCACCATGGCTGGCTAATTTTTATATTTTTAGTAGAGACGGGGTTTCACCATGTTGGCCAGGCTGGTCTTGAACTCCAGACCTCAAGTGATCCACCTGCCTCGGCCTCCCAAGGTGCTGGGATTACAGGAGTGAGCCATCGCCCCCAGCCAAAACACAGTACTTTCAGTTTTGTAAAAAGGTAGAGTCTTAAAATGAGAAGGAAACTTAGGAACTTGGTTACATGTTTCTTCCATAGCTGGGTTCAAATTGGGTCTCTGCCATTTTCAAGCTGTGTGGTTTGGGGAAAGTTCTTTAAGTTTTCTGTGCCTCAGTTTCTATATCAGTGAAATAGAGGATAACAATAGAACCTGGAATAGAGCAAATTTTCACTGACTGTTGGCCATCAGAATTATTTCTAAGGTTAACAGTTTAGCTGATTATGGGCCTTCAATAAATTTAAAAATTCATAAATATTTTCTTTCAGAAGTCTTCAGCTTTGTATATGAAAGCCAGACATTGTTCAAGTCAGATGCCTTATTATATTAAATTATTTAACCGTCAGAGTAGAAATATATATGAAACAGAATGAGAGACTTTTAAAAAATTTCTCTGCCATGGACTTTAGATAACCTTTCCCCTAATAACCATGAAACCATTATATACATATTAAAATACATGAATAAGAAAATAAATCCTATTAATTCATACTCCTCTCAAAATTTATGACATGGTCTAGGACTTAGTAAACCCCTTCTTAATAAAAAATGAGAATTAACAACATACACAGAATCTTGCGAGAGGTATTTAAATACTTAAGGAAGCAAATTTTTGAAACACCCCTAGTTCATGAGGCATGTCACCTATATGCAAGTAGTTCACTAGGTAAAAGGAGATCATTAAAATAGCTCCAAGAGGCCAGTTTTGTTAGGCTAGACAGAGTGCATGCTCCAAATGTAATGAAAATCTATAGCTTTAAAGATATTACATAATCAAGATTTTCAGTTAAATAAGGCCAACCTTTTCTCCTAATAAGGAGGTCTTATTACACAGGGATAGATATTAATATAACATACTCAAAGTACTAATGCTGAAAAAGGCTAGTCAAATTCACCCTTTTGGGATTTTGCCTTTGTGTTGCTACTTCCTTAATATTTAAAGGTCAGAATTCACATACCCAGCTGAGGTTAGGAAGGCCCGGGAGATCTGGACTAGTGATTCTGGTAGAGCAGATGGCAAGGGCTGTGTGGTCGTTGACTTAGGCTACGTGCCCAGGCAATTGTTGTAAATTTAAGTGGATTTAGAACTGCCTTCAGTTGTCACTCTCTCCTACACCACAGAGCTTTCTAGAGTGTGTTCTATTCTGTGGGACATAACACGATTTTGGCAATGTTAGGTTAAACAAAGTTAAACATGCTTTGCTTCAAGATTTCTTGTGACCTTCAATGTGGTAATAACTCTTTGGAGAGATGCAGTACAGAACATGTCCTAAACTTACTTAGCTCAGAAGCCTTTCTGGTAAAGCATCTTACGGAACCAAGTTTTTCAGACACACTTCTGAAAACGCTATAATAATACATCCACCGCATTGCCAAAGTAAACAGTGTAAATCAGCTGAAATCCTTTTAATGGCAGCCATTGTCCCAAGGATATAGTCTAAACTGGATGGCCTTGAACAATCCAGGTCCTGCTTGTCTCCCCAGCCTCCATCTCATTTCTCATCACACCCTTTCACACTCACAATCCTGTGAGAAGGAACTACTGGTGGATTTTTTTGGAGATGGATTCTTAGCTCCTCCAAGCATGCACTCTTTTGCTTGTTCCTACACCCACTCTGTATTAGTTCCATTATGGCACATACTGCCCTGATTCTAGTTGGCTGTCATTGAGGTTGGGACTGTGTTCTATACACTGTTATGATGCTGTTCACCCAGTGCCTACCACAGTGTGTGGCACACAGAAGGCCATAAATATATTCATGGAATTATTGAAATGATACCTATTGCTAGACAGCTGAGGGCACATCCCCCGCTTGCTAGTAATTTAGGAGTGCCTGGGCCCCACTTTGGAAAGATATAAAGGTTTGGTTGCTCATATGTGGGCAGCAGAGGGTTCCTATTCTTCTTTAGCCACAAGATACTCTTTTATGAAAGCAGATCTATTGATCCACAGTAAGAGGGAAACAGAAGTGGCACATAGACTGGAATTTCCGCACAAAGGTCTCTTTCTTGTCACTGGGACACTAGGCCCTCTCAGGTGAATATAGGAAGATGACACAGACTTGGTGTAAAGGAAATGGAACCTGGTTGAACTCCTCAGAACTGCCAACTTTGGCTCAGAGCCAGGACCGCAGGATAACCTGGTGTAGGTACTTATTCATCAAGCCCTTCTTTCCTTGGCATCCACAGAGATATCATCACAGTTGGGGATGCAGTCATAGTAATTTCTTTTTCATCACTGCTATGGCATCTCAATTATTATTATTTTTTTGTCATTCAAGAACAATAGCATTGATGCTGTGTCTACCGCTTTCATCCTGAAGTTTTGCCTTGTGGCAGGCTCACAGAAAAGACAAAGATGGTCATGCTATCAGTGTCCTGCTGTGAGAAAGGACTAAAATTGCTTCTCCAGGACTTGGATTTCTCTATGACTTTCAAGGAGTTCTTTAGGAAGGTGACCGACAAAGCTGGAAACCTTGCAGGATCATATCATGAGATCCGGAAGTAGCCAGCATAAAGGTCTCTGTTTCTTCTAAGGTCACTGGAGTAGATCAACATCTCTAATTCGGGGTGACTGGCATACGTTGCTCAACATGCAAGCCTTGTTTGCTTCTTGCTTCTTTCTTCTAATCTTCCTGCACAATGAGAATGGGGTTTCTGACCTCTGTATGTCACAGTAGAGTCCTGCACAGGTCGGCTTCTCACAGATTCTTCCCCTCTGGCCATCACACAGTTTCACAGTTCTTCCTTTCCCCACATCTGGGGCTTGGAGCTTGTGGCTGCCACTCCCATTTTGGAGAGATAAAAGACGGGTGCCTGTGTGTGTGCTTGTTTGTGTGTACACATGTAACAGTTTTTCTTTTGGGTATAGCCCATTCATGCACTAAAACCAGGCAGCAAAGTATACTGTGGTTGTACAAGAAGAGCTTCATTTGTCATTGGGGAACTCTGTGGTAAAACCACAAAGTGTGCTGTCCCACCTGCTGGTTCCCCAAAGGGAAGGATGCAAATTCTTGTGTCTTTTTGGTTTCCCTTCATGGTAGGAGACGTAAACAGCTTGAAGGGAATACATGGTGCTGCTATTGTTGTCATTTTTTCCCCAGAATGAGAAACTCTCAATGAATAATTAAATTCTGAGTCACAGGAAAAAGCTAAAATGAGAACCCAAGTCTCAAAAACTAAAGACCCAGTGCTTAAGACCCTCAAATTTGTTGCCTCTGTAAATCAAGCTGCAGTCTTTTATGGGTGATGGAGGCAAGTGAAGGAGGAGGGATAACAATTAAACTACAGTGTGGCCGGGCGCAGTGGCTCACACCTGTAATCCCAGCACTTCGGGAGGCCAAGGCAGGTGGATCATCTGAGGTCAGTAGTTTCAGACCAGCCTGGCCAACATGGTGAAACCCCATCTCTACTAAAAATACAAAAATTAGCCGGGTGTAGTGGCGTGCACCTGTAATCCCAGCTACCCAGGAGGCTCAGCCAGGAGAATCACTGGAACCCGGGAGGCAGAGTCTGCAGTGAGCTAAGATGGCGCCACTGCACTCCTCCAGCCTAGGCAGCAGAGCAAGACTCCGTCTCAAAAAAAAAAAAAAAAGGAATTAAACTACGGTGAAGAGGGAGCAAAGCGAATGCAGAGTCATAGCTTACCCTCTGTGGTGAAGCCATGTGTTTCCTGAGTTAATAAAGATATTATTTAGTGAATATGTGAAAAAGATAAAGGCCACTTTGCTACCTCTTTTTCTAATTTCTTAAAATTCTCTACATATTTTCAGTCTGAACGGACTCTTTTGCTACAGACCTAGTCCAGTTAAATTTTCTGACTGCGACTTGAAGAAGGGCAGTTTGTTACAGAAATTTGTACATTAACTAAATAGCCTTCAGAAAAAGTATGGCAACTTCAATGAAATATACACTCTCTTAAGTTGGTTTTACTGCTTGGAGGTAGCCTCACACCGTATTAAATATTTTGCTGCCCATTTTACCGTACATCCAGTGAATATTAAAAATATCGTTCACTATATAGAACTGATTAATTGAAGAAAAATATAGCTTCTTATCGCTGACATTATGAGGTTAGAAATAGCATCCTGTGCTAATCTGCAATGCCAAGAAATGAAGATGGTTTAAATCAGATCTCATGACTAATGCATAAGATCCAAAGTTCTTTTATTCCTGGCTATTTTAGAAAACTGGAGTGTATTTTTACCCTAAAAACTAATTCTTAAGATTTATTGAAATAATACAAAATGACTTATAATTAACATCTCACAATCAAGATTTATAGTTTACTGATTATTAGAGAAATGATAATTTCTCCATCTTAATTTTTAAAAATATGTATATGCAATGGTTTAAGTCCATACTCAAGAATATTTGATCCTTAGTTGTTGTTATTTTTGTTTTTAGATAATATCGGGAAAGATAATGTGCTTTAATAAAATGGAAAGTTTAGATTGATTTCTGCAGTTGCTAGTCCATTTTAATTGTACTTATTGTGAATTCATTGAAATGGAAAGAAATATATCCAGCAATAAAGTAGGCCTGTTATTTTTGCTTGTTTTTGTTTTGGTCATGACAAACTGTGAAGTGCTGTGGTTTTTCTATAGTTCTAGTCCATGAAATCTGCAATCTTTCCACTTGATTTACGAAGGACCTTAATTACTGCTGTCATTAGCACCTAGTGTTCAAAACAGTCTGTTTAAATGTACTGTTAGTCTCACCTCCAAGTCCCTGCTTGCTTTATTTTTTTCCAAGGGTAAGTAAAACAATAATTGACTTAGTAACAACAATCATTATGTACAGTGAATTAAATAATATTACACATTTTTGATGCCTATTTCTATTTATTTAGAATTTGGTATTTGTGTGTTCAGTCTGGCCTAGACTTGGAACAAGTGTCCGTAAGTAGCGCTGTTACTAGCGCAGACTTATTACCTGGGTTTTAAAAACAAGTCACTCATTTGCCTTTTTCTTTCCACATGGATAGGGATGACAGACAACTGCTGTAAAGCTTCAATGTTTCTGCCTGGTCATGCACAGTTCTGCAATATAATGCATAAATGTATAACAACAACTTGGGATCGCTTGATACTTCCCTTGGAATAAGGAAACCCTACCAGGCGCGTCCCCGCGCACGCGCGCGCGTACACAGACACACGCACTCACACACGCTCTCACGCACACACACAGGTCAAAAGTTGATTTATTTCTGAGATCCCCCCAGAATCTTTCTTCTCTCGGTCGCCGGCGGCTCTGGGCTCCTCGGCAGGGCGGTAGTGTGGTTGGGGGCGTGGGAGGGGCGCCGGGCGCCGAGGCGATGGAGGCGGGAGCCGGGTGCTGGTGCGTGCCGCGCCCGCTCCTGCCGGGTGAGAGTCCGGGCCGGGTTTTGCGCCGTGTCCGCAAGCTGTCTCACGGCCTCCAGCCGCCGCCGCTGCCGTGTTTACTGAGCTCGCGCGTCCTGATATCACTCCGCTGGCATGGAGGTGGAGGAGGAGGTGGAGGAGCGAGAGGAGGAGGAGGAGGCGGCGGCGGCGAGCAGTTGATCATTGTGATGGTGGCAGGAGCAGCGGCGGCAGCGGCAGCCCAGCCGAGCGTTAGGTGCTGCTCTCCGCGCGGCGTTTTGCAAAGGACTTCACCGATCTACTTTTGCAGTCGCCTCGGACTGTCCATGTGTTTACTTCCCCCAGCCCGAGGATTCGATATCTAGGTTCCTGTGAAATGCAACTGAGCAGCCAAAGTACTTTGAGAACACGGGGCGGCATAAACACCAAAACTTTTTTGTGGAAGGAAAATGCAATAAGCAAGCTTGCCGTTTTCCGATGCGGTGTGGAGTGAGTGTGTGTCGCGCGTGTCCGCACTGGAGGCATATGCTTGTGTGTGTACATGGGGTGTGTTTTTCGGTATGTAGGGAGAAAATGCTTGCCAACCACCGGAAATCTCCTGGAATTTATTAGAAAATAATGGATTATAAAAAGAAGGCAGGCGAGGAGCGGATCTCCCCTTGAGTTGCAACCCGATTTGCTGCTGGCTCAGTTTGTTGTGATTCTTTTTGTTGATAGGTGTCTGATGGTATTCCGATAACGTTCCCCCCTTTTCTTCCCCTTGAGCTTTTACAGTTTAAAAAAAGGAAACAAAAACCACCCCAAAATCTACCCCCCCTTTTTTTTTCGCCCCGTCGGGATCGCCGTTTCCATCCATGTGCTTGCGTCTCCCCCGCGTTCCACTTAAACTATTTTAATCCTTGGACCCAAGGAGGAGGCTGATAGGGGGGTGGATAAAAAAAGTTCTTCCAAAATAGTGTGCCCGGGGAGCAGGATGGGGGATTTCGCAGCCCCCGCTGCTGCCGCGAATGGCAGTAGTATTTGCATCAACAGTAGCCTGAACAGCAGCCTCGGCGGGGCCGGGATCGGTGTGAATAATACTCCCAATAGTACTCCCGCTGCTCCGAGTAGCAATCACCCGGCAGCCGGTGGATGCGGCGGCTCCGGGGGCCCCGGCGGCGGTTCGGCGGCCGTTCCCAAGCACAGCACCGTGGTGGAGCGGCTCCGGCAGCGCATCGAGGGCTGCCGGCGGCACCACGTCAACTGCGAGAACAGGTACCAGCAGGCTCAGGTGGAGCAGCTGGAGCTGGAGCGCCGGGACACCGTGAGCCTCTACCAGCGGACCCTGGAGCAGAGGGCCAAGAAATCGGGCGCCGGCACCGGCAAACAGCAGCACCCGAGCAAACCCCAGCAAGATGCGGAGGCTGCCTCGGCGGAGCAGAGGAACCACACGCTGATCATGGTGAGGGCGCACGGGCAGCGGGCTTGCTGCGCGCGTTGGGGGTGGTGGTGGGGGGGGCGCGTGGAGCTTCTTACATGGGGGTACAAGGGTCTGATTTGCACGGTGGGTGAGGTGGGCTGAAGCCTAAGGGTTAATGTCAACTTTTCTTACGGAAAAAGCTGCCGTCGCCGCTACCTGTTAATCTGTCAGGGTTGTCAGATTTGGGGAGGAGGGGGCGAGAGGGGAGAAGCCAGTCACGACTGCGAGGGGTGGAGGGAGCCTAGAGGAGCTTCGCAGTGAGGTGCTGGAAAAGTTTCCCCCCTTCCCTTTCTTAGATACCGATTTGAAACAGTGAACCCCTGAGTTGAAACCTTGCTCCTCCTCTTCGCCGCTCCCCACCCCACCTCTAGCCGCGCCGCCTCGCCTCCCCAGACCCGTCCCCCTACGCCCACCCCTCTCAGCACATCCGCCGGGTGCGTGGAGATATTGATGCTGTCGCAGGTTCTGGGCGGGCACCAGGCCCTCAACCCCTAGGGGGAAGCGGGGTAGGAGAGCCTCTCGCCTCCTCTCCCCAGCTCACCCGCTTTGGGCTGAGAAAGTCTGAGAGTTTTGTGAATGAACTTTGAAGTGGGTGAGAAACGAGCGAGGGTGGCTGCGCGCGGGGGTGCTCGCGGGAGCGCGCGCGGATGCGGGGCGCGGGTGCGCTCCGCTCTTTGCTCGCGACTCGGGGCTAGCCCGGCAGGTGGAGCGGCTGGGAGGGTTAAGAGGGGAGCGGCCTGGAGGGGGCGGGAGGGGAAAGCAACACCCAGGGTTTGCGCCAAGAGGCCCCACCACACAACTTCGCTTGGTATTCTTTCCTTTTTTCCTTTTAAACTTGTGTGCACGGAGTCTTTCTCCGCTTGGCGCCCCCCGCCCCGCTACCCGCCAACTTTGGGGGCCTGCCTGATAAGCCCAGAGCAATGGAAGGAAGGTAGCAGGGAGGTAAAAGAGGCTTAAATGACTGGGTGGGCGGGTTCGAGGTAGGATGAGCAGCCAATGGCTTAACTTCTCCAGGAGGAAGGGGCAGTTCCCACCCCCCAAGCCGGAGGTTAGAATCCTTTCTCTTATCTTCCCTCTCCGGTTCTTTTGCTTTCCTTTCTGGGTGAGGGGAGGCCGGAAGCTTGGGAAAGGTGTCTGCGCCCCCTCCCCCACCGCGCCGCCCGGGTGCTGGGTGGGCGAGGCGACGGGAATCCTGGAGCGTGCTGGGGCCGCGCGCCTTCGCCTGTTTGCCGTGCAGACCGCCCAGCGATCGGCGGCGCTGAGCCCGGCAGGGGCGGCCCTCCCGTCGTGCGGTTTAGAAATCGCACACGTTCCGGGTCTGTGAGTCCCCGGCGCCGGGGTGCTGCCAGTGCTGCCGCGGGCTTTCGCCGGGCGCTCGGGCTGGCGCTTGGTGACAAAGAGTCGGCTTGGGGGAGGGGAGGCGACGCCGCAGCGCTCGCTTCCCCCGTCCCCCCACCCCGCACGTGAAGAGGAAAAATTTGTTTATCTTGGGCTTCAAGAATCCTTTCCTCCTCCCAGTTCTCCGAGGGCGCTCAACCCCTCCTCCCTCCCCTCCCAGGTCGGCGCGATCCTGCCCAGTCCCGCCGGCAGCACCTTCCCTCCTCCTCTTCCTCCTCCCCCTCCCCTTCCTCCTCCTTCCTCCTCCCTCCTCCTCCAGCCACTCTTGCCCGCTTTCTCCCTCCCTTTTGGAACGTGGCCGTGGGGGAGGGAGCGGGAGGCGCTTTGTCCGCCTCGCGGCCCAGCTCAGCCTCCGGGGCCGCTGGGCTGGGAGGGGTGCTGCGCCCCGTGGCCCTGCCCCCTCCATCACGGCTGTCCCCGCCCCGCCGCGCCCCCCATGCCCCCGCCTCCCTCCTCTCCGCTCCCCCTGCGGCTGAGCCTGCCCCGAGCGCGAAGAAGGGGCCGTCTCGGTTGGTTTTGAGGAAGAACGACAGTCCCAGAGTCGGGGGAGGGTCTCGCTTTACAAACAGGAAGCCGAAAACCACTGACACACTGTAGCTTTTCTGATTGTAGCTGGAGGCGGGACCGGTCCTGCATCTCGACTGTAGCTCCGGTCCCTTTCTCCAACCTATTTCTCTCCCAGCCCCCGCCTCCCTAGCGCCCTTCCACGGAGGAGGAGATTCACTTTGTGAACCTGAGACTGAGAATTTAAGAGGCACTGAAGGTTTCATGCCTGCCCACCCCGCGTTCTCTTTTCGTGTGTTTGTACACCCCACGCGCATGGATTGCGGAGAAATGGGCTCCTTTCGGGAGGCTCCAAAATTCCTTTGCCACAGAATCTCTCACAACCTTTGGGGATCAAGGACTGCTGTGGCGTTTACCTCGCCAGCTGGGCGACCCTGGAACAAAAGCCAGTGCCGTTCCCAGTGCCGGGTCTCTGGACACGGCAAGATGAGTAGAGTTTGCGACCAGAAACTTTTGGTGTTTGGGTTGTGTTCTCTGGTTTCCGCCCTGGTGGAGGGAGGGCTCGGGTGCGCGCGCCTGATTTGTGATACACTCGCAGGTGGAAGCAAGCCCAGCCTCCTGACCTTACTGGGAAGAAGACAGCAAGCCCAAGCCACAGCTTACTTTTGAAAATAGAAAGATAATGCTTGCTTCAATAGACAGAGACTATTGATTTCAGCTGTAGATTTCATAGTGAATTCCAGTTTAGTAAATTAGCAACAGATAGACTTGAAAGATGACTGCCTGAAAATAAAATTTTCTATCATTTTATGACAATGATTTAGCCTGTTGATTAGACTTACGCATTAATAAATGCCAGGGCTATGTACAGAATAGGAGTGTATTTTAGCTTCAGCTGTTTCACATGCATCTCTCACTGGTATGTGTGATGAGTGTGATGAATGTAATGTAAGCCTTAACTCTTAAGCAGAGTTGCCGGTAAATTCTGTGTACCAAAAAAAAAAAAAAAAAAAAAAAGAAAAAAAAAAAAAGACACATGCCCTACAAGTTATATTTCCTTTTAAAATAATTAGTTTAAAAGTTAACCTTGGCCTCTGAGAGTATTTTAACAGTCTGTATTGAGGTAAAATCTCAAAAATAGAGGTTGTAAAGAAAACATTGCTCTTCATTTTCTTGAATTGACTGCAGGATTATAGTTGTACTCCAGTGAGGCACAAAACAATTAAATGTAGTTCTCAGATTGGGCGCTCTATTTGGAAAGCCCTAAAGAAAAACAATGATCACCCACAACCAAATAATAATAACGGTGATATAAAAATAAAGATGAATAGGATTCTTTACTGTTTTATTGGTATTGTTTACTTTCTAAGGACCAATATGTCCAAAGTACTGAATATGATTATCTTTCTGCCTCGCTTGGATTAAGAAGGCAGTCTAATGAGGGCTTTGCCTCTTTTGATTTGTTTTCCTATCTTACACAAGAATGGGCATGAAAAACAACAACAACAAAAAATAGCAAACAAAAAGCAGAGTGGGTGAGGGGTAAAAAATTTTCCTTGGCTCCAGGCTGCCACAGAGGGGGCTGGGTTCTGTGTGAGTCCTCACCAGCCCTGTTGATAGTGGGTGGCACAGACCTAGGTTTGAAGCTGCACTACCTCAGGTATTAGGTCCGTTCTGAACATGTAGTCAAATGATCCCATCCCAACCACCACCACTTTATTGACATAGAAGTTTTTTTCTTCGCCTCAGAGACTTGGTGAAAATTATTGACTTCACCTATCAGAGAGCCTCAGTTGAAAAGATGGCTTTTAATTATTTGTGGTAACAAAAGGGGGCATTGTTTATTTGCTGTATTTGGAACAGAGGTCCTGCTTAAAATTTTAAGGTAAATTTCAATTGACAAGTACATTTTCAAGCTGAGCAGGCACATCAAAAAGCATGACAGTGCACAGTTTTCAAAATTTTAAAATGGTGATAGTCTTACTTGACTTAGATAAGACCCATATTATTTTCATGACCTCTTCACTATATTAGCACCATCGTAACTTTCAGAGTGTGCTTAATTTATATACAGCTTACAGACTGCATAAATCTATGTGACCCCTGTTCTGAAGAGCTTATCACAAAAAATTCATAACATGCATTTGATAATAAATGCGTTATTACCGAGTATTGGAGACAACTACAACCCATCCAAAATGTTCCATCCGTTCCTGGAATAGATTCAGGAAATGTCAACATATTAGTCCACTGCTAAATCTCCTTATATATGAATCTGGCTTCCCATTTCTTACCCTGTTGAAGGTAAATTACTGGCTCTGTGTCAATTTTTTTGGCAAGTTCGTATTACCAAGCTGTTTCTACATCTTCCCTATGATAACCTTTTCTTCGGCTTATCCTGTTCTGCCGCTAGCATGGGTAACAGGACAGTCTTTCGGAAAGCTTTCCATTGCCCAACACAGCGTGCCTTAAGTTTGTGGAAAACTTCTTGAAATTTCGTTTTTTCTGTCCTTCATATGTATTTTTTTCTTTTAATTCTCAAGAAGCATTTTTTAAGCTCCAATACATATTTAATTCTGTTATGTTCTTTGGTTGTGGTACATTTTATTTAGTACTGGGCCGCCAGTGGTCAGAAAAGTAGAAGCAGAGTTAGTTAAGCATTAATCATAATCTACAAAATGCTCTTCAAGCTGAGTTCCTTCCCAGGGAAAGCCACGTTTTCAGGAAGCTAGTATGCTTGGTACTTTCTATCCTGTCTCATTAGAATTATAAGGGCAAACTTTAGAATCTTTTTCAGGATTCCTGCCACCTGATAGGAGAAAAATGGGCAGTCCTGGTACATAGTTTACTGACATCTCTGGAAGAAGAAGGATGAGGAATTTAAATTAAAATAGAGTTATATAGAGTTATTTTCTGAATATCGCTGTGACTAATGGCCAATTGTTGTTAAAGAAGTTTTCCTGCCCATTTGGTTGAGATAGGAATATAAGGCATTTCTCTCCCTCATGCATGCACGTGCACACACACACACACACACACACACATATTCACTCATTCACTCACTCACCCTGGTGTGAGTGTCATAGAAGGGATCCAGTGTAAGAACCTGTTTTGCACGTTAGATAGTAATTCTTGGATATATTTGAAGTACTTGTGTGATTACTGTTCCCTGTTAAGTAACAGTCTTGTCTTATACTCTTGAGCTTAAAAAGGCTAAATTCTGTTGTCTTTTTCCACATTACCCATCTTGGAGAACTGTGAAATCAATCAGACATCAGACTCTTATAAAGAGGAACATATTTAAAACTCACTGTCAAGATTTTCATAGTGTCTACCTTTTAAGTCTCCCAAATAGCTTTACATTTTTCACTCTATTATTCAAAGGCTGATTATTGAGTTTTCAGATCGTCTGGCTGCTTGCTTTGTTTTTCCTTCCCCCACCTGCTGCCAACCTTTTGGTCTTTTCAGTGATCTTTAACACCGTTATCAAAGAGTGGGAAGAAGCAATAAGAAGAGAAGAAATTTAATTTTGGTTCTCCTGACTCTCAGAACTAATGAAACAATCAGATACAATACCATTTTGGATTTAGTATGGATTTGTCTTTATTCTTACTTAGCACAAATAATAAAGACTGAGTTTCTAATTTCATTCATTCATTCAGCAGCATTGGTACATTGTCCATAGTGTTTCATGGAAGTTAAAATACTAAATCACGCTCTTGCATCCAAGACTTTGACAATATATATTCTCTGTAGATTTTCAGTATTATTCTAGCCAGATTCAAGGGCATAACAGAATTTTTTTTTTTTTTTGAGATGGTGTCTCACTCTGCCGTCAGGCTGGAGTGAAGTGGTGCAATCTCAGCTCACTGCAAGCTCTGCCTCCTGGGTTCAAGTGATTCCCCGGCCTCAGCTTCCCGAGTAGCTGGGACTACAGGCATGTACCACCACGCCCGGCTAATTTTTTGTATTTTAGTAGAGACGGGTTTCACCATGTTGACCAGGATGTTGTTGATCTCCTGACCTTGTGATCTGCCCACCTCAGCCTCCCAAAGTGCTGGGATTACAGGTGTGAGCCACCACGCCCGGCCAGATTTTTAAAAATCAGTATAGTCATTGGTGCTAACGACAGCAGTTTCAGGCTTCAGGGTGTTATATCACCTTTCCATGATTTTTAAGGGAAATATTATAATATGCTTTACTTTTCTGTTGTTTCAAACCAATTTGACATTGGTATCTGCAATATAAGTTAATTTGCAGATGACTGCTCCAAAATTACAGGATCCCCCCACAAATTAAATTTTTATTACAAATACAACCTGCTTTCCAGACAGATTCCAAAAATTCACTATTCAGTTTTGTGACTTGGAAATGTAGCTTCTGAAAAATCAGCTGTCACCAAGAACTGATTAATTTAGTTTAATTTTTTTGTTGTTTAAATCTAAGAAAGTTTAAAAAACAAAAGAAATAGGGTTAGATAAAATTACGCAGAAAATGGAGTTGAGGGCCTGCTGTATAATAAATACTTAAAGATCATGGGGTTCCATTCAGTGGATCAGAGAAGGAGCACACTTTTTTTAAAGTCTATTTGGCAATTCCATCTGTTAAACAGCGGAGGGGTTTTTGAGTTCCTTTCTCCATTTGGGACAGAAGCACAGCATTCAGCGTTCTCTGAGGGTCACATGCACACATGGATAGGAGCAGGAAGTTACTACTATGGCAAGCTGTGTATACTATTCTTGGAGAAATTTAATAAAAAATTCTCAAAAGGTGGCCGGGCACAGTGGCTCATACCTGTAATCCCAGCACTATGGGAGGCTGAGGCCGGTAGATCAGTTGAGGTCAGGAGTTCGAGACCAGCCTGACCAACATGGTGAAACCCCGAAAGCCCGTCTCTACTAAAATACAAAAATTAGCTGGGCATGGTGGCACACGCCTGTAATCCCAGCTACTTGAGAGGCTGAGGCAGGAGAATTGCTTGAACCTGGGAGGTAGAGGTTGCAGTGAGCCGAGATTGTGCCATTGCACTCCAGCCTGGGCAACAAGAGTAAAACTCCTTCTCAAAAAAAAAAAAAAAAAAAAAAAAAAAAAAAAAAAAAAAGCCAGGCGCAGTGGCTCACGCCTGTAATCCCAGCACTTTGGGAGGCTGAGACTGGTAGATCAATTGAGGTCAGGAGTTCGAGACCAGCCTAACCAACATGGTGACACCCCATCTCTACTAAAAATACAAAAATTAGCCAGGCATGGTGGCGCATGTCTATAATCCCAGCTACTCGGGAGGCTGAGGCAGGAGAATTGCTTGAACCAGGGCGGCGGAGTTTGCAGTGAGCTGAGATCGTGCCACTGCACTCCAGCCTGGTGACAGACCCTGTCTCAACAAAACAAAACAAAAAATCTCAAAAGGCTTGCAGTACTTCCTCTAACATAAAGAAAGTGATTCCTCAATAATAATTTAGGCACCTTTTAATTATATTGGACCTCCCATTGGTTGGAAATGACCTTTATGCTGAAGTAGAACCTTTTAAAATGCTAATAACTAACATTCGTCCCCCTTTCGCAATGGCTTAACAACTGTAGAAAACTTAAGTGAAATATTTAGTTTTTAACTACCAGCTTCCAGAATTTTCCTAACTCCTTTTATTGCCATCCTGTGGAGTAGAATCTGGTTGTGTATCATTTCATGTTTATGGACCCTCCACCCCTCAACTGTTAACAGCGTTTACTTCCATGGGTAAAGGAGGTTATTAGGTTACACTGCTGTGTATCTCTCCTTCCCTTTCCCAACATCTTTCTCCACCTCCAGAGCACGTCTGGACAGGGGCTTCTATCTCTTCAAAGGAAAAGGCCGAAGTGCTCTAAGTCTATTTGTGTAGATTCAACCTGGGTTGCAACTGTGACTCAAAAGGATTGCACAGCTCTGAAAGACATGCTCTGCTTGTGCCCTTTATTCTCACTCTGGTTGGTTATTTTTCTTTGTTTGTTAGATGCTGAAAGTAGCTCAGTGATTGAGAGTGAATCTAAAAGGCTGGGTATCCAGTAAAGGGCTTGAACTAGTGTTAAGGTAGGAGAGGCAAAGAAGGATGAGCATTTTGGAGGCATCACCTAGAATGGATATCAGAGGAGAGAGACATGTGAGAGCAGGTGTGGGTAAACAGACTATATCCTGGTGTTTTGGGAGTTTACAGAAGTAAAGCATGCTTTTAGTAACCTGTTCTGAACTTGGAGAACTTGCTGAAACTCGAATATATATTTTTAAGAGCTAATGGCTATATTGTTTGTACCTGGAAAGCAAATCGTGTTCCTGAAATATTTCTGTGCTCTCTTAAATTATTACTACTGCCATGTGAATGGATTTACTGTAGGATTCCTTTAATTCTTTTTTTTTTTTTTTTTTGGTTTTGCTTTTTTTTCGGAGACAGGGTCTCGCTCTGTCACCCAGGCTGGAGTGCAGTGGCACGATCCACCTCCCAGGTTCAAGCAATTCCCCTGCCTCAGCCTCCCGAGCAGCTGGGACTACAGGTGCTCGCCACCACTCCCAGTTAATTTTTTGTGTTTTTTGGTAGAGATGGGTTTTTGCTGTGTTTCCCAGGCTGGTCTCAAACTCCTGAGCTCAGGCAATCTGCTGGTCTCAGCCTTCCAAAGTGTTAGGATTACAGGCATAAGCCACTGAGCCTGGCCTTAATTCATTGATTATTAACTGGTAGAGGTTTGGCCCCACCCCAGGAACATTTGGCAGTGTAGGGAGACATTTTTGGTTGTCACAGCTGGAGGGCTGCTACAGGTGTCTAGAAGGCAGGGGTAGAAGTGGGTAGAAGGAAGGGATTCTACTAATATCCTACAAGAGATTATACCCATAACAGAGAATTACTTGTTCCAAAATATTGCTGCTGGTGAGGGGCCCTGCTTCTGTCCTAGGCTTTTGAAAATATGAAAGAAGATGGGTTTACACATGTGGCATTACTCTCAGCTTTTTAAAAACATCATTACTTGAAGAGCAGAGAGAGGCAGAGGTGCTGCGATGAGGTGAAGGATGCCTGGGAAGAAGTTAGAGGACTGCTGTGTTGCATGGCAGCGCCATCCTAGCTGGCCATGTGGTATGATGTTCTGGCTGTTTACTTCATGATTGTTATCTCTTCTTGCCTGTCAGAAAGGTGAACGGTTGTCTTTTTTTGAGATGGAGTCTTGCTCTGTCGCCCAGGCTAGAGTGCAGTGGTATGATCTCAGCTCACTGCAACCTCCACCTTCTGGGTTGAAGCAATTCTCCTGCCTCAGCCTCTGGAGTAGCTGGGATTACAGGCGCCCGGCACCACGCCCGGCTAATTTTTGTATTTTTAGTAGACACGGGGTTTTACCATGTTGGTCAGGCTAGTCTTGAACTCCTGACTTCATGATCCGCCTGCCTCGGCCTTCCAAAGTGCTAGGATTACAGGTGTGAGCCACCGCGCCTGGCCAGTTGTCATTCTTTTTACCTCACAGAGTCATTGATGAACGAGTTAGTATGTGTAAAAGTCCTGAACACCTTATGGTGCTGCACAAATGCTAGGCATATTTTAATGAGTGACTTTCATTTCACTTAGTTGTTGCCTTCTGCCCAAATGCAGACTTAAAGTTGAGTGATTTGAGGCTTATTTCACTCGTGCACAAGCCAACATCTCCTGAACATGTACTGAGCAATTGCTGCACGTTGGGCACTGTTCTAGCCACTGGGGATGCAGTGGTGAACAGGACGTCCTTTATTCTCACTGGGCTGCAGCAGGACATAGTTTTACATTTCACATTAGTTTTATGAAATGGTATTTGTTGTCTTATTAGACATGTAAATGGGAACACTTAAAAAAACTAACATTTAGGAGAATTTTAAGGGCGTTAGATGTTTTGTATCTTCTTGCAAGCATTGCTTTCTGTAACAAAATTCATTTCAAATAAAACTGCAGAGGAGAGGATTAGTTGGTGTGGTGGGGAATAAGATTAAGGTATGGTATAGTTGTTAAAAATGAGGCAGATCATTGTCTTTCTTTCCCCCCCTTGTTTTTGGGATGAGGTGACACTTGTAGCATCATGATCATGGCTTGACACTGAGCTTTTAGAGGAAACTAGACAAAGAGGAGAACATTTAGAAAGAAGCATACAGGACGGTGCAAAGTCTTGAAACAATGTCACAGGAAGAACAGCTAGAAGACCTGGAGGTGTTTAGTCTGATTTAGGGGGTGATAGGATTGCTTTCTTAAAATATTTGAAGGACTGTCACTTGAAGAAGGGGTTAGATGTGCTCTGTATGGCCTCAAGGGGATAAATTTAGGATCTCTGGTTGACAGTTATTAGGATCCAGGTTGTGGTTTAATAGATATATTTAAAAAGCCAATCTTATGAAAATTTAAGCTGTTCAAAGATGAAATAGGCTGCTTTGCTGAGTAGAACTGTCCCAGCAAAAGTTGTTCATTTGGCTGGAACATTGGAGAGGGACAGGGACTTTGTCTATGCATTATTATATTTCTATGACTTGAAAGGACCTACCTGTACATCGGAGGAACTCTAAATATTTGTTGAGTAAATTACTAAATGAAAGTAAATAGGTTAAGAAGTGACTTAATTCCTCCCCTCAATGTTATTTCCTTTCTCAGAAGTAACTACAGTCTGGAATCTCTTTCTCCAGACCCTCTTCTGTTCACTTACATATATATTATATATTGTACATAATCACATATTCATTTTTTCTACATAAATGGAATC
This sequence comes from Pongo pygmaeus, assembly GCF_028885625.2. NCBI lineage: Eukaryota > Metazoa > Chordata > Mammalia > Primates > Hominidae > Pongo > Pongo pygmaeus. The sequence goes on along the minus strand of NC_072376.2, from coordinate 153,148,669 downwards.
ATATTATGTATACTTGTCTGAAATACACTTTTTTCTCTTTCATATATTTTAGAGAGCCATCCAAATTGGTGCATATAGATCCTCAACTCATTCTTTTTAACTGCTATATAGCATTCCGTATTGTGACCATTTCATAGTTTATTGAATGATTCTCTATTGATTGATACTTTGGTGGTTTCTTATTTTTTGCTAATTAAATGTTTCTGTAATGAACATCCTTATCCATATATCCTTGTACATATGTGAGCATTTCTGTAGCACAGATTTAGGGTTCTTTCTATAGATGTAATATGTATGAAGAGAAAAAAGTTGGCGGAAAAATCTCTTAATCTAATATGGTTTAATATAGCACCTGAATCTTATTACAGCCCATTTTAGGGCAAATGATAATTATATCTCCTTAACAATATGGCTTAAAAAAGCATCAACTCTAGTAACTAGTGTTGGTCTTTGCACAGAACATTACTAGTTTTTAAAGGCTGTGTATTTGGCAAATAACACATCTTACAGGAGTGACGTTCCTTTTTCTCAGCTGGCCCTTAAAGAGGTTTTACTGAAGGAGGAACCTGCTCAACCAGGTACTGTTCATTCTGTGAAAGTGGGAAATTCACTTCCTTGAACAATTTTGTGGTTCTTTTTACCTTTCCTGAGCTTTGTGTTTCACAGGCGTGATTATATGCCTTTATTTGCAAAATGTATTTCAGTGGGTGATACAGAACCTGGGGCGTTCGTGGGTGCAGATTGGAGTGGTCATAAAAATCTCAGGTCTGTGAGTTGCCACTTCCTACAGGTTAAATTACCCTGACTAATCCAGTCATCTGTGTAACATGGTAATAACAACCTGCTGACCTGGCCAACTGTAGAAAATGCATCAAAATGGACTTGCTTCGACAGGCACCTTATAGCGTTTGTTTAGACAGTGAGAAGTCCTATCAGTTTTCATTATACACAGGTGCTGCAGTGGTCTGAAGACTGCCCTTCATCAGAGTTCTTAGTTATTTTGCTTTCCCTTTGGCATAGCAGCTCCCTTACACTAAGATAATAATAATTATCGTCTATATTTTTACAATAGCTGGAGCAACCTGGCTCCAGAATCTGTGCTCTTGGCTACTACATTTTTCTGCCTTCACCTGACTGCAGTGTTTCTTCTTGAAAAGGTTGTCTGAGCAACTGCATTTTCTAAATAGCCGTGTTTTTCGCAAAGAGCAGTTCTCATCTATTTGACTTTCCTTTATCGGTCTGAACAGGAGCCACAATACAGGGACATGGTAGTGCTGGTTCTTGCCAGGCCCTGCTGTTTTATGATGAGGTCCCCAACTTTGCTGTCTCCTGGCCTCACATACGCCTGGCCTTGAATGTTTCTCCTCTCTCCACCTCCTTTCCCACCATGTCATGTTCCACCTTTGTGACAGTGACAATAGGACCTGGAACCTTGTACAAGGTGCATGTGGCAATGATTTGACCCAGAGAGATAAACCAAGGGTGGGAATGTACGTGATTCGGCGCCTAAACTTTATATGTCATTCTCTACCAAATGATTCCAATAAACTAAATATTATGCTTCAATTTATGATCTAGATTTGGTTTAGCCATTTTTTTGCCATTTAGCTGGGCCCATAGCATCTTATTGCTTCCTTCTTTATTCTGAACCTTTGGCTAGCTAAGTTAATGCAGCTATGTGCTCACTGTAAGCTTTAGGGAAGGGGGCTTCCTCATTCCATAGATAGCTAGGTGCCTTCTGTTTCAGTGGCTTAAATAGCAAACGTTGGTTGTATACATAAAATTAAAAACTTCTCTCTTAATCTTGCACCTAGGCCATCCAGTATGATAAATTAAGAGATTCTTTTTTATTTTTCTTTTTTATTTTTTTTTATTTTTTGAGACGGAGTCTCACCCTGTCGCCCAGGCTAGAGTGCAGTGGTGTGATCTTCACTCACTACAACCTCTGCCTCCTGGGTTCAAGCAATTCTCCTGCCTCAGCCTTCCGAGTAGCTGGGACTACAGGTGCGTGCCACCATGCCTGGCTAATTTTTTTGTGTTTTTAGTAGAGACGGGGTTTCACCATACTGGCCAGGCTGGTCTCGAACTCCTGACCTCGTGATCCACCCACCTTGACCTCCCAAAGTGCTGGGATTATAGGCGTGAGCCACCGTGCCCGGCCCCAAATAAAGAGATTCTTAAAGGTGCTGCTTTGGTCATGCAATAAAATTTCAACCTGTAACTTTTCCTTAATTCTTTAGTTTAGCTCTCTACTGTCCCTCTGAGGAGTGCCATCTTATTTTTTGTGTGTTTGTTTCTAATATTTCATAGTTCTATTTCTTTTATTTCTAGCACTAGAATGTTTTCTTTCAAGGATGACTTTCGCCTATATGCAAGGTAGACAACTGTCTTGCATTTTGCATGAAGTACACTTCCCTTTATATTGATTATAGATAAATGGTTATCTAAATGTTTTGAATACTAGTTATTTCATAGCTATCTGATTATAACAACTATTAGATAAAAACTATTTTCCAAAGCCTATTGAGATTACAGCTGTTGCAATAAACATCTAATTTCTAATTCCTTTGGAAAACATTTTATTTTTATTTGAAAGAGTCTGGAGATGATTTATAATAGGTAATAAATGACTAAAATCAAATCTTAACCTTACTATGGATTTTGTTGTTGTTGTTAAGAGATAGGGTCTCGCTTTGTTTCCCAGGCTGGTCTCGAACCCCTATTTTAAACTATCCTCCTGCCTTAGACTCCCAAAGTGCTGGGTTGATAGGCATGAGCCACTGTGCCCAGCTGGATTTTTGTTTTTAATATAACTCAAAAAGTTGAGTGTTTCAGACCGTTTCTTTAAAGAAAAATGTGGCAAAGTTTCAAGACTATTCCAGCCTGGGCAACAGAGTAAGACTCTGTCTTAAAAGAAAAAAAAAAAAAAAGACAACAGGGGCTTGCTCTGTCACCCAGGCTGGAATGCAGTGGCACCATCTTAGCTCACTGCAGCCTCCAACTCCTGGGCTCAAGGGATTCTCCTGCTGCAGCCTCCTGAGTAGCTGGGACTACAGGTGTGTGCCACCATGTCTGGCTAATTTTTAAAATTTTTTGTAGAGATAGTTTCTCACTATGTTGCCCAGGCTGGTCTCAAACTCCTGATCTCAAGCGATCCTCCTGCCTTGGCCTCTCAAAGTGTTGGAATTACAGGCATGAGCCACTGTGCCTGGCCTAAAGGCTAATTTTGACAGAATAGCCAAATAGCCATATGAATTTATAAATAGGAGTATCTTGTTAACATATACGCAAAGAAATTTGACATATGTCAGAATTCAACAAAATTTTCTGGATACTAAGTCAAAGAAGATATGAAATTTTAATTCTTTATTCTTGAGTTTGGGCTTCAGGATGCCTAAGTGATAATACTGCCAGAGTCCCCAGCTGGGGCAAAGCATAACGTTCCCTTCCTATGCTGCCATCTTCTGTTCTTGGCTCCTTTTGTCCCCAGTTCTAATCCACTGTGGGATTTCAGTCCATCCTTTCCCGTCTCTCACTGGGGAGAGTGTGTGACGATAGCAGTGGACTCCTTTGCCAAGCATGCAGGTGGTGTTTGTCTTTAATCACTTAAGGTATTTCCTCACGGTGGTGTGTGCAGATCAGCACCTCATGGGTTGTAACATTCTCTTACTATTCCCATCCTGCAGTAGCCCTCTGCCCGGAGATTCTCTGATGTTTGGTAAACAGAGGTGGTTTATATAAAGAAGCAACTTTCTCCGTTTAGAAGTTGTTATGGCTAAATGGTTGAAAATGTATTTTGCAGTTTAACTAGGAATTCTTAAATGGTTTGCAGCTGCTATTGGATTTTTTCACGTTCATTTTCTTCAATGAAGCATGGAGACAATGATTTTAGATTTGGATTTCATGCTACTTAATTCTTAGAACCTATTGAAGGAATATTTGAAAAAGTTGTTCGTGAAAATCGTAAATAACCACACTCAGAAATACTTCTGGCAAGTTGTATTTGTTAGAGTGGAATATGTCTGGATCCCACAGAGAACTAGGAACATGAAATGGTGACTTGGTGGGTGACATAATGTGACAATCAGGGATGTCTGGCATCCAGGCTATTGAAATTTAAATGGGCTATGGCTTTTTTAGTGTTGGCTCCTGTTCTTAGATTTAAAGGATTTATATGAATCATTCAGGGGCTTTTTATTAACTTTCAGTTTGTGGTTGAGATTGGAATTGGAAGGCTCAGAAAGATGTAACAGTAGTTTCAAGTAAAGGAGCTTAATGATAGTGTGTGCCTGTGAGAATCATGCCTTCGTGCCTTCCATGGAGGCACAGGTTGTTTGTGTTACTGGTTTGGTAGGGTTCGTGTTTATCTGTGGTCTGGAATGTCAAAGGATTGCAAACTAGAGAACTTTGCTTTCCTCTTTATTCTGAAGTAATGGTGTAGGAGTTTCTGGTATTGACTTCTGGGGGTGGGAACCACCATTTATGGAAGAAGAAAGGAGGATTGGCTGGCTTTGATATTCTCATCCACTTTTTCTAATGCTGTTTTCATTACTCTATTAACAAAGATAGTGCATACTTTGAATATTTATGTCTGTCTTTTCCTTCAAAGTGTAATGCACACTTGTTTTCTTCAACTTTTTGTAATATATGTGTTTATGATATACTAAAGAGCAATAAATTTGAGGAGCGAGATAATTAGCTTTGACAGACTTACAGAAATGAGACTGTAAGAGGAAGAAGCAAGAGGATTGCTTAGAAAAATATTTGATTACTGGGCTTGAGGAAAATTATCTAGAAAGAAAATTTTCAACGTTAAAAACCACAACCATATGGGTGGCACAGGTTGTAGGAAGAAGTGACTACTTTTGTGACTTTTTGAAAAAATTTAAACTTTGTTTATAGTTTAAAAAATCTTCTTTAGGCCGGGCGCAGTGGCTAACACCTGTAATCCCAGCACTTTGGGAGGCCGAGGTGGGCGGATCACGAGGTCAGGAGTTCGAGACTATCTTGGCTAACACGGTGAAACCCCGTCTCTACTAAAAATACAAAAAATTAGCCGGGCGCAGTGGCGGGCGCCTGTAATCCCAGCTACTCAGGAGGCTGAGGCAGGAGAATGGCGTGAACCCGGGAGGCAGAGCTTGCAGTGAGCCGAGATAGCGCCACTGCAGTCCAGCTTGGGCGAAAGAACGAGACTCCATCTCAAAACAAAAACAAAAACAAAAAATCTCCTTTAAAATTTTCAAAACAGAATTTTTAAATGGAGAAATTCAAAATACTGAATAATAAAATGGGAGGAAGAAAAAGCAACCCAGCCACTGGTGCTAAATTTCCTAAGGTTGTTCACATAGCCCTTTAACTTTAACCTCTTTCTTAGCATCATTGTTTATCATTTTTTGAGGAACCTTTGTTTAATAGCTAGCTTACCTTAAGAAATAGTTTTCCTTTCCCTTTGGTGGCTCTTACATTTGGGGAAGTGACCTTCAAGAAACGTGACTCATTTTGCACCAACTTGACTTAGTCATCCATCCAGCCTCTCCCAATTTGGGGATCCTTTGCAAAGGGAATGGTTAAACACTGCCCATGTCTATAAAGAGGGAGATTAACCATGGGTTCAGTTAAATTACTCCTACTATTGTACATTATTTTGTATTTTCTGGACTAATAAGAAAACTTGACAAACAAAGTGTAAGTGGTTGATCATGGCACAAAGTGGGGAGGTTAAGATTCATGTCCTCTGAGATAAACAAGGCTCCAGTGTCGCCATTATTTCTGTGGCCCTTTCTCCCTGGGTTAAATTATGCCCTCATAATGGGCATAACCCAGGTTATGCCCTCCCTGGGTTAAATTATGCCCTCATAATGGAGGTCATGATAATATGCCGGGGGTGGGGGGAAGGGATGGATCTAGAACATTTTGGGATATACTGGGCTTATTGCTTATGAGAGAGGCAAGAGGAGGCTTTTTAGGGGAATTTCACTGAAAAATAAAATGTGCAGACACTTCACAGTCAAGGCTATGGGATGAATTACATTTGGCTCCTGCCACCTCTCAGCAGCAGGGTCTCTACACATGAACTCGGGAATTGCTTGAAGGAAGCCCCTCCCGGGAATGAGTGGGGAGAGCCGAAAGGTTTGGATTTCCCTGTAAATTGAACCCAGTGTCACCAGAGATCAGTGTGAGGGGCTCTGTTATAACGTCCAGCTCTTCTTCTGTCCACACCCAGGAGTTGCTCCTCTTCCTGCCACCCCATTCGTAGGTCTTTTGTTCCTTGAATAAATATTATGTGGTTTGGTGCTCATTATTCTTTGATATGAAAAAAGGCAATTCATTAGGCTGAAGGAGAAGAGGGAGGGAGATACCATTTTTCACCAGCGCATCAAGCGTGGTTACACTGATTTGAATTCCCAGAAAAGTAATAAAACAGTGAAAATAATGATAAAACAGCTCCTGGGCTGACAGCTGTGCAGCACATGGGGACACTGAAGACAGGCCCCACTGTTGCAGCAGGACAATATTGTGGAGCATATGGTGCCATGGCAAGCCAGTTGTTGAACTCCATGGCTGGCTTTTGTTTGGGGAACTCTCTCAGCATTGGGTGTATGGTGGCTCTTCAGAGACTTCTAGTCTCATTGGCAAGAGGGCTCTTGGCCCCATGCCAGCCTTGCTGTACGGTGGCTGACCCAGGCCATGTGGAAAAGCTCATGCTTGGAAAACATTCACTCCTCCTTACTTTGGTCACTAATCAAATCATTTGTTCAACAAATATAAATTGGAATCTTTTTTCACAGCAGCCCAGTGGTTACATTACAGAGGGACAATTTCCTCCAAGGATGCCAATTAATTATTAGATGCATTAATTCATTGGTGCTCAGTACTTCTTGTAGGAGTGAAAGTTGTTTTGTTTTTAATGCTTTCAGAGCACTTTGCACATGACGTCTTTATTCTTAAGGCTTAAATAGCTAAAATCAGCAAGTGTCTAGAGCCAGGGTTGCTGCTAGAAAGGAGATAGAGTATTCGTCTATGTGGTTTTTACAAGACAGTGTTAAAATAGGCCTTTTGCTGAGCATGGGTCTATTTTTTAAATGTGTGAAGCTGGCATGTGTATGTGCATAAAAAGGCTAATTAACTCCACTTTCCTCCAGAGGGGTCTCCTTGGCTGCCCTGTGAGTGTGCTCCACTGTGGCCAGAGTTGCACCATCCTCCTGAGCCCTTTATGACTTCAACACCTCTGTAGTTATGGACACCCATTCTGGTTTCTTTTCTTTTGATTCCAAAGTGCAAAGGATGATCCAGCAGGGCTACTCGGTCCTGGGAGAGGTTCCTTCAAACGCAGCAGAAGGCGAGGCTCAGAGAGAATCACACTCCATGAGGAGGGGCTGTAGCCCGTGCCATTGTGATTCGTGCCTGAGAATATTTTTATTGCAGGAGCTAAAAGGAGAAAACGGGTGATATTCACACTCTGATCGAAGAGCACCAAATGTCACCATATTCTTGGTCTCTATGGGACCTTTTTTTGCAGAACACCCATGAAGGTTGGTGGGGTTATGGTGCTGGGACAAGCGAATTTCTTTTTCTCATGAACAAATGTCATTAAAAAGCCAAAATCTACTGGAAAAAAAAATACACATGTATGTATATGTATATTTATTTCTGTGGTGTTTTTCTAATCACTCATTGGAGTTTATATTTTAACACTGGGCTCTGCAAGGGGAACTGATATTTTTTAGGCTTTAGTTTTTACATTTTTAATCACTGGTCTTGAAAAAATGTTTTTAAGTGGAGAATAGATCTGTTTACAAATCTGCTGTAAGTGGATATGCACTTGCTGTAGCATTCAGGGTTGGGGAACATCTATGCCTGTGCCCTGGAGGTGATTCAGAGCATCTGGAGAAATGATTGGGGTTCCGTTTTCTTCTTGACTTGCCTCTCTTAACTTGGTTGTACAAGTTCCTTGAGTGTGGGAACATCCTTTCAACCTTTCCTTTCCTTAATGTGTTTATACGAGTCAAAGTTAGGGGAAGTATTTCTGGTTTTACTTTCCCCATACTTCCTAAGTTAGGGGACCAATCTACATATTCTCCCTTTAAGAAATGGAAGCAAGAAGATAATGAGCCACAAAAGACCTGCAGTTGACTTTTCTTGCCCTGAGCACTGTGGAGCCAGTCATAGATAGCCAGTCCTGGAGGTTTTAATACAACTGTCACAACCTCCCTGGAGGGAGAGATGGGAGAGATGGCAGAAGGGATGAGTGTGGAATAAGAAAGTTGGAGAAAGAGGAAAATGGTGAGGGTAAAAATGATCAGACATTTTGAGGTGTTAAGAATGGGTAAAAAATCAAATAGATGAAGTATCCTTGTTTCTGTTTAATTAAATCTGTAAATATCCATATACATATAGCCATTTTATGTTTATAGAATGAGACAGACATTCTGATTATGCAGCATGTTTATAGGATGAGTGGAGCGACAGTGAGACCTAGCTCACTTACTGGGTCACCAAATAAGTAGGTGGCAAAGTAAAAGAAGAAACAGGTTTTTGACTGTTTTACCTTTGTTACAGGTTTTCCAGTTGGATGAAGAAATAGGAATCTGAAAATGTAGCTATGTTGTTTTACAGACTATTAGGAAATATAATCTTTGACAGTTACGGGGACAGTTCAATTAAAAAAAAAACTTGCCCCTCCGTGATTTGTATTATAATTATTTAATACCTGAAGGACTCTTATAATTGAATTTTAGGGTGCTTCATTTACATTCTAGCTGGTGAGAGTTGCAGTACTATCACTTTGTGGTCCTCTAATTGCTGTCCCAAACATTCAAAAAATGCCCTGTGATTCAATTATAAGTATCTTTTGGGGACTGTATAATTATATACTATGTAGTTATCATTATAAAGCACCAGGGGACATTAAGCCAATCAGATAGCTTTAGTGGCTGGATGTTCATAACCCTGTAATTGATACCACAAGGTGCTTTGGGTAATGGTACAAATTTTATAAGGCAGGACCACTGTAGTTTTAGGTTCAGGAAAGAGTTGCATACTAATTTTTAAGTTACACAAATAGGACTTTTAAAGTAAACTCTCTTTTTTTTCTTTTTGTTGGCTTTTATTTAAACCTACTCAAACACTGTAAATAAATATTTACCATGTATATGGCATGTGACAGCACAGAGTGGCTCCTTTTGATAGAAATCCATCTCTGTTCTCCCCTCCTTTTAAAATAAATACAGGTATCAAAATAATCTTCAACATATTTTTGATAGTACTTATAATCAGCACTCATATTTTGTAATAAACTCTTATCAAAGAGTGGACTGACCGATTTGTTCAGAATAAATGAAATAGGAAGTTTCAAGATGTAGACCAAAAACCTCTACAGCTCTCATTGAAAGGAAGGGGGAGGGTACAGTTGCATATGTAAAGCTATGTCTTTGTGAAACTAAAATTAAAGCAAGAACAATAGAAGAAAATATGCCGCATATAGGAAATAATTATTAGATATGTGCACCTAGTAATCTTTGAATTACAGAACAGTGAACAAATATTTTCAGGGATGTTCATGCAAAGTAAGAAGTCTTCAGCCTGCTCTTCCCAGGGCACCACGAAGGCATTTGCTTGCAGACGTTGCCTTCTTCGGAGCTCTTTTAAAGTGGTCGCCAACTCTCAACAGCAATTGCTTCTGAGTAGTGTTCAAACAGCCCTGACATGGGTCCCTTGGTATATCATTATCTGGTCTCATATTTAACCTTTTTCTAATAGCCTCCCCAAAGTCCAGAGTTTCCAGTTAGTGCCAGAGGAAGTTAGAAAAGGTATTTTTTTCCTTGTCTTGACTGCACAGCTGTGAGAAGCACAGGTATCTGAGAGTCGTCTTTGTTTTTCCTTTCTTTGTCTATGAGGGACCAGTTATATGGGAAAGTAAAGTGACTTGCTGAGATAGGCCAAGCTTTGCAACGAGTGTCAACACACTAATAAGAACTTCCCTTTTTCCAGTTTTTTACTGAGCTCCTTGTGGATTCACTCTATTCTTACAGGAGAGAAGGGCAAGGGAGCACGAGCATTCGTGGACTGTGCCTCTCCTCCTTTTCTGTATTCTTCAACTTGCCATTGCAGGAGCATGTGTACCAGTAAGAGGTCCATACAAGCTGCAGAGTGTGGGCCGGGCCTGAGGACAGTGATTGCACGGGTGTAGGCTCCACCCTGGCACCTCTGTGTGGTGAACAAGACCTGTTTATCCAATTGCCGCACATACACACTCATGACCACAGTGCCTTTAAATGGATGTTACTTTATTAGGAGAAGCATATGGAAATGATGACATCTCTGATGTCTCAAATAGAGATTGGAGACAGCAATCCTGAATGTATGTGGGTGGGGAACACCCTGGTGTCTCATTTTGAGTGGAGACCAGGGTCAGATGACCCAAAGAGCCTTCTCCTTCACCCTTCACAGACCCTGGCTTGGTGCTGGGACAGCAGTAGGCTGATTGCTGATGTTTGGGCACCGCTGCCAACATCACATACCACTGCTGCCCCTGAACTTGGACATGGAGATGGCAGAGGTGGATGAGATGGGCCATGGAGGGGAGAGCTAGATGGAAGAGGGAGGGAAAAAAATGAAATAGTAAGAGCAAGGAATGGTAGGTGACATTGGATGTTGACTATTACCCAGAATTAGTTTTTGAAATGGTGAGAGGGAAAGTTGCTCCACTTTTCTTAGAGATAGCTTGTAGAAATTCCATTCTACTTTTCCTTCTTGGCTTGTTACCTTCTAAAGCATCTTTGTGGTTCTGCACAAATTCCAAGGTACCTTCTGCCTTTGTACTAAGTTCTATAGCAGAAGTAGCATGGAGTTCTGCAGGAGAAGCGAGCCTGCCTCTTGTGCGGAGCTCTTCCCTCTACTCCCTTACCACTGCTACAATGAACTTTGTGACCTTGAGCAAGTCACTTCATCTTTTAGGACCACACAACTCAAGGTTTGATTCAGTTGACTTTTAAGGGCACGTTACAGTGGAAGGAAACAGATTTCAAATTTTTAGTAACTTTGCATAGCCATATTGGCACTACCTTAAATCCTAGGAATATCTGCATCCTTCTTCCTGGCTACCTAGAGTCCTCCGCCACTACAGAAACAAAAGAGGGCTTGACCTTCACTGAAATGACTGGAGGGTTTTGGCCAGCAGATAATAGTTTATTAATTGAATGTGTATGTGCATGCGCCCTGCTTGGAAGTAAGGTGAGTAGAATTAGAGCTAGTCAGCAAGATGTGAAGGGATTTTTCCTAATTCTGCTGGTCCTCTCTATTTAGAACCTGGGTCTTCCCTTTCCCCATGCTCTCCTAGCACCTTATACATGACGTGGCAGTTGTCCTGTGTTGCATATGGGTGAGTGGCCAGCACTGGGTGGTGAGCAACTTGAAAGCAAAGTTTGGATCTGACTCATAGGAGGAACTCAATAAATGTTTCTTGAATGAACCTGCATAATATTGACTATTTCATCATATCCTTATTAATTACAGCATTAGTCTTGAATTTCAGGGCTAGCATCTTGTAATATGGCTTGTAAGCTAGGCCTGTAAGCTTTTCTTCTTGTTAGTTGGGGCCACTTTTCTTGTCTTTCAGTTACACTTATCCATCTGCTACCCAATGGTGAAACCAAGGCATACTTTAAAAATGCAATTTCTAAATGATTTTTAAGTAAAACTTTTCTTTCAGCAAGGCCAAATAATATCCAAAAGGTTTTTAATCAGTTTTTAAAAATCATTGTATAAGCTGCAGTTTTCAGGCCTTTGTAGCAGATAGGTGACCCTCAGAACAATTTTTTAGACTCTCAGTTTCTTCCTAGGAGACTATCTCATACAACATAATACTGTACCACTTTTAGTTGAACTTCTTTTAGAAATATGCGTTTGGGCAGATAAAATTATGGGGGTGAAAAAATGGGCCAACCTATAGGACTCACGATATATGCAAACAATAGTCTGTAAACATAGACATTGTTCCTTCAATTCTACGGGTTCATGTCTGTTTTTGGCCTGGGGATTACATAGTGATTCTGCTGAGATGCACGGATAAACTGCTTGCCCCATGCCACAATTAAAAAACAAAAAGAGTACCTATTTGGTTTAAGTTTGGAAACAGGAGGTTTTTTTCCCAAGTTAACTTTCTTATCTGTCGATTATCCTTCAATTATGTCCGTGCCTCTGCTAACACCTAGATTTATTATTGGTGCCTTTTCCACCATTGCAGATTCGTTAGAATAGTAACAAATATTAGGTTGTTTTGTTTTGATTCTTTTTTTTTTTTTTTTTTTTTTTTGAGACGGAGTTTCGCTCAGGTCGCCTAGGCTGGAGTGCGGTGGCGCAATCTTGGCTCACTGAAACCTCTGCCTCCTGGGTTCAAGTGATTCTCCTGCCTCAGCCTCCCGAATAGCTGGGACTACAGGTGCACGCCACCATGCCCGGCTAATTTTTGTATTTTTAGTAGAGACAGGGTTTCACCATGTTGGCCAGGCTGGTCTCAATTTCTTGACCTCGTGATCCTCCCGCCTCGGCCTCCCAAAGTGCTGGGATTACAGGCATGAGACACTGTGCCCGGCCGTTTTGTTTTGATTCTTAACCACCAGTTAGACTTGGGGTCTTTTCGTTGCTGTATGGATTGCGCATCAGCCTGAAAACTGTTCTTCCTTTCGTTTCTACACGTTTGGTCTCTCTGGCCGACTGAGACTCAGCCTGTCTTTTCAGAGAACCAGGGGAAATTATCAAGCAGGCAAAATCTACCTGCTCTTCTGCTTTACCTTTTAAAACTATGTGCTGCAGCTGAAATCAGTTTTGATTTAATTTGATCAAAAATAAGTGTCTCATTCAAAGAAGGTATGCATAAGAATTGGGGATAGGGGGGATTTAGAGTCACCTTCTTTGTAGAATTTTGGTTTGACCTTCAAATGGGACAACTTGTGTTCTAAGTTATTCCTGCATATAGCATCTATGTGGGGTCCAGAATTTGTCATGGCCTAGAAGGGGGCTTCCATGGTCCCACTGATGGAAAAAAGTGATAATACTAACAGCTCACATTTTCTGAGTGTGAGACACTTTTAAATGCTTTGCGTGTTATCATCTCTTTCAGTTTTCACAACGACCTTCTGAGGCTCTTCTAATTATTGTTTCCATTTAAAAGATGAGGCTACTGAGTCCCCCGAGAGTTTTGATGATTTGTCACAGTTAATGAATGGTGGAACAGGGATTCAAACCTGGACATTATTGCTCCTGAGGCTGTGTGACTACGACTCTGATGACCTCTCGATGTTGGTCCTAGGAGGAGACCAATGGATTTAGGTCTTCGGAAGACTACCTGTGCTAGTGGAGCGTGATGGAAGGGAAATCTTGAAGGTTCACACCTAGTTGTTACTTGTTCCATTTACTCCCTGCCTGGGTCTCTCCACTCTGCCCTGACCTCAAGGACAGGGAGATGCTTCTGGCTTGCTGGGGTGTTAGTTCTTTCCCTTGCCCTGCATGTGGCCCACTAGCGATGGTTGTTGTGAAGATATACTGTCTACTTTATTTGTTCCCCTCCCAAATTGCCACAGTCAAAGTCTTCTCTGGGCTTGAGCACACATCTAGAGGACCACAACAGCTGCCTTTGTGTGGGGATAGCCTGCGTGGGTGCACCCTTTTTTGACACACAGAGTGCTTTCCAAGAGCTCCAAGTCCTTGGTGTTAGAAGGATACTCCTGCTGCACAGATCCCATTGCCCATGGGGAGCTCTGAGCTGACATTCCCTAACAGAACCCAAGTAGTGGTCAGAGCTTGGCACTCCTTAAAGGCAGGGGTGCTGCTGGGTCTGAAATAGTACTTTGGATATTGCAGGTGCTCCATACATATCCATGGACTTAGTTGATTTTTAGCCCTGCAGGTTGTTCCTCAGCACATGGTTCTTCTCTGAGCTCCATACTGCCCTCATCTTCTCTCATCTTCTCTCATCTGTGACTGTATCTAAACTCTTCTTGAACCTATCAGTATTTTTGGCTTCTGCACCTCCTGAGGTGTGATGAGTTCTCTGTTTTTATGAAAAAAAGATCTTACCTTGTATTGTTCTAAAGCACTGTCTTAATTGAAGGTGGGAGGAGGAGTTTGGAGCAAACCAGAGAGGAATATGGACAAATGAGGGGCAAAAGAGAGCCAGAGCACAGCAGAAGGGGCCTCACCAGGGAGAAGAGGAGCTGCCTGTTCTGTCACTTAGGTCTCCATGATGTGCTGGGATGCTGTCTGTGAGGCACCGGACGAAGGCAATTTAGTGAAGTCACATTAAAGTGGCTCCAAGGTTTGATGTCACAATAGGTCACTTTGACCTTCTATTTATGATCAGCTCTTGATGTACACATAAAATTTTGGGAAGTAAGTAAAATATATATGGAGGTTTGGCTTGCGTTCTGGTGAATAAGGTCCAGGAGGTTAAATCTCTGTGCTTTTAGTACAGCTACTTGATATCTGGGCCTCATTTCCCCACCTGTAAAGCAGGGGTGACAGTAGTTCCTTCCTCATAGTGTTGATGTGAGGACTGAGAGATACAGCTCTTGTAGAATTTTCGGTAAAGTTCTGGATCCACAGTGAGCCTTCTATAAATATCAGCTGTTATTATTAGCAAACCACCAAGATGCCCACTATTGTGCCTCATGATGGCAGGCTCAGTGGGAAACCAACATGTTTTCTCCAAAAAAGTAGAGCATGACTCTAGGTTTGTGGTGCTTGTTAGATGGAAGAGTCGAGCTTTTGCTGGCTGTCTGTACTTTTCGTGTGGAAGGTGCTTAGCTTGTTTAGGCCCCATTGCAATGACTATCAATGTGAGTCCAAATTCCCTCCACACTTTCTATCTGTCACTCCTTTTGGACATACCATATACTGTCTCCCATCGTTTATCACTGACTGGTCACACGGCACCCCTTAGGTGCCAGATGCTGGGCTAAACATTGAAGTGACAACCATCTGGGTTACTGCCCCTCCCCTGCAAGAACCTGAGGGCTCCATGGATGGAGGATGAAGGTACAAAACACAGGGCATGAGCAGGGAATCATGAGTGTTTTGGTGGTGTTGAAACAGAAAGCTCAGGACGTAAAGTGGTGGGAGAAGAGGCTGGTGAGAGAGGCAAGGCATTAGGACATGGAGGGCCTTATCTGCCATGCTCAGAAGCATAAGCCCTATGACATAGGAGAAGAGAAACCGTCAAAGGATTATAAATGAGGGTGTGATGTCATCATGACCATACGAAAGACAGGTTTGAGACCAAGACTGGATGGAGGGAGGTCGGTGAAGATGTTACAGAATACTCAGCAGAAGATGTTGAAGGGCTTCAAGTAGGTGAGTGGTGGGTAGAGAAGGAGATAGGAGACCATTTTCAAATTATATTAAGGAGTCCATTGAGTAGACAGGAGGGACTGAGAGAAATCAGGGATGACTTCCAGTTTTCTGGCTTGGAAAATGGTGTCACTAGCCAATTTAGGAAGAGTCTTAGGTGTTGGAGGGAAGATGTTTAGTTTTGGACATGCGACGTTTAATGGGTGTATTTATGGTCCATTCTGAAGGGATGTCCGGTAGTCATTTGGATGTATAGGACTAGAGTTTAGCCAGAGGTCTGGGTTGTGGGTATAGACATTGCAGACGGCTGAAATTTCAGAGTGGATGAAATTGGCAAAGCACATATAGCAGGAAAAGAGAAGAACAATGGCAGGAACTTTGGGAAACACAAGATTCAGTGTATTTCTGAAGGAGGCGATCCTTCAAAGGAGATGAAAAAGGAACAGTCCAGTTGGCGGGGAGCACCAGGAGAGTGGTGTAGTGAACACTGAGGAGAATATAGTCAGCATAATCACATGCAGCGAGATAAGGACCAGTCTCCTGGGATTTGGCAACTGGAAGCTCCTGGCTTTTTGTTAGAGGGTTTACAATAGGATGGTGTAAGTAGAGGCAGTGGATGAAAAGTATGGAAGAGGAGGGGCTGACTTGACTGAGGAAGAAACAGCATGTGTATGAGGGAAGAGACCCCACATTCAAGAGAGGCCCCTTTCAAGTAGTTGGTAAACCTTTTGGGGGTTGGAATGCCTTGAATATGTGTGGATTCCTTGTATTTTTTTTTTAACAATACAGTCCTTTATTATTATTATTATTCTTTTAAAAGAGGGTCCATTAAATGGAATAATGGTATTGCCTCTTTAACACCTGTACCTTGGCCAGGCGCAGTGGCTTATGCCTGTAATCCCAGCACTTTGGGAAGCCAAGGCGGGTGGATCACGAGATCAGGAGTTCGAGACCAGCCTGACCAACATGGTGAAACTCCGTCTCTACTAAAAATACAAAAATTAGCTGGTGTGATGGCACGTGCCTGTAATCCCAGCTACTCAGGAGGTTGAGGCAGGAGAATCGCTTGAATCCGGGAGGTGGAGGTTGCAGTGAGCCAAGATCGCACCACTGTACTTCAGCCTGGGTGACAGAGCAAGACTCAAAACAACAGCAACAATGAAAACACCTGTCCCTTATGGCTGGGCACTGTGGCTCATGCCTGTAATTCCAGCACTTTGGGAGACCAAGGCTGGAGGATCATTTGAGGTCAGGAGTTTGAGACCAGCCGGGGCTACATAGAGAGACCCTGTCTCTCTACAAAGCAAACAAAGAAACAAACAAAAAACCTGTACCTTCTCTTCTACATAGGAGTGATGTGGTCAGTCAGTTTGCCTTGTGCATGAGTAAGTATATATGTGTCTTATAATCTGGATTCTTGCAAAGGACAAGTAAGAATAAAGTCATGTGATTACCAATACATTTTTAAACATCTTTGTTTTTTTGAAATTACTTTTTTAAAGTTTTTAAAGTAAAAGTCAGTTTTAAAGAAAATTAGGGACAATGTCTTGCTGTGTTTCCAGTCTGGCCTCAAACTCCTGGGCTCAAGCAATCCTCCTGCCTCAGCCTCCCAAGTAGCTGGGACTACAGGCATGTACCACTGCACTTGGCTCCAATAAATTACTTTTTGTGGTGAATTCTTAATTGTTTCATATTATACACATTTGAGTAGCTTTTATTTTGTTTAAAAATGTTCTTTTATTTAGTATGTATCATTTATATGTGTTAATATTAATTTATATTCTGATATAAGTTGACATGTCTTTTAATAGAACATATATGAATTGAATGTCTAAATTTCAGAATATAGAAAAATAAGCTAAAGTTGGGCTTAATTAAAAAACCAAAGTTGATGCTCAAACTCTTTAATTATAATTAAAGGACATTAGAAAACAATTAATTTGTATGAATCATTTCTTTTGGAAGAATTTGTTGCTTCTGCGCTGTAGCATCTGACTCTTGGCATTGGATATAGGGCCTCTATCATCTGGGTATTTGCCTGTGAGGCTTGCTTCTGTGTGAGTTTCAGATACTGGAATTGCTCTCATCATGACCCTAATCATGGCATTCAGATGCTCATGGCTCTGCCACCTGCACCGGGGCTTTTCTATATTAATAACAAGGTGTAATCCATGTTTTCTAGCAGTTTACCAGCTAAAGGACTGCGAAGGAGGGCCAACCTAAGACTAATTAGTATTGCAAATAGGTCTGGTAAGCCCTGAATGTACAAATGCTAAATCTACTTCTTCTAGCTGTTCCTGCTTTTTAAAGAGGTGCTTAGGCCTCTATTTTGTGATAGCTTTGGATTTCTTCTATTCTTTCACCTAGATTTTATTGTGCTTTTGGGGGATAACTTGTGCAAGGTCTTCAGACGCTTAAGAGAGCACTTCCTAATGGTTATACTTTCCCAAATTATGAGAAAACTTGGAGATGTCTGAGCGTGTTTCCCTCCTAGAAACTCTCCTGGCCATACCTAGTCAGTGCTGTTTAAAAGGGGTTTTCACTGCATTAGGCACCAGCTAAGAGCTACGAAATAAGTCAGTATGGCTCTGTCTTGGGCATATTGAGGAGCTAATCAAGAAGGCTGTATCTTGGGCAATGTTTCAGAGTAGCCATCATTTTCAGCTTTCTATGCACAGATTTCAAGGTGCTAACATAGACATGACAGTGTGCATAGTGTGGTGGTTTGAGACTAGATGTTCAAGAAGCCTCAAGGAAGCTGGAGAGGAAGGGCAGAAAGTGTGATTGTTAAAAACCTCAGAGAAAAGGGCAAAGTTAGGTAAGGCATTTTGACTACACATGGTGGAAGTCTGAGAAGAGAGAAAGCTAGTAAGTGGTTACTGATACATGTTTGGAAATTCTAGGGGAGAACTCTGGGTTTTTCCTAAAAACTGGAATAAAACAAGGGATTTTCATTACAAGCCTTAGTCGCTTTGGGGTTCATTGTGAAATACGATGCAAAAACAGTTATTTGTTGTGAAGCTGCCTAAGAAAAGGTCTCACCTTGCACCACCCCAGAAGCCTTACAAAGGTGTAGGGTTTTTCCCTGCCCCTTTATCCTTTTTATTATGAATGAGTTCTTTCTTACCTCCCCAACTTCATTTTATTATTCAGAGTCTATGCAGCACCTGCCTACACAAAAAGAAATCAACCATCTTTTAAAGATGTTGGCCCCCTCACAATAGAATTTAAAAACTTTTGCTCCTTAAATGTTTCATCTTATTCAGATCTAAGTGGTGGGGAACGACAATGGACTTCAGATGTGAGTCTTCTGATGGGGTAGGCTGTACTTTTTTTCTGTGGCTCCAAATGACATCCCTCTGGACAGATGAGACTTAGGAACCAGAAAACAGAAGACCTAATGAAAGTTACATTTGAGAGAGAGGAAGAGAAAATAGGAAAGTATATTCAAGAAGTTCACCCACCTTGACATCTTAGAATAATCAATTTCTCACCTACTTGTAAAAGTACATCTTTAAAAAAAAAGTACTCACAATTATACTATTCAGTAATGACATGTACTATGAAGTTGGGGTTTAACTTTTTAGACCTTTTTAAATTATGTGAATATAAACATAAATGTACCTTTTTCCTTTTTCCAAAGTTGTCCATCCCTTATAAATAATTTTATGGTTTATTCTGTGTGTATTTTTGTAAGCTGTCTTAACAAACCTTGTTTGGGACAGGATAGGACTAAATAAATATGAAGTCACATTGTAGTAGAAGAGTAGCTGTGGTCTGAAATGTGCCAGTCCTTTGTTGATTGTAGCTGTCTCTTTAAAAAGCTGCAGAGCAAAAAAAAAAAAAAAAAAAAAAAAAGCCGCAGAGCTTTACCTGAAAGAAGTTTGAAATGCTCAGAATTTCTATTTTTGTCTGATTTTGAGTATCATGGCCATATTGGTTTAGTAGAGAATAGGAGAGATTGGAGTAGAGAGTAGGGAATAGGATGAGACAGTAAGAAAAGTATTTCAGGAAAGCTCAGACCTTACCAGCAGGTTAAAAACTCTTAAGTATTTGAAGTCCTTAAAGATATTTACTTCAAGTTAGCTATTGGTGTGATTTATTTTAAGAAATGATGGCACTTTTAGATTTTCAAAATGGTTTTATAAAATGGACTCGTTTGGGAGGCTAAGGCAGGCGGATCACTTGAGGTCAGGAGTTCCATACCAGCCTGGCCAACATGGAGAAACCCTATCTCTATTAAAGATATAAAAAGTTAGCTGGGCGTGGTGGTTCAGGTCTGTAATCCCAGCTACTTGGGAGCTGAGGTAGGAGAATTGCTTGAATTGGGAGGCGGAGGTTGCAATGAGCCGAGATTGCACCATTGCACTCCAGCCTGGGGGACAAGAGTGAAACTCTGTTTTTTTTTTTAAAAAAAAAAGACTCGTTTGATTATTCCTGTCAGAAGAATCAATTTCTCACCTACTTTAAAAAATAAGTATTAAAAAAAATCACTCACAATTGCACTGTATTAGCCTCTTCTCATGCTGCTAATAAAGACATACTCAAGACTGAGTAATTTATAAAGGGAAGAGATTTAATCGACTCACAGTTCCGAATGGCTGGGGAGGCCTCAGGAAACTTAAAATCATGGCGGAAGGAGAAGCAAACACAGCCTTCTTCACCTGGGGGCAGCAAGGAGAAGTGCAGAGTGAAGTTGGGGAAAAGCCCCTTATAAAACCATCAGATCTCGTGAGAACTCACTATCACAAGAACAGCATGGAGGTAACTGCCCCATGATTCAGTTACCTCCCACTGGGTCCCTCCCATGACACGTGGGGATCATGGGAACTACAGTTCAAGATGAAATTTGGGTTGGGACACAGCCAAACCATACCATGCACTATTGAGCAGTGGCATGTGCTATGTGGGGTTTAACATTTTCTTTAGATAAATAGTTCCCTTCAGTACCTTTTAAGTATAAATACCTCTAGTATATTTAAATTTTGTTTTGGTCTTTAAAATTTGACTTAGATATCACTTTGAGGGATTAAAGCCAGTTAACAAAGTATGTCTGTAAAACTCTAGTTTTTGCTTTGCCATATTGAGTATCAGCATAGGCTAAATCAGTGGCTAGTATATAACAATGAAGGCTTTCTCTCTACTTTGAGTCTACACAGCCTAACACCTCTTTTTCCCTTTCAAAGTGGTGCTTTAGTCATGATTGCCAGCCAAAGAACATTTCTGATTGATTGTAGAAATTGATTGTAGAAGAACCTTGGAACTTGTTTACTATTAGAATCAAGGGAAGGATGTGCTATGTCGTAAAGTTGCTGGGATAGTCTTCTAAGGCTTCCAAGAGTGCATTATTTATTGGAAAATAAGGAGTATTTAACATTTTAAATTTCACCTTGGCCATGGTAAGTGCCAGTGAAATATTAATATTTGTACCTATTTGGCACAATTAGGAATAGCTAAATGTCTCTGCTTCGGATACCACTGTGCAAGATAAAAACAACCCCAAAGCTTTAAGAAGCCAAGAAATTGAGCCTGAGTTCATCATAGTTTTATGTGTCCAAATGAAAATGACTTTGCCTTTTGCTATTTCTCTTTGCAGCATATCCACCGGCAGAATTTTCAGTGAAACAACTCTTCTGTAAACTTAGAAAAGTACAGGCTATATTAGAAGCTTAAAGTTAAGTCTGTCCCTCAGTGTGGATTCGGTGTTTAGCCCAAAAGATTTTTGTTGATAGTAGAAGTACATTTTCCATAAAACCACTGTGTGTATTTTTAATAATGGTTAAAGATTGCCACAGTGTAACCCATTCCCAAGGATGCTATTGAGTTGTGAACTGAACGTTACTGCAGTGCTTTAGCTCTGGGAACAAGCAGTGAAGGACACCTTTTCCCTATCTGTTTGTAATTTCAAAATGAAAAGAGAGTAAAAAGACCAGTTAATAACATAATCCATATGATTCTCTATGAGGAAAAAAAAAAGATTAAGGAGAAACTGTTCGATCTTAGCTGTGACCAGTCTTTATATGGGAAAAGATTAATTCTGATGGACTAACTATATCTAAAATTAGAACTGTGGGAAAAGGATTATATGCAACAAAATGCAAAAGATTAATGTGGAGGCATGATGCCTAAGGATTGGATACCCTTAAAATATTAATCTACATCAGGCACATTTGCAGTTTCATGTACCAATAAGGAAATAGAGAAACAGAAATGATATCATATCAAGAATGATATGAAGCCTTTTAACCAAAGGTTTTGTTAATTTGTCTTTGGTTAATAACTACTTTTATAAGACATCATCTAGCTTGTATGTGCAGCTTTTTGTATATGGTATCAGTAGTAACCTGTAATTTAATACTGCTCATTACTCATTAGGGGAGGCACTCAGATTCACATTGTAGGTGTCACACTTTGGTTAGCGTTTAGCCTCAGGAGACAAACTTGATTGTGATTGGAACTCTCTTTTCAAGCCCACAATAATTACTAATTTTCCTCTCTAGAATAGCTAATAGTAGTTGACTAAATAGAGAGATTGAGAGATGTTTGACCACATAAGAGATCCTGTCTTCAAATGAATAAATATTGTGGATCTTGTTTGTGCCTGTGGTCCCAGCTAGCAGGGAGGGTGAGGTGGGAGGATCCCTTGAGCCCAGCAGTTGGAGGCTGCAGTGAGCTATGATTGTGCCACTGTGCTGTATATCCTGGGTGAAAGAGCAAGACCTCATCTAAAAAAAAAAGGAAAGGAGGAAGGAAGGGAGCGAGGGAGGAAGGGGGAAAAAATTGTGTATCCCAAAGTGTCTCAGGAAGGAAGGAAGAAAAAAAAATTGTGTATCCCACAATGTCTCTCCAGAAGATACTATAGAAGAAGTCTGTAATGACTGTATTTAGGTACACTAAACCAGCAATGCATATCTGCAAATCGGTCATGAGATGTGAGAAAGAAAGGTAAGAAAAGTATATCTAGGGAGGTACTAGGTTAGTTAAATTAAGTTGATTTCTGTCTAATATAAGACTAATGGCTGAATCTGTGTTCCTTTCATGCCTCCTGAAGTGAGTGGGCAAATGGTTACAATGCCATTTCAAGCACACCTATTAAAAATTGTGGACTACAGTAACATCTTCTAAAGTGGTCTCTAGGAAGGTTTATGTAGTGGAAACTGAATAGGTTTTTCTATTGTGTGAGACTGGAGGTGAGAATAAGATCTTGAGGTTGACCTTTTCAGGGTGAATTCTGAAAACGCCCATATACCACAACTGACTTTTCCCTTGAATTCTCTGGGGAATGCCACCATACCCCTTGCCTGTTAACATATGTATTGAAGCTAGCTTTGACTGAAGCTACTGTTTACTACTATTCCCCTGGCTAACAAGCCTACATTAATTTCCCAAATCCTTTGTCAAAAAAATAATTAGGTTGGTTTGAATGATTACACTTAGAATGTAGGATGCTGCATCCATCCTGTGTGTGGCATCAGAGGCCTTGTGTGGGGGAGGTGAACAGAATCTAATCAACTTGGGTTACTTGATCAGAAGTGGCTCTTATGCATGTTATTTTTGCAATCGGAGAGAATGTTAGGTTCTCTTTCCCTGCTACAGCATGATCGTTTCCAATGGGCCATAATACTTTATGAATATTGACCAGAGGCATGAATCGAGGCTTTCCAAAATATATATTTTTCAATTTGAGATAGGATGTCACCATGTTGCCCAGGCTGGTCTTGAACTCCTAGGCTCAAGCAGTCCTCCTGCCTTCGCCTCCCAAAGTGCTGGGATTACAGGTGTGAGCCACCACACCTGGCCCCAAAATATTTTCAATGTTATATACTCTTGGTATCTGTATTTTCACCCTGGAATAGAGGTTCCACAAAGGTAGTCAAGGTTATGGTTCTGCTACCTGATCCTCATTTTCATTGTTTATTATTATTATTAGCTAATACTTATATGCTACTTACTATGTACTACACTGTACCAAGCATTCATTTCATGCTTATTAGATCATTTAATCTTCAACCTAATAAGATAGGTGTATGTATATACAGATGAAGAAACTGAGGTGCAGAGAGGCTAAGTGACTGGATGAAAGTCATACAGCTAGTACACGGTAGGGCTGTGGTTTGGACCCAGGCATTCTGGTTCCAGAAGACTGCACTCAGGACTATTACTTTTTAAAAGATTGAACATGGTAGGGAAAAAAGAAAACAAACCCACAAATATTTTAACCTGTGGGTTGGTTGTAGCTGATATCAGAGAGAACATTTTTTGTGGTGGTTGTCTAGCTGTAGGCTCTGAAGAAATGCCAGCTGTGGGTGTCATGATTCTCATTTTAGAAGATTAAAAAAAATAAATTTAGTGTGTTCTTTTAAGGTTTTATTTCTTTTGTGTATTTGCATATATTACCATGCGTGGTTATCTGTGAAAATCCTTAAAAACATGTATACAAAAATTACCCTTAGAATTACTAGATAAATCTTTCCTTCTTAATCTGAACTATTGACTTCTGATATTGTCTGATGTGCTTAGAGAAACTGTTAGGCTCCTTTGATAATCTCATGTTTTTGTAATTTTATTAAGGATATACCTATAATTTAGAAACATTTTATTGGTATTTTTATGAGACTTGGAAGGTGGCATCAGATTAGATCAATTTTTCTATTCTCTATTAATAATTTTGAGATTATATATACCTGTATACACATACATACATACATATATATTTATATATATTTTTTAGACAGGGTCTCGCTCTGTCACCCAGGCTAGAATGCAGTGATGCAATCATGGCTCACTGCAGTATTTTGCAGTATAAACAACTGATTTGGAATCTCTTGCTTTGTCTCTGATGAAGCATTTGTATATTTTCTTAAGGAAATAAATATTCTGTAAATCATACTTTTAAAGTTTTATAGTTAGAGTATGCTTAAAAACATAAAACCACATTAAAGTTTAACTTATTTTTGGAAGTTAGATTTTAATGTGGTCAGCAGCACCAAGTAAAAGTGTAAATTTAGAAACAGCTTTTAAAAGTCTTACTTGAAAGAGAATAGTAAGTGTGTAAGAAAATACGAGGGAGATATTTGGATCAATATAATTAGGAACCCCAAACATTTGCTTTGGGTTATAGTAAATAAGATGCCAGATAATGGCTTTCCCCATAATTAGGATTTTGCTTATAATAAGACCCTAAAAATCACTGCAGGTCACACTAAGGATAAAAGGAAGAGACTAGAGAAATCCCCATTTTGAGAACTTTGAAATTTTTCTAAGGAAGAGGAAATAGAGCTTTTTAAATTCTGCTGTGGAAGAGGAAAGACAGTCCAAGTCTGGAACTCAGCATGTTCTGCAAGCTAGAGATCTAACGTGAGTGGAGGTCCTGGGTTAATAGTGAGAACACTCTGAGTGCTAGTATTGCAGAAGGTGATCTCCATAGCTATACTCTGTGTCTGTATGTAAAGTGCCCTATGCTTTTAAAAAAATCTCATCTGTGAAGGGAGATGGAAACCCAAGTGCTGATCTTTTGTCGTCAATAACAATCCCTAGCCACATCTTTACAAGGTAAGTGTTACCATTCAATTGGGTTGACTGTGTTTAGCTTCCTAAAAACCTGCTGCCATTTCTGTTGAGTGAAGCATGATTCACTTCCTGCCCTGTAGGGTATACACCAGCCTTAATGGTTTCGTCTGGAAGTGGCCAGAGCTGTGGAGGATGGAGGGAATGGCAACTTTTGAAGCAGTGGGGTTAGAGGTTAGAGTGGCAGTCTCTAACTTGACTTTCTGAAGGAATTGAATCCAGGCAGTTGGCTCCACGTGACTTTTGTTCTCTTTTGTATTTCTTTGTCAGCCTCCCTGTCCTTTTATTGAAGTAGAATAGACACTGTCTTGGTTTCTGGTGATTGGCAATAGCCCTGAACATGCAAGAGAAATGTTCTCTGTGTAGGTGTCATTTTCAGGAGACCTCATGAGCAACAGTGGAGGGCCAGTTTTGAGTAAGGAGCTTCCTGAATAGGAGCTGATTCCCTGGGGGCCCTGGATATTATAGAGTTGTTTTGAACACATGAACACATGAAAAAAGGTAAAGAATTCAGAAATTTAAGAACACAGTATAACTTGATTAATTTGAGCCCAGATGTTAATAATTTGTGGTATTGTCATAAGGCTTTTTGCCTTATATGAAGGAGTGCTTGTAAACAGGCTAATAGTAAATAAAGCAGGCATGGGAAGGACATTTAACCTATTCAGCAAGATAAACTGCTTTTATTTAGAATAATCTTTTTTAAAACAGGGAAACAATGAAATAATTGCAAATAAAATTACCAACTAAAGGATCTTAAAGGACATTTATTTGGCAAATATATGTACTCTATATATTTGTGTATACTTAAAAGTAATTCCAATTTTCTATTATTCCATGTCACCTTCCACTAGTGTGAATTAGTAAATATTTTCTATATTTAAATAGACATTTTCATTTTCAGTTTCTTTGTATTTGGTGGGAAAACTTTTTATATTCAAACTTAATTGAAAAAGAATGATTTTTACATTATAAAAAAGAATCTTAATTTCACAAAAGTTTGACCTTAATATTCATCTAATGGCAAGATTTTGCCCTACAAATGTTTTGCAGAGACGTTTCAACTGAATAAATTGAGTACACTTGCTTTTTGCTCTTTATATACCTGTTTCCAATTCCAGATTAAGGAATGTTTTGTATGTGTCCAGAGTCACCAAAAAATGAACTTATGTACCTGCTCTTAAGTCTCTCACTTGCTTCTGAATATCTGTAGTCCTGGGGTCTGCTGAAGGCACTGATCACCTCCCAGATCAATCTTGGTGTTAGTCTCCTGGACTAACACAAACATTAATTTGTGTCATTGTGGATGAAAATATTTACTCTTATGCATTAATTTGCATGACCACATAAAAATTATAAGGGATATTTGTGGCTTTGCATATTTCATTTGTTTATAAATTGCTCATTGAGAGCAGTTTCTTTCTAGCCATAGTTTTATTTTAGAAGTGAAAATTGAGAGTGAAACATTTGTTAATTGAGAGTGAGCACTTGAGTTTCAGGAGGAAGAGAAAGAAGTACTTTAAGACTTAAAAATAAAATGTATTGTTATGAGCTGTGAATAACTCAAAAGTAGTGCTAACTCGTGGAAGTTTTTATGGGATAAAATCTTTGAGTAGAAAGGAAATGAACTGAAAACAAATTATTTTACATATCTCCATAGGACAAATGTTTAATAAAACTTCAGCAGCATAATTAGGACATTGTATTAAAATGAGACTTCATGTGTCTTGTCCTGAGGAATGTTATGGTTCTATAGGATATGAATTCAAGCTTTTATTTAAATAGGGCAATTTGTTTATGAGTTGAATGAAGTTATAGTGTACTTTTACTGTTGAAGATCGTAGTGCAAAAGAATTGGGGCAACTGTAAATTTTAACACTCATTCAATATTTGATGATATTAGAGATTATTATTAAATATGTTTTAGATGTGATAATGGTATTATGGCTATATTGTTGAAAATAGACCATAACTTTTAAAGGTACACTCCACAGTATTCACAGATATAAGCTCTGGCATGTGCTTTGTATAATATGGAAAGGGAATGTGGGTTTGGGGTATGGATGAAACAAGATAGGCCATGAGTTGAAACTGGTCGCTGGCAATTTATTACATTCTGGCAACGTTTGTATGTTTGAAGTTTTGAACAATCCAAAGTTTCTTAAAAGACACATACATGTATACACCCGGCTTATTGAGGAGAAATACACTGATACTTAGTCAAAGATAAGGAGGGTTTCAAGAGAAAGAGTTGCCTAAAAATATCAGAGGTTTGATTGCACTGCAATTATATGCAGCTATATACAGCTACGTAATTTAAAAACCCAATAATATTGTAGTTTTATTTTAATTAAGATAAGCTTCTACTTAAGTGAAAGGAAAAAGAACACTTGCCTTTTGGCTACAGTCTTTAATTCAGCAAACATTTTTTCAAGCCCCTCTGTGTCAGGTACTGTTGAGATTGCGGGAAATTCAAGGAACAGCACAGGTAAAGTAGCTAGTGAGATTTCTCCACATCATTCCACAGTGTGATATGATAAGAGCTATAACAGACTTACACAAAAGTATGATTGGCACACAGAAGTTGGAGTGATTTTATTCTACTTTCGTAGGGCAGAGGGAGCAGGGAAGGGGCATATTTCGTAGGGCAGAGGGTGCAGGGAAGACTGCACAGGGAGTTGGCATCTGATCTGCCTTGAGGAATTAGCAGGGTTTTTCTACCCAGAGAAGATGGGAAAACCTTTACAGGCATAGGAAACAGCATGATCAGTAGCATGAAGGTGGGAAAATGAGTTCAGTGAATGGTGACTGGGTTCACTGAGTGTTTAGCACGGGATGGGGTAAAACGGGGTGGGAGCAGATACTGAGAACATGAAAATAAGACTCAGTATGCGAGTTTCTCCCTGCCTGGAGAGGAGCATTACTTACACCTGGCAGCCTGAGTTTCTAGGTCCTGTTCCAAACTGTGCCTGTGACTTTGGATGGACTTTGATTAGAGCAGTTCTAGGTATCCTAGCTGCAGGGTCACTTCACTTGGGTAGACAAACTGGCATTTGTGCACAGGTGAAGTTAGCTAACAAACACCCAACAAGACTGCTCCCAAGCTTTTGTGGGAGTTCTGGTTGCTTTCCTGTTTTATGTTGAAAGATATTGGTGGAGTTTGAAGGCCGCCGAGTAGGAATGTAGTTGGTACTGTCTACTGGAACAGAATCTGGAAGATCTGACTCTCCCAGAACAGTGGAAGGGCTGACTGGCATCGTTGAAGAAATAGTCTACTACAGTGCAGGATCTAGTGGTCCATAACAAGAAGCTGGAACTACATCTGGGCAGAGGAGGACTTTTTCCATGAGACTAGTGAAACTTGACCTCAAGTTCCTTCCCTTGCACAGCCCTTTACAAGGTTCAGCGAGGGGCCCTAGAAATTTCATACAGGCGTGCTTTACTCTTTTTTAATTAGTAATTTTATTTTATTTATTTATTTATTTTGAGACCGAGTCTTGCTCTGTCACCCAGGCTGGAGTTCGGTGGCCTTGTCTCAGCTCGCTGCAAGCTCCACCTCCTGGGTTCACGCCATTCTCCTGCCTCAGCCTCCTGAGTAGCTGGGACTACAGGCACCCACCACCACGCCCAGCTGATTTTTTGTATTTTTTAGTAAAGATGGGGTTTCACGGTGTTAACCAGATGGTCTTGATCTCCTCCGCCTTGGCCTCCCAAAGTGCTGGGATTACAGGCATGAGCCACCATACCCGGCCAGTAATTTTATTCTTAAAGGATAAAATATTATAGACTTCAGGCCCTACAAAACTCGAAACTCCCCTTGCTTCTGAGCATTGCATGCAAGTTTCTTTATGCTTTATTTTTTCTTTCTGAAAAGAACAAATAGCAATATTTTCTCTCTCATAGATGAGTCACAGATTACTATGCAATTATATATGTAAAATGGAACCAGATGCAATTTTCTGGACAAGTGGAATGTGATAAATAATTTGGTCCTGGCACAAGAAGGGAAGGAACGCACACCTCCTGGGCAAGCTCTACTAGTTCTGAAAAGAGTCTTTGCTACATTTGGCCCTGCGGGCAGACTGGCTGGTGTGCTGGCCCTTGTTGCCACCATCTTGCATTATTGCTTTGGAACTCTGATCTCTGTGTTCTCAGTTTTCTCCTCCCTGACCTTCAGCTGCCCATGGCTTTCATAGCCCAGCTGTGTGTGGCCAGAAGCAAAGCCAGTTTCAATGTGACTGCAAGTGAGCACATGAAAAAAGCTGCACTGGCTGGCTACTTTCTACAGATTGATCAGTGATGTTTCCATTCTGCACTGAACAGATTGATGCTTATTTTTATATTGGAAACCACCAAGTCAACATGTTACCTTTAAAAATTGGAGCATGACTTGGAGAAATGGCTACATTCTTGGGCTGGGGCAGGGAAAGTACAACATGGGCCTGAATATCTAGTTGAGCCAGAAAGTAGGGGGAATTGTCAAAGAATCAAAAGGACACAGGGGCCAGTTTGATGGGCTCCCACTGGACTAATTGGGAGAATTTAACCATCAAAATAAATATGGTAATGAATTATAACCAATTAAATAAAATAATAATTTATAAATCCATACTGATATAGAAATTGATGAAATAAATGAGGGGAGAGGTGAAAGCTCTTGTTTAGAAAGTCAACTAGTAAGTATAAAAAGAGTTATGGGCTGGGTGTAATGGCTCAGAGGCCTGTAATCCCAGCACTCTGGGAGGCCGAGGTGGGCATGTTGCTTGAGCCCAGGGATTCAAGACCAGCCTGGGCAACACAGCGAGATCCTGTCTCTACAAAAAATAGAAAAATTAGCTAGTATGGTGGTACATGCTTGTAGTTCAAGCTACTCAGGAGGCTGAGGCAGGAGGATTGCTTGAGCCTCGGGAGGTCGAGACTGCAGTGAGCTGTGATTGCACCACTGCACTCCCCCTAGGCAACAGAGTGAGACCCTGTCTCAAGAGAAAAAAAAATGATGAAGTTACAAAATCATCAACGTGTGCTAAGACTGGTGGGTGAACGTTTGATGAGGAACCAGATATTTACGTAGTCTCAAGGTATCTCCCCACAAATTGCTTATTAATTAATTACAAAGCAAATGTAATAACTTTATAGCAGAAAAATCTAGAAGATATCACTTAACCCAAATAATCCAAGTTAATATCACCGATATAGAGACAAACAAACATCATGTGCCTGTTGATACTATGCACTGAAAAGGACATAGCATTATTTCTGTGTTAATGTGAAAAGTTACCAGAGTCTAATCATGACGAAACATCAGATGAACCAGAACCAAGGGTCAGTCTATAAAGGAATGAGCCTCTAATATTCAAAAATGTCAAGATCAAGAAGACAAAGAACTACTGAGGAGGGCAAGGGTGAGGGTTGGGGCCACTGACATGGCAAGCTGGAAGAGGAGAACAAATGCTTCCACTCTTTCCATTGATTGTGGAAGCTTTGGCTTCCTTAAGAGGAGGTTTCTGAGCCAGTTTTCAAAGTTTGCTCTTTGAGGTGGTATAGGAGAAATATTCCTTTTAAAATGAAGATTACAGAAAACAAGTTACAAGTGGGGTATTCTCCCACAGTAGGGGTGAGTAACAGGAAATTCCTTTACCAATGACAACTTGAGTTTTCCAGCTCTATTCTATCAAATCATTTATATTTATCTAGCCCTTGTTATCTAAATGATGTTTATCAAATTCCACTATAAGGGGAAGGGGACAAAGCTAGGATGACTAAGTGAAATCCACACACGATTATATGAAAATACTTCATCGAAGTGTTATAAATTGGCAGGATTGATTGGAATGTTCTAGTCCTGGTTTGGCCATGTTAACCAAAGATGACCGAACATCCATGTGTTTGCACGCATCTCTATCTGTGATATCCTGTAGAAAATGACGCAAACTATTGAATTTTTCCATTAGTAGGCTAATCCTCGGTTGCATCTCATACTGTCTTTTTCCAGCCTCCTCTGAGGACTACTAATGAACAAGGAGGTGGCCCAAGGTGATCAAGAAAAAGATAAAAAGTCCCATCCAGCAGCCACCAGATAATTAACGTGGCTGTGTTACAGAGGCCTTTGGCTAATCAGGCTTTCCTTGTTTGTTGTATAATGTACAATAATGTTGTTTAATTATTGTGCTATGCCATGTTTAATACATAGCATAGGTAGTGTCAGTTCATGACTATAATGTGCTGATAGCTGGTTAAATGTTTTATGGCTGTGGTTTTTAGGATTTAGCCATAAATAAAACATTTCAGGCCCATTCTGACAGGTGCACAAATACTAATCTAAGAATTCATTATTTATACTTTCTAAAAAATTACATCACTCTTGTCCTTTCATGGGTTAGTATTTATTCCATCATATGAAATTGCTTATTTTTTCTTACTAGGATATTTTATGCTAACCACAAAGCTAGGTACCACTTTATGTAACTTTATTGGTAGTTAGGGAGTGGATAATGGGCATGATTTTGTTCCTGTGGAAATGACTGACATTCAAGAAGGGTGGAGCAGTCTTACTAGGATTTGAGCTGCCTGCACCCGGAGGGTTATCTTTCTCTGTGCCCTTTTGTCCATTTTTTGCTTTTTGTAGTTTGCTTTTCAAGTCCATGTGACTTTGAATGTTGCCTTTAAATTTAATTACTCTTTCCTGTAAGTACTTTTCTCCACAAGGCTTTTTTCCACAGAAAGTGTTTGCTGGTCAAAGTTCACTTTTTAATACTGCATGAATGAGACTTTGCTCAAAGACGGGGTTGTACCCACCACCAGGAATTTGCAGTACTGAATGCAAACGCCGGACAGTCAGGTATCCATCTTATTATTAGAGCGTATCCATCTTATTATTACAGCGTGAAGGAAAGGTGTGAAGAATGCTGGAAAAACGACGATAGGAAAAGTGTTCGTGTGGAAGGCATCTGCCGTTTCCCCCTTTCCACTCACCTGAACCGTTGCACTGTGCAGTGTTGCTGTGCCTGCTGCATGTGGTCGTAGGGGGCTCATCGCCCCTGTGCAAGCATTTTGTTGGTAGTAATGAAATGCCTTTAGAATAGGCCAAAAACTAGGACATTTTACCGTCTGATTTCCTTACTCAAATTTTAAAAAATCTTGAGATGATCATCGGTGAACTAGAGTTGTTCGTGTATCCTTCTTGCTGGCTGGTGCATTCCTTGGCTGCAAAGGGACAGTTCACGCACAGGCGGCTCCATTTATACCAGTCACAGCCTCCTCTTTCTCCCACTCACCCCGTTTTCCACTTAAGATTTCTTTTAGTTTTTGCAAAGCAGCCATGTGAGAGGAATAAAATAATTTTGAAGAGCATTATATGGTGGGAATTTTGACAATGAGTGGAAGATGGTAATTACTCTCTTCCATTAGACTCAGTGGCTTTGGACAGATAAGCTGTATTGAAACGTGTGACCAGGGCATGGGATCATGGATTGTCTTTCACTGTTGTCATGGCGACAGTGATGCAGGTGGCCTATAACTGCCGGGCTGTCAGATCTTATACATCAAACTGGTGCTAAGTGAAAATATGTTAGAGGCATTGGGGAAAAAATTGCCAGCAGTGTTTATAGGATCAGCTGGAGAAAAGCGAGCCTAGTTGAAGGAAAGCTTTCCGTTATAAGCTCTAGGAGATTCTGAAGAAGTAGGAGTTACTTTTTATTAATAAGATGAAAGTGGACTATTAAAAGAAGAAATGGTTTCTGGGTGTTGCGTGGCTGTCTGTGTACACATTGTTAACACGATGCCTTTCTGCTTCCCCGTTGATCTAATATGATAATGCAGTAGCTTCAGAAGAGGCAAGGAGACACCGTGTGGTCTAGAAGCTTTGCTTGGGGGCTAGGGAACTAGTTCTGCGCTCTGAAAGAGGTTTCAGTCCTCCTTTTTCCAGAGATCACCACTGAATTTTTGCTAGTGAGAAGTGTAAGAAATCATTATCATAAAATTCCAATAGAGCACTGTTAACTACTGCATAGAGTATAGAGTTGTACTCTGTTATGCATACTGTACTACATCTACTTGAATGTAGGAGGATACCTTCAACTGTGGAGGGGTTCCTTTTTGTCAAGCATAGTTATCACACCTCCCCTTTCCTCTTTTTTTCTTCTCTCTTCACTTTTCTCAGTCTCTTCTCTCTTAAACATTGATAAATGCCTTCAACTGAAACCTTCAAATGTTGAGACAGTAAGTGTAACTTGTATGTGTGAGTGTGTGGTGCTTTGTCTCAACAAGTTGAAACTAGCTTTATAGTTCTCATTTAGCCATGCAGTCTTGTAAATAAGAAGAAAAATACGTTTCCATATCTATGCTATATTTGAGAAAAAAGAGGGACCAGGAAGTTTAAAAAGAAGTATTCCTGGGCTGGGCAGTGTGTTCCTTGGAGAGCCAGGTACAGCAGATGAGGCAGTGGTTGTTTCCTGGTAGGGCCCCTGAGTCAGGCAGTGTGGCCCCAGCTTCTGACATTTCACTTATCTTCTTTGGCGTATTCTTCAGTATTCAAATTTAACTTAACAAGAGTAGGTGAAAAGATTACTCTTATATCCCATGGGATATAACTGATCAGAGTATGAGAGATTCAGTTTAATCCACCACACATGGATTGAACATATACTAAATGCTGGGAATTTTGCTTGGCCCTGGTAATCAGAAGGAAGTAGAATCTAACATTTGTTGAGCATCTAGTATGTCCTAGGTCATTAAATCTTTTAATCTCCACAATAATCTTGAAAAGTAGATATACCATTATCATTTCGCAGATAAGAACCTTGACAAAACCAAGATTCAAATGTGGTATGCCTGACTTCAGACTCTGTGTAGTTTTTCTTTGATCTTGTGGTTTCAAGGAATGTACAGACCAGCCTTGCCATCAGGGAGCTCACAGTTTTGTTGGAGACTCAGGGAAGCATTAAATGACTACAGTGCAGCTTAAGTGCCATAATAGACATGCACTGAGGAGCATGAAGCAGGGGACAGCCTGCTCCCAAGAATAGCCCATGGTAGAGCGGGTTATTAAAGGATAATTTGAAGGTAGATGAAGAGGAAAAGGCATTTCAGGCTGAGGGGCAGCATGAGTAGAGACATAGAACAATGAGGCCATGGCCCACATGTGTATGTCTGCATATGTGCATACATGGTGGGTTGGGAGGGATAGAGGATGGGGAAAGTTATATAAAGTGATCCTCTAGAGTTTGCAGGACAAGCCCAATATGTCTTTTGTCGTATATGTGATTGGGGATTCAAAGATGATGGTTGTGGTTATTTCCTTTTAAGTCTTTACAGGCTAGAGGTTGTTAACTTGCATGGTAGTTCCCTGTAGATTTTTTTTTTCTTCCCCCATTTCTTTTTTGTTCCTCTCAGTGCCTTTTCTCAGCATATGTATTTGCTCACCCCACCATCATTTTTTTTTTTTAAATCACTCTGGCTGAGGGTTCTTTTCTACCTAAAGAAGCATTTTTTTGATCGGGCACGGTGGCTTATGCCGGTAATCCCAGCACTTTGGGAGGGCGAGGCTGGCAGGTCACCTGAGGTCAGGAGTTCAAGACCAGCCTGGCCAACATGGAGAAACCCGATCTCTACTAAAAATACAAAAATTAGCCATGTGTGGTGGCGGGCGCCTGTAATCCCAGCTACTCAGGAGGGTGAGGCAGGAGAATCGCTTGAACTCGAGAGGCAGAGGTTGCAGTAAGTCGAGATCGTGCCACTGCATTCCAGCCTGGGTGACAGAGCAAGAGTCTGTCTCAAAAAAAAAAAAAAAAAAAAAAGCATTTTTTTATCTATAGTCTGTGAAACCCTAAATAAGAGGACATATCAGACAGAACAGGTGAAGAGACTGGTAACCCATCAGTGCTAGACAAATAATCTAAATCATTAAAATGAAGAAGGTTTGTACAGTCAAAGGACTCAATGGTGATATAAGCCCCAAGTAACTGATTGAAAACTAGACTCAGATTTAATCTCTGAGTTAACCACTGACCAATATATTTTCATTGTGTAGTTTATATACATTAAGGAGATTGGTCCTCCATTCAGTAATGTTTATAAATTCTCTGCTTTTTTATTTTCTTGTTTCTATAAAAACACCACTCTTTGGCTGGGCGCAGTGGCTCATGCCTGTAATCCCAGCACTTTGGGAGGCTGAGGTGGGCAGATCACCTGAGGTCAGGAGTTAGAGACCAGCCTGACTAACATGATGAAACCCTGTCTCTACTAAAAATTCAAAAATTAGCTGGGCGTGGTAGCAGGTGCCTGTAATCCCAGCTACTCAGGAGACTGAGGCTGGAGAATCGCTTGAACCTAGGAGGCAGAGGTTGCAGTGAGCCGAGATCGTGCCATTGCACTCCAGCCTGGGCGACAAGAGCGAAACTCAGTCTCAAAAAACAAACAAACAAACACCACCACAATTCTTAAACCTAACTTGTTTGTTAACAGGTTTTACTCCAGAATTAATCTCAGGATTTTGCTAAGCCTTCATACTTCAGACTAGAAATGAAAAACAGTGAATTGCTTTCAAGCTGTGATTGGCTGCCAGTGCTTTACAAATAGTCCAGGCAGTTGCAACACCAATGATTAAGAAAAAAGGTAAACATTAAAGCCATTAAAAGTGATGAAATTGAGTATTGGTGTGCAGCAGTCTCCATGCTGCAATGAATTCATATATAATTTTAAATCCTAGTACTTTAGAGGTATTTGGAAATACTGATTTTTTTAAATAAGAAAGCAGCGTTAAGGTCACAGTTGCATAAGGAAGATTCTTCATGACTTTTATGGTCACTTCTCCGTGGGTGTGCACACACATGCCCACACACAAATGCACACTTCTGTTGGATTGGTGCTTCTAAGACTAGGAGCATGTAATAATTTACCATGTGTATCATGTAAGGAAATTTACTTGGGAGAGTTATAAATCCATTGACCAGAATGGGGGCTTATGATAGTTGAGAGCAATTAGAAGGAAAAGAGTATTTCTGTGACAACCAGGGCTAATTAGAAGGATTAGTCAATCTACCCTTGCTTCCAAGCAGGGAATGTCTAATCAAAGAGAAAGATTTTTGGAAAAACAGGAAATGGAAAATTAATTTGAGCCTCCTCTCCCCAGATCTTTTTAGATGCCTCAGGAGGGGCTCTTTTTTTTTTTTCTTGAAGTCAGTTTTACCAAGAAATTTCCTGAAATAAAGACGATGAGTGATTCCTTCATTTTGGGATGACTGCCCCTAGTGTATAGCATAATGCAGAGTGATGGAATTATTAGTGAGGAGTCCTAAACGTGGGATTAGGAGCCATTGAGGTAGAAAAACCAGGCTGGCTCATTTCACATGTTTTGAATTTGGAAAGCTATAGCCACCTCGCATTCAGCTATAATTTTTTTAAGGATAGAAATATTTTCTTCTAGTTATTTCATCGGGTGATTTGCACACCAGGATCCCAGGAATCCAGCATCCTTATCCTGGGCCAGGCCAGTGTCTCCATCACTTGATAGATGTGTGATGGATGTATTGACCAGACTGGGGAAGAGGATTTTGTTTTTTTCCTCCATGTCCCCAACAGGCAACTTCCCAGAGTTACATGCTCACTTATTAATTTCTCAGTGAAACTATTTAAACAGGCAGCTGTTTGTTATACTTTATCAATACGAGGCTTTGTAAACAAGAAAAATGAGTGCGATCTAACTTGAAAATGCCCTATAGGGAATAATCCTGTTTTGTCAGACAGAGGATGGGCTGACCCTTTGGGTTTTTTCATGTTTAATTCCTACTATTTATTCCATAAGGTACTAAGAAGGTCTGTGGGAGTCCTTGATACTTACCTGGGCTTAGTTTAGCTCTGAAAAAGTAGTGCAGGAGCAGGAGACTTGATGAGAACTTAAAATGAAATGTCTGGCTAAGACCAGGATAGTTGAGTTGCTCGTGAAACCTCTGGATTCACCTGGATAAATCTGGTATCATGATTGTTTTGATCACCACTTAAAAATGTCTTTTCTCCGGTTACAAATAAGATGTTTTATCCAAGAATGTGCACTTGCACAAATGGACTTTATTTTGCATAACATCTTTTCTTTGATAGGACACAATTTTCTCAGGCCGAGTTACATGATGGGGGTGGTGGCTTTGAGGAACATGGAGGGCCTTTTTGTGGCAGCTAAGTTAGGGAGTTTCAGGATAAGGATGCTGGGACATATTTCTGTAAAGCAGGGGATTCTGGTGGAAATACCAGGACTTTCTTTTACTGCTTACATAAACACTCTGGATCCTCTGTGCCCACTCAGAAAGTTTAGGGAGAAAAGCTGAAAAGGCCTTGAATTAATATCTCAGATGAAGGACAGTGCCACTAACAGTCTATTAAAATACACATTAAAAATATGTAAGTTTAAATCCCTTTGGTTTGGTTTAAAAAAAAGAAAAAAGTTTTATAATGATGCCTTTATTCTTTTATTTAAGGTACTTAAAAAATGTATATATTATGGCCAGATGCAGTGGCTCATGTCTGTAATCCCAGCACTTTGGAAGGCCGAGGCGGGTGATCACTTGAGCTCAGGAGTTTGAGACCAGCCTGGGCAACATGGTGAAACCTCATCTCCACAAAAAACACAAAAATTAACTGGGCATGATGTTGCGTGCCTGTAATACCAGCTTCTCGTGAGGCGGAGGTAAGAGGATCACTTGAGCCCAGGACTTGGAGGCTGAGCCCAGGAGGTGCAGGTTGCAATGAGCTGAGATTGGGCCACTATACTCCAGCCTGAGCCACAGAGCAAGACCTTGTCTCAAAAAAAAAAAATTATATATATACACACACATACATTTATATATGTATATACACATTCATATGTATATATATTTTACATATATATAATAGTTTTTTTTTTTTTTTTTTGAGATAGGGCTCACTGAAGCCTTGACCTCCTGAGCTAAGGCAATCCTCCTGCCTCAGCCTCCTGAATATTGGGACCATAGGCATGTGCCACCATGCCTGGCTAATTTTTTAAATTTTTTGTAGACATAGGGTTTCTATTTGTTGCCCAGGCTGATCTTGAACTCCTGGGCTCAAGTGATCCTCCCGCCTTGGCCTCCCAAAGTGCTGGATTACAGGTATGAGCCACCACACTTGTTCTTACTATTTATTTTTAATACCAGATGATCATCTCTATTAAAAACAGAAGTGAGTGATATGATGTGTACAACAGTGCACATATTGTATCTTTACTGAGAGAATAGTGGAGAAATACCCTTGTTTGAGCCATTTCCTGAACAATAGGATGGGGTG
This sequence comes from Pongo pygmaeus, assembly GCF_028885625.2. Taxonomy (NCBI): domain Eukaryota; kingdom Metazoa; phylum Chordata; class Mammalia; order Primates; family Hominidae; genus Pongo; species Pongo pygmaeus. The sequence continues at coordinate 153,110,467 of NC_072376.2, read as the reverse complement.
GTTTGTAAACCAAAATTTGGTCTCTGCTTTGGTGAAGCTAAGAATGCAGTTTTGATCTTAATATGCTAGTAGCCAACACAACTGAAGGTGATGCAGGATTTTTACCTCATTAGCAGTGTCTTAGGCTTAGCTGGTAAGGCTTCACCAGCTTGCAGTGCCCAGGAAGCTGACGTAATAAGCAGCAGGTCATGGGCAACACGGATGTCATCTTGGTCCAAGATACATCCATCCCGCTGTGTCTCATATTTGTTGTAGAACGATTCACATAGAAAAATCATTTTGATTTTTCCTGTCTTTTAAAAACAGTACTTCAGTTTGTCTTCCTGCTTTCTGTAAAGTTGTATCTCCAATATGCCGGTTTAATTTTGTATGAAACTGGAATTTTAGATGAAAGGCTTTCTAATGCACAAAAGAACCTCAGCCCTTTCTCAGAAGCACAACAAACACACACATAAACAACAACAATAAAAGAGTTCCAATTAGGATTTTCAGAACACAAATACCCATTTAAATGTACCTCACATTTCTCTGCTAGAAGCCACTTTAAATTATTGTTCTTTTTAAAAGGAAAATCCAATATAGTTGAAAGCTTGTGCTTTATAAATATGAGATGCTTCCCTGCATTATCTGAAAGAAGGAGAAAAACCATGTCTTGCTTTTTGGGATTTAACCTGTTTTAGCTGGTCACAAAATCTTTATTAATTGCATTTATTAGCTGTATAGCACTCCAAGGTCTTTGAAATTTTTTGGTTGCAAAAATGTGATGAAAAAATTAAATTTTATATTATCTTGTAATTTTGCAAAAAGCATGTGATTGAGTTGTGCCCTGCCAATGACTTCTAGTAGCAGAGCAAGCAGTGGTCCTTCCTCACCATTGAGAGTGGGGTCGGGGAGTTTCCTGCAGTTACAACAAAGCCCGAATTATGGCAACGGTGAGGGGAGTCTTTGGCCATAGAATGGGTTTGGGTGTGAGCTGCACTTTCTGCCTTGCTAAGTGTTAGTTTTTCTGGATTTTACATTTGTCTTCCTATAGCTTCAGCTTCCCTTCTTGCCTTTACTTCCTACTGTGGCCTTCATTCTCTTCACTTGCTGCTGATGAGTAATTTTCACAAGGCCATTTTCTATGGACATAGACTGAGGCAGTGATGGGATGGTGAAGCACCACGGATAGTAATCAGGGGGACCACAGACAATGGCAGGGAGCCAGAGTGTGTACCCTGGCTCTGCACTGACTGGCTTGGTGATTTGTAGAGTTCTTAGGGACTGACTCATGTGCCTGCAAAATTCATAGGCTGAAACCCTAATCCTCAATGTGACTGTATTTGGAGGGCGGGCCTTGAAGGAGATAATTAAGGTTAAATGAGGTCATAAGGGTGGGGCCCTAATCCAGTATAACTGGTGTCATTTTAAGAAGAGGAAGAGACATCAGGCATAAGCATGCACAGAGAAAACGCCACATGTGAGGACACAGAGAGGAGGTGGCCATCTGCAAGCCAAGGATAGAGGCCTCAGGAGAAACCAGCCTTGCTTGGCACCTTGATCTTGGACTTCCAGCCTCCAGAACTGTGAGAAAATAAATTTCTGTTGTTCAAGCCACCCTGTGTTATTTTCTTATGGCAGCAATAGCAATTGCTAAATACAAATATAGGAGAAAAATGAAGTCTCTCTAGCCTTCCATTTCCCATCTTGAAGATGGGGCTAGAAATCGTTTCTACAATAGAGAGTTGTATGAGAATAAACGACATAATGTAATCAATACAGTGCCTCAATTCATGCCTTCTCATAGATGGAGAATTTATGCCCACAAGCACAGGCTAGTGTCCATTTTCTAATAAGTCAGCTTTTTGCTGAGTACTTAGCATTAAAACAAAACAACACAAATCATTTATACATGTTAAGTTTCAAGTTTCCACTTCATTTTGCCTGGCTGATGGCTCTTAGAAGACACAAACTTATGGCACAGGTGACTTCTTCTGGTTCTAACTTGTGTTATCTCTTTTTCAAAAGTTAGTTAAATTCTCCATATATTTTAGTGTTATTCTATTGGCTAGAAAGACAAAACAAGGGGAATCTGGCAAATGTAAAAAAAAAAAAATGCTCAGCTGACCCAGCACGTGGAATTGCACTTACTAATTTAGGCTATTTTATATAGTGGAACAACATATTTGCAAAATGATGATAGTACCTTGAGTTTACCTAGCATTTTTTTGGCCAAGGAACTGAAGGTGTTTTCAATCCATAACCTTATTTCATTTCTAATTTGCACTGATCTAAGAGGTATCACGTATGCTTCTCTTCATGGGATAGCTAGGCAAATGAAGACACAAACATTTCTTCCTCATATACACAAGAGATGTGGATGGTAAAAGACTGAAATGGAGGGTCTCCTGGCTTCCTGAGTAGTATTCTACCAAATTGTTCCTGAAGTTATTAACCACATTTGCCCCAATATCTGTTGACAGATAGAACAGCTGTGGGTAAACTGAACTTATCTTAAAGAAATGTGTATTATACATTACACAAGTGCATTACAACTGCAACTGTCCAAGAGCCTGATGAGTTTCTCATCCCTTCAACTAGACCATCAGTGACTAGAGAGCTCTATTCTACACAAGGCCACTTTCCTCCCTTTGGAGGAAAAGTATTCTATTAGGTAGGGTAGGATGCTGGGCCAAAAGGGATTAAGATTGTGTTCCAGTTACCTATTGCTAACTAGCAAACCACACCAAAACTTGATGGCTTAAAACAACCATTATTTGATTATATCTGTGATTTTGTTCAAGCAGGGCTCAGCTGAGTGGTTCTTCTATCCATGTAGCATCGACTCTGGTCCCTCGCTGTTAGTCAGTCAATGGCTGCTCTGGTCTGGAGGATTCAATATGGCCTCACTCACCTTCCTGGCACCTTGGCAAGGATGCCTGGAAGACTGAGCTCCCCACTGGGCCCGTCTGCCTCTCCATGGAGCCTTGGAGCCATTCCATGTGGTTTCTCCATTAGGGTGCTCATATTTCTTACAGGGAAGGCCAGGGTTCCAAGAGGCCAAGGCCAAAACTGTTAGTCATATTAAGCACTAGGTTTGGAAATGGTATAATATCACTCCCATATTTAAAATCACTCCCATACTTGATTGGTCCAAGCACTTATAGGCAACTCACCTTTAAAAGTGGTGGATGCAGGGTGTGGAATAGACACATCTGTCCATGGAAGAAGGATCAAACAATTTGGGTCATTTTTAATCTACCACATATGGTGTATACCTCTGTGGTTTGCTGAGGTTTTTGAAATCTTTTTTTTTTTTTTTAAATATACCTAAGACTTCATTTTAAGTGCATCTTAGTTTTGCCAGAATTTGAAGCACTTTGAGAATGGCTTGCTCCATTTTTACATTATACAAACATACACACACATATATATGTTTTTCCACTAAGAAATGCCTCTATTCACAGGGGCATTGTTTAGTTTCTTCTATCCTCATTCTGTCCTTTCAGTTCAATAAATTATCCATTTGGTTTTATTTTCTTCTTGCAAGGAAGGATAAAACTTGAGGACTATTTGTAAAAATGAATACAATTTGGTCTCTGTCATGGAGGAACTGAGTCTAGGGGGGTGGACCCTCATAGATATGGATAACTGGAGAACAAAAGTTTAAACAATAAACTTGAGAAAGGCATAGACACATGAGTGGAGGCTTGAGTCAGCAGAGGAAATCCGGGAACGTTGCAGAGAGGAAGTGGCACTGGGGCTAAGCCTTGAAGGAGACAGTGATCTCTACAGATGGGAGGGGGTGGAGTGGGGCTGGCATCCCGGAGGAGTGGCAGTGAGAGTCCATGCACCAGAGCAGATGGCATGCTCCACTCACAATGACTGGGTGCCTGGAACGTGGGGGCTGCGGTCGTTCAAGGGGCAGGGGTGGGGTGGTCGTGGGGGAGGTGAGGCTGAACAGATGGGTTGGGGACACATGGACTTTCTCTGAATGCAGATTTGTTCTGAATGTTATCGCCATAGGAGGATTTGTGGCAGGGAGTGCCATGATCAAATTTCTGATGTTTGAATGCTATTTCTAATAGCAGGTTTGGGATGGTTTGAAGGAGTAGTAGACAAAAGGCTGAAAAACCTGTTGGAAGGCAGTAGTCCAGGAGAGCTGAAACTGAGTGATAGAATGGAAAAGAAAGGTTTTGAGAGGTGTGTTGGGGAAGGAAGGCTGGAGAAATAACTTTCTGATAACCAAACGTGTTCAGACATTCTGTTCATCCTTTATCTAATTTAATTTTCACCAAAATCCATTTTTCATATGCAGTAACTGAGGCTTTGAGACGTTTAAAAACCTCCTAGCTAGAAGTGAATAGGATTGAGATTCAGAGCCAAGCATGTTTGGCTACAAACTGTCTATGATTTCCCATGAAACCTTGCCTTACCCACTGAAAATAACTCCAGGCGGAAGGATTGCTGGAACCCAGGAGTTCGAGACTGCAGTGAGCTATGATGGTGCCACTGTATTCCAGTCTGGGTGGCAGAGTGAGACCCTGTCTCTAAAAACAAAGACAGAAAGAAAGAAAAAAAAGAAAATAGCTACAGATTTCTTACTTGTGAGACTGCGTGGATGCTTGTGCCAGTAACAAAATTAAGAACTCAGTATTTTGCTTAAGGCTTTTAAAAATGTTTTGCTCCTGAGTTGTTTGTGTGCACGTGTGTGTGTGTGTGTGTGTGTGTGTGTGTGTGTGTGATATACTTCCAATGTGAATAGAGTTTTATGAACCCTTAAAGTTTTTAGCTAGTGTCTATCAATTCTATCAACAGGAATGTAACAGATCAAAAAGTACTGTAAAACATACAATTCATGTCAATTTTACTGTCCTTATTTTTTTGTGCATAAATTATTCTTGGCCCCATAACTGATTTTATTGCACATTAGAATCTTGTAAACAAAGAGCCTATTGTACCACATATGGAACAGCCCGAGACACCAAGGGAGGGCTGGGAAGGAATGGGGAGGAAAAGTAAGAATGAGTCAGAGAAACAATGTAGCAGTTCATGTGGGAACTTCCTCTGAATAGAGGGCATCCCTCCCCCACCTCAAAATAAGTCACCTTTCTCATTTTAAGAGCAAAAAGGCAAGAGAGACAGCAACCTACGTCTCTTAAGTTCTATTTCTGTCCAAACCCTGGAGGTCAGGGTGTGGGTGGCTCCAGGGCTCTGCTCTTGGGTCCCCAGGTGAATAGCCTGATGCAGATATCAGTAGCCACATGGCCTTTATGCCCACGACTCATGGGCAGCGTGAATCTCACTTGAAAATTCAATCCTTGGTGCAGATCACCATGAGATATTGAAAATAATGGTGTTTGGCATTGGCACTGCGTCCAGTTGGTTTCATTTTCACAGGCTTTCAGAGCCCTTGAGAAGTCCGTGATGATATGGGAAGGATAAGAAAGGGGGAATCTGGCTTCTCCTTTTGGTTGCTGAGGCTCTGTGTTTACAACAGAGCCTGGCATATACGAGGTGCTCAATAAATATTTACTAAATGCGTGATTGCTTGAATGCCATGTGCCAGCTTCTGTTAAGTGCTTGCCAGCTGATATTTCACTTAATCTTCATAAAAAAATGATGAAACCTAGTTCCCCATTACACAGATGAAGAAAACAAGGTCTAGAGAAATAATTTGCCCAAGGACGTGCGCATTGTATGTAATAGAGCTCGGATTAAAGAAACCTTTGCCCTTTTGAGCGTACTGTGAATATTTTGAGTGAACTACAAATGTTCTTTATCACAATATTGTTTGGGTATAAATAAACACACTTCACACACGCAAAATAGAAGTTCTCCCAGTTTTTGAAAATGTGAGAACTCTTAAGAACTCCCTGGACTGAGCACATAATTAATAGGTGTTCAGTAAATGTTGAATAAATGAATGATAGCTTATTCTCTCTATTCTAATACTTCGTAGTGGAGAAAAACGTGGAGGACTTGAAGGCTTTTAGCTTTAAATAAAAATGCTATTTTCAAGACAAGTTTCTTAATACAGGCAGGTTGACAAAAATGCTAAGCCAGTCAGTGATAGCTGGTTCATGCCCTCTGTCCTATGCCAGTTTGGAAATATTTGGTGGAAACACAGTATTGGAAATATTGTGGTAACTTTTCCCGTCTGGTTAAAAGTCTTCACTTCCCTCTTGTCACCAGGAAGGAACGTGAGCTTGGAGATGAGGTTGTGAAATTTCCAGTTTTGCAGGTATGGTCAGATAAGTAGCCAAACTTTAGCTTCTTTCCCATCATTCTCTCCACTTAACTCTTTGGTATTATTTATAAAATTTACCTTTTTTTCTTTTTTCTGGCCACTCTTCATCCCCTGTCTTCCTTCAGTACATTCCTTCTTCAGCATCCGGTTTCGGGAAGATTTTCCCTTTAAAACTTTCCAACTTTTTTTTAAATCCCGTTTCAAAGCCCCATCTTTTGTGAAAAATAACCAGGTATCTCTCATCCTTCCCTTCTTTGGATTTACTTTGGTTGTACTTGCTGACCCACTAAGGAAATGACCATGGGACTGTAACAAAGTGAACAAAACCTCAGCTTCGTCTTCTCCTTCGTCTAAGCAGCTCCTGTACACTGAAGGAGCTGAGATGAGGTGGTGAAAGGTGGAGGGAGAGAGGAAAGGAGAGAGAGACTGAGGAGAGTGGGTTATCAAGACCAAAAGAAGATTATCATTTCCCAAGTAGAACCTGCCTTGGAATAGACTCATCTCTTATGCTCTTGCCCTAAATTGAAATCTTAGTCCGTTTGTGTTTTGCATGGATGGGGAGGTATGGGACATGCTATATTTGGTAGTTTTCTGGCAGATAGGGTTTCCTGTTTCACTGTGTTTTAAAATAAAACTAAATATACAAATGTATTCTCCAGGGTATTGGGCTGTTTTAGGCTGTGCACTCTTGGTGGGCAAGGCCTGTGCTGTGGCTACTTAATAGTTCCATGCTGGATGAGGCTAAGCAATGGCTCATTTGTCAGGTATCTCAGCAGTAAAATTTCCAGATAAATGCAATCTACTTCAGTAAATGCTAAAACTCCTTAAAAAAAATCACCTTGATAGAAATCATCTTAAAATATTCTCTCAACTTCCTTTTCTCTGCAGGTAGAAAATATTGCACAGAATGTAACTCTTTCTTGGTATCTCGCTCATCATCTTGAGGGTAAATATTGTACCTTTATTGTGTGATGGTGTCATTAGGGTTTGTTAATATGTGTGGAACTCGTTGTCCCTCAACATGAGCCATCCCAAGACTACTATGTACTTTGTGTTCTTTTAAAGTTTGTCAGGGTTCTCTTCTGCACTGCTCCCACTGTGTCAGTCCCCAGGAGCCTCTTGCCACCTCGCCTCTTCTCATATTTTACGTCATTAACTTGCTGTGACTGAGGAATCAGATCACACAGATTATCAAGGTGAACGTTAAGCAAGAACAAATAGGCCCTGAATGCAGACCAGATGACCCCTTCCACAAGTTACCTCTTTAACTTGTGTGTGGACAAGCGTGTGGACTTTCTGATACGTATTTTGGCTTCTCAAAAGTGTGTCTGACTGAGGGTCCATGCTGTATTCTGGTTAGTTAAGGTTTCAAGATAAATGAGCTGTCATTCTGTGACTCATCGAGAACTGTTTTAAGCAGCTACACAGCCTTGGAGAATAAAGGATGTCTAATCATCTCCAGTTTCCTGTCCTGGTTGACGTCATTGTCACCGTCATCATCTTCAACTCCATCGCATTATTAAGTACCCCAAAGTACGTAAGTCGCTAGACAAAATATGTTCCATAGACACAACCCTTGGTGTCGAGGAGTCTGCCTTCTTTAAATAGGTAGCACCAGAATGGGTCTAAGGCAGACTTAGGTATTGATTGCCCTGTGGTAGGTAATAGAGAGCATCAGCTAGTAATTTGAAAGTACAAATGCAATATCCCAATTGCTGAGAGCCTGCTGTGTTTAACAGGAGCCCACAGTGTGTAACTGGGTGCTGAGACTACACAGGGAAATATTACCCAGTCCCTGCCCTTTAGGAGCTTGATCCAATGACAGAAATGTGTATGAAGCACTTAGCCCAGTCTGGAGGTGTGGAGTCCCTGAACAAAGTCAGAGTTATTAGCTGGGTGAAGGGGAGGAGGGGCCTTTCTGTGGAGAGGGTGGAGCCTGAGCCAGAAGCAGGAAGCTTCCTGTGGCGGGGTAGGAACCACTGCAGGTCCCTGTCGCAAGGATTGAGTGGGTGACAGTGGAGAGGAACATGGGTTCTCAGATGTTATTGGGGAGCTTGGAGGGTAGGGCAGAGGGACACGGAGCAATGGAGTTAGAATTCTGTGTTAGGCGGCCCCTGGAAAGAAGAGAGGGCAAGAAGGGCAGTGAGGAGGATGGATTTGGGCTTGAACTAGGGCTGTGGTCTTATCCCTAGATTCTGGGGGCTGGATTTGAGAAATGTGTGTGAAATAAAATTTAGAAAGCTTGCAGAGGATGTAGGAGATGAGGAGAGGGGACAGTTAAGCCTGACCCTCAGCCTGGAGCGCAGGGTGGTGTTGCCAATTGGGGGTCAAGTGGGAGAGGAAGATGAAGGATTCAGGTTTGGATATGCAGATTTGACCGTTTTTGGAGATGCTTCAGAAGCAGTGGGGGGTCCAGACGAGGCTCAGTGTGATCTCCAACATGGACAGTGGTGGGCCTACTGATTTGCTCTGTGAAAGTTGGGGAGAGCAGCTGGGATTTCTGGGAATAGATTAGGCAGTAAGGAGGAGAGGTTCTTCCTATTCAGGCAAATTGAATCTGAAAAAAGAGAGCAAAGAAAGATGTGTGGCACCCCAAGGGCAGGTACTCTGTGACGTCCTTTGAGAAGGAGGCGGGGCTCCTGCCTGAGGCAGGGTCAGGGCAGCCCCAAGGCTGTGGGTGGCTGCAGCCTGGCTGCGGAGAGGCACCTCTGCTGCAGTCAGGGGCTTGGATCCACCCTGCTGATTGGCCTCGGTTTTGCTCTTGGCACTCAGTGGCAAGCGTCCAGACCTCCACTGGGCTGCCACGCACAGCGAGAAGGGCGGGAGAAGAGGAACTGGTCTTTCCATACAGTGTCTTCTGGCTTTGAGACAAAAGAAAAAGAACAGCTTATTGCACACTTCATGACACAGAGAGGCAGCTATTGATCAGCTGGGAAACATTACAGACAGACAGACAGGAAAGGAGGAAGGAAGCGGGAAGATGATCAAATAGTTTGTTCAGCTTGAAGCCGCATTTTTACAAACACAAAGAGCCCAGAAGAAGAGAAAGTTACTTTTGTGTGGGTCCTTAATTAGGAAGTTCACGCTGGCCACCGGCTATCTTAGGAACTACCCTCCATCGTTTGAAGTGCTCTGTCTTCATCAGAGATGGGTCAGGGTGATGACTTAAATGAGTGAGAAAGGAGTAAACTGGTTCCAAGTTTAAGGTTTTCTTAATTAGAAGGCCTGAGAGAAGATGAGTGAGGACAAATCCGAGTTTCCCTGCGTGTAGCTGGCCATGGTTGGCGGTCGCAGCATCACAGCATTGGCCGGCTGCTGCTTAGCTTTATTTTACTTGTGATTTTTCTTTGTTATGCACCGAACAGATTCCCCTCTCTGGTATTCAGTGGGGAGCATATAGCCGGAGGATAGCAATTAGCTATAGCTAGGCCAGCTCCTCTTTGCACAGCTCAAGATGACGTGTACAATTACTTTGGCACCTCACCAGCTCTTTCAGACCTTTTCCGTGTATGATGGGAAGACGGGTCCATTCTCTGAGAGTCCCTCACTCCCTCCCCCTCCCAAATTCCCCCTTACCTGGATGAAATCCTGATGTAAATGGACCTTGCCTGCAAATAGAACTAAAGGGACCTGTTACGTCATCAGGCCTGGCAGAGCTCATTGGCAGAGAAGTTAAGAGTTTTATTTTAGACCCAGAGACCGGGCTGTGCAGATCCAGCTAGAACAGGTCTCTTCTGGCTCAGCCTCAGCTGCTGGCCCTCCTGCTGTGGTTACTGGGGCTTCAAAGGATGGAATGTCAGGGGGATCATGCTGCACAGTGAGCAGGACAACCTGACAGCCAGACCAAATGCACCAAAGGAAATCTCAGGCTAGGGTAATACAGCCAAGGTGCTGCCTCTACCATCAGGGGAGGTTTCAACCTTCTGGGAGAAAAGCCCTAATGCAGCACATGATGGTATAGATTTGATCCAGGAAGGCAGAGTAAACAAACTATTTAAAGACATGAGTCTTGGCTGGGCGCGGTGGCTCACGCCTGTAATCCCAGCACTTTGGGAGGCTGAGACGGGCGGATCACGAGATCAGGAGATCGAGACCATCCTGGCTAACATGGTGAAACCCCATCTCTACTAAAAATATTAAAAAAAAAAAAAAAAAAATTAGCGGGGCGTGGTGGCGAGTGCCTGTAGTCCCAGCTACTCGGGAGGCTGAGGCAGGAGAATGGCATGAACCTGGAAGGCGGAGCTTGCAGTGAGCTGAGATCGTGCCACTGCACTCCAGCCTGGGTGACAGAGCGAGACTCCGTCTCAAAAAAAAAAAAAACAAACAAACATGAGTCTTAGCTTTTGTGATTAGGATCCACTGAGCAACCAGAAAGGATATCTTTGCAGAACTGAAAAATCTGGACACATGGTCTGGCAAGCTTTTTTCTGATTTAGTTATAAAAAAGTCACATCTGGTTGTGCCTTGAAGAAATTTTTTTAAAAATAAAATTTTGTTACCAAGTATAGAATGTATCACCAGTCTATAATATGACAATAGAATGCAAATATAATTTTTAGATATTTCAACTCAGGACCGCCTAAGAAAATTCATATGTTCCTCACACTTTGGGGCCAAGTTATATATGGGTGAACAACATCGTGCCTGGAAATCTGCTTGCATAAAAGAGCAGCGAGACCTATAAGGTTTTCCTGTCTTCACATTTGTAGACTAGCCCTGGGTGGATTTCACAATAATACAGTGCAGGAATCCTTGCCACTTCCTCTATTTGTCTCTTGTCTGCTGTCACACTAAGCAGCTAAAGTTTCTGTTGCTTTAATATCACCATCATTATTATTGACTTGGTACTTAGGGCTCAAATTTTCTTCTTTTTGGTTGCCTCAGTGTACAGCCAGGCACAGCACAAAACGGGAGTGTGGGCAGGTAGTTTTGGGTCCCTTCTGGAGCTGTTTCGGGAGCCTCTGCGATAGGAGAATACCTTCGAAGCTCCCACAGAGCAGCAGGGAATGAGGTGTGGGCTCCACCCGCCTCTGGAAGCCAGTCGGCTCTCCTCCCGGTGTTTTCTGTTCTGCTGTCGACTGGGCCTGGCCCCTGATGGCACACATTGAAACGCAAATGACAGCAGTAATTGGCTGAGAGATAAACCACGATGAGTGAGTGAGCAGTGCGGCGGGGAGTTAAGTGGCTAAGTGACAATTACTGCTCTGCAGCCTCCGGGATCAGGAGCGGCCGCGCCGTTTGTTCTCGGTTTTAAAGGAGCAATAGCACATTAATTGGAGGAGGGCTTCTCGGTTAACATGCCTCACCCGGCTTCTCATCTGATGCTGCTTTGAGGAGTAGGAGTAGGTGGCCTGGAGAAGGATTGCCTTGTTGATGATCTTCCCCCAATCCCACTCCCCCTTTTGGATTAGAATTTTGGAAACCCGTGTCCTTGATTCTGGTAGAATGATAGTTGGTTTACCTTGAAGATTTTCTAAAAGTTTCCTTGCAGGAGGAAGGCACCTGTTGACGCTCAGTCACAAGGTTTCGGTGTCTGCATCCGGGAAAAGCAAGGACTTAAATTAAGTCTGAGTTCCCATCTTTCCCTCCAGACAGTTCATTAACCTTCTGAGATATATACATATACATATATATATGTATCTATCTCATATATATACGTATATACGTATATATCTCATATATATACACGTATATACATATATATCTCATATATATACGTATATATATATCTCAGAGGGTTAATGTATGCGTATATACATATATATATATAAAGTTTTTATCTCAAAAATGATCTTTCTATATAAGCTAGATAGAGCAACGGACAACAGAGATGATACCCCACTGCTTTTTGGAGTGTATAGTCTCGTTTGAAGATAGGAAATAAATAGATAGGAAATATATAGAACTATGGCCTACTGTTTTACCTGCTCAGAGTGGGGATCCTTAGTAAGGAGAATCCTGGGATCCTTGGAGAGAAGAAGGTTGCAGTCCTTGAAGAGAGGAAGGTTGCTAGCCTGAGTCTGCCCTGCTTTCTTTGAAAGGCCATTTGAACCCTGTTCTGGGCATAAACAGCCATTAACATGATTAGTTTGGGCTTGATAAGTAGACTAAACAAACCCTTGAACTAGTTGGGAGCCCTTTCTCTCCTGTAATCTGCCTTTCTACTGCATTCAAACTAATTTCTCAGGGTCTGAATACCTTACAAGTACTGTCTAATGGGTGTATTGTTTTTGTTTGTGTGGTTTCCTTCAGCCTCAGCAGCTTGGTCCTTGGTCCTGTTTTTTTTTTTTGTTTTTGTTTTTAACTAATCATCCTCTCCAGTTGAAAGGGTTCTAACCAGCCTCTTGCCTTGTGCAAGGAATTAGTCATTTCAGGAACAGGAACTTGTCTGCTTTGGGACAGATTTCTACCCAGAGGCTTAAACCTACATAAAATCGTGAAAATGATTTAAAGAAAAGGTAGATCCTAACTGGTGGCAGGTAGGAGAAGCTTAGCCTCTCTCTTGCCTTATCTTGGAAGCCCTTAGGAAAAAAATCTTTCCTGTCAGCTAAAGCCAGCTTTGCTGCGAGCAAGGAGAATGGAATAGGAAAAAGCAGTTGTACCTGATTGTGTAAAATAGTGTATGTAGGGCTTTTTGCTATGCAGACTTCATGAAATCACCAGGCAGAGATGGAGATGCTGGCTTGCCTAATTAGAAAAAGCCCTCTGTCCAATTTCTTCTCTGTCTTTTTGTTGTTGTTGTTGTTTTGGTTTTGGTTTTGAGACAGAATCTCGCTCTGTTGCCCAGGCTGGAGTGCAGTGGTGCAACCTTGGCTCACTGCAACCTCCGCCTCCTGGATTCAAGCGATTCTCCTGCCTCAGCCTTCCAAGTAGCTGAAATTACATGCGCTTGCCACCATGCCCAGCTAATTTTTGTATTTAAGTAGAGACGGGGTTTCACCATGTTTGCCAGGATGGTCTCAAACTTGCAACCTTAAGTTATCTGCCAGCGTCAGCCTCCCAAAGTGCTGGGATTATAGGCGTGAGCCACCATGCCTGGCCTGTCCAATTTCTGAAGAAAGCCTAGATAAGAATTTGTGGAAGCATGTAGTAGTAGCCACAGACTCTCCATGAAGATAAGTTATTCTTTAAATGAAGCTTTTCTAGGCAGCTTTAGCTTTGTGGTAAGAGTTAGACCGTCTAGGTTTGCATTCTGACTCTGCCACCCACTGGCCAGTTGACCTTGAGAACATTGTTTGATCTTCTCAACTGTCAAATGAGATAGCAATATAACCTAGTACAGGATTGTTCTGAGAACTAAATGAACTACTGTAGCACTTCAGCTGTAGGTAAGCACTTAGAACAGTGCCTGGAACTTACTAAGTGCTGATTAAATGTTAGCTGTTGCTATTGTTGCTGTGTTGTTACTGTCATTCCTGTTTCGTGCCTCATATCTTCAGTATGAATCACAAAGATAACAGCAACATTCTAACATTCCATGAAGGCCACACAGGTCCAGGGCAGCCCTAGAATCATTCCCGCTAGAGTTCATTTCACTGTTTCATTGTTAGATATTCCACACTGGAAAACAGAGCTACACAGAAGCATTCTGTAGACAGTCCATTGAAAGATTAACACCACCACCACCGTTAAAACACACCGCAAATTATTTGGGTGTAAACCTGGTTCATCAGTCTTAAAACGGCGACAGTAAATCCAGAAGGTTGGTGTTAATGTCTTGGGGGATATTGTCCAGCTATTATGTCATCAAAGATGCATTGGATTTGGAGAAATAAATTTTCTAATACCTTAAATCATTTTAATTCACATACAGTAAAATGTACCCTTTTTGGTGTACCTTTCTGTGAATTTTGGCAAATGCCTGGATTAACCACTGCCACCTAGGGTAGGGTGCGGTGGCTCACGTCTGGAATCCCAGCACTTTAGGAGGCCAAGGCAGCAGGATGGCTTGAGGCCAGGAGTTCAAGACCACTGCCACAATCAAGATGTGGAACAGTTCTCTTACCCCACCCTCAAAGAACATTTCCTCGTGCTACCCCTTTGTAGTCAAACAATCCCCTGTACCTCCAATCCCCAGTAACCACTGATCTGCTCTCCATCTCTATGGTTCTGTTTTTTCCGGAATGTCATGTGAATATCATCATAGAATAGGTAGCCTTTTGAATCTGGCTTCTTCACTTAGCATTGTGCATTTGAGATTCATTCATGCTGTTATATATATCAGTAAAAAGCTTATTTTAAATACTCATAAATCATTGAATTCTGGAGCTAGATGAAATCTGAAAGATCAGAGCCAAACATTCGCATTTCCCACGTGAAGAAACAGAGACATCCTAGGGTGAAGTGACTTGCCCAAGGTCATGAAACTAATGAAAGAAAGAACATGAACTTGGAATTCCAACTATGAGTTCAGACAGTGTCCGTTACATTATGCTGGGATTAAGGAGAATGTGTAACTGATTGTCAAGGGGGGGGGTTCCATTCTTTTTCTTATCATTATTGGTCAAAATCTGATCAAGCAAACTAAGCCTTGCCTTACTTATAATAACAATTTTGGAAGGATTATATTTTTAGGACGTGCAGTTTCTTTAGAAAGGTTATGGATTAGTGTCTTGGTAACACATTTCTTCCTGAGGCACATCCATTTCTTTGCTGGTGTCAGTCATAGGTATGATATGATAATAGAGCTTCACCTGAAGGCCTGTCATTTATTTTGTGTTTACAATAATTTCTTTTCAAAAACAAATTTGTGGGAGTATTTTGAGTATTACTATCTTCCTTGTCATTGATGTTTTAAATACCAATATGTTTCTAGGTGGCTTATTCTAGAGCACTCAACCAGTGGATTCAATAAAGAACAATTGGTTCCATAGTTCATTTGTTCAATGATGGTTTGTAGAAATTCCACACCGAAAGCACTGAACTGTGGGAGATACAATTAAGACACTGATTTTACTCAGCTTACATCTGATGATTGGGTATTATGAAATAGTACACAGAAAACTCTAAATTAGTTCTTTTGAGTACTCTTAGAGTCTTGCTAAGCACTATGATAAGGCACACTCACGTTCCTCAAGAAGCTTTTAAATACCAAAGGAGGTACCAGTGAAGAGCTCCTGGCAATGCGTTTTCTTGGTGAGAGCCAGTTGGGATATGGTTTATCGGTGCATAAAGCACCTCAGAATTTTGTACACTGCAGAGACAAGGTCAGAGCTGTATTATAGGAAGTTCCTCTGATAGTACCACATAGAATAGGACAAAGACTAGAAGCTGGAACATGAGTTTGCTAGTCTGGGCAGAAGTGAGGAAGGCCCAAACCGTGGAGCAGTGGGAATGGAAAGGAAGAGGTGTTTTGGACATAGAGATAACTGTTGAGGTAAGAAGGAGAATCATTCAGAGGATAAGACTACACCTTGATGACTTTTTGGACAGCCCTGTCATGATGGAGAAATTGGGGTTTGTCTGAAAGAAGGGGATAGGGGAGAGAGGAGGGAAAGTGTTCTCCCTCTTAGACCATGTCAATTTTCCTTCCTCCCTTCCTTTCTTCCTTAGTTTTCTTTCTTTCCCTCCCTCCCGTCCTCCCTCCCTTCCTTCCTCCCATCACACTTTTTTGCCCAGGCTGGAGTGCAGTGGTGAGATCGTAGCTCACCATAACCTCAAACTCCTGGGTTCAAACGATCCTCCCTGTGTAGCTGGGACTATAGGTGTGCACTGCTATGCCCGGCTAATTTTTAAAATTTTTTTGGAGTTTAGGTCTCGCGATGTCGCCCAAGCTGGTCTCGAGCTCCTGATCTCAAACGATCCTCCTGCCTCAGCTTGGCCAATTTTGTTTTCATGTGCTTATGTGTGAACCTGTTAACAAGTATTTACACTTGATTGTTACTCATTTTCAGAAGGCTAAATATAATCTCATTTTCCTGAAGTAGAGAATTCTGTTTTTCATCTTAAAGAGTTGGTTGCATAGTTATGATTAAACAATTATTTTTGGCCCCTTCCTCCACCTATGGCATGATTCAGTGCTTAAAAAGAGGCAGTGTGAGTAGTGAAGGAGACCCAGGATGAAATATAGATGATAAATTATCACCCTGAAAAGTACACACCCTCATTAGGAGCTGAAAGAATATATATTAAGACAACTTTAAAGTGAAATTATGTGCCTAAGACACTTTAAAAAAATAAATATGAGTTTTAAACCCAGCATTGATTAAAATGTGGAAAAACATCTTCACTTACACTTTGGTGATGTTTCTGTAAATGGGTACAATATATCCAGGGAAGAATTTCACAATAATTAAAAAGAGGTAAAACTTTATTGTTCATAGCCTAGAAACCACAGGAAATTCCAAACCATTGTGAAGAATAAAGTTTCTCATGGTAGCATTATTTCCAATGAAGTCGAAACACTGCAAATTCCCAAATAACAGAATGTCAAGGCAAATATTGCTTAATAAGACATTTTATTTGTCTTTAGAATGGGATGCTATGACAGGGATGAGTATATGAAGTCATATTCATTGAGAGGATGTATAAGATAGCATGGCCCCTCTGATTACCAGTAAAAGAGAACATCACTAGTAAAAGAGTCACACAAAAAAATATAAAATTTCAATTCTGAGTAAGGATTGGTAGGAGGGTGTTTTGTATTTTCTTTTTTGAGATGGAGTCTCACTCTGTTGCCCAGGCTGGAGTGCAATGGCATGATCTCAGCTCACTGCAACCTCCACCTCCCAGGTTCAAGCGATCCTCCTGCCTCAGCCCCCCTAGTAGCTGGGGTTACAGGCACAGACCACTATGCCCGGCTAATTTTTGTATTTTTAGTAGAGACGGGGTTTTGCCATGTTGGCCAGGCTGGTCTCGAACTCCTGATCTCAGGTGATCCACCCACCTCGCCCTCCCAAAGTGCTGGGATTACAGGTGTGAGCCACCGTGCCCGGCCTATTTTCATTCTTTTTTCAAAGTGAGCAATAGGGACATAGCTTAAAAGGAAGAAAATTTCTTTTTAAAATCTCTCTTTTTTTTCTCTACTCCTATGACAGGTTAGAAACAAAGAAAATTTCTAGTGAAATGGTTTAATGTTCATGGTCCCCTTCCCCTCTTCTCTCTCCTTCTCCGCACCCCACCTTTAAGTGGTTCAGGTTAATTTAGGTTTACTCCATATTATGAGAGAGAGTAGGAGGACGAATTCACCATATTCATGAGGGTCTGAACACTGGTACTTTAGTTCTGATTCTGCCATACCTGTAAGATCTTGAGCCAATCGCAAAATAATTGATATTTTAAATGCCTTTTTTTTTTCCCTTAAAGAATGATTGAAATTTCTTCATCCTCTCTGTTCTCACATTGATACTGAGAAGATCGTTGGAATAAAGCATGTAAAACCACTTGAAGCATTTGGACGACCAGACAGTGTATTGTTTAACTCTATTGTGGGACAAAAGAAAACGAAAGAAATGGATACTGGAGATGACCTGTTTGAGTCCAAGCATGTATGCTTATCAAAGTGAGATTCAAGGAAGAGAAGTTTCAGGGGACGCTGATGGGGCAGGGTCTTACCTAGACACATTTGTGAGGTAGCGCCTATGTGTGGATGTTGGAGGGTCAGATCAGCTATTCCTGCCTTAGAGCAACTTTGGACACATCACTGAAGCTTTTAATGTTTTATGTATATGTACAGAGAGATGCTCTTAAATTGGAAAACAAACATTTGAGGAGGGCCTGTAAGAGCCATTTCTTAGATTAGAAAAGACTTGTGCTGAATCCAAGAAAAGAAAACATCACGGTGAAATGGAAAGTTTACATGAGTTTTAGTTAGAGCCAAAATTTTCTTCACTAAAGTAAATTTAGATCAGTAGTAGTTAAAGGGGAAAGCATAAATTTTCCACTGGCAAAAATGATAGAGGCCAAGAAGAAATCTGTAGGACAAATGGCCACAGATATAAAATAATTAAAAAACGACCGTTTTCAGTGCAAGTGGAGCTATGGTCTCTGGGAAAATGTGACTAATGAAGGCAGCAGCTACACCCAATAGGTAGGATTTTGGGGGTCTTATTCTTTATTTTGAAACTGTATTTATTATACATGAACATTGAAAGGTACCCGTGGGTTAAGCATGCTCTTGTGTGAGAGACAAGAAAAGCAATCGGAAGTATTTTCAGAATTCTTTTCATGCCCGTGTGTTTGCCCATTTTGGCCAAGCAGCTCTGGAAACAGCTGCCCTGACCCTTCTAAGGTTTGCATAAGGGCGCAGAGAGTGGAGTTCGTAGCGAGTGGGAGGAACCAGTACAGGTATCTATCATTTGTTTTCCTTTTCCTGAGTCAAATGGGGCAAAGTAGAGAACCTTTTAGCTTCTGTACATGTGCACAGTGTGATTCAGGTAACCAGGGGCAGGGAATGGAGTAATTCCCTCCTCGGGTTTTATGAGGGTGCCCTGGGGCCTGGGCTCTGTCCCCTGGGAAACAGATGCAAACTAGGGTGTCCTTTGAAGTTACTGGCTGCTCCACTTAGACCAGCTCTATGACTGCAAAGCAAGATGAGTAACTGGTCCCAAATGTTTAACTACCCATTACCTGTTTGTTAAGAGCTTGGGAAGAAATACGCAAGGAAAACACAAAAACAGATGAGACAACAGCCATTTAGACCTTATTTGTTTCTTCGTGCTGTGGCTGGTATGTAAACAAACCCTTGATTTTGTGAACTCTGTTCACATCCTGCTAACAGCTTCACTGTGGTCTGGGGGCAGATACTGCGATGCCAGAAGCATCAGAGGGGATATTCAGGGGAGCATTTCCAAATTATCACCAAATGATAGCAACAGCAGCCACAACAAGGACTATCACCCAATGTAAACCGTATAGCTATCCTCCCCTGCCGCCCCCCCCGTGTTTTTAAGGTTACATTGGACTAGGGTGATGCATTGTAGGGGAAAAAAAAGGTAGTATTTTAAATATTAGATAGACCTTTGTATTTTTCCCATCGTTTGATAAAACCTTGAACACAATGTGTTCAAGTCATTTGTTAGTCCTCAAAGTAGGTTAAAGGATTCTCTTTCTTTGGAAAAATAAGTTTTGTTTCTGGGGCCCAAAAATAGTTGCTAAAATTTTTTCCATTTTGTTTGTTTTGTTTATGAGTCTTTTTATTTTGGAGGTCAGGAAATAAATGCTGGCGTTAGGTCATGCTTCATAGTAACGAGGTGAAAAGTGGAATATCAGGAATAAAGTGGTGGGAAAGGAGGTAATGGGGAAATCTGAGACATAAATACTCAGATACAGGAAGTTGAAGAATTTAGGAATAAATAAACCTTCAAATGGCTGATCTAGTAGTGAAAATGTATAAAGAAATACACAACATTACTGTTGTCTTTGAGGAGCCTGCCTGATATTTAGGGTGGCAGTGTGCCAGGCTTCATACCTTCATTCCCTGTGTATACATGCACATTAGATTGTGCATGTGGCAACAAACCATCAAAAATAGTTGAGAAGAGTTTTGTAAACAAATAAAACATTTAAGTGATTATAACAAGACAAGTAGGCCTGGCTGTAAAGTTGTGTCTGCCACTAAAGGGTAAATCCCTGAGTAGTCATCGGCCCTTTGCTTGTCTAGTAATTTAGATTTTCAGAAAGCGTTTGATAAAGTTTCTCTCAAGTGCATATTATCAGATAATAGTAATCATTCATTCATGCATTCATCCGATAAATACTTACTGAGTGCTGAGTGATGGTGACATATTATAGATTTCAGATTTCTAGAAATAACCAGAACTGGGGAGATGGGGTTGGCCATTCTCTGCTGGCAGGAGGGTGAGTTCCATTATCAGTAGGTTTCTCTGTGTGTGTGTGTGTATGTGTGTGTGTGTGTGTGTGTGTGTGTGTGTGTTTTAATCTAGGGTGTTTCTTTTGCCATTGGGCTTTTCTGTAGCCTACAGGAGTCAGTGTGTTGGGGCGAACTTAAGGCCTGGAGGAGGAGTGGAGTGGGCCAAATGCTTGTAAACTGCCTGGGAGAGAGGTAGAGAATGGCAAGTGGATCTAAAACAAAATAAAAAACCCAGACCCTGCTGTTGGCAAAACATTAATTGGCCTAGTTAAAACAGGGGAAACTTAGGGGAACCTTCTGGTTAGACTGAGAGGTAAAACTAAAGAATAACTGGAGTTGCCAGAAGAGTGGATGGTAGCGTGATGTCATAACGTTGACAGGCAGACCTGCATGTTAGGAAAAGCACACGGTTCAGGAAAGGTTCAAGCGTCAGGTCTGAGAAGCCCAAATGGCATTTATGTGCAAACAAGGAACATATCCATCTGTATTCCTTCCTGTTTTTCTGACTACTTAAGATTCCATATTAGATGCTCCTGTCCTCCCTAAATCTGGCGCAGGGCAAGAAGGGTGACTGTGCATTAGAATGGCATGCATGGGAGTGCTCATTTATTCAGAAATCATTTGCAGAGCAGCAACCATGCATTAGTTACATGTGTAAAAGTAGTGGGCATTTTCTTCCAGCACCTAAGATGAGTGGGCAATGTGGGGAAAGATAGGGGAAATGTTTCACAAATGCCACAAAGATGAAGCTTCTTTCAGAAGGTGAGCTGTAATGTAGTGGAAAGAGACAGACAAGACCTGAGCTTTATTTGCAGTTCTTTACTTACTAGCTAGGTTCTGAGCCTTAGATTCTTTTCCATAAAATGCAGATAATAATTTCTATCCTTTTCCCTCCTAGATTTGTTGTAAACATGAAACTATTCATAGAAAGAATACAGAGTAAACTGTTAAGCATTATATACATGTTTGTATAATCAGACGATTGTTTTCAAAAGTAATAATAGCACACCCTGAGCGGTTAGAGTTGCTGATGAACCTTGCCTGTTTTCAGGGATTGCCTCCTTGGTGGAGCCTCATGAGTCCAGTTCACTTGTAAATAGAACCTTCCCTGGTTCTTTTTGACTTTAGGGCTATTGGTACGAGATCAGCCCCGGTGGGACCCAGGAGTTTCACACTGGTCTCCAACTTCAGGATTTCTGACAAGCTCCTAATACAGTTTCTTTAAAAAAAAAAAAATCCTAGAGTGGTTGAGTTGCCTTCTGGGGAAAGCCTGGTGGGGGTACGTTGGTGCCTTGGGATGAGCAGGACTTTGTGCCCGCCCCATTTGAACTTTTACTTCCTGACAGCATTGCCTGTGAGGTCAGGAGCTGTATGCTGGGGACTGCGAAGGCCATTCCTTGGTATGGGCTCGTGGCCATAGTAACGACACTGCTGTGGGCAGAGCTCCATGTTAGGCCCAACAGGCAACCAGGCAGGGAGGAAGGACGCTGGGAAGCAAATACAGGCAAACAAACAGCATCTTCAGATGTGGGGGTGGTCCCAGCCAGTACTGCAGGCCCACCTTCCTCTCAGAGGCAGTCGCTGCTTTGGCCAGTGTGTCTGTGTGGCTTGTTTTAAATTAGACGAGGCCTGAAAAATGAAAGGAAAACAAGAGAAGAATTTCACTATGAGAACATATGGAGATGACCAGATTCGTCCCACTTGAGCCCCTGGGCAGAATAAACTTGCACTGCTAGTGGTGAACAGCAGTGTGCAATAAAACATTCTTCCCTTGAACCCTTTGACTGTGAAAGAGGCACAAGGGGAGAACGCAGCAGGAATTCTCTTTTCAGCTGCTTCCTACTCTGTTGCTTACATTCACTTCACAGATCTTATTGGTCTGCTACTGTGTGTGTGAGAGGGAGAAAAGACTGAGTGTGTGTTTTATGGAGGAGACTGATTAGCTTTGGCCCTGTTTTTGTGTCATTGGTGGTGCTATGGATCCTATTTTATGTTTACTGCCCCTTGACATTTCTTAAAAGGAGTCTTCAAAGCAGAAGGTCCTATTCTGAAGATAGGTTTCTGAGCAGTAAAGTTGACAGGGTTTAACATCAGGAAAGTAAACCTAATAGAAAAAGAAAGAAGCATAAACAACTCCAGCTACATTCCACAGTGGCCTTTGATGGGAAGAGGCCTTGTTTATGGAGATCTACTGGCAGCCTAGATGGTTCACATCCTCTGGTGTTGTGCAGTGTGAGGTCTGTTTCTTACTCTCCCTATTAGATGACCCCAGCATTTGTAGCAGCGGTACATATTAAAGCCATTAGATAAAATCATGCCAATAAGACTTCAATGTTTACTCACAGAATTTCTCAAATTGGGTCACTGTTGACTTATTCCTCCCTCATCTATTTCTCCCTTAGCTCAGCCAATCCCAGTGCTCTCTCTTCTTCAGCCAACCAGTGCCTGCATATTTAGTGAATTTTGCATTTATGTTATTGAACTTGAAACCAACTTGCTTAATATAACCAAGGCAGTACCTAAAAAAGCTTTATTTCAGTAAAGATGATATTGGTAAATAAGGAAACTGTTGTCTTACGGTCCTTGGATATACTATTTTTCTCCTCAGTGATAAGACAGTGAGTTAATGAGGATTTTGCTTGTGGGACTTCGGGTGTAGGTTTTAGATGTGTGTTTACATTTTGTGTTCATGTACAAATGTGTATGTATATTTGTTTTTTTAATGTGTTTAATCTCCTGACAAAGACATGTTATTTTCTTTTTTATACCCATACCTCTTATAAACAGAATTCCAGGAGGAAAAATCTAGGCAGAGGAAGACTAAAATATTTTTAGCAGATAAAAAGTGATGTTTGCTATAACCACAGATATTCAAACAGAAAGTAAAGTAGACGTGAGAGAATGCAATGTGGTCTATGCATTGTAACATTTTCCTTTATAGTAAGGCATGGGGGTTAGGGGGAAGAACCCACCTAACAGCTCATATATTTTGTGTTTAATGATATGTAAATATTTGGCTATATTTAATAATTAAAACTATGAATTCCATTTTTCTATATAGAAGGCTGCTCAATTCAGAATTTCTTTTTATATACAAACAAGCAAAAAGATTGAGTGGGATTTTACCTTATGTGGAATAGCACAACAGTATAAAGCCAGGTGTTGGTTTTAGTGGAATCAGTGTTTCAAGCGAAAATAGTCATCATTGCTGCCTTTTTTCATCAGTTTCTATACTAACCAGGCAGGCTTCTGCATTGGGAAAACATAAGTTGGAGTGGAAACCAAACAATGGGAAGTTTTCATATATTTTCTTACCCCCATGTTGAGTGCTTACCAACTGCAATTTTAGAGGGTAGGTTTTTTAGAGGTGCTCTGCAAACTGCCTATGGTGAAAGACCAGTTTCTTCTCCTTCTATTTCCAATCCATTTCTCACTGTTACATTTAGAAAATACAATAAAAATGTACTACTAGAAAAATGATCATGTGCTCGAATGTTCCTTTAATTACAAATTGCTGTAGGCCTCTCACCATGCACTTTTAAATTTCTGTGCTTATCCTGTGGGCGTGGAACATTACCGTTTAAAGGATGAGAACCAAGTCCAGACACCATTCTTTGAGTAACACCATCTTTGGGCACATTCAGACCCATGAGTAGAGTTCCTGTCTGTGATGGTTAAATGAGTGAAAAAGCCTAAAGAAGAGACATATCAGCTGTTTGCCTTTTCTGCAGGCATTTCTGTGCTAGCTCCTTCAAGCTCCCTCTTTAGTCTTTGCCTCCCATTCTTTCTATTGTGTACCTTTGGGTTAATTACACATCTTAACTTCCTGTTTCCTTCAGATTAACCTTCACTTCAAAAATGTAAGTGATTACATGCACTTCTTTTTCCCAAAATTAACTACCATACACTCTGGTATTCATTGTTCAAGGGAGTATCGTATTTTTTATTAATACATGTGAAATAAATCCAAACACCTGTCTTGCATTTTGTAAACATTTTCTCAACTCCATGTTGAGTGCTTACCAACTGCAATTTTAGAGGGTAGGTTTGTATCTTAGAGTGAATTACACCTTCTATGAGTACATACATTTTACAGGTCAGTCTGAGACATTTATATAACAAACAATTAAGAAAATTAATATATTGCCAACTTCCTCTCTCTGGCTTTGAATGCCTATGAATGGCACTAAATAAGAAGGTCATGGTATTAGTAATGCAGAATTCAGTCTTTGGTCTGGGGTCATTTGGGAAATATTAACTACTTTCTTATATATGGCTAGACCTTGATGAAATGCTTTTTAGTATTCTTAGGATTTTTGGGGGGATGGGAGTTGTTTACTCTTTAGTTTCCCAATGCAAGGAGGAAAAATATAAATATGTAGAACTATGGCCAAGTGCGGTGGCTCACGCCTGTAATCCCAGCACTTTGGGAGGCTGAGGCGGGCAGATTCACTTGAGGTCAGGAGTTTGAGACCATCCTGGCCAACGTGGTGAAACTCCATCTCTACTAAAAATACAAAAATTAGCAGAGTGTGGTGGCGGGTGCCTGTAATCCCAGCTACTCTCGAGGCTGATGCACGAGAATCTCTTGAACCTGGGAGACGGAGGTTGCAGTGAGCTGAGATTGTGCCACTGCACTCCAAGCCTGGGCAACTAAGCGAGACTCCATCTAAAAAATTTTTTAAAAATTAATTAATTAATTAATAGAGCTACAATTTGCTTCGTATGTTTCCTCCTTTCAGAAGGATGTTCATTCACAAATCTAATTTTCCCTAATTTCTTCCTTTTTTTAAAAAGACGGTTGACTATCATGGCTGAAGAGGTTACCTTCCTTTCTGGAAACTGAGTCAGAGGTTTCCTTACCAGTTATGGGCACTGTATGAAAGAAGGCACTGAGCTCTTGATTCCTGGTTTTGCCTTCCTTCTTGTCAACTCCAGCATGGGATTCAGAAGGTGGACTTCCCATATCTGGATCAGCAGAGACCTGTGAGGTTTTTCGTGTATACCATTGTAGACATAATTATAATTTAACACCCACCCAGACTTTCTCTCTCTGTCTCCTGCCTCTTTTTCCTCCTGTGACAATGGTCTCTAGGGCCTGGTGGTTGGAAATCACCCCTCTGTTTCCTTTCCTTTCCAGCCCTCATGCTGGGCCCTGGGAGTTTGTGCTGAGTTGGGAGGGTGGGTCTCTTTTCTTGGAGCCTGGCATGGAGAAATTCCTTTTATCCTGGCAATGGGAGCTGGAGACAAAGCTTAATTTCTTTGACTCTCTAGCTTTCTTTTCATTTTTAAGCCTGCCTTGTCAATTCTTGCTCTAGTCTCTCTTTTCCAGGAATCTTTAGCTTTCCATCATTTTACTGTTGTTCTGAAGGCACAGATTGCTCATCAAGCCTTCAGGGAGTTCTGGGTCTTCCGCCCAGGCTCCCTCCTCCAGCCCCACCCGCCCCCATCCTGTGGCGAGTGAGATCCCTGAAAGCAGAGAAGCTTGGAGTGGCCTTCTCTGATTACCACAACATCGCTGGTGTCACATTAACAGCCCTGAGCTCTTGTAGCTTTCCTCAAAGCTCTGTGTGGGAGGCATAAAGTGTAATACAAATAGTAATGATTAAAAGAGTCCTATTTTTCTCTAGTGTTCTCCCATTTCTAAAGTAAAGCAAGGGTCGTACAGCCCCTGTTTAGTAGCTTGATAAAGTTGGAAATTATTAGTATGGGAGAGGGTGATTTTTTTTCTTAAAACCAAAACATCTGATGCGTTTTCCTTGGTGCTAGAGCTATGGTGCCTTCTTGTCCTTTGCCTATACTTTTTAACCCTGTTGTTTTCAGACCCTGTTACAAGGACAGGGAGTGAAGAAGGGAGGACTTAACTTCCAGGAAAGACTGTTGCGACTGATTCATTTCCAGAAGTGTTTGGGAACAGAAAAATCTGTATTTATTT
This sequence comes from Pongo pygmaeus, assembly GCF_028885625.2. Lineage (NCBI taxonomy): Eukaryota > Metazoa > Chordata > Mammalia > Primates > Hominidae > Pongo > Pongo pygmaeus. Next base: position 153,084,493 of record NC_072376.2, on the reverse strand, counting down.
ATTTATTTATTTATTTATTTATTTGAGACGGAGTCTTGCCCTGTTGCCAGGCTGGAGTGCAGTGGCACGATCTCGGCTCACTGCAACCTCTGCCTCCTGGGTTCAAGCGATTCTCCTGCCTCAGCCTCCCGAGTAGCTGGGACTACAGGCGCCCGCCACCATGCCCGGCTAATTTTTGTATTTTTAGTAGAGACAGGGTTTCACCGTGTTGGCTGGGATGGTCTTGAACTCCTGACCTCATGATCTGCCCACCTCGGCCTTCCAAAGTGCTGGGATTACAGGCGTGAGCCACCATACCCGGCTCCTCTCTTTATTTTTAGCCCTGCTTTGCTCAGAAAGGGATAGTGGCTACCTTGGTAAATAATACTAGCCTACTTCTATGTTCTCTGTGCAAAGATTTAATATATATTCTGCCTCTTAAACCCCACTGCAACTGTAAGATAGTTACTATCTATCATCAGCCCCACTTTGAGGATAAGTGAACTAAGGCTTGGAGTGGTTTAGTGGTCACAGAGCTTTATGATAGTTGGAATTTGAATTCTAATCTGTTTGACTCCAAAATTCAATGTTGCATTGAGAAGGGGGCAACGTGATAGAAGAAAGCATTGGCCTGCCAGTGGAGTGATGCTTCAGGGCTGCCTTTGATGCGGGGCTGCAAGGTTTTGTTGGGTGAGGAGGGAACAACCTTCTGCTTCCTTTTGTGGCAGTACTGACGGGGAAGTTTTGTATGAATCAGAAACATTGATTTTGTAAGTTACATTGATAAGATTCCTGCTTAGACATGGAGAGATCAAGAATGATTCTTCGTGGCATTTCAAGTTAAAGAACTTGAAAATGTTTACTAGAGATAGGATTCCTGCCGGGTGCGGAGGCTCATGCTTGTAATCCCAGTACTTTGGGAGGCTGAGGTGGGTGGATCATCTGAGGTCAGGAGTTCAAGACTAGCCTGGCCAACATGGCGAAACCCCAAAAATACAAAAATTTTTAGCCAGGCGTGGTGGCAGGTGCCTGTAATCCCAGCTACTTGGGAGGCTGAGGCAGAGTGAATTGCTTGAGGCGGAGGTTGCAGTGAGCCGAGATTGCGCCACTGCCCTCCAGCCTTGGCAACAGAGTGAGACTCCGTTTCAAAACAACAACAACAACCACAACAAAAAAGAAAAAACAAAAACAACAACAACAAAAAACAAAGACGAGATAAGATTCCTTCCCTGTGTCTGCCCGCGAGCTGTCTGGAACCATGCACCAGTCAGGAAATGGCAACTTGTGGCAGCCCATCTTGGGGAAGAACAAACTGAATGGATGGTTAGAAGGGACAGAAAAGATGCAGACAGGTTTCAGGGAAAGATGGTATCCACACAAAGGCCCATGGGTTAAAGAGGCCAAATACTAGCTCAGAATCAGCAGCTAAGAAGAGGCACTTTCTGGAAGCCTCAACAAATCAGGCAAACCAAATGGCAGCAAGAGAAGTAGGCATAGGTGAAGCAGGACTTCCAGGGGCCTGGAGCCTAAGACTTTGAAGAGACAGGAGAAAACTGCAGAGTCAGTACAGGATGGAGGAGAGTTTTTTCATTTCAACCACAAAAGTCTCATTTGTCCCATTTTTGTGCTCACACCTTATCCTGAGATCTCCAGCAGCCAGGAAGTTTGCCTGAGCTTTATTGCTCTTAATTGTTTTACAAAAACAATGCATTTTCACTTTGAAGGTACAAAATTAAAATGGTAACTTAAAAGTATATTGCAGAAAATATCTAAGGCAGCATCCTTAGTCCCCATAATATCTTATTTGATCTTCACAGACCTTGGTTGGGGGATAGAGAGGGAATATTCCTAGAAAGAATAAAAAATAACTTTTATATTACATAATATATATACATAAAAAATGGGCCAGGTGTGGTGGCTCATGCCTTTAATACCAGGGCTTTGGGAGGCCGGGGCAGGAGGATCACTTGAGGCCAGGTGTTTAAGACCAGCCTGGGCAACATAGGGAGGCTGGGTGTGGTGGCTCACACCTGTAATCCCAGCAGTTTGGGAGGCCAGGGCTGGTGGATCCCTTGAGGCCAGGAGTTCGAGACTAGCCTGGCCAACATGGCAAAACCTCATCTCTACTAAAAATACAAAAAAATTAGCTGGGTGTTGTGGTGCGTGCCTGTAGTCCCAGCTACTCTCGAGGCTGAGGTGGGAGAATCACTTGAATCCAGGAAGCAGAGGTTGCAGTGAGCCAAGATCATGCCACTGCACTCCAGCCTGGGTGACAGAGAGAGACCCTGTCCCCCCCCTGCCCCCACCCCCCAAAAAAGACTAGCCTGGGCAACATAGGGAGATGTCATCTCTACAAAAAAAATTTGAAATTGGCCAGTCATGGTGATGTGTGCCCATGGTCCCAGCTACTTAGAAGGCTGAGGTGGGAGGATTGCTTGAGCCCAAGAGTTCCAGGCTGCAGTGAGTTATGATAGCACCATTGCACTCCAGCCCGGGTGACAGAGTGACATCCTATCTCTAAAAATAAAATAAAATAATATGTATCTATGTTTAACTTTCACATTGTGCTTTAAAATATATAAAGTGCACATACATATATATTCTTCATAACGCTCTATGAGGAAAATTGGTTAATGAACTCATTAATTGCTAAACATCTAGATTTTGATGTTAAGAGCACAAAAGACTTGCATTTTGTTAACTTGTTTTCTTCTACACATCTATATTTTACTTTTTTCTTAATTCTTTAATGCAGTTAATTTTGGAAAATCTCAGGCAGGTGAAAAGTACCTTGACACTGGAAGGAGACATAACCTAGAACCAATTCCTGTCTCTGCCACTTGCTAGCAATGTGACCTTGGTCAAATAGCTTAAACTTCCCAAACTTCAGCCTTCTTATGGATAAATTGGCACTAATACCTGCCTCACAGAAATGTTATGAGCATTAAATGAGATGATAGATCTAAAGCACTTAACAGTGCTGAGTCTATCATAAGCGTTCAGTAAAGTAAACTGCAGGTTGAGTATCTCTAATCCAAAATATTTGGGACCAGAAGTGTTTTAGATTTTGGATATTTCTGGATTGGGGAATATTTGCGTATATATAATGAGATATCTTGGGGCTGGGACCCAATTCTAACCATGAAATTCATTTATTCTTCATATGCACCTTATACACATAGCCTGGTAATTTTATACAATATTCTTAATAACTTTGTGCATGAAACAAAGTTCGTGTACATTGAACTGTCAGAAAGCAAAGGAGTCACTATCTCAGCCATCCATGTGGGCCATCTGTGGTTGTTTGGCATCACTATCATTCCTGACTGTGAATTTATATGGCCCCTATAAGCAATCATTTTCTTACACTTCCACACGTAAGTACTTAACACTAAAATATGACATACTATGAATACAGCGAAAACTAATGTGCTCAGGGTAACTAAGCAGCACAGTAGCATCACCAGAAGAGCTGGGATGCGGAATAGACTGCATGTTGTGTGCCTGTATTTTGACTGCGACCTGTCATGAGGTCAGGTGCGGAATTTTCCACTTGGGGCATCATGTTGGCACTCACAAAGTTTCAGATTTTGGAGCATTTCAGATTTTAGATTTTTAAATTAGAAATGTTCAACCTGTATGACTGTTGCTGTTAGCTGACCTTTCCGAGGTCATTTGTGGTGGCAGCTGAGGATTCTGTTTTCAAAGGACCAGGGGGTTGCTGGTAGGTACAAGGAAGGAAGAAGCTGGGGAATAGCTGGGGATGAATAATGACCCTCTCCCTCATAGTACACATGTCCTCTTTCTCTCTCTTTCTTTTTCTTTTCTTTCTTTCTTTCTTTTTCTTTCTTTCTTTCTGTTTCTTTCTTTCTTTCCTTTCCCTCTCTCTCTCTTTCTTTCTTTCTTTTCTTTCTTTTTCGAAGTCTCACTCTCTCGCCAGGCTGGAGTGCAGTGGCACAATCTTGGCTCATAGCAACCTCCGCCTCCTGCATTTAAGCTATTCTCCTGCCTCAGCCTCCCAAGTAGATGGGACTACAGGCGTGCACCACCATGCCCGTTTAATTTTTGTATTTTTAGTAGAGACGGGGTGTCACCATGTTGGCCAGGATGGTCTTGATCTCTTGACCTCGTGATCTGCCTGCCTCGGCCTCCCAAAGTGCTGGGATTAGAGGTGTGAGCCACTGCACCCGGCCACATGTCCTCTTTCTGATTACTTTGCTCCCTGCTCCAAACCAGGCCTCCTGTTTGATTTTGGTGACCCCAGTTTCTCATTAATATCCTCCACAGAACTCTCCAATCAAGGCACTAAAGTAAGTTGCAAAAAGCAACATATGGATTATTTTGAAGACTATTTTTTCTAGCTTTAGAAGCTGTGAATGTTGCTTGACTCACATACACCCCCTGTCCCCAAAATGGCAGGTGGGGGATCCCCATATCTCATGTCTCTTGTATACTGTGGGTGCCTGGCACAATACCTCACAGCCAGGAAGTAGGTGCTCACTGCAGGGTGGGAGAAAGATCAAAACACCAGGGAACTCATCTGTAGTACCAGAGTCTCTCTGATGGAAGTCTATAAGAAATTTTGTTGAAAAAGTGAAGGATTGGGCAAGGTGGTTCACGCCTGTAATCCTAGCACTTTGGGAGGCCTACGTGGGTGGATCACTTGAGGTCATGAGTTTGAGACCAGCCTGGCCGACATGGTGAAACCCTGTCTCTACTAAAAATACAAAAGTTAGCCGGGCGTGGTGGCAGGCGCCTGTAATCTCAGCTACTTGGGAGGTTGAGGCACGAGAATTGCTTGAACCCAGGAGGTGGAGGTTGCAGTGAGCCGAGATCTTGCCACTGCACTCCAGCCTGGGTGACAGAGAGAGACTGTATCTCAAAAAAAAAAAAAAAAGAAAACGTGGATGTAAATTGGTACGGAAAGCCAGATGGTTGCAGATTTGTTGATTTCCATTTCTCCCATAGATTCAGTAGTGCTCATGAACAGCCATCCTCCTCCCTCCCTAGACAAACACACTTTGTGTTGGTCAGGTTGAGAGGTGACTTAAATTTAGAGAAATTTCACCCAGGAAATGCTCATATTGGTATGAACACATAGGACCCCCTGTTTCTTTTTACATCTTCTGTGTTAGCCCAGAAGAAGTGACAAAGAAGTGGCAGCTTCATCCAGCGTATCCTCTTCTACCTCCCTTTATATTTTTCCACTTGTGAGGTACAGCTGTCCCTTGGTGTCCATGGGGGATGGCTACAGGACCCCCCGACAGACACCCAAATCCAGGGATGCTAAAGTCCCTGATATACAATGGTGTTGTATTTGCATATAACTTATGGACATCCTCCTGTATACTGTTTTTTTGTTTTTTTTTTTGAGACGGAGTTTCGCTCTTGTTGCCCAGGTTGGAGTGCAATGGCACGATATGGCTAACCGCAATCTCTGCCTCCCAGGTTCAAGCGATTCTCCTGCCTCAGCCTCCCAAGTAGCTGGGATTACAGGCATGCACGACCATGCCGGGCTAATTTTGAATTTTTAGTAGAGACGAGGTTTCTTTATGTTGGTCAGGGTGGTCTCGAACTCCTGACCTCAGGTGATCCGCCCACCTCGGCCTCTCAAAGTGCTGGGATTACAGGCATGAGCCACCGCACCTGGCCTGTATACTTTAAGTTATCCCTTGATTTCTTATAATACCTAACACAATGTAAGTGCTATGTGAATGGTTGTTACACTGTATTGTTGAGAGAATAGTGACAAGAAAAAAGTCTGTACATGTTCAGTACAGTCATAATTTCTTTCCTTCAAATATTTGGAAAATATTTGGAATATCTGTTGATTGAATCCACAGATGCAGAACCCATGAATACGGAGGGCTGACTGCATTTATGTCTAGAGAAGGAAGGATTATGGCAGCTACTGAGACCTATCAATGGTTTTCTTCACTTTTAATACTGTTGAGGGAGTGGGTGGAATGAAAGCCGGAAGTGTCTGGGTGACAAACCAATGTTGAGGTACTTGTGGTTGCTTTTTGGATCACAACAGGCTGTCTGTTCTTCCCCTTCCTCCCCCACGTCCACCACATGGGTTCATATCTCAGACATGAACACATTCTTCAAATATTACATTCTAGGACATTCTTGCACCCCACACCAGCCTGCCCAAGGGACTTTCTGATCATGAATGAGAGCTTTCTTAACTAATGATATTCTTGACCATCTGTCCAGCGGGTCACTGAGAACATAAAGCAGATGCGCGCATTCTCTCTCTCTCTAATCCTGGTCCCTGTAAAATTATAAGTGTAAAGATTTTCTGTGTATTGGATCTGAAAGAGAATGTCCGCTGATACGTTTCACTGTGGATTTTTTTTTTTTTTTTTAACTGTGAGGTCTATGTGGCTGTGGGTCTAAGAAATGAAGGGATTTGTTTTTAAGTCCTGGGCTATTATGTATGTGTTTATGTTTATTATCATATGCCACTTTGGATTTCTTGACATTAAAAAAGTAGATGTCTTGAGTTCTCTGTTTTTGACATTTAAAACTAGCAGGGTTAATGGGAATGTCCACGATAGCAGGGCTGGGGACAGGGGTGTCACCTCAGTGTAAAAGCTGTAAAATTAAAAAGCTGGGCAAGTGTCTGTGCCTGGATGGTTTCATGGAGCCGCAGGAATGTGTCTCCTGGAGATCCATTTCTTTCTTAAAGAAGGAAAAGTCTGGTGGTGTCAGCTGGATGGGACAAGTTCTGGGCAGCCGTGCAGCTCTCTCAGATGGTGTTCCTGAGGGGAAGAGAGGGAAAGAAAGAGAGAGAGTGTGTGCGGAGTCTGTGCACACATGGGTCCTCTGAAGCAGCTCTTTCAGACAGCTTGTGAGAAACGCCAGTTGTTTTTGTCCTCCCAACAGTGACAAGGTGCACAGTATGCATCCGATAGACAAAGAAGGCTTCAGAAGATGAGACCTAGGCGAGTGATCCTGGAAGCTGGAGTTCAGGGCAGAAAAATGCTGCCTTCCTCCTTAGGTGACACATTATTATCTGCTGTGGGAAGTTTGGCAGTGCCCACGAAGACCCCAGGGCCGCATTGCAAGGTGGCTGCAAGGCCAGACCTAGCTGTGTGGTTATTAGCGCAGAGGGGGTTCCCCCTCTGGAGAAGGAAGGGGGCGTTTCTACTTCCTAATGTTTAATGGATGACCATCTTAACCAAAGGGAGAGGGGAAAAGTCATTTGTGTGTGTGCAAGTCTCAATCAAGTTCGAATAAAGATAACAAGCTAAAGTATGAAGAAGTTGCCTTAGGTAGGAGTCCTACCTTCTGGAGTGGCTCATATGAAGGCATTTGTCCACCGAGTGTTGAGGCTTTAAAACTGTTCATTGTCACATAGGTGCCATTTGTAGTATTTCGAGGAGTTTTTATGATTCTGACTTGGGCTTTGCTGAGCAAAGCCAGTTTCATTTCGGTTCTTGGGTGTCAGTTGCAGAGATGCTACAAGGCAGTTTGTTTGCCTTTTTTTTGTGGGTTCTGCTTTCAGTTTTGAAGCTTGTCTCTTTTTGTCCTTCTAGAGTGTGTTCTACTTTATTCTGAATATCTTCATCAGTGAACTGAAAAAGTAAGCTCACCTTCAAAGAGAAACATTTTAATGATGGCAAAACAGGCTTAGTAAAGATGAAAATGAGATTGTCTGTGGGCCTCAAAACCAAAGTACTTGGGCTAAAATATGAAGAGATTTTTTTTCCCAACCATTTATTTTAACATGAATGTGTGCTACTCATTCAACAAATATTTCTGAAGCACTTGCTAAGTGGGAAATATTGAAGCTGGAATCAGAAATGCAGTGGTGACCAAGACAGTGTCCTTGTGTTCACAAAACTTAGAGTCTTGGTCTTTTTTAGATTTTTTTTTTTTGAGATGGAGTCTCGCTCTGTCTCCCAGCCTGGAGTGCAGTGGTGTGATCTTGACTCACTGCGACCTGTGCCTGCCGGGTTCAAGCAAATCTCCTACCTCAGCCTCCTGAGTAGCTGGAATTACAGGTGTGTACCACCACACCCAGCTAATTTTTGTATTTTTAGTAGAGACAGGGTTTCACCATTTTGGTCAGGCTGGTCTGGGACTCCTGACCTCAGGTAATCCGCCAGCCTTGGCCTCCCAAAGTGCTGGGATTACAGGCGTGAGCCACCACGCCCAGCCTAGATTTTTTTTTTTTTTTTTTAAGGACTCCAGTTCAATCTTTCTCCATGGTATGATTTTACTATGTATTCTATTCTGTAGTCCTTCTGCTACTAAATGCATCCCTGCTCCTTCTTCTTCTTCCTTCTTTCTTCTTTCCTCTTCCTCCTCCTCCTCCTCCTCCTCTTCTTCTTCTTCTTCTTTCTCCTTCTCCTCCTTCTCTTCCTTCTTCTTCTTCTTCTTCTTCTTTATTTTTTCTTCTTCTTCTTCTTTCTTTTTTTTTTTTGAGACAGAGTCTTGCTGTGTCGCCCTGGCTGGAGTGCAGTGGTGCCATCTCGACTACTAGAGAAAGAGCCAGCCCCCTGCATAGTGGAACCGAGTCAAAAGACTCCACATTTCCCCATCTACTATGGGACAGAAATGTTTTGCAGTTGCAATAATCAAGGTGAAATTTTTTTTCCCATGTAAAGTCGAAGCTGATAAAATCACATATTGATTATGTGGTTATTCAAGCTACTTAGAAAACCTGATTTTTCTAAAAGCTACCCATCTTATGGTATTTCCATTGTTCTTTTTCATATTTTTCAGAATATAAAGAAGGGAGGAATGAGAAGTTCAGAAAGTTTGACCTGTCAAATCGTAAAATTCGTCAGCAACTCTTTCAATGTTTAGTTGCAATAGGGAGGTAGAGAGGAAGATAGAAACCAGATAAAGCGAGGGTAGTGGGTCCTCATTACATTAATAGCTAACATTAACTCAGTGTTTACTATGTACTAGAGAGTGGTCTAAGACTCTTTAAATAGTAATAATGATACAAAAACAACACATATTTATTGAGTGCCAATATGTGCCTGGCTCTGCTCTTCATCTTTTATAGGTATTTACATATTAAATCCTCACAGCAATATGAGATAGGTGATATTATTTGTTATTGTTTTAAAAATGAGAAAACAGATTTTAGAGAGGTAAAGTAATATATTTTAAGTTCCAGCTTGGAAGTGACTGGGTTAGGATTTAAACCCACATTCGTTTCATTCTAACACTGGGAGAGTGAGCTCCTGGTAGAGTTCTCTTTCCAGAACAGTGCTTGTTTGCATTATCTTGCAAAGTTAAGAAATGACTCAATCAGTCTGAAAAGTGCCTAGGCAGAGAGAGACCCTTGTTTAAGCACTCACACCCACTACATGTCTTTGAAAATTCCTTTGTGAGTGCCTTCAAGTTAGTGATCATACTGTACCTTCCCCTTGAGAAAATAATTCATGATATGCTTTCCAAAGCATTTACTATGTACAAAGCCTGTGTGTGCTCAGGTTTATGGGAGAGTAAACTATCTGCAAAGATTATAGAGAATGCAAAGATTGATAAAACCACTGCGGCAACTGCAAAACATGGCACCAAAACTAGCTGACACTCTTCCCATTGAGAGGTGAGGTCTATGTCTCCTTGCATCTGGGTGGGCTTGTGACCATTTGGACCAAGAAAATAAGTGGAAGTGATGCTGTGTGACTTCCAAGGTTTCCAAGGCTAAGTCAGAAAAGGCCTTTCTGTTCACAAAAAGCAGATTAAGAAAGGTTAAGATTGCCAGGTGCGGTGGCCCACGCCTATAATTCAAGCACTTTGGGAGGCCAAGGCAGGTGGATCACCTGAGGTCAGGAGTTCGAGACCAGTCTGGGCAGTGGTGAAACCTTGTCTCTACTAAAAGTACAAAATTAGCCGGACGTGGTGGCATATGCCTACAATCCCAGCTACTTGGGAAGCTGAGGCAGGAGAATTGCTGGAACCTGGAAGGCGGAGGTTGCAGTGAGCAGAGATCGTGCTGTTGCACTCCAGCCTGTGCAACAGGAGTGAAGCTCCATCTCAAAAAAAAAAAAAAAAAAAAAGGTTAAGATTGACATTTATGTATTACCTGAAATATACATTTTAAATGTTTGAAAGCTTTAAATGTGGGAAAAAATTCAGCCTTATGCTATATTTATTATCACAAATGGAATTAGCTGCCTAATCTTGGCCATTGAGTATGCTTTTTAAATATGGAGACAATACAGAAAACTCTGCTGTTTTAGGAACTTAATTCTATCAACCATACCCCTCCCCACCTTAATTATGTTTATATCCTAGGACATGACAATTTAATTACATATCGACATTGTTAGCAAGTTTTATTGTAAATAATACTTATGCTGTCTCCCTCCCTAACCTTGTTGGCTATCCCAAGCACTTCTCTAGAATCTGTGTGACAGATTTGCAAACTCTTGGCCATTTTGATAACTGGGCTCAAGTCATATCCCTGAGCAGTAGAGTAAATTAAATCCTTTATGAGAGTCTTAGATGTTTTTCTGTGTCTCTTCTTTCTTATTCTCTCTCTGTTTCTCTCTCCCTCTCTCTCACACACACACACACACACACACACACACACACACACACAGCCCTAAAATTTGTTCTGAATGGCCCACTAGGGCTGAATCATTTAGTGACTTCATTGATTACTATCCTGAGTTCTTCTTCCTGCTTCCAGACTAGTGAAAATATTCCAGAAAGTTTTAATATTGGAGAAAAGGCATGCCAAAATGTATTATTCAGGGATTCATCGATGAACATTATTGTTGCGGTTGCTCGTATAAGTGACGCTGGCCCTAACCCATTTACATAAAAGATTGGAAACCTTTGAGATTAAAAATAGCCTGTGTGGTATAAAATCCCTTTCATTCTGTATCTCAAAAATTGGCACTAAAAGATTTGCAGTTCGTCTCTCAACACAGATATGCAGATATTAGGTTCAAACTGATACTAATTGAGACTTAAATTGGATGGGTTCTCCCAGAAAGGAAGCAGCAGTTGGTAGGATGGGTGGATCTGGGCCAGTCCTGGCACTGCCTGTCAAGTGTTTGGCTATTCTAGGCCAGGTCCACACAGGCCTCCTGTGCTGTGTATACTCCCTGCCTCTGGTGACCTTGCAGGAAATAGAGTCATTTTTCAGCAATATAATTTTTTTTCCTGCTCCTGTTTTTGTGGATATCCTTGTATTCTGAACTAAGTTGGAACTCCCTGCTCTGAGATTAATTCCTAGGGCACATCTTTCCACATACATGTCAAATTGGGCAAGCTGATTTGTGTGGCCTGAGAAGTCTATACTTCATTAGAGAGCGCTCTGGGTTTTAAGTGTCAGAATGGTGCTTTCTAAAACCTCTGTCAGGAACAGCAAGTAGAGCGATGCCGACGTTATCCAGGGAACCTGTTGCACATATCAGGAGCTGGCCTTTATTCCATGTCTTCTATGCAATAAGGCACTACGTTAGCTACTTAATGATGTATTTATTTACTCCTGACAGCAACTTCAAAGGCATTATCCCCATCCTCATTGTTAGAAAGCCAAGGCTCAGAGTGGTTATCAGTCCTGTTTGATAACAAAGTTGTGATTCATACTCAGGTCTGTTTGCTGCTCAAATTCATTCACTTCTCGTACGCACCAGTTTTGAAAAGCAAAGGTCTAATATGGGATGTTTCATATGTCTGATTCACTTATTTTCACACATCTTTTTTGGTCTGGTTAGTGGACACATGGATGTGTTTCTGAAAATTGTATGTAGGTCAGTCACCAGTAACAGTGTGCACACCAGTTGCACATATCAGAGGTCTGTGTAAGCTCTTACAAATGAGGAAAACTTTGAGTAAATCCTTTTGTAAAGTTAGGATGTCATTTATGCGTGGAGCAGATATTTATTGAGCAGCCTCTTCATGCCAGGAGCGGTGCTGTGGTATGTTTCCTTATGGACCTTCCTGTTTGATGGAGGTGCTGGGAATCGTGATGGTGAGGTGGGCTGGGCAGAGGAAAACCCTTTTTATGATGAGGATAATCTCACACGGATTCAATTGGTCTATAGCTTTTGATATTCATGAGTTCAATTACTTTTTAAAGAGAGGGAATACAACTTGTAACTTTTGATAGCCTAGGAGAGACATAAGGCAGGGCTGTTCCAGAGTGGGTTCAAAAACCTTAATATGGATGAGTCAGGGTCCAAATTCTCACAACAAACTCTGCTAGCCTTGCTAGTCTGACAAGTGGTGAAGGTCAGCAGAGACTGTCTGCATTGAGTTTATTCCAGAAGGTCTTGAAGATGGGAAAGCCAAGAAGTGTTGACTTTGAAAAGTTACAGCTCTGTGGGTGGAAGGCTGCTCCTGGTTTCCAAAAGCAGAAAGAATGGGCTGTGTTTTGTATGAGAAACAGCACCATCAGTAGGGCCAGCTGATATGTACAATAATTACTTCTTTTCTTTCCGCTTCTATAAAATAAATACTAGAGAGATCAGCTTCTAACTTGATGGAACTTTTCTCAGGGGGAAAAAAAAAGCAAACCGTAAGTCCAAATAAAACTGAGTGTTCAATGTTAATTTAATGTATACTTTCACATCTCTCACTATATGTAACTTCACACAGTGGCTTTTGGATTTTACTCTGTAGAAAAGCAAGTTTATACTTCTGTTTTGCTACTAGGTCTTGGCATTTAATGGTAGAGACAACTTCCTGGATAAGAGTTTTACCCCACAAGTGACTTTACATGTCCGTGAAAAGGCAGAGACGACCTCAATCCAGACTGACTGGTGGTGATTAGAAAAATGTCATCTCTGTTTTCGATTTAAAGCGTGATTTAGTGATTTGGGTGAAAGAATCTTCATTTTCAGGAGGTGGAAAGTTTGGAATCTTTGGAGCCTTCCAGCAATTTGAAAAGGGCCTTGAGAAGACCTTCTAGTAATTAGAAGAGAGCTTTAAGAAACAAAACTTATAAGTCTCCCTTCAATTTTAGGGCATAGCTGTTGTTCTGTTGTTTTTGGTAAGGCGAGGAGAGATGAAGGTCAGGAGAGAGAAGAAGTGGTGATTTGCTGATAGGTGGACAGAGAAGGAAGGTGTGTTCTTCTTGAGGGACAGACTGAGCTGATGAATACACTCTACTGTTAAATATTGGCTTCCAAAGAGGACCAGGCCACAGCAGAGTCAAAAGGGACTCAAGTTTTGTTCCTTATTGATCTGCTGGGAACTAGAAGCCCAAGCTGGATGGTTACCTTTTACCTTTCATCGAGGAATCAGCCCAAAAAACTAGTTCTTGAAGTGTGGAAAAGCAGAAAGCCACCCTCTAACCCAACTATGTAAACAACAGAAACATTTACAAATCAGTAAAGCACTTTTATATGCCACCAATTGAGAAAGTTTGGATACTTGTGTTCCCTTTACATTTCATCTTATCAAAACACAAAAGGCTTTGAATGTCCCGCTTACATTTCCCCTGGCATGAGTGTTATATCAGAATGCTAAGATACCTCGCTTATGAAATAATTGGATTTACCTCTCAATTCAGTTATTGCTATAGGTACTTTATAGAATACATTTTTTTTTCCTGAAATACCTCCACAATGACCATAGATTCTTCAAAGAACCAAATCAAAGGGGATTGTTTGAAATTTAGAAAGCAGAGGCCCATTTATGTGATTAAATATGGATTAGAACCAAATTATTAAAATACAAAGTTTGCGTCTGGTTTTCCCCAGTAAGAAGTGGGGACGATGTAAGAAATGGGGACGACGTAAGAAATGGAGTTTTCCCAGGAGTTCTAAGGAGGAGAAGGGGTCTAAGAAGATACAGGGTCTGTCTTGATGCTTTATGAGCACATTCTTAAATAACCTCTTTCAGCATGCCTAGTGTGACTTATTTCATATCCACCTATAGCAGCTGTTTGTATATTCAGTGTTCTAGAGAGCACCACACAATGTATCATAGTGCTACCGTATGTTTAGCAAAATCCTGGGCTAAAAGAAAGACAACTTGAAATCTTTCCTTTTACTTTTTTTTTTTTTTTAAAGCAAGCAAGCAAACAAATAAAGTAAGAAGTAAAGAAGACATTTATAGTGTTCCAGATGGTCAGTTACTGTCAGTTACAGTATTTCAGTCTTCTGCTGGAAGATTCTAACTTCGTGATGTCTGCAAATAAGAAGATGATGTGTGTTTTAAACAAGCTTAAATAATAACTGTAAAGACCCCAAAGCAAGCTATAAAAGGGAATATAGGCCCCTGTGGGAAGTAGATTGGGAAATCCATTAAGGCTACCCAAAATGTGGACCAGGTAGGAAGCAGAGATAGTGCTGAGAGGGCCCCACAGTGAGTGTGTGGGAGGAGGACAGGGGACCTTCTTACCAGGGACACTGGCAGGCTTTGGCTTTCCAGACAGAATGGCATGACTCGAGTCACTTGTCTTCCTGATTATTTCCTAGGAAGGATCTATCTATGCATCTTTAAATACTGACCACTTATTACAGTCCTGTCCTCCTCTTGAGATTCATTTTCTCTCTCTGTGACTTTCATTCCCTCTGTGTCTCTGTCTTCTAAGTTTTGAGTTCAGGCCTGGCTGCCTCTTTCCTGCATAGTCAAGAGATATTAATAAAAATAAGTAAAATTGTTTGGCTTTGAAATCCAGCGAACTTGAGTTCTGGCCATGCTTCTTAATAGCCCTATGATCTTAAGCAGGCTACTCAATAGCAAATTGCCTCTGTTTTCTCATCTAGAATGGGGCTAATAATACTTGCATCATGTTGTGAGGAGCTAAGTAAATAATGTATATAAAATGTTTAGCACAGTGCCTGACACATAGCAAATATTTAATGAGTGGTAATACTTTCTATTAAAAATATTAAGATAAATGTTGCAGTTACTCACTTGTAAACTACAGAAACATGTTTATCGACCAGAATTCAGTATCCAGCAACCTCTTCTCCTGATGAGTAAACTCAAGGAAGTACTGTGCAGTTGAGGAAATAAGTGGAAAAGACTTCTGCATAACCAAAATAGATACTCAAAATCTATGTCCTGGAACTATGCACTTTCCTCATAGCGGTGCTTTTCCCATTCCTAAGCAGTTCTTTACTCATTTCATCCTACCTATTTGTGTTGTATATGTGATTTTAACAACTGCAACAACTGATTTCTAAGCTTATAGCAGATTAGACACAGCAAATTAGAAGAGAGAAGGACTGACAAAGGCAGCTATATGGTGGGCAGAAATAAATAATAATAGCAAGTAGTAGGAAAACCCATTGAAAGCAGACAGAAAACTCTCAGAGCACAGCAATTTAGAGTCATTTAGTAGATGACACTGGTTCTTAAACCTTAGCCTCCATCACAATCATCTCGTGGGCTTGCTTAAACATAGATAGCTTGGCCCTGCCCCAAGAGTATCTGATTTAATAGGTCTGGAAGGGGCCTGAGTACAGTATTTGCAGTTCTGTCAAGGTGATGCCAGTGCTGCTGGTCCTGGAACCATGATGGTATGGGAGACAGTTCACCATTGCCTGTCAAATTGTCTGATTTTCGTGATCCAGAGATCAAGAAAAAAGTTTAATTTTGTCCATGTTCTCTGCTTAAGAAGGCAAAAGGGTCTGAAGGTATGTTATTCAAAATAATTTTTTAAAAAACCTTTTTCAGTGTGTGAGGAGGGAAACTTTGAACTATCCAGAAGAGAGATTGCTGTCCACAGTGATGCGTCATCTGAGGCTCCTGAGTAACCAAGTCTGCTGGGTGTTGTTATAATGGGGGCGGGAGGTATCTGTTCCCACTTGACAATGCTATTTATGGTTTTTTGGAGGTATTTGTGTTGGGGATTGCTGTACATTCTCCTCCTTTCTTAGTGACTTTCTAGACAAAAAGACTTCAGAAACAGATGTTTTTTTCTGCCACACCAACTGTCTGATTCAATGTAGCTCTCATAAATAGTTGAGTTTGTTTCAGTAACAATGTCAAAACACTGGGCTCTGTGGCAGTTGCATATACAGGCACCATATTGTCATTCTCTTTTCAGTTCCTTTTGCCAGTTAGTGGTAATTTCTGCCAACACCAAATGAAGTCTAAGTAACAAGCTTTGGACTAAGGTGACCGCTTCTGAGAGAAGCAACAGCCTTCCTCATGAAGACCATTTCCATTCTGAACGTCATATTTTCTTATTTTTCATTAAATAGGTGAAAGCTATATCTAGGTTGGCACAAATTTTTACTGGCCAAGGTTGTATTTTAGTAACTGCATGTAAACTTGGTCTTGTTACTTGCCTTGAGTTGACGTACTGGAACTCTTGCATCATGGTGAACTTTGATCATTGTTTTGATTATAGAAATCCTTCAGAATTCTTTCATACCAGACCTTCTAAGAACAGCATTTTGTTTCCTGCCAATCTTAGCTGTGCTAGATTGCTGTCTTCTTCCTGTATCAGAGGCAGTATGTTTTTTGACTAGACAGTGAATGCAGTCTCCCATGTCGTAGTTAGGGGGTTACTTTCGTTAGGCAGATCTCTCTCTATGATAAATCTCCTTGGTGCACTGAACTGTTTAACTTACTTAGGGACTGTGTTTTCTTTTGAGTCCAATTCCAGTAAAAAGCAATGACTGTTCCCAGGGTGTTCACTGAAAAATGAAATATGGCTCTAGGATTTGGTGCTGGTGGCTGAGGGAACAGGAAAAATAAAGGGAAGATGAGTAGAGCTTTGACAATCCAATTCTGCTTGTGGGGACCACGTTGAAGTTCACGTCAAACATGCATGCCTTTTTGTCACTCCTGACTGTATAAAACCTGAGCCATCATATTTCTTCGTGGTAACTTGGAATGAAAACAAAGATTTCTGGGGCTCCAGTTGCTGCTTCTCCCTTCCTATCTAACTAAGCAGATGATGCTTTGCTGAATTTCAGCTAGAACCTGGGCCCTGTGACTGAAATCCAATGGCATATGTATGTAGATTTCCACTATTATATGTGGTCACGCTGATTGTTGCATTAATACCGTAATTAGGAATAGGTCAAACATTTTACTTTTATATGAATAACAAAATATTCAATACCTGTATTTAAATGAATTCTAGAATATTTGAGGACATCAGAATATCATTTATAATAGTGACATTTTACTTAGGCAATGGTTATTCAAACACTATTTTATAACATTAATAAAGGGTCTGACACTCTTTGTAGGAGAAATCCGTAAAATAAGCAAGACTGTTAACTTTCCTTTTAATTTAGTGTCTGTCTTTGAAATGGCATTCTATGCATTTGCATGTGCTGCCCTGTTCAAAGATCTAATGCCCTGTTCAAAGAAATTCTTATAATGTTTTTCAGATCTGTGTTACTGAGCTGTATCAGGGGAAGCATATTGGGGATTAAATTAAGAGAACTTAGCCCATCTTGGTTCACAGGCCTGACTTTGATTTCAGGCTTATGACTTTTTTTTTTTTTTTTTTTTTTTTGAGACGGCATCTTACTCTGTCGCCCAGGCTGGAGTGCAACGGCAGGATCTCAGCTCACTGCAACCTCCGCCTCCCAGGTTCAAGCGATTCTCCTGCCTCAGCCTCCCAAGTAGCTGGGATTACAGGTGCCCGCCACCACACTCGGCTAATTTTTGTATTTTTAGTAGAGATGGGGTTTCACCGTGTTGGCCAGGCTGGTCTTGAACTCCTCACTTCAGGTGATCCACCCGCCTCAGCCTCCCAAAGTGCTGGGATTACAGGCGTGAGCCACTGCACCCAGCCTAGGCTTGTAACTTCTAATGGCTCTATTGTTCCTTTGTTTTGATGCCCTTGCAAACCCCAGCTAAACTTTTCTAGACCTTTATTAATAGAAATAAAAATTGATATTCTATCATATATATCACATCATATCAAAAATTGGGGATCTTTTGACTTTCATATGTAATAATTATTTTGTTGGAGAAAAACATTTTTGCCAATGCTTTAGATGCCTTTTGCTGTTCTTTTTGAAAAAGATGCATATTTGATTTTGCCTTTATAATGCTATAGAAACCCTGACAATTTCTGCAAAACTAACAAATCCTTTAATTTTTTCCTATATCTTATCTTGGTCTCTAGCTCTTGTAGACATACTTAAAATTATATAGGTCAGTTTTCACCCCAGCCTCCTCTCAGTGAGGAATATGCTAATATAAATTTATGAAATTTGACCTATATCAGACTGTCTTCTGGCCTAGATGTGGTAATTCCTTTCTTGAACATTCAGCCATTTCTTTATGCATTTCTTTTATGAGTTTTTAAAATAATAAGTATTTTTAAAATCTCCTTAATAATCAGATAATGAGAATGTCAGAGCATTTCCTTTCACCTTTAACCTAAATCATCCTCAGTCAGCAGCTGTTCCTGAGCACATTCCTTAGGAACTGGGTGTTATCAGATGTTTGAAACTTTTCCATCCATAAGTCTGTGTACAGTAAAGAGAAGTGATTTCCTTCAGGGAAAGGAACACCCTCCCTGCCAGCAGGCATTCCTCTCAGAAGTGTTCATTGAATCCCCACTTTGCCTTGTGACTGTGTTGATTTTACCTGGTATGCTTCTGTGACTGTGCTAGGGATATTACAATGAGTAAGAAAGAGGTTTTCTTTTCTTCCTCAAGCTTAAAGTTGCCCTAAAGCTTTTGGTAATATAAAGGTACCTGTTTCTTTGCTCCTTTTAGACAGATTTTTTTTAAATGAAAGTAAAGCTCCAGTAGAAATAATGAGAGTTGTTCTAGAAAGCACTGCATTCTGATTCTGCTCTGCGTTTAAATAATCTAGGCAAAAGTAAAATTACATTGAAAAAAAGAATCTTCACCTGAATCACAGTGTTGTTCAGCGTATGCCGAAGAACAGATGCCATTACCAGCATTTTATATAGAAGATGCCATCCTCTCAGGAGAAAACATAGCCCCAGACTCTTCTTTCATTTGTCTCATACTGATTCTCTTTTTCTTTTTCTTCCTTTATTCTCTGTTCTAACTGTGTTTGGATTTCTTATTGGGCCAATAACATGAAGGTCCTTGTTTAGACCCAAAGGATTAATTCAGAAGAACAGGAAAAAAATTATAAAACAAATTAAATGCTTAAATAGGAGACTAATGAAACAAAATGATAATGGATTAAAATAATGGGAATACCAGAAAGATAGAACATGGTGAGTTAGACACTATGTTGAAACATGAGAACATGAAATAACTGAGACAGGCAAGATACAAATACTAAGAAAATATAGATTAACAATAATGCCATATATATACATGTATGATATCTAACAATATAATTTTATTATATATAATATATATGATTGTTCATTTTATATCCAATATCTATCTATTCATCAGGATTAATGAAAAAATTACATCAAATGTTAGGTTCTCTTTTCTTAGCAAAGAAACTTAAATTTGTAATTTTTAAAAATACTCTAAACTTGGGGCTGGACACGGTGGCTCATGCCTGTAATCCTAGCACATTGGGAGGCTGAGATGGGAGGATTGCTTGAGCCCAGGAGTTTGAGACCAGCCTGGGCAACATAGACCCACTACTAAAAAAAAAAGTACTCTAAGCTTGAAGGGCTTCAAAGACAAAGTGTTCCAAAGGGAAAATATGGGTCTATTTTACTTTTTGAAAGAATCATGCAATTTTTTCCTTCCTTGTCCATTATTTGTTAATATTTAATTTTGAAAGGGTATGGTACCTTTTAACTTCTCAAATGAATAAAATAAAACTTCTCCAGTAATCTACATTCCATTTAAAAAAAAAAAAACATTTTAAAAAAGAGACAGAGTAGCTGTACATTTAATCGGAGGTCTTTCATCAACCTCAGTCATCTGAACCTGGAAGTGAGTTGAAAAAAAAACCCCACAACTCAGAGAAAGGAGGTGGTGGCGGTGGGGGCCTTCACACTGAACCCTGGCAAGGCATGGAGCCACTTTGAGATCCTGCATAAGCCAACCATGTATAAAATGAGGAAGAAGACTAGAAGCAGGGTGAAAGCAACAAGGACAAAAATAGCAGAGAACAGGAAGAAAAGAAATACAAAAAGCAGACTTGGAGACCTGGAAGACATGGTATTTGGGGTCTTTGAATGCAAGATCAAAAAGCCCTATTGAGTTTAATACCTCCCCAACCCAAAGATAATTGAATTGCAGCCCATTATTACTACTAATATTCATAACGATGATCTCATAATAAACCATTAAGAATATGGTATTTTCTGTTTAAGAATACAGGAATATAAATATCTAATGTTTTAGAAAGATTTCCATAAAAGTGCCTTTTACTTCAGCGATAAACTTCAAGTTATCTGGATATCCAACTATGCGAAATATTGCGTTTCTCTTAAAGACTGATAAAATATTATCTTAGCCATCACCTTAGAATATTCTTTTGCTGACCAAGGGGCTATTCTTAGATTTCTTCTGTTTTAATGTTGGTAAAACAGAAAAGATTTAAGACAAAAAGATTTTGTCTTCTTACTGTAATTTCAGAAAAAAAAAAATCTTCTGGCAGATACTCCTGGAGTCCATATTAGTCTTTTGGGGAAATATATATATAATAGAGACAAGATCTCGTTCTGTTGCCCAAGCCGGAATGCTATCATAGCTCATTGCAGCCTTGAACTTCTGAGCTCAAGCGATCCTCCCACATTAACCGCCCAAATAGCTGGGACTATAGATGTGTGCCATCCCACCTGGCTAATTTTTAAATTTTTCGTAGAGGCGGGGGTCTTTCTTCATTGCCCAGGCTGGCACTGGTTGGGCTTAAATCCTGACTTTGTTATTTATTATGCTTCTGATTTGGGCAAGTTACTAAAAATCTGCATTTTTTTGTTGTTGTTGTTGCAAAATGGACCCCATGTAGTAGGACTGTTGGGATAATCCATTAATGTTTCTGGCTTAGTGCCTGCACACAGTAAGCACTCAATAATCATAAGCTATTATTGTAACTCCTGATTTGTTTTTATGATCAGAAGACTTAGAGTGGGATAGAACCTTTTTTATTTTATTTTATTATTATTATACTTTAAGTTTTAGGGTACATGTGCACAATGTACAGGTTTGTTACATATGTATACATGTGCCATGTTGGTGTGCTGCACCCATTAACTCGTCATTTAGCATTAGGTATATCTCCTAATGCTATCCCTCCCCCAAGAACCTTTTTTTTTTTGTTGTTGTTGTTGTTGTTGTTGAGACAGAGTCTTGCTCTGTCGCTGAGGATGGAGAGTGCAGTGGCACATCTCGGCTTATTGCGACGTCTGTCTCCCGGGTTCAAGCGATTCTCCTGCCTTAGCCTCCCGAGTAGCTGGGACTACAGGCGCCCACCACCACGCCTGGCTAATTTTTTGGTATTTTTTAGTAGACGCAGGGTTTCACCATGTTGGCCAGGTGGGTCTCGACATCCTGATCTCAGGTGATCCGCTCGTCTCAGCCTCCCAAAGTTCTGGGATTATAGGCGTGAGTCACCGCGCCGGGCCGGAACCTTTTCTTAATGACTCTAGAATACAAAAAGAAAACTAGGGCTGAGGCAGGAGAATCTCTTGAACCTGGGAGGCGGAGATTGCGGTGAGCCGAGATCGCGCCATTGCACTCCAGCCTGGGCGACAAGAGCAAGACTCTGCCTTTAAAAAAAAAAAAAAAGAAAAGAAAACTAAGAAAAACTAAGATTAGCTGAGGGCATGCTGTGTGCCAGGCCTTGAAATAGGTGCTTTTTAGAACATATGTCATGACACCCTTAGAAAGTACTTGGGAAACTGGAATGTAGAGAGGTGATTTCTTACTCTGAACACAGGTTAATTTGGTAAAGGGAATTCCCCCTGCAGTAGGAGCCATGCCCCAGGGAGGACTGCATACACACATGGAGCTGGCACCCCAGTGCTTTCCAGTATTGGCCTCTGGGAACATCTCAGCCATCCTTTCTTCTCTGTCAGTGTCTGGGGCGCCCAGCCCTTTACTTCTAATGCCACACACCCCTGTTGCTGCAGCTGATTCTCATCTTGCCTCATTTTCCCCTTTCTCTTCTTTCCATGTGCTTTTCTTTTTTCTGTTTTCTCTCCTATCTTCAGTTCTCCATTTCTAGGTTTTTGAATAATGTCTTTTATAGGTACTGCAAGCCAGTCAATGTATTTCTTACCTTTTTTTTTTTTTTTTTTAAACTACTGACTGGCCCTTCATTTGGTGACCAGTGTAAATCCTTCAGTTAGGATCTGGGTCTTTGGTCACCCTCTGTCTCTGGTACTTAGAGCACTGCCTGACTGCCCATGGTAGGTACTGAGTAGATATACCTGATGAAAGAACTCATGATGTGTAATTTTGTACCTTTGGCTTTTTGTAGTCATGTTAACATGTAGGTGAGTGCTCAAGGAGCTATATTTTTACCTCCCAAGAGGTGGTAAAATATCTGTTCCTAAGCTCCTTTTGAATCTGGGGTTTTTGCAGAATTCTAAAGGTTCTAGAAAGCCAGATTCAAGATAAGCAAAATATAGATGTATTTATGATTTACATGTTGTCGTCCAGGCAGCTGATCAGTGACAGCAACCCAGTAATCTGGTAAAAAGAATAAGCAAACAAATAAACAAAAACAATAAGCAAACCATCCCCAGGGATCTTTCTAAATAAGGGGCAAAAAAATTCTCACTGCTTTGGGATTTTTTTTCTTCAGGTCAGTGCTGGTGGTTTATCATACATACCAAGCCTGCTTAAAACAAACTAATTAATACCATCTTCATGTACCCATAGAATTTCAAAAAATGACAAAGAAGTAGGTTTTTTTTTTTATTATCTGTGTTGTGAACTTGTCACCCCTGTTACTTTGAATCACTTAATTTTAAGAAATAAATGAGATATTTGGGGTAGGGGAATAGAGTTGATCAGAATAACAGATTCTTGAGTGAGAAGGGACTTTAAAGGCCGTGTGGTCTGACCTAAATAATACAGGAATTCTTTCTACAGAATCCCTGACAGATGGTCAGACACTTGTGTTTTGAATACTTTTTAGTGTCAGGAAATTTGTTATTTCAAGAGGCAGCATATTTCATTGTTGGACAGTTCTAAAAGTTAAGAAATATTTTTAAAAATGAAGACAAAATTTCTATCTTTCTTTCATCCACTGATTCTAGTATACTTTAAAAATATTCTACAGTTGTGTTTTAGCATAGATTGACCAAATCAATAGCTGTCCAGTATTTCTGGAAGACAGAGGTGGGGACTCATCGCTGTGCTTGGTGCCTTGGAGGGCACTGAAGATTCTAAGGTGGTCCTTGCCTGTGGGGAGCTGATACACTAATTAGGAGATGAGATTAAATACACACTAAATTAACTGACAAGTGATGATCAGATGACTGAAGATTTCCCCATACTGTCATAGATGTGGAAGCCTTGCAGGAGAAAGTTAGGAAATAAGAAATAAGCCTTGAAATATGAGTGTGATTTTGCCAGGCAACAAACGTGTGAAAACAGGAGAGGTGCAAGGCATCTTAGGCAGATAATGAAGAGACCGCCATCCTCATAGAAACTAAGTTAAGTTAAATAGGAAGAATATGGAGGAAACTGAAAGCTCTAAAGAAATCTTTATTTTAATCAACAAACCAATCAATCAAGTCTTTATGTTGCTGTTTTTCTTTTTCCTTTTCTTTTTTTTGAGATGGAGTCTCCCTCTGTTGCCCAGGTCGCAGTGCACTGGTGCAATCTTGGCTCACTGCAGCCTCTTCCTCCCGGGTTCCAGTGATTCTCCTGCCTCAGCCTCCCGGGTAGCTGGGATTACAGGCATGCGTCCCATGCCCGGCTAGTTTTTGTATTTTTAGTAGAAATGGGGTTTCACCATGTTGGCCACACTGGTCTCGAATTCCTGACTTCAGGTGATCTGCCTGTTCCGGCCTCCCAAAGTGCTGGGATTACAGACGTGAGCCACTGCGCCCGCCCATGTTACTGTTTTTTCAGAACATAAAAATAATATATGTCTATAATAAAATACAGACATGTCTTAATTTAAAAGTGAAGAGAAAAAACCTTATCTTTTGTTCTACTTCCTATTCTTAGACCTAACCACAGTTTTAACCACTTGACGTATATTCTGACCCATGAGCCAAAACCCTAGCCTGCCCGCTGTTTTGTATGGCCCATGTGCTAAGAGTGATTTTTGCATATTTAAATGGTTGAAAAGATTTTCAAAATAATGGTAATGTTTCATGGCATGTGAAAGTTGAACAAAATTCAGATTTTAGTGTCCAGAAATAAAGTTTTGAATTTTGCCAACCAAAAATTTGTGGAAATGTGTTTTCTCCCTACATTAGAGCCTCGATTTTGTCCTTTGGCCCTCAGAACCTAAAATATTTACTAAATGGCTCTTTACAGAAAAAAAGATTTGCAGGCCTCTGATATATTCAGTCAAAAATTTTTAAATAAATATGTGCATGTATGTTACCATGTTCGGTTTTGTTTATAAAAGTAGAATTGCATGGACCATGTTGTGGTGAAGTTCTTTAGATCTGGCATGATTAAGTTAAGGTATCTCGAAGCCAGGTGGCCCAGAGGAGAAAAGCCAGGATCTGGGAATGTGGCCCCTGCAGTAATACTGGTGTAAAGTGGTATGCTCCCAAACAGAATTACCTAATTCGGATGGGAATGGGAAAGCCAGATGAGAGACATTCCAAAGTAATAGTCCGAGGGGCATGCTGAGTCACTGAAGGAGATGAAGGGGAGTATCGGAGTGCCCCCCATTTCCAGGTTGATGTTGAGAGAATGCTGCTGCTGTGAAGACATGAAGAATATCAGAAGGGGCTGTTTGGAGAGACAAGTTTCCAAACAGTCTATCCAACACTAAACCAGGAGCACGAGTTGTTGGTGGCTGCTGTTCATATTACCGTCTGAGGAATGTGTAACTGCCCAGAGTGTATTTGTCTCTTATCATGATTGACTTAATACAACTTTTAGGTTTTGAATGAGGGGGTTTCTGTGGGCCTCTTTCAGGTCTATATACCTCATAAGTGCTGTCTGTTAGGGTGATACTGGATATTGGGCTTTATATTAAAACAGTTTCTGGAAAAGAACTGATTCATGGAGACAAATTTATCACCACTTACTCACTTTCCCTGTTAGGAGGAAATAGTTGCAGATATAAGAATATTTTGAGGGAAGGAGCTTCTCATCAAATAGAAATATATGGGTTTTTTTGCCAGGCATGGTGGCTTACGCCTGTAATCTCAAGACTTTGGGAGGGCGAGATGGGTGGATCACCTGAGGTCAGGAGTTCGAGACCAGCCTGGGCAACATGGTGAAACTCTGTCTCTACTAAAAATACAAAAAGTAGCCGGGTATGGTGGTGCGTGCCTGTAATCCCAGCTACTCAGGAGGCTGAGGCAGGAGAATCACTTGAACCTAGGAGGTAGAGGTTACAGTGAGCCGAGATCACACCACTGCACTCCAGCTTGGGCAATAAAGTGAGACTCCACCTCAAAAAAAAAAAAAGAAAAGAAAGAAATATATGGGTTTTTTGAGGGACATTTAAGGATGCCATTTTGAACACCCATACCCCACTGAACAGATGCCTACACGGGGTCTAGGTGATCCATGGCAGAGTCACAGAGCTACACTTTGCACACCCTACACAGGTGTGTGTTCAGATGTGTTCTGCCAGTGGGAAATTCTATGGAAAAGAATGAAAATGTCACTGTTGTGCTATTAATTGGTTATGTAGCTGGCTACCCCGCAGTGGCTCCACCTTGTGGATCCGTGTCTCAGCGGAGAGCCAGTACAGCTGCTTTTCTGAGTATCCTTTCGCTTAATACTCATTTTAGTGCTAAAACATTAGAGTTAGGTAGGTATAGGTGGATAAATTTAGCCTTTTATTTAACTTATGTGTGAACCATTTCTGGGCTTTTCGTAGGTTTTACTTAAGCCTCCCACATTCTCATTTTTTTCCTTAACCCATTTCATGAAAGCAACTGATAAATGAGGTCACAAAGTAAGAAACTTAAAGAAGAATGTAAATAGGGCCATTGCAACTCTGAGACGGTAACACAAATTAACACACAGGGGTTAGGTATCAGTAAGAGATCTGAGATAGTCCTCACAGGGCTTCAGAGAGAATTGCCTGGTTCTGGTGGCCCAGTGGCTAAGTCACGGGCTTTAAATCAGGAAGTCTGGTTCTTACCCTGCCACCTCCACTAGCTTGTTCTGTGACGTTGGATGAAATGCTGAGCTCCTCTGTTTCTCAGTGGGAAAATGAGAATAGCACAATGTAACATCCAGTTATTTCAAGTAGAATGGTTGGGAATAAAAAGCAAAATATTTGTATAACACTTCAAGCATCCAGAAAGAAGGGTAATAT
Organism: Pongo pygmaeus; assembly: GCF_028885625.2. NCBI lineage: Eukaryota > Metazoa > Chordata > Mammalia > Primates > Hominidae > Pongo > Pongo pygmaeus. The sequence continues at coordinate 153,058,234 of NC_072376.2, read as the reverse complement.
TTAAATTTTCAGCATTACTTGTATTCTGTTCAATTGTACCTATTTTGGTGAAGAGTCGTTAGATATTCTTTGTCAAAAATGAAACAAGCTGTACCTCCTGAACCATTAATTTAATTTTTTTTTTTTTTTTTTGAGACTGAGTCTCATCTCTGTCACTCAGGCTGGAGTGCAGTGGCTCGATTTTGGCTCACTGCAACCTCCGCCTCCTAGATTCAAACAATTCTCCTGTCTCAGCCTCCCGAGTAGCTGGGATTACAGGCATGTGCCACCACGCCTGACTAATTTTTTTGTATTTTTAGTAGAGACAGGGTTTCACCATATTGGCCAGGCTGGTCTCGAAATCCTGACCTCAGGTGATCCACCCGCCTCAGCCTCTCAAAGTGCTGGGATTACAGGCATGAGCCATCGTGACTGGTCTGAACCATTAATTTTATAATCATCTGACTTACTGCTCTTGGCACCTTTAAGATGGTTTTAAACTCAGTGTCTATTTTAGGGTAAGTCAATGTAATGATTTTGTTTCTTGCCCTTCCTAGACTTAGAGATATTGTCCTCAACGTAGAGGAATTTTTGCTATGCCTTCAGAGAAGTATAACTGACTTCCATAATTAAATGGATTTCTTTCTCAATGGGAGGGAATTTCTGCCATCTGACTAAATGCATAGAGTAGAAGGGATGGATTAACTAACAAGCTTTTGTATAAACTGAAAGTGGAGTTTCTAGATACCTTGATTGTACTAGTGCTTCATATCATATTTTTCTCTGTAGAGCAAAATTCAGTGGATACTGAGTAAAACTTTCATTTTTTTCCAGGATAACTTCATTGGGTATCAAACAGGATTAACAAGTAATTTCAAGGTAGCGATTCTGAAGGAGGTGTGGGCTCTTCTCAGATTTCTGCCTCTTTTGTATAGAATCACTGTGAGAGTTGGTCACTTTATAGATTGAGAGCGTGTTGTATCCCCATGGGTGAGGACTCCTGCCTATAGAAGTCCTGATTTATAGGTTCAGAGGCCATCCTTAGAATGAGGGGGCTGAAAATTTCCTTCTCCAGGTGTTAGCCCAGAGCAGAGAGAAATGTGTTCAGTGGAGCCCACGGCGGTGGAACAAATGGCTGCTTTGGAGAACCTGGGAGGTGGTGCGAGGATGTACAGCTGTCCCCCGAGCAGTAGGTGTCACTGTAGTCAGTGGCTTTTACTCCTCAGAGCCTAAAGGGTTAATTGGGTCTGGTTTAGAAGGGCAGACAGAGGCCCATCTGTGCCCTCCAGAGTGTTGGGCTTTGTCTCTAGGGCACCAGTTGACTCCAATGAAAGACCCAAGTTGACTCCCATTTTTTTCTCTACGAACGAAAGAAGGATGCTTTCCCATTTATATTTTAGGGTCTAAGGCTAGACTCTTAGATGTTATGGAGTGGGGTGTGTTGGGATGGATAAGTAGGTGAGATAATCCTAAAGTTTGGTGGGAAGACCTAGAATAGAGGGGAAGGCAAATTCTATTAAGAGAAATGAAAGAATATGGAATAGCAGAATACATTTCCTTGTTGTTATTGGCACTGAGCCCTGTTATATTCAGGCAGTGTGAGCTTTCAGAACTTCTATCAGCATCCTTCTTAGAAATTTCCCTTTTACCACAAAGGAGGCAAAGGAAAAAAAAAATCTTTCTAGCAGAGATGTATTTCTCTTTTGCCACTTTCCACTCCAGAAAGTTAATTTTCAAATGCTAAAATGGAATTTAAGATTTAGAAATAGCTACTGTGTTGACTAATTAAAAAAAAAAATCCTGTGATTACGTAGCCAATTGCTTTTTCAAGTACACCCAATTTTACTTTTTCTTTTCTAGTAACACCCTGGTGTGAAAACAAAGTAAAACCGAGTAAACTCACTGTAGAATTTTAGATGCATCTTATCTCTTATTTTTTGCCTAGATAACCATCTTTCTCCCCACCCACCATCCAGGCAGCACAGTGTAGTTTGTCCTTTAAAAAAAAAAGGAAGGCAACGTGTATGATTTATACGTAGATACTCATTAAAAATAACTCCTGTCCAGTCTTTCTCTTCCCCCATAGCCTGCCTGTTGGTTGTTGTTAACACCCTGATTAAGCCTTGCTCTTAATAGTACAATATATTAAGCTCAGCCTGCTCTCTCTTCCCCCCTCCTCTGTTCTCCCTGTGAGTGAGTGGCTCGTTTTAAACCATCCGCACACTTGCTGAGCCAGGTGGCGTTGCTTCCTGCCTCTCCTGCTCGCTGTTGCTAAGTGAGAGGCACCATATCACACATAAAGCTGAACCAATAGCATCCTGACCCCCATAGGCTGGTAAAAGCTGAAGAAAGAGAATCCCACAGCGTTGTCTGTGACCGGTGGGTCCTCCTCTCCCTCCCACCTTTTCTTTTCCAACAGGAAAGGGAGGCGGCGAGGGAGATGGTAGGAGGAAGAGGGAAGAAAGAATGGGGGAGGTGAATCCTAATATGCCTTGCTGTACTTGCGATAAATGCCATTTTTTTTTCTTTGTGAAGAAAAGGAGTGGTAGCTTCTCTTGTGCAATCACAGAGCAGCAGATGCGCTTCTTTCTGCCCCCAAACTGCCTGTGTTGACAAAGCTCAAACTCTGAATAAAGATGTCTGTTGACCTGCATATCTGCTTTGCTCCTCTCTCTTTTTCTCTCTCGCTATGAATCTTTTAATCCCCACAGTTTTGCAGATCTTGGCACCCCTGTTCATTCTTCCTCTTCACCTTTCTTGTTTCATTTCTGTCTCACAGTATTCTTTCCAGAAAGCATTTCCTTTGAATGTAAAAATTAGCAAAGTATTTCGTATATCGTCTTGTGAGGAAGTCATCAGATCATCCTAGGGAATGGGGGCAAGGGAAGGGGAATATTTATAAAGGGGATTTTAAAAAACTCGTTACGATTTTCAGTCTTGGCAGGGTCTAAGCAAGCACAAAGTGAAATGGGAAAGGCTGTTCTTAACTGGATAACTGCCAGTATAGACAGCCAGTGGTATAGTTGAGATTATACAGAGGAAATGACCTTTCTCCTGTAATTACCTGGATATTTTAGGCAACATCAGACCCAAGTTACCTGGGTAATTATGGCTTTGTAGATCTGACCTTAGGACAAAACAGATTCCAGTTAAGTTTTCCATGGAAAACATTTGCTATCTTTGGTAATAAACATAGTGAAGGTACCCACTGTTTTTGCAACCATGTGAAGCCCAGTTACAAGGAGACTTTCTTCAGTTCTATGCCCAGTAGGTTCCCAGTAAATTTCTCCTGACCTTTTGGAGATGGCTTTATTATTTGGTCACTTGTATGCCTTTTGAAAAAATAACCTGTGTTTATTTCTGAATCAAAGGTATTGAGGTTTCCTGTAACCTCTTGCTGAATTTGCACATGTTTTGGGAAGATATCAAAAGAATGATATTCATCCTTAAACTGTCCATTTCCCTCAAGAAATTTTCCGTTCATTCTTGAAATACTGCCCTACTATTGGGCCAGAAATCCAGTCCACTCACTCAGGATCACACAGAAAAGTGATCATTAGTCTCCCACTCCACCTGCTTTTTCCCAGCGTTTACACTAACTTTTGTGTTTGTTTGAACCAAAACTAAAATGTCTTCTTAAAGGGACATTTAAAGGAAGTATGTGGGGTCAGATTAAGCAAAAGGGAATTCCTGGGGAAAAGCCTTGCCAAATGTTGAGAACTGGAATGTTTTTGTTCTTGTCTGAAGAGCCTATCTTTTTCTTAGTATCACGAAGTTAAAGATGGTCATTGCCGCCGGCGCTCACTTGCAATATTTAAAGCTAAAATTCGCAGACAGTCTTCAAACTTCATTTCATTTCAGTTCAGTCTCCTCCAAGCTAAATCAGAGCTATTTACAGGTAGCCAAATGCTTAGATCTGAGCAGCGCGTCCATCTTCTGCTGTGCCCATTTTGGGGGTGGGGGGGGAGGTGTAAATATCAAACTCAAGCTCCAAGAGCGGGCAAAGAAGTTTAAAAATAAAGGACTGGCCGGCAAGTCCTGTAAAACTGGCTTGTCCTGCAGTTGGCCAGTCGGTTGGGATATTATTAGGTATTATTCATTCATCGCTCTTCTATTTTGTGCTCAGCCCTGTGCTGAGAGTTTGGAGCTGGAAGCTCAGCGTGAGCCACGTCCTGGCTCCGCGCCTTCATCTCTGGGTTGCAGCCCTCTCGGTTTCACCAACTTCATTATTCAGATACGGGCGCTGCAATTCCGCCAAGTAAACCTGCCAGGACCAGCTCCTCTTGCTTCCCTTCTTCCTGGTGTATAATTCTCTGCCTTGAAATCCCTGCTTCACACCCACCTCCGCTGCCCTGAATTTCCTAACTCAGCCAGCCAAGCACAAATCCCTCTAAGTCCCTCAGTGCGTTCCCCCCAAATGCGCACTTGTCCAACGGTCTGCCTAGGCACTAGCTATGACATCGCTCTGGATACCTGATCAGTCCTCTGCTTTGTCCCCCTGTGTCTTTGCTTAGGCTGCACCCTCCTTCCAGACCGCTTCTCCCCCGATCTCTCCCTGTGGAAATCTTGGCCTCAAAAGCCCATCTCAAATGCAGTTTCTTCACTGAAACCCTTCTCCCAGTCTCTCAGACGGCATCTTCCAGTCCTTCGAAACACCATGGCCACTTTTTTCCAACCTCTCCTTCAGAACTTTCCATCTTCTACTTAGAGTTATCTTTACTGTTCCCTTGGTAGTACCAACAGCAGCTCAGAGGAGGTGTTTAGCCACTCTCCTATATTCCACACGAGCCTCTCTGCAAAATTGCCTCAAATAAATATATAATATATATAGACTGCATTTACTATGCAAACACAGCTTCAACACAGTCCCCCCCACCCCTCCCCCTGCCCTTTGCGACCCAGTTGCCAACCCTAAATTCCTCCCTTGTAGAAAATCTGAAACCGGATCCTCCCTACTTTATCTTAAGTGATTCAGGCCCAGAGCTGTGTCTTCCTCATCTTTGTATTTCCCAGTATTTGTATTTCTCACTTAATGTAACTGTCTTGCAGCCAGTAGGCACTGAAGAAATGCCTGTTGAATTGTTACGTAACGAAGCCCAAAAAACCTGAAAGATTATGTCTATAATTCGCCAGGTTTTCAACCTGTATGTGTAGAAAAGAATGACGTTTTCTGTGAATATTTTAAATTAGATAATGAGATCACAAAGAAGTTCAATTAAATCTTATTTATCAGTCAAGAGAGCCTAGGTGATGGTATAGTAACAAAGAACCCCCAAATATTAGTGGTTTAAAGCAACAAAAATTTAGTTCTTGCTCATGTTTATTGTGGGTTGGTGGGGAGACGAGATTCTGCTTATCATTGTTACTCAGGGACCGATTCTCACAAAACCAGCCACGATCTCACACTAGTGGTTATGCTGAAGGAGAAAGAGCTCCAGAGGGTCTAACATCAGCAATTTAATGTCCCTGCCCAGAAATGGTCCCCATCACTCTGCTCACAACTTATTTGTCAGAACTAGTAACATGACCTTATCTAACCACACAAGAGCCAGGAAGTACAGCTCTACCATGTGCCTGAAAGATAATTAGAAATATTTAGACAATAGCATAAATAACTCCCATGTTTTATTATTCTCTCAGGGTTTTTAGAGGGCATTTATATTTCATATTGACTTTGGAAGCATAGAGAATATTCACGCGATTCTTCTCCCTTTGCATATATTATGCTTTTTCTCACGCACCAAAACATGTTGCTGCGCTTAACCCTAGAAGACTAGGCCACAGCAATTAAGGGATAAGTGGTTCTATTTTCTCTAAGTATAAGATGGAGAACTTGCCCATTGTTTATAGCTCTTCAGCTACTCTTACCAATACTTCAGAGGCTCTTCTGATGGGTCAGTGAGGCTCGAGGCCCCTTTCCAAGGGCTGCCCCAGGTTTACTTTGAGTGTTGCCATAGTCAGGATCATAGGAAATCAGTACAGGTTTTATAAATTTTTTCTAAGAAATTAGTCAGAAAGTATGAAAACATTATATAGTAGCTGAGTTATTTTTTATAGTGAAAAGCTGCAAGGAGCATAGATGTCCAGCCACAGGAGACTAGCTGTGTAAGTTATGGTATGTAGAGAAAATGGAATACATATAATCTTTAGAATTACACTTTAGAAGTATATTTTAGATTGAAAAACAGTCCCAATACATTGATTGCTACATTAAAAAAAAACAAACAAACAAAAACAGGCACTAGAACAGAATATATAGCAGATTCTTTTTTTTTTTTTTTTTCGAGTTGGAGTCTTGCTCTGTCACCCAGGCTGGAGTGCAGTGGCGCGATTTCAGCTCACTGCAGCCTCTGCCTCATGGGTTCAAGCGATTCTCCTGCCTCAGCCTCCCGAGTAGCTGGGATTACAGGCACCTGCCACCATGCCCATCTAATTTTTGTATTCTTAATAGAGACGGGATTTCATCATGTTGGCCAGGCTGGTCTTGAACTCCTGACCTCAGGTGATCCACCCACCTTGGCCTCCCAAAGTGTTGGATTACAGGCGTGAGCCACTGTGCCTAGCCCAGATTCTGTTTTTTAAAAATACATTAAAACTGGGAAGAAAAACACTAATATGTGAATGTGAACAAGGCTTATCTCTTTCTCTCTGTGGTGATATTTTGAGTAGTTTTTGTGCTTTTTTTCTTTGATTTTTCTTTCTTTTTTTTTTTTTTTTTTTTTTTGGTTAAGTAAGCAGGCATGACTTTTGTTGCACATAAGGAGATATGTAAATATCTCTGGCCTCTGAAGTGTGTTAATTTCAAGTAGCTTACATGGTGTTACTTCTTTTAGGTGAGTAGTTTGATATAAGAGGCACACAAATGACTCTCATATGTCTGTGGTGGAATGAGCCTGGTGCCAAGACAGAAATTCAGAAACAGTGCTCCTGTGGATCGGGAGACAGTTTGACGTCAGTTCACACATGTCCAGGCATAAGCATTTTACCATTTCTTGCCCTTTCTTCTGCTGAGGCGTTGTATAGATCTTCCATGGCATTTTGACTTGACATTTCACAGCTGCTGCAAATCCACTAAGCAGGGACATGACACAGGCACTTTGAGGCCGCTGGTAGCACATTGGTTTGTAAAGAGATGCTAAATTTGCTGAGATAGTGAAAAACTGGCATGTATTTATTTTGGGATGAAACGGACTCTTGCGAAATAAGGGCCCATTCTGGAAGAACTTGTAACACTCATTCATCTTGTGTTGTGCACTGAGCTATAATGCTACAGCTGTCATCCACTTTCAATGAACGATTGTCATATTGTCAATCCACAATAATACAAAACAATTTTCATTCCCCATGTTGAAGCATTGCCATTGTAATATAATTCAGTTCATATTAACAATGCTTTGATGACAATTCCTTTCCACTCCACCCTTTAAGCCCTCCCTCTCTCCTTTTCTTAACCAAAGGGAAATGTATTTTGACAATATATCTCCAATGTTAACAGTTTTCTGCTTTTAAAACATCTTGGGCCCATAGCCCTCATTGAAACTGCCAAGAACACACCAATCTTTTTTTTTCTTTCTTTCTTTTTTATAGAACTGTTTTGGGATTAGGTAGTGCCGTATTCAGGAGAACTGAAAGTATTTTTACACATTTGTCTTGTTTATTCTTAAAACATCTCCATGAAAAAGGAACGGGTATTATTTATTCCCTTTTTATCAGGAGCACAGTTAGAACTTAACTCTCTTCGCTTTAGATTTATAATCTTTTCATTAAAAGACGCTGCTTACTTTTCCTGGTATTAACAGTGATGTCAGTTGCTATTTACATGGAAAAATTAACTACCCTAATGAATTTATATTCGCTGATTTTCTCTAGAGGGGAAATTGATTCTATGTATGAGTCTTCACTGATTTTCAGCGTACTTTTCTGTCACAACAGACTATTTTAAACTGATAGAGAGTGTTGTCTTAGTTAGAATAGTCCCAAGAGCTGAATCTAGGTGGGCACGATTGGTAAGATTGAAATATACTGTGTGTACCCGTGTAAGCTCTTCCAGGGACAGTGCTGCCATTTTTAAAGAAAAATTTTATTGTGGCTGTTGGCCACTTTCACTTTTCTCATTTTTAAATTCTTTAGTAGCTCAGATACTTGCCTAAAAATATGTGGCAGAATGTGGGGATATGGAGAATTTGAGGAAGGGAAGAAGTTGAATGTCAGAAACCACCAGAAATTTTTGGAAGGTCATGAATCCCCCAGATGACTGCTTGGAAAATGCTACAGTATTGCTTTCCCGGGGCCTGTTTCTCGGCATTCCTATAAAGTAAAAATCAGGGCTTTCAAAGCAGCACATTCTTCAAATATAGGAAAACAGATTGAAACTGAATGAGGAAAAGAATTGTGTTTGGGATCTAAGAGGTGAACAAATCTAAGAGGTAAGTCAGTCTAGATAGATTTAGCAGACCTAAGTGTCTCCTATTCTGCATCAGTAAGTGAAGACTTGAGAAATAAAGAGAGAAGAGGGGTGAGAAGCAGAGGGAAAGGGAGAGATACATTCATAAAATATGCAGGTCATGTTCAATTTGTCATGTCCTTAGTGCTATAGGGCATCTGGGAACAGTCCTAAATTTGAATGGCTTGCTTTTTTTCCTTATAGGTAGACCTGTTTTTCTTTTTTTTTTTTTTTTTTTTTGAATCAGATTTGGGTCCTTGTTCCTGGCTTGGGCAGTGTGTTCACTGAGCCTGTAAGGGCATTACACCACTCAAGTCTAAATGCCTCTGAGACTTGAATTATAAGACTCACCCAACATCTTGGAACAGGAAGTGGAGACCCTGCCACTAACCAAAGCTTCAAACTTCATGTAAAGTTTGTGCCTGGGTTGGAATGTTGCCAGGACACCAGGGTGGGTCTCTCTCCTCTAACAGTAAGCAACATGGGGCCCACAGGAAGCTCCACAGTCCCTTATGCATTTTCATCTCAGAGCCAAATCCCCACAACACTCTCTTGTCACATGGCCACTGTGTGACTGGGTCAGACAAATGAGACATCAACCTTACTTTTAACTTTGCCACATTTTTTTTTTCTTTTTTTTTTTGAGACGGAATCTCTCTCTGTCACCCAGGCTGGAGTGCAGTGGCATGATCTCAGCTCACTGTAACCTCCGCCCCCAGGGTTCAAGCAATTTTTCTGCCTCAGCCTCCCAAGTAGCTGGGACTACAGGTGCCTGCCACCACACCCGGCTAATTTTTTGTATTTTTAGTGGAGATGGGGTTTCACCATGTTAGCCAAGATGGTCTCGATCTCCTGACCTCGTGATCCGCCTGCCTCGGCCTCCCAAAGTGCTGGGATTACAGGCGTGAGCCACTGCGCCCGGCCAGTGAGGGAGGCTCTCCCTCAGAGTGGGGTGTGTTTAGGGGAGGGACAACTGTGAGGCATAGTTTTGTTAAGCCATGGTTTGTTCATAAGGCTGTCCTTTTTGGTACAGAAAACTCTGCCAGCGGCCTTTAAAGCCACAGGTTACAAACAGCGAGCATAGCTTTTGCATTCATTCACTTATTCACACATCCACTCATTCACTAATAAAATGGCTGGGTGCTGGGTTGGGAGTCGGATACTTGGGTTTGAATCCCAGCTCTGCCATTTCCTGACTGCATAATTTGTGTACATTACTTACTTCTTATTAGTAAAATGTGGACAATAATACTTCGTACTTCACAGGAGGTTTGTGAAGGTTAAACGAGTTAATATATGTTTCCAATAGTACCTTATACCTAGTAAGACCTTAGTAAAGGTTAGTTGTTTTATTTTTATCTCTTGAACAAGAGATTGCTGCCCATATAGTCTTACTAAGAACTTCTCTACTAAAAGGTTTCTCATGAAATAGGCTCTCTGGATGAAGGAATTGCAACCTTCCATTTAAATCCAGAGGTGTGTTTTTTTCTTTGTATTTATTATTGTCTGGACTATTTAAAAAAATATTTTCCGATGTTAAACAGTGCTACAGGTAAGATCATTCCTCCAGTTGTTGGAAGGAGGTGGGATGGATTTAATTCCAGTTCTTCAATTTGGAATAGTTGATCCTCCTGCCTGCCTTGCCCTCTCTTCCCTTCTCTTCCACTCCCTTTTCTTTTTGAGGCAGTGTCTCACTTGGTTGCCCAGGCTGGAGTGCAGTGGCGTGATCTCGGCTGTGCAACCTCTGCCTCCCAGGTTCAACCTGGTCTGCCTCAGCCTCCCGAGCAGCTGAGATTACAGGCGTGCACCACCAAGCTCAGCGAATTTTTGTATTTTTAATAGAGATGGGGTTTCACCATGTTGGCCAGGCTGGTCTCAAACTCCTGACCTCAAGCAATCCACCCACCGCTGCCTCTCAAATTGCTGGTATTACAGAGGTGAGCCACCATGGCCGGCCTCTCTTCCACTCTCTATTCTCTTTCTTCCTTCTTTACCTTCCTATCTCTCGCCAACTCCATGAAGCCTGAGCTAGCAAAGGCATATTTATCCAGTGGTATGTATATAACCATTCTCATTCAAGTTGTTGCTTCAAGACCCACTTACAGAATGTGTAATTTACCTCTCAAAAATTCAGATACCTCTGTATGCATTTGTATAGAAATACATATTATTGGACATCAAATAACTCCCATCTATATAAAGAAAATAAAATCTTATTTTAAATGTTGGCAATATAAGCATTTTAAAAATGTTCACAGTCAAATCATTTTGTCAAACAACAAAATGATTCCTTGGTGTCCTCCATGAAAGTTTCATAGACTATTTCAGAGACAAGCAGAATGGATCAGACACTCGCCAAATAGTAATTGTAGTTCTGTTCTCTCAGGGACTTGAGTTGAATATAATATATTAGCTCAGATTGTCATAACGTCTCAAGAATAGAAGGAGGGTAATATTTTATGTTTATGTAATAAGTGAAAGGAGACTATTATTATGCATTATATATATATTTGAATCCTATTTAAATCGGCAAAGAGTTCATTCTTGACACTGATTCTCCTACTCTGGCAAGATAAGGTCAGTAGGAAAGACGTAAATATGCAATTACTCTGTGTGTAATTTAACATTTGCATTTTCCACAAAATTATGATGTCCTTTTGTTTATCACCGTACCCTATATTGTTGATTTTTTGAAGGGATGTGCTTTGAAGTTTCTAATTTCTGTTGAATGTAATATTTTAGTGTGGCGCCCAAGGGCTAGAGGAAGGAGGGATGGACAGATTGGTGGATGTCAACCATATAAACCTTGTGTAGGAGAGGGAGAGTTGCATTACTTGTGGATGTTCAGGTGGGAGGGACCCTTGTCCTCTACCTGGAGATGAGTTCTGTTTGTGAATCCCACATAGTTTTTGAAGACTGCACTTGATGAGTACCTCCCTCTCTGGAGTTTAGGCAAGTTTTAAGATGTGTCCCTGAGTTCATGGTATATTTCTTTGTTTCCCTTTGCCTCCCACCCAATAGCCATTCACTCTTTCAGATGATTGGAGCTGCCCTCAACACTACAATGGAATAGAAATGAAAATGGGAAAACATTCCTGCCTTCAAGGATCTTGTTAGATGCTCTCTCTCCCACTTCTTCTCCCTGTGTGTCTCTGATACCAGATATAAGTAAATACCTATAAAGGAAAAAAAGTCAGAAGTTGGTAGCACCCCACCCTTTCCTGGGCCTTTTCCACCCTAACCCCTCTGTTGTTGACTGCATTCTGGTCTCACTGGTCTGTCTCCTCATGTCTTTGTGCACTCCATTTTCCTCATTCACTTGTTTAGTTTCCGTGAGTGTGCATTGTTTGCCCATTCCAGCAGTAGCAAATGAGTTGGCCTTTGAACTTCCTGTGTGTTTCCATTTCTTTCTTGAGGGGTAGGGATAAGAGGAGAGGTTGATAGTGGTGATAATAGAGTATCTTTGCTCCTAAAAGGTAAAAGAGGAAAATCCCAGGCATTGTACAGCAGTGCACTAGCACCCATGCCAGAGTAGCTCTTGTTGCTTGGTGTGTGTTACTCTGGGACAATCCACTGAAGTGGCCTCTTTGTTAAATGCATGCCTGTCCCCGCATTCAGACAGCATTGCAGGGCAGTATGAAATACAGAGATGGAATGAGACAAGCAGTGGCAATGCCGAGACACCAGCACAGTCGGGGTGGGTGGGCTGTGCCTACAGTGCTGTGGGGTTCAAGAGGAGGAGCAGATAACGAAAGCCTCTGGGAGAGGGGACATCACCTTCAACGTAGGGGCCTGGTGATTCAGAGAATGGTAATGCTTCTGATCAAGGCATGTTTAGTCTTCAGACCACTCATGGCACAAGGGTAAAGATCACCATGCATGGTCAGCCATGGTTCCATGGCTGTGGGCTGTGGGAGTTAGTGGGCCCGTGGATTTCCGCTAGAACGTGCCCAGGTGACCCTACCAGGGAGCAGTCCAGCAGACAGGTTGGGACATGATAGGACTGTCATTCAAAGCTTCAGCGATGCTTCCTGAAATTTCTGTGAGGCTGGTGCGGTTCTCCCCTTTGAATTTACTCTTCTTTCCATGATTCCCTCAGTCTTCATCCCAAGAAAGTTATGGCATTGTGTTTAATTTAATTTGCCTTAATGTATTTTTTTTTTTTTTTTTTTTTTTTAGATGGAGTCTTGCTCTGTCTCTCAGGCTGGAGTGCAGTGGTGTGATCGATCTCTACTCACTGCAACCTCCACCTCCCGAGTTCAAGGGATTCTCCTGCCTTAGCCTCCCTAGTAGCTGGGATCACAGGCACGTGCCGCCACACCCGGCTAATTTTTTGTATTTTTAGTAGAGACGAGGTTTAACCGTGTTAGCCAGGATGGTCTCGGATCTCCTGACCTCGTGATCTGCCCACCTCGGCCTCCCAAAGTGCTGAGATTACAGGCATGAGCCACTGCACCCAGGCCTTATCTTAGTATTATTCCTGTGTATCCAGAAGTTGCCCTGTCATTGCAGCTGTCATTTCACAAGCACCTTCATGAATAATAATAGCCGAGCTTGCAAGTGCTAGCCTCTGTTCCCTGTGTTTTATGTAGACTAACTCTTAATCATTGTCATAACCCTGGGAGGTAGGGACTATTATCCTCTTTTACAGATGGGGAAACTGAGGTACAGGGCATTCAGTACTTGTCCAAAGTCACACGTGTAGTAAGTAGCAGAGCTGGCATTATGGACCTAGGCAATCTGGCCTAGGAGCCATTGCTCTAAATATGTGTGGTACTTCCTCAGGACAAACAGTGATCATGTTTGGCCCTAGGAAGTCAGGGAAGGAAAACATATAATCCTCGCCACCAGTAGAGAAAAAAGACACACCTATAAAAATATCAGAAGCCATGTAGGATCTCTCCATACTGATGTGCTGCCTGTTTTGTTTGCTTTTATCAGTCCAAATATTTTTCTTTGGAGCCACAAGAGGTGCACCATTGCCAGCCAGCTGGGTGACCTTGGACAATTCATTTCACTCCCTGCCGTATCTGTAAAATGCGGGTGTGAGATCAAATTATCTTCAGGGTCCCTTCCAGCTCTGAAGTTCTGTGGTTCTGTGATTTTGGAATGTTTTTTGCGTAAAGCACTTGGCAGCACTAGAAACATTCAGCTCTTCCAAGTGCATTTCTTTCTGACTCTCTTCTTCACCCATGCAGAATTTCTGAAGTATCCTGTGATCTTTATTAATCACACAGGGACTGTCATTTTCTCAGACTAGTGGAATGGCTAAGGTGCCCTCTGCAGAAGACATCGTAGCTAATGTTCTCATTACTGACTAATTGGCTAAAGAGACTTCTCTCACATTGCATTTAGGCTGATTGATAGTTTTCTATCACCTGATGGGTGGAATGGACAGCCAAACCAATTATCCCCACAAAGAGAGCCCCATACAGCAGAGCAGTGCAGCTCGAGACAAAGGACCCTTATAGATTATGTCTAATCAGGGTGCCTGCTGAGAGTTTGTTAAACAAAATGATTTTCTGAAAAGTACAGTTTAACATGCGTTGAAATACATGTACTTTAGGGTCATATGTAACTCAGTGGGCCTTGTCTTATTGAAAGCAATGTGTTTCTGATTATGTAAACATGGATAGCCTGCATAACTAGTTAGCTGTATAACTAACACTAGGTAGCTTAGTGCTGAATGAAGATGTGCATTTGTTTGTTCAAAACTGAAGCTGCAGGCCTCCTGTGAGTCACATCGTGGGAGACATGCTCTACTTAGATGGAATCTTGTAGACATAGGGCATTACTCAGATTCCTTTTTGTATTTTCTTTTCATGTTGCTCAGGCTATTTAAAGGAAATAATATTCAGGTCACTTGCTTAGTCATTTAAATTGAGTCCATTTCTTTGTAGCTAATGCATTAATTTATTGAAATCTCTATTTAAAGTGCAAACTCCAGTTTTAGAGCGGAAAGATAATAATGTGTTAAGGATTCATGTTAAAACCTAACCCAAGGAACTTCTCGATCACTTCTTAGTTTGTTTTTTGTTTTGTTGCGTTTTTTTTTTTTTAAGCAGAGGGTCAGAAGTCATTTATAGTGCTTCCCTATACACAGTCTTGAGGTTCAGGTTTTCTGGGAACCAAAACATCAGGGTTCTTAGTGCCTCACTTTCCCAGTAATCTACTGAATTGTGTTATACAATTGTCAGTGGACTAAAAGATACCAGTGAATGAATATAAGGTCTTTTACTTATATTTCCCCCAAGCAGGGCCACAGCAATGTCAGCTGGGATCCTTGGAACTTGTGACAATATCAGTCTGATATAAATTCTTGTGTTGAAGCAAGTTTCAGTATTGGAAAGTGGAACTGAAGAGCACAGAGCACTGACCATAGCAGCAGCATGTACCATAGTGTGCTTCTGAGCCACCGTCATCTTCAAGGTGTTTTCTAAAATACACACCAGAGTTGGATTCTAGAGATCGGCTCTAGGAGACAAACTTTTGAGAAAAGAAGTGAAAGAAAGCATGGTTATTTTTATAACTTAACAATTTTCCTGTAAATTATTCTTGTCTGACTGTTAAATAGAGGGACAGAGGAAGAAAGGATATGCCACTTGGAATGGGAAAAGGGGGGCTGGAGCACAAAATTGGCTGTGGTTGAGGTAGAAAATAGGCAGCTGTTCTTCTCATCCTCTCCTGAGCCTTCTGCTCCAGGAGATTCCTGCTGGAGCTGTGCTTGGACTCTCTGGCACACCGTACAGTCTACACTGAGCCATCAAAGAAGTTGCAGGAGAGGTGCTGATCTAGCTCAGCACCCGACTTGGAAGGGTCATTGTGTGGCACAGCAGTGGCATGGCTATTTTCAAGGGAGCAGATTTTTAATCACGGTAGCTGTTTCATCCTCCCTGTAGTATTCTCTGACAGTGAAGATGGAGCCAGTAAATACTCATGTTCCTGCATGTTGGGTGACGGAGGTCTTGCTTTACATCCCTCTCTCCAACTGCTGTGTCCACTTGAGGCAAATGTATCCAGGAAAGCAGTGAGGCAGGCAATGACAGGGCCCATTGGTAGACGTTCCCTTGGCTCATTTTAATACGTACTGCGTCAGAATGGGCCTCATATGCATTAGAAATCACACACACTTGTTATTCAATGAAAACCTTGACTGACACTGTACGTAAGCTCAGTTAACAGCAGAAGTACTGTTGACAACAGAATAAGGCTGTAGTACAGTGGCCAGTCATTTAGAAAAGGAATCGGTCCCAATCCTTACTTTCCTATATAATCTATTGCCTTTCGTGGATATGCTTTGTTTCTGGTTTGAGTTCATCTCAATTCATTCTCAACCATGCTGTTTGTTCTATGAACTCCCCAGTAAGAAATACCTCAGGATAGAACTCTACCCAAAAAGTAGATAATGTGTTCCGAAGGGAATTAAATAAATCATTACCCTTCAACCTCAGGTAGAGCAATTTGGTGCTAAATTTTATTAATGTTAGTTTTTTGTTTTTGGTTTGTTTTTTTTTTTTGAGACAGAGTCTCGCTCTGTTGCCCAGGCTGGAGTGCAGTGGTGCAATCTCGGCTCACTGCAACCTCCACCTCCCGGGTTCAAGTGATTCTCCTGTCTCAGCCTCCTGGGTAGCTGGCGTGCCACCACGCCCGGCTAAATTTTTATATTTTTAGTAGAGACGGGTTTTCACTGTGTTAGCCAGGATGGTCTTGATCTCCTGACCTCGTGATCCACCTGCTCGGCCTCCCAAAGTGCTGGGATTACAGACGTGAGCCACTGTGCCCAGCAATGTTAGCATTTTAATGGAAAGATTTTTACATATATTCCCTAGAGGTAAGGACATGGTTTGTAATTTAAAAGCTATATATTATTAAGTGATGATTGCAGTAATTATACTATTGGATAAAACAAGGAGGAAAACCTGGGTCCTGTGTTCAGATATCTGATTTGGAAAGGACTCCGTTGATTTCACATATTTGGAATATGAACATAATGTTTTTCAGGGTTTCACCTTAGAATTTCCTTGGCTTGGCCGGGCGTGGTGGCTCATACCTCTAATCCCAGCACTTTTGGAGACTGAGGCAGGTGTATCACTTGAGGTCAGGAGTTCGAAACCAGCCTTGCCAACATGGTGAAACCCTGTCTCTACTAAAAATACAAAAAAATTAGCCAGGCGTGGTGTGGCAGGCACCTGTAATCCCAGCTACTCAGGAGGGTGAGGCAGGAGAATTGCTTGTACCTGGGAGGCAGAGGTTGCAGTGAGCCGAGATCGTGCTACTGCACTCCAGCCTGGGCAATAGAGCAAGACTCCATCTCAAAAAAGAACTTCCTTGGTTCATATTGTTGGACAACTGAATATATTTTTAGCTTGTGTCTGGTAACTGTTTCCCAGTGGGGTTTGTAGATGTTGCTTTGCCTGCCTCTACCCATGTATAACCTCCATCAATATGTTATTTGATTTGATTGTATATTATTAACTGGAACTTCCTGGAATTAGACAAGCAGGGATTCAAACTACAATCAAATAATAGCAATGCCTTCTTTGCTACCTTCCTTTCAAATCTAAAGCAAGACAAAAATTCAGCTACTGAGTAGTTGAATACTGAAAATCAGAGGTATCTTCACAGAGCTAGTAAGCATCAGACTTGGTTTGAATCCAGGTACTCTGATTCCAGATCTCAGTGCTCTTAACCACTGTGCTATATGGCATTATGGAGCATCTAGCACAACATAGACATTCAGTGAGTTGATCAGATATCATTTGGGAGTTGAGGTGTTCCTCAGGTTGGGCCCACCCAGCCTTTCCTTCTGATCCTTGTTCTTCAGTATTCTGCCACTCAAACCCAGTAAAATCTTTCTTTCTCACACCATGTCTCTTCCCACTCCATCTCTTTTTCAAGGTATGTGAACACTGAACATCAAAATTTCAATGGTTTATTAAGAGTTTAAATTTCTTAGTAATCTACTCCATTTCTGTCTAAGTCAAATCACAACAGACTATCTCACATCAGATGTTCATTTATGAGGAATTAACTTCCAGGTTGAGTCTAAGGATCAGTTTGTATTTGGCCTGTCTCTTCCATAGGCTACTTTGTAAGCTATAAAGAGTCCTAGACAAGAACGCAGAAACCCTGGGTCCTCGTCTTGCCTCTATCCTGATTCTTGTCTGGCTTACCTCATGGAATTCTTGTGAATGAGATAGAAGCCTTTTGTACACCCTTGGGTGCTATACAAAGCTGTTGTTGTTGTTATTGTTATTATTGGTCCACACTGTGAGAAGGGTGGTATATAACGATGACTCTAAGACCCATTGCAAGGTGGTTAGTCATCAAAAAACATCTCATTTATGTTCAGGCCATTGTAGTTCCAAAGGTGGGCACATTCTTTTATAGACCTCACAAAGATTTTAAAATAAGAATGTACAGTTTTACAAAGTCTCATAGCACTGCTTAATGCAAGCAGACATTATTCCATTGTATGCCCAGTGCCATGCCAACATTTGAACATTTATTCAGTCCTTACACATGCATACTTAATCCTCCCGATAACCCTGTGTGGTGAGTACTGTTGTTATCCTCATTTTATATATGCGGAAACTGAGAGCTTAGGTGACTTATCCAAGATCACAGAGCTAGTAAGCATCAGAGTTGGTTTGAATCCAGGTACTCTGATTCTAGAACTCAGTGCTCTTAACCACTGTGCTATATGGCCTTATGGAGCATCTAACAAAATAGACATCCAGTGAGGCGATCAAATGTCATTCAGGAGTTGAGATGCTCCTCAGGCTGGGCCTGCCTTTCCTTCTGATCTTTGTTTTTCAGTATTCTGCCGCTCAAACCCAGTAAAACCATTCTTTCCCATACCGTACCTCTTCTTGCTCCATCTTTTTTTCAAGACTGAGCCCTTCTCTGCAAAGCCTTTCCTTGCCACTCAGGTTTTGCATGAGCTTCTTCCTTTTCTAGATACCTACATTTTGTATTTGGAAATTAATTACGGCCTCTATTCATGGTCATCTTTTCATATGTTTATGTCATTGCCACAGGGCTTAGTTATAAACGGCATGGAAAAGTCCTTGCTGTTTGTTTCGAATAGCTCTTAGTGCAATGATGTTCATAGGATGTGTTCAATAAGTGCTTCTAGGTCTATTGATTATGTGCAATCCATATAGGAAAAGGATGTTCAGCCAGAGCCTTATTCTTGTATGCTTTTTGGAAATTCCAACACAGACTCATGCTCTGAACACCCGTTCATGGTTAGAAGCTGGTGGCTTTTCCCAGGAAACACAGTTTCTCCCTTTCTACAAACTTTTGACCAGAAAGAAAAAAAATCACCCAGTGCACAAAAGCCAGAAATGATCTTGAAGGATAAGCAGCCAGTTGCATTCTCTCACCTTTTTTTTTTTTTTTTTTAACAAACAATGAGAGGTTTTTTCCAATGGTAGAAATGACATAAACTCATTGTAAGGAACTTTGGAATTTATCAAAAAGTGTAAAGGCAGAAGAATAAAAATTGAGCATATTCCTAGATGTCTAGTAAGTTTTCCTCAGAATAAATCTTTAGAAATGACGTTGACAGGACGAAGAGGGTTCAAATATGAAGTCTTTGGTAACATACTGCCAAATGCCCTTCAGAAAGTTTGTACTAATTTACCCATTTGTACCATCGATATGGATGTGAGTCTAATACTTTCAGTATTATATAATGTGTAATAAAAATTATTTTCAGATAACTTACAGGTTTAATAGTCAAAGTATACTACCCAACTGCTTAGACTTGATGAGGAACTGAATGGAAGTAAAATGATTTTAAATATCTGGTTTACTAAAACCAATTAACAATTTCATTTTCCTTAAAAACAGAATAATTTCAAGTCTGAAGTTTTCATTCAGGTTAAAATCAGTCTACATTCAATGCTTAGAGGTTCAACAAATTCTAAGACAGGTCATCCGCTACAAAGATAGGCTGGAGCAGCCACTTTCAATTTTGCCTGAATTTTATCACTAACTGTGATAAAAGGGCACTTAACCTCTTTTAGCTTCCCTTGCCTTGTCTTTGAAAATGAGTGGGTTGAACTAAATTATATCTACAACCATTTCCAATTCTGTGATTCTAGAACCATCAATCTAAATCTACATGGATACAACCAGAGCTATAGGAAGACTGTTTAGTGGCTGGGAAAATGAAATGTGCACAGACAGGTAAATTTAAGGCTAAGTAGAGTTAAGATCCAAGTTTCATATTTTCTTTGGAAAATTTTTGATTTATTTAGTGGTTGCTATTTATTAAGACCGTTGGCCAGTCAGCCAAGGCAGACAGAGACTGCAAGTTAGTTCCAGTTGCTGAAAAAGTTGCTTCCAGTAAGAGTTGGGGGTGAGGGAGAAGGCAAGGCTGGAAATAGAAACGTAGGAGAATTTGAGCATATCTCAGAGTACAGAGAGATCACTCTCAGCTGGGAGAGAAGGAAAATCTCTGTGAAAGAAGAAATTTTTCAGATGCACCTTGGCAGGCAGAAATAGTAGAAGGAAGTTTCTGATGAAGGTAATCTTGTCATTCCCAAAATATCATGATGACTAACCCCATGAAAGTTTAAAATGTATGGATAAAAGTTTCCATGCCACTACAGGATTATTATAAAATTTAACTTAAATCCCACTTCAACAAATGTCAGTCATTGAAGATCTTTGTATAACCAATATTGCAAAACCTTTGCTGATGGATTACTTATTTGAATCAAAATTTAATATAGCAAAATTTCAGTGAAGAAGATGTGACGGGCTCATAGGGTTTGTTGTCTATCCTCTAATAACTTTGTAGTCTCCTCACATCCAGTCACAAACTTCCTTTGAGTTGGAAGCCATATGAAACTTTTTGTTCTCTGCAGCAGTCTATAAGAAAAAATTACTTAGTCCATTTTTAAATATTTATCCTTTCTATAATAATATTATACACACAAAATCTCAGCTTTGACCCTCGGAGGAGAGCCGAAGGTCCAATGTTCTGATGATTTCATATGGACATACACTGGCTGTTATTTGAAGAATAAATATTTAAATCATAGAATGAGTAAGCATTGGAAGAATAATGATGGCGTTTTCTTTGTTGTTAATCTATTTGTGCCTGAATTTGCTTTAAATGCCCCTTTAAATTTTTTTCTAATATAGTGGGACTAAGGAGAGTAGTCCTAACTAGTGGCAATATCGGAGGACAGGGGTGTGACCGTGGTAATTTAGTGCAGGAGCACAGCATCAGTACAGTCTGCGGCTATTTTCTAGTGGGTTTTAATCTCTGCTGTTGCTGCCTATCACAAGATAACTGGAGCCCAGGTTTTTCAGATGGTATTATATGCTGATGCTGTGTTACCAACCTCTGTAATTTCTGAGTTTCTCATTATCAAAGATGGGAGCCTCATCTCTGCTTAACACAGCAGTGCCTGGAGAGGTAATAATGATCATGATTTTTACCATCCCTGGGGTTTAGAATGTCTCCTCTGTTATGAGGCTTGCCCAGTGGCGAGAGGTAGCCTCAGAACTCCCTACCCCTGGAGCACTTAGTTGGCAGCATTTGGAAGTGTGTGCTTGTATCTCCGCAAGCTGGGAGACTGGGATGGAGAGCCAAAAAGGGAGGGAGGAGGTGAAATGCCTAGGGAGTTGAAGGGAAAGAAGTGAAATGAGGTAAAGGAATCTTGAGTTGTCAGGAAATACAGAAGCAAAACCAGGTAGAAAAGAAAAACAAAAACATGGGACAAAAAGGAAAAGATGAGAGGAGGTGGATGGAGGTGAGGATGGCATGCCTTGAGATAGCTGTTTGGAGCCTGGCCCTTATTTTCCTCAGTCCTGTAAATAAAACTGAATTTTGTCTTCCTGTGGCATTGATCTTCACCCTGGGCAGGTATGACTTTCCCCTGGTAAATGTTGAACAATTTAGGGCAGGCCCCCTGCCAAAGCTAGTGTGTGTTGTCCAGTGCCTTATATGGTAGTTTATCAATAGGTGGTTGTAATTTTAAAATAATCTAATCTCCTGTCTCCAAAGAAGCTGCCATGAAGTCACTGATGTGTGGTCGGTGGGACATTTAAAGATGAAGAATACAGTTATCCTGAAAATGGGAGGGGAGGAGTGAAATGAACCAGGGACCGCATCAGCACCAGAACTGAAGGAGTGGAAAATAATTAGAAGGGAAATAAGACACAGAGAAACCAGGATGGGCAAAGAGAAATGTGTGATTGGGGAAAAACAAGATCCTTACCTCATCCTTTTCGTTTCTTCCTACTCACAGAATGTTAAATGCACTCCCAAATGAAAATAGTGTGGATGTGTGAGTGGCTGTCACTCAGACAGAGGAGGGAAAAAACCCAACTTATTTCATCTTCATCATCTTATTTTGTCAGACCAAGTAGAATCCTCCTCAAACTAACCAGAGTAACTTTGGTTAAAATATGGGTGTGTGGCCAAAAGCTTTGGATAGATTTATTTTGTATGAATTTTAAAAAACAAAATAAGTTAGCATCTTTGCTTATGGTAGTTTTGAAAGAAAAATATACATATTTCCTAAGCTGATATTAAAAGTGGCATTTATGTAATAATTATGGGTGACTTGTTTCAGTCTTTTTAGAAGACACATAAAATTGAAATGATAGATGTAATATTTATAAATAGTATTATGCTTACTAATATAGTAATAAGCCCTCTTTTTCTGTAGTTTATCCCTAATGAAATATTTTCTCAAAATTTTCCCTATTTTAAAAAATTTATTTTTGTGCTAAAATACAAGGTGAAAATTAGTTGGTAATTAATCCAGCAATAACAGTTAACAGTCTCAAATTCAGTTACCACACAAATAAGAAAGGAATACAAAAAGAAGGAGAGGATGTACTTAAATCCAAATGTGAGCATGGATATCACCCAGAAAGAGAGAGAATTCAGCATTTCTCTTAGTTTGTAGTCTTTGAGGCAAAACTGGTAAGTGGGAAAACAGTTGTTCTAATCGCAGTGGCAGTGTTCAAGGGAGGAACCATTGCTGGAAGTGACCAAGTATACTATTTTCAGGTGGGAAACTCACCAATAGGGATCATTTCCCTTTTCTCTAGTTGAATTGGTGTTGCTGCTACCCTGTGCTGAGCAAGGTTTGGTTTTACTGATTGACTGAGAAGATGGTACCTGTCCCCCTGGGCTGAGAGCAGGTGTACCTGGGCAGTCTCTGACCATTTAGCTGGATCCTGTGGTTTTGCAGCATTTCTCACCTTGCAAAATTGGGGCAGGTGCTTTACTCAAGGTCAGCGGTTTCACCTCGAAGACTGGACATCATTGTAAAAACCAGATGCAGTCTAAAAGTGACAATGACAACTGTGCAAAAATAGAAGGAAAAAAAGGAGAAAGCTGAAAGTAAATGAAGTCTGTCTATAGGACTCTCACAGGAGAGCATGAATCATCAAAGAGGTTCCAGAGTTACAACCAAGAAGTATTTATGGCGATCAGTGGTGCAAAGGGTAATAATACAAACATAATAAAGAAGAGAAAGGAAGGCATACTAGAGATAAAGGAGGCCTAGCATTAAATGAATAGGGAGATAAGCTTAATGATTATGCTCAAATGACTGAGCTATTGATGGCAAAATGGCTGAGCTTTGGAACTGCTTTTTAAAACTGGCCTTTAAGAAGATAAATAAGGATAATTAAACAGTAATGAAGACCCGTTTCATTAAAAAAAGAAGAAAACAAATAAATAGGCAAGATCTTAGATGATGTGTTAGCCAGTGTTAAATGAAGGAAGTAATAATGAATTCCTCAAAATATGGTAGCTCTCCTTTGGAATCTTGAAGAATAATGAGAAAGAGAGAGAGAGAAGGAGAGAGATGGGGAGGAAAGAGAGAGAGAAACAGACAGACAGACACTGGAGTAAAGACTGCATATCCAGTTCTCACTTGTTCAGAGTATCATTGGCAGAGATATCTCAGATTCATTCTCTTGTCTTATTTTAGCCACTTTTTTTCGGAATCCTCACCCCAGGAACCTCTTTATCAGAACTACCAGTTAGAAGCCACACATGCTTTCTCTCTTCTTCCTGCTTCATCTATGCTCCAGTGTTGCTAATGTATAGTAAAAATAAAATGAAAAATAGTTTAGGAGAGACATTGTCCTGTACACTTCACAGAACAAGAGCCCCTGAATAATTAATTTCTAAATAGAATTAGTGTTAAGCCTATTCCAAACATAATACTTGCCCATAATAAGTATTCCATAAACATTTGTTGGATAAATAAGTGAATTAGGAAAACTACATTGCTAACAAATACTAGAACATTTGAGAGGGTAAATATATGAACATCTATGAGATATTAGAGCCAAGAGCTACAAACAGCATAAATCTATAAAGCTTTTTCATGTTAGACCAACTTAATCGATTTTTTGTTTTGAAAATTGGAAAACAGTAGACAAAAAGAATACACTAGATACATTATTATATCTAAATACATCCAGACGTTAATGGAAGAATTGATAGCAGATCTCATGAAATCTAGTTCAGAAAATGAATTCAAATTGACTTGAATGTGTCAAATTGATTGAAAACTGCCTGAAGGACTGAGAGTGTAATGATAAATGGCAATGTATTGAATCTGGACGAGTGTTCAGCATGGTCTTATTTAACATCTTCATTAATTATCTGGGAAAGGATATAAACAACACATTCATTAAATTTGTAGACGCAAACGAGAGAGGTGTTTTTAAGCACTGGATAAGGCAGAGGGCAATATGAAGGGAACTAACCTGCTCAAGAACAGAATGATGTTAATAATTTGATGAAAATCCACTAGTGGCCTGGCAGTGTTCTGTGCAGAGCACGATCCCAGGCACCATAGGCGATTAAAAGATGAGTTAAAGCATCTCAGCAGACAGAGTGCAAACAACTAAAGTGTACCACGGGGGAAGGTGAAGGAAGTGCTGCATTAGAGGTGCAAGCAAACTGCAATGGAAGTAAAGAAGTGATGAAATTCTAAAGAAAAGAGTCAGGACTGCAAATTCACATTGTCACACCATGAGAAAAACAACTGGAGCAAGAACCATCCCAGAGAAGTAACTAGGGTTAGATAAAGGATAATGCCATGGGCTACCAAGAAGCAACAAGACGGGGATATTTTTCTTCAAGCACGCCATGTGAGTCACAGATAATGGAGTCGGGACATTGGGCTCAGCCAGTGCAAACTCACTGCTCAACAGAACCTGTCTTTTTTTTTTTTTTTTTCCTTTTTCTACTATTTTTCTTTCTTGTGTTAAGGTAAACTACTAGGTACTGTTTTTAATTTAGTTTTTAATTATGATCTAAGGATCAGTACTATGGAAACACACATAATTATATAAGAAAGTATTGCACATATAAAGCATTATTTATTTTATAATATTAAACAAATGGCAACGATCTAATGTTCAATAGTAGGGGAAAATTTACAAAACTTTACTGTCTGTACTTGACAGGATATTCTCCAGCTACTAATGGGTGTTTATGCGGAATTAGAACAGGAAAAAATGCCCATATTTTAATGTTAGATGAGAAAACTGGGATGCAAAATTTACCATAGAGTGTGATCAAAAGCAAAAAGCTAGTGCATTTTTAGCAAGAAAATATATCAGTGGCTGTCTTTGTGTAGGGGGAAAGAGGAGGCTAGAAAATAATATTTGTTGAGTCCAACTAACTAATTTGTTCAATGTTTCTTTCTGTCGTAAAGGTTTTTATTTGCATTTTAATATATGTTTTGACCAGATGTGGTGGCTCAGGCCTGTAATCCCAGCACTTTGGGAGGTTGATGCAGGTGGAGTACTTGAGGTCAGGAGTTTGAGACCAGCCTGGCCAACATGGTGAAACCTCGTCTGTACTAAAATACAAAAATTAGCCAGGTGTAGTGGCACATGCCTGTAATCCCAGCTACTTGGGAGGCTGAGGCATGAGAATCGCTTGAATCTGGGAGGCGGGGGTTGCAGTGAGCCAAGATTACACCACTGCACTCCAGCCTGGGCCACAGAGTGAGACTCCGTTCTCAAAAAAAAATAAGTAAATAAAATAAAAATTAAAAAATGTATATATGTGTATACACACACACACACACACACACACATATATGTTTTGATGAGCCTCTAATAAAGGCACTTAAGGAAAGTTTAATGATTTAGTTATGTGGTTATTTTCTTGGAAAAAAAATCAAGGTTCCTAATCATTGAGGGATATTAGTTGTCTTGAAGATCGATGTATGTTAAGCACACCTGGAATAACAAACAAATTTGGCTGTTAGGTATAACCCAATGAGTGAAAGACAAGGATGTGCATTATGACATTATAGCCGCAGTGATCAGGGAGGAGCTGCCCACGCACACAAACTCACACGTTCCTGCACACAGGCATACCTCAGTAAAGAAACCACGTACCCCTAAGGACTGAGAGCCAATCCGTGGGAGAGGTTTTTAAACGCCAAAACACATTAAGGTGGGCAGAGATCTGAGATTCATTTTATTTAGTATTTTTCAATCGGGTTGAGAGCATTGGGTAGAAGGACACTTCTAGATGAAGTTGAAATCAGCAACAGTATATCTAGAGCTAACAACTCAGTTTCCACATCTTGAAAATTGGATAATAATAGTATCTATCTTATAAGGTTGTTAAGATTAATACACACATATACATTACTTAGAATAATGTTTGTCACATACTAGGCATGTAGATGAGTGTTAGCTATTGCTGTTATATCATTAATATGCTCTTGCTATAAAAACAAGAAAGTAAAAAGTCAGAGTCAGTTTCAACTTGTAGAGAGGATGTTCTTGCTATAAAAACAAGAAAGTAAAAAATCAGTTTCAATTTGTAGAGAGGTAGTACTTTCCACACTGTTTTAAAGGAGAGTAATATGTAAATAAAAGTAAAAGGTGAATAATTTTGTGAAACTGTGTGAAAGTAATATATTTTCAATATTAGGGACAATCCTTTGGCTTATGATAATTTTTCCAAAAGAAAAAGTTAAAATGTCAGAATTAACAGCATTTCAAGTGAAAACATCTTAGAATGTGGCCTAAGAATGTAGACCTAAAGAATCAGTTGTAAGAATTTGCTTCTGTTTTGGGTGAATTATGTTTATTGAACTTGCATATTTAAATGAAAAAGCACAAGAAACTTTTTTAAAAGCCATGTCTGAATGCCAGCAAATATTTGAAAGAACAAATATAAGCTTGTTTTAACAATTCTCTGCAAATTCCCTCCCTCCACGTATCCCCCTGACAAATAGCCTTTGCAATGTGAGTACTTAGCTTGGGCATAAAGGACTGAATGTGAAGATGTGTAAAAGATCCATTGTCTAGGCTGCTCCTGGGTGATGGAAGTCGCTTCTGAGGTGGGCTTAGCAGGAGGGCACATGCTCACTCGCCAAGAGTGCATCCACAGACCTCAGCTTCCATGCGCATTGATGATGGCCATGGAAGCACATGGTTTGAAAATACCCTTAGAGCTGCGTGGCTGGACAGAACATCTAGCTATTATGTGGTCCATCTGTCAGGAAATTGAAGTCCAGGGAAGCTAGGCAACTTCTCTAAATCACACAGGAAAATAAGATAGGAACTTGATTTGCTCTCTTCCTGGTCCAGAGTTCTCAGTATCATTCTGCACAAAGATGTGAATAGGGGTTAAGTAAAAAGGATTATATGGTCAAAAGGCTTGGGAAAACCTGGGTTCCATATGTTATACAGGTGTCTTTCCTGCAAGATGTCTCAGAGCCTTCAATATCTTAAAAGGGGGATTATTATACAGCATTTCTCAGATTTATTTGAGCATGGAACCCCTTTCTTCACTGAATATGCTTTGGGTAAAAGCTACTCTGTGCTATCCCTTACTTGAATAGAGTACACAACATGAGAACTGAGAGGGAAAGTCACAGCATAAGCTCATAATATTTATAATAGCCATCTTGACCTGTATTTGAACTAGGGTTATACAGTCTTCTATTGAGTTAGTAGTGACAGATGAAGACAAGGAAGTAAAGGTAAAAATTGATTAAACTGCGTATTTAGCAGACAGAGGGAAAAAGAGATGGGCATATTTTGTCTATTCTCAATTCCTTGAATCTTATAAAGAAGAGATGAATTTTTCTTCTGACTCTGCCTCCTGTCCCATTGCTTCTTGTCTGGCCTACACACATTTTGCTATTTCTAGAACCAAGTTAATCCATTGTTCTTTGCTGGGCATCTTATTGATCTTCCATGTTATTAATATTCACTTTTGGCTGCCAGATTAGCTCTAATGAACCATTCACGTTTATTTTTAGCACACTTAGAAAGTTGGGACGTATTATCCAGATTGCATTCTACTGTGCAGGAATTGTATCTACAAAGAATGAGAAGTCTTGACTTTCCTCCTTTTCCCGATTTCCCTTACTTTAACTTTACCCCAAACAGAAATAAAGGAAGTCTTCAATTTATGAACAGCCTGTTCCAATAATTTTTTGGGGGGAACTCGGAATTTATGTTCCCATAAAAACAGTGTTCCTAGGCTAACCCACTAAAAAAACATTTTACCCATAGTGATTTTAAAAGTATGCATTTACATGTTATTTACAATAAAAGGGAAGCAATTTGGTTTCAAACATCATAGAATGTATTTACCCCTATTTGAAACAGGTCCTCCCCTCTCGTGCTCAGACTCATTTGCTGGAATTTGAAACTTCCCTTGGGTCCCTCCAGGGCTGTGGCACAGTCTAGAGTCGGGCTGGACCAAGAACTCTGGAGCCAGACTGTTGAGGTTAGCACTCCGTCTCTGCTACTTCTGTGCTCCTGGTAGGCTATGTTACCTTTTGGTGTCCCAGTTCCCACATCTCTAAAATGGGGATAATAATGATATCCATCTCATAAGGCACCTGACACATAGAAAAGTGCTAACAGGTATTTGCTCTCATTATGATGACAGTGATGATGGAGTGGGGGTGGACCTGATGGGGCAGTGGGGATTCAGGACAGGACTCAAGCCAAACAAAACTGGAGGAAGGATTGGGATCGGTGGCACCAGGAAGTGGGGGAAGAAGGGAGGTTGGTGAGTAGATTCAGGAACGTTAAACTGGATAAAGAGAAAGAAGAAAGAAATGAGATTCCCAGTGCAGTTATGACCTGAGTAGGATTGGAGAAAAAGGAATCAGAGAGGGAAGAGAAATTCTTGGGTCATTGTTTTAAAAATGAGAAAAAAAAATGAGGTAAGGAATATGGGTAGATATTTTTGCCACTTTTCAGCTTCAAGACGTAGGTCTAATTACTTAGCTACTTTGAACCTTATAAATTGGGAATAATAGTATTAACCTTGCAGGGATGTATAAAGATTAGAATAGTGTATCCGAAATGCCTGGCATACATTAGGTAGGCCCTCAGTAAATGATGGTATCTGTTCTTACATAAAGGTTATGCTGCTAAAGTACTTCCAGCAAATCATTCTTTTTTTCCAGCCCTAATTAATTTCTATTGCTTAAGTAATCCATACTCACTTCTAAAAAGTAGAAAATTAAAAATAGTTAAGAAACTTATCTAAGCTCACACAGTTATGGAATGGTTAAACTGGGATTCAGAGCTTGCAAGTGTAACTCCAAAGCCCGTTCTCCTAAATAACACACATATTTGTAAGTCCCAGCAGGTACAGTTGTTTTATTTCATATGGCTATAGCTACAGAAGAGAAGCAGTCTTCTCTTCTCCATGTATTGTCTATTTTCATCTCTCTGTAACTCGTTGGGTACTTTAAAAATGAAAAAGTGACCTACACCTTTGTTTCTCTGGATCGGATGTCGTCTAGGAAGTATGTATTTGGCTTCAGTTTGTTTCACTGGCAGTTTTTTGCAACTATCAGAGGATGGAATTTTGCTTTGTCATCTGATCCAAGCACAAACTTAGGTAAATTTATGAGAACGGGCCAATTTCTACAGAAAAGCTGACTCTAGTGAAAGATTTTTTCTTCCCTAAGTCAATTTTTTAATTTGTATTTGATCTGTTCTGCATGGTGTTTGGCCCTCCTCTTTGCAAGTTTTGCAATTTCACTGTCCAACAAGCAGTATCTGATAGGAGTTTTAATAAGACTCTTCACCCTTCTTTGTGCTCAAGAAAATATTGTCAGCACTCTTCCATTCCCTCAGAAACAGGATCCCACCCACTCTGACATAGCTGTTCCACACAAGAAACCAAACATGTAAACCCTAAACAAAGAGAGTTTGATGCCAAGGGTTATTTTTTCTCTTTATTCTGTAATATATTTATACACTTTTGCTCAATATCAAACTATTTGAAGTCATTATAAATAAATCCAGAAATATGTGCTTTATAGCCTCAATATGAGTAAATACCAGGCCAGAACTGACCAAATGCACAAACAAAAAAAGAAATCAGCCTCAAATTAGGTTTCATGGTGCAATTATTCCATGTATTTCTGAAAACTGTTCTTTTAAAATATCTGCTGTTTTCTTCCATCTTTTCAATTGTCTCCAAGTCTTCTGCCACCCCCACCTAGAAAAAGAGTCTTCTGTTTGCATTAGGACATTTACATAGGCATTTCTTTCCTGGAGAAATATGACAGCAGCTGAGATAGCACAGGCCTTGTTAATACTTAACACTGAATAAACAGGGCAGGTAATGACCATTGTAATACTTCCAAATGCAGTACAGCAACACAGTTGACAAAGGTCAGGAGGGAAAAAAAATAGCATTGGTGTTTGCAGTGGGAAGAATCTTCTGAAATGAGACTTGAGAAAACAAGGTATATGTCCTGTGTCTTAAAGCCTTTGTTGAAGGGAAGACTACTAAGCTCCCTCAGAACTGGTGTTCCAAGATTTGTAATCTCAATACTGAGAAAGATGGAAACATAAGGACAAACTTTAGTACTAAGAAATCCTCACAGTACCCAGGGCTTTAACATTTCTTCATATAAATTAGGCAGTCAGGTCAACCTACCTAAATATTGTATTAAAGGCACCCTTTTACACCAACTTCACCCAAAACACTCCCAGCTGCTCATTGTACACTGAAGTTACACAATGTATCTTTTCAAGGACCTCTCAGTCTTTGCTGAAAAGGACTTCGGTGCTTCCAAGAGTAGCTCTCAGGAGACACCTCTTAGATGAGGTGTTGTTTTCTGGAAAGGTGCCTAAGTTCCTAGATTGTATAGCAATGGAAAGACTGAGGTTCTAACGTATATTTCAGAGAGCTGCCTTATGTTGTTGGCCATGTTCATAAGCAAGACCCAGTCATCTGGGTGAATGAGGAGCTGCCCATCTTCCTAGGCCAGAGGCTTAAGAGTCTATTTGTTCATGCATTCATTCCTCACTCATTAGGTATTTATAGAGTAGCATCTGCTATGGGTCAGGCTGTTTTCTCAGCGCTTGGGATAAATAGTGAACAAAACATTGTCAAAGAGCTTTGGGTCCAATGGGGAAGACAGACAAGTAAACAGATCATTGTAATATGGTGAAGTAATTAATTACAGGGTGACTAAGGTTTCATTCAGGCTTCTGAGGGACCTGCAAAGGTTTTACATAAAAAGTGTCTTTGAAGCCCAAAGATTTATTAGGATTTTGTCAGTGCTGGGTAGGGAGAGTTTTCTAAACTGAAAAAACATATCCAAATCCCTGGAAAAAGAATATGGTCGGTTAGGGGAACTGAAAGTAGTTCAGTGTGGGCGGAGGGCAGAGTTAACCTAAAAGATTAGTGAACAGAAAAACAATTAGAACCCAAGTTCGTCAAGAGGTTGAGGTTTAAACAACAATTTGGAAAAGAGAAAAAAAATTATTCTTCAGTTACTAATTTTGCACATATTAGCAATTTGAATTGAGAGGTTTTGTAAGACTTCATTTATTTTTAAGTATTTTTTTCATTTTTCTTGTCTTTTTTATTTCTAGTTTATTGTCAGTTATGACTGCTCTGTGTTAATTATAATCGTGAAAAGTTGAGAAAACATATATGTGCCCCAACATTAAGGGATTAGTTATGTAAGTTATAATAAGTTAAAAACACTATATCCCAAAACATTACATACATAACATTAAACTAAGCCCATTTATTTAAAACATAAAATCATAAAAACATGATTAGCAGAAACCATTTCTATTTTATCTTCTTGCCTCTCTAAGTGCAAAGTACCTGATAATAGACCTCCAAAAATTCTTGTGGATGAATTAATGACTGAATGGAAAAAAAGTAAGCATGGCGACAAGCAACTATTAGACTTTACCTTCCACAAAGAAATGCAGAAAAGTTGACAGAATATTTTGATTATTATTCGCTTGGAGTTTGTAACTCAGGACCAAATAACTGTCCTTTGCTTTTTCCTATTCCTTCCATGTAGTGACATTATTAATATATCAAGATAAACAAGATTGTTTTCTTCTTTAAAACATTTGCTCTTTCACTGCTACAAAAATATTATAGTTTATGCTTTTGTTTGATCTTTCCATGAGTAGACACATGTGTATTTGTTTCTAATATTCGCACATTCATTTTCCACTTTGACATTGTTGTGTAAAGGGTTTTGGTTTTTTATTATGTGTTATACATTTGTTGGGCTTTTGTGCGGTTAGATATACCAGCAGAAGGTGCCACATAAAAAAGGGGAGCACCCAGAGGTTTAAATTAGAATCTGAGTAGTTCTCATTAAAATTTTAGGTTATTTGAACTGGAGATAGCTACACCAGCAGTTGTTTGTAGAAGCCCAATTAGACTTAATAGAAAATTAACCCCACCCTAACTAGCACTAACAATCTAGCGTATTCATTTCTTTTTTTATTTTTAAAATTAACCTTTTTATTTTGAGATAACTATAGATTCACATGCAGTTGTAAGGCATGATACAGACACATCTCATGTATTCTTAGCCCAGTTCCCCCCAATGGTAATATTTTAAAAAACTATAATACAGTATATCAACCAGGGTATTAACATTGATACAATCAAGATACAGAACATTTCCCTAACCACTAGAATCTCTCATATTGCCCTGTTATAGCTACACCTATTTTTTCTCTATCCCCCTTTCTTAACCACCCATTTTTATAATTTTGTCATTTCAAGAATGTTATAGAAACAGAATCACATACTGTAAACTGTTAGGATAGGTTTTTTCTTTTTTTTTCCTGCTCAGCATGATTCTCTGTTGTGTGTATCAATAGTTCATTCCTTTTTATTGCTGAGTAGTATGCCATAGTATGGATATGCAATACTTTGTTTAAGCATTCATCCCTTGAAAGATAATTTTTTTTTTATAGGTTTTAGTTATTTATGAATAAAGCTGATATGAGCAATCATATACAGGGTTTTCTGTGGATATAATTTTTATTTTTCTGGGATAAATATCCAGGAGTACAACTGCTTGGTCATATGGTAGTTGCATGTTTAGTTTTTAAAGAAACTGCCTATTTTCAATAGGGGCTGTATTATTTACTTGTCTACCAGCAATGTACGAATGGTCCATTTCTCTAAATCTTTGCCAGTATTTGGTAGTGTCACTGTTTTTTATTTTAGCCATTCTGCTAAGTGTATAGTGATGTCTCATTGTGGCCTTAATTTGCATTTCCCTGGTGGCTAATGATGTTGAACATCTTTTCGTGTGCTTGTGTGCCATCTGTATGTCATCTTCAGTGAAATGTCTGTTCAAGTCTTTTGCCCATATTCTAATTGGAATGTTTTCTTACTGCTGTGTTTTGAGAATTCTTTATATAGTCTAGATAGAAATCCTTGTTAGATAAATGGTTTGCAAATATTTTCTCCCAACATGTGATTGTTCTTTCATTCTCTTAAGAGAATCTGTCACAGAACAAAAGATTTTTCACAGAACAAAACTTACCAAATTTTCCTTGACTCGTTATGCTTTTGGTGTTGACTTTAAGAATTCTTTGCTAGCTCTAGCTCCCAAAGATTTTCTCTTACTTTTTTTCCTAAAATCTTTATAGTTTTACATTTTACATTTACGTTTGTGATCCGTTTTGAGATACTTTCTGTATAAGGTGTGAGGTTTAGGTAAAGGTGGGTATTTTTGGTTTGGTTTTGTTTTATGTCTGTTTTGCCAATGAATGTTTAGTTGCTCTGGCCATTTGTTGAAAAGTCTGTCCTTCCTCCATGAAATTGCTTTTGCAACTTTGTCAAAAATAAATTGAACATATTTGTGTTAGGTGGATCTATTTCTGGGTTCTCTATTCTGTTTCATTGATCTAGTGTTTGTCTCTTCACTAGTACCCTACAGTCTTGATTACCATAACTATATACAGTAGTAAGTCTTGAAATCAGGTACACTGATGCCTTCTACTTTATTCTTTTTTTCAAAATTGCTTCCATTATTTCAGTCTCTTTGCATTTTCATACACATTTTAGAATATTTGTCTTTATCTACAAAAACTATTGCTGGGATTTTGATAAGAAGTGTTTTAAACTTGTGTATCAAGTTAAGGAAAAGTCACATCTTACTATGTTGTCTTCCAATCCGTTAATACAGTATGCCTCTCCGTTTATTTAGATCTTCTTTGGTTTTTTCATCAGAATTTTTTAGTTTTCAGCACATAAGTCCGTATTTGTTTTGTTAGAGTTATACCTAAATATTTCATCTTTTAGTAAGTGTAAATGATACTCTATTCTCAACTTTGGTGCTCACATATTTATTGCTAGGACATAGAAATATAAATTATATTTTGTATGCTAATCTTGTATCCTGTTATCTTGCTGGACTCACTAGTTTTAGGAGGTCCTTTTTTTTTTTTAAAGATCTCTTGAGATTTTCCATTTACACAATCATGTCATTCATAAACAGGAACCAATCCTTTTTCATCTGTATACCTTTATTTTTATGTATTTTTTTGAGATGGAGTCTTGCTCTGTTGCCCAGGCTGGAGTGCAGTGGCACAATCTGGGCTGACTACAACTGCCGCCTCTTGGGTTAAAGCGATTCTCATGCCTCAGCCTTCTGAGTAGCTGGGATTACAGGTGTATGCCACCACATGTGGCTAATTTTTGTATTTTAGTAGAGACAGGATTTCACCATGTTGGCTAGGCTGGTCTCGAACTCCTAACCCCAAGTGATCCACTCACCTCGGCCTCTCAAAGTGCTGGGATTACAGGCGTGAGCCACCACACCTGGCCCATCTGTATACTTTTAATTTTATTTTCCTGCCTTATTGCCCTGGCTAGCACTTCCAACACTTTGTTGAATAACAGGAGTGAGAACAGACATCCTTGCCTTGTTCCTGGTATCAGGGAGAAAGCATTCAGGCTTTCAACAATAACTGTTTTAATGATAGATTTTTTTTTTAGATGCTCTTCATCAATTTGAGGAAGTTTCTCTCCATTTCTAAAAATTAAGAATTTGAAGAGTAAAGAAGTTTGAATATTATAAATCTTATAGTTTATTATTTTTTAGCTTAAGAAATTATAGAGCTTCTGTTCTTGCTAGTTAGTTTTGTCTTCAGGACTTATGCAAAACAGGGTAACCCAGAGTGATAGACATCCTTTTTATTGATGTTTCATGATTTTAAATTTCATTCTCTTTTTTCTTTGCGTACTTGACTTTGCTTTTCTTTTTCTGACTTTTTTCTTTTAAAAAGTGCATCGGTAGACAATACTTCTGTGTTGTAATTGGTTAGTGGAAGACTTTTAATTCATACTTTAAAATAATGTATGCTTACAAGGAATATATATTTCAAAGAGCTATCTGAAAATTAGTTTCAATTGGAATTCACACTAATCTTAATTTGATTTGTACTCGCCTCATTTTCACTTTAAATTTTTAATTACTTTTTAAATTTTTTGAATTTTTGAATTTTGAAGTACTTTTCACTTTTAATTTGAATGTGCAACTTTACTTTCTTCTGTAAAATTTAATATTGCCAGACCAACTCACTTGGATGTCTACTTTTATAAAATAATGCCAGCTTTTCCATTCTTCCTATACACATATAATTGGGTCTTTCAGTATTTTAGTCTTTTCAATATCCTAGTGTCCCTAAGGAAGGGAGTGATTGAAGTTTACCACTTCCTATGACGTTAATGCTGAACTTAAACATCTTCAAGCCAAGGTGTGAACACAGAACAAATATATCTTCAAATTATTAGCAACAGCAACAACAAAAAAACTAATTCACACAGATTTACTCTATTGTAACCTACCACGTCACTCAGCAATATAAAATTGTTTTTGTCATTATATATACTTCTGTATCATCATTTAGACTCTAAGCACCATGAAGGCAGGTATCATTTCTTTTTCATTTACCTCATGTACATGAGGCACTCAATGAATATTTGTCGAATGACTAATTTATGATGACTGTGTGGTATTCCGTTGTTTGGACACACCATTGTTTAGTTAAGCAGTTCCTTTCTTTTGGACATTTAGGCTGTTCCTAGTTTTTGCAATAATAAACATGTAACTAATCTTTCCAGCCCCTCCCACTTTGATGAGTCACCTAATTTTAAATTATGTCTACATTCAGCTTTTGGACATCTATATTTTTTGATCATTTATCGTGCTTTGTAATTTTAATTTCTCTACTCTCTGGTTGGTTGGATATTTATGTCAAGCTGCTTAACAAATGAGCATATGGCATTGCTTTACTGCTTTACTATAGTGTTGGGAAGTCAGAACAGTGTTAGATGATGAGCCCTTTAGAAGAATTTAGAAAGAAGTTGACTAGAAAAGATGTAAAAGTTGTGAAATATATAAGGCCAATTTAGGAGATCACAGAAAGATGGTTCCACATTGTGGAGCATCTGTAATGTTGCTCCTGCAGAGATTGGCTTTGCCCATACCACTGAAAGAAGCCTCATCCCATTCTCAAGTGCTTTCAGAACAGCTTAAAGTGTAATGGGATCCACAACGCATTCCTATCAGAAGGTCCAAAGAATATCAGCGCCATCATTTATATACCTTTGCTAAGTATCTGTTATGGTCCAGAAAGGTTCTCTATTGGGGATTCTGGAGAGGCACCTAGATACCCAAAACACAGTGCTTGTCCTCAAGTAATGAAGGAATTTACACTGGGGATGGGGAAGTAAGACTGAAGCCCTATGGCATTATGGTCAGAGCTCATCCTCCAGAAATGGACACACTTGGATTGGAGTCAGGCTTTTTCTTGGTCGTATGACTTTGAGCAAGTAATCTAATTTCCATAAAGCTCAGTTTATTCATCTAGAAAATGGAAATAATAGTGTCAAAGGTTATTTTGAAGAATACATGGAAAAATGCATTTAAGACTCTTAGAAAAAAGTTTGGCATGAGGTAGGTGTATATTTTTTCTTGAAAAAGAAAAACGGGCACAAAAGACAGTATGGTATCATGTCAGAGATAACATAGGATTTGTGGTAACAGAGAGACTACTTATGGCTAGTGAGAGTGAGGAGGATGTTATGGAAAAATGTAGAAAATCACTTGCATCTTAAAGAACAGTTAGGATTGCAGGTGGCTGAGGGAAAAGTAAGGAAGATATTCCAGAGGAAGAAACGGCATATGCATAGGCAAGGGGAAGAATGCAGGCTGTGTTCATGGACTGTAGGGAGACAAGATGGCAAGGGTGAAGGTGGACTGAGATGCGTACGTGCCCCTGGCGAGCTAATCATTTGACTCCTTAAATATTTGACGTTTTCTAGTGGGAGAGTAAAGGAAAGAATGGTTTTCTATTAATAAAATAGGTATACCCAAATAGTTCTTTCTTTACCTTCAAAATAAGATGTCTGTTATATGCTGGGAATGCAACATGACATTTTAACCTATTTGGACTTGTCTTTCATTTTTTAAAAAGCACTCATAATTGGATATGATTAATCATATGCACCATGGGTAGAGGTCATTTCCGTGGATACCGGCGCTTGATCTCTTTGCTCAGGGTATATTGTGTGCTTTTATGGGAATGGCTCTTGTTTACATTTTACCAATGAGTAAGGAGTTTGAGGGTAGAAACCTGAGTTAAGCGGCGCTGTATTTCTAATTGATTAGTGGTGTTTCAGTGCCCCCTATGGGATGGTGCCAGGGCAGTTGTCTCATTGGATATCTGCATAATTGGACTCAGGATGAAGGAGAGAAGTAGAACCTAGACCTCAAGAGGTGGTTAGGGCCAGATCTTGGGGAAACTTGACTGGCTGGGTAAAAAGGTACAGATTTTAAATTATTAAGCAAAGCAGTCTCTAGAAAGGCTGTTAAACAAGTGCCCAAGATGGAACTTAGGAACATTTTATTTGGTGCTGAAGTTCATGAGAGAATGAAGACAGGAAGCTGATGTGGTGGTCACTTTAGAAATACAAGTGTGAAGTCCTAAGTGCTGGCCTTGGACAGGAGTAAAGTGAATGGGAGGAAACTGAGAACTGTAGGCAACAGGAAGAACTGATGGACTGGACGACTGATTGCATACAGGAGGCTGGGAAGAGGGAGCATGCTGAGACAACAGAGATCTTGAGTCTCGTTGACCTTCCAGGTATGTCTGTCACCTACAGCCTATAACATTCATGATTTATGTCCTCTGACACATAAAATATAACAGGTTATTTTCTACCTCGCAGAAACCAAACCAAAGCTTAAATTTCACAAGCAAAACTTGTTTTTCACTCTATACAACATTAATTCTTTTATCTTCTTTTTCTCATTGAATAGCTCCAAAATAAAATTTTTTGGGTTGCCAAACTTGTAAGAATTCCCTGTTTTTCAAAACTTTCTATTTTAAGACCCCTTCCTTGCAATAAACTGTGGCTGATTGAAGAGGCATTACATAATAGGTAATTGCCTAAAACATCTGTAGACTTTTTTTTTTTTTGAGATTTAGATCACTTCTGTAATGTATGATAAAAATGAACTTAGGCTTACTAATTTGGAACTTTTAATAATTTAGGCAGGAAGAAATTTCCATTGTAATTCTCCATGAAAAAGTTTTTCCTCCCTTTTCACCTTTTTTCAGTGGTGGAATGTTTAAAGTGGATTAAATATGAGAATGAATCATAAATTGCATTTTAGAAAAGTGTTTAGTATACTAACATACCTGTCCTCTGCATATACAGAAACTGCAGTGCACAAACAGGCAGAGAGGTTAGATGTATTTAGCCAAACCTGAAGCAATAGTAAAAATCATTAAGGCCACTAGTTCACCTGAGGCACTCCTCAACCTCCCATAAAAACAAGAAAACCTTGAGTAAAACCGATCAATGTCTTTTCTCTGTTTGGTAAAGTCATCAAAGTAAAGTTTTTTGGGTCTATTTGTCATATATATATACACTTTATATATATAAAATATATATATTTGTCATATATGTATAAATATGTGTGTGTCTATATATATATATAGACACACACACATTTTTTTTTTTCGAGACAGAGTCTAGCCCTGTCGCCCAGGCTAGAGTGCAATAGTGCCATCTTGGATCACTGCTACCTCCGCCTCCTGGGTTCAAGCAATTCTCCTGCCTCAGCCTCCCGAGTTAACTGGGATTACAGGCACTTGCCACCATGCCCGGCTACTTTTTGAATAGAGACGGGGTTTCACCATGTTGGCCAGGCTGGTCTTGAACTCCTGACATCAAGTGATCTGCCTGCCTCGGCCTCCCAAAGTGCTGGGATTACAGGCTTGAGCCACTGCGGCTGGCCTCGTATATATTGTTTAATGGGATCATTATTTCATTCATTTCCCTTAATTCAAGTTAGAAATAGCTTGATATTTTTATCAAATGCACCCCGTTTCAAAATATTTTGGCATTTATTTTGTTTTCACTGATCTTAAAGGATTTTTCCTAACATGAGCAGATCTTATGAAACGTTGTAAGTATATGAACATACTCAACAAAATAAGTTCAAGTAGACACCTTAAAAACTTATTATTGGGCAACATGTATTGACTTAGTTCTAGTTAACATTTAATAAATAGCATTTCTTTAAATAAAACTTCTTGGTTCTAATTTTTAAATTGTTTAAACTGATCTACCCCTGACAAAAAGAAGGAATTAAAAAGCAAATATGACTATACCAGCAAATATACATATAGTTACATATTCACTTTGAATGAACGCTGACATTTTAAAAACACCATATGGCACAAACATAAATATGTGTGTGTGTATAGGTGTACTTAACAGTGGTACAAATTTCCAGTCACCCCAGTCAAAACATCTGATTTAAATTTGTTCCTTCTGCTGAATGCCAGATATGCAGGTTAGGATCAAGTGAAATGAGCCCATTTCAATGAAGTCTAGAACTAACCAGTGCCCTCATATTTGTGGTACACATTAATTTTTTTAAGTGAAGCATAGCAGAGAATGAAGAATGAAGTTTCTCTTTGTTCCTTCACTTTATGTTGTAGATTTGATGGTACTCTCATGCATGTAAGGGTAAGATTACCTCTTTGCAATGAAAAACAAAATATTTCAGATGTGGAAGCACCCAATAAAAGCAATGCCTATTTCCACACAGTCTAAGTTGAAAACAATTTCTCTGGATAACCAAAGTTGCTTAATTTTCTATGCCATCCAGCCATTTGCTAAACCAGTGGTAAGCCCAGTCCTAGACTGTCTAATTAATGATATTGTGAGAATATACATTCTATCCCAAATGAGTTTAGCTTGAACTGATAAAATTCCTGTGAATCTA
This sequence comes from Pongo pygmaeus, assembly GCF_028885625.2. Lineage (NCBI taxonomy): Eukaryota > Metazoa > Chordata > Mammalia > Primates > Hominidae > Pongo > Pongo pygmaeus. The sequence goes on along the minus strand of NC_072376.2, from coordinate 153,018,217 downwards.
AGTACCTTCCCAGATCCTTATGAATCTAGGCAAGCATCTCAGATGTCAGCTCCATAAGGACAGGGATTTTTGTCTCTTTATTCACTTCTGTATCTTTGACTCCTAGAATAGTTCCTGGTGCACAGCAGGTACTCTTTATGTATTTGTTGAATTAAATCAGTGCAATTAAATCTTATGCCTGGATTGCTCAGAATAGTTTCCTTGACTTAGGGAGAATTTAGTGAAGTGATGTTTAAAATATTATTATAGCATGTTACAGTTGAATGGAAGAACCAACTAATGTAATGATTCTTAAACATTGGTCAGCATGGTTAATGGAGGACAAAAAAAAAATTATACGAAAAGATCTCTTGCTAAGAATAAGATTGCCCACAGACAAAGGGTGAGAGAGTGCATTCTCCACTGGACTGTAGTACAGACTAGGGAAAGTGGGTCAGGATTGGGAACATCTGTGAATGGGAGGGCAGCGGGAAAGCTTGTCCTATAGAAAATTAAAAAACAAAAAAACAGAGACACCTCCTGTGCAGCATGAGGCCCGTGGGAGCCTGGGGCTTGTTGGTTCGTAAATTTGACCACTCTCTGCCTTCCTGGCAATTCTCAGTTAGTAAACCAAAATTCTAGGGACTGAAATGCACATTACTTGTAACAATAGGCACAGGCTGATGTTTTGTCTCAGCATTAGGTGTCAGATTTGAGCATGTGTACAGTAGTGCAGATACATACTATATGTTGGGTATCTATCATGGTATTATATTAAGAACTCAAAGTCACGGGGATTAACTGTAACATTAAATCACAGTTTAAAAGGTATTGGAATTTGGGAAAGATGACCCTTTTAGATATTCAGAGGTTTTAAGATTAAGCCAAATATGCAAATTATAATTTATGAACAATTTTGCGATCCCTTTTCTGTCAGATTAATTGGTAAAGAGTTTTTGTGGTGGGGAAATAATACACATGGATCCCCATCCCTGTGAAGGCTGCCAGGTCAGTGCCTGACAGAAGTGTGTTTTATCTCAAGGAGTCAATTGCAGATCAGGTTGATGTTTGTGTGTGCGCGTGTATAAAGGTTGTTTACAGATAGAAATTCATCTCTTTTTTTCCATTCTCATAAATTTTATTTGTTTATTGGAGTAAGACACATTGAGATTATCTGGAAGATGAACTATGTATATTCAGCATCTGAAAATCAATATAAAGGCAGGCTTTTAACTTGTGAGAGAAAAAAAGAGTAAGACCTGTCATTTGCTTTTTCATCTCTTACCAGCTCACAGTTCCACTTCGTAGTTCCTTCAGGGACCAATGTCAAAAGGGAATGATAGGCTGTAAACCGTATTCCTGATAAACCTACCTTATTTGAAAAAGTGTTTGGTCAGAAAATGCTTGGTCCTCACCATGTGATAGGATTCGAAAAGGTCAGAAACCTGTAAACACCATGCAAAAACACTTTTAAAGATTCTTTTTTTTTCTAATTGAGACTGAGTTTCGCTCTTCTTGCCCAGGCTGGAGTGCAGTGGCGCGATCTGGGCTCACTGCAACCTCCGCCTCCCGGGTACAAGCGATTCTGCTGCCTCAGCCTCCGGAGTAGCTGGGATCACAGGCATGCGCCACCACGCCCAGCTAATTTTTTTGTATTTTTCGTAGAGACGGGGTTTCACCACGTAGGCCAAGCTGGTCTCGAATTCCTGACCTCAGGTGGTCTGCCCGCCTTGGCCTCCCAAAGTGCTGGGATTACAGGCGTGAGCCACTGCGCCCAGCCTAAAATCTAACTCTGGGACTAGCCTAGGGTAAATATCACAAATATTAATCCTAGACGTTTGAAATCTCTTTTCTCAGCAGTATAAATTGACTTAACGCCGCGCAACAATGCCATTTCTTACCGATGAAAAATTCTCTTTGACAGTAGAGCCAAATAAATGACTGTGAGTTACTAGATTAAGGTGACCTACAGGGCCGTGTCCTTAAAATGGCAGGAGGTTTCAGTGCAAGAGCAGAGAAGCAGTTCTGGTGGATGGAAGTCAGTGGCTTCTTCAGGATGGTGTGGGAGAAGGCACAGGGTCAAGAATTGGAGCCCGGTAAGGCTGGTCGCTTTCCCTGCCTCTCTCAGCTGTGGAGGAAAGAATGGGATCAGCTTGGTTTTCCCAGGCCATCCAATGGCTGGTGGCTTTGGGATATAACCTGATCTTCCCCCCGACCACCTCTCTTTTGTTCCAAATGGGTGAGAAGGTAAAAGAAACAGATACAGAAACCTTTTTTTGCCATTTCTTCTTCCTCTTTCTTTCTAGGTCTCTGAGGCATTCCCTCCCTGCTGCCCTCCCTTTACTGAAATATAATGGAATACAGAAATGTCTCCTTTCGCCTCATTTTCCATTCCCTTATTATTATTTTAGCTACTAGGAATTAGCATTAGGAAGAATCCCAGGAAGGAAAAGCTGTAATAAAGATGATCATTTCCAAGAAGGGACCAGCCCAGTGTTTTGTTCTGTTTTAGATTTTAGGCTCTTTGAGTGCAATTTTCCTCCAGTTGGTGATAAATTTTTAGCCGCTATGAGGTCTTTTCACTTTTTATCATGTATCCTCTTGTTTTCTCTAATCTCTTTTAGATCTTACTTTTCTCTCTACAAAGATTAGTATTCCCTTCAGTGGAAATTTATGAATAAGGCTATTTAAAAAAACGCAGATAAGCTATCCTTGTATGTTTTCTTCATATAAATATTTGCCCCAGCAATATATAGGGCAACATCCTATGTTATAGGATATGTGGACTCAGATTCCTTTTCAAAACTATCACCTACCTCTATCCTATTTTACCACCAAAGCTTATTTTACCAAAAAGCTTATGAAGCTTTTTATTCTTTAAACATAACCAAGTTTATATTCATTTGTATATGGCACCTACCTCAATGGGTTGATGGGAAGATTAAATGAGTTAATATATCCAAAGTACTTGGATTAGTGCCTGGCAGCGGGTAAGCTCTATGTAAGTCTTTGCTATTATTATTATTTTTTATTAGCTTTTATTATTTTTATTTGATAGAAGAATATAGAGTATCAATTTTAATTCATCTCCACCTATGGTTGGATGCAGTTAGCCCGGCAATTGTTTGAACTTTAGAGGTCAACAGATGTATTTCAATTGAATGAGAAAATATGCTAACCACCTTTTTTTCTGCTCTGCCCAGGGGTCTTCAAATGTCTCCTAATTCACTTTTTCACTTTTTTTTTTTTTTTTTTTTTTTTTTGAGACAGAGTTTTGCACTATCGCCCAGGCTGGAGTGCAGTGGCGCCATCTCGGCTCACTGCAACCTCCGTCTCCCAGGTTCTAGTGATTCTCCTGCCTCAGCCTCCAGAGTAGCAGGGATTACAGGTACCCACCACCATGCCTGGCTAATTTTTGTATTTTTAGTAGAGTCAGGGTTTCACCATGTTGGTTAGGCTGGTCTCAAACTCCTAACCTCAAGTGATCCACCCCTCTTGGCCTCCCAAAGTGCTGGGATTACAGGGGTGAGCAACCGCACCCGGCCTGTTTCCTAATTCACTTCTTGTTCACTCTAATACCAACCAGGAGAGGGGAGTGCTATAGACCCCTCCCCCTTCCACTCCCTTTCTTCCTATTGGCCCCCTAGAATTAGGAACAAGACAGAAGCATATGTTTTGGCATCTTATGTGTTCTCATAAAAAAGAGTCATCCTACTCGATAAAGTACACTCAAATCTGGAAAGCCCTTGCATGGCACACGGTATCTCAAGTGGCAGCCTCCAAACAAAAGAAGACTATAGAACCCCCAAAATTCAAGGTCAGGAGACTGAATAATGAATGTCTGTTTATCCACCTGGTGCTTTAAAACTGACCTATGTTTCCCATAAGATGTCTTGAGATTGAATTATGTCACAGCAGTAATGTCTTTAACACTATTGGGTGAGATGATTTGAGAGAGATCAGATTTCATCTGGTGAGTGACAAGGCTTTACTCCCTCTTGCAGTGTATTAAAACAATTAAACATTAAATGCATTTTACTGCAGACTGTTTGACTCATGTGTGCATATTAGAATATTTTTTTCAAAAACCTATGAAATAGGAGCCTAGCTCCCTGTGAATGTTTATGGCGCTCATTAACAAAGTTCATCTCCAGGATGTATGATTTTCAGTTTTCTCTTTCTAATCTTCTTTTGGGAGGATGGAGGATGGGTGGAAATCAATTTTCCTAGCTAGATCTGTATTTTTCCAGTTAGAAAAGATGTTTCATTTTAATTTGTTGTCTGATGGTATTGAAATATTTTTCTAATCTGTTGTTATTTAAAAGAGCAAGCCCTATTCCTGTCATCATCCATTACGTGGAGCGTTATTTAGTAAGTGCTTTGTTTGTAAACAGAGAGTGGTTTTGAACAGATCTAGTTCTGTGGTGATCACGTTTCCAACATTGGAGGGTGGCTGCCTGGCAGCAGCACTTTTCTATGTTTTAGTTTTTTATTTGAGTTCTTCTGAATTGATTATTTTCCCCTAATGTTTCCAGGTTAAGGAATATTTTACGCATATTATTTGTCAAATCCACATTTCTCTTTCTGCCAAGGAGGATTAGGAATCTCTAGTGAATCAACCTTCTCTAGATAGTTTCTGGGAAAGAGGAGAGGTGAAACAGGAAAAATCCTAGCCCTCTGCATTGTCTTAACCATTTGAACTAACCAGGACAAAGGGTAGCAACACCACTGAGTTAACCCACTGTGTTGTTCAAAGCCCGTCCTCCACATTTCACCAGCACCCCAGCACACTTTACCAAAATGTTTTCTACCTGTGTTTTTTGAAGAAGTACAGATTTTGCTACTTTGCTGAACTTTTGTTTTCTTCCTGATTATTTTGTTTCACAAGAATTTTCTAAACTCTTAAGGAAACCAAAATCATTCTGTTTGGTTTTTGATAGTTGAAAATACAGCTATATCTGGGGAATATGATGATAAGGAGGAGTTATTTCTTATGTTAAAAAAAAAAAAAAAAAAAAAAAACCTAAGGAAAACGGTAGCTCTCCTTTCGGCTAGGAAATGACCATGTGTCTCTCTACTGGGGAGCAGCTGCTGGGAGCCCTGGGCTGGCAGGGAGAGCGCGTCTGGGAAGGGGGCTGCGCCAGGCTCCCCCACCAGCCCCATGAGCGCTGCGTTTTTCCTGGAGCCGTCATTGTCTCCCTGCGAGTCTCATGGCGTTCTTTGTCTGCGGTGGGTAGCTTGTGTCACACACTCGCAGCCCGTTGCACTCAGCCACTGTTCATCCCATTTTCTTTCTTTCTCTCCTCACTATTCTCCCCCGCCCCCTCCCCAAACCCCTCCCTTTCTTACTGGTTTTGTGATTCAAGGAATTTGAGATCATTTAGGTGAAGTAGATGCTCAGAAGGAAGGGTTTCTTATGAGCTTCAAAGAAGTGAGGAAACAAGATGTGATGCCTTTAAAACTGACAGTGCCCCTGTGTGGATCTGGGAATTATGTTCTTGAAGTAACAGCTTTTAGTTAAAAATACTGGGTGCTAGGGGAGTGGGGGTAAATGGTCCTTCCTTAGCACGTTCATAATAAGTAAAGAAACTGTGCCATTGAGTAATACCCCCATCCACCAATATTCTGGGGTGAGAATATTGAGAGAACTGCCAGTGCCTTCTGTGCCATTGTTAGTAAGAGAGAAAGTGTGACAACAAATGCCTTGTGAATTTAAATAGCCAGGTATGGTGTTCAGAAAGGCTTCTGAAATAAACACGCTAATCCACATTCTGTCTTGTGCAAAGTAAAGCATTAAGGGCTTGGTGCAGCTTTACTCTAAAGTGCCTGTGTGCAGTCTGTCTCCTTTTCTTCCCATTACCTATAGCTTACAATGCTTTCTAAGTGATTCTCTTGCTTGTGCGGAGAGCAGGAATGGGAGGAAGTTTGAGTTGACAGGGCTCTTAAAGCCATTTGTAATTTACACAGAAACTTTCCTTGTGGGAACTTAAAGCACTTCACATATGGAAATCATATACCTGGGGCAGACTTAATTCAAGGAGCCCAATCCTTGATTGTCATAGACGTGGAAACTGAACTTAGGGGATGTTTTGGGATGTTTCCTAGGACACAGAGTTCTAGCTGAGCTAGGACTTGAATCTGGCGCTCTTTCAAGACTCCTTCAGGGGCACATGTTAGTATCTCAGTCCCCTTTGAAAGATGTTGCTGGCAAAATGTTATTATCCTTACTTTAAAATGGTGTATACGAAAGCACAGAAAAAGAAAATTGTCCAGTGTTAACCCTTTGTGACAAAGCCAGTGAGATAGGACACTGTCTTTCTTGCAGCCCTTCTCAGCTATTTGAGTTGAATCATATTGGCCTCAAGGACATCATCCTTGGCCCCTGACATGCCAGGATTCTCATGTCTGCTTGTCTTTCCTGCACTGTCCCCTAGACTATTACCCCTTAATACTATTTAGTTCTTTTTCTCCTTATGCCCAAGGAGTGTCATGTGTTTCTCTTTTACTAGGTACTTTTCTCCCAGTATATCTGGAACTTTGTCCGAGAGCTCCCTCTAGAATTTTCCCTTAGGTAACCCAGACCCAACCCATGTTTACAAAGGAGCAATGCTGCTGTCACTTCCAAGTGCACCCCAACCCAGTGGTGTAGTAAAAGCAGAACTGGCCTGGGGGCAGGAGGTCAAGTCCTCGTGCCATCAACAGTTCATGATACTGATTAACTCCCATGCCAAGTTCCTTCCAGCTCTAGAACCCTAAATCTTCATAGAAATTTGCAGAGAGGAATTTTGAGAAAGAAGTGGTAAATTGAAACATCCACCAAGTTGAATTGTTTTAAAAGCCTCAGGCTTCTGGACATCCAAATTGTTAGTCTGACTTTGGAGCTGGGTGCTTGTCCTTGCCATTACTTTCCTGCCACCGTAGTAGGCACGGTTCCAACAGACCCTGCCAGTGCCTACCTGGGGAACCACTGCTGCTGGTAAAGTAGGTCCCTTGGGAATTCTGCAGTACAAGGGTCGCTGTGTAAGTGGACAATGAATTTTAATATGCACAAGTTTCCTTTCTGCCTACTTGGACTGGGTATACCTAGTAGACAAATCAAGCGGTACTTGCCACTATATTGTTTTGGTTTTCCGTGGTGTGAGAATATTGTGACTCTGCTGCAGGGCGTATTATCCTTGAGGGCAGCCACATAAATGATACGGTGTTAGGCAGTGGGGGGTTGCTGTGTAATAAGTAGTTAATGATGACAAGTCCTAGATCTTCTGATTATAAGGCTAGTATTTAGAACCTATAGTATGGTAGAATTTAAAGCCATTATTGTCTTCTGAACATTTACAAATGTATCATGAAAATAAATTTGATAGAAAGTTGACCAGTCTTACTCTTTCCTATCGTGACTTATTAAAAATCATATATGTGTTTTCTGCTTTTGCTTCCACCTCAGACCTCAATGGAAATAACTTTTCAGACTTTACATCTATTCAAAATGTAATTATAAATTAAACAGGGCAGACATCAGGTAGAGAAAAAATAAGAAGAATCCAGGCACAGGAAGACAAATGTGCGTGATCTCTCTTAAATAGAGAATCTAAAAAAGTTGAACTCCTAGAAGCAGAGAGTAGAATGGTGGTTACCAGGAATTGGGAGTATGGTGGGAGGGGGTGAGAGATGTTGGTCAAAAGATACAAAATTTTCAATTAGACAAAAGGAATAAGTTCAAGAGATCTATTATACAACGTGGTGACTATAGTTAACAATGTATTGTATATGTGAAAATGGCTAAGAATAGATTTTAAGTGTTCTCTCCACAAAAAAAAAAATGATAAGTGTGTGAGGTAATGCATATGTTAATTAGCTCAATTTAGCCATTGCATAGTGTATACATATTTCAAAACATGTTGCACACCATAAATAAACACAATTTTAATTTATGAATTAAAAATTAATTTTAAAATAATAGGGTTCATTTGAATTATTTTCATCTTTCGTTTGAAAAAGGCATAGTAGTCTCAGTGTGAACCTGGTTTGTTTTTTTTGAAAAGGAAAAAGTAAAAAGCCTCCCAGTATAGACTGGCAGTATTTGTTAGGCCAAGGATATGATTAAATAGAGATAAACTTGTGAAGTACAGATAGATTTCATTATCCAAACAAGTTACAGTACCTGGGGATAGACTCATAGTTTTTATAGAATCATCTGGATATATTGGGAAATATTGTTGGGTTAGTTAACACACAAAATAAAACCTTTGATGGATGCCTGTGTGTATGGACATGCAGACAGGCAGGGTATTTCTCTGGCCTTTTGTCCCTTCTAGTTTTGAGCTGTTCCTTATATAAGTAGTGACCCAGGACAGGGCGAGCTCAGTGTCTTAAACACAGCTCTGTGCCGACTCCAACAACTTTGACATTTTCTCACTCTGCGACTTAACTCACTCTGTGACTTAACTAACTCTGAGACCTCTTGGGGGTATCTTTTAAGCTCTTGGATCTTCTTTTACTGGAATTATAATACCTGCTCCCTACCTTCCTTAAATGAATATTATAACAGTTATCAGGATATATGGGATAACATCTCCCATAAGAAAGCAATTTGGAGCCTTCAAACTGTTTCGTTATAGAGAAGAAGCTCTGCAAATGTGTTTTACCATGGTAAGAACTGATGGTGGCTAAAACTGCAACTGCTCATGGAGAAAATTGGAGTAGTATGTTGCAAATTTAACACACATCTATTCCATTCCAGGCTGAAACAGCAAAATCAATCTATGTTTTGGTAGTTTATTTGAGATTTGGTTCTTTGATCATACTTGCATTGCATTTAAAGCAAAAAAAGGCCAAATCTTTTCTTTTTTTTTTTTTGAGACAGAGTTTTGCTCTTCTTGCCCAGGCTGGAGTGCAACGGCGTGATCTCAGCTCACTGCAACCTCCACCTCCCAGGTTCAAGTGATTCTCCTGCCTCAGCCTTCCCAAGTAGCTAGGATTATAGGCGTGCGCCACCAAGCCTGGCTAATTTTCTATTTTTAGTAGAGATGGGGTTTCTCCATGTGGGTCAGGCTGGTCTTGAACTCCCGACCTCAGGTGATCCACCCACCTCGGCCTCCCAAAGTGCTGGGATTACAAGCATGAGCCACCGCACCCGGCCAAGGCCAAATCTTTTCTTAAGTCTTTGTTCTTTTTCAATTGAGGGTGTTATTAACACAGCTAGATCATTGAGCCAATCTTTGTCCCGTTCCCCACCGCCATTCTTCGTCTCCTTTAGGAAGAAAATTCTCAAGGAGAAGTGGGCTGGGATAAAGGTTTGGGTAACTGGCCCTATAGTTTGGTTTTGATGTAAGTAAAGGGAGACTGGGCTGTGGTGATTAAAGGCCATTCTGGGCCATTTTTCTGGTTGTTGAACCAATTTGTTACATCATCTCAGGCAAGTACGTTTATGTGCCTTTAAGGGGCTAGTATTGATTTTAACTTCACCAGCTGTGGTGAGTTTTAGTTGATGTTGGCAAAGCTCTTTTTATTCCCAGGTAGAATCATGCCATAGGAAGTGCTGTGTTTTTTTTTTTTTCTTCAGGGATAGGGGAATAGAGGTTATGGATCTTCTACTGCTTTGCTGGCTCTTTTTATCTCATAATTTTAGTCAGATAGCAATAAAGAGCCATTGAAAGTAATGAACAGTCTTTACTGAGGTAAATGAAGACGACTGTGACAGTTTTAATATATTAATCAAATGGTGTTGCTGTTTAACCTTAGCAACATCTCAATCAGATGCTTGCCTGAGATTAACTGAAAAACCCATTGTGACTTTGAAGAGGAAGATCATTCCAAAAAGTAAAATTAGTTATAATTGGATGTTTTGGGGGAGAGACTTTTAAAAAATGGTCCTTAATCATATTCTTCATATGACACTTGGTATACGTGTTTGGTGAAACATAGTGGGCAGAAATATCATAGAAACAGGGGGAAAAGCACATTTCTCCCCCAAATGTACCTGGTAATCCACATCTATGAATCGTGGGTCATTTACTGAGTTCTTAATGTATATCCAGAACTGAGGCCCCAAATGGCTTAACTTAAATCTTTAATGTATCAATTGTGTTTTTATTCCCTTATAAGAAAATAATCCAGAGTTTCGAGTTGGTTCTTATGCACTCAGAAACACAAATGTTTTATCAGACCTACAAAGAACTGCATGACATTTGACACTATAAAAGTTATATTGGATGGGATGTCAATAATCTAGAGTGCCAAGCCTCTCTGTAGTATCCCCAGCATTTAAAAATAAATGTTGGGTGGGACTTCCAGCTATAGCCAAGTAAGGAAGTCAACAAATCTTCTTAGGAAAGCAAATATAAGGCTGGACAAAATGAACAAAAACAATCACTTCAGTGCTTTGGAAATTGAATAAGGCATATGACAATCGGGGAAGCATTTATACTAGAAAAACTGCTGAACTTTTCTTAGAACAGTGGGAATCTGTGGAATTATTGCCTAGGGTTGCATCCATCCCTTATGCAGTTCAGTCGTCATGGAGATTCTAGGAGTAGAGGACCACAGTCTATAAGGACAGACAGGTTGCTGCTTCTGTTAAAGGCCCATTCAATTTGGAATGGTGGACAGTGCTCATGACTAGTGGCATTGTCAGTGGCCATAATGATCTTGGTGGCTGTGGGTTGGGGATGGCCAGTGGGCTCTATTTTCCTGAGGTTGCAGATGTGGTTGGAGTAAGCATATCCCCAGATGAGGCTGCCCACGTATGCAGCAGACAACAAAGAGAGCCCAAGCAATCTACACACTCCTGTCTAGTCTTAAGGCTGAGCACATGCATAGAAGAGATGAGGAAGAGTCTAGTGGAAAGCATAGACTGATATCTACTTGAAAATGGCCTGAACTTTGAGTGTGCACCTCTACCCACAGATAGATCCATCAGCAGAGAATGGAAGTCTTCCTGGCTCAAGGTGTTTGATCACAATCTGTGTCCAATCATTGGCCAGCCATTAAGCCATGCAGAAACAGGGGTGACAAATAGGAAGCCAGGATTAAAAATGAAAACAAGAGTTTTTTTTTAAAGGCTGAGAAGAGACATCAGTGACCTCATACTGCCAGGGAGACAGAATTCACAGAATTAATCCAGGCCAGTTACTAAAGAAATAAACAAAAACAGAAGCAACAGCTTTCAGGGGAAAAATACCGGAATCTAGAATTGCTACACTGTATCATCTTTAATGTCCATTTTCACAAAATATTATGAGCTATGCAAAGAAAGAAGAGAGTGTAACCCATACTCAGGAATAAGAGAAGTCAGTAGAATCTGAGTGTCCCCAGATGTTGGACTTTCGGACAAAGACTTCAAAACTGTTACAAATGTGTTCAATATTATGTATAAAACAAGTATAAAAAGACTTTGAAAGGTTGAGGAAAGGCAGACCAGCTTGGGACAAGATCTAGAAGAAACCATGTTTAAAGCATTAAAGGAAAGTATAGCAATGATGAATCAATCAAATATGAATCAATGGTAAATCTTAATAAGAAAACAGAAATCTATTTTTAAAAAATTGAAAAGGACCAAATTCTGGAGTTAAAAGTATAAAAATTGAAATTTTAAAAATCATTAGGTGGTCCAACAGCATAGTCAACAAGACAGAAGAAACCATCAGCTAATGTGATACATCAAGAGAAATTATCAAATTTGAAGAACAAAGGAGTAAAGGATTGAAAAATGAGCAGAGCCTGAGAGACTTGTGAAACAATTTCAAGCATGCTAACATACATATAATGGGAATCCTAGAATGAGAAGACAGAGAAAGGAGCAGGAAAATATTTGAAGAAATATAGTCAAACACTCCCCAAATTCCTGAATATACACACCCAACAAATAAAACTAACTCTGTGTAGGATTAATATCTAGATACGTCATAGTCGGATTGTTCAAAGAGAAGACATTCACAGCACCAAGAGAAAAATGGCTTATCACATATAGGGAGCATCAATCTGATGAATGGCTGGCTTCTCGTTTTAAAAAAAAGAATGACAGAATACTAAAAGAAAAAGATATCAGCTAAGAGTTCTGTATCTTCTGTACCTAACCAAACTATCCTGCCAAAACTGAAGGAAAAATTAAGACATCCTGAATTTAAAAAAAAAAACAGAAAAATTTTTGTTAACATGCCTTTCTTACAATAAATACTAAAGGAAATCCTTAAAGCTAAAAAGATGACTCCAGATAACTGGAATCCATAGGAAGAAATAGCACTGGAAATGGTAGATATGTGGGTTCATATAAGTGACTATATAATTATATTTATCTTATTTTTATACCTTCTTTAAAAGACATGAAATGATATAAAGCAATAATTTTAACACTCTACTATTAAGTCTATAGCAAATGTAGATGTATATGACATATTGTATATATCACAGTTAACAGCACAAAGAAGGTGGGAGGGAATGGAGCTCTATTAGAGCAAATTTTCTATATTTTACTGAAATTAAGTTCGTGTTAATCTGCAATAGATTGTGATAAGTTAAGGTGCATATTATAACTTTCAGAGTAACCACGAAGAAAATAACTCAAAAATTAGTAAAATGGAATTAAAGGAATTAAACTGGTAGCCAGAAAATATGTTTTTAACACAAAAGAAAGCAGTAAAGGAGGAACAACTACAAAAAAAAGTGACATAGAAAAATACCAAAATGGCCTTTTAAAATCCCAACTGTATCAATTATGTGTGTGTATATATATATATTTTTTTGAGACAGAGTCTCAAAAAAATTTATTTTATTTTATTTTTTATTATTATTATTTTTTGAGACAGAGTCTCACTCTGTCACCAGACTGGAGTGCAGTGGCACGATCTCGGCTCATTGCAACCTCTGACTTCTGGTTCAAGCGATTCTCCTGCCTCAGCCTCCCAAGTAGCTGAGATTACAGGCACGTACCACCACACTGCCTAATTTTTGTATTTTAGTAGAGATGAGGTTTCACCGTATTGGCCAGGATGGTCTCGATTTTGTGACCTCGTGATCCGGCCTCCTCAGCCTCCCAAAGTGCTGGGATTACAGGCGTGAGCCACCGTGCCCGGCCCAATAATATATTTAATGTGAATGGGAATGGTCTAACCACTCCAATCAAAAGGCAGACATTGTCAGACTGGATTAAAACACATACACACACACACACACACACACACACACACACACACGATACAACTATATACTATCCATAGAAACATTACTTTTGACTCAAAACATATTAGTATAAAAGTAAAAAAGTAAAAAATCATTTGCTATGCAAATACTAATCATTATCATCAACAAAAATATATTTTAAGAACTATTACTAGAGACAAAGAGGGATATTTCATAATTATTGATATTTCATAATAATTAAAGGATCAATGAATCAAGAATATACACCAACTGTATATTTATTAATATATTAAATAAGTACAGAGCCTCAAACATGAAACAGAAATGTGCAGAACTGAAGGAAGAAATAGACAATAATTCAACAACACTAGTCAAAGATTTCAATACCCCACTCTCACTAGTTGATAGGGTAACTAGAAAGCAGGGCTTTCTCTAATCACCAATGCTATAGAACACTTGAACAACACTGTTAACCAACTTAACCTAACTGACATACATAGAACAATCCATTTAACAATTGCAGAATATACATTCTTTTCAAATGCACAGGGAATAGTCTTCAGAATATACTGTATGCTAGGCCATAAAACAAGTGTCAATGAATTTAAAAGAAATCATATGAAATATATTCTCCAACCACAATGTAATTAAATAATAAATCAATAATAGAAATATTTGGAATTGGACAACACTCCTGAATAACCCATGAGTCAAAGAAAAAATTAGATAATATTTTGAACTTAATGAAAATGAAAACACAACATATTGAAAATTATGGGATATAGCTAAAGCAGTGCTTAGATGGAAATTTATAGCTTTTATTGCCTATTTAAAGAAAGAAAAATGGTCTCAAGTAAATAACTTAGGCTTCCACTATATGCAACTAGAAAAAAGCCAATGAAACTCAAAGCAAGCAGAAGGAAACAATAAAGATTAGAGCAGAAATCAATAAAATAGAAAAGAAAAAAACCATAGAGAAAATCAGTGAAATCAAAAGTTGTAGCTAGACTGACCAAAACAAAACAAAGCAAAAGACACAATTTAGCCAATCACGAATGAAAAATGAGCCATACTACTGACCCAACAGAATTTAAAATAATTATATGGTAGTATTGTGAGCAACCTCACACCAACAAATCAGATAAATTAAATCACAGACAAATTCCTAAAAGATACACATCACTAAAACTGACTCAAGAAGAAATAGAAAGGATAGAACTATAATTAAGTAAGGAAACCAAATTAGTATTCAAAAATCTTCCCACACCGAAAAGCACAGGCCCAGATGGCTTCACTTGTGGATTGCATCATATATATATATATATAAATCCTTCATTAAGCCATTCTGAAAATAGAGAAGGGAACACTTCTGAACTTAGGATACTAATGCCAGACAATGATATTACAAGAATGTCCTCATGAGCATAGATGCACAAATCCTTAACAAAATATTAGCAAATTGAATCCTGAAATGTAAAAAAGATAATGCACCATGATCAGGTGGGATTTATCCCATTAATGTAAAGTTGGTTAACAACTGAAAATTAATCAATGTAACATAATGTATTAATAGACTAATGGGCAAAAACCATGTTATCATTTCATTAGGCAAAGAAAAATCATTTGACAGAATCATTTAACAAAACCCAACACCCATCCATGATAAAAACTTCAACAAATAGGAATAGAAGAAAACGTCCTCATCCTGATAAAGGACATCTATAAAAAACCCCACAGTTAACATCATATATAATGATGAAAGATGATATGGTTTCCCACTAAGGCAGGGAAAAAGTAAAGGGTGTTTATTCTTGCCACTTACATTTAACATTAAACTAGAAGTTCTAGACATTTAACATTAAACTAGAAGTTCTAGACAATGCAATAAGGCAAAAATAAAGGAATCAAAAATGGAAAGTTTATTCACAGGTGACTTGATCCTGTATGTATAAAATTTTAAGGAATACACATACACACACACACACACACACCCCACCAGCACCACCACCACCACCAACAATTAAAACTAATAAGTGAGTTTAACAAAATTGCAAGATACAAGACTAATATACAGAAATGTTCCATTTCTATTCATTCATTCATTCATTCATTCATTTTAGAGACTGGGTGTCTGTCTGTTGCCCAGGCTGGAGTGCAGTGGCACAATCATAGTTCTTAGTAACTTCAGATTCCTGAGCTCAAGTGATCCTCCCACCTCAGCCTTCCAAGTACCTAGAACTGCAGGCATGCACCACCTTGCCCAGCTAATTTTTCTTCTTAGAGATGGAGTCTTGCTATGTTGCCCAGGCTGGTCTCAACCTCCTGGCCTCAAGCAATCCTCCTGCTTCAGCCTCTCAAAGTGCTGTGATTACAGATGTGAGCCACTGCACCTGGCTGCATTTCTATTATAAAAAACAAACAATCTGAAAGTTAAATTAAGAACCCAATTCCATTACCAATAATATTTAAAAAGAAAGACTTAAGACTAAGTTAGCAATAGAAGTGTAAGACTTATACACTGAAAACTGTAAAATATGACTGAGAGAAATAAAAGATCTTAGTAAATGGGGAGACATTCCAGTTCATGGATTGGAAGATTCAATATTGTCAAGATGGGTGTTTTCCCCAAACTGATCTGTAAATTCAATGCAATCCCTATAAAATACCAGCTAGATTTTTTGTAGAAATTGACAAGCTGGACCTCAAATTTATGTGGAAATGCAGTGGACCTATAATAGTTACAACAGTTGTACAAAATCTGAACAAAAGTGAAGGAGTTTCTCTACCCTGTCATATTTTAAAATGTACTATAAAGTGAAAGTATTGAAGGCAATGTGGTATTGGTACAAGGATAATCATATAGATGAATGAAACAGAATTTTGGGAGTCCAGAAATAAATGCTTATATTATGGTCAGTTTTCAGCAAAGATGGCAAGACAATACAATGGAGAAAACTATTGTCTTTCATCAGATGTTCCTGGAACAACTGGATATCCACATTACAAAAAAAGCAGACCCCCATGTCACATGCAACACAAAAATTAATTCAAAATGTATATTTGGCCTCAGTGTAAAAGTTAAAACTATGAAACATCTAAAATCATAGAAGAAAATCTTTATTACCTGGGTTTTGGCAAAGAATTCTTAGATACAATACCAAAAGTGTAATCTATACAGGAAAAATCGGTAAGTTGGACTTTATAAAAATTAAAAACTTTTTTTTTTTTTTTTGAGAGAGAGTTTTGCTCTTGTTGCCCAGGCTGGAGTGCAGTGGCACGATCTCGGCTCACTGCAACCTCCGCCTCCCAGGTTCAAGCAATTCTCCTTCCTCAGCCTCCTGAGTAGCTGAGATTACAGGTGCCCGCCACCACACCCAGCTAATTTTTTTGTATTTTTAGTAGAGACGAGGTTTCATCATGTTGGCCAGGCTGGTCTCGAACTCCCAACCTCAGGCAATCCACCCTCCTCGGCCTCCCAAAGTGCAGGGATTACAGGCGTGAGCCACTGCGCCACGCCAAAATTAAGAACTTTTAAGGATCAGAAGAGGAGATTAAGAAAAGGAAAAGAAAAAAAGAAAAGAAAAGAACCATACTGAGAGAAAAATGTTTGCAAATTATATCTCTGATAAAGGACTTTTATCCAGAATGTATCTATGTAATATATGTGTGTATATATGTATGTCTATTTTTTTTTTTTTTTTTTTTTGAGACGGATTCTCAGTCTGTCACCCAGACTGGAGTACAGTGGTGCCATCTCGGCTCACTGCTACCTCCACCTCTTGGGTTCCAGTGATTCTCCTGCCTCAGCCTCCTGAGCAGCTGAGATTACAGGGGTGTGCCACCATGCCTGGTTAATTTTTGTATTTTTACTGGAGACAGGGTTTCATCCTATTGGCCAGGCTGATCTCGAACTCCTGACTTGAAGAGATCTGCCCACCTCAGCCTCCCAAAATGCTGGGATTACAGGCATAAGCCACTGTGCCCGGCCCTGTATGTCTATATTTTAAACACTCTTGCAGCCAAATATTAGAATATAAACAATTCAATTAAAAATGAGCAAAGTATTTAAATAGACATTTCACCAAAACAGATAAACATGAAGTATCTGCTCAGTATTACTAGTTATGGGAATGTGAATTAAAATCCAAGGAGACAGCACGTCACACCACTGGAATGGCTGTATTTAAAAAGACACAAAATAGGCTCAGTGTGGTGGCTCACGCCTATAATCCTAGCAGGTTGGGAGGCCGAGGTGGGGAGATCACGAGGTCAAGAGATCAAGACCATCCTGGCCAACATGGTGAAACCCCATCTCTACTAAAAATACAAAAAATTAGCTGGGTGTGGTGGTGCATGCCTGTAGTCCTAGCTGCTCGGGAGGCTGAGGCAGGAGGATCACTTGAACCCAGAAGGCAGAGGTTGCAGTGAGCTGAGATCGCACCACTGCACTCCGGCAACAGAGTGAGACTCCGTCTCAAAAAACAAAAACAAAACAAAAAAAGACACACAATAACAAGTATTGGTAAAAGTGTGGAATCTGAAATTCTCATACATTACTGGTGGGAGTGTAAAATGGCACAGCCGTTTTGGGAAAAAAAAGTGACAACTTCTTTAAACTCTAAGAAAAACTTCCCATGTGGATCAGCCATGCTACTCTGAGGCCATGACACTCTAAGGAATCTACCCAGGAGAAATGAAAATATAGCCACACAGAAACATACACAAATGTTCATAACAGAATCATTCTTAGCTAAAAACTGGAAACAAGCCAAGTTGTCCATCAACTAGTAAATAAAATATGATGCAGCCATACGATGGAGTACTTCACAGCAGTTATAAGGAACTCGATGCCTGCTACAAGATGGATACCCCCCAAAATTATGCTAGTTAAAAGAATCCAGATACAAAAAACTACACTTATATGATTCCAGTTGTGTGAAATGTCTAGAAAAGGCCGATTTGTGGAGACACAAAGTTGATCAGGGGCTGCTTTGTATTGGTTGTGGGAGTGGAAATTAACCCTAACAGGCATGATGAGACATTTTTGGAGTGATGGAAGTGTCCTCAAACTGGATTGTGGTGATGATTGCAAAGCTCAAATGTATTGAATTGTACACTTGAAAATTTTTTTTGAATTATATACTTAAAATAGGTGGTTTGTTGTTGTTGTTTTTCTGAGACAGGGTCTTGCTCTGTCACCCAGGCTGAAGTACGGTGGCATGATCATGGCTCACTCCAGCCTTGACCTCCTGGGCTCAGTGATCCCCCTGCTTCAGCCTCCCAAAGCTCTGAGATTATAGGTGTGAGCCACTGCGTCTGACCTGGTGGACTTTATATGTAAATTTTACCTCAGTAAAACAATTTTTTTCAAAAGAAAATCTATTGGCACAGAAGTAACTTTTTAACCTTCAATAATAATATTTCAAGAACAAGATTTATATTGGAAATATGTATTAAATGATATTAGTATTACCATTCAAAGTTAGTAAATACTATTCTTATCAAACATCTTTTCAGCACAGGTTGATTCGTGATTATTAGAAATAGTGTGGTGACCAGGGTTTATTTTTATTTATTTATTTTTTTGAGACTGGAGTCTCGCTCTGTCACCCAGGCTAGAGTGCAGTGGCTCGATCTCAGCTCACTGCAAGCTCCGCCTCCAGGGCTCACGCCATTCTCCTGCCTCAGCCTCCCAAGTAGCTGGGACTGCGGGTGCTCACCAGCACGCCTGGCTAATTTTTTTTGTATTTTTAGTGGAGACACGGTTTCACCGTGTTGGCCAGGATGGTCTCGATCTCCTGACCTCATGATCCACCCGCCTTGGCCTCCCAAAGTGCTGGGATTACAGGCGTGAGCCACCGCGCCCAGCCGACCAGGGTTTATTTTCTTACATGTTATTTTAAGCCTCTCAAGTAAATATAAAGATTTCTCTATAGCGAAGTTGTCTGTATAACTCTATAGAGGTTGTGGTCAGCAATACTTCAGACTCTGAAAAATGTGAAAAGTGAAAAAAATCAAGATTACTTTGTTGAAACAAAACAATTAATTTCTTCTGATTCCATCCTATTTCTTTTCTTACAGTCCTGATTTTTTTCTTTTACCTGCCAATATACTTTAAAGATACTTAATATTTAAAGTATTTAAATTATTCTGGAAGTGATGGAAGTGAATCTCTCTCTCTCTCTCTCTCTCTCTCTCTCTCTCTCTGTGTGTGTGTGTGTGTGTGTGTGTGTGTGTGGTGGGGTGGGGTGCAGGGGTCAGCAGTGGTACTAAGGGCAGAGACTGGATGAGTAAAATCGTTAAATTACTGGCTACGGCATGAACATATTCACGTGTTCCCTGCTGCTCTCCAATCCTTTAAAGGCCTTGGCTTTCAGTGAAGAAGGGTAGCCTGACAAAAACACCTGGGTAGGAAGACAAACAGGAGGAGGCTTTTCACCAATGGCTTGGTGATGCATGTGGGATAGGAAGCAGGCAGCATTTCCGGGCTTCACCGTGATTCCTGTGGGCTCCATGACTCATGGACCGTGAGTCATAGCATCCCACACTGAAGATGGCTGAGCCGAAAGGTTAGACACATTCAGTGGCAAGTTCAACAAAAACTTTGTCCAGATTTGCATGATATGGGTAATAGGGAGGAAGATCAGGCAGAAGGCAGCAGAAGCCGTCAGGCGTGTTTCATCCTTAGATGCTGCCACAGGGGAGGCTGATGGTTCTGATTTTCCTGGCTGCCTCTCTGGGCAAGTGCTCCAGACACCTCATTATTTCATTAATTCTTACAGTGCCCTTGTGGCATAAGTAAGGTGGCACCTATTATTAGGAACACTTTTGTTAATGGGACATGAATGAGTCCATTCAGAGTGGTATTTTACTGGCGGACAATGCCTTTGGTAGTTCTGGAAGCTTTGTATCCTTGGCCAAGATTCCTGCTTCTGTCCCGTCCAGAGCCCTGTCTCTGGAGTGTGCTCTCGATGGACAGAGTTTATAAATCGTCGAGAAGGGGCAGTTCTGCCAACTGAGGCGACTTGCAATTTAGTAAGTCTGTAGCCAGCAACTGCCTCTGCGAGGAATCAAGAGAAGAAGCAGGTTCAACAGTGAGCAGTCACTTCCATCGACGATGCGAGCAGAGGTAGAGAGCAGGGTGATTCCTTCAGGAATGTGTGGTATTTGAAAGTGATTGCCCCCTCACATATACACCATGGAATACTATGCAGCCATAAAAAATGATGAGTTCACGTCCTTTGTAGGGACATGGATGAAATTGGAAATCATCATTCTCAGTAAACTATCGCAAGAACAAAAAACCAAACACCGCATATTCTCACTCATAGGTGGGAATTGAACAATGAGAACACATGGACACAGGAAGGGGAACATCACACTTCAGGGACTGTTGTGGGTTGGGGGGAGGGGGGAGGGATAGCATTGGGAGATATACCTAATGCTAGATGACGAGTTGGTGGGTGCAGCGCACCAGCATGGCACATGTATACATATGTAACTCACCTGCACATTGCGCACATGTACCATAAAACCTAAAGTATAATAATAATAATAATAATAATAATAAAAGAAAAAAAAAAAAAGAAGTACAAAAAAAAAGGAAAAAAAAAAAAAAAAAGTAACCAAATGACTATTCAAAGTAAAGCCTGATGGGTCAATATGTTTTCTGATTTTGGCCTAGTTGAAACCATAGGAACAGAAGGGTATTAGAATAACTTGGAGTCACATTAGTTAAATTACCAGTTTAGAAGCTATTGAAAATGTTCCTGATATTTAATGTCATACAAGTTTTGGAAAAATAAAATTATTTATCCAATTTAAAAAAAAAAAAAAAAAAAAAAAAAAAAAGAAAGTGATTGCCCCCTGTTTAACAGGGGTAAGATAAGGACACGTCCTTCTCACTTCCTCAGCCAGTGATCTTGCTTGTTAATTGGGAGCTGCTTGTTAGTCCAGAGTGTTTAACCTCAATTTTATTGAGATGAAGTTTACATACAACAAATGCACCAATTTTAAGTACACAGTTTGAGTTCTGACAAATGCATACACCCTTGTAACCACCACCCCAGTCAAGATGCAAATATTTCTACCCTCTTAAATGCTCTCTTTTGCCCCTTCCTGTCCCTGTTGTGTATAAGTTTACGATGGGATAACTAAAGAACTGAATTGATCTGTAAATGGCAGTTGGATGGAAGCCTTTAATGAACTTAGACTTTTCTGTGCTCTCCAGCTCATGAAACGGGAATTTTTGCTTGTCTGGAAAAACTGTTAAAACCCAGCAAAAAATACACCTCAAGGATTAAGTGTGGGACAACTCTTCTAAGGCGTTTCCCCCATTTCAATTAGTTCCCATTATTGTTAAGCCTGAAAGTCCTTCAAAGTAATAATGGTGGGACAGTTCACTGTTTCTTTTTTTTTTTTGAGACGGAGTCTCGCTCTGTCGCCCAGGCTGGAGTGCAGTGGCGTGATCTTGGCTCACTGCAGCCCCTGCCTCCCAGGTTTCAGTGATTCTTCTGCCTCAGCCTCCCGAGTAACTGGGATTACAGTCACGCACCACTAGGCCCGGCTAATTTTTGTATTTTTAGTAGAGATGGGGTTTCGCCATGTTGGCCAAGCTGGTCTTGAACTCCTGACCTCAGGTGATCCGCCCGCCTCGGCCTCCTAAAGTGCTAGGATTATACTGTTTCTTGTTTTTTCTTTCTTCCTTTTTTTTTTTTTTTTTTTTTTTTTGAGACGGAGTTTTGCTGTGTTGCCCAGGCTGGAGTGCAGTGGCATGATCTCAGCTCACTGCAGCCTCCACCTCCTGAGTTCAAGCGATTCTCCTGCCTCAGCCTCCCAAGTAGCTGGGATTATAGGTGCCTGCCACCACACCTGGCTAATTTTTTTGTATTTTTAGTAGAGACGAGGTTTCATCATGTTGGCCAGGCTGGTCTCAAACTCCTGACCTCAGGTGATCCACCTGCCTCCGCCTTCCAAAGTGCTGGGATTACAGGTGTGAGCCACGGGGCCCAGCCACAGTCCACTGTTTCATAAAAGACTTGTGCTGAACAAAGTGGCCAGGCAGGAAGGTGCACCAGACTCCACGTACTGACAGCTCTGTGATTCATACCGAGAACTCCCACACAGTATCATCTTCTAAATGGAGATGACCGCAGGGAGAACAAAGATGCCACACCCCAAGAAGAGAAGGAACAGGTTTATATTTTGACATGCTAGAAACACAGAGAGGCTGATTTTTCTTTTTCAACTTCTCATGGACACCATAAAGAATGGCATAAGATAGAGGCATTCTGGATATACAGTGATGACGCACGGCGTTCCCACCACAGAACGAAAAGATGAGAAGTGACGTCATAACAACCCAATGCTATGGTGACCAAGCAGTATTCAGAAACAATGGACATCTGTTTTTCTGCCTTACCGTGGCCTCTGCCCAGTCATTTTCTTTGAGGCTGTTTGCTTTCAAAAAACTGCTGACCAGGAGACGTCGTATGATGCCAAAATATGTATAAACTGTCCTCCCTCTGGGAGTGAGGGAGAGGGATAATATTGCTTGTTTTAAAATAAACCTTAATGTGGGGCAGGTGAGTGGCTAATTTATCCATTTATCTTTTTAACACGAAGAAAAAGCAGCCTGCTTTTCTGCCTGGTCTACAGTGGGAACAGTGGCTAGCTCACAGATCGCTTCTCACACAGCCCAAACCTTTTCTAAGTGGCAGGTCGGCAGCCCTCAGGTTGATAGTGCAGAAGTGCTAAGTGCATTTGATTGGTATCATTACTGGTCTCTAGTAATTGATTACTGTCCATGGTGAAATATTCAGGGCAAGCACACAGCCAATAGCAATCACTTAATCCATCATGGCTGTTTGTTCCTCATCTCCTGAGACCTATCAGCCACATGCTATCCAACCCCACCAGGCAAATTGCCGATGGCTGCTTTATGTGTGCAATTTACTGTGTATTTACTGTGTTTCCTGCGTCAACCAGAGCCACTGGCTTAAGTGAACAGGGGAAGGCAAGGGAGGCTCTTGCTTTCCAATGTCAAGTTTGCTCTCCGGTTCACCTCTTTGGCCTCTATTTTTGTAGAGATTTATGATTCATTGGCATTGGTTTTCACTGCTTAAAAAAAAAAAAGTAAGTCGAACAGTGTAGTGGTTATATTAGGAATATTAATTGTAAGACTTGAGATAGGTTGATTGGAATAAGATCCTGGAGGGTTGTTTGTAATGCAGATTTTTTAGAAACAAGAAGTGGGAGAATAATGAATAACAACCAGAACTAATCAGTTTTGTGTGTGTTTAGTCCAGTGATAATGACTAAAAGTAGTTCTGTAGTTCTGTTAAATAAAAAGAAGTAGAAATTCAGTGGCTACACCATTTTCTCGGCTTTCTTCCAAAATGCTTTATCCTTGGATCTTGGCAAATATGCCTGTCCCTGATGTTTGCTAAGGAACTGTGATACTCAGCCCAAGCAAGAAAATAATAGGAGGAGGAGGACAGCTGAAAGGAGAAGAATAAACAAATGACTACTACGTGTGACAGCACTCTGATGACAAGGGATGACCCCATCCTCAACGAAACTCGGAAAAAAACCAGTTTGTATTTATCAGTCCATAGGAAACAATGAGAGCCATGGGTGGCAGAAAGCACGTGCTGGTCTGCTCTTCTGCTTATCCTGACCCTGCTTTCCATAGGGCTGGAAGAAACATAATGAGGGCTAGATATTTGCAAAAAAGGGTGCTCCTAGTGAACTTGGGAAGCCAGCAGGAATGAAGTTGAGAAGAGAATGACGAGGCATGGCCTCAGAGACAGCAAAGAGATCTGGTCTGTTTCCATAGCCACTCTTGAAGAGATTGCATTCCAAAATTTATTTAATGAAATTGCTATTAGGGTCTCAGTGGAGATCTTTGTTGCCTCTTTTGGTGTGGTTTGCTTAAACTCTCCCTGGTGTCTGTAGCACGTGGTAGAATTCTAGCTAATTCCCCACAGGCTAGGGCAAATATGGCCATGCGTGTGGTGCCTCTGAACAAGCCTTTCCATGGGCACCTCCCTTCACAGGGCAATCCCTAAACAGCACGGAATCTTAATCTTTGTACCTATGCATTCCTCATTTGGGGCTGCTTAGCTGAATGACATAAACATCTGGTTTAAGTGATTCACAAGTTAGTTGGGCAAGTTTCACTGTTGCTTACAATCTATTTTAGCTCAAGGAAATAAATTTGCACACCTAAAAGCACTGACCTTTTGTTGTATACAGTGAGACTTCAGTTGTTGCATAGAGTGTTGTAATAATCCTTCTGCTTATTGGCCAACATGTGATGTACTTTATGATTTGAAGCTCTTTAAGATTTGAGCATTCCTCCTCCAGAACTCTGCTCCATGGTCATGACCAGGTTTTCCTTCTGTCTGGGGTTATGTTCCTACGCTCACTCTTGAGTCATTGGCATTGAAAACTAAAATAGTTGCCTGTAAGAAAGATCAACTTTATTACTTCTAGACTTGGCTTGTGCTGTGCTAATACCTGTCACCTTTTAGGAAACTTTTAAAACTCTGTCACCTTGGCCTGTTTTTAAAACTTTCAGAGATAGTCTTTGAGGATGTCTTACTATGCTAAATACACTATGATTTTTGTGTATAGAAAAATATAATCTAGTGGTGTTTCCATGTCATAATGAATGTCCTCTAATCAAAAACTGCCAGAATCTATATTTGCCATATTAAATTGCAGAAAGCTGCAACAGCTGTCTTGTTCTGTTTGCTGTTCCATTTATACCATCTGTGATGGTTAGTCTTATGTGTCAACTTGATGGAGCTATACTGCTCAGTTACTTATCAAACACTAACCTAGCTGTTGCTGTGAAGGTATTTTGTAATGTCGTTAACATCACTAGCCAGTTCACTTGAAATAAAGGAGATTACCCAGGGATATCTGGGTGGGTCTGATCCAATCAGCTGAAGGCCTCAAGAGCAAAAACTAAAGAAAGTCTGTCTCAAGACTGAAGCATAAAATCCTGCCTGAGTTTTCAGCATGCTGGCCTGCCCTACAAATTTCAGACTTGCCAGCCCCCACAGTCGCATGAGCCAATTCCTTAAAATAAATCTCATGTTGGTTCTGTTTTTTTAGAAAACTCTGGTACACTATCTAAATAGTACATTTGAAAGAGCAGGAGCGAAGTATTTAACCTTGTCTTGTGATCCTCTTTTGTGTAGGCTATGCTGTAATAAGTGGATGCCTAATCATGTCAGAAAATTAGGTATGTTGACTTTTTCATACAAAGCAAGAGGAACACAGAAATTGGTATCCATGCTTGTCGAAATATGTATGAATCCTCTGGCTACTCCTCCCCATTCACAGTTAATTTTAGTACCTTGGTTACTATCCTCTTCTTTCCATCTCAACCCCTGTCAGTATATTTGATGATATCACCATCCATCTATTTTCATGGCTTTGTGGCTTCTTGATCTCCTCACTTGCAATATATTCTCCTCCACCCCATGCGAACCATCTATTCTCAAGGCCACACTGTAGACCTGTCATCAGCAATAACTGATCTTACCTTCAAATAGCCCACTACTCCACTGCCACCTCCTGTTCTGGCTCCCACTTCTTGACTTTATCAAAACTCATCCCATCTGTGGACCCCACTGTGTTTTCCTGATACATTACTACCCTCTTTAACCAACTCAGATCTCAGGGTCCATTATTATAATTGCGTCTGTATGTCTACCCATTACATTCTCTCCCATCTTATCCTCCATTAAACTTGACTGGCAAAGTCCGCCCTGGTTAAATGCATTTACCCAACTACTGTGTGCCTGCATCGCAGCAGCTGAACATCACTGGAGTAAAACACGTGGGGTTGCTGACCATTCGCTCTTGAAACTCTTGACCATGGATTATCAAGTGATACTCCACTGCCCAGCACACTTACTCTGTCTTCCCTAATGTGTTTGCTTTTTCACTTTCCAAATGATATTTTACATCTTCACCTTCCTCTAATACTGTTTTCCGTGTTACCAAATCTAGCACAGATCAAGCACCTCAAATCCAAAAATCTGAAATCTGAAATGCTCCACTATCTGAAACTTTTTGAGCGTTGACATGAAGCTCAAAGGAAATGCTCATTAGAATATTTTGGATTTCAGATATTTTTTGGATTTCAGATGCTCAACCAGCAAAATATAAGACAAATATTCCAAAATCGAAAAAATCAAAATTCAAAGCCTTTCTGGTCCCAAGCCTTTTGGATAAGAGATAATCAACTTGAAGTCACTCTTCTGTATTTATTTACCTCTCAGCAACATTTAACCTGTTGACTATTACCTCTATTATAACACAGGTATTCTAGCTGGTCTGAAAAGGCTATATATTGTATGATTCTATTTTTATGACATTCTATAAAAAGCAAAACTTTGGAGATGGTAAACAGATCAGTGGTTGCCAGGGATTTGGGAGGAAAGGAGGGTTGAATAGGTGAAGCACAGGGATGTTTTAGGGTGGTGGATATACTCTGTATAAACGCCATAAAGGTGAATATGTGACACTACATTTGTCAAAATCAATGGAGTTTTACAGCACAAAGAATGTACCTTAATGTGTGGAAATTTAAACAAAATATTTAGGATGTCAGAGGATCCCAAGAAGGAATGCAGACTGTGACAAAAGAATCTATCACGAATAGATGAAATTACCTCACTGAAGGAATTAGGCAATAAAGGTGCTGACCTAAGTAACTTTGAAAATGCATAGAGACTGCAAAACTGAAGGCAAAAGCAGTTGTATATAAGCATTGTACTCTGATTGATAGTTTTTTCCTAAGGGAGGTGCAGATAAACACTTCTGAAACAACATATGATATATTGGAACTGAATGATTAAATAAGTAGATGGTGGGAGGCAGATTTCTCACTATTGAAGTGGAGGTTACAGTGAAGCGAGGAGAGTAGGCTAGAGTGGTCTATGTGGTGATGTATTGGAGTTGAAAACATCAGTATGAACCCATGTTTAGCTTAATATAGATACAGATGTATGCATATACATCAATGTTATAGATACGTATATATACATAGGTTAGCATTCACGTATATATTCCCTTGCTCTGTCAATTGAAAGGGCCTAGAAGTGACACCACAGCAACAATGAACACACGTGGGACCCAGACCTTGGTTTCTAATACCATTCTCCAGTAAGAATAACCATAGCTTCTTGAAGAAATGGCTGATTGTAGGGCTGGGTGGGGGGAAATATAGGAGCCTGAAATATCTTGTAACAGCAAGAGTTAAGGAAGTATTCAAAAAAACTTCCATAATAATAGGGATATGTCAAAAGGGCACGGGAGCCAACTGAACAAGTGCCTAAGGTCAAAGGTGGGACAATCTGAGCAAAATAAATAAAGTAGCATGGGATTATAACTGAAAGTATAAAATAAACATCCATGAATCTATACTGGTATAAATAAATGATGGAAAAAATCAATGTGGAAAAAGACAAATCTATCACACAGAAGAATTTCAAATAATTTGTGTAGAATCTCCACCATCAAGGAAGTGGAGTATAATTTCCCACTCTTGGAATAGATCTGCACATAGTGACTTCCTTTTGAAAAGTACAGTTGAAAAAGGAGGCGGAAAAGGAGTCACTTTACAATGAGGAAAATGGCAAATACTCCCTCAGCCAGATGATGAAGCTTCACATCAGTCGTGATAAATCATGTTGATATCATGCATCCTTGATATGACGTGATGAGAATGGCACTTTATCTCTGTGGTCTTCTTCCTGAAAATCTATAACACGGGTCTAGCCATGAGAAAAACATCAGACAAATCACAGCTGAGACATTCTACAAGTTTGTCAGTCTCCAAATAGCTGGCCCATCCTCTCCAAACTGGTTATCTATAATAAGGAAAGCCTGAGGAACTGTCCCTGCCAAGAGGAGCCTAATGAAACATAATGACTAAAGGTAA
Source organism: Pongo pygmaeus (assembly GCF_028885625.2). NCBI lineage: Eukaryota > Metazoa > Chordata > Mammalia > Primates > Hominidae > Pongo > Pongo pygmaeus. Next base: position 152,990,139 of record NC_072376.2, on the reverse strand, counting down.
TGTTGGTATCTTGGATGAGATCCTAAAACACAAAAGTGACATTAGGTAAAAATGAAGAAAATCTGAGTAAAGTATGAATTTTAGTTAATAATAATGTGTCAATGTTGGTTCATTAGTTGTGACAAATGTACCATGCTAATATAAGATGTTAATAATAGGAAAAACTAGGTACAGGATATATGGGAACTTTCTGTATTATCTTTGCAAATTTTCTTTACATCTAAAACTATTTATCATGGGCTGAACTGTTCCCCACCCCTGCCCACAATGTTCATATGTTGAATTCTAAAGCCCTAGTACCTCGGAATAGAACCATACTTGCATATAAGGGCTTTAAAGAGGTGATTAAGTTAAAATGAGGCCATTGGGGTAGGGCGCTAAGCCAATATGTCTGGTGTCCTTAAAAGAAAGAAACACCAGGGGTGCCTGTGCACCGAGAGATGGCCATGTGAAGAGGCAGCAAGAAGGCAGCTGTCTGCAAGCCAAGGAGAGAGTTCTCAGAAGAACCCAACCTCACCAGGACCTTGATCTTGGGCTTCCAGACTCCAGAACTCTGAGAAAATAAATGCCTGTTGTCTAAGCCACCCAATCTGTGGTATTTTGTTGTGGCAGCTCTAGGAAACTAATATACTATTTCTAAAATAAAAGATTGTTTTTAAAAACAACATTGGCATTCTTTCTGTTCCCAACCCAGAACTTTTGCCTGGAACTCTTCTTGTAATTCAGATTTTAGCTTAAAATCAACAGAGAGAAGTATTCTCTGGCTACACAATTCTCTACCGCAGTACCTTATTTTACTTCTCTGAGTGAGGCTGACCACCAGTGGTTTTATTATTGTCATTATTATTATTACTTGTTTATTCATGTATTGCCTGTCTTCCTGCAGCAGAATATGAGCTCCTTGAGAAGAAGACCCTTGGCTGTCATGCTCACTGCTGAATCCCTAGCACCAAATGCCACCATCAGTGCTGACTACATAGCAGACACTCAGTGGATATTTGTTGAATGGACAATGAATCCCCCGGGAGTCTGGTGACTCTCGATTTGGACAACTTAACTCTATCATTAGACTAAAAGCACTTTTATGAGTTTTCCTAAGTTAACCGGGATCTAGAGGGTGAGCAGACTACAATCAGGGTTTGGACTCCATGTAAAGAAGTAAATCAGCCTGGGTCTAAACCAGGAATGGAGGCTAGGGAGACGATGTCTTAGCCAGAATTCTCACAAAGCTTCAGAGACGGGAAGAAAATCAAGTCAAAATAAGGCCACAGTAATGGCCAAAGGAGGTGCGTATGCAGAGGGTGGGGGAAGGGAATTTCTCTCAGGGATCAAGGTGGAGGGTGACAACTGATTCTCAGAGTGGACCTGGTCTTTGTTGTCTGTGGGTATTGAGGTTGTAAAGCCAAAAGGATCCTTCCAGATGAGGTGAGGGATCCCAGAAGCCAGGCCTCAAGCCCTAAGATAAAGAGGCTTGTCTGAACTAAGGCCTCCAGACAGCTAGCTGGGGTCAGGGCTGGGCTCGGCCTCTGGAAGACGCCGAATGCATAAAGGGAGAGCCCAGATCCCAGAAGCTCTGTAGCAGGCCAGCCAAATAGATAGTAAGATAGTCCAGAGAGAAAATAGCTCAGTGCTCAGTCAAGCCCTGAGACTGTCCATACTCACCTAGACCCTGGGTGGGACAATGGGATATTCCTACTTACTATTGGCAGTTGTTCCAGAGAACCACTGCCTTAGTCCATTTTGTGCTGCTGTAACAACATACCCAGGACTGGGTAATTTATCAAGCACAGAAATTTATTTTCTCACAGTTCTAGAGGCTGGGAAGTCCAAGATGACGGCACCAGCAGGTTCAGATGTCTGGGGAGGGCTACTCTCTGTCTCCAAGATGGTACCTTGATGCCACATCCTCTAAAGGAGAGGAACACTGTGTCCTCACATGGCAGAAAGTTAGAAGATCAAGCTAACTGAACGCTGTGGGAAGCCTCTTTTATAAGGGCCTTACTGCTATTCATGAGGGAGTAAGCCTTCATGGCCTCTTAAAGGCCCTGTTACCTCTTAATACTGTCACATTGGCAACACCTGAATTTTTGAGGGGATACATTCAAACCGTAGCAACCACTAACCCAACTGTTAGTGGCTGGGCCTGGATAGAGCTAAAGCAGCAACTAGAGAACACATATGGACAGTATAGAAGGAGTTCAGCAGACAGGGGCAAATGGAGCTGGGAGGCAGCGGTGTCTACGGAGAGGTGGTAGAACAAGCTCTGCCTCCAAGCAGAAAAATGTGAGAAGGCATGTTTAAATGAATGCCATGTAAAAGAGCTAAAGAGGGAGCTATGAGCCAGGTAAGTCTAGACTCATTTCTAGCATGTTGAAGACAATGGCAACTTAGACCAAAACGTTTAAAATTTTATTTACAGGTTCTGTGGTCTCAAATCATTCTAATCCTTAGTTCTCTCACTGTTACTTTCCTTGCAGGATTGATACTTTCCTTGCAGGATTGATGAAAGGCTTGTAGATAATGCAGGTATAACACCTAATACAGAGCCAGACACATACAAGATGCTTCATAAGTAGTGGCTGATACTATGATTTTACTAGTACCACATGAGCAGGCTTGTTGCTTTGCTCTGTCAGTTTATCTAAGGTAACTAGTCATAGAGCTCTTTGAAAGTAGTCATAGAGGTCTTTGAAAGTGAAAGGAGGATGTGTACTTGTTTCAGTGCCATCTGGAAATGGAGAAGTGGCAAATCCGTTTCCTGCTATATAGCCAGTTCTGTGGGGAGGCCAGGTGGGCAGACTGACTGGCAAGGTCTCTGGGGGGGGGATGTCATCCATGGGAGGGCCAAAGAGAGCCACTAAGACAGATTGGGGATGGGAGACAAAGAGACCCAAGTCTCTTTGATAACCTGCCAGGGCCCAGATTGGAGCCCCTGGAGGAAGAGAATGTTGTGAATGCCTAGTGCAGTTGTGTGCTCTCTCTCTTTTTTTTTTTTTTTTTTTTTTTTTGATGTGGTTGATGCTGGGAAGTCATGGGAGGCATTTGGAAGACATAGTGAGGGTCAACTGCCCTTTACCCAGGAAGAGAAAGGGCAGAGAGGCCATCCTCTGCCACTCGTTTTTAAAGCATTTGTAGATTTTCATTTTTGCGGGACTTTCCTTTCAGAGAGAAGTGGCACTTGAGACCACTTGCCACCTGTTGAGGTTCTTCTCTGCTCACTCCAACAGGCCTCCTGGAGAGGTCTTGGCTAATGCAATCTGGGCCTTGGGATAGATCTGCAGCCAGAGTTGGTGCTGAATCCTCCTGTGCTTGGGAGGCTCACCACTCCCAAGGATGGGGAGCCAGGAGTGCCGTGCATCTCCACATTAGCTCACTTCCTTTGAGGCTGAAATCAAGAGGGAGACTTTGGTCCAAAGACTTTTCTTTGTAACCTTCTTGGGCTCCGTTCTTCACATTTGCTTCCGAGTCAAGGAGAAGGAGCACAGACCTGAGGGATGGAGTGAATTCTAATCCAGGCTCTGAAACTGACCACTGAGGCCTGGAAGCAAGACTGTGGACCTCAGTCTGCACCACTTCCCCTCCCATCAGTAAAGTGAGAGGATCCATTGTGCTACCTTCTGCAGTCCCTTTCAGCTTTGGTGTTCACTGATTCTGTGATGAATTTCCCTTAATTTCTGCGTAGGAACAGAAAAGAGCATGGAAGATCCTTTTTTTTTTTTTTTTGATAGGGAGTTTCACTCTGTGGCCCTGGCTGGAGTGCAGTGGCGAGATCTTGGCTCACTGCGGCCTCTGCCTCTTGGGTTCCAGCAATTCTCCTGCCTCAGCCTCCTGAGTAGCTTGGATTACAGGCACATGCCACCACACCCAGCTGATTTTTGTATTTTTAGTAGAGACGGGGTTTCACCATGTTGGCCGGGCTGGTCTCGAACTCGTGACCTCAGATAATCCACCCACCTCGGCCTCCCAAAGTGCTGGGATTACAGGCGTGAGCCACCATGAGCCACCGTGCCCGGCCAGAACATCCTTTTAATTCTTATCTGGAGACTTAATCTATATGTTCATAATTAGTATTACCAATAAGGGCAGAATGTTCCAAAGTAGGGTCTGACTGCATTTTTAAACAATGCAATTGCAGAGCTCCACTCTTCCACTCCTTAGTCTTATGTGAAGGACACACTTGGACTAAAATGGTTATTGCTTTATCATAATTTGGGGATCTCTATCAGAGATGATTTAGGCCAGAGTTTCTCACCCATGGCACTATTAGCATTTTAAATTAGATTATTCTCTGTGGTGGGGGCTGTCCTTCGTACTCTGTGATGTTCAGCAGCATCCCTAGTCCATTTGGGCTGCTATGACAAAATACCATTAACTGGGTAGTTTATAAACAACAGAAATTTATTTATCACAGTTCTGGAGGCTGAGAAGTCCAAGATCAAGATTCAGTGTCTGGTGAGGGCCTGTTTCCTGGTTTATAGATGGTACCTTCTTGCTGTATCTCTCCTGGTGGAAGGGCCAAAGCAGCTCACCAGGAACTCTTATAAGGGCACTAATCCCATTCATGAGGCTCTGCCCTTACAACCTAATTCCCTTCCTAAAAGCTCCACCTTCTAATATGGCACATTGATAATCAGATTTTAACATACGAATTTTGGGGGAATACAGCCATTCAGACCATAGTACCTGGCCTCTATTTAGTGGATGTGACACCCTCTTCTCCCCACAGTTGTGAAAACTAAAACATCTCCAGACATTGCCAGATGTGCCCTGGAGGGAAAAAAATCACCCTAGTTGAGAACCACTGATTTAGTGTTAATTTAGGGTATGTATTTAAAAGGCAGAAAAATAAGTATAGAATCAAGCTTAATTAAGCAAATGCCTCTAAAAAACACTGAATTTTAAAAGAGGTAATAGTAAAATTTGAATTTGCGGAAATGTAGGACTTGCTTTTAAAGCTCATATCTTACGTACATACTAACCACATATAGCTTCTCAACTGTACTTGAGATTTCTTCAATCAGGAAATAAGACCATCCACCTTTTTTTTCCTGAAGATATCACCTATGATTCTAAGTAATATTGGATGACTGGATGTTAATGTACTATGCCTTCATAATTTCTAAAGAAATGTATGAATAAGATATTAACCTGACATAAATAGTATTTTCTTGCTGTGGCTCTAGTAAAGTCTTAACATCTGCACAGACTGGTAAAGACTTCATCACATCCCCTCTTGCTTTTTCCATTTCCAAGATGCTTATTACACCAAGGCTGATGTTAAAAAGATTTCTTGTCATGTGCCCTGATTACTGTCTTTGGGGGAGGAGAAAACATAATGAAGAGAAGAAGAAGAAAAGAAAAAAAACCAGAAGAACAGGATCTGTCTTTCCTGTATTTTGTGTTCCTGAGAGCTGATAGAGAACAAATTGTGAAATGTGGGAGGCTTTGCCCAGCATTCAGGCTGAAGTTGCCTTAAAAGGAAAGTATGGCACGTTATACATTTCCCACTTCCTTCTTTTTTAGTTTCCTTTTAGCCATTCTCAGAAATGTAAGCAGGAAGAAAATAGCAATCAATTATGTTTGGAAACAACTGAAGTTAAATCTGACTGATATTTGTTTATAAAACTATGCATCATTTTATTTTCAGTACATTTTCAGTTCCTCTTTCGCCCCTAACATTCTCCTAATTCCCGTGGTGAATGTTTCCTTTAATCCAGGCCTGAATACTGAGATAGTTAACAGCCCCTGGTTGTTATTTCTTGATGAAGTCTCTCCTAGTCAGCTCCTTTTTTCTTCCCATTGCCTTCCTTTAGTCCAAGTTTTCATAACCTCTAGGCCCTCCACTTTGCAGTTCAATCTGTGAGGTTAATGACTTCACACCTTTTTCATTATATTCACGCCTTCATTCACTGGACAAATAGTTCCTGGGCCCCTATTCTAGGCCAGACACTGTTCTAGGCTCGAGACATACGGCAGTGAATAAAGCAGACAAAACCCCCTTTCCTCATGGAGTTTATGCTACCCAAGGGAGGAGGGCAGTGGATAGAGACATTTTACAAAGTAAATAAATCGTATCACATGGTAGGATATGGTAGATGTAATGAAAAAAGTAAAGCAGGGAAGGGAGATAAGGAGGTATATGGGGGGGTGTGTGTGTGTGTGCACGCATGTGCATGTGTTCGTCTGTGGGCCTGTGTGTATGGAAAGGGTAGGCTGCAATTTTAGATATCGTGATAGGGAAGGCTTCACTGAAAAGTGACATTTGAGCAATTACATGAAGGAGTGGCCAAACATGGAGATACCTGAGGGAAGAGCAGTCTAGGCAGAGGAAACGCATGTGAAAATGCTTGAAGTGTGCCTGGTATATGAGGAAGAGTCTGAGGAGGCCGGTGTGGGAGAGGAGGAGATAAGGTGACAGTTGATAGGGGTGGAAGGAGCAGATGCTGCAAAGCTTTGCAGGCCCTTGCAAGGACTTTGGCTTTTATCTGAGAGAGATGGGATGCTGCTGGATGGCTCTGAGAAGAGAATGGTGTGATCTGACTTGCAGGTTAATAGGATCATGTCACCAAGTCGTCATATCACTTCCCCTACTTAAATCCACCACTTGACAACATATAATCCCTTTATCCACAGAGACAAATACAAACTCATCTTCCCTGTCCCTAATCAAGAATTTTTCCAGTCACTCTGCACAAGCCCTCTGCACTCTCAGTAAACAGTGACCACCTCCTGCCTCTTTCACATTCTACCCGTCCTTCAAATCCAAGCTGAAGTTTCTTTTTCCAGAAAACCTTTGCCACCTCAAAATTGATCTCTCTCTTCTCTGACCTCCTATTGTATTGGTTATTTATCAATAAATACAATATAATATATGGACTTGACCATATATTATCTGGACTTCACCATATATTATCTTGGATTGTTTTCTAAGTAGGCATTGAAAGGTTTATAGAACTTGAGACCTAGAAGAGTCTCGGGAATCATCTCTTCTGACTCCTTCATTTTACCAGTGAGGAAATGGAAGCCCAGCAATGTTTAGGATATTGCCAAATTCACTCAACTAGCCGTTTAATGTGTACATTGCCTTTCTCAATGAAATTATAAGTACATTAAGGAATGATAACATGCCTTATACTTCTCCAAAATCTCCTATAATAGTGGTAAACATAGTACTCATGTAACAGACACTTATTAAGTTCAATTAAATGGCCGGGCGCGGTGGGTTATGCCTGTAATCCCAGCACTTTGGGAGGCCGAGACGGGCAGATCACAAGGTCAGGAGATCGAGACCATCCTGGCTAACACCGTGAAATCCCGTCTCTACCAAAAATACAAAAAATTAGCTGGGCGTGGTGGCGGGCGCCTGTAGTCCCAGCTACTCGGGAGGCTGAGGCAGGAGAATGGTGTGAACCCAGGAGGCGGAGCTTGCAGTGAGCTGAGATAGTGCCACTGCACTCCAGCCTGGGCGATAGAGCGAGACTCTGTCTCAAAAAACAAAACAAAACAAAACAAACAAACAAAAAAACTTCTATTAAATGTAAGAATAAATTGATTTTTAGTTGGTTTGGTTTTAAAGGAACATTGTAGGCCGTTAATTCATCAGCACATTTTGAATTAACAGATGTTCTAAATGCAAAAAGCTATGTAAAATACTTATATGTAATTTGGCTTGAATTTTAGGGATTTGCCTGTGAATGTAGTTAGATGGGAGAATGAGAAATTTTGCCTTTCTTGGAGGTTTTTGTTCTGATGTAATGGTGAAAGGTAATTCTATCATCTCTGCATGACACAGCTATTTTTGTTGCTTCAGCAAGATTTATCAAAGCAGTTTGGGATTGAAAGCAAATGGTTTTTGGCCATTCTTTGTGTACAAGGGAGAGACAATCGTGGCAGCATCCCATCCTCTGAGCTGGTTTTTGTTTTTGTTTTTGTTTTTTGGAGAATAAGTGGTTTTGATTACAGGTGTAAACTTGTGGTATTCACAGATGTTGGTGGCCTGTCACGACTATTTTAGGAGACCTCATTTATCCTTTGACCAAGAAATATCCTGACTGGGGCCTGACTTGAATATATAGCTCCCTGTGGGGGTGATGCCAAGGCTCTGTTCCAGTAATAACTGCTCAATGAAACAAAGAGGTTTCCAAGAGTCTGTGGTCCAGAGCCTACACTTACTACACTTAACCTTTACAATGTAGACCCGCCCAAAACAAATCAATAATGACTTTCCAGTGTTTTAATCGTCGCCGATAGATTCAGCATTGTTTTGAATTTGGCCTGCATGTGACCAAAACAATGGACTGAAATAGGGAAAGCGAATTCAGCCTGCCTTTGCTATTCATGCACTGCAGCCAAAACAAAGCTCCTGAGGTTTGAAATGACTTGTTGGAGAAATCCTGCTGGTTTTAGAGAACTCTTTTAAAGCCCAATATTCGTGACCCATGGCCTGGCCCTATGACTGGGTCACTTAACTTAGTTGACCATAGCATGATTTCAGTATGCTAAGAAGAAGGATGAAACACCTGAATGAGCCAAGTAGCTTGATGTAGGGCTAAACACTGGATTCTTACTCTAAGTAGTCATCCGACAGCTGAATATCAATGGTCACAAATCCAAGATAAAAGGTAAATGGCTCAATGAACTCATCAGAAACACAGTCTTACTGAAAAGAGAATCCAGGTAGTATATTCATCTGAAAGAGAAAATGAAATACCTGGTATTTTTGGTGCATAATCTAGGTAATGTATTCTGTGTCGTATTTTGTTTATAAGTGTATAGTTCTCTAGCTAATCTAAATGATTGTTATTATTTTGCTCCTTTAGAATTATCAAAAGCTTCATACATTTATTTTCATACTTAAGATATGGATAATTCCTCTTTGCAAATTTTCTTCAGAGTTCACAATTAAAAACTTTTAATTGAGGTATAATTTACATAAAGTAAAACTCACTAATTTTCAGTGCATACTTCTGTGAGTTTAGATAAATGTATACATTTGTATAATCACCATCACAATTATGATATGGAACATTGCCATCTTCCCAAAACCTTCTCTCATTTTAGCACACTTTTGCTATTACTGTTATTTGGTGGCAACTGTTTTAGTGGATTGACTTTGCAGGAAGTGAAAAAATCGTAAGGAGCCAAGTCTAGTGGCTAAGGTGGTTGTTGATCACATGGAGTGATGCATCTCTGAGTCAAAAACAAAATGTGACTATAAAGTCATGGGCCTCTGTTTTCTGATAAGGCTTGTAAACTGGTTCTGATGGTCATTTCAAAGTTGAACTTCAAGGACATTTGAACAAAGGATTGGATATATTTTTATAATAAACCTTAGAAATGTTGCCCAATGTGGCTACCACTGTAAAGGGCAAGATTTATTTGGTTCCTTAATAGACACCTGGTATTTGCAGATTTAACATTTTGTGGAGAGTGGTGGGGGAAGGAGGGAGAGGATCAGGAAAAATAGCTAATGGATACTGGGCTTAATACCTGGGTGACAGGATGATCTGTGCAACAAACCACCATGGCACACATTTACCTATATAACAAACCTGTACATCCTGCATAGGTACCCCTGAACTTAAAATAAAAGTTGGAAATTTTTTAAAAAGAAAAGCATTTTGTGTATTTAAAAGAACCCCAAAAGTGTGAGATAGAAAGAAATCTTTAGTTTTGCCAAAGCATTAATTTGAATCTTGAATTTACAAGCTAAAATGGGTTCCGAGAGCAAGTGGGTCCGCTAGTGAATGAGCCATGCCCACTGCTGATCCTCCCAATCTCAGAGGGCCATGAGAAAGGTCCATTCCAAGTCTGGACCAGGGAATGCTCACACTGTGATTTTTTTTTAAGGTGTCTTCTTTAGAAATGGCTCCCCAAAGAAAGTCAAGTGCTAGTATCAGAGATGGAAGTGAAGAAGACTAAGAAAGTAATTCTACCTAACCCGGAAAATGGAAGTATTGACCAGATTAAAGGGTGGTTAGGTCATGGCCATGAATGAATTTACCATATGAAAATAAGAAAAAAAATTTAAATTATTTCAGAGAAAAATATGACTAATGCAAAAATCACTCCTTAAGAGGGAAATAAGTCATTAGGGGTTGAAGAGATCCCTTACATTTTCAGTCATATTTATATTATGAAGCACAAGGCAAATTATATGCTATTGTATTTCTGAATTTGGGAATTCATGAATATTGAGGGTTTATTCTCTAAGGTTCTGTTGTGTTCATTCAGATACCAATATCATTAAATATAGTTATACCTGGTGTGCAGCCAAGAATTTGAGAGAACTTGACATTTGAAACAGAATCTGTGGAGCTAGAGATAAAGAGAGTCCTTTGGACACTTTCTGTAGTTTAGTCCACAATCACCAAATGAGAGTTGATTGAGAGGGGCCTGGGAGGCTCGTGATGAGTTGTAGTTGCAGTGCAGTTTAGGTAGCCCAGAAGGTACAGTGAGAAGAGTTAGTAATTAGAGGAGATGACTCAAAGAGGTTGGAAGCTGGTGGTTCCACTTTTTGAGAACTAGAAAGGAAAACCGGGATATGAAAAGACTGTGACACTAACCCCTCGGTCCTTAATATGTAGACACATATCATAATTCTAAGGCTTCTAATTCTAAGACAGAACTAGTTAACAGTACAGACAGGACATTTGGATTTTTATTTTCTCATCTGTGATTATGGGCGATTCCATATCTTTCTCCGGAAATCAAAACGAATAGAGTAGCATGATTGGGATGTTTGACTGACTGCCATATGCTAGGTGCTCTTCTAGGCCTCTGGAAACAATGAAAAGCCATAGGCCCTGCTTATAAGGCACTTTTAATGGTAAGAAGACCGACATGAAAGTGAACTGTGAAAATTCAATGGGAGTTGCTGTGATGAAGATCATGTACCAGGTGCAATTAGAACCTCAGGAGAGTGAGCCCCTAAGTCGGCCTCAAGATACTTAGGCTTGTTGCTTCTCTAGCTGACCTTGTTCCCTCATTTGGAGAAAAGGAGATGGTGCTAAGGCCCTGAAATTGAATGACTTTCCTCATCATCTGTTACCTAAACTGCTTGGGCGTCCTCCTAACCACCTTCTGCTTACTCATCTCTTGATTCTCTGATCCATTTTTAAAACCCATGCTCCATTTTCCTCTTAAGACCCTGGGTGGATCTGCACTGCCTGCACAGTAAGTCCAAAGTCCCTACCATGATTTCAGAGCCACCATCTACCTCCCTGTCACCATAGTCCTCCACAGACTGTGCTTCAATCCCCCTGGCTACTCTCCTGCCTTTGTGTGCTGCCAAGCATTTCCTACTTCCAGCTTTTGCTCGTGTTTTCTTGCTCATCTTCTTCACCTATCAAAATCCAATTAATTTCATCCAATGCTCTACTCAAATGCTACCTTGTCCATGAAGCCTGCTCTGATCCTCTCAGTTCAATTTAATTATTGATTCCTTGCATTTCCACAACACTCATTTGCAGACTTCTCTGACAATAGTTGTACTTTGCTTTGATTGCGGCTCGCGTTTCTATGTCTATCTTTTTCACTAGATGGCAAATCCCTGGAAGGCAGGGACTGTATCTTTCATAACCCACTGACCTCATACCCAGTAGTTAATAAAAAATCTTCATCAAATGCTGTTGAATATTGCCCAAGGTCAGATGTTAGTGGCAGATCAAGGTCTGAAAACTTGGTTTATTTATATTTCTATCAAAATTTTAGAAACTCCAGTATGTTACTTAACATGTGTCTACTCCATCAGGTGCTTCACCTTGGAAACACTTCTTTGTGAGTCAGTGGTGTGGAATCGCCAGTATAGTCAGGGCTGCCAATGTTTATAGTGGCAGCGAGGTTGAGGAGGTAGACAGGGGAGGGATGTGTTTAGGTAAAGCATGCTTTTCTCATCTACAATAGGCCCTATGAATATTTGAAGGGGAGTCTGGAAGCTGTTTCCTATGAGCGAGGTTAAGTTGAAATGCAAGAAGTAAAGATTAAGGAATATTAACATAAAATCTGTATTGTGAATTCTTTTACATAAATATGTTACTATTGCCAGGAGAAGTGGTGTCAGGGAGCTTTTCATATGTCTACATTTTAATACCCAAATGAAAAGTTTGCTGTAAATTATCAAATGTGGAAATTCTTCATGCTTATAAAGGTCCTTGACAAAAGAATGTGCTGAAAGAAGAAAGAGAGAGAGAGAGAGAGAGTGTGTGTGTGTGTTCATTTCTCCAAACATATTTTTCTGATGCAAAAATGTGGGGAAGTAGAAGGGAGCAGGGGTGAAGTGAGGAGTGACTGGTTCCATCTTGAGTATTTTAAATCAATCTCTCTCTCTTCCCGTGCCCTGCCTCTCTATCTGTCTAACTACCTACCTATCCTGCGGTGGGGATGGTGGGAGTGTGCTACAAATCCTGGTCAGCCCATCATTATCTGGTATGCAGTGGAGGGTCTGCAAAGGGGAGAAGGAGACTGCAAACCTTCCCTCCCTTCCACTCAGCAAGCTCCTTCCTCTGCAGGTTATCAAGATCAGTGCTGAGTTCCTGGACCATTCACCTGAGGTCTCCCATTCACTGGCTGGCTGGCTTTGCTCCATCTCCATCCCTTCCCACCCTGGCTGGGATGGGAGGGCCGGCACCCTATACTTCTGTTTCTCTTGCTCTGCTTGTGTTTTCTGTCCGGTCTGGCTATAGTCACTTGAGTGCTTCCAGGTAGGTTTGGGGCAGCATGCTGCTCTGCTTGCTACCCTGGGACTGGAAAATGCTAGTAGGATACAGCCTCCTCTGTCCTCCAGACATCAGCGGTGGGATTTGCTTTCTGTACTCCCCGCAACCACTAAAGTGTGTGCAAATGAAGGCATTTAAATGGTCATGTATGCTGAAAAAGTTCTTACTGAGAGATGGTAGTTAAGAGCTGGTTTCTGGAGTGGAACTACAGGATTTCAAGCCTGTTCTTCCTCTCAAGGTGGCAGAGTACTTGACCTCCTTGTGCCTTAGTGTCCTCATCTGTAAAATGGGGCTAACAGAACCCACCTCAGGGAGTTTGTGAGGATTAAGTAAATTAATACAGAAACAGCACTTAGAGAAAGTCTGGCCCATAACAAGCACTATGTAATCATCAAACTTATTACTGTAAGAATGGTTTTGCCTGCTGACTTGCCAAGGGTGATTAGTAACCTTCTTGACCCAAGGAGAAACTGAGGCACTGAGCTAAAACAGCCAGGTAATGGGGGTCAAATTGAGTCCCTAGTGTTGTTTAACTTCAATTGCAAATAAACCTCATATGGGCTCTGGTCTACACTTCACAGATTCTTTTTTTTTTTCTTTTTTCTTTTTTTTTTTTTTAAGACAGAGCCTCACTCTGTTGCCCAGGCTGGAGTGTAGTGGCACGATCTTGGCTCACAGCAACCTCCACCTCCCAGGTTCAGTGATTCTCATGCCTTAGCGTCCCGAGCAGCTGAGACTATAGGCGTGTGCCCCCATGCCTGGCTAATTTTTGTATTTTTAGTAGAGACTGGGTTTCACCATGCTGGCCAGGCTGGTCTCGAACTCCTGACCTCAGGTAATCCACCCGCCTTGGCCTCCCAAAGTGCTGGGATTACAGGCATGAGCCACTGCGCCTGGCTTTTCTTTTCTTTTCTTTTTTTTTTTTTTTTTGAGACAGGGTCTCACTCTTCACAGATTCTTGAGGAAAGATAGATGCCCTAACGTGACTTGAAAGTCATGTGGAGCCTGGGGTGTGTATCTGTCAGGGTGTCTGTTGGGAAACAGAGGTTGACTTTAAATACAAGTATGGCAAGAAAACAATACTGAGTGAGATCTGAATGCAGCACAGGGCTGGCCAAGAAGCAGGGAGGCTGTTTCCCCTTTGTCTGGGCGTTTGAAAAAATCAGTTCCAAACCTGTGCCAACCAGAATCCAGTCCTGCAGACACTGTGATTTTGTAATTTGCTTGCATCTGTGTTTTGCTAAAAGCTTTCAGTTTTAGATGCCCTCAAGAACTCTTCAGGCCTGGCAGGAGAGGCACACTCTCTCTCACCGCCTTATGTACGCAGCCTCATGATGGCAGATCTCATTTGCGAAACTGCCGGGGATGAAGAATAGAGTGTGTGTGTGTGTGTGTGTGTGTATGTGTGTGTCCCTTAAAAAGAAAACTAACAATATTTTTTCCACATTGTTTTTCAAAAGGGGAGTACTGTAGGCCGCAGGGAAATAGGGTAAGATTGTATTTTAATGCCAGCTTGATTCTCAATCCCTTTTCCTTCCCCTGTTTCCCAAATGCTACCCACAGGAAGGGCACCAATGAAGAGACAGAAAGGTGACCTCGGGAAGAGCTGTGAATTTTGAGGGGGTGACTGCCTTCATTGAACACCTATAACTCCTCCTTTTCATCATCTGCTTCTACTCTTTTTACTTAGCAGTGAGGAATTCCCAAATATTTATGAAGTGCCCCTCAGAGAAAAAAAGAGCCTCTCTTTTCCATTGTTGCTGTGTTGTTTCTTCTAATATTAGGACTTTTTTCAATTTTGATCCTTACTTTAAGTATAATTAAATTTCTTCACAATTGTTAAAAATGGCATGAATATTCTTTTATTTACCAGAACATATCTATGTGTACGTGTACGTCCATGTTCATGTCTGTGTACCTCAGATAGGTCTTTATTCTTCATGTCTCTTTTTTAATTCTTGATGTAGCTTCAGCTTATATCCAGGAGGGCTAGTGCTCTTGATTAGTGGGAAGTCAGGAGGGCTGTATCGCAGTCATTCAAGAAGGTCCAGTGTTGTGAACACTTTTTCCTTTCATGATGGGTATTTTTGTCATTCTTCAAGCCTGTTAACCAAAGACTGTTTGTTGATGTAAAAAAATTTTGTTAAAATAATGCTGGACTCCAATTTAGTGATAATAATGTTAGCAATTTTACTCTGTGAGTAACTAATCACTAGCCCACATCTCTGGTTACTGTGAAGATCCGCTGGTAGAGTCATCAGGCATCGGTTAGAAACACGTAAGATAGTAAAAGGCTTTTCTGTGGCTAAGAGATTCATCTACATGAGTGGTAAGCCCATCCTATTAATAATCCTGTCAAACTAGAGACAAACCAAGTGAATGTAAATGCATCTTAGGAAAGGCAAAGGCAGGGACATATTCTGCCTGTTTTACCTTTGATGAGCTGACTTCACCATTTTTCTAACATGAAAAATCCTTGCATGTTTCTAGTTCCTAACATCTGGAGAATGGCAGGGGGTGTACTGCGCCGTGTTCTGCATGTGTTATAACCTAACGTGTTCATCATAAGTGGGGTGCTCGGTTAAAATGAGTTTTAAGAAAAGTTCAAAAAATTGGAAGACTTTAAAAGATTCATTTTCGAAGAGTTAACAGGTACACATGATACATATTTCAAATGGTATGAAAGTGAATACGATGAAAGCAAGCAGGAAGACTTGATTGGAAGCAATTTTTTCTTGGTTTGCTTCAAGCAGTGTTTTTTCATGTTGACTGCACTGCCAAAATCATTTGTGTTCAAGGTGGTGGGTGAATGGTGGTGGCTTTTTGTTTGCTTGGTTTTGGCTTTTGCTGATGCAAAAAGACATAAGTATAGTTATGATGCAAATGTTTTTCTTCAAGTTAATTATATTACTTGGCCAGATAGTTTTTCACCAGTGCCCTCCCTTCCCCCAATCCTGTGAGCTGTAGCTTTCTGTGCTTTTGTGTTCTTATAAGAACCTCACTGGAGCTGGCAATAGTGGTGTGTGCCGGTAGTCCCAGCTGCACGGGAGGATCCCTTGAGCCCAGGGGTTCTTGGCTAGCCAGGACAACATAGCAAGATGCTCTTTTCTCTAAAAATAAAATAAAAAAGAACCTCACTGGTAATAAGCAGGTGTACTTGTGACTAAAAATATAAAAAACACAGTTTAATAAAGAATCTCAGATAGATTAAAAATAGAATGAAGAAATGATGTGTTAGAAACAGTTATATATGTTAAGTGTGCAAAAAACACACCATTGTTACAACATTTTGGCTACAATTGCGGTTTTCTCATTCTGTTGTCCTTTTTAACATAAGACAGCTTTTTAAAAAATTGAAGCAAAGCAGTTGAGATATAGGAGAGGACATGAAGATATTAAGCTGCCATTCTCAAAGGCAGTTGCAGGGAACATTTTAAAACATGGTGATGTTTTAGTCTTTTCTGCAGATTGTTATGACCACAGAGGCTGCCTGAGCCATGCCTTATACTTATGGAAGGGAGCGCTTATAATAGCAGGAAAAAACAAAAATGGAAAGGTTCAACTCTCAAGTTCATACAGAATTCCAAACTTTCAATATGTTTGTGTCATGAAAATCCAAATGGCTTATAAGATTCTGTGGTAATTACACAGATCATGAGACTGTCATTAAAAC
The DNA here is from genome assembly GCF_028885625.2 of Pongo pygmaeus. NCBI lineage: Eukaryota > Metazoa > Chordata > Mammalia > Primates > Hominidae > Pongo > Pongo pygmaeus. Next base: position 152,973,750 of record NC_072376.2, on the reverse strand, counting down.
AAAACAAAACAAAACAAAAAAACTAGCAGGGAGTTATTTTGGGTTTATAAAAACACTCGTGGACTTCTACTTTTCAGTAACAAAGTGAAAGCAATTTAAGAGATAAGCTGTCTTGGAACTGTAGAATACTTTTACCCCTGCTAGATTTTTGTAATTTAATTATTAAAACAACAATGTTTTGTATCTTTGGGGTCACTTGCTGTTATGTACTAGAGCAGACTTGTGATTATGTACATTTCTTCCTAATTTTATATTCAGTAAAGCCAAGTTGGTACTTGAAATTGGCCATGCTGAGAGTATTTACATCATCAAAATTGACCAAAGGTACATACCAAGACTTCTCTTTCTTTTTTTACTTTTCCTGGAGAGCTGGTTGTTAGCTATTTGCCAGCATACCACTGGATTTAAAGCCTAATTGAGTTGCATTAATCAAGATATGGAAGAAATCTAAAATAAGTAGAAGTACATCTCTTGTGTACCAATAAAACATAAAATAAAATTAAAAATAAATAAATAAAGTAAAAGGACCATTGTTTGGAATTCATTGTATAAAGAGGTAAAAAACCTGGTGGAGAACTAGACATTGGCATTTGTGGCAGTTACCACAAATTGTAAAAAATATGGGTTTTTAAAAATTTTTGTTTTTCTTTATTCTAAAAATAAATGGGACATGTGCAAAATGTGCAGGTTTATTACATAGGTATACATGGACCCTGGTGGTTTGCTGCACTTATTGACCCGTCCTCTAAGTTCTCTCCCCTAACCCCCACCCCTCATCAGGCCCTGGTGTGTGTTGTTCCCCTCTTTGTGTCTGTGTGTTCTCACTGTCCAACTCCTACTTACGAGTGAGAACATGTGGTGTTTGGTTTTCTGTTCCTGTGTTGGTTTGCTGAGGATGATGGCTTCCAGCTTCATCCATGCCCCTGCAAAGGACATGATCTCATTCCTTTTTATGGTTGCATAGTATTCCATGTTGTATGTGTACCACATGTTCTTTATCTAGTCTATCATTGACGGGCATTTGGGTTGGTTCCATGTCTTTGCTATTGTAAATAGTGCTGCAATAAACATATGTGTCTTTATAGTAGAATGATTTATATTCCTTTGGGTATATACCCAGCAATGGGATTGCTGGGTCAAAAGGTATTTTTAAAAATATGTTTTTCAGTGGGTGTGGTGGCTCATGCCTGTAAAAATATGTTTTTCAGTTATTCAAAGTCATTAATGGCCTATCTTACCATTTTGGATGGAGTGAAATGAATCATATTGTTGTCAAGTGAATGTCAGCCATATGGCAGGGTTGTCTCCTGTGGAACATAGCCATCATCATCTCTTAAAATGACAGAGTACCTCTGGGAGGCTCTAAGAGTTGCGTGACATTTCTCCCTTAACCTCAAAATATTACTCGTTCTAGTTGCTAATATTGTACAGATACAGAATTTGAGGTATGAGGAAACATAGAGTCCAAATAATAAATAAAGATCAGATCACTGCTTTTACAATTGTCTCCGATGCCTCCCTATCGTGGCTGGGGCACTTTGAATAAGAATAGTTACTTCCATTATTGGGATTCTCTCAGCTAATAGTCTGACCCAAGGTATAATGCCATTTTACCAATGCATTTTGAAAATTTGACACAAGGGATTATTGGCCAAGGAAAATAGAAAGTGAGTATCTGTTTGTTGGCAACCGCTTCATACCGATGTTTCATTGTCGGCCACGTAGACAAGATACCACGGTTCTACTTCTGGCCAATTGCACTTACTTAATTACTAGTTTTTGTACCCTTGCTACTCAAACTATGGTCTGTGGACCAGTAGCTTTGGAATCAAATAGAAGCTTTCTACAAACACAATCTTGGGGACCATTCTAGACCTCCCAAATAAAAATGTGTTATTTCACAAGATCCCTAGGAGATTTGTCTGTGTGTTTGTTTGTTTATTTATTTAGTTAGTTAGTTAGTTAGTTAGTTAAGACAAAGGGATCTCGCTGTGTTGCCCAGGCTAGTCTTGAACTCCCGGCCTCAGGCTGTCCTCCTGCTTTAGCCTCCTGAGTAGCTGGGACTACAGGGATGAGCCACTGCACCCAACGTGTATGGACATTAAAGTTTGAGAAACCCTGCCTCACCTCTTCACTAACTTCACTCCCAAAACGATCTAAAGAGCTCTTCCTTCCAGGGGTGTTAAAAAGAAATGGTGGGTTTAAAACACAGAAAAATAAACTAGAAGTTTGGATGAATGGTAAAAAAAAAAAAAAAAAAAAATCAGTTTTACTCATGATTATTGCCGTTCCCTTCACCTAGCTGTAGTCTCCATTACAAACTTATTTGCAGTGGTAAAAAAAGAAGCACCAAGGCATTCCCCCATGTAACAAGAGGGTTAACCTGGAATTTCCAGAGGAACCATATTTTCTGAACAAATTGACTACTTCTAAAAGCTTGCTTTTACATGTTATGCTGCTACAGTTGAAGCCTCACTTTCAAAGCCTCTCTCTTTCATTCCTCTCTTTCTCTCTTTTTCTTGGTTTTTAAAAATTAAAGTTTTAATTTTAGAACAGTTTTAGATTTACAGGGAAGTTGCAAAGATAGCACAGAGAGTTCTCAAATACCCTATCCCTATCTTTCTTGCTTTTTGACCGAAGTTGTATTTCTACTTTTCCTAGATTGGCAGAGTTTCCTGGCTAAGAAAGCAAAGTTACAGCACCTAACACAAATAGTATTTGATTAAGGCTAATTACAGTGCTGTCACATAAAAAGGGGAGAAAAGAAAGCTGGCTTTCTCTACCAGCAATGAAATAACCTGCTGTCTATCTACTGACTTAATAGCTTTAATTGCCAGAACATAATCAAGATCTGGTGAATTTGTTTGAACATATCAGCAGGCACCAAATATTTCAATGAGATCAAGTTGTCTAACTAGTTATGCTCTAAGTTGAGCTGAAATAGCTCTGACAAAGTGAGTTTTGTAGGCTAAACAGCAACACCTATTGAGAAAGGCCCACTGATATGATGAGTTGATTTATTAACTCTCTGGACAGAGAAAGTTATAGGTTTAACATCACCACTTTAGATAAGCCATAGACGTCTAAAGTGTCTGACTTTAAAAAAAAAAAAAAAAAAAAAAACAGGGTCTCACCCTGTTGCCCAGGCTGGAATGCAGTGGCATGATCTTGGCTCACTGCAGTCTTGACCTCCTGGGCTCAAGCGATCCTCCCACCTGAGCCTCCAGCCTCTCAAGTAGCTGGGACCACAGGCACATGCCACCATGCCCACCTAATTTTTTGTATTTTTTATAGAGACAGAGTTTTGCCATGTTTCCCAGGCTGGTCTCGAACTCCTGAGCTCAAGTGATCCACCTGCCTCAACCTCCCAAAGTGCTGGGATTACAAGTGTCAGCCACCATGCCCGGCTTTGTGTCTTAGTTCTCATGATGCATTAGGTTAGGAATGTATTTACACTTTATTTGGAGACTCATTTTACTTCCTGTTTATTGAAAACTTTTTTCCAAAGAGTGACATAACCAAATATGGGCATTTCCTTTAACAAACTTTGTAAATATTCTTCAGATCATCAGTAAGGAAGTCACACGTGAAAACAGCCATTCTTCTACATTTTATTGTATTCTACTTTCTGGCTCATAGGAATGTGGAACTAGAAATCCAGGCACATGTAAAACAGTCTGTCCCCAGAAAGTGAATCTAACAAATGACTTCCAAAAAGGGGGGCCCACAACAAGCTCATTGTGGGACCTTGCCAGGATGATGGAATTGACTGGATCCTCCCCCATTCTGTTTCTACTCCAGGATAATCTAATGGAAAGTGTTTGTTGGTAGTTGAGTGTGTATACCCTTGAGGTTTTTGAAAACATCTGGTGTTCAGGTGAAAACACCCCTTTCTGTGGAAAAGTAGGAATAATTTGTTCTGTATTTAGTAATCATTGAATTCCTCGAAGGAGTTCAAACTCTTAACAAACAAAAGCATCCAGTCAAAATAATCTCAAAAGAAGATAACTGCAGGTGATGGTTTTAGTAGCTTTGAGAAACAGGCAAAATTGCAGAGGCAAGAAGAAAACACAGCTTAGAGCCCCCACGTTGTTCCCCCAGAGAGGCCACCTCTTCAGGGAGGATGGCTAGTGCTTCTTAGCTGGTAGTGCAGTCGAGAGGTGATCGTTACCTGCAAACCCAGATCTTTTGCCTGACTGGAACCAGTGACGTAAGCACATCTGAGAAGGGTCCATGCACCCAACAGAGATATCTCCTGGGTCTTGACTTGAGGCTGACTGACACCTGTGGCTCCTTTTGAAATCAAGTCACCTGGGTTACTGTTGACAGAGATTTGAGGAAAAGGACTTGGGCTAAAGAACGTTCGCCTCATTTTTTTAATTCTCTTCCTTCTTTCTTAGCCAGGATTATCTTGACCTATTTGCCACCAGGTTTTCCTCACAGGTCCAAACTTAAGCACTGGCTTCTAGAAAGCAACTGTGGGACTCTGCTCTTTCTGCTGATTTTCTCAGCTCAGAAAAGCTGAGGATGTCAGGAGGACCCTGGGAAGGAACAGAAGTCTGGGGATTTTGCTTTTCAAGTTCCTGCTGTTAATTTTTCCCCCATTTTCCTTTGCCTCATCTACTAACTCTTTGAGGCTTAAGAGACCCAAAGAGAAGTTTGTCCTAATTTTAAACTTGCCTCTGTGGCTGCCCTGTAATTTTCATTCCACAGCCTAAATTGGAACGTGTCTCCATAGGTTGGGCTCAGAACATCTCTTTCTGTGAAGCTTTACCAAGCTACCCTTGGTATAGCAGAGGAGCTCCAGCATAAAATCCAGGATTCTGTTTTCATCTGAAGACCACCATGGGAAGAGCTTTGTCCAATTTTAAAAGGTAGTGAGGGAGAAGGGGCAAATGCAATGCTGAAGCCAATTATCTTTTAAAACAGACACATTTCAGCAGAGTGCACAGGACAGAATGTTCATATTCCTTCTTTGACACAATTAAATTTGAGAATTTTCTATTGAGATGATCAAAGCAAGATTCTTATTCTCTGTGTACTTCCAAGATTCAAACTATGTCCTTTGTCATGAAGATCATGTAACTCCCTCATTTTCTGTAAAACCCAGCTCCATATCTTCCTCCCCCAATGTAGGGTTTTTGGAATGACCTCAAACCATCATGAGCTTTCCTTTCCTCTGAATTTCTAGGACAAGCATGTACTTGGATCTCTGTGGTTCTCTCCAACTAAATGATAGTCTCTGCTTTTCAATTTGTCTGTGTCTATGACATGCCAGGCACAGGGTAGGGTATAGAACGTGATCCTAGTGAATAGTTTTTTAATTAATGAATTCTTTGTTATCTCCTGTAATAATCTAAAAGTCAAGAATTTCCTTACCCTTTTAATCGTGGGTACTAATGACCTTAAAAAGTTCTACTTGCATTAGAAAAATGGAATATTTATACTTGTTATACATAAATCTGCCCCTCAAACAAAAGATACATTTATATTTCACTAGCAGCATGGAAGAAATCAGCAGTCATGATCCCAGATAGTTCTTTCCTCAATACCATCAATGTTTTCCCAGATTAGTCCATTATAGGTAAGCTGTTCACTTCCTTCAGGACCCAGAGTGCCCCGGAAACTTCAATACCTGCCACTCGCTGAGGCGGAAAAGGCTCACACGCTCATTAAAACTGCTGCTGGCCAGTTTTTGTTTGCTTGTTTGTTTGTTTTTTAATTCCATGAGCACACCTGAAATCTCACCTTGATAGCAGCTTTCTTTTCTGCCATAGAGCAGTACCCAGTATGAAGCAGATATGTCTTGAAACCTTTCCAAGGCATTTTAAGAACTAAAGTGCTATGGAAGCCTTGGAATAAGGATTTCTGCCTGAAAGCCCCCATAGTCTGAATTCCATGGATGCAGAATCAAGACGGTTAGGAAAGGTCCACACTCCATGCCTGTTCCTTGAACGCACTGATCTAGGGGCTACCTGGTTTTTACAGGTAGATGTCAAGAACTGTGAGAGCTCTGAGATTTTACCCCACTTACAAGCTACTCAGTTAACTGCCTTTCTTCATCTAGGAGATTTCATTAAAATACTTTAGTTCTTTCTCCAGAAAAGACATATCAGTTAAACTAATGTGGTTGGTGAGAGCAGGTAGTTATAATCTGATGCCCAAAAGACCACACTCCTTGATTCAGTCTCAACACAGACTAGTGAGCCCCACCTAGAAAAAATGGTCTCAGAACTGCAAATCCCAGCCCTCACCCAGGATAGCCATTTTACAAAAGTATGCCACTGGTGGCAAGAAAAATCAACAAAGAACAATGGATGTGCTGGCATGAGTCCAATACTATTGCAAGAATAACAATGCAAGCACAAGCTCTACGAAGTAATTAGTATCATTGTCCTATGTGTGAAGGACAATAGAGTATTATTATCATTTTGGTCCTGATATTAGTAGTTTTCCAAAGGCCTGAAAAAGGATAAGTACTTCAGACTCATTAAAACAAAATGGGGGTGGAGTTCTATGGGCTACAGACGTAGCACACAATTCAAGACCTGAATGTGAAGTTAGGCATCAATCTGGCTCTGGTTTCTTGCATAAGTGACTCTCTTGACATGCCCCAAATTTGCCACATCTGCTTCTTCTAGGATCACTAATGTCCTGCTTCAATGCCACCTCTCTCCTGGAGCATTTCCCAGTCTTCCCCCTGGCAGAAGTCTATTCCTCTTCTGAGTAGGGTTTGGGCTCTGGCGGTTGTAACTGTACACCGAACCTTTTAGCTTTATGAGTGCACTATCTGTCTCATCTTTCCTGCTAGACTGTGAATTCTTGAGAATAGAAATTCTGCCATATTCATGTAGGTGTCCTCCACACTGTCTTTTGAACATAGGTTACACTCAATAAATATTTATTGAAAGAATAAAGGAATGAATGATGACAGAATTCAGAGAGAGGTACAGCATCTCTGGAATGTCAGCGGGAGTACCTCATCTAAACATTCTCCATAGAAGATGGTCCACATGAAACACCCAGCAAGGAGGGTAGCCAGAAACACAAAAAAGAGGAAATGGGTAAATGAAGACATTCATGAATAAAGAGTGATAACGTCCTTAGACTCTACTGTGTCTGGGTCAGCTCATAGAATCCTTTATCTTCATTTTATTTTTGTTATCAAGGATGGGTATTGTTTGTGGAATTCACTGAGGAAAACTTAGTAATTTTCCAACATAGTTAATATTCAGATATGAAAAATCTCTTACAGTTTAAATGGTGAATAGATGCTAATTTATACATATATACTTATGCTCCGAATGCCTAATTAATGATCTTCTGTGTCAGTCACGGATATGTTAATGAGCTTCTTTTGCTCCTGTGTCATAATTGCATTGCTCCTATCTAGCTTGAGGTTGGGGGAACATTTTAGCTGTGGACTAGCAAATGATGCAAAATAACAGCGAAACAACTAATAATTATTTGGTGATTCATAAGTTTTGGAAATGTGGAAGTAAATGATCATAATCATTTAGAGTGAGAAGATGTAAAGACAGCCAAAGAAAAAGCAGTTGGCTACTTTCATAGTAACTCTCCGTTTGTTGGGTATAAAAAGATTTGCTTGATGTGCAGGACTATCTTTCTTTGGTCCAAACACTGGATTCACCATCTTTCTAACGCTGTAAACACTAAGGCTCTGTGATAAAGGGAACTCTACCAACAGGCATTATCCTGTATTTAGATGGGTTGTTTTTCTCAGGAACCAGAAGTGCCAGCTTCTAAATACTTCCCATGGTCTTTGTTTCCTCTGCCTTCTTAATACATTTTGTTTTCTTCCCCAAACTCATGCTTATTTTCAGCCACAAACTTTCACACTTTAGTCTAGCAGAGTCTGGTTGGATTTGATTCCTAACTTGCTGCATTTTGGCTTTGTGACTTTGGGCAAGTTAATCAACCTCTCTGAGCCTCTGCTTCTTCACCTGTAAAATGGAGTAAGAATGCCAATCATGTTAGAACAGATATCAGGATTAAAAGAGTTAATGTGGCTAAAGCCCATTACAAGGTATCTAGCAAGTGACAGAATTGCTCCCATTTTCCTTCCCTTTTTCTGTTTCTTCCTTAGAAACGGAGTGGTTAAGACCACAGCATCTGAACGTAGACTGGGCCTAACTCCTGTTTCTGCCATATTCCAGCTGTTTGATGTTGGACAAGTTGCTCAGCCTTGCCATGCATCAGTTCCTGGAGATATAAAATGTCACTTCTTGACATTTAGTAAGTGTGCAAAAAAAGCCAACTATTAATATCTAGCAAGCTAAGCAGCTGGGTGAAAATGGACTGCTAGCAAATCAGTGTGTGTGGATTGGTGTCATCTGTTCTAAGGGTCAGGAAGCCCTTCTCCTGGGTTCGAAGCAGAGTGTCTCGACCTTTTGTCAGGGACAGCAGGGAACACAGGCCCTTGGCCTACTTCTAGATCTGTGTGGAGGCCATTTCTGCTATTTCTCCTTTCCTGTGTGGAGAAATCTGTTTTCTCTGTGAAAGAAACACAAGAATAGATTGGTACAACCTCTCCTGAATGTATATCGCTCCCCGTCGCTTTGTGCAGAGGTGGAGTCTGGAATGCCCAATCTCTCTGTTCCTTCCTCCCTCTCCCACTCTGACAGGCTGTGGGAGGAATAAAGGGCTTTGTGCCAAACCTTTCATTCGGGGACTCTATTTTTCCTTTCTTTTTATGCCAAAGGCAAATAGTTGAGTTTGCTTGTTGGAAGTGAGGCTTCTGAAATCACTCAGCTAGCCCTGACATTTTAAAGATTACAAATTATTCTCCAAGTGGTATCAGAATCTGATTTTACATGATCCTTATCTATCACTGAAATGTATTGCTTGACTGTTTAAGAATGATGAAGCAATGAATTCTAATAACTGACCCCAAAGAAGCAGTGAAATTTAGCCCCTTTTCTCCAGCTACATCCACAGCAATAATGCTAGCATTTTACATCTAGAGTTGATTTACAGATTTCAAAACACTTCCAGAAAAACTCATTTGATCCTCTCATATCCCTGAATGATAGACATGCCAGAAATTATTGTTCCCATTTTACAGTCAAAAAAACTGAAGCTCAGAAAGATTAAGTGACTTGTCTACCAATTGTATAAGTAGGAAGTCCAGTATTCTGAGTAGAATTTAGAGATTTCAAACCAGTTGCTTTGTATTAGAAAAGGGAAGGTTGTGCCACAGTAACAAATCTACCCTCCTCTAGCTCCCTTCTTGATTCCACTGGCTTTAGTACAGCAAATATTCCCTCTATATTTCCAATTCAGGTTCGTAGGGGAAGAGTGGGGAGGCTGTGCTCCACCTAGGCACTCAGGGGCCCAGGCTGACAGAAGCTCCACTATGTTACGTGACCTCCATGTTTGGTGCAGCTTGGTAAGGGAATACAGAGAACTCACAGCAGCTCTTTCTCATGGGCTATTGGCCAAACTAGTGACATGACTCCCAGTTAACTACCTGAGAGGCTAGCAAGTCTTCCCACATGCTCAGAAAAGGAGGAGAACCAGCTACCATGAGCTCCAGAAATCCCCATCACAGGCTTTTAGGTGGTCCATTTTAAGAGACTGTGCAATGCATGGGACCCATTTGGAATTAAGCACATTTCATAATAAAATTGCAGCCAGAGCATTTCATATTTTTGAGAATGATGAAAAGAGAGAAAACAAATTTAAGTAGCACTTGATACATGAGTCAGTTGTTAAAAAGAAAAAAGAAACAATTGTAATCACAGTAGATCATGTTAACCTTATCCTTTTTGGACCTGACCTTTTAAAATTTGGGGTTTCTTCCAAAAGATGACTGGAAAACTTAGGATTTAAATTGAATAGCTCTATCCCTTCTCTCCCTAATCTGTTGTACAGAGAAACTTTTAGATTAAAAAAAAAACTTAAAGTTTTCCTTAGAAAACATCAGGTTTGCTCCTAAGATATTTTAAAAATTTAGCAAATCAACCTAAAGTTTTATTATCCACTCAGTTTATTTCCCAGGGAATAAGCATCTATTTAGTTTCCCCTCTCTCTATTTTTGGATAATTGATGTAGAGAAAATTTGCAATCAGGGACTCTGAGTAACATTGAAGGGTTGGGGTTGGATGGCCTTTTGGTCCCAAAGATCTTAGAATATTCAGAGATAAAGACTGGACCTGCAAGCTGAGCAGAAAATAGAACTGTCCAGGGCCAGTCTAAGACTCCTTAAGACATTTCTCCTGCTTTTAAAAAAACGGTAGATGTTAGCTTTCTTTCCCATTATTATTATCATTATTGCTTCTTTTATTATTATTGTTATTCTTTAATTTTTAAAAATTTTTATCGATACATTATTTTTGTATATATTTATGGTATACAGGTAGTATTTGGTTACATGCATAAACTATGTTATGATCACATCAGAGTATTTGGGTAATGACATGTGCCTGTAATCCCAGATACTCAAAAGGCTGAGAAGGGAGGATTCCTTGAGCCTAGTAGTTTGAGACCAGCCTGGGCAGTGTAGTGAGACCCCATCTCAAAAAAACAAAAAGAAAGACACTTCTTACGCAAAGTGAATCTCTTGCATCCACCCCCGTTCCATAAAGCAGTCTGCCGTAGACCAGTTGCTGCCTGGATTTCCTTGTGTTTGAGCTGCCTTGGCTCCAGCCTCTGGACTCACCTTAATGCAGGGCTTCCCTTATGGCTTATTCCCCACTCTGTGCATTCTGGAAGCAGCTGTACTTGTCATGGGTGGAAGATCCACTGATGCGAACTCCCTGCTAAACACCTAGCAACACAGCAGAAATTCTGACAAAGGTGTTCCATGGAAACACAGACATGTTTTCTACCCCACCTTTTCTTTTTAAAATGAAGTATTTTTGATAAAGTGAATTTTAAAACATAAAATAGCAATCCCCAAAGCACAAACTAACAATAGTAATTATAATCATAATTGGCACTTGTATATAATGTCATTTTGCAGGGGGTTCAGCCATTTTCACAGGCATCACCTAGTCTCAGCAGACACGTTTGAGTTTCGTAGGTCATAAATCTCATTGTCTGTATTCTAAGGACATAAAATATGAAAGTGAAGCAACTTATCCAAGGTGGCAGGGAGGACACATGGACAAATGAGAACAGGGTTTCTCAAGTATGCCTGAGCACAAGAGTCAACTGACACTTGTGAACAGTTTGGTTTCCTGAGCTCCACCTCCAAACTACTGAATTAGAATTTTCAGGAAAGATGCCCAAGAATCCTTTTTATGAAGGTGTATGGTTGACTTGTGGTACCTACATTTAGCAATAAATTGATCTAACAGAAGAAGCAACCCCTGACTCCTCTCTGCTATCAGCCTCCTGTCGCTGTTGGAAGGAAAGGAGAGTCTCTAAGAGCATGAGAAAGTTAACCCCAAGAATTCAAATGCAGTATAAGAATAGCAGCTACTGCTATCCATCCCTTGAGTTTTCAAGGAAAGTACACTTTTATGTATTTTTAAATGTCAACACTTTGTACCACTGGTTTCGAAAAAGGCCCTGGGGACTAATAGTAGTGTGCATAAGCATTCTCCTGCTGATCTAAAAACTGGATTCTTTTAGAACTTGTGTTTTGTTTTCTTTTTTATGAGACGGAGTCTTGCTTTATCACCCAGGCTGGAGTACATTGGCGAGATCTCAGCTCACTGTAGCCTCTGCCCCCTGGGTTCAAGCAATTCTCCTGCCTCAGCCTCCCGAGTAGCTGGGATTACAGGCACCTGCCACCATGCCGTGCTAATTTTTGTATTTTTAGTAGAGATGGAGTTTCACCATGTTGGCCAGTCTGGTCTGAAACTCCTGACCTCAAGTGATCCACCCACCTCAGCCTCTCAAATTGTTAGGATTACAGGCACGAGGCACCGCAAGATGTTGTTTCATTAAATGTAACTTTTGAGCGGTTAACATATGCCTACAATACAAATTCAAAAGGCTAAAAACAAAATATGGTGAGAGATAAATCTCTTTTCTACCCCTTTCTTCCTGTCTCCTAGTTTTCTTCCCCAAAGGCACCCACTGTTACTATTTTGTAGCGTTTTCTTCTAGAGACATCTCAAGCATATAGAAGTGTATATGTAGGCACATGCTTTTTTAAAAACCCAAATGATAGCATACCACGTTTAACATCTATGTCATTGTGCCTAATTAATAATTTCCCTCTGACATCACTTAGTGATTTTGTGCAGTTAAAATTACTTTTATGATAGAGAAACCATGAAATCCCCAGTGACTTCAAATATGAGTTTTTTTCTCTGTCGTCCAACAGTCCAAATCCAGGCATTTTTTGGACAGGCAGCGAGCTCATTCCACCTTGTAGCTCCTCCATGGATCTTGGAATCTTTTGCTTCCAGCTGGTTGGTGAGAAAAGAGATAGCCTAGGGGATTTGGGGGAGTCCTGACTTTAATGTGCCAAGCCAGGTTTTTATGGGCCAAGACTAGAATTGGCACACATCATTTCTGTCCACAGTCTTTTGTCGAGAACTAAGTCATATATCCCCTTCTAGAGCAAGAGGAGCTGGGAAATGCAGTCCTTGGCTGGGCAGCCACTCACCAGCATCAAATTTACACAGTTGAAAGGGTGCAGACATCTTTGATGGGCTGCTAGCCATTTCTGCTGCAATTTTTATTCCCCCCAAATGTACTTGGTTTTGTTTTTTTTAACTGCAGTGGATGGGATTTTGTTTTCCTCTTGGCACATGTGAGGACAGTCCGAGGTTGGTAGGGATTTTTACACCCCAGGTGTGGTCTGTAGACTGCAGAGTTTGAGAAGCACTACTTTACGCGGAAGGCAAACATTAAGTTCAGCTTTTGTCCCTGCTCATGTGTAACCCCAGGTCCCAGAACTGCCCCACTGCATATCTCTGGACAGAGAGACCCCCTGCCTACCTGATCACTTCATACGTTGAACCACCTCGAACTAAATAACCTCCCTGTTATCTAACCCAGATAGAGCCAAGAAAGGAGGGATTCCAGAATCCCCAACTCACAGTCTGCCTATAAAGCATTATAGTGATGTTATAATGGCCCTTCTTTTTGTTTGTTTTTGAGATGGAGTTTCGCTTTTGTCCCTAGGCTGGAGTGCAATGGCACGATCTCGGCTCATTGCAACCTCTGCCTCCCGAGTTCAAGCGATTCTCCTGCCTCAGCCTCTGAAGTAGCTGGGATCACAGGCACCCGCCACTATATCCGGCTAATTTTTTGTATTTTTAGTAGAGACAGGGTTTCACCATGGCGGCCAGGCTGGTCTCAAACTCCTGACCTCAAGTGATCTGCCCGCTTCAGCCTCCCAAAGTGTTAGGATTACAGGTGTGAGCCACTGCACGCAGCCTAATAGCCCTTCGTAAGCTTTAATTTAATGGCTTCATCCTTCTTCACCCCTTGGCCCCCCTTAATACTAGACTTGCTACCCAGAAATTTTCTGGGACATTTTTTTGCTTACCAAACTTTCCTGCTACTGGAGACAAAAAAAAAAAGAACAAAAACAAATTAGCAATGTAAAGAACATCTGTTGAGTTCAGTGTTGGAGAGAGCAGTTCACAGAGCTGCCGAGAAGCCACAGCTGACCCTTTCCTGTCTCCTCTCGGTAGGAGCCAGCTGCAAGGAGAGGGACCTAAGGTGGTAGAGGGGAATGGCTCCCTCCTCCACAGCTCTGCATGCGTCAGCCCCCAAAATAGAAATGTGAGGACCAAGTTGTGATGGCAGGGAAACAGCAGAAAGAGATGAGGCTGCCTCTGCTCCCTGCCCTCCAGGCCTCCACAGGCCAACCTGTGACCTCACTGGTGGGCCTCCGGAAGCAGGGAAAGACAGAGGCCCAGCATCGCCTTTCCATTTCCGCATTTGTTTTCTCTTCCTTGCTGGTGTACATTGACTCTGTGGTCACTGTTCTCCATGTCAGCACATTCAAAATTGCTGACTGTCAACACTGAAGGCAGCGTGGCTGCTACTGAAGAAGCCGCAAGGAAAACAGCTTTGGGCAATGGTGGATGTTCTTGGTGTGACACATTTCTAGCTCCCAGCACAGGCCCTTTACAAAGAACAGGGCTTTGTGGTTTGGGTAGGATGGGGAGAAAGAAAGAGGGTGGGAGAAAGAGAAGGAGGCTTGGCTTGTTGAGATCTTTTCTTAAGGAAATAAATATTGGTTTCCTAGAATTTGAACAGCTGAAATGGGAGATTGGCAGTAAGCAAAATGTGATTGTAACAATCAAACCCACGTGCAGACAGAAGTTGGGAGTCATTAAGGCAATGAGGTTGTTCTTCACGATCTTGGGAGGAAAGAAAAGGTGACCAAAATGCCATTTAGTAACCGAATGGCCTCTTCAAGCCCTTCAGGCTGGCCCAGAGCTGCAGGCAAAGCTTTGATGGTGTGGGTGGTGCTGTTCCCTTGGGTGGAGCTTGGCTGGAGGACTCTTAGCAGGGTGGCCGCAAGTCTCTGGGGCCCCTACTTGGGGACTTACACAGACCAGGCTGTATGTCTTTGTAGCTTGTCAAACCACAACTATTCACAGAAGGCGTGTGGTTTAGAATCTACCACAGTCAAACCAGGGAGAATGTGTTACCCAGTTCCAGAAAGGTTGCTAGCTTGTGTGCTGTAATGGAAAGTGGCCAACTTTATCTTTTCTTATAAGAACTACAATGGGCAATCAGGATGGAGGCTTGATCTACAGGACTTTCTACTGAGAGTCTCCTGTGAAAAAGGTGATAGGAGGGAGGTGCTGGGTGTATTAATCAGAGTCCTCTAGAGACAGAACCAATAGAGGATAGAGAAAGAGAGAATTCATTTTAAAGAACTGGCTTAATTGACTGTGGGGACTGGTAAATCCAAAATCTGTAGACCAGACTACCAGGCTAGAAATTCAAATTAAGAGTTAATATTGGCCAGGCATGGTGGCTCATGCCTGTAATCCAAGCACTTTGGGAGACCAAGGCAGGCAGATCACGAGGTCAGGAGTTTGAGACCAGCCTGGCCAGCATGGTGAAACCCCGTCTCTACTAAAAATACAAAAAATTAGCCGGGCCTGGTGGTGCACATCTGTAATCCCAGCTACTCAGGAAGTTGAGGCAGGCGAATTGCTTGAACCTGGGAGGCGGAGGTTGCAGTGAGCCGAGATCACACCACTGCACTCCAGCCTGGGCAACAGAGTGAGACTGTCTCCAAAAAAAAAAAAAAAAAAAAAAAAAAAAAGTTGGTATTGCAGTCTTGAGTCCAAAATCTGCAGGCTGGAAGCATAGGCAGGTTTTCTGTGTTGCAGTCTGAAGGCAGAATGCTGCTTCTTTGGGAAACCTGTCTTTGCTCTTTGCTCTTCAGGTGTTCAACTCACCAGATGAGGCCCACCTACATTATGGAGAGTAATCTGCTTTACCCAGAGTCTACTAATTTCAATGTTAATCACATCTAAAACTAGCCTTCCTAGCAACATCTATATTGGTATTTGACCAAACAACTGGACATCATAGCCCAGTCAAGTTAACACCTAAAATGAACCATCACATGAGGAATTCAAGGAAAGTAAAGGCATGAAAATGTCAAGCAGTTAACAATCTAGTCAAAAGGAATTTAAGACAACATTGATATTTTTAGGTTTCATATCTTGATAAATTTCATGTCAATTAAATTTGTTTGTAAATTAAAAGTACAACATTATATTCAGATTTCCATAGTATCAAATGATAGATATTTCTTTAGAATACAAGTTATGTTACAAGCCAGACTGTTTCAGTGACATGCTTCCTGGTTTTTTGTGACAGACTGTACGTGGCATAATCTCTGATCTAATGGGCATTCATTGGAAGTAGTCTTTTTTATCTTGGTGTCAGAAGAATAGTACATGGGCTATCACAGAGCACTGAAAGAGTGGGAGTTCAATTCCTGATACTGCTTCTATCTTATGATAAGAGTCTGAGACTAATTAATTTCTACTACTGGCCGGGTGTGGTGGCTCACACCTGTAATCCCAGCACTTTGGGAGGCCGAGGCGGGCAGATCACGAAGTCAAGATATTGAGACCATCCTGGACAACATGGTGAAACCCCATCTCCAGGAAAATACAAAAAAAATTAGCTGGGTGTCGTGCCGCATGCCTGTAGTCCCAGCTACTAGGGAGGCTGAGGCAGGGGAATTTCTTGAACCCGGGAGGCGGAGGTTGCAGTGAGCCGAGATCGCACCACTGCACTCCAGCCTGGCAACAGAGCAAGACTCTGTCTCAAAAAACAAAAAAAGAAAAAAAAATTTCTACTACCACTTTTGTATTTTAGAAGCATGTCAATAAGGCATAGAGGCCACACGGCCATAGGGAAGAGCTTACCCCTGGAGTGAGACTGCCTGGGTTCACATCCCAGCTCTGGCACTACTAGTGTATTATCTCTCTTACCTGTGCCTCGGTTTTCTCAGACGTACAATGGGGATGATAGTTTCTACCTTACAGGGATCTTGTGAGGTTTAATTGTATTAATATATGTGTCTATACATAGTGTCATGTAAGTGTTTGCTATTTTAACAATTACTGATGGATAATATGAAGAGATAGAGATAAAGTATGAGAAAAGGGTTGAGATGGTTGAAGACAAGTTTTTAGAAATAGATTACACTTTGGAGCTTTGCTATATAATTCAGTCCAGGTTTGAGACCATTTCTAGTGTCATCCTTTAGGGAATTCGGTTCATAATCCTCTTACATGAATTGAAACCAAGATGGAGCCTCCTTACATCAAATTCTGCACTGTAGTTAATAGTGTCGTGGAGAATTTCCAGAGTATTAATAATGAGCTAATACACCTATGAATGTTAAATATCTTGGAAGCAGTTTCCTGATGAGCAAATAGCAGATGTGGCAATGGCCATGGTCTAATTGCCCAAGAGGAAGTTAAATATAGTTTTTAGTCCTTTTCAAAGCAGTTATTTGAAAGCTGAAATATTTTCCCTAAAGGCTCATCAACTGTTCTTAACAGTGAAATGAAGTATTTGGGTAGAGCAAAAGTGCTCAGGAGTGTGTTTGCTTCCTGTAAATCTAATTTACCTTTGTAAATTGTTGGTTTTTTCCACGTAGACTCTTGTTTTGTATACTTCCACGTTTGACTTTTTAGTGTAGAGTGGTAGCTTTTATTTATTATTTATTTATGTATTTATTTATTTATTTTGAGATGGAGTCTCGCTCTTGTTGCCCAGACTGGAGTGCAATGGTGTGATCTTGGCCCACTGCAGCCTACCCTCCCGGGTTCAAGCGATTCTCCTGCCTCAGCCTCCCGAGTAGCTGAGATTACAGGCATGCTCCCCCACGCCTGGCTAATTTTGTATTTTTAGTAGAGATGGGGTTTCTCCATGTTGGTCAGGCTGGTCTCAAACTCCCAACCTCAGGTGATCCGCCCACCCGAGCATTCCAAATTGCTGGGATTACAGGAGTGAGTCACCATGCCCAGCAAGTGGTAGCTTTTAGTGTTCTAGAAATCCTAATTGAGAATAATACTAGTTATTGTTTTGTTTTGTTTTGATTTTTGAGACGGAATCCTGCTGTCGAAACTGAGGCATAGAGAGATTAACTTGCTCCAGGATCACAGCAGGTAGCTAGATTCTAGATATAGGAATACAAAAGCCCAAACACTTTACCACTAACCCCTAAATTAAAAGGTTAATTAAGCCCCATAAATTAAAATCAGCCCTCCTTTCTGCTAGGGACATGTAGGTGCTTTGCAAGGTGTGGATTGAATTGCCCTCAGGTCTACAGTTCTTTTAATAAATAGGACAGAGTCCAATCCGCCATGCTAGAAAGTTGTAATTTTTGTAGCAGCATTGTTAGTGTTACATGAAACCAGACTTTCCCAGGTTCCTGGTGGCAGAGATGTGTGTATATCTTCTCTTCCATGGACAAGTTTCATCTCTGGAGGCGATCAGGGCAGCCTGTGTAGAAGACTAAGACTTAGGAATTGGGCTGTGAATAGCTATCCATGTCCATTTAGCAAATACCACTTCGCTATTTTAAGAGCAAGAAGGAAAATGGCATTTAAATAGTGATTTAGACTTCCAGGAAGGACAAGGCAAGGATAAAATCTACCAAAGATTTTAAGAAAATCTCCACCCTAAATAAAAATTGAAAGCAGTACAATTTTCATGTCTACTGTATGTGTATTTTCAGAAAGGGACTTTTTTATGCAAAGGACACAGTGACATCAATGACTAATGTTAAAATACAACAATTGGAAAGGTTGCGCAATGTGGAGATTCTTCCTCTATATTTAGAATAAAACTTTGTGTTTTTACTGTCAGGATGTGAGCTTAATTATAGCATGTTGCAAACTTTGCTTTTCTAAAGAGAGAGAGAGAGAGAGAGAGAGAGAGAGTGTGTGTGTGTGTGTGTGTGTGTGTGTGTGTGTGTGTGTGGCTTACTCTGCCTGGAGAAATTTGGGTGCTATTTTTGTTTTCCTTTTGAAACATCAAGGGTTGATATAAGGTAGTTTTAGAAGTGTAGTATTTCTTGACCCGCAATGAACTGATGACCTCCCTGAGGCCAGGAAGGATGTTTTATTCATCTGTTTTAGCTTTTATATTTTATAATCATTATTTATGTAAATAAAACCAAGGATGTCACCTGGGCTGTTTGGAAGGATTTCATTTTTATTTTTGTTTAAGCAATGCACAAATTATTCTTCTGGAGATAAATTTTTTTTCTGTCATGAAAACTTGCATTTAGAAAAAAATCTGTAATTATTCATTATATTATTCCCATAATTAGCAGTTATACATTTGGTATAGTTATTTATTGACTATTCAGGAGTTACCTTCATGTGTTTGTACATACCTGTGTGCTTAACAAAAAAAAAAATTATTGCACTGAGATTATTCACATTGTCAGGCTCGTTATACAGACTGAACAGTATTTGGTTCTAACTGTAAGTCCTTCAAATCAACCATGAAAATTTGCTCGAGCCCACATTCCCTGAATCTGAGAGAATCACCCTAGATGGTTTGTGGAAATAATTAATAAACTTCATCTCACCTTCAAAAACTGCTATGATGAAACTGATGCATATATTATCTTTAGCTTCTGAATATAAGATTTCATCACACCTTGCACACAGTAAGTTTTCCAATGTTACATGTCTTGAATGATTAATTCAAAAGAAATCAAGATGGAACTAAGATGAATTCTTTTACAAGCTCACATTTTGGGGGGATAGCGTTCACAAGGTTTGTTGGTATTTTCCATTCTGATTCTACCATCATACCATTTGGGGAAACTTAACATTTTCTCATTAGATGTCTGGTGCTAAAATAGAATGTAGTTAATCAGGACTGAGAAGGTGTGCAGTGCATACACTTATTAAGGAGCAATCCACTGGCTCCTTATTACAGCTATTAGTTCCCAGGCAACACCTTCCACCTTTTTTTGTTTGTTTCATACAATGGCTTATTAAAAACCACTGCCTGAATAAATGCCTTAGTATGATGTACAAGGAAAGGTAGATGAAACTGCGTTGGCAAAATCATGATCTGGAGGAATTAAACATTTCAACAATTTAAATAAAATTTTAATTTGGTTTTATTATTCGTGGGAAAAAATACACATTGGACAAATTTATTAAATATCTATCCTATATCAGGCTGCTTAAAATCAGTGAAACAAAGTTTATGAACCTAGTTTAAAGTTAACATGATTTATTAATATTTGAATATTTTCATGCAATTAAACCTTTGACTTTATAGCTGAAAGAATACAGTGTTGTGGAATATGCTGGCAGCTTGTCTGTGGTTTGGTTTTCATATTAAGTATAAATGTTTGACTATTTGAAAAGAGGTGTTGGCATCCAGCAGTAATCATTCCCTAGTACCAAATATGAAATTTCCAGGTATAAGGATAAATCTTTTAAAAAATAAAATAAAAATAAAAAACGTTTCTTAAAGTTTTAGACAGTCATATCAGTGTGTTGCTGGAAGTCATTTAAACATCTGAATTCATCAGAAGCACATAAAATGATAATTCAAAGAATCTGCAGAAATAGGAAGAGTTGTTTGCTTTGGAATAATTCAGTCTTAATTGAGAACCTATAATTTAAAAAAAAGAGAAGCTCATTTCTACTTAATAGCCCAAGTAAATAAGGAGAAAAGGAAGCCTGGGAGAGTCAACAGACCTTATATCAGAACTTCCTGGAAATTGCCTTGGAGGGTTTAGGGGGTGGAATTTTCCTTTTTAAAATGTTGTCTTTAGGCTGGGCACGGTGGCTTATGCCTATAATCCCAGCACTTTGGGAGGCCGAGGTGGGCGGATCACTAGGTCAGGAGATCGAGACCATCCCGGCTAACATGGTGAAATCCCCTCTCTACTAAAATTACAAAATATTAGTCGGGTGTGGTAGCGCACGCCTGTAGTCCCAGCTACCTGGGAGGCTGAGGCAGGAGAATCGCTTGAACCCGGGAGGCAGAGATTGCAGTGAGCTGAGATTGCACCGCTGCACCCCAGCCTGGGCGACAGAGCAAGACCGTCTCAAAAAAAAAAAAAAAAAAAAGTTGTCTTTAGGCCCACAACCCAACCTTAAGTTACCATATTGTATTCCAGATGTTTTATAGTGGATAATCAACAGATCGTGGCATCAGAAAGGTGGTATTTAGCATATAAAATCTGCTACTGCAAGAGGATCTCCATTGTACATATTCCAAACAGGTAAATCCATGTACATTCAGTGTAGGCATTGAATTCAAGTTGATACACATCCAGGTTAAGAAGCAAACTCTTCATCCTGGTTCTTTCTATTTGCATTTTAGCCAAAAATGATTATGTATGCAATCACTTGGATCCAGAGCTGGCCATTCTCTAGAATTCCAGGAATGCTGCAGTAAGCTTATCTTCTTAAGCCTAAACCAGCCTCCTGTGTGCCCATCCCCCATAACCCACCTCTCACCCTATGGCTCCAATTACATGGGCTTCTTATTCTTCTCTAATACTCTGTTTGTTTCTTCTCTACTTCTTTTCTCTATTCTCAAATCGTAGACATTTTATTTTTCCAGCCCCTGGCCACTGTCTCCAGACACCAACAACTGTGGGCCCTCTTTATTCTTTTCCTGTCAATCGTGGCTTTCTTCACCAACATCTTGTTTGACATCTGTATGCTGTAAAGTTTATGAACTTCATTTCTTCTATAAGAGAAGCAGCATTCTCTTCTTCAAACTTAAATGATTAGAAGGGGGAGGCGCTATTCAAAACAATCCTATATTTTAAGTTTTTTATTTTGGAGAAATCTTTTTATTTTAGGTGAAACATCCTTTTAAATTTTTGTCAGCACCCCCATTTCACATATATAAATGAAATAAATTTTGATTGTACATTTTTGTTTAAAATTATATGGCTTTTGTTGAAGAAAAACATTCAAAATACAAATACATCTCTATAAACATTTTATCCTGCAAAAATGTAATATCAGTTGTTTTGAGTTACGATAGCTGTTCTAATAGAACAGAGCAGAAAATGTTGCCCAAATTAACCTGTCAACCTGAAAATGGTTTGTCTCTGTGTGATTTCACAGATATCTGCTTTATTTAGCTTTGGGGAATAAAAGGACCAAATCACGATTCAGTTTTCTAATGTAACTGCTCCAACATGTGTTTCTATATAGTTTACACAGACGAAATATACCTAATCATAGAAAAACTATAAATCTGAGTTGGTTATAATTAATATTAGGAATATAGACAATAGGGACATAGTTTGGCAAAAAAAAAGTAATGAAATTATATCTTCTTGAAGGTTGATTTAAATCATCTTTCTGATGACTGATTTAAGTAATATACAGCCTAAAACAAAGGGGGCCGAGTGACCTCATGGCCATGTCATAGGGCAGTGGTTCTCAGATAAGATGTGTCTGCTCCAGTTCCTCTGGACAGTGTTATGTCCACATTAATCACAGAGAACTTACTGCAGTAATCACAAAGTGGTTCCAGGCCACATGTTTGTAGCAGGGCATAGGATAGAAAATAGCAAGGCGTCTGTCTACCCTGTGTTCATCAGCCTTAATGACATGACGCTGTAAGTGGGCATGGACTCCTAAATCTCTTAGCTGGGCTATTAATGTAATAAAATCTTCTGGGTTGTGTTCTTCTCGATATTATGGCTCTTTGTTCTGGTATTAAAGGATGCCTTCTTTCCTTCCTTCCTTCCTGCCTGCCTGCCTGCCTTCCTTCCTTCCCTCCCTCCCTCCCTCCTTCCCTCCCTCCCTCCTTCCTTCTTTCTTTCTTTTTGATGGAGTTTTGCTCTTGTTGCCTAGGCTGGAGTATAGTGGCACGATCTCTGTTCACTGCAACCTCCACCTCCCGGTTCAAGCAACTCTCCTGCCTCAGCCTCTGGAGTAGCTGGGATCACAGGCGGCTGCCACCACGCCTGGCTAATGTTTTTTATTTTTAGTAGGGACGGGGTTTCACCATGTCGCCCAGGCTGGTCTCGAACTCCTGACCTCTGGTGATCCATCCACTTCAGCCTCCCAAAATGTTGGGATTATAGGTGTGAGCCATCGTGACCGGCTTAGTATTAAAGGTTTCTAATGTGAAGTAAGAGAAGATTGTGTAATTCCTTCAGTTATATGTAATCCTGCTGAAATATAAGAGCATATTAGACCATCGGGCGCAAAGCTGATCGTCACTGTCTTGCTCCTAACAAGGTTTAGCATGTATCAACCCCCTAAACACACACATGTACTCAACACATGCTTGCACACATACATGTACATTTTAGTTGATGTCTAGTCATTACTGTCATTCTTACTGTCCCCAGAATTCTCCCCCAACCCTGAAAAAATCCACTACCAGTACCACCACCACTACCACCACCAACAACAACAACACATTAGGATTATTAACTTGGTATCCTAGTTTTGCGTACCAGAATTAGGCTACAACATGACCCTTAGGAAGAAAACTTCTTAATAAACATAAGTACTCTTGAAAGCTATGTAACTAAAGCATTAACCTGTCTCTGCATGTTGATGACTTTGTTTCAGAAACTTACATTGATACACATCAATGGATGAGTCCATGGATCACTTTGCAGAATTTGCATAATACTGTAGGAAAACCAAGATTAAACACATATAACTAAAGCTAGAAAGTCTTCCACCCTGAAAAGAATTTTCAAAGATAGTAAAAACATAATTTATTACCAAATTCCATAATCTGGGCAGTATGTGTTGCCAATAATGTACAGCTAAATCTAAAAAGAGAAAACAAATTTTAAAAAGCAGCATGTTTTTATGAAAACTAACAGTACTAACTCATCATGTTGAAACCCTAGACCAAATCTACATTGTAGGTTGGAGAACATTTGAACATTTTAATTTATGATTGTAAATTGAATGAACACAAATGAGAGATCCAACCCATTCATCAGCATCACTTGTGATCTATATTTAACATAGATTATAGGACAATATCATTAATAACAAAGTCTGAAAATTGAACCAACTCCTAAGTTACACAAGTGAATCTTAATCAACAGCAATTCCCTGGTATTATGTCTCCATGTGCTGGGACATGGAAAAATGCAGTGTGAGTTGCAGTCTGCTCTTAGAGTGAAGGGTGGTATGTGCCAGTTATTGCATCATGTTGTGTATGTGAAGAGGGATAAGTAATGGCATCCACATCAAATTATTCAGGAATTCAGTGTGCTGGGGAGAAGCCAAGTGGGGTCCCAAGAAAGGAGTCCGGTTTTGAACATGAGTATCAGGGCTCATTCGTGAAGCAGCTAACACAGATTCTGGGAACAATTTGCTTCCTTTCTCAGCTTTCTTTGGCCTGGTCTAAAAGGTACCACATACTGTTTATTGAATGCCTTCTCTGTGCCAGATGACTTCCTCATATTATTGCCAAAGTAGTCATCACAGAATTGAGGAATTATTATCCCTTTCTACAGGAGAGGAAACCGAGACTCAAAGCAATTAAGCACCTTGTTGAAAGTCACATAACCAGGAAGTGAGTTCAGATTCCAATCAATCTTTAGGTGCCCTATTAAATCTTTACATAGTGTGCAGATATGACATAGATTGGGTAGGATACACGTAGAGAAAACAAGCTTCCCCAATACAAGTGTATAATAAATATAAATACTGTTCCTAGTGAGTTAACTGAAGCAACCACAAAGCAGTATTGGTGGAGGGGGTAGTGGAGAGGAGAAGAAAGGAAGACTGTAAGGATACACCTAAAAAACAATTTGAAACAATGCGAAAGAGCTATGGCAGCTGGAAAATTAGGGCACTGACAAATTATTTGGCATGTAGAGGTACAAAACTGGTTTCAACAAGTGTCTGTTGGGCCAGGCGTGGTGGCTCATGCCTGTAATCCCAGCACTTTGGGAGGCTGAGGTGGACGAATCACAAGGTCAGGAGTTCGAGACCAGCCTGGCCAACATGGTGAAACACCGTCTCTACTAAAAATACAAAAAATTAGCTGGGTGTGGTGGCAGGTGCCTGTAATCCCAGCTACTCAGGAGGCTGAGGCAGGAGAATCTCTTGAATCCAGGAGGCGGAGGTTGCAGTGAGCCGAGATTGCGCCACTGCACTCTAGCCTGGGTGACAGTGCGAGACTCCATCTCAAAAAAAAAAAAAAAAAGCAAGTGTCTGTTGAGAACCTACTGTGCACAAAACACTGTACTATGCCTTGTTCAGAGACAGAGGAGGTATCCCGGCCCTCACAGAATGTATAGTTGAATGGAAAAAAATCACAAATAACAATGTATTGAGAGCTATCATTGGAGATATTAACAAGGTGCTATGGAAGGACAGGAGACAAGAGATTAAATTTTAACAGCAAAGACCCCCTTGTTGAGAATAGGGTTTTGAGCTTGGATTTGAAGAATAGAGAGAGCTGACCAGGGGAGGTGGGGGATGAGAATGGGCAAAAAGGGCATTCTAGGCACTGAGATCAGTAGGCAGAAAGAGACATGGTGGGAATCCAAGGAGTGCCCAGAAGATTGGGCCTCAGGCAGTAAACCAGACAGAGCCGTCTTTTGGAGAACCTGGAACATCATGCTAAGAAGTTTAGACTCTTAGCCATGGGGAGCCATGGAAGATTTCTGAGCAACTTAATGACATCTAGAGTTGGACTCTAGAATGGTAATTCTGATGTCAAGAATGAGGAGAAGTGAGAATAATTAAAAGGTTTTTGCAATAATAATTTATACAAGAGGTATGGGAACCTCAGGGTCTGTGGCAGTGTGAAAGGAAGAAGCACATACAATCATTAAAGAGGTAGCCTCAGATGAGATGTAGAGAATGAAGAACTGCAGAGTCAGTGATAACAGCTATAGGTCTTCTCAAATAGAGGTATCGTGTGTTCCCGAAAGGAAAGAAATAAAGCTGTTTGTAGACCGCAGACTTAAATGAAAAGCCAGTCTTCACAGTGCACAGAGTGGGGAAGGATGACTGGTCACTGAGCTGTCTTTAGACATATATGCATTAAGAGTTATAAAAGGTTATTAGCAGAATTGCATCTGGGAAAGACTATAGATTACCACGTGTTGCATTAATTGGGTTTGTGTGTATTCAAAGATGATTGTGCACTGGGTAGGCACTATGCGTACTGTTCGTTGAACATAAAAATTAGTCTCGTTATTTTAATTACAATACATATAATATCCATATCTTTAAAACACCTTTATCAGGGAAAAAGTGGCCTCCATTGACTTGAATTAGCCATTTTTTAAATTTAGAGTTTTATCTTGATCCATTATGTAACCCTTGAGGCAAAATGAAGGTGTGCCATTTTTTCAGAATGCAGCAGGCTATTAAAAGAGTTCATCCTCTTTCATAACCACCACCACTCCACTCCCACAAGCCTATCGGATCTCATCACCCAGGCACTATTATGATACGTTATGTGCTGACATCGTATGGATATTAGAATGTCATTGTGTTTTCTGATTGTCTGATCTAGAGGTGGCTTGAATGAGTGTAAAAAGCCTTACTAACTGATAGTAGCCCCAGGTTCTGGCCTTAGCCTGCCTCATACTGGCTTTGTGACCTTGAGCCAATCACTTCATGACTCTGGATCTTAGTGTCCTTTTCTGTAAACTGATGGAGTCAGGCTAGATGGTCGGTAGGGTCTCCCCGACTTGTAGGATACTCTGTGCGCTTGAGACCCAGGGCTTAGCATTGCTGTTTCCTTTCTCCCAGTCCCTAGTATTGATCATCTACCCAGGAACTGAGAGCAGTTCAAAATGTTTGCTATTGTAATTTCAGAATATGTCATTGCTTATATTTTAAAATCTTTCTGCCTTGGGGGCCACTCAGAGCCCTTGGTACCCAGACTTAGTAGGGATCTAAATATGTACACACTGGCATGGGAGACAGGGAAAATAGAAGCACTGGGTATATGGATCAAAGCAATGCTTTTACCTTGCAGACAGCCACTAAATCAGTGTTAGTCTTTTTAGCCTCAGAATCCAGCAAGGGACATCGAGTGGAAGCCTATGCATCTTGATCTGTCTGGTTTGTAAAATTTTGAAGTCTAGGGAAATTGCATGTAGGCAGGAAAGGTGTGATGTAATTTATGGATGTAGTTCTCCTAAATTCATAAGCAAAAAGCACGTCTGTGTGCAGACAAGCCTAAGAAGAAGAGACATATTAGAGAAGGGCCACCAGAACTAGAGAAGGGACAGCCAAAAGTGGAGTTTCTGCATTTGTTGCCTCTGAGGGTAAGTAATAAAAATACCTTTTGCTGGCCAGGTGCAGTGGCTTATACCTGTAATCCCAGCACTTTGGGAGGCTGAGGCAGGCAGATCACTTGAGGCCAGGAGTTCAAGACCAGCCTAGCCAACATGATAAAACCCCGTCTCTACCAAAAAATACAAAAATTAGCCAAGTGTGG
Source organism: Pongo pygmaeus (assembly GCF_028885625.2). Classification (NCBI taxonomy): domain Eukaryota; kingdom Metazoa; phylum Chordata; class Mammalia; order Primates; family Hominidae; genus Pongo; species Pongo pygmaeus. Next base: position 152,946,885 of record NC_072376.2, on the reverse strand, counting down.
TGGTAGATGCCTGTAATCCCAGCTACTCAGGAGTCTGAGGCAAGAGAATCCCTTGAACCTGGGAGGCAGAGGTTGCAGTGAGCTGAGATCGCACCACCACACTATCCTGGGTGACAGAGCAAGACTCCATCTCAAAAAAAAAAAAAAAAACTCCTTTGCTAGATCATTGTCTAGACCAGACTTTTGCCACTCTTAATTCATTTTACGTCATCAATAATATGAAATCCTGTGGTGTTTTTCTGTTGTTCATTGAATCTATGAAAGAGGTTAAGAATAAAGGATCTCATTATAGGTAACAATAATGCAATAATCACATTTCCATGAGGGGCGACATTCGATAAAATTATACAGATTTAATTCATTACTGAAAGAAAAGTATCACTATGAAACTTTTAATTTGTGTGTATCTTTTAGAAAATTTGGCTAGCAAGAAAGACAGTTTAGCAAATAGCACTATGAGCCCTCTCTTTTTTGAAAAACAAAAGTAAAAATTAGCAGATGTTTTCTGACTTATTTTGATGGGAATGTGAGAGAGTTGTTTGATACTGGGTAGAAACTTGACTCTCCCTTGTTTTCATTATATAGCAAAATAAACTCCTGGCTCCTGAATTCAGCCTCTTGCCTCCCTTGAGCAAGATGAATTTCTAATCGCCTTGGTTCTTGAAAAGCTCTACTGAAGCCATGATTTAAACAGGACTTTCTTTCAGTGGGGTCACTTTTTAAACGCTATTTAAGTGGCTTTGTTGAGGAGTTGTGGGAAAAGATAAAGAGGAGGAGGTAAGGGCAAACAAAGATATCTCAGGTATTTTTTTCAACTTTTTTTTTTTTTTAGAGACAGGGTCTCACCATGTTACCCAGGCTCGAGTGCAATGGCTATTCACAGGTATGATCATAGCACATTGCAGCCTTGAACTCCTGGCCTCAAGTGATCCTCCTGCCTCAGCCTTCCAAGTAGGTGGAACTACAAGTGTGTGCACACACAAAAAAGAAGATATCTCAGGAAATTTCTGAATTATTTTAGAACAATATTGGTGAGCATGTAAATTGGTACAGCTATTATGAAAAACGGTATAGAGGTCCCTCAAAACATTAAAAATAGAACTACCATGTGATCCAGCAATCCCACCTTGCTTCCGGATATGTGTCTAAAGGAAATGTGTACGTCAAAAAGATGTTTGCACTCCTGTGTTAACTGCAGCATTATTCACAATAGCCTAGATACGAAATCAGCTTAAGTATCCGTCAACTGATGAATGAATTTAAAAATGTGATGTATGTATGTGGGTGTGTGTGTATACACACGTATAAACAATGGAATATTATTCAACCTCTAAAGAGAAGGAAATCCTGAAATTTGTGACAACATGGGGGAAGCAGGAGGACATTATGCTAAATGTAATAAGCCAAGCAGAGAAAGACAGATACTGCATATCATTTATATGTGGAATCTAACTCAGATAGAGTAGAATGATGGTTATCAGAGGCTGGGAGGTGGGGAAAATGAGGAGATGTTGGTGGAAGGGTACAAAGTTTCAGTTATGCTGGATAGATAAGTTCCAGGGGTCTAATGTACAATATGGTAACTACAGTCAGTAATACTGTATTGTATAATTGAAATTGCTGAGAGAGTAGACCTTAATAGTTCTCAACACATAGAAAATAAATGGTAACCATGTGAGGTGATAGATATGTTAATTAGCTTGTGATAATTATTTTGCAATGTATACATGTATCAAAACATCATGTTGTGCACCTTAAATGTATACAATTTTTATATGCCAATTATGCTTTAAAGAAGCTGGAAAAAATTAGCAGAAAGCACAAAAATAAATTATGAAAAATTTAAAAACTAAAACCCCACAACAAGCAAAAACCAAACCAAACCAAAAAAAAAAAAATCCCTAGGAAAGCTGAAACACTTGAAACACTGAGAATAAGTGTTAGATAGAGGAAGCCCTATTTTCCTCCAAGAAAGAACCCCAATATTTGATGTGATGAATTTATGATTTTATCAGGGAAGAGAAGGAGGGCAGGGAGTTGAGGGCTTATTAAGATACTGCCCAAGTAGCTTCAGCCTGGTGAATATTAAGCTTACTGGGTATTGTTTGCTGAATATATTTTTATTGCTTAAATCTATTTCATGTATGTTATTTATTTATAACTTTAAAGATAATTTAATATATAAAACCTTCTCTGCTGAAATGTGGGTATTAATTTCCAAGCATCATTTATTGCACTTATGGCTGATGGATTGTTATGAGTCAGAACTAATAAACTTGTAAGGATTAATAGAATATCAGTCCGAAAAAAAAAAAAAAAGAGGTGTCTTGATGGTTGCCATGTAACTGCATCCGCCTGGAAGGCTGAGTTACATGAGAAGTCAGCTGTGCTCTCTGCCTTGCTGAGGAAGGGGGGTGATAGGCAGTAGGGGAGAGCAGTAAAATGGATGATTAATACCTTCTAATTGAGTGGATATTGGCAGCCGTAAGTTGCCCAAGACATTAAGTAGCTGGCAAACTGGTATCTTTTGCTAAACATGGTTACACTCTCATGGAAGTGCCTGTTCTGTAGATTAGGCCAGGTGATGCTAAGGAAACCTGGCTTTGTTGAAACAAACCAGGCACAAGATTCAACAAGCAGAAAATTACTCTATGCCTTAGGGTTTATTTTCTCTCTGCAAAAAGAGAATCTTGCACTCCATGTATGTTACAAAGTGTTGTTAGGGCAAAGAGGTTTAGAAAAACAACATCAGCAACCCACCAGATTTCTTTGACATTTAGGGAACAACGCTTTAGTGGTTGAGTTTGGTTTTTTCCTTACTCCCTTGAGGAATACTCCTTAGGAAAAGCTGAAGTCCCTTAACTACACACGCTTTTGAAGTCAGAGGTGGAGACAGCCACATGGTTCATATTTGCCTTTCGATGGGGGTAGAAATAAGAGAGCCGAAGAGCCCCGTGGACGCCCTCACCCTCTTTCTGAGGGGGTGATGGGAGAGAAGGCAGCCAGGAGCATCTGCTTCCTGATTAATGGAGACTGACATCACCGCCGCATGCACAGCTGAAAACTCGGGTCAGGGTTGTTTTTTGCACATGTTAATCTGTATTTCCAGTTGAGAAGAGAATTGCCACATTTTCACACACCCTCTTATTTCCATTTTATTTTTCTCCTTTTCCCTCCCCCCTCAACACTCACAAGTATGCACATTCATGTTCACTCACACACACGCATACACACCCATAGTCACACACACTGTTACACACATTCACACATGCATAGTTATACATTCACATATTCATAAATACACACATCACACACAGACACACACATTCACACACACTCAGACATGCACTCACAAATATTCATAAACACATTCACACATGACATTCACACATACACATATTCACACACATAGACACACTCATTCACACATTCATATATTCACACATTGGCACACAAATTCACACACTTAGTGTCACACAGTCCCACACACATTCATATACATTCACAGACATACTCATTCATAGTCACACATTCATAATCACATACACTCACAGATATACACATTCACACATAACACACACAGTCACACTCATAATCCCATTCACTCACACACTCATTCACACACATTCACACAGTCACACACTGAATCGCATACACTCACAGATATACACATTCACACACATTCACATATAACACAGTCACACTCATAATCCCATGCACTCAGACACACACTCGTTCACACACACCCACACCCCATCCCTCTTCCTTTGGGACGCCTCTTCCCTGCTGTGCTACTCCTGGTTTTCAAACAAAGCCCCAGGCTGATCTCAGGAAGCGGAAGGGTTCTCTGGGTTACAAGCTGCCTGTTACTGTAATCATTTACTACACCTGAAGTTTGATTGGCCAAATTGGATTAAGTAAATATTTAGCAGGCAGAAGCTGTCCTGACTGTGAACATCAAAGGAGTGTGACAGACTCCACCATGTTGCTGGCATCACGCCCAAACAGTGTAGCCGCCCCACCAGCTTTACTCACTCCCAGGATGTAGACCTTGAGAAGCTCAGAAAAAGACCTTTTTGTGGTGCTGTCTTGGTGAAGATTTGGAAATATTTAAGCAAATTCACGTGCATGAGAAGGAGGCTTTTCCGTGTAAAATACATTACGTGTTGGATGTCTCCCCATCCTGCCCTGTCCCCACCCCTTGCTCCTGTTTGGAAGATGGTTTGGGGTGTTTTCGTCTCTTGAGAGCAAGTTACAGAGTAAGGAACAACAGCGCCCCAGTTTACCTCAAAGGACAAAGAGGTTGGCTCTAAGGATGCTCATGGGCAGGCCCTGAGTAGAAAGAGCCAACCAGGGAAAATATAGGGACAAACCACTCCCTCCAAGGGGCGCAAGTTCCGTCTATCATCTGTCTTACCTGTGTGGCTATGCGTGTGTCCCTTTCTTTTCTTCCTTCCTTCCCCACTCGTTCCCTCTTTCCTTCCTTGCTTCCTTCTTTTCTCTTTCTTTCTCTCCACATCTCTGTCTCCTTATAGGAATTTCTTAGTTTCTTGGCTTTTGAATGTGACTCATCCCCTCCCTTGGCCTGTCTGCTGTGTCGCTTTTAGGTTCTGCCGCCACGGCTAACTATGTTTCCCTGTGTTTCCAGATACACTTGGGAGGGTCAGAAGCTGACAGACCAAGCTCATTTTTCAAGCCAATCTGTGTCATACAGAGACTATGGGTTTCCCTTGGGTTGGGTCCTTCTACCTGGTTCAGTCAGCTGTGAATAAAACTTGCGGAATTTGGTCGTTTTCCTTAAAATGGAGATACGAGAGATCACCATGGCTGGCGTGAAACTAGTTCTGGATCTGATTGTCTTTTCAATTGTTTGTCCATCAGGTGAACCCACTCTGAAGGGACTTTTGGTAACATTTTTCCAAAAATAAAGATCATTAATTAATTATCCTTATTTGAAATGTGTGGTGATTTTAGCTTTTTGGTTGATAATCTCCTTGGACTAGCAAAGACTTGGTTCAAACATAGTGTCTATTAGTATAGAGATAAATGATCTGTAAGGGGGGCATTTAAAACTCTTAACAAGCTGTTTTCCTGCTCCCCTCAAGCACTTCAGAAGCACTCATTTATATGTAAACAATCAATATGCTAATTGCAAATAAGCCTTATCTACTTATTAAAGCACTTAACTGACTCCAAGTCCCAGTTAACGAAGCAACATTTTGTTAACCTTAGTTTGAGGTACTGCATAATCTTGAGATCAGTGAAATTTAGTTTATTTGAAAGTATTTTATAATATTTTTCCCCACATGATGACATCCTTCCATTCCAGTTCAAATTAGGTGATATAAAAAAATTCCAAGATATCAAAAAAAAAACAAGATAACAAAAACTTATAAACCATCGAGGAACTAATGTAAAAAGTAAGCAATGAAAATCTGAGAATAGGAGAAAGTTACTGTCCCTATTGTGAAAAATAATAATTGAGTACCTTTTCTTTGCATGATGTTTTTTCTTACACAAATTTGGGCAAAGAAAGGCAGGCAAAAATACTATTCAAAGTAGTATGCAAATAAAAAAATTATTTCTAAAGTACTTTTTTTTTTTTTTGAGGCAGAGTTTTGTTCTTGTCGCCCAGGCTGGAGTGCAGTGGCACCATCTCGGCTCACTGCAACCTCCGCCTCCGGGTTCAAGCAATTCTCCTCCCTCAGCCTCCCGAGTAGCTGGGATTACAGGTGCCGGCCATCATGCCCAACTAATTTTTGTATTTTTTTTTTTTAGTAGAGAACAGCATTTCACCATGTTGGTCAGGCTGGTCTCAAACTCCTGACCTCAGGTGACCCGCCCATCTGGGCCTCCCAAAGTGGTGGGATTACAGGCGTAAGCCACCACGCCAGGCTTATTTCTACAGTACTTTTACAAAGTTCTTTTTATTCTCCAGAAGGGGAGATTGCGGAAGGAGACTGCACAGGAGGATTGTTGAGCCTGGGGCAGAAGTTTGGGCAGAAGGAAGACAAAGCCTTCTGATGAAGAGGATGCAGTCCATCCTCCTAAGCTAGTGTCAGGAACTTTAGTATAGTAGAAAAAATTAGAGGATACAATCCAGAACATCAGACATCGTATTAAAGCATAAAAACCTAATTAAATATTACCTAAAATAACATGGAGTAGAAAGCATTTTAATACATCCCTGCAATTTTTAGACGGTACAAGGTAAGAGGAAGAAATGACAGCAGGAACCCTGTCGTGTCCTAAGTGTGCTGGTTCATTTTAGTTGCAAGAACGATAGACTTGCTTGGGTTACCACATCTCTCATCAGTGAAGGTTTATGGAAGGATAAATGAGGTAGCCAGAAGGGGAATGTAAAAGGAAGAGCTGAACTGCAGAAAAGCGAGGCTGTGCAGCGCCTAGGACTTGGGGCTTGCTTTAATGCTCTGCTGGCGCCGTCTTGAGATTTTTTATAATTTTTGATCAAGGGGCCCTGCATTTTCATTTCACACTGGGCTCACAAATTGTGCAGTCGGTCCTGCTGCAACCAGAGGTTACTTCCCAACAACTTGGGACACGAGCCATAACCTTAGGAGAAAGAAGAAAACACGGACTCTGCATTACTTCTAATTCTTCTCCCCCACATCTGTTACCCCTTTTTTTAGAGAACGAAAAATGTACCTATAGCAGTCTTTCTCATCTCTGTCAATATACAGAGCCTACTGGCCAAGCTTGAAATGCCTATAGCAATGACAGAGCCTTCAATTTCCTAACTAGGAACTTAAAAAAAAAAAATCATGAAATCAATTGGTAACATAAGAACTAAAGGAACCAACATACTAACATATAACTAGTAAGTAAGTACAGATGTCTGGTGTCATGGTACTCCTCATTCAAACATAAGAAAAAGGGACTATGAAGAGGGTACCTGAGAGCATAGAGACCAGGGAAAGTGGTGACTGAGGGGAGAGTGTGTTGTGGGAGGTACGGGGACAGCACACGCGGGTAGAAGATGATTACCATGTCACAGTTTCTGCCTCTGCCTATTCCTTGCTACTGTGTTTCAGTGCTTGTATTGACCCTTCAATCCTGCCAACCCTGCTTCCCTTAATTTATAAAGATGTTTCTTAATATGGCAGCTTTGTAATGAGGGAACTTAATTCCTGGAGGAGTGGCTGTTTAGTATCTTCCAAGCTGCTGAGTTCCCTGATGGCTGGGACCATTTCTCTTCGTCTTTGCACTGTCAGCCTGTCTTTGTACTAGTGAAGCCCAGCGAACAGTCTTCATCCGCACCTTTGTGAACTCAGTGCTCACAAACTCTGCCTGGAAACGTATTCGGGCCATGAGCACTCTTAGATTTTTTAGCATCTGTTGTGAACCTCTTCTTCAATGTGGTTCTTTTGTTGGCCTCCATCTTCCACGTGGTACTTTTATATCCTGAAGAGGATAATTAAATAATGTCTTTATCTTCTTTTCTGAAATGAAAATTATCTGTAATTCTGTGGGAATTGTATCTGTTTTAGGAACCATTGTAGCAGCCTTGTTCTGTGAGAGCCTTTGGGGCAGGAGAGACACTTTGTCTAAAATAAGGCTTGAAGTCACTCACCTGTACAAACGGGGAGATGGGAGAGCAGGTGGATGCAGGAGTACTCAGTGAGGACCCATTCCCCTTTGGAGCAAGGCTGGGCATTCACACCAGACTTCCTTATAGCCGATGGGTCTGCAGTTCCAAACTCCTTCCCAATCGAATAGAAGAAAAGTTGCTTGCTCTTTTTCCTTCCACTTCTATCCTTCCTGTTGCCCTATGACCTGGTTAAGTTGTCTATCATCCTGCAAACAGATGAACACATTTAGCTCTTTCCTTTCGTAATAAGAAAGATAATAAGAACATAATAAACAGAGACTGTGGCACGACAGCAGTTGACTCGCCATTGCTCTTTGAGCCTGAAAGACAGACAGTCTCCAGCAAGCACAGCCTCTGCCTATACGTTATGTACCAACTAATAAGTGTTGTCATGCTCGTATAGATGCTAGTATATTTGAGTTTAAGCTGTTCCCTGCAATAAACTGCATCTGAATAGTGATACAACGTTAATAGAGTAGCAGTGATGGTTCCATTCTAACTTCAGTGTTCTAAAACTCCCTGGTGACTGAAGTTATATGGCTCTGTTGTAAAAGCCTCGGAGTCATAATGGATAAAATGGGGACAATTTCTAGTTTAGAGAGTGCTAACTATCTACCTTCAAAGAAAATACCGCTCTGTGGTGATTATCAATGCCAATGGCTAACCACAACCACAGATAAATTCAATTTCATTACCATCTAGAAATTTTGTTTTGCTTTTTAGTGTAGTTTTCTCCTCTGCTAGAGACTTCCAGTGCTGCTAAAAAGTAACAGCACTGTTTGATATAAAGTCTGATTTTTCTCTCCTTTTTTGTCCACTCACAACAGAGCACTGAAATAGTCACAGGGAAGTGATCTATCTCAACTCTGCATTTGGGGGGCTATTGAACACTTTTCCACCGTCTTGCTTATCTCCTAGTTTCTAGCTCTGGTTTTTAATATCTCCTTTTGAAATCCTGAAGTTACCTTTGACTCTTTTCTTGCTCTTATCAAATTTGTTGTCAAAATTGATCATGCTCATATACATCCCCTCCTCTTCACACCTGTTGCCCTTGCCCCAATTCAGACCCTGTCTGATATTCTAAACCATTTCAGTAGCTTCAAAATATTTATCTCCTCCAAAGATCTTCTCTATCCCCCAAATCCCCCTCCATTCTGAGTTCCACTGTGTCACTCCTGACAGGTCACTTCTCTACTCACAAACTTGCAGGCGCTCTCCACGGCCCACCAGACAAGGCCACATTCCACTGCAGCCAGCAGTTCATGGAGCTCTGGGACCCAGCTGCCCCCACGTGCTTCCCTCACAGGACCCAATTCCCACCCAGACACACAGCTTTTCTGTTTCCTTGGCATGCCTTGCCTTACTTCTGTTCCTTTTTGTGCTTTTATTCAAGCTATTCCCGTTTCCTTGAGTGCTTTCCCCTAATCTTTGCAGATCCATATCCTCCCCATCCTTACAGATCCACAGCTTCTCCGTGAAGCCTTTGCTTATTTTTTCAATGGGAGTGCATTTCTCCTTCCTCTACACTCCCAGAGCAATTTATTTGTTTCTCCAAACAGTCCTTACTCTCTGTATTCTTTTGATATGTTTTCTGGTAGCCCATAAACTACCTGAGGGCAGTGCCTAAGATTCATTTGTAATCCACCCGCAGTTCTACCTCAGAGCCCACAGCCTTCAGCGTGGTACATGCCAAATTAATATTTTCTAAATGAATAAATCCATTTCCAAATCAATCCATGAATGAGTTTAGAGCTTATTATTAAATGTAACTATCTTCTAAGTTAAAGGAGGGTAGTAGAGGTATCGCATTGATGGAGAAAAGTTATGGAAACAGAAAGGAGAAGGCCAGCATGAACCCTGTGGTGTTGGATTGGAATCAGGCTAGCAGTAACTCATGTTTTTAAATGTACGTATACACACACACACACACACACACACACACAGATAGAAAGATGCAGAAATATACCTATATGTATATAAATGGGTTAGCATACACACATATATTACTGAGCTCTGTCTGTTGATAAGGCCTAAAAGCAACAGCCCAGTAGCAATAAGCTCACTCAGCACCTGTATCTTGTTTCTAAATGTCATTGTCCAATAAAAGGAACTAAGCCAGCCTGGCAAGCAGTTGATTCCAGAGTTCAGGTAGGGCAAACACAAAATAAACCTGAAACATCTTAAAGTGCCAGTAAATAAGGAAAGGCACAGAAAAAAGACATGGGCTTGTCAAAAGGCCATAGGAGTCCACATAAATGTGTTCCCAATGGCCAAAGACAGAGGAATTTGAGCAGCAAGATAAAAAATGATAGCATTGGATTTTCATCCATAGAATAAAGTAATATCCAGAAGTCCATAATTATATAAATAAATAATTTTAAGAATAAATAGGAGAGAAGGGACAACTCTTTCTTAAGTAGAATTCCAAAGAATACATATAAAAGGAAAGTGGAAAACAGAACCACCATTGGGGAAATAACTGTTACAGACAAGATTCACAGATTGATGCTAAAATTAGCGGGCAGTGATTTGAGGAGAAACGGAATTTGCGTAGTCTCAGCATATCTCACTTAAAATGCTTATTTGCTACCAAGGGAAAAATTAAGTAACTTTACAGTGAAAAAACCAGCATAAACCACCCTAAGCAAGTGATCAAGTGAAACATCATATAATAAGACATATTGACATCATGAACCCCTTTATATGATGTACAAAGAAGGACACAACATCATTTTTATAGTATTCTTGCTAAAAATACAATACCTCATTCCAGTCCATTAAACAAGCCAGGTGTGGTGGCTCATGCCTGTAATCCCAGCACTTTGGGAGGCCAAGGTGGGCGGATCACTTGAAGTCAGGAGTTTGAGACCAACCTGGATGACACAGTGAAACCCCGTCTCTACAAAAAGTACAAAAAAAAAAAAAAAAAAGAGAGAGAAAGAAAGAAGAAAGAAAAAAACTCATTAAACACACACAAACTGAAGGACATTCTACAAAATCGTTTTCATCAGTTCTCCGCAAAAGTGTCAAGGCCAAGAAAGGCAAAGAAACATTGAGGAATTGTTATGGCCTGGAAGGCAATACTTCTCTATGGAGAAGTAACAACTAAATGCAATATGGGATCATCTGGAATAGGATTCTGAAACAGAAAATGACAGTGGTGGAAAAGATGGTGAAGTTCTAATGAGGCCTGTAGTTCAATTAATAGTATTGTATGAGGATAATTATGCTATGGTTATGTAAGCATATGGTTAGTGTTGAGGGAAGTTGTGTAAAGGATACGGGCTTTGTACTCTGCAACTTTTCTGTAAGTCAAAAAAGTTCAAAGTTTAAAAAAATTATAGGCTTTAATTAATTACATAAATTGTCATTAATATAGTAGGCACTTCTTTTTTGTTTGTTTGGTTTTTTTTGTTTTGAGATGGAGTCTCGCTCTATCACCCACGCTGGAGTGCAGTGGTGCGATCTCGGCTCACTGCAAGCTCCACCTCCCAGGTTCAAGCAATTCTCCTGCCTCAGCCTCCCAAGTAGCTGGGACTACAGGCTCCCGCCACCATGCCCAGCTAATTTTTTGTATTTTTAGTAGAGACAGGGTTTCACCATGTTAGCCAGAATGGTCTTGATCTCCTGACCTCAGGTGATCCACCCGCCTCGGCCTCCCAAAGTGTTAGGATTACAGGCATGAGCCACTGCGCCTGGCCCTATAGTAGGCATTTCTTTAACCAAAAAGGATTTAAACTACCTTTAAAGAAAGTCAAGCAGTCAAATATTCTTTTTATTCTTTCTATACATGACTTCTTTCCATGCCTTACATCTCTTGTTTCCACTTGTTTGTAGATATATGGGTCTGACAGCGTGAGCAAAATCCGTTTTCCTTCAGGTCAAATAAACAGAGCATATGCCTTCTAGGTATATGGGTGTTTGGTTTTTGAAGCTGATACAGCTCTGTCTGAATCCTCTGTTGAGGGCAAGATGCAGCCAGCAGCATGTCCTCCTTTCTCTGGACCTTCCCCATCACCCTAAAAAGTTCTTTGAGCAGGACTGTGGGCTGCCCTCCTTGCATCTGGCATTTCTCCTCCCTCCTCTTTCTTCTTGCATTGTGACTTGGCAGATTGCTCACGATTTTCATTCCCAAGATGACTGGACTGACACCTTTCACTTCCTTTGCCTTCTATGCTTTCTCCTTTTCCAGTGAACCAGTCAACATACTTTTTATAAAAAACTTTTTATTTTAGAAATGTTCAAACATACAAAAGAGTAGAGAGACTATATAATAAAGCACTTGTCAACTTGATCTTAACCAGACAGGCACCCTTTCCAAAGAAAGGCAATTGTGACTACCTGAAATTAGATGTCATCAATGGTGAGGGTGAAGGTTACACACTAGCCCCAGTTCCTATCATTCTCTCATCCTTATTTTTATACTCTCAGTTTTTGGACAACACCTTGGTTTTTTTGGCCACTTTATCTTATCAAGAGTACAGGGACTAGGGCCGGATCCAGTGGCTCATGCCTGTAATCCCAGCACTTTGGGAGGCCAAGGCAGGTGGACTGCCTGAGGTCAGGAGTTCAAGACTAGCCTGGCCAACATGACGAAACCCCATCTCTACTAAAAATACAAAAATTAGCTGGGTGTAGTAGCGGGCGCCTGTAATCCCAGCTACTCAGGAGGCTGAGGCAGGAGAAACGGTTGAATCCAGGAGGCAGAGGTTGCAGTGAGATGAGATCGCACCACTGCACTCAAGCCTGAGCGACAGAGTGAGACTCCATCTCAAAACAAACAAACAAACAAAAAGAGTACAGGGACTCACTAATCCTCTCTCCCACCCCTTGCACATTGCAGATTGAGGTCATTTCTGGGGATGGTTAATGAAAAAGGAACCTCTCTAAATGTTTTGCTCAGGGGTCCAAAATTTAGTTTGTGCTCAAAATCACTTTTTGCTCTAAAGGTCTCATTTTTCTAAAGGAAGCTGAAATCATGGTTTGCTGATTAGGCCTCTGTGTTACTAAACACTGGAAAAAAAAAAAAAGTTTAGTGAAAGGTCACCGAACCAGAGCTCCTTCCATTGTTAATTTGGGTTTTTCCATCATCAGTAATGCAGATTTGGGAATCTCAGGTTTTATTTCTCATGAAGCATTCTAGTAATTTTTGGTCCTCCGGAAGTAATGAGCTAAATGAATACTGAAATGAGATCAAGGAAGCTCTTCCCAGAGCAGGTAGTAGATGAATAATAAGATGCTAGTTTCCTAAGGGGAACAAAGATTTTTACATCTGTGTGCAAGTAGGATATCAAAGTGCAAACCCACTCCTCTTTGAGAGAAGTAGTAGTTGGGAGTGAAGTAATGGAACATCTGGCTTGTTATTCAATATAATCTGCCAGATGATGAAAGTACACTTTAGTACACCTGACTCCAATGATTTTAATAATCATTTAACAATTGTACAATAGGATATGACTTCTGTTTCATGTTGGTGAGAAGGATAGAATGCTATTTCTTGATCCAGGGTAACATAATTCAAGATAACAGAATAACATGGAGAAAACATTTCGTGTGTTACAAATTAGAAAAAGGGAGGAAAAGTTTTATGTAAATAATATGAAAGGTAAAGATTTCAGAGATAGTTCTTCATATATTTGAGGGTAAAATAGCTTCTTAATGTACACACAAAAAAGCAATTAAAAGAAGAATACCCTGTCCATTTGTGATTGCCTCTACTCTGATCATCTCAGAATCGCTGTTAACAAAATAGTATCTTTTACCACATTTCTCCATCACTGGAATAGAATTTCCTTCTGTGATTTTATTACAATTCAGCCGCTATCTCTGGATTAGAATGACATTATAGAAGCACAGGGATTTTGTGAGTTTCTATGCCTGGGGAGAGGAAAAGAGAGTAATAGGTTGAAGAAGTTTGGCGTTGGTATCATTTTTTTTATTCCATGGTGATATGTGAAACACTAGGAAGAAAAAAGAAATTAAAATGTGCTGTTTCTGCTGAGTGGAGATGGGAGTGAGTTCATGTCTTATTGAGGAACAGATCTAACATTCCTACAGACTTTACAGTCTGGAGATATAGCAAGGTACTATCAAAACAGGGTCATAGGGAGTCTCATAAATGTATTGGTCTATCATCTTTTGCAAGGTTCTCTTCCTTCACAATAAGGGTAGCCAGTAATCAAATAACTAGCTTTTTTCCCCTAGACAAACAGCAGACCTGTAACCAATAATAAGGTCAGTAACTTATGACCCTATGAGTTATCAAGAAAAGTTAATTATCTACCTTCTAATAAATCAGGGAAACATCCAAATATTTTTAGAAACCTTTTGATCACAGAGGTTTAAAGTCTTTAAAAATTGTTTTTACATTTTTATTAAAAAGTGTACACACACACACACACACACAAAGACTACCCCTTAAAATATATACATATAAAACTTAAGTAGAATACTTTGCTTCCCAATATACAAGACAAGCAAGGCATTTATCATAATTTTCAGAAGGGGTTTATAATGCACTTATCCATATTTCCAGGCCTGAGATAATGAGGCTGTTCCACGAATGTTAAGTCAGGAAACTAAGAAGAACACAAGACCCAAACACATTGTGTATGTATAATATATGTAAAATCATAATGCCTCACCTGATGTCAACAGTTATGGGCATTGAAAATGACAGTCTTCTACAAGCTCTCATGACTGTTCCCAGTCAGTAACAGAGGGAAGGGGGAGAGTGTGGTGCCCTACTGCAGGGTGAGGCTGGTAGAGCCTTGCTGTTTGCTTGGTGGAGTTTTCACTGTCTGGATCCCGGGGTGTGGGAGCTGGAGTTTTTCTAAAGCTGGTGCAGTAAGAAATACAAAGTCAAGTCTAGGGTACAAGGCCAGACCCTCTACTGTTCCAGGGACTCTCAAAATGTGCTAGTCTAGAGATCCTGTCAATGTGCTTTTATAGTGAATACTTTTCAGTGTGTTACTTATCCCTCTGGCACCCTATCATGAGCAGAGCTCCCACCCCTTCTCAGCACTGGGGTGCAGGGGATCCCATGAGATTTCAGATCTACCTGGCACCCCTGCAAGCACACTCTCCTCAAACCCTTTGAAGGAACAGCTCTATCCTTACACCCATTAGATAGGCACTACTGCTGGCCAATGCTGACAGCAGCCCTCTGCTCCATCTTGGCTGTGTCTCCTGTGCCAGGAACCTCAGGAAATAGACAAGGATTTGGCAAAATTCCTGGTGAATGGATGGCACCACGTGAGCATTGTGGGTAGCATTTCTCTGTGTTGCCAGACACATACATTGCTGCTTTCTCACTCTTCCTCGGGAAAGATGGGCCATTTTGGAGCTGATTTTGAAATGAGAAAGAAGGAGAAGTAAAAGAAACCCTAGGCTCCATATCTTTTCATATCCAGAACTTAAAAACAGAGGGAATGAGTCACTTTTCCAACTTCTGCTTCTTGGGTGAGAAATAAATGTAAATCTTGTGTCTAATTCCCCTGATTTTTCAGACTTAGCTAAGGCAGAAAACCAATCCATTGCATTATCGACTGGTATCATTAGCTTGAGGTTAGGGACCCACCGTTCTCTCTGAAGCAGGCCTGCCTTCTTCTCTCTGCCTGTATGTTATCCCTCTATCATTTTTGCTCTCTCTCTCCATCGCCTTTGATATGGTAATGATCTTGCACAAGAAAAGCCATTTTTAAAATATGAGTGCTTAAGGAATTAAAGGTGAGTGAGAAGGTGGAGGGTGTTAAGAAGGATGGCAGTTTGTCATTAGAAAATAAATAAGTATACCCCTTGGAATTAAAAAGCAAGCAAGCTGAAGGGAGCAGAAGGGGGAGGACAGGCGGGTGTCTTTCCAAACGCAGGAGACAGTATTACCAACAGGCTGGCTTAAAGCCCTCTTAACAATGTGCACTTGCTCTCCCTAGCTCCTGGATTGATTTCCCTCTGCCCTCCACAGACCTGGCTGCAGTTAAGCCTTGTGTCCTCCACGTGATGCTGAGCCGAATCAGATTTTCCTTTTAGTTGTTCGATCAAATTTTCCTTCCTAGAGCTTAGAAGGCACACTTGGGACCATATAGTAATTGCCTCCCCACACTGAACTGCTGATACCTTTATTGGATTGGCATAGGGTTTCAGAAGACTGTGTTTAACATGCAGTGAGCCGCAGCAATGCAAACAGCTCCAGTGTTTAAACAAGCATCCGTTAGGCCAGGAAACAAGGCAGTGCCAGCCCATTTGGTGCTCTGTAGTGCTGGCAGCTTAAGGTGAGCGGGCAACCCAGGTGCTGCAGTGGGAGAGGGCAGGCTCCAGGGGAAGTGGAGGAATTGTAGTGTCAGAGGAGGAGCTGATTCTCTTTAGATTTGCTGAAGGGGGTTGATGGTGAGGGGGAGAGAGAAGTGTTGTGGCTAGGGACATGTGCAGAGCTCATTAATATCTCATTATGTTAGAATTGCAGTCTTCCCACAGATCGGCGTTAATGTTGGCAGTGCCAGAGGAAGGGCTTTGGGAAGCAGCAGCCCCCCTCCCTCTTTCTGCAAGCCCCGGCAAGCTCTCGATGCTTGTTTTGCACTGAGGGAATGGTGGTGTTGAATTTGTGAAAGAAGGCTGTGAGAAAACCCCACAGGAGCAATAGTGAGCAGCTCAGGAGAGGGTATGAGACTGAAAACTGTAGTTTGTAAATAACAAAGTGACCAGCTTTCACGTGTGCCAGCCAGCCATAGAGAGGGAGGTAAACTGACCAGAAGCTGGAAAGGAAAATCGTGGAAGTTAAGCACAAGCCACTTGGAGTCTGGATGTGAGTTGGGAGTTTGTGTCAGGGGCAGTAGATAGGCTAGCTCCAGATTCAGACCTCGATTTCCCAGAGAGTGTGCCACTGGCCCACTGAGTTTGTCCAGGGCTCCTGGAGGCTCCTGGAGTGTACCAGAGCAAGTAAGGTGGACAGGAGAGGGGGGAAAATGAGGAGGAAAGAGAACAGAAGAAAGCAGGATTCAGCCAGTGGGATTTGGTGAGACTGCGTTTTCGGCTGATCCCACCTGCCCATGTTGGTGTGAGTGAAGCAAAGGGAAAATTCTAAAGCAGAGAGAAGGTGGTGTGCAAGGACCTATTCTTCAGATCTGACCTAGCTGAGCCCAAACCAGTCTTTATCCCAGAGATTAGATGCCCCTATGTGCGGCCCTGGCCCCAGCTGGGCTCTTGCAGGTCACTCACCCCCAACAGTCATCCTGGGGACTCCAGTGCCGGGACTGGGGCCTCCTGGGAGGAAAAGTTGGAGCCATGCTCTGTAGAAATTACAGCCTCCCTGCAGACACTTAATTCTGCTCTATTAAGGATCAGATGTCTCCGTCTGCCCTGGAGAAATGTGTGTCCTCCATTAATGAAAGGTGGTTGATGGCCACTTTAGTGAACAGTTATGTAACAGGATGTACCAAAACACAACAGTGTGTGCATGTTGTATTATAAAGGCCCCTTAATGTAATTCATAGTAAAGTTCTTTGAGAATATTCTTTTTCTGCCTTTTTGTTTTGGAGAGTTCTTATTTCTACCTTAGAATGTTCTTTCTGTGGATTTTGGCATTTGGCTTCCACTTCTAGCACCAGTGCACAGACACACCTGCACAGATCCACAGAAGTGTTGCTTGTGTGGATACACAGCCAGTCCTGGGCTCAGTAAGCAAATGAAGAAGCACGTGTCCTTGGTTAATATCATATAAAGTGACAGGGCCACAGTTTGCAAGCATGTTTTGTGAAGACCTTTCAGGTCACACTTTGTTCTGACTTAACACAATATTCCATTAAAATATGGATTATTCATTAACTTACAGAAAGGCAAAAGAAGTGAATGTCATTGAAATCTGTGTTCCCTTTGGAAAAAAAAAATAACTAGAGTCATTAGTCATTAGTTTGTTAGGAACAACAGTGCTTGTAATGAACATTTAAAAATAAATGTATTTGATAATCGCAACCAAGTTTATTTAGGTTAGAAAAACAGTTATGGCATACAAATAGTGCTGAGAAACAAATTTAACAAGGCTTTTTTACAGCATGGCCTCTATAGCAAAAATAGTAAGATTCAGCCTGATGTGTATTAAAATCTATTATTATTTTGACTCTGCAACTTTGATAAATCAAGCAAGAGTCATAAGAACAAAGAGAGGAAACAGCTCAACTGCTATAATTTCATAGCCAAATAGAAGAAAAGTCTACCTCTTGTCGTTTACATGACTTTACCAAGTTTAATCCCATGAAAACAAATGAACAAACAAAAATGAAGACTCAATAGTTATAAATAGTAAACTAGACCTCTAGGGCTGAACTCCTGTGTTCAGCTCCACCAGGTCCCTGTTGTGGGATGTTCCACATTCCATGAAGTCTTGGCCTGTTTTTCCATGTGTTGTTCGCCTCCCTCAGTCCTTCTCAGTGGCAGGAGCAGAATCCACGCAGAGATTCTCACTTCTGCCTGTCATTCCCAACCTCTGAACTCGTCCATCTTACATCCCTTTGCTTTCCTTTCTAAGAAAGAGAGAAGGAAAGTTAAGTTCCATCCAAACTTTCTACATAAAAAAGTTATGACATCCAAATTGCCCATTTGAAGAGAGAAGGATAGTGATTCAGCAGAATTACAGTTCAAAATAAAATGGGATTTAACTTTGAGTTAAAAAGAAAAAGTGAATTCCTAGCTCCTTTAAGGCATTTGCCATGAATAAAACTTTAAAGTGAAATATCAGAAAATCAAGGATGAGATGGGACTTAGAGAGATCCTTCATCCCCCTTCCTCCCCCTTCTTCAATGAAGACCATATCTAAATCATCCCAGATGGCTGTTCTATTTTTAAAGATCTCCAGAAAAGGAGATTCTACCACCTCCTCAGTAACTCATTCCAGCATCTCTTGTTCCTCACTGCCAGAATATTTTTTCTGAGAGCCCTCAGAGGAAAAAAGACACACTATCCTAGATTTGGGGACCTGTAGTATTTCTCTTTAGGATTTAACCCCACTGTGCATATACGAAACTAAGAGACATGGATAATGTCTTTCTCCAGTGAAAAAGATGTTTTTTCTCTAATATTTGGCTTTAGATTACATTTGTGTGCTTCTTGGGGGTCAATCCAAAATTTTCTTGCAGGCCTGAGGTATGCGCAGTACTCTGCTAGGCAAACGGAGGGAGCATTAAGAAACGATTCCTGTTTACATTCTAAGGAGTGAGGTCACACTCAGCTCCAGAGCCCACCTACTATGCTGGACAGACATGTTCATGTAATCACTTATTCTTTCATTACAAAGATACATACTGACTACCAGTCATGTGCTTATCTCTGCTAGACACTGGAGACAGACACATTAGTGAACAACACAGACTAGGTCCTTGTCTGCAAGGAGCCTACACTCAAATGGGAGAAGACAATACCAAGGAAAAAGGAAGAAACAAAATGATTATAATTTGTGATCAGTGGTGTGAAGAAGACAAAACAGAAGGACGCGATAAAGTACAAGTGGGAGGTACAGCTCACTGAGCCAGGGTGGCCAGAACAGCCTTTCTGGGGAGAGATGTGAGCTGAAATCTGAAGGATGACAATAAGCCCAGCAAGGAGCTGGGATAAGCGTGTCCCACATGGAGAGAAGTGCCGGTGCAGATGCAGAGGAGGGAAAGAGCCCTCAGAGAGGCCAGCGCAGCCGCCTGGAGTGTAGAGGTGGAGGGGAGATGGATATGAAGGAGCTGGGAGACACCAGACCATCCAGCGCCTCTTAGGCAAGTTTGACTTTGAGAGAAATGGGAGTCTGTAGAAGGATTTGAGGCAGAAAAACATACTCTGAAGAATGTTTTTCAACAGTGACTCTGGATGCTGGTGGAGAGTAGACTAGAGACGGTAAGATGGGAAGCACAGCTAGTGGAACAATAGCGCAAGAGTCCAGGCAGGGAGCAGGCAGGGGAGACTCAGAAAAGGTGACAGATGGAAGTTGTGTGTGCTGGCTACACAGACACAGCATCCGCACATAGGTGTGCCCCATTTTAAGAAAACAAAATACATAAAAATCAAAACTTAAAGAGAAAGTCTGATTATTCCCTTTATAAAGGGACTCACCTCAAGTATCTATTCTGTAAAGTAAAGGAAGATGTGTGTGGGTCTTTGACTATAAATTTTAATAAGAGATATAAAACCTTAATAGACGGATCATGGAATTAGAAGGAATCATAGAGGTCATTTTCTCCTACTTTCCACCCAATAAAGAATCCCCTTTGCAAATCCCTGACAGATGAACATGCAGCCTTGGTATGAAAACTTCAAGGGACAGGAAGCTCATTAGCCTCACAAGGCCGCCCTTTCTATTTTGAATCTTTCTAATCATTTTTTAAAAGTTTCTCCTTATATAGAGGCTGAATTCTTTCTCCCCATTACTTGCATCCATTGATCTTAGTTCCATGTTCTGGAGCTACATAGATCAAATCTAATTCTCTTCCTACACAGCAAACCATTAACTTTTTCAAGAGGAGCTGTGGCGTTCCCACTCCTCAACTCTCCTCTTTCTCTAGCAAAATGTCCTCAGCTCCCTCGCCTCCTTTTCACTTGACATGGTTTCTGGGACCTTCTTTCCCCTGATATTGCCCTCTTGCTGCACTGCCGCCTGATAAAAGTGATAATTTCAGAATGGAACCCAACCTTCTAGATGGCATCAGTGCAGAGCATAACTATGTCTCCCTGGACTCGGAGAACATACATATATTTAATGCAACCTAAAATTGCAAGAGCACATAGCTTCAAACTTCAAGGAAACCAAAGCTGCTTATGACACAGGTTTTCCTGCCTTAAATGCAAGACTTTACAGCTAGACCCAGCAAATCTTGCTACTGCTAGCCTATAGGAGAGTGGTTCTTGAACTTTTGGAGAGTCATGGGCCGCACTGAGAATCTGAGAAAAGCTTTGGACCTTCTTTTCTGAAAAAGACACATACCCACAAAATTCTGCATATAATTTTCTAGGGTTCTCAGAACTCTGGAAATCCATTTTTATGTAAACCTCCAGTTTAAAAAGTCAGCATTATCAATGTCACAGAACCCTTGTTCTGGCATCTAAGAAATGTATACCTGCATTATCTCTATATTTTATTATAGTATTTTACAGGAGGTTAAAGAACGCCCACTTGAAAATCCCTACAAGTCACTATAAAATTGTTAATGGGAGAAGAAAGTTACAAAAAGTCTTCAAGTACCATTGGTGGATACATTTGCTTATGTTACCTTATTTAATCCCTACAACCCTTTTCTGAACTAGGAAATATTAGCCTTATCTTATGAATAAGAGGAAATGTAAAGCTATTCATAAAGAAAAATAGAAAGACCTGGGTGAAGGCAGTGGCTGCCGAGTGCAAATTTTTACAACTCTCACAATAGAACCATGGTTGGTGGCCCTCTCGACTTTTAAGTGCTGAGGCCATGGCCACCTGGAGCACAGCATATATGCTTATGAGCAGGATTGGTTTCCTGGGAAATGTGTCCTTATACTGGCGCTTCAGTAGTGATATCCCTGGAAAGTGGTCACCAGTAGGATTAGCCATTACCATGACCCCACACAGGTGGCCTGCTGTCACCAACACCATTCTCTTCAGAATCAGGCTGGCACTGGGTTAGTGGCCAATGTGTAGTTGTAACTCAGCAACTCAGTAGCAGAAATGTTCTGAGAATGGCTGAAAAGAACAAACAGCCCTTATAGCAGATCCAGTTTCAGAGAGTAACTTCTTATATGCCAGCCAATCATGGAGGGGAGAAAGCAGTTCTGAGGATGCCTTCCTTTTTTTCCTATCTCAGGAGCCAGGCTGTGGAATAGTTTGGAAATGAGAAACACATTTTATTCACAAGTGGTGAGGCTTGTAACGGAAAAGCACAGGCTTTGGAATTCAAATCTCACACTAGCTATGTGACCTTGGGCAATTTATTTAATCTCCCTGAGCCCCAGTTTCCTCATTTGTATAAATGATGTTTATTAACCTACCTTGCATGGTTGATGTGGGAATTAAGAGAAAAGATCCTGAGTTTGCCTGGTATTTAATGGATGCACACACAAGAAAAGCTTGCTGTTTGCTGATAACTTTGAGGAGTGCATAAATGGTTGGGGCCAGTCTGAGTAGCAGTAAATTTGGTTCATCTGTATTAGCAGGCTTACTCTGGCTTGGACCCGGATTCCAGAGTGATTCCAGAGGAATTACTGTCCCCATCCCTACCCCTCATCACCCCAAAATTTTGCTTAAGATAACAAGGAGGTCAAGGCATGTTCACTGTGAACCCCCCCTCCATACAAGGTGCCATGTTATGGTGGGTTCAGAGGAACCCCCCCCCCACCGCCAATGCTGCTTAGCCACCAGCCTTACAAGGGATACTGGATGCTCTCGTACGTTGGATTCATACACACAGGTTTCTGAGATGAAGCAGTGTGGTACCTTAGCCATTAGTAGATCTCAATCATAGCCTACACGGACATTTCTGAGAGAATTCTTGGTTAAACAGTACTAAGAGCAGAACTAAATACTGGTTAGGGCAAGTTCTGCCCATGTAGGTTCTATGAGGCTCTGTCTGAACGTTAGGTTTAAACATAGAGATGGGGCCTAACCTCATCATTCTGAGTCATTAGATGGAGACTAGACTTGGTCATCTCCCTTTGCTAATAAGGAAACTGACATAATTAACTGAAGGAAATTAACTCGGATAATTTTGCAGCATGAATCTGCTTCCAAAGAGGAGTTGGTTTTTTTCCCTTCCTGTGAGCTGTTAATTCAAGAGGCTGTGTTAACCTGCTGCTGTTGCCAACTGACAAATGTATTTTCCTGATCAGCCTCTCAAGCCTTTTCCCTTGCTCCTCCAACAACAGAGAGAGGAGTAATAAACTATCCAGAATATTTTGCAACATGGGAGTCATTTGCATGTCTTTGTAATATGGGAGTTGAATGCCTATTTTCAGTAAATATAAGCCTCCCAGTTGACTTAAGGTAATTGAATGATTTTAGATTTGTTGTATATGCCCTTTCTCCTTAGCCACTGGTTTTAAGTAGGCATAAAATCACGTCAGAGAAAAAAAACCTGACTTTTGATATTCAAGTTGGCTCATCTGAATTAAAACCAAAATATGTGGAAATTGGGTTATCCACTCCAGACTTGGATCCCTTTGTCTGTGAAACCTCAAAGTCTCCAGTGGAGCTGAAGGTAACGTCTTTCTTCAGGTGACACTCTGGGGCAATTCTGGGGAAAAAGACAAGGAGAGAAAGATGTGTTTAACTTTATTCCAGTTGGTTTCATCTTCCTTTTTAATTGATTTTTGTCCTCTCCATCATTTTCTCTCCCAATTAACTTTGAATTTCTCTCATTTAGTTCTAGCTGTTTGTTGTGGTCAGGTTTGGTACATTTGGGTTAGGCATTTTGCTGTGTTCTTTTCTTTCCTTGCCATTAGGTTAAAGGAGGTCTAAGCTCTCAGTCTAGCTCTATTTCTGGAGAGACCTGCCACCTTTACAGGATTTACTGTGGTCATTTTCTTTTCTTTTCCTCCCCACAATATGGTGCTTTGTGAATTAAAATCAAGGTTCCTGGGGGCTGGAGGTAGGAATAGGGCAGGAGAAGCCTAGCCACATTATAATGAATAATAATAATAACTGTCTCCCTCTGTTGTGAGCTCTACCAGGCAGACTGTGTCTTATTCATCCCTAGCTTCTTACATAGGTCCTAGTGTATAAATGATGCTCGATGAGTGTCTGTTGAATGAATGAACTAATTTTTGCCGAGCCCTTTATAATGTATAAAGATGCCTCACATAGCAACATGGGGTGATTGTTTTTAAGACCTTCACAAAACCATTTCCTCCCTCCTTTCATTGTGATTGTGAAATTGCTTTGGAATTTTGGAACTGTGATACTTTTACTGTATGCTTTCCATAAAAAGCCAAAGTCTAAATGCTTTTAAAAATATATATACGAGGAGGTGTGGAAGGAAAGGAGGAGGGAAACAATTTGTTACTGGATACTTTCTTGTAAAAAAAAAAAATTTTAATGTAGTTATCACTGGATGTTTTTTCTTTACAATTGCAGTTCACAACTCTTTTCCTCCTCTTTTACTAGGATGAAGGTGAATTTTAACAAAAGCAATAAATATTTTAAAGGAAGAGAGCAAGTGGGCAGCCAGGGAAAGCTTTGTGTTTGTTTTTATGACTTGTATTTTGACTTGGCAGATGTTCAAGGTTATTCTGCCTAACCAAATAATCCACACTGCTTCCATATCAGCAATAGCTGAGCTACCCTTCCAAGGGGCGCCCGCCATAGTCTTCTGTTAAGATGTTATGAGGGACCTAAACTCTTGTCTTGCACTGAAATCAGTGGCAGCGCTGACACCCCCACAGCCCCTTGGTTCTTTTGCTCTCACAGCCATTGCCTGTCTGCTTCTGAGAGAGTCATCCAGGAGTACATAACCGACAGCTTTTTCTTAGATGGCTTCATCTGTTCGCACTCATCACCAGACCATTAATGCTGACTTTTCCCCCATGAAACTCAAATGTAAAAGTAGGAAAATAATTGGATTACTGTTATCCAAAAATCATTGGCACTTAGGACAAAGACCAAAGTCAGAAAAAGGAAAAAGCAGACAGATTTAGAAGTTTTAAAAATTAGATAGGTCTTTGACTTTTACAGGTGAAGCAAGAGCCCTACTTAGGATTATAATCCATAAAAAAAAAAAATTAGGGGACAAATTAGGTGAAATAAAATCCAGAACTTCCAGATAATGATAGCACTAAGGCATTACGTGTATACATCTACTCCACATATTTCTACCCCAGGATACTGAGATTTTTTTTCTCCCCTCTTGGTTCTTAGAAGCATACAATTTAGTGTGTTCATATGCATGCCTCATTTATGCCTGGAAAAGACAGAAAGAAAACCCTTTAGTAAGGACTGTGATTCAAAATATGTATTACATTGACTTATTACCTACATTATCACTGTGTGTCAGGAAGCATATTGCTCACAGGTGGGATGCACAGTAATTTGGAAATACTCATTTTGGCCTTGGCATAGGATGACCTTGGCCTACTGCAGATTCATGCCCTGTGGCTATATTAGTTCCTAGGGCTGCCATAACAAATACCACAGACTAGGTGGCTTAATACACTAGAAATGGATTGTCTCACAGTCCTGGAAGCTCGAAGGTAAAAATCAAGGTGTCAGCCGGGTGAGCAGGGCCATGCTTCCTCTGAGACTCTGCAGAGAATCCTTCCTTACCTCTTCTTGGTTTCCGGAAGTTTGTCAGCAGTCTTTGGCATTCCTTAGCTTGCAGCTGCATAGCTGCATAACTCCAGTCTCTGCCTCCGCCATCAAACGGCACTCTCCCTGTATGTCTTCGTGTTTTCACATGGCTGTCGTCTTATAAGATGATACCAGCTGTGTTGGGTTTTGCCTGTTCTACTCCAGTATGACCCCATCTTAATGAATTTCATCGGCAAAGATCCTATTTCCAAATGAAGTCACATTCCGAGGTACTGAAGTTTAGGACTTCAATATATCATTTTGCCGGGGAGGACACAATTTAACCCACAACAGTGCCTATACTTCTTCAGAGCTCTGAATGTTACCTGTTTTCCTGTAACAGACTAGCTGTACGAAACCTTCATTTACTTCTCTCCTCAAGCCTTTATTTTTTCCTCCTTAGCAGTGTTCTTCCTTGGAGATGATAACCTTGTGTCAAGGTCATTGAGAAAAGAAAGACTATTAGAGCCAAACTTCTTTGTCTCCACCTCTCCCCGTTCCATCTCAACATATCTCTCCCCCACATTTGTTTTTTAATCACTCTTCTGATGGCATTGATGTGCCCTTCTTCATTGTCTCAAAAACAAACACCTCTATGGGAATGTAAAACGATGCAGCCACTATGGAAAACAGTATGTCAGTTTCTCAAAAAAATTAAAAACAGAATTACCATAAGATCCAATATTTCTGCTTCTGGATATTTAGCCACCAGAACTGAAACAGGGTCTACAAGAGATATTTGTATACCCACATTCATTACTAGCATTATTCACAATGGCCAAAATGTGGAGGCACTGGATGAATGGATAAACCAAGTGTGGTATGTACATATGTTTTAGTCTTTCCAGGCTGCTGTAGCAGAATACCAAATACTACATGGCTTATAAATAACAGAAACTTATTTCTTACAGTTCTGGGGGCTGGGAAGTCCAAGATCAAGGTGCTGGCACATTCTTGTCTGGAGAGGGTCTGCTTCCTGGATCATAGACAAGTGTCTTCTTCCTATGTCTTCACATGATGGAAAGAGTGAGGGAGATCTCTGGGGCCTCTTATAAGGGTACTACCTTTCATGAAGGATCCACTGCCATGACTTAATCATCTTCCAAAGGCTGCACCTCCTACCTAATATTAATACCCTCACCTTGGGGGTTAGGATTTCAACATGTGAATTTCAGCAAGGAGACAACCATTTAGACCATAGCAATATACCATGAAATATTTTTCAGCCTTAAAAAGGAAATTCTGGGCTGGGCGCGGTGGCTCACGCCTGTAATTCCAGCACTTTGGGAGGCTGAGGCGGGCAGATTGCCTGAGCTCAGGAGTTCACAACCAGCCTGGGCAACACGGTGAAATCCCATCTCTACTAAAATACAAAAAATTAGCTGGGCGTGGCAGTGTGCGCCTGTAGTCCCAGCCACTCAGGAGGCTGAGGCAGGAGAATTGCTTGAACCTGGGAGGCAGAGGTTGCAATGAGCTGAGATTGCGCCACTGCACTGCAGCCTGGGCAACAGAGCAAGACTCCATCGCAAAAAAAAAAAAAAAAAAAAAAAGGAAATTCTGACATGCTGCCATACAGGCGAACCTTGAGGACATGATGCTAAATGAAATATTCCAGTCATTAAGAGATCAATATCGTATGATTCCACTTATGTGAGGTACGTAGAGTAGTTAAATTCGTAGAGACAGAAAGTAGAGTGGTGGTTGCCAGAGTCTGGGGAATGGAGAGGATGAGGAGTTGTTTCATGAACACAGAGTTTCAGTATTGCAAGATGAAGATTTCTGGAGGTGGATGGTGGAGAGATGGTTGTATAACAGTGTGAATGTACTTAATGCCACTGAACTGTACCCTTAGAAATGGCTAAGATGGTAAATTTTATTTTACTAATATTTTAACCACAATTATATACATCTGTATGCCTGCATTATACTTCTCGGACTTTCCAACACGCATTTTCACTTATCCTTCCTTCCTTAGTGTCAATAGGTCCTGCTTCCTGACTTCCCTTCTCCTTCACACCCACGCAGAACTTACTTCTCCTGAAAAAGCCTTTAACTTCACCTCATGACATACCACCTATGATGCCTTTTTTCCTTCTTGCAACAAGATTTCATGTATAGAAGAGTCACACTTAATATCTCCATTCTTCAGTTCCTAATATCTCCATTTGCCTCAGTTCCCTGACCAAAAACTGGCATTCATTTACAGTACTATTCTACAACTGTGCTGTCCAGTATAATAGCCACTAGTTGCATGTAGCTACTTTGAATTTATTTAAAAGTGAATACCTCAGTATTTAAATAAATTTGAATTTAATTTAAAAGCCAGTACCTCAGTAGCACTAGCCACATATCAAGTACTCAGTAGCCACATGCAGCTAGTGACTGAAGTATCGCACAGTGCAGATGTGGAACATTTCTATCCTCTCAGCTCTGTTGGACAAACAACACTGTTCTTGTGCAAGGATTCTACTCATCACAGTCATCTGGAGGGCTTATTAAACCACAGTGTGCTGGGCCCCACCCTCAGAGTTTCTGATTCAGAAAGCCTGGGGACTGGCCGATAATTTGGATTTGTAACAAGTTCCTAGGTGATGTTGAGGCCGCTGAGTGTCATAGAGGAACCCTTGCTCAGATTCTCAGTGAATTACTTGGTTACTAACCTAGTGATCTCTTAGTTCTCATTTCAAAGCTGCAACTGACGCTACAAATTTGACCACAAATTATTCTTCTTTGTTTTGTCCTACTTTCTTGACAATGTTTTATGTTGATCTCTCACCAATACTATTTTTTTTTATCTCTTTGCTGACTCCTCTCATTTAATTAACAGGACTCATTTCCAACTATGCATTTACTTTCTTAGGGAACTTCTGTGCTTATGTATTGTTCAGGCAGACTCACATGTATGGCTGGATGCCTCTCATTTCTAAGGCCTTATCTTTTTTTTGTTTTTTGAGACGGCGTTGTACTCTGTGGCCCAGGCTGGAATGCAGTGGGGTGATCTCGGCTCACCACAACCTCCACTTCCCAGGTTCAAGCGATTCTCCTGCCTCAGCCTCCTGAGTAGCTGAGATTACAAGCACACGCCACCATGCCCAGCTAATTTTTGTATTTTTAGTAGAGATGGGGTTTCACCATATTGGCCAGGCTGGTCTTGAACCCCTGACCTCCACCTACCACGGCCTCCTCAAGTGCTGGGATTACAGGTGTGGGCCACCGCACCTGGTTTAAGGCCTTATCTTTGGGTTTGTGGGATAACTGTATTTGGCTATACCACTGCTCTTGAATAGTATGATGTTGAAAACTAAGCTGTTCTATGTCTGCCCTCTCTGACTGGTGAGTTGTTGCTTCCCAGTTCTTTGATAATTGTTGCTATGTATTTCTTTCAGCAATGTTGAGATACTTGCATCAAAAGCTCCATAGACTTGTCAAGTATTATGTATACCTGTTCGTTAAATATTCATGCAGTTAGAGAAGTCACCACTGCAGAGGGCTGAGTAATTTCCTTAATGCTTTTCCTCATGGTGGCCAACTGTTTTATAGACATAATCTGACTAATCCTTTCCATGAGGTATAGTAGGGGTCAGATGTGAATATACCTATTTTCAAATTAGGAATTGAGGTACAGAAAAGTTTAACAGAGTGATCAGAGTCACGAAACTGGTTCTGCTTCTGCCAAGGAACTCCAGTTCGAGTGCAGGAGTCCCATGCTAAGCCCCAGACCTCCATGCAAACCTCTAACTACTAGACAACACTAAGCTTGCAGGTTTAAAACATGAAAAGAAATTGCTAAATGTGATTCAGGGTGTACTTCGCATAATGTATTTCTGTGACACTTCATAGTAATGAGATAATTACCATGGATACTGTATTAGAGTATACATATTCTGTTAAGTTACAGCTGCAAGAAATCAGTAATGGCCATTAATCATTCCATGTTCATTCTCTGCGAATCTCAGATAGAAGTCAAGCTCAGAGTTCCAACAAACCTAAGACAAATTTTATAGTCATCATTTCTGCTGTTTACATGAAGTTTATGAATACAATAGACTTTCCCTAATTTAAACTAATTTGGACAAACAGCTGCCTGAATTGAGAAGAATTTGAATTGAAGTATAGTAGTAAATATATACTGCATGTGATATATTTAAAAGTAACAACAGTAATTCAAACTAGACTAGTGAACTGTTAGTAAATAAACATCCTTGGGGAACTACTTAAATATCTGAGAAGAATTCGTAATACATGTATCAATTGCTGATTTAAATTTGAATCTCTTCAGTTCTTGAGTTTTTGAGACTCATTTCTATATTAAGTAGGTTAAACATTCCCCTTATAACCTTTATTATACCTATTCTTTTACACAGTAAGCTTTTTTTGTACATAAGGATAAATATTCAGTTGGCCCCTAGCCAAGTTACAGCTAAATGCAAAATTAGCAGGAATTGAATTAATCAGGTTTTACTACACAGTATATAGAAATAGTGATAGACAAACTTATTATTTTCAAAATCAGGAATTAGTTACATATTTTAGAAGAGAATATGTAAACATGTGGTTTACATAAAGTTAAAAGGAAATCTAAAATGTCAGTTTGTTCACCTTCCAACTATACACAAGTAAACCTAGACAGATTATACAGTTCTGGGCTGTTAGATCTATAGGGGACTTCAGAGCTTTTGTCCAGGGCAAAAATGGCAGCAGAGCATAGTCAACTGACTTCCAGAGAGGATACAGCTTGGCCATGAGAGACATGATTCTAGGTCCCAGAGCCCCTGACTCTAAGCTTACAATAGGTCCACAATCCATCTGCTTATTCTAGGTAATACATGCAATGTGGACACCCAGAAAAGGTAGACGGCTTCTATATGTAACCTGGTCCAGTATCTAGTTACCCAAACTGACACGTTCAGACCCTTGATGTCACTTAAGGCCATTTACTCAAAATCATTCACGGTGAAGAAGAATAGTGCATAGTTGTATAAGTTTGCGAAGTTGTGGTTGCCAGAATGGGATACAACATTGTTGTCTGTGTCAGACAAGTGTTATGCACGAAGGGGAGCATTTTCCAATAGACAGGAGCAAAATAAAAACATGCAACAGGCTACAAATTCCTTTGAAATCAGGAGACTTGTGCATCTTTTGCATCCTCTGCACTCAGCTCAACACCTGACACCCAATGGGCCATCAAAAAGTAACAAATTCTTTTGAATGAATCATGTAATTTAAACACTTGGTTTTCTGGCATTTTTATAAAAGATAATTGTGATTAGGATTCAAGTGTAATTTTTCTTTCATGTTTACCAAAGTCAAGAAACCTTTGCAGAAGAATGTAATGAATTCTTGTTCTCTGATGTAAAATAAGGATCTTATTCAGTAACTATCTGCCAAGTTCAGCCGCCCATCAGAGTTAAGAGTGCCTTCCAGGGTGATTTTGAAAGTAAGTTATTGATTTGTATCCAGAGTCCAAATAGGGACTCTTAGAGCTGGAACAAACCTTGGAGATCATGTAGTCCAACCCTCTCATTTTATAATTGAGGAAACAGAGGTCTGGAAAGGTTAAGTAACTGCTGCCTGATCACATAATTAAGTTTGTTTAGTTACTGTGCTTTGCTGAGATCTGGAAAACACCACATGCATATTTTTGCTTTTCAAGTTCCTGACATTTTCTGTTGTGTACACTCAGGGTATTTTTAAATACTGATAAGCATGTGAATGCAAACCTCATGTAGTCAAATCTGGCAGTGTGGGCGGTCTTCAGTGAAATCTATTACATTGCCTTGCTTGATACCTTTTTGTTCAGCTCTTTTTGATGTGTGGTGTTTAGACAAAAGGTAACAAAATATTCAATGCAGTTAAAATCTTCCTTTCTTTCACATTCACATGACTTCAAAAATATCTCTAAAGTCATCAATTGTTATTACAAAAAAAAAAAATTGCTTCTGAACTGAGACCAAGGTGAAAAAAACTCTGTCCCAGGGGAGTTTTAGAGAGCTATAACCATGTAAAAGTAGGTAGTTACAGAAAATATTATGCAAACTTAACTGTAGCATTATAATGGAAACTGCAAAAATAATATCTGGATGGCTAGGTAAGAAAGATAAAACCATTGAAATACATACTTTTTACTCTACAGTTTTACAGTACATTTACAATGCACCACAATTTGAACAGAAAGTTGACAAACTCTGAACCTGTTTTAGGCAAAGTGATTTATCACATGAGGCACTGGGCTGGCGCAGGAATCCTGACCATCATTCCTGGGTCTTCCTCTGAGTTACATTATGGCCCTGGTCTCTGTGCCTCGATTTTCCCACTGTACTTCTCTCTGCAGTCAGGTGGATTATGGAAAATCATTGTAAAGTGACATTTACTAAGCTGCAGGGAACAAACACTTACTATTCAGAGCCTCCTAAAGTCATGGCAGGCTAACTTCTGCCTCCTCTGAGGTTTTGCTTAGAGTCATCTCTGACTATACTTCTTTGCTAATAGTTAAGGAGTGAATGTGAAGTTTATTCTGAATTTGGGAGACAAACACTTTCGAAAATATATACATGCTGGGCAGGTGGTATGTGCCCATAGTCTCAGCTACTTAGCTACTTAAGAAGCTGAGGCAGGAGGATCACTTGAGCCCAGAAGTTTGAGGCCAACCTGGGCAACATAGTGAGACCCCCATCTCAAAATAAGTAAATACATTAATAAAAATAGGAGTATACATATTGTTAAACTCTAAACCAAGTAGCAATTGTTGAGCTACTTGCCTCAAGACCAAGTCTGAGTTGTATTGATATGTACGTTAAGGATGGCATTGTCTATTTGCTTAACCAGCCTTGCAGGAATGATATTGGATCATGTAATGGGCTGAGTTGTGTCCTCTCAGATTCATTTGCTGAAGTCCTACTCCCCAGTTTCTCAAAATGTGACAGTATTTGGAGATAGGGTCATTTTAAGTTAAAATGAGGGCATTAGGGTAGGCCCTAACTGAAGATGACTACTATCTATATAAGAAGAGGAAATTTGGACCACAGGAAGATGCCAGGAATGAGTGCTGGCAGAGGGAAGACTGTTCAAGGACACAGTGAGAAACTGGCTGCCTGTAAGCCAAGAAGAGAGGCACAGGAGAAACCAACCCTGAAGACACCTTGATCTTGGACTACCAGCCTCCAGAACTGTAAGAAAATTAATGTATGTTGTTTGAGCCACCCAGTCTGTGGTATTTTCTTATGGCAGCCCTAGAAAACTAATACAGATCACTTCAAATATTTTACCTTTTGTAAGCAGCTATAACTGATTTTTTTTTTTTGGGGTTTTGAGACGGAGTCTCGCTCTGCCACCCAAGCTGGAGTGCAATGGCATGATCTTGGCTCACGGCAAGCTCTGCCTCCTGGGTTCATGCCATTCTTCTGCCTCAGCCTCCTGAGTAGCTGGGACTACAGATACCCACCACCACACCCAGCTAATTTTTTTGTATTTTTAGTAGAGACGGGTTTCACCGTGTTAGCCAGGATGGTCTCGATCTCCTCACCTCATGATCCACCCACCTCAGCCTCCCAAAGTGCTGGGATTATAGGCGTGAGCCACTGCACCCAGCCCTATAACTGATCTTTATCATTACAAAATCAGAAGTTAGCACTAGAAGTGACCATTTTTCCTCCAGTGTCTCCTGAAACCTTCTGGATAAAGTCCAAGCTTCTTACCATGGCACAAAGGTCTATACAGCTCTTTCTTCTGCAGGCTTGTTTCTCCACCTTCCGCCCTACAGTCTGGCTCAAGCCAGATACAACCACAGTCAGGCGCTGCATAACGACATTTCAGTCAATGACAGGCCACATATATGATGGTGGTTCCACAAGATTGTAACGCCACATTTTTCATATTTTTACTGTACCTTTTCTGTGTTTAGATATGTTTAGATACACAACCAATTACCATTGTGTTACAGTTGCCTATAGTATTCAGTACAGTAACATGCTGTACAGGTTTGTAGCCTAGCAGCAATAGACCCCAGGTGTGTAGTAGGATATTAGGTTTGTGTGAGTACACTCTATGATGTTCACACAATGACAAAATCACTTAACACATTTCTTAGAATGAATCTTTGTCATTAAGCAAGTTTTCACTTAAAACCATGCTTCCTTCTTCTCTGACCCAAGGTGATGCTCTCTCTGCCTGGGCTGTCTTCACCTCACTATGAATGCTTAAGTTCTTGGGTTGTGTATCAGCCCCAGCAGGAAGCCTTACTTCATCTGGACTGAGTGGCATGTGGCGCTTTGTGCTCCCACAGCGTGGTCGCCTATGCCTACTGCAAATGACACTGTCTTTGCCCATCTGCATTTCTTTCCTCTCCATTCTGAAGGAAAGAGATTGGCTTTTGTTCAGTAGTGTGTCCCTACTTGCTGATACAGAACCCAGCACCCAGTAGATGTTCAGTTAGTTAAATCTAAGCATGAGCAAATTTGTGCAAAATATTCCTTTAAAATATCAATTGAGAGCCAAACCCATCTAAGACACTGAGAGGACAGAGACATGTTCGAACCAAATTATCAGTTTCATTAGTTTGCTAGGGTTGCCAGTACCACACACTGGGTGGCTTCAACAAGAGCAATTTATTCCCTTATAAGGAGGCTTAGAAGTCCAAAGTCAAGGTGATGAGATGGTTTCTTCTGAGGCCTTGCAATGGTCTGAATGTTAGTCCTCCAGAATTCATGTGTTGAAACATAATCTCTGCTGTGGTAGTAAGAGGATGGGGCCTTTAGGGAAGTGATGAAGTCATGATGACATCACCCCCATGAGTGGATTATTGCCTCCCAAAGGGCTGGAAGGAACTAGCTTAGGCCTTTCCCTTTGCTCTTCTGTGTTTTCACCATGGGAGGACACAGTGTTCCCTTTTGCCTTTCTGTCCCTTCTGCCATGTGAGGATACCTAGATGGTGCCGTCTAATGAGTAATGGACGTTCACCAACACTGACATTGCAAGTGCCTTGATCTTGGACTTCCCGGCCTCTGGAACTGTGAACAAATACATTTATGTATAAATTACCCAGTCTCAGGTATTTTGTTATAGCAGCACAAACAGACTAAGATGGGCATCTCCCCTTTGCTGGTAGATGGGGTCATCTTACAAGAACACCAGTCTTATCACATTGATGCCCACTCTAATGACGTCATTTTAACTTAACCTGTAAAGACTCTGCTCTAAATGTAGTCACATTCTGAGATACTGGGAGTTAGGACTTCAACGTATGAAGTGGACACAGAATTCAGTTTCTGATCATTAGTCATGAGCACTGGCTTCATAGGTATTTACCACCTTTGTGTATCCCTAGACTGGACGTAGACTGCTACATTGCTGTACTTCTCCAGAAGGTTATTAGCCATAAAGATTCTGTAATAAGGGTATATTTTTATCAAGAAAGGAGGATTTTGTAGTTTGTTGTTTTCAGAGGTTGGAGTAGGCTATTATATTGGGAATTCTACAGCCCCAAGAATAAAGTCCTGGAAGACTGACGTTATGAAATTACTGCAGAATTCATTGCTGAGGCTGGACACAGTGGTTTAAATCTCTAATCTCAGCACTTTGAGAGGCTTAGGTGGGAAGATTGCTTGAGCCGAGGCCTGGGTGACAGAACAAGACGCCATCTCTAAAAACAAAAATTTTTTAAAGAATTCATTGTGAACATTACTGTCTTCACTGGAAATTCCTGTTCTGAAATGGCCAGTACTTGGTTAACCCAGGAAATTCAATGGTCACGTGTCCAGTTCCTACCCAGGAGATGAAAACATTGGATCAGAAGGTTTTCTTCACTGCTCATTGGACTTTCAGGACTGGAAGAGGTCTGTGGATCACGATGAAGTCTTGTCTTTTAGCTTCAGATTGGACACAGAGGTTTTAGGCTGCCACGTCTTAAAGGGGCACTAAAGGGTCCACCCGGGCTCAGCCTTGGTCACTCCCTGTACATAATTGAAATCGCTGCCCACGGAAGTCAGTGAGGTTGTGAGGAAGAGGCTGTGTAAATGACTCTGACTGTTGCTATAACAACAGTACCTTGGTCTAATTTCTTTTGAAAAATGAATTTCAGCTGGTGGGATGAAGCCGAGCAGCTTCGCCCCACAGATGAAAGCTCTGCCGCCAGGCTGCAGAGCTCTGCTGTTTACGAACTGAATGTGTGGTGTGTACCTCCGCCTGGCTGAAAATTTTCAGAGCGGGTCAAATGACTTCCATGTTTGCCTGTATATGAGAACGTGCCTGTCTGTCTGTGGGTATCTTCTTCATCCATGGGGGATTCATCCCAGAGAGAAAAATTCTCTCCTCCTGCCTTGGCTTCTGTTTATTAACAGAGTTACTCAAAAGACATGCAAATAATGACAGTTCCGTAATTGGTCAATGAAGGCAAGTCCCTAAGCCCCTTCAGGTTTGGAGTAAAAATCTGTGGTGAAATGGAGAATGGAGGCCTGGGAGTCAGATGCTGTCTAGAAATAAGAATTATGTCCTGTTTGCTCGCTCATTGAGGGTGTGTGTGTGTGTGTGTGTGTGTGTGTGGTGTGTGTGTGTGTGTGTGTCTGTCTGTCTGTCTGTCTCCAGGGGAAGGAGAGAGGGAGAGAATGAGAGAAACTGGAAATTCTCTTCCAGGAGGTAGCTCTTAGCTGCCTGGGAGTACTGCTTTATGCAAACTGCAACTCACAAGAAAGAGCAGTGTCTGGCCTCTTTGAGGGAAACACGAGGCTTTTTATAGAGTAAGAGATCTTATTTCAATACTTTTGTTTTCCAAAGGGAGATAAACATGTGCCGGGATTTTATTCAAAAGCAGTGTCAGGTCTGGGCACTCTGGCTGTTCGCATCCTGCTAAGCTGGTGCACGACTTCAGTGCTGTTGAGGAAAACAGTCTTTTGGAAGGGCTGAAAACAAAAATGAGAATTTCTTATTGAAAAGAAAGGACATTTTAAGTAAACAATGAAATAGAAAGATTGTTGAATCCTCCCCAAGGGAGAGAAAAGTACTCAGCCTCCCTGAAATATTGCTCCTTCCCACCTCCCTCCTTCCAGAAAATAAACAAATCGAAACCTCACGCTTAGTTCTAACATGCCTATTCTTTGGTCTGTGTTGTTGGTGTAAGTCTCCAGCTGTGAATGATGCAGATAAGATCTGATCTTTTCATTTGCCGTCCTCCTCCCTTATGGGGAGGAAAGCCTTCCCTTCTTCCTCACCAACCTCCTTTACCGGCATTTCTTTACAGCTCTAAATAAAATCCCATTAGGAATTTCAGATTGTAAGGCAAGGTCATGTATACAAGCATGTTTGAATAGAAAATGTATTCATGACTTCTAGTGGGAGATTATCAGGAGATATTCCTAAGGATATTGTTTCTTGTCCTTAAAAATAAATGTAATGTTATATGTGTGTGTATTTATGTATATGAAACAACAGAGCAGTGCAGGGTTCAGATTGTGGAATACTGATGGCAACTACCAGTCTCAGTGGAGCTTTTTCCTACAGAAAGCTACTGAGTGAAGGAAGCTACCGCTGGGATGCACACATTTGCTCTCTTCTGAAGTTTTCAGGGCTGCAGTCATCATCACTTCTCAAACACATGCTAAATTTGCAGAGTGACATCTTTCCTTGTAGAGGAAGCACAAGGCTTTTCTGTGAATCAGCCAGATCTGACTCAAAGACATGAACACATCCCCTTTAGAGCGTCATGACACAGGTGTCTAAAACACTTTTCCAGAATTTCTAAGCACATTTGCTGCAGTTTGATTGGGACAGAAGTCATCAGATGCAAAATAGCAGAGTAGGTGAGAGCATAGATTTGAGAGGCAGGCACAACTGAGTAGGGCTGTGCTGTGTGCCCTAGGACAAACTCCCTGTCCTCTCTGAACCCATTCATGTCCTTTAGGTTATTGTGAGGGTTAACCTTTAGGTTATTGTGAGGGTTAATCGAGGTAAGATATGTAAAGCACTTAGCTCAATGCCTGGCTGGTTAGCTCTCAGTCAATTAGAATATTGTATGACAATGATATGTTGAAACATTTAGTAAGCAGTGAGTCAATTTCTCTGATAAAAACTTAGAAGTTTAGAGCATTCTACTGAAAACTATGTGAGATTTGAAAATCATATGGCCTTAGCATTTGCAAAGATAACAGTCTTGCTTTTAATGAATAGTTGATAATTTTGTTAACACCAGTTTAAACTGCATGTATAGAGCTTGTGAAAAACTTTATAACTTCAGATACAAAGACTACACAGGATTCCTGTGACTTGTGATGAAAACATAATTTATTCATTCCATTGGGAGAAAGCCAGGAGCCTGTAAAAACATTTATGTATTTGGAAATTTGGAGATTTGAGGGGATCTTGGAACTTAGAGTTTCTAAATGTGGAGGACTTCGGCTGCCACTCCTCCTGATGTTTTACGATCCATTCCCAATATGTTGTTGTGCATTCAGTTGGTACTTATTACATGTTTAAGCATAATTAAAGGATAAAAACATACCTAAAGATTCAGCCACACCCCCCAAAAAAGATTTAAACTATTTTTAAAGAGTAAGTAAATCAGGATGTTGCTTTAGCACTTACAGCTGGAATTGGATGGGTGTTCATGTTCCAAACATTGAAAAGAAGCACCATCAGCCTTATGTACTTCCAAGACTTTTTGGGAATAGAGTTTTAAATGTGACCCATAGCAGAAAGAAAAAAGATCATGGTCATTTCTAAAAATAACCTCAAAGTACCTCAAAATGTTTTGAGTGGTTCTGTCCCCCTGGGCTGGGGGCTCCGTGGTGCCCCCGTAGTCCCTTGGGACTCTGCAGCTATTATTTCAGATGCCCACTAAGAGGGTGAGGCCCCTTTAAAGAGGATCCTTTTCTTCCTGGAGGATTTCAGAATGGAGATTTTTAACTGCTTACGGCTGACATCCCCTCCAGAGATCCAGCATTTCCCACTGAACAGGTACAGGGAAGCCGCATTCTGGGATGGTCGAAAGCAGAGATTTTAAACACTTGGCTCTTATGGCAATATTATATGTGATATATATACAGATTATATACATAATTTTAAAATTCAAATTCATTTACTCATAGAGAGTGAAGTTGTTTTCTCTCTAAGTAATGTTAGGAGTCTATAAGATTGCCAAGGGAGGCTTCGGGAGTTGTAATAAGATTTTCCTTTTCTTTTCCTGTTAGTCTGCCCTGCACATAGATCTCTCTAAAACAAATGTATCCAACTTTTTTCAACATATGTGTGGCATGTGGTCACTTTTTGGCATGGGCTTTGCTCTGGGGAGTGAGTTGAGCTTTCGGCACCTGGCATAGAGCCCGACACACAGACACAGAGCACCCCTCAGTTCACTGAATGAAAGTGAAGGGAAATATATAATGTGGAGGGGGAAATGGTCAGGGATATTACTGTGCTCAGAGAAACCTAAAATGTTTTAAAAAATGACACATTTTTATGAAAAATGTTCTAGAAATCCAGCAAGCTTCTGCAGAATTCAGAATCCTCTAAGGTTTCAAAAAGCCCCATGTAGAGCACTGTTTCTTAGTTCTGTTTATGAGAGCCCCCAGAGTATCACCAATCAACTCAGGAACATTTTGTAGTGACATTGGGTTTGTATGTGTGTGCATACTTAAAAAAATCACACCACCAACCTCACAGTGTCAGAATCGAACAGAATTATTAATCTAGATCAGAATTTCTAAAAGCTGGGGAATCCTAGACCAACAGCCCCAGAAGAATCAGGTTTTTATTCAGTTTCTTTAGATACCTGTGCCCCCCACCTTGTGTCCCAATCTGGGCTACTTAATTAGAAGCTATGAAGATGGGACCAAGAAATCTGCATTTTTAACAGGTTCTCAGGTCACTAGTTACACTAAAGTTGGAAAATTACTAAAGAAAATCAAACCTCTAAATAACTCTCAAGATCCTTTCTAAGGGCACTTAAATCTAGAAGACAGTTCTGGAAATGTTTTGTGCACTCTTCATATTCTACTAATTAAAATATCTAACACATGAGTATTCTGGGTCATTCATTAAATAAGCAAGTCAAATTCATCCATGTGTTCATAGGCTTATTACCTGCTGGTAGAATGGAAAGAGAATAAGCATGTGATAATTGATTCCAGTGAATCATCTTCTAGTTTGACCAGAACAGATCAAAATGACCAAAATGTTCTCTTTGAGCCTCTAAATTAGTTATAGCATCTGCAAGCTAAGACTCTCTCTTATCTTCAAGCCTTGGGAAAGACTTGTGTGTCTACCAGCTGGTGAAGGAAGCTCACTCACACTTTTGGTTGAAGAGGGTGCTATAGTGGGTGAGAACCACTTGAAGCCTTTGTATGGAAATTTAAAATTCAAGTCTGAAAATAAGCAGCATTTGGGGTTTACATTCATGTGAAAACATGTGACCATGGTAATGTCGCTTAAAGTCTCTGGATTTCAGTTTCAGTTTTCTTTTCCACAAATCACTTCATATGTTCTCTAGTGGTTCTCATCAGGGATTCACTGGACCCTTAGAGTCCTCAAAAATATTAAGAAGGAGATAGTCCATTTTCAGTATTTTAAACTAACCAAAAGAAATTATACGTTTATTCTGAGAACACTATGCTGTCCAACATTTTCAAGAGCCTGCTTTGGGGATCAATTACACCAACTCATTGTGGTTATTTGAGAGCTCTTTTTAGCATTCATTCATTCATCCATGAAGGAAAATAGTTATAGTGTGATATGAATTAGAATGTCATGGAGGGTCTCTTAACCAACATCAGGAGTTGTAGGAAATGGCTGTCAAGAGAGACTGTGGAGTAGGTAATGTCTAAACTGAATTGTAAAGGACACATAGAATTGGTCAGGTGAAGAAGTTGGTTAAGTGTAAAATATGCAAAGGCTCAGAAAGAGAGAAAACAAATGTGGTATGTCCTGGGAACTGCAAATATTTAAGTATAGCTGAAAGTTTGGAGTTGAGTGGGGTTGAGGGGTAAGCGGGGGAAGATGAGAGGTAATGGCTAAGCCTGGAGAGTTTAGCTGGGATGAGGATCCAGTCAGAGGGCCTGTGTGCCAGACCTGAATGATGCTGAAGATGGTGGACAGCTTTAGAAAAGCTTAAAGTGAAGAACGGGCATGATCAAATTCACAATGTATGGAGAAAACCGCAGCCACAATGCAGAGAATGGGTTGGAGGTGGCGAGACTGAGGCTGGTCAGGAGCTGCTACAGAAATTCATGAGAGAAATATTGAGACTCTGAATGGGGTAGTGGCATTGTAGGCGGAAGATGAGACTAAAATTCATAGAATGGATAGTTCTTGAGGTTTAATTGGGTATGGTTGGTGGGGAAAGGCTGGAACCAAGGAAGATCCCTGAAAGCACAATCTGAGAAAGCATATCACAGGTGGCATCAGAACCCCATGCCTTTGATGAGGGCATGACTGTGCTTTGTCCAGTCCTGGATGAGGGTGCAGTGTGGCTTATGGAGGAGTCAGACCTGAGTTTGAATTTGAATCTGGGTTTAGCTGTCTTCTGCCCAGCCCCCTGAGTTCTGTAATTTCAGACACACTGCTTAACCCACGATGCCTCTGCAAGATGATTGTAATAAAACCTATCTTTTAGAATCATTGGGAGCAGGAGAGAAGGAATATGGTGGTTTACTAGAGTTGGACATTAGAAATTGGCTGTCTTCCATCTTACAGTCTTCATTATTAATAGTAGCATCACTATCTTTATTCCCAAGCTCTGTGGTCCTGCCCAACTTCATGCAAAATCAGGGACAGGACAGTAAGAGTTTCTTTGACTTGTCAGCACTGCTAAAAGTCTAATGGAATAAAATACCTCTTTGTCATGGACACTCTGGCCTATGGAACACTACAAGAATCTGCTAGGATTGGGGGCCCCTGTGTCAGCAGAGGCCTGGTAATCTTAGCCATGCTCCTCCTTGCTGTGGGTGTCATGCACCCTCGCCCACCACACCCTCTCCAAAACACTGCCCCTTTCCCTGTAGAACCATCCAGCCAGCACATAGCCTGCCCCACAGGTTTGTGGTGAGGATAAAATATGATTCTGTGTGAAAGTTCTTTGTAATTCCAAAGGCACAGCTATTCTTATTACTACTGGTTTGGACATAATGCACAACCCTCCCACTCCCCATTCTGTCCCTCTCTGCCTCTCATTTTCACTGTCTGTCTTTCTCTCTCTCTGTCTCTCACACACACACACACACACACCAGTTTCACAGTAACACAAGCCATCAAGCCACACTAAATGAGGGACTTGCGCTGGACCATTATGGAAGAGGAATTGTTTCCTTCAGAGTAATTGACACATGATAGCAGCCCATATTGTCATAGGCATTGGATGAACAGCATACTTCAGCTCCTGGCACCACAGCTTCACCTAATGGGAGAAAACATTTATATGTAATAATAGTAATACAAGAGCAAGAAGGCTGATGCTCAGGAAAAGAGTTTCTGTGATTCTTCCACGAGGGTGCAGTCATACTAAGAGGCTTCGGGCTTTGCGAGGCAGAAGGGCCGGGGACTTCCTAAGATAAGGCTATTCGGTATGAGACTCTGTCCTGAGTCCTGAGGAAAGGAAAGTCACTGGGACATTTCCCTGTGCGCAGCCAGGCATTCCCATGTTCTCTGAGCAGGGAGCTTGTGAATCAGCCTTCTCAGCCACATAGCTGGCTCTGTGTCTCCCTCTCCGCCTCCCTCTGTCTCCCATGAGGAACATAAAGAGAATTAGACTCCCAGACCACCTTTCCATATAGCAAAGGATGATGAGACAGACAGAAGGGATGCTAAGATTGCTCTGCTATTTTGGACATAACAAAACAAAACATAAAAATTATAGCACAGCATCTTCAATAATGTCTTTCTTATATTCCAAAATGCAGATACATGAAATATATAAATCAAGATTTGGGTTAAAGGGGCATGCAGTGGAGAACTTTAGGCCCTGGAGGAAAGGGAACACTCAGAGGCTCCGATCAGGTGGCATGCTGAAAATGTATTTGATTCGAACCTCAACGATCTAGCCTCTGCTGTTCTACAATCTAGGACATGAATGCATTAGCACTTGGACTTGGACTTGAATTGCAAATTTGATTTTTGTTGTTCATATTAAAAAAGCTACATCAGATGCTTGGAAAACATTAGGGTTTTGCTGGCTGGGGAACAGAAATACTCTACCTATTTGTGTTTTGAAGATCCAGTAAGCATTCCTTCTCAGTTGCAGTTGTAACTATTTCTATCACTGTATTTTGAAAATGGCAAAGGTAAGCCTTAGTGGGTGTTTACTGGTATCAGGTGTGAGGCTAAGTGCTCTCTACATTATTTCATTTAACCTCAGACTCACGGTAACTCTATGAGCTAGATATTATTGACCCACTTTGCAGGTAAGGAAACCAAGGCTTAGGAGAGGTTAAATAAGTTTTCCAGTATTCATTTATCCAACATGTATTATTGTCTGTTCTGAGCTACTGGAAACAAAATGGAAGAACCCCTGCCTTCATATAACTTATATTCTAATGGAAGGTATCATAGCCAACATTTCTTAAGAATCAGACAATATTGATATGTATTAGCTCTTAGGTAGGTGATGTTGGATTTGAACTCAAGCATTCTAACTCCAGAGCCAGTGCTCCTGTTTCTCTAATTCTCACTGTACTGCCTCACCCAGCTGCTCACTCAGCCGTAAGAGGTGAAACTTGGGTTCCCAGCCAGACCTGCCTGATTCTA
Source organism: Pongo pygmaeus (assembly GCF_028885625.2). Taxonomy (NCBI): domain Eukaryota; kingdom Metazoa; phylum Chordata; class Mammalia; order Primates; family Hominidae; genus Pongo; species Pongo pygmaeus. The sequence continues at coordinate 152,904,277 of NC_072376.2, read as the reverse complement.
TGGTCTTGGCCACCACCATTTTACAGAGAACAAATGGACCAGCTTTGTTTACTTCTCTGTCCTGCTCCATTCATTGCATGACTTGGAACAGAGTCATGGACTTGGATTTTCTAAAATCGAGTCAGTTCATTGTTAAGACAAATGCTTATGTTTTGAAGGTTAACATCACTCCAGGAGGTGCCAAAAGCCCTAACCCTCATTTCCTTTAAGTCCTGAAGCTGTGATATTTGACCATGCTGCTATGTTTGGAGCTATGTTCGAGTATCTTCCATACTTCTGATCAAAACCATGGTATCTTGCTTTGTCCAATAAATAATATCATTTTCTAGCAGTTTCTATGTAATACAATGAGTTGAGCCAGTATTTTTTTTTTTTCCGTCAAATTCCAGTGTATTCCCATTGGGGCCTTGTGTTCAGCAGTTCGAGGGTCTCTACCAAATGACTATGGGCTGTGTTTGATATTGTAAAAATATAAGATTTAGGAACAAGGGTTAGACTGGATTTTTACTCAGGGACCCTTTCTACTCTGTTTACTTTTCTTTCTTTCTTTCTTTCTTTTTTTTTTTTTTTTTTTGAGATGGAGTCTTGCTCTGTCACCAGGCTGGAGTGCAGTGGCACAATCTCGACTCATTGCAGCCTCTGCCTCCCAGGTTCAAGTGATTCTCCTGCCTCAGTCTCCTGAGTAGCTGGGACTACAGGTGTGTGCCTCCACCCCAGCAAAATTTTGCATTTTTAGTAGAGACGGGGTTTCACCATGTTGGCCAGGATGGTCTCAATCTCTTGACCTCGTGATCTGCCCACCTCAGCCTCCCAAAGTGCTGGGATTACAGGCGTGAGCCACTGTGCCTGGCCATACTTTTCAAATATAATCATCTACTTATGAAAAAGCACCTAGCAGTAAAATGACACTTTGTGAACTTTGCCACATCTCCACATTAGTTTTATTATCCATGGTGCTCCTCTAGACGCCCGGCAGTTTCACACGTGAGTGTTCAGGTGTCAGGGGCAGAGGGAATCCTCCTCCTCTCTTGCATTGGTTCTGTAATACACAGCACCTTGCCAAGAATAAGAGAGTACCTGAGTGGAAAGACCACTGAGCCTTTTCTCTCCTACCCTGTCATTCTGCCTTCTGCCTGCAACTATGTAAAGTCACTGAAACCCTTCTAACCCCTCCCAGTTGCCCCTCTGTCACTCAGCAAGCATCTCCCCAGTAGCTATTCTATGTCAAGCTCTTTCACCACGACCACATGCACTGGCCCTTTCTGGCAGAAAGGAAAGCAGCACACAGATGAGTTAGGTTTATAATTGATAAGTCCATAGAATTAGCAAGACTTCGTAACTGGACTTTTAAAATGAGTCCAGTTAAGTGGATAGCACTCTTTAGGGTAAGAGATCTATCACTCCCAAAACCAAGAATGTAGAGGCTGGAATCAGGCATTCCTTATGGTCAATGGGGCTGCCTTCTGCTCAGATTCAAACTCTTCTCTTAGCCCTGTGAATTAGACAATAGAATGATTCATTCCATTTGCAATTGTTTATTAACCCCTGCTATGAACCTGAGGACTGGGTGCAGGCCTGTGGTGCTTACACAGGAAGCACGTCATCCACGGTTCCTACCTTCTTGGAACTCACCAAACAGACACTTAAGCAGCTGCCCCAAAGCATGAAAAAGCTATGGTAGTGAAGTACCGACTGCTTGGAAAGACCTATTTCAGGACATCCAACCTAGTATAGTTGGTCAAGGAAGGCACCTAACATAGCTAGGGTGGGGAAGAGTATAAGAGAAGATTTCCTAGAGTAAGTGAAATCTAAGATCTAACCTGAAAAATAAGCAGCTATTACCCAGGGGAAGAGGAGAGGGAGCAGGAGGACGTTCCAAGAAAACAAAAAAACATGGACAATGCCCTAGAGGCGGAAGGAAGCTTTGCACCTTAAAGGTGAAAGAATTCTAGGCTCTGAAAAGAAACCGGAGTGTCAGCACCTTTAAGGAACTAAAAGTTTCAAGAGAGTTTATGGAAAATGTAGGGTAAGGGAGAAGAGGGGAGGAGATGCTGAATAGAGAGGCAAAAAGGTGTGCCTGGAAAGATGAGCAGGAGCCAGGTGGTTTTTGGCAAGGGTCAGTTTGGACTTTTTTTTTTTTTTGAGACGGAGTCTCGCTCTGTCGCCCAGGCTGGAGTGCAGTGGCACGATCTCGGCTCACTGCAAGCTCCGCTTCCTGGGTTCATGCCATTCTCCTGCCTCGGCCTCTCAAGTAGCTGGGACTACAGGCACCCGCCACCACGCCCAGCTAATTTTTTGTATTTTTTTTTTTTAAGTACAGACGGGGTTTCACCATGTTTGCCAGGGGCCAGGGTGGTCTCGATCTCCTGACCTCGTGATCCACCTGCCTCGGCCTCCCAAAGTGCTGGGATTACAGGGGTGAGCCACCGCTCCCGGCCCTAGTTTGGACTTTAACCTAAAGACAGTGGAAGTCATTGCAGAGTTGTACACAAGAAAGGCAGTCTATTTTTTTTTTTTTTTTTTGGAAAATGTGGCATTATAAGGAGTAGATTGAGGGAACACAAAACAGTAAATAAAAAAATAGACTAAAGAGCAAATGAATGGTGGCAAAGTGTAAAAGACGAGTTAGAAGATGGCTGCAACAATCTAGTAGAGATAATGGTATCCTGGCCAAGGACAGTAACAGTAACGGAGGAAGGAGATGAGGGCGCACATTAGTTATATTTTGGAGGTGGAATCCATAGGACTTGGTGATTGCTGACGTGGGAGGTTTCAAGAAAAATGCTCAAGTATCTGACTTGGATAAATGGATAGATACTGAGATGGGGAACATTGATGAGGATCTGATTTGGGTAACAAAGGATAATAAGCTCAGTGTTGAGACATGTTGAGTTTTAGATGTCCATGAAATATCCAGTAGGAGAACATTGGATTTAGTGGAGCTGAGTACTAATCCAATGAGCCTGCTTCAACTATCTTTTCTAGGCTGACGACCCCAAAACAATGTACCCAGCCCAGTTTTGTGAGCCTGGGAAGATGAGCATCTGTTGGGGCCGTCGGCCTAGAGAAGATAGTTGAAGCTGTTGTAATTGATGAAGTTGTCTAAGCAAGAATGTAGGGTGAACAGAAGGAGAAAAAAAGCTTAAGACAAAACATTGAAGAATCCCATCCTTTAGGAAAAAGAATGACTACATAAGAGATTGAGAAAGAGCTGGTAAAGGGAGAAGGAGGAAATTGAGAAGAGTGTCATGTTGTGGAAATCGGTGGAAACATGCTTTTAGAGAAGAGCGAGCCTATCAAAAGGTGCTGAAAGGTGAGGTCACATAAGAACTTAAAGTAAGTTTGGGATTGCATTAAACATTAACTTTCAATTCTATGCTATTTAGTACATGTGTTAAATTCCATATTCTTAGAAGTTTTTATTTTAGCATTTTTTTAAAATGTTGATTTAATTCCTTGATGTTCTCATTTAAGTTGTGGCAAGAATTTAGGATAGGTATTAACATCGTTTTCAAGTATGTTACATTTTGGCCCAAGTCTCATGTCAAGCATTCATGGTGGCTCACACCTGTAATCCCAGCACTTAGGAAGGCTGAGGCAGGCTGATCACTTGAGGCCAGGAGTTCCAGACCAGCCTAGCCAACAGGGTGAAACCCCGTCTCTACTAAAAATACAAAAATTAGCCAGGCATGATGGCGCGTGCCTGTAATCCTAGCTACTCTGGAGGCTGAGGCAGGAGAATCGCTTGAACCTGGGAGGTGAAGGTCTCAGTGAACCAAGATAGCACCACTGCACTCCAGCCTGGGCAACAGAGCAAGACTCCATCTCAAAGACAAAACAAGAAAGAAAATAATAACAGATTATTCTTCCTTGCTGAGAATATTGCCCTTATTAACTATCTCTTTTCTTTTGTTTCCCACCCTTCAATTTTTCGTTTATTTTCTATCTCTTAGCCCTGTGAGCTCTGCTTTTAGATAAAACCTTTTCCCATACAATTTGAATTGCAGTGTTGCCTGATTTTGAAATTATAAGTATGACTTCTTTCCTGTGTGTCGTAAACCACTTTAAAGTTAGTTCATCGCAATGCACATCTCAATCCTTAAAGAGTAAAATATGACTTGGAGGTTTAGTCATCCTCTTTCCTGTTTCTTTTCCAGCTACAAGAGACTGTGAAAAGGAAGTTGGAAGGAGCTCGATCACCACTTAATGGAGACCAGCAGAATGGTGCTTGTGATGGGAATTTTTCTCCGACTAGCAAACGAATTCGAAAGGACATTTCTGCGGGGATGGAAGCCATCAACAATTTGCCCAATAACGTGCCACTGCCTTCAGCTTCTCCTCTTCACCAACTTGACCTGAAGCCTTCTTTGCCCTTGCAGAACAGTGGAACTCACACTCCTGGGCTTCTAGAAGATCTAAGTAAGAATGGTAGGCTCCCTGAGATTAAACTTCCTGTCAACGGTTGCAGTGACCTGGAGGATAGCTTCACCATCTTGCAGAGCAAAGACCTCAAACAAGAACCTCTCGATGACCCTACTTGCATAGACACATCAGAAACATCTCTTTCAAATCAGAACAAGCTGTTCTCAGACATTAACCTGAATGATCAGGAGTGGCAAGAATTAATAGATGAATTGGCCAACACGGTTCCTGAGGATGACATACAGGACCTGTTCAACGAAGACTTTGAAGAGAAGAAGGAGCCAGAATTCTCGCAGCCGGCAACCGAGACCCCTCTCTCCCAGGAGAGTGCGAGCGTGAAGAGCGACCCCTCTCACTCTCCCTTCACACATGTCTCCATGGGATCTCCCCAGGCGAGGCCTTCTTCTTCTGGTCCTCCCTTTTCTACTGTCTGCACGGCCACTAGTTTACCTTCTGTTGCCAGCACTCCCGCAGCTCCAAACCCTGCAAGCTCACCAGCAAACTGTGCTGTTCAGTCCCCTCAGACTCCAAACCAAGCTCACACTCCAGGCCAAGCTCCACCTCGGCCTGGAAATGGTTATCTCCTGAATCCAGCAGCGGTGACAGTGGCCGGTTCAGCGTCAGGGCCTGTGGCTGTGCCCAGCTCTGACATGTCTCCAGCAGAACAGCTCAAACAGATGGCTGCACAGCAGCAACAAAGGGCCAAACTCATGCAGCAGAAGCAGCAACAGCAGCAACAGCAGCAGCAGCAGCAGCAACAGCAGCAGCAGCAGCAGCAGCAACACTCAAATCAGACTTCAAATTGGTCTCCCTTAGGACCTCCCTCTAGTCCATATGGAGCAGCTTTTACTGCAGAAAAACCAAATAGCCCAATGATGTACCCCCAAGCCTTTAACAACCAAAACCCTGTAGTGCCTCCAATGGCAAACAACCTGCAGAAGACAACAATGAATAACTACCTCCCTCAGAATCACATGAATATGATCAGTCAGCAGCCAAATAACTTGGGTACAAACTCCTTAAACAAACAGCACAATATTCTTACTTATGGCAACACTAAACCCCTGACCCACTTCAATGCAGACCTGAGTCAGAGGATGACACCACCAATGGCCAACCCCAACAAAAACCCCTTGATGCCGTACATCCAACAGCAGCAACAGCAGCAGCAACAGCAACAGCAGCAGCAGCAGCAGCAGCAGCAGCAGCCACCACCTCCACAGCTCCAGGCCCCTAGGGCACACCTGAGCGAAGACCAGAAACGCATGCTTCTCATGAAGCAGAAAGGAGTGATGAATCAGCCCATGGCTTACGCTGCACTTCCATCCCACGGTCAGGTAAGTGTGAAAGTGAGACACACTTCGAGCAGTTCTTGTGGTGCATTTCAGACTATCAATGTGTGATGCTCTACAAACTTCCACTGTAGTGGGGTCTAATTGCCTGCAGAAAACCTCTTTACACATCCTCAAGTAGTGGCCAGGTTTGGAGTGTTCTTTTTCCATTTCTCCTAAGAGATGGAAAAGGGTGGCACGATAAACTTTCTTGTATTTCAGTGTCTAGGAATCAAACTTCTTTTATTCCCAACTGCAGATAAGAATTACATAAAATTCTCACTCTAAGGGAGGGAGGCTGCAGAGGTCACTCCACCAAACACGGCACTACCTCTGTAGCTTCTCTACCAGCTCGCATGATCCCAGGCTCTGGGTGGTGGGGGAAGCGGGGGACGTTCAGGGCTACCTACAACAGTTTTATAAGGCCCTGAGCAGGCTTCAGCTGTCTTACTGAATTATGAATAATGGGAAATTTGGCTTGTTGATGTTCAAATATAGGAGAGCTTTCTGTATTTTCAAAGTGAAGTGGAGGGTAGATTTTTGTAGGACCTTATAATGTTTAAACACTTGCTGCTAGACTAGCAACAGTTAGAAGCTGGTTCAGTCTTCTTACTTGGGAGTGCAATGAAACCTCTCTGATTCATTCAGCTCTATTTCAGGAAAATGTGATGGTGAATATATCTTAGTGCTGTATTAAAATAAAGTCTCTACTTTCCCACTGTCCTCCTTCATGGGAGGTTGGGCTCTCGGTGTGCATGGTAAAAAATGAGCAGCAACCAGTCGGGAAGTGAATAGTCATTGACAACCTTTTCACTCTCTTCATCCTGACCAGTGGCAAACAGCCAAAGCTCCTTTAATATAACATTTTTTCTACCCTGAAGGAGAGAGTGGGGAAATGCCCATTGAAGCGACTCCCCCTGCCCTACATGGATGAATTCAAGAGAGATCATCTTATTGCCAGTTGCTGTGCTGTGCCTCAATTCTTCCAGGATGCAGACACAGTCATTTTACTTGGAGAATTTGCAGAAAAGTCTTTGCTTTAGAGGCCCTCATGTCTAAACAGGTTCTAACTAGTGCTTGGATAGGTGTCCACAGTTGAGTACTTTAGAAGCACTGGGAAATAATGCAGGCAGATCTTGCCTCACTTGGTTATTTGCATCTTGCAGCTCCTGGAGTGCCCCACCCCACCCCCGAAACCCCAAGCCTGATGGAGCTGCAGGGCTGGAGGTGGTGCTGGCCTGCAGAGACAGGCCTGAGCTCTGTGGCTTCATTCTTGTCCTCAGCCTTACAACCCCCAAACCTCACAGTGGCTTCTTGTCTGCACATGCCAGCCGGCTCTAAAGATTCCATCTGGATAAATAAAAGTATAACTTGGTTTACATTGACTGCAATCAGTAGCTACTAGAAAAATATCATTGAAATGTGAACTTCTATGTATTATCTTAGTTTCATTAAGAATATATACCATTGGGGAGATACAGCATTTTATACACTTCCAGATTAAGTTCTGAAGCAGGCAGAAATATAAGCAATATACATGAATGTTTGTAGTAGTCCAGGCGTGTCAGAAGGTTTATGAGATCACAAGCTGTCAGAATGGTCTGTTGTTAATACAAATTGTGCTTCTACATTTGCTGTTTTTACACTAGCTACAGTAGAGTATTTCCTTCAAGCCAGACCAAAGATGAATAATTAATTCCAGTTCACAGGCTCTGCAGACATGTGAGTGCAATGATGCACCCATCCTCACCCCCACTAAATGTCTTTCGAAATGTGCCAACTTGGGACAAGTTCCTGTCTTTGTGGGAACATGAGTTTTAAGGGTACTTCTTTCGGGTCCTTATGCCTGCCTAACTATGAGTCATTGAAGCTGGTAGCTGCAGAGGTCATGTTTTGAAAGAGCTCAGTCAGCTGAAGAAGCAAAGTGATGTTTTTCCAGATTAAATCTGTGTGCTCCTCCTCTCTTCTCTCGTCTCACGAAGTATTTTCAGTGTGGACAGAATATTCTTTTGTGAGTCCTCATTAGAATAATCACTTCTTAACCTCATAAAAACTCATCAGGTAAAAGCGTGCTTTTTAATGAAATATTAACTCACCACTGTTTGAAACGAGCTTCAAAATACATAGATAAACATGTGAATGTCTTTCTGCAAACATATCATTTATTTCATGTTTTTATCTGATTGTGAAGCAGTATTTACATAGTTCTCAGAATAGTTCATTACATTATATGTGGGTACATTCCACAAATACAAGCACAAATCACAGGTACGATATAAAATATAATTATACATAGGTTTAGTTTAGTTTCGTTTTCTGCTATTGCTAGTGAAAATTCACTTTATTCTTTGTTGATCACAATGACCATGATCAACATTTCGTTTTAATGAATAACTTGAGCAGCAAAGCCTTTTAGGCACATTTATTTCAAGAAAGTTGTCTTCTACAGATGTTTACTTATTTGGAACATTTGTATAAAATGCCATCTCAGAAATGAATAGAAATGCGCTTACTTCCTATATATTTCAAAAAACAGGGAGACAAAAATAGAAACAAAAGATATTTCAAAATTTTGAATGTGTTTTATCTAGTAATTCCATTTCTCAGAATTTACATAATATTCTTTTTGATCAGCTGGTTGAACAAAGATTATGCTCGTGGTGTTACTTGTGATGGTGAAAAATTTGATCCAAAAATAAGTATTTTGGAAAAATAAATATGTACATGACATTCATGATATAAATGAATGACTAATCATATGGAAATGCTCATAATATGAATAAAATAGATCATAAAACAATTATATGTTACAATCCAAATTGTGACTTTTAATATGTGTAGAAAAATACTGAATAACTAAAATGTTATTTTAGGAATTCTAAATACTGAATTCCTAAAATGTTAGGAATGATATTTATTTCTGGCTGGAAAAATTATGAGTGATTATTGTTTTCCTCTTTATATTTAACTGAATTTTCTAAACTTTCTATCATACATGTGTATTAATTCTACCCTCTGGGAAAATACTTTTTTAAGGAAGGAAAACTCCCTATTTAAAAACGTTTACCCTTCGTTAATTCTTTTTTTAAAAAAATTCTTAGTTGAATTGATTTGCCAGTTGGATTGAGGCAATATCATTATTTGCTATTCATTGACATATGTTAGTTGTGAATCCCTGCTTTAGTGAGTAGTCCTAAAACCTGCCTCCCACACTCAGTCTCTTTTCCATTCTGTCTCCTAATCCCTTTACCATGTTCTCATTCCTAGAAAATGTTAGCTAAATTAGTGACAGTAAAAGTAGCAATAACATTTTTTACCATTAAAAGTTTTTGAATCTTCTCTGAGATATGTTCTTATATTATTTCTTTATTCTCTTTACTTTGTTTCTTTTTCTTTTTTTTTTTTTTTTTTTTTTTTTTTTGAGACAGAGTCTCCCTCTGTCGCCCAGGCTGGAGTGCAGTGGCGCGATCTCTGCTCACTGCAAACTCCACCTCCCGGGTTCACGCCATTCTCATGCCTCAGCCTCCTGAGTAGCTGGGACTACAGGCGCCTGCCAGCACGCCTGGCTAATTTTTTTTTTTTTTTTTTTTTTTTTTGTATGTTTAGTAGAGACAGGGTTTCACCGTGTTAGCCAGGATCATCTCGATCTCCTGACCTTGTGATCTGCCCACCTCAGCCTCCTAAAGTACTGGGATTACAGGTGTGAGCCACAGCTCCCGACCTACTTTTTTTTTTTTTTTTTTTAAAGCTTCTGGAACTTCTATTCATCATGGACTAAACCTCCCAGATTGTCTCTAATTTTCTTCTTACCAGCTTCACTTTTTAAACATTAATACATAATATTTATACATACTTATGGGGTACATGTGATATTTTGTTACAGGCATAGAATATGTAATGATCAAGTCAGGGTATTTAGGGCATCCATCACTGTAGTTATTCTTTCTTTCTTTCTTTTTTTGAGAAAGAGTCTCACTTTGTTGCCCAGACTGGAGTGTAGTGGCACTATCATAGCTCACTGCAGCTTTGAATTCCTGGGCTTAAGCCATCTTTCCACCTCATACCCCAAGCAGCTGGGACCACAGGCGTGCGCCACCATACCTGGCTAATTTTCTTTTTTTTAATTTTGAGTAGAGACAAGGTCTCACTATGTTGCCCAGTCTAGTGTCCAACCCCTGAACTGAAGCGATCTTCCAGCCTTGGCTTCCCATAATGCTGGGATTACAGGCGTGAGCCACCGCACCCAGCCTGAGTATTTATTATTTCTCTGTGATGGGAACATTTCAAGTCCTCACTTCTAGCTATTTGAAATACACACTACGTGTTCTCCAATTTTTAAAATATGTGTTTTTGTTACAAAATAGAACTTACTATGGTCACATCTGGTTTTTTTCCTTCCTAATCCTGTTGTTTCTCAAGGGCAGGATCTCTCTCTCTTCTCTCTTACACACACATTTTAGCTGATTTTTGCATAGTGCCTAGCACTGTGTCTTAAACATAAGGATGTTCAATAAATCATTTGATGGTGATTATCAAAGTTTGGGTCAAAAATATGATTACAGTTGATTATCAGCTCCAATGGAGAAAGCATTAGCGCAAATAAGACAGAGCTGCTTTTGAGATCAAATAGAAGAGCTGAAAAGGCAAGTCTAGAAAGAATCCTTTGATAGGAGGTGATTATCTGGAACTAGCGGAACAACAGTGAGATTGCTGGGAAGGCAACCACAATCCCTGTGTCTGACAAACAAAAAACAATGGAACAACTATGAAAGAACTAAACCAAAAGCAGAGACCACTTGCTGGTCAAGGACGGTCACAGGCCAGCCCAGAGCCCAAGAATAATTCCTGTGGGGAAGAGCAGAAAGGGAATCATTTCCAAAATGTGGTGTTAATTTTTCATACTTGCAATCTTAGGACTAGATACATCATAGGTGACTCTGCTACTTTATTCTTTACATGTATGTTTTCTACATGTGGCTGTGTGCATCATAATGAGTATATGTGCTCATATTTTACAGAATGAATGTTTTTTACTTTCAATTTTATTTTACCAGAATTTGTGGAATGCCCTGTGTGGTATATTATTATAAGCTTTTTAGTCATAAAATCTCCAGAGAAAGAACAGAGCTGCAATATTCATAGCCATCATGGAAATCTCTTGGAAGATACATTTTCCTTAACTTTAAGCAGCCAGGCGTGGTGGCTTACGCCTGTAATCCTAGCACTTTAGGAGGCTGAGTCGGGTGGATCGCCTGAGGTCAGGAGTTCGAGACCAGCCTGGCCAACATGGTGAAACCCCATCTCTACTAAAAATACAAAAAAATTATATGGGAGTGGTGGCAAGCACCTATAATCTCAGCTAACTGGGAGGCTGAGGCAGGAGAATCACTTGAACCTGGGAGGCAGGGGTTTCAGTGAGTGCCCATTGCACTCCAGCCTGGGCAACAAGAGCAAAATTCTCAAAAAAAAAAAAAAAAATCTTTAAGAACCTGGAACCCCTTTGTTCAGTTTCCTTGATGTATATATTGTTTACCTTATCCAAGTAATACACATGCATAGTTCAGAAAGTCAAATACTGCTAGGGGGATTTTGATGAGAAACAGTAGTCTCCTGCTTCACCCACGCCATTCTTAATTTCTGCTTGCCAAAGGCAGCCACTTCCATGCAGTACGTTGTCTTCTCATTTATCTCCATAAATTGCATTTCTCAAGTTTTCAGTTACTCAATTCTACAGAAGATGGGGGGGATGTAGCTACTTACACTACTTCCTGACAAACATACACAACCCCCCCAACACACAGTCTCTCTCTTTCTCTTCCCCATCCTCTCAGTGTAACTAGCTATATTACAAATCATGATTTTTAAAAGTAGCCCATGTTTACAAGACTAATTTTTGCATAGTGCAAAATTACAGTTTAGCCATGTAGTATACTATGATTTTGTTTCCTTACTTGTATAGCTTTTTGTTTTCCTTGGAATTTATGATTGCCCTTTTGGGCAGGGTGAGGGGCATGTATTATCTCTATACCTACTTTTGATCCATCCTTAAACTTTTCTGACCCTGGAAAAACATTCAATGTGATCAAGCACATCAGATAATATAGTTTTTCTTATATTTTCTTTTCTTTTCCCTCTCTCCCTCCCTCTGTCTTTCCTTCTCTCCCAAAGTTCTCTGCCCTGTTGGTTCTGTTCACTTCTGTCCTGCAGTTTTCTTGGTCTGCTGCTTAATGGAAGTCTTGCAGTCACCCTTCACCATCGTTCTTGGAAAGTTTCACCACCATTCTGTGTTGCATCATCTGTTTCCTTGATCCCACCTCTTTCTTAAATTATTCCCTCAAATCAGTGGAAGTCCTCATAGTTTCTTACAAAAGGGTAAATGGGAGATTATTCTTATGGAGGCAATATTTGAGACTGTCTTTATCCTTACATTTGATTAATAGTTTACCTGATATAGAATTACAGGTTTTTCTTGTTGTTGTTTGTTTGTTTGTTTGTGTTTTTAAGATGGAGTCTCGCTCCATTGCCCAGGCTAGAGTGCAGTGGCTCGATCTTGGCTCACTGTCACCTCTGCCTCCTGGGTTCAAGCAGTTCTCCTGCCTCAGGCTCCTGAGTAGCTGGGATTACAGGCACATGCCACCACGCCCAGCTAATTTTTGTATTTTTAGTAGAGACAGAGTTTCACCATATTGGCCAGAATGGTCTCAAACTCCTGACCTCAGATGATCCACCCGCCTCGGTCTCCCAAAATGCTGGGATTACAGGCGTGAGCCACTGTGCCCAGCCTATAGAGTTACAGTTTAGAAAACACATTTAATTAGAATTTTAAAGGCATTTTTTCATGGTCCTCTGACTTTCCTACTATTAAGTCCAGGGCCATTTGGATTCCCCACCCTATGTGTGTAACCTATTTTTTCACTCTGATAACTTTTCTAATATTCTTTACCCTGAAATTTCATGATGATACAGTGTAGCTCTTTTTCATTCACTGTATCTAGTACTGTGCACTTTTTAAAAAAAAACTGGAATTGTGTGTCCTTAAGATCTTGGATATGTTCTTAGATTATTTCTTTGGTAATTTCTCTCTTCTTTTTTCTCCTTTTTTAACTTTCTGGAACTTCTGTTTGTTATGTATTAAACCTTCTGGATTGTACTCTGATTTTCATATCTTTTCTATTTTTCTTGTCTTTGTCCTTTTGCTCTGTGCTCTGAGATTTCCTTAACTTCATCTTCCAACCCAATTATTAAATATTTCATTTGATCACATTTTTAATTTCCATAGGCTCTTTCTATTCTCTATCCTTTTCAATCCAAGGCTATTAATTATCACTTTAAAATGAAGCCTTCCAGGCCAGGAGCAGTGGCTCACATCTGTAATCCCAGCACTTTGGGAGGCTGAGGCGGGTGGATCACTTGAGTTCAGACCATCCTGGCCAACATGGTGAAACCCTGTCTCTACTAAAAATGCAAAACTTAGCCGAATGTGGTGATGCATGCCTGTTGTCCCAGCTACTCAGAGGCTGAGGCAGGAGAATCACTTGAACCCAGGAGGCAGAGGTTGCAGTGAGCCGAGTTCGCACCACTGCACTGCAGTTTGGGCAACAGAGTGAGACTCCGTTTCAATAAATAAATAAACAAATAAATAAAATTAAGCTTTCCTGTGCTTCCTGCTTTGTCTGTTTCTCCTAAGCATATTTTTTTCATATGCTTGTTTTTCTTTCTTTCATAAAAGAAGCTTTTCTCAAATATCTGTTTAAGAGAGAGGCACAATAAAGCTAATTAGTTGCTCTGTGTGCTTAGATGGGGCTTGTAAAATGTGCTTTGTTACAGGATGATTCGTCTAGAACCTGCCCATTTCACTGGGTCAATGTTTGTAGATTGTTTTCCCTTAAGCTAGACAGGAAAGACTTCCATCTCATGGCTGAGGGTTGTAAACTTGGATGCTGGCTTTCTGGAGCTGAATAAGGGTAGGGAGGTAAGAAATGGTGGTGATGCTGAGGGGCGTCTTACTAAGTTCTGTGTAGACTTTCACTTAATCTCCCTGTTTTCACATGGCCCTCAACCCACTCTGGCTAGGCCTGGGGTCCAGGATTCCAGAGTCCTGTGGTTTCATCTCTGCAGAGTAATCCACCCTCCTTCTTCTTGTCTGAGGGAGGGTATCTGGTCCACTTCCTAATTATACAGGATTGCAGCCAGTTTTCCTTTTTGCACTCCCATCTACCCTGGCATTCAGAGGTGCCTCTGGTTCCTAAGTCTTCACAGCGTTGTTTAGTTTGAATCATCTTGCTTGATTTTTGGCTTCTTCCACTGCAGGATTAGATTCAGCTTTCTCTAAGCTGCTAAGTCGTTTACCACTCAGCCAGCTGATTTTCATCTCCCAAAATTTTGTTGACACCCCTCAATTCCTATTGCCATCTCCCATCTTCTTTGTTCTTAAATGTTTATGTCATTTTTATTCCTGTATTGTGATTGTACTGGAGCATCGGAGGAAGCCAAGATTAATGTGGGTGTTCACTCTACCAGAGGCTCCTTCAGTGATTTTCAACACCTTTCTGTTGAATATCAAATATTGTCCAATATTGAAATTTATAATTTTACAGCAGAATTCACATTATTGTTTCCAACACTTTTGGCTCCAATAGAGTGGGTTTCACAAAACCAAAAGTGCTCTCTTAACACAAAATTTACATATGTCGAATACATGTATTGAAAAAGACAACAGTGTCAACATGATCATCATGCTATTTTGGAAGAAGATTTTGTGATTATAACTATTGAGTAGTTTTCAGAATCTTGAAATACTGACTTACTTCAAGGACTATAAAAACAGTTCAGGTTCATGACTCTGACTAAGCCAGTACTACCTGGCCACTCAGGGGCAAGGTGGAATATGGAGAGAACACTCCTCACTGACTGAATCCAGGCCTTCCCAGCTGAGGGGAAACCAGCAAGCAGAAGGGCCCCAAAATCCAGATCTTAAGTGCAGTGCCCCTGCTGATGGGTAAAATACCTCATTTCCATGTACATCCTGGCATATTTTGGAAATTGATATTCTGTCAGAGTTTTAGAAATATGAGGCTAAGAGAAAGCAGCAGAAAAGGAAACATTTTAGGAATGAGCTTTCTAGAAGAAAGAGGGTTTTTTTTTTTCTTTTTAATTTTGAGATGGAGTCTCACTCTGTTGCCCAGGCTGGAGTGCAGTGGCACGATCTGGGCTCACTGCAACCTCCGCCTTCTGGGTTCAAGCAATTCTCCTGCCTCAGCCTCGTGAGTAGCTGGGACTACAGGCACACGCCGCCACGCCCAGCCAATTTTTTGTATTTTAGTAGAGATGGGGTTTCACTGTGTTGCCCAGGCTGGTCGAGAACTCCTAAGCTCAGGCAATCCACCCGCCTTGGCCTCCCAAAGTGCTGGGATTACAGGCGTGAGCCACCACACCCAGCCCGAAAGAGGTTTTAATTGCACTCCTATGAAAATACTCCTTAGAGGTTTTAGGGGATGAGAATATTCTTGTTTACTGAGAGAGCTGATAACCTATCAAACAGTGGTTCTGAAACATTTATGGGCCTAAGAATCACCTGGGGAAAGCATTCAAGATGCAGGTAATCAGATTCCACTGCCAAAGGCCCAGATCTGTAGATCTGGGATGAGGCCTGGGATGTGCATTTTAATGAACATCCCCCCCCACCCTGCCCACATCTCCCAACCACTATCACCACCACCACCATTTTCTTTCTCTTTTTTCTTTTCTTTTCTTTTTTTTTTTTGAGTCAGAGCCTCACTTTGTCACCCAGGCAGTGGCACAATCTTGGCTCACTGCAACCTCTGCCTCCTGGGCTCAAGCGATTCTTGAGCCTCATCCTCCTGAGTAGCTGAGATTAAAGGCATACACCATGATGCCCCGCTAATTTTTGTATTTTTAGTAGACATGGGGTTTCACCATGTTGGCCAGGCTGTTCTCAAACTCCTGACCTCAAGTGACCCATCTGCCTCAGCTTCCCAGAGCGCTGGAATTACAAGCATGAGCCACTGCACCCGGCCACCACTACCATTTTCAAATGGAGAAATAGTACATAAGATAACACTGACGGCTGGGTGCAAAACAAACAAACAAAAAACAAGATAACACTGAGACTGCAGTTCAAGCAGCCTGTGTTTATTTCATTGCTAAATATTTGTATATGTTTAAATATGGCAGTTATTGTCCTGTTGATTCTCTTAATAGGACAAAGTAGTCTATCCTCCAGTGGTCCCTCCTCCCCAGTCCCAATGTGGTGAAGAGTGGGATTTTTCCTCCAAGAGAGGGTTTGTTATTCATTTTTCTATCTCAGGATTTAAGGGCACAGTCTTATAGTACCAGGCTGCTTTCCTTAAGATCTATAGAAAGACAGACTGCAAAGGAATGGATACTACACACATTAAAGGCAACACAACGCTTATGTAGGGCCTCTTTTGGGCTGTTCTCCTCAGAGCAAGACTGCTCTCAGGCACAGAGGTCAGCCACAACCCTGTGTTCCATGTTCTGATGCTCGATTGCATCAAGGATGGCAGACAAGCAACTTTCCCAGGTGCTCCTGAGCTTCGGGGAGATGTTGCCTCAGCCAGATGCCCAACTTCATTCCATTTCCAGACTCTTAGATCCCCTTCCTTTCAAGGTGCATTCTGCTCACCCTAGGCCCCTACCCAGTGCACTCACAGGTAAGAGAGTAGGTCCAGCTTTATTTTTTCCCAAGAGGAGCCTACTAGCCTAGGGGTTCGACACAGGTGTAGAAAATTGTAAAATGGCCAATCATATCCTCCCTGTGTATATTCACTCCTCAAAGTCATGATATTGTGGACCAAAGCAAGATACCAAAACAGTGTAATCTAGAGTGTCCAGCAATGTGCAGTCTGGTCAGGGAGATAAGGGTGATACAAGGGAGCGAGTAGTCAGTGCTACCTTACTAAATTTTGCATTCAGGATTCGGGGCAGGGAGAACAGCAAGGGTCAGTGCAGCCTGGAGAAGACAAGAGCAGCCTCCAAAGGGCAACTGAGCTTCGGGATAGACCAAGAATGAGTAGGAGTTGGAGGGATAGAGGGTGGGTAGAAAGGCATTCTGCTGGCGGCAAAGCGTTATTCCTTCCGTGGCCAACTTAGATTATAGCCAGGCTGGAGGGAAGGGTTCCGGTGGGGAATAGCAAGGCGAAATTTGAATGGGAGAACATTTAGAGGGCTTTCTACTATTTCGAGTGTGAGACAGTAAGAATGTCTATCTGGACACAGCAGTTAAAATTTAAGGGAACAATGGCCACAGTGGCATTTAGAGGGAAGAAGTAACAGAACTTGGTGCTTGAATAAATGACAAGATAAAAGGAAATGAATCAAATATTTATGATCATAAGATTAAATATTGGGGTGGTGTAATAGTTTCTGAAAGATGATGATCACATGTATACATGTAAATAATCAAATCTTATTTACAGTATATTTGAAAGCAATTTAAACACTTGTAATTTACTTTGCTATTATTTATCTTATTCTTCTGTTTTATATTTCCAGTTTTCTGAGGTACTACTTGTCCCACACTCTGCAAAAGGTGTGAAGCAAGCTCATGGCTATTTTTTAAAAAGTTTTTGCAACATTGAGCCACAAATAGCTACTCTGTGCTTTATAGTTGGGCTTTTTGTTTTTATAGGTGTTTATTTTTTAGTAAATTCATATCACTATGAAAGTGGTTGTTTTTATTAGAGTAATAACAGACTATCATATGTTCCTTTTGCTTAATATTTTTATTGTGAAGATTTACTTCGTCATATCTCAGCAATTATTTGAAGAGAGTCCTTTCTAAAGATAGTCTTTTGGAGCACACTTTAAACAGTTCCAAGCTTTAAAGTATATTATGTCATCGTTCATTAACTATTCATACAACTCTGGGCTCTTTTAGAGGTTATAATACTCTTCGGGGCACGGGGGGAAAAATGCTGCTTTCCTATATAAAGATATTCTATTATATTTTGGTTCCTGGGCAAGATTCTCTAGAATTCATCCTCTTTATGACAACAAATGGTTTGCAGCGGATCTAGTACATAAAGAATCAAAATATCTTTCATGTTAGTTAGATTTCCAATACATTGTCATGATTAGTTAATATGACACATGAGATTATGCGATTTACCTATATGTTTTATTTAGTCAGCAGTAAATAGTGACCCCAAATTGTATCCAAACTAATAACTCCCATTTATTAATATCATGATTTCCTACAGGAGGTTTTATAAACATATCTGCATTCTCTAAATGCTCTTCTTAGATCTGAGATGTTTGGGAATTTATATGGCCTGCTTTTCTGCACTGGGCTCTGGCCAATTCATACAAAGGATGTTTTAATGGGCTTGCTAGGCCAGGAGTACTTTCAGTGCCATGTGGAAGTTAGTCAGGGGTGCAAGAAAAAAGATTGCCTTGAGTGTAGAGTGCAGTCCACTTCAGGCAACGCCTCTGAGCCGATGAACTGCAGCCCCAGCCCGCAGGCACCCCTGGTGTGATGGCAACCCCTTGTGTACCCTCTGCTGCATGCTGTTGTGCCAGGCACAAACTGCACAGCCATCAGTGGCAGCCTGGGTCCACATGATCATTCCCTAAAAGCCACTGTGAGTGAGAGCTAGCTTTTAGATCAGTGCAATAAGAATGAGTTATATATGCCACAGAGTGCCAAAGTGTGCTCTTGTTGGGGCCAGTCAGAGCCTGTACTGCAAAGCCTGCGAATAGAAGGGTGACTGAAGGCCCTGAAACAGGAGGCGATTCACATCTGAGTATATTGCAGCCTTCCTGGTAGATAATTTTAGTTTCAGTATCACCCATTAGTAAGAGTTTCATTAGTGTGGCAGAAAAAGCCCAGAGACAAGACTTGGAAACACATTTGCCCCTTGCATCCCTCTCAAAGCAGTGACAGGTTTAGTTTCCAAACTCTAGAGCAGCACTGTCCAATCAAAATAGAATGCAAGCCACCAGTGCAAGCTATGTGATTTTTAAATTTCTATTGGCCATGTTACAAAAGATAAAAAGCAGCTTGTGACGTTCACCTTAATATATTTTTATTTAACAGAATATATTTAAAATATGATTAAGTTAACATGTAATCAATATAAAGATTACTAATGGCATATTTTACGTACACTTTTTTTCATACCAAGTGTTTGAAATCTGATGTGCCTGTTATGCTTATAGCACAGCCCAATTCGGACCAGCCACATTTCCAGTGCTCAACAGCCACATGTGGCTAGTGGCTACTGTGTTGAACAGCACTAGTTAGAACAACAACAAAAATCAGCTCTGTGATCAGAAAAGTAATAGGCAAGACCAGAGGTGATTTTTTTTTTTTTTTTTTTTTTTTTTTTTGGCTGTTTGTGAGCCTCTTACTCTTTACATTGCCTTTTAAAAACGATGTAATCCTACACTGGATGGAATGAATTAGTGCTTTCCCGTGTCCTCCGCTTAGCCAGGGAGCCCTCTGCTCTGGATAAGCCAACCCAGCCGGCTTTGTGTCCATGCTGTTAGAATTCACCTGATCTGTGTGGCTCACTGCCTTCAGAGATTTCCATGGCCATTTGTGTGTAGTGCAGCTGCTTACTGGGAAAGGAACGCCCTTATTCATGACACCCTGTAGTCAACATATAACATTTGTGAGCAGCCCTGGGGCCATATAAACATCCTGCTGTGAGGTCAGGAGCACCTGACCCCCTATTAACATGTCAATGAGAGTGGCTGGTGCGCTGGGCTTGTTTTCTAGGGTTTTGATGAGCCTCATTAATTATGTTGAGAAAGAAAGGTGTGCAGCTGGAGAAGAACCCACTTAGCTCCACGTGAACATGAATAATTGGACAGTTGGCAGAGTGTTAAATTGGAGGTCTAGTGAGAGAAACTGGTGAATAAACACAATTCCCCAAAACACTGCAAAGCAGTCACAGTTCTCTCCGTTTTTGCAGGGCTCCCACCACTTCCACCTTCTCCTGACTTGAGAACTGCCTAGGTATGACATCAGGTAGGATCATTTAAGGAGCTGCCTTGGTAGGGAGGTGGCAGAGTGTAGAGGTCAGGAGTCAGCTCTGAAGCCAGAACAGATCTTCAAATGCTGACTTTACCACTTCAATACTTGCAGGACCCTGGGCGGGTTATATAACCTGTTTGTACTTTAGGTTTTCATCTAGAAGATGGGGATGATCAGCTGGGCATGATGAATGACGCCTGTAATCCCAGCCCTTTGGGAGGCCGAGGTGGGCGGATCACGAGGTCAGGAGATCGAGACCATCCTGGCTAACACAGCAAAACCCCGTCTCCACTAAAAATACAAAAAATTAGCCAGGCGTGGTGGCAGGCACCTGTAATCCCAGCTACTCGGGAGGCTGAGGCAGGAGAATGGCATGAACCCGGGAGGTGGAGCTTGCAGTGAGCTGAGATTGTGCCACTGCACTCCAGCCTGGGTGACAGAGTGAGACTCCGTCTCAAAAAAAAAAAAAAAAAAAAAAGGAAAGAAAGATAGGGGATTAGGGGATGATAATCAATAGAGTTATTAGGATGATTCTGTGTATTAACTTACGTTAAGCATTTAAAATAGTATCAGACCCATAGGATGTACTGTATGTGTTTTTTAAATTAAAAACATTAATCATATCATGTGATTTGTAGTTTTTTAATCCTCTAGGAGAGTGTAAGTTTCTTCAGTTTTCCTTAAAGCCAGTTTCATTCATTCATTCATTCAACATATTTTATGTGCCTGTGGTGTCTAGGCATTGAGCATACAAAGATAGAAAGATTCTGGAAGAAACATATTATCATATATATGTGAAAATTTTATAGACAGGGACTGTAAACAAAATGGTAAAAGTGTATTACTGTTCTCTTTTAAAAGCCAACTGTTAGCAAGTTTCACTGGTGATTTTTAAAAAATCAATCTTGGCTCTGACAAGATTGTTCCTCCTGCATTTACCTCAATTTAAAATAAAAACCACTTATATCTCATATTTTAAAGTACAATATTAAAATGCCATCTTTTTTGTTTATGTTAAATGATTTTAAATGAGGAAAACATCTCAAGACATAATCTAGCCACTCCCCACCCTTAACTCTAGAGGTCTGTTAGACTCTTTGAGGCCTTACAGTACCCTCATTGTTTCTGGTACCTCAGTAGATGAGAAAAGTCATTTCTCTTTGTTAAAATCAGAAGCTAAAAAAGAAGGTGGGATTTAATTTACCTGAACATTTTATAACATCTAATCCATTTACATATTAAATGCAGGTAAACACATATTCCAAAATAATGAAAAGACCTTTTAATAAAACTTTAGAAACTTAACTCCAAAGTAAAGAAGAGCTCTATTGGAAAGATTACCGTATTAGTTATCTATTGCTGTGTAACAACTTATGCTCAAAACAGCCACTTCAAACAATAAACACTTATTATCTACATGGTTTTCAAGGGAATGCAGGAGCAGCTTAGCTGGGTGGTTATGGCTCAGGCTCTTCCATAAGGCTACCATGAAGCTGTCAAGTGGGCTGCAGTCATCTGAAGGCTTGACTGGGGCTGGAGACTCTGCTTCCTATGTGGCTTCCTCCCATGGCTGCTGACTGGAGGCCTCAGTTCCTCACCACATGGACCTCCCCACAGGGCTGCTTAAGTGTTCTCATGACGTGGCAGCTGGCTTCCCCTGAGTCAGCTTCAAGAGAGACCAAGGAGGAAGCCACAGTTCATTTCATGACATACTATCGAAGTCATATACCTTCGTTTCTTCATTATTTCATTCATTAGAAGCAAAATAATTTAAGTACAGCCACACTCCAGGAGAGAGGGATTCGGTTCTCCCTTCTGAAAGGAGTGTCAAGAATTTGTGAACATATTTGTGGACACCATAATGACCACGAATGGCTTTTGACATTTTATAACTTGCTTAAGTGGTACTGGCTCAGGAAAGCTTAGGATGGGAAGAACTGAGCTGGCAAAGGTGAGCAGCTCCATTTTCAAGGATACATAGATCAGATGTGCTGGAGTGAGAGGAGGGATGAAATCATAGGCTCCAAACATACCAGAAATTTCTTTTCTTTCACTTAGCAGTCCTGGACCTAAATCAAAGCTGTGCCGCATAGCAGAGAAGCAATACAACATTCTGTGGTCAAATGTGAAGCCTTGCTTTTATTTAAAGTAGGAAACAAAATATCTGCATGATTATTTATTTATTTATTTATTTTTTGAGATGGAGTCTCGCTCTGTCTCCCAGGCTGGAGTGCAGTGGCACAATCTCAGCTCACTGCAATGTCTACCTTCTGGGTTCAAGCAATTCTTCCTGCCTCAGTCTCCTGAGTAGCTGAGATTACAGGTGCCCGCCACCATGCCTGGCTAATTTTTTAAATATTTTTAGTATAGATGGGGTGTTGCCATGTTGGCCAGACTGGTCTCAAACTCCTGACCTTAGGTGATCCACCCACCTCAGCCTCCCAAAGTGCTGGGATTACAGGCATGAACCACCGTGCCCGGCCATGTGATTTTTTTTTTAACTCTAAACCCAACCTTGTTATTGATAGAATTTTTATTTCTGCTTTAAGAATTCTTTCCATCACCTTTTCATTTTAAGACACTTAGCATTTCTATCTCTTCCTTTGTCCCCTGTGCTGTCCTTCCTTCTGAAGTTCTCACCCAAAAAGGCATTACCTCTTTCATGCTGCAGTTCACTTCTGTGTGCACCCCCGAGTTCTTCCAGTACATCCTCCAGTTCCTCTGCTTTCCATTTCACAACCTGGTTACAGTTAGTCACACTGTAACTTCCTGTTACTGAATATTTCAGGGGCCAAAGCTCTCTATGCCCTATGCTGTCCACTTAGTCATCTCTCTCCACATTTGTGTTATTCACAGCAAGATGCATGCACACAAATCCTTTAAGTCCTTCAGGCTTTTCTTTCCATTTCCCCTTCAAATATGAATCACCTAGCAACATTTATTGAAGCCCAATTGCACATGAAGCTGTGTTCCCATTACTGTGAGCCTCACAAAGGAAGTAAAAGACATGGTCCTTGCCATTAAGAAGTTTATCCTCTACTAAATGCTGGATTAAAAAAATTTTTTTTAAATAATAACAGCATACAGATTCCCGTTTATATTCAATGGCGTGACATGTTGTCCAAGTTACAATGATCAAATGCAAGGGTTATTTCTTTGTATACCTTTTAATTGAGAAAGATAGCCATCTTTTGGATTAGGTAAATGCATGTGCCTTGATGAGAAATACTGCTACAAAAAATTAGTGCCTGATGTTCACTTCCTAGTATTGTAAACACGTTTCACCCAATCTGGTGAAATTTCAAGGCATGTTTTTGAAACTAAAATAAATAAATAAAACATTTATTAATCCTCTGTAACAAAGATACACCCAATTAATGTAACAAGTAGTTACAACCGATAACTGAAGCATAAGCAGAAGGGTAATTGTATTAGTGTCCTAGGGTTTTCTTCTTTTTAAAAAGACGTCAGCACTGTGCATTGTTTTACCTTATTTTTAATGGTCAGAAAGGGGAGTAGGGGAACTGGGTTGCGAAGGGTTAATAAGGAACAAAAAGTGCAACCTGAGGAAGACACAGCTCAGGGATGAGGACCCAGGGGAGTGTGGAAGCCCCTCAAAGCTCATTAGAGAGATTCAGTGTGTGATACAAGAAGCAATGGGTAGTCATTATAGGTTTCTGAAAAGAGGAGAGTACTGTCTCGATCAAAGTGATTGGCAGGAGAGATGCTAGGAGACAGCATACCTGGAACAAAATAATTAGGACCTGACTGCGTGTGACCCTGGAAATAGGTCCAAAGAAAAAGCAAGAGATTGTGGAAGTGACTGTGGGCAGGGGTGGGGACAGGAAAGGAAGAGAGGCGTCAAATTTGACTTCCAAACCTCCATCCTTAAAAAAAAACTGAGGATGGCCATTGGTTCCTGGCAAAGTGAGAGCTGAATTGACCAAAAGTTGTTTACTCTAATTGGCTTAATTGTCATTTGTACATTTAATGAAAGTTATTTTTCTGTGGAGAAATAAAGGAGTAACAGTGTGAATTTGGGGCTTATCTAGGTGGTAGGTAAAGACATATGAGTTGAACCAGTTCTTGAGGAATGTTATACATGAGAAAAAATGTATAGTCTAGCATCAAGTCTGGAGATAGCTAGAACTAATGACCATAAAAAAAGATAGACCATGAAAAAATGATAAGCACACAAGAAATAAAATGTGTGTATTGTGTGGCTGCATGTATATTTGTGTATGTACACACAAACATGCATTCCAAAAACATCTGAAAATCCACTCATCATCATGTTAGCCCTAGGTAGTTCTAACTAATGGAAACACAACTGATACTTCTTTTCCTTTCTTTCTTTTTTACTTATCTGAATTTCCTAATTTTTCCTGTTGAATGTATATTACTTGTATAAGTTTCTTCATAGTGAAAAATTGTTTTAAATCTTTGGTGAAATGAAAGCTATAGATACAAAAATTAGTCAAGTGTGGTCCCAGCTACTTAGGAGGCTGAGGTGGGAGGATCTCTTGAATCCAGGAGGTCGAGGGTACAGTTAGCTGTGATTGTGCCATTGAATTCCAGCCTGGGCGACAGAGTGAGACCCTGTCCAAAAAAAAGAAATTCGAGATAGGAATAGAGTTTTCAAGGTCAGAATTTAGAACAGAGGGAGCCTTGAAATAAGGCTCAAGATGAGGAAATGAAGACCCTGATAGTTATAGGATTTATTGCTAGGCTTTCAAAAGAAGAGTATGCATTTTCTAATGCATTTTTTCGTTTCAAGGCTTAAAAATATTAATAAGTACATCAAAAGAAGAATGGAGTTATTCTCATCTGCTAGAACTTGGATTAATCTAAAGCAGTGGTTCTCAACCTCAGATGTTTTGTTCCCCAATCACCAAGTGGACATTTGGCAACATCTGGAGATAGTTTTGGTTGTCACAACTTGGGGGCCAGGGGTAGGGTGGGGTGAGGGGAATGGGGAATTGACGCTGCTACTGGCACCTAGTGGGTAGAGACCAGAGATGCCGCTAAATATCCTACAATGTACAGGACAGTCTCCGCACAACAAAGCATTATCTAACCCAAAATGTCAATAGTACAGAAGCTGAGAAACTCTGATCCACAGTAAGGTACATATTCACAGTGACCATTCATGGAGTGCTTTATGTGCCAAGACCTGTACTAAGCCCTTGACATGAAACACTTAATCTTCAAACGATCTTGAAATTCAGGCATGTAAAGTTAAGTAGTCTGTTTAAGGTCATATGGTCAACACTAGAACTAGGAACCAAAGCAAAGCCTGTTTGAATCCAAACCTGAGCTCTTAAACCTTATGCAATTTTGCCTACATGTTGACACTCACCGAATGAAATGGGCACAAGAAAGCCATCTCAAGATCACAGCCAACATTCTGATCTCATGTTTTTTTCTACTATTGCCAAGGCAGTGGCCTCTTAGCGTCAGAACATTTAATCTCCTAGAAGGTAATAGGTGGTAAAACAAATTGCAGTGCTTTTCTATGTCTCTTCCCCCTCATTCTTCCCTCCATCCCATCTTTCAGATAAATGTTTATTTTTTAATGAATATTATGTGTGTTTTGTTGGAGTTTGGCCGCGGGGGTGGGGTGGTATTTGGTTGGTCATGCACATAGATGCTGGTATATTTCTCGTCTGCATGCCTTTTGATCATGGAGAAATACTCTGCAAATGTCTGAGAATTAGTACTTTCTAGCATCATTTTGGCAAGACATTTTTATTTAGCTCTCATCCAGCTTCTTGGGTCTTTTCGCCTTTATCTCTGGATAAAGAATTCTTGTCTGCAGCATCCTAAAGTTACTTCAACCTCCTTGTCATTTTCACTGAAGGACACTGCATATTAAAAACAAAAATTTTATTGCCTTCCAAAAGCTGACTTCCTTGGGTCCTTGAGAACATAGATCCACAGCTCGATGGATCTAATTGCTTGCTTGTCAACTGGAGGAAAGAGTAGAGTTCCCCAGTATCATGTACCTTCTGCTGCCAGCACTCACCCTTTCTTTTCTGCAAACTAGGATTTTTAAAGAAGTTTGACTCCCATATACTAAATTGCTATGGAAGCAAAAGAATTGGAACATACCAATCAGGTTTGTCAATCTATCTTCTCTTTGCATGCTTTCCACACAAACATGGGATTGAAATAATCTGTTATAATGCTGACATGCAGAAAGACCATAGCACAGTTCTTGAGTGCCCCACCCATTTCTGTTGCTCCCTTAAGATTATTTTAAGCAATTAAACGTCAACAGCAATAAATAAAATTAAGAAGGAAATTTGGATAAACCTATGCACAGGAAAAGACTTATTTTAGAATTCTTTTCCTGTGAGCTTTTACTATAAGGATTGTATTTCAATACCACTGCTATCACTCTTGGAGAAGGAGAATTTATTTGTCTCCTTTATCCTGTTTTGATTTTTAGAGAGAAATTTTACCAGTTCATTTTTTTTTCACATTCTATTTCTTTTGACACAAAGTTATAAAGACAAAATGCCACAATTTTTAAGTAAAGACATTGTTTCAAGCATTGTTCCACATACTCTGCACACATTTCCTCATTTAATCTTCACAAGGCTTGTCATAAAGGTATTATTACCTCCATTTATATATGAGAAGACTGCGGCCTAGAAACATCAAGTGAATTTTTTCTAAGAGCACGTATCTAGTGAATGGCAGAGCAGAGATTTGAACTCAGAGCCCTTTGAGTTTAGGGCCCAGGCTTTGCTTAACTTCCGTGTAAAACTGCCTTTTAGGTGACATATTAAACTTGAATTTCAATGTTATGATCTTTAAAAGAGCTAACAGCCCTTTCACATTTTAATTTATTTTCATAGTATCAAGCTGAGTAGCTAAGTGGAATAAATTCGTAATGTCAAATGAATCTTGAATGATCCTATGACCAAACTTCCATATATATCCAATATCAACAGTATTGTCTCTAAATTCCTGCTAAATTTGTAGGTAGTGTGCCTTGCAGATTGAACAGGGAGTGTTTCTTATACAACTTGCACAGTTGATTGCACAGTCACCATTTTCCTAAATAGCTCCTAAGTGTAATCAGATGGTCAGAAACAATATCTAGGATTTTAGTTAAAAAGTGTGGCTGTTTTACATATATACATACACACACACTCACACCCACAGATGTGTTTCCCCGTTTCCCACAGTGCCTAACACAACCCTAGGTACAAAAGAAGTGCCTTATAAATGCTTGACAGATTGGACTTCTCTCTAGAGAAATATGAAGGAAGAGAACTCAATTCCAGAAGAATAATTATGGTATGCTGAAGCAAAGACCCAGTTCACTGGTTTTTGTTTAAGAGACCCGGGGCAGCCAGGCCATCCCACAGGGGCTGTGAAGGCAGTGTGGGGCGGTGGCCTCAGCCAGGGGATGGACCTTCACTTACCAGCTGCAGGGTCTTCAGTAAGTTATTAGCTATCCTTGAATTTCATACATATTTCTTAACTTCAGTTTTCTCATCTGTGAAATAGTGATAATAATATTCTCAAAGTTAAATTGTTATTTTCATTGTCATCATTATTATTTTAAGTAGGGCACCAGAGAAGCAGAAACCATTTTATTGAAAACTTCCAAATTTGGAATCAACAGATTCTGGTTCAGATCTCACATTTGATGTTTAACAACTATGTGCCTGGGGCAAGCCTCTCCAGTTTCCTCATTGGCCAAATGAGATGATAGTGCCTACCTTGCAGGGAACATTAAATATGGTGACTGTCAGGAGCTTGGTATGTAGCAGATGCTCAACAAATGTTAACTCTGATTATCATTTTCTGCTTACCAAAGCTGGTAAATTACTTTCCTAGAACCTTAGCTTCATTTCTGTGGCACCCTCTAGGCCTATGGATTTTAACTTTTTTTTTTCTTTTTGAAGTAACACATCCCTTTGAGAATGCAATGAAAGCTACAGCAATATCACCAGAAAAATACACATTCCCAAAGCAAACATGGACACATTTGCAGGGGATTCATTGATTCCCAGGTTAAGATTTTCTGGTTTAGGTCCAAGAGGGTAAAAAATACATGACAATCCAGACGGAATGGTTATTGGTTTTGTAAAAGGATTTATTGTAGTATTCCCATTGCAACTTTCCCAGTATCATTAAAATCGGATTCCATTTACAAAAACTCACTTTATTTAGAACATTTCAAGAACACATTTTATTTCATTAAAGCAAGCCTCTTTTAACAAAACATATTTATCAAATGCCCATTATGTGCCTAATAAGGTGGTGGGTGCTGCGAGGAACAAAAGAAGCTTAACATGTGGTCCCTGCCCTCTGCGTCTCTTTCTAATTGGAAAAGCAAGTGAACAAGGCAGCATGAGATGTATTAGCGCTATATGCTGATATAATCAAGTACTAAATTGTGTATGCTTGTGTGGGTGGGCGCACAAGCCTCACATATCATTCTCTGACCTTGAATTGTACACAAATCATTAGCGTCAAACTGGAATTGCCGACTGCTCCCCCACCCTTCGTCTTCGCTTGGCCGACTTCCATCACAGCCTCTCCCTCTATGTCTGAAACATACTTTAGAAAAGAGGGGTGAAACAAGACAGTGAGGAAGAGAGAAGAATCAATAAAGAAAAAAAGAGGTCACCTGTCTGTGGTTAGTGCCGCAAATAGATTCCATCTTGGGCGGGGTCTGACCCAGGAGCCCCCAAGCTCCATGAAAACCTTTCTGGGGGACACACAGCAGCTTATCTTCCTTGTTTACAAATTAACTGCTGGGCCTTCTGTCGGTGACTGAGTCTGAAGAGGCAGAGGGATGGTGCAAAGAAGGCCTGGCTACCAGGAATAGGCACTCAGCCACACTGAAGGTCCAAACTTTGTTCTGGATTCACTGCCTAAATCCATGTGCATTTAGCACTAGAGAAGATCTGCAGGAAAATCACTGAGTGAGGAGAAACAAGCGTGTCCCTCCTAACATTTGTGGAGCCGAAGGCAAGAGTGCAGATGTACCATAGGCCTCATCCTTAATTGTTATACTTCAAGCTAACAAACAATTAAGTACGATATGTCCTATCAGCTGATCTTGACAAGTATGCCTTCGTAGCCACTGGGAAGGCCCAGTTTGATGTAGAATCCCTGCCTCCTGGGGGTTCTGCAGGTTGGGTTCCCTGGACCACCCAATTCCCTTTCCATCCCTGGCTCTGTGCTGTACCTCAGGAGCTTCCTACACTTGTGGGACATTCCTGGCCATACCTCCAAGGTCCACCTGCATGCCCCTTGGCCATTCTTTGGGCCTAAAGGTGCACACAGCTGTGTGGCCACCTTCCAGAAGACGGACCTGGGAAAACAGACTTGAAATTCTCTAAGCAGAGAATCTGGGGCTCCGGGTATCCAAAGAATGGTCTAGAGGTGGGAACACAGGCTCTTGCCTTGCTTATGCAGACTACTTGTGGTGGTAGAGATGTATGTGGTCAGAGGAGGACCCAAGCAGGCTCTCTAAGGCTGGGGCCAGCTCAGGAGCCCCTCAGTACCCATATCTAAGGCGTAACTGCAGAAAAGAAGAAAGACTTGGGGAGGAGATTAAGGCAGAGTCATTAAGACTGCCTAGTTCATTTTGCGGGGAAGAGGATAAGTTGGGAAGGGTTGAACAAGAAGAAAAAGAGGCTGATGAAAAGAAGGGAGAAGCCCAGAACCTGGACCACTTCTACAAAGACAGGGACTCCTAATTTATTATTGTGTTTAGTTAGAGAATGAAAAAAAAAAAGAAAAAAAAAAACCTTTTACAGAGGACAAAGGGCTCTATAATTCAGGGACAAGGGATATGAAAGGTGAAAGAAGGATGGTTTTGGAGCTAAAAGCAGGGACTAGGAATGATTTCTCCCCAAGGTCACCTGGATCCATCTTGTTTCTGCACCTTCCCCTCTTTCCTGATGGATACTGGACGCTTGGCCCATTCAAGAAGAAACATCCCACCTTATTGTATCCCCTAAAAGAAAACACAACTGAAGGTTAATTTTGATTCTCCAAGGAGGAAAAAAAAATAACTATTTAGACAAGTAAAACTGAAGCATTTCATTGAATTTTTAGCTAGACAGAGAGAAGATAGTTGCTGTATTTGAAATTGCACTATTTGCAGAATTAAAGAGGAAAGGATGTTTTAAATTTTGCCCAAATATACTTGGTAGAACTGACGAAAACTCTAATGATATTTCAACATTATAATTTGTCTCCATTTCACAAATTGTTTTATAAATAAAATGTTTGAGTGATTTAAGAGGGAAGAACATAACAAGTAAAGCTTTGTGGCAAAAAAAAAAAAAAATCAAGACACAAGTTTGCATTACTATTGTCCTAAATGTATTTTTATCCATATTTCACTTTTTTCCTGATCAGCTTAGTAGTCAGAGAATTTGAGATTCCTTGAGAGTCCTATAATTCTGCATAACATTGTCCCTCTTGCTCCCAAACATGTTGATGGCAATTATAGGAAGTGAGTAAGTGAACATAGTTGACTTAGTAGTCAGGAATTTATCATTCAAGATTTTTTTTTCTTTTCTCTTTTTTTTTTTTTTTTTGAGACGGAGTCTCGCTCTGTCACCAGGCTGGAGTGCAGTGACGCGATCTTGGCTCACTGCAACCTCCGCCTCCCAGGTTCAAGTGATTCTCCTGCCTCAGCCTCCCGAGTAGCTGGAATTACAGGTGCCCACCACCACTCCCAGCTAATTTTTGTATTTTTAGTAGAGACAGGGTTTCACTGTGTTGGCCAGGATGGTCTTGATCTCTTGACCTCGTGATCTGCCCACCTCGGCCTCCCAAAGTGCTGGGATTACAGGCGTGAGCCGCCGCACCGGGCCCATTCAAGATTTTTATTCATCACAAGTGAAGCCAACAAGTAAGTCATAGTATGAGTAATTAATAATTATACTGGAGTATGAATTTGAGGCCTGTACAAGGAACACACCCATCAGGAAGTTTGTGAATGAGCCACACTGTGGCCCAGAGTCTGTATCTTCCTTCAGCCTCTGCTTCCCTGCCTGTCACCCACCTCAAAGTAGCTCTCATGAAATGATCATTGGTTATTATTCTTCATCACTATTTACATTTTACGAATTTTATTAAGTTCATGTCTGAAATTGCTACAATAGTGATGTCATTGACACCTATGGTGAAAAATTATATTTTATGGCAGATACTATTTTACAAGCTTCTATAAGTTTCTTTGGTCCTTTATTTGTCACATCATTGTGGACCTGAAGGTGTGCCCACTAATGAAATATTTTGTTACAATTTGTTGAGTTTTGTGGGGAAATTTGTTTGCTCTTACAGTTTGTTCAAATTTGGCATCAAGAATGTTTCTGGATATATTCCTCTCCCATGTCAAGGGTGTTTAGTACAAAAAAAAAAAAATGTTCTGGTATTACCACAGAAAGTGAAAGTACAGAAATTAGGAAGTAAACACCAATATAGCACACTAATTGTAGTTTGTTACATTTGTAGAGCATTTTATGTTCTGAGTGTTTGGGCAATCACCACTTTCATCTTCCTTTTGAGAGAGGAAGAAACAATATTACTCTGCACATTTTATAAATAAGAAAAGGCAGCCGGGCACGGTGGCTGACGCTTGTAATCCCAGCACTTTGAGAGGATCCCCTAAGGTCAGGAGTTCGAGACCAGCCTGACCAAAATGGAGAAACCCCGTCTCCACCAAAAATACAAAATTTGCCAGGCATGATGGCACATGCCTGTAATCCCAGCTACTCAGGAGGCTGAGGCAGGAGAATTGCTTGAACCCTGGAGGCGGAGGTTGTGATGAGCCAAGATCATGCCATTGCACTCCAGCCTGGGCAACAAGAGCAAAACTCCGTCTCAAAAGAAAAAAACAAAAGGCACAGGAAAAAGTGTATAATGTGCCAGAAATCAGAAATCTTACAACAAACAAATGAACAAAGAATAAGACTTACCATATTTTTTGACACCTGAATGTTAAACATTATGCTAAGCATTTCACATATATCAACTCCCACCTCCATAGCAACCCTGTAATGAAGGTACTACTATTTTTTTTTTTTTTTTTTTTTTGGAGACAGAGTCTCACTGTGTCACCCAGGCTGGAGTGCAGTGGCACAGCCTTGGCTCACTGCATCCTCCGCCTCCTGGGTTCAAGCGATTTTCCTGCCTCAGCCTCCCGAGTAGCTGGGATTACAGGTACCTGCCACCACGCCCGGCTAATTTTTGTATTTTTAGTAGAGACAGGGTTTCACCATGTTGGCCAGGGTGATCTCTATTATTATTCCCATTTTGTAGAAGAGGCAAGTGAAACTCGATGTATTTTGACAGCCTGAGAAGGGTCCCTTAGCTAATAACTGGAGCCGAGGTTCAAATTCAGCCTGTACTGCTCCATATTCTGAGCTTTTCCACTCAACACTGCTACCTACATTTGGGTCTCCAGAGTCCTATTCTAGTTCTATTCTAGTCCAGTGCCCTTTCCACTTCTTATATGGGTATTCATTGACTTATTAATTCATTTGTTCATTACAGAGCGCCTCCTTTTTGCCATGCATTGTGTTCTGGGTGGCAGCTACAGAGATAGTGAAGAGGAGGAGTATCCACTCTTACCCAGCACATGTCTGGGGAGACCAACAGGTCAACAGCAAGATTACAGCATAGCATGAGTGGCCTGTGACAAAAACAAAGGGCAACATGGATGGTCAGAAGAGATATTTGAGCTGAATATCAAAGGATATGGAAGTTTGTCTAAGAAAAAGGGGATTCCGAGACAGCGAGCTGGATGGTCAAACGCAATTTGGAGTTGGGGGGGCAGTTACTGGAGAGACAAGAAAGTCAGAATGTCAGGGGCATCTGTGGCTAACTCTGTGGTTTCCAAACATGTTTGCGCACTAGAATAACCTAGGGTCTTTAAAAAAATGTCAAAATACAGGCCACATCCCTGACCAATGAACTCACAATCCCTGGGGCTGGGACATAGGCATCAGTTTTTTGTGTTTTTTTTTTGAGACAAGAGTTTTGCTTTTGTTGCCCAGGCTGGAGTACAGTGGCACGATCTCAGCTCACTGCAACCTCCGTCTCCCAGGTTCAAGCGATTTCCCCTGCCTCAGCATCCCAAGTAGCTGGGATTACAGGTGCCCGCCACCATGCCCAGCTAACTTTTGTATTTTTAGTAGAGACGAGGTTTCACCATGTTATTCATGCTGGTCTTGAACTCCTGACCTCAGGTAGTCCACCCCCCTCAGCCTCGCAAAGTGCTGGAATTATAGGCATGAGCCACTGCGTCCGGCCAGCATTGGTATTTTTCAAGGCTCCCCAGGCGATTCCAGTGTGCAGATGAGTTTGGTAACCACTGGCCAAACCAGCTTGTAAGGTCTTAATCCTGGAGTGTAATCAACAGGGGCTTATAGAAAAGGAGAGACATAATCAGATTCGTTTCTGGGAAAGGTAACTGGGCCCACTGAGGGTACACCAAGCAGGGAGTATCTGGAGCCACCAGCAGATGGGAGAAGCAGCTGTGCAAGAGCCCGATAGGGGTTGGAGAGGCTGCCCTTGAATTTCAACAGACCTCAGTTCAAAATAAAAGGTCCACCTGTGCCAACTTTCCATTTCAGGCTATTAACTAAACCTCTGTGCGTTTGATTTCCTTATCTGTAATGTGGAATTTCTAATACCTATTTTGCTTGATTGTTGTAAGGCCTGTGAGACTACACACACACACACATCGGCTCGTTAGACATTCATACATCTTAGTACCCTTACACAGGGAATAGTGATAGGATATGTTGGGGTAGACTAGTTGGAATTTCAGATGGTGAGGCAAGCTTGGAGGAGCAGAGAGAAAAATTAAGCAGGGGCCAAGGATGTCTGAGATGGATAAAATTATACAGGGAGAAGAGAATGAGTTGAGGATAGAGCCTTTGGGAATGCCAACATTTAAAGACAGGGCAAGTAAAGAGAAAACAGGGAGAAAGAGAAATAAGAGAGAAGTGATCCAGGAGGTATGGAGACAGCTGGGCAGGAGTGAGATCCCGAGGTCTCAGGGTGGCCACCACAGAAAGACCAAGAGTCAAGGACTGGAAAATGATGCATGGATCGCATTGTGGTTTCAGGTCTGCCAGGGAAAAGGAAGGTCTCATCTTTTAGTATATGCAGATGTATATATCTTTATGTATATACATGTATTGTATATACATACATTATATACATCTATGTATATAAAACTGCCTGAGTTTAAAAACACTGAGTGCCTACAATACCTCAACACTGGGGATCTAAGTGGACACTGAGAAATTTAGAAAATGAACCACAGTTAAGACTGAAATTAATCATTACCGGATCAAAAGTCATCTATAATGAAGAGTTTCAAAATAAGCAGTATCCGTCCACCACAAACAGGACTGAACAAACTCAGTGTTTTTACTGAGTACCTACGATACCTCATATTGTAGGTATATGTATACATAGGCATATGTATACATAGATTTATTCCGAAGGCTCCACTGAGTGCCCTTGCGTGCATGTTGTGTGCACACGGCCTAAGCTGGAGGCCAGAGCGCAGAAAATTGATGACGTCACACCTGGCCCAGTCCCTGCCTAAGTGGGTGCCGGACGGTGGACAAAGCCCGCCTCTCCTCAGGTTTGAACAGAATCAAGGAAACGTTTGTTACGGTTGTCGTATTTGTCTTTATTTTGTGAGAAAACAAAGGTTGGCTTGACTGGGGCAAGAGAAAATGTTAAGAGAGGGAAGATGAAGAGCCACTGGTGTCCCAGCCTCGTGCTCAGCGAGGACGCCCTCCCGCAACTGCCTGCCTGTTTCCATGGGCTCCAAGGCCCAGGAAATGCCTCATGGAGAACTTTCTGGAAGATGGCCAGGAGAAGCCCCTCTCTCAAGGGCTTTCCGGAAACCCAGGGAACTATCTGCAGAAGAACGTTCTTTGGGGCGCGGTGGGAAGCCAGGCAGGCCTCCTCTCTTGGGCGCGGGGGACCGCGGGATCCGCATGGAAGCGACTCCGACCCCATGGCGTTTCCACGCCTCTGCGACTTGGGAGGGAGCTAGGGGCTTCAGGAACTCAGGCTGTGGGTTTTCGAGTTGCTTTCCTGATAAATGAAAATCCTCCTGATAACATTTAGATTTTGTCTCTCCAATAGCAACGGCAGCACGTCTCCCTGAGGCCCGCGCCTGCCCCCGGGTACTCGAGGCTCACGGCTGCTCCTCCAGCCCCCGCGCCTTCGTCCGGTCACTCCGGCCTTGCGCCCTATGGCGTTCAAGCCTCTCCGCTCTCGTTTGCTCTTGCACAGACGGTTTCCCTAAAAAAAATCTTTACACGTTTAAAACCTTCTCGATGTAGATTTTTTGGAGGACCTGAGCTAACACACTATTTAAGAGGATGCGTTTAACAATGCAGGATTCAAACTTTAGTTCTCTGCTAATTACAAGCAAGGTAATTAACCTCCTTACGTCTCAGATTACTGATCTGTAAATTGGGAATAACTTTAGTATATTTCTCATAAAATTGTTGTGCCTATTAAATAAGAGAATGCCTATAAATCAAGTAACACAGTTCCTAGCACTTAGTAAATACTGCTTGTTATTATTTTTGAAGTTAACACTATTTTCAGTGTTCTTTATTACAATGGTAATAGGTATTCTATATGAGGTATACAAGGTATTCTACATAAAATATAGTAGAACTTGGCTGGGCACGATGGCTCACGCCTGTAATCTCAGCACTTTGGGAGGTCGAGGCGGGTGGGTCGCTTGAGCCCAGAAATTCTAGACCAGCCTGAGCAATATAGTGAAACCCTATCTCTGAAAAAAGAAAAAAAAAAAAAAACTAGCCGGGCATAGTGGCCTATGCTACTCCGGCAGGAGGATTGCTTTAGCCCAGGAAGTGGAGGTTGCAGTGAGCCGTGATTATGCCACTGCACTCCAGCCTGGGCAACAGATCCAGACCCTGTCTCAAAAAAAAAAAAAAAAAAAAAAAAAAATGTAGTAGAACCTCTGCTAATGTTGATGTCACAGGGTAAAATCAGAGATGTTTTTCATGTTTTTCCTGGAAGTGCATGCCTGGGACATGATTTGACTGACTATATTAGCAACTCCTGGTATCCTGAGGTGCTTTTGAGTGTGGTTTTAAGGACTTGGGCTGCCTTTTGATATTAACTGAGAGCTGGTATAGTCATAATCATGATGGTATTCTCAGAGGTGAGGGATATACCTCAAACTTCTGTTTTTACTCTGGTTTCTAGACTCCAGTCTTGTTCATAGTAGACAGATACTGCTCATCTTGAAACCCTTCATTGTAGATGACTTCAGATCCAGTAATGATTAATTTCAGTCTTAACTGTGGTTCATTTTCTAAATTTCTCAGTGTCCACTGAGATTCCCAGTGTTGAAGGCATTGTATCCTGGATGTGTTCACGGTGTTAGTGACATGCGAAAACCATAGACTGGCACATGTGAACAGAGAGCTGCCCGGGTGATGACAGAGCGGTCGGGAGCAGAGACACCGCTTGAGAGGGACCCAAAGACCTCAAGCAGTGCCACCCTCTCGAATCTCCTCCACGGCTTTGTGCTTCAGAACACAGGACTCCTTTCAGTGATTTTTACTGAGTATTAACTAGCTGTGTGGGATGCACAGAAGCATGTGACATGGTCTTAGCATTCGAGGAACGTACAATGAATTCATTTTTTAAGTGAAGTCTCACAATTTGACTGAATGGAATAATTTCCATTGGCATTGCACAAAAAAAAAAAAAAAAAAAAAGGAAGCCAAGAATCATCAGGCTACCCAGCCATAGTTCTGTTCTGGTCAAAATTGTTATGAATGACTTGGATAAAATTATAAAGGGCACGTTTATCAAGTTGGACGTGACCTAGGGCTGAGAGGAATAATGAATACGGTACATTGAAGAAAGGAATGGAGATCTAAAAAGATCTTCACAGTTTCAAAATCTATCAAAAGTAGGTGCATAATGAATCAGTGTAAGGCACACCAATTACTGTGTGACTTTAGACAAGTTACTTAACCTCTCTATGTCTTTGTGCCCTTGGGTGCAAAATAGGAATAATGGTAGCACTTACACATAAGGTTGTTCTCAGTTTGAAAATCAGCACATTAAAGTGCTTGTTATGCCTGTCACATTGTAGATACTCAGTAAACGAAGCGAGTACTCCCTCCAGTCTGCAGTTGCCTGATGGAATTATATGGTAACCCAGATTAAGGTGGGGATGGTCCACTGTGACTGCACTCGTCAAACCACGCTAGGTGGCATATGTCCATTGAATGCCACACTTGAGAGAGAGAAAGAAACTGGATTTTCAGAGGAAAGTAGCTACAATGGTGAGAAAACTTAAAATCATGTGATGGAAGGTTAAAAGAACTGGGTCTATTTTGCCCAAAGTAGGGAAGACTCCAGTAGTACATAATAGCATTTTCTATTATTTGAAAGGTTCTCTTATTGTAGATGGCTTAGATTTATTTTCTACCTAGGGGTCAAAGATGGATATTTCAGAAAGACAAATTTTGGCTCAATCTAAAGGAGACTTCGCTAATATTCAAAGCTGCTCAAGGATGGTAACAACCTCCTCAGGAGGAAATGAAGTCCTTGTCACTGGAGGTGGTCGTAGGCCAAATAGCTACTTGATTAATTGATGGGGAGACTTGGGTACCTTAAATGTCTAACCTTTGAAATTCTGTGATTCTGAGAATCAACAGAGCTATTTTAGTCAAAACAATAGGTAAGAAAACTTATTATCAATATGTTGATTTATTATACACCAATGAAGAAAATCCAAAGTCACTACATCAGAATCTGGCAGTGGCAACTTTCCTTTCAGGTTTGAAGGGGGTGGGGTGGGAGACCTCTATCATGTTCTGGAGCAAGCGCCCTCTCATCCTCTGTCTCTTGGCTTTGTTGGATGTATTTGAGCCCTCTAGCTCAAAAACAGACCTTCCGCTTGGCTGGGTGCACACAGCCAAATAAAGAGTGGCTCAACAGACAGCTTATTGTTTATCTTTCTTAATCTCTTTTAAACCTCTTCCTGCCTCAGCCAGCAGTAAACCAGTTGCAGAGGTTAAGCTGGCTCCCCACTCTTCTTTCTTGTTGGTGTTTAATGTCGCTGATATTTGTATTTCCTATTTGCTTTGGGTGGAATTTATTGTTTAAAATTACAAAAAATTCATTATGCCTATGTTAATTAATTATCTTCTTTTATGTTTTGTTTTCGTGACTTTTTCTTTCTTGGATTTCCTTCATTTTTTTACTCCTACAATTAAAATTCAGAACCACATAGACAGTTTTGCCTTCCCCTTTGTGTATTTAGATTTATTGTTGCCTTAAGCATCTGTTAATGTTACAAAATAGCATACAAATATGGTTTATTAGTTGTAGTCTCCTAAGAGTTACAAATTATTCAATAATAGCAAAGATTATACTTGTTGATGTACTTTCTTTTGGTGCGTAGAATGGGACACCACAATTCTCCTGTACTCTTCACAGAATCACAAAGTTTAGAGGTGAAAGATTGCCGATTTTCTTAAAGGTACAAGCTTTTCAGGGCTTATGTGTGGCTTCAGCTCCGACTCCAGCACTTTACAACTTCACAGAACTTGGACAAGAGACTTTACTTCAACCTTTAACTACCTGAGTACAACGTATCAGGATGAAGACAACCATTTGCTTTCTGATCACTGACAGTTGACTCTCTGAGTGCTACCTGCTCATTCTGCTTTCCCAATATCTCCATCCAGAAAACTGCTTTATGCTAGAGGAGAGAGTTAAAGTCAGTCGCTGCTTGTGTCCGTCCAGGTCTCTACATTGCAGGTCCTTGTAGTTCTCCTTTTTCCAACAGGAGGATCCCTCTCCTGAGTTCTCTCCTCTGTCTCCATTTGAATTTGACTTCGTAAATGACAAGTTAAATTCAACTTATTGCTTAAGAATATTTTTTGACTACACTAACAGGCACCCATTTATGCTACACACTTTGCATAAGATCCTCTTTTCCAGTGGGCTTTTCTCTCCATTTATTCCATATATACTGGACAGCTACCAAGTGCCTTGCACTGTGCTGGGTAGGAACAGGGGAGATAAAAACAAGACATTGGCATGGCTCTCCAGGAGCTTGTAGTCTCTTGTGGAGATAGGCAGACAGTTGCACTGCAGTGTGGAATGAGCTAGAGTCCTGGTAAACACAGGTCCATCTGGAGTCCTGAGGGATGGTCCAGACAAAGGGGACTGAGTCCATGTATAGCAGAAGGAGTGGGATCCAAACAGTGTTAAAGAGTGACTGGGAGTTTTCCCCAGCCTACATTTGGAATAGAACAATTTTTATAAGGAATTTTTATTAGGAAGCATGCAGTGGTTTCCTCATAATAACTTTATTCTGTTTTCCTGTGGACTCGTAACATTTTTTGCTGCCATATGAAAATTAGAACTTAGAAAGAAGGGGTTTGTAATGTAGTCTCCACAGGCCTGGACCAGGCTCATGCTCTCCAAATGATAGCAAACCTTTGATGCCCATGATAAAGATGAGATAATGTATATAAAAGCACTTCTTAAGGTAAAGGAAGCAATACAAATGTGAGGTTTTAGGACAATCAAACATCCTTTTCAGAATATTTTTCACTCCTTATAAATTCCTCGGTAATTTTTAAACCTGAAAAACTGAAATGCTTTGGAAATATGAAGCAAAGAACACTATGCAATGCATGTAGATATGCCACTAAGACGGTACATCTAATACATGTGTTGAAAAACAGAGGAAAAATAGAGAAAGGTCTTTCTAAAATACCTTAACTGTAAAACATCCCTGAAGCCATTTCACTCGGACAAACTTCTTTTCTCTAATATATACATGGATAAACTTTTTATTCTGACGTTGTTTCATCTCTTTGCATGAAATGCTTTTCATCTTGCTGCAGCTTCGTTCCCTCAGACCTCCAAACGTGTCAGACCCTGAGATTTATTATACACCAGCACGTAGCATAGGATGAAGTTCATATTCAAATAGAGTGAGGACAGAATTGCTTAACATGTAACACCTGCTCCAGCTATACCCCATTCGTCCTCTGGTGAATCTTCTAGAAACTACAGATGTCTGAACATGCTCAATTCTAGTGGTAAGAGATGGAGCCAAAGATGCAGAGCCACCCCCAGGCTCAAATCCATTGATTTAGAATTGAAAGTGGATCTACATTAGTGATTAAACAAACTTCATTTCCCTTTCTCCTGGATGAGAGCACATGGCTGATTTAGGAAATAGAAGGAGGCTGTGGAGGGGAGTTGAGAATGGTCCCAATGAACCTGAGGAGTCTAAGGCTCAGATTCCACAACCAGGCTGGGGCCATCAGCACAGCAGGATATCCTTGCAGTGGAGTGTGTCTCACAGATACACCACGCTGCTGGAGAGACCACCAGATGACCTGAGTCCCCACCACCACGTTCTGCAACAAAGAGCAGGCCTTCCTCCTGCACTAGCACTCAGCCCTGTAAGTGATCTTGGGCACGGAGTGAGACTGCCCTCAGGACAGGGGTCTCCTGGACTGGGGACTGTGGTCCTGCTCTCTGCTGTTGCCACCAGGCCTAAACCAGCATTGAGTGGGACATCTGCAGCTTGAGGCTATCCAAGAAAATGTTCCTCACCGTTAAAAAAGAGCACTGAAAGATGGTTTTATGGATGACACTGTCACTTAACATCACTGATACGGTAGACCTAGAAGGGCCCTGAGAGCACATCCAGTCCCCTCAATATATGCCTGTCCCTGGGTACACTAGACATCAGAATTAGCATAGAATGTGGGGGGAAATTGACTGTAATAGTGGCCAGAAAATTAGGTTTATAGCCCATATTTTGCCATTAATTTGAACCTTGTGGATTTGAGCAAGTCACTACACCTCTCTGGCCCTCCATTTTCTCACTGAGAACTGAGGAAGCTGTATAGGTAATAAAACAACCGACATTTCTTGAACACTTCTACATGCCAGGCACTGAACTGAAAGCTTTGTAGACATCAGACTTAATTCTCAAATGACCTGTGAGGCTATATTCCTCAGTTTTTCAGGTGAAGAAACTGAGGCATAGAAAGGATAAAAAAATTTGGCCAGGCACAGTGGCTCATGCCTGTAATCCCAGCACTTTGAGAGGACGAGGCGGGTGGATCACCTGAGACCAGGAATTCGAGACCAGCCTGGCCAACATGGTGAAACCCCATCTCTACAAAATTACAAAAAAATTACCTGGGCATGATGGCGCATGCCTGTAATCCCAGCTACTCAGGAGGCTGAGGCAGGAGAATCGCTTCAACCCAGGAGGCAGAGGTTGCAGTGACCCGAGATCGTGCCACTGCAGTCCAGCCTAGGAGACAGAGCGAGACTCCGTCTCAAAAAAAAAAAAAGAAAGAATAAAAAATTTATCCAAGGTCTCATAGCTGCTCATAGCTGGTAAAAAGCAGAGCTGGTATTTAAACACCCCTCTCCACTCCCACTCCCCCAACCTTGGAAGGCAATGAAGTTTCCTCCCCCATTAACATCCTCTGATTTTCTGACTGCAGTGCCTAAAGTCCTCAGAAAGTGCTAATAACACTGAGGTGTTATTATCAGCTTGGCTGTTCTCTTCAGCTTCTCTGGGAGATAAAGCTTGGGGATGATCAGAGATCATTTACCTCCTCCTGAAGAGGCTTTTGTGTTGTTTTCACCCAGCCTCTAAAGAATGTCCCCTAGGTACCTCCAGGCCATCTGCATAATCCTCAAAGCATCCTTCCTGCTTCCCTCCCCCAACCAAACTCAGCAAATACACCTGCAGGCCTCCCACCTGCCCTACTGTCTCTGTTTATTCAAGAATACAAGGATTATTTATTCCATACCCGGAACATATATATATATATAAGCATCCTCAGCAGGGTTAGTTTAGTTTGATTTTTACCATTTTCAAAAAGGAAACAGATACTATTATCTTGAGGAAAGGAGCATCTTTTTAAATGGTACCATTTGAAATGGATGAACTTTGAATACAGATTAGAAGCCTGTCCTTAGTCTGTATGTATAAAGGAAGCAGAAATGAGAAGTGTAGAGTTCCCTGGAATGTGTGGATACTAGGGCTGACTGTGGTTCTGTAACTGAATCACTTTCTGGTTCTGGTCACCTAGTCATTCTGTAATGTCAGGTCTTGTCTGTAACACAAGAGGATAGTAGTAAAGTGTGTACTGTGTGTTCCTATTTATAAATCACTTTCACATACATTACTTCTTTTCAGTTAGAAAATAAATAACAGAACTGAGGCCCATCATAGAGAGTACAAGACTTGCCCAAGATTGCCCAACTGGTAAAGGAAAACAAAGCAAGGAGACAAACCTAAGGCATTCTTTCCATTTCACAATGGCTGAGTCAGTGAGAAAGGCAGAGACATAACCAGAATGCTGCATTTTGGCAAATGTGACGTTCCTGGAATGGATTACTAACAGTCTAGAAACATGGAAAGTACCATGCAATTAAAAACACACAGTCCAGGCCAGGCATGGTGGCGCACACCTGTAATCCCAGCACTTTGGGAGGCTGAGGTGGGCGGATCACTTGATGCCAGGAGTTCAAGATCAGCTTGGCCAACGTGGTGAAACCCTGTCTCTACAAAACTACGAAAAAAATTAGCCAGACATGATGGCAGGTGCCTGTAATCCCAGCTCCTCTGGAGGCTGAAGCAGAAGAATCGCTTGAACCCGGAAAGCAGAGGTTGCAGTGAGCCAAGATCGCACCACTGCACTCCAGCCTGGGTGACAGAGTGAGACTCTGTCTCAAAAAAGAAAAAAAAAAGAAAAGAAAAAAAAAACAGTCTTCTGAATTTTGGTGAGCACTGGAAATACAGAAAGTTACCAACAATAGGTTTCACACTTCTTTGGACCTATGGTGCTTTCTATGTCTTTTACATTTTACTCTGTGACCATGACATGGTCATAAGTTGATTTGCAGAAAGGTTATAAAGAACCAAGAAACTTACCCCCAAAATTGCTATGCCCTGCAAAGTTTTCATCCAGCTTTGTTCAGTACCCTGGCGAGGATATGCTTGATTAAAGGATCTTTAGCAATTGAGAACAAGTGTTCAATAATTCCAAAGTTTGTACTTCCAAATTTGTAAATGTATACATCTGTATTATTCTGTATGTTTACTCTAGCCTGTGACATAGAGCCAGAGTGAAGATTGCTAAGGTGCTAGTCCTGCTTAAATTTCAATTAGCAGCAAGTCCCAAGGTACTCAGGGTCTTAGAACCCCTTGGTTTGTTTTGGAGAGAGACCATGTACAAACTTAGAAGAGCGGCTTTCACTTCTCTGTTTCCTATCAGTGTTCCCTCAGCTATTCACTCAAGAGATCTCTAAGGTCAGTTTCTGGCAGGAACATCCCTTCACCCTCCTCCAACAATCAGCCATTCACAAGTGGCCATTATTTTAATGTGAGCACATATACCTATGCGCCAAGATGATTACAGTCTGCAAGCATAGCCATGTCTTCCTATTTCCTTTGTAATCTCAAGGGTAGTCCTAAAGCCATGTACACAAAATCCACTTTCCACTTAAAGGCCTGAGCCAATGCCCCCAACCAGCCTATCTTACTTTTATTCTTTGTGTTAGCCCCATATCACCAAGTAGGAACATGGTCCTCTGTTTAGAAAACAGAAATAATGAACTGTATGTTAGTTGTCATTGTTTGAAAAGAGAAAACAACCCAAAGACATTCTACATTCTAAGACAATTTGGTTGCTGTTTCTCTTGCTTCTCTTCCAAATTTCTCTCCAAGCTCCAGGGCTTACAGCCTTGGGCACTGGCACTATAAAGTGGATTTTCAGAGCCAATAGGAGCTGGCCTTCCTTTGAAGAGTCTTAAAAGGCCCTGAAGAAGAAAGTAGTCCAGGTGGCGTGTTATATCTGTGATATCAAACATGCAGGGCAAACCGGTAGCTGACCTAGACCATAGATAAACAACACCTTTAAGAAGTTGGATAGTCATACTGTCATGCTGTGTATCTAAGAAAAGGCTGGCCTTCAGTTCCTGGTTCTGGTCAGTTCTAAGAGCCCCAGAAAGAAGGCTGTAAGATGATAAAACCATTGGTACCTTCAGAGAGAACGTGCCTGGAGGGACAGTATTTGAAAGGAGAGCATACTTAAAGTTCTAGAACCCAAGTTGCCAGAGTAGTGAATGCTAAAACTCCAAAGATAGTTCATGTAAAATTACCATAATTTCCCACTTTTCTGGAAAGAGGCTCTTAAAATATGGGTAATTTTCTAATGCCAGCCATATCTTACATTTTGGTAGAGGGCTCTCTCTCTCTCTCTTTTTTTTTTTTTTTTAACTTGCAAATAATCCTCTTTCTGTCTTAACATGAGTATATATGTACATCAAAAGCTTTACTCTCAACAGTCGTTTTGGAAGCAAAGAAAATATACATTGGGAGGCTGAGGTGTGTAAATCACTTGAACTCAGGAGTTTGAGACCAGCCTCAGTAACATGGTGAAACTCCCGTCTTTACCACAAATACAAAAAAATTAGCCGGGCTTCGTGGTATGCACCTGTGGTCCCAGCTACTCGGAAGGTGAGGTGGGAGGATCGAGGATCGTTTAAGTCCGGAAAGCAGAGGTTGCAGTGAGCCGAGATTGTGCCACTGCACTGCAGTGTGG
This sequence comes from Pongo pygmaeus, assembly GCF_028885625.2. NCBI lineage: Eukaryota > Metazoa > Chordata > Mammalia > Primates > Hominidae > Pongo > Pongo pygmaeus. The sequence continues at coordinate 152,859,830 of NC_072376.2, read as the reverse complement.
GCACCACAGTGAGAACCTGTCTCAAAAAAAAAAAAAAAAAAAAAAGAATACATAAGGTTGAGGTTTATACCAGTGCTAGATGTTGATAACAACCTAGCTTATCTCATGGGCTCATAGCATTGAACAAAACCGTCTAATTTATTATCCAAACCAGGGCACTTTTGAGAGTGAAAAGGGGCACTAACCAAAGAGGTCACCGGGACAACTTCTATAAGCCAGGAAGGTCCTCGCAGATCAGGATGTATGGTCACCTTAATCATGCAGGGTGAGATTAACTGGATGAACGGGGAGTGCTGAGACAGTAATAGTGACTTGAAACTATCCTTTAGGATGTTGTTTTGCTTTACTTAAATGTTTACATCTATTTTACACAAAATGATATAGAAACTTAGATTTTATAAAGCACTGTTTGCTTTTCTTTTTTTAATTGTGATATAAGGTACAAGACAACTGGCTACAAATACATAGGGTGTAGAGGGGGGAAAATATACTGAATTGAATAAAATTTAGTGTCAGGCAAGTAAGAATTTTAAGCAAACTGAAAAGTTGGTTGACAATACCAGTGCTTTGTCTGTAAATCTCATGTAAGACATGAAACACATTTTTTGTATAGTATAAAGGTCCATGAGTATATTTGTTTATAGTTAGCATATCAAGCCATGTTTCCTCATAAGATCATTTTCTCTGTAACTCCTATAAATGTACCAAATACTATTTAAAATGTTAACAGTTACAGAAAAATCTCCTTTCAGAATTTTATGTAACATTACAAGGAAGCATGCTGATCCACAAATGAACCATAAAAGGATATTTTGATAGGATAGAGCAAACATGACAAATTAAAATCTGAGTGGTTAAGTTACAGTGGATCTCATTTGGATTAACTAGTGTGTACTTCAGGGTTCTGTTGCCATCACGTGCAATATTGTTACAGTGCAAGTAATTTTCAGACTCAATATTTAAAATTCTTCTTTCCTACTGAGGCTCCTTTTACCTTCATCATCACCCATTCCTGCTATTCCTCCTTCCTGTGAACAAACTCATGATATAACCTCTTAACTGGGGAGAGCCAACCCCAGAAGCACAGTTTAACCTGTTTATCAGCTTTGAGGTCAGATCTTGTCTTATTTGTCTCTTCCCCGTGTTTCTTGTAGACACAGCATCTGGACCCTCCTTTCAGTTATTTGCTCTAATCCTTTTCTACAGGAAGTTCCTAGGGACCAATCATAGCCAAGCAGTTCATACAGTTTTTCTTTTAACCACTTAGTCTCTGGTCCAGAGAACCCCTAGAATCCTAATATAGAATCACAAACCTAAGTTTGCATTCACACCTATACAGCAATTCAAGTATGTCTGGTTTTGCTGTCTATAATACCTGTGTTTGTTCATTATTTTTCTCCTTTTCTATGATCAGGATAGTCATATATACTACTAAATAGAAATCCATTTGAAAAAAGATGATGTTAATGCACAGTGCAAGAAACAGTAAGATCTAATAGTGTTTAAATATATATATCAGGAAGAACATTGCCAGAAAAGGAGAGCAGTGAAAAGGGGACATAGAGATGGCTGAGCAAGAAGGGAAAGAAACAAAAAGATGTAGGGGCTCATTCTAGCAGGTTGAAAATGGGGGCATTTTTCAGTTTAGCTAATCTGTCTTAATTGTTTATAATCTGAGCCCAAAATAATGGCCAAAGAATACATTTGGTGTAATTTCATAGCATAAAGCATGTCTCTTTTCTGATCACTATATCCTGTGTATTGAATTTCCTCTAGAAATTGACTTGCCTTTTCTCTAGTCTTAGAGGGAAAACAATCTTACTTCCCACCTATTTCATAGCTAAAACTTAGACAAAACTTACTCTATTCTCTTCTTTTGTGTTTATTTATATAAGACGTAAGTGCATATCTCTCAAGAATTTTTTAGTGGTCAACATTTTATTATGATATTATTTTGCTTAGCTTGGGATTTTTCATGAACTTTTGCCTTCTTAGAAAAATAATTTGTACAGATCGGCAAAAATAAGAAAATTAAAATCACCAAAATTCACAGTGCCCAAAAATAGCCACTGTCAGAATTGCTGGTGTGTTCAATGTTGTTTTTTGTTCAGTCGTTAAAGGGCTATTTTTGAGGGAAGGACTCTGCTCATTTCAACATTGTTGTGTTTGTAGATGCATATATCTCACGCATTAATGCTTCTGGATCTATATGAGAATAATTTTTTTAATGACTGGAATATGTAACCAGAAAATATCTGACATATGCAGCTTCTGCCTCAGCTTTAACGGTGCCCTGGTGAGAAGCAGCCGTCAATGCTGTCATTTCTGTGCACACACACAGACATCCATCCATCATGAATATTTAAAATTCAATCATTAGGTGCAGCAGCAGCAGTGGCAGCATATTTGTTGCAACTGATCAGCCACTAATGGTTTAAAAACTTAAAAATTGGTGGCTTCTTTTGTCAGTTGAAGAGGATTATTCCAAGCCACTGAAGCTCCTTGTCAGAATGGAAAAGTGTATTAAAAGAGATAAGATTGCACACCCCAGGGCCGCTTACAATATGTAATTTACTAAGCACACATGCTTAAAAGAAAAATAGATCAAATGGATGAGATTGGAGATCCCTAAAATAGTCTCCTGTCCAGATCAAACATACCACCAAATAAACAAATAAACAAACAAAATAGGCTGAATTCTGTTTCTTCCTGAGTCCCATGTAGATTTCTGGTGAAGAGAGCTGTGCTTTGTGACCTAGGCTTGCCACTCAGTCATCCATCCCTCCAGATTAACTTTCCTTTTCAAGGAAGCCTTTCACAACAATAGAAGCAGCAGTGTATTCAGTTGTCACAATAATCAAGTGAAGCATGTTTTCTTCCGTTACCATGAGTTTGGTGATCAGCAACAGGGCATAGCTAGAAAGTATTTTTGAAGATTTTACCTCCTGTACTTAACTGAACCTGTTCACCAGGGCAATCAGCTTCCTAGTGCTAGCAATGGCACTTTGTTTCTTAATCAGTTCCCAGTTCTCTAAATCATATTTAAAAGGCTTTGTACAGAAGCCCAGAAAGCAGTGTTCCAGTTTATCTGATACCTCCCTATGAACTGAGCTGTCCCAAGTGTTTGAGGGAGAGACACTGTATCAGGTATGCATGGAAACGTGTAAAACAAGCACTGTGGGATTCCGTGTGACTCTTGCAGGACTCCTTGAACCATATTTTTATGATTTGCTCAACGGATTGAATCTGAGTGATCTTGTACTCTCCATGCTGCCCTCTGCACCCAACTTCCCACACTATTCTGGACAAACAGGGGTCTAGGCTAACCCAGAAGGAAAGAACCATATATATATTTTTATTTGTTTGTTTTGTTTTGTTTTTTTACACAATATAGATACAATGTGAATAATGGAGGAAAGAGGGAGGGGGAAGAAAGCTGAGAAAGGAAGAAGAAAGGAAAAGAGGAAAGAATGGAGGGAGGGAGATTGGTCAAGTGGTGAAATTTGTACCATTTGCAAATCAGTCAGCGCTCAGTCCCATTACCCTGTCTCTGGCCTGTCTTCTCATAGATTCAGAAAATCCTAAGTGTGAACTGTGAAAATCTTACTGAATGATGTGGGAAGAAGCAGATCCATCCAGTCTCATTATACTTTTGGGGTTTTCCCCACCTTTGTGCTATCAAAGAATTGTGACATGGCCTCACTGGGAAAAACACACAATTTTCCTTCAAAATATTACAATGAATCACCTTGATTTTCTAAATTAAAGGATATCCTAATAAAGCCATGCAATAGGTATTTAAAGCATACTGGAGAAGGCCAGAAGCAAGAATGTTTTAATAGAGCTATATTTTAAAGACTGTGCCTGTAAAGAAAAGCTCTGTCTGCTACCAAAAGTCATATAAACTAGTGGCTATTTTAAAATACATCTTTAGTCTGGGCACGGTGGCTCACGTCTGTAATCCCTGTACTTTGGGAGGCCAGGGTAGGTGGAATGCTTGAGCCCAGGAGTTCAAGACCAACCTGGGCAATATGGCGGAACCCCATCTCTACAAAAAATACAAAACTTATCCTGGTGTGGTGGTGCATGCCTATAGTCCCAGCTACTTGGGAGGCTGAGGTGGGAGGATCACCTGAGTCCAGGGAGGTTGAGGCTGCAGTAAGCTATGATTGTGCCACTGCACTCCAGCCTGGGTGGCAGAGTGAGACCCTGTCTCAAAAATTAAAATAAATAAAATAAAATACATCTTTAAATATAAAATAATATTTAAACTATTATTAGTAGGTTGTTTCTTTCTTAAACTCTTCCTCTTACAGACAAAAATGTGTAGTTTGGTGATAGAGTCTGTCTAGTAAAATAAAAGTAAAGTACAGTGCTGGCTTCTTATAAGCCATAGTTTAGTCACCAAGGCTTCTGGCAATCTGTAGGTAGGAAAATTAAGGCACAAAATGATCTATCAAGATTTGCATAAAAAGCCACTCATAAGCCGAAGAGAAAGCATTTCAGCTACTGGATTTTTTGTCACTGTCAAGCTGTCACAAATAACTATAAGAATGTCTGCTTGGAGCATTTCAAACTCTGAGTTCTCTGTTTATATAGATGTTGGGATTTCCTCCCACTCCTAAAAATATATTCTAGATGAGGGGTTAAAGATCAACATTACCCTGCTAAACCTTACTCTGACTCAAGATTTACTTAACGAACTGTAATTTTACTACTGCACAGATTCAATCTGTTGAGCAAATAAAAATCATTTTGAAAATGACCTATGTATTTATTCAGTTTGTATTTCAGAATTATCATAATATCAGGTATAAGGGGATGGTGGTACCAATGAAACTATTATATACCATTCACCATAGATTTATAAAGGAGACTACAAAAGAGAAAATAAGAGATGACATTATATGAAGTGCTTTAGTTCAGATAAAGGAAACATCCAAAAATACTGAGATGAGTAAAATTTTATTCAAAGTAGGTTCCTGCTTTGTCTTGATCTCAATCCATTCTAACTCCTGATGTCATTTACTGTGTGAGATCTTAGTACAATCATGAAAAGAATATGAGCATTTATCAAAACTCTCTGACATCTGTATGTTTAGAAATGAACTTATACAGCAAAATATGATTTCCTTGCGCTTATTTAATTTTTCTAACTTCAATTTCTACCTATGTGTCTCTGCCAGTTTGACCTGATTCAGACACCCAGAACTTGAATAAAGAAGCCCTCTTCTATTTTCATTCTTAATGGATATACCTTTTCCCATGTCCACATTGAGCCTCCCTTCTGTGTACTCTGTCTAATGCGGCCACGTGTCTAGTTCCTTCCCCCTCTCTGTCACCACCCTCACTTCTTCTTTCCCATCTCCTTACTTCTTTGGTGTGACCTTTCTGTAGGACAACATGCCATTTCTGATTCCCCACACACATACCCCGTCGCTGATACCTACCTTCAGGATTAGATTCTGTCTAAGTAATTTGTGGAGCCATCAGGCTTTAGTAAGTATTGGACTGCAAGTCAACACCCATTATCTCATCAAAAGGGATGCTGTGTTGGGGTAGAGGGAGAGAGAGAGAGAGAGAGAGAGAAAGAGAAAGAGAAAGAGAAAGTCCCCTCCAGGAGAAAAACCATATTGATGATATCAGAAGGAAAGGAAGGTGAATAGTGTGAGCCAGAATAGGACTAAACAAATGGCAGGCTTTTGTTCAGCTCTCTGGCATCTGGACAGCAGCTCTCTGCTTCCTACTCAACCTGTCCCCAGGCTCTCTGCAGTCTTGTCTTCTGGTCTCATTTTATGTCATCCCACTATTGATGAACAGAAAATTTGGGCAGCTGCCCACCATCCCTGTATCCCACCCACACTGTCAACAACAGCATGTGAAGAGGAGCCATGTGGCTGCAGTGGTAAGGAAGGTACCGTCTATGACCAAGAAAGAGACACTAAGTAGATGATTAAGAGCACTACACACTGCTCTGACAGCCTTATTGTCACAACTGATTTTCAGGATGTTGGCAGTGATTCTGAAGCCTGTAGAAAGTATCAGGTTTTAAGGGATTGAGAGTTCACCAGTGGTCCACTCTTGGTGAAGTAGGATGCCTTGCTTGGTATTGTTAACTCCCACATCATCTCTGTGCCAAGAAAAATACACCACAATGCCACCAACATCTAAACAGTGGCATCTAATTGATTTTAATCTTAGTTCAACAGTGTGACCAGAAGGATGTTTCAATTACCATCACCATATGGGACACTGAGTGTCTGATTAGTAGGGATGCTCCTGTTCTTCATTCTTTAGGCAACTACTCATTATTGCAGAAGATGTTGTCTCTGATGATGAAATTGTATCCCAATGGACTCAAATAGTATGCATAGAAACTTGAAGGTGTTTCGCTTACAGCCAGAGTGCAACAGAGGTTTTGGAACAAGCTGGGTCCTACCAGAGCCGGAGGTGTAGCAGCTGCAGACTTCCACTCTACCCGCACCTCACATATTAGTTGTGAATTTGATAAATGCCATCCTGAAGAGCAATTGATTTATTAATTAGCTGATTCAGAATGTTGTTAGGACTCATTTGGGATACGGAGTCATTATAATTTAAAAATGTCAGCGCAGTGCAATAGAAGATGAAAATGGCACCTCCCAGGGGCCCTGTGGGCAAAGCTTTCTCCTTTGGTGAGTGGGGTTTCTCTCGATGGCCACAATGCCGTCCATGGGAAGTTGCTTCATCAGACCCAAACAGTGAGGTCTCAGGAAGTGAAGAAATGCTCATTTTTTGAAACAGAAGCTGGGGTCCAGACTAGGATGTGATCAGACTGAGCAGGACAGTAATAATTTGGTTATTAAACTGGAGATAGTAGCAATTTCATTAGAAGACTCCGAATTAAGATACTTTAGGAGTCATTTCTAGAAAAACCCCAACTGTATATAATTACCTACATCTATGAATAGGTAATCCTATAAATTTTCTAGCAAAACATTTGGTGAACTAAGAAGGGAAAATATGGGCTAGATTAACTTATTATGAATGTTAATTCATCAGGTTTTGGGTTTTACTTTTGCCTTGTCCTTAAACATGGGTAATTAAGACCTGTCAGTAGTGTAAGTTGGGATTTGAGTTCAGGATTTTGGAAATATTCTAATTCCCTGTATTGAGACTGGGTAGTAAATCTAAAATTGTGATATATCAAGTTATTTTCTGGTGTGTTTTCTAAATTTGAGCACATGGACCCGAGAGTAGACACATCTTAGTATGTACTCAGCTTTGGGCAAAAGATAGATGGCATCATCTTTCTTCGCATGCTGAGCTCCATAGCAGATTGAGGACTTGGGTTGGAAGCAGAAAGGTAATTGCCAAAGCCCCATTATCAGGTGGGTACACGTAGATCTTTCAGGAGGAACAGATGCCATAAGTTATCAGTTTAGTCTTACCTTCTCTTTAGAGGGAAAAGAAGTTGGAGAAAGCATCTGCAGCTAACAAAAGGAACTGGCCTTGGCCGGACGTGGTGACTTGGGACTGTAATCCCAGCACTTTGGGAGGCTGTGGTAGGTGGATCACCTGAAGTCAGGGATTCGAGACCAGCCTGGCCATCATGGTGAAACCCCCGACTTTACTAGAAATACAAAAATTAGCCAAGAGTGGTGGCGCACATTTATAATTCCAGCTACTCAGGAGGCTGAGGCAAGAGAATCACTTGAACCAGGAGGCGGAGGTTACAGTGAGCTGAGATGGCGCCACTGCACTCCAGCCTGGGCAACAGAGTGAGACTCTGTCTCAAAAAAAAAAAAAAAAAAAAGGCAGGCAGATAACTTGAGGCCAGGAGTTCGAGCCTGACCAACATGGTGAAACCTCATCTCTACTAAAAACACAAAAATTAGCTGGGCGTGGTGGCACACACCTATAATCCCAGCTACTTGGGAGGCTGAGGCATGAGAATCACTTGAACCAGGAGGTGGAGGTTACAGTGAGCCAAGATTGCACCACCACTGCACTACAGCCTGGGTGGCAGAGCAAGATCCTGTCTCAAAACAAATAAAAAATAAAAATAAAAATAAAAATAAAAATGCCTCCTTTCTAGGATTGTGGAAAGAATTAAACTAGATGATGAGTAGATGTTCATGAACGCAGTAAACATGAGTTCTCTTCCCTTTCCGTTTTTAGATATGTGATACAGTCACTTACCCATTCCATAATTAGTTTCCTTGTATGTAAAATCAGGTGATAATAATGTCAACAAATAGTTATCTGCTTAAAATTGTTTTATTAAAAAGCACGTATGTTCACATGAATAAAACAACCTTCCCTTCCTTTTAAACTCCTTGTTTGGCATCCTCAAACCTCTCAGCTTGTTTCAGATGGGAACTTCAACCCAATGTCAGATCACAGTGCCCAGGTTGATCTGTACTCCGTGTGGGCTCTGAAAGCATCACCCCTGCAGAGGCTGGAAGCCCTAGTCTTCCCAGGGGATGCCTTGTCTGCAGGTACTGCCCCCAGCCTGCAGTGAACTCTGGACCTTTTATTGATCTTGTGTGCATCTGGCTCCACTCTGATACCAGGAAGAATGGGGGTTGCTGGCCCTGGACTTGGTCCTGGACAAATAAATGTGTTTGTCAAAGCCCTTTCCTGACATTGGTTGTCTCTAGCCCAGGTGGCACTGTGGAGGGTAATTAGTTCTCTTTATTAGAAGGAACATCAGGAAGCTCTGCGCTGCTCACCGTGGACACATGCAAAAAGATTTTGTTAATGCAGCTGTTACTTGCCTTTTCATTATGCTAATGGGCAGCCTGTAAGAAATGTAACTTCCTGTCACTGGCACCAAGCAACACCTATCAAACAAAGCATTGTTTCTTCTCACTGTTGATAAGTGTGACTTGTAGGGGCCAGCGATAGGATGCTCATTTTTATCTGCTAAGTGCACAGCGCTTGTGAAAAACCAGCAGTGGCCTTGTTACCACTTGACATGACACTAGGTTTAGCTGTTTACATTGACACACTGCTGCACCCTTTTAGAGCTGCAGCCAGGGGTCAGATTCATTAGAAAGCGTCAGCGCCGATAGTGAAGCAGCATCTGGTGGGATTCTCTCTGCTCTCCTGTTGGAAGCAGCAAGGCAAGGCGCTTGCATCTTGAAATGGGTGATTTTTAATTATTTTCTTTGTTTGATTATTTGAGAACCCCTGTTTGTTCCTTGACCCTACATGAAGAAGATGAGAGAGAAAGAGCTGGACATAGCATTCACCCCAGTGATGAAGAATGAGAATGTTGGGGCCTGCTGTTTGTTGCTTTTCTTTTTGCTGATGTGTGGCTCTTTGTTGCCCAAGAGGTCTGCAGAGAGGGAGTTAAATGCATGTGTTTTTCTTGCACAGCAGCAAGGCTAAAATGTGGAAGTAAGCTAAGTAAACCTTTATAATTAGTCCTTTATGTCTTTCTCCTTTTGCCTCCCTATGTATGAGTATTGCCTTGATAAATTTGGTGACCATACTTCCCTTATAATGCTGGAAGCCACATATCTTTTGGTTCTATGTTGTTATCCCTTTAGTCATTTAGGATATGGAGGATGATAGCCCAGAATCCTTTGTTCATTTTGCAATCACTGTGACCAGATGAGTTGCTGATAACCTAGAGCAGCCAGAGCGCTTGTTGCATTAAGAGCCAGAGCCCAGGTCTTCACTCTTACCACATGTGACTCTATGTCCATGAAACGATGCGCAAGACAATGCACGCGACATTTGAGAAGTTTCTGGAGACCTTTCATAATGTTGTGTGAGGGCTCGCTGGCCACTGTGGCAGAGAGAGCAACATCCTCTTTACCTTCAGAAACCTCTGGCACCACCAGCGTTGCTGACATATCTCACGCCCTGTCACAGCTTCTTAGTTCAACAGGCTGCAAAAGCTCCTCCCCACCTCCACCTGTTCATAAGGATGTAAGGATAATTAGTGCATTTTCTCAAGTTAAATGATACACTCATTTTGAAGAGCAACTACCGCATTATCCTGCCCTTGCCCTTGGAAACTGGATCCCTTCATTTGTCGAGAATACCCCTTGCCAGGTCTTTTCATCCAGCCGCTGCTGACACTGCACGGGGGCTTCTGTCTGGGTGATTCTTGCTGGGTCATGCCAGGAGGTATTTGGCATTTCCCTAAAGCCCATCATGTGAAGTAAGAGTACCACCGAATCACAAAGCTCTGAGAAGTTTTGTTAAGATCACTCATGGCTTGATCAGTCCAAGCATTAGGATACCTAGTTTGCAAGTTCACTGTTGTCCACCTGGCCTGGAATTTACCAACTGCTCTGTGGAGAGCTCTCATCCCACTTATGAACTGTGGTGCTTATATCTGCACCTTCTTTTTCTGTATGCCCAGTACGTAGCTATGAAGGGAGGATCCCAGGAGCCAGAAGCCAGGGGACCATGTAGTGTCTTAGTGTGGTTTATATGTCATTGCAGTCTCCATCCAGGTCTTTTCCAGATCCTGGGATGCTGCCAAGAATTTCCATGCACAGGAAGACAGACATGGTCATGGTGATATATAGACTTACACAGAAGATGTTTTTCTATCTTTGGGGGGCTTTTGACCCCTTTCCACTCACTTGAATTCACACAGAATAATTATATGCTCTTCTGAGGGCTTACTGCTGGGTCAGAAAAGCAGGGAGAGTTGCTTTTGGATAGTAATCCCCACTGCTGGCCACCAGCAGCTGCAGCCTCGACAGCAGCTGCTTCCCCTCGCCTCCATGCCACCATCTCCCCTTCATATCCACTATCTCCTCGTCTCTCTGCAGGTCATTTATAATCAGCAGTCATGGCGTACAGGCCTCATTAGTGATATAGCCATTCCTTCAGTGCTTCAGAAATAATCATTTAGAAAAAAATGCACGGTTTCCATCCCTTGAGAGCCCATGAGTGATGAATTTATTTCAGTCTGGCTGGCTTGGCTGTCTTGCTCAGCCTTATTTCCATATTTATTTCAACAAACAATGTAGGGTGGGAACAAGAAAACACATGCTGGGTGTACACACACGCTGCATATCTGCTCCCTAAGTTGATTCCTCTTGGGGAAGGATGAAAAGGATTGCCAACGAAAGAAGCCTCCATTAAAAAAAAAAAAAAAAAAAAAAAAAAAGGTCTGTTGGACTTGGATGGGGTGCTGTATAGCAGAAGATGAGCTAGTTCATGATGATTTGTATTTGAGAAGGTGTGGGTAACATGGCAAAAGCAATTGATCCTTAGCCCCCCATTCTGGTAGTGATGTTTCAAGAGTACTTTTGCCCCTCAACCCCCTTACTCCCGGATGATCTGATTTATGTCATGGTGGACAGCAATGGACTTTTGATGCCAACAGAGGATCTGGTGCTGCTGTCTGAATCTTTCACCTAGATCTTGTTCCTTGTGATGAGTGGGGAGGAGCGTGTGTGGGGATCACAGGCTGCTCTGATGAGGAATGATGCCAGCGCATTCTTGATGGCAAGTGGTGTCCATGAATCAGACTTGCAGATGTGCAAGCCACCTGGCTTCAAGCAATCAGTTCTCTTAAGACATTTAAGCTTGACTGAGGATTTGGCTAAGGCTTGGCACTTAGCCCACCTGAATTTTTTAGGGTGAATGTTTTCAAGTGACTTCAGCCAAGGGTCAGAAGAGAAGATCTCAGAAATCTGTTTAGAACTATGTTGCTGACACTATGTCAAGGGGCCAAGCAAACCACGACACCATTGTTAATCTCACCATTACAAATCAAGGGAAGGGAGGAGGACACCACATCTTGATTCTGTGAGGATGCTTTGAAAGTGGCAGTTCGTGTTTTATAGTAGCAATAATAATAATAAAAGTTTTTCTATTCTAGGATGAAAGGAAATAGAACATGCAGAACAGTACCTTGTCCCAAACATAGCAGAACACCATTTTTCCTATGGAAAACTTGGGCAGTGCAACCAATTTACCAGAGAAAGAATGGAAAAAGCATCTTAGAAGAACCAGGAATAAAAATTTTTGATTCAGGGACCTGAACAGCAACACTTTCAGAATCTCTTGTTCTCAGAAATGCATTTTACTAAGCTTAAGATTCCTTTTTCTAAGAAAAAATGGTTGCTTTCCTCAAACTAAACAAAGCAGGGAGGCTCAGGGGTGAAGAAAAGGATGAATTGAGCAATATCTAATGGATACGCTCCTCCCCAAAATTAGACTCCAAATGATATGAGACAGAGGGAATATCTCAAGGGTAGGGAATCATCTGTAAGATAGGGCAATACTGCCGAAATGCAGTATTTTTAAAGAAATAAACCCCAAAATAAAGCCAAAAATCTAGTGCCTGGTCGAAAATTAACTGTAGATCCACTTACATGCTAATATCACAATTAAGAGTAGCCTTGGGACCAAATGAAAATCTCCTTTATTAACAGAGGGAGCCTTGTTAGAGCAGCACATACAAGGTGGCCTCCGGCTACCTTGTGTCATCCTATAATGGTGATCTGGGAAAACATGTCCCAACCCAGGTTTGGCCGATGTACCCATGCCCTCGCTGGGAGCCTCATCTAACATGAACAGATCTCCCAGCCAGCTTATCCTCCAGCCTTTCCATCTAAGCAGACAGTACAGAATGACTCTTATTTACCCAGCCAAAAAGATTTTTATTATCTACATAAATATATATATGTATATATTTTTTTCTTTTTCTTTTTTTGAGACCGAGTCTCTCTCTGTAGCACAGGCTGGAGTGCAGTGGCATGATCTCGGCTCATTGCAGCCTCCACCTCCCAGGTTCAAGCAATTCTCCTACCTCAGCCTCCCGAGTAGCTGGGATTACAGGCATGCGCCACCATGCCCAGCTAATTTTTGTATTTTTAGTAGAGACAGGGCTTCACCATGTTGGCCAGTCTGGTCTTGAACTCCTGACCTCACGTGATCCGCCTGCCTCGGCCTCCCACAGTGCTGGAATTACAGGCATGAGCCACAGTGCCTGGCCTATCCTTATAACAGTATTATAAAATATTCCTGTGATGTAGAAGAAAGTGCCTTTCTTTGCCTTATCTGATTGCTGAACTGTGTTCTTGCGGTAAAAGTGATTTTGTTTTGTTTGTTTGTTTGTTTGTTTGGTTTTGGAGATGGAGTCTCACCCTGTCACCCAGGCTAGAGTGCAGTGGCATGATCTCGGCTCACTGCAAGCTCCACTTCCGGGGTTCATGCCATTCTCCTGCCTCAGCCCCCCAAGTAGCTGGGACTACAGGTGCCCACCACCATGCCCAGCTAATTTTTTTTGTATTTTTAGTTAAGACGGGGTTTCACCATGTTAGCCAGGATGGTCTCGATTTCCTGACCTCGTGATCCGCCCGTCTCGGCCTCCCAAAGTGCTGGGATTACAGGCGTGAGCCACCGTGCCGGCCGGGAAAAGTGATTTTGATAGGGATGGTGTTGGGCTTAGTACTGGAGTTAGTAATTCTTTTTTTTTTTTCTTCCTTTTTTTTTTTTTTTTTTGAGACTGATTTTTTTTCTTGTTGCCCAGGCTGGAGTGCAATGGCATGATCTCAGCTCACCGCAACCTCCACCTCCCAGGTTCAAGCGATTCTTCAGCCTCAGCCTCCTGAGTAGCTGGGATTACAGGCATGCACCACCAAGCCTGGCTAATTTTGTATTTTTAGTAGAGATGGGGTTTCTCCATGTTGGTCAGGCTGGTCTCGAACTCCCAACCTCAGGTGATCTGCCCTCCTTGGCCTCCCAAAGTGCTGGGATTACAGGCTTCAGTCACTGCACCCAGCCGGAGGTAGTAATTCTTTAGCAAATTAAAGATCTGAAAGTTTCTCATACTGTCTAAGAGAAATAGCCAAATAGCAGTAGCAACTTAGTAAGTGTGAATGATGCTGTATTCCACCAAGAACAACATAGGCCCGTGCTCTCCAGCATTCCTACATCTCTGGAGAAGGGCACAAGAGCCAGGAAGCCAGAAAGGCCTCTTGCCATTCTATCAAAGGAGGGCTCCAGCACTTGGCTAACCTCCTGGGGCTGGCTTGCTGGAACTGTGGTATGCCATTTTTAATTGGTAATTTGACCTCCCCAAAACATGGCATTAAGACAGCAGAAGTTGATAATTGAATAAAGAGGATCATCATTGTTGTTTTGAATTGGAAATAGTTCTCATAACAACCCTCTGAGGGTATTTCCTGTCACCACCCTACCTCCTGCCCCAGTAATCCTATACTGCAGAGGTCTGTCATTTTTATGGCATTGATGCTTTTCTCCCAACTGCCCTTTCTAGCTTTTTTCATTTACTGATGAGCTGGCAGACGATAGGCGGGTGAAACAGACAAATTGATTGAGGAGCTGAAATGTAGATGTGTGTCTGGTCTCTATAACACCTTTGGGGTCCTGTGTGAATTTACGTGTTTATTTATGTGTCTGTTATTTTGGTTCACTTTATGATGTGGTTTATCTATAGAAACTGCCGTGAAAGTGAAGAGACAGAATGCTGAGGCTCAATATCTTCTTACTGGCATTTCAGCCCTAGAGGGCCAAGGGTCACATGATCTACCACCTTTACTGGCTTCCCTGATAAGATTCTGTGTCATCCGCAGTCTCCTGCACAGTCCCATTGGCCCCCTGTGGTGCAGTCCTCACATCCCTCACCCAGGCACCTTCATGAGTAAGCATCAAAAATGTATTCCTGAGTCTCAGCTCCCTGAATTATAATGTTATTCTCTTTTCCATTATATAGATGGAATTTTTCCCATCATCTTTGCATTTAAATTTACTTCCTTTGAGCCACAATCAGTTCCTTCATGAAAATAACATTTGACTGTTCTGTCATTGTATGAAGAAAATTAAGGCTCTCTTTGGAAAAGTTATATGAAACTTTGGGGGAGATGCAGCAAGATGCAATAGAAAAAACTCTCAAGTCAAAGAGCTCACCCTACCTAGTTACTCATTTTGCCTCAATGACCACAGGCCACCGAGTAAAAATAGGGCAGGTCCCTGTTGATAAATTGGAGAAGTCAAATTAGATCATCTCTAGTCTCCTTTCAGCCTTAAAACTATTTTTCCAGTCTGTATAGTATTATCATGGGTATCTGTATATTAGGACCCACTCCAGAATGGACTTTTAACCTTAGTTACGGACTAGTCTGTTTTCTGGTTCATAGAAAGCCATAGGTTCAGAGTCTGGAAGGAATATAACAAGAACTGAAACAAAATCAGCCTTAGGACGCCTCAAATAATAAATGAAAGCTGAGCTCACATGTCTTTAGTCAGTCAGCAGTGTTCATTGAACACTTAGAATTTGTAGCATAATATCAGGTGCCCTGAGGCATAAACTAAAACTCATTCACTACCAACTCAGGACAGAAGTATAAACATGCATGCAACCAAGCGTGCTTATGCACACTGCTGACACACAGGGCCATCCTTGAGCTGGGATGAAGGGGTCACCTCTCTTCAGCCCCTGCTCTTAGTGAAAACATTTACTTTAGTTAAACTTTAGTTCATTCTAGTTAAATCCAAAACACTATGCAAGAACACACATCAGAAGTGGGGAGATCCCCCTTGTCTTGTTCCCCTCTCCCTATAAGTGGGATTTTTGCCAGAGCTGCTTGTTTCCTCAGCCAATGGGAAACATATTAGTAGAACATGAATGAAAGTCCAGAACTCTTTTAAGATTACTTTTCCCTTTGCACTGATCAAAATTAACTTCTTGGAGTAAACATAAAATCAGGGCCTGTTTCACGGTTCATACCCTCTCTCTAACTAGACTTAACCCTCCCTCCCCCTTCTCCCAGAAAGGGGTAGTCACCCTTTGATCAATTTTATGACATCTCCGTGGTTGATACAGAGTCGTTAAAATTATTTTGACTCAAAATTAGTAAAATTCCTAGAGCAATTAAATGCACTGCTTCATGTTGGAGGAACTGTGCTATATTCCAGCCTTTCCCCACATTAGCTCAACCTAAGGAGGATTGGGCAGGTGTGTGTAAGGGAGGGTATTCTCCAGGGAACCATCAGCATCAGCATCACTTTGGAACTTGTTAGAAATGCAAAGCTCAGGCCCTAGCCCAGACCTACTGAATCGGAGTCTGCGTTTGCCAGCTCCCAGTGACTGCAACGCACCTTCAAGAAGCGCTGTCTTACAGAGGGTGCTGGCTGGCCACGGGGATCCCCAGGCCACATAGAGAAGTGGCCCAGTCTACTTGCTACCGCCACTAACCTGCCTAGTGGCTGGTGCAAAGCTACCGGGTAACCCCTCCCTCCAGAGAGCTGCCAGATCTTTCAGGCCCACAGTTGTGATCCACAGAATACAGTATCGTATTGTTGCAAGAGGAAGAAAGATCAATGTTTAACCACAGTAGCACTCCACTATATCATCAGTTGTGTCGAGTATAGATTCCAATAGAAGTGTGTGAGTCCCCTAGCAGAAAGCTTTTGTGTAGGAATGAAGATAAGTTTCCTATTAAAACCCACTCTGGATTGAAGTCTCATTTCAAAATGGCAGCATTCTCTACTTGCCATTTCTATTTCCCTTGTACCTGTCACCAAGTTAACGTAAGTGATTTTGGATTTTTGTTAGGATAAAGTTTTAATGTCAACTGAAAGCAGGAGGAGCATCCCCCTGCCCCCAACCTGATTTTTCCCCTTCTTTCACTGGTTTTTCCTCTTAAAGATCCCAAATGTCTTCCCACTCTTCAGGAAGCCCCACCCCCAGCCTAAGCACAATCTATTAAAGAGGCTTTCTGCTAATTCAGGTTCCCGTGTGAGAAGGGATACTGTGATTCATTCTTCTAAAGAGCTGGTGGAGAGCCCCCACCCCCATCCCATCAGTAGCCCCTGGGGACTGAAGCAAATGGGCAAGTCGGTTTGTCCCCAAGCCACAACCCCTGCGTAATGATGATGGAGCCCTTCAAGCGGCCACCCCTTGGCACTGCAGCCTTTGAATAACAAGGAAAAGCAACAGCTGTGAGAATAAATTCTTGCATGGTAAACTTAGGGCCTCATACTCAGAGTCGAAGCACTGTATTTCTCATCATATTCCTTCCACTAGGGTTGTGATGATCTTGCCAGAAAGTGTTGTTTCTCGTTTTTCTCCTGTCTTTTCTCTTTCCCCTTGGCTGCCCCCCTTCTTCCTCCCACTCTAGCCTCCACGCCTCTGCTCTCCCACTCCCCAAATCGAACATGTACAGATTTTACGGTTCACTGGAGAATAAGTGGCTGTCATTTCACAGACGGGCCAGGATGTAATTAGCCACAATGCATTGGAGTAATGGAACAGATGTCTCTTTGTAAACTGAGTTTGCTGCCGAGCACCGCGTGTGTGTGACCTGCCGACTGCTCTAGGCGCTTCCACGCGGCCCCTCCCCCATCTTTCTCTGTCTTCCCCAGCCCCTCTCTGGGTTCCCCGGCCAGAGACTGGGCTAACTTTCGTGTTTGTGTGTTGACTGTTTTTGTTTTTCCTCTGCTTCCCTGGTTGGCTCACTTCTGCTGCTAAGAAGCTGCTGGTGATGTGACGAAGAGTGAGGGAGCTGAACCTACGTTTATCGATGTAGTCATTTACAACAGAAAAGGTGATACCCCTCTTATGAGATAATTGGTAGTTTCAAGTTGCACTTATTACTGGATGATAATACACCAGCAAAATCATAAATTACTGTTATGCTCTCTGGCCTGTTGTTTTTTCTTAACTAGAAATAAAGGAGATGCGTCTCCCTTCTTCCAAGGTTATTATTTAAAATTTAAGAGGAAGAATCCAGGCTGATCACTGCAGGATGATGTGGACAAATATCAGATACTTAAACTGACTGCCTAATAACCATTGAGTTCATTTGTTTATACAGATGATGTGATCGTATTGGCCTCTGCCTTTCTGCACATTTCACTTTAAATATGAAGGTCATACCTTAAAAAAATTTTTTTTAAGTAATGACTTTTGTACATCCTTACTTTTGAGGCTGGGGATTTAGTAAGTAGGCACCAGGCACAATTCCTGTTGGTGGGTCAATCCCAGAGGAAAGTGTGTAAACACAAGGTCCATCTGCAGGGGAAGAACGAAGTTGGGGAGAAACAGTGAATAAAGGTGGACAGTGCTTCACTTTTTATAGCTTATCTTCCCACCCTAGGGGAATGAGTAGTACGGATGGTAAATACACCCAACTCCTCCCTCAAGCCTCCTGCACATTTGAGGGAAACAATCCTTATTAAAATATGGGAGAGGCCGGGTGCGGTGGCTCACGTTTGTAATTCCAGCACTTTGGGAGGCTGAGGCAAGTGGATCACCTGAGGTCCCGACTTCAAGACCAGCCTAGGCAACATCGCAAAACCCTGTCTCTACTAAAAATAAAAATTAAATAAAAATTAAAAAAATAGCTGGGCATGGTGGCACACGCCTGTAATCCCAGCTACTTGGCAGGTTGAGACATGAGAATCACTTGAACCCGGGAGGTGGAGGTTGTAGGGAGCCAAGATCGCCCCACTGCACTCTAGCCTGAGTAACAGAGAAAAACTCTCTAAAAAAAAAAAATGGGGCTCGGCATGATGGCTCACGCTTGTAATCCCAGCACTCTGGGAGGCTGAGGTGGGTGGATCATGAAGTCAGGAGATCGAGACTATCCTGGCTAACACAGTGAAACCCCATCTCTACTAAAAATACAAAAAAATTAGCAGGACATGGTGGCATGTGCCTGTAATCCCAACTACTTGGGAGGCTGAGGCAGGAGAATCGCTTGAACCTGGGAGGCGGAGGTTGCAGTAAGCTGAGATCGCACCACTGCACTCCAGCCTGGGTGACAGAGCAAGACTCCGTCTCAAAAAAAAAAAAAAAAAAAGTGAGAGGGATCAACTCCCTGGAATAGTGCTGGCCTTTGTTCCTCAGGATATCATGTTCGGTTTAATTGATTTTTTTTCTCCTGGCCACATGCCCAGGGTCTTGGCTTTGGGTACTTACAGGAGAAGGTGATCCCATGCTCGGGTCTAAGGTTAAGCTCCGGTGTGTGCATGTATTTGGTTCCTTTGTCAGGTGAGAAATACTCTTCTGGTTCTCAGCTTGATCACTGGAGTCAGCAAGACCACGCCCTCTTGGTCAGGGATAGAAAATCTTGCTAGGCCTTTATCAATAAACAGACAGTGTTGTATTTATCATATGGGAAAACTAACTGCAATAAGAGAGTCTAATATTAAAGTCTCTAACTGGGATCTTGGGTTTGAGTTTGGCACTTGGTGTCAGTGAATCTCCAAATGTTTTCTTAATTTAGATTTTTTTATTTTAAGATTTTAGGTATTATTTTTCCCAAAAAAGATCCAAGGATCTTCATTTGGGTTTTTAAAAATCATTAAAAATTTAAAAACAGCAGTCTAATGTTAACTTTTACCCTGAGGATTTTATGATAAATAATAGGTGGAAATAGATCTCTGGTGGATGAAATTGATACTGATACTGGTTTAGCAACAAGTAATTGGAAACCTCCTCACCATGACCTCATTGATTGTCCCTTGATTATGAGAAAGTTGAAACCTCTTCTATTCTCTGAGGGGTTTTGGTGGCCATGATTATGTCATTGGTACAAATTTGGAAGAGAAAATGTCTCATTTTTTACTGATCTCCTTATAGCCAGAATGTGGAGTACCCAATATGCCCTAAGCACTCTATCAATATTGCTTTTGTTGTTTGGGTTTCATAACTCAAAGGAATCCTTGGTATCCTCAAAGTATATTATAACCTCCATTGCTAGTATAACTATGTCTGAATGATTTCTGCTTCCTAATTAATGCTAAATTGGGATCAGTCCCCAATTTTGTAAGAGGCCAGTGATTGTTCATGGGATCATGTGGCATGCCTCCTTGAGGAAAGGAGAAATGATAGGATCATGTCTTATTTTTTTTAATCCTCCTTAAAAATTAGCACAGTGTAGGCCGGGCGCGGTGGCTCACGCCTATAGTCCCAGCACTGTGGGAGGCCGAGGCGGGCGGATCACGAGGTCAGGAGATCGAGACCATCCTGGCTAACACAGTGAAACCCCATCTCTACTAAAAATGCAAAAAATGAGCCGCGCATGGTGGCGGGCACCAGTAGTCCCAGCTACTTGGGAGGCTGAGGCAGGAGAATGGCGGGAACCCAGGAGGCGGAGCTTGCAGTGAGCTGAGATTGTGCCTCTGCACTCCAGCCTCGGTGACAGAGCAAGACTCCGTCTCAAAAAAAAAAAAAAAAATTAACACGGTATGCAAAAGTATTTATTGATTATTTTAACATGAACTAGATTTCCAGAGATACAAATTGTATAGGATCATCGATTATTTTGAAATTGCAGGTATCTGATATAGCCAGGATGTACTGACATTTTAGAGAATTTTTGGGGAGAAAGGACTGTCAAGGTCCACCAGCTTAACCTCTTGCCAAAAGCAGGAGTCTCCTCCAAAACTCTTTGATAAGATGGCCGTGGAGTCCTTGCCTGTCATCCATTTTCATTTTTTGGATATGGAGTGATTTGACAGTCCTTCCTTGCACTCAGCTGAAATCTATCTCTATATAACCTCCACTTTGTTCCTATGTTGTGACACGGAGTAAATCTACCCCTTTTTTGTAGGCAACCTCTAGAGAGCTAACAAAAGCTTTCATATTTCTCTAGCTTCTCTTTCCCAACTCAGACATGACCAGTTCCTTCCACTGTTCCCTACATTAACATGATTATCTGACCCACTGTCACAGAGGCTATCCTCTTTCTGACATGCTGATAATAACTGATATCTTTTTAAAAAGTTATATTCCCAGATCTGTATATGAAATTCCAAATGTCATTTGACCAATGCAGACTTCAATAAAAATTAGCAAAACTTATTTGCAGCCTGAAGGTGCTTGAATCCATTATAAACCTCACATAACATAACATAAACGACATACAGACAAGATTTTCCTAGCACAGCACAAGAGCAGTTAGTGTTAGCATTTGTGAATCTATTCGGGTATTAATACTTTCCTGACCTGGTAAGATTTGTATTTTTCTTGTCGTTGTCATTCTTCCTGCTTACTCTGCCAGCATACAAGTCACTAATGCAAATAGGAGCAGAATTACTGTGGAGTTGCCCATCACTGCACAGTGGAATCCAGACCCCTTGGTATGTTCAGCCTCCTCATCTGCCTCCTGGCTTCATCTCCTTCCCCTTCCTCATAACATCCACTGCGATTTACAACGCCATTTCCTCAAACACAGGCTCTTCATGGCTTCACACTGGTTATTTCTCTACTTGGAATGCTTTGGCCACACTTGATCTGACTCAAAAACTTCTACTAGTCCTTAGTCCTTTAAGGCTTAACTCAGGAATCACCTTTTCTTTCCTTTACTTTTCTTTTTTCTTTTCTTTCTTTCTTCCTTTCTTTTTCCTTCCTTCCTTCCTTCCTTCTTTCCTTTCTTCCTCCTTCCTTTCTTTCCTTTTCCACTTCCTTCCTTGCTTCCTTCCTTCTTTCCTTCCTCCCTCCCTTACTCCTTTCTTCTTTCCTTTCTCTTTTTTCTTTTCTTTCCTTTTCCCCTTCCTTCCTTCCTTGCTTCCTTCCTTCTTTCCTTCCTCCCTCCCTCCCTTACTCCTTCCTTCCTTCCTTCCTCTTTCGACAGGGTCTCACTCTGTCATCCAGTGGTGCAATCTTGGCTCACCACAACCTCCACCTCCTGGGCTCAAGCATGGAATCACCTATTCTTAGCCCTATGTCAGGACCATGACAATGGGAGAGGCCACCAGATTTCCACTTCCTAACCAACCCTTGAAGTCAATGTTCCATGTATATTTTTGTTTTGTGAGTAAAGACCATAATTCATTACAATGAAACTATGTTTTTTTTAAAAAAAAAAGAAGTGCATCTTCTGTAAAGCCTTCTCTTGCCCGTTGTCAACTTTCGTCTCCATGAAGTGCCTACTCCACACTGTCCTTGCAACATTTATCATTTATTATGTTGTATTTAACTATTTGTTCATTTGCTTGGCGTCTCTAGACTTTCAACTCCAAGATGCTCAGGGCTTTGTTTATTCCGTGGAGTTCCACTAGGCAGACAACGCCTAGTCTTTTAGTAGGTTTCAGTGTGTATGTGATATCTGTACAGGTCCACTAGGACACTTAGCTCTCTCTGTTTAAAGGGATGGACAAAGAAGTTCTATCAAATGCTTTGCTCAAGCACACCCTGGCCTATTAGTGTAGTAATACCATTAAAAAGAAAAGTGAACTTTGGTGATGTGTTTGGGTTGTATTTTTTTGTTTTGCTTTATTTTATTCTTTTTAAAAAGCTCAGGCTAGATCCTGGTGTCCTAACATCAAGGCTTTCTGACCATGTGGAGCATCCACGTCACTGACTATCACAAATGCTATTACAGCTCCACCCTAAGCCATGTTATAATTGGTTTTTTTCTAAATGTTAATGGGTTTATGATTAACTATAATTGTATGTAGGAACCTACATAGAGGACTAATTATAGGTGCTTATGCACTCACCTTTTAAATCCCTACTATGTGCAAGTGTGTCAGACAAATAACATCTTGGCAACACTGTAATGACTATGAATATAATCAGTAGATGAAATGATGCTGGATTCTTCAGTTACAGGCTCACTTTTTCAAGAGTTGACACACCATCACTGTATTTATCACCAATTAAATTTCCTTATAGTAGTTACTTGCAGTAATTTTTGAGGCAATCACCTCAGCTCAAATTGCCATAGCAAACCACATAATCTTACCAAATAGAATTATTATCAGCAGTCATCATCCTCATCAATTCTTTATTAAAGACTCATTTCTCAAACCATTTCAAATTGTGGCTTAGAGTAAGTCATTTATAACCACATTTTGGAAATAGGCACATTATATTTCCACTTCATAAATATGTTTTATTAGTAATGAGTGGTATAGTATTAGATTACTATTAGTATTCTCATCATAGGTTGGAAAAATGCTTAATTAACAAAGATATTGGATTGGAAAAAAAATGACTCTGGGCATATTTCTTCTTGACCAAATTATTTTCTGGTTTTTTTTCCCCCTCTAGTCCTTTGTAATTTTTAATTGCATTCACCATTCCCAGAGACTGTGTTTCCAGGAATCTGCGTAGAGAAGCTGAAATCCAATAGAAGCACAGGTTCTAAAAAGACATTCCTGTTACTGTGTCAGGATCTTTTAGCATCTTCACCTTAACCCAGTCCACAGCTCCTTTTCAGAAACCCTCAGCAGTCAGTCTTTGTTGGTGAATGGCATTGCTGAGAACTGTTCCTATCACACGTCATAGAGCAGCTAGATTCCTGTTCTGGTTGTGGTCATCTTAAACTGGTATTTGAAATCCAATGCCGTTTTTTCTGTCATTCTTTGGGTGTCTTTATTTCTGAATACATACACCTCCCTATTTTCCATGTTCTGATTTCACCTCACTTTCCAGAAGAACAGTAAGTGCCAGAGGTCACTGTGCCAGGGAAGCCACCAAGACGCTCCTATCATGCACATCAGACTCTGTATTAACCTTGGGCACTCACAGCCCTGCTTTAGCCAGATCCTTTTCTGAATGGTTGTTACTCATTTTTACCTAGAACTTCTGGCTTACTTTCTTTTTGTCCTCAACTCTTGTTGGGATTCTTCCATTGTTTCTTATTTTATTTCATTTGCAGTGGCGCTTTTAGCTTCCCTATCTTGTATGAGAGTGGCGTTCTTTTGATTATTTTCCATTCTTTTTCCAAAGGGAGAGGGGTCTTTGTGTGATGGTGCAGTATGTGTCTGCAAGGGTTGAGTCTGTGTTCTCTGAAGCAACAAACCACATTTGTGGGTGTTTTGCTAACACAAAAGAGCATGGGTTTGTGTCTCAGCCTAAATGATGGAGTTCTGGACAGCTTAAATCTGAAGTGGCTTGCTGGTTCCCTAACAGCAGGCAATTATGTTACACTCAGGGAGCCTCTGCGCAGGCTGTTCTTATGCAGATAGTTGTCTGAGGGAACAGGAAGAGCATTCGAAATATGTGAGAGCCATGTGACAATTCCTCAGCAATTGATTGTCCACAATTGTGTCCTAATTGCTGACGCCACCGGTCTATCCATACTTAATGTTTTGTTCAGGTATCTTTCCCAAGGTCCCTAGTTATGCGATTCGTGTTCATAAAAGCTTCTAATATGGCCCTTCTGTTCACGCAGCAGGTGAATAATCCCCAAGTTAATAAGAAGGTAAGCACTCTTATGAACACAGCTTTAAAAGGCTCGACCCAACTCTGAATTCACACTGTGAGGGAAAACTACCCTTTACTGATACTCCTCGTGGCATACACAAGCGAGCCAGCCCACGTCCGCTTTCCAGGGTAGAAGGGACATTGACCTGGGATGCTGAGGTGGGGGCTGCGGTCAGATGGCTCAAGTGGATGCCAGGGGAGGCTGGTCAGTAACAAAGACAGCGACAGCGTACTCTTCTCATGTGGGAAGGAAAAAGCTTCTGTGAATCAGAGACCCATCCTAGCCAGTGAAGAGGCCAGCCCAGCTTAGCCAGAAGATCTACGACAGATGCCCCCTTCCTCCCACAGGGCTCCCATGGAAAAGCCGACAAGGGACACGAAACTGCTCCCAAAGTGATATCCCGACCCCGGGTTACAAATGAGGATTGATGTTCCACTGAGAAACTATAATGGCCTTATCACAGCAATCATCCTGGAACACCCATGCCTCCTCTCTTCTCCCTTCACATCTGACTGGTTATCTATTGTTCCTCATTGCCAGTGCTTGTTTGAAGAGCTCGGCAGCATTTTCAGGTATAAAAGAACGTGCACCTTTTTTTTTCCCTTCTCCTCTTCCTTGAAGTCATTGTCTATATTTAGGTCAGTGACGTGATGAGAGATGTTGATGTGTTTTGTACCTCACGCTGCAAATTGCCTTTCCGGATACAGGGGAATGGGGAGGCTCTAATGGCACTGGCTTGTGCTCCGTGCCTTGCAGGAGGAAGCTACCACCCAGCCCATGGCTGCCTGCGGCCGAGGGTGGACTCTGCCTCCTGCCACCCACCAATGTGCTGCAAAAACACACATGGCCACAGAATCTGGCCTCCCAGATTCTCTGCATCATCTTATAAAAAGGTGAGAGGGAAGGCCATAGGAAGTTACTTTATCCTTTACCTGGAGTCCTTACCCAGCACTCTGCTCTATCAAGTAGAAAATGTGGCCCTGATAAATCCTGCCCACAAAGGAACTGTGCCTTTTTAACATGCAAATGTTCAGCCAGAGAAAGTAAATAGACATCTCCTCCTTCAGGGAACTAGGAGACAATCACAGCCACCCCTCACCCCACCCCCAATACCATTTCCCTTTCCTCTTCCTATTCTAAGAGAAAGAAATTCTAATTTTTTTCCCATTATTCTTTTTTTTTAAGAGGGAGGGGCTTGCATTGAATTGCTCTTAAGCCACTGTCTTCTACCCCAACTTCCTCCCGTCTAGATAGGCTTCATTAATTTGATAAGCCGACACCAAAAGAGAGGGGTGGCAGTGGAAGGGGGCGGGGTGCTGCAGGAGGGGCTGCCTAGGGGCTGCCCTGAGGTTTTAGAAGATGAACTGCTAATGATGTTGAAGACGTACCTTTTCAGACTGCATGGTCCCTCTGGAAAATCAGGGTCCTTTTTTACTTATTCTGATTGTACTGCAAGAACTGAAAAAATAGAGGCCTGGTTGGGATGGAGGGGGTATATGGGCTGGGGCAGGGGTGGTAAGTAGACAGATGCGTCTCCAAGGAGAAATCCGAACACGTCAGTTACACAGCTTGAAGGGCCTTTTCTTTAACAGGGTGTCTGATATTGTCATGCTAAAAAGTCAGAAACTAATGGGGGAAAATAGATTAATTTGCTAGGTCATTTATTGAACAGTCTTGCTTGATACTTACAAACTAGTGAAATTAGTGCAAATTGGCAATATGAATATTTTGATCAACATCTGTGACCCTTGAATGCAAACCAAGTAGGATGCAAACCACAGAGCTTTTAAAATGTCAGAGGCACTAATCTTTGCTAGTCCTTTCCCATCTTCTAATATGATGGAAGCTGATTATACCTAAGAGAGCCATCTGTATAATCGTCCCAAGACAGTCCCAGTTTATGCCAGTTGTCCTGGCTTGGGTGAAAAATTATGTAGTTACCCTAATTATTACCTCTCAGCAACTGGGAGACGCTGAGAGATGCCCAGCTTGGGTTTGATTCTATTTTTATTCTCTGTTCTCTTGCACACTTTCAAGATCATTCTCAAACATTTACTGAAAACAAATGTGTGCGGCATTCTGAGGATAGAAAGGCATTTAAGGTAGGATCTTTTCTGATTGCAGTTAGTGGCAATATAAGCGACTTGCAGGTATAACAAAAACCTTGAATATTCTTGAATCGTAGATCAGAACCATACCCTGGCTTATTTCCTTCTGAAATAAATTCCAAGCTGGGGGTGGGGTGTCAATGGTCATCAGATGTTAAGAGAAAACAACCCAGGCTACTGAACCCCCAGAATTTCTGCTTCAGTATATATTTTACTTCCTCCTCAGTTTTACCAAGTGACAGTAATTGCTTTGTGGACAGCCAGCTGCTTTGTAGAGACCAGGAGCAGCTTTGAGCCTGAAGGGTTGGGGTGAGGGTAAATATTTCAAACACATGAACAGGTCTTGGCCTGCAGACCTTTCAATTGCTTAACTAGAATCTAAATTAGAATGGCTGATAAACATTCATTTATTAAACAAATATTTATAGAGTGCCTGTTGTGTGCCAGCCACTGCTCTAGGCACTTAAATCTGTGAGCGGATAAAAAAGAATAGGAACTCTGCCCTTGTGCAGCTTACGTTCTAGCAGACATTAAGCATCATGAATGAGTGTAAATTACATAGTATGTTAGATACTTGTAAGTGCTATAGAACAAAGAAAAAGCAGAGCGGGGTGAGGGAAGGCGGAATGATGATCCAGGGCACTAGGCTTAGACACTGCTGATGCCTTTAATTCCACCCTTGTCCTGCTGCCTCCTGCCCAGAGCAGAGCCCACATGCAAACACCAAGGACCAGGAATGCCAACACGCACATGCAGACAGACACACAGAAGCTGCAGACCCACAAGAGAAGTGACACAGGCAGCAGTCACAGTTCATGACCTTTGTTGCTCCAGCCTTGGCTGCCACAGCCAGTGGTACTCTGTATGTGTGTCTTTATGAAAGAGCTCAGGGTTGGAGGATGGACAAGGATGGTTGTAGGTCCTGCCTTTGAGGTGGAGGGCTGGCCTCTGCAGTCCCAATTCAGTTCAGGGTTCTCAGCTGGAGTTCTGGGTTTCTTTCTGCCTTTGTCAGTGGTCCATCACGTAACCTTCAGTGTGAAACTTATCTATTCCTGAAAGTGGTCGTATTCATAGAATCTTAAGATAATAATAAAATTTGACTGACTTGCATAATGAGGAATCATTTACTGATTTTCTAAAAAGGAAGAAGCCGGCAGTATGAGTTCTTTAACACTCAATGATATTCCAAAGACAAAGCTGCACAATGTCCAATATATTTGTGGTCTATTTCACTCATCTTAAAGCTATGGTTTTTTTCCTCCTGTCATGTGTTCTACAATTTCAGCTGAATAGGAAGGACCAAGGTAAATACCCCCAGGCCCCTGCCTGGTTTTGGAGCACTTTAGGGAGAGATACCACGCAAACTATTTCTTCTGCTCTTCAGAATCAGGGCTGTGCTTCATGTAGCACGGTAAAGACGATGTCATCAATTTGGTGGAAAAAGAAAACAGAGTTCTGAATCTTCTCTCCCATTCATTAACTGGAACTGAAATTGAGATTCCTGTCTTCCTCCCTGATTAGGGTTCGAGATGTGGAGCTGATTCCTGAAGTGAGCCTGTTCTGCCCGGTGCAGGCAGCCATCCTGCTAACATCTTGATGTTTGTGTGTACCTCTGCAACTGCTTTCTTTTTGTTTGTGGTCACTCAAAGGAAGGAATGCATTCAAAGGAAGCTCCAATTCTGATGGAGCGGGTGCTGTTCTTAAGTATGAGAACACTTACCCTGGCATAAAAGCCCTGCTGGTATGTCTAGCACCAATAAGGGGTCTCTTAAGACTCAAAAGCACAAGGCCTGATTCTTCCTCTACCAAACCTGTTGCCCAGAGGGGCAAAGTGTGGATTTCAGGAGGCCTGATGCCCAGAACTTACCCCAGAAACTCAGCATTAATCACAGAACAGGAGGTACAGCTCCAGCAGCAGCTCAGTCACTGAGCCATTGTCTCCATGGCGTCTATTCCCATATTTGCCACAATGATAGCAATGTTGATGATGATGGTGGTGGTGGTGGTGGTGGTGATGGTGATGGTGATAATGATAATGATGATCCTGATGATGGTAATGGTGATGGTGATGATGTTGATCCTGATGATCATGATGGTGATGATGATGGTGATTGTGATGATGATGGTAATGATGTTGATCCTGATGCTCATGATGGTGGTGGTGATGATGATGATGGTGATGGTGATGATGATGGTGATGATGATTATCCTGACTTCCAATTGCTTTACCAACAGAAAGGGCTAAGAAAGCTGTGCGAAGTTTTAAAACTGGTCCCAAATAGATGGTTTGCTTCTGGTTTTATCAGCTTTCTAGATACTGAACTCCATAGGCAGTTGTGAGCATGGAAATAATCATTTTTAAAAGTAAGTCCTTCTTGGATGCCTACAATTCACATAGTTGTGAATAGTATAGTACTGGGATAAGCATTTTATCTCACTTAACCCTCACATGTCTTTTGAATATGGGCACTATTGTCCACATTATGTAAATGATAAAAATTGGCCCGGCACATTTTGTTGTTATCAGTTACCCAGCTACTATGCCACAGTCAGATTTTGAACTTGGAAGTGGCCAGTGCCAATGCCCAGGCCAGCTTCCCTGGTGTTCTTCTGCTCTCAGCCTCTTCTGTTCTTCAGGTGGAGTGTGGTAGAAAGGTGTGCCTCACAACAGGGCCCTGTTTACTTAGGTTAGCTTGCTGCCTAATACAGTGGTCCCCAACCTTTTTGGCACCAGGGACCAGTTTCCTAGACGACAATTTTTCCACAGACCAGGGGTCGGCCGGGGGGATGGTTTCAGGATGAAGCTCTTCCACCTCAGATCATTAGGCATTAGATTCTCGTAAGAAGCATGCAACCTAGATCCCTCACACGTACAGTTCACAGTAGGGTTTGTGCTGCTATGAGAATCTAATGCCACTGCTGATCTGACAGGAGGCGGAGCTTAGGTGGTAATGCTCACTCTCCCGCCACTCACCTCCTACTGTGGCACCTGGTTCCTAACAGGCCACGGACTGGTAGCAGTCCATGACCCGGGGATTGGGGACCCCTGGCCTAATACATATGTTTCACAACCTTGTAGCAGACAGTTCATCTAATTAATTTGAATGGAAACTTAGTGATCGGCTCCATACAGGCAGAAAAATAATCCATCCCATTGTGATAACAATAGATTTACTTAGATAATAGAAGTTACTGCTTCCGATCAATTTGACAATGGTTTTTCTCATAGGAAATTTCAAACTGTGTCACCAGATACTTGAGAAATTACCATGGAACACATGAAAAATGGATATAGAACAATTTAGCAGTATGTGGAGAGCTCCTCAAAGGTGGTCCTACTCCTTGACCTACTGATTCTACTTAAAGAAATGTTTTCCTAAGAACGTAATTAGAGATGTGATCAAAAATATATGTACAAGGATGTTTACTATAGCATTATCTATAGTGGTGAAAAATTGGGGAAAAAAAGACCTATATGACCAAAAGTAGAGAACTGGTTAAGTACATTATGGTATATTCAACTGAAAAAATATTTCATGGCTATTGAAGTATTTTAGAAGAGTGTTTGATAACATAGGGAAATGTCCACGCTGTAATAAGTAAAAAAGATAGAATATAAAACTACATACGATCCCAATATTTTCAACAAGTGAGAATATAAATAACTTGAGGTTGGATTTTTGGTTTAATGAAATGAAGAATAAGTATTGTTCCTATAACTAAGTCTGAATCTAAATGAAGAATAAGTCTTCATTCCCATAAACTAAAGATTAGTTCCCATAACTAATCTTTCTTCAAGATTTTAGGAAACAACCTAGAGAAAATGTTGGCAATTGAAGAAACACTTTCATCAGCCTAAGTCCCCAGTGAAATGAGTGATAGGATAGTTAAATATCAGCCTTGAACTGTTAAATACTTCATGTTCCTCTTTATTTTTCTTCTTTACCTTAAAACGAATTTAACCAGAAGTTATATTCTGATAAAAGGTGATGTTTTTGTAATTTCATATTTCTTTAAAAGCAGACTCTTTCAAAGAAAAGCAGAGATATCTATGACATTCGGGTCACAGTTGCTTCACTACCATGATATTGACACAGGTTGGTCAACTGACAAACCTTTATCTGATCAGAAAAATGGCACATTAGAGATTTGCACAGCCAACATGGAGTATGTCTCATATCCACCATCCTGTCTAGTGGCAGTCATATGGATAAGGGAGGCAATTTCTTTTTTATACTACAGGTGGAAATTGGAGAGAGGTAGGGTATTGGAGTGCTGAGTACAGCACCATTGCCTGAATGAGAAAGCCCAAGTCGTCAAAATACTATCTTAATACTACAGGAATCAGAGTGGAAGAAAATTAGTGTGTTCTTCAACACATGGGAAAACAGCTATAAATGAGAACCATGTATGTCCTGGAAGGACTTTTCTCATAAAGTGTAAAATATCAACACTCACGGTCAGTTAAAGAAAGTCTTCAGATCTGGGTAGGATTATATTGGAGAGAAATCTGAGTCAAGCATTTGAGAAGAAGCTACCAATTTATACTTAGCTATTTTTGCTAATCTTGTTTTCATAATCATATCTCTGAGAACACTTGGGTGTTTAGAAAATAGTGACAACTACGTGTGACCACTTATTGAGTGGCAGTATAGTCCAATTGGAAAAAAATACCCAAGAAGAAGTTAAAAGTGAGCTGAAGGCCAGCCTTGCAAATCTAGCCAATCAAATGATTGTAGACATCACACCTGTCTTCTTCCCTAAGCCAAATCTGAGAAAAAAATAAGATATCGAAGCAGCTTCATGCAGGGGATACAATTGGAGCCATGCTACCTATGGAACAAAATACTAGCCTCTTAGCATTACATTCAAGATTATATATAATCTGACTCCAAATACTTTTCAGCTTCCCCTCTGTCTCACCATGTCTCTCATCACTGCAGGAACACTGTTCTTTCTCTTTCTCTTGAGTGAGCCACACACTTCAGGGAGCCAGAGCCTCAGCCCATTAAGTTCCCTCCTCCTGGACTGGCCTGAAATGCTGTGCTTCTTTTCTTTGCTTGTCAAGATCACTCTCCCCGCTCCAGGCCCAATCAAATACCACTTCAGCCAGAAATTATCCATCCTTTTCCATACCTGTAGGTTTTATACCTGCCTTCATTTCATGCTTATTTTATTCAGCCTTACATTTTTGCTGGCTGTTTGTTTCTCTCCCCTATTGGATCATTATTCATTTGCGTGCACCTCTGATGCCAGCCAAATGAGTTCATACAATAGGCACTTAATAAGTGTTTGCTGCATTTAGTCAAGTATAATATGCTGTATGAATATTAAAATGTTTGATACAGGCCATATGTACAACCAGATTTTCCAGACAAAATATATGAAGAAATATGACCTTGGGACAGAATATTTGAAATTGAACTGATACTATAAGACCCAGGTTGCGAAGGCTACTGTAATCCATAATAGTAATGAACGTTTTGGGGTATTTGCTTCATTCTAGGTATTACACTAAGTTCTTTCCATATAATATCCCATTTGATCATCCCAACACAAGGAAGTGGGCCTCATAGCAGGCACTAGTGTCTTTTGTAACAACTTCCTTTGTTCAGACAATGACAATTTTTCTCCAACTCTCATTGGTATTCTGTAGTGTTTGATGATTTTCCTATTCCTGGGGAACCTCTAAAATGTATCAGCTCTTAGGAGGATGGACTTCTCCTAAGTAAAATAGTCATGCATAGGAAGGAATTGTGATTTGACCTCAATTAGTTAAAAAAAAAATCTCATGGAAGAGATTAGTCCTGCTTTAGCAAATATTTATGAGCACACGCTATGTGGCAAAGTACTTAGTAAACACTGGGGACAGAAAACAGAGATGCTGCCTAACCACATGCACAGGAGTTTAACCGCAAAAACAGACATTAATGAAATAATCACACAGATACATAACTACAGCCCATGATGAGGGCAGGTGCTGTGAAGGAAATGTATAGACAGCCATGAGCATGTCTAAGCTAGCCTAGTGAGGGAGGTGCCAGTCAAGGAAGGTTCCTCAGAGATCCGGAAAACCAACAGACAGTAGCTGGGGCAGTGATTCTCCAAGCGTCGTTCTAGGACTAGCAGGATGAGCATCACCTGGGGACTTGTTAGAATTGCATATGATCAGGTCCCACCTCAGGCCTACAGTATCAGAAATTCTAGGAGTGGTGCCCAGTATTGTGGCATTTTAACAAACCCACCGGGCGATTGTGATAGACCCTCAAGTTTGAAAACCACTATACCAGCAGATGAGATGAGCTGGGGATGGGGCTGAGGCAGAGCATTCCAGCTACAAGAAGTCATAACTGCAAGAAGCAGTACAGTGAGTCCCCAAGGCTGGGAGGAACACAGTGAGCAGGTGGAGCTGCCAGGAGGCCAGTGCAGAGAGCCAGAGGAAAGTGGGGTGGGGCAAAGCTGGAAGACATACCAGTCAGATGGCTTCAGCGTTGGTGGTAAGATTCTGCCCACTCTTCTGAGAGCTGTGGAAAGTCACTGAAGAGTTTCAAGCAGGAGTGTGATAGGATCATTTTAAAGCATCCCCCTAACCCGGCATAGAAAACTGATGGAGGGGAGTGGATGTGAAGAGATTCATTTGGAGGTGACTTCAGTTCTCCGATCTGAAAAATCACTGAATGGAGGGATAGGACATGTAAACAGAGGAAGGTGATATATATGGAGGAGGTGACAGTGAAAGGGCTTTGGCAATATTTGGAAATGGGGATGGAACCTAGGTTTCTGGCTTATGAAACCAGATTGACGACAGTGGTCCCAGTCACTGACATACAGAAGGTGGAGGTCATGGGTTTCATTTGGATCATATGGATTTTGAGGTATAACCTAGACCCTGGCAGAATTTGCATGGCTGAAAGCCACGGAAAAAAAAATTATTCTCGAAGGGGAGATATGGTGACCCCTGAGCCAACAAATGGAGATGGAAGTGAGTTTTTTGATGTTTGTTTGCCTGTTTTATGATTCATCCATCCATCCATCCATTCATTCTACCTATTACACCCTTCTAAGTACATGGAAGCATTTGAACAACAGAAGAGGAAGACTGGTAGATAGGATCAGAACCAGCCATGGCAGATCTTGATTTCCAAGCTAATGGTGTTGGATCACCATTGAAGGTAGTCAGAGTGACGTCATGGCAGAGGTATGTTTCAGAAGGGTCGCCTAGCACCTAGCCTGTGTTGTACACAGGCAAGAAACTGGAAGTAGGAAGACCATCACAGTAGACTCTAAGAATGCAAAAGGACTCTCATTCTTTCTAATTGTAATATAAAGTTAGCATTTAGGAACGACTAGCACATTCACATACATCCATTCATTATATTCCCTCCGTGTGGCTATGTATCTTTAACCTGTATAGCCACACTGTTTGGGAATAGGACAAGATAAACTTTAAGAGTGTGGAATCTAGGTCTTTTTCTCCCTTTTAGTTTTCTAGAACCAAGCAGAGGTTAGGTATTTTAACAGATGCTAATGTTAATTAGAAGTGAAAGACCTACACTTAGTAGGCACTCGAGATCTATTAAATTGAATTGGATTGACATCAGTGGTGTCTTGAAAGAAGATGCAGCACAACACTGGACTTCTCAAGGAGAAAGGGCTGAGCCATGGGGGCCCTTGCATGAGAATTAGGACCTTGGTGACCCCCATCTGTTCCTCCTTTCCTCTCTCCCTCCTCCACCGCTGCCATGGCGACATGTCTGGAATCACAGTAAGCCTTATACCCCAGAGAAAACAATACTCTGTTTGAATGGTGTAAGTTGGCCTCTAAGCTCACGATCTGCAGGCCCCATCCCCCACAATCAGGGGATTCTTACAAAAGGCAGCTTTTTACCAGAGGGTCGGCTGCACTGCTGCTCATCGATTTCAGCCCATTTTATCCCTCGGCACTTTCACTTGTTTGTTTTTGAACTCACACCACAGCCTCGATGCTGCGGGTTTCATTTTGGCATGAAGTTACTGATGTGACCGTCTGCATCCCCTCTGCTGAGTCCCTCAGAGCACGGTGCTTCTTTCTTTTTTGTGTCTTGTCACTGCTGTTGACTCACCACGCTGGGCTGTTGGAGCTAAACTGAATTAGTAACAATGCAATCAACATCTCTATTTTTATCTTTGCACTCCCCTCTCTTCCTCCCCTCCTGACTGACTCACCATTTCTAAGTCTCAGAGCTTGGCAGTCTTAGAATTATATTGGAGCTGGGGTGAATATATGCACAGATGTGATATTTCTACCATTCAACACAATGAGTGTTTTATTTATTTTTTCCTGGTAGCACAAGGGTTCAAGCGTTAGAAATATTATTTATTATGCTCATCATCGTCCGTATTGTTGCTGTGTTACTGCTCAAGCTGGTGTTTATCTCCTGAGGTCTAAGATGAATTGTAGGCAAGGCAGGGAGCCGGGATCTGATTTCTGAAACTCGTCTTCAGAGGAAACTTCAGTTTTGAACTAAAACTTTTAACTTTGTCCCAGTTGAATTCTGGAAACCTGAACTGGAATCTAAAGTATATACTAAACACAAAGTAGTAGTAGTAGTACCTTTAAAAAATGCACCATGAATGCAGAATATCTTATTCTGCCTAGGCCTCTGCATGCTGATCATTATATTAATTTTATAATTTATGGAGCTAGATCTATTAAGAACCTGGGCTTTTGGAGCCCAGATTTGAATTTCTTTCTGCCAGTTATTATCTGTAATCTTGAGCAAATTACTTAATTTCTTTGTGTCTTTTCTTTTATAAAATAGAAACTTTTACCTCTCATGCAAATGTCATGGTCCATATCTCATAAAATTGTTTTAAGGATTAAATAAGCTAGTATTTATAAAGCACTTTAAAGTGCCTAGCACATAAGCTCTCAATGAATGTGGGCTATTATTGTTCAGCAGGCCATATTTACCTGTTGTAAGAGAAATGATTCATTCCTGAAAACAGTTTCTTTTAGCAAGCACAGTACACATCAGGATCTTACCTTCCCTTATTCCTGATTTTACAAACCATCCTCGTTGTGGATACTAAGTGGACACCAAGTTCCAGAACAGACCTATTTGTCTTTCATTCATAAGTCGAGCTTTCTGGCTTCCTATTCTGCCTTTTGCATAGCCAGAATTTTAGTTTCTCGTCAAAATTAGGTTTTGGCTCTCATGTGGTCTAAATCCAAGTACACTTACTTTTCTTCTCCAGATAATTATATTTTACATAGAGTGACTTTTCCTTGGCTTATCTAATGCTGCCTCATTAGACTCTAAACCCTAATGATACTCTTTCATTTCTATAGCACAGCCATGGAAATAGCATATAAAACTCTCTGTAGAAAATTCCCTTTGTCTTCCATCACCCAGGTTCCTCCACCCCTACACTTTTTACTGGGTGTGGGAAGGAAGAGCAGTTGCTGGACTATTTTGGCAAGAATCCAAAGGGAGGGTCATAAAGTTCAGATGCAGGTAGGATTTGGAGGGTCCCCAGAAAACTCCCAGCCACTGCGTGCCCCAGAAACTACATTATCAGCATTGCCTACCAAGTCTTGGTGGTGGGGGGAGGGTGTTACCCACCTTTCAGCTATCAGAGCTGTACCAAAAATTATCTGAACCACACAGTTCATTGCAGTTTGTTCATATCTACACAGCAGCCACAAATCAAGAGAAGCTTGGGCACAGATCTGTGGAAAGCAGTGCTGGGAGTTTTGAAATGGTCCCCTGTGACAGGAAACCCTCTCGGGATGGCTTCCAAAGCCTGAGGGAATTAAACACACTCGAGTCACCTTCAGTCTGATTAGGTGTTCAGGGATAACTAGTTGGCTGTTTTGTTTTTTAGTCAGTATCTTTAGCCAGCTAATAGTTACATAACTTGAGATCACAGAGTTCTGTAAGGCATAAGCCTTATATGATAGGGAGCATCATCGCCATCCCGATTTCTGCTCTCCAAAGCTTTACAAATTTTTAGCTACTTCTTCTAGTATGAATCTGTACTTCTAAATAAAGTGTTTCTGCAGTTATCTCTTGATTATTATGTTTTAGATACTACCTATTGACTTTCTACCATGGAAAAGGGAGACCTACCCACAGTTCTCTTTCTGCCTCTCAGATACGCTTCCTCTTCCTCCATCTTCCTAATTATTGATATATCACAACTTTTGGTGAAATCATCATTCTCTGTGTGTGTGTGTGTGTATGTGTGTGTTTGTGTACTATAGCTAGGCGCATGTTGGGCTTTGATGACATTTCTGTTGCCACTTTTGCTTTTTCTGCAGTTACTGGCTCTGTTTCCTTATTTCCTTGCTCAGTTTTTTGTGGTCCTGTCCTGAAATCATTCACGGAATCTTCATCAGAAGGGTGAATCTTCTCTCAATACATTTGCAAACATCAGGTAATCAATCCATTTCTTTTTCTTCCTGGGATCTTTCCTCCTGGAGTCCTGCATCCTTTGGCCCCTGTCTGGATGGCTGCAGAGCTGGCACCCCGAGCCTTTGCTTCACCTTGATCCTGTGGGGACCCAGTTCATGGATTCCAAGTCTTCTCTGGCTTGGTTTAGTCCCCATTTCAGTGGAATGTATTCTCTGATCACTGCCTGAGAAAGGGTACATGAGAAGTAAAATTTGGGGCCTTGCATGTATGAAAATAGCTTTATTCTGCTCACATGTCTGACCAAATAGAGGATTCTAGGCTGTAAATAACTTTCAGGAGGAATTTTGAAGCACTTCATGCATTTTCTTCTTGCTTCCAAGGTTGCCACCAAAAACTCCACTGCCATTCTAATTCCCACTTTTGGAAGCATTTAGGATCTCCTTTATTTTTAGCTTTCTGAAATTTCACAGTGGTATTCCCTGCTGTGGCCCTTTTTGCACCCATTGTTCAGGGAATTTTCTGGGCCTTTCAACCTGAAAGTTCATGTCCTTCAGTTCTGTGAAAGTTTCTTTTATGATTTCATTGATAATTTTATGATGTTCTCTACTCTATTTTTTTTCTTCTCGTTTCTGTAACTCCTGTTATTTGGATCTTGTACCTTTTGGACTGAATCCCTATTTTCTTATCTTTTTCTTTTCTATTTTTCATATTTTTTACTTTTGTTCTATTTTTGAAAGGTGTTTTTAACCTAACCTTCCCACCCTTTAATATTATTCCTATTACTATATTTCTAATTTATAGGAGTTTTATTTTAATTTTCTAAATGTTTATTTTTATGCCATCCTATTCTTAACTCATAGGTTCTCCCTTTTTTTTTTTTTTTTACATTTCTGAGAATATATTAAAGATTTTTTAAATGTTCTATTGCTTTTATTTTCTGCTTTCTCTCTTCCATGTATTTATTTATTCGGAGTCTGCATTTTATATTAGAGGCTTTCCTTAAATGTGTGGTAATCTTTACCTGTACCTTCATTGTGAAGAGTAAGATACTAACAACCTAACTTGGAGCCCTGTGTTTTCATAAGGACTCTCAAGCGGCAGTGATTGGCCTGAAACCCAGCTGTGGGGAATCCAAGATCTGTTAGTCATTCCTCATAGGCTGGTTAATTTCCCTAGCTAGGAGTCTACTGGGCTTCTGTCTAGAAGTTGTAAGACTGGCTGCCAGTGGCTGCCAGTGTTCTTGAAGCCAAGTGCCAGACAGGTTTGGAGTGAGGTAAGATTATCCCACCACTGAATTGTAGATTTCCACTTAATTCCCATTTCTGTTACAGCACTCCCAACTTCAACTGCGCTTTCTGTCCCTGTGCCGGAACTCTCTGTTTCTACTTTTTCAAAGAGTAAAACCACCAACCCTTTTAGGGTGGAGAGGGAACAGTAGGATGGCCATGTACTATGCACGGAATGAGGGATGAGGGAGAAGGTCTCAGAGTCTATGACTTCTAATACAGAATTTCAGCTAATCATACTGTTTTTTAGCCCCATGTGCACCTTCATCATCAGAGGTACCTAGTGCCTCCAATTCCTAGACTCTTTAACATTTTCTTTTTTTGAGACAGAGTCTTGGTCTGGTGGGTAGAGTACAGTAGCACAACCATAGCTCACTACAGCCTTGACCTGGGCTCAAGTGATCTTCTTGCCTCAGCCTTCTGAGTAGCTAGGACTACAGGTACATGCCACCACACCCAGCTAGTTTTGCAATTTTTTGTAGAGACAGGGTCTAGCTCTGTTGCCAGGCTGGTCTCTAACTCCTGGTGATCCTCCCTCCTCAGCCTCCCAAAATGTTAGGATTGTAGGTGTGACCCACCACGCCTGGCACCTCTTTAAGATTATTAACATACATTAGCTAACTTCTCCTTGGCTTTCCCCCACTGAACGTTTTAATTTCAGCTTTTCCTGCTCTACTGAATTAGTTACCACACATTCATCCACTTTCTAGTTCCCAAAATTATGTTAACACTTCATATATGTTTTTTTCCTCCTCTCTGACACTTAATACAGAGTTTTGCTTTTCAGAAAATTCTGTCTTTTGTCATTTTTGTGGAGTGTGAGAGGTAAAGTAGACAAGAAATGGAGATAAACATGTATTCAGTCCTCAATGTTTAACTGCAATCTATGATCTGACCCTTTATGTCTAAGAAATACCTTCACCGTCTATGTGCATCAAAATAAAATTGTCAGGTTACTTGGCAAGTCCTTCATTCTGGAGTATTTCCACTTGGAGCTGCCATAGTAATGTGGGTCTGCCTCAGAATTAAGAAATGCAATGTGATTCTAGAACTATCCCAGGAAACCTAAGTCAGGTTTCCCTGGTTCACCAGTAAGTTGTCTAAAATTCACAGATCAGAACCAACCAATTCCCTGGATTCTGACCTGAGATCCAGACCGTAACTCCAGAGCAGCCTAAGTAGCTAATACTACTCAAGCCATGGGCTGAAGAGACCAGCCCACACTCACCCCCTTGTCCAAGGCTTTTCTAGACTGTGTGCACTCTGGAAACACAGGATGATGGAGGCCCTTAGTAAATTAAATTTAGGTTCAAATTCCAGCTTTGCCCTGTAATAGGATATCAGTTCAGATTGCTTTGCCTATATGTTAGAAGCACTCTATAACAGTGGTGTAAGTTTTTAAAAGTTTCATTTTCCTCATGTAATAAGAAGCCAGATATAGGCAGATGAGAGGAAATGTAACTGATGCGCAATGTCAGTTATTTCATATCTCCTTCTGTCTTCCTACCCAGTGCATGGCTTTTATCCTCATGCTTGTTATCTCAAGGTCACAAAATGACATCTTCACTGCTGGCCTTATGTCTGTGCTCCAGGCCAGAGGAAAATGAAGAACACAACGAAGAAAAGGGCAGGGCCAGTCACAAATTCCCAGCATACTTCTGCAGATATCTCATTGGCCGGAACTGTGTTACATGGCCACCCCTAGCTGCAAGGGAGGCAGGAAAATCCCTCCTCAAGTACAATCAGGATTCTAATGAAGAGAAGGAATATTAGCTAGGCAGCCAGTGGTGTCTACCACACTAGGCAAAAAATTATTTAAATTCACTTGATTTTTATAACCCTAACTATAAAGTGAGAATAAAAAACCTACCACATAGAGTTGTAGAGAAGAATAAAGGGGAAAATATTCAGAAGATACATACCTGACACATAATGTGCCTTCCATAAGTGTTAGTTTCCTTCTCTGGGATCCTTCTGTGATCACTCACAGATCCCTCTGTGCTCTGATTTCTGAACACACCACAGTATCATATGCTGTGAAGACCTGTACAGATATATATTACTTGATAAAAATTAATTTTAGGCCAGGCATGATGTCCCATGCCTGTAATTCCAACACTTTGGGAGGCCAAGATGAGAGGATCACTTGAGACCAGAAATTTGAGATCAGCCTGGGCAACATAGCTAGACCCTGACTCTAAAAAAATTTAAAAATTAGCTGGGTGTGGTGGTGTGCCTATAGTGCCAGCTACTCAGGAGGCTGAGGCCAGAGTATCACTTGAGCCCAGGAGTTTGAGGCTACAGCGAGCTATGATGGGGCCACTGCACTCCAGCCTGGGTGACAGAGCCAGACCCTGTCTCTAAAAAAAAAAAAAAAAATCAATTTTGGTTTACACATTGCATGACACCTCTTGGCAAAGCATTAGGAAAAATGAAATTTGGAAATCACAAGTCAAAAAAATGTATTTTTCGCTAGAATGTCTGAATATAAGACTATAAAGATGATTTTACAGTCCATGTCTTTCTTTATTTCTCCTCCCTTTATAACTATCCACCCACAACCTCTCTTTACTAAACTCTTCTCTTGATCCCTTGAGAGCTTCCTCAATTTGTATTTACCATTATTCATCTACAAAGCTTTATTATGCAGTCACTGGAGCATCCGTGTGTGTGTGTGTGTGTGTGTACGTGCAGGTGTAAATGTGTATTTCTTTAATCAGCCCAACAACTGACCACCCCTGTGCTTTCTTCACACAGCAAACCAGGTGGGAGTCAGGAAGGTGGGGGCTCACATGTGGGGTGGGTTATGGCCAGCCAAGCCTGCAACTGAGTATTTATGAAAACAAGAATGGTCTGTTAGAGTTTGGGCCTCAGAGGGTTAGAACACATATGGTTTCCGTGGTTTTGGATCCACAGAGTTTTCGTGCCTGTACCTACGATGGACTGTTTCCCATCCTGCCTTGTTTCCCGCCCCAGGCCCCGTGACTGACGTGTGCCGGTGCACAATCTAGCAGAGGGTGGGGACCAGGGTCACATCTCCACAAGCAACATTGGAAGGGGCCTTTGTTTTCTCTCTAGCAAAATAAGCATGGGTAACAGAGGGTAGAGGTTTGGTGCTGTGGCTGCTTCCGTACAGTGAAAAAATAAACAATATTCCAATCCCGCATAAGCCAGGCTGCCTCCTAAAATCAGCGGCTAAGAGCACATCCTCTCAAGATAAATACAGAAGGGAAAGAAAGAAAGAAACCTCTCCTTCCCCATTTAAAAATGTTTGCCTTCTCTCGTGGCCCTTGTCTAGCTAGTCTTTGCCTACGTCAAGTTCTGGCTGTCTGTGTAGAAACCAAATGCCACAGTCCAAAGGAGAAGCTCTTTCACAGGGAAAACAAAAGGCAGCTGTCAGTTTAATCCCAAGCTCCCTGATAACATTCCAGCAGAGTTCCTTTTTCTGGAGATGAAATAAGAACCCTGGCAGGCCCTTTTGACTGGTCACATAAATCATTTGTAGTAATTGCTCTGAGAAAGGAGAGCCTCTCAGGCTCCAAAGAGTGAGCGGGGGAGTCACACACCGACATTCTTTCTTTCTCTCTCTCATAAACACACACACATGCACACTCACAAACACACCCTGTGCCACTGCCACTAGCTGGTCTCACACACGTGTACATTCACCCACATGCACACCCCTCGTCTCAGGGATCGCTGAGAGGAGTTGCTCACACTGGGGTAAGCTCAGTGAGCCATGTATATTTTTCGAAAACATAATACGGAATATCATAAACAGCTTATGTTTCCTTCTCTTTGAGATTGAGGCCGTGTAAATTGTTCTGAGTACGGTTTGGGAGGGGATATTGGGAGAGTTGACGGGAAATGTGGGAGGGAGAGAACACAAAGGTAAGAGGGGGAATGGCAGTGACTGGCTTTGTTAGGCTTATCCATTGCTGTGTATCCTATAATGTGTCACCTGCTTCCTCCTTTTTGCCTTTTCTGGTGAGAACTGAGATGTGGTCATAAAAATCCCCCGTCCTGTGATCTGGGAGTTGCTGCTGAGGCTTGGCAGTTCACTGAGGACCGAACTCTGAAAAGCCACAAAGCTATAATATCCCTTCCCCTCTGTGGCCAATAAAGCTGGTGATAATCAAATAACAGGGCTTAGAAGTGGTATGGTGCCTGCAGCAGTTGGCCACAGGCCGGTGATATACACCCTTCACTTGTAGGCTGATGTGTGTTCATTGAAAATATTGAGGCCACCAGTGATGTTGGTGGGGGGCTCCCCCAGGCACACACAGTTGTTTGAAGAATGAATGGATGGATGAATGAATACATGAATGGATAGATGGATGAATGAATGATGGATAAGTTGAGCTCACTGTTATGTTATGAAAATAGCTGGAAAAGTCAGAAAAATTGGATAGCTTGTCTGACAAATGAATGCCTGGTCCCTCTCCACACACTGCAAGTTATAGCTGTTCTCAGCATTGTGCCCATGGTTAGAGAAGAGAAAGTGAAGGGAAGGAAGAGCCAAATATGAATGGAGGAGTGTACCTTCCCCACTCCACTCTTCAATCCTGATTATAGAACAGCCCTGGCTATGAATCAGTGCTGCTGTTGAACATGCAACTTGCTAAGCTAAAATTCACTGTCATTTTGTTTTGTTTGATAAGAAAATATATCAGATTTGGAGTGTATCATATGTGGGCTATATGCTTTGTCAAGCTAATAATTGGAGTGTATCATGTATGGGCTATTAGCTTTGTCAAGCTAATAATAAAGTCAACCTTCTTTATTTCTTTCCCAATTTATTTGACACCAGTGATCTAACTTCAAAAGGAGAGCAAACAAGGTTTGGCAAAGAACTGTGTTCCTCCCATTGTAGCTCACGTGTAAAAGCAGTGTGTTTTCCACCACAAGGCTCTTCTGCCACTGAGGCACAGACTGTTTTAGGGTACGTGTATGCTCCCTTGAGGTATCCTACGGAGTCTGAGCTCAGGCCGTCCTTGGTTGGATCTTTCTCCCATCTGCCCCACCCATAGCCTTGGATGTGATTTATCATTCCTCTACCAAGCCAGTTGTTACAGGCCGGCATGTGTAGGTGTACTGAACCAAAGATGGCTCCTGCATATGGCTAAACAAGTGCAGGGTTTAAGGTAATTCCGAATTGAGGCTTTCAGGTATGGGTTAGTAGATTTTTGCTTTAATCTATAAAGTCTGCTTAGGTTGGAGTTCTAAATTCAGACATACACGCACACACAAAAAAATAGCGTATATGCATATGATAGTTTACAGTTTGCAAAGCAGCTTTCTGAATGGCAAGTCTTGTCAGTTGTTATTTTTAAGCTGAAGAAACCAAAGTTTAGAGAACGATAAATGGCTTATTTAGGGTCATAGAGCCAGCAAGTGGCAGAAACCGGAATAGAAGCCAGGTGATGACACAGCTAATTTAGTTTGCTACTGAACGTATATTGTCTCTTTAAATTATTGTGGTGAATTTTAACAAATTCCTTTTTACATAATATTTTAAGCCTAAAAAGTCTGTTTATTTTAGAAATTTAAAGAAATATGCACCTGATGTGTTTTTAAAATCATGCATAATCCTACCATTCAAGATGATCTCTCTGTGTCATTTGGAAGTGATGCATACTAGTTAATTTCTATGCATATGAGACAAATATAATGTCTTGATTTAGACAGCATTAAATCCAACAGCATTTGGTTTTCTATCCCACTTTTTTCACTTGTATTATTGAGGTTTTTGGTCATTTAACATTCTTTATAAAACCTGATTTTTAATGCCTGCATAATTTTCCCATAAATTATTTAAAATTTAATCTGCTACCTATTGTTGAACATTTTAGTTGTTTACCTTTTGTTGTTTACGAACATCCTTTTAAATCTATCTTCAGTGGAATTTCTGATTGTTTTCATAGTGTAGATTCTTAAAAGAGCAATTGCTGGGTTGGAAGTTATTAACTAGGATCTTGACGTGTGTTGTATAATTGGTTTCCAGAAAGATCTTATCAATTTATACTTGCCAACTGAATGAGCTCCCTTACCACATCTTTTCCAGCTTTAGGAATTATTATTTTAATTTTTTTCCAATATAATAGTGAAAAAATACATTTTGTTCTTTTAATTTGCATTTGTATGATCATTAGTGAGACTGAACATCTGTTAAGAATTATTGGCTAAATTATATTTTTCATTCATAAACTGTCTCTATTCATGTCTGTTGCCCATTTTTCAAAAATAGGATATGTGTTTATTTTTCTAAAAAACTTACATATTATAAATTTGCATTTATGCCAATATTTTGTCCTAGCTTTTAATCTGCTTGTTAATTTTTAAGGGTTTTTAATGTACAGTTTAAAAATTTATGCAATGAAAACTATTAACCTCTTCCCTTGTAACTTCTAATTATTTTATACTTAGAAAGACTTTATACCAAAATCATGAAATACTGACTTTTAAAAATGTTTTTGGAGTTCATTCTTTACATTTAATTATATGCTTTTCAGAAATGTATTTTGGTATAGTTGCGAGGTGCAGATCTAACTTCAGATATCCCCCTTATTCTTGTCTATTTCATAATCTTTCCTTTCCCCATATTTTTAACAGATAATGAATTCTTAAGATCTCCTTCTGGACTATCATTCCTCTTGCATCGAACTATTGGTTTTTCCACCACTCACATAGTATTCCATTATTCCGGTTTTACAGTAGGTTCTAACATCTCATATTGCCTTCTTTAGCTTCCTTAGCTTCTCCTCCCAGTTTATTTTTCCAGAATAACTATAAAAAATTTATTAAATTCCTAAATGAATCCCTCTGCAATGCTGATTTGAATTATATTAAATCTATAGAATGGTCTGGGAAGAGTTGACTTCTTCACAATATGCAGTCTCT
Source organism: Pongo pygmaeus (assembly GCF_028885625.2). Lineage (NCBI taxonomy): Eukaryota > Metazoa > Chordata > Mammalia > Primates > Hominidae > Pongo > Pongo pygmaeus. The sequence goes on along the minus strand of NC_072376.2, from coordinate 152,814,993 downwards.
TCATTCAGGAATAAGAAATATATCTCCATTTACTCAAGTCTTTTTTAAAGATTCTCTAATTTTCTTCATGTAGTTTCTATTCATTTCTTATTAAGGTTATTCTTGGGTAACTCAAGTGTTTAATTATTTCTGTTTCTGAAATCATTGCAAAGTGGCATTTTTAAAAAGAGGGTCTTGATTAGCTAAATTGGGGTTAGACTATGAGAAAACCCAGCAAAACCTGACAAGCTAGAAGTCATTAGTAATTAAATAATTTCTATCTGAAAACTAATTGGATTAAATTAACCCATTTTAAGGTATTATTTCTCAGACAAGAAATGTCCAACTTCTATTTCTATGTCACCATCCGTGACTATTCCTAATAACATACCACTTTTAGTCATTGCATAAACAGGAGACAAATGAAATTCATGCTTATAAGAAATTCTTTTTGTTGTTGTTGTTGTTTTGAGACGGAGTTTCGCTCTTGTTGCCCAGGCTGGAGTGCAATGACTACATCTTGGCTCACCACAACCTCCGCCTCCCGGTTACAAATCAAGCAATTCTCCTGCCTCAGCCTCCTGAACAGCTGGGATTACCGGCCCCTGCCACCAAACCTGGCTAATTTTTGTATTTTTAGTAGAGATGGGTTTTCGCCATGTTGGCCAGGCTGGTCTTGAACTTCTGACCTCAGGTGATCTGCTTGTCTCGGCCTCCCAAGGTGCTGGGATTACAGGTGTGAGCCATTGCGCCCAGTGTCATTTTTAAATAAATTGCTGTTTGTGAGTACTAAACAGCACTGTTCTAGACACACTATCCTCTACTTCTAAAGCCACACTTCAGACCTTAGCCCAGTAAAACTTTTCTTTTGATTTCCCAAAACATAAATTTTTGCCATTACAAATGTGAATAGTGTCCTACTACTTAAGTGTACACATACATATGAGACTATAAGCAGATATAAATTAATATGCTTGCAGAAAGAGGATGTATGATAGAATTTTAGAGTATAAGCAGACCTTAAAAATCAACTAGCCCAAGCCATCTAGTCTTACTGGGATCCATGAATGTATTAAAATTCTTAGTGAGGCTTGGCGCGGTGGCTCACACTTGTAATCCCAGCACTTTGGGAGGCCGAAGTGGTTGGATCATTTGAGGTCAGGAGTTTGAGACCAGCCTGGCCAAGATGGTGAAACCCCGTCTCTACTGAAAATACAAAAATTAGCCAGGCATGGTGGCGGGCACCTGTAATCCCAGCTACTCTGGAGGCTGAGGCAAGAGAATCGCTTGAACCTGGGAGGCGGAGGTTGCAGTGAGTCAAGATCACGCCATTGCACTCCAGCCTGGGTGATGAGAGCAAAATTCTGTCTCAAAAAAAAAAAAAAAATCCTTAGTGAGATTACTTGTGTATGTGTGTATCACGTGTGCATTTTTCTGAAGGAAGAGTCTGTAGCTGAATTTCAAGTGGTTGCCAACTATTTAAGACCCTAAAAAGAACTGAGAATGACTGAGCTACTCCAACCTTCTCACTCATCAGATGAGAAGACTGAGGCCTAAAGTGCTGAGGAGACACACCTTTGGGCACACAGCTCTTCAGGGGCAGAGCCAAGGCAAGAAGTTGGGTCTGCTGATCCCCAGCTTTTTCTGTAATACCTTTCTGCACTCTACATGTGAAGATCATATTAGATCCCTGCATCCTCAGTGTACCTGCATGGTGTGAGCTGGGTGTGTTGAACTAGTGTGGAATTTGGAACCAAGACCCCACATTGAGATTTAGCTCTGGACTCAACAGTTGTGTGACCTTGGGCAAGATCTTCAACTCTGACCTCAGTTTCCTCTTCTATGAAATTGAGTTGCAGGAGTAAAACTGATCTTACAGGCTTTAAAAGAGGATATAATGAACGTGATGTGTGTAATGCATACATAGCCAGGCACTTTATAAACTGTAAAGTGCTGTGTGGTGTTATTATTTTCATCATGACTCTGGGAGAATTGGGGTAACAGAAGCATAGTGGGAGTATGTGGCAGTATTAGTAACTTTCAGCTGCCACCCTGCATACACCAAACATGTCATCCTTCACCAGAGCCAGGCTCCCTGTGCTAATTAGCCCTCTCTCCTGTTTTCCTAGCAAACATGGTTATTAACTTACACATCTCCCAAACACCTGCTGACAGAAGTTCTCTATGATCCTATGCCCAAGAAAAAGAACATGCAACTCTTACAACTTCATAATAGGGGTTCTGTTTTTGTTTTGTTGTGCTATATAAAAATCTTTTTTTCCAAAAATGGTTATCTGTAACATTTGAAGGTTTATGGTAAACTATGATTTTAAAAAATTCTTTTAAATCTTCTATCCAGCAGCACTGTATTTCATTTTATATTTTATATATGATTTTTTTTTTTGAGACAGGGTCTCACTCTGTTGCCCAGACTGGCGTGCAGTGACATGATCTTGGCTCACTGCAGCCTCTGCCTCTCAGGCTCAAGCAATTCTCCCACCTCAGAGGACTACAGGTGTGAGCCACTGTGCCCAGTCACTGCATTTTAAATTGGTCCAAAAACCTCATGGAGGGTTCACCAGTTCCTATTATTAAGCATCTTGGAAGAGCCACAAATCTGGATATTGGAGAGGGTAACATTTATAAAGAGAAATAGTTATACCATTTCTCAGCACCATAATATATAATCACTTAACACTGTTTGCTATAAAGTAAAATTAGGTATAAGATATTTTTGTCTTTTAGGTAATAATACCTCTTACATTTGGAACATGCTGCTCAGTTTCCAAAGCACTTTAAATATATGATATTTAATGTGTAAATACACATCTTATTTAATCCTCTCAACAGTCCTGTTAAGAAGGAATGATTATCTTCATTTTTAAAATGAAGGAATGGAGGTTAGCTGGCTGGAGGCTCACACTTAACTGTCAGCACGGCCCAGACTTGACCCCGCTCTACCATCCATCCATCTCTCACAGGCTGCAAGGCAGCCTCGCCAGGAAGGCTGTGCCGCTGCAGGGGCACTCAGGGAAGCCTGCTCCTACAACAAACAATTGTACTCATTTTGACTTCTTTTTTTTAAGAAATAGGGATTGTTCGTTATCTTCGTGATTTTATTATTCCAATATTTAGGATAGAGGAAAACATAGAGAAGTATTCAGAGATTGAGTGAACAAGGGGAAAAGCAGTAAGCCAAAGGTAAGGTGATGAGAGGAGGTCGGGCATGGCAGCAAGCAAGGAGGAGTTGCTCATGGGAAGACAGTGAACAGATGCAACTGGATAGGAAGGATAGGAAGCCAAGGAAAGAGAGAAAGGAACACAGTGATAGATCCTAACCCTGCTGCAGCCAGACACTCTGGGGAGAGGTGCACATTGGAAGATGTATATGATCTTCCAGGAGGCAGTTCTAGCCAACTTAAGAACCAACAAGTGCCATCCCAGTTGTCCCAGTTATAGGATATCTTCAGGCTATCCAGCCTGCTGTCTGCTACCCCATTCAGTAAGCAACTGGATCCCAGTGGAGCTGAAGAGTTAGGGTTCTCCCCCTTCACTAGACTCTGGAATTTAGAAGTAGTCTGTTGCCGATCAGAGCCGTAGGGTTGAAACCCTATAGCCAAAGAGAACCCTTGGTATTGAGAAATAATTACAACCCCCTGAATCACATGTGCAGCCGCATTCTGAAGTGGGCAGTCTGTCTGTACATCTGGCCCCTTTCTGCTCAGGTCTCTTGGGCATCTGGGGAGCTCAGGCACCCATGGGGAGCCTAGACCTATACAGCAGCCTGCCCTGTACTTAGGAATTAACTCTTCACAAGACTGTACTCCTGTTTCTCACCTGTTCTTCTCATTTAACAACTTTCCCACCTTAGTCATTCTGTCTGCTGCTGATCTTAAGCACCAGTGCTGCCCGGAAGTTCCAAAGACACAAACATGAACAGACACGTGTGCCTGCCCGCACACACACACACACACACACACACACCCTATTTCTGCTCTTTTCAAATTAGGTCTCCCTTGGATGCTGACCCAAATCTGAAATCTCTTCTCAGTTTTGCCATCTTCACTAGGATATAGATTATGGCTTTCCTTTTGACGGAAAAAGTCCACTGTTTCTCAGCCCATGTTTTATGCTCCTCCCTTCCCCTCCCCTCCTGCCTGCAGGCTTCATCCCTCCCCACAGCGGTGGTGCAACTGAATCCTGCCCTGTCAGAAGTTTCCTTGTCTTAGGAAAAGGGTTGGCAGTTTAGAAAACAAACAAACAGAAAAAGGAAACCCAGTTAAATTTGAATTTCAGATGAACAACAAATAATTCTTTAGTATATGTGTATGTTAGTATAAGTTGTTCATCTGAAATTCACATTTAACTGGGTGTTCTATATTTTATCTGGCAGCCCTTTTTGGGGGCCATGTCAGGCAACTCAGTGTCCTCTCAAGAGGAGATCTTAAGAATGGTCACAGCCCTGTGCTAAAAGTGGCTTTTGCCATTGAAACTGTCATATCCCATAGGGAGCTCCTAGCTACTCTTAGAAGCCTGGTTATTTCTAAGAAGTAAGCAGATTCCAACTGGATCTGTCAGTCCAATCCAGGTATCTGAAGCCCAACATGCACCAGGCCAGATCCCTGACAAATCTGCCTACCTGCATAGAGCTCATTATCAGCATCCCAATGTCATTTTATGTTCTCTCTGCCAGGATTTCCTCCAACTTTGCAAATAAGGGCCAAAAACATCACGGATAGCTCAAACAATTTGCCAGCCTTGTCTCTCCTCAACAGGATTACTGGTTGCAAAATAAATGAAATCAGTGTTGTTTACCACTCATCATCTAAAATTATTATTCATTTTGGGCAAATGGCTGTTTGTAAAGCTAGTCTGCCATATTTTGAGTCATTATCTCTCATTTCTTTCAGAAATTAAAGCTGACTTTGAGTTTTCAAATGAAAACAAATCGGAGGCCTTTCTGATTGTTTTATCTTGCATGTACAATCTTCCAGTGACGGAGGCCTCCTTCGTCGCTGAAGTCTGAGCAGCAGCTGAAGAGGTGCAGCTCTTTCTGTTCTCCTCCTCTTTTGAAAATTTCTCTCTGCTCTGTAAAACTTTTAAAACAGAAACTTTATACTTTTCAGTAAGTGATGAATTTCTCTTTTTCATCTTCATTTATTCTCATCATCAAATCAATTACTAAGTGCACAGGTATTTGAGACAGCCCCTATACACAGGAGTTTATGTCCTGGAAAGGCAAAATCTTTATAAATTTGCGTTTGCTGAGACCACACAAGTAGACTTCTGTGCAACACTCTCTGCCTCCTTAAGGAAGACGGGACAGGTAATCATTAAACAATCTAGACATAGAAATGGCCTTCTTCCTGTTCTAACCACTCCTAAATCACTGCACTCATCAACATTTACCAGGGAACATTTAAGAATATTCACTTTGGTTGATGCACGTAACATTTTTTTCTAAGTATGAGTTGTTAAGGTCTGAAAAAAACAGTCTGATTCTGCTTTTTACTGAAATGAAAATACGGTTTGTCATAAATTTAATAATATACTTATATGTTCTTTAGTGTTGTGGAAGAATAAATACAATCCCTTGCAGTACAGTTTTGTTTCATGCAAAGATTTAAGCTTTTTCCTGATATTATAAATATTTTGTCTCATATTCCTTTTTTTTCTCCTCTTTCCCTGACTTGTTCTGAAACTTAAGAGGGTAAATACTAAAGTGCATTTGCTTCTGTTTAAATAGGAGTCACGGGGTTTACTGAGAGCCCCTCCTCCAAAAATGAAATTGTAAAGGACTGGAATTGAAATCACTGGCAGCTGTGCCTTGCCCTCCTCACTTGATGTGGGAGGGAATTGGTTGATTCAAAAGTCCAGTCTTGAGTTTCCACAGAATAGAAAATGTGAATCACTTTGACCCGGCGGGAAAGATAAGAATGCATCTCCTTCCTGTCTTCCTTCCCTTCTCTTGCCTTAGTCTCATCCATTTCTAATTTATAAACTTCAATTTCAGTTTTCCTTACATGAACCTGATAATGTACTGTCTTATGAGGACAGAAAGAGAATTTAGTTAACTGCCTTCCTTGGATTTTTGGATTTTCTTTCCACTGCCCAGGGTTTAAAGTATCCATCTATTTTTCCTTAATACACACATGCACAGTACACACTTTAGCTGTGAGCATTTGTCTAGTTATGTTTTGACTTCAGTCATTTCAACCTTGAAAGTAGAATAGCTACCTTTATCATTAGCCAATTCATAGCATTAGGTTGATATATAGTGTCAGGATATTTTTCTTTGCAAGAATCACTCCAAGGACGGTTGATCCCAAACAAATAGAAACAGTTATCACTCATGAAAGTGATTTGCTTTACAAGCTGGTCACTTAATTATGTGTAGTACTTCACAAAAAAATGGCAGTACTCACCTACAAACAATAAGAGTCATGCTTTTGAATGTTCTCACCCAATCTTTGAACATAGAGGACCAGAGGTTACAATAAGGCTGGCTAGAGTTGGAATGCTCTTATTAACCATGGAACAGAGAAGCAAGCTTGGGATAGAAACTGAAAACCTTGCCCATAAGTTTAGGCTGCTTTAACTGCCTACACTAATCACTTACAGACCAAGGAATTCAGCTGCATTTAATCTGCCCAGGTAAATAAATAAACTTATTCGATAAGATATTTAAAATTACAAAATTTAATGAGAAAAGGCCATGAAAGGGCCTGGTAGGACATCAGGATGAGAAAGGAAATGTTTACACATCCCTGTTAAATTGGACAACTTTCCCTATTCTGAAGTACAATACCAAAAGTATTTGCTATTTTGTTTAATTTTGGAGGTAAGGCTAGGACTAAATTTAGAAACTGGCAGAATGTCAGTCTCTGAGGGTTTCTACCATCTGTACTAGGAGGAAGCGGTGTTTTTGTGGAATTGGCCCTGACCTGTTTTACCTCATAGACTATGAATGATGTGACACATGCATAAGGGAGATTCCCAGGTAAATTGCATAGGGAGAGCACATCATGACCAGTGATCAGAGCTGGCGACAGCTATGGCCTTTGTGATGACCTTGTCTTTCTGTTGCACCTGACAATACAGTTACCGTAGAAGCTGTTGTTGAAGGTGGGCTAGTGTGGTACTTATCCCTGCAGAGTATTGCCTGACAACTTTGGATACTGAACTTTTTGCAGAGTTTAGCTCTGCTTGGATTATGGATAGAATGTCAGAGATGAAAGGCGTTTTGAGAGTCTTTGGTTTGGGTTGAGTTCAGCCATTTAAAGATGGTGATATTCAACTGTTTTTAATCTACAAAAATGGCAGTTTCATATGGCTCAACCTAATAGTTACCATTCATTCTAAGTACTTGGCACCAAGGCTCAGAAAGCGTAAGTGATTTTTTTCTTATTGTATTATGAAAAACATTTCAACAAAAGAAATGTTGAGAGACTGCTTCTGTGAACTCCAGTATACCTGCCACCCAAATTCAATTATCAAGGTATTGCCATGCTTTCTTGATCAATCCCTTTTCTTTCTTTCTTTCTCTCTCTCTCTCTCTCCCTCCCTCTCCTTTCTTTCCTTCCTTTCTTTTTTTCTGAAGTGCTTTAAAGCAACTCTTATACTTCAGGTCCCTTCACCCCTTCCTTTTTTATATATACATATACAGTTCTAAAATATGGATATTTTCTTAGGTAATCACAATGCCATTATCACTCTTATCAAAATTCATAGTCATTGCTTCATCTATAAATACATTACATCAAAAATACTTTTTATTGTTGGTTAGGATTCAAACCATTGCACTGGGTGTTACATCTTCAAGTCTTTTTTGGGGGGTGCAGGGGATAGACATATTTATTTTGTTTATTCTTTTTTCCTCTTGTTGAAGTATCTTTAAAGCAAGTTCCAACCAAACATCATATCAATTTACATCTATATACAGAGTATGTATTCCTGAAAAAGTGAACTACCCCTCAATCTGGTCTCTGCCTCTCTATGCTCACACCCAGCCAGCGATGCACTGGCTGCTCTGTGTCCTTGCTGTGAATGGGAGAACACCCCCTTCCACCAAGGATGTGGTGTTTGGATTAAGCCTCTTATTCTGAAACAGCATACACACTCTTTGCTTTTTAGTATATGCCTTTGACTTGTTGAAAAAAACTCAGCCCATTGTCCAGTGTCCATGGGAATGTGTGTCTTTAGCCATATGACATTATTAGCTTGTACGTGATCCTAACTGTAGCCTCTCACCTTACTCTCCTGACCCCCACATCCTGTAGCATGAACCTGCTGACATGTTCGCTCAGATGGTCAGGATCACTCCATAACTGGACCCTTATTAGTTAAATGTCAGCACGGGTATATGTGTATTTTTATCATGTTTTTATGACTTTAAAATAATGCCAACTTAGGTTGAGATAAACTGTAAAACTGAAGTTTCACATGACATACATAATATTTTGTTCAATTGTAAGAACAAATTGAAGGCTGCAGCCTCAGTAAGCAGTGTCATGTAGGGGGAGCAGGCATGTTGACATCATCACTTTTAGACCTCACAGCAATCCTGTGAATTACCAGGACCATTTTACAGATGAGGAAATTGAGTTTAAGGGAAATTAAATAACCTACTTATGGCTCTCTATGTCCAAGCCCAGTGCTCAGGTACAAAATAAGATCTGGAAAACCTAACTACTGGGTCTTTGTTGTAGTCATCATTCATTCATTCATTCATTCATTCTTGCTATATTCCAGTCACTGTGCTTGACTTTGGTGACTATCATTTCTCTTTTGATTTACGATCATTTTAAAGCATATATATTGTAACCGTTTTGCAATTGCTGGTGTAGAGGGGTAGAACTAGCCTCTACCTCATGGTTCATTATATCATATTAGGTATTTGCTCTAGGTTCTGGTAGGGCGAGCTAAACCATGGTCTGTCCAAATCCATCTTGATCGGTTGGTTGATTTTTCAACACATTCGAATCACTAGATTATTCCCTTTCTTCTGAGGGTGGAGCCACAAGATTCACACCCATGGAAATCTCTGATAGGGTACTCTAGCCTGGAGGACATTTAAATGCTGTTGTAAAGCCTGGGAAGAGGGTAGTGTATCTTGAAATCCATGTAGGATCTTTGTACCAGCTGGGCTTCATTTCAGAATCTACTGCTGTCATTACAAAATAGCTATTTTTCTCTTTAATCTGTGTGCCACATTGCAGCAATTTTCATCAAAAATATATTAAGCCCCTGCTGTAAATTGGCCCCACACACCCTTGTCAGACATGTGAAGTGTAAAATATCTTCTTTTTTCAAAGTTTCTTCTCTCTGTAAAGCCCTAGTAGATATCAGCAGTTCCTAAAGCCTCATAATAGTCATCATATCTGTAAGCCAGAGATTATAAAGCATAACGAATCTGATCCAGTGTCAGAGACAGATCTTATCCTTTGTTTATACAAAATTACAGAAACGGCATTCTAGAAGAAAAAACATGAAGCCCCCACATTTCCATGTCTGATGAAACCTGACCTCAGATCGCCCAAGAGAAACTAGTTTTCCAGCCTCAAAAAAGAGGTTACCACGTGCTACCCAAATGCCCTCAATTATTACATACCTGTGCTAAAGAAGATACAGTCACACTTACAGTGGGGTAAATGGGAAAGTCTGTCTGTGAGAGACAGAAAGAGAGAATGTGTGTATTTACATGTGCATTTGTGTGCACATACATGCGTGGTTACACACCACCCTCTCCTAGAGTAATTTAGGATCCTCCAGAAGGGTTTTACATCTCCACAACAAGATGGTACTACCGCATGTTGCAAGTGGGGTCAGCTGGAAGCCTCATTCAGGAGATCGGCTAAAAAGACGGAGGCTTGTTTCCTGCTTGCAGCTTTCAAGACACTGCATCTCTGTGGTAGGGAGATTTGTCAGGCCGATGCCAAGAATGTCTGCCAGTGTTATGGAGAAAAGAATGGAGTCCGTTCCTTACCAGAAATTGTGACTTTTTGAAAATGTCTTCCACTCCCATAAAAGAACACAAGAACTGTGGTGCCTCAAACATTCCCCAGAAGCTCCTATAATAAGATGGATTTGACAATTTAACAGAAAATTGCCTCCGAATATTAAACCATTCTAATTTCACCCTTAACACTCAACTAAAATGCATTCAGAAACGTTTCGTGTATAATATGCATGGCACATAAAGCATGACCCACTCAATTGAATTCAAATTTAGTTGACATCCTTATATTTCTGTTTTTAAAAATCAACAGCCAGAAGTCTACACTTTCAGGGACTTCCAAAGTTACTTGCTTGTTTTCCTCTTCAATAAAATGTCTGTGAAATTCAACATTATGTTAGGTTATTGTCGAGTTAGTCTTTTTTTATTACAATTATTAATGAAATTTCAAGTTAGACAGTTTTTCAGCCTTTCCTGAATTTCAGGATGGGTTATTGACATGCTGACAGATATGATGCAAATCTTCCATCGCTTCAGCTGTGCCTTCTCACCTGACCCTGTGGCTGCCCTTTCTGATCCCTGGGGAAGAAGCAATAGAACTTCAGTCTCAGTCACTGTCTGAGCAGAGATAACTATATTGGCAAGGCACAGTGATTTTTTTTTCCTCGAAAACTTCAGCTATTTGGGAGTTTCTAGGTGTCATTGCCACCAATTCTTACCTTCTTTCAGAAAAGAAGCTTTCAGGACAGGCAACCTCTTGGCACCTGACCCTAATCTGTTAAGCAGTACGAAGACAGAAACAATCTTGGCCAGCTCCACAGAGGAGCAAAGACTGTTGGCAGTGTCATCTGCAAAAACCAAAACCAGATGTGCTCTTCCAGTGTGGGACACAGATTTGCCACCTCAAGCTACATTTTAGCCACAACACAGGGAGCAGAGAGATTGGCATTTTCCCAGTAGGAAATCATTTTGAAAACTGGACAAGAGCTCTTCAGACCAAGTAAAAGCCCAAATTTGCAGGCCGCCTCAGTAAGTCATAGGAGTTGACATTTTAGAGCATAGGAATTGCTAAGGTGGAGATGGAAGCAGTTAGGAATAACAGTGTGCTTAAGCAAAGCCTGGGAGTTGATATAGAGGCAGGATCAGGACCAGGGTGAGGCCAGTAAGGCACTGGTGTCCAGTACACAGTCAGATTGGGAGTGAAGATGATCCTACTGGGACACCAGGCACCCCACTGATATCCTGAGTTGATTTTACTGATCGAATCAGCTGACTAGATGTCTGCCTCCCTCCTCACCTTCCTACATGTGTCCTTCCTGGGGCTGCATAGAGAGAAGAAGAGCCTTCCCAAATAGAGCATTGTTCTTTGACCAGAAGTGTGTGATGACTTTGTCTATTATCTGGGATTCTAAGAGAATATGGTGTTCTGGTTCATCTTATTGAAGTAACTAGAATACTGAACATGAATATTATAATTTTTCAAGCAAAATACATTATATTAAAATGAAGTAAGTACAGTGTAATCTTCTTTTGATAATGATTTATAAGTTGCTTAAAGATCATAACAAGGCCAGGGGATCACAGCCATGAATATGGAATATCCATGTAGGACTGTTCCTTAGGTACATGAGAACTTTCTGACAATGAGTTCTGGCTACTGTTAAAAGGTGAGTAGCCAAGGTGTACAGTGCTGTTCGTTTTTTTTCTTTTCCTTCCTAATTAGAAAGTAATGTATTCTCATGTACAACCATAATAATATTCTCCTGGGGCTGTGCCTCACCATTGAACACCATTGGAATATTCAAACAACTACCTATAGATGTTTGCTGATCTAACACGAATAAATTACGGAAGAATGTGTTTAATACCCTCTGGAGCTAAAGATCTGTATTTCTGGACTCAGATAGTGTGTAAGTTAGGTTCTTTGGTAGAAAGCAGTGAAAATCAACTCAGGTGAACCTAGGCAAAGCTGTTAGTTAGCCCACAGATTTCAGAATAATGCAGAACCAGGCTTTGAAAAGCCACAGGAATAAAGAAAACTCTAGAGCTCTTTTGGCAGGAATTCATATTTAGGATTTTAAGATGCCACCACTGAAATGAGTCGAATCCAGCTGTTTTCCATCCTTGCATCCATCTGCTTGAGATTCAAAGATTCGGGAGAGAGTGTCCACTTGGCCAATGGGTCATCTGTGCACATCTTGGTGATTGGAGAACTAGGCACCTTGCCTTGCAGTTCCACAAAGTCAGTGGAGATTGCTCCCCAAGAGGACTCTGGAATGTTATTACTAAGAAGGAGAAAATGCATACTAGCATTAATAAATGTCCTGTACGGGGAGTTCCCACAGTCACACTGAGTGTTCAGGTCTCTGATGTAAGCAGGTTGGGTTGATGCTCTTTCCAATGAACCTGTAACTCTAAATTTAAGGTAGATGGGCTGGAGGGAGGGGTGGCTCAAGAGCATAGCACAGTAGGTAGCTCTAATATGAATAAATGTGTTTCGTTTCTTTGGATAAGTAAGAATGGATCTACCAGTGAGGTAATGCCTACCCATCCTCATTAGCGTTCTTAAAGAAAACCAGTTCTGCTGGGCGCGGTGGCTCATGCCTGTAATCACAGCACTTTGGGAGGCCGAGGCGGGCGGATCACAAGGTCAGGAGATTGAGAGCATCCTGGCTAACACAGTGAAACCCCATCTCTACTAAAAATACAAAAAAAAAAAATTAGCCAGGCCTGGTGGCAGGCGCCTGTAGTCCCAGCTACTTGGGAGGCTGAGGCAGGAGAATGGCGTGAACCCGGGAGGAGGAGCTTGCAGTGAGCCGAGATTGCACCACTGCACTCCAGCCTGGGTGACAGAGCAAGACTCCGTCTCAAAAAAAAAAAAAAGAAAACCAGTTCTACCAGAACTAGAATTCTACCATCCAATGCAATGTTAATAGTGTTAATAGCTTTGAAAAATAATGTAACAAAGAGAAAAAGAAGGGCTTTTGGCTTAGTTCCACACTTTATACATTCCATTAGTTTTGTTGCTGTCTGGGTAGCTTATAAGCAGCAAGTATATAACATTTTAAATGCTGTATATCTGAAAATACAGACCAAAACAGAATAGCTATTCCATGGTGGTTAATTCACTTTGTTTAATTGTGAGATATATTATTATAGAATGTTTGTAACTCAGATCCTTATGAGGATCATAAATTAATATCAAACAAAATTTTTATCCTAAATATTTTTAAACTAAGTTGATATTAAGACGTCAGCTTAAATCTCTGTTCCAAAACCATCTATATTGTTTTAAATATGCTATCTGTAAAGGAAATCGTTTGCTCATTGTTACAGGAGGAAGTGAAGTAGATGACTTCTCAGATCTCTTAGATTTAATCTACTATGAGTTTCAGTCTCAAACCTTTTGTGTGACAATAAAAATGTTTTCATTCTGCTCTCTCCATATATCCATGAGCTGAATCGCATGCTTGGAATCCAACACAGTGCCTGAGTCTTAGCAAGTACTCAATAAATGTTAATTGAGTTAAACTGATTTGTTCAATGCAACAAAAATGTATGTAGCACTGTCTGCATTAATATTTCTCTAGCCTCCAACATGCATCTGCCCAAATACTCAAAGGATCTAAGTTCAAACAGACATCCCAGTATATCCAGCACCATTAACAGATGGAGCCTCCATAATTACCATGTCCACCTGTCTGCAGTGGGCTGTTCTGGGAAGGAACACATTCATCTACAATAACAATGCTGGGGAGCTGGCTGCTAAACAATAGCTTATGTTGGTAAGGATGTGATACAGAACAACTGGCTAGAATACAATGGGCTGGAAATACTGTAAAATATGCTCAGAGTTCTGGAATAATACTGGTTTTGGAATAATGTGCTTTGTGACCAAATAGCTCAATGGTTAACTTTCAGGAGGGACATTTCCCTGTATTATGAGTAAAACTGCTTTGACTACTATCTTGAAAAGGTAAATAAATGCACTGAAGGGAATTCTTACATGTATTATGAAACTTTTTTGTATTATATTTTAGAGGAAATGTATTTATAATCTTATAAGTCAGTGACAGTTTATTTAGATAATGGGTGCCTTCTTCTTCTTTTTTTTTTTTTTTTTTTTTTTTTTTTTTTGAGATGGAGTCTCACTCTGTCTCCCGGGCTGGAGTGCAGTGGCGTGATCTCAGCTCACTCACTGCAACCTCCACCTCCTGGGTTCAAGCAATTCCCCTGCTTCAGCCTCCCGAGAGTAGCTGGGATTACAGGCACGTGCCACCATGCCTGGCTAATTTCTGTATTTTTAGTAGAGATGGGCTTTCGCCATGTTGTCCAGACTGGTCTCAAACTCCTGATCTCAAGTGATCCGCCTGCCTCAGCCTCCCAAAGTGCTGGGATTACAGGTGTGAGCCACCGTGCCCAGCGGTGGATGAGATGATGTAAGGATAATGGATGAGAATGTACCTCATATATTTTGAAGATTTATATACGGGTATGTTTCCATTATTATAAAACTTTTAAATTTCAGTACATATTAAGAGTTTAAAAGATATTTAAACAAAATATCTAAGTTATCTTTAAGCCTAACTTAATTTTATATCAGTTTAGTTTTCTGTTCAAAAATTCTGTTTGTCGCTAATCTGGTCTCTTTAAATGATATCACCTCCTCTGCAAAACTCCCAGAATAAAAAGAGGACACTATAAAAATTTTCAGGTTTCTGTATGTTTCTGTGGGAATTCAGTCAAGAGCTGGTTGGCTAAGGAGATTTTAATATAAAGTTACTCAGGTACAGCATTATTCACAATAGCCAAAAGGTAGCAACAATCCAAATGTCCATCAATAGATGCGTGGATAATCAAAATGTGGTATGTACATATGACGGAATGTTATTCAGCCTTCAAAAAGAATGAATTTCTGATACGTGCTACAACATGGATGAACATTGAAGACATTATGTTAAGTGAAATAAGCCAGACACAAAAAAAGCAAATATTACACAATTCCATGTATATAAGATACCTGAAATGCTAAATTCATAAGACAGAAAGTAGAATAGAGGTTATCAGGTGCAGGTGGGGAAAGGTGATGGAAAGTTATTGTTAATGGATACAGTTTCTATTTGGAGTGATGAAAAATTCCCTGAAATGGATAGCAGTGATGTCGTACAACATCGTGAATATACTAATGCCACTGAATTGAACACTTAAAACTGGTTAGAATAGTACATATGTTATGTATGTTTTCTACAATAAAAAAAGTGGTTTGTTCTGTACATAAAGCAGAAAAAGAAAAATTACTCAGGAAGTTTTTTTAATTTGGCAAGGTATATATATTATATATAGGGTATATATTATATATAGGTATATATTTTATAATATATATATATATATGTCACTAGGGTGGAGTTGACACATCTCACAGCCTAGGTGGGTGGCCCCTTCCCTCCTCGGTGACCCCTACCTGTTTCTCCCAAGCCGTCTGCCCCAGAGATGAGAATACCATCCTCAAAGAAATTTGTTGGTCCTGGGTCCTGAGACAGTTGTTAGTTAAAAATGCCTGAATAATTGCAGTTTTCCATTTGAGCTTCCCAAAAAGGTCTGAATGTGCTACATTCCCACAGTCAGCTAGACTTGTCCTGGGATTCTTACAGTGGCACCTCAGGCTCAGCATATTCAAAATCTAGTTGGTAAGTTCACAAGCTTCTCGGTCACCCAAGTTTAGTCACCTTCAACCCGCATGTCCAAGTCCCTCCACACCTGTTTCATCACCCTTCTCCTTTCTGAATTCACCAACATTGCTATAGTTGAGGCTGGAAAAACAAAAACAAACAAACAAAAAACAACTTTTGAATTAACTTTCTAACTGTTCTCTTTAATCTTCAATACTTTCTCTCTCTGTTCCAAGACATGGTCAAAAAAAAAATTATATATCACTTCTTTGGTCAGAAGACTTTAGTGGCTCCTCAGTACTTACAGACTAATAATTTTTAAAACTGCTTACATGACATTCAAAACCCTGCAGTGTACCCACCCAGGCCTTGCCCCTGCCATGCCTTCACATCCACCCATGCCTAGTCACATTGGGCTGCTAGCAGCTCCTACACACGGACTCAACCTGCTGTGTGCTCCTCTTCGCTCATGAGGATCCCTCTTTCTAGATTCTGCTTTCTAGACTCTGCTTGCCCTCTATGCACCTCTACTCACCTCTATGTGAAATACTACTCTTCTTCCAGACTCAGCTCCAACACCCTTTGTGAAGACTTCTTAGGTCCAGACTACCCCACCCCAACCCCTAATCAATTCTAATCCTCCCAGTGTTTCCGTGGAACACTGTGAGTTCCTCTTTTAAGATGCTTGACACATTCTGCCTGTGTTATTATCAGCTGTGTGATTAAATCTCCTTTAAGGGAAAAACCATATTTCATAGCATTTTGTATACCCTATGACACCTAGTCTACTGCCTTTCATGTGATAGGTATTTCAGCAAATAAAACGAATTGGCCTGTATTTGAAAAGATTGTGTTTGATGATCTCTAAGGCTACTCTAGCATTAAAAGGCCTTGGTTATATGAAATAAACCTAAGTGAAGTCTTTCTGTATCAGTCAAAATTAAATACAGCTTCAAATAACCGAGGTTTTCTTTCCTCCTCTTCTTCCCCACAACAGTGGTTTAAACAGCATAGTTTATTTTTCTTTCACAAAGAAAGTGATCCAGGGCTACTCTGGCAGCTCCACAAAGTCATCAAGAACTCAAGCCCACGCTCCACTCTGCCATCCCTAGGTTGTGACCCTCATGGTCTATAAATGGCTTCTAGAGCTCCAGCCATCGTGTAAGAATTCCAGGCAGAACTTCTGTTCTAGGAACAGAAGAAGGAGGCATGTCCTCTTTGACGGAAATTTCTAAGAAAATCTATTCAAAATTTCACTGTATCTCATAGACCAAAACTTAGTTTCTTGGCCATCCATATCTGCAAGAGAAGTTAAAGATTATAGTCTTTTAGCTTGCTAGCAACGGGCCTAGCTAAAAATAGGGAAAGTGGTAGGCACCTAGCAGTTTTAGCCACATTCTTATTGGTAACTTTAAAAATGGGAGGATTTCATTCTGTCAGATGTGAGGTTCTCTTCAGGATATATAGAGAAAGAGATTGGAGACAGCGAGGAGCAAAGAACTGGAGACAGGATGTGACATATCTTTCTCTTGGTATCTAAGATAAGAAATCAGGAAATAATCATGAAAAAACATCTAGCAAACTAACTGATTCTAGTTTCTATTCAATTAAAAAGAAATGCCACCTTGAAGAGAGAGAAATGGGAGGGAGTGCGGAAGGCTCCATTTGACAAGCCCCCTGTTGCCACCACAGGTTGGAAAAGAAGCCAGGATAGAAGGTGCCTGTACAGGAAAATAGCTGTCTGCTAGGATTTCTCACTGAGTTTTCAATGTAATATCGAAAAGAAACGGGAAACATTTTAGGATCATTTATTCTCAGCACAGAAATAAAGGTGCTTCTTGAGGTTGGATTGGACTCTGGTGCCTCATCTTCAGGACTGTCCTCATTAACTTGTTGGGATCTTTTACATGTCACTTAGCATAGAATCTCACCAAGTAATGCTTCATTCTACACCTTTTAAAACCCACTGGTTTCCAAAAGTGTAACAAGAATAGACGGCAAAAGCCCTAAAGTAGAGAGTTAAGTACAAAGCTTCAAATTGGCATGGTTAATAAAAAATTAAGGATTGCTATGAGACACTTCGGGCAAAGCTAAACAAACTAGGGGATTGGGTAGTGTGAAAGCAGATGAAATTTAATTTGGTTAAGTGTAAAGTAATGCACTTTGGGAAAAATAATCTAAACTTCTCATAATCTCTGATAGGCTCTGAACTCATAGTAAAATAATTTAAGAGTCATGGTTGATAACTTGGGGAAAATATCTGTCTGGTGTGCAGCAGCAATTTAAAAAGCCAATAGGATGCTTGGGGTTAAAATAAAAAATAATACAGAAAATTTAAGATAACATATAAAACATTAGTGCTATTCTGTGTCCAGTTTGGGTTATCACAGGAGATATTAAATCCCAGAAAAGAGACTTGAAAATTGTTTAGAAAAGTAGTGAGACTTGGGATTTATATCAGCTTGCTGAGTTGGAAAATGGCATTTTTGAAGAAGGAAAAGAAGGTGTGATACAGAGAACAGGAATAATAATAATTTAGAAAGGGCTACTTCCTCCTTGGTTCCAGTGTCCCATGGTATAAAAAGGCAACACTTAGTGAATTCAACAAAAAAGAATATGTAACAAAGATAGAAGATGGTCTTTAGCCAGTGTTCCGTAGTTGTAGATTTCCCTGTTCCAGGAGGGGACCTGTATTTGATTAAGGGGCACAGAACTACATTAACATTTATGTCTGTTCAGCTGAGAATGAGTAAGTGAAGTGTAAGGAAATCCCCCGTGGGGCGCAGGACAGAGCAGTGCTGCAGAACGAGGAAGGTTCAGTAGAGTGCTGCTCACAGCCGGGAAGGGAAAACTGAACAAAAAGGCTCAGTGGCAAACCCAACTGAGGCATGTTCAATTTTTCTATTATGTACAGAATATTTATTTTTCCTCCACCTGTACTCTCATGATTCAGCATTTGCCACTGCAGCAATTGGCAGGGGTGCGTCTCTGAGGCACAGGGTGGTGTAGGCTCTGACAAGGGATGTCCTTGGAGTGGAATAAGCAGGGGTGGGGAGCAAGGCTAGAAACATGTTTCCCTAAAGTCAATATATCGTACTGTCTTTCTCCAGTGGAAACTGTACTAGCATTAACCTGGCCCTTGACCCCACTTTAACCTCACCTCCTGAAACCCATAATCCCGGGTTATCCATTTTCCAAATATAAGTAACTACTGAGCCGTGCTTCCTGCTGTGAACACAGCCTGCCCGGTGATGGCAGTACTGTTGTATTGACAGATATGTCTGTTACCAGCTGACACCTTGGAGAACTGATTGATTGGCTCAAACAAAAATCTAGAGATTTATTTGAAGGGCCAGATAGGTCATTCACAGCATTTTCTCAGTTCAAGATGTCACTTCTGCCTTACGCACAGGAAGCTAAAGAGCAACCACACTTTTACAGGTATTTAGCCAACAGTAAACAACCCAATTTCTACCTAGTCCCTGTGAAATTAGCATCTGGGCTGAGATTTACTGGCCACTCTTCGTAAGCCAGATATCAGCTAAAATGATGCCTGAAATCAAGCCCCCAAATACCTTGTCTTAGTCTGCTTGGGCTGCCATAACAAAGTCCCACCGCCTGAGCAGCTTAAACAACAGACATTTATTTTCTCACAGCTCTGGAGGCTGGAAGGCCGAGGTGAAGCTGTTGGCCAGGTTGGTTTCTTCTGAAGGACTCTGCTTGGTTTGCAGACAGCCATATTCTTCCAGTCTTACATGGTCACCCTTCTATGTCTGTGTCCAAATTTCCTCTTCTTAGACGAACACCAGCCACATCGGATTAGTGCCTACCCTAATGACCTCACTTAATTACCTCTTCAAAGGCCCTGTCTCCAAATACAATCACATTCTGAGATACTGGGGGTTAGGACTTCAACATATGAATTTTGGTGGGAGACACAATTCAGTCCATAACACCCCCATTTTACCATCATGAACTTAAAATTCAAGTGGCAGGCCACTATTAAATTGTCATTAGAATTCCCAGGCCCCCTTCTCTGTGTATGAGAAGCTTGCAAACCACAAGCTGCCCCCTGCTCACTTGCCAATCAAGGACTTTTCTTAAAACACAGAATAGCTCTACGACCCAAAACCCTCAGTAGCATTTTAAATTCAAAAAATCTATTTGTTTTATCACAGAAAAAAAAAAATAGTGCAGAGATATGTGAATGAAGGGACAGATCTCTCTATGCCGTGCCCCAGGCGCTGGGGAGCCATATTGTTCGTGCTGGGTGATATTTTTCCAAACAATACTCTGCAGTGCAGCACCAGCCGAGCAACAGCCCAGCAACCACATGCAACCTGTTCCTGCCAGTGGGGATCACCACATTCCGTACAAAAATAAAGAGCCATGTTTACTGCCCAATTCACTCATCAAGAACACTCTGATCCCAGAGCAAGCATAGGGAACCATTATATTCCTCCTTCACAGCCCTTCCAGGGGAATTAGGAATACAGCTCTGCTGTCATTTTATTTTCTGCCCAGAGTCCTATGAAAGTGAACTCTGATTATTAATATTTTAAACATGTAAACAGCAAAACCCCATCCATGTCCTCGGTCTTGGTATCAGGATCTGGCACCGTGTGGGAGGACCCAGAAGCTGAGGGGCAGGCTGTGGTTCAGACATTGAGCACCCAGGAGCCATGCGGCTGGGTGGCTGTCAGTTAGGAATCCAGGTATCGGCCCTGGCCTCATGAGTGTTTGTGTCCAAGCTAGCCGCCTTCTTCTTTTGTATAAATGTCAGGGGTACAAGTGTAATTTTGTTATACAGCTATGTTGTGTGATGATGAAATCTGGGCTTTTAGTGTATACATCACCCGAATAAGGTATGTACATAGTACCATTAAGAGATTTCTCATCATCTACCCTCCTTCCACCCTCCCACCCTTCCTTGTCTCCAATGTCTATCATTCCACACTCCATGTCCACGTGCACACATTAGCTCCCACGTGTGAGAACCAAGCTAGCCTTCTGAACCTCTCCAGGATCTTTCTCTGGTGACAACAAAGAAATGAAGCAAGGGAGTGATCGGAGATGAGGGCAGGGGCTGCAGACTTGGCCAAGGCGTAGCGCATAGCAAAGGCCCAAAGGACTGGGTACCCTTCCAATTTAATTGGTCCCTCAGAAGAATGGAGAGAATAGTACATTGGGGGACTAAGTGGGAAGAGATGAGAATTGTATTAAAAGCAATACAAATGTTTCTTTTTAAGGAAGGGAAAGAGATTCTTGAGAAAGGCGACCCACACACGCACACAAGAAAACATCAGCACTCATGCAGGAACAACGAGAGGCCATAGGGAAATATTTTTAGCAAGTGGAAGTCAATCACAGCAGGGAGAGAAGTGGGGTGGGTAAAGAAGGGGCCTGGAGCCTCACAAGTGAGCCCAGAGCCCTGTGGTGGAAGCCACCTAAACCAACACCATTCTCCCTCATCCCGTGCCTCGCCAGGATCGCTTGGAATGCCATTGGAGAGGCAAGATGGTTTTAGAAACAGGAAATTGGAAGTGTTCTGCTTAAAATGCTTCAGGCTCTGTGTGAGAGAGAAAGAGAGGGTCTGTGTGTCGATAAGAGGAGTGCTTGTGTGGACGCTCCCAGGTCGGCTTGCGGGCAGCTGGGCGGCATCAGGCGGGCCTGGCCTTGTTGACTGCTCTCATCAACAAAGGCTCGCTTGTTTTGCATAGCCATTTTCCTTGCATTTCAGAACCAAGGGTCCTTTCTTCTTTTTTTCTTCTCTTGCATCAGAGAAAGCTGTTGTGTGCGGATGCTCAGGAAGGTAAACATATGCATTTTAATATCTGTGGCTCCCCCACAGTCGGTGAGCTATTTCCTCCACCCAGGTGGAAAGAGGATAGCGGGCCTCTCTGACATGCTGGTTAGTCTGAAAACAGACCGCTAAATGCATAATGAAGAGCCTCTGAGGAGTCAATCTGCATGTTAAAATGGTGTTCAGCAGCCCGGGCTGTCACACAACATAATTTGAAGATGAATGTGCATCCAATCAGACGGCCAATCGCTGACTGGCAGGGTCCTGGCTATTAGGATTACCTGTCTGCTCAGTGGCAGTGGGGTTTCCAAGGGGCCACAAGTTAACCAGCACCCCCCAAATCTGTGACAAGACAAATGAGCGCTCTCTTGGGCATCCCCAGATTTACATGGTCAGAATGATGCCGAGAGACAGTCTGAACCAAAGAGGAGCAGTTAAAGAAGTGGGTATTGATCCCAACAGAAAGACACAGGGCTTTCAGCATGTTGGAGTCCAGGGGCTGGAAGCGATAACAAAGGAAAATGTTGAGCTTGACACCTAGAAGCAGAAAAGCAGGTTCTGAGCAGCCGCACACCAGCAGGTTCTACCTGCCATAAGGTTTGTGTTGCAGCCACTGCAGTCGCTGCTGCCGCCACCATAACTGCAGTTCATAGCCAATAACAACCTTCACATGAATGATGTGTAGACACCACTTTTGTCTCTGAACGCTTGACAGCAATTAGGACCTGACTCCAGGGGCAGGACATCACAGGAACACCGGAACACTGGAGAAATGAGGTTAGAGCAAAGAAATTAGCCATCTGCCTGATGAAGACTGTGTCCTCGAGGTAGCATTTACATAGGAACAACAGGCAACACGTATCCATTTTCATTGTCCTGTGCTACAGATAGACAGGGGACAAAAGGGCTTTAAGGACTATGTTTTCTTTAAGGCCCCTGTACTTAGCGAGGCTGGATGTCCTTTTTTTCCCTTCATTCAAAATGCCTGCTGGAGCTGCAGCTAAATGACAAGCCCTGGGGAAGGATTCCTATCAGCTGAAAGTTTTATGCATTGCTCCTTTCTTGAGGTTCCCAAACACTGAAAATAGGCAGCCTAAAGCCAAATTTGGAGCATAGGAAAGGGCAGCAAATACAATTGTAAGGCTCTACTTTGAATGTTGCAAATCTCCATCTGAAAGATGGAGGGAAAAAATATTTTTAGGTGAAAGGTGATTCCCAAATTGAGCCCCAAATATGTTCCAGCAGCTCAGAGCTGTGGGGTTGACATCGGAGGCCTCCTGTCTTAAGTGAAGCCTCACCCATAGACACTGCAGGTTCTGGGTGTGCACACCACTAGCTCTGGCCAGCTCCTCGGCAGTAAAGAAGCTCAGTTTGCGGTTGTTCTTTGGCTGAACTTTGCCATTCATTACAGTACAACCAAAAGGGGCACCAGGAAGGCCCACCTCCATTTAGCATGTCTATTGCCCTCCTAAGAGCCCTATTAAAGTGGGGAAAGCCACCCAAGGAAGTCTTTTCTACATATATATATCAGCTAACGCTTTTATCTTTGTGTCCATGTGAACTGTTAATATTAGTTTCACCATGCCAGTTTGGTCAAAAAGTCAGTCCCAGCACAGTGGCTCACACCTGTAAACCTAGCACTTTGGGAGGCTGAGGTGGGAGGATTGGTTGAGGCCAGAAGTTTAAGACCAGCCCAGGCAACATAGTGAGACCCCCATCTTTACCAAAAAAAAATTTTAAACTAGTTGGGCATGGTAGTGAGCTCCTATAGTCCAAGCTATTTGAGAGGCTGAGGCAGGAAGACTGCTTGAGAGCAGAAGTTTGAGGCTGCAGTGAACTATCATTGTGCCACTACACTCCAGACTGAGTAACAAAGTGAGACCCTGTCTCTAAAAAAATCATAATAAAAAGTCAGTGAAAGTATTGAAAAATGTTCGGCTGATTTTTTAAAAACTGATTTGACTCGTCATGATTTATGGGATGGGCATATAAATCTAGGTTTATTACTCAAATCTCTTTGTCCCCTCCCTTCCACTCCTCAACAAGTTCCCTCAATGCTGCATTCCATGGAACAGTTCCCCGTGGTATCCAGCAACGCTTCCATCCAGTCCAATTCAGCCTCTGTTGGACCAAACTGACACTCATATTATTATTCTATCAAAGAACACAGATGGGTGGTTGCACATGGGGATTTTCTCATCTTTAGCATTTTATGCTGTTCATTTTAGTAAACCACCTTGACCTTAGGGTGCCAGATATTTTCTCAAGTTTTTAAGGAGCAACAGCATCACCATGAATAGATGGCTGGTGTTGAAACCAGTGCCATGCCCCAGCCATGGAACAAACTTGGCTTGGGCTCAGTGCCCTAAAAGTAAAACCACACTTCACTGCCCTGTGTGAAGCCTGAGTGTTTTACCACATTCTCTCCCATTTGCCCACCTGTGAAATTAGAATAATATTAATAGTTAATCCTGCCTAATGCAGGAGAACAAATGAAGCTAGTAGAGAAAATAGCCGTAATGGGTGTGCTGTACAGATTATATATATATATATATATATATATATATATATATATATATATATGAAAATGCTCTGAGATCTAAGATCCTACCACAACAATCTAGTAATAGAATTGGGATTTTGAGATTTACCAAACTTTTAAATATCATGAAGTTTGCCAAATTTAAACAGCATACCTCGACCTTTTAAACTATAGAACTCTCTGGCTTTATATCTATTTGTAGATATAAAAGGCTTTCCCTTTCATTGTTCAGGCCCCAAAAGTGAGGCAACTGAATTGTGCAGCATAAATTATGATCCAAATAGGAAAATGTGGGTAGGTTATATTGCTTCATGTTGTAGAGTGTTTCTGGGTTTTCCTCTACAACTCTATTTTTCAATGATGATGTACAACACCTTTGACGGTGGTAAATAAATTAAAAATTTAAGAATTTATAATACACAATTCAAGCAACATCCAGAGAGTAATGCATTTTGGATAAGGAGCTAGTGAAACCAGTTATAGTAGTTGGGCATAGGGTTGTGAGTGCTGAGCATTCTAACAAAGATAAAATGATGATTTTGATGGTTTCCTATGAGCAAAGGGGAATTTTCAGAGCCTGTGTAATTCTTTGCCATCAGAAATGTGCAACACATGTCAGGTGCAGTGGCTCACACCTGTAATCCCAGCACTTTGGGCGGCCAAGGTAAGCAGATCACATGAGGCCAGGAGTTTGAGACAAGCCTGGCCAACATGGTAAAACCCGTCTCTACTAAAAATACAAAATTAGCTGGTTATGGTGGCGTGCACTTGTAATCCCAGCTACTCAGGAGGCTGAGGTATGCTAATCACTTGAACCCAGGAGGCAGAGGTTGCAGTGAGCCGAGATGGTGCCACTGCACTCTAGCCTGGGTGACAGAGCAGGAGCGAGACTCTGTCTCCAAAAAAAAAAAAAAAAAGAAAAGAAAGAAAGAAACGGGCGACCCATGCACAGCCACATGTAGACAATAAAAAGCAGTTTTTTCAAGGATTACTCAGGAGAAACAATGAAAAGGGGGAAAATACAAGGTAAAGCATTCCACCTGTCTTCTGGAGTTTGGCAGAATAAGCACATGCACATTTGAGGTTGGTTAAGAGTCTCTCCTTGGCTTGAGGTTGTTTGAACTGTGTCCTGAGTGACGGTATTTGTGGTGTCTGCTTTCTAGGTAGATGCATGGCACCCAGAGAATTCTCAAATTCAGTAGACCCAGTTCTCTTCTTTACTGCCAAGGTAAAGACCTCAGAATCTGTGAACAAAGAAGGAAGGGCCTCCTGGCACCAATTGAGTTTTCTGGGTCAGAGCCGTCCAATGGAACTTTCTGGAATGGGAGAGATGTTCTATACCTGCACAGCCCAATATAGTAGCCACTAGCCAAGTGTGGCTATGAACACTTGAAAAGTGGCTGACACGCCTGCAGAAATGAATTTTTAATTTTATTAAATTTAAATGTAAATCGTGGGTACCGCCTCAGACAGCATGGCTCTAGGTTACATGGTCTTCATAAGGAACTGGAAGTCAGGAATGGCAGTTCATCTGCTGGCCTAGGGCGAGGGAACAGAGCAGAGTCTGCAAGCTGACAGAGAACAGCACTTACAGTAGCAGCATATGGCTTGCGCCCTACAACATAACTAAGACTGATCTGTGACAGAGTCAGGGAAACATCTTTCCCTGTCGGCCTCCCCTCCTCCACTCATTCTGATTGCAGGGTGGAGAAAGGGCCTCCATAGTCAAGCCTGGTTATTGTCAAGCTCAATTTGCCATGACTTTTATTTTCCAAAAAGCAATCTGGCCAGCTGTGGCTGAAAATGAAATCACCAAAGTGACAGCCCCTCACCCCTCCGCTGATTATTGATTTATAAAGAATCCAGTCCATGTTCCAGTCTGTCCTCCTATCCTATGGTTATGTGTATCACTGGCAGATCCCAGGATACAGATGCAGTCTAAGAAATACTTTTTAATATGGGCAGTAAATAATAACTTGTATTTCTAAATTTGAGGAGATTTTTACTGACCTTTCTCAAACACTTTAGAAACAATCTTAAATGTAAAAAATCAGGGCTATAAACCTGAAAGACATAATTAAAATTGTGACCACTAGGACTTTTGGGGTGATGGGGCTCATAAATTATTTTTAAATTAAGTTTCTAAATTTATTTCCATTATCTTCCACTCCACCAGCCACACTTCGGGATTTTGAACTGAAGAGCAGCAAAGCCAACTAAAAACCTACTAGAGTATGCCTTCTGTGAGGTGTGTGAATCAATCATTAGCATTTATAGAGCCCCCTAAAGGCTGTTCCTCAGCTCTTTAGGGAAATTAGGGCAAAAATAAAATAGATTACATCAACCTTGCTCAAAAGGCCTTGGCTAACTGGCTGGGGCAACGGTCAGCCATTGTATGTATGCACGGCCTGCAGAAATCTTGCAGTCATATCTTCCAAGAGTCCTTCCAACCCTCTTTTGTCCAATTCCAAATCAAAGTAGGCTGTGAAAAGGCAGATTTAGAATAGCTCACAGCATTTTCTTCTCCTTTTTCTTTGTCTTTTTTTTTTTTTTTTTTTTTTTTTGAGACAGAGTCTCGCTCTGTTGCCCAGGCTGGAGTGCAGTGGCGCGATCTTGGCTCACTGCAACCTCCACCTCCTGGGTTCAAGCGATTCTCCTGCCTCAGCCTCCTGAGTAGCTGGGACTACAGTTGCCTGCCACCACACCCAGCTAATTTTTGTATTTTTAGTAGAGACGGGGTTTCACCATGTTGGCCAGGGTGGTCTCCGTCTCTTGACCTCGTGATCCACCCACCTCGGCCTCCCAAGGTGCTGGGATTACAGGCATGAGCCACTGTGCCTGGCCAGCTCATAGCATTTTCTATGGGAATGTGGAACCACAAGGGCCTTATAAATGTTATGGAGGTAGTGCTAGAGATTCGCCCTCAGGAAGAGTAAGGAGGTACCCAGTCTCTAATGATTCTTTATGAAGAAGAAGGAAAATAGTAACTTCAATTCATCCTGACAAGTGATCCAACTCAATGGTTTTCAAGTGAGATAGCAGATCTTAAATCCCCATCTTTTTCTCCTTCCACTGTGGCTGCCCTCTGAGACTTAAGGTCAGCCGTCTGTGCTTTTTCTCTTGCTCAGAGAAACTCCCCTAAAATTTTCTAACCCTGATAAGGATGATGCCCCACTGGGTTTTACTCTTCTCTGGGACCTCAGTGGAGGAGGCGAGGCCCTCACTTCACTTCAAAAGTGCACAGCCCTGTGAATCTCTAAGTCCAAAACATCATTTAGTCCATGGCAGTATAAACCATGCACAACAGTTTCTTTTTCTCATCTCCAGCTCTCTTGGGATAGCAAGTAACAACCTACTTTTATCACGGTATTCTTTTATTCATCATTTTATTTTTTCATTCAGCCAATATTCATTGCATCACCCCAGCATGTCAGTTGCCTATCCAAGGCTTGAGAATACCGTCATGAACAAGGTGGATAAAGTTCTCACTCTCAGAGTGTGCACTTTCTAGTAGCCAGAGAAGGCCCATGGAGGTGACACTTGAGCTGAGACAGAACAACGAAAGGAGCCAGCCAAGGGAAAAGCTAGGTCAAGAGTGTTCCAGCCAAGGGAGCAGCTGGCACAAAGAGAGCAAAGCTGGCTTTTCAGGAACAGCAAGAGGGTCAATGTGGCTCAAGAGAGCAGCAGGGAGAGAAGGGTGGGTAAGATAAGGGTTCAGCAGAGGGCAGGAGCCAGCTGATGCACAGCCTGGAAGACCATGGCCAAAAGTGCCAGTTTTATTTAAGCATTATGGGAAGTCTTTGAATAGTGTTAAGCAGGCGAGTAACATCGTCTGATTTATGCTCTAAAAAGCACCTGGGCTGGGCACCATGGTGCATGTCTGGAGTCCCAGCTACTCGGGTGGCTGAGGCAAGAAGATTGCTTGAGCCCAGGGAGTCAGGGCTTCTGTGAGCCATGATGATGCTGCTGCACTCCAGCCTGGGCAACAGAGCGACACCACGTCTCAAATAAATAAATAAATAAATAAATAAATAAATAAATAAAAATGTTTTAAAGCAGGTGTCTGGAGAATGGATTGAAGGAGAATAC
Source organism: Pongo pygmaeus (assembly GCF_028885625.2). Classification (NCBI taxonomy): domain Eukaryota; kingdom Metazoa; phylum Chordata; class Mammalia; order Primates; family Hominidae; genus Pongo; species Pongo pygmaeus. The sequence continues at coordinate 152,786,956 of NC_072376.2, read as the reverse complement.
AAGGCTCCTCCTGGCTGGGTCCAAGCAAGTGATGATGATGGCTTGGACTGGGGAAGTGGCATTGGAGACTGAAGACTGATCAAATTCAGATCTTCTTGTGGCAAGGTCGGCTGAAGGACTGGAGTGGGAGCAGGTAGAGGAGGGAAGGAAATGTGAATGATTTCTTGAAATGTTTACTTGGCCAACACGGTAGATGTTGGTATTGTTTTCAGGAGTGTGGAACAAAGAACCAGAAATTCTATTTTGGACATATTAAGTCTAAGATCCATGTTAGTCAGCCTATATTTTGGGTTACCCTGCCTTTCCATAAGTTCTTCCTTCTATCTGAAGAACCCTGTACCACAGGGCCCTGTACCACATCAGCTTTTCCAGGGCCCTGTACCACATCAGCTTTTCATTTAAACCTGTTGCTTTTTGTCAGTTCTTCCTCCCCCAAGCCCTGGAGAGGAGTGGATGAGTGTCCCTCCAAAACCCTTCCTATATTTGAATACAGTCACTGTCACCCCTTAACCTTTTTTCCTCCAGGATAAACAATGCAATTCCTTTCATCTTGTTTTGGAGAACCTTTCTTCCATCCCTTTAATCATGGCTATTGCTGCCCTCTGTGCCCCTATAAGTTTTTTACATGTCATTTTGTAGATGCTGGAGCCAAAGTAGGACACAGAAGTCAAATAACAGTGTCACACCAGTAAAACAAAGAGTGCTTCCTGGCCTTTACATGTCACTCTCTTTCTAAGCCATCCCAGGATCGTGTCCTTTTCCCATGAAAGCCCTGTCTGGCTGATCCTTGGCCCTGTGACCTCTGCCCCTGGCTTCTGTCTATGCCCAGGCTTTGCCATCCAGTTTTGGTGCCTTTTGTTTTGGGGTTTAAATGTACTATTTTGCATGTATCTGCGTTGAGTGTGTTTCCATCCTGTTTTTGTGGGGATCATCCAAACACCGTTCGGGGAAAGCCTCAGTCTACCTAAGAGCCTCTGATATAATGGCCAGTGGCTGCAGCTCTGCACTTTTCCCTAAAGCTGCCAGGAGCTTTGTTATTTTTCACTTATCTATCAGTGTGGTCTTCGGAGTGCTTTCTAATCACTTATCACCTAATCTGCAGAGTCACTTCCTTAACCCTCCCAAGAAGGGTTCCAGAGAAAGCAGAAAGGAAATGTAGGAGGTTTCCAGGGCCCTGTATCACGACAAGAGCCATTTCAGACATAATCAGATCTCAAATATCTCTCTAATTTATCCATATCAGCATGTTACAGCTCTTCCTAGACCATCACAACACCTCTGCAACAAAATACAACAAAAATGAATATCCCAAAATAAAATTAGAGCAAAATACCATAAGTTAACAGCAATTGACATCAAAGAAATGTTGATTTACAAAATAATCATTTTTTCAGCCTACATGCATTGGAAAATTGTCTGTGCAGATGCATTTATCATTTGCCTTGGGTTAATACATTCTGATTTGGCATGCTATTTGGTGGGAAATATTTATGTAAGATTTTTATTTCCCATAAATAAGTTAAATGGCAGCCGTAGAAGCAGAGCTTATCGTATTATTATTTGGCTTTGCCCTATTTCCCTAAGTTGGGGGAAGGTGCAGAGTTGCCTAACAGTTGCAAGTTGTACCTTAGAAATATTTCCTAAGCAGTCGGAACCATAAAATGCTTTAAACTAAGCTGAAGGTAACAGGCTTTTGAGGGAATCCTGAGTGTAACAGAAAGAAAAATAGGATGGCAAAGGATGTCCACCGTGCTTTTCACCCTGTCAGCAGATGATAGCAACTGTTTGACATGATATACCGGAAAGATAGAAACAATAACAATGAAACAAGGATGCCTTGGAAAATAAAATGCAAACCTGAAATCAAAAGGAATCATTCTGCCCCTCGAACCACTCCTCTCTGCTGCAAACTGCCCCCTATTTTCCTTTCCGGGCCCACAGCTCATGGTTTAACCTGGGAGATTGTAAACTCCAGTTTCATTCCTCATCCTTAATTTAGCTAGACAGAGCTTTGAAATGGCAACTAAATTACCTTTTGGTGAAATCAAATCTTCCCTACTAGCCTCAAGCAGAGAGGAATCTAGACCGCAAGGGCCAGCTAATGTGTCCCAGCAGCTCCCAGTCACTCTCCTGGAACCCACAGAGGGTGTGCTCTATTAAAGGGTTACTCTCATCCTTTGTGCCCCGCAGTTTATCCTGTAGGGGGTTACTTTGCACAGCCTTTTCTCTTCTGACTGCCTGCCTAGCAGGAGGTTGCTTAGGGCAGTAAAATGTTTATTACCTGTTTATTGTGTGAGTAACTGCAGTCTAGGAGGAGAAAATATTTCCCAGTTTACCTAGGGCAATGAAAATAGGATTAAGAGTTCTGAGGGCTAAGGAAGGAGCAGTATAAAACCCATAGAATCATATACCATGCAGCCATGAGAAGCCCAAGTACCCTTGCATTATCCTTTCATTCTAGTCATGGTGACTTTTCCTCTTATTCTCAGACCCGTGTAATTCACCATTATGGATCTGGGGATTGCTGGTATTCTAAAAGGAAGTCTTTCCCCAAAGAGAGTTTGGCCCCCACCCCAGGTGTAGCTATCAAATTGCACCAAAAGACAGATCATCGGCCTGATTAGCGTTTACATACACATTTATTTCTCTTTCCTCCAAAGTAAGTTACAGCTTAACTTCCACCAACTTTGCAGTGTGGAGATTCAATAAGATATCATATAGCAGTTCAAGCCATTCTACAACTGCCATTTGTAGTAAATGCTGTTATCATGGTTTAGAATAATTCATGTCTAAGATTTAAAAATTACTACCATAAATCTTCAATTAGTTCTTAAACATGATTTTCCTTCTGCCATCCTCCCCTCCCTCAATTTTTTTCTCTTCTTAGAGACTCTTCCTCTCTTGATCATTAATGGAGCGACAGAGTTTAAGTCCTTTTCAGACTTCACACAATTATACTTAGCCATCTCTGAAGCTGAAATACTAGGGCTTCCTAAAATGCTACTACTCTTAGAAGTCGGCTATAGGATTGAGCTGTAATTACTTCTGGAGTCTGTTGTCTCTTCATTCATTCATTGGTTGATTTGTTCCTTTATCCTTTTGGCAGATATGGATTGAACTCCTACTACGTGCCAGCCACAGTGCTGGCCACTTCAGATAAAGCAGTAAACAAAATAGACATAAGTCATCCCTGCCCTCATGTTGCTTACAGACTTGGAGGAGACAGTAACAGAGTATCGCCCAGTTAAATAAACAATTACCAAGTGTAGTAGTTGTCAAGGAGGATTTGTTCAGATGCGACAGTCAAGGTCAGGAACATTTTGACCATTATTTCTGCTTCTGCAGTGAGAGGAACAGCCAAAGCCCAGCTCTGGAGCTCAGCATTCTGACTTGGAGGCTGAGCCAAGTCCTGGTGCTCTGCTGCTCTTTTCTGTGGCTCAGACACATCTCTTGTCCTTGTTTGTAAAGATGAAGCTCACACGGCCTGCTGCAAAGGATGGCCTGCTATGGCTTGCTTGAACTCCTGACCATGTGCTTTAGATCCCAAACTTGAAAACTGTTTCAGAAGTAAAGCACCCAATTAGAAACAACCCATACACATGGTTTCACAGTGGTCCGGTTGTTTGTAATTTTTCATCAAATTGAACATTTCTCAGTCATCTTCTTCAAGTGCCTGTCTCAAATCTGAGGTCCAAAGCCATCAAGGTGTTTAAGTACAGTCCACACAACATGAATTGAAGAGTGGGCGGTTTGGCAATCTTTATGTCAATATGATACATGGAAAGGGTTGCCAGATAATTCAGACTCCACAGATTCACTCTCCTGTTTATCTGAATTGTTAGTTTAATTGATTGAGGAACTTCAGAATCTCCTTTTTTCTTTTGTTTTGCACAGGCTCATCTTCTGTTCCCATTTACACTGCGCCTTTTGGTAATGTGCTCACTGTTACCCATCCTCAGCACTACCTAGAGTTGGAATTATTTTTCTGTAGTAGCAAAGATCCATGGACACGCACACTTTTGACTAGTGAAGAAGAAACTCTAGGGCAATGGAAAACAGGTGCCAACAACCAGCACAGTCAAGCATTTATCCTCTTGAAAATTGTATTTCCCTGGGCATTTAGTGATACCCTTTTGCAGTTGAAGAACCTGAAGCATTGGGAGAGATTTAAGTCTCTGATCTGATGAACACCACTCTGAAGAGTGACAAGGCTTAGCAGTCATGACAGTGCCATTAGATAACAGGATGCTTGGGACTGGGTAGGGCAATGTGAAGATGATGAACTCTTCTGCCTTTTTTCTGTTTGTCATCATGAGCGTATGGTGAGCCAATACGTTTCAGAGCTGGAATTAAGGCTAAGAATCCCGAAGCCTGCTGATAGTTCTATCCTCAGCTTTGGACTTCAGTTTTACAGATTGGCTTTCATGCTTCTTTTTAAAACTACCAAAAAAATCTGGGCATATGCTTAGACTTTTTAAAATGTAATACTTGATATATTAAAGCTGATTTTGTTATAATATTATCCTATGATCATAGAGCTAGAGGAAATGTGATACATTATTTTAGGGTTAGGGCCCTCTACTGATACTTTATTCTTTTTTTTTTAAGTAGAGATGGGATTTCACCATCTTGGCCAGGCTGGTCTCGAACTCCTGACCTCGTGATCTGCCCTCCTCGGCCTCCCAAAGTGCTGGGGTTACAGGTGTGAGCGATACTTTATTCTTTCCTATGGTATTCCTGAGAAGTGGCTTTCCAGCCTCTGCTTGAAGATCTCCAGTGACGGAACATTCACTGACTCATTTTACGTTTGGGAAGTTCATCCTCTTGATGCTTGCTATAATACAAGTTAATGGAGGGCCAATAATGTTAAAATAACTTTGGCTGGGCACAGTGGTTCACACCTGTAATCCCTGCACTTGGGGAGGCTGAGGCAGGTGGATCACCTGAGGTCAGGAGTTCGAGACCAGCCTGGCCAACATGGGGAAACTGTCTCTACTGAAAATACAAAAAATGAGCCAAGTGTGGTGGCGGGCACCTGTAATCCCAGCTACTTGGGAGGCTGAGGCAGGAGAATCACTTGAACAGGAGGTGGAGGTTGCAGTGAGCTGAGATCGTGCCACTTCACTCCAGCCTAAGCAACAAGAGCAAAATTCTGTCTCAAAAAAACAAACTAACGAACAAAAAGATAACTTTAAAAATATCTGTGAACTAGCAAAGCAAGAGCTGCACCTGAAGAAGTGTAGGTCCTTTTACCTTTTCTTTTTTTTTTTTTTTTTTTTTGAGACAGAGTCTCGCTGTATCACCCAGGCTGGAGTGCAGTGGCGCGATCTCGGCTCACTGCAAACTCCACCTCCCGGGTTCACGCCATTCTCCTGCCTCAGCCTCCCCACTAGCTGGAACTACAGGCACCCGCCACTGCACCCAGCTAATTTTTTGTATTTTTGGTAGAGACGGGGGTTTCACCGTGTTAACCAGGATGGTCTGGATCTCCTGACCTCGTGATCCGCCCACCTTGGCCTCCCAAAGTGCTAGGATTACAGGCGTGAGCCACCGCGCCCGGCCTTTTTTTTTTTTTTTTTAACTTTAAGTAGAGGTGGCCTGGTGTGGGATGGTTCTTTCAAGACATAGCAATGATTCCCAAACTTCAGTGTATCACCTGGTGAACTTGCTCCAATTGAAGATACTCAGGCGCCATCCCAGAGATCCAAATCTGGGATGGGCCCCTGAAAGCTACATCTTCAAAGCACCTGTAGCTGATTCTGGTACAGGTGGTCCCTCTGGATTACCTAATTAAGAAACTCTGTCATAGGCTGGGGAATTTGCAGTTAAATAAGCTAAGGTTTTCCTGAGAAATCTTTTACAATCTTCCGTTTTCTCAACCAGAAAATTATTTCGACCAGCTAAACTCTAGAGGAGCAGTGTATAAACTAGTGAACTCTGCCCTTTATTTTACATCCTGTGGTCCCAGATACTTACATAAAAAATAATGGTTGAAGTTTGAATGAATTTCTTCCCAGCGTTTGCTAATGAGAGAAAGGTATAGGAGCTTTTGCATCCATGGCCGCAGAATCTTATCCCGCTTCCAGGGAAGGAAAGAACTTCTTCACTACCTGATGTTTTATTTATGCATTGAGTCATTTAACGTGGCTGGTCACTGGAATAGTTAGGAATGACACTGCAAAAAGGGTTCCTAGATATACAGGATGATCAGCCCATAGCACGAGGCTCAATCTTAGGAAAGTTCTAAGAAATGGCTTTGGTTCTTGGACCCAGAACAGTGTACAGTCTATACAATGGCTGCCCAAAACCCTTTCCAAAATACAACGTCTTTAAAGGAAAAGGGCTTCTCGTTTGATGTGCAGCATAATACATCACTGCCATTTTATAAACTGTAGCTGTAACTTTGGGTAAAGATTTCATGAATGGATAAAACTTAAGATTCCGAGTACTGTAGAGAGCTCTCCAGAAGGAGGGTGTGGTGTGGATCCTTCATGGAGGGTCTTTGAGGTTCCTTGCCACAGTTGGTCCTCCTAGAGAATTTTCTAAAGCACACAGCCACATCCAGTTGTTAATCCTTTCACAACCTCTGGGCAGCCTTCCCAACCGGGTATTCTCTGTCTTCAATACCCCCCTCCTCTCCCTAGTCCTATCCACTCATCCTTTCTGCTGGATACATTTTGCTTTACAAATATACAGGCCATCCTATCCTTTCAAGAGAAACTTTCTCTGATGTCATTTACTTTACTGTGTAACATTTTATTGGGGGCCAGAATATCTGGAGGGTCTTTGGAGTTCACCTTTGGGTGGAGGGCTACTGAGCTAATTCTAAAAAGAGATCAGCAGTTGGCTGGCTTCATTCCAGGGAAGATTCCAAAAAAGCAGGGTCAGACTTTTATTTTTAGGAACAAAGCGCAACTTTCCAACTGAGCACCTGCCTCGCCCTCTGACATCAGTATCCTATTCTGTCCTGCTTCAGCTCAGCCACCACCAATCTCCTCCTCCCTATCCACCAACTCCCTTAGGAGCCTGGGAGGAGCTTGTTGCCAGGGACACAAACAGAATAGTCTTTTTAAAAGAAAAAGTATAAGTGAAGGACTAAAGCGGAGACTTCCGTTTTCCTTCCCCGACCCTTGCCCTGTCCGTGGGAACAACGGTTGAACTCTTAAAGCTTCCATCCATTTAAGCCAGAAGTGTCCAAATATTTTTTGCCAATACTATATACTTAATTCATAGGCAAAGGTAATGAAAATTTCTAAGATGTCTCTGAATCCTCCTAACAGACAAGGAGTCTTGGCTGGGCACAGTGGCTCACGCCTGTAATGCCCGTACTTTGGGAGGCCAAGGTGGGAGGATCGCTCGAGCCCAGGAGATTGAGACCAACCTGGGCAACATAGTGAGACCCTGTCTCTACAAAAGTAAAATAAAAAATAAAAAACTAGCTGAGACATGGTAGTATACACCTGTGGTCCCAGCTACTCAGGAGGTTGAAGTAGGAGGATCTCCTGAGCCCAGGAGTTTGAGGCTGCAGTGAACCTTGATTGTGCCACTGCACTCCAGCCTGGGCAACAGAGGGAGACTGTGTCTTTAAAAAAAAAAAAAAAAAAAGAGGCCAGGCACGGTGGCTCACGCCTGTAATCCCAGCCCTTTAGGAGGCCAAGGCGGGTGGATCACCTGAGGTCAGGAGTTCAAGACCAGCCTGACCAACATGGAGAAACCCCGTCTTTACTAAAAACACAAAATTAGTGGGATGTGATGGCACATGCCTGTAATCGCAGCTACTCGGGAGGCTGAGGCAGGAGGACGGCTTGAACCCACGAGGCAGAGGTTGTGGTGAGCCGAGATCACGCCATTGCACTTCAGCCTGGGCAACAAGAGCGAAACTCCATCTCAAAAAAAAAGAAAAAGAACCTTGACATGGAAAGTCTTTAGACTCACCGTATTTTATTGCTGGTGGATAAGTGTCATATTTACATGTAGATTTTCCTGGTGACTGTACTATTGAGCCTTGCAGTCTCCTGTAAGATATACCATTCAAAATAGTTTCCCCAGGAAAGGCTCATCATGGTAAACTAGAGCGTGTCACTACTGTACAGATGGCCTTCTCTTGTGAATTATAGACCAAAATGGACAAGAGAGCACCCTGATCAAAGCAGCATGTCTTGTGTTCCATGCACCTGAGATGTGTTCTCAGGAGAGTGTATTTTGACTCTTCTACTACATCTGGATTTGGGGACCCTAGAGCCTCTCTGGGCGTGAGGGATGCATCTCTCCTCCTGTAGGAGAAGAACACCCACTCTGTATCCCTGCCTGCCTGTTCCCAGCTCCAGGCTGAGTCATTGAAGCCCAAGTCTTCTTTCCCAACCTGAAGGGTTCTGCAAGCCTTTGCTAATGGTAGGGCTTCTGCTTCTGCTGAGACTCGGAGTTCCTTTAGTAAATTCACCAGGAGGTGACCTTTGGAAAGAGACTGGGACTGTTCTTCCTAAACACCATGTTGTTACCAAAGCAGTCACAGTCAGGACTGGGGCTCAGTCAGCCCCTGGGGCTGCCATTTCCCCATTCCTGTAGAGTCATGTACACCTTCTATCAATGTTGACTGAAGCCAGATGAATTTAAACAGTCACATCCTATGTTATCACCTGAAAGAAAAGGGGGGAAAATATATAATTGACCTGAGGGGAAGCAGGATGTTGAAGAGTGAATGCCCAGCATTCCTGTTGGTCCAAGAGAGCCATGATAGCTTTCTGGCCTTGACTTCTGTCTACCCAGACCCCATACATCAGCCAGCACCATGGGGTGCTGCAGCAGGACTGGTCTCTGTCCTGGCCCACCAAGGCTACCTTCTCAACATCAGCGTAGTACTAAGAGTAGCAGCAGGAATCCACATTGGTTTTGCTTTATTTCCTGAACATTAGTAGAACAGTTTAAACATCTGGTGTTACATTGCTATTGATTCATAAGGAGGTGTTTACAACTATAAGCCAAAATATAATACATCTTTATACTTGAGCCCATACTGTTACATTGCTATGGCCAAAATAATCTGAGCAATAGTAAATACTAATACTTGGGAATTACAAAGCAACTTGTTTCTGAGAATCAAAATACTTATCAGACGTTATTTTTTACAAGAACCTGATATTTAAGCAAATAACTTAAACTTGTGGCATAAGACTATCAAAAATATATTTGACAAAGTTCTGAGTCCTCAAAAGCAAGTGCAACAGAAACAAAAATTATCAATTAGAACCTAATTAAAGAACAGCAACACACACACACACACACACACACACACACACACACACACAGAGAGAGAGAAAACTATCAACAGAGTAAAGACACAACCTACTGAATGGAAGAAAATATTTACAAACTTATGCATCCATCAAAGAACTAATATCCAAAATCTATAAGGAACTTAAATCATCAAGAAAAAACTCATTAAAAAGTGGGCAAAGGACACGAACAGACACATTTCAAAAGAAGACATACGAGTGGCCAACAAAGATATTCCACCAAAATAGGAGACATCATCTGGTGAAAAATTACAAAGAAAAGAAAATAAACTTGTTCAGAATTTTGACATATCCTCATCTAGAATATAATATGCCATTCTGGCCATCACATCTCAAGAAATAGCTAACCAGAACTAAAAAAGGTTCAAGGAGGAACCAAGTGATCAAAGGTGGTGGTTCTTAACCTTTTTGGAGTCATAGACTCCTTTGAGATTCTCTTTAACCCTTTACTCCAGAGAAATGCATGTGTGCTCACACACAGTTTTGCATGCACTTTCGTGCTAATCTATGGCTAACTTGGCGTCCTCAGACCAAAGTTAATAACCTTTCATTTAAGAAATACTATGTGAGAATAAATTTAAAAGTTTGGATTCTTCTGTCTGAATACATAAAGACTGAAAGGAGGTATAATGGGACTCCAAAATCACCAGGTATGTGATTAATGTAATATATCACACACATGTTCACCAAATCCTAGTATAGTAAGACGAAGTCGGAAGGACCATTATGGAGTTTGAAAGAGGCAAATTCAAGAAGAAGAAAAAAAGAAGCATCACTCATTTACATGGCTGGTTTCATAAGCATAAGGAATTTCATTAATGTAAGATGTGGTAAGACCACAACTGTAAGTAGCTTTTAAGACAGCTTAAACCAATTTCATGGATGACAGATCTGTGATGAGATGTTAGCAAAAACTCAGTGGTTTGGTATGTGGCCCTCACAATTTGAGGTTGACATCAACATAGACAACTGTGCTTTCCTAACGAACACATCCGTCAGCATGTCCCTTGGTGCCACCAAAAGAGATTCCGTGCCAAGCTGAATAGCTGAGTAGTAGGCCTGACCCAGTGTGGACTTTTTTGGTTAGAATTAATCACCTGTACCCGCTGGAAAGTTGTTGTGGTGCTCATGTTTTATTTTGTCTGTTTGTTTCTTTGGGAGGCAAAGGAATGTAAGTTGGGTTACAGAGTAATCACATTGACATAATAATAAAGTGGACAATAATAGTCATGTGTATACTTGTTATGTGTACACAGGTATTTTTGTGAGGTGGGAAGAAACACATACTGTTACCCCCAATTTTTCATGTGTGGGTACCAAAATACAGAGGGCAACTACCTCAGCCTCGCACTTAACGTCTCATGACATTCACAGGTCCCGCCGTGCCTACAGAGCTGGCCTGCGGGGAGATGGTGCAGTGACAAACCTTGGTCTTTTCTCAGTTTTGCTCTTCATGTGCCGAGTGCCCAGATGCCAGAAGCTTTACCTTCCCTTGACTTAATTTACCTCTTTATCAAATAGAGGGGATGATTTCTAAATCATGGTAGAAGGAAATGGCGGACTTGGAGTTGTTGGGAGAAGAAGGAGAAGATCTGAGCAGTTGCCCATTCTATTGCTGTACTCCAGAGAAAGCAGCTGGGTGTGGCTGGTTACCATAGGTGCCAAGCCCTATTCTGTCATGGTTTCTGGTTGTTTATTGAGGGAACCAGAAATTGTTGGCAGTTCCCCTCATTGACACTACCTTGGCACCTAGAGCTTTAAAAATAATCACTCGTGACTGGGCGCAGTGGCTCACGCCTGTAATCCCAGCACTTTGGGAGGCCAAGGTGGGTGGATCACCTGAGGTCTGTAGTTTGAGACCAGCCTGGCCAACATGGTGAAACCCTGTCTCTACTAAAAATATGAAAATTAGCCGGGCATGGTGGCGGGCGCCCGTAATCCCAGCTGCTCGGGAGGCTGAGGCAGGAGAGTCGCTTGAACCCAGGAGGTGGAGGCTGCAGTAAGCCGAGATCATGCCACTGCACTCCAGCCTGGGTGACAGAGTGAGACTCCATCCCCCGCGCCCCCCCCAAAAAAAAAGACTGTGAAGGGAGTTAACTGAGTAGTAGTGCCTTACGAAACAACCAGTGAGACTCACTTTGTGGGAGGAGAAACAGGAAAAAGGGGGAACTAAGAAGAAATACACAACACCTTGCCCAATGTTCAGCACATAGGTGCTCGACAGACACTTCATTCTTTTTATTTATTTATTTATTTTGAGACAGGGTCTCACTGTATTGCCCAGGCTGGAATGCAGTGGTATGATCATAGCTCACTGAAGCCATGATTTCCTGGGCTCAAGCAATCATCCCACTTCAGCCACCTAGTAGCTGGGACTACAGGCATGCACCACCACACTTGGCTTTTTTTTTTTTTTTTAGTGGAGACGAAATCTTGCTATGTTGCCCAGGATGGTCTCAAACTCCTGGAGTGATCCTCCTACCTCAGCCTCCCAAAGTGCTGAGATTACCGGCATGAGCCACCACACCTGGCCAATACTTCATTCTTCATTGATGGAAAAGATTGTAGACTTCTAAGCATTTTCCAAATAAAAAAGCTATGATTTGATTTCCAACTTTTAAACGTTGGATGTCCTTTGCCGTTTACTACATTCTCCAAAAAAACCTTGAAATGAAGAAGGCCACCCTTAAAATACTTCAGAGGCTGAAAATATGATTATTACATTGGAATCCTTTAGCCTACGTGATATTTCTTTAACTTTACACTTTCAGGCCCAGTAAAGCCAAAATCAGGGTAACCAATGTCATTTTATAAAATGTTAAAACCCTAATTGCAGTTCCTTTTTTAAATTATTTTAAAGATTACTTAACAACATTAGACAGTGCAAAAAAGAAGCAAGGAAAGCATTCTCAATTCTACTATCCTAAAACAACAAGTAATTTCATTTTTAATATTCCCTTCCAGTTTTAGACAATGTGCATACATATTTTTGTCCATGTGCCCCACAGTGACCATCATGGTGAACTTATCATTTTTTACCAGATATAACATGTAAGGCAGATGAGAGGGAGATGAGAACTAAAGAAAATAAATAATAATCCCTTCACTCAATGGCAGCCCAAACGGCAGCTGTTAGTAGGGCTGCCTAAGATAAGGTAGGCATCTCTCTCCTCCCAGCTAGGAGTACTGACCAGCCTGGGGGACCAGTCCCAGGGTAGGCACTGATGATAACTTCATAACCATTCACATTGAGGCTGGGCCCACCTCTGCCTCAGCCCCTGCTTCCCCATGAACCCAGGCCCAGCCCTGCATTGGGAGCTGCCCAGAGTAGGTGCAGTCACTGAAGCAGGAGTGTGGCCGCGATGCCGGCAGTGAGCCATGCTGAGCTCATTGAAAGCAAGCGGACTTCCTGTGGCCCCTGCTGCTCTCAGTGGGATGTGGACAGTGCTTTTACCTATGGAAGATGGCACCACCCCACAAAAGAGAACACACTCTGTCTGTGCACAGCACTCCCTTATCACCGGGAGATGTTGCTATTCTTTCCCCATGTTTCCAGTAGAATGCCCAATAACAACAGCAACCACATCCTCCATCAGGTTTCAGGCTTTTCGGAGTCACAAAGTGCTCTCACATGCATTAGCTCACTAGATCTGCACAGCAACTTCAGGAAGCCACCGGGGTAATCTCTATTAGCCCCACATCAGGCAAAAGGGCAAGTGAGACTTGGAAAGATGAGACAATGTCCTCAGTCACAGAATGAAAATTCAGTGGCTCTTGCACCTACTGGCCATTCGGGAAAAGGTCGTAGCCTCCTCTGCCCGGCAACATGCAGGGGCACAGACGTCCCCTTGTCCATGCTGTTTAGCAAGCAGCCTTGCCATGCATGTGCACACGAGTAAGTAGGGACCTTTCCAGCCGGGCATTGGTGAGCAGGGCGTGGAGTTGCTGATAAGGGAGTCTAGCAAAAGGATGTTTAAAAATAAATGAGTCTTGCCCATGATGGAAAAGGTTTGCTTGTCAGCAGGATTGCTTGTCAGCAGGACTACAGATCCAGGTATGCAGTGTCTTTTTGCTGCTAACATTTCTGTCCCATGTTATTAAAAAATAATATATTGATTACTGCTACTTCAGTTTGCTCAGCTTAAGGAAGCTATTTATTTTTGAAAAGTGGCAAAGTGAGGAGATGACTTTCTTCACTTGGCATGGCTTCTGACACACTTTTTGGAATCTCAGAGCCTACCCTCTACCCCTTCACCCATTTCTTGTGGGTTTAGAAAAGGAGCATATCAGTTCAGTATTATTTTAGCAACAGGAGCACTTCCACTTTGGCTATTTTTAGCACGTCAGGTGCCCTCTGCCTGCCATGAACTTGGTATATTCAAGTGTTTAATTCAGCGGCCTCTCTCATTTGAAAGGGAGACTGTTCCAGCACTCTGCCCACCATAGCTCCACTTTTACAGCTGCTCGTAAATTTCTGAACATGCAGAGATATCTTTAGCTGTGACTCCAGATATTTCCTGTTGAGCTGCAAGATGCAATCCTGCAAGCACACTGAGGCTAAATATACCCTCTCAGTCCAGGATTCAGCCAAATAAACAGGGGCAGCATCAACATGATTTTTTTAATCCAATGCTGAACAGGTTTTTTTTAGTTAGATTAATTAAGCAATTCTGTTTATTTTGGCAATTGAAGTCATTTCGGCTCCCCCTGAGCCTTTAACACCTAAGCATCATTTTCTCTCCTGATTCAAGAACTGACCAGAAGCCCTGGTGCAGGGAACTCACATGTTTGAATACCGTGTGCCTCTTTAGCTCCGTACTTCTCGTCGCTTAAACAGATGGCCCCCTCAGCAGCCGACTCCGAGCAGCTGCCTTGTTCATTCTCACAGAATCCAGACTCCTCTTCAGCTTTGCCTAGGGCCTTAGTCATTCAAGGGAGAATAAACTCTAGGATTCCCTATCAGGAATGTATCCTTTGGGGACTTGACAAAGGAAAAGAATGTTAAAATCTTTCCAGGTTTAATCCTGTGGCAGGAGGAATCTCCTCTCTAGAGTTAAGTTCTTGTCCACAAGGATGCAGACCTTTTAATCAGACCCTAAAAAGTTAGATTGTCATCCCTGGATAAATCCCTGGGTTCCTGGAGAAAGTTCTATTCCTCCTGAATCTTTAGGACAAGCAGTATCCACCAAATACCACTGGTCAGTTTCCCTCTAACCAAGATCAGCCAATTGCAGGCCTTCATAGAACAGGAAGACACTATGCCAAGAGAAGCCAGAGGAAGCAATGTCAGGAAGCCTAACTTTGGCACATAGACACGAAATCTGCACACACACCCCCACTCCAGCCCTCCTCAGAGAGACCATGGGCTGTGCCTGGCCACACCCCACTAGATTAAACCCCCCTCAGATGGTTGTTAGGGTCAACGAGGTCTACAGAGAACAGTTTAGTCTCACCCATTTCTACCTGCCTTTTATCCAGGGTTCACTGGGGTTAAAGTTTTGGCCATGAGGGTAGCGATGGAGCCTCATGTGACACTTGCATACTTTCTCGAGGAGGCCTGCCTGCAAAGATAAGTTTTGGATTCCTATTGAGGAAATCAGTTCCTCGATTCTCTCCTTTGAATGTCCTTTTTTGGTTTATGATGCTGAATATTTCTGTAACTCTCTGTAGGTTGGGGGCCTCTTTGGGGACCGTTATCATTTGGCAAACACTATTACTCATCAAAATGTATTAATCAGGGCCAGCCACAAAAGCAAAGGTACTATAAGCAGTGGGCTTGAAAAATCAACAAGACAGGAGAAAAAGAAATGCAAATGAATGATAATCACAATCACTGCCCCTTATTCATGCATGCTAGGGCCAAGTGCTCTAAGCATGCTACATATAGCAACTTAGGAAACCTCACAAAAACCCTGTGAAGTTGCATCCTTTCTGTTCCCATTCTTCCTTCTTAGATACCTATTGTGTCCCAGGTGCTGGGCTAGACACGGGGGATATAGTGATGAATTAGATGGACAAGGCCCTGCACTCATGGAACAGAGGACATGCATGGTAATGAAACATACAATTGCACAAATAATTTCTAGAGGCCAGGGACTAGTTAGGATTCTGCAGCTCGAACAAGAGTCCTTCATCCATGCAAGTTTCTGCAGGTGGCATAGAAGCTCCTAGAAACCCACACTGGGCTCCCTGGGCTCTCGGTCCATCCAACCTCTCTAGCCTGACTTCTTCCTGTCTCATGCCCTGTGCTTCACAATCCAGCAATACAGAACTGCTTGTCCACAGGGCTGTTCTTTACCTTCATTACTTTGCTCATGTTGTCCCTCTTCCTCTAACGCATTACTTAACCAATTCCCACACAGTTTCCAGGATCTACTCCCGGAGAAAACTCTCCCTGACTCCCCTTGACCCAGCCAGGCTGGGTTAGTTGAACTTCTTTTGTGATTCCAGAGTCCCCGGTGCTAATCTCTATCACTGCATTTGCCTCACAGTTTCACAGGCATCTGTTGAGGGGCCTGTTTCTCACTAGCCTAGGTGCTCCCTGGGGATATACTTTGTTCATCTTTTTAGCCCCTGTCAAGTAGCACACTTCCTGACCTGTAGAGTGCCATCAGCGAATACTTGCTGGATGAATATGCATCTGTGCATGAGAATGTGCCTTCTGTGCTCTAGTGGAGAAGGTTAGGAATTGGGGGACTCTGTGTCCTATCTAATCGTCATTAATGGGATGAAAGGGAGCCTAGTAAGGTCCAGCAGTAGAGGCTGTAGCTGTTGGAGCAGGGAGGAGGAAGAAGGGGAGCAACTGTGAAAACCTCTCCAATTCCCCTAACGCCCCCCCAGACTCTCTTTGATCACTTGCAGTGGTGGGAAATGAAGCAACCTGTTCCGTGGTCCTTTCTGTCGAAAAGTTTTCCCTTTTGTTAAACAAACTTGGCTGAAGACTTTTAGAAAGCTGTCCTCTAGGGCCGGGTGTAGTGGCTCATGCCTGTAATCCCAGCACTTTGGGAGGCTGAGGCAGGCGGATCACCTGAGGTCAGGAGTTCAAGACCATCCTGGCCAACATGGTGAAACCCCATCTCTACTAAAAAATACAAAAATTTGCCAGGTGTGGTGGTACGTGCCTGTAATCCCAGCTACTCAGGAGGCTGAAGCAGGAGAATCACTTGAACCTGGGAGGTGGAGGTTGCAGTGAGCCGAGATTGCGCCATTGTACTCCAGCCTGGGCAACATGAGCGAAACTCCATCTCAAAAAAAAAAAAAAAGAGAGAAAGAGAAAACAAAAGAAAGCTGTCCTCTAAAACAACAGAGCAATTTGACTCTCTTTTCTATATAACAATTCCTCAAGTATTTCAAGAAAGTTGTCACGACCATCCTGTACTCATTTTTTTTTCCTAAATGATTCTAGTTGTCCAGCTATTTCTCACTCTCATGTCACACCACCCTGGATACACTCCAGCCTCTTGGTATCTCTTTCAAAACGTGTTGTCCTGAGCTGAACAATATTCCAGATGGCTTCTGATGGGTATAGAACATAGTAGTACTGTTTCTTTCCTGACTCTGCAGCTTAAGTTCAAATTCACGTGTTTTATAGCCTCATCACTTTGTCAGTTCTTAACTGTTCCTTTGGGCAATGAAGCTCCTTGGTGTTCTGCATACAATGAACTCTTGTCTGGCCACATTTAATAATTATAAAGTTACTGAGCACATCCTGTGCCCATGAGCCAGGCGCTGTGCTAAACATGGTGCCATCAGTCCCTTAACTTAATTCTCCCACCTACACTGAGGCTGAGTGAGGTTAAGTAATTTTCCTGAAGTGCTGGGATTATAGCCCAGCAGACTGATTCCAAAGCCCACGTTCTATCTAACCCACTTCCCTGCCTCCCATCCTGAACTTGTGTAGCTGGTTTCTTGTTCACCTGAATTCTAGATTTACCTCTGTTAAGTTTGACCTGAGTTTCTGCTCAACTTTCAGCATCTTGGAAACTCGACAGGGAGAGTTTAGCTCATCTTTTCAGGTTTGTATCATTGTATCTGCTGCCTTCATCTGCATCAGTGACAGTGCCTTATCACTCCCCGTTAGAGAACTCTTTCTAGATTGGCACCAATCTGGGTACCAGTAGGACCAGACTTTCAGCCAGCTTCCAAGGAACCTACTTTTGACTTCTGTGCACTGTTTTCCATCTTGTCCAAAAGTCGTCATGAGAGAGTTTGCCAAATACCGTGTTGTTGAGAAGTATCACATATGTGGCATTCCCCTACTATAATCAGTCAACAGCGGTAAGGAATAGTGGGAAAGGTGGCCTCTTTGTTTTACATATTTTCAGAAATCTTGTTTAATCTTTTGTCCTAAAACTTTGCAAGAAATCAATATCATGTTCGCCTTTACCCCCTGTGTGAAAGTGGGCTATTGCCTTGCTTCTCTTCATGGTTCATTCCAGTATTCCATTATTTATTCATTCTCAATATTAACAGTGTTTCCATAACCACAGATGCAAAAAAAAAAATTTATCTTAAATCATTTTTCTTTCCCAAAAATATTAAAATAATGCATACTTCTTACAGAAAAATCAAAATAGGTAAAGAAAGCACAAAACAAGGTTGTCTAACAATCCTAGAGATAGCCTCTAACATCTGCAGTTCTTTTAATAACCTAGAAAACAATTTGCCTAGGTGCTAAAATAATTTATGGCCAAAACCTAGAGTTGGTCTTCCACACCTAGAGCAGGGACTACAGCCTAATAGCAGCTAGAAAAATTGTAAGGGAGAGATGCTGGTTCAAGGTGAGGAGTCAGGCCGGGACCTGGGGCAAGGAGGGCAGGATGGATGTGGAGGGGTAGGAAGTAGGAGTTCCCTGCCACGTGAGCCCCACAGACTCCAGCCTGTTCCAGCAGGTTCATTCTGTTTCTGCTGCATACTTCAGTGTGTTGATATTCAAGGCAGTATATTGGAGTCCCCCATCCCTCTGGATGTTCTTTCCCTGGGGGAGTAACCAGACTGCTCTGCTGCTGCGGCTCTTCTCTTTCTGTCATAACTGCTGTGCCCTGTACCATCCAGCTGGAGAGTTTTATCTGGACACATTTCTGTCTTCCCCTCAAATGTCAGTTTGAACATCAGGGATCGGAGGAGAAATCACATGGGCGAGAAGGTTCTTTCTGGGTGACTGTGATTTGTTGGACATCTGTCTCCCAAGTACATGATGTTCATTTTAGAACCAGTCTCTCAACCAATCACTGTGATTTTTCACAGATGGATGGATGGACAAACATCTAACAAAATGTCTTGTAGATTCTCATCAAGAGAGGTTCAGGTGCCACGATGCCCAGAGGTCCCTTCCAGCTCAGTGGTTCTTTGAGTGTGTGATTGATATTTTGGAAACAGGGATATCACTTGGTGTATTTGTCAGTGGCTGGCGATCTTCAGGAAACTTTAGTTTGGTCCAGGAAAAGCCTTGAGGAAGATGTGACTAGTATAGAGGAATTTGGAGAAGAGACAAGCTAGTCATCAGATGACATGGATAAGGTGGAAAAGCCAATTCTGAGACAGTTGTTGCTGGAAAATAAATGGAGGCATCAGGAGAGGACAGAAGTGTTCGATAATGTATTGAGCATACTCCTGCAGCCGAACATGGCTGGGGGGAGGCAGGAAACCTGCTGTAACTCTCATGTCTAGAGCTTGGCCCTAAAAGGCCACAATGGGTCATACAAATCGAGGTTTCAGACCCAGATCAAAGTGTGTGTCTGGTATCAAATGAACAGCTGGGCATACATCAGTCTTTCTGGCCACCTCTGCACACACAGATCGATAACAATCAGCTGTAGTAGCCATATCTTAAAATATTAACAAAAAAAGTTAAAAGATATATTCAGATTCTACCGTGACTCCTTGGTTTTTCTTCCTTTACACAGCAACGTATACTTAGGCCACATCTGCTGAGTAGGAAGGCATACCTTTCTTCCCTGGATGCCCAGAACTGTGATTTAGACAGGAGCCTCAGGAAATGCAGATGGCTGTCTCCCAAAACAAATTTTAAAAGTTGTCCTGAGTTGACCTGTGGAGGGTCAGGTAGGAATGTAACAAGGTTGCAGGAAGCAGCTAATCACAGACTGTTTTCCATCATTTGTTCATCACTAAGTCATTAGGTCCTAACTGCATGATAGGCACTGCAAGAGGCGAGTGAATACAAACACAAAGGCTGGCAAGGGACCCTCAGCCAGGGGGAGAGAAACTGATGGGCATGCGGTTGTGACACAGGCAATGAGAAGGCCAGTGGAGGAAAGGCAGAAGGTGCTTTGGATATTCAGAGAGGAAGTGACCAGCCACGCTGATGGCGGGGAGGGCTTCCTGGGTGTGATACTAGAGCTCAGAGTTCAAGGATGAGTAGAAGGAGTTAGCCAGGTAAAGAAGGTAGGGGGACTGGAGGCAGAGAAAACAGACAGGGGAGAGCAAGACACATTCAGCCAAATACAGATAGACTGGTAGGATCAGAGGTAGCATGGGGGCTGGCATGGTGGCCCTCAACAGATGAGGCTGGAGAGGTGGGTCATCATGAAGTGTGCCCTGATAAGGAATAAGATTCTTTTTTTTTTTTTTTTTGAAATGCAGCCTCACTCTGTCGTCCAGGCTGGAGTGCAGTAGTGCAGTCTTGGCTCACTGCATCTCCCAGGTTCAAGCAGTTCTCCTGTCTCAGCTTCCCCAGTAGCTGGGACTACAGGCTCACGCCACCTCGCCCAGCTAATTTTTGTATTTTTAGTAGAGACAGGGTTTCACCACATTGGTCAGGCTGGTCTCGAACTCCTGACCTCAGGTGATCCACGTGCCTCGGCATCCCAGAGTGCTGGGATTACAGGGGTGAGCCACCACACCTGGCCAGGAATAGGATTCTTACCCTGCTGGAGTGTGAGTGTGAGGGGGAGTACTGGCAGGCTCAGGACCTGGTGGCTAGAGGGTGTATTGGAGAGAAACCAGAGTGAAAAATGGACAACCAGCCAGGAGAGTAGCAGAGAGCTCCAAGGGAAAGTTGACAACCTGGACCAATGAAATGCCAAGTAGGGTGCTGCGAAGGAGGTAAACGCCCTGATTCTCTCATAGCTTGGATATGAAGAGAGGGGGGCAGAAGACGAAGAGTCTAGGATGATCCCCCTGGCTCAGACATCAGGCTGGCAAGATGGCAACAGCATATTCAGAGGCCAGGAACACAGAGGCATGAGTTTGAGATGGGAGCGGAGTGGGCAAGGTCACTGATTTCATTCTGGTTCCACAGTGAATTATCTGTTGGCTGTGATAATGCGCTTCCAAGCTGCTGTACTGGCGGGAGACTTAGTCATGCATTCATATGAGGTCCTGCAATGTTAGAGAACCTCCATAAAAATGTCAGGGAGAAGGGCAGGGGTTTTGGCTTTGCAAAACCTTGATGTTTCCCCAGATAATTATTCTTACTTTAGTTCTCAAAAATATTGTGTGCTGCCATTCACAGTAACAACCGTTTCACGGGTGCCAAACTGTCAGAGATTAACTCAATTCAGAGCAAAAAGTTGCGGAGGGTGTAGGGGGAAGGTGCAGTGAGCAAAGAGCTGTCCATGCTGGTAGGAGCCTAAAGCACAGCCACAACCAAGTCATTCCCAGAAATGTTTTATTACGAGCTTGAATTTGCACACCAACTTCTCCAAAGCAGCTTCCCTGTGAGGTAGAAGTTAGCTAGTGCCTCGGGGTCCCTTTAAGGTTTAGGCTTGGAGTCCTTGACTCTCAGGTATAATTCTTGGGATATTCTATGAGAATGCTGACAGACAACTTTTTAAGGCCAACTTTCTGTCTTCAGCCATGTGTGATTCTGTTACATAGACCAATATACTACTGGTTTTAGTTCCTGTGTCTTGATGGAGCATAATAAAAATCTTCTCAAAATTAAAGATCCATTTCATTCAATACCATAGACTTTAAAAGTGAATAATGTTTTATCAGTGCACATCATATTTTTCAAAATTATCAACATTTTCATTGGGTGGAGGGAGTGTTCCCTTCAAAACATACTAAACAACCAATACATTGGGATTAGAAGGTTCAAAGTAGCATTCTTCCCCGGACAAGCTACATGCTTTGCTGTTCTTATACTCCTGCAGTATGTTCATGAATACTCTGCAGAAAGTTGCTTTTTTTCTTCTACTATGTGCCGCTTTCCTAATGAATTATGTAGATGAACAGATAACTTTTGAGTTAACTTTCACACTTAGATTTATTCTTTCCCAGACCATAGCGGGTGTTTTGACATAAGTCCTGCAGAGCTAGAAATTTGACTTCAAATTTGCAAAAAACTATTTTCAACCAACTTTGGACCCCACAGTGTTCATTAAATGAATTAGAAATTACAGAGTTAGGGGTTTTTTTTATTTTATTTTAACTGTTGCCATATCTTGATCCATTGCCTAAAATTCATACAACCAGAAATTTTGGTAGAACTTCCTACACGCTTCAGGCTCTTCCTGGCCTGTTGTAGTTTCTTCAACAGACTGCCCAGGGCCCTGTTTTAAAGTTACTTAATACTGACATGCAAAAGCTCACTCTTTCTCTTTCTTTTTCTGCTGTTGTAGTAAACCGTATATAGGGACCAAAAATTAATTGGAAATCCTGAATCTTGCTCTGTCGCCCAGGCTGGAGTGCAGTGGCTCAATCTCCACTCACTGCAAGCTCCGCCTCCCGGGTTCACGCCATTCTTCTGCCTCAGCCTCCCATGTAGCTGGGACTACAGGCGCCCGCCACCACGCCCAGCTAATTCTTTGTACATTTAGTAGAGACGAGGTTTCACCGTATTAGCCAGGATGGTCTCGATCTCCCGACCTCGTGATCCAC
Organism: Pongo pygmaeus; assembly: GCF_028885625.2. NCBI lineage: Eukaryota > Metazoa > Chordata > Mammalia > Primates > Hominidae > Pongo > Pongo pygmaeus. The sequence continues at coordinate 152,764,820 of NC_072376.2, read as the reverse complement.
CCGCCTCGGCTTCCCAAAGTGCTGGGATTACAGGCGTGAGCCACCGTGCTGGGCTGGCACAGTTTTCTCAAATCCACATTGCTGAGGCAGTGGGAGGTCCAAGCCAAATAAGGAGCAGGATTTCTCCAATGTCGTTCCCAGTGCGTTTCACTCCCAGAGTCTACAGGTGCTATTCCGGCTTACAGCTGTTGAAATATGGAACAGCAAACCGGCTGTCATTCATAAGAATTGGTGCCGGCCAGCTGGCCAAGCCAACTACAGGAATAAAGACGTGCCTTTTCGCTCTGATACACGGGGCCTTGCTCTGAGCAGACAGCTGAAGAATCTCAGGTGACAACCCCGGGGAAATGGTGTTTATGGCACCCAGGCATTCGCTACCCCGAAGAGGCAAAGCAACAGACATAGGATGTCAGCGTGCTGGTTAAGGAGAACAGAGGCCGACCATGCCTGCTCCTGGGACTTTGGGCAGAGGAAGAGAAACTGAGGGGAAAGCTTAGATGACTACATGTTATAAATAAACTTTAAATAATTTTAAAAATTAATTTTATTTACAGTGTCTTGTTTATTAGGAAAGAATCATGAAGAATCACAATTGCACTGGGCTGGTCATTTTTTAAAAATTGAACCTAAAGTATAATCCAGAGACCCTTGTATATTCCTGATGGAAGTGTAAATAGGCCATATTTTTCCAGAGGGTATTTGATAATATGTACCAAAACAGGAGCCTTAAACACATTCATGCTCTTTGACACAAAACTTCTACTTTTAGGAATTTATTTGAAGGAAATAATCAGAGATATACATAAAAGTTTACGTACAAGAATGTTCATTTCAGCATAAAGTAGTGAAAATTGAAAATTATTTAAATGTCCAACAATAGGCAATTGGTTAAATAAATGATAACAGCTTTATACAATGGAGTAATATGCAGCTATGATCCTTGTCTTGTTTGAATGAATGTTTTGGTTGGAAATATATTGAGTGATTATCATTTTGTGGTAATAATTAGCAGTGATTTTGCTTTCCCATTTTATATTTTTCTGTGTTGTCCACATTTTCCATAGTGGATAAATTTATAATCAAGAAAAAATAATGTTTAAAGAACTATAAGAACATAAACATGTGATTAAAATTAGTGATTTTTTACGTTTAAAAACTCACCCATAATTGACCTCCCTAATACACCTTTGTTTTGCATAGTAATATTGTTTGCATTATGTACTTGTTCAAGTTTTGCAGTTTCAGTCATAGGGCATATGCCAGTTTATATGTTACTATTCAACTAATATTTTATTCTATAATTATCACATTCATAACTTTATAACATTACAACATATTAATGTACATGTGCATAGTAGGTAGTATTAATTCTTAATTCTGCCTTGGGCAAAGAGGGTTTTCATTAACTCTTACCCCTCCCTCCATCCCAGTCTCCAGACAGAGTTAATCATTCCCTTATCTGTCTTTTGCTCATCACACAATTCTTCATTTCCATTTGTCTCCCTTCTGATGTAGGAGTTCCTTGAGGGCCAGCCATACCCGTGCGTCTTGGTAGCCATGGTGTCCAGCGCTGTGTCTGGCATATGCATGAGAGAAAAGAGAGATGGACAGACAGAAGAAATGAGTGGGGCTAAGCTTTGATAGTTTAACTTCTATTTGACTTGAGTAGCCTTGTAAACTTATTAATTCTCACCTCAGCCTCAGGGACGTATGTAGGGAAGGAGCATAAAAGATCTGCAGTTGCCCTAATACAGATATTTTTCCCTTCACTTATTTTGTAAAATTATATTTTATTTTCATGATAGTTTTAGACTCAAGGTTATAAAGGCCTGCTTATAATAGTTCTCCTACCAGCCTCTGAAACTCATCTTTAAATTTTTTCTGTCAGGATTTTCTCCATCATGCGTATTAATCACATTGCTTTCCAAATTTGTATCAATACCCGTAACAGCAGTTAAAATGCTCCTAGCAAAAAATAGATAGATAGATAGATAGATAGATAGACAGACAGACAGACAGACAGACACACAGATAGATAGATAGATAGATAAAAAGAAAAGAAAAAAGCAAAGGCAGGCTGCTTAATGGGTACAGAGTTTCTGTTTAAGATGAAAAAGTTCTGGAAATAGATCATGGTATCGATCACACAACATTGTGAAGTACTTAATGCCACTGAATTGTACACTTAAAAGGAGTTAAAATGATAAATTTTATGTTATGTATATTTTACCCCAATGAAAAGGGAAAGAAGGAAAATAGGAATTGAGTGGTGTGTAACCCTCTCTTTCTACAAATCTGTTTTTCACTGGCTGAGCCCTCTCCTGAAACAGGATTCAAGACGGTCATAAGTCTTTTTGAAGACAGGAAGAATAAATTCTTCAGGTCTGTATTGTATCCTATTATCTTGACCTAGCAGATAGGTTCAAAAAAATCACCCCAGCCTGCAAAGACCTCGCCATCCTATTTTCTTTCCCCCTGTTAGCTCTTCCCAGTGTCACCACAAGGAAGTGGCTAATGACATCGCATTAACAGCCTGAAGAACTATGGTTATCAATGTAGAGGGACTTTTTTTCCCTTAAAATTATTGCCTGCCTCTAGCTTTTTTTTCTTCTAGAATCCAGCTAAAATCATTTAGGTGTTAGTGCTGCGATCCTTGAGTGGCCATGTTACTTCTTATCTGTACACATGCTCTCTCGGGAGAAATATGTATAAATGCTATGTGGTAAAGATTTTTTATTATTATCATTTAGAAAAATACAGAATGTATTTGTGCCAAGCCTTCCCTGAATGAAGACATGAGAAGTTCTGGCTTCCAAAGCTTCCCATGACCTGCCAGCCACTTTCCCAGCCATCCTCTTTTTGACCCCAAAGAAGACGGTGGGTTATCACTCACCCCCTTTTCATAGGTGGGGTTGTGAGCACAGAGAGAGCCAGGCTAGGTCCAGGGTGGGTGCCACACACTGGAAGTGGAGTTAGGTCCGCCATGCTAGACCTGGTGGTTGTATAGGAGCCTAGTCCCAGGCCTGCGCCCATGCAACCACAGGCCTAAATACCATATCTCATTGATCCTAAGATGCACATTTTTACATCTGTGAAATCAGGATGCATCTTACAATTGATGGTATACCATAGTTCTACAGGGTGCTTTTTTCTTTCTTTCTAGTAGTACATAACGTAAGCCTTAAAATTTATGAGTCTTAGAGCTAATGAAATAGGAATTATTAGGGAGAACCTACAGATAGCCATCTGTAACATTTTGTAGAAATTGCTGAAGTATCTACCTGCAAGGAAAGTTAGAATTTGAATCCCAAAGTCACAGTCTACAGAAAAGATAAGGCTATTCCAGAGTTAGGCAGTAATGATAAGCTTCAGATTTCTGCTGCTGGGCTCAGACCATAGTAGTAATAAATGCAATACAGGCTTCTTTTTATATGGAGGATCCTTGGAGGTCTCTGCTTTGAATGTGTACCTTTCTTTATCAAAAGGAGCTATACTGTAACCTTACATGCAGACACTATAAGAAATAAGAATGGATACTTTGCGGATTAGAGGTCAAAGATGTCATTGTAACTCCATGGCTTGCTGTGGGCAAAATTGTGACCTGGGCTGAGTGTATTCCAGCATCCTCTTTCCTCCTCCCTCCAGGCACAAGGTCTACCCACTGGCTCCCTGGGGTCCATCAAACCCACCCATCTGTGTACCACCCCTTAGAACCTAAGCACTATTTAGGGTTAGGGGCTATTGTGGGTTATATATACAGGTTGAGCATCCCTAATCGGAAAAGCTGAAATCCAAAATGCTCCAAAATCCAAAATTTTTTGAGCGCTGACATGATACCACATGTGGAAAATTTCACACCTGACCTCATGTGATGGGTCACAGTCAAAATGCAGTCAAAACTTTGTTTCATGCACAAGTTATTTAAAATATTGTATGTAATTACCTTCACACTATGTGTATAACGTGTATTATGAAACATACATGGATTTTGTGTTTAGACTTGGATCCCATCCCCAAGATACCTCATTATATATATGCAAATATTCCAAAATCCCAAGAAATTCGTAATACTTCTGATCCCAAACATTTTGGATAAGGGATACTCAACCTGAATATGTTAGACTACTCCAAGTAATATTTTAAGTATCTAGTAATCTCCTAGGAAATCTAAACCCAAATGGGAAAATGTTATATTTAGACAGGGACATGGGAGAGATATTTTTCAGAGGCATTTTGTTATTTGGCAAATACCTATGGGCAACTACCCACCCCATCTTTCTTTGCCTACTTTGCAGGCCAGATCCAGAGTTAGACCCTGAAGACGGACGACTGACCTTCAGGTCTAACAGTCTCTAACTTGAGGAAAAGAGTGATTGAATCACAGGAGGCAGCTTGCCAGGTGTTCCAAATAGGAGTAGACATCTCCACTCCCACTACCCATAAAAGAATGCTCATTTTCAACTGAGGCCTAAGTCAGAAATGTAAAAGCAAAACAAAAACCCTTCTTCTGAAACCTCCTCCCACTTCAGTTTTTAAAAGGGGGTAGGGAGTGGGAGGTAGTGATGAGACCTGAAGATGAGAAACGCTAGGATGAAAATCTATCACTAACTTTTGAAATTCAAAATAGAGTGCCTTAGGAAGGCCATTTTTAGGTAAAATACACAAAGAAAGTAATTGACCCTAAAGAGGACTTAACTGCCTCTTTAAATTTATATTTTTATCAGCTGCAGGAGGGTAGACTTCTTCACTGGGGTCAGACAGAGTGAACAACGGAGGAGTGAATTCCAGTGTGTCGAGTTTCATCACGTGGCGTAATATGGTTCAGATACAGCTCAATCAGTAACTCTCAAATTCAAAGAGGATTTAAGGCTTAATATCTCCAAGGAACAAAGAGAAGAAAGCCCAAAACTGCACCAAAGGCCATTTCTAGAGTCCACCTGGTTTGCATTTAGTGCAGAGGCAGCAAATGCTGAACCATCCTCAGAAGGAGGACTCACGACCCACCGCCTAGGAGGCCTCTCTTTCCCTCTGATCGGTTGATTTTATTGAAGCTAGAGAGTGACCCACAGGGGATGCTGTGTTGCTTCTAAAGCTTCTAATGCCACCTAGGAAGGACTGGGGAATTGTCACCCCTTCTTCCCTGTCACTTGGAGCTATGGGAGGCACCCAGGGGATCTGAACCCTCCCTTCCCCTTCACTTAGCATTGAAATATCATGTGGGCAATGAGCTACCTTATCTTGGGGGTCTGGAATTCTTGCAGATGAATTCCAAAGCACTCTGCCATTCAGAGTTTCTTGTGTGTTTCACGGCTGTGTTTGGCATCCTATTGGCACTTCAGGGTACAATCAAATTCACTGTCACTCTAGTGACATGAATAATCCATCCATATTAATGAAATGATAGCTGTTCCTTGCCATCTCTTTTCTTATTCTTAAGTTGATTTCAAATAACATGAATTCCACTTTTGGCAGAATAGGGTAGGGGGGTTCTTATTCATCTCCACTATGGGAGTTGAAAGGGGGACAAAGAGATAATGGAATGATGGTGATGTAGAATAACTGTAAAATAATTACTGCATTGCTCAAAACTCTGTATTATTCATCTATGTAGTGAGAGCTCCTGTTTGGTACCACACTTGAGTGGCAACCTCACCAATTAGCACTGCCACCGCGGGTCTGTGAATTGCATGTGAAAATAGAATTTGTCCAGAAGTGCTCATGCAAATTGTGCAACACAAATGTGGCCTCCATGTCAAGTCCTTTCACGTGTTCTGACAGACTCATGTCTTTCCAGATTTCTCTGATCGGCGCCCCCCACCCCCTTGACAGTTACCAGAGCTCATAAGCCAAAGGAAATAGTTCCTGTTGCCATGAGTACTGTGTCTGTGGTGAGGTTTATGAGCTGCTCCTAGGGCTGGGTTTTTGCCTGAGAAAACAATCAGATTTTCACTTAGATCTGCAAGAAAGCAGATTAGGAAGGGAATATATGCAAATATCTATGTTAATGCCACCAAACCTATAACTTGGCCCCATGGTGCTTGTGTAGCAGTTCTCTTAGAGAAAACTTTTTTTGCATTTAATGTATATTTCATGTTTTTGAAATCTGTGTTAATGCAAAGAAACCTGGAAAGCAAAAGCATTAGGTCAAAGATGAACTTGGCTATAATTTTATACAATTGGGGTATATCATATCTTTGTGAACATAGAAACTGTACATTTATAAACCATTCTTTGCCTTTTCTCAATTTGAAGAAATTTCCAGTCTTTCCTGAGGAAGGAAATATATTTTTCCATTTGAGCTCTGTTTAGAGCTTTTGGATTGTTTTTAGTTGGCAGTTTGTGGGGGGCCAGATGGGAAGGAAGAGGTGCCCTCTGGAACTTCAAGGACATGTGCAGCCACAATCGTGCCCACACTCTATTCACCAAAGAAGCAGGGTCAAAATAGTGTGCATGCAAAGAGGAGCCCCTAAGAGAAGCTCTCTTCGGAGGCCAGCAAAACAAATCTGGGTTGAGTTTGCAGGCCTTGAAAATGGCCGCTGGCAAAATACCTGGTCAGGCTGAGACCTTCTTTCACTTTTCCCTGCCTTTCTACCGTTCAAAACCTCGGAGCAGTTGCTTGAAATTGCTCAACTTTCCAAAGCTAGTTGCATTCAGACTGAAAGAAAAAAAGAAATTTTACCCCAATTGTGCTTTTGCTCCTTACCCCAGAAACATATAGACTATAGAAAGCACAGCTGTGGTCAAGCTGAACCTCATCCTGATTTGGGGGACTGAGCCGAAAGTGTCCTCCCAGCCAGGGTCTGTTCTTGGCCTCTTCTTAGCTTGACTCTTCCCCAGCAGCCTCCTGCTCCTTCAGTTTCACTCATTTCCATTGATGCATTTTGTCCTCTTCTCTCCCCCTTGTTGTACGGTTTGATGTTCAGGACCAGAGATCCTTTCTCCAGTTGGTTCTCAATCTGAGCTCCACTTCTTTCCATTTCTAGACCCTCCTCCTGGTATTCAGGTCCCTTAGTGACTCTATTTTGGGGTGTGAGCCTGTTTCTCTGAAGCCCCTGAGAGGAAAGTGATAGGCATCTTGGTGACCAGCCCTAGAAACCCCAGCCTAGGGAGTGTCTTCTCTTATGGCTCAAGTGCCCCAAACCTCAATTCCCATCTTCCTGTTTAGCCCCTGGACAATGTAAAGAGATGGAGGCCCTCTTAGAGCCTGTGAGTATCTGGAAGCTGAATGTACCATGGGCAGTGTTCCTGTGAATTTGTTTTCCCATCCCCCTTTCAAAGGCCCACTACCTCTATATGTGCATTCTTTTTTTTTTTTTTTTTTTTTTTTTAGACGAAGTCTTGCTCTGTCCACCCAGGCTGGAGTGCAGTGGGGCATGATCTTGGCTCACTGCAACCTCCACCTCCCGGGTTCAAGCAATTCTCCTGCCTCAGCCTCCCAAGTAGCTGGGATTATAGGCACCCACCACCATGCCCAGCTAATTTTTGTATTTTTGGTAGAGATGGGATTTCACTGTATCGATCAGGCTTGTCTCGAACTCCTAACCTCAAGTGATCCACCCACCTCGGCTTCCCAAAGTCCTGGGATTACAGGCATGAGCCACCACGCTCAGCCTATATGTGCATTCTTATTACTCTTAGTAAGTATCAGTAATCAAATAAAGTGTGCAAGGAATTTTTTTTTTTCTTTTCTGAGAGGGAGTCTCGCTGTCTTGCCCAAGCTGGAGTGCAGTGGCACTATCTCGGCTCACTGTAACCTCCACCCTCCCAGTTCAGGCAGTTCTCCTGCCTCAGCCTCCCGAGTAGCTGGGATTACAGGCACACACCACCACAGCTGGCTAATTTTTGTATTTTTAGTAGAGACGGGGTTTCACCATGTTGGCCATGCTGGTCTCGAACTCCAGACCTCAGGTGATCCACCCACCTCGGCCTCCCAAAGTGCTGGGATTACAGGCATGAGCCACTGCGCCCGACCTACAAGGAAGATATTTTTAAAGTTCTTCCCCCCCAGAATTCATTCTCTAACTAAAGAGATGCAGATGCTTGAAGGAAAAGTTTCTGTCTAAAAGGTGGGGGAAAGTTGCCCGTGCTCTGCACTCTTCTCCCTCCTCCCACCGGCGCCACAAACTCTTAAGTTACATTTCCTTCCTCAGTGATGCAGAGAGTGTGGATTTGGTATAAGCTTTAAGGGTTCAAATAGATTGCTATTTCCACCCTACAGAAACCATCATTTAAGGATTGACTTCCCTGCACGTTCTGAGGACAGGGCTTCCCTCCATCCTCAACCCCTTTGCTTTTCCCAGAGCACAAGACAAAACCACTAAGGGCTGCACAGACTCAGTAGGTTCCAAACACAGGAACAGTGAGAAGCAATTGCTGCAAGCCTTGGGCCATGAAGGAAAGCCACGGCCGGTGGCCCACAATTTCTTAAGATGAACCCCCGACAAAAGCTGGCCTAGTCCAGGACAGCAGACGCCAGCAACCCCCTCCCACCCGACTCTCCCTAGGCTTTTTATTACCTTTACTTGATCAAAGGAAGGAAAGCAATCGGTCTCTCTTCTACTTGTTTAATAAAAGAAAACATAATCATAGTTTGACACATTACTTTTGGTGGGTGCACAGAAAGAATATGCTATATTAGAAAGGGAGAGAGGAGGAGAAGGGGGGAGGTGAAAGGAAAACAAATTGGCTGCCTGCGGAGGTCCAGTGTCAAACGTCTGCGGAATCTTGTTCCTTTAGATACTGTGGGAAAGACCATGGCAACGAGGGGCCCGCAGAGTGAGAGAGACAGATGGGGAGATTTGCAGCCCCTCCCTGGGATTAGAAGACAGAACAAATAGATGAAGCAATCCATTTTCCAGAGCCCAGTGGTAATTTCAGAGTGTTGTGGACCAGGGTATCTGCTTCTCCTCTGTTGTCTTGATAAGGCGTAGGAAAATTTTCAAAAGGAAGATTTTTCATTTTTTCAGAGAAGACACTCAGTCTCCAAGTTGGTGATATAAAACATGCTTTTACCTGAAACCACCAAGGTATTCTTAACTTCAATCATAAATTTTCAACAGTCCAACTGGTTGTGTACTGATGAATTATTTTGTTAGAAATTACTCCTACTACCATCTCTAGTTGAGATTTAAAAGGTTAGTGGAATACATGCCATGTTAATTATCTTATAAAAATATAACATACCATTTCTGTTGCAAACAAGATTTAGCAATAAGACCAAGAGTGATTTTCTGACTTTTTAATAAAAAATCCAACCGAGAGCTTATGCTTAGGAAATATTTAGTTATCACATTTGTTATGAAGTCTACTTGTCATGGAAAGTCTTTAATTGGGCCACCATAGAACTTTCGTTATTAGTTGTCAGGCCTTCTTGAAAAAAGTTGAGTGAATGAAACATTTAGTAACAGGAGAAAGTTGGAGAAACAAGTTAAGGAAGCACAAAAACTAAAAGGTTTCTTCTCCAAGTTGTTGCGGTCACATTTCCTGTTACTGCCTGCCATCTTTCCTCCATCCCCAGGATGTATTGTTAGGGCTTTGAAAATATTCACAGTATATACCTACTGTTCTACTCCCTGTCAAAAACCAGGTGGTATGTTTAAAATCCTGTATACTAAATTCACATTTAAATAAATTTAGTTTTTTAAAAATAGGGAAGACCAGAAAAACTAGCATTATTTTTACCTGATTTTAAAGCAAGGATCACTATATTTCTGCCAGGTTTCTGGTAGCCATGTGGACTGGGCAGAGCACAATAATAGAGAAGAGAAATGAGTGGGAGGGGGTGGGATCCCAGAATGGAAAATGACCCCAGATATTTGCACGTGAGAATTCTTATTCTTGCAGGAATATGCCTGGCAGGTGCATTTGGCTTTTTTCAGTTCCCACAGTCAAGTGCCAAATCTCAGCCAGCTTCCCCTCACCTCCTGATGGGATTACCCCCATGGCTACCTCCCAACCCTTCCTGCCTACTTTTCTCCTGATCCAGCCCCGTTCTAATCTCTGCTTTACCTGACACTAGCTTAATCTCCTTAAAGTAATGCATTTAGCGTTTATTCCCTTTAAGAACCTGCTGTGGCTCCTGATGGACGGTGGTTGAGTCGGCTGGATCTGCCTGCATGCAGATCTGTCCATGGCCAGTCCCACCCTGCGAAGCTTTCCTCTCACACATCCCAGCAAACACTCCAACTTTGGGTGGCCACCTCCCTCCTTGCAGGTGGCCGCTCTCCTTCCTTCCTTCTCTTCTCACTCAAATCCAAATCTACACTTCCATCAAGGCTCTCAGTCAAGTCCCCGCTTATCCATGAAGCTCTTTCCAAGTGGAACCAGAGAAATGTTAGAGCGAGTAGAAACCTTGGAGATTGCCTGGACTGGCTTCCTCATTTCATAAAGGAGAATACTGAAGCTTAGAAATGTTCAGTGACTTGCCCCAGGTCAAACACTGCCTAGAACTCATGTGCCTTGTATCCACATTTGGGCCTCTTTCTACGCCATGCCACCGCTCTGCCCATCCCGGGTCTGGTCGGCCTGGCTCTATGGAAATCGAATGGAAACAGAACACACGCCACACAGCTTGCCTCTTGACCAGCTGGTGTCATCTTTGAGCTTTTCCGTGAAGTGCACCTTGTCTCTGCGCTTGGATTTCAGTTTCCCTCCAGGACAGGGGCCGTGGCTGTACTGCAGTGAGAGTCTGAGAGTCCCACCATAGTCCCTGCCATTGTGCTGGGGTACTGGGCCTGTGCAGACTTCTTGAGCAATAAAAGTTTTTCAAAAAGTGGGATGCATATTCAAATTGAAAGAAAACTTTAATAGCAAAATATACACGCCACACATTGTGTTCTAGTGCTCAGACTTCAGGGGGAGGTATACTCGTTTTCTGAGCAATATTTGTGTTTTAGCCATGAAGTGACTTACTCCACTTAAAATCCCAAGCAAAGCTATAACCACAACCCATACTCCTGGGGGGTGGTATATCATATTAAGCAAGTGGGTTGTTTGCTTATTTGTTTTGTTTGTTTGTTTTAGCTGTGAGTGTTCTTTAAGAAAAATCAACTCTAAGATCTGGAAGCTGAAACTGAAAATGACACTAAGGATATGCAATGCTGCACAGCTTGAAGGGAAGGGTCTGAGGCTCCATGTTCTCAAACCAGATCCCTGAACCTCTATTAGGTCAGCCACCTTGGCAATCAATTTAACTGACCTAGTCAGCCTTCCTTATCTAAGTCTGTCAGCAGAAGGTGAATCAGAGTATTCCAGACCTCTCTAGGTTCCTACCCAAGGTGTTTGTTCATCTGACTACAGGATATATTTGGGCTGTGTCCCCAAGAAACCTCTGAGAGGTACTAAGAGTGACTGGGACCCTGCTACAGCAGTGACAACTGTTAGTGACAATGACCGTGGCAGGCCATAAGGATGGCCCCTCCACATGTGAGCTCTCAGCACCCTGTACATGAATGTACATGAGGACTTACTTTTATTTATTAATGGGGACTCAGAGACCCCATCTTTCCTTCAAAATTCTCTGTGACTACATCAAAGAAAAAAGGAATCAAGATTGGCCTTGTCAACCTTTTTTATATGCTTCTAAATATGATTAGGAGGTAGTGTTCTCAAGGCCTTCTACAGAAAGTAACCTTCAGTACAAATTATCCCCTGAGAACCTAAGGAAAATAAAGAAAGGAATCTCACGCTGGCTGGCTTTTCCCCGTGTGGTATCCTTGGGATATGAGACAGATTTCAAGTTCAGTTTCCAGGTTTGTCATCCCCACTCACCCCTCCTCCACTCCTCAGCAAGTTTACAGCCATGTATATTTAGTGTCAGCTTCCAGAAAAGGTTTGGTTGACTTGAGAAAGGTTTAATAATTGCTGATTGAGAAATTGTGTATTCTTAAAATGGGGGAGAGGATAAAGGGAAACAGAAACACAAAGGGGAAAGTAATTATTTGGGCCAAAGTACAACAAACTGTGTCTATTAGAGAAATGGTCCAAAGGGAAGGAAGACCAGAAACAGGATCCCTAGTGTCCGGGAAGCTTTCTCAGGTTGAGAAGTCTCCTGAACAGCAGGTTAGATCTCCCTGTCCTACTCCAGCATTAATCACCCTGCCCCTCCTGTTCTGATGTTATCCTCCCACAAGCAGTCACCTTGGAGAGAAGTGGTAATGGTTGCAGCAGCTCTTAAAGGAGGCGTATAACTTTAGGTGGAGACGTGTATATGTGAATCATGGTTATGCTGTAAAGCAGCCCGCCTGGATCTGGGAAGCAGAGCGAAGGTGGGTATGAAGTCAACTAGCTAGAGGAGAAATTACCCCAAAAAGCTTTTGGGGAAAAATGAGGGGGTGGTAGTGGGCATTTGAGGGGATATCATGGTAAGGAGGTCAGACTTGGCTTTAGTTTCTGGTGGAAAGAGGTTAGGAAACTGGTGCTACATCCCAGATGTTTAAGCAAAAATATTTATGCTTTTAGAAGGGATAGGTGGCAAAAAATACTTGGTGCATAACCCCCCATCTTAGAAGGCCTCTATTGTTATAGTCAAAAAGGTGGATTTATTCCTCACTAAAAGTTTCCCATCAGCTTCCCAAGGGCAATTATACTGTGCACAGGATAAACACAGGACATATAAAGAATGTTTATTCTAGGGTCTCATTTCGTATTTAGCTACCAACTTAACTTTCATCCTAAGCAAAAGTGGTCATTTGTAAACAGGGATATTTTCCTTCACACAGCTGAGGAACTGATGTGACCATTAAGAACCAACAAAATCTGAGCTGAAAATATAGGCCCCACCTAAAGCTTCTAATTTCCTCATTATTAATAGGGACAATACTGAGAGCAAACCTTTATGAGCGCCTACTATAAGCCAAGCACTGCTGAATCATGCTTCCCAAGAAGAGTTCTTTCTGATTAAAGAGTGAAAAGTTTAAGACGGCCAGGCGTAGTGGCTCTCGCCTGTAGTCCCAGCACTTTGGGAGGCCGAGGTGGGCGGATTACCTGAGGTCAGGAGTCCGAGACCAGCCTGGCCAACACGGTGAAACCCTGTCTCTACTAAAAATACAAAAATTAGCCAGGCGTGGTGGCACACGCCTGTAATCTCAGCTACTAGGGAGGCTGAGGCAGAAGAATTGCTTGAGCCCGGGAGGCGGAGGTTGCAGTGAGCCGAGATTGTGCCACTGCACTTCAGCCTGGGCGACAGAGCAAGATTGTCTCTCAAAAAAAAAAGAAAAGTTTAAGATCTGTAGAGAGGATGATTACTCATTGTTTCCAGATTCCTTTATCCAGGTTACCATGTGTATGTGTGGCGTGGAGTCAAGGGCTGTGTTAGACCTCTTTGAGTGCTATATTCTTTCTAAAACTTATTTTTATGCCTGTGTGTCTCCAAGTCTTCTCAAGGTTAAGAAAATACCTGAGCCATTTCTATTTTTTGGAGTGCTCAGGTATATTTACAAAATGAAGAAATGACAATAGGGCTTTTTTTTAATGCAATGTTTTTATTTTAAAAAATACAGCATAGGGCAATTATACTGTGCACAAGATAAACACAGGACATATAAACAATGTTAATTGATAATGGACTTAGAGCAGCCTGATCTAATAACAGGGCAGAATTTTTTTTGAGACAGGGTCTCACTCTGTCACCCAAGCTGGAGTGCAGTGGCACAATCACAGCTCACTGCAGCCTCAACCTCCCAGGCTCAAGCGATCCTCCCACCTCAGCCTCCTGAGTAATTGGGACTACAGGTGCAAACCACCCAGCTAATTTTTTTATTTTTAGTAGAGATGAGGTCTTGCTGTTGCCCAGGCTGGTCCTGAACTGAACTCAAGCAATCCTCCCACCTCAGCCTCCCAAAGTGCTGGGATTACAGGCGTGAGCCACCACGCTTAGCTCAGGGCACAATTTAAAGCTGTAAAATAGATGCTATTTTTCAATCCTCTCAGGATTTCTCAGTGACTGTATGTGTAAAACCTTGTTTGAAGAATATGTCTAAAAATCTAAACTCAAGGTTCTTGTGGATGCAAGGCCCAGGGTCAGGTGGTCTTATGCCCTGATCCCCCATAGGCCCTCATGGACCAGGTATGAGCCCTTCTCCTAGACTTGCTTCCTCTAAGAAGCTGGTCATCAGCCACAATCTTTACATAAGGAGAAGTACCAATCCCAGATTTCTAAGTGTTTCTGTTTTTCTTTCTGCTTCCTTGTGTTTTTCCCTGCTCTAAGTCCTAGCCTCCTCAAACCCCACCACCGCAGCTGGGCAGGCTTCTACTCATAGGAATGGGGGCCGAGGGTGGGGAAAAGGGTAGCCCTCCTCTCAGAGCCTCAGAATCACATGGTCAAACCCGGCTTCCCACAGACAGGTTCAGCAGTCGGGAAACTGGCAGAGCAGGCTGACATGGGCTCTCCCTCTCACAGCCTCTGGAAGGAAGGAAGAACATGTGGACACCAGAAGGGCAGCTTGTGGAAGGGCTCTTCTCAGGCAGTCAGCACTGATCTCTCTCAGCCCCCTCCCAAGGCTGTGGTGGTTCTGGAGATGATGGCGGAAGTGCCCTCGCCTTCCCTCCACAGAATGCCCTGAGCACTCAGCTTCCCTTCCCTTCTTCCTGTCTTGTAGTGGTTGCAGCAGAGAGCTCCATTTGGCAGCGTGGTGGTGCTCTTGTCTATTAATGGAAACATTGGCCTGTCTCCCAGTATAACACAAGATAGGCCTATGCATCAGTTATGCAATCTTTGCTTTGATGACTTCATCAGAAAGGGTGGGTACAAAAAGAGAGAAAGGCTCAGGTTGGGGGAAACAGTAGCTCAGGAGGGGAAAAAAATCTCCCTAGCAGCTGAAGACAGCTGAGACTGCTCCCCCTCCCTATTTTTAAATCAAGGAAAGAAAGGTAGCAAACATATGGGTAAAAAAAACCTAATGGAGCAGCTGACAAACCACTTTCAGTCCATGTGTCCTGACAGCGGCCACTTGCATGCCGGCAGAGGCTGTGCTCGTCTCATTGGTGCAGGTTTCCCAGCCCTGGTGACTCAGGTCTTCTTTCCATGGAGAAGACAGTCTGTGGAGGCAATGGCGGTTTTCACCCACCTCTCGAGTTCTTGAACTCCAAAGGTCTGGCTGGTTCTGGCCATGCACTGTGGCTTCAAGCCTAAGACAGAGAAAAGCTACAGAGAGCTGGGTGGTGCCACAGAGAGCAGGCTTGTCCAGGTAGACCAAAGAATTCTTGGAAGATGGTCAGTACCCTTCCTCTGGGGCTTAGGAGCTCTTTGTGGCAGCAATGGAAAGCCGACCTAGTTGCTGAACCTGTATTCAAGCCCAGTTGTTGAAGCCATGTACAGGTTTTGAAAGGGGACCTGCCACTTAAGCATGTCTGTTACACCCTCTAGAGCGTAAGATGGGCTCAGGGAGAAATAGTCCAGGTCCCAGACATAACCTAGGCCCCTCTTGAACTCTACATTTCATTCCATAATAGTTTAGCCTTATTCTTAACAAGCTTTTAAAAATAATACTAAAAGTAATGTATATTCATAATATAAAATTTGAAAAAGCATAAAAATAAAAATTCCTTATAATTCTTGTCTAACAAGACTATCCAGTGGCTAGTGTTTTAGAAACTGCTTTTTTTTTTTTTTTTTTAGTTTTAACACCTGAGGACATAAAGAAAAAAAAAAAAAAAAAAGAAACTGCTTTCCTCCCCTGCCTTTCTTAACTATATATGGTAAGCTTTTTTCTATGTGATTAGATAGTCTAAGGAGGCATGATTTTTATTGGCTGCCTAGTATTCATGGTATGGATGTACCATAATTTATTTAATCAAGCTTCTATTGTTGTACACTAATGAACTTTTAACCAATTTAGAATTGCTTTGGTGGTGGAATTAATCACAAGAAAGGGATCAAAAGGACTCTATAACTTACATCAAAGGCAGACGAAAAGCATAACTCTCAAAGTTGTGTTTCCATTGGAGGGACTTATGGTAACTATGTTCAAAGCACTGATAAGGACAAATGGTATTTTTGTTGCTTTTATCCCCACAAAAAATGGCCTTGAAAGGCCGACCTTCCTGTGGCTGGTGGCATTCTCACATTTTGCACTGGACTGCCAACTTTAACCCTTCCTTTAACATTCAGCAGAGGGTCAGCTCAGGAGCTTGGAGAAGCTGTCCATTATAGGGCCATCATTTTGTCCTCTCCAGTTATACCTGATGTTGGTTTAGGCTAGAATTCATCCCAGCCAATTAGTCAGTTGAGTTCAATAAATCTGTATTTTGCTGCAGCTGTGGCCCTAGCTCTGTGCTGGATACGGGGAAGACTCATAGTCTTGGTCCCAAAGGAGCTAAAAGCCTTGCCAGGAAGGATGCCATAAGGATATCATCCTGCCAGGAAATGACCACTTGGAAGCACTTGGAAAGTTAGAAGTTTCTACCTCTCCCATGTTACTTAGTTAAGAATCAGTAGGTGTGTGTAATTGTGTATATACCATGATCATAAGCATAAAAATATGTTATTGCATCTGGGATAAAACTAGGAGGAAATATAAAAATACATCAAAATATTAACAGTGGTTACCTTTGAGTGTTAAAAATGAGTGTTAGCTTTTTTCTGTATACTTTTTTTTTTCTATACTTTTCTGCATTGTTTTTTTCTCTGTACTTTTTTTTCTGTCTATACTTTTCTGCATTGTTTTTCAAATGTTCCCCAGCAATTGGGAAGCAGAGGAAGGAATCAGCAAAATGTACATTTTTTAAATAATTGCCCTATCAATTAAGCATTTAGCTCCTAAAATAATGGGGACCAAGACCTTTTTTTTTGTTTGTTTGAGACAGAGTGTCGCTGTATTGTGCCCAGGCTGGAGTGCAGAGGTGCAATCTCGGCTCACTGCAACCTCCGCCTCCCAGGTTCAAGCAATTCTCCTGCCTCAGCCTCCTGAGTAACTGGGACTACACGTGCACGCCACCAAGCCCAGCTAATTTTTGTATTTTAGTGGAGATGGGGTTTCACCATGTTGGCCAGGCTGGTCTTGATCTCCTGACCTCAGGTGATCCACCCGCCTTAGCCTCTCAAAGTGCTGGGATTACAGGCGTGAGCCACCATGCCTGGCCTGACCACGACAAGTCTTGTTCCCCTTTATTTTAGGAGCTAAAGCTAGAACCAGAAACACAGCATTTCCCTCACCCTGAAGGATGCCCTGCATGATCAAGAGGTTTCGGCAGTAAGAATAACAACCACAAGCTGTTTGTTATGTGCCAGTCACTGGGCCCATGGTGGAGCTGAGTTTCTACCCAGGCCTGTGGGGTTCCCCCAATGTACACTGTTCCTTTCTAGAAGCTGAACCAAGAGATTTGCTGAACCCATTTAGCAGCCTTCGCATTGGGCCCCAAGTTATTGCTGTTTCAGTGATAAGCCTCCTAAACTGATGAACTCTGCCTCAAACTCAATCATCTTGGGGACACAACCATCACACATCACAAAACAAACCTTTTAATCCAATCTTCTTCAATAATCTGCTGAGACAGAGGAGTTTAGGTGGGGTGGGCCCTTTTGGAGCTCTGCTATGAATTTATTGTAAACACCTCTCCAAACCCACAGTAAAAATTTTTCTGGAAAAAGAAAGTTTGTAAAAGAAAACCAAATCACTGCCTTGACACCTGATCAACTTCAAAGGGAATTCTAAGGTTTTATTTTATTTTGTTTCTTCCTTCCACTTATGGTTGAATGATCTAATCTTATGCCCTTTCTTTAAATGTCAAAGTTGATACCACAGAGGCATCCCAATTTTGGGTACCAGGCAACATATAAAAAAAAATGATGCATATTTTGGTGCTCTTTCAGTTGCATCCTTTGATCCCAAGGTTTTCTACCTTTTTATTCTATGTCCATTCCTCTCCCCACTCCCTTCCCATTTCTTTTTACTCCAACATCCTCCTGGGTGGTCTGCTCAATTTAGACCAGATGCATGTTATGCTCAGTGGAAAAGTCAGAATCCCAGAGACGCCACCACCAGCTGTGGGACATCAGGCAAGTTCCTTAACCTCTCAGAAATTTGGGCTTAAAAAAAAAATCAACAAAATGAGTTAAACATACAGGTGAAAGCCCCTAGTAGAGTGTTTTGCAATGAGTAGGTGCCCCATAAGTGTTACATTCTTCATATTTGAAGAACTCTTTCAATCAGAGGGAACTTTCCTCAAATCATAGCTTTCCATAGTTCACCTTATTACACCAGGGACTTGTAAGTCTAGGGATGTCTGATGCTCCCCTTAGCAAAGGCATTATAGGGGACTCACCCTTCCTCAGTCATGGGTGCTTCTCAGCCTCCATAGCACAGTTGCAACTGGAGTAGTCGGTCCTGGAAGAATTGGCTCCTTTCAGCCATGGGCTCCTTTCAGAATTCTTGGGTTTGCATTGCAAACATCACTGGCCTGAGCAACCCTCTGAAAATTTTGAGAATTCTGTTCCAAAGCAGGAAATTTTGCAATAGAAACCTAAGCAACTCAGCACCCTGACTTGCTTTTGAAAGTGCAGCTTTGCAATCTAATCAGGGCACAGGATTATTTGCCCCAATGATTCTCTATGGGACATCGTAATCACCTGGAGAGCTTGTTAAAACACCCCCAAAAGTTCTAATTCAGGAGGCCTAGAGGGGAGCCTGGGAATATGCATTTCTAATAAGCTCCTAGGTGGGGACTAATGCATTTGATCCTGGAACCACACTTTGAGAACCCCTAATTTAGTTCTTCATTTTTCCCAAATTGCCCATACTGGGAATGGGGAGGTTTTAGAGGATTCTTAGCTATTTCCTTTCTATGACACTTCATTAACTATGTCACCTCCAAAATTTCCATTGTCAAGGAGTCTTATGCGTATGGTTTTCATTTCAGGGGGTGGGGACTGAGAGAGGTCAGATGGCTTGCCTGAACCTCTGGAAGTCACAGCCAGGCGCCTCTGTCTAGCCATCATGGGTGTTCGATTCATCCTGTGCTGCTCAATAACATAAAACTGCTGCGCTCTTTGGCCAAGCAATTGTCATGTTAGCTTTCACCTCTGATACATACTTTCGCCTTCTCAAACTTACTAATAAAACTTTCAATAGTATCTTTGCAGGAGAAAGTCTCTGGATTCTGGTGAGAGGTTGGATGTAGCTATCTTTTGATATATAAAATTTAGTCGAAATCCCACTTGGGCTAAAGATTCCTTCCTTTAAAATTTTTTTTTTTTTTACTTGACCCAATTCAGAGTGAGTGAGTGTGTGTGTATGTGTGTGTGTGTGTCTGAAAAGCACAGGTTTTCTGGGGCATCCTTTTTGTTTATGCATTGATTTATTTTTACTCTTTCCTGCCACGAACAATTCTCATCTCTGTCCTCGTGTCCTTCCCAGCCACTAACACACAGGATGTGGCGGGGCCTGGGAAATGCGCCCGCCGGAGCACACCGCAGCCTCGCGGGCTCCCGAGCGGCGCGCGCGGGCCGAGGACCTCCAGGGCCCCTCGCGGGTCTCCCGAGCGCCGCCGCGCCGCCCCTGCCCGCGCTCGGGACCGCCTCGTGGGCTTCTTTGTTAGGGCCGCCTGCGCCTAGAGGCAGTCTAGGTCCTGCCGGGGACGCACGGGCCCCACTCCTGACTTCCTAGCCGGAGTCCCCTAAGGACTTGTAAGCATATAGGCTCGAGTCGACAGGCTAAATTAGGCCCCAGGGGACTTTTTCAATAAAACCCTAAATTTCACTTAGGTTGTTCGTAGGCCAAGAGATTGCAAGGACTCTGAGCCGAAGCAGCGGTGCCGGGCCGACCCGAGGCTCGCTCCTTATCGCCCCCTCCCCGCGCCGGCTTTGTGCAGCTGGGGTCCTGGAACCCGGTCCCTCCCGGGCTGTCGGCCCTGGGGTCTGGTGTCCGCCACCCTCTCCCCCGGAGGTCGCCACTGCCCCCCTACCCCACTCCCAGCCCTTCCGTTTCCTTCCACGTCCCCTTCCCGCGCCCTCCCCCGCTTGAATTCTCCCTCCCCTCCGGGTGGAAGAAAAGTCGGTAATAAGAAACCAGTTCAGTGTCAGTCGGAGGAGGGGGGCAGATAACCCCAGAGATACACGGCAATGGAGAGAGAACTCATTTTGTGCAAAGAGGGCCTCGAGTCACCAGGGAATTCCTGGATTGTCTCAGGCTGTCGTGTGTGATGTCCATCACGCCGTGCGAACACCATCTGCTCGGTATTATGCTCTCAGTTGCCAGGCTACCTGCTGTACGCAGTAACACTTGACTGCCTGGCTCCACGTTCACAGCGCTCGCCCAGACGCGCGGGGCGGGGGCCGCGGAGGGGCGGGCGGGAGCCCTGATTAAGCCATCTGCGAGGGGAGGGGCGCGGGCGCAGCGGCGGCCGGGCGCGAGGCCGGGCTGACACCACCATCTGCTGGGGCGCGGGAAGAACGGCAGCTGCTCTGCGTTCCCCCGGCGAGGGACGCCTGGAAAAGGCTGAAGCCCTGGGCGTCCTCAAGCCCGTTATCCACGGGGTCCACGTCACCCCAGCCTCCTCGCCGCCGGCCGTCTTTTGTGATTCCCTGCTCTTTGGTTCGCCGCCAGCAACGCTGGCCCCTCTCATCCAAACACTATGCATGTTCTTGAAAACACTTCAGAAAAATAAAGCTTCCCTACGCACAGATTTATAAATAAACAGCTGGCTGTTCTTGGGAGATATTTTTACCACAACTGTTTTTTGAAGTCGAAAACTGCCTGTTTGGGGGAGGTAAGGGTGCTTTTGACACCTCCTACCTCACTCTAGCCTTTAGAAAATTGCTAAGATCTTTTCCCTGGAGGGGAAGATATGTAAAATAGGTTCGTTGGTTTTGATTTCTTTCTCCTCCCTTTATTTTACTGAAGAGTGAGAGGGTTGGGCGAGTAATGAAGATCTATGTAGCCAGTTGGATTTTTGAGGGGAAGAAACTGTATTAAGATTCTTGGTAGAAGCAAGGGAGGTCGTTGGGCAAGGAGTGGATTGGAGAACAAGCCAGTAATTACAACTAAAAATACTGCATCATTTGGCTTCAAGGCATTACATTTCACATGACGAAAGCTCAGCCTGGTTTTCTGTAATTGCACAACACAGTGTGTGTCCTTCTTAGAAACAAGAGCAGTGGCTTGAAATCCTGAAATTTGACAGACTATTTCTCATTAAGCCCTCTGAGACTGGAGGTTAAAAGAAGCCATGTATTATGAAACAGTTAGTGGCCTTGGCCAGCTTAATGTGTAAGGCAAGTCACTGAGTACATCTTCACACTTTGGAATACACCTCAGAGTCGGGGGCTGTAGGTGTCTCTCATCCGCTGTTGAATGCCGCAGAGCTTTGTGGGGAGCTAAAGATGTTTCATATGGAAGGCAGTCCTTTAAGAATGCGATCCCAACATTTTGGGAGGCCAAGGCAGGAGGATTGTTTGAGGCCAGGAGTTCAAGACCAGCTTGGGCAACACAGATGGGCAACAACCCATCTATACAAAGAATTTAAAAATTAGCAGGGCATGGTGGCATACACCTGTAGTCCCCCACCTACCCAGGAGGCTGAGGCAGGAAGATTGCTTGAGCCCAGGAGTTGGAGGTTGCAGTGAGCTATGATCATACCACTGCACCCCAGCCTGGGCAACGGAGTGAAACCCTGTCTCTAAAAAATAATAATAAAATAATACATACAGCCCTTCCTGCCTGTAGGTCTTCAGTGAGAAGCCTGAAGGCAAAACCTCTGGGAGGGAATTATTTAGGGAAATATATAATCCTATCCCTTTGGGAGGGTTTTTTTTTTTCACACTGTGCTTTTGAAGTATTTCTTCTTGGCCCAGGAAGACACGGGCAAAAAGTGGTTTGATGTATCGTCGTCACCCCATCTGCCTCTCTCTTTCTTTTCCCAGTGGAGAGGAGGCTGGGAAAGCAACACTTCTTCACTCCTTACCACTTCCCCAGCTGTGCGGGCTGGTCACACAGGACAAGCATATCTCAAAGTGCACAAAGATAAACAGGGCCATCCCAGACCAACCCTCTCAAAAAATCAAGCTGAAGAAAACTTTATCTTCCCTTGGGCCTCATTTTCTTTCCAACTCTCTCCTCCTTATCAAAACTGGAAAGTATCAAATATACTGAGACAGAAAAAACAAACTACATATCTGCATTTTTGCTGATTAGCTGTTTATATGTCAGCGTGAATTCACTTGTTAAAGTGTAAAGCCAATCAGCCATTTGTCCCTAAAGGTGCCAAGAAACAGCTTTATTTCACTGGAAGGAAGGGCTTGGAAAACAGGTAGCAAATATTTGCGGGAAAAGGGAAGACCCTGAAATATCTAGGCCCCTGCAAGGGTTAGTCCTGAAGTAAACTTTTTGGTAGCACAAATGTTCCTGGCATTTTTTAGTATAAGATCTTTTTATTAACATCAAAAATATTTCCTAGCTGTCTTTGTGTATTTATAGAGAAAATACACAAAGGCAAAATGTTTTATTAATTTCAGCTACAGCATTTACACATAAAAAATAGAACGCAGTACACTTATGAGAGACACACTATATAGGTCTACAGGCTGTTCTTAGGTGCACACTTAACACCATAAAGACACTGCGTGGGAGAGGCCTGAGCTAGTAGGAATACTGAATTGAGAATCAAAATTAGTGTTCTGCTTACTCATGTAACCAAATACTACCTGTACCCCGATAACTTATGGAAAAATTTTTTAAAAATTTAAAATTTTTTAAAAAGTAAAGACAAGCTATCTGTTACAAAAAAAAAAATAGCATTCTAGTTCTGCTAGTTCTGTGTCTTCCATTCATTGATTGTGTGACCCAGGCTACTGCACGAACAAACCAGAGCTTCTTGGGTGATTGTTTCTAGGGTAAGAGGAGTAGCGTTTTGGTTTGGTTTGGTTTGGCTTTTGTTTGTTTTGCTATTTTGTTTTGTTTGGAGGGAAGAAGAGCAACTGAAGATGCAGTTGAGGTCAGTCATAGTAGAGAGGGAAGCCTGCATGGTTCTACAGCACACCACAGAAGGAAGGGAGGAACACAAGCCCAAGCCATAGGGAATCAAATCCAGGACGATCTCTCTAGGAGAGACAGAGAGAAACTTCACCTATTTGCTTTGAGAAAAAACTGCCAATATGTTTAACGTTATCTGCATTGGAAAGGCAATAAAGTAAAAAGAAGAAAAATATTAAAATCCAATTTGGATTTAAACATTTTTAAATGATAGAGTTATTCACATTTGCTTCTTGCTATTTAGGTCTCATAATAGTGCTTCACAAAATGACTGTGAATGTCCTTATATGTGTGCCCATTTAATCTGTGTCAACTCCTCCATGTTCACATTAATTACTTGAAACTTTAATGAGGTAGAAGGAATTTCTGCAGAATGTTCAGACCATACTTGCCACTACTAGGTAGTCTTGGTAGAAAAAATAGGAAAGGAAGTGTCTAGACATTGAATCTGGGCCACACACCTATTCTTCCCATTCACTGTTTTCCCCTAATAGTCTACACTGTCCAGCTCAGAGCATAAACTTTGCCTTTGAGCACATTCTCCATGTGGTCACCTGGGCTGTGTGATGACTTGACCTCCTCTTCCCTAAGGACCAGTCCTTAAAAGTTGCCATCATTCGACTGGCTGACATATAATTATAGAATCAAGAGACCCAATCTAACACCCCATGTTTAAATTATCCCAGACATAGAAGACTCAATTCTTTTTTTTTTTTTTGAGAAAGAGTCTCACTCTGTTGCCCAGGCTGGAGGGCAGTGGCGCGATCTCGGCTCACTGCAACCTCCGCCTCCCAGATTCAAGCAATTCTCTGCCTTAGCTTCCCAAGTAGCTAGGATTACAGGCGCCCACCACCATGTCCGGCTAATTTTTTTTTTTTTTTTTTTTGGTAGAGACAGGGTTTCACCATCTTGGCCAAGCTGGTCTCGAACTGACCTTGTAATCCACCCAAAGTACTGGGCCTCCCAAAGTACTGGGATTACAGGCGTGAGCCACCGCGCCCGGCCGACTCAATTCTATTTTTAAAAATATTAGGAGATTACATAGCTTCGGTCAGTGTAAAACATTCCCAGTTCTCACCATCAACAACTCTGGCCAGGAGGATTTTTCTTTTTGACATATATCTAAGCTCTCAAATGTTGTAACTCGTTAGAATTCCATCAAATATCAGATCTGTTGATGAACAAATTCCTGCAGTTTTCTGCAAATGTCCCTCCTACTTGCAAAGAAGACGTCCATTTTGGCCAAGTAGACAGTAAGAAATAAGGATTAACAGGTGAGGTCAGGATGTCTCTCGTGTTCCAGACTTTAGGTGAGCTCAGCCTGAGGGCTTATTCCCTTTCCTTGGAGGAACACAGGATGTTAGTTGAAAATCCAGTCCATATGCAGTAGTCAGTCCCATCCAAAACAGACTGGACTTGGCTTGGACTTCCCAGATCCATGCTCTCTTACTGTCCCTTGTGGCCTCTCTTATTCTACTCAGGTAAGGTCGGGTTTGAAGCTCCTTTTATGGAAATGCAATGCGTGCCACTCAAAAACCTTCCAGTCCATAAGCTGGGACTTCTGCCCCGTTCCCTTTTTCCAGGGGCTTCCCTTCAAACAGCAGTGGGTCTCTATGGGGAATCCCCGCATCTCTTTCTCTCGTCTTCCCAGGAGCAGCATCCAGTTGGACTTCCCCGAACCACAGGCCCCATGCAGTCCTCCGTGCCCCCAGGCTCAGGTGGCATGGTCTCAGGAGCCAGTCCCGCAGGCCCCGGCTTCCTGGGCAGCCAGCCCCAAGCAGCCATCATGAAGCAGATGCTCATTGATCAGCGGGCCCAGTTGATGGAGCAGCAGAAGCAACAGTTCCTGAGGGAGCAAAGGCAGCAGCAGCAGCAGCAGCAGCAGCAGATTTTGGCGGAACAGGTAACATGCCCCTTGGCGTGATTCATTCATTCAGCAAGCACTTATTCAGCACCTGCCTGCTGTCTGTGAGGAAGTGGCAGTTCACATCCTCTGTCAAAATGCTCACGGTCTAGCATTTCCCAGGATCACAAGAGAACCTGAAGAATTTAGACCTTTCAGTTAGTTAGGGTTTTTCCTATAATGAATTAATTTGTTCTTAAAAGACAGGCTCCAGCCATCAATTTGAAGGCCTGTGTGCCAGAGACATTTCTTTGATTCAAGTCTGACTCCTTTCCTTCTGATTTCTGGTACAGGGGTCTGTGTAATCAGCACATGGCGGGGACTGTCTCACATGCTCCATAAGCCGTAATATTTCTAGCTTGAAGAAAAAAATAATAATTCAGAGAACTCTGTTTCTTAGAGGAAATTGACAGGAGGAGGAATTGAGGAGAATTCTATAGAATGGGTAGTGAACAATGGATCGGGAACAATAGCAGAACAATAAGGCCTGTAGAACTACCTGGAAACCTGAAGTCTGGGTCACACACAGGGTGCAAACTTAAGAAAACTCCCCACAGCTCTTAAAACAGCTCAGGAAATCTGTGAGTTAAAGGAAAGCCTAACACAAATACAGCTTTACCTTAGGCATCTTTGTCTACCCTCGCCCTATAATTCCTCAGCTTTGAGAGAAAGCCTTCCCTGCAGACTGCTCCTGTAGGTTTCAATTTGTTTTGTTTTTAGAGATGCCCATACCTGACTTAGCATTATCCTAGGGAAAGGCCTGAGGCTGTCCACAAGAGATCCCCAGGCGGCTTCTGTGGGGGTCTGCACAGAGAATCTTGCACAGCAGGCTCTTTCTTATCGGAGGTGTGAGGTTGTCATATAAAGCTGAAGGCCCAACATAGGTCTGCCTCACAGTTATCCTTCTAGAATGTTCCTGATAGGGTCAGAATTTTGTAAATTTTTTCTTAAAGAAATAGAGACGGGGGTCTCACTACGTTGACCAGGCTGGTCTCGAACTCCTGGCCTCAAGCAATCCTCCCATCTCAGCCTCCCAAAGTGCTAGGATTACAGATGTGAGCCACCACGCCCTGCCAGAATTTTGCAAATTTACTAAGCATCCACTACCGCGTATCCTGTGTAGGACACAGGCCCATTGAGGTCCCTATTAACCAAGAACAGCAGTTCAGAGTAACACCAGGCATCCCCCAAAGAGAAAAATTATACTGCTGAGCACAGTTCACTTGTTCCCTTTTTTTTTTTTTTTTTTTTTTTTTTGCTTTTGTTCTTGAACAGCTGTGTAATTATCTCCCTTTTTACCAAGGTCAGTCAGCCGCCTGGCAGCTATTGTACAAACAAACCTCTATCCCTCTCACCTACATAAGGTGTGCGACAAGGAGCCATGCTAATCTCTCTCAGGCAGTGATAAATGGAGCTGCCGAGGGCAGCTGGGCTCTGTAAATCCTCTCCTCAGCCAATCCCAGGAAATCTCAGGTGTGCCTGATGTTTTGAGTGATGGCTTTTGATATGTGTGCTGTGACCAAAGACACAAAGAAGGCCCAGGGCAAGCAGGCAGAGCTCAGCTGTGCAGCCCAAGGGTGTTCCCACATGGTGAGGCCAGCCTGACCCTGGGGAGCACAGGGCGTGGGAAGAGTGTGAGAAGAGACACGTCAAGATGATGTCCCCAGACAAGGAGGTGAGAGGTCAGGGGAGACCCCTCAGAATCCAGAGCATGGAGAGAGCTGGGTCTTCTTGGGAAAGACAAGGGAAATGGGAAGCCGTGACCTGCGGATCATTCTGTAGCAACTGTGTGTACCAAAAGATGATGAGGGATGAGGGGAGGATCACTTTCCTCAGGGCCAGGATTTGTCCATTCTTTTGCATGTGATGTGATTTTGGAAAAACCACTAACTTCCCTCTTCATCTGCCAGATTAGGATTTAATAATTTCCCAGCCTACCTCATGTAGCTGCTTTAAGGATCACATAAGATCATGTGTGTAAAATGTTTTGGAAGCTGTATGTGCTGCACACATGTATGTGGGGGCTTGTCACGTGGCCCTGGTGTCAGCGAATGTCATGTGAGAGCTGCAGCCACATGGCCCAGCCAGGTCAGTGGAGCGTCTTGCCTGTACCTGAAGAGAGTGCAGATTTAGTGCAGGTTGTCCAAGTGCAGGTCTACAAGGAGTAAGTACTCAACTTTTTTTTTTTTTTTTGAGACAGGGTCTCACTTTGTCACCCAGGCTGGAGTGCAGTGGCGTGATCTCGGCTCACTACAGCCTCTGCCTCACGAGCTCAAGCAATCTTCCCACCTCAGCCTCCAGAGTAGCTGGGACCACAGGCAAACACCATCACGCCTGGCTAATTTTTGTATTTTTAGTAGAGATGGGGTTTCACCATGTTGGCCAGGCTGGTCTCGAACTCCTGGGCTCAAGCAATCTACCTGCCTTGGCCTCCCAAAGTGCTGTGGTTACAGGTGTGAGCCATGGCACCCGGCCAGCTCTCAGTTTTTTGTTTTGAGAGTGTATACTGCCAGATCAACACCAATCTTGGTTGCTGCAGCATTGAAAGTGTCCTCACACTTTGGATTTTGGAAGCAGATTTTCGGTTTCCTGAAAGGACATGTGAGGGAAAACAGAAGGATTTGGGATCTTACATATTTTGGGAAACTTTAAAATGATTCTCAGTAGACTTGGCAATCAGAGCAGAGCAGGTTGAAAGTAGGCATGAATTCACATTTAATGCCGTATTCTCAAAAAGTTCAAAGCACATCACCTCTCATCCATTCACAAAGGTTAGACAGAACTTAGATGAAGTCCCATCATTTTACAAATGAGGAACTGAGGTTATGTGAGGAAACTGAGCTTATGTGATTTATATGAGATCACAGAGCTAGAGAGAGACAGAGCCAGGATGGAACTGAGGACTCCTGATTCCTGACTCCAGGATACACCCTCAGTCCCCCACAGGCTGCCAGGGGCTCATTTCTAGTCGTAAGTGGGACAGTTAAATTCTTATATTATATGGGAAGTTTGACTGAGGAGAAGCTGTTAAATGCTCAGCTTACTCGCAATAACGCCCTTCTATTGCTGCCTAAAAGATTTGTGTGGTTTCTTGTCTACACTTTAATGGTCTACACAATCAATTAATTTCAACAGTTTTCTGTAGAACATTATGGTAGGCACCACGGGATGGGGTCAACAAGTCAGAGGCTGCTTTTTTCTTTGGTTGCCAGAATACTGGCTGGCCTTGTAGAGAAAGAGAAAAAGAAAAGAAAATTATAGAGCAGCCCAGGAACAAACACAAGAGAAAAAATTGAAATAAACACAGGCGTTAAGAGGTGGTCAGTGTGTGTTATTTTTATAATGAACACTCTAAAGAACAGGGACCTTGTTGTATATTCTTTATAGCCCTTGCAGATGAAAGGTACTTAATGAATATTCAGCAGCTGCAGGGAGCAGGTTAAACAACATCCCCAAGGTCATGCAAGCTACTTGACGGCAGACCTAGAACTAAAACCTCTTTCTCTGCTCTTTTTACATCACTCTTATTTTCTTTCCCTTTGCACATACAGCACGATAATGATAATAGCCTTCCCAGTATATTGGTAGCAACACTAGCAGTGCAGCGTCCCCGTGAGTGGAAGAAGAAAGACTAAAATGCAGGCCTCCTGGTTCGCTGGTGTATGTGGAATCCCACATGGTTTCCTCAAAGCAGTAAATGCTGAATAGTTTACATGTAGAGATGTATTTTACAGGCAGTGTGGCTTCATGGGAATAAGATTAGCCTTTTTTGTATAACTCCTGAGGATCTCATCTTCCTATGCCCAAAGCATCCACTTAGGTCATTAAAAAGCAGTTGCTTGTCCCTTTCAACTCAGTCCCCACAGCGCTAAGGAAAGCATGCAGGCTGATGTTGAGCAGTCCACGTCAAAACCCCTTCCCTCAGCACGCATTCTTCATGAGCCAGCAAGTCCACACATCAGAAATACATACAGATGTTCACCAAAGGCATGTACAGGAATGTTCATAGCAGTCACATTTGAAACACAAAAACTAGAAACACCAAAGGTGACATCACTAGTAGAATGGGTAAATAAATTATGGTATATTCATATGATGGAATACTATCCAACAGTGAGAATGAACAAGCAACAAGAATTCACATCCACGTGGATGAATCTCACAAATACAGTGGTGAATGCAAGAAGCCAGACACAAAATCAGCATCATGTGAATCCTTTTCTGCAAAGTACAAAAGCAGACATAACTGCTCTATGTTGTTAAAAGTTAGGACAGTGATGCCCATGGGTCAAGGGAGAGTGATGACTGGAAGGGGCACGAGAGGGGCTCCTGGCAGCATTCTGTTTCTTGATGTGGGGGCTGGTGGCCTTGAGTGTGTTCGTTTTGTGAAAACCTACCTGATTCTATCCTTAGACTTTGTGCACTTGCCTGTATGCATATGATTCTTCAACACAAAGTTTAGTTTTGGGGAAAACACTACCTTCCTCGGAACTGCTGGGATATTGAATTGTGTGCTTGCTCCCTATCTCACCTCTCCACCCCTCTTGTGTTCTGTTGTTCTAGCAGTTGCAGCAATCACATCTACCCCGGCAGCACCTCCAGCCACAGCGGAGTCCATACCCAGTGCAGCAGGTCAATCAGTTTCAAGGTGAGGCCAGTGCAACCTCTCTCATTTTATACCTTCCAGTGGTGAAGCGTAAGTGAATGTGTAGCCAGAGGCATTGCCTTACTGGCTGTATTTGTGTCCAGGAAATACTTAAAATATGTAACTACTGGTAGGTTAAGAGTACTAACCAATCAGAATGGATTCCTAGAGGCCTCCTGTTGTGCCAGGCATTAACCTTTTGGTCACTGAGTCACAGAGTTTCTAGAAGGCACAGGGAAGGGTCAGGGTAGCTGTCGGAGCTGAGACTAGAACAGCTGTTCTTTACCAAAGGTACATGGTATTGTAATAGTTTAACAACCAGTAAAGATATACCGGTGCCTGTTGGCTCCATATCAACTTTGTTTATGTTTAGATCGTCATCTTAGTGACTACAGGGGCAAAAATCTTGTGCCACATCTTTTTTGCTTATCCCAGCAGGTCACCTGACCAAAGCCCTTACCTCTAAAGCTGAAGTGGAAGAATCTGGCTTGCAACAACCACTAGTCTCTTTTGAATGTAGAAGACAAATAGGGCCTTGAGGCTGATTGAACTGATCCTGTAGCCATTTGCGGGAATCCTCAATCATGACCTAGTAGCAGTGGGTGCACTGTATGTCAGTGTTGGCACTCCTTTATAAATGTGGAAGGCCCACTCAAATATCAAACCCCTCCATCTCTAATAGAGAGAGCCCTTGGCCGGGTGCGGTGGCTCACACCTATAATCCTAGCACTTTGGGAGGCTGAGGTGGACAGATCACTTGAGGCCAGGAGTTCAAGACCAGCCTGGCCAACATAGCAAAACCCCGTCTCTACTAAAAATGCAAAAAATTAGCCAGGAGTGGTGGTGCATGCCTGTAATCTCAGTTACTTAGGAGGTTGAGGCACAAGAATCGCTTGAACCCGGGAGGTGGAGGTTGCAGTGAGCTGAGATCGCACCACTGTACTCCAGCCTGGGCAACAGAGCGAGACTCTGTCTCAAAAAAAAAAAAAAAAAAAGACCTTTGAGGGTCTTATATGGGGTGAAGAAAATAGCCTAAGGAGCCTTCCTAATCTTATCCACAGGAGTTTTCGGGGGGCTACAGGGGTCACCTAGCAGCAGAAATCCTAATCCCTTCCTCTGCTCATTTTGTGGGATCTAGATCAATGTGTCCTAGCTTCTCAAAAGTTACCTATTCCTTTAAGAGTCTGCAAAAAGCTATGAAGTCTCTTGCACAGAAACATATAATATGTAAATATATACAAACTTTTATATAATTTCACAAGTATCCCTGAACTTTATCAATAGACTGGGTGAAAATTTTCTGATCTAAGGTAGCATTTTTAACTCTTCAGATTGCAACACACAAGGTTATTGGAAACAACTTAGTGGGTCACAACCAACATTTTTAAAATGAAATACAACAGAAATTACCAGAGCATATCAGAAACTTTTCTTTCTGTTTTAAACCCACATGTATATATCCTGGATCATGAACTGTGAGCTGTAGTTTACAGTCTGAAAGCCACTGATATTTACTGACAGAGCACATTGAAGATCACCTGTAAAAATACTGAGTCTCGAGTAGCTACCACTCCCTTCCACCTCTGGGATGCTTATATCACATTAGATCCTTTGGCCTTGACACATTTGGCCTTGACACAGGGAAGGACAAAAGGAATTGAGTTATCCACATGTGTTCTGTGCACTAAATCAGTGCCAGTGGTTTTTGAAGAATTATGTTTCTAATTTTGCCATGGGTAGCTTCGGAAGAGTGGGGACTAGTCATCATTACATAGTTGTTGTTGCAGATACAGAGCCCTCCTTTGTATCTGTAGTTCTCAAACTTTAGCCTGCACTGAAAGCACCAACGGAGCTTGTTAAAACATACACAGTGTTTCTGATTCAATAAATCTGAAGCGGGGCTTGAGAATCTGCATTTTTTACAAGTTCCCAGGAGTCACTGATTTTGCTGGCTAGGGAACCACGCTTGAGAGCTGCTGCATTATATAATGAACTAATTAAAAACATAAAAGCTGATAAACCCAGCATAATGTCTCTTGAGTTTTCCAGGTTCATAACTCACGTATTATTTGTGGGGGAAAAGGCAGCCACCACAATTTAATAATTGCCCTGTGTTACAGAACATAGACACATATGAGCTATTCTGAATGTTTTGGGTACAGTTCAAAACTTCTATTCCAGGCAGGTGCAGTGGCTCACTCCTGTAATCCCAGCACTTTGGGAGGCCGAGGCGGGCAGTTCACCTGAGGTCGGGAGTTCGAGACCAGCCTGACCAACATGGAGAAACTCCATCTCTACTAAAAATACAAAAAATTAGCCAGGCGTAGTGGCACATGCCTGTAATCCCAGCTACTCTGGAGGCTGGGGCAGGAGAATTGCTTGAACTCAGGGGGCAGAGGTTGTGGTGAGCCAAGATCATGCCATTGCACTCCAGCCTGGGCAACAAGAGCAAAACTGTGTCTCAGAAAAAAGAAACAAAAAAAACCACAGAGACAAAAATTAAGGTCACCTGAAATCCCACCATCCGGAGATGATCAATCCTATTCTTTTGTTTCTATATAAATAGACACCCACAAAAATTGGGACTGTACTGTACATGGGTTTTTGTAGCTGACTTTTCCACTTAACAGATCCTGATGTAATTCTTGTTTATACTTCAGCAGCAAATTATTTCGCACTCATATAGATATGATATCATCCTCAACCAATAAGATACTATTTTCTTTGGAGGTGAGAGAGAATTCACCTTTGGGGCTAAATTAGAAAGAAATGGCTGATCACTTTGCATTTTCTATTCGTGATGTGGAACATGGTTCAGTAGAGAATACTATCAATAAAGCCAGTGTGACATTTTAGGGTCCTTGAACTGATTGGTTTGAGATATATAATTTGTTTTACTATCTTCGGTATTTTCATGTGTTTACAGACACCCTAGATAGCATGATGTTATGCATCTGGGAAAATAGCAAACTGAAAAATAAGAAATATCTTTCTTGGAGAGAAGTTTTGTTAGGTATAACTTGCATGAGAACCTATCCCATACTCTCACCATTATACATTTCAAAGGTCTTAATGACTGTCTTTCCCTCATTAGGTTCTGGATCTCTGGGCAATGTTACATGACTATGGGGAAATACTTACTTTTTTCACAAATACAGGCTTCTTGTGAGTGAAAATAGAACATAGACTTTTTTAGGAAAAAGTTGGATACTATCATCTCTATTTGAATATACAAGATTTTCTTGGACATTGTGATGTTAACCAGCAGACAAGAAAATTAGATTACAGTGTCTCACAATAATATCTGTTTTAGACCAAAAAAAGAAAAAGAAAACATAATCTGTTGTTTAACACATGTAGTAATCACATAAAGACAAGTTAATTCCTTGGACACATCTGAATTTTTTTCCTTTGTATATTTAAAATCGCGGAAGGCATAAAACTAGATTAATAAAAATCTTTTTATTTCTCTTAGGTGAAAAAGAATGTGGTGATTGCTGATTTTAAAATGCCTTTTAAAAATAAGAATTACATCAAGATAGTGCAGTCATTTACACTAAATAAAAATAAAGGTTGGCTTGGATTAATGTATCACTGCCTATTAAAAGGCATTGTAACATTTCTGCCCTCTAAAGAAAGGAACCTATTTCTCATTCACAAAATTATTCCAGACAGAATCCAGTCCTTTACCATATCCATTATAAATATACCCCAAAATGGCCAAATTATAGATGTCCTTTCATCTATTTCTAGCAGCCCATCAGACTGTTTATATAATTTGGGTCTATCCAATCAATCTCTGACTCAGCAATATTTTTCCCTTAAACTTTTTTTTATAAACAACTCAATAACCCATTTCACCACAGTTGATCTTATTGGCCATGCAGTCAATAAAAATTTAGTCGTTAAGGTCACAAAACTTCATGACAAGATTACAAGTTGCAGTATATACTACCTTCCAGTGTTTTACTAGGAACTTTTGATTTTTCAAAAAATCACTTACATATAATGAAGCTTAAAACAAAATATGAAAACATTTCTAGGGATTTCCCTCAATCTTTCAGGTTTCCTAATAGAAACCATTTCATTTTTCAATGCAGTATGATATTGATCTCAAGCCACAAAAACTTGAGACATAATCAAAATTCCAGTAATTTTCTTTCTTAAAGAAAGGAAGAAAATATGGAGACATATTTGCAGCCCAGAAATCAATAGCCACATCAGGAAGACAAAAACATGCTTCAGTTATCTACCAGGGTGCCAGGTTTAACAAGGTTAGACTATTCTCATCTGGTTTCTCATCACAGTTCCAGGTAGGATCAAATTTGCTTAGAATATTGACTGGCTCCCATGCTGCACCTTCTTTAAATGTCCAGGAAAAAAACTATTTTTCTTCTTCTCATAGACTCAATCATTAGCAGGGACATAGAAAAATCCATTTTTGTGCACCTCCTAGACCTTTGCAACATTGACTGGTGTTCTACTGGCGACATTTCCATTCTCTTGGCTGTTTGGAAATTTCCTGGTAACATGTAAAGAAGGACTCACTCAAATGCCTAATTAAGGTTGAATGACTTGGTATGGACACTCTGGCCACCTTTTAAACAGCGTTATTAAAATTGTGTTAGCAATTTGCTGAGAGAAATAGTTGTTGCCGATTTGAAGGAATGGACTTCGCTGTAGAAATGCATAAAGTTTATGGCCAAGTCGCACGTAGCAGGATGATTTCTTTTTCTAGCTCAGGAAGCTGGCCAGTTTGCAATGACATGTTATGATTCAGAGAATCTGGAGCATGTTGAAATCCACAGAGTGGATCCAAAAAATGTCCTATCTGTCAAAATAGCTGCTTAGCAGAAGCAGTGGCCTTTAACCTCTCAAATCCTACTCAAGTCTTAAGGGAAATTAGTTTAATGGTCTTTATTGATAGTATTCTCTACTGAACCATGTTCCACTTCACGAATAGAAAATACAAAGTGATCAGCCATTTTTTTCTAATTTAGCCCCAGAGGTGAATTTTCTCTCGCCTCCAAAGAAAATAGTATCTTATTGGTTGAGGATGACGTCATACCTATAAGAGTACGAAATAATTTGCTTCTGAAGTATAAACAAGAATTACATCAGGATCTGTTTAGTGGAAAAGTCAGCTACGAAAACACATGCACAGTACGATTCCAATTTTTGTGGGTGTCTATTTATATACAAATAAAAGAATAGGAATGATCATCTCTGGATGGTGGGATTTCAGGTGACTTTAATTTTTGTCTCTGTATTTTTTGATACTTTCAAAATTTTCACAATCAACATGTTATAATCAGAAAAATAATCATTTTTATTAGAGATTTATTATCAGAGTAGATCCTTTCATATAAAGGAATTTTGTCATTCCCAAAGAAAATTCCAACATCTTGTTGCAGTATATTGCTTATGGAGAAGAGTGAGTGGTATGTGTCCTCTTTTTCACTGCAGGTTCTCCCCAGGATATAGCAGCCGTAAGAAGCCAAGCAGCCCTCCAGAGCATGCGAACGTCACGGCTGATGGCACAGAATGCAGGCATCATGGGAATAGGACCCTCCCAGAACCCTGGGACGATGGCCACCGCAGCTGCGCAGTCGGAGATGGGACTGGCCCCTTATAGCACCACACCTACCAGCCAACCAGGAATGTACAATATGAGCACAGGCATGACCCAAATGTTGCAGCATCCAAACCAAAGTGGCATGAGCATCACACATAACCAAGCCCAGGGACCGAGGCAACCTGCCTCTGGGCAGGGGGTTGGAATGGTGAGTGGCTTTGGTCAGAGCATGCTGGTGAACTCAGCCATTACCCAGCAACATCCACAGATGAAAGGGCCAGTAGGCCAGGCCTTGCCTAGGCCCCAAGCCCCTCCAAGGCTGCAGAGCCTTATGGGAACAGTCCAGCAAGGAGCACAAAGCTGGCAACAGAGGAGCTTGCAGGGCATGCCTGGGAGGACTAGTGGAGAATTGGGACCATTCAACAATGGCGCCAGCTACCCTCTTCAAGCTGGGCAGCCGAGACTGACCAAGCAGCACTTCCCACAGGGACTGAGCCAGTCAGTCGTGGATGCTAACACGGGCACAGTGAGGACCCTCAACCCAGCTGCCATGGGTCGGCAGATGATGCCATCGCTCCCGGGGCAGCAAGGCACCAGCCAGGCGAGGCCAATGGTCATGTCTGGCCTGAGCCAGGGAGTCCCGGGCATGCCAGCGTTCAGCCAGCCCCCAGCACAGCAGCAGATACCCAGTGGCAGCTTTGCTCCAAGCAGCCAGAGCCAAGCCTATGAGCGGAATGCCCCTCAGGACGTGTCATACAATTACAGTGGCGACGGAACTGGGGCTTCCTTCCCTGTGGACGGTGCAGACCTTGTGGACTCCATCATCAAAGGCGGGCCAGGGGACGAGTGGATGCAGGAGCTTGATGAATTGTTTGGTAACCCCTAATCAAGAGAGGCCCCAAGATCCACAATTTGAGTGGTTAAAGCTTAAAAAGTGAAGAAGAAACAGGATGTTGACCCATCCTTGTTTTTTGTTTTTTTGACCCACGTAAACTGAGCAAAACTGCAGCTGGCTGACAGTGGAAGATCCAGGTGCCAATCCACAGCCCCGCCAGGCCTCATTTCACCTGATTTTCACACAGCAATCGAGATGAGACGCCATGCAGATCCCTGCTGCAAGAGATGGAGACACCCGGAGGAACATGTGGGAAGATGAAGCCGGCCAGAGCCCCTCTGCCCAGCGCGCCCTGTGATCGCCTGGCCCAGCAGGAGCTGCTTCAGCCGAGAGGGACTATTACCCAAGAGAGGTATCCTCAGCCCCTCCTGCCCCAGGTCGGGAGACAGCAGCTTTGGAGATACAAAAGAGACAGAGCCTCAGCCAGGGAGAGTCCCCCAGAAGAGGCTGGGTGGTTGCACAGGCCAGGTGCACAGGTTGGAAATGCACTGAACTCTGGGTGCCGAGAGATGTAAGGCTTCGAGACATGCTACTGAATTTGGAGGGCAGGCACGAAGAACAGTGAGATTGTCACAAGGAGATAACAACAGATCCTACAGGACTATCTGTCGCCTGCCCCATGATGACCCTCAGGAATTGCAGAGGCTCTGCTGTCACAAGGAGAGCAGGCTGAGTTTGGAGCAGGGTCCATCCGGCAGTCCTGGGACGGCTTCCCTCTGCTGGTGCCCCTGGTGGCAGTCCCTCCAGGTGGGGCTGGAGCCTGATGGCGCCCGATACAGAACCCATACATCCAGGTGGGTCACATCTACTTCTGGCGGCCGCAGGGCAGAGAAACCCCTACTGGACCCTGTGTGTCTGCCAGCCTGGAGCCTTTGTCTCCAGCCCTGCCTTTATTCCTCCTTGCCTCCACACCAGCCTCCCCTTGCTTCTCCTTACAGACTATCCAAGAAGTGAAGCTTATGTCTTTAGGGAGCCTTGGGCAGAGTCCACATAAATGCAGGAAGAACTTAAACAATGCCTGAAATGCAAAGGCGACACTGGAGTCTTCTTTCTCTAACGTGTGTAGAGTTGAATGAATTATCTGCCTGGAACCGAGAGGGCTGCTCTGATGTTTGGGAGTCGTGTTTTTGTGAGCCACATCTGATATTTCTGATATCCCCAGGGAGGAGTGGCCTGGAGGTCACTGGTTCAGGCTCCCTTTGGGCGAAATCCTGGGAGTGATGCTCTAAAATCCACCTTTCCCATTATCCCTACTCATCAGAAAGACAAATATAAAATCCCAGAGAGGTGGAGGAGCTAAAAAAGCAATTGCTCCACCTTACAAATTTGGATAGAAAGGAGATGTAGTTTATTTCATATGGGCAAAGTAGTCCTCTTCCAAAGTCCTGTACAGTTGTTCTCTTTGTCATTGATGCACATCAGCCCTAAGCGAAATCTGTCAGAAGGAATCAACAAGGCGCCTAGCCTCCCCTCCCAATCCCCCTTTTGGAGGCCTTGTGGCTTCAGTGTCATCCTAAGTGAGAGTGGCGTGTGCTTTTTTCCTGTCCCCTCCTCCCTCCATGTCCTAGATGCTGGCTGCCTTCTGTGCACTCCCAGGCAGCTCACTACGGAAGAGTTGGAGCCTGTGGGGTTGAACTGGCCACACTCAGCCCTGAGAAGGCGAGTTGCCATGGAAAGCTGGGGGCAGAAGGGTTTGGAGAGGAGGCAGCGGGCAAACATTGCCTTTGACTTGCTCTCCGTGTACCCCGGGTTGTAGATCTGCTCAGGAAGGGGCAGGATGTAAGGCCAGAGGTGCCTGGTGAATGAGAAGCCCAGGCAGGGGCTGGGCGCCCTCTCCGAAGACGTGGCAGCAGGGTGACCCTGAACTCCCCAAATGAGGAGTGATGCCACTGGGGAAACTGAGTGGATCAAAGAGATGAAACCAAAAAAAAGCAAACAAATGAGAAGACACAGAAAACATAATTACCTTTTTCCTGAAAGGTACAGGAAATAAATATATAAGCAATGATGAGAAACTGGAGGTGGCTAATGGAAGTGGGACAGGGGTGGGGGCTCCATTATCTTTTAAAAGCTTCCTCCAAATGCTCAGTACTGGGACCAACTAATAGAGAGGTAGATTTTAATACGGTGGTTTTGTTTTGGTTTTGTTTTTACTACGGTGCTGATGTATATGTAATGTCTAAAAAAAGTTATTTGTACATAAGTTTTTACAATACTGCAGATATCATTGGGTCTACTATCTGTAAAAAATATACATATAAATATATATATACTGTTTGTTTAAAATAGAGTATTTTTATTTCATTCCTTAACTCATCATCACAGCAGTGGTATTGCACTTCAGATGACATCTAATTACTAATTTGTACTGTATGACCTATGGCAACTTGCTCCATTTTATTCAGATTTTTCTAGTTTTCTGTTTTTACTTTGTACATTGAGCATTGCTTATTTCCTTTTAAGAAATGTACAGAACTCTGAAATGTAGAAATGAAGTGATGTCGACATACCACTTTTAAAGAAAACAAAAACAAAAATAAAAGATTATCTGAATCAATCCAAAGTATAGTTTATTTTAAGATCCTCACTGGATCTCCAATCTTAATTAAGCAGACATATTATTCCTGGGTTTTAATTGATTAACTGCAGTTCTTTTCTCAAAATTTTGATATCATTCTTTAAACATTTATTTAATGGAAGAGATCAATCATTCCCAGCCTTTGCATTCAACTGCACAACTGATACTTTCTAAATTTACTGCCGCACTCTGAAGGATGTGGCAAAGGGAAGGGAGGAAAGTCAACTTTGCATGGAACATAGTGCAATCCATTTGTAGATTCAGAACCATAACAATTCCATTTCCAACTGGTTCATCTGGAGGTAGGGAGGCTCCACTGGAAAAATAAATATTTTCGTCAAAAAAAGAAAAATCGGAATATAGTGAGGGGAAGCAATAAAGGTTCTTGTTCCACTGCAGTGAGCACTGTCAGTAAACAGCCTCCACCACCCCACTCCTACCAGGCCACTTTGCATCTCAAACCATGGCCTGGCTTCACCTGCACCCACCCACAGAATTGAAAGTGCTTAGAAGTTTATACCCCTCTGGATTGACTTTAGCCGGTGACTCACTGGTGCAGGAGTATAAAAGCCCAGTTAACTTGTCTGAACAAACTCAGATATAATTTTGCTCCAGAGCTCTACTGCAAGATCAGGCAAAGGCTGGGACTTGGTTTAAAGGTGCCCCCCAGACGGGGCACTGTAGCTCACACCTGTAATCCCACCCAGCACTTTGGGAGGGCAAGGCAAGCAGATCACTTGAGCCCAGGAGTTTTGTCAGAGGCGTGTGAACCAGAGCAACTCCATGTTAAATAGGAGCTGGGTAAAATGAGACTGAAACCTACTGGGCTGCATTCCCAGACGGTTAAGGCATGCTAAGTCACAGGATGAGATAGGAGTTCAGCACAAAATACAGGGCATAAAGACCTTGCTGATAAAACAGTTTGCAGTAAAGGAGCCAGCCAAAGCCCACCAAAACCAAAATAGCGACGAGGGTGACCTCTGGTTGTCCTCACTGCCACTCCCACCAGTGCCATGACAGTTTACAAATGCCATGGCAAGATCAAGAAGTTACCCTATATGGTCTAAAAAGGGGAGGCATGAATAATCCACCCCTTGTTTAGCATATCATCAAGAAATAACCATAAAAATGGGCAACCAGCAGCCCTCGGGGCTGCTCTATGGAGTAGCCATTCTTTTATTCCTTTACTTTCTTAATAAACTTGCTTTCACTGTGCACTGCAGACTCACCCTAAATTCTTTCTTGCGCGAGAGCCAAGAACCCTCTCTTGGGGTCTGCATCGGGACGCCTTTCCTGTAACACATTTCTCTTTCCTGCAACATATTTCTGGCAACCACAGAAGGGACAATAGTGCAGAAATCCTGACCCAACAGCTACCTTTGGGTAAGTATTGGAGTCCTCTAACATATTTCTGGAGAACGATGGGACGATACTGGGGAGACCACCCCCCCAACCCAAAGGAAATAGACGGCAGCACTGAGTGGAAGACTTTGGGTAAGTGGTGGGGTACCTGGGTAAAGAATGGGATTGGGTTAGAGGCCCAGTTTAGTGGAGTTAGTCTCTCCTAAGCTAGAGGGGGTTAAAGGCCCCCCCTTAATAAAAGGCAAGGATGCTTGACCGACCTCTGGTTAGAGGCCCAACTTAGGAGAGTTAAGAGTCCCTTCTAAGATTTAGGGGGTTAGAGGCCCCTCTCGGTAAAGTCCCTCTCGGCTAAGAACAGGTTCGGCACTATGGGATGTTAACTGCTATTCTCTTTGGATTAATCTCCCTTGTACTTTGCTGACAGCTATGGGTGATAGGATTAGGAATATACAGGATCCTGGGACATGGGGAACTTTTTCCTCCCTAACAAGGGAAATTTGAGAGCTGGTAGGATTACTGGAAAAGATCCTTGCTCCACCGACAGCAGCCAACTGAACTTTTCAGTGTCGCTGCAATGGGTGGTTCTTTCTCTAGCCTCCCTGATCATTTCACCTTCCCTGCCCTGCCACAGGCAATGTTTTTCTCTCTCTCCTTTCTCTTTCTTTTCTATTACTCAGGGCGACCATCTTGCCCAGAGACCACATGTTGAAACTCCTAGTCGGAGGTTAAAGATGACAGGGCCCATCTGAGGGCAAATTTAAGCCCTGCCAGTTTGATATTGGGTGCTAAGCAGACTGGTTAATATCTATGTTTTATTACGCGTATTTTGCTTTAGCCAGAATGAAAAAAAATACTTTTCCTTTATGATGCGGCTTGGCCCCCAAAGGCCGTGGTGCCACAAGCCGGATCACTAGGGCCACTCAGGGAAAGAGAACCCAGAAGCCTAGCATGCCGGCAAAAGGGTAGGAATTTCTTACCAGTCAGATCTCTGGCTTCTCTCTCTGTGTGCAAATAGTTCAATGAATGGGGGACAAAATCAGTGTTTATGTCCTCTGTAAAGTTTTGATTAATGCAAAAAAGAATTCTAAGGCTAGTCTTAAGCTGGCGTATTTTGTGCCATCAATTCATTTTTCTGTGTCAAGGTGTACTTTAGGATAAAACATGGGCTTAGAACACCTATAAGCCCGCTTTTCAGGATGACCTCGCAAGCTGCTCAGTAATAAACTTGGCTGCAGGTCCCTGAAACAAACAAAAAACTGGATGAAGTCTCCACCTTGTTTTATGTCCTTGGGAGCTTGACCTTTTAACCATGTGGTGGTACCTTCCCGTGGTCTCCACCTTCCAGGAAATAGGAATTTTAGGATTCATGTCATAGCTTTAAAAATCATATTAAATAGTTAAAAGCCTTTGCAAGCTCAAAATTAACTACTCTAGACTCTTTCTGGGAAAGGAACTGGAGACCACCCTTTGCTATAGCTCAGTAGCTAAGATCTTGCACTTTCATATTGGTAGTCAGGGTTCGATTTCCCCACCTACCACTTCTGGTTTAATATCTGCATGACCTTGTCTATTCTCTTCTTCTCCATGGACTGTCTTAAATTTTCCTTTCGCTAAGCACCTAGGAGGTTATCTTTGGTAGAGTTCAGAAGCTAGGAATATTGGCCGCTTGGCATTGTTAAAGTCAGGTAATAAGAGATCCAAAAGGATTTCTTTTTTAAAGAACACTATGGTTAGAAGTCAGCTTAATTACAAGTAGATAAACAAGCAATAGATATATTTAAAAGGCCATTAATGATTTTCTGTTTTTGGAACTTGTTTTTCTGGAAAAAGATGTTTTC
Source organism: Pongo pygmaeus (assembly GCF_028885625.2). Classification (NCBI taxonomy): domain Eukaryota; kingdom Metazoa; phylum Chordata; class Mammalia; order Primates; family Hominidae; genus Pongo; species Pongo pygmaeus. The sequence goes on along the minus strand of NC_072376.2, from coordinate 152,723,060 downwards.
TTCTCAGTCAACTGAATTATTTTTCTCCTTTTTTTTTTTTTTTTTTTTTGTCTTGCCACTCTTAATGCACACATGAACGGTCCTAAGATAACTTCTGGTAGCCTGGGACTCCTTGGGAAAAACAAAGGTGTCACAGACTCCTTGGGAAAAACAAAGGAGGTGTCACAGACTCTGTTTTGGCAAAAAACCTGTTTTCATCATGAAACCCCAGGAATTAAAAGCAGATGGATCCCTCTCAAAATCAAAGGCTCTGTTCTGTTTTACATTGTGTTATCTGACGGTTTTGAGTTTGGGGGGGTATCAGAAATTACTTCGCATTTTGAGACAGCTTTGCTGTGTAATAACTAGGTAGGAAATATACTTTAAGGGATGGCTAATAGTTATGGAGGGATACTTTGACTCTGCACACTTGGAACAGAGAAGCATGCTTTGTTTTGTTTTTCAGAGTCAAGGAAACTTTTCTTTTGAGCTATTTATAGCTTGTAGCAATTGAGTAAAGTATACTGCTGTGAACAAAATTTGGAACATATGTGTTTCTCTCTAACCTGACTTCCCCAGAATTTGCAAATTAGTTGTGAGTATTCTTAACTTATGGCAATATACTTATTTGCATAAGTGCAATACAAATCTGTTTTCTTTTGTAACAGTACACAATTGGAGAAATGGGTTATTTTACCAAGGCTTTGACTGGAATGGTGTGCTTTCCTTTAAGGAATCAAACTTGACTTGTAGAGCCAATAAAAACCCTTTGGAGAACTGGCCTCATACCTTGCCTACACAGTCCCTGTACAGGGTTTCTGACCTATGGTAAGTAAAGAATGTCACTTTCTCACAGGTCCAGGAGCCCCAAGTTATCTTGGGACCTCAAATGGACAGGAATTTACCTAACTCATAGGTATTTCAGGGTACAAACCCATGGCAGGGCTCGGCTTTTAAAAAGGTCTTATCTGAGATTCCTTATGAAACAGAGTTCCATCAAAGCCAAATTAAAATGCCTGTGTGAAAAATAATTATCCTTGCTGCACTTTATACAAATAATCAGGCCAAGTATAATAAAGCAAATCAGTCTTACCATAATTTGTCTTTAGTAAAAATGGGAAACTGGAGTGAGAACTATTATGTTTCAAGAACTATGGTACACTGGTTATTAAATTCTAGTCTCACTAGTTGTTTTTAAGTTTGTTTCTGCAATTTAGGCTAACCCTGTTTATTCCTGTGAACTAACCAGTGATCTCTAACTGCTGCTCAGAGGAAACAAGAGGGATGGGTAATGTAAAAGTCTGGATCAGTATTCGAATTCTGGGCACATTGCAATCAGCTACCAACCCCATATCAGCTTGGTTTCAACAGTTGCACAGTTGATGGAAAGCCTTCTAATTTAGCTTACTTGGAATAACTTTACTTATTTTGCTTTACTCTTGTGGAATATATTACTGTTATACTCTTTGTGTATACAGAACAAGCTTACTGAATGTTTTCTTAAACTAAACACTTATTAATCTTCCAGATATCACCTCTTGTCAAAACTCAAGAGTCATGAATGGCCCTCACCATACTGATGCTTTCTGACTGAGCTCCTCTATACCCTGAATGCAAGAGACCCTCATAGTTAGGCAGGAATATCATCGCCCCTATTCAGCCTGAAGAAGTTACAGAAGATGGATCTTTGTCCCTCTGCAACCCTTAGGATTAAAGGTTCTCTTATAAAAGAAAGGGGGGAAATGTCAGAGGCGGCAACTCCATCTTAAATAGGAACTGGGTAAAATGAGGCTGAAACCTACTGGGCTACATTCCCAGACGGTTAAGGCATTCTAAGTCACAGGATGAGATAGGTCAGCACAAAATACATGTCATAAAGACCTTGCTGATAAAACAGGTTGCAGTAAAGGAGCTGGCCAAAATCCAGCAAAACCAAAATGGCGGCGAGAGTAACCTCTGGTTTTCCTCTCTGCTACACTCCCACCAGTGCCATGAGAGTTTACAAATGCCATGGCAATACCAGGGAGTTACCCCATATGTTCTAAAAAGGAGAGGCATGAATAATCCACCCCTTGTTTAGTATATCATCAAGAGATAACCATAAAAATAGGCAACCAGCAGCCCTCAGGGCTGCTCTATGGAGTAGCCATTCTTTTATTCCTTTACTTTCTTAATAAACTTGCTTTCACTTTGCACTGAGCACTCACTCGTGCAAGAATTCTTTCTTGCACAAGATCCAAGAACCTTCTCTTGGGGTCTGGATTGGGACCTTTTCCTGTAACATATTTCTCTGTCCTGTAACAGTTTGAGACCAACCTGGCCAACATGGCGAAACCCCATCTCTACAAAAAATAGAAAACCACCGGTCATGGTGATGCATTCCTGTAGTCCCAGCTACTCAGGAGGCTGAGGTGGGAGAATCACCTGAGCCCAGGAAGTCAAGGCTGCAGTGGATTGTGATCACACCACTGCACTCCAACCGGGGTGACAGAGAGAGACCCTGTCTCAAAACAAAAAAAAAGGAGGAAAAATAAAGGAGCCCCCTATTTTGGCTTGTTCCCCTTCTCTGTCCTGCTTCCCCCACTCTTTCTTTTTCCCCTATTGAGAGCCCTTTGTTAATAAATCACATAGATGTGAATCCACCTCTCCACTTCTAGGAAATGACCTAAGACTCCTCATCAAACTTTAAAAAGCTTAATAATCACAACATGTTTCAAAACTGGGTTAAGAGGAAAAGTAGGCCACAGAATAAAGTCATCATCAAATTTAGGTACAAAACAATGGTAAGTTTTAATATACACAAACCAAAAGAAAGAATTTAATTATGAAGAAGAGGCCATCGCTACCCTTAGTGGGCTATGGTTCCAGACAGGTTGGCAAATAACACCATATAGGAAACAGCGTGGCATTGGGCTTTGTTCTTTTGATATTGGCTTAGCACTCTCCCAGAAAACATGGGAGAGAAAATGAACTGATTCCGGGATGGAGGGAGGGCACAGGGAGACGCTGACACTAGAAGTAAAAACGTGAAGCTCTGAGAAGAGTTGATTACTCCTAGTTCCAATCAATTCAAGCCACATATTCTTACTTATACTCGTTTGGCACTGGACGAATGGAATACCTTTCTCTTTTCAAATGAGTTCTTACATGTAATCTTACTGACCTTTATAAAATCCTAGTGCAGTAAGTATGATGATGGGGGAAGAAAGAGGAGAGAATAAACATTTTTCTAGAAAGTCACTAGACATCTGCCCCCAGTGAGAAAGACGTATTTCATTGGTGATTAAGGAATATTCCATAGCATTCAATGAGCTGTTTCTGCCTCTGACCATTCTTTTCAAGGAAGATTGTGTCTGGAGAAAAAGGGTGAACCTCAAATGACCTGATTTTGTTTATTAATGACTTTTTTGGCCACACCCCACCCACCTCCAACCCCTAAAAGAAAAGTGGGACAGGAAAAATTACCTGAAAATGGAGCAGAGCTACCTCTTTGGGTAACCAGTCTTTACCTTTTAATTTTCTTTTTGATTTTTTTCCTCTTTTTGTAAATTCGGTTTTGTCCTCAGTTCTCTTTTAAGTACTAAGGACATTAAATTCCTCCACTAGTGTCCTCTGGAGTAGCTGGCACAGACACCTGCCTCATTTCATGCAACAGGTGGAGGTAATTACTGCAGCTCTCACACATGTGGGGCCCAGGCGTCTGTGCCACACCCAGGACAGCTGCCAGGCCAGCATGGATGACTGTGGATCCATCAATACCACTGGATCTCTTAACAATGCTCAACACAGAAAATCTTCAGGGCTACCAAGAATCTGATTTTAGGTTTTAACTTCTCTTCAGATTCTTTAACTCTTTATTATAAACATTTTTAAACAACCAGGAAAGTAGAAATAATAATACAATGAATACCTATACACTTACCAACTAGATGTAATCATTAACACTTTGCCATAAATGCTTCACGTATATATTTCGCAGAACCATTTCAAAGTACATCCAACCACTTTACCCCTTAATGCCTCAGGACACAGCTCCAGAGAATTAGGGCATTCCCTTCTCTAGACACAATATAATTATCACACCTAACACAATTAACATTAATTCCCTAATATCATCTATCCACATTCCATGCTTAAATTGTTTCCATTCTCTGGCCAGGCGTAGTGGCTCACGCCTGTAATCCCAGCACTTTGGGAGGCTGAGGTGGGCAGATCATGAGGTCAGGCGATCGAGACCACCCTGGCTAACACGGTGAAACCCAGTCTCTACTAAAAAATACAAAAAATTAGCTGGGCATGGTGGTGGGCGCCTGTAGTCCCAGCTACTTGGGAGGCTGAGGCAGGAGAATGGTGTGAACCCGGGAGGCAGAGCTTGCAATGAGCAGAAATCGCGCCACCGCACTCCAGCCTGGGCAACAGAGTGAGACTCCATCTCAAAAAAAAAAAAAAAAAAAAAATTGTTTCCATTGTCTCACAAAGGTCATCCATAGTTGTTTTTAATTCAAGATGGATTTAAAGACTTAAACGTTAGACCTAAAACCATAAAAACCCTAGAAGAAAACCTAGGCATTACCATTCAGGACATAGGCATGGGCAAGGACTTCATGTCTAAAACACCAAAAGCAATGGCAACAAAAGCCAAAATTGACAAATGGGATCTCATTAAACTAAAGAGCTTCTGCACAGCAAAAGAAACTACCATCAGAGTGAACAGGCAACCTACAACATGGGAGAAAATTTTTGCAACCTACTCATCTGACAAAGGGCTAATATCCAGAATCCACAATGAACTCAAACAAATTTACAAGAAAAAAACAAACAACCCCATCAAAAAGTGGGCAAAGGATATGAACAGATACTTCTCAAAAGAAGACATTTATGCAGCCAAAAAACACATGAAAAAATGCTCATCATCACTGGCCATCAGAGAAATGCAAATCAAAACCACAATGAGATACCATCTCACACCAGTTAGAATGGCAATCATTCAAAAGTCAGGAAACAACAGGTGCTGGAGAGGATGTGGAGAAATAGGAACACTTTTACACTGTTGGTGGGACTGTAAACTAGTTCAACCATTGTGGAAGTCAGTGTGGCGATTCCTCAGGGATCTAGAACTAGAAATACCATTTGACCCAGCCATCCTGTTACTGGGTATATACCCAAAGGATTATAAATCATGCTGCTATAAAGACACATGCACACGTATGTTTATTGCAGCACTATTCACAATAGCAAAGACTTGGAACTAACCCAAATGTCCAACAACAATAGACTGGATTAAGAAAATGTGGCACATATACACCATGGAATACTATGCAGCCATAAAAAATGATGAGTTCACATCCTTTGTAGGGACATGGATGAAATTGGAAACCATCATTCTCAGTAAACTATCGCAAGAACAAAAAACCAAACACCGCATATTCTCACTCATAGGTGGGAATTGAACAATGAGAACACATGGACACAGGAAGGGGAACATCACACTTCGGGGACTGTTGTGGGGTGGCGGGAGGGGGGAGGGATAGCATTGGGAGATATACCTAATGCTAGATGACGAGTTGGTGGGTGCAGCGCACCAGCATGGCACATGTATACATATGTAACTTACCTGCACGTTGCGCACATGTACCATAGAGCCTAAAGTATAATAATAATAATAATAATAAAAAGAAAAAAATTAAAAAAAAAAAAGAACTGAAAAGAAAAAAAAAAAAAAGAAAATGTGGCACATATACACCATGGAATACTATGCAGCCATAAAAAATGAAGAGTTCATGTCCTTTGTAGGGACATGGATGAAACTGGAAACCATCATTCTCAGTAAACTATCGCAAGGACAAAAAACCAAACACCGCATGTTCTCACTCATAGGTGGGAATTGAACAATGAGAACACATGGACACAGGAAGGGGAACATCACACTCTGGGGACTGTTGTGGGGTGGGGAGAGCAGGGAGGGATAGCATTAGGAGATATACCTAATGCTAAATGACGAGTTAATGGGTGCAGCACACCAACATGGCACATGTATACATATGTAACAAACCTGCACATTGTGCACATGTACCCTAAAACTTAAAGTATAATAATAATAATAAAATAAGACTCTCAACGCAGAAAAGTTCTCTATCCCCCGCTTCCTGACATTGACTTTTTAAGGCAACGAATCTGATTTCTAAAAATAAAATTAATCAATTTAGTAATATACAAAAAATGTATATGTAATTGTCAAACTGATCAGAAACCCACATCTCTGTGGCCAGAAATGGTTGCTCTCTATAGCCAAATCTAATAGGACTGAAAATAATCAAAAGGTTGTCTGGTGACAATGCAATTAGAACAAAGGAAAATCTATTGTTTGAATGTTTAAAGTGACAAGGCCTTGATAGTCTGCTACACCCATTGCTTATTTCCACATGTTTAACCAAAGTGTGTGCGTGTGTGTGTGTTTTACCCTGCCCAGAGCCAATTTAAGTGCAAAACAGGAATTGCTTAAAAATCTTCAATTGTAAGATTTGGAAAGTTTCTTTTCAACTTGCAAAGGACATGGTTATGAAGTAATTATGCCTTAGTATCAAAAATTTGCATTCTCATCCTTCATTGGTCTCAATGTATAAAACAATTAAAATGTCACAATCCAAGTCACGATCATAATTGAAAAGAATATTAAGTAAAAAGACCATAGACTCATAGCTTTTTAGCGTATTTGCCCTATTTTACCTAAAAGAAAACCAAGGCAGAGAGCTACAAAGTGCCGGGGTAGCACAGCCAGTAAGTGATAGGACAGGATAGGGTGGTCTGGTTCTGGAGTCTTTACTTCTTTGATTCACAACCTCCTACTGATGGGGTGCCTTGTCCAAATTCAAATGGCCAATCAGTAGGGGAACCTGAGCTAGTATGCAAATGTGCCCACTCCCAGGCCAGTATATTCTCAGTGTGCTTTGGAGTATTTAATACTGTACTGCCATTTGGGATGCAGGAGATTATGTATTATGGGAACACTAGTATTTAAGTGTCTCTTTTTCTTTTTCTATTAATATTATTCCTGGCCTTTTTAACTTCTATTGTATCCACAAAAAAAGAAAAGTACTACTAAACAGCTTTTGAAGATGCCCACACCAGACTCAAGGCTGTCCAATTTTCTTTGGAAAATTGACAGAGGGCCCTTTTCCTGAAGTCAAAATGTGTTATGTATGCTCGTAATTCATTTTGCCTTTTCTTTGAAAGCTGTGAGGTAGAATCGTTCTCATTTTACAGATGAAGAAAATGAGGAAAAGTCATCTGCATTGTGCCAGACAATGACTGCACATCAGGGTCAGAACAGCTTTGGGGGTTCCGCTGTACTTCCCATATCACCCTCCAAAACCCACACGACACAGGGCATGCAGCAGAACCCAACCCACGTTCTACAGCCGTGAGCATGACCCACCTTCCTCAGCCAAGAGAAAGAATATTCTCTTCGCACTTGTCCCTGGGCAATTCCTTGAAATGGTATCCTTTTTTTTCTTCTTCTTCCTCTTGAAATTGTGCCCCAAAGAATTCAAGAAACCAATAACTAAAGGAAATTCTTGAATTTAGAGGATGGCAGATAAGAAAAGAAATAACTTACTGAAACACTGAAACTCTCTCTCCTTATGAGATTAAAAAAAAAACTGGCTGAAATCTGTTGGAACCAAGATGGCTAACTGGAGTCTGCACAGAACAAGCTTGCTGATGTCACAGCCTGAATTTCCATGACATTTCATACTAATCCCTCTGGAATTTGCACGTTACCTCTGAGGCAGCATAAAGAGATAACTGGACATGCCCAAGGACTTTCCAGACCTCCCCTTTCTCTCCACCAATCACCTACTAATCTCAGAATTTACCCCCTGACATTTTCTAATAAAAATACTGCTTGGAAGCCAGCAGAGAGAGACAGATTTGAGCTTGACTCCCATCTTCCTGTGAGTTGACTTGCAATATAAAGCTTTTGTTGGCCGGGCAGAGTGGCTCACACCTGAATCCCAGCACTTTGGGATGCTGAAGCAGGAGGCTTGCTTGAGCCCATGTGTTGGAGGCTCCAGCCTGGGTGACAGCAAGACCATCTCTTTTTTAAAATTAAATTTTTTTCTTTTCCCAAAAACCTGGTTTTACAGTATGGGCATCAGGCAGCAAGCTCTTTTGGCCTGGAAACACTTTTTTCTTTATAAAGTACATTTTTATAACCTGTTTTTGTTTTTCTTTGGGTTTTTTGTTTGTTTGTTTGAGACAGAGTCTGTTGCCCAGGCTGGAGTGCAGTGGCACAATCTTGGCTCACTGCAAGCTCCGCCTCCCAGGTTCACACCATTCTCCTGCCTCAGCCTCCCGAGTAGCTGGGACTACAGGCACCCGCCACCATGCCCGGCTAATTTTTTGTATTTTTAGTAGAGACAGGGTTTCACCATGTTAGCCAGGATGGTCTCGATCTCCTGACCTCGTGATCCGCCCGCCTCAGCTTCTCAAAGTGCTGGGATTACAGGCATGAGCTACCGTGCCCGGCCTTCTATAACCTGTTTTGTTTTGTGCTATCAGTTGATGACTCCCTTCTCTGGCTACTCTATGTGTTTGCCTGATGTCCCCCACGTGCCTTCCTATCTGTTGTTTTGCTATAACCAATGAAAGGGCTCAGCTGCCTTATCAACTTCTGTCTGAAACTTTCCATCAAGAGAGAAGCAGTCAGAGTGGCAGGATATGTCAGTAGTCCTCGGAAAGACCAGCACACGGGTCAGGCTGCTGTGTCCCTACACAACCAGTCATGACTTCAGCATGCATTTCTAAAACTAGGGCACAACACACTTCCACTGATGGTATGGATGTACCTACCCCAAGCAAATTTCAATTCTTAAACAGGAAATGTATGCTCTAAAGGGTGTGCTTCTACAAAGCCATTTCAAGAAAAACAGAATAAAGACTTCATTTTTATTTAACAAATGATACCATATTACCTTCGTGGTGGGAACAACTTTTGCAAGCATTAAAGGGTAGAGAAAAAGTTAGAATTGCCGCCTCAGTTTCTTGGCAATATTGAGGTCCAGATATTCATCCAGAAAGCTGTTTGCAATTCCCAGGGCACCTAGGAGGGTCAACAAGGCCAAAATCCCCAGACTCAATCGGAAACCAGTGATCCTGCAAGGTGGACATGAGGGAGAAAAGTGACAAACTGGACTGTAATAAGGAAGCTGAGAGTCCTGAAATAGGCTGTCCTATCGTTAACACTGCCCAGAAGTTCTATATTTTTGCAATTTGAAAATTTTGGCTCATCACATAAGTTAAAGGAAATGCCTAGCCATAGAGATCACTTGGTTTCTTTGAACATTCAAAGCATTATCAAGGCTAGGCAGGATTATTTCCTCGGTAACTTTCTGGAGACAATGCAAAATTTTTGCAAGGAACTAGAGTCCACATTCAGTGCACAGTTTTATACTTGCATTTTCCCATCTCATGCCTAATTGTGTATGAACTGGCAAGACCTGGCCTCAGATAGTATGGATTACTTTTGCCACCACAATTCGCAGTGCTGTTAATATCTCTCAGGAGAAGGAAACTGACCCAGACCTTATCCTGCTACTTTCTGCATAAATACAAAATTACTGGGTTCTCCTTACCGTTTTTTAGCAGCTTCTGAATATCCCCAGAAGTATAGGTGACGGCCATATATGTACACCAGACCCAGACAAGTAGCAAAAACTATAGAGGGGGTGGGAAAAAAAGAAAAAGCACAAAATACAACAGCAGTCTCTTAAGATGTTGTATGAAGACTGAGAAAATATTCACAAAACATATATTAGACAAAATACTTATATTCAGAATATAGAGAGAATCCACATAGGAAGGAAACAAATGTGCCAATAATCACAAGAAAAATGTTTCAACATGATTCAACATCAACAAATTCCCACTTAAATCCATAATGAGGCTGGACGCGGTAGCTCAGGCCTGTATTCCCAGAATTTTGAGAGGCCGAGGGGGGGGTGAATCACTTGAGGTCAGGAGTTCAAGACCAGCCTGGCCCACATTGTGAAACCTCGTCTCTACTAAAAATACAAAAATTAGCTGGGCATGGTGGCGGGCACCTGCAGTCCCAGCTACTCAGGAAGCTGAGGCAGGAGAATCATTTGAACCCAGGAGGTGGAGGTTGCAGTGAGCCAAGATTATGCCACTGCACTCCAGCCTGGGTGACAAATTGAGACTCCATCTGAAAAATAAATAAATAAATAAATAAATAACTATAATGAGATGGCACTACCACACATCCACCAGAATGGCTAAAATTGTAAAAAAAAAAAAAAAAACAAACAAAAAACCAATAACACAAAATGTTGGTGAGGATGTGAAGCAACTGGAATCCGCACACATCATTGGCAGGAATGTAAAATAGTACAGCCACTTTGGGAAAAGTTCTGGTAGTTTCTTATAAAATCGAACGTAACATTTGACTCAGCAATCTCATTCCTGTGTATTTACCCAAGAGAAATGAAAGCATGTGTTCACAAAAGGACTTGTTTAAGAATGTTCATTGCAGCTTTATTCATTATAGCCAAAAACTGGAAACAGCCCAGAAGCCTATCAACAGAAGAATGGATAACAAAGCTGTGATAGAGTCTATTCAATGAAAAGAAACAGATCTATGCAACACAACATTTTGCAATGAAAAAAAACAGATCTATGCAACACAACATTTTGCTGAGTGAATGAAGCATTATACAGGCTACATACTGTATGATTCCAATTATATGAAGTTCTAGAATGGACAAACCTAACTGATGAAAACAATCAGAAGTGCTTGCATCTGGGAGTGAGAATGGGGCTGACTGGGAAAAGCAGGACGACACTTTCTGGGTAGTTGTCATGTTCTAGATCTTGATAGAGATTTGGACCACACAGGTGTGTGTACTTCTCAACATTCGTTGAAGATTTATGCATTTTATTACATACAAAATTTATCTCAAAAAGAATTATGAAATACAGTATGATGATGTTCTATCATCGCATCCAGTGAAACATATCAATACATATCAATGTCTTCCCTATGTTAGGGCCCCACTCTCTTCCTCACCACCTCCCAGATGCAAGTTGCCAGAGCCCTACTGTAAACATTTGGAGTCTATGTGTGGGACTGCGATATGCTAGATTAAATTAAATTTATTATTTTACTTGGCCGCATGATTTTTTTTTCTTGAGACAAGGTCTTGCTCTGTCACCCAGGCAGGAATGTGTGGCATGATCATGGCTCAGCACAGCCTTGACCTCCTGGACTCAAGCAATCCTCCCACCTCGGCCTCCTAAGTAGCTGGGACCACAGGTGTATGCCACCAGGCCTGGCCAATTTTTAAATTTTTTTTTGTAGAGAAAAGGCCTCCCTATGTTGCCCAGGCTGGTCTTGAACTCCTGGACTCAAGCCATCCTCCTGTCTTGGCCTCCCAAAGTGCTGGGATTGCAGGTGTGAGCCACCACACCCAGCCCCGTATCTACCACAAACCAGGTATTACTTTAAGGATTGAGGTCGGCAGTGAAAAAGATACAAGCTCCCTGACTTCATAGAGTATACATTCTCTCAGCAAAGACAGACAACAAAGAAAAAAATGAGAAGAAAAGTGCAAACTTGAAAGTGCTGTGAAAGAAATGAAGAGAGATGAGAGAGAGAGGAACTGGAGGAGGCTGCCAAAATGGGGTATAGGAAGGCCTCTGGAGGGGATGACATCTGTATCGGCGCCAGAGGACAGGAACAAGCGGACCAAGCAAAGAGCTGGGAAGGAAGAGCTGGTGGACCCTTCCCAGGGTCTGAGGAAGCCAAAGAGTTCTGAACATGGTTCTCAGTTTTGAGACTCCCTGTCTAGGGAGTTACTCCCAGAAAGCCAATGAGAACAGTTCAGGAACAGTTAGTAGGTGACTTACTTTGGATGAGAAAGAATGAAAAGAAATTTCTGACAAGATACTCAAGAAATCCTTTCTGACAGGCAGTCTGCCTCATTCAGCCTATCACAGGGAAATCCAAAGGGTCAAATGGCAGAGACGGAGTCCCATTACCAAAAGGCAGGCGCTTTTCTTATTAGTTGTTAATGTGCTCTTACATGACAAGGAACAACGGTTTCATTCATGCCCTTAAGCGACACAAGTATGAGTTGTAATAAAGTGAAGAAGTCTTTCTCTAAAGGACATTGTACCTGAAATTACTCAGTTCACAGTAAAAACTACAAGAAAGAGAGTGATGGGGTTGCCTTTGAAGGCAGCTGGATTTTGGTTTATTTAAATCTTGGCAATCAAGTATAGACCAAAATGAGACAGTGAAAGTCACCAGAAAAAGGAGACTGAATTTCTCCAACGAAGGTAGCAGGGCTGGTCTGACTCACTGTTAAACGCATAAGCCAAGTTTGGAGAAATCCCTCAGCTCACCAAGGATACCCCAGTCAAATAGAAAGTGGATGTTTGTAGAGTTGCTACATACAAACGGCAGCACTACATACTTGGAGACCTTTAAGAAAAGGTGCATGGGTTGTTGGCACAAATACCTAGAGACCCGGCTCTGCACTTGAAAGGAAAAATTTCCCCACATTGGTGAATGTCAAGTTGGAAAAATTACTTAACATCTCTGTACCTCAGCTTCCTCATCTGTAAAGTAGAAATTAATTATAGACCCTCCCTCATATGAAGGCTTTAAATCCTGTAAATCTTACACATGGGACAATGTATGCATAAAACTTAAAAACAGTACCTGGTGGCCGGGTGCGGTGGCTCATGCCTATAATCCCAGCACTTTGGGAGGCCGAGATGGGCGGACCACGAGGTCAGGAGATCGAGACCATCCTGGCTAACACAGTGAAACCCCATCTCTACTAAAAATACAAAAAATTAGCCGGGCGTGGTGGCAGGCACCTATAGTCCCAGCTACTTGGGAGGCTGAGGCAGGAGAATGGCGTGAACCCGAGAGGCGGAGCTTGCAGTGAGCCAAGATCGCACCACTGCACTCCAGCCTGAGCAACAAAGCGAGACTCTGTCTCAAAACAGAAAACAAAAAACAAAAAAAAAAAAAACAAAAAGCAAAAACAGTACCTGGCACATAGTAAGGGCTCAATAAATAATAGCTGTAATGATAATTATTATTATTTTCTTTTTGAGACAGGGTCTCACTCTGTCACCCATGCTGGAGTGCAGTGGCACTATCATGATTCACTGCAGCCTGAAACTCTTGGGCTTGAGAGCTCCTCTCACCTCAGCCTCCCAAGTAGCTGGGACTACATGTGTGCCCAGATAGTTTTTTAAAAAAAATTTTGTAGACACAGGGTCTCCTTTGTTGCCCAGGCTGGTCGTGAATTTCTGGCCTCAAGCAATCCCTCCACCTTAGCCTCCCAAATTGCTGGGATTACAGGCATAAGCTGCTGGGCCTCGCCAGCTGTAATTATTAATGTGAATTGTTCATTCTGTGTCCTCTTCCTTCAGTTAATTAGAATTATAGGTGACCCTTGAACAACATGGGTTTGAACAGCACAGGTCCATTTATGCATGGATATTTTCAAATAAATATACTGGATTGTGAAGGAGGTGGGTTTACAAAAATAAACACATAAATATATTGGAAAACATTTTGGAGATTTGTGACAATCTGACAAAACTCACAAATGAACCACATAGCCCAGAAATACTGAAAACTTAGGAAAAAGTTAGGTATGTCACAAATGCATAAAACAGATGTAGATACTGGTCTATTTTATCATTTACTATCATAAAATATACGCAAATTTTTACAAAGCTTCAGCAGAAAGCCTATATAGATATATATATGAATTTTATGCAAAGTTAAAATTTATCAAAGCATACAAACACAGACCATAATGCATGATGCCACTTGTAGCTGAGAGAAATGTAAACAAATGTAAAGATGCAGTATTAAATCATAACTGCATAAAATTAACTATAGAAATACTGTACTACTATAAATATTTTGTAGCCACCTCCTGTTGCTATTGCAGTGAGCTCAAGTGTTGCAAGTATCTGCTTAAAAGGTGATGCTAATCATCTCCAGCTGAGCAGTTCTTCTCTCCAGAAAATTGCGTATCACAGTAAAAAGTGATCTCTCAGGGTTTTTGCCCATTTTTCATCAATGTTTAGTGCAATACCATAAACCTTGAATAATGCCATGAGACCCATACAGATTGCTACTAGTGGTGCTGAAAGTGCTCCCAAAAAGCAGAGAAAAGTCATGGTATTACAAGAAAAAATTGAATGGCTTAATATGTGTCATAGAGTGAGTTCTGCAGCTGTGAGCTGTGGTTGAACACCACTGCAAGATAAATGAATTCAGTGCAAGGACCAGTGGAAAAAAAAAAAAGAAGAAGAAGATGAAGAAAGAAAAAAGGAAAAGATAAGAAAAGAAAAAAGAAAGAAAAGGTGATTTGTAAAGCTGTCACTTGCAGCTACACCAGCAGGGGGAAAAACCTTGCACTTTTTCCAAAATATCTTTTTATCTCATATTGAAATGCAGCTTTTATGTGGGAGCAGGATTGCTATAAGAAACACATACTTGTAGACTCTGATAGGATTTGAGAAAAAGCAAAATCCTTATATGACAACTTTAAGCAAAAGGAAGATGAAGGATCTAAAGCTGAAGAATTTAATGCCAGCAAAGGATGGTTTGATAATTTTAGAAAGAAGCTTAGCTTTTAAAATATCAAGATAACAGGAGAAGCAGCTTCTACCAACCAAGAAGCAATACATGAGTTCCCAGTCACCATTAAGAAAATCATTGAGGAGAAAGGATATCTGCCTGAACAGGTTTTTAATGCAAACAAAAGTGCCCTGTCCTGGGGGAAAAAAAAAGTCACAAAGGACATTTATTAGTAAAGAAGAGAAGCAAGCTCCAGGATTTAAGGCAGGAAGGGATAGGCTAACTCTACTGTTTTGTGTAAATGCAGTCAGGTTTATAATCAGGACTGCCCTTATCTATAAAGTTGCTAACCCCCTGAGCCTTGAAGGAAAAAGATAAGCAGCACCTGCCAGTCATTTGGTTGTACAAAAAAAAAGCTTGGACAACAAGAACCCCTTCTCTGGATTGGTTCCATCAATGCTTTGTCCCTGAAGTCAGGACGAGATTACCTTCTAACATTCTTTTGATATTGGACACTGTCCCTGACCACCCAGAACCCCATGAGTTCAACGCGGAAGGCATACAAGTAGTCTACTTGCCCCCAAACACAACATCTTTAATTCAGCCTCTAAATCAGGGGGTTATCAGGACCTTTAAGGCTCATGATACAAGGTACTCTATGGAAATGATTGTCAATGTTGTGGAAGAGAACCCTGATAGAAAGAGCATTATGAATGCCTAGAAGGATTACACCATTGAAGATGCTAGCATTGTCACAGGAAGGTTGTGAAAGCCGTCAAACCTGAAACAATAAATTCCTGCTGAAAAACACTGTGTACAGGTGTTGTGCATGACACTCACAGGATTTACAACAGAGCCAATCAAGGAAATCATGAAAGAGATAGTGGCTGTAGCAAAGAATGTGGGGGATAAAGGGTCTCAAGATATGAATCTTGGAGAAATTCAAGAGCTAATAGACACCACGCCAGATGAATTAACAGAAGATGACTTGGTAGAGACGAGTGCTCTGAACCTCTGCCAGATGATAAGGAAGAAGACAGAAGAGGCAGTACCAGAAAACAAATTGACATTAGACAATCTGGCAGAAGGGTTCTGATGATTCAAGTCTGCTTTTTTACTTCTTTTATGACATGGACCCTTCTATGATACAAGCACTGAAACTAAATGTAACAGTGGAAGAAGGATTGGTACTATATAGAAACATTTTTAGAGAAAAAAAGCAAAAACGTCAGAAATGATGATATTTCTATAAATTTATACCTACTGTGCCTGCCAATTCTGTCTCCCCTTCCACCTCCTTCACCTCTTCTGACTCTGCCACCCTTGAGGCAGCAAAACCAACCCCTCTTCTTCCTCTTCCTCAGCTTACTCAATGTGAAAATGATGAGGATGAAGACCTTTATGATGGTCCACTTCCACTTAATAAATAGTAAATATTTGTTCTTCCTTATAATTTTAACAACATTTTCTTTTCCCTAGCTTGCTTTATGGCAAGAATACAGTATATGATACATAAAACATGCAAAATATTTATTAGTAGATTGTACTCAGTAAGGCTTCCAGACCAATAGGATATTAGTAGTCAAGTTTTGGGGAATCAAGTTACATGCAGATTTTCTACTGTCTGTGTGTGGGGTGGGGGGTCAGCGCCCCAACCCCTCCATTGTTCAAGAGTCAACTGTAGATTATTAGATTTGAAGACAAAGCTCAAGTCGTTTTCATCCTTGAGTATCTAGCATATAGTTTGTCTCAATATTTTTTTCATTATTGAATTAAATTAGAATGAAGCCAAAGTTCATATATCTGCAACATAGCACTCTGATGCACACACTGTTTATTTTGTTTAGTCTCCAGGATTGATAGCTATATAGTTGCATATCTGCTCCTTTTTTTGTTTTTTTGAGATGGAGTCTCTGTCACCCAGACTGGAGTGCAGTGGCACGATCTCAGCTCACTGCAGCCTCCGCCTCCTGGGTTCAAGTGATTCTCCTGCCTCAGCCTCCCGAGTAGCTGGGATTACAGGCATGCGCCACCACACTCAGCTAATTTTTGTATTTTTAGTGGAGACAGGGTTTCACCATGTTGGCCAGGCTGGTCTCGAACTCCTGACCTCAGGTGATCCGCACACCTGGGCCTCCCAAAGTGCTGGGAATATAGGTGTGAGCCACCGTGCCTGGCCATATATCTACTCCTTAATCGTTTAAGCATCATAGTCATCATTAGAACACAGTTGACTGTATTTTAACATTACCTTGGTTGAAATACCACCCAGCCATCCACAATGTAATTATGAATATAGGATAAAACTCCACACAGTTTTGTCTGCAGAAAAAAATAAAGACATAGGTTATTTTATGAGAAAACTATACACTGAAGCATTGATTTTTCATCTGGAGGTAAATGTTCAGCCTATTTTAACAAAAGTAATATAAGAACTTACAAAAGAGTTTAAATGACCTTTACATTTAAAATCAATCTTTCAAGGTTGAACATTGTTTAAACCTCAGAGCAGGGCCAAGAATACTCTCCTACATATAAGTTATAAGAAGTGAGTTATAGCACTTTCCCAAAAGACAGGTCTCCTGAGCCTAAAGATCACTCCATATCTTATCTAAAGAACTTAAGAGATTACTCAATTCATATTCAAGAGATTTCTTATTTTAAAAATTCCCTCACATCCATTGCCTTCCACTTGAGTTACCCAGAACATTACAAAATGGTCTTTAAATAATTCCCTTAAAATCTCCTGAAGTAAATCAGTGAGCATATTTCGTTCCCATTTTATGGAGGAAGAAACTAAGGCCTGAGAGCCCAGACTTACATGCATTGCAGAGAATCAAAGATAGACAGCATCCATCTCTAGATTCCAAAGCTCTGTCCTAATGTCAAGTCATATTGCCTCTATTCATAGAAGACTTGGATGGAAAATCTGACACTAATTTAAGCAAAAGGGAATAGTTCTCTGGGAACTATAATTAATTCATCTGCATCTAACAAAGGGGAAAAAGATGAATTACATTCATCCTCCCTCCTAAGGTATACTTCCAAGTGATCTTGGTTAGGTTGGCCGAGCTCTTTGCTGACAATTTCACCACCAGAAAGAATTTAACGTAATGTGTGATGAGGTCTTGAGTAGATCTTGGTGGAAGGTCATAGTCTACAGGATTGTAAATGACCCCATATCTTTCCTTCAGTAAGCCTCAAAGCTTGAATACTTAATATTACAAGGCAATTGATCTAGAAATAGATGATGCTGGTTGTTGAAGACCTAGGTCTTTTAGCCTGGGTCACCATAAGTGATCTTTTTTCTCTGAATTTAAAAAAAAAAAAAAAAAGCATAATTACAAAGAGTAATTCTTCCCTCATTCTCCATAATCCCACAGAAAATTGTGTCTAGGTCAGCTCAACCTTATCAGCTTATGCCTCAACTACATGGGAAAAAACTCCCCAATAATAACTGAATCATCTTTTAAAGCTGGGTAAGAAACATGCATCATTAACAAGCTCAATGCTCACAGAAAGACATGGCTGAGGTAAAGTCCTGAAGCACATATGGAAAATTTTAACCCCACCAGCAAAGACACCAGCGAGGTTACCCACACAAATCTCTAAGGGCCAGGAGGGTGACCATCAGTCCCCTAAAAAATTGGAAATGGATAATATGAATGCAAAATTGCTGTCTTCTTCCTTTTTGGACTGTTGCCATTACCATTCAGAAGGCCACTGGTGACCCAAGGAATGTCTTGTCTAAAGCCTAACACTGATACTCTCACAAACCATAACTACAGCTTTCTAGAACTCACAGAAGTAATGAAAGTTTTTCCTCCTGCTGCTTCTCGTTCTTGGCATGATTTTGCTTCTGATGGTTGTCTTTCCATTAACGTCTTTTTGAGTGGCTATGTTAGGTTGAGTGAAAAGATACTTGATAAAATTCATACTTTACATTACAGCTAGGCAAAGAATAAACAGCGTTCCCGTTTCTTTTTCCTTGGCTAAATCCATAGGCCTGTTTCCCATGAGGTAAAATGGAGTAGTAGCAGAGGAAGGCTCTAGTCCTTCCACACTCACTGAAATTTTATATGAACTGTTTTGGAAACATAACACAATTGTCCCATCATTTATTGTTTTGTAATACACCTTAAATTATTCCAAATGTAAGCATCAAGTTTTTCCACAACATATTTTTCTTCAAACTTAGGTGTGATAAGATTGTTTTAAAAGCACCTTCAAAAATAGCCCAGGTTAGCCTTCATAAAAGCCTAATTATTTAGAGGTTTTTCTAGTGGCCTTGGCTTGGCATCCGGGGACAAAGAGATAATATTGTGTAAGAATGTCCTAAGTCCAAACCGCACTGCAGACGGCAGAAGCCCTTTGGGTGTCTGTCCACATAAATTGATAGGCATGTGTGCTTTTGTGTCTCTTATCTGAAAGAGGAAGAAGGCCTTTGAGCAAGGGGAAAGGAAATAAAAATAGAGGGGATGTTTTAGAGTTCCCCTGCTGCCCTCACAAGCTAGGGAACTAGTTTCACACCTAATGGGAAACCAGAGACCAGAACAGACGCTGACAGATCGTCCTCATGAAAAACTTGGTGAGATTCCAGACACAAGTGGTGCCATGCCTCAGATGACAGAAGAGACAAAGTCGGGAAGAGTCACACCCTTAATCTCCCTCTGCCACAGACCCAGAGCAGCTCCTGGTGGTGGTGGAAGGCACTCCAGAACCTGGGGAGGGTATCGTACTCACAGAGGACTGGGGAGCAGGACAGTGACATAGCCCCTTGCTTCAACTGCTTACCAGCAGGAGCTGTGTCCCTGGGCACATCCCCTGTATTCCCAGAAGAAATTGGGAAGATGGGGAACCGGGGTGCTGGGATCCTGGGTGAGCAGCAGCAGGTGGCTGGAAGCCACTGAGATTTAGGCAAGGATGTGATTGCAACTGCATTTGTGCTCACAGGATGGCAACACCTGGAGTACTGGAGCAGCTCAGCACCATATCTCTGTACCTTTCTTTCTCAAGAAATAGGCCCTTTGTCCCTACAAGTGGCTGGTCACTGCTGAGCTCATCCCGACCTCAAGTCCTAGCTGTGCTCATTGTACTTTCACCCTGGTCCCTCTTTTGCTGACCTGCCTCAAGTCTTAGTTCCTCGGAAATGAGACTTTGCCCATTTCTTGCTATAATCTCTCAGAGATTGAAAATAATTGCTGGGCGCTGTGGCTCATGCCTGTAATCCCAGCACTTTGGGAGGCCGAGGCGGGCAAATCACGAGGTCAGGAGATCGAGCCCGTCCTGGCTAACATGGTGAAAACTCGTCTCTACTAAAAAAATATAAAAAATTATCTGGGCGTGGTGGCGGGCACCTGTAGTCCCAGCAACTCAGGAGGCTAAGGCAGGAGAATAGTGTGAACCCGGGAGGTGGAGCTTGCAGTGAGCCGAGATCGCGCCACTGCACTCCAGCCTGGGTGATAGAGTGAGACTCCATCTCAAAAAATAATAATAATAATAATTATCTGACGACCAGTGGGGTGCCCTGTTTGTTGCTGACAGTCTTCCCTGCTGCCTGCCTGGTGAAAGCACCAAGTATTGCCTTGGCCTTGAAATACCTGGAATCCCATTCTACCTGCTAATTGTCACCTCCTCCAGCCCCTCCACCATGTGACCACGTCCTTCTGCCTGATTCTGGGTCCCTCAAGGCCTGGATGGTGTCCCACAATAATACGTCCTCAGTAAGCTGTCAGCAGGCATGTTTAACTCAAGGGGACCAAACTCTGAAAATTACTTCTTGACAATCCTGTCAGTAGCTAATTACAGTTTCATTGACATGAAAATAATTTATAGCCTCTTTTAAGTCATGAAGGCAGATATATTCTATCCTCTTGTTACAGGGGATCCTCAGGAAAATTTCCCAAATGGAACAGCAAACAGCCTGCAGCAGCTGTCAATCTTCCCTTCCTGTGAGAACAGGGGGTAGAGTTGATTATGACCACTGTCTCCTCTTCTGCATGCCCATACTGGAAAAACAGGCTGTGTCTACTCATTCCCTGGCGAGAGCCCTCTTTGAACAATCCCATGCTCCTTTGATATTGAAGCTTCCCATGAAAGCTCTCTTGGTTTGCCTGGGACTGAGGAATTTAGGGGGACATGGAGCTTTAAGTGCTAAAACTGGGTAAGACCCAGAAGAACTGGAAAGATTCCGGTGGGCACTGTGGAGTTTGAGTAGTTAAAGCTGCTGAGACCCCTCATTGTCCATCCCAATACCATGGAGCCTGGGCCCTGGGGGCTCAGGACTACTGCACATTCCCACCTGGATCTGGTAACCAGCAGCAGTGAGGATGGCCCCAAACTAAGTGCTATTTGGGCCTTGTCTCAGTCAATAAGTATACTACAAAGTTTATGTTATTTGGGGGTGGTGAAAAGAATCAAATTGTGACCTGGCAGCTCCAAATGTGGCAGTTCCTTCAACACTAGTCTCCAAACCTTTCTGATTGCATAGCTCTAACAGTTGCACAGCCCCATAAAAATATGCACATATCCTCCTGCAGCAGAGGAGGCCCACACCCAGGAGCTCCCACACAGGACCAGACTTGAGCAAGACATGAACTTCCACTGTGTTAAACCATGGAGAATCTGGGATTTATCCATTAGCACAACTAATACATTCAACTGGAAAAGAATATCATATTCATTATAAAACAAACATCATAAAAATTAAAGGATGGGGGATCAGGAAGCTGGTTCATGCCTGTAATCCCGGGCCTTTGGGAGGCAGAGGCAGGAGGATGATTTGAGCCAGGAGTTCGAGATCAGCCTGGGCAACACAGTGAGACCTCATCTCTATAAAAAAAAAATTTTTTTTTTTAAATTTAAGGCTGGGAGCGGTGGCTCATGCCTGTAATCCTAGCACTTTGGGAGGCCAAGGTGGGTAGATCACTTGGGGTCAGGAGTTCAAGACCAGCTGGCCAATATGGTAAAACCCTGACTCTATTACAAATACAAAAATTAGCTGAGAATGGTGGCGCATGCCTGTAGTCCCAGCTACTCAGGAGGCTGAGGCAGAAGAATCGCTTGAACCCAGGAGGCGGAGGCTGCAGTGAGCCAAGATCGCACCACTGCACTCCAGCCTGGGCAACAGGGCAAGGCCCTGTCTCAAAAAAAATTTTTTTTAATTAAAGGATAGGATTTTAAGAATAAGTATAAACAGATGCTCCAATATTTTCCTCACCCTCACAGTGGATTACTTAGTGTATTCCTTCACTGTGGGCACATCACTTGGGAGACTTCTGGCCTAAAACTTTTTATGAATATTTCTCTATTTGACCGTGTCCAATGAACACAATATGCAACTCTGCTTGCAACAACTTTGTTCAGAAAATATGAAACATTCTCCTAAGGGAAAACCTCATGAGCCATTTCTAATGCCATGTTCATAGTAGATCTTTTTCTAAATAAAAACAGACAAAGCAATTCAAAGGAAGTTTGCTTCTTGCAGGTTTTTTGTTTGCTCCTGATTTTTTCTCCTCTTGTTTAGGTGACTCATCCTGAAGCAGTGGGCTGCGCACCGCCATGAGCCGCTTGCACTCTGAATGGATGACCCGGCCTTGGTCTTCCGACTTTGGACCCCGGGCAGTCTTTTGGATGATTACACTGACTGGGATCAGAGCAACAGGTTAACATGCTCAGAAAAGGCTTGGGGATGAGAGGTTGCTGGAGTTAATCTTTTTATAAAGATGTGTAACTATCTAAATTGCTCCTTGTCAAGTAACTCTGAGTGGGGACACAATAGGGAGGTGGCGGCTGGTGGCAGGAGGGCATGAGTCCCACCACTGCCCTTCAGTGGTGCTGCTTGTAGGGAACATGAAGAGCACACAGGGAAGGGAGATTTGCAGTTCCTCCACATCCCAGCTCCCCCTTGTCCCTGACCACCTGGAGAATCTCCTGGCTTATGTGACAGATGCTGCTTGGTATTTGTAAGGACACTGGAGTTTGAGGAGCTCATCACACAGAGTCACTCTGTCATTTTGGGAGATCTCTTTTTTTTTTTTTGAGATGGAGTCTCACTCTGTCACCCAGGCTGGAATGCGGTGGCGCGATCTCAGCTCACTGCAACCTCTGCCTGCTGGGTTCAAATGATTCTCCTGCCTCAGCTCCCAAGTAGTTGGGATTACAGGCATGTGCCACCACGCCCAGCTAATTTTTGTGTTTTTTAGTAGAGATGAGGTTTCATCACATTGGCCAGGCTGGTCCTGAACTCCTGACCTCAAGTGATCCACCCGCCTTGGCCTCCCAAAGTGCTGTGATTACAGGCATGGGCCACTGTGCCCAGCCCCCAGCCCTTTATAATAATGCAGTGGATAAGGGCATCTAGTGCTTTCTGCTATTGTCCATGATGTTTACACTTGTAAGAAAATAGGAATATGTTTACTGTCTCTTTTTTTCCACTTATTACGAAAGTCAGTGGCCCACATTGCTATAATCTTATAGTTGCACAATATCTGAAAAATCACTATTCTTGTAAATTTTCCTTTTCTCCATAGTTTTTAGACATGCATAAAGGTCATTAGTTTTAATTTCCAAATTTCAGAATCAGAATTCAAAATGACATTAAAAAGTTAATAAAATGTAAAAAAAAAAAAAAATACAGAATCACAGTAGAATGAGAAGAGGCTAATATTTCTAAAGGGTAACGAGATTCACGATGATCAGGCTTACCTGTGCCTTGCGGCAGGTTAATTTTGGAACAGGAACTGAATAATTCAGCATTAAGCAAATAGGAGTGCATTCACAAGAACTAAGAGGCAATTCTTCTGTCTTAACCAGCACCAAAGAAACCATATTAGTATACTAGATATACATCTAGACTCCAGGTTTAGAAATAATATTAAAAATTTTTGTCTAAAGAGAACCAAAATTTCTAAATGGTTGGAGAAAAAAAGCTGAAGAATTAGTGCTCCCTAGCCTCAAAATCCAGAAGATGAAAGATGCTTAATAATGGTCTTTCAGCACATGAAAAGGAGTGAGGTCAGCAGCTATTCTCCCCTTCCAGTGAAGGTAGAATCAGAGGAAATATATTTAAATTGCAAGAAGATCAATTTATTACTTGGATCTACTTTTTAGATTTTATAAAATGACTTTAAAGGGATCAAGGTGCTCAGATTAGACGAGATAGAATTTTCTAAATTCAGCATTAACGTAAAGGAATGGTCCTTGGTGAAATTATAGTTATTTTCACAATTTTAAAAAATGTATTCTGGCAAAAGACAGCAAGACTCTAGAGACTGTCATCTGTAAGTCCTCTCCTGTAAGGAAGGGAAGAGGAAGTGAATGGAGATTCTAAGGAGCCCAGGGCTAGTAACTCAGAAAGGCTGGACTCCATATCAGCTCTGCTCACAAATAGATACCCAGCCTGAGATGACCTTCGAACAACAAACAGTCCTTTAGGATCAGTGAACCTTGAAGTGACTGCTGATGAGATGTCAAGGTCCACCTAAAGATAGAATTAGTCATAACCTTGGGCTAGTTGGCTATGCTGAGGGCAAAATCAGCAGGAGAAAAGGGTAGGGAAAAGGCTGGACCTCTAAGCTCTAAGTCCTTCCAAAGAGGCAAAGGGAAACCAGTGCTTCTGGTCCAGGAGAGCCAGAAAAGACAGTGCATTCCTTCTCCAGGGAAAAGAACAGATAACCAAGTAGGCTTTGGACTGAACTGGTTATCCCAGGGAATTCTGCTCTAACTACTTCAGATAAAGTCTAAATGGCTTTGCAAGCAATGACTCTGATCTGGTTTGGCCCGATTTATCCTACATCTTAGAATCTAAGGCAAAAATTGGGGCCGGGTGTGGTGGCTCACGCCTGTAATTCCAGCACTTTGGGAGGCCGAGGCGGGTAGATCATGAGGTCAGGAGATCGAGACCATCCTGGCTAACACGGTGAAACCCCGTCTCTACTAAAAATACAAAAAAAATTAGCCGGGCGCGGTGGCGGGCGCCTGTAGTCCCAGCTACTTGGGAGGCTGAGGCAGGAGAATGGCGTGAATCTGGGAGGTGGAGGTTGCAGTGAGCCAAGATAGCGCCACTGCCATCTGGCCTGGGTGAAAAAGCGAAGACTCCGTCTCAAAAAAAAAAAAAAAAAAAAAAAAAAAATTGGGCTAGGGCTGGGAAAATTCAAGAAGAAATTCGAAGTATGGAGTGGGGCCATCCCCATTCACTCTTCAGTGAGAAACCAGGGGAACAACTACTGTGTTGTTGCTCAAGGTACTTCCTGGCTCCAAATCTGTCCTGATTATTGATCGTCATTTTTTAACTACTCTCTGTTCTACCATGATTAATCCAACAAAGCAAAACATTTCTAACAGGGAAACCGGGTTTGTATACAGTACTTACTTTATAAATAGTAACTTGAGAGAAATACTTGGAAATGGTGTTCAGTTTTATTCCTGGGACAAGAGGATTCCAGATATAGAAGAGGAGGGAGAGCAAAATAACTTCAAAGAAAGTCAAATTTGTGGAAACTATGAGAATAAAAATAGAACCAAGAAGTGGCCCAGGGAGTTAGCCTGCTTGATACCCAGTAGTTCCCAGCAAGTTTTCAGATCATGAAAGACAAAGTGAGAAGATCTGGAATTTCCTCCTATGATGATTTTTATAAATAGCATAGTGTCTCCCAAACTTCAAGCATTAATCTAACACTGTCAAAGTTTTAGCCTTTTAATGTATCACTATCTTTCTACAAATCAGCTTTTTTGCTTAAATTAGGAAAAAATAAATTTTACATCATTACAAGTGCAGAAAGAGTATAACTTTCTAAATAAAAGTTAAGTATAAAAATAAATCCAATGAAAGCAAAAAGTTACTAAATCCTAGTTAGATACCATTGATTGCTGAAGGCTTTGACCATGAGATTCTTTCTCTGTTGAATAGGGTATAAACCAAAAATTAAATTCCAAGGCCCCCCAACCATCTGAATGGACTCCCTCCTCAGCCAGGGCTCTTTTAAAATTTAACCTGAGAGGTTGTTTCAGGCCATGATGAAAAGTGAGAGTCAGACATACCCCCTTATACCTCTTCAGCATTAACAGCAACACAGACTTTAAGCCTCATAAGAAACATTTTACAAACTATTCTCTCTGAAGCCTACCATCTGAAGGCTTCCTCTGCAAACAAGAACTTTGGTCTCCATAATCCTTTATCTTAACCCAGACATTCCCTTCTGTTGATCCCAGGTCTTTAGATAAACTCAACCAGTTGTCAACCAGGAAAAATTTTAAATCTACCTATAAGCTGGAAGCCCCCTGCTCCCACCCCACCACACTTCATATTGTCCCACTTTTCTGGACAAAACCAATGTATTTCTTAAATGTATTTGATTGAAGCTTCATATCTCCCTAAAATGTATAAAGCCAAGTTGCACCCCAAACAAACTGGGCATGTGTTCTCAGGACCTCCTGAGGGCTGTGGCATGGGCTATGATCACTCATATTTGGCTCAGAATAAATCTCTTCAGGCTGGGTGTGGTGGCTCATGCCTGTAATCCCAGCACTTTGGGAGGCCGAGGAGGGTGGATCACTTGAGGTCAGGACTTTGAGACCAGCCTGGCCAAGATGGTGAAACCATGTCTCTACTAAAAATACAAAAATTAGCCAGGTGTGGTGGCGCATGCCTGTAGTCCCAGCTACTCAGGAGGCTGAGGCAAGAGAATCGCTTGAACCCAGGAAGGGGAGGTTGCAGTGAGCCGAGATCGCGCCATTGCACTCATCTGGGCAACAGAGTGAGATTCTGTCTAAAAATAAATAAATACATACATAAATCTCTTTAAGTATTTTATAGAGTTTGACTCTTTTTGTTGACAAGGGAAAAATGGGTGTGCACAGGATATCAAAAACGTATCATGATGACTTCCTGCTAAACATGGCAGATTGAACTCATGTTCATTTCTTCTCACTTCTGAAGCTTCACTAAAATGCTAGTTAAAGAATAAAAAATAGATATGAGTAATCAAGAACAAAGAGAATGAGAGCAGACACAAGAGTAAAAGAGAGGAAGTGAGGGTAATCTGGCTGCAACATCTGTCACCCCATCAATTGCCAGGGTTGATTCAGCTGATCTGGCTGGCTAGGTGGGTGTTCCTTTCCTCCCTCCCCACTCCATGTGCATCCCTCCCAAAGCTGCATGCTCAGTCAAAGAGGACAACCATCCTCGATAGAGGAGGACCAGTTTCCGGTCAAGGGTATATGAGTAGCTACGCTCCCCTGCTGGAACCTCCAAACAAGCTCTCAAGAGTGGAAGAGAGCCATTAGCAAAATTCTGCAGGAAAGACAGCACATGGAGGAACAGTGGCTGGACTGGTAGAGTGCAGAAAGCCGAAACCAATGTGCCTGCTGAAGGAAGAAGCAATGAAGACTGCGACCAACCTTACCCCAGAACCAAAAGAAGCTCAGGAATTGGGCGCCCCAGGTACCTTAGAGGCCAAAGGCTGGAACATAAGAGTGGTTGAAAAACTGAATAAGGAGGGCTTAGCTGCCCTCCATTTCTGCTTCCCACTCCTGAGCCCCACCCTGCTCCCCATCACAGGAGGTGGGAGGCTTATTGCCTGGAGAAACAGAACCAGAGACTGTTGGGGACTTCAAGAACAATAGAGGGTGGGGGTAAAATTCTGTCCTGAAAACAGTCAGAATCTGCATGCTACACACTGCACAGTTGAAAAACCTTCCTGTCTTTACCTACTGCACTCTCAAAAGTCAGGCCTATTATCCTATCTCCACCCCTCTTTCCTTCAACCCCTGAAGGAGGTTTAAAGAGTTTTCTCTAGAGAAACTAAGTGGTACCAGAAAGATGACCTACAGATACTTTGGAGGTTCTCCAGAAGAAAGCTGCCTCCTGACCAATCATAAGCCCCAGCCATGCACATGGAGCTTCCACATCACTCTCTAATGCCTCTTTCTTAACAGCCAGTTGAGAATTATTAACACCAGATGTTTGGGTAAAACCTCTAAGATCTCCTTTATTCAGATCTCTCTGCAGGACCCTTGTCATCATCTTGACCTCCTGATGCCATCAGGGCTTACTCCTCTTTTCTTCTTTACCTACTGATATGGTTTGGCTGTGTCCCCACCCCAGTCTTATCTTGAATTCCCACGTGTTGTGGGAGGGACCTGGTGGGAGGTAATTGAATCATGGGGGCAAGTCTTTCCCATGCTATTCTTGTGACAGTGAATATGTCTCACAAGATCTGATGGTTTTAGGCCCGGTACGGTGGCTCATACCTGTAATCCTAGCACTTTGGGAGGCCAAGGCAGTCGGATCACCTGAGTTTAGGTGTTCAAGACCAGCCCAGTCAACATGGTGAAACCCTGTCTCCACTAAGAATACAAAAAATTAGCTAGGCATGGTGGCAGGCACCTGTAGTCCCAGTACTCAAGAGGCTGAGGCACAAGAATTGCTTGAACCTGGGAGGCAGAGGTTGCAGTGAGCCAAGATTGCGGCCACTGCACTCCAGCCTGGGCAACAGGGTGAGACTCCATCTCAAAAAAAAAAAAAAAAAAAATCTGATGGTTTTTAAAAGAGGCATTCCCCTGCACAAGCTCTCTCATTTTCTGCCTGCTGCCATCCATGTAAGATGTGACTTGCCTTTCTCCATGATTGTGAGGCTTCCCCAGCCACATGGAACTGTAAGTCCAATTAAACCTCTTTGTTTTGTAAATTGCTCAGTCTCGGGTATGTCTTTATCAGCAGCATGAAAACAGACTAATACACCTACACACACTCCCCTAAGTGATTTTATCCAGTCTCATGGCTATAAATCATCTTCCTGTGCCAATGACTCCTGAATTTATATTTCCAGCTCAGATCTCTCTCCTAAAATGCAGACTTGTTTATCCAGCTGCCTCTCTACTTGGAGGTGTAACCAACAATGTATTTGTCAGTTTATGATGCAATCATAAACAATCCAAATAGCTTAGTAGATCATAATGCTTAAGGCCTCTCCTTGACGGTAGCATAAGTCACATCTCAAACACAACATGTCAAGACTGAACCTTCTAATACTTCCCCAAAACCACTTCTCCTGCAGCCTTCTCCATCTCAGATCATCGCAAGGCCATTCTTTGGGATGGATGCTCAGGCCAATAATCCAAGAATCATTCTTGACTGTTCTCACCCTTCACATTCATTATGTCAGAAAATTCTATTGAGTCTACCCTCAAAATATATCCAAAACCTGACCACTTCCCATCATTTCACTGCTATCTCCCTGGCTCTAGCTGACAGAGACAGGAGACCCCCAAGGGTCCCTGGTGAAACCCCACCCTCAAGTCTAAAAAAGCTTGAAGGCTGAAAGGCCAGACTGCTGGTCCAGGATGAAACTCGCCACCCTGAGGGAGAACTGCCCTCGCTTGCCCGCCCTTTCCAGACTGATTCTTTCTGAATAAAGCCCGCATGCTCACTGGGGGAACGGGGTGGAGCCACAGGAAGTTCACTCCTTGTGCAGAGGGAGGAGCCTGGTCTCCAGCTCGTGGGTGGTGACCTGGAATCAATCTGCGAGGCAGGGGCCTGTGAGTAGGACCCCCTCCCGCTTTGTTGAGAGTTTCTTTTTTTTTTTCTTTTTCTCCTTTACATCCAATAAATTCTGCTCTACTCACCCTTCAATGTGTCAGCACGCCTAATCTTTCCTGGCCATGTGACGAGAACCCAGTTTTAGCTGAACTAAGGAGCAAAAATTCTGCAACACAGCCACCATCATCTCTTGCCTGGAATTCTAAATGCATTCTCTGCTTCTACCAGTGCCTCCATACAGACTTCTCAGCAAAGCAAACAGGATTCTCCTTTTAAAATATAAGATCATGTCACTCTTTTGCTTAAAACCCTGCCATGACTTTCCATTTCACTCAGAGAAAAGCTAAAGTCCCCTACAGTGGCCTTTAAGGCCAAGTGTGACCCAGCCGTCTATGACCTCTCTGAGTTGACCTCCTCCCACTCCCTGCCAGGCTCCTCCTCTGCAGCCCCCTGACCTCCTGACTAACCCACTAGGTGTATCACCAGTTAAGGGCTTTTCCCTGACTATTGTCTCTGACCCTAGAGCTCTTTCTCTACATGTTCACAAATGCCACCTTCTCAGCGGGACCTACACCCATGGCCTTATTGTACATCACAGACCACCCAACTTACCCCCCAGGAACCCATCCCATACCCTCTTACAACGCTATCCTTTTTGTTTTCTTTTTTTTTTTTTAGCACCGATTACCTTCTAACATAATATATGATTTTCTCTTTCATTTTGAGTTGGGGCCTTTCTCTGTTGCCCAGGCTGGAGTATAGTGGCATGATCATAGCTCACTGAAGCCTTGAACTCCTGGGCTCAACCAATCCTCCCACCTCAGCCTCCCAAGTAGCTAGGACTTCAGGTATGCACTCACATGTGGCTAATTTTTTAATTTTTTTTTTTAATAGAGAGAGGGGGCTCTTTATGTTGCCCAGGCTGCTCTTGAACTTCTGGTCTCAAGCAGTTCTCCCGCCTGGGCCTCCTGAGTCCCTGGGATTACAGGTGTGAGCTACTATGCCCATCTTATATTATTTTCTTATAATATCATCTGCTTATTATTTATTTTCTGGCTTCCTCAGCAAACTCCAAGAGGGCAAGGATTTTTGTGGGATTTGTTCATGGATCTAGGCCAAGCTGTTATAACAATGCCCAGTACACAGAGGTGCTCAATAAATACTTAATGGGTAAATAATAAATACAAATGAAAGACAAAGGCCAAAAAAGACAAGAAGACACTTGGAAGAAACAGAAATGTTACAGAGAATTTTTAAAATTATAATTTAAATCCTCAAATATAAGAGAATAAACTACATCAATGAAATAAAAAAGTGACAGGTTAACATCAGCACCAACAACTAAAAAACAATCAGAGAATAAAAATAAGTTATTGGAAATTAAAATTATGATATCTGAAATTTCAGATAAAAAGTTAGAAGTTGAGGAAATTCCTCTGAAAGAACAAAAATCCAAAAACATGAAAACCTGAAGATAAAAGAAAACTAGAGGATCAGTCCTGGAGGTTAACA
This sequence comes from Pongo pygmaeus, assembly GCF_028885625.2. Classification (NCBI taxonomy): domain Eukaryota; kingdom Metazoa; phylum Chordata; class Mammalia; order Primates; family Hominidae; genus Pongo; species Pongo pygmaeus. Next base: position 152,692,401 of record NC_072376.2, on the reverse strand, counting down.
CACAACTTGTATGTGTTTTAAGAATGAAAGAACAGAGAAAATGAAGGAGAGGAAATTTGGGGGAAAAAATAATATTAAAAAATATTCTGGGCCAGAAGTAGTGGCTCACTCCTGTATTCCCAGCACTTTGGGAGGCTGAGGTGGGCAGATTGCTTGAGCCCAGAAGTTCAAGACCAGCCTGGGCAACATGGTGAAACCTTATCTCTACCAAAAAATACAAATATTAGCAGGGCATTGTAGCACAGATCTGTAGTCCCAGATACTCAGGAGGCAGAGGTAGGAGGATTGCCTGAGCCTGGCAGGTCAAGGCTGCAGTGAGCTGAGATTGTGCCACTGTACTTCAGCCAAGGCAACAGAGTGAGACCCTGTCTTAAAACAAAAAAAAAATCTAAAATAGAAGGACGTGAGTTTTCAGGCTGTGAAACGGCCTCACCTGGGGTTGAGCACAGTGAAGAAAAAGCCTCTCAACAAGCACAATGCTTTTAACATCTCAGGACAGTAGGCCAGGCAAGATCCTGAAGCTTCCATAGTTTCCAAACAAAAGGTCCAGAATCAGAACAGCATAGAACATCTCAACAATATCAGTGGAAACTAGGAAGCCATGGAGCAAATTTTTTCAAAAACTCTGAGGGTAAGGATTTCTAATACAGAAATGTATGTAACCAAGCCATCCCTTAACTGTGAGGCAAGATAAAGGTGCATTTTCAGATATGTGAAGTCTCAAAACTTTACCAAACATTCACCCTCTCTCAGGAAGCTTCTGAAGGGCGTACTCCACTAAAACAAGAGAGAAAACCATAAACAGGAAAACAGGAGGTCCAGGAAATCCAAATCAGGACAGTATAAGGGAAATTTCTAGGATGGTGACAGGAAGTCCCAGGATAGCAGCTGTGCAGCAAGCACCAAGAGCATCCTGCAGCTTGGAGCGAAAAGTGGAGGACTCAGGCAGAAATGACTCCAAGACAGAAAAATGTATTACTAGATTATCTAATGCATTTGAATGTAACAAAAGGAGATTTTCAGTTCTGCAGAAGATTTGGGCATGAAACTAAGCAAACAAAGAAATAAAGAGACAATTATTAACCCTAGGGGAAAAAAATTGCACAAGAAGGAAATGTAACCACAGTATACTATATGGCCCTGCTTTCAACATTATTTTCTTAATCACAGTAATATAAACATTGGCTATTGATTTAACTCAACAGAGTGATATAATGTTAGTGAAAGGATGAGGTAAGGAAAAGAGGAAGTAAAGGAGCATGAAATTATTTCTTCCATAAAAAGAAGCCAACTGACAATGTCTAAAATTTGTGAATCAATAAATAGCAGTGAAAGTATAATGTTTAGAAATACAGAAGTAAATACCCAAAGTAGTAATCAAAAAGGGTTATCTCTAGGGATAGAGGGAGAGGGGAGGTACGGACAAGGAAGAGTTATTTGTTGTCATAAAACCTGTAATCCCACTTTATCTTCAGATCACGTACATGAATTACTTTGATAAAAATAAACATTAATTTTGAGGTGTGGGACATGCTGGCTCCAAACCAATACTTTCCACTTGACATAACCATGAGGATTCAAAGATAATTGAAATGAGAATGACTTCTCATCATGTAGTTCAATGTTATTTAAAACCAAGTCTACACACCTCTTATGATTATCTCGTGTACTCCCGGTGGTATTCACCCCACACTTTCAAGCCTAGGGAGTAGTCTGTAAAACCCTCCTTGGAGCAAGTGGGTAATCAAGAAACCAATGTTATCATCTCAAGGACCAAGGCCTACCAAAATGGATTCAAGATGTAATAAAAAGCCTGCCTAGTCCAATAATCATTAAAGAATGCAAATCCCATAATTTAAAAATTTCCCACAAGAAAAACATTAGGCCCAGATTATTTTAAGGCAAGTTCTATACAACCTTGAAGGAACACACTCTTCCAACTTTATTAAAATTCTCTGATAAAATAGAACAGGATGCTTCCTCCAACTCATTTGAGACTAGGTTCATCTGTAACAAAATGAGACAAGAACCAGACAAGAAAGGCAAAGTGTACGCCAATCTCACTCGTAAACATAAATGAAAAATCCCAAGATGGTAACAAAAGAACTCAATGATATATCAGTAGTGATGCATGAAATGTTTCTTAAAGCACTTATTTTGGGGGATGAAATATAAAGGACGCCCTAGCATTCCTGCAGCAGGCAAGTTCACGGTTTTATGGTGGAACATTCTGTGTGGGTCTGAAAAAACAAGGAGCACAAGGTGATCAAAAACGTGGCGCATGCATGTGAGCTGGCGAGCTTTCTCATTCTTACAGGTTTCTGATTTTAAGAAATGGTTCACAGAGAAACTGGCAGAAGATTAATCCTGATCTACCTCTGTTTTGAAGTAGGGAGGAAAAAATAAGATAGAAAATTGTAGCGTAACTAATCCAACTTCAGACTATTGTGGTCTCACAAGGCTCCAGGGGGCCTCTTTGACCCAGTGACCCTCCTTGGGAGACACAGTAGTCCCTCCTGAGATCCCAGCCTTTTCTGTAAATATACCTTGCTGAATTGGTAATAGATGTGGGCAGAGACTTCATGCCCTGAACCCTTCAAACTTTCTGGATTCTGAGAATGGTCTTGGCTGTGAAGAGTGACTTGTTATAACTAGATATTGCACATGAACTTAGGGTCTTCTCCATATCCCTTTCCCCTAGTCAGGAATTGTGCCTACCTATGGCAGGCACAGATCCATGAAGGGTGGAAAAAGCATTACTTACTGTGCCCGAAATACTCTCTCAAACTCTGGTGACCCAGTGACTGCTGGGGGCGTAACTTTGTATTTTAATCTTGCCTTTCCAACTTGCAAAGCAAAATAACCTGCAAGTAAAGGGAAATGTTGCGTTAAAGATGGGGCACGTCATTAGTCATTAGTGAAATGCAAATTTAAATCACAATTAGATAGTACTACATACCTATTAGAATGTCTAAAATCAAAAAGACAGATGATAGCAATTAAAAAAGACAGACAGGAGAGGATATGAGAGCAACTGAAACTTTCATACAATGCTGGTGGGAATGTAAAATGGTACAACCACTTTGAAAAACAGTTTGGAAGGGAGTCTTTTAGTTAGACATACCTCCAATGTATAACCCAGTCATTCCATTCATAGGTATTACCCTAAGAGAAACGAAATTGTATGTCCCTACTGTAGGGGCCAAAGCCCTTGGCCCCCTGGAGGTTCACTGAAAATCACTGACATGAGGCAGATTAATTAACAGAAGTTAAAAAAAAGATCACACACATTTATTTCATATGTATACATAGCAGCCTTCAGAACAAAGACCCAGCTCCACAGTGAGGTACAGAAGTTCATATGCCATCTTGAGGCTACAGAAATGTGAAAGGAAAATAAATCTCAGGACCCCAAAATCACTAAGCCAAGGGAAAAGTCAAGCTGAGAACTCCAGCAGGCAAACCTGCCTCCCATTTTAATTCCTAAATAAGATAGCTACAAAGCACAATTTGCCCACAAGGAAAAGCTTATCTTCACAGATGCTAGACAGAAAGTCATCCCTCTGCTCATCTGAGACAAACGCATATCTGATTGCTTATGTAAAAATGTGCCAGTTGCGGTGGCTCACACCTGTAATCCCAGCACTTTGGGAGGCTGAGGTGGGTGGATCACCTGAGGTTGGGAGTTCAAGACCAGCCTGACCAACATAGAGAAACCCTGTCTCTACTAAAAATACAAAAAATTTGCTGGGCATGGTGGTGCATGCCTGTAATCCCAGCTACTCAGGAGGCTAAGGCAGGATAATCACTTGAACCTGGGAGACAGAGGTTGCGGTGAGCTGAGATCACGCCATTGCACTCCAGCCTGGGCAACAGGAGTGAAACTCTGTCTCAAAAAAAAAAAAAAAAAAATGCAGATTCACTGAGCCAGACTAAATTGTGTATTCAGTGAAAGGCTTATCAAGGACTCAAAAGAATGCAACCTTTATCTCTTATCTATCTATGACCTGGAAGCCACTGCTTTGATTTGTCCTGCCTTACCTGGACCAAACCAATGTACATGTTACACATATTGATTGATGTCTCATGTCCCTCTGAAATGTATAAAAGCAAGCTGTACCCTGACCACCTTGGGCACATGTCATCAGGACCTCCTGAGGCTGTGTCACGGGCATGTCCTTAACCTTGACAAAATAAACTTTCTAAATTGGTTGAGACCTATCAGATATTTTGGGTTCACAGAAGCAATGCAGGCTCAGAACATGGCCAAAAAAACAGGTTATGGTGGTAAGTCAGGTTTTAATGGCAAGACAGGATATGGGAGGGGAAGAAGAGGAGGCTCAGCTAGTCAAGGGAGTCATGTTATGCAGATGAAATCTCACAGACAGCAGCCCCTCAGAGAAAATAGATGGTAAGTGTTTCTTCCAGATCTTTACAGGTGTCAGACTCCATTAATCTCTCCCAGATCTGGACAAGGGAAGGCCTGGCTGCATTAATGGAGATTCTCCACAATGCAAAGTTCCCCCACAAAAAACAGCTTTGCAGGGCCATTTCAAAATCTGTCAAAGAAATCTATCTTGGGTAAAATATTTTTATTTCCTTCAGTACAAAGAATTGTACACAAATATTCACAGCAGCTTTGTTTGTAACAGGAACAACTCTGTGATGGCTAATTTTATGCATCAACTTAGCTAGCATATGGTGCCTAGTTGTTTGGTCAAACACCAGCCTAAATGTTGCTGTGAAGGTGTTTTTTTAGATGTGATTAATATTGAAATCAATTGACTTGGAGTAAAGCAGATTACCCTCCTTAATGTGGGTGGGCCTCATCCAATCAGTTGAAGGCCCTACGAGGTAAGACTGAGGTCCCCCAAAGAGAAAGGACTTCTGCCTCCAGACTGCCTTCAACACCAGATTGTAACATCAACTTTTGCCTACCAGCCTTTCCTGCAGATTTCAGACTTGCCAGCCCCCATAACTGTGTGAGCCAATTCCTTAAAATAATTCTCCGTGTGTGTGTCTATGTGTGAGTGTATGTATTGATTCTGTTTCTCTGGAGAACTCTGACTCATAAGAGTATCCATCAACAGGTGAGTAGATAAATAAATCATGATAGAGCCATACAATGGGATACTACTTAACAATAAGAAAAAGGAATAAACTACTGATACCCCAAAAAAATGAGTGAATCTCAAAATAATTATGCTGAATGAAAGCAAGGATTTTAAAAAAGAGTACTACTGAATAATTTTATTTATATAAAATTCTCAAAATGCAAATGAATCTATAGTGACATAAAGATTGCCTGGAGATGAGGAGGCCAGGAGGGAGGGGCCCCTAAAGAGAGCAAAGACCACCTGGTGGCCATGAAGCTGACCATCCAGAGGCAGAACTCCTTATCTGAGGAGTTTAGAAGTAATTGATCTTCCCTATATCTAAGGCCGGTTCCAGGCTTCTTTCCCCAAAATTTATACGTAACTAGACTTTCTCTACTTCTATACATCTCCAGAATGCATGCATGATGAAACTCATTGTGCAACCCTTGCTGACATTACGACACCAAAATATCTACAAATGTAATCATTTATCATGACATACGTGGCTAATATGGACCAAATTACCCCTAAGCTCTTGCTTTAAGGTCCATAAATACCCCTAAGGAAAATCCTCCCCGGCGCATTCAGTCCTCTCACTGAGGCAGCCCGCTGCACTCTTCTGCAGCTTTCTCTCAACCTAATAAAACTTTCCTTTTCAAACCTATACTGTTGTCAGTAAATTCTTACTCCCTGTGGGCCAATCATTTTCCATTGCCAGGGCTCTGACACCTTGCCCAGCAGGTACAAGAAAACTGTGGGGATGATGGCTCCTGCCTGCCGAAGTTTCCCTGTTATAAAACAGCATGACTTTCTTCTCCTTTATTTCATTAGATAATCAACTCTGATGCCTGGGACCACCTTCATCTGGTGATGAGCTCTGTGGACTTCTTTCACTTCCACATCCATACTTCCTCCTCTGTCAGTTTTTGAGCCTTCAATAGGTCTTGCCTCCTGTCCTTAACTTCCTCTTTTCACCCCATAATAAACTTCTGGCATTGAGACAGAGCAAAGAACACTCTTAGGGATCTGCCAGCCACCTCAAGCATGGAAATAAAAACTCTTGAGTTCCTTCAAGGGAAATTCCAAGTACCTTGCTAGCCTTCAGCCCTGCTAAGCAAGAAGGTAATAATAGTTTAAATAATAGTCACCTAAATAAGACAGAGTTACAAGATGTTCAGTTCCCTATAGAAACTAAAGATAACATCTTCACATAGGTTCTTGAGTTGTTTCTCAGAAACCAGGACCTCCATCAGATGGAAAATGCTGACCACTGTCACACAGACCTCAGCTAAGCGGGAACTGAGGACTGAATTCTGACCACCATTCCCTGTTCTAAATTTCTTCCTGAGGGGCCTGCAGAGAATCACACACACAGGTTAAACCTCGTGAAAGGAAAATAAATCTTAGGACCCCCAAATCACTAAGCCAAAGGGAAAAGTCAAGCTGGGAACTGCATTGGACAAACCTGCCTCCCATTCTATATACCTAAATAAGATAGCTATAAAGATTTTTTTTTTTTTAAGAGACAGAGTCTCATTCTGTCACCCAGGCTGCAGTGCAGTGGCATGATCTCAGCTCACTGAAACCTCCACCTCCTGGGTTCAAGCAATTCTCCTGCCTCAACCTCCTGAGTAGCTGGGATTACAGGTATGTGCCACCATGCCCAGCTAGTTTTTTGTATTTTTAGCAGAGATGCGGTTTCACCATGTTGGCCAGGCTGGTCTTGAACTCCTGACCTCAAGTGATCCACCTACCTCAGCCTCCAAAAGTGCTGGGATTACAGATGTGAGCACTTTGCCTAGACCCCAGATAAAAAAAAGAAAAAAAAAAAACTACATAGCTCCCTCACAATTTACCCACAAGGTAACTTCTTGTGGACAAAGGACAGACAGAACTCAAAGTGATTCCTCTGCTCACTTGAGACATATACATACCTGATTGCTTCCTTTGATTCAGTAAAAGGCTAATCAGAAACTCAAAAGAATGTCTCCTATCTACCTATGACCTGGATACAGACTTTGAGTTGTCTCGCCTTTCCAGACTGAACCAATGTACATCTGACACAGATGAATTGCTGTCTCATGTCTCCCTAAAATGTATAAAACCAGGCTGTGCCCTGACCACCTTGGGCACATGTTGTCAGGAGCCCCTGAGGCTGTGTCACGGGCATGTCCTTAACCCTGGCAAAATAAATTTTCTAAATTGTCTCAGATACTTTTTAGTTTAGAACCTTAATATTTCTTTCTGCTGACCCCAAGTTTTTAGACAAAGCCTTGCTCCCTTAACCAACTGCAAACCAAAGAATCTCTGAATCTACCTGTGGCCTGTAAGCCCCTGTGTCAAGATATCCTGTCTTTTGAGGCCAAACCAAGGTATAACCTCCATTTATTGATTTATTATTTTTCCTATACCTTCTTCTTTCCTGAAATATACCCCTGCCTTTAAAAACCCTTGCTTGGGCCAAGTCTGGTGGCTCACTCCCGTAATCTAGAATTTCAGGAGGCCGAGGTGGGAGGATCACTTGAGACTAGGAGTTCAAGAGCAGCCTAGGCAGCGTGGTGTGACCCTATCTCTATAAAACAAATTTTAAAAACCCATTTAGGCATGGTGGTTCACACCTGTAATTCCAGCATTCTGGGAGGCCGAGGCAGGAGGACTGCTTGAGCCCGGGAGTTTGAGACCAGCCTGGACAACATAGTGAGACCCCATGTCTAGAAAATAAAAATACAAAAATTAACCAGGTGTGGTGATGGTGCACGCCTGTAGTTCCAGCTACTTAGGAGGCTGAGTAGGCAGGATCCCTTGAGCCTGGGAGGACAAGGCTGCAGTGAGCCAGGATCAATGCACTCCAGCCTGGGTGACAGAGCAAGACCCTGTTTCAAATAATAATAAAATAAATAAAATTGTAAAACCCTTGCCCGAAAGCCACTGGGGAGTTAGGGTCTTCAGCATTAGCTGCCCAGTTCTCCTTGCTTGGCACCCTGCAATCAATGCCTCCCTTTCCGTCACTGCAAATCCTGGTGCTTGTGTTTGTTTCTGTGTGCTGGGTGAATGGACCCACATTCAGTTGGGTTACAGCAACTACTATTTCCCTTCACATTATTTCTTTCAGTCTTAGCTCCTTACCAGTTGTCTCCCCCACTATCCCCTTGTCTAACTTGTTGTAGTACCTCAATATCTGTTTCCTACTTGCTAATGTTTTAAAAATGGTTTCCTTTTAAAATTCCACACCAAGTGTGTAGTTTGGGTCTCTCCCTGTGTTAAGGGTATTAGAGGCAATGTGTTTCCTACTGGAACAGGATACGATCTCCCCTCTCACAAGAAGTCAATATTGATCCTGGTGCAGCAAGGTCTCTCAAAGCAGGCTCTTCCCTTCCACTAATCCCCTTCTGCTACATATAAGCTGTTGTTTAGGATTTAAACATTGTCACTGAATATCTAAAGTGTGTAAATGCTGCCCGGGCCCGGTAGCTCACGCCTGTAATCCCAACACTTTGGGAAGCTGAGGCAAGTGGATCACTTGAGGTCAGGAGTTTGAGACAAGCCCAGCCAACATGGTGAAACCCCGTCTCTACTAAAAATACAAAAATTAGCTGGGTTTGGTGGTGCACACCTGTAGTCCCAGCTACTCAGGAGGCTGAGGCAGGAGATTTGCTGAAACCCAGGAGGCGGAGGTTGCAGTGAGCTGAGATCGCACCACTGTACTCCGAGTCAAAAAAAAAAAAAAAGTGTGTAAATGCTTGGGATTGGAGTTTTCTCATTCATACTGCAGCCTGAGAGAGCAGAGTGAGGAGAAGGAATGTACAGATGGGCCCTGACTGTCTCCAACCCTGGGCTCCATCCCTCCAGGGCAGCATCAATCTGGAAAGGCCAATGACTCATGGGCTCAGCTAAAGAGATTTGTCCACTGAGGGGGAAACGAGGACTTGGCCACTCTGCACCTGCTATTACCATTGCTTCTAACATGCTTCACAGCCTTGCAGAAAATACTTGGCAAGTCTTCTTGTTTCCACCTATAAAATGGAAATAATGAAAGGTATGTGCTCCTAGACTTATGAATTAGTAATGCACAAGAGCCTAGAGCTTCAAAATGAGGCTGGGAATAAGCAAGCTTTAAAAGTGCTATCTTTTCTTATGCTAATTGCACCCAGTGGGCATCTGTTTGTGACACTAGCAAGTGTGAGGAATGAGCTTCAGTAAATGGAAGAGGTACTGAGATATCCCACCTACTCCCAGCCCAGCCCCAAGAAAGAGGATTCAGCTGGGCTCACCTCCAGCCCCAAGGGATAGAAGCCCTTCTGTTCTCTCAGGTCAGGGGCCTCAGAGAGACCATGGCTATTTTTGAAATAATATGATGAGAGTAGGGCCAGGTGCGGTAGCTCGTGCCTGTAATCCCAGCACTTTGGGAGGCTGAGGCAGGTGGATCACTTGAGGTCAGGTGATCAAGACCAGCCTGGCCAACACGGTGAAACCCCGTCTCTACTAAAAAATACAAAAATTAGCCAGGTGCAGTGTCGTGTGCCTGTAGTCCCAGCTACTAAGGAGGCTGAGCCGGGAGAATCACTTGAACCCGGGAGGCAGAGGTTGCAGTGAGCCGAGATCGCACCACTGCACTCCAGCCTGGGCCACAGAGTGAGACTCCCTCTCAGAAAAACAAAACAAAACAAAAAACAACAACAAAAATTAGCCGGGCATGGTGGCGCGCCTGTAGTCCCAGCTACTCAGAAGGCTGAGGCAGGAGAATTGCTTGACCTTGGGATGCAGAGGCTGCAGTGAGCCCTGATCACACCACTGCACTCCAGCCTGGGTGACAGAGCAGTATGTCTTAAAATATATATATGTATATATGATGAATATATGATGAAAGTGGGGTGCTATTTCACCTCCTTTTCTACAGAGTTTCAACTTTATTTCCCTTCTTATGAGTTGATTAAAACCTCTTGAGAATAATCTCCTTTTGCTTTGCCTGTCTTTCCTCTTTCCCTAGCTTTCTCCAGAGATACACATGTGCTGGGGAGAAACCAAAAATAAAATCCCAAGCCCCCAAACAACTGAACAGACCCCCTCTTGGCCAAGGGAACCCCAGAGAGACCTGAAAAACTGAATTCCCTGCTGTGAGGGGAAGGGAGGTAGGACACACCTGGTTGTGCCCCCTCCCATTTGGAGTTTAGGCACAACTGCCCAGGATTAAGGTTAAAATGGGGATCATAAGACTAACAAAGCCAGCTGCAGCAAGAAGACATCAAATTGTAGACAAGACCTAAGGCCTTGCAAGGCAAGGGTTAAGTCACGCCCTACAAACCATCAAATCTCATTAGGCCAGTTCTTTTAAATTAACCCAGTATGTGGCTTACTTTCCAACTGACTCTGGTATAGCATCACATGACCTCTTTATCTCTTTTTTTTTTTTTTTTTTTTTTTTGAGATAGGGTCTCACTCTCACCCAGTCTGGAGTGCAGTGGCACGATCTGAGCTCACTGCAACCCATGGGCTCAAGCAATTCTCACACCTCAGCCTCCCAAGTGGCTGGGATTACAGGAAAGTGCCACCACACTCAGCTAATTTTTTGTATTTTTAATAGAGACAGCATTTCATCATGTTGCCCAGGCTGGTCTTGAACTCCTGGGCTCAAGCGATCTACCCACCTAGGTCACCCAACGCGCTTGATTAAAGGCATGAACCACCACACCCGGCCACCCCTTCCCTTAATGTAAGCATTTCTTTGTGCTGAATTCAAGTCTTTAAACAAAGCTTTACTCCTTTAACAACTGCAAATCTGAGAATCTCTGAGTCCACTTATAATCTGTAAGCCCCCTGGCCTTAAGATATCCCACCTTTTGGGGCCGAACCAATAGATACCTTCCATGTATTGATTTATGTCTTTGCCTGTAATTCCTGCCTCCTTAAAATGTATAAAACCAAACTGTAACCCAATTGCCTTGGGACCACCCACTGAAGGCTTCTTGGGTTTGTGTTTTCTCCGAGCCATGGTCACTCACATTGGCTCAGAATAAACCTCTTTAAAAGATTTCACAGAGTTTGGTATTTCTGTTAACCCCCCCGACCAAAGGAAATCAGAATATTGCACCTCAAAATATGACTGAACTAAAGAAGCTGCCTCAAGGTCTTTGTGACCTCTCCACTGCCTCCTGTCTCAACCTGTGGTCTCTACCAAGGCACAGGATGCAGCTGGGCAGTCCTCTGAAGCTCCCTTATCTACCTAGAAACCAGACCCCCTAAGACAAACACAAGTGCCTGCCGTCTCCTCCCTCAGACCTCATTGTCTCATGTGGAAAAGAAGACCGAGGAATGCACACACCTGGACGAACTTTCCCACCAGATTAAGCCTACCCCTCTGGCCAATCAAATTCCAGAGAATCATTGACAAGTTACTTTGTCTCCTGGACCATTCATTCTCCCTAATAATCGTTTACTACCACTCAAAAGAATTGTCTGCATTCCCCATTTCCTCCCTCCCCTGTGAAGAATGGTATACAAACTGCTGTACCCCTTTGGATTATTGAGCAACCATTCCCTCATGCTGTGCACATTAAAATAAATTGTCATACCCTTTCTCCTATTAATCTGCCTTTTGTCAGTTGATGTTCAGTGAACCTTCAGAGGGTGAAGGGGAAGCTTTCTCTCTGCCCCTTACCCCCTGTGATGCCCACCCAGCCACAGCTGGCTTCTTTCACCCTATCTCTACCTCTCCATGCAGCAGAAACTTCTCTCTTCGAAGAAGGACCTTAGGATGGGAACTGACAGTGCTGAGCGCCTACATGGGGCCAGGAACTGTGGTGGGATTTCCTCCCCAGGGTCCCATTAAACCCTCTTTGATGGTGACATTGAAGGGCAGTGTATCCTGAACAGGGACACCCAGCTGGGAAGTGGCTAGACCAACAGATACAGCTCTGTCTGTCTTCAAAACCTAAGCTGCTTCAACCACGGCACATGGTGTCCTGACTCCATGAACATCAGACTTGCAAAAGGAGCAAATTCTGGTTCCTAATGCCAGCTAAACAGTTGTGTCTTCCTCTCTCTGTCTCCCTCTTACATACTCTCTCTCTCCTTTGTAAACCAAAAATAATATTCTAAGCTCCGCAACCATCTAAATAGAGTCCTCCTCTCAGCCAAGGGCATTCCAAAGTTAACCTAAAAAACGAGTTCAGGCCATGATGGGGAAAAGGTGTCAGACATGCCTCATTATATCCTCCTCCCTTTGGAATTCAGGCATAACTGACCAGCATTAACATTAAAACAGACCTTAATGTTAGTCCAAACTGCACCATTTTGTAAGCCCCCTGCCATTTCACAGACCTTGGTCAAAGTGAAACATTCCATAGGGGTTTGGGCCCTGAGAAATCCTGCCTAGCCACCTGACCACAAGACACAGGAACATCTTTATCATACCCTGCCAAGCAAAGGCCCAACTGAAGAAATATCCCTATCAAATCCTGACAGAGCCCAAGGAACATCCCTGGCCAAACCACCTGAACATAAGAACATCTTATCAATATCCTCCAGGGCAGCAAGCCATAATGCCCAAACCCCTCCCGCCCATACCTATACATACCCCAGCCTGTAAGCAATGGTGGGCTCTGGCATTAAGCTGGTCCCCCACCTCCACAGGTTTTTGTAATAAACCTGTGTTGTTGTAAAGCCAATCTCTCTCTCTCCCTCTCTACCCCTCTCCCCCTCCTCTCTCTCTCCGTCTCTCTGTCTTTCTTTAACCCCACCTTCCCTTTAAAAAACCTAACACTTAAGACTTTTTGTAGAAATAAGACACCAAATTCCAGCCTGACTCTAGTATAGCATCACATGACAGATAGCAGGCCTTGAAAGAAATTGAAGTATTTTACCCTGAAATATATTTCTTTGTCATATTTTGAAATGGTCCTGGAAAGTTGTCTCTTGTGGGGAAAGTCTATATTCTGTAGAAAATCCCTTTCCCTTGCCAGGTCTTTTCTCTGATCCAGGAGAGAATTAACAGAGTCTGGCACCTTTTCAAGTCTCATAAGAAACATTTACAATCTATTCTCTCCAAACGCTGCTACCTGGAAGCTTCATTTGCATAGTAAGAACCTTGGCCTCCACAACCCCTTATCTTAACCCAGGCACTCCCTTCTATGGATTTGAGGTCTGTAGATAAACTCTTTTAATCAATTGCCAATCAGAAAATCTTTAAATCCACCTATGACCTGGAAGCCCATGCCCCACTTCCAGTTGTTCCGCCTTTGGGGACCAAACTAATGTACATCTTACATGAATTGGTTGATGTCTTATGTCTCCCTAAAATGTATAAAACCAATCTGTAGCCAGACCCCTTTGGGCAGATGTTCTTAGAATCTCCTGGGGCTGTGTCATCGGCCACTGGTCCCTCATGTTTGGCTCAGAATACAGCTTTTCAATTATTTTACAAAGTTCAACTCTTCATCAACATCTTTTTATTTTTTCTTTGAGATGGAGTCTCGCTCTGTCGCCAAGCTGGAGTGCAGTGCCATGATCTCAGTCCACTGCAACCTCTCCCTCCCAGGTTCAAGCGATTCTCCTGCCTCAGCCTCTCTAGTAGCTGGGACTACAGGAGCGTGCCACCACGTCCAGCTAATTTGTGTATTTTTAGTAGAGACGGGGTTTCACCATGTTGGCCAGGATGGTCTCGATCTCTTGACCTCGTGATCCACCTGCCTTGGCCTCCCAAAGTACTGGGATTACAGGCATGAGCCATCGTGCCCAGCCCTAACACCTTGTCATTAAACATTCCCTGTCCACCATTAATCATTATTCACCCAGTCTCCTCTCCTCTCTCCCCACCCCTACCCCCACTCCATCCAGCCCCCTAACATTCTGGCCCCAGTTCACACAGGCCCCTGCACAAGCAGCAAACAGGGAGGATGAGCACCTCTGTCAGCTTTGGGACATCTGTGGACCTGCAGGCCTAGGATAAAAGCGTATGCAGGTTTGGTAGCACCTGTGAGTCAGGATGGGTTGCCTTAGACCTGTTAAATTAGGTTTAGCCTAAAGCTGCCTTCTGACATATTTTAAGTTTGGCCTAAAGGTTTCTCCGTACATCGTGAACTGTAGCTTCCATTTTCTGGGAGTCGCTTTCCTTTTTCTGTCCATAAATCTTCTTCTACCACGTGGCAGCCCCAGAGTCTCTCTGAACCTATTCCGGTTCCCCATGCCCAACTGTGAATCGTTCTTTGCTCAATTAAACTCAGTTAAATGTAATTTGTCTAGGGTTTTCCTTTTAACAGATCTAAGTGCTTCTTTAATTAGAAACAAATATCCTGCTCTTCTCCACAACAGATTGTGTGAATCAAACCACAAAACGTGAGTCTGAAGGTTCAAGATCTTCATACAATCTCAAAACAGACTGGCTAGGCAAGACATTGAGCATGCACGGAGGCCTGGACTGGATCCTCAGCTGTGAGGCCTTCCTGTTTCTGGCTGTTTGTGTAACCTGAGCAGTCTGCAGCTTGGCCCTATTTCCTGGTACAGGCATACTTGGAAATATAAAGAAATATGCATGCTTGGTAAGAAGTCTTGCACTCTTGCACTCGGACCCCTTTCCCCAGCTGACATTGTAGGTAAGATAATATGAATTGAGCAAATGTGACTCCCGTGGAGTAAAAGCCCTCTATTTAACCAGGCAGTCGGGATATTGAATAATCCTAGTGGGAAGCTGTTTTAAAATTTAGAGCTAATTACTTAATCTAAAGCTCGTATTTCTGAAGGAAGTTTTTTTCAACCTGATAATCATGCCACCATAGGCAGTTTATTTAAGAAAACACATTAATTAAAACATCAACGTTCAAGAGATCACAACCAGGTTTAGAAGCAGGCACGTTTCCGTCGGAACACTTGTAATTAATATTCACACCACTTCCTGGAGATTAGCAGGCTACTAACGCCTTGTTTGAACGGGCTGTGGGTCGTAACCACAGATGATGCAGAATCGCTGAGCTCTGAGGCCCCACAGCGGTCCAGTTGGGAGAACTAATCTCTGGAATGTTCTCAGTCTCTGTTTGCCCCTGGGAAGGAGGGGAGCAGGCGGCGTGGGTGACCCTGAGGCGACTGTGCTCTGAGGACCCAGAGCTACCTGGAAGGGCAAGTAGGAAACAAAACACCGGACCCATCTCCCTCCCTCCCTCTATCTCTCTCCCGCAAGCCTTGTCTCACACACACACAGGCACACACACACACACGAACTTCCCATGCCTCTTACTTTGCTGACAGGCCGAGAGGATAGAGACAGCAGCCAGCAGGATCGAGTTCCCGGCCATCTTTCTCACGGAACTATTTGTAGAGCGCAGGGGACGATAAGAGGCGCTTCTTGACTTTGAATGCTGACCTTCCTTATCGGGTAAACAAAGTTGGGGACCGGGTTGGGGGAAAAGGCTGATTCAAGCGGCTGAATGACCTTTGCTCTGGAACAGAAGTCAGGAAGGCAGGCAGGTCTGGGGCTGCCGGTCACAGATCTTTATGGGGCTGGGAGTTGCTTCCGGCGTTTGTTTTAAGCCTCTCCCATGGCCAGCGGGCAGGGCTGCAGCTCACTGTGGGACCAGCCCTCCAGCCGCAGTGCCAGTTACACTATCTTCTCTGCCAATGCACAGACTCTCTGGATCCCTTTCATCCCCACGCCCTTCCCTCCCAGGGCCTTGCTGAGACCTTTCTCACCTCCTGTGGAAAAAGTGAGAAGGAAGTACTTACTTAATCCTGTTGAAATTTTAAATGCTAATTTAAGCCAGTTCTAATTTATTCACGCTCTGAATGGCCGATTTAGGATTTGAACCCAGTCTAGCAGATTCCACCTGTGCCCTATCCCCTGCACCAGGCTGCCTCTCACTGTCACCTAGAGACTCTGATAATAATCTTACTTTCTTTTTTTTTTAAGACAGAGTCTTGATCTGTCACCCAGGCTGGAGTGTGTAGTGACACGATCATAGCTCACTGCAGCCTCCAACTCTTGGGCTTAAGTGATCCTCCTGCCTCAGCCTCCCAAGTAGCTAGGACTACAGCCACAAGTCACTGTGCCCAGCCATTTTTAAAAAAATAAACTGGCCGGGCGCGGTGGCTCACACTGGTAATCCCAGCACTTGAAGAGGCCAAGGAGGGTGAATCACGAGGTCAGGAGATCAAGACCATCCTGGCTAACACGGTAAAACCCCGTCTCTACTAAAAATACAAAAAATCAGCTGGGCATGGTGGCACGCACCTGTAGTCCCAGCTACGCAGGAGGCTGAGGCAGGAGAATCTGCTCTTTAGAGATGCAGATTCTGGCCTGGAAGGATGGCTCATGCCTGTAATCCCAACACTTTGGGAGGCTGAGATGGGCAGATGGCTTGAGCTCAGGAGTTCGAGACCAGCCTGGGTAACATGGCAAAACCCCATCTCTAAAAAAAATACAAAAATTAGCAGGGCATGGTGGCATGTGCCTGTAGTCCCAGCTACTTAGGGGGCTGAGGCAAGGGGATTGCTTGAACCCAGGAGCCTGAGACTGCAGTGAGCCAAGATCGTTCCACTGCACTTCAGCCTGGGTGACAAAGTGAGACCCTGTCTCAAACAAATAACAAAACTAAAGATGCAACTTCCCAAAAAACAAAGCTGGGGGCCTTTCCTCACCCCATCCTACAGCACCATTAGAGGGTATATCTTGGCTCAAGCTGCTATAACAAAGATACCATAGACTGGGTGGCTTACAATAGCAATTTATTCATCACAGTCCTGAAGGCTGGGAAGTCCAAGATGACAGTGCCGGCCAATCAGTTCCTGGTGAGGGCCCTCTTCCTGGTTTGCAGAAGGACACCTTCATGTTGGAGAGAGAGAAAGAGCAAGCTTCCTGGTCACTTCTTATAAGGGCACAGATCCCATTATGGGGGCCTATGCTCATAACCTCACCTATAGCTAATTATCTGCCAAATGCCTGATAACATCACGTTGGGGTTAGGGTCTCAACATATGAATTGCAGAGGGGACACAAACATTTAGTCCATAGCAGGGAGCTCCCAGTGTTTGCTGGGGAGGGCAGTTGCCTCAGCCTCACATAGACCCTACAATTTAATGACACAACCTTGGGCCTCTCTGAGCCTCCTTTTGATAAGATGGGGCTAATAAGAGCTGACGAGAAGTTTAAATGATATAGTCCTATACTTATAGAGCACTTAAAATAGCACCTGGCATATACAAATGTGTTCTGTGTGTCTGCAAAATAAACACATAAAGTATCTAGACAAGTACTTAGCATATAATGTACCTAATGTTAAAAGATACTTTCAGAGGTAAAAATCATGCCTTTCATACAATATAAAATGAAAACATATCAAAATTTTTATGTAACTAATTCATGAGGGAACCAGTAAGATGTTATAACCAGTTCAAAGGAGAATTCATGGAACTACACATATACAGAAAAGAGGGAATAACAAAATTAATTTATAAATAGTTGCAAGCCAGGTCTGCTCAAAGTTTCTTGTTGGTCTTCAGGCTTCCTCAGCTGTTTGCTCTTGAAATCATTGACAACTAAGATTAGATAAGAAGGCAGAGCCAAGAAGCCAGGGCAGCACCAAAACATTCTTGTATACTCAGTTTAATAGTTTTGGGCTTCAGTACATGGCAGAGATTCTAAACTGCAAACTAGCTGCCCTGAACCCATATCACCATGTGCTATAATAACCTCCCAAATGACAGATCTCGAAGGAGAGGTCTACACTAGGCCTGTGGGCAGGCAGTGGCTCTCAAAGTCAGAGAACCGCTCGGAAAGAGAGGAACAACAGCAAGAGGAGCTGAGCAGAGAAATGTGGCCCTGGCTGATGACTGTAACTTTTGGGTGTTGGTAACTCTTATTTTGAGAAACTCTTGGGTACACCTGTACTAGTCAACTGGTTTAAAAACTACAACTTCCGGCCGGGCGTGGTGGCTCACGCCTGTAATCCCAGCACTTTGGGAGGCCGAGGTGGGCGAATCACCAGAGGCTGGAAGTCCCGGACCATCCTGGCTAACACGGTGAAACCCCATCTCTACTAAAAATACAAAAAAATTAGCCGGGCGTGGTGGCGGGCACCTGTAGTCCCAGCTACTCGGGAGGCTGAGGCGGGAGAATGGAGTGAACCTGGGAGGCGGAGCTTGCAGTGAGCTGAGATCGTGCCACTACACTCCAGCCTGGGTGACAGAGTGAGACTCCGTCTCAAAAAAAAAAACGACAACTTCCCAGCTTCTGGACAAATCCTGAGGTTCCCTACTGACTTCTCCCAGCCAATCTTAAGTCAGTCCCCCAAATCCAGATTCTAAGAGGTCGTTGACACAAAGTAAAAAAAATAAAAAATCAATTAATCAATAAAACCTCAAGTGCTTCAAAACCCCATGCGTCTATTTAAAAAGAGCTTCATTGTCAGTATATGTAGTTATTGCCTCTAGGAAAGTATAAAAGAATAGAGCATTGGATAATGAAATGTTTATCACCTTCTGCAGTGATAAAATTTCCAGGTGACCCACAGCTGAAATACTGCCATAGCATTAACAAAAACTCACAAAAATTAGAGTTTCTCTGTACGTTTTCCCTGGATTGGTTGAAGAGGAATGGCATTTTCCCTGAATGTTGTTCCCATAGATCCTTCTAGTATGTTCCATTTATTACATTTTTCTATGAAAAGGAAAATAAAAGGACAAACAGCATACTGGTAATTGCTATGGTCTGAATGTTTGTCCCCTCCAAAACTCATGTTAAAATTTAACTTCCATTATAATGGTATTAAGAGGTAGGACAATAAGAGGCGATTAGGCCATGAGAGCTCTGCTCCCATGAATGGATTAATGTTGTTATCGTAGGAGTGGATTGTTATAAATGTGAGCTTGGCCCTCTCTTGCCCCCTCCCTCTCCCTTTGGGATGACATAGCACAAAGGTCCTCACCAGATGCCAACACCTTGATATTAAACCTCCTAACCTCCAGAACTGTGAGAAATAAATTTCTTTTCTTTATAAATTACCCAGTGTGTGGTATTCTGTTATAGCAACAAAATGGAATAAGACAGTAATGATAGTAAAATGTTTTTAAAATATTTTTATTATCTATGTAAACTCAAAAGAAACCTAAAAGAGTTTCTGAGGACTTTGGTTATTACTGAATCACTGTTACCAAAATTATACTCTAGGTAAGGTGAAACAGAGAGGCCAAGATTTGATCACATAAAAACAAACCTGAACCATGTAAAAGAACTGCTTTTGTGAAATGTAAACTCTAAATGTAACTCTTTCAGTATAATTTTGGTAATAGATGAAAAGAAATGATATATTAAACTATAGAAATGTTTTTCCTCAGCCGGGCATGGTGGCTTATACCTGTAATCCCAGCACTTTGGGAGGCCAAGGTGGGCGGATCACCTGAGGTCAGGAGTTCAAGACCAGCCTAGCCAACATGGTGAAACCCATGTCTACTAAAAATACAAAAATTAGCCAGGCATGGTGGTGCACATCTGTAATCCCAGCTACTGGGGAGGCTGAGACATGAGAATCACTTGAACCCAAGAGGTGGAGGTTGCAGTGAGCAGAGAACGCACTACTACACTCCAGCCTGGGTGACAGAGCTTGCTCTGTCAAGCTCTGTCTCCATCTCAAAAAAAAAAAGGTTTTTCCTCAAACCAATTGCAACCCCCCAAATTGTTCCCTGGTCTCACCTCTCTGTTCACTTGCTACCCTTCCAAAAATGACAGCACATCATCCAGGTTTCTGCTGAGCACTACAGCAGGGCTGTCCTCACTGCCATCAGGCCAGGTAGCAGAAAGAGACAGAAAATACACCTCTTTCCCAGGAACTATCAGAGTGATCACGATTATCAATGACCACGTAACTCTCCATGTACCCAGAGTTCATTACATTATCTTGCTAGAAGTCCTGACTAGTTGAAGAATCTTGTAACTACACAGCAGTTTTTCTGTGTTTTGTTTTGTTTTGAGACGGGGTCTTACTCTATCACCCTGGCTGGAGTGCAGTGACGTGATCATGGCTAATTGCAGCCTCAACTTCCAGGGCTCAAGCAACCCTCCCACCTTAGTCTCCTGAGTAGCTGGGTTTAATAGTGGCTTTAACACAGTAAGTTTTTAAGCAAAGCTCAGATAAACACAATTTGAAATTATGCTCCATTTTGCTACATGTTGCAAAAATTTAGGAAATTTTAGTCATCCTACAGAATAGTTTCTCCCATTTCAGAAACTGCAGCATTTTGCTTTGTAGCCCTGAGTGTGAAGAACCGAGCTAAAGAAGGCAAAGGCATTTTATTCCCATTGAGGAGACTTTGCCCTGGACCAGACAGGGCAAAGGGTTACAGTTGAATGCCAGCTACCTTCCAGCAGAAACTGCCCACTACCCAGCACCAGTAATGACATATCAAGGCTCAAAGATAAAGACAGAAAAAGAGAAGAAAGGCAAGGAAAATAAAGATCAGTTACCAGTGTAGTGTAGAAAAAAAGAGTACAAGGTTTAAGCTCCTCTATCTGTGTCATGGTGGACAAGTTGCTAAACTTCCTGGACATGTGTTTTCAAAGGGAAATAATAATACTGACCTTGCAGGGTTCCTCTGATGAATAAATGAAGTCATGTGAAGGAAGCAAATAGCACAGAACCCAGCATGATGCTGGCTGTCCACAGGTGTCACCACTCTGCCCATTCTCTCTGCCATCCCGATGCCCTCCAACCCTGGGCGAAAGCAGAAGAGACTAGGCCTATTTGTTGAAAAGGCCATATTACAAAGCAACAGATGATTTTAGAATGCCATTAGAATTTCTGAGACAGCACAGATTTCCCAGAAGAATAGAAACAGAGCATTTGAATTGCTTCAAAATGGCTTTTGACAGTAATAGAGGGTCTCAACCTGAGCTGTCTTAAGTTTGCATAAGGCTTAGGAGAGGATAAAATAAAGCAGGATCTAGAGATTGGTGAGGAGAAATAGAAGTCCCCATTCTTGACAGCTCTCAGCACATGCAGCCCTCCCCACACACACAAAGTCACACACACACACACACACACACATCCAGATTCACACACATTCCTACGCACGCACACCCACACTCATAAACACCCTCACACACACACACACACTTGTGCACTCACACATTCACATTCATATACTCCCATCACACATTCAAAACACACACTCATACACTTACATACTCTACAAAAACTTATGTTCCAAAAGGAGATTTATAAGCTGAATGTTTAGACCTCAGAACACATATTTTCACAAAAATAATATTATGGCCAGGAGCGGTGGCTCACGCCTCTAATCCCAACTCTTTGGGAGGCCAAGGTGGGCAGATCACTTGAGGTCAGGAGTTCAGGACCAGCCTGGCCAACATGGTGAAACCCTGTCTCTACTAAAAATAGAAAAATTAGCCAGGCATGGTGTTGCGTACCTGTAGTTCCAGCTACTCTACTCAGGAGGCTGAGGCAGGAAAATGACTTGAACCCAGGAGGCAGAGGTTGCAGTGAGCTGTGATCATGCCACTGCACTGCAGCCTGGATGACAGAGCCAGACTCTGTCTCAAAAAATAATAATAATAATGATATAAATGGTGGCCATGTTTTCAGGTTACCACACATGAAACAAAACTTTCTATTCTTTTTTTTTTTTTTTTGCTTTTGTGTTTTAAACCAAATTTGAACCCATAAATTAGGTAACATACTGCATATTGGCAATTAAGCAACAACAAAAGGAACTAATACTATTGGTTTGCCTTTTTCATGGAATCATTACAAATTTTTTAAACTGAATAGTACTTTGTATTAGATGCTTTAAAACAGGGTCACTGGCATGGACATGCCCTGGCTCCTGCAGAGGCCATGCTCAGAGCTCCACTGTTGAACTTGCTGGGATAGAGCAGCAAGAGACGGGACAGCCTGGAACCCAGAGGGCTGAGGTGCTCTGGATGAGCCCAGGGCTGCTGAGAAGGCCTCACTCTGATGGGGGCCTCTGATGCCCACCCTGCCAGCTCGCAAATCCAGTCAACAGAAGGCACTGTACTAAGCCCTATGCCAACCACTGGACAGAATTATCTCAACTAATCTGCATAGTCAAACAGTAAAGTGCATATATTATTCCCATTCTTCAGATGGAGAAACTGAGGCTGAGAGGATAGTGACTGACCCAGAGTCAGTACAACCCAGTCCTGCTGCCCCAGAGCCTTTACTCTTAACTTTGGCTGCACATTGGAATCATGTGAGGGGGGGTCATTAAAAATTACAGAACTTCAGATTTCATTAGCTCAGGTTCAGCCTAGGCACCTGAACTTTTTAAAGCTTCCCAGATAATCCTAATGCACAGCCAGGTGGAGAACCACTGTCTTAACCAATGTTTCTCAGCATAACCCATACCGCTGCTACCACACCGGGGGTGACAGAAACATGCAGATGTCTGGGCCTCATCCGGGATCCATTATGACACACCAGCAAAGCACACGTGGTCTCATGTAACTTGCACAAAACTCCCAGGAGTCTGTAAATTATTCCCATTTTATAGATAAGGAAACTGAAACTGAGATCTAGAAAGCTTCAGGAGCTTGACTAATCACTCCATTTCACTGCATCCCAAAGAGGGAAGATGGGGCAGGGCTGTTGAGGGGGTGAATAATCTGGTAGGTGCCCAAAGTGAGCATCAGTGGTGCCAGGATAGAGGAGAAAGGGGTGTGGAAGGTTCTGCAGTGGCAGAAGGGAAGAGGTGAGGCTGGGAGAGATAGGACCTGTAGGCCTCAGGGGTGCAGCCCAGGAGAAATGCTGGTTTCCACTGGAGGAGTTTACAGGATGCCTGGGTGGAAGAGAAAAGGACAGACAGACATGGGAGGGAAATCCGAGGCTGAAATGGGGCAACAGGCTCTGAGGCACCAGCAGAGGTAAGTGTGGCTGGAGCCAAGTCTCAGCTGATTGGGCCCAGTACTTCCCCGCCCACTGGCTTTGAAGTGCACGGAGACTGGTGATTCTCACATTAGAATCACCAAGGGTGTTTTTGAAATAAACATTGATTTAACTGAAAAATCTCCAGGACTACCAACTACTGCCTCAGAGAACTTACTGAGATTTCTATGCACCAGAGGAGAGTTTACTCTCTTGAAACCTACAGCATAGCATGTGATTGGGCTACTTAAAGAAAAAAAGGGGTACTGTGGCTTCATTTGGTGTCTCTCCGGGGCTTGTTAAGGCAAAAGAAAAAGGGCAAGCTACCCCTCTTTTGATGAGAAAACACAAAAGGTTGGTGGATTAAGAACAAACAGTTAAAAGCAGCTCTTATTCACTTTGAAATGTGGTGCTAAACCTGCATCTAGGCTGACACACCAAACAACAGTCATTTCAACACAGCACAATCCTGTTAGAACATGACTCACAAAAACACTGATGTGTCTAGATCGGAGGCCAAGTCACGTACTGCACAAAAAGAAATGAAACACAACAAAACAAGAAACCTGCTGGCCCCAAACAGGAAAGCCCTCCTGTGCATGCAGGCCTGTGACTGCATCCTTCAGCTACCTTAGCAAGATGATAAAGAACTTTGAAAACTGCTTGCCTGGTTCTCTTTTCTTTCTTTCTTTTCTTTCTTTCTTTCTTTCTCTTTCTTTCTTTCTTCTTCCTCTTCCTCTTCTACTTCTTCCTTTTCTTTCTCCCCCTCTCCCTCCCCTCCTTCTCCTCCCCTTCCTCCCCCTCCCTTCTCCTCCTCCTCTTCCTCCTCCTCCTCCTCCTTCTTTCTTTCTTCTTCTTTCTTCTTGTTCTTCCCTCGTTCTTCTTTCTTTTCTTCTTCCCTCCTACTTGCCCTTAGAGTGTGCCTGGTTCTCACCTTTGCTTCTGGGACTTGGGCAGGATGATATCCTCAGAATTTCAGTCTCTGGCCATTCCCAGACAAACCTGTCTGGGACAGGAATTCCAGACAAAACAGCTTATCCGCCCTTCCACGCCCCCTCCTGCGTGAGCCTATTTCTCATTCTCTTCTCAGAGGTCCCACTGGCTGGTCATCTAATTTCATCCCTAATTTGCAGTAGAAGGATTCTAACAGCCACACATTCAGAGCTAGGAGCTGCAGTTTAAGGTGTTCTATCAAAATAACATATTTTGTGAAACCACTAGAGGGAGTCAATCCAGGGCTGCCAGACCTGCCGGGATACCACCACTGAAGGCAGCTCGGCTTCCAGGCAAGCCACCCTCTGAGGTCCCTGTGATAGCTTACTCCTCCAGGTTTCCAGAAGTCCCTACAGATGCACATCAGCGAAAATGGAACAAGTCAGTTAACAAAAACTGTCAAAATCATGTCTAAACAATGTCCTATAAAAATTCAGTTTTTCAGAGATTAACACATTGACCATTTCCAGCAAGCGACCTGTAACAGTCAATTGCTCAAAACCCACAGGTGCTCAAATGTAAAAATACCAGGATTTAATCCTTAGTCCTGATTCACTCAGAGCTAGACAGAAGCCAAACACAGATGCTGCCCCAGAGACGTACATTCCATGGAGAAGGGTCAGAAAAGGACACTTTACGTTTGGCATCCCTGTGGCAAACTGCGAGGGGATAGAGGAGGGGTGAGAAAAGACACAAGGTTTCCACCTGGTGGTGGGGAAATCCCTAGCCAAGGGGATGCCCGTTTTTTGATCAATATTCTGAGGAATTGGATACCACACCTTGGACTTCGATTTGATCCCTTCATGTATCTCTAGCTTTTAAAGTGGCTCGGTTAAAAAAAAAAAAAAAAAACTTTGCATAAATTCTTTGGAAAGGAGTGGATCAGAGAGCTGGGCAGTGTCTGAAGAGTTTCTCAAGATCAGGCAGACAGTTTGGTTGGTAAAACATCCAAGAACTGGGTTTTTATTCATACTGGAATGAGGGTACTGCTTTGCAATGAAAGAGAAAAATCTAAAGCAAGCAAAGGGGGCCAGGTGCAGTGGCTCACACCTGTAATCTCAGCAACTCAGGAAGCTGAGGCAGGAGGATTGCTTGAGTCCAGGAGTTCTAGGCTGCAATGAGCTATGACTGCACCACTGCACTCCAGCCTGAGCTGCCATCTCAAAAAAAAAAAAAAAAAGAAAAAAAGAAAGAAAGGAAGAAACCAGAAAATAGGAATGCACATAAGGCCGGGCGTGATGGCTTATGCCTGTAATCCCAGCACTTTGGGAGGCCGAGGCAGGCAGAATCACTTGAGGTCAGGAGTTCAAGACCAGCCTGGCTAACATGGCAAAACCCCATTTCCACTAAAAACACAAAAAATTAGCCAGATGTGATGGCACGCATCTGTAGTCCCAGCTACTTGGGAGGCTGAGGCAGGAGAATCACTTGAATCTGGGAGGTGGAGGCTGCAGTAAGCCGAGATCGCCCCACTGCACTCCAGCCTGGGAGATGGAACAAGACTCCGTCTCAAAAAAAAAAAAAAAAAAAAAGAATGTGCATAAGTAATATTCGCCCATTCATTCATTTATTCATTCATTCATCAAATGCATTGAGTACCTACCACATGCCAAGCTCCACACTAAGTGCTGAGACCCAGGGATAAGCAAGACAGACAACAGCCCTGCTCTTGCAGTATATACAGCAGAGTGAGGAGGATGTACATTAACAAGCCATAACCAAAGTGAATTAATTCATGATCAATGTGGGGAGTGCTGTGAGAGGTCCCAACTGCCATGTGAATGTATGTCAGGGGGCCTAACCTAGTCTGGGAGGCAAGAAGAGCCTTCACAAAAGTGACATTTTGGCTGAGGACTGATCCTAAAGTGTTAGCTAGATGAATGGTGCACAGGTGTGTGTGTGTCGGAGGGTGGACTGGAAGGAGAAAGGGGAATATTCCAGGCTGAGAAAGAACAGTAAAAGGCTTGCAGAGGGAAAGGCTATGGCATGGTCAAAGAATCCTGTATGAAGTCCAGTGTGGCTGTTGCTTAGAGACCTGGAAGAGAGTAGTGTCTGCTGTGCCAGAGTTGGCCCACATAGGGTCATGTTAAGTATGTTTACTTCATACCGGCTGTTCTCAACCTGGGATGATTTTGTCCTCAGGGGACATTGGGTGATGCCTGTAGACATTTTACTTATTACAGCTGGGGAGTGAGGTACTACTGGCACCTAGTGGGTAGAGTCCAGGGATGCTGCTAAATATCTTACATTGCACAGGGCAGCCCCCACAGCACAGCAGAGAGTTGCCCGCTCACAATGTCAGTAGTGCTGAGGTTGAGAGACCCTATTTACAAGGAGGATGTGAAGCCTGTCATGGGTTTTAAGCTGGAAGGTTTGTGATGAGATTTGTTTTAAAAAGATCATTCTGACACCAGTGTGGACTGATGGGGCAGTATCACTCGTGTAGATGCGAATGGATCTGTTAGGAAAGCATATTATGGTCTAGGCAAGAGAAGACGTTGGCCTGGCCTAGGGAAATGTCAGTGTGGATGGACAAAGAGATTTAAAAGAACAAATCAATTGCATTTCAGGACAGATGGGTTGTAGAGGGTCCCTTAGCCCATGATTTCTAGACAAGGCTGGAATGCTGAGGCATTCTTTGGTGGGTGCAGTATCAGGGCAGCAAAAGTGATGGGAGAGCAAAGTATGGCAGATTGGCCAGAAGCAGAGCATGTCCACGTGGGGCGCTGCTTCAGATGCCCTGTGATGAGATGTAGCCAGTCACTGCACAGACACCCCAGCCAGCCCTCGGGGAATCTCTGGACAAGCCGAGTGGAGAAACTGCACCTTAGCACAATCCACTGAAGGGAGGAAAGGAGAGGGAACTTATTTTCTTTTATTATATATATTTTTTAACTTTTATTTTAAGTTCGGGAGCACATATGCAGGTTTGTTACATACAAAACGTGTGTCATGGGGTTGGTTGTGCAGATTATTTCATTACCCAGGTATTAAGCCTAGTACCCATTCGTTATTTTTCCTGATCCTTTCCCTCCTCCCACCCTCCACCCTCCGAAAGGACCTGGTATGTGTGTTCCCTCCATGTGTTCATGTGTTCTCAGGACTTTATCTTCTATACCTCATCTCCCATTGGGGCAGTTTCCCCCATGGCAGTTTTTAAACAGAACTGCAAATTCTTTGCCATTTCTCCCGTCGTGAGGTGGGGACACGCAGCAGGAGTGATGCTGTGCAGCTTCTGCTTTGTTCACCGGGGCCCTCATGCTTGGAGCCCTTGGCTGACATGAGAGAAATCAGCTACCCGAAGGGCACCATATAAGCCCACGTGTAAGGGCTCTGGGTGACAGCTCCAGCTACGGCCCCAGCACACAGCCACACCTGCGTGGATATACGTTCATATGATTCTAGCCCACAGCTGTGGGGGCACTCCCAGCCATTGTCTCCTCAGCTGAGGCCTCAGACATTGAAGAGCAGAGACATGCCAGTCCTACTGTGCCCTACTGACCCACATAATTCATTAAAGCCTAATTAAATGGTTGTTATAAACCCCTAAACTTTGGGGTACTTTGTCACACCTGAGTAGTCACCAGAACAACCTCATTGCAAGGTAACAGCTCAGCTTCCCAGGGTGCATCATTTGGCTCCAGTGATACCACCCCATGCCCTGCAAGTGTGGCACTTCAGACAGGAGCCAGGGACACCAGGAGTATGGCTGGTGGCCCTTAGGTGGCAGGATGGCAGAGGCCCCACAGGAAGTCAGCTGGCCACAGCAGAACCAAGGTAGAGTGCGTGGCTGAGAATTCAGGAGAGAGGATGAGCTCCAGAAAATTGGGCACTGCACTGGACGTGTCTGATAAAGGAAAGAGGGAGAGAAAAGAGGAGTTAAGGATTTCCACATTTCTGGTTTCTGAACAACTAGATACATTAATGATGGGGCAATTTACTGCCACAGAATTTAGACCAAAGGAAGGGGCTAGGTTTGAAATGCCTGTGAGTCCATTAGAAATGACAAGAAGTGGGAGCCCAGGTCACCAAAGATGGTCAAGGTCATTGATCTTGAGACCACAGGGCCCCAAGAAGGCTTAAGGGTCTGTCCCTTGTTTCCTGTGTGAGAACTATTTTGCAGGTCTCAGGCTGGGACTCTTGACCAGCTGAATTATGTATTTCCAGAACAGGGTGTTAAAGAAGACAGAAGTGACCCCAGGAAAAACGTGGCTTCCACAAGAGCTGCCATATACAAACACACATGCCCTACAACGCTGGCAGGAGAGATATCATCAGATTTATTTATTTATTTATTTATTTATTATTTGAAACAGGGTCTTGCTCCATTGCCCAGACTGGAGTGCAGTGGCAAGATCTCTCTTGGCCCATCAGATATATTTTTTTAAAAAACTGGGAAGGGAAGGCTGGGCGCAGTGGCTCACGCCTGTAATCCCAGCACTTTGGGAGACCAAGGCGTGTAGATCACAAGGTCAGGAGCTCAAGACCAGCCTGGCCAATATGGTGAAACCCCGTCTGTACTAAAAATTAAAAAAATTAGCTGGGTGTGGTGGCGGGCACCTGTAGTCTCAGCTACTCAGGTGGCTGAGGCAGGAGAATCGCTTGAACCCAGGAGGCGGAGGTTGCAGTGAGCTGACAGTGTACCACTGCACTCCAGCATGAGCAACAGACCAAGATTCTGTCTTAAAAAACAAAACAAAACAAAACAAAAAACTGGGAGGGGAAAATACTTTTTTATTTTCTAATATGTTAGAACCCTTTCTCAATGTGTAACTCTCCTCATTCTTCTCTCTCTCATCTTTAACCAAAATTGTAAATGTTCTACATGTGCATCATGTTAGTCTATCCTGTGTTATTTAGATAATTGGTGCCTTTGACTTACATTCTTGTAAATGTTGCTTTAGTTCATAAACTCATAATATTCCCAGACCTGAAGCCTGTCTTAAAATTGATAATGTAAATCATCTAGGCCTGGATGCCTGAAGTGATGGGGAGCTCACCACCTCCTGTTTCTGATCATAGGTAGGTGAGATCCCTTCTGCAGCAAGAAGTCAGGGGCAGGCCTGTGACACTAGCTCTGATTCCTGCAAATGACCAAATGAGGGGCAGGGCCTGGTGGTCTCCCAGTCCCAGCTGAGGATCCCATGACCTGCACCCTGCTGCCCTCCCAACTCTCAGGTTTTCTCAACAGCCCCAGCTAATTTCATAAAAGGCAGTGCCTATAGCACTAAAAACTTTTGATCAGTCATAAAATCATGGGAAGAGAAAGAAATGCAAGAAGAGAGAAAGAAGGGAAAGAGGGGTGAATCATTAACAAAGGTACCACATCCCCGATACTGTACTGTTCTGGGTGCTTTTTTCTCAATGAATTCTCACAAAATCCTGTTGGTATTAGTGATCCATATTTCTTACATAAAGAAACTGAGTCGCAAAGAGGTTATTACTTAACTTGCCCAAGATCGTACAGCTAATAAGATGCAGAGATAGAGTCCACTTTGGACTCCAGTCCAGTGCTCTTTGCACTATTGCTTTCTCCCCAAGAGTCATTGGGGAGAAATGACTTCCTCTTAAAGAAAGGAAGGCGTTTGGGATAGACGTAGCTGTGTATGCACAAGAACCACTGTACCTCTCCCTGAACGCCACCAGATGGCGCAGTGGAAGGCTAAAACCCTGTTGCTTTTTATCAGTTCACTTGGCGAGACAGACAGGCGTGGGGGAGGCCAGCTGCAGGCAGAATGTCAAAACAGAGTTCTATTTAGGAAAATGAAGCCTTCTGCCTGCCCCGTCTCCCACCGGGATCCTTGGATGGCTCTCGGCAGACTATAAATGAATTCGCTTCTTTCTTCCTTCCCCATCCTACTGCTAACCCACATCTCTGATTCTATTTTCTCTCCATCTCTGACACAAGGGCACCAGTTCCACCCACATCAGAGAATAGTGTGTCCTGAAGACAGAGCGGAGCAGGCAAGCTGAGTGGTGGGGAGAATCAAGGCCTGCAGTTCCCTGTAGCAACTGGAGGGGCATTTGCCAGACATATCCCTTCCTGTCTGCTTACGCAACACACACACACCATAACACAGACGTGCACAACACACACATATCATAACACACACACATCTCATAACACCATAACATGCACATATCATAACATACACATACACACGAACATGCACACAACACACATGTGCTAATCTAAGGGCCCTGTCTTAGCCTGATGTGTCTGCCATAATGAAGTACCACACACTAAGTGGCTTAAACCGGCTTGAGGGAGACCAGCTGCAGGGAGAACGTCAAAAAAGAGTTCTATTTAGGAAACTGAAGCCTTCTATTTTCTCAGAGATCTATTTTCTCACAGTTCTGGAAGCTGTAAGTCCAAGATCAAGGTGTGGGCAGGTTTTGTTTCTTCCGATACCGCTCTCCTGGGCTTGCAGATAGCTGCCTTCTCACTGTGTCCTCACAGGGTCTTTTCTTTGTCCTCACAGGGTCTTTCTCTCCGTGTGTCCTAATCTCCTTTTCGGACACCAGTCAGATTGCATTAGAGCCCATCCTAACAGCCTTATTTTAACTTCATCACCACCACCCCGCCTCCCCCTTTTTTTTTACTTTAAAGACAGGGCATCACTCTGTTGCCCACGCTGGAGTGCAGTGGTGTGAACATGGCTCACTGCAGACTCAACCTCCCGGGCTCAAGTGATCCTCTCACCTCAGCCTCCGGAGTTGCTGGGACTACAGGTGTGTGCCACCACACCCAACTAATTTTTTAATTTTTTCTAGAGACGGGAGTCTCCCTGTGTTGCCCAGGCTGACCTCGAACTCTTGGCCTAGAGCAATCCTCCCACCTCAGCCTCCCAAAGTGCTGGGATTTCAGGCATGAGTCACTGCTCCCAGCCTATCACCCGGCCTGTCACGTGGCCTGTCTCCAAATACAGTCATATTCTGAGGTACTGGGAGCTAGGGCTTCAACATATGACTTTGGAAGTGGGAGGATACAACTCAGTCCATAATAGGACCGAATCACTTATTTTATTTTATTTTAATTCTGAGTAGTGGGTGCAACTTTATGCTTAATAAAGATGTTTGACCCCTAGAGGTCACAGGAGAAGTCCTAGGTTACAATATGCTCACTAACAAATGAAGCTCATCAATTGTGTGACACTAAGGGTAAATATGACTGAAATGATCCAAGTAATTTTAAGATGAATCCTCCCTCCGAGGAGCCTCACATGGTTACCTGGATAAATCTGGTTTGGAGGTCTCTATTGATGACCAGAACATCACCAGTGTTCACTTCTTTGTGAAAAGCAGTCCTTTCTCTGTTCACTCTCCTTTGAATATCCTCCAAAGCAGACCATTCCTGGAGTTCATAGAACTCCCTCATTCTCTGAGATTTTTCTAACCTGGAAGATGGTGCTGAGAAGGCTTCCTAGATCTACCTGATATAACCTGGGTGACTATAGAGGTAGCAGAGTTGTCCTCAGGTTGAAAGTTTAGAGCAGAGGGTCTGCTCAACCCAGAAGTGTCCCAGGCTAGGCTACATGGTGCCTTGTTTAGAAGAAAGTCGTATAAAATTAAGAAACCCCAAAGAATGAGGATCACTTGAGGCCAGGAGTTTGTGACCAGCCTGGTCAACGTAGACAGTCCATGTTCTACAAAAAAATAAAATAAAATTTGTGTAACTATCCAGATGTGGTGGCAGACAACTGCAGTCCCAGCTACTTGGGAGGATGAGGCAGGAGGATGAGGCAGGAGGATCACTTGAGCCCAGAAGTTGGAGGCTGCAGTGAGCTGTGATTGCACTACTGCACTCTGCAAGGGTAACAGAGCCAGATCCTGTCTCTAAAAGAAAAGAAATCCCAAAGAATTTGTCCCCTCCCAGAGGGAAAATTTTATATATATATATATATATATATACACACACACACACATATATATATATATATATAGAGAGAGAGAGAGAGAGAGAGAGTGAGCATGAAGTGAAATAAATAAAGCAGCTTCTGCCTGACGAGGCCAATAAGGCCTGGGGTCTGGGATCAGGGTTTTCTCAAAGCTGGGTGGTGATCATAAGGTCACTTTGATACCTGTGGACCTCCAACACCTGCTATTCCCAAAAACCACTCTGCTATCCCCTCAGATGGCAAACTAGCACTGTCTGCTGACCTAAGTAATTCTCAACCCACTCCCCATTTGGCCCTCTCAAGGGGGCAGCTTGCCTTATTTAAGACATACAATTTTTGTACTTGAATAAAGTTAAAGTTACATGAAGCCGAAATGCAGCCACAACTGAGTGCAGGCAATAGTTGTGAGTCCAGCCTCCTACAGTTAAGAGTTATGCTCCTTTGGCTGGGCGTGGTGGCTCACACCTGTAATCCCAGCACTTTGGGAGGCCGAGGCAGGTGGATCATGAGGTCAGGAGATCGAGACCATCCTGGCTAACATGGTGAAACCCCGTCTCTACTAAAAATACAAAAAATTAGCCTGGTGTGGTGGCATGCACCTGTAGTCCCAGCTACTCAGGAGGCTGAGGCAGGAGAATCTCTTGAATGAGGGAGGCGGAGGAGGTTGCAGTGAGCTGAGATGGCGCCACTGCACTCCAGCCTGGCAGAGCGAGACTCCATCTCAAAAAAAAAAAAAAAAAAAAAAGAGTTGCGCTCCTCTGGGGACAGGGAGAAACAAGTAGCAGGGCCACTTCCCTGAATGCTCTCCTTAGTGGTGGGAATTTGTCTGACCTGTTTAGAAGTTCTACTCCATGAGGGTTTTTTTTGGGGTTGTTGTGTTGTTGTTTGTTTGTTTTTGGTTTTTTTTTGAGATGGAGTCTTGCTATGTTACCCAGGCTGGAGTGCAGTGGCGTAATCTCAACTCACTGAAACCTTTGCCTCCTGGGTTCAAGTGATTCTCCTGCCTCAGCCCCCCGAGTAGCTGGGATTACAGGCGCATGCCACCATGCCCGGCTAATTTTTGTATTTTTAGTAGAGACGGGGTTTCACCATGTTGGCCAAGCTCGTCTCAAACTTCTGACCTCAGGCGATCTGCTTGTTTCGGCCTCCCAAAGTGCTGGGATTACAGGCATGAGCCACCACACTTGGCCTACTCCATGAGGTTTTGATTAAACAGTTCAAAATTTATACTCAGGAAGACCTCGTTTTATTGTGCTTAGCCTCATTGCACTTTGCAAATATTGTATTGGTTTGTGGCAATCCTGTGTTGAGCAAGTCTATCTGTGTCATTTATCCAACAGTGAGTGCTCACTTCGGGTCTCTGTGTCAGCATTTTTCAGCAATAAGGTATTTTTTAATTAAGGTATGTACATTGTTTCTCCAATGCAATGCTATTGCACACAATAGACTACAGTACAGTTACTTTTATATGTACTGGAAAACCAACAAATTTTTGTGATTCAACCCACTCACTTTTTATGATATTTGCTTTATTGAGATAATCTGGAACCAAACTCACAATATCTCCAAAGTATTGCCAGTAACGAAGCACTACATCACATCAGGCCCCATGCTAGGTGCTGGAAATACAAAGGTAATAGTCTGCTGGAGGAGACAGGGATCTAATTAAATTTATGTATTTATGTATTTATTTGAGACCAAGTCTTGCTCTGTTGCCCAGGCTGGAGTACAATGGTGTGATCTTAGCTCACTGCAACCTCCGCCTCCCAGATTCAAGCAATTTTCCTGCCTCAGCCTCCCGAGTACCTGGGATTACAGGTGTGTGCCACCATGCCTGGCTAATTTTTGTATTTTTGATAGAGACAAGGTTTCCCCATGTTGACCAGGCTGGTCTCGAACTCCTGACCTCCGGTGATCTGTCCATCTCAGCCTCCCAAAGTGCTGGGATTACAGGTGTGAGCCACTGCACCTGGCCATCTAATTAAATTTAATACAGTAAGGCATGTGCAATAATAAAAGTTTGTGTAGGGTACAAAACAAGCCAAAAGAGGAAAGAGTTAATTCTTCATGGGAAGGTCAGAGTGGGCTTTACAGTGGAGGTGACCCATGGACAAGGGTATTTGAAGGATGAGTAAGAGTTCACCACACAAGAAAGGGTGGAACAGAGAAAGCTCCACCCAGAAAGTGCACAAGGCATGGAACAAAAGCAGAGTGATGCGAGACAGTGTGTCTCTGGAACTGCAAGCATTTTGGTAAGGTGGAAGCAGAAGTGTGTGAGAAGGAGGAATGTAGGGTGAGCTGAGAGGGGTAGGAGACAGAACATCTAAAAGAGCCTCAGGTAAGCTCATGCAAAGAGTTTGAACATTCTTCTGAAAGTCTTTATATGATTTGAAGCAGGCTTGTGGCCTCGTCAGATGGACATATGAGAACAGCCTGGGGGAGGAAGGATGGTGGCTACTGCAGTCGTCCTAGTGAGATCACATAAGGCCAGTGGCAATGAGCATGAAAAGGAGAGGATGCATTTACCAAATATCTGGGAGGGGTTTAGTGTGTGTGGGAGAGAGAGGGATTTAGATATGATTTCATACTTTTTTCTAGAGTGGCTGGGATGGCGGTGCCAGAGGTGGAGAATGTTAGAAGGGAGTCGATTTGGAATGAGAAGGTGAGAATTGTCTTCAGTATGCCATGTTTGCCAGTCAAGTGGGAATGTCAATAGGCCTCTGAATACATGGGTGGTCTAGAGCTTGAGGAAACATCAGAATTGGCAGAAGAGATGCAGGCATCGTCAACATATAAGCATTTAAACCACCTATGACGATGAAATATCCCAGGAAGTGTGAGTGGGAAGAGAGAGCAGAGGTTGGAACTATGAGAGGCAACAAAACATAATGGCTCAGCCCATAGGATGGGAGGAAATATTTGCAAATTGGGTGTCTGATAAGAGAATAATATCCAGAATATGGCCAGGTGCAGTGGTGGTTCACGCCTGTAACCCCAGCACTTTGGGAGGCCAAGGCGGGAGGATCACTTGGACCCAGAAGTTCAAGACCAGCCTGGGCAACATGGTAAAATCCCATTTCTACAAAAATTACAAAACATAGCTGAGCGTGGTAGTGCACGCTTGTAGTCCCAGCTACTTGGGATGCTAAGGTAGGAGGATCGCATGAGGCTACGGTGAGCCATGACAGCACCGCTGCACTCCAGCTTCACCCTGCCTAAAAAAAAAAAAGAAAAAAAAAAACCCAGATTATATAATGAACACTTACAACTCAACAATATAAAAGTGAACATCTCAATTCAAAAATGGGCAAAGAATGTAAATAGACATTTCTCCAAAGATACGCAACTGGCCATCTTGGTCTATTCAGGCTCCTACAACAAAATATCATAGGCTAAGCAGTTTCTTAAAAATGAAAATTTGCTTCTCAAGTTCTGGAGGCTGGGAAGTCCCAGATCAAGGTGCTGGCAGATTTGATGTGTGGTGAAGGCTGTCTTCTGGTTCGTAGAAGACTAATTGCTTCCTAAAGGCCCAACTTCTTAATACTGTCACATTGGCAATTAGGTTTCAACATAAAAATTTGGGGGGTGGGGGACACGAACATTCAGACATGGCAACATGAAAAGATGCTCAACATGACTAGTCATTAGGGAAATACAAATCAAAGCCACAATGAGATGCCATTTTATACTTGCTGGGATAGCTATAGTATTAAAAATGGAAAATAGGTGTTGGTGAGGATATGGAGAAATTGGAACCATCATACATTGCTGATAGGAATAAACAAATGGTGCAGCTGCTATGAAGAACAGTTTGGTTGTTCCTGAAAAAGCTAAGCACAGAATTATGATATGAGTCAGTGATGCCACTCCTAGGTGGGTACACAAAGGGATTGAAAGCAGGAACTCAGATACTTGTATGCCAACATTCATAACTGCATGATTCACAAAAGCCTAAAGGTGGAAACAATCTGTCTCCATCAAGAAACGAATGGTAAAACAGGCCAGGCGCGGTGGCTCATGCCTGTAATCTCAGCTCTTTGGGAGGCCGAGGCGAGCGGATCACCTGAGGTCAGGAGCTCAAGACCAGCCTGGCCAACATGACAAAACCCCATCTCTACAAAAAACAAAAACAAAAATTAGCTGGGTGTAGTGGCACTCACCTGTAGTCCCAGCTACTCAGGAGGCTGAGGCACAAGAATCGCTTGAACCTAGGAGGCTGTGGTTGCAGTGAGCCGAGATCGTGCCACTGCACTCCAGCCTGGGTGACAACGAGACTCCATCTCCGAAAAAAAAAAGATGAATGGAAAAACAAAATGTGTTATATGCGTACGGTGAAATATCATTCAGCCATAAAAAGGAATGAAATTCTGACACATGCTACAACACAGATGAACCGGAAAACATTATGTTAAGTGAAATAACCCAGTCATGAAAGCACAAATATTGTATGATTCCACTTATAGGAAGTACCTAGAACAGGCAAATTCATGGGGACAGAAAGAAGATTACAGGTTACCAGGAGCTGGAGAGAGTGGATAATGGGGAGCTATTGCTTAATGGTTATAGAGTTTCTGTTTGGGGTGATGAAAAAGTTTTGGAAATAATGATGATGACTGCACAACATGTGAATGTACTTAATGCTACTGAATTGCACATTTAAAAATGCTTAATGATAGGTTTTATGTTATACACATTTTACCATAATTTTCAAAAATTAATAACATAATAAATATGTAATAACTTAATAATGCAGTATACCAAAAACAATGGAATTGTATACTTTAAATGAGTGAATTGTATGCAATGTATCATATGTGAAGACTGAATGGAAGACCAGGCACAGTGGCTCACGCCTATAATCCTAGCACTTTGGGAGGCCAAGGCAAGCGAGACCTCATCTGAGGTCATAAGTTCAAAACCAGCCTGGCCAACATGGTGAAACCCCTAAAAATACAAAAATTAGCTGGGCATGGTGGTGCATGCCTGTAATCCCAGGTACTCAGGAGGCTGAGGCATGAGAATCACTTGAACCCAGGAGGCAGAGGTTGCAGTGAGCCAAGATTGCGCCATTGCACTCCAGCCTGGGCGACAGAGCGAGACCCTGTCTCAAAAACAAGCAAACAAACAAAAAAGATTGAATGGAGATTTCTCAAAGAACTAAAAATAGAACTACCATTCTATCCAGCAATTCCACTACTGGCTATGTACCCAAAGGAAAAGAAATTATTATGTCAAAAAGACACCTGTACCCATATATTTATCCCAGCACTATTCATGATAGCAAAGATACGGAATCAAATTAAGTGTCCATCAACAGATGATTGGATAAAGAAAATGTGGTATACATACACTTTAGGATGCCACTCAGCCATAAAAAGAATGAAATCATGTCTTTTGCAGCCACATGGATGGAACTGGATGCCATTACATTAAGTGACATAAGTCAGACACACAAAGACAAATACTGCATGTTCTCACTTGTAAGGGGGAGCTAAATAATGTGTACACACAGACATAGAGACTGAAATGATAGACAATGGAGACTTGGATGGGTGGGGGATGGGAAGGGGGTGGAGGATGAAAAATTACTTACTGGGTACAATGTACATTATTTGGGTGACAGATACCCTAAAAGCTCCGACTTCACCACTATGCAATCTGTGCATGTAACAAAATTACACCTGTACCCCATACATTTATCAAAAAAATTTTTAATAAGTAAAGATTGACCAGAAGAAGATTTCAATGAAGAAGACAGAAAGGGGCTGGCCCGAGCAGTAGGAGAAAAACCAGAGGAGTGTGACACCAAGGAACCGAAGGAGGAGAGTTTCAAGGAGGAAATGGTCAGCAGGGTCAAGTGCCACAGATGAGAACAAACAAAGCATTCACTGAATATCACCATTGAGAAATTTACTCAAATAGGCATTCAACCCACTTTTATTGAGCACCACAACATGCCAAGCACTGTCCAGGGAACTGGGAATACAAGACAAATGAGTCCAGCAACTTACACTTTGGTGACAAAGACAGACAACAACATCTGTGAGCAGAGGTGCCCCCGCTCAGTGTCATGCAAGCTGGTTGCACAGGGTGCTGAGGAGGAAGAAGGAGAGGCAGCTATACCAGAGGGGAGAGCTCAAGGAGGGCAACGCAAAGCAGGTGACACAAACTGAGTTTTGAAACCTGTAGAAGACGAGGAGGACATTGGTGCTAGCAAGAATAGCACAGACAAAAGCACAGGGGTATAAAATGGCTCCTTGCATTTGAGGAATAGCAGCTAATTCGCTGTGGCTGGAGCCAAGGGTGGGTGTGGGAGAATGAGGGAATGGCATTGCCCGGGGAAGGAAGTGTGATGAATGCAGTATGGGCAAGATCAGCAGGGCCTTGGGCTTGGAGGAGTTTGAGGAAGGTGGCGGGACTGCGAGCAGGGAAGCCAGTTAGAAGTTTGTTGCCATAATCCAGCAGAGAGGTAAAGCAAGCATGAGCTAGAGTGGCAGCAATGGGAGCAGAGAGGAGGGAAAGGGCATTGGAGTACATTCTAGGAAAAAAATGTACTTAGGGCTGTTCAAATATATGGGCTGAAACAGAGGGTAGGATTTGGCTTGGATAAGTGGTACAGTGTGGTGCCTTTCATTAAAATGGGAAATACAGAAGAAATGAGTTTGCAAGAAAGATGACGAATTCATACGCTCAGAGACAAGGGGAGCATCTCCCCAAAAACAACTATCAGCAAGAATTCCAGCCCTGAGCCATGTGTGGCTAAGCTAAGTATTTCAGATTGTAAGGGAAAACCAAGTTCCCATCCTCCTGTACTCCCAGCATACCTCAAATCCCTGTTTGCCTTAGTTACTGTCCTCTCACGCTGCACCTAGGACCTCATCAGGAGCACCCTATGACCGCTTGACTACAGAAGACAAAATTCAGGTCTGATTTACAGATGGTTCTGCCAGATAGGCTGGGCACTATCTGAAATATGAATGGCTACATAAGTCTGAAGCAGTGGTATGTGCAATACTGCAGCAATGAATGAGGCATTCCATAAGTCCATAGGTCATGGTTTAGGCAGACACACTGCAGGCCTGGAAGGCAAATGAGTATCCAGAATAAGTGTCGACTGCAGTGAGAGCAAAGTGCTGCCACTTCCATTATGAAAGTGATCTTTTGTAATCAGTCACCTGCTACCAGGTGACTGGACGTGTTTCCCATTATCTCAAAAAATAAAAAATTTTTTTTATTTTTTATTATTGTGGTTAAAAAAAAACCTAACATGAAATCTACTCATGTAACAAAACTTTAAGTATACAGTATTGTTAACTATATGCACACTGTTGTGCAGGGGGATGGCCTTTTGGTGACCCTCTTATGGTACCAGCTCAGTGGCAACCCTTTGTGGAACCGGGGAAATGTCCTCTAGATTGCATGATATTCTAAATCAGCAACGGTGTGGTTCTTTTTCTCCTATAATTAGGATTCACAGGCTTGAATCGTTTTGCTATTACACCTAGAGATCCTCTAGGGAACATTTTGCTTCCCATCTATTATGCAATTTTAGGCTCGGTTAGCCAAGGTATGTGAGTTCCCAAGGAAGGACTGCTTCTTTTTTTTTTTTTAGAGATGTAGTCTCTCTCTGTTGCCCAGGCTGGAGTGCGGTGGTGCGATCTCAGCTCACTGCAAGCTCCGCCTCCCGGGTTCACGTCATTCTCCTGCCTCAGCCTCCCGAGTAGCTGGGACTACAGGCGCCTGCCACCACGCCTGGCTAACTTTTGTATTTTTAGTAGAGAGGGGGTTTCACCATGTTAGCCAGGATGGTCTCGATCTCCTGACCTCGTGATCCACCTGCCTCAGCCTCCCAAAGTGCTAGGATTGCAGGTGTGAGCCACTGCGCCTGGCCAGGAAGGACTGCTTCTATCAGGGACACAGCAATGGTTCCATTAAACTGGCCGCTTTGTGTTCCTCATGCCAATGCATCAATATAAAAAGAAGGGGGTTCTTTACTGGCTAAGATATTGGCCCTGATTATCAAGGGGAATGGGGTTGCAACCATACATTGGGAGTATGAGGAATATGTCTGGAATGCAGGAGCTTCCCTGGAATGTCTCAGTACTCATGCCCTGGATTAAAGTCAACAGAAAACTACATTATCAGGACTGCTAATGGCCAGACCTTTCAGCCATCATGGCTTAGGTCATCCACCAGGCAAGGGATCATGTCCAGCCAAATTTGCTAAGTGCAAAGGAACTATGGAATAAATAATGGGAGAATGTAGTTATAAATACCAGCTATAAGCTGGGTGCAGTGGCTTACGCCTATAATCCCAGCACTTTGAGAGGCTGAGACAGGCAGATCACTTGAGCCTGGGAGTTCGAGACCCACCTGTGCAACATGATGAAATCTCATCTCTACCAAAAAAACAAAAAAATACAAAATTAGTGTACATGCAGCTCCAGGCTTGGCCTTCTGGCCTCTGTCCTAGGCCTCCTTACCTGCCAACCTTGTTTCTTTGCTCAGAGCTCTCCACAGCTGCACCGGCCCGATGGCTGCCTCTAATCCTCTGTCTAGTCTCCTTCTTCAGCCATTAGTCATTTGCTGCTTAGAC
Source organism: Pongo pygmaeus (assembly GCF_028885625.2). Classification (NCBI taxonomy): domain Eukaryota; kingdom Metazoa; phylum Chordata; class Mammalia; order Primates; family Hominidae; genus Pongo; species Pongo pygmaeus. The sequence continues at coordinate 152,651,939 of NC_072376.2, read as the reverse complement.
ACCATATGGATATGAACCTTACTTGGGGTTTTGATCATCTCCCATCCCCTTCTTCTACCAAATGGCCCAAGCACTATCTCCTTTCACAGGTTGAATGGAAAGGGAGGCTGGGTTGGTGTACACTAGAGATAAATGGGGCGGATTGTGCCTTTGCACAGGGGGGTCTGTGATTGTAGCTTTTGTGCCTTCTACACAAATATTTTTGTTTCCAAAAAAAAAAAATTAGTGCACATATATCCTAGCTGTTCAGGAGGCTGAGAAGAGGATGGCTTGAGCCCAGATGGCAGAGGTAGCAGTGAGCCATAATTGCACCACTGCACTGCAGCCTGTGCAACACGGTGAGACCCTGTCTCAAGTAATATTAATAATAATAATAAATACCAGGTATAACCATGTGACCACTTTCAGAGGAAAATTGTAATAATTATGAATATTTATTTCTTATTTTGATACAAATGTATATACATATAAACTATTTTTTCTTTTCCTTTCTTCCATCCCCCTGCATCTAAATGCATCTTTACATCTCATGGAGACAATGTGACTCTGTTAGAAGACAAATAATCATAGCCCAAAGAGGGATAAAGGGACTTTGGATCCTCTTTTGGAGAAAGAGTTAGTATAGGTTTAGTTATATAATGACAGTTGCATTATGATAGATGAAAGGGCTCTTTATTTGGAAGTAAATCTAAGTATCATTTAAAGATGTGTACAGATTCCATGCTGGTATGAACTCTGGTGGGTTTGTAGCATGTTAACTTAACTAAGCTGGAACTGGGTTGTCCACGTTCTACTCCCTTCCTGAGTAGCTCTGGGTTAGTCTGGGCCACAAAAGAGACATTATGAGTAAGATTTGGAGGGCAGAAGTGCAGAGCAATGATCGACTTCTGATACTTGGAAGGTCAGTGCAAAACACAAGATGATGTTGCAGCTCAGGCACATCATCCCTTGTGTGCTGGTCAGCTTGTTGGCAGCGGGCAGCAGGCAGCTGCAGCTGACCTCTTGCCTCAGCTGCTTTGACGCTGGGCCAGGTGCATGTTGGATTCCATGATGAAGGGCACCAGATTCCACTGGAGATCACTCACATCATCGATGTAGGAGGTTGGAGGGGATGAGAGACTGATAGGAGTTTCAGTCCGTCCTTGTGGAGTGTGGCGCATCCGTGGAGGTTCATGTGTCCTTGACTCCCCCCTTACACCTGTCTTCCTTTCCCAACTGCCCAATTGCCTGCCCTATAGCCTTCAGCCAGCAACTGAAGCAACAGCCACATGGAGACTGCATAATCAGTCCCACAATTGCACAAGGTCAAGTTCCTATAATAAATCCCTTTATATAAATATATATGTCTACACAGGCATCCTTATGTGTGTCTAAGTATGTGCATGTGTGTGTGTGTGTCTGTTTCTCACACTGAACTCTGGCTGACACAAAGTGGAAGGGTAAGAATGGATGCCAAGTAACAAAAGGGAAAGACTGTTCCAGTGGTTGGCCTCTTTTATCTTATATCTCTTTCTTATTCTTACCCTGCTGTGCTCCATAGTGTTGGAGCCTGACCCACATGGGCTGAGTTTCCCAGGCTTCTTGTTCATCTGGCTTCTAGCTAGGTTTATGCACCAGGAAACCCTATTGGGAGCTAGGAGGGTAGTGGGGAGAAAAACTCAAGGAATTTCTCCCTCACATTCTCTGGCTCTATCTGCGACTCTTGCCTGTCTCCAGCTCTTCCCAACATGCTCACCGTGCTTTCACCTGTCACCCAGTGACTTTGTTCCTGGGCTGGTGATGTGGTCTCCTCCTTTGTCTCTCCAACTTAAGGGTGGTAGCAGCTTCATGCTGTTGCATCTTTGGGCTATCTCACCAGCCCTTGTTTGACTTCTCAGTCCATCCATTATCGGGGGAACCAGCCCTCAATATTTCTACGTAGGTTCTTTCTATTTTCCATAAGTGTTGGCTGGCTGAGAAATAAAGAGAAAGAGTACAAAGAGAGGAATTTTACAGCTGGGCCTCCAGGGGGGACATCACATATCAATAGGACCGTGATGCCCACCTGACCACAAAACCAGCAGGTTTTTATTGAGGATTTCAAAAAGGGACAGGGTGCAAGAACAGGGAGTAGGTCACAAGATCACATGCTTCAAAGGGCAAAAAGGAGAACAAGATCACATGCTTTTGAGGCCAATAAAAATCACAAGGCAAAGGGCAAAGCAAAGATCACAAGGCAAAGGGCAAAATCAAAAACTCCTGATAAGGGTCTATGTTCAGCTGTGCACGTATTGTCTTGATAAACATCTTAAACAACAGAAAACAGGGTTCGAGAGCAGAGAACTGGTCTGAACTCAAATTTACCAGGGTGGAATCTTTTCCCCACCCTAATAATCCTGAGGGTACTGCAGGAGACTAGGGTGTATTTCAGTCCTTACTGCAACCTCATAAGACAGACACTCCCAGAGAGGCCATTTATAGACCTCCCCCCAGGAATGCAATTCCTTTCCCAGGGTCTTAATATTAATATTCCTTGCTAGGAAAAGAATTTAGCGATCTCTCTCCTACTTGCATGTCCATTTATAGGCTCTCTGCAAGAAGAAAAATATGGCTCTATTTGCCCAATCCTGCAGGCCCTCAGACCTTATGGTTGATTTCTCTTGTTCCCTAAAATCACTGTTATTCTGTTCTTTTTCAAGGTGCCTGATTCCACATTGTTCAAACGCACATGTTTTACAATCAATTTGTACAGTTAGATACAATTATAGTGGTCCTGAGGTGACGTACATCCTCAGCTAACAAAGATAACAGGATTAAGTGATTAAAGTAAGACAGGTGTAAGAAATTATAAGAGTATTATTTGGGAACTGATAAATGTCCATGAAGTCTTCACAATTTATGTTCAGAGATTGCAGGAAAGACAGGGGTAAGAAATTATAAATGTATTAATTTTGGGAGCTGATATATGTCCATATTAAAATGAAATCTTCACAATTTATATTCCTCTGCCACGGCTCCAGCCGGTCCCTCCATTTGCAGTCCCTGACTTCCCGCAACATCTCTCCCTTTCTTTTTATATAAATGTGCCATGGCGATGAAGGCTTGTTCGTTTCTTGGTTTTGACGCAGGATTCTTTGATTGGTCCGGCACATTAAAAACAAGCAGATTAAACAGAGAAACATAATTCCAAAATTTACTACAGTGAAGCCACCAGTAGACTTAATTCAAGTCATGGGGTTTAGTCTAGAAACACTTTCTGCCACCTGATCTAATGCCTCAGCTTCAGGCACAATGGATAAATGAGCTTGAGAGGCTTCAAAAATTTGCTTCTTTAATTTGGTTATGTCCAAGGATAAATTATCTTCCCTGCCCAGAAGTTGTCCTTTGACCATTTCCCATGAATGATCAGTCTCATTGTAGGAATATGGTGTGATACAGAAATCAAAAGTATTCCAATCGCACTGCATTTGCATGCAGTGTTCGAGACTCATTAGCCAATCTCCAAGCCAAATAACAGACTGTCTTTTTCTTTTTTTTTGAGACAGAGTCTCGCACTGTCACCCAGGCTGGAGTGCAGTGGCACAGTCTCGGCTCACTGCAAGCTCCACCTCCCGGGTTCCTGCCATTCTCCTGCCTCAGCCTCCCGAGTAGCTGGGACTACAGGCACCCAGCACCACAACCAGCTAATTTTTTTGTATTTTTAGTAGAGACGGGGTTTCACTGTGTTAGCCAGGATGGTCTCAATCTCCTGACCTTGTGATCCACCCGCCTTGGCCTCCCAAAGTGCTGGGATTACAGGCGTGAGCCACCACACCCAGCCAGACTGTCTTAAATCATTAATTTGATTAGCTAATTTTTGATCAATGCCTTGTTGAGAATTCCACATTTGGGTAGAATTGGCTTGCCAATCATTAACAAAATGAGCCGTTTGAATAGATTGATATAATGCCATTCTGGCAGTGGTGGCCAGTGCAGTGACTGTAATTAGGCCTATGATCACAGTGAATAAAGTGAAAACAAATCTCTTAGATCTTTTGAGAACTCGTAGTAACACTTCATTAATTAAATGTACTGAGGGGGAGGATTCCCAAGGTCTGGGTATGGTTACCAGTATCCAGATTCCTTCTCGAGTTTGAACCAATATTACACTTTTCCTGGAGTCAAAACGGGAGTTAACAAAAGTATATAAATGACAATTAATGCATTGGACAGTTTGATTTTTCGTCCAAATTTTGATATTTCCCACTAACAGCATGTAAGGAGGCTTAACACAACTTTGTATAGGAGTAGTCAGGTTGGAGGTAAACAAAGCAGAATATTTGAATCTACATTGATACTGAGGGAGAAAAGTGGTGGTGGCCATGCCCGATGTTCTCCACTGTAAAGAAACAATCTGAGGTGCCCAGGGATGCCAAAGAGGTAGAGGGGCATACCTGGGTTGAGAAGAATTATCGTAATGCCAATTGGAGTCCCATAAAAGACGATTGTCATCAAAAAGAGGAAAAGGGTTCGAAGGGGATTTATCATGGGGTTCGGAATCACAGATGCAAGCGGTGGTAGGGGGGACAACAGACAGAAAAGTTTCCCCTTCCCATACTCACAGTCCAGACATGGCCATAGCCAATTTCCAAAGTTCTGGGTGTTCTAGGCTCGGAATGGGGAATATCATATGAGGCCTCGGGGGGCGGGGGTAATTCCCTTATCTTCCCATTTTAAGGGAAAGAACTAGCTGAACCTCCCATGCAAAGTAGGTTGATGATCCTTGTCCTCCCAATAAGAAATAAAATAAGTAGCCTCCAGGCATTCCCTTCTGCCGGAGGAGCAATTGTTTTTTAAATAGCCCTTTGGTGCCCAGTCTATTACTAAACCATATGAATCATTTTTTAATACTACCACATGTGAGTTAACACAGTCTTCCCAAATTGAAGTTTTAGATGGGCCCTCAAAATTTTTAGGACATGGTTTTCCTACAGGTTTATAGTGAAAGTATGGGGTATCTCCTATTACTCCCCCTTTCATTTGTTTTAAAGGAGAAAAGGAGAGGCCAGAGACCAAAGGTCCCCATTGTCTTGTAGCTAATCTCTCTGGAAGATAAGCAGCCCAGACTTGAGTTTCTAGATGGATACAACCAGGTGCAATCTGAGGCACAGAGGAGGGTATTTATAACCCATAGTAACATTAAGTGCAGTGCCTTCTTCTCCTGGTTGAGTGGAGCAATGGTCATCTGTAGCTCCAGGCATCCACACACTATTGTCAGTATAGATTTCTGCAGGAGCATCCATCCAGGTCAGAGGTCGAATAAGTGGAGGAAAAGGCACATAAGCCCAACAAGAATAATTTTGTGTAGCAGGTAAATCAGTGTGAGGAAAACTGGTGAGACAGAAAGTATAAGGAGGAGAATTATTAAATAAAACCTATTGTAAGTGAGATTCAGTGCTGAAGGAGGAAGAGAAGAACAGAGAGATGTTATTTTCAGGCTAATAGAAAGGGTGAGATTTTTAGGTTTGTAAGGAGAAAAAGAAAGGTAATTAGGAGAAGTGGGATTAGTTAGAGGGGTCTCCGTTGCCATTAGGGAAGATTGAACCAGACCCATTTTGATTTGGTGTGCCAGTTTCTGAGGAGTCGGCAGAGATCTCGCAACGTATCAGGGTGGTCTCTGATGCGGACGTCTTTTCCCTGTGGTTTTCTTTGTCAGTATTCACACGAAGTGTAAGTCTTCTAGTGGGCACCCATACAGGGGATTGATGATCTCCTGGTGAAACAGAAGCATACCCTCTTTCCCACATTATAATTGTTCCAGGTTTCCAGATATTGGGAGTTTTTCCATAACACTGGCTTGCCTTCATTTAGGGAGAATTTTTTGCCTATATAATGGCATTCAGCTGCAGTCAGAGAATTGTCTTTAGGAACATTTAGAAAGTTTAAAGTAAACAATGCTAAATGTAATTGAGGTAAATTTTGTCATTTGACGGAACACATGGCCATTTTACACTCATGATTCGCATTCTCAAAAGCTAACATATGAAGGAGAATACCTTCAGCGCGCTCATCAGAGACAGATTTTTGAACAGCATCTTGTAATTTGACCAAAAAATCAGGATATAATTCATTGTGACCCTGTTTAACAGTAGTAAAAGAAACAGGAGCTTGGCCTGGGGCACATAATTTATCTCAAGCTCTCATACACATTACACAGTTTGTTACTTGTTCCGTGGTGAGAGCATCAAAGCCTAGTTGGGCAATAGTATCAGAGTAATTATCAGGGCCTGTGAGCTAAGCCTGAGTAATTAGAATGCCATCAGCCTGATTTAGCTGAACCTGCAGAGGGGCCTCCTCTGACCACCAGGTACAGAATTGTAAATGCTGAGATGGAGTTAGAATAGCTTTTGCCAAAAGATCCCAGTCTAAAGGAAGCAAAATGACCTCAGTACAAAGAGTCTGTAATACCATTTTAACATATGGAGAAGTAGGACCGTACTGAGTACAAGCACCCTTGAATTCTTTTAAAAAGGTAAGATTGAGTGGCACAGATCGACACACTTGTACCCCTTGAGCATTTGGAGGTTCCAGCGCAACCGGATAAGCCCACGCGTCTAATCTACTAGTTTCTTTGTTTGGCATAATAAGCATTGCATGGAAGTTTCAAGAGCAGGCACGTGAGACGGAGTCAGCATAGAAGTGACAGGAAAAGTATGTGTAGATAAGGGAAACTGAGGCTGAGGAGGTCGGACTGGTACAAGAGTGTGAGAAAGGGGCACTGGGGGAGCAGAAGCGGTAAAAGCATACTGGTGATTATTGGCACAATCCTGTGCAACAAGAGTGGCAGGGGCATCTATGCATGAAGAAGGGTACAGAGAAGCAGGTTGAGTGGATGGCAAAGTGACCGGTTGAGGGACCGAAATGACAGGAGGGTGAGGGGCTGTGGTGGATGGGGGAGGGCCTGCAGAATTACAGGTAAATTGTAGTTTGGTCCAGGAGCCATTAGATGGCTCTGGAGCCAAAGGCTGCAAAGGTTTGAAGAGGGAAGAATTAGCATAGTTATGGTCCTGGGCTGTCCAAGTCGGGGCCTCGGGAGCTACAAGTATCAGCTCTTCATGAAAAGAAATAAGATCATCAGGGGTGACATTAAGCCAAAGTCACCGGAGTTAGATATTGAATTCTCAACATCATCAGGTGGGGGAGGAGTAGGCGAAGGGAGAGGCTGAGCAGTTAAGAAAGGCCGAGTGGGAGAGGAAAGCTGAGAAAGAGGTAGAGGGTCACCAGATTCCGAAAACTGTGGTAACTGCAGGGGGTCACAGGATTGGTATGTCATTAGGATGGCACGTACCAAGGCCCAATCACCCCAAACAGTGACGGGAACATAATTCCCTGTCGGGACCAGTTCCCGGAATTTTGCACCAACACAATCCCATAGTTTCAAGTCTAATGTTCCCTTTTCAGGAAACCAAGGACAGTGTTCTTCCACCGCCCTGAATAGAGTGACCATATTTTCCATGGGCACTCAAACTCTCCCCTGTTTTAACAAGAGTTTAATATAGCAGAGATAAGCACAACATTTAGACTCCACGTGACCCATAGTTACCCCGGACAATACACAGACAACTCACCAATCGTCAGGGAGTCGAACAAGCACTTCTGTGGACTGGACTGATGAACGTTTCACTGTACCTACCAAAAGGAATCAGGCTCCCACATGCACTTAGGAAAAAGAAAACCATGTTGGCGCACCAGATATAGAGGGAACCAGCTCCCAATATTTCAGCGTAGGTTCTTTCTATTTCCCATAAGTGTTGGCTGGCTGAGAAATAAAGAGAAAGAGTACAAAGAGAGGAATTTTACAGCTGGGCCTCCAGGGGCGACATCACATATCAGTAGGACCATGATGTCCACCTGAGCCACAAAACCAGCAGGTTTTTATTGAGGATTTCAAAAGGGGAGGGGGTGTAAGAACAGAGAATAGGTCACAAGATCACATGCTTCAAAGGGCAAAAAGGAGAACAAGATCACATGCTTCTGAGGCCAATAAAGATCACAAGGCAAAGGGCAAAACAAAGATCACAAGGCAAAGGGCAAAATCAAAAACTCCTGATAAGGGTCTATGTTCAGTTGTGCACATATTGTCTTGATAAACATCTTAAACAACAGAAAACAAGGTTAGAGAGCAGAGAACTGGTCTGAACTCAAATTTACCAGGGTGGAATCTTTTCCCCACCCTAATAAGCCTGAGGGTACTGCAGGAGACCAGGGCGAATTTCAGTCCTTATCACAACTGCATAAGACAGACACTCCCAGAGAGGCCATTTATAGACCTCCCCCCAGGAATGCAATTCCTTTCCCAGGGTCTTAATATTAATATTCCTTGCTAGGAAAAGAACTTAGCAATATCTCTCCTACTTGCATGTCTGTTTATATGCTCTCTGCAAGAAGAAAAATATGGCTCTTTTTGCCTGATCCCACAGGCCCTCAGACCTTATGGTTGTCTTCCCTTGTTCCCTAATATCGCTGTTATTCTGTTCTTTTTCAAGGTGCACTGATTTCATATTGTTCAAACACACATGTTTTACAATCAATTTGTACAGTTAGATACAATTATAGTGGTCCTGAGGTGATGTACATCCTCAGCTAACAAAGATAACAGGATTAAGAGATTAAAGTAAGACAGGTGTAAGAAATTATAAGAGTATTATTTGGGAACTGATAAATGTCCATGAAATCTTCACAATTTATGTTCAGAGATTACAATAAAGACAGGGGTAAGAAATTATAAAAATATTAATTTTGGGAACTGATATATGTCCATATGAAAATGAAATCTTCACAATTTATGTTCTTCTGCCGTGGCTCCAGCCGGTCCCTCCGTTCACGGTCCCTGACTTCCTGCAACAATCCATCGCTTACATAACCAGTTCCCTGCATTACATTCCCACTGTTTGAAACACTTAAAGTAGTTTCTTTTTGCCTGGCTGGACCCAGGCTGACACAGCCCACTTGAAATTTGAGTTCATAAATTTAAAGTGAGACCCATTAAGATGGCATGTGACTTTTCCCAGTGGCATTCAGTTCTTCTTCAGGGGCAGACACAGAGTAGGCAGATTTGGGTGAACTAGGGCTAGAGTTTGGCTAGGAAAATTTGAAGGAATGGGGGAAGTTGAAGGTGAAGGATGGCTTTTGGCCAAGTTAGGAGAGAAGTGAAGTTATGAAAGCTGAATGGCAATGTGAAGATGAGTACATCAGAGGCTTAAAAATCCATGTGTGGGTGATCATTGTTAGAGCAGGGGTGCTGCAGCAAGTGAGCAGGGAAAATCCATAAGGGTAATCAGGCATTTTAGGATGCTTGAAAGCAAAATTTTGGAAGAATGCAACAATTAGTAATGATAAGATATATAGTATGACCATGGGAGTGAGTGGCTAGAAGGGTTGAAGGCTAGGTTCAGGGAAATGAGATGAAGAAGCTGAGAGGCCAAAGTGTTGAGTGGATTCTTTATGGAGATATTGAACCAGTACAACCCTAACACTTCTAAAAAACTTGGGTCTTTCATCTCTCACTTAAACCCTAGAGAATGGGGCCCAGCTTGTTCTCTTCTCTTCTCTATCTGCTGTTCTCTCTCAACCATTACCCTCCATACATGGCCATGGCTGTTCCTTGTATTCCACAAGCTCCAGTAGCACAAAGCTGTTGTGTATAATAGACATTCATCAAATGTTTACAGGTAAAAGAGGAGACCACAGCAGAGCATGAAGCCAGAAATAATTTAAAACTAAACATTATGCATAATGTCCTAAAGACCTTGAGAGGAATTTCTCAAGGACCATTTTCCCCCTTAAATCTCCACCTCTGCCAGTTTTGTTCAGGTCACTTCCCTCTCTAGAGATTCTTTACCTTTCCTCCTGTCCAGGGCATCTGAAACCACCCTCACAGGTTAACAAGAATGACAAGCCATGCTTTAGGCAGAATTTTAGTTAGGCATTGACCAGGGTGCACAGGTGCACTTTGACACACTTCCCTGCACCAGCTAACTAACCGAGAGTCACAGAGCAGGCTGACCACCAGCTCCTCTATTGTTCCTATTGGTGGAATCTGTGACATTTGACCTTTTAACCCAAGAACTGCTTAAGGTGTTTTTCAGAACCTGCATTCCTGCAGAATGGCTGCCACCAATCAGTTTAAAGACCCCCACCAAGAAACTCACTCAGCACAGGAATGTGGTTTCTTCATCTCCCTGTCCCATGACTTCACTCCTCACTTCTAGACCAATCAACAATCCCCACACTTTAGCCCTTTGCCCATACAGAGCCCTTAAAAACCTCATCCCCAAACCTTTCAGGGAGGTGGATTTGAGGTTTCGTCTTGTCTCCTCATTTAGCTGCCCTACCATTATTAAACCCTTTCTCTGTTGCAACTCCTTCTGTTTTTGTGTATTGGTCTATTACTGCACAATGGGAAATCAAACCTGGTGTTCCTATAATATATATGATCCTCTGGCCCCCTCTTGCAAGCCTATAGGGAAATACTCTTAAATTCATGTATAGTGAATATACATGCAGCATGCAGTCCTCTTTTCACAATCCCTGCCCCTGTGGGGTCTCAGTCTTATTTTTAAAAGTCTTTTCAAGGTATTTCCCAAAGAAAAGAGTCATCAGTCTTTAAGATGAATTCTGCTCCTCAAAAATGCATAATTGCAATAATCATAGAATTATTTTGATAAAGAACTTCATAATGTTGCTGTTACCCAAGACAAAATGACATCATGTAGGTGATAGTGTCGGAAATCTGAAAAGCACTTTTGTAATTCAAGTATAAAAGGAGAGAAATATTACACACAACCCCACAACCTAGTCTAGTTAAAAGATGATCCAAAAACTGAAGATCATTGGTCTGCAAGTCCTAGACATGTCAAACTTGAAGAAACTGGGCTGTGGCTAAATGCAATGCTCAGTTGAATGCACATTTAAATAAATGAAAGAAGTGTGCATAGGGCGTAACACAAAGAGATACTTAAGTAGGCAGGTTTTAGCCATTCCAATGAAAAATGTTTCAGAATCATCATGGAAGCCAGGCTAGGTTGGAGAATGAATGGGAGTGAGAAAATGGAGCAATCAACATGGCTTTTGTTTTCCTAGAAATTGAGTGTGAAAAGGAGAAAGACAGCATAGTAACCACTTAGTTTCAGCCATACCACTCCATGGCATGATCCACACTCTCCTCTGAAGTCTGGTTTTTTTAACACTCATCCTGTCTCCTAGAGAAGACCCTAATAAAGGGTCCCTTCCAGCATCCAGCTCTCCATTCCCCAAGTGCATTGGGCCATGTCAGACCATTTCCTGAGTTAAGCTTACTGTAACTGGAGAGACAAGTAAAAGGGACAGGCCTGCAAATGTGGAAAGAAAAGCAGGGAGGTATGCTACAGACTAGACTGTATCCTTCCCAAAAACCCTATGTTGAAGCCCTAATCCCCACTGTGACTGTGTTTGGAGTTAGGGCCTTTTAAGAAGTGATTTCCTTAAAGAAACTTCGAGGATCACTTGAGATTAAATAAGGCCAGAAGAGGAGGGCCCTCCTCCAATAGGACTGGTGTCTTTATAAGAAGAGGAAGAGACACCAAAAGGAAAGGTCATGTGAGGACACGGCAAGAAGGCAGCTATCCACAAGTCAGGAAGAGAGGCCTGCTGGCACCTTGACCCTGGATTTCCAGCCTCCAGAACTGTGAGAAAATAAAGTTCTGCTATTTAAGCCACCCAGTCTGTGGTATTTTGTTATGGCAGCCTGAGTAGACTAACATAGGATGGTTAAGAAAAACAAACAAACAAACCTACAGTCATGCTTGTTATATACATCCAGTTATATACAGGGTATTGGTTCCAGGACCCCCACAGATATCAAAATCCGAACATACTCAAGACCATACTCAAGTCCTACAGAACCCACGTGAAAAGCTGGTCCTCAGGTTTTGCATCCTGGGAATACTGTATTATCGATTTGTTTTGGTTGAAAAAAAAAAAATCCAAGTATAAGTGGACCCTTGAAGTTCAAGCCCGTGTTGAACTGTACAGTTCAAGGGTCAACTGTAATAATAAAGGAGGGAACTTGTACTTTGTACTTTTCTTCACAATTTTGGGTAGGTCTGGCTCTAATGGCATAACTTGAGAGAGAAAGGGAGAAGGGGAGCATGTGACACATGTCAATCTGTCACAGCACAGGTCACCAGCTCCCACCGGCCTCACCCTCCCTCCCCATCCCTATTTGCTCTCCTCCACTCCCTGGGCTTCTTGGCTGCTGGTCAGCCTCAGAGGTTGCTTAGTTTTAAAATATCCCTGCTTAGACAGCTAATGTTCCGTGGTGGGACTTGTGGATTTTTTTTTCTTCTGATTTATGCTAGGATCAAAAGAAGCTTTAGAGTCTTTCCTGTTGTTATCGACCCATTGAGATCGGCTCTGCAGCCAGAGGCCTCGCTGTGATCCGCCGAACGCCAGGGATTAGCGAAGATTCCACAAGAGATTTGAACAGTACCCAGTGAGTACACCTTGCGTTCGTCTTTGAAAGTATATTATGGACCCAAAGTGGTGTATCACCCACAAATTCTTCCCCCTCCTTTTCTTTCTAACCTTAGGGGAGCAAGGCATTAATTAAACAGTTGACCAGCTCAAAGGCTTCTTTTCAGCAGCAATGGCTCACGTGGCTGCTTCTCATATGGACAGGTTGCTGCTGCCAAGCGGGGGTAAGGGCGGGCAGCACTTACAGGGAGTGCTTGTTTAAACAAGGCCAATTTCCAGCCTACTTTGCAATGCAAATGCTTTCAAGAGCATCCCGATTGCTCCTCAGAATTAGCTGGAATAAAGACACTTAAGAGGGATGTAGCTTGGTTTGTTTCCAGCCCTTTCTTCTTATGGCTGAACCCAGTTTCTTCAGATTATTCTTTGGCTTTGATGTGTTCAGAGTTTATATCATAAGGAAAATCATTTTATTCTACAAGGCAAACAGTTTAAAATGGGAATAATTTAATGTTGTCTTTGTTTCATTTTAATTTAAAAAATAGTGTCTTTTAAATGGACCTTTTAAAACTGTATGCCCTTGAAATGTTATTTTTGTGTGGCCAATTTCAGGCTTCTTGGGCTCTTGGACATCACGAAGCCATCCTGCTTGCAGAAGCCTATGGGAGGCCAACGTGGTCTTAGCATTTCTGTGTCTGTCCAGGTGCCTGCCAAGCCCACAGTAAGCCCTCTTTAAGTAACCCCTTTGGTGAATTATTTATGGTGCAATTGAATTAATCTTTTAACTCTAATTCACACCCTAAAATGTTGGTGTGGCCATTTTGTAAATATTTGTCACAAATGGGCATTTGTCCTGTATTCGTCAGTTAGGAGTTCAACCAAAAAGTGTTACCATGTACTAGATTATGTTCTCTGGTTAATTTAACTTATTACTAAATTAATACCCTTACATATTACTAAGATTGTCAACTTTATGATAGTTCTTCCAGCAGTGATTCTCAAACTCCTAAGTGCAGTGAGGGAGGCACAGCTTTTTGTGTCAAGCTTAGTAATATTTTTAGGTGTACTCCTAAAAAAAAAAAGCATTCTGGGGCATTTCATTAATTCTTTCTCTCATATATTGACACAAGCATTTTTTTAAACATTTGTAGAAGTTTTTTATTGACACAAAATTGTACATATTTATGGAGTACATGTCATATTTTGATACATACTTACAATGTGTAATGATTACATCAGGGTAACTGGAATATCCATCACCTCAAACACTTAGCATTTCTTTGTATGGAGAACATTTCAAATTCTGTCTTCTCATTATTTTGAAATATACAATAAATTATTGGTAACCACAGTCACCCTACTTTGCTATCAAATGCTAGAGCTTACTCTTTTTTTTTTTTTTTTTTTTTGAGACAGAATCTTGCTCTGTCACCCAGGCTGGAGTGCAGTGGCACGATCTTGGCTCACTGCAACCTGCACCTCTCAGGTTCCAGCCATTCTCCTGCCTCAGCCTCCCAAGTAGCTGGGATTACAGGTGTGCACCACCACGCCTGGCTAAATTTTTGGATTTTTAGTAGACATGGGGTTTCACCATGTTGGCCAGGCTGGTCTTGAACTCCTGACCTCAGGTGATCTGCCCACCTCAGCCTCCCAAAGTGCTGGAATTACAGGCGTGAGCCATGGCGCCCAGCTAACTAGAACTTATCCTATCTAACCGTATTTTGGGGCCTTTGTTTTTTAATAGAGACAGAGTCTCACTGCGTTGCCCAGGCTGGTCTCAAACTCCTCAGCTTAAGCACTCCTCCAGCCTCAGCCTCCCAAAGTGATAGGATTACAGGCATAAGCCCCTGCACCTGGCCTAACTGTACGCATTAACCAAGCTACCAAACTCTCTTCATTCCCCTCTCCCCCGTACCCTTCTCAGACTCTAATAATTATAATTCTTCTCTCTACCTCCTTAAGTTCAACTTTTTAAGCTCCCATATGTGACTAAGAACATGCAATATTTATCTTTCTGTGCCTGGCTTATTTTACTTATAATGTGCTCCAAGCTCATCCATGGTGCTGCAAATGGCAGGATCTCATTATTTTTATGGCTGAATAATATTCGATTGTGTATCTACATCACGTTTTCTTTATCCATTTATCCATTGATGTACACTTAGGTTGATTTCATATCCTGTCTATTGTGAATAGTGGTACAATAAACAGGGGAGTGCAGTTATCTCTTCAATATACTGATTTCCTTTCTTTCGGGTATATACCCAGCAGTGGGATTGCTGGATCATCTGGTAGTTCTATTTTCAGTGTTTTGAGGAATCTCCATACTGTTCTCTATAGTGGTTGTACTAATTCACATTCTCACCAACAGTGTACAAGGAGTGTTCCCCTTTCGCCACATCCTCACCAGCTCTGTTATATTTTGTCTTTTTGATAATAGCCACTTTAACTGGAGTGGGTAATATCTCATTTTGGTTTTGATTTGCATTTCCTTGAAGATTAGTGATGTTGACCATTTTTTCATATACCACACAGACATTCATTGAGTAGACTCAGCTCTCCCATGAAAAACCCATAATCTGGGGAAACACATAAGCAAATGATTACAAAATAAAGTGATAATGATGGCCATTTCCATAGCTTTTTTGTTTATTAAATATCACCATTGGGTGGACTCAGTAGCATCTCATATACCTACCTGATGGGCTGCAGCAGATATTGGCACTCAGACAAGCCAATTTTAGGCATCAGAGCCCTGTAGCCATGGCAGCCTCACCCCTGTGCTGGACGGGAGGCAGGTCGGCTGAGCAGAGGTGCTGGAGGTGTGTGTGGTACCAGGACTGGGCCACAGGAGCTGCACAGCCTCACAGCACATTAGCCAATGGCCCGATGCCAACCCTCTTGGCTAGGTTTTCTGGAACAGGTACCTCCTTACCATTCCAAGAAAAAGTCTCCTCCTGCCCCCCAAAAGTGGGGGGCAGGTGATCCAAAAGATCACTAAGCAAATGCCTGTTTGTCCTTTGGAATACTCAACCCTGATCAGTGCTGAATACTCAGTCACCAACTATGTGGAAGCGGCACAACCATGACAGACAACAGGTATGGAAAGAGCAGGAATTCTTCTGGCAGGAATTCTTATATCAAATGCAATGGTGGCCATGCCCCCAACAGCTCTGCAGTTGGAAAAATGAAGGCTTCAAGTAAGGCTAAAGTCCTACTCTTTGAGGGTAATTCATCTTGGCCAAATCCCTCAGGAGCAGGGCCATGCGGGGGTTACAACTGTTCATGCAACACAACAGATTGGGCTTAAGCTGGCCAGGGCAGTGATGGGCTTGTTGTCTTAACTGTAGTTGTCTGTGTCCCAAGAAAATGTTATCAGCTTTTCAGAAAAACTTTCAAGAGACTCGAGCAAGTCAAACCCAAGCTGCCCTCCTTGTCTGCATATCCTGCTCTTTTTTCCCATTTGGGAAATGAAACCAGCAGCAGCTGAGAGGGAGAAGGTTCTACACTCACTGGTTTTCTCCACTCCTGCCACTCCCTCCTTCCCCCTTCTCTCTGTCACCCTGAAGAAATCTCCTTCTGGAATAAGGTGTCATTCTTCCTTGTCACCTCCAGTATAGTTCTGTCAGATGCAGTGAGGTGCTGGATTAAGATTACAAGAAGCGGGAGGATTCTTGCAAAGAGAAGACAACATTTGCTTGACTATGCCAAGGGTCCCCTTGTCCCCCTGACCAAGAGGGCCTTCATGCTCCCTCAGCTTGACTGAACTTTAGGCAGGATTCTTCCTAACCTCCCTTTTCTCTTAGAGCATTTCTTGTCATTGTACATTTTTTCTCTGCCCCTTTGAGATGTATGTAAATCTCTTCAAAAGCCTCCTGCCAGTTTTACAATCCAGGAATGTCTTTCTCAAGGACCTGGGAGCCCTCCCTTTGAAATGTAATCATCAAAGGAGATGGCACCCCTGTCTCCCAGTCTTTGTGGAGAGTTTTTGTGGGAGTCTAACTTCAGCAGGACACCTTCCTCCAAGTCATAAAACCATCCCCTGTCAAAAGATAGAAGAAGTTTATTAGCAAACACAAACGGCCTACGACCTCTTCACAACATCCTCTGGCATGTTTCACTAGCCTTTAAAAGCCTTTAAAAACTTTGTACCCTCTGCATCCGCAGCATTGAGTTCACACTGAGTTCTAGTCCCTCTCCCCTGTTGCAATAACTTCGGATAAACTTCCTTGCCTGTTTAACTTTTCCAGGCAAGTAATTTTTTTCTAATACTAATTAGAAAATTTTGCTTTGATGTCCCCCTCCTTACACCTCCAAAATCTGTCTCATTTCTTTGTAGCATTGGTCCTCAAATTTCAAAAAGCATGTTTTTAAATAACCTGGAGGGCTAGTTAAAACACATTTCTGAGGATGGACGTGGTGGCTCACATCTGTAATCCTAGCACTTTGGAAGGCCGAGGCAGGCGGATCACTTAGGTCAGGAGTTTGAAACCAGTCTGGCCAACATGGTGCAACCCCATCTCAATTAAAAATACGAAAATTAGCCGGGCATGGTGGCACACACCTGTAATCCCAGCTACTCTGGAGGCTAAGGCAGAAGAATCACTTGAATCCAGGAGGCAGAGGTTGCAGTGAGCCAAGATTGCACCACTGCGATGTGGTTACCAGCCTGGGCCACAGAGCAAGACTCCGTATCAAAAAACAAACAAACAAACAAACATGTTTCTGAAGCAGGAGGCCTGGGATGGGGCTTGAGAATGACATTTTCAACAAGTTTCCAGATGAATTGTGGCCGGTCTAGAAACCACACCTTTAGAACAACGTTAGCATGTTTTTTGCACAGACGGTATTAACTCCCTGAATTCCCTTTAGTTAATGGAGACTCTAGTACACTATCCTGCAGTGGGGCCATTTCCATAGCTGGTGAAGAAATTTTCTTTCCCACAATCTTCTTCCTCTCTTTTTCATACTTTTCCCTCTTTTGCTCTCTGGCCATACGCCTTCCTTTGCTTTCCTCCCTTTCCACCTCTAACTCACAGCAATTCTCTTCACTCTTCCAACCAGCCTGTTCCAAAAAAAAAAAAAAAAAAAAAAGTCCCCTTTTATTCCTTAGGGTAGCACTTGTTTTTGTTTTTTAACATCCAAATCCTTCTTGGAGCCCCTTCGCATTCTGTCTCTGAGGAAGGCGGAGGGGGCTTCCCTCATCCTCCCTTGTTACCTAGCAACTTGTCTCCTTCCTGACAAGTCACCACCCTGCCAGGATGCCAGCTGATGTGCACACAATAAAGGGAAAGTGAGCGGACACCACCACTCCAGTCCGCTCATAGAGGACCCTCTGCTCATTAGCACTCCGATGAGTGGCTTGCTATGGGCAGATCCCCCAGATGCCTCTCCCCCAGTAAGCTGGCCACACTGCTCCTCCAGGGATCTCAGAGCGATGGCAGCTTGTCAAGTTCCTGAGTCGCTGGGTATGTACTGGGAATTTCAGATTTAATCCCTAATTACATCCAGCTCATCACCTTTGTAATAGGAGCCATAATCATCTTTTCATTGTCATCTTTGAGTCACTGGGGCTGTGTGGAAAACTATATCCATATTCATGCATGTGTTTTCTATTTTGCTACTACATCCTCTTCTTTAGACTTCAAAATGAAGGAGGATTTTCTTTTCTCCTGCAAAAGCCTTTATGAAAGAAGGTGTTTGCTTAACACTTTCAAGCTTCCCCATTGACATCCTTTGTTCTTTCTCTACATGTTCATGGATTAACTACTTTGGGTCCTGCCGTGTTAACCAACTTCAATTTGTCACAGAAAATGTAGATGTTTTTAGGTAGGGCTTATATAGTGGAAAAGATATGGACACAAACTCCCTTCCTGGACCAACTGAGGAAGGAAGATTTCTCAACCTCGCTTTCTGTAATCCTAAAAGAAACAGTAGAATAGGAAAGAAGGAAAGGAGAGAAAGATAGAAAGAGAAAAAAATTAACTCCACTCTAAAGAAAAAGGCATTCATAGCAATAATACTTATAACACAGAATGATGGAAAACTACCCAGATGCTTGGCCAGGAGCGGGGGCTCATGCCTGTAATCCCAGCACTTTGGGAGGCTGAGGTGGGTGGATCATGAGGTCAGGCGTTCAAGACCAGCCTGGCCAAGATGGTGAAACCCTGTCTCTACTAAAAATACAAAAATTAGCCAGGTGTGGCAGTGCACACCTGTAATCCCAGCTACTCAGGAGGCTGAGGCAGGAGAATTACTTGAACCCAGGAGGCGGAGGTTTCAGTGAGCTGAGATTGCACCGTTGCACTCCAGCCTGGGCAACATAGCAAGACTGTGTCCCCACCACCAAAAAAAGAAATAAAATTACCCAGTTGCCCAATAGGTAAATGGACAATCATTATAGCAATGCAACAGAAGATAATTAGATGAATTTCATAAATGGCAGCCTATGTAAATGGACCATACAAATCACACAGGTATTTTAATATATATTTAAATATACACAAGCATGTAATATATAAATGTAACTGGTATATATTTTAATATAATAACTCACGGGAAAATAATCCAATAGAGATTAAACACACTGGTTAGATTCATGCAAAAATGCATTAGACTGTTCAGAAAAATTAAGAACAATATGTGAAAAGGTATGAGTAGTATAGAGCTGTGCTGTCCAATATGGTAGCCACTAGTCACATGTGGTTAACTGAGTACTTGAAATGTGGCTAGTCTGATTTGAGATTTAAGTGTAAAACTGGATTTCAAAGGTGTACTATTAAAATATATATATAAAATATTTCATTAATAATTTTTATGTTGACTCTATGTTGAAATGATCTTTTAAATATATCAGATTAAATAAAATATATTACTAGAGTTAATTCCACTTGTTTCTTTCTACTTTTTAATGTGGTTACCAGAAAATTTTTAATTACATATTAATTAGTGACTTGCTTTGTGGCTTGCATTGTATTTCTATTGAACAGTGCTGGTTTAGAGTTTAATGTTTACTAGTTCTTTTGTTCTACAAAATTACCACAAAACTTCCTGCTTCGTTTGTATTTATGAGGTATATGAGTTGTGGAATGTGGAGTGATTTGAAAGCAATATTTCTGCACAGACCAATTCTAGGGTTGGCTTTTTGCATGCTATAATAACTCTAGACAAATCATGGAAATTGTGACTTCCCCAGGGAGATGGAGGCTGGGGGGAGTGAAGTATGGAGGAAGGGAAAGGAGGCTTGGAGAGGAAAGGAAGAAGGCCACATACTCCAGAGGTGATAGGATCACTGAAAAAAACTAAATGTGTGGCTTGCAAAAAGAGGAGGTGGCCTCTTTCTAAGATGTCCCTTGTCATTCTGAAGAAGACTTCCTTCCCAAACCAACTCTTTCCCATTGGGCAGTCAGCTTGATCTCTTGAAGTTGAGGAAGGCCCTGCTATTAATTGTCCTAGGAGAGAGAGCACATCCACTGAGCTATGAGTCAATGATCTGTCTTAGGGTGGGATTTATTATTTTCATTATTTGTGTGTTTGATTTTCTTGTTAGAATTCCTTCCTTAGGACTGTTTGCTGCCCACGGCTTTTAACAAGGTGGATGGGGGTGGTAGTGCGCTGAGCAGAGCCGTGCTGATGCTGACGACAACACCACAGCAAACAGCAAACAGGACATGCAAAGCAGGAGACAAACTCGTCTTCCCAATCAATCTTTAGCTGAGGACTAGTCAGGGTGTGTGGCTGTTATGTTCTAGTAGCTAGGAGAGTCCCAGCATGTGCTCTTAGAGGCCATTTTGGAGAGGATGAAATAGAGAAACTAGACACATTCATTCAGAGACTCTCTGGACCTGAGAGAGAACAGTAACTGTATTCAGGCCTAATCCCTCAGGTGGCTGCCTTGGCGGCCACTCTCTTTACCATGAAAATTGCCCCCAACATGGAAACCTGTTGAACTTGGAAAAACCTCTTTATTTCCAAACAGAAAAAAAAAATGATATATTTCTTCTTAAGAAAAAAAAATTTTTATTCAACTACTATGTCCCATTTTCCCAATAAACATTAATTGAACTGCTAGTGGGCACCATTCATCCATTTAACAAATACTGAGCCCCCACTATGTAGCATATAGTGTAAATGAGACCCTAGACTCTGAAAGATCCCGAATTCAAATTTTGGCTCTACTATTTCCTGTCTGGGTGACCATGGAAAATTACTTAATCTCTCTGAGCCTTTCTTCATCTGTAAAGAGGGGAAATAATTAATACAGTGTTGTTCTGAGACTTAAATGAGTTAATACATAAAAAAAAAAAACTTTAAAATACATAATAGGCCAAGTGCGGTGCCTCACGCCTGTAATCCCAGCACTTTGGGAGGCTGAGGTGGGCAGATCACTTGAGGTCAGGAGTTTGAGACCATCCTGGCCAACATGGTGAAACCCTGCCTCTACTAAAAATACAAAAATTAGCCAAGTGTGGTGGTGCATGCCTGTAATCCCAGCTACTCAGGAGGCTGAGGCACAAGAATCGCTTGAACCCAGGAGGCAGAGGTTGCAGTGAGCCAAGATCATGCCCAGCCTGGGCAACAGAGCAAGACTCCGTCTCAAAAACAAAACAAAACAAAACATGATAAATGCTTACAATGTGGAAAATACTGACACAGAGTAGGTGCTGTAAAAGTATTTGTGGTTATATGCTAGCTAGTGTCTGTTAAGGATACAAAGATGAGCACAACACAAACTTTGCCCTCAAGGAGACTCCACCTGGTGGCCTTTCATACACACTACTTCACTGAACCTTCACTGCCAGACTGTGAGTTAACATTGTTAATCTGAGGTTCAGACAGATTTTTTTTTTCTTTTTTTGAGGCTGAGTTTCGCTCTTGTTGCCCAGCATGGAGTGCGATGGTGTGATCTTGGCTCACCGCAACCTCTGCCTCTCTGGTTCAAGCTATTCTCCTGGGTCAACCTCCCAAGTAGCTGGGATTACAGCTGTGCACCACCACACTCGACTAAATTATTATTATCATTATTATTATTATTATTTGTACTTTTAGTAGAGACGTGGTTTCACCAGATTGGTCAGGCTGGTCTCGAACTCCTGACCTCAGGTGATCCACCCACCTTGGCCTCCCAAAGTGCTGGGATTATAGGTGTGAGCCACCACACCCGGCTGATTCAGACAGATTAAATTATCTGCCTGAGATCACACAAATAATAAATGGCAGGTGTGATTCCGAGCTAGTTTTTCTGACCCTAAGTCCAGGGCTCTTTGCTCAAAAGTATGCTGCCTTTTTAGTCTTCTAGTGGCCGAGTCTTAGCTCAGCCTGTGAAGGAGAAGTCTCTAACCCCAAAAGCCTTAATATAGATATTTTTCTTCCGGCAGTATTAGTTAGGGTGTCTAGGGAAGCAAGTAACAGAAAGTCCTAACTTACACATTAAGAAAAATTAATTATCTCACATTTTTACAAAGTCTCAATGTAGGTTGCTGCAAGGTTTGATGCTTTAATGACATCATGAAGGACCCAGATTCATTCCATCTCTCTGCTCTGCATTCCTCAATGTATCAGCTTTGTGCCAGAGTCACAAGATGGCTACACTCCTCCAGGCATTGTATGCAGATATAACAATATACCCCAAAAGAAGAGAAGACTTCTCCAGAAGTCTCCCAGGGGACCTTCACACATGGCTTATTAGATCAGAGCCCCTCCTTAAACCAATCACTAAAAAGGAAAATGGAATTGCCATGAGTGGCTCAGCAAAATCATGATTTACCCCTGGATGGGAATCAGGGTCACCTTCAAAGTGCATATGGACATGTGAAGGAACATAAACACAATCACAAAATCGGGGCTCCCACCATTGGTTGCAGAGGCAGTCGACAGTGTCTGCTACAAGTGACATCAAGTAGCATCTATCAAGTGGGATTACTTTAACAATAGCGTCCTCATCTCAGTTTAGAAGAAAAATCCAAAATCAAAGTCGACTGAAGATAAGGTAAACGGTGATGTTTGCTACCCTAGTGGTGAGGTTTTCAAAGTTTTGCCCAAACCAGTTTTTATTTTTAGTGCTTGGTTGGGGTCAGTGAAACTTCCAGGTTGTCCTAACCTGTTAAAATCTTTTAAAACATTATTTGTGACTGTTTCTCTTTGGACAGTGCTTTTTGTTAATCACAAAAAACAGGGTAGAAGGTAATAACATATGCAAAGGGATGTGTAGCAATCAAAGGGAAGTGTTATCCTTCCTAGGAGACAGGATTTATGGGATTCCTGGATCTTTTTTGTGTCTGATTGTTGAGGTCTTGACAGCCTTTCAATTGAGGAATACGGTCGTGTCTGTTAAACTAATTGTAGCTGTTCACTCCACTATATAATTTTACAACATTTCAGCTTCAAATAGAATGGCTTCAATAAACATAAAGCAGACTGACACATCCCAGATTTCTGCAGTTTATTTTACACCAAGAAATTACATTTAGAGATTTCCAGACACATACTATAAATGAAAATTCAACAGGAAGTTTCTTTCATTTCCTCTAGATCTGACCTATATTTCAAAAATATATGAGTGGGCTATAACCAGGAACTTCTCTTGCTCCCATTATTCACACTGTTTTCTGAAGAGCTTTTTCTTGTCCGTGACTCTAATGGCCATTAAGGGAATTGCAGACATTGGAAGACTATACAACCCTAAGTGAAATGAATGAAATGGTAAATGTTATCCACGAGATGGCCAAATTGTATGGTTCTGGGCTACCTATCTCCATCAGATTAACTAGAAAAGCTAGACCTCCTCTGTGCTTTTAGCATGAAATAGACAACACTCATCCTTTTCCATTTATACAACCTTAGATTTTATTTATTTATTTATTTTTGAGATAATGTTTCGCTCTTGTTGCCCAGGCTGGAATGCGATGGTGCGATCTCGGCTCACTGCAACTTTTGCCTCCTGAGTTCAAGTGATTCTCCTGCTTCAGACTCCCAAGTAGCTGGGATTACAGGCGCCTGCCACCACACCTGGCTAATTTTTTGTATTTTCAGTAGAGACGGGGTTTCATCACGTTGGCCAAGCTTGTCTCGAACTCCTGACCTCAGGTGATCCACCTGCCTCAGCCTCCCAAAGTACTAGAATTGTAGGCATGAGCCACCACGCCCAGCCAAGCTTAGATGTTTTTAATGTGAGCAGCCATTTGGTAGCTACTTCCCCAGATCATATACCACCCATCTAAAAGAATAATGTGATGATGAATTAGATCCAGTGTATGTAATTTCTATGGTTTGAATGTATGTGTCTCTTTAAAATTGTTAGAGCTTAAACCTTAAGGTGATAGTGTTAAGAGGTGGAGGCCTTTGGCCAGCGTGATGGCTCATGCCTATAATCCCAGCACATTGGGAGGCCAAGGCAGGTGGAACATTTGAGGTCAGGAGTTCAAGACCAGCCTGGCCAACATGATGAAACCCCATCTCTACTAAAAATGCAAAAATTAGCCAGGCATGGTGGCACATGCCTGTAGTCCCAGCTACTCAGGAGGCTAAGGCAGGAGAATTGCTTCAACCCAGGAGGTGAAGGTTGTAGTGAACCGAGATCCTGCCACTGCACTCCAGCCTGAACAACAGAGCGAGACTCCATCTCAACAACAACAATAAAAGAGGTGGGGCCTTTAGCAGGTGATTAAGTCATGAAGGCCTCATCCTCGTGAATGAGATTAGTACCCTTCTAAGAAGGCTTGAGGGAACTAGCTAGGCCTTTTGCCCTTCCACCTTCCACCATATGAGGATGCGGCAACAAAGTGTAATCTTGGAAGCAGAGAGCAAGCCCTCACCGGACACCAGACCTGCTGGCACCTTGATCTTGGACTTCCCAGCCCCAGAACTGTAAGAAATAAATTTCTGTCCTTTATAAATTATCGAGTTACTAAACATGATCTAGTGTGAAGAACAGCTAGGAGAGGTTGAGGTTTTTGTTGGTTGTTTTTATTAGAGATGGTGTGTCTCATTATGTTGCTCAGGATGGAGTATGAGGCTTTTCACAAGAGAAATCATCACCGACTACAGCCTTAAACTCCTGGGCTCCAGTGTTCCTTCCACCCCAGTCTTCCAAGTAGCTGGGATTACAGGTGTGCATCACTGCTGGACTAGAAGATGGCTGCTTTTTAAGGTCTTGGGTATTTCTGCTTAAAACTCAACTAGCCAGGCTCTACTTCAGATAATGTGTAGAACATGGTGTGCACTAAAACTCATACATAGTCTTGGGTTAAATGAGACATTGCACGTGAAATCTCTCACAGTGCTCATCATCACATAACAACAACAGTAATAACCACCAACACTCATGCAGCCCTTACTACGTCCCAGGCACTCTTCTAAGCACTTTACATACATTAACTCTTTTTTGATACTCAAAACAACTTTATGAAGTGGATTCTACCATCTTATAGGTAAGGAAAGAAAGGCTCAGAATCATACTATTAAGAAGTGGTGGAGGTTAGATTTGAACCAGGACAGATACTCACTCAATGCTTCTCTACTAAACTCAATATAATTTGAGCTTCAGAAGGATGTCAATGGCTTACTCATGATCTGGGGATCACATTAACCCTAATTCAATTGATTTAAAGCTTGAATTTCAATCTTTAAAACATTTTTACAGTAAGAAATGCATTTTCCTAATAATCCAGTACACAAAATACATAATACAATACTCACCTTCACAATATGCAATGCACAGGCATTTTCTATTCTTTCCTATTCTGTACCTTTTTTTCAACCTTGTTACAAATAATTAAATTAATTTCTGTAATTTGAAAATCCCTAATAAAAGAATTTTTTTCTCAGCCCAAATGGATATATGGGTCAGACATTGATTGACATGATGTACAGAAAAAAAAACCTTCATAAGAATTATTACTATTGCCTGATTTTTACCTCCCAAAGATAGGCATTAGCATACTAGCAAAATAGTGAATTCATGTCACTCTCTGCAAGCACAAACACCTCTTTCACAATTGTCATAGTCAAAAAACAATTAGTATACATACAGCACCAAAGTTCTGTCCTTGCAGCAAAATCTCACATTACTGTCCTCTATTCAAATGTCACTCAATATATCTAACTTAATTCAGCTAAATAAAAGAAATTCACTTTTTTATTTTTTTTGAGATGGAGTCTTGCTCTGTCACCAAACTGGAGTGCAGTAGCGTGATCTCGGCTCACTGCAACCTCCGCCTCCCAGGTTCAAGCAATTCTCCTGCCTCAGCCTCCTGAGTAGCTGGGACTACAGGCGCCCACCACCATGGCTGGCTAATTTTTGTATTTTAGTAGAGATGGGGTTTCACCATGTTGTCCAGGCTGGTCTCAAACTCTTGACATCAAGCGATCCACCCGCTTCGGCCTCCCAAAGTGCTAGGATTACAGGTGTGAGCCACCCGGCCCGGATGTGGAATAGCTTTTGTGGAGGGGAGGAGTAAGAGGGCATCATTCCACCCAATACAGAGGGCTTCATGTGGAAGTGACATTTAAGCTGAGACTTGAAGCCTGAGTAAGGGTTAGCCTAGCTGGGAGACGGAGAGGAGTACTGGAGGACTGTCCAGAGAGAGCGGGAAGCGCAATGAGGCCCTGGAGTGAGGTGTGGAGTGCAGCAGAGAGTGAGGAGGACTGCGGCCGGTGCTTGGGTAAGGGGGCCAAATTGTACAGAGCCCTGGGAGTCTCCCTTAAGGGCCATGAGAAGTCTTAGAGGGTTTCACATGAAGGGGAGGGAATGCAGGACACAATTGGATTAACATTTTATAGATTCAAAGCTGTGTGCAAGAGCCAGGCAGGAACCAGGGAGACCAGTTAGGAGGGTTTTGCTATACTAAAGCAAGGGCTGGTGGGGATTAGAAATAGCTAGCTAGATATCTAGAGTGGAGAAATGAAGACTTGATTGATTGGATCTGAGGAGTCAAGAGCTGGAGGCTTTAGGAGTAACTCCTAACTTCGTGGCTTGAGCAACAGGGTAAACAGTGGTGTTATTACTAGGAGCAAGGGAACCTGTAGGGTGAGTTGGGAGAAAGGAAGGGCTAAGGATGATTTTGTTGGGGACAGGATGAGTTGAGCAGTTTGAAGGAGCTGGCTCCAAAAAGCGGTGTCCAGTGGTTAGTTAGCTACATGGAGCTCTGGAGAAAAGTCTACCCTAGGGAAAAAGGACAGAAGGTTGTCACACATCAGATTGTAAATGAAGCCTCGAGAGGAAACAAGTGCAGCCAGTGAGAGCTGGAAGAGCGAGAAGAGAAAAGAATGCAGGACACAGCCCTAAGAAAAAACACAAAACACATTATTCCAGGGTGGAGGTGTCTAGGAGGGAGACTGAATATGAGACCTAGAGAGCACTTGGATTACAGAAAGGAAGAGAGCGGGGAGTAGTCTGTAGCAACAAATGTTGCCTGGAGGTAAAACAGATAAAAACCCAAGAGTGTTCACTGCATTGAGCTTTATCTGGGTCAGCGCGTGGCTCTGGGTGCAGTGGAGAGATGAAGACCCAGCTGCTGTGGGACTTGGGAGGGCTGCGGAGGGAGAGAAGAGACGACTCTCCACAGAGAGGAAAAAGACAGTTTAGGATTTGGAGGGGGATTTGACAAGGGGCTTTGATTTTACTTTCAAGATTAGGAAAAAACAAATATGTTTAAATGCTCCCTGGTTCCTGCCTTTCTGTAGAGAAAGGTAGAGACTGAACATAACACGAGGAGCTAGTCTCCCCCTGAGCAGGGAACTGAGGAGCGGTCCAGCATCCAGGAGCTAGGACAGATGAGCGATTTTCTCTGTCATAACGAAGGGAAGGAAAAAGGCGGAAGCAGTGTAGAGATGTGATGGCACGTGTTCCACGTCTTCTCTTCTGGGAGCATCTGTTTTCTTCTGATGGGGTGGGGTGATCTGCCGAGAGGGTGAGGTGGGGGTGACAGAATTGAAGGGTGGAGATTTGAAGCAGGAGATCAGGAGAGTTGACTCAAGAAACAAGGTGGGGCTGCAGGGGTCAAGGAGATGGTGTCTGGGAAGTAACTGAGTCGCCTGGTTGGAAGGGTAAGAAGTTTCAGTTTTCTGATTTCAGAGGAGCGGCTCTGGGACGACAAGGTCAAGGTGTGTCCATTGGATGCCCCTTTTTTTTTTTTCATTTTTCTTGCTGAACTCCCCTAGCTGGAACCTACAGTACCACATTGAATAGAAGTGGTAAGAAGGGGGTAGTGCGGGCAGCAGGACAGGGTAGTGTGATGTGGTAAACGGCAGCAGGGATTAACTGAGTGAGTCAGCACTATTTCTTTTTAAGCTATAAAAACAATAGTATTCCCAGAGGCTCCATTCAGCAGATTTGTACTTTTAACTCATTGGCGGCTGAAGGGGAGAAGAAAGGCAAAGAAGTGAGGAACTCAGGTGTGAGGGGTCCTTGAGGTAGGCTTCGGGTCACCTAAGATGCTGATGGTAGTTGAGGAGGACAGAGTTCAAAGCCAGAGCCCAAATCCTCACTGAAAGACAGGAGCCTGGATGGAGCAGTTTATAGGCGAGTGGAGAAGTCCTGGTCCCAGGAGGCTGGGATGAATACAGGAATGTGCCACTTGGCTGACCGTGGTCTGCAAACCAGTCTAAGAATGGGCTGTTTCTTTCTTTCTTTCTTCTTTTTTTTTAATCGTGATAAAACCTAATTAACCAGATGCCTTAGCATGAAAAATTACCAAGAATGATCTACTGAGTGATCTAATCAATTGCGCAATTAATGAATGCAACTGCAACAAGAAAAAAAAATCTTCAAGACAATCAATATGGTTGTTTTCATAAAGACATTCCCTGAATAAATGTCATTGACTTCACTTTAAGGCCAAACACAGTTTTAGATTATAAAATGGTCCTCATTATCCGTTCCTTGACTCCCTTTTCTAAGCGTGTATAATCCAGACTTGACTAAATCTCTACTTTAAATGCCACAGTTAAGCCTCATACTTCATCTGTGTTTTAGTGGAAATGGAGCAGAACTGACCACTGTACTCTTCATAATAGGTTGTTAAATCCTTTTTGAAGACCATTATTAATTTCACATATCCTGCCTTCTTCTTCCAAGCCATATCCTGCTCCTATTATCTCTTTCACAGAGTATCTATTGCTCTATCCCTTAATAATTTTATATGTAAGCCAAAAAGTCTCCTTATTAAGAAACAACAAATTTGGGCCAGGCATGGTGGCTCATGCCTATAATCCCAGCACTTTGGGAGGCCAAGGCAGGTGGATCATGAGGTCAGGAGATTGAGGCCATCCTGGCTAACATGGTGAAACCCCATCTCTATGAAAAATACAAAAATTAGCCGGGCACAGTGGCATGTACCTGTAATCCCAGCTACTTGGGAGGCTGAGGCAGGAGAATCATTTGAACCCGGGAGGCAGAGGTTGCAGTGAGCTGAGATCGCGCCACTGCACTCCAGCCTGGGCAACAAGAGCAGGACTCCGTCTAAAAAAAAAAAAAAAAAAAAGGAACAACAGATTTGATAGAACCATGTATTTACTAAGAGCATCTAAAGACAGGTCAGTACTTTAACACTGGAGTATTATGTCTAGGAAAATTTCTACTGGAACAAGGAATTATTATTTATTATTATTATTATTTACAGATATAATTCTTGCCATCCCATGGGTAAGCCAGGGTCTCTTCTTCTCTGATCTTCAGCAGAATGAAACCAGTCCAGGATGAGTTTTTTGTTTTGTTTTTACAAACATCTCTGGTGGTTAGCAAGTTGCGGCAGTCACAGCTACTATACACCATTAGGTGAGAACACGCAGTGTGCCAGGTTCTGGGCTAAACATCTGATATACATCTAATTTAAACATCACAAAACCCCCAAGAGGTAGGTGTTTTTATTATCCCCTTCCTATGGACAAGGAAACAGCTTAGAGAGCTTAGGTACATGCCTCATGGACACAAGCAAACAAAAAGCGAAACTTGGATTCAAAGTTAGATCAGTCCAAATCCAAATCCATGCTTTCAATAAACTGTTCGCTGCTGTGATACAAATTCAGTGTGTGTGTGTGTGTGTGTAAAGCGGAGAAAGTAGAAGGCTGGGAGACTAGGGGGTAGGGGTTGGATAGGCAGAGAGAGACAGAGAGTAAAGGAGTGGTGAGAATTTTGGAAACAAGTAAAGCAGAAGCATTCTTTTTGATGCTATTGTTAATGGATTTGTTTTCATTTGGGAGTTATTTATTGTTAGTGTATAGAAATATAATTGATCTTTTTATATTCATATTGTATCCTGCAACCTTGCCAAATTCATTTATTAGCTGCAATCAATTTTTTTGCAGATTATTTAGGATTTTCTGTAGACAAGAGTATGTCATCTGCAAATAGAGATAACTATTTCTTCCTTTCCTTTTTTGTCTTTTTTTTTTTTTTTTTTTTGAGACAGAGTTTTGCTCTTGTCGTCCAGGTTGGAGTGCAATCGCGCTATCTCAGCTCACTGCTACCTCCACCTAGTGGGTTCAAGTGATTCTCCTGCCTCAGCCTCCTGAGTAGCTGGGACCATACCCGGCTAATTTTTGTATTTTTAGTAGAGACGGGGTTTCACCATGTTGGCCAGGCTGGTCTGGAACTCCTGACCTCAGGTGATCTGCCCGCCTCGGCCTCCCAAAGTGCTGGGATTATAGGCATGAGCCACTGCGCCTGGCCAACTATTTCTTCCTTTCTAAATGGATGCCTTTTTTTTTTTTTTTCATTTTTCTTGCTGAACTCTCCTGGCTGGAACCTACAGTACAACATTGAATAGAAGTGGCAAGAAGGGGGTAGTGCAGGCAGCAGGACAGGGTAGTCCGATGTGGTAAACGGCAGCAGGGATTAACTGAGTGAGTCAGCACCATTTCTTTTTAAGCTATAAAAACAATAGTATTCCCAGAGGCTCCGTTCAGCAGATTTCTGCTTTTAACTCATTGATCAAATGAGTCACAGAGCCATCTCTAGTTGTAAGCAAGTCTGGAGAGATGAATATAAACTGGGCATATTGCTACCTGGTTAAAAATTGAGGTTGCATTGGTAAGAAAGAAGGGGAAAATGGATACTGATTAAGCTATTAGCTATGCCTGCCAATATTATTGAGAAGAAAAAAAAAATAGATGTCTAAGTCAAGAAAAAACGGCACCGTTTAGCCAAAAACAATCCTGATTATGTCTTGAAAATTTAGATTTTCTTCTAATGCTAAATATGTTTTTGAGGTTTTTCATAGTTAATTACAGGTAAGTGTTTCCAGTGAGGACTGGCTTAGAGGGGAGCTCTTGTGGGTTTACGTGGCAGAGCAGTTCTTTCTACAGGCCATGTGTTACTGCTCTGATGTGTCAGTCCCAAGGTCTAAGGCAGGGATCAGCAAACATTTTTGTAAAGAGCCAGATAGTAAATGTTTTAGGCTTTGTGGGTTATAGGGTATGGCAGGCTGAAAAATGGGCCCTCCAAAAAATGTTCCCATTCTAATCACTGGAACCTGAGAATGTATTATTTCATATGGCAAAAGAGAATTTGTAGTTGTGAGTAAATTAGGGATCTTGAGATGAGAATTTATCCTGGATTATCGGGGTGGGCACAGTGTAATCGCGAGGGTCCTTATAAGAGGGACACAGAGGGATTAGAGAGACAAATTGTAAGATTCTGTGCTACTTCCTTTGAAGATAGAAGATGGGGCCCAGATCCAAGGAATGCAGGTGATCTCTAGTTGCTATAATAGATAAGACAAAACGGATTTTCCTCTAGAGCCTCCAGGATGAATGTAGCCCTGTCAACACCTTGATTTTTGGATATCTGACCTCCAGAACTTTAGGAGAATAAATTTGTATTATTTAGGCCACTAAGTTTGTTGTAATTTGTTATGGCAGCAATAGGAAACAAATAGATGTGATTTCTATTACAACTACTTAATTCAGCTATTGTACCAAAAGCAGCTATAGGCAATACATAAGTGAATGGACGGGCCTGTGTTCCAATAAAAGTTTATTTACAAAACCGGTAGGCAGGCTGGATTTGGTCCATGAGCTGTAGTTTTCTGACTCCTGATCTATGTAATCTCCAATTGCGCAACATCAGTTTGTCTCTCTCTTTTTTTTTTTTTTCAGTCAGGGTCTCACTCTGTGGCCCAGGCTGGAGTGCAGTGGCATGATCTCAGCTTATTGCAGCTTTGATCTCCCAGGCTCAAACGATCCTCCTGCCTCAGCCTCCTGAGTATCTGGGAC
The DNA here is from genome assembly GCF_028885625.2 of Pongo pygmaeus. Classification (NCBI taxonomy): domain Eukaryota; kingdom Metazoa; phylum Chordata; class Mammalia; order Primates; family Hominidae; genus Pongo; species Pongo pygmaeus. The sequence goes on along the minus strand of NC_072376.2, from coordinate 152,620,259 downwards.
TACAGGTGGGTGCCACTGGGCCCAGATAATTTTTTATTTTTTGTAGAGGTACAGTTTTGCCATGTTGCCTAGGCTGGTTTCAAACTCCTGGACTCAAGTTATCTGCCCACCTTGGCCTCCCAAGATGCTGGGATTACAAACGTTAGCCACTGCACCCAGCTGTCTCCATTTTTTAAATTAAAATACATAATGTTCTAGTAAATATTCTTGTGGGCAATTCATTGAACCTATCTTAGATTACATGCCCAGAGTAAATTCTAGAAATGAAATTCCTGGTCTTCTCTGAAGAGGGAGTTGAGTGGGAAAAAAAAAGAAAATGAAAAAAGAAATAAACACAAGATATTCTTGGTCAAAGTGTGTCTACCCTTTCTCCTCCAGTGAGCTACAATGAAGCCACAGTAATCCGCATTCCCAGGGGAACACAGGTGGTCTGCCTCTCCACGTGCTCAGAGTGCCAATTCTTGGTAAGGAGATATAGGGACTGGAGTGAAACATTGGAATAATGACTCATATTCATGTTTTATAAACAAATTTAAAATATTGGAGCAGGTTATTTATCTGGAAACCCTGAAGTTTGGCTGTTTAAAGGGCTATTTTAAATATAGGCAACAGAAAACAAAATACAAAGTCTTATTTCTGACACTTTAAAATGTTGGCAAAGTGTCTTCCTTGTTAGTATGGTGGTAAGTATCCCCACCTGTCATAAAATGGCAAATAGGCTAGGTGCGGTGGCTCATGCCTGTAATCCCAGCACTTCGGGAGGCCAAGTTGGGAGGATCACTTGAGTCCAGGAGTTTGAGATCAGCCTGGACAACACAGAGAGACTTTGTCTCTCCAAAAAAATTGTAAAAATTAGCTAGGCATGGTGGCATGTGCCTGTAGTCCCAGCTACTTGGGAGGCTGAGGTGAAGGGTGACTTGAGCCCAGGAGGTGGAGGCTGCAGTCAGTGAGTCAAGATCCCATCACTGTACTCTGGCCTGGGCGACAGAGTGAGACCCCCATCTCAAAAAAAAAAAAAAAAATTGGCAAATAATTACCATCTTTCCATTTCACTCAGCCCCTACACTGAGCATGTTCATAGCTGGGACAGTATTAGCATTTGGTTCTCTTAGTATTGGCCCATTGTCAATGGAAAATGGCCGGTTACATGTGATTTTCTCATTAATTGTCTACAGTTGAAAGGACAATATTTCTGGAATGTGCTCTTCACCAACTTATTTTTACTATAAGAGAACCTATCCTTGTATTCACAACCTTATTCTTGCTGATCTTTACAGGAATTTCACTTTGGAGCCCCTATTTGGGGAAGTTAGTATGTAGGAGAAATGATTGGTGAGTTCATTCTTTGCTATTTGGAGGAAAGAAAAGTCAGTACCTCCTACTTTCCCATAAAAGTCCATGTGATTCTAAGATCATTCTTTAATTATTCTGCTTTTACCAAGGATCCCCAAATTGGGGGTTCTGTTCAGATCATCCAAGAGTCCTTATAAAATTCTTCAGGGCACTCCACTGGCACAGTGTTGGGATCCTGCATTAAATAGGATGTGTGAAGAGACCAGGCACACACTTAATTACAGCTAACATTTGTTGAGAATTTAGTTATGTGCTGCATCAGGAAAATTATTCTAATTAACTCTTACAACATCTTTGAGAGCTAGGTATCATTATTGTGCTTATTTTATTGTTAAGGAAACTGGGGCGTTGGGGCATTATAATAAATAGAATTACTGGGAGTTGAACACAGGCAGTTTGATTCCAAAGCCCTTCCTTTGCACTGTGGATTATACTAGATAGTCAATAGATGCAGTCTTCCTTTATTTATCCAATCAATCAATCAATCAGGATGTTCATTTATTGGGCTTGGTATACATCAATAAGCAAAACAGATAAACCTCCTGTTCTATTGCAGATTTACTTTCCAGTGGGGATGAAGTGGGGGGCCAAGATAATAAACAACCGACAATCAACATACTAATCATATTAATATAGTAAGCATAATAACATATAAACATATTAAATTAATCATAAAGTATGTTAGAAGGTGTTAAGTACAATGGGAAAAAAAAGGAAGAGAGCAGGGGTACGGCGACTGGGTCTACGTAGACAGGCTTCATTGAGAGCCTGGCATTTGGACAACAATTGAAGGAGGAGAGCGAGTTTTTTGGACTCATATCCAATTCCTCTTTTTCTATAGTTGTAAAAATTTCTCAGTGAAATTTGCACCAGTATAATATCTGCTACCTACTATTTATAGCCTACCATCTGTAGGCTCCTTGGAATTTTTATTAAGCAGAGGAACCAAACTTAAATTATCAAGTTACTGAAAACTGTAACCAATAATATACAGCTTGGTCTCAATTATTTGGACATTAGGTGAAAACAGAGATGTCCCTCCCTGCTGCCTCCAGTATGTCTGATTTATGTATGTATGTGGACTCAATCCAAAGGATATCTATAAAACTGAAGGACAAGATAAACAATCAGGGCTAAGCATGGTGGTTCACACCTGTAATCCCAGTGTTTTGGGAGACTGAGGTGGGAGGATCACTTGAGGCCAGGAGTTCAAGACCAGCCTGGGCAACATAGTGAGACCCCCATCTCTACCAAAAAAAAAAAAAAAAAAAAAAGATAAACAATCATAGGTAACTGACCAAGGGAACTAACTGACCTAGGGAACTAGAAGAGAAGTTACTTTAAAGCCAAATATGTATTTCTTCTCTGGTCTTGATTATTGTGCAAAACTCTTCCAGTGAAAAAGCATAATAATACATGAGAAATATTGGGTTTTGTATTTGTTTTCACTTTAGATGCCTGGTGTCTTAACATAAAATATGTATTGAACTGCTTCATATATATATATATATATTTTTTTTTTTTTTTTTTTGAGATGGAGTCTCACTCTGTCACCCAGGCTGGAGTGCAGTGGTGCCATCTCAGCTCTCTGCAACCTCTGCCTCCTGGGTTCAAGTGATTCTCCTGCCTCAGCCTCCCAAGTAGCTGGGATTACAGGCATGCACCACCACACCTGACTGATTTTTGTATTTTTAGTAGAGATGGGGTTTCACCATGTTGGCCAGGCTGGTCTCGAACTCCTGACCTCAAGTGATCTGCCCGCTTTGGCCCCCCAATATGCTGGGATTACAGGTGTGAGCCACCACGCCCGACCTCGAGATATTTTGATGTGTCAATTATTATAAAAAAAGAGGGAATTAAACTGGCATCTACATCTAAATATCTAAAAAATAAAATAAAATAAAGGCTGGGTATGGTGGCTCATGCCTCTAATCCCAGCACTTTAGGAGGCCAAGGCAGGTAGACCACTTGAGGTCAGGAGTTTGAGACCAGCCTTGCCAACATGGCGAAACTCCGTATCTGCTAAAAATACAAAAATTAGCCAGGTGTGGCAGTGCACGCCTGTAATCCCAGCTACCCAGGAGGCTGAGGCAGGAGAATCGCTTGAACCTGGGAGGCGGAGTTTGCAATGAGCCAAGATTGCACCACTGCACTCCAGCCTGGGCAACAGAATGAGACTGTATCTCAAAACAAAAACAAAAACAAAATACATAAATATCTGAGCTAACTGCCTACTTGGTTTTATTCTTTCACTGGAATTGTAAGCTCCATGTGGGCAGAGAATGCGCCTGTCTGGGTGATGCTCAATACTTATTTGTTGAATTCAAGGGTGAAAAAAAAGAAAGAAGTTTTATCTGTTACAGTTGCAGTGAAAAAAAAAAAAGAAGAAGAAGAAGAAAGGAAAATAGAAAAAAAGGAAAAAAGAAGAAAATAAATTTTAAAAGCCAAAAATAAATAAAGAAAGAAGAAAGAAAAGAAAGCGGCCAGGCATGGGGGCTCATGCCTGTAATCCCAGCACTTTGGGAGGCCAGGGCGGGCGGATCACGAGGTCAGGAGATCATGACCATCCTGGTCAACATGGTGAAACCCCGTCTCTACTAAAATACAAAAAAAAATTAGCCAGGCATGGTGGCGTGTGACTGTAGTCCCAGCTACTTAGGAGGCTGAGGCAGGGGAATTGCTTGAACCTGGGAGGCGGAGGTTGCAGTGAGCTGAGATTGAGCCACTGCACTCCAGCCTGGGTGACAGAGTGAGACTCTATCTCAAAAAACAAAACAAAACAAAAAAATGCTATTCCACATCCTAATCCCTGGAACCTGTGACTATCATCTGATATGGTAAAAGACATGATTAAACTAAAGATCTTGAGAGGAAAAGCTTTTCCTAGAGTGTCTGGGTGGGCCCTGTCTCAGTCTGCTCGAGCTGCTGTACAAAATACCACAGAGAGTGTGGCTTAAACAACAGAAAAGTTTTTCCTCTTGTTTCTGGAGTCTGGAGGTCCAACATCAGGGAGTTGCCGGGACTGGTTTCAGGTGAGGCCCTGCTTCCTGGCTTGCCTTTTCTCTGTGTCCTCACATGGTCTTTCCTCAGTGCTTGTGCAGGGGGAGAGGGAGGTCTCTGGTGTCTTCCTCTTCTTATAAGGGCACCAGTCCTATTGGATTAAGGCCTCACCCTTTTGACCACATTTACCTCCTTGAAGGCCCTGTCTCCAACTACAGTCACACTAGGGGTTAGGGCTTCAACATATTTGATTTGAGGGGGGCACGATTCAGTCCACAACAAGTCCTAGATACAATCCCATGTATCCTTATCATGTAGACACACGGAGGAGAAGACACACAGAGAAAAGGAGGCAGTGATGTGACCACAGAGGCAGAGATTGGCATGATGCAGCCGCAAGGTGAGAATGCTTGGAGCTGCCCAGTAAGGGAAAAGGAAGGACTCGATTCTCTCCTAGGGCCTTCCAGGGGAGTGCAACACCTTACTTCAGACTTCTGGCCTCCAGAACTGTGAGAGAGTAACTTTTTGTTGTTTTTAGCCCTCCAGTTTGTGATAATTTGTTACAGAAGCCACAGGAAGCCAACACACTTCCATGAACTCATGGATAAGATTAGGTCCCCTGCCAGCTGCTCCCAGGGCCCCAGTACTGTACTTTCCATAATCCCCAGCACACTCGACGTTTAAAGTCAATCTCGACCTCTAGACTTTAAAGTCATGAGGACAGGGACTTTGCCTTTCTTACACACCACTTCTTCCCCGGGGCTTGGTACATAGTAGGTGCTCAATAAATGTATGAGATGGATGAATTCATGAGCTGATATTGAGAAGCTCTTTGCTGGGAGAGTAAATAACCAACTAGCCTATGAAAACAAGCTAGGGAAGTTATTTCCTGTAGGAGACTTCGCAGTCCTTTGAAATAATTAGGTGAGGTCTTGTCTGCAGACCTTTCAGGGAGTTTTCTAGTCCCTGATACTGTGACCCTGTGGTTTTCAGTTTTCCTAGCAACTTGAGCTTTGGTGCCCTCTGGTGACAGAAATTACTTGTCTCTTGGTCTCTTGTTCTACATCTGTCAAGATTGACAAAAATCTAGTTACCTGTTGTTGTATAGAATTTTCTCATTATGGAGAAATTGAATTTTGTCTGTGCAGTTACAAGAAATCTGCTAGAATTGTATGATTAACCAGTCTGTGAAAGTTTCATAAAGCACATAACCTCCAAAGACCTTACAGATGCCCATTCAAGTGTTTCCTTTTGAATATGAAGATTTTCTGATGAAACACAACGTTTCAGGTTACGTTTGCTACCATACTTTTCTCCTCAAAAGTATGCTTTTAATGTGAAATTTAATTACCATTTGGAAAACCAACATTGTATTATTAAGTGGCTGCTTATAATCACTGGAGGCTTACAGTGCTTTCCAATGTCTTTAAACCTTTATTGTGATTGAAAAGCAAGTTGTTAGAAGATTGTGTGTGTGCTGTTTGTAAATGAGAAGTTATGGGTCTGGCTGCCTGTCCGTAAACAGACTTGCTTTATCTCCAGAGCTCGTGCAAATGCTGACAGCTCCACAGTCTTCTGATTTTAATTCTGCGTGTTGTGATCCAGACTGTTCCACACGGCAACTGCACGCACAAGTGTGCTCGGCTTCACACCAAAGACGTGTTTCTCAATGTGTCATTTCAAGATGATTTGAGACAAGGCAGTAAACACAATTTTCTTTCCTCACGGATGACATAATCCTCTTAGCAATAATTTATCATAATTTCTCATTGAGCTTCAAAGGGACAAATGTGTTTGTAAATATTTCAGTTTGAGGGTTTTCTGACCCCAACCACTTAGTCAAATAAATAAGCTGCTATTTCCAGGAATTCAACATTGGTTTCCTTACTAAACTGAAGAATCCCTTATATAATGTAAACAACCACCCTCTCATTTTGTTTGTATATTCTGAGTTTCACTTTCCTATTTATACATCTGTACCTACCCACAAGACACTGATGTCCCCAGTCTGCTTCTTACAAAGAGGCAGGGTTATGCAGGCCTCACGATGCAACTGCTTCTGGAAAATACAACTGCGTGCATGGTGAATCTTCAGCTGGTGAGATATTACAGGTTGCTTTTAAAATTTTTTCTAGAGAGAAATGGGTTAAGGAAATAAAGATATTGGAATGGGGCGGGAACGTGAGGTGATTATTTTAAAGACTTGGGAGGGAATAGAGTATAATAGTTGAGTATAGCTTCTAGATTAAACTGCCTGGGTTTGAAAGCAAACATTGCTATTTGCTAGTTCCGTGCCCTTAGGAAAGTCACTTAAGCCCTTGCACCTCATGTTCCTTATTTGTAAAATGGTGGTAAAGACAGTAGCTATCTTTTAAAGTTGTTTTGAGAATTGAGTGACTCAGTGTTGTAAAGACCCTCGAATAGTGTGTGGCATATAGAAATATAGATACAGTACATATAAAATTATATATATAATAATATGTACATATATAATAAATATATAAACATATACATACATGTAATATGATAAGATATATAAATATATCATACAATAGATAAATATATACATATAATAATTATATGTACCTATTTATTTTATATATTTATTATATGTATATATTCATAAGCATATATGTATTCATATATACTTACATATGTATATATTTATAAATATATGTATTTATATATACTTAAAATGTATATATTCATATATTTTATTATAAATTTATACATATATAAATTATATACAATATATCACATTTATATATAATATATAATTTTTATATGTGTATATATGTTTATGTAAATTATATAAAAATATGTATATGGGCTGTCATGGTGGCTTATGCCTGTAATCCTAGCACTTTGAGAGGCTGAGGAGGGTGGATCATCTGAGGTCAGGAGTTCCAGACCAGCCTGGCCAACATGGTGAAACTCCGTCTCTACTAAAAATACAAAAATTAGCCGGGCATAGTGGCACACGCCTGTGATCCCAGCTACTACTCGGGAGGCTGAAGCATGAGAATCGCTTGAGCCTGGGAGGCAGAGGTAGCCGTGAGCTGAGATTGTGCCACTGCATTCCAGCCTGGGAGACAGAGCGAGGCTGTGTCTCAAAAAAATGTTTATGTATATATATAAAATCCTTCTCCCTCAGTTACTAAACAGCCTTCCCTGGACCTGACTATCAGCAATGAGAATTACTCTTCTTTGCCCCATTTCTCTCCTTCTGCCTAAGTCAGAACAATCACTTCTCCTGGAGACAGATTCATTATGAAAGGACTTTAATTCTGGTCTGACAGACTGCTTGACATCGGAGTGAATTCTCAAGGCTTATCCAGATCATCTCATGGAATGATGAGTTGACTTGCACCCACTAAAACAGGAGCAAATCTCCTTCAAAAGATCATGCCAAAGACTGTGTGGGTACTGGAAAGGCTGTGTGGCAGGGAAAAAGCTTTCTCTAACCTAGAAGTCTGCAAGGTCCCCTCTGCACCCCCAAGCAGGGGCCCGAGTTCATTAAGGCCAGCAAAGCCAACTGACACCACAGGACACCCCGTGACACGAAGTTTTCAACCTCATTGCTTTCCCCTGAAGTGAAGTTTAGTTACCTGTGCTGTGCTGGACCAGCCATGAAAGTAATGAGGGAACTGGATCACTCCAGGGAAGCCCAGGTAGAATAATAGGTGTTACTCAAAAGTACGGCTTTCAACTTAAAAAGGAAGGAAATTCTGATACATGCTACGTGGATGAACATTGAAGGCATGATGCTAAGTGAAATAAGCCAGTCACAAAATGACAAATATTGTATGATTCCATTTATATGAGGTACTTACAGTAGTCACATTTATAGAAACTGGAAGTAGAAGGGAGGGTGGTTGCCAAGGGCTAGGGGAAAGAGGGAGTGAGGAGTTAGTGTGTAATGGGTATATTTCAGTTTTGCTAGATGAAAAAGTTCTGGAGATTAGTTGCACAACAATGTGAATGTACTTACTACTGAGTTGCAGACTGAAAAATGGTTAGTATGGGCCAGGCGTGGTGGCTCACACCTATAATCCCAACACTTTGGGAGGCCAAGGTGGGCAGATCACTTGATGTCAGGAGTTCAAGACCAACCTGGCCAACATGGTGAAACCCATCTCTACTAAAAATACAAAAAAATCAGCCACGCGTGGTGGCGCATGCCTGTAATCCCAGCTACACGGGAGGCTGAAGCACGAGAATTGCTTGAACCCAGGAGGCAGAGGTTACAGTGAGCCGAGATCACGCCACTGTACTCCAGCCTGGGCAACAGAGCTAGACTCTGTCTCCAAAAAAAAAAAAGAGTTAGGATGGTAAATTTAATGTTATGTATACTTTTCCACAATTGTTAATTAATTTTTTAAAGTGCAGCTTTTGATGGCACACATATCTCTCCCTCTTCTTTGTCTCCAGAAGATGAGAGGGAGCATAGACAGCAGACAGGATACATCATGTTATTGCATTTATTTCTGTAGACCATGCATTGAGGCTGTCTGACCTTCAATTATTCATTAAACAAATATTTACTGAGTTGAGTACTTACTACATGCCAAGCATTGTTCTAGAGGCTGGAGTTACAGCAGTGAACAGAAAAAGATCTCCCCAGTTCCCTAGCCACAGGGATCTCACCTTCTAGCAGGTGGAGAAAAACAATAAATAAATAAGCAAGTAAGATATATGGTAATTATATGGCAATAAGAGCTATGGAGAAAAATAAAGCAAAGAAGGAGGAAGAAGAAGAGTGTTTCAGGGTTGTATTTTTAAATAAGGTGGTCAGGGGAGACCTCACTGAGAGGAAGGTATTTGAGTAAGACTTGAATGAGATTAGGGAGTTAGCTATTTAGGTATCTGCAGGAAGAGTGTTTCAGACAAAATAAAAAGTCAGTGCAAAGGCCCTGAGGCCGAAACATGAATGGTGTGTTTAAGGAAAAGCAAAGGGGCCATTGTGGCTGGAAATGTAAGCAGCAGCAGGGAGACAGTCTAAGAAGAGGTTAGAAACATCACAGAGGCAGCCCAGATCATGAAGGTTGAGACGGAGTCTCACGGTGTCACCTAGGCTGGAGTGCAGTGGCACAGACTTGGCTCACTGCAACTTCTGCGTCCCGGGTTCCAGTGATTCTTCTGCTATACCTCCCGAGTAACTGGGACTGCAGGCGCCCACCACCATGCCCAGCGAGGTTTTAGTAGTAGTAGTAGTAGTAGTAGTAGTAGTAGTAGTAGTGGTAGAGAGCATTTCACCATGTTGGCCAGGCTGGTCTCAAACTCCTAACCTCAAGTGATCCGCCCGCCTCAGCCTTCGAAAGTGCTGGGATTACAGGCGTGAGCCACCGTGCCTGGCCCCATTATTTGTAAGACTTTGACTCCTACTCTGAGATAGTAACTAGAGGAATGATATGATCCAACTTCCATGTTAAAAGGATCACTGGGGGTTGGAGGCGGGTGTGTCAAGGGCAGGATCAGGAAGACTAGTAGGACTGCAATACTCCAGGCAAGAGATGCTGAGAGCTCAGCCCAAGCAGGTAGCTGTGGAGGTGGTAAGATGTGGGCAGATTCTGGGTATATTTTGAAGATAGGGCCAACAGGGTTTACTGAGAGACTGGAGGTAAGGCTCTACAGAAAGAGAAAGAAGAGAAACATTAAAGATGACCGTATCGGTTTCCTGGGGCTGCTGTAACACATCACCACAAACTTGGCGGCTTAAAACAACAGAAATTTATTCTCTCACAGTTCTAAGGCCAGGAAGTCTGAGATTAAGGGGTTCTTGCTTCCAGGGGCTCTAGAGCAGCAGTTCTCATCCTTCCAGGGGCCGGTTTTGTGAAAGACAATGTTTCCACGGACGGGGCAGGAGTGCTAGGGGAGAGAGGCAGCAGGGTGGTGGGTGTGTGTGTGGATGGTTTCGGGATGAAACTGCTCCACCTCAGATCATCAAGCATTAGTTAGATTCTCATAAGAGCACGCAACCTAGATCCCTCACGTGTGTTGTTCACAATAGGGTTTGCGTTCCCATGAGAATCTAATGGCACTGATCTGATAGGAGGTGGAGCTCAGGTGGCAATGCTCATGGGACCACTTACCTCCTGCTGTGCAGCCCAGTTCCCAACAGGCCATGGACCAGTACCATCGCAGCCCAGAGGTTGCAGACCCCTGCTATAAAGGATATTCTATTCCTTGTCTCTTCCAGCTTCTGGTGGATCCAGGCGTTCCTTGGCTTGGGGTTACATGACTCTAGTCTCTGCCTTCTCCTCTTTTCTGTGTCACCTGTCCCTTGTAAGGACAACTGTCATTGGATTTAGGACCCACCCAGATAATCCAGGATGATTCCACCATGAAATCCTTAACTTCATTAAATCTGCAAAGACCCTTTTTCTGGCAAACACAAAAATGCTTCTGTTTGTTTTAAAAGATAAACCAGTTTTGTTTAACTTTGTTTACTGCAGGCACTAGAAGTGCAATTAGCCCTCTTGAAATTTGGGATTATTTAAAAATAAAGGCTGGGAGCGGTGGCTCACGCCTGAAATCCCAGCACTTTGGGAGGCCAAGGCAAGTGGGTCACCTGAGATCAGGAGTTCAAGACCAGCAATGGCCAACATGGAGAAACCCAGTCTCTACTAAAACTACAAAAATTAGCCAGATGTGGTGGCGGTTGCCTGTAATCCCAGCTACATGGGAGGCTGAGGCAGGAGAATTGCTTGAACCTGGGAGGCAGAGGTTGCAGTGAGCTGAGATCGCGCCATTGCACTCCAGCCTGGGTGACAGTGAGACTCCATCTCAAAAAAAAAAAAGGATCCTTTTTCCAAATCAGGTCACATTCTCAGGGCCTGGGGAGGATGTGGACATACCTTTTTGTGAGCCACGATTCAACTCACTACAATGACTCTAACTTATTTTAATCTGAGCAACTGTAAAGATGAACTTGCCATTAACTGAGATGGAGAAGAATGCCAGTTTGGAAGAGGAGTCCAGGAGCTCAGTGCTGGACATGTCAGGGTTGAGATGCCTGTCTGACATCCAGTGGAGCTGATGAGTGGGCAGCTGGGTGAATAAGCCTGAAGCTTGGGACAGAGGTATGGATTGGAGATGGAAATATGAAGGTTCCCTGATGTGGACAGCATCTAAAGCCACGGACCCATGATCTCAACCAGGGGAGGAGTGTGGACAGAGGAGAAAACCATCAGGGACTGAGCCCTGGGGCACACCAGGATTCAGAGGACCCAGCCAAGAGACTGAGAAGGAGCAGCCGGGGAGAGAGGAGGCAAAACAGGAGAGTGTGAGGTCCTAGAAGGCAAGTGAGGGAACTGCTTTAAGGAAGAAGGAGTGATCAACTCACAGTCTGGGCGTTCAAGTAAAAGTTGAAATTTCCTATGCAGTTTCCTGTAACAAGATTGTGCACTTTTCATGTCACTCCCCTCTTATGATGTAGGAAAGGCAGTGACATCTGCTTAAAATCATCACTAATACCCTTATGTTATAATGAAGCATATTTTCAAAGCGTGTTGTTACCGTTTTTATCAGCATAGCTTTTCCCTTGGTTCCATGTTCTATGTCTACAACTCAGAAGGGAAAGAAAGGCACACGTCTCAGCCCCACACGGGGTCAGGAGAGACTGTTGAGCCTGAGTCCTGAGCTACTGTTGCCTGGAGTCACGCCATTTTCCTAATTTTTTGTTCCTGCAGTAAAAGTCTTGTCCTTAACAGCAGTGGTGGATGTGTGAGGAAAATCAATCAGGGAAACTGTTTTAAAAGGTTTTAAATGATTACCAGAGCATAGTATAATCACTTCAGGAACCAAGACAACAATTTGACAAGTGAAAAACTCCCCAAATTCCACTGGCTTGCCTGAAAGCCTGTTACAAAAAAAACAAACATCTGACAAATCAATCAATCTAGCTTAAACATCCAAACAGAGTGCTTTGTCACCGAGTGAGGGAGAAGCAGCATGAGATGACTGGGTGGGTTTTCCACCAAATGGACATTCAGAAGAGACAACTTAAATCTTGAGCTGTTTGGGAGGTTTTTAGTGAATGATAATGAATGGTTAAATTAGAGAACTGAGTGCTAAATCCTGAAGAATAAATATGTTTTGTGGAAATTGTTTTTGTGTCTCTACAGCCAAAATATCTCAGGCTTCACTCATCTGTGACCACAAATGTGATTGCATCAATATTAATGTCCAAATCTCTATGACTCACAGCCTCCACCAGCTTAACTTCAAAATCCCCCTCCCTTAAGTGTATTTGGGAATCCTCAGGGTGTGTACTGTATTTATAGTGTCCCTAAACTTGCACGCTTGGCCAAGAAGGGACTCAGCCCCCACCCCAGAGAAGCCTGTCCAAGCTGATGGCCTCTAGTGGCCTCTCTGCCCACCTAGAGCCACTTGTCCACCTGGGTGCCCACAGGGCTATGTCTCACATCTGACGCCTGTGGAGCTGGGACTACTCTGAAACTCCACCTAGGAGACAAGCCTCATCTCCTTTGCGAAGTAAGAACACTCCCTGGCTACTCCAGTTGGAGGGTTGACAACGAAAGGTCTCTTGAGCCTCAAATGTCACAAGCCTTAGTCACAAGCTCTTTCAATTTAGGCACAAAGCCCTTTTTTTTCTCCCCCAGGCATGAAGTCATGCTGCCTGGGTGGGAAGCAGTTCTGGAAACAGCCCTCTTGCAGCCGTTCTACTTGAGTCTGCCTCACTGACAGCAGGTTCCTCTCTTCCTCAGAAGGCTTCTTACCTCTCAGATATATCAGTAGTTGTGAATAGATTGATGGGAGGAGGCTACCACCTAACTTTACTTCCCAGAATCTCTGAGTCTCCACTGTCTCCAGCTGGGATACTTTTTTTAGAAAGTCTTTTATCTTTTTTAAAATTTTTCATTGATATGTAATCATTGTACATATTTGTGGGGTACAACATGATGTTTCAATACATGTATAAATTACGTAGTGGCCAAATCAGGGTAATTAGCATATCCATAACTTTAAACATTTATCATTTCTCTGTTATGAGAACATTCAAAAACCTCTCTCGTAGCTATTTGGAAATATACAATACATTATTGTTCATTCTAGCCATCCTACTGTGCAAGAAAAAATTGTATTAAGGATTGAAAATGTTCTGTCTATGATAGCCCAGTAGACTATTTTCAATTCTAGCAAAAGACAGAAATTGTAGGGAAATAGGAGCAGCAGTCAAAACCTTTTGGAAGAGATCCTCTGTTCCTGTTCCTCTGCAGGCCTCCACACTCTCCACCTGAGGGAAAACCCATGGCTTGCTTAGAGCAGAGCTGGGGACACTAGTGGGATTATTCCAGCCTTCACCTAGTCTCCAAGAACCCAAGTAAAGAGAGGGACTCCTTAAGTGGAGACCAGAAGTATTTCTTTCTTCACCCCCACAACTCCCTCAGATACACGCTATTTGGGTTATTTTGCAGAGAGGAAAGGATTCAGCAATCCAGAGCTTTTCAATAATTGGTCAAATTTACAATAGTAGTGTTAATAAGAAGCAATTTAATATCTTTGAATATTTACTATGTGCCAGGCACTGTGCTAAACATCACACACACAAACACACACACACACACACACACACACACACACACCTCTCTCTCATTTAATCCACACACCAAGATTATGAAGTAGATTTATTATCCCAATTTTGCAGGAAAGTAAATTGAGGTTCAGAGAATTTTCATCGTTAAGACCGCACAGCTGATTAAGTGTTGACTTGAGAAGCCCAACCCAGTAGAACTCCAAAGCCTGGGTTTTTAACACAATACCATATTAGCTCTTCACATTCAGATGTAAATATCAATTCAAACTCTGGCTGGAAAAAGAAAAGCCCTTCACAAAACACTATTTTATTACAAAAAAAAATTTTTTTTTGAGATAGAGTCTCACTATGTTGCCCAGGCTGGTCTCGAACTCCTGGGCTCAAGTGATCCTCCCGCCTTGGCCTCCCGAAGGATTGCAAGCACATGTCACTGAGCCTATACATAAAACACAATTTTATTGAGGAGTTCCTATGGACATTATTGCAGTCTGGTCTGTGTTCCATGAAGACTAGCGTGAGTGAGAAAAACACACATCCTGGGGCAGATCCTTGCAAGTTGTGATGCTAGGAGGCCTTAGGAGATCTCATTTCCCTGAAGCCTCCATATCTCCAATGACTGAAACACGTGAAGTTGTTTGGCGTACAACTCTCTAGGGAGAGCCATGTATGGGGCAGAGCTCTTCCCAAAAGTCTGGAGGCTCTGGTTTTACTTGATTCAGTGGCTGTGTGTCCTCAGAAAAGTGTTGGTGCCTCCCAAGGCTTCCTCACCCCATATCTAGAAGACCAGGCTGAGGCAGCAGGCGAGGTAATGCTCCTACCACCCACCCTGAGGGAATGTGCAGGAGATTGGGCGAGGCTGCTGAGAGAAAGGTTCTGTATCGCCAGAGGATGATGCTTTTTATTATTTCAGAAACCAATGAGTTTTGTCTCTCAGGCTATCACTCTGCTTCTGTTCACCACCAAGTAATTTCACTAAAAATGAACTCAAAAATGATAAATAAAATGGCCATTAAAAATTTTATTACTGTACATGCCCAGTGGCTATTTTAAAATAAAATCCCTTTGAAATTTTATTATTTACATTTTTTCCATCAAATGGTTGGGATTGTTTGATGGATTAAATGAAACTCCACTTTTGAATTATGTTGCTTTTTAACTGCCAAAAAAATGAGGTATTCGTTTTTAGCTCTGCTTCTCATCCAAAAGGAACACCAAATTCAAGTCTAGAGAAAAGCAATTGTGACGATTTCCTCCTTTTCTTCAACATAATTGTATAAGACTTTTAAATAAATCAGTTCAGTTATTAACCTTCAAGAAATGAGGCAAATGTTAAAAACTAGGATGGCAACCAAGACTCACAAGCACATGGAATCCTTGCAGGAACTGTATGTTGAAGCTTTTGATAAAATGCACAGACAGAACCAATTCATTTGCATCGCATTTTATAGGATACTAAGTAGAAAAGCTAGTGTCATAATTTTATTATCCTTGTCCCTCATGTATTCTGCATTATGAATTACTGTAGTAATGCAGTATTGAAATCAGCCTGAAAGGAGTAAACATGAAGCTCAGAGCATCTTACTCTAAGGTACATCAATTCTGTCAACCAAAATTTACCACCGTTGTGTTATCTCACTCTCTTGCCATAACCTAATGACATCAGAGGCACTGAATCTGGAAACCCTGAAGTGACAGGACTTGCCTCTGTGCTGCATGTAATACTTAGGAGAAGTAAAAAACTGGAAAGAAAACCCGCCCCTTAGGAAATGGACAGCCAATGGGAGATTGCTTTGGTGATGTCATGCCTTTTCTTCCTGGTGTGTCCTTGGTTAAACAGAAACAAAGATAACAGTAATGTGCTCCAAGAGTTTGTGAATTCCTTCTGCCTGGGCAACTCCTAGCACTTTGCAGTCATCTCATTGATCTCAGGAGGTGAGCATGATCACTATTTAGAGAATGGCAAGGCTTTAAGACGTGGCAACAGGCGAAAGCCCAAAATGACAGATGGGCCATAGCTGCCTCAGAACAGCAACACGACTCTCTGTCCCTAGGGTATGCCAGTCTCCCTGGGATGGGTGGCATTACCTGCATTTTTCAGTGATGGTGGGCAAGGACCACTCCAGCTAACAGAGATGGTGGTGACCCTCCAAGAGTGAAGATGGGCTCCAGGGCATGGTTCTAGCATCTAGTTTCACTGCCTCCAGTCTCTCCCACCTGAGACATTCCAGCCTAGCTCCAACAAAGCACAACACTGACCACATCTCTCTCCTGCTACAAATACAGTTCTGGCATCATCGCTGCAATCTTGTCTTTGCAAATTTAGTACCAGCTATTCTCTACCCACACTCCTGCTCCAGCCCAGCCCAACTATTCCCTCACTCACACCTGCGCTTTCCCACCTCTGAGCCTTTTTCACACTGTTCTCTCTGCCTGCAGTGCTCTTCTCTCTCATTTGTATACCAAGTCTTATCCAGTTTCCATGTGACACCATCTTTAATGTGTGTCCCCATCCACTTTTTCCTCCAAGGGAAAAAAACCTCTCTTTAGTCTAAAGATGTAAAAAGGTGCAGGATATGGTGTAGTGGTGCTCAAACATTTTTGCTTGTATATTCCTCAAATAATTTTCTTGTAAGATCAGAAATGTGTAAGGAGACCAAAATATGTCTCCTTACACATTTTAAATTAACATAAAAATATTTTCATTATCAGTTTAAATAGCTGCAAAATATGTAATTTTTGCTGCAGTAGTTTTCAAACTCGAACATGTATCAGAATCACCTGGAGGGCTTGTTAAAGCCCACCAGTTCTCAGAGTTGCTGATTCAGTGGGTCTGGGTAGGGCCTGAGAATCTGGATTTCTATAAAGTTCCCAAGTGATGTCAAGGCTGCTGGCTCAGGGACCACACTTTGAGAACTGCTTGTCTGGTATATTGTAAATATCGACATTTTTAAAATGTCATATCACTCCTTTGAATGTATCCAGTGGAATCTAAAAACCATAGGAATTTGAGAGCCACCATGGTTTATTTTTAATAATACAAAAATTGGCCGGGTGCGGTGGCTTACGCCTGTAATCCCAGTACTTTGGGAGGCCGAAGCAGGTAGATCACCTGAGGTCAGGAGTTTGAGACCAGCCTGGCCAACATGGTGAAACCCCATCTCTACTAAAAATACAAAAACTAGCCCAGCATGGTGGGGCACGCCTGTAATCCCAGCTACTCAGGAGGCAGAGGCAGGAGAATCACTTGAACCTGGGAGGCAAAAGTTGCAGTGAGCCGTGATTGCGCCACTGCACTCCAGCCTGGGCGATAACAGTGAGACACCGTCTCAAAATAAATAAATAAATTAATTAATTAAAATAAGCTCTTCTTGACAATAGGAAATTTTATATTCTTTTTTCTTTTTGAACTTTTATTTCTATTCGATTTCTCCAGCAAAATTTTATGCTAATATAAGATATTTTACTCACAATTTTATCGATTGCTCTCTCACCTATCTCTGCTGCAAATATGTATAGAAATTGAAATGGAAATTTATTTAAATCTCCTGTGAGTATTAGGCTCTGAGTGTTTAAAAATTTTACTCTGGATTAAGTTATCATGACAATTAGTAGTAGTAGATCATTCGGAAAAAACTAACAGAAGTATATATAAATTTTGTGAAATCATTATTTTAAAAAGTAAAATTTTATTGAAAATATATCTTAATAAGATAGGACTAGTTTTTCTTCCAAATACTTCTTGGTGTGTTTTTTTGTTTGTTTGCTTTTTGGTTAATATTACTAATTACTAGAATGAGACAGGTTTCTATATGAATTCCATTCCTACTTTTATTTTTTATAGACACAAGCAAAGAATATTGTTGACATAAGTAGAAAAGAATTTTATAATTGCAATTTTACTTAATTTTCTGAATGCCTTCCAAGTTCTCGATCAACAATCACAGTGATCTGACATCCAAAATTATTTTTTAAACGTTGATGCTACCAGCTAAAAACTTGATGAGATTCTCCTTTAATACAGTTGAAAGCAGAGAATTAGAAACCACCTGGCTTGCAAAAAGGTCTGTTACCCAAACATTTGAGTCATCCTCTATTTCACTATTAACATCATTATTTCAAATTCTCCTTTGGTTGCTGCACTGGAGGTTTTGCTTTATCTGTTTACTGGTTTGGGGTTTTTATTATTGTTGTTGTTGTCTGCCTTTTTAACTATATAGGACAGGGGTTGGCAAACTAAGGCCAGTTTGTGCTGATCAAATCCTGCCTAGCCTGCTTTCGCACAGCCCTCAGGTTAAGAATGGTTTTCATATTTTTGGATTTTGTTTTTTTTTTTTAAAGGAAGTACTACTTCTTATTGATCAAATAAATTCTGCTTTTTTATTATCATTATTTTGTATTTGCTCAAGGAAACCTACTTAAAGATTAAATAAAGAACAGAGTTGGGAGAGGTAAAGTACCAACTTCTTGACCACATGTAAAGAGTTCTTAGACTGGCCCTCCTGTGTGTATACTTAGGTCTCAATTCACCACCATGGTAAGACCTGCTTTGGCATATACTCTAAACTCAGGGATGATCTCAAAATTATATCTTCTTTTTTTTTTTTTTTGAGATGGAGTCACTCTGTCGCCCAGGCTGGAGTGCAGCGGCGTCATCTCAGCTCACTACAAGCTCTGCCTCCCGGATTCACGCCATTCTCCTGCCTCAGCCTCCCGAGTAGCTGGGACTACAGGCACCCGCCACCATGCCCGGCTAATTTTTTTGTATTTTTAGTAGAGACGGGGTTTCACCGTGTTAGCCAGGATGGTCTCGATCTCCTGACCTCGTGATCCGCCCGCTTCGGCCTCCCAAAGTGCTGGGATTACAGGCGTGAGCCACTGCGCCTGGCCTAGGTTTTCATATTTTTGAAAAGATTGTAAAACATACATGCTCACCCGCCTCCCCAACACACACAGGAGAGAGCAGGTAGCCCAGAAATTCTAAAATATGTACTATCTGGTCCTTTCCAAGTAAACTTTTCTGACCTCTGATCTAGGACGAGGAAGCCTGGTGGGAGTCAGGAGAGGCAGGGACACACCTTTACTTTGAAAAATGAAATAATAGGCTTTATAAAAGGCAGCGTCTTGATCCCAGCTTCCCATCATGATCAATTTTAGAAGAGTATCCATAGAGGATTAGAATCCGGAAAACAACCCCCCTATCTATTGCTGCATAGCAAACAACCCCAAACTTAGCCTAAAATCATCACTATCACTTACTCTGCTCACAATTCTATAATTTGGGCAGGGCTCAGTGAGCAAAGCTTGTCCCTGCTCCATGTGGCATCAGGAGGCAAGGCTTGACCAAGGATGGGGAGTCTGACTCAGAGGTGGCTCCACCTCACAGATAGCACGTTGTTACCTGCTGCCAACTGGGATCTCAGTCAGGATGGAGGCCAGAGACTCTGGGCCCTGTGCAGAGAAGAATGAAATAGCAAGTCTGACTGCTATCCTTAGAAAGGCCTATTTGCAAAATCGGTCTTTAGCTGGCATTTGGGAATTGGAATTTGGGGAGGGTTCCCACCACCCTATCACCACCCTGTGTTTAAACTACATCTACCAAAAATGTGCTAGGCAAGGAGTGCCTACATGACTAGCCCATGATAAGAACCTCGGGCACTGTGCCACTAAACCCTTTCCTGATAGACAACAATTCACACATGTGATTTGATATGGTTTGGCTCTGTCCCCACCCATATCTCATCTTGAATTGTAGCTCCCATAATTCCCACATGTTATGAAAGGGACCTGGTGAAAATCATGGGGTCAGTTTCCCCCATACTATTCTCATAGTAGTGAATAAGTCTCATGAGATCTGGTGGCTTTATAAGGGGAAACCCCTTTCACTTGGTTCTCAATCTCTCTTGTCTGCCACCACATAAGATGTGTCTTTTGCCTTCGTCATGATTGTGAGGCCTCCCCAGCTACATGAAACTGTGGGTTCACCCCTTTTTCTTTGTAAATTACCCAGTCTCAGGTATGTCTTTATCAGCAGCATGAAAATGGACTAATACATGGTTACAACTGGTTGCTGGAGAGATTAAGTGTGTCCTGTGGGACTGCCTGGGAAAGGACTGTTGAAAGCTTGTGCCTTGTTTCTTCCTGACTTTGCCCTGTGTGCCTTTTCCCTTTGCTGATTTTGCCTTATATAATTGCACTGTAATAAATAAACCACAACCACACAGAGTCCTGTGAGTCCTCCTAGTGAATCATCAAACCTGGAGTGGTCTTGTGGGCCCCCAACACAGTGCCTTCATGTGGTCCCCAAAGTGCCTCATGCCTCCCCAGGAGGTCTGGGCTTCCTAACTGCATGGTGACTGGGCTCTAAAAGTAAGCATCCCGAGAGACAGCCAGGTGCAAGATTGTGTTATGACCTGCTATGTCCACACCTCAGAAGCCAGGCAGCATCACTCTGCCAACTCTTAGTTGAGATGTTTCACAGAGGCTCACCCAGCATCAAGGGGAAGAGACACAGATTCCTCTTTCCAAGCAGTGAGGCAAGACACCAGAAAAGCAAAAGCAAGTGGATGGGAAATATTGTTTAAGCCATGTTTGGATCATATCCTCTGTCGCCCAGGCTGAAGTGCAATGGCGTGACCTCGGTTCACTGCAACCTCCACCTCCCTGGTTTAAGCGATTCTCCTACCTCAGCCTCCTGAGTAGCTGGAATTACAGGCGTGCACCACCATGCCTGGCTAATTTTTTTTTTTTTTTTTTTTTTTTTTTTTTTAGTAGAGGTGAAGTTTTGCCATGTTGGCCAGGCTGGTCTCGAACTCCTGACCTCAGGTGATCCACCCACCTTGACCTCCCAAAGTGCTGGGATTACAGGCGTGAGCCACCACACCCAGCCTAAAACACTGGCTTTTGAGTTAGAAATACTGGATTGGAATCCTGGCTCTGTCACTTCCTGCTTATGTGATATGGAACAGGGTGTCACTTGCTATCCCTAAACTTCAGTGTCCTTTATTATAAATATCAAGGTTGTTTGGAGAACTGCATGAAGTTATTTCTGTAAACCTGCCTGCGGGGCAAGGATGAGTACAAACCAGTTTCTCTTTCTGGGTTCCCCACCCCCAGCATTCTATCTTTGACTCTGCTGTAGCACTTATAACCTTGAACTTGGTCTTATAGTTATTTACATATAAGTCTAACCTTCCTTACTAAAGCATAATCTCCCTAAGGGCATCAGCTGGCTCTTCCACTTTCGGTCCCACCACCTGTCCCCCTCCCCACAAACACACACATACACAACTCCTAGCCCCACATCTTAGGCATTGCAGTCATTTGGCAAATCTATGAGTGCAAATGTATGAACATTTTCTACTGAGCTCAGTTTAGTGTGGATCACAAAGATTGCACAATCAGGGCTTATTGTCTGGCTCTCTGCCACAAGTCCACCCAAGTCACCACCTTGAGTTGCATTGAGGAGAATGTTAGAGCTGTGTGCTCCACAGGAGTGCATAAGCATGTGCTCACATGCTACACGAATGCCCAGTAGAAAGGCCTTGTGGCTCTCTGTTGTTGCCTATGACTGGGAGAAGGTAGAGAGTGTCTGTACCCCTTTAGCCTGTGACAGGCTGTATGCATCATGGTAAAGCACTGGCTTTGGAGTCAGACAGTACTTCTCTGATCATCGACCTTTTCGTTACCCACCTCTTTACCTAAATGTTCTCTTCTCCCCACTTCCAGTCTCTTTGTCCCAGTTCTCTTAATTTCCCTCACCAAAGCCTTCAACTTCTCAAATACAGCAAGGACACAAAGTTAGCTCACAGCCGTCAAGAGCTAGTGGCCTTTCGGGGCCCTCAGTGAGCCCTGGCTGAGTGGCCCCACAGTAGAGCTTGGAGTAGACCAGCTAGCCAGATGGAGAAAGTGGGGAGAAGCTCAAGCTTGAATTGGGACGTACAGACAAAATGTAGCCACTTTGTTTTGTCTATAATTAGTCTGATCTTCTTCCTGAGCTCTGACACTGGATATGTCAGAAGAAAATTTACTTGAGTCCTACCATGTTTAACTCTGTTTCAATCTAATCATTTATGTGGGTCATTTTAGGGCTCAATCTTTCTTGGATAAAAATGCACACTCCTTCAGAATGACAACTGTTGTAGTGGTGGAAATGTTCTACATCTTGATTGGGGTGGCGGTTACACAAGTATGTTTGCCAAAATTCAAACTATACACTTAAAATCTGAGATTTTATTGTATGTAAATATCTCAGTGATATGAATATAAAAACCAAAAAACAAACTCACTCTTTCAGGTAGCCTTTCCCATCCCTGTGTCTCTTCTAAAATGGCTCCTGGTGTATGGGAAAATGGGCCCCTGTGTCCCTGGCTTGTCTGGAATGGGGAGTCTAGCCAGTTCTCCAACAGAAGAGGAATGAAGAGTCTAGCAAGACAAGGAAATGGGTGAGATCTGTGTTTGGCTCCCCAGGAGGGAAGACGTAGGGTTTTCCAGCTTGGTGTGATCCAAGTAGCAAAATAGGGCACTTTTCCCCTGGGTCCCAATGTAGCTGTGGTCCAGAGTACTTTCTTTGTGATCATTCATTCTCTTATTGATGACCATTTTCACCTGTACCACGGCAGGGTAACCAGCCAGTTTAGAGACTTGCTTGGCATCCTTCTGATGTGTTGATTGGTGCATGTGTCTGTGCTTGACTGTTCTCATGGTGCTGGGTGAAGGGTGTGACCCTGGCTTGGTTCTTGTCTCTGGATGCAATCTGCTGGTCTCTAGACAATGTTCCCCTTCCCTCTGGTGCTACTGGTTTCCAGTGCTGACACTGGCAACTGCTAGTTCAGCAACTCCAAGGCAAGCAATGCAGAAACATGGCAGGGTGGGAATGGGGAATTCCTCTCTTACCAATCCTGCCTCATTTCAGTTTTTGCTTCAGAAGCTTGGGCTTCTCACCACTTTGTCCATCTGGCTAGCTGGTCTACTCTAAGCCCTACTGTGGGGCCACTCATCCAGGGCTCACACAGGGCCCCATGGTAAGGCCACCAGCTCTTGATTCAGCTTCCGCACAATGTGGGAACTTAGGACAGCTCAGGAAACTAACTCAGGGCCTTCCTTCTCCTTACCATACTACTTTACTCTGCTATGGCTGTGTAAAAGACTGAATGGGACAGAGATCTTGTACCAGGAGAAAAACGCCCATTAGTAATTTCCAAGCATGCACACATGTTATAGGTTCTGAGGGCTTAGGAACAGTTGCTTGAGGTCCAGAGTTCGATTATGAAGCTGAGGAATTTACTAATTTATTCATTCGTTGAATATTTCAGTGTCTTTTGCAAGTTGCCACTGTGTGAGTGCTACACTTGGCTCTACAGTGGTTAGCAAATCTGACACAGTCCTCATGGATCTTACATAAGAGGAAAAAACTGACAACCAGATGATCACACAAATGGGTAACTACACAGTATGCAATGCTCCACGAAAGGAGGGTCACGGTGCTATCTTCACGAGAATATAAGCACCACAGTGGTTTTCTTTATTTTGTTCATCGATGTACCTAGAATGGGGCCTCACACATATTAAGTGCTAAATAAGTATTTGTTTAATGAATAAATAAATAAATGCATGAAAGCTATGAGATTACTTCTGAGAGGTCGGGGATGAATTCCTGAGGAAGTGTTATTTTGGCTGATGTTAAAGAGAAAAAAAAATTTCTTAGTTCAAATTCTACTGGATAAATTTATATTAACCAAACTCTCAGAGGACTAATTTATACAATAGGAAACATTTATTATTTTGTAGTGGAAGATATATCTGATTTAATATTTCCCTAGAGAATATCCCCCCAAAAATGCCAAGGGGAACTATCTTTGGTATTACTGAAATTCTGAAGAGTTGAACAGTACTTAGAGACCTCTCAGGGAGCCCAATTAATTATCAGAACACTAATTTAGAAGAAGTTGGAATTATTAAAATGGTAAATAAACAGATTAAAGAGATATTCATACAAGTCATTTATACAACTGACATGAAACCACTTTCCCACTCCGGGCATTTCAGGGCATTCCTGAGTCATCATCACAGCTCTCCCGTCTTTGGGTTGTGCTGGGGAATCACCTTGTCCTAGATTACGAGTGAGGAACTGCATTTATATGAAATGCCAGGGCCCTATTATTTTGCTTTTGACTGTCCATTACTTATTCTCATCAGGGCAAGGCAGTTTTCTCCTTCTTGAGCTTGTGCCTATTTTACCTTTCTCCTAGTTCCTGGCATTCTCTTTTTTTTCTTTTTTTTCTTCTTCCTTGAGATGGAGTCTTGCTCTGTCACCAAGGCTGGAGTGCAATGCTGCGATCTCGGCTCACTGCAACCTCCGCCTCCTGGGTTCAAGCGATTCTCCTGCCTCAGCCTCCTGAGTAGCTGGGATTACAGGCACGTGCCACCACGCCTGGCTAATTTTTTGTGTTTTTAGTAGAGACGGGATTTCACCCTGTTGGCCAGGCTGGTCTCGAACTCCTGACCTCGTGATTTGCCCGCTTTGGCCTCCCAAAGCTGGGATTACAGGTGTGAGCCACTGCGCCCGGCCTGGCATTCTTTTAACTCAAGATCCATGAGGGCTTTCATGTGCCTCTTACAGGAAGACCCCCATGCATCCATCTGCTTTCTCTGGGTAATGTGTCTGTTTCCCTATGGATGTGTGTGTTGTTTCTGTGTGGCTCTCTCAACATCTGCATGAATGGGCATTTAAAAGTATGGGTTTAGAGTCTGATCACAATGTTTTGCCCCTGACTTCACAAGCCCACGTGAGCATCATTCTCACTTGTAAGGCACGCTGCCCAGTGGTGGATACATGCAGTACACGTCAGGGTGTGGAAAGTGTGCATACATGGATTTACTCTCACAGGTCCTCCAGGGCACGTTGAAGGCTGCTGGCTCTCCTTAAGTGATAATCTGTTTAAACCAAATGAAAGCCAAGTCAAGACAGAATCTAGAAGGCTGGGCTCCAGTTGGACTCCAGAGAATCCATCATTTGCTGAGCATGGAGAAAAGAAGAGAATGAGTTAATGTGAGTGCTGGCAGATCTCAGAAGAGTATTTTGCTCACTAAAACTGAAAATAGCCTGTGGAAGTAGGACATTTGAGCCGTATGGAAAAGAATTAAATGATATTTTGTAACAAAATGCTGTTAGGAAGGTAGGGGATCTCTACAGCCCCATATGGATCTATGCACTCTGGATCCAAAGGGTCATTTTTAGCTCATGAAACATAATAAAGCTAATTTCTTAAAAATGAAGATTTCCCCCTTCTGCCTTAAAAAAAAAAAAAAGACGTTACTAATCACCAACTTCCATATCAACAATAGAACAACAAATTATTTCCTTCAAGCAGCAATGCTGTGGAACTCTTATGGACACCTAGTTCCCTATAATTTCCCCCACTAGATCTGGGAAATAAGTATCAACAGAGCAGTAAGGAAAGAGTAAGAAGTTGTGGTTGTCTCAAATGGTCCACCCTAAGGCCTGGCACAGTGGCTCACACCTGTAATCCCGGCACTTTGGGAGGCCAAAGGGGGCAGATCACTTGAGGTCAGGAGTTTGAGACCAGCTTGGCCAACATGGTGAAACCCTGTCTCTACTAAAACTATAAAAATTAGCCAAGCATAGTGGCGTGCACCTGTAATCCCAGCTACTTGAGAGGCTGAGGCAAGAGAATCGCTTGAACCTGGGAGGCAGAGATTGCAGTGAGCTGAGATCACATCACTGCACTCCAGCCTGGGCAACAGAGCCAGACTGCATCTCAAAAAAAAAAAAAAAGAAAAGAAAAGAAAAAGAAAAAGAAAAGGTTCACCCTAAGACCTCCAAGATCAATATGTCGGCCTCTCTGAACTGCCCCCTATGGCCTTGTACCTGCCTCCTCTTCCCCTCTGGGATTGGGCTTTGCCTTCTCATGAATGCTGAATTATCTTAAATTTAACATTTCATTTTTTAAAAATGCACATTCCTCATGATGTATGGTTAAATCAAGTTTAGCCTAAAGCTTCCTTCTTAGATATGTAAGTTCAGCCTAAAGGTTTTTCTGTACATCGTGAACTATAACAATTGGAGGTGTAAACCAACCGTAGCCTACACCTGTGCCACTCACTGAGTTTTGGCCAATCAAATGTAGCCAACTGTTCAAACCATGTTCAAATAAGGCAAACAGAGCTGTAACCAATTCAGCTCTTTCTGTACCTCACTTCCGTTTCCTATACCTCACTTTCCTTTTGCTGTCTATAAATCTTCTTCCACCATGTGGCTGCGATGGAGTCTCTGAATCTGCTGTGATTCTGGGGGCTGCCCAATTAGCAAATCATTCATTGCTTAATTAAACCCCTTTAAATTTAATTCGACTGAATTTTTTCTCTTTTTTTTTTTTTTTTTTTGTTTTTTGAGACAGAGTTTTGCTTTGTCACCCAGGCTGGAGTGCAATAGTGTGATTTCAGCTCACTGCAGCCTCTGCCTCCTGGGTTCAAGAAATTCTCCTGCCTCAGCCTCCCGAGTAGCTGGGATTACAGGCACCCACCATCACACCCGGCTAATTTTTTGTATTTTTAGTAGAGACAGGGATTCGCCATGTTGGCCAGGCTTGTCACAAATTCCTTACCTCAGATGGTCCACCTGACTGGGCCTCCCAAAGTGCTGGGATTACAGGCATGAGCCACCGCACCCAGCCGAAGTTTTTCTTTTAGCAGCATTAGTTATCTCCTCTGAGAGAATCATATTACATCAGGGCTGCTGCCAGTCTACATGGGACTTTTGGACAAATTAGAAGAGGTGGCCCTTATGCTTTACCTTCATCTGTTGAAAAATTGTCATAATATACTGATTCTGTTTGAATAAGACCCTTTAGCACCATCTGCAGGAAAATCATCTGTGATGTCTAAGATGTGAACAGGGCTCTCTTAGAGTTAAAATCATGTGGCTTCAAAACCAAACAATTTGGATTCAGCCTCTAGCTCTGCATCTTCCAGCAGCTGACCTTGGGCAAATTGCTTAAGTTTTCTGAGCTCCAGGTTTCCCTATTGGTAAAATGGGAATAATATATGTAATTATCAAGCTTGTAATCAGGATTAGATGAGATGATGTAAAGCATTTAGCATTATGCTCATCAAATACTATGGGTTGTGGAGAAAGGACAGAAACATACACATTAGCAGTGCTCATGATGTACATTAAAAATAGGGAAAATGAGCAGAGAAGTAGCACGGTGTTCATTAGGCTCTGAGGTCCCATTATCCCTAGAGAGATCCCCCAGCACAGGGCACAGACACACCATGGAAAGATCCCAAGAGAGGGAAACCACCTTTGCAAAAATTGTATCTAAGGAAATTATGATAGTGAAAGAGACCAGACATAACCAACTCCATCTTGCTTCTAACCTTTCAGCTGTCCTTGCTCATTCCTGGGCATAGGTGGAACTAACCTTGGGAAGGAATTTAGTTTATGGTTTGACTCTGAAACAAAATTGTTAATAGCCCTTTCCCCACAAGACTCCCTTCTTGCCTGGGGACCCGCCTGCCTTTGCAGGACTAACAAATTAGCTACAAGATTACAAATTACAGTTTAGGGGTCAGGCAGCTTCTGGCTGCAAGAGTCTGAACCTCCCCAAATTGTTCCTGGGAATAACATCACCATCGTAAAACCTTAGAGCAGTGCTTGAGAGATTTCGCAGCCGCTTCACTCGATGGGTCAGCTGACACCACCCAGACTGGTAATCTGGCTCAACCAGTTCTGCGATCCCACCCAGGAACAGAAGACGCAAGAAAACCTCACTTCAACCCCCCTATGATTCCATCTCCAACCTGACCAATCAGCACTCCCCATTCCTGAGGCCCTACCTGCCAAATTATCTTTAAAAACTCTGATCCTGGAATGCTCAGGGAGACTGGTTTGAGTAATAATAAAACTCCAGTCTCCCACACAGCTGGCTCTTCATGAATTACTCTTTCTCCATTGCAATTCCTGCCCTGATAAATCAGCTCTGTCTGGACAGCAGGCAAGGTGAACCCCCTGGGCTGTTACAAGAGGGGCTGGGCCCTATCGTGCTGCACACACAGAAAGAGAAAAAAGCAGGGTGATATGGTTTGGCTGTGTCCTCACCCAAATCACCTTGAATTGTAATAACCTCCATGTGTCATGGGCGAGGCCAGGTGGAGATAACTGAATCATGGGGGCGGTTTCCCCCATATTGTTCTTGTGGTAGTGAATAAGTCTCACAAGATCTGATGGTTTTATAAATGGGAGTTCCCCTGCACAAGCTCTCTTGCCTGCCACCATGTAAGACATGACTTTGCTCCTCATTCATCTTCTGCCATGATTGTGAGGTCTCCCCAGCCATGTGGAATTGTGAGTCAATTAAACCTCTTGCCTTTATAAATTACCCAATCTAGGGTATGTCTTCATTAGCAGTGTGAGAACTGACTAATACACAGGGGAACATCTAGATAACACTGTAGTGCTGGAGCTTCTCGAGCCAGGAAACAGCTTTGGTACAAAGGGTAGGCTGCAGAGCTCAGTCTCTGGCATCAGCCTCTTTGTCCCTTTGGCTAACCCAGGCAAGACGCCACCAAAGGGGAGGAAATGAGCCCCTAGTGCCATGTGGATTTTCTCTCCTCTGTGAGAGTCACAGAAGAAAACATGAGGAAACGGAAGCATTTGCTCACCCAAGGAATGGGTTGAACTCAGCTTTGCCAGTTTCTATAGCCGTGCTGCCTCAACTAACAAGTCAGGCTAGAAATCATTAAACCAGTTTAATTGAAATTAATTCAAAATCTCTTAGAGTCATAAATTGAAAAGGACTTCAGAGATAATGAAATTCGAGCCTATATTTGTAAACAAAAGTGAGACTCAAAGTGGGTTATTTATTTGGTTACCAGTACAAAGTGGCAGAGTCAGGACTTGAACTTTTATCTTCCAAATTCCATTTCCTCCTAAATTGCAATGAAGTGCAATTTAACACACAAGTCACAGAGATCCTATTAAAAGGGCTTTATAGCTTTAATCTAAAAACGTCTGAGGAAAAGAAAGTAGCTTCCAGAGCAAACCAAGAGAGCAAGGGAACCTAAAGATGATTGATTAATTTTGTTTAAAACCTTTGACTGCTGGCCAGGCTCGGTGGCTTGCCCCTGTAATCCCAGCACTTTGGGAGGCTGAGGCGAGCGGATCAATTGAGGTCAGGAGTTCAAGAGCAGCCTGGCCAACATGGCGAAGCCCCATCTCTGCTAAAAATACAAAAATTAGCCAGGTGCAGTGGCACACACCTGTGAGCCCAGCTACTCAGGAGGCTGAGACAAAAGAATCGCTTGAACCCGGGAGGCGGAAGTTGCAGTGAGCTGAGATCACACCACTGCACTCCAGCCTGGGTGACAGTGAGTGACTGTCTCGAATAAATAAATAAATAAATAAAACCTTTGACTTCCATAAATAACAGGGAAAAACTAGATAATTTAGCAAATAATGATAAGGAAAACACTATTTATTAAAGCTTTTGAGATGTAGTCAATTTTTGGTCAAAGAAAAAGTCACAATCTTAAAATCTTTTTAGCTTAAGAACAGTGAAGGTGAAGGAAGTAATTATTCAACTCAAGAAAAATAGAAAAAGAATATTTTTTAAAATATAAGGAAAGTAGAAGAAAGGAACAAAAATGAAAGAATTAGTTTGAAAACAATGTTCAAGACCAGCCTAGGCAACATGGTGAGACCCCCATCTCTACAGAAAAATTTTAAAAATTAGCCAGGCATGGTGGCATGCGCCCATAACCCTAGCTACTCAGGAGGCTGAGGTAGGAGTATTACTGAAGCCCATAAGTTCAAGGCTGCAGTGAGCTAGGGTTGCACCACACTCAGGCTGAGCAACAGAATGAGATCCTGAAAGAAAGAAGAAAGAAAGAAAGAAAGAAAAGAAAGAAAGAAAGAAAGAAAGAAAGAAAGAAAGAAGGGAAGGAAGGGAGAGAAAGAAAGAAGGAGAAAGAAAGAAAGAACAAAAAGAAAAGAAAGAGAAATGAAGGAAGGAAGGAGAAAGAGAAAGAGAAAAAGAAAGAAAGAGAAAGAAAGAAGAAAGAAAGAAAGAAAGGGCATGAAAGAAGAAGAAAGAAGAAAGAAAGAAAGAAAGGGCATGAAAGAAGAAGAAAGAGGAAGAAAGAAAGACAAAATCAGTGGGATTGATTGACTGATTGATTGATTGATTGTTGGGAGACAGTTCTCCAGCATCTCTTGGTTTCTGAATACCTCAGGACAGAGGCAGAGGCAGAGGCACTGGCTGGCTTTCTTGTGGACCATCTCTTCAGGGAGGTTTGTATAGCAAACAGCTTTGCAAGACAAAGAGAGGGTCTTTACCCAGAGCCAAGCGCCCAGCTTACTGTCCTTATAAAAGATTCCGGTTCCCTAAATTTAGGACTTAGATTCCTCTCCTGTAACCCACTGTGTGTGCAGACATCATGAGACTTTCATGATGTTAGGTGGAACTGGGGTTAGGGAACTGGCACAAATCTCTCACCTAGGAGACCACTGGCGACTAACTTGTTAGCTTGCACGTAGGAGAAAAAAAAAAATCTCAGGTCCTTTGCAGTTCTTCATATGGATAAAGAAATCCAAGAGCTGGTTCCACTGAGGGGAAAAAACACAACCAGAAACAATAATAAATAATCCATTAACTGGTCTTGAACAGCGCAAGAGGACAGCTTCAACTCCCCATGATTTCATCTCTGACCTGACCAATCAGCACTCCCCACTCCCCACCCACCAAATTATCCTTAAAAACTCGAATACTCGGGGAGACTGATTTGAGTAATAATAAAACAACTCTGGTCTCCCACACAGTCAGTTCTGTGTTAATTACTCTTTCTTTATTGCAATCCCCCTGTCTTGATAAATCAACTCTGTCTAGGCAGTGGGCAAGGTGAACCTATTGGCTGGTTACAGTCTAATTTTAAAAACTAGGGGAAAATACAAATAGATTAACACATATATAGGAAACTATAATTCTTATAAAAGAATTATTTGCACAACTATATGCTGATAGTTTAAAAATCAGAGTGAAATGGATAATTTTGAGGAAAATGTAAAATATCAAAATTCAATCAAAAAGAAAAACCTGAGCCAAAGGTTTTTCTGAACAGGCCAATCTCATCCAATAAACTGAGAGGCCAAAGCTAAGGTCTTGGTCTACTCAGCAGATAAGCCACATTCTTCCAGGGCCCACCCACTCACTTTCCCCTGGCTCTTAATCAAAGATTGAGACAGCCTCATCAGCCCCTAGGCCCATGCTAGGCTGTGCTCGGAGTTGAAAATGGAGGTCAAGTTTGCCAGCCTTGACTCCAAACACTATAATATCATCATATGACCAAACTAATTGCATTTTTTTCACTAGAGCAAGAAGAAAGAGAAATAAAAAATAATTTTTATTAAATTACATTGATATATAGTCCTTATGAGTCCTAACCTTTACATTTTGTGAAGTTTTCTTTATTTATAAAATAATACCTTTGCCCTGGAAATGCTGGCTCAGAAGCAACTGATTTTGATTTGACAGTCAGTAAGATCACCAGAAAGAGTCTTTTTGTGCATGTCAGTGCATTATTTTGGTTTAATCTGCTGCTATACACAACGACTCTTCCCTGTACAATCCACTTGTTAAAACAGAGCAGTGGGCTGGGCGTGGTGGCTCACACCTGTAACTCCAGCACTTTGGGAGGCTGAGGCAGGTGGATCATTTGAGGTCAGGAGTTTGACACCAGTTTGTCCAACATGGTGAAACCCCGTCTCTACTAAAAATACAAAAACATTAGCCAGGCATGGTGGCACGTGCCTGTAATCCCAGCTACTCGGAAGGCTGAGATAGGAGAATCGCTTAAACTCAGGAGGCAGAGGTTGCGGTGAGCCGAGATCACCCCACTGCACTCCAGCCTGGGTGACAGAGCGAGATGCTGTCTCGAAAAATAAAAATAAAAATAAAAAATAGAGCAGTGGTTCTCAAAGTGTGGTCTCTGAACAAGCAGCATCAGCACATTTTTGGGCCATTCGCTACTGTAATGGACTGAATATATGTGTCTCCCACAAAATTCATATGACAAAATTGTAATCCTCAAGGTGATGATAGTACTAAGAGGTGGGGCCTTTGGGAGGTGATTGGGTCATGAGGGACGAATTGTCATGAATAGGATCAGTGCCCTTATAAAAGAGGCCCTAGGGAGCTCCCATACCCCTTCTGCCATGTCAGAACATAGTGAGAAGGCATTGCCTATAAACCAGAAAACAGGCCCTCACCAGGCACCAAATCTGCCAGCACTTTGACCCTGGACATCCCAACCTCCAGAACTGTGCGAAATAAATGTTTGTTGTTTAAGCCACCCCATCTATGGTACTTTTTTACAGCAGCCCGACTGGCTAAGATACAGGGTGAATCAGGAACTCTGGGGGTGGAGCCCCGCAATCTGTCTTTCAACAAGCACCTCCAGGTGATTCTGAAACACGCTCGAGTATGATAAGTACTGTAATAAGCTATATTCATGTGATCTCCTTTGGTATCCACCAGAGCCCACTTCCTGTTGGTTGCATCAACCCTACTCAGAAGGAAAAAATTCCATTCCTTTGCAGCCCCCCTCCCGCTATAAATAGTGAACACTTGCTCACCAGCAGCTGGAGTTCCGGCCCATCCTTGCTGGAGCTCTCCAGGCTCTGTGAGGCAGCTGCTGCAGAATACCAATAGCTGAAAGAACAAGGATATTCACATGTGCTGAAAATTTGACAATCTCTTAGGCCTTGCTCAGTAGAGTTATAAGATAGTTTTGCCGTATAGGAAAGCAAGTATTCCACACCCCCTTTTTTTAAGTGATGGAGCCAATTCACAGATATGGCTCCCAATTCTAGCTAAATGTGGGATTTAAAGAGGCAGCAAGATCCAAAGCTGAGGCAACAAAACTAGAAGGACCAGAAACTAGAATCCTTTCTCTGTCTCTGTTCCTAATTCACCATATGACCTTGGGAACATTAGTTAAGCTTTTAATTGTTTAATATTCCTGGATGTGAAATATGAGAGATAATGACCCTTTTTCCTTTTTCACAGACCAGTATTTAGATTCATTACATGATCTAGAAAAACAGGTTTTAAAAAGAGCCACGGGCAGAGCTGGCCCTTGGTCTAGTCTCTACCCACCTTCTCCCAAACTCAGGGAAAGATTGGGAAGGGCTAGTAATTTAAAGACTCCCTCACTCATACACACACATGCATGACATGAGCCATTAACCCAGCACCAAAGTCACCATCAAGACAAATTGGGCCACTGCAGCCCTTGGCTTGTCTCTCTGATTTCAGCGGTATGAGGGAGGTATAGGGTACATTTTCATGATTATCTTACCCTATGTTCACCCTGATCAAAATTTTGGAGCCCAAAATAGGGACACATAGCCTAACAAATTGAGGCTACCTATGGGGAAACTAGGCAGGATTTTTAAAATCAAAGGACATAGATTGCAATCCTCTCACCACCTGGAAAAATCTCCCAGCACTCACCCTTCCAAGGGGTCTTGTGATCTGCCTCTACCTGCCTCGCCTTGGGAGCACTTTCAGAACCCGAGCCTTTTCTTTGCTGTTCCTTCATGCATTCCAGGTGCTCAATGATTGTTTGTTGAATGAAAGATAAGAGTGTCTGGATGGATTCTTCCCCTTTGAGGGAGTACTTGATGCACATTTTAGCCCACTTTCACCTGCTTGTTACAGATGGCTGCATACTGTTCTGTGTTAATCCCCACCACAGACGCCTGGGGCCATTGCTTCTCAAGATGTAGGATTTGATCACAATCAGAAGCCTTAGTTGTTGCTCCTACAACCTTCTTTCACATGATAAACCAAGGCTCGGAGAGAAGAAATGACCTGGATCTATATTTTGTCTAGAAAATTCATTGTTGATACATGAAGTTATTGAGTGACAACTGCTATATCAAAAACTTGGAAATCTTCAGAAGCTAATAATGGATTTGGGATATAAAGGACAGCTGGATATTGTCTTTGAGGGATGAGGAGCATACTTACACACAATTCGGCACTTACCCCTCTGTTACTACAATCAACTAATTCAGCTACAATCACAAAGAGCAAAAGATAACGCTTTTGAAACTAGGGCTGATACAATTTGGCTCCTACAGACCTGCCTGAGTCCTTTCCAGGATTATAGACCTCCCAAAGCTCCAGGCAAGAGGGAATGTGCCCTCAGGGGTTTCTTAATATGTCCCTCAAGGAACACAACCAAGACTTTTATAGTTGCTCTTGATCTATTGCTTACTGTGCCAATCAGTTTATGAGGGAGGCCTTGGGTTTTAAGCATCTTTGTGTTGAAGAAGCTGGCATTTGGAGAGGAGTTTCTGCCCGAGTAGAGGAATCATAATTAGGGAAAGAATTCAAAATTCAAAAGGAAGGTGCAGGCCGTGCACGGTGGCTCACGCCTGTAATCCCACCATTTTGGGAGGCGGAAGAGGGCAGATCACCTGAGGTCAAAAGTTTGAGACCTGCCTGGCCAACATGGTGCAACTCCGTCTCTACTAAAAATACAAAAATTAGCCAGGCATGGTGGCTGGTGCCTATAATCCCAGCTACTCAGGAGGCTGAGGCAGGAGAATCACTTGAACCTGGAAGGCAGAGGTTGCAGTAAGCCGAGACTGTTCCACTGCACTCCAGCCTGGGTGACAGAGTGAGACTCTGTCTCTGTCTCAAAAACTAAAAATAATAAAGTTTAAAATGAAGTCTACCCAGCAGGGTGGGCTTGGGCAGAATTCTAAGAGGCAGGAGCCTGTCCTGTCTTTAGCATCTCCCCCTTCCTCTGCTCATACTTGCCCTGCTTCCTTCACAGAGGCTGTGTCTCCTCAACCTCACGCCTGCCTAACACCTCAGTGTCCCCCTGGCCCCACCATCCCTGGCCTGACTCCATGGTCCTCTCCAGACCCACCTCTGCCTTTGCACCCCAGGCTCTAAATTTAACCTTCTCTCCCAAATGAAAGTTGCTTCTCTTCTGCATTGATCTTATTTGTGCACAGTAAAGTGTTGCTATTTCAGATCTGCCTATGGTAGATCAGAAAGGCGGGTAGATGGACAGAGACAATACCTCCTCCTTTGATAGCAAAGTGACATTATTGTCTGTTCAAGCCCCAAAGGACAGATTCAAATTATACCTTTTCCTCTGCTGATGTAAGTTACAGGCCCACTGTTCTGCCCTTGGAAGGGTATGTGCAGAAGGCCTCAAATAAGTGATAGAAAAGGTCCCCCAAAGTTCCCCAAACATTATTCTTCCATGATAATAGCACCATGATTTGCAGACTGTCTACCAGGCATTAGGCACTCCAAATCTCACCACCAGCCCACGAGGTGTTATCACCCTCATGTTACAGATGAGAAAACTGAGGCTCAGAGACATTAGTATACTAACTGGCTGTTGGTGATACAGCTTGAATCTGAACCCAGGTCTGCTTGGCTTCAATGAGTAAAACAGGGACTTTGCTCTCTAGTGAAGACCAGGGACCATGAGGATAAATTCTGATGACCATTTGAAATCAAGACCCAGTGAGAAGCTCTGCTGCCAGCAAGAGCGGACAGGAGTGTTGTCTTGTGCTTGTCTGGGTGGAAGGCAGAGAACAGTTCACTGGAAATGAGACAGTTTGTAACACGTTCTTGACAGTCCTGCCTGAAAGAATGCTTCCCTCTTTAAACAAAACAAATAATTTGTTTTCAAGTTTACTCACAAACAGAACCAACTTAAGTTTTCATATCCAAACATTCTTGATAAGTAACAAACTCTTTGGTGATAACATCTTGCAGGGAAGAGGCTTTAGACAGCAAAATGTAAAACACTTTTCTTACTTTGGAGAATTTTTGAGAGAAAGAACTGTTACTGTTATGGGTTCCATTGTGTCCAAACCCTAACCCCCAGAACCTCAAAATGTGATTTCATTTAGAAATACAGGCTTTGGCCAAGCACAGTGGCTCATACCTGAAATCCCAGGTGGGAGGACTGCTTGAGGCCAGGAGTTTGAGACCGGCCTAGGCAAGAAAAAATAAGAAATAAAAATTAGCCAGGCATTGTGGCACATGCATCTAGTCCCAGCTACTTGAGAGGCTGAGGTGGGAGGATTGTTTGAGCCCAGGAGTTTGAGGCTGCAGTGAGCCCATATTGTGCCACTGCAGAAGGACGAAGGAAGGAAGGAAGGGACGGAGGGAGGGAGGGGAGAGAGAGGAAGGAAGGAAGGAAGGGACAGAGGGAGGGAGGGGAGAGAGAGGAAGGAAGGAAAGGAAGGAGGGAGGGAAGGAGACAGAGAGAGAGAGAGAAAGAAGGAAGGAAGGAAAGAAAGAAAGAAAGAGAAAGAAAGAAAGAAAGAGAGAGAGAAAGAGCGAGCGAGCTTGGGAGAGGTAATCAAGTTGAAATCAGATGATCAGGGCGGCCCTTAATCCAATATGACTAGTGTCATATTGCAGAAAGTTAGACACAAAGACCGATGTGCACACAGGGAAGGCAATGTAAAGACACAGAAAGAATGTGGTTGTGTGCCACCCGTGGCTCACGCCTGTAATCCCAGCACTTTGGGAAGCCAAGGTGGGCTGATCACTTGAGGTCAGGAGTTGGAGGCCAGCCTGGCCAACATGGTGAAACCCCATCTCTATTAAAAATACAAAAATTAGCTGGGCGTGGTGGCATACACCTGCAGTCCCAGCTACTCGGGAGGCTGAGGCAGGAGAATCGCTTGAACCCAGGAGGCGGAGGTTGCACTGAGCCTGAGCCAAGATCACGCCATTGCACTCCAGCCTGAGCCACAGAGAGCGACTCCGGCTCAAAAAAAAAAAAAAAAAAAAAAAAAAGAGGAAGAAGAAGAAGAAGGCTGTGTGACTGGAGTGATGCATCTACAAGCCAAGGAAACACTAGAAACTTACAAGAAGCAAGAAAGGATTCTCCGCTATGGGTTTCAGTGGGAGCATGGCCCTGCTGACACCTTGATTTCAAACTTCCAGCCTCTTGACCTGTAAGAAAATACTTTTCCACTATGTAAGTCACTCAGCTTGTGGTACTTTCTTTAGAGCAGCCCTAAGAAACTGATGCAATCACCAACCTAGATTTTAAAATAATAACAACAACAGAAGCAATAGTGGTGTGCAATAACACATGTCCTCATTTAATCCTCTCAATAAACCAGTGAAGTGGGTATTATTATTTTCCCCATTTTAGAAAGAGGCAGGCCGGCACAGCTAAGTAAGGCTGATAAATTTGCTAAAAAGGGAAGGGATGGGGCTTTGATTTGACTCTGGGCCACCTGACCTGGAAGCCTTCTATGTTATACGCCTGCTGACACTGTAGAGTAGGTTCCATGGAAAACCTCAACTGCCTGGAAAGGAAACCCACACAACTCCCCAACCAGGGAGGCCAATATTTATGGCCTTGTCTTATTATTTCAGTTAAAGTAAAATTGTAAGTAGCTACAAAATGTAAGTGCTCCAAACACATTACTAAGTAAAATGTAAAGTAGTTTTAAATTAGTAATCATCTGGGATTATCTAGACACTGCTTCCCACTATTAGTATAAATTAGTCAATAATTGAGTCTCTGTATTTCTAATACAGATAATAAAAGAAGTTATGTAAGAAGTGTGACTGTTTTCATTTTTTCCATTTGATAAAACTGAAATGCGGAGAAACAACTGACTTGTCCAGAAGACGTGGCTGCAGTAATAAATCCAGAACTAGAGCCTAGATCTTTTTATCATACTTTTTTTTTTTTTTTGAGATGGAGTCTCCCTCTGTCACCTAGCCTGGAATGCAGTGGCACAGTCTCCGCTTACTGCAACCTCTGCCTCCTGGGTTCAAGCGATTCTCCTGCCTCAGCCTCCTGAGTAGCTGAGATTACAGGCGCATACCACGTTGCCCAGCTAATTTCTGTATTTTTAGTAGAGTCCGGGTTTCACCATGTTGGCCAGGCCAGTCTTGAACTCCTGACCTCAAGTGATACACCCATCTCAGCCTCCCAAAGTGCTGGGATTACAGGTGTGAGCCACTGTGCCAGGCTTTATCATAGTCTTAGTCCAGTATGCTCTGCCTCTTTTAGAAGCAAACTTGTACTGATGTATTCCACATATGCCTGAATGCAAAGAGAGGACATATGTAATACAATTCTTATTTTTCCAATGAGATTCTCCCTCCCCCAAATTAGCCTAATTGGATATATAAACTATTAGGATGTAGACAAGATTCAAATGTCTATGATATTTCAGAGATTAATTTGGTTGCACATATATATTACTTTTTAATTGACACATAATTGTATATATTTATGGAGGACAGAATATTTTGATACACATACACCATGTGTAATAATCAACTCAGGGTAACTAGCATACCATAACCTCAAATATTTATCATTTATTTGTGTTGGTGACATTCAAAATCTCTCTGATAGTTATGTGAAAATACATAGTAAATTACTGTTAACTATAATCCTACAGTGCTATAAAAAATTGGAACTTATTCCTCCTCTCTAGCTGTAATTTTTTTTTTTTTTTTTTTTTTGAGACAGGGTCTCACTCCGTGACTCAGGCTGGAGTGCAGTGGCATGATCTCGGCTCACAGCAAACTCTGCCTCCCGGGTTGGGGTGATCCTCCTGCCTCAGCCTCCCAAGTAGCTGGTATTACAAGTGTGTGCCACCACACTTGGCTAATTTTTGTATTTTTAGTAGAGATGGGGTTTCACCATGTTGGCCAGGCTAGTCTTGAACTCCTGACCTTAAGTGATCCACCCACCTTGGCCTTCCAAAGTGCTGGGATTACAGGTGTGAGCCACCGCACCCAGCATCTAGCTGTAATTTTGTATGTTAATCAACCTCTCCCTATTCTCCTGCTCCCTCTACCCTTCCCAACCTCTAGTTACCACTATTCTACTCTCTGCTTCTGTGAGCTCAACATTTTTAGCTCCCACATAAGAGTGAGAGCATGTGTTCTTTATCCTTCTGTGGTTGCACATATGTTTAAATCACATATTACATAAAACAATACCTTAAGAAATATAGCTTTTTAGGCCGGGCGTGGTGGCTCATGCCTGTAATCCCAGCACTTTGGGAGACTGAGGCGGGTGGATCACCCAAGGTCAGTAGTTCCAGACCAGCCTGGCCAACATGGCAAAACCCCATCTGTACTAAAAATACAAAAATTAGCCGGAAATGGTAACATGTGCCTATAATATCAGCTACTCGGGAGGCTGAGGCAGGAGAATCACTTGAACCCAGGAGGTGGAGGTTGCAGTGAGCTGAGATCGTGCCACTGCACTCCAGCCTAGGTGACAGTGAGGCACCGTATCAAAAAAAAAAGAAAGAAATACAGCTTTTTAAACATTTGTATTAACTTATGAGGTACAAATGTAATTTTGCTACATGCATAGAAATATAGGTATCTTCAATCCCACATTTCGTGAAACAATTTTATTCAAACTCTTCACATATATCTTTGACACTAATGTCTTCATCACTAGACCCCTTTTCAGAATCATCCCATATAATTTTCAAGAGCATACTCTTTTTCCTGCCTAAGCACTTAACATTCCATATAAGACACTCTTGTTGGAAATATTACCCCATTTTGTAATTTGTCCTCTAAATTTAGATTCATCATCTAAAATATAACTATTTACTGTTATTGCTTTTAAGTGATATTTAGGAGTTCATTTACTTGACATAAAACACTTAATAATTATGAAGTACTCCTTGCAGGAATAATTCCTAACTGTGTCTTCAATTTCTTTGCTTCCTTCTTTACCAGTTCTACTGGGGTACTCTTTCTACAAGCTTCCAAAATTAGGGTTGATTTCAGGATAATGGGTCTTTCCCAAATAGAACACTTCCTTATTCAAAATAGGAGAAATTTCAAATTCTGGAAAAACGTGAGAAATTTTAGAAGACCTCCTCTATAAGGAGATGGCCCCTGTTTTGGGGGCCTTTTAGGAGATAAAAAGCTTTTGCCTCAAAGTAGCAGCACAAAGATCAGATATAGGGGGAAAATGCCTGAAATTACCATGTGGTAAACACCAATGAAACTAAAACTGAGCCCATTATTTTTTAAGATGTAGTATCATGTTTATACTCACATAACCCAGGCAGAAGCTCTCTGAGGAACTCCATGAGACCCGGGAGCGACCCCCACCACATATTCCAATTTAGGCCTCATGGAAGACTTTCTATAGGTTGACTCCAGCCTCCAGAATTCACTGGGGAGAAGTGTCTGCGTCAGCCCCGCCTGCCCTCTGCATGCTGTGCATCTGCAGGAATGTTCCTCACACAGGCTCAGACCTGCCCAGGCCCAGCTGCTCCAGGACAGACTCGGCTGTCGTCCACAGCCCTGTCAGATGCAGGACTGTGGCCTGGCCGTGACAGCTGGGCTTCCACTCCGCTCTCTGAATCTTCCACACCCCTGACCCTTGCTGCTTCGTTCTTCTTTGTTGGAAGCTGCTTTTCCCCAAGCACTAATATTCAACATAAACATTTAAATTGTATTTCTTATTCATTTTCCCTGTTGTGTTTCCTAGAATTTAAACACATTTTGTTTTCTACTTAGCATAGTGGGTTAAATAGGCTTTTGTGGGCTAGTCTGGGAACATTGTTTCCGATGAAAAATGCATTCTGTGTTGGAAACAAACAACATACACAATGAAACTTTCGGAACACAACCTCTTTGTAGAGTGGGGACTGCCTGTCCTGCCCCATGTATCAGAATTAAAGTCTGCAAAGGTTCTCTTTTCAAATTTCGGCAGCTTTAAAAAAACAAACAAACAAAAAAAAAAAACCAAAACAACGATAACAAAAAAAAACCCAATATCTGGGATGGAAAGGTAGGAATCTAGCCACATCTGAAAGAACATGAGAAACAGATGTGTTTTTTTGTTTGTTTGTTTTGTTTTGTTTTGTTTTGTTTTGAGACAGGGTCTTGCTCTGTGGCCCAGGTTGGAGTGTAGTGGCACGATCTCGGTTCACTGCAACCTCCTCCTCCCGCGTTCAAGCGATTCTCCTGCCTCAGCGTCCTGAGTAGCTGGGATTACAGGTGCCTGCCACCACGCCCAGCTAATTTTTGTATTTTTAGTAGAGACAAGGGTTCACCACGTTGGCCAGGGTGGTCTCGAACTCCTGACTTCAGGTAATCCACCTGCCTCGGCCTC
Source organism: Pongo pygmaeus (assembly GCF_028885625.2). Taxonomy (NCBI): domain Eukaryota; kingdom Metazoa; phylum Chordata; class Mammalia; order Primates; family Hominidae; genus Pongo; species Pongo pygmaeus. The sequence continues at coordinate 152,579,158 of NC_072376.2, read as the reverse complement.
CCAAAGTGCTGGGATTACAGGCATGAGCCACCGCACTCACCATTTTTTGTTTTTTTAAATCATCCTCTTTCTAATTGGGGGCAGTGGTGGAGGGTGGGGGATGTAGAAATAAAGTGACATAATTGCCCTCTGCCTCCTTAGGAAAACACCAGACCTCTGAGAAGGAGGTGATTAAACCGTTCAGTCACTTGACAAAGATAATCTAATTAATTAATGAAAGGATTTAACACCCATGTCTGGAGCATTTGCAATGTGCTAGACACCCTTCTGCATATGCCGTGACAGCTCTGACATGACAAACAAGGTCTGTGGAGAAACGCAGACTAGGTAACAGAATAAACAAGAATGTGTAAGGTGGTGACAAATGCTATGATGAAAATTAACAAAGGGAAGTATTAAACCAGAGAAGTATTCAATAGAAGTGTGGCTGGGTAGCTACCCTTGGTTGGGTGGCCAGGGAAGACATCTTTGAGGAAGTGACTTTTATGCTAAGACCAAAAACCAGCTAAGAGAAGATAAGGGGAGGGGAATCCCAGGTAAGGAGGAACTGTGAATGCAAAGGCCCTGAGACAGGATAGAACAAAGCAGTCTCGGCCTCCCAAAGTGCTAGGATTACAGGCGTGAGCCACCGCTCCTGGCTACGCTGGAAGGCTTTAAGCAGGGCAAAGCCTTATGTGATCTGACTTGAAAGGCCACTCTCCTACCCGTGAAGAACAGGCAAGAGTAGAGGCAGAAGCACAAATGAATCAGATGGCAGCGGGCATGCTGGTGGCCGCCATGTAGTGTACACTCAACCGTGTGCCTGGAGCTCCTTAAAGCCCTTTATCTGCATTATCCATTAATCCACACAACCTCTCTATAGAATAATTTCTAGAATTTCCATATTAACACATACAGAACATAAAGTCTAGAAAAGTAATGTGCCTCCAGCTGGTAAGGTTTTTTTTTTTAACAACCTCTTTTTATAATATATATATATATAATATATAAGTAAATAATAGTCATCATAAGAAACATTTTTTAATGAGCAAAAAGAAAAAATTAAATCACTTGAGATCACATCATCTGTGATAATTACATTTTGGCTTATTTTTACTAGATGTTGTTCCATGCAAGTATATTATCTACTGTTCTCAAAAGCATATGATTGCTTGCTTCTACACGTTAAATAATTTCTAGATTACAAATGTTTACAATTTTATTATTAATTTTAAGAACACTGCCTACAAGTTCATTTTTTTTTTCTTTTAAGTAGAGACAGGATTTCGCCATGTTGCCCAGGCTGGTCTCAAACTCCTGGGTTCAAGTTATCCACCCACCTCGGCCTCCCAAAGTGCTAGTATTATAGGCGTGAGCCACCACTCCTGGCCTACAAGTTCATCATGAATGACACTATAAAAAAACGGTGGCTCACACCTGTAATCCCAGCACTTTGGGAGGCCAAAGTGGGTGGATCACGAGGTCAGGAGTTCAAGACCAGCCTGGCCAAGATGGTGAAACCCCATCTCTACTAAAAATATACAAAAATTAGCCGGGCGTGGTAGCGGGCACCTATAATCCCAGCTACTTGGGAGGCTGAGGCAGAGAATTGCTTGAACCCGGGAGGCAGAGGTTGCAGTGAGCTGAGATCACACCACTGCACTCCAGCCTGAGCTACAGAGCGAGACTCTGTCTAAAAAACAAACAAACAAACAAACAAACAAAAAACTGTGGCTGGGTGCAGTGGCTCATGCCTGTAATCCTAGCACTTTGGGAGGCTGAGATGGGTGGATCGCTTGGGCTCAGAATTTCAAGGCCAGCCTGGGCAACATGGCGAAACCCCATCTATATAAAAAAATTTAAAAAATAGCCAGGTGTAGTGATGCATGCCTATAGTCCCAGCTACTAAGAGGACACACTTAATCTATGCATATATATATATATGCATATATATATTTTTTTTTTTTTTTTTGAGACAGAGTATCGCTGTGTCACCCAGGCTGGAATGCAGTGGCACAATCTCAGCTCACTGCAATCTCTGCCTCCTGGGTTCAAGCGATTCTTCTGCCTCAGCCTCCCAAGTAGCTGGGACTACAGGTGCACACCATCACGCCCAGCTAATTTTTGTATTTTTAGTAGAGACAGCGTTTCACCATGTTGGCCAGGCTGGTCTCGAACTCCTGACCTCATGATCAGCCTGCCTCAGCCTCCCAAAGTGCTGGGATTACAGGCATGAGCCACCATGCCCGGCTATGCTTATACATTTTTATAAAGTGTCTGAAAGGGCATATACCAGATTGTTTATCGTAGTTACTGTTGGTTGTTAGGATTTTGAGTGATTTTTACATTTTCTTTTTTTTTTTATATTAAGTATTTATTGATCATTCTTGGGCGTTTCTCCGAGAGGGGGATATGGGAGGGTCATAGGATAATAGTGGAGAGAAGGTCAGGAGATAAACACATGAACAAAGGTCTCTGGTTTTCCTAGGCAGAGGTCCCTGCGGCCTTCTGCAGTGTTTGTGTCCCTGGGTACTTGAGATTAGGGAGTGGTGATGACTCTTAAAGAGCATGCTGCCTTCAAGCATCTGTTTAACAAAGCACATCTTGCACCGCCCTTAATCCATTTAACCCTGAGTTGACACAGCACATGTTTCAGAGAGCACGGGGCTGGGGGAAAGGCCATAGATCAACAGCATCCCAAGGCAGAAGAATTTCTCCTAGTCAGAACAAAATGGAGTCTCCTATGCCCACCTCTTTCTACACAGACACAGCAACAATCTGATCTCTCCTTCCTTTCCCCACACATCCTCCCCTTCTTTTCAACAAAACCACCATCGTCCTCATGGCCCGCTCCCGATGGTCGCTGTCTCTTCGGAGCTGTTGGGTACACCTCCCAGACAGGGCGGCTGGGCAGAGGCGCTCCTCACCTCCCAGACGGGGCGGCCGGGCAGAGGCGCTCCTCACTTCCCAGACGGGGTGGCAGCCAGGCAGAGGCGCTCCTCACTTCCCAGACGGGGCGGCCGGGCAGAGGCGCTCTTCACTTCCTCCCAGACGGGGTGGCAGCCAGGCAGAGGCACTCTTCACTTCCTCCCAGACGGGGCGGCCGGGCAGAGGTCCTCCTCACTTCCCACCTCTCCAATGAATGTTTTTCTTCTAAAATTAATAAACTAAATGGTGATTTAAAATTATAGATTAAGACTGGATTTTTAAAAAATTAATGAAGTTCGGCTGGGCTCGGTGGCTCACGCCTGTAATTCCAGCACTTTGGGAGGCCGAGCGGGCGGGTCACCTAAGTTCAAGAGTTCGAGACCAGCCTGGCCAACATGTGAAACCCCGTCTCTACTAAAAATACAAAAAAATTAGCCAGGCATGGTATTGGGCACCTGTAATCCCAGCTACTTGGGAGGCTGAGGCAGGAGAATCGCTTGAATCCAGGAGGCGGATGTTGCACTGAGCTGAGACCGTGCCATTGCACTCCAGCCCAGGCAACAAGCAAACTCCATCTCAAAAATAAATAAGTAAATAAAAATTAATGAAGTTCTTCAAAAAGCATTTTTCTGTCTTCCATTTCCACAGCTCAAAAGTCATCTGTCAGCTGTAACTTGCTCCTAAGATGGTCATCCTTATCCATGGCCAGCCAGCCTGCTCATGGTGAGCTTGTTTGCATTGGGCCCTCAATGGTAGAACAGTTTTTCCTGGCAATATGCTTGCCAAACCTCCTGGACACCTATACATCCAGCAGCATGCTAGGCACTGTGAAGGATGGCACATTTGCTGCAGAGAGAATCTCTGCCCTCCACTCAGCCACCAGAACCAGAAAAACAAACTGAACAACTTGAACCCAAGAAGTATATTGTCTCATATAAGGGATGGGGGTCACTTGGGACACCTCCACAAAAGCATACCCCCAGAGACAAGGCCAAAGCTCTCCTCTGCCACTAGAGGCCAGCCATGTATATGCTTTTGTGATTTTGTCATTTCCCCTGTGATGCAGTTTGGATGTTGTCCCCTCCCAAATCTCATGTTGAAATGTAATCCCCCATATTGGAGGTGGGGCCTGGTGGGAGGTGGTTGGATCATGGGGATGGATTTCTCATGAATGGTTTAGCACCATCCTTCTGGTGCTGTCCTCATGATAGTGAGTGAGTTTTCAAGAGATGTGGTCGTTTAAGTGTGCAGCACCTTCCACCTCTCTCTCTTGCTCCTGCTCTGTCCATGTGACTGCCTGCTCCCCCTTCACCTTCTGCCATGATTGTAAGTTTGCTGAGGCCTCCCCAGAAGCTGAGCAGATGCCGTCATGCTTACTGTATAGCCTGCAGAGCCGTGAACCAATTAAATCTCTTTTCTTTCTAAATTACCTGGTCTCAGGTATTTCTTTATAGCAATGTGAGAAGAGATTAATACACTCCATAAGTCCATCTTGTATGGCACCATAAAATTGATGTAGAGCTTCTTTAAGAACTTTTCCTTTACTCAATAATCTTCTAGAATTATTTCTCCAAAACTGTCCTGTTACTTCCATTTCCTCTATCTGTGCCTTTTCATGGTTTGCACAGCTGTGGTTCCAATCCCACTCTCACTACTTATGTGACTCCAGACAAGTTATTTGAACTCACAGTCTCGGGTTTCCTCATCTATAAATGGAGATCATATTCTGTAAGGTCATTTTCAGGATGAAATGAAATGATGTGACTCAGTCTCCTGGGAAACAGCAGACTGTCTCTAAATGCCATCTCTTGTTGCTTCACCTCTGCTCTCCGATGCCCACCCTCTGAGGAGTCTTGTCACTCTGCATGAAGTGTGAGGTATGGCTGAAGAACCAATGGGCCTTGATTTGAGCCTCATTTGGCCACATTTCAGTTGTGGGATCCTGGGAGAGTCCTTAAACATCTCTGGTCTTGGGGATGAATTATTGTGTGGTGCAAATGAGCTCAGAGATGCCAAACTACATTCCATTCAGGATACATTCCATTCAGGATAAACCTTTCCAAATACTTGAAAGGTATATGTCAGCAATAAAAATAGCCCCTTAGATGAAAATAAGCCTATTAACAAGATGACTCTACTTGGATATAACCAATCCCACAATTCTCAATGCACATTTTCAGAAAGATTATTTTGAAATATTAAGGAAAGTTAGTTGCAGATACTCCAAATTCTATAGGATTGGCAAGAAGGGAGAGATCACTGACTTGCCCCTCTCTCTTATCTTGTCTACAACTGAGAATGAACCTGACCTGGTTCAAATCACAACCTTTGCCACACCATCTTGGGGGAGAGCACAGAGCAGGGGACACAGGTGAGGTCGAGGTGCCAAGACTTTACAGCTGAGTAATAACCAGGCTCCCTGCTCTGCTGAACTCACACTATCTCAGACTTAAGACATTCCCCAGATGCCAGGTTGGGAAGTGATGCTTATAACTTCAGAAGACCTACTCTCAACTGGCATTTTTCTCCAAGGAGACAGTACAAGGCCTACCACAGGGCTGCTTTCTTTTTGGTCCTCTATCTTGAGCACAGGAGCATTTGAGCAGGGCTCTTTAAATTTGTCTGAAAGACATTCCAAAAGTTGGCCACAGCATCTTTTCCCAAGAATTGATCTATGGACTCAGCAAGGAGGATCAATAAGACCTTAAATGACCTGAAAGGACATGCCAGATCCAAAGAGGCTGCAAGACAGGTCTCCAGAAAATACATACAGGAAGGGATGGCTTAGCATCAAGCCCCTCCGGGTGAGGGCTTGCCTGTAGATCAAGGGTTGTCATTTCAATGCCAGGTCCCAGAAACACTTTAATCAATCTGTCTTTGTTTGTGACTGAGTGAAGAGGACCACATGGATATTTTCATTTCTGGATATTGGATTCAAAGCCAGAGAGTCCCATTTGGAAAATGAAGAGGACACTTTGCCCTCCATCTATGTTATAGTAGATGGAATCTGCATCCTCAAGGTGGCGTTCTGTTGCCTAAGCCATCATAGCAAAGAGCCAACCTCTCCACTCCTGCACAGAATAGAAATATCTTTGAGCTGAGTGCCCAGGAAAACTTGGATGACTGTATCACAGGACAGGCCAGATGGGTCTTAATATGTCTCCAGTCTCTTTCTCAGAAATCATGGTAGCCTAAGAAGGTTGGCCCACTGTTGATGGCTCGTGAAGCAGAAATGAGGTGCTTTCCCAAGAACTTGAGAACCAGGTTGCTCTCAGAAAGTTTGACTACCAAAATCTGCACACTCAATGGTTTTGGCTAGAATTCAGTGGGCATAAACCAAGAGAGTGACTCAATTTGTGACTGAAAAGTTTGAGGTTTACCTCAAATTCCCATTAGAGTGACTTGGCTGTAATGCCAGGAAGATAGAGAATGTCATTATGACTTAGAAACTGCATATCTGCCTAGTGGGTTGTATAGGACGCTGCGTGGAGAAACAGGTTTGAAGAAACTATAGCACGGAGAAAGAAGCTTGAAGCCTCAGAAGCCATAGGGCCATCTAAGCAGAGGTGAGTGGGATGGGTGGGCAGGCTCATTCTTTCAGAACACTGTATCAGGAGTATTTGTCTTGTGGACCACACAACTAACGTCCTTCATTCTACTCCAGATAACTAAGCAAACTTTTGGATGGAATTTGTCTTCTCAAGTGCATTTATTTATATAGAGAGATCTTTTGCGCTGACAATGTGAGTGTTCTGATCTGTCCATCATAATTCAGGCATACATCTCAGTCTCTCGGGGTCTAGTTAACGTGAGTCCACTTGAGGAAGGTCAAGAGCTGACCCTTGATGAATGTTATGACATTTGTGGTAAATAGGTCAACTGGAAATACTCCTCTGCCCATCCTGGGTATCGTAGTGTCAAAAGAGTATACCATGTACCTGCCCTCTGCAATGTCTACTTTTGCAGAGGACCAATTGCAGGACCCAATAATCTTAATTTTAGCCTAGTAAAGTAATTTTTCAAAAGCAATTAGAGAAAATAATATCTAAGAAAACACATTTGGTTTTGGTGGTGGTTTATCTTTATTTTTCAACTTTCTGCAATCCTATTGTTTTTCTAAAGTAATTTCTAAAACAGATACCCCTTTGAAAACTATTTCCAATTTTTCTTTTTGTGTGTGTGTGTGTGTGTGTGAGGTTTTTTTTTTGAGATGGAGTCTCACTCTGTGGCCCAGGCTGGAGTGCAGTGCAGTGGTGCCATCTCGGCTCATTGCAACCTCCGCCTCCCAGGTTCAAGTGATTCTCCTTCCTCAGCCTCCCAAGTAGCTGGGACTACAGGCATGCACCACCAATTTTTGTATTTTTGTAATTTTTGTATTTTTAATAGAGACAGGGTTTCACCATGTTGGCCAGGCTGGTCGTGAACTCCTGACCGCAGGTGATCCACCTGCCTCTGTCTCCCAAAGCGCTGGAATTACAGGCGTGAGCCACTGCACCTGGCCTCATTTTTTTTTTTTTTTAAATCATTTCACTCAGCAGCTTCACTAGGCCCAAGCCTGACATAAGAGTTTTCATATCCCATAATGCAAAAAACCCTAAGAACTCTGTAAAGGAACAATATTGGCCCAGAGTCGACCCAAACAGGGAGATCTGGGCTGCATCTTCCCTCCCCTCCCCGCCCCAGAAAGTCTAAATTTAGTTTACTGGATACCCTGCAATGACATTAACATGTTGCAAAAACAAGAATCAAGCAAAAGAGAAAGAGGAAGCTTAATGTGGCATGAGGTATTTTAATACCATGGCAACTGTGGTGTCTTCTCTATTATTTAATTCACTTCCTTAGGTCAGGTTATTCTGCCCTCTCTCTCCTGCACTTCCTGTTTCTGTAATCAAATCAGGTCACCCTGAATCTGTAAGTCTTCTTCCTGACTGCAGTCATGTCTATTTCCAGCAGAATGAATTTTCTCCATTTCTTTCTTTGCTCCCTGGACCTTTATTTGGTGCCCTTGATGTCCCTGCTCTTCCCAGTGCTCCACAAGCTGCAAACGCTTCCCTTTCATCCCCATCTCCTCCCCTACCCATCTCCTCCTCGCTGCTCCTCACCCAGCCCCTCCCTCCAGCTTCTGCAGTTGTCACTAACACAGTTAGCCACTTGATTAGTGACTCAGTGATTCAGAACCCAGGAATCTTGGTTCTCCTAAAACTTCCATGCTTCTCTCCCTAGAGTCGAGATAAAGGTTCTCCCCTCACCTGCCTGGCCAGATAGAGCCATTAACGTAAGAGGACTTGAGTATTCAGTTTGTTAGAGTTGCCCTGGCTTCTTCCCATTTCTTTTTTATGTGCCTTTTCCTGGGGCTTCTCAGGCTCTATTTACCTTTTCTCCAGAAAAGGTGGACAGAGAAGGTTTGAGCTTCGAATTTATGTAGCCCAATTCTTCATTTACAGATGGGAAAACAAAGGCCCCCCAGAACTGAATTGCCCAGTTGCTTGGCTAGTTCTTGGTGGAACCAAAACAGACAAAGTAAAAACTTAATCAAACTGGCTAATTTGGTGGGAAAAAATCTTGTGAAGGAGTGAGCAGTGCCAAAATGAGACTTGATGATTATTTAAAAGCTCTTTCACTAATTCTATCCTTGCCTTCCTGCTGGCGGTGTAAGCAAGTGTTTGGAAACCAGAGCCAGGCCAGCAATCATAAAGCCACCAGGGCATCTGGAGAGGCTCTGATGCGACTTCCTATTGCTGAGGTCTCAGAGGCTCCTCCCTCCCAAATACATGGAGACCCAGAAGACTGCTTGGGCCCCTCTACTCCCTGCCAGCGGGGAGGATGAGGAGTCAGTAACAGCCAACAGTAGTGAATCCCACATAAGTTCCACATTCACTACTTGTTTCACAATTCGCTTAGCATGCATAGCAGCGAATTGACAGAATTGTTTCCCCTAAATGTAGGAAGGTGCATAAAATACAAGAAGCTTGTAAAAATATATTTATTGCAAAAGTTATATCAGTCTTGTATGTAAGCACCAGCCTTCTCCAGGGAAAGACAGAGGTGGTAGAATGAATAAAATTAACTCAGTATTTTGACTGCTTGCTGCAATGGAAGAGGGAATTATGTTTCCCAAGCTGGGTATGAAGAGAAGGAATATAGCCTTGGAGGCAATGGAAACTAAGCCAGAGCAGCTTAGAAAAGTCACCCCTCCTCCTGATTCAAGACCAAAGACAGGGGAAAAAAAGTCACTCTTGGTGTGAACATGAAAGCAAGTCTCACCCAGCCTAGATGTTGGATGTCCTGTGTGGTCCCGTTCCTCCCTGGTAGAGCTTGTTCTGTCTCACTGGGATCTGCCAAGTCAGGAGCTGAGCCACACTACTGCTGCTGCTGCTGCTGCACATTGTTTGTGATTAAGAGTTTTATTGATTTTCTAGCCCATGACCACATTGGTGGGGACAGAGTACGACAGGGGAAACTGGTGGAAAGCCAAATAGAAAGAGAGTTTATGAAATCAGCTCTCAATGAAGAAAACTGTGGGAAAGAATGCGATGGAAGCAGATTTGGGGCCAGTCGATGTGGGAAAGTAGAACAACTCAAAAATGCTCTTCAGATTTGAACTGAAACAAAGCACTTTGCCAAAACATAGGAGGAGAATCCAGTCTGTGAGAAAGACTCAGCACTGTTTATATAAAACAGAATATTCCTATCTGCAAAATCATTGCTGACAATGCTTAACCCACATTCTGTACCAGGCACTGTGTTGTGTTCTAGGACCGTAAATAAGAATCAGTCTGTCTAGAGAAGGAGACTCGAAACATACACAACATGATTTGTAAAGATACAAGTGGATCTTAAGAGAGTCATAAAAACATTTTGCCCCAGCTTTGGGCCCAGAGCCAGCAGGAATGAATGGTGGGGGAAGAGGGATGGGACTGTGTCCCTGCTGCTGCCTGCCTCATGTGCAGATCTGGTGAAGGTTCTCTGTAGTTTCACCCCGCATCACTACTGACTTTGCTAGAAAGACCCTGCTCCCTTCCTGTTCCTGCCTCTTGCAGGTCCGGAGGACCCCTGCTTCACCGACAGCGGGGGCGGGGTGGGGGGATGGTGGGGGAGCCGTAGGCAGGGTTTCAGGTGTTCTCAAGGTAGTAGGTAGAAAGGGAGCGCTTGACAGTTTGGGTGCTTAGTACAGGCTGGGAAAACCTCACAGCACCAAGGGGACAGTTGGACACTCTCCTTCCTCCCCTCTCCTTCACTCCCACACGTACCCACCCACCATGAACCTGTGTCTTCTGTGCGTCTGGAGAGGAGATTTCTTCTAGCCTTCCAGCCCTGCCTCACTTACTCCCTTTGAGTAAGAGAATAGTCTTTTTGCTGCTTCCTTCAGCTTTCAGCATTGTTTTTGCCCCTGAAAATCAACTGGAAACTGGGGAAGACGAGTATCTGGTATGTTCTAGTGCACCAGTATAATATGCAAGGGAGGAGGTGACATGTAAAAAGGTTAAATGAGAAAAAAAATCATATAATTCAAAACCAGTGAGTGACCGAGCCCAGTAAATGGCTTTTAAAAAATCAGATATAAAATCCTGTTTCTGTGGTTTATGTTTGAAAATGATGTAAACTAAAGTGACTCTTTCATCTTCCACTGCACGTACACCTTCTCTGTTCAGCCTTGGACTCCCAGTATCTGCACTGGAGGACTTTAAGGAGGTCAAACCTAAGCCAAGAGACTTCAGAGAGGTCTAGACTAAGCTAGAGGGTGTCTTGCTGGAGCCAGAGAACCTCAGAGTGGTCTAGCCTAAGCCCCAAGGACCTTATGTCAATGTAGACTAAGCCTCTAATCTGGAGGAATTCAGGCTGGCTGGCTGGGCTCCCAAGACACCTCTGCAGGTGAGCAGCACCAGGACTCAAGTCTCCCAACTTCTGGTCCAGGGCCCGCCCCTTTCTAAAACAGTCAAAGGGGCTGAAATTCCTGGAAGTGTGTGGGGCTAATGTCCCTAGCATTGTTCTCTTTTTTATAGAGGAAAAGCTGACTTTAAGAAACAAGCCGGCAATACTTGACAAAAATATCTACCATTTAAGCACAGAGCCAAAAGCAAGGAGTAGTCTCCTGGGCGCTGGAAGTATTTTGAAATCCCCAAAGTCTCATTCATTGATCAGAAAACAAAATGGAACTACTTTTTTTGCTCCCTCCTCCCCTCCATGCAGTAGCTGTTCTTGGCAGGTGCCCAGAGCGGCACCCGGTAATTCCACGGTACATTGTGTACATTTGCATCTGTTTAATCGGCTGTTTACAGTCGCCCTTTACCGCCACCTGTAAGAGGCAGCGCCATAACGACACTAAGTGGCGGGGCCGGAAGCCGGGTGCCCAGTGGTTTTCTCCACTTGAGGACGCCTGAATCTGTGAAGTGGTTGGCACTTGGAGAAACAGAGAGACAGCTGGGGACATCACACGTACAGGGCGGGAGGCGCGGGAAAGAGGCGCGCCAGACGGAGGGTCCTTCCTTCCTCTTTAGCTCCACTCGGCGGCTCCTTTTCCATTACCACAGCCGCGAGGAGGAACCTGCCGAGCCTTCGGTGCGGCTTGTTTCCTGCCTGACAGAGAGCCCACTGCCATTTGGATATGATGAATTTCTGAATCACCCGAGGGCCTGGCGACCCGAAGGAGGGCGGGGAGTGGAGGCGCTGGGGTGGACTCGCCATCCTGCGGAATCCGGGCCAGATAACAGCCCCCGAGCTGGGGAAAACGGCTTGCGGATGTGATGCGGGACCGCGAGGACACCTGCGCTCCCTTGCGTGTCGCACTCGTGCAGCTCCCGGTGGCGAACGGGGTGATGTGGGGGCGAGGGTGAGAGGAAGTCCAGGCGCCAGAGCGTCAGAAACGCTTCCTTAGCTTCCCTGGCACTTTGGAGGTTGTCTCGAGGGAACACGGACAGTGCACGACGGACTTTCAAGTTGCTCCCGGCTCAACGGGAGGTCGGGAGCTCGGAGCCCCCACGGGCGGCCCAAGTGTCCGCGAGAAGCCCGCAGCGCCCAGGACCGCGTTGAGCGCTCGGGGCGCGCCAAGCCGCACCTAAGCAAAAGAGAAACGCTGACGGGCCGGAGGCGGGTTGGCTGGGACGCGGAATACGCGCGGCCCCGGAGCGCCTTTCGTTTTAAGGAGCCTTACTTCTGGAAAGGGACAGGGAACTGTCAATCAGCGAGGGAGGGAGCGCACCGGCGCTGGGTGATGTCAGCGGATCAGCTGCTCGATAACAAAGAGGGGGTATTACAGGAGAAAGTTGCAGCAGCGGCAGCGGCCAAGGCGGCACACCGGAGCCTCCGAGGCGAGGGGCAAGTGGGCGAAGGGAGGGGGGACGACGGCTGCTGCCGCAGCAGCTGAAGGCCAAGGAATTGAAAGGGCTGTAGGGGGAGGCAGTGCGAGCCAGCCCCGACTGCTCCTCCTCTTCCTCCTCCTCCTCCAAACTCGCGAGCCCCAGAGCTCGCCCAGCCGCTGGGAGCACCCGGAGGGACGGGAGGCAGCCGCGCAGTCCCGAGCTGGGCAGGGTCCCCAGCCGCCATGGATAGCGACGACGAGATGGTGGAGGAGGCGGTGGAAGGTACAAGCATTTCTCCGGGGCCGGGGGAGGAGGCGCAGAGGGCCTGGAGCGCGGAAGGAGTGGCGGGCTGCGAGCAGCGCGGCGCCGGGCCCCGCGGCCGCCACTGTCCCCTACACGGGTGGCCGGTTGCCCGGCTCGGGCGGGGGCCCGACAGCCACGGTCACGCCGCCGGGAGCGCGCACTGCGCGGCGGGGCGCAGGCCGAGAATGGGGCTCCGCCAGGCCGGGGGCGCTGGAAAGGCACGGCCGCTCCATCCCGCCCGGCCACAGCCTGCATCCACCCTTGGAGTTGCGAAACCTGCCCCGCGCTCTGGCCTTTCCGCCTTCGGGCGCGGAGGGTGGGTGCACTCCGCAGGGCAGCCCCTTGAGGCCAGCGGACTCCGCGGAGCAACCCCCTAGCCCAGTTTTGGCCACCCCGATCCCCTCCCGGCCGCCAGCTCTTCCCTTCTGCAGCCTCTGCGCCCCGCGGCGGCCGCGGCCGCGGCAGGGTAGGTCCCCCGGCGCAGCGCACGGGGCCAGACCAGGCACGTGGCAGCCGCGGCCCAGGAGGCAGCTCTTCCGAAAAGATGAAATCATTGTCGGGCGACGGACAAGTCTCCCGACCCGGGACTCGAACGTGCGCAGTCCGGGAGGCGGGCAGCCCTCCCCTCCGCTGCCCCCGAACGAACTCAGTCAGGCCTCCCCTTCCCCCTTCCTGCTTGGCTGGGATGCAGCCGCCACGCTGTGCAGGCGCGCCGCGAGTCCGCACCGAAATTGCTGGGTGACACTTAACTTTCTGAATTCCATGCCGTTGGCTGTGGGTGATATCACCGCCTCGGTGTCGTGTTTCTCCGCCCCTTCTCTTCTACCGCCCCTCCCCCGACTTTTCTCGCCACTTTGTTTTGCTGAGTTTCTCCACCTTTTTTTTTTTTTTTTTTTTTTTTTTTTTTGCTAGTTCTAAAAAAACGATATGGGGACGTTATACAATCTCGTTGTTTGTATCATAGGATGTTATGATTTTGTAACAGCGAATACTGGAAAATACTCTTTAGCGTATTTATTTGGTTCCACTACATACAGTACGTCGTGATGTTTTTCAGTGTGGTGTGGTATGATACCAGGATGTTTTAAACTAAGCATGTGAGTAAATAATTTTTAGCTGTTGGTTGAATCTGGTTTCTGTCTGATTTGTATAAACACAAGTTCTGACGAACGATAAAGAAAAAAAGTGGCGACACTACAAATGCATAAGGATACATGGTTATTGTTACACTGGGAAAAATCAGTTTTAATGTTTTCATAAACATAACTCCCTTTGCAGTGCTTCTGAGATCTTAAGGGGAGATTAAGCAGACTAATATTTCTGAACTCTTGAAAAGTATCCAATGTAATGCCAATATTAAAACTTATTTCTTCATCTAACTTCGAAGCCAGTTAAAGAGTGTGTGGTTTTTGTTAAGAAAATTTTCACCATGTTGTGAACTCACAGAGCTATTTATCTCTCTAATAAATAAAGCCAATGTTGGGGCTTACTGGAGTAAGGCCCAGATACATTGATTGAGTTGATCCACAGGGAGCCTTCTGAGAAGTTAAAAGTTGTTGACTTCTTGTGCCTCCATGTTGTGAAAGATAAAGGAAAAATGATCTCAGATTGTTAGGGCTTGCTCTCTTTCTTCAACGTTTACTTTTACTTGTAAAAATTAAATACAAACCCTTAATTGCTGGTACTGTTCTCCATGTTAAACCACATCCATTCCCATTTGAAGCTGTTTACAAACATATGTCCAGTTGTCCATAGTCCTCAGGCTCCTTTGCAGACTGTGACCAAGAGCTTTAGAAATGGCAGTATTTTTTTTGAGACCATCCACTGGATTCGAAAACAGGGAAGTTTATATAAACAGGGATGGTTTTGTTTTATAGGGTAATTATGTACATTATTGTCCAAAATCAGAACCCCCTTGAGAATGAGAGGGCACACTATTAATAATGATGCTGGGGCAAGTAGCTTAAGCCTTGAATGTCTGGGGCAATCTGGGACACATGGTCACTCAGTTGTAGCTAACTAAACAATTAGAGCAGCACAGAATCTTTAAAAGCCCCTAGAAGCATCTCAGGCTCTAACTTGCACAGTGCCAGGAGTGTGTGTTTGCACATGCAGTAAACTGTACCTGTGCGTGCGCTCTTGTCCAGCCATTCTTGGCCTTTTTAGTGCTGTTTGCAATAGTCTTTACATAACATCTAACACTTACATAGGGGACTGGTATAAACTGCTTCTGCTCTTTCCCAAAGAGAAGCTAGTCTGAATATCTTAGTGTTTAAGTACCAACTAATCTACCTCTTTCCATAAACAGAGCCTCTGTTCTCAGTAGTTTCATTGTCATAGCTATTATTATCATTGCTATAATTGTTTAGTTCTTATTAAGTGCAGGCTCTGTGCTAAGTGTTTCACAGACATTATCCATTCAGTCATATTCAGTCTTATGAGGTGGGTACTAATATTATCCTAATTTTACAGAGACAGGAACTGAGGCATACAGAAGTTAAGGACTAATCCAAGAACACTCAGTGAGGTGGAGAGACTGGCTTCGACTTCCAAAACGGCCCTCCACCAGACCAAACTGTCTTCCTACATTTTTTATTTTTAATGAGTTAGGCAAATTTATGAAACACTTGATAACTGAGTTTGGAAGCAACAGTTAAATATTATGTCAGTGCCATTTTTTATCAGTGTAACTCTGTAGAGGCTGGTTCTGATAGAGTTCAGTGACTTTCAGAAAAATGTATTTGGGGAAAAAGAACTTAACCTGTGTCCTCTGCAATAGCTATCTTTTTTCTTCTTCATTAGAGATTTACCCTGGGGAAGAAATTAGTCTCTTCAGGATTGAGTTTAAATGTCTTATATATCATGTGCATTTGGTTCTCTGTCAGGGTATGATTGTAACTCTGAGAAAGTTCTGAACTCAGAGTGGACAAATCCCTGAGGTGAGGGGAGTGGCGGAGGCTGTGTGGAGAGAGTGTTCTGTGTACTGTGTTGGCTGTGCTCTTGTGGGAAGAAGGCAGCAAGCCCTGGGCCTCAGAGGGCCTCAGAGGGCCTCAGAGCTCCACCTGAGCTCTGGTGTGGCTTTTGGAAAACACTTTGAGACACACTGGTTCAGTGAAGAGTGATGTTTAGTTTTCCAGTGTTATTCCTCTGGGCATCTGGAAACAGAATTTTATTACAGCATCTATTTCTTTGTCTACCCATAGATACAAAGATGAATATGATGTGGTCTCTAATATGATTTCAAATAAATATATCTATACAGATGAATTGTGATGGTTGAGAGGAAGTAAAAATTAGTTCCAGCTTAGGGAAGTCAAAGGGGAAAGATTTTCCAGAAGAGGTGCCATAGAACTGAGTCAGGTTGAGAGGGGAACTTTGTGAGTGAAGACACGGAGGCATGGAATTCTGCGGGTGCACCCGGAGAACAGTCATTTGATTTTGCTGCAACATGGAGCTTACAAGGAGAAAAGTGGAGGGGAAGACAGGGAAGGGAGGCTGGGTAGCAGGCTGAGAGCATGGACTGTGTGCTGGAAGCCATGGAAGCCGTGGGGGCTCTTTAGAAAAGGGAATGACAGGATCAAGGCTCCGCTCCGGGAAGATGAACAGGCAGTGGCCAGCAGGACAGTCAGAGGGGCTGACACAGCAGATGAGGTACCTTGAAGTCTCTTTGCAGTGGTCCAGATGCACAGTTATGATGGCAGGAAAAACAGAAGGGCCTGGAAATGTGTAGGAGACATGGAGGAAGAATGATCAGAAAGGGGAAATAGCAGAACAAGGGGCCAGAATGAAAATAAGCAGCTCAGTGTTCCACTGCCACAACCCCTTCAAAATATTAAGAATATTTTTTATTAACACTCCCCCTAATATCAGATTCCACTTGTCTCTACTAAGACTGCTCATGCCCTGTATCTAGGGAAAATGCATATGAAGTGTATTCGTAGCACCCGTTCTGTGTGGGCCACACATTAAAATTATGACCCTGACAACTAATAGATGAACCCTTGCCAACAATTACCCTTAAAAAAAAAAATTATCCAGGTAACAAACTTGCATATGTACCCCCGGATCTAAAATAAAAGTTGAAATAATTTTTTAAAAACCTAAAAAAATAAAAAATTTTAAAAAGATCAAAACATCAAGCTATGTTTTTAAGAGTCGGTGATTGAATGCATCACCAGGAGGGCATGTTCTTTAAACAGAATAAGCTTGCCTTTTACTATAGTTGTTTTTTGTTTTTCAATTTATTTATTTATTTAATGAGATGGGGTCTCACTGTATTGCCCAGACTGGTCTCCTGGGCTCAAGAGATCCACCTTGGCTTCCCAAAGTGCTGGGATTACAGGCGTGAGCCACCGCGCCCGGCCTATTAATTGTTGTTTTTTAAAGCAATGTTCTAGTCTACAAAACCAACAGTGTGTGTGTAGGTTCTCTGGTTCTAAGGGAAATACTCACACGCCAATCTCAGATCTCTTGTGAGTAAGCCTGAGACATTAAGCAGCTGGGTGTCTGATCCAGAGGGAATTTCCTTTGCTGAGATTGAGATGTACATTGCTGCTTAGAATATAGGCCTGGCTCTTATCAGATTCAGGAAGAAGCTCCCTCAGAAGTAACTAGAGGGGAAAATTGTAACTTTCTATCTGTTCAATAGATAATGACCATAGAACAAAGTGAAAAAGTAGACTTGTGAACTGATACTTTTTTCCTTTCTCTAACTTCTGTAAATATTTAAAATCATGCTACAGACAGATACACAGAACATTAGCTCGGATAACCTTAAAAACACAGGGCAGTCATTGAAGTTAATTTTCCCTGTTGCTTGGGCCTGGTATTCACCCTCTGTTCAGTGCGAACTCGCCTGGAAGGCTGTTGGCTGACTTGGCGCATTTTACAAATTGACCTCATGCAGAGCAAGGAGGACTAGTGTTTCCCTTCAAGTTAGATAACACTTGGAAGAGACAGGACTTTGCAACCGGGATATGCTGTTGGAAACCTGGTGGTTCTGTGTGAATGATCTTAACCACAAAGGCTTCTTCCACTTCCCTGCCAGGGACCTGGGGGTTCCTACCTTTTTAGAGGTACCTTCTTACCATCACCAAGGAAGAGTGTGTTCAACTAGTTTGCCAGTGTCTAGAATGGGAATTAAAGGATTTGGAGAAGGGGCTTTCAGTATTCATCAGCACACTCAGAGTGGCAATGTCTCTTGGGCAAGTCTCATAAAGCATTGGTGTCTTCATCTGTAAGATGAGAATATGGGAGACTGTTTTGAGGCTTACATTTGATAACAGGAAAGCATATAACCCAATGCCAGATCATAGTAGATTCATACACTTTTTTTCTCCTCTGTTTATCAGTACCCCTGTGCATTAAATTGACTTACTGACATGACAAAATATTACATGATCTGATTGTCCAAATATTACATGATCTTATTGGCATTTGAAAAAGAGTTATATCAGACTCTGTTCTAGCACTAATGTTGAAAGAAGATGTAAGAGCACTGCAACCCAGTCTCTTCCCTTTCTCATGGAAAGTCTCTGTTATTGTTTTGGTTGTGGCTGCTGTTTTAGACATAAAGTTCTACTGCTAGGAAAACTACTCTGGGATATTAAATATTCAGAGTGGAAGTCTCGAATGATCACAACCCTTAATCTCTAGTTCCTTTAATTGATCACACCCTAAGGATGTAAAGAAAACAAAACAAGCCAGGAAGGGGCTCTTGCTGTCGTCTAATAGATTTCAGAACTCTCTCACAACCAGCAATCTAAAAGCCTTTAGAATGACAGGGAGTGGTCACATGTCCAAGCACCCCCTTAATGTGCAAGGTCACCCAGAGTAATGGCCATCATTTGGTAGCTCTCCCCTGTCCTTGTCTCTCCCAAGAGATTAAGATGATGATAGGGCTCCTCTTCATTTGCCTGTTGAAAGGCATTGAGGCCAGGTGTGGTGGCTCTTGCCTGTAATCGCCTATAATCCCAGCACCCAAAGTGGGTGGATCACTTGAGCTCAGGAGTTGGAAACCAGCCTGGGCAACACAGTGAGACCCTATCTCTATAAAAAAATTTTTTTAATTAGCTGTTTGGGAGGCTGAGGTGGGTAGATTGCCTGAGGTCAGAAGTTCAAGACCATCCTGGTCAATATAGTGAAACCTCGTCTCTACTAAAAATACAAAAAAATTAGCTGGGTGTGGTGGCAGGTGCCTGTAATCCCAGCTACTAGGGAGTCTGAGGCAGGACAATGCTTGCACCTGGGAGGCGGAGGTTGCAGTGAGCCAAGACTGCACCATTGCACTCCAGGCTGGGCAAAAAGAGTAAAACTCTGTTTCAAAAAAAAAAAAAAAAATTTTTTTTTTTAATTAGCCGGTTGTGGTGATGTCTACCTATAGTCCCAGCTACATGGGAGGCAGAAGGATTACTTGAGCCTACAAGTTGAGGTTACAGTGAACTATGGTCTCATCACTGCACTCCAGCCTGAGTAACAGGGTGAGACCCTGTCTCTAAAAAATAAAGGAACTAGGAAGAGAAAGAGGGAAGGAGGGAGTGAGGTAAGAAAGGAAGAAAAGGAGGGAAGGAGGGAGGGAGGCAAGGAGGAAGGAAGGAAGGAAGGAAGGAAGGAAGGAAGGAAGGAAGGAAGAATTCTTCATGGAGTGGAGTTGACATTTTTGTTGTCATCTCAACTGGGATCAGTACTATCCTCCAAGGGCTTACAGTATGTTATATGACACTTTCAATTTTCCCTAATATCTAAATTCCATTGCTGAGGGTGCACCTTCAGTGTTTTATTCAGAAATAGGACAGGGCTGAAGGAAGGTGGAAATTAATTTATATTGGAAATTTTTTTCTTAGTGTTCAGATTTATTATTCTCTCAATCTAAAGTGGAATAACAAATTTTATCAAACATAAGCTTTTAAAACTCTGAAATATGTGAACTGTTTTCTATGGTGAAAGCATTTTCAACAAGTTAATAAATGCTCTAGTATGAGGCTAAACTGATTATTTGGATATTAATACCTAAATCAAAAGTAGGACACTGAATTTATATGCCTAAATTTAACTTGATCGCAACAACATTTCACTAAAAAAAGCTCTTAGCAATACACTGAGTGGCTTTTTTTAATGAAAAGAAAAAAGCAAATTTAATTTATTTCAATGAGAAAAATGGCATCAGATATTTAGAAAATGATTGTCCAAGTGATTTCATATGACTCAAATGTCATTGAATTTATGTCATGTACAGTTAGTTTTTGAGCGAGAAGAAAGCAATTATGGCCTAGTTCCCTTCTGACCATTAATTTCCTGGTCCTTTCCTCTTTTGTGTTAAGAGGAAGGGATCCATATTGATTATGATTTATTTAAGTAGATATGTCTTATTGTAAGATGTTCTCGGTAACCCATTGTGTACAGTCAGATGTAGCAATAAAACACTGTAGTTGTTTGCAGCTATTTTATGTTTATGTAATTAATAATACAAATAAAGAGCATATTTATTCTTTTTGTTGTTGTTGTTGAGGTGGAGTTTCACTGTTGTTGCCCAGGCTGGGGTGCAGTGGCACAATCTTGGCTCACTGCAACCTCTGCTTCCTGGGTTCAAGCGATTCTCCTGCCTCAGCCTCCTGAGTAGCTGAGATTACAGACGTCCGCCACCATGCCTGGCTAATTTTTTGTATTTTTAGTAAAGATGGGGTTTCACTGTGTTGGCCAGGCTGGTCTCAGACTCTGGCCCTCAGGTGATCCACCCACCTCAGCCTCCCAAAGTGCTGGGATTATAGGCGTGAGCCACCACCCCCGGCCGCATATTTATTCTTTATAAGAGTGTGTACTTACCATCTTTTCCAAGGGCTAATATTCTTTTATCATGTTAGAATAAATTATTTGAGGAGACTAAAGCTTTCATTGTGGTAGCATGGTTTGTGTTTCCTTTTATGTCTGTGAGGCATCTGGAAGCTACATTTCAATGTTTAATGTCCCTGCATTAGACACAGTGTTTAATGTTTTCATACCTTTTCTCTCCATGACCCAGGTTGTTACCCCAAGAAAAAGCCAGTAGAATAACTACTGCTTTCATTTTCACCCACCTCTGCAAAATCAGCTCACCAGAATGATTGGGAAGACACCAATAAGGTGATTCCTGGGTTTTCTAAAACATGCAGATAGTAATACAAAGCATAAACATTGACTGTAAATGCCAATATTAAACTATACCAATCTTTGACCTAGGAAGAACCAGTGACTTAAAGGTCCATGTAATAACTTCTGCTGATGTTCACAATCGTTGCTTAAATGACCATGTGTATACTCTGGCTCCATTTAAAATACAAGCCGTCTGAGACACAGTGGTGGATGGTATATGATAAGGTTATTACTAAACATTCAAAGCTGAAAGATTTTGTAAAGTAAAGCAGTAGGTTTAAGGTTAAGCTTAAGTTTAAGGTGAGAAGGACTCTGGGTTTCTGTTTGTACAATGAGCTATATAAATCTTAGGGCAGTTTTAAAGATATGACTATGTTCCTCGTGTGAATATAACAATAGCAGTGAGATTTTCAGACTGGCTAGCAGTCCTCCACATCATATTATAGAATGATATATAAAATCATATTGCATACTTAATGTTCTAGAATTAGATAATTTATTCCAAAGACTGTGTATGTGGCAATTGACTATAAAACAGTGGAATCTCAACCACACTTCAGTTAAGCATGAGAGATTGGAGGCATCAATTCCAAATATGAGGACTCTCGGGAGTGTACTTGGTAAACTGTGACATGCCCTGCAGATAATATTACTGATAATGACTCTCAGTTCCAGGTAAAAAGCAAGCTTATTTAAAGTTCATATTCTGGAATGTGTCTAAGTCTGTTCTGGACCTATCAGTTCACAAAGTGTACATAACAATCAATTTGGTACTGCTGGTGCTGATGAGGTGAGAAACCTTTGCACGCTGACTACCCTTTCGTGCCAGGGAGGGGACACTTTGGCAGCTGGAGGGGAGTTGGGTGGGGGACTTGTCCGGCAGCATCTGAATGCTTAGATGTCAGATGGGAGGAGCACTGAAGATGTTAAGGTTTGCCTTGTGGTTCCCTTTCTCCAGGGCACCTGGATGATGACGGATTACCGCACGGGTTCTGCACAGTCACCTACTCCTCCACAGACAGATTTGAGGGGAACTTTGTTCATGGAGAAAAGAACGGACGGGGGAAGTTCTTCTTCTTTGATGGCAGGTAGCACTCACAGTTTTATTTTGTTCTTTGGGGGTACTGAATTATTTTTTGTTAAGGAATAATACAAACGAAAGAATTCAAGTGGAAGTTTTTCTACAATTTATTCAATGGGTAAAATTAACCCCTACCTGTAGGCACTGCTGTGGTGACTGGGGAAGTCACCCTGTGGTTATGGGAAAGCCAGCCTAAGGCTTAGCTCTTGTCATCACTGTCTCCCAGAGTGTGCTTGGCCAAAAGATACCAGATTTGGGGCCTCCCATCTTGCATAAGTTGGCTACATGGTCACCCAATTCTTTGATGGATTTCACTTGATCATTCCGGTAGCGCATCTCCCTGAAGTCACACAAGTGGGGATCGTTTTTGTCAGTGGCCAGTTTGCACAGTTCCAGTAGAGTCAGATTCACACTTTTTTCCAAGGGTCACACACACTGTGTTGCA
Source organism: Pongo pygmaeus (assembly GCF_028885625.2). Classification (NCBI taxonomy): domain Eukaryota; kingdom Metazoa; phylum Chordata; class Mammalia; order Primates; family Hominidae; genus Pongo; species Pongo pygmaeus. The sequence goes on along the minus strand of NC_072376.2, from coordinate 152,556,996 downwards.
TTCAGCACACTCTCCCAGATGTCGTGGTCTGGCATCTTAGTACCCCGAAGGAAGATTCTGCCACCTTGTTGGTTCTTCTGCTTCATCGATTTCTCAGCTTGTTGCCTCTCCTCATGAGACTGATGAAAAAATGCCTGGCAAAGTTCTTCAAAGTCACATCATTGCAGTCCCAGTAATAAGACATAAACAGGTACACACAGGAGGGCAACTTTCTAGACTTCAATTTTTTAAATGCCTGTCTTTGGGATAATTGGTCTTTTTGTGTGATAATTTAATACTAATGTCAGAACTATGATTTTCCACAGTGTACCTCTAGTTACAGTATTTTTCACAACAGGATTTCTTTTATTTTACTCTCATCCCCTGTCTGAGGACGCTGAGAGGCAGAGGCTCCTTAGTCTCTTGTGATAGATAGGAATGACTATAGGACGTTTTTCTTTCAAGAAGAGATGGGGTTGCCCAGGCCCAGCTTCCCAACAATGATTTTTAGGCCCTGTCAGCTTCAGGAGCAAAGAGTGACCACGTGAATTTCTCAAGCATTTAGTGGAATTCAGAGCCGCAAAAGGGCTAGCTATTTTCAGACCCGTTGATTGGGTAAAATGGAAACGGACTTCACCAAAACAGGTTATAGGATTCTGTAAGATACTGTACCACTTACTAAACTCCTGACATTGGTAATAGGCCAGAGCTTCCTTTGGGAAAGAAAATGTGTAAGCTGACAACTGAAGAGTGATGGCAGGGACTGGTATGTGACCCAGAATCCCTTTTCTGTAGGCGAAGTGGGTGGTTTTAAAGGGGGTAACATTTCTCAGGCTCTCAATGATCTGATGCAATGAGGGGTGAGAAAAGCAATAAAAACCCTCTAAATAACTTTTGTAAAATTTCATTTTAGTTATAATTCCAACCTTCATTTTCCCATTGCCCCCAACCCCACCTTTTTGTAAAGCAGAGTTTTGCTTACAAACTGTAAATTTTAAATTGTCAGATATTTTACTTCCTTTCTTTTGGGTGGATACTTGAGTGCCACAGAGGCCCGTTTCAATATGTTGGTATTGGCCTGGGCATGTTGGCTCACATCGGTAATCCCAGCACTTTGGGAGGCTGAGGTAGGAGGATTGTTTGAGCCCGGGAATTTGAGAACCGACTGGGGCAACATAGTAAGACCCTGTCTCTGCCACCAGGTGTAGAGACCCTGGGACCTGTGGTCCCAGCTGCTGGGGAGCTGAGGCAGGAAGATTGCTTGAGCACTCCAGCCTGGGTGACAGAGCAAGACCCTGTTTCAAAAAAAAAAGTTGGTATCACTGCTTTTCTTTCCTATGACTCCTTTAACCTGTCCAGAGGGAAACTTTTCCTGCCCCATTTCCACTGCAATTTTTTTATAGCTCTTTTTTCTGAAAAGTGTCACTTTTAACCTCATTCTGCAGATTTTTTTATTCATTCAACAAGTACATATTTATGTAAATGTCTCCTTCATCTCCAAGGACAGAGGTTTCCTTGAGGGCAGAATCTGTGTATATTACATCTTTTATGCTTCATGGCACTTTCTCTTAATCTGATACTAAAAAGAAGTCCTTGCTAAGTGAGAGTGGGAGCTGAAACGGTAGAATTCACCCAGAACACCCCCCCCCGCCCCCCCCCCCACACACACAAACACCCACACACACTTTAAACCTGGTAGTTTGATGATGATAGCCAGTAACTGATTGACTCTTTGGGAAAACAGTCCAGCAGATTTGTTTGAATTTGGTGTTGGTTACCTGCTTGCTTTATGAGGCTGATACACAGAGTACTGATGGGCTAGATTAAAATTCTGAACCAGTGTGCCGAGAATGAGCTACTTGTTAGCTTCAAGACGCTGATCCCCTCAACCCTAGGGTAAGATAGCAAAGTGGGGCCTGAGACTTCCTGGGCACCTGTCTTCTCATATCCAGCTATAACTTCTAGCCCCAAAGAGCTTTATCCGCTTACCCCAGTGTGTCAGACAAATGCATTAATTTGCAGGTGTGTCATGATATGAAAAAGCTGAAGCACCAGGCCAAGTTGCAGCACTAGCCCAGTAACTATCTATAGGCTAGAAATACATTCATTGATTTTTTTTTTCCTTTTGAGGCAGTAATTCACCATTCTTTTTATTTTATTTTTTTAATTAATTTATTTTTTTTGAATGGGTTCTCACTCCATTGCCCAGGCTGGAGTGCAGTGCCATGATCACGGCTCACTGCAGCCTCAACCTCCCTGGACTCAGGTGATCCTCCCACCTCAGCTGAGTAGCTGTGACTACAGGTGCATGCCACCACGCCAGGCTAATTTGTTTTGTATTTTTTATAGAGATGGAGTTTTGCTATGTTGCCCAGGCTGGTCTCAAACTCATGAGCTCAAGTGATCCACCCGCCTCAGCCTCTCAAGTGTTGGGGTTACAGGCGTGAGCCATTGTGCCCAGCCTAACCAATTCACTAATTTTTGTTTGTTTGTTTGTTTGTTTTGAGATGGAGTCTTGCTCTGTCTGCCAGGCTGGAGTGCAGTGGCGCGATCTCGGCTCACTGCAAGCTCCGCCTCCTGGGTTCACGCCATTCTCCTACCTCAGCCTCCTGAGTAGCTGGGACTACAGGCGCCCACCACTACGCCCGGCTAATTTTTTTTTTTTTTTTTTTTTGTATTTTTTTAGTAGAGACGGGGTTTCACCTTGTTAGCCAGGATGGTCTCGATCTCCTGACCTCGTGATCCGCCCGCCTTGGCCTTCCAAAGTTCTGGGATTAGGGGTGTGAGCCCCTATGCCCACCCAATTCACTAATTTTTATATCTACCACTCAAACACCTGTGGAGATGTTGATTAAATAGAATCAAGGAAAAATAGTGCTAGCGAGGACCTCAAGAGATTATCTTGGTTATCTTGAGATAGATGGGAGTTAATACCTTAAGGGGAAAATGTCAGTATCATTGGTTTTATTACACGTGATGGAGCAGTGTGGTGACAGGATCTCAAAAGGTCGTCCTCATCTTCTTAAACCCAAATACTGATCATGTTACGAGACATCTGCTAAAAGGATTTGCTGTAAAAATTAGTAAGAGAGTCTTACAACTGAATAAAAGGTTGAGAATCTACCAGGGTTTTCTAAGGCAGATGTGGGATTTGATTATGGATAAGTCAGTTGTTTCTACATGAAGCAGTTTTTATTTATATTTGTCTATTACTTTTTCTCCCTGTTCCCATCCCCGGCTTTTAGGGCTTGATGTGTTGGGTAAAATTAAGTGGGAATGCTTTGCCTTTATTGTCAGTCATCAACCTTTGGTCTGGAAAAATTCCTTACAAAAGGCTGGCATTAGGTTTTGAATAACAAGCGAGGAGACAAAAACTTTGTATTGAAGAAAGTTGTTGAAACCTGTTATGCTGGTTTGTGTCCCCATCAAAGAGTTTGTCTGCAATTGTGGGAACCCATGTTCCGACAAGGAAAGAGACAAGGAAAATCACAGTGTAGTAATAGAAGAGTTGGCCTAAATATTCGAATTTTATATGAAAACTGAACCCCAGAATATGATTTATGAGAAGTATCCAAACAAATATGAACTTATCAAGAAAATTCTAGAATCAGTGTTTCCCTTGACATCGAATGAGATAAATCTGAATAAGAATTTCAAATATCCAGATAACTAGGAAAAATAGCCCTGTGAAATTTTAAAACCAAATTTGTAAATAGAAGCAGAATATTTTATTTTATTTTTAAATTGCAAACACAACAAATGCTTAGTGGAATAAAACAAAACTTCAAGAAATTCAGAAATGTAAAAAGTGAAAGTGCTTCCCCCCCTTTTTTTAACCCCAACCCATGCCATAGAAGTAATTACTATTGGCAGAGAATTTGCACATCTTAACTAAACATATTCAAGGTAAAATATAGAAATAGCTATTTTTAAAGTTTTATTTTAATTGACACATAATTCTACATTTTTCTGGGGTAAAGTGTGATTTTTGATACATAAATACATTGTGTAATGATCAATCAGGGTAATTAGCATATCCATCACCTCAAAGATTCATCATTTCTTTGTGGTGAGAACATTCAAAATCCCTTCTTCTAGTTATTTTGAAGTATACAATGTATTACTGTTGACTGTAGTCACCCTATTATGTAATAGAACACCAGAACTTATTCCTGCTATCTAACTGTAACTTTGTACCTGTTGACCAACCTCTCCCCATCCTTCCCTCCTGCCTTCTACTCCCCAGCCTCTGTTAACCACTGTTCTATTCTCTACTTCTGTAAGATCAGCTTTTTCAGATTCCCCACATACAAATGAGATCATGCAGTATTTGTCCTTTTGTGCTTGGCTTATTTTATTTTACATGATGTCCTCCAGGATCATTCATATTGTCACAAATGACAGGATTTCGTTTTGGTTTTATGCTGAATAGTATACCATTGTGTACATATATACCACATTTTCTTTATCCGTTCATCTGTTAATGGAGACTTGGGTTGATTCCATATCTTGGCTGTTGAGAATAGTGCAATAAACATGGGAGTGCAGATACCTCTTCAACATATGGAAGAAATAGCTATCTATTTCTAAATCAGTTTAAATAGCCAAAATGTACATTGTTTACCTGTTCACAACTGTCTCAGATTCAGAATGTTTTCTAGTTTTGAGATCATAATACTTAGTCTTTTCTTCATTATATGACAAAATGTGGAACAGAAAAGCTAAGTTACTACAACCAGCTTATTAAGTCAGAAACCTAAAATCAGAATACTCATGCTTTACCAGATGGTTTGCCCTACAAATAAGGAATGAATGAGAACATAACCTTATTTTAAAAATTGTTTTTAAAGCAGCTATTGTGTCCATTCCTGCCTCCTCTATTAAAAGAGAAGAAGAAATTATCCTGAGATTCAGTAACTGGGACTTCTTTACATCCACTCTGGTCCCGAGATAAAGGAATTTATGCAGCATGGTGACAGGAATCTTGAGGCTTTGTTGGTGTGGATCTGGAGTCTGTCTGGCACCAGTGGATTTGCTGGAGTACCATGGGGTGTGATGAAAACGTGTAGTGTTCAAAATACTTTGATACACACATCTCTAATTTTTATACTAATCCTCAATTCTGGATTAGTATAATCCAGATGTTTATTTTCATGTATCTTTCTTTAATTGTTCTATTTTGACCATGATTTATGAACCTAAAGGCAAGACTTTTCACAGTCCTAGAATGGTGAACAAGAAGGAAATATTTCTTCAGGTTGGCTTTGCGGGGGCTGTGGAATATTAGGGTCAAGTGGTTTTTAGCCTAATTATGAGGTGGAGATTAGGTCATTCATTCAGCTTTATTTGTTTATATTGTTGATGCCTCTCCTTCACATGCCAACTTGATTTTAAAGGATTTACTACTCCATGGCTTCTTTCTCCTGTGCCCAAGTCCTTTTCTGATGTTGCTTGGCTACATTTGCCAAAAGGGCTCCTTGTAATGTATCACTGGCCAAATAACCTAAGCAAGGTCACCCGTCTGATGAGCCACTGAGAAAGGATGGCATTCTCCAGGTGTCAAGTCTATGCAGGATTTCTTGTGTTTAGTTTTCAGAAAGTGCTTGATCACAATTCAGAGAAATTGGAGTTGGATCGGACTTCTGAAGTCATGCATTCCAACCTCCCACATGCGGCAAAGTTTCTTTTGTGTTCCTGAAAGTCCTCTAGCTTTTGTTGGAACCAGACCCAGCAAATATATTCATCTGTATTCCAACAAACAGTTCTGATTGAGGCCAAAAATTTTTGTGACATGCAAGAAGAGAGTGCAAATGAAATGGGTAACACTGAATAACTACCATTTCTTCAACACTGGACACATGGTCTTCATAACAATCTGGGAGGTGGGTTTTATAATCCCATTTGACATACGAAGAAACTAAGGCACAGAGTGGCTAAATAACTTGCCCCAGGTGACCTAGTTAAAATGATTGGAGCTGAGACTCACATCAAGGCGAATTCAATTCTAGAACCAACCCACTTTTTCACTACATCTGCCTCCGTCTTCCAACTTGAAACAGGGAAATAGCTGTGGGCCTGACTGCCTTTCTTCCATTCTTTAATTTTCCTTGAAGTTACTCATCAGCCATAGTTGTGAAATGTTAAAAGGAGTTCTGGAGTGAATTCAGTTATGTTCTTGTAGGGGCCTTAACAACTTGGGAAGAGCTTGGAAGATTGACAGAAGGTTTTCCTGAGGAATCAATTCAGAAGAATTCTGTTCTAGCTGTTTGGCCTCCCTGAACTTCTGTTTACTTAATTTGTAAAATGGAGATAATTATACCTGCTTTTCAGGATTGCTGTGATTGAATGAGAAAACCTGTAAAGACCCTTAAAGTGTAGGACACCTAGAAGGTGCTTAGGGGAAAAGATGGATTATTTTACCATTGTTGTTGTTACTATTATTATTAATTAATAATTATTAGGAGAGTGGCTTAGTTTGGGCTGCTATAACAAATTCCATAGACTGGGTGGCTTAGACAACAGAAATTTATTTCTCACAGTTCTGGAGGCTGGGAAGTCCAAGATCAGGGCACCGGTACACTTTGTGTCTGTCGAGGGCCCACTTCCTGGTTTGCAGATGTCCATCTTCTCCTGATATCCTCACATGGTGGAGAGTAAGGGGAGAGGAAACAAGCTTTCTAATGTCTTTTTATAAGGGCATTAATCCCATTCAAGAGGGCTCTGCCCTTGGGACCAAATTACCTCCCAAAGGGCCCACCTCTTAATACCATCATATTGGGTGTTAGGAGTTCAACACAGGAATCTGGGGAGACACAAACATTTAGTCCGTAGCAGAAAGTTTTCTTGAGGTTTGCTTTTAGAAAGCAAAACTAAATTTCATTATTCACTCTTCAAATATTTTACTGTTACTTTGAGGCTTTGTAATAATTAGATCTATAGTAGACTCATAGATCTTCTCTTAAAGGACAGAAAAAGAAAACCTTCAAAGATAGACAGTACATTATATTATATGGAAGCATTAGAGTTCTCCATCAAACTTGCTCCACCACCTTGGGAGAAGTTGAAGTTTCTGGCTGGAAATAGTTCTAGCAGATGGGTTGGATCTCCTGGTTGCTGCTCTTTGCTTAGTTTGCAGTGTTTCAAAAGATAATATATATTGTCATATAAAATAATTCCTAAAATAATGTTTATACTAAGGGTCACAATTCAATTTGGTTAGAGATGGGAGTTTAAGGAGTGATGATTCATTTTTTAAATTTCCTCTCAGTTATTGTATTGCTATGGCTGGCAAAAGGAAGGGAACACAGTGGAAGGAAGGGAACAGAATTTAGGCCCCAGGAGGCAGAAAGTCCAAAACCTTCTAGACCCCAGAACCATGAAGAAAAGCCAAAACTGTTAAGTCTCTAAGAGCAGTTTTCTATATTCAAATACTAACAGGAATTTTTAATGAAAATACAGCAATATCTGAATAAAATGCAGATATGTAAGTCTAGGAAAACAACTATAAAATTTCTCTATTTCTTTGTAAGTTAGATTTCTTAACTGATTTCTCGAAATTTAACTCTTAAGTACAAGAGGTTGGATAAAACAGGCAAAATTGGTCTATGTGCAGAAAAAGAAATTTAATTAAAATTTATGTTTTAATTTCCTCAACATTTTCCAGTTGTTTGATTCAGATGATGGTACCAGAAAAATCAAACAATTGCAAGACCATTTTTGTAATTTCTTAACATACTAAAGAATTTGCCAAGATGTTGAAAGGAACTTTAAGAAAATACAAGTTAAGCATGTTATGAACATTATGTATAGTATGATCCCATTTTTATTAAAATAACAAAAGCAGAAGGTAGGAAAATGCATGGTATAGAAATGAAAAGAGTGGCCAGGAGCGGTGGCTCACACCTGTAATCCTAGCACAGGCTGAGGCGGGTGGATCACTTGAGGTCAGGAGTTCGAGACCAGCTTAGCCAACGTGGTGAAACCCCATCTCTACTAAAAATACAAACATTAAACAGCCTTGGTGGCACACACCTGTAATCCCAGCTACTCAGGAGGCTGAGGCAGGAGAATCGCTTGAACCCAGGAGGTGGAGGTTTTAGCGAGCCGAGATCGCACCACTGTATTCCAGCCTAGGCGACAGCAAGACTTCATCTTAAAAAAAAGAAATGAAAAAGTCTTAAATACTGTATGTGAAATTGGGGAAGAGGACTGAGAATTTCTACTTTCTGCATCTTAGTATTGCTTGGATTGCTTTTTATGTGTTTGTTTTACAACGAACACATATTGCTTTTTTTTAGAGGCATTTATTTTCTTCTGGTCAATTGGATCACTCATAAATTACTGCAGATAGGAATTTTTCTTGCTTGTTCTTTAAAAATAGATTTAATGCAGTTTTATAAATTTCTTTATCTATTTCAGTGTTTCATAACTGTTTCTTTGATGATGCTTTTTAAACCCAGTTTTTTAGTAGAAAGTTTGCCATCATACACATGAATATGCATGCTTAATAATAATAGCTGTTCTTTATTTAAGCAATCACTATGTGCCAGACCATATTCTAAGCATTTGATATACATTAACCCATCTAACCATTATAACAACGCTCTGAGTAGTCCAGTTTACAAATGAAGAAATGAAGCATAGGAAGTTTAAGAAACTTTCCTCACGTACAGCCTATATGCATATCGAATTCATATAAGGGTGCTCCCTGCACTTGAATAACACTGTTATGTTCCTTCTCAGTCTTCTCTTCTCAATGCAAAATGATCCCAGTTTCCATTTCTGTTCTTTTGCTTAGGAATTATCAGCATGAAGTTTATATGTTAGGGGAGGGATACATGGATGCATATTTCCTAATTTGTTCCCATAAAGGGCTTACAATCTAGTTAGAGAAATAGGACATGTAAATTTAACATCGATAAAGACATGGAGTGTTCTGTAATAGCACATGCCTAGGCTCCGATGAGTAATGTGCACGGCAGGTCTGCCAATATCAGGATAGATTTACTTTGTAGGAAAACAAGGTTCCCCGCGGATGATGAGTAGGCTCTGTTTAAGACAGTGACCAGCAGACTTGCTCTGAAACCCAGCTCTCAATCCAATTTCACCAAAAAACATTAGAAGGCTATTTCTATGTATCAGCTTTTCAAATATGACCTGATATTAACATTTTAATGGAGATAAGTCTCGCTCTGTTGCCCAGGTTAGAGGGCAGTGGTGCAGCCAGGCGCGGTAGCTCATGCCTGTAATCCCAGCACTTTGGGAGGCCGAGGTGGGCAGATCACTTGAGGTCAGGAGTTCGAGAACAGCCTGACCAACATGAAGAAACCCCGTCTCTACTAAAAATACAAAATTAGCTGGGCGTGTTGGCACATGCCTGTAATTCCAGCTACTTGGGAGGCTGAGGCAGGAGAATCACTTGAACCTAGGAGGCAGAGGTTGCAGTGAGCCAAAATTGCGCCATTGCACTCCAGCCTCGGCAATAAGAGTGAAACTCCGTCTCAAAAAAATAAAAAATAAAAAAGATTGCAGTGGTGCAATCTCGGCTCACTGCAACCTCTGCCTCCTTGGCTCGAGCGATTCTTGTGCCTCAGCCTTTCGAGTAGCTGTGGTTACAGATGCCTGCCACCATGTCCGGCTAATTTTTGTATTTTTAGTACAGACAGGGTTTCACCATGTTGGCCAGGCTAGTTTCAAACTCCTGACGTCAGGTGATCCTCCTGCCTCGGCCTCCAAAGGGCTGGGATTACAGGCATGAACCACCATGCCCAGTCTATTTTTTTTTTTTTAAGACAGAGTCTCGCTGTCACCCAGGCTGGAGTGCAGTGGCACGATTTCAGCTCACTGCAACCTCTGCCTCCTGGGTTCAAGTGATTCTTGTGCCTCCCCCTCCTGAGTAGCTGCGATTACAAGCATGTGCTACCACCCCTGGCTAATTTTTGTATTTTTAGTAGAGCTGGGGTTTCACCATGTTGGCCAGGCTAGTCTTAAACTCCTGGCCTCAAGTGATCCACCTACCTCGGCCTCCCAAAGTGCTGGGATTACAGGCATGAGCCACTACACCCGGTGGCTTCTTTCTTTTTTGATAGAAAAATGCCAGAGATTTCAGAATATTCATTATTAGTCCACGATTATTTTTGTTTTCAATGAAGAAAAAAGAAAAGAAAAAAAAGTCATAACTTTTTTTCCCCCTGGCTGGCCTTAAGGATTTTAAAAGTTTGCTCACATATGTTTTATGGAAAGCAAGGAAAAATATAGTGTGGAAGCTAAGCTAAATAAAGGTCAGTGAGTAAACTTTCAATATGAGCAGAGCTTTTTAGAGCAGGGATTAGCAAACTTTTTCTGTATGTGGTGAGAGTAAAATCGAGGCTCTGTGGGCCACATACGGTCTCTGCTGCAGCAATTCAGCACTGCTGTTGTAGTATGAAAGCAGCCATAGATGATGTAGAAAGGAACATGCATGGCTTTGTTCCAGTAAAACTTTATTTACAAAAACAGTCGTCAGGCCATAGTTTGCCAACCTTCTCTGGAAAGAACAGTTAGAGAGAAAGGTAGTGCCTTGAATGCCAGTCTAAGAAACGTATATTTTATTTCCTCAATGACAGAGGATTTTAAAAACATCACTTTTATCACCCTGGAGAACCCAGTTTATGTGTATAATATGCCCCCTTTTGTCATCAGATTTCATCCAACTTACTATTAAAAGTTGCCAAGAAAGCTAAGCTGTGGCCTCAAGCAGATGGCTGAAAAAATAACGCAGTAAGATTTGCTTTCCAATGCCTTAAGAATTTGCATTTGTGTACTTTGAGTCAGTTGGGCTAAGAGGGAAATAGCAGTTTGTTCTTCGTACTCTGATAGATGGGACGATGGGCTCCACGGGTAAGGGAGGTTAGGACAAGCCGTTGAATACAGTTGGGGGAAATGTCTGCAAGTCCATATTATTTTTTGTCTGATTTGCAAGACCTATGTCTTGTAGATTTGATCATAACCCTGAGAAATATTGGCAGACTAGTCTGTCAGGGAGTAATATTCTACCCAAACTCACACAGGAACATTTTGAATGCTGCTGAGAGTCCAAAGTCAATAGGGTTGCCAGGATGAGCAAATAAAAATCTAGTTAAATCCAGGACACCCAGTTAAATTGGAATTTGCTCAACCAAAAAATGTAAGTATAATTATATCCCATTCACTATTTGGGACGTTCATAAACTAAAAAATTATTTGTTGTTTATCTGAAATTCAGACTTAGCTGGGAATCCTGTATTATACCTGGCAATCCTAAAAATGAAGATAAATGAATACATAGCTTCTTGCACTACATAAATTACATCATTATGTCGCTTGATTAGTACCCTTCACCAAGGATTTTTTTTTTAATTGTGGGAGTCTAATGACAGTTGAATCTCATTACTTCCAACCTCATTGTTTTAGAATTTTGATTATTTATGCAAGAGCTATGCTAAAGTGCACTTTATTCTCTTCATGAATTTAGGAAGCCTATTTGTCATTGATAGTACAAATAAAACAGAAAGAAAACTATTTATCTCCTTGGGAGACTACAAATAGAATAATTACCTTTTAACCAGAAGCTATCATTATTTAGAATCTGCTTTTCATTTAATAATTATAGATCATTCACGGTTGTTCATTGAAATAAGTCAAGACATTACCAGACAGAGTCAGGTGCAGCCACGTAAGTCCTGATGGCCCGCTTTGCGTCCCATCTGCTCCAGTTCGCAGTGTGTCTTGCCAGTCTCTCCTATACCATTGTGTTTGTTTTGTGCCTCATCCTCTCTAGAGCCTCACATAATGCTTGCTACTGAGAAGGCACACTGTAAATGTTGACTAGTTGTGGCTGAGAGGCCGAGTTGGATGGATCCCTTGAGCCCAGGAGTTTGAGACCAGCCTACGTAACATGACAAAACCTCATCTCTACAAAAAAATACAAAAATTAACCAGGTGTGGTGACACATACCTGTGGTCCCAGCTACTTGGGAGGCTGAGGTGGGAAGATGGCTTGAGCCCCAGGAGGTCGAGGCTGCAGTGAGCCATGATCATGCCACTGCACTCCAGCCTGGGCAATAGAGCAAGATCCTCTCTCGAAAAAGAAAATTTACTAGTTGAATTAATGAATAAATGCTATCTGCCTATGTTAAAATAATCAAGCTGTCTTTGTTTCAAAATTTTCTTACATTTTAAATTTTAAAAATAATTTGAGTTGGTCTTTCCCTGTTCCAAATTTTAGTACTTAAAGGGAATTTTGGGTCGTTTCATTGCATAGGGGCTTTCAGAGGATAACAATGAAAACATGTTCCTGAACTTGCAAATATGTATTACAAGGAGAGAGATGGAGAAGTGCTGGTAAAATCACGTGAGCATCCCTGTGAGCTTTCTCCTGGTATAGGACCATAGGTCTCAAACTATCAGGATGCTAATGATATCAGCAGGGTGGAGCCTTCAGTCTTCCTTACTTGCCCCTACTGGCCATGATCATGGATGTATGTATACGTACACACACACACATACACATGTATATACATAGATATACGTACATACATAGATATACAGATATACTTAAATAAATCCCCATATGTCTTCCAAGGAGATGGAAGGGATTTCATTTGACTGGATACCAATTATGGCTATCACTGATAAATAATACATTAGTGATTTGAAACAAATGTGTAGACATTCACACACTTTAAGCCACATTTGTATCATTAGAGATTACTATAAACAAGCCATCTGAAAGACCCTTGAGAACTACCAGTGAATTCTGGAGCACTCTTGAGGGAAATTAGACATGAATGGTTTGCGTGTGGAACAGGTAACACCAGAATTTCTATTGCCTGGAAACATACTCAAGTGAACTTGTTCTCAGTTTCCATCAGTAGCTTTTTTCTTCTCTATTTTCTCCAGCAGAGTAAAAGGATTCCCAGGAACCATGAGATTGGGTATTAAATCTCCGTCTTTCTTCTCAGTCTTACCCACATCCCTGAAGCATCTTTTCCTAGCAGTCGATGATAATTTAGGAGGCTGCACTGAATCCATGTCAGGGCTGACACAGCTGGGCATGCAGTTCCTTGGATATGATCCTTTCTTCTAAGAGAGTCGAGTCATGGTCTGACTATTCCTTTTTGTTTTTCCTTTCCTCACAGCACCCTGGAGGGGTATTACGTGGATGATGCCTTGCAGGGCCAGGGAGTTTACACTTACGAAGATGGGGGAGTTCTCCAGGGCACGTATGTAGACGGAGAGCTGAATGGTCCAGCCCAGGAATACGACACAGATGGGAGACTGATCTTCAAGGGGCAGTATAAAGATAACATTCGGCATGGAGTGTGCTGGATATATTACCCAGTAAGCCGTGTGACTGTTCACTCTGCTGGAAAGTAACATACTGTGACTCTTCACAATGAAGAGTAAAATGTATTGTGTGTTAGAACTTGGGAGCTGTGAAACCTGAGAGTCACCACAGCTGACGCCAAGAGTTTATGAGGCATACCCGCTCACTGTTACTCACTATTGGCTTAGATTGTTGGCCCTTGAATCCATTATTAATTATTTTTCAGCGTTGTTTTGGCAAGGAGTAATTAATCATGATTAAAACAAATTGAGACAAATTGGTTTTATTGTATCACTAATAAAGGCAAATATATTGCTTTTAATTCTTTTGGCACATAGAGGGAGATAGTGGAAAATTTCATTGTTGCTATTAGTTTTATTCCCTGTTTCTCATATGTAAAAACCAGTCCAGCAATTTTTAATTTGGAGGAGCTTACTGCACTGTTGTTACTTGATTTTACAATTCCACTAACTGCTTTTTAAGGTGTTTTATGGTTTATATTGTTTAAATTAAGGTAATTAAAATTAACTTACCTTTGAGTATTTGATAGCATTTTATGATATTTCTGGAGTCTATTAAAGTAAAAAGATATGGCAGAACCCATAGTTGGAAATTAATGCTCTAATTTTTGTTTGCATTTCAAATGTCCCATCTGTTGTTACTGAATTTCCAGAAAATGTTTCAGAAAATACACCTTAGAAAACACTTTATCTTTATTTTATTTTATTTTTTGTTTATTGAGACAGGGTCTTGTTCTGTTGCCCAGGCTGGAGTGCAGTGGCACGATCTTGGCTCACTACAACCTCCATCTCCCAGACTCAAGACATCTTCCCACCTCAGCCTCCTTAGTAGCTGGTATTACAGGCATATGCCATCACATCTGGCTAATATTTTTGTGTTTTCTTTTTAGAGACAGGGTTTCTCTAAAACCTAGTCTCAAACTCCTGGGCTCAAGCAATCCACCTGCCTTGGCCTCCTGAAATGCTGAAATTACAGGCATGAGCCATTGCGCCTGGCCAGAAAATATTTTGCTTAATATTTTATTTTGTTCATAACTTAAGTCAAAATACTTTTTTTTGTTTTGAGACAGAGTCTCGCTCTGTTGCCCAGGATGGGGTGCAGTGGTGCCATGTCAGCTTACTGCAACCTCCGCCTCCTGGGTTCAAGTGATTCTTCTGCTTCAGCCTCCCAAGTAGCTGGGATTGCAGGCACATGCCACCACGCCCAGCTAATTTTTTGTATTTTTAGTAAAGATGGGGTTTCACCATGTTGGCCAGGCACTGGTCTCAAACTCCCGACCTCAGGTGATTTCCTTGCCTCGGCCTCCCAAAGTGCTGGGATTACAGGTGCGAGCCACCGCGCCAAGCTGAAAATACATTTTTTACTCTGAAACCTTATGATTAAAAAATGCTAATAAAAAGAAACGATCAGTTACATATATAACAAGAAAAGTAACCCCAGCTAAATCCACTTACACATCATTGTTCTTAAAAAATAAGTTATAATCTAGGAATAGGGCATAAGAAAAGAATGTTGTAAAACATTTTGTAAGAATTGCTAAAGCGTTTAAATATCCTCTTGGTAGGATCTGTGATAGATCAAAAGTTGTAACATGTACTGCTTAGGAGAAGAGAAGCAGAAAGATCAGAAGCAGTGGAGGTGCTGCCCAGGGTAGGAAGACTGAAACCTGGCCTTGTGAGTAGCCAGGGTGGGCATCTTGCTGCCCAGTGCTGGGGCGCTGCTGATGTGACAGTGCATCTTGAAGTCAGGGTAAGTGGAACTCTCTACATAGAGATGAGTATAGGAAAGAGGCAAAGTGTTGGATTGCCAGATTCTCCTACTACCTGTCATTTTACTTGTGACATTGTCAATTAAAGTCCCTAGATGGGATCAAAGATGTGCCAAGATTGGTGAATGGATTGGCCTCGCTCAATGTGGTTGCATTTTGAAAACCAAAAATATAGCTACATTTTAACCTTTAGCCTTAATTATCTCATTAAATCTCAAAGAAGACTCTGCCTTAGGAAGGAGCATTGGTGAGCAAAAAAGCAGCCTTTGTCCTCTTAACCCCCACCCGGTAGAGAAATGGGTGTCAGTAGGTGTCAGACCCTGGCTGCTCACCAGTCAAATGAACAATTTCTCCCCCCCACGAGGAGGAGCCAGTGAGCAGAGGAGAGAAAGCAGCCGTTTCTCCCCCCACACTCCCTGATACCTGATACAGCAGAGGAGGAAATTTCTGTAACGGGCCAAAGCAGGAACAAGGGGAGAAAAAAGTGATGATTTTCCCTACAGTCCATATTTGTAAGCTCACTCTAAGGACAGTGTATTTCTTTCAAAAATTTACCGTGAAAAAGTTTTTCATATAAGGTTTTTAATTAAAAATGTGTAACTCCTTTTGGAAATGAAAGAAGAATTTCTACTGTATCATTCTGGACAAATAAATTCACTCCCTCTGAAACCAGAAATTTAAACATTTAAGGGGAAAGGTGTGAGACCCTGGAAAGACAGACTTCTGTTTTAAATAAATAGTAATGTTATCTTATGTTAGTCATGGAGTATAAGAAGCACAAATGTACTATACCCTTCCATTCAATAATCGTCACTAAAAGCTTGAAGGCAGATCTTGCAGGAAGTATCATCTCCATTTATGCTCAATTATTAAGAATTAACTTGAAGAGAAGAAAGAGCAATGACTATATCCCTAGTGCACTTTCTATCCATTAAAAATGCTTCTAAGTATTTTTCTTTCTATGTAAGTGCCATGATTCATTTTTAAATTTACAGCCCTTTTCCTAGAAGGCAAAAAAAAAAAAAAGTCAGCATTTGGGATCACTCAAAAGTCATCCTACATCACTGACTTTGAGTAGCCAGCTGTTCCTAGATCCTCAAGTTGGAGAAATTAACCAAGCTTTTAAAAGATGTCATGGCATTACTATCGTTAAATCAAACTCCCTAAGGTCTTAAGTTTTCAAAGTTATACCATGAGGACCTTCTAGATGGAAAAAAAAGGAAGAAAGAAAGAAACATCTCTGGCACCCTAGCTTAAATTATTCATTACTTTTTGGTAACCCTGTTCAATTTAAAAAGCGTTTATGAATCACCTAGTGTGTCCCTAACACTTATCAAGATATAGAATTATATGATAGCCTCTGCCCTAAAGTACTCAATGACCCTTAGGAATGAAGTAAATGAAAGAGTTAAGCATGAAGCTAAGTGGGCTTCTCTGCTAAAAGGAGGCAAGAGGGAGCAGGAAATAGAGTGGAAAGAGAATTGAGATGGAAGTGGAATTTAGTTGATCTTTTTTCACTTTTCCTTCTAATTCCAAAAAAGGTGATGGTATAGGAGTCTCAGAAAGGCAGTGTCCAGACATCCTTTTGTTTGCCTCTGAAAAAGTGCAGATAGCTCTCTTTACTTGTGTACACTAAATTAATTCTTAAGTAAATTTGAACTGAATATTTTCCTAACACACTGGAAATCCAAAATTTAACATTGAGAAGGGAGATCATATGAATAGTGGGTAGGAGTGTCTTGCTAAAGATCGTCATCATATTTGATTTTGGCCAAAAATAACACCTAGTTACATTTCCTTTAAATATTGGTAATTGATGTTACAAATATCAAAGAAACATTATTTATTTCTTAGATAGTAAACCAAGATAGAGTATCAGTAACTTGTCCCGGATTACAAACTGGAACGGAATCTCCCACTCTCTAAATCAGGCATACATGCCCCAAATGCATATGACTTTCTAGCAGTATATTTGTATGGAGCTGGATGAGGAGCTATGCATCATGTTTTTCTTACCCAGGTGAAAAGCTCTGGGTTCCTAAACTGTTATTATCCCTACTGGTACTATATTAATAATGGGAGTGCAGAAGAGAAATTTCTTGGAACTCATGTCCTAGACATACTATATATAATATTTTCTGGTTTTTGGTTTCTCCCATCAGGATGGAGGAAGCCTTGTAGGAGATGTAAATGAAGATGGGGAGATGACTGGAGAGAAGATAGCCTATGTGTACCCTGATGAGAGGACCGCACTTTATGGGAAATTTATTGATGGAGAGATGATAGAAGGCAAACTGGCCACCCTTACGTCCACTGAAGAAGGGAGGCCTCACTTTGAACTGATGCCTGGAAGTAAGTTGAATCTGCTTCAGATGGGTTGCTCCAATTCCAAAGCAGGTTGTTAGGGCTGATTTGAGAGAAGCTTCTTTTCTTTTCCTCTCTGTATAGTTCTCTTTAATCGTGTATTAGTCAGGTTTTATTGCATAGCAGACACTGCACCTGCCCAGTGGTTTACAACAGCAACCACAGCTCTGCCGAGCAGCTGTACTCCAGCTGGCTGAGGCTGGGCTTAGGAGGCCAGGCCAGACTTGAGGCTTCTGGTCAGGTTTGAGTCAGCTCTCTTCGTCTTAATTCTGGGGTCTAATCTGAAGGGACAATGGCAATGTGGGGCAAGATTTTCCCACAGTGGATCACAGAAGTGTCAGAGCATAAGCAGATACCTGCAATGCCTTTTGAAACCTCACCTTGGAACTGACATGGTGGCACTTTACTCACTTTTCACTGGTCAAAGCAAGTCATATGGCCAAGCCAGACATCAGTGAGACAGGGAAATTACACCATACACATTAGTGGGAGATACTGAAAAGTCATGTGACAAAGGGCCTAGGTATATAATTCTCATATAGGGAGGGAATAAAGAAATGACAGCAGTAATTCAATTGATTTCAAATGGTTATCTCTCCAAAAAACTGTACTATGATAATAAAGAACCAAATCAAGTAGATCTCTAAACTGTAAAGTTGATTGAGCCTGAGCTGTGACTGGAAAATATAAATGCGTATTGGCATCTCAAGCCCAACATCTTGCGTGGAGCACAATGTATGAGTGAACCCAATGGAATCCATATTTGAAAAAAGTATTATTTTCCTTTTAGAAGTACACATGTCAAACTAAACATTTTTTCTGAGTATAAAATTACTAAGTGTAGAAAATCTGGAAAATGTACAAAGAAAAATCAAGATTTTGCATTTTGAGTGGCACAGCTTAAGAAAGCTATTTGAATTGGTCTGAAAACAATATATGCATGTATTTCTGATCCAGGTTTGGTTATAGGGAGAAAAAAATAGAAAAGACAATAAATCTAGGCATTAATACGCTTAAATAGTATTTAGTTATTTGGGATCTGAACAAGAATCTCCAAAGGAAGCTTGTCCAAAAGTGGAAAATTTAGCATTTATATTTAGGTCCAATTTGGGTTGCTTTAAATGTCTTTTTTGTTTTTTTAAGTTAAAAATGGAGACAGTCTAAATGCAATGTGGGATTCTGGATTGGATCCTGGAAGAGAAAAAGGACATTAGTGGAAAAACTGGTGAAATCTAAATAAAGTCTAGAGTTTTGTACATAGTAATGTATCTGTGTTGGTTTCTTAATTTTGACAAATGTACCATGCACTGTAAGAAGTTAACATTAGGAGAAACAGTGAGGATGCTCTGTGCTTTCTTTGCGACTTTTCTGTATACAGTCATGGGCCCATAACAAGTGTGGTACCATAAGATTATGCCATATTTTTGTTTTTATTTTGTTTTATTTTTTAAGGGACAGGATTTCACTCTGTTGCCCAGACCGGAGTGGACTGGTGTTATCCTAGCCCACTGCAGCCTTGAGCTCCTGGGCTCAAGCAATCCTCCTGCCTCAGCCTCCCCAGTAGCTAAGACTACAGGCATGCACCACAATGCCCAGCTAAATATTTTTAAATTTTTTTAGAAACAGGGTCTTGCTGTATTGCTCAGGCTGGTCTCAAACTCCTGGCCTCAAGCAATCCTCCTGCCTGAGACTCTCATAGTGCTGGGATTACAGACATAAACTACTGCACCCAGCTAAGATTACATCATATTTTTTCTGCATCTTTTCTATGTATAGATATGTTTAGATACACAAATCCTTCCCATTAGGTGACTATTGTCTATGGTATTCCCTATAGTAACATGCTGTACAGGTTTGGAGCCTAGGAGCAATAGGCTCTACCATTTATTAATAGCCTAGGTGTGTAGTTGGCTATACCATCTAGGTTTGTGTGAGTACACTCTCTGGTGTTTGCATAATGACCAACTCGCCTCACGACACATTTCTCAGAATGTATCCCCTTCATTAAGTGATGCATGTCGTATATTTGAAATTACTCCAAAATGAAAAGTTTATTTTTTTAAAAAAAGGAAGCAGTAATCTTTGAACTACAAACTCTGATATCTATGCCTTTGATCTATGTTCTGAAAGGAGACACTGTTGTAATGTTTAGAAATGAGGAGGCTCGAAACAAGGGAGGATCCCAATTGGTGATGCCAATTTTAAAACATTTTTAGTGGCAGGTGCCTAAACTTAAGAATCACCTAATTTGAGACCTAGCTTTAACATTTACTATATTATCCTTGGGCAAGTTATTTATTTTTTCAGAACCTGTTTCCTCATTACCAAATGTGGATATTAGCACCTACCATAAAACACCATAATGAAAGTTGTTGTTATTACATTCTTCTTGCTATAAATAAGAAACAGTAGGCCAGGCCTGATGGCTCACAGCTGTAATCCTAGCACTTTGGGAGGCTGAGCCAGGTGGATCACTTGAGCCCAGAAGTTCAAGATCAGCCTAGGCAGCATGGTAAGATCCTGTCTCTAGTAAAAATACAAAAAAAAAAAATTAGCTGGGCATGGTGGCGTGTGTCTGTAATCTCAGCTACTTGGGAGACTGAGGTGGGAGGATCACCAGAGCTCAGGAAGTCAAGCCTGCAGTGAGCTGAGTGCACTGCACTGCAGCCTAGGCAACAGGAATGAGACCCTGTCTTTAAAAAAAATAAATAAAAATAAAATAAAAATGTTGAGAGTGAGAATTCTCAAGGGAATTATTATTTTTTTAGAATTTCTGGTTGCTTTAGCTGGGTGTGGTGGTGTGTGCCTGCAGTCCCAGCTACTCAGGAGGCTGAGGCACAAGAACCGCTTGAACCCAGGAAATGGAGGTTACAGTGAGCCAAGATAGCACCACTGTACTCCAGCCTGGGTGACACAGAGATACTCTATCTCAAAAAAACAAAACAAACAACAACAACAACAACAACTTCTGCTTGCAAATAAACATTCACTTCAAATTAACTTAAGGCAGGAAAGAAAGGGGGGATTTATTGGCAAGATTCCTGCAGACCTCAGGTATTTTGAAATGTTGAGTAGTTTGAGCCTCAAAAGGGCCAGGAACTATGGCTGCTCTGGCACTCTGAAGATCTCATGGAGAGATCTTTAGTCTAATGTTCTGCCATGTTTGTGTCTCTCCTCTGCCCCTTCCAGTTATAATTATTGACCTGCTGACTAGCCAGTGGGTTAGGGGGTACAGGGTGCTGTGACTGTAGGGTCCAATGGTTGGGGAAGGAGAGAAATTAATGCAAATATCTCACATAAAACTCTCCTTGACCTGTCGCCTCACCAGCTTCTCCGCTTCTCTGTGTGCTTTTGTAACCACAAACTACTTCTAGTTCTCTACTTACTTCCTGTGGAGTTTCTCACTTATGCCACTGCTTCTCACCTGGTCAGCCTTACTCCACATAGTAACTGCTTTCCTTGGCTAATTCCTACCCCATCTTTGAGGCTTAACTCACTTTTTATAATGAATGTTTGTCCATTGAATAAATGAATTCTAGTCAAAGGGCATAGCATACTATAGAGGAAAGGAGGGAAAGTAAAGGATGTGTAAAATCTGTAAAAGTAAAGGTTGTGCCTGCAGCCTGCGCATGTCTAAGGGAGCAGAAGAAGGGACAGTAGGCATTGGAAGAGATAGTGCGCACTCCCTGAAAGCAGCAACAGAGGTTAATCCTTTTTGTATCTACACAGTCCCTAGTGTTGTACATGTAGTTGGCACTCAGTAAATTTGTCATAAAAATTTTAGTCTAAGGAGCTAGATGGAATTCATAGGAAAATTTCCACTCAATAGAACATATATTCCATGCACAATTTTGGTTATTTATAAAAAGTGATGGCTGGGCACAGCAGCTCATGCGTATAATACCCACACTTTGGGAGGCTGAGCCAGGTGGATCACTAGAGGTCAGAAGTTCGAGACCAGCCTGGCCAACAGGGTGAAACCCCATCTCTACTGAAAATACAAAAATTAGCCAGGCATGGTGACAGGCACCTGTAATCCCAGCTGCTTGGGAGGCTGAGGCAGGAGACTCGCTTAAACCCAGGAGGAGGAGGTTGCAGTGAGCTGAGATCACACCATTGCTCTCCAGCCTGAGTGACAGAGCAAGACTGTCTCAAAAGAAAAAAAAAGTGGGGGAGGGTGGTTTAAATTCTTTTCATGGATTGTTTGGTGGTCTGTTACCACTTTGCTCTCAGATCCAATCCATTCATCATTCTTTCACTGCCCGCTATTATTGCAAGAGGCTGTTGCCCCTTGCGGCCTGCATTTTTCAGGCTCCTGTGCGTCTGACTTCTGTCTGAGTTTGGCCAAAGGGAGGGCAGTGGCTGGCTGGGGACAAAGCAGGAGAAGGCAACAGGAAGAAGCCCTCTCTGTGTCAACCAGCATCTCCAGCAGTGGCCCCATCACCTCCTGATTCCATCTCCCATGAGGAAGGCCCAGGCTAGTTCCAACTACCCCAGCTCCAGAGCTCCAGGAGCACCACTGTGCCCTCTGTCCCTCTGGCCTCCAGTGGCAGCTTCCTGCTCTTGCCAGTGTCTGGGCTCTTCATGGCTCCATCTGGCTTGTCAGCTTTCCATCCCCTGTATGACCAATTCCCTGAACTGAATTCTCTTTGAAACACTCAAATGGTCTGTTTCTGTTGCAGACACTGACTGATTTAGATTGGTTTCTGACTTTTAGTTTGAGGCATTTATTGGGGTTTTGGTTGTACAAAAAAAGCCACTCACAAACAAACAGAAAGAGGACCTAGTAATCATTGGTAACTACTGAAGAATTGCTTAATGGGATTATGAGTTTTCCCTTAGTGTATATAATCATTTACTTTGCAGGAGTAAGCCCTCTGATTCTAAATCTTGTTTCTTTACCTATCAGTCTTCAGAGCATCTATCTTCAGTGCTGTCTGTGAGGATTCTCTAAGGCTAATCCTTCACAGAGAGCCAGTGTTCATTCTAGGGTGGTTGTGTGCCTTGATTTCTAGAGTAAATTACTAATTGGCTTCTGAACCACCGTAATAGAAAGGAGATTACTTTGTTAATGCTTTATCAAAAGCAGTGCTGTTCTCCTTAATTCTGGTGAGGCAGAATTTTATTCTTAGTGAAGGAGACAACTGCCAGGGTTCAGTTGTTGGATTCTGTAGACTGTATCTGTAATGAAGAAAACCACCAGAAAAATTTAAAACCATCATCAAATTTGATCTGAGCCAAGAGATCTCAGATTTCATGACAAAGCATTTTATTGATTCCCAAGCATCCTTTAAGTCATTTTAATAAGGAAAATTCAAGAGTGAATTGGAATGTTAAGAGATGCATCCGATGGCTGTTCATGAAGGCCTGAAAATAAAACTGAAGAGTAAATCTAAAATGTATCCATTTAAATTGAAGAACTTCATTCTAGTTGGTATAACTTGATTAAGATTTTTGGTTTTTTAACTCTTTGTTGTCCCATGAATAGAGAGAAGTGTTATAAATGCTCTTCCCTAACTCTGCACCTGTACTGGTATTTTTGTTTGCTTTTCAGATTCAGTGTACCACTTTGATAAGTCGACTTCATCTTGCATTTCTACCAATGCTCTTCTTCCAGATCCTTATGAATCAGAAAGGTAATTTCCTCCTTGTGGTTTTCATTGCACTGTTTATGTGAGGTTAAATAAGCCTAGTGGTAGGAACTTATGTGCCTCTGTGGCTCTCTGCCCAGGCTGGGTTCCAGCTCAGACCAAGCTCCTCATTAAAGTGTCCTTTTCCTTTGCAAACCCTCAAATAAATATTTCTATATTCTGAGGAAGAGTGTTTTTATTCTTATGTAGAATCTGACCCTATAAGAGAGTTTCCTCACCCATAAATCACAGAACAGCTTGTGTGTCTGTCCTAGAGTAAAACCTCCAGGTAGAAAGAGCAGTTGAGGCCGGGCATGGTGGCTCATGCCTGTAATCCCAGCACTTTGGGAGGCCAAGGCGGGCGGATCACTTGAGGTCAGGAGTTCAAGACCAGCCTGGCCAACATGGCGAAACCCCATCTCTACTAAAAATACAAAAATTAGGTGGGTGTCGTGGCGTATGCCTGTAATCCCAGCTACTCGGGAAGCTGAGGCACAAGAATTGCTTCAAGCTGGGAGGCAAAGCTGAGATCATGCCACCGCACTCCAGCCTGGGCAACAGAGCAAGACTCCATCTAAAAAGAAAAAAAAAAAAAAAAAAAGAGCAGCTGGGCCAGGCAGCCAGCTATGTCCTGGCCGAGCATTCCCTTTCTTAGTGTCTGTGCTGCAGTCACATGCTGGCCCTCTAGGGGAACATTTCATGCTCTTTAAAGCTCTAGCCTGTGCACACAGGATGCCTCCATTTCATCTTAGTCCAGCTGAGGTGTTCTGGAACACAAGACAATTTCTTTTTTCACAAACAGAAGACAAGAGTGAAACAAAGAAAGTGTAAGAGGCATAAAAACATTCTAGCTTATAAATGACAAGTTTCTGGTTTGTAAGCCCACTCCCAGAGGGTCACGTCCTGTTCCACTTCATGTCTTATTTATGAGGATGGCTAAACTCTAGCTCTTGAGTCTTGATTTGGCTTTTTCTGGTACCCTCTCTGGGATTCTTCTTATTCCTTAGCAACAGATCTGTTTATGAATAAGCATACTATCTGAAATTGGTTTTCTCTTTGCCTCGTGTTTTGTAAGCATGGCTTACCTCCCATTCAGTTTCTGTTCCCATCTGAGAAATAGGCCTCTTCCTCCATTCAACTGACAGGGCTGACCCCACAATGTCACAATGATGAATGGACTCTTTTTTGACATGAGGCTCTGACCCAGTTACAAAGGGAAGGGTTTAGCTTCTTTGTTAGCTCCGAAACACAAGACCGTAGCCATACGTGTTAGTCTTTTCTGTTATTATTGTTGTGATGAGGCTGCATAATGATGCCCTCAGAACTTTCAGTAATTTACAGAATCAAACATTTTGTTTTACACTCATAGTTCTGTAGGTTGGCTGAGGTTCAGCCACTTTTGACTGGAATCAGGTAAGCTCAGCTGGCCTAGGCTGGACGCCAGGTTTCAAGTTGGGTTCAAGTCTGTTTCACATGTTTTCTTTACAAGAGAAACGGAGCAACAGCCCCCTAGGGCATATTCTTCTAGTGGAGACAGTGAAAAGTCTGGAGGAGGCCAGCAGAAATTTGCCCCAGCCCTTCACACGTGAGACTTGCCTGCAGCCACTTCTGCCTGTGTTCTACCAGCAAAGCAGATCAGATGGCCAAGCGAGAAGTCAGTAGGGCAGGATGTATCCTCCACCCACCCTGAGGGAGGCACTACAAGGTCACATGGCAAAGTAGCAGGATATATATAATTCTATCCAGGGAAGAAGTAAAGAGTTGAAAGCAATAAGTCAGTCTTCCAGTTCATGAATAAGCATAAGAGCCATGTAACTAAAATTACAGATGATCAGTTCCTGTAGGGTCATTCCATCCCAGTGTCTGATTAAATCCAGTTCCATAATTATGAGGGCTTTTTTCTTTTTTTTTAAGACAGAATCTTGCTCTTGTCATCCAGGCTGGAGTGCAATGGCGCGATTTTAGCTCACTGCAATCTCTACCGCCTGGGTTCAAGCGATTCTCCTGCCTCAGCCTCCCGAGTAACTGGGATTACAGGCACCTGCCACCACACCCAGCTAATTTTTGTATTTTTAGTAGAGACAGGGTTTCACCATGTTGGCCAGGGGGCTCTTGAACTCCTGACCTCAGGTGATCCACCCGCCTCAGCCTCCCAAAGTGCTGGCATTACAGGCATCAGCTACCACACCCGACCAGCTGTTTTCTTATAAACCAGTGGTTGGCAAACTTTTTCTGTAAAGGGCCACATAGTAAATATTTTAGGCTTTGCAAGCCGTATAATATCTGTTGCAACTACTCAATTCTGCTTTTGTAGAGCTAAAGCAGTCATAGGCAATACTAAGCAAATGAGTATGGCTGTGTCCCAATAAAACTTTACTTACAAAAATGAGCAGCAGCCAGATTGGACCCTCAGGCCGTAGTTAACTGACCCCTGTTATGAACCCTTTTGCTGGGAAATGCGTATTGGATATATCTTATTAATTGTTTGTCACTGTTGCATATAGAAGATACATCTTGAGGCTTAACTAAAACAGCCTCCTTTCCCTCCCATCTAACACTGACAAACTTAGATATAGCTTTAATTAACTTTGAAAAAATGTTTACTTGTCCAGTAAGACAGTGAAAATTGTCATCAACTAAAAACATAAAATTCCTCCAAAAAATACCTCATTGAGCATCTTTATGAAAATATAATGATAATTTCTATATTAGAAAGCAAATTTTAAACACCACTCTTAAAAGAGACGTAACTACAGTTTGTTTAATTTCCAATGCCAAAATATTGTGGTTTAACTTTTTCTTCCTCCCTCCCTTCTTAGTTGGGTTGTGAATTGACATTTTGGATTCAGTAGCCTTAATGATATTTTGGCAGTTGATGTAAGGAATGACATATTAAGCTGAAAAGGTCACTATTCAACTCTTTTTTCGATTTAGGGTTTATGTTGCTGAATCTCTCATTTCCAGTGCTGGAGAAGGACTTTTTTCAAAGGTAGCTGTGGGACCTAATACTGTTATGTCTTTTTATAATGGAGTTCGAATTACACACCAAGAGGTGAGTGGGGCTGACCGTGGAAAATCAACTTTGTTGGTTAAAGGGCTTTGCTTCAAACAAAATCCGTTTACCTTAGTACTCACTAGAAAGTTAAAGAAACAGATGGGCTTTTTTGTAAAATTGATTGGACATTTTCCTCCTCTTTATTTTAAGCCTTAATACGATTTTTTTTAAAGTTCCACAGCTATTTTATAGAGAGTGGGGTGATGCCATCAATAGGACAGTAATTGGTATATTAGACTATACCAATGTCCTAAAAATTGAGATCCAGTCAGACTCTGTAAATAACTAACTCATGACCTTGGGTAGGGTGCTTTATAGGAAGGCCTCCTACATCTTCTTGTGCAAAAGCCATGCCATACTATAGCCTACATTTTGTCAGGAAGAGTTCTTTTGTCAAAAAAAATTAAAAACAAAATGTTAAAGAGTTGAATCACCTCTTACCTTTAAGATACAATCTTTGATATATTTCAAAGGCTTCATATATGTTTTCTGTTTTTGTTTCTTCACTTTACAGTTAATTTCCCTAAGTGTCTGCCTAAGGGCAGAAGTTCAATGTTTTTAGCACAGCTTATGCGCTCCTTCCTTGTCTGACTTATATTACGTGTATGGGACTTTAAGCTTATGGCTAATATTCCACATTTATGTTCACCTTTGCATTTATTCCTATGGAGCAGTAAGAGGGAAAATGCTGTGAAATAATAAAGTTATTACACTTTCAAAGCAGTTGCACAGGCAAAAGAGGGCGATGTTTTCAAACTGCACTGTGGTCTGTCAGACTGTGTCCCATGCAAAGGCCAGACTTCTGTCAGCAATCCAGAGAAATACAGCATACAAAAGGTGACTTTGGGATATTGATATATTATTTACTTACTCATTTTACAGATAGGGAAACGGAAGCCTAGAGAGATTACACAACTTGCTTAAAGTCAAAAATACAGCAAATAGCAGAGTTCAAGTAAGATTTCAAACTGCAGAATCTGGCTTTGTGCTGATCTTATGCTCTGTTGTATAAATGAATGTGACACCCTTCTTGCCCTAATGAAATTTAGATTCTGTTGGGAAGATAAGAAAAATACACAACTAATGGCAGCATAAGGTAGATGGTACCAAGTGCCACATATCGGTATCACATGACTAGTTTTGAATATTAAGGTCCATGAGGCTTTTTTTCCACTTTTGATCACTGTTGTATCCCCTGCACCTAGAACAGTGCCTGGCACATGGTACCACTTAGTAAACATCAGTTGAGGGAGTATCACATATGAATAAAAGCACAATTACAATTTAACAGTGGGGGAAATGGTATACCTTGAGAGTCAACAGTTTTGTATGAAAATGTCATCCTGTTGGCTTCAAAAGGCTGGGCTGCTGTCATCACCAGCTCCTGGGGTGAGTTGGTCAGGAGTGGTTTGGAGAAGAGAAGCCTGATGGTTACACTGTTAGTAACCCCTGTTGTAGATAAGAAGGCATGCCGGTAACTGATGGCTGCCTCCTGGTCACAGTGATTTCCCACCTGTAACAAAGGTGGAGGACTTTCCTTGAGTACATTCTTGCATCCCTTACATTTCTGGTTCCATTTGTGTTCTTACTTTGTTTTTTTCTTTTGCCTCCTCTTCTTTATCTACTTTTAATTCAAGTTATCTAGTTATATTTGTGTGTGTATTCATCAGGGACTTTAAATCCTTTTTTTTCATATAGAATAAGGAAAAATGAACAAATAGTAAGTCGAGCTGCCTGGCACTGACCACACATGTCATTTGCACTCTCAGTGTGTGGAGACACGCCTTGTTTTGTTTTGTTTTATTTCATTTTGTAGTGCTCAAACCCTGAAGTTTTGGCTGAGTGTGGTGGCTCACACCTGTAATCCCAACACTTTGGGAGGCCGAGGTGGGCAAATCACCTGAGGTCAGGAGTTTGAGACCAGCCTGGCCAACATGGTGAAACCCCGTCTCTACAAAAAATACAAAAACTAGCCAGGCGCGGTGGTGCACACCTGTAATTCCAGCTACTCAGGAGGCTGAGGCACAAGAGTCGCTTGAACCTGGGAGGCAGAGGTTGTGCTGAGCCAAGATCACGCTGCTTGCACTCCAGCCTAGGTGATGGAGTGAGACCCTGTCTCAAAAACAAAAATAATAATAAGATAAATGAGTTAATATCTCTGATGTCCTTTGAACTTTGGGGAGAAAGGTCCTCTCTAAGGCTCACTTTCTTGTTTTCTGCAGGTTGACAGCAGGGACTGGGCCCTTAATGGGAACACCCTCTCCCTCGATGAAGAAACGGTCATTGATGTGCCTGAGCCCTATAACCACGTATCCAAGTACTGTGCCTCCTTGGGACACAAGGCAAATCACTCCTTCACTCCAAACTGCATCTACGATATGTAAGTATTACCCGCAGCTGCTGGGGCGGATCTATGCTTCAGGGCCCTGAGACGGAGGAGGGGAGTAAAAGGTGTTATTCTGCCTCAGATAGAGGCTGCTTCATCCGAATGACCATGGGTCCTCTGCCATCGGCCTCAGGGTTATGACTTGAAACTCAAAATCTAAACAGCCTCACTCTGTGGCTTTGGCAATCTAAGAAATGAAAAGTGCTTTGAAGAGGAGAAATGGTATGGAAATAGTATACCATACTGAGGGGTTGCTGTTTTATAGCTGCTTTTTTTGTCCTTCAGTTTTCTCATTCTGGACAATTAAAGATAGTGTTATTTGAAATAATAGTAAAAATTTAAATTACTCTGGACAGTGGAGAAAATGAAGGAGCCCTTTTTTTTTTTTTTTTTTTTTTGAGATGGATTTTCTTTCTTGATGCCCAGGCTGGAGTGCAATGGCGAGATCTCAGCTCAGCTCACCGCAACCTCTGCTTCCCAGGTTCAAGCAATTCTCCTGCCTCAGCCTCCCAAGTAGCTGGGATTACAGGCATGAGCCACCACACCTGGCTAATTTTTTTGTATTTTTAGTAGAGATGAGTTTTCACCATGTCAGTCAGGCTGATCTCGAACTTCTGACCTCAGGTGATCCACCCGCCTCGGCCTCCCAAAGTGTTGGGATTACAGGCGTGAGCCACCACGCCCGGCCAGGAGCCCTTTTATGATGTGAAAGGAAGAAGGAAAATAAAGTCCTAAGCCTAGGGCATGACATCTCAGCGTTGGAAAAGACCTATAAAATCAGAGTCCCTATTATTTGATAGTAAAAAGGAATGAAGTACTGACATATGCTACCACATGGATGAGAATTGTAGACACTATGCTAAGTGAAAGAATGTATGACTCCATTTATATGAAATGTCCAAAATGTAGGAAATCCACAGAGATAGAAAGTAGATTAGTGGTTCCCTAGGGCTGGGGAGGGGGGATGAGGAGTGTGTGCTAATGGGTATGGGATCTCACTGCGGTCTCATTTTGGGCTGATTATAATGTTCTAAGGTGAGTGTTCTAAAATTAGATGATGGTGATGGTTGCCGAATTTTGTGTGTATTTGTGATATTCAGTGGTTGAAAAGCCACTGAATTATCTACTTCAAAAGGTAAATATATATAAAAGAGTACATATATTTACACTCTGTATATAAATTATATATTAACAAAGCTTTTTTTTTTTTAAATCAAATAATCCTCTTAGAGTTTGAGCCTTCTCTTCCATCTGCTCATTGAACCTCTTCTTGGAAACATCCATTGGTGTGGAGCTTACATTATCCACAAAGGTCCAGACAAATAGACAAATGGAATAGACATTACAAAATTAGCTTCTGGGCTCTGATGACTAGAAAGTTCTTTTTCATTGTTGTTTTTCTTTTTTTTTGAGACGGAGTCTCGCTCAGTCTCCCAAGCTGGAGTGCAATGGTGAGACCTCGGCTCACTGCAACCTCTGCCTCCCAGGTTCAAGCAATTCTCCCACCTCAGCCTCCCGAATAGCTGGGATTACAGGCACCTGCCATCATGCATGGCTAATTGTTGTATTTTTGTAGAGATGGGGTTTCACCATGTTGGCCAGGCTGGTCTTGAACTCCTGACCTCAGGAGATCCGCCCACCTCAGCCTCCCAAAGTGCTAGGATTACAGGTGTGAGCCACCGCCCCCAGCCTAGAAAGTTCTTTATAATGAGCCCAAATGGGTTTCCCTGAAATATTCAGCCCTTGGCCCTAATTGTCTCCCTTTTTTTCCTGTGTCCCATGTCAGACTGTCTTACATGGTAGCCCTACAAACACTATAGTAGTTTTTATATGACCCCTGAACGTGTTCTTCCCAAAGCCAAACATCTCCGACTGTTCTCTAGAGGATATAATTGGGATTCTTTGTGCCATCATCATTGCTCTCCTTAGCTTGGCCTGAGAATGCCAGTTCTTCTTGGGAGCCAGTGAGCTGCCTGCAACCTTTTCTGTTCAGTTATAGCTTGCAGTCCCTCAGTCATCTTGCTTGTTAGCATAAGCAGAATCAGATCATGTGCATTTAATCTGCAGGAAAATTGCCAGGATTTGGAGGTTCCTCAAGAATGTCCATCCCTGCATCCTTGAAATGGCTTAAAAATTTTCCTGGCAACGACTTGCTCTCCTTGGCAGCCCATAACAAGCACTGAAGCTACAACTTCTGTTTAAAGGACGGGTAGAAATGGCAAAGGACATGTGTCATGTGAAATGAAACTGACACTGTGATTAACTCCAAGGCTTTCATGGCCAGGATGAATTAGGCCAAAGCGTCATTCCAAGCTGCACACAGCTTAACAACAACCCTTTAAAGGGGTGGTAACAAACAATCATAAATGCTACTGAAGACTACTCCTTTAAAACAAACCAGGTTGTTGATTTCATTGCAAGGACATGATTTTTCTCACCAAAAGGAAGACAGCACAGGAGACAAGAGAAGGTTTCATTTGTACAAAACCAAGTCCCTGTACTCTGCAGGTTTTCATTTTGTTTATTGTTGTTTGTTAGTTTGTTTGCAAGCAAGCCCAGGGTGACCAAATCTTAGTTACTTGGGGTAATGAGAAGACTACTTGAATAATAACCAAATATGAAATTCAGATACCAATTCATGGTATTCATTTGTTTCAAAAATCATTGGTATTGCTATGTACCCTTTTTTTTTTTTTGAAATGGAGTTTCGCTCTTGTTGCCCAGGCTAGAGGTGCAATGGTGCAATCTCAGCTCACTGTAACCTCTGCCTCCCAGGTTCAAGTGGTTATCCTGCCTCAGCCTCCCGAGTAGCTGGGATTACAGGCATGCGCCACCATGCCTGGCTAATTTTTGTATTTTTAGTAGAGATGGGTTTTTGCCATGTTGGTAAGGCTGGTCTCAAACTCCTGACCTCAGGTGATCCACCTGCCTCGGCCTCCCAAAGTGCTGGGATTACAGGCTTGAGCCACCGCGCCTGGCCCTGATATGTACACTTTAACATAAACAGAACACTTCCATAAGCTGTTTGAAATGCAATCTAGTACAAAATGCCAAGTGGACAAATAGATAAGAGCTGCTTTCCTAGACAACCTGTAGACAAGAGGATAAGCCACTTGGCACAGAGGTTTGGTTTGACTGCTTATCATGTAGCTCATGCTTATAGACCACTCACTCCGGGCTGGTGTTGTGCTAGATGCTCTTCATGCATTGTCTCATTCAGTCCTCCCAGTAACTCAGTGAGGCCACTGCTATCACCATCGAGATCACAGACAGGAAAAGCAGGTCTCCAAGGCAGAGCAGTTAAGGCTCTGAACCACTGTGCCTTCGGGTCATCTTCAACAATCAACACCTGAAATTGAATTCTTTCTTTTCAGTCTGTCCATTATCTACACTCTGAAAATGATGATGATAATGAACAGGAAAATGAAAATAAAAGAGGATTATAAGAGAAGCTTTAGGCCCGGAAATTCAACACAGCGTCTGTTTTTTGTTTTTTTCAGTGTACCAGAGGTTAACCAACCTGTATTTCAGGAACTTTTTTTTTAGTGAAATATGTTAATTTACTTTAATTTTTTTTTCTGAGATGGGGTCTCTGTCATCCAAGCTGGAGTGCAGTGACATAATGTCAGCTCACTGTAACCTCTGCCTCCCAGTCTCAAGTGATCCTCCCACCTTAGCCTCCCAAGTAGCTGGTACCAACAGGTGCGCACCACCACCCCTGGCTAATTTTTTGTATTTTTGGTAGAGGTGGGGTTTCGCCATGTTGCCCAGGCTAGTCTCGAACTCCAGAGCTCAGGTGATCTATCCGCCTCAGCCTCCCAAAGTGGTGGGATTACAGGCATGGGCCACTGCACCCAGCCAAGGGAAATATTTTAATTTAAGCAAAGAGTTGTGATTTTCATAAGGAATTCCTGAATCCGCAGTCCAGGCATCTCCTTTGTGGTGGAGTACAGGCTGATAACTCTGTTCGCTTGTGTGTTCACACATGCATGCTCACAGGCAGGCAGTAACCAATATTAGTTGAATCCTACTTTGTGCCAGGCACTGTATAAGGTGCTTTCTATATGTGACCCCATTTTGTCATGACAAAGACCCTGTGGGATAACTATTACTAGTATTATCATGATTTTACAGATGAGGAAAGTGACATTCAGAGATATGAGCTGGACTTTCCAAGAGGACGCAGTAAAAATGTGTTGAATCAGGACTCACACCAAAGTCTTCTGACACCAAGTGTCCTTTCCACAAAACATGATATGATAACCAAGAGGGTGGGCATAGAGGCCCCTTTGGTATGAGGTAAAGGTTGTTCCTTTTTACTCCACATAAAAGAAGCCCCAAAGCTACAGACATGCCCATTCCTCCACCACTGATAGAAGGAGCCAGCCAAGTACTTACTATCATGCCCCAAGCAGCAATCTTTTTTTTTTTTCCTGAGACAAAGTCTCACTCTGTCATCCAGGCTGGAGTGCATTGGAGCAATCTCAGCTCACTGCAATCTCCACCTCTTGGGTCCAAGCGATTCTTGTGCCTCAGCCTCCTGAATAGCTGGGATTACAGGTATGCGCCACCACACCCAGCTAATTTTTGTATTTTTAGTAGAGACGGGGTTTCACCATGTTGGCCAGACTGGTCTCCAACTCCTGACCTCAAGTGATCCACCCACCTCAGCCTCCCAAAGTGGTAGGATTACAGATGTGAGCCACCATGTCCAGCCGCCAAGCACCAATCTAACTTACGGCCTGGAACCTTCTCCTTTGCTGTTTCACCAACCCTTTGTTCAAAATATAACTATAAACTGGGCACAGTGGCTCACACCTGTAATCCCAGCACTTTAGGAGGCCAAGGTGGGCCAATCACTTGAGGCCAGGAGTTCAAGACCAGCCTGGCCAACATAGCAAAACCCTGTCTGTACTAAAAATACAAAAAATCAGCTGGCCATGGTAGCGCACACCTGTAATCCCAGCTGCTTGGGAGGCTGAGACATGAGAATTGCTGGAACCTGGAAGGTGGAGGTTGCAGTGGGCCGAGATCATGCCACTGCACTCCCTCCTGGGCAACAGAGCAAGACTGTGTCTCAAAAAAAGAATAAGAAAAAAAAAGACTCTAAATGAATGAGATTGATTTGACCAGATGCATATAAAAATAAAGCTGATTTCTTCCTGGCCATGCCTTACATATATCCATTTCAGCAGCTGTTAGGTGAGCTAAGTCTATTTATTGCTTATTTATCTATCTGTTCTGCAGGGAGCTGTGCAGATGAACAGGATTGGGAGCCTTTGGCAAATGAACATAGCCATAGTGTTAACCTCATTTCTGGTCCCAAGAGGACTTGTAGGAAGGAGATACTGCTCCCTTCATAGGATGCTTCACAGGGAAATACTAAATAAGCAGGTTGGCAGAGAGGTCTAGACTTCCCTCTTGGGAAGAAATCTTCATCTACTTTCATGCTAGAAAATAATATTTCCTCTCTATGTATAGGGTGGAATACAGAGTTTTTGCCTTTGAAAATCCACAGGGCTCTTTCTTACAACTCCAAAAGCACTCTGGTAAAGCCTTCTCTCTGAGATACAGCCAGGTAATCTGATGCTGCTGGCCAGACAAGCTCAAATGCTGGCGGGCTGCACTGGATCTGAGTTCTCATTAACGACAGATTTTTGTTGTTGATCATGATTGTTGGTTTATAAATGCAAGGTGCCAAATATGCTTTAAAAAACAGAGCAGTGCTTTTCAAACTTTAATACACCAGTAGATCACCTGGGGGTGTCGCTAAAATGCAGATTCCAATCCAGCAGGTCTGGGATGGGGCCGAGATGCTCCATGTCTAATAAACTCTCGGGTGAAACTGATGCTGGGTGACCACACTTTGGGCACAGACCAGGCGTGCCCAGGGAAGAGTGCCTGCGGGTGGTTCCTGTATCAGCCCCTCCCTAGCCTTTGCTTCCGACCTCCTGGTCTGGCCCGGGAATGACTGTGTGCATCTTGATGTTTAGGTTTGTCCACCCCCGTTTTGGGCCCATCAAATGCATCCGCACCCTGAGAGCAGTGGAGGCCGATGAAGAGCTCACCGTTGCCTATGGCTATGACCACAGCCCCCCCGGGAAGAGTGGGCCTGAAGCCCCTGAGTGGTACCAGGTGGAGCTGAAGGCCTTCCAGGCCACCCAGCAAAAGTGAAAGGCCTGGCTTTGGGGTTCAGAGACCTGGAATAGAAACTTGGATCTATGCACTACGTTTATCCGACAATGGGACAACCAGGGACTGCTCATGCTGTGATGTCACATCCTCTCACCATGCGTTAGCAACGACTTTCTCGCATACTAACTAGGTTTGACTGTATTACTCATACCAGATTTAAAATTAGCTAGCCTTGCAACAACGTCCTACTGAGAGGTATTGTCGAGCATTTGACATAAGACAGCGTGATGTTCTTTGGTGGTTCAAGTCTAAATCTGTACCACATTCAGAGATGCCAAATGATTAGACTGAAACAGGGAAACGGGGTTTTTCAGTCATTTTTTGTCAGTGGTTTTTCCATAGTGCTTTTTTCCTATGGCCAGTGCAAATTGTGTTACCACACTTGCATATGTGCCGTATTAAGGGTTGACAATTACTACATCTTTATTCTCTAAATGTAGTATAATTTGCCTTTTAACCTTTGATCTGTATCTTGCAATAGAATGGCTTTGTTTTTTTCTTAGTGAATAGAAGCCCACTTCTAAAGTCATTTCACCCCTCAGCCCTATTCTCTTTCTTAGATACCCTTTACAAGAGAAAACTTCCAAATGGATTTTTGCATCAATAGCAGTGTGTAGGTCTCTCTGGTTCTTTCTATATCATCATTTTATTATTATGTCCTAATATAAAGTACTGGCTCATAGGGCCAGGGTATTACTATAGAATATTATTCTCGCATGTAAACAAAGATATCTTTGCTTTAAGATGTGAGAAGAAATGAATTTACTTTGTTTGCATTAAGTTATGGAAGAGTTGTAATATATACTTTAAGAAAGAAGAGAAGAAGACTAGTATTTCTAAGCGGTAACTATGGCAATTTTGCAATATTTTCAATAGTGCTAGTAATTTTTTCCTCCTTGAGTACACATTAAATGTACATAACATAGCGCGGTCAGGCTTGTGGCACAGTGCATTGAATTCAAAAGTCAAATAGCAAATTTGAATTCTAACAGAATTCAAAAAAAAAATTTTTTTTAGTCAGTACTACTAAGGCAGACACACTGATTACTAGGTACAAATCAAACCTTGATGCTAAAACTCTTCATCATTGTAATTTCAAAGCACTTACCTGCTTCAAAACATTGTAAACTAAGACTGAACACCTGTATAGTTTAAAAGCAACACTATCAATAGCATTTCAGCCATTTTGCCAGCCATGTGTAATCACAACTGCAGAAATAAGGAGAAAACCCCTGTTTTTTTAGTTTAGCTAATTAGATCTGTAACATCACTGGGATTGCTCTGAATGAATTCTGAGAGTTTTGTTTTTTATAAGCACCCTCACCACATGCCATAGCTGTGTCTCTTTTAGACACCTCGATGCAGCGGCTGGAAGGACTGGAGAGCAGCTGTTGTGCTGATCTGCAGCTGTCAGCTGTGATTCCTGTCACCTGAGTCAGTTTGGTCTGGAAAGCTAAGGCCTTCCAAGCTGTAGCAGATAGTGAGCTCCAGCTGATGAGAGAAGGCTTCAGTGGAAGAAGAGTGAGGAAATAGGCAGAAGAAAGTTTGCTATTTCTTGTCAGTTGCACATTGCTTTATGAGGACTACAACAAAAGTGCTTAATCCCAGGCTGCTCATGGCTTTCATTTCAGGTGGCCCCTGGGCACATTGACAGAGTTGCTCTTCCCTTCTTTGCAAGGCCAGGCTTCCTAGAGCACCCGGTTGCATGCTTTGCAGCTAGGTGGCAGTGGTTTCAGGGAGATCCAGTTGGATCCCTGCTTGAAAGCTTAAGCCAGTGGTTCACCCATGAGAGGAAGTTGTCCGTGCTTCCAGGAAGATTGCCCACCAAAGGAACTGAATAGAGTTTTTAGATTTAAAGGCACCAGGATAGGGTCACTCTTACTCTGTAGAAAGAGACCGTTCTATACACTGTGACAGATGGG
Source organism: Pongo pygmaeus (assembly GCF_028885625.2). Classification (NCBI taxonomy): domain Eukaryota; kingdom Metazoa; phylum Chordata; class Mammalia; order Primates; family Hominidae; genus Pongo; species Pongo pygmaeus. The sequence continues at coordinate 152,520,331 of NC_072376.2, read as the reverse complement.
CCAGGGCCTCTGGACTTGCATTCCGATAGGTGCTTTAATTTAAATGTGCCCAAAGGGAGTGACTGTCTTCAGGAGAAAGATGGCTTGCATTAACCTCGCTCAGGTGGGTTGTGCAGCCAGGTCAGGGAATGCGGTCAGGGAGAGGATAGTGCTGGTCATGCCCCCGATGCAGCTATGCTCTGAATGATTTCATTCCTGAGAGTGATAGCATTCTGGTCCTGGCTGCAGTGGGGTACAATTTACATCCTAAGTGGGGGCTACTCTAATTATCCCATTCAAATGGAATTTTTTTCAAAATTGGATAAAAGGAATTGAAGAGTTGTAAGTAGTGATTAGTCTGCTAATCAGTTCTTCAGATGAGATATCGAATGGTAACACTCTGAGCTTAAAACTCAGCAGTGTGTCTGTGACCTCCACGCAAATCAGAGGAAGCAATGCACCCACGCTGAGCCTCACTGTGTCTTCCTCCCAACTCTCTTCATACTCTCTGTGTCTTCCAGCTCTTCTTTCTCCTGCCGGCTCTCTTTCCTCTTCTCTCTGCATATGTGAGAACACCTGGGCGTCCTGGGTAACAGCAGCCCCAGCTGCCCTCTCCTGTTCCCTGTTCCAAGTCCTCTGCAGTGTCCTTTCTTGAGTCTCTCTGGCTCTGTGCATGTCTTTGGGACCCTCCTCATCTGGCTTTTCCTCTGTGTGTGCCTCTCCGTTTGCTTATGTCTCTGGCTCTGTCTTCCCCACCCCTCCCCTCACACACACACATACTCCCAAATGTAAGGCTCCGTTGCAGGTTGGAATCGAGTGGGGCTTGAGATTCACTGAGTTCTGTAGGTAGGGAAAGAAGTCAAGGGAGTGGAGGTTCTATAAGGAATTAACAGCTGAGGACGGAAGGGTTTGTTTCCTGTTTGAACCTAAACGCAAGTGGAAAAGAATACTCAGAATGTATTTTTCTACTTCACATCTGCTGGGGAAGGAAATATGTCGGGAAGCCGCTGCATCTGGTCATTTCATCAGCATCAGAATCACAGCAGACATGGAAGATTCCATGTGGTGGGGAATAAAGAAATAACTTTATGCTCTCCTGAAAAACAGCGGGAGCCTATGTGTGTGTGCGACACCGTAATCTCAAGGAGATTCACTCAGAGCTGTTTCAGTCCATCTCCTGCATGACCAGATCTTCCCTTAGCATCTTTTCTGTGATGAAATATTATCTTGTGTTAGAGTTAGGAATAGGAACTAACCTGTAGGAGCATGTCCCCAAATGGACATTTGAATGGACTAACAAAAACAACTGGAAAGATTGAATTTCCGGCACAAAGGAATGATGAGATCAAAAAGAAAGCAGTGAGGAGTTCTTGAGTCTTGTAGTACCTATTCTTATTTTAACTTGCTTCATCCTTGATCTACCTGAGACACTAAGAAGGAAATTAGTTTTCCAAGAGCTCTTTGAACCTGTCTAGGACTGTAGTTAAACCTATTTGCCCTATGGGGGTTCTTCACACTCGAAAAACTATTTCCTTATCACCAATGACCCACCCAGAAAGGCCAATGAGGCCAAATGTAACCATTTTTAACATTTAAATATAACTGTTAAAATTGCATTAATTGTGAACAGTGAATTAAAGGGTTGTCTTCTCCGGGAGACAGTATGTGGCACTTTTAGTAAATTTCATTTAATATATAAAAATTTAAATCACTCACTGCAACATGCATTTAAAATCTTCCAAAGAAGGTAGATGTATCGTTTTCTGTTTTGCTTTGTTTTAAAACAGTTGCCTCAAGCTTCTGTCTTAAGAGTAGTGACTTAGAATCCAGATATCTTTTGTTTTAGAAAAACAAGCAAAACTATGTTGCAAGACTGACAGTTGTAATGTTTATTTGCCACAGATCAAAGGTTCACAAAGTATATCAAATTTACATCTACTTGGGGTACCTTGATAGATTATTATTGTTTTTCTTTTATCTTTCCCTTCAGGAATTTGGAAACTCGTTGTCACTTTTTTTAATTTTAAAAATACTAAATTGTAATAGTTTTCTTTTGCCAAATGTGTGCATACATATTCAAAGCAATGAAACTATTTCAAGCCATACAACCACAGGGGTGGGAACCCTTTTCACAAATTTTAATGTGTTTGTATGTAAATAGATGTTTGTATGAAATATTTTCATGATAGAATGAATATATTTAAATGAAGTTGAATTATTCCAGTGCTACTTAAACACATTACAAAAATTTTGGTGAGAATTATCTGAGTCTATTGAGATGTAATGCAGATCAATTTTGATTTTTAAAAATCAAAAGCCTACAATAACTCTGACTCTCAGCAACTTCCTCAGCGTTGTTGCACCTGACGTGGAGAGAGCTCGTAGGCTTCCCCAGTGCCTCAGCCGCTTCCTGGTGGAAGTTAGGTGCTAATGGAGGTGTGTTCACCTTTTAGTGATATCACTGCAGGCCTTTGAGGGGCCTGAGAGTGAATCAGAGGCATTAGAGACACCGGTGCAGTTATCTGGAGCACAATTTCTTTGCAGGGCAGCAGAATCAGAAGCCAGACTTGGCCATGTGAACCTTGAAACTCGGTTTCCCGGCCGCCATCAACCGCCACCCTTACTGCCTAGTCACACACGTCAGGGAGGCTGCCCTCAGTGGAGTTGGGGTTCAAACCCCAGGGTGGGACTTCACAGTTTTGCCAGCAATCTCTACCTTCTGACTTCCACCTCACAGAGAGGAAGGAGAAGGGAGCATCTGGCAAGGGGCCCATTTCTCAGCACAGTACATTTCCTGTCTCAGCTCTGGAAGACTATGCACCCAAGCACCAAACTTCCAACCAGAGAGAGAGACGTCCTCCGATAACAAAAATCCTTGCTTCCTCTGTCTGTGACTTTACACACAGTTGTTCAAAGTTGTTAAATATCAAGAGTCAATCACATCCCTAGGACATACCTCCCAACTCTCCTGACTCTTATGTTATTGAAAAAACAAACAAAAACTCCTTTATGATGATATTCAACTTGAGTGGGGTTTTTTTTTCCACTTTGGTCCTGGGTATAATGAAATGATACATATTAGGATAAATTTTCACTGTGTATAGTAGCAATACGAACACACATGCCAATGTATCAACATATCTACTTGGTTACATTTTGGGTTACGATAATCAACCTTGATTCATGTATTGGGAAGCTACAGGGACTACATAATGCCTGCTCATCACATAGGAAAATTATGTCCATGATTCTGAGCTCCCTTCTTCAAAAGTTTCCTCCTGGGTTTTCTATGTTCTCTCTTTATCCTGAAATACATTTATTAGGTCGTGAGGTATGTTTAAGAAGTAGAAGCCAGGGGTATGCTTTCAGCATTTATTGCAACCAAAAGTTAACCCCATCACAGTTAACGAGCATCTTTGGTCTCTTGTGGAATTTGAACTAAAACTATGAGCCTTATTCAATATCTATAATTCTATGATTTTTTTAAATTATGGGAAATTAATGAAAGATGTTTACATGAATAATGTTTGCCCTTACTGTGTTATGAATGAGTTTTTTGTAGTGTGTCTGGGTGCATGATGCAAGAGAGTAGGAAAAATGTTTCTGAAACAAAACTTGACAAATATTTGTAATGAAAGTAAATTTAAAGATTGCTATAATTGCGCTATAGAAACAATGCAAGTATTAAACAAAATATACAATCATCTGTCATTGTCTTCCTTCGGTCATCTAAGTTAGAAAAGCAATAATGGTTTTCTTATAATGTGTCTACCTGTATATTTAAATTACTAAGTGAACTTTACATTTTAAGTTGTTTTAAAATATTATTAGCCATTTATCATTTTCAGAGCATTCTAATAAGAGCTGAGGATTTGATATGATTCCACATACACCCATAAATCCAGAAGGATTAGCCACACCAACAGAAAGTGTCAGATTGAATACATACATGATAAGGGTATGGAATGCAAATGAGATGATCAGGGCAAATAGCTGAAAGACAGGAAACTTCAATTCACGATTTAAAGAAAATATAGAAATTTTGTTAGACGTTGTGGTAGATTTTGGCAGTCTGAGGATGAGTCTGAGCTGAGAACCCTGGCAATCCCTTATTCTTGCCCTAATCACAGTCAACATTTCCTTTTTTTTTTTTTTTTTGATCTGAGATGAAGTCTCACTCTGTCACCCAGGCTGGAGTGCAGTGGTGCAATCTTGGCTTACTGCAACCTCCACCTCCGGGATTCAAGCGATTCTCCTGCCTCAGCCTCCCAAGTAGCTGGGATTACAGGCGCTTACCACCACACTCAGCTCATTTTTGTATTTTTAGTAAAGACGGGGTTTCACCATGTTGGCCAGGCTGGTCTTGAACTCCTGACCTCAAGTTATCTGCCTGCCTTGCCCTCCCAAAGTGCTGGGATTACAGGCATGAGTCACCGTGCCCAGCCAGTCAACATTTCTAAAGCACAAAAGCCAGTGACAAAGGGAGTCAACATAGTACCTCATTATTAGCTGGGCCTTTTGCCCAGGATCCCAAAGAAGTGAATTCTAGGAAGTTTGGTAGGGCTACACGAGGCACAGTTAGGCCTCAAACTGAAGCAGGCCATGAGATCTCCTGCTTTATTTTACCTCCCTCAGTTGCCCAATCCTTGATTTTATCACACGTCCTTCCACGGAAGGAAGGAAACAGAAACGAATGAGATGACTGGGTCCAAACTGATGTTGGATCAGCTTTTCCACCTGCACCGACACATTCACATGCTAGATCTTTCAGGCAGGGCTTCACCCTCCAACACACATGGGTCAAATCACAATACTAATATTCTTCCTCCTTGTGGGAAAGGGGAATACAGGATTAAAAATTTAATACAAACTGAGGTAAGCTTAAGAAGCTAACCTTGAAAGTGAAAGATTGGGCAACTTTCATGGGTTAAGATGATTGATTTGGGCCCAAGTGTTGTAGAAGGAGGTAATGTGAAAATTAAGACAAAATTATGTTAGACCAAATTAGTAACCATCCCAGCTATACTAATGGGATGGTTACCAATATCTGCCTTTGGGTTTAAATGTTTGGAATCATTCAGACTGCTAGTTTATATTAAATGCGAAATTATTTCAGCAGTCATCTCTAGAACTAGGTAACAGCTATCGAAGGACTTTATGCTGTAGTTTCATTTAGTTTCAATTCAGCATCTCACTGATTTGGGATTGTTCAATAAGAAGGCTCTAGTTGAAAAATAAGAGGAAGAAGAAGAAATTCTGTTCCTCTTCTTGAAGCTGAAAAGAAAAGAAAAAACAGAAAAGGGGTTTCTGCTCCAAAAGTATTTCAGAAAATGACTGTTACCTTGCAGATAGACAGATGATAGATGATAGATAGATAGATAGATAGATAGATAGATAGATCGATCGATAGATTGATAGATCATGGTAATTCCCTCACAACATAGTGGTATGCTGGGTAAATGTGTTTTTCCTTAAGTTTTGTTTACTTACAAAAACCAAAAGCCAGGGTTTTGAATTTAGAGCTTCACTTCTTATAATGTACACAGAAAAAGATTAATGGATCCATCTAGATTGCTACCAAATTTTTACTTCTGTAAGTATCAGAATGCTTCCAGCTTCAAGAAACATCAAAGCCCAACTCAATATGGCCTAAGTAATAAAGAAGGTTTACTATCTCACATAACAAGAAGTCCTGAGTGGCCCTACAGTTAATTCAGCAGCTCCACCAAGTTCTTCCCATCTTTCCACTCTGCCATTCTCAGCTTGTCTGCTTTGCCTTCAGGGGCTAGCTCACCTCACAGCCACAACATGGCTGCCCGGGTTCCAGCCATCACAGCCAATTTGGCCCCATCCAATAGATGAAAAGGAAAGTCTCTTCTATGGCCTCTATCACTGGGGAAACCTAAGCCAATCACTGGCAATGGCTACAGGGGCACTATGATTATCTGAGTGAAGCATGTGGCTGTGTGGCCTGAACCAGTCTGGGGCTCTCCCAGCAAGTAAGAAAGGGAAATGATAATTGGGTTGACCACTCACAGTGTCTGCCTCATCTGCATCATGAGTTTTGTTTTCTTATTTTCCTCAGAGAAGAAGGGAGGTTAGTCTCTTCAAATAAATTAAATAAATGGATTTTTAAAAATAATTCAAATCAATTTAGAGAATTTATCAGGGGGTCTCTAGAGGGGTGTTTACAAAGATATATTTATCTAGAGTTTATCAGGCAGTTTTAAGTGTTTTAGATTATTCATTTAATCTTTTCAACAGCCATATGATATAGGTACTGTTACCACACCATTTTACAGAAAGAAAAACTGAGGCATAGAGAGGTTAAGGTACATGGTCACGGAACTAGAAAGCCGTAGAGGCAGAGTCTGAAGCCGGGCAGCTGGGCTCCTGGCTGCTCTCCTAACCATACTTATGGGAGCTCTCTCTCCTGCCGTTCTCTCTGCTTGCTCTCCATGGGTTAAGGCCAACCTTTAGTATCCCGTGTCTTCCTTTCCCTTGATCATCATCCACTTAGCCTACCAATCAACTGATCTCTCTGACTTGGTCCCTCTTTGATCCAATCCATGCAACACACAGACCAGTTTCTTTTTTTTTTTTTTTTTTTTTTTCTGAGACAGAGTCTCACTCTGTCGCCCAGACTGGAGTGCAGTGGCGCAATCTCAGCTCACTGCAACGTCCACCTCCCAGGTTCAAGCAATTCTCCTGCCTCAGGCTCCCAAGTAGCTGGGACTACAGGAGCATGCCGCCACGCCCAGCTAATTTTTTGTATTTTGGTAGAGACGGGATTTCACCACAGTGCCCAGGCTGGTCTTGAACTCCTGAGCTCAGGCAATCCGCCTGCCTCAGTCTCCCAAAATGTTAGGATTACAGGCGTGAGCCACCACCCCCGGCAAGACCAGCTTCTTATAATTTTATTCTCAGCCAATTTCTATCCTGATCCCGAACTTCTACCTCCTCTGCCTGGGTTTCCAGCATAGCTTCTCCATCCCATCTTATTTCTCATTCTTTGCCTCCACCATGTGAAGCATCCTCCATGATGGGGTTTCCCTCTTCCCACCTCTGCTTCTCTCTTCCTGCCTCTCTGCTGTGGCAGAGGGAGGGTTGTGTGGTGGAAAGGACTTGGGATCTGGAGTCAGACTGGTTTCACCCGGCTTTGCCACTGTCTATGTGACCCTGGGCTTTCGACTACTCTCTGGCAAATAAGGATTTGCTGTGGGGTTCAGAAGACTGTTTACATGTCCTCTCTCCCTCTTCCTTTCTGCGCTCCACCCACATCCACCCCCTTGCAGTCCAGGAGAGCCAGGCTTGCCCCGCTCTTGGGCATGTCTTTCTCCCAGAGAGCCACAGCCTCTGCCCTTGTGCCTTTCAAGTCTTTGCTGCATGAGGACTTCATTGACCACCCCACTTAAACTGCAACATTCTCCTCCCGCAGCATTCTGAGGCCACTTTACCCTCCTTTATTTTTCACCATGCTTCTCATTACCTTCCAGCATACCGTAGAACTTAGTTATATTCTGTTGATTGTTTATTGTCTTTCTCCTCCCTCTAGAATAGACAAGCATTTTAGTTTGTTTTATTCACTAACATATCCTTAACATTTGATACACAGTAGGCACTCAATAAATACTTGTAGACTGAATGCATGAATGAGATTGTAATGATTAGGAGAATTGGGTAATCGTCTTAGGTTGAAATCCCAGCCTTGCAATTTCTAGCTATGTGACATAACTTCTTTGTGCCTCAGTTTTTTCTATTTGTAAAATTAAACTATAATGATAACTGGGGGAAAAAAGATTGAGTTTTGACCCATGGATTGAGCTCACTAGCTTTGCTCTGCCTGCTCTGGGATGCCACCTTTCCAGGCGTAGCCACAGCCTGCCTCCTTCCAAGCAGTCCCCCCGCCGTGAAGAGCCCCCTGCCCCAGGAAGCCTGGCCTGAATCTTCAGGACCTGCCCTGTCTCTGCTGCCCTGCCACACGTGGATGGACACTGCCAGACCATTATTGTGTGTTCTCGATTGTTTAATGAGTGAAGCACCTAGCTGGCCTCTCCCTTAGATGACAGGCTTTGCGGGGATCACTAGGCACATCTTCCTGGGTGTGCACAAAGCACTTTCTAGGCATGTGATGTGGGAATGACTGAGCTAGAGTACTTTTATTTATTTATTTATTTATTTGGGTTTTTTTTTTTTGAGTACCTTTTTAAAAAAATATTTCAATAGCTTTTGGGGTACAAGTGGTTTTTTGTTACATGGAGGAATTATCCAGTGGTGAATTCTGAAATTTTAGTGCACCTATCACCTGAGTAATGTACATTGTACCTAACATGTAGATTTTTATCCCTAGCTCCCTCCTACCCTCCCCCTTCTGAGTCTCTGAAGTCCATTATGTCACTCTGAATGCTTCTGTGTACTCATAGCTTAGCTCCCACTTACAAGTGAAAACATAACGGGTTTTGGTTTTTCATTCCTTGGTTACTTCACTTAGAATAATGGCCTCCAGCTTTACCCAAGTTCAGCATGAATTTCTTAAGCTTTACCACATAGCAGTCCTCTTCTGGGCCATTAGCAAATCAGCAGTGAATAAAAACAAAATCCTTGCCTTTGTGGAGCTTGCATTTTAGTGAGGGAAACTGATAAGAAGCAAGTAAATGACTGTGTGTGCCTGGGTAAGTGGTATGGGACAAAGAGAGGAGAATAAAGAGGGTAAGGAGGTGTGCAGGGCCAAGAGGGGTGCCATTTTTTTGTGGGGGAAGGTCAGGGAAGACCTCATTTCCTGAGGGAGAGAACAAATTATGGAGATTCCAGGGGAAACATTTCAGGCTGAGGGGGCCGCAGAGAGCCACGACCTGAGGTGGGAATGCTCAGGGAAGCTCAGGAGGCCAGGGGACCGGCCAGTGGGGAGAGAAGAGAATCAAATTCTACAGGGGCCCCGAAAACTATTTCAAGGACTTTGTTTTAAACTCAGAGTGTGAGGTGCAGTGGTGCAGCCAGGCACGGTGGCTCATGCCTGTAATCCCAGCACTTTGGGAGGCTGAGGTGGGCAGATCACCTGAGGTCAGGAGTTTGAGACCAGCCTTGCCAACATGGCGAAACCGCGTCTCTACTGAAAATACAAAAATTAGCCGGGCGTGGTGGTGCGTGCCTGTAATCCCATCTACTCAGGAGGCTGAGGCCGGAGAATCGCTTGAACCCGGGAGGCGGAGGTTGCAGTGAGCCGAGATGGCACCACGGCACTCCAGCCTGGACAACAGAGCAAGACTCCGTCTCAACAAAACAAAACAAACAAACAAAAACCACCAGCTTTCTTAAACTTAGTTTACTACAGGTTCTGAAAATGCTTTTGAAATTGTAATTGCTGTTAGCCCTTTCATTGGAGGGATCTCAACAGAAGAATGACAAGATCTTCCTCCCATGTGTAAAAGGATCACTCAGGCTGTTGTACTGAGAATAGGCTGGAGTGGCAGTAGGGACCAGTGGAGTAGGGACCAGGGAGTAGTGGAGTGGGAGCTGGAACTAGGGGGTTCATGATGATGATGGGCAGGACAGAGGGGCCATGGTGAGGAGAAGCGGTTGAATTGGGGTGCATCATAGGAAGAAACAGTAGAATGTGCTGAGATATGGCATTAGGCATTTCACTGATTACTCAGGAATGGTGAGGCCAACAGAACAGGAGACAAACGCTGCTCTCAAAAATTTGCTGAAAAATCAACTCAAAATCAAAAGGCAGATTAACTGGAGAAAAAGCACATACATTTATTTAATGTGTATACACAAGAGCTTTTAGAATGATGATCCAAAGATATAGGGGAAATTGACCATTTTTATACTTAGGTTCAATGAAGTATGAAATATGTTTGGACAAAAAGGGCATGATCTAATGCTAACAGGCTGAGTGGGAAAACCTAGCAAAACCTCTCTGTCTAGATTCTTCCTGGCCTCTCTGAGTATGCATTCTTTTCTTCTGGGTATGGGGCAGGGTTGTCAGAACCCAGTGGATTCTTCTTGCCCACTGCCCTGAAAAAAAAAAAAACAAAACAGTGCACTGAGAGCAGCAGATGTCGCAGCGAAGAAAGAATTTAATGATCACAGGGCCAGCCAAGCAGGAGGACAAGAGAAATTTCTCAAATCTGCCTTCCCAAGAATTTAGAGGCTGGGGTTTTTAAGGGTACTTTGGTGGGAAGAGGGCTGGGAAACTGAAAGGATTGATTGGCTGTGGATAAAATCACAGGAGTGTCTAAACTGTCTTCATGCAGCTGAATCAGTTCCTGAGAGGGGGGGGTCTTGGGACCAGGTGGCATCTCTGGGTCTGCTGAAATGCTAAATCTAAAAAATATCTCAAAGACTGATTCTTCAGGTTTCACAGTAGTAATGTTATCTACAGGAGTAGGGGGATATAAATTATAAATCTTGTGACTCTGGGGCAGTAAGCAACTTACAGAAAAACAAGCTCGGCAATGGCAGGTCATTGTTTAACTCAGCCTATTCTTTAGCAAAGTTCAAGCCTCTACCATAATTCTAACCTCGTGTCCTCTTGTTAGTCTTTACAAATTCGATTTCCATTTTTGAACAAGGAGGGGACCAGTTCAAGGAAAGGACTATTATGGCCTCCACACAAGAATGAGGAAAAGCAAGTTAGCCTGGTAGAAGCAAGATAGTCAGTTATGTCAGATTTCCCTGACTATAATTTTGCAAAGGCACCTTTAGGGCCCTTTCTGGAATGGGGGTCTTCTGACTATAGTCAAATAAGGTAGGTCAGAAAATTTCTTTTTCTTTTTGAGACAGAGTCTTGCTTTGTTGCTCAGGCGGGAGTGCAGTGGTGCAATCTCGGCTCACTGCAACCTCTGCCTCCTGGGTTCAAGCAATTCTCATGCCTAATTTTTCTATTTGTAGTAGAGACAGGATTTCACCATGTTGGCCAGGCTGGTCTCCAACTCCTGGCCTCAAGAGATCCGCCCACCTTGGCCTCCCAAAGTGCTGGGATTACAGGCATGAGATAATTTCTTTACGGTCAGTTTTTACACAGAAAGGCAGAGGGAAAGTTAGAATGATATTTTTAGGTTTTATGGCTAGCTTTAGGGAAAAATGGTTCTGGTTGCCAGGATCTGCCTTGGGGTCTATAGGCAGCCTCTGGGAAGGATGGGACTCAGAGACAGAAGGGCAGGAGAAAGTCAGAGAAAAATCTTTGCTCCTGAACCTGTCTCTGAGGCCTTCATTTTCGGATATTGTTTTCTGAACCCCAACAATAGTTTGTTATTCACAGTTCCCAAGAGGAGGGGGCACACCATGTTACAGGGGCCACATGGGGAAGCACCAGGATCAAGTAGGAGGTAGACGGAGTGAAGAGAAAATGTGGGCAAGAGCCTGTATTGTGGTGTCTGCGGGAAGAAATGGAGAGGCAATCAGCAGGCCTGGGATTGGCTAGCTTGAATAACTTCAGTAGATTCTGGGGTGTACCGGCTGTCTTTAGTTGTCTGGTACCTGACCCTGGGGTGATGGTGGCTTGGAGTGGAAGAGGCCTAGGAAGAAAGTAGTTGCAGGCACAGAGGCGAATTTGGTTGGGTTGCATGTGAAAGGTGCCAGGCCTTTGCTATCTCTAGGAATCAGCTAGCCCTGGGAGGGGCAGTCCCTCCAGAGCCTGCAAGGCCCTAGATGTCAAAGCATCAGCATTAAAAGACATGCTTTAATATAATAGGAAGTAAGGAATCAGGGATGAACTCCGCAGTTTTTTATCTGAGCAACTGAAAGAATGAAGTAATCACTTAGTGCAAATAACGGTCACCACTGATGATACTGATGGTCTTACTGTAAGTCTCCTGCACTTTCCCAGTTTTTATTTCTATTTCCAAAACAACCCATTAATTTCTTCATGGTCCAGCTCCCTCTTGTGGTGAGGATTTATTCTCATACTGTTTCTGACATGCTGTAAAACAAGCATCTCTAGGGAAAGGATGATTTAACACATTTTAAAAATCCCAGCACTTTGAGGGGCCGAGGCGGGTGGGTCACCTGAGCTCAGCAGTTCAAGACCAGCCTGGCCAACATGCTGAAACCCCGTCTTTACTAAAAATACAAAAATTAGCCGGGTGTGGTGGCAGGTTCCGCCTGTAATCCCAGCTACTCGGGAGGCTGAGGCAGGAGAATCTCTTGAACCCGGGAGGCGGTTTCAGTGAGCCAAGATTGCGCCACTGCACTCCAGCCTGGGGGACAAGAGAGAGACTTCTTCTAAAAAAAAAAATAACATGAAAACTCAGTTGATGTTCTTTCCTATCATCAGGTTGATCAGGTTGAACTTTGATTAGCTAAATTAAGACACCACTTCCAGGGCTTCTTAAATTTTTTTTATTTTTTATTTTTTATTTTATTTTTTTTGAGATGGAGTTTCGCTCTTGTTGCCCAGGCTGGAGTTTAGTAATGGTGCAGTCTCGGCTCACTGCAACCTCCGCCTCCGGTGTTTAAGCGATTCTCCTACCTCAGCCTCCCGAGTAGCTGGGATTACAGGTGCCTGCCACCATGCCCGTCTAATTTTTGTATTTTTAGTAGAGACAGGGTTTCACCATGTTAGTCAGGCTGGTCTGGAACTCCCAACCTTGGGCGATTCGCCCACCTCGTCCTCCCAAAGTGCTGGGATTAGAGGCATGAGCCACCGCACCCGGACTTTATTTTTAAATGAGCCCAAATTTCAAGAGGGCTAATAGCACTTCTTGCGCCTACAGTAAACAAAGTTGAACAAAACTGGTTTATCTTTTAAAACAAACAGAAGCATTTCTGTGTCATACAGCTATTTAAAATCTCTCTCTGCCTAGAGCACAGTTATCTGTAAAACATGGGTTATAAGATCATAAGTACTGGCTGGGCATTATAGGCGTAAGCCACTGTGCTTGGCCTCTGAAATTTCTTTACGTATCAGAATTAGCATAGCACTTGGACTCTGTGTGTGTGTGTGTGTGTGTGTGTGTGTGTACAGGAACACAACTTATCTAGGTAAGATTTACAGAACCTACAGCTATGTGGAACACAGCCAGAAACCTGAGACTGAGTGACTTCTGAGCAGTCAATAGCTATTTCAGTTCATGCACTTTACTCTGTAGAAGAACAACCATAACACAGTCCCCGTGGAACATCAGGTTCCAGCCTTAGAGCCTCTGACCCGGTGAAAAGTCAGAGCCAGAAAAAGAGAGAGGATGGAGAAGATTTAGAAAAATGCAGCTGGGTTTCTAAAAGTCTCCTTTCTGGCTTTTCAACACCATGGCTTGAGATCTATGTACCTTAATAATCTCTGAAAACGTTCTCAGACAGTTGCTTCTCCAATTTCAGTGGCCAGAAGAATCACCTGGGAATGTGTAAAAGATGCAGATTTGGGGCTCCACTCCCAAAGATCCCACATCTGGATCAAGCTCCCTGGGTAGAACACGGAAAAGCTGGCATTCCTCTTTACAGTGCAGCCCAAGGGCTGATGCTCATAATGATGTTCCTGAGTAATTAAGAAAAGATAAAAGCGAATGGAATGTACTCTGCCTAATGATAATGGCAATTGTCAAAACATAGGCTTCCCTCAAGAACTCAAAATTGCACTCTGGGAGCCATTTTAAGATCTGAAAAGAGATACCTAATAAGTTGCATCAGAGAAATCAATAAATAAAGTCACCAGAGAGGGGAAAAAGACCCTCAAACCAGCAGGACTTGATTAGATAAAATATCTTTTAAAACAATCAGGATATTTGGAATTTTCTTCAGGCTAATATGGGAGATAAGGGAAGTGAAGTGTGGGTGTAGATAAAACCAGACTGGCCACATGTGGATAAGGATTTCAGCTGGGTGATGAGTACGAGTTCACGATCTTATATGTGTGTTTTTATATGTTTTTGAAATCTCCACAATAAAAAATTACAAAAAAATTTTAAACCCATGTTATTAGGTATAAATGTACCAAAAAAACAGTGTCACAGAGACAAACATTACCTAACTCTGCCCAAGCAATCACCCTCCTTGAATTTTCTGGCCCCACTGGCAACTAATCCCTATTATAAAGTGAATATATCAGAGATCGTTAAAAATTACATTTATGTAACTGAAAACTCCCTGATATGGTTTGGATCTGTGTCCCCACCCAAATCTCATTTTGAATTGTAATCCCCATATGTGGTGGGAGGGATCTGATGGGAGGTAACTGGATGATGGGGGCGTTTTCCCCCATGCTGTTCTCATGATACTGAGAGAGTTCTCATGAGACCTGATAGTTTAAAAGTGGCAGTTTCCCCTGCTCTCTTTCTCCTGTCGCCTTGTGAAGAAGGTGCCTGCTTCATCTTTGCCTTTTGCCATGATTGTAAGTTTCCTGAGGCCTCCCCAGCCATGCAGAACTGTGAATTAATTAAGCCTCTTTCCTTTATAAATTACCCAGTCTCTGGTAGTATCTTTAAGGCAGTGTGGAAATGGACTAACATACTGCCCCTGGTTCTGATTTCCTACTTACTAAGCAATCCTCTGATTGCTGAGGAAAATTTTCCAAGGTAATGAATGTGTCCTGATATAACCTCTAAAAGGAGACAGCCAGGTGAATAAACACCCCATCAGCTTGTGGTTGTCTTCCTTGAATTTCTGGAGAAACAATAGCTGTAATTTATTGAATGACTTACTCTGCAGCAAGCACTGAACTGGGTACTTTTCATTAGTTAATTCATTTAATTTTCACAGTAGAAATGATATTACTTGGAGAGATTTCCATCCAAACTAGTTAAAGGAAAAACATACAAAAGAATGAACAACAGAGATTGTGCATTAATCTGGAAAAATATGTCCATTTTAAATACTTACTGCTTATAATCTATAATGTCATATTCTGGCTATAGTGCCATTATATATAACGTTTACATATATATCTCACACAATTAAACATTGTTTTTCTAAGTAGAATTTCATGTGCATTCCCCAGCTCATTAAAAAGAATTATAGTTTCCCATTTAAGATAATATTATAGTAAATCCACTTAACCAAGCCCTTTATAAACTCATATTGTCATAATCCATGAAAGTGAGTGAACCGCGAGGATGCTGCTGTTAACCACTCCATGCTATAGAATCAGAATTCCTGAATTCCATAGGCATAAGGCATGTGCCTGTCCAACATCCAATATCAATTTAGGTATGAGACATTAATAATACTGAACTTCTGTGTCTGTGTTGATATCATCTCTAGCCTTACAAACACAGAATTCTAATACTTTTCCCATACTCCAGTGGAATGTCTTTCATATCCCCTGGGGTACATACTCTACAATTTATCATTCTGCTTGGTGGAACAATATTTCCTAGTGTAACAAAAGACACTGTTTATTGATTTATTTTTTCTTCCCATATTTTAGAAGGCTCCTGTCCATTCTAAAGTTAGGTTCAATAACCTAGCATCCTCCCAGTGCCCGTTTAGTCATAATAATTGCTCAGGTATGCTGGATATTGAAGACGGAGTTGAAAGAATGGTTCACCAGTAGACACAGCAGGACATGTATGACCAGGATCAGTTCATTGCAGGGCCTAGAGTAATGAAAGGTAGTGAGAGAGTACATTCAATTTGAGACGAAAAGATCTGGACTCAAGCCCTTGCTCTATTACCTATGATCTTTGTGCTCTTTAACCATCTTCCCCCTTTATAGATTAATCAAATAAGAATGCCTCGTCTATTTCACAGGCTTGTTTCAGATACAGTGCACATGACCCTAGTGACAGATACTATGGATTGCCTACCCAAAAGACATTCACAAGCCATTTTCCCCTTGTCTTCCTGTGCCTAAACTAGTTACATTCCAAGGATCTCTTGCAGCTAAGACTGGCCACCAGATTGAGTTTTGGTCAACAAGAGGTCAGGCAAGGGAGGCAGGCAGTCACTGAGTGAGCCTCCAGAAAAGGTATGTACAAGAAATAGAGTCCATTGGCATGCTGCCTTCATTGCTTACCCTCCAACCCACTTTTCACAAAGCAACCAAAGTAATGTAAAACAGTAAAGCAGCCAACCGCAGTGGCTTACACCTGTAATTTCAGCACTCTGGGAGGCCAAGGTGGGGGGATCACTTGAGCCCAGGAGTTCGAGACCAGCCTGGGCAACATAGCAAAACCCCGTCTCTACAAAAAATACAAAAAGTAGCCAGGCCTGGTGGCGCATGCCCGTAGTCCCAGCTACTCGAGAGGCTAAGGTGAGAGGATCACTTAAGCACAGGAAGGCAAGGCTGCAGTGAGCTGTGATTGTGCCACTGCACTCCAGCCTTAGGCAACAGAGTGAGACCCTGTCTCAAAAAAAAAAAAAAAATAGTAAAGCACATCTTGCCATCACCCTGCTGAAACACTTCAATGGCTTTCCATTGCAGCTAGAATAAAATCCAAGCTATTTACAATGGACTGGCTCCTGCTCCCTCTCCAGTATCATTCAGTCCATTCTCCTCCACCCACTGTACTCCAGCCAGACCTTCTGTTCCTCAAACTTGCCAAGCATTTTCCTGGCTCCAGGCCTTTATACCTGCTGATTACTCTGCCTGTTTGCCTCTAGCTCTTTGCATAGCTTCTCTCTGTCACCCTTCAGCCCTTGACTCACACCACCCTCATCAGAGGTGCCCTCCTCAACCCTCATGTCTCAGAAGGCCTCCTCAACTTACCCGCTGTCTTACCACCCAGATTGTTTCATTGTTATCCCTAATCCACAGTTATTTTGTGTATTTGTTATTCGTCTGTCTTCTAGCACTGTAATATAAGTATCACTGGGGAACAGCCTTTGCCTGTCTTGTTTATTGCTACATCCTTAGTCCCTTACACAGTGCCTGAAACATAAGGGATGCTTGTTTAATATTTATAAAATAAAAGAATGAACTTTCCCTATGAATCTCCATCTCCTATTTATTCCTCTTCATCAAAGGAAATGCAAGGCTAAACACGAGTGCATAATGGGAATAACAAGTGTTAACACAGGATTTGCGTGATGGGTGGATGACTTCCAAGAAAAAGCAATCAGAGGAGCCAATTTGGTGGTAAAAAAGGAAAGAAAGAAAAAGAAAGGAAGGAAGAAAGGAAGGAAAGAAAGAAAGAAAGAGAGAGAAAAAGAAAAGAAAGAAGGAAAGAAAGAAAGGAAAGAGAGAGGGAGAGAAGAAGGGAGGGAGAGAAGGGGGCAATTGTGATTGGATGAGAGCAGAAAGTAGCGGAAAATGCTGTGTCTGCATTATCAACCAATAGCAATTTGGATTGCCACAGCTACAGACACCTCAGGAGGTCTTGGAAGAAGGCATTTGGAGGAGAAGGCGGCCTAGTCAAGGTGACTTACCTGCTTCCTGCAAATTCAAAATAACATGCCGGGGCGAGGTGGCTCTCACTGTCCATATGAATTTCCATTTCTTTTCACTTCCTTTCTTTACCCACCTTCTCTATCCTACCTCCGCCTGCTATGATTCATCTCCTTTAAGGTTCCCTGTATTGGATAAATTTTAACCCAAGCATTAGGCGGCAAAGATTTCTGAGAGGAGCAGAGGCTGCAGAATCAGACAAGCCTGGCTTTAAATTCTTGCTGTATTCCATTGCTCTATTCCTTCTAGCAATATTATTTTAGTAAAGTTAACTTCTCTAAGAGAAGCAATAATACCTGTCTCATAAGGTTATTGTGAAGATTAAATGAGATACTATATTAAGCACCTGCCCCAGTATGGAGCAGAGTAATAAAGTTATATAACTTCAAAACAAGCAGGGTGAGGCTGGGGAGGAGATGGGTGGTTAATAAGAAAAAGAAAAAAAAAAACAGTATTTGTTAAAAACCTACAGGAGACATCATATTTAATGGTGAAATGTCAAAAGCATTCTACTTTAGATAAAGAACAAGACATGGATGTCAGCTGTCACCTCTCCTGTTTAATAACATGCTGGACATCTTGCCCAGTGCAATAAAACAAGAGAAATGTAAAAAATTTATAGGAGGTGGAAAGAATGAAAAAAACCATTTTTATTTGAAGGTGATATAATTTTTGTAGAACACCAAAAAGAATCTCCAACAATTAGGATTAATAAATGTTTCACTTGGTTCTTCAATACAAAATTAATATATAAAAATTGGCCAGGCACAGTGGCTCACACCTGTAATCCCAGCACTTTGGGAAGACAAGACAAGAGAATTGCTTGAGGCCAGGAGTTCCAGACCAGCCTGGCCAACATGGTGAAACCCTGTCTCTACTAAAAACACAAAAATTAGCCGGGCATGGTGGCACACACCTGTAATCTCAGCTACTCAGGAGGCTGAAGCACAAGAATCGCTTGAACACTGCAGAGGTTGTAGTGAGACGAGGTAAGATCACACCACTGTACTCCAGCCTGGGCGACAGAGCGAGACTGTCTCAAAAAAGAAAGAATTCAATCAATCAAACCCTTTAAGAAGAAAATTATAAAACTTCACTGAAAGACATTAAAGAGGCAGGGGATGGTGCCTCACACCTCTAACCCCAACACTTTGGGAGGCAGAGGTGGGAGGATTGTTTGAGCCTAGGAGTTTGCAACCAGCCTGGGCAATATAGCAAGACCCTGTTTCTACAAAAAGTAAAAAAAAAAATTAGCCAGTCATGGTGGGGTGCACCGATAGTCCCAGCTACTTGGAATGCTAAGCCAGGAAGATTACTTGAGCCCAGGAGTTCAAGTCTGCAATAAGCTATGATTAGGCCACTGCACTCGACAGAGTGAGACCCTGTCTCAAAAAGAAAGACTTAAAGAAAACCTAAATAAATGGAAAGATTTACCATATTCTTGGCCAGGAAAACTCAACATTGTTAAGATATTGATTCTCCTAAGTGGACTGATAAATTAAAGGCATTCCAATCAAAATCCCAACATTGTTTTTTATTTGATGAGTTAAATCCAAAATTTAGGCAAAAAACAAAGGCCCAAGAATTACCAAAACTGTGGATGAAGAGCAAGATGTGGGACTTGACCTACCAAATATCAAGATAGAAAGCTTTAGGAATTAAGGACATGTAGTACTGGCCCAGAAACAGATAAATAGGCCAATTAAATGAAATAGCCCAGAAACAGACCCAGGCATATATGGAGCCTTCGTTGATGACAGAGTGGTCACTATCGTTCAATAGGGAAAGAGTGGGTGACTTAATAAATGGTGTCAGGGCAATTAGACATTCATGTAAAAAAATACAAAATTAGATCCTCGATTCATACTATATAAAAATCAATTATAGGTGGATTAAAGTCTTCATTTTTTTAATGTAAAAAATACAGCCAGAGAACATTTAGAATAATGTATAGATGGAACAGTTTTTTTACTTCAGAGTAAGAAAAATGTTATTAAACAAGACACAAAAGCACATACCATAAATAAAATTATCAACAAATTCAGTTGTATTAAAATTAAGAACATCTGTTCTGGCCAGTTGTGGTGGCTCACACCTGTAATCCCAGCACTTTGGGAGGCCAAGGCAGGTGGATCACCTGAGGTCAGAAGTTCGACACCAGCCTGGCCAACATGGAGAAACCCCATCTCTCTAAAAATACAAAAACTATCTAGGTATGGTGGCAGGCATCTGTAATCCCAGCTACTTGGGAGGCTGAGGCAGGAGAATCGCTTGAATCCAGGAGGCGGAGGTTGCAGTGAGCCAAGATCGCACCACTGCACTCCAGCCTGAGCAACAGAGTGAGACTCCATCTCAAAAAAAAAAAAAAAAAAAAAAAAAAAAAATCTGTTCTTTGAAAGACACTGTAAAAAGAGTGAAGAGACAATCTATAAACAGAGAGAAGATATTTGCCTCACATGTGATCGGCAAAGGAATCATATCCAGAACATATAGAACTTTTACAAATCAGTAAGAAAAAGACAAAGAACCCAACAGAAAAATAAAAGACCTGACAAGAAATTCAAGAAAACAAAGACATTACCAGAATTTAACAAATAAATGAAAAGTTGCTCATTAGTAAACAGAAAAATACAAACTAAAATCATTAGAATCCATTTTACTCTCACCAGATTAACAAAACATCATTTAGTTGGATAATATCAAGTGTTGTGAAGTCCTGCCTCGGGACTTTTGCACATGCTGCCTCCCTGAGCTGGAATACTCTACCTTTAAATCTTAGTGGGGCTTGTTCCTTCACTTCATTCAGATCTGGTTCAGCTGTTACCCTACTAAGAGGCTTTTTCTGACCATAATATCCAAATAATGCCCTTCAGCCTCCAACATTCTGTAGCCTGTTACCTGCTTTATTATTGTTTTCAAAGCACTTGTTAACATTTTGCTACATTTATTCTCTGTGTGTGTGTGTGTGTGTGTGTGTGTGTAGTATAGTATATGTACACATAAGGATTCACACACATTTGTTATTATTATTTTGCAGAACCTTTTGAAAGTAGGTAGCTGACATACTAAGTGATTTTCAGATGGTGAACTCTTTGGGGAAAAGGATGATTATGTAGAAAACAAATAACATTCAAATAGAGCATACTGACTGTGAAGAGGTGGAGATTATTATAAATATTCAAGGCTACTGTAAGCAGAATTAAGGAAATTAGTTCCCCCTCACTGTATAGTTATTGTTATTTTGCAGAACATTCTAAAAGCAGATTGTTGACATCAGGACACTTCACCCCTAAATACTTCCATATGTATCTCCTAAGATTCTCCCACTTAGCCTCAATACTATTATCACAAGTAAGACAATTGACAATCATTCCCTAATACCATCTAACACGCAGCCAGTATTCAAATTTCCAAGTACTCCTTCTTTTAGAGGTCATAATCATATCAATTATATTGAAATGCACCCATGGTACCCTAAGGTTTTTCTGAAAATTTTTTAAAAGATAATTTTGCTTCTGAAATGATTTAGCTACAATCAAACCACTTAATTTGCAATCAGTTATAGTTTCTTAGCAAGCATAGTACATGCTTGGGAACTCTTTTGAAGGAAAATAATCTAATCCACTAATTGTTTTCAAATATAATTACATTATATTTTTATGAATACTAACATTTTATCAACTACTAATGTCAGCATTAATTTTTAGTTTGCAGACATTTAATTAAATGCTCTTTAATTCTGTTTTATTCATTTTTATTTTCGTATTTTGGGGTCAATTCTTTTTTTTTTTCAGGTCTCAAAAATTTTTATAGGCCATCTGAAAGCTCCTTGGTCCTAGGCATGGTACAGAAACTGCCTGTAGAGGCCTTGCCGAGGACAGGAGATAGCTTTCAGTGCATGGCGTCTGAAATAGAAACTGACTTAAGCCCAGCAGTTTCCCCCCACTAAGGCAGCTTCTGTGGTTCAAGTTCTAAAAACTGGACGGCAATGAGAAGTCCTGAGGCTCAGACGGGAAGAAAGAGAGAAAGCTGAAAGCGGTTTCTGGGAGACATCGCTTTTCTGCCTGTGTAGCTTTTTAATGTGTCACTCATGGTGGAAATCGTCTTTGAGAAGGTAACAGGACATCTTCTGAGCAAAACTGGTCAGAAACTCCAGATTGAGGCACATCGTTTGGAGAATCTGCTGACTTTTGTTTTGTTTTGTTTCTGCTAAGGAGTATATCTGAAATTGAGGGTATTTAATTAGAAATCATTCAAGGCCATATAAGGTTCTGGCTGCAGTAAATTGGGGATAATGAGAGATAATACAAAATACAATAGGAAGTATAGAAGTTTGTATTAGAAACTAGTTTGTCAGCTGCAGAATGAAGTCCTCCTTATGTTTCTAAAAGGATTTAATTGGTATAAGTCAATCTGACAATAAGTAAGTGTCTTAAGGCTTAAAAGGGAGCAGGTATTGTTACCATCCCCACTTTGCAGGTGAAAAACTGAGGCTGAGAGTTTCAGCTGTTTGTAGGAGTCTTGGCTGAGATGCAGCTGGCAGAACTGGATCTTGTTTGCTATCATGATACAAGAGAAGAGATGAGGAATTCAGTATTTTAAGTTCATTGTATTTTTAAAATTCAGAAATGCAGATTTGTTTTCTTTTTCTTTCTTTCTTTTTTTTTTTTTTTTTGAGACAGAGTGTCGCTCTCTCACCCAGGCTGGAATGCAGAGGCACGATCTTGGCTCACTGCAACCTCTGACTCCCTGGTTCAAGCTATTCTCCTGCCTCAGCCTCCCGAGCAGCTGGGATTACAGGCACGCACCACCACACCCAGCTAATTTTTGTATTTTTAGTAGAGATGAGGTTTCACCATGTTTGCCAGGATGGTCTCAATCTCTTGACCTCGTGATCCGTCTGCCTCAGCCTCCCAAATGCAGCTTTGTTTTCTTAAGCATAGCAGAGACATTACAAGCAAAGTGACTTTTAATTTTTTACTATCATGTAACAAAACTCTCAGAAGACACATATTCTAGGCAAAGTCTTAGTGCAATTTGGCCATAGCACCATGCTAGGCATAAATTGCTCATTTTCACAAACCATGACTCACCCATCATGTCAGGAACATTTTCCTCTTGTAAAGCTCTTGGAGCCAAATTGTTAAAGAATCAAGAGGAACACTTCAGGATATGAGTGATTTTCAAATGGCAAACACTTTGGGGAAGAGAATTATTTTGTAGGAAACAAGTGACATTCGGTTGCAAGATACTGACCACAAAGATGTGGAGACTATTCAACCTAATGAAGGCTACTATAAGCAGAATTAACAAGGCTAGGTGCTCCTTTTCCCCACAAGAATACTCTAGGGGGACTGGAGCAAAGGGAAGATGCTTAGTTTAATATAAATCTTCAAGCAGTGGCTCCTGTCTCTGCCTCTTCCCACGCAGCAAAGAGACCATGAAGCCATGGAGCCACAAAGCTGAAGAAGACACAACTGTCCCTCTGTACAGGGCTGTTGTACAGACCACTGACCCTCTTTAGATCACACCCTTGTCAGAAAAAGTGTTTCAGCAAGCACTTCCAATGCAAGTTCATTGGTTCACCTAAAATTATCATCACAAACCGTACTAGCTAGTAGATTAAGAAACATTTACAAACTAGAAATTTAAAAGGATGAGGATGAAATAAATAATTTTTAAAATAATTTGTATTTCTTTTCACTTACCAGTCAAAAAAAAAAAAAAAAAAAACTGGTTTATTCACAGATACACCAGCCTATTTTGTTGATAATATTTTCTTTTTCTTTTCCTTTTTTTTTTTGAGTGTTGCCCAGGCTGGAGTGCAGTGGCACTATCTCAGCTCACTGCAACCTCTGCTTCCCGGGTTCAAGCAATTCTCCTGCCTCAGCCTCCCGAGTAGCTGGGATTACAGGTGTGCGCCATCATGCCTGGCTAATTTTTGTATTTTTAGTAGAGACAGGGTTTCACCATGTTGGCCAGGCTGGTCTTGAACTCCAGACCTCAGGTGATCCTCCCACCTCAGCCTCCCAAAGTGCTGGGATGACAGGCGTGAGCCACTGCACCCCTGCATCCATCCAATAATATTTTTCAAAGTCATTTTTTGAAATTAAATATGCTTCATTATTTTGAAAGTTTTGATTTACTACTTCATGATGAAGCAAGATGAAGGTTGTTTCTAAATGCAGTTTATGTTGCTGCTTGCATTTAAAAACTATCAATGGTGAAAACAAATGACCTTACAAAGATCCTTAGATCCAAAACGAACAAAAGCATCATCAGCCAGACTTGTTAAACCCTGATCTAGAGTTTTCAATTCCACCTACCAGCTATGCAGAAGGTGGTATGTTTATACTGAAGTTTAACTTCAGTATAAAGTTACGCAGAAGTTTATACTGGAATTCATTTGCTAGATTGCCATCTCCCCAAATTGCTCTTGCAAACCAATTAAGTATTATATTTATATTTTTAACAAAAAGATCCAAAGCCTAGTCTTAGTTTGGAAGAATTTTAAACAGGATGGAAAATTCTAACTCTTAAAATGCTTGAGTAGGAGAATTTTTATAGGTGTCACAGACTAGAAAAAAAACACACATCAGATGGAAACATTTCCAAACATCCACTAGGAAGAGATAGATTGTTTATCTAAAATAACTATTAAGGTAGCATATTCCTTAGCATGAAATATATTTCAAACACTAGCCATCCTGGCTTACACGGTGAAACCCCGTCTCTACTAAAAATACAAAAAAAATTAGCCGGGCGTGGTGGTGGGCGCCTGTAGTCCCAGCTACTCGGGAGGCTGAGGCAGGAGAATGGTGTGAACCCGGGAGGCAGAGCTTGCAGTGAGCAGAGATTGCGCCACTGCACTCCAGCCTGGGTGACAGAGCGAGACTCTGCCTCAAAAAAGAAAGGAAGGAAGGAAGAAGGAAGGAAGGACGGAAGGACGGAAGGAAGGAAGGAAGGAAGGAAGGAAGGAAGGAAGGAAGGAAGGAAGGAAGGAAGGAAGGAAGGGGTCAACAATTTGGATCGGTTATCTGTGGGAAAAAAAAATGCGTAGCACATTTTTTCAGTTTAATAAGTCTTTTAATTACTCCGTCATGAGATAAAGAGTGGACCATCCAAATAGTACAAAACATCTTCATGGTCACCTCTGATAGTTTGTAGAAAGGTCCACAGGTTTTCTGACGGGCTTCTCATTCACAGAATTTACATCTCCTCCCCTTAAAACCAAGCAAGATTTTGCGATTGCTGTTCTACATGGAGACAGAGTGATCTTCGAGCTAAGTTAGAAAACGCCCCAGGGCTTTTGCAGGTCTATCTTGGGCCACTTACTCTGGATCCTTGCAGCCACCATGTAAGAAGTCCTGCTACCTTGAGGCTGCCATACGGAGCAGCACAGAGAAAGAGAGAGAGAGAGATGCCCGAGGAGTGCCCGCTGCTCTGCCCCAGCTGCTGCATCTTCACCTGGCCTTCAGATGACTGCAGCCTCGGGAAAGACCTCCAGCCTGCACTGCCTGCACACTCCCGCCTTGCCACAGCAGCGAGACAACCAATAATTGTGGTCTTATCTACTCAGTTTTGGGGAAGCTTGTTACACAACACTAGATACTACACATATATTATTTCATTCTCACAATAACCCGTGGGTTAGTGTCAGCCCTTTTTAAAAATGAGGAAATTGAAGCATGGAGAGGTTTGACTGTTAGAACATCTAGGATTCAGGCTGGGCACAGTGATTCATGCCTGTAATCCCAGCACTTTGGGAGGCTGAGACAGGCGGATCACATCAAATCAGAAGTTCGAGACCAACCTGGCCAACATGGCAAAAACCCATCTCTACTAAAAATACAAAAATCAGCCGGGTGTGGTGGTACACTCCTGTAATCCCAGCTACTTGGGAGGCTGAGGCAGAATTGCTTGAACCCGGGAGGCAGAGGTTGCAGCGAGCCGATATCATGCCACTGCATTCAAGCCTGGGCAACAGAGCAAGACTGTCTCTTAAAAAATAAAAAATAAAATAATTTGTTTAAAAAAGAACATCTGGGCCAGGCACAGTGGCTCACGCCTGTAATCCCTGCACTTTGGGAGGCCAAGGAGGGCGGATCACCTAAGGTCAGGAGTTCAAGACCAGCCTGGCCAACATGATGAAACCCCCGTCTCTACTAAAAATACAAAAAATTAGCTGGACGTGTTGGCACACGCCTGTAATCCCAGCTACTCAGGAGGCTGAGGCAGGAGAATCACTTGAACCCAGGAGGTGGAGGTTGCAGTGACCCAAGATCGCACCACTGCACTCCAGCCTGGGCAAAATTCCGTTTCAAAAAAAAAAAAAAGAACATCTGGGATTCAGCTTCTTGGTGGTCTCACTCCACAGTTTAAGCGTGGCGTCCTCTGCCTCTCAGCAAGAGAGGACAGAAGCAAGGGTCAAAGGCAGCAGAAGTGATAGATCCAGGTAGGAGACTAGATGTGGGCGTTGGGGGAAGGGAAGCCTCAACAGAAGCTGGAGGTTTTGAGGAAACATAGGAAGAAAAATAAATTTAAGGAGGAAGATTGAGTTTATACATTTTATTTTATTTTTTGAGACTGAGTCTCACTGTTGCCCAGGCTGGAGTACAGTGGTATGATCATGGCTCACTGCAGCCTCAATCTCCTGGGCTTAAGTGTTCCTCCCACCTCAGCCTCCTGAGTAGCTGGGACCACAGGTACAGACCACCACAGTCAGCTAATTTTTAAATTTTTTGTAGAGATGGTGTCTCTCTTTATTGCCTGGGCTGGTCTCAAACTCCTGCACTCAAGTGATCCTCCCACCTCAGCCTCCCAAAGTGCTGGGATTACAGGTGTGAGCCACTGTGCCCCACCGTTTATACATGTTAAATTACATGTTTGAGTGGTCCACAGATACTGCAAAAGAAAGATGGCCCACATGCAGCAGCCAATTCAGGAATTCAGAGGTAAAGTTGAGGCTCTAAACATGGGTTCAGGAATCAAGTGCCTCTGAAGGTGAGATCGTAAAGGAAAGGGTGTTCAGCCAGAAGAGGATGGAAGAAAAAGGCTCAGGGAGTGCCTGCCTGTCTAGCTGGTCATACACCTTATCCTACGTGATTAAGTTCCCAATGTTTTCAGAATTAAAAAATGTGTGCTCCATAGCGCCTTTGGATGTACAATGGAAGAATACACTCTCAGAAGCAGGCAACATTTACTAATCTTACATTTGCATAAGGAGTGTATGAAAATATAACAAATCACCAAATTAGCAAGGATTTTTTAGTTCACACTTTAGAAGTACTTCAGAAATGCATGAAAATAGCAGTATGCTGTGTTTCCCAGGGAAGAGCTTCAGAGGCGTAGTATCACTTTCTGCAGCAGATGCTGACTGGCTTACTCGACGCCTCTCCATCCTCTTCTAGTGTGCTTTCCTGCTGCAGAGCCTGGGATGATAAAACCTGTCATTCCCAAGATATATTTGCAGCTTGAGTTCTAGGAAGTGAGTAGGGAGAGGGTCACAGGGAGAATGGCCTTTCTTTCCAGTGTGATGTTGGAAGATTTCAGTACTTCTGGGACAGCTTTGGGGACATTTTGTGGCCAGTCCTGAGTGTCATAGGTGCTGAGGAGAGATAGTGGTGACAGTGAACTTTCTACTACAACATCTGGGCATTTATCTTGGCTATTATTGTTCCTGTCTTTGTAGCATCCAAATTTTGGGCCCAGGTCCTCCTAAAGATAACACAAGCTACCCCAAATTCTCTAAGTCCCTTTCTTCTTCTCTTTTTTTTTTTGAGACAGAGTCTCGCTCTGTCACCCAGGCTGGAGTACAGTGGTGGGGTCTTGGCTCACTGCAACCTCCACCTCCCAGGTTCAAGTGATTCTTCTGCCTCAGCCTCCCGAGTAGCTAAGACTACAGGTGTGCACCACCACTAATTAGCCTAGCTAATTTTTGTATTTTTAGTAGAGACGGAGTTTCACCATATTGGCCAGGCTGGTCTCAAACTCCTGACCTCGTGATCCGCCCGCCTCAGCCTCCCAAAGTGCTGGAATTACAGGCGTGAGCCACTGCGCCCGGCCAGTCCCTTTCTTCTTAAATGAGCTAGACGAGATCCCTAACGTATACCAGTTCCATAATAGACTTTACACATATATTTTCATACAGTAGTAAAATTGCATACCATCAATTTTATCACAGACTGACAAATTTTAACAATTTGAAGCTAGATGCACTTTTCTAGGATAACTTAGATGAGGTATTAGTTAAGCCCAAATAACATTGGCTCTCACTTACTGGTCCAAGCATAACTGTCTGGGGCTGTGATGGTAGCAGCACAGCATACCCCGGTTCCTTCTCTTTGGTTGCTCTGCCACTCCTAGGGTGTTGCCTAGGAATGACATCTGCATGGCGCACCCATTTTTCACTAAGTCCCTAAAAGGGTGTTTTCCCCTGGCGCAGGTTTAAAGGCTGGTAGAAAGGCACTAACTCAGGCTTTCCCAGCAAGTTCCTCTCCTTGAAGGACTGATGCGCCAGGGCAGTGAGTGGGCCTCAAATTGCTCCCTGACCACACGGGCAGTCCCTAAACAGGGATAGTGCAATCGTTGTCCAAAAGTTTTAGTCCCAATGTCCCCAGGTCTCTTCCACATTTCACCTCAAGTGTTCTTCCAGTTAGAATTGCATTCATCTACAGGTACCCAAATCCCCTGAACAGTGGGGATTATTTTTCTCAGCAAAGTCATGAGGTAAGTAGCCTGAGCTGGTGTGGTAGCTGCAGGACACTGTTCTCCAGAGCATTTTGTAATGCCAAGGCATCCATGACAGTGCTATAGCCTCCCTCCCACGTGCCAGTCATGGACAGAGGAGGAGGAAGCAACCAGAGGAAAGGGCAGGCCTCTTTACAGGAAAGCAGTTTCCCTGGAAATCCCTGGCAAGCACCTGTTCATATCTCTTCGGCCAGAACTGTGACATGTGGCCATACCTAGCTGCAAAGGAGGCTGGGAACTGGTTATCTAGTGGGCTATGTGGCCAGGCCAAAAGAAACCAGGGTTCTGTTAGTAAGAAAAGAGGGAGATGTGTTATGAGCTGAATTGTGCCCCTGCCCCCCCGCCAAAAGATATTGCAGTTCTAATCCCTGGTACCTCAGAATGTGACTTTGTTTGGAGATAGGGCCCTTAACAGAGGTAATCAAGTTAAAGTGAGGTCATCAGGATAGGCCCTAATCCAGTATGACTGGCGTCCCTATGAGAAGAGGAAATCTGGGCTGGGTGGTGTGGTTCATGTCTATAATCCCAGCACCTTGGGAGGCTGAGGCCGGCGGATCACCTGAGGTCAGGAGTTTGAGAACAGCATGGCCAACATGGTGAAAACCTGTGTCTACTTAAAATACAAAAATTAGCCAGGCGTGGTGGTGCACGCCTTTATTCCCAGCTACTCAGGAGGCTGAGGCAGGAGAATCACTGGAACCCGGGAGGCAGAGGTTGAAGTGAGCCGAGATCACACCACTGCACTGCAGCCTGGGCAACAGAGCGAGACTCCATCATGCACACACAAAAAAGAGGAAAAAATCTGGCCAGGCATGGTGGCTCACACCTGTAATCACAGCACTTTGGGAGGCTGAGGCTGGAGGATCACTTGAGCCCAGGAGTTTGGGATGAGCCTGGGCAACCTAGGGAGACCTCATCTCTACCAAAAAAAAATTTAAAAATTGGCCAGGCGCAGTGGCTCACGCCTGTAACCCCAGCACTTTGGGAGGCCGAGGTGGGCGGATCACGAGGTCAGGAGATCGAGACCATCCTGGCTAACATGGTGAAACCCCGTCTCTACTAAAAAAAATACAAAAAAATTAGCCGGGCATGGTGGCAGGTGCCTGTAGTCCCAGCTACTCGGGAGGCTGAGGCAGGAGAATGGCGTGAACCTGGGAGGCGGAGTGAGCTGAGATGGCGCCACTGCACACCACTGCACTCAGTGAGCTGAGATGGTGCCACTGTACTCCAGCCTGGGTGACAGAGCGAGACTCTGTCTCAAAAAAAAAAAAAAAAAAAAAATTTTAAATTAGCTGGGCATGGTGGTATGCACCTGTGTTCCCAGCTGCTCAGGCGGCTGAGCTTGGCAGATCGCTTGAGCCCAGGAGGTCGAGGCTGCCGTGAGCCAGGAGAGAAATGGAACATATTCTCTCTCACAGGCCTCACAAGAAATCAACACTGCTGATACTTCCAGCCTCCAGAACTGTGAGACAATACATTTCTGTTTTTTATGCCACCCAATTTATGGTACTTTGTTCCTGTAGCCTAGGAAATTAATACAAGAGGGAAGACAAAAATTGGGTAAGCAACCTGCAGTCTCTGACACATCTATTTAAAAAAAATAGGGTTTATAATCATTCTGAGCAAACTATCGCAAGGACAGAAAACCAAACACCACATGTTCTCACTCATAGGTGGGAATTGAACAATGAGAACACTTGGACACAGGGTGGGGAACACCACACACCGAGGCCTGTCGTGGGGTGGGGAGAGGGGGGAGGGATAGCATTAGGAGATATACCTAATGTAAATGACGAGTTAATGGGTGCAGCACACCAACATGGCACATGTATACATATGCAACAAATCTGCACATTGTGCATGTGTACCCTAGAACTTAAAGTATAATAAAAAATAATAATGTTTATATTTAGAACAGATTTAGGGTCACAGAAAAACGGAACAGAAACCATCGAGTTCCCACAGAGCCCCTGCCCATCCACACACACACACGGCCTCCCTCACTATGTACATTTATTACATTTGATAAACCTACATTGAGACATCATAATTATCCAGTCCATAGCTAACATTCACTTGTGTGTGTGTGTGTGTGTGTGTGTGTGTGTGTGAGAGAGACAGAGAGAGAGGGAGAGATTGACAGGGTCTCACTATGTCCCACAGGCCGGAGTGCAGTGGAACAATCTCAGCTCACTGCAATCTCTGCCTCCCGGGTTCAAGTGATTTTGCTGCCTCAGCCACCCAAGTAGCTGGGATTACAGGTGCCTGCCACCACGCCCGGCTAATTTTTGTATTTTTAGCAGAGACGGGGTTTCACCACGTAGGCCAGGCTGGTCTCAAACTCCCAACCTCAAGTGATCTGCCCACCTGGGCCTCCCAAAGTGCTGGGACTACAGGCGTGAGCCACCGCATCTGGCCGAGAATTCTTATCTCAGGCAAGGTTAGTCTAATTATGACACAAAATGAGAGTCATGGAAAAGACTGCTAAGTTTCACTACATTAAAATTATTTTCATGCCAAAAACCATTAGGAGCAATGCCATTTGGCAAAAAACAAACTAGGAAAAAAAAATAAAACTCTTATCACTAACTTACCCAAAATATTCAGTATCCCTACAAAAGGCAAAAAACAAAACCTGACAGAATATGAACAGACAATTCAACAGAAAATGAAATGTAAACATTAAATATAAAAAGATGCTCAACCCTACTCATAAGATAAATGCCAGTTAAAACCACAGTGAGATATCATTTTTCACCTATTAATGTTCCAAATGTCAAAACCTTTGATAATAGACTGTGTTGTTAAGTGTGTGAGGAACCAGGCATGCTTTTTATTACTAGTGCAACCTCTGAGGAGGGTGATTAGAAATCCAAATTGCAAACGCAGATACCTTTCATCTAGCAATGTCACTTCTAGGAATTTTCCCTTTGTATATACTCACACATTTGAGAAATGACTTATGTAAAATGACATCCATTTTGGTAATGCTTGTAATAGCAAGATTGGAAACAACCTAAATGTTCTTCAATACAGGGCTATCTAAATAATGGCCAACTAAAGGAATTCCATGAGGCCTAAAAGAGAATGATGAAGCTTACATATTTTAACATGAATTCATCTCCAGGGTATACTGTTATGTGAAGAAACAGCAAATTCAGGGGCCAGGTGTGGTGGCTCGCACCTATAATCCCAGCGTGGGAACTGGGGTGGGAGGCCAAGGTGAATGGATCACTTGAGCCCAGGAGTTCCAGAACAGCCTGGGTAAGATGGCAAAACCGTGGCTCTACAAAAAGTACAAAAAATCAGCTGGGTGTTGTGGCGTGCAACTGTAGTCCCAGCTACTTGGTAGGCTAAGGTAGGAAGATTGCTTTAGCACAGGAGGTGGAGGTTGCAGTGAGCTGAGATCACACCACTGCACTCCAGCCTAGGTAACAGATTGAGACCCTGTCTCAAAACAAAAACAAAAACAAAAACAATTCATGGTACTGGTTCCTTGTGATAAGAACTGAGGACCTGGGAGAAAGAGTGGGAAGGAGAATTCACCATTTACTCTTTTGTGAATGGTCGAAGTATTGAACCATGTGAATGTATTTCCTATACAAAAATTTAACTTAAAAAAAGAAGTCCCATTACTGATCACATTTTATTGAAACACGTAACTCTCCATTTCTAGCAAGAAAAGATTAATAATGAGGAGCTGAGAAGTAATAAAATGGCTCCATATACTCTGTTAAGTTTATGGAATGAATAACCAAAACAAAAGGTGAATTGTTTTTGTAATTTAAAGAATGTTCTGGGACTCAAAGAAAAATATACAGAATCTTCTATAATTAAACTACTCAGAACAAGAAAAATACCAAAAAGCATTAGGATATACAACTTAAATTATTTTAAATGACAAGTTTCATCTGACTCAAAACACTTTGAAAAACATATATGTAAATAAATCACAAGAATCAAACTTTTGATAAAGGCAAATTAAAGCAATGTAATAATCTAAAAAATAAAACCAAAGCCTGACATTTTAAAAAAACATTTGGCCACATACATGAGTGCAACTAGCAGCCCTAGAAAAGAATACTGACAGGTTCATGCAATGCAATTCCTGACCTTGGTCTTTAACTCCTGGGGATTTTAGTTCTGAAATATCTCAAATCTGTATTTTTCTGCCAGTGCACCAGTTAAAGCTGTTTCTTCTAGGCTATTTCAGTAAGCTGACTGTCACCATGACTTCATCCCCTCCTCACCCTTCCCATTGCCGTTGGAATTTATGGCATAAATCTAATGGTCTCACTACCTTGCAAAATGCTTTCATTAGTTACCCATTGCCTAAATAGTAAAGTTCAAATGTTTTTGTGTGGCTATCTTCTTTTTTTTTGCTCCCCTTCCCCCAAAATACCTTCTCCCCTAAATGTGGAAATTGCTTATTTTATCTTTTTTAGCTATTGGTCTTGGGTGGACACCTGGCTCTTGCCAGGCCAATTAACAGTCTATGCTGGAAATTTCAACTTGAGACTGAGAGTTCATTTCTCTTTGAATGACTGCAGCATCCAAAAGTTCAGAAGTACTCAGTGGCCATGTTTTCTGCTAATTAAACCTAAAAAATGGAAAAATCTAGTTATAAAAGAAAGAGAAAATGAAGATGTGCAGAGAAGCTGGACCCAGAGTTAGGAAATTGTGTGCTCAATCCCAGCTCTTCTTTGAGTCCAGTCACATCCTTGTCTTCAAGTCCAGTGAGACAAGTCAGACTCCTTACGTTAAAATCCCCCTTATAGGCTGGTTCAGACTGAGTTTCAGATACTGCACCCAAGTCAGTCCTAATCCCACTGCATACGGCAACTTGGCAGTTTAACCACAATCTACCTTGCTAGCTTCATTTCCGTGTTCTGACCATACCTCCATTCTATCACATACTCACACTGACCTAGCAGTCATTCCCCCCAAATTCAACTCCACTCTTGAGCCCTGCAGTGCATTCACCTGGGATGACTTTCTTCCCTCTCCTTTACATGGAGAATGCCTCACATTTACCCTGAGATGCTGCATAAATGCTTCCACTCATTGTGAAGCTTTTTGATTGTCTACTACTCCCATATACAAGTCAAAAGACCACTCCATTTTCTGTGCTCATTGTCCTTTGTATATGCTTCTTTGATTACACTAATCACATTATATTGTAGAATTCCTATTTGTTCACATACTATTTTGTAAGTTCTTCAAGGACAGTGTCTATGTAGCTCCACTAACACAAATAGAGAACACAAGACCCATACTTGATAAATGTTTGATAAATCAGGTTATTCCAACAAACCAAGTGCATTCACCCTTGCCACACAGGCTGTAGCAAATGTGCTCCCAAAATACATGACCAACTTCTTGTCTTAATATCTGATTAAGAAAGCAGTCTTTCATGAATAATGTCAATTTTGTGTTTGAACACAACAAGGGTAACTTATACGTAAAATAAACTGACCAGGGGAAGCAGAACCAATATCAGAGGCCCCCACATCCCTAATCCTATGGGGTCTAAATCAGTAACTGCAATCTTATACCTGAGACGTAGTTCGTTCTCTTTTCTCGTACTTTCTATAGTTATTCATTCTGTTAAATGCTTTTACATCTAAATACACATCAACCCCTCTTGCACCATTTGCTTTTTGCACTGAAGTATTCTAAAACAAGTTGGATTATTAAACCACACAAATACAAAAGCTATGTTATCAGCTAATTTTAATACTTTGTTGAGTTTTTTTCCTGAAGTGTTCTTTAACCTCAAATGTATACAAGAAAATAAATTTCCAATGGGTTGGGAGCTTTTTGTTTTTAAAAGTGTATCATATATATAATATTATCTGGAAACCAGGAGGAAAAAAAGATTGTTTTATTTTATACTCTACCCAGTAACCAAACAAAGAAAATAAAACACAATTTCTTTGTGGCTAAGCTGGTTTATTGAACTTCATGGGGGAAATGTACCAGTGACACTATTCCACAACAAAATTATTTAGATTTCATAAGGAAACATGTATTTGCAATATACTTCCAATAATGCATTGTTATTAATAGCTAACTACATTAGATTCTGGGGTAGTTTCCTTTGATGTTCTCAAATTAAGACTTTTCCAAAACATGTCTGATATTTTAATTATTTATTTTCAATTAAATGTCATAGTTAAAATAAATTCTACAGATTTTTAAAATGTGTGATTTGTTCTTTAAAAATTAGTAATTAGTTGTTAGGTAGCTATCATTTTGGAAGTGATTTTGCAACAGTGAAAATGTTTTATAAATATTTTAAGATATTGAAAGCTTTAACCCCATTCAACTGGTATGTTTTTTAAAAATAAAAACATACATATAAAAAATTAAAACAAATTGTTACAAATGAGATACAAATATTTTAAAACTAATAAATATTAAAGTTAAAAAATAAGTCCTTTCACAGAACTGTAAATGATACTACTAATTCCTTACAAAAAGAAATAAAGTTACTCTTTTTAAAACCATAATAACAGTAATAAAAAACCATAAATGTGCTTGGAAAGTCTATAAACTTTCTTCCCCCACTTTAGAAAATATTTTGAAAAGCGATAAACAGATTCCCTTCTTTAAAAAAAAGTTGTTACACCCATCATAGTTACTACAGCTGTCATTGTTTTATTACAAAAATAGTTATAAATCAAGGTTAATTTCGATACAAGTAAAACAATTTTTAGTTTTTAATTCCAGCATGATTAAGAAAAATGATCTCCCTAAATGCAAATAAAGCCAATTTGAGCTCTAATACTTAAAATGGAATAATCACTTCCTATAATTATTATTTTCAGTTAGTTCATTTAATAGAATTACTTTGTCTTTAAATTATCCAGTTAGGACCACCATGATGATTAAACAAAAATCTTAAACTAGATTAGACTACATTTTTAATTGATTTCCCACATTCTGAAAATATTGTAAGTACAATAATCGTTTGGCTTAATTTCCTCCAAAATTATTAAGGACAGCAATCTATCAAAATTAGTGAATGTGAACACTTCAGTTAAAGTCATGGCTTACATTCCATTTACGTAAATAGTTTAATATGTAAGCTTGCTATATTTTATGTGCAAAGACTTAAATTCAAAATAAAAGTATTTAGGTTAAAAAACTTCTTGAAATATTCTTTCCATCACTGAAGGATAGACATTTTTCAATATCTAATTTATTTTTCATACTGAGGAGGGATAACTTGTTGTGACCATAAAATTTAGACATCTTAAAAACTGATACGACACAATACTATTATAGAAATACATGTAGACTAATAGCAATTAGAGTTGTGCCTTCACAGCTACAATCCAAATGGAAGGTGATTTGTTAACTTGGCATTTAGTCATTAAATTTATTGGAGTTGAAGGGAGAGCAAGAGATACCATACCAGATACACTGCTTGAAATTAGTAAAGGCTAAGAATAGGTCTCCTGTGTTAGCTAGAAGCTATGTTTACCTATTTTCCCCCAAGTTACAACTCTTCATATGCTTTCAGTTAGTTTTTCACTGTTTAAATACACTAAAATAAAATAAAGCACCTTATGTCACTTTATTTGCCTTAAAATCTGACTTATTTGTGCATATTTTAATAGGATTTAGTAAGAAAGCAACTCTGCTGGGTGCGGTGGCTCACACCTGTAATCCCAGCACTTTGGGAAGCTGAGGTGGGTGGATCATGAGGTCAAGAGATAGAGATCATCCTGGCCAACATGGTGAAACCCCATCTATACTAAAAATACAAAAATCAGCTGGGCGTGGTAGTGCACGCCTGTAATCTCAGCTACTCGGGAGGCTGAGGCAGGACAATCACTTCAACCTGGGAGGCGGAGGTTGCAGTGAGCCAAGATCGTGCCACTGCACTCCAGCCTGGAGACAGAGCGAGATTCCATCTCAAAAAAAAAAAAAAGAAAGAAACTCAAATAACTCTTTTAAAAATAATAATGATTTTTGTAGATCTGATAAGTATTAAGTAGAAAATCAAACATCTAGAACTCTTGGAAAAGTCATTCTTTATGGACTGGGAACCAGAAAACATTCTATGCCTTCTTATCCCACTGGAACTAAAGTCTTGGCTCTAAAACATACCAATAATAACAAAACTAAATATGTTAATAAAATAAAGAAAGGCCAGATGCAGTGGTGAGTACCTAGAGTCCCGGTACTGGGGAGGCTGAGGTGGGAGGATTGCTTGAGTCCAGGAGCTCAAGGCCAGCCTGGGCAACATAGCAAGACCCCGTCTCTACCAAAAAACAAAGTACTCTGGGGAGAGGCAAATACCAGTTTTTATCCTATTAAGAACACTTCCCATTGAAAGGACATACTATTAGGTGTGTCCTAAACCTTTAACATTTTTTTTCCAATCCTAGGACAAAAGATTGAACGGTTACTGATTCTTTTAATTCCATCATGTTCTCACTTGAAGCTTCCTTCATTGGGCTCTAGATGGAGAGATGTTGAAATTCATCCTATCTTTGCCTCATTTTCAATCTCACCTGAAAACCAACTTTTCCTGTGTTGTCACAGTGACAAACTTAAGTAGATACAAAATACAAAAGCGTGGCAATGACAAACAGCAAAGTGTCAAGATGACCCATTATAGTTGAGATTAAATCTTATGACTTATTACTGTCATACTTCAAAAGTATTTCTTTAGTCAAAATTAGATAATATAGACTGTTATTTAGCACCAGCAAGTCATTGCAGGCTTTGGTTCAGGCTTCAGGATAATTCCATTATCAGGGGGTTGACTAAGCATTAATGGTTTGTGGCTCTTAAGCTTATGAGCCAAGGTCATAAATATAGCTTCCACGTGGTCATTATCATTGGGGTTTTTAGCAGACGTTTCAAACAAAGGCATACTGTGTGTGTCAGCAAATTTTTGTGCCAAGTCTGTGGGTACCTGAATGGCACTTCTCAAGTCACATTTATTTCCAACAAGAATCCGTGGTATATCACTGGCTAACAAATGTTGTTTGCATTCTTCTATCCAAGATGGTAGGCTATGAAAACTAGCCATGTTGGTCATATCATACACGAAGACAACAGCATGTACATTTCTGTAGTAGTGCTGAACCATGCTCTTTCTGAATCGTTCTTGTCCTGCTGTGTCCCATAGCTGGATCTAAAAATGGGAAGAAAAAGAGGAAAACTGAAAATCTCATTCCAATTATACATATCAAGGAATGTAATCATCTTGCATTGTCTTTATTATCTCTTCCCTTAAAATATTTTTATTTCTCCCTTCCATAATGTCTTTTCAGTGTTACCTATAGGATCCAGACTTCATGATACCAGTTACCTCACAATTAAATTATAATACAAGTGTTGGAACAAATATTTCATACAGGATTTTCTAAATTTCAGTAAATCCAATTTGTTTAAATAAAATTTACCTCAAAAATTTATTTTAAAATGTTAAGAAAAAAATATATCAGGTGTTAACATGCTAAGCATTTAATTCCTGTAAATTTGGTTACTATACACTCCTCTTTACCTTTCACTAGTCTAATTTAAAATATTAAACCTAGGAAAGATGTTAAGAGATCCAGCCTCCAAACAAACATATACATGTATGTGTATGTCTATGAAATCCAGGCCCCCTTGAAAACTTAAGAAGGCTAGAAAAAAAGCATGAATAAAAACACTCAACATACAATTAAAATGCTTAAAACTATAGATGTCAAAACTTACTACAAAGCTACAGTAATCAAGACTGTGTGAAACTGGCCTAAGATCAGACACAGAAATCAACGGAACAGAACTGTGGATCCAGAAATGAACCCATGTATCTATGGTCAACTGATTTTTAACAAGATTACCAAGACAATTCAACAGCAGGAAAGATTAGTCATTTCAATAAATGGGCTGGACAACATGCAAAAAATGAGGCTGGATCCCTACCTCACGCCATATATAAAAACTTACTCAAAATGGATCAAAGACCTAAATTTAAGAGCCAAAATTTTAACTCTTTGTAACCTTGGATTAGGCAATGGTTTCTTAGATATGATACCTAAAGCAAAAGCAATCAAAGAAAAAAATAAACTGAACTTCATCAAAATTAAAAATATTTGTGCAGCCAGATGCGGGAGCTCAGCACTCTGGGAGTCCAAGGCATCAGGGTCACTTGAACCCAGGAGTTTAAGACCAGCCTGAACAAATAAAATTGGAGGGTGGAGCAAGATGGCAGAATAGAAAGCTCCAACTATCATGCCCCCAACTGCCCTGCAAGGACACCAAGTTAATAACTATCTACACAGAAAAAAAAAAACAAAAAAACAAAACTTCATAAGAACCAAAAATCAGGTGAGCACTCATAGTACCTAGTTTTAACTTCATATTACTGAAAGAGAAACTGAAGAGATAGAAAAAACAGTCCTGAATTGCCAACACCCACCCCCCGCACCCCCTGCAGCAGCAGTGTGGTACAGAGAGCTTCTCTGGGCACTGGGAAAAGGAGAACACAGCAATTGAGAGGCACTGAACTCAGTTCTGCCCTGTTAGAGCAAAAAGGAAAACCGGACCAAACTCAGCTGATGTCTACCCACAGAGGGAACACTTAACCCAGCCCCAGAGGGGAACCACCAATCCCAGCAGTCCAAACATGAGTTCCCACAAACCTTGCCCTCTGTGTCTCCAAGTAAACTTGAAAGGCAGTCTAGGCCACAAGCATTGCAACTCTGAGGCAACTCCAAGTGCTAAACTAGGCCCAGAGACAGTGGGCTGGGGCAGACAGGAGATATACTAAGACTCCAGCTGGGGCAGCCAAGGGAGTGCTGCCATCACCCCTCCCCTAACCCCAGGCTGCACAGCTCACAGCTCCAAAAAAGACCACTTCCTTCCATTTGAGGAGAGGAGAGGACAGGAGAGGACAGGAGAGGGAATAGTGGGGAGGACACTGTCTTGATCTTAGATACCAGCTCAGCCACAGCAGGATAGGACACTGGTCAGAGTTGTGAGGCCCTCATTCCAGGACTTACCTCCCAGATGACATTTCTAGATACACCTTGGGAAGAAGGGAACCTGCTGCCTTGAAGGAAAAAACCCAGTCCTGGCAGCATTCATCACTGCTAACTGAAGAGCCCTTGGGCCCTGAAAAACCAGCTGGCATACCCAGGCACTACACTGACAGCCTTGGGTGAACCTCTGAGACTTGCTGACTGCAAGTGAGACTCAGCACATAATTAGCTGTGGCGGCTATAGGGCAAAACTCCTGCTTGAGAAAAGCAGAGGTAAAAGTAAAGGGGACTTTGTCTTGTACCTTAGGTACCAGCATGGCCACAGGGGGGCCCTTGGGGGTCCCAGATTTCAGGACTTGACTTTTGGACAGCATTTTTGGACCTGCCCTGGGCCAGAGGGTACCCCACTACTCTGAAGCGTGAGGCCCAGGCCTGGCAGCATTCATGACAAGGGGACTTAAGAGCCTTTGGGCCTTAAGGGAACATTGGTGGTAGTCTGGTAGTACTCCTTATGGCCTGGAGTGGCAGTGGCTATAAGTGGGAAGCTCCTCTGTCTTTGGAAAGGGGAGGGAAGAGTGGGAAGGACTGTGTCATGCAGTTTGAGTGCCAGCTCAGCCACAGTACAACAGAACACCAAGTAGACTTCTAAGATTTTTAACTCTAGTCCCTG
Source organism: Pongo pygmaeus (assembly GCF_028885625.2). Lineage (NCBI taxonomy): Eukaryota > Metazoa > Chordata > Mammalia > Primates > Hominidae > Pongo > Pongo pygmaeus. The sequence goes on along the minus strand of NC_072376.2, from coordinate 152,480,619 downwards.
ACTCCTGGAAGGCACTTCTGGACCAACCCAAGGCTTAGGGAAACTTGCCACCCTGAAGAGAAGGACACAGGCCTGGCTGGCTTTGCCACCTGCTGATTGTAGAGTCCTAGGGCCTTGAGTGAACATAGGCAGTAGCCAGGGAGTGGTTACAGCAGGCCTTGGGTGAGAAACAGTGCTATGCTGGCTTCAGGTCTAATGCAGTCTAGACCTAGTGCAGAGGCAAAAGTAAAGGGGACTTTGACCTAGTGAGTCATAGTGGTAGTGGTCACAGGGGTGCTTGTGTCACTCCACTCTCAGTATTAGGTGGCTCAGAACAGAGAGAGAGAAAGAGAGACTCTGTATGTTTGGAAGACAGTAAGGGAAGGAAGCACGCATCTCTGCCTGGTAATACAGAGAATTCTCCTGGATCTTGTCTAAGACCATCAAGGTGGTACCTCTACAAGTCTGCAAGAACCACAGTGTTACTGGGCTTAGGGTAATCCCTAAGGCAGATACAGCTTAGATCACAACACTCAAGTCCTTTCAAATGTCTGAAAAGCCTTCCCAAGAAGGACGGCTACAAATAAGCCCAGACAGTGAAGACCACAATAAACACCTAATCCTTCAATGTCCATACACAGAAGAATATCTACTAACATCAGCACCATCCAGGAAAACGTGACCTCACCAAATGAATCAACTAAATAAGGCAACAGGGACCAATCCTGGAGAAACACATATGTGACCTTTCAGAAGAGAATTCAAAATAGCTGTTTTAAAGAAACTCAAGATAACACAGAGAAGGAATTCAGAATACTACCAGATAAATTCAACAAAGAGATTCTTGAAGAATGCATCAGAGTCCTTTAACAGCAGAATTGATCAAACAGAAGAAAGAATACGCAAGCTTGAAGACAGGCTAACTGAAAATACACAGAGGAGATAAAAGAAAAAAGAATAAAAAACAAGGAAGCATGCCTACAGGATCTAGAAAATAGCCTCAAAAGGACAAATCTAAGAGCTACTGGCTTTAAAGAGAAGGTAGAGAAAGAGACAGAGATAGAAAGTTTATTTAAAGGGATAATACAGAAAACTTCCCAAACCTAGAAGAAGGTATCAATATTCAAGTATAAGAAAGTTATAGAACACCAAACAGATTTAACCCAAAGAAGACTACCTGAAGGCATTTAATAATCAAACTCCCAAAGGTCAAGAATAAAGAAAGGATCCTAAAAGCAGCAAGAGAAAAGAAACAAATAACATACAATGGAGCTCCAACAGGTCTGGCAGCAGATGTTTCAGTGGAAACCTTACAGGCCAGGAGAGAGTGGCATGATATATTTCCAAGTGCTGAAGAAAAAAACCTTTTATCCTAGAATGGTATATCTGGCAAAAATATCATTCAAACATGAAGGAGAAATAAAGACTTTCTCAAACAAAAGCTGAAGGGTTTGATCAATACCATACTTCTGCTACAAGAAATGCTAAAGGCAGCACTTCAATCAGAAAGAAAAGGACATTAACGAGCAATACATAATCACCCAAAGATACAAAATTCACTGGTAATAATAAGTACACAGAAAAATACAGAATATTATAACACTGCAACTGTGGTGTATAAACTACTCTTATTCTAAGTAGAAAGACTAAATGATGAACCAATCAAAAATAATAACTACGATGACTTTTCAAGACATAATCAATACAATAAGATATAAATAGAAACAAGAAAAAGTTAAAAAGTGGGGAGGATGAAGTTAAGGCATACAGTTTCTATTAGTTTTTTGTTTGTTTATGTAAAGAGTGTTAACTTGTTATCAGGTGATATGGTTTGGCTATGTCCCCACCCAAATCTCATCTTGAATTCCCACGCGTTGTGGGAGGGACCCTGTGAGAGGTAACTGAATGATGGGGGCAGGTATTTCCCATGCTGTTCTCATGACAGTAAGTCTCAAGAGATCTGATGGTTTTAAAAAGGGGAGTTTCCCTGCACAAGCTCTCTTCTCTTGTCTGCTGCCATGTGAGACATGCCTTTCACCTTCTGCCTTGATTGTAAGGCCTCCCCAGCCACATGGAACTGTAAGTCCAGTAAACTTCTTTCTTTTTTAAATTGCCCAGTCTCAGGTCTAATATAATGTGTATTATATAGTGTAATTGTATTATATAGTGTATTATATAGTGTATTATATAGTGCATTATATAATACACTACATTATATATTATATAATAATATAGTGTATTATATAGTGTATATTACACATTATAGTGTAATATAATGTGTAATATATAAAAATGGACTAATATATCAGGTTAAAATAATGGGTTACAAGATAGTATTTGCAAGCATCATGGTAACCTCAAGCCAAAAAAATATACAATGGACACACAAACAATAAAAAGCAAGAAACTAAATCATATCACAGGAGAAATTTACCTTCACTCGACGAAGACAGGAAGGAAAGAAAGAAGAGAAGACCACAAACAACCAGAAAACAAATAACAAAATAACAGAAGTAAAATTAAATATCTAGGGATTAACCAAAGAAGTTAAAGATCTCTACAATGAAAACTATAAAACACCGATGAAAGAAATTAAAGCATACACAAACAAAAATGGAAAAATATTCCATGTCAATGACTGGAAAAATCAATATTGCTAAAAAATGTCCATAGTACAAAATTAATTTACAGATTCAATGCAATCTCTATTAAAATACCAGTGACATTCTTCACAGAAAGAGAAAAAACAATCCCAAAATTTATATGGAACCACAAAAGACCCAGAATAACTCAAGCTCTCCTAAGCAAAAGGAACAAAACTGTAGGAATCACATTACCTAACTTCAAATTGTATTTCAGATCTGTAGTAACCAAAACAGCATGGTACTGGCATAAAAACAGACATACAGACCAATTCAACAGAATAGAGAATGCACACACAAATCCACACACCTACAGTGAACTCATTTTTGACAAAGCTGCCAAGAACATACACTGGGGAAAAGACAGTCTCTTCAATAAACAGTGCTGGCAAACTGGGTATCCACATGTAAAAGAATGAAACTAGACCCCTATCTCTTGCCATATACAAAAATCAAATCAAAATGCATTAAAGGCTTAAATCTAAGACCTCAAACTATGAACTACAAGAAAATATTGGGGAAAATCTTCAGGACACTGGTCTGGGCAAAGAGTTCTTAAGCATTACCCCACAAGTACAGACAACCAAAGCAAACATGGACAATGGAATCACATCAAGTTAAAAAGCTGCTGCGCAGCAAAGGAAACAAAAAAGTGAAGAGACAACCCACAGAATGGAAGAAAATATTTGCAAACTACCCCTCTGATAAGGGATTAACCAGAATATAGTAGAAGCTCAAACACTACAGCAAAAAATCTAATAATCTAATAAAAAATGGGCAAAAGATTTGAATAGACATTTCTCAAAAGAAGACATACAAATGGCAAACAAGTATATGAGAAGGTGCTCAACATCAACAATCATCAGAGAGATGCAAATCAAAACTATCATGAGATATCATCTCATCCCAGTCACAATGGCTTGTATCTAAAAGACAGGCAATGACAAATGCTGGGGAGGATGTAGAGAAAAGGGAACCCTCATACACTGTTGGTGGGAATGTAAATTAGTACAACCACCATGAAGAACAGTTTGGAGGTTCCTCAAAAAATTCAAAATGGAGCTACCATATGATCCAGCAATCCCACTGCTGGGTATATACCCCAAAGAAAGGAAATTAGTATATCAAAGAGATATCTGGACTCTTATGTTTTTTGCAGCACTATTTATAATAGCTAAGATCTGGAAGCAACCTAAATGTCCATCAACAGATGAATGTATAAAGAAAATGTGGTACATATGCACAATGGAGTACTATTCATTCATAAAAAACAACGAGATCCAGTCATTTCCAACAACATAGATGGAACTGGAGATCATTATGTTAAATGAAATAAGCCAGACACAGAGAGACAAACATCACATGTTCTCACTTATTTGTGGGATCCAAAAATCAAATCAATTGACCTCATGGACAGAGAGAGTTGAAGGATGGTTACCAGAGGCTGGGGAAGGGTAGTGGGGCTTCGGGGTAGGGGAGATGGGGATGGTTAGCGGGTACAAAAAAAACCAGAAAGAATGAATAAGACCTACTATTTGATAGGCAATAGGGTGACTATAGTCAATAATAATTGTATATTTTTAAATAACTTAAATAATGTAATTGGCTTTTTTTTTTTGAGACAGGACATTGCTCTGTTGCCCAGGCTGGAGTGCAGCAGCACGATCTCAGCTCACTGCTGCCTCAACCTCCTGGGCTCAAGGAATCTTCCTGCCTCAGCCACCTGAGTAGCTGGGACTACAGGTGCAAGCCAACATACCCGGCTAATTTTTTTATTTTTTTGTAGAGATGGGTTTTCGCCGTGTTGGCCAGGCTGCTCTGAACTCCTCAGCTCAAGGGACCTGCCTGCTTCAGCCTCCCAAAGTGCTGAGATTACAGGCATGACCCACTGCACCTGGCCTGAATTGTTTGTAACTCAAAGGATAAATAGTTGAGGGGATGAATACCCCATTCTCCATGACGTGCTTATTTCACATTGCATGCCTGCATCAAAACATATAATGTACCCCATAAATATATACACCTACTATGTATCCACAAAAACTTCTAAAAATTAAAAAAAAAAGAAATCAAAATTTTGTTCCATTAAAAAAAAAAAAAAAAAAAAAAAAAGACCAGTCGGAACAACATAGGAAGACCCTGTCTCTTAAAAAAAAAAAAAAAAAAAGCGCCGGTTGGGGGAAGAGGCGCACGGCAGAGGGCCAGGCACAGTGGCTCATCCCTGTAATTCCAGAACTTTGGGAGGCCAAAGCAGGTGGATCACGTGAGTCCAGGAGTTCATGACCAGCCTGGCCAACATGGTGAAACCGCATCTCTACTAATAATACAAAGATTAGCCAGGTGTGGTGGCAGGTGCCCATAGTCCCAGCTACTTGGGGGGTTGAGGTGGGAGGATCATTTGAGCCTGGGAGACTGAGGCTGCAGTGAGCTGAGATCATGCCACTGCACTCCAGTCTGGGTGACAGATCAAGACCCTGCCTCAAAAAAAAAAAAAAGAAAAAAGTTTGTGCTTCTAAGGACACTATCAAAGTGAAGAGACAACTCACAGAATGGGAGAAAATATCTGCAAATAAAATATATCTGAGGCCAGGCATGGTGGCTCACGCCTGTAATCCCAGCACTTTGGGAGGCCGAGGTGGGCAGATTATCTGAGCTCAGGAGTTCAAGACCAGCCTGGCCAACAGGGCAAAACCCCGTCTCTACCAAAAATACAAAAAATTAGCAGGGCATGGTGGCATGCACCTGTAGTCCCAGCTACTTGGGAGTCTGAGGCACGAGAATCGCTTGAACCCAGGAGGCAGAGGTTGTAGTGAGCTGAGATCGCGCCACTGCACTCCAGCCTGGGTGACAGAACAAGACTATGTCTCAAAAAAAAGAAAGGAAAAGACCCTTGAAATTCTATCTTTAGCATTTAGAAAGATATTTTGCTAATAAATTGGATGACCTATATAAAAGCTATCCAAGGGAACTAGAGCTGATTTTTTTCTTCTAATAACATTTTCTGTAACTTAGATGTTCAAGCATCACTTCATCAGTGAAAAATGACTTATAATGTTTTAAGCAAATTATATTCACAAGATAAAAAATAAAAAGCACACAAAAAGGAAATATACTAAAATATTAACAATGGTTGTCTCCAAGGTAATTTCTCCCTTTATTTCTACTTTTCTATTTTCCTTAACAAACATGTATGTCATTTATAAAAACAAACTTAAAAAAAAATGATTACGCAGAATTTAGACCTGCCTCAAAGAACTGTGGATGTCCTCAACAAATGTAAGCGGTAATGATAAATGTTAACCCCAGGCCGGGTGCAATGACTCACACCTGTAATCCCAACACTTAGGGAGCCTGAGGTGGGAGGATTACTTGAGCTCAGGAGTTTGAAACCAGCTTGGGCAACACAGTGAGACCCTGTCTCTACCAGCTTGGGCAACACAATGAGACCTTGTCTCTACCTTGTTTCTACCAGTGAGACCTTGCCTCCTAAAAAAAAAAAAAAAAAAGTGAGCTGGGAGTGGTGGCATGCACCTGTGCTTCCAGTTACTTGGGAGGCTGAGGTGGGAGGATCGCTTGAGCTCAGGAGATCAAGGCTGCAGTGAGCCATAATCATGCCACTGCACTCCAGCCTGGGCAACAGAGTGAATCCTTGTCTCCAAAAAAAAAAAAAAAAAGAAGAAGTTTAATCCTAAGAAAACCCTTTGTTTTTAGATGAGACTGACTAAACAATATTCCTCTTCCCATTCCCTATTTAATAAATGGTGCTGGGAAAACTGGCTAGCCATATGTAGAAAGCTGAAACTGGATCCCTTCCTTACACCTTATACAAAAATTAATTCAAGATGGATTAAAGACTTAAATGTTAGACCTAAAACCATAAAAACGCTAGAAGAAAACCTAGGCAATACCATTCAGGACATAGGCATGGGCAAGGACTTCATGTCTAAAACACCAAAAGCAATGGCAACAAAAGCCAAAATAGACAAATGGGATCTAATTAAACTAAAGAGCTTCTGCACAGCAAAAGAAACTACCATCAGAGTGAACAGGCAACTTACAGAATGAGGGAAAATTTTTGCAATCTACCCATCTGGCAAAGGGCTAATATCCAGAATCTACAAAGAACTTAAACAAATTTACAAGAAAAAATCAAACAACCCCATCAAAAAGTGGGCAAAGGATATGAACAGACACTTTTCAAAAGAAGATATTTATGCAGCCAACAGACACATGAAAAAATGCTCATCATCACTGGCCATCAGAGAAATGCAAATCAAAACCACAATGAGATACCATCTCACACCAGTTAGAATGGTGATCACTAAAAAGTCAGGAAACAACAGGTGCTGGAGAAGATGTGGAGAAATAGAACACTTTTATACCGTTGGTGGGACTGTAAACTACTTCAACCATTGTAGAAGACAGTGTGGCGATTCCTCAAGGATCTAGAACTAGAAATACCATTTGACCCAGTGATCTCATTACTGGGTATATACCCAAAGGATTATAAATCATGCTACTATAAAGACACATGCACACATATGTTTATTGCAGCACTATTCACAATAGCAAAGACTTGGAACCAACCCGAATGTACACCAATGGTAGACTGGATTAAGAAAATGTGGCACATATACACCATGGAATACTATGCAGCCATAAAAAAGGATGAGTTCATGTCCTTTGTAGGGACACAGATGAAGCTGGAAACCATCATTCTGAGCAAACTATCACAAGGACAGAAAACCAAACACCGCATGTTCTCACTCATAGGTGGGAATTGAACAATGAGAACACTTGGACACAGGGTGGAGAACATCACACACCAGGGCCTGTCATGGGGTTGGGGGAGGAGGGAGGGACAGCATTAGAAGAAATACCTAATGTAAATGACGAGTTAATGGGTGCAGCACACCAACATGGCACATGTATACATATGTAACAAACCTGCACATTGAGTACCCTAGAACTTAAAGTATAATAAAAAAAACAAAAAACAAAAAACAGTATTCCTCTTCCCATCAATCCTGTTCAAAATTTTATGCTTTCTAATCATATCAAGTCTTCCAGAACACAGGGGTACGAAATTACTCCTTTTTTATTTTTATTTTTTGAGACGGGGTCTCACTCAGCCCCTCCAGGCTGGAATGCAGTGGCACAATCATGGATCATTGCAGCCTCCACCTACCAGGCTCAATCTTCCTGCCTCAGCCTCCTGAGTAGCTGGGACCACAGGCGCGTGTCACCAGACCCAGCTAAGTTTTTAATATTTTGTAGAGATGGTGTGTGTGTGTTGGGGGGGGGGGGTCACACTATGTTGCCCAGGCTGGTCTCAAACTCCTGGGCTCAAGTGATCCTCCCACCTTGGCCTTCCAAAGCTTTGGGATTATAGGCATGAGCCATCCGGCCCAGCCTGAAATAACTCTACACTTTACTGTAAAGCCACAAACGTAACTAATAATTAATGAGGCATTTACAAAGGAATATTTAAAAAGAAGCTTCAAAATTTCTCTCATGGAATAACTAAATGATGGGAAGGCTTAGGGCTACTGCTGCCTGCTGCCTTCCAGGCCTGCACACTGAGATGAGAAGGCAAGGAGACAGGAAAGGAGCAGCGAGAGACCCAGCCAATACACGACAGGACAACTGATTAAAAACTGTTGGCCATAAAAGGCTACAGAAAACTTTGAAGGAGACAGACAGACACACACTAGGTGAAAAGCAAAGCCTAGAAAACTCTTGAGGCTTAGCTATGAGTGGAATGGTTCATGATGTTTAAAAAAGAAGAGAAAATGACACTTTTGGACCCAAGGAAGTGAGATGCTTTCATCTGGTAAATGTTAAATTAGGAAATATTTTCAGAGAAATTTTTCCCAATTTAATACTTAAATATCTTAGGAAAAATGGCTAATATGTGCTCACATCAATCTTATTGCCATTTTAAACATTATAAAGATAACATAATATATACTTGGCCAGGCGTGGTGGCTCACTTTGGGAGGCCACCACTTTGGGAGGCCAGCACTTTGGGAGGCCAAGGTGGGTGGATCCCAGCACTTTGGGAGGCCAAGGTGGGTGGATCACTTGAGGTCAGGAGTTCAAGACCAGCCTGGCCAACATGGTGAAACCCCGTCTCTACTAAGAATACAAAAAAATTAGCCAGGCGTGGTGGCACACGCCTTTAATAGGCTTGAACCTGGGAGGCAGAGGTTGCGGTGAACTGACATTGCGCCACTGCACTCCAGCCTGGGCGACAGAGACTCCATCTCAAAAAAAATTATTATTATTTTTTATGACAGGTCTCACTCTCGCCAGGCTGGAGTACAGTGGCACAATCTTGGCTCACTGCAACCTCCATCTCCCATGCTCAAGTAATCCTCCCACTTCAGCCTCCTGAGTAGCTGCGACTACAGGAGTGTGTCATCATACCCAGTTAATTTTTGTGTTTTTTGCAGAGATGGGATTTCTCCATGTTACCCAGGCTGGTCTTGAATTCCTTGGCTCAACTGATCAGCCTCCCAAAGTGCTGAGATTACATGCATGAGCCATGGTGCCCGGCCCAAATTCTTCATTTTAAAGGCAGTATTCCTTTCAAATAGTCACAAAAATTTGTTACTTGTCTTCTTAGGAAGCTAAAATTTATTTATTTTAAAATTTTAACAGGGTTTAAGTGAACACAGACCAATATATGAATTGGCAGCACTCAAAAGCAGTAGAGGTTGAGAGAGACTCCAGAAAGCTAAAATTTATTTCGAAGATTTGCCATTTGATTTTGTACACCAGACGCACACATTTCTACTCCACATACAAAAAGCAAAGAGTTCTCTTGAGATGTTACTAATACCAGTTATGACGTTGTTTTACAACTTAAATTGTTAACAGAAGCTCTTATGTAGTTCTTATATAGATGGTCTTTTACATGAAATAATAAAAATGTGTTCTTTGAAAGAATAGGGGAAAAGGAAATTTGATAGCTAATCAGGGATGGAAAATTTGGATTAAAACCTTTAACATTTTAGGTCAAGCAAAAAGAGTATTAAATCAATTTAAAGTCAGATCATTTCTCATTTTGGATAATAAAGCTACCAAAAGAGCTGTCGTGGCCGGGTGCGGTGGCTCACGCCTGTAATTCCACAACTTTGGGAGGCCGAGGCAGGCAGATCATGAGGTCAGGAGATCGAGACCATCCTGGCTAACACAGTGAAACCCCGTCTCTACTAAAAATACAAAAAGTTAGCCAGGCGTGGTGGCAGGCACCGGTAGTCCCAGCTACTCGGTAGGCTGAGGCAGGAGAATGGCGTGAACCCGGGAGGCGGAGCTTGCAGTGAGCCCAGATTGCACCACTGCACTCCAGCCTGGGCAACAGAGTAAGACTCCGTCAAAAAAAAAAAAAAAAAAAAAGAGCTGTCATCAACAACAAGAATCTACTATTAGTATTTAGCAGTAGCTAGGTTGCCATTTTTGTTAAAACTTGATATTGGAATTTAAAGTAGAGATTCATGAAGTATTATATAAAGGAATTATACGTATATATGAAATTATTTTTTTTGAGATGGAGTCTTGCTCTGTCACCCAGGCTGGAGTGCAGTGGCACGATGTCAGCTCATTGCAACCTCTGCCTCCCAGGTTCAAGCGATGACAGGCGTGAGCCACCATGCCTGGTCAAAATTTTTTTTAAAGAAAGGATTTAATTACAGAATAATAATGGTGATAAGGAAGAGAGCGAGCAGTGAGAGAAAGCATTAGTTATCACCTTAGAGGAAAAAATACACACAATTTGGAACAGTAATCTTAGTTATCCATCCTCTCTCCCTATTCTTTCACTGCCTTTTTTTCCCCCCATTACCATCTCTCTCCTGAAGGAATAAGCATTTACTCTTAAACTATTAATATTGATTTGGGGCTTAGCACATTCCACGTACACTCCAGGAACTCTGCTAAGTCCTTTACATGCCCTTATTTAATATATGCAACCCTATGTAATAATTACCCAATCTTCAGATGAGGAACCTGAGGTTTAAGTAATTCACCCAAGGCCACAAAACGAGTAAGTCTGAAGGCCAGAATTTAAACCTGGACTACCTGATTCTGTAGAGAATGCATGTTGTTTTCTCCAGCCTAACCCTCATTCTCCCTTCTATTAATAGCACCCTATTTTCCTTGGGAATTGGCCCTCCCCTGCTTTCCATTCACATGAACCACTGGCTCCCAGGGAGGGCGTGTGACCTACGTCTGACCAATCAGAGCATCGCACCCCCACACTCCCTGTTTCCTACCATAGTTTAGGAATGGGCATGTAGGGCTGTAGTTGGAACTGGCAGAGAAATTTACTTCTAGGCTTTTTAGTTATATGAAACAATAAATTCCCTTTCTGCTTAAACTAATTTTCTTAGAGTCCTCACACAGTCTCCAAAGCAAGAGATCTTGACCACTGATTCCAGAGAAGTAAGTAATTCTCTTCTCACCACCTCTGAATATACACACCAATGCTGCCATCTTCGTAAGAAGTGACAGAAGAGAATCATAGGCTTCTGAAATCAGACTGGAAGAACAACAGGAATTCTGACCTGGTTCCTGGGATCCTTCAGATAGTAGGAAAGCTTGGGTCTGTGAAAATGTATATTACTTACACCATGCCAGCCTCAGGACCAAACCCCAGCAATTCAAAGTCTTTTTCAGACCAGAAACTGCCCAAAAGTTTCTGAGCTAAGGGATCACAAGATTCTTGAGCATTCTTAGGATACCTTAACTGCGCATATTCTCATTCACTGAATTTCAATGCAAATCAAATCAAATCAAGAGAACCAGTTTGGTATCTCTCCAACCACCAACACCACATTTTAAGAAATAAAGTATCAATTTGATTCTGTTTTAAGGTAGGGTATAAGGTGACTTCATATAAAATATTTTTTGACTTATAAACATTAATTTACTTTTAATGAAGATCAACACAGAACAATAATTAGTAACCCAATTTATATTTTATATTTATACAGCATTCACTGAATGTCATCTTCATCATGCTATAAAAAAATTTAACAAAATTTCTACTATTCTCTCTAGGCATGTTAGCTACATTTTGTTCTATCTGTGCTTCCAAACTTCAACTTCATGTGCATAATTATTTCTCCTGTGTGCCAATCCGGTATTTGTAGCTGCCAATCAGATATTTCCATTTGAATATAGGATCATCTCAATAAACACATGACTAAATCATAATGTTACAGAGCCTGTCCAAATTCAATCTTCCATGTAGTCTCCCTTAGCTCCACTACCTACCTCCTGTCACCCAGACTCACAACCTCACTCATCTAGTCCTCTTCTTTCTCATCACCAAAAGCCAGTTATTGAAGCCTTTGGCTTTATCTTCAAAATACCTCTTTTATCACCCCTTTATTTTCCCTTATCACCTCAATTCTGGATTTCCAGAGCACCCTACCAACTGATCTCTCTGCCTCTATATATTCAACACTTTTCCCTGAGTACTTACTATGTGGTTTAAGAACTAGGCCGGACGCGGTGGCTTACGCCTGTAATCCCAGTGCTTTGGGAGGCCGAGGCAGGCAGATCACAAGGTCAGGAGTTCGAGACCACCCTGGCCAACATGGTGAAACCCCGTCTCTACTAAAATACAAAAAATTAGCTGGGTGTGGTGGCAGGCGCCTGTAATCCCAGCTACTTGGGAGGCTGAGGCAGGAGAATTGCTTGAAACCTGAAGGCGGAGGTTACAGTGAGCTGAGACCATGCCACTGCACTCCAGCCTGGGCAACAGAGCAACACTTTGTCTCAAAAGAAAAAAAAAAAGAACCGAACTAGACACTGGAAGAAGTCTATGGAATTACCAGACATGGATCCTGCCCTGAATAAAACTTAGTAAGGGAGGTAAGACAGGTATGTATGCAATGAGATAGACATCATCTAAAGGTTCAGGTAAGCTGCTAAAAGAGTTCATAGAAGGAAGCTGACTGAAGGTGTGAGGAGACTCTTTTTTTGTTTTTAAGAGACAGGGTCTCATTCTCTTGCCCAGGCTGGAGAGCAATGGTGTGATCATGGCTTACTACAACCTCCAACTCCTGGGCTCAAGCAATCCTCCTGCCTCACCTCCTGAGCAGCGGGGACTACAGGTACATGCCACCGTACTTGGCTAATTGTTTTAAATTTTTGGTAAAGATGGGGCTTCACTATGTTGCCCAGGCTGGTCTTGAATTCCTGGGCTCAAGTGATCTTTGGCCTCCCAAAGTGCTGGGATTACAGGTGTGAGTCACTGGAATCTGGCTGGCTGGAAGTTTTTTTTTTTTTTTTTTTTTTTTTTGAGATGGGATTTGTTCCTAATAGAAACAACCCCATTAAGAAGAGGGCAAAGGACATTAATATGCACATTTCAAAAGAAGACATATCTGTGGCCAAAAAGTATATGAAAAAATGCTCAACATCACTAATCATTAGAGAAATGTAAATCAAAAATCACAATGAGATACTATCTCACACCAGTCAGAAGGGCTATTATTAAAAAGTCAAAAAATAACATATGCTGGCAAAGTTGCAGAGAAAAGACAACACTTATACACTGCTGGTGGGAGTGTAAATTAGTTCATCCCTTGTGGAAAGTGGTGTGATTCCTCAAAGAGCTAAAAACAGAATTATCATTTGCTCCAGCAATCCCATTATTGGGTATACACTCGAAGGAACATAAATCATTCTGTCATAAAGACATCTACACATATATGTTCACTACAGCACTATTTACCATAGCAAAGACATGGAATCAGCTTAAATGCCCATCAATGGTAGACAGGATAAAGACAATGTGGTATACACATACCATGGAACACTATGCAGCCATAAAAAGAACAAGATCATGTCCTTTGCAGGAACATGGAGCCGGAGGCTATTATCCTAAGCAAACTAATGCAGGAACAGAAAACCAAATACCACATGGACACAAAGACAGGAACACACACTGGAGCCTCCTGAAGGGTGGAAGGTGGGAGGAGGAAGATCAGAAAAAATACCTATTGGGTACTATGCTTAATACGTGGGTTACAAAATATGTGGGTGACTAAATAATCTGTACACTAAACCCCTGTGACACGTTTAACTATACAACAAACCTGCACATGTACCCCCAAACCTAAAATAAACGCGTTAAAAAAAAGAGAGAGAGAGACAGAGACAGGGTCTGGCTCTGCTGGAGTGGCTCGATCATTACCCTTGAGCTCCTGGCCTCAAGCAATGCTCCCACCTCAGCCTCAGGAGTAGCTGGGACTACAGGCACAAGCCACAACACCCAGGTGGAACTTTATAATATAATGGAGAACCACCCAGGGCACTTGAGTTAGGGGAGATAAATCTTTAAGTACAACATTAATCTGGCATTTTGGCAACAATGTACAAAATAGATTAATTGAGGACTGGGAGATTAGTTGAGCTGCTGTAACTGTTAAGCTGCTGCGACAGTTCAAAGAGAGGTTAAAAAAAGGACTTGAACTAGAATTTTGAAGACAAGACAGTTAACAGAATGTGTGCAGGTGGAAAACCAATTGGACTCAGAGAGCAAAGGAGAGGGGTGAGAGTAAGAAGAAGGATTAAAGTAGTACAACCTAGGTGAATTTTGAATTTCATATGATTTTCATGTGTCATGAAATCTTGATATTTTCCCTAAACATTAAAAAATGTAAAAAATCATTCTTAGATTGTGGCCATGTAAAAACAGGCAAAAGACCATTTTTGGCCCTCAAGCATAGTTTGCTGACCCTTGTGCCGTATCATAATTCTCTGTGCTTATCAAAATGTCTTCTTTCCAGCAATTACTCATTAAATATTTGTTTTACCAGTGTGGGGAGAGGTCCTGATTATTTCCTTTAGTTAATATTAACATTTTGCACTTAACATGGGAACATTTCATTTCTACCGCTACAAAAAAGTAAGCTACTAAAATGTTCAAGTAGGAACTGCTGACCTCTAATGGGAGGCCGGATTAAATACAACACCAAGCTTTAATGGGTTGGTGTGTCTGCCACTGGAAAATGACTGTGCTAAAGGAATACAATTAGTCATGAAGGGAACACACACACGAGGAAGGAGCATAAGGATTAGAGTTAGGAGTCTCAATTTAAAAGCCGAATGTATTTTTATTTAAGGAATTTAATTTTATAATTTTATTCGACTTCCAAAATTTTGCAAACAAGATTTTCCTCTTTCAATTACCTGCACATACTGCTTAGGAATGGATTAGCAGACACAGGCTTTCTTATATTTCATAAAACATTTTAACGGATTCTGAAAGGGCACTGTTGTTAAGTCATGCTTTCTGAAAATTTTCTAGTCCACAATTATCAAAACATTTAACACAATATCTCATTTTTATCAAAGAAATAATGTCTAGAATGGCATTTTACTAGTAAAGTAACATAGAGCTTTCCAGCTTTAAGATGAAAAATTAGGTAAAATGTCACTTTAGATCAGGCTACAATTTTCCAAAGACATAATATGAACATTTCAGCAGCACTCAAGATGTATTACAGGTTAACCAAAAAGCAGCAGAAGCAGCACATAGAATAAAGCTCTTTATATCACTTTTCAGTTTTAGAAAAAAAGGGCACTTTTTTTTTTAAGCTCTGTGGTTTTAAAAAAATGCCCAACATAGCTGTATCTTTTCCCACTATAGAAACCTCAGAACATGTCTGTAGTCATTTCAACCACAATAAAAATCTCTCTCAAGTCTCACCATTGGTGGCACAAATCAACGGCTAGGGCCTTAGAAGAAAAATATTCTCAATATCCAAGTCCACATCAATATAACAAGTTAGGCTAAAGTTCAGTAGAAATAATCTCCCCAAAAAATATTTTCTCCTTGTTCTTCCCAACCAGAATTATCAACTCTGTGCTCCCAGATTGGTCATACCTGTGGTTCTGTCTTATTTATCACTGCCAGCACTCACCTCAGTAGTTAGGTAATTGACTTTATACGCTGCATATGCTTTATATTTTTTCAATACTATTATCTCTTAAATTTGCACCTGATTCATGTTATCTTTAAGTATAAATGGCAACCCAGGAAGAGATAAAGGGCCCTCAAATCCCAACTCCTCCTCCACACTCATTCTCTCCACTTTTGAAAGAATTTCCTACTTCGTTTTTGTTTTTGTTTTGTTTTTTAAATTTCTCTCCCCTTAGCTGTTTACCTATGCCCTCCACTATCTCTGCTTTCAACTTTGGGTGTACAACTGCAGAACTAATGGTGGCAAACAGGAAAAATAATATTAAGCCACCAGGAAAAACAAAGAATCTTTTTAAAGGCACCAACTATGAACCAGGTGCTTCATATATGTCCTCATCTGATCCTCACAGCAGCCTGATAAGGTATTATGATCCCAGTTTTTCGGAAGAAAAAAACAGACTCTGAGAGGTTAAAGAATCTGCCTAAGGTCCAGGGTGACCAACTATTTTGGTGTGCCCAATACAGGGGGTCCCCGGGATGTGAGACCCAGTTTTAAAACCTGGACAGTCTTGGGCAAAGTTGGTCACCCTAGTAAGGACACACAGCCTATCCCTATCCTTTCGTAGGTTCAGATTTGAATCCAGGTTAGTTGGGCTCCAAACCCCACGTACTTCCCAGATTCCTGCTTCTCCCAAACTTAACTCCCTTGGAACTTCAGAAGCTCCATTATTTTTCACCCCAAAGGCTTCTGGGCCAAACCTAATTCTGGTGGAAAATGTTTAGTCTTTTATTCTATCTTTTCTTCTGCAAGTATACGAATCTTTCTAAACTCCCTAATACAAAGCACCCCCAAAACCACCACTGCGAGCTCATATGGGACATGAAATACTAATGTGAAAAATTAAAAGACAAAAGCACCAAAGAAAGGTTAATTTCTTTTAACCCAGCTTACTTCACCTCTACCATCACTAGCAGTATAACCCGTTGGGGTGGGGGGCGACGATTAGGGAACTGAAAAATAAATTGTTCTTGCCTCTAAGATACGAGGGTAGGAACGTCTGAAGCAAACCTGTTCTCCCACCACTCCCCATCCCCACCAAGAGACTGAGATAAAGATGATCGCTGATTTAAAGCAGTAGTATAAGGCAAGATAGTTCCACCTATGTTTTAAGGAGTGGCATCAACAGGTGGCATTTAGTGGTGACTTGCTATGAAGGTGTGTCTAAGGTTTATACCATCAAGAGGCCTAAGCCTTGTCATTGATCCTCATTCCACTGTTAGATTGCAACCCTCAGAATCTCAAACCTGCCCTGGGGCCTATACTACCTTCTCCACTATTACTGTCACTCAGTGTCCCCAGTCCCAGGGACCAAAAATAACGACTTAAAGGGAATAAAGAATTGGGAGTGTGTCTGAGGTGGCATCATGAGAAATGCTTTTGGCAACCTGAGTAGGAACTATCACATATACAATGTTTCTGCAGGAAAATAGATTTTTCTAAAATCAGTATCATACAGAAACCACTACAGCAAAACTGTATGCAAGAGAATACCTAAGTACTTCCTCAAAGGCAATGGGCTTTACTTCCACAAACACCTAAGGCACTGCTCGAATGAATGTTTCATAACTATTACTGATTAAATGAATTTTCCATTCTCGCGCAATTTCACTGTTTTTCCTCCGTTCATATTTGACTGACTCCCAGCACACGACACACGGTCAATGGGTCGGTAGATAAGTCCTACACTCCTGAACTCAAAGTGTGGTCCACGGACTAGCTGCACCTGCATCAGCGAGATTATTAAATCATAACCTGCATTTTCAAAAACAAGATCCCCAGGTAAATCGCATGCACACCATTTCTGAGAAACAGTGCCTTAGAAGTTTGCAGTATATGAATCCTTCCAATCCCCAACTCCAATCTCATCAGCGTAAGAAAAAAATGGAGCACACACACACCGTGCACAGGGCCAGCGACCAGCCCAAGGTGGGGTTGGGACACCTGTCATCCTGTCCTCCCCAACAGTCCCCCATCCGCTCACCTTGATGCGCTCCCCATCAATCTCCACCGCTCGTTCTCGGAAATCCACCCCTATCGTGGCCTCGGTGCGGTCGGGGAAGCGGCCAGCGCAGAAGCGGTAGGTCAGGCATGTCTTGCCCACATTGGAGTCGCCGATCACGATTATCTTGAAGATGCGGGAGCGGGCAGGAGGCAAAAACCCTGAGGCCCCTGACACTGCCCCGCTGGACGAAAAGCTTGCCTCGAGCGACGACTCCATCTCCTCAGCCATTCCCCCGACCCGCCCCAAACTGAAGCGGAGGAAAGCAGACACAGAAAGGCTGAGAGATTACGCCACCGCAAGCGCGCGCGCCCAGCCGGCCAGTTCGGTTGCGCAACTTCCCAGGAGCCACCGCCCACCAGCCCCGAGCGCGCCTGCGCACCTTCCCGCCCCGCCCCCGCCCGCACAGGTGTGGCACCCGCCCGCCCCGCCGCACTGAGCCGCCTACCCGCGGCCACACGCCAGGCGTCACTCGGGCTGGCGCCGGTCTACCTGGGCAGGCGTGGGGCCTGTCGGGGGCTTCACTGCAGCGCGGAAGGCCAGCCTGCAAAGAGGCTGAGCCGAGCGTCCCAGGCCCAGCGCCCTGGCTGACCCAGCCCCGCCACGTCCAAGGTTCCCGCCCTCTGGAGGAAGCCGCGCAATCACTCCGGAGGCGGGGGGAGAGAGACAACTGAGAGGAAGGAGGTACCACGGGCGCTCTCTCGCGAGAGGGCCGCAGAGCCGCCTTTGACGGGGGCGTGTACCTGGAGAGCGACGGTAAGGACGTCGCCGGGCTCCGGCGTCGGGTCGGTTCCGGCATCGACGTATCGTTTGGTCGCCCCAGAGAGGAGACAGGTTCCCTCAGCTTGCCGCTGGGGATGTGGCATCGGCTGCGCTCACCGCCGCCGCCTCTGTGAACTGCGGGAGTTGGGACAGCGGGCAGGGCTAGATGGGTGGGACGCGAGTCATCGCCGAAAGCCTGCGCTGTGCGGGGCGCACTTGGAGGCGAGCTCTGGGCCGCGCTGAGTTTTGCAGCCTAAGGTCTTGGCAGGCGCATTGCTGTGGGCTGCCGGAGAGCAGGCTGGAGTTCGAGGCTGCCCACCGGAGAGCAGGGGAGAGTTCGAGGCCTAGGCACAGCTCATTTCGCTGGGCATCCCCAAGTCCCCAAGAATATCCGCGTGATCCTTGTGGCCAGAGTTTGTTGGGCTAATATCCCCAGCCCAAACAGTAGAGCACAACACATGTCGGCCACCTGGGAGCGTGGAACCTGGTAGTTACTAGGCGCGTCTGGTGGAAATAAAACTCATTATGCCCTAGTTATGTCTTAGTGCCTGGGTGACGATGATGTAGTGGTTAAAGATTAACGGAGCGCGCTTAGAGGTTGTCTTTGTCTACCTAAGGAAAATATCAATAGATTAAACCCCCAACCTTAAAGAATCTCCGTGAATTCTTCTGAGGAAACGTGCAATATTGTCATACAAAAAGCCCCAAATATGCAAACATTGCTTTTTGTTAAAAGCTTGTTTTGTTTTGCAGTGACATCTGTTTGAGCAGATGAATATGCCATTGGGAAAGTCAAGGACTGTCGGAGAGGAGGACATGGCAGACCTTAACTAAAGTGAGGGGGACAGTAGAGCACTAAAAGTTCTAGGAAAGGAGATGAACTGCTTATTCCATCAGATGAAATGAAAATGTAGTCAGAACAGATGAGTAGTAGAACTTAAACATTCCCGGAGTTGCCAGGAATTTGCAAAAGCCTTGATATAATTCCTGCTGCTGTAGAAAGACTTTCTACAGTCACTAATATACCAAGTTATGTTCACTAGAAAAAAAGTTTACTTACCTAGTTTATAGAAATGGGCTGAAAAATCGTAATTACTTACCTGTGAGGTTATTTTCATGAAGGGTAATCATCCAGAAACTATTAGAGAGCCTCGGAATATATTTCTTCCAATCTACTCTACCTATCCCATTCAAAGGAGGGAATCTGAAGATTTAAGGACAAAGAGCAGTTGAAAACTCAAAGCTGTGGTTAATGGGAGAATTTCAAGGATGGTGAAAAAAACCAACATCATTGCATCCCTGTTTTTTGTATTCTGGACTTTTTAGTTTAGCTCTTGGTAAACTACATCAGAAATTCTTTATGCTAACTCTAACACACATTTTGGGGTATTGCTAATTTAATCTTTGAATACTGTTTTTGCTGTTTCATGATTATATGTTATGTCCTACCAGCTAGATTGCCAACTCTTGACTACTGACTGGACGTTTATTGTTTATTCAGCAAATAATGAACTAAGTCAGTGAAGTTAGAGATTTCGTGTGTAAGGATTGTTAACTTGAACATTTCACCAGTTACACACAGTTCAGCCCTACTTAAATTTTAAAAATCATTGTTGGCACTTGACATTGTTATGAGGAGTTTTGTATTTTCAGCTTGTATTTTGAGAGTGTCCTCATGTGACTGAAGTATGCGCTACTCTTCTTAACTGAATAACCCCAGAATCTCCAGAACTGATGATTGGAGGAGATTCTACTGTTGGAAAGAATGAATGGATTATACAGCCCTGTTTTTTGACAGTTCATTTTGTCCTTGGAGTCACTACCACTTGGCCTCAAAGTGTGAACATGTAACCCTTTCATTAATACTTTGCTACACAGCTGAGCAGAAACTGTAAATTTGGATCCTTTATCAGTACAACTTAAAATGGAACAATTTCAATGGCTTACGGTAAGATAAGTATATAAAGATACTTTTGTAATAGAAGAAAAAACATTGGATATTAAAATCACACAGTAGTACCTGGGTGTGGTGGCCCATGCCTATAATCCCAACGCTTTGGGAGGCCAAGGCAGGAGCACTGCTTGAGGCCAGTAATTTGAGACCAGCCTGGCCAACATGGTGAAACCTCATCTCTACCAAAAAATACAAAAATCAGCCAGGTGTGGTGGCACACGCCTGTAATCCCAGATACTCGGGAGGCTGAGGTGGGAGAATCGCTTGAACCAGGGAGGTGGAGGTTGCAGTGAGCCAAAATCGCAAAACTGCACTCCAACCTAGGCAACAGAGTGTCTCCAAAAAAAAAAAAAGTGGGTGTGGTTGTGTACACCTCTACTTCCTGCTACTCAGGAGGCTGAGGCTGGAGGATCTCTTGAGCCCAGGAGTTCAAGTCTGCAGTGAGCTATAGTTGCACCGCTGCACTCCAGCCTGGGTAGCACAGCGAGACCCCCATCTCTAAAACATAAAAGTAAACAGACTGGGTGCAGTGGCTTACGCCTGTAATCCCAGCACTTTGGGAGGCCGAGGAGGGTGGATCATGAGGTCAAGAGTTCGAGACCAGCCTGGCCAACATGGCGAAACCCCATCTGTACTAAAAATACAAAAATTAGCCAGGCGTGGTGCCGGGTGCCTTTAATCCCAGCTACTCAGGAGGCTGAGACAGGAGAATCGCTTGAACCTGGGAGACAGAGGTTGCAGTGAGCCAAGATCGTGCCATTGCACTTCAGCCTGGGCGACAGGAGCAAGACTCTGTCTCAAAAAAAAAAAAAAAAAAAAAAAGAAAACAGAATAGCATAAGGATATATACAAAATAAGACTACTCAATTTCTGAATTTTTTTTTAACTAGAGATGCCACCTCCTGATGACAGTGCCCATTTTGTAACTTGTCTTACTCAGAAACAGCTCTTAGATAATTTTACTCTTTTAAGTTCAGGTCTGAGCACAGAGGACAAAGAATTCCCTTGATTGCCTACGAAAGAAAGGGTTCTCATCCTTGGCACTATTGACATTTTAAGTCAGATAATTCTTTGTTGTGGAAGGTTGTCCTGTGCATTGTAGGATGTTTATTTTATCAGCATCCCTGGCTTCTACCCAGTAAATCCCAGTAGCACCCCACCACCAACCAAAACTGTCTCAAAATGTTGCTAGATGCCCCTTGGGGACAAAAATCCTCTCTCCCTCCCTCCTCCGTGAATGCCACTGGCACTCCTTGAGCCTACAAAAGGGCTCTTCTCACAAGTCTGATACCCTGTGCATCCCAGTTGATAGTGGGAATTACCTCTCCTTTGAAGACACAATTCCAGTTACCCTGAGAAGTAATGGCATTGGCCTTGCTGGCCTCCACCAAATTACCATATCACTGTGTTTAGTAACCCCAGACATCATACTAGGGCTTTAATTTCAGTATATAAATAGTAAATTAGTATCCTTGTATAGGTTAGCTTAGTGAGTTTCAGAATTCTTCAAGTCATATCTTCATAGGTAGGATCATTGTGGAGTTAATGGCATTTGAACTATGTACTCAGTACTATGCTAGTGGTTGGTGCAAGGGGAAGATACAAAATAAGGTGTGATTTTAGCCCATGAAGAATTTATACTTTATCTGCAGAAACAAGTTAGTATGGAACCGTTAGTGAACACCTGGATAAAATAGAATGCTAAATTTTACCCTAGAGGTGCTTGGCCTGGACTTCAAGAATTCTAAGTGAATTGAAGTATGTTCATGGTAAGAAAGGTTAAAAATGGCTCTGTCCACTTGTAGGCAGATGGGAAGCTAGGATGGCAGACTTACCAATATTTTATATATGTAAAAAGTGCAGTCATGGCCTCTGTTGTTTCCTCCTCTATCTCGTTCTCTTTATTAGTCCAGGTTCTCTAGAGGGACAGAACTAATAGGAGATATATATGGAGTTTATTAAGTAGTATTAACTCACATGATCACAAGGTCCCAGAATAGGCCATATGCAAGCTGAGGAGAAAGGAAGCCAGTCGAGTTTCAAAGCTGAAGAACTTGGAGTCCAATGTTTAAGGACAGGAAGCATCCAACATGGGAGAAAGCTGTAGGCTGGGAGGCTAAGCCAGTCTAGTCTTTTCACGTTTTTCTGCCTGCTTTATATTCTGGTCATGATGGCAGCTGATTAGATGGTGCCCACCCAGATTAAGGGTGGGTCTGCTTTTCCCAGCCCACTGACTCAAATGTTAATCTCCTTTGGTAACACTCTTACAGACACACTCAGGATCAATACTTTGCATCCTTTAATCCAATCAAGTTGACTGTATTAACCATCACAAGTCCACCACTTGTCAACTTGAACACATACATATCTCCTGAGATCATTCATAATCTTCAAATAAAGACAATTATGAGGTCATAATTACACCTAATACAACTATCCTTTGTACAACTGGAAACACACCAATCCCCAACCCAAATGCTATTACATAAAGTTAACAATACTTAAATGCTGATATGAAGTAAATCTTACGTCACATGATAAAAGGAGGCTGGGCGCAGTGGCTCACGCCTGTAATCCCAGCACTTTGGGAGGCCGAGGCGAGTAATGGCTTTTGACAGTAATAGAGGGTCTCAACCTGAGTTTTCTTAAGTTTGCATAAGGCTTAGAAGAGGATAAAATAAAGCAGGATATAGAGATTGGTGAGGAGAAATGGAAGTCTTCATTCTTGACAGCTCTCAGCACATGCAGCCCTCCCCACACACACAGTCACACTCAGACACACTCACAACCAGATTCACATTCCTACACACGCACACACTAACACACACTCGTACACTTAAACTCATGCACTTACACATTCACATTCATATACTCACATGCACACATTCAAAACACACACATACTCTACAAACACTAAGGGGATTTGTAAGCTGAATGTTTAGACCTCAGAACACATATTTTCACAAAAATATTATGGCCGGGCGCTGTGGCTCACGCCTGTAATCCTAGCACTTTGGGAGGCCCAGCTGGGCGGATCACTTGAGATCAGGAGTTCAGGACCAGCCTGGCCAACATGGTAAAACCCCGTCTCTACTAAAAATACAAAAATTAGCCAGGCATGGTGGCGCATGCCTGTAATCCCAGCTACTCGGGAGGCTGAGGCAGGAGAATCGCTTGAACCCAGGAGGCAGAGGTTGCAGCGAGCCGAGATCCTGCTACTGCACTCCAGACTGGGCAACAAGAGCGAGGCTCCATCTCAAAAAAAAAGGAAATAAAATGAAGATATTTTCTTAGTACAAGTGTATATATGCACAAACATGTTTTTAACAAAAGAAGGAGGAAATACTCAGGACAATTACAATCCTCATTTCTGCAACTGTTCACTTGGTTGTAGCTGGTATGGAAGACTAGCCTTCTACTACCCATCCTGTATTCCCTTTGCCTTCAGCAAGCACCTCAGCAGGTCGTGGTTTTTTTTCCTGGTAGAGTGACCCAAACCTTCATTCCTGAAGGGTCTGGACCATTTGTAGTCCTGTCTGGACTGGGCTTTTATAGTTTCCCATTGACTTCAACCACAGGGCATGGTAATACTAAGAGACACCGTAATAGATCTCTGTATTCCATACATACTCTTCCTTACCTCCGTTGTGGAATAGTAGACTGATTTCATCTTGATGGTCCAGGTCAATCACCCCAGCCAACACTGTAACTCCCTTCTTAGACTGTTGACTTAAAGGTAGGAGGAGTCTCAAGTGTCCAGGTGACAATCTTAACTTCCTGTTTAATGGAATCGCTGTTGTGTCTCCTGGTGGCAGCATTCCTCCCTTTGAAACTAAGACCTCTAAGCCAGCAGAACGTGATGTCATGGGAACAGGAAGCAAAAATTTTGCTAGTGACTCTCTAAGGGTGATGAAGAGTGGTGCCACTTCCACCCCTTGATTCCTGGACCTGTGAATCCTGGCTATGAGAGAAATAGTATCATATATTGGACGCTGATTCAGGGCATACATGGCCTTCTGGAGAACTTTGCCCCAGCCCTGCAAAGTGTTGTCACCTGGTTGATGTTGTAATTGTGACTTCAAAAGGCCATTCCGTTCTATCAGTCCAGCTGCTTCAGGATGATGGGGAACATGGTAAGACCAGTGAATTCCATGAGCATGAGCCCACTGTCACACTTCTTTAGCTGTAAAGTGAGTGCCTTGGTCAGAGTCAATGCTGTGTGGAATACCATGACAGTGGATAAGACATTCTGTGAGTCCACAGATAGTATTGGCAGAAACATTGCATGCAGGATAGGCAAACCCATATCTGGAATAAGTGTTTATTCCAGTGAGGACAAACCTCTACCCTTTCCATGATAAAAGAGGTCCAGTATCATCAACATGCCATCGGGTAGCTGGTTGGTTACCCCAAGGAATGGTGCCATTTCAAGGGCTCAGTGTTGGTCTCTGCTACTGGCAAATTGGGCACTCTGCAGTGGAAGTAGCCAGGTCAGCCTTGGTGAGTGGAAGTCCATGTTCCCGAGCCCATATGTAACCTCCATCCCTGCCACCATGGCCACTTTGTTCATGGGCCCATTGGGCAATGACAGGGGTAACTGGGGAAAGAGGCTGAGTATGCACAGAAGGGCTCATTCTATTCACTTGATTATTAAAATCCTTCTCTGCTGAGATCACCCATTGGTAAGCACTCACATGGGATACAAATATCTTCACAGTTTTTGACCACTCAGAGAGATAATCCACATACCTGTTTCCCAGATTTCTTTGTCACCAATTTTCGAATTATGCTTCTTCCATTTCCCTGACCATCCAGCCAAACCATTAGCTACAGCCCATGAATAAGTATATAATCGCACATCTGGCCATATCTCCTTCCATGCAAAGTGCACAACTAAGTGTACTGCTTAAAGTTCTGCCCACTGGGAAGATTTCCTTTCACTGCTGTCCTTCAGGGATGTCCTAGAAAGGGGCTGTAGTGCTGCAGCTGTCCACTTTTGGGTAGTGCCTACATATCGTGCAGAACCATCCGTGAACCAGGCCCTAGTCTTTTCTTCCTCTGTCAGCTGATCACAGGGAACTCCCATGAGGCCATCGGTGCAGGCTCAGGAGAGAAGGCAGGGTGGCAGGAGTGGAGACCATGGGCATTTGAGCCACTTCCTCATGTAACTTATTTGTGCCTTCAGGACCTGCTCGAGCCCGATCACGTATATACCACTTCCATTTGGTGATGGAATGCTGCTGTGCATGACCCACTTTATGGCTAGATGGGTCAGAAAGCACCCAGTTCATGATAATCAGTTCGGGTTGCATGGTGACTTGATGACACATAGTCAAACGTTCCGTTTCCGCCAAAGCCCAGTAACAGGCCAAGAGCTGTCTCTCAAAAGGAGAATAGTTATCTGAAGAAGATGGCAGGGCCTTGCTCCAAAATCCTAGAGGCCTCTACTGCGATTCATCTATGGGGGACTGCCAAAGGCTCCAAACAGCATCCCTTGAGGTGTCACTGACACCTCAAGCACCATTGGATCTGCTGGGTCATATGGCCCAAGTGGCAGAGCAGCTTGCACAGCAGTCTGGACATGTTGTAGAGCCTTCTCCTGGACCCCAGTCAAAACTGGCAGCCTTTTGGGTCACTCAGTAAATGGGCCAGAGTAACACACCGAAATGAGGAATATGTTGCCTCCAAAATCCAAATGGGCCCAGTAGGTGTTGTTCCTCTTTCTTGGTATAGGAGAGGCCAAATGCAGCAACTTATCCTTCACTTTATAAGGAACATCTCGACAGGACCCACACTACTGGACCCCTAAAAATTTTACTGAGGTAGAAGGTCCCTGAATTTTAGTCAGATTTATTTTCCATCTTCTGTGTCACCAGTAAGTCCAGTGTGTTTGCTACTACTTGCTCACTGCATCCGATCAGCATAATGTCATCAATGTAATGGACCAGTGTGATATCTTGTGGAAGCAAAAAGAGATCAAGGTCTCTCCACATAAGATTATGACACAGCCAGAGAGTTGATATACCACAGAGGTAGTACAGTAAAGGTATATTGCTGGCCTGCCAGCTGAAGGCAGGTTGCTTCTGGTGGGCCTTATGGACAGGAATGGAGAAAATGGGATTTGCCAAGTCAATGGCTGCATACCACATACCAGGAGATGTGTTAATTTGCTCAAGCAGTGAAACCACATCTGATACAGCAGCCACAATTGGAGTCACCACTTGGTTAAGCTTACATAATTGACTGTCATTCTCCAAGATCCATCTGTCTTTTGCACAGGCCAAATGGGAGAGTTGAACAGGGATGTGGTGGGAATCACCACCCCTGTGTCTTTCAAGTCCTTGATGGTGGCACTAATGTCCGCAACCCCTCCAGGGATGTGATACTGTTTTTTATTTACTATTTTTCTAGGTAGAAGCAGCTCTAATGGCTTCCACTTGGCCTTTTCCACCATAATAGCCCTTACTCTACCAGTCAGGGAGCCAATGTGGGGGTTCTGCCAGCTGCTAAGAATGCCTGTGCCAATTACGCATTCTGGCACTGGGAACATGACCACAGGATGAGTCCGGGGACCCACCGGACACACTGTCAGTTGGACCTGGGCTAAAACTTCATTAATTACCTGAACTTTATAAGCTCCTATGTTAACTAGCGGACCACAATGACATTTTGGGTCCCCTAGAATCAACGTCAGCTCAGAGCCAGTGTCCAGTAGACCCTGAAATGTCAGATCATTTCCCTTTCCCCAATGCACAGTTTTACCCTAGTAAAAGGCTAGAGGTCTCCTTGGGGGATAATGGGAGAAAGATTAACAGCATAAATTGTCGGTAATGTAGTGGGGTCCTTCCTTAATGGGACTGGCCTCCCCTTCATTCAAGGGGTCCTGGGTCCATCTTCTGGACCCTCCAAGCTGGGATGAGTAGGTCTAAAGTGGCTAATCCACTCCACCATCCCAATATCCTTAAGCCTTTGGATCCCTTCCTCTACATTAAACTGAGAGAGATCAGGCATTTCCAGCTCGCTCATAGTGGGCCATTTTTTAATCCATATTTCAGCTAACCAAGCAAATAAACTATTAGAACCTTTTTTAACTCTCTGAGCTGCAACATGAAATGCAGAATCCCCACTTAGTGGGCCCAAATCAATAAATTCAGCCTGATCCAACTCTGTGTTCCTTCCACCATTATCCCACACCCTTAATATCCATTCCCATGCCTGTTCTCCAGATTTCTGATTATATAAATTAGAAAACTCAAGCAGTTATTTTCGAGTATAGTGCACCTCCTCACGGGTCACACTCTGAACCTCACCTCTAGGGGCCTGCCAGGACTTTAGTCTTGTTATAGATCTGGAAGCAAACAAGGGTGTTGGGGGTGGCTCCTGAGGAGAATCAGCGTTATCTTGCCTGGCAACTGCCTCAGGGGAGGCCATCACTGTTGCCTCAGGCAGCGTAGGGTTTATCTCCTCCTACAAAGGTAGAAAGGCTGATGATAGTGTGGGTCAGGGAGGGGGATGTTGCCGCTACTTGCTACCCGGGATGGGGAAGCTGTTTCTTTTGGCAAAAAAAGTTCATCAGCGTTTACAAGCTCAGTGTCCCCATTCCAACTTACAGTGTCCCATTCTTTTCCAATCAATGCCCTCACTTTAACAGTAGACACCTGGCAAGGCTGTGCATGCACCTTTTGTTGCAGGTCAGTCACTTGCCTAATAAGAGCTTGTGTTTGTTTTTCCACAATTTCAGTTCTTTCTCTGCAGGAGATAAGACTGTCATTTAGGACAATCTTAGCAGATTTGAGGCTCAGTATCTGCTTCTGAAGCGAGGAGTTAGAATCCCTTTGGATTCACTTTGTTCAGTGAACTTAGGAACAACCAACCAACTTAATTATGTTCCTTGGTTCTCCACGTAGAGTCAAAGGTATTATGTATAGAGTCACTAAACTCCTTGCCTCTCACAAGTGGTGAATCAGGAGTGTCAAATGCATTTATTTTTCATAACTCTCTAAAAAGTTCATGCCAGGCCGGGCGTGGTGGCTCAAGCCTATAATCCCAGCACTTTGGGAGGCCGAGGCGAGCGGATCACGAGGTCAGGAGATCGAGACCATCCTGGCTAACACGGTGAAACCCCGTCTCTACTAAAAATACTAAAAATACAAAAAATTAGCCGGGCGTGGTGGTGGGCGCCTGTGGTCCCAGCTACTCGGGAGGCTGAGGCAGGAGAATGGCGTGAACCCGGGAGGCAGAGCTTGTGGTGAGCCGAGACCGCGCCACTGCACTCCAGCCTGGGCGACAGAGCGAGACTCCGCCTCAAAAAAAAAAAAAAAAAAGTTCATGCCAACGACTATCAGTGTTTTCCATACTATTAGAGTCCTTAGCATTTTGGGGTCTAATCATATTAAGCAGCCAACTCCAGAAACCCCAAAACCAACAAGAGAACTCCATCCTTAATATTCTGTTCCTCTAGAATCACTCCTGGTACCAAAATCTGTATTAGGGTTCTCTAGAGGGAAAGAACTAATGGAATAGATACATATATTTATATATAAAGGAGAGTTTATTAAATAGTTTTAACTCACACCATCACAAGGTCCCACAATAGGCCATTTGCAAGCTGCAAGAAAGGAAGCCAGTCCGAGTTCCTGAAGAACTTGGAGTCTGATGTTTGAGGACAGGAAGCATCCAGCACAGGAGAAAGGTATAGGCTGGGAGGCTAAGCCAGTCTAATCTTTTCATGTTTTTTCTGCCTGCTTTATATTCTGGTCGTGCTGGCAGCTGATTAGATGGTGCCCACCCAGATTAAGGGTGGGTCTGCCTTTCCCAGCCCACTGACTCAAATGTTAAACTCCTTTGGCAACACCCTCGCAGATACACACAGGATCAATACTTTGCATCCTTCAATCCAATCAAGTTGACACTCAGTATTAACCATCACATTCTCTTTCTCCTCACCTTTAGATTGTTTGATTATATACCATTCTTTGTATTTGAAACCTCAGCAGGGAAGTAGTAGACAATAATTTTTAAAAGAACCTAAGTAGCAATACAAGATTTAATAGCTATATTAAACTTTATAACTTACAGATAGAGAAGTTGCCTTTAATGACCAGGAAACATTTATAAAAATTGATTTTTAAAACTAAATTACACCAAAAAAAATCTCAATTTTAAGTTACACACTCTGTTAACAGAGAGCACTAAAAATAATTTTTTAGACAAAAAGATAAAAGGAAATTCATCTAACTGGAAGCTAAAGGGAAAAATGCCTTAAATCTGGGTCAAGGAGAAAATCGCAACCGGGATTGCAGATTTATAAACTGTTTAGAAATTAATCACAATGAGAACAAAAAAATAGAAACATGAGAGTTCAGCCAAAGTAGTATATAAAGTCACAATATTAGATGTTTAATATTAATCAATATAGAATGAATGAAAATGAAACAAATAGGAGAGGATTCTAGAAAAATGGCAGAATAGGAAGCACCAGAAATCTGTCTCCTCACCTACACAGAAATTACACTGGCAGAGTCTGTCTTATGTACAGACAATCCCTGATTTACGATGGTTTCACTTATGATTTTTCAGCTTTACAATAGTCCAAAAATGATATACATTTTAGTATGCTTCTCGACTTACAGTGAGGTTGTGTCCCAGATAAACCCGTTGTAAGTTAAAAATAATATGTCAAAAGTGTGTTTTTGACTTAAGATATTTTCAACTTGTGATGGATTTATCTGGGATATAATTCCATCATAAGTCAAGGAACCATCTGTATTTTAGAACTGTAGAATTTATTGAAACTTGCAGCTTCCAGAGGAAGACTTGGACAGTACATTGTGGTTAAATTTTGTCAATTTCTTTAAAAAAATATTAGTGTAATAGACACTGTCATAACCTGAATCCCTTAGAAAATAAAGCCTAAGGCAAAATATATATGCTAATGCTTTGAAGAGGATTGCAGAAATGTCTCCAGTTCTCTGTTCCTCCCTATATTCATTCATTTGCAATGTGTCTCTGTAACTCCCCTCATTAAGGAGTGGAATCTATTTCCTCAACCCTGGAGTCTGAGCTAGCTGCGTTACGAAGTTCTGCCCAATGGAATGTGGTGAAAGTGATCATGTGGTTGTTTTAAGCGTAACCTTTAAGAAGCCTTGCTTGCTTCCACTTGCTTTTTTGGGATCCTGCTCAGCTGCTATAGAACAAACCTGGGCTAGCCTACTGGGGGATGAGATTATGTGGAGCAGCAGTGAGCCATCTGTCTTAGAATAGCCGACACTTAGCCAGCCTAGCAACTGGGGGAAAAATGCGGGAGTGAGTCCAGCAGAGACCAGAAGAATTGCCCAGCGGAGCCCAGCCCAAGTAGCCAATCTATAGCATTGTGACCCAAATAAATGCATGTTGTTTTAAGACCAAAAAAAAAAAAAAAAAGGAAAGAAAAAGAGGTGGGGTGCAGTGGCTCATGCCTGTAATCCTAGCACTTTGGGAGGTTGAGGTGGGTGGGTCACCTGAGGTCAGGAGTTCAAGACCAGCATGGCCAACATGGCAAAATCCGTCTCTACAAAAAATATAAAATTAGCCAGGCGTGGTGGTCAATGCCTGTAGTCCCAGCTACTCTGGAGGCTGAGGCAGGAGAACCACTTGAATCTGGCAGACGGAGGTTGCAGTGAGTCAAGATCACCTCACTGCACTCCAGCCTAGGTGACAGAGCGAGACTCTGTCTCAAAAAAAAAAAAAAAAATTGGTCAATTTCCAGTCTTAGCACAGTAGCAGCTAACCATCTCCTACCACTGAATCTCATGGCAGGCAGCTGTGCACATGTTCCTAGAGTGGTTTGCACACAGCTTGTAAGAGCTGGGGGGCAAAAAGGACATTGTCCTCAAAACATTAGATCTGTGCTCTGATTCCTAACTGCTACTCATGATCACAGAGGTGCAGAGAGTCATTAGCCATTGTTGCACTTCCGTTGTTGCAAGCCCCTCACCTTCTGGTTGAAGTAACTTCCGGGAGAATTAAAGAGCTGGTGCTTCCCTCCCCACTCCCATTCATTTTTCTCATTTTCCCCTTTTGGGAGCCAGACATAAACACAATTGCATATGTGAGAGAAATCAGAAAGTCATGGCACATGCCTAGGGGACGGTGCAGGCTCAGAAAAGACCTAAGAAGACCTTAGATTTATACTTCAGACTCATCCTAGGCAAAGAGGGCTTACAACAATCAAAAAACAAAAATAATAAAAACAGTAACAAAAACAGCAAACCCTGGAGAAGAGGAAGGATCTGATTTCCAGAGTTAACACATTAGTAAATTCTAATGTCTGGTTTTCACAAAAATATCACAAAGGATACTAAGAAACAGGAAAGTGTAACCCATTCAAATGAAACCTAAAGAGACTCAAAAAACAAAAAGAATTTAAAGTCAAGAAAATTATTTATGAACAAAATGGAAATATCAAAAACAGATAGAAAACCTAAAAGAAACCAAAAAGAAATTCTGGAGCTAAAAAGTACAATAACTGAAATGAAAAATTCACAAGAGGGATTCAAAGGCACATTGAACAGTTAGAAGAAAGAGTCAGAAAACTTGAAGAGAGGATAATGGAAATTATTGAGTCTGAGAAACAGATAGAAAAGAGATTGAAGAAATGTGAAAGGAGTCTAAGGAACCTGTGCGATACCTCAAGCAGATCAGCATACACATTGTGATAATTACAGAAGGAGAAGAGAGAGAAAAGGCTGGTGAGAATATTTGGAGAAATGATGACCAACAGCTTCCCATATTTGATGAAAAACATGAATATAAATATCTAAGAAGTTCAATAAACCAAGTAGGATGAACTGAAAGAAACACATACTGAGATACATTATAATCAAACTGTCAAAAGAGAATTTTGAAAGCGGCAAAAGAGAAATGACTCTTCACATACAAATGGTCCTCAATAAGATTATCAGCAGATTTCTTATCAAAAACTTTGGAAGCCAGAAGACAATAAGCTAATATAGTCAAAGTGGTAAAAGAAAAAAATTAGTTTGTCCATCAAGAATTCCATATCTGGCCAGGCGCAGTGGCTCACGCCTGTAATCCCAGCACTTTGGGAGGCTGAGGCTGGTGGATCACGAGGTCAGGAGATCCAAACCGTCCTGGTTAACACAGTGAAACCCCATCTCTACTAAAAATACAAAAAATTAGCCAGGCGTGGTAGCAGGTGCCTGTAGTCCCAGCTACTCCAGGAGAATGGCGTGAATCCAGGAGGCGGAGCTTGCAGTGAGCTAAGATCGCGCCACTGCCCCCCAGCCAGGGCAACAGGGCGAGACTCTGTGTCAAAAAAAAAAAAGAAAAGAATCCCATATCTGGCAAAAACTGTCCTTCGAAATTGAAGTAGAAGATAAGACTTTCCAGATAAACAAAAGTTGAGGGAGTTCATTACCACTAGACCTGCCCTACAAGAAATGCTAAATGAAGTCCTGCAAGTTGAAAGGACACTAGACAGTAACTGAACCTGTATAAAGATATAAAGATAAGTAAAGGTAAATACATGGGAAATTATAAAAGCTAGTATTATTGTAACAATGGTATGTAACTCCACTTTTTGTTTACAACATGACTTGAGACCAATACATTAACAAAAACCAATGATTAGGCCAAAAGCTAGTGTTATTGTAACTTTGCTTTTGTTGGGAAAACTCCCTGCCAGGACTGAGAATTGCCCTCTACAAGTGGAGGCGAATTACTGATTTGCCATCAGACCAAAAAAAAAGGCAGATGATTCCGGGTTGGCAGGTAGTCAAAGATTTATCCAGGGGAAATTTACAAGGTAGCCTTGGGCAGCAGCAAGACAAGGTAGATTTCAGTGCTTATAGTGCATGCCTATCTAGTCTTTTATATAATGAAGAGGGAATGGAAGGGGCGGGGGAAGTCACTGATGGTGTGTTAAGCCGTCTGGTTGTTTTCTTAATCTGTTTGCTCTTTGCTTACAGGAACTGTTTGGGTTTTGTAGAGTCTGGTCAACATTCCTAAGGAGAGGAGGGATGTTGCAGACAGCAGCAGTTATTTTAGCACTGGTATGCATTTTTAGGTCACTGCATCCTACAATGCACTTTGTGGTCACATACCCAGAAAACATTTTCATGACAGGTAACTCCACATTTTGTTTTCTACTTAATTTAAGGAATAATAGATTTAGTTTGTTTTGGACACATGTTATATAGAGATGTAATTATGTGATATCAACGGCTGAAAGGGGTGGGGGACAGGGCAGTTAAGGAGCAGTTTTTGTATGGTTTTCAAATTAAGCTGCTATAAATTTATGTTAGAAGCTTCCTTATTTAGGATGTTAAATGTAATCCCATGATAACACAAAGAAAATAGCTAAAAGAAGATAAGAAAGGAAGTTAAAAGTTTCATTACAAAAATCAACTAAACACAAAAGAAGACAGATAAGAAATGAGGAACCAAAAAAAGCTGCAATATATAGAAAATAGCAAAATGACAGAATTCCCTCATCAGTAATTATTTTAAATGTAAATGGGTTAAACTTCAATGAAAAGACAGAGATTAGAAGAATGGGTTTTAAAAAACCATGATTCAAGACTCCTGTGCCACATAACATTTCAGTCAATGATGAAATGCACATAGGATGGTAATATAATGGTAAGATTATAATAACATATTTTTATATTTTCTATGTTTAGATATACAAACACCATTGGGTTATAGTTGCCTACAGTATTTAGTATGGTAACATGCCGTAACAGCTTTGTAGCCTAGGAGCAGTAGGCTATACCATACCATCTAGGTTTGTGTAAGTACCTTCTGTGATATTTACATGATGATGAAATTGCATAACAATGCATTTCTAAGAACATATACCCATACATAAAGGATACATGACTGTATATGCTGTCTGTAAGAGACTTAAGATCCAAAGACAAAAACAGGTTAAAAGTGAAAGAATGGGAAAGGATATTCCATGAAACTAATGACCAAATATTAAGGATGGCGATACTAGTATACAACAAAATACACTTCAAAGCAAAAAAGGTTACTAAAGACAAAGAAGGACATTATATACTAAAAAACAGTTCAGGACGAGCACGTTGGCTCAGGCATGTAATTGCAGCACTTTGGGAGACCAAGGTATGAGGGTGCCTTGATACCAGGAGTTGGAGACAGTCTGGGCAACACAGTGAAATGCTGTCTCTACAGAAAATTTAAAAATTAGCTGAGCATGGTAGCACGTGCCTGTAGTCTCAGCTACTCAGGAGGCTGAGGCAGAAGGATAGCTTGAGCCAAAGCATTGGAGGCTGCAGTGAGCTATGATCACACCACTGCACTTCAGCCTGGGTGACAGAGCATGATCCTGTCTTAAAAAAATAAAAAATATAAAAGGTTTAATACAGCAAGAAGGTATAATAGTTGTAAACATTTATGCTCCTAATGACAAACCATCAACATATATGAAACAAAAATTGACATAATTGAAGGGAGAAGTACAATTCTACATTAATAGTTGGAGACTTTAATATCCCAATCTCAATAGTGGATAGAACCATAAAATCTAAGCAAGGAAATAGAGGACTTTCACAACACAATAAACCAACTAGATCTAACAACCATATACAGAACACTCTACCCAACAATGAAATACACATTCTTCTCAAGTATACATAGGATAAATTCCAAGATAAGTCATCAATTAAGTCTGAATTGATTTTCAAAGACAGCAAAATATCTTCTCTGGCCACAATGGGATGAATTTAGAATCAAAAACAAAAAGAAAACTGGAAAATTTAAAAATCATGGAAATTGACACACTCTTAACCATTAGATCAAAAAAGAAACCACCCGGCGTTGGTTGAAAATCACCCCCGGCTTTGGCCATGGCAGCGGGTGAGATTCGGTGCCCAGAGCCTCCAGGGGCCTCAGCTCACCGTGCACTGCCACATGTGCGGTGGTGAAACCCAGCCCCGACAGGCCCCGCGGCCTCTCCCTGGGTGCGGCCGCTCGCGTGGTCTGGCCCCTGACTCCTGACCCAGGCTGCCAACCCCTAACCCTGTTTTCTCTCCACAGGACACTGGTCCTCCCACACCTGAGACCGACGTCACCAGGACCGCAGGGTCGGGGGGACTTGGCTGTCCTCCGTCTTTCAAATAAAGCTGTTTGTCTAAAAAAAAAAAAAAAAGAAACCACAAGACAAATAATAAAATACTTATAAAGACAAGTGAAAATGAAAATACAGCATACCAAAACTTATGAGACACAACAAAAGCAGTGCCAAGGGGAAGTTTCTAGCTATAAATTCTTACATTAAAAAATAAGAGTCTGGTCTGAAGAAAGCAAAATTAAAAATTATTTTAAAAATAAGAAAAATATCAAATCACCAACCTCACTTTCCAATTTAAGGAACTAAAAAGGAAGAGCAAACTAAACCCAGAGCTAGCAGTAGAAAGGAAGTAGTAAAGATTAGAATAGATATAAATGAAATAGAGACTAGAAAAATAATACAGAAAAATCAAATTGAAACCAAAAGTTGGTTATTCAGAAATCAAAAAACTTTGCAAATCTCTAGCTAGATCTACTCATAACAAAGGAGACAAATCAGAAATGAAAATGAAGACATTACTACCATTTCTACAGAAATGAAAAGGGTTATAGGGGAATACTATCAGCAATTGTGTGCCAAGAAATTGGATAACCCAAGTGAAATGGAGAAATTCCTAGAAACACTAAACCTACCAGGCTAAACCATGAAGAAATAAAAAATATGAGTAGATTTGTAACTACTAAAGAGATTCAATCAGTAATCAAACATCTCCTGTTAAAGAAAAGCCCTAAACCTGATGGCTTCACTGATGAATTCTACCAAGCATTTAAAGAAGAACTGTATCAATCATTTCAGACTTCCCAAAAATCGAAGATGAGGGCATACCCTTAACACATTCCATGAGGCCAGCATTAACCTAATACCAAGGCCAGTAAAGGTACTACAGGAAAACTACAGACCAGTATCCCTTATGAAGACTGATGCAAAAATCCTCAGAAAGGTACTTGGAAACAGAATTCAGCAGTATAGTTAAAGGATTATACAGTTTAAGTCATCACTTAATGTTGATAGGTACTTGGAAACTGTGACTTTAAGCAAAATGATATATCAGGAAGCCAGTTTTGCCATAGGCTTGCCAGGCACACTGCCTCACACCTGTAATCCCAGCACTTTGGGAGGCTGAGGTGGGAGGTTCACTTGAGCTTAGGAGTTCAAGACCAGCCTGGGCAATAGAGTGAGCCTCGTCTCTCCCAAAAAAAAAAAAAAGCCTGTAGTCCTAGCTACTTGGGAGGCTGAGGTGGAAGGATCATTTGAGTCCAGGAGGTAGAGATTGCGGTGAGCTGAGGTTGAGCCATTGTGCTCTAGCCTAGCCAACAGAGGAAGACTCTGTCTCAAAAAAAAAAAAAAAAAAAAAAAAAGGCTTATTTATATAAACAATTAAGTTCCTACAGCATGTTTTTGGTCACAAAAACATCATCAGAGTTCTAAAGAAAGACCCAAAACATCTCCAGTTTTAAACATTGAAATAAATGCAAGCTACATGTACATTTAAGAAAGATGAATAAAAACAAGTAAAATATTTACCTAATTTCTGGCAAATCTATGAGTGACAAGTGGTTGTAGTAATGGTGGGTTAAATCAAAGAGTAAATGCTTGTAAAGAGAAAATTGTAAAGAGCACACAGTTCACAAACAATAACAAGTCATGCCTGTAATCCCAGTACTTTTGGGAGGCTGAGGCCAGAGGATCCCTTGAGCCCAGGACATTGAGATCAGCTTGGGCAACATAGTAAGACATCATCTCTACAAAAAAATTAAAAACACAAATGAGCTGAGCACGATGGTGCACGCATGTAGTCCCAGCTACTCAGGAGGCTGCGGTGGGAGGATCACTTGAGTCCCAGAGGTTGAGGCTGCAGTGAGCCATTTTTGTGTCACTGCACTCCAAGCGGGGTGAGAGTCTGTCTAAAAAAACAACAACAACAACAAAAATGGAGGAGGCAGAGCAAGACAGCTAAATAGAAGCCTCCACCAGTTGTAGAGGTGTCTCCTGACAGGGGAACCAAATTTAACCACTATCTATATTAAAAACCACCTTCATAAGAACCAAAAATCAGGTGAGCACTCATAGTACCTGGTTTTAACTTCATATGACTGAAAGAGACACTGAGGAGGGTAGGAAAGACAGTCTTGAATTGCTAACACCTCCCCTTCCCCAGCTCCTAGCAGTGGCCACGTGGCACACAGAGAGACTCTACACTTGAAGGAGGGAGAGCACAGTGATTGTGGGACTGTGTTGGAATTTAGTGCTCCCCTGTTGCAGTTGAGAGCAACACTGGGCAGAACTCAGCCAGCACCCTCAGAGGTAGCATTTAGACCAGCCCTAGCCAGAGGGAATTTGCCCATCCCAGAGGTCAGAACATGAGTTTCAGCAAGCTTTGCCACCATGGGCTAACATGCCCTACAGTCCTAAATAAACCTGAAAGACGGTCTAGGCCACAAGGACTGCACCTCCTAGAAAGTTCTTTTTTTTTTTTTTTTTTTTTTTTTTGGAGACAGAGTCTGGCTTTGTCACCCAGGCTGGAGTGCAGTGGCACAATCTTGGCTCACTGCAGCCTCTGCTTCCCAGGTTCAAGCAGTTCTCTGCCTCAGCCTCCCGAGTAGCTGGAATTACAAGTGCCCACCACCACGCCCAGCTAATTTTTGTATTTTTAGTAGAGATGGGGTTTCACCATCTTGGCCAGACTGGTCTTGAACTCCTGACCTCATGATCCACCTGCCTTGGCCTCCCAAAGTTCTGGGATTACAGGCATGAGCTGAGCCACCGCACCTGGGCTAGAAAGTTCTAATGCTGTGCTGGGCTTGGAACCAGTGGACTTGGGGGACACGTGAGCTAGTGAGACACCAGCCCAAACTTAAAAAACATATCAATATTCAGGCCGGGCACGGTGGCTCATGCGTGTAATCCCAGCACTTTGGGAGGCCAAGGCGGGCAGATTGCCTGAGCTCAGGAGTTCAAGACCAACCTGGCCAACATGGTGAAACCTCGTCTCTACTAAAAATACAAAAATTAGCCAGGTGTGGTGGTGCGCACCTGTAATCCCAGCTATTCGGGAGGCTGAGGCAGGAGAATCGCTTAAACCCGGGAGGCAGAGGTTGCAGTGAGCCGAGACTGCGCCACTGCACTCCAGCCTGGGTGACAGAGTGAGACTCTGTCTCAAAAAAAAAAAAAAAATCAATATTCAAGTACAAGATGGTTATAGAACACTAAGCCCATTTAACCCAAAGAAGACTACCTCAAGACATTTAATAATCAAACTCCCAAAGGTCAAGAATAAAAAAGGGATCCTAAAAGCAGCAAGAGAAAAGAAACAACATACAATGGAGGCCAGGCATGGTGGCTCACCCCTGTAATTGAGCACTTTGGGAGGCTGAGACCAAGTGGATCTCTTGAGGTCAGGAGTTCAAGACCAGCCTGGCCAACATGGCAAAACCCTGTCTCTACTAAAAATACAAAAATTAGCCGGGCATGGTGGTGTATGCCTGTAATTCCAGCTACTCAGGAGGCTGAGGCATGAGAATCATTTGAACATGGGAGACAAAGGTTGCCGTGAGCCAAGATCGTGCCACTCCACCACAGTCTGGGTGACAGAGTGAGACTCTGTCTCAAAGAAAAACAAACAAACAAAAAAACCACATACAATGGAACTCCAATAGGTCTGGCAACAGACTTTTCAGTGGAAACCTTATAGGCCAGGAGAGAATGGCATGACATATTTTAAGTGCTGAAGGAAAAAAACTTTTACCTTCAAATAGTATATCCAGCAAAAATGTCCTTCAAACATGAAGGAGAAATACTTTCCCAGACAGACAAAAGCTGAGGGATTTCATCAACACCAGACCTGTCTTACAAGAAATGCCAAAAGGAGTTCAATCTGAAAGAAAACGATGTTAATGAGCAGTAAGAAATCATCTGAAGGTACAAAACCCACTAGTAACAGTAAATAGAAAAATACAGAATATTGTAACTGTAATTGTGGTGTGTAAATGACTCATATCTTAAGTAGAACAATAAAAATGAATCGATCAGGCTGCATGCAGTGGCTCATGCCTGTAATCCCAACACTTTAGGAGGTGGAGGTGGGTGGATCACCTGAGGTCAGGAGTTCCAGACCAGCCTGGCCAACGTGGTGAAACCCGTCTCTACTAAAAATACAAAAAATTAGCCAGGTGTGGTGGCAGGCACCTGTAATCCCAGCTACTTGGGAGGCTGAGGCAGGAGAACTGCTTGAACCCAGGAGGCAGAGGTTGCAGTGAGCTGACATCACGCCCTGAACTCCAGCCTGGGCGACAGAGTGAGACTTTGCCTCAGAAAAAAATAAAAAATAAAATAAGCCTGGGACCTGATGGCTTCACTGCCGAATTTTACCAAACATTTAAAGAAGAGCTATTACCAATCCTGCTCAAACTATTCCAAAAAATAGAGGAGGAGAGAATACTTCCAAACTCATTCTATGAGGCAAAATCAGACGAAGATGAATCAAAAGAAGAAAACAACAGGCCAAGATCCCTGATGAACATTGATGGAAAAGTCCTCAATAAAATACTAGCAAACCATATTCAGGAATGCATTAAAAAAATCATTCATCATGAACAAGTGGGATTTATCCCTGGGATGCAAGGGTGTTTCAACAAATGCAAATCAGTCAGTGTGATAATGTGATAACATCATATCAACAGAATGAAGGACAAAAACCATATGGTCATTTCAATTGATGCTGAAAAATCTTTTTATAAAATTCAACATCCCTTCATGATAAAAACCCTCAAATAACTGGGTATAGATAGAACATAACATAATAAATGCCATATATGACAGACCCATAGCTAGTGTCGAATGGGGAAAAACTGAAAGCCTTCTAAGATCTCGAACACAACATGGATGCCCACTGTGACCACCGTTATTCAACACAGTACTGTATATCTTAGATAGAGCAATCACACAAGAGAAAGAAAAGGCATCCAAATTGGAAAAGAAGAAGTCAAATTATTGTTGTTTGCTGATGATATGA
The DNA here is from genome assembly GCF_028885625.2 of Pongo pygmaeus. NCBI lineage: Eukaryota > Metazoa > Chordata > Mammalia > Primates > Hominidae > Pongo > Pongo pygmaeus. The sequence goes on along the minus strand of NC_072376.2, from coordinate 152,440,177 downwards.
TTTTACATTTGGAAAAACCTAAAGACTCCACAAGAAAAGTATTAGAACTGATAAACAAATTCCGTAAAGTTGCAGGATACAAATAAACCTACAAAAATAAGTAGCACCCTTTCCACAGCTTCCCATTCTTTAGAAACCAGGCTGCATATTCCCGAAGGTGGCACACTGGATTCCGGGCTCTCGCATCCCCACCAGCCTCCCTGAAGGCAGAGGGGTGGCCATGGAGACCCATCCAGACTCATGGTCTTCAGTGCAATATAGGGTGGGTGATGCCAGGGTGCCAGACGCCATGTTTGACCAGAACATTGGGAAGGTCATAGCCATGCTGGAGGTTCTTGTGAGGAGATGAATTGGTGAAGAGAGAGGCCAGGATGAAGATGCCTCCAGGAGTGGGCCGGTTTGGGACTGGCAGCTCCACCTGGGTTCTGCTCTCGCTGCTGAGGGCAGAAGGGTTCACTGGTGAGACCCTTTGGGGGAAGACTGAGGAGGAGGCAAAGCAGCTTGCTGCTTCTATGTCAGCTAGACTGATGATATCTTGCTGCATCAGGATGTGGATCTGGTGGACATCACCATCTCCCCTCCACTCACCCAGCAGATACATGTCAAGGCTCTAGATTTGTTGTCTGTGTCTATGATTGTTTCTGCTGCAAGCTGGCCAGATGAGTTCCCCTCCTGCGCCTGTGTGAACAGAATCCATCTTGGTCTGATATGGTTTGGGTCTCTGTCCCCACCCACATCTCACCTTGAATGGTAATTCCCATAATCCACACGTGTTGAAGGAGGGACCCAATAGGAGGTGATTGGATCATGGGGACTGTTTCTCCCATGCTGCTCTCATGATAGTGAGTGAATTCTCATGAGATCCGATGGTTTTATAAGCGTCTGGCATTTCCTCTGCTTGCACTTCTCTCTCCTGCCACCATGTAAAGAAGGTCCTTGCTTCCCCTTCACCTTCTGGCCATGATTGTAAATTTCCTGAGCCCTCTTCAGCCACGTGGAACTGTGAATCAATTAAACTCTTTCCTTTATAAATTACCCAGTCTCGGCCAGGTGTGGTGGCTCACACCTGTAACCAGCACTTTGGGAGGCTGAGGCGGGTGGATCACGAGGTCAGGTGTTCAAGACCAGCCTGACCAATATGGTGAAACCCCATCTCTACTAAAAATACAAAAATTAGCCAGGTATGGTGGTACACGCCTGTAGTCCCAGCTACTTGGGAGGCTAAGGCAGGTGAATTGCTTGAACTCGGAAGGCAGAGGTTGCAGTGAGCCAAGATCGCACCACTGCACTCCAGCCTGGGTGACAGAGAGAGACTCCATCTTGAAAAAATAAATAAATTACCCAGTCTCGGGTATTTCTTTATAGCAGTGTGAGAATAGACTAATACACAGTCCATCAGGGTATTGGGAAGAATGTGGTTTGCAAGAACACAGCAACATCAGTGGATGCCTTTTGGATAGTGATGGCCTTGTGCTACTGCCTGCAGCTGATAAGCCTGGTGGGGAATGTGCTGCATTTCCTACCTGCCTTTGTGTGCATGTGAAGCAACCAATCTGGAAGCACTACGCAGGAGTGATGATGATCTGCGACACCTGCATCTACTCAGGCAGCCTGCTGAGGGCCAGCCATAGCTGGATCTGTGACTAGCTCACGGGCAGCAGGGGTCTGACACAATGGGGACCTACATCGTGGACCTGCTGACCCACCCGACCTTCTGGAGAGATGAGAAGGTACACACACTGTCAAGACATACATGAGGCAGAGTGCCACCATCTGTGGCATCCGGCATGTCACCATTGATGACTTCTGTTTCAAAAAAAAAAGAACTACCTGCCGAAACAGGATTCAACACTGTGTAAAAGAAGGAAACAACTTCACAACATCAAGATACTAAGCAATGTAACAGTTACCGCTATACAATAAAAAATTACTAGACACATGAAGATTCAACAAAATATGATCCATACCAGAAGAAAAATCAGTCAATAGAATCAGAAATGACAGAGATCATGGAATTAGCGGAAAAAAAAAAACCATTAAAACAGCTATTACTAATATAATTAAGAATTTACAAGAAAATATGAACATAAGAAAAATTGAAGATATGAAAAACAATGAAATGCAGCTTTTAGACTTATGTAATGCAATATCTGAAAAAGATTTAAATCACTGTAGGAGTTTAAAGCAAATTTAATGTAGAAGAAAAGATTGATGACCTTGAAGACATAGCAATAGAAGCTATTCAAGCTGTAGCACACAGAGAAAAATACACCAAAAAGCCAAACTGCTATGAGGGTCTGCAGAAATAAACTTCAGTAGATGTGTAACTCCAAGGACTGTAGGTAGTGGAATTGACAGATATGAAAAGTATAGAATTTCTGTGTTCTGAATATTTTAAAAGGTAAAGGATGTTATAAAGATGAGCAAGAGATTACCAGGAATGGACAGACAGGTTGGAAGGTAGGTGGGAGATGGGGAGATGCTCTAGAAATATAAAATATAATTGTTAGAATAACAAAACTCAATGGAAAGGTTAAAGAGCAAATTTGATACAGATGAAGAGAGAATTAATAAATGAAACCACTGAGGTGGCTCATGCCTATAATCCCAGCACTTTGGGAGGCCGAGGTGAGACGATCACTTGAGGCTAGGAGTTCGAGACCAACCTGGACAACATGGTGAGACCCTGTCTCTACAAAATTTAAAAATTAGCTGGGCATGGTAGTGTATGCCTGTAGTCCCAGCTACTCAAAAGGCTAAAGCAGAGCATGACTTGAGCCCAGGAGTTTGAGGCTTCAGAGTGCTATGATTATGCCACTGTGCTCCAGCTTGGGCGACTGAGTGAGACCTTGTCTCTTAAAAAATAGAAGATATCTTTAAAAATTACCCAGAGTATACTAAGGAGAGACAAGGAAGTAAAAATATGAAAACAATATTAAGAGATAGAAGCTTGGATAAGAAAGTCACACATACGGCTAATTGAAATCTCAGAAAGAAAAGAAGGAAAAAAGTAGAGGCAATACTCCCTGCCCCCTAATATTTTGTGAAATTGTCAAACATACAGAAAAGTTGAAAGAATTATTATACAGTGAACTTTTACATTTACCAATTAATTCTAGAACATTTTGTTATATTTACTGTATCATATAGCTATCCACTTAACCATCCATCAATCCTATTTTTTATGCATTTCAGAGTAAGTTGTAGACATCACCACTAAACATTTTAGTATGTTCGTCATTAGTATTCAGTATTGTTTTATAGTTTTTTTGTATTTAAAATGTACATACAATACAATGCACAAATCTTAAGTACAATATTTGGTAAATTTTTACAAGTGCATACACCTGTGTAACACAAACTATCAAAAAAAAACATATACTGCTCTTCAGAAAGTTCCCTTATGCCCCTTGCTAGTCAATCCCTGCCCTTTACCTCCCACTGGTAAGAAGTGTTCTAATGAGAGGTATCATTTAGATAAATAGTGCTGTGATTTTTGCAGAAATGATGAAAAAATGAATTAACAGATCTAGGAGTCACAACATAATGAAAGCAGGATACATAAACAGAAATGTATAATGACATATTGTATAAAGAAACTGCAGAATTTGTAAGATCTTACAAGCAGCTAGAAAGGGCAGATCACTTGCAAAAGAACAGCAGTGAAAATGACAGTGGATTTATTATCAGCATCAATGGAAACCAGAAGTTAATGGAATAATACCTTTCGAGTGCCAAAAGATAATGGTCAACTAAAATTATGTACTTGCCCAGACTACCTTTTAAGAACAAGAGTGAAATAGAGACATTTAAAGATAAGTGATAATTGAGAGTTTAGCTCAGAGATATGCACGAAACTCCTAAATGACATATAGTCATGCACTACATGACAAAGTTTTGGTCAATAACAGACCACGTATACAATGGTGGTCCCATAAGATTATATTGGCTGAGTATTGCTAATCCAAAAATTCAAAATCCAAAATACTCCAAAATTCGAAACTTTTTGAGTGCCAACATGATACTCAAAGGAAATGTTCCTTGGAACATTTCTTTGGATTTTCAGGTTAGGGATGCTCAACACTAAGTATCATGCAAATATTCCAAAATAAAAAAAAAATTCAAAACCAAAATTTTCTTGTCCTAAGGATTTAGGATTAGGGATACTCAACCTGTAACACTGTATTTTTATTGGAGCTTTTCTATGTTTAGATGTACAGGTACGTACTCTTGTATTACAGTTGCCTATTCAGTACAGTAATATGCTATACAGGTTTTTAGCCTAGGAGCAAAAGGCTATGCCATATAGTCTAAGTATGTAGTAGGCTATACCATCTAGGTTTGTGTAAGTACAGTCTGTGGTTTGCACAATGATGAAATCACTTAAGGACACATTTCACCTTTCTCAGAATGTATCCCATCATTAAGTGATGTGTGACTGTAGTTGAGAGATAGTATTTCACAGGAGTTAAGAATATGCGCTTTGGAGACTCCATAGGTGTGAATCCCTATTCCACCATTTACTAGCTGTGGAACACTGGACAAGTGAGTTAACACCTCTGTGCTTCAGTTTTTTTTCTCACTTGTAAAATTTTGACAATAATTGTATTTACTTCATGGAATTGTTATGAGGATTAAATGAACTAATATAAAATACAGCACTTAGAACCAAACCTGGAATATAAGTGCTTTGTTAAGTCAGAGCTTAAAAAAAGGAAATTATCATAGAAGAATGAAGTACAAAATAGAATGGTGAGTGAATAAAATGGTGAACAAGCTTGTCAGTCCAAACAAACATTATCAGTCTAGAAAAATAAGGTCTGATTTGTGAAGTTTTAAACTAATGCCTCCAATAACAATAGCAAGTAGGCATTTGGGGAGGGGTCAATGTAATTAAAATTATTCTAAGATGATTGCTTTGTTTCAAAGGAAGGTTAAGATATGTTTGCCTTTACATTTTGTTAAGTTAGACACTTATAAAGTGCAGGGACAGTTGTTAAAAAAAAAAAGGAATAAATACAGAGCTATGAATTCCAACTCAGTGGAGGAAAAATGGAATTTAAAAAATCTAACCATAAAATCAGTTTTTTAAAAATGTAGAAACAGCCAGCGCCATGGCTCACACCTGTAATCCCAGCACTTTGGGAGGCCGAGATGGGCAGATCACGAGGTCAGGAGATTGAGACCATCCTGGCTAACATGGTGAAACCCTGTCTCTACTAAAAATACAAAAAATTAGCCGGACATGGTGGCAGGCGCCTGTAGTCCCAGCTACTCGAGAGGCTAAGGCAGGAGAATGGCATGAACCCGGGAGGCAGAGCTTGCAGTGAGCTGAGATCATGCCACTGCACTCCAGCCTGGGCGACAGAGCGAGACTCCGTCTCAAAAAAAAAAAAATGCAAAAACATTGGGGCTATAAAAATAGTAGCTCAGAAAAAGCAAGGCAAATATAAACAAAAAAGTAAGATATAGAAACAAATCCAACTATATCAAGAATCACAATAAACATCAATGTATGACATTTACCAATTAAAAGAGTTTGTCAGACTGAAATGAAAAATCTAGCTGTATGACATATACAAGAATCTGAAAACATACAGGCAAAACAGTAGAAGATAAGAGGTAGAAAAACATATGCCAGGCAGATCTTAATACAAAGAATTCACATACATTAATTTCAGAAAAAAGATTTTAAGACAAAAAAGATTGTTAGAATAAAAAGGTCATTACCTACTGATAAAAGGTTGAATTCACCAGAAAAAAACAGAAAAATTCTAATCCTGTTTGTAACTAATAAAATGGACTTTTATTGCTATATACAGCAAAAAATGTTAGAACTACAGGAGGTGGCAAATTTCTATGCAACTCTCTCAGTTCTTGATAGGTTAAACAAAAACCAGTGCATTGGTCTAGGCCCTGGGAATACAGAAGTGAACAGGCAGACCATCCCCTGCATGCTAGTGGGAAGATAAATTAACAAAAATACCAAATTTTGGATAATGATAAATAAATGAAGAAAATAAAATCAAATATAAAGGTAGAATCTAATGGGAAGAGGTGGTTATTTTATGAGGATGGTTAAGGGAAGGCTTCCTTGAGGAAGTGGCATTTATGCGGACACGTGAATTAGTTGAGGGAGCAAATGATGTGTATATATAGGGGAATATTTTTTCAGACAAAAGGAAAAGCAACTGGAAAGACCTTGAGGCAAACATGAGTTTCACATAATGCAAATATACATATTTAGCTTTTTGAATCTGCTTAGAATGTCGTTTCCCCCCATTTTAAGTAGAATGTAGAAACCTTACACATAGGTCTACTTAACCTGTACCCCTTACATTAGAGTTGTCATGAATTACGTCTACATATGTTTAAAACCCCATCAGACAATGGTACAGTTTTTATTTTCAACCATCAAATATATTTTTAAAGAACTTAGTGCCTGTCAATGATAGACTGGATGTGGCACATATACACCATGGAACACTATGCAGCCATAAAAAAGGACGAGTTAATGTCCTTTGCAGGGACATGGATGAAGCTGGAAACCATCATTCTCAGCAAACTAACGCAGGAACAGAAAATCAAACACCGCATGTTCTCACTCATAAGTGGGAGTTGAACAATGAAAACTTATGGACACAGGGAGGGGAACATCACACACCGGGGCCTGTTGGGGGATGGGGGACTAGGGGAGGGATAGCATTAGGACAGATACCTAATGTAGATGATGGGTTGATGGGTGCAGCAAACCACCATGGCACATGTACACCTATGTAACCACATTCTGCACATGTATCCCAGAACTTAAAGTATAATTAAAAAAACGAACAAACAAAACTTAAGAGGAGAATAGGAGAATGGACTACTATTTTTACGCAGATATTTACCATTTCTGGTGCTCTTCCTTCATTCCTGATGTTTTCAGGTTTCCTTCCGGTATCATTTCCCTCTGTCTGAAGAATTTTCTTTAGCAATTATTTTAGAACAGCTCTGCTAGAAATGAATTCTTTTAGTTTGTCTTCATATGAGAATGCCATTATTTCACCTGAATTCCTGATGGATATTTTCACTAGATGTAGTATTCTGTGTTGACACTTTCAGTGCTTTAAAATTATTGTGCCACTTCTGGCCGGGCGCAGTGGCTCATGCCTGTAATCCCAGCACTTTGGGAGGCCAAGGCGGGTGGATCATGAGGTCAGGAGATTGAGACCATCTTGGCTAACACGGTGAAACCCCATCTCTACTAAAAATACAAAAAAATTAACCAGGCGTGGTGGCGGGTGCCTGTAGTTCCAGCTAGTTGGGAGGCTGAGGCAGAAGAATGGCGTGAACCCAGGAGGCACAGCTTGCAGTGAGCTGAGATCACACCACTGCACTCCAGTCTGGGCGACGGAGCAAGACTCCGTCTCAAAAAAAAAAAAAAAAAAAAAATTATTGTGCCACTTCTGTGGTTTGCATGGATCCTGCTGAGAGATTTGCTATGATTCAGATTGTTTGTGTGTAGGTAGTACTTTGAATTTCTCTAGCTACTTCCAAGATTTTTTTCTTTGTCTTCATTTTTCAGCATTTTGATTGTGATGTGTTTGGGTATAAATTTATGTGTTAAACCTGTTTGGGGTTTGTTGAACTTCTTAAATCTGTAGATTTGTCTTTTGCCAAATTTGAGACCTTTTCTTCCATTATTCTAAATTTTTCAGCACCTTTTGTCATTATCCGAGAAGTCTCTGAGATTCTACTCATTGTTTTTTCAAATCTTTTTCCTCTCTGCTGCTCAGATTGGTTAATTTTTATTGATCTATTTACAAGTTCATTGACTCTGTTATGTTTACCTTGCTATTGAAACCATCCAGTGAATTTTTTTAAATGTTGGCTATTGTATTTTTCAGTTCTAAAATAGCCGTTTGATTCTTCTTTATGTCTTCTATTTCTTTGCTGATACTTTCTATTTTTTTTTTTTATTGGCTTCAAAAGTGCTTGTGATTGCTTGTAGGAGAATTGTTATAACAAAGTCAAGAACTTTGGAGGGTCTGAGATTTTACCTTAATTGCAAGTTAACAAGTTAGGCTGCCACAATTTCATGAATAGTGACAGAAGACACAAGACTCCTGGGTCAGAGACAAAGGACAGATTATTACTGACACGAATAGCAGGAGGCAGATTATCAACATTTAACCCAGTTTTCTGAGCCTCAGTTCCCACACAGTGATGCTGTGAGGGCCTGGTGTTACCTGTATATGTAGTGGGATATATGAATGCTGTGGGAAACACCAGTCTTTAATAAAGGGCCAGAAAACCTGCCCAGGCTTGCCCTGGAGAGAGACATTATCTTTTTTTTTTTTAATCCTGGAAGGAAAAAAATCTGTCCTTGGTCCCAAAGGAAGACATTCTATCTTCCAAGGATGTTTGCTATACAAACAGCTAAAAAAGATAGTTCAGAGAAAAAGCTGTTAATGCCTTTACCTAGAACACCTGTAGAAATGCAAGAGACCAATGAAGAATAGTCTCCTAACAAATATTAGTAGTTGCTTTAAAGCCTTCATCAGACAATTTTATCATCTGTGTTATCTCAGCATTGTCCTTTTTTTCCCTATATGAATTGAGATTTTCTTCTTTTTTGTTTTTTGTTTGCTTTGTAATTTTGGACCATATCATGGATATTTTGAATATTCTGTTTTGAGATGCCGGATCTTATTTAAATCCTATTAAGAATGTTGATATTTTTGTTTTAGCAGGCAATCAAGCTGGCTAGGTTCCTGCCACAAGTTCAGACTAGTCTTCTGTAGGTGAAAAAGTGCATAATGATATTAATATCCACCTCCCAAACCCCAGTGTATATTACATTCCAGGGTAATAAACCTAGAGGGGCCTTCTTCCTCTTCCCAGAGGAAATTCACTTATATTTCAAGATAATGAATAATTTCTCTCCTGAATGGGAGGAATGGGTAGGTCACCAGCAGGTTTGATAAAAGCTTGGAGTCTTCTGAATTTAAGATTCTTCTCCTGTGATGCAACCCACTGCACAGGAAACATCTGTTGCCTTATGGGAAATGGGGCATGGGGAAATGACACAAGGTGTTGTAAATGCTTTGTGCTTTCAGTAGCAAATCTGTTACGGCACCAGCCCAGCAGTCTGGTGTCTTCTGGCAGTATATGTATATGAAACTGTGGCAAGCTAACTTATTAGCTTGCAAGAAGGACAAAATCTAAGACACTTCACAGTTTCTGACTTAACGGGGGAGAGTGGCAGGATGTGAAGGTGAAGGAGCAGGCAGGGCAAATTACGTAGCACCATCCATAGCTAAGGTAATAGATGAATTGTTAATGTTAAAAATAGTGACAGCTGGCCAGTCACGGTGGCTCACGCCTGTAATCCCAGCACTTCAGGAGGCCAAGGTGGGTGGATCACGAGGTCAGGAGATCTAGACCACCTTGGCTAAAATGGTGAAACTCCGTCTCCACTAAAAATACAAAAAATTACCCGGGCGTCGTGGCGGGCGCCTGTAGTCTTAGCTACTCGGGAGGCTGAGGCAGGAGAATTGCTTGAACCCAGGAGGCAGAGCTTGCAGTGAGCCAAGATCACGACACTGCACTCCAGCCTGGCCAACAGAGCGAGACTCCGTCTAAAAATAATAATAATAATAATGACAGCAGTAGCAGTGGAAAGGAAAACAAGACACTGCATGCTAAGCTCTTCTGCGATGAGGGTGAGAGACCAGGAGGACAGTAGATGACTGTAAAAAAAAAAAAAGGAGAAAGGATGATATGGTCAAGGGAACTAGAATTTTCAAAGGAGAAAAAAGGTCTGGAATTGGCAGTGGGGAATAAGCAGGACACCTACCTCATCTCTAGGCTCCTTTAGTAAGTGGGTTGAATAATTTTTAAAAGCAGACACAATTTGAGAGTATTGCAGGGAAAGCAATATTATTAGGAGATGGTTAGGTTTTGGTTAGAGTAAGAAAATGAAAGGAATGTTTAGAAAAGGTGTTAAGGATTAGGGGATTTGACTGATGACAATACAGTGGAAGGGTCAACACAGATTAAGAGGAGTGGGAGGCTGGGCACAAGGGCTCATGCTTGTAATCCCAGCACTTTGGGAGGTCGAGCCAGGCAGATCACCTGAGGTGAGGAGTTCGAGACCAGTCTGGCCAACATGGTGAAACCCTGTCTCTACTAAAATACAAAAATTAGCTGGGTGTGGTGGCTCATGCCTGTAATCCCAGCTACTTGGGAGGCTGAGGCAGGCGAATTGCTTGAATTTGGGAGGCAGAGGTTGCAGTGAGACAAGATTGCACCACTGCACTCCAGCGTGGGTGACAGAGCAAGACTCCGTCTCAAAAAAAAAAAAAAGGAATGGGAAATTAGGCTATGTTAGAGCAAAGCATGATGGTGTTACAATTCTATACAATGGACTTTAAAAGATGCAAATAAGCAAATGAAGTATGATGGGGTTATTTCTATTTTTTTTTTTTTAAAAAAAAGGTCTCATTATAGCCTCTTGGGATTGTTCTTTTAAGCAGTTTGTAGTGTTATTATAATCTCTTGGAATTGTTCTCTTAGGCAGTTTATAAAGCAGGTGGATATTGTGATGGGTTGGGGGTAGATTTACCAGGATCACATTCAGCTCTTTGTGCCTCTAAAATCCAGCCGGACTTGTGACTGGGAAGAACTCTGGATGTGTTATTTAAATCCAGGAACACTGGGAATTTTAGAGGCTTTCTTTACAGTCGAAGTCTTTGGTGTTACTGCCACCGGACAGGCAATCTCCAGGAGCTTGGAAATCCTGCTGTGACTGGGAAAGAGCATAGTGATATAAATAAATATCTACCAGGAAAACCCAAGAAAAGCAACATCACTTTAGGTGTCTCCTCAAACTTCAGCTCATCAGAGGGGGCTTATTTTAATACGTTACCTGAAAGAATATCTTTCCTGGTCACTTTACATCCTCCTTTCTATGCTTTTCCCCACCACCACCTCCTTAGCACTTATCACCACCTGTCTTATGTTTCTCTGTTTAGTATTTCCTCTCGGTAGGATATAAAGACCTGGAGAACAGATTTATTACTGCTATTTCCAGGACCCAGAATAGCATTTGGCACATTGTACACACTCAATAAATATTTGTAGAGTGGATAAATAAACTGAAGAATATTAGAACCATTAAGCAAGTCTAGTAATGTGACCAATTAAAAAATCAGTAATTCTGCTGGATGTGGTGGCTCATGCCTGTAATCCCAGCACTTTGGGAGGCCGAGGCGGGCAGAACATCTGAGGTCGGGAGTTCAAGGCCAGCCTGGCAATCAAGGTGAAACCCCGTCTCTACTAAAAATACAAAAATTGATGTGGTGGCATGTGCCTGTAATCCCAGCTACTTGGGAGGCTGAGGCAGGAGAATCGCTTGAACTTGGGTGGCAAAGGTTGCAGGGAGCTGACATTGTACCACTGCACTCCAGCCTGGGTGACAGAGTGAGACCCTGTCTCAAAAAACAAAACAAAACGAAACAAAAAAAACAAGAACAACAACAAAAAAAACCCAGTAATGGTAATAAAAAATATAAAATATTCAGAAGTAAACTAAATGGTAAATAATACTCAAATTTACCGACAGAGGAAATGGATGAATGGAGGAGAGTACCATGCTGCTGGATGGAAAGACATAATATTGTAATAATGCAAACTCTCTTCAAGTTAATCTATAAAATGGACACAATATCAGTCAAAATTCCAGTGGAATTTTTGGAGGAAAGGAAGGGGCAAATTTGACAAAATGATTGTAAATTTCACCATGAAGAATAAATGCTTCAGAATAGCCAATTCATATTTTGAAGAAAGGCATTGATAAGGGACCTTGCTCTATTAGACATAAAAACCTATATAGGAAAACACAAATGGGTGGTATATATTTAAAGTTTTTTCTTAAGTACATACCCTTTGCCCAGACATTCCACTTCTGGAAAATTTCCCTGAGAAATAACTAGATAGTATATGGCAAAGATGTTTATTGAAACATTGTCTATAATGTTATAATGCCAATCCAATTAAAAACATTGATTGTTTGACAAGTAGAGGATGGTTTTAACAAAGTATGGTTTAAATAAATTCCTTTGGAATATCACGGAGCTCTTAAGCGTGATGTTGTAGAACTACATTAATTGATATGGAAGGTGATCGCCATATATTGTTATGTTTTTTAAAAAGCTGATTACAAAACAGATGTCTAATACTATCCACGTTTTTGTAAAATAAAAATTGGCATATACCTGTGAAGAAAAAAACCTAGATGGAAGATTATATATCAAAATATTAACAATAGTTCTGCATCTGTACACTGAAAAATGGTAAGCTTTCCCCAAAATGGGATGGTACTTAAATTCCTCATTACTGCCACCTGGTGGCAACCAAGGGAGATTTCTAATTTCTTTTCTAGCACCTTGAGTACAATGCACGTAACATCATAATTACATAAAGTTATAAAGAAATCTTCAGTATCACCTGGTTCTATCCATCATTTTGTAGCTGAAGAAATAAAGGGCAAAGACTTTAAGCCGCTTGTCTAAAGTTGCACGGTTAGTGAAATTTAATAATAGTAGCAAACCTTTGTTGAGCCATTTTGCTAAGTACTTCAAATGGATTATATCATTTTATTGTCACAGGAGCCTATGAGGTTGGTCCTATTTTTACTCTCACTTATCCCTACTTGCCAGATGAGGATCCTGAGGCTCAGAGAAAGTAAGCAGCTTACCCAAGGCTGTATAGTTGGGATACAGCCAGTGATTCTGAGTTTTACCTCCCTCTCCTGAACCTTCTGTACTGTACCTTCTTAGCCCATCAATTGCCCCTGCCCCTTCCACTAAGTGCCCTTGCCTTTCCTTGTCCCTTCCTTCAGTGTTTTGGTGACAACTCTTAGCATATGCCCAGTCTTTGTGTTATGTTTCTCATGGATGAAAAGACAGTATAGGCCAGGTGTGGTGGCTTATGCCTGTAATCCCAGCACTTCGGGAGGCTGAGGTGGGTGGATCACCTGAGGTCAGGAGTTCGAGGCCAGCCTGGTGAAACCCCATCTTTACTAAAGTAATCCCAGCTACTTGGGAGGCTAAGGCATGAGAATCGCTTGAACCTGGGAGGTGGAGGTTGCAGTGAGCCGAGATCACGCCACTGCACTCCAGCCAGGGGATAGAGTGAGACTCTGTCTCAAAAAAAAAAAAAAAAGGAAGGATTGATTGATTTATTGAGAGAAGTATAAGGAAACAAAATGCCCCAAGATCCTTGTCCGGACTCTGTCTCAAAAAAAAAAAAAAAAGGGAAGGATTGATTGATTTACTGAGAGAAGTATAAAGAAACAAAATGCCCCAAGACCCTTGTCTGGAAGGAAGGGAGGGAGGGAGGGAGGGAAAGGAAAGGAAAGGAAAAGGAAGGAAAGGAGGGAGGGAGAGAAAAGACAGTAAAGACAGTATAAACATTTACTGAGAGAAGTATAATTATCAGGGGAACCCGCCCCCAATATTTCAACGTAGGTTCTATTTTCCATAAGTGTTGGCCGGCTGAGAAATAAAGAGTACGAAGAGAGGAATTTTACAGCTAGACCACCAGGGGTGACATCACATATCGGTAGGACCATGATGCCCACCCAGACCTCAAAACCAGCAAGTTTTTATTAAGGATTTCAAAAGGGGAGGGGGTGTGTGAACAGGGAGTAGGTACAAAGATCACATGCTTCAAAGGGCAAAAAGCAGAACAAAGATCACATGCTTCTGAGGAAATAGGACAAGGGCAAAGCAGAACTCCTGATAAGGGTCTGTGTTTAGCAGTGCACGTATTGTCTTGATAAACATCTTAAACAGCAAAAAACAGGTTCGAGAGCAGAGAACCGGTCTGACCAAAAATTTACCAGGATGGAGTTTCCCAATCCTAATAAGCCTGAGGGTACTGCAGGAGACCAGGGCGTATTTCAGTCATTATCTCAACCGCATAAGACAGACACTCCCAGAGCAGCCATTTATAGACCTCCCCCCAGGAATGCATTCTTTTCCCAGGGTCTTAATATTAATATTCCTTGCTAGGAAAAGAATTTAGTGATATCTCTCCTACTTACATGTCTGTTTATAGGCTCTCTGCAAGAAGAAAAATATGGCTCTTTTTGCCTGACCCTGCAGGCAGTCAGACCTTATGGTTATCTTCCCTTCTTCCCTAAAAATCGCTGTTATTCTGTTCTTTTTCAAGGTGCACTGATTTCATATTGTTCAAACACACATGTTTTACAATCAATTTGTACAGTTAACACAGTTATCACAGTGGTCCTGAGGTGACGTACATCCTCAGCTTACGAAGATAACAGAATTAAGAGATTAAAGTAAGACAGGCATAAGAAATTATAAAAGTATTATTTGGGAACTGATAAATGTCCATGAAATCTTCACAATTTATGTTCCTCTGCCGCAGCTCCAGCCGGTCCCTCCATTCGGGGTCCCTGACTTCCCACAACATATAAGGAAGCAAAATACCCCCAGCTCCTTACCCCAAGACCCTTGTCCAGATAGAAACTTAGACTTATTAATATATTGAATTGTTCAAGTGTCCATATACTAAGAATCTTACATCAGCGATGTGGAACTATGGATAGGCTTCCTTGGGTTCCCAGCTCCACACTATAACCCCCGCCCGTTAAGTTTCTGTATAGCAGAGTTAAGAGTGAATATCACCATATGCAGTTGTTCATGTACTTCTTCCCCTTTCTCTTCTAGCTCTTGACAAAAATTCTCAGGGAAAACTCTTCAGCTCTGGATGTCTCCCTTTTTGTGGATCAAACACAAAGGGCATCATTCTAAAATATATACGGAACCATAAAAGCCCCAAATAGCCAAAGCAACCCTGAGCAAAAAGAACAAGGCTGGAAGCATCACACTACCAGACTTCAAAATTTACTGCAAAGCTCTAATACCTAAAACAACATGGTACTGGCATAAAAAAAAAAAAATAGGCACATAGACCAATGAAACAGTATAAAGAATCCGGATATACCAACTCATCTTTAACAAAGGTGCCAAGAACGTACAATGAGGAAAGGATGGTCTTTTCAATAAATGGTGTGAGGGAAAGCTAGATAACTATATGCGGAAGAATGAAACAAGATTCCTCTCTCTTACTATACACAAAAATCAAATCAAAATGGATTAAAGGCTTAAATCTAAGATCTGAAACTACAAAACTAGAAGAACACACTGGGGAAGTGCTCCAGGACCTTGGTCTGGGAAAAGATTTTTTTGTTTAAGACCTCAAAAGCACAGACAACAAAGCAAAAACAGACAAATGAGATTACATTAAGCTAAAAAGTTTCTGCACAGCGAAGGAAACACTTAACAGAGTGGGGGAGACAACCCACAGAATGAGAGAAAACATTTTCAAACTATCCATCCGACAAGGGATTAATGACCAGAATAAAGAGACTAAACAATTTAAGCCAAAAACAAAACAAAGAAACACACACACAAAAAAAGTCAAATAATCTAAAAAGTGGGCAGGCTGGGTGGGGTGGCTAACACCTATAATCCCAGCACTTTGGGAGGCCAAGGCAGGCAGGTCAAGAGATCGACACCATCCTGGCCAACATGGTGAAACCCCATCTCTACTAAAAATAAAAAAAAATTAGCCGGGTGTGGTGGCATGCGCCTGTAGTCCCAGCTACTTGGGAAGCTGAGGCAGGAGAATCGCTTGAACCTGGGAGGAAGAGCTTGCAGTGAACCGAGATTGCACCACTGCACTCCAGCCTGGTGACAGAGTGAGACTCCATCTTAAAAAAAAAAAAAAAAAAAAGTGGGCAAAAGATCCAAACAGACATTTCTCAAAGGAAGACATAAAAATGGCCAACAGGTATATGAAAAAATGCTCAACATTACTAATCATTAGAGAAATGCAAATTAAAACAACATGTTATTTCACCCCAGTTAAAATGGCTTGTATTAAAAGAACAGATAATAACAGATGCTAGTGAGGATGTGGAGAAAAGAGAACCCTTGTACACTGTTGGTAGAAATGTAAACTAGTACAACCACTATGAAGAACAGTATGGAGGTTCTTCAAAAAACTAAAAATAGAATTACCATATGATCCAGAAGTTCCACTACTGAATATGTATCCAAAAGAAAGGAAATCCGTATATCAAAAAGATATCTGCACTCCCATGTTTATTGCAGCATTGTTCACAATAGCCAAGATATGGAATTAACCTAAGTGCCCATCAATGGATGAATGGATAAAGTGTGGTATATATGCACAATGAAATATTAATCGGCCATAAAAAATAATGAAACCCTCTCATTTGCAGCAACATGGATGATACTGGAGATCACTATGTTAAATAAGCCAAATACTTAAAGACAAATATTGCATGTTGTCAGTCATACATGGGAGCTAAAAATGTGGATTTCATGATGACACAGAGTACATTGGTGGTTACCAGAAGCCAGAAAGGAGGGGATGGAGTAGGGGATGAAGGGGGAAAAAGGATATAAGTATATTTATTACCACTGAACTGTACACTTAAAATGGTAAAGATGATATGTTATATATTACCTCAGTTTACAAAAGAAAAAACAAATGGCATCAATGTTAGCAAGTGTAAAAGTTGTACTAGGGATAAATCCGCCATTTAAAAGGGAAATTAGAAATCTGAAATAACGAGTGCAGTTAGTCTCTGAAACCCTTGAAGTCCCCAAAATTCTCATTCAGAACTGGTCCCAAAATGAATACATACTTTTGTAACATTGTCTAATTAAAGCTGCTTTTTTCAAGTATTGGTTTGCTTCAAAATTAATCTTTTTATTTGTACTATTATTATAAGAGTGTTATTTCCTATTCAGCTATATTTTTTGGAGAACAGTGTTAGTGAAAAGAGCTTGACTGTTAGTCTTGAGTTAAAATTCACATGTTAGCTGCGATGAGTAAACTTACATTAAATTTTAATTACTTAATTTTATTATCTACAATTAAGGATAATAATATCACCAAAGGTCGTGGAGAGTATTTAACGGGATGACACATAAAACTAGGACATAGAGACATCTAGCAAATACACACTTCCTTCCTTTCTCCCTTGTTATATACTTATCCACATGGGCTAGGATTTCTTTGAAGGAACCATTTTTATCTTAGCCAGTGTTCTATCTGAGGTATTTGAGGCTCTCTGCTTTTTTCTTTCACACCCCACTTTCAATCTCTCAACATGTACTGTGAGCTCTGCTTTCAGACTAGATTCGTAACTCAGTGATTTCCCACTCCTCCACAACCACCACCCTGGCCCAGGCCATCATCATTTTCCATCTGGACTACTGTAGTCACTTCCTAACTGGACTCCCAACTTCCACTCTTGCTGCTTGCCATTTATTGTTCACATAGCAGCCAAAGTTATTCTTTCATAAATTAGATCATGTCACTTTTCTGCTCAAAACCTTCCAAGAGCTCTCCACCACTTTTAGACTAAATATCTGAAGTCCTTACCAAATCCTACTAGATCTATGTGATTTGACCCCAGCCTATCATTCGGACTTCAGACCTCTCTCCTGCTAACTTACTGTGCTCCAGCAGCACTGGCCTCCTTGCTGTTGTTTTCTTTCTTTCTTTTCTTTTTTTTTTTTTTTTGAGATGGAGTTTTGCTTTTGTTGCCCAGGCTGGGGTGCAATGGTGTGATCTTGGCTCACTGCAACCTCCGCCTTCCGGGTTCAAGCAATTCTCCTGCCTCAGCCACTCAAGTAACTGGGATTACAGGCGCCTGCCACCACACCCGGCTAATTTTTTGTATTTTTAGCAGAGATGAGGTTTCACCATGTTGGTCAGGCTGGTCTCGAACTCTTGACCTCAGGTGATCCTCCTGCCTTGGCCTCCCAAAGTGTTGGGATTACAGGTGTGAGCCACCGCTCCCAGCCCTCCTTCCTGCTCTTTGATGGTGCCAAGCGTACTCCTGCCTCAGGGCCTTTACATCTGTTGTTCCCTCTGCCTGGAATGCTCTTTCTAGATTTTTAATGCCTTGCTTTCTCATTTTCTAACTCAGAGAGGCTGAACCTAGGTACCTCATTTTAAACAGATACCCCTGCAAGGCTTTCTTCCTCTCCTTATGCTTATTTTCCTCATAGCACTTACCCCACATTGATATTGAGATTTTCTTTCTTTCTTTTCTTTTTTTCTTTTCTTTCTTTCTCTCTTTCTCCCTTTCTTTTCTTTCTTTCCTTCTTTCTTTTTCTTTCTCTTTCCTTCCTTCCTTCCTTTCATTCTTTTCTTTTTCCTCCCTTCCTTCCATTCTTTTCTCTCTCCTTCCTTCCTTCTCCCTTCCCTCCCCTCCCCTCCCCTCATATAGGGGTCTCACAATGTTGCCCAGGCTCCTGGACTCAAGTGATCCTCCCACCTTAGCTTCCCAAGTAGCTGGGATTATAGGCACACACCACCACACCTGACTCTATATGTAATCCCACCTGAAATGTAAGTTTCCCACTGAAATACAGGTTCAATACTTTGTTTTGTTCACTTTGTATCATCAGCATTTACATCTGCCAGGCATTCAAAAATATTCGTTGAATAAGTAAGTGAGCAAACTTACCTGCTTCCACACCCATCCTTTCCCCC
Organism: Pongo pygmaeus; assembly: GCF_028885625.2. NCBI lineage: Eukaryota > Metazoa > Chordata > Mammalia > Primates > Hominidae > Pongo > Pongo pygmaeus. Next base: position 152,421,565 of record NC_072376.2, on the reverse strand, counting down.
TCTCCCTAGAGATGTTTTTCTCCCTATCTGAGATTATAATGTCTCCACTGTGTCCTGCCTCCTCAGCATTCCTTAATATTGCCTATCTTCCACATTCAATTCTCCCTGGCTACATTTTTTGTTTTCTGGCAAGCACACATCTCTCCCATCTTAAAACAAAAAAAGAGAAAGAAAATTCTCTCTGGGCATCCCCTGTCAGCTGCCAGTCTCTGTCTCTCCTGCTCTTAACAAACTTTTGAAATATTTATTTATACTCTTTGCATTGCCTCAATTCGCTTTCATTCAAGTTTCTCCAAACCCATAGAAACTGTTCACTCCTGCTTTAAACTTTCTTTCCTGAGCTCTTCCAAGATATTACTCTCTTATTGTTTTTTTAATCTTACTTCCCTGCTTGCTAGTTTTCCTGTCCCTCCCTCAAATTTTGTGTATCACAGCATTCTGATACAAGTTCTTCATGTTCTCCAGATTCTTCCTTGGCAATCTTACCACATCCATTGCTTTAGTTACCACCTAAACCTGGAAGCCCAGCTCACATTTCTCTGTACTAAGCTCATGACTTATTTGACCTAGTGTCTACTTGATATCCACCTTGATTTCCACAAGCACCTCAAAATAAAGATGCCCTCTTCCATCTCCAAACTTGATTCTCCTCCAGTGTTACTTATTTTATGTGAGTGGTAGCATCATCCAGTTGCTCAAGCAGAAAACATGGATATTGTCCTTGATTTATCCTTCGCCTTCAGCCCCCTTCCCCCATCTAGCTAACCATTGGCTTCCATTAATTCTATTACAATGAGAGAAATTGCATCCCCCCAGAAAGATATGTCAAAGTCCCAGCCCCCACTGCTTATGAATGTGATCTTACTTAGGGTTTTTGTAGATGTAATTCAGGATCTTGAGAGGGAGGGCCCTAAATCCAGTGACTGGTGTCCTTAAACATGAAAGGAGAGGGAGATGTGAGACGCAGACACAGGGGAGAATGTCATGTGAAGATCCCTATAAGGCTGGAGAGACTGGAGTGACACTGCTACAGGCCAAAGAACACCAAGAATTGCCAACCCCACTGACACCCTGATTTCAGACTTCTGGCCTCCAAAACTGTAAGAGAATAAATTCTGCTTTTTTAAGTCCTGAAGTTTGTAGTAATCTGTTATGGTAGTCCCAGGAAACTAATTTTCTACCTTCTAAATATCTCTGAAATCCATCTATGTTTCTCTACCATTACTGCCTTTAACTAGTTCAGATCATGATTACAGTAATCTGCCTCATCTCCCTGCTACTAGTCTCAGCCCATCTTTCTAAAATGCATGAAATTAATTCCACTATTTAAAATCTGTTGAGTAGTTTGCCAGTGACTTGGATTAAGTCTAAATGCCTAGTATCATGGTTTATGGGACTTTATAATTTGACTTCTGCCTACTTGTGTAGCCTTCTTTTCCCACTCACCCTCAATTCTGTTTTGTGTTTTGTTTTGTTTTGTTTTGTTTGTTTGTTTGTTTTTGAGACAGAGTTTCGCTTTTGTTGCCCAGGCTGGAGTGCAATGGTGCGATCTCGGCTCACCAGATCGAGGTTCAAGCGCTTCTCCTGCCTCAGCCTCCCAAATAGCTGGGATTACAGGCGCACGCCACCACACCCAGCTAATTTTGTATTTTTAGTAGAGACAGGGCTTCTCCATGTTGGTCAGGCTGGTCTCAAACTCCTGACCTCAGGTGATCCGCCCACCTCAGCCTCCCAAAGTGTTGGGATTACAGGTGTTAGCCACCGTGCCCGGCCCCCACTTACCCTCAATTCTATGCTCCAGGCATAGTAATAATTTCTGATATTTCTCAGCATTTATTCTGTGCCAGCCACTATTCTAGGGGCTAAATTGCACAACAACCCTGTAAGATAGAAAACAGGTTTCTTTCAATGTCTCAGCCTTTCTTACTCTCGCTTCCAGGATTTTGTGCACGCTGTTCACACTGCTCTCTGCCTGAAACACTCTACTTTCTTTTCCCTTGCTCTTTGACCCTCTCTCAACTGGCAAATTCATACTAACACTTTAGGCCCCAGTTTATTCAACACTTCCTCCAAGAAGCATTCCTCACTCTTCCTAAATCTGGGTATATGTGCCACCCTCACTGCCCATATTCCCATTACACCCTGAATTCCCCCATCAGAATACTGTTTACTGGTCTATACCTCACACTGTATTTTATGTTTCCCTTGGGGAAGGGCTTTATCTCTATTACCATTGTAACTCCATTCCCAGAATCGAGCACAATGCCTGGCATAGAAGAGATGCTCAATCACTATACGTTGAGTAAATGAAAAAACCTTAAATAAAGGTTGCTAATAGTATTATGTCTCTAATACCAGCTAGGGCAGAAAGAAATGCATCCCAGACCTACTTGCCAACTGTCCTCTTCCTCACAATTCTGATGCCTCTGCCTGGACCAGTCCTGAAACATCTTTTCATAGGAATTCCATGAGATCTCTAAGGCCAGTTAATCTTCAGTTCCCTATCATATTCAGCACTCCAAATACAAGCCTCTCCAGGTGGCTCTCCTTTCCCAGAGAGCTTTGCAAGCTCTCCCAAACCCTTCTGCTTACTGCTCTCCTTTTTCCTGAGCTTTCTGGAACTCCAGCCTATTCAAAACAAACTCACCTGTGTTTTCATCCTTTTTTTTTTTTTTTTTTTTTTTTTTTTTGGAGACAGAGTCCCACTCTGTTGCCCAAACTGGAGTGCAGTGGCACCATCTCTGCTCACTGCAACTTCTGCCTCCCAGGTTCAAGCGATTCTCAGCTTCCCAAGTAGCTGGGACGACAGGTGTGCACCACCACACCTGGCTAATTTTTGTATTTTCAGTAGAGACAGGGTTTTGCCATGTTAGCCAGGCTGGTCTCGAACTCAAGCAATCCACCTGCCTCAGCCTCCCAAAGTGCTGGGATTATAGGCATGAGCCACTGTGCCTAGCCATATTTTCACCCTTTTAACAGAATATTCTTTCCATCTCTGGCCTGAAATAGAAACCTGTTTTCCATTAGAAAAACTATCTTCTTACTGCTATCTTGGGTGGAAGTTGTTAATTTGTCTCACCCTTGTAGAAAACCCTCTCCTTTCAAGCTTTTATTTTTTTATTTATTTATTTATTTATTTGAGATGGAGTTTCACTCTTGTCGCCCAGGCTGGAGTGCAATGGCGTGATCTTGGCTCACTGCAACCTCCACCTCCTAGGTTCAAGCTATTCTCCAGCCTCAGCCTCCCGAATAGCTGGGATTACAGACACCTGCCACCACGCCCAGCTAATTTTTGTATTTTTAGTAGAGATGGGGTTTCGCTGTGTTGGCCAGGCTGCTCTCAAACTCCTGACCTCAGATGATCTGCCCACCTCGGCTTCCCAGAGTGCTGGGATTACAGGCGTGAGCCACCACACCCAGCCTCAAGCTTTCATTTTCAACCATCCATCTCTCTACTGCTTCTTACTGTCATCTACTAAGCTACTAGTTATTCTTCTCTCTGGTTTATGGTCCCATCATCATCTGAGATGACCTCACTGTCCATGTGAACAGCCCTAGTCTCCTAGTCTCCAATTCCTTGAATCCTCTCAATTTGATACCCTTTAACACATTCCACTTGGTCTATTCTATGGCTGTACCTAAGTTTGCCACCATTAGGTGGTTTGTCACAACTTTATTCTGTTCTTTAGTCTATTCTATAGCTAAATCTCAGTTTGTTACAAACCAGGTGGTTTATCACCTCTTAAATCCTAAATTTCAATCTTGTCCATTCCTTTAGCTCATCCATTTTCTTGTTAAAAGCCCTCCTCTGCCACTTCCTTATCCTAAATTTCAATCTTGTCCATTCCTTTAGCTCATCCATTTTCTTACTAAAAGCCCTCCTCTGCTACTTCCTTCCTTAAATCAGCCTAGATGCATGATCTAGGTTTCATGATCCAACTTTTCATAAACACCCTCAATCCTTTGTGCTCTTGTTCACCTGGCCCAAATTCGGCCTGGGTTTTACCATGATACTGTGCTCCACTACATTCCAAGTTTGTGGCCTAAGTACTAGAATAGGTACTTTTGGTATGGCAGGGGCATATAAGATGAAAAAAATCATCCAATATAAAATGAATCCAGCCAGTATATAATATAACAATATAATCATTTACTTCCTATCCCTGTACCTAGCCTTGTATAGGTAAAAATTCTCTCATCCTCTTATTTTTAATGTTGGTTAGGGGCTTTATGTAAAGCTCCTGTGGCTCCAAATGTATTGAAGTACTCAATGGATATGCTCCTTTTGAAATTTTATCACTGTTCTCATGTAGGCTAAAGATGGAACTATCTATAACTTTCTTGCTTCTTACTGGTAGGTTTATTTACTCATGCAGCAAATATTTGAGTACCTACTATGTATTTGGCATACACTTTGCCCCTATAGAGCTTGTAACAATATAAAAATAAGACAAATACTCAAAAAAGTTTAAGATAATACTACATATGACTAAAAGAAAGATGGAATGTGTTATGAAAGATCAGAGAAGAAAGAACTTATATCCAGCTGAGAAAATCCTTAAAGAGTGGGCCGAGTTTGTTCAGTTGATGAGAGGAAATAATATTTCAGCCAGAGTGAGAGGTACAAGAAAAGGCTTTGCATGGGAAAGGATTAGGAATAACCCAGTTCTTGTTTGTTTACAGGTGGATGGAAAGCCGATTTCCAGTCTTTATGATAACGCCGATGTTCCACTTGGGAAAGATACTATACGACAATGAAAGTAGCCCTTTCTTTTGTCTTTCAAAGAATGTATTTTTAACAAACAGCCTCTGTGTGATCCTTTTGACCACACAATTTGTAGAGTTAACGCTGAAATTTTCATTAGCAACAATGAAAGCACACACAGTCACAATATGAATATAGATTAATATCAGCCTATTTTGGTCAGAAAGGCTCATTTAAATGTTTAAGAGACAGAAGTCCCAAATTGTAGTAATTTCTTCAACTAGCAGGAGGAAGCTCAGAATTAGTTTTTCTACAACACTAGAGGAATACTACTCAAAAATAAAAAGGAATTAACCATTGATACATGCAACAACACAGATGAATCTCAAAGTAATTGTGCTGAAAGAAACCAGACCCAGAAAAAGGTAAATTCTATATGATCTCATTTATATAAGACTCTAGGAAACGCAAAGTAATCTACACATACAGAAAACTGAGGGCAGGTACTGGGAAGGGTAGGAGGGAGGCGTTACAGAGAGGCATGAGGAAACTTTTTGGGGTGATAGATATGTTTACTACTTTGTGAGGATGAGGTCGCAACTCCGTACGTGTCAGTGGTATATTTTAAATATGAACGGCTTATTTTATGTAAATTCTACCCCTATAAAGCTGTTTTTAAAAAAAAAAAAAAACTTCTCTTTGAGAGACATCACCTTTGTCTTTTAAATCATCTTATGTTGAATCTAAAAGATCAGTGTAAAGTTTTAATAAAATCGGAGTGTGTATGTGTCTTAATTTCCAGGACATATAATGTAATCATGGTGATTAAGCCAAAAGTACTTATATGATTACCTATAAACTATCATAGTTAAATGACTAAATACCCTGCATAAGGTAAAATGATTATTTTATTCCTATAGATTGAAATTGCTCAACTTTTTATTAGAGAATAATAGATTAGAGGGCATGTTGGCTCACACCTGTAAGCCCAACGCTTTGGGAGGCTGAAGCGGGAGGATCCTTTGAGGCCAGGAGTTGAAGATGAGCTTGGGCAACATAGCAAGACCACATCTCTACAAAAAATTTTAAAATAAAATGTTTAGCCAAGCGAAGTGACACTCACTCACCTGTAGTACTAGCTGCTGAGGAAGCTGAGGCCTGGAGTTCGAACTGCAGAACGCTGCACTTCAACCTATGTGACAAAGTGAGATCCTACCTCTAAAATAAATAATTCAATTTTTATAATTAGGGAACATTTAAATTCAGATTATAAGTAAAAAATGGAATAAACAATCCTGTTACCTGATATGGTTTGGATCTCCATCACTACCCAAATCTTATGTTGAAATGTAATCCCCAATGCTGGAGGTGGGGCCTGGTGGGAGATGATTGGATCATGGGGGTGGTTTCTCATGGTTTAACGCCATCACCCCCTGGTGCTGTCATCGTGATGATGAATTCTCATGAGATCTGGTTGCTTTAAAAGTGTGTGGCACCTCCCCCTTCTCTCTTGCTCCTGCTCCTACCATGTGAGATGCCTTGCTCCCCCTTTGCCTTCCGCCATGATTCAGAGTTCTCTGAGGCCTCCCCAGAAGCAGATGCTGCCATGCTTTCTGTACAGCCTGCAGAACCGTAAGCCAATTAAACCTCTTTTCTTATACATTACTCAGTGTCAGCTATTTCTTTATAGCAGTGTGAGAATGGATTAATACACTACCTCATGCAATAATATAAAAACAGGCAACTCACTGAGAGTAAACCTAATCAACTTGTTCATTTAGATATAAACTGTAGAGACGACATTGCCATCTAGTTGTTGAATACTGAGTATATTGTTGAAACATTCTTGACAATGTTCTATTTCTCTTTTTTGTAGACTTACAAGGAACACACAAGCCCCTAACCAATTACATCTCCTTCCTAGGAGTGTGAATGTGACTGCCATAGTGCAGCCCTGGCTGCCCCTGGTAATTACATGCCTCAACCCAAGCAGGTGATTATGTATCCCGTGACTACCTCATGCTCAAGGCTCTTCTATATTACACACACACACACACACACACACACACTCAAAAGCAAAACAACAATAAAACAATCTGCTTGATCCCTGCCCTATAGAGATTAGTCTAGTCAGGGAAACATACAACTAAGCATTTGAATAGTGCAGTGGGTGCTACAAGAGCAGAAGTACAGAAAATATGTAAGCTCCAACAAGCACCAGCAGGAGTTAAAGGTTTAGGGAAAATTAGTGGGAAGTTTATCTAAAATGAAAGCAGTGGATAAGAGAAGATGAGATTCTGCAGTGTCCTGTAAGCTATTTTATTCTAGAAGCAATGGAAAGCTTTGAACTTTTTGAAAGATCTTAAGCAAGGAAAGGAAGTAATTAGATTTGTATGTTAGAAATAATATTCTGGTTTTAGTACAGAGAATGGATTAAAAGGAGATAAGATTAGAGGCAGGGAGAGAGGTTGTTAGAGTAATTTAAGCAAGAGATGATGGTACTAAGCTTCCATGTTTATAATCATGGAAATGGAGAGAAGTTGGAGGGTTTGAAAGATATTCTGCAGATATAATAAATATGACTTGCTAAAAGCCAACTGTGGAGAATTAGGAAGATGGAAACACCAAAGATGACTTCCATGTTTCTGACTTGACAACTGAGTGCATGGTGGTGTCCAAAAAGTGGAGGAGCAGATTTTGAGATAATAAAATTCATTTTTATTCCTATTGAGCTAGAGGCACTCATGGTGTATCTAAAAACAAACATCTATTTGACAACTGAATATATGGTGTGATGCTCACTATAGAGATCTGGACACTTCAGCACATACATTATCACTGACACACTGGGGTAGACATAAGGCACGCTGAGTCTATTTCAGGAAATGTGCCTAGACTTAAAATAGATATGCACATAGAGTGGAAGGAAGAAGAGTAGACAAAATTGAGAAGGAATAGTTAAGGAGGCTCCCTACCTTCTCACTCCACCTCAGGCCGGCAAGCAGAACTTACTGTTGCCCCCTTGGGCTCCCACTGTTTTCCATCTATGCATCTACCAAGGCATCTGTTATGTCATTGAATATACTTATCTTTCTTTCTCCTTCTACTAAACTATAAGGATCTTAGGGCAAGGATCATGTCATATTCATATTTGGATTCCCAGGACTTACAACAGTGCTTGGCAGATAGTTTTTCTTCAGACTTTTACTTAATAACTAATGATAGAAAAAAATCATTGAGTACTTTCTGTGTTCTAAGCACTTTATATACAAGGTCTGTTATATTTGGGATATATTAAGACTCAGAAAATTTAAGTGACTTGTCCAAGAAGCTTCTAGGATTCAGACCTGGCTCTGTATGAGTCCATGCCTTTTTTTCTACTATATCATACTGTCTGTGACAGACTGGTGAATGAAATCTATCTTTAACAAAAGAGGGAAAAAGGGATTGCATCTTATATAAGGCACAGATACTGATTCTTATGCTAAACACAGTGAAGTCCGGTAGAGAAAATCCCTGGGTTCTGTCTCCTGGGGTTACATGCCATGTATGCCAGAAAGTATAGCAAGTAAATGGCTGCATGTCCTAAACCATAAGGAAGTTCATACAGACTAAGCAAAATGCAACTAGTTACCATTTTGCACAGCAGCTCTTGCGAGGATCCAGCAATTACCACTACACCATGGATCTAAGACACCCTCACAAAGATAGGCCAAACACTGCCTGCGACCTTCACCTTGTCAGTTTTGCTCAAAATAACTTGGCCAAAAGCTGAGAAACTTTAGTACCATCTAAACTTTTCATTCCAATTATGCTTGGTCACTGCTCAGAAGGCAGCTCCCTCTCATCCATCAGCTTCTTCTCATTTCTTGTCTCCAAACTGTGGACTGGATAGCATCCTGCCAACACAGAATGCCCTCCCTCCAACCTTTCAAGTATGGGCTTTGGCAACCTATTCCACTATAAATAAATCCATCTATACCCTCAGCGCTTATAAAAACTTTAATTCCTTTGAAGTTCCTTCCATTCAATTTTGTCACCTTTTACCTTGCTTTGTCCCTAATACCTATATCATGTTATTCCTTTAAACGCCAAATTCATTTAATCATTTCCTAGGAGATTTCAACATTCATGTGGAATGTCGGTTGAATATCCAACCATCACAGTTCCAATGCCAGTTCAACCTCATTCCCTTGGTCACACTACCCACTTTGTTATGGAGCAGTTCTGGTGATTTTCATACCCTTACGCTTCCATTCATATTACCCACAGTGCACCTGATCATTAACCTCATTGAGACCTCCATTCCTATAATGCCACCTCTTCTTCCAGTTTATTCTTGATCCCGCTTCCTTCTGTATCTGGCCTCAATCTCTTAAATTGGTCATATGACCTGCTCTAGTGCTTTTCTTTTTTCTTTTTTTTTGAGACAAGGTCTTGCTGTGTCGTCCAAGCTGGAGTGCAGTGGCCCCATCTTGGCTCACTGCAACCTTCACTTCCGGGGTTTAAGCCATCCTCCCATCTCAGCCTCCTGAGTAGCTGGGACTACAGGAGCTCACCACCACACTTGGCTAGTTTTTGTGTTTTTTGTAGACATGGAGTTTCCCCATGTTGTCCAGGCTGGTCTCAAACTCTTGAGCTCAAGCAATCCTCTTGCCTCAGCCTTCCAAAGTGTTGGGATTACAGGCATAAGCCACCAAGCCTGGCCTCGTCAGTGCTTTCAGTTACCCTCCACATTTTTCCATCCCTGGTATATCTCTTCCAACTCACATTTCTATATCCTGCCTGGCACAAATGCTCTCAATTCTCTTCTATCCTTGTCTTTCTCCTATATCCATTATCTAAATCACAATTCTGGATCAGTCCTATAATCTACCTGGCCCTGTAAGCCATTCAGATGAGATGCTAGAAACAATCACAAAATCACCATACTTTCATGATTTCCAAATTCACTTCCATGGTTAACCTTGTTCATTAATGTTTTTGTCTTTCATCAGCTCTATTCCAAACCATCTCTATTCTCTTCAAGCCTCCAAACTAACCTTTTGCCCCCTCCTACTTCATAAATAATATCACCTATCACTTCCTACTTCACAAAAAATTTGGAGAACATCTAATATAAATCTCTCCTTTCACATCTACAAACTTATAACTATTCCCTTCCTTCTAGTTTTGAGAAAAGGTGTGAAGGTGTGTTTTCTTTTTTTTTTTTTTTTTTTTGAGATAGTCTCATTGTAGTGCAGTGGCACGATCTCGGCTCACTCCAGCCTCCACCTTCCAGGCTCAAGCAATTCTCCTGCTTCAGCCTCCTGAGTAGATGGGATTACAGGCGCCTGCCACCATGCCCGGCTAATTTGTGTGTGTGTGGTTTCATTTGTTTTTTTGAGATGGAGTTTTGCTCTTGTTGCCCAGGCTGGAGTGCAATGGTGTGATCTTGGCTCACTGCAACCTCCGCCTCCTGGGTTCAAGCGATTCTCCTGCCTCAGTCTCCCAAGTGACTGGGATTTCAGGCAAGCACCACCACGCCCGGCTAATTTTGTATTTTTAGTAGAGATGGGGTTTCTCTATGTTGGTCAGACTGGTCTCAAACTCCTGACCACAGGTGATGTGCCCGCCTCAGCCTCCCAAAGTGCTGGGATTACAGGCGTGAGCCACTGTGCCCGGCCTAAGGTGTGTTTTTCAAGGACCACCTTTCCGGTCTCCTTTGGGACCTGACTCCATCAATTTTCTCTCTCCTTCTGTACTAGTTTCTTTCATTCAAATACAATCATCCTCAAACCTCTCAAATATCATGACCCCTCTTTTTATGATATCTCCTTCTGGTTTCTCCCCTCCACCTCTCCTTACCATCTTATTTAAAGCTTTTTGAAAAAGTGGTATTCTCTTGCTGTGTCTGTCTTCACCTCTCATTTACTGTTCAACTCATATGCCTGGCTTCTGTTCTCACTACTCTGTGGAAACTATGCTAACTTGACAAAGGACTTGCTAATTGCAAAATTGAATAAACATTAAAATTTGTGAGTTTATAATAGTTTGCAACAATGTTTTCCCTCATTTTACTGAGTTGATCTTTGGCCTGAGTATAACATTGTAGTTGGGGTAAAGGTAAGTGCAGATAGATCCTACTTTCTTGGTTTCTAATTATACTTTAACAAGACAACCCAGCAATCTCTAATAATGAATACATCTGTAACAGACAGCTCTTAGTTACTTACCTACTGGCATATTATTCACTGGAATAGTTTATTTTGCAGGACACTGTACTTCACTTAAGAGATACAGGGATTGTAATTTCTAATTCATAGATTTGGTAAATGATCTTAGGCACTTATATTCACCATCTTAAAGAACTACCTCATGCCTGGCCCAGCGCGGTGGCTCACGCCTATAATCCCAGCACTTTGGGAGGCCGAGGCGGGCAGATCACGAGGTCAGGAGATCGAGACCATCCTGGCTAACACGGTAAAACCCCATCTCTACTAAAAATACAAAAAATGAGCCGGGTGTGGTGGCGGGCGCCTGTAGTCCCAGCTACTCGTGAGGCTGAGGCAAGAGAATGGCGTGAACCCGGGAGGCGGAGCTTGCAGTGAGCTGAGATCGCGCCACTGCACTCCAGCCTGGGCGACAGAGCGAGACTGTCTAAAAAAAAAAAAAAAAAAAAAAAAGGTGCAAGAACTACCTCCCTAATGTAAGAGGAAATCTAAATGCCAGCCTAACGGGGGTTATGAAGAAAAGTTTGAAACACAAAGCAGTGCCAACATATGTCAAAGTGGATAAACACTGTGTAATACATAATTTTTAAAATACTGATATTTAAAATCTCAACATTCTTTTCTTCTAAGGAAGTCCTAAATAGCATAAGCACATTTAACTTCACTTATAATTCCCTAGGCAAAATAATAGGATCCAGGAACATAGTGCAGTTTACTTTGCCTTGAAACTAAAAACCTGGCTTCAAGTTCCTGCTCTAACATCTACAGTTCAGTGACCTTGAACCAGCTGATAACAGGAGGAGCAACAGGGAAAAACGTGTGTGTGTGTGTGTGTGTATGTATGTATATACACCTATATGTATATGGATCCTTTGACCTGGCTCTCTTTACTGCTATCTGCACACCCTTTAACAAGTTATTGAACATTTCGGAGACAGTTGTCTATAAGGAAAGGATAATAATACCTACATACGACCACCTTGGAAATTACAAAGGGCAGTAACGTTTTAGGTATTATTTGAGCCTCTTTTCCTCCTGACAAATTACATTACACATCCTAGTAATCCTTCCCCATGCTTTTTAAAATTCTTTTTTCATTTTCTGGCCATTCTTGATAAATGAGTAAAAGTACCCTTGACCTTTTGGGAATGTATAGAAACCAAGTAATCATTTGGTTCAATTATAGATAGTTTCCCTGCTGAGTGAATTCGCATTATCCATTATTGTCCACCCACACTGTCATTGGGGAATGCAAAATTTAAGTTAAAAAAAAAATCCCAAATAGAGCCCAAATTAACAGAGAACAAATCTTAAAATTTTCCCACACTTGCCTCAAATGTTTAAGAAATAAGATTATAGGGGTAAAGCCACTAATGTGTCTCTCCCTCCTTTAAAGAGAACCATTGCTCTGAATTTTGTTTATAATTCCCAAGCCTGTTTTTAAAGTTTTACTTTTGGTGAATATATTTATAAACCATACTTAGTATGGTTTTGCATTTAAAAAAATTTATATAAAGGATATATAATATAATGCCATTTTACTTGCCTTTGGGCAGAACCATTGTTTTGGAAGGTAATCCTTGCTTCACTTAATGCTAACTTATTTAACTGCACATTAGATGAACATAGCACAATGTATCCATTCTTATGTTGACATTTTATTTCCAGATTTTATTATGAACAATGCTGCACTGAACATTCTTGCACATGTCATTCTGGCAAATGTGTGGAATGTTTAAACAGGGCATATACCTGAGTGGAATTACCGGTTCACAGGATATGCATGTTTCATTTTACTAAATGAATATTGCCAATAGCCCTCATAACAATTATACCAATGTATACTCCTGAAGACAGTGCCTGAGAATTGCTGTGTTGTTTTACAACATCCTCATCAATATTTGATATTCAGACTTTTAAAATGTTAACAACTTCATGGGTGTTAATTATCTCATCTTAATTTTGAACGCTTGAAACACTTCAGTTGCTCAACACCGTTATCTTCTACTTCTCTTAGCCTTTTGACTACAATCTCTTGATCTCTTGCTAGCTTCTTCCTCTAGCCACTTCTGTTGGTATTTGCCAGAGTCACCATCTTTGTTTCTTCTGAGTAGTCTTGTTCAGGCCATAGTACACACAACTCATTCTTCACCCATACCTAGCTGCCTACTAGACATCTTCACTTAGAGATCTTATTTGCTCCTAAAATTCATGTCTGAAATGGATCTCTTTTCTTCCCTCAATTTCTTCTACCCAATTCTTATTCTGTTTAAAAACAAAACATTTTAAGTCAGAACCTGGACATCATTGTTAACTGTTCCTTCTCCATTCACCACCCTCTTTCCCCCAGAGTCAGCTGATCAGTCCCACCTTAACATCCCTCGTATTCTTGCTTTTCTCTCCATATTTACTATTGTTATCTTTACCATTTCTTGCCTGAGGCTACCTAGATTGTCCAGTTTTTAGAAGCAAGCAGTTTTGGAGTTAGACACACCTAGGTTTGAATCCAGATTTTGTCACTTATAACCTGTATGACCTTTGGCAGTTACAAACCTAACTTCTTTGACCCTCAGTTTTCCTTTAAAGGGCAACAATACCTACCTCATGTGGTTTTTTTCAAGGATTAAATGTGCTAACAAATGTAGAATGTTTGCCTGGCACATAGTAAGAGCTCAGCGAATGATACTGATAGTTATTATTTATTAGCTCAACTATTAAGTCTTGATTAGTCTTGATGCCTCCAATCTTGCTCCCCTTCCCCCACCATCACATTACTAGCAGAATTATTTCAAACACGTATAGTCTTTTTTTGTTTGTTTTTGGTTGGCAGGGTCTGATTTCTGTCACCCAGGCTGGAGTGCAGGGGCACAATCACAGCTCACTGCAGCCTCAATTTCCTGGGCTCAGGTGATCCTCCAACCTCAGCCTCTTGAATAGCTGGGACTACAGGCATGCACCATTAAAGCTGGCTAATTTTTTGTCCTTTTAGTAGAGATGAGAGATGGAGTTTCACCATGTTGCCCAGACTGTTCCTGAACTCCTGGGCTTAAGTGACCAACTTGCCTCGGCCTCCCAAAGTGCTGGGATTACAGGCATGAGCCATTGTGCCCAGCCCCTAAATCACCTAATTCTTTAATCTGAGCCCCAGTCTCATTTCTCAGATTCTGTTCACACTAGGCTACATAAAGCCCCTGAATACACTATTGTTTCACATACCTAAATTCAACATTCTCTGAAGCTCTTCCTAGCCTATCCAAACAGAAATGAGTGCTGACTCCCAGGAGTTTAGATATTGCTGTTGCATTCACTTCTTGTCCATCTCCTTTAGGAGCTTGTGAAAAATGTGAGAGCAAGGACAATGTCATGTAGCCCCAGTGTGAAGCATAGCACCTGGAGATAGCAGGCATTCAATAACTACTGGATGGATGGAGGCATTATGAAGTTTGCCAAGTTTGTTAACACTACTAAAGGTTTCAATGAATGTCAAAACAGTGGCAGATAGGTGGTTTTCTCGACTGTGGGAAAGGCAAAATAGTATAAAGTACTAGCAAGTATAAACACAGGCATACCTCATCTTATTGCATTTTGCTTTACTGTACTTTGCAGATACTGCATTTTTTACAAATTAAAAGTTTATGGCAACCCTCCATCAAACAAGTCTGTTAATGCCACCCCAAAGTCATGTGCTCATTTTGTGACTCTGTGTCACATTTTGGTAATTCCTGCAATATTTCAAATTTTTTATTATTATTATTTCTGTTACAGTGATCTGTGGTCAGTGATCTTTGATGTTACTATTTTGACCATTTGTGGGCACCACAAACTGTGCCCATATAACATCAGCAAACTTAATAAATGGTGTGTGTGTTCGGACTGCTCTACCAACCGGCCATCCACCCATCTTTCTCTCCTCAAACCTCCCTATTCCCTGAGACACAATACTGAAATCAGGCCAATTAATCACCCTGCAATGGCCTCCCAGTGTTCAAGTTAAAAGAAGACTTGCACATCTCTCATTGTAAATCAAAAGCTAGACATGGTTAAGCTTAATGAAGAGGCATGTCGAAAGCCAAGACAGGCTAAAAAAGCTGGGGTCTTGTGCCAAGCCATTAATTCTTGAAGGAAATTAGAAGTGTTGCTCCAGTGAACACCTAAGAAAACCTTATTGCTGATACGGAGAAAGTTTTAGTGGTCTGGATAGAAAATCAAACCAGTCGCAACATTCCCTTAGGCCAAAGCCTAATCTAGAGCAAGGTTCTAAATTCAATTCTATGAAGACTGAGAGGTAAGGAAGCTACAGAAGTTTGAAGCTAGTAGAGGTTGGTTTATGAGGTTTAAAGAAAGAAGTCATCTGCATAAATAAAAGTGCAACGTGAAGCAGAAAGTGCTGATGTAGAAGCTGCAGGAGTTTATCCAGATCTGGCTAAGACCATTGTTAAAGGTGGCTATACTCAGTAACAGATTTTCAATGTAGATGTAAGAAGCCTTTTATTGGAAGAAGCCACCTTAGACTTTCACTGCTACAGAGAAGTCAGTGCCTGGCTTCAAAGCTTCCAAGAACAGGCTGACTTGTTAGAAGCTAATGTTGCTAAGCCAATGTTCATTTGCCGTTCTGAAAATCCTAGGGCCCTTAACAATTATGCTAAATCTACTCTGCCTGTACTCTATAAATGAGACAAAGCCTGGAAGACAGCACATCTGTTTACAGCATGATTTACAGAATATATTTTAAGCCCACCATTGAGATCTACTGCGCAAAAAGATTCCTTTCAAAATATTGCTGCTCATTAACAATCATCTCGTATCCCAAGAGCTCTGACGGAGATGTACAAGGAGATTCATACTGTTTTCAAGCCTGCTAACACAATGTCCATTCTATAGCCCATAGACCATGGAGCAATTTCAACTTTCAAGTCTTAGGATTTAAGAAATACATGTTGTAAGGCTATTGCTGCCATAAATAGTGATTTCTCTGATGGATCTGTGCAAAGTAAATTGAAAACTTTCTGGAAAGTATTCACTATTCTAGATATCATTAAGAACATTCATGATTCATGGGATGAGGGCAAAATATCATTTACTGGAGTTTAGTTGTTTCCTATCCTCAGAGATGACTTTTAAGGGTTCAAGATTTCAATGGAGGAAGTAACCGCAGATGTGGTAGAAATTGCAAGATAACTAGAATTAGGCCGGGTGTAGTGGCTCAAGCCTATAATCCCAGCACTTTGGGAGGCTAAAGTGGGCAGATCGCTTGAGGCCAGGAGTTTGAGACCCGCCTGGAGTGAAACCCTGTCTCTACAAAAAATGCAAAAAATTAGCCAGGCATGGTGGTGTGTACCTGTAGTCCCAGCTACTTGAGAGGCTAAAGTGGGAGGATCACTTGAGCCCAAGAGGTAGAGGCTGCAGTGAGCTGTGATGGTGCCACTGCACTCCAGCCCGGGGGCAGAGCAAGACCCTATCTCAAAAAGAAAAAAGAAAGGCCAGATGTGGTGGCTCATGCCTGTAACTCCAGCACTTTGGGAGGCCAAGGCGGGAGGATCATTTGAGCTCAGAAGTTCAAGACTAACCTGGGCAACATGGCAAAATCCTGTCTCTACTAAAAATAGAAAAATTAGCCAGGCGTAGTGGCACGCGCCTGTAGTCTTAGGTCTTGGGAGGGTGAGGTGGGAGAATCACTTGAGCCCAGAAGGCGGAGGTTGCACCGAGCCAAGATCGTGCCACTCACTCCAGCCTGGGCAACAGAGCGAGACCCTGTCTCATTTAAAAAAACGAGAGTGAGAGAGAGAGAGAAAACGAGAATTAGAAGTGGAGCATGGACGATCCTGGTGGCTCACGCCTGTAGTCCCAGCACTTTGGGAGGCCGAGGTGGACGGATCACTTTGAAGCCAGAAGTTTGAGACTAGCTTGGCCAACATGGCAAAACCCTATCTCTACTAAAAATACAAAAATTAACCAGGCATAGTGGCACATGCCTGTAATCCCAGCTACTTGGGAGGCTGAGGCACGAGAATCGCTTGAACCTGGGAGGTGGAGGGTTGCAGTGAGCCAGCCAAGATCGCACCACTACACTCCAGCACTCTGTCTCCAAAAAAAAAAAAAGAAGTGGAGCATAAAGATACGACTGAATTGCTGCAATCTCATGATGAAACTTTAGTAAAGAGTTACTTCTTACGATCAACAAAGAAAAGTGGTTTCTTGAGATGAAATTTACTCTTGGTGAAGATGCTGTGAACACTGTTGAAATAAGAGAGGATTTAGAATATTACATAAACTTAGTTGATAAAGCAGTGGCAGCGTTTGGGAGGACTGACTCTGATTTTCAAAGTTCTACTGCAGGTAAAAAGCTATCAAACAGCATCACATGCTAGAGATTCTTTCATAAAAGGAGGAGTCAATTAATGCAGCAAACTTTGTTGTTTTATATTAATTGCTACAGCCACCCCAACCTTTAGCAACCACCACCCTGATCAGTCAGCAGCCATTAACATAGAGACAAGACCCTCCACCAGCAAAAAGGTGACTTGCTGAAGGCTCACACTGTCATCAGCATTTCTTAGCAATAAAATATTTTTAAGGCCGGGCACGGTGGCTCATGCCTGTAATCCCAGCACTTTGTGAGGCCGAGGCGGGTGGATCACCTGAGGTCGGGAGTTCGAGACTAGCCTGACCAACATGGAGAAACCCCGTCTCCACTAAAAATACAAAATTAGCCAGGCGTGTAATCCCGGCTACTCGGGAGGCTGAGGCGGAAGAATCGCTTGAACCTGGAAGGCAGAGGTTGCGTCGAGCCGAGATCACGCCATTGCACTCTAACTTGGGCAACAAGAGCAAAACTCCGTCTCCAAAAAAAAAAAAAAAAAAAGTTATGTACAATGTTTTATTAGACATAATATGATCACACAATTAACAGACTATAAGTATAACCATAACTTTTATATGCATTGGGAAATCAAAAAAATTGTATGACTTGCTTTAATGTGATATTCACTTTATTGCAACATTCACTTTATTGTAGTGGTCTGGAACTGAGCCTACAATATCTCCCAAGGTATGACTACTAAAGAATAAAAAAGGCAAATTTGACCTGTTAGTATCTAGGAAAGAATTATAAAGTATTCCTGGCTGGGCATGGTGGCTCACACCCATAATCTCAGCACTTTGGGATGCCAAGGCAGGTGGATCACCTGATGTCAGGAGTTTGAGACCAGCCTGGCCAACATGGTGAAACCCCGTCTCTACTAAAAATACAAAAATTAGCCGGGCGTGGTGGCAGGCACCTGTAGTCCCAACTACTTGGAAGACTGAGGTAGGAGAATCACTTGAACCTGGGAGGCGGACAATCACCTGAACCCAGGAGGCGGAGGTTGCAGTGAACGGAGATCGCACCACTTGCATTCCAGCCTGGGTGAAAGAGCAAGACTCCATCTTAAAAAAAAAAAAAAAAACTTCCTGAAACACTGGCCAAATGTGCTGCAGTAGACAAATAAGAATAATCAAGTATAACACTGACAAACAGAAAGGAACCTTTTATAAACATAATGACATTGTGCAGATGTTGTGGTAATTACTTTCTATACAGTATATTACTTATCCTTCCAACAGCTGTATGACCTATAAATTCTTAGTATCTTATCTAAGGGACCTGAGCCAGGATTTAAACCTAGTTCTGTCTGACTTAAAAGCTTTAACTACATTATACTACTGTTGTACCAAAGCACCAAGTATTTATACCAGATATTTAGCAGCTAAGTCACAAGGATCAAAGAAAAGTAACTAAAGCATAAGGCAAGGCACCTATGTGAAGACAGACTAAAAAATGCAGACCTCCCAGTATGTAAAATTAGAGAAAACCATCAATGTCTATAAACTCAAGAATGGCAATCAACAGTATCAACATAGCCTAACTCATTATCAAATATTCTTTAACCGGTTAAGAAACAAACAAGATTGGACAAAATATTTGGGAGTTCTATCCAGAATGTTATTTCAACAAATCCATAAGGTAAATTTTAGCTTGACATATGATTCTGTAGCAAATAAATCTCCTTTCCAGGTTCTACCCTATCAGGCCAACATGTTCAGCTTGAATTCTGTCTGTCCCAGAATTATGGATCCTTTCACATGTAAGCTTTGTAATAGTAATTCATTCATTTATGGAAAATGCAGTCTTGTAGGGATAACAAGAGAATATGTGTTTGAGGGTTAGGTATGTCTGTATTTTCAGAGAGTAGTATCTACTGCTGATCCTTATTTAAAAGCCTGCTGACTCGTTGCCTTGCCCTGATACTCACTTAAAAACTCAAGCATCTATCTATGGCAATTATTATTATTTTTTGAGACAGAGTTTCATTCCTGTTGCCCAGGCTGGAGTGCATTGGCACGATCTCGGCTCACTGCAACCTCCACCTCCCGGGTTCAAGCAATTGTCCTGCCTCAGCCTCCCCAGTAGCTGGGATTACAGGCATGCGCCACCATGCCTGGCTAATTTTGTATTTTTAGTAGAGACGGGGTTTCTCCATTTTGGTCAGGCTGGTCTCGAACTCCCGACCTCAGGTGATCAGCCTGCCTCGGCCTCCCAAAGTGTTGGGATTACAGGCGTGAGCCACCGCGCCTGGCCCCTCTGTCCTCTGATCTTTTTGAGGAGAAAAACCAGTAGTATGAAGTATTTTTTAACAACTTCATCATCAGACAATAGCTCTCAATTTTAGATGTACCTTAGAATCACTGGGGAAGGGAGGAAAGGAAGTAGAGGAGGGGAGGAAAAGAGTGGACAGAAAATAAAGAAGGAGGACCAATGCCTAGCCCTGATTGCAGATAATTTAAATCAGACATCTTTGCTAGTGAGCCTGGGCATTAAGGTTTATTTTCTACAGTTCACCTCAGATTCTAATACACAACCAATGTTAAATTTATGACTTAAAGGATTCAATTGCCTAGCCTCAGTAGAGATTAACTGTGGGCCACAGCTATTGGTTGTGATGGACACTGTGAGCCAAGTGTCTAGAAAGAACTATAGCATATCCCTACCTTTTGTCTTCTTGTAATAATTAAAAGTGGAGATACTGGGCTATGAAAAACAGAGCCTTCTAGTAGGTGTGTATGTTACCAGTATCCTTATATTGTCTGAAAGATGAAAAACTGAGTGACAATCCTTGTAGTAACTTAATTCCAATGGCATGATGTTACCTGGGTGGCTGGTTGCTAAAGACATAAAGGATGAGTAGATTCACTGCCAACCAATGCCACAATGAACAGGCAACTGAGAAAATTAGAGGATGGTCCTTCCAGGCATCCATTCACAGCCATTCCTCTGACAAACTACAGGAAAAAAGCAAAATTTAGATGTGAGCAACATATTCTTAGCATAAATAGACTAAAATGGATCGACAGTATTTTGAAGGAATTCCTTAAGAACAGCAGAGAAGGACAAGAGAAGATGAATGGGAATATTCTACATCAACAGATAAAGGATAAAAAATTGTGGCCTTGGCAGGTGACCTGAAAGTTAAGTCTTTTATAGCTATTATACAATCTGTATATACTGTTGTAGTCACTATACCTTTATACCACAATGTACCCAGTGGAAACGCTTAAGATATCATACATCACATTAAAAATAGATGAGTCTGAAACATTTAATTTCATATCGTAAATGGACATTTCTCTCAAATAAAAAGCATCCTGGCAGGTGAATGAGAAATGCGACATGAAATGGAATACTTGAAATACCAAGTACGCTTTTTAACTAAAACTGTTTAAGTTATAAAAAGGTGTAAGTGAAGCAATTGGCTTATTCATAGGTCCTTTTCTATGAACTCCCAAACAAATGTTAGTTGTACAATAATGCTAGTTAAATACATGTTTCTAAATAGTTTTATTGTTAATGCACAGTAAATGTATTAAGTCACTGAAGGAATGAATCAGTATTTAGTACTCCAGAGTTCAGAACTTGAAAGGAAAGGGAAGAATCTAAGAGACAGGTTTGTTATTATCTACTTCTTTAAATGGTTCCCTTTTCATTTTTAAAGATACCAAGTGACAGCATGATTACTTGAAGGCAAATAAGTAGTTCAAAAAGAGATGAGAAGTGGCAGCCAATTTAATTTTTCACTACTGATAAAGAAGTATCAGATAGCTTTGGAAGACCACTTTAGAAAGAAACCAGTTCCTATCCCATTTGTGATGAGGCATTAATCACTGGACAATGAACCTGGTAAATCTGCAGCTCAAAGTAAACAAGCAGTACTCATAAATGCCCAACAAAGCTGGGAAACCATGGTAGATTGGGACGGCAGCCACAGAAGAAGAAGAAAGGCTTGTTTTTGTTAGACAATGCACGGTAACTAAATTAGAAGATAAATGTATTAGCAGAAAGCAAGCCTTGGGGTCCAGAACATACTCCAAAAATCCCTTCACTTCCTACCTTGTTTCTAATTGAGAGGGTAATTTGTACTTACTGAGACCTAGTTGAAGATTTAGCAACAGCAGAAACCTTTATATCACAGAGAAAATTTTCCATCACATCTTCACCACCAGCAACTTTTTTTCAGTTAGGAAGAATTATACCACTTTTATTAGATAATGCAGACCCTTAAACTAGGGACAAAGGCCTAATTTTTAAAATGTAAGAACCACAGTATAGTTTTGTTAGATTGCCAAGTATCAACTTTACTTTTGGCACAAGCACCCTTGAATCAAAGTCTGCATTTTGGTTTTGGCACATAGAATTTAAGACTATGAGTTAGTAAAGTTCTAATTTACATAGTACCAGTTTTTTCTTTCTTCTGGTTACAATCCCAAGAGAGCATTGTTTCAAAGGCAACTGGATAAACTGAGGCACTACAGACTTTTAGATCTTCTTTCCTATAATATGCTGCTCCCTCTCCCTACTTTTAATATATCTTCATAAAAGGGGGTGTGTCCTAAGCTGGGCATGGTAGCTTGTTCCTATAATCGCAGCTGTTCGGGAGCCTGAGGTGGGAGGATTCCTTGAAGCCAGGAGTTCACAATCAGCCTGGACAACATAGTGAGATCCCATCTCTATAACAAAACAGCAACAAAAGAGGAGGTGTGTCCTGATGGAGGCAGCAGGTTTGAATATAGTATATAACCAAGACAGTACATAAAAGATACTCTTCTGATTTATTAAAACAGCATTATTGGCTGGGTGTGGTGGCTCACACCTGTAATTCCAGCATCTTGGGAGGCCGAGGTGGGCGGATCACCTCAGGTCGGGAGTTAGAGACCAGCCTGACCAACATGGAGAAACCTCATCTCAACTAAAAATACAAAATTAGCCGGACGTGGTGACGCATGCCTGTAGCCCCAGCTACCCGGGAGGCTGAGGTTGCGGTGAGCCGAGATCACGCCATTGCACTCCAGCCTGGGCAGCAAGAGTGAAACTCTGTCTCAAAAACAAAACAAAACAAAAAACACCAGCATTATTTTCTCCAGAACCTCCTGTACATTACCAATATTTTAATTTCAACAACGATCTGAGATTGCATACTGAAAGGTAAAAGTGCAATTCAGTAATCTTTTC
Source organism: Pongo pygmaeus (assembly GCF_028885625.2). NCBI lineage: Eukaryota > Metazoa > Chordata > Mammalia > Primates > Hominidae > Pongo > Pongo pygmaeus. The sequence continues at coordinate 152,399,106 of NC_072376.2, read as the reverse complement.
CAAAAATGTTTTATTGCTACAGGTTGAAATTTTTCAACCATCAAAATTAGAACAAAATTTAAGTTTCTGCTCACTATGGTGTAACACGGCCATTTCGTGGGACTTTGTTTTTAATGTAGGTTGGCAGTAGAGTTCAGCAAAGTTTAGATGATAGCAGAATGGTATCATGAAACTTTGTCTATAACTTAAAGAAGTGGGGCATGGGCTAGAATAGAAAGACTGCCTTCTATTTGAAAGGTCAGTCTTTCTTTGAAATCTCAAAGATTCATTTCAAAATTTAAGGCTTTAATTATCTGACACAAGTATATACCTATCTTGCAACAAAGTCCAATATTTTACGTTACAGCTTTTCCCAAATACTATACATGGTAACTGAAATATTCTTAGAAATCATACAAAAGACTTCCCTGAACTTATCACAACCTACCTGAATCTGGACCACACTTTTTCTGATCTCTTCATAAAGTCACAGCTTTCATTTCACAGCTCTAATAGCAATACACCATGGAGTACAAACAACACTGTGAAAAACAAGGCCTGATAAAGCCCACAGCAAAGCTATTCACTAATATTGGCATTACCTTTAGCCATGCTATTAGAGATCACACTTTATTTTTGTGCATAATAAATAAGACACAGAAAAATGTTGAAAATATATGACTCAACTATCTAATTAAAGCTGAGTAAACTAACCTAGTCAGATTTTAGTTTTTCAACGAGAAATGACAAGAGTAGCTGAATATAAAGAAAAACAAAAAGAATTTTACTTCCTATGTTAATACAGGTCAAGAGACCCTTTCTTCTCAAAAGGGTTGGTAACACCAGTTCTTAGCAATAAACATAAGGCACTTGTTTAGATTACAACATCACTCCATTTTTTTCCACTTGTTTTTCTAACCCTGTTTTTCCCCCACAGTATCATTTGAAATTAATAGGATGAATGAGGCAAATATGAGACGATCCAGTTGATACTACTCAGAGCAAGATTGTACAGTACAGTGTTTCAGGGGTGATGTCTGGACATAAAATGAACCCAGTCAAGGTCCTCTGACACCAATGTATCCACTATCAAGTAAACCTGAAAGAAAATAAAAGATTTATTCAATAGTTCCAGTAAAATTGGGTTGGAATACAATACACATTAGGAATTTAGCTCCTCACAGGTGGCATCTGCATCTTAAGAGTTCTGAGTACTTATGAATATTCATTCTAAGACAATCTACATCATTTGAACATTGTCAAGACAAATAAATGAATTTCATTTCAATATACAGTAGAGTTTAAACAAAATTCACACATACACCCCCTATTATATGGCTGGTACCTCCTCCAAACACCTCATTAGTGGCAGAGGTAGGACTAGTGTTCTCTCCCAACAATAAGAACTTCAGTTGCCACTCATAGGAGTTGAAAAAAAGTTTTTGTTTTTTTGCCATCTGTTAAGATGTTCCTGAGACAGGGCCAGTTAATAAAACATAACAAAGCACTGGAGTTCGGTTTGTTCTTCTCTTTATATCACTACTAAACTGTTAGACTGGGATGTGGAATGCAGGTCATGTACTATGAAAGGTTGATTGTAGCACAACTGTTCAATCAGTAAAAGGTCTTCGGCAAATTCCCTTTAGAGTATACTTTCTATAAACTACATGTTCCACAAAAAGGTCAATTATATATACAATTGATTTGTTTTACTTAATCTCATTTGCTCAGATCTTGCAAATGCAATGAGAATATTAAGCCTGAGGCTAGTTCTCAGTGTATAGGTTTAACAAATTAAGGCTCATTTTCCCAATCAAAATAGTTTTTAGTTTTCCTTTTAAATTATGAATTACATTCATAGTACCTGCCACCAGCCTTGCCCTCAATGAAATCTTAATGCAGGAGCAGCATTCTACTTCATTATGGAATTTCCCTGACACCAGCACTTAGCCCCTTCTAAAAAGCTCCCATCTGCACTAGCCTTACAGCATATTACATTGCCTCTGGCTTGCACCTCTGTTTCCACCTGTGTATTTCACAGAAGCCCAACACAGATTAGTTGAAATATTCACACAACTGTTTTTCAAAACAATTTATTGCATCATATTTGGTACCTTATGTTTGACAACAAAAAGGAAATTACATCTGTAACTGCAAGAAAAAGAAGCTGGTCTGTTATTTGAAAAAAAAAAAAAAATCTTGGGCCCTTTAAAAATTACAAAGTCTTGGGCTTGCCTGAAACAACTGAGCAAGAAATATATTCTTAGAAATGTAGGGCTTCAAGTATTACAAACCTGTGACACTGTGGAAAAATTCCAGAGGTATCTAAACTGCAGCACTTTTTTTTCTGCATATCGTGAACAAGGCCTGCTGAGGTTTTTAACTATTAGTCTTTTGATCTGTCATAGAATGGTAGTCAGGAGTTCTGCTCTTTAACTTCAAGCCATGGTAGATTTTCCTTTTTTCACTCTTGGGTGAAAAATTCATGCTTGCTAATTAGTTGGTGCCACATCACAGTGCATTTGGTTCTTGCATTACAGTTTTAACAAGTTTGGCCAAACAATGCTGAAAGGTTTGCATTGTTGTTTTAGTTCTTCAAGTTTTAGTTAAAATTGAGACTGTTACAACTGGTTCCTTCAGTTAAAAACTGTGGTACAAGAACACCAAACTGATCATGTACAGTGAATTTTGGAAACACAAGCGTATTGAACACCTTATAGGTTTCTTATAATTTTGCTTGGTATCTATATGTCCCAGTTTCTACAACATCAAGCATCTGTTGTAGGTTTCTCTGTAAATAGTGATTCACATTGCATACTTCCTATGGTCAGAATCAACCCCGTAACAAAATCAGTCAGATGCTAAAGCCCCAACAACTCTTTGTGCTCAGTGAAAGAATCCAGTGCTAAAACAGCATTTATGCTGTCTGAGATATAGTAAAATCTCACAAGACAAATTTAAAGTAATATTTCTGCCACACACCTGCTTTGTTAGCTGTAACAGCCTCCAGATTTTATATAAATTAGTTTAAAAACATGGGTGGGTGGGTAGGAATAGGATAAGGTATCTTTTTTAACCACTCAATTTTAGCAGCTTTAATTTTTTAAGAAACTGAACCTCTATCCTGTAATGTTAGATATTTTATATATACTTTTTCAGCAGGATAAAAAACGTAAAACACTATTTGAAGGCAAGAACATTTACTCCTCTCATTCTGTGTTAAGTTAGAGCAATGCAGCAGGTGCGTGACAAAAATATTATATACTAGATATGGTCCAAAGTCATTCCATTTGCTTGTTTAGTGATGTTCAAATTTCATTGGCCAGTTCTTCAGCTTCTGCAGAACTATCTCCATTAACTGTGATCTTCATATCCTCTTCATATCCAGGAGGCATGAAAGCCAAAGCATAAGGGAAAAGCTTATGACAATTTGCTCTATAAATTTCAGCAGCTTCTTTACAGTCTCCTAGGCTACCATCATACAAGGTTTCCAATACCTCCATACATGTCTAAGGAAAGAAAAAAAGTCATGTTATATAACTGGTCAAAAAAAGGTTCTTACTGTGAATTTATTAGACATTTCAACAGCAAGAGATTTCTAAAATAAGAAATAAATATACATATTTAGCTATTTACTCCTGCATATACATTCTATTAGAATGTTCTTCAAGGCCTAATTTAACCATTTCTCCAGAATTGCAGGATTTATACAAAAGGCTAAACAGGGATGACTGTAGAAACAGGAATGGGACTATGGTGAGGCAAGCAAGTGATACGGAGTGCTATATTTAAAAAGCCACTCACTCTCAGCAAGTGTATGACCTTAGACAGCAATGTTACCTCAGCCTAGCCTGGCCCTGGGTATAAACATCTAGATTTACAATGCCAATATCAATTACTGCACATATGCCTTTTAATATTTTTGAAAGCTTAGAGCCAGCCAGCAAACTCAAACACTGTATTCAACCTTGTGTTCAAATTAAAGAGCATCCTAAGGCACATCCAATAACTAAGCAGAAAAGAGCGTCTCAAACATGAAGTGACTATTTGCAAGAAAAATTAGTTCATGAAAATGAATAATTCTTTCAACCAAACCCCTAAGTAAGTCTGCTTCTTATCTTTTTTGTTGATTCATGTTGATTTGCATTTCTCATGTTTGCTTTCTTAATATTTTCACTTAGAAAAGCTACTTAGTTTCCAGATACAAAAATCCCTACAAACTTTGCCAGGTTACAAAGCAACTTAAATCCAGGTTACAAAGGACATACATTAGAACTTTAAATCCAGGTTCTAATCTAAATGGTACAACTAACAAGTCTAATTTTTCTTTCTTAAAGATACTGCCTTCATTTGCTATTAAATGAATATATTTATTAATAACTGTCTTTCAGCATTACATGTTTATCTGGCAAATTATAAGATGAGGTAGCTATCCATTTGTTTCTAGTTTAAACTACAGTATTTTACAATACACCCATATTAACTTTTATTTAACTTAATCTCATATTGTATTACAAGTTACAAAATAAGTATTTTTATTTAGCCCCTAGTAAATACATCTTTCTTTATTTTGAGACACGGTCTTGCCCTGTTGTCCATACTGGAGTACAGCGACACAATCACAGCTCACTGCAGCTCCAACCTTTCAGGCTCAAGTGATCCTCAAATCTCAGTCCCCCAAGTAGCTGGGAATACAGTGCCACCACATCTGACTGATTTTTTTTTTTCTTTTAAGAGATGGGGTCTCACTATGTTGCCCTGGCTTGTCTCGAACTCATGAGCTCAAGTGATCTGCCCACTTTGGCCTACCAAAGTGCTGGGATTACAGGCCATGAACCAAAATGCCTAGCCGAAATACATTTTAGACATGTTACAATCTTCACTGAGACCACTGCTTGCTCAGAAATGCAGAGATATGAGGTGAAATCCAAAAATGACGATGGAATGTATATGATTTTATTAAAACATATTTCTTAAAAAGTTATTCCAAGCTACAGATGTGAAACTAGTTACTGAATGCCAAGCAGCCTAAATAAATTTTAAGATAAGTTGTTTCTGACCCAGATTCATAATGATTTAAAAAACAGTGTGTATAAATACCCAATTATTTCTCTTGGTGAAAAAAGTAGTTCAGTATTCTTACAGAGAGATTATGAAAAACTCTTTACCTGGAGGTTTCTGTTAGTGAGAGATTCATCAAGTGTTGTTGCCAACTCTATAGCTCGCTTCTGACTAGAAGGATCTAAATAATATACCATTTTGGCAGCTAAATGAGAGGGAAATGGGAAATTTATTTCAAGGTAAAACCAACATCTTATCCTCTACTTATTTAAATATAAAAGGCAAACAAGATATATGTGCACAGAGGGTGTGGCACTTTATTAGAAGAATGGGAACAGCTACTTGAGACACTGTTATTCAAAAAATAATAATTCTAAGGGGATTAGCTTAAACATCCAAAGAAAGAGAACGATAGAGGTATACCATGTATATCTACCCAATAGAATGTATATGCAACACATGCACAGTAAAGGAGACTATGAAGAAACACAAGCATTCTAATAATACTTGTATTTTTGTGGTAGGACCATGACAGTCTTCTTTCTGAAATAAGCAGAATAATTTGGAGGTTGAGGAACTATCCTATCTCGACAGTGTGAGCCAAAATGCTGAATTCAGGATTCCACAAAGGTATACAAAGCTGCTGGGCTTAAGCCAAGTATTTGAAAAGTACTACCCACATGGTCCCATAAAGGTCAGATTTTGGCTCATTGGCACAGACCCTTGACTTAGATTTCTCACAAACTGTGAAGATAATTTCAGGTGTTTAGCATTGTCAACTCTGATACCTACATAAGAATGAGAAATGGAAGAGGATGGTCCTATCTGAGTGAATTTTAAGAGCCCAATGATGAAAAAAGAAATAAAAGAAAGCTCTACCTTCATCTTATGATATACATTTAAGTTCAGTTACACCTGCTTCTTTGTAATGCCAATGCTGAACCAGAAGAGACCACTGACCTTGATTTGTAGTGATTATTTTGCCGTAAGAAATTAAAAAATGTATAGGAAGTGCATATATATATATATATATATATATATATATATATATATATGTTTGTTTTTGTTTTGATTTGAAACAGGGTATCATTATGTTGCCCAGCCTGGTCTCAAACTCCTGGGCTCAAGTGATCCTTCTGCCTCAGCCTCCTGAGTAGCTGGGACTACCGGTATGTGCCACTGTGCCCAGCTTAGGAAGCTTATTTAAGCTGCCTGTTTTCATAGGATCACAATGTAACATATACACACTGCCTCTTCCATTCTAAAAACGTGTACCTTATATTATTGTTGATTCATTAAAATTACTGAAGTTGTTTTAGAAGGCTAAGGATAAAATAAAGTGATTACCTGATAATCTGTGTGGCAATGAATCAGAATTCCTTTTCAGAAAAGTTTCATTAAAATTCTTTGGATTCGTTGCTCCAAAAAGACGATGCATTTCTTGTTTTAATACTGTTCTAACTGTATCAGATAAATCTTTACTTTCACACACTGCTGAATAAATTAAAAATAAAATCTTAGCAGTTGAATACTCTGATAAAGTTTATAAAAGTTTATTTTTGTTTGTGTTTGAGACAGGGTCTTGCGCTATCACCCAGGCTGGAGTACAGTGGCACAACCATGGCTCACTGTAGCCTCAACCTTCCAGGCTCATGCAATCCTCCCACTTCAGCCCCCCAGGTAGCTGGGACTTCAGGTGTGCACCACCACACCCGGCCTATAGGAGTTAAATTACCTAATAATGAGGCCAATGAAACACGGCAATTATATACAAAGACAAGATAAAACCTACTGATAATTTAACATTTGCAAGAAGAGCTTACCTATATAAATTGACTGATTGATTGAGACAGACAAAGTTTTACTGCCACCCAAGCTGGAGTGCAGTGGCGCAATCATGGCTCACTGCAGCCTCAACCTCCCAGGCTTCAGTGATCCGCCCACCTCAGCCTCCTGAGAAGCTGGGACCACAGGTGCAAGCTACCACGTCCAGCTAATTTTTCTATTTTTTTGTAGAGACAGGGTTTCGCCATGTTGCCCAGGCTGGTCTCCAACTCCTGGGCTCAAGAGATCTGTTTGCCTTGGCCTCCCAAAGTGTTGGGATTACAGGCACGAGCCATCATGCCCAGCAATACACATTTAAAAGAATGTATGTCAGCAGAACAATCTAATGTTCTAAAGGCATTCAAATAATTTTATTAACACAAGATTCATTTCCAGAAAGGAACTGTAAGCAAAGGAGATGACAAAACATGTAGTTTCACAGCCTTCTAAACCCCTAGAGCTGCCCCCCTCAACCTTAAGGTCTGCAAAGCAGCAACTTGAGAGTACCCACCTGATAAATAGTATCACAGCAACTATGTAGTGCTGAAGACAAGAAATTTTCCTCACCCTCCCTATCTTCCTCTATACCCAAGTAAAGCACATGTTTCAATTAAAAACAAAACAAAACATGGTTGATGTCATTGACCTTTATTTCAGAAACTATGTAAATTGAGCTATCACTGTATAATAAACTCCCAAGGACCACCAAAGCATTTTCCTATTAATAAATAGGCTGGGCACGGTGGCTCACGCCTGTAATCCCAGCACTTTGGGAGGCCAAGGCGGGTGGATCACTTGAGGTCAGGAGTTCGAGACCAACCTGGCCAACATGGCGAAACCCCGTCTCTACTAAAAATAAAAAAATTAGCCTGGCATGGTGGTGTGTGCCTGTGGTCCCAGCTACTCAGGAGGCTGAGGCAGGAGAACAGCTTGAACCTGGGAGGCGGAGGTTGCAGTGAGCCAAGATCATGCCACTGCATTCCAGCCTGGGTGACAGAGTGAGACTCTGTCTCAAAATAAATAAATGAATGAATGAATGCACTGTTGTCATCATATTCCCAGGCCTTGGGATTTAGAGATGATTCTTCTGGATTGAATCCAAGTTACACTTTGTTTCATTATCATTTTGGTATAAAGAGAGTCTGGAGCTTTGAAGCCAGTTAGACTTGGGTATGGATCCCAGCTTGGATAAGTCATAACCTCTCTGAACCTATTTCTTGATCTATAAAACTGGGGTGATATCTAATCTAAAAGATTTACAGTAAGGAAAAGCTACCGTGTAAAAGTGCTAATTGTGTAATAGGGAGTCAATAAATCATAGTTACTATTTTTATCATAGTGTGAAAACATTAAGTAGATTTTCCTTATGGCTGGGAACTATGGTGATGGCTTTCAAATTTTCACTTTAATCAGGTATTTGTACTGCGACAAATACATATTCCATATCCATAACTTATGTGAAGCAAAAGTTTCACAGAACACTTACTGTGTGCAACATATGCTGATCTTTTCTACACTATTCTATTTTTATTTTGGGTTTTTGAGTGCTGGTAATGACCCACTATCCTGCTAATGGATCATTAATCTAAGTTTAAAAAACATAATGAACTCAGTAGGAAACATTTTCTAAGTGAAATATTCTATACATAATTATTAGCTGAATAATTCACTGACATGCTCTTTGTTGGTTAAATAGCATTTCTTCTATTCTATAAAACTGGGTGGTTCAAGTAAATGAGCTATAGTGAAATACTTTAGCTTAACCTCTATTATGGCTGTACTTTCAACTTGGTTTTGGCAATTTATCAATACTTGTTTTTCAGTGGAGAAGCAGGAATAGAGAGGGAACAGGAAAAAAGTTATTAAAATAAGTTACAGCCAACTGCAATGAACATTAATTATCTCAAAAAGAATGTATCTTCTGTACAATAAAAATTATTTACATAGGCCTTGCTGGTTTGCCTGAAATGCTTTCAGGATACTTTATGTGTAGAAAGTATGTGCATAGTTTGTATCATAGTTGATGAAGAGAGGGGTAGGCAAGGGGTTTTTATGATTTTCATTATTTTTTTTAACTTGTTTTAATCAGATTAAACAATCTCCCAGAAAAATTAAAACTGCTAAAAACAACTCTACCAAAATTGAAGCAAATAACTTCACTAATAGCTGATTCCAAAAAGTTTGAGGCCTACTAGTTTTCTCCTAAACTTTTCTGGATATTTTCCTGGAAATTACAGTTCCAGAAAACTAGAATTGTTAACTTCCAGGAAAATATCAATTACAAAAAGGATAAAAAAATTCTACTGCAGTAAAACCCAGAATGTCCTATGGAATTCTGTGTAATGAAATTTTATGTGTACCCTTAAGAAAAGGAGCAACGTCAAATGTCACAGATTATCAGATGTCCATTGCTAAAGACTAGTGGGCAGGGGAGAAAAACTCTAAAAAGCCTTTGAATGTGATAAAACTGACAAAAAACATCAAGGCCTCAGGAAAGTAGCAAATCCCCTACTAACTCAATTACCTTCCACGAAAGAGTAATAAGTCTTGAGAATCAAGGAAAAGTAATAACTGATGAGCGAGAAGGGGAATAAAACCTTTTCTAAGGGGCTTTTGATTTGGGTCCTTTGACATCTTAAACTGGAATGTTTGGTTCATGCTATTAGCTTATTAACAGAATGAATAAATTAAGCAAGCACCAATGGTTACAACACACAATGAAAAGGTGGCTGATTCTTAGCAAAAGGGATTGCGCAGGGTTCTCAGGCTAGCTGGCATTGTTAATAATTCGGGTAGAAAATGTTCTTATTTTGTGTGAGGTAATGACTGTTCACTACTAGGTTATAGTACAACCTAGTCAGTGATTACAACTCAAAACGGCAAAATAAATGAGAAAATTAAACAAAGCTTAAAAAAATAAAAAATTTAGTAATTCAGTAAGTATTAAACAAGGTTTAATAAACAACAAATTAGATTATTAAAGAAGATTGGAGGAGACATACATAAGTATAAAAAACATCTCTGCAGATAAAAGAAAAATGAGTTTGTGCAAATGGGAGAGGAAAAAGACCTAAGTTTCACTGTAGATCAAGGCAGCCAAATAGTGCTAATTTTAAAAGCAGTTAGGAGAATATAAACATTTAAGAAAATAATAAGACAAATAGAATATATAAGCACCTATCTTTTACTTAGCACTGACCAGAAATGTAATTGTTTTAAGTCCTACAACTTTAAAATTTAAAATCATAAAAAACTTTAAAAGGGTATTAAATATATCATCCTCATAATAAGAAAAAGACAGTGCTCCTATATGGTAAATAACAGCATGCAGCATTTAGTAATAACATTGTTAGTGTAACAACATATTCTAGAGATTTGGAGGGTGCCAGTAACCATGCTAAAATCCACGTTCACTCAGCAAAGCTTCCTCAACTGATGAAATAGGTATGGAGGCACTGTTTTCCTCCATACTCTCCAGAAAGGTGTCTGTAAGGGTTTCTTTGTAAAGAAGCAGTTACAACAGTGTATCTTAACATGACAAACGTATTCCTGAAAAATTACTTCTAAATTAAATATTTTTTTAAGTACCAAATATTTTAGTTAAAGAAACCATTGGGGTATAACAAAGATGCCACTATTTGGATATCTGTATTTTCACATATGCCTTTATAGTACACCTGTTTTCAATAAAGGCAATGAAGCAGTCTACCCAACTTCTTAAAGGCTTTTTAAGAGACAGATCTTTACCAATGCAAATAATCACAACCTAATTTCATTGCCTAAAGTCAGTCAAAATTAGATCACTTTGTAAAGTGATGACGATTTCAGCTGAACACAAAAAGCAATGGGTATAGCCAGTATAGATACTCAGTAATTCTAACTAATTATTAATCATTCTAAGCCCATGTGTATTTTAATTTTCTGAAACCAACTGCTGAAAGAAAACACTCATGTTAATCAATCTACATACTGATTATAAGCAAATACATTTAAATATGTCACTTTTAATTTGCATTTCAAAAGGAATTATCCAACTCAAAAGTATTTAGGTTATTTTACTACCTTTCAGGAAAATATGTATAAAGTATATAACAGTGTGTGTTATTTTTGAAAATACTTCATTTTGAAAATACTTTACATATACTCCATCTTAACTGAGAATAAATTAAAATTATTATTTCTATCCTTAATTTTCTGACCCATGATTGCAAAGTTATTTTTCATACTCACCCCCCCCCAAAAAAAACTAAAGAGAAACAAACTACTAAATACAGCAATTCTCTCCTTTACTTTCTATAATATGGTTATATTATTTTCATAATTTTTAAAAATTGAGGAAAAACACTTCTACAATTCAGTTTTTGTAACACAAATTATTTTTTGGACAAGCATTAAGTATAATTTAAGTCTAATCTTTCTTGAAAGTCAAAACGATGTTGTTGTTTTTTTTTTGAGACGGAGTCTCACTCTGTTGCCCAGGCTGGAGTGCTGTGGCGTGATTTTGGCTCACTGCAACCTCCACCTCGCAGGTTCAAGCAATTCTCCTGCCTCATCCTCCTGAATAGCTGGGACTACAGGCGTGTGCCACCATGGCCGGCTAATTTTTGTATTTTTTGGTAGAGACGGGGGTTCGCTATGTTAGCCAGGCTGGTCTCGAACTCCTGACCTCAAGTGATCCGCCCGCCTCGGCCTCCCGAAATGCTGGGATTACAGGTGTGAGCCACTGCACCCGGCCAAAATGATGTTCTCAATTGGGACAATTTAGCATTTTTTTGGTGATTGGGATGCCTGATTTAATTTCCTCAGTTTTAAATGTATGGAGTTGGCAATGAGATAGTTAATATTATTTCCAAATTCTATAGATTATTCTGTTAAAGATTCTATTTCTCCCCCACCAGTCACTTAAAAATCCAAACAACAATACAACCTGACTACAGGAGTACTTTATTATAAATTTACAGTTCTTACAGTAGAAAGAACAATATGAAGATGTGGGCTCTAGTCACTGTTGCATTACTAAGTTTCTATCTATGTTACCTAGAATAAGTCATCTTTTAAGGTCTCAGATTTTTCCCACTATGAAATGAGACAATTACTGTAACATTCTACCTTTCAGGGTCTAAAATTCTGTAGTTCTACTTTACATTAAAACTAATACAAAACTGATCTGATTGTCAAAATATTTGAAGACACAGATAATTGTTTTAAAGTAACAAAAAATTTTATGACTCGAATTGTGCTAAGAAAACGTAACTCATGCAAATTCAGATCTACAATACAGATAAATAAGGAGAAAACAGTCAATTTCAAAGAGATTCTTCAATTTTAAAACAATTTACTAAGAAGTTTTACATAACAAAATATGGTTCAAAATTTCAACTTACATGTAACTTTTTAGAAACAGAAACAAAGATGATTCTCAAATATCTGGACTGAATAATTCTATGTCAAAATCAGGTAATACTTGTATCCTTAAAATAAAAACCTTCATCATAAAGAAAAAAGCCCTGCTTTTTCCTTAGCTAATTTAATATGTGACAGCTTTAAAATCATTTGGTTTATGATAAACTTGTACAGACCACTTATACCGTCACCATCAACCACTGTATCAAATACTTAAGTAATGGAAAACAAAAACATACCAGTATTAAAGAGACGGATCATACACTCATGAAGCCAGGGATGACTAGAATCAATAGCAAATGCCCTCTTTACTGATTGTAGCATCAAAAGAAACTTTTCTATAAAAAGAGAAAGTAAGATATATTTTGGTCATTGGGTAAGAGATCTCCTTTGGAGGGCCAAGACTTCACAAATAGAAAAAGTAAATTTAGAGTCGATCACATCAGAACCACAAACATATGATTGAGGCAAATGATTTTCCTCAAATTTAGCAACATTAGTTGATATTTTTCACATAACATTAAGAAAAAACGTTTTGTGAAATGTAGAAAATTTAGGTGGCATTTAGCAATATTTAAACTAATGACATATAAGCAAAGAAAATTTGAAGTGGCTTCATTTCCTAACCTCCTTTATTTCAAAATAAAGCAACCTTTCCCACTACTTAGAAAATTTCATTGTGTATATTTGAAGGTATTCTTTTAGTTTGTGACATGTGAAACAGCTTCCCTTCTGTTTGACTGTTCTTCTCCTGTCAATCTGTGACTCCTTTCTCCTCTAAAGGTAGAATAGTTACCAAGGTTATCTTTTCAGTCATTCTCTGATCTTTCCCTATGCTATCCCCACTCCCATTCCCTGTATTTCCCAATATTCAGTAGTATCTCCACCTGTTAAATGGAAATTTGCACTTGAATACTCAGTCCACTTCCAAGTTTTATCTATAACCACCTCTTTGATAAGACTTTCCTAATTTGTTACCATTTCCCCAATATCAAAGTTCAAAACCCCAGTCTCTTCTCCTAATGCTCTTTCCCTTGTCCCCAATACTAAAAAAGCCAAAAATACTGCCATGCCTTTGTCATTACCAATTTCGCACAGCTGCAGTGGATTCCAAATGCTGAGGTCCTTTAGAGGTTAGGACACAGCCAAGAAGCCAACTGAATGGAGCTTTAGATTGCCCTTCCCTACTTTAAGCAGAGCAGCTTTTGAATTTTATACTTTGGGGTTCCATTTAAGAATTTTTTAAAAGTGGGAGTTGTATTAACTGTTAAGGTTGAAAATTATTGGACTATTTATTAAACTTATTTTCCACGTTATAATAATTGTGGGAAGTAGAAAATACAGTAAATATTTTAATCACTCAAAATCTATCAAGAGACAATCTGTTATCTTTTGATCTATTTCTTTCCAGCCACTTCTATATTATATACCTATGTAAATATATTAATAAAATTTCAATTTATAGGTAGTTCTGTATCCTATTTTGGAATAATATAATACAGCAACTTTTCCCCAACATCATTTACTTTTGATAAACATGACCTTTTTTTTTTAAAATTATTATTATACTTTAAGTTTTAGGGTACATGTACACAATGTGCAGGTTAGTTACATATGTATACATGTGCCATGCTGGTGTGCTGCACCCATTAACTCGTCATTTAGCATTAGGTATATCTCCTAATGCTATCCCTTCCCCCTCCCCTCACCCCACAACAGTCCCCAGAGTGTGATGTTCCCCTTCCTGTGTCCATCTGTTCTCACTGTTCAATTCCCATCTATGAGTGAGAATATGCGGTGTTTGGTTTTTTGTCCTTGCGATAGTTTACTGAGAATGATGATTTCCAATTTCATCCATGTCCCTACAAAGGACAGGAGTTTCATTCTTGTTGCCCAGGCTGGAGTGCAATGGCGTGATCTAGGCTCACCACAACCTCTGCCTCCCAGGTTCAAGCAATTCTCCTGCCTCAGCCTCCCAAGTAGCTGGGATTACAGGCATGCGCCACCACACCCAGCTGATTTTTTGTTTTAGTAGAGACGGGGTTTCTCCATGTTGGTCAGACTGGTGTCAAACTCCCGACCTCAGGTGATCCGCCTGCCTCGGCCTCCCAAAGTGCTGGGATTACAGGCATGAGCCACTGTGCCCGGCCAAACATGACTTTTTAAATGGATACTCATATAGAGAAGTACCATGTTATTCAATTTCCTTTAGTAGGTATACTGTTTAGAGCAACAACCTTCTCTTTGATTTTATTAAACAGTTTCTCTTTCCTTTAATATGCATCACCTTTGTGACGAACTCTTTTTTCAATTAACCACTTGGAAAATATTAACTCAGTACTCTAAAGTCTTATTATCTACTACATATATATTCTAAGCATTCTAAACCTGGAAACCAAGACCCTTCGTTCATCTTTTATCTGCTCCAGGCAATTCAGACAACCTCAACATTATTTACACACTCCTGTGCTTTCTTAACAGATACTCTTGCCTTCTATGTATCTTTTCCTTTAGAAATATAATCTAACCTTCAAGATCCAGGCCCAAAATTTTATCTTCTATTTATAACAACAGCTAATCATAGCTAACATTTATTTAATGCTTACTATATACCAGGTACTAGGTCTAAGCTCTGTGTATTAACTAATTTTATCCACATGATCATCAATTCTTTGAACCATATACATGGTAATTACATCTGACCTGAATCCTAGTTATGTATGTACATCTATCATTGATTCTAATATCCTAAAAGAAGTGATCGTATCATTATATCTCCCTACACATTCTGTTCATAGCAGGCATTTCTGTGAGAAAGCTGCGTTGGCATTTGCTAAATAATCGTACAGTGGTAAGGCTATCAGAGTTGGGTGACTATACCTAAGAAATACAGTGATCAGTTTTATCAAGGCCACTGTACCCTAATTGCCTACCTTTCCTAAAGTAAATCTCAAAGGCAAAAAGATGAGTCTCTATCTTGTTCTTCACCAAGTTCTTCAACGGTGTTAAAAATTTAATAGCTTCTTCCAATGGAGTTTCAACCTAACAAAAATAAAAGATATTATACAAATGAAAGTAAGGTTCTTGGGGAATGTGATTTTATTCTACTAAAAATTTTTATTTTTAAAAAATAAAATCACTTACCAGTCACCCAGAAAAACACTGTCATATTTTAACCTCCTATAACCTAAACAAAGGGGATTTTGAATTCTAGAATTCTTAACTGATTTTTAACCCTAGATACTTTATTATTGCTGGATAGAAACTATCCAAAAAGAAGGAAGTAGATAAAATAGAACGAAAGAAAGACAGAAAGAGAAACAGGTCAGATAGCCAAGGGAAGAAAGAAGAGATGTGAACTAGGACAGGAGAAGTACAAAGGAGACTACAGAGACCATGACAGAATGAGTGAATGTTCTTTCTAATTCAAACAAAGTGAAGTATAATCAAGCTATTCAAAATACTACACTATCCATTGTGTCTTGCTTTGTTCTATAAATTCTACAGGAATTCATATTTATTCAAATGACATATTAATGGCGAGGTGGCATTTTAAAATATTAACATTTATAGAACTGTGTTCCTACTGATTTTTATTAATTACATAAATGTCATAGTAATTATATACTCGCAATCATTACTAGGCAGGTATAATGCAATTGTGCTACTATTCTACTCCTGGACTGAATATTAAGACAAGACTATTCCCTGTCTTATCTCAGGTAGGGATGGAGACCACCACCATATTTATCAGAAAGGCACTAAACATCTGGATTCTATATTTGCTTTCTCTCATCACACAGGCAGTAACAATTTACCCTAATGGAAAATGAATTTGCCACATCTGGTCAACGTGCCTCTGTTAGTATAAGTAATTGTGATTTCACCAAAACAGCTTCTGGGCAAGAAAATTGTTTCACTGCATTAAAAAAAAAAAAAAAAAAAGAAAAGCAGTGAAGTGAATTCTATGGGATTCACCATGTCCTAGTGTACAAAGCAGAAGGCCTTACATGACAAAAAAATAACCCATTAAAAGCCCAGCTCCAGTGCCAGAATGTTTTCTTTTGAAGGATACATGTTCTAAACCAGAACCAGAAATTAATATATGGCTCTGCCACTCTAATAACTGTGGATTCAGGAACCAAGAGATAGAGGAGAAAATAAAGGCCCTCATAGGTACGACTTCCCCACATATTTGTACATATTTTACTTCTTGCTCCCATGACTCCATATTCTACTATATAGGAATTTCTGGTACAATGGGAGAAATATTTGTATCAGAGAAAGGCAGAGAACTGGAAACCAAACCTGCCGCCTAGCTGTATCACGCCTTTCATGCCTCTAGGGTACAGACTGAAATGAGGGTCAGTGTACTGACCAGGGTAATTTACTATCAGAGAGATATGGCTGCTATTACAAAGGGAAACAAGGACTATAGGGCAGGTGAATCAATACAAGTATTTATATTTAGTTAAATCAAGTACTTGAACTTGGAGAGAGGTAATTCTGTCTCCAACTTTAATAAACAAGAACATATTCCCCCAAAGGAGATCTGGGTTGGGTTTGATATTCCGATATGTAGTCTCAGTCTCTGTTTACTTCTCATAGGTAAGACTTTGTCAGGGTAAATCTAAGTGTTTAAATATACGTAGATAACCACAAGAAATCTAACTACACTCTATATTTACTCATACATCGTGCAGAACAAGGTTTTATATATACATGGAAGCATGTAATCAGAAATGCAAGTCTAAAATCAGTATTTCAGGAAAAAAAATCAAAATATCCCTTGAAAATCCTTTAAGCTGAAGACAGGCAGATATAAAAATATAAATACTTTGTATTACGTGTATGAAAACCATGTTTTCAATACCAAATTGACAATCACCACAGCAAGATGTTCACACCAAGATAAGCAAACAAGAACCAAAATGGACTGTGACAGTCATGCCTCCCATCTCATACTCAGTTGGGGTCCAGTGTTCACTGAGGGAAATACTGGATAGAATTAACCATCATTATGCATATTATTCTTTGTCTCCCTTAAAGAAAAAAGTACATCCAGTCATGAAAAGTTGAATTCACTTAGGTGAGACTGCACTGCACTTAATGGGCAATTTAAGACACTTCCAAGGGCAATTTTAATCATATGCAATTTTTAAATTTATAAACTGACTTGAAATCTAATCCTCATATTAAGATATGTTGTAAAGGAGTATATCTCTCTAGCATAGCAACTCCCAGCACAGCAACAAAAAGTTTAAAATGATTCAACTTTTTAAAGAAAGACTACCGTACTAAGGAATCATAGCCTTTGGAAGGAAAAGTATATATACAACAGGAAAAAAAATGCTAAGCTGGGCGCGGTGGCTCACACCTGTAATCCCAGCACTTTGGGAGGCTGAGGTAGGCATATCACTTCAAGTCAGGAGTTCAAGACCAGCCTGGCCAACATGGTGAAATGCCATCTCTACTAAAAATACCAAACAAAACAAATAGTGGGTGTGGTGGTATGTGCCTGTAATCCCAGCTACTGGGGAAGCTGAGGCAGGAGAATCGCTTGAACCTGGGAGGCGGAGTGTTGCAGTGAGCTGAGATCACGCTACTGCACTCCAGCCTGGGTGACAGAGTGAGATTCCGTCTCAAAAAAAAAAAGCAAACAAACAAAATGCTGAGTGAAGGCAAGGAGGAAGATAGGATGAGTGGTACAAAAGGGAATTCATAAATACCAACTAATGCCTCATGGTAAGTTGGAGAAACAAGTGATATAGCTTCTGCCAAGACCTGAGATTTATACTCAAGTTGACTGAATACTAACCTTACTAATTCCCATTTTCCTTTTCTCCTTCTTTACTGGAATTACTGCTAATTTAATAATGTTTTGATTTTATTTTATATAGTCATGTGCTACATAACGATGTTTTGGTCAACAATGAACTGCGTAAGTGGTCCCATGAGATTATAATGCCCTATTTTTAGGGCATTTTAGAAACACAACTACTTACCATGTATCACAATTGCCTATAGTATTCAGTATAGTAACATGCTATACAGGTTTGTAGCCTAGAAGCAATCAGCTATACCATATAGCCTAAGTGTGTAGTAGACTTTACCATCTAGGTTTATGTACATACACTCTATGATGTTTGCACAACAATAAAATCACCCAAGCCAGGTGTGGTAGCTCACACCTGTAATCCCAGCACTTTGGGAGACTGAGGTGGGTGGATCCCTTGAGCCCAAGAGTTTGAAACCAGCCTGGGCAACATGGTAGAATCCCATTGCCATAAAAATAAAAATAAATTAGCCAGGCGTGGTGGTGGGCACCTGTAGTGCCAGCTACTCTGGAGGCTGAGGTGAGAGGATCACTTGAGGCCAGGAGGCAGAGGCTGCAGTGAGCCAAGATCATGCCACTGCACTCTAGCCTGGGTGACAGAGCAAGACCCTGTCTCAAAAGAAAACAAAAAAAACAAAACAAAAAGCGACAAAATCACCCAAGCATGCATTTGTCAGAATGTATCCCTGTTAAATGACACATGACTGAATATTATCCTGAACTGGTGACACTAAATTTGCCATTTACCACATACCACATAGAAGAAAGCTGAAATACAGGATCACCAAAAAAAGGGGGGGTTGAGGGGCGGGGGAGATACTATATACTGCAGAACCAGACTTGGCAGGCGGCTTTTAAAATAACCTACAAAGCTACTCCTAATTATGATGGCTTGGTATAATTTGATGTTGTCACCACATTTGGAGATCTTGGTAAGTATAAATGCTTTTAGACAGGGGCATCTTGGAGGAAGTTAGCTGAGGAAGAAAAAGGTCTTATGTACCTAACAGGTAAGAATAATATGTACTGAGGAGCAGCCCATGAAAAAGGGTACCTTGCACTAAGCTTCTTCCAAACAAAGCAGTCAGAAGCACTATTTGTAGCCATTACTTTGTTCTCAGACTCTACAATCCTGGCTACAAATAATTAGACCACAGGTTGTTACCTGGCTTGAAGGCAATTATGACACCCTGGACACAAGGAAAACCTAACAGTCTTTAAGGAAACCTAGTACAAGAATTCTGCTCTATAGGTGTACTCTTTATTAAACAGTAACTAAATAATCAAGAGATCCTCTCCTTAAGAAATACATGGGCCAGGCGCAGTGGCTCACGCCCATAATCCCAGCACTTTGGGAGGCCGAGGCGGGAGGATCACGAGGTCAGGAGATAGAGACCATCCTGGCTAACACAGTGAAACTCCGTCTTTACTAAAAATACAAAAAAATTAGCCAGGCGTGGTGGCGGGCGCCTGCAGTCCCAGCTACTTGGGAGGCTGAGGCAGGAGAATGGCGTGAACCTGGGAGGCGGAGCGTGCAGTGAGCCGAAATCACACCACTGCACCCCAGCCTGGGCGACAGAGTGAGACACCGCCTCAAACAACAAAAAAAGAAATACATGAAAACATGAAGAGTTATAATGAAAAATGTCATTAAGGAAAGTCATGGGATAAAGAGAAAAATAAGTAGACAAAGTGATGATGGCAGCAGGCAGGCAGTGAAGGTGGTAAAAGTAGTAGTAATAAAGAAAGTGGGGGCATAAAGATGGAAGGTCTAAAGTTTAAGTTCTATGCCCTGAATGACTGAAATTCTCTGAGGCCTGAAAGGTCCATTTTCTGTGCTTTCTTGCTTCCCTGTGTAGTCTTCCAATAAATTCCCAACAATAAAAAGGTATTGGGTTTGTTCCTAGCAGGTATACAATTATTTGTAAGAAGATGTCAATAAATCCTGTAGAATCCAACTGGATTTTTCTATATTTTGTGTGTGTGTGTGTGTGTGTGTGTGTGTGTGTGTGTGTGTGTGCTATTTTTCTTTTTTTAAGAGACAGAGTCTTGCTATGTGTGTGTGTGTGTGTGTGTGTGTGTGTGCTATTTTTCTTTTTTTAAGAGACAGAGTCTTGCTATGTGTGTGTGTGTGTGTGTGTGTGTGTGTGCTATTTTTCTTTTTTTAAGAGACAGAGTCTTGTATGTCTCCCAGGCTGGAGTACAATGGCTATTCACAAGCATGATCACAGTGTACTACAGCCTCAAACTCCTAGATTCAAGTGATCCTCCCACCTCAGCCTCCTACGCAGTTGGAACTATAGTCACATGGCTATATTTCTCATAGCAATATTACTATGTCTATGTGATATTACTGTCCACCTGCTCTGGTGGACAGAATTCTAAACATATTCTCCAACTCTATTTGTTTGGCATTATAATTTTCCTTGGTTATAAAGCAGTCAGGGAAATGATTTTGAGCTTTTCCTTACTAGTGAGGCTAAAATTAAAGTCTGGGGCGATTGCTTACTATATTGCTTTAACATTACAAATTATGCAATTATTTTCATACAAAGCAGGAAGATGTCTAGGGTCAAAAGAAAGGACAAAGGAATGTTATTAATCAAAATGGTTCATGTGACAATGAGTATCTTGGTTTCAGCTTAATGGTTAAAACCAGCAGGTCAGATTTTGGCCTAGAGAAAATATTTACAGCCTTAGGCTAGAAAAGAAATAATGTAAACTGACAACAGAGGTAAGTGGGAGATACACGTATAGTCCTCAGTTTATAACAAACTCAATTTAGCCTAGACATAAAAACTTGCATGTTACCACTGTAACAGACACTAGATGCTTTACATATGTATTTTCTCCAGTCCTAAATAAGGATTTTCTTAGTTCCATTTTATAGATGAGAAAACCATCAGAGAGGTTAGACAAAGTGTCCAAGGGCACACAGTGAAAATATAAGAGCTAATATCTGGACCCAGATCAAAATGACTCAAAAGTCAAATTTTTTTCCACCATACTATACTACATGACTTTGGAACAGGATCGTTATTTCAAGTTTTAAACACGAAACACGATCAGAAACAAAATATTGAAGAAAGAATACTAAAAAATAAAATAATTTTTGGCTCTAAAACCTATAATCACATTGGTCAAATAAGACAGTATAAAAATGACAACAGCTGGTCATAAAATGTCACTCAATTGTGCTAAACACTATTATTAAGTACCTTGGCCAGTTTCTCTGGAATAAGTTCTTCTTTTGGACCTCCAATCTCCTCATCATCATCATCCTTCTTCTTTTTCTGATTTCTCTGCTGCTTTTCTTTTTCTGCATTTTTTTTCTCTTCTTCTATCTGGGCTTTCTTTTGAGCTCTTCTTTGTTTATTACGTAGCTTCTTTAGCTCTTTGTCAGACATGTTTGCTGCAGGCAATAAGTTAATTAATAACAAGCATGTTAATCAGATTAGTAATTTTAAGTATTATTTGATACTACCAAACTCCCATTAAAAAATATTGCACGAGGCTGGGCATGGTGTCTCATGCCTGTAATCCCAGCACTTTGGGAGGCCGAGGTGGGCAGATGACCTGAGGTCAGGAGTTCGAGACCAGCCTGGTCAAAATGGTGAAACCCTGTCTCTACTAAAAATACAAAAATTAGTTGGGCGTGGTGGTGCACACCTGTAATCCCTGCTACTCAGGAGGCTGAGGTAGCATAATTGCTTGAACCCAGGAGGCAGAGGTTGCAGTGAACCAAGATCACACCACGGCACTCCAGCCTAGGAAACAAGAGCGAAACTCTGTCTCAAAAAACAAATTTAAAAAAATGTTGCATGGTATGGATGTAAATATCCCTATATGTACGCAGCCTTTTTTTTTGAGACGGAGTCTCACTCTGTCACCCATGCTGGAGTGCAGTGGCATGATCTCGGCTTACTGCAACCTCTGCCTCCCAGGTTCAAGCAATTCTCCTGCCTCAGCCTCCCAAGTAGCTGGGACCACAGGCATGCGCCACCACGCCCAGCTGATTTTTGTATTTTTAGTAGAGATGGGGTTTCACCATGTTGGTCAGGCTGGTCTCAAACTCCTGACCGCCTGATCCGCCTGCCTCGGCCTCCCAAAGTGCTGGGATTACAGGCGCGAGTCACCGCGCCCAGCAGTACGTAGCCTTTTAATGGTTCAATATCAGATAGCAAACAATGGAATCACTTCAGAAAACTTTCTTGAAACCATATGGGATATGCATGTAAACAAATGATCACAGCAAAACATACAAGTTAAACAGCAATATTAAACTATTTGCAATCTATGAATATAACAAGCTGTTGCATATCTCTATGGCTTCAGAGGACTATGCTCGCTTAGTTATGCCTTCTCTATCCTGGCCAAAAAATTATTCATTCTGTCTGTGCTGCCACTATGGCTAATATATTTTGCTTGTCACAATAGTTTGTTTATACAGCTGTCTCTCTTTTAAGCTATGAGCTCTTTGGTAAAGGAGATCCTGTCTAATCTGTAACCTTTTTATTTTCAGGGCCTAGCAGCATGCCGAAACATACAGACAACACTCAAATATTTGTTAACAGAATAAATGAATAACTCTATAGTAAATTAAAAATTTAATATTGAAAATTAACAATATCCCTAGAAGTATAAACTATTGACTGTCTCAAAAGACTGGAAATCACTGACAAATATGCTACAATATAGTGAAATATTTATATTGTTTTGATTTCAAGGAACAAATTTGAAAGCTAAAGGCTCATCCAGTATTTATTTGGATAACATCTGTTAATATAGAGAAATGAAAAAAGTCATTCCAAAATACACTACCACTGTGGTGATTTCAAAATATGCCCACAAATTCTTCCTTTAAAAAGGCAGACCCCCTCCCCACCTTAAACGTGGGCTATATTTAGTGACTCATGTGTAAGGAGTAACATGTACTATACACCAAGGTATGTAACATTAATATTAGGACATAAATGGACTATAGGTTCCTCCTTGCTTTCTCTTGGATCATTCAGAGGAAGCCAGCTCCTATATTATGAGGAAACTCAATCAATCTTGTGGAAAGACCAATGTGTGGCCAAGAACTGATGCCTCTGGCCATGAGAGTAAGCCATCATGGAAGGAGATCCTCCAAGCCAAGTCGATCCTTCAGATGCTCCAGCTGGCAACTTTCTTTTTTAATTTTAAAATATAAATAGAGACAAGGTCTCACTATGTTGACGAAGCTGGTCTCGAACTCCTAGACTCAAGCAACCCACCCACCTCAGTTTCCCAAAGCATTAGGATTACAGGCACGAACCACCGTGCCTAGCCAACATCTTGACTTCAGCTGCCTGAGAGACCCAGAGTCTTCAGAAACATACAGCTAAGTGACTTCTGAATTCTTGACACATAGTAACCGTCAGATAATAAATGGTTGCTATTTAAAGCTGCTATGTTTTTGAGTAATTTGTTTTGCAGCAATAGATAAACAACATAGATTTTGGTACCTGGACATGACATACTGCTGTAACAAAACCCTAAAATGTGGGAGTAACTTTGGAGCCAGGGAGTTGCAAAAGGTGGACATACTTTGAGTAGGGCTTTAGTGGAAGTTTGAAGAGCCTTGGACTATATTCATAGAAGTCTAGACTTTGAGGAGGCTGCAGGTGAGCCCTTAAAATGAAGTGAAGGATATGTTATAGCCACAGAGTAGCAGAAAGTTTAGCAACAGTGTTATAAAATGTGTCAAATGAACTCAGTGAGCTAACTAACTGAAGGGATTTTCAGGCAAAGTGCCCATGAAAAATGCAAGAGGACAAAGAAACTAAAGAAAAGAGACAGGGGCTTGATGGTTTTGAAAACTCTCAGTCTCTCCAGAAATGGCTTGCTGGGCAAAGATCAAAAAATATGTCAAGAGGGAAGGCAAAGGGCTTGGCATTACAATCTTTAGTTACTCAGAATATGGTGGTGCCTCACTATTTAGTCTGAAGAAAGGCTCTCTAAAAAATTTAAGAGTATGACTCACAGATTCTCTCAAACAATAAAACTTCTAAGAATTTGAGGGTGTTCTCCCCTCCATAGAAGCTCAAGGTATATGTGGATTCCAATAAGACTCACAAAAGATTCATGATGTTTATTTTATGGGCAGAAATAGTAAATCTGGAAGGAAAAGAACGACAGCACAAAATGAAAAGAGGTCTTTAGACTCTCAACATTTTACTGGCCAGAATACTGAAAAACTACTCAGTTGCAAACAACCGTTAACTTCCAAAAGAAAAAAAGGATAATTCAGAAAGTGGAACCAGGAACTCAGAGGGCAGGGCCAACAGCCACAGAAAATTATTCCAGTCTTGGGTCCTCATCAAAGAACTACTAAGCCATGCCCCACTGGACTTGAGGATGGATGTGGTAACTCCTGTGTGTCTCCTAATAATGTCTACAGTGGTCGTCCTATGCCTGTCTCATTTTATATTGGGTGTGTAGTTGACAAATAACTTGTAATTTTAGTTAACAGGATTTCATATTAAAAGAACTATAATTGAAAAGCCACACTTAAGGTTAAAAATAAAAAACTATACTCAAGGAGCTGCTCCAGCACCTGTACCTGATTTACATGACAAGATTCTGAACTTTAAGCTAATGTTACAATGGGATAGACTTCTGAAGGCCTTGAAATGGTTAACTATATTTTGCATATAAGAATAATGTAAGCTGAGCATGATGGCTCATGCCTGTAACAGCACTTTGGGAGGCCGAGGCAAGAGGATCACTTCAGCTCAGGACTTTGAAAACAGCCTGGGCAACACAGCAAGACCCCACCTCTACAAAGAATTTTTAAATTAGTTGGGCATGGTGGCATGTGCCTGTAGTCCTACCTACATGGCAGGCTGAGGTTGGGGGACTGGCTGAGCCCAGGAGTTTGAGGCTGCAATGAGCTATGACTGAGTCTCTGCACTCCAGCCTGGAAGACAGAGTGAGACCCTGTCTCAAAAATTAAAAAAAAAAAAAAACCCAAAAATGATAATGTAAATAATTTGTAACCAAAATGCAGACCACGACAGTTAAAATCATGTCTACAAATTCTTCAATTCTCCTCCCCTCAAATGTAGGTTGTGCTTGGTGACTCTTTTCTGACCAATTAGAATGTGAAGGAAGTAATGGTGTGATGTCAGGAGAACAGAACATTAAAAAGGTGTTGCAGCTTCTTCCTTTCTCTGTCATAATTAGCTACCATGTCTTCAGAAACTTTAGAAACTCTACGGAGAGACTAAGAACTAAGGTCTCATGCCAACAGCCAGGTTGAGTAAGCCATCTAGGAAATGGATCCCTTCAGTCCTAGCCAAGCCTTCCAATGATGGCAGGCCCATCCAAAATCTCAACTACAACTTCCTAAGAGACCTTGAGTCAGAGTCACTTAGACACTTCTGAATTCCTGACCCAAAAAAAGGGTTATTTTAAGCTGCTAAATTTAGGGATTAATTTATGATGCAGCAATAGATAACATAAAGCCAACGAAAACAAATGCATTGTTTATCTTTTTCCTAGTGAAGAATCCCTTAATACTAAAAACAAAACGCAAAAAAAAAAAAAATTCTAATAGAGACCAAAAAATTACATTCTGGAAACACAAAACTATAAATGGATGGCAACATAAGCACTGACCATTTTAACAACTGGTAAAATAAATGCTACCACTTGTAGCCTTGCTGCATGACAGATATAATGCATACCTTATATTTTTTCTCTCTTTCTTTTTTTCTTTGAAACACGGTCTCACTCTGTCGTCCAGGCTGGAGTGTAGTGGCGAACATGGTTCACTGCAGCTCTGACTTCCAGGGTTCAAATGATCCTTCCACTCCTGCCTCCTGAGTAGCTAGAACTACAGGTGCTCACCACCATGCCTGTTTTGTTTGGTTGGTTGGGGTTTTTTTTGTATTTGTAGAGACAGAGTTTCACCATGTTGCCCAGGCTGGTCTCGGACTCCTGGACTCAAATGATCCACCTGCCTTGGCCTCCAAAAGTGCTGGGATTACAGGTGTGTGCCACTGCACCCAGCCCATACCCCATACATTGTATTTCATTTGATATCCTCAACAACCTCATGAATTAGAGTATAATATTATTTTATCTATGAGAAAACTGAGGTTTCAGAGGAAAATAACTCAGAGTCATGGTAAAAGGCAGAGCAAGGATGTAAACCTACTTCACTTGGACTCCAAAGTCTAGGCTTCTTCTATGCTATACTAAACTCCAGATGATTAAAAAGACAAATGTAGGCCGCACGTGGTGGCTCACACCTGTAATCCCAGCACTTTGGGAGGCCAAGGCAGGTGGATCACCTGAGGTCAGGAGTTCGAGACCAGCCCGACCAACATGGAGAAACCCCATCTCTACTAAAAATACAAAAATTAGCCAGAAGTGGTGGCGGGTGCCTGTAATCCCAGCTACTCAGGAGGCTGAGGCAGGACAATTGCTTGATACCAGGAGGCAGAGGTTGCAGTGAGCCAAGATTGTACCATTGCACTCTAGCCTGGGTGAAAAGAGCAAAACTCCATCTCAAAAATAAATAAATAAATATTGAACTTTATCATGCAGCATTATTAGTACTACCTCTATAGAAAAAAAGGCAGCAAGTACACTTTCGTTCCTACTAATCACTACTGTTTTAGCAACTCTAACCATACCAGAAGACATAAGGGGGAAAGGTATAAATATTGAAAGAAATAAAACTACTGCCATTTACAGATTAACATAATGGCCTACATAGAAAATTTTCAAAAATCAACTGAAAAATGATTTAACCTAGTATCAGAAACTTTCCAGAAGACAAGCTAATTCTACCATGTATGCATAAGCAAAAATCTGCAAAAACACGAAAACCCTAAAGACACAGTATTAGATTGAGAAAAACGGATCATAACAACAGAAACCTATCTGTGTACTGATGTCAATACTATGTAGTTTTAATCATACTTTAATATAGTTAGACCAAGAAACCATGCCTATGACCTACTACATTATTTTTTTCAGAATTTATTATGATAAAGGTAGCATTTGAAATCAGTGAGGAATACAAAAACCTATTCAATAAATATTACTGAGGAAATAGCAGTCTATTTTGGGGAGGAAGGGAGGTGGAAAGCCACCCTCCACCTGACAACGTATATAAAAATTTGAATGTTTAAAGAGCCAAATCTAAAAAATTGCAAAGCAGAAGTATTAGAAGAAAAACACAGAAGATATTCATAAATACATTTTAAATTTTTAAGTAGAAAAAGCCTTTCTAAGCAAGACCTAGAAGCCACAAAAAGACTAAATATTAAAAATTAAAACTTGTATATAATGAAAGATACTCATCTTAAAGGATAAAACCCAAGTGAAAAAAAGAAAACATATAATCCACTCCATTAAAAATCTAGAAATTGGCCAAACATAGTGGCTTATGCCTGTAATCCCAACAACTTGGGAGGCCAAGGCAGGAGAATCACTTGAGCCAAGGGGTCAAGACAAGCCTGGGCAACACAGCAAGACCATGTCTCTACAAAATTAAATTAGCTGGGTGCAGTGGCATGCACCTGTAGTCCCAACTACTCAGGAGGCTGAGTTGAGAGGACTGCCTGAGCCCAGGAGCTCAAGGCTGCAGTGAGCTATGATCCCTTTAGTGGACTCCAGACTGGGAAAAGTATGAGATCCTGTCTCAAACAAAACAAAACAAACAAACAAAATACAGAAATTGTAAACTAGATATTTTGCCCAACATACAAAAATATAAAGGAACGATAACATTCAGAGCTGGCAATAATGTAAAATAAAAGAAAACCTCAATACCCATGTTGGTGGTAATAAAAACTGATGAACCTTTTATCCCAAATTCTCATACCCTTCAACCCACCGATTTCCACTTCGAATAATCCATGCTAAATAAATATGCACATAATTGTGTACAAGGACATTTACTATAGTACTATAATGGTGAAAAAATTCACATAGATTCCTACATAGTTATTAAAATGTTAACAGTTAAAATAATAATTATGATAGGCAGACATGCAGCAATACTATTAAATGGGGTAAAAAGTCTAAGTTGCAGAACACTGAGTATGATATAAACCCAATTATGGACTAAGAAAAATAAATCAAACAAGAAACCCTGCAAAGAACCATCCTGAAATGCATGTGTATATGTACACATAGAACTCTGGAAACTGTAGTTGTGCATAAAGGGAACTGATCCTTTCACAGGGATAATTGCTGGAATGCAGAATGGGTGGGAGAAAAGTGAAAGGGGATCTTCATATTTGCTAAGTATACTTCTGTCTTAATAGTCTCAGCTTTGAAAAGTTAATTGCGTATTATTTGTATAATTTGAAGAAGAGAAGGAGGGAGGCAGAAGAATAAAAAGAAAGAAAAACAAAAGAAGCCAGAGGGTCATAGCTCTCAACTTTAACAGTAAATTGTCCAACAGATTCTTCTTACTGGTGTTTTCTTCTAAGTTGAAGCAACACCAACAGGTAGAAAGAGATTCAAGTGATATCTGTACAAAGGCTTCAGTATGTGACCTTAGAAATTTCTAAACTGTCCTTAGGCAACAGGAAGTAAAAATTAACGACAAATTAGCAAAATAATTCAAAAGCTGTTTAGCAGGAAGAAGGCTATAGAAAGTAGCCAATCATATCCTCCAAAAAGGAATAGGCTCAAAAGAAAAAAAAAATCTAACACACTTTTTATGCCCCAATTCCTACCACATTTTTGCCACGAATAAGTCACAAAATTTGTATTTTTCTACGTATGAGATCACTCATTCTCAGGTTCTTCCCCAAATAACTGTCTAAGGAAGACTTCTCTCTAGTCATTCTGATACCCTGCTATAAAAATAGTACATTAAAAATGAGTCAAATGATAAGTCACTGTGCAATTTTCCTAGCTTTATCCCAAGCTGGTTTTTAATGTTCAAGCAATATTCATTCTTAGTAGGTAAATTATAAATTACTATTAAAAAGAGGAATAGGCTGGAATAGTGGCTCATGCCTGTAATCCCAGCACTTTAGGAGGCCAATCCCAGCACTCTGGGAGGCTGAGGTGGGCAGATCACTTGAGGTCAGGGGTTCGAGGCCAGCCTGGACAACATGGTGAAACCCCGTCTCCACTAAAAACACAAAATTAGCCAGGCGTGGTGGTGGGCACCTGTAATCCCAGCTACTCAGAAGGCTGCGGCAGGAGAATCGCTTGAACCTGGGAGGTTGCAGTGAGCCGAGATCGTGCACTGCATTCCAGCATGGGAAACAGAGTGAGGCTCCATCTCAAAAAAATAACTAGTAATACTAATAGCCAACACTAATGTAGAATTATAATACTAATTATACAATTAGCAATCTAGTACTTGTAAAATAGTTAGCAATTTATAATTTTGGGTAAACCAGATATTAAATGTAAAACTCATAACATGCAAACTTCTTAAATGCCAATGAATAACTGCAAATTAAATTCTTGTTTAACTTTGGAAGCACAAAAGTAAACATTTTTCTTTTGTTGTTTAGAGAACCTTGTATAATATCTTCCCTCATGGTGCTCAAGACATGGAGCAATACTATTAAATGAAAAACATAATACACATAAATACACATAAACACATCAGAGCACAACAAGAACTCTGAATATTATACCTGTATCAGCTTCATGTTCCTTATTCTCATCCGTAAGGGGGTTGTCATGAAGCTTCAAATAGATCTCTATAGCAATTCTTGCTGCCTTGAAGTAAAATGGATGCTGTCGAAGTACATCTTCTAGTTTTAATAAGTCCACATATGATCTAAGGGTAATCTTCCTCATACAGTATGTATGAAAGTCAAACTGGTCATCAGTGATTTCTATAAAATGCTAACAAAATTATCTTTTTATTATTATACCGAAGTACAGCAATGGCTAAGAAAACTATAAAATCAAAGCCTTGGAACACTTTTACTTTGGCATGAAAAAAACTAGTAAAATTTTAAAAAAACAATTACAATTATTCAACAGGAATATTTTGCATTTCAAATAAGCAAATACAGTTAGCCATTGTCTAGCACAGGATATGGCATACTGCAGGCACAGAATCATTTGTTGAAAAAGGAAGCCTCAAAAATGTTTATTCATTATCCCTTCCTTAATTATACTTAAAGCTATTGTGACAACATCAAACATAATTTATTAACATACATAGTAGTGCAAGTAGATTCACATGTTAAACATTGAGTTTTTATATTTAGAATCATTTGCAAAGGATTATAAGATGTATTTGGTGATTTTTTTTGAGGATACAAATCTGAATCCTATGCAATGTGATGCTGGTATGTGGAAAAGAAATCAATTAGCAAGTAAGTCAAGCAAACGGGAACTTGACGCATTTCAACTAAGCTTTGGGATTCTATACTTGACAATACTGCAAATGTGAAATTAGTTATATAAACTATGTTTATCTGTGTAAAACACAAAAAAGAAAAACCAACCACTAGTCATAGAAATGAGTCAAACGTGAAGAGGATTAAGAAAACAATTTTATCAAAAAGCATGAAATTAGATAAGCTACAGCAGAAATATTGTGAAAAGTCTTCCAACATTTATATCTTACCAAGGGTATATGGCATCATCAATAAATTCTACAACGAACAGGGTCCTAGGAGTACTTTAATCAGCTGTGTATGTATTACTAAAGCGGCAGCAGCAATTTGAAAGGTTCAAAAATCAATAAAAACATAACCAAGATACAAAATTTCCATAAAGTTTTTTTAAAAAAGAGTTCTTATTGAAAGACAATAGAGACCCTGGCTGAAAATGTAGTCTATATTTCCATTATGAAAACTGAAAAAAAGTGAATACTGATTTTAAAAAGCACCTACTATGAATTATAAAGAGATAGAAGAGAAAAAAACTATGAAATTTGTCCAAAACCATCGACAGAATAAAACAAGAAAACTTTTATGTAGAAGGTACTTACTCTCTCAATCTCATGACATTTCTTAAGTGCTTCACCAAATTTATTCATTGCTTTATAAGCCTGGGCACATTCTGTTTGGAACCACATGCACTGCATTTCATTCAAATTCTCTACCGCTGATGTTCCTTCCTATACAGAAATCAAATATTTTCAAGATCATTTTTTATCAAAGACATCATTCTACCACAGAATTTTAAAAAACAAAGATGTTAAGCTGATTTGGACTCTTTCAAAAAAATTTTTAAAACATTCTTAAAGAATAGTTAACATGGGAAAGCAATTGAAATTCTCTACTAAAAATAATTTGTAGTTTCACAAGTGATTAAACGAAAGGTCTACATAATTGAGGGTAGGGATTAATACAAGAAAAAGAACACCACCACACAGCAGGTATTCAATAAATATTAGTTCCCTTGACCCCTAAAAAATTTATCTGAACATACATCAATATAAACCAGTTTAAAAGTCCATTGTACAACCCTCTAAAAGGAAAATCCTTTATACCAATGTTGACTCCAGTATCTTCTGATACAGTGATTTAATTAAAATCTTGGCTATTTTGGTGTCAAAAACATTAAAGACAAACTTTGAAAAATAAGCATGGTATACAAGTATGAACTGGCTCATGTCTTCTTTATTCATAATTAAGAACACTAGCTGTACAAACCCTTGTAAACTTTGAGCACATTTCTTCAGCTTCTTTAATCAGGTTGGCTTTTAGCATGTATTTTGCACATTTGGAGTTGATAAATCTGTCTGCTGTGTCCAAGGCCTGGGCCTCATCCATCCACCTTGCAGCTTCTTTAATATTTCCAGCATGCTTATAAGGTACAAAAGCAAAATAAACCGGTTAGTATGCTAAGTTTACTGTGCAGGTAATTCATTATCTGTTGATAAATAATTTAAAAACAAATGAAAGTAAAGGCATTCTTGTGATTCTTAGATGCTAATCAATATAAAATAATGCATTCTTCCACAATATAAGTTCCCTTTTTCCAGCCTTTTAGAATGTAAGCTGTCTGACAGTAAAGACTTATTTTAATAGTTTTGTCTACTGTTAATATCGCCATTGCCTAAAACTGCCTGGCACATAGTAAAAATACTCAAAAATAATTGTTAAAGAATAAATAAGGCCAGGCGCTGTAGCTCATGCCTGTAATCCCAGCACTTTGGGAGGCCGAGCTGGGTGGATCACTGAGATCAGGAATTCAAGTCCAACTTGGCCAACATGGTGAAACCCCATCTCTACTAAAAACACAAAAGTAAACCAAGGGTGGTGGCGCATGCCTGTAATCCCAGCTACTTGGAAGGCTGAGGCAGGAGAATCACTTTAACCCAGGAGGTGCAGGTTGCAGTGAGTTGAGATCGTGCCACTGCACTCTAGCCTGGGTGACAGTAAGACTCCATGTCAATAAAAAAGAATAAATAATAACAGAAGTCTTTTTTTTTTTTTTGAGATGGGAGTCTCATTCTGTCACCCAGACTAGAGTACAGTGGCACAATCTTGGCTCACTGCAACCTCCGCCTCCCGGGTTCAAGCAATTCTCCTGCCTCAGGCTCCCAAGTAGCTGGGCCTGCCACCACGCTTGGCTAATTTTTGTATTTTTAGTAGAGATGGGGTTTCACCATATTGGCCAAGCTGGTCTTGAACTCCTGACTTTGTGATCCGCCCACTTTGGCCTCCAAAAGTGCTGGGATTACAGCCATGAGCCACAGCTCCCGGCCAATACTAGAAATCTTTAAGTCAAAACATAATTAAATGTGAAAGTCATAAAAGGCATGGCCAAATCTCTACGCTAAAGGAACCATGGAAACATTACTGATTAGGACCATTAGTAGACATTCCCCAATGTTCCTCATTCTAAGTTACCTAACTAGTCCATTTGGCAAAGTTTCAAAACTAATGAGCCATAATCTAGTTTTAAAAAGTGCTTCTTGGCACATGTATACCTATGTAACAAACCTGCACGTTGTGCACATGTACCCTAGAACTTAAAGTATAATTTAAAAAAAAATCTAAAAATAAAAAAATAATAATAAATAAATAAATAATAAAAAGTGTTTCTTTAGCCGGGTGCAGAGGCTCATGCCCATAATCTCAGCACTTTGGGAGGCTAAAACAGGTGGATCACTTTAGGCCAGGAGTTCGAGACCAGCCTAGCCAACATGGCGAAACTCCATCTCTACAAATGATACAAAAATTAGCTGGGTATGGTGGTGCATGCCTATAATCCCAGCTACCACTCCGGAGGCTGAGGCATGAGAACTGCTTCAACCCAGGAGGCAGACATTGCAGGAAGCTGAGATCGCGCCACTGTACTCCAGCCTGGGTGACGCAGTGATACTCTTTCTCTCTCTCTCAAAAAACAAAACAAAACCAAAAAAACAAAAAAAAACTTCTTAAATATTACTTAATTTCATTATTTTCTTGCTAAATAAATTACTGGTTTATTATCAGTCCCTCAAGAGCTTTCATTACTAAATTTTATTTGCAATAAGACAGAGAAAAGCCAACTTTATTTTAAGATGATACTAAAATATATGACTAAAAATTCTCAAGCAAGGCCCAGGAGTTGAGAAGTCAAAAGAGATAACCTGTAGAATTCATAATAGAATCTTCACAGTTTCATCTCATTAACATTGCCAGATACTGGTATGTTATCATATTCAAATTTTAATAGAAATACACATTTCACAGCAAATAAAATTTCTTTTGGATTACCTATAACTCTCCAAACCCAAGAGAATTACCAGATACGTGTGAATGCATATACATTAATATATGTATGTAAGTATGTGTGTGTATACGGATATAGATAAATGACCAAATTAGCATGACCACAACAAGTCTCAAAGTAATTGGACTGAGAAATGTACTATACTTGTTATTTCATGTTTTTTGAGTTATCAAATGTCACTTTTCCTATATTTAGAATCTATAAAATACAGAGAAAAAGTTCAAGACAAGCCTCATTACCTTATAAGAAAATAGAAAAAAAGATTTTTACCTTATAGATTTTAGCTTTCACGAGAAAGAGTTCTATTAATGTAGGTGTACTTTCAATAGCAGTATTTATGTACTCCAAAGCAATAGATGGCTGACCAATTTTGTCATAATGTTGTGCCAAGTAGTACTGGACCCAAAGTAATGTGGTTGGTGGTTCCTCCTTTCCATCATCTTAGGAGAAGAGGGAGAAGAAACCAAGATGAGGCATTACATATATTAAGAGCACCCCCCAAAATGGTCCCTATGTTTATTAACAAGGGAGGTACTATGAAAGGAGTTTATTTATGTATCTAGCTATAAAACTCCTCCTAAGTTTATAAGTTCTTTGGAAAGGTCCATATTTTCTTTTCTGCATCCTTATAACCCCTAGCACATCCCTTTCATATAATAACTTTATGAAACAAACATGCGAGATAAATAAGGTCTAACTACCTAGAAAGAAAACTGAAACAGGTAGGGGGGAGACAAGCTATACTAGAACTATGAGAGCATACCGATCAGGATGTTATTTATAAAGGGGGAAGAAATTAAATGTTCTCTGTTCATGTGAGGTTAAAAAAAAAAAAAAGCCCTGGCTGCTTAATTGAGTTTCTAGCTAATGCACCAAACTGTTTATAAATATACTTGTAATGTGGTTATTTTGAATTTGGTGATTATATTCTTAATATATTTTAATATGCTGAATATGCAAAGATGCATAATTTAAGTCAAATAAAAACTATACCCCAAAAATGAGATGACAAGTAAAAAAATTTTTATATTTTAGTTCATGATTTAATTTTAATATACTGACAAGAAAATGTGTAAGTTAAATATACAACCCACACATTAAAAAATTCTTTTTTAATACAAATTTCTAAAATCTGAGAACTGATATGTGCTTTCAAAGAAAGCAACAGATTGCTTTTTTTAAAATTTTTCCTAGTAAAAGCAGGATGGCTCAGTGGACAAATAATAGGAGTGGAACTCACCAACTCCCCATCTGATAGATCTGCAACAAAAGTGCTGCATATTCTTGGGCATGTCATTGAACCTCTTCCACATTTGTAAAATATGTAGGAAAATGCTGATAATCAAAGGAACATTATGATGATTAACCAATGAAATCATGGAAAAAAGTAGTACTATTAAATTAATCTGAGACCTAGAAACAATGACCAACCCAATAGCAATATGCACCCAGGGTCCCATACCGGGCTTTCCCACTACAGGAACCAGAAATCCTAGGAAAAACAATTGATTCCAGATCTGCAGTGGCAGCAATAAACTGGAATATCTTGTCTTATTAACACCCAAGAAGTTATCAACTACTACTATGGTATGTAAAGAATGGGACCATTTGAGATTTGTAATGTGGTTATTTTGAATTTGGTGATTATATTCTTAATATATTTTAATACCATGCTGAATATGCAACATCAAATATTTGATATAAAACATCAAATATGCTTAAATCCATGAATTCATAATACTTTTAAAAAACGTATTTGCTGTCTTTGAAGGATGCTATTGAACCAACAATTCATTATTTTGAAAACTGGTAAAGAAATTTTAAAAAGCAGGAAGTGGGGAGAAAAAAATCCATTTATCATGCTTTTCCTATGCAAACTGAAACATTGTGTAAACAGATAATAGAGGAAGAAAATTTTCTCTTTTAAAATAATAAAGAATAATAGAGTATCACCAGTTGGTAATCCTTAACAATTGCTAACATATAAAACAAACACTGTATGCCTACTAATAGAAGAATATGCCACCACCTGTAAGAATCTCACTCACTCCTCTGTTTAAAAAACAAAAGCAAAACCATCAAAACAATATTGAATCTCATCAAATCTCTAGTTGGATCTGTCCATTAGAAGATCCTGTCATGACAGAAGTGTCCTGTATTTTCCCTTTCCAACATGGTAGGCATTAACTATATATAGCTATTGAGCAGCACTTAAAATGTGGCTACTGCAACCGAGGAATGGAATTTATTTTATTTAATTTTTTAAAATTTTAATTAGCCACTGGGCTATTGGCTATCATACTAGCAACAAACTTCTACATCGAACTACCAGTTTATAGGAAATTCAGAGAGCAAGGAATAATGTGTTAAGCAACACATGGGGTACAGTCAGCAAACTCTAGACTGGGAAAACTGAAAAAAAAAAAAAAAATTTCTTCAACAAATAAATTGCAGGAAAAGGGATAGGAAACCCAAAAGATAAAAAGAGTTTAAGAGACACATCAACCAAATTCAAAGTACACATCTTATCTGAATCTTCATTCCAACAAACTTCAAAAAAGGTAAGGCAAAAAAAAAAAAAAAGACATTTATAACATAACTGGAAATGTAAACATGGACTGAATAGTTATTATTAAGAAAATATTAATTTTTTGTCAGGCATGGTGGCTCATGCCTATAATCCCAGGACCTTGGGAGGCCGAAGCAGGCGGATCACTTGAGGTCAGGAGTTCGAGACCAGCCTGGCCTGGCCAATATGGTGAGACCCCATCTCTACCAAAAATACAAAAATTAGCCAGGCATGGTGGCGGGCACCTGTCCCAGCTACTCGGGAGGCTGAGGCAGGAGAATCACTTGCACCTGGGAGGTGGAGGTTGCAGTGAACTGAGATCATGCCACTGTACACCAGCCTGGATGACAGAGCAAGACTCCATCTCAAAAAATATATATATTAATTTTCAGGTATGAGAATGGTATTAGGTTATGTTTTAGGTTAAGTCCTTCTCTTTAGACATACTGAAATATCCATGGATAAAGTGATGTGATGTTTGGATCTGCTTCAGAATAATATGGGAGTAGAGAAAAGTAGGAGAGGCTATAAATAAATTCAATTATGAATTAAAAATTATTGCAGATGAGTGCTGGGTAAAGACAGGATTATTATACTGTTGCATTTAGTTTTCTAGATGTTTTTAAAATTTTACATAACATTCTTTTCAATAAACTAATGTGAGGCGGGACACAGTGGCCCATACCTATAATCTCAACACTTTAAGAGGCCAATGCAAGAGGATCACTTGAGCCCAGGAGTTTGAGACCAGCCTGGGCAACAAAGTGAGACCCTAAGTCTACAAAAAATTTAAAAATTAGCCTGGCATGATGGTGCATGCCTGTGGTCCCAGCTATACAGAGGATAGAGGCAGGAGGATCGCTTGAGCCCAGGAGGTCGAGGCTGCAGTGAGCTGTGTTCACACCACTGCACTCCAGCCTGGGGAACAGAGCAAGACCATGTCTCAAAAAAACCCAAAACACAAAAAACAAAGATAATGTAATTCTCTTCTAACCAAATATCATCACACAATGTGCAAATTAATGGATCTCCCTCTTAAAGAGAAAAAAATTTAATGCACTATGCTTACTGCCTAAGTAATAATACTGACGTTCTGATTAAGAATTTCACAACGTATTAAAATTTTCAAGATGTTTTTAAAACATAAAACTTGAGGACTTACCATTGGGGTTAAATAACCGGCAGCTTTTTAGAGAGGTTTCATAACCTACTACTAACTCTTCTATGATTGCCACCTAGAGTACAAACACACAAACACACTTTAATAGAAAAAACACACATTTACTTTTCTTATGCAAAATGTGTTATTTTCTACTAAAACACTAAATAAACACTCCCACACACACACCCTCCTTTATTAAAAATATCTTAACCTCTAGATACAAATTTTAAAATACATCATACTTTTGCACAGGTGTGCATTAAGATGTAATTTTATAAAAACTTATTGGTTACTCCTTTTCAGCTGAACCAGAGATCAGGAAAGAGTTGGACAAAGACAGGCAATATTGTGGATGATTTATATCCTGATTCTTTTATCAAAGTTTGTATAAATGAACACCTACAGTAAACATTTGCACTTAAGAATTAAATGCTATGTGAAAAGAGAAATTCTCTAAGTAGATGACAGTAATCAACTTTCAATTTCACAATCCAGGGTAAAACATTAGTAAAACTCAAAGAATACTTTGAGAGTTAGGTCCAGGAGAATGAGTGGCCATCCAGGTTCTGGTTTCTCTTGAGTCTTGACTATACTACTCGCTCCTGGCTTCCTGAGAGATCTTTGAGCATTTTTTATTTACTACTTCTGTTCTTTGTTTAATCCATGTTTAAGGGATTTCTATTACTATTATGGCTTTATTGAATGACCTCAACCTAACTGACTCAACAGACTAATATCAGCTCTCTCCAAAACCTCAATAAATTGTGAGGACTAAAGATTGCAGCTAGGTTATTCTGGTGCACCCATGTTCCCTCCTACAAGTTGAGCTACAAGCCTACTAAGACTGTTTTGTTTTCTCAAACATCTTTGAATCAGTTGCATTTATTAATTCTAATGGTAGAATTCAGTATTGTGTAAACTTAAGATGTGAGAATGAAAATGACTGTTCCAAAAGTTGAATACCAAGGAAAGACTAAAAAGACAAAATTAGGTATTTTTAACCAGTTTAGATCTAAATCAAAATATCTTAAGTAGAAGAAAATCATAAAAATATAGTATTCTATACATAAGACCACTTCATAAGCATCAAAGTCTGACTCTTTCAAAACTGGAAACAAAAGATCCTACTTGGCCAGGCATGGTGGCTCACATCTGTAATCCCAGCACTTTGGGAGGCCGAGACGGGTGGATTGCCTGAGGTCAGGAGTTCAAGACCAGCCTGGCTAACATGGTCAAACCCCATCTCTACTGAAAATACAAAAATTAGCCTGGTATGGTGGCACGTGCCTGTAATCGCAGCTACTTGGGAGGCTGAGGCAGGAGAATCGCTTGAACCCGGGAGGCAGAGGTTGCAGTGAGCTGAGATCACGCCATTGCACTCCAGCCTGGGCGACAAGAGTGAAACTCCGTCTCAAAAAAAAAGACATTTTACGGATGTGATTTATGCAAGAAAAAACAAGTGAAACAGCAATCAAAAAAGCCCATACATTGGGTCTCCAACAAAAGACCAGCAAATAAATGCACATTATGTAATTCTGGTTAAAGTGTTTCATATGTCTCATTTGCTCCATCTTTGACTCTTCAATGTAACTGATTTTTTAGAATCCAACCAATATGTCTTGATGACACTGTACTTACAAGCAAAATAATCTAAATTAAAATTAAAATACCCTTGGTCAGGCACTGTGGCTCACGCTTGTAATCCCAGCACTTTGGGAGGCCGAGGTGGGCAGATCATTTGAGGTCAGGAGTTCGAGAACAGCCTGGCCAACATGGTGAAACCTTCTCTCTATTAAAAATACAAAAATTAGCCAGGCACGGTAGTACACGCCTGTAATCCCAGCTAGTTGGGAGGCTGAGGCACAAGAATTGCTTGAACCCAGGAGCCAGAGGTTGCAGTGAGCCGAGATCGCGCCACTACACTCCAGCTTGAGTGACAGAGCAAGACTCAGTCTCAAAAAAAAAAAAAAAAAAAAAATTAAAATAACCTCTAAAGAAGCATTCTGAATATTATTAACATGTAGCTGAAAGAGTAAGCTGACTTATTAGAATATCAAAAAAACTCTTCTGACATAACTTTTTATCTACCAAATTTAAAAAGGAGAAAGACGACTAAGCTAAAACTTAAGTTTTAAAAAAACAAACAAACAACACACTCTGGCTTCTGACCATGAATAAGATTAAAGAAAACAGTGAAGAAATTATTACCTTACCAACTTTTTATAACCTACAGTGACTCATTAAAAGTTTACAGCAGAAAGGAAACAGAAAACAAGCAGTAAGTTACTGGGCTAAAGAAAAAAAAGAGGATGAAATGGAAAAAAGAGGAATCAGAAGCATTTAAATTGCAAACTGGGAAGACTGACATGAGATTCACAAAACATGTACTACTGTGCAGAGATAATCAAGAATCAATAATTCCAAATACTGAGCAAAGAAATGGTAGCCAAAAGAAAGTATCATATTTCACTTTACCTTTTCTTTGTCTTTGTATAATGATCTTAAAGTATTGAAGACTGGTGGGCAACCCTTGCTGAAATTCATCCTTAGGAACTTATCCAAACATTCTTTAAACTTCTCACCTTGGAAGAGAAAAATCCTTTTCGCTTACATTTATCAAGTATTTACTTACATTTACCAAAGTATTTACTTATATTTACCAACTTACATTTAGTAGAGTTGTTAGACAACTCTAACAATGTATAGCTTAAACTTAATATGCATACTCATACTTAAAACCAAGAAAAGAAACTTTAAATCATAAAAGCATTTTTATTCCTTTGCAATTATTCTCACTTACCAGATAAAAAGTTTAACGGCAGCCTTCTTGGCACCAGTCCCCTGGGATATTTAGTCCAGGCTTCCTCATAAATTTTTAGCCGTTCTAACATATTAGCTGCAGACAAAGAAAAATTCTTTGTTATATGTAATCATAAATTGTATTTTTTTTCTGGAAAATTAAGAACTTCTCAAAGTATATTAAAATTCTAATATTTAAAAGAAAATTGGAATTATTTGTAGTCTTACACCTACTATTTCAACAATTATTTTAGACTATTTCTTTTCAATTTTTTTTATCGTAAGAACATAATTATCTTTATCCTGTTCTGCTTTAGGAAGGCTTTTAAAACCTGAGAACTTCTTTAGTTCTGAAAAAGCCTTGGTTATCATGTTTCCATATATTGCTTCTCCTACTATTCTCCTTAGCTTTTCCCCTCTAACTCCTCTCCTCTGATTTTGGCCATGGCCTCTCTTCCATTCAATTAAAATTTTTATTTTAGTAAGTAGGTTTTTCATTTCAGATTCCTAATTGGTACTTCTCCTAACTATTCATGTTTCATGGCAGCAATTACCTCTATCTTAGATTATTCCTCCATCATCTCTACTCTTCCTTTTGCAGACAGTGGTGATTACCA
The DNA here is from genome assembly GCF_028885625.2 of Pongo pygmaeus. Taxonomy (NCBI): domain Eukaryota; kingdom Metazoa; phylum Chordata; class Mammalia; order Primates; family Hominidae; genus Pongo; species Pongo pygmaeus. The sequence goes on along the minus strand of NC_072376.2, from coordinate 152,358,160 downwards.
TTCCTTGCTGGTGTTCCTAAAAGTCTGAGAATCTTTGTTACAAAGTAATCTGCAACAAGGTTTCTCTTGTATATTTCAATGGCTCACAACTAGCCTTGAAGGAAACAAATCAGATCACCTCTGCTGAGGATCCTGCCTATTTGTTTCTGGACCTGTTCCCACAAGTGGACCCCATTTATGGGAGAGGGTGACTGGGGGAGCACAGTCTGAATCCAAGTTTGAGTGACAGAAATTTAACCCCTCTTCCCACAAAGGAACAGTCATGCTCATTCAGCCTGGCTACATTTACAAGACCCTGGCAAGTCACTTCGATGCAGCCACAGCTTACCACAGAGCTTATTCTTGCTTTTAAGAATATATCTCCGTTTCTGTTGATGGAAATTTCCTTTTATTTAAGAGACAGTGTCTCACCATGTTGCCCATGCTAAGCTCAAAATCCGGGGCTCAAGCAATCCTCCTGCCTCAGCCTCTCAAAGTGCTGGGATCACAAGTGTGAGCCCCTACACCTGGCTTCCTTTCATGTTTTTGATGCTACTATGCATTTGTGAATTTTTTTCTAAAGTTGTTTCTAAAATTATTTTCTCAACCATTGTATAAATCTATAAAAGAGAGGTTTCAGAACATGCTCAATCTGTCATATTAAATAGAAGTTTGCAAATGTACTTTTGTATTCAGATTTTTTTTTTTTTTTTTTTTTGAGACAGTCTCGCTCTGTTGCCCAGGCTGGAATGCAGTGGCACTATGTTGGCTCACTGCAACCTCCGCCTCCTGGGTTCAAGCAATTCTCGTGCCTCAGCCTCCCGAGTAGCTGAGACTACAAGGCACACATCACCGTGCCAGGCTAATTTTTTGTATTTTAGTAGAGACAGGGTTTCACCATGTTGTCCAGGCTGGTCTCAAACTTCTGAGCTCAGGCAATCCATCCACCTCGGCCTCCCAAAGTGCTGGGATTACAGGCATGAGCCACTGCGCTTGGCCTGTATTCAGATTTTGAACCAATTCTTAACCACTATTATTCTAGTTGTGCTTTTCAATGAGTAAATAAAATATATATTAACAAAAGAAACAATATAACTTAGTAAGTTTTAAACAATACTACCTGGCTTGAGTGCTTTTTCCAAGCCCTTGTAATAGGCCCAGTTTTCAGGATTTCTCTCTTGCAATCCTCTATAAACATCTGCAGCATCTTCCAAACGACATAGTTGCAACAGAAGTTCCCCTGATTAAAAACAGAAAAAAAATTAAATATCTGAGAAAACCTTCTAATTAGAATTTTAACTTTTCCTCAAAATTTCTCTTAAAATCTCATTATAATCAGTGCTGCTAAGTGGATGGACCTGGTATCCTCCTGAATTCTCAGTTCCCTTAAGATCATTTATCAAGTTATTTTATGGTCTCCTTCCTTTTTTGAAGTTCACATTATTTAGAAATGCCATCCTCTTCACATCCTCAATTTATTCAGAAAATCTGTCCAATGCCAGGCCAGTTTCTCACATTCACTCAACACACTGTCACCAAGCCATCTTCTACTCCTCAATTACTCCTGATATCATATGGAACAACTTCAGCATCAAAATTAATGACTCAATCCAATATCCTAACCTTATGATCCCTTAATCAGCTACAAAACAATTCTGCCATAGCAGCCCTTAATCTGGCTACATTAAAAACTATCTAGACTTTACCTTTTAACGTCTTCCAAGAAGCAAATAAGCACCCTATTTTAAGCTTAACTGTCTTTTATTTCTGTCTCACTAATCTTACTATTCAACTTCAGAGAAAAAACTAACAGCCTATCAGCAACTTGTCGACTCACTGTTGCCTTCCCTGGACTGCATGACCAATCACATCATCCCTGAATGATATTAGCAGCCCCAATTACCAAAAATCAATCTTAAAACCTGGGCTCTTTTGTTTACTAATTTTAAAGCCCAGATCACCCCAACTGTTTATTTGTTCCACACTTTCTCATGGAAGGAAACAAGCCAGACGAACAGTGAGAGACAGTGGTTTCACTATTATATATGAGCTCCAAAGCCATATAAGCTTCAAATATTCAGGATTCCTTTTCTCTATCCTTAATGTGCTTCCCTTCATCCAAGGTATTATTTTTAAGCCACTACTTCACCCTTGCATCCTTCACTCTCTGTTGTATCTTTCACTCTCATTTGATAATAAAAATGGACACTTATTGAGTACTTACCATGTGCCAGTGACTTTTTTTTTTTTTTGGTGATACAGTCTTGCTCTGTCACCCCAGCTGGAGTGCAGTGGTGCGATCGATCATGGCTCACTGCAGCCTCGACCTCCTAAAGCGATCCTACCACCTCAGCCTCCCTAGTAGCTGGAACTACAGGCACGTGCCACCATGCCTGGATAATTTTTGTGTTTTGTAGAGATGGGTTTTCACCATTTTGCCCAGCCTAGTCTTGAGCTCCTAGACTCAAGTGATCACCCACCTCGGCCTCCCAAAGTGCTGGGATTACAGTCGTGAGTCACTGTGCCCGGCCACCAGTGACTTTTAAACGCTTCACATGCATTAACTAAATCAATTCTCAGAAGTCTATGAAACAGATTACTATTACTTTCATCACTTTAAAACTGAGAGGACTTAAGTAAACTTCCTAAGAGTCTTGCAGATAGTGATGGAGTTAGGATTTGAATCCAAGCAATTTATCTGAAAGAGCACATATTCATTCATTCATTCTTTCTTTTTGAAGACAGGATCTCATTGTGTCACCCAGGCTGGAATGCAGTGGTGCAATCCTGGCTCACTGCAGCCTCAACCACTTGGGTGTAAACAATCCTTCCACCTACGGCAGCCTCCTGAATAGCTGGGACTACAGATGTATGCCAGCACACCCAGCTACTTTTTTATTTTTAATTTTTGTAGAGATGGGGTTTCCTTATGTTGCCCAGGCTGGTCTTGAACTCCTGGGCTCAAGTGATCCTCTGGTCTCAGCCTCCCAAAGTGCTGGGATTACAGACATGAGCCACCATGCCTTACAAGCCCACATTCTTAGTATCTGTACCAGCGGTTCTCAACCAGGGGCAGTTTTACCAACATTTAGCAATGTCTGAAGACATTTTACTTGTCTCAGTAAGGGTGTTGAGTACTACTGGCATCTAAATAAGCTAGGAGCGCTACTGAACATCCTACAATGCACAGAAGAGATCTCCGCCCTCAACAACTCAGGCCCAAAATGTCAACAGCGCCAAGGTTAACAAAGCCTCGCTATACTAACCAAAAGCCAACTTCATCAAAAACACTAACAATAACCCATAGCTGAGTATGATGGTTCGCACCTGTAGTGGGAGGCTGGGGGTGGGGTTTGGGGGGAGGATCATTTGAGCCTTGTTCAAGTACAGCCTAGGCAACACAGCAAGACCTCACCTCTAAAATAAAAAATAAAAATAACCTGCACCTTTACTCCCCTCTACACTACACCCATCTGCGTTTCCTTTCCTCTATTTCTACCTTTTCTGAGCAGGAGGAACTGGTGGTATAAGAATAAACAATAAAAAATTTTGCCTAGGCCGGGTGCAGTGGCTCACGCCTGTAATCTCAGCACTTTGGGAGGCTGAGGTGGGCGGGTCACCTGAGGTCAGAAGATCAAGACCAGCCTGACCAATATGGAGAAAGCCCGTGTCTACTGAAAATACAAAATTAGCCAGGCATGGTGGTGCATGCCTATAATCCCAGCTACTCAGGAGGCTGAGGCAGAATTGCTTGAACCCGGGAAGCGGAGGTTGCAGTGAGCCAAGATTGCGCCACTGCACTCCAGCCTGGGAAACAAGAGTGAAACTCCACCTCAAAAAAAAAAAATTTTTTTTTTTTTTTTTTTGCCTAACTGTGCCCATTGATCCACTCTAAGAAGTTCCTGAGTAATCTTGACCATCTTATCTTCTCCCACCAACTATCCCCACCAGCAACACTGCCTTGAATTTCTAAAGATTGCTAGAATTTCCAAAGATTGATTCTACCCTCACTTCCCTTCTATTCTCTTTATACACCCTGTCCCATTACCTAACTCAAAGTAGGTATTCAATACATATTTTGTGGAATGAGCTGATAGCCTTATTTCTTATCTCATGTAGAAAACGGAAGCAATTAGAGGAAACTCCAAAATACGCATTACATCTACACATTTACCTGCCTGCCACTTATACACCACCACTACTTGTTGATGTGAACTATTCATGTTCTTACCTAAATTAATCCTTCACATGACATCAATCTACCACATGACATCCTCTCTACTGTATCAAATATTCTATCTCTATTGGATCACTCCCCAGTCAGCACAAATACACACTATGAAAAACAAACAAACAAAAACTTCTTTTGAGCCTGCATCCCATTTCATCTACCAGCACCCCATTTGTTTCATTTACAGCAAAACTCCTCCACTGAGTCATGTATGCTTCCTATCTTCAGTTCCTCTACTCCCACTCTCTTTTTTTTTTAGACGGAGTCTTGCTCTGTCGCCCAGGCTGGAGTGCAGTGGCACGTCTCGGCTCACTGCAAGCTCCACCTCCCAGGTTCACACCATTCTCCTGCCTCAACCTCCCGAGTAGCTGGGACAACAGGCGCCTGCCACCATACCCGGCTAATTTTTTTTGTATTTTTAGTAGAGACGAGGTTTCACCGGATTAGCCAGGATGGTCTCAATCTCCTGACCTCATGATCCACCTGCCTCGGCCTCCCAAAGTGCTAGGATTACAGGCTTGAGCCACTGCGCCCAGTCTCAGTCTCTTTTAAATAGACTTCATGTTTGGGCTTTTACCATCCTTCTTCCAGAGGCTCAGAAAGTGCTTTTGTTAAGATCATCCATGACTTCTAAATTGCTAAAAATCCACTGGTCAGCTCTGAGTCCTTTATCTAACTTTACCTATCTGCCATTCTTCCTCATTAATAAAGTTATCAAAGGGATCAAATGAAATAATTTGTCATTTATTTCCATAAAGAAACTTGAGGCCCAAGCCTTGACCCTGGTCATAGAGCTACTTAGTGGCCAATGAGACAAGTTTTTTCCAGACTTGTCATCTTTCCAATAAGTCAGAAATTTCCTTCCTTTATGATTAACAGACTACTAAAGAATGACTACTTCAAATGAAAGAAGGTTGTCTTGGATCTGCAGTTCACAAGAGAGCTCCCTCCAGAAGCCTTAGACTTCCAGTTTTTCTTATCAGTACCATCATCCTCCGACAAAAGTTTATCTGGCAAACAATGGCTATAACTATTATGCACATGGATGTATATTATACTTTTCGTGTTCAACCTCAAGGTGAGCCAAGGGAATTTGAAACCAGCAAACTTAAGTTCCCTAGACTAGCAAGGACAAAGCAGCATTTCAGAAGGTAATTTTTTAAAAAATCACTTGTCCTTTCATTACTTGTTATTCTTCTTTTATTTTCTATAATCACGCCCTCAACTTCTAAAACTGTTAAGACTCGTTTTTCTCAGCCCTCTGCTGAGTGGGATCTACCCCTCCTATCACAATCTACACATTATGAACCCAAATCTCTGGTCTCCCTTTCTTCCAGAACTCATATTCTTTCTGTGTCATCGAAGACATTCAGATTAACCATAAAGACTCTCAGAAATATCCTATACGTATTTTAGTAAAGACTGATTCATCAATATATATTATGAGCAATAAATCTGGCACATACTACATACACTATAGTTTATTAATAAACTGTTTCTAAGAAATGTAATCCTCTGTCTTATAAAACTAATTGTCTCTTGTGTTTTGATCAAATTCCATAATATTTTTAATACAGATACTTTATTTAAAGAAAGAATGTTATATGAGTCATTTCATTCAACTACTTTTTATTGTTCACAATCAACTTTCTCCTCTATCTACAATATTGTTTAAATGTACATTTTCCCACATCATAAATTATTAAAAGTACATGAGTAAGAAATAGATTTTCTATCACCAAAAAGCTGAATTATATGAAACTGTCAGCAGCAACTAGATTTTTCAGCCTTGCTCTGTCATATTTCAATATTAGAATAAATGACATTCTTTTAAAAATACCTTTGGTTTCTTCTACAGCAAGTTTATCACAAATCTGCTTTTCATAGGTACAAAGATGTTCCAAAGCTTCTCTATAGAGACCCGCTTCCCGAAGAACTTGATTCTGATATAAGAGTAGTTCACTATATTCATAATCCACCTTATCAGGGGATGTCTGTATATGGATATAAGGAATACTGACAGTAAGAATTTTATTTTCATATCAGAAAATTGTTCACAATACTCAAAAACATGTAAGAAGTCAAAGGTAACATCCGGTTGATAAAACTAATTTTTAAAAAATTCTTAAGTATCTATGGAGCAACTAAGTAAATAATGACAATATTAGGATATAACAGGTTGAATAAAATAATAATCCATATGTCCTTACACACAATAAATATGGGGAAGAAGGGAAAGCTCTTACTCAGCAGAATGCCAAATAATAAACCTACAAGGAATGACAAGAGTTAAGAGAATCGCCATTTTTGCAACTATCATAGTAATATTGATTCAGGCAAGAATCATAATCAATGCATGCTAAAACTAGATGGTGAAAGTTAGATGAGCAATAGGCTATTCAGTCTCAAACTGCATATTAAACACAAAGAGAGAAAAACAAGTTTCCAATTGCAAATACAACTTTCACCATGTAATCAAATGGAACGAACTGATGGCATGTGCCTCTTGAAGTAATGAACGGAGAAGGACCCAACATCATTTATATGGTTTCCTGCCAAAATTACAAAACTCTATCTAACAATGAGGAACCATCAGAAAAATCCAAATTGAGGGACATCCTACAAAAGCACAACCTTCTTCAGAAATGTCTATGTCATAAAATACAAAGGAAGTTTTCAAAACTTTCAGATTAAAAGAGGCTGAAGAGAAATGATAACTAAATGTAAGGTATGATTCTTAATTGGATCCTGCAATGAAATCAGATCACTAGAAAGACTATAACTAGGTCAATTAGTAAATTCTGAATATGGGCTGGGGATTAATTAGACAACAGTCTATCAGTGTTAAATTTCCTAATTTTTATAATCTATCCCTATAATACTATCTAGAGAACTGACAACTATAGTTATTTTTAGAAAATACACACTAAAGCATTTAGGGGTAAAGGAGCATAATGTCTTGCAATTACTCTCAAACATTTAAGGAAGAAAATTAAAATAGATAAATAGATACACAGATTTTTAAAGTAAATGCACCAAATATTAACAATTAGTTTAGTATGAATGAACCCCTATGTAGAGTTCTTTGTGCTATTCCTGCAACTTTTCTATAAGTTTGAAACTATTTCAAAATTAAAAGTAAGCCAGACTATGCACATTTTTTTTTTTAGTTATACTTAGGATCAGACTTAGTAAAATGGCTTCTAGTTATTACCTGTTGTGTTTTCCTAAATTCTTCTAAAATCTTTGCTGCCATTTCATAATCTTCTAATAAATGGTAAGCAATAGCATAACCAATCCATGATGCTCTCTGCGCAGGTCGAAGCTGAAGTAACTGATATCTCGTTTCCTTTAAAAGGAAAAAAATAAACACTTTTTCTTAGGCTTTCAGTAACAGCAAGTGCTCCTTTAAAAGATCTCCATATTAGGCCGGGTGCAGTGGCTCATGCCTGTAATCCCAGCACTTTGGGAGGCTAAGGCAGGTGGATCACGAGGTCAAGAGATCGAGACCATCCTGGCCAACATGGTGAAACCCCGTCTCTATCAAAAATACAAAAATCAGCTGGGCATGGTGGTGCACGCCTGTAGTCCCAGCTACTCAGGAGGCTGAGGCAGGAGAATCACTTGAACCCGGGAGGCAGAGGTTGCAGCCTGGCAACAGAGCAAGACACCGTCTCAAAAAAAACAAACAAACGAACAAACAAAACACACATATTAATTTATCCCACAACCCTAAGCATTTTACAACACAATGATGGCAACAATAATAGAAAATACTTCAAACATCCATATTGTGTAGCTTTATGGAGGCAAATAAATATTTGTTAAGAACATAATGAAGCCTCCAAGCTAATCTTAGAATTTTTTTAAAACTTAAGACCAAACTTAAGACCCTTTTTTATTTCTTGATCTGCTTAGTCCAAGAAAAGAGGCAGGATGGAAAGAACAGCACAAAGGAAAAATACTCAAAAATATTTTTAAAAATTAAGTGTCCAACTACAGAGTTAACATACATTTGGAGAACAATTCAGCAGGTACTATCATATAAAGAGGAAAGAATATGAAAGAGGAACTAAATAGATCTAACACTAATTTAAGGGTTAAAAGTGAAGCTACAAAAATATATTAGAGTCAGTGGAGGTAGAAAGAAGAAACAAAACATTTGTTTTTGCCAGGTGCAATGGCTCATGCCCGTAATCCTAGCACTTTGGGAGAATGAGGTGGGGTGGACTGCCTGAGCTCAGGAGTTCGAGACCAGCCTGAGCAACATGGTGAAACCTCATCTCTACTAGAATATAAAAAATGAGCTGGGCATGGTGGCACATGCCTGTAGCCCCAGTTACTCAGGAGGCTGAGGCATGAGAACTGCTTAAACCCAGGAGGTAGAAGCTGCAGTGAGCCAAGATCATGCCACTGCACTCCAGCCTGGGCAACAGAGTGAAACTCTAATGTCTCCAAGAAAAAAAAAAATTTTTTTTTGTTTTGCTTTCCAGAAAAATGTGGGAAGTAAATGTTAGAGTTACATGTCAATACTAGACAAAGGCATTGTTTATTTGAGGAGTGCTGATTTTCTTTTTTTTTTTTGAGACAGAGTTTCGCTCTGTTACCCAGGCTGGAGTGCAGTGGTGTGATCTCAGCTCACTGCAAGCTCCACCACCTCCTGGGTTCATGCCATTCTCCTGCCTCAGCCTCCCGAGTAGCTAGACTACAGGCGACTGCCACCATGCCCAGCTAATTTTTTGTATTTTTAGTAGAGACGGGGTTTCACTGTGTTAGGCAGGATGGTCTTGATCTCCTGACCTCATGATTCGCCCATCTGGGCCTCCCAAAGTGCTGGGATTACAGGCGTGAGCCACCGCACCTGGCCTGATGTTAATTTTTATCAAATTAAGTCAACCCTACACAGTAGGCCAAATCTGCCTCACCATAAAATAATTTATTTTTAAAGATCTGATTATTCCAATCATAAACACAATCACTATGGTAGGAGGAAAAGAAATTCAATTAAATTATCTTCAAAATGAAATAAAAAATTTCTGTATCTGAAAGTACTCAAAGTTGTACATATTTTCCCCTTAGAATTAAAAAAAAAGTCTCTATTTTACTTACCCTGTAACCCTCAAGATCTCGCATTTGAATCTGTAGTAAGGAAAGGTCCCTTAAGATTTGAAGATTGTCTTTATCCCATTTTAGTGCATTTCTGTAACACTTAATGGCTTCATCATACTTCTTGTCTGACCTCTGAAGAAGGCCATAAACGTGCCAACCTAAAGAATTTAGTTAAGGATACAACCTACAAGTCAAAAATTACTATTCCAAATGACCTCCCAAGAAACTTGGAGAACTACAGCCATTTATAAAATTACAAGCTTAAAAAGAAGGGGAAGGGGAGGGGGAGATTGATCTCAAAGATATAAAGCAGTTTAATACAGCGGAAAAGAGCACAGCTTTTGGAGCCAGAGAAAATTAGGTCTAGCCTGCCTTATCAGCTCTGTAACCTTGGACAAATCAGTCTCATTAAGTTTCCTCATTACTAAAATGTCATGCAGCAAATCATACTACTGACAACTAAATGGGATAACATATATAAAGTGCTCACTGGCTGGCACAAAGTCAATATATATATGTAAACAGTTACTATATTATTAACAGTAAAAGGAAAAAGAAGGAATGGGTCTTCATGGAATCCAGTTATGTAAAGTCATGAAGATTTTATTTTCTTGAACTAACAAGATCCTTAGGACAACCCTTAGTGTAATATAAAGTTTCTAAAACTCAGCCACATATAAAATAAAAACATTCATTAATTTAACCGTAATTATTAAAACTTCTTTCCTTTTTTTTGAGACAGGTCTTGCTCTGTCACCCAGTCTGGAGTGTCGTGGTGTGGTCTTTGCTCACTGCAACCTCCACTCCCTGCACTCAAGTGATACTCCCACCTCAGCCTCCTGAGTAGCTGCGACTACAAGCACACACCAGCATGCCAGCTATTTTTTTCTATTTTTGGTAGAGATGGGATCTCGCCATGTTGTCCAAGATGGTCTCAAACTCCTGAGCTCAAGCAATATACCTGCCTTGGCCTCCCAAAGTGTGGGGATTACAGGCATGAGCCCCCGCACCCAGCCTAAAACTTCTTAATAACTAAGATGTAGGTCATCAAAATAGCCTCCTATATTAAAAGATCTTAAAGTCTAGTAAAGGACAGATAAATAAGCAAAATTAAAGTAGGTTGTAAAAACTGCATCAAGGAGGAGAATATTCCACTTCCCAAATACAGCCCTTTTTCACTTTAGGTCTTGATTACTGTACCAGCTACCCAACCCACCTATCTTCAGTCTGTCTTCTTTTATTCTCCTACCAAAGTAATTGGGTTTTGTTGTGTTTTTTTGCTGTTGTTTTTTGTTTGTTTTTGAGATGGAGTCTCGCTCTGTCACCAGGCTGGAGTGCAGTGGCATGATCTCAGCTCACTGCAACCTCTGCCTCCTGGGTTCAAGCAATTCTCCTGCCTCCGCCTCCCAAGTAGCTGGGATTACAAGCGTCTGCCACCACGCCCAGCTATAATTTTTGTATTTTTAGTAGAGACAGGGTTTCACCATGTTGGCCAGGATGGTCTCGATCTCCTGATCTCGTGATCTGCCCGCCTCCTAATTATTGTGTTTTTTAAAAGAGATGGTCTCGCTCTATCACCTAGGCTGGAGTACAGTGGCATGCTCATAGCTCACTGTAGCCTCAAACTCCTGGGCTCAAACAATCCTTCTACCCCAGCCTCCAGAGCAGCTAGGACCACAGGCACATGCCACCACCACATGCAGTTAATTTTTTATTTTCTATAGAGACGAGGTCTCACTATGATGCCCAGGCTAGTCTTGAACTCCTAGCCTCAAGTGATCCCTGCCTCAGCCTCCCAAAGTGCTGGGATTACGGGCATGAGTCACTGTGGCTGGCCCAAAATAATCTTTCTAAAACACACTCAAAAGAAAAAAGGAAGTCCACTTCCCTTTCCAGAAACTTATAATGTTTCTTTCTGAGATCAAGCTCAAACTTCAATCTGGCTAGGTGCAATGGCTCACACCTGTAATCCTAGCACTTTGGGAGGCAGTGGTAGGCGGATCACTTCAAGTCACGAGTTTGAGACCAGCCTGGCCAACACTGCAAAATCTCGTCTATACTAAAAATACAAAAAACACCCAGGCATGGTGGCATGCACCTGTATTCCCAGCTACTCGGGAGGCTGAGACGGGAGTATTACCTGAACCCGGGAGGTGGAGGTTGCAGTGAGCCAAGATCACACCACTGCACTCCAGCCTGGGTGACAGAGTGAAACTCCATCTCAAAAACAAACAAACAACAACCTTCAATCTAACAACTTTTAGGCCAGAGGTCCTCAACAGAGTCAATAAAATACAGAATGTTGGCCGGGCATGGTAGCTCAAACCTGTAATACCAGCACTTTGGAAGGCCAAGATGGGTGGATGGCTTGAGATCAGGAGTTTGACACCAGCCTGGCAACATGATGACACCCTGTCTCTACTAAAAATACAAAAATTAGCCAGGCTTGGTGGTGTGCACCTGTAATGCCAGCTACTTGGGAGGCCGAGGCAGGAGAATCACTTGAAGCAGGGAGGCGGAGGTTGCAGTGAGCTGAGATCATGCCACTGCACTCCAGCCTGGGCAACAAGATCAAAACTCCATCTAAAAAAAAAAGCACAAACAAACAAACAAAAAAACCCCAGAATGTTTAGGATGGCATGCATGAACTAAAAACACATATTTAATATTACACATTTTTAAAGCAAGTCAAAATATTACAAATTTTATTTGAAAAAAAATCTTGATTTCCGTAATACAAATGACAAAGTACAACTGGATCAAATCCTCTCAGCTGTTTGGATCATGGTTTTATAAACTAGGAAACACTACCCATTAAAATCTAGCTCCCATTACCTATCTTTCCACTCCCTCCCATTTCTATCACTAATACCCTGTATTTCAGGACTTTACCTCTCTTAAATATTACAACAGCCACATAACTGACTCTCATCTTCACCTCCTAAAAATCCTATCCTCAAAGAGTTTAACATTGTCAAAAACTTAAAATTATGTCCATCAAGAGGAACTCAAATAAATCATAATAAAAACATTGGCAGAACACTATACAATCATTAAAAATGATGGAAAGACATCTATCTACGACAGTCTTAATAGTTAAGCCTTTGCTTATCTTTCTAGTCCTCTAGTCACTCTCAATTCACATACTTCTGCTTTACTGGATTAGTGACAATTATTTGAATAAACCATAACATCTTATGTAATACTCCTAAATGTTCTGTAAATGTTTCTAATCAGTATCTTCCTTCACCAGACTGTAAGTTCTTTGAGAGCAAAATCTGTTATCTTTTCTTTGTCTGTACTAAGCCAAGGGCCCTGGTAAACATCTGAAAAATTGCTAATTATTTCAGCACTTAAAATTGTATCAGCCCACAAAGTTGGTATAGACATATTTGCTAAAGTCTGTCTTAAAAATAGCAACCCACAATTTTTTCTCTATCCTCCCTCAGATATTTCTATTTGCTCTTACTCTTCCTTAATAAAATATCCAATATGGTACTTAGCATTATCAGGGGCTATGTTATATATCTCATCATTAAATCTTTAAACCAACACAGTGAGGTGGGTATGATTATCCCCATTTTACACATGAAGAAACTGAGCCCTAAGATCACACAGAAAGAAGCTGAAATGGGTTTTGAACCTAAGTGAGGCACATTCTAAGCCTATACTCCAAAAGCTTGTGCTCTAAACCAGGGTATTATAATGCCGCTCTAATATTCCTTATTTTATATCCTTTTTCTTTTTGAGACCCACCACCTACCACTATCACATTGGTGATTAGTTTTCAACAAATGGGGTAGGGGAGTGCCACACAAATATTCAGACCCTAGCAACGCCCCCTTTTTAAGAGTGAGAAAAGCTTTCACAGGTATTTTTAAAGGCAAGTTCCATTTATCTGTGAAATAAGAGAATGTTAAAACATGGTTAGGTATATAAAAATGTTCCCTGAATGAAGGCAGTTGCTGTTACCCTATTTAAAAAAGAATAATTTCCTCTGTAATAGCACAATAAGAGAGATCTAAAACTTTGACTCTCAAATTGCTGCCTTAGCTCAAAACACCCCACTCAAACCTTAAATATATCTCAAAAAGGATACACACATGACTCTTCAAGTCATTTCTCAAACCTCTACGAACCAATTCATAAGCTTCTTCCTTTTTCCCCAAACAGTTCAATGTTAATCCTTTCATAGCCAGGGTTTCTATTTTCAAAAACAAAGAAGAAAAGGAACATTTTAAAAAATTAAATATTAAAAATAAATAACAACAAAACCATAATCTCAAAAACAAATGCTACACTGCCTTAAGAATTAAAAATGTCAAGGAGATTACTAAGATACTTTCCACTTTCTTGCAGATTTAAAACATTTTTAAAATTGGCAATCCAAGTAAACACAGATTTCCAGACTCTATTATTGGAAAGAGACTCTCCTTTTTTTTTAAGATAAAAGATACAAAATGCATGCTATTTGACTAGAAAGATAATCTAGCAATTCATTCTTCAGGGGAATTCCATGTGATAACCTTACATATCTACTTCATTAAAATATAAAAACTTTATCTTGAAAATATACTTTATTTCTGTGAACCTAGGTTATACACGGGTTAAATTCATCAGTGATTAAAAAAATATACATAAATTTCCTACATTTTTTATTTTCCTAAAAAATGATTCTTTGAGATTACTATTAAATATACAAGAAAAAGATGTCAGAAATCTATCATTAGCAATCAAAAGATTAAAAGACAGTTAAAAGAAATATTAAGTTTTCAGAAAACAGGAAAACTAAATTCTAATTTTATATGTATCCTATGAAGCCTAAAGGAAGTGAAAATATTATTTGCCTAACTTTTTAATTTATTCGATTGATTTCCCTTTTAGTCTAAAATTTAGACTTTAGAGAGAAATTAATTAGGCACAAATGATAAGGATTAAAGATATAATCCTGAGGAAGAAACAACATGTACCGTTTAAAAATACTTTCGGCCAGGCGCGGTGCCTCATACCTGTAATCTCCAGACTTTGGGAGGCCAAGGCGGGCAGATCACTTGAGGTCAGGAGTTCCAGAACAGCCTGGCCAACATGGTGAACCCCCGTCTCTACTAAAAATACAAAAATAGCCAGGTGTGGTGGCAGGCACCTGTAATCCCAGCTAGTTGGGAGGCTGAGGCACAAGAATTGCTTGAACCCAGGAGGCAGAGGTTGCAGTGAGCCAAAATTGCCCCATTGCACTCCAGCCCGGGCAACAGAGTGAGACTTCGTCTCAAAAAAAAAAACAAACAAACTTTCAATGAAATTATGGCAATTTATATGCAACCTGATTTCGGGTATGTCACAGTGGCAGGGTAAGGAGTTGGAGAATCACATTTTAGAAACAGTGAAATAGGCTGGGTGCAGTGGCTCGCTGTAATTCCAGCACTTTGGGAGGCTGAGGTGGGTGGATCACCTGAGGTCAGGAGTTTGAGACCAGCCTGGCCAACATGGTGAGACCTCATCTCTACTAAAAATACAAAAATTAGCCCGGCATGGTGGCACACGCCTGTAATCCCAGCGACTTGAGAGGCTGAGGTAGGGGAGTCGCTTGAACCCAGGAGGTGGAGGCTGTAGTAAGCTGAGATTGCACCACTGCACTCCAGCCTGGACGACAGAATGAAACTCTATCTCAAAAAACAAGAAGAAAAAAACAGTGAAATAATGTAGGGAAAACTGCATTTCAGAAATAATGAAATCTGATACTTTTCTGTATTGAACACATTATCAGTATGCCTACTTTAGAAATGAATATCAAACAACATAATGCTCAGCTGGTCAGCAAAAATAATTTTTAATATGGAAAAAGAGAGAGATAAATTTATTTCTATTTACTTGTTTTTTTAAATATATGTTTTGTCATAATAAAGACAAGGTCCCGCTATGTTGCCCAGGCTGATCTTGAATTTCTGGCCTCAAGCAATCCTCCTGCCTCAGTCTCCCAAAGGGTTGGGATCATAGGAGTGAGCCACAGCACCCAGCGGAGAGATAAATTTAGATACTTTTATCTCCATTGTTTTCCATCTCCAAACAATTACAGTAAAAGAAAGTATAAAGTGAAACACAGTGAAAGAGAGAATTATTATGAAGATAGGCCAAAAAAAAGGCAAGCAATCTAATGGAGAATTATTACTCTCCCCCTTCTCTTCAATACTAAGAGTATATTATCAACAGTTACTGAAAAGCCATGTTTCTTAACTGTACAAATCAGACCTGCAAAAACTTACTTTTCCTTTGCCTCCTCTCAAGTTTAGCCACACACTCTCCCCTTGCTCTACAAATATCTCACCATCCAATAATCTACCTTCGCACAAGCAAAAGCCTATAAACTTTCAGAACGTTACAATATACAAATCATGTCTTAAACATGACTTGGTCTTGAGAAACTGAGAAACATAAATGAAAAATATGATAGTTTATGAGCAAAGGACCAAATGGTCACTTTCTGAATAAGATTATAAAGCATACAATTTATACAGCTCAACCAAAGTTCTAAAGTAAATTTTAGCATTCTACCCTATTAAGTTATTTCTCTTTTCCTACACAGGTAATATTCAAACTAAGAATAAATTAGAAATCAAGTAAAATGTGTTATTTTCTTGATATTAAATTCAAAATTCAGTATTAAATTTCACTTTCTCACAGAAGTCAAAGATGAGAGGGTCTGTTCTCTCTGGAAAACAGTTAAGGCAGCTGGGAAGAATACAATCCAGTAAGAGAGGCCAGACAGGTATGTAGTAAAGCCTTATCTACTTGCACTTACCTCCATGCTCTGCAAATTTGGGATTAGAAAGTATTTGTTTACAGAATTTCAATCCATTTCTATACTGTTTATGTTCGTAACACCTCTGTCAAAAACAAAAAAGAAAAATTTAAGTTTAGCAAGGAATGCAAACAACTTTAAATTCAATGCTAAATTTCTCTACTCTGTTAAATACAACAGAATGCTATTTCCATATGCTTCTAAATCTCGGTAAAATGCCAATAAAAAATACAAAAGGTTCAAATACGGGAAGTAAAAGAAAGACAAAGGAACAAAATATAGATTAGTAAAGTCCAACAACTGAGTGATGCAGAAAGAGAACAGAAAAATAAATGGTATAGAATTTCTTTTATTTTTTTTTTTAAGACTGAGACTCACTCTGTCACCCAGGCGGGGCACAGTGGCGTGATCATAGCTCACAGCAACCTTATCCACCTGGGCCCAAGGAATACTTCTATCTCAGCCTCCCAAGTAGCTGGGACTACAGGCACACGCCACCATACCTTGCTAATATTTTTATTTTTTGTAGAGACAGGGACTCACTATGTTGCCTAGGCTGGTCTCAAACTCCAAGATTCTCAAGCGATCTCAGGACTCACTTAAGCAATCCTCCCGCCTCGGCCTCCCCAGGGGCTGGGATAACAGGCACGAGCCACTATGCCCAGCTAGTTTTCTAAAGAACATTTTCTTTTTACTGAAGAATGTTTTCTTTTTACTGAAGCTTTCAAGCTGAAAGGACCAAAAAAAGTCCATGCAAAATACATGGAAAAAATACCCAGACTGTAACATATCATAGTGAAATCTCAAAGCCTGAAAATAAAAAAAAAAGGTCCTTAAAAACTTCCAGAGAGGGGAAAAAAACAAGTCACATAAAAAAGATCTATAATCAGAATAGCAGTGCACTCTTATTTCAAAGTAAAAATGAAATACTATTGAAATCTAGAAGACAAATATACAGCCTTCAAAAGTCAGAGTGAAAATTAAGTTTCAACTTATAATTCTATACCCAGCCGAGTCATCAATCAAGTACAGTCAGTCCCCATATCCATGGGTTCTACATCTGTAGATTCTGCTAACTACAGATAGAAAGTATCGGGGGAAAAAAAAAACTGCATCTATACAAACGTACACTTTTTTCTTGTAATTAATGTCTAAGCAATACAGTATAACAACTATTTATTTACACAGTATTTACATTGTATTAGGTATTATAAATAACCTAGAGATAATTTACAGTATACAAGAGGATGTGCATGGGTTATATGCAAATACTATGCCATTGTATATAAAGGACTTGAGCATCCCTGGATTTTGGTACCCAAGGGAGATCCTGGAACCAATCTCACAAAATGTCATTTTGCTCCCATACATTAAGACTATATAAGAGGCCAGGCACGGTGGCTCATCCTTGTAATCCCAGCACTTTGGTAGGCCGAGGTGGGTGGATCATCTGAGGTCAGCAGTTTGAGACCAGCCTGGCCAACATGGTGAAACCCTGTCTCTACTAAAAATACAAAAATTAGCCAGGTCTGCTGGCGCCACCTGTAATCCCAGCTACTCAGGAGACTGAGGCAGGAGAATCATTTGAACCCAGCAGGCAGAGGCTGCAGTGAACAGAGATCGCACCACCACACTCCAGCCTGGGCAACAGAGTGAGACTCCGTCTCAAAAAAAAAAAAAAAAAAAAACGAAACAAACCAAAATACCAAGACTGTATAAGAGCAAAATGACATTTTAAAGCTTTGCAAAAAGCTAAACTTTTGTGTCCATGTATTCTTCCTTAGGAAGCCATTAAAAGAAATTAAGATAAATGTTTAAAAAGGCACTATCGAGGGCCGGGCGTGGTGGCTCACATCTGTAATCCCACCACTTTTGGAGGCCGAGGCAGGCAGATCACAAGGTCAGAAGTTCGAGACCAGCCAGGCCAACATGGTGAAACCCCATTTCTACTAAAAATACAAAAATTAGCTGGGCATGGTGGCGGGCGCCTGTAATCCTAGCTGCTCGGGAGGCTGAGGCAGGAGAATCGTTTGAACCCGGGAGGCAGAGGTTGTAGTGAGCTGAGATCACACTACTGCACTCCAGCCTGGGTGACAATGTGAGACTGTATCTCAAAAAAAAAAAAAAGCACTATAGGACTTAGTAAGTAAGGAATCTAATACAGAAAAAAGAACTAGAGAACAGCCACTCCAGAGTGGAGCAGAGTCAAAAGCTACTATGGAATAGGTTTCCAGCAAGAGCACAAATCGAACTAGTGTGCTTGCTAACATGGAAAATGTTCATCATAAGCTCATGACAGAAATACAGGCACATTTGCAGGAAACGAGCAATAGGTCTACAGAAAACCAGGCCAACTGCCTAAATAATAGGTATTAACTCCAGAAAAAACAAAAGCTTGTATAAGACTTGGATTTAATACAAATTTGGCTCAATACGGAACGATATATGCATAGTTATAAAAATGTAAACATTCTGTACTAGTTTATAAAAAACTTGTGATATGGCCAGGCATGGTAGCTCATGCTTGTAATCCCAGCACTTTAGGAGGCCGAGGCAAGCGGATCACTTAAGGTCAAGAGTTCGAGACCAGCCTGGCCAACATGGTGAAACTCTTTCTCTACTAAAAATACAAAAAAAAAAAAAAAAAAATTAGCTGGGCATGATGGCATGCAGGCGGCGCCTGTAATCCCAGCTACTTGGGAGGCTGAGGCAGGAGAATCACTGGAACCTGGGAGGCAGAGGCTGCAGTGAGCCAAGATCATGCCACTGCACTCCAGCCTGGGCAACAGGGCCAGACATAGCAACAGAAACCACCTCAATGAAAGAGAGAGAAAAAAGATAATGTAGAAAAATATAATTAGTGGAACTACAGTGACCTTTCTTCATAATAAAAAAAATCTAAAAACATTGCAGATCTAAATGTGTAAGTTAAAATGAAAAAGCTTCTAGAACACCTGTAATCCTGGAACTTTGGGAGGCTGAGACGGGTGGATCACCTGAGGTCAGGAGTTCAAGACCAGCCTGGCCAACATGGCGAAACCCTGTCTCTACTAAACATATAAAATTAGCGGGGTGTGGTGGTGCACGCCTGTAATTCTAGCTACTAGGGAGGCTGAGGCAGGAGAATCGCTTAAATCCAGAAGGCAGAGGTTACAGTGAGCTGAGATTGTGCCACTGCACTCCAGCCTGGGCAACAGAGTGAGACTCTGTCTCAAACAAAACAAAACAAAACAAAAACAAATACACATACACATACTATCTGATCCAATCCTTCCAACCTAGGTGTACACCCAACAGAAACAGAAACATATATTCGCCATAAGATAGGAAAAAGAATGAGAATAAGATTTACTGGTCAGGCCGGGCGCAGTGGCTCACGCCTGTAATTCCAGCACTTTGGGAGGCCAAGGTGGGCAGATCACCTGAGGTCAAGAGTTCGAGACCAACCTGGCCAACATGGCCAGTAGACGGGGTTCCGTCTCTACTAAAAATATTTTAAAAATTAGCTGGGTGTGGTGGCACACGCCCGTAGTCCCAGCTACTTGGGAGGCTGAGGCATGAGAATCACTTGAACCCGGGAGGCAGAGGTTGTGGTGAGCAGAAATTGCACCACTGTACTCCAGCCTGGGTGACAGAGCGAGACTCTGTCTCAAACAAACAAAGATTTACTGGCCTGGCACGGTGGCTCATGTCTATAATCCCAACACTTTGGAAGGCCAAGGCAGGAGGACTGCTTGAGCCCAGGAGTTCAAGACCAGCCTGCATAACATAGTGAGACCTTGTCTCTACGAAAAAATCAAAAAATTAGCCAGGCATGGTGGTGTGTGCCTTTAGGCCCAACTACTCAGGAGGCTGAGGCAGGAGGATTCCTTGAGCCTAGGAGGTTGAGGCTGCAGTGAACTATGGTCACACCACTGCACCCCAGCCTGGGCAAGACAGAGAGAGACTCTGTCTCAAAAAAAGGAAAAAATATTTATTAGTAACTGGTTAAAAAAAGTTAAAACGAAAAAAAGGACACCCAAAATTAATGACATACCTCAACTAAAAATACTAACTTATAGTCTCTTTTAACTAAATAAGACTAAGTAAAAATCTCTTTTAATTGACTTTGTATTAATGGCCTTTATGCCAAAGGCTTAAATTACCAAAACTAATACAGTAAATATGATATAAAACGAAATCTAGGTCTCATCTGTTAAAAGTACAGAATTGATAAAGTATCATCACTGTGTAATAATCCTAGCATTACATTCCAAGGTAATTTTTATATAACAGAAACACTATGAACAGAAAAATTTACTTTGAGGAATTAATGAAGTAGTGAAAAGGGCCGCCTTTGGAATTAAAGGCTCTGGTTTCAAACAGTGACTCTAGACTTTAATTCTATAATCTTATGTAGTACTTTGCTGAGTATCAAAAAGAATCCTTAAATCACGGAGAGCAATCATGAGAAAAAGACACGTAAAACACTTAGCAATAATAACAGCTAATATTTAATGAGCATTTACTAAGTCCCAGACACTGTGCTAAGTGCTTTACAGGGAAAATTTATTTAATCTTAATGATACAAAGCAGGTAGTCTTACTATCTTCATTTTACACGAGATAACTGAGGTCCAGGAGGTTATATAATTTGGCCAAGGTCACACTGCTATTAAGTGATGGAAAAAGAATCTGAACCCAGACAATCCAGATACAGAACCATAACACCTAACCATTGTAACTACTTCCCTAATCTAGTGCCTAGAGCATTTTACAAAAAAAACATAAAACTGCTATCACAAGTAACAGCCATTGTAGAAAGCTTTAAAAAAATGAAAAAAGAAAATCAACCCATAATCTCATTGCAGACACAACTGCTATTAAACATTCTGATTTTAACAAGAAAGTTTTCACCCAAAACTTATGGAATAGTTTACTATTCTACAATACTAATGTGAACCTATACAAATATAATTCAAACTAGCATATAAAAACAGACAATGGCTGGGCATGGTGGCTCACACCTGTAATCCCAATACTTTGGGAGGCTGAGGTGAGAGGATCGCTTGAGGCAGGAGTTTGAGACCCACTGTCTCTACAAAAAAATTAAAAATTAGCTGGGCAAGGTGGCATGCCTGTACTCCCTGCTACTCATGAAGCTGAGGTGGGAGGACGGCTTGAGCCCAGGAGTCCAAGGCTGCAGTGAGCCGTGATGGTGACACTGCACTCCAACCTGAGCGACAGAACAAAACACTGTCTCTTAAAAAATAAATAAAATTGATATTCTTACTTGACATGCACAATGTAACTTTATTTTACATAGCTGATTTTTTAAATATTCAGGATTCCAATTGGTATTTTTGGTGCTGTGACTGGAAATATCTTTATTTGTTTATGGTATGTTTTTCAAAGAGACTCCTCAGTAACATTTAATCAGCATGATAATCCTATAAGCACAAAAGGTTTAATCCTTATTGTAGAGGTAAAATTTAGAAAACAAGTAACTTACCCCAGATTACATACCTAACTAGTGGCAAAATTTAAGACTATAATTTAGGCTCTCTGACTCCTGGTTGAAAGCTCTTTCCATCACATACAGAAATTTTATTAAATGTTAAAGGTTATTAAAGCCAAAATTTTTATCTTTTAAAAGATCTTCTAATCAACAAATTCAACTGTTACATTGCTTACCCAGTCTTATAATCAAATGGACAACAAAAATGCCCAAAATAAAGTGAGAAGTGAACTCACAAAATTAAACTAGATAATCCCCTCCAAATAACTGACAGGAAAATTAAAAACTAAATCCCCTCTCTTTGAATATGTTTATATTACAGCACTTAGCTTTTTACTTTATCATACTTAAAATAGTAACTAAATTTTAGATCCTAATGATTATGTTCTCAATTAATCAAATTCAGCTATGTCCTTATTGAAATTATATTCGATGCCATTAATTCAATTATCTCCTGTCAATGTGAGCTGTAAAAATAATACAGAATGGCAGGCCCCTCCAAATAACTACTACTAATTCATCTCTCCTCAACAAGAACCAACATGCATTTAAGTAAATAGATCTCAATTTTTTTCACGAAAAGCACTACTTCTCTAATAGGTCACTTATTACAAACGAGAATAGAGTGCGCCACTGCGCCCGGCCCTAAACTAACTTTTTAGGGAACGTACTTTACTTTTATTTAGGGAAAGTGAAATGCAAAATACTACATACGGTATACTTTCAACATATGTTTTACATTCAATTCACTTAAAACAGGTTTTATAAAATGACACAGTAGACAGACATTTTCAGTTCTCCACAGAAGAATCATTGCATTAAACAGAAATACAGGTCTACATTCCCTCATCTGAAACTCTTGTGTTTGGGGAGTTCTTGAAATTTCAAAACTGTGAATAAGGATTTCCCTTGCTATGGAAGGAATGCCGGAGTATCTATCTGTCCTCCTACCTATAACACCTGCATATGTTAGTTCAAAATCTAACATAATAGTTTCAAAAATACTAGAAGAATAATACAGGCTATTGTTTTTCAACAGGAATTAACATTTAAAATTTTAACACTCTGCTATAGAAACAATGAAGCAAAGAAACAAACCAGGATATAATTAAAACAAACTGGGCTGGACTCATGCCTGTAATTGCAGCACTTTGGGAGGTGAAGGTGGGCAGATTGCTTGAGCAGGAGTTCCAGACAACCCTGGGAAACATGGTGAAACCCTGTCTCCACAAAAAGTACAAAAATTAGTTGGGCCTGGTGGTGCATACTTGTAGTCTTAGCTACTGGGGAGGCTGAGGTGGGAGGATTGCTTGAATCTGGGAGGACAAGGCTGCTGCACTATAGCCTGGGCAACAGCAAGACCTGTCTCAAAAAATAAGAGACTGAATTGTTCTAATAGATAATAAAGTCGCATGTGCTAAATTCTGGCACCATACACTCTGAGACTTCTGCTCCCAAATGTGTAAGAATAACTGACACTAGATGAGGTTCCTGCCAACTATAAAATTGGAAAGTAAACATAAAATAGCTGTTTTCAGCTGTTGGACAAAAGCCAATACAGGACTATGGTTTCAGAAGAGAAGCAGGGTAAATCCCAAGAAAAATCCCTATTTCTGTCTAGAAACATCTTCCAGACTGCAGAATAGGTGTAAGAGGTGTAGGGGTGTGGGTGGGGGACCTAAACAGAGCTTAGCAGTCTCACTGACCTGAGTAGATATGAGAATTAGAAACTGCTAGGACACCTGGAATTTATGGGGCAGGGTGCTAGAGAGAACTATATATAGAAGAGGCTTCAGAAATCTGCCACAGGAGTTGGACATGGTAGCTCACGCCTGTAATCCCAGCACTTTGGGAGGCTGAGGCGGGCAGATCACTTGAAGTCACGAGTTCAAAACCAGTCTGGCCAACATGGCAAAAACCCGTCTCTACTAAAAATACAAAAATTAGCCAGACACAGTGGCACGTGCCTGTAATCCTAGACCTTTGGGAGGCCAAGGCCAAGGTGCATCACCTGAGGTCAGGAGTTCGAGACCAGCCTGGCCAACATGGTGAAATCACACCTCTACTAAAAATACAACAATTAACTGGGCATGGTGGCAGGCGCCTGTAATTCCAGCTCCTCAGGAGGCTGAGGCAGGAGAATTGCTTGAACCCAGGAGGTGGAGGTGACAGTGAGCCAAGATCACACCACTGCACTCCAGCCTGGGTGACAAGAGCAAAACTCTATCTCAAAAAAAAAAAAAAAAGAAAACAAAACAAAAAGAAATCTGCCACAGGAATCCTCCATCCTCCATCAAATACTAAGCTGAGGCTGGGAGCGGTGGCTCATGCCTGCAATCCCAGCTCTTTGGGAGGACAAGGTGGGCGGGTCACTTGAGGTCAGGAGTTTGAGACCAACCTGGCCAACATGGTGAAACCCATCTCTACTAAAAATATGAAAATTAGCTAGGCATGGTGGTGCATGCCTGTAATCCCAGCTACTCGGGAGGCTAAGGCACAAGAATCACTTGAACCCAGGAGGTGGAGGTTGCGGTGAGCCAAAATTGCCCCATTGCACTCCAGCCAGGGCAACAGAGCAAGACTCTGTCTCAAAAAATAAAAATAAAAAATACACATACACACACACTGTAAGCTGAACAGGTACACAGCAAAGGTCTATGAAAGCTGGGCAAAGAACAATTACCAAGTAGCATGAGCCTAACAACTATTGGTGCTCATGCATGGCTGGCAGACATTTGAATTTCAAGTATCAAGTTAAGAGACTACGTTAAAGACTGCAGAATTCAGCAGAGATCCAGAAAGCTCACATCTTAGGAATAAGATTAATCTAGACCCATGTATTAGTCCATTTTCGTGCTGCTGATAAAGACATACCTGAGACTGGGCAATTTACAAACAAAGAGGTTTATTGGACTTACAGTTCCATAAGGCTGGAGAAGCCTCACAATCATGGCAGAAGGTGAAAGGCATGCCTTATATGGCAGCAGACAAGAGAAGAGAGCTTGTGCAGGGAAACTCCCCTTTTTAAAACTATCAGATCTCATGAGACTCATTCACTATCATGTGAACAGCACAGGAAAGACCCACCCCCATAATTCGATTACCTCCTACCAGGTCTCTCCCACAACACGTGGGAATTCAAGATAAGATTTGGGTGGGGACACAGCCAAACCATATCAACCCATCTTTATTAAAACATAAAAACAAGCCTCAAAAAGAACAAGCTGATAAACAAGCAAATTGTCTGCCAAAACAAAACTCTATTAAGAAAGGCAAGAGGATCCAGACATTAAATATCCTAGGATCCATACTATACGAAATTATGGGAGGAAAATTACTATAAATTCCAAGCAGGAAACTAACCCATGACCTACAGGAGAAAGAAATCAATAAAAAAAAGGAGTCCGAAATATTAATAACAATGACGTAAGTAGCTGAGACTTGAAAACAAGTTACTATTATGTAACACTAAAGGATTTAAAGCAAAACACAAACGCAACAAAAAAACAAATGAGGGGGCCAGGCAC
This sequence comes from Pongo pygmaeus, assembly GCF_028885625.2. Classification (NCBI taxonomy): domain Eukaryota; kingdom Metazoa; phylum Chordata; class Mammalia; order Primates; family Hominidae; genus Pongo; species Pongo pygmaeus. The sequence goes on along the minus strand of NC_072376.2, from coordinate 152,333,022 downwards.
GGTGGCTCACACCTGCAATCCCAGCACTTTGGGAGGCTGAGGCAGGCAGATCATGAGGTCAGGAGATTGAGACCATCCTGGCTAACTCAGTGAAACCCCATCTCTACTAAAAATACAAAAAAAAAAAAAAATTAGCCAGGCATGGTGGCGGATACCTGTAGTCCCAGCTCCTCGGGAGGCTGAGGCAGGAGAATGGCATGAACCCGGGAGGCGGAGCTTGCAATGAGCAGAGATTTCGCCACTGCACTCCAGCCTGGGCAACAAAGCGAGACTCCATTTCAAAAAAAAACCAAAAAAACAAAAAAAAAAAACAAATAAGGGCCAGGCACTGTGGCTCCAGTTTGTAATCCCAGTGCTTCTGGAGTCTGAGGCAGGAGGATCACTTGAGGACAGGAGTTTGAAACTAGTATGGGAAACACAGTGAGACCCATCTCTACAAAAAAATAAGTAAAAGGCTACAAATTTTTTTTTAAGAAGAAACGGAAAATCTCAATGAAGAAATGGAAACTATTTTTAAAATGGAAATGTTTAATAGAAGTCACCTTAAGAAATTAGAAAAAATAAGAGCAAATTTAACCCAACATAAGCAGAAGCAAATAAAAACAGAATCGATTAAACAGAAAAAATTTAAAAATATTTGGCTTTGGCAAAAAGAAAAAATACGAAAAAATAAGAAAAACAGAAGAAATTTGTGAAATCAAAAGCTGGTTCTTTCAGAAGATCAAAAAAATGAATAAATCTCTAGTCAGACACAGTCACAAAAGTGCACAGCACAGAATAGCTTATTAAAGGCCCAGCTTTCTAGCCAGAGGATAAAAAGAGGTGGCTGGGCGAGGTGACTCCCACAAGTAACCTCAACACTTTGGGAGGCCCAGGCAGGAGGACTGCTTGAAGCTAGGAGTTCAAGATCAGCCTGGGCAACATGATGAGTCTCAGTCTCAAAAAACACCAGGGAGGCCAGACGCAGTGGCTCACACCTGTAATCCCAACACCTTGGGTGGCCGAGGCGGGCGGATCACCTGAGGTCAGGAGTTCGAGACCAGCCTGCTCAACATGGTGAAACCCCGTCTCTATTAAAAATACAAAAATTAGCCAGGCGTGGTGGCATGCGCCTGTAGTCCCAGCGACTCAGGAGGCAGAGGCAGAAGAATCGCTTGAACCCAGGAAGTGGAGGTTGCACTGAGCCGAGATCGTGCCACTGCACTCCAGCCTGGGTGACAGAGTGAGACTCCGTGTCAAAACATAAATAAATAAGTAAATAAAAAACCCGGGGGAACATTCAGGAAGATCACAGAGAAAGAACTGGGAAAAGCAACACCACGAAGTTGTTTATGAGTCCCTAGGTTTGCCCCCTAACCTATACATGCAAGAATATGACCCTACTCACAATATTAAAGACTTTGAAAACCGAACTAACAGATACTCTGTCCAGGCATCAGACTGGCTATGAAGCGGCACATACATGGAATAGACACAAATAGGACTGCAAAGATGTTGAAAAATAAACTGACATTAGAACAACATCCCAAAGAGGAGTTGGGACTTGAAGCTTGAACCTAACCAAATCACTAAACAAAATTATCAACATTTTCCACAGGATTTAAGGGAGATCCAGAGTCTAATAAAATAGTATGCAAAGAGGAAAATCTCAACTTGCCTGGGAAAAGAAACAGATACCAATGCAAAGATGAAAGAGATATCTAAGACTTTCTATTCAGTGCCATAAAAATGCTCAAGGAAGCAATAGTGAACACTTTGAAACAATTTTTTTAAGGAGACAATACCTCACTGTATGGACTCAAGAGCAGAAAGAAGATAACAGATAACAGGAAAGTAGCGGTGTGCAAAAAAATTTATCCAATCTGAAAAAAACAGAGAAAGATGTTTAAAGAAACAGAGCTTTAGGAATCTGTTGGTAAGAGGAATCCCAGAAAGAGACATTCTCAGTGGCCAGGCACAGTGCATCAGCACCACAGCTGAGCTGAAACACCATGTCATGAGATCATGGCATCTGAAACCCACAATATTAAGAAATAGAACTTGGCTGGGTATGGTGGCTCACACCTGCAATCTCAGCACTTTGGGAGGCCAAGATGGGCAGATTGCTTGAGCCCAGGAGTTCAAGACCAGCCTGGCAACACGGCAAAACCCATCTCTACTAAAAACACACAATTCTCCAGGCATGGTAGTGTACACCTGTTATCCCAGCCGCCCACGAGGCTGAGGTGGGAGGATCACTTGAGCCTGGGAGGCTGAAGCTACAGTGAGCCATGACCATGTCACTACACTGCAGTGTTGGCAACAGCAAGTGCCTGTCTCAAAATAAATAAATAAATAAATAAAGCAAAAATAAAATAAAAGAAATACAACTTTTGGCCAGGCGCGGTGGCTCACGCCTGTAATCCTAGCACTTTGGGAGGCTAAGGTGGGTGGATCACAAGGTCAGGAGTTCGAGACCAGCCTGGCCAACGTGTTGAAACCCCATCTCTACTAGAAATACAAAATTTAGCCAGGCTGGAGTGCAGTAGCATGATCTCGGCTCACTGCAACCCCCGCCTCATGGGTTTAAATGATTGTCCTGCCTCAGCCTCCTGAATAGCTGGGATTACAGGCGTGCACCACCATGCCTGGTTAATTTTTGTATTTTCAGTAGAGATGGGGTTTCACCATGTTGGCAGCCTGGTCTCCAACTCCTGACCTCAGCTGATCCACCAGCTTTGGCCTCCCAAAGTGCTGGGATGACAGGCGTGAGCCACAGCACCCCGCCTACAAAAATGTTTTTAGATATACTGATCCAAACTATCACCCTCTAACTGGATAAGGGATTATAGCTCTGTAAGAATTCTGTTTTCTTTTATTCAAGCTAAACAGCTTTGTTCTTTTAGCTGTTCCTTATATGAAAGTTTTAAGTTCCTTTTTTTTTTTTTTTTTTTTTGAGATGGGGTCTGTCGCCTAGGCTGGAGTACAGTGGCGCGATCTTGGCTCACTGCAATCTCCACTTTCCGGGTTTAAGTGATTCTCTTGCCTCAGCCTCCCAAGTAGCTGGGATTACAGGCACATGCCACCACACCAGGCTAATTTTTGTATTTTTCGTAGAGACGGAGTTTTGCTGTGTTGGCCAGGCTGGTCTTGAACTCCTGACCTCAGGCGATCAGCACACCTCAGCCTCCGAAAGTGCTGGGATTACAGATGTGAGCCACCATGCCCAGCCTCCTTTGACATTTTAGACCACTCTATGAAGTTGATATAATATTATTCCCATGTTTCTATGTTTTACTTAATTTTTTTATATTTAAGAAAACATGGAATATTTCATGAATTTACATGTCATCCTTGTGCAGGGGCCATGCTAATAATCTCTGTATTGTTCCAATTGTAGTATATGTGCTGCCAAAGAAGCACCCTATATTAAAAAAACTAATATAACAGGGTTTCAAAAAAACAAACGGGGGAACTGAAATGGAATTGCTAAATTTTTATTTTTCCAAATAAGCCATTAAAAAAATTTTGGTGTTAGTATTTCACACACACACACACAAAAAGCATCTTAATATTATAAAGGTAATAAATACTCAGTCTCAGAATAAAAAAGACAAGAAAGATCTGTAAGGAATTTTACACCAATATTTTTGTGGACTACAAGCATTAGGGTGTCATTGGTCTGTATCTTTGGAAGTTTTGGACCCAGAAGTGAAAATTACATATATGGTCTTACTAGCAAGCAAAATTGAGTGTAACAATCACCATCCACTTTCTGAATATTATACTCTTGTTAATGTATCATAAAATGTGCCAGATTTTATATTTCATTTATTTTGTAGCATGAAATTATGTCACTTGAAGAAAGAACATTAAAGGGGCATTTCGGATTCCTGCTTGATAAGAGTAGAAATCTGCAAAACAAGGATTATACATATAATTGACAGACAGCTATAAAATATAACCTCATAGTTATTTCCATGACAAATGCTTCCAAGAGAGTTTGAAGAGAGAACAATGGGGTAAAACAGAAGTATAACCAATTATCCAATTATATAAAACCTGAATTGCAAATTATTTTAAAGCAAACACAAATATTTTCAAGTACAGCACGTAAAAAACACGGATTAAGTCCCCTATAGGTTAATGGCCATCCTCTAATCTGCGTTTGTTTTGTTTTTTTTTCAAGACAGTGTCTTGCTCTGTCACCCAGGCTAGAGTGCAGTGGCATGATCTGGACTCACTCCAACCTCCGCCTCCCAGATTCAAGAGATTCTCCTGCCTCAGCCTTCCGAGTAGCTGGGATTGCAGGCATGTGCCACCATGCCCAGCTAATTTTTGTATTCTTAGTAGAGACAGATTTCACCATGTTGGCCAGGCTGGTCTCGAACTCTTGACCTTGTGATCTACCCGCCTCGGCCTCCGGAAGTGCTGGGATTACAGGCGTGAGCCACTGCGCCCGGCCCACCATCCTCTAATTTCTACACACTCCACAAATCCTCATAAAAACCATATAGGCCAAGAAAAAGAGCAAATAAAATCATCCATAGCTGACCCCACAGCATTATAAGGAGATGAAATGACTAAAAACTCCAATTTACGTATAAGAGCATAAACACTGAAGACCAGAAGCTTCAATGGGAACTGTCCAGAAGAGCAATATACCAGAGTCCTAGTGGTAACTGAATTACATGTAATATGACTGAGGATTTACCATCAGGAGAGGGCCCCATCTGAGAGAAAGTACTGGCACATCTGAGACATAACAGTGAGAGCAATGGCTATTGGGAAGTCAAAAATAATACACTTAGAAAGTATGTAAGATCAAAGGCAACAGTTTTAGCAAGGCACAGTTTCTGGGAGAGAAGGAGGTGTCATTTGGAGGGTTGGTGATAAAGGGAAAAAAGGAAGTGACCAGAGCATAAATGGCCTACTAAAACAAGACAGAACTATGGCAGGGGGGTGGGGGGAGGTGTTAATTTATTTTTAAAACTACATTTCACTGTGGCAACAAATCAGAGTGCTCTTGAACTAAGAGACTGAGAAGGCCACCCTAACCCCATCACCAAAATAAGACAAAATAAGATAACAATATTGTTGGTACAGTAAAATCTAGCACAAACAACCTGAACAGAAAAAAGGACTCAGCATTCGTACCAAATTACTTATAAGGAATAAAAAGTAAAATACTTGGGCAGACGAAAATACACCAAAAACCCTTACAGAGAAAAGATGTAATATCACCATATCCATCGCAAATTTAAAGTAATTAAATAACAAATGCAGACATAAAAGAACACCTCAAATTAGAAACTCAAAATTTTAAAGAGTAGACAAATAACAGGAACTTGTAAAACATGAACAAACTGAACTTAAATGAAGACTAAATTACAAAAGATGCCCTAGAGAGAACAGATATGATATGAAGAGACAGAAAATAGGAATGCTTTCACATAAATGAAAAAGAAATAGATGTGAAAAGAATCAAAGAAAACTCATACATATAGAAGAGAGAGAACAGGTATGGTAGCTCACACCTGTAATCCCAACACTCTGGGAGGCCAAGGCAGGTGGATCACTTGAGGTCAGGAGTTCGAGACCAGTCTGACCAACATGGTGAAACCCTGTCTCTACTAAAAATACAAAAATTGGCAGGGCATGGGGGTGCATGCTTGTAATCCCAGCTACTTGGGAGGCTGAGGCAGGAGAATCGCTTGAACCTGGGAGGTGGAGGTTGCAGTATGCTGAGATGGCACCACTCCCCTCTAACCTGGGCAACAGAGCCAGACTGTTGAAAAAAAAAAAAAAGAGAGAGGCAAATAAGATTCAACAGTCAAAGATTACTGAAGAATAAAATAGAACAGAACTAACAATACTCAAAGCTATAACTCAAGAAAATTTCTTGGATGTCTAAGAAAAAAATCAAGTCATATACTAAGAAATAAAATCAGGTGGGCATTAGCAACACAAGCAAGATACAAGCAGGGTAGTATTTCCAAGAAATATTTCAAGAATCAAAGAAAAGTCATACATATAGAAAAGAGAGAACAGGTGGTAGATGTGAATCAAATATTTTATATCCAGCCAAGCTGTCCTTCAAATATCAAGGATATAGGAAACAATTTAAACATGTAAAAATTTATGAAATTGTTCCACAAGCATTCCTGAGGAATCTACTAGATGATGAGCTTTATCCAACCAAGAAGTGATTGAGAACTTCAAGAAAAGATCTGTAAATCTTTAACGATATTGTAGTACTAAATTCAAAACAAAGGTATTGATGAAGAAGAATAGTATGTAAAATGACATACTCTCACAAAGTAAATATAACTTCAAAAAATCACAGGAAAAGAGACAGAAAAAAAAAGAAACTGGAATAAGACTTCACACGTAAGAAAATGAAACTAAATGGCTCTAATTTAAAGCTGACAAACCAAATAGAAGAAACCTAAATTTTTTTTAAAAAAAAAGAGAGACTAAGAGAATTTTTAAAGGTATAATATAAAGGTAACTAATGAAAATATAAACTCTCTTAAGTAAAAAATAAAAATAAAAAATAAGCAAATAAAAACATCAAACAGAATATAAAACCCAGAGTAAGTATAACATAAACCAAAGATGAGATCAATTCAGTGAAAAAGCTAAGGTTTAAAATAGACTACATCTACAAAAGAGCAAGTACTAATAATACACGCGCTTTACCATTTGGCATGCACTTGTATACGTTATCTCACTACCTAATTTGGGAGGTAGTTTAGAAAAGTACTGCTTTTCTCTTTTACTCAGATTTGCCGAGTCTTTGCTGTTGTTGTTGTTGTTGTTGTTCTTGAGACGCGGTCTCACTCTGTCACTCAGGCTGGAGTGCAGTGGCATGAACACTGCTCACTGAAGCCTGGACCTGCCAGGCTCAAGCAATCCCCCACCTCAGCCTGCCAAGTAGCTGGGATTACAGGCACGCACCACCACGCCTGGCTAATTTTTGTATTTTTGTACAGACAGGGTTTTGCCATGTTGCCCAGGCTGGCCTGGAACTCTTGGGCTCAAGTGATCCTCCCACCTCTGCCTCTCAAAGCACTGAGATTACAGGCGTGAGCCATCGTCCCTGGCCTATTTCCTGGGTTTTAAAATGTCACTTGGTCTCCCCACAGAATCTTTAAAATGAATTAGCCTCTATCAAAAGCTTCCCTAGGCCGAGGCAGAGCTTGCAGTGAGCCGAGATCGCACCACTGCACTCCAGCCTGGGCGAAAGAGCAAGACTCCGTCTCAAAAAATAAAATAAAATAAAATCTTCCCTAGGCTGGGTGCAGTTGCTCATGCCTGTATTCCCAGCACTTTGGGAGGCTGAGGTAGGCGGATCACAAGGTCAAGAGATCGAGACCATTGTGGCCAACATGGTGAAATCCCGTTTCTACTAAAAATACAAAAATTTGCTGGGCATGGTGGCACACGCCTGTAATCCCAGCTATTCAGGAGCCTGAGGCAGGAGAATTGTTTGAACCCAGGAGGCAGAGGTTGAGGTAAGCCAAGATCACGCGACTGCACTCCAGCCTGGTGACAGAGTGAGACTCCCTCTCAACAAAAAAGCTTCCCTAACAAAGAAAAAGTTGGAAGACGCTTAAGTCTCCTTGGTTTTCATTTAGTGGCAGTGGCAACCTAAGACGGCAAAGAATGTGGCACTATCTCAGGTATTAGATGCAAGACCAGGGCTCTTAGTAAACAGCCATATTTCAGAGTTAAGAACTACTCAAACACAGGATATATGATCTCTACAACTCTAAGTTAAATCATGTACAGTTAAATTCTGTTACAATGCTTGTTTTGAAAACACACATTGGCTCCAACACAATTGATGGGGGAGCATTTTGAGCATTTTAAATTTCATGTTTGCTTCTGTGAATTTCATCTGTTAGAAACTCTAGATGAACACAGAAAACAGCATCTAGCCAAAACAAGTCTCATAGGCATGCACGGCAGCACCCAGACACACACCTCAAACAACTACCTCAGTTTCCCTTGTATGTTGTGAGCCACAATGAACCACACCCATCTACATCTGATGTTACAACTTTCCATCAGATTTCAGATAACCTGCCTTTCTCCACTTCACAATAATTTACAAACTGTAATCCTTCAGATGCCCACTTCTGCAAGCAAGCACTGTCTTTTTCAAGGTAAAGTGCAATATTTACATCATATTATTATGTATTTGTTAACCATTTAACATATGTAAAACAGTACTACCATTTTAAGTTCTTATCTTTGTTTTTAATCTGTCACTAATAATGTTTTTTAATGTTGTGGTCAAACTCATTTTTCCCATAAGCCCTGTGGTTGTTATTGCCTGATTTTGCAAAGCGCAGCAATTTTTAGGAATCTCTATGTCCCGATATAGTGGAATTACCTGTATATAAAGCATTTAGAAATATACTGTAACAGGCCGGGCGCAGTGGCTCACACCTGTAATGCCAGCACTTTGGTAGGCCGAGGCAGGCAGATCACCTGAGGTCGGGAGTTAGAGGCCAACCAATGGAGAAACCCTGTCTCTACTAAAAATACAAAATTAGCCGAGCATGGTGGCAAATGCCTGTAACCCCAGCTACTCGGGAGGCTGAGGCAGGCGAATCACTTGAACCAGGGAGGTGGAGGTTGCAGTGAGCCAAGATCGCGCTGTCATTGCACTCCAGCTTGGGCAACAAGAGTGAAACTCCATCACAAAAAAAAAAAAAAAAGAAATATACTGTAACAATGTAGTCATTAAGTATTGGCTATACTTACAATTTCCTTAAGGGAGTGTCACAAAGTTTATATCAGCTAACATGTAAAAAGTCTAGCATAAAATCTGGGTCAAAATAGATACTAAATAAATACTGCTTTGCTTAATGTTCCCCTTCTTAAAAATTCTAACTTGGTCCTCAAACATTTATAATTAAAGGTACTCTTGTACTACCCAACAAGTTCTCTTTGAAAAATAGAGTAACATTTTAAGTGTAAGCCATGTTATTGTGAGAGGAAAAAAAAGTTTTTGAATTTGAACAGCAACCATGTGTAAAAGCAGACAACCAACCAAGACCAGGCTTTTTTTCCCTAGGTCTATTGTTTTTAAAAGCAAACTTTCACTTCTCCTTTTATGTAATCAGATAAAACAACTCTGACAGACGCCACTCAGGAATGTTTACACAATCTCCTCTGTAATAAAATCAAATGGAATCTTTAAGATTAAAAATATTACTGGCTTCAAATAATATTCTTTCCCCAAGGTGTTTCAGTAGAAACTTCATATTATTTCAACTGAAGATTTGTTCATATTATACTAACCAAAGAAAGTGCAGTAGAGCCCATCAGATAACAAAAACATCAACATGTCCATCATTTAATTCTCACACTGCAATTTTTATTTTACTTATTTTTCCCCCCCGAGACAAGGTCTCATTCTGTCATCCAGGCTGGAGTGCAGTGGCATGATGATAGCTCATTGCAGTCTTGAACTCCTAGGCTCAAGCGGTCCTCCACCTCAGCCTCCCAAGTAGCTAGGACTACAGGTTTGCACCACCACCACATCCAGGTAACTTTTTCATTTTTTACAGAGACAGAGCCTTGCTATGTTGCCCAGGCTGGTCTCAAACTCCTGACTTCAAGAGATTTTCCACACTGGCCTCCCAAAGCGATGGGATTACAAGCTATTTTACTGCTAAATAACAAGGAAAGAAAAGATTGCTTTAATTAAATTAAAAGTGTAAGGGATTATTTTAATGCCATATTAAGTAGTGAACAATATAATTTCCTATCTTACCTAGGAGGAAAAAAACCACATGCAACAAGTTAGACTAGTGTTCTTAAAGTTGCAACTTTAATACAAGTTTGTACAGCATGTATCATAAAACAACTTAGATGTTTAAGCCTACAGCTGGCATTTCAGGGAAATTTCCAAAAGTCAAGAATACAACCACAGCATAAAATTCCTTCCACACCCTAACATTTACATTTACACTGAGAACTATCACTGAATTTAAGCCTCTTCACTCACCCTTCTTACTATCAGAATTGGCAATTGACATTCTTTTCAGAACTATTTTTCACTAAGAATCTTAAGTTTGTCTCCTCAACAGGATATTGCCTGTAAATAGAGAGCAAAGTTGTATTTAGATATGAATGCTGATTGCTGGCTAAGCTCACTGTTAAGTGACTTGTTCTCTCTTCCACATCAGCTTCCCAGCATACCAAGAATTAAACTTGATTTTTAAATTTTCTGAAAAACACAAAGCAACTCTAACACAACAATTATTTTCCTTCTAATTTTTTTTTTAAAGAGATGGAGTCTCGCTATGGTGCCCAGGCTGGAGTGCAGTAGCAATTCACAGGCGCAATAATCACAAACTATAGCCTTGAACTCCTGGGCTCAACCAATCTTGCTGCCTCAGACTCCTGAGTAACTGGCATGCACCCCTGCGCCCAGCTCTTCTAACATTTTATATTTTAAATTTTATAACAGGTCTATTTCTTAATATAATATACAGTGGTTGCCAACTCTGACTTCGGGTCAGAATCGGCTGTAAAGCTTTATGAAATGACGTATGACTGAGACCTACTATCTGAAGATTCTAATACAGCAGCAGGCTCCTCACAACAAACTCATTTAATCCTGATACCATTTCTCCTCCAATGCCAAAACCAAAGAAACAATAATAAAATTTTCCTCTTATTATGCTTTTGTGATGAAAGAAAGGCTATATAAACAAATACTATAATTCATTTATAAATTAAACTTCAAAGTCTTACCATAATATAGGCTCTGCCCAATATCCTACAATTACTTCATACACTAATGTACTCTGTAATGCTAAAGCCCAGCTTAATTCCCTTCTACAAAAATTTATGCAAGCACACAATCCAAAGATCTTTCTCTCTTGCCCTGTAATCACTGTTTTCACACTCACTTCACATAACAAATATTTATTAAACATCTACTATGGTACATCATTTTAACCAATGCGAATAGAGCCATCAACAGACGTCCTTATCTTCATAAAACCTACATTTTAATTGTGGAAAATATGTGATAAACATAAAAGTAAATGTATGTCAGAAGCTGATAAATGAGAATAAAGTAAGAAATAAGAAAATAAGGTGAGAAGGACTGACTGCTAGCCAAGGAAGGCCTCTAAATAACATTTAAAGGATACCTGTTTAGCTGGGCATGGTGGTACGTGCCTGTAGTCCCAGCTACCCAGAAGGCTAAGGTGGGAGAATCGCTTGAACCCAGGAGACAGAGGTTGCAGTGAGCCGAGATCACACTACTGCACTCCAGCCCTCCAGCCTGGGCAACAGAGTAAGACTCTGTCTCAAAAAAAATTTTTTTAAATAGGCGAGGCATGATGGCTCACACCTGTAATTCCAGCATTTTGGGAGGCCAAGGCAGGTGGATCACTTGAGGTGTGGAGTTCGAGACCAGCCTGGCCAACATGGTAAAACCCCACCTGTACTAAAAATACAAAAATTAGCCAGGCGTGGTAGCAGGCACCTGGAATCCCAGCTACTCGGGAAGCTGAGGCGGGAGAATCACTTGAACCCGGGAGGCGGAGCCTGAAGTAAACTAAAATTGTGCCACTGCATGCCAGGTTGAGTGACAGAGCAAAACCCTGTCTCAAAAAATAATAATAAAAATAAGTTTAAAATTAAAAATAAATAAAGGACACCTGAGCAGAAGTCCTAAAACAAATAAGAAAAATGAGTCACACAGGTTATCTGGGGGAGAAAATTCTGAACAGTCCTTTGCATATGATCCTTTATATGACCTAGCTTTTTATGTCCAAAAATGCTTTTATGAAGAAAGAAGATATATTTGAATCAATGCTCTGTCAGAACTGCATTGTCAGAAGCAGAAATATTAAAAGATATAAGATTGCACACTAAGGAGAGAGATCCCTTCAGTTGAGGCCAGCTGGACAGTATCTCTCCAGTCCCCCAATCACACCGAGCACTATGCCTGCCTCTCTGGAAACTGTTCATTAACCAGTGCTTCAATAGTTTGGATGGCAATTCTATTATCATCAAATAACTAGTTTGAGCCCCAATAATGACCCAGGACTGCAAGACTTTGACACATCTAAAAAATGGAACATTAAATTCAGTTCCCTTTTAAGCTTTAGTCTGCTTTTCTGAAAATATAGTGTTGTCCATCTACTACTATTAAAAACTGAACTGCGGTCACTCTGCACAAACAAGTATTTTTAACCCACTCTCTTGATGCAAAAGAATTATTTTTTAAAACATTTCAGGTTTCTAACACAATACAGAATTTTAAAAATATATGCTGTCAGTTTAAAACAAAAACATGTATTTGTTCATTCATACTGCATCTCACTCCAGAAAGACAAAAATTAAAGTAAGCCAACAGGCCAGGCGCAGTAGCATGTACCATAATCTCAGCTACTTGGGAGGCTGAAGCAGGAGGATCACTTGAGCTCAGGACTAGCCTGGGCAACACAGTGAAATCCTGGTCTCACACATACACACACACACACACACACACACACAAATTTAAAAAGCAAGCAAAGAATAAATTTACCACATTATTAAAAGATTTTCACTTCTCATTAGATTTTTTTTTTTTTTTTTTGAGACGAAGTTTCACTCTTGTCCCCCAGGCTGGAGAGCAATGGCACGATCTCGGCTCACTGCAACCTCCATCTCCTGAGTTCAAATGATTCTCCCACCTCAGCCTCCCGAGTAGCTGGGATTACAGGCGCCTACAACCACGCCCAGCTAAGTTTTGTATTTTTAGTAGAGACGGGGTTTCACCACATTGGCCAGGCTGGTCTCGAACTCCTGACCTCAGGTGATCCACCCGCCTCAGCCTCTCAAAGTGCTGGGATTACAGGCGTGAGCCACCGCACCCGGCCCTCATTCGATTTTTACAGAAAAATCATTTTGTAATTTTTATAATAATTATATACACATTATATACACATATATAAAATAGCAAAACAGCATTTTGTTTTCTAGTATACTTTTAAGGAATAATTTATCCGAGTTTAAACTTACGATTATCGGCAGGGCGCAGTGAGTGGCTCACACCTGTAATCCCAGCACTTGGGAGGCTGAGGTGGGTGGATCACCCGAGGTAAGCAGTCTGAGACCAGCCTGGCCAACATGACGAAACCCTGTCTCTACTAAAAATACAAAACTTAGCTGGGTGTGGTGGTGGGCACCTGTAATCCCAGCTACTGGGGACGCTAGGCAGGAGAATCACTTGAACCTGGGAGGCGGAGGTTGCAGTGAGCCGGAGAGTGCAGTGAGCCGAGATCGCGCCACTGTACTCCAGCCTGGACAACAAAAGCGAGACTCCATCTCAAAAAAAATAAACTTATGATTAACTACTATGTACAGAATGGGATTTCAGAACAGACCAAACTTTGTTTCCATTTTTTGATTTTTTTGTTATATTCTAAATATATAAAGTACAAGCAAACGTATATTAAAACCAATTTCAAAGTTACTGTCTACTCTTAGTTGCAAAACTGGAATTCTGTCACAAAGAAATTTAATTAATCAGTTAAACTTTCATGTGCATATGGACACCTACTTGCTAACAATTCCTAATCTAAATTTCATCAGCAACTAAAGCTAAACTAAGTATCATTAACTAGCAGAAATATTAACTTTCCCAAAGAAAATAAATCACATAAAATAATTTACCTATTATACAATGGGCCGGGCGCGGTGGCTCAAGCCTGTAATCCTAACACTTTGGGAGGCCAAGGCGGGCGGATCAGGAGGTCAGGAGATCGAGACCATCCTGGCTAACACGGTGAAACCCCGTCTCTACTAAAAATACAAAAAATTAGCCAGGCATGGTGGCGGGCGCCTGTAGTCTCAGCTACTCAGGAGGCTGAGGCAGGAGAATGGCGTGAACCAGGGAGACAGAGCATGCAATGAGCCGAGATTGTACCACTGCACTCCAGCTTGGGCAACAGAGCGAGACTCCATCTCAAAAAAATAATAAAAATAATAATAATAATAATTTACTTATTATACAATGTATACAGCCACCTAATAAGTATTACTACTCCTTTGCCTAACAAAGAATTCCCTCACCCTCCTCCTACACCCCTCCCCTAAATAGTTAAAACACTAGGCAGGTGTGATGTTAAGTGCCCTGAAAAGAAAAAAAAGTTTTATTCCAGACTGTAACTAACACTAGCTGTTGACCTTAATCTCAGTCTGTTTGCTTAATAAAAATGTCCCCACCTTGAAAAATTTTGAGAATTAAGAAAGGACTCTAAATAAAGCATGCTGTGTCCAAAACGGTAACCATTCACCACATGTGACTATTTGAATTTAAATTAAGATTAATTAAAAATTCATTTCCTCAGTTGCACTAGCCATATTCCAAGTGTGCAATAATTACATGTGGCCAGGCCAGGCACAGTAGCTCACACCTGTAATCCCAGAACTTTGGGAGGCCAAGGCAGGAGGACTGCTTGATCCCAGGAGTTCAAGACTAGCCTGGCCAACATGGCGAAACCCTGTCTCTACCAAAAATACAAAAATTAGCGAGGCGTGGTGGCACGCCTGTAGTCGCAGCTACTCGGGAGACTGAGCTAGGAGGATAGCTTGAGCCCGGGAGGTGGAGGCTGCAGTGACCCGTGATCAAACCACTGCACTCCAGCCTGTGTGATAGAGTTAGACCCTGTCTTAACAACAACAACAAAAAACAAACCTACACATGGCCAATGGCTATCATATTAGAGCAGATAACAAATATTTCCATCATCACAGAAAATTCTACTGTACAGTGCTATTCTAAAGCACCTAGAGCAGAGCCTGGCAAATGGTAGATTTCTCATTTTACCTGGCAAATAGTGACAAATCACAAACATAATCATCATGCTATTTTAACTTCTCTCACCACTTTTCTAGGAAAGAAAAATTCTGTCCTTTAACACTTACAACTAACAATATAAATCATTCAGGCTAAAGTCCAAAACTACATTTATTGATGTACAATATTTTAACTATTCCCAACTTAGATTTTTCTTATAACTGACATTAACATTTGAAGAGCAAAAAAGAGAGAAGGAAGCAGCAGTGACAGCAACCAACCTACCAACACTTGATTGAAAGGCATTAGGGTATGTCCACCTTTTCCAAGCAGGTTAAAATCTAAGGTGTGGATTTTGTTCTACTCTGGCAACCTCATTTTTCCCACCCTTAACCTAGATCCTAACAAAGTGGTATAAATATCTGGTAACTCCCTCAAACTTTTAGATAAACAAATAGCATCAACAGTAGGCAAAGGCCACAATTTTCTAATGACTTAATTTTCCAAATAAGTTAAAACAGTTTGTAATTACAAAAAAAAAAACAAAACCCAGCTTCTGGCAAACACAAGTCTTCCTTAAACTGTTACATAGGACCAGGCGCAGTGGCTCATGCCTGTAATTCCAGCACTTTGGGAGGCCGAGGCAAGCAGAACACTTGAGGTCACTAGTTCAAGACCAGCCTGGCCAACATAGTGAAACACCGTCTCTACTAAAAATACAAAAAAAAATTAGCCGAGTGTGGTGGCAGGCGCCTGTAATCCCAGCTACTTGGGAGGCTGAGGCATGAACCCAGGAGGTGGAGGTTGCAGTGAGCCAAGATCACACCACTGCACTCCAGCCTGGGCGACAGAGCAAAACTGTCTCAAAAAACAAACAAAATAAAATAAACTCTTACATAGTATATGTCACATTAAATTCATCCCGTCCTTTTTCTAGACAAATTATCAGCAATAAACATTATGCAAGCATTTTGACTAACTTTGGACAATGCTTTAATCAGAAAACAGAAGAGTAATATTGGAAAAAAGAGAAAAATATACAACAAAACTGAATTATAGAGATCAACTAGACTAGATCGAGCCAGGCAAATCCGCTGCAGAAACCCTTAAAATTTTTGCAAACTTATGTGTAAAGCAGGTTTCCATTAAAAATTTAAGGAAAAAAAACGTTTATTTTGAAATACAAACTAACTGTATTTCAAAATGTTTATTTTGAAATACAAACTAACTAATATGAACCAGATATTCCTACTTAAGTTTATCATAACAAGTATAGTACAACTAACAAAGTAGCAGCTCAAAAGTTGAATGCTGCAGGAATGATTTAACAAGTTACCAAGCAGCCAGGAGCAGTGGCTCAGGCCTGTAATCCCAGCATTTTGGGAGGCCAAGGCGGGTGGATCACTTGAGGCTGGGAGTTTGAGATGAGCCTGAACATGGAGAAACCCCATCTCTACTAAAAATACAAAATTAGCCAGGTGTGGTGGCACACGCCTGTAATCCCAGCTACTCGGGAGGCTGAGGCAGAATTGCTTGAACCCGGGAGGCAGAGGTTTCGGTGAGCCGAGATCATGCCATTGCCCTCCAGCCTGGGCAACAAGAGCGAAACTCTGTCTCAAAAACAAAAAAAAACAACAAGTTACCAACCCAGCAACACTTGATTACATACAGCACACACATCACATTATGTCCAACATTTCCTTTATCAGACAGGGCAAAAAAAAAAAATATTAAAATCAAAAGCACTAACTTACTATGGAATCTCAAGAAACAGAAGCAATTTCAAAAAATCAATACTATCCTTTTGGTCAGTAATACTTTCTTCATTCCTAATGTATGAGAACAATAAGGACATTTTAGCTCCTTTACTTTTCTTTCATTTAGTGACTTCCACATTTCTCTCACATATAACTTATCAATAGATCTTCAGCACTGTGATTTTGGCAATAAACTTACAGGTTTTTGCCCCACTAACACTACCACAAAAAAATTAAGATGTTTAATCAAAAATTGCTATCATATGGATGGTTAAACACACTGTGGTACATCCATATCATGGAATACTACTCGGCAACAAAAAGGAATAAACTATTAGCTGGATGTAGTAGCCCTGTAGTGATCCCCGCTACTCCGGAGGCTGAAGCGGGAGGACTGCTTGAGTCCAGCAGTTTGAGGTTACAGTGCCCTATTGATAGAGCCTATAAATAGCCACTACACTCCAGCCTGGGCAACAGAGGAAGACTCTATCTCTAAACCCAAAAGAATGGCAAAATTATACAAATAGAGGACATGTACTGGTTGCTGGAGCCTGCAGCGAGAGGGGATGGGAGGGGGGTGGGAGAGATAATGGATGTGGTTCTAACAGGGCACACAGAGGGGGGTACTTTGGACTGAAGGAACTGTTCTGTAGCCTAATTGTAGTGGTGCAACCTATACATGGAATAACACCGCACAGAAGTAAATACAGTCAGCTCTCATTATCCTTGGTGTCTGCATCCATAGGTAAAAACTATTTTTAAAAATACAATAAAAAATACAAATTTTAAAAATATAGTATAACTATATAACAGTAATATTGCATTAGGTATTATAAGTAATCTAGAGATATTTAAAGTATACATTTCCATAGGTTATATTCAAATACTACACCACTTTACTTAAGGGACTCAAACACCCGCAAATTTTGGAATCTCGCGGAATCCTGAAATCAACCGCCGACAGACACCAAGGGATGACTGCACCCGCGTGCGCGAGCACTCACATGCGCGTACAAGTAAACTGGGGAAATCTGAATAAGATTGGTGAATTGTATCAATGTTATAATAATGAACCATGGTTTTGCAAGGTATTAGTGTCGGGAAAACTGAGTAAAGTGCACTGTATTATTCTTTAAACTACGTGATTATTACAGTCTTCTCAAAATTAAAAGTTTGATTTATTTAAAAATGCTAACACTTGGCCGGGCGCGATGGCTCACGCCTGTAATCGCAGCACTTTGGGAGGCCAAGGCGGGCGGATCACGAGGTCAGGAGATCGAGACCATCCTGGCTAACATGGTAAAACCCCGTCTCTACAAAAAATACAAAAAATTAGCCGGGCGTGGTAGCGGGCACCCGTAGTCCCAGCTACTCAGGAGGCTGAGGCAGGAGAATGGCATCAACCCAGAAGGCGGAGCTTGCAGTGAGCCGAGATCGCGCCACTGCACTCCAGCCTGGGCGACAGAGCAAGACTCCGTCTCAAAAAAAAAAAAAAGTGCTAACACTTGAGAAAATCTCAATATGAACCAGATATTAGACAATATTAGAGAATGATTGTTAGAAGTATACAAGACGATATCCTTATTCTTAGGAGATGCTCGCTTAAGTATTTAGAGATGAAGTTTTTTGTTTTTGTTTTGAGACAGTCTTCCTCTGTTGCCAAGGCTGGAACTGCAACCTCCGCCTCCCGGGTTCAAGCGATTCTTGTGCCTCAGCCTCCCTAGTAGCTGGGACTACAGGCGCACACCACCACGCCTGACTAATTTTTGTATTTTCAGTAGAGACAGGATTTCACTACGTTGGCCAGCCTGGTCTCGAACTCCTAACCTCAAGTGATCCATCTGCCTCAGCTTCCCAAAGTGCTCGGATTACAGGCATGAGACACCGTGCCCAGACTAGAGATAAGTTTTACGTCTACAACTTACTTTTATACAAATGTATATATACATATACATAGGGAGAGAGAAAGCATATATGGCAAAATATCAAGTGTTAAATTTAAGTAAAGGTTTATGAGTGTTCCTTGTTCTCTCAACTTTTCAGTTTCATTTTTTTTCCAAAATAAAGAATTGTGAAGAAGAGATTAAAGATAAATTGCTATTCTAAACTTATGTTATAGTTCTACCTGCACACCAATTAGTCTTTTTAAGGGTTTAAAAGTAACTTTTTTCCTAAAACTATTTTACAGCTCCACCTACACTCTTAGTCTTAAAAGAAAACAAAACAAAATTCCAGTAAGAATTTCAGGGTACCAGTTTTGCGACACTGGATGTGACTTTCTAATGTTTTTCAAAATGAATTCACTAAATCTGTAGGGCATATGGACACTTTTGTAAAATCAAAGTTAGTTCAAATGGATGATTATTTCTAGAAAAACTGAATCCCCAGAGTTGTTCTACTTTTCAAACAGGTGAAATAAATTATAACTGCGGGGGAAAAGACTAACACTTTCACACACACATCCCAAATTTTAAGTCTTAAATTTGGCAAATACAGTTAATTCTATCATAAGGAAACGTTTGCGTGAAAGGGGGAACCCACATACTAAATGCCAAACAAAAAATGTGCTACAATGTGTTAATTATAGCTCCAAGGCTACAGGACGTATTTTACAATGTAAACAGTCCCTGCAAACATCAATGCATTTATGGTTTAAAAAAATGCAAACTGCACACATCTGAAATGTAGGGAATAAGTCTGAGCTAGCGTCGACAAAATCCATCTCAAAAGTTCTTATATTCTCTTTCCTCTGGTAAGTTTTTGCATGTGTTAATATACTTCAGTGTATAAGAAAAGTCTAGGTCTGGAACGTTTCAACTAAAGACTCAACTTTTTACTTCCTACCGAACCGCCCCCTCGCAATGGGCCCCACCTCCCGAGAAGAGTGACGGGGTGGGGCTGTTTCCCGCTCGGAAACTAAGAAAGAAATGCCTCATCCCTACTCCAGAAACCAGAGAACAACGGAGGCAGAGGAGCTGAAGACTCCAGTATACAACTGACTACAAGGAGGTAGTCGTTTGAAAAGCTTTCTTTCCTTCTCTGAACTCCTTCTTTCCCTCCTCTCAGGTCATTCGGTGACCCCGGGCCGGGCGGAGACAGGTGAATCCCAAGAGAGGAGGAAGAGGGAGGGACAGATGATGGAGGGAGAACCGCGTTTAGGCAATGAATGAGCCTGCTGCATCCGCACCACCTGTTCCTTCCAAGGGTGCCACCCCGGCCTGCCGGCAGGGTTCCCACACCAACCGGGCCGCGACTCCTGCCGGTGTCGCCCACTTGCCGGCCAAAGGCCGGGCCTCTTCTCCCCCAGATCGGGGAGAATGAGAACCGGCAGTCTAGAACCCGAGAGGTCGGGGCCTAGTCCGGAACCAGGGCCTCAAGCGCGGGGATGGAAGGAAGAAGCCTGTGGTCCCTGGCGCGCGGGCCATAGTAGGAACCACAGAGAGGGAGCAAAGCAATGCATTCCGCCTGACGAGGACTATGAAGGCGGGGTCCCGGGCGGGAGTGGCTCAGTGCCCGCCGGGCCGAGGTTAGGGGTGACAGGCCCGGTTACCGGCTAAATCCTCCCCACTGCTTGCCCGGAGCCTCACACTTACCAAGATCCGCTTGAAGAGCGCATTCTCCTTGGGCGGGAGGCTCACGGCCGGCATCGTTCCGGCTGCTCCCGCTGCTCCCGCCACCACCCGGCTCGGTCAGTCAGTTTGTCCGACCGCCGCCGCTGCCGTTCCGTAGCTGCTTCAGCCTTGAATATCTCGATCCGCCGCCACCACCAGGCCTCGGGTGTCGCCGCCTTGCCCTACCCGGACACCTCCTTTTTCCTCGTTGTCTTTTTTCCTTTCTCACTTAACGCTGCCGCCGCCTCCCCCACTACGGGTCTCCGTCGGTGGTTCACGTGGTAACTGAACAGACCGACAGAGGCAGCCAAAATGGCGGACGCGGAGGGCTTTCCCACCCGGGTCACGCTTCCTAACACGCAGGCGCGGTGACCTCCTTTCCCCACCTCCTCTGGGTTTCGGAGCTTGCCGGGAAACCTGGAGGCTGGCCCGCCTGTGGAGGCCGGGAGGGTCGGGGCAGGCCCCGCCCATCATTTCAGTGCGTGGTGCCCTCGAAGCGCCCGCGGAGCTACGGGAGGCTAGGCTAGTACGGTTCAGACCGCCTCCTCATCAAAAACAGCCTCTCTGGCGCCTTCCTGCTAGATTGACCTTTCATTCCTTGGAAAGAGTCTCGCACACTGTGTGATCATCATTTGAGCCCAAAGTGCTAAAATACAGGTGTAGGTGTTTGAGAAGCGCTGTAGTTGATTATGGACGAAATGCCTAATTTAAGGAGCAGAGGCGGAGTGGAAAATGAAAAAAGCTTCACCGCAGTGGAGACTTGTTAACAGCCCTGGGGAGGAAGGGGCTTTACAGAGTCTGAAACTCGTGAAAGAGCTTGACCGATGAAATGGGCCTGGCTGTCGTATCGGTAATTTGGTGAATGTTGCTTAAGATCAGCCTGGAAAGGTAGTTAGCCAGATCTGAAGTGACATATTTGCACTGCCAAAGGAGCCTCTGGAGGTTAAAGTATGTGTTTTAATTTCGTTGTTGAGGCCATATAATGCAGAGTTGACGGACCGACCTTATGAGTCACCTTGGAGTGGAGTAGTGGAGACTTAAAGACAGACTACCCTGGAGCTGGCTTCAAACTAGTGCTTAATGTTGTGACTCGAGCTCCCCATCCCCAGAAATTCTCAGACCTTAGAAGCCAAAGACTGGCAAGGATACTAGAGGGAACTACTCGAGTAGGCGAGGTCAGACTACATACCGAATAGGACTCCTTCCAAAAATGTAAGTCATTTCATTAACAGCTGACAGTAAAACTTTTTCAAAGTGGCATTCCATTGATCTAAAAATTTTCAAGTTATATGAGCCACTTTTAACCTTTGGTTTTTGATTACCTCTTTCCAAATCCTGATTTCACTCTGTAGCATTCTTTGCATCATGAATTATTAAACAATATGTTATGTGCGTGTTTTTTACTCTTTTAAATTTATTTACAAAGATATTTTAATTTTCAAACTTCTCTTAACTGCCCCTGAAAGGTGTGAGTTGAGAAATATGTTTCCCAATATAAACTTGGGTTTTCTAGCTGCTATATTGATTGTCCTCTCCCTTCACCGGGGTCATAAATAAGGTTTTTAACAGTCAAATCCTGGAGTTTCCTTAAATTCTGTGATCCCTCTTCAGAAGTTTGAGAAAATCATATATACAGGAAACTATGTTTCAGTTTGAAATATGGCCAGTATTTTAACCTTAACTTTATAAAACTAAGAGCAAGCTTATAATTCATTTTTAAGCTGTTATTTAGTAATAACCTGCAAAATTCACTGCCCCAAGAGGTCTTTCAACTGTCTGAACTGTTGAAAGACAGAAAAATAGTCTAAATGCAGTTGATAATTTTAGCTTGTATTTCCAAATCTCTGGCTTCATATCCAAATCTCTGGCTTCATATCCAAAAATCCCTACAGCAATACTATTTGCTATAGTTCTCTAAGTTTCTCCTGTAAAGAATATTCTATTTTCCTTCAGAAGAAGAAAATTTCTGGTCTTTGAAACAATCAGTAGCTTCCACCAGAACCTGAGTACCTCATTAGATGAGCCAGAAATAGAGTTTGGCAAATGTTACATTCTTTTTGGGTGATGACAAAGAAATGGCAATTTTAAAGGCTCGGCAAATACTAATCTGATTCAACATTTAACTGATTCATTTGCTAGTTAAAATGCACTTACAGATAACAGTCTGACCACACAGTAGCCTGAATTGAATTAAAAAATATGTATTTACTCTGATCACCACAATTTCACAAATAGAGATCCCATTTGAGTTATACTGTAAGTAACAGCTATGCTTTCAGAAAGTTAACATATCCAAGGCTATATGCCGCCGCTGCTGCTGCTGATGATAATTAATTCATCTTACCCATGTGCTTGCATGTCACTATGTTCCAAATGCCAACTCTAAAAAATATTAACCAAAAAGAAAGAAATAAAATCATTTACCTTGCGAACTTTAATTCTACAAAAGGGATATGTTGAGTGAAATTTCTCCATATATGTAAGATGTTCTCTATTGAGACTGTTACATCTTATTAAGTATTTGGATCTTATTTTAAAAAAAAAAAGGGCTGAGCTTGGTGGCTCACACCTGTAATCCCAGCACTTTGAGAGGCTGAGGCGGGCAGATCACAAGGTCAGGAATTCAAGACCAGCCTGATCAACATGGTGAAACCCCGTCTCCACTAAAAATACAAAAATTAGTCGGGTGTGGTGGTGCGCGCCTGTAACCCCAGCTACTCAGGAGGCTGAGGCAGGACAATCGCTTGAACCTGGGAGGTGGAGGTTGCAGTGAGCCAAGATCGCACCACTGCACTCCAGCCTGGACAACAGAGTGAGACTCCATCTCAAAAAAAAAAAAAAAAACACAGGCCAGGCATAATGCCTCATACCTATAATCCCGACACTTTGGGAGGCTGAGGCAGGAAGATCGCTTGAGCCCAGAAGTTTGAGACCAACCTGGGCAACATAGTGAGACCCTGTCTCTACAAAAAAATTTTAAAATTTGCCAGGTGTGGTGCTATGAGCCTGTAGCCCCAGCTACTTTGTGGGCTTAAGTGGGAAGATTCCTTCGGCCCCAGAGGTCGAGACTGCAGTGAGCTGTGATGACACCTCTGCTCTCCAGCCTGGGCAACAGAGCTGAGACCTTGTTCCAAAAAAAAAAAAAAAAAGAAACAATATAAAAGAAATTCATGTATTTGTCACCTAGATTTAACAAATGTTAACAATTTGCTATTGCTTCTGGGGTTTTTTGTGTGTGTGTATAGACAGGATTTCTCAATGTTGCCCAGGCTACTCTTGAACTCCTGGGCTTAGACAATCCACCCACCTCAGCCTCCCAAAGTGCTGGGATTATAGGTGTGAGCCCCAATGCCCGGCCTGCTGCTGAATCTTTTTTTTTTTTGAGACAGAGTTTCGCTCTTGTTGCCCAGGCTGGAGTGCAATGGCACAATCTCAGCTCACCACAACTCTGCCTCCTGGGTTCAAGCGATTTTCCTGCCTCAGCCTCCCGAGTAGCTGGGATTACAGGCATACACCACCATGCCCGGCTAATTTTGTATTTTTAGTAGAGACAGGGTTTCTCCATGTTGGTCAGGCTGGTCTTGAACTCCCGACTTCAGGTGATCCGCCCACCTCAGCCTCCCAAAGTGCTGGGATTACAGGCGTGAGCCAGGGCGCCCAGCTGCTGAATCTTAAAAAATAAAAATTTATAGATACATCTTGGTGTGTGGGGAGGTGGGAGGTTGTTGGTTTTTTTCTTTTGTTTTGTTTTGTTTTTGTGACAGGGTCTCACTATGTCACCGAAGCTGGAGTGCAGTGGCAGAGTCTTGGCTTACTGTAGCCTCACCTCCCAGGTCCAAGCGATCTTCCTACCTCAGCCTCCCGAGTAGCTGGAACCACAGACATGCACCACCACACCCAGCTAATTTTTTAAAAAATCATTTGTAGAGATAGTTATCTACTTACATTGCACAGGCCAGTCTTGACCTCCTGGACTCAAGCAATCCATTTACCTTGTTCTCACAAAGTGCTAGGATTAGAGGCCTGAGCCACTGTGACTGGCCCAAGTCCTAAGTTTGATTCATAGTATTCTCATGCATGCTATATCAACAAAAATACAGGTTTTTTTGTTTTGTTTTGTTTTTTGCATTTTATACTGTTTTTCAATTCTTGCTCTTTTTTTACCTTCCTTGGGAGATGTGATTTTTTCCCAGTGGAAGAATCTTGGACTGAAACTTTGCTTTTCTGGCTGCTAACTCAAATCCTCTCTCTTTTCACCTGGATCATAAATAAGATTTTAGTGTTCAAATTCTGAAGATGCTTACATGAATGTTACGAAGCAACTTCTAACAAAATATTATAGATATTAGTTCCTAGCTGGAATTACTTAATCAGGATTCTTTTCTAGATGGAGTTTGACATACAGCTGGGTACTCCAAGTGTACAGTTCCCATCAGCTCTAATATGCTGAGAAAAATGTGCTTATACGTCATTACTTTCCCAAAATACACACTAGTAAAATGATACAAGGGCCAAAGCTCTGAAAAACAACAAAGCAGTCTTTCTCAATAGCAGTATGAAATTAGTAATTTGCTTACTGGTTCTGTATACTCTGACTAAAGGTAGCATCTGTTTCAACTTGTTGGATACTAGCAAAAGCTTCGTCAGGACAAGCTTCCAACGGATGGTGTAGAAAGGATATACAACTGACAGGTTGCTGAGTGGACAATAAGTGGAGAACCAACAACTGGCTCAGCTCATTCGTTGGGTAGTTTACTTACTTGAGCATGAGTCCAGGAGGCTCAAACTAGGTTACAAACTAAAGTGACTCACAATTTAGCAATCCCTTTAGCCACCATTTGCATGTTAAAATGAGCCAGAAAACACAGTGCAATTAATTGACTTTTTGGTCAATAATTTTTGGTTAAAAAAAGATCTTAAAATAACATTGCGAAAGAGAATATAGGAGATTTGCTAACGTTTATTTTGGTTTTAAAATTAATGACAAAGTTTAAAGGATTAGTTTTAAAGGGTCAAAATGTATTGTCTGTTACCTATAAATATTTTTACTGGTCTTTAGACATCAGATTGAACTGAATTTAATGTACAAAGATCTGGCTCAACTGTGCAAGATAAAACCTATTCCTCAGAACAATGTCTTTAATAGGCAAAACCAAATAAATTGTTTACTACTACCAGACACTTGTTTAAGCTTCTCAACAACCCTATAGGTTTTATGTTACAGATGTAAAACTTAGGTATAGAGAGGTTAAGTAATTTGCCTAGAAATCATAGAGCTAAAAAGTGGTGAGCAGAATGGCTTTGAATGCTGATTCTACAGCTTATGGTCTAGGGTGGTCCAAGTCTGTTAGGTGGGCTAACGAGGATCACTAGATCTGGAGTCAGAAGACCTCAAACTGTATCCCACCTCTGCCATCTATGTGATCTTAAGCCTACCTAAGGCACTAATTCTGCTTCACAGGTTTGTGAGGCTTCAGTATGATCGTGAATGTAAATGGTAAGTGTTAAGAGATCTTTTCAACTATAAAATATAATATGTCACCTTGGATGAGTAGCTGTCTTCTTTAAGCTTTATCTGTAAATTGAGGCTTATAACCACAGCACGATATGTGCTCGTTTTGAAGATGAAATAAGAGAATGAATGTAAACCATATGATACATTAATGCACCGTGCCTGGACCACAGAATTCAATCCAAATGCTAGTTATTATTCAGCACGACACTTTTCTTTTTTCTGGCTCATGTAGAAAATTTTAATAAACCTCTTGATGAATAGCCGTAGAGATGGGGTGAAAAACCCCCAGAGGACAGAGAATAGGTGAACTCTTTTTTCTTTTAATTATTTTCTTCCTAATTCCACTGTATAGACAGAAGCCTGAGGCCGGGGTGCTAGAGAACCTTGCCGTGCTGGAATTCACGTTGATGCCCCCACGGAGCTCTGCTGCAGAGCCCGCGAGTCCCGCACTTCCGGCCGCCAGGTGGCGCTGGTTCTGTTGCCAACTCGGAGAGACTGAGCTGGGCCACGCAAGATGGCGCCGTCCGCCTTGCTGCGTCCCGTCTCCCGGCTGCTGGCCCCCGCCAGGCTCCCGAGTGGCCGTGGTGAGTATCCTCCTCGTGCAGGCCGACTCGACCCCCAGATTACCTCTCCTAAGGCGGACCTAGCCCACGGGTGCAAAAGGCGGCAGCGGCCCGGGTTCGTCCTGCAGTGACCTTCGCCGGCCGACGACCCAACGCCCAGCCCACGCCTGTCCCCTACGCAGGGCTCTCTGCTCCCCATCACCCGCCTCTAGCACTTATCCAAGTTCAACCTGACCACTCTTGGCCTTTGTAAATGGACTTTGGGTCCTTGCCTTCCCCACCTCTGTATGTTAGGTCCCCTAAACCGGGAGAGGAGACACCCTCCCTGGGGCGCCTCCTACATGACCACTCCCGAGTCTTCTGAGGGTTCGCAAGCCCTTAAACGAGGCTTTGAAAGTCTCGGGCAGGACAGGTGCGTCCTGTCTAACTCGCCAGTGGCCCTGGGCGAGGTACTTGATCTCTCTGAATCTCTATTTCCTTGGCTGTTTAAGTGGGAGATGGGGGAGTTGAAGGGAGAATTAAATGCGATAATACGCACGTAAATGTTAGGATTTTTTCCCTGCAAGGCAGTTAGGTTACAAATTTACAGACCCTCTTCCCCTTTCAGCTTCAGCGCGATCAAAGTTCTACGTGCGAGAGCCGCTGAATGCCAAACCTGACTGGCTGAAAGTTGGGTTCACCTTGGGCACCATCGTCTTCTTGTGGGTCTATGTAAGTACTTTACTCCCGGATGTCGTGAGACTACGCCAGCGTGGTAAGGGAATGACATAACATTGCGAGATTGAATGGTGCTGTTATGTTGTATGGCAGTGAAACTCTCATAACAGTAGGATATTTATATAATCGCTGATACATATTTTTCCATGAGAGAAATCCCAAGGACTAAAAAGAAATTAAGATTTCAGCAACATTGAAAAAGTATGATAGGACTAAAATTTCTGTTATTGTTCCTTAACATGGTTTTGTAAGGAATGGCAGTTTTACTAAATAGTAATTATTCTTTATTTCTTTTTTTTTTTTTTTGAGATGGAGTCTTGCTCTGTCTCCCAGGCTGGAGTGCAGTGGCGTCATCTCGGCTCACTGAAAGCTCCGCCTCGCGGGTTCACGCCATTCTCCTGCCTCAGCCTCCCAAGTAGCTGGGGCTACAGGCGCCCGCCACCACGCCCGGCTAATTTTTGTATTTTTAGTAGAGACGGGGTTTCACCGTATTAGCCAGGATGGTCTCGATCTCCTGACCTAGTGATCCGCCCGCCTCGGCCTCCCAAAGTGTTGGGATTACAGGCGTGAGCCACCACGCCCGGCAATAGTAATTATACTTTATTTCTTAATGAGAATTGTGGCTAATTGGAGTTTTATGAAGGTACCTTTTTCAGATGCTGTAAGGACAAACCAGCAGTGTGCAAGTTGTACAAATTGAATCCCAGTAGACTTCCATTAGGTTTTAATCAATGTTTGTATAAATACATTGTTGGAAATTGTACATAGTGTGTAGCGACCTTTTTAAAAAAATTTTCAGGCCGGACGTGGTGGCTCACACCTGTAATCCCAGCACTTTGGGAGGCCAAGGTGGGCGGATCACGAGGTCAAGAGATCCAGACCACCCTGGCTAACACAGTGAAACCCTGTCTCTACCAAAAATACAAAAAAAATTAGCCAGGTGTGGTGAAGGGCGCCTGTAGTCCCAGCTATTCAGGAGGCTGAGACAGCAGAATGGCGTGAACCCGGGAGGCGGAGCTTGCAGTGAGCCGAGGTCGTGCTACCGCATTCCAGCCTGGGAGACACAGCGAGACTCTGTCACAAAAAAAAAAAATTCACACCACATGCTTTACACATAAACTTGCGTTTAATCATTTCAACAACACTACGTGGTACCTACTATTGTTGACCCGTTACAGATAAGAAACACACTTGGAGAAACTAGTTTGCTGAACCCAGTTCCCCTGACTTCAGGGGCCACACTATCCTATAAAACACTGTGAAACACTGCCTCTGTGGAGATAAAATTTCTTTTTAAAGTTAAAGTATCTGCTATATTAATATTTAAAATTTTGTTTTTTATCTAATGGGTTTGGGACTTCCTCCACTGACCCCCAGCTCTTAGATAGTTTAAATTTTCTTGTTGAAGTGGTTCAGATTTTTGACTTGGAAAGGAGTGAGATTTCGAGTCACTTACAACTTAATAGTAACTCATCTTTTTGAATATTGCTTATAATGAATTTTATACATTCTTAATTTAAGGTTTTCTCTAACAAGAAGCTTAATTACTGCTGAGAGCACTAATGATTGAACTTGGATCTTTGATTGCCATGAATGTCATCGTATATAAGCCGTTTTTCCAGTTGCATATTCTGTCAGACAGTTGTTCTAAAAATGTGACTGTCCTCCATGACATCTAATTAATACACATACAGTTTCGTGGTGGGGTTGGTCATTCAATCAAGGTATCCCACTTCTAAGATTAGAAGCATAACATGCACCCACCAACCAGCCTGGATCCCATTTAATAACCAAGTTCTGCTGTATCATATTGATTTATCCCTTCATGATAAGCCATTTCATTACATTTATTACCCACCAAATGAGGTAAAATTTTTTGGCAGTAGTTTAATTTAAATTTTTGGCCAGGTGCAGTGGCTCACGCCTGTAATCCCAACACTTTGGGAGGCCGAGGCGGGTGGATCACCCGAGCTCAGAGTTCGAGACCAGCCTGGCAAACATGGTGAAACCCCATCTCTACTAAAGATACAAAAATTAGCCAAGCGTGGTGGCGGGCACCTGTAATCCCAGCTATTCGGGAGGTTGAGGCAGGAGAATCGCTTGAACCCAGGAGAAGGAGGTTGCAGTGAGCCAAGATCACGCCATTCCACTCCAGCCTGGGCTGGAGCAAAACTCTGTCTCTAAATAAATAAATAAATAAATATTTACGGGCTCCCTTCTCAAATTTAGTATGTCACATTGTGGTAAGCAAGTTTATACCATTCCTGGTTTTTGAACTTTTGGATCTCTTAGCCTTTTATTTCTAACTAGAATAGTTGTTTATTTTTTCTATCCTTATTCCTTTACAAAATATAAGTATCCAGGAAGATTGCATTTCTAATTTTAACTGTTTAACTCTTTGTAGCTCATCAAACAACACAATGAAGATATTTTAGAGTACAAAAGAAGAAATGGGCTGGAATAAACTTTTGAAATACTAATGTAGTAAGTATACAAGTTTATTGGCTGAATAGATTATGCAAATTAACTTGACCTCTTTTTTAAATACTTAAAAACAAGCTTGTTGTTTGTTTTGTATTAGGTTTATACATTTTAGCACCCATATTTCTGTCTGTGACAAATTTATAAATTTATAATACCTTGCCTCAAGCAGTTGGTTTTGTTTTGGGGGGGTTGGGGTTTTTTTTGTTTGTTGTTTGTTTGTTTGTAGACCTGTTGGCCAGGCTGGTCTCAAACTCCTCGCCTCAGCTTCTGAAAATGTTGGAATTATAGGTGTGAGCCACTTTGCTAGCCTCAGGAATCTTTTAGCATAATCATTTTTAATCATTAGTCTTTGACTCTGTTCAAAGAAAGGTATGTTTAAGAATGAAACCAAAATCTGCCAGGCACGGTGGCTCACACCTGTAATCCCAGCACTTTGGGAGGCCGAGGCTGGTGGATCACAAGGTCAGGAGATTGAGACCATCCTGGCTAACACAGTGAAACACCGTCTCTACCAAAAATACAAAAAAATTAGCCGGTTGTTGTGGCGGGCGCCTGTAGTCTCAGCTACTCGGGAGGCTGAGGCAGGAGAATGGCGTGAACCCGGGAGGCAGAGTGTGCAGTGAGCCAAGATCGCGCCACTACACTCCAGCCTGGGTGACAGAGTGAGACTCCCTCTCAAAAAAAAAAAAAAAAAATGAAACCAAAATCATATTATTTTCTTAAATCTGATAGTGCTTTACACTTTGCTTTCATAGCACTTAGGACAAATTATTATTCTTTGTGTGTGTATTTCTTAATGTCTGTTTGGTATCTTGTACACTTGAGTGTGAATTCCATGAGAACAGAAACCTATTTTATTAATTATCATTTATTCAGCAACTTGCTCATCTGGTCCATTTAGGAGTTTAATATTTGTAGAAGTGATGAATGTATAAGGGCAATCAATTCTCTTTATTTTATTTTATTTTTTTGAGACGGAGCCACCAGGCTGGAGTGCAGTGGCACAATCTTGGCTCACTGAAACCTCTGCCTCCCAGGTTCAAGCAATTCTCCTGCCTCAGCCTCTCGAGTAGCTGGGACTACAGGTGCGCGCTACCACACCTAGCTAATTTTTGTATTTTTAGTAGAGATGAGCTTTTCCCATGTTGGCCAGGATGGTCTCCATCTCTTGACCTCGTGATCTGCCCGCCTCGGCCTCCCAAAGTGCTGGGATTACAGGCATGAGCCACTGCGCCTGGCCAGAGCAATCAATTTTTAAATTTTTTTCTGCATCACTATTTCATTATGATTGTCAACTCAACTAATATCCTATTGGACAGTTCCTGGTAAAAACCTAGTTATGAACAAGATAGTGTATTGTGCATGGTCTGTGATTTAAAAGAGAAAGTTTATTATATATATATAAAATATATACATCTGGCTGGGCGCAGTGGCTCACGCCTGTAATCCTAACACTTTGAGAGGCCGAGGCGAGTGGATCACTTGAGGCAAGGAGTTAGAGACCAGCCTGGCCAACGTGGCGAAACCCCATCAGTGCTAAAAATACACAAAAAATAGCTAGGCACGGTGGTGCGCGCCTGTAGTCCCAGCTACTTGGGAGGCTGAGGCACGATAATTGCTTTAACCCAAGAGGCGGAGGCTGGGAGGTTGCATTGAGCCAATATTGGGCTACTGCACTCCAGCCAGCCTGGGCAACAGAACAAGACTCTGTCTCAAAAATAAATGAATGAATAAATGAAATATACATCTATTGATATGTATCAAATATATATAAGTATACCATATACAGTATACATATATATATATAAAAGGTGTATTTCTGAAAACCTTTTAAAAAAATCCTATATTAATCCTTTTATAAGTGAAAAGTCACTTAAAAATCTCAGCTTTCATAATTGGGTTGATTAAGTAACTTATATCTGCTGTATAATAAACATAGCAATCACAGACTATCCTTTGTTTTCCATATTTTATAACTCTGAAACTGAGCTCTTTACTGTTGATTATCCAAATCTTTTGCCTTTTTTCTATTAGCACCCTGCCCATTTCACTACTCTAATCAGCCAATCAAGAGATAAAATGAGTCTGGGCTTGGTGGCTCATGCCTGTAATCTCAGTACTTTGGGAGGCCAAGGTAGTGGGATAGCATATGCCCAGGAGTTTGGGCAACATAATGACTTTGTCTCTACCAAAAAAAAAAAAAAGAGGTAAAAATGAAATAGGCATTTAAATACAAACCAGATGGCTTTTGCTATTCTTTCATAGTTAAGACAAAATATTTTTTTGTTAAAATTAAATAAAATAAGGTATTGGTACTCTTTGTGGGTCTTTTCTAGACTTTTTCTGATGTTCTAAGGTGAATTCAGAGTAGTTTAATTTTAATATTATTTCTGCTGGTTAATGCTACAGTTTTTTTTTTCTTCATTATAGGTATGCTCCGTATAGTGATGGTAGCTGTTCCTCTGGATTCACCATCTGTTGAGTTGTAAATGTGAGAGAAAAAGTTATATGTGAATATATATTGTCAGCATTTGTATTTTGCATCATTAAATAAAAAGAAATAAAAATACTTCTGTATTCTTCAGATAAAGCATATTGTGACAACTTGTAGAAAATGTTAATTCTAAGGTACATTAATAGAAGTATTTCAATATGGAAGGTACCACCTGATAACAAGGTCAGTGGTAATTAAGGACACATTGGTAAGAAAAGTTGTTGTGAACATAGATTCAAAAATCAGGGCTGGCTGGGCACGGTGGCTCAACGCCTGTAATCCCAGCACTTTGGGAGGCCGAGGCAGGCAGATCACCTGAGGTTGGGAGTTCAAGATCAGCCTGATCAACATGGAGAAACCCCATCTCTACTAAAAATAAAAAAATTAGCCAGGCATGGTGGCACATGCCTGTAATCCCAGCTACTCAGGAGGCTGAGGCAGGAGAATCACTTGAACCTGGGAGGCGGAGGTTGTGGTGAGCCAAGATCGTGCCATTGCACTCCAGCCTGGGCAACAAGAGTGAAACTCTGTCTAAAAAAAAAAATCAGGGCTGAAGGATTTACTCTTGTTATCACCTCTTAATTTCTGATAAGAACATTTATTTAGTATATCAGGAAGGCAGAACTACCTTGTTATTCAAAAAACATAGGATCACAAAGATTGTTTTCTCTAGAGGAGTCATTTTGGTAAGTTAGAAAGGAAGGATGAATCCTGTTACCAGAGTGTTTTCTGACTCCTTTAATTTGAATGATTTTCATTTGGGTGACTACTTTTACACACTGTTATGGCAACACAAAATTTGTTGTCTTTTTTTTGCTAATATGACTTTAAGCCTATGATTTAGCAAACTCTAGCTCTTTTTTTTTTTTTTTTTTTTTTGAGACGGAGTCTTGCTCTGTCCCCCAGGCTGGAGTGCAGTGGTGCGATCTCAGCTCACTGCAAGCTCCGCCTCCCGGGTTCATGCCATTCTCCTGCCTCAGCCTCTCCGAGTAGCTGGGACTACAGGCGCCAACCACCACGCCCTGCTAATTTTTTGTATTTTTAGTAGAGACGGGGTTTCACCATGGTCTCAATCTCCTGACCTTGTGATCCACCCGCCTCGGCCTCCCAAAGTGCTGGGATTACAAGCGTGAGCCACCGTGCCTGGCCTAGAAAACTCTAACTCTTGATTGGTTTTTTTTGGAGGGTTTTGTTTGTTTGGGGCGTCTTTTTGAGATGGGCTTACTCCCAGAGTCAAGTGATTCTCTCACCTCAGCCTCCGGAGTAACTGGGACTACAGGTGTGTGCCACCATGCCCAGCTAATTTTTTTTTTGTTTTTAGTAGAGAGGAGGTCTCTCTATATTGTCCACGCTGGTCTCCAACTCTCAAACTCAAGTGATCCTTCCACCTCAGCCTCCCAAAGTGCTGGGATTACAGGCGTGAGCCACCGCGCCCGGCGACTATTGATTTTTTAAAAAAAGGATGGAGGGTTAGTAGACAAATATACATTTGACTTCCTCAATAGGAGCACCATAACTTTCAACTCCCCAAAATCTTAACTATTACCAGGTACAGTGGTATGAGCCTGTAGTCCCAGCTACTCGGGAACCTGAGGCAGGAGGATCTCTTGAGCTCAGGATATAGTGCACTATGCTGATCGGATGTCCTCACTAATTTTGACATCCATATGGTGACCTCCCAGGAACGGGGGACACCAGGTTGCCTAAAGAGGGGTGAACCGGCCCAGGTCAGAAACGGAGCAGGTCAAAACTCCCGTGCTAATCAGTAGAGGGATCACACCTGTGAATAGTCACTGCACTTCAGCCTTAGCAACATAGCAAGACCTCATCTCTTTAAAAAAAAAAAGAAAAGAAAACTATTGATAGCCTATTGTTCACTGGAAACCTTACCAATAACATGAACAGTCGATTAACACATATTTTGTATGTATATGTATTATATATTGTATTCTTTTTTATTTTTTGAGATGGAGTCTTGCTCTGTCACCCAGACGAGTACAGTAGCACGATCTTGGCTCACTGCAACCTCCGCCTCCTAGGTTCAAGCCATTCTCCCACCAGCCTCCCCAGTAGCTGGGATTACAGGCATGCACCACCATGCCCAGCTAATTTTTGTATTTTCAGTAGAGATGGGGTTTCACCATGTTCACCAGTCTGGTCTAGAACTCCTGACCTTGTGATCCGCCCGCCTTGGCCTCCCAAAGTACTGGAATTACAGGCGTTAGCCACCACGCCCAGCCTATATACTGTATTCTTACAAAAAATTGAGTTAGAGAAAACAATGTTTTTTAAAAAAACCTTAAAGGGCCAGGCGTGGTGACTGAAGCCTGTAATCGTAGCACTTTGGGACACCAAGGTGGGCAGATTGCTTGAGCTCAGTTCGAGACCAGCCTGGCAACATGGCAAAATCCCATCTCTACAAAAAAATAAATACAAAAATTAGCCAGGCATGGCTGTCGTCCCAGCTACTTGTGGGGCTGCGACAAGAGAATCTCTTGAGTCTGGGAAGCAGAGGTTGCACTGAGCCAAGAAAACACTGCATTCCTTAAGGAAGAGAACATATAATTCGTTAAGTGGAAGTAGATCATCATAAAGGTCTTCATCCTCATTGTCTTCACACTGAGTAGGCCGAGGAGGAAGAGGAAGAGTTGGTCTTTCTGTCTTGGGTAGAAGAGGGAGAAGAAAATTCTGTATAAGAGGATTCATGCATAAAGACCTGTGTAGTTCAAAGTCATATTGTTAAGGGCGAACTGTACTTCATTTGACCATCAGAAAAGCCCTTTTCCTTTTTTTTTTTTTTTTGAGACTGGATCTCCTCTTGCCCAGGCTGGAGTGTAGTGATACGATCACAGCTCACTGCCTCCTCGATCTCCTGGACTCAAGTGATCTTCTCATCTCAGCCTCCCAAGTAGCTGAGACTACAG
This sequence comes from Pongo pygmaeus, assembly GCF_028885625.2. Classification (NCBI taxonomy): domain Eukaryota; kingdom Metazoa; phylum Chordata; class Mammalia; order Primates; family Hominidae; genus Pongo; species Pongo pygmaeus. The sequence goes on along the minus strand of NC_072376.2, from coordinate 152,298,157 downwards.
GCCCGTCCAGATCTGGCTAATTTTGTTTTGTTGTTGTTGTTCAGACGGAGTCTTGCCCTGTTGCCCAAGCTGGAGTGCAGTGGTGCAGTCTTGGCCCACTGCAACCTCCGCCTCCAGGGTTCAAGTGATTCTCCTGCTTCAGCCTCATGAGTAGCTGGGACTACAGGTGTGTGCCACCACACCCGTCTAATTTTTTTTATTTTTAGTAGAGACGAGGTTTTACCATGTTGGTCAGGCTGGTCTCGAACTCCTGACCTCATGATCTGCCCGCCTCAGCCTCCCAAAGTGCGGGGATTACAGGAGTGAGCCGCTATGCACGGCAATTTTTAAAAGTTTTTGTACATGTGGGGTCTTGCTATAATGCCTAGGCTGGTCTCAAACTCCTGGGCTCAAGCAATCTGCCTGCCTCTGCCTCCCAGAGTTCTGGGGTTATAGGTGTGAGCCACCATTCCGGCAAAGCCCTTTCTTGTGAATCACTTAAAACTTGTTTCAGTTGCCACTTCATTAATTTGTAATTTAAACATTTATCTTGAATTATGTATTGGGCCCAATGTAATCACAAGGTCCCTATAAGTGGGAGAGGGAAGCACAAGAATGTGTCAGAGTGATGTGATGTGAGTGAGAAAGAGTCTTCTTTGCCATTGCTTCTTTGAAGATGAAGCTAACAGCCAAGGTACGTCAAGAAAACGAATTCCCCCCTAGAGCCTGCAAAAAGGAACACAGCCCTGCTAACACCTTGATTTTAGCCCACCTTTGTCAGATTTCTCACCTACAAAACTGTTAAGATAATACATTTGTGTTGTTACAATAAATAGGTTTGTTATAGCAACAATATTAAGCTAATATGATTTGTCACATAGTAACAGAATAAGAGTTCAAGTATCAACTACCAATTCAGGGCACTTTTCACTAAAACACTTAAAAATTCACATCTGTAAAGGGAACAGAAAACTAAGACACTTGAAATTTTGGAAACTTACAGCCTTAGTAGGTGGAAATAAAGTACACCTTTAATAAACAGAACTTAGTGTACATTGGGCTTTGAGAATATAGCTACTTTGTGTTGTGTGGACCTTCCTCTATTTTTTTTTCGAGACAGTGTCTCGCTCTGTCACCCAGGCTGGAGTGCAGTGGCGCAGTCTCGGCTCACTGCAACCTCTGCCTCCCGGGTCCGCACCATTCTCCTGCCTCAGCCTCCCGAGTAGCTGGGACTACAGGTGCCCGCCACCACACCCGGCTAATTTTTTGTATTTTCAGTAGAGACGGGGTTTCACTGTGTTAGCCAGGACGGTCTCAATCTCCTGACCTCGTGATCCACCCGCCTCGGCCTCCCAAAGTGCTGGGATTACAGGCGTGAGCCACCACGCCCGGCCTTTTTTTTTTTCTCTTTTCCTTGTCTTCGCACAACTGATGATGGACCTTCCTCTTGATTATGCCCCTTTAACTCCAGGGAGCCATTCATGGAGGACCAGGGCTGTCCAAAAGAACTTTCCAACGATGGGAATGTTCTGTCTGTGCTGTCCAGTACAGTAGCCACTAGCCTCTTGTGGCTATTACGCATTTGGAATGTGATTAGTGTGACTGAATGTTTAGTATTATTTAATTTTAATTAATTTTTTTTTTCCTGGAGACAGAGTCTTGCTCTGTCACCCAGGCTAGAGTGCAGTGGCATGATCTCAGCTCATTGCAACCTCCGTCTCCTGGCTTCAAGCAATTCTACCTCAGCCTCCCGAGTAGCTAGGATTACAAGCACCCACCACCATGCCCAACTAATTTTTGCATTTTTATTAGAGACAGGGTTCCACCACGTTGGCCAGGCTAGTCTCGAACTCCTTACCTCAGGTGATCTGCCTGCCTCAGCCTCCCAAAGTGCTGGGATTACAGGCGTGAGCCACCATGTCTGGCCTTAATTAATTTTAAATATATATTTGTTAATACATTTAAGAAAAAATGTTTTGTACAGACAAGGTCTCACTATCTTGCCCAGGCTGGTTCTCGCACTCCTGGGCTCAAGCAGTCCTCCCGCCTCGGCCTCTGAAAGTGCTGGGATGGACAGACCTGAACCACTGCTCCAGCCTAACTTTAATTAATTTAACCAGCTAGATGGGGCTGGTGGCTGCTGTACTGAACAGCACCATTTAGAGTTGTGCCACATAGTGGCGCTGGTAAAAATACTTCCTAAATTAAATAATTGAAACCTAACTCAAACTATGTTTTTTTAAAAAAAAATTGTGAAGATAGGCCGGGCGCAGTGGCTTACACCTGTAATCCCAGCACTTTGGGAAACTGAAGCGTGTGGATCACCTGAGGTCAGGAGTTCGAGGCCAACCTGACCAACATGACAAAACCCCGTCTCTACTAAAAATACAAAAATTAGCTGGGCGTGGTGGCCGGCACCTGTAATGCCAGCTACTTGGGAGGCTGAGACATAAAAATAGCTTGAACCTGGGAGGTGGAGGTTGCAGTGAGCCGAGATCAAGCCATTGCACTCCACCCTGGGCGATAGAGCGAGACTCCATTTAAAAAAAAAAAAAAAAAAAAGTGAGGATAGAGTGACTCACAGACCCCAAGAATAGGAGTGGACCTGAGCCCAGGAACAATTGAAGCCTGGGACCGAAATGTCATTAAGATTCTTGCTCTTGACTCAGCTATCTGTGAGTCTGCCTTATCTTCTGGGCACGTGGACCTTCTCTTCCTCAATCCACATTGTAAAGAGAAATCCACAGCAAATGGTTCCTGAGTTACTTCTCAATTCAAGAGAGTAGCTGGACTGAGCAAGAATCATTCTGATTCTTCCCCAAAGGAATTTAGAGTTGCCTGTCGTCAAGGGATGATTCTTTCAGTAATAAAAGAGTTTCCAGGCCAGGCGCAGTGGCGCACACTGGTAATCCCAGCACTTTGGGAGGCCGAGACAGGTGGATCACAAGGTCGGGAGATCAAGACCGTCCTGGCTAACATGGTGAATACTAAAAATATTATACTAAAAATATTATATATGAATACTAAGAATACTAAAAATACACGGTCTATACTAAAAATACAAAAATTTAGCCAGGCATGGTGGTACTCACCTGTAATCCCAGCTATTCAGGAGGCTGAGGCAGAAGAATTGCTTGAACCCAGGAGGCGGAGGTTGCAGTGAGCCAAGATTACACCACCGCACTCCAGCCTGGGCGACATAGCAAGACTCCATCTCAAAAAAAAAAGTTCCCATATAAAGGAAGATGCAGACAAAATCATATGTCAAGTATAGTCAAATAGTTTAATAATCAAAATCGGGTAGACCTTTCTTCAAGATTTAGGTAGTCACACTTGAAATTATTAAGTTGCCTTGGAAAAACAGGCTGTATAAACTAAGTTTCTGATATAAGAAGTTGTGGGTTGAATTGTTGCCCCAAAAAAGATATGTTAAGATCCCCACCCGTAGTACCTCAAAAAGTGGACTTAATTGAAAGTAGGGTCATTGCAGATGTAATTAGTTAAGATGAGTTCATACTGGAGTAGAGTGGACCCTTAATCCAGTATGACTAGTATATTTAAGAGAAGAGACACATAGGAGAAGATGGTCATGTGATGACAGAGGCAGAGACTGGATGAACGTACAGCCAGGGATTGCTGGCAAATAACAGAAGCTAGAAAAGGCAAAGAAGGATTCTCCATTAACTTAAAAATCACAAGATCTACAAGTTTGGAAATGGAAACTTTATTTCTTGTAAAGGGTTACAGCCTACAAGATGGCTATCCTACAGACTGGAAAGTATAGCCTCCAGCAGAGCCCAGAGACAGGCACTTTGGAGGAGAAGGGATTGGGGTAGGAGCTTTATGCTGAACAGTTGGCTAAGCATTCACTTTCAACAGGTTACAGGAGGAGCTATGAATATTCACAAAGTTCCTTGTTTTAGCCTGTTCTCACATTGCTATAAAGAGCTACCTGTTGGTGAGGCATGGTGGCTCACACCTATAATCCCAGCACTTTGGGAGGCTGAGGCAGGTGGATCACCTGAGGTTGGGAGTTCAAGACCAGCCTGACCAACATGGAAAAACCGTGTCTCTACGAAAAATACGGAATTAGCCGGACATGGTGAAGCATGCCTGTAATCCCAACTACTTGGGAGGCTGAGGCAGGAGAATCACTTGAACCTGGGAGGCGGAGGTTGCAGTGAGCCAAGATCGTGCCATTGCACTTCAGCCTGGGCAATAAGAGTGAAATTCCATCTTAAAAAAAAAAAAAAGAGCTACCTATCACTGGGTGATTTATAAAGAAAAGAGGTTTAATCTGCTCATGGTTTTGCTGGCTGTACAGGCTTCTGCTTCAGAGAAGCCTCAGGAAACTTAACAATTATGGTGGAAGGCAAAGGGGAAGAAAGCACTTCTTCACATGGCCAGCAGGAAAGAGAGAGGGTGAGCAAAGGGAAAAGTTCTACACACTTTCAAACATACAGATCTTGTGAGAACTCACTATCATGAGAACAGCAAGGGGGGAACCCACCCCCATGATCCAATCACCTCCCACCAGGTCCCTTCCCCAACATTGGAAGTTACAATTCAACATGAGATTTGGGTGGGAACACAGAGCCAAATGATATTAGTCCTGATGCATGCATATTGACCAAACATGCATGTAACATACAACTTACGTTTGCTTTGGAGTGGAGACTTAACATTTAAATGTATTATAATTAGGCCCTATATGTCAAAAGATCTTTTTAGGATATGAAGGACTCAAGTGTTCAGCATTTGTAAACAGGCCAGAGCCAGTCCCTGGTAGGTGGTCTTTTTTTTTTCCTCCCCAAAGAAACATGGCCTTGCAGTGCAGTGGCACAATCAGGTCATTGCATCCTTGAACTCCTGGGCTGAAGTGATACAGGTGGGTGCTACAACAACCAGCCAATTTTCTTCTCTTTTTTTTTTTTTTTTTAATAGAGATGGAGTCTCAACATCTTGCCCAGGCTGGGCTTGAACTCTTGGGCTCAAGTGATCCTCCTGCCTTGGCCTCCCAAAGTTCTGGGATTACAGGCATGAGCCACCACACCAGCCCAGTGGTCTTATCAGGAGAAAGTTACTGAAATCAGTCTCTCGTCCAATCAAAGCTGTAGCTATAGCTTGTGGAACAGGGTCAGTTTGTGTCTAGTGATGAGCGACAATTGTTTTAATATTCCTTATCTGGAGGCCAGTGCTTGTTTAGCTGCTAGAGAAAAAGAAAAACCTGTGGCAGTTAGAAATAGTTTATTCTTTAAGTGTAGGAGTAAGTGACTTAACCCTTGCCTAGCATGGCCTTAAACTTCCATTTATAATTTGGTATCTTATTGCCACAAAGTCTATTCCGTCAGTTTTAGGATCTCTATTTTAACATTTATGCTGGCCAGTTATTGTATCTAAAGTGCAAAAGGGAGGGGGTGTAACAAGAGTTGTCTGACCTCCCATCCCATCATGACCAGGAACTCGGTTTTTAAGATTTTTCTGGGGTCCCCTTGGCCAAGAGGAGGTCTATTCAGTTGGCAGGGAGCTCAGGATTTTATTTTTAGTTTACATCCCCTATAGGTTTCAGAGAGGGAATGGCTCTGCCAACATCTTCATTTGAGACTTCTATCCTCCAGAAAACTGTTAAAGAATAAATTGTTTTAAACCATCCAAATTTCTATCCTTAGGAAAATAATACAGAAGTGTTAGGAAATCTGATGTTTATTTTGTTACAGAAGAGACAGTTAATAGATGGGGATAGTACTGAATGACTTTCAAGAATAGTCAGGCTGGACACAGTGGCTCACGCCTGTAATCCCAGCACTTTGGGAGGCCAAGGTGGGCAGATCACAAGGTCAGGAGTTTGAGACCAATCTGGCCAACGTGGTGAAACCCGTCTCTACTAAAAACACAAAAATTAGCCAGGTGTGGTGGCACACACCTGTAGTCCCAGTTACTAGGGAGGCCGAGACAGGAACATCACTTGAACCAGGAGGCAGAGGTTGCAGTGAGCCGAGATCGCACCACTGCACTCCAGCCTGGGCGACAGAGCGAGACTCCACCTCAAAAAAAAAAAAAAAAAAAAAGTTGAGAATTGACCATCTTGATTATCTTTTCTCCCTCACTTTAAATAGTTTAAACCATGAAAAATATGCTTATCAGGACTTTCTTAACTGCTTGCCAATTTGTCCTCCTAGTTGCTCCTCTAAATTGTTTAAGTGTGTGTCAGTATTTATCTCTCAAAACATATAGGCAATAGCCTAAGAATTGAGTGCTCAGAAAAACTTAGCTGATATTTCTGTGAAATCCAGGAAACCACTCAGACTTTGAAAATTTCTTTTATTTATATAGTTCTTAAGCCTTGAAAGTATAATTAATATTGCCAGTAGAGGACCTTTATAATAATGTTTTCAAGATAATATAATCTTTGTCAATAATCACAGTTAGATGGAGGTCATCTAAGGTAAGCCGAGTTATCTCTGACCCTAAATTCTTGTTTTTCCAACCAAACGAAGAAAAATTTCAAGGATGTGCTCAACGGCAGCATTATGAACAGTATGATTAATAGTTAGGAAACTACCGGCTGAGCCTTACAGAGTCTTCCCTAGCAAAGATACGTTAAATTTATCTGGGGTTTGGAAGAAACAGTCTGCTATGGAGTGAATTTGACAACTCGAGGGCATGTCCTCTCTTGGAAAATGTTTCATCAAGATTTGAAAAGAATTTGCCATCAAAACGGAAAGCCACAGGAGCAGCTGAGTAGGTAGAAATTCCCTTCAACTTGAAAGCCATGAGCTTTTAACTAAGGAAAATAATCTGGAGAAATGGCACTATTTATCTCACAGTTCTTTTATATCCCAGCTGGTATGGCCACATTCAACCTAGAGAGCATGATAAGCTCCCCCTGGACCTTACTATCTAATAAGAGATGGTGGGATACAATGAATCCTGCCATGTGCCACACTGAAAGGCAGCAGAGTGTAGCAGGAGAGCCTTGAGTTTCACCTTAGGCTGGAAGTCAGAATCTAGCACTGCCTCTTCCAACTAGCTGGACTTGAACTTCCTAGCACAAGCAATCCTTCTGCCTCTGCCTCCCAAAGTGCTGTGAGCCACTGTGTGTGACTTTTTTTTTCTTTTTTTTTTTTTTTTGAGACAGGGTCTCACTCTGTCACACAGGCTGGAGTGCAGTGGCAAGATCTCAGCTCACTGCAGTCTTGACTTCCGGGGCTCAAGCAGTTCTCCCACCTCAGCCTCCGGAGTAGCTGGGACTACAGGCATGTACCACCACACCCATCTATGTTGTAAACTTTTTTTTTTTTGAGACTGAGTCTCGCTCTGTCACCCTAGTGATTAAACTAGTTAACTCTCTTTCTGAGTATCAAAAAACCAATCTGATCATTGGCTTGTACTCTTCTTATGAGAATATGTTAAATATAATTATAATTGGGTTCAGGACGATAACTTCTGAGAAACGTCTATTTACATAGCAAATGGACAAATATTGTGCCTGTTACATGTCAACAGAACTTTAAGCTAGAAGTATTATGTTCATGTCCTTTTTGTTTTTTTAATTCATGACCACCAGTAAATCCCTGGACATTCCCACCCACCACCTGGTGGTGGAATTTGCTAAACGGAATAATTGCCACCTCCCTCAGAGGGTTGCAGTGAAAATTAAAAGAGATAACAGATGTGAAAGTGCTTTATAATCTTTCAAGTGCCAAACACACATAAGGGATTATTATAGTAGGAAATGGTGTCTTCCAAAGAGTAATCATTTGGACAATGTTATAAATGTAATAAATTATTGGTTTCCATAGTCAAACCATCACAAGTTCTTGTGGCCACGATGAGATGGAAGAAACTAATAATTTAGTATTTTTAGTTGATGTGTTTTTTGTTTTGTTTGTTTTGTTTTGTTTTGTGGGTTTTTGTTTTGTTTTGCTTTTGAGACGGTCTTGCTCTGTCACCCAGGCTTGAATGTAGTGGCATGATCTCGGCTCACTGTGACCTCCGCCTCCCGGGTTCAAGCGATTCTCCTGCCTCAGCGTCCCGAGTAGCTGGGATTACAGGCCCGCGCCACCACTCCCGGCTAATTTTTTGTATTTTTAGTAGAAATGGGGTTTCGCCATGTTGCCCAGGCTGGTCTCCAACTCCTGACCTCAAGTGATCCGCCTGCCTCGGCCTTCCAAAGTGCTGGGATTATAAATGTGAGCCACTGCGCCCGGCCGCTGATGTGGAAATATTAATTTCACATCCCATAGAGGAATATATAGTGTTTTTAATATTTTAAAGTCGTTGTAACAGTGAGCTGTCTAGAAATTCAACCACTGTCTGCAGATTTTCTTACGATTCTGAGCATCACCCAGTGCGCTAACGGAAGGCTGAGGCTACCCCTTCACTCTTCGCATTTTTAAGAAACTTCCAGCTATCCTTTCCTCTCCTAGGAAAGCTAACGGAATGCAGGAGATAAAGTGGGTTCAGATTACATCCAGCGTGATAAACTGTGTCCTTGTCTTATCTCGTCCAATTCCCAAATCATTTCCAGCTTGCTGTGAAGAGTTACATTCAGTGGTACAGAACGAGTCAGGCAGGCGACGGCGACTTATAGGTTCCCCATCCCTTTTCTGAGATGCCGTGATCAGCTCTAGAGACAGGGAAAGCAACAGAGCTGGAGATGGGTTAGGGGAGGATGATGAGGACTACAAAGGTCTCCCCACCTCCCAGGGGCCGCGGAGGCGGGGCTGGATGAAGGTCGACGTGCCTCCTCCGGGCGGGGCGCTGCCAGGCTCTCAGCCTCTCTGTGGAAGGGCAGCCTGCGCCTGGGTATCGAGGCTGCTGCGCTGCGGACAGCGGGCGCGATGTATCTCCGCAGGGCGGTCTGCAAGACCCTGGCGCTGCCGCTGAGGGCGCCCCCCAACCCCGCGCCGCTCGGAAAGGACGGTGAGTAAGGAGGTCTAGCCCGGAGAGGAGGACGGGCGCCTCGGGTGCAGATTTCGCCCGCGCCCGAGTACCGGCCGGCACCCAGTTGGCCAAACCCGACCCAGAGCAGCAGAAGCCCGGATTGGAGGTCGAGGAGATTGGGGGAGACTCCCGGGAAGATGTCCCGAAGCTCCTGCAGACTTTGGAAGTAGGGAACTTTTCCAGGGTGCCTCTGAGTACAGATTATCTGGGTTCACATCCTGATCTTGGATAAATGGCTTAACCTGTTTCCTCATCTATAAAATGGGGGCGATGATGGTTTTGCTTTTTAATGAGTTAATGTATGGTTAAAAGCACTTAAAAACGTGCCTGGCTGACAAAGTCGCAGCTTACCACTTTTGTTGTTAGAGGCACCATTCGCTCTCCAACCTCCTGAGGAAGCAGAGGTACGGTGGGAAGGTGGACGCCGATCAGCGAGCCGGCCCGGCAAGCGCTGGGAGGCAGTGAGGCAGGGCCCGCTCAGTGGACGCCGGGCGAATGTTCGTGGGGTGAATAAACCTAACCCTTGGCAGGGTCTCAGCAGCCTGAACCCCGCGAGCGCCTGGCTCTGAGATCCACAACCCCCAAAAAGGAAGCGGCCTTCGGAGCACTTTCCCTTGAGGTTGCAGGTCGTCCTGCAACTGCTTGCCTCTGTAGTCCAAATATCGACACTTTTGGTTCTGAGGATACGCGAGAAAAAGCAGAATACTCAGAAATTAACTAAAGGGGGAGTTGCAGTGTGAACTGGAAGCTTATTAAATAAAAACGGACATATAGGAAAGCGCTTCGTATAGTGCTGGGAACATAGGTGCTTAATAGGTGTGAGCAAGGAAGATTGTTTTTCTTCTGGGACCAGGCTTGCGCTCCAGGGCGGTTCTGCCCCAGCCGCTTTTCCCTAGTCCCCTTCCGTCACCCCTCTCTCTTCTACTCCCGATTGGGGGACGGCTCTTAGACAACATCGTGAAGCGTTCTTAATGCTCTCTTCACTTAGCCTCACTTTCTGAGGCTTCCGAGGTAATTTTAGCCCAGAGGGTGGATTCCAGCCGGAGAGAAAGACGTGCGCGGAGAATTCCATGGGCCGATTTTTTTTCACGTTGATTAGGCCTCTGTTGGTGGTGGTGGGAGGGAAGGACGGGGGTCTAACTAACTCGCTTTATTTTTCTTGTAAAATGCTGATGGAAGGAAGTTACCCCTCAAGTATCAGAAATAAGACGTCTTCGTTTTCCTAGATCTTTATTGCCTTTATTTTTCTAGACCTTTATACCAAATGATATAGACTTTTAAATATATATATACACTGATGAAGTAGGGAGAAGCCATTTATTTTAAACTTCGGAAGATAACGGGACTGTTCTGTTGGGAATGGGAAGAAAGATTAGTCCTCTGACCGTGGCCTTTCGTTTTATCTGTCTGCGTTCCCCACCGACATCATGCGCGCTTGCACGCACACACAAACACACACACACGCACCTTTTTTTTTTGTAGCTGCAGAAATTCCAAATAATTTTCTTCCCAATTTGCGGCAAAATAGAAGTAGTTTTAAAATTTTAAATACGTATCTAGCAATGCTGCTTGTAAAGGTACTGGTCTTTCTCTGATTTTCATCTAACTACTATTTTTGCAGCACTTAAAATGTATTTAAGAACTATTATTGATTGGAAACAAATTTGTCTTCAGTCGTGGACATTAACCTTTTGTTGATACTTTCTACTTTGATGAAAAATAATTTTTTTCGGTTTTATTGAAGGAAAAATTTTTAACTGTGTCTCATCACATTTTGTTCCCTCCTTTTTGCTTTTAAAAGGGTAATTTTTTTTTGAGACAGAGTTTCATTCTTGTTGCCCAGGCTGGAGTGCAATGGCGTGATCTCGGCTCACCACAACCTCCGCCTCCTGGATCCAAGTGATTCTCCTGCCTCAGCCTCCCGAGTAGCTGGGATTACAGGCACGGGCCACCACACCCAGCTAATTTTGTATTTTTAGTAGAGATGGGGTTTCTCCATGTTGGTCAGGCTGGTCTTGAACTCCTGACCTAAGGTGATCCACCTACCTCGGCCTCCCAAATTGCTGGGATTACAGGTGTGAGCCACCGAGCCCAGCCTTAAAAGGGTAACTTTTTAATGAATAAATAGTTTAGGTTTATAATAGATAATTGGGGAAAAACAGGTAAAATAGGAAATGGAATTCACCTGTAATCCTACCACTTAGTGAACACAATTAATTACATTTTAGTATATTTAGTTTTCCACATCTTTTTTTTTTCCTCATTCCTTCTTTGTGCACATTATTTCCATAAATCTGGGATAGTCCCAGAGTATTTTGCTATGACTTTTCACCTAATACATTGTAAATATTTTCTCATGTAAGTAAATATTGTTCTGCAAAAGTTATGTCTATTTGTTTCACATTGTATGAATGTGCTAAAATTTGTCTAATTAATCCTTACTGAAAAATTTCTCATTTCACTGCCTTTTTAAGTAACTTGTCCATCATTGTATTTGTATTTAAGTCTACTTAAATCTCTGGTAATTTTAGTTCTATTTAAAAAATATTTCTGATATTTTTGTTTGTTTGAGAAATATGAAGGCTATATATTCCCTATTTGATCACAGATGTACTTTTAAGCCATCAGAAGTCCCACCACAAGTCAAAGCAATAACCTCTTCTCATAGCCTTTGGGGCACATTTGAAGGAAAAAAAAAATTTCCAAAAAACAGCCATTTATATCCAAACTAAGAACATAAACAGGAAATCGTTGTGATTTTGCTACTATGAAGGTTTGTAAGCATGTCTTAAGATTTGCCCTGTGCAAATCATAGCCTTCCACTAGTCCCTGCACCCCTATACTTTATGTTAGGCCACATCAGATTGCAGGTTGGACATGCTTAATCCAAAAATCTAAAACACAAAATGCTCCAAAATTAGAAACTTTCTGAGCACTGACATGATGCCACAAGTAGAAAATTTCACATGTAGGTACTTAACACAAACTTTGTTTCATGCACAAAATTATTCAAAATATTGTATGAAATTACCTTCAGGCTATGTGTGTAAGGTGTATATGAAACATAAATGAATTTTGTGTTTAGACTTCAGTCCCATCCCCAAGATATCTCATTATGTGTATGCATATATTCCAAAATAAAGAATATCCAAAACCCAAAACACTTCTGGTCCCAAGCATTTTATTTTATTTTAGTTATTTTTTTGGGACAGAACCTTTCTCTGTTGCCCAGGCTGGAGAGCAGTGGTACAATCACAGCTCACTGCAGGACTCAAGTGATCCTCCTGCCTCAGCCTTCCAAAGTAGCTGGGACTACAGGCACATACCACCAGTCTCAGCTAATATTATAAAATTTTTTTGTAGAGATGGGGTTCACCACATTGCCCAGGCTGGTCTTGAAATCCTGGGCTCAAGTGATCCTCCCACCTCTGCCTCCCAAAATGTTGGGATTACAGGCATAAGCCACTGCACCCACTGCTAGCATTTTAGATAAGGGATATTCATCCTGTACTTTGTACCTTCTGGGTCACGAATCTCTCATGCTTTTATACGTTACACCTTCTGCCTCCAGTGCCATTCCTGTTTCCCTTATTTTCCTTCAAAACCCAGGTCTCTTCTATTATGACAACTACCTTGGCCAGCTAGCTGAGTTTTACTCTGCATGTAGCTTGGCTTAACACTTATTACATTTGTCATACTGCATCACAATTATTTGTCTGTATGTTCATACCCTCCTTCTAGACTGTGAATGGCTTGAGACTAGGGACCTTGTCTGTCTTGTTCACGATTATATTCTTAATGCTTCTAACAATTCCAAATACATAGTAGATGCTCAGCTGTGTTAGTTGAAAGAATGCATAAATGTCATTATGTCTTTATCTTTAAAATAAAGAATTTGAGTTGTATATACTTTAAGCTCCTTCCAACTTTAAGTTTATTGTAAAAATTTCAATTCCAGGGCATTATAGGATATGCAAATGTTAGTACTACAAAATAAATGTTTAAATATAATAATACAGTACTTTTATCTGTTTCTATTAGTTTACACAGAATTGTACTTCTATTTCAGATACAACCTTTTTGCAACATTTGGCTTAAAAACGTTTTATCTGCCCATCTTTGCTTTATAAGAGAAAAATTGAGATTTCTTTCTATACCTACATGTGTATTATAGATATATAGAAATATGATGGATTTCAACATAAATGCTTGATTTAACATATAAATACAAATTGTATTACATTTTAGGTATAAACATACTGAATTCATTTTTTAAAAAATAATATTTTCACTGAATCCTGTAGTGGAGTATATACAGTACATGGCTTTCTCTTGCTAATGTGCACTTCATTTGGCTGTTAAAATTTTTTAGTGCTTTTGTCATTTCTCCTTACCCACACCTGCACCCCTTCCAAGAAGGCATGATGCTCAGCATCAAGATGACAGGTTTCATGAGTGTTTATCAAATTAGATTGGGAGACTGTCAAGTGGAATTATTACCCAGCCTTGTAATACTGTATTCCCTTAAGCTAAAATCACTTGATGTTAATAGATTCTAGGTTCACTGAGTAGAAAAATTTTAAAAGATGTGATTATTTAAAATAGTTTTGCTCAAGTAGTGAAGCTAACTGTGTTTAAACGTTTTTTCCTAGCATCTCTGCGCCGGATGTCATCTAACAGATTCCCTGGATCATCTGGATCAAATATGATTTATTATCTGGTTGTAGGCGTCACAGTCAGTGCTGGTGGATATTATGTAAGTTATTATATAACCGCAGGGCTCAAGAATTCATGTATTTTACAACTCATGGTAAAGCTCAAAGCAACGTCAAGATCAGGACATGGGATTAATTAAATATACAACATAGCAATAGATTTAAGTGTAATTAAGCATACATATCTGAATAATCGCTGGCAATCATTAGAAATACAGGGTTTTCATGAGAATATATTAACTAGACTATTATGAAGATTTTTCTTTTTTAGTTTATTTTTAAGTTTTATTTTGTTTGAACCTCAGCTTTCTAAATTATGAAGACTTTTGTATGTGTAAAGTCAGCATTTCTTAATACCATTAATATGGATGATTTTCAGTAAAAATAATTTTATCATAAATGCTAATAGTGATAGCTGATACTTGAGTGTTTATCATACGCCATACTCCTGGATCATTTAATAATTACAACAATTCTACAAGGTAGGCACTATTATTAACATTTTAAAAGAATTATTTTGAAAGATTAACTTAAAAATTAATATAGGAGCTGAGTGCAGTGTCTCACGCCTATAATCCCAGCACTTTGGGAGGCTGAGGCAGGTGGATTACCTGAGGTCAGGAGTTTGAGGCCTGCCTGGCCAACATGATGAAACCCCATCTCTACTAAAAATACAAAAATTAGCCAGCATGATGGTGCGTGCCTGTAATCCCAGCTACTCAGGAGGCTGAAGCAGGAGAATCTCTTGAACCTAGGAGGCTGAAGTTGCAGTGAGCCAAGATCACATCATGGCACTCCAGTGTGGGTGACAGAGTGAGACTCTGTTTCCAAAAAAAAAAAAAAAAATTAATATAACTATTTAAAAAATTAATATACCTTTTTTTAGAGTAGTTTTAGGTTTACAAAATAATGAGCAGAAAGTACAGAAACTTCCATATACCCCCTCACACCCCCTCCTCCTTTCCCCTATTAAAATCTTGCACTGATGTGGAACATTTGTTAAAACTGACAAGCCAATATTGATATATTATTATTGACTAAAGTCCAGGGTTTACATTAGGATCCACTCTTTGCGTTGTATGTTCTGTTTTTACAAATATATTACAATATCACACAGAATAAATTACAGTATCATACAGAGTCGTTTCATCACCCTAAAAATCCCTCTACTCCACCTACTCATTTCTACCTCTCTCCTCCCAATCTTTTTACTGTCTCCATAATTTTTGTTAGTTTTAAATTTTCACACAGTTTTATTATTTGAAAAATTCGTATTTGCTCATAAGTTTTTAAAAAATGCAACACAGACATATATAAAATTAAAAGCATATTTTCCTTCCCAGTCCCCATGTCCATTCCCTCCAGGTAAACACTGTAAAACAAAGGTTTTAATAGTGAGATTTTGGGACTAAAATAACAGACAGTTTTTAGTTAAGTAAGATAAGACTGTTGAGTCATTCACCATTTTGTCATAAACTTTCTAAATCAAAATATAATCTTTATTAAGAATAAAAGTAGGCCAGTCATGGTGTCTCACGCCTGTAATCTCAGCACTTTGGGAGGTCAAGGTGGGCAGATCACCTGAGGTCAGGAGTTCAAGACTAGCCTGGCCAACATGGTGAAACCTCATCTATGCTAAAATACAAAAATTAGCCAGGCATGGTGGCAGGCGCCTGTAATCGCAGCTACTCAGGATGCTGAGTCAGGAGAATCGCTTGAACCCAGGAGGTGGAGGTCGCAGTGAGCCGAGATTGTGCCACTGCACTCCAGCCTGGGCAAGAGAGCCAGACTCCGTCTCAAAAAAAAAATAAAAAGAATGAAAGTAGTGCAGTGGCTCATGCCTGTAATCCCAGCACTTTGGAAGGCTTGAGTCCGGGAGTTTGAGACCAGCCTGGGGAACACAGTGAGACCTCATTTCTACAAAAAAATAAAAAAATTAGCCCAGCGTGGTGGTGTGTGCCTTTGGTCCTAGGTACTTGGGAGGCTGTGATGGGAGGATCGCTTGAGCCTGGGAAGTTAAGGCTGCAGTGAGCTGAGATTGCACCAATGCACTCAAGCCTGGGCAACAGAACAAGACCCTGTCTCAAAAAAATAAATAAATAAAAAAGAATAAAAGTAGAGCCTGTAGTGGTGGCTTACGCCTATAATCCCAGCACTTTGGAGGCCAAGGCAGGAGAATTGCTTGCAGGAGTTTGAGACCAGCCTGGCCAACATAGCGGGACCCCATCTCTACAAAAAATGTAAAGAATAAAGGTAGAATAAGCAGAAATTCTTTGTAAACTATAAGAGTACACAGTCACTATATTTTGGTTTGGACCTACAGAAATATGAATAAAGCCGGGCCAGTGGCTCACACCTGTAAACCCAGTACTTCGGGAGGCCAAGGCGGGTGGATCACGAGTTCAGGGGTTCAAGACCAGCCTGGCCAAGAAATGGTGAAACCCCATTTCTACTAAAAATACAAAAATTAGCCGGGCGTGGTGGCGGGCACCTGTAATTCCAGCTACTCTGGAGGCTGAGGCAGAGAATTGCTTGAACCTGGGAGGCGGAGGTTGCAGTGAGCCAAGATTGCACCACTGCACTGCAGCCTGGGTGACAGAGTGAGACTCTGTCTCAAAAAAAAAAAAAAGAAAGAAAGAAATATGAATAAAGGGATGTTTAGTCATAACTAGAAGCAGTTTCATAGGACTGTGTAAGATGGCCAAACCAAACCAAAATACATATTCTAATCCTCAGAATTTTTTTTTTTTTTTTTTTTTTTTGAGACAGAGTCTCACTCTCATCCAGGCTGGAGTGCAGTGGCGCGATCTCAGCTCACTGCAAGCTCCACCTTCCGGGTTCACGCCATTCTCCTGCCTCAGCCTCCTGAGCAGCTGGAACTACAGGTGCCCGCCACCACGCCCGGCTAATTTTTTTGTATTTTTAGTAGAGATGGGGTTTCACCATGTTAGCCAGGACGGTCTTGATCTCCTGACCTCATGATCTTCCTGCCTCGGCCTCCCAAAGTGCTGGGATTACAGGCATAAGCCACCAAGCCCAGCCTAGAAATTTTTTAAGGCTAGTCATAATCTTCAGAATTTTGAGAGTCTCAAGAAGTCAGGAAACTGCAAACTTGTCGCTTATATTGTTGTCCTCTACTAACCTGCCAGCTTTCACTCATGCCCAGATTCCTTTGTTTTTGTCATCTTTCTACTGTTTAATGCTGAATTCATTGCTCAAACCCACTCTAGTTGAGGTGTAGGCCACCAAAAAAAACAGAGATTGGGACTAGGCCATGTGATAGGCTGGGAAGCTAGAAGGATGAATTTCATTTGGACATCACCATACCCCTGATTATATTAATATTTACCAGTGCCAAAAACAAACCTTTCCAGACTGCTAACTCATTGGTTGAAAAAGGAATCTTAAACTAAAAGGTTATACACTTAGAAACCAGCCATCCCTGAGAACCCTTTCTGGCCTTGTTCTCTCACAGTAGGGATGGAAGTTGTTCCCTTCCATTTCTAAGATTATGTGATTTTAATCTCAAGTGTTGGAAGCCTTAATTGCCAGGAATCTTAGGCTACTTTCAGGAGGAAATACTGAATGTGAGGCACTCCAAAACCTGTATACTCGTTCTCCCCTTCCATTTCATGTCCTGTACTAAAATAATCTCTGTATTAGATTTTTATGAATTGACCCCACAGATGCTTAGTAGCCAAAAGCAGTTTTCCATTTGCAATCAAAGTCCTCGACTATTAAGGGTCATTGGAATCTGAAAGAGGCCCAGATCACTTCAGTTTTTTTGAGGGTCTAGGTATATTTTATTTTATTTATTATTATTATGATTTTTTGAAACAAAGTCTCACTCTTGTCCCCCAGGCTGGAGTGCGATGGCGCGATCTCATCTCACTGCAACCTCCGCCTCCCGGGTTCAAGCGATTCTCCTGCCTTGGCCCCCTGAGTACCTGGGATTACAGGCGCCTGCCACCACGCCTGGCTAATTT
Organism: Pongo pygmaeus; assembly: GCF_028885625.2. NCBI lineage: Eukaryota > Metazoa > Chordata > Mammalia > Primates > Hominidae > Pongo > Pongo pygmaeus. The sequence goes on along the minus strand of NC_072376.2, from coordinate 152,280,531 downwards.
TTGTATTTTTAGTAGAGATGAGGTTTCACCATGTTGGCCAGGCTGGTCTCGAACTCCTGACCTCAGGTGATCCACCCGCCTCGGCCTCCCAAAGTGCTGAGATTACAGGTGTGAGCCACCATGCCTGGCCTGGTCTGGTATATCTTAAAAAGTAGTACCAGACTGGCTTATAAAAATTGTAGTATATTTTAAATGCTTATACTTAATAAATACTTAATATCATTTGTAAATAACTGCCAAAGTCTAAATTTGAGACCCTCTCTTTTAATAGGCCTTTATTCTACTCTGTGCTCGACTGTGCTGGATTTGGAAAACCTAGATTCTTTGGGCCACACATTAGGATGAATTATTCTAGTATTGTATCTCTTCAATTCTCTCTAAAGTTAGTCTTTTTTCTTGCCTTGTGTTTCAGCCCCTTGAGCAATGAGACTAATGTCCCTTGGAATGTTGTTCCTGGAATGATCATTTCAGGGATGTGAACTTGTGTACTGGTTCGGTTTTAGTGTACTGAGAACTGCGGATACTGACTTATCATATTGGTCCTATAAGGTGTCGGGAACATACACCTTACTCGGAAAATATTCCTTGCTTTTATACAGAAAATGTCGATTATCATTCCTGTTGATCATATTTGCTCTGTATATTTCAAAGCCAAATGATTCAAGTCTGAGTTCACTAAACCCTGGGAAGTTTGCCATAAAAGGGTCACTTTACATCACTTCTACCCGACATTACAGATTTTCTTTTCTTTTCTTTTCTTTTTTTTTTTTTTCAGATGGGGTCTTGCTCTGTTGCCCAGGCTGGAGTGCAGTGGCACGATCTCTGCTCACTGCAAGCTCCGCCTCCTGGGTTCACGCCATTCTCCTGCCTCAGCCTCCCGAATAGCTGGGACTACAGGTGCCCACCACCATGCCTGGCTAATTTTTTGTACTTTTAGTAGAGACGGGGTTTCACTGTGTTAGCCAAGATGGTCCCGATCTCCTGACCTCATGATCTGCCTGCCTCGGCCTCCCAAAGTGCTGCGATTACAGGCTTGACCCAGATTTTCTTTTGTTTTCTTTCCTTTTTTTTTTTTTTTTGAGACGGAGTTTCCCTCCTTTCCCAGGCTGGAATGCAATGGTGCAATCTAGGCTCACCGCAACCTCTGCCTACAGGGTTCCAGTGATTCTCCTGCCTCAGCCTCCCGAGTAGCTGGGATTACAGGCATGCGCCACCACGCCTGGCTAATTTTGTATTTTTAGTAGAGACCAGATTTCTCTATGTTGGTCAGGCTGGTCTCAAACTCCCAACCTCAGGTGATCCGCCGGCCTCAGCCTCCCAAAGTGCTGGGATTACAGGTGTGGGCCACTGCACCCGGCCCCGACATTACAGACTTTCTATTTTCACAGCATAATTTTTATACTGTAAAATTGTTTGTAATTAAGTAGTACAATTTTTAAATAAGGTACTTGGTTTCTGATGATTAAAAATTTAGAAGGCACTATATATAAATAAATTTTAGAAATCTATCATCTTACCATTAAAAGTTAAACCACTACCAACATTTTCTTAAAAGCTAAATTAATGCAAACAATAGTAACTGAATAATGAGATTTTCATTTTTTATATCATTTTCTAATATGAATACAGGCCAAAGAAGACTATTTAAATATAAAATGACAGGAAGCCTGCACATTTCGTCTATGATTAAAATAGCTTTCTTCCCAATACTGTTTCTTTCTTTTTTTTTGAGGTGGAGTCTTGCTCTGTCGCCCAGGCTGGAGTGCAATGGCGTGATCTCGGCTCACTGCAACCTCCACCTCCTGGGTTCAAGCAATTCTCCCACCTCAGCCTTCTGAGTAGCTAGGGCTACAGGCGAGCACCACCACTATGCCTGGCTGTTTTTGTATTTTTAGTAGAGATGGGGTTTCACCATTTTGGCCAGACTGGTCTCGAACTCCTGACTTCAGGTGATCCACCTGCCTCGACCTCCCAAAGTTCTGGGATTACAGGCATGAGCCACCGCGCCCGGCCTGATTCCAGTTTTTGACTATTACAAATGAAGGTACCATGAACATTTGTGTACAGGTTTTCATGTGAACCTAGATTTCCATTTCTCAAGGATAAATGCTAGAGAATATTTGTATATGCCTGCCAGGATATTCTGGTTGTAGCATAATTCATTTTTTTCTTCCTTGTTTTTAGTTATCTTTGGCTAAGATAGTGCATCTATTTCCTTCCCTGTTTAACAAATTTTATTTTAGGTTAAGGTGTACATGTGCAGGTTTGTTAATAGGTAAATTGTGAGTCATGGGGGTTTGATGTATAGATTGATTTGTCACCCAGGTAATAAGTATGGTACTCAATAGGTAGTTTTTCTCTCCTCATCCCCGTCTCACCTTTCTTCCTTTTTAAAGCATTCTATTTAATAACAAAGGTTTCCAAAAGGGAAGTAAAAGAGTAAGTGGTGTGCACTGATTTCTCTTCTTTGCTACACTGGGATTATGGTTTAAACTTCTAATGGTGATTACAGGGAGACTTGAGTGCACCTTTGGATGTGGCGTGACAAATCTTAAAGCTCAAGAAATAAACCTAAGCATACATTTACTTTCAGGCTTACAAGACAGTTACGTCAGACCAAGCCAAACACACAGAACATAAAACAAATTTGAAAGAAAAAACAAAAGCAGAGATACAGCCATTTCAAGGTAAATGAATTTCTTAATTTTTTATTTTTATTTATTTTTTGAGGCACTAATTTCCATCCACTTAGTCTAGCAATGAACACTATTTGCTTTTGGCTTCTTTCCTAGCTTAATCCAGAATAACTCCAGATATAAGTTCATTTAGAAAGGAAAAGTTCAACTGAAACCTGAAGAACACTGTTACATCTTTTGGATGAATGCATTTGACAAATGAACATTTTACATTTATATTGCTGACCAGTGACTTTTGACTCCTTTGTGTGGTAATATTATTTTACCCTGCTCAGGCATCCACCCGTGCAGGCATGAGCTTTCATTTTCCTCATTATTTAAAAATAATAATATAACTAATTATCTTTCAGTTTTGGCTAAGACCACCTGTGTGCCTTTGTGCAAACAAGGTACATTTGACATAATAGAATCAGTTGTGTATATTGAGTTCTTCAGTTGATAAAATGGTGACCATGGGAACAGAATTATATTTTCACTCTTTCTTTCCTTCCTTCCTACACTTCTTTTTCCTTCCCTCCCTTCCTTTCCTGCCTTCCCTGCCCCCTTCCCTTCCCCCTTCCCTCCACGTGCTCTCCCTCTGTCTACCAGGCTGGAGTGCATTGGTGCAATCATAGCCTACTGCAGCCTTGAACTCCTGGGCTCCAGCAATCTTCCCATCACAGCCTCTCAAGCAACTAGGACTACAAGCATGCACCGCTACGCCCAGCAAATTTATTTTTTATGTTTTGCAGAGACAGGGTCTCACTATGTTGCCCAGGCTGGTCTTGATCTCCTGGCCTCATATGATCCCTCCTGCCTCAGCCTCCCAAAGTGCTGGGATTACAGGCATAAGCCACTATGCCTAGCCACTTCTTGCTTTAAACCATACTTTTTTCCAAGCTATTATTGTCAATTACTATGATCACTAGGGATAGAGATATTAGGGGCTTATGAATCAGTTTTAACCTGTCATGACAATAATAAGAAACAGAATATCATCAATATCTATTACTGAATATAATCATGCGGTTGTTTATAATACTAATAAGCATTTGCATAGAACTTTTTATTTTAATCCCCTTTTCATATACAGCATTTTAATTAATCTTTACAATAGCCCTGTGCAGTAGATATTATCAATACTCTATTTTACAGATGACAAAAATGAGGTTGAGAGAGGATTAGTGATTTCTGATTCACCTGCTAGGAACTTGGCTACTCTTCCATGCTATCTCATATGAAAGGTGAATAGGATAGCTACTTATTTTTGTATTTTCATATTTGCCTAAGTAATATATTCAAGTGTGTTTTTTTTTAAGTTCAAAGAGTTTACAGAAAAGCAGATCCCCCATTTTCCCTCCAAGACGCAACCAATAGAACCAGTTTCTTTGAAGCCTCCTGGAGAGTTTTTGCAAATACAATTATCTAGGCATACAACTTACCTCTCTCCTGCTCCAACCTCATTTTGCCCTAACAATAGTAGCAGACTGTATACGTTGTTCTTTTTTTGCTGTTTCACTTGAGAGTCTACCTTGAAGACTGTTACACATCAGTGCATGTAGCTCTGTCTTACGTGTTTAAATGACCTCAGTGTTTCATTGTCTTCCCACGATCTTTAAATTAATACCTTGCTTAATGACTAATTCTTAAAGGTGAAAAGGAGAATGTTGCGGAAACTGAGAAAGCAAGTTCAGAAGCCCCAGAAGAACTTGTAGTGGAAGCTGAGGTGGTAGATGCTGAAGAAATTCCCAGTGCTACAGTTGTGGTCATAAAAGAGGCATCTGCCTGTCCAGGTCACGTGGAGGCTGCTCCGGAGACCACAGCAGTCAGTGCTGAAACTGGGCCAGAGGTCACAGATGCAGCGGAGAGGGAAACCGCGGAAGTAAACCCTGAAACAACCCCAGAGGTTACAAATGCTGCCCTGGATGAAGCTGTCGCCATCGATAATGATAAAGATACAACAGAGAACGAAAGCTCTGATGAATATGCTGAACTAGAAGAAGAAAATTCTCCAGCTGAGTCAGAGTCCTCTGCTGGAAATGATTTGCAGGAGGAAGCCAGTGTTGGCTCTGAGACTGCTTCGGCTCAAGGCTAATCTCCAGCTGGGAGACATTTCAGCAACAAATGCCGTAGAGTGTCTGATAAGTGCTTTTGTGTTTTTAGTACACTTAGTTTAAAAAAAAAAAAAAGACTTATTTTCTAGAAAACGTTAATGGGTCTTGAAGATTTTTGGCATCCACTGATAGATTTTAGGACTGAGAGACTTGAGATTGTACGTTTTTTACTACTCTTCTACTGTCTGAGATCAGAATATGACATTGCAGTAAAGAGCTTACATAGTTTCATCTTTGGTTTTTTTTTTCTAGACATTTTTCTTTTATCACAGTCATCTCTGAATTTACATTTTATATTAAAGAAATTGAGCTATCCATACAACCTGTATTTACTTTAATTTCACTATGCTTTCAGCTTACTTTATTGTACGGTATGTAGGTCTAAAATATAGTTTGAGTCAAATAAAATTAGAAAAGCTTTGGTGCTTCTACTTTTTTCATTAATATTTGCATGTACAAATAATACATATTAACATACAGATATATAACATCACATGAGAAATGTAAGCTTTTGTAATATTATGGAAGAAAGAGCATATAATCTATGGAGAACCCTGTATATCACAATAAGTATGCCCTCTCCCATCTATAGTACTTACATAGGGGACTACGTAGATATTTTCTGTTTCAGTTCAGTTCAAACAATATTTATTGAGGATTAGCACTTTGTGCCAGGAATCATTCATTCATTCACGTGTTCAACAAATATTAGCTGAGCACTTACAACATAATAGGTATTGTTTTAAGTGCTCCCGGTTTATATTCTAGAGTGGAGCCAGGTAAGAAGACAAATGACACATGAGAAAATGATATAGTGTGTTAGGTACTGATAAGTGCTAAGGATACAAGTAATGAAAATAAAAGGATTGTAAGTGTTAGTTCAAGGTGGAAGTTGTAATTTTAGATAGGATGGCCAAAAGAGGCTTTACTAGGAAGGTGTCTTTTGCATAGAAACCTGAAAGATATATAAGGGACCATCTAATGGTAGGAGTTAGGGGAATCAGCCAGGTAAGGGAACAGAAAAGGGCAAAGGATCTAAAACAGGATCCTGCTGGGAATTTGAGGAATTGCGAGGTGGCCATTGTGGCTAAAGTGGAATGAAAAAGAGAGAGAGTAGCCAGAGATGGTCTCAGAGAGAAAGGGAGTGGGTAGGTGGGGTGGGCTAGATCATGCAGGGTCATGTACGGTTTTGGCTATGGAGTAAGTTGGGAAATTGTAGTGGACACTGCTGATGCTCTGCCTAGATCCCCTTAATTGGGCCCCCTAACTGGGTACATTTATCCCCAGCTGCTATGAGTGTTACACCCCACACCCCACCCTCACCATAGGCAGTTCACAACCAATGACTGACTGCCATAGTATTACAAAAGGTGGCACCGACTCTGCAGTACAATTGAATAGTTCATGCTCCAGCCCACCCCAAGGAGCAGATTGAAGCTGGTCTCCAGCCGAGATGACTTCCCTGCTTAGTTCTTCCCCCTGCCTTCTTCTGCTTTCCTCCCTCCATTCTCCGGGGAATACTCCTCTCGTAAAAGACTGGCCAAAGAATCCCTGTTTCTAGGGAACGTCACTTTAGATCATTGGTACTGGATGTGATCCTGGGAAGCAGACTCTAAAAATAGGATTCTGGAGTTCTATCATTCTTCAGCTAGAGGGCAATGAGACCTTGCACACACATACAAATGCATTTTCCTCCATTTTCTACTAAAAATAACAGAAACATACTCAAAAGGGATTAAATGACAAAGATTGTTATTATATAACTAGATAGATTGTTATTATATAACTAGATATCCAGGGTTGGCTTATTTTGTGGCTCAGTCATCAAGACCTTGGTTGTATCTGTTGTCCTGCTCTATCAAGAATGTTTTGGGCAAGGCACAGTGGCTCACACCTGTTTTCCCAGCACTTTGAGAGGCCAAGGCGGGAGGATCACTTGAACCCAGGAGTTTGAGACCAGCCTGGGCAGCCTGGTCTCTACAAAAAAATTAAAAAATTAGCCAAGTGTGGTGGCAAATGCCTGTGGTCCCAGCTACATGGGAAGCTGAGGCAGGAGGATCACTTGAGCCCAGGAAGTCGAGGCTGCAGTGAGTCACGTTCATGCCACTGCACTCCAGCCTAGGCGACAGAGCAAGACCCTGTGTCAATAAAAAAAGAATGTTTTGGCTTTATCCTTCTCATAATCATAGGATGAATCGCCACAATTCTAGGTATTTTATAGAGTCTACTAGGAGTGTTTCAAAAATAAAATAAAATAAATAAAAAACACAGGCCAGGCAAGGTGGCTCACGCCTGTAATCCCAGCATTTTGGGAGGCAAAGATGGGCAGATCACCTAAGGTCAGGAGATCGAGACCATCCTGGCCAACATGGTGAAACCCCGTCTCTAGTAAAATACAAAAAATTAACCAGGCGTGGTGGTGTGCACCTGTAGTCCCAGCCACTCGGGAGGCTGAGGCAGGGAAATCACTTGAACCCATGAGGTAGAGATTGCAGTGAGCCGAGATTGTGCCACTGCACTCCAGCCTGGCAACAGAGCGAGCCTCCATCTCAAAAAATAAAATAAAATAAATAAATAAATAAATAAAGAGTTTCCTCATCTGAAAAAAACTTCATACTTTTTTATTCTAATGTTTTATTGTATAAAATTTCAAACACAAGGAGCGAGAATAGTATAATGAATCCTCATGTGCACTACACCCGGATTTACCAATTATCAACTCATGGCAAATCTTGTATTCATATTCCTATCCATTACCTTTGACCACCACAACTGAGGGCCCACCTACAGCTAACACTAATTTGAGACATGTGAGTAAGGTTATAAAGTCAAATCTATGATACTGGATATATGTCTGTAAAATAATAATAATTGTTTACTATTGTTAATTATCCAGTCAATGATCAAATTTTCCTCAACTGTTTCATAAAGGATTTCCCTCTTCTTTCAGTTTGTTTCTTAAGTCAGAATCCAATTAAAGTCCACAAATAGGTGGCCAGGCATGGTGGCTCACTCCTGTAATCTCAACACTTTAGGAAGCTGAGGCAGGCAGATCACCTGAAGTCAGGAGTTCAAGACCAGCCTGGCCAACATGGAGAAACCTTATCTCTACAAAAATACAAAAATTAGCCAGACGTGATGGCGGGTGCCTGTAATCCCAGCTACTTGGGAGGCTGAGGCGGGAGAATTGCTTGAACCTGGGAGGCGGAATTTGCAGTGAGCCGAAATCACGCCATTGCACTCCAGCCTGGGCGACAGAGTGAGACTCCATCTCAAAAAAGAAAAAAAAGTCCACAAATGGTAAATACATCTTTAAGTCTCTTTTTCTATAGGTCGCTCCTCCATCTCCTACTTTTCTTTGCAATTTATGGTTTCAATAAAGTGACTCATTTGATCTGTAGAATTTTTCAATCTGGACTTTGCTTATTGCAACCACATGTGTTTATCTTGTTTTAACATGTTCCTCTCCCCCATACTGCCTATAAATTGGTATTTAGATTTAGAGGTTTGATCAAAATCCTATTTATTTATTTATTTTAGGGACAAGATCTTGTTCTGTTGCCCAGGCCAGAGTGCAGTGGCACTATCATAGCTCACTGCAGCCTCCAACTCCTGGGCTCAAGCAATCCTCCAACCTCAGCCTCCCAAGTGGCTGGGACTACAAGCACATGCTAATTTTTAAAATTTTTTTATAGAGACAAGGTCTCTCTATGTTGCCCAGGCTGATCTTGAATTCCTGGTCTCAAATGATCCTCCCACCTCAGCCTCTCAAAGTGCTGGGATTACAGGGGTGAGCTATTGTGCCTGGCTTTAGCAGGAATTATTTGTAGTTCATGTTCATACATCCATCAGCAGGTGCATAATATTTGGTGCTTTTCTCTTCATTATGTTAGAAGCCATTGATTCATTATTTTATTAGGAGTTGTTAAATAGTGATACCCTTTCTCTATATTCTTTCCATCTGTTCCTTCCACTTTCCAATACAGAATCATTTTGGCTTATCGTTCTTTCTGTTTTTTTATATAAACTATATATATATGTATTTATATATACCATAGAGCATATATAATATATATAAGTTATATATAGCATATATATGTTATATATAGCATATATATAGCTTATACAAAGAAAAAATGGAGAGAACGATAGGCCAAAATCCTTCTTTCTTAGCTATATATATAGACAGAGAGCTTATATATATATATATAGGAATACATATATTATAAGAATTTCTTATATATATAAGAATACATATAAGAATTTCTTATATATATAAGAATACATATATTATAAGAATTTCTTATATATATATAAGAATTTAGTCAAAAATTCTTCCCATCCTTTATATATATAATATATATAAACTCTATTACATATATTATTATTTTTTCTTAAATAAGCAGTAATTTACTATACACATACATTTTTCTACCTTGCTTTTTGCATTCAAGTATATGCCTGGAGATTACTCTAAATTGTAGATAGTAATATTTCTCATTGCTTTTCATGGTTGCATAGAACTATGTTGTGTGGGTACCATGGATTGTTTATTCAAGCAGTCTCCTAATGATGGACATTTGACTTGTTTCTAGTATGTGCTATTACAAATAGTGCTGCAATGTATAGCTTCATGCATATGTATTTTTGCCACTGTATCATTGGGATAGATTTCTGAAACAGGGATTACTAGGTCAAATACATATGTACTTTTGCTGCTATTACCAAAGTCCTTTCATAGGAGGGCTACCATTTTACATTCCCAAAACAACAATGTGTGTGAGTGCCCTAACATTTGGGTTTTTGCTCATGTGACAGACGAAAAATATCTCAGTGCAGTTTAAATCTGCATTTCCCTTATTAAGAGTGAGGTTGGGGCTGGGCGCGGTGGCTCACGCCTGTAATCACAGCACTTTGGGAGGCTGAGGCAGGCGGATCACAAGGTCAGGAGATCGAGACCATCCTGGCTAACATGGTGAAACCCCATCTCTACTAAAAAATACAAAAAATTAGCTGGGCTTGGTGGCGGGCGCCTGTAATCCCAGTTACTGGGGAGGCTGAGGCAGGAGCATGGCGTGATCCCAGGGGGCGGAGCTTGCAGTGAGCCAAGATCGCGCCACTGCACTCCAGCCTGGGCGACAGAGAGAGACTACGTCTCAAAAAAAAAAAAAAAAAAAAAAAGAAAGAGTGAGGTCGGGCCGGACCCGGTGGCTCACTCCTGTAATCCCAGAACTCTGGGAGGCTGAGGTTGCAAATCACTTGAGCCCAGGAGTTGGAGACCAGCCTGGGCAACATGGTGAAACCCTGTCTCTACAAAAAATACAAAACATTAGCAGGGTATGATGGTGTGCGCCTGTAGTCCCAGCTACTCAGGAGGCTGAGGTGGGAGGATTGCTTAAGCCTGGGAGGTCAAGGCTTCAGTGAGTCATGATTACACCACTGTACTCCAGCCTGAGTGACAGAGTGAGTCCTTGTTTCACACACACACAAAAAAGTGAGGTTGGACATTTAAAAAAATTGTCTTTTTTTTTTTTTTTTTTGAGATGGAGTCTCGCTCCATCACCCAGGCTGGAGTGCAGTAGCGTGATCTTGGTTCAGTGCAACCTCCTCCCCCCAGGTTCAAGGGATTCTCCTGCCTCAGCCTGAGTAGCTGAGACTACAGGCACCCGCCACCACACTCAGCTAATTTTTTGTATTTTTAGTAGAGGCTGGGTTTCACCATGTTACCCAGAATGGTCTCAATCTCCTGACCTTGTGATCCACCTGCCTCGGCCTCCCAAAGTGCTGGGATTACAGGTGTGAGCCACCGCGCCCGGCCAAAAAAATTTTTTTAGTATACTTTTTTTTGTAGCTACAGGGTGTGACTATGTTCCCTAGGCTGGTCTCGAAATGCTGGCTTCAAGAGATCCTCCCGCCTCAGCCTCCCAGAGTGCTGGGATTACAGGCATGAGCTACCACACCTGGACTTTTTTTTATGGTTAGGGACCATAAAAACATTTTTTTTAATGGTTAAGGACTCTATGCATTTCTTTTTCTACAATCGGTCTGTTTACATCTCCAGTGCATTTTCCTGTAGCGTGTCAGTCCTTCCTTCTTCTGTTTTTTAGAAGCTCTTTATATGCTAGGGACATTAAACTTTAGTCTGTGATATAAATTACAAATATTCTTCCAAGTTTGTGATTTATCTTTTTACTTTACTTATGGTATGTTTATAGTATAAGATTTTTTTATTTCAGTGTAATCAAATTGGTCAATCTTTTTATGTATTGTTTCTGAATTTTGAGCCATTGTTAACATAGTAGATTGAAAAAAAATAGTCACTAATTCTTCCCACCTTTTTGTATACACTCCTGTTAACTGTGACTTTAGGCCAGGCATGGCGGCTCACACCTGTAGTTACAGCACTTTGGGAGGCCAAGGCAGGAGGATCACTTGAGTCCAGGATCTTGAGACCAGGCTGGGCAATATAGCAACACCCTGTCTCTACTTAAAATTTTTTTTTTACTTAAAAAAAAATTTCACGAGGTCAGAAGATCGAGACCACGGTGAAACCCCATCTCTACTAAAAATATAAAAAATTAGCCTGGCGTGGTGGCGGGCGCCTGTAATCCCAGCTACTCCGAGAGGCTGAGGCAGGAGAATGGCGTGAACCCGGGAGGCGGAGCTTGCAGTGAGCCGAGATCGCGCCACTGCACTCCAGCACTCCAGCCTGGGTGACAGAGCGAGACTCCGTCTCAAAAAAAAAAAAAAAAAAATTTAAAAAATAAAAAAGAAATCTGGCTTTACATCTTTTCCCATCAAAAGATAGAGACTGTTTCTTCATTCCCTTGAATTTGGGCTGGTCTTGTACTTTGTTTTGACCAACAGAATGCTATGGAAGTGACTTTCTGAGCTCTCACCCTCTTGAAATCCTGAGACTACCATGTGAAGAAGTCTGAGCTACCCTCCATGAGAATGAGAGATTATATGGAGAGAGGTGCCCCATCTACAGCTAACACTAACCCCAGATGTGTAAGTGAGGCCATCCCAGACCATTGAGCTCCAGCCACGATGCCACATGACTGCAGTTACATGAATGACCCCAGGGGAGACCAGAAAAGAACTACCCAGCTGAACACAGACCAAACTGATGACCCGCTAAATTGTAAGCAAATAAGATGGTTGTGTTCTAAGCCATGAAGTTGGGGTAGTTTGTTAAGTAGCAATATGTAGTTAAAATACTTAGGAAATAGGGCAGGCTCAGTGGCTCATGCCTGTAATCCCAGCACTTTGGGAGGCCAAGGCAGGTGGATCACCTGAGGTCAGGAGTTGGAGACCAGCCTGGCCAACATGGCGAAACCCTGTCTCTACTAAAAATACAAAAATTAGCTGAGTGTGGTGGCGGGTGCCTGTAATCCCAGCTACTCAGGAGGCTGAGGCAGGAGAATCGCTTGAACCTGAGAGGTGGAGGTTGCAGTGAGCCCAGATCATGCCATCGCATTCCAGCCTGGGTGACAAAAGCGAAATTCTGTATCGAAAAAAAAAAGAAAGAAAAGAAAAAGAAAAAATACTTAGGAAATAAAACAATTTTGAATATGACGCACTTTTTTTTTTTTTAGATTTAGTATGATTGCTTTTCACATTCCTCAATGGGAATGAAAAAAGAACTAGCTGTGCCTAGCAGAAACAGATTTTGTCTGGCTTAGCCTTGTGGCCAATTGGTACCTTTTCTAAATTCTTTTCAGAGCTGCTAAATGCTGAAATGTGACTGCATATAGAAGATTTTTTTTTTTCATTTTAAAATTCAGTATTATTTAAAATGCTGAGGCAGGAGGATCACTCAAGTCCAGGAGTTCAAGACCAGCCTGGGCAACATAGAAAGACCTCATCTCTACAAAAAATTTAAAAATTAGCTAGGCATGATGGCATATGCCTGTAGTTCCAGCTACTCAGGGGGCTGAGGTGGGAGAATCACTTGAGCCCAGAAGTTCGAGGCTGCAGTGACCTATGGTAGCGCCAATGCACTCCAGCCTGGGCAATAGAGCAAGACCCTGTCTCAAAATAAAATAAGATAAAATAAAATGATGCTTTGAAACAGTAGCTATCAAATCCAAAAGCAGCCTATGTTTTATTGATCTTTTTTGAGTTTAACAACCAGAATAATGAAGGTTTAACAACAGTATTCCATAAAAAGCATTTTTACTGTTATACCACTGACTGATCTTATTTTTTTTTTTTTGAGATGGAGTCTGGTTCTGTCAGCCAGGTTAGAGTGCAGCGGCATGATCTTGGCTCACTGCAGCTTCCGCCTCTTGGACTTACGTGATTCTCTTGCCTCAGCCTCCCAAAGTGCTGGGATTAGAGGCATGAGCCACAGCACACGGCCTGACTGATCTTAATATAATAAAAATGTACTATATATTGAAGAAGTCAAAGTGAGATAGAGTGTGAGGTATAGAATATGAAATGATTGCAAAAGATAAAAATTGGCATAGAAGGCTGGGTGCAGTGGCTCACGCCTGTAATCCCAGCATTTTGAGAGGCCAAGGCAGGTGGATCACTTGAGGTCAGGAGTTCGAGACCAGCCTGGCCAACATGGTGAAACCCCGTCTCTACTAAAAATTCAAAAATTAGCCCAGTGTGGTGGTGCACGCCTCTAATCCCAGCTACTCGGGAGGCTGAGACAGGAGAATTGCTTGAACCCAGGAGGCGGAGGTTGCAGTGAGCCGGGATTGTGCCACTGCACGGCAGCCTAGGCAACAGAGTGAGACTCCATCTCAAAAAAATAAAGAAATAAAAAATTAATTAATTGATTAAAAAAAAGGCACAGAATCAAATAATTCAGTTACTTCTCTTTGATGTAGACAAGAGATATAAAGGAAGCCTAAATTAGAAAATCTAACACATTTTCCAAACACTGACATGACCATAAAATTTAAATATTAATGTATTAATGGCTGGGCATGGTGGTTAATGCCTGTAATACCAGTGGCTTTGGAAGGCTGAGGTGGGAGGATTGCTTGAGGCCAGGAGTTCAAGACCAGCTTGGGCAACAAAGAAAGATCCTATCTTTACAAAAAAAAATTGTCGAGTGTGGTGGCACACGCCTGTAGTCCCAGCTACTCAGGAGGCTGAGTCAGGAGGATCACTTGAGTCTGAGGATTCAAGTCTCCAGAGAGTCGATCACACCACTTTACTCTGGCCTGGGCAACAGAGCAAGATCCTGTCTCAAGTAAATAAATAAATAAATAAATATTACCTTAATTGTGAAAAAAATGTATGGAGCAGTCTTTAATAATGGAGCTGAGATAACTATTTTTGTCCATTTTTTAAAGTGTGTATTTTCTATTACAAAGTACAGTATACTCCACAGCCAGTTTTTGAGAGTTCAAGCTGGATTCAGGGGAGATTAGGTTCTGAATGTGTTAGTGGTTTTGGTGCCAACTATTTGTCCTGTCAGATAGCATTCATTGATTAGAAACGACACTGTCTAGTATAATAAAACGTATTATATAATGTTTTTCCCCAGTGAATAGAATCACTAAAAAAATTTCTAGAAAAAAATTATTTTATTTAGCTTTTAAGGTAAGATTTTAGTGAACAAGTTGGAAGAATTATGAAAGTTAAATATTATTTGAATTTCACACATGGATATATAATTTCAAATAATCATTGCTCAATTTAATAATTAAACTAATAAAAAACTCATTTTCTGACATTATTTCTTATGGATAGTGATTTCCAGGGGAAAAAATGGATTAAGAGTATATTAGCAGCTCACTTCGGCAGCACATACACTAAAATTGGAATGATTCAAAGAAGATTAGCATGGTCCCTGCAGGAGGATGACATGCAAATTCGTGAAGTGTTCTATGTTTCTAAAAACAAACTAAAAATAATTAAATTAGCTTTTCCCTTCATCAAGTGGCATGACGATGAGAAGATTGTGGGCATTACCACTTCCCCTTTAGCAATGAGAATTCTTCACATATCAGAAATGCTTTCATTCAGAACTAGGAAAAGGGATGTTCCTTTGCAGTAGAAGATTCTATGAAGATTGTGGTTATATCTATAATGTCTCAAATAGAAAATAAATAGAATGAAAAATTAACCCAAGTTTTAAAATTCATTTTAAGATTAGATGGTAATTAATTAAATTCACAATGCAGTGATTTTATTGTTATTAAGATGTCCAGAATAACAGTTGTTATAAAGTCACAATGCAGATATTTTAGTCATATAGAACTTTCAATAAAGAAAATATGTCACATTATTCAAAAGAACTAAAGGACCAGCGAAGTACGCTGAGCATTTTCAATTTTACTTCTACCACATCTCTCACTCCTTCCCATTCTCTGCATCTCCACACTGTTACCTTAGTTCACTTCTTCATACCTGTAAACTCTAAGTGAATCTCCCTACTGTTAAGTTCACAGAATTACTTACCTTGTAAAATGGTAAGTTGATCGTGTTAACTCCCAGCTAAAACTTCACTAGCCTACCATAATCTGATTGAAGACATGTAATTTGTTATATCCTGCCGGGCACACCTGTAATCACAGCACTTTGGGAGGCCGAGGCAGGCAGATCACCTGAGGTCAGGAGTTTGAGACCAGCCTGGCCAACGTGGTGAAACCCCGTCTCTACTAAATATACAAAAATTAGCCAGGCATGGTGGTTCATGCTTGTAATATGCCTGAACCTGGGAGGCGGAGGTTGCAGTGAGCCGAGGTTGCGCCATTGTACTCTAGCCTGCGCAACAAGAGCAAAACTCCGTCTCAAAAAAAAAAAAACTGTTATGTCTTTACAGTCAAAATTCTTGTAGTATGACATTGAAGGCAGCCTATACTTGTTCATTCCACAATGCATACCTGTTTAACCTCTCTCCACACTTATTTTCTGTCCTTACTCCTATTTTCCTGCAGCCTCCAGCTACCTTCCCTCCCCTATAGATCCAGACATCCTAAATGATTTAACAGCATTATTCCTTGAACTTGCCATCCTGTTTTGTGCCTCAAAGATCTTAAATAGGTAGTTCACTCCATCTAAAAAGACACTGTCCATCCCTCAACCAACCCAACTCCTTTCTAATTACTCAACTAAACATCACCTGCTTTGTAAAGTCTTTCCTTGCCTGACTAAGCTGACCCGATGACACCTTCCTTTGTGCTATCCTGTGCCTTTACTATTGCATTCATCATTCTGATTTGCAATTATTTGTTTATATTTTAGAATCCCTCACTAGAATGAAAGTTGCCTGAAAACAAAGACTACATTTGGGCCTTGAATAAATGTTTGCTGAATGAAATTGTGAGACTTGTGGAACTGTGGCTTGTTTTATAGAGCTGAACCCTATGAATCTGCTGATATTTGGCCATTTCTGACCTACCAAAACAGCCATTTCATAGGGTTCAACCTAACTATATTCCAAAAGATAAATCTTGGCCGGGTGCAGTGGCTCACGCTTGTAATCCCAGCACTTTGGGAAGCCAAGGTGGGTGGATTACCTGAGGTCAGGAGTTCAAGACCAGCCTGGCCAACATGGTGAAGCCCCATCTCTACTAAAAATACAAGGTGATGGGTACCTGTGATCCCAGCTACTGGGGAAGTTGAGGCAGGAGAATTGCTTGAACTGGATAGGCAGAGGTTGCAGTGAGCTGGGATCACACCACTGCACTCCAGCCTGGGTGACAGAGCAAGATATATGTATAGATATATGTGTGTGTGTGTATATATATATATATATACACACACACACATATATATATGCCTATTGTTTGTTTCTCAGTACAAAGCCCAATTTTTATGCTGAATGGAACGTTCATTCCATTTGTACTTTTTTTTTTTTTTTTGCTGGGGGTATTGGTGGGGAGGTGAGGAAGGAGCACTCTATTTATTGATATCTTGCTCAGGTTTCCATCTAGACTGCTGTCCTTCAAATCTTTGTTAACAAACTAGAGAGGCCAAATGTAGGACTGGGGTTCAGCAGCGCTCTGGGAAGCCTTTTCAGCTTTGGAACAAGCATCATCACATTAATCAGTTTACATGAGAACTGTAGCTGCAGGCAGATTCCAGTGCAATTACATGTGCCACCTCACATTATTTTAGCTTCACTGTTCATGAAGAGATTGTTTCCCAAGTATTCAAACCTGACTCTTCATATAAGAGTGACTAACTTTCTCCTAAGCTGAAAGTTGACAAATACTCAATATCCTTATATTATTCCTTTAAACCTGCTCAGGAATCAAGTCAGTATAATAAAGTTGATATGAGAGCTCCTAAAACCACTGTCCTTAAATGTACTGCTTGTGAGCTTGTGAGCTGAGGAGGGGAGCCCATCTTCTGTCTCCTTGCTCAGCCATCTTGTAATAAACCTTTCTCTCTAAAATAATTAAAATAAAATACATGAATAGAGTTTATATGAGAGCTTATATAAGTTCTTGCAAAGAATTTTCTTATCCAATCATATCTCATTTCAAAAGACTTATTCAGGAAAACAACGGTAATGAAGCAGGGTCCCAGGACCATCTTAACTCCCTTTTACCTGTTGGCTATTTGGTTGCAGTAATATTTCCTGCTTCTCCCTACAGTTCAATTTCCTGTTTCCTCACAACTCAGTATTAATTGGAGGCAGAGGTTCTCATATTTTTGTCAGCACACACAGTTGGCCTTCATCTGGACTGTCTGCAATTTCTTCGCATGAATGAATTTTTTGTCTAGTCAAGTTCTCATAGTTTGAAGTCTAATATAAATATAGGGCTAAAATATATACCATTAAAAACCGAAGAAGCCAGGGATGGTGGCTCATGCCTGTGATCCCAGAACTTTGGGAAGCCGAGGTGGGCGGATCACCTGAGGTCAGGAGTTCAAGACCAGCCTGACCAACATGGAGAAAGCTGGTCTCTACTAAAAATACAAAATTAGCCGGGCATGGTGGCAGGCACCTGTAATCCCAGCTACTCGAGAGGCTGAGGCAGGAGAATCACTTGAACCCGGGAGGCGGAGATTGCCGTGAGCTGAGTTCGCAACATTCCACTCCAACATGGGTGACAAGATCGAAACTCCATCTCAAAAGAAAAAAGAAAAAAAAACAAAAAACAAATAAAACTGAAGGAAAGGGTGTGTGTGTAGGGGGGTGACTTACCCTACTAAATATAAAGACTTATAAGGCTATTAAGAATTAAGATAGTTGGTAGAGAAAAAATAGCTAATAGAAAAGAATATGGAACTGAGATAAATGCTCATACATATATGTAAATTAGTATATGACTGGTTACAAACCAGAGAGGAAATGATGGGCTCTTCAGCAAGTGATGTGGAAACTACTGGGTACCCATATGGAAAAATAAAACAAAGTTAGCGTCTTACCTCATAATATAAGCAGAAACAATCGCAAATGAATTAACAATTAAAAAATGAAAAGAAAAATTCCAAAATTTTTTAAAGAAAATACTTTTGTGACTTCAGATAAGAAGGGATATCTCAAGGCACAAAATTACAAAATGGAAGGAACCAATTGATAAATTGGAGTATACTAATATGAACAATCTTTTTTTTTTTTTTTGAGATGGAGTTTCACTCTTGTTGCCCAGGCTGGAGTGCGATGGCGCGATCTCTGCTCACCGCAACCTCCACTTCCCAGGTTCAAGCAATTCTCCTGCCTCAGCCTCCCGAGTAGCTGGGATTATAGGCACGCCCAGCTAATTTTGTATTTTTAGTAGAGACGGGGTTTCTCTGTGTTGGTCAGGCTGGTCTCGAACTCCCAATCTCAGGTGATCCGCTCACCTCGGCCTCCCAAAGTGGTGGGAATACAGGTAAACAACTTTTATACAACAAAAGTCACCATAATGAAAGTGAAAAAATAAGCCATAGATAGAAGATATATGCAAGATATAAAACTAGCAAGGACTAGGACTAAGATTCAGAATATTTGAACAATTTCTACCAATGGACAAGAAAAAGAGAAACACTCTAAATAGAAATTCACAAAGAATAAGAATTCATAGAAGAAGAATGCTGAATAGCTAATACATATATATGAAAAGATCTTCAACTTTACTGGTAACCAGGACAATGCAAACAAAAAATATGTAATACTTAATATTAATAATAATGTAATATGTAATATGTAAACATTTTATACCCATCATCTTTACAAAAATTTCAAAAATCTAACAATGCCAAGCAATGCATTTGTATATATAGTGCTTATTGGTAGAGCTGATTTGAAAAGGAATTTGACAATATCTAGTAAAGATGAAGATACTCATACCCTATGACCTAACATTTCATTTTTAGGTATGTACCCTACAGAAACTCTGACATGTGCTCAAGATGATAAGCACCAGAACAGTACCAAAAACATTGTAATAGCAAAAAAATTATAAATGACCTAAATTAGGCTGGGCGCGGTGGCTCATGCCTGTAATCCCAGCACTTTGGGAGGCCGAGACGGGTGGATCACCTGAGGTTGGGAGTTCGAGACCAGCCTGTCCAACATGGAGAAACCTCGTCTCTACTGAAAATACAAAGTTAGCCGGGCGTGGTGGTGCATGCCTGTAATCCCAGCTACTCGGGAGGCTGAGGCAGGGGAACTGCTTGAACCTGGGGGGCAGGGTTGCGATGAGCCGAGATCGTGCCATTGCACTCCAGCCGGGGGCAACAAGAGTGAAACTCCGACTCAAAAAAACAAAAAAAGACCTAAATTAATATTAATAGAAAATGGAGAAATAATTTATGGTTTGTTGATACAACTGTGTCCTGGAAAAGTCAGATTCTACATGGATTTTTATGTGTTTAAGTCATTTATTTATTTTTCTAGGAAGGCAACTTACTTAAAAAGAATACCCTTATATATTATATAAGCCTTATATATTAATTTTACATCTAAATTAACAAGAAAAAGTTTAATGTTTTACACTAAACTTTTGGTTTAATTATAACATTACTAAGAAAAATCAACCTCCCAGATCAAACATAGTCTATAATTTTTATTCTATGTTTTTTTTTCTTCTTGTACCCAGGACAGTGCTGACACATAGTTTATAATTTAAACTTAGAGTAAACAAACTTTCTATAGCAATCATTATAACCAATGTAATTACCTGTAATAAAAATTATTCTTGTTGAAGCTACTAAAATAAAACTTTTGAGGTTATAGAAAATTTGTTTTTTGTCGTTTTTAATAAATAGGCTTAGAAAAGCAATTTTCTATTGCTGAGATAGAAGAACCATATAGATTTCACTTAAATTTTGTGGTAACTGGTATGCAAATATAATATTCTGCCTTGTCTTTTTCTAAACAAAAGATAATTGTTAATCTTGTGTTTGACACTCTAAAAATTTCATTTCAATGGCTTCTTAACATTTTTCATTGTGTCATTGAAATGTAGGACTTACAATTTCAGTTTTGCTTTAGCATCACTGTTTCTGAAAAATTATTTCCCAGGTATTTTTTTTTCTTTTTTTTTTGAGATGGAGTCTCCCTCTGTGACCCAGGCTGGAGTGCAGTGGCGTGCTCTTGGCTCACTGCAACCTCCACCTCCTTATTTCCCAGGCATTTAAACCTGACTCTTCATGTCAAAGTGACTTAGTTTTCTACTTACTGATTATAACAATAATGAATCCAAAAATTTGAGGTTTATATATTTTTATTTTTGTAAGCAGAAAATCAATAGGAAAAAAAGAAAGAATGGGAATACTATATATCAGTGAAAACAGAAGAAATACAACTACATGTATCAACATGGATAAATCTCAAAAGTATAATGTTGAATGGAAAAAGCAAATTCTAAAAGGATGTGTAGAGTATGATGTCATATACTTAAAAATAAGAAAAATGTTATCTGCTGTTTGTAGATACCTATATGTATTATAAAAAGTATAAAAATATGAAGGGAGATGATATGTATTTTAGGATAGCCGTTACCTCTGAGGAGGAAGGGAGAGAGTGGAATGAGATGGGGAGGAATACAGGAAACTTTGCCTGTATTTTTATTGTATTATTTGTTTTGAAGGATGTGAAGCAAAAAAATGGCAAAATGTTAGGATATTTTCAAGCAAGGTGGTATGTACATGTGTATTTATTATACTATATCTTTTTCTGTATGTCTGAAATATTTTGAAATAAAAATGTTAGATAAAAGTAAGGTAGGCCAGGAGCGGTGGCTGATGCCTGTAATCCCAGCACTTTGGGAGGCTGAGGCAGGCAGATCACCTGAGGTCAGGAGTTTGAGACCAGCCTGGCCAACATGGTGAAACCCTGTCTCTACTAAAAATACAAAATTAGCCGGGCATGGTGGCAGGTGCCTGTAACCCCAGCTACTCAGGAGGCTGAGGCAGGAGAATTTCTTGAACCCGAGAGGCGGAGGTTGCAGTGAGCCGAGAACACGCCATTGCACTCCAGCCTGGGCGACAAGATTAAAACTTTGTCTCAAAAAAAAAGTGAGATAAAGCTGGGTATGATGGCTCACGCCTGTAATCATGCCACTGCACTCCATCCTAGGCAAGGGAGTGAGAATCTGTCTCAGAAAAATTTAAAAAAAAAAAAAAGAAAGAAAAAAGAAAAGAAAAGAAAAAGGCAGGAGTGCAGTGGCTCATGCCTATAATCTCAGCACTTTGGGAGGCCAAGGCAGGTGGATAGCCTGAGCCCAGGAGTTCAAGACCAGCCTGGACAACAGAGTGAGACCCGTCTCTTTTTTTTTTTGAGGCAAGTCCCACTCTCTTGCCCAGGCTGGAATGCAGTGGTGTGATCTCGGCTCACTGCAACCTCCGTCCCCCAGGTTCAAGTGATTCTCCTGCCTTAGCCTCCCAAGTAGCTGGGATTACAGGTGCCTGCCACCACGCCCAGCTAATTTTTGTATTTTTTAGTAGAGACGGGGTTTCACCATGTTGGCCAGGCTGGTTGCAAACTCCTGACTTCAAGTGATTCACCAACCTCGGGTTCCCAAAGTGCTGGGATTACACGCATAAGCCACCATGCCCGACCTCTATTTTTTTAAATTTAAAAAAAAAAAGTGGTATAATTCACTGTTTTATGTTTAACATGTCACTTTATCATTTTTCCAAAAACTAGAGGAATAATTGGCTAACTGGTCCTTTCAAAATAGGATAAACATACATTTGGCATATTTGAAATAGAAACAAATACATTTGGCAACACTATTGAGAACTTGTAAGCCTGGGTTTTACTCTCCTTCAGCACTAAACTAACTGTATGGCCTTGAACAAATCATATATCCTCTCCAACCTATAAAATGAGCAAGTTGAACTAGTATGTCTTCTGAGTTTCCTTCTGACTCTAAAAAGTTGAGATTACCACTGTACCTGTGAGAATGGATGGAAGAAAGAATTTGTGCTGTCATTAAGGGACCTATTCTGAGGCTAAACGGCTGCCAGGAGACTTGGAAACCCATGGTCGCCGTGAAGGCAGACACTGCCTATGATGTAAAAACTGTAATGCTGCAATGCCTATAAATCCTACCGAAGAGTAAGGCAGATCATCAAATTCATCTTTTAGGAATGCTGAGTCTTATTTTCTGCCCCCTGCCCCTATAGTTAATAACTAAATTATATTGTTGGTTTTTTTCTCTGAACTTCTCATAGCTCTTCTGCCATAAACAGAACATTACCCTTCCTTATCAATCTGGCTGATTCTAAATGGTTTATTTTCTTAAGGATCTTAAAATCCTTTTCTCAAATGCCACTTCTATGGTCTATTAGGCCTCAAAAATTCTATAGCACCCTTCTAAATAAAGTTAAAGATATTGACTGCAGGTTCCAGCGCTTTCTTTTTTTTTTTTCTTCGAGACAGAGTCTCGCTCTCGCTCTGTCGCCCAGGCTGGAGTGCAATGGTGCAATCTCGGCTCACTGCAAGCTCCGCCTCCCTGGTTCATGCCATTCTCCTGCCTCAGCCTCCTGAGTAGCTGGGACTACAGGCGCCTGCCACCACACCCAGCTAGTTTTTTGTATTTTTAGTAGAGACGGGGTTTCACCGTGTTAGCCAGGATGGTCTCGATCTCCTGACCTCGTGATCCGCCCGCCTTGGCCTCCCAAAGTGCTGGGATTACAGGCGTGAGCTACCGCGCCCGGCCGAGCACTTTCCACCAGTTAGTTCTGTCTTAATGATCTTCATTACCCATCATGTCTTTGCTAATTTACAGTCTATAAGTCCATCAGGCACTTTTGTTTCCTTATTTTTCATAAATCATTTCCACAGTCTCCGTTTCCTTTCTGCCTCTTGGCCTTTTCAGAAGATGTTCCTAATATTTGCAAACAAATTACTTTCTCCCTTTAATTGTCTCTGTTCTTCCTTTCAGCATTATCCCAAGAGAAATAAAATAAACTTGCATTATATATTTATCATTTATCATCATATATCATGCTATGTATTTGTTGATTTGATCTTTGCTAGTTTATTAGAGCTTGGTGTCACATGCTGTTACATAAATTGTTGCAATTAAAACTGGGAAACATGTTCCTCTCTGCACTTGGCTCCCTTCTTCGTGGAGATGTGATTAGCAGGTTAGAGGATGATAAAAATCAGGCCAGGCTTGGGAATTAGAAACCGGTGTGTTCTAGTTATCTCTGTTTTGTTTCAAGAACAAAACCCACAGTCCCTACTATAAGACTTCTATAAAATGTATGCATGAGTCAAAGAGGAGGCCACTAAGGAGTAAGTGGTTGGTGCAGCACGAGCTCATTAGTACTACTAGAAAAACATTTCAAACGTAATGCCTGACTTGTGGATAAATAGTATAAATAAGGTATCACTCCTTATCTGAGTCTCTGGGTTACAATCTACATAAGGACCCAAAATATTCTGAACAATTGGCTTCAGCATAAAGAATAGATAAATGAATAAAGGACCCAAAATATCTTATTAGCCTTTCTCCATAGCATACAGAACAGTGCCAGAACACATAAGCACACAGTGATGATTAAGAAAATGTTTTAGGCCAGGCATGGTGGCTCATGCATGTAATCCCAGCACTTTGGGAGGCTGAAGCAAGAGGATCACTTAGCCCATGAGCTTGAGACCAGCCTGGGCAACACAGTGAAATTCTGTTTCTAAAAAAAAAGAAATAAAAAAATAAAAAAATAAAAAATTAGTCTGGCATGGTAGACTGTGCCTGTGGTCTCAGCTACTTGGGAGCCTAAGGCAGGAAGACAGCTTGAGCCCAGGAGGTTGAAGCTGCCATAAGCTGTAATCACACCACTGTACTCCAGCCTGGGTGACAGAGAGAGACCCCATCTCTAAAAAAAAAAAGGAAATGTTTTATGTTAGTTATTTACTTATAATATTTATCCATATGGACTTCAAAAGGTGTTGGCAGTAACTTGCAATAAATCACAGGATACAGGAAAATGTAAAGTCAAGTAGAAGGAGGAGGCAATTATAGATTTGTGAGTAATTTTTTTTTTTTTTTTTTTGGAGAAGGAGTCTTGCTCTGTCGCCCAGGCTGCAGTGCAATGGCGCAATCTCAGCTCACTGCAACCTCTGCCTCCTGGGTTCAAGTGATTCTCCTGCCTCAGCCTCCTGAGTAGCCGGGATTACAGGTGCCTGCCACTAGGCCCGGCTAATTTTTTTGTATTTTTAGTAGAGACAGGGTTTCACCATGTTGCCCAGGCTGGTCTCGCACTTCTGACCTCAGGTGATTCACCTGCTTCGGCCTCCCAAAGTGTTGGGATTACAGGCGTGAGCCACTGCACCGGGCCAAGTGAGTAATTTTAGTAAATATAAACTCTTCCAGTGCTTTAAACCTTCCACTCTAAGTGAACCACTCACTACGCTAATTTCAGTTGTAATTTTAGTTTTAAAGAAGCACAAATATTATATTTCTTTAACATGGAAAAGAAACACAGTAATGAGAATTCATTCAACTAAGATCAGAATGAGTCCCAGTTACCACATTTCAAAACCTTAGGATTTAATAAAAGTCATAGGGAGATAGAGAGTATCCTTTTCTGCCTCTGCATGAGTCTCAGAGATTCTGTAAGAGACCCAGCAAATACAAACAAATGACATTTTCAGGAAGGCGTTTGTGGTTCCCTGTTGCATCCTCTGCATCTAGAAAAGATAAAACCACCTAGGCCCTTCCCCAGTCACTACAGACTCAGAAGAGGAGCTGCAAGTGACAGCCAAATCATTCCCCATGGCCAGACAATGAGACAAGGAGAAGCAGCTGGCTATCCCCCTCCCCCTCCTTTGGACTGTTAGGACACAGGAGATCAGAGAAGGTCCGAGTATATTCCCAGATACCAATAATAATAACCCAGTGAAAGGGGCAGCCAAATATGATAGCATAACAGTGGAATAACAGCTGTTTTTTCTCTCTTTGGGCTTTAAATAATTAGACATTACTTGCTTTTTTCCCCCTTTGGCAAGTGTATTTTATTTTATTTTATTTTACCTTTTTTTAAGAGATGATATTTCTCTCTTGCCCAGGCTGGAGTGCAGTGGCGTGATTATAGCTCACTTCAGCCTCAAACTGCTGGGCTCAAGTGATCCTCCCACCTCAGACTTTGGAGTGGCTACGACTGCAGACATGCACCACCAGGCCCGGCTAATTTTTTTATTTTTTATAGAGACAGGGTCTCACTATGTTACCCAGGCTAGTCTCAAACTGCTAGCCTCAAGTGATCATCCTGTCTCAGCCTCTCAAAGTACTGAGGTTTCAGGTGTGACCCACCATGCCTGGCTCCCTTTGGCAAGTTTTAATTTTTGAAAAATTCCATTCTTCTGAATAGTTTGAAAATATTTGCTTTTCTTCCAGGCATTTTCTTGAAGTAATTTCCTGTTTTACTTTCAGAAATGTAAAATATGTGACGGGGATAAAGAAAGATCTGCCTGATTTTAGGACACATAATACTTATATAAGGCCCTATCTAAAGTATCCCAAGAGAGGTGTATATTTGTCATCTTTTATAATTGATTTAAAAAGATTGGACTAAAAAGTAAAAATCTGTCACTTGCTTACCTTGCGATTAATGTGGGAAAGGGTTTCAGCTCCGTGTTGAGGTTGCTGGGCTATAGGGTCAAAAACTTCCCTGTCATCCCCTCTAGGATTTGTTCCTTGTTCTGTGATTTGCTGAGTGATGGAAGACCGATGATTATATGGCTCTGCATCTGTATTTCTGTTAAATGGAAATTTAAAAACACTTTTTTTCTTAAACACAAGCGTTGCAGATTTGAGGCTGGATCCTCACATTTTGTGGTCAAGAGGGAATCAGGGATGTGCCATCCCAAACCTGGAAGAGAAAGAAAAAGTACAGAGCAGTCGGTACCTGGTTATAATTTCTGTCAATCATTTTCACAGCCACACAGCGAGCGAGAACCCATGCTGAAAATAGAAATAAAGGTGATTGTCCTCATCTGAGATTTTTCTGAGCATAAAAAGACAGGCATCATTACTTCTTAGTATCCTCCTGGAAAGAAGAAACTGAAAGAAAAGTGAACGCTGCTTCTCAGTTTTTAGCTCTTAAAGATCAGTGGAAAATTTTGTAGCATCAAAGCTTATTGTAGATAGAGCTATCTAAGCTCCTTTTATTTTATCAAATTAACTCACTACTTTCCTTTTCTTTTTGAGATGGAGTTTCCCTCTTGTTGCCCAGGCTGGAGTGCAATGGCACAATCTCAGCTCACTGCAACCTCCGCCTCCTGGGTTCAAGTGATTCTCCTGCCTCAGCCTCCTGAGTAGCTGGGATTACAGGCGCCCACTACACCCAACTAAATTTGTATTTTTAGTAGAGACGGAGTTTCACCATGTTGGTCAGGCTGGTTTTGAACTCCTGACCTCAGGTGATCCGCCCGCCTCAGCCTCCCAAAGTGCTGGGATTACAGCGTGAGCCATCACGCCCAGCCAATTCACTACTTTTCAAGACTCTGAATAACATTTCTTAGTGTATATCTGTTGAGCGGCCTACTATGGTAATTGCATTTTACTAGGTGCATGAATAGACTGAGAAGATTACCTTCTGGGCAGAGGGAAAGACAAACAAAATATGCCATGTAACGTGTTAACTACACAGAAATCTGAAAGATGCTATGGGGGCTTATAGGAGAAGTGGGGAAGTGAATTATGCTCAAAGAGGGCTCCTGGCTAAGGAGAAAATCTTACCTGAGTTTTGAAGGATGAGCAGGGGTAGTCAAATTGAGGTGGGAACTTAGACTGATCTAAGATCAGTGGGATTCTAGGTAAAGGGCGCAGTCAGGGTGAATATTCAAAGTCTAAGGTCTTCGGGGTCTGCAGGTGATTCTTGTGGACACTACTACAATTATTTTATTTTATTTTATTTTATTTTATTTTATTTTATTTGAGACAAAGCCTCACTCTGTCGCCCAGGCTGAGTGCTGTTGCGCAACCACGACTCACTGCAGCCTCGCTCTCCTGCGCTCAAGCAATCCTCCCACCCTTAGCCTCACAAGAATGAAGGTGAGTGCCACCTCACCCAGCTAATTTTAATTTTTGTAGAGACAGGGTCTTGCGATGTTTGCCAGGCTGGTCTTGAACTCCTGGGCCCAAACAATCCTCCTGCCTTGGCCTCCCAAGGTGTTAGGATTACAAGCATGTGCCACTGTGCCCGGCCTACTATTTTAATTGGAGTTTCATGGCTGAGCACAGTGGCTTAGACCTGTAATCCCAGCAATTTGAGAAGCCATGGAACTGCCATGGAAACTGCTTTAACTGAAATTTTGGTTCACAGCCTTCATTGGATTATCCACTGGGGCAAGCTCGTATTCCCTGGAGGATTGCCTAGAATTCGAGGCTGCAGTGAGTCACTGCACTCTATCCAGCCTGGGTGACTGTGAGACCCATATCTAAAAAAACAAACAAATAAAAAATTAGAGTTTCTGGTTACTGGAGAGTTTCTGCTGGTTGAGTTTCAGTGCTATCTAGAGGTCTAACCCTTTTGAACATAACCATAATGAATCACAGCGTATGGACATGTTTGGACTGGTCCATTGCCTTATTGGTCCTATTACAGTTACTGCTGCCTAATGCCTAAAGCATGTCCATGCTTTCACGTGAACTAGATTTTTTTTTAAATGTAGATATGTAATCAGAACACCACTACCTGGAGACAACTCTTATGCCATTAATCAAGTATTTTATTGACTGCTCTTAGTCTCAGCTAACCCATCTGGATTGCATTGTACTACTTTTCAATCATGGAAAGTTGCCTTTTTTTTTTTCTTTTTCGAGATAGAGTCTCTCTCTGT
Organism: Pongo pygmaeus; assembly: GCF_028885625.2. Lineage (NCBI taxonomy): Eukaryota > Metazoa > Chordata > Mammalia > Primates > Hominidae > Pongo > Pongo pygmaeus. The sequence continues at coordinate 152,252,542 of NC_072376.2, read as the reverse complement.
CGCTAGGCTGGAGTGCAGTGGCGCGATCTTGGCTCACTGCAACCTCCACCTCCCGGATTCAAGTGATTCTCCTGCCTCAGCCTCCTGAGTAGCTGGGATTACAGGAACATGTCACCATGCTAATTGTTGTTACTTTTAGTAGAGATGGGGTTTCACTATGTTGGCCAGGCCGGTCTCGAACGCCTGACCTCGTGATCTGCCCACCTTGGCCTCCCAAAGTGCTGGGATTACAGGCATAAGCCACCACACCTGGCCCTAAGAGAAGAAAATTTTTAATGTCATTATTATAAACGCTATTTCCTGACACCTGTCCCCCAAAAAACAAAACAAGCAAACGAAGAAAAAAAGCAACTCTAAGCAGGATTACAGCTGTGTTTCTGGACCACACAAAATGATTATTTCTGTTTCTGAAACTCAGCATATGGTCTGTCTAGAACTCTCTCTATTTGTATGTGGAAAGGTCTCTCTCTTGGACAGGAGTCATGGCTCTAGATTGGCACACATGGAGCAGGAGGATCAGTGAAATCACTCCTGGTCATCAGTGGGGTGACAGAACACCCTCACTCTTGACTTTCTAGATGAGTTAGTGTAAAGTTTTCCTTTTATGGGTAACTCCTTCTAGTCTCATCGATCACTGACTTCCAGATCTTGCCTGCCCTGCCCTGTGGCCCCCGGGGGCTCTGCCTCCCTGCCAGGAGACCTGCTGGGGTGCTGAAACCTAGAGAAAACCACAGGTCAAGGGCTTGGCTGGGTTCCCACTCATACATTCATCCTCTCATTTATTCATCATTCCACAAGTATTTATTGAGTGCCTTCTACATGTCAGGCACTATTCTAAGCAGACACCAAAATAGACTAAAATCTTCGTTTTCAACAGTCTTCTTCTATTCTAAGGTACATTTCCATTAGCCCTGGTAAGGCAGGAAAATAGGGTCTGGAGGCAGGGAACATAAGACGGATTCACACTTGAGCTACGACAGGAAACATCCTCTCCATAGGGCGTAGGCTAAGTAAGTGACTTTGCAACTGTACTTCATCCTCTCCATTTACATAGGGCGCACCCCAAGTAGAGGGTATTTCAACTCCCAAAAATTCTGCAACAGGGACTTTGAGACTCTATGCTCAGGCCCGCTCCCACACCATGGCGTGTACTTTCGTTTTCAATAAAACCCTTCATTCCTTCCTTCCTTTGTTTGTGCGTTTTGTCCAATTCTTTGTTCAGGAAGCCAAGAACCGGGACACTCTCCACCATTAACATTTCGGCGAATCAGACAGGAGGAAGAGGTAAGCGGAAAAGTTTGGGATTCATTTTACTCCCTTTCCTTTCTGCTCCATACAGGGGCGTGCTCTCTCTCTTTTCCTTTCCAACTGGGGACACCTGGTGGGCAGCGCCTAAACATGGAGGCAGCTGCAGGTTTCTGGCCGTGGTCAGTGAAACTGAGGGGCTTCCATGTTGAGGATGGCCTAACTGCCATTGCATGATTCGCTTAAGGGAACAGGGTCTTTTTACAGTTCGCTTAAGGAATCTGGGTGTTTTTTCTTTTCTTTTTTTCCTTTCTTTCTTTTCAGTCTTTCAGCGGCGGTTTATAATTGCACTGCCCAGAAGGGGGAAGGGGATCCAGGCGGTCCCTGATCCCTGCAGCTCAGAGCAAACTCGCACGTGTTTCAGGGGACTTAAACTTTCTTTTCTTATACTAAGTTCTTCCCTTACGTACTTACCTGGCTAAAGACAAAAAGCCCACCTGGCATCCTGTTCTCATTAGAGTTCATGGCTATTCTTATAAGGTTCATACTAGGAGGTAGGCCTTGGAGGGGAAAACCTGCACGTGGTACCAGTGCCCACCTAAGGTCGCAGACATCTGACACTCTAAGATTGGACCCCACAGGAGGATGCTCCGTGGGTCCTGTGGACCTCAACCTGCTCAAAGGGGATGCTCTTAGCAGAGGCTCTGAGGTCTAGTACTAAATCCTCCTTAGAATTTTCTCTCGCAATTGCAATGCTGTCTGGCCCAAACATTGTTTGGAATCTGGAGTTTACTGTCTAAAGGGAAAGTGGAATGGCATTGCATGTATCCAGGCTTTTGTGCTGCGGTTCTAAGCAGGGAGCCTGGTTAATGTGTGACACCCTCCTTTGGTAGGGTTTGGCCCCAGTGCTCTTTGGAGTCTGGGAAGGTTTGATCTTTAAAAATCAAGCTGCCATGGAAACTGCTTTAACTGAAATTTTGGTTCACAGCCTTCACTGGATTATCTATTGGGGCAAGCTGGTATTGCTATCTCATAGCTAAGGTTCCAAGCTACTGGATCTTCATTTATGTGTGTGTATGCATGTCTAGATGTGTTTATTTGTATGTACACTTATTGTTATATGTTGTGTCTACCAAAATTGGCTTATAAGTAAAAAAGCACTTATAAATTAAGTAAATAGGTCTAAGCAATTTTCAAGTTCACATGATTTAAAGTATAACTTTAGGCCGGGCGCGGTGGCTCACTCCTGTAATCCCAGCACTTTGGGAGGCCGAGGTGGGCGGATCACGAGGTCAAGAGATCGAGACCATCCTGGCTAACATGGTGAAACCCCGTCTCTACTAAAAGTACAAAAAAAATTAGCCGGGCATGGTGGCGTGCAACTGTGTCCGAGCTGCTGGGGAGGCTGAGGCAGGAGAATGGCATGAACCCGGGAGGCGGAGCTGGCAGTGAGCTGAGATGGCACCACTGCACTCCAGCCTGGGTGACAGAGCAAGACTCTCTCTCAAAATAAACAAACAAACAAACAAACAAAGTATAACTTTAATAAACAAGCTAGCTTTAAAGTTATTGGTGGAATAAAAATAGAAATGCCTTCAGAATTGTCAGCATACATTTTGTCTGAATTTTATGTTTGTCTTTGCTAGATATTTTAAAATGTCAGTGTTAATTCAAGCTGGGAGCTGCTTGGGGCGAGCCTGCCTCCCATTCTATTCAGTCTCACTGAGATAAATGCATATCTGATTGCTTCCTTGGGAAGGGCTAATCAGGAACTCAGGAGAATGCAACTGTTTGCCTCCCACCTGCCTGTGATCTGAAAGCCCCCAAGCTCCCTCCTCACCTCAGAGTCCAAACCAATGTTCATTTTACATATGTTGATTGATGTCTCACGTCTCCCCTGTTAACAGTAAAAAATAAAGTACAGTGAATGGGATAAATGTTTTAGGTAGACTTTTTGTGTGAATTAAAATCTTTTTTTTGAGATGGAGTCTCACTCTGTCGCCAGGCTGGAGTGCAGTATCATGCTCTCGGCTCACCGCAACCTCCGACTCCCTGGTTCAAGCGATTCTCTTGTCTCAGCCTCCTGAGTAGCTGGGATTATAGGCACACACCACCATGCCCAGCTAATTTTTGTATTTTTAGTAGAGACAGGGTTTCACCATGTTGGCCAGGATGGTCTAGATCTCCTGACCTCGTGATCGGCCCGCCTCAGCCTCCCCAAGTGCTGGGATTACAGGTGTGAGCCACCGCGCCAAGCCCATAAATTAAAATCTTAAAGTTATTTTTAATGCTTGTGGAAAGTAAAAAGTTTCCTCTTCAAAGTTCCTCTTCTTGTTAAAGCATAAATCATAAGTGTTAGAAATAATAGTTTCTTTTAAAGACTAACTTTCTTCAAGCATCCTTGCTTTGTGCTAATAACTCTTGTTAAGCCCTATCCTACGCAACTGTTGGACATGCTCAGAGTCACGTTCCGGCTCACAGCCTATGCCCCTTCCTTATTTGGAATTGTTATTGCTTCCTTAAACCTTTCGTAAGCGACTTCTTTGTTCTTCCCTGCACTTACCTATTTAGGAAAGTTTTAGCTATTAGCAAATCGGGTACCAGTTTAAGAGTGTGAGGTCCCGCTCCAGTCAGTGGATGCAGGGCACAGCAGTAAGGTCGACCCAAATGCATAAGGGATAAATATGCTTGCTTTTCCTTTGTTCATGTGTGCTCTCGCCATTATTCCATCTGTGATTGAGCACCCTTTCTGCAGAAAGTAAAGATTGCCTTGCTGAGAGACCTTTTGTCTCTCTGCTGACTTTTCTTTGTGGCACTGATTATCTATTTCTAACATATTTTGTATTTCTAACAATGCTTATTTAATATCTGAGTCATTTCCAATTAAGAAAGGGTTGTAATATAGGAATATGTTTCTGAAATTGTGGAATTGTTCTTATCTGCAAATGTCCATATCTGATAGTTCAGGATTTCTTGATTTTTAGGGTTTCACTAAAGTTTTAGGTTACTAAGGATAAAAATTCTAGTTAACACGTAATTCTGTATACAATATGTGCCAGAATCGGTTATTAGTGGAAAAAATAATAATTTTGTCTAATTCAGAAGTTATCTAAAAGTTAGTTCAAATTACAGATCTGCAAAGGTTATTTATGAAACAATGTAGTAAGAAGCCGTTAAGTAGGGGAGAAAGATGTGGAAAAAGTTTAAATAATAAAATATTCTTTAAAACCTGATAAAAAATTGGAGACATTTGGCTATTTAACATTTTCATAGTTAAAGCTCTTAGTCTTGATTAAAGTCAAATAAGAAGTATTATAAAAAAAATGCATTGGCAGTTTGGCAATTCTTTTTTTTTTTTCTTCTATTTGAGACAGAGTTCCACTCTTGTTACCCAAGCTGGAGTGCAATGGCGTGATCTCACTGCAATCTCTGCCTCCCAGGTTCAAGCGATTCCCCTGCCTCAGCCTCCCGAGTAGCTAGGATTACACGCACTCGCTACCACGCCCAGCTAATTTTTTGTATTTTTAGTAGAAACAGAGTTTCACCATGTTAGCCAGGCTGGTCTCGAACTCCTGACCTCAGGTGATTCACCTGCCTCTGCCTCTCAAAGTGCTGGGATTACAGGCGTGAGCCACCAAGCCCAGCCGGCAATTCTTTTTTTAATATAGTTAAGCATGAAACTGGATTTAGTGTAAAGCCAAATTTCACATACATGCTTGCATTGCTTCACACTATGTTTACTGTTTTGTGTGGATAGTGCCTAGAGTACTTATTGGTCATGTGCCTAAAGTGGATTTCTTGATTTCACAGAATGTATAAAATATTTGTGTATCAGGAGCAAAATATTCATTATGTGGATTTTTTGGGGCCCTAGGTAGCACTGTAACCTCTAAGGTAAATTGAGTAGGAAAATTTAAGGTTGGTTTCCTGTTTGTTTTTACTTCTTCTTTTTTTTTTTTTTTTTTTGAGACAGAGTCTCGCACTGTCACCCTGGCTGGAGTACAGTGGCACGATCTTGGCTCACTGCAACCTCTGCCTCCCAGGTTCAAGCGATTCTCCTGCCTCAGCCTCCCAAGTAGCTGGGATTACAGGTGCCCACCACCATGCCCAGTTAATTTTTTTTTTTTGTATTTTTAGTAGAGATGGGGTTTCATTATGTTGGCCAGGCTAGTCTCAAACTCCTGACCTCATGATCCGCCCGCGTCAGCCTCCCAAAGTGCTAGGATTACAGGCATGAGCCACCGCGCCCGGCCTGTTCATTTGCTGCTTATTCACCTCTGACTGGTTGTGTATCAATATATATAAAACCATGATGCTTTTTAGTTTCTAGTGGAAGGCTTTCCTTTGGTTCTGTGAATAGTTATTTTGTTTCCTATGCATTTCTAGCAAGTCATCATTAGTTCCATTTATCTGGAATTCCCAAGCTACCTTTGTCGGGCCTGCAGGAATTAATGGAGCACACCAGCTTTCTATCCTTCAACTAATGTTTTGGATGTTTTAAGTTTGTTGAATATACTCTCACAAATAGAATTTGAGTCATATTTCTCTCTTTTTAGTTTCTCCAAAATTTGTAAACTATCTATGAATATTCTTAATTCATAGCAATGTGTCTCTTTGCATACGGTCAAGCAGGGTCGCCAGGGCTGCTCAGGGAGAGAGAACCCAGAAACCTGGCATGCTGGCAAAAGGGTAAGAATTTCTTACCAGTCAGTCTCTCTCTGGTCTCCTTCTCTCTGTGCAAACTAGTTAAATATAAGGTAAAAGTCACTGTTTATCTCCTGTGTAAAGTTTTCAATTAATTGGTTTAATAAGAAGAAGAGCTTAAATCAAATATTTTGTCAGAAAACTAGAAAGTGTAATGCCTTTTAGTTCACATGACTTTAGAAATCTTTGGGAAATAAAGATGGTTTTAAAGATTATTGGTAAAATACAATATCTTCAAAATGTAAACATGTGGTCTAAGTTATATTCAAATATTAGGTTTGCTAAATGCTTTAAGGTCATAAATTGCTTCTTTGGCTTTTGAAAATTGTTTAACTTGCCTGCTTTCCAGCTAGGTAAGGGCTGGGGGTGTGTGGAGTTGGCCACGCTCCTAGCTATGCTGAAAATAGTCAAATCTTATCAGAACATAACTTACCAGGTTTTACATTAAAGTTAAAATTGCTAAGAGTTGCCACTGTAACATGCAATTAAGACTACTAGAAACAGTTTTACAGGCTGGGTGCGGTGGCTCCTGCCTGTAATCCCAGCACTTTGGGAGGCCGAGGAGGGCAGATCACGAGGTCAGGAGATCGAGACCATCCTGGCTAACACGGTGAAACCCTGTCTCTACTAAAAATACAAAAAAATTAGCCGGGCGTGGTGGCGGGCGCCTGTAGTCTCAGCTACTCGGGAGGCTGAGGCAGGAGAATAGCGTGAACCCGGGAGGTGGAGCTTGCAGTGAGCCGAGATAGCGCCACTGCACTCCAGCCTGGGCAACAGAGCGAGACTCCGTCTCAAAAAAAAAAAAAAAAAAGAAACAGTTTTACCTGCAAGATGTGTAAGAACAGCTGAATGTGGCTTTTTTTTTTTTTGTAAAAGGTTATAAAAGGTTTTTACTAGTTTTAAATTTTTGAGTCACTTTGGCAAAATAAATAATTTATGGTAATCTGGAATTCTAAAATCAAACTTCAGTTTCAAAGTTGTCTTTCCTAATCCCTGACTTTTTGGATGGATAAGAGGGTCGTGAAAACATTCAGAAAAGAGGTAAACAGGATTTTCTGACATGTTAGGTACATGGGATTGCCAAAATGATGTTCAGTCTTCTTTAGGTTTTATTTTTGTGAATATTACTAATATATGTTCCAAAATTATATGGGATTTCTAAAGTAGTATGTGCTATCAATTATAATTATGGTTATTAAATTGTTATTGTAAACCACAGAAATAACCAAATTTCCTTGTATAAAGCTACTAACCCGAGTAGAACAAAAATTAATTAAATACCAAGAAAATACTGTCAGATTTTCATATTAAACCAGCTGATACTGAAATTGTTTAAAACATTTTATAACCAAAGCGTGGTTCCATATTCCTGGGAAGATAAAGTTTCACGTACATTTGGTCACCTGGTGGGCCATTTAAACATTTTATAAAGGGATTTCATTCAATTGTTATTTTCAATGTATGTTTTCTGGTTGTATAAAAGCTTTCCCATGCAAGAGGGCTGATGTTATAACAGTAGACTATTATGCTACAGTGTATTTTCACCAGGTGAAAAAAAAGCTTTTTTATGGTTTGGATCTTCTGGAAACATCAGAGAAAGACTGTCCTTGTCATCCACACTACAACAAAACTTCAGAACCTTGGGCTTTGGGTTTATGGTCTCACAACTGAGAAGGGTCCTGGGTCCCCCCACACTTTTGGAGCTATGCATCCATTGGAACACTTGAGGTAAAGCTGACCAGGGAAATGTCTCCCCAGAAGCAGATGACATCCTTGATATGAACAGTTTTTCCCTAATTCACAGATTAAGACTTCTACTTCATGAAACTCTTATCTTTGAATATTTTTTCTTATGCCTCTATAAACAATAGAAGTAGAAAAGGGATCTGTTATGTGCATTAATGTGGTGTACTTTTATTGTGAAGGAGTTTGCAGCCAGCCTTATACATGGATACCCTTGTACTTTGATAGATAAAAGATGAAGGCCCAATGTAGGTAAGAAACTTTAATGATACATATGTTGCCTCATAATCAGTCAAAAATAAAACATTTATTCATTCCTCTTAACCCACATCATGGGTTAAAGAAAACACTGCCAGGAGGCCTTCACTCTTCTAAAAGGGCATCATTCGTTAGGTGCTTTTTCCGTGGTTTAAAGTAAAAGAAGCAATGATTAGAGATACATTCCTCAGGCCGGGTGCGGTGGCTCATGCCTGTAATCCCAGCACTTTGCGAGGCTGAGGTCAGGGGTTAAAGACCAGCCTGGCCAATATGGTGAAACCCCATCTGTACTAAAAATACAAAAATTAGCCGGGCGTGGTGGTGGATGCCTGTAATCTCAGCTACTCGGGAGGCTGAGGCAGGAGAATCACTTGAACTGGGGAGGCAGAGGTTGCAGTGAGCCAAGATCATTGTGCCACTGCACTCCAGCCTGGGCAGTAGAGTGAAACTCTGTCTCAAAAAAAAAAAAAAAAAAAAAAAAGAAATGTATCCCTCATGATAGGCTCTGTAGCAAATTCTACTGTAAAGGCTACAGTTACACAATAAACTTTAAATTATTTTGTGAAAGTTACCATAGAATTGGCTGAACAAGGAAGTATCTGCAGCTGCTGGCACTTTTGGCCTATGGAGAAATACATCAAATGAAGATTATAAAAATTCAGTGGTAGGGGATTAACAAAGAGACTGCCTAGTTAAGTGAGTAAACTCTTTAGCTCATTCTTTGATCTATTTGATTTTAGGAGGTTTGGTTTTTGGGGGACGTTGGGTAAGGAGCATACTCCAAACTCTTGCTATTATCCTCCCAATAGTCATAATAATAGTCTCCCCGGTGAGCTGTTTTCTCTCAAAGGTTTTAAATGCTGCATGCAGCTGTCTCTAGAATGTCATATGGTCTCTCTTCAATTGGAGTAACTGGAGCTGAAAGAAATGTGCAACCATGAGGACACTGTAACCTACAAATGACATGCTGCGACTGGAAACACAAAATGATGGTAACTGAGAGTGGCACTAAGGTCTTAACTTTTGGTCACATTCTTCACTTAGGTGAGAAGGGGGAATTTTGGTAAACAAAATTCTGGGAGGCCATCATTTTGGACTAAGCTCATGCACTAGGCCCCAACAGACCAAACCAAAATAAAGTTGGTTGTGCTAAGACTTTAAGGAAACACATGAATCCTAGAACAGATCAGGTTTTGTCTTTTCTTCTGCAGATGTCTGTAACAAACATTCTTGACAGCATGGGTATCTACCCATTGAGGTTCCCATTAAATCTTTTAACCAAATTCATTTCCTCTTGCCTAGAGACCATCAAGCTCCAGATGATCATGCAACAAAGGTTCCAGCCAGTTCCAGGTGAAGACACCACCCCTGGTCATCAGGAAGCTACCCTGTCTCTACTAGACAGAACAGGGCGAGAGTTCTGTGATCCCCAATAGGTAGGGACTGTGCCCCAAGTCAGCATGAAGCACTTACAGAAAAAAGACCGCCCGTCTCTCTGCTTCCTATAAAGATTTATGAGGATCACATCTCTTAGTGGGGAGATGAGGCAGGAAAACAAGGTCTGGAGGCAGGGAACATAAGGCCCATTCACACTTCAGCTATGACAGGAAATATCCTCTCCGTAGAGCGTAGGCCAAGTAGAAGACTTTGTAACTTTACTTCATCCTCTCCATTTACATAGGGTGTACCCCAAGTAGAGGGTATTTCAACTCCCAAAAATTCTGTAATGGGGCCCTTGAGCCCCTATGCTCGGGCCTCCTCCCACACTGTGTAGTGTACTTTCATTTTCAATAAATCCTTCATTTCTTCCTTGTTTTGTGCACTTTGCCCAGTTCTTTGTTCAAGATGCCAAGAACACGGACACTCTCCTTCCTTTTTTCTCTTACTTTTTTTTTTTTTTTTTTTTGAGATGGAGTCTCGCTCTGTCACCCAGGCTGGAATGCAGTGGACCAATCTCGGCTCACTGCAAGCTCCGCCTCCTGGGTTCACGCCATCCTCCTGCCTCAGCCTCCCGAGTAGCTGGGACTACAGGCACCCGCCACCACACCTGGCTAATTTTTTGTATTTTTAGTAGAGACGGGGTTTCAGTGTGTTAGCCAGGATGGTCTCAAACTCCTGACCTTGTGATCCACCTGCCTCGGCCTCCCAAAGTGCTGGGATTACAGGCGTGAGCCACTGCGCTGGGCACCCTCCTTCCTTAACACTGGTGCTCTGCTCTTTGTTTCTAGGGCAACTGAAACAGGTCTCTGCCAGTGCAGCTGGGGCTCAGTGTTTCTTCCGGGTACTTGCTCCAGTGTCACTCTTAGAAGTGGCTTTCTCAGTACAGCACTTCAAACTCTTCAAATACAGACATTTTCTTCAAGACGTTGTATCGTATCTAAGTAGGGAGAAATTTCTAGTTCAACTACACATTGCACCTCAAGATAACATCTGCCTTCAATGATTCAGGTCCTGCAGAAAGGTCTGGGTCATCCATTCAGATAGCTCCGCCCTTATAGTAAATTTCCTGTTGGGTATTTCACCCCTACTCCACCCCCATTATCATTTTAACTGTCTTGTTCCTACCAGGCTCTCTATGGCCACATTTGTCATCAGATATGTGCTGATGAACTTGAATCTTAAAAGAAAGATCCCAATTTCTAATCTCATGAATTTTTTTCCCTCCCATCCTATATAAATTTGTAGATGCAAATGAAAATCAGAAAAGAAATATCTGGCTGGGTGCAGTGGCTCATGCCTGCAATCCCAGCACTTTGAGAGGCCCAGGTGGGTGAATCACTTGAGCCCAGGAGTTCGAGATCAGCCTGGGCAATATGGCAAAACCCCATCTCTACAAGAAATGCAAAAACTTAACCGGGCGTGTTGGCACGCACCTATAGTCCCAGCTACTCCAGAAGCTGAGGTGGGAGGATCGCTTGAGCTTGGGAGGTTGAGGCTACAGTGAGCTGTGATCAGACCACTGCACTCCAGCTTGGGGAACAGAGTGAGATCCTGTCTCAGAAAAAAAAAAAGAAGGAAAGAAATACCCTCCAGCTTCACTAGACTGCATTCAAAATTAAAGGCCAGTAGATGTTACTTCTTTTTGTTTTAAGTGTCTAAGCCACAGGTCTTTCTTGAGCTAAAAAAAAAAAAAAAGGTCCTATTGTTGGCTGGGCAGGTGGCTCACACCTGTGAGGCCGAGGCAGGGGGATCCCTTTGAGCTCAGGAATTAGAGACCAGCCTGGGCAACATGGTGAAACCCAGTTTCTACTAAAAATACAAAAATTAGCCATGTGTGGTGGTGCATGTAGTCCAGCTACTCTGGAGGCTGAGGCAAAAGAATCGCTTGAACCTGCGAGGCGCAGGTTGCAGTGAGCTGAGATCTCACCACTGCACTCCAGCCTGGGTGACAAATCAAGACTCCCCCTCAAAAACAAACAAAAAAAAGTTCTGTTATCTATGAAATACCATAAATATTATGCTAAAGTTGACTTTTTAAAAATGATACAGGCCGGGCGCGGTGGCTCATGCCTGTAATCCCAGCACTTTGGGAGGCCGAGGCGGGCAGATCACGAGGTCAGGAGATCTAGACCATCCTGGCCAACATGGTGAAACCCTGTCTCTACTCAAAATACAAAAAAATTAGCTGGGCCTGGTGGCGCGCGCCTGTAATCCCAGCTACTCAGGAGGCTGAGGCAGGAGAATCACTTGAACCAGGGAGTCGGAGGTTGTAGTGAGCCGAGATTGCGCCACTGCACTCCAGTCTGGCAACAGAGAGGGACTCTGTCTCAAAAATAAAAAATAAAAAATAAATAAAAATGATACAAGGCAAGACTCCGTCTCAAAAAAAAAAAAAGATTCAAGGCTGGGCGTGGTAGCTCATGCCTGTAATCCCAATACTTCGGGAGGTCAAGGTAGGCAGATCACTTAAGCCTAAGAGTTCGAGACCAGCCTGGGCAACATGATGAAAACCTGTACAAAAAATACAAAAATTAACGGGGCTTTGTGGTGGGCACCTGTAATCCCAGCTACTGGGGAGGCTAAGGTGGGAGGATTGCTTGAGCCTGGGAAGTCGAGGCTGCAGTGAGCCATGATTGTGCCACTGCACTCCAGCCTGGGTGACAGAGCGAGACTGTTTCAAACAAAAAAGAAAACAAATACCTTCAGATGTTTCCTGGCCTTTTATTTTAAATTAAACCCATTCAGTTTTTGTTGGAAAAGTAATATATAATCATTTTTAAATTGGCAAATGTACTCACTTCAGCAGCACAAACACTAAAATCGGAATGATACAGAGAAGATTAGCATGAATGACATGCAAATTCGTGAAGCCTTCCGTATTTTCCTGTAGCGCTGTAGGATGACTATAGTTAATAGTTATATATTATACAGTTTCAAGTAGCTAGCTGGAGGGTATTGAATGTTCCAACACGAAATTATAAGTGTTTGAGATGATATGCTAACTACGCTGATCTGATCGCTATACACATATGTGTCACAACATCACTATGTATCCCGTAAGTATGTAATTATTATGTGTCAATTTAAAAATTTAAAAGTAAAAAAATACATTAAATTGGAAAAGAAAGAAACCTAGAAAGACAAAAAATATAAGCCATATTCTACCATCCAAAGGTAATACCTATAAATCTCATTGCCTTTTACACATCTTAATTTCCCATCTATTAAAAATTAGTTTTTTATTACATTTTAAAATTTTTCTTTATCGTCAAAATAATCATGTAGAAAGACATATAGTATAAAAATTTTCCCAGTTTCCCCCACAACAGCATTCCTGAGTTAGTCACTGTTATCCCTCTAGACAGTTTTATGTATCTATTAAACATATTTTCAAACTTTTTGAATAAATAGGTTTTTGTTTGAGTCAAAGAATAATACGTTTCTTGTTTTTTTGTTTTTTTGTGTTTTTTTTTGAGACGGAGTTTTACTCTTGTTGCCCAGGCTGGAGTGCAATGGTGCAATCTCGGCTCACTGCAACCTCCGCCTCCCGGGTTCAAGCAATTCTCCTGCCTCAGCCTCCCGAGTAGCTGGGACTACAGGTGCCCGCCACCACGCCCAGCTAATTTTTTGTATTTTTAGTAGAGATGGGATTTCTCCATGTTGAGGCTGGTCTCAAACTCCTGACCTCAGGTGATCCACCTGCCTTGGCCTCCCAAAGTGCTGGGATTACAGGTGTGAGCCACTGTGCCCGGCACATTTCTTGTTTTTTAACAACTTTGTTGAGGCTTATTTTACATATTATATATAGTTCACTGTTTCAAGTGTACAATTCAATAATTTTTAGTACATTTATTCTATTTTACATGTGTAGCCATCACCATGTCAGTTTAGAATATTTTCGTCACTCAGTAAGATCCCTCATACACATTTACTATGAACCCCTGTTCTCTTGAGCCCTACTCTAGGCAATTACTCATCTTTTTTTTGTCTTTATAGATTTGTCTTTTCTGGACATTTCATATAAATGGAATCATGCAGTATAGATTTCTTGTCTGCCTTCTTTCCCTCAGCATAATCCATTTATTTCTAAAAAGAAACTAGAGAAAAATGTTTATGGATGCTTAATAAATTTATCTGAAATGATCTCTCACAAGCAAAAAATACAGAAGAACTTTTATATTCTGGTATAGGGAAAGAACTAAAACCAGTTATCAACTATCGTGAATCTGTGGACGAGATTTAAATTCTTTGACATTCCACTCTTCCCCCTAGTGGCCAGGACAGAAAGAGTACTGTACATTGTGTTAGCATCCCAGATTCTTCAAGTGCTGCTACGTGAGAGGTATTTTACACTTGGAGTTTTTATGTGAAAGATACTTCCCTTCTGTTTATTGGAGGCCTTTTTTCTAATAAGGCAAATTTGTTGGGAGGCATAATCAATCATTCTCTGTGATTCTTCCCACTGCTGAATCCACCAGCCTCTCCTTAAAGAGGGATTTAGAATAGTGGTTAAGAGGCCGGGCACGGTGGTTCACACCTGTAATCCCAGCACTTTGGGAAGCCGAGGTGGGCAGATCACCTGAGGTCGGGAGATCGAGACCAGCCTGACCAACATGGAGAAACCCCATCTCCACTAAAAATACAAAATTAGCCGGGCGTGGTGGTGCATGCCTGTAATCCCAGCTACTCTGGAGGCTGAGGCAGGAGAATTGCTTGAATCTGGGAGGTGGAGGTTGCGGTGAGCCGAGATTGCACCATTGCACTCCAGCCTAGGCAACAAGAGCAAAACTCTGTCTCAAAAAAAAAAAAAGAAAAAAGAATAGTAGTTAAGATCTCAAGGTGTGGTACCAACTTGCCCACATTCAAATGTTAATTCTATTACTTGCTAGTTACGGGACCTTACTCAACAGGTAAGTGTCTTTTTTTTTTTTTTTTTTTGAGACGGAGTTTCACTCTGTTGCCCAGGCTGGAGAGCAGTGGTGGCACTATCTCGGCTCACTGCAACCTCCGCCTCCTGGGTTCAAGAGATACTCCTGCCTCAGCCTCCCGTGTAGCTGGGACTACAGGCGCCCTCCACCACGTCCGGCTAATTTTTGTATTTTTAGTAGAGATGGCCTTTCACCATATTGGCCAGGCTGGTCTGAAACTCCTGACCTTGTGATCCTCCCGCCTCAGCCTCCCAAAGTGCTGGGATTACAGGCATGAGACACCGTGCCCGGCCTTAAGTGTCTTCTTCTTTTGTAAGATGAGGATGATAGTAATACCTGTTTTATGGGGTTGTTGTGAGCATTAAATACATTAAGATACATGGAACTCCTAAAATAGTACCACTGAAGCATACTGTCATTCAGCAACCTGAGTATTAAAAAAAAAAAAAAGTATTTTAAAAACACAAACCAGAATTTGTTTCTGCTTAAAACTAATGTTTTGGCTGTGGTGGCTGACACCTGTAATCCCAGCACTTTGGGTAGCTGAGGTGGGAGAATCTCTTGAACTCAAGAATTCAAGTCCAGCCTGGACATGTAGTGAGATCATTACACTACAAAAAATAAAAAAATTAACCTGACATGGTGGCACACACCTTTAGTCCCAGCTACATGGTAGGCTAAGGTGGAAGGATTTCTTGAGCCTGGGAGGTTGAGGCTGCAGTGAGCCATGATGGCACCACTGCACTCTAGCCTGGGCAACAGAGCAAGACCCTGTCTCAAAAAACAAAAACAAAAACTAGGGTTTTGTGTGAGTGAGTTATTCAGATGCTGTGTGTGATGGATGCTGAAAGACTTTCTACTCAAAAATAGCTCCTTCCTACGCAACTATTGAAGCTTGACAGTCTGCTTTTCCAAAGCCAGCCCTGTAACCACTGCCTCCCCAATTTTGGAGACAGCCCTCAGCAAAAACCTATTTTTACCCACAGGTGGTGTCTGAGATTAATTCAACTAGCACCCCTGTACTTCCACTACTTCCGCATTCCTGTGCTAGCTTTGGGACCCTAGTACCCACCCTCTAAGTTTCATCCTTCTCATAACCTTCTGTGCTTGCACAGCTTGTATGTCCCTAGACTTTCACTGCAGTGTCTGCTTTAGGCACCAGGATCCTCTACAGGAAGTAGAATCTTTCCTGACTACAAACTTATTGGATGTGGCTATTCATTATATGCTTAAGTTTTGCCACTTTTCTTTCCCTGGGGTTGGACTGAGTCTTCATCCTGTATAATTGATCTGGGTCCTATTGGAGCTAGACAGACCACCCAATACTGCCGTTTACCTAACTCTGAATAACATTTTCCTGCCAGGAGACGCCTGCTGATATGCCCTGCCTGCCAGACTAGAATTCCTTGGGTATTGTGGGGGCTTATGCCCCCTCAATTTAGACATATGTGATTGGGCAAATTCCATGGTGCAGATTGTATTTTGCCACAAAAACATATAATAGGTCTATTTCTTCTCCTAGCCTTGTCCCTCCATAAGTGTTCACACATGGTAAACTGACCAGGAAAGGCTCTAATCCTCCATCCCTTACCCCAGGAGGGCTGCAAGTCAGGTAAGCAGCTCAAGAATTCAAATATGCCAGGTACAGTGGCTCATGCCTGTAATCCCAGCACTTTGCGAGGCCAAGGCAGGTGGATCATTAGGTCAGGAGTTCAAGACCAGCCTGATCAACATGGTGAAACCTCATCTCTACTAAAAATACAAAAAAATTAGCTGAGCGTGGTGGCAGGGGCCTGTAGTCCCAGTTACTTGGGAGGCTGAGGCAGGAGAATCACTTGAACCCAGGAGGCAGAGGTTGCAGTGAGCCGAGATCATGCCACTGCACTACAGCCTGGGTGAGAGCAAGATTCCGTCTCAAAAAAAAAAAAAAAAAAAAATTCAAACATATGCCCACATACTATTTATCTATATATGTGTAAAATGTAAACCAAGCTAACAGACTGTTTAATAAAATCTACCCTCTTTCCATGGAAAATATACCTTCAGAGCAATAAAACTGAAATGTATATAAAGCTGTGGGTTTTTTTTTTTCTTTTTTGAGACGGAGTTTCGCTCTTGTTGCCCAGTGGAGTGCAATGGCACGATCTCAGTTCACTGCAACCTCTGCCTACTGGGTTCAAGCAATTCTGCCTCAGCCTCCCGAGTAGCTGGGATTACAGGCTAATTTTGTATTTTTAGTAGAGACGGGGTTTCTTCATGTTGGCCAGGCTGGTCTCGAAGCCCTGACCTCAAGTGATCTGCCTGCCTCGGCCTCCCAAAGTGCTGGGATTATAGGCGTGAGCCACTGTGCCTGGCCAAAATTGGCAAATTATTAGATGACTGAATTTAGTTATTATTGCACATTTGCCATCTAATTGTTATTGTCTGGGTAGTCTATTGATAAGTGATATAATGACAATAATAATTCATAAATTTGTATGTATTTATTTCATGAGGTTCATTTAAGCAAATCACCAATTATTTTTTATTATTTTATTTAGAGCCAGGGTCTTGCTCTGTCACCCAGGCTGGAGTGCAGTGGCACAATCACAGCTCACTGACTGTAGCCTCAAACTCCTGTGCTCAAGCAATCCTCCTGCCTCAGCTTCCTGAGAAGCAGAGACTACAGGCACATGCCAACATACCCAGGTAATTTTTTTTTTTTTTTTTTTGAGATGGAATCTCACTCTGTCACACAGGCTGGAGTGCAGTGGCATGATCTTGGCTCACTGCAACCTCCGCCTCCCGTGTTCAAGCGATTCTCCTGCCTCAGCATCTTGAGTAGCTGGGATTACAGGCACGTGCCACCACACCCGGCTAAT
The DNA here is from genome assembly GCF_028885625.2 of Pongo pygmaeus. NCBI lineage: Eukaryota > Metazoa > Chordata > Mammalia > Primates > Hominidae > Pongo > Pongo pygmaeus. The sequence continues at coordinate 152,235,363 of NC_072376.2, read as the reverse complement.
TTTTTATATTTTTAGTAGAGACAGGGTTTCACCATATTGGCCAGGCTGGTCTCGAACTCCTGACCTCGTGATCTGCCAACCTCGGCCTCCCAAAGTGCTGGGATTACAGGCGTGAGCCACCATGCCCGGCCAATATTTTGTATTTTTTATAGAGATGGGGTCTCTCTGTGTTGCCTAGACTGGTCTTGAACTCCTGGCCTCAAGCGATCCTCCTGCCTTAGCCTTCCAAGGTGTTAGGATTACAGGCACGAGTCACTGTGCCCAGCCAATTATGTTGTTATAATCAAGATTTTAACAAAATTTGTATGTTAATGATAACCGTGATCTAAAAGATTCAAAACTAATGCTGGGCACAGTGGCTCATGCCTGTAATCCCAGCACTTTGGGAGGCTGAGGCGGGCGGATCACCTGAGGTCAGGAGATCGAGACCAGCCTGGCCAATATGGTGAAACTCCATCTCTACTAAAAATACAAAAATAAGCCAGGCATGGTGGCGGGCGCCTGTAATCCCAGCTACTCGGGAGGCTGAGGCATGAAAATCACTCGAACCCGGGAGGCAGAGGTTGCAGTGAGCCAAGATCGTGCCACTGCATTCTACCCTGGGTGACAGAGCAAGACCCTGTTTCTAAAAAAAAAGAAAAAAAAAAGATTCAAAATAAAATGTAACTGCATTCAAAGTACACAAAATTTTTAGTACATTTGAATCAACAATTATAAATTAAATATACAAATAAAACTTGAGGTTGAGTGCATTTGGGTACGGGCAATCTCACGCCTGTAATCATAGCACTTTGGGAGGATGAGGCGGGATGATCACTTGAGCCCAGGAATGATATAATAAAGACAATAATAATTCATATATTTTGTATATTTGTTTTCTGGTGTTCATTTGAGCAAATCATCAATTATTTATTATTATTATTGTTGTTGTTTTAGAGTCAGAGTCTTGATCTGTCACTCAGGCTGGAGTGCAGTGGCACAATCATAGCTCATTGCACCCTCAAACTCCAGGGCTCAAGCAATCCTCCTACCTCAGCCTCTAGAGTGCCAGAGACTATGGTCCATGCACCAGGCCCAGCTAATATTTTGCATTATTGTGTTCAATATCTATTTTCCCATATAAAAAATTGATGTCAGGCCAGGCATGGTGGCGTGCACCTATAGTCTCAGCTACTTGGTAGGCTGAAGATGGAGGATCACTTGAGGCCAGGAATTTGAGGCTGTATGCCTCAAATTTGAGTGCATTATGATTGCACTTGTGAATAGTCACTGCATTCCAGGCTGGGCAATATAGCAAGACCTCATCTCTAAAAAGATTTTTTTTTAATGTTGTCATGGTTAATATTGTATCTAAACCTATGCAATAGCTGCCTATGATGGTTAACACTGAGTGTCAACTTGATTGGATTGAAGGATGCAGAGTATTGCTTCTAGGTGTGTCTGTAAGGATGTTGCCAAAGGAGATTAACATTGAATCAGTGGACTGGGAGAGGCAGACCTTCCCTCAATCTGGGTGGGCACCATCTAATCAGCTGCCAGCGCAGCTAGGATAAAGCAGGCAAAAGTTGGAAGGACTTGACTTGCTGAGTCTTCCGGACTTCATCTTTCTCCCATGCTGGATGCTTCCTGCCCTTGAACATCAGACTCCAAGTTCTTTAGCTTTTGGACTCTTGGACTTACACCAGTGGTTTTCCAGGGGCCTTTAGCCACAGACTGAAGGCTGCATTGTTGGCTTCCTTACTTTTGAGGTTTCGGGACTCTGACTGACTTCCTTGCTGCTCAGCTTGCAGGTGGCCTATTGTTGAGACTTCATCTTCTGATCATGAGTCAATGATAACTCTTTAATAAACTCCACTTCATATATACATCTATCCTATTAGTTCTGTGCCTGCAGAGAACCCTGACTAATACACCAGCTTCTAAGATGGCTTCCAATTGTCCTTGCCTCCTGGTTTTCATACCATTGTGTAGTCTACTGACACATTGAATCAGGGCTGTTCTGTATGACCAATAGAATATGGTGGAAAAGATGCTGCATGACCTCCAAATCAAGATAATAGAATTCATTGAAGCTTCTCTCTTAATCTGAGATTGCCTGCTCTGGGGGAAGCTGGCAAGCATGAAACGAGAACATTCAAGCAGCTCAAGAAGAGAGGCCCACACGGAGAGGAACTGAGGCTTCCTGCCAACAGCCAGCACCAACTTGCCAGATATGTCAGTGAGCCATTTTGGAAGTAGATTTTCCAGCCTCAGTCAAACTTTCGGATAACTATAGACTTAGTTGACATCTGATTACAACCTCATGAGACATCTAAAACCAGAATATTGCAGCCAAACAACTCCTGAATTTCTGATGATCAGAAATGGTGAGAGATGATAAATGATTATCGATGTTTTAAGACACTAAGTTACAGGATGATTTTGTCATGCAGCATTAGATAATGAACATAACTCACACATATTCATATATAAGAGTAAAATGAATTTTTTTCATTTCAAAATGTTTCTCAGCTGCCATTGCAACTACTGCAAATAAAACACCAATTCATGAATAGCTCCAGAGCCACACATTGAAACATGAGTAAAAGCAGGACAAATACATTTTTATTCTATTGTGAACCAATGCTTTTTTAGTGAAAGAATTTACTGCATTCATGCTGTTGAGAAAAAAAATCTGAAAGGTAAATTAATTTGTCTTTTCTTTTACTTAAGAACTTTTGTTACTCAAATCCTCCCCACAGTACAGAGCATCATCTCTCTCCAATGTCAGCAGCAGTACCCCATAAATCTGTCAGGATTCTTTTTTTTTTTTTTTTTTTGAGACGGAGTCTCGCTCTGTTGCTAGGCTAGAGTGCAGTGGCGTGATCTCGGCTCACTGCAGTCTCCACCTCCTGGGTTCAAGTGATTCTCCTGCCTCAGCCTCCCGAGTAGCTGGGACTACAGGTGTGCACCACCATGCCCAGCTAATTTTTGTATTTTTAGTAGAGACAGGGTTTCACCATGTTGGCCAGGATGGTCTCGATCTCCTGATGTCATGACCCACCTGCCTCGGCCTTCCAAAGTGCTGTGATAACAGGCATGAGCCACCGTACCCGGCCAATCTGTCAGCATGTAGAGGCAGTTGTGTTGTTTCAAGCACATGGCACAAGAGATGCAGAATGGGGACAGAATGGGCCCTGGGGCCTGAACACTGTTGGTCAGAAGAATGGATATTTAGGGCCCGGGTTCTAGTGCACTGAACACTGGATCCCAAGTGCCAGAGACACTCATGTGTTCTTTAACAAATACACGTGTCTTTGTGATATGTGTGGCTGTCTAAAGTGCAGGGCCCAGGGCAGAGGCCACCACTCACCTGGGCCTACAGCTGGTACTGCAAGTGGACTTATTGTCCAGGTTCTGAGAAAAAAGGAATAATAGAGTGAAGAAGATAAACAGGATTAGCTGTATTGAGGAAATCAATGTTTTTATATGCCCTGAGCAGCAATTATTAGCCTTGACACTGACTGTTGCATACCATTTGGGCAACAGAGAAATTTCCTTTCCCCTGACTCCATGTCTAATATTCCTGGCCTTTCTCCACCTCCTTCACTTACTGGTCCCTAAAGGAGCAGCAAAGGATTTGAATGGAGAGTTTGGGAGAAAGAGCTGAGCACGCTCAGGTTCTTCCTCCTTTTCTCTTTGAGTATTGCCTGTCTTCAGGGTACCCAATCTGCTCTGCTTTTCCATGTGGTTGTCCACTACTGCCTGCAATGAGGCAGGTAAGTTCGATTCACGGGTGAAATGACAGGTAGCGCACTTGGCTAACACACCTAATCGACATCGTTCGACTGCTTTTCATGGCAGTAGAGGTGATAGTTTTTGTTCTCCTGTTGCCTTACTCTTTCACATCTCTCTCAGTTGGTTCCACATATGGACATGAAACAGGGATATCATTCATTGGGCCCTCTAAATCCTAGCATGCAAGGTGGATGAGGTTCACGAGGGCATATGGTTTGAATATTGTGGCCACGTTTGGGCACAACCTTTAACTAATTCTTCATAACACAATTTAAACCATGGTTTCACTGGAGGCTCAGGGAGGGAGTGGAAAACAGAAAATAACTTGTAACTATGGCTCAAGTCCAGATATTCTCTGGGAGTCTCTGGCCAGGTTAGCTCTCTACCTGGCTCTTGCACCATTGTAATTAGTCTGAAGCAGCTTGCGCTGTCCCAGCAAACCTACTTTGCCATTGCAATCTCTAGCATCTCTGCTTCAGAATCTAGACCCTACCAACCAGCCAGACCATGCTGAGTGCCATGGAGAGGAGGAAGACCATTTCTCCTCTGAGCCACAGCTCACCTCTCCAAATCCTCAATTATTGTCCTGGAACTGACCTCTTTCCAAATTGAGTGACAGTGAGAACATATTTTTCTTTCAGAGAAAAATTCATTGCCATATATAAGTGTGAATTCTGGCCCTATAGTTGTTTTGTTTTTTGTTTGTCTGTTTTTTGTTTGTTTGTTTTTTTGTTTTGTTTCATTTTTTTGAGACGAGGTGTCGCTCTGTCACCCAGGCTGGAGGGCAGTAGCACAATCTCCGCTCACTGCAACCCCCGCCTCTCAGGTTCAAGTGATTCTCCTGCCTCAGTCTTCCGAGTAGCTGGGATTACAGGTACCCACCACCACACCTGGCTAATTTTTGTATTTTTAGTAGAGGCAGGGTTTCACCATGTTGGCCAGGCTGGTCTCGAACTCCTGGCCTCAGGTGATCTACCCATCTTGGCCTCCTAAAGTGATGGGATTACAGGCATGAGCCACCACACCCAGCCTCTGTGGTTCAGCTTACAATGCAGTGTGAAAGTACATTTTTCAAAAGTCTGGGCTATGTAGTGTTAAATAACATCATGGATGAAAAAACATTTGATAATCCACAGGGAACTGTATCAAGCCTCGTCCAGTTCCTTTCTTTCCCTTTCTTTCTGCTTGAAGGCTTTAGGCATAAATGTTTTCTTTTTTTTGTTTTTTTTTTGTTTTTTTTTGAGACGGAGTCTCGCTCTGTCACCCGGGCTGGAGTGCAGTGGCATGATCTCGGCTCACTGCAACCTCCACCACCTGGGTTCAAGCGATTCTCCTGCCTCAGCCTCCTGAGCAGCTGGGATTACAGGCACCCGCCACCACACCTGTCTAATTTTTGTATTTTTAGTAGAGGCAGGGTTTCACCATGTTGGTCAGGCTGGTCTTGAACTCACAACCTCAGGTGATCTGCCTGCCTGGGCATCCCAAAGTACTGAGATTACAGGCGTGAGTCACTGCACTTGGCCTTTTTTTATTTTTTATTTTTATTTTTTCAAAGACAGGATCTTACTCTCTCGCCCGGGCTGAAGTGCAGTGGTGCAATCACGGCTCATTGCAGCCTCAACCTCCTGAGTAGCTGAGACCACAGGCACATGCCACCACACCTGGCTAATTTTTCTTAAAAAGTGTGTTTTTTTTTGCCAGGCACGGTGGCTCACGCCTGTAATCCCAGCACAAAATCCCAGCCAAGGCGGGCGGATCAAGAGGTCAGGAGACTGAGACCATCCTGGCTAACATGGTGAAACCCTGCCTCTACTAAAAATACAAAAAATTAGCCGGGTGTGGTGGCACGCACCTATAGTGCCAGCTACTCGGGAGGCTGAGGCAGAAGAATTGCTTGAACCGGGGAGGCAGAGGTTGCAGTGAGCCGAGATCATGCCACTGCACTCCAGCCTGGGCAACAGAGCGAGACTCCATCTCAAAAAAAAGAAAAAAAAAAAACAAAACCAAAAACACAGTGTTTTTTTTTTTGTAGAGACAGGGTCTCATTATATTGCTCAGGCTGGTCTCAAGCTCCTGATCTCAAGTGATCCTCCCACCTTAGCCTCCCAAAATGCTGAGATTACAGGTGTGAGCCAGCACCTACCCATAGATGGCTATCTTATTGTATACTCACATGGTGGAGAGCAGAGAAAGAGGATGCTTTCATGTGTCTTCCTCTAAGGGGACTAAGCCCACTCATTAGGGTTATGACCTAATTACTTCTCAAAGTTTCCATCTCCAAATACCATCACGTGAGGGATTAGGGTTTTAACATACAAATTTTGGGGAGACACAAACTTTCAGTCATTAGCAATCAGATATCCTTGACCAGATATTCCTAACCTCATTATTTACCAGGTGTGTAAGCAGGCCTATGGAAATCAGAAAATGAGACAGGAATGAAAGAGGTTTATTGGTAAATTTAGCCTGTGAGAGATAAAAGAGGTAGTAAGCAGGATGGGGCAGAGAGAGCCTTGGGCCATTGCAGATTTGACAAAGTCTCAGTCGGTTCAGCAGGGAGCTCCACAGCAAAGATTATTAGAAGCGGCCAGCTTTGGGCAGAAATGACCAGTTCTACTTACCCTTGCCATGCACAATTATTGTCTGGGGCTGCCCATGAAGAGCATGGCCTCAAATTGAAAGCTGAGGTGAATAAGCTCCTTGCAGCTGAACAACAAATTTTTCCTTGAAAGGAAAAGGCAAGCATTGAGCTTCAAAGGCTTCCAGAGCAGAGAAGTTCCAATTTACCAGCCACTTTTCTTTTTCTTTCTTTTTTTCTTTTCTTTTCTTTCCTTCCTTCCTTCCTCCCTCCCTCCCTTCCTTCTCTCTGTCTCCTTCTTTCCTTCCTTTCTTTCTTTCTTTTTCTTTCTTTCTCTCCCCTTCCTTCCTTCCTTCCCTCCCTCCCGCCTTCCTTCCTCTCTCTCTCTCTTTCTCTCTCTCTCTTTCTTTCTTTCTTGACACGGAGTTTCACTCTGTTGCATAGGCTGGAGTGCAGTGGCATTATCTTGGCCCGCTGCCATCCCCACCCCCCCACCCCAGGTTCAAGTGAGTCTCGTGCCTCAGCCTACCAAGTAGCTGAGATTCTCCATGTTGCCCAGGCTGGTCTTGAACTCCTGACTTCAAGTGATCTTCCTGCCTTGGCCTCCCAAGGCCTCCCAAGTGGCATGAGTTACTGCGCCGAACCCAGCATCATTCTTAAAATACACACCTAGGCCAAGCGCAGTGGCTCACACCTGTAATCCCAGCACTTTGGGAGGCCGAGGCAGGCAGATCACCCGAGCTCAGGAGTTTGAGACCAGCCTGGCCAACATGGCGAAACACTGTCTCTACTAAAAATACAAAAATTAGCCAGGCATGGTAGTAGGTGCCTATAGACCCAGCTACTCTGGAGGCTGAGGCACAAAAATCACTTGAACCTGGAAAGCGGAGATTGCAGTGAGCCCAGATATAGCCTGGGCGATAGAATGAAACTCCAACTCAGAACAAAAAAAAGATACACATCTAAGCTGTTGACATCATCTTCAAGGACCTGAGGATCACTCCCATCTCCCTCTTCAGCCTAAGTTCATTCCCTTCAGTCAACTGTGATCTAACACAGTGGTCTTCCTTCTATTCCTAGAAAACGTTCCTTGTTTCTCCCTTTCACAGGGTTTTGTATATGCATTTGCCTCGGCCTGGGGACTTTTTCGAATCCATTCTATGTCTGAGAAATTCTGCATGACCCAGGTTGGTGTGTGTTTGCTTATTTAACATAGTCTAAATTTCCATCAATTAATGCAATTCTTCTTTTTAAAAATTAAGCAAAATAGCCGGGTGCAGTGGTTCATGCCTGTAATCTCAGCACTTTGGGAGGCCAAGGCAGGCAAATTATGAGGTCAGGAGTTCGAGACCAGCCTGGCCAACATAGTGAAACCTCGTCTCTACTAAAAATACAAAAAAATTAGCCAGGTGTGGTGGCGGGTGCCTGTAATCCCAGCTATTTGGGAGGCTGAGGCAAGGAGAATCGCTTGAACCTGGGGGGCAGAGGTTAAAGTGAGCTGAGATTGCACCACTGCACTCCAGCCGGGGTGACAGTATGAGACTCCATCTAAAAAAAAAAATTAAGCAAAATATAGGTCAAAGGGCAGAACTTTTATTAAAATAAAATTTTAGGCTGGGCGCGGTGGCTCACGCCTGTAATCCCAGCATTTTGGGAGGCTGAGGGCGGATCACGAGGTCAGGAGATCTAGACCATCCTGGCCAACATGGTGAAACCCCGTCTCCACTAAAATACAAAAAATTAGCCAGGTGTGGTGGCATGCACCTGTAATCCCAGCTACTTGGGAGGCCAAGGCAGGAGAATAGCTTGAACCCGGGAGGTGGAGGTTGCAGTAAGCCAAGATAGCTCCATTGCACTCCAGCCTGGCAACAGAGCGAGACTCTGTCTCAAAAAAATAAAAAATTAAAAAAATAAAAATTTAAAACATATACAAAGTATAAATAGACATCTAAAATACTGAAGGAAAATATTATCACACAAGTCACACGTAGAAAAAGTTGGAGACTGGGTGCATTGACTCACTCCTGTAATCCCAGTACTTTGGGAGGCTGAGGTGGGTGAATCACTTGAGGTCAGGGGTTCAAGACCAGCTTGGCCAACATGGTGAAACCCTGCCTCTACTAAAAATACAAAAATTAGCTGGGTGTGGTGGCGGGTGCCTGTAATCTCAGCTACTAGGGAGGCTGAGGCAGGAGAATTGCTTGAACCTGGGAGGCAGAAGATTCAGTGAGCCAAGATTGCGCCACTGCACTCCAGCCTGGATGAAAGAGCAAGATTCCATCTCGAAAAAAATAAAAAATAAAAATAGAAATTTACCTTCTGAGCCTGTTTCATGAAAGAGTTAAAAAAAAAAAAAATATGTCCTCACAGTTCTAGAGCCTGGAAGTCTGAGACCAGGATGGCAGCATGATGGTCAGGCTCTGGTGAGCGCTTCTTCCTGGCTTCCAGTTGGCTGCGTTCTCACTATGTTCACATAGCACAGAGTGAGAAAGAGAGAGATCTCTTTCTCTTCGAAGGCCATTCTTTTCAGATTAGGAACCTACTGTTACGACCTCATTTACCCTTAATTATCTCCTAAAAACCCTATTTCCAGATACAGTCCCATAAGGATTAAGGCTTCTCCATATGAATTTGGGAGGAGACCCAAGTCAGTTCATAGCAGGAACCATGAAAAAAATCATTAATACATAATATTCTGTAAAAAGAAAGCAGAATACAAATTGATAAAATTGGACTCTAATTTCTGGCAGTACAACTAACTGTATATCCTGAAAAACTTTTTACTATAAAACATCTAGAAAATATAATAAATGCGGTGGAGTTTTTTGGGTTTGTTTGTTTGCTTGTTTGTTTTTTGAGAGAAGGTCTTTCTCTGTCATCTAGGCTGGAGTACAGTGGCGTGAACACGGCTGACTGCCGCCTCAATCTACTGGGCTCAAGTGATCCTCTTTCCTCAACCTCCTGAGTAGCTGGGACCAGACATGTACCACCATGTACCACCATGCCTGGCTATTTTTTTTTTTTTTTTGTATTTTTAGTAGAGACGGGGTTTCACTGTGTTAGCCAGGATGGTCTCGATCTCCTGACCTCGTGATCCACCTGCCTCGGCCTCCCAAAGTGCTGGGATCACAGGCATGAGCCACTGCGCCTGGCCGATGCCTGGCTAATGTTTTTAAATTTTTTATAGAGATGGGGTTTTGCCATGTTGCCCAGGTGGTCCTGAACTCCTGGGCTCAAGCAATCCTCCCTCCTTGGCCTCCCAAAGTGTTGGGATTACAGATGTGCGCCACTGCATTCAGCCAAATGTTCTTTTAAATATGTAGCTGAACTTTTGCAAAAGAAAGAAATATCTGTAAGGGAAAGGAGGTGGCAAGAGAAAGAAGAGTGAGAGTATCAGTAATTGAAAATTGTTATTATTGGCTGGGTGCGGTGGCTCATGCCTGTAATCCCAGCATTTTGGGAGGCCAAGGCAGGCAAATCACCTGAGGTCAGGAGTTCAAGACTAGCCTGACCAACATGGAGAAACCCCGTCTCTACTTAGAAATACAAAATTAGGCCAGGCACGGTGGCTCATGCCGGTGATCCCAGCCCTTTGGGAGGCCGAGGCGGGCGGATCACGAGGTCAGAAGATAGAGACCATCTTGGCCAACATGGTGAAACCCCGCCTCTACTAAAAAAATACAAAAAATTACCTGGGTGTGGTGGCGCATGCCTGTAATCCCAGCTACTTGGGAGGCTGAGGCAGGGGAATCACTCGAACCCGGGAGGTGGAGGTTGTGGTGAGCCGAGATCACGCCATTGCACTCCAGCCTGGGCCACAAGAGTGAAACTCTGTCTCAAAAAAAAAAAAGAAAAAGAAAAAGAAAATTGTTATTATTAACAATTTGAATTGTAAATAATAATTGAAAAATTAAATGATGTGTATACAGGTGTTCTTTAAACTATTCTTTCACTTTGCTGTGGGCTTGAAAATTTTCAAATAAAAAAATCAAAGTAAAACAGCAACAAAAATGACAACAATGTAAACCTCAAATTCTGAACACAATATCACATAAGACAGGAGAGAGGATGAAGGGGTGGCCAAGTTAATGAATTTCAAGGCCCTATATTCTGCAAAAGCGGTAGTGATAACTACTTTTTGTAGACAGAAATAGAGAAGCTATACATATTTTCTTTTTAAAAATTTCATGCTTTCATCTGAGATATTTTCAGTTTCTAAGTGTGACTTCATAATTTTTAATGTCTTGTTAGTCCCAAAGACATTAGACATGCTTATACAAATATTTCTAAAAGTGGTAAAAAATATATTCAGAAAGATGTTTATCTCAGCATTGCTTATAGTAGCTTCACAAATTGTAAATGACCTAATTGAGGACTGGCTAAGTGAATTATGATACATATATTTAGAGTTATTCTATGAAATCATGAATAATGATATTCCTTCATATTTATTGACTTAGAAAAATTTCATGCTTATGATTGAGTAAAATAGGTTACAGAATGCATATATGAGCTCTTTATATAAAATCATTTTACTATATCTGTAATTATGACCACGGTTGTCTCTGGGTAATAATACTCCAGGTGATTTTTACTTTGTACTTTATACTTTTCTGTATTTAGATTGGTTTAAATGGGCATGTTTCATTAAAAAAAATTAAAGCTATGCTTAAATATAAATGCTAAAAAAATTCAAGGTTTTTTTGTTTTTTCTATTTCCCCCGGGCTCTATCCATTAGCAAAGACGTCTATGAAATCATTGCACCTGGAAGCGAAGGGCAAGCAAGGAAAGAGCAGACCATGGTTGTACTTTTTCCTCTTTTGTAAGCAGTTGAGCTCCTGCAGTCTGTAGTAGGACTTTAGTACATACGCAAAAAAAATCTATTGTTTTCTTCTTGTCTGGTAGTTTGGAAGATGTGGTCTATTCCTGCCTGACAAGGAGATACACAGAGAAAGGGGTCATCATTTTCCTGGTTGATTTGAGTAAAAAAAAGATTCCCTAGGGCTCAGCTACCACTAGGGATTAGAAAAGCAGCTGTGATCAAATAAGTACCCAAAGGCTATGGAACTTAATATCAAAGAATTCTTCTCAATCCCAGTACTCAAGATGACTTTTCCCTTCACATTTTTTCAACATTCCACCCAATTCATCTACCAGAATACTTTTTAGTTCCTTTCTCAGCAACTCATTTTCATTTTCTCTAAACTTTGCACTAGGGCACTGCTTCCATTAGGTTTTAGCAAACTATGTACGTGCACAGGTAAGCTTTTTCCTAGTTATGAAGCATGGGTACCTCCCAGGCTCAAAGACAAACCAAGGTTCTTAATGTTATGTAACCCACAGGCAAGGAAATGAATCTGAGAGTCTCTAAAGTATTTAATATTGAAATGTTTATCCTGACCCAAGTCACTTTAGCCAAGCCTCCTATTGGTAGAGTTATGAACATTTGTCCTTGGAGGTCCTCAAAATCCATTTTCAAAATAATCTAGATTTTTAAAATGTTAAAATCTTTGTTGAGAGTACAGGATAGCCACTCTCAAACACTGTTAAAGGGAGTATAAATTTGTATAATCTTTCTGAAAGACAACTTGATAAAAGGTATTGCTATGAAATGAATTGTGTCTCCCTACCACCCCTCACAAATTCATATGTTGAAGCTCTAACCCCACTGTGACTATATTTGGAGACAGGGCCTTTAAAGAGGTAAATAAGGTTAGATGAGGTCAGAAGGTGGGGCCCTAATCTGATGGGACTGGTGTCCTTGTAAGAAGAGGAAGAGAAACCTGAGCTCTGCTTCTTCCCATGCACCCAGAGGCAAGGCCGTATGAGGACACGCCAAGCAGGCAGACGTGTAAAAGCCAATAAGAGAGCCTTCACCAGAACCCGGCTTTTGGTTAGAGTGTGCTCTGAATGCAGGACCTTGGTCTGTGTTCACAGTAATGAAGTGGATCTCAGAGTGGCCAACAGCGGCCCATGAGGCAGCCGGACACCCACAGATCCAGGCTCTCTCTAACTCCTAACTATGAGGACTGTTTCTAATGTATTTGTTTCTTCATTTTTTCCATCCCCCAAATAGAAATATCTTGTCAAAAATGATTTTTAAAACAGTATATATGCACAATATAAACAAATAGAATAATGCAAAAGTATGTGAACTAAAAAGACTGTCTGCTCCTGTCTACTCTGTTTCAGTATTCTTACATAAAAATGATATATCCTGGCTGGGTGCAGTGGCTCATGCCTGTAATCCCAGAACTTTGGGAGGCCGAGGCGGGCGGATCACTTGAGGTCAGGAGTTCAAGACCATCCCAGCCAACATGGGGAAACCCCGTCTCTACTGAAAATGCAGAAATTAGCCGGGCGTGTTGGTGGGTGCCTATAATCCCAGCTACTCAGGAGGCTGAGGCAGGAGAATTACTTGAACCCGGGGCGTGGAGGTTGCAGTGAGCCGAGATCACGCCACTGCACTCCCGCCTGGGCAACAGAGTGAAACTCCATCTCAAAAAAAAAAAAAAAAAAAAAGATACAGCTTATCCATAGAGTGGAATAATATGGTTCTTCACTCATTAACATATATTAGATGTCTTTCAATGTCCAACGTGTACTGGGTGTCTAAAAAGTTGGGAAATCTGGGCTAAATTTATTTTATTTAAAAAATTGTGGTAAAATATTCATAACCTAAAGTTTGCCATTTTAGCCATTTTTGGGCAAACAGTTCATTAAGTACATTCATAATGTGCAATCATCACTACTAAGATAAACTTATTTTTAGACAGCAGGTAATTTACATTTTCAAATAATATTCTCAATATATTTTTTCAACCTCCAGATACCTTTTCAGGTAAAGGACCTCTACATTTAAAGCAATGGGTCCAAACGTCAATCGGAACAAACCAAAATAAGTATACTATTTTCCTTGTATTTCCAAGCCTTGTGGACACTGTAGTGCTCGAGGCAGTCAGGAGGTGGAGAGAAGTGAACAGGGTTTCTGTAGTCTTAGCTCAAATACATAATGAATATGAATATGTATACTGAATAATGAATAATGAATATGTAACTTTGGGCAAGTTAACCTCTCTGTGTTCTATTATTTCTTGATTCTTCTTTCACCCTACATTGTAGTGATCTCCAGAGAGCTTTACTCTTTTCTTTACCCTGGTAAACACAGTTTTATAAGTTGTTTAAACAGAGACTTGCCTATGTGATAGAATTTAACAGATGGCAAAGGAACTACCCATGCAAACCAACTTTTGTAATGACCTGCCATGTTGCATGGCATTCCAACTTGACATCACTCCTCTGCAGAACTGGCCTCATGAGTGTGCAACCTGTGTGGTTGCACATGTCCCCATGCTTAGAAAGGCCCTGTACTTGGTTTAGTGTTCTGCTATTGCCATGTACTTGGTTTAGTGTTCTGCTGTTGCCATCTTAAAATTCTGTCACCCAGCATGGAGTGCAGTGGCATGATCTCGGCTCACTGCAACCTCCGCCTCCCGGGTTCAAGTGATTCTCCTGCCTCCGCCTCCTGAGTAGCTGGGACTACAGGCGCATGCCACCACACCCAGCTAATCTTTTTTTTTGGTATTTTTAGTAGAGATGGAGTTTCACCATGTTAGCCAGGATGGTCTTGATCTCCTGACCTTATGATCCGCCCACCTCGGCCTCTCAAAGTGCTGAGATTACAGGCGTGAGCGACTGTGCCCTGCCAACATCTTAAAATTCTTAATAATTTTTGAGTTAGTACACAAGGGGCCCTGCATTTCTTTTTGCCTTAGGTGCCGTAAATTATGTAGCCAGTCTTTTGGGTGAAAGCATTATCTTCAGAAGGGTCTTTTTTTTTTTTTTTTTGAGAAAGAGTCTCGATTTGTCACTCAGGCTGGAGTGCAATGGTGTGATCTTGGCTCACTGCAACCTCCGCCTCCTGGGTTCAAGTGATTCTCCTGCCTCAGCCTCCCAAGTAGCTGGGATTACGGGCGCCTGCCACCACACCTGGCTAATTTTTTTGTATTTTTAGTAGAGACAGAGTTTCGCCATGTTGGCTGGGCTGGTCTGAAACTCCTGACCTCAGGTGATCCACCTGCCTTGGCCTTGCAAAGTGCTGGGATTACAGGCATGAGCCACCGCGCCTGGCCCAGAAGGGCCTTATTTTAAGAGCAAATAATTTACTGGAAAACATACCATATTAATAATATACCAGTTAACACATTTGCATTTTATCACATTATCAGCTCTCTGAAGGATTGAAGCATAGAACCTCTGATTTCTTTTTTTTTTTTTGAGATGGAGTCTTATGCCACCCAGGCTGGAGTGCAGCGGCACGATCTCCGGCTCACTGCAACCTCCGATCCCTGGGTTCAAGCGATTCTCCTGCCTCAGCCTCCCAAGTAGTTGGGATTTACAGGCATGTGCCACCACGCCTGGCTAATTTTTGTGTTTTTGGTAGAGATGGGGTGTCGCCATGTTGGCCAGGTTGGTCTGGAACTCCTGACTTCAGGTGATCCGCCCACCTTGGCCTCTCAAAGTACTGGGATTACAGGCGTGAGCCACCACGCCCCGCCAAACCTCTGATTTTTGATGTGGAAAAACATCTTGACTAGGTTCACAACATGAATACTACCTGCCTCCCAGGGTCTCTGAGAGTATGGGTGGGAGGAGGTAAATGAAGTGCACTGAACACCAGAGGACTTGACATATTTTTGTTCAATGTCAGTACAAATAAAATGGGTGAATAAATGAATAAATAGATAAATGTTAGGTGCCAAGGGGAAGAATGGAGGAAACACAAGACTCAGATTTATATGTGTGTGTGTGTGTATATATATATATATTCTAAAAGGTATAGGCATACAAATTTAGAGCTCCATCCTAAAGTGGAGACTAAATGCTTGCTTCCTATCTGAGCTACTTTGGCTTATGGTATGCACTTTAAGAAAAGCCATGCCCTAGGCTGGGCACGATGGCTCACACCTGTAATCCCAACAATTTGGGAGGCTGAGACGGGTAGATCACTTGAGGTCAGGAGTTTGAGACCAGCCTGTCCAACATGGTGAAACCCCATCTCTAATCAAAAAAAAAAAAAAAAAAAAATTAGCTGGGCGTGGTGGCACATGCATATAATCCCAGCTACTTGGGAGCCTGAGGCAGGAGAATTGCTTGAACCCGGGAGGCGGAGGTTGTGGTGAGTGAGATCATGCCATTGCACTCCGGCCTGGGCAACAGAGTGAAACTCTGTCTCAAAAAAAAAAAAAAAAAAAGAAAGAAAAAAGGAAAACCATCCCCACTCTCCTAGTCATAGCAAATGGGATTAAGGACTGAAGCACAGGCTGAAGGCAGTAGCATAAAGCATGATGAGGGCCAGCTGGCTTTGCAGCACTCTGGCAGGCCCTCTTGTCCAAGGATGATACTCTGCAATAAATGATGACAAGTCCACTCAAATAAAACATCTCGTTTGGGAAATATAAATATTAGATATACCAAAAAGAAGATGAATAGTTTTAGATAAGATTGCTATTATGAATAAAGATCTTGGTTCCTGTAGTACCTTTTGCACAATCTCATGAAATATAATGCAGCAGGATGAGGTGATTTCCAGAGCTACTTGCCTTTCTTGAAAACCCAAATCCTTATATATCCTTGCAATACACTCTGTCATTGATGGTAACCCATGTGTGTCTTCCTTCAATCTTAAACAAGCTAGCTAATTCAGAACATACTAATAATATTGCTGTAATAAAAAATTTTACAGCCAGGCAGGCGCGGTACCTCACGCCTGTAATCCCAGCACTTTGGAAAGCCAGAGGTGGGCAGATTGCTTGAGCTCATGAGTTCGAGACAAGTCTGGGCAACATGGTGAAACTCCATCTTGGCAAAAAATACAAAAACTAGCCGGGTGTGGTGGCGCACGCCTATAGTCCCAGCTACTTGGAGGGCTGAGGCAGAGGGATCACTTGATCCTGGGAGGTTGAGGCTGCAGTGAGCCATGATCATGCCACTGCACTTGAGCCTGGGTGACAGAGCAAGACACTGTCTCAAAAACCAACAACAACAAAAAACCAAAACAACAAAAAACAAATCTTATAGACCAGGTGAAAGCAACTCAAATGTGCATCAATGGATGAATGGATAAATAAAATGTGGTATATATATATACAATGGAATATTATTCAGCCTTCAAAAGGAAGAAAATTATGTTACATGTTACAACATGGATAAGTCTTGAGGACACTATGCTAGGTAAAATAAGCCAGTTACAAAAAGACAATTGGTGTATGATTCCACTTATATGAGGTATCTAGAGTAGTAAAATTCATAGAGGCAGAAAGTAGAGGGTGGCTGCCAGAGGCTGGGGGGGAGGAGGGAATGGGGTGTTACTGTTTAATGGGTATAGAGTTTCAGTTTCGTAAGTTAAATAAGTTCTGAATATCTGTTGTACAACAGTATGAACCTACTTAGCCCTACTGAACTGATTAACACTTAAAAGTGGTTAGGATGGTAAATTTTATATTATCTATTTTTTTTACCACAATTTAAAACATTTAAATTATTTATATTTATATTTATTTTATTTTATTTTTTGAGACTGGGTCTTGCTCTGTTCCCCAGGCTGGAGTGCAGTGATGGGATCACAGCTCACTGCAACCTTGATCTCTTGGGCTCAAACAATCCTTCCACCTCAGCCTCCCAAGTAGCTGGGACCACAAGTTTGAGCCACTGTGCCTGGCTAATTTAAAAAAAATTTTTTTGTAGAGACAGAGTCTCACTGTGTTGCCCAGGCTGGTCTTGAACTACTGGGCTCGAGTGATCTTCCTGCCTCAGCCTTCCAAAGTGCTGGATTTACAGGTGTGAGCCACTATGCCTGACTGCTTTCTTATGAAATTGTGGCTTTTACCAAAATATACACTTTAAGATTGCTAAAATGATGTTAACCATTATGTACTATACTTCTTACTTTCACAGTGGTAGAGCTCTCGACACTTTGGGAGGATGAAGCAGGAAGATTGCTTGAGGACAGGAGTTCAAGACAAGCCTGGGCAACATAGTGGGACCTTGTCTCTACCAAAAGAAAAAAAAAAAAATTAGCCAAGTATGGTGGTGCACCCCTGTAGTCCCAGCTACTTGGGAGGCTGAGGATGGAGGATTGCTTGAGCCCGGAAGGTGGAAGCAAAGCTGCAGTGAGCCCTGATCATGCTACTGTGTGACAAAGTGAGACTCTGTTAAAAAAAAAAAAAGAAAGCAAACTTATCTCTTAACCATGAGAATCCTATTGTGAAAACTGTCAGAATCAAAATGGAGTCACTTTTGTTAAAAGAAAGAAAGAAAGAAAGAAAGAAAAACAACAACCAAAAAAAAAAAACCCAAAAAACCAAACCCTGACAAATAGGGCTTAGGAAAGGCCGTGAAAGAAATGCTTCCTCATGAATAAATGCTGGATGACAGAAACTATTACAAAAGACTCTGCAAAAACCACAATCTTGCACAAAGGCCATCATGCAGATGTTCTGTGAGGACATCTGCTCAGCAACTGCCTGTCCAACCTTGGATTGACGTCACCCTTGTTATTGATCTTTGCAGCCAAGGATAATTATCTCAAAACAATTATGTAATCCTTCTCATGTTTTCTTTAAAAACCTTTGTCTTTCTTTATGTGATGGTTAATATTAGGTGTCAACTTGACTGGATTGAGAGATGCCTAGATGGCTGGTGAAGCATTATTTCTGAAGGGTGTTTTCAGAGGAGATTGACATGTGAGTCAGTGGACTGGGAGAGGGTGATGCACACCCACCCACCCTCAATGTGGGTGGGCACCATCCAATCTGCTGCCAGCGAGGCTAGAGCAAAGCAGGCGGGAGAAGGGATGTTCAGCTTGCTGAGCTCTCTCTCTCTCTCTCTCTCTCTCATTCTCCTTTTGCATGCCAGATACTTGCTTCCTTTCCTCCTGCCCTTGGACATCAGACTCCAGGATCTTCGCCTTTAGACTCTGGGACTTGCACCAGTGGTGTTGCAGGAGCTCTTGGGCCTTTGGCCTCAGGCTGAGAGCTGCACTCTTGGCTTCCCTGGTTTTGAGGCTTTCAGACTTGGACTGAGCCACACCACCAGCTTTTCTCTTTCCCCAGCTTACAGAGGGCTTGTTGTGGCCTATTGTGGGACTTTGCCTTTTAATTGTGTGAGCCAATTCTCCCTAATAAACTCCTGTTTTTACATACATATATCCTATTGGTTCTGCCCCTCTGGAGAACCCTAATACACTTTACTTTCCATGAATATGCATATTGTTTACTATGGCATGCATATTCCCACTGCAATGTCCTATTCCTGAATAAACATCATTTTCTTTTAGAGAGCCTCTCTCTGTTTGTTTATTTAGGTTGACATTATCTATAGGAATTACCACTTTTTGGGTATAAGACATAACCAAGACACCTTGGTTCCACTGTTGACAACATAGTTAAATTTGGTCAAGTGTCAAGGACACTCTACAAACTGAAACCTGTAAAGTGATGGCTAATTTACCTTCACTTCTCACAGTGCAGATTGTCAGTTCTGGGAGTCTGCTTTGTCCATTTGAGTTTGGGTCATGGAGGGCAGAAGTGAAGTCAAGGGCATGCTGAGGAAGGAACTCTGAGTGACCATTCACAGTGTGTCCTTGACAGCACTTCCGTTCTCTATTTTATGAATGTCACTGCTCCACATGCTTCTGAACTAGCATTTTTACCCCTTCCCACCCAGTTATAGTCCAATTAGAAAGAAATATGTTTTCCTCTGTTCCCCTCCACTACTGCAGCAAATAAAGAGAGGAGGCAACGGGATTGTCATCAAAAAGACATGATACAATTTTAAACAAGCATTCTCTTGTCAGAACAACTTTAAAAAATTTCAACATTGGTGTAACAAGATAGGTAGCATACCCTGTCTCAGGAGAAAGCAAGCAAACTTGGTTTTGTTGACCTATAAAAGACTGTTGACAGTCACTAAATCAGAAATATTAGGAATTTAAAAGATATTGGAAAAGGAAAATGAGACAAATCTTTTATTTATTTATTTATTTTTTGAAATGGAGTCTCATTCTGTCACCCAGGGTGGAGTGCAGTGGCGCGATCTTAGCTCACTGCAACCTCCGCCTCCTGAGTTCAAGCAATTCTCCTGCCTCAGCCTCCTGTGTAGCTGGGACTACAGGCACATGCTGCCGTGCCCAGCTAATTTTTTGTATTTTAGTAGAGACAGGGTTTCACCGTGTTGCCCAGGCTGGTCTCGAACTCCTGAGCTCAGGCAATCCGCCCACCTCAGCCTCCCAAAGTGCTAGGATTACAGGTGTGAGCCACCACGCCTAGCTGAGACAAATCTAATTTTCAGACATGCTGTTGTCAGGGTAATACAAATGAAGTCCTTTTGAATTCTACTAGGTTTGTTCCCAACACTTTAAAGCTCTTTCAGGCTACTTGAGAATAACTTGCCTAGGTGTGTACTGAAAAATTTAAACAGAAGAGGGCACCAAGTCAGAGAGCTTCAAACACCATGATCACCAGAGGGAGGGGAGAGGGAGACAGAAGATGGCATGAAGGGGAGGGAGAGGTAGAAAACTGAAGCAGAAGGATAGAGGGACAATTGGTGGATGGGAATTTATAATTAAACCCAATTGCAATTTGTAAAGGAAAACTGCAAGTCAGGAAGGAAGTGAATATTTGTGTGATTTCTCTTTCCATGCTGGAAAGCAACTGGGATTTGGAGCATAAGGTAGAATTTGTGAATGATGTTGCAAAGGAGGGGTGGACTTGAGAGGACTGAAAGAGGTAGACTGCACACTAATATAAGTGCCAAGTGTAAACAAAGGAAATAAGTAATTGAAAAGGTCCTTTCTGTGTTTCTTTTCTTTTCTTCATTTTCTTTTCTTTTTTTTTTTGAGATGGAGTCTTGCTGTGTCACCCAGGCTGGAGTGCAGTGGTGTTATCTCTGCTCAATACAACCTCCACCTCCCAGGTTCAAGCGATTCTCCTGCCTCAGCCTCCTGAGTAGCTGGGATTACAGGCGTGCACCACCACCTCCGGCTAATTTTTGTATTTTTAGTAGAGACGGGGTTTCACTGTGTTGGCCAGGCTGGTCTGGAACTCCTGACCTCAAGTGATCCACCTACCTTGGCCTCCCAAAGTGCTGGGATTACAGGCATGAGCCACTGTGCCCAGCTCTGTGTTTCATTTTCTAGAGAAATGGACAAAAAGGCTGGACTATGAAGAAGCAAATAGTTTTGGTCTTACTGACATTTCCTTCTATTTTAATTTTTTTAACATGAAAGTCTTTCAATAAATTTTATAAAATTCTATTCTAGAAGGAAAAATATCATAGTTTATGCTTTTTTTCTACATTGGAAAATTACTTTTCAAATATTGTAGGTAAATTATTGGCAGGAGGGTCAGGGAATTTAGTTTTTCCTGGTTAAATCAATAAAGTAAACTTCATAATATGATAGAACAAATTTTAGGGTCATACAGTTCAAAACAAATATTTCAATATCCCATTGTAAGAATAATTTCTTGATTTTTGCATCTGAGATTTTCCTTTTCCAGGAGAACTGCCCACACTGTTCCCCACTGCAGGACATTCGAACAACGGCTAAGCTCTTCCTGCTGTAAGAAAGCCTGTTCAGAGCAGCACTGTCCAGCAGAAATGGAGTGCCAACTCTGTGGGTAATTTTTAATGTTTTAGTAGTCACATTTTTAATTAATTTTATTTATTTATTTATTTATTTATTGAGATGGAGTCTCGCACTGTCACCCAGGCTGGAGTGCAACAGCACAATCTCGGCTCACTGCAACCTCCACCTCCCGGGTTCAAGTGATTCTCCTGCCTCAGCCTCCTGAGTAGCTGGGATTACAGGTGCCTGCCACCACGCCCAGTTAATTTTTTGTATTTTTAGTAGAGACGGCGTTTCATTGTGTTGGCCAGGCTGCTCTCTAACTCCTGACCTCGTGATCCGCCCGCCTCAGCCTCCCAAAGTGCTGGGATTACAGGCGTGAACCACTGCACCTGGCCTACATTTTTTAAAAAGTAAAAAGAAAGAGATGAAATTAATTTTTAAAGTATATTTTACTTTACTCAGTCATTCAAAATATTACCTGACATCAAGTCATCAATGAATAGTTGTTAATAATCTATTTTACCTTCTTTTTTTAGTACTCTTTGAAATATGGAGTATTTTACTCTTATAGCACATCTCAATTTGGACAAGCTACATTAAAAGTGCTCAAAAGCCACATATGGCTCAGTTGCTAGTGGACATCATACATCCAGAACATATTTTTTGGTCATGGAAAAATATGCAACCAATCAGTTAAGTGGCAAATTTAATAATGTGTCTAAGATGCACAGCCATCTAATTTAAATAAGCCCAGTTTTATGTTAACTTTTAAAATAATTTATTAACAGTTACTAAAATTACTGAATATCCTTTTCACTCCGAATGTTTACAGATTCCTTTCCCTGCCACCCGCCTTTGGATATAAGAATAAGAAAGGAAAGTTTCAATGTGAAAGTAATTTTATTTTCATTTTCAACAAAATCATTAAACTACTTTTGATATATGTATTTGGGGATCAGGGAAGTCATTGCACACTGTCTTTAATAATTGCAAAGACAATATTCAAAAGCACTAAGGGTAAAAATCTGAGAGGCTGGTGTCTGAGGAATAGCAGTTGGTTTATAGCCTAAAAACAGAAGTACAGGAAAAAAATTTTTAGTGACTTACATTACTTTTGTAAATATTGAAATTATATTTTATAGTGACAATGCTATTATGCACATTTCTCCATACAGATCAACATAATGTTGCAATTTTTCTTTTAACTGCTACACTTTCTCTATTCTAGTAACTTAGTAGCACAGCTTCAAAATGCATTTAAAATTATTTTTTCCTTTCTCTCTAGTCTCAAGATGTAACCTTGAAGCAAACTATGGAAATTTTTTTTCCTTAGTCTTAAAATACACAGCCATGAAGGCTGGGCGCAGTGGCTAATGCCTGCAATCCCAGCACTTTGGGAGGCCGAGTTGGGTGGATCACTTGAGGCCAGGACTTTGAGACCAGCTTGGCCAACATGATGAAACCCCGTCTCTACTAAAAATACAAAAATTAGCCAGATGTGGTGGTGCACGTCTGTAATCCCAGCTACTCCGGAGGCTGAGGCATGAGAATTGTTGAGCCTAGGAGGCCGAGGTTGCAGTAAGCTGAGATCGCGCCACTGCACTCCAGCCTGGGTGATAGAGCAAGACTCTATATCAAAAAAGACAGAAGAAAAAAGCCAGGCACAGTGGCTCATGCCTGTAATCCCAGAACTTTGGGAGGCTAAGGCAGGAGCATCATTCGAGGTCAGGAGTTCAAGACCAGCCTGGCCTACATAAAACCCTGTCTCTACTAAAAATACAAAAATCAGCCAGGCATGGTGGCGTAGTCCTGTAATCCCAGCTACTCAGCAGGCTGAGGCAGGAGAATCACTTGAACCCGGGAAGGGGAGGTTGTATTGAGTGGAGATCACAACACTGCATTCCAGCCTGGGTGACATAACAAGATTCTGTCTCAAAAAAAAAAAAAACAACTCTCTCTCTCTCTATATATATATAGCCATTAAGTGTACTTTAAGTTCCATGTCTCTCCCTTTGCCAGCATACACTCTCTTGCACTGTGTACACTTATCTAACTGTATGCTTGTTAAGAAATTCCAGGGGCTAATTTTAAAATGAACCCAGCATGGAAGCCCAGCTGCAGAATTTGCTCCCACTTAAAGACTGCCTCAAAATGGGTAATCTACAGCCTGGCCACATGGAGATGGCACCAGCCCATGCTCCAGGTAGACCACAACTCAGGACAGCTGTTAGAACAAGACATACAGATCTGTATCCTGTGTTACTCTCGAATGTTTCCCATATAAAGGCTTGCCTTTTTAATCCCTTCCCTCAGCCTAACACTTGAAATGGTCATTTGGAGGCATCAGCCTTGCCATTTCTCATTTGCTAGCATTTGGATAATAAAGCTGCTTTCCTTTCACTACATCTTTTTTTTTTTTTTTTTTTTTTTTTGAGACTGAGTTTCACTCTTGTTGCCCAGGCTGGAGTGCAATGGCGTGATCTCGGCTCACCGCAACCTCCGCCTCCCAGGTTCAAGCAATTCTCCTGCCTCAGCCTACCGAGTAGCTGGGATTACAGGCATGCACCACCATGCCTGGCTAATTTTTTTTTTGTATTTTGAGTAGAGATGGGGTTTCTCCATGTTGAGGCTGGTCTTGAACTCCTGACCTCAGGTGATCCGCCCACCTCGGCCTCCCAAAGTGCTGGGATTACAGGTGTGAGCCACCGCGCCTGGCCTCCTTTCACTACATCTTACTTATCATGTATTGACTTACAAGTGGTGAGCAACCAACTTGCATTTGGTTACATTCTTCTCTTCTTAAATAAATAAATACAAATGAGGCTACAATAGTCAGAGTTTTAAAATTTGGCACCAATAATCCAGTTAACCTTTTTTTTAATAAATCTAATTCTATTTTTAATTTTAACTACAATTTTATGCTTAGAATTGAATGAATGATTATTATTTTGTAAGATGGAGTCTCACTCTGTCACCCAGGCTGGAGTGCAGTGCACAATCTCAGCTCACTACAACCTCCGCCTCCTGGATTCCAGTGATTCTCCCACCTCAGCCTCCCGAGTAGCTGGGATTACAGGTGCCCACCACCACGCCCAGCTAATATTTGTGTTTTTAGTAGAGACAGGGTTTTGCCATGTTGGCCAGGCTGGTCTCAAACCCCTGACCTCAGGTGATCTGCCCTGATTACCTCGGCCGCCCACAGTGCTAGGATTACAGGTGTGAGCCAATGTGCCTGGCCAAATTGAATGAATTATATGTGAATAATGTAGTAGTCAACTTTATTTGAAAAACAACATATTTTCTGAGTTGTATAAACTTAATTTTCATAAAATTTTAATATTTTTGAATTGTATCTAATAAGTTTTGCCATCTCATGATGCTCTGTGCAGGTTACTATGATTTATGAGTCCATTGACCCTAAAATTCTAAATAAGAAATTACTCAACATGCTTCTTTCCATTCCCCTCCCTCCACCCTAATCCTTTAGTTTGGACAGCTACTTCTCTAATAGCAGGAATCTCTGGGTTAAATATGGTCCGGCACCCCTTCAGCTGGTTGCTCTGGCTTGAAATGAACTCATTGAACTTAGATCTAAAAACCAAAGGGGTCAATCTAGAAAGAAATAATTGACTGTACTGTTCATCTGCTTGCCTTTGCTGCCACCTTGACATGTCTCTTTTTTTTCAAGATGCTCTTTTGATAATGGCCATTTCATGGATTTGCTTTTTTTTTGGTCAATATTCATACTGACCAACAATTTTTTTAATTTGTTACTTCATAAAAATAAAGAAAGAACACGAAGGAATTTCCTTGATAAAAAGAAGGATTTCCTATTTTTCTTTTAGAAGTTTCTTTAGGCCGGATGCAGTGGCTCATGCTTGTAATCCCAGCGCTTTGCAAGGCTGAGGTGGGAGGATTGTCTGAGCCTGGGGGTTCCAGAGCAGCCTGGGCAACAGACCAAGACTCCATTTGAACAAAGCAAATTTAAAAAATAAATAAATAAATAAATAAAATAGAAGCTTCTTTGCCCTGTACTTCAATCTGCCTAAAATCTTGCATACAATAAAATAATGTGTTGTTAAAAAAGTCAAGTTAAAATGCCCATCATTGTAAAAGATAACAAGTCATTGTTTCCTTTTTTTGGGCCTGTCTTTTCTTCTTCTTTCTTTCCTTCACTTTTTTCCTTTGCTTTTCTAATCTCCATTTAATTTAAATGCCACTGGATTCAGTAATGTCCAAGCAGCCTCTGAAAAATTTGGGGCTCAAAAAGTCACCACACATAAACTGTGGCAACTGTAACCTATCTATAAATTTTTGATTCTTCCCATTGAACTAGGATATCTGTAGACATTTAGAACCTTAATTGTATCCTCTACAAAACTCTCTCCAAGGTTGAATGGTCTAAGTGAGTCTGCAAAATGCATGCTATCCCTCTCCAGAAAGAAGTGGTCTACACTCTCAGTGTAGTTTTCCATTTTCCCCTTTTGGACATTCCTTTTGAAGTAATGCTTATTTTTTCTCCACCATTGTATATGTTGGTGCATTGAGAATATTCAGATTTATTGTTTATTTGTAGGTTGTAAGGAAGTAAGGAAATTCATCCATCCTGACCATGAATTGACATAACATAAAGATTCTGGAGCTGGGACAAGAATATGGGTGGTCACATAGTGGCTAGACAAGGAAGTTTTGAAACTGTATGTATGGGATAAAGCGTATGTCTATGAGTGTGGATGATGGCCGAGGGGGGCGTGCAGCCAAGGAACAAACTTTATTGAACATTTTTTTCCCTCTCTACATTTTTCTTTTCTTCTAGAAATAGCACTCCTGTTTTTGGTGAGAATTGATCCACTCTCACTCTATCCACAAGGTCCATGTGAGGATGTGGGTCTGAGGACCGTAACATCTCTTTTTAAACTTCAAGACTAGTCAAGTGTAGTAGCGAGAAGGAGGGAGAGAGGAGAACAAGAGGTTCGATCTATAACTGCCTCTGAACAATCAGTTGAGATATTAATAACTCACTACCTTTGGACCAGCCAAGGCTTAACATCTCTTATGTAGCAAGCTAGGTTGAGAGAAGAAACTGAAGCTATCAAGAGAAGCAGAGAACAATGCGGAGGGAGCATCCTGAAAATGAAAGGTTTTATTACAGTTGTCCTTTCCTGTCCCATGGTTTGGTTTGTTTTTTTTCTTTTTAGAGACATGGTCTCAACTCTGTCACCCAGGCTGGAGTACAGTGACATAATAACAGCTCACTGCAAGTTTGGTTCTTTTTTCTGTTCTTTTTGTCTTTCTTTTTTTTTTTTTTTTTTTTGAGATGGAGTCTTACTTTGTCGCCTAGGCTGGAGTGCAGTGGCACAATCTCGGCTCACTGCAACCTCCACCTCCCAAGTTCAAGTGATTCTCGTGCCTCAGCCTCCCGAGTAGCTGGGACTACAGGCGTGTGCCACCACGCCTGGCTAATTTTTTGTATTTTTAGTAGACATGGGGTTTCACCGTGTTAGCCAGGATGGTCTCAATCTCCTGACCTCATGATCTGCCCGCCTCGCCCTCCCAGTGTTGGGATTACAGGCATGAGCCACCGCATCCAGCCTGTTTGGTTCTTTAAAGTAAAAAAAATTCAATGACACTTGTTTTTTATTAATTAATTAATTATTATTATTATTATTATTCTTTAAGTTTTAGGGTACATGTGCACAATGTGCAGGTTAGTTACATATGTATACATGTGACATGCTAACCCACTGCACCCACTAACTCGTCCTGCACCCACTAACTCGTCCTCTAGCATTAGGTATATCTGCCAATGCTATCCCTCCCCCATGCCCCCACCCCTCAACAGTCCCCAGAGTGTGATGTTCCCCTTCCTGTGTCCATGTGTTCCCATTGTTCAATTCCCACCTATGAGTGAGAATATGCGGTGTTTGGTTTTTTGTCCTTGCGATAGTTTACTGAGAATGATGATTTCCAATTTCATCCATGTCCCTACAAAGGACATGAACTCATCATTTTTTATGGCTGCATAGTATTCCATGGTGTATATGTGCCACATTTTCTTAATCCAGTCTATCATTGTTGGACATTTGGGTTGGTTCCAAGTCTTTGCTATTGTGAATAGTGCTGCAATAAACATACGTGTGCATGTGTCTTTATAGCAGCATGATTTATAGTCCTTTGAGTATATACCCAGTAACGGGATGGCTGGGTCAAATGGTATTTCTAGTTCTAGATCTCTGAGGAATCGCCACACTGACTTCCACAATGGTTGAACTAGTTTATAGTCCCACCAACAGTGTAAAATTGTTCCTGACACTTGTTAAAGGCAGACTTTATTCAGACCATCACCCTACATGTAGGGACTACTGCAATGTGATTTTTCAGTAGGGTACAGAGATTGAATTCAATTTCCAGTACAGCACGGGCAAGTAGAAATTTATAGCCAGGGAGAAGGGTGGGGGTCAGTGGGTTGAAAATTACTAAGAGGAAACATCAAGGGCAAGGTGGATTTTGGCTAAACTGACCTAACAGGATTCTTGCTGAAAACAGACCAGGGTAATCCGACATCTCCTGCAGGATGCTGAAAGATGAGGAACCCAATATGATATAGAAGTATCAGATATCCAGGGTGGGGGGTTCTTGCTAAACAGACTTAGCACAGTTCTTGCTAAAACTGCATTTCATAAGGAAGTACACAGATGAGCCTAGGAGAAGGTCCAGGAGTTTGAGGATTGGTCAAGTAAATAATCTTTGTCAGGTTATGTGAGCCAATAAATTTACAACTTTGACTAAGCTGGCTCAAGCTAATTTTTGTCACATGTCAGTAAGAATCCTGATAATTCAACGGGTAAAGTGAAAAATCTTATTACTTTTTTCTTTTTTTCCCCTAAAAGTGTAAGTGCCCAACAGGTTCTCCTTGCCTGCTGCCCAGATAGAGCCTATTTATTTATTTTGAAATGGAGTCTTGCCCTGTCACCCAGGCTGGAGTGCAATGGCATGATCTTGGCTCACTGCAATCTCTGCCTCCCAGGTTCAAACAATTCTCCTGCCTCAGCCTCCCGAGTAGCTGGGATTACAGGTGCCTGCCACCATGCCCAGCTAATTTTTTTTTTTTTTTTAGTAGAGACAGGGTTTCACCATGTTGACCAGGCTGGTCTCGAACTCTTGACCTCATGATCTGCCCAACTTGGCCTCCTAAAGTGCTGGGATTACAGGCATGAGCCACTGTGCCTGGCTGAGCCAATTTATTAAGACAGGGAAGTTTTAATAGAGAAAGAGTTTCATGTACGCAGAACCCACTAAACAGGAGACCAGAGTTTTATTACTCAGATCAGTTTCCTGCAAAATTTGGAGACTGAGTTTTTAAAGAATAATTTGGTGGGGAGGGGGTTAGGGAGTGGGAAGTGCTGATTGGTTGGGTTGGGGATGAAATCATAGGGGGTCAAAACGGGTTCTTGCTGTCTTCCATTCCTGGGTGGGATCACTGAACTGGTTGAGTCAGATTACTGGTCTGGGTGGCACCAGCTGGTGCATTAAATGATGCAGACTTTGAAAAATATCTCAAACACTAATCTTAGTTCTTTCAATAGTTAGGCAATCCTTAGGAGCAACTGGAGAGGTTAGGAATCTTGTAGCTTCTGGCTGCATGACTCCTAAACCATAATTTCTAATCTTGTGGCTAATTTGTTAGTCTTACAAAGGTGTTCTGGTCCCCAGACAAGATGGGGACTTGGTATGGGAAAGGGTTGTTAGCATCTTTGTTTCAAAGTTAAACTATAAACTAAATTCCTCCTGCAGTTAGCTCAGTCTATGCTCAGGAATGAACAAGGGCAGTCTGGAGTTCTTAAAGGAAAGATGGAGTTGGTTAGATCTCTTTCACTGTCATCGCTTTTTCACTGTTATAATTTTTACAAAGGTGATTTCAAAGGTGCAATCACAGTTCTATTACCTTCATCACTAATTAATTTTCAATATATACTCTTCACACAGGGATACTATTGTGAGTGATCTCTGCATTAGGGAGGCTAGGGATTAATTTACTTTATAATTTTATTTTTCATTGTTTATTTCTTTTTTATTAGAAATGGGTCTCTCCATGTTGCCCAGACTGGTCTTGAGCTCCTGGGCTCAAGCAATCCTCCTGCCTCAACCTCCCAAAGTGCTGGGATTATAGGCATGAGCCATTGCATCTGGCCTACTTTATGATTTTAAACGACATAGCTCGGCCGGGCGCAGTGGCTCACACCTGTAATCCCAGCACTTTGGGAGGCTGAGGCAGGTGGATCACCTGAGGTTGGGAGTTCAAGACCAGCCTGACCAACATGGAGAAACCCCATCTCTACTAAAAATACAAAATTAGCCGGGCATGGTGGTGCATGCCTGTAATCCCAGCTACTCGGGAGGCTGAGGCAGGAGAATTGCTTGAACCTGGGAGGCGGAGGATGCAGTGAGCCAAGATCACGCCATTGCACTCCAGCCTGGGCAACAAGAGTGAAACTCTGTCTCAAAAAAAAAAAAAAAAAAAAAAAAGAAGACATAGTTCATTCTCTTGCATTTAAAAACTTTTTCAAAATGGGCATGTGTATTAGTCCATTTTCATGTTGCTGATAAAGACATACCCGAGACTGGGCAATTTACAAAAGAAAGAGGTTTAATTGGACTTACAGTTCCACGTGACTGGGGAAGCCTCACAAACATGGTGGAAGGCAAGGAAGAGCAAGTCACATCTTACATAGATGGCAGCAGGCAAAGAGAGAGAGCTTGTGTAGGGGAATTCCTCTTTTTAAAACCATCAGATCTCGAGAAACTTATTCACTATCATGAGAACAGCATGAGAAAGACTTGCCCCCGTGATTCAATTACCTCCTACTGGGTCTCTCTCAGAACACGTGGGAATTCAGGATGAGATTTGGGTGGGGACACAGCCAAACCATATCACCATGTGTTACTTTTATAATGAGAAAAAAGACTAACCTTATTTTTTTTAAAAAAAATATCTTCAGATAAGAAAGGAAAAAATTTGTATTTTTGTTTGACAGCCTTAAATTGTAGATAGTATGAAAGGGAAATAAAATCTTGGCTCTTCCAAATTCACTATGCCAAAACGAACGTTAAGCTTGAGAACTTAGTTATGCAAAACAACAGCAGCAATAACAACGACAACAACAACAAAAAAACCTGCCTTCCTTTTTGTTCCCACCACAGATAGAAGGTCACATATGTCCCCAGGTGGACTCCCTCACCAATTGCTTACAAGGAAATTCCTTATGGGCCCCAAAATCTTTCAGAATACATATCTCCCCTACAAACTAACCCTAAAACAGAGCTCTGTTGAGTCTCACCCTGACAATGTAAATTAACAGCTTATCTTCATAGGTACAGGACAAAGACAAGACTAGAAATCATCCCGCTGCCTACCCTGAGACAAATGCATATTTGGCTTCTTCCTCTACTCTGTTTACTTTATGTTATGTAAAATGTAGATTTACTGAGCAGAGACAAATGCATAATTGACTGTTCCTCTACTCCCTCCTTTCACGTGTAAAACATGGATTCAGTGAGCACTATTCAAAGCCTTACAAGAATATGAAGAGTCACCTCATTGTCTTCCCTTTCCACTTTTTTTCCCTTCTTCCTCTCCTGCTCACTTTTTCTCCATTAAATACTGAAGTTCTCAAAACCCTCTTTGGAAAAAGCACAGGCCACGAACACTACTGAACTTGTGTTTCTTCTTCTCAGGAACATTCTCAACCCTGGCAAAATAAACCTCTAAATCAATTGAGATGTGTCTCAGACACTTTTTGGTTTACATTAGGATACAAGGGGCCTGTCATGGTGGCTCATGCCCATAATCTCAGCACTTTGGGAGGCTGAAGTAAGATGATTGCTTGAGCCTAGGAGTTTGAGACCAGCCTGGGCAACATAGTGAGACCTTGTTTCTACAAAAAATACAAAAATTAGCCAGGTGTGACAGCATGGACCTGTAGTCCCAGCTACTCAGGAGGCTGAAGTGGGAGGATCACTTGGGCCTGGGAGGTCAAGGCTGCAGTGTGCCATGATCGTACCACTGTACTCCAGCCTGGGGAACAGAGGGAGATCCTGTGTCCAAAAAAAAAAATTGTTAGAAAAGTCACTCAGGTATTAATGAATATACATTTTATTTCTTTATGATCTTGTAAAAGTTAAAATCAATGCAATTCAATATTTGGGTGGAGAAAGGCGATTTTACAATAAGTTTTTTAAATATAAAAAGAAGTCTTTTTTTTTTTTTTTGAGACAGAGTCTCACTCTGTCACCCAGGCTGGAGTTCAGTGGCACAATCTCGGCTCACTGCAAGCTCCGCCTCCTGGGTTCACGCCATTCTCCTGCCTCAGCCTCCCGAGTAGCTGGGACTGCAGATGCCCACCACCACACCCAGCTGATTTTTTGTATTTTTAGTAGAGACAGGGTTTCACCGTGTTAGCCAGGATGGTCTGGATCTCCTGACCTCGTGATTTGCCCACCTCAGCCTCCCAAAGTGCTGGGATTACAGGCGTGAGCCACCCTGCCTGGCCAAAAAGAAGTCTTTTAATTTAAAAGAGTATGGGCTGGGCGTGGTGGCTCACCCTGTAATCCTAGCACTTTGGGAGGCTGAGGCAGGTGGATCACTTGAGGTCAGGAGTCGGAGACCAGCCTGGCCAACATGGTGAAACATTGTCTCTACTAAAAATACAAAAATTAGCTGGGCATGGTGGCACGCATCTGTAATCCCAGCTACTCGGGAGGCTGAGGCAGAAGAATCGCTGGAACCTGGGAGGCGGAGGTTGCAGTGAGCCCAGATCGTGCCACTGCACTCCAGCCTGGGTGACAGAGCGAGACCGTGTCTCAAAAAAAAAAAAAAAAAAAGTATGTAAGCTTACATTCTGAGAAAAATAAAAAGATTAAAATAAAAAAAAAAGCATAAGTAAGCAGCCCTGCATACATCCACAAAATAATAGAAAAGTATAATAGTGGGACTGCATTTGGGTATAATTCTGTAAGCCACAGGTTCCCAAGCCTCATAGGTTGGCTACTAATTTTTTTTCTTTTTTAGATGGGGTCTTGCTCTGTTACCAGGCTAGAGTGCAGTGGCATGACCATTGCTCACTGCAGCCTCGAATTCCAGGGCTCAAGCTATCCTCCTACCTCAGCCTCCTGAGTAGCTGGGACTACAGGTGTGAACCACCACACTCGACTACAAAATTTTTTTAACTTTTAAATAATGCAACTGATCCTCTCTCAGGCAAGATACATTTGAAAGGAGGTTGCAGTGAGTAGCAATGATCTGGAGGCTCTTTTGAAGTGAGGTGGATTCTCCTGGCTCTCTCGTAGAGGATGGTGGGATTAGCTGAATGAGAGGACACACAAACCTCTAGCAGGGAACACCGGTCAGCTATTTGGACAAGTAGGTACCCAGATCCATCTGTAAGAGATTTACATTTGCTGTACCACCAAGAGTTCAAAACACAAATTGGAATCTTCCTTTTTCCAGTTTGCATCTTCTAATGAGCCTCAGCGTAGTTAAAATGCCCAGATTTCCCTGAAAAACATCTTGGACAAGGCTGGGCCAAGTTCCTTCCACCTTTCCGAGGAACCCCTGGCACTCGTCCTCCCTTTGCCACTCTCTGGCCTCAGTGTAAAGAGCAGGGTGGAAGGGGAAGCTCCTGGTCCTCTGAGCCAGGCATGCCAGGGAACAGGTGTTCACTTGGTGGCAGCCATGCTGGTGCCTACTGGCTTCTAATCTCCTGCATGCCCATTTCGTGTCCCTAGGGACCTGCAGCTCTTCCAGCCCCCACTGTCACCACCAGCCCAGTGCCAGGCTATCCACATGGCTTACAACAAATTTTTGAGTTACTCCTATGTACCAGACATTTGAGTCACTGCTGGACACAAAGTTGTAAAAAGTAATGCTGCTGTCCTCAGGAAAGTTGCAATAGAGGGGACACAATAGAGGCCTTCCTAATAATAATGACCAACCCTTATAGAGCATTTACTTTGTGATAGGAACTGATCTAAGTTCTTCTCAGTCAATCCTTTACAAGTATATGAAAAAGGAACTATTATTATCCCCATTTTATAGATGAGGACACAGGACAAGTAATAATAGCTAATATTTATAGAGCACCCATATAAGCCAGGACACTATTCTAAGTGCTTTTTAAATATTAACTTGGCCAGGCACAGTGGCTCACGCCTGTAATCCCAGCACTTTGGGAGGCTGAGGTGGGCGGATCACCTAAGATCAGGAGTTCGAGACCAGCCTGGCCAACATGGTGAAACCCTGTCTCTACCACAAATATAAAAAATTAGCTGGGCGTGGTGGTGGGTGCCTGTAATCCCAAGTACTCGGGAGGCTGAGGCCTCCCTCCTGGGCAACAAGAATGAAACTCCATCTCAAATAAATCACTAAATAAATAAATAAAATAAATATTAACTCATTTAGTTTTCATTAAAAACCTAGAAGGTAAGAATATTATTTTACAGATTAATTTAATCTTTACAACAAGCTTATTCGTTTGGCCTTATTGTTGTTCCTTTTTGTAAGCATAAATGGAGATAAAGAAAAAAAATGTGATTAAATAACTTGGCCAAGGTTATGCAACTTTTTTTTTTTTTTTTTGAGACGGAGTCTTACTAGGTCGCCCAGCTGGGGTGCAGTGGCGCGATCTCGCTCACTGCAAGCTGTGTCTCCTGGGTTCATGCCATTCTCCTGCCTCAGCCTCCCGAGTAGCTGGGACTATAGGCGCCTGCCACCATGCCTGGCTAATTTTTTGCATTTTTAATAGAGACGGGGTTTCACCGTGTTGTCTAGGATGGTCTCTATCTCCTGACTTCATGATTTGCCTGCCTTGGCCTCCCAAAGTGCTGGGATTACAGGCGTGAGCCACCATGCCCGGCCAGTTATGCAACTTTTAAAAGGCCTGAAACCTAATACAATTTAAGGAGGCCCTCTTTAAAAAAAGAAAAAAAAGAAAAAGAGAAACTACAGTGTCATGGGTGAAGTAAGAACCAAAAGCTATAGTGAATCAAAGGAGGGCAAAAATCAAACTTAGTTTGGAGGGTGGGAGGTGTGTCAGAAAATCAGGAAAAGCTTCATGGTGGAGATAATATTTGAGATGAACCCTGAAGAATATGCAGCTCTGACAGAACAAGAGAGGGAATTTTGTGTAGAAGAAGTATCCTGAGCAAAGGCATATGGGAGGGAAAGTTCAGGCATGATCCGTTTGCAGCCATTTGTGACTGGTGGCCAGACTCCGCCAAGAAAAGTGGTGGGAAGTAAGCCTGGAAAGATAGACATGGGGCTATCGTACAGAGACCTTCAATGCCAGGATGAGGAGTTTGTACTCAGAGATTCTGAGTAGTAACATTATCACATCTACGCTTTAGGAAGATTAATCTGGAAAGCATATATAAAGCTAATTGGAATTGGACACAGAATTAAGCCTACCTGTTACAGGGCTAATGCAGTAATCTGTGAAAAATATAACAGAGCCTTGTTTGAGACACATTGGTTTGCAAAAAATGGAAACCAACTTGATGTAGCCTATGCTAAAAAGGGAAAGTAGCTGGGCGCGGTGGCTTACGCCTGTAATCCCAGCACTTTGGGAGGCCGAGGTAGGCCGATCACGAGGTCAAGAGATCGAGACCATCCTGGCCAACATGGTGAAACCCTGTCTCTACTAAAAATACAAAAAAAATTAGCTGGGCGTGGTGGCACACACCTGTAGTCCCAGCTACTCGAGAGGCTGAGGCAGGAGAATCGCTTGAACCCAGGAGGTGGAGGTTGCAGTGAGCCGAGATCGTGCCACTGCACTCCAGCCTGGGCAACAGAGTGAGACTACGTCTCAAAACAAAAACAAAAACAAAAAACCCCCATGAACATCAGGGTCTCTTACTTTTTTTTTTTTAAGACAGAGTCTTGTTCTTGTCACCCAGGCTGGAGTGCAGTGGCGTGATCATGGCTCACTGCAACCTCCACCTGCCAGGTTCAAGCAATTCTCCTACCTCGGGCTCCGGAGTAGCTGGGTTACAGGCGCCCACCATCATGCCCAGCTAATTTTGTATTTTTCGTAGAGACGGGGTTTCACCATGTTGGCCAGGCTGGTCTCAAACTCCTGAGCACAGGTGATCCACCCACCTCAGCCTCCCAAATTGCTGGGATTACAGGTGTGAGCCACCGTGCCCAGCCAGGGCCTCTTACTTAAACTAACTATATTAGACGACCTGGGATAGGCCCCAGCAACACGCTCACATGGTCATGTGTTGCTGTAAAATTGTAAAAGTAAGACATTTAACTACAGTTGGTTAAGATGTCTGTTTAGTCACTCATTCCTAGAGTTTGTACTAGCCACCCCTGGCTTTTTTCTTTTGGCAGAGGGTTGGAGGTTAGGAAAACTGCCTCTACAACACTTGGGGTTGGGAGTAATTTTGCAACAATTACATATTTTCTTTTCAGACATTTTAGATGAACAATTTCTAATCCTTAAGTGGAGCATTTAAATGTACATGTCAACTTGGATTTTCTTTAGGGTTACACATACAAGATGGTCTGTCCATTGTAAAACTGTTCAAGCCTTGCATCAATGGTGCAATAACAATTTGGGGATTCTAAGATACATTTTTTTTGAAGATTCAGAAGAGAAATTGATATACAAACGAGATGTAAAACATTTATTCAACAAGTTGATAAAGCTTGAATGTGCATTTTTTTTGTGCGTATGTACATGATATAGTTTGAATGGTTGTCCCCACCCAAATTTCCTGTTGAATTGTAATCCCCAGTGTTGGAGGTGGGGACTGGTGGGAGTTGGATCATGGGGGCGGATCCCTCATGAATGGCTTGGGCCATCTTCTTGGTGATACATGAGATCTCACTCTGAGTTCACACAAGATCTGGTTGTTTAAAAGCGTATGGCAATGC
Organism: Pongo pygmaeus; assembly: GCF_028885625.2. NCBI lineage: Eukaryota > Metazoa > Chordata > Mammalia > Primates > Hominidae > Pongo > Pongo pygmaeus. The sequence goes on along the minus strand of NC_072376.2, from coordinate 152,199,443 downwards.
ACTGCCCCCAACTCTCTCTCTTGATCCTGCTCCCACTATGTGAGATGCCAGCTCCCCATTTGCCTTCTGCCATGATTGTAAGCTTCCAGAAGCAGATGCCTGCATTATGCTTCCTACACAACCTGCAGAACTGTGAGCCAATTAAGTCTCTTTTCTTATAAATTACCCAGTCTCAGGTATTTCTTTTTTTTTTTTTTGAGACGGAGTTTTGCTCTTGTTGCCCAGGCTGGAGTGCAATGGCATGATCTCGGCTCACCGCAACCTCTGCCTCCTGGGTTCAAGTGATTCTCCTGCCTCAGCCTCCTGAGTAGCTGGAATTACAGGCATGCGCCACCACACCCAGCTAATTTTTTGTATTTTTAGTAAAGATGAGGTTTCTCCATGTTGGTCAGGCTGATCTCGAACTCCCGACCTCAGGTGATATGCCCACCTTGGCCTCCCAAAGTGCTGGGATCACAGGTATGAGCCACTGTGCCCGGCCTCAGCTATTTCTTTATAGCAATGCAAAACAGCTTAATACAGTACACATTTAGTTTTATTGTAACAAAGCAACTAGTGCATTTTTAAAGTTTAAAACTGAGCATTATCTTTCCTTTCTAGTGAAACAAAAAGAAAATTTAAAAATAAACAGGAACAAAATTAAAATAGAGAATGACAATTCCAAATAAGATCTTATAGGTTCTGGTGATTCTCACATTGAGTGGCAGGGCTCAAGTCACCATTAGGAGAGAATTAATTTAATTTAATTTATTTAGTTATTTGTTTTGAGATGGAGTTTCACTCTTGTCGCCCAGGCTGGAGTGCAATGGCGCAATCTCAGCTCACTGCAGCCTCTGCCTCCTGGGTTCAAGTGATTCTCCTGCCTCAGCCTCCTGAGTAGCTGGAATTACATGCATGTGCCACCATGCTCGGTTAATTTTGTATTTTTAGTAGAGACGGGGTTTCTCCATGTTGGTCAGGCCAGTCTCAAACTCCTGACCTCAGGTGATCTGCCTGCCTTGGCCTCCCAAAGTGCTGGGATTACAGGCGTGAGCCACCACACCTGGCCTAAGAATTTATTTTAAAAATGTCATCTTAAACTGCAAAGATGCCCGTTAAACATCACAATTAAACATCAATGTGCATTAAAAAAAAAAAAACTGCATAGAAATAGAGATGAGGTCTCGCTTTGTTGCCCAGGCTGGTCTCAAACTCCCGACCTCAAACAATCCTCCCACGTTGGCATCCCAAAATGTTGAGATTACAGGTGTGAGCCACTGTGCCCAGCCTGAATGTGCTTTTTAACTGCAAATTGAAAAGACATTTGAGGCCGGGCGCGGTGGCTCACGCCTGTAATCCTAGCACTTTGGGAGGCCGAGGCGGGCGGATCACGAGGTCAGGAGATTGAGACCATCTTGGCTAACATGGTGAAACCTCGTATCTACTAAAACACAAAAAATTAGCCGGGCGTGGTGGTGGGCACCTGTAGTCCCAGCTACTTGGGAGGCTGAGGCAGGAGAATGGCGTGAACCCGGGAGGCGGAGCTTGCAGTGAGCCAAGATGGTGCCACTGCACTCCAGCCTGGGCAACAGAGCGAGACTCTGTCTCAAAAAAAAAAAAAAAAAAAGACATTTGGGGACGTTTCAGGAAAACAAATAAGAACTAAAGACTCCTGATATGGATGGATGTGAAAGGTACCTTTTTGTCATTTTAAAATTTATTTACTAAATTTATGTATTCATTGTTTTGAATATATTTTATTATGTATAAATTTTTTATTTATATATGTATTTAGAGATAGAGTCTCGCTCTGTTGCTCAGGCTTCAGTGCAGTGGTGAGATTATAGATACACACCTGTAGTCCCAGCTTCTTGGGAGGCTGAGGCAGGAGAATCTCTTGAACCCAGGAGGCGGAGGTTGCAGTGAGCTGATATCACACCACCGCACTCCAGTCTGGGCGACAGAGTGAGACCCTGTTTAAAAAAAAAAAAAAAAAAAAGAAAAGAAAAAAGAAAAAAGAAACTATCAGCTGGGTACAGTGGCTCATGCCTGTAATCTCAGCACTCTGGATGGCAAAGGCAGGAGGACTGCCTGAGTTCATGAGTTCGAGACCACTCTGGGCAACATGGCGAAACCCTGTCTCTACAAAAAATATGAAACTTAGCTGGGTGTGGCCGGGTGCAGTGGCTCACGCCTGTAATCCCAGCACTTTGGGAGGCCGAGGCGGGCGGATCACGAGGTCAGGAGATCGAGACTATCCTGGCTAACACGGTGAAACCCCGTCTCTACTAAAAATACAAAAAATTAGCCAGGCGTGGTGGCGGGTGCCTGTAGTCCCAGCTCCTTGGGAGGCTGAGGCAGGAGAATGGCGTGAACCCGAGAGGCGGAGCTTGCAGTGAGCCGAGATTGTGCCACTGCACTCCAGCCTGGGCGACAGAGCGAGACTCTGTCTCAAAAAAAAAAAAGAAACTTAGCTGGGTGTGTGGTGGTGCGTGCCTGTAGTCCTAGTTTCTTGGGAGGCTGAGGTGAGAGGATCACTTGAGCCCAGGAAGTTGAGGCTGAGGTGAGCCATGGCACCACTGCACTCCCGTCTGGGTACAGAGTGAGACTATATCTAAAAAAAAAAAAAAAAAAAAAAATCTGTTATTTTTGGTGATTTATTTCCCATTCTAAATAAATATTCTATTTGTACCTAATTTTGTATTCATAATTTTCTATTTATTTAAAAAACAGGGCCTCCCTCAAATTGTATTAAGTTTCAGGCCTTATAAGAGGTGGATTCCCTCCAGCCATTAGAATGATCTGGGTCCAGAAAGCTGCCAGGAACCTACACACTTCTCTCTGCTCTCTAATGTCTGAGTCTCCTTGTGGCAAAGCCACAGCAGAAGGGCTTTTCCTGCTTCTCAGTTTCCATACGGCAGACTGTGATTCTCTCACAACTACCAGCATACAAAATTCCAGAGACATTAAGAGACTGTAGATGGCCTGTTGGTCCCAGTTCCAAATTCCGGAAACAACAGGTATGATAGGCCCAGCTTAGATGAGGTACACCTTGCTGATTCAATCATTCAGCTATAGCCAAAGAGAGCAATGTCACATGGCAGAAGTATGGCTGCTGGGGCAGAGCCAGGGCCTGGTGGTCAGAGAATGAGGCTGGAGTGAAAGCATGTGAGAACAGAAGGAATTGGTAGGGAGCCTCACAACTGATGAGATTAGACTGGGGAGTAAAGCAAGAATGTTAAACAGGAGCAGAACCCTTTTATGGCCCAGTACGGGGGTAGAAGTGATAATCAAAGTGAGGGGCACAGTGGTAGCAGGTAAATCAGTTACTTGAAATTTGCTTTCTTGGGTTAATCCTTGGAGGCTTTGAGTTATATTTATTAAGTGAGGCTATATTCCCTTACAGCATTTCAAGCTCATTTGTTGCCTTTTAAGGTATTTTTAAAGAGATGTTTTACCTCTTTATAGTTGGTTAAGATTTTTCAGACCTGGCATGGTGGTTTATGCCTGTATCCCAGCACTTTGGGACGCTGAGATGGGAGGATGGCTTGAGCTCACGAGTTTGAGACCACCCTGGGCAACATAGTGAGACCCCAACATCTCTATAAAAAATAAATAAATAAAATTTTATGAAGGAGATTTTTCATATGCTACCCTTATAATGCTATCCTTTCAGACTGATGTTAACTTTGTAAGTTCTAAAGCTTAAAAAAATAAAATGTTTGTTTCAGACTGATGTTAACTTTGTAAATTCAAAAGCTTAAAAAAAAAATGTTACCTGGTAGACTAAATGGCCTTAAGCCCTGGTAAATATACGTATGTTTATTGTAATCTGTCTTCTCTTTTTTCCCCACTAATCACATCTTTGAAATGTTTATCCTACAAAAATAAAAACAGCTAGAATACCTGGAATATACAAAAAAATCTTGCTTTTTTGTCTTACTTTTTCATCCTTTCATTCCATTCATTTCATCCCCAAAATCTGATTCTAGAAAACAGGATCACTGTAAAGATGTTGCAGTGGGAAGAGAATTCCACAAAGTCAGTCACTTACATCACAGTCCGTGATACTACTTCTTAATCTCATTTCAAGGTATCTAGACCATTTAGACCAAAACCTTCTGTGTCGTCTGAAAACTCTACACTCAAAAAGCTCAGTGCTGGCCGGGCGCAGTGGCTCGTGCCTGTAATCTCAGCACTTTCGGAGGCCAAGGTGTGTGGAGCACGAGGTCAAGAAATTGAGACCATCCTGGCCAACATGGTGAAACCTCTCTCTACTAAAAATACAAAAATTAGCTGGGCGTGGTGGCGCGTGCCTCTAGTCCCAGCTATTCGGGAGACTGAGGCAGGAGAATCACTTGAACCCGGGAGGCGGAGGTTGCAGTGAGCAGAGATCGTGCCACTGCACTCCAGCCTGGGGATAAAGCAAGACTCCCTCTCAAAAAGAAAAAAAAAAAAAAGCTCAGTGCTATTCAGTTGGTGCTGATAACCACATGTGCATCTTCTGTAAAATTTTTTCCGTTGCTGTTCTCAGCATACTGGCATTTGGGAGTTCAGTATATTAGGGCCTGAGAGGCACTAAATAGTTTATCTAATCTGGCTATTCGGGACTGATGTTATAGGCACACCCTAATATCTAGTTCCTGCCTAATTTAACAAGTATTACATTAATGATTGAAGGGCTCTTTGGGCTAATGAAAAAGAAAAAATATTAAAGACTGAAATTTTTAATAAACAATATAAAAACAATGAAATTTTCTATCACATAAATATTGGAAAAATATCAAAACTGGTTAATAGTAAATGTCAACTACCATATAAAAATACACAAGACATCCTGAGGAAAAACTGAAAAGCAAAATAATTCTGAACATACAGACACGGCTAGCTATAGTCAAAATTATAAAGTAGGCTGGGTGTGGTGTCTCATGCCTGTAATCCCAGCACTTTGGGAATCCGAGGCAGGAGGATACCTTGAGTCCAGGAGTTCAAGACCATTCTGGGTAACATAGTGAGACCCCTGTCTCCACAAAAAATAAAAAATCAGCCAGGGATGGTGGCATGCACCTGCAGTTCCAGCTACTTGGGAGGCTGAGGTGGGAGGATTACTTGAGCACAGAAGATCCAGACTGCAGTGAGCCATGATCGTACCACTGAACTCTAGCCTGGGTGGCAGACTGAGACTCTATCAACAAAACCAAACCAAACCACACCAAACCAAAAAACCCCCAAGTTATAAAGTGGATAACTGTCCACATTCAAGTCCACTGTTGGCTAATGAATTTTAGCTCTTTCCTATTGAGAGGTGACAGCGTGCTGGCAGTCCTCACAGCTCTTGCTCACTCTGGGCGCCTCCTCTGCCTGGGCTCCCACTTTGGTGGCACTGGAGGAGCCCTTCAGCCCGCTGCTGCACTGTGGGAGCCCCTTTCTGGGCTGGCCAAGGCCGGAGCCGGCTCCCTCAGCTTGCAGGGAGGTGTGGAGGGAGAGGCGGGGGCGGGAACCGGGGCTGCGCGCGGTGCTTGCGGGCCAGCGCGAGTTCTGGGTAGGCGTGGGCATGGGCTTCCCGCACTAGGGGCGGCCGGCGGGCCCCACCGGCCCCGGGCAGTGAGGGGCTTAGCACCTGGGCCAGCAGCTGCTGTGCTCAATTTCTCGCCGGGCCTTAGCTGCCTTCCCGCAGGGCAGGGCTCGGGACCTGCAGCCCGCCATGCCTGAGCCTCCCCCCGGCTCCGTGGGCTCCTGTGCGGCCCGAGCCTCCCTGATGAGCACCACCACCTGCTCCACTGTGCCCAGTCCCATCGACCACCCAAGGGCTGAGGAGTGCAGGCGCACGGCGGGGGACTGGCAGGCAGCTCCACCTGCAGCCCTGGTGCGGTACGGAATCCACTGGGTGAAGCCAGCTGGGTTCCTGAGTCTGGTGGGGAGGCGGAGAACCTTTATGTCTAGCTAAGGGATTGTAAATACACCAATCAGCACTCTGTATCTAGCTCAAGGTTTGTAAACACACCAATCAGCACCCTGTGTCTAGCTCAGGCTTTGTGAATGCACCAGTCCACACTCTGTATCTAGCTAATCTGGTGGGGACGGAGAACCTTTGTGTCTAGTCTCAGGGATTGTAAACGCACCAATCAGCGCCCTGTCAAAACAGACCACTTGGCTCTACCAATCAGCAGGATGTGGGTGGGGCCAGATAAGACAATAAAAGCAGGCTGCCTGAGCCAGCAGTGGCAACCCGCTGGAGTTCCCTTCCACGCTTTGGAAACTTTGTTCTTTCACTTTTTGCAGTAAATCTTGCTGCTGCTCACTCTTTGGGTCTACACTGCCTTTATGAGCTGTAACACTCACCGTGAAGATCTGCAGCTTCATTCCTGAGCCGGCGAGACCACGAACCTACCAGAGGGAAGAAACTCCAAACACCTGCAAACATCAGAAGGAACAAACTCCTGACACACAGCCTTTAAGAACTGTAACACTCACCATGAGGGTCCACGGCTTCATTCTTGAAGTCCGTGAGACCAAGAACCCACCAGTTCCGGACACACTATTTTCCTTAGCTTCCTAATTTTCCTAATCTCTCCCTGCCTCACTAGATTCAAGCCTGCCTCTGTCAATCTGTACTTGGCTTCCTCTCGTCCCCTCAGCTTCACTAGTTTGCTTGCTTCCTGCCCTGACTTAGCGAGTTAATTAAAAAGAGTCTGTTATTGCTAAACCCTTTCCTCTAGGCTCAAGGGCATCACCTAAGACCTTCCTCTTCCCCACTTCTCACTTCAGTGATCTCAAAAAGGGAGCCTGTAAAAATAAGAAAAACTGGATTCAAATTCCATTTCTGCTCAGCTGTATTAGGCAGAGGTATTATCTATCCATAGGAGAGCACACTATAGGGAGAGGCTGGCCTGACACCCTGGGGATGATAATGAGGAGGAGGAGGAGGAGGAGGAAGAGGCTGGGCAGACTGTTAAGAACTTGGAGCTTGGGCCAGGTGAGGTGGCTCACGCCTGTAATCCCAGCACTTTGGGAGGCCGAGGCGGGTGGATCATGAGGTCAGGAGATCAAGACCATCCTGGCGAACACTGTGAAACCCCATCTCTACTAAAAATACAAAAAATTTAGCCAGGTGTGGTGGTGGGCACCTGTAGTCCCAGCTACTCGGGAGGCTGAGGCAGGAGAATGGCATGAATCCGGGGGGCGGAGCTTGCAGTGAGCAGAGATTGTGCCATTGCATTCCAGCCTGGGCAACAGAGCAAGACTCCGTCTCAAAAAAAAAAAAAAAAAGAACTTGGACCCTGGAGTCAGCTAGTTTCCCCTGCTAACTTACTAGCGATCCTGGGAAAAGTCAGTTTCTTTTTCTTTTCCTTTTTTTTTTGAGATGGTGTCTCACTCTTTCGCCCAGGCTGGAGGGCAGTGGTGCGATCTCGGCTCACTACAACCTCCTCCTCACAGGTTCAAGTGAACCTCCTGCCTCAGCATCATCAACGGCTGGGATTAAAGGCCCATGCTACCATACCCGGCTGATTTTTGTATTTTTAGTAAAGACAAGGTTTCACCATGTTGGCCAGGCTGGTCTTGAACTCCTGACCTCAAGTGATCTGCCTGCCTCAGCCTCCCAAAGTGCTAGGATTACAGGTGAGAGCCACCGTGCCCGGCCATGAGCCACCATGCCCAGCCAGGTCAGTTTCATAATCTAAAATATGATAATACTATAATATCTTCCTGACTGGGTGATTGTGAGGATTAAAAGAAAGTGCATGGCCGGGCGCGGTGGCTCACGCCTGTAATCCCAGCACTTTGGGAGGCCGAGGCGGGTGGATCATGAAGTCAGGAGATCGAGACCATCCTGGCTAACAAGGTGAAACCCCGTCTCTACTAAAAATACAAAAACTTAGCCGGGCGTGGTGGCGGGCGCCTGTAGTCCCAGCTACTCAGGAGGCTGAGGCAGGAGAATGGCGTGAACCTGGGAGGCAGAGCTTGCAGTCAGCCGAGATCGCACCACTGCACTCCAGCCTAGGTGACAGAGTGAGACTCTGTCTCAAAAAAAAAAAAAAAAGAAAGTGCACCACTTGGCTCGGTGGCTCACGCCTGTAATCCTAGCACTTTGGGAGGCCGAGGCGGGAGGATCACCTGAGGTTGGGAGATGGAGACCAGCCTGACCAACATGAAGAAACCCTGTCTCTACTAAAAAATATAAAATTAGCTGGGCATGGTGGTGCATGTCTGTAATCCCAGCGACTCGGAAGGCTAAGACATCGCTTGAACCTGGGAGGCAGAGGTTGCAGTGAGCTGAGATCATGCCACTGCACTTCAGCCTAGCCAACAAGAGCAAAACTTTGTCTCAGGAAAAAAAAACAAAACCAAACCAAACAGTGCACCTACTAAGAAGATGCTAAATTTCAAAAGTATTTCATTGGTATTTAGGCCTCTGACCACATATAAGTATAGATATTATCAATTACTATACCTATTCATTTTTAATTTTTATTTTATTTTATTTATTTTTTTGAGACAGAGTTTTGTTCTTGTTGCCCAGGCTGGAGTGCAATAGCATGATCTCTCGGCTCACTGCAACCTCCACCTCCTGGGTTCAAGCGATTCTCCTGTCTCGCTCTCACGAGTAGCTGGCATTACAGGCATGCGACATCATGCCCACCCAGCTAATTTTTGTATTTTTAGTAAAGACGGGGTTTCACTATGTTAGTCAGGCTGGTCTCAAACTCCTGACCTCAGGTTATCCACCTGACTCGGCCTCCCAAAGTGCTGGGATTACAGGTGTGAGCTGCCACGCTCGACCTATACCTATTCATGAGCTCTTAGATATTAATTTTAACCATAAACCTATTTTCATTTCCCATTTTCCTTTCTATTATGGGAGTTTCCAGTCTTGTGTGTGGATTTACAGTATTTTTAAACTCTCATCTCCTCTCCTCTTCCCATTTATTCCATCCTTTTCTTTCTTTCTTTCCTGTTTTTGAGATGGAGTTTTGCTGTCATCCAGGCTGAAGTGCATGGTGCGATCTCCACTCACTGCAGCCTCCACCTCCTGGTTCAAGCAATTGTCCTGCCTCAGCCTTCCGAGTAGCTGGGATTACAGGCGTCCACCACCATGCCCGGCTAATTTTTGTATTTTTAGTAGAGACGAGGTTTCACCATGTTGGCCAGGCTCATCTTGAACTCCTGACCTCAGGTGATCCACCTTCCTCGGCCTCCCAAAGTACTGGAATTACAGGCATGAGCCACTGCGCCCGGCCCCTTTCCTTTCTTTCTTTTTTTCCTTTTGAGACAGGGTCTCACTCTGTCACCCAGACTGGAGTGCAGTGGCGTGATCTTGGCTCACGACAACCTCCCCTCCCAGGCTCAAGTGATTCTCCTGCCTCAGCCTCCCAAGTAGCTGGGATTACAGGTGTGCGCCACTACCGCCTGGCTAATTTAAAAAAAAAAAAAAAAAAAATATATATATATATATATATATTTTTTTTTTTTAGATGGAGTCTCACTCTGTCTCCAGGCTGGAGTGCAGTGGCACGATCTCGGCTCACTGCAAACTCTGCCTCCTGGGTTCAAGTGATTCTCGTGCCTCAGCCTCCCAAGTAGCTGGGATTACAGGCGTCTGCACCACACCCAGCTAATTTTTTTAGTAGAGATGGGGTTTCACCATGTTGGCCAGAATGATCTCCATCTCCTGACCTCGTGATCTGCCTGCCTTGGTCTCCCAAAGTGCTGGGATTACAGGCGTGAGCCAATGTGCGTGGCCTAATTTTTGTATTTTTAGTAGAGACAGGGTTTCACCATGTTGGTCAGGCTGGTCTTGAACTCCTGACCTCAAATGATCCACCCACCTCAGCCTCCCAAAGTGTTGGGATTGCAGGTGTGAGCCACTGCGCCTGGCTTCCTTTTCTATTTTAATTAGAAAAATTTTTTTTGATACAGGGTCTTGCTCTGTTGCCCATGCTGGAATGCAGTAGCACAATCACGGCTCACTGCAGCCTCCACTTCCTGACTCAGGTGATTCTCTCTTCTCAGCCTTCCGAGTACCTGCAACTACAGGTGCATGCCACCACACTGGCTAATTTTTGTATTTTTTGTAGAGATGGGTTTCACTATGTTGCCCAGGCTGGTCTTGAACTCCTAGGCAAAGTGATCCGCCCACCTCAACCTTCCAAAGTACTGGGATTATAGGCGTGAGCCACCATGCCATGCCCAGCCTTCTATCCTCTACTTTCTGGTATTCACATTTAAAAATATTTGTTTATGGGAGGCCAGGTGAGGTGGCTCACACCTGTAATCCCAGCACTTTGGGAGGCTGAGGTGGGCGGATCACTTGAGGTCAGGAGTTTGAGACGAATCTGGCCAACATGGCAAAACCCCGCTTCTACTGAAAAAAAAAAAAGCTGGGCATGGTGGCATGTGCCTGTAATCCCAGCTACTCAGGATGCTGAGGTGGGAGAATTGCTTGAATCTAAGAGGCAGAAGTTGCAGTGAGCTGAGATCACACCACTGCACTCTAGCCTGGGTGACAGAGCAAGACTGTCTGAATTGAAAAAAAAAAATTATTTATGGGGAGTTGTCTCACTATGTTGCCCAGACCGGAGAACACTTTAGCACTGGTCATTCACAGGTGTGATCCCACTACTGATCAGCATGGGAGTTTTGACCTGCTCTGTTTCTGACCTAGGTTGGTTCACTCCTCCTTAGGTAACCTGGTGGTCCCCTGCTCCTGGGAGGTCACCATATTGATGCTGAACTTAGTGCAGACACCTGATGGGCATAGCACACTACAGCCCAGAACTCCTGGGCATAAGCGATCCTACTGCCTCAGCCTCCTGAGAAGTTGAGACTACAGGTGGGCCTCCACTGCCTGGCTGGTATTCACATTTTAATCATGGTCCTTCTGTGACCCTTTTACCCTCCATATTGATTGGTTTCTTGTTCTGGCTTTAAATTTCTCTCTCTCTCTCTCTTTTGCTTAGTAGTCAGTGTCACCAGCAGATATGGAAAGTCTGCTCAAACTTAATGTGGCAGACAAGAAGGGAAACAAGGAGAGCAGGATACAGAAGCCACAGGCTGGAGTAGAGGGAATTAGTTGGCATCTACTAGTGAAGGGAATGTTTGGAGAGTGGGATATAAGGAACATGGTCGGAAGCACCCAAGCACTTTGGCAGTGGCTGGCATGTTAGGCAGAACATAAAGGCCAAACACACCTGGCATGGTGGCTCATGCCTGTACTCTGGGAGGCCAAGGTGGGAAGATCACTTGAGTCCAGGAGTTCAGGACCAGCCTGGGCAACATGGCAAAATCCTGTCTCTACAAAAAATACAAAAATTAGTTGGGCATGGTGGCAGGCGCCTGTGGTCCCAGCTACTTGGGAGGCTGAGGTGAGAGGATCACCTGAGGCCGGGAAGCTGAGGGTGCAGTGAACCGTGATTGCACCACTGCACTGCAGCCTGGGTGACAGACAGACCCTGTCTCAAGGAAAAAAAAAATAAATAAATAAAAAGCCAAACAGGTGAGTCAGAATACAAGGTGACAGCAGCCCCCTATAAATTTGGGGGAATAGGACAACAGGCGAAACAGAGAGCAATGCTTTTCATTCTCTATGTTTGGACATGAACAGTTGGAACAGGACTGCCCTACATATGTCAAAAAAGCACTTTAGGCTGGGTGCCATGCTTCACACCTGTAATTCCAGCACTTTGGGAGGATGAGGCAGGAAGATCTTTTGAAGCCATGAGTTTGACTACCAGCCTGGGCAACATGGCAAGATCCTATCTCTAAAATAAATAAATAAATTCATACATACATACATACATACATACATACATACACATACAAATTAGCTGGGTATGATGACTTATAGTCTCAGCCACCCTGGAGGGTGAAGCCAGTGCACTCTAGCATGGGCAACAGAGAAAGGCCCTATCTAAAAAAAAAACAAAAGAAAAAAGAAAAGAAAACGAAAACAGTATTTTAATAATATGCTGTACTAGTGGTTAAGAGTACAGGCTCTGGAGATGGATTCAATATCCAACCCTGCCACCTACTGTATAACTTTGAACAAGTGACATAACCTCTCAGTTTCAGCATCAACTATGAAATGGTGATAATACTCATAAGATGAATAAACACAGAAAACCTAGCAGTATATGAATAGAGGTCAATATTATTGTGTTGTTGTCATTATTATTTACTTTTATTAAAATAATGCTACCTACAGTAGTTAGCTGACAAACAGGAAAAAACCCCAGAAAAGAAAGCAAATAAATAATGGGAAAGCCTTTTGGTTTTTCTTTTTTTTAGGGTGATCTGAAAGTGAATGGAAAGACACATTTCTATTAACTCATTTTAACTTAGAAGCATGGGAGAGTCAGGGTTAAATGCCTTTATTTATTTATTACTTTTTTTTTTTTTTTTTTCCAAGACCGAGTTTCTCTCTGTCGCCCAGGCTGGAGTACAATGGCATGATCTTGGCTCACTGCAACCTCTGCCTCCCGGGTTCAAGCAATTCTCTTGCCTCAGCTGCCTGAGTAACTGGGATTACAGGCACCCGCCACCATGCCTGGCTAATTTTTGTATTTTCAGTAGAGGCGGGGTTTCATCACGTTGGCCAGACTAGTCTCAAACTCTTAACCTCAGGTGATCTGCCTGCCTCCGCCTCCCAAAGTGCTGGGATTACAGGCGTGAGCCACTGCACCCAGCCAGTTAAATGCCTTTAAAAATTATGTGGCACAAATATGAAAGTTTGTTTCAAGTAGTTTCCCATGGAAGATATTTATATTTGTGCTTTAATTAGCTAATATAGCATTTATCCTGAATTTTATTAAGTAAACTATTTTATTCAGAAACTGTAAAGATGAATCTGGTTGGCCAGGCGCGGTGGCTCACGCCTGTAATCCCAGCACATTGGGAGGCCGAGGCAGGCAGATCATGAGGTCAGGAGTTCGAGACCAGCCTGGCCAACATAGTGAAACCCTGTCTCTACTAAAAATACAAAAATTATCCGGGCGTGGAGGCAGGCACCTTAATCCCAGCTACTCGGGAAGCTGAGGCAGGAGAACTGCTTGAACTCAGGAGGCAGAGGTTGCAGTTAGCCGAGATTGTGCCACTGCACTCCAGCCTGGGCGACAAGAGCAAAACTCTGTCTCAAAAAAAAAAAAAGATTAACATGATCTTAAATCACTAATAATATGTCTTGATGTTCATTTAATTTTGACTTTTAAGCTTATAATAAAGATATGAAAGTGAAATCTGCTAACAAGAGTTGGTTTTAACATCAAAAACATTAAAAATTCTAACTAGAATAAAGTGTAATTCATCTTAAATATTTCAAATATTTTAACAAAGCAATAAAATATTCTTTAAAATTAATTAATTTGTAGACAGAATTAATAGAATTCTTCCAACTAAAGCACTATTTTAAAGAGAAGGTTGCTTGTAAAATATATCAAGAACTGAAATTATGAAATGGTTTTAAGTACTTATTTTACTAGAAAACATTGCAGGATGAAGTTATAGATGCAACTCATGAGGATTTAACTTCCTTCTATATTCAAAAGTTTATACTTTCTGCTTATTTATCTGATTGCATTTGATAGTACAAATTTCTATTTATTTTTTGGATGCTTCAAATTTCATCCTCAAAATTACTTCATTGGATTCTGGAAACTTAACCCATGCCCTCCAGATTATTTTGGGTTTGGTTATTCTAAGGCAGCCCTCTTATAACTTATTTAATATACAATGTTCAAAAGATTCTGATTTCTAAAAGGCAAAACAATACCTAAAACAAAAAGTGAGTTTGGGGGACTAGATTACTTTGCAGACCTATAGCATGGGAGAGGTATGAATAATCTTTGTATGGAGGGTTGGACATAGTGGTTCACAAATAAGATAGGTTAACAACAGAATATTGCTGTTGGATAGCTGTCCAGAACTTTTCTTTCTTTAAGGAGAGGCAAAGAAGAGATTTTCCTGGCTGTTCCTGTAAAATCTACCTAGTAGTTGTCAACCAGGGAATCTGCTGACCTGTGACGAGGCAATCTGTTTAAAGATTGGGTCAATCACTCAAAATTCACTACTGAGTGAATGCGCTAGTGGCTGCCAGCTTCCAACATGGCCCTCAATGATCCTCATCTCCTGGTATGAATGTCCTTGTGTAGTACTCTCCCACACTGAGTTACGATCAATTTGTGTGACCAAGAGAATACAACAAAGTGATGCTATGTGACTCCAGAAGTTAGGTCAGAAAAGGCAGCATAGCTTCTACTACATTCTCTTGGACTTGGAATGTCATAAGGGACAATTACCTCATTTAATCAAACATAACTCAGTACTTCCAAGGATTTGCCTGAGAACGTGAAGTTGAAAGGTTGGGAGAGGGAAATGACTTACTGGCCACTACTCAGAATTTTGTTTTCTCTTCTTTTCCTCATGTTGATTGTCACTGCCATCCCCATACTCAGCCCTAAAGTGTCCTCCTACCATTTAATATTCTGATATAATAGCAGGAAAATCTCTTCCTTTGGTTAGTCTATTATACTGAAGGCAGAATGGAATTTTATTTGTTTTATTTTATTTATTTTTGAGACAGGATCTCACTCTGTCACCCAGGCTGCAGTGGGGTGGTGCGAGCACAGCACGCTGCAACCTCAAACTCCTGGGCTCATGTGATCCTTCTGCCTCAGCCTCCCCAGTAGCTGGGACTACAGATCCATACCACCACACCTGGCTAACTTTATTTTATTTTCTTTGTAGAGATGGGGTCTCAAACTATGTGATCCTCCTGCCCATGCTGGTCTCGAACTTCTGGGCTCAAGTGATCCTCCCACTTTGGCCTCTCAAAGTGCTGGGATTACAGATGTAGCCACAGTACCCAGCCAAGGATGAAATAATTAAAAAAAAAAACCACTTTCCTATATACTGAAGAAAACAAAGGGAGAAATAACACAGAGAAAACTATAAAAGCATTATACCTAATACACATATAATCATATTTATATTTAGTATATAAATATATGTATATGTATATACAAGCACAGAAAAAGGTCTAGAAGCTTAAAGGCTAATTTTTCATTTATGGTTATCTGTGGAAAAGTAGAGGTAGGGGATGGCTGGGTAAGTGTGAAGGGTAAGTGAGGAGTGGGAAGGGAAATGGAGAGGGAAGGGGAACTTGGGTTTTAAAAAGTTTATTTTGAATAATTTGAAAATTGATGAGAATGTATTAATGAATCACTGTATAATTAAAAAATAAACTATAATAAAAATAAATAAAATATAAATAAAAATAATTTAAAAATAAACTATATAACATAAAAAACTATATAACATAAAAAACAAAAGCAAAAGCAATCCAGTTACAACACAGAGATTTCCTATTCCATGATCATTAGCTTGCTACTAGGACTACTGGCCACAGTAGACTTTTCCTTCTGACCCCTGTTCTCTAGAATGCTTTACTGTAAACCAGGGGTGTCCAATCTTTTGGCTTTCCAGGGCCACACTGGAAGAATTATTATCTTGGGCCACACATTAAATACACTAACACTAATGACAGCTGATGAGCTTAAAAAAAAAAAATCGCAAAAAAGTATTTTAAGAAATTTTAAGCCCAACAAATTTGTGTTGGGCTGCATTCAAAGCTGTCCAGGGCCGCATGCAGCCTGCAGGCCCTGGGATGGACAAGCTTGCTGTAAAATTTCTGGGTTCCTTACTCAGCTGGCCTCCATAAGGGATGTGTCTAAGAACCATAGCCAAAGAGCTGCCTGAGAGACATCAAGTTAGGCACCTTGCAGGCCAATATGAAGGAAGCAGATTGCTCTCTCTGCTGTTGTTTCAGTCAGCTATCACAACACTAATTCCGGGAACCAACTACTCCAAAACACTATTACTCCAAAACGCTATTACTCCAAAACACGGCTTGAAACAACAATCCTTTATTCTTTGGGTTGCTGACCCCAAGCTGGGACTGGCTTCAGACCTGCTTCATACTTCTTCGACCAGCAAACTAGCCAGGTATGTTCTTCACATTGTGAAAAACAAGAGTGCCAGAGAGGGAAGGAGAAACATGAAATACCTCTTGAGGCCAGGCTCAGAACTGTCACACTGTCACTTCTGCCTATCTTCCTTTGGCCAAAAGCAAATGGACTGATCTAAGCCCAACATGAACAGGGTGGAGAAACATTCTATCTCTACTGAGAGGAACTACAAAGCTGTATTTCAAAGGGCAAGCATGCATGGAGTAGTGAAAAATTGGGAACAATAATGTTATCTGCTACTGTTATCCACCTGGGACTTTCCAGCTTACTGCCAACCGGCAGTGGGAGAGAATTTCTTCTCAACGTGGCTGACAACAGAAATTATATGACTTGGCAGGTGATATCTGTCCCTAACAATAGGAATCAAGCTTTTTCTTTGCCGGCTCCTTAGTATGCTATGTTATGTTATGTTATGAAGATGCAATATTATTGATTATTAATTAATTCCTTACAAATATCAAAGTGGGCAATGGTTCCCATAAGTGATAAGTTATTTTACAAGAAGTGAGATAAAAAGACTCCCTTAGAAAGGGTGCTGTTTGCAGAATCCTGTTTATTGTGTATTAAAGATTTGAATGTTACCAAAGTTTTACAAATTCTTTAATTCAAAAGGGTGTCAATAGTCCCATGATTGAGAACTCAGGAATCCAGAAAACTTTGTCAAGAGTTAAGAGGATCTTTGACTAACAATCATGGTCTCCAGGTTTCCTCTGTGTTCAAGAGTAAAAATTTCTTAAATAAGAATAGGAGCCCTCAGACTTTTTTTTGAGACGGAGTTTCACTCTCGTTGCCCAGGCTAGAGTGCAATGGTGCGATCTGGGCTCAATGCAACGTCCGCCTCTCGGGTTCAAGCGATTCTCCTGCCTCAGCCTCCCGAGTAGCTGGAATTACAGGCGCACACCACCACACCCGGCTAATTTTTTGTATTTTTAGTAGAGACGGGGTTTCACCGTGTTAGCCAGGATGGCCTTGAACTTCTGACCTCAGGTGATCAGGTGATCCGCCCGCCTCGGCCTTCCAGAGTGCTGGGATTACAGGCGTGAGCCACCGCTTCTGGCCTTTTTTTTTTTTTTTTTGAGAAGGAGTCTTGCTCTGTCGCCCAGGCTGGAGTGTAGTGTTGCGATCTCGGCTCACTGCAACCTCTACCTCCTGGGTTCAAGCGATTCTCCTGCCTCCCGAGTAGCTGGGACTACAGGCCTGTGCCACCACGCCCGGCTAATTTTTGTATTTTTAGTAGAGACGGGGTTTCACCATGTTAGGCAGGCTGGTCTCGAACTCCTGACCTCAGGCAATCCACCCTCCAGGGCCTCCCAAAGTGCTGGGATTACAGGCGTGAGCCACTGCGCCTGGCCCAGAGTTGCTTTTTAAGAAAGGAAGAGAAGACTCACCCCCAAGAAAATAGAGGCAACAACAGTATTAACAAAAGATCATTACATTCTTAGGCTCTTCAGGGATTTAAATCTGGAGCCTCCTGCAGCTTTCTGACATTTAAGCCTTACTCTAGGGTGATTTCCACGGTTCCCACGTCCCTTTCAAGAGAACAGCTATCACTTATATTCCTCAGTGTTTCTTCTTTGCTCCAGACTGGTTGTGCAGCCGTAAAAAGGGTAACGCTGGAGCCCAGAAATCAGCTGGTGAATACCGCGCCAGGTGCCAGGTCCATCGCGGCGAGGCTGCAGGAGCCCAGGAGGGGACCAAAATGAGCCCCGCGCGCACCGGACAGGCTGTGCTCTTTGTTAAAGAAACAAATACAGAAAACGCCGCGGCGGGGAATGGTGGTGGTGAAGGAATAGACTGAGGCGTTTGTATGCATTAACTGTGCCTAAGAAAGCCCATTAAAGAGACGCTCCTACACAGGGCAACCCACAGCACCGTGTCATTGGCTTTTGTGCACTTGAAGGCGCGTGAGAGTGCCCCGCTCGAAGGCTCCCCTTTGTGTGAAAGTGTGGAAACCAGAAGCGTGCAGCCACTGCTGGGTTTTCGTTTTCGAATTCGCAGGCACTTGGGCCAAAATACTCCCACACCAAAACACTCTCTCATTCTCGCACCAACAACACTCAGACTTGAGTTACTTCTCCGTTGCGGACAGCGCAAGGAGCGACAATAGCTAGATGCGGATGCCCGCAGCTCCCCGGGCAGCGCCAAGGGGCCGCCCGCCGCGCTCCGCAGCTGCGCGCTGGGCCCCGCCACCCGACCGCCAGCAAACGCCGGCACCAACCGCCGCGCGGCCGGGCTGTTGGGCGGGTGGTAATTTCTGGGAATGGGGCGGGGTTGCGGGTGTACTACGCCGAGCTTTTGCTAGCGGGGAGGAGGAGCTGGCGGCGCCGAGGGGCGCGAGGCTGGCGGGGCGGTGCGCCACGTGCGTCACCGGCCGGGGCGGGGCTGGCGTCGCGCTCCTGGCCGGCGTCGCGCTCCTGCCCGAACCCCCACCTTTCACTTAGCCAAGGCTGAGGAGTGGGGACTGGAAGGACCGGGCTCGGAGTTTTTGCAAAACCTCGCCCCCCCGTAACTGTCAGACTGCCCGACTGTGGGGCCGTCTCCGGAGAAGGGCGAGAGTCCTGAGTTGGGGATGCGGTGACGGCGGGGCCTGCGGGGGCCCTGAGTGGCGAGGGTGTGTGCGTGCGGTCCCGACCGGCTGGGGGAAGCCGGCGGGCGCTGCAGGTGCACGCGCGGCCCCGTAATCCTCACACGCCTGCCCCGTGCGGCAGAGCCCCCTGCACCAATCCGGGGCTGGAGTGGAGAGCGAGATCGGGGAGCCCTGGGCAGGGAGCCGGACAAGTGACGAGCGTCTTTACCTGGGAAGGCGGGTTTGGGAGAAGTTGGGCGAGGAGAGGAAGGCGGGATTCAAGACAGCAAAAGAGGCAGGTTCGGCGGGCTGGTGGGGACCCGAGGGCGGCGGGGCCCCGCGGGGTATAAATAGCCGGCCCGCGTTTGACAGGCGCTGCGGTGACTGGCGGTGCCGCCCCCGCCCCCCCGCCGCGTGGGGAGGGGAGGAGCACTCTGAGCTGGCTGGGAGGGGGAGGCGGACTCCAGTGTCCTGGTGGCGGCGGCAGGAGGCCGAGGGGGAGGAGCCGAGGCGGGGGGTGGAGGGAGCGGGCCGGGAGCGGGGCGGGGGCCACCATTCCTCCCCGCGCCGAGCTCTGTGTCGCCGCAGTCGCCTAGGCGGTTGGGGGTCGGAGGGACGGTGCGGGCGGGGGTCGCTGCGCGGGGCGGCGAGCCTCTGTTTTGTCTCCTCCTCTCCCTGTGGAGGGGCTCGGGCTGCTGGGGAGGCCCCGGCTCCCTCCGGACGCTCGGCCAACGGCGGCGGCGACGGCGGCTAGTCCGCGGCCCTGCTGAGAGGGAAAAGGACGCCGCGGTCTTCCCAGGCGTCGCGGAGAGCAGGTAAGAGCGCGGGCAGCCGAGGCTGGTGAGAGGGAGCGCGAAGGGCGCGGCGATAAAGCCTGGCTGTCCCGACTGCCGCCGCCTCCCTCCGCGCCCCCGCCCCGCGCTTGTGTTGTTTGCTTCGGGGTTTGCGGAGGGGTTTTCCGGCGGCTGCGGCGGTGACACTGGCCGGGGGCTGGGGGAAGGGGGCTGAGTGTCCCCAGGCAACGGTCGCGGAGCGGGACTTGGAGAAAGGGGAACGCGCGCTGCGCGCCTGCCCGCGGGGAGCGCGGGGCGCGGGGCAGGGCTGAGGGAAGAGGTTACAGACCCCGGCGGGGGGGATGGGCCGAGCGCAGCTTGTCTCGCCGTGTTTACATCTCTGCGCGAGTCACCTCTGCCGAGAAGCGGACTGAACTGACCCGCCTCATCCCGCGGGGAGGCCAGGGCGGGGGTCCGGCTCCGGAGGAAGCGCGTCTTGGGAGGGTTTGTGTAGGGCGGGAGTCTGCGGCCGGCGCCGGGGCTGGGCGGCGAGCTCGGGGCGGGACCTGGGAGGCTCCGGCCGCTCTGGGTGGCGGGCGGGCGGGGGGGGCGCTGGACACCAGTTTCCTTCCCTGTGGTGTCTTATCGCCGCCGCTTACCTTTGCTTCCCGGCGCTGCTAGCTTGCACGACAGGTTGTACTCAGCAGTTCTTTTATTCTCGCTCTCCACGCCGGCACCGTGCTGCCATCTCCCCCTATTCCCCGGGAGGTAGGGAGGCTTGGCTCGGATCGGAATCTGTTTCTTAAACAAAACAAAAACGGGCTTGTAACACGCACGTCCAGTGACCGCCTTCTGGATCCTCGCGAAGCTGGTCCTTAGGAACCGCGCGACGGGATGGTCTAGGGGCGCGGAAGGAGAACAGGGAGGGCTCTGCCAGGATTGTATGCTGACTCTACCCCAGGAGCTTTGTGATCAGGGCAGCCGAGCCCGCTCTCCTGCTCCATTTGGGCATTTTTATTCCATGTCCATAAAGGACTGATAAAATATTCCGTAACACCAAGAATAATCCAGATCTCACAGTTTCTACTCTTTTCCCTTTGCCAGCATCCTGGATGGACTCTTTCTAGGAGCCAGATTCGCTGCAGAATAGCCTTTAAGTTCTTAGTACTTCATTAAATGAGGAAGAGGGGGATACGTCATTGTAAAACTGTTAAAAATTCCCCGCTTTCTTGTGTTCATGAACATTTACTTCAGCTTAATGGTTTAAATTGTAATCCGGTGATGAGAGAATAGTAATCGTGTGTTTGATAATCAGATTTGTTTTCCTTTTTATCTGTGATTCTCTATCCCGAAGTAAATTATGCACTTTCTTTGGTGCCAGAATCACGGAAGGATGTATGCTTTACTAAGAAAGGATTGGATATTTGTGTTTCAGAGTTTCTTCAAAAGGTAGAATGACTTATATACGACTGGAAACCATTAAATTACATTTAAGGGAATTTAGGAATAATAAAACTTTTTATAGAGCATTACAGTTTACAGAGTACATTCATGTAACTATTATTGAGACGATATCTAGTAGTTAAACACATGAAATAGAAAATTGGAATATCCTGGGCATTTGAAATTTGTATGTTTATGTCAGCCTATTTTTAAGTTTAGTGATTTAACTCATTGGATTTATCATTGCCTCTCATTTCAGACATAAATACTCATTTACAAAATAGTCAGCTTGAGTATGGTTGGAAAGAATTTGTAACTTTGGGATTTTTCTATCCTGAGTAAAACACATTGGTACCTGTGGCCTGTAGGGTCTGCTATTGTTAATGGCTTTACCTGCTCATGTTGTATACCATTTTTGGAGAGGTAACAGCTTCACTGTGATATAATTCACATACTAGTCAGTTCAGTTTAAAGTGTACAGTTTGGTGGGCTTATTAATTTTTTAAAAAATTACTCCATTTTGCAGGTGAACGATTCAGTGGTTTTTAGTACAATTGTCCATCGGTATCTGTTGGGGATTTGTTCTAGGGCCTTCCTCAGATACCAGAATCTATGGATGCTCAGGTCCCTAAAATAAAATGGCATAGTTGCTGGGTGCAGTGGCTTGTGCCTGTAATCCCAGTTATTCAGGAGGCTGAGGTGGGAGGATCTCTTGAGGCCAGAGTTTGGACACCAGCCTGGGTGACAGAGCAAAATCCTGTCTCTTAGGAAAAATGAATAAAAATGACATAGTATTTGCATATAAACTATGCATATCCTCTTGTATGCTTTAAATCATTTCCAGATTACTCATACTACCTAATACAATGTGGATGCTGTGTAAATAGTTGTCATACTGTGTATTGTTTAAGGAATAATGACCAGAAAAAAGTCTGTACATGTTCATTTACAGACATAATTTTTTTTTCAGTAGTTTCTGTACCTCATTGATTGAATCCATGGATTCAGAACTCATGGATATGGAGGGCCGACTGTATATTCAAAGTTGTGCAGCCATCACTATAATCAATTTTACAGCATTTTAATCATCCCCCAAAAGAGCCCCATATCCATTAACAGTCGCTTTTCATTTTCCCTCAGCACTCCCAGTCCTATGCAACCACTGATCGACTTTCTATCATTATAGATTAGACTGTTCTGGACATTTTATGTAAATGAAACCATAAATGTGGTCTTTTGTGACTGGCTTCTTTCGCTTAGTATAGTGCTTTCAAAGTATATCCATGTTGTAATATGTGTCAGTACTTCATTTCTTTTTTTTTTTAATTTAATCTATTTTCTTTCTTTCTTTCTTTTTTTTTTTTAAGGCGGAGTCTCGCTCTGTCACCTAGGCTGGAGTGCAGTGGTGCGATCTGGCTCACTGCAGCCTCTGCTGCCTGGTTCAAGCAATTCTCCTGCCACAGGCACGTGCTACAACACCTGGCTAATGTTGTTTTTTTTTTGTTTGTTTGTATTTTTAGTAGAGATGGGGTTTCACCGTGTTAGCCAGGATGGTCTCGATCTGACCTCGTGATCCGCCCGCCTCTGCCTCCCAAAGTGCTGGGATTACTGGGGTGAGCCATCGTGCCTGGCTAATCTATTTTCTTTTTGATAGAGATGGGGTTTCACCATATTGCCCAGGGTAGTCTTGAACTCCTGTGCTCGAGCAGTCCTCTCTCTTTGGCCTCTCAAAGTGTTGGGATTTCAGGCGTGAGCCACTGCACCTGATCCTTTTTACTTAAAAAAATTTTTTATAGTCTTTTTTTTTTTTTGAGACGGAGTCTCGCTCTGTTGCCCAGGCTGGAGTGCAGTGGCACGATCTCAGCTCATTGCAACCTCCGCCTCTCGGGTTCAAGCGATTCTCTTGCCTCAGCCTCCCAAGTAGCTGGGACTACAGGTGTGTGCCACCGCGCCTGGCTAATTTTTTGTATTTTTAGTAGAGATGGGATTTCACTGTGTTAGCCAGGATGGTCTTGATCTCCTGACCTCATGATCCACCCGCCTCGGCCTCCCAAAGTGCTGGGATTACAGGTGTGGGCCACTGCACCCACCCTTGTGGTCATTTTTTTTTATTGATGATTAATATTCTATTTATGGATATATTACATTTTATTTATCTGTGCATCAGTTGATGGATATTTAAGTTTCTTTTTTTGGGCTATTATGCTGCTATGAATATTCATGTTTTTGTGTAGATGTGTTGTCATTTCTTTAGGTATGTACACTTTTTAATAAATTAGCTTTTGACTTACCTGATACCAAAAAAATTATCCATTTTGAGTATATAATTCAATAATTTTTAGTAAATATATAGAATTGTGAAACTATCACCTTGAGCTAGTTTTCGAACATTTCCATTGCCTCCAAAATTCCCTCCAGCCTGTTTGCAGTTAACTCTTATTCCCACCCCCAGCCTCAGGCAATCACTGATTGGTTTTGTCTTAATCCATTTGCTTTTACTGGATATTTTGTATAAATGGAATTGTACAATATGTAGCCTTTTGTATCTGGCTGCTTTCACTTAGTATACTGTTTTTGGGATTCATTCATATTGTAGTGTTTATCAGTTTTTTGTCCCTTTTTACTTTGGAATAGTATTTCTTTGTATAGGTGCATGATAGTCCTCCCCGTTATCTGTGTGGGATACATTCCAAGACCCCCAGTGGATGCCTGAAATCTCAGGTAGTATTGAACCCTATATTATTTTTTTCTATATCTGTATACCTATGATAAAGTTTAACTTGTTAATCAGGCATAATAAGAGATTAAAAACAATACGATAGAATAGTTACAACAATATGCAATTCACAATTTCATAGATAGATTTCTTACTGTAGATGTTAGCAAACTCAGCATAAAGATTTTTTTCTTATTAAATTGAGAACTTTCACTTTTTCACTTAAAAGAAATATTTTACAGCTTCTTTTTGGCATATCCAATTGTCATCCTTATTACTCTTGAGTGTTTGAGCCATTGTTAAGTAAAATAAGGGTTACTAGCACTACGATACTAGTTGATCTGATAGCTGAGATGGCCACTAAGTGACTAACGAGCAGGTAGTGTAGACAGCGTGAATATGGTGGATAAAGGGATGATTCATGTCCAAGGCAGAGGGGCATGTTATGAGGTTTCATCATGCTGCTCAGAATGGCACTCAATTTAAAACATAGATTGTTTATTTCTGAAATTTTCCATTTATCATTTTCAGACCATGTTTGACTGTGGGTAACTGAAACTAGAAAGTAAATGTAGGTAAGGGGAGATTACTGTAACACACTTTAGCTGTTGACCAGTATATATAGGTGTTTCGATTATTTCCAGTTTTTGACTCTTTTGAATAATACTCAAACATTTGAGTACAAGTCTTTATGTGAATATACGGTTTTGTTTCTCTTGGTTAGCTATCTAGGAGTAGAATTACAGCATCATACATTTAGCTTTTTAGGACACTGCCAAACTGTTTCCCAAAGTGGCCATAATATCTTATATTGCTAACAGCAATGTTTGAGAGTTCCAGTTTTCTTCACATCTTTGCCAACACTTATTATTGTCTTTTTTTTAAAAAAATTATAGCTGTTGTAATGGATATGAATTTGTTTGTCTTTGAGTCACTGTGTCGCCCAGGCTGGAGTGCAGTGGCGCAATCTCAGCTCACTGCAACCTCTCCCTCTTGGGTTCAAGCAATTCTCGTGCCTCAGCTTCCCGAGTAGCTGGGATTACAGCCGAGCACAACTACGCCCAGCTGATTTTTTGTATTTTTAGTGGAGACAGGGTTTCACCATGTTGCCCAGGCTGGTCTCGAATCCTGAGCTCAGGCAGTCCTCCTGCCTTGGCCTCCCAAAGTGCTAGGATTACAGGCGTGAGCCACCGTGCCCGGCCTGATTTTGTTAATTCGTTGTGTTTTTTTTCTTTTTTTCTCTGTGTACTGTTTAGTGGAGTCATTGTGATTTTAATTTTAATTTTCGTTATGACTCATAGTATTGAGCATCTTTTCATGTATCTTTTTTCTTAATCCATTTATTACTGAAGTTGCAATTTTTTTTTGTGAAAAATCAGACCTTGGTGATGACCTTGAGCAGTAGGATATTAATAATTCCCACAAGCTTAGCATTCCAAAAATGGAACACTTGGCATAAATGGGCTGGCTGGAGTGCAGTGGTGCGACCAGAGCTCACTGTAGCCTTGACCTCCTGGGCTCGAGCAGTCCCCCTACCTCAGCCTCCTGAGTAATTGGGAATGGGGAATGCAGGTGCATACCACCATGCCCGGTTAATTTTTTATTTTTATTTTTTGTAGAGATGGGGGTCTCACTGCATTGCCCAGGCTACTCTTGAACCCCTGGGCTCAAGTAATCCTCCTGCGTTGGCCTGCCAAAGTGCTGGGATTACAAGCATGAGCCCCCGTGTCTGACCCATCTTTTTTGATGACATCGCTATTCAGATCTTTTGCTCCTTTTAAAATTGGGTTGTTTGGGCTGGGTGTGGTGGCTCATGCCTGTAACCCCAGCACTTTGGGAGGCTGAGGTGGGTGGATCACCCGAGATCAGGAGTTCGAGACCAGCCTGGTCAGCATGGCAAAACCCTGTCTCTACTAAAAATACATAAATTAGCTGGAGGAGGTGGCGGCGCATGCCTATAATCTCAGCTACTCAGAGGGCTGAGGTAGGAGAACTGCATAAACCTGGGAGACGGAGGTTGCAGTGAGCTGAGATTGCAACACTGCACTGCAGCCTGGGCGACAGAGCAAGGCTCTGTCTCAAAAAAAAAAATATAATATAATATAATAAAATTGGGTTGTTTGACTTATTGAGTTGTAAGAAGTTTTTTTTTAAAATATATTCTGGATGTAAGTTCTTTAATAGATATACGATTTGCCAATATTTCTTCACAGTCTGTTGCTGGTCTTTTCATTGCTTAAAAAATTGGTGGCTGGACGTGGTGGCTCACACCTGTAATCCCAGCACTTTGGGACACTGAGGTGGGCGGATCATGAGGTCAGGCATTCGAGACCAGCCTGGCCAACATGGTGAAACCCCATCTCTACTAAAAATTCAAAAATTACCCGGGTGTGGTGGTGTGCACCTGTAGCCCCAACTACTTAGGAGGCTGAGGCAGGAGAATCGCTTGAACCCGGGAGGTGGAGGTTGCAGTGAGCCGAGATCACACCACTGCACTCCAGCCTGGGCAACAGAGCGAGACTCTGTCTCAAAAAAAAAAAAAAAAAAGGCGATTGAGATCTTTTAAAGCGTAATTAGTTTAAATTTTGATGAAGTGTGGTTTCTAAATTTTTTCTTTTATACATCATACTTTTGTTGTCTTATGTAAGAACTCTGCCTAATCCAAGCTCTTGAGATTTTTCTGCTTTCTAGAAGTTTTATAGTTTTAGCTCTGACAGTTAGATTTTATCATCTATTTTGAATTAATTTCTGTGTATGGTGAGAAATAAGGCTCTAAATTCATCTTTTACATACAGATGGTTCTGTCAACCTAAATAAAAGACAGTCCCTCTGAAAGAAAACAATATTTATTCAGGAATGGGCATTATAATGGGAATATGCATACCATGGTAAACTATGTGCATATTCAGGGAGGTAAAGGAAGACACAATTTTTTTTTTTTTTTTTTGAGACGGAGTCTCGCTCTGTCACACAGGCTGGAGTGCAGTGGCGAGATCTCAGTTTATGGCAAGCTCTGCCTCCCGGGTTCACGCCATTCCCCTGCTTCAGCCTCCCGAGTAGCTGGGACTATAGGTGCCCGCCACCACGCCCGGCTAATTTTTTGTATTTTTAGTAGAGACAGGGTTTCAGCGTGTTAGCCAGGATGGTCTCGATCTCCTGACCTCGTGATCCACCCGCCTCGGCCTCCCAAAGTGCTGGGATTACAGGCATGAGCCACCGCGCCCAACCAAGACAGATTTTTAAAGGAAAAATGAGGAAGATTACATCATTGTTTTAAATCAGTTGTGTTTGGCTATAAAGATCAGTGACAAGAGTGGTGCCAGTCTGAGGTTGGACATGAAGTTACTGAGCAGATGTCCTTGCAGAAGTATTTTTTTGTGTAAGGTTGCAATTCCCTTTGTGCAGGGTTGTGGCATTTATGGATTTTTTTGTGATCGTTTTTTTTTTTTTTTTTGAGATGTAGTCTCGGTCTGTCGCCTAGGTTGGAGTGCAGTGGTGCGATCTCGGCTTGCTGCAACCTCTGCCTCCTGGGTTCAAGTGATTTTCCTGCCTCAACTTTCCACGTAGCTGGGACTACAGGCCTGCACCACCACGCCTGGCTAATTTTTTCGCCTGGCTAATTTTTGTATTTTTAGTAGGAATGGGGTTTCACCATTTTGGCCAGGTTGGTCTTGAACTCTTGACCTCAAGTGATCTGCCTGCCCTGGCCTCCCAAAGTGCTGGGATTACAAGTGTGATCTGCCTGTCTCGGCCTCCCAAAGTGCTGAGATTACTGGCGTGAGCCACCACGCCCGGGCAATGGCGTGGGTTATTTTTTTTTAATCAGGTATTCATGCATGAGAATCCTCCTTTCATGGCCTTCCCTGGCTCCATTTGTCAGGGCTTTTAATACAAATGACTCAATTTTAATTCTAACAACTTTCACTTTTCCCCCTTTTGATCAAAATCTTTCTTTGGACCCAGGCACAGTGGCTCATGCCTGTAATCCTGGTGCTTTGGGAGGCAGAGGCAGGAGGATTGCTTGAGCCCAGGAGTTTGAGACCCACCTGAGTAACATGGCGAGACCCTGTCTCTAAAAAAACAAATAAAACAAAACAAAAGGGATCTTTCTTTGGAAGCATCACTGATCAATCATCTTGTAGTTAGGTTTTAATTATCTTTAGCTGCCAGGATGGACCTGTCCTGGGTTGTTGGTATGGTTCCATGTTGGAGGGAGTGCTTGTCAAACTAGGAGTCAGTGTCAGGACCCTTTCAGTCACATTTGAGCAACAAGGGAAGTTTGGAGGGAGTGATTCTCAGGCTAAGTCTGCTGGGAATCCGTTATTAAGATCAGTTTTTGTCTGTTCCTTAAATGTAGGCTATCATCTCAGGGTTTAGGGCCAGCCCAGTATAATTCTGTTGGGTCAGTATAATTCTGTACTTCTACAGAAATGTAACAAATAACATGTACAAAGTTTAAAAAGGAAAATACAAAGTAAAATTAATACTAATATAATACCAGGTTACATAATGGTTTTGAGCCATGAAGCTAGACCTAAAGGCAGTCAGTTGAATAAACCAAGTGACCATGGAGAACTAGATGAGACCTGTGGTAACCATGTGATCTGTTTTCTTATTTTGCGTATGAGTCTTAACTTCCTCAAAGGAATTTATCCAGGTAAATCATGTAGTATTAGTAATAGCACAGACATTTCTTTGCTTAACTAATAGTTAATGCAGAGCAATGTTATCATTCGGTATTCTATAACTGGGTTGAATTAAAGCAGAGTGTGAATAATTTTTTTAGGGATGTTGCCAGAGTCACCCACTAGGTGGACTGAAGGATCTGTTAGGTCAAGTTCTGTCAAGTTACCAGCAGAAGCTACTGATTGTAAAATTTCAATTACAACATTATCTTGCCAAGTGAAAAAGCTACGCCTTAAGAGGGGTAAGAATCTCCCCTTGTTCAGTTATCTTGGGAAAAGCTGTCTACAGTGCGGAACCAGCGACTTCTCATCCTGATTTGCAGTTTGAATGTCTCTGGTTAAGGCATTGAGCAGTTTGGTGAACTTTTCTGTGTGGCTCAGACTTCGAGTACCAGACTTGTCCCTTAAAATTCATTGAGTTTCAGCTTATAGGGCTTCAGGAACAGA
The DNA here is from genome assembly GCF_028885625.2 of Pongo pygmaeus. Classification (NCBI taxonomy): domain Eukaryota; kingdom Metazoa; phylum Chordata; class Mammalia; order Primates; family Hominidae; genus Pongo; species Pongo pygmaeus. The sequence continues at coordinate 152,170,815 of NC_072376.2, read as the reverse complement.
GCAATTTCTGTTTTAATAATTCTGTGGAAGAAAGTTGGATTGGAGGAACCTAGAAGAATTTAGGATCTAGGCCAGTTTGCAGGTAGATAATAAAAACTCAAATACAGTGTACAGGGCTACAGTCTAATAACAGATACAGTATAGCTTTTCTTTAGAAGCATAACTTTTTATAGTCATCCCAGTTTCTACCAGAGATAATCAGAATAAGACAAATCTGTTTATAAAATAGTTTTATTAGTTTTTTGTCTGATTATTTACATAAATGCAGCAAGAATAGCAGTTGACCACAAAGAAATCTCAGATTTATAAACCTTTCAAGACTAGGAAGCCAAACCAAGGGAGGCATTAGATTTCACCTACAGCCTTAAGGTTGCTGGGCTGGCCAAGAAGTGACAGATTATATTCTCTCACTGTAGGGATGGGAACACCTGAACCCAGACATTGTGTGCACATTCTTAAATATGATATTCCAGTCAAAGTCTTGGTAATATAACTAATGTTTCTAATTGTATCCTGTTATAAAGAGAGCAAATTTTTATGAACTTATGCTAAAAACCCTGTATTATCATAAAAATAAGACTCATGAATAGTTTCTGAATTTTACTTAACCAATATCTAATGCAGAGGGATCAAGTAGGGAGAAAAAGTAAATGCTTTCACTTTTGTTGAGATAAGTATTATCTTACCAAATTACTGTAAATGATTGATACTTTAAGAGAAAAAGTTTTCTTAAATCTGGAAAACTGAACATTTAAGTAAAGAACCAACAAGGTTTCAAATAAAAGTCATAAAAACATTGATTATTTAATCTCATATTTTATTTTATTTTTTTTTTTTGAGACAGAGTCTTGCACTCTCGCCCAGGCTGGAGTACAGTGGCGCCATCTCAGCTCACTGCAAGCTCTGCCTCCTGGGTTCATGCCATTCTCCTGCCTCAGCCTCCTGAGTAGCTGGGATTACAGGTGCCCACCACCACGCCCAGCTAATTTTTTGTATTTTTAGTAGAGATGGGGTTTCACCATGTTAGCCAGGATGGTCTCGATCTCCTGACCTTGTGATCCGCCTGCCTTGGCCTCCCCAAAGTACTGGGATTACAGGCGTGAGCCACCGTGCCTGGCCTAATCTCATGTTTTGTGTTGCTTGATCTTAATTAGTAGTTTTTCTAACTAATCAGTTTCTTCATTAGAATTCTGGAAAATTTTTAGTCCATTGAGCTTAAAGTTATTAGAAATGTATATTTAAGAGTACACGTCTTTTCCATGAATCTGATTGCAGATATTTTTATTTTTATTTATTTTTAAATTTTATTTATTTATTTTTTGAGACAGAGTTTGACTCTGTCACCCAGGCTGGAGTGCAGTGGCCTGATGTCGGCTCACTGCAACCTCCACTTCCCGGGTTCAAGTGATTCTTGTGTCTCAGCTTCCCAAGCAGCTGGTATTACAGGTGCACACCACTACCTTAGCTAATTTTTGTATTTTTAGTAGAGACTAAAGACTAAAATTAGTAAAGACCAGAGACTAAAGACTAAAATTTTTTATTTTTAGTAGCCATATTGGCCAGGCTGGTCTCGAACACCTGACCTCAGGTGATCTGCCCGTGTTGGCCTTCCAAAGTGCTGGGATTACAGGCGTGAGCCACCATGCCCAGCCTTGTTTTAGAGAAGAATCAAAACTGTAAATGATGAAGATTTAGAATAGCCATGGTTAAAAATCTGATGAAGTTCATTATAATCAGCAATTGACAAAGAAATTCAGTTATTTTTGTGGCATGTAACATATACTAGAATTATGACTGATGACCTATTAGATTTCTAAGAGTTTTATATACTTTTAGAATATTCATATTAATATCATATCAATAAATCAATAAATGTAACTGAAAGAAGATCTAGAATCACTTATTTGTCAATGCTTTCCATATAATTCAGCATATCAAATAAGCCTGATTTAGTTCAGTGTCTCCATTTCAGAAATCTTTGAGAAGGTCGAGTGCCTCGTGGAACATCCTAAAGTTAGTTTGAAGTCAAGAAAGACTTATTTATTTTATTTTTTATTTTTTTGAGACGGAGTCTTGCTCTGTTGCCCAGGCTGGAGTGCAGTGGTGGGATCTCAGCTTACTGCAACCTCTGCCTCCGGGATTCAAGTGGTTCTCCTGCCTCAGCCTCCTGGGTAGCTAGGATTACAGGTGTGAGCCATTGCGCCTGGCCTAATTTTGTATTTTAAGTAGAGATGGGGCTTCTCCATGTTGGTCAGGTTGGTCTTGAACTCTGACCTCAGGTGATCCATCCACCTCGGCCTCCCAGAGTGCTGGGATTACAGGCATGAGCCACTGCGCCAAGCCGTAAGACTTAATTTAGAACTTGATCCTGGGGAAGTTTACCAAAGATGTCAAAAGGTTTAAAACACCTGATCAAAACAGAATCATAGGTCACTGTGAAATAATAGTCATTAATTTAACCACAGTAATAATAAAAGATTTCAAAAGCAATACAGAAAGTTACATGGATGGGAAACAAACAAACAAAAAACCAAAACCCTTAACCCTTCTAAAGCACAGTTTTCCTAAATAACCAAAAACCCTAATAAAGACAGCATGAAATACAGGGATTATCTTCATAAGATGCAAAATCTTTGTTTCTTGGGCCAGTTAACAAAAGGGCAAAGAAAACTTCCTGCAGTGAGATTGCTTCTCCTAATAGGAAACCCATATAGATAATCTGGAAGTTGGACCTGATGAAAAATTACTTGACACAGGAAGAATGTGTATCTAAGATTATGAGTGTACACCATATTATAGACAAATGTAAACAAGAAAACTAGTACCTTGAGCAGGAAATACATGGCTCTTAGTAAAATCATGGGAAATTCTGGGTTAAATGGAGCAATTCAGACACATCAGGAAAAGCCAATGCAGAATTGCTCTAAACTCTAAAGCTGCAGTTCAGAAGATGTTTAAAAATTTGAAGAAACAGATTTCTGAATTAAACATAAAAACCTCTTGCAGTTTTTACTAAGAACAGATCAAGACTTGAAGAAAAGCTTGTTCTAACACAGGGGACCAAAATTTTAGGTATTTGTTGTTGTTTTTGAGACAGGGTCTCATTCTGTCACCTAGGCTAGAGTGCAGTGGCACAGTCTTGGCTCGCTGCAATCTCTACTTCCCAGGTTCAAGTGATTCTCCTGACTGAGCCTCCAGAGTAGCTGGGACTACAGGCGCGTGCCACCACGCCCACCTAATTTTTGTATTTTTTAGTAGAGATGGTGTTTCTCCATGTTGCCCAGGCTGGTCTCGAACTCCTGACCTCAGGTGATCCACCCGCCTCCGCCTCCCAAAGTGCTGGGACTACAGGCGTGAGCCACCGTGCCTGACCAAAGCTAAACTTTTAGGAAGACTTGTAACTAATTTTCTTTTATTTATAGCCAAGTTAATCGTATGAAAAATCTTCCTTCCTTCCTTCCTTCCTCCCTCCCTCCCTCCCTCCCTTCCTTCCTTCTTTTCTTCCTTCTCTCTCTCTTTCCCTCCGTCCCTCCCCCCGCTTTCTCTTTCTTTCTCTTTCTTTTCTTCTCCCTTTCTTTCTCTCTTTACTCTCTCCTTTCTTACTCTCTTCTTTTCTTTCTCTTTCTTTTTTTCTTTCCTTTTCTTTCTTTCTTTCTCTTCTTTACCTTTCTTTCTCTCTCCTTCCTTCCTTCTCTTTCTTTCTTTCTTTCTTTTCTCTCTCTCTCTCTCCCTCCCTCCCTCCCCCTCTCCTCTCTCCCCCCCTCCCCCTCCGTCCCCCTCCCTCCCCTCCCTCCCTCTTTCTCTCTCACCCCTCCCTCCCTTCCTTCTTTTTCTCTTGCCCTTGCCCTTTCCTTTCCTTTTCTTCTTTCTTTCTTTTCTTCTTTCCTTCCTTCCTTCCTTCCCTTTCCTTTCTTTCTTTTTCTCTCTTTCTTTTCTCTTTCTCACCCCTCCCTCCGTCTCTCCCTCCCTCCTTCCTTCCTACTTCCTTTTTTTTTTGATAGAGGGACTCATTCTGTCTCCACTGCGATCATGCCTCACTGTAGGCTCAACTTTGCGGGCTCAAGTGATCCTCCCACCTCAGCCTTCTGAGTAGCTGAGACTACAGGCACATGCCAGTCTGTCTGGCTAGTTTTTGTATTTTTTGTAGAGATGGGGTTTCACTGTGTTGAACAGGCTGATCTTGAATTCCTGGGCTCAAGTGGTCTGGCTGCTTCAGCCTCCCAAAGTGCTGGGATTACAGGCATGAGCCTCTGTGTCTGGTCCACACACAAAATTTCTTTAATAAATTCATCCTTCACAAACTTTCCACCGCTTAATCAGATCTTCCACAACATTCTTGGGCCTTTAGCTTTGTCCTATACTTTCTCTTTCTTAAATAACCTGTCCTTACACTTTAGGACACAGTTTACTTTCTTTTTTCCTTATCATTTTGAAAAGTTATTCTCCTTTTAACCCTCCTTGCCAAAATTACATCCTTATAACTTTCTTTATATTTCTCTCTCCGGCTTACTGAGTCCTTTTTATATTATTTCCTTCCTAAATATTACTTTTTGAAATAACCTTAAATAACCTCTGAATTTACACTTATTCTTTTTTCTCAAAGAATAATACATCCTTATGCTTTTCTCATAATTTTTCTCATCAGAGCCATATGATATTTTTTGTTACACTTCATATACAGAATTACATACATTAGTTAGAATTTCTAACTTAGTAATCTTGATTTTTAATGAAAACCTAGGAAGCAAGAAATTTTGAACTATCATATATCAGTATTTTATAGATGAGAATCATTTTATATATTTTTTTATTTTTTGAGTTAAGGTCTCTCACTATTGCCCAGCCTAGAGTGCAGTGGCATGATCATAGCATACTATAACTTGAACTCTGAGGTCAAGGGATCCTCCTATCTTAGCCCCTGGAGTAGCTGGGATTACCGGAGCATGCTGCCATGCCTGGGTAATTTAAAATTTTTTTTGTAGAGACAGAGTCTTGCCATGTTGGTCAGGCTGGTCTTGGACTCCTGGCCTTAAGTAATCCTCCTGTTTCAGCCTTTGAGAGTGCTGGGATTGCAGGTGTGAGCCACTATGCTTAGACTTTTAAATATTTTTTACAAACATTCTCCGTAACATAATTTTGTGTGTATTAATAGACTGAAATATATTCAGTCTTTCTATAAGATTTATCAAGGCAAGAACAAACGTATTTATGTTCAGCAATTGGTGTTTCAATATTTTTCCTTATTTGGAAATGATCTGGACATTTAATGAGTATTTATCACTTAATTTAACATAATTTTAATATTTCAAATTATGTGAAAAGTTCATTTATAAACATTTATCCCATTTGCATTTACATACTTTATTTATTTATTTATTTCCGAGATGGAGTCTTGCTCTGTCACCTAGGCTGGAATGCAGTGGCACCATCTTGGCTCACTGCAGCCTCCACTTCCCGGGTTCAAGCAGTTCTCCTTCCTCAACCTCTGGAGTAGCTGGGATTACAGGCACCCGTCACCACACCAGCTAATTTTTGTATGTTTAGTAGAGACGGGGTTTCACCATTTTGGCCAGGCTGGTCTTGAACTGGCTGGTCTTGAACTCCCGACCTTGTGATCTGCCCTCCTCGGCCTCCCAAAGTGCTGGGATTTCAGGCGTGAGCCACCGTGCCTGGCCCATAATTTGTTTTTTTTTTAATTTTAATTTTTTTTTTGAGACAGAGTTTTGCTCTTGTTGCCCAGGCTGGAGTGCAATGGTATGATCTCGGCTCACCACAGGATTACAGACATGCTCCACCATGCCCGGCTAATTTTGGTTTTGAGACGGAGTCCCGCTCTGTCGCCCCAGCTGGAGTGCAGTGGCGCGATCTCAGCTCACTGCAACCTCCGCCTCCCGGGTTCAGGTGATTCTCCTGCCTCAGCCTCTTGAGTAGCTGGGACTACAGGCGTCCGCTACCACGCCCAGCTAATTTATTGTATTTTTAGTAGAGTTGGGGTTTCACCATGTTAGCCAGGATGATCTCGATCTCCTGAGCTTGTGATCCACCCGTCTTGGCCTCCCAAAGTGCTGGGATTACACTGCGCCTGGCCTAATTTTGTATTTTTAGTAGAGACGGGGTTTCTCCATGTTGGTCAGGCTGGTCTTGAACTCCCGACCTCAGGTGATCCGCCTGCCTCAGCCTCCCAAAGTGCTGGATTTACAGGCGTAAGCCACCGCGCCCGGCCTACTCATAATTTTTTTTTTTTTTTTTTTAACAGTTTTACGTAGACTATTTGTGAGAACTGAGATATTAGACAAAGCTAGTCGTCATTCAGGTTACTTTCCTGTTCGCCCTTTTCATAGCCTAAGAATATCAGATGTTAACCTAAGAAAGAACCTTAAAGTTAAATGTATGGAGATTTTGTTGATAACTCAGAAGATACAGCTGTTTTCATTAAATCAACACTATTAAATTAGTCTTATCAAAGAGCTTCACGAATAAAAGACTATTCTGTTTTTAGGCTGGTTTTATAGTTTTATAACGTGTGTCAGTCATGACACCCTAAAACATTTAGCAGAAACAAATTCTAACTAGTAAAACCAGGCAAAAATGTATGCTGACAGTTCTGAAGATGTTCCTATTTTTATTTCATCAACAAATTTAAAACCAGCTTATTTATCAAAGATTTACTTAAATTATGTAAATTAAAAAGGCATTTGAGTTAATTCCTATATATTTTAACAATTTATGTAAGCACTCACTTATCTAAACCAATCTGAATAGAATTCCTTAAGAAATTTCTGGCTGTATACACAATACGCAACATAATATACGTACATAGGTATAAACACTCCTAAACGTATCTAGGCACACGTGTGTGTATGCACACATGGAGACACACACAGAGAGATCTTACTGCATTCATTTTAGAATTTTATTTTTATTTTCTTTTATTTATTTATTTTGAGATGGAGTCTTACTCTGTCGCCCAAGCTGGAGTGCAGTGGCACTGTCTCAGCTCACTGCAACCTCCACCTCCTGGGTTCAAGACATTCTTCTGTCTCAACTTCTGGAGCAGCTGGGATTACAGGTGTGAGCCAATATGCCCGGCTAATTTTTGTATTTTTAGTAGAGTCAGGGTTTCAGCATGTTGACCAGGCTGGTCTCAAACTCCCGATCTCAAGTGATCCACCCGCCTCGGCCTCCCAAAGTGCTAGGATTACAGGTGTGAGCCACCACCCCTGGCCAATATGATAAAATATTTTAAATCTCCCGTATATTTTGTGAGGGAAAGACAGGGTCATTGTTTCTTCCACTGACCCTTTTTCAAGATCATTCCTGATAATTATGGTTTTATTGTCCTCTAAAAGTTGCTGCCGGGTTGAAATTTATGTTTTGAGTTGTTTTACCTTGTCTATAACTTTCTGTAATCTTCCTCATCACTACCATCAACTGATCTTTAGGTCATGAAGTCTTGTCATACAGGATTACATATTACTTGTACTATGGTCTCCATGAAATAGTTTCTATTATTATTCTCTTTTTACACATGAGTCTGAGATCTGGAGAAGATAAATAACTTGCTATGCAGAAAAGAGTTAACATAGTAGGTCTGAGATAGCTATTCTTAGAAAGGTCTGCTTGCAAGATTGGCCATTGGCTGGCATCTGAGAACTTGGCTCCCACAGTGTTCCCAGTAACTGACTACAGGCGCCCACCACCACACCCGGCTAATTTTTTGTATTTTTAGTAGAGACAGGGTTTCACTGTGTTAGCCAGGATGGTCTCAATCTCCTGACCTCGTGATCTGCCTGCCTTGGCCTCCCAAAGTGCTGGGATTACAGGCGTGAGCCACTGCGCCTGGCCTGCAGGCTATGCTATAGTATCTTCCACATCTATCATTGAGGCTAGCGCTCCGCCCCCACCCACTGCCTCTCAGCAAGCCGAACTCATTGCCTTAACTTGAGCCCTCACTCTTGCAAAGGGACTACGCATCAATATTTATACTGACTCTAAATACGCCTTCCATATCTTGCACCACCATGCTGTTATATGGGCAGAAAGAGGATTCCTCACCACACAAGGGTCCTCTTTCATTAATGCCATTTTAATAAAAACTCTTCTCAAGGCCTCCTTATTTCCAAAGGAAGCTGGAGTCATTCACTACAAAGGCCATCAAAAGGCATCAGATCTCATTGCTCAGGTCAAGGCTTACGCTGATAAGGTAGCTAAAAAAGCAGCCATCAAAAGTCATCAGATCCCATCATTCAGGACAATGCTTATGCTGCTAAGGTAGCTAAAAAAGCAGCCATCAAAAGGCATCAGATCCCATCATGCTTATGCTGATAAGGTAGCTAAAAAAGCAGCTAGAGTTCCAACGTCTATCCCTCAGGGCAGTTTTTCTGCTTCTCATCTGGCCACTCCCACCTACTCCTCCACTGAAACTTCCACCTATCAATCTCTTCCCACACAAGGCAAATGGTTCTTGGACCAAGGATCTCCTTCCAGCCTCACAGGCCCATTCTATTCTGTCATCATTTCATAACCTCTTCCATGTAGGTTACAAGCTGCTAGCCCATCTCTTAAAACGTCTCATTTCCTTTCCGTCATGGGAATTTATCCTCGAGGAAATCATTGCTCAGTGTTCCATCTGCTATTCTACTGTTACTCAGGAATTTCTCAGGCCCCCTCCCTTCCCTACGCATCAAGCTCGGGGATTTGCCCCTGCCGAGGACTGGCAGATTGACTTTACTTACATGCCTCTTGGTCTAGGTAGACACTTTGGCTGGATGGATAGAGACCTTTCCCACAGGGTCTGAGAAAGCCACCACGGTCATTTCTTCCCTTCTGTCAGACATAATTCCTCGGTTTGGCCTTCCCACCTCTATACAGTCTATACAGTCCGATAACGGACAGGCCTTTATTAGTCAAATCACCCAAGCAGTTTCTCAGGCTCTTGGTATTCAGTGAAACTTTTGTACCCCTTATGGTCCTCAATCTTCAGGAAAGGTAAAACGGACTAATGGTTTTTTAAAAACACGCCTCACCAAGCTCAGCCTCCAACTTAAAAAAAAGGACTCTGTGAAGAATAGAGCCTAAAGACTTGCCAACCAAGCAAATAATTACGCTAAACCCCCTTGGACCCCCTTGGAAACTCTCTAATTAGATGTCCTGGGTCCTCCCAATTCTTAGTCCTTTAATACCTGTTTTTCTCCTTCTCTTATTCCGTTTAGTTTTTCAATTCATACAAAACTGTATCCAGGCCATCACCAATAGTTCTGTACAATAAGTGTTTCCATCACCAATCATTCTATATGACTAATCTTCCTTTTAACAACTCCACAATATCGCCCCTTACCACAAAATCTTCCTTCAGCTTAATCTCTCCCACTCTAGGTTCCCACGTTGCCCCTAATCCCGCTTGAAGCAGCCCTGAGAAACATTGCCCATTATCTCTCCATACCACCTCCAAAAATTTTCGCTGCCCCAACACTTTACCACTATTTTGTTTTATGTTATTTTTCTTATTAATATAAGAAGGCAGAAATGTCAGGCCTCTTGAGTCCAAGCTAAGCCATCATATCTCCTGTGACCTGCACGTATACATCCAGATGGCCTGAAGTAACTGAAGAATCACAAAAGAAGTGAAAATGGCCTGTTTCTGCCTTAATCGATGACATTACCTTGTGAAATTCCTTCTTCTGGCTCAAAAGCTCCCCCACTGAGCACCTGGTGACCCCCACCCCTGCCCGCCAGAGAACTACCCCCTTTGACTGTAATTTTCCATTACCTACCCAAATCCTATAAAACGTTCCCACCCCTATCTCCCTTCTCTGACTCTCTTCGGACTCAGCCCGCCTGCACCCAGGTGAAGTAAACAGCCTTGTTGCTCACACAAAGCCTGTTTGGTGGTCTCTTCACACGGATGCGAGTTAAAGTTTTGACTTGTATTTCTATCCAGAGTATATTTAGAATCTTCTGATCCGTAGTCAAGACGCGTTATCCATTGCGCCACTGGCCCCGAGCTTATCCAGAGTATATTTAGATGATACTTTGCTGTTCAGTTTTCACCATCATAAAACAGATTGAACAAGTCGTTGTTGATTAGGTTATGCCTGGGAACCTGACTGGTCTAGTTCTTTGGTTGAAGATTTCTAGAAATGTCAAAACGTGCCTTATAAGGGAAGCGTCAAAATATCTCCAAAGGCCTGGGTACTATGGCTCATGCCTGTAATTCCAGCACTTTGGGAGGCTGAGATGGGAGGATTGCTTGAAGCCAGGAGTTTCAGACCTGCCTGGGCAACAAATGAGACCCTATCTCTGCAAAAAATGAAAAAACCTTAGTTGGGTATGGTGGCATGTGCCTATAGTCCTAGCTACTCAGGAGCCTGAGGCAGGAGGATTGCTTGAACCCAGGAGGTTGAGGCTGCAGTGAGCTGTAATGTGATGCCACTGCACTCCAGCCTGGTTGACAGAGTGAGACCCAGTATAAAAAAAAAAAAAATTATACAGAATTTTGATGATGTCACAAATTATCTAAGTTCATTTCTTACCTCCGTGTGTGTGTATGAGAGAGATTAATGATATTTTAGTCAATGATGGATCAGATACATAACAGTAGTCCTGTAAGATTATAATACCTTAGTTTTACTGTACCTTTTCTATATTTAGATATGTTTAGATACACAAATACTTTCCATTGTGTTAGAGTTGTCTGTAGTATTCAGTATAGTAACATGCTGTACAGGTTTGGAGACTGGGAGCAATAAGCCATATTGTGTAGCCTAGGTGTGTAGGCAGGCTACACCATCTATGTCTGTGTAAGTACGCTCTATAAGGTTTGCACAATGACAAAATCCTAAGGTCCAAAATTGCCTAAGGACCTAAGGATGCCTTTCTCAGGATATATTTCTGCCATTAAGCAATGCATCCCTGTATGTGTATAGCACATAATATGAATATATATATAAGATTAAGGCTGGGTGCGGTGGCTCATGCCTGAAATCCCAGCACTTTGGGAGGCTGAAGAGGGTGGATCATTTGAGGTCAGGAGTTCGAGACCAGCCTGGCCAACATGGTGAAACCCCGTCTCTACTAAAAATACAAAAATTAGCCAGGCATGGTATGTGCCTGTAATCCCAGCTACTTGGGAAGCTGAGGCAGGAGAATTGCTTGAACACGTGAGGTGAAGGTGAGCTGAGATCGCACGTGAGCTGAGATCGCACCACTGCACTCCAGCCTGGGTGATGGAGTGAGACTCTGTCTTTAAGAACAACAACAAAAAAAATATATATATCTATGAATGAACATGTATGTTAATTGGATTACTCAGTGTCAAGGCCGTGAATAGTTAAGCTCTTATTAGTCATGGTATGAGACCATGTGTATACCACACAAGAATATATGTATAAGTTTGGCCGGGCATGTTGGCTCACGCCTGTAATCCCAGCACTTTGGGAGGCCGAGGCGGGTGGATCACGAGGTCAGGAGATTGAGACCATCCTGGCTAACACGGTGAAACCCAGTCTCTACTAAAAATACAAAAACAAAATTAGCCAGGTGTGGTGGCGGGCGCCTGTAGTCCCAGCTACTCGGGAGGCTGAGGCAGGAGAATGGCGTGAACCTGGGAGGCGGAGCTTGCAGTGAGCCGAGATCGCGCCACTGCACTCCAGCCTGAGCAACAGAGCGAGACTCCGTCCCCCGATGACCCCCCCACCAAAAAAAAAGAATATATGTATAAAATTAATAACATGTTAACTGGATAACTCAGTGTCAAGGCCATGAGTAAATAAGGATTTTGAGATATTGTTAGTTATGGTATGAGACTTTTGAAATGAAAAGTTATTTTTATGATTGGCAAGTTATATCACTTTCCAATTAGCCTCTTCAATCAATTTTTTCTTGTAAAATGAGCTGTAAGTTCTCTTCCAGATTGAAGAGCTTTCCTGCAACTTTTCTTATCCTGTTAATTTCTAGCGTCATTTTTAAACATCTGGATTAATTATTTATTCCTAAACTAACTCTCATGATATGAGTGCTTGTTGCCAAGATTATTTATCCTCAGTTCTGGCTTATGAGCCTAAATTGTTAAAAACTATATAGTCCTTACACTTGGTTTTCCTCAAAATGACCTCATTCTCATTTTCAAAAGCGAATTCTTTCTTTAAACAATTCATTAGTTTACCTTCTATCCTTGTAAAATGCTGTGTTAATGTTTGTCTTAACAAATAAGAATGACATCTAAATTTTTCATGAGTTGTAATTAGATTATATTGCTTTTATCTTTTTCATTATTATTATTTATTATTATTATTTGTAGAGATGCAGTCTCACTATGTTGTCCAGGTTAGTCTCGAACTCCTGGACTCAAGTGATCCTCTTGCCTTGGCCTCCCCGAAGTCTTGGCCCTACAGGTGTGATACACCATGCTGGCCTTTTTAATTATTGTTTTCCGAGATGGGGTCTTGCTGAATTGCTCAGGCTGAAGTACAAGGGCTGTTCTGAGGCATGATTCCACTACTGATCAGCATAAGAGTTTTGACCTGCTCAAGTTTCTGACCTGAGCTGGTTTACCTCTTCTTAGGTGACCTGGTGATCCCCCTCTCCTTGGAGGTCACCATACTGATGGTGAACTTTGTGTTGATAAATGATTGGCATAGTGAACTACAGCTTAGAACTCCTGGACTCAAGCAATCCTCCTGCCTCAGTATCTGTAGTAGCTGAGACTGCATGGGTGTGCCACCGCATCTGGTACTATATTCTCATCTGAAGCTTTAGCAGTGTAATACAGCTCTGATGCTGCCCCTATACCATGTGAACCAAGAAGTATCTGAGACAGGTCTCAATCAATTTAGAAAGTTTATTTTGCCAAGATGAAGGATGCACATCTGGGAAGTAGGTTTGTGCCTTTCTCCAAAGATGATTTTGAGAGCTTCAATATTTAAAGGGGAAAGAGGAAGAAATTTTTAAAAGGTGTGGGTAGACAAGAGACAAGCAGTTGTATTCTTTTATCAGCCTTTCACTGAATACACAATTTACCTGTGAGAGGGGAGTAGAGGAATAGCCACTTAAGCCTTGTCTAGCTCAGCGAATCTGCATTTTTACATCAGAGGAAGACTCACATATGCATTGGTGTCAGGTTAGCAGAGGGATGATTTAGAGCTCTTTTGTCCTGCACTCATGAAGATAAGCTATCAAGATACATTATCAGGGTAAAATTCAACATAACTATTTTAGTGTAAAGATCTTGAGGCCCACAAGGAATTTCCTAGTAGGCAAATTGTGAGGGAAGTATGTAGCTTTTTTTTTTTTTTTAAATTGTTGTAGCTATCTTATTTAGGAATAAAATGGGAGGCAAGTTTGCCTGACACAGTTCCCAGCTTAGTTTTTCCTTTTGGCTTAGTGATTTGGGGGTCCTGAGATTTATTTTCCCTTTCACAACTAATATCTTAGGGTCTTGTATTATTAAAAAGATAATAACAGATCAAATGACATTCATTTAATGCTTATAGTGTGTCAGGTAGTTTATGTAAAGAATGAAAAGAACTAGATACATCTACTTCTCAGAGTTGTTTTATACTATCTTATGGATGAGAAAACTTAACTTAAAGGAGATTAAGTAACTGCCCACATCAGGTAATTACTCAGCATTAAAGCCAAAACATAAAAAATATTTATTGAGCACCTATTGTGTTCCGAAGATACAGTGGCCAATAGGCTTTTAACTCTTAAATCATACTAGCTCTTCAGTATTGTAAGACAAAGAAAATGACTGAGGCAAGTTTGAATTTAGAGGTTTATTTTGCCAAGGTTGAGGATGTGCCCAGGCAAAAGGAACACAAAAATCACAGCACAGCTTTGACATGTGCTTTTTCCAAAGGGGGTTTTGAGGGCTTCAACCTTTAAAGGGGAAAAAGGGGACAGTAGGGAAAGGGGAAAGAAAAAATAAAGAGGGAGAGTATGGTCACATTCTTGTGAGCTCACTAAATCCACATGTTGCATGTGAAAAGGAGTGGGTAGACTGAAAGTCAACCATGCATTCTTACTGGCACTCTATGAATCTGCATTTTACATAACATAAAGTAAACAGAGGAAGCAGTCAAGTATGCCTTTGTTTTGGGTGAGTGGAGGAATGACTTCTAGTCCTGTGTTTGTCTATACCTTTGAAGATAAGCTTTTAATTTATATTGTCAGTGTGAAATTAAATAGAATTCTGTTTTAGGGTAAAGGTCTTGGGCCCAGAAGGAATTTACTTGTGAGCAAATTGTGAAAGAGGCCCCCTGGTGAGGTATGTGGCCTTTTATCTTTGCAGCTATCTATTTAGGAACAAAGTGGGAGGCAGTTTTGCGTGACTCAGTTTCCAAGCTTTACTTTTCCCTCTGGGATAGTGAGTTTGGAGGTCCCAAGATTTTTTTCCATTTATTTATTTATTAATTATTTTTATTTTTTGAGACAGGGTCTCCCTCTGTTACTCAGGCTGGAGTACAGTGGCACAATCTCAGTTCACAGCAACCTCTGCTTCCCAGGCTCAAGCGATCCTCCCACCTCAGCCTCCTGAGTAGCTGGGACTACAGACGTGTGCCACCGTGTCTGACTAATTTTTGTATTTTTAGTAGAGATGGGGTCTCCCCATGTTGCCAACGCTGGCCTTGAATTCTTGGGGTCAAGCAACCTGCCTTCCTTGACCTCCTAAAGTGCTGGGATTACAGGTGTGAGCCGCTGTGCCTGGCCTTTTCTTTTCATTTTATTATTCTTTCATAGTATATAGAGTATTGTCAAAATAGTCTTTATGTAATAAAGGGGATAATTATGCCTATTTTACAGGGCTGTTGTAAGGATGGAAAGAATGCATAAAACTGCTTGTTTCAATAGCTACAAAAATGTATGAGACTTTTGAGGCAGGAGAATGGCAGTGAGCAGAGATTGCGCCACTACACCCCAGCCTGGGCGACAGACCAAGACTCTGTCTCAAAAGAAAAAAAAAAAAAAAAAGTATGAGACTATTGTTATTGATGTTGTATTTATATTAATATTACAACTATATATATATAAAATTCGTGTCGAACTTGATAATTTCAAAAGGGAAACAAGACAACTAAAATGTGAATTAGAAGTACTTAAAGCATTGATTTCATTATTAAAAATATTTAATTTCATCAGTTAAATGACTAAGGGTAATGGAGCTTTTTCACTGATCTATAGGCAGGAACCAGCTGTGAATTAAACTATACATAAGTGTAAATTACAAGGCTCTGCCTGGTGGCTCACACCTGTAATCCCAGCACTTTGGCTGCCTGAGGCAGGAGAATTGCTTGGGCCCAGGAGTTCAAGACCAACCTGGGCAACATAGGGAGACCCCCATCTCTATAGAATAAAAAAAATTAGCTGGGCATGGTGGTGTATGCCTGTGGTCCCAGCTACTTGTGCTGAGGTGGGAGGATCACTTGAGCTTGGGAGGTTAAGGCTGCAGTGAGCCGTGATTGAGCCATTGCATTCCAGCCTGGGCAACAGAGTGAGATCCCATTTAAAAAAAAAATGGTGTAGACTACAAATTACAATTCTTCTCATTCAATGTCACGATAATACTGTTAATATTTGAATACAGATGTTTCCTTAATTCTAATTTTGTACATTGTCCTTTTTAAAGTCAAGTTTACTGAAGTTTAATTTACATGTAGTAAAATTCACTCATATTTTTGTGAGTGGCAAATGTATACTATTTTGCAGTTACCACCACAATGAAGATAATACAATATTTCTTTCACCCCAGAGAGTTTCCTTGTACCCTTTTGAGATTAAATCCTTCCAACTGATTTATTTTCTATTTCTATAATTATCTTTTTTTGAATGTCATATAAAATAGAGTCACCCTTTCTGTTTCTGATCTGTTAGGTGTTTCAGATATGATTGGTGCAATAGCAAGTAAGATAATTGACCCTCATGCTGATACAGCTTGCTCACAAATTAGGACTTGTATTAAGAAGCAGTTAAATCAGAAAAAAGGACAACCTGTTGGAAAATTATAAAAAGAGAATTTGTCAAAGGGTTAGTAAATAGTATTTAATTTTCATATTTTCATGACAAACTATTCAATTTTCATGACAAACTTTCAAGAACCAATTCATGTGATCAGTTTTCACATATTGGGTGGGAAATTAATAAAATCAGTACCCTTTTTAACCTCCTCTTTGGACCCTAGTTATATAAAATTAGGTAATTTATAATCCTTGATTCATGACACAAATAATAGCTCAAGCATGGCAGTTGCCTATTTTTAATAATATAACAAACACGTATGACTCCATCATTCCGCATGAGAACTAGAACCTTGACAAGAACTCACATCAGATTTACCCATATGGGCCTTAATATAAAACAGAATTTGCATTGCCTATGTTTCTTTTTAATTAGTAGGAATCCCCCAATCCCCACCTTTTTGGGGGTGGGAGAGGCAAATAACTTTTGCCAGTCTCTTGATTTTCAGCCTTGTTTTGGTTTATATTGTTATAAACCAAACAATAAAATTTAAACAGTTTTGGTCTAGTCAAAACTAATTCTTTGCTTTTTGCTTTCAGTGTCTCATCTAATAATTTTTTCTTAATTGTGAGTTCATGAAGCTATTCTATATTTTCTTCTAATTTTTAGGAACATTTCATATATTTAGGTCTTTACTATATCTGTAATTTATTTTGTGATTGATGAGAGGCAGTAATTAAAAACTTTAAATCTTGTATGGCTGATCATTTGTATCAGCACAATTTATTAAATAGCTCTCTTTTTCTTTCTTTCTTTTTTTTTTTTTTTTTGAGATGGAGTCTCGTTCTGTCGCCTAGGCTGGAGTGCAGTGGCGAGATCTCGGCTCACTGCAAGCTCGCCTCCCGGGTTCACGCCATTCTCCTGCCTCAGTCTCCTGAGTAGCTTGGACTACAGGCACCTGCCACCAAGCCTGGCTAATTTTTTTGTATTTTATTTAGTAGAGACAGGGTTTCACTGTTTTAGCGAGGATGGTCTCAATCTCCTGACCTCGTGATCCACTTGCCTCGGCCTCCCAAAGTGCTGGGATTACAGGCATGAGCCACCACACCCAGCCAGCTCTCTTTTTCATTGATTTTAATTTACCTCTTTCCTGTATTAAGTTTTCAATATGCATGGGTCTTTTTCTGGCCTCTGTATTGTGTTCCATTGGTATATTTGAGTATATCTACACCATTACCTTATTGCCTCGTTAGTATAGACTAGAGCAGCTCTTGAGGAGGGTCTTGGCTGACTTTTGCCCTTTGCTCATTCACTTTTTTTTTTTTTTTGAGACAGGGTCTCACTCTGTCACCCAGGGAGGACTGCACTGGTGTGATCACAGCTTACTGCAACCTCAATCTCCTGGGCTCAAGTGGTTCTCCTACCTCAGCCTCCACAGTTGGGACTACAGGTGTGCACCACCACGCCCAGCTAATTTTTTTTTTTTTTTTGAGATGCAGTTTTGCTGTTGTTGCCCAGGCTGGAATACAATGGTGTGATCTCGGCTCACTGCAACCTCTGCCTCCCGGGTTCAAGCAATTCTCTTGCCTCAGCCTCCTGAGTAGCTGGGATTACAGGCACCTGCCACCACGCTGGGCTAATTTTCTGTATTTTTAGTAGAGACATTTTGTATTTTTATTAGTATTTTTAGGGTTTTTACCATGTTGGCCAGGCTGGTCTCGAATGCCTGACCTCAGGTGATCCACCTGCTTCGGCCTCCCAAAGTATTGGGATTACAGGTGTGAGCCACTGTGCCTGGCCACGCCCAGCTAATTTTTATATTTTTTATAGAGACGGGGTTTCACCGTGTTGCCCAGGCTGGTCTCAAGCTCCTGGCCTGAAATGATCCACCCACCTCGGCCTTCGTAAGTGCTGTGACTAGAGGTGTGAGTTACTGTGCCTGACCCACGTACGTTTTTTACTATCTTTGTCAAGATTTTTGTAAAACCCTCTTGGGATTTTTAACTGGAAATACATTGAAATTTTTGATAGATCAATTTGGTGAGAATTGACATCCTTAAGATAGTGAGTATACCTACCTATGAACATGGTATTTGCCCATGTAGAATTTTTTTCAAGGAATTTTATGATTTTCTTTATAAAAATTATATACACCCTTTTGGTTAGATTTATTCTTAGGTTTGTAGTTTTTATGGTTATGGTAAATGATACTGTTTGGTTTTTTATTTTTATTTGTATTTTTTTGAGACGGAGTCTTGCTCTGTCGCTCAGGCTGGAGTGCAGTGGTGCGATCTTGGCTCACTGCAACCTCTGCCTCCTGGATTCAAGTGATTTGCCTGCCTCAGCCTCTCAAGTAGCTGGGACCACAAGCGCATGCCACCACGCCTAGCTATTTTTGTATTTTTAGTGGAGGTGGGGTTTCACCATGTTGGCCAGGCTGGTCTCAAACTCCTGACCTCACTTCCACCTGCCTCGGCATCCCAAAGTGATGGGATTACAGGCGTGAGCCACCATGCCCAGCGGTAAATGATATTCTTTTAAAAAATTATATTGTTGCTGGCCTATAGAAAAACAGCTGATTTTCATCTTTTGATTTATGTCCAGAGACTTAGCAAACCCTCTTATTTCTTCTAATATCTGAAGACTATTTTAAATTTCCTATGTAGATAGTATGTTTTACGTGATACATCATTTCTTCCTTTCCAATTCCTATGCCGTTTATTTGCTTTTCTTACTGAATTGGTTAGGATTGGCAGTACAAGTGTTGAATTAAGGTGGTAATTGTAGGTAAATGTGTTTGTTCTCAATACTGGGAGAAAGTTTAAAATATCTTGTTTTTGAGTCTTGGTTGAATTTTTTTCTTAAATTTTAAAAGGATGTTGAATTTTATGAAGACATTTGTACCGCATCTATCAAAATGATGTATTAGTTATCTATTGCTGCATAACAAATTACCTAAAACATTTTGTTGGTGAGGATATGGAGAACTGGGTATCTTCAAATGCTGCTGGTAGGAATGTGAAATGGTGTAGCCACTTTGGAAAAGCTTGTCATTTCCTCAAAATGTTAAACATACAGTTACTGTGTTCTAGCACTTCTTCTCCTGGCTATATATGCGAAAGAAATGAAAACATTCACACAGAACATATGTCTTGTACATGAATTTTCAGAATAGCATTCACAATGGTAAAAAAAATAGAAACATCTCAAATGTGCATCGGTGGATGAATAGAGAAATGTGATATGTCTATACAATAGGATATTACTCAGCAATAAAAAGAGATTAAATACTAACAGATGTTACATGTAAATGAAAGGAACCTTGAAAACTTTATTGTAAGTGAAAGAAGCCAGTCACAAAAGACCACATATTGGGCTGGGTATGATGGCTCAGGCCTGCAATCACAGCACTTTGGGAGGCCAAGGCAGGAGGAGCCCAGGTGTTCACTTGAGCCCAGGAGTTTGAGATCAGCCTGGGCAACATAATGAAGCCCTGTCTCTACAAAAAAAAAAAAAAAAAAAAAATTAGCCAGGTGTGACTACATGTGTCTGTAGTCCTAGCTACTTAGAGGCCCTGAGGTAGGAGGATCACTTGAGCCCAGGAGGTCAAGGCTGCAGTGAGCAGCCTTGTCTCCCCACCCCCAAAAAAATCACATATTATATAATTATATTCATATGAAATGTCTAGAACAGACAGCTCTCTGGAGATAGAAAGTATATTAATTTTTTTTTTTTTTAAGGTACAGGGTCTTGGCTGGGCACAGTGGCTCATGCCTGTATTCCGTGCATTTTGGGAGGCTGAGGCAGGCGGATCACCTGAAGCCAAGAGTTCACGACCAGCCTGATCAACATGGAGAAACCCTGTCTCTACTAAAAATACAAAATTAGCTGGGCCTGGTGGCGCATGCCTGTAATCCCAGCTACTCGGGAGGCTGAAAGCAGGAGAATCACTTGAACCTGGGAGGCAGAGGTTGCAGGGAGCTGAGATTGTGCCATTGTACTCCAGCCTGGGCAACAAGAGCGAAACTCTGTCTCAGGAAAAAAAAAAAAAAGAGAGAGACAGGGTCTTGCTCTGTTATCCAGGCTGGAGTGCAGTGGTACAATCATAGTTAACTTGCAGCCTCAAACTCTTGGGCTCAAGTAACCTCCTACCTTAGCCTCCCAGGTAGCTAAGACTACAGTTGTGTGCCACCATGCCCAACTCATTAAAAAAAATTTTTTTTAGAGATGGGGATCTTGCTATGTTTCCCAGGCTGTCTCAAACTCCTGGGCTCTAGGGATCCTCCCACCTCAGCTTCCCAAAGCACCGGGATTACAGGTGTGAACACTATGCCTGGCCAGAAAGTAGATTAATGGTTGCCAGGGATTGGGGTTTGGGGAATGATGGGGAGTGACTGCTAATGGACATGTGAATTTTTTGTTGGGGGAAGGTGCCGCAAATATCCTAAAAGTAGATTGTGGTGATGATTGCCCAACTTTGTCAATATACTAAAAACCATTCAATTTTATACTTTAAGTGGGTGAACTGTATGGTATATGGGTTACATTGCAATAAAGCTGTGAAAAGAAAAAAGGTATTTGTGTATGTAGTTAGGTTAGACAGTGCCACATTCTCTTCTTAAAGTATGTACCAGTTTGCATTCCCACCAACAATGTATAAACATTTCTGTTTCTTCACAGTTTTACCAACAGAATATGTTATCCTACGTTTAAATTTTCACCAGTCTGATAGATGAGAAATGGTATCTTATTTTTTTTAGAGACAAAATCTTGCTCTGTTGGTTTCCCAGGCTAGAGTGCAGTGGCACAATCTCCTCTCACTGTAACCTCTGCCTCCTGGGTTCAAAGGATTTTCCTGCCTCAGCCTCCCGAGTAGCTGGGACCACAGGAATGCACCACCATGCCTGGCTAATTTTTGTATTTTTAGTAGAGACGGGGTTTCACTATGTTGCCCAGGCTGGTCTCAAAACTCCTGACTTCAAGGGATCCACCCACCTCAGTCTCCCAAAGTGGTGGGGGTTACAGGCGTGAGTCTCCGTGCTGGCCTCCTATTTTGTTTTAATTTGTATTTCTGTGAGTGCATTTGAACTTTTTTTTAATATGTTTAAATCACCATTTTTATATCTTTTTTAAATTGTGTATTTTATCAGTTCTTCCCTTGTTTTTTTTGGTCTTTATTCTTCTATTTTATACTTTCTTTATATAATAGAGATGTTAGCCCTGTGTGATATAGTACCTATTTCTAACATTACAGATTGAGTTTTCGTTTGCTTTATATAAATAAAATCATATACATATGCTGTTTTGATGAGCGTATGATCTGTGCTCTAATAGTCTGAGCAGAATTTACTTCTGGGTGATACTTAGGTTTGCTATCATTTGGTACAGAGTTTTCCTTTGCCCTGATAATTCACTTAGTGTTCATTTTTCAGAGTCATTTCACTTTTTATTGCCATGTCAATTTCTACCCTGTCTCATCTGAGACCAAATGGTAGTTCCTTTCTGAAATATCTGTAGACTCCTAGAGGTAAACTTGGAAACTTGGGTATTCATTTTTTTCCTTTTCCTTTTTTTTTTGAGACGGAGTCTTGCTCTGTTGCTCAGACTGGAGTGCAGTGGTGTGATCTGGCTCACTACAACCTCTGCCTCCCATATTCAAGCAATCCTTCTGCCTCAGCTTCCCGAGTAGGTGGGACTGTGGGATTACAGGTGCGCGCCACCATGCCCAGCTAATTTTTGTATTTTTAGTAGAGATAGGGTTTTGCCAGGCTGGTCTCGAACTCCTGATCTCAGGTGATCTGCCCGCCTCAGCCTCCCAAAGTGCTGGGATTGCAGGCGTGAGTCACTGCACCCGGCGGTATTCATTTTTTAATGTTCCCGTTATACTTTGTAATTTCCTTGATAGCATTTGTGTTTTTGTAATTATTTCTATGTTTCCTCTTTACTGGATTCTAAGCTGTTCAAATGCTGCGTCCTGACTTATTTTTGTGTTCTAGCCTATCCCTATGTTTGGCATAAAGGGAAATGCTCAATAAATGTTATTCAAAGACTGATTAATAAGAACTAGGAAAACGGTAATGTATTTTTTTTGAGACAGGGTCTCACTTTTGTTGCCCAGGCTGGAGTGCAGTGGCATGATCATGGCTAACTGCAGCCTCAACCTCCTGGGCTTAGGTGATCCTCCCACCTCAGCTTCCTGAGTAGCTGGGACCACAGGCTCCACTCCTGGTTAATTTTTATATTTTTTGTAGAGAGGGGGTTTCATCATGTTGCCCAGGCTGGTCTCAAACTCCTGAGTTCAAGCCATCGTCTCACCTCAGCCTCCCAAAGTGCTGGGATTACAGGAGTGAGCCACGGCGCCTGGCCCCAGCTAATGTCATTGTAGGGGAAAAGTTGTCCTTGAGGGACAGGTAAAATTTGAATAACTAAAGAAGAGGGCATTCCTGGTGAGAGAAGACGACCAGCAAAGGGATAGGGATGGGAATAAGTGTGGTATGTGTAGTGAACAGTGAAGATACTTGTCTTATTAGAGCATGTTTATTTTTGCATTCATCCCATCCTCTGTATCTACTGTATGAAAGGAACTGGTTTAGGTTGTATTAACCACAGATTTTGAAAATCTAGATACACAGATTTTTAAAATCAAGTGCTTTGGGAGAGTAGTAGGAAAGATTAAGAAGGTAACGAGGAGTGGGATTTTAGAGAGTATTTAAAGAAAGGCATAGGTGTTGAGCTTGATATGGTTGATAGGAGGTGGCAAATGAATGATCTGCTGGAAGGTGTTACTTTCCTGATGTTTTGAGGGAGGCACACAATGTGGATTGGGGGAAGAGAATTATAGAAAGTATTGAGTCCTGAGTGGAAGAGGTTGTATAGGGGCTGACCCATATAGGACAGCTAGGAATTGGCCAAATGGGCAAGCAGGGGAAGGATGTTCAAGACAATAGAGATGACAGAATAGAGAACTACTAATAACTGGAATAATGTGTGTAGGGACTAAAAGAAGATGTAGCTGGACAAATGAACATGGGTTAAATTGGTGATTTCTAGACCTGAATATGTCCAAATGAACATTTCATGCTGAAAAATAGACCTAGACCCCTAGCTAGTGACTACTAAATCAGAATGCATGAGATTTCATTTTGCAGATGATGAGGAACTATTGAAGAATTTTGAAAGGGGCCGTGGTTTTTTTTTTTTTTGAGACGGAGTTTTGCTCTTGTTGCCCAGGCTAGAATGCAATGGCTTGATCTTAGCTCACCACAACTTCTGCCTCCCGGGTTCAAGCAATTCTCCTGCCTTACCCTCCTGAGTAGCTGGGATTACAGGCATGCGCCACGATGCCTGGGTTATTTTGTATTTTTAGTAGAGACAGGGTTTCTCCATGTTGGTCAGGCTGGTCTCGAACTCCTGACCTCAGGTGATCCGCCCGCGTCAGCCTCCCAAAATGCTGGGATTACAGACGTGAGCCACTGTGCCCGGCAGGGGCCGATGTTATTATACCATCTTGGATCATCTTGGTATTGCAGTAGATGGACTGAAAGAGAAGGGAAGATTAAAGGCGAAGAGGCAAATTCTTAGGCTAGTATAATTACCATGTAGAGAAATGATAATAAGGATCTAAATAAGGGCAGAGGGAATACGATTTTATAGGGGAATCAGAAGTGAGAGAGTGTGATGTATTGATGGATCAATGAGTCTTTTTATCCCCTTACTTTGGGGAGGTCACAGAGAAAATGAAGAGTTTAGGACATACTGGGTTTCTCCCACAGTTTTCTTCATCTCATTTAATGGCTATTCCAGGTGCCCAGACCAATATCTTTGGATTCATTCATTTTTTTCCCTATTTTTATTGTGGTATAATAGACATAACATAAAATTTATAATCTTAGTCATTTTCAGGTGTGTAGTCCAGTGGTATTAAGTATGTTCATAATGTTACCAAATCATCACACCATCTGTCTCCAGAAGGTTTTTCATTGTGTAAAACTGAAACTCTATACCCATTAAATAACTCCCCATTCTTCCCTGCCCCTAGCCCTGGCAACCACCATTATACTTTATATCTCTGATTTTTACCATTCTAAATCCCTCTTATAAATGGACCCATAACAGTATTTATCTTTTTGTGACAGACTTATTTAATTTAGCATAATATCATTAAGGTTTGTCCATGTTATAGCATATTGCAGAATTTCCTTCCTTTTAATGGCTGAATAATATTCCCCTGTATGGATATACCACAATTTGGTTATCCATTCATCTGTCAATGAAGAATTGGGTTGCTTTCATGTTTTAGCTATTGTAAATGATGCTACTATGAACAAATAGCTCCTAGAGACAGTTCTTTTGAGTATTTCTGCAGAAGTAGAATTGCTGGATCATATGATAATTCTGTTTTTTTTTTTTTGAGATGGAGTTTGCTCTTGTTTCCCAGGCTGGAGTGCAATGGCGCAATCTTGGCTCACTGGAACCTCTCCCTCCCCGGTTCAAGCGATTCTCCTGCCTCAGCCTCCCGAGTAGCTGGGATTACAGGCATGCGTGACCATGCCCGACTAATTTTGTGTTTTTAGTAGAGACGGGGTTTTTCCATGTTGGTCAGGCTGGTCTCGAACTCCCAACCTCAGATGATCCGCCCACCTCAGCCTCCTAAAGTGCTAGGATTACAGGTGTGAGCCACCATGTCCGGCTGGTAATTCTATTTTTAACTTGTTGAGGAACTGTCATACTGTTTTCCCTGGTGGATGTACAGTTTTACATTCCCACTAACAATGCGCAAAGGATTCAGTTTCTCCTTATACTTGTCAACACTTATTATTGTCTTTTTCTTTTTGATAGCAGCCATCCTAATGGGTATGAGGTGATATTGTAGTTTTGATTTGCCTTTCCTTAATGATGCTTGGTGATGTTGAGCACCTTTTTTCTGTGAGTTTTTTTTTTACTATGATGATAGTGTCTTTTGATGCACAAAATTTGTTAATTGTAATGGAATCCAATTTGTCTATTTTTTTGTTGTTTTTGCCTGTGCCTTTAGTTTCACATCTGAGAAATGATTGCCAAATCCAGTGTTGTGAAGCTTTCCCCCTGTGTTTTCTTTTAGGAGTTTTATTGTTTTAGGTCTTAAATTTAGGTCCTTGATCTATTTTGAGTTAATTTTTGTATAATGGGGTTAGGTAAAGGCCCAACTTCATTTTTCTGTGTGTGTGTATATCCAGTTTTCCCAGCACCATTTGTTGAAAAGACTGTCCTTTGCCCATTGAACAGTTTTGGCATCCATGTCAAAAATCATTTTTTGATTTTTTTGAAGATTTATTTCTGAGCACTCTATTCTATCCCATTGGTCTTTATGCCTGTCATTATGCCAGTATCATACTGTCTTAATTACTATAGCTTTGTAAGAAGGTTTGAATCAAGAATTGTGAGTCCTTCAGCTTTGTTCTTTTTTTTTCTTTTTTTTATGACATGGAGTCTCACTCTGTTGCCCAGGCTTGAGTGCAGTGGCACGATCTTGGCTTACTGCAACTGCCGCCTCCTGGGTTCAATCAAATTCTCCTGCCTCAGCCTCCTGAGTAGCTGGGATTACAGGCGCCCACCACCACTGCTAATGTTTTTTTGTATTTTTAGTAGAGACAGGATTTCACAATATTGCTCAGGCTGATCTCGAACCCTTGACCTCAGGTGATCTGCCCACCTTGGCCTCCCAAAGTGCTGGGATTACAGGCATGAGCCACTGTGCCTGGCCTGTTCTTTTTTTTTCCCCCTGAGACTAATCTGGCTCTTTGGGATCCCTTGAGAGTCCATATGAATTATAGTATGGGTTTTGCATTTCTACAAAAAAAAGTAATTGGGATTTTGATAGGGACTGTATTGAACTGTGGACTATGTAGGGAAATATTGATATTTTAATAATCTTAATTGTTTTACTCATGAATATGGGATGTGCCTCCACTTGCTTATGTCTTCCTTAATTTTTTTAAGCAGTATTTTATAGTTTTCATTGTACAAGTCTTTCACATTTCTGGTTAATTCCTAAGTATATTATTCTTTTTGTTGCTATTGTAAGTGGAATTGTCTTGTAATTTCCTTTCAAATTGTTCCTTGTTCATGTATAGAAATGCAACTGATTTTTTTTATGTTGACTTTGTATCTTGCTACTTTGTTGAATTTATTTACTGGTTTTAATAGTTTTTTGCAGAATCTTTAGGGTTTTCTGCCTATAAAATCATATCACTTGCAGACATAATTTTATTTCTTCATTTTGTTAGGGTGACTTTTATTTCTTTCTCTTTTTTCTTTTCTTTTCTTTTCTTTTTTTTGAGATGGAGTCTCACTCTGTCGCCCAGGCTGGAGTGCAGTGGCACGATCTCAGCTCACTGCAACCTCCGCCTCCCAGGTTCAAGTGATTCTCCTGCCTCAGCCTCTCGAGTAGCTGGGATTACAGGCTCCTGCCACCACGTCCAGATAATTTTTGTATTTTTAGTAGAGACGGGGTTTCACTATGTTGACCAGGCTGATCTCAAACTCCTGACCTCATGATCCACCCGCCTTGGCCTCCCAAAGTGCTGGGATTACAGGTATGAGCCACTGCACCTGGCCTAATTCTTTTTCTTATCTAATTCGTTTGGCTAGAACTCCTTAGTACTATGTTGAATGAAAGTGGTGAAAGTGAGGCCATGTGCGGTGGTGAAAGTGAGGCCAGGCGCGGTGGCTCATGCCTGTAATCCCTAAACTTTGGGAGGCCGAGGCAGGGAGACCACCTGAGGTCAGGAGTTTGAGACCAGCCTGGCCAACATGGTGAAACCCTGTGTCTACTAAAAATACGAACATTAGCCGAATGTGGTGGTGGGCGCCTGTAATCCCAGCTACTCGGGAGGCTGAGGCAGAAGAATCACTTTAACCCGGGAGGCGGAGGTTGCAGTAAGCCGAGATCGCGCCACTGCACTCCAGCCTGGGCGACAAGAGCGAAACTCCATCTCGGGAAACAAACAAACAGAAAGTGGTGAAAGTAGGCATCCTTGCTTATTCCTGATTTTAGATGAAAAACTTTCAGTTTTTCAAGATTGAATGTGGTTTTTTCACATAATGGCTTTTATTTTGTTGAGGTAGATTCCTTCTATTCTTAGTTTGTTGAGTGTTTTTTACCATGAAAGGGGTTGAATTTTGTCTAGTGCTTTTTCTACATCAATTGAGATGATCACGTGGTTTTTTTCTCTCATTCTGTTGATGTGGTATATTAATTACATTGATCCGTTCTTTTTTTTTTTTTGAAATGGAGTCTCACTCTGTCACCCAGGCTGGAATGCAGTGGCGTGATCTCGGCTCATTGCAACATCTGCCTCCTGGGTTCAAGCAATTCTCCTGCCTCAGCCTCCCGAGTAGCTGGGACTACAGGCATGTGCCACCATGCCTGGCTAATTTTTGTATTTTTAGTAGAGAGCGGGGTTTCACCATGTTGGCCAGGCTGGTCTCGAACTCCTGAACTCAGGTGATCCACCTACCTCTGCCTCCCAAAGTGCTGGGATTACAGGTGTGAGCCACCAAGCCCAGCCATTGATCCATTTTTATATGTCAAACCATCCTGACATTTCAGGAATAAATCCTGCTTGATCATGGTTATAATCTTTTGGTTGTTTAAGAATGTATTGTTTTGTGAATTTTTCAGTTTTACTTATGTTATTGATTTCTAACTTTATCCCATTATGATCAGAGAACATAGTTAATATATCTGTCTTTTAAAATTTATTGAGACTTAATCTGTGACCTGACATATAGTCTGTCATAGAAGATATCCCTTGTACCCTGAGTAGAATGTGTATTCTGTTGTTGTTAGAGTGTCTGTATATGTCTGTTATGTCTAATTGGTTTATGGTGTTATTTAAGACCTCTCTTTTCGTAGCTATTTTCTTTCCGGTGTTCTGTTCGTTATTGAAAGGAGGAGTATTGAAGTCTCCAACTATTGTTGTAGAACTGTCTATTTCTCTTTTCAATTCTGTTAGTTTTTGTTTCATATTTTGATTGTCATTAGGCATATAAATGTTTATAGTCATTATGTTTTGTTGCTTTATTGTACCTTTTATTAATATATAATGTCTTTTTTTCTTTAAACTTTTTTCATTTTAAGTCTATTTTGTTTAATATTGGTATAGCTACTCCTGCTGTCTTTTGCTTATTATTTGTGTGGAATATCTTTTTCCATTCTTTCATTTCCAATCTGTTTGTTTGTTTCTTTTTTTTTTTTTTAACTTTTAAGTTCAGGGTACAAGTGCAAATTTGTTACATAGGTAAACTTGTGTCATGAGGGTTTGTTTTACAGATTATTTCATCACCCAGGTACTAAGCCTAGTACCCATTAGTTGTTTTTCCTGATTCTCTCTCTCCTCCTACCCTCCAACCACAGAATGCCCCCAGTGTGTGTTATTCCCCTCTATGTGTCCATGTGTTCTCATCATTTAGCTCCCACTCATAAATGAGAACATGTGGTATTTGGTTTTCTCTTCCTATGTTAGTTTTCTAAGTATAAAGGCCTTCAGATCCATCTGTGTTCCTGCAAAGGCCATGATCTCATTCTTTTTTATGGCTGGATAGTATTCCATGGTGTATATGTACCACGTTTTCTTTATCTAGCCTATCACTGATGGACATTTAGGTTGATTCCATGTCTTTGCCATTGTGAATAGTGGTGCAGTGAACATACATATGCATGTGTCTTTATAATAGAATGATTTCTATTCCTTTGGATATATACCCAGTAATGGGATTGCTTGGTTGAATGGTATTTCTGTCATTAGGTCTTTGACCTAATTGTCTTCCACAATGGCTGAAGTAATTTACACTCCCACCAACAGTGTATAAGCATTCCCTTTTTCTCCACAACCTCACCAGTATCTGTTATTTTGTGATTTTTTAACAGTAGCCATTCTGACTGGTGTTAGATCATATCTTATTGTGGTTTTGATTTGCATTTATTTAATGATCCACGATGTTGAACTTTTTTCATATGATTGTTGGCCACATGTATGTCTTTTTTTCAGAAGTGTCTGTTCAAGTCCTTTGCCCACTTTTTTTTTTTTTTTTTTGAGACAGTCTCGCTTTCCCAGGCTGGAGTACAGTGGCATGATCTGGACCTCAACCTCCATCTCCTGGGTTAAAGTGATTCCCATGCCTCAGGTACCCAAGTAGCTGGAACTACAGGCATGTGCCACCACAGCTGGCTAATTTTTATATTTTTAGTGGGGATGAGGTTTCTCCATATTGACCAGGATAATCTCGAACTCCTGGTCTTAAGTGATCCACCTGCCTTGGCCTCCCAATCCTGGTGCTTTGGGAGTGCCTGGCCTGACCACTTTTTTATCACTTTTTTTTTCTTTTATATTTGTTTAAGTTCCTTGTAGATGCTGGATATTAGATCTTTGTTGGATGCATAGTTTGAGGAATTTTTCTCCGTTCTGTAGGTTGTCTGTTTGTTGATAGTTTATTTTGCCATGCAGAAACTCTTTAGTTTAATTAGATCCTATTTGTCAATTTTTGCTTTTGTTGCAGTTGCTTTTGGTGTCTTTGTCATGAAATCCTTGCCCTTATGTATGTCCTGAATGGTAATGCCTATGTTGTCTTCCAGGTTTTTTTAGTTTTGGGTTTTACATTTAAGTCTTTTTCCTCACTTTGAAAGGATGGTTTTGTTGGATATAGGATCCTTTGTGGGCAGGTTTTTTCTTTTTCTTTTTTCTTTCTTTCTTTTTTATTCCTTTTTTTTTTTTTTTTTTTTTTTTGAGATGGAGTCTCACTCTGTCACCCAGGCTGGAGTGCAGTGGCACAATCTCGGCTCACTGCAACCTCTGCCTCCTGGGTTCAAGCGACTCTTCTACCTCAGCCGCGCGAGTAGCTGGGACTACAGGCACGCATCACCAAGCCCAGTTAATTTTTTGTATTTTTGGTAGAGATGGGGTTTCATCATGTTGGCCAGACTGGTCTCGAGCTCCTGACCTCAGGTGATCTGCCCATCTTGGCCTCCCAAAGTGCTGGGATTACAGGTGTGAGCCACTGCACTCGGCCGTATTTTTTATTCATTTTTTGAAAACAGGGTTTCGCTATGTTGCATAGGCTGGGCTTGAACTCCTGGGCTTAAGTAATTCTCTCAACTCAGCCTTCTGAGTAACTGGGACAGCAGGTGCCTGCTACCTCTATTGGCTGCAGTTCTTTTCTTTTAGCAATTTGAATATATTGGCCTACTGCCTTATGGCCTCTAAAGTTTCTGATGAGATATCTGCTGATAATCTTATTGTGTAACCCTTGCATGTGATAAATCTTTTCTTTCTTGCTGCTTTCAAGCATCTCTCTTTGTGTTCAGTTTTTGAAAATTTGATTATATCATGTGTTGGTGTGGGTCTCTTTGAATTTATCTTACTTGGAGTTCGTTGAGCTCCTTGGATGTTTTTATTAGGGTCTTTCATCAAATTTGGGACGTTTTCAGCTAATATTTCTTCAAATATTTTCTCTGCCTCTTTTTTTTTCTCCCTCTGAGACCCCCAAAATTCATATGTTGGTCAGCTTGATGGTATCCCAGAGATCCTTTAGGTCTTTCCAGTTTTTTTTCAATCTTTCTTTGTTTCTGTTCCTTACACTCAGTAACTTTTAGTGTCTGTCTTCAAGTTTACTGGTATCTCTTCTGCTTGCTCAAATCTGCCTTTGAATTTCTCTAGTGAATATTTCTTTTCAATTATACTTTTCAGCTCCAGAATTTCCCTTTGGTTTCTTTTCAGATTTTCTGTTTCTTTATTGGTGTTTTAATTTTGTACATATATTGTTTTATTGACTTTCCCCACATCTTTCCTTAGTTCTTGGAGCATATTTAAGATAGTTGTTTTAAAGTCTTTGTGTAGTAGATTAGCTATCAGATGTTTTTCAGGAACAGTTTCTATTGATTTATTTATTTTTTCCTTTGAATGGCCCATCCTTTCCTGGTTTTTTGTTTGCCTTATGAGTTTTTGGAGAAAACTGGACATTTGAATCTCATGTGTTACTCTGGAAATAGAGTCTTCTTCTTCCCCAGGATTTGCTGTTTTTTGTTATTGTTTTTGGTTTTTTATTGTCTTTGTTTCTTTAAAAAAATTTCAGTCACTTTTGGGGTACAAGTGATTATTGGTTACATGAATGAATGGTATAGTGAAATCTGAGATTTTAGTGCACCTGTCACCCAAGTAGTGTACATTGTGCCCAGTGTGTAGTCTTTTTATCCCTCACCCCCACTCCTACCCTCCCCGTTCTGAGTCTCCGTAGTCCATTATATCACTCTGTATGCCTTTGTGTACTCATAGCTTAGCTCCCACTTATAAGTGAGAACATACGGTATTTGGTTTTTCTTTCCTGAGTTATTTCACTTAGAATAATGGCCTCCAACTCTAGCCAAGCTGCTGCAAAATACATGATTTTGTTCTTTTTTATGCCTGAATAGTATTCCATGGTGCATATATACCACATTTTCTTTACTCATTGATCGACAGGCACACGATTAGTTACAAATCTTTGCAATTGTGAATTGTGCTGTAATAAACCTACATGTACAGATGTCTTTTTGATGTGATGACTTTTTTTCCTTTGGGTAGATACCTAGTAGTAGGATTGCTGGATCAAATGGTAGATCTACTTTTAGTTCTCTAAGAAATCTCTGGCCGGGCGTGGTGGCTCACGCCTGTAATCCCAGCACTTTGGGAGGCTGAGGCGGGTGGATCATGAGGTCAGGAGATCGAGACTATCCTGGCTAACATGGTGAAACCCCATCTCTACTAAAAATACAAAAAAATTAGCTGGGTGTGGTGGCACATGCCTGTAATCCCAGCTACTCGGAGGCTGAGACAGGAGAATCACTTGAACGTGGGAGGCGGAGGTTGCGGTGAGCCAAGATTGTGCCATTGCACTCCAGCCTGGGCAAGAAGAGTGAAACTCCATCTCAAAAAAAAAAAAAAAAAAAAAAAAGAAATCTCTGGCTGGGCGCGGTGGCTGACACCTGTAATCCCAGCACTTTGGGAGGCCGAGGCAGGTAAATCATGAGGTCAGGAGTTCAAGACCAGCCTGGTCAAGATGGTGAAACCCCGTCTCTACTAAAAATACAAAAAAAAAATTAGCTGGGCGCAGTGGCAGGTGCCTGTAATCCCAGCTACTTGGGAGGCTGAGGCAAGAGAATCGCTTGAACCCGGGGGAAGGAGGTTGCTGTGAGCCGAGATCGCGCCACTGCACTCCAGCCTGGGCGACAGAGCGAGACACTGTCTCAACAAAAAAAATCTCCGTACTGTTTTTCTTAGAGGTTGCACTAATTTACATTTCCACTAGCAGTGCATAAGTGTTCCCTTTTCACCAAGTCCATGCCAATATCTATTGTCTTTTGTCTTTTTAATAATGGCCATTCTTGCAGGAGTAAGATGGTGTGTCATTGTGGTTTTAATTTGCATTTCCCTAAATGACTAGTGATATTGAGCACTTTTTCATTTATGTGTTGGCCAGTTGTATATCTTCTTTTGAGAAATGTTTGTTTGTGTCATTTTCCCACTTTTTCATGAGATTTTTTTTTTCTTGCTGATTTGTTTGAGCTCCCTGTGGATTCTGGACATTGGTTGTTTGTTGGATGCACAGTTGGCAAATATTTTCTCCCATTCTGTGGGTTGTCTCTTTACTCTGATGATGATGCTGATTATTATTTTTTGCTGTACAGAAGCCTTTTAGTTTAATTAGGTCCCATTTATTTATTTTTGTTTTAGTTGTATTTGCTTTTGGGGTCTTAGTCATGAATTTTTTGTCTAGGCCAATGTCCAGAAGAGTTTTTTCTAGGTTATCCTCTAGGACTTTTATGGTTTTAGGTCTTAGATTTAAATCTTTGATCCATCTTGAGTTGATGTTTGTATAAGATGAGAGACAGGGATCCAGTTTCATTTTTCTACTTGTGGCTAGCCAGTTTTCTCAGCACCATTTATTAAATAGGGTGTCCTTTCCCCAATTTATGTTTTTCATGCTTTGTCGAAGAGAGTTGGTTGTGGATATTTGGTTTTATTTCTGGATTCTTTAATCTGTTCCATTGGCCAATGTGTCTATTTTTATATCAGTACCATGCTGTTTTGTTAACTATAGCATGGTATAATTTGAAGTCCAATAATGTGATGCCTTCAGATTTGTTGTTTTTGCTTAAGATTGCTTTGGCTATTCAGCCTCTTTTTTGGTTTCATATGAATTTTAGGATTTTCTTTCTCTAAATCTGTGAAAAAGGATGTTGCTGTTTTGATCAGATTTGTATTGAATCTGTAGATTGCTTTAGATGCGTATGGTCATTTTCATGATATTGATTCTTCCAATCCATGAGCATGGGATGTGTTTCCATTTGTTTGTGTTATCTATGGTTTCTTTCATCAGTGTTTGTAGTTCTTCTTTAGAGATCTTTCACCCCGTTGGTTAAGTATATTCCTAGGTATTTTATATATATTTTTGCAGCTGTTATAAAATGGATTGAGTTCTTAATTTGATTCTCAGCTTGGTCATTGTTGTCGTATAGCAGTGCTATTGGATTTGTGTTCATTGACTTTGTAACCTAAGATTTTACTAAATTCACTTATCAAATCTAGTAGTCTTTGGAGGAATCTTCAGCATTTTGTAGGTATACGATCATATCATCAGCAAACAGCGATAGTTTGACTTCCTGTTTTCCAATTTGGATGCCCTTTATTTCTTTCTCATGCCTGATTGCTCTGGCCAGGACTTAAAGTACTATGTTGAAAAGAAGTGATTAAAGTGAGCATCCTTGTCTTATTCCAGTTCTCAGGGGGAATGCTTGCAACTTTTTCCCATTCAGTATGCTTTGTCGTATATGACTTTTATTATTTTGAGATAATTCCCTTCTGTGCCTTGTCTTTTGGGTGTTTTTATCATAAAGGGATGCTTGATTTTATTGAATGTTTTTTCTGCATCTATTGAAACAATCATGTGGTTTTTGTTTTTAATTGTTTATGTGATATATCACATTTATTGACTTGCATATGTTAAACCGTCCCTGCATTCCTGGGATTAAACCCACTTGATCATGGTGTATTATCTTTGATGTGCCATTTGATTTGGTTAGCTAGTATTTTGTTGAGGATTTTTACATCTATGTTCATCAGGGATATTGGTCTGCAGTTTTCTTTCTTTTTGTTATATCCTTTCCTGGCTTTGGTATCGGGGTGATACTGACTTCACAGAATGAAGAAGAACAGGTTGCTTCCTTGATGTGGTGCTGTCCCCCTTCCCCTAGGAGTAGGAGTCCCTGAGAGCCAGACTACTGTAAGTACTGCTGCTCCTCTGGGTCTAGCTGCCCAGTGGGGTTGCCACATTCCAGGCTGATTCTGGGGAATGTCTGCAAGGGATCCAGTGATGTTATCTGTCCTCAAGTCTCCCAGCAATGTGTACCAGCACCAGCTCTCATAGGGGTAACAGGGGAATGACATACATTGTGAGATTCCTTGGTTGTAAATAGCCATAGTGCGTTGGCTTTCTTAAATGCTGGTTGTAGTATTAATAAACTGGTCATGTGGACAGACTCAGGACATCCTGGTTAGCCAGGGTACTGCAGACAGTGCTGATAGCTGAGGTCATGTATAAGTTTTCTCCTTCCTGGGTGCAATGTTATTTTACCTGTAGATGCTGTAATAAACTGTGTCTGTTGGCCTCCAGCCAGGAGGTGGTGCTTGGAAAAGTGTGCTAGCTGTGGTTGAAGTGGTGGGATATGTGCTTGTCTTATGTTACCCATGGGAGGTATTTTGGTTTATCAGATGATGGGTGAGGCCATAGGGCTCCCAAAAGTTTCTGTCTTTTGTGTTAACCTACCAGGGCAGGTGGAGGGGCAAAGCCAGGTCGGGGCTTGGTCAGGCAGGCCTGCTCTTTGGCTCTGCATGTGTGGGGTAAGCACAGACCCATGTTGGGCTTTTGGAGCCATTCCCTGGCCACTGGAGTAATGTTCCAGGAAAAAGCTTAGCTGCCTCTGCTTCACAGAAGAGTTCATGCAGGGAGTAGGGAGTAGCAGGTGGGAGTAAGTCTCATCCCCCTCCTACACACTTGGCAAGGCGGGTCTCTCACTCAGAGTGTTCACTAGCAGCAGCTAGCTAAATTCCAAGCTGTTTACATACAGGAACCTCATCTTTCAGGCCACGCCCCTTTTCATCCACTGGCAATGCCAGAGCACCCAACTTCTGTGTCTGTGGTTACAGCTCACTTCCCAGTCATCCGCCCAGTTCAGCCAAGGCAGTTCATCCCCACTTGAAATTATATTTTGAATTTCAAATTGGGAGCTTCTTTCAACCTGCAACCACTGCCTGAGTTGGTTGGCAGAACTTTGTGAACTCTCCTGTGACACAGAATCAGGAATAGCTTCCCTTGGTTTGCGTTGGAGACTGGGAATACGCACAAGGCTCTTCCCGCCCCTGGTCCTTCTTGTATATTCTCCGCTGCTCCCTATATTAGTTTTAGCACTGGGTGGGGTTAAGGCCTCCTCTGTGGGCCGGATTTCCAGTTTTCATAGTGGGGGTGTATACTCTGGAGGTAATCTCTCTCCCTCTCACACTCTGGGGACTTACAGTTTTTTACCTGGCTCATGGTGTAGACTGCAGCCTGCCCCTTCTTTCAAAGGATCTGTGGTTTCTTTCCATTTTTCCATTAAGTTCCTGCATTGCTTCTTTGAAAAAAGTTCACAGTTTGAGTCTTTACCCACTATTTTTTCTTTCCAAGTGGGAGAGGCATGTCAACACTACCTCCAATCTGCCATCTTGGGGAGAGTGGGAATTTTTTTTTTTTTAATTAAAATTTAAATTTTTGTAGGCTGATTTTGTGGCAAGGATCAGGCTAAGATGTATTTAAGGTCTTCTCAGGTCTTTTCTGAGCCTGGGCATGTGTGGTCACTTTCCACATTTTTTCATATATATAGTTTTTGAATGTTCTAGTCTTTATTTTATTTTATTTTTTATTTTGAAACAGAGTCTTGCTCTGTTGCCCGGGCTGGAGTGCAGTGGCTCGATCTTGGCTCACTGCAACCTCCGCCTCCCGGGCTCAAGCTCCTGCCTCAGCCTCCCAAGTAACTGGGATTACAGGCACCTACCACCACCCTGGGCTATTTTTTGTATTTTTAGTAGAGACGGGGTTTCACTATGTTGGCCAGACTGGCCTTGAACTCCTAACCTCAAGTGATCTTAGCCCACCTTGGCCTCCCAAAGTGCAGAGATTACAGATGTGAGCCACCGCGCCCAGCCAAATGTCCTGGTCTTTAATGTGTGGCTCTCAAAAGGGAAAAAAGAGTAAAATGGGGTTTGCTGGCCTTTTAAGTCCCCTAGAAGTGACTTCAGCCAGAGGGGGAGAGGCTTGCAACAGTGAAGGGAGGCATAACAATAATATCTACTCATTTCTTTGTGTGCTCCTCTGTGATCAGAAGCAATAATCAGTAATCAGAGCACAGATCTCTGATATTTGGAAAATAGTCCTTTTTGCTTACCATGGCCCTCACAAGTTGCATGCAGACTGTTCCAGGAGCACGTGCACAGCTGTATACCCTCGAGTTGGGGGATGGGTAGCTGATACTGTGCTGAGAGCTAGAATGACCGAAATTAACCACAGTTTATTGTCCAAGCCTTCCCTTGGAGGTTGTAAGCCTTTAGTATCTTCTAGAGTTCCAAAATAATTACATTAGATAGATTCTGCCAGTGCAATTGTTGTCTAGACAGGGATACAGATTCCTGGTGCATCCTACTCCATCATCTTCTGAGAATCCTCCAGCCTGGATTCATTCTTGACTTCTTTCTTTCTCTCATAGCAATCAATCCACATCAATTTTCCTTGCAAATGTCATCCTTTTATCTGCAAAATACATCTAAAGATTGACTACTTTTTTTTTTTTGAGACAAGGTCTCACTCTGTCACCCAAACTGGAGTGCAGTAGTGAGATCTTGGATCACTGCAGCTTCAACCTGCCCAGCGTCCTGAGTAGCTGGGACAACGGGGTGCGCCATCACACTTGGCTATGATCACTTTTCACTACCTCCAGAACTACCACTCTGGTCCCAGCCAGTATCACTTCTCATCTCATTATGAGTTGGTGCAAAAGTAGTTTGCATTACATTAAAAGTAATGGCAAAAGTGCAGTTACTTTTGCACAACATATATTATTGCAGCCTGCTAACTGACCCCTGTTTCTGCTGTTGTCCCCTTGTCTGTTCTCAACCCAGCATCTGAATGATCCTTATAATAATCAGATCATCTTTTTGTGTAAAACCTTTCTTCTCTCTGAAGTCAAAGTCCTTACAGGGGACCTACTTGGCTCCTTTCCCTTACCTTTCTGTCCTCTTCTTCAACTATTCTTTCTTCCTCTTGCTCAGTTCACTTCAGCTCTATTGGGTCCCCTTGCCGATCCTTTAACTAGTCAGGCATACATCCTCTTGAGGGTGTTGAATTTCTTTTGACTAGAAGGCTCTTCCGCCAGGCCTTGCCACAACTCACTTCTACTTTTAGGTTTTTACTCATATGTCACTTTTTTAGTGAGTCCTTATCTGACCACTCAATCTGAATTGGCAGCTCTCCCTGCCAAATAATCCCTATCTCTTTGGTTAATTTAACTCCTTAGCCTCCTTCACCATCTACATGTATAGTGTACTATTTTATTTTTTTCTCTCTCCTCTGCAGTGTAAGATCCATAAAAACAGGGACTTTGCCTTTATTCACTACTGGACCCAGGCACCTAAAATTGTGCTATCATATAATAGTGCTCATTTAGTATTTGTTGTGTGATTGAATTAATGAATGGGGTGCTTGGGTTATCCTGGCATCAGTGCTTAGTATTTATGTATACCTTATCTAATTTCAATGAAGTAGAGGCAATAAAACATCTAGTAGACAAATCTGGAAGA
Organism: Pongo pygmaeus; assembly: GCF_028885625.2. Classification (NCBI taxonomy): domain Eukaryota; kingdom Metazoa; phylum Chordata; class Mammalia; order Primates; family Hominidae; genus Pongo; species Pongo pygmaeus. The sequence goes on along the minus strand of NC_072376.2, from coordinate 152,132,959 downwards.
GAGAGTTGAGTGAAGCTGTAGGAGTAGATTTCATAGCTTAGAAAGAGTGTAAAGAATCTGAAGAGAAAAGGACTAGGGATGGGATCCTGGAAACACCCACCTGTAAGGGTTGACTGGAGAACAGCACTGTCCTAAGACTTCACCAACTGGGAACAAAAGACCTGTGCTTTGAAGGTCCTCATATGGCCTTCCTCCAGCAGCTACACCCCTACCCATAGAGTGAAGACTTTGGGGGGGCCAAGGTGACTAGACTAGTCTACCTGTTCTCTTTCTAGATCAGTCTTTGAATATTTGATCCTAGAATTTCCTGCCCATGTGTCCCGTCACAACTCTCTTCTCTGATTCTTTCCTCTCTTGACTGTACAACACATATGGGATCCCCTGTGTTTAAGGGATGGCCAAGGAGCAGCTGTTTGCAGTCACGTGACCAGAGCTTGGACCTGTAGGCTTTATATATGTGTGCATATGAAGTCCTTCGTAGTATAAAGTGGAGCTAAAAGTGGGAAGAGAAAAGGAGTTGGCTGCAGATAAGGGGAAGGGGTATGGACTTTCCTTCCTATGTCCCTACGTAACATGAAGGGAACCTGAGAACTCATAAATAGAACTTGGCCTTTCAGGTTATTGTTAGTCAAGATAGGAGGATGGAATAATTTAACAGCTTGATTTAGAACTTTTAAAAATATTTAGACACATGGTATGTAGGTTTCCATTTGTATTCTTGTCCCAGGCCCCTTGAAAAGGAGGGTTGAGCCTGCAAGGGGGAATTGAAAGGGAGTATCCAGAGAGGGAAAAGATAAATTCAGGGTAGAGTTTCAAGAAGGGAGTGATTAACAGTGTCAGATGCTTCAGAGGCATCAAGTCCTACGAAGACGGAAATGTATCCATTGGATTCTACAAGCAGAATTTAGTAAAAGTTTCGGTTGAGTGGGGATGGATGCCAAACTTTGATAGAAGGAGGAATACTTGAGAAATTAGGAAGCGGAGACAGAGTATAAAATATAAAAGATTTCTTATCTAGAAACTTACCTGAGAAAGGAAGGAACTGGAGCAGTAGCTGGAAGGGTATGCAGGATAATGGGAGAGGACTTTTCTTTTTTTTTTTTTTTTATTTTTTAGACAGGGTCTTGCTCTGTCACCCAGGCTTGAGTGCAGTGGCAGGATCACAGCTCACTGTGGCCTCAACCTCCTGGGCTCAAGCGATCCTCCCACCTCAGCCTACCAAGTAGCTGGGACTACAGGTTTGCACTACCAGGCCCAGCTAAGTTTTTTATTTTTTGTAGAGACAGGGGTTTCCCTATGTTGGCCAGGCTGGTGTGGAGCTCCTGGGCTCAAGTGGAGCTCCTGGGCTCAAGTGATCCTTCTGCCTCCCTCTCCCAAAGTGTTGGGATTACAGGCCTGAGCCACCTTCCCCAGCCAACTTTTCTACTTTTAAGATGAGAGGATCTTGCAAATGCTTATATGTTGAGGGAAAGAAGTCCAATGGTAGTAAGAGAAAGTTAAGGAAAAAGGGAATAATTGATGGAACAAGGCCTACGATCAAGTGCTTAAGTCAATACATTAGCCTTTGAAAGGAGGAGGACTATTTGAGGAGGCTTGGGAGTTAGAAGTTGGGCTTGGGATGTTTGGATGGGTGCTGATGCTAAGTTGGTGGGGTGAGATAGCAGGAACATGTCTAATAGTGACTCAGGAGGCTGAGGTGGCAGAATCACCTGAGGCCAGGAGTTCAAGATCAGACTGGGTAACATAGCAATAGCTTATATTTAAAAATAAAAGTAAAAAGTAAGAAATACTGACCTGAGCATGGTGGCATATGCCTATAGTCCGAGCTCCTCAGGAGGCTGAGGCAGAAGGATAGCTTGAGCCCAGGAATTTGAGGCTGCAGTGAGCTGTGATCTCACCACTGCAATCCAGCCTTGGTGACAAGAATGAGACCCCAACTCTAAAAAATTTTTTTTCCTTAAACATTGTTTTATAGTAGTTTTTGGGCTAGTCCTATTTTTCAAACTTGATTTTATACTCCTGGGGAGCAGGGGTTATACCTGTAGCCACTTAATAAGAACCTGTTATTAGAACTTGCCCAATGGAGAAAAAAAAAAGAACCTGTTTGAAATGCAGCCCATAATACGGAGCATAGGCTTCATACGTTGATTCTGTCCTCACTCAATAGTTGTTATGTGGTGGTGAGTTAAAATTTTAAGTTTGATAAAAACTTCTGATTTCTCAAAAACTTAGAAATAATTTATTATATTCCTTATGTGAATGTGTGACATATGGCTTTGGAAGTGATTTGTTTTATTAAGTATTTACTATCTCAATCACATCTGTTTGAGCATAGTGCTTTTTAATATAATTATATTAATATTATCTTTTTTCCCCTCCCGCTGGTAGTTCCAAAGAACTACTGGTTCAGATTTTAGCTCTTCCCAAGTTGTGAAAATAGTGAAGGATGCTTAGACTACTTAACATACAAACTGTAAGTAAAATTTATTTCTGCTATTATTATATATATTGGGAATAGTACCTTATATGGTGATAGTATGATGGGACTGTGGAATTTTATTAATTTTTCTTCTTAAGATACAAAGACTTTCTATTCCATTTTATGTTTATAAGATCAAAAGGGAGGCTAATAGTACTGATCAGTAAGATGAAATTTCTGCTTTTTTTCAGGTATTTCATTTTATTCTAGAAGTTTCTGGAAATTCTTTGTTATTTTATTTCCATATCTGTATATTGCCAGCAGGCAAACATAATACAAGGGCATAATATTAATGGAATGATTTATGGGAACTATATACTTTCCTTCAAATATGCTTGATTTTTCTGCATTCTTTTTGACATGAGAAAATTCTGTTAGTAATAAATCTCTGTACTTCCTCTGTATGAAAATTTTTGCATACATGAAATCAAAATAATTTTTTAGGAGTAATTTAATGCGTAAATCCAGATCATATAGGAAGGGGAAAAAATGTAAGAGGATAAAAAATTACTTGAAGCCATTTGCTATATTGCATCTTGAACTAATATCAAAACAATTGAGGAAAGTATGATAGAACTAATGTCAAAAAATTGAGGAAAGTATGATAAAATAATATCGAAGGCATTCCAAGTGGTAACTACTTTATTTTTAAACTATTTTATTTGAAAATATAAGCAATTCAAATAAATCTCTCTTACATACAGTTCCTGTATTCAAAGTGTGAATACAAAATGAGATTGCTGCCATAAGCAAAAGACAGTTCCGATTGTTCAAACAAACCAGATGAGGCAAAGAAGAAGAATGAAATATTTAAGAATCAATAATCTTTTGATTTGTTAAATAGGCAAATAGTTTTAAAAGTTTTCTCAGTCTGGCACATTTTATGTGTTAAATGAATAAGAGATCTTTAACATTTCTAGAAACTAACATTTCAGGAATAAAACAACATCTTTATAAAGGGAGAAAGTCATAACCTTTTTTTTTTTTTTTTTTTTTTTTTGAGATGGAATCTCACTCTGTCGCCAGGCTGGAGTGCAGTGGCGCGATCTGGGCTTACTGCAACCTCCACCTCCTGGGTTCAAGCGATTCTCCTGCCTCAGCCTCCCAAGTAGCTGGGACTACAGGCATGTTTCACCATGCCCAGCTAATTTTTGTATTTTTAGTAGAGGTGGGGTTTCACCATGTTGGCCAGGATGGTCTCGATCTCTTGACCTCGTGATCGCCTGCCTCAGCCTCCCAAAGTGCTGGAATATACAGGCATGAGCCACCGCACCTGGCACAGTTATAACATTTTATATCCTAGAATATGAATATCGTAATACTACCTATGTACAATTGCTTGTTAAGAACTTATTCAGTATGTTCATGAACTTGATTACTAACTCTTAAGAAGTAGAATGTTCATTACTGCCCTCTTTTGACACGGGGATGTAGAAGTCTATCTTTTTTTTCTTAGTTAAGTGTTAAAATTAGATTGCAAAATAAGTTATGCTTTAGTTATGTCCTTCCTGTAATTTTTAAAATAACTTTTCAAATTCTTCCTCTTTTTAGGCTTTCTGGTTAATCATCTTTAGAAGACTGGATTTCTGGATATCTACTCCACTCCATCTCTATTGACGTTTAAAACATGATAATGCAAACCTATAACACTGGCAACCATCAGTGAACCTTTAATTTCATTGATTAATAGCGTTTGAAGCTTCCTCAGGGAATAACAATGACATCAGCAGTGGTTGACAGTGGAGGTACTATTTTGGAGCTTTCCAGCAATGGAGTAGAAAATCAAGAGGTTAGGCATTCAATGAATTACATTTCTATTTTCTTCATAGAAATTTGTGCGTGAACTAATTTTGAAATTAATAGGAAACAGATATTTGAGAGTAGAAGTGTACAAAGCATGAAATTATACATGTACATGTCGTGTATCCTTATATAATTTAGGTAATAGAAGGTCAAGGAAGGTACTGCAGGGCTCACGTGAATTGTTGGGACATATGTATATTAGAATGAACTTGGAGGGAGGAAAGAAATGGAAAGAACACTAGTATTAGTTGAGAGTTAAATTTAAATCCCTTATAAAACCCATTGTCTTGGATTATACTGTAGGTATATACTATGCCCAAATACCTAAATTAGATTCATTCTCAGTTAGAATTTTGTGTGTGCTTTACTTATTATCTTTGTTTCTTAATTATTTTGTATCTAAATCGGTGTGGAGATCCATTGTATTTTAATCTCATATAAACACTTACAAATTTAAATAATTAGTAAGTCAGAAAATGAATTCAGGTTTTGAAATTTTATGCGTGTAGGATTTTGAATCATTAGCATATTTGGTTATTTTGTTATTGATAACATTGAAGAATTAGATGAGAATAAAAAAATAACAATAGTAGAAATACAGGGGCTTCTAGGTCCTGGCTTCTGTTCTCAGCATTCAGTAAAGAGTGAATATTGGGGCCAGTCGCGATGGCTCACGCCTGTAATCCCAGCACTTTGGGAGGCCGAGGTGGGCGGATCACCAGGTCAGGCATTTGAGACCATCCTGGCTAACATGGTGAAACCCTGCCTCTACTAAAAATACAAAAAATTAGCCAGGTGTGGTGGCGGGCGCCTGTAGTCCCAGCTACTCGGGAGGCTGAGGCAGGAGCATGGCGTGAACCCGGGAGGCCGAGCTTGCAGTGATCAGAGATTGTGCCACTGCACTCCAGCCTGTGCGACAGGGCGAGACTCCATCTCAAAAAAAAAAAAAAAAAAAAAAAGGAGAGAATATTGGAAGGGATCTAATTATAATTCAATAGCTGTCATAATAATGGACAATGTTTGTTCAGAACTGAGGTGGGAAAATGGAGAGTTTTCTATATTTAAAAAAAAAATCTGTTTTCTCTATTTTCTGTGAAAGATGCTGCATTACTCGTGCTTCCTACCAGTATAACGGTATAATGGCATGTTTGAGAAACAAGTTAGGACATCAGTCTGTGTGTTCTATAGTCTGGATTCTTTTTTTTTGCCTCCTTGGTGTCTGCTCATTTTTCTAAGATCCGGATCAGCAATGGGCAAATGCACTGGGAATAGGATAAAGTGAAGGTCTTCTTTTTCTTTTCTCAGTGGACTCAAAAACTCTTAAGTGTTTCTTTTGTATTCAAATCCAAAACGGGTACAAAGTCCATTAAGAGAAGCCACAGCTGCAGAACATACTTTCTTCCCATCGTCAAAGTCTTATTTCTTCCCTTAAGATTCACTTTCTGTATGATCACCTCCAGGAATAACTCACCGAAGACATTAGGGATTGGGGAACTGCCATCCCCTCCTAGATTACCCAGACCAAATATTGCTTTTTCCTCAAATGCTTTCTCCTGCCATATAGTTTTGCTCTGTTTTAACCCTACGAGGGGAGCCACCAAAAACAGTAGGCAGAATATCTTTACCTTGTGTTGATTAAAAGGTATCATTAATATGGGGAAAATGAGGACAACAGTTTGTTTCTGGAATACTCCTTATATTTTTCTTCCTTTACATGGAACTTCAGTGTTTACGGCCAGGAGAACTTATTATCGTGGAAGAAAGAATCTCATAAGTGAAATGACTTTACCAAGTTATTATTGACTGGTGATTTATGTGGTAGTCTTATAGGGTGATAACATTTTATAAAGGAAATCAGAAGAAGACTATATCCTTTATGAGCATGTCAGGTAGTGTGGCCCCAGAGTAGGGCAAACTATTCTGGGGAGTTTTTTGTTTATGCTACGTAAGTGGCCACTTATTTTCATTCATTTTTTCCTTTGACTAATATTAATTCACCACTTAACTGTCTATCAAGTACTTTTCTAGGCACTGGGGATAAATATTTCAGAAATGTTATGAAAAATAATTCAGGACTAGAGCTGGATAGAGAAGTTGATAGGGAATACTTTAGGGCAGCCAAGGAAGGCTTCACCAAAGTGGTGACATTTTAGTTTAGAGCTAAATGAGGTGAGGGGTGGGGCAATAGAAATATCTAGGGGAAGAGAATTGCGGGAAGAGAGAAAAGCCACTAATACTGGAAACATGGTTTGATTTTACAAAGGGAGATTTGAGAATGGTGGTATTTGAAAGATAGATTTTTGTCTTAGGAGCAGCTTTTCAGAAATGTTTCATTCATATATATATATATAAAAAGTAGTATATGTATAATAGTATATATATTCTAAAATGTAGAATGGGATGAAAACTGACCTGTCAAGATTTTGTAATCAGAGTCCCAGAACCTGAAGAAAAAATAAATATTTAAAAAATGGTAGGTATCTGGAGTTTTATTATCACTATTTTTAGGCTTTCTTTGTAACGTTTCCCCTGATTATAAAAGTAATACATTTAATACAATTAGGATTATTCTGTTTCTGAAAATGATGTCCCAAAATAGTAAACTATAATGAGTATAGTTGCAAAAATTATTTTTCAAAATAGTAATAAATATATAAAATGTAGTCATATTTAAAAATTCAAACTACCAAATATGACTTAAATATATAGGGATAATTTAATACTAAGAGAAGTATTGCGCCTGGTGTGGTGGCTCATACCTGTAACCCCTACACTTTGGGAGGCCAAGGCAAGATGATCACTTGAGGATAGGAGTTCAAGACCAGCCTAAGCCACACAGGAGACCCCCATTTCTATATTGGGGAGACTAAGGCAGGTGGATTTCTTGAGCTCAGGACTTCAAGACCAGCCTGGGCACCATGGCAAAACCCTGTCTCAAAAAAAAAAAAAAAAAAACAAAAAACTAGCCAGGCATGGTGGCATGCACCTGTAGTCCCAGGTACTTGGGAGGCTGAAGTGGGAGGATTGCTTGAGCCTGGGAGGTAGAGGTTGCAGTGAGCCATAATGGTGCCACTGCACTCCAGCCTGGGTGACAAACAAACAAAAACAATGAAAACACAAAAAAGCAAAACCAAAAAACTAGCAGTCAAATCTAGCAGTGTATAAACGGTAGAATGCCATAACCAATTTTTTTTTTTTTAATCCCATGAAGGTAAGTTTAATGAATCAAGTAATTCACCATATCAACAGGAGTGAAAGAGAAAAATTAGGTGATAATATCAGCAGTTACAGAAAACCCATTTGCCAAAAATTAACACCTATTCGTTATACAAACTCTCTAAACTAGCAATAAAGGGCAATTTTCTCAGCCTGGTAAAGTGAATCTGTGAAAAACCCACAGCCAACATCGTACTTAATGGTTGAGAGCAAGGCAAGGATGTCTGCCCTAACCACCTTTATTCAACATTGCACTGGCAACATTACTACAAGGCAGCAAGAAAAATAAAAGACTCACAGCTTTGACAAGTAGTAAAACTGTCTTTATTTCTAGATGATATAACTGTGTACCTAGAAATTCCTAAGAAATCCACACAACTATTAGAACTAATAAATTTAGAATAGCCAGAGGATATGAGGTGAGTGTATAAGAAGCAATTATTTATATATACTAGCAATATACAATTGGAAACTGAAGCAATACTATTCAATAGAGCATCAAAAAACAGCTGGGTGCACTGGCATGTGCATATAGTCTCAGCTACACTAAAGGCTGAGGTGAGGGGCTTACTTGAGCCCAGGAGTTCAGGTGCAGCTCAGGCAACATAGTGAACCCCCTATCTTAAAAAAAAAAAAAAGTAGGGAAAAGTTTAATGAAATATATAAAAGACTTCTGTACAGTGAACTATAAATACTGTTGAGACACATCAAAGACCTGAATAGAGAGATGTACCAAGTTTATGGATTGGAAGACATACTGTGGTTAAGAACAGAGTTGAAGGCCTTACACATCTGATTTAAAGACTTTCTATAAAGCTGCACTAATTGAGGCAGTGTGGTTATTGGTGTGCCAACAGACATGTAGATCAATGGAACGTTAAATACATATAAAAATGCTCAATATTATTAACTATCAGGGAAATGTAAATTAAAACCACAAGGCGATCCTACTAAACAAACAGAATGAGGAAAAGTGATGAGAGTGATATCACATGTTGGAAAGGATAAGGAGCAGCTAAACCTCTCATACATTGCTTATAAGAATGTAGGCTGGGCGTGGTGGTGGCTCACGCCTGTAATCCCAGCACTTTCGGAAGCCGAGGAGGGCGGATCATGAGGTCAGGAGATTGAGACCATCCTGGCTATCGCAGTGAAACCCCATCTCTACTAAAAATACAAAAAATTAGCCGGGCATGGTGGCGGGCGCCTGTAGTCCCAGCTACTTGGGAGGCTGAGGCAGGAGTGGAGTGAACCCGGGAGGCGGAGCTTGCAGTGAGCAGAGATTGTGCCACTGTACTCCAGCCTGGGGACAGAGCAAGACTTCGTCTCTCCCTCTCCCCCACCCAAAAAAAAAAAAAAAAATTACATATATATATATGTAAAGTAATATAACCACTTTGGAAAATTGAGTACTTTCAAAATTAAATGTACAATTGCCATATGATCTGATAATTTGACTCTTAGGTAAATATGGAATGGAACGGAAAGGAAGGGAAGAAAAGACCAGGATGTTCATAGGAGCATTACAGCCATATGAAGACAGGCAAATGGATAAGCAATTGACATATCTACAATAGAATTTTCAGCAATGAAGGGAGATGAAGTATTGATACATGCAGCAATATGTATAAATATCAGCAGTAAAGAAGTTGGACACAAAAGAGAACTGTTGATTTCAATGTAAAATTTGAGAAAAGGCAGATCTACAGGGATAGAAATCTGTAGGGATAGATCAGTGGTTGCCTAGGTCTGCGTGTATGTGTGTGTGTGCATGCACATGTGGTGGGGATTGACAGGTAAAGTAGGTATGAGGGAACTTTCTGGGGTGATGGAAATGTTCTATTTCTTGACTGTGATGGTAGTTACAGGGATGTTTACATTTGTGAAAATTCATAAGAAAAATAAAAAGATTTTCATCTGGTGAGGCAGATTCTTCCACAAGTTTTATATTTTGCAAATGGGTTCCTTTTTAAAGTTGTCAAATTACCTGTTACTGGCTTTATTTTATTTTGTTTTTTGGTTTTTGTACCAATTGTTATTTTTAAATGAAAAAAAGTATTTTGATATTTCTTCTTAGTTATCAGGATCATTGTAAAAAACAATAAACTCAGACATACTGAGAAAATGAAAATCCATCTTTTGTCTGCTCACCTCTCTTTCACCAGGTTGATAATTTGAGGTGTATTTTTTCCAGACTTTTAAATGTATATGCTAAATAAATATATAAATGGAATCAGACTACAGTACTATTCTATGGCTTATTTTCCTCCTCCTTCCACCCCCTCTTGTTTGTATCATGGATATTTTTCCATGCCAGTATATAGCTCTAACTGCCTTAATTGCTTAATTGATATTGAATAGTCTCTCATTGTATGGATGTTTGTTAGTATAGGTATATGTTTTCTATCTCTCTCTCTTTTTTTTTTTTTTTTTTGGCATTATGAACATCTAGCTTAGGGGACTTGTCTTAAAACTGGGTTTGCATAGTAAGTGCACCATTATTTATTCTAGTGACGTATTTATTTGGAGTGGTTTCTGGGGTTAAACCATGAGAGGTAGGGGAGATGAGTCCCCCCTAAAGCCTGCCAAACAGCATTTTTCAGTTTTGGTAAGATTTTTTAAAGTAGCCTTACTCTACCTCGAAAGAGAAAATGTGGAACAAATTTATATACTTTTAACATAACATCCTGAATTTTATTATCTTTCTATATATTCCTAAAGTACATTGAGAAAAGGATTACAATACCACTGCTTTCAGCCATTTCATTGTACTTGTCTTTGGAAACTCCTGATACCTGGAGAGCAATGACTGAGTGCATATAAAAGCACTTTCTAGGTAAACACTGCAGCATTGCACTTGTCTTGCCTCTTTAAACTAAGAATCTCTCTCCTTAAATGGAAGTTTTTGAGATCACTGTTAATACTTAGAGTAGGGTTGCCAGATAAAATACAGGATGTCTAGTTAAATTTGAATTTCAGATAAACAACAAATGACTTTTTACTTTAAGTATGTCCCAAATATTGCATGGGACATTCTTACAGTTATTATTCAGTGTTTCTCTGAAATTCAAATTTAACTGGGTATCCTGTATTTTTTTTATTTGCACCCTAGCTTGTAGGGAATTAGACAGCTTGTGCCAAGATCCATGGTGACTTGAGCAAAGTAATGCCAAGTAAAATAACCTTGTACATGTGTTATTTTTTACTATTTTATTTTTAAGCAAAGACTCCTGGTTTCTTCTCTTCTATCCCCTTTCTCCCATAAAAATAGCTACTCTTCTACACAGTACAAGGCAATAATTATCTGAATAGCTGCATGCAGTGTCCTCTGGTCTGTATCATTTGGCAGAAAAAAGGCTCATGAAGTTACTTGCCTCCATAGATGAGCAAATGTTGAACTTATAAATACCTGTTAATATTAAAATTTGTTGACTTTATTATTCTTTGAGCCAAGCTACAAATATCTGTACTTAAATGCCACTTTAGTTTATATGAAGCGTGTGTTATTGAGGAGGATATAAAAATTGACTTCAATATAACTTTTGCTCTCAAATATCCTACTAGCCAGTCAAGGAGTTGTATATGTAAACACATAATTATAATATGGGACAATGAACAGTGGTAATATTAGGCAAACAACTTGTTCTATAAATACGTAGGATAGAAAAATTAATTCAGATTGGAGGATTATAGAAGATTCCCTGGAACTTGATGATAAGCCTTCAGTAGATGAAAAGGATTTGGACAGATGTGAAGGCTACAAAATAACATGAGCAAAAGTCTTGGAAATGTTCACATTTAGGAATTAGAAGCAATGCCACTAATAAGTTTATGTTAAGTAATGTAGGGAAATAAGATATAAAGGTGGTATGTTAGTTTCTTGGGGTTGCTGTAACAAAGTACTGTAAGCTAGGTTGCTTAAATAACAGAAATTTATTGTTACAGTTCTAGAGGTCAGAATTTAGGAATCAAGGTGTTGATAGAGTTTTTTTTTTTTTTTTTAATTGTTGTTTGTTTTTTTTGTTTTTGAGGGCTAGGAGGGAGAATCTCTTTAATGCCTCTTTCCTAGCTTCTGGTAGCCTCAGGCATTCCTTGGCTTGTAGATGGTGTTGTCCCTGTGTCTTTCCATGGTTTTCCTTCCCATTTGTGTGGAGTCCAAATTTCCCTTTTTTGTAAGGACATAGTCAAATTGGGTTAGGGCTCATCTTAATTATCTTGTCTTAACTTGATCATCTGCAAAGACCTTATTTCCAGATAAGGTTACATTCCCAGAAGCTAGGGGTTAAAACTTCATCTTTTTGGGAGACACAATTCAGCCCATGACAGGTGGGTTGGGGTTATATTTCAGAGTGTTAAAGCCATTGTTTAATATGTTAAACTTTCCTTTTGGACAAAAGGGGAGTCATTAATGCTTTTTATGCAAGGAAGTAACACAAACAGTTCTGATTGTGATGTGAAAAGGTGCCCTCTAAAGTTGAGGGCAAATAGTAGATTTGAAAACTGTTTCTATTGTTAAAATATAATATCAGCTATCACTAATTGAATAACTTACTCTGTGCTGTGTACTTATACTATGCTAAGAACTTTGTGCATATAAAGTCATGGGACTTTAAAGGATAGAAATATTATAATCTCTTTTTTAAATATGAAGAAACCAAGATTTAAAGAACACAGAATGGGGAAACAGGGACAGATGTAGATAATTTGTGCCATTTAGACATGTTAAGCTTGAAGTGTTGGCTGAGTATTCCTGTAGTGATGTTAAAGTTGGTAGTTTAAAATTTGGTTTTGGAATTCAGAAGATGAGTCAGAGTAGAGGACAAATACTTAGTCATTATCAGCATAGAGGTGCTATTTGAATAAGAATGGGTGGGCTTACTTGGGAAGGTAGTATAGGGCAAAAAAAAGGAGACACTGAAGATAGAACCTCACTAAGTTGGCTAGACTTGTGTCTATGGAGATGAAAGAAGAGTCAGAGGAGACGCTTGAAAGTAGAGTGGTAGGGCCGGGCTTGGTCGCTCATGCCTGTAATCCCAGCACTTTGGGAGGCTGAGGCGGGCAGATCACCTGAGGTCAGGAGTTTGAGACTAGCCTGACCACCATGAAGAAACCCTGTCTCTACTAAAAATACAAAATTAGCTGGGCATGGTGGCACATGCCTGTAATCCAGCTACTCGGGGGGCTGAGGCAGGAGAATCACTTGAACCTGGGAGGCAGAGGTTGCGGTGTGTCAAGATCGCGCCATTGCACTCCAGCTTGGGCAACAAGAGTGAAACTCCATTTCAAAAAAGAAAGTAGAGTGGTAGAGAAAGTTGGAAGAATGAATTTTTTAAATGAGGGTGATAATAAATGTATGAGTCTGCAGGGTGGTGGTAGAGATTGAAAACTGAAATTATAATTTGGTCGTTATTAACATTTTGAGGCTGGGTGTGGTGGCCCATGCTTGTAATGCCAGCGCTTTGGGAGGCTGAGGCAGGTGGATTGCTCGAGTCCAGGAGTTCAAGACCGGCCTGGGCAACATGGTGAAACCCTGTCTCTACCAAAAATCCAAAAATTAGCTGGGAGTGGTGGCACACGCCTGTAGTCCCAGCTACTCAGGAGGCTGAGGTGGGAGGATGGTTTGAGCCTGGGAGGCGGAGGTTGCGGTGAGCCATGATTGTGCCACTGCACTCCAACCTGGGCGACAGAGCTAGACCCTGTCTCAAAAAAAAAAAAAAAAAGCAAAAAAATATTTTTAGAGAATAGCTTCAGTGAAGTGGTGGAACATAGATTACAAGGTATATATAGATGAGTCAAGGAGTTAAGACTAATTTTTTGAGAAATGTATACAAGTATATGTCTCGATCGATCAGTTAAAGAGCTTCTTTAATTGGACTTGTTGCCTTTTAACTTCAGTTAAAGATCAGTTAAAAGTTCAGTTAAAAGAAATGAGAGTTTAATTTTTTTCTTTTTTTTTTTTAATTTTTGAGACTTGTTCTCAGTTGCCAGGCTGGAGTGCAAAGGCATGATTATGGCTCACTGCAGCCTTGACCTCCTGGGTTCAAGCAGTCCTCTTGCCTCAGCCTCCCAAGTAGCTAGGACTATAGGCAAGAGCCACAACGCCCGGCTGATAATTATTTTTTATTTTTTGTAGAGATAGGGTCTCCCTATGTTGCCCAGGCTGGTCTTGAACTCCTGGGCTCAAGCAGTCCTCCTGCCTTGGCCTCCCAAAGTTTTGGGATTATAGGTGTGAGCCACTGAACCTGGTCTGAATTTTTTTTTTTTTTTTTGAGACCGAGTCTCATTCTGTCAGCCAGGCCGGAATGCAGTGGCGTGATCCTGTCTCACTGCAACCTCTGCCTCCCGGGTTCAAGCAATTCTCATGCCTCAGCCTCCCAAGTAGCTGGGATTACAGGCACATGCAACCATGCCTGGCTAATTTTTGTATTTTTAGTAGAGACGGGGTTTTACCGTGTTGGCCAGGTTGGTCTCGAACACCTGACCTCAGGTGATCTGCCCACCTCAGCCTCCGAAAGTGCTGGGATTACAGGCATGAACCCTGAATTTTTTAATGCAAAATGATTTTAGCTTTTTTATGGTCAAAGAGAAGGAACCGTTGAAATATTAAAACCCGGCTGGGCGCTGTTTCCAGAGGTGCTATTGTTTTGACTTATGTATTATAATTTCTTTACTTTTCTTTATAGTTTTGCCACCTATGAAAATAGTCCTAAACAATATTTTACTTTGAAAAAAATAGTTTACCAAGCTAATTGAGTTAGGAAAGGGCAATATTATCATAGATAGATGAAGGCTTCCAGGAGAAGATAGCTGAATAGTCAGGTTCACTGAGTGTCATGAGCTTGTCTTCAGGTAGTCAGTGAGCAATGCCATGAGTTTTTAGAAATGTAAGGCACATCCTGCTCTGGTATCTGGCAGTGCTACGGTATGGTATGGGCTGGGTATTGCATATTTGTTCAGGAGGTATATGGTCACATGAAGAGCGCTGTTCTGTATCTTTTATTTTAAGCCCATGGTAATCTTCCTCCAAAGATCAAAGCAGAACACATCTGGGGGGTGAAATGTGTTCTTAGCTGATCGAGGCAGCAGGGCAGGTGGAGTGAGTAGGTACATGAAGGTAAACCAAATGTCAATAAAAATCTAGAACAGACTGATCTGGACATTCTGTCCTTAGGAACAATGTCAATGGTTATCTTAGTAATGACAGTTCATCATGCTGTCTCAGGAGTCACACTGCTATATTTTGGACTGGTTGCCCTTTAAATCTGGTGCATAGCTAGCATCCTGGAATCTCTCTTCACAGTCTTCCTGAAGATTCCCATTGTTTCTCTCCTATGTTGATCTCTTCTATCCTGTATTTGCAATAGTTCTCTTTTTTAAAAAATTTACTCTCTCTTATTGATGGGATACATTCTCCAGTATCTTCTTGAGAAAGGAAACATGAAAGGTAAATGTTTGAGATCTTTCATATCTGAGAAGATACCTTCATTCTACTTCTATAAGATGATTTGACTGGGTGAAGAATCCTAGATTGGAAATAATTTTTCTTCATAATTTTGAAGAAATTGCTCAACTGTCATCTTCCTTCTAGTATGACTGTTGAGAAGACTGAAGTCTGTGTCCTGATTCTTTGTAGTAACCTGTGTTTTCTTTCTAGAAGCTTGTAGAATCTTTCCTGTTCCCAATATTATGATATTTCACAGTGATATGCCTCAATGTATGTGTTCCTTAATTTTTTGTACTAGACACTTGGTGGGTCCTTTCAAATGGGTAGCTTATATCCTTCAGTCTTAGAAAATTTTATTGATTTACTTCTTTCTTGTTTTCTTTCCAAACCTTTTTTTTTCCTTTTTATTTCTTGTTTTTTCCTTATGATTTATTTTTTTGGAACTCTGTTATTCAGTTAGTGGACCTCCTGGACTGGTTGGTCATCTAATATTGCTATCTTTTCTCTCCTGTTTTCTATTGCTTTATCTTTTTTTCTCTGGTTCCTGGAGATTGCCTCAATTTTATCTTCCAAGCCTTTATTCATTTCAGCTATTGTATCTTTAATTTCCAAAAATTCTTTTACTAGTATTTTAAAATGTTCTTTACTGAATTGTGATCTGTTCTTACTTTATAATATTGTCTCTCTGTGTGGAATATGAGTATTTGGCTTTTTGTTCATGACTAAAAGTGATGGACTAAAAAGCTAGTTGGACACTCCATTTTGGGTAGAGTATGATGCTAGCAACTGTGCCTATTATGCCTCAAAGATGCTATTGTTGTTCCTTTCTGGAAGGTAACCTGTCTTCTGCCAAGGTGGAGGAGGTCTGGTTGCTTAGCATCATGAAGGAGAGAGAAGGTCTAGGAATCAAAAGTGCGTGTAATTGGTGTTGCTTTCTGTGGATTCTCCACTGTACAGTGTGTTGTTTCTCAGATTTTTTTTTTTTTTTTTGCTGCCAGACTGATTCGGCTTTGCTGGGTCTGCTAACTCACTCAATACTCATCCAGACACTTTCAGTCTTCCAGGATTTTGTTGTTCTTACCTCTTCTTGTTTGTTGCTCTCACCTTTTGTCCTTGTGGGTTTAGGTATAAAAGAGTCTTTTACTGTTGTTTTAGTCAGCTTTCATGATTAAGTGAAATTATATGCATGTTTTTAATCTGCCAACTTAATCCTAAAGCACAGGTTATTTAAAATGTTTAATCTATGTCTTACCTCTTGAGACTTGAAAGGATTATTAAAGTTAGCCCTTTTCATCTCTTGTTTTGGCTTTTATATTCATATTTATAATATTTGAAACTCATTATGTGGACTGCTCGAGACTGTATTAGTTCAAGGATTTATAAGTGAACCCAGAATTTGTAAATACAAAGGTTGATTGTTCTTTAAATTTGCTCTTATAGGAAAGTGAAAAGGTTTCTGAATATCCAGCAGTGATTGTGGAGCCAGTTCCAAGTGCCAGATTAGAGCAGGGCTATGCAGCCCAGGTTCTGGTTTATGATGATGAGACTTATATGATGCAAGATGTGGCAGAAGAACAAGAAGTTGAGACCGAGAATGTGGAAACAGGTAGACATCTCATAAAATGTTCATTATTTATAACTTTCTCATTTTGTAAGCTTCAACAATACTATTGCCAGATGAAAAATATACTGAAAAACCTTTTTAATGCTATTTAGTATAGCTTGGAAACCAGTGAAATATCTATGTTTAAGGGAATTTGTGTAGATATAAAAGTTCTACAGTATGATTCTGTGAGGTATAACAGTCTCATATCATGGACTATGTACAAAATTACAGCTTCACATAATGGTAAAGTTATTTTATTATTTTTTTTCTGAGAGTGTAAATCCTACCTGTTATTTATACAAGTCAATAGGCTAGTATTATGAGGACAGCTTTTTAAATAAAAAAAAAATATGGTATTCTATCATTCTCTAATTGATTATGAGTTTCTTTGAGTTAATATTGATGGAGCAATATGATTTCTTTTTGTTAATATCAGAAGCATCTTTGTAGTGTTCTATCAGTTTCCTCTTTGCTTTTTGTCTTTTTAGAGATCTTAGTATTTCAGTCTATTTCTGGTGAGATAGCTATATGGTTAATTGGAGATTAGTATCTATAATTCTTAGAGAAATCTTTTAGTTTTTGCCATTGATTATGAAGAAAATAAAGTATTTTATCAGAAGGATTGTAGTGACTCTTACATAATAATAAACATGCAAATGTATCATCTTTAGCAGTTAATGGAGAAAAAGAATCATTATACCTGTTGTTTAATCCTAGTAAAAATACTTTACTATTTCGATACATTTTTGTAAATGTAGGAAACTTTCATGATTAAAATTTTGAGTATGTGATGTATTTTTGCTTATGAGGTCCAGTAGTACCCGTTAGGGCTACTAGCCTCTTCCAGCTTAAAACTGTTCTTCCTCTAATTTTATTTTTTTGTGGAGCTAAGGGATTGAAAGTTACCTTGCTTTTCAGAGCACTGATGATTGCAGTGCTAGCAAACCTCAGGTATAGTGGAAAATTCATTTATTAAAATAGGCAGCCAAGCTGGGTGTGGTGGTGTGCACCTGTACTCCCAGCTACTTGGGAGACTGAGGCAGGTGGCTCGCTCAAGGTCAGAAGCTCAAGTTCAGCCTGGGCAACATAGCAAGACCCCATTTCTAAACAAATAAACAAAAAACCAGGCATCCAAGGACTTCATATGGGCTTTGTGACTGTAGTCTGGAGTGGTATCTGATTTACAGTATATAGTGCATCTTTTTATGAGAGTTTGGAGAATTTTCCAGTTGGAAGCTAGAAGTATAGTGGCAGAGATGAATTTTCTTCTTGAGGAAAAGGATAGGTAGAACAGTTAAAAGTATTTTGTAGAATGATGTTTTAGATTATATATTGTAACTGATTTTATTACAAGAGCATAACTAAACAGAACACTAATAGCAGAAGAAAAAATTGTGGTAGCTTAAGTTGAATGGAAAAAAGTAGAACCTGTTTGCAATTTCTGGATGATGTTTTGGTCAAAAAATAAGGAAAACTATGATTTTGGTAGCAAATTGGAAACTTTAAAAAAGATAAAAACTATAGCACCAAATTTGCATAAGTTAGTAAATTAGGATGTTTATCACATTAAAATACCAGAGCAGATTGGTCGAATCTTATTATTGGTATAATTGACTGTAAATGTTTTATTAATTTAGATTAATTCAGGTAAAACCAATTCAGAATAGGAAGCTAATGTAATCTACTTAAGGGATTTTATTTTCTTAGTCTTCTTGAACTCTGAGGGTAATGATATCATTTGCTGGGCAGAGATATTAGTGATTGTGAAAAGGAGGATATGGGAAGTCTAGGTAAAATAACAGTTACTTTTGTGATTTGTTTTTTTTGTAAGTGGTTTTTGAATATTTGGTAATTTTAAAATTTACTTCAACACAAGAGGAAAATGTAAGCATATTACTTATATCATTCTAAAATGGTATAAAAGCACCTCAAAAAGTCATTGTACGTGTTCCATCCTGACTCATGGATTTTTTTTTTTTTTTTTTTTGAGACAGAGTCTCACTCTGTCGCCAGGCTGGAGTGCAGTGGTGCAATCTCAGCTCACTGTAACCCCCGCCTCCCAGGTTCAAATGATTCTCCTGCCTCAGCCTCCCGAGTAGCTGGGACTACAGGCGCACACCACCACGCCCAGCTAATTTTTGTATTTTTTAGTAGAGATGGGGTTTCACCATGTTGGCCAGCATGGTCTCGATTTCTTGACTTCGTGATCTGCCCGCCTCGGCCTCCCAAAGTGCTAGGATTATAGGCACAAGCCACCGTGCCCAGCCTGGCTCATGGATTTTAATGTAACTTTATAAAGATTGTTAATATTCATAGATTAGTTTTCAAGTCAGCTAACCTGAGCTTAATATTGTTTCTATTAAGAATCAGGCCGAGCGTGGTGGCTCACACCTGTGATCCCAGCACTTTGGGAGGCTGAGGCGGGTGGATCACAAAGTCAGGAGATCGAGACCATCCTGGCTAACACGGCGAAACCCCATCTCTACTAAAAATACAAAAAATTAGCTGGGCGTGGTGGCATGCATCTGTAGTCCCAGATACTTGGGAGGCTGAGGCAGGAGACTCGCTTGAACCCAGGAGGTGGAGGTTGTGGTGAACCGAGATAGTGCTACTGCAGTCCAGCTTGGGGGACATAGTGAGACTCTGTTTCAAAGAAAACAAAACAAAACAAAACAAAAACTAAAAAAAGAATCAAATGCATTTTTAAGTGAGTTAAAATCTGAATAAGTTTTCATTCTTCTGACATCTAGGGCATATACAAATGAATAAAGGTTGGTATGCATATTTCCTTTTAGGTAGTGAATTAGGATTAGGTTCATTTCTTATAATATAAAATTGAAACTCAGATTACAGATACATGTAGGTTTTAAAGAAGAAGCTGACTGGGAAGAAAAGGAATGCTTATAAGATGGCAGATTTTATTTGGTGAATTGGGGGAATTGAGATCTGTATAGAATACTTCCCTGTGTATGTCTAGGAAAACTTCGTGGAATGCTC
This sequence comes from Pongo pygmaeus, assembly GCF_028885625.2. Lineage (NCBI taxonomy): Eukaryota > Metazoa > Chordata > Mammalia > Primates > Hominidae > Pongo > Pongo pygmaeus. The sequence continues at coordinate 152,113,414 of NC_072376.2, read as the reverse complement.
CTACATTATAATTTAGATTATGTCAGTCTAAAAAATGTTATATTTATTGGCTTGTTCTGACAGTTCTCTGCATGTTCTCATTGGAGTGTTTTTTCCCTTTTATTCCTAAGTACCCATATGTATGTGTCCATATCATAAACAGTGTTCTATTGTCATTTGTGTTTGCAGTACTAAAATCATATTATGATTTGCATGTAGCCATCTTTATTATTTTGTATATAAAAGAATTTCTCTTTTGTTAGTAGTAATTACGGGCTGTTTGTTTCTCCTTTTTGTAGATTAACAGTCTACGTTTCCCTCACAGAGCTTATGTGTAATACTAATGTTCTCTTAAATTGTATAGGAGAAACCAAATATATTTTGAAACTTTAAAAATAGGCATATTAATCTAAACATATAGTAAATTGCTTGTGATAACAATTGCAGATTAGTAATTATAAAGAGACTTTGAGGAAGAGTGATGAAATATAGGTGAAGGGTGGTCTTGACTCTGGCAGGTATAAAATATCTTCCCCAGTGGCTGCAGACTCCATCAGTTCTAGGGGCCTGCTGGATAGACTGGTATGGTGAATGAGGGGAGGGAAGGAGTTTTTTGGATTCCCTACAGGAGTTTGAAAGTACAGTTTTTATGTTCATTTTAAAAAATTATAAAAATTATATATAGTATAAATTTAAAAGGTTGTTACAAATTACCATTTAACAAGCACCACGTTTATGCCAATGAACTCAATAATAAATAAGTGTTGATAGAAATCTTTTAAGACCGGACTAGGCTGGGCATGGTGGTTCACACCTGTAATCCCAGCACTTTCGGAGGCCAAGGCGGGTGAATCATGAGGTCAGGAGTTCGAGATCAGCCTGACCAACATGGTGAAACCCCATCTCTACTAAAAATACAAAAAATTAGCCAGGCGTGGTGGCGCATGCCTGTAATCCCAGCCACTCAGGAGGCTGAGGCAGGAGAATCGCTTGAACCCGGTAGGTGGAGGTTGCAGTGAGACGAGATCGTCCCACTGCACTACAGCTTGGGCGACACAGCGAGACTGCATCTCAAAAAAAAAAAAAAAAAAAGACTGGACTAAGGCGACTGAGCTGTCTAGGATTTGCTTCTTCATTTTTCACCTTAACAAATACTTGTTACTATATTTATCCCTTTAACTTTCCAGTTTAGTTTGCGAGAGCAGGTTATGTCTGCATTTGTTATGTGCAAGGCACTGTTTTCAACATGTTTCTTTTCAGGAGCAATTTAGTTGTGGAGATAAAAAAATCTGTGTTATATTCAAAATACAAAGCAGTCAATAGTCAAATGAGCGTTATTTACAAATTCAAAGGAATTTTCTGAAGAGGAAAGTTCAATTTACAGGATTAGGGAATGTTTTAGAGAAAGTAAAGGACACATGGTAGGATCTAGGTGGACAAATAGGAGGTAGATGAAATGCATTGTAAACTGAGGGAAATATAATTAATAAATTGGTAGACTATTGAAATTCAATACTTGTTCAGAAGATCTTGAGTAAGACATTGGCAGGAGATTTTATTAAGAGCTATGACTAGATTGTGAATTAAATCTCAAGAGTTAGTAATTAGGCACATAAGGAAGCAGAAAGATTTGGAAGATTTTAAGTAGGAAATACTAGGGGGCCAGTACCTTGGGAGGCAGAAGCAGAGGTGGGAGGATCTCTTGAGGCCAGGAATTCAAGACCAGCCTGGGCAACTTAGTGAGACTCCATCTCTTAAAAAAAAAATTTAAAAATTAGCTGGGTATGGTGGCGTGCACCTGTAGTCTTAGCTCCTTGAGAGTCTGAGGCCAGAGAATCCTTTGAGATTAGAGTTTGAGGTTACAGTGAGCTATGATCGTAGTACCACTGCGCTCCAGCGTGAGTGACAGAGTGAGCCATGTCTCTAAAAAGAAAGTACCATGCAATTAGTATTTCAGTTGGATATAGGATTAATTGTAGGGGGATAGATGAGACAGGAAGACTAGCTGTTGTAGTATGAGTTGAAGGATGGCTTGAGAAATATTAAAATGAGATAGTAGCAACAGGAACAGAAAGGGCTTGTATAAACCATATTACTATATATGATCTTACATGACGTATAAGGGGAGAGGCACAGTTAGGTAAAATATTCTGCTTTTTGACGCTTGGTCATGGTGATAGTAGCACATATGATTTGAGGAAGGCAAGATTGTTTGGTGAAGCAGATAAGTTTGGTAATAGTCATGATGATTTTGAGTTGAAGCAGAACGTTAAAGATGAATATTTCGGTATTTAAAGATGCATAAATGTGGCCGAGTGCAGTGGCTCATGCCTGTAATCCCAGCACTTTGGGATGCCAAGGCAGGCGAATCACTTAAGGTCAGAAGTTTGAGAGCAGCCTGTCCAACGTGGTGAAACCCCATCTCTACTAAAAATACAAAAATTAGCTGGGTGTGGTGGTGCACGCCTGTAATCCCAGCTACTCAGGAGGCTGAGGCAAGAGAATTGCCTGAACTGGGAGGTGGAGGTTGCAGTGAGCTGAGATCATGCCACTGCACTCCAGCCTGGGCAACAGAAACTCCATCTCAAAAACAAACAATCAGATAAACAAAAAAGATGCACAAATGTGTAGTCAAGGTCCCATCACAAAAGAGATGGCATGCTCAAATTAGGATAATTTAAGGAATGTTTTAATAAAGGGCTAGTTACAAACATGTAGGCAAATACAAGGTAACCCTAAGAGACAGGGCAGTACTGCAGACCTAGCAATAACTGCTGTTTCTGTCCTTTGGCTCATGGGCCAAGGAGAAGGAAGGGTGACCAGAATCCTGAAGAATGGAGCCCTGAACAGGGAGTCACCTTGGGAGATTCTGGAACCTTTGATCAAAGGACACAGCTAGCTGGAGGGCAATGCCTCTTCCCAATAATACCCTGCTAAGGTATGCCATTGACCAAACTCAGTCTGAAGCCATAGGAATCCCATTGATGAAGGCAGTCTCCAGGGACAGAGAGCAAGGTGAAGAAGGGTGGAGAATAAATCTGGAGGGGCAAATGGAAGATATCTAGTACAACTAAAGCTTAGTAAAGAAAGGTCAGGGAGAAACTGATTTGGGAATCATCCTCATTTAAAGCCGTGGAAATAAATTTCCAAGGGGAAACGTATTTCAGAGATTTTTCCCAAGGAAGAAGATATGTAAATTCTATATTTGTCTCTCTGTGATGGAGAACAAAGGACATAGAATTAAGGAATTAACCTTAGAGAATGTTTACATTTTAAAGAGTGGAGAAGAATCAAAGAGTAGTCAAATATGATAGAAAATCCTGGGTGACTATTTCTGAGTTTTTTTTTTTTGTTTTTTTTTGTTTTTGTTTTTGCCCTTTAAGTAGCTCTCTTTAGTAGGAAAGGGAAGAATATTGACTTGGGTTAGTTAGTTCTGATTTCAAATTTCCCCTTTATCACTTACTTGGCAGTATTTAACCTTTTCAGAGTGTTTCACTCTCAGAAAATAGGAATTCAGGGTTGTGAAGATTACATAAAATAAGTACATAAAGCACAGTGCTTGTGACATAGAGTTTCTTTAACTTCATTAGCACCTTCCCTGTGACTTCAAGTATGGGCAGGACTTTTATACACTAGAATGGAATATTTCTTTAACTTTGTTTATGTCTCTTGTTTTCTCCTTCCTTTTGCTTCCACTTTAAAAAAAAAAACAAATGCTTTATACCTTCAGTTTATACTTTTTCCTTGTCATTCCTTCCTTGATTGTTGTGCTCTGGCATCTCCATTTATCATTCTACTGAAGCTCTTTATCAGATTTCAGTGGCCACTCTTCTGTCAAATTCAGTGACCCATAGAATCATCCAGAAGTAATCCTTCATAATCTGGCCGCCTTATCTGCTGAAACACTGTATTCTCCTAGTTATTTTCCTTGTTGACCTTTGCATGGATTGTACTATTTATGCTTCTGAGTGTTTGCTCAAAGACAATTTCCTCCTATCTATAATTTGCTCAGGTAGGTATTAGCCATCTTTTAAGGCCCAACTACATGAAGATTTCCACAATGATTGTGGTCTACATTAAACATTCCCTTACCTGATCTGTTATACCATCTGGATATAGGTACTTTCTTGTATTATTTTATTATTTTTATCTATTATTGCTTATATTATTTTTGTTGTATATACTCCTATTGTTTTCCCAGTGAGTGTATAAGCACTTTGAAGACGGAGACCATACTTTTTTCTTTTGTTAAATATACTGTTGAACATATAATAACTAGCTAGAAAATACAAATGGAAACAGATTGAGTTCTGAGTTAGTATTGCAGTATAATCAAGAACCATCTATGTAAAGTCATACTTAAGTCTCATTTTAAAAATCACAGTTGGTGTTCATCATTCTTGCTTACATTTAATAATTTGATTTTTTTTTTTTTTTTGAGGTGGAGTCTCACTCTGTCACCCAGGCTGGAGTGCAGTGGTGCGATCTTGGCTCACTGCAACCTCCGCCTCCCAGGTTCAAGTGATTCTCCTGCCTCAGTCTCCCAAGTAGCTGGGACTACAGGTGTGTGCCATTATGCCCAGCTAATTTTTGTATTTTTAGTAGAGACGGGGTTTCACCATGTTGGTTGGCCAGGATGGTCTTGATCTCTTGACCTCGTGATCTGCCTGCTTCGGCCTCCCAAAGAGCTGAGATTGCAGGCGTGAGCCACTGTGCCCGGCTCGCTCTCTTGCCTAGGCTGGAGTGCAGTGGCACTGCAACCTCTGCCTCTTGGGTTCAAGCAATTCTCGTGCTTCAGTCTCCTCAGTAGCTGGGATTACAGGCACTCGCCACACATATGTGGCTAATTTTTGTATTTTTGATAGAGACAGGGTTTCTCCTTGTTGTACAGGCTGATCTTGAATTCCTGGCCTCATGCAATCTGCCTGCCTCAGCCTCTCAAAGTGCTGGGATTACAGGCCTGATTTTTTTCTTAAAAGCAATACATGCTTAATAGAAAAAATTGGAAAGTATTGCAAAGAATAAGCAAACTGAAAATCATCACCCCTAATCTTACCAACAAGGAGACAATGATTGTTGCTTTTTAAAAAAAATTTCCTTTTAGTCTTTTTTAAAAAATGCATTTTAATCGTAAAATATTATATAATTACAAGCAGACTGATTAATCTTTGCTAATTTTAATAAACATTGGCTGTCAAGTGGTCTGGTTGGTAGCCTCCTACTTCTGTCTTCTGACCACTGGGGACAGAACTTTGCTCCTTAACCACGTATCAAGACATTAACATTTAGTCTTATTAGTTAATTATCAAGAAAACGTAAACCATTTTTAGTGATCAACAAAATTGTGTTTAAACATTAGTTGAAAAGATAGATAATGATGAGAATTTTTATATAATTCAATGAGAAAGCAGTGCTTTTTAAAAATAAAAATGAAAGTTTAGGTTTTTAAAATGCAGTTTAAAAAATAAAACCAGATTTCCTTCATGAAAAATAAGATAAGGAGCCAAATTTCTTTCTTGAAGAATCTCAGGACTAATTTGACTTCATGATGAGCTGTCATAACTTTTGTATTTGTTATACCATCAGAAATCCTCCCTGTGGCACAAAAGGACTCCTTTAATTAGAAAATATTGTTGCCACAGGGAGGTAGAAGATCGACATGAAAAACTGGGGATCTGAAAACGAGCCCCTATCCTAGGATTACCTGAAGGTGAAACAGATTGAGCCAGAAGGAAGACAATGCTGGTAGGTTGGTTTTTAATTTATTAAGAATGTTTATAATTTTATATTTCATTAAAATTATTTCATCTACCTTTACCATATTTTTATTTAAAGGGTGACAATGATTCCTCCTTAAGGAAGGAGAAGTAATACGATAATATTTTTCCTCCAAGATAGTTTGCTGAGTTATACCTTGCCATATTCTTAATATTTGTTTCTTTTTATAGATAAAGCTCTGGGGCTATTTCATGCCTCTACTTCCTTGGAAGCTACTATTGACTGAATGTCTTTAAGTCATTTTTTTTGTCATTTCTGTTGTTTTTGCTTCTAATCTACATCTTTCCCTAAATTTTTAATAAGTATTTTTTCCCCCAATTATTTATTTTCTTGAGGTTAGCCTAGCCCTAAGTTTTCTAAAATGGTAAAATTTGAATCTTAAGTTCATTTAGCTTTTACTCTAGAATTGTTTGAATTGTAATTGTACTGTGATTTAGATCAGACAGTATTATTAGATAAAAAATTTTAATACTTTAATAACTATCAGCCAGGTGTAGTGGCTCAAGCCTGTAATCCCAGCACTTTGGGAGGCTGAGGTCAGGAGTTCAAGACCAGCCTGGCCAACTTGGCAAAACCCCATCTCTACTAAAAAATACAAGAAATTAGCCAGGCGTGGTGGTGGACGCCTGTAATCCCAGCAACGGGGGAGGCTGAGGCAAGAGAATCGCTTCAACCCAGGAGGTGGAGGTTGCAGTGAACTGAGATGGCGCCACTGCACTCCAGTCTGGAAAACAGACGGACTCCGTCTCAAAAAAACAAAACAAAACAAAACAAAAACAACAGCAACAAAAAACTATTTCATTTTGCCTGAGATGCTATCAATGGTAAGAAACATTATTTTTATACCACTAAAGGAAAAAATGCTGCCAAATATAAACTTTAAGAGACTATCAACTTTAAGATAGGTACTGATTTCAGAGGTGTCAAATGTGAAAAAATGTGTATCTTAGGATTAATGAAATATGATTTGCAATTATGAATCTTTCCTGAAACTCTCATTTACTGGGAATTAAACATTAAAATATGAGGCCTGTGAAAAATGGAGGTGAGTTGTGGTATAGAAATCCGTGTCAGTGCTGAGCATGCTCTCTAAATTTTTTTTGTGTGTGTGTGTGAGACTGAAGTCTCGCTCTGTTGCCAGGCTGGAGTGCAGTGGCGCGATCTCGGCTCACTGCAACCTCCTGGATTCAAGCGATTCTCCTGCCTCAGCCTCCTGAGTAGCTGAGATTACAGGCGCGCACCACCCCACCTGGCTAATTTTTGTATTTTTAGTAGAGATGGGGTTTCACCATGTTGGCCAGGATGGTCTCGATCTCCTGACCTCATGATCTGCCTGCCTTGGCCTCCCAAAGTGCTGGGATTACAGGCGTGAGCAACCATGCCCGGCCTCTAAATTCTTTAATGTCTTTTAAGAGGGGATATTTAAGTAAAAAAATCATATAACCATATTGTTTAAAATTATACAAAATAACCGTAAGGTATCAGATTATGGAGTATATAGAAAAAGAAAATCTATTTTAATGTGACATATTTACTTCAATAGAGTGTTATCCTAATTGAATATCACTTAATTAGTATAACTTTGAGATCTAAAAAGAAAATGAAATGAAGCTTCTGCTTTTTAAGCTGTCATTTAAAAACAGGATCCTTTAAGGGCCCGTTAAAATAGCACAATTTTTAGTGCACTTGAATGTATGTTTTACAGATTATTAATTATGTGAAGGAGAAAATAGTGGCCAAAAGCAAAGACCTACTCTGTCAATTAATAAAGCAGAAATGAAAAGGAATGATTTTATTTACTTTTAGGTTTTTTTTTTTTTTTTTTTTTTTGAGACATGGTCTTTCTCTGTTGTCCAGGCTGGAGTGTAGTGGTGCAGTCTTGGCTCACTGCAACCTCTGCCTCCCGGGTTCAAGCGATTCTCCTGCCTCAGCCTCCTGAGTAGCTGGGATTATAGGTGCCCACCACCAGGCCTGGCTCATTTTTGTATTTTTAGTAGAGACGGGGTTTCACCATGTTGGCCAGGCTGATCTCAAACTCCTGACATCAAGTGACCCGATCTGTCCTCCTTGGTCTCCCAAGGTACTGGGATTACAGGCATGAGCCATTGCGCTTGGCCAATTTTTTTTTTTTTGAGACAGGGTCTCTGTCACCAAGACTGGAGTGCAGTGGCACGATCTTGGCTCAGTGCAAACTCTGCCTCCCAGGTTCAAGTGATTCTCCTGCCTCAGCCTCCCTAGTAGTTGGGATTACAGGCACCCACCACCACGCCCTCCCAGAGTGCTGGGATTACAGGCGTGAGCCACTGCACTCAGCCAGTTTTATTTTATTTTGAGACAGGGTCTCTCTTTGTCACCCAGGCTGGAGTGCAGTGGTATGATCATGGCTCACTGGAGCCTTGACTGTCCCGGCTCTAGTGCTCCTCCCACCTTAGCCTCCCTAGTAGCCGGGACTACAGGCAAATGCCATGACACTCAGCTAACTTTTTTATTATTTGCAGAGATAAGATCTCAGTATGTTGCCCAGGCTGGTCTCATACTACTGGGCTCAAGCAATTCTCCCACCTTGGCCTCCCACAGTGCTGGGATTGTAGGCATGAGCTACCCTGCCTGGATGAAAAGGAATGATTTTAAATGATGTTTGTATACCAAGAAACATCTGTTTTATGTAAAAGGAAAGAAAAGTATATCTAGACGATAGATCATTAAAAGATATTTGTTTGATTTTGGAAACTAGTAGCCATTCATTCCTTTGTATTCAGAGAGACTCAGGCTGGAGTGCAGTGGTGCAATTCCGGCTCCCTGAAACTTCCGCCTCCTGGTTCAAGTGATTCAGAGAGACTTTTTAAAGAAACACTAGTTAACTTTTAATTTTGCTATACAACAGTGTATCTAAATAATACAATTTTATTAATTCAGACTGAGGAGAAGGCTAACTGTGGATTATATAGAATTTTAAATGAGTAGCAAACAAGGTTACAAGTGTTGCCAAGTAGAGATAGTTTTTAAGATTTTCTTAGATGTACAGATAGGAATGCTTTAACACATATCTCTAGGCAAATCCATACATCCATTCAGCCATCTGTCAGTGCTTACTGAGGACCTGCAATGTCCCAGCCTCAGAGCTGAATATCTTGTGGTAAACAAGACCCTCTCTTTGCCCTCACCAGGCTTTCAGCTATGTGTAGAAGATGAAAAATTTATTAAACATGTTATTATGATAAAATGTGATAAGAATTATGATAGGATTAATTAAAAGTTTATGGGAGTAAACAGCAGGAGAATGCCTTCCTGAGGATGTGACATCTGAAGTAATTATTCAGGCAGAGAATAGCAAAGTTGAAAGTTTGGAGGAAGAAAAACAAGGCTTATTTGAGTTGCTGAAAGAGATTCAGTAGGGCTAGAGTATGAATTATGAGAAAGAAAGGGGATTAAAATGAGGTGTAAGAGGCAAAATAGAAAAAAATCTTATTGCTGAGGGCTTTTAAAGCTTTGTATCTGTTTCTTGGATCAGATAAGTCTAAAGGGCAGTGAGGAGCCTTTTAAAAGTTTTGAGCAGTTTTGAAAAATACAAATTTAGTTTTTTTCAAAATAGTAAGTGCTGTAAATGAAAAAAGGAATAGGACAGTCAAAGAATTACTTAAAGTCTGAACTCCTTGGTTTCTCATTCATAGCTCCCTGATATCTAGCTAACTGTTCTTTTTCACCTTCTACTAAGTTGTCTACCTCTCCAGATTTGGGGTATAGGTATGCTCATTGCCTACACTAAGCTAAAAGTAGTAGAGATTAAGATAGTTGCTCAGCCAGCCTTTCTTTTTGTAGTTAACAAGGTAGGTGCTTTGTACGGTGCTGTTTCAGGAGGAGGAATCATTGTCCCTTATCCATTGTCCATGCCCATTTGTGTAAACTTTTGGGTTTTTCCAGGACCTGGGCGAGACTCAAAACAGCGAGTCCTGATTGAATGCCATGCCTATTTGTTGAATTTGTTAGGTATTTATCAAGGCTGGTGGCCTTTAAGTCAATTGTGTAATAGGAATATTATTTTATATTGAGACCTTGTCTGTACAAAAAAAAAAAAAAGTCTGGTATGGTGGCATGGACCTGTAGTCGCAGCTACTCCTTGCAGTCCCAGGAGTTCAAGGTTGCATTGAGCTGTGATGGTGCCACTGCACCAGCCTGGGCAAACAAGCAAGACCCTGTCTCCAAAAAAAAAAAAAAAAAAAGTATATCACTTTGATCATTTGGACTAGACAGCGTAAGTTAATATATTTCTTTTGGTCTTGATGTCTTTGAGGACTAACTTATAAGTAAAAGTTATCTTGAAACTCTTTCTGTATTTTCAGCGCTGCATACAAACAACTGCTGTTTTTTATTTCCACTGGCATCATCAACAGTATTCTAGGCCTTAGGTGTCGTAGTAGATACCGTAAAGAGAATTATATATAGAAGAGCTATGATTTGAGCCTTTGCAACTAAATATATATCAAAGGGCTTTATAATGGATTTTTTTCTTTTTAAAAAATGTAATACACAATATTTAGAATATTCAAAAAAACTGAAAAATTCAACTAATAAGTATGTACTACTAAAATTAATAAAATATTGGCAGCAGTGTTAATTTAAATACATCTTATGTTCCCCAATTTAATTTTCCCCTTTCCTTCTTCCTTAAGATAATTACTATCCTGTTTATTAATGATATAATGGAATATTTACAATAGAAGTATGGAAGATTCCAGATATGTGTGTTTTTTAATTGCCAAAAAGAAGTGATCTTTTAGTTTAACAACAATTGTTTTGGAGTAGGTTGGCCTATTAATGACAAGTTCTCATTTTTATAGGGATTTAGATAAAGATTCAAATCATAGCTCCTAAGCAGTGCAGTTGTTTAAGATGGAATGAGAGGTTGTGAGTATCTTTACAACTGGAGATTTTAAAGCATGAACTAGAATGCCACTTAGGGATATTGTAAAGAGAATTCAAGTGTCAGGTAGGTATTCAAACTAGGTTTCTTTATAATTTTCAAGTCTGAGATGCTGTTTTTTAATAACTTCATTCTGTAAAAGCATGAAAAAATATGATTGTCTATGATACGGTTGTCAGTTCAGTCTCCCGATTAGAAAGGTGTTTCATGAAACAAAGATTATTTTTTTTTAGTACCCAGGTTTTATCTTTAGTTAGTTTTATTCCATGGCCATTCTCAAACATTTTGTCCCTGGATAGCTGCCTTACAGATGTCTGTCTTTGGTCACAACAGGAATTGGGCAAGAAAACGTGACGTAAGCCCATCATATTGTTTTGGGGGAAGGACCAGGACCCCAGAGCATGTGCTCTGCTATGGTCAGCAGCTTTATCTTATTTTGCCACTTAAAGAGTCTTAATCTTGTTATTGTGATTAGGTAGTTTTTTCTTCTTTTACACCAATAGCACAGACATAGCTTTGAGTGTAAATTTCTTAAGTTTTTCTGATTAGTTGATATGGCTAGTACTTAGAAGATGCTTACATCAAAAAATAGCATTCTTTTTCAACGCGATTTCTAATATACAATATTAATTATAACACAAAAATATGTTTTAATGTTTCTTTTTATTTTAGATTCTGGGTACATGTGCAGGTTTGTTACGAGAGTATACTGCATGATGCTGAGGTTTGGGCTTCTATTGATCCCATCACCCAGATAGTGAACACAGTACACGTGGGAAGTTTTAAAAACATCCTTGCTCCCTTCTCCCTCCCTCCTTTTGGAATCCCCAGTGACTGTTATTCCCGTCTTTATGTATTGTATGAACCCAAAATTTAGCTCCCACTTGTAAGTGTGATATTTGGGTTTTTGTCTGTGCGTTAGCCTCCGGCTGTTCCATGTTGCTACAAAGGACACGATTTCATTCCTTTTTATGGCTGCGAAAAATGGGTTTTTGATTAAATAAGTTTAGAAAATGCTGGGTAAAGGAAAATTAAACAGATTTATTTACAGGAAGACTTCTCAGATGTTTTGATATGCAAATGTGATTCTAAAGAAGAGGTATCTCTTTTAAGAGATTATCTCTTAAGACTAAATGTCTTATAGAACAGCCTTATACCTTTAAAGCAGGACCACCTGGCTTGTTAGTACTACTTTGGCACAGTCATAAATAGCCAAGGGACTAAAATTCTCATTTAATAAACTGTATTATATTTAGCCTTTTACCTCATTAAGTCTGCTACTTCTTAATGCTGCTTGTCTCATGGCATGGTAGTGCATTTTTCTCAACTAGGTTTTAATTTTTTAATTTTGTAAATCAGACAGTTAAATACTGTGGGTTAGGAGTACTGGCCAGACCCCAGTTGTCTTACATTAGTGACCAGAAATAATTGTTGGACCAAGAAACTAAAATGTTGTTAGCTTTACTTTTTGAAGTTATTGAAGCATCTTCCTGAAAAAAAAAAATAAAGTTAGATTTATACCAGCAGGTTATTTGTGGCAATGATGCTTGTTTACTATGCTCTCCTTAAGATATATGAGGGCTTTTTCAGGGAGATAACATAGTATCTTTGGCAGAAGATACTTTCCATGATGTTTTTCTTTAAATAAAGAAGAGTTGCTATGATGCCTCCTCATTCGATCATTGCATCAGAGTTACTCTAACAGTTCTAGACACGGGGCAGGAAGCACACTTACTTATTTGGGCCCAGGATCTTAAAATGTTCAGATGTGTGAGTTTGAAGGTTGTTCTGTTCCCCTCATTTGAGAGTCTTCTGTGACCTTCCTTAACAACCAGTTCTTCAATTCTTTTATCTTTTTTTCTATCCACGGACATTTACCTGTTTAATAAAGACAAGTCTGTTCTCAGAGCAGGGTATATTTTGTTGCCTTCCTATCCATTAACCACCTCCCCACAACCCTAGTCTGCTATTTTGAGTGTGCTTTTTAGTCATTCTATGGCATTTTTAGAAAGCACAGATTTTTTTTTTTTTTTAGAATATGAATGGATTTTAGGGTAATCTAGTCCACCTCTTCAAAAGAGCTAGTTAGCAATGGAGCAGGTCCAGAAACCCTGGTCTCCTGATTGCTAGGATGGGACTGTTTCTGTTCTAGAGTGCTGCTTTGGGGCCTGAGAGATTCTGTAGTTTTTGTTTTTCAATAAGCTTCCATAACATAGTTATTAATAAAATGTTCTGAATTTCCATTTTGCTACCAGAAATCAAAAGAGAATTGTGTCTCCCTTCTATCATTAATTTAATCTGTATAACCTTGAGGAAGCCACTTACTTTCTGTTGGTACGAGTTTCCTCATCTGCAAAATGAAGAATATAGCAATTATCTCTCACTGTTCTGAAAACTAATAATAAGGTATACCCAGTGTTAAGCATGGTGCCTGACATGAAGAAAGCTCAATACATTCTTCATACTGCTGCTAGTATAAGTTTTCTAAAATGTACTTTGATTGTCATTTTCTTTTTTAAAAAATTTAATGACAGCCTATCATCGACAAATTGATTGTCATTTTCTTTCATAAAGCCCTTGTATTAATTATCACTACATTCTGGATAAAATCAAATGCCTTAAAGATACACATTCTCACCTTTTCAGTTTTAGCTCTTACCATGCCTTTTTTTTTTTTTTTTCCTCTTCTCCTGGTTCTCTAGCTTCCACAACTTGGTAAGGTTTACACTTTGCCTAAAAACCCAGCCCCTCTGTTTTTATCTGTGATCAGACATTTCTCTAGGAAGGATTTCTTGATCTTTCCGGTATTTATCAGTTTTATCATGTGGTACTATCCCATACTTGTGAGAGTTGTTATATTTGGTATGTGTATCATATTACCTTTCCAGCATTCACACTTTTCTAAATCTAGAATACCCAAATGTTTACTACAAGAAGATTAAGGGACTTACTAATAGAAGTCTGTTTAGCTATTGAGAGGTACTTTTATTTGATTCCCCTAAAATGTGAAAATTCCCTGATTGCATGGTAAAGATGCCTCTCTGTCTCTTTTAACTATAGTTATTAGCTGTTGATTGTTATTACCCTTAGTGTTGTGTTTTAGTTTGATTTTTTTGTATTTTTAAAATTGGTTTATAATCGTACATATTTTGGGGTACGTATGATATTTTGATACATATATATAATGTGTAATGATAAAGTCAGAGTAATTGGGATATCCATCACCTCAAACATTTATTTTTTGTTTTAAAAAGAGGTTTTTAACACAAATATGTTTCAAGGAGATGGTAGTAGTGGTGCAGAGGGTAGTTGTCTGTGAATGTCTATTTATAAAGAGGCCTATCACTCAGAGGGGGTCAACAGAACTTTTAATAGCTCTTACCTGTTAAATTTTGTAAGGTTTTCCCTTGTTTTTTTCCTTTTTTAAATTCAGTGGTCAGTTCTTAGATTGTAAGGTTTTTCAACCTTTTTGTGTCATGAACCTTTCTGGCCATAGGGTGAAGCCCATGAACTTTCTCTCGGAGCATTGTTTTAAAATATAAAGTAAAATATCTAGGATTAAAAAGGAACCATATATATTGAAATATAGTTATCAAGGCTGGGCATGGTGGCACATACCTGTAATCCCAGCACTTTGGGAGGCCGAAGCAGGTGAAACACCTGAGGTCAGGAGTTTGCAACCAGCCTGAGTAACATGGTGAAACCCCTTCTCTGCTAAATACAAAAAAAAATAGCCAGGCATGGTGGTGGCGCATGCCTGTAATCTGAGCCGCTTGGGAGGCTGAGGCAGGAGAATCACTTGTACCTGGGAGGCGGAGGTTGCAGTGAGCCGAGATCACGCCATTGCTCCAGCCTGGGCAACAAGAGTGAAACTCTATCTCAAAAAAAAAAAAAAAAAAAAAAAAAAAAAAATATATATATATATATATATATATAGTTATCAAACTATTTTAAATTGTGATATGTATCAATGCATGTGTTTCTGTATTAATAAATAATGAGTTCTAGTGACAGATATAATTTACTGCTATAATTTCAAAGTAGTGACAACCATAAATTAAATAGAGCGAGACCCTGTCTCAAAGAAAATAAACAACTGTAATATGATATGAAAATATCTGTGATTTATATTGGTCACGAAATCACAGATACTACTAAAACAACTGTGGTTTGTGCTTTTATTTAAAGAGCTAAATTTTAGTTAGAAGCTAAAAAACTATTGTTCCCAAGTCTCACCCATGTATTATTTTAACTGTCATCTACCTTTTTCATCATCCTTTCTTCCTCTATGTTCTGCCCTACTTCCATTCTCTTTTCTCTAATAATCCATACTAGGGATCTGAAAGCCAGTTTAAATATGTCACATTTTAAGTACAGTTTTATGATCCCTGCTGTATTCTTTTTTAAAGGAAAAAAAGCCTCTCAATTATGTAGTGGTAATTTTTCATATTCGTTAATGGAGTGAGAATATTTAATTTCTTTGGCTGAACATTTAATATATTTCTTTAAATGTTTATTAAATATTTTAATGACCTCTTTGTTGGTTTAAGATCCCTTCTATCTCCATGACAAAAATTTCCATGGCCAATGGTTCTTAAACTTAAGCATACATAAGAATTATCAGAAGGGCTTGTTAAAATACAGATTGTTGGACCCAGGATTTCTGATTCAGTGGATCTGTGGTAGAACTGGAGAATTTGCATTTCTAACAAGTCCCTAGGTGATAAGGCTGCTGTTGGCCAGGGATCGTTATTATTTTGAGGCAGGGTTTTACTCTGTTGCCCAAGCTGGAGTGCAGTGGTGCCATTATACCTCACTGCTACCTTGAACTCCTGGGATTAAGCAGTTCTCCCACCTCAGTCTCCCAAGTAGCTGGGACTACAGGTGTGAGCCACCACACCCAGCAATTTTTTTTATTATTTCTTTTTTGGTAGAGATGGAATCTCTGTATGTTGCCCAGGGTGGTCTCAAACTCCTGGTCTCAAGTGATCCTCCCACATTGGCCTCCCAAAGTGCTGAGATTACAGGTATGAGCCACAGTGCCTGGCCAGAATCATTTTTTGACAATCATTATCCCTAGAGTGTTGGAAATGATAGCACAGAAAGGGAGTTTCTGCCATTGTTAAAATTCAGTTAACTCTGTAGTTTCTTACTATATTATACCCATCATAAAAAATTGTTTTGGGGAGTAAAAGGATAGTAAAGTCCTTTCAGGTGTATGAAATAGTGTAACGCATCATTACTATTCATCATTAAGCATTCATTGAGCACCTAGTAAATGCAAGGCATTATTTTAAGGCACGGGGCTACAATGTAGACAAGAAAGGCAAAGTCTCTACATTTATGGTACTTAGAATCTAGTGGACAAAACACATAAGTTTGCACTACAGTAAAATTACTTTGTCACAAATCAAATTATATAACTTTTGAAATTGTTCTTTAAAGTAAATATATGGAATTAAGCTAAAATAATAAACTCATGAATTATTCTTTTCAAGCAGTTAAAGTAGTGGATAGTTTTTTTCCTCTGCCTTTCCATATGACAGTTATTAGGTACAATTGAGATAGTTAATTGGTAATCTTAACATTTATCATGTACACATTACCTATATTACTGCCATGGCTCTTAGAAAGTGAATAATTTGTTGTTGAATAAGACATGCTTTCTAGCCTCAAAGAAGCTTACTAAGTTGAGAAAAATGAGCATTCAAGCAAACAATAGTATTATAGAGTAGATAGGGTTGGGGAAAGGTGAGGGAAAGAATTGCTGAGTATGGTGGTGAATTCAAATGTTCCAGATTATATTATTGCTATTGTGGTAGGTCCCATTTAAATGTCATCATGAGAGTTGACAGTGAAGGCCTCTGGTTAGAGGCAGAGGAACAAGTCAAATGGAATTAAGTATTCCTAAATCTCATTATTTTTAATTTTTTATGTGTGTAACAATACCATAAAAAATCAGAAAGATTTTCCTGTCCTCATTGATGGAAAAATCAGGGAACAATGCTAAGAACTCAGCCTGTTTGCAGTAATTGGTTATGATTTGGGAGTGGGATTAGGAGGTGAAGTAGGACTAACTATGACTTTTTAAATTCTTTACATTCCTATATTTTTTCTTTCTTTTTTTTTTTTTTTTGAGACAGAGTCTCACTGTGTCTTCCAGGCTGGGGTGCAGTGGCACGATCTCAGCTCACGGCAACCTCGCCTTTCGGGCTCAAGTGATTCTCCTGCCTCAGCCTCCTGAGTAGCTGGGACTATAGGTGGGCACCACCACGCCTGGCTAATTTTTGTATTTTTAATAGAGACCGGGTTTCACCATGTTGACCAGGGTGGTCTCGAACTCCTGACCTCAAGTGATCTGCCCACCTCAGCCTCGCAAAATGCTGGGATTACAGGCATGAGCCACCGTGCCCAGCCAACGTTCCTGTATAGTTTTTTCATTGAGTATATCGAGACAAATGTAGCTTTATAGCCTTTATTTTCATTAGAATAACAGTTTTTTTTGTTTGTTTTTGTTTTTGTTTTTAAATGAAAGAAGTCCTATGCTGTTTTCTCCTGGTTTAAAGTCAGTGTTTGGTCATAATTGGGTGTTTGATTTCTTTTCACTTTGTAAATAAGCCAAAATATATACACTACTTGAAGGGAATGAGCAATTACATTTTTTATTTAACTAAAATACTTTTCATATGTTTTATATTAAACTGGGTGGTGATAATATGCAATTGTTTTTCAGGACTTAAGAATATCTTTAAACAATTATTTGTTAGTGAGTAGAAAAACAAACTCTTTGTCTCACTATACTCTCAACAGTTAACACAGAAGACCTCTGGGACGTCTGATTACCATGAAGTGTGTGGGATTTCTCCCGACCAATAAACTAGTCAGTCAGTTCTGTAGTGGACACCAGCTGGGTGTCCTCTAATTCAGTTCAGTTCTGACACTGTCTACTTGGAGATAGCATCAGATCCTCTGAGAAACACATTTACTAGTTTATCATAAAGGATATTTAAAGGATACAGATGAAGAAATGCATAGGGCGTGAAGTACTGGGAAAGGGTCATGGAGGTCCCATGCCCTCGCTGGGCATGCCACACTCCAGGAACCTCCACATGTTCAGCTATCAGGAAAGTCTCTGAACTCATTCCTTTTGGGTTTTTATGGAAGCTTCATTAAGTAGGCATGATTGATTAAGTCATTGGCTATTGGTGGTTGACTTAACCTTTAGCCCTGTTTCCTGAGGCCCAGAGGTTGGGAGTGGGGCTGAAAGTCCCAACCCTATAATCCTGCCTTGGTCTTTCTGGTGACCAGCCCCCATCCTGAAGATACCTAGGGGCTGCCAGCCATTAGTCAATCTTTAGCACACAAAAGGACACTTATTACTTTGGAGATTCCGAGGATTTTAGGACTTGTATGCCAGGAAATGGGGAGCAAGACTAAATATATATATTTCACACATATTTCACAATATCACAGCTAGAACTTGGGAGATTTTCTTATCACTAGATGAACTTGCAAAAGATCACGAGAAAGTCTTACATCAAAAAGAAAAGATTAGCCTGGGCAATATGGCAAAACCCCATCTGTACAAAAAATACAAAAATTAGTCGGGCATAGTGGCAGGTGCCTGAAGTCCCAGCCACTTGGAGGCTGAGGTGGGCAGATTGCTTGCACTTGGTAGGTCAAGGCTGCAGTGAGCTGTGATCCTGACACTGCATTCTGACAGAGCGAGACCCTGTCTCGGGAAAAAAAAAAAAAAAAAGAAAAACATTTATGTCTCCGATCTAGTTAGCAAAAAGATACTTCTTTTTTTTGGAGACGGAGTCTTGCTCTGTCGCCCAGGCTGGAGTGCAGTGGCACGATCTCAGCTCACTGCAACCTCCGCCTCCTGGGTTCAAGCAATTCTGCTGCCTCAGCCTCCCGAGTAGCTGGGACTACAGGCGCCCGCCACCACGCCTGGCTAATTTTTGTATTTTTAGTAGAGATGGGGTTTCACCATCTTGGCCAGGCTGGGCTAAAACTCCTGACCTCAGGTGTTCGCCCGCCTCAGCCTTCCAAAGTGCTGGGAATTCTGGCGTGAGCCAGCATGCCCGGCCGATACTTCCTTTTTTTTTTTTTTTTTGAGACGGAGTCTCCCTCTGTCGCCCAGGTTGGAGTGCAGTGGTGCTATCTCCGCTCACTGCAAGCTCCACCTCCCGGGTTCACGCCATTCTCCTGCCTCAGCCTCCCGAGTAGCTGGGACTACAGGCGCCCGCCACCACCCACCACGCCCGGCTAATTTTTTGTATTTTTTTTTTTTCGTAGGGACCGGGTTTCACTGTGTTAGCCAGGATGGTCTCGATGTCTTGACCTCGTGATCCACCCACCTCGGCCTCCCAAAGTGCTGGGATTGCAGGCGTGAGCCACTGCGCCCGGCCCCGATACTTCTTATATATGGTGGTTGACAAGTCTTTCAGGAAAATCTGAATTTTTTTCCCCATATCACCTTTTTTCTGATGTGTAATAGTTGGAAAATAAAGGCAGGATTTAGAATAATTACTGAGAATGAAAAACTTCTTTTGAAGAGGAAACCAAGAACTTGGTTCAAGAGGAGAAAGAAATTAAAAGGTGGTAATTTCTTTTTGAGACATTTACTTTCTTGAATAAACTTGACATCCCTTTTTTTTTTTCTATTTATCCTTTTCTCTAGGGACATTGGTCTATAGTTAGTATCTAGGTTTACAACATTAAGCTTTTTTCATTTTGTTTGGAAAAACAAGGCTGGCAGAATTACATTTGTTTTTAATTCCATTGCTGATATTACATACTTAGGAGGCTATCAGGTGCAAGTTATTTACTTGAGACAAGAAGCACCGATTATTTTGGCTAGGCTTCATCTGAAGGCCTATGTTCTGGGAAGGGAGGCCTCCATAAAAAAGGAAGAACCTTCAGTGACCTTTATCCTTGGGAATAAAAGTAAAGATCAGAAGCCAGTGCATTCAGTTTACCGTCTTAAAAAGGAGTCAAGTATTGTATAGGTCAGAGACCACTATTGTAAGATCATATAAATCCTATGTCTAATTTTGTTATCTTCTGTTTCTCCATAATAATTAGTACCAAGCACTTTACAAAAAGAATCCACATGTATTTATTTTGGAGGCCACAAGAAATGGGAAGGCTAATGAGAGACTCCTGTTAATTCTGCAGCTAGTCTTAAGGAAAACAGAACTCCAAAAAACAGAATAGCTGAAAGGAGAAGAAAGCAGACTGAATTCTTGTGCTTATCAAAGGAAGAACAAAAGAATAAGGAGTTGTCCTGGATCTGAGACCATTAAGTGGGGTTACCTGAGATGACCTGTGATGTGTGTGGCACTGTGGTTTTTTTTTATGTGAACTAGAGCAAGAAATTAGATATGGCCCCTCCTGTAAAGAAGCTCACTCATTTGTGGGGAAAATATTTAAGGAAACAACTCTTTATAACATAAGATTTAATATTAGTGTTATAAGAGTAAAGGAGAGAGATCTTAGCTATTCTGATGGGAAGTTTACATTTTAGTTGAGTTTGGGAGGATACATAAAATTTCATTGGGAAGAAAAGAATTTTCTAGTTGAGAAGTCATTTATTTATACCTTTTCCTACCTTCTCCCAGTCCATTACCAAATCATGTTAATTTTGCCTCCAAAGTATATCTTGAGTCTTCCTATCTTCATTGCTACTAGGCTAGTTCACTCTGTAGTTTTTTTACATGAGCTATGTTGATGGCCTTTGGCCTTCTAATCAGCCTGTTTTCATTATTGCCTCCTCTTCCTACCCCCAGCAATCTATGCTCACCGTAGTAGCCAAAGTGATTTAAAATATAAATTTGTAAGTGGAATAGTGATACTCCCTCCCTAAAATCTTTCAGTGGATTCTAATTGCACTTAAGATAAAATTCAGAGTATTTTTAAATTGTTTTCACTTAATTTTTATTTTTATTTTTTGTATTTCAGTGGATGCAGTTAAAAAAATGTTTTTTTAAAGAGTTATGGTCTTGTTATGATGCCCAAGCTGGAGTACAGTGGTTATGCACAGGTGCAGTCCCACTACTCATCAGGACAGGAGTTTTGACTTGCTCTGTTTCCAGCCTGGTCTGGTTCACCTCTCCTTAGGTAACCTTGTGGTCCCTCACATTTATGCCGAACTTAGTGCAGATACCCAATTGACTTAGTGCACTATAGCCCAGAATTTCTGGACTCAGGTGATCCTCCTGCCTCCGCCTCCCAAGTAGTTGGGACCACAGGCATGTGCTGCTGCGCCTGGCAGGAGTTTTTAACATGGTCTTTAAGACAGTGAATAATTTGGCTTCTCACATTCATCTAGAAACAATAATAGCCACCCCCAAAAAAGACAAAAAAAAGACAGCTCTAACATTTAAAGTTTCTTTACTATGTTGCCAGGAATTGTTTTTAGGGTTTTACATATTAACATTACATATTTCACACTCTCCACCCTAGGCCGAATAACTTTTCCAAGGCTAGATAGCTGTTTAAGTGGTAGAAGCAAGGATTTAACCCAGAGCCCAAGCTCAAGCATTGTACTCTGATGAATTATATAATATCCCTTCCCCTCACAATACAAATTATTGTAATCACAGTGCTCCTTTCATCCTTCCATTAATCCAAACTCTTGACCTCCACAGGGTGTTCACGCATGCCATTTTCTGTCTGGAGTAGATTATTTTCTAGTTTTCAATGTCTAACTCCTGGTTGTCCTTTAGATTATAGTTTAAATGTCACTTTCTCACAGAGAAAGAGGCCTTGGCTGATATTCTTAAATCTCAATTAGGACTGTTCTGTTATTTTTTATCATAGCCCTCCATTATTTAATGTGTTTTGTTTGTAGCACCTACAACTTGTCATGCATTCAGTTCCCACCATTAGGTAGTAGATACCTTCCAAGAAGTTCGAATCACATAAAACCTGGCATTAATGTGAGGTTAATGAAATGGCCTGGGTCAGTCTGGGTATAGGAGGAAGAGGTGTGTGTATGAAATGAGTTCCAGAATTCAGACTAAGGTATCCAAAATCAGTCTAAGGTCCAGCTGTGGTTTGGTGCCACCTGGTGGTAGTTGTGTACTCCTGGGACTGCTTTTTGAGGATAGGATGGAAGATGGGAGCCAATTATCAGTTCATGTATTTAGGAAGTTTTACTTGACTATATTTATATTTGTGCTCGTTTGCTTAATGTTTCCACACTGTGCTCCATAAAGTCAGAGACTATATCCATTGTGTTTACTGGAATTTCTCAGGGCCAGGAACCCAGTAGTTTTCAATAAAATATAGTTTATTGAATGAGAACACATCATGAACCAGAAAGGATTGCCAAGAACTTTGTATTTTATTTAGACACTGCCCGTCAGTGTAGTTTACTGCTTGTCAGTGTAGTTTAACTAGAGTTTAGGCTATATAGACAGGTATGGTTGAGAGATAAGGCTAGACAGGTAAAGGTACAGTGGGACCAGATTGTGATGGCCCTTGAATAAAATAGTGAGGAACTGTGTGAAACATTATTTGGAAAAGATGAGAAGTGAAAAGAGGGACATTTATTTTAAACATCCAGAACATAGAAGACGTAGCTTTCAAAATACTAACTTTGGGATAGGTTAGGGAATAAACTAAACTTGACCAATTTAATAAAAGGCAACAAAGGAGAATAAAATGATGGAATAGAAATAATAAATCAAGATAGAAGTAAGTACAAAATATATCAGAAATTATATTAAAATTATCCCCTATTGTGATCACAAGACAAGAACCTGTGTTATTTATAATACATGCATAAAGCAAAATTAAATGAGTGGAAACAGCTAATATATAACAGATAAACCAAAATTAAGTTTTAAAAATATCGGCCGGGCATGGTGGCTCATGCCTGTAATCCTAGCACTTTGGGAGGCCGAGGCGGGTGGATCATGAGGTCAGGAGTTCAAGAGCAGCCTGGCCAAGATGGTGAAACCCCATTTCTACTAAAAATACAAAAAATTAGCCGGGCGCGGTGGCAGGCGCCTGTAGTCCCAGCTACTCAGGAGGCTGAGGAAGGAGAATCATTTGAACCCGGAGGGTGGAGGTTGCAGTGAGCCGAGATCGTGCCACTGCACTCCAGCCTGGGTGACAGAGTGAAACTCCGTCTCAAAAAAAAAAAAAAAAAAAAAAAAAAGTTTTAAAGATAGAAAAATCTGTTTACCAGAAAAATACTAATCAAAGGGAGCTGGTATAATAAAATAGAATTTAGGGTGAACATTTTTAATTGGGACAGAGAGATACTCTTTATACTGCTAAAAGAAACAATCTAGAAAACAGAATCATCATAAACTTATATGCATCTAGCAACACAGCCTTGAAATACCACTTAAAACAAAAATTTTTAGGAAAACTAGACATGTCTACAAAATAGTGGGACATCTTTGTCAAAGTGGAAAAAAGCATATATGAAATTAAAAATGGTATCAAAGAATTCAACTACAAAGGGCTTAACAAACTTTGTAAATTGGAGATATATAGGACATTGTACCTAACCTAATAGAAACTTAAACATTTTTTAGTTATGTATAAGTCAGTTTTTAACCATGTACTATTCCACAGAGGAATGTTAACAATGTCTAGAAAATCAGTGTCATACAAAATACGTTATTTCAGCCAGGCATGGTGGCTCATGCCTGTAATCCTAGTGCTTTGGGAGGCTGAGGCAGGAGGATCACTTGAGGCCAGGAGTTTGAAGCCAGGCAGGACAATATAGTGAGACTCTGTCTCTGTAAAAAGTAAATTAGCTGGGCATGGTGGCACTCACCTATAGGCCACATTGTACTCCAGCCTGGGTGACAGCTAGACCTTCTCTCTAAAAAGAAAATCAAACAAAATATTTTGTCATGATGTAAGAATATTAGAAAACAATGAAAAAGACAAAATAATAATACTGGAAACTAAAAATTAGTGGATCAAAAAAGAAATGAAAATGTTAAAATACTTATAGCTAAATAACATTGAAAGCATTGCATATTTTTTTCTTTACTTTTATTTATTTATTTTTTTTTTGAGACAGAGTCTTGCTGCATCACCCAGGTTGGAGTGCAGTGGCGTGATCTTGGCTCATTGCAACCTCTGCCTTCTGGGTTCAAGCGATTCTACTGCCTCAGCCTCGCGAGTAGCTGGGATTACGGGCATATGCCACCACACCCGGCTAATTTTTGTATTTTAGTAGAGACGGGGTTTCACCCATATTTGCCAGGCTGGTCTTAAACTCCTGACCTCAAGTGATCTGCCCACCTTGGCCTCCCAAAGTGCCACCGCGTCTGGCCGAAAATATTGCACATTAAAACTTGGAATGCAGCTGGGTGTGGGTGCACACCTGTAATACCGGTTGGGAAGCTGAGCTGGGAGAACCACCTGAGCCCAGGAGTTCAAGGCTGCAGTGAGCCATGATTGTGCCACTGTACTCTCCAGCCTCTGTGACAGAGTGAGACCCTGTCTCAAACAAACAAACAAACAAAAAAACCAAAAAGTTGGAATTTCGCTTAAGCAGAACTCACTACGAAATATAATAGCTTTGAATGTATTTATTGGAAAATAAGAAAGATTGATATAATCAGCATATACCTAGATCTACATGTTAATATAGGACCAACAGAATAAATCCAAGTAAAGTAGAGGTAAGTTAAAAATAAAGATGAAAGTCAATATTAATAAATAGAAAATAAAACAGTACTAGATTATTAATAAAACCAGAAACTAATAAAATGGAAGAACCTCTGTAAAGACAGATTAAAGAAAAATGAGTACTCTGAAGAACAAAAATATGGCCAACGGAATAAGAAGTTTAAAAACCATGAAAGAATACTATGAAAAAACTGTTGCCAAGGAATTTAAAAACCTGTGAAAGGATAATGTTAAAATTTTATAGTTTAGGCCAAGCACTGTTGCTTACACCTGTAATCCTAGCACTTTGGGAGGCTGAGGTGGGCAGATTGCTTGAGTCCAGGAGTTCGAGACCAGCCTGCAACATGGTGAGACCTCCTAGCTACAAAGAATTAAAAAAAAAAAAAAAAAAAAAAAAAGCTAGGTATGGTGGTGTACACCTGTAGTCTCAGCTACTCAGGAAGCTGAGGCAGGAGAATCGCTTAACTTGGGAGGTGGAGGTTGCAGTAAGCCGAGATCACACCACTACACTAGAGCCTAGGCAGAGTGAGACCCTGTCTCAAAAAACAAAACAAAACTGTAATTTATAAGTGACTCAAGAAGAAATAGAAAGCCCAGGCAAATTAATAACCATTCAATTTCTTTAATCTTACATATGCATCTTCCTCATATACACATTTAAATAAAGTCCATTATAACATGTGGAAAAAGTATTAAAAAAAAGTCCATCAGACCCAGATTTATTACTAAAATTTCAGAGGATACATAATACTTGTCATATATAAACTATCACAGAAGAATAGTAAAACAGGGAAAGCTTTCCAACTCATTTTATGAAGTTAGTATAACCTTAACCTTGAAACTTATCCAATATAAAAACAGAATTTTTTTTTTTTGGGGTCAAACTTATATATGCTCATAGCTACAAATGTTGTTTTTTTGTATGTATGACAGAGTCTTGTTCTGTTGCCCAGGCTGGAGTGCAGTGGCGTGATCTCAGCTCACTGCAACCTCCACCTCCCGGGTTTAAGCGATTCTCCTGCCTCAGCCTCCCGAGTAGCTGGGATTACGGGCGTATGCCACCACACCTGGCTAATTTTTGTATTTTTAGTAGAGACGGGGTTTCACCGTTTCTACAGGCGTGCGCCACCATGCCCAGCTAATTTTTGTACTTCAGTAGAGATGGGGTTTCACCATGTTGGCCAGGCTGATCTTGAACTCCTGACCTCAAGTAATCCACCCGCCTTGGCCTCTCAAAGTGCTGGGATTACAGGCATGAGCCACTGTGCCTGGCCAATCATAGCTACAAATATTCTAAATAAAGAATAGCAAATGAAATCCATCATTGATTTAAAAATACTTAATGACTAAATTCATAATAGGAAGGCAAAGATGGCTATATATTAAAAAGTTAATTATTGTAGTAGCCATGTGACTGAAGGAGAATACTCATGTAATCATCTCTATAGATTAAAAAAAAAATTGTTAAAATTTAAAATCTGCTGAGGATAAAATACTCTTAATCTGGATTGGAACCCGATAAAGAGTATATATTAAAAATCTATAGCAGGCTGGCACAGTGGCTTATGCCTGTAATCCCAGCGCTTTGGGAGGCCGAGGTGGGCAGATCAGTTGAGGTCAGGAGTTTGATACTAGCCTGGCCAACATGGCGAAACTCTGTCTCTATTGAAAATACAAAAATTAGCTGGGCATGGTGTTGCATACCTGTAATCCCAGCTACTTGTGAGGCTGAGGTGCGAGAATTGCTTGAATCTGGGAGGTGGAGGTTGCAGTGAGCTGAGATTGTGCCACTGCACTCCAGCCTGGGCAACAGAACAAGACTCTGTCTCAAAAAAAAAACAAAAAACAATCTACAGCAAATATCATGCTTAATGGAGAAAGAAGATGCCAGCTATCAACTTTACTAACTAGAATTATTATTGGAGGTTCTAGCCAATGCAATGAGATGGGGAAAAAAAGGCATAAAGATCAGAAGAGAAGAAACAAAATTGTTATTATTTACAGATGACTTAATTAACACATAAAATTTAAGAGATGATCCAGATAAACTGTTAACATTGCTAAGAAGTTTCATCAGGTTTGCTGTATGCAAGAGCAATAATCAATAAGAAAATGAAACAAAAGATCCCATTGATAATAGTAAAAAAACAAAAACAAAACAAAACACCCTTTACTAGGGACCTAAGAATAACTCTAAGATACATAAAGATAAATAAAGAAATCTAAAATTAGATCCCTATTTCATATCCCCTCATTTTACTCATTTTTTAAAATGACATTAATTTTTTTACACAACAGTCTTATCTTCCTCAGAAATAAGCATCACATTTAAATTGATTAATGTATATTTTCTTAGTTTGTTGAGGTGGTATGTCCTGTTGTATATAATTAAAATTTATATAAATGGTGTTATGTATCTTACTCTGTTACCTACTTTTTAAAGTAAGCAGTGTTCCTAATATCCTTGCATGTTGCTTTGTATATATCTTATTTGTTGCTCAAACTGCTGCAGTGTACCCCTTTTAAACATCCACCTCATTTTACCTTTCTACTTACTCAGTAATAAATAACCTTCAGTCCCTACTTTTATCCTCGTGCTGCAAACCACTCCAAAATTCATTGACTTGAAACAAGAACCAGTTACTGTTTCTCTCAGACTTATGGGCTGGTTATGTGGCTCTGCTGTGATGGCTTTGGTCCTGTATCTGTGGTCATCTGTGGATCAGCTGGGAACTAACTGATCTAGGAGGGCCTTAGCTAGGACAACTCAGCCCTCCTTTTGTCTTTCCAGTTATCTTATTTCTTTTTCGTTTCTTAAGATGTTAGTTGCCGGGTGCGGTGGCTCACGCCTGTAATCCCAGCACTTTGGGAGGCCGAGGTGGTGGATCACCTGAGGTTGGGAGGTCGAGACCAGCCTGACCAACATGGAGAAACCCCGTCTCTACTAAAAATACAAAAAATTAGCCGGGCATGGTGGCACATGCCCGTAATCCCAGCTACTCAGGAGGCTGAGGCAGAAGAATCGCTCGAACCCGAGAGGTGGAGGTTGCAGTGAGCGGAGATCACGCCATTGCACTCCAGCCTGGGCAATGACTTAAACTCTGTCTCAAAAAAAAAAAAAAAGGATGTTAGTCAAGAACTCCAGTATTATGTGAAAGTGATATTTTAAAAAGAGTAATAATATTAATGGCCATCCCTGTTTTCCTAATCTTGAAGGGAATGTATCTGAAGTTTCAACTTGAAATTGTTATAGGCTTTAGTATATAATGTATACCAAGTTAAGGAATTCTCTTCTATTCCTTTTGTTTTGTGTTAATTATGAGTCCTGTCAAGTGCTTTTTTGGCATTTGATAAGTCATTTTTCTCTTTTACTCTATTAATATGGTCAGTTGATGGATTTTCAGATGTTGAAGTCTTGTCGTTTGAGGATAAATGTTACTCATCATTTTGCTTTGCGTTGCTTTAAGTTAAGGAGTCTTGGAATCTATTCATAAGTGAAGTGGAACCATAATTTTCTTTTCCTGTCTTTATCTGCTTTTGGAATCAAGATTACACTAGGCTCATAAAATAATCCAGGTAGCTTTCACTTATTTTTCTCTTCTATCTTCTGCAAACAGCTTGTATAAGTTAAGAGTTAATTTTGAAATTTGCTAGAATTTGCATAAAAAATATTCAAGCCTGGGTGTGTGTTTGTTTGTTTTTTGTGGAGGGAAGGTTTTGTATTATGTTTTAATTTTTTTACTATTTACTGGCCGGGCGCGGTGGCTCACGCCTGTAATCCCAGCACTTTGGGAGGCCGAGGTGGGCGGATCACGAGGTCGGGAGATCGAAACCATCCTGGCTAACACGGTGAAACCCCGTCTCTACTACAAATACAAAAAATTAGCCGGGCATGGTGGCAGGCGCCTGTAGTCCCAGCTACTCGGGAGGCTGAGGCAGGAGGATGGCGTGAACCTCTCCTCAAAAAAAAAAAAAAAAAAAAAAAAATTTCTTTACTTTTACTATTCTATTCAATTTTGTATGTGTATGCGTGTGCCTACTGGGAATTTTATATACTTCTAGTAGTTTATATGTTTCATTCAGATGTCAGCTTTAGTAGCATATAATTGTTCATAATACTATTTTTAAATTATTATTATTATTATTATTATTTATTATTTTTTTTTTGAGACGGAGTCTCTCTCTGTCGCCCAGGCTGGAGTGCAGTGGCGCGATCTGGGCTCACTGCAAGCTCCGCCTCCCAGGTTCACGCCATTCTTCTGCCTCAGCCTCCCGAGTAGCTGGGACTCCAAGCGCCCGCCGCCATGTCCGGCTAAGTTTTTGTATTTTTTAGTAGAGACGGGGTTTCACGATGTTAGCCAGGATGGTCTCGATCCAGTCAGGATGGGGTTTCATCACGTTGCCCAGGCTGGTCTCAAACTCCTGACCTCAGCTGATCCACCCGCCTCCGCCTCCCGAAGTGCTGGGATTAGAGGTGTGAGCCACCACGCCCGGCCCTGTGTTATGTTATGTTGTTATGTTTTGTGTTATGTTATGTTATGTTATGTTATGTTATGTTATGTTATGTCACCTCACGTCACGTCACTTCACGTCACTTCACGTCATTTCACTTCACGTCACCACGTCACGTCACTTCACGTCACGTCACTTCACGTCACGTCACGTCACTTCTTCACTTCTTCACTTCACTGCTTCACTTCACTGCTTCACTTCACTTCACAGATGGAGTGTCACTCTGTTGCCCAGGCTAGAGTACAGTGGCATGATCTCGGCTCACTGCAACCTCCGTTTCCCGGGTTCAAAAGATTCTCCTGCCTCTGCCTCCCAAATAGCTAGGATTAAGTCGCCTGCCACCATGCCCAGCTAATTTTTGTATTTTTAGTAGAGACAAGGTTTCACCATGTTTGCCAGGCTGGTCTTGAACTCCTGACCTCGGGTGATTCAACCGCCTCGCCCTCCCAAAGTGCTGGGATTACAGGGGTGAGCCACCACACCCGGCCTATTTTATTATTTTGAAATATCAATTGTATCTGTGGTTATTTCCCCCTTTTTGTTCCATGTTATTTATATATATATATATTTTTTCTATATATAAATAATATGTATATTCTATTTGCTTGACAACCTTTGCCAAAGTCTGTTTATTTTATTAATCTTTTCAATGTCATCTTCTGGTTTTGTGAATCTTCTGTATTTTTGAAAAGTATTATTTTCTGGCTAGGTACAGTGGCTCATGCCTGTAATCCCAACACTGTGGGAGGCCAAGGTGGGAGGATCGTTTGCATCCAGCAATTCGAGACCAGCCTGGGCAAGTGATCCTCCCACCTCTACAAAAAAATAAAAAATTATCCGGGTGCAATGGTACACACCTGGAGAGTCCCAGCTACTTAGGAGGCTGAAGTGAGAGGTTCACTTGAGCCCAGGAGGTTGAGGCTGCACTGAGTTGTGATAGCAGCGCTGCACTCAGCCTGGGCAACAGAGTGAGACCCTGTCTCAAAAAAAAATTACTATTTTCTATTTCATTTTTCCTGCTTTTTATTATTTATTCCTTCTAGTTTCTTTAGGTTTGCTATGTTGCTTTTTCCATCTGTGAATCAATTGCTGAGCTTGTTTATTTTTAAACCTTTTATTTCTTTACTAAGTACTGTTGTAATTAAATCACACAGTTTGATATGTTGCATTTTTTATTGTAATTCGTTTCTAGATATTTCTTAGTTTCTTTATGATTTCCTTTTTATTCCAAGGATTCTTTAACATATACTATAAGAAGGTCGGGCGCGGTGGCTCACGCCTGTAATCCCAATATTTTGGGAGGCCGAGCCAGGCGGATCACGAGGTCAGGAGATCGAGACCATCCTGGCTAACACGGTGAAACCCTGTCTCTACTAAAAGTACAAAAAATTAGCGGGGCATGGTGGCGGGCACCTGTAGTCCCAGCTACTTGGGAGGCTGAGGCAGGAGAATGGCGTGAACCCGGAAGGTGGAGCTTGCAGTGAGCCGAGATTGCGCCACTGCACTCCAGCCTAGGCGACAGAGTGAGACTCCATCTCAAAACAAAACAAAACAAAAAAAAACATATACTATAAGGGAAAACATTAATTTCACTACATCAAAACTTGATATTTTTCCCAGCACTTTGGGAGGCCGAGGCAGGCGTATCACTTGAGGCTGAGAGTTTGAGACCAGCCTGGCCAACATGGCAAAACCCCAGCTCCACTAAAAATACAAAAATTAACTGGGTATGGTGGTATGTGCTTGTAATCCCAGCTACTCGGGTGGCTGAGGCACGAGAATCGTTTGAGCTGGGAGGCGGAGGTTGCAGTGAGCCAAGATAATACCACTATACTCCCGCCTGGATGACAGACCCAGACCCTGTCTCAAGAGTAAAAAAGTCAAACAGCAGGCTGGCAGAAGATACTTGCAACATAAATCTGAATTGTTATTTAGAATATATTAACATTCTATAGATCAATAAGACAAAAAATGCCTTTATAGAAAAATGGCCAAGGACATGAATAGTCTATTCACAGGGGAAATGTTAATGGCCAGTAAGTATTTGAAAAAATGTTTATCCTTAATACTTATATACACGCATATTAATACAACAATGAAAAATTTCTTGTTACTCAACACATGGCAGAAATTTAAAAAGTCAGCTTATATCTTGAATTGACAAGCGTGTGAGAAAAATCGTAACTCTACCAAACCACTGGACTTGCATAGCCACTTTGGACAGAATTACATCAAATTAAAATTGTACTGATAAGCTGGGTGTGGTGGTGTGTGCCTATAGTCTTAGCTACTCAGGAGACAAATGGGAGGATATCTTGAGACCAGTAGTTCAAGACTACCTTGGGCAACATGGCTAGACCCTTGTCTCTAAAATTATTTTTAAAAATTAGCCAGGCATGGAATATGACTGTAGTCCTAGCTACTTAAGAGGCTGAGGTGGAAGGTCTCTTGAGTCCAGAAGTTCAAGGCTGCAGTGAATTATGGTCATGCCACTATTCTCTAGCCTCAGTGACAGAGTGAGACCCATACCAAAAAAGCAAAAAACAAAATACTTACTTTATGACCTAGAAACTCTGTCGGTATATGATGTGGAGAGACTCTAGCATACATGTTTAAGAAAATGTAATTTTTTTTTGCAGAAATATTTATAAAAGTGAGAATTGGAAACTATTTGCTAATGTGATGAATAACTTTATTAGATAATGTGATGAATAACTTAGATAATGTGATGAATAAAATGGGGTAAATGCATACACTGGAATACTTTGTAGCATTTAAAAAGAATAGCTATATTTACTTACACTGACATGGACAGAATGTAAATCTTGAATGATAAATACATTTTAGAATGGCATATATAGTTTAATGACATTTATATACCTAGAGCATGTAAAATAATACTGTATGTCATTCAGGGATACATACACAAACACATATGTATGTAAATATATACACATGTGAAGGTATAAAAAAATAGAATGGAAGAATATACACTAAACTCATGATAGCAGTTTCTCTGCAGAGATGGAATGGGGTCTGGGGGTCGTATTCAAAAATGCTGTCTTCATCTGTTATATGTTATTTCTTGGGGTAAAACAATCTTACAGCATAAATGAGTAGTTGTAGGTTCTGGTTGAGAAGGGGATATGACTATGTTACATTATTTTTAGCAATTTCCTGTATGGTTTAAATCCCCCTAAAAATATATAAGAGATGGGTTCTTAAACTAGGAACATAGATGACTAAGATTTCTAACCTGGTAAGATGATGGTTATTGATAGAATAAATAAATGAAATCTGTAGATAAAGGATCTTTAGGTATCGGTTATTCAAGTAGAGATGTTTATTATACAATTGGAAATTAGGACCTATATATTTTTTTAAAAAGTAAATCAGGACTTGATAATGCTGATTTTTGAATCAGTATAGAAATAGTATTGAAAGTCCTTGGCCAGGCACGGCGGCTCACACCTGTAATCCTAGCACTTTTGGGAGGCCGAGGTGGGCAGATCACCTGAGGTCAGGAGTTGGAGACCAGCTGACTAACATGGAGAAACCACGTCTCTACTAAAACTGCAAAATTAGCTGAGTGTGGTGGTGCATGCCTGTAATCCCAGCTACTCTGGAGGCTGAGGTAGGAGACTCGCTTGAACCTGGGAGGCGCAGGTTGCGGTGAGCCAAGATCACGCCATTGCACTCCAGCCTGGGCAACAAGAGCGAAACTCTGTTTCAGAAAAAAAAAAAAAAAAGAAAGAAAGAAAAAAAAAAGTCCTAGGTGGGGGTGGATAATACCATTTTGGAGAGAGTGGAGAATGAAGAGAGAAGGTGGCTAAGGATCATACTTTGGGCAAACAGTCACATTTAACGGTTGTGTAGAAGTGGGTGAAGACAACTGAAAAGAAATAGGAAGAAACAAAAGTCAGACAGTTTACTATCATGAAAATCAAACGAAGGGAAGGATTTCAATAAAGGGGTAGTCAACAATATTTGGAGAAGTAGTAAGATGGAGACTGAGAAGAGGTCACTGGATTTGGCAATTAAAAACTCAGTATTGACATTGGAAGAATTTTTCAGTGGGTAGAGTTCAGAAAGTATTGTAAGAAAGGAAGAAATTAGTTAATCTAAATATTCCTTTTGGAATTAAATGAGATTTGACTAGTATATTTTCAGTTAAAATTTTTATTGTAATTTTTTTTTTTTTTTTAGACAGTCTTGTTCTGCTCCTAGGCTGGAGTGCAGTGGTGTGATCTCAGCTCACTGCAACCTTCCTCTCCTGGGTTGAAATGATTCTCCTGCCTCAGTCTCCCGAGTAGGTGGGACTACAGGCATGCGCCACCACACCCAGCTAATTTTTGTATTTTTAGTAGAGACGGGGTGTCACCACGTTGGCCAGGATGGTCTCAAATTCCCAACCTCAGGTGATCCACCCACCTAGGCTCCCCAAAGTGCTGGGATTACAGGCGTGAGCCACCGTGACCAGCCTAAAATTTTTCATAAACATGCTAAACAAGAATTATATATGGGCCCTTGTAAAGTTTCACAAGAATTGCAAATTTTTTTCCCAGTGTATTCAAAGTACTACATATTCTTTGATGATAATAACTCAGACCCTTGAAATCAGTTGTCATAAATGTTGTTTAAACTATAGAGATCATTAACTATTTTAAGTTATGTACATTTGGGTGCTTAATAGATGCTATTTTAAAAAGTTGTTTGTGGCCTTGCGCGGTGGCTCACGCCTGTAATTCCAGCATTTTGGGAGGCTGAGGAGGGCGGATCACGAGGTCAGGAGATCGAGACCATCCTGGCTAACACGGTGAAACCCCTTCTCTACTAAAAATACAAAAAATTAGCCGGGCATGGAGGCGGGTGCCTGTAGTCCCAGCTACTCAGGAGGCTGAGGCAGGAGAATGGCGTGAACCTAGGAGGCGGAGCTTGCAGTGAGCCGAGATCACGCCACTGTACTCCAGCCTGGGCGACAGAGCGAGACTCTGTCTCAAAAAAAACAAAACAAAACAAAACAAAAAAAAAACAACAAAAAAACGTGTTTGTCTAACACCCAATAGAAGAGACTAGCTGCAGGGCTGGGCACAGCAGATCGTGCCTGTAATCCCAACACTTTGGGAGGCCAAGGACGGAGGATTGCTTGAGGCAAGGAGTTGACGACCAGCCTTGATAACATAGCGAGACCCTGTTTCTATAAATGAATGAATTAATGAATTAATTAATGACTAGCTGCAATACTTAGCTGACAGTCTTCTAAGAGTGGCTGCTAAGAATTGGATAGAATGGTTTGTCTAGTATAAATGATAAAGTGAAGAATCAACAAGTCTCAAGGAGAGCCTGGCCCAGGGATAAGTTAAAATGCAAAAAACATGAACCTAAGTCAGATCACACCTAAGCTAAGTATGTATCAAAAACAGTAAGTACTGGACCCTTGTCAGAAGACTTTCATGGTTCATGCCTCAAAATGAATGCTATTGTACATATGACAGAAGGACTTACAATAAAATTACTTTTAGGAGTTATGATCCTCTGAGAATCTAAAATTAGCCATAGTCCTTTTCCTCTGAAAAAATAAGCATTTCGTTAACAAAAATTTGCCTCTTTGAACCCCTATTAAAAATTTACGCCTTATGAAGGCTTTTATAATTATAAATAATTTAACATCCTTGGGTGGTAATTATACCCACTGTATATACACCCTATTATTTAATTTCATGTATAAGCAGTCTTGTGTATCGTATTGTCTCTAAGACTTTCACCCTTGGTGGGTGGGGAGTTCTGTATGAATTGAGAAGGCTTAATTTCTTCTTTTTGTTATATAATTTAGTGCTACGAGCTTAATAAGCACCTATAACAGAAACTTGCTTAAACTAAGTACTGGATGATAATTTGTTGAATAAGTGAATTAGTTTATGACTATGGGTTCGAAGATCTTCATTTTAATAATATTTTATACAACCTGACTATTAAATAAATCAGTAATATAAAAAGCTCAAATAGACATTTAAGCAGTAGTATAAAATATATGAAATAATTCATCTTTTTTCTTTGTACATGTGTAGACTGCACCTGTAACTATTGTCTATTTTCTGATGTTGACAGACCAAGCTTTACTTGGTACTCCTAAATTATATGATTCCAGCTTGTTGTCCTTCACAGACATATTTTTCTTACGGTTTTCTTGACCGTTTTTTCCCTAAACATGCTCAAGGTACCAACTTTGAATTTCATTGTTTAGTTGTATGAGAAAAACTTGGCAGCTTGGCCTCTTCCTATTCTCTCATTCACTTCTCAAAACTTTTTTCTTCCATTTTTCTCAACTTCCCATTGCTTTACCTTTGACATGAAAAAAAGTCAACCATTTTGCAGTTTATAATACTATAAATATAATAGTAGTAAAATGGATTTAACTTTTTTTATAACTTCTAAATTTTACAGAAGACTCTTTTGTATGAGTTTTGACCTTGAAGTAATAAGACACTTTGTAACCTTTGTTAAGTAACTTCTTGGGGCCTCAGTTTCCCAATGTGTAAAGTGAAGGAGTGGACTAACTCTGTGGTTCTCAAATAACTAGCCGGAGTGCAGTGGTGCGATCACAGCTCACTGCAACCCGAAACTCCTGGGCTCAAGAAAATGGCCTGCCTTAGACTTAAGTTGCTAGGTGCACAGGTGCACCACAATGCCCAGCTAAGGATGATGCTTACTTTAAATTGATTGGCAATAAAATATAAAAGCTACCATGTAGTTCATTTTGTCCCATACATGGCAGGTTTATCTAATTCAAGAAAGAGATCCTTATTTAAAGAGGAGTTTTACTTTGGAAATAGCATGTACGTTCTTTTTTGGGAGAGAGAGGATCATGGTGATAGAGGTAGGGTAAAAGGACCAAGAGAATAAATGAATATTAGGAGAAATGAGAAAAAATAGTCATGGGCTATGTAAATCCATTCTGATGCTGCACGCATGTTGGGCAAGCTTTTATAAAATGATATCGCATTAATGTTACCACTGAAAACATTTTTTTCTCTACACAGTTCAGTCAATTCGGATCATAAAAATTGTCACCTTGTTATTTTAAATTTGTAACTGCCAGATCTTTTTGTTTATTCAGCAAATACTTATTGAGCACTTACTCTGTAGGAGGCACTGTTCCTTTATGTAAGTTTTGTGTGCAAACAACTTTAGCATAACCCTTTGTTTCAAAAAATTTATGTATTATTAAATTCTGAAACCAGGGAAGCATTTTAATGAAGCGTTATTCGTCATTATATTGGTTTGATTTCTTGTGTTCAGTAAATTTATAGTCATTAAATTGGCGATTTATCTCCCTCGTCCATTGTATTTTAATGTGTATTTGTAATTAGGTTAGTTTTCAGCAAGAATTACTTTTTTTTTAAGTAAATGACAATATAAATTTGTTTCCAAATGAGCCAAACACAAATGAAAGGGTACATGAATTTCATGATTAGCATATTGGGGGAGTCTAATCCAGAGGTTGGTGTGTTCTGTTTACTAAATACCCGTTTACTGTGCTCTCTGACACTTCTGTTAAGGGAAAAGGACGAAGTTGGCCTCAGAAAGTAGTTGGAAACTCCTTACTTTACAAGTAATGCTTTCAGAGTATGTTCTAGGTATGACTTTGTTGGTGTTCCTGTGTTAAAAATGCAGATGTTTGAAGTGAACTGGTTACATGTTGCATAAGGTTTGAAAAAGCCAAAAGAAGTTAAATAGCCACCTTTATTTACAGCTGCAGGAGTAGGTATTAGATTGCTTCCAGGAAGAAAATATGATTAATGGCTCTTTTCCAGAGGGGGGACAATTGCAGACTTTTCTTCCGCAGAGCGTGAAATGTGCCTCTTCCTGCCGAGGGGCTGTGTCCTCGCGCAGCTCCCGGAGCCGTTTCCCAGCCTCAGGTGTCTCTCGCCGCAGGCTGCGGCCGCTCTGCGGAGCGAGCGTCCGGGACTTCCTGTCTGGGCGCGGGGCGGAAGGATCGCGTTGCCAGCTGGGGCGGCCGCCACAGCCGCCGCCGCCGCCGCCGCCGCCGCCGCCCCTGCCCCTGCCGTTAGGTGGTGGGGTTTCTCAGCCCGGCGGCGGGAGGCGGGCCGGCCTCGGCTTCCTGTTGGAGGACGCGCAAGGATCCGGGCGTCGGAGTGTGTGCGAGTGCGTGAGTGTGTGTCGGTCGCACGGCGTGTGTCTCCGGCCGCGGGTTCCGCCTCCTCCCCTGCCGCCGCTGCTCACGGTGTAAGTCAATGTGAAGCAGCAGCTCCAGCCCCGGGATAAACATGGCGACGTCTCTGCATGAGGGACCCACGAACCAGCTGGATCTGCTCATCCGGGCCGGTAAGGACAGGGGAACTTTTCTCCCGTGCATCGGTGCAGCAGGAGAGGGGGTGCACAGAAGGCGGGGTGACTCCCCTGTAGCAGTCTGTGCTGGGGGTACAGTGTCCACCTCACAGTCACTGGGGCGGCTGGGGGAAAGGGGGGAGTGAATGAAGTAATGGAGGCGACGAATCAGGAAGTGATCACCTTGGAGAGTAACCTGCCTCGAATCCGGCGCTGTCGCTTCAGGGTGGGTTCGGCGAGCAGCAGCAGCAGCTGCCGGGCGGAGCGCTGGCAGCGGGTGCTGGAGAACGGAGCCGCGGTTAAGTTGGGGACTCGGGGGCGGACGAGTTGTGCGCTTCACCCCAGTTGCTGAGGAACCAGGAAGTGAGTGAGGCTGTTGTCTCTCGGCTGCGCCTGCCACGCTGTCTGGCCGGAGAGGCCGCTGCTGCCCGCGGTCGGGGGCGGCGGGCTTCTCCGGCGAAAGCTCGCCACCCCCGCTCGGTTCTCCCTTCAGACTTCGTCCACAATTCCATGACTTCCGCATGGAACAGGCAGCCAGGGGCGATGTCCGGTGGACCGATACCCGCCAAAAAAAAAAAATGCTCTGACCCTCCCTCCTCCGCACATTCCCACCTTATGCAGTCTCAGGAGTAACGGTCCTGGACAGGGTCATTTAATAATGTTGAGTAACCGGGATGATGTTTCAGGGGCCCGCCTCCCTTTGCTCATTTAACGGGTGGCTGCGAAGAAACTAGGTTTATGCCCCTTCCCTCGTGGGTTGTTTTTTTAGGGGGAGAATGGGAAGAACACGGAATATATTTGTACCCCTGACCTGGAGGGTTGCGGCGTCAGAGAAGAGCATTTATTTTTGTAAACAGTGGGTGAATGTTAAGGAGCGAGGCGGGAGGGAGGGAGTCATGGCCCTAGGGAAGTCTCAGCACGGAATTGCCCCCTTCCCCTCTCCCCCCCCCCCCAACCTCCCACCACAGCGGAAGCGCCTCGGAAAGGACAGAACGGAGGGGATTGACAGGCCTCTGGTTCCAATCTGCTCTCTGAGGTGTTCCAAATTAGAACGTTGATTTCTGGGGGCGGGACTACGGGCCCGTGCTGGGCCAATGAAGATTGGGCGGGAGTGAAGCTGACAATGTACGCATGGAATTGGAGGGAAGAGGAGTGTAAACACGGAAGTGGCCGCAGGGGTGGGGGATGTGCGGCGCCACTGCTGCAGCGGAAGGGCACGGACTTAAGTTACATAGAAAAAGAAGCTTTGCTTAATAGCAGACAGCGCAGTGAGGGCCCTGGATCGATGTAGCACTGCTTGAATACTGTTTACTTACTGTAATAGTAAGCATACATGTTCCTCTTCCCGGTTCCTATTTCGTATTGCCATGGATGGGAAGTGGACGATGAGAAATAATCAGGGAGCAGTAATTCTGTAAAAGATCTTAACAGTCTTCCATCCATTGTTTTTAGGTAAGGGACTTGAAATTAGTAGTTTGCTTGGCAAAACTCTGTGACTCAATTCGATTGGGGGAAATCATGAACACACATGTATCTAAATTTAACGGAATCGCTCTAGGTTCAAACAAAGTCTGAAATAATATGTATGTATTGAATACCACACAGTGGCGACCAGTCTTTTATTCTATAAAATGTAAAAATGTGTATTTCAGGGGTTCCAAAGGAAAATACAGTTTACTGAGTAGTGATTAAAACACATCTGACAGTTGCTTTCTGGTCAGAACAAGAACTTAAGTTTAGTAAGAGAGCACAGTGAGAACTTGATTCCTTTGCGTATATTGTCCATTACTACAATATGAATTAAGGGATGGAATTTTTGGCTTTATATTATTGGTACTAACGATACGTGAAGTTGTTGGGTCAATGATATTTCTGTGAATATTGAATATGTACAGTTCAAGAGATGTTGTTTCCAGTGGCTGCAAACACTCGGAAAGAACCTTAGAATGCCTTTGCATCAAAACTTTGAAAAATACTGAAAAGGTAGGAGGGCTTCACTTTGCCATTGGAAACTATTTTTTCGTAAGCTTTTGGAATTACCAGTGAAACTGAATATGGCCTGTAGGTATTTTCCTTGGAGTGTATATGTGTATATATAAAAGACTGTCTTTGGTTTGAAAAGACAAAAGTTTTGTCTTCTTTTGATAAGGGGTTTTAAAAAGTTAAGTGCTGTTTTCCAGCTCTACTGCATTTCCGTACTATATACGAATCTTTATGATAATAATGTTCTGTAAAGAATATGTTTTACATACAGTTATTTTCAAGTTATGTCACCAATTATGTTCATGTAATCTGAAGCTCCCTTACAAGCCTTATTTTAGAAGGAAACTTGAGAGAAGTTTGCTCATTTACCCAAGGTTTATTCAGTGTGTTAAAGTTAGGGAGGAAAGATGGCCCAGAAGATTAGGAATCATGATTCTAAATTTTTATTGCTGCCAATTTTCAGTAGCATTGGTAGGATAATGTTTCTAAAGTTTGTATTTGTGTAATGGACAGAATACCTTTTTATCTCCTGAGGGAAGTCATCAAGTGTGACAGAGAATTCTTCCTCACAAAGATTTTACAGTCTGGAGAGACAGGTGAAAATCCATATAATGTATGAATGTAAAAAATAGCTCCAGTGGTTGCTATAATGGGTTGATGATTAGTGTAGAATGATATTTATACAACTTCTAGAGGAGATAACCTTTAGGTTAATATTTTCAGCATAACTTGTTTCTAAGCAAGTATATAACACTTAATATTATCACTGTTGCTACATGTTAAGGTACATGTTAAGCTCGAATATACTTTTGCTTTTCTTCCTTTAGAGGCGTTAAGTATCACGTATGCATTCCTTTAGCTATAAACATGCTGCCAGAGGAGTTTGAGTAAAGGATGAAATAAATAAGCTTATTTATTAAAACTCACTGTCATTTTACAAAGTATGTTTGTAGTAAAGACTCAACGTACTTTAAACTTTCATGGACAATATGATGTATGAGAACGAGCCTTGACCCTGAAGAGTTGAGGATCTATATCTAGCTGTCACTAAACTAGCTAGTGACCTAACGTCTTTAGGGCTTCATTTTCTCTAAGAAGACAGGGTTGACTAGATGATTCCTAATGACTTTTAAAGCTCTAAAATAAGTGGCTTGGAAATACTTAATGGAAAGGTAGGACTTCTCCTTGGGTTTTTTTTTTTTCTAATATTACACCATGTGAGTGAATATGTCTATGAGTTCGTTATGTAATTGGTAGGTTAACTTCTTTTATCCAGTCTTTGAAAATA
This sequence comes from Pongo pygmaeus, assembly GCF_028885625.2. Classification (NCBI taxonomy): domain Eukaryota; kingdom Metazoa; phylum Chordata; class Mammalia; order Primates; family Hominidae; genus Pongo; species Pongo pygmaeus. Next base: position 152,072,936 of record NC_072376.2, on the reverse strand, counting down.
AAAATGTGTGCCAAATTGGAACTTGAGGCTCTTCATATGTTTAAGTCTGTAATATAGTTTAATTAATAATTTAGGCTCATTTCTAGTGTATATAGCTTAATATAGGAAAAACAAATGTCTAGCATGGTAACTTTCCTAATATTTATGTTAAAGTATTGTGTATGAACAGTCTGGATTTTCTGGAAGATTTCTGCCTTATTCTCAAGTATACCTTCCTTGACTTTTTCCTTTATTTGTCTTGTCTTATTTTATTTTATTTTACATTTGCAAAATAAGGTAACCAGAAGTTTTGGTCAACAATGCAGTTATTAAATGAAGGTGAAATTTTTCTGGAAATTTAGCCTAAATATTTTCACTGACAAAAAACAAATCTATTTTATTAAAGTTCATTATGAAATTGAAAATCTCATTTCTGATTTACTATAAATTGGAATGTGTAGTCTCAATCTTGAAAAGATCAAATTGAAAAAAATTAGCAGTATGAAAAGAAGTTAAAAGCAGTATGTGAATAGATGCATTAAAATGAAACTCAAGGAATGACACTAGTTTTCTTTCTAAAAAGCTCATTTGAAAATGAATTTAAGAAATTACCCTTCACAATTCATTGCAGCATTGGTACTAAAATTCATGTAAAAACTGAGTTACATGGTCACATCAGTGTGTAAATAGCCCATCAGTGTGTAAATAGCCAATCAGAATCATTCAACATAAAACTATTTTAGAAACAAATTTGGTTGGTAGAGAAGGGCAGGCAGTAGAATGTTCTTGATAACTATTTAAAATAATTCCTCATGTTTGATAATTGTTTAAAATGATTCCTTGTGTCATCTATAGCAAAATGTTCAAAAGGATGCAAAGAAATGCTTAAGAAAAGCTTTTTAAAAACCATTTATCTGTGAGTAGACAAATATTGTTTTGCTTACAGAATCATAATTTTTCTTTTTTTTACATTTATTTTATTTTTTGAGATGGAGTCTCCCTCTGTCGCCCAGCCTGGAGTGCAGTGGCACAATCTTGGCTCACCTCTGCCTCCCAGGTTCAAGTGATTCTCCCACTTCAGCCTCCCAAGTAGCTGTGATTACAGGCATGAGCCACCACGCCTGGCTAATTTTTGTATTTTTAGTAGAAATGGGGTTTTACCACGTTGGCCAGGCTGGTCTTGAAATCCTGACCTCAAGTGATCTACCCGCCTTGGCCTCCCAAAGTGCTGAGATTATAGGCGTGAGCCACAGCTCCTAGGCTAGAATCATAATTTGTCATCTACACCCTGATGTTTATGTTTAGAAGCTAAAACTTATATAAGCATGGGGATAGAATTTGGTTGTTATTAATTACGTTGATGATTAATTACAGCTGCACTTCTCAAAAACCAAACTCTCTGACCTGGACTCTGGGAGTCCCAAGAGCCTTTCACAGGATCTGTAAAGACAAAACTGTTTTGAAAATAATACTAAGACATTATTTGCCTTGTCACTTTCAAAAGTGTACAGAGGAGTTAGGAGCTATGTATAGATGGGTTATTCCAACAGATTGAAAGAGGAAGGAGAATTCAGCTGCCTTCTATTAAATCAAGTATAATAAGATTTGCAAAAATGTAAAAAACAAAGCTACTTACTTTTTGTTTTTTTTAAAAGTTATTTTTGGCCAGGCATGGTGATTTATGCCTGTAATCCCAGCACTTTGGGAGGCCAAGGCAGGAGGATCTCTTGAGTCCGGGAGTTTGAGACCAGCCTGGACAACATAGTGAGACCCTTGTCTCTAAAAAAAAAAAAAAATCAAAAAATTAGCTGGGTGTGCTGGTGCGTGCCTGTGGTTTCATCTGCTTGGAGGCTGAGGTGGGAGAATCACACCCAGGAGCTCTAAGCTACAGTGAACCATGATCATGCCACTGCATTCCAACCTGAGCAACAGAGCGAGACCTTGTCTCAAAAAACAGTTATTTTTCATAAAAAATATTATTTATGGTTGCAGTAATGGGTGTATTATTTTAAATGAATTAATAATTTTGAAGTTTTCTTTGTAATTTCAAATATGATAAATACAGATAAAATCTCTTTGAGGTCTTCAGTATTTCGACTGTAAAAGTGTCCTCTGAAAAAAAGATTGGAGGATAGCTGAATTACAGTGTTGTTTAGGTCTGTACTGTATGGTAGCCACTAGCCGCATGTATCTGAGTACTTAAAATGCAGCTAAGAAACTCAATTTTTAATTTTAATTAATTTAAACTTAATTTCTGGCTGATCTCATCTTGCAGAGGGCAGTTCACTCTCCCCCTCCAAGAGTGTAAAAAAAATTTCCTTTTTATACTTTATAATGCAAGTATATTGATTAAAAGGTCAAGGGGGAAAAGGTGAAGATGGAGTATTCCAGACCTTTAATTACCTTTTCCCCCTTTTCATTGCATTAATTTGTATTCTTCATTTACCTATTACTGGTATAGCTTTGGGGCATTAGAGGATAAGTAGTGGTAAATCGGGTGCTGCAGTTGACTGAAGACCTTGTACTATTAGTTTATAGTGTTGCTTATAGGAGAATACCACTATCACCTAATGAAGTGTTTTCTAATTTTTTTTCACTGCTCTCAAACTAAATTGCTACTAAATTTTATTTTTGACTTGAGAACATTTTTATGAACTAGATCCATTGCCAGCATTCTCTTATGCAAAGCTGAGAGGTATGCCTCTTGTCAGACTTAATTACCAAGTTTGGTATTTTGTAACAGCTGTTGAGTGAGTCTGGAATAGTCTGCAGTACCATACAAACACCGGTTGATTAGAAAGATAGAAATGGAACAAGAAGATATTTACCAATATTAAATGAAGGTACAAGCAAATATTATTTTTGGTACTGTAATAAAAAGTAAAACAGTTCTTGAAATTTATTTCAAGAGGGATTGACCAGCAATAGCCACTACCAGTGGTAACTAGAAAATGATACCTGTCAGACTACTTTTAGCTCATTGTTTCTATTTTTAAAATGAGTTATTTATTTTTTCCTTCTATAAATTTCATAGATGTAGAAAGATACCAGTAAAGCAAGTTTTAAGTAAGATAAGGAATTCTGCTTTTCAGCTCTTGCCTGTAGCTTGCTTACTTTGATTGCGCAACACTGTTAAATTCATGCTTACTCTTAAGAAATGTGCAAAATTATAGTTGAAATTTTATTTGAATTATTGATCTGAACAAAATAGTATTTTTTTTTTGAATTACAGAAACAAGTAGGAGAAATATTTCTTAAATTTCTGTTGTCAAAAGTTACTTGACTTATGTAAACAAAAATAAAAAGATAGTGCTCACTTTTACAAAATGTGTTAAGTTTTGGAAACTGGCATTAGTACATTATTGTAAATTGATCTGAGAACAGCCTCTTAGATTTTTGTGTTTTGCATTATTTTAGTTAGTAAATAAAAATGACGAGATAAAATTAGTAAGCAGCAAAAAAGTAATCAGTGTTCCTCTTAACATGCTTGTAACTTACAAAGTAAGTTTATTTTACATTTTTATTTAGTTTTGAAATATCTTCCATTTAATGCTCTCTGAACTGTAGATTGAGCGTTATAAAATCCAAAACTGAGCACTGATGTGACACTCAAAGGAAATGCCCATTAAAGCATTTTGGATTTTTAGATTTGGGATATTCAACTGGAAATATATAGTGCAGATATATATTTTTTTAAATTCAAAATCTGAAACACTTCTGGTCCTAAGCATTTTGGATAAGGCATGCCCAACCTATATAAGCTTCATGAGGCCAGAGATCTGTTCACACTTGTGTCAGGTTTATAGCACAGGGTCTGGGCACATGGTAAATGTCAGCAACCATTTGTCAGTTGTACATAGAGTATTAGATCTTCTGGCTGATAACTTCATAGGTAATTTATGCGTATTTTATGTTGTCATCTTAAATTTAAAGTATGAATGAGTAAATTTTCTAAGTGTATGTACTTTACTCTGTAAATATAAAATATTTCTGAGATATATAATATGTTGAATTTTAGGGGGGAAGGGGAAGTTGAGGTCAGAAATATGTGCAAGAATTACACCTTGAAGAAGTAACTTCTATTGACATAACAATTTTAATAACACAAAATCATGGTTTTGAAAATGTGCCTCAAACTACGTAAGAATTCAGGGCATGTAATATGTAACTGTTAGGCAAATTTCATTTTGTTTATAACTTGAAACATTAAAAAAAACTGGTAAAATTCTCTTGCTGTATTATTATTGAATACTTGAAGCTCTGATTTTAATATGGTAAAGTTTTAGGGTGTGTCTTAATACAATTACATAAGGAATTAGTTTACCCAGGAGTTCATTAATAGCACCTAAGACAAGAGCTAAATTGCAACACAAGCAGACTTTAAAGAGAATGCTTGCTTTTATAAATTTTAAAAACTGGAGAATTTGCTTTTGAAGGTTTTTTTTTTTCTTAGTGTATGTGAGTATTGTAGGGAGGCACTTTGAAAACAATAATTGAGAATGATAATATGTCATACTTAATAATGCTAAGTTTTCTTAAAGTTGAGCTACACAGGCTGATTGAATCCTTTGCTTCAGTGAAGCTGCAGATAAGAGTAAGCAGGGTCACCTAAAGATAGATTTACTTAGAGGTTTGGCTGCCTCTCTGGAACCATTTAGCTTTGAACAGATTTCCATAAATGGAAAGAGCAACTGGAGAGACCCAGTACCTTGTGGATGATGTGCAACAGGTGGTAAAACAGTCATTGGATTTTTAAAATAAATGCTTTCCAAATGACTGTTGTTTAAGACTGAGGCTTTAGCATTTAGGGAACTTTGAGACGAACTGGATTTTTTTCCCCCAATTAAAAGTTTCCTGGAAACAATTTTAAAAGATTCATATCATTAGTGTATAGTGCTTATGAATTTGTAATATGACTTTATGAAATTTGTATCAACATTTACTTTTAGTTCCTTTAGGGGACGTCTTAAAAAAAATCTGTCAAGTTAGAGACTCTTAAATATTCATGTTTCAGAACATCTTACTAAGTTAACTGTTCAATATTTTAAGTCAGTTAATATATTATTAAGATAATAAAATTTGTTCTTGAATTGCTGATTTTCTTGTAAGGTCAGTGGGTTGTCCTTAATTCAGTACATAAAAGAAATATCTGCCTGGCGTGATGGCTCATGCCTGTATTCCAGCACTTTGAGAGGCTGAGGCGGGTGTATCACCTGAGGTCAGGAGTTCGAAACCAGCCTGGCCAACATGGTGAAACCCAGTCTCTACTAAAAATACAAAAATTAACCGGGCCTGGCGGCATGTGCCTGTAATCCCAGCTACTCAGGAGGCTGAGGCAGAAGAATCACTTGAACCTGAGAGGTGGAGGTTGCAGTGAGCTAGATCATGCCACTGCACTCCAGCCTGGGCAACAGAGCGAGACTCCATCTCAAAAAAAAAAAAAAAATCCGCATGTCTGCTCCATGAAAAGTCTATGTTGGGAACCATGGCATATGTAAAGATGGGTTAAGCTAGCCCCCCAGACCTCAAGAAGTTTATAATCTTACAGGAATGATAAGAAATTATCATATTCTTGCTCTATGAAAGGGGAAATTGAAGTTTGAGAGAGATTAAGTTGCTTACCTCAGGTAACAGAAATAAGTGGCAGAGACTGGAACCCAAGCTGTTGGACCTGAAAGCCCAAACCACTGACTGCTGTACACATTGTTTTACAAGTAACATAATCAGCAAAGCATAAAGGAAGTGCTAGAAGAGGAGAGATACAAAGGGTGGTAGAATTTGAAGCCTTCATGGGAAGAATAAACTAAGAAAAAGTCTTAGGTTAAAACCCACTGAGGCTCTGAAGAGAGCGAGGTTAATTATAAAGAAAGTTCCCAAGTACTCTGGCAGTAAATATAATGCATGTTGTTATCCATCTTTAGGCAGCCCTGCCTGGAGAGTACAGTTGTCCCTCAGTATACCTGGGCTATTGGTTCCAGGATGCCTCCTCCACCTGGCAGATACTGAAATCCTAGAATGCTTAATCAAGTCCCTTATACAAAATGCTGTAGTATTTACACTGTATTTTTAATTGTTGTATTTTTTTTATTGCCTCCCCCTCCCCTGCAATATTTTCTTTTCTTTTTGAGACAGTGTCTCACTCTGTCGCCCAGGCTGGAGTGCAATGGTGTGATCTTGGCTCACTGCAACCTCCGCCTCCCAGGTTCAAGTGATTTTCCTGCCTCAGCCTCCTGAGTAGCTGGGACTACAGGTGCCCACCACCATGCCCGGCTAATTTTTATGTTTTTGATAGAGAAGGAGTTTCACCATGTTGGCCAGGATGGTCTCGATCTCTTGACCTCGTGATCCGCACGCCTCAGCCTCTCAAAGTGCTGGGATTACAGGCTTGAGCCACCACGCCCGGCCCCCCTGCAATATTTTCAATCTGAGGTTGGTTGACTTTGCTGATGCAGAACCCTTGGACATGGAGGGCTTACTCAGTCATTCAAGAGGGTCTGTAAGAATTGAATTAATTGATTAAATTAGCGCAGCATGATTCTGTTAGGTGCCCTGGCTTTAATGGCAATACATCAAAATATATAGTTGCCTTCACAAGGTTGTTAATCTACAACCAGCCTCTCCCTGACCCTTCCTCCCTTCCCACAAGTTAGTATTGGCCTAAAATTGATGCAGGGTTCAAATTTCAAGGATCTTTCTTTGTTTTCCTTTCAGTAAGATTCAGAAACTTCTCAGTAATTTCTTTTGTTGTTGTTGTTTTGAGACAGAGTCTCACTCTGTCACCCAGGCTGGAGTGCAGTGGTGCGATCTTGGCTCACTGCAGCCTCTACCTCCTGGGTTCAAGTGATTCTCCAGCCTCAGCCTCTCGAGTAGCTGGGATTACAGGATGTGCCACCATGCTCAGCTAATTTTTGTATTTTTTGGTAGAGACAGGGTTTCACCATGTTGGTCAGGCTGGTCTTAAACTCCTGACCAAGGTCTATCCTCCTTGGCCTCCCAGAGTGCTGGGATTACAGGCGTGACCCACCATGCCTGGCCAACTTCTCAGTAATTTCTAATCAATGTCATTGGTTACTTTATAATCAACATTCATTTTATATCAGTATTCATTTTATAAAATGTAGATACTAGCTTTTTAAAAATTATTTCTGTAATTTATATAGATGAATAGATATCAATGGCTTAGAGTTACTCATGTTATTTTATATTTATTTATTTTTCATTTCTCTTTCAGGAGTGAATATGTTTATTTCTTAGTAATATGTTTTAGTCATGTGTTTAGTGTATTTTTAATTGAGTAGAACTTATTTTTCCTCCAGTGGAAGCATCAGTTCATAGCAGTAATGCGCACTGTACAGATAAGACAATTGAAGCTGCTGAAGCCCTGCTTCATATGGAATCTCCTACCTGCTTGAGGGATTCAAGAAGTCCTGGTATGTAAACTGTTCATTCTTATGTTAAACATGTCATACTACTTCATATGTCTAAAATAAAGTTTTGTTTTGTTTTTTTAATCCAGTGGAATTGTTGGGAATTCTCAAAGGTACATTACACGTGAATATATGACAGCAGTAATTGAACTTTATTTGTCAAGGCCTCCAAGTCTTAAATACTTAATTTTCATAACAAATGATACAGAAAATACCCACTATCGATAGACAAATATTTATTAAGTAGCTATTTATACTGTCATGTCTATTTCCTTAACTCTGGGCAAGTTATAAGCCTTCATAGTCCTTCAGAGTATGATAGATGGGAGCAGTTGCCTGTTAGGGCCACTTTCAATCCTTTATTCAATGATAAATAGGCAGTAACTCCAGAGAACCACACATGGTAGAGAGAGAAGGGAGCTTTTGCTATTTTTTTCCACACATCCTTCAGAGTGTGAGTTTTTATTTTTTTGTGGTCCCTCTTAGTCTTTAAGAACAACTTTGATAGTCATTTTGTCCAATTCTGATTTGTCCTAATTTTAATTTAATGCCCAAATGTTAATTTGACTTGATACAAAAAGACTGGCTCACCTTCTCATTGGGATTTACAGTAAGAGCAACCATACTTCTTAATTTGAATAGAATCCTGTGTATTACTCAGAGATATGAGAATAAATTTGCAGCATTTTCGGTCAATCTATTAATCTAAGATAGTATGTATTAACTATATCTCTTAATTGAAATAGAAATGTCATATCTTGGTTATTTGTGCACATTAGAAGGAAGCCAGAACAACATTATTGTATGTACTAGAATACCAGATAACAATCTGTACCTACTGTTTTAGTGACTAAAACATCAGGACTGTTACATTAAATAAAAGTTTAACATTAAATAAAACTTTAAATGCCGGGCGCGGTGGCTCAGGCCTGTAATCCCAGCACTTTGGGAGGCCGAGATGGGCGGATCCACGAGGTCAGGAGATCGAGACCATCCTGGCTAACATGGTGAAACCCCGTCTCTACTAAAAATACAAAAAATTAGCCGGGCGAGGTGGCGGGCGCCTGTAGTCCCAGCTACTCGGGAGTCTGAGGCAGGAGAATGGCGTGAACCCCGGGGGGCAGAGCCTGCAGTGAGCCGAGATCATGTCACTGCACTCCAGCCTGGGTGACAGAGCGAGACTCCGTCTCAAAAAAAAAAAAAAAAAAAAAACTTGAAATACTGAAAGGTAATATTTCTTGTCTGTAATGAGCAAGTTTTCCTTTTCATATTCTAAAATGAACTATAGGTGCTTATGTTTTACTGAGTACATATTTATAAATTTTCACATTTTGAGCCACATGCATATATTACCTGTTAAAAAATAATGATGGATATGTGGATGGAAAGTAATTATTAACTAACTCACTATTATACTATTATTTTCAAATGTTTTCACAACTGTTAGAATAATTTAGAATTTTTCTACAATGAGTTTGAAAATATAAGTGTGAAAGAGTGGAGTGACTACTCATGGTCCTTGCCTTACCCAGAGGATTAACATTTTTCCTTAAGTTGATTTTCTGTGCATTTATTTTCCTTATGTAGTTTAAATCATATTGAATATTCAGCAAATTAACTTCTTCAGTATTAAGCTCTTATCCTGCTTTGATTAATTCTTAACAAACCTCGCCTCTTCTAAATATTGAACTGTCCACATGAGAAACATTGATGGGGGTGGGAAATTTTAATTTTTCAACTTTTTTTTATAGTGGAAGTGTTTGTTCCTCCTTGTGTATCAACTCCAGAATTTATCCATGCTGCTATGAGGCCAGATGTCATTACAGAAACTGTAGTGGAGGTGTCAACTGAAGAGTCTGAACCCATGGATACCTCTCCTATTCCAACATCACCAGATAGCCATGAACCAATGAAAAAGAAAAAAGGTAGAGTATATTTATACATTTCTGAGAAGGCAGGTGAAAATTTTTCTCTTTTTCCTCATCAAGGGACATAGAAAGTAGTATATGCTGTAGATTTAAGATTGCTGTTAACCAGATATTCTCAAAGAATCAACATTGAGATTTTAAATTTAGTATTTTAACGTACTCATACTGTTTAAAGGAGTTAGTATGTAAGGCTTGAGGATAATTGCCTGACAATGATATTTAACAGGTGTTAGACACACAGAAGGCAGATCAGAGATTCCCTGCACCTTGTCTTACTCCATCTTCTTGTTGACCCTTTTATGGGTACTTGGTTACTTAAAACACACACACACACACACACACACACACAACATTTTATTCTTTATTTTACAAAGTCTTGTCTTCCCTTGCTTTCATGGATATTTTTTAAAAAGTCAGGCACCCTTTAGTCCCAGCTGCTCAGGAGGTGAGAGGATTGCGTGAGTCCAGGAGTTTGAGGCCAACCTGGGCAACATAGCAAGACCCTATCTCAAAAAACCTAAATAAACAGTGATATACATATATATATATAATATTCCTATATATATATGTATAGTCATACTAAATATATATATCATTTATATATCATACTATATACAATATTCATATTTATTATATATCATGCTATTTTTACCTTATACCTTCTGCTTTGAAACACTAAGATTGCTGATAGAGACTTCTGATTGACATAAACTCACCAGTAGGTAAAGAGCATTTCCACTTACTATTTGACTCCTGCTGAAATTTCTGCTCCCCTCATCCCAATAGCACATTTTCAACATCATGAGGAAATGGGCAGTAAGTGGGTCTTTTTCTGTTGAAATCAAAGGTAAAATTGGAAAGAAATGACATTCTAAGTAATTGGGTATTCATCTAATTCTCCTTTCTTCTCTAACTCTTCACATTTTAGAGTAAAATGCAAAAATAAAGGTGGGTTTGAAATAATGGTATTTTCTTCTCTTCATTAAATATAGTGTTTCAGATTGCCACAGTGTGTACCATTCTGTGGTCATTGTTGTAAGGGAGATGAGAATAAGACAGTGTCTTCCCACTTGCAATACATGTAGATTATATGCATCTCAAGAGAGGTATATATGAGAGAATTTAGGAGGAAGAGTTACTTCCTGATGTAAGCATTTCAAAACAAAAGGCATACATATAAATAGCCTTATTTACCCACTGCCTGCTATAGCACTTGGCTGGTTGCATCCAATGAGAGCTGTCACAAAATACTTAAGAAATGTTTGTTTAGATTTAATACCAGGCATGATGGCTCACGCCTGTAATCCCAGCACTTTGGGGGTCTGAGGTGGGTGGATCACTTGAGGTCAGGAGTTCAAGACCAGCCTGGTCAACATGATGAAACCCTGTCTCTACTAAAAATACAAAACTTAGCCAGCCATGGTGTTGCATGCCTGTAGTCCCAGCTATTCAGGAGGCTGAGGCAGGAGAATCGCTTGAACCCGAGAGGTGGAGGTTGTGGTGAGCCAAGATTGCACCAGCGCACTCCAGCCTGGGTGACAGAGTAAGACTCTGTCTCAAAAAAAAAAAAAAAAAAAAAAAAAAAACCACCTTTAAAAGAACATGAAAAACAGGGGCCATGTAGGGAGCCAGGATGTGGCTCCCATTATATGATATGATATAATCCAGGAAATACTTTGCCAATTTAATACAATTTTATTTATTTCTGTGAAAGCTCTTAGTGACCATTTAAAAATTACAAGGCTGGGTGTGGTAGCTCAGGCCTGTAATTCCAGCACTTTGGGAGGCTGAGGCAGGAGGATTGCTTGAGCTTAGGAGTTCAAGACCAGCCTGGGCAACATAGTGAGACCTCATCTCAAGGAATAAAAAAAAAATTAGCCAGGTGTGGTGGCACATGCCTGTAGTCCTAGCTACTCGGGAGGCTGAGGCAGGAGGACTGCTTAAGCCTGGGAGGCTACAATGAGCCATAATCGTGCCACTGCATTCCAGCCTGGGCGACAGAGTGAGACCCTGTCTCAAAGAAAAAAAAAATACATGTAACCATTCTGTCTATACTTAGTACCATAAGGGAGACAATGAAGAATAAGAGTATCATTATTTATATTTTTGTGGTTAAGTATATTTGGGATATACAAACTTAGATAGGTTCTTTTTTAATAGCAGTCCCTCTTTTTATTTTGAGAGCCTTTAATATACTAATGTGCATTGTGGATCTTGCTATCTTCCAAGAGAAGATAGCATATGGTGTTCTAAAAGTTAATATGACTATAGAACGCATTTTCCTACGGAGGAAAAATCAAGGAACATGACTTTGGACGTGTCGCTTTATGAGAAAATAAATTAAGCCTTTTTGCACTAACTTTTCTACTAAGTTGGGCTTTTGTGCTAGAATTTAGGAGATGATGAAGATGTTAGTTTTATTACTGTCTGATTCATATGTATAAATATTATTTAAATTGAGTAATTAAGCTGTATTCTAACAGAGACCAGTGAACTTTCTGTTTTACTTTTTGTTAAAACAGACTTCTGATTACAATTACCAGAATTCTAAAGTATATCTGCATTTTGAAATACAGATGTTAAGATGCTTTAATTAGCTCTTTATATAATTAATCTAATGCTTCCTAATGAAGAATAGAGTGACATCAGAAATCTCAGATATAGAACAGTCACCAAATCAGTAATAATATATTTGATCCTAAAATATGGCCGAGTGCTGTGGCTTGTGTCTGTAATCCCAGCACTTTGGGAGGCTGAGTTGGGCAGATTGCCTGAGCTCAGGAGTTCAAGACCAGCCTGGGCAACATGGTAAAACTCATCTCTACAAAAAAATAACAAAAATTAGCTGGGTGTGGTGGTGCACGCCTGTAGTCCCAGCTACTTAGGGGGCTGAGGTGGGAGGATTGCTTGAGCCCAGGCTGTAGGGAGCTGTGTTCACGTCACTGCACTCCAGTCTGGGTGACAGAGTGAGACTCCATCTCTTAAAAAAAAAAAAAAAAAAAAAAAAAGTGTATGTATTTATGTGTGTGTATATATATGTATTTGATTTTAAAATACAACATACTTAAGTATTCCCAATTTATTTCTTGAGTCTGCCTCTCACCTGCCAGTGTTCATCTGTGCTCAGGATTGAATATAACTAATTACAGGCTTAATCCTCTTTTGTGTAGAAAAGTATATAGCCCTTACTTTTTCTATTCATTGTGGATGCTAGTCTGTCTGAGAGAGCCTTATGGCAAAAATGAGGAGGAACAAAAGGGAAGGACACAAACCTTTATTAGACATATGAAATCACTTGGAAGTTTTTTTAGCCTTGTGATGTATCTGCATGTGGAAGTGGGGAAATTGAAACGCTTATGCTTACATTCTGGTGAATTAACTGATCCAGAGCAGTAGAGAGTGTTTGATATTTTTTACTTTTCCTCATTTGAGTTCAAAGGGCTTTGCAAATTATCAGATCTTCTGCAATAAGTTGCTAAAGCTGTTTCTCACCATCCTGTAGAACAGAAAACAAATTAAGTTTTTACTAGGATTTGTTTCTATTGCTACACTAATATAAAAGATTGGCAAGGCTGGGTACAGTGGCTCATGCCTGTAATCCCAGCACTTTGGGAGGCCGAGGCGGACGGATCACGAGGTCAGGAGATCGAGACCATCTGGCTAATACAGTGAAAGCCCGTCTCTACTAAAAATACAAAAAATTGGCTGGGTGTGGTAGTGGGTACCTGTAGTCCCAACTACTTGGGAGGCTGAGGCAGGAGAATTGCTTGAACCCGGGAGGCAGAGGTTGCAGTGAGCGGAGATCGTGCCACTGCACTCCAGCCTGGGCGACAGAGCAAGACTCTGTCTCAAAAAAAAAAAAAAAAAAAGATTGGCAAATCAAGGCTCTGAGCAATGTATATGGCAGTCGAGGCTCTGCCAATGTGTATGACAGAGATTACTACTAACTGCTGTAATCTAAAATACAAAAGTGTTTGTAATACTCCTTTTAGAAGCAGCTTTTCATACAGAGTATATTCATCTACAAATTAGTATCCATTTAAATGAATAATGTGTAATCAGAAAGTCTGCTAATCGTGCCTCTCATATTTTTCTTGTTTTCAACGTATGGTTTCAATATCTTATTTTTTCAGTTGGCCGTAAACCAAAGACCCAGCAATCACCAATTTCCAATGGGTCTCCTGAGTTAGGTATAAAGAAGAAACCAAGAGAAGGAAAAGGTAATTTGGGGAGGGTTGCTTTGGAAGTGAGATGATTTTTTTCCGGTTAGGTGACATTTTTGTATTTGTAAGAAAATTATTTCTAGTACATGCACATATGAGAATACTGTTGTTGGCAATAGTTCTTAATAAGGGATGTATCAGCATCACGTGGGGAGCTTTTTCAAAATATCTGTGCCCAGTTCCTACACCACAGAGATTCTGTAGCCATAGTTGTATCATGGGGGATATAGGGACTTTTGGAAAAAGTCCGAAGGATGTCTGATACATATCCTCCTTAAGAACCATTGACTTACGGGATAATAGCACCCATCCTCATATATAGCTACCCATAATTCAAAGGGGTTTACAACTAAGCCTTGTTTCTAATAATTTCTTTCTTTTCTTATTTTTGTGAGACAGTGTCTTGCTCTGTTGCCCAGGCTGGTGTGTGGTGGTGTGATCATGGCACATTGCAGCCTTGATCTCCTGGTCTTAAGTTATCTTCCCGCCTCAGCCTTCTGAGTTGCTGGGACCACAGGCACATGCCACCATGCCTGGCTAATTTCTTTTTTCTTTTTTTTAATTTTTTGTATAGATGAGGTCTCACTGTCACCCAGGCAGGTCTTACACTCCTAGGCTCAAGTGATCCTTCTGCCTCAGCCTCTGAAAGTGCTGGGACTATAGGCATGAGCCACCGCAACTAGCCTGATACATAACTTCTTAACTGTTTAGAAGAATTCAAGGCGAGCTAAATTTAATTTTCCAATCAATAAATGTCAGTCACATCAGTCACAATTCAGAACAAAACCATGTTTTTGCTTATTTATTGACTTATTTTTACAGACTGGAATGCAGTGGCATGACCATAGCTCACTGCAGCCTTGCGCTACTGTGCTTATAGCCTCCCAAGTAGCTGGGACTACATGCACACACCACCACACCCAGCTAATTTTTTTTTTTTTTTAAGAAATGGGGTCTTGTGCTTTGTTGCCCAGGCAGGTCTCGAATTCCTAGCTTCAAGAGATCCTCCGGCCTCACACTCCCAGAGTGCTGAGATTATAAGCATGTGCCACTGCCCCTTGCCTATTTTTGCTTTAGAATTTGTGTATCCTGATTAAAAATGAAAACAGCACCAAACCTCCCCCATTGTGTGCTTTCCTAATTTGTTGAGTAAGATGATTTCAAGTATCATTTCTTTTTAAAATTATTTTTATTACTTTTTTATCTTTTTTTTTTTTTTTTTTAAATTTTAAAATCTTTTGTAGAAACAGAGTGCCCCTGTTTTGCCCAGGCTTGTTCCAAACCCCTGGCCTCAAGCGATCCTCCCATCTTGGCCTCCCAAAGTGTTGGGATTATAGGCATGAGCCACCGCACCTGGCCTTTAATTTTCTTGTCAGTCAGATTCTGACAGATAAAGTATCGTTTCAGTAGTGGTTTTAGATGTGTTCTGTCTGCCAATCTGATAACCAAAAATTGATCACTTTCATGATAAGTATTTTCAGACCAATATTCAATAGTTGGATAAATTTTACATTAATATATTTAAATTTATTCTGTCCTTATCAGGTGGTTTGACTTAATAATTTTAAGTAATTAAAACAGAAATTAAGTCTAGTTTAAAAAAAAATTGTCTCCAGTAAGCCTACCAAGAAATTCGGTATTTCGTTAGGTCAAAAAAAAAAAAAAAAAAAAGTGACATTGAACACTTACTCAGGAACTGGTGACCCAATTTGGGAGAGGCTTAGGATACTTTTCTTATTTCCTTGTTTGTCTTTGGTTGTTGTACACTTCTAACATCTTAGGTTTCTTCTTTTAATTTATATTGAAAACTTTAAAAGTTAACATAGTAAATATTAGAAAACTAAACTGTAAATATACAGTTATTACTGTTGTCTTTTTATATAATTCTTATCCTCAGTGGTATCACTTATACTCAAACATCTTTTGCTTAACACTGGAGAAAAACCGTGACCAGTTTTTACCAATTAAAATCACATCTCATTACAATTTCAGTCTGTATTAAATTCGAGGCAGTGTGTTGTAATTAATTAAAGCTATTACAGTGAAACCTGTATTCAAAATCCAGCCAGTGTTTTTTCTGCTGTAAAATTGTGATAATTATGTTTGTCGTAGGCAAATTCCTTATTACCTGGTAAAGAAAGCTTCTCTTTCTGAATCCTGTTTTCCCTAAAACCAGAAATATAATATTTAATAATTTTTTTCTTTAGAGATAGGGTCTCACTCTTGTCACCCAGGCTGGAATACAGTGACAGGATCATAACTCATTGCAGCCTCAGCCTCCCAGGCTAAAGTATTCTTCTGCCTCAGCCTACCAAGTAGCTGGGACCACAGGCACATACCACCGTGTCTGGCTGATTTTAAAATTTTTTTAGAGACGGGTCCCCCTATGTTGCCTAGGCTATTCTCATACTCCTAGGCTCAAGTGATCCTTCAGCCTTGGCCTCCTTAGAATTGTTCATTTTAACTTGGGGATGGCAACATGGGTGCAATGAGTGTTTAAAGATAATATGAGGGGTTTTGATGAGTTTAATTCAAAACATGGAAACATTCAGATGTTTGTACAGGGCATTGTCTATGTTATACAAACATTTCTTATGTACAGGGCATTGTCTATGTTATACAAACATTTCTTCCAGAGTAAAATCTTTGCTCACATTTACTACTATGTGAACAAAATAAAAATGCAAAAAAAAAAATTTTATGTAACTGAAGATGATACATGGTTTGTTTTAATAGTTTTTAGGTACTGATGCTGGTGTAATAGGGTCCTAGAGATACAAATGTAACATTGTAAAGTTAAAAGTCATTTTTTTTTGTTTTGTTTTGTTTTGTTTTTGAGGTGGAGTTTCGCTCTTGTTGCCCAGGCTGGAGTGCAATGGCGTGATCTCAGTTCACCGCAACCTCTGCCTCCCGGGTTCAAGCGATTCTCCTGCCTCAGTCTCGCGAGTAGCTGGGATTACAGACATGTGGCACCACGCCCGGCTAATTTTTATATTTTTAGTAGAGATGGGGTTTCTCCATGTCGGTCAGGTTGGTCTCAAACTCCCGACCTCAGGTGATCCGCCCGCCACGGCCTCCCAAAGTGCTGGGATTACACACGTGAGCCAACACGCCTGGCCGAAGGTCAGCTTTTTTAGGTCAGTAGATGCATAATGGGTTGAACTCTGCGTTATTAATGAATTTACTGGATTTCATGGAAAGCCACAATGAAAGTGAAATGCCAGAGACAAAACATCAGTATTTTGATTGAAGGTGTTGGGGTAGTGGTGGCTTGTTTTGGAAGCTTCCCACATAGCCTGTATCTTAGATCTGGATTTAAGGATAGTAAACGAATAGTGCATGGAATCCTACAGATGACCTATCTTTTTCGTCTCAGGACTCTTTTCTGTTCTTTTTTTTTTTTCTTTTTTTCTTGAGACGGAGTCTCCTTCTGTCGCTCAGGCAGTGCAGTGCAGTGCAGTGGCGTGATCTCTGCTCACTGCAACATCCGTCTCCAGGGTTCAAGTGATTCTCCCGCCTTTGCCTCGCGAGTAGCTGGGATTACAGGCACCCGCCATCATGCCTGGCTAATTTTCATATTTTTGTAGAGATAGGGTTTCACCATGTTGGCCAGGCTGGTCATGAACTCCTGACCTCAGGTGATCCACCCACCTTGGCCTCCCAAAATGCTGGGATTACAGGCGTGAGCCACCTCGCCCAGCCTTCTGTTCTTCTATTAATAAGAACCTTGGCACCTAGAGGTTATGAAGGGAATAAAATAAAAACAGTCTGAAAAGCCTCTTCTAATGACCGCTGCCCACTACTCTCTCCTCCATAATAAGGGAGAAAAAAGTGTGATACTTTCTTCCTTTTGGGATTAAGTTTTTTATTTTACTTGCCCAGATTCCTTTTTGTTCTTTTATGCACATCCTAGCCATCTTCCAAGACTTCACGATGGCCTCCCAGTCCACTTTATTTTCACTCCTGGAATCCCACAGACATATTTTCTAGATTATTTGGAATATAATTAATTATGCATTGCTTTGTGATAGACCTTATATTGTTTCAAATTGTTATTTATTTCTTGCATTGTTGTTTAACTTGTCATCTACTTTCTTTTCCCTTCTCAACTAAATTATAAATTCCTTGAGGCAGGGACCAGGTTTTAAATTCATCTCCTTAAGCATGGTATGCGATGAATAAGCATTTTATTCTGCAGAAATATCCTAATATTTCCTCATTTTAAAATTTTACTAGTAGTGTGATCCAGAGCTAATGTTACAGTTAACATTTGATGAATATTTGACTGATTTTAAGGAATTACCATATTTTTCCATTTTAGGACCTCAGATTTTAAGATATAAGTATATATAATGAAATCCTTTAAACATTATCTTCCGTCTATTGGGTGTAATCAGTAGAAAGTGATTAGAAATTTTTTTTTTTAAATCTGTTTTTAGAGGCAGTAATGTTCTTTTTTTTTCTTTTTTCCTGAGACACGGTTAAAAACTCTGTCACCCAGGCTGGAGTGCAGTGGTGCGATCTCGGCTCACTGTAACCTCAGCTTCCTGGGTTCAAGCAATTCTCGTGCCTCAGCCTCCCAAGTAACTGGGATTACAGGTGCGCGCCACCATGCCCAGCTAAATTTTATATTTTTAGTAGAGATGGGGTTTCACCATGTTGGCCAGGCTGGTCTCGAACTCCTGACCTCACGTGATACGCCCGCCTCCCAGCCTCCCAAAGTGCTGGGATTACAGGTGTGAGCCACCACACCCAGCCAACAGTAATGTTCTTTGCTATCAAGTCTTAATTGACTGGTAGTACAGAGGAAAATGTTAAGAAAATGCTTGAAGGGTTGAGGGTAGTTTGCACTTAATAATACATATACCTCAGAGTTCATGCCTGTAGGTGAATCAAAGAAAAGTAAGTTTCTTACAAAAAGACCCTAGGTCTGAGGCCTAAAAGTTTTACACATTTCATTGTATTTTGCTTGCCTATCCAATAAAATTACTAAGTACCTTTTGATGAATTTTGATCATGGAATTTAGGCTTATCATATGATAAAGAAAGGTGTAAATAAATTTATTCAGAGTTTAAATCTGTATAAACTAATAAGTTTGATTCTGTTTAATTCAGGTTAACTTTGCCTAAGCAATTATGCCTTTGCCTTTACTGAACTCAAAATCTAGGATAGGGTGATATGTAATAGTATAAAAGCCAGAACCTTTATTTTAGCATCATAACTGTAAGCATACATAGGGGATACCATTTTTTAAAAGTAGAAACAGACCGGACACAGTGGCTCACGCCTGTAATCCCAGCATTTTGGGAGGCTGAGGCAGGCGGATCACCTGAGGTCAGGAGTTCAAGACCAGCCTGGCCAACATGGTGAAACCCTGTCTCTACCAAAAATATAAAAATTAGCCGGGTGTGGTGGAATGTGCCTGTAATCCCAGCTACTTGGGAGGCCGAGGCAGGAGAATTGCTTGAACCTGGGAGGTGGAAGTTGCAGTGAGCCAAGATTGTGCCACTGCACTCCAGCCTGGGCGACAGAGCAAGACTCCGTCTCCCAAAAAAAAAAAAAAAAAAGTAGAAACAAGTATATTCAGGATTTTTATGTTACAATGAAGGACACTTTATTTGCTTTTAATTATGTATTTAATTATGTTAATGAATTTTTAATCAATGTCTGTCATTGTTTTTAAAGGAAACACAACCTATTTGTGGGAGTTCCTTTTAGATCTACTTCAAGATAAAAATACTTGTCCCAGGTATATTAAATGGACTCAGAGAGAAAAAGGCATATTCAAGCTGGTGGATTCAAAGGCTGTCTCTAAGCTTTGGGGAAAGCATAAGAACAAACCAGACATGAACTATGAAACCATGGGACGAGCTTTGAGGTAAAAACTCAAATGAGCTAGTATTCAAACAAAATTTATGTATTTCTTTATATTATCTATTAGCTGTTTAAAGAGAAGCTGAAAATCCTTTACAACTTTTAACTTTGGGGTATATTCTAGAGGAGCTTCTTAGATTTGGAAGTAGGTGGGGAGATAGGAGTTTGGTCTACGTGCTTATAATTTTACCATAATTGGAAAATTCATTTTTGCAGAAAATGTGCTTTTGTACTTAGGACTGTTTCTTAATAGAAATTATGAAGTTGTAGGCTTAAAAAAAAATTAAACCTAAACAAATTATGGTTCCTAAAGTTAGTTTTTTAGTTTTTAGGAGTTTGTTATAAATGGATTTATGTTGATAGGAAAATTTATCTTAAGTTTTATCAGTTTGGCGGGGCACGGTGGCTCACGCCTATAATGCCAGAACTTTGGGAGGCTGAGGCAGGTGGATCACTTGAGGTCAGGAGTTCGAGACCAGCCTGGCCAACATGGGGAAACCCTGTCTCTACTAAAAATACAAAAATTAGCCGGGCCTGGTGGTGCTCGCCTGTAATCCCAGCTATTCGGGAGGCTGAGGTAATAGAATTGCTTGAACCCAGGAAGCGGAGGTTGCAGTGAGCCAAGATGGTGCCATTGCACTCCAGCCTGGGCGACAGAGCGAGACTCTGTCTCAAAAAAAAAAAAAAAAAAAAAAAATTATCAGTTTGATAAACCCACAAAATTCTTTCATTGTTAAGTACATGGCTTCTTCTAATTAAGGGTGTTTTTAAGTGAACACATGGTTTATGTGACAGTATTCGCATATCTCTACTAAGTAAGTGTGGCTTAGGTAATTTTTCCAGTAATATCAGTTTGTTTTTATAACCTATGTAAATCACAAAATAATTTCTACCATTGTCAGTATAGTAAAATATTCAATGATAAGGTAAATTATTTCTTTTAAGAAAAAGAATGAACTTTCAGCCAGTTTATAGACCTTAAGTTTGTAGGACCTTGGCCCCAGGTTCCAACTTGATTCCTACTCTAAATTGTAACGTTTTGAGCAGTCTAGGCAGTAAGAGTTTGTTTTTTTCTCATCTGTTATTAGGGATAAGGGAATGTTTCTGTTAGTATCCACTGTACGTGGTCTTTTTGGTGGGGGTGGAGTGGGGTGGAGAAATAATATACTTGATTCATTTGGTACATTTTCCCCTTACAGATACTACTACCAAAGGGGAATTCTTGCAAAGGTTGAAGGACAGAGGCTTGTATATCAGTTCAAGGATATGCCCAAAAACATAGTGGTCATAGATGATGACAAAAGTGAAACCTGTAATGAAGATTTAGGAGGAACTACTGATGAAAAATCATTAGAACGAGTGTCACTGTCTGCAGAAAGTCTCCTGAAAGCAGCATCCTCTGTTCGCAGTGGAAAAAATTCATCCCCTGTAAACTGCTCCAGAGCAGAGAAGGGTGTAGCTAGAGTTGTGAATATCACTTCCCCTGGGCACGATGCTTCATCCAGGTCTCCTACTACCACTGCATCTGTGTCAGCGACAGCAGCTCCAAGGTAAGTGAAGCAAACCATTAGTTATAATGTATTGACTTTTTAAAAAGTCTCCGTGGTGAAAACAAAATGTCCTTTTGCTTAATATTAGTGTTCTAAGAACCCAGTGTTGTCAGGACTTTGAAAAGTGCTTGATGTTTTAATTATATTTTTTATTGTTGTTAAAGTAGATGTCTTGCTGGGTTCAGTGGCTCACGCCTATAATCATAGCCCTTTGGGAGTCTAAGACAGGAGGATTGCTTGAGGACAGGAGGTCAACACAAGCTTTGGCAACATAGTGAGACCTCCTCTCTATAAAATAAAAGTAAAAAATTGCTGAGCATGGTGGCACACACCTGTAGTCCTAACTACTCAGGAAGCTAAGGCAGGAGAGTCACTTGAGCTTAGGAGTTGGAGGTTGTAGTGAGCTAAGATTGCACCATTATACTCCAGCCTAGGTGACAGACTGAGACCTCATCTCCAAAAAAAAAAAAGTAGATGTCTTAAATAACCTGAATTGGTTTTTATGGTTTTATAGATGGAGCTTAATGTAGGCTTTAGTTTTTAAAATATATCATGGTATGTTTGTGTCAAACATCAGGGATTGCCAGTACCTCTGTAAAATTTGGGAGCACTATTCTACACATTTTGGATTTGTATTAATCTTTTACTCAGGAGACCTATTTTCTCAGTTGGCATTAAATATAATCAGCTTTTTTCTTTCTAATGTACTAGGACAGTTCGTGTGGCAATGCAGGTACCTGTTGTAATGACATCATTGGGTCAGAAAATTTCAACTGTGGCAGTTCAGTCAGTTAATGCAGGTGCACCATTAATAACCAGCACTAGTCCAACAACAGCGACCTCTCCAAAGGTAGTCATTCAGACAATCCCTACTGTGATGCCAGCTTCTACTGAAAATGGAGACAAAATCACCATGCAGCCTGCCAAAATTATTACCATCCCAGCTACACAGCTTGCACAGTGTCAACTGCAGACAAAGTCAAATCTGACTGGATCAGGAAGCATTAACATTGTTGGAACCCCATTGGCTGTGAGAGCACTTACCCCTGTTTCAATAGCCCATGGTACACCTGTAATGAGACTATCAATGCCTCCTCAGCAGGCATCTGGCCAGACTACTTCTCGAGTTATCAGTGCAGTCATAAAGGGGCCAGAGGTTAAATCGGAAGCAGTGGCAAAAAAGCAAGAACATGATGTGAAAACTTTGCAGCTAGTAGAAGAAAAACCAGCAGATGGAAATAAGACAGTGACCCACGTAGTGGTTGTCAGTGCGCCTTCAGCTATTGCCCTTCCTGTAACTATGAAAACAGAAGGACTAGTGACATGTGAGAAATAAAATAGCAGCTCCACCATGGACTTCAGGCTGTTAGTGGCAGTACTGACATAAACATTTGCAAGGGAAGTCATCAAGAAAAGTCAAAGAAGACTTTAAAACATTTTTAATGCATATACGAAAACAATCAGACTTACTGGAAATAAATTACCTATCCCATGTTTCAGTGGGAAATGAACTACATATTGAGATGCTGACAGAAAACTGCCTCTTACAGTAGGAAACAACTGAACCCATCAATAAGAAAAAGGATTGAAAGGGACCAAGCAGCTCACTACGATATCAAGTTACACTAAGACTTGGAACACTAACATTCTGTAAGAGGTTATATAGTTTTCAGTGGGAGGGGTTGGGATGGGTAATCTCATTGTTACATATAGCAATTCTTGATGCATTTTATATGCATACCAGCAATTATTACTGTGTTCGCACAGTTCTCACTTAACTGGTGCTATGTGAAGACTCTGCTAATATAGGTATTTTAGAATGTGAATTGAAGAATGGATCCCAAAAACTTCAGAAAGAGGATAGCAAAAAAAGATCTAGTGCGATTTTATATATATATATATATATATATATATATACACACACATATATATATATCATATAGCTTAAGCTGATTTAAAACAAAGGCCTTAGACTAATTTTCGGTTTTCTTTCTTGAAATAAGCTAATGGCTTGTTTGTGTAAAGCTTTTTTATTAAAAGAAAAATTTTAAAAATCTTGTACCTAGCACAGTATTGT
Organism: Pongo pygmaeus; assembly: GCF_028885625.2. Lineage (NCBI taxonomy): Eukaryota > Metazoa > Chordata > Mammalia > Primates > Hominidae > Pongo > Pongo pygmaeus. Next base: position 152,049,877 of record NC_072376.2, on the reverse strand, counting down.
TATAGAATTTACATGTAACATTTTATATGGTAGTTTAAGTCTGTCAGTTTCTTAATTGTGGACAAATTAACAGTTGGCTCTGGCCTTTTGCTGTAACATGCCTGTGTCACTCACTTAGCCCTGGCATTTGTGCAGACATACCATTTTCAGTTCTGCTGTCACTTGGAAGTTCAGGCTCAGCATGAATTTTTGTCAGGTAGCTCTAATACCTGGAGTTTTCTTTCTTTCTTTCTTTTTTTTTTTTTTTTTTTTAGTTGAAGTTTATGAGGGAAATACCAGTGTTCAGATTTGAACTATAATAGTTTGTATATTCAACATTTGAAGTATATTCTATTTTGTTGTACTCTTGTTTCAAAGTGTATTCAAGTAGGTTTTCTGAAATATAGAAATGAAATTTATCTTCTGTTTTGGTCTCTGGTGATATTTTAAACAATATTTAAAAGCCAGTATAGAAGTGTTTTAGTTAAGAAGTGATAAAACATCTCTCTTCTCCTTCCCAACTACTGCATGAAGAAATTCTACTTCTGTTTTGTTCCATTATATTAATATTTGGCAAATATCTGCATGTTGCCACTTTCTAACTATAATGATGAACTATAATGTTCTGCTTAACAAAATGAATTTAGTATTTTAGTTGGCTGCACTTAAAGAATTTATATTTGTAAAACACTTCAAACCATTTGTTTCACAATCAGACCTTTTGTGGATAAAAAGAACAATTACACTTCTAGCCCTTTTACAGATTAGGAAGTTAAGGTATCTGAAGGATTACATAAACTATGTAATTTCACTACTGTCTGTCACTCCATGTCTTAATGCTCTTTCTACTACAAAGATAAGTTATCTATTTTTACATGTTTTAGAAATGTAGATGAACTCATACATAATATTTTTTGTCTTTTAATTGATCACATACTACTTATGTCAGAGATTGTTCATAACAGTTCCCTTTGTAATCTTTTAAACTTTTCCATAAATATATTGATGATACTTTTATACAAAAGCTCAAAGAAAAACTCACTTGATTATTTTCCCATTTGGGAGTTACTCTCAAATTGTATCTCCTTTTAAAACATTTCCAAAATATTTCAGCTTTGAAAATCAATATTAAGTGCTTTGGCACTTAATTGTATTATCTTGTTTATTGCACTGTGACTTCATTTGTTTGTCATGTCTTCCATAATACTCATTTAGAGCAACGATTATATTTTATGCCATACCTACCCCTCTCCCCAAGTGCTGAGCATATTAGACACTCAGGTCAGACATTTATTGATTTTGGGAACATTTGCTGAGAATATAAGTCACATGCTTAAATACTTTGCTTCTATGCTGGATTCTTAATCGGTTCTAACAGGGTTAAACCAGGGCTATCTAGCTACCTCTGCTACTCTACTGGAAATTTTTTTCTCTTTGAGAATAAGCACATCTAAAGTCTAGACTTGGAGCCAGATGCGGTGGCTCACGCCTGTAATCCCAGAACTTTGGGAGCCAAGGTGGGTGGATTGCTTGAGGCCAAGAGTTTGAGACCAGCCTGGCCAACATGGTGAAACCCCGTCTCTACTAAAAATACAAAAATTATCCGGGAGTGGTGGTGCATGTTTGTAATCCCAGCTCCTCAGGAGTCTGAGGCACAAGAATCTCTTGAATCTGGGAGGTGGAGGTTGCAGTGAGCCGAGATGATGCTACTGCACTCCCTCCAGCCTGGGTGACAGCAAGATTCTGTCTCAAAAAAAAAAAAAAAAAAGTCTAGACTTGGAAACATACATGTTGACAGTATATACTGATCAGAATGTTGCAGATTGAAATTAATGATGTGCCTCACCCGCATCCTTCCTGCCTTTTTAATGCTATGGCTTTTAATCTCAGCACTTCCAAACTATAAATCAACATAATTTATAGTTGCTTTTTTGTGTCCAGTGTATATTAAAGGGAAAAAAACCCACATAATCTTGGCTTGATGCTACTACATTTTCCAGCCTCACTAGATCTTTAAATTACGATCAGTAGTCTATCAATTTATTCTTTAGGCCACTTTCCAGCATCAATTCCAGCCTTCACCACCCTTCTCACCAGATAACCAGTATACCTCTATACAGAGAACATGAGCATGAGCTGTGAATTCCCTCCATTCCTGGACCCCTTGCTACAGATGATTTACTTACTCCAACATCCATCCTTACCACCTGTCTAAGGAAGGAGGTTCCCTTCCTCCTGTACTCAGCATCTCCCTTTCACACCTACTTGGTCTCCTTGCTCCAACAATTAATAGCCTATCTTTCTGTCCCTTCTTTTTCTTCAAATAGCCTGCAGTCTGAATTCTTGCTTAGAAACAGTTCTCCATGAGATCCCCAGTAACCCAATTGTCAAATTAAACGGACACTTTGGTTCAGTTAATCTCATGCCTACTTCTCAAAAGTTACTTGGTTTCCCATGTTTACTTCCTGCCTAACCAACTTGTTTTTTCTTTGTTCTTTCTGCCTATGGGCGTCTTTCTTCTTTTCCTCATAGAATTGTTGTCAGGATTAAATGAGTTAATATATTAAGGATTTGTAACTAGTGTCTGGCACATAGAAAACACTCTTATTAGACGTTTACTATTATTATTTCACTAACATAATTGTTAGATAATCTCACTCATGCCTATGGTTTTTACTACCAAATCTATTGTTAAAGCCTAGACTTTTATGCTGTCATTTTTTTTTTTCTCTCTATTGGAATGCTTCACGAAATTTTATGTCATCCTTGTGCAGGGGCTGTGTTAATCTGTGTATCGTTCCAGTATTAGGATATGTGCTGCTGAAGCAGGCACTACTGTATTTTAGGTGGGTTTATCTAATTGCCACTGGCTGTTTCTTCCTGAGTATCCAATTGAGCTCTCTTCCCTCCAAAATCTGTTTCTCTTAGCCCAATAAATAATACCAGCAACCCATTACTCATACTAGAAGCAACCTGGGGGCCATCCTAGATACTTTACCGCCTCTAATCATTAACCAAATTTCTACTCATAGTACCTTCTAAATACCTTCTTTTCCATCCTCCCTGTCTTTGTCTCACCAAGTCTCCCTCTAATCCATTCTCCAGGCTACCAGTTGAGAGCTTTCTAAATGAAGCTTTCATCACTTATGAACCTTTGTGATTGCTTCAGATTCTTCAATGGCATCTCTTGCTAAAAAGATATGCCTAAGCACAGCAATTAAAGTCCTTTGATCTGGGCTCTGCCTATCTCCCCAAGCCTCATTCTCTTGCTACTACTCTTTTAGACTTTCCTGGGCTATAATATTTCATTTTTTCCCAAATATTCTAGGCATTCATACCTCATGAGCCATCCATTGATGGCTTCTTTCTGGACAACTCGTTCCTCCTTCACCTACATTGGAGTTCAGTTTTATTTACTGAGATATGAGGTGACAGACATCAAAATAAAAGTTTCTGAAATAGGTGTGAAAACCATTCAGGTTGGGGAGTGATCTGTGAGTGAGCTCAGAACTTAAAGAGTAGAAAGAGTAAAGTATATAAAGATAGGTTGGGGGAAAAGAAAAAGAATTAGCAACGAATGTCAAGGACTATTCATAGAGAATAAACAGGACAGATAAGGTAACATTTCAAGATATGGTGGCAACATCAAGTGCAGAAAGGCAAAGCAAATCAGGCTAAAGAAAAAGCCACTGAGATTACACTGACAATGAGAGGGCAGTTCCAGTGAGGTGTGGTGAAGCCAGAATGTAAGGGATGGGGCACTTGGTACATTACTTAGTGGCCTGTCTGACACCGCATACACTCAGGAGTGTACATTTCTGATCACATTAACAAGTCATGTCTAATTACTAAGACAAACTAAAGACAAAATTTTGGCCTTGGAGTTATTTATAAGGTCTCTTATGATCCTTTTGCTTTTAAGTCTCCTATCCTACTTTTATGAGGGTACTACAGAGCACTTTATTTTTGGCAGGCAAGAGTAACTCTTTAGTTCCTCAGCTATCAAAGCAGCTTTTCCTTTTATTGTAGCTTTTAACCATTCAAAGTACTGCAAGTCTTCAGTGGTTGTGATTCATCTAGTCTTCAGCCCCTTTGTTACAATCACTGTCCCCCATAATTAAAACATACTCTGTAGGAGCTCAGTACACTGTGATGCCAGCCCTAATGGTAGAATAAGATACTGCTCACCCTTTACAAGGGCACTGATTTGCCTCCTATCTGCGTCACACCTCCAAACCTTTGAAACACTCACGTGCAGCAGGGAGACTTATTTGAGCACCCATAACTATCTTTGTGAACACCGCAACTCAGTAGTAATGCTTTGGGTTCAAGACTAAAAAACAATACATCACAGCTTACAAAGTAAAACATAATTGCTTGGCCGTGTGTGTGGATCATGAGGTCAGGAGATCGAGACCATCCTGGCTAACACGGTGAAAGCCCATCTCTACTAAAAATACAAAAAATTAGCAGGGTGTGGTGGCGCACGACTATAATCCCAGCTACTCAGGAGGCTGAGGCAGGAGAATCACTTGAACCTGAGAGGCGGAGGTTGCAATGAGCTGAGATGGCATCACTGCACTCCAGCCTGGACAACAGAGCGAGACTCCGTCTCAAAAAAAAACACAAAAAACCGTAATTGCTTAATGCAAAATACTGCATATCAAAGATAAAACAAAGCTGTGAATTATAAATAGGCTGTAAACTAACAGCAGAGTTACTTTCCCCCAAGATAATTGTTCACATCCATTGCACTGTAGAATCTTTGTTTTTTGAGAGAGTCTCGCTGTCACCCAGGCTGGAGTGCACTGGCGCCATCTTGGCTCACTGCAACCTCTGCCTCCTGGGTTCAAATGATTCTCCTGCTTCAGCCTCCTGAGTAGGTGGGATTACAGGCACGCACAACTACACCTGGCTAATTTTTTATATTTTCAGTAGAGACGGGGTTTCACCATGTTGGCCAGGCTGGTCTCAAACTCCTGATCTCAGGTGATCCACCTGCCTCGGCTTCCCAAAGTGCTGGCATTATAGGCGCGAGCCATCACACCTGGCCTGCACTGTCTTGTCTTAACTTTGAGAAACTTGTCTATTTCAGGTAAGTGATACTGTCACTGCCCAAAAAGGAAAAATACTAATCTATATAATCTGCAATTCTGAATTGTAGGACATTAATTCACTTGAATCCAGTGGTTACTTTGCCTCACATTAGAAATAGCTGGGAAGCTTTTCATAAGCCTGTGTCTTAGCTCCTACTCCATACCAATTAAGTCAGTGTTTGGGAAAGGGAGCCAGACATCTTTATTTTTAAAATATCTCTAGGTGATTTCATTGTGCAGCAACATTTTAGAACCACTGCCTTATAGTTGCAATAAGGAAAGCGTTAACATTTAGGGTTCTGTGTTCCAAAAATGGAAAAAGGTAGTTTGAGATACAGTATTACAAATAGCTTTTTGAAAACCTACATACTGTGTATTTTATCGATTCTAAAGCCTTTTTCTTATATTTAACATGTCTTTAATTAGGATGACTCTGTAAGAGTCTTATGAAACAGTACACCAAGTTAATGTGCCTTGTCTCTTCAAAGAAATTACTCTGGAAAGCTATATGCTAATTCTAATAATGTTGCAATTCAAAATACTTTTAAATGGCTTTTTAGAGGAGAATCTAAATTTTACATATATTTAACAGAGACAGATTTCCTGTTGAAGATTTTAGTTTTAAAAAGAGCTGCGTCATTTGAAGTTAATGTGATGTGAATCAAGCTAGGTAATGTCATACTTGGTTCAAATGAAGATGTGGCTATGAGATTGACAGAAGTTTTCTTAAGAGCTTCATCAAACATATGGAAGCAGTTCCAAAAAGTTTCCCAAATGTTTTTGGGCAGTGGCAGCAGTAACTCAGAGTTCTAAAATTCAAATTCAAATCAGAATTTTAAGAAACCTCAGAGATTATTCCTTTATTACAAATGAAGAACCTAAGGTTCAGGAAAACTTTTGACTCATCAGTTGGTTCAGATAGTGGCCGAACTGCAAAGAACTCGCCCTCTGACTCCCAGTTGAGTTTTAGCCTGAACCCCCACTCACTCCCATCCAAAAACAAGTGGGGGTGGGGGTTGCAGGGAGGGAAACAAGTTTCTCACAAACTGAATTTTAAAATATTGCAGAATTTTGCTGGGTGTTCTCTGCAGGTTTACCAGTCTGTGGAAACCAGAATCAGATGTCAGACATGTTCCTTATGTCCAGTCTTCCACCATCTTCCCTTTTTTTTTTATTTCTGGGAGACAGTCTAGCTCTGTCACCCAGGCTGGAATGTAGTGGCATGATCTCTGCTCACTGCAACTTCTGCCTCCCAGGTTCAAGCAATACTCCCATCTCATCCCCCAGAATAGCTAGGATTAGGTGCTTGCCAACACGCCCAGCTAATTTTTGTGTTTTTAGTAGAGACAGGGTTTTGCCATATTGGCCAGGCTGGTCTCCAACTCCTGACCTCAGGTGATCCACCCACCTCGGCCTCCCAAAGTGCTGAGATTACAGGTGTGAGCCACCACACTGGGCCCATTTCCACTTGTATGGTTTCCATTCCTGTATGCAAGTTGTCTGGATCTTGAAGCATGAACCTGTTTAATGTGGCAAGATATTTAATCAGTATCCTGCTTTATTGCTACAAGAGTTTCAGATAGTTTACATATAAGAATAAATTGCTGGGGGTGGTGGCTCACGCCTGTAATCCCAGCACATTGGGAGGCCGAAGTGGGCAGATCACCTGAGTCAGGAGTTTGAGACCAGCCTGACCAACATGGAGAAACCCCGTCTCTACTAAAAATAGAAAAAATAGCCAGGCATGGTGCCGCATGCCTGTAATCCCAGCTACTCGGGAGGCTGAGGAGGGAGAATTGCTTGAACCTGGGAGGCGGAGGTTGTGGTGAGCCGGGATCACGCCATTGCACTCCAGCCTGGGCAACAAAAGCAAAACTCCGTCTCAAAAAAAAAAGAATAGGCCGGGCACGGTGGCTCAAGCCTGTAATCCCAGCACTTTGGGAGGCTGAGGCGGGCGGATCACGTGGTCAGGAGATCAAGACCATCCTGGCTAACACGGTGAAACCCCGTCTCTACTAAAAATACAAAAAAATTAGCCGGGCGTGGTGGCGGGCGCCTGTAGTCCCAGCTACTCGGGAGGCTGAGGCAGGAGAATGGCGTGAACCCGGGAGGCGGAGCTTGCAGTGAGCCAAGATCGCGCCACTGCACTCCAGCCTGGGCAACAGAGCGAGACTCCATCTCAAAAAAAAAAAAAAAAGAATAAATGGAAGTCAACAAAAACAGGTACAAGAAATTTCAGTGAAAAGGAATTTCAAATAAATTACAAAAGAAAACTAATACAGAGAGTATATGCTGTAAAGTGTTACACAGTCATTAAAATCCAGCTATATATAAAAATATATAAAAATTGGCTTTGAATATATTGGCAGCCAATAAAGATAACCAGTTGAGATTCATACAGTCCAAGTTTACCAGATGCTTAGGAGACGCAAAGCTTTGCCTAGCATTGTCAAGAAAGGTTTTGCTGTCTGTGTGACTAATCTTACATGAATGTTTTCCCAGAATTGAGTTTTCCAAAGAAATATGGGAACAAGGGGCTGGAGTTGTGGGTATTCTGTCATTCAAAGGCAGATCTTTTACATTACAAATCAAAGTACAACTGACAACCTCTCAAAATTGAAGAACCTAAGCACTAGCCCACAACCTCACATCTGCCTAGAGGAACAACTGGGTAGAAAAGACCAACCAACCAATCTTTTGCCCTTCAGTCAGCCCTTCTGCCTATTTTGGGCTAAATTTCTATAAACACTTAGTTCTGCCCTTTCAAATTGAAGGGTTATTCTCTTTGGTGAAAAAATTAGGAGTAGGTTGTTATGACATGAAATACAGAGGGCCCTTCCCTTTTCTGTTTTGAAACTTAGCCATTATTCTTCTGTGACTTACAATATGTATTTTAAAATTTATATTATTTTACAGATCTCACAAATCTATGAGGTTGAGAGGGCAGATATACTGTATGGATGAGAAAACTTAGGCTCTAGAGATGGAGCGACTCATTCAGGGTCACACTGGTGACAGCTAAGTCTTTTCAGTTACAGCCTGTGCCCTTTGACATGTTGCTTTTTTCCTCTCCCCTTATTGTACATGCCCTAGTTCCAGGCCTTTGCTATTGTGGTGTTTGACCATGGCTCACAAATCTCTTGCTAATATCTATCCACTCCAGGTAAAAAGTCTGCCTGTCCTATATTTTTATACATATCATTTTAAAGAAAGAGTTGATTAGAGCTCCTTATGCATGCACATTCATTTCTTGGATGCCTTTCCTTTTTTAAAACTTGAAATCATGTTTTAGTTTTCTCTCTTTTTACAATTTAATTCTTGGGAATCTTTCAAGTCTAACACACATGATAAATAATGCATATATATGTAACCATATGCAACATTCCCTTCATTATAAATCTTGGCTGTTTTAAAAAATGGTTTGAATACAGAATATTTGCATCAATTTTTTCCTTTAATTTGAAATACTAAAGTAGCTGTTCTTATTGCTTCCTTTAAAAACTATGATTGAAGTACGCTAACAGTATCAAATGTTCTACTTTGGGCAAAACTAGACTTTACTGTATCAGAAAACTGGAAATCCAGGCCAGGTGTGGTGGCTCACGCCCGTAATCCCAGCTACTAGGGAGGCTGAGGCAGGAGAATCACTTGAACCTGGGAGGCGGAGGTCGCAGTGAGCCGAGATCGTACCTCTGCACTCCAGCCCAGGCAACACAGTGAGACTTCATCTTAAACAAAAAAACAAACCACTGGAAATCCATTATATTCCAGTATTCAGCCACCATATCTTGCTTCTAGTCTAACACTGTATGTATGATACTGCATGTGTATTTGACTTACATGTTTGACCATTTGACCATGTTTAACAAATCTCTTGCTACACTACAATGTCTATTCTCCCCGTTTGTGTTCACTCAAAGCCAAAGAAACGGTGGTGGGGAAGAAGCAAGCACTTTGGAGTCCAGACAGACCTGAGTTTGAATCCTGACTCAGCTACTATTTATTAGCTATCACTTTGCTCAAATTATTTGACCTTTTGAGCCCCCGTCTATAGTTTTAAGATCGTATGTAAAGCTCTTGGAGTCAAAGGAACGGAAATGTTAATTTCATCATATGTATACACCATAATGCCTTATTTAAATAAACAATCCAGTCAGTTATTATTACCACCATGTACTACGGTATCTGCTGAAATGTGGCACGAAGGAAACCAAAACTCATGCCATTCCTACTCCCTCTTCAAATTTGCAATTTACCTTCTGAGACTCAATGACAAAATAGTGTATGGGAAAATAGAAAAATAAAAACCAGAAACAATAGTATATAGGGTATAATAGGAAAAGCAGAATGAAAGGTACATATGGATGGAATAAGGGATCTATGCAAGGAACATGCAACTTAGGGTGGGGCACAGTGGCTCATGCCTGTAATCCCAGCACTTTGGGAGGTGGAGGTGTAGGAGGATCACTTAAGCCCAGGAGTTTGGGACCAGCCTGGGCAACGTGGTGAAACCCCATCTCTACAAAAAAAATAAAAAATTTTAGCTGGGCATGGTTTCATGTGCCTGTGGTCCCAGCAGCTCGGGAGGCTGAGGTGGGAGGATCACTGGAGCCCATGGGGTAGACTACAGTGAGCCATGATCACACCACTGCACTGCAGCCTGGGTGACAGAGCAACACCCTGTCTCAAAAGAAAAGAAAAAAGCAACCTATTAATAATATACTACTAAAAAATTACAAGGCTCACATATGACTTAAAAAAAATTTTCTTTTTCAGTTCCTGGTAATGCATCAGTGAAGGATTCAATCTCCCGCAGTGATAACTAGAAAGGATAACTCAGAGTTTCACTGGATTTTTTCCAGTCCCCTTAACTCATAGTAACATACCAATCGTATGTTGGTGTTTCCAAAACTGATTTTGTCCGGTGGCATGCCCATGCACCCATATGCCCACCCTCAACTCATACCCTGTTAATTTTGTTGGCAGACTACACTTGAAACTCAAACATTATTTTGGCCTTCATTCTTATCCAGATTTATTTACTTAAGGCTGCCATAGTTTCTCTTCCGGTTGAAGTATTTTGAGGTAGGTAAACAATGTACCTGCACTAATGAGTATTCTAATCAGTATTGTTCTCAACAACATATGACTAGCAATTAGTCATGCTAAAATCTGAACCAATTCTACATTTGGTAGATGTTCCCGTGCTTGTCATTCTTTCCAGTAGCCCCAAAATTGTGTGCATACTATGTTACTTCTGAAAACGTCATTTGTTTTAAAAGTGGTTCTATTACAGAATGAGTGATCCATTTCAGTGGACGTTGTTGCAGCTACCACATACATCGAGCGTAAGTGCCATCAACTTGCAGCTACAGATCTATGTTCGTTCACTTTTACAGTGAAGGCTCCGTGTGTGAATGGATATATGTGGGTCATTACGATAAAACAGTATTAAAGGAGAAAATCTATTCCCAGATTCTTTTTGGACTACAAAGACATTAAAAGCACTAGCTTTAAAAGACCATTTATTAATCTTATGTATTTACAACTCACAAATTAAAATATCTATTACTAATAAGTTATTTTGTTTGGAAGAGGCTTTACCTGTAATTTTTACTTTTATTTCTGATGGAAGAGAATTCCAGGTTTTTTTGAGATGGAGTTTCACTCTTGTTGCCCAGGCTAGAGCGCAATGGTGCAGTCTCGGTTCACTGCAACCTCCACCTCCCAGGTTCAAGCGATTCTCCTGTTTCAGCCTCCCAAGTAGCTGGGGATACAGACACCTGCCACCATGCCCAGCTAATTTTTGTAATTTTAGTAGAGACAAGGTTTCACCATGTTGGCCAGGCTGGTTTCGAACTCCTGACCACAGTTGATCCTTGGCCTCCCAAAGTGCTGGGATTACAAGCATGAGCCACCTCACCCGACCCAGGTTATCTAACTTTTTACATCCTTCTTTCTAGATATTTTGAATCACAGTATCTGGCTATCTTAGGAAATTTCAATGAAAGCCCATTAACAGGCTTTCTAGAAAGTTTCCTATCTCTGAAACGAAGGTCCTACTGACTCTCTTGGCCACTGCCACATACAGCTTCTAAATAACCTATTGTGAATAGCACATTCCAATACGAATAATGATGACATCGGGTGACTAATATCAAACGCATACCAATATTATTCCAACAGTAAAATTTAAATATATAACAGCAATAATGAAAACTAATTGGTTAAATAATTGAAAACTAATTGGAATCTCTTCAAGAAACACAATAAGGCCGGGCACTGTGGCTCACACCTGTAATGCCAGCACTTTGGGAGGCCTAGGCGGGCGGATCACGAGGTCAGGAGATTGAGACCGAGACCATCCTGACTAACACGGTGAAATCCCGTCTCTACTAAAAATACAAAAAATTAGCTGGGCGTGGTGGCGGGCGCCTGTAGTCCCAGCTACTTGGGAGGCTGAGGCAGGAGAATGACGTGAACCCGGGAGACAGAGCTTGCAGTGAGCCAAGACTGCGCCACTGCACTCCAGCCTGGGCAACGGAGTGAGACTCCGTCTCAAAAAAAAAAAAAAAAAAAAAAAAGAAACACAGTAACGGAACATAGAGGCAGGACAAGGATTATTTTTGAAGAATGTACCAAAGAAATCTGACATTTAAATAACAAAAGCCCCTCCAGGCTAAATAGTTCCTTTGTACTCATTTTGTTATAGCCCAAATGAAAATATTTTAAAGCTTTATGAAAATTACCATAAATTACTTTCTCTCTAACTTCTCCTGCATGGTTCTAAAATGTTCATAATGCTATAATTTACTTAATTTTATATGAAGATATAAAAAATAAATATTGCCATGCATACTGTTGACATTTTAAAAACCCACAAATAAATAACTTAAAATGCTGTTTAGAGAAATTGCTCCTACATACTATTATGGAAGATTCAAGCAACTCTGAGTTTTTATAGCATCCTCAAACTGAAAAAGCTTCAAAATAACCAAATTTATTATTATTTTAGAAACAGAGATGGGATCTCATGCCATGTTGCCCAGGCTGGATTCGAACTCCTGGGTTCAAGTGATTCTCCCACCTTGGCCTCCCAATGTGCTGGTATTACAGGCATGAGCAGCCACCACATCTGACCAAAACAAGCCAATTTAATGCCCTTAAATGATCAAAATGTAATATTAAGGAAAAGAAAACAATACAAGCCAAAATTGGAGTGCAAACGCCTTTTTTGCTATAGGTTTTAATTGAAAAGATCTGTGAACTAAAGGGAGTCTTTTCCAAGGGCATGCTGGAAACGAAGAAAATGAAATGATAGAAACTTCCCATGTTTCTGTCCTTCGTCTGGCATTGTCTTATCCTATTTGTTTCCTGAAAACATTCCCTGTTAAGACTTGTGATCCAAGGTCAGGAGATCAAGACCATCCTGGCTAACAGGGTGAAACCCTGTCTCTACTAAAAATACAAAAAATTAGCCGGGCGTGGTGGCGGGCGCCTGTAGTCCCAGCTGCTCTGGAGGCTGAGGCAGGAGAATGGCATGAACCCGGGAGGCGGAGCTTGCAGTGAGCCGAGATCAGGCTACTGTACTCCAGCCTGGGCGACAGAGCGAGACTGTCTTTAAAAAAAAAAAAAAAAAAAAAAAGGCTCTTGTGATTAAAAAGACAAAAGCAAGTATTTATGAAAGTCCATCAGGTTCCTCAGTAAAGCTGAAGTCACACACTAGAGACAGGTGGTCTGAAGGATAATTGAAGGAAGGTAACCTGTTGGGTCCAATCTGTTCTTCAGTGAGCAGATCGAGAGCTGACCTTACATTTAGAGCATGTTTAGAATACCAGATGTAATCCAGGGTGTGCCTGCACTCCCCTGAGGTCCGGATCTTCCAGGTAGTATATGGGGGTTCTGACTGCCCATCAGCACTCAGCAGCTTGTAGGCGCTGTTCAGGTTGAGGCTGGAGGAAGCAAAGTGTTTGTAGACCTCTTCTGTTGGCTCTGCATTGAAGTCCCCACACACAATAAGGGGAATCTTGGCTCCTTGGGTGATGTTTTGCAGGTTCTGAAGGAGGTCACAGCCTTGAGCTGATCGAAACCGCTCCCAGCCAGTGCGTGCTTTTAGATGGGTGACAGCGATGCAGAACTGTCGGCCTGACTCCTTGCACTCCAGGGTCTGTGCAATGGCCACCTGGTTGGTTTTCAATGTCATGGCTGTCAGCCTAATATTGGCACTGTTGACTAGCTTGAATCGGTTTTGAAGAAAAAATAAGGCACAACCATCTGGTCCATTGTTGTGTTCTACATCTAGACAAGGTGACCAGGGTTTGGGGAAAAATGTGCCTTGATAGCCCAGTCTACTGAGGAGTGGCTGGAAGGTGTCAAAATAGTGGTCCACCTCTTGGAGGCACAATATATCAGGCTGGTAGGCCAGGATTTCTTCTAGGATGAGACATTTCCTTTCTTCCCATTTGAGTGCTTCAACAGGGCATTGTACAAAGTTGTCTTTGCCTTCTCCAAGAGCTGAAAAGAAAAAGCTAGTCAGTTGTCAGCTCTTACAGAACCATGACTTCAAAGTACCCAGGAGGTTTGGCATCACTCAAGACCCTCAGAATGCTTCCTCTGCTTCAAATGCTTGGAGTGGCTCTCTGTCCAAACTGTATTACACCATCCAAACTAAATCACCTCTCACTATGTGGATGAAGCAAACAACAGATCTTTTGTTTCGAAACGATTTCATGTAACTATATTCCAGGATATTAAGATCTTACTTAAGGAAACTGCTTTGCAGTGCCAGGGATCTAAGCTATATCAAATGAAATAAATGCCAATTTTCTTTTTAAATTTTTTTGTTTTTTTTAAACACCAAATATTTAACACCAAGTATTAGTTTTAACCCTATTATGGACACTACTCAGAATGAATGGAACTTATTTTAAATGGGCAGCTTTTCCTACTTAGGGAAACAGAATCAAAGATTGGTAAGTCACGGAATCTCCCCTTATTTTCCAGGAAAAAAAAAATCAGGCCCTTGTTTTTCTTAAAATCTCAACTGCTTACATAAAAGGCAGTGCTACATAGAGTTGATTGACACATGTTTTTTAATTTGGCAGACCCAAGAAAGAAGTCCTTTCTACTGTAACAAAGCTGTAACAAAGTGTGTATATATATATAATTATTATTTTTTTTTTTTGAGACAGTGTCTCACTCTGTTGCCCAGGCTGGAGTGCAGTGGCTCAATCTCAGCTCACTGCAACCACCACTTTCCGGGTTCAAGCAATTCTCCTGCCTCAGCCTCCCGAGTAGCTGGGATTACAGGCATGCGCCACCACACCCGGCTAATTTTGTATTTTTAGTAGAAATGGGGTTTCTCTATGTTGGTCAGGCTGGTCTTGAACTCCTGACGGCAGGTGATCCACCCACCTTGGCCTCCCAAAGTGCTGGGATTACAGGCGTGAGCCACCACACCTGACCTGGCTTTTACAATTAAAGCAAGTAACTCATGGTTTATTCTTTACACCTTCCATGTTTGTAGACTATCCAAGAACAATTAAAGTCTGTCTTTTTTTTTGTTTTTTCCTAAAAAAACAAAAGTGAAAACCAGATGATTCCCTGTCTTAACCTCTTCTAGGAGCTCTCCATGCTGCTGCAGTCACCTCCATCTGCCCACACCTCTTCTTTCCACATAAAACATCAGTGCACTGTGGATGTGCAGAAGCAGGAAGGCAGTCACAGCAAACTTGACTGCAAAGGCACAAAAGCATCCAGCATACCTTGGGCGAGGATGTTCCACTGCATAACCCTGATAGGTGGGTGGGTACTAGGGCAATCTGTCCTCAGATCCACAAAATCCCTCTGGAACCGGGGAGGTCGGGTGTGCAGGACGGCCCTGCATTCCTCAAGAAGCTCTTTAGGATCAATGGGCTCCAGATGTTCTGGGTCAGGTGACACCAAATACTCTGGGTGCTGGGAGGCAGCGCTGCTGTTCAGTGTCTTGGCGAGAGCACTATAGAGTCTGCTTGTACCGGTTCCCATGGAACACGCTACGGAAAAGGAAATCACAATTACACACTCGGCTCCTTTTCCTGACTTCTCGCCTAGCACAACTGTAAGACAAACATTTACTGTCCACCGAAACCAGGAGCTCAATTGTTGCCATATTCATGTATAAAGCCATTTCTTTTTTCTTTCTTTTTTTTTTTTTTGAGACAGAGTTTCACTCTTGTTGCCCAGGCTGGAGTGCAATGGCGCAATCTTGGCTCACTGCAACCTCCACCCCCAGGTTCAAGCAATTCTCCTGGCCTCAGCTTCCCAAGTAGCTGGGATTACAGGCATGCACCTCTACCCCCTGGTAATTTTGTATTTTTAGTAGAGATGGGGTTTCCCCATGTTGGTCAGGCTAGTCTGGAACTCCCGACCTCAGGTGATCCGCCCGCCTCGGCCTCCCAAAGTGCTGGGATTACAAGCATGAGCCACCACGCCCGGTGTATAAAGCCATTTCTACAGAGGCAGAATAAAGGAGTTTCCAGGTTCCAGCTTTCTACTAGGACAGTTAATTTAAGTACTACCATTAAAACTAGCCTCTGATTAACAATGAAAACTCATCCTTTTAAGGAAGAAATACTTTGATCTTGATGGCCTCTTCTAACCTAGGATTTGTCTTTGTAATTTATAAAACCAGTCTTAAAAAAAGAGCAAGGCTTAACAAAATCTACATTCCTTTTTCTATATATCTTAAGAACTTAAAGACTAGGCTGGGCATGGTGGCTCACACCTATAATCCCAGTACTTTGGGAGGCTGAGGCATGTGGATCACTTGAGGTCAGGAGTTTGAGACCAGCCTGGCCAACATAGAGAAACCCTGTCTCTACCAAAAATATAAAAAATTAGCAAGGTGTGGTGGTGTGTGCCTGTAATCCCAGCTACTCAGGAGGCTGAGGCAGGCGAATTGCTTGAACCAGGGAGATGGTGGTTGCAGTGAGCTGAGGCGACTCTATTGTGCTCCAGCCTGGGTGACACAGCGAGACTCAAAAAAAAAAAAAAAAGATCTTGAAGACTAGTTTGTAAAAAGTGAAATGTTATTAAGTCCATGTTAATGTTAATCCTGGGTGAGAGATTAGGTAATAGCAGGCTGCTTGCTACGCTGGTCATCTCATCTATACAGATCCCTCTGTTGGGGAAAGTAATGGCTAGATTCTTTCCCATTTCTCTTAGATGTTAAGTGTAAATCAAGGCTTGGGCTTTCTGTAGTAGAACTCTGAACTTCATTGAGTGGTATAGTCTATAATCCTGTATCAATTGCTGGATTTCTTAAAATCCAGAAAAGGGGCTGAGGCCAGAAGGGCTTTAGAGTAAGCTGATTTTGTTCAGCTAACTTCCATCCAGGGCACTACCTTCTCATGAGTTGCCCACATTTCCTGGGATCCTAGAAAGACAAAGGACAAGGAAAAATGCAGGAAGCACCAGTTACTTTGTCCTAACCAAGTTAATTTTTAGTGTTTTGCTTTTTATAATTCATTAAGGAGAACAGAGCATAATCTTCAACTAATTAGCATTATGTGGCAGTTCACTTAAAAGCAGTTGATTGCTCTTTTAGAGGTCAACTATGTTTTATTTTCATTATAGTATAAATTAGGGGCACATTTTACTGGGAGTAACATCCAAGATTCTGTGTATGATAAATGCTGGTACCAGGCAATCTGGATTTCCCTCTCTTGAGAGATACAAAGTTTTCTTTATAAAACATAAACATTTTATAAATGTAAATATCATATAAAGTTTTCTTTATAAAATTTGGCAGGCTTATCAATCACATCTCAAACTAGCAGTCAATCAAATTCACTGCGGCAGGTTACAAAGGAAATTCAATTATTTACCACCAAATGTCCTTGAACATTAAGGTCAATGAGGATGCAAGCATGCTTTTTTAGTTCCTTCCTGTCTACTCAAAGTAGTTTTTCCCTCCAGTAAGAAAGCTAGACTACAGCAAATGAACACATATTAATTTTCCCAACAAACATGGCAGGTGTGTGTGCATCTGCAAGCAAGTATGCTCTCCCACAAACACATACATATACAACTGTTTCCAAACTGATTTCAATAATTTCATTTTAACTGATGAATACATGAGTACATGGGTCCAAAGGAAGAAATTTTCTTCATGGCTGGCAGTACAAGTTTTGAAAGTCTTTCTTCTTGTATTTGTTTTTTTTTTTTACTTCCTGTAGGTTTTTTGGGGAAAACAAACAAAAAACAGCCCAAACATCCAAGTGTGGTCTCCTGATCAGCAATATCAGCATCACCTGGGATTGTGATCCCCAAACTGTGAGCTAACGTGTCCCAGGGAACCACAGCAAACTCACAGGGACACCATGGTATATTTTATATTTTAAATGTGAAATAAACAGTGACGTTTGACACCTATCAGGCTCTGGGCAGACTACTAGCTTGATGTAGAGCTCAGTTTCAAAAGGACTGCCCTACATTCCTTTTGATGACATTTCATCTTTGCCAAGCTGAGTTTTAGGGTGGTTATATGAAAAAACTACCATGCAAAAATGAATGTGCAGAAAGGATGATAATGTCCAATGGGAGTCAAACGTTTGAGGAGTACGTGAAATCAGAAAAGCAATCCTGAACCACACTTCCTTCTAAAAATTTACAAAAATCAATTTCACATGAAGAGAATAAAGAATAGAACAATATTAGACAGTGAAAGCATGCCAGAAACGTGCCCAGGAAGCAAATCAAACTGCATCCTATTGCAGAGTGAGCTAAATCTTTAAGAAAATGATACAAGGCTGGGCGCGGTGTCTCAAGCCTGTAATCCCAGCACTCTGGGAGGCCGAGGCGGGCGGATCATGAGGTCAGAAGATCGAGACCATCTTGGCTAACACAGTGAAACCCGGTCTCTACTAAAAAATACAAAAAAAAAAAAAAAAAAAAAAAAAAATTAGCCGGGCGTGGTAGCGGGCGCCTGTAGTCCCAGCTGCTCCGGAGGCTGAGGCAGGAGAATGGCGTGAACCCGGGAGGCGGAGCTTGCAGTGAGCCGAGATAGTGCCACCGCACTCCAGCCTGGGCGACAGAGCGAGACTCCGTCTCAAAAAAAAAAAAGAAAATGATACAAGAGGCCGGACGCAGTGGCTCATGCCTGTAATCCCAGCACTTTGGGAGGCTGAGGCGGGTGGATCACCTGAGGTCAGGAGTTTCGAGATCAGCCTGGCCAACGTAGCAAAACCCCGTCTCTACTAAAAAGGCAAAAATTAGCCAGGCATGGTGTTGGGCGCCTGTAATCCCAGCTACTCGCGAGGCTGAGGCAGGAGAATCACTTGAACCTGGGAGGAGGAGGTTGCAGGGAGCCGAGATGGTGCCATTCCATTCCAGCCTGGCAATAGAGCGATGCTCCGTCTCAAAACAAAACAAAAAGATACAAGACATGAAAGAATAACCTAAATCAGAATTAGTAAACTCAGAAATGAGACACCAAAAAGAATTAGCAATAAAAATTAAAAAGAAATGAGAAAAAGATCAGAGTCAAACCTAAGGATTGCGTTTTTTTTTTAAAAGGGAGAAAGTGACAAATACTAAAAATGAGCAAAGACCCAAAATATGAGTAATAGCAGTTCTTATAGATGAAGATCAACGAAAGGGAACAAAAGAAATCAAGAAAACTTAAAAAAAAAAAGTAGATATTGAAAAAAACACATTGCAAACTTGAGAGTATCAACCCAGAATGACCAACACCAAGTGGTCTAGTAAAAAAAAATCAGATTATCATCAGACTTCAACTGCAATGTTTTATGTGAGAAGAAAATGAAGTAACATATTTAAAATACATAAAGTGTAAGCCAAGGATTTTATATCCAGCAAAACCGGAATATTGTCTCCATGAGCCCCTTATGAGGAATCTACTAGAGCAAGGATTGGCAGTCCTTAAGCTAAGAATGGCTTTTTTTTTTTGAAATGGAGTCTTCACTGTGTTGCCCAGGCTGGTCTCAAACTCCTGAGCTCAAGCAATCCTCCCATCTCAGCCATCTCAGTGCTGGGATTACAGGCATGAGCCACCACACCCAACAAGCTAAGAACGGCTTTTACATTTAAAAAATGTGTTAAGTACACACACACTCACAAATACATTAACAGGTCCATTTTTGGCCCACAGAGCCTAAATATTTACTATGTAGCCTTCTTCAAAAAAAATATTTGCCATACCTAGAACTGGAGAACAAGCTTCAGACCAAAATGACCAGAAACATTGGTATAAGAACTGGTGCAGAGCACTAAACACAGAGATACTTAGCAAATCAATTCTAAAGACGACTTTCAGGGAGAATTCAATATGTAATGGCTATATGGCCCAACAATGAACATGAAGATGTAGTACACCAAAAAAGGAGGGGGCAAGATGAGAAAAGCATCTTCAATTAAAAAATTTTAAACTTTTTTCATAAGTTTCATAGTAGCAATCATAATTAGTAATTATGTCTAAGTGATCATAATTAGTAGTGGTGGTACTGGCACTGCAATTCTGAGACTGCTGTGTATATATGAGATATATATGGGATAGTCTATCATTCCCTGCTGTCTTTTAGGGGGATCTAGTTTTTGAGATGCATTTGATAGGCTATTCGCTACAATTCTCAAGGAAAACATTCTTCTTAAAGGCAGCTCATTTTGGACTAATAGCAGATTATCAAATCTGGTCATCTACCTTATTTGGCCTCAGAGCCTCTTGGTGGTTTTCAACAAATTCACCCTCAGAAGACAAAGCTTTTGAGATGCAGACCAAATTCTAAGGCCTCAAAAGAGCAATTCTAGTCCCAGTTCTATGACTATTTAGCTGTGCCACAACTCTCTAGACCTGCTTACCTAACTTTTTAAAATTTAATTATTTATTTATTTATTTGAGATGGGTCTCACTCTGTCGCCAGGCTGGAATGCAGTGGCGCCATCTCGGTTCACTGCAACCTCCACCTCCCAGGCTCAAGCGATTCTCCTGCCTCAGCCTCCCGAGTAGTTGGGACTACAGGTGTGTTCTACCACGCCCGGCTAATTTTTGTATTTTTAGTACAGACAGTTTCACCATGGTGGCCAGGCTGGTCACAAACTCCTGACCTCAAGTGATCCACCCACCTTGGCCTCCCAAAGTGCTGGGAATTATAGGCGTGAGCCACCACATCCAGCCTTTTTTTTTTTCCCCCCCCAAAGGGCCTGTTTTTTGTAAGGGCCTCACTCTGTTACCCAGGCTGGAGTGCAGTGGTATGATCATAACCCATTGCAGCCTCAAACTCCTGGGCTCAAGCCATCTTCCCACCTCAGCCTCCCGAGTAGCTGAGACTACAGGTGCACATCACCATACCAGCCAAGATCTGCTTACTTCTCTTTAAAATGAGGGCTTACGTGGTCTTAATTTCTCCAAGATCAGGTGGAAAAGTCATCTGGGTTAGAACGGGGGAGACTTTTCAAATCTATGTTCCTATGTTCCTCATATAACAGCTCTACTGTTTGCAGTAGAGACACATATCTTCCTATTAATAAAACTTGGGCCAGGCGCGGTGGCTCACACCTGTAATCCTAGCACTTTCGGAGGCTGAGGCAGGAGGTTCCCTGGAGTCCAGGAGTTCGAGACCAGCCTGGGTAACATAGTGAGATCCTGTCTCTACAAAAATAAAAAAATAATAATTATTAAAAAAGCATGTTTCATTCAGAATTTCTATACTCATATTTGAAAAACAATGAATAATTCTTGTCAGGTGTGATAACACTACTCATGTATGGAATAATACACTGCAATTTGCCTTTCAAGTTTTATTGGCATAGCCCTTTTGCACTTGTTTCACTGTAGATGAGCTCATCTGAGAAAGATGCATTTTGAATGAGAGACTAGGTAGAGGGGAATCATTAGGAAGTGTTTACTACAGTCTTGTCTCTGCCCCCTTAGACCTTACAGGAAACCCAAAGATATTCCCCAAGGTGGACTGGTGCAACACTGACTGCCAGAGTATTTAACCACAACATGACATGGGACAAGCCCTCTAATACTAAAGTACCTGGGAAACATTAGTCTGTTGCATAATGAGCATGAAGTTAGGACAAAGAGATACAGATGGTCCTGAAAGGCATTTCTACTCATCCACCCTCGTTCTAGACAGCTTACTGAGGGACTCCCCTGTGCCAGGCTGTTCTGTGCTCCCTGCAATTTACTCACCTTCTTTGCACTTTACTCTCTTAAATAGTGGGAACATCACTGGCAACACTCTAATCTTCTTAATTTAATCCAATCCCATAGTCCTTGGGATAATCTCTCTGCTGGATGTTAATTTTACATTTTTATTTCTCTATTCTCTGAGTTTTGTTAAGTCACTGAGTTATGCCAATGTAGTTTTATTGAGTTATGCCAATAAAATATGTGCTGATATTTTCCCTAAAAAAATTGGCAAGTATTTGGGGAAAGCTTAATACTCATGAATTCATGAGAGAAAAACTGGGTGCTAACTATGCAGAATCACTAGGGTGTAATAAGGGTTAAAACAATCAGGATGAATAAGAGTAACCAGAAAAGGACTTCGAAAAAATAGGATTTAGATATGAAGCTCTAATTTGTGACTATATCACTTGGTCCATCATGGGTAGCCACTCTCATCTTCTGCCCCACTCAAACCACAGACACATATGGCTGTTCATTCATTTTTTGTCAAATCTTTGAGTTGGAGCCAGGCACAGTGGCTCACACTTATAATTCCAGCTACTCAGGAGGCTGAGTCAGGAGGCTCACTTGAGGCCAGGAGTTTGAGGCCAGCCTGGGCAACATAGCAAGACTGTCTCTCTAGAGAAAAAAAAATAAATATCTCTCTAGAAAAAAAAAAAAAAAAAAGGTTTTAGTGCCTACTGCGTACCAGACACTACCCTGGAGATATATCACTGAGCAAAACAGATGAGTATCTGCCCTCATGGAGCTTCTGTTCTTTCTAGTGGGGAGAGACAAACAAGACCCTATATACAAACATATAAATGTGTGTGTGTAGTCTGTCATATATGGAAAAGTGCTTTGGAGAAAAATAAAGGGAAAAGGTGGAATGGGGAATGCTTGTGGGCAGGGAGCTGTTATTGGATATGCAATGCTTAAGGAGGCCTCGCCAAAAGATGGAATTTGAGCAGAGACTGGGAGGTGGTAAGGAAATAGCCTCACTGGAGACCTGATAAAACATTCCAAGCAGAGGGAACAGCAAGTGCAAAATCCCTGAGGAACATGCGTGGCAAGCTTGATAAATAGACGGGATTATGGTGGTGTGAACAGTCTGAATAAAAGGAGATGAGGTCAGAGAAAAAGCAGTGAGAGGGAGCAGATTGGGTAGGGCCTTGCTGGTCTATCTAAAGACTTTGGCCTTTATCAGAGATGGGAAGCAGCTGGAGAATTCTACTCAAGAGGAGAATCTGATTGACATTTTGAAAATATCACTGGCTGATATATTTAAACTACACTATACTACAGGGACATAAGGGCAGACAGGAGGAAACTCATTTGAGGAAATGTACAATAATCTAGGCAAGAGACAGCAGGGGTGAACTGGGGGGCAGCAGTGAAAGTGGTTGGATTCTCAATAAATCTAAAGTTGGATCCAACAAGTTTTGATAACTTGGATGTGATTTGTGACAAAGAGCAGTCAAAAAGGAACCTGGAGGCTGGGTGTGGTGGCTCATGCCTGTAATCAAAACACTTTGGGAGGCCAAGGCAGGAGGATCGCTTAGGGTCAGGAGTTCGAGACCAGCCTGGGCAACACTGGGAGCCCTGTCTCTACAACAAAACAAAACAGAACAAAAACAAATTAACCAGGTGTAGTGGCGTTCATTGGTAGTCCCAGCTATTCGGGAGGCTGAACTGGGTTGCTTGAGCCCAGGAGTTTGAGGCTGCAGTGAGCTGTGATCATGCCACTGCACTCCAGCCTGGGTGACAGAGCAAGACCCTATCTATCTCTTAAAAAAAAAATGTCCACAGTTTCCAGCTGAGCGACCAGAAGGATGGAGGTGCCAACTACAGTGGTTAGGAAGACCTGACAGGGTTTACAGAAAATAGTTCAACATTAGATGACTGACATTCAGGAGAGAGTTACAAACTGGAAACAAACATTGGGAGATGTTAATGCACAGAAAAGACTGAATTGAGTTAGAGAGAAAGGAGATCAGAAGATTGAGATCTGGGAAATCTGCAAAAGTAACATGAAATGACATGGCCAGAGAAGTAGGAGAACATGAGCCGGGCACAGTGGCTCACGCCTGTAATCCCAGCACTCTGGGAGGCTGAGGTGGGCAGATCACTTGAGCCAAGGAGTTTGAGATCAGCCTAGGTAACATAATGAACATAAAAACACAAAAATTAGCTGGGTGTGGTGGCGCGTGCCTGTAGTCCCAGCTTCTTGTGGGGCTGAGGAGGGAGGATCACTTGAGCCCAGGTGTTTGAAGCTGCAGTGAACTGTGAGACACGCCACTGCACTCCAGCCTGGGTGACATAGCAAGACCCTGTCACCACTACCACAACAACAACAACAACACAGCAAACAAACCAGGGCTAGGGAATTAATAACAAAGTAAATGCTAGATAGACTTTACATATTATTGTTATACTTATAGCACAGTGCCAAGGCTTACTAAGAACCACTTAGGGACTATAATGTAGTAAGTCTATTTATTTAAATTTGTAAACTAAAGAAGACTGAAGATTGAGGGGCACCTTTCTCTTCTCCTCACTTTATTATGGTTTGAATGCATGTCCCCCAAAGTTCATGTATTAGAAACTTGATCCCCAAAGCAGCAGTGTTGGGAGTTGGGCAATGGGAGGTGTTTGGGTCATGAGGGCATGGCTCTCATCAACGGATTAATACCAATATGGTGGGGGGGGAGAGAGAGTGCTGTTCCAGGGGTGGGTTCCTTATAAAAGGGCGAGTTCAGCCCTCTCTTAACCTTCCACCTTTGGCCATGGCATGACACAGCAACAAGGCCCTTACCAGATGCCAGCCCTCTGACTGGACTTCCCAGCCTCCTGAACTTTAACTATATTTTCAGTTCTCATCACAATCCTAGGAAGCAGATACGCTTATTATGCCAATTTCAAATGTGCTATATAATCCTAGCATGTTGGGAGGCTGAGGTGGGCGGATCATTTAAATCCAGGAGTTTGAGAGTAGCCTGGGCAACACAGAGAGATCCATATCTAGATGTAATTAAAAAAAGAAAAAATTAGCTGGGCATGGTGGCATGTGCCTGTGGCTAGGGCAGGAGGATCACCTAAGCCTGGGAGGTTTAGGAAGTTGCAGTGAACCATGATTGCACCACTGCACTCCAGCTCTCAAAAAAACAAACAAAAAAACAAAATGAGAGAATAACTGAGTTAACAAGTCTCATTGTTTCTCACCTACTTTAAAAAACAACTTAACATTCCCCTTTTTTTTTGGAGACAGGGTCTCACTCCATTGCCCAGGCTGGAGCTGGAGCACAGTGGTGCCATCATAGCTCACTGCATCCTCTAACTTCTGGGCTCAGGCAATCCTCCTGCCTCAGCCTAAGCAGCTGGGATTACAGGTATATGCCACCACCCCGGCTAATTAAAAGAATTTTTTTTTTTGGTAGAGACAGGGGTCTCACTTTGTTTCCAGGCTAGTCTTGAACTCCTGGCTTCAAGCAATCCTCTCAGCTCAGCCTCTCAAAGTGCTGGGATTACAGGCATCAGCCACCATACCCGGCCTAACATTCAACTTTTTTTTCTGAAATGGAGTCTCACTCTGTTGCCCAGGCTGGAGTGCAAAGGCGTGATTTCAGCTCACTGTAACCTCCGCCCCCTCCGGGTTCAAGCAATTCTCCTGCCTCAGCCTCCTGAGTAGCTGGGATTATGTCACACACCACCACACCTGTCTAATTTTTATATGTTTAGTAGAGACAGGGTTTTACCATGTTGGCTAGGCTGGTCTTGAACTCCTGACCTCAAGTGATCCACCCAAAAGTGCTGGGATTACAGGTGTGAGCCACCGTGCTTGGCCACACTTACTTTTTTTTTTGGAGACGGAGTCTCGCTTTGTTCCCCAGGCTGGAGTGCAGTGGCGCGATGTTGGCTCACTGCAGCCTCCGCCCCCCAGGGTCAAGCAATTCCCCTGCCTCAGCCTCCCAAGTAGCTGGAACTACAGGTGCACGCCACCACCCTCAGCTAATTCACATTCACTTTTTAATTTTCGAGTATCAACCATTAAAAAATATTCCTTTCATACATAAATACATGTTGATCTCCAGGATTTCAAACCATCTACTTAAGTTTTATGCCTTAATAGGAGTTGCTGTTCAGGACTTTAAAAAGATTTTCAAACATTCACAATAGCTCAATATTTGAAGCTTATTTCCTAAGGCTAGACAGCACAAATAATTCACCCATGTGGCAACTAAGATACTGAAAGGTACCAAATCTTGACAAAACCTCTGCTGAACTCTATTTGGCACTCACATTGGCTTCAGGTCTAATTTTATGTGTTTGGAAATTTTGGATTTGATTCCACACATATTTGGCTTCTGCTCACAATTCATTTTTCACAAACACAGTAATTCTCATTTTTTTTTTAATTAAAAATTTTTTTAAAAAAATAGAGACGAGATCTCACTAAGTGTCCCAGGCTGGCTTCAAACTCCTGGCCTTCAGTGATCTTTCCACCTCAGCCTTCCTAGGTGTTGGGATTGGGCGTGAGTCACAGCAATGGGCCAGCCATCACTCTCAATGCAACACACAAGTTACAGAATTCATATAGTTAACAGGCACATCAAAATAGCTTTATCTCTTCTGCCTAGTGTCCATTTAGCAACATCACCCCATCCCCTGCCACTGACTAATTCTATAAGCACATTTTTACATACATTTAGAACTGGATGTCTTAATTCCTTGTACCACTATTATTAAGCCCTCACTGCTATTTTACTGTATAAGAATATAACTCTTCTTACCTTTATAAACAGCCTTTGAAGAACTGCCAGAGAATCCAGATTATTTAGATTTCTGAAACACAGTAGCAGTATGTAAACTCCCATTTGGTAATACGTTTGCTTTCCTAAAAAACACAAGTGGGAGGCTGGTCGTGGTAGCTCATGCCTGTAATCCCAGCACTTTGGAAGGCCAAGGTGGGTGGATCACCTGAAGTCAGGAGTTCGAGATGAGCCTGAACAACATAGTGAAACCCTATCTCTACTAAAATACAAAAATTAGCCGGGCGTGGTGGCGGGCGCCTGTACTCCCAGCTACTTGGGAGGCTGAGGCAGGAGAATCGCTTGAACCTGGAAGGCAGAGGTTGCAGTGAGCTGAGATCACGCCACTGCACTCCAGCCTGGGCAACAAGAGCGAGACTCCCTCCAAAACAAAACAAAACCCACAAGTGGGCTAATCACAAATATATTTGAATATATATACACCCTTAATACTACCAATTACTACACACTTCTAAAGCAATCTAGGCAGATCACAATTCAAGTTCCTAAGAATGCTGACCATAAGGAAAACGGTTGGGCTGCAGTGAAACACCTTCACATCAATAATTAGAATGCTGGATGACAACCCCAACAGTCGAGACCCAAACTGACTGGGCCCACCATTCCAAGCACTCCTAATAGCACTAAGGAATCACTCAGGGCCGGCCGGGCATGGTGGCTCACACCTGTAATCCCAGCACTTTGGGAGGCCAAGACAGGTGGATCACGAGGTCAGGAGATCGAGGACCATCCTGGCCAACATGGTGAAACCCCGTCTCTATTAAAAATACAAAAAATTAGCCAGGCATGGTGGTGGGTGCCTGTAGTCCCAGCTACTCCGGAGGCTAAGGCAGGAGAATGGCGTGAACCCCAGAGACAGAGCTTGCCGTAAGCTGAGATCGCGCCACTGCACTCCAGCCTGGGCGACAGAGTGAGACTCCATCTCAAAAAAAAAAAAAGGGGGTCACTCAGGGCCGACCACTCTCCACAGCTCCACACAGGGTTCCTTCCTCTAGCTGCCCACCAATTGCCTGTTCTAGGCTTTGCCCAAACCATTCAGCGTCTAATTACTTCTCTCACAGTTTGCGTTTAGCGTCTTGAAACGGTGGCCTGGCAAAAACCCTGATTAAAAACCAAGCAAAAGCCAGGATTATCTTGAGTATGCACCTGGGAAGCTACGGAAGCTGATCAACCTCCGCCCGAGGCAACCTTGAAGCACACACAACACACGAAAACTAAGCCATCAATGGTACAGGAAGGCATCCCTGAAAACAGCAATCCAATGCTGCCATCTACTGGCCATGCGTGTTGAACACCTCACAAAAACTAAGCTGATTTAGCAGCTGATTTTCATTAGCCTTCTTAGAGTAGGTTCCAGAATACCTGGCCATCTTCAATACAAACGAGAATTCACACAAGATAACCACCAACATAAAGCAGCCTGGATGTTGGATATACAATATATTTATTTAATATATATTGAAGGAATCGGTAAAGATTCATAGCAACCAGGCTTAGCTCTATGGATCAACCAATGGCTCTCCTTTTCTTATACCTGGCCCATTTTTCCTACTTAGGGTACCCTTGGATATTTGCAATACAATCTCTGTCCTTTACTCATGAGACTTTAAGCCTCCCAAGGGAAGGGACTGTTTCCCTTATTTACCATTTCCCCCAGGATCCAGCCCAGTGCTTTAAACAATGTTAATAAAAGACGGCAAGTGACAGCAAAGTACCAAGAAATTCTGTCAAACACTGATGGAGGCCTTTTATTGGTGGAGCATTTTATGGTATACCAAGCATTTTTACTTGCTGTAACCAGTTACCTGCTCAAGAACCCATTGGCCATTATTTACACCACATTATAGATAAGAACACTAAGGTTCAAAAGTGTAAATGAGGTCCTAAGCCACCATTAAACGTAACTCTAGGCCAGTAGATCAGCCTTGCCAACAACCCTGTCTCTACTAAAAATACAAAAAAATTAGCTGGGCGTGGTGGCAGCCCTGTAATCCCAGCTACTCAGGAGGCTGAGGCATAAGAATCCCTTGAACCTGGGAGGCAGAGGTTGCAGTGAGCCGAGATTGCACCACTGCACTCCAGCCTGGGTGACAGAGCAAGATTGTCTCAAAAAAAAAAAAAAAAAGTAACTCTATCTTTCTAAATTTTTGTGAAACTAAATTTTTGATTTTCACCCATCAGCTAGAAAATCAAAACTCAAGCAATGTGACATGTCCCCTGAAGGTCCACCTGGCAAATGAATGCAGCCACCTTCAAATTTTGCATGATGTGGGCTTATATGACATGAATTTCCAGATCCTAGAGACTGGATTCTAAGTGCCAATTTAGGCAGAAGGATCGCTTGAGCCCAGGAACTCGAGACCCGCCTGGGCAACGTAGTGAGACCCCATATCTTATATTAAATTTAAAATAAAAATAAAAATAAACTAAGTACCAAGTTAAGAAGATATTACTTTCTGGCAGGAGTCAAATATTTTAGTTAGTGACCGACAAGTCTCCAAGTCTGTTATTGAGTGCCACTGACTGAATATGCCAGGCCTGCCTCGAGTACTGAGCCTTATAGCTTATAAGCCTTATAGCTAAAGCCTCAGCTCTCTCCAGGAAGTTTGGCCTGCGGTTCCGCAGAGGCAAGAAAGTCTTAAAGCAAGGACTCAAGTTAGGCTGCCTGAATTCAAATCCTGGCTCCACTTTTTACTAGTAGGATCCTGAATAACTTATTTACCTCTCTGCTTCTTCATTATCTTCTTCATATAGATAAGTGTAACCTATTTTATTTGGTTACTGTGAGGATTAATTTAGTTAAACTAGAGGTACTTGGCACATCCTAAGTGATTAGCTAAATGTTAGCTATTCTGTTTCATTCTGTAAAACTCACTTTTTTCCTAGGCATAAAGAGAAGGCTATTATTCAGCTGGGCGTGGTGGCTCACGCCTGTAATCCCAGCACTTTGGGAGGCCCAGGTGGGTGGATCACTTGAGGTCAGGAGTTTGAGACCAGCCTGACCAACATGGTGAAACCACGTCTCTATTAAAAATACAAAAATTAGCTGGGCGTGGTGGTGGGTGCCTGTAATCTCAGCTACTCGGGAGGCTGAGACAGGAGAATTGCTTGAACCTGGGAGGAGGCTGCAGTGAGCCAAGATCACGCCACTGCACTCCAGCCTGGGCGAAAGAGCAAGACTCCATCTCAAAAAAAACAAAACAAAACAAAACAAAAAACAAAAAGAGAAGGCTATTATTAACATTCGAGATAATGTGCCAGACTGCTTCCATGTATTTTCATTATTCTGTCCCACATCTGGTGAAGTGGGTATCTGCACAGCTTTCTCTAGATTGAACAACTAGTAAGGGGGCTGGCCCTGGAGAAAGTTACCTGCACCTTGGACTGCTGCTCGTCAGCAGGGCAACTGCGACACTGCCTCAGGGCAACTGTGATGCAGCTGTCCTGCCTAGCCCCGGGCGCACACAGCAGCCCATTCTTCAGGCCAGGAAGAAACAGAGGTCAAGTTCCACCTCCTCCATCTGTCGACGTCACTGTCATCACAGCACATACACACTGGCACAGCACAGAGTGTACAAAGCAGTGTCACGACCCGCTTGGCATTACCAGAGATATCAAGTGAAGGTCAGAACTCTCAACCTAACGTGTCTAAAAATACAAGCACCTAGACTGAGCGTGACAATCCAAACAACCTCTCTTTGCCAGGTGGCAGTCACAGACCAGACAAGAAAGCTGAAGCGTCATCCAGACAAGACTGAGCCATACCTTCAGCCAGGACAGACTCATATGGAAAAGCTCTCTAAAGAGAAGGGAATCCCTCCATGATAAATGCTTAGTTTAACATGTTCGACTGGTGCTCAATTGTCTATGGGCTGACAAATCATTTCCACAAGCTGGGCTTTTCTAGCACAATCCTCTGAAACAAAAACGTGAGAAAGCAAAACCTAAAAATCTGGTGATCCCCTACCACTAACGTTTCTGGGACACTTGGAAAAATGACGCGTTTTTACAGTTGTGAGTGGAAATATGAAACTATAAGGAGCCTTCTGCTGACTGTACAGAGTCCTCTCTAGATCAGGGATCTACCGACTGTGACCCATGAGCTAACTCTGGCAGCATCCTGTCTTTGTGCTACCTGCAAGCTAAGAAAGGCTTTTATATTTTTAAATGGTTGGCGGGGGGGGGAACCTTAAGAACAGTAATATTTCATGACATGTGAAAATGATATGAAATTCAAATTTTAATGTCCATAAATAGGCCAGGTGCGGTGGCTCAAGCCTGTAATCCCAGCACTTTGGGAGGCCGAGGTGGGCGGATCATGAGGTCAGGAGATCAAGACCATCCTGGCTAACATGGTGAAACCCCGTCTCTACTAAAAATACAAAAATTAGCCGGGCTTAGTGGCGGGCGCCTGTAGTCCCAGCTACTAGGGAGGCTGAGGCAGGAGAATGGCGTGAACCCGGGAGGCAGAGCTTGCAGTGAGCCAAGATTGCGCCACTGCACTCCAGCCTGGGCGACAGAGCCAGACTCAGTCTCAAAAAAAAAGTCCATAAATAAAGTTTACATATTGTCTATAGCTGCTTTCACACTACAACAGCAGAGTTGACTAGCTGCGACAGATATATGGCCCAGAAAGCCTAAAATATTTACTAGCTGGCTCTTTATGGAAAAAGTTTGCCAACCTCTGCTCTAGATTATATTAAAATGAGCCTTTAGCCAGGCATGGTGGCATGCGCCTGTGGTCCCAGCTACTTGGGAGGCTGAGGCAGAAGGACTGCGTGAGCCCGGGAGGTTGAGCCTGCAGTGAGCTGTCTCTGCGCCACCGCACTCCAGTCTGGGTGACAGAGGAAGACCCTGTCTCAAAAAAAAAAAAAAGAAAAAAAAAAAGGCCAGACATGGTGGCTCACACCTGTAATTCCAACACTTTGGGAGGCTGAGGCAAGCAGATCACCTGAGGTCAGGAATTCAAGACCAGCCTGGCCAACATGGCAAAAACCCCGTCTCTACTAAAAATACAAAAATTAGTCGGGTGTGGTGGTGGGCACCTGTAATGCCAGATACTTGGGAGGCTGAGGCCGGAGAATAACTTGAACCTAGCAGGTGGAGTTTGCAGTGAGCCGAGATCGTGCCACTGCACTCCAACCTGGGTGACAAGAGTGAAACTCTGTCTCAAAAAAAAAAAAAAAGTATGAAAAATTTTAAAATAATGAGCCAAACATGGTGACACATGCCTATAGTCTCAGCTACTCAGGAGGCTGAGGCAGGAAGATCCCTTAAACCCAGGGGTTTGAGTTCAGCCTGGGCTATATAAAGAGACCCCCCATCCCTAAAAGAATTAGCCAGGGGCGGTGGCTCATGCCTGTAATCCCAGCACTTTGGGAGGCCGAGGCGTGTGGATTATATGAGGTCAGGAGTTCGAGACCAGCCTGACCAACATGGTGAAACCCCGTCTCTACTAAAAATACAAAATTAGCTGTGTGTGGTAGTGCATGCCTATAATCCCAGCTACTTGGGAGGCTAAGGCAGGAGAATCACTTGAACCAGGGAGGCAGGGGTTGCAGTCAGCAGAGATTGCGCCACTGCACTCCAGCCTGGGTGACAGAGCAAGACTCTATCTAGAAAAATAAATAAAAAATAAAATTGTATAGTCCATTTGGAAGGCAGCTATGCTCACCAGTAGTCCATTTGTATATATATCATAAAACCAATAAAAGATGTTTAGTCACTTAAAAAGGAGGGGAAACAATTTTCATATACAAATTCCCAGAGCATTGCTTGAATAATTAAGGCATATATTAAAAAAAGAATATACTGCATATCATTGGGCAGGTTGGTTCTAGGCCAAGATAGCAAAGTAGAAAATACATTTACTTTCTGTCCTTCCTAAGATCTTGAAGAAACAAAGTACCTATATTTAAATTTTTTTTTTTTTTGAGACAGAGTCTTGCTCTGTTGCCTAGGCTGGAGTGCAACGGCGCCATCTCGGCTCACTGAAACCTCTGCCTCCCGGGTTCAAGCAATTCTCCTCCCTCAGCTTCCTGAGTCGCTGCTGGGATTACAGGCACCCGCCACCACGCGCGGCTAATTTTTGTATTTTTAGTAGAGACAGGGTTTCACTATGCTGGCCAGGCTGGTCTAGAACTCCCAACCTCAGGCAATCTGCCCGCCTTGGCCTCCCAAAGTGCTGGGATTACAGGCATGAGCCACCACGCCTGGCCTATTTGAAATTTTTTAAACAATGCATCAATAACATTGGAAAACAAGAAGGGATGCATGACATCAATGGAGCAAAAATTTGGAGGAATTCCAAGAAGACAGAAACAAGTTTGAATTAACAGAGAAACCAGAGTGAAGCAAAGGGCAGTACAAGTTACCAAAGGTAAACGTGGTTTTCCCAAGAGCACCTTGAAGAAACTCCAAGCTGAATCAACAAATAGAAAGGGCACGAGAAGCTGAGGGGGTAACTGTTAGGGCAATTCATTCAAGAATGAAAGTGAATGGTGGCACTAGTTACACGCGTCCCCTCTCTCACAGACAAAGCCGGGAAGGGTGGCTTTTTGTTGCTCCATAGAACCAAAGAATAGCCCAAAGAAAATGGGTGATAGCTTTAGAATGGCTTGCAAGGGTGAATGGACCTGAAAGAGAAGCAGACCCAGATCAGGAGCTAACTCTGAAACTCAAGGATGGTTTTAAAAAGCGGGGAAGGGGTTGGACTGAAGAACACAGAAGGAAACCCTCCTTTCTTTGGCAAAGGAGGTAGTTACCAGCCTGCTCCCCCTCATGCATTCAACAAGGAAGGCTGGCTGCCCACTCTCCAGATTACCTTCCCACTCAGAACATGCAAACTGGCTGGGCGCGGTGGCTCACACCTGTAATCCCAGTATTCTGGGATGCCAGGGTGGGCGGATCGCAGTTTGAGACCAGCCTGGCCAACATGGGGAAAACCTGTCTCTACTAAAAATACAGTAACTGTTGTATTATTGGGCCAAGCATGATGGCGCACGCCTGTGGTCCCAGCTACCTGGGAGGCTGAGGTGGGAGGAGTGCTTGAACCAGGTTGGTGGAGGCTGCAGTGAGCTGAGATCACGCCACAGCACTCCAGCCTGAGTGACAGAGCAAGACCCCGTCTCAAAAAACACACAAACAAATAAAACAACATGCAAAACTCCCTTCCTCTCCAGGAAAGAGGCCTAAAGGAGAAACAGGCACACACATCTCGATATATTTAAAGTACGAGAGACATTATAGACACAAAACAAGCTTCTATGAAAAAAGGAGCAATTAAACAACTAGAAATGTCTAGGAATTTAAAATGACTGCAGAACAAAAATTTTCAGAAAATCTCATGCAACAGAGAAGAGATAAAAACACTAAAATATGAATGGAGGCCTGGCTAGGTGCCTCATGCTTGTAATCCAGTACTTTGGGAGGCAGAGGCAAATGGACTGCTTGAGCCCAGGAATTTGAGACCAGTCTGAGCTGAGACCCCTGTCTCTACAAAAAAATAAAAGTAGGTAGGCATGGTGGAGCACACCTATAGTCCCAGCTACTTCAGAGGCTGAGGTGGGAGGATCACTTGAGCCCAGGAGTTGGAAGTTACAGTGAGCTATGATCCCACCAGTGCACTCCAGCCTGGGTGACAAAGTGGAGACTCTGTCTCTAAAATAATTAAAAAAAAAAAAAAAGGATGAATAGACACGGAGGATAGATCCATATGGCCAGCAATCTAACAGGAGTTCAAGAACATGAGAACAAGAGACAATACAGTAGACAAAATAACCCGAGAAATGACACAAACTTTTAATGTGCTAAGGCATGTCTTTAGATTGGATGGGCGCATCAGATGCTGAGACATTCATCCTGATGGACCTTTTGAATGCCAAAGATAAGGAAATCTTGTAAGCCTTTACAGATAATTAATACTCACAATGGTCTTTAAAAGTTCAGAGGCAAGGCCGGGCATGGTACCTGTAATCCCAGCACTTTGAGAGGCCGAGGCGGGTGTATCACCTGAGGTCAGGAGTTCGAGACCAGCCTGACCAACATGGCAAAACCCCAATACAAAAAACTAGCAGGGCGTGGTGGCAGGGGCCTGTAATCCCCAGCTACTCGGGAGGCTGAGGCAGGAGAATCGCTTGAACCCGGGAGACGGAAGTTGCAGTGAGCTGACATCGCACCATTGTACTCCAGCTTGGGCAACAGAGCAAGACGACTCCATCTCAAAAAAATAAAATATTAAACTAATTCTAGAAATAAGTCTCAGTGAGTCTATTTGACCTACAAGATTTGAAAGATAAACATTTTCCTTCAGCAGACCTTCAATGATAGTTAGCATCCATAAAAGCAAAACACATAAGAGGAAATAGAAAAGTATCATATCCCAGGTATTATTAGAATCTGCAGTGTAACTTACTTTGCACCCTATACTAGACAAGATATTTGCAGTCACAAGCATATTTGCAGACCGGCAAACAGAGCTGTTTAAGTACTGGAACCTCAGAGTTGGAGGAAAGACAGAAAAGGGAAAGGAAGACAGCTGGAGAGGATGCATCAAGACCAAGGAATTTCCCAGATATCCTTCCAGAACAATTCTTATTGTCACTTTGGATGCATCATAACTTTTTTTTTTTTGAGATGGAGTCTTGCTGTGTTGCCCAGGCTGCAGTACAGTGGTACGATCTCAGCTAGCTGCAACCTCCACCTCCCTGGTTCGAGCAATTCTCCTGCCTCAGCCTCACGAGTAGCTGGGATTACAGGCACACACCACCAACACCCGGCTAATTTTTACATTTTTAGTAAAGATGGGGTTTTTGCCATGCTGCCCAGGCTGGTCTCGAACTCCTAACCTCAAGTGATCCCTCCCCCTCCTTGGCCTCCCAAAGTGCTGGGATTACAGGCGTGAGCCACTGTACCCAAGCAGCGTCATAACTTCTAAGCACTTACTTTCATGGACTTGCCAAGAGCTCAAGAGCAGCCAGGGGTTGGCCGGGCGCGGTGGCTCACGCCTGTAATCCCAGCACTTTGGGAGGCCGAGACAGGCGGATCACGAGTCAGGAGATCGAGACCATCCTGCCTAACACGGTGAAACCCCGTCTCTACTAAAAATACAAAAAATTAGCCGGGCGCGGTGGCAGGCGCCTGTAGTCCCAGCTACTCGGGAGGCTGAGGCAGGAGAATGGCGTGAACCCGGGAGGCGGAGCTTGCAGTGAGCCGAGATCGCGCCACTGCACTCCAGCCTGGGCGACAGAGCGAGACTCTGTCTCAAAAAAAAAACAAAAAACAAAAAACAAAAAAACAAAACAAACAAAAAAAAAAGAGCAGCCAGGGCAACACAGTGAGACCCTGTCTCTACAATAAATAAAATAAATATTTTCCTTTCTGCACAACTCTCCACAATCCAACAGTGGTCTCTAACTTTTGGACAGGAGAATCACATCATTGAGACTTAGAATAGGCTTCTAAGCATTTAGTAAAACGAGCCTCCTCACAGGTGCCTGCCTGTGTTGTCAGTATGTGGCTGTTGTCTACCCGGGGCCTATGTCAGAATCAGCAGATGCTCAGGCCCCACGTGGAGATATTAAAATCCAGAAGATCTGAATGGGACCCATGCATTTTTTTTATATACTGGAAGGAGAAAAAAATTGTTATAGGGACATTCAAATTGGATGGTACCAATTTTGTTTAGCCTTCTTTCCCCTGGGCACTGTTGCTCACATCCCTGACACTGAATCCTTGCTAAGTATTAATATATGATTCAAGTGTTGCTTTGAGGCCACATAGAGACAGAGGACAGCTAAGGTTTTCACTTGACGTCTCACTCCCTCCGTGGGAAGGCTGATTTTCTCCCATTCTAAGAATAACAATAAATAAAAAGTATCTTAGCTGCTTTCCATGGAAGTCCAAACAGGTTTACTATGAGGCTAAACGCCCATGCACACTGTCCTTCAAATTTCTATTTACTGAAGTATAACCACCACTTAAGTGGCTATCAAAGCCCTATAAACTCTAATTAGTGGCCGGGCGTGGTGGCTCACGCCCGTAATCCCAACACTTTGGGAGGCCAAGGCGGGTGGATCACCTGAGGTCAGGAGTTCGAGATGAGCCTGATCAACATGGTGAAATCCTGTCTCTACTAAATACAAAAAAATTAGCTGGACATGGTGGTGCATGCCTGTAGTCCCAGCTACTTGGGAGGCTGAGGCAGGAGAATTGCTTGAACCCGGGAGGCACAGGTTGCAGTGAGCCAAGATTGCGCCATTGCACTCCAGCCTGGGCAACAAGAGCAAAACTCTGTCTGAAAACAAACAAACAAACAAAAAACACTCTAATTAGTCACCAGTGCCTCCTGACAGCAAATACAGATGCTGTATCTCCCTTCCTAACTCCAAGAAGCCAGAACACAACTGCCTCACTTTTCTTTTAGTAAACATCATAGAAACCTCCTTATTTTACTCACTCTATAAGTTGTGCAACTACATGGATACACTCCCATTACAATGTCAGTCTCAAGTTTCCTCTCACTGAACTTTCATTGATATGCAAATTTATTCCCTTTTTTTTTTTTCTTTGAGAGTAGCTGGGATTACAGGCGCGTGCCATCACACCCGGCTCATTTTGTATTTTTAGCAGAGATGGGGTTTCTCCATGTTAGTCAGGCTGGTCTTGAACTCCCGACCTCAGGTGATCCACCCGCCTTGGCCTCCCAAAGTGCTGGGATTACAGGCGTGAGCCACTGTGCCCGGCCCTGGAATTTCTTCCCTTTCTTAAAAGCTGCTTTTGGCGGGGCGTGATGGCTCATGCCTGTAATCCCAGCACTTCTGGAT
Organism: Pongo pygmaeus; assembly: GCF_028885625.2. Classification (NCBI taxonomy): domain Eukaryota; kingdom Metazoa; phylum Chordata; class Mammalia; order Primates; family Hominidae; genus Pongo; species Pongo pygmaeus. The sequence goes on along the minus strand of NC_072376.2, from coordinate 152,012,973 downwards.
GGCTGAGGTGGGAGGATTGCTTGAGCCCAGGATTTTGAGACCAGCCTGGGCAACATGGCAAAACCCGTCTCAACAAAATATACAATTTTTTAAAGCTGCTTTTGTTGGGGGTCAATGTTCTTTCTCAGGGGTCTCTTGAATTGCCTTAGGCCCCAAGCTCAAAGATCCTTTTTTTTTTTTTTTTTTTTGAGACAGAGTATTGCTCTTACTCTGTTGCCCAGGCTGGAGTGCAATGGCACAATCTGGGCTCACTGATACCTCTGCCTCCCGGGTTCAAGTGATTCTCCTGCCTCAGTTTCCCAAGCAGCTGGGATGTACAGGTGTGCACCACCACACTTGGGTATTTTTTTAATGTAAGTAGAGACAGGGTTTCACCATGTTGCCCAGTCTGGTCTTGAATGCCTGAGTTCAAGTGATCCGCGCCTCGGCCTCCCAAAGTGCTGGGATTACAGGCATGAACCACTGTGCCCGGCCAGGCCAAAGGTCTTAAGGATCTTCCAGAATCCTCTCCAGAGCTTCTCAAGCTTTCCAGGGATAAGTACCTTTGGGGAAAGGAGGGGCAGAGCTCATAAATACTCCCTAATCTTTTCGGAAGAATCCCCTGGGGCACTTGTTCAATACGCACTCCACCAGCCTTCTCCACAGGAAACTGATCAAGCAGATGGGTAAAGGCCAGAAATCTGCATTTTAACAAGTGTCCCAAATGATTCCGCCTCTACCTCTTTTCCTAAGAAGCTGCCACAGCTCCTGCATGCGCCACCTTCTTCCAGGCATTGTGTGTGTGGTCTTCTCTGCCTGCCCCCACCACCCACAACCTGTCTCCTTCCAAAGCACCCTCCTTTTTCACCTATTCGAAGCAAAGCATTTCTTGACAAATTCAGCCACACTGATTTCTCTTTCTTCTCAACTCCCACTGCAATTAGTCATCTCGCCTTTTACATGTACTGTTCAATAAAGCTTGTGGATAAATTGCTATCAATTCATCTTATTCATTTGTTCTAGGTAAAGTCTAGTGTTGAGACAGCAAGCAAGGTTAAATGATTTACAAATGTTAAAAGTGTGTGGAATGTGAATCTGGAGCCATGGTTATTAATCCCAAAGAACCCCAGTTCACCATGTTTAAACTGTTGCCATTGAATGCTAACAGAAAAATCATACATTAGTCTTCCCACAAGGAAAGCAATTTATTCCATAGCAGCTTGATAATTACAAGCTTTCCCGTTTCTTCTCTCTCATAAGCAGTTTACTCACATAGTTAAAGGACATATTAAATAAAGCTGCCTTCTCAAATGAGCTGGTGGCATTTGCCTTTAAAACTGTACCATGAAAAAAAGCAAATGTTCTAATGGTAGAGAACAGTAGTTCAGCCAACTCCTCATTCTCTGAGGAGGAGGGATGTGGAGGATAGCATTTATAAATCCACGGATGACTTCCAACTGTGTTTCATCCAGTACAGTAACTGTGGCAACTGCTACTTCTTATGGGGGCTGCTATCCTTGAGAAAAGAAAGCCAAACACTGAGATCATCCCCAAGGTCACCTCTTAATTCTAACAACCTGGAATCTGATAACTCCAAAGGGACTGTACTTATCTTCCCAATAACTACCAATTGCCAAGGGGCATAAGTTATGCAGGAACTGATTAGCAAATGTGGACAGCTGTTGGGACTCACTACTCCCCACCATAAGGCTCAGGAGTGGAGAGGAGCTTTCGGCCCCTTCAATGTCTCTCTCACATATGGGTGCCAGATGTCCAAATTTGGGGGCATAGAAGAACAATCTGGAGTTATTCTTTTTGTCATTTCATTTGGTTATGTGGAATCCAGGACCCATCATGAATGACTCAGACTTAATAGGTCTACAGTAGGATCCAAGAATCTGCATTTTAAAAAAGCACTTCATAGGCTGGGCGCAGTGGCTCACGCCTGTAATCCCAGCACTTTGGGAGGCCAAAGCAGTGGATCACCAGAGCTGGGGAGTTCGAGACGAGCCTGGGCAACATGTTGAAATACTGTCTCTACTAAATACAAAAATTAGCCTGGCACAGTGGCGTGTGCCTGTAGTCACAGCTGCTCGGGAGGCTGAGACAGGAGAATTGCTTGATCCTGGGAGGTGGAGGTTGCAGTGAGCAGAGGTGGTGCCACTACACTCCATCCTGGGCAACAGTGCAAGAGACCTTGTCTCAAAAAAAATTAAAATTAAAATTAAAATTAAAAAGCACTTAGTGCTGGTTCTGAGGCTCTTTGGAAAACAATGTCCATTTTTGCAAAGTGCCTCTTCTCTCACCCTCCCTCATCTGTGTCTCATGCCTTTCTGCATTTATTCCTGCTTTTTCCAAACAAAATGCTTTATAGTAATCTCTTCCAATCCTAACCATGCTTCAAGAGCCAGCTGAAATGCCACCCATTTCTAGAAGCCTAAAAGGGACTTCCTGCTTTCCTGCACCCTTGTGCCATTTCCAAGTCGAGAGAATAAAAGGTGTTTCATTTCATTAAACAGCCATTTCTTTGTGCAAATCTCATCTCTTACTGGGCAGTAAACTCCTTAGGGACTGACTAAAGCTCATGTTGTTTTTACCTCCCATAATAAAGCACCTATATTGTGTGAGACATTCTGTAAAGATCTGGAATGAGTGAACAAGCAATGAATGAATCAATGCATACATGTTTCTTCCAACAAGCTGCTGAAGCTAAAAATGCATGAACAGGAAAATTGTCTAGACTTTATAGTAACCGCCTACAAAAGTTTAAGTACCATAAAGTCCTTCAATTTCCTTATCTGTAAAACTAGGGGGTTTCAGGGGATTTCTTAAAAGAAGTTCATTAAACACTTTCTTGGGTCAAAAGCCCAACATTCCAATCTGACCTGATATTATTACTCAGGTAACAGTAATTACTCAGATAACACAGCGATCTCTGTTTTACACAAGCTAACAGTATTCCCATGAGGAGGTACCTACTAACCATGCCTCTGAGACTTTGAGGGAATTTATGATACAAGCTGGTACAGAAGACATCACCTGGTTTTCTTTTACTTTTCCTACCTCAAACCTCTAACAACGTTGTTCTTAAAATTTCCAGCAAGAAAAAAGTTATCAGGCAGTATACACATTCTGGCAGTTATTTCACAATGTACCACATTCCTACGAAATTGGGGGTGGGGGTGGGGAATCTAACTGTCAAGTTCACTCTAAGGAACAGTATAGTTCAGGGTCTCCAGCAACCAATTCAACATCCTAATTTTAAAATGACTAAGCTGGGCATGGTGGCTTCCACCTGCAAATCTCAACTACTCCAGAGTCTGAGGATAACTTGAGGCCAGGAGTTTGATACTAGATTGGGAAATACCTAAACATCCGCCAACAATGCGAATAGAGTTTAAAGTCTTGGCTTCAATCACATTCCAGATGACCATTTTTAAAAATATATATATATATTTTTTATTTTTATTAATTTTGTTTTGAGACAGAGTTTCGCTCTTGTCACCCAGGCTGGAGTGCAATGGTGCGATCTCGGCTCACTGCAACCTGCGCCTCCCAGACTCAAATGATTCTCCTGCCTTAGCCTCCGGTGTAGCTGGGATTACAGGCGAGTGCCACCACGCCCAAGCCCGTTGGCCAGGATGGTCACGAACTCCTGACCTCAGGTGATCTACCCGCCTCTGCCTCCCACAGTGCTGGATTACAGGCGTGAGCCACCGCGCCCGGCCTATTTTTAAAAATTTTATAGGCCGGGTGCGGTGGCTCACGCCTGTAATCCCAGCACTCTGGGAGGCCAAAGCGGGCGGTTCACCTGAGCTACGGAGTTCGAGGCCAGCCTGACCAACATGGAGAAACCCCATCTCTACTAAAAATACAAAAATTAGCCTGGCACGGTGGCGCATGCCTGTAATCTCAGCCTCTCGGGAGGCTGAGGCAGGAGAATCGCTTGAACCCAGGAGGCAGAGGTTGCGGTGAGCCGAGATCGCGCCATTGCACTCCAGCCTGGGCAATAAGAGCAAAACTCCGTCTCAAAAAAAAAAGTTATGTATTGCCTAGTTTTGAAAGAAAAAATTTATCAATTTTAAAAGTATAATTAATTTGTATGTAATTTGTGGCCATGGTAATGTGTGCCCAGGCAGAAACAGGTGGCAAAAAAGGAAAACTCAGGGTAGTTATTATGATGTATGAAAACAGCTCTTGATGAAACTAAGGCCTCACTTTTACAAGATCTTAGGTACACAGGACAAAAATGATGTTAACTATCAAGAGTGGAAGGCTCCAAAAAAAAAAAAAAAAAAAAAAAATCCAAAGAAACGTAAAACGGCCAAGCGCGGTGGCTCATGCCTGTAATCCCAGCACTTTGGGAGGCTGAGGCGGGTGGATCACGAGGTCAGGAGTTCAAGACCAGCCTGGCCAAAATGGTGAAACCCCGTCTCTACTAAATATACAAAAGTTAGCTAGGCGTGGTGACGGGCGCCTGTAATCCTAGCTACTCGGGAGGCTGAGGCAGGAGAATCGCTTGAACCCGGGAGGCGGAGGTTGCGGTGAGCCGATATCGTGCCACTAGACTCCAGCCTGGGTGACAGAGTGAGACTCCATCTCAAAAAAAAAAAAAACAACGTAAAATGAATCAATGTGTTATTATCACGACTTAAAAAAACAATATCTAGACCATGAAAACCATATGAGCAAATAAGTATCATTTAGATTTTTTTTTCCATAAAAATTTCCGTTAAGTCGTGCAATAAAAAGTGTAACCAACATAGTAACTCGCGGCCTCGGAAGGGGGAAATTTAACGGTCAAGAGCAAGAAATTCTGAAAGCACGGCCTCTAAGGGTCAAGCGGGAACCTGAATACAGTCTCCCAGTTCTTACCAGCTTTGATGTAAGCCCCAGGCAAGTCGGGGAACAGGGAAAGAGGAAAAAGGGAACACAGAAGCTCGCTCCGGAAAGGACCCACTTTCAGGCCAGACTCCACGACCGGCAGCCCCGGGCTTCCCATTCATTCCGCGCTGTCTCCGGGTGGCGGCCGCGCGTTGGCGGCAGTGGCGTTCTCCGCCCGGAACTGGGGTGCACTCACCTGTTCGGGAACACGACCTCGCGGCGCCCGAGGCCGCCGAGGCCGCCGCGAGCAGCCGGGGGGATGCGGGCCTGGGAACAGCCGCCGGCGGGGACAACGGGCGGCGCAGCCCTGGGGCGGGCGGGCGGCGCAGGCCGGGCGCGTCCCTCTGCAGCAGGGCCGAGCAGAGCCGCCGCGGACTATGAAACATGCCGGGCGCCGCCGCCACCACCGCGGCCCCTCGAGCGCCCGAGGAGCGGAGCCCGGCTGGGACCGAGGGCAGCGAGTCGAGCCGACTGTCCGGGCAGTCTGGGCGGGTGCTCCCAGGCTCCTTCTCGCGCGGCGCAGGTCCTGGGGAAATCCCGGGCAGCAGAGCCGGGGAGCGAAGCGCAAGAGCGCTGCGTCGGCACCGTCTGCTGTGAGACCTGGCGAGACCTGCAGGGCGGCGGGCGAGCGCTGCGCGCTGACAAAGCGGGCGCTACCAAGCGGGAGCTGGAGGGGGATCCGCGGGACCCGGCCACTGCGCGGCCACGCCAGGCTCCCTCGACCCGGCGTAATCCTGTTTTAAAAGGAAGCCGGGCTTAGGCTGATTTATAGGGTAGAACCGTAGGCGGTCTAAAGTAAGAAGTATCCGTTGAAGCTGTTCTGAAGAAAAAAGCGTCCCCTTCCACTGGCCAGCATGGAAGCGCCCACAGGCTGGGAATCCCGAGACAGTTCCAGGGCTGTGGCCCAGGGGACACGTGTCTGTCAGAGTGGCAGACGGCCTCCGTGTGTGCCTGCGCGGGTCTGTGTGGATACAGCAAAAGGCGTCCGCCTCCGACTCCCTCGGCGGGGTGTGATGCGTTAAACGATATTAAGCACAATAAAGCACCGCCTGTGTGCGATGCGACGATGATTAAAACAGCGTCCCTTTCCTCAAAAGTGTTATACTTAGGCAAAGGGAGCAGAAGGTGGCAAGGGCAGTCAGACCAGAAAGCTCTACAAGGTAGAATGAGATTATTGCCACAAGATGCCAAAGATTGGCGATAGAGATGACAACAGGCCCGGACTCTCTAGAAGGTTCATTAGAAGGATTGGCATTTGAGTTGGCCTATGACGTGGAGATCTAGAATTTACCCACGTGAAACTTTGGAGGGGGTGGTGGTGAGTTATAAATGAAAAAAGTAAATAAGGGTGTATTTGGGGAAACAACTCTTAGTCATGTAAGATGGAAGCTAAGGAGTAAGAGGACAGATGCGTGGATAGGTTGTAGTGTAGAAGGAAGGGGATTATAGTAGGCTTAATTCGGTACATAGCTGCGAGCCGTTGACGTTTTGTAAGCTGAGCAAATATATGGTCAGGGCTGTGCTTTAATTGGAAATCACATGTCTCTGGTTCATGAAAAGGCAGAAAGGAAATCAGCTGAGATAACAGATACTGTAGACCTGCACCAGGTTACTGTTACTGGAAAAGAAAGGATGGAAGAAACATCTCAGACAGGCTGGGCAGGAAATGATGACTAATCAGGAATAGAAATGGGATGAGGGGGAGGGAAAACCCAAGACTGGATTCTTCTCTGAATGATTCATGAGTTACAAATGTATTCTATTGGTTTTCTCATGATTTTGCTGATTCCCCTGTGTTGTGGAATTGCAAGCTTTTCATCACAAGAATATTCTAAATATTTTTCAGACCTAGGTTATATATCTAACACCTGTGGATAGAGGATGTGGACAGATCAGCTGGCACAAGTTGATTACAACTTCTGGCAGACAAGCTCCTTGGAAGTCATTAAAGCCTCAGTTTCAGTTTCCTTATCTATAAAACATAGAATCATACCTTAGTCATTAGGTGAAATAAAAAGTGATAATAAGCTCCTCTGGGCACACTGCCTATGGCGTAGCCCTGCTCCACAAGGAGCAGTACTTGTAAAAAATAATTTTTTTAAAAAGGTGATAATAAAATTAGCCTATGAAAAGTGTTTTGCAAATATAGCAAAATGTTGATTTTGAATCTAGATAGTGGGTATATATGGGTATAGGGACCATGGGAAAAATGTTCCCTTTGCCCTCTGAAGTTTGCTGAAAAATCAACTCACAAAAGGCAGATTAATGGGAGAAAAGGCATATGCATTTATTAACGTGTGCAAGGGGAGAATCACAGAGTGATTACACACCCCCAACGGGGTTCAGAAGCTTGTTTACCATCCTGGCAAACAGACTTGGGGAGAGGGGAGCAGAGGCATTCTGTTGAGGAGATGGCTAGGGAAAGTGAATGGATCAGGGCACAGGGATGAACTTGCACATTATCTTGTGAAAGGGTCTGTTCAGGTGGTTACATTTTTGGTCTTACAAGGAGGGGAAAAAAAAACAATTGTTCCTTTTGGTGGGTTTGGATCGTAGCCAGATAAAGGAACTTCAACTTCATCCTGTGCTTTGGGAGAGATGGTGTGGGGCAGTGAGGTCAGAGAGACCTTGAGGCTTCCATTCAACAGATCAAAGCCCCATATTTTGGGGTATCAGTTTCTGAGTACCGACACGAGTGTTCACTTACAATTATTTTCCCCCCATATATTTGGAGATTTTCATAATAAAATGTTGGGGAAAAGTGCTTTGAAAAATGAAAAAATAACTGTTCAAATATAAACTGTCACTATTTAAAGAGATTCAAAGAGCATGCTATCCTGAAAGTGCATCATATTATTTATTTTTATTTATTTACTTATTTGAGATGGAGTGTCTAGCTCTGTTGCCCAGGCTGGTGTGCAGTGGCATGATCTTGGCTCACTGCAACCTCCGCCTCCCGGGTTCCAGCCATTCTCCTGCCTCAGCCTCCGGAGTAGCTCTGACTACAGGCGTACACCACCACACCCGGCTGATTTTTGTATTTTTTAGTAGAGACAAGGTTTCATCATATTGGCGAGGCTGGTCTCAAACCCCTGACCTCAGGTGATCCCCTCGCCTCAGTCTCCCAAAGTGCTGGGATTACAGGCATAAGCCACCACGCTCGGCCTGAATCATATTTTTTATAATATATTAAACACTATTTAAGCAATCAGAAAGATAGAAATTAAAACTTATTCCCTTGAAAATTTATTCAGTAAACATTTGTTGAATATACATTATGTGCCAGGCTCTATATTAAAGCATACAAAATAAATTGAACAAAATCTATTGACAGTTTAGGGGGTAAGACATTGTATAAACAAAAATACTTGTAATTATCTGCTAATAAATACAGAATCACTATATGGACAAAGTATTGTGGGAACAGAGAAGAGGAAATGTTACTGGAAAGGGGTCCCAATCCAGACCCCAAAAGAGGGTTCTTGGATCTTGCACAAGAAAGAATTCAGGACGAGCCCATAAAGTGAAACCAAGTTTATTAGAGAAGTAAAGAAATAAAAGAATGGTTACTCCATAGGCAGAGCAGCACTGAGGGCTGCTGATGGCTTTTTCTTTGTTTTTTTTTTTAACTGAGATGAAGTCTCGCTCTGTCACCCAGGCTGGAGTGCAATGGCACGATCTCGGCTCACTGCAACCTCCACCTCCCAGGTTCAAGCGATTCTCCTGCTGAGCCCACAGAGTAGCTGGGATTACAGACGTGTGCCACCTCACTTAGCTAATTTTTTTATTTTTATTTTTAGTAGAGATGGGGTTTCGCCATGTAAGCCAGGCTGGTCTCAAACTCATGATCTCAGGTGATCCACCTGCCTCCCAAGTGCTGGGATTACAGGCGTGAGCCACTGCGCCCGGCCTTGTTGGCTATTTTTACGTCTATTTCTTGATTACATGCTAACTACGGAGAGGGTTATTCATGAATTTTCCAGGAAAGGGGCAAGGATTTCCCAGGACTGAGGATTTCTCTGCCTTTTAGACTATATAGGGTAACTTCTGGATGTTGCTGTGACATTTGTAAACTGTCATGGCACTGGTGGGAGTGTCTTTTATCACACTAATGCATTATAATTAGCGTACAATAAACAGTGAAAACAACTAGAGGTCACCTTCATCACTATCTTGGTTGTTGTGGGTTTTGGCTGGTTTCTTTTTTTTTTGAGACGGAGTCTTGCTCTGTCACCAGGCTGGAGTGCAATGGCACGGTCTCGGCTCACTGCAACCTCCGCCTCCCGGGTTCCAGCAATTCTCCTGCCTCAGTCTCCCGAGTACTTAGGACTACAGGCGCGTGCCAACACACCTGGCTAAATTTGTATTTTTTTTAGTAGAGACTGGGTTTCTCCATGTTGGCCAGGCTGGTCTTGAACTCCTGACCTCATGATCCATCTGCTGAGCCAATGCGCCCGGCTGGCTGGTTTCTTTATCACATCCTGTTTCATCGGCTGAGTCTTTATGATCTATATCTTGTAGCTGACCTCCTATCTCATCCTATGACTAGGAATCCCTAACCTCCTGGCAATGCAGCCCAGTAGATCTCAGCCTCTATTCAAAATAGAGTTGCTCTGGCTCCAACACCTCTGACAGAAATAACTAATGGCCTAGAGAAGTCAGGAGAGGCATTTTGAACAAAGTGACTACCAAGTGGAAAGGTATCACAGAGGATATCCACAGAGAAGAGAATACTAAGGCGAGGAAAGAAGGCGTGTTGCAGGAACAGCAAGTACTACAATCTGATAAGGGTTGAGTGCAGGATGTCCATAGGGAGTGGCCGCAGATGAGGTGGAAGCTGTGGGCAAGAACCCAAGGTGACGGGTTTGAGAGGAGTTTGGACTTTCATCCTAGAGACCCACTGAAAGGCTAAACAGACAGGTTGCATTTTTGAAGGATTATTGGATCATTCTGCTAGCAGTGTTGAAAATGGGTAAGGACAATGGAGATGAGGAAGAGTATATACAGGTTCAGAATCTCTGGAGATGGGGTAGGGTATGTAATGGTTGTTTGTTTATTATTTAATTTTTTGAGAGGTCTCACTTTGTAATCTAGGCTGGAGTGCAGTGGTGCGATGATAGCTCACTGTAACCTCAAACCCCTGGGCTCAAACGATTCTCCTGCCTCAGCCTCCCAAGCAGCTGGGACTACAGGCATGCACCATCATGCCCAAGTGATTTTTAAAATTTTGTGTAGAGATGGGGTCTTGCTGTGTTGCCCAGGCTGGTCTCAAACTCCTGGCCTCCAGCGATCATCCCGCCTTCACCTCCCAAAGCACTAGGATTACAGGTGTGAGCCACCACGCTGGGCTTGTATGTTTCCTTAAGAACATTACACAGGTGGTTCTGATGCACATCCCTCTTCCTCCCTCAATGCCACCTCCCAGATAAATAAACTGGGGGCAGGATGGTGGAAAGGAGATGGATTTAAGAACTGCGAAGGAGACAGAAACCATAGGGTTGAGTGACATTGAATCTCAGGGCTGAGGCAGGAGATAATGGAATCTAGTGATGACTTTGGTAACTGATGGATAATGGAACCAAATGGGGATAACAGGTGGAGATGCTACTCTCAGGGGAAGATAATGAGTTGATATGTGAACATATAATTGTGATGTGTTCATGGAACATACAGGTAGAGTCACTTTGTAAACAATTGAAACTATGGGCCCGGCATGGTAGCTTATGCCTGTAATCCCAGCACTTTGGGAGATGAGGCTCGAGGATTACTTGAGGCCTGGAGTTTGAGACTAGCATAGGCAACATAGTGAGACCCTGTCTCAAAAAAAAAATTAGCCCAGTGTGGTGATGTGTGCCTGTAGCCCCAGCTACTCAGGAGGCTGAGGCAGGAAGATCCTTTAAGCCCAGGAGTTCCAGGCTGCAGTGAGCTACAATCATGCCATCGCACTCCAGCCTGGGTGACAGTGCCAGAACCGGTCTCAATAAATAAATAAATAAATAAATAAACAGACAGACAAATACATAAGTAAATAAGAATAAACCATTGCCCTAAAGTTCATAGCAGGGTCAGAGCCAAATTCTGTTGGGAATTCAGTAATTGAAGCCATGACTAATGAATTGACCCAGAAAAAGTTCTTTTAAGTGAAATAGAAAAAACCTTAGGGATAAAAATCCTATGAAACTTGTACCTTTAAGGAGTTGGCAGAAGGGAAAGAGACTTGAGACTTGGCCAGAGGAGAACAACGAGAGATTGGTGTCTTGAGAGTGCGAAAGGAAAATAAACTTGGGACCCCAGTTCACTCTGCCAAAAGAAAAAAATTAAGCTGAAAGCTAAGTCGTGCAAGAAACTGGCTTGCTTTTGTTCCTAGGCAGATAGCTACTGGTAAAAGATTAAATACCTCCACAGGTAGCTACTGTATATTCACCTTATTATTTATTTATTTATTTATTTATTTGAGACAGAGTCTTGCTCTGTCACCCAGGCTGGAGTGCAGTGGCATGATCTCGGCTCACCGCAACCTCCACCTCCCAGGTTCAAGTGATTCTCCTGCCTCAGCCTCCCGAGTAGCTAGGACTACAGGCATGTGCCACCATGCCTGGCTAATTTTTGTATTTTTAGTAGAGACGGGGTTTCTCCATGTTGGTCAGGCTGGTCTCGAACTCCTGACCTCAGGTGATCCACCTGCCTTGGCCTCCCAAAGTGCTGGGATTACAGGCATGAGCCATCACCCCCGGCCTCATCTTATGTAAAGTGCCCATTTACTGAGTGTGAGATGAATACATAATTGACCATTCCGCTCCCTGCTCCTTTTCTTTTGCAACGTGTAGATTACTGTACCCTCCCTTTGTCCCCTGCAGCCCACATTTCCCCTTTAAATATTGAAGCCTTCAAAATCATCTTTGGAGAAAGGCACAGGCCACCGACTGTTTCTTTGATTCTGTTTTTATTTCTTTTGGATGTCCTTAACCTTGGCAAAATAAACTAATTTGATTGATACCTGTCTCAGATACTTTTTGGTTTATAGGAGTAAGGAAACAGCTTCTAGAAGGGTGTAACAGTGATGAATTATCCCAAGAGGTCAAGATGGGGACTGAATCCCTCGGATTTTGTCATTTATTTATTTATTGAGACAGAATCCACTCTGTTGCCCAGGCTGGAGTGCAGAGGCCTGATCTCGGCTCACTGCAGCCTGTGCCTCCCAGGCTCAAGAATTCGCATGCCTCAGCCTCCCGAGTAGCTGAGAGTATAGGTGTGTGCCACCACACCCAGTTAATTTTTTTTTGTATTTTTAGTAGAGACAGGGTTTCACCATTTTGTCCAGGCTGGTCTCGAACTCCCAGCTTCAGGTGATCCATCCACCTTGGTATCCCAAAGTGCTGGGATTACAGGTATGAGCCACCATGCCTGGCTGCCTGGCTGGAAGGCCTTTTTTTTTTTTTTTTTTTTTTTTTTTTGTTGTTGTTGTTGTTGAGACAGAGTTTCGCTCTTGTCGCCCAGGCTGGAGTGCAATGGCGCAATCTCGGCTCACCACAACCTCCGCCTCCCAGGTTCAAACAATTCTCCTGCCTCAGCCTCTGAGTAACTGGGATTACAGGGATGTGCCACCACGCCCAGCTAATTTTGTATTTTTAGTAGAGACAGGGTTTCTCCACGTTGGTCAGGCTGGTCTCGAGCTCCTGACTTCAGGTGATCCGCCTGCCTCAGCCTCCCAAAGTGCTGGGATTGCAGGCGTGAGCCACCACGCCCAGCCCTGAAGGCCATTTCAGCCTCAGTATGAATAGTTGCAGGTAGGGGCCCTGGTGGTGGAAATCAGACTGCATTGGTTAATGAGGTGGGAAGGAAGGACACCAATCAAAGAACAATGAGAGAAAGAACTAGGTATTTTTTTTCTCTTAAGATTGAAGCAACCTTATAATCGTCGGAAGGCTTTGTCCTGCCTGCTGCACAGACAAAACCAATTTACTGGATGGCATTGTAGTAGAGCTTTTACTTGACACAAAGCCATCCCATGAGGCTCAACTAAAGCTAATACTCAAATCAGTTTCCCTGAAGGCTCAGAGGTTCGGGTTTTTATGGACAATTTGTTGGGCGGGGCTAGGGAATGAGTGGTACTGACTGGTTGAGGATGAGATCATAGGGATGTGGAAAACAAGCCTCCTGCACTGAGTGCAGCTCTCATGGGGCCAAAGGATCAGTTGAGTCGTGAGTCATGAGTCCAGGTGGGGTCAGTCTGAAAAAAATCTTTAAAAACCAATCTTAGGTTCCACAATAGTGATGTTATCTATGGAAGTCACAAATCTTGTGATCTCTGGCCACATGATTCCTGGGCAGTAAGAGATTATAGAAACTACACCTACATTTTAGCAGAACTCAGGTCCCTCCAATAATCCTATTTTTGTGGACTTCACAACAGTAATCCTAGCATTTTGTGAGGCTGAGGTGGGTGGATCACCTGAGGTCAGGAGTTCAAGACCACCCTGGCCAATGTGGTGAAACCCTATCTCTACTAAAACTACAAAAATTAGCTGGGAGTGGTGGCACTCACCTGTAATCCCAGCTACTCAGGAGGCTGAGGCAGGAGAATCGCGTGAACTCAGGAGGTGGAGGCTGCAGTGAGCCGAGATTGTGCCACTGCACTCCAGCCTGGGCAACGGAGCAAGACTCTATCTCAAAAAAAAAAAAAAAACAAAAAAAACAAAGCCTTGCAAAGGCTGCTTTTGGTCCCTAAGCAAGGAGGGTGTTAGTTTTAGGGAGGGACTGTTACCATCCTTGCTTTCAAGTTAAATTATAAACTAAATTCTTCCCAAGGTTAGCTAGGCCTATGCACAGAAATGACCAAGGACAGCTTGGAGGTCTGAAGCAAGATGGACTCAGCTATGTCAGATTTCTCTTATTGTCATAATTTTGCAAAGGCAATTTCAACCTCAAACTATTTATAAGTTGAGAAGGAGCTAATAAACAGAAAAGGTATAGTTATTCTACTAATATTACAATTTTCAGCTTATTGCAGTGAGCTATTATCAGCTACTGCACTCCAGCCTGGGTGACTCAGTGAGATCTTGTCTCAAAAAAAAGGAGGAGGATGCGGGGGTGGGGGTGTAGGAAAAAATGAAAATTATAAACAGACACTATATGGATTGTTTTTTCTTCTCTTTTAATCTCAGCCCCTGGATTGTGATTTAATAGCTTTATTAACCATACAACTCACCCATTTAGAGTTTACAATTTAATAGTGCTTAATGTATTGGAAGAGTTCATAAGGACAGTTTTAAAACATTTTCATCACCCTAAAAAGAAACCCTATAGACATTAGGAGCCACTCTTTATTTCTCCCCAAACCCCCATGCCTGGGCACCCATAAATCTGCTTTTTGACTCTATAGACTTACCTTTTTTTTTTTTTTTTTTTTTTTTGAGACGTGGTCTTGCTGTGTTACCAGGCTGGAGTGCAGTGGTGCGGTCTTGGCTCACTGCCACCTCCGCCTCCCTGGTTCAGGTGATTCACCCACTTCATATATTGTATGAATATACTATGTGTGTTTTTTTTTTTCAGACAGAGTCTTGCTCTGTCGCCAAGGCTGGAGTGCAGTGGTGCTATCTCAGCTCACTGCAAGCTCCAGCTTCCGGGTTCATGCCATTCTCCTGCCTCAGCCTCCCGAGTAGCTGGGACTACAGGTGCCCATCACCATGCCCGGCTAATGTTTTGTATTTTTAGTAGAGACAGGGTTTCACCATGTTAGCCAGGGTGGCCTCGATTTCCTGACCTGGTGATCCACCTGCCTCGGCCTCCCAAAGTGCTGGGATTACAGGCATGATCCACCCCGCCTGGCCACCATGTGGTCTTTATCCATTAATCAGTTGATGAACATCTGAATTATTTCTATTGTTTTGGCTATTATGAATAAAGCTGTCATAAACATTTGCATACAATTTTTTTTCTTTTTTTTTTGAGACGGAGCCTCGCTGTGTCACCCAGGCTGGAGTGCAGTGGTGTGGTCTTGGCTCACTGCCACCTCTGCCTCCTGGTTCAAGTGATTCACCCACTTCAGCCTCCTGAGCAGCTGGGACTACAGGTGCCTGCCACTGTGCCTGACTAAGTTTTGCATTTTTCGTAGCGATGGGGTTTTACCATGTTGGCCAGGCTGGTCTCAAACTCCTGACCTCAGGTGATCCACCTGCCTCAGCTTCCCAAAGTGCTGGGATTAAAAGCGTAAGCCACCGTGCCTGTCCACATACAAATTTTTGTGTAGAAATATGTTTTAATTTCCCTTGGGTGTATACAGGAGTGGAATTGCTGGGTCATATAGGAACTTTTTGTTTGGCTTTCTGAGAAACTGTTTTCCAACACAGCTATACCATCTTACATTCCTATCAACAGTGTAGGAGGGTTCCCATTTGTCCCCTCCTCACCAGCACTTGTTATTATCAGTCTATTTGTTTATGGTCATCTTAGTTAGTGGATGTGAAATGGTATCTCATTGTGCTTTTGATTTGCATTTTTCTAATGACTAGAAATGTCATCTTAAAAAAACGTTTCTTTTGGCCGGGCACAGTGGCTCACACCTGTAATCCCAGCACTTTGGGAGGCCGAGGTGGGCAGATTACGAGGTCAGCAGTTCAAGACCAGCGTGGGCAACATGGTGAAACCCCATCTCTACTAAAAATACAAAAATTAGCCGGGCATGGTGGTGGGCCCCTGTAATCCCAGCTACTCTGGAGGCTGAGGCAGGAGAATCGCTTGAACCTGGGAGCCGGAGGTTGCAGTGAGCTGAGACCACGCCATTGCACTCCAGCCTGGGCCACAGAGCGAGACTCTGTCTCAAAAAAAAGAAAAGTTTTTCTTTTGTAGAGGTGAGGTCTTCCTACATTGACAAAACTGGTCTTGAACTCCTGGCCTGAAGCAATCCTCCTGCCTCGGCCCCCCAAAGTGCTGGGATTACAGGCATGAGCCACCACGCCTGGCCTTTTTTTGTTCGTTTGCTTTTTTAAACTCAGCTCTTGTGATCATGTTTTTTGTTTGTTTGTTTGTTTGTTTTTTTGAGATGGAGTTTTGCTCGGTCACCCAGGCTGGAGTGCAGTGGCATGATCTTGGCTCACTGCAACTTTCACCTCCCAAGTTCAAGCAATTCTCCTGCCTCAGCCTCCTGAGTAGCTGGGATTACAGGCGTGTGCCACCATGCCCAGCTAATTTGTGTATTTTTAGTTCAGACGGGGTTTCACCATGTTTGCCAGGCTGATCCCAAACTCTTGACCTCAGGTGATCCACCCGCCTCGGCCTCCCAGAGTGCTGGGATTATAGGCATGAGCCACCGTGCCCCGGCAGCCGGTAATTATGTTTTTACATGCATTTGTCTTTTCTTTCCAGGTTAAAGAAATGTGTTCCTCATCCCAGCCCTTATCAACCAAGCTCCCTGTCATTATTAATTCTAAGACTCTTGTTTGTTTGTTTTCACATTTTAACATCTTGTAAATTAAAATGGTCTCTTAAATTCAACAAAATTTTAGAATTACATTCATCAAAGGTACAAATTATAGCTAGTCATTTTCTTTTTTTTTTTTTTTTTTTGAGACGGAGTCTTGCTCTGTCGCCCAGGCTGGAGTGCAGTGGCGCAATCTCGGCTCACTGCAAGCTCCGCCTTCCCGGGTTCACGCCATTCTCCTGCCTCAGCCTCCTGAGTAGCTGGGACTACAGGCGCCTGCCACCACGCCCGGCTAATTTTTTGTATTTTTGGTGGAGACAGGGTTTCACCATGTTAGCCAAGATGGTCATGATCTCCTGACCTCATGATCCGCCCGCCTCGGGCTCCCAAAGTGCTGGGATTACAGGCGTGAGCCACCGTGCCCGGCCTTATACCTAGTCATTTTCTAATTCTTTTTCAAGATCTGCTTTTCTTGACCTAATAATGACTAGGAAGTTTGTGATTTCCCTGCCCTATGCTGACCAGCCCAGGCTGTGTTAGTAACAGGCTCATCATAGAACCTATTCTATGACAGTTCTTTAACTTTCAGAACGTTCTCACAGGTTTTTAACCTAATGTCTAAATATTCTGTCCTCCAGTGTAGCAAGCGTGGTGGCCCCAGTCTTACTTTTTTGTTTGGTTTAAACATCATCAGGACTGGTGCAGTGGCTCACGCCTGTAATCCCAGCACTTTGGGAGGCTGAGGTGGGTGCATCACCTGAGGTCAGGAGTTTGAGACCAGACTGACTAACATGGTGAAAACCCATCTCTACGAAAAATGAAAAAATTAGCCAGGAGTGGTGGCAGGCACCTGTAATCCCAGCTACTGGGAGGCTGAGGCAGGAGAATCGCTTGATCCTGGGAGGCAGAGGTTGCAGTGAGCTGGGATCACGCCACTGCACTCCAGCCTGGGTGACAGAGACCCTGTCTCAAAAAAAATGAGAAAAAAAAAAAATTTAAAAAATCATCATTTTGTAAGAGACCACGCTGTTAGAAAATGAAGTTCCCTGTGTCTAAGATTTCAGATCCCTGTTCCCCTCCTTTTTGCTGTTCAGTCACCTAGCAAACTGTGTTAGTGCTAGGGCAAACTAACCACCCTGATTTTTGTTGATATTAGAGAGTCAGGCTCTGACCTACTTGTCTATGTAAATAATGGTCAATGTATCATGTATCTCATTATAATCAAATGTTGATACACCTTGATGATACTATATATATATATATATATGTATGTATATCTGTAAAAAAGGAAATATGGGCTGGGTGGGGTGGCTCATGCCTGTAATCCCAGCACTTTGGGAGGCCGAGGCAGGCGGATCACCTGAGGTCGGGAGTTCAAGGCCAGCCTGACCAACATGGAGAAACCACGTCTCTACTAAAAATACAAAAATTAGCCGGGCATGGTGGTGCATGACTGTAATCCCAGCTACTTGGGAGGCTGAGGCAGGAGAATGGCTTGAACTCAGGAGGCAGAGGTTGCAGTGAGCCGAGATCACGCCATTGCACTCCAGCCTGGGCAACAAGAGCAAAACTTGATCAAGAGATCGAGATCATCCTGGCCAACATGGTGAAATCCCATCTCTACTAAAAATACAAAAATTACCTGGGCATGGTCACGTGTGCCTGTAGTCCCAGCTACTCGGGAGGCTGAGGCCGGAGAATCGCTTGAACCAGGAAGTCGGAGGTTGCAGTGAGCCAAGATTGCACCACTGCACTCCAGCCTGGTGACAGAGCGAGACTCTGTCTCAAAAAAAAGAAAAAGGAAATATGTTTTTCATGTATATCTCTAAATCTACTCATTTGCACACCCATCTATCAGATGTCTAGAACCAATTTGATAGTCCTCCATATTGTGTTCTTAAACTTTTCATTAGCTGGTAAAATAATTGTAGGGAGCAAACACTAAAATTGCTAGTAATTCTACTAAGGTTTTATTTAAAATTGAACCACAACCTTCAAGCAGACACCATAATAGGATCACATCAATGACATGAAGCTGCACAATTAAGAGGTTCACCCTTGAATGATCTAGCTCAGAGAACTTTGTCCGGAAGGTTAGCACCAAAGGAACTGCTAGGCTGTACATGTAGCCATGAGTTAAAACTGTGTGGCTTCAGGGCAACATAGAATTATTTACATTGGAATTGAGACCCTTTCTTGCAAATCAGCAAATATTCTTAAACCTGTATGAATGGACTGGAAAACTAAATTTTCTAGTAGTAATAATATTATTACATAGCAGCTCCATCCCAATGGGATCATTGGCCTTTTTCAAACCTTAAAAGCATCAGGGCTGAGCGCAGTGGCTCACTCCTGTAATCCCACCACTTTGGGAGGCTGAAGCAGGTGGATCACCTGAGGTCAGGAGTTCGAAACCAGCCTGACCAATTTGGTGAAATCCCGTCTCTACTAAAATTAACAAAAATTAGCTGGGCGTGGTGCCGTGTGCCTGTAGTCCCAACTACTCAGGAGGCTGAGGCAGGAGAAACACTTGAATCCGGGAAGCAGAGGTTGTAGTGAGCTGAGATCATGTCACTGGACTCCAGCCTGGTGACAGTGCAAGACTCTGTCTAAAAAAAAAACCAAAACAAAAACAAAAACAAAAAAAACGCATCAGGGCCAGGCACGGTGGCTCAGGCTTGTAATTCCAGCACTTTGGGAGGCTGAGGTGGGTGGATCACCTGAGGTCAGAAGTTTGATACCAGCCTGGCCAACATGGCAAAAACCCATTGGTAATAAAAATACAAAAATTAGCCGGGCATGGTGGCAGTTGCCTGTAATCCCAGCTACTCGAGAGGCTGAGGCAGAAAAATTGCTTGAACCCAGGAGGCGGAGGTTGCAGTGAGCCAAGATTGTGCTATTGTACTCTAGCTTGGGCCACAAGAGTGAAACTCCGTCTCAAAAAAAAAAAAAAAAAAGAAAATAAATCAGAACATTTCTGTTTAAAATATGTTTTTTTTTTTAAATCAATTGGAAGGCTCTAAAATCGATACTAAGTCAGAAGTAAATACGGTTGAGGCTTAGAAGGCTGTAGGTTCCAAATACAGTAAACTCCGCAATTGATAATAAGGTCAGAAAATGATGAGGCCAGAGAGTACACTGGAGACACTGCAGGCCATGAGGGGCTTCTCAAGCTGGGTTAGTCCACAGGAACTGACACATTGTAAAATTTCTTTCAAGTTTCCTATTTCATCATAAAAATTAGTGCAACTTTTTTTTTATGTGGAGTCTTGCTCTGTCACCCAGGCTGGAGTGCAATGGTATAATCACCTAGGCTGGAGTGCAATGGCGCAATCTTGGCTCACTGCAACCTCCTTCTCCCGGGTTCAAGCGATTCTCCTGCCTCAGCCTCTGGAGTAGCTGGGATTACAGGCATGCACCACCACGCCTGGCTAATTTTTATATTTTTAGTAGAGATGGGGTTTCACCATGTTGGCCAGGCTGGTCTTGAACTCCTGACCTTAGGTGATCCACCTGCCTCGGCCTCCCAAAGCGCTGGGATTACAGGCATAAGCCACCGTGCACAGCCTCCTTTTTTTTTTTTTTTTTTTGAGACAGAGTCTTGTTCTGTTGCCCAGGCTGGAGTGCAGCAGCGCGATCTTGGCTCACCACAACCTCCGCCTCCCGGGTTCAAGCGAGTCTCCTGCCTCAGCCTCCTGTGTAGCTGGGATTACAGGCACCCGCCACCTTGCCTGGCTAATTTTTGTATTTTTAGTAGAGGAGAGGTTTCACCATATTGGCTAGGCTGGTCTTGAACTTGTGACCTCAAATGATCCACCCACCTCAGCCTCCCAAAGTGCTGGGATTACAGGCATGAGCCACTGTGCCCGGCCAAATTGGTGCGATTTTGGCCTTCTATGTCATGACATATCTATGTTCATTTTTAATAAAATTATTTTATTCCCAATTCTTGGAGTAAAATGTGTATTTATTGTGTAGCTTCAAAGCATCTCCTGCCATATTGTTTTGTTTTTTTCTTTTTTAAGACAAAGGGTCTCGCTTTTTCACTCAGGCTGGAGTTTGGTGGCATGATCATGGCTCATTGCAGCTTTGAGCCCCTGGGTTCAAGTGATTCTCCTACCTCAGCCTTCTGAGCCACTAGGACTATGGGCACATGCCGCCACACCTGGCTAATTTTATTATTATTTTTGTTATTTTTTGTAAAGATGGGGATCTCCCTATGTTGCCCAGCCTGGTTTCCAACTCCTGGCCTCCAGTGATCCTCTCACCTTGGCTCCCCAAAGAGCTGGGATTACAGACATGAGCCACCGTGCCCGGCCAATTAAAAAAAAAAAATCTCACCCCATCTCCCTGCCGCTCCATCTCCACCTCATCCTCAAGGCTCAAGCGATGATCTTGCCTCAGGCTCTGGAGTAGCTGGGATCACAGGCGTGCACCACTACTGTCGGGCTAATTTTTGTATTTTTAGTAGAGATGAGGTTTCACCATGTTGGCTAGGCTGGCCTTGAACTCCTGACCTCAAATGATTCACCCACCTTGGCCTCCCAAAGTGCTAGGATTACAGGCGTGAGCCACCGTGTCCGTCCCAAAGGTGCTTCACTTCTTAACAGATCTTGCTGAATGGCCTTAACAGTGAATTACATCCAAAACTTCATCTGGTGATTCCCAAAGTTTGCCTAGCTCCAGTACAGATTCTTCTGATAGCCGTTTGAACCATCGAAGTCACCTCTATGGAGCCATGTGGGGACTAGTCCGTTAGGGGTCTAAAGTGGTCCTGGGAAGTTGTAAGGGAGGAGGAGCTGGGCTTCCTGTGAATTCTGCAGGGCCGGCTGGGATTATTGCCATGATGCTTGACTGAACTACTGTTCAGCCTGGGCTCTTGACCACCAAGTTCAAGATGACCTGCCCTCTCAGATGTCCGAAAGTTTCTTAGTGATCATGGAGTGTCAGTTCCCTGTTGTGGGCAAAAAGCTCTGAAAGTTTTACTTTAGGAAGCCAGGAGGAAACCTTGTGATGCAACTTTCCCAAAGGGGGAAATGCATAAGTGGGTTCCATGAGTAGGAGGCCACAGCATCTTCTACAAAGGACTCACAGTTTTCTTTTTTTTTTTTTGAGATGGAGTCTCGCTTAGTCGCCCAGGCTGGAATGCAGTGGCGTCATCTCAGCTCACTGCAACCTCCACCTCCTGAGTTCACGCCATTCTCCTGCCTCAGCCTCCCAAGTAGCTGGGACTACAGGCGCCCGCCACCACGCCCGGCTAATTTTTTTGTATTTTTAGTACAGACGGGGTTTCACTGTGTTAGCCAGGATGGTCTTGATCTTCTGACCTCATGATCTGCCCATCTTGGCCTCCCAAAGTGCTGGGATTACAGGCGTGAGCCACCACACCCGGCCTGGACTCACAGTTTTCAAGAGCGCCACTAGGTCTTCTTCCAGCTGGCGACACCTGCAAAGACGACACGACCTGAACTGGTTTGGCGCTTTGTGAAGCTCTGCTAGCCACTGCTTTCTCTGTAAGGTAGGCTCTCAGCCCTTCAGCCTTCTTAGGAGTGTTTTGCTGTCCCCTGAAGAGCTCCATCCTCCCGTCTTCAACAGTTATCTCCAAAGGGAAGCAACAATGATTCCCAAAACCGGGAGCACCTGAACATCACTGGGGATATCATCCAAGACGGAGGTCCCTGGTTCATCTCATTGAGGTGCGAGAGGTTTGCGGTAGAACCCAGGAACCTGAATTTAACAGGCAGCCTCCATGATCATGGCCCAGTGCTGCAGGCTTCACACTCCAAGGATTACTGTCACGAAGACGCCACTTATCTGCTCACAGACGTCCTTGGGAGCTAATGTACAGGCTGAAATGGAGTGAACCTAACAGGACTAGCTAAGCAGCACATAGAATATTAAATGTCTGTCTTTCTACTATCACACTTTTAACGAATGCTTCTTCAGGAGCCTCTTAAAATAATACCAGATCTGGCCTGACACGGTGGCTCACACCTAAAATCCCAGCACTTTGGGAGGCCGAGGCAGGCAGATCACCTGAGGTCAGGAGTTTGAGACCAGCCTGACCAACATGGTGAAACCCCATCTCCACTAAAACTACAAAAATTAGCTGGGTGTGGTGGCGCATGCCTTTAATCCCAGCTACTTGGGAAACTGAGGCAGAAGAATCGCTTGAACCAGGGAGGCAGAGGTTGCAGTGAGCTGAGATTGCCACTGCACTCCAGCCTGGGTGGGTAACAGAGTGAAACTCTGTCTCAAAACAAACAAACAAGGCCGGGCGCAGTGGCTCAGCCTGTAATCCCAGCACTTTGGGAAGCCGAGACGGACGGATCACGAGGTCAGGAGATCAAGACGATCCTGGCTAACACGGTGAAACCCCGTCTCCACTAAAAACACAAAAAAATTAGCCGGGCGTGGTGGCGGGCGCTTGTAGTCCTAGCTACTCCAGAGGCTGAGGCAGGAGAATGGCGTGAACCTGGGAGGCGGAGCTTGCAGTGAGCCGAGATCGCGCCACTGCACTCCGGCCTGGGCGACAGAGCGAGACTCTGTCTCAAAAAACAAACAAACAAACAAACAAAACCAAAATACAGATCTAGTAAATTGGCAACAAAAGGCTGCCAATTTGTTATGCTGTAAGCCAGTTTATTTGAACCACACATCTACTCCAGTATCCTCTATTTCAATTTCAGGTATGCTTTCCCCATTTACAAACATTAATTTAAAAAACCTTAAGGCTGGGTGCAGTGACTCATGCCTGTAATCCTAGCACTTTGGGAGGCCAAGGCGGTTAGATCGCTTGAGCCCAGGTGTTTGAGACCAGTCTGGACAACATGGTGAAACCCCATTTCTTTTTCTTTTTTTTTTGAGGCTGAGTCTCGCTCTGTTGCCCAGGCTGGAGTGCAGTGGCGCAATCTCCGCTCACTGCAAGCTCCGCCTCCCGGGTTCACGCCATTCTCCTGCCTCAGACTCCCCAGTAGCTGGGACTACAGGCGCCCGCCACGACGCCCAGCTAATTTTTTGTATTTTTAGTAGAGACGGGGTTTCACCATGTTAGCCAGGATGGTCTCGATCTCCTGACCTTGTGATCCGCCTGCCTCGGCCTCCCAAAGTGCTGGGATTACAGGCGTGAGCCACTGCGCCCGGTGGTGAAACCCCATTTCTACAAAAAAGATAAAAAAACAATAATTAGCTGGGCGTAGTGGCACGCACGTGTAGTCCCAGGTACTCAGGAGGTTGAGGTGGATCACCTGAGTCTTGGAGGTCGAGGCTAAAGTGAGCCATAAGTGGCACCACTGTACTCCAGCCTGGGCAACAGAGTGAGTGTCTCAAAAACAAACGAAACAAAACAACGACAATCCCAAAAAACCTTAAGGCAAGAATTTCTGTTTGAAGTGACAACCCCGAGTCACCACAATGCTGCCTTTCCAAGATTAAGGCTCAGATTCTAGTTAAAGTCTTTGTTTAGGGGATCCTCAACATTAGTAAGGCAGTATCTTAACTAGAGAGGTGATCATGGACTGCCCAATCAGATCAATTAAGTAGAAGCCCTAACAGGGAGCAAGGGAAGGGCTGGAGAGCGGAAAGTTTTATTTCTATATACTTTGAAAATGACAACCGGTCACGAGGGGAAAGCCTAATTACCAAAGCCAAATTTTCAAGAGTTGTGTCTGCAATCCAGGAAGACCCTTGATTCCTGATCATTTCTTTTTTTTTTTTTTTTTTTTTTTTTGAGATGGAGTCTCATTCTGTCACCCAGGATGGAGTGCAGTGACACGATCTCGGCTCACTGCAACCTCTGCCTCCCGGGTTCAAAGGATTCTCCTACTTTGCCTCCCAAGTAGCTGGGATTACAGGTGCCTGCCATCACGCCCGGCTAATTTTTTGTGTTTTTAGTGGAGAAGGGGTTTCACTGTGTTAGCCAGGATGGTCTCGATCTCCTGACCTCGTGATCCACCCGCCTTGGTCTCCCAAAGTGCTGGGATTACAGGCGTGAGCCACCATGCCTGGCCAGATTCCTGATCATTTCAAGTTGCCAAATGAGCAGCCTTAAACTGACATACCTTGCAATTCAGTGATCTCAAAATTTGCCTCCATTCGTAAGTGCACAGTTCTGAGTTTTCACAAATATATGTACTTATGCAATCACCACAACAATACAGATGAGAACATTTCCATCATCATAAAAAGTTCTCTCCAGGCATGGTGGCTCACACCTGTAATCCCAGCACTTTCGCAGGCTGAGGTGGGAGGATCACTTGAGGTCAGGAGTTTGAGACAAGCCTGTCCAACATGGCGAAACCCCACCTCTACTAAAAATATAAAAATTAGCTGGGGATGATGGTGCATGCCTGTAATCCCAGCTACTTGGGAGGCTGAGGCAGGAGAATCACTTGAATCTAGGAGGCGGAGGTTGCAGTGAGCCACTGTACTCCATTCTGGGCGACAGAGCAAGACCCTGTCCAAAATATATATATATATATATAGAAAAAGAAAACAACTTACCAAATTGTTTTTCAAGTGGTTGTCAACCAGGAAGACAGAGAGTCTCATTCTGAGAAGGCAAGCTAAAGGTTTGTTTTTTAAGTAAAATTATTTTCTCTTATTATTTTAAAAAATTGATCTAAATAATAGATGAGTACAGTCTCACTTTAAGACATTTAATCATTCAAACAAGAGAGAAAAAAGCATCCTCACTTCCAGCACCCCACCTCCTGGGTAACTTACAGCTTCCTTGGAAGGAGCTTGCCTAGAGCAACTGGGGAGAAGCTACCGCTGGCTGTAGTGCCTGGGTCAACAGAATAGAAGGGAGAGCAGGAGGGGACTGCACGGGAGCCAGCTGGGCGTGTCACAGTTCCTGTTGGTGTGCTGGCTATGAAAGGATTTATTTTCGGCATTTGGGAATAATTATGTTTAAAGAAGGTTATTTAAAAACAGATATTCTTTCCCCCAGAGTGTACAGTGTTTGATACACACAGGTGGATTCTTGCTTCTCATGTGCATTTTTCTAGACTCCATTCAAACCATGTCTCTTTGAGTACAACTCAAAAGAGGTTTATGCTTTACATCTCTATATTCCAGTTACATCTTCCTGAGGATACAGCCTACGTAGAAGTTCAGCAAATATCTGGTCTTTTCCACACCTGGGAAGATGTGGGTATAGGCCACTATGTGTTTTCCTTTCAAAATGGTAAATTCATCTCGATTTTATCTGTTTTGGGGGTAGGACAGAGACACTCTTCTAGCACATTGACTATTTGTCTTTTTCTTTAAGAATGAACCTTAGATTATAAATTCTAGGATTGCAAGGTACTGGTTTTTCCACAAGATGGTATGTATTGGGGAGCTCAGTTTTATGGACAATTATGCTGATTTGGGGTGGAGGGTATAGGGATCATTCCACAAACACTCATGTTACTCACTTAGCGTATTCCAGGCACAGTGCTAGATGCTGGGGATGCAATACACAAGACAGACAAAGGTGTCTGCATGGAACTTACATTCTAATTGAGGGAGGAGAGACAGAAAATAATCCAAAAAAATAAAAATAAACATGATAGATATAGAGTGTGGTCAGTGCTCTAAATAAGGAAGTAAATAAGACAATGTGATAGACAGTGAGTGATGTTTGCATTGGAACTGGAGGGTGAGAATGAGCCTACCTTTAGGAAGAGCTGGAGCTGGGAAAGCATTTGGTGACATTGAAGGACAGAAAGGGGAGTCAGTGTGGCAGGAGCCAGGTCACAGCTGTCATAGGAGTTTGGATTTCACTCTAAAAGCAACGGAAAGCCATTGGAGGGTAAGCAACACAGGAATGACTACACCTGATTTATGTTTTTAAATATAAAGCAAATCAAGAAACATAAAACATGAAACATAAAACATTTGGCATGTGGGTGGAGAATGGGTTGTAAGGGGAGGTGGTCAGAATGGAATTGGACTGTGCTATCTCCTCAGCGACCTCTTACCTGAAGACCATGGGTACCAGGCAAATAGCAGGAGCAGAAGACTCCACCTCCAACCCCCTTTCCATACCCCTAAGAATCCTTTCTTCCTGGGTCCCAGCACTGTAAGGAAGGTTCTGTGTATATGTAAAGAGAGCAGAGGTTCCACAAGAGAACTTGGGCATCAGAGCCCCCAAAGCAAGGGCAAGGTCTTCTCTTAGGTCCTTTTCCAGACTTTTCCACAATTCGACTGTGGTTCCCTAGACTTATTGGAAGGTCCTAGTTGCATATGATGACTCAATGATCTGGCCACAGGACCTGTGTCACCAAGCCAGGTAGTCAGGCTCTAACAGGAGCTGGGGAAATATTAGTAGGTGTTAATGAAAATGACAGTCAATAATGAAATGTGAGCAAATTACTGAATAACGTTACCAAAAAACATCAGCAAGTGACAGGAAGAGGACCTCTAAGCCTTTTGAACTAGAACCGAAGCATAAAAGGAACTTTAAAAGCCATCAATCCCAGCACTTCAGGAGGCTGAGGTGGGCAGATCACCTGAGGCCGGGAGTTCGATACCAGCCTGACCAACGTGGAGAAACCCTGTCTCTACTAAAAATACAAAATTAACCAGGTGTGGTGGTGCATGACTGTAATCCCAGATACTTGGGAGCTGAGGCAGGAGAATCGCTTGAATCCGGGAGACGGAGGTTGCAGTAAGCTGACATCGCATCATTGCACTCCAGCCTGGGCAACAAAGAGTGAAACTCCGTCTCAAAAAAAAAAAAAAAAAAGCCATCATCCCAGAAGATTTGATAAATTATTTTGTCTCAAACATAGTTTGATATATAAATGAACTTACATATAGTATCATTATTCCTGGAAGTAAATTTGTGGCATATAAGCAAAGTATTTAAGATGAGGATATCATTTATTTATGTTTCTCTAATGTACCCTTTACTTATTAAGTTTATTGATGATATGATTTACTACTTTATACATCTCAAAATAAAACAAGGATAGATTTAAATTTTTAAGAAACTCACATTTCTTAGTGTATGGAACATGACAGTGGAATATTAGCCATGCTTTCTTTAATCTCACTTTTTTTCTTTTAAGGAGAGTAGACTGAGAGTCAATTCTTCTGTCATAAACTAATGAAGTCAAAGTTCTTGTCTGTATGCAAAAATATCTATATCTAAATCTGTCTTCCCCAACTGGGTTAAAAACACTATGGTAAAATATATATAACATAAAATTTACCTTTTTAACAACTTTTAAGTGTACAGTTCAGTGGCATTAAATATATTCACATTGTCATGCAATCGTCATCACCCATCCATCCCCAACTAGGTTTTTATTTTATTCTTTTATATCAAGGATATAAGAATACTTTTCAGTAAAATTAGAAAACATGAGGGCTGGGCTTGGTGGCTCGTGCCTGTAATCCTAGCACTTTGGGAGGCCACGGCAGGAGGATCACTTCAGCCCAGGAGTTCAAGACCAGCCTGGGCAACATAGTGAGGCCTTGTCTCTACAAAAACAACAACAAAAAATTAGAAAAACATGAAACTACTTAAGCTGCCATGGTTTTTGGAAAAGGTATTAAAGCTGGATCTTATTTTCCAGTAAGAGGGTTTCTTTAAGCGGGTTTCTTTTTTTTTTTTTTTGAGATGAAGTCTCACTCTGTTGCCCAGGCTAGAGTGCAGTGGCATCATCTCAGCTCAATGCAACCTCCGCCTCCCAGGTTCAAGCGATTCTCCTGCCTCAGCCTGCTGAGTAGCTGGGACTACAGATGCGCACCACCATGCCTGGCTAATTTTTGTGTTTTTAGTAGAGATAGAGTTTCACTATATTGGCCAGGCTGGTCTTGAACTCCTGACCTCATGATCCGCCTGCCTCAGCCTCCCAAAGTGTTGGAATTACAGGCGTGAGCCACCGCACCTGGCCAAGAGGGCTTCTTAAATCAACCCTCTATAGCAGTGATCCCCAACCTGTTTGGCACGAGGGACTGGTTTAATGGAAGACAATTTTTCCATGGACGGGGAGGGGGAATGGTTTGGGGATGAAACTGTTCCAACTCAGATCATCAGGCATTAGATTCTCATAAGGAGTATGCAACCTAGATCCCTTGCACGTGCAGTTCACAATAGGGTTTGTGCTCCTATGAGAATCTAATGCTGCCACTGATCTGAGAGCAGGCAGAGATCAGGCGGTAATGCTTAGTCGCCCATGCTCACCTCCTGCTGTGCCATCTGGTTCCTAACAGGCCACAGACTGTATGGGTTTGCAGCCTCGGGGTTGGGGACATCTGCTCTAGAGTGCATAATGAAACCTTCTGCTTCTAGGTAGTGCTTGAAGAGAAAACACAAATGACAAGACAAAAGAAAACTAAAGAAACCCATAAACACATCAATCTCATAAGTAATCAAAGAAAAGCAAAACAACAACTACGGTACTACCAAAAAAACCTGATTATTTTTCACAAATTATTTTGGCGAGGAGGGGAAAAAAAAGCAGTGTTTGCAAGGTGATGATAGGGTAATATATTTTTGTGGAATGCAGTTTGATCATATGTATCAGAATTTCTCCTTCTCCTCCTCCTCCTCCTCCTTCTTCCTCCTCCTCCTCTTCTTCCTTTTCTTCTTCTCCTTCATCTCCTCCTCCTCCCCTTCTTCCCCTTCTTCTTTTCTTCTTCTTCTTTTTCCTACATAATATATCTATGGATCAGAATTTTCAATGAATGTACCAGTAATCCTTCTCTTAGGAAATAATTCTAAAGAGTTAGCTACACATCTGTAGCTAAATGAACAAGGATATTCACCCACAGTGTTGTTTATATAAAAGACTAGAAACAATTTAGCCTTTTGACAATCAACATCAGATAGGGTTAAGTAAATTATAATATATTCACACAATGGAATATTTTGTGATCATCCTAAATGATGGTGTAGATCTACACTGACATAGATTTGTCGAATGAAAGGCATGGTTACAGATAAGCGTGTATAATATTATCCTATTTATATAAAATACATATCCATATATACATTCATGTATTTGTGTGGGTGGATAGATGGATGTCTGAAAGGTTCTTCACTAGAATGTTAACATCTTTGATTGGTTAGATTTACTTCCGTTTCTGGGAAATATTCTATATTATATGATTTTTTTTACTATGGATATATTCTATTTTTTACTGTCATGAAAACAATAAAGATCTTTTCCATCTGGGAACAAAAATTAAATAGATCAGCATATTTAAAAATGAGTAGAATAAATAGAGAATACAAAGCACAACTCCACACACATACATTTTACAACTTAGATGAAATGACCGT
This sequence comes from Pongo pygmaeus, assembly GCF_028885625.2. Classification (NCBI taxonomy): domain Eukaryota; kingdom Metazoa; phylum Chordata; class Mammalia; order Primates; family Hominidae; genus Pongo; species Pongo pygmaeus. Next base: position 151,983,412 of record NC_072376.2, on the reverse strand, counting down.
TTCTCAAAAACACAACGATCACAATTCAGATAATTTGAATACTCCTGTAATTATTATTTTGTTTTTATTTTTAAATTTTATTTATTTATTTATTTATTTATTTATTTTTTGAGATGGAGTCTCGCTGTGTCACCCAGGCTGGAGTGAAGTGGCGCGATCTCGGCTCACTGCAACCTCCACCTCCAGGGTTCAAGCAATTCTCTGCCTCAGCCTCCTGAGTAGCTGGGATTACAGGCACTGGCCACTACATCTGGCTAATTTTTGTATTTTTAGTAGAGATGGAGTTTCACTATCTTGGCCAGGCTGGTCTTGAACTCCTGACCTCGTGATCCTCCTGCCTCGGCCTCCCAAAGTGCTGGGATTACAGGCGTGAGCCACTGCTCCCAGCCCAGAATCATAATTTGAGATGGAGTTTCGCTCTTTGGCCCAGGCTGGAGTGAATTGGCGCGATCTCGGCTCATTGCAACCTCTGCTCCCTGGGCTCAAGTGATTCTCCTACCTCAGCCTCCTGAGTAGCTGAGATTATAGGTGCCTGCCACCATGTCCGGCTAATTTTTTGTATTTTTAGTAGAGATGGGGTTTCGCCATGTTGGCCAGGCTGGTCTTAATCTCCTGAACTCAGGTAATCCACCCACCTTGGCCTCCCAAAGTGCTAGGATTACAGGCGTGAGCCACTGCGCATGGCCCTTTAATTATTAGATCAACTGAGACATAATGTTAAAACCAAAATTAAATAAAACATTTCTTATAAAGAAATTTTTTTTTTTTTTTTTTGAGACGGAGTTTCGCTCTGTTGCCCAGGCTGGAGTGCAGTGGCGCGATCGCGGCTCACTGCAAGCTCAGCCTCCTGGGTTCACACCATTCTCCTGCCTCAGCCTCCCGAGTAGCTGGGACTATAGGTGCCTGCCAAGACGCCCGGCTAATTTTTTTTGTATTTTTAGTAGAGACGGGGTTTCACCGTGTTAGCCAGGATGCTCTCGATCTCCCGACCTCGTGATCCGCCCGTCTCGGCCTCCCAAAGTGCTGGGATTACAGGCGTGAGCCACTGCGCCTGGCCTCTTATAAAGAAATTTCTAAGTCTGGATAACTTCACTGGGAAATTCTACCAAACATTTAAAGAAGTAACACCAATTTTATGTAATTTCTGTCAGAAAATAGAAGAGGAAACACTTCTCACACCTCACACCAAAATCAAAGACAATACCCGAAAGAAAACCACAGACCAACATCCCGTATGAATATAGATGCAAAATTTCTTAAAAAAAATTAGCAAATTGAATTAGACAATTTACGAAAATAATTACATGACATGACCAAATGAGATTTATTCCAGAGATGCAAGGCTAGTTCAATATTTCAAATTAATCAAATATAATCTATTATGTTAACATCCTAAAGAAGAAAAATCACATAATTTTTTTTTTTTGAGGTGGAGTCTCACTCTGTTGCTCAGCCTGGAGTGCAGTGGTGCGATCTAGGCTCACTGCAACCTCCACCTCCTGGGTTCAAGCGATTCTCCTGCCTCAGCCTCCTGAGTAGCTGGGATTACAGGCATGTACCACCAGGCCTGGCTAATGTTTGTATTTTTAGTAGAGACAGGGTTTCACCATGTTGGTAAGGCTGGTCTCGAACTCCTTACCTCGTGATCCACCCACCTCAGCCTCCCAAAGTGCTGGGATTACAGGCATGAGCCACTGTGCCCGGCCAATCACATAAATAAATAAATCTATCTATCTATCTATCTATATATTTTTTTCTTTTTTTTTTTGAGACAGGGTCACACTCTGTCACCCAGGCTGGAGTGCAGTGGCATGATCTTGGCTTACTGCAATCTCTGCCTCCCGGGTTCAGGTGATTCTCCTGCCTCAGCCTCTCAAGTAGCTGGAACTATAGGCACATGGCACCATGCCTGGCTAATATTTGTATTTTTAGTAGAGACGGAGTTTCGCCATGTTGGCCAGGCTGGGCTCGAACTCTTGACCTCAAGTGATCAGCCCACCTTGGCCTCCCAAAGTGTAGGGATTACAGGCGTGAGCCACTGCATCTGGCCACATAAGTATATTGATGGAGAAAGAACATTTGACAAAATCTAGCACCCATTTGTGATAAAAATGCTCAGAAAAATAGGAATAGAGAAGGACTTCTTCAATTTGATAAAGAATATTTACAAAAAGACTACAGCTGGCTGGGCATGGTGGCTCACACCTATAACCTTAGCACTTGGGAGGCCGAGATGGGCAGATCATCTGAGCTCAGGAGTTCAAGACCAGCCTGGCCAACTTGGTGAAACCCCGCCTTGACTAAAAATACAAGAATTAGCCGGGCGTGGTGGTGCATGCCTGTAGTCCCAGCTACTTGGGAGGTTGAGGCAGGAGAATTGCTTGAACCCTGGAGGCAGAGGTTGCAGTGAGCTGAGATTGTGCTATTGCCCTCCAGCCTGAGTGACAGGGTGAGACTCTCTCAAAAAAACACAAAAAACAAAAAACTACAGCCAACATATTTAATGGTGAAAACTGAATGCTTTACACCTTTAGTTTGCTGGGGTTGCTACAACGAAGTACCACAGTTGGCTTAAGCAACAGAAATTTATTTTCTCACAGTTCTGGAGGCTGGAAGGCCAAGATCGAGGTATCAGCAGGGTTGGTGTCCTCTGAGGCCTCTATCCTTGACTTGCAGATGGCTGCCTTCTCCCTGTGTCTTCACTTGGTCTTCCCTTTATGAGTTTGTGTTCTAGTTTCTTCTTTTATTTATTTTTATTTTTTATTTTTTATTTTTTTGAGACGGAGTCTCGCTCTGTCCCCAGGCTGGAGTGCAGTGGTGGGATCTCGGCTCACTGCAAGCTCCACCTCCTGGGTTCACACCATGCTCCTGCCTCAGAGGCCTCCTGAGTAGCTGGGACTACAGGCGCCCACCACCACGCCCAGCTAATTTTTTGTATTTGTAGTAGAGACGAGGTTTCACCATGTTAGCCAGGATGGTCTAATCCCTTCTTATAAGGACTCCAGCCATATTAAATTAGGGCCCACCTTAGTGACCTTATCTTAATTTGATTACTTTTTAAAGACCCCATGTATTAGTCTGTTTTCACACATGTATTAGTCTGTTTTCACACTGTTATAAAGAAATATCTGAGACTGGGTAATTTATAAAGAAAAGAGTTTTTTGTTGTTGTTGTTTTTTCTCTTTTAAAAAAGCCAGTCAAGTTTAGTAGTGGAGGGGATTGTATACCAACTTTAGTGACACTAATGTAGAAAAGAGGTTTAATTGGCTCATGGTTCTGTAGGCTGTACAGGAAGCATGGCAGCTTCTGCTTCTGGGGAGGCCTCAGTAGGCTTCCAATCATGGTGGAAGGCAAAGCAGGAGCAGGCATCTTACATGGCCTGAGCAGGAGGGAGACAGACAGGAGTGAGGTGCCACACACTTTTAAACAACCAGATCTCACGACAATTCACTCACTCACTCACTATCATGAGAATGATAGCACCGAGGGGATGGTGCTCACCCATTCATGAGAACTCCACCCACATGATCCAATCATTTCCCACCAGGCCCCACTGCCAACAATGGGGATTACAATTCGACATGAGATTTGGTGGGGACACAGATTCAAATCATATCACCCTATCTCCAGATACAGTCATATTTGGAGGTAAAGCCAATTAGAGCTTCAACATTTGAATTTGAGCAGAGGGGTAGGAGGGAAACATTTTAGCCCTCTAAGATCAGGAATGAAGCGAAGATACCCACTCTCACTCACTCTTGATTCAGTTATAATTTTGGAAGTTCTAGCCAAGGCAATAAGGCAAGTAAAGGAAATAAAAGGCAAACAGATGCAAAGGAGGAAATAAAACTGTTCCTATTTGCAGATAATATGATATTCTTGGTAGAAAATCCCAAGGAATCTACAAAAAGAAATCCTAGAGCTAATAAGTGAGCTCAGCAAGGTCACAAGATACAAAATAAACATACAAAATCAATTGGATTTCTGTATACCAGCAATGAACATGTAGATGCTGGAATTAAAAATATAATACCAGGCTGGGCATGGAAATCCCAGCACTTTGGGAGGCCGAGGTAGGCAGCCATGAGCTCAGGAGTTTGATACCAAAATTAGCTGGATGTGGTGGCACACTCCTGTAGACCCAGCTAGTAGGGGGAGTGGGGGAAGAAGCTGAGATAGGAGGATTGTTTGAGCCCAGATGGCTGAGGCTGCAGTGAGCTGTGATCATGCCATTGCACTCCAGCCTGGGTGACAATACAAACTTTTTAAAAAAATTTTTTAAATTTTTTGACAGAGTCTCGCTCTGTCGCCCAGGCTGGAGGGCAGTGGCACGATCGCGGCTCACTGCAACCTCTGCCTCCCGGGTTCAACTGATTCTTCTGCCTCAGCCTCCTGAGTAGCTGGGACTACAGGCACACGCCACCACGCCCAGCTAATTTTTGTATTTTTAGTAGAGACGGGGTTTCACCATGTTGGCCAGGCTGGTCTCGATCTCCTGACCTTGTGATCCGCCTGCCTTGGCCTCTCAAAGTGCTGGGATTATAGGCGTGAACCACTGCGCCCGGCCAACAATACCATTTATAGTCACTAAAAACAGAAAAGGCTGGGCACGGTGTTTCACGCCTGTAATCCCAGCATTTTGGGAGGCCAAGGCGGGAGGATTGCTTGAGTTCAGGAGTTCAAGACCAGCCTGGCCAACAAGGCAAAACCCTGTCTTTACTAAAAAAACAAAAATTAGCCAGGCGTGGCGGCTCACGCCTATAATTCCAGCTACTCAGGAGGCTGAGGCAGGAGAATCCCTTGAACCCAGGAGGCAGGGGTTGCAGTGAGCTGAGACTGTGCCACTGCACTCCAGCACGGGTGATGGAGTGAGACTCTGTCTCAAACAAACAAACAACCCAGAAAAAAATAAAAATAAAAAAAACAAACTGTAAATCTAACAAAACATGTACAAGACTTGTATGCTGAAAACCACACGATGCTAAAGAAAGAAATCAAAGCAGATCTAAATAAATGGAAAGGCATACAGCATTCGTGGTTTGAAAGACTCAGCATAACAAAAATGATAATTCTTCCCAAATTGATATGTAGGCTTAATGCAATTTCTATAAAAATTCCAACAATTCCTTGTAGATACAGAAAAGTTTATTTAAAAATGTATCAGGAAAGGCAAAAGAACTAGAATAGCTAAAACATTTTTGCAAAAGAAGAATAAAGTAGGATAAATCAATGTACCCTATTTCAAAGCTTAAATAACTATAGTAATCACAACTGTGTGGTATTAGCAGAAGGATAGAAAATAGATTAGATTAACGGAACAAAATAAAGAACTCAAAAATAGACCAATGTTAATATGCCCAACCGATTAAAAAAATTTTTTTTTTTAATAGAGATAGGGTCTTGTGGCTGGGCGCGGTGGCTCACACCTGTAATCTCAGTACTTTGGGAGGCTGAGGTGGTTGGATGACCTGAGGTCAGGAGTTCGAGACCAACCTGGCCAACAGGTGAAACCCCCGTCTCCACTAAAAATACAAAAATTAGCTGGGCAAGGTGGCGGGCGCCTGTAGTCCCAGTTACTCGGGAGGCTGAGGCAAGAGAATGGCGTGAACCCGGGAGGCGGAGCTTGCAGTGAGCCAAGATCGCGCCACTGCACTCCAGCCTGGGCGACAGAGAAACTCCGTCTTGAAAAAAAAAAAAAAAGAGATAGGGTTTCGCTATGTTGCCCAGGCTGGTCTTGAACTACTGGGTTCAAGAGATCCTCCTGCTTTGGCCTCCTAAAGTTCTGGGATCACAGGCATGAGCCAACTGATTTTTGACAAAGATACAAAAGCAACTCAATGGAGGATAGGTAGCATTTTCAACAAAGGGTGCTAGAGCAAGTGGACATGCATTGACCAAAAAAAGTACCATGACATAATGACCTAATTCTTTTTTTTTTTTTGAGACAAGGTCTTGGTCTGCTACCCAGGCCAGAGTGCAATAGCACCATCATAGCTCACTGCAGCCTCATACTCCTGGGCTCAAGAGATCCTCCCACCTCAGCCTCCCAAGTAACTGGAACTACAGGTGTGTGCCACAATGCCTGGCTAATCTTGGGTAATTAAAAAAAATTTTTTTTGTAGTTACGAGGTCTCACTATGTTGCCCAGGCTCTAATTCTTTTTTTTTTTTTTGAGATGGAGTTTCACTCTTGTTGCCCAGGCTGGAGTGCAGTGGCACAATCTTGGCTCACTGCAACCTCTGCCTCCTGGGTTCAAGTGATTCTCCTGCCTCAGCCTCCTGAGTAGCTGGGATTACAGGCATGTGCCACCATGCCTGGCTAGTTTTGTATTTTTAGTAGAGACGAGGTTTTTCCATGTCGGTCAGGCTGGTCTTGAACTCCCAATCTCAGATGATCCACCCACCTTGGCCTCCTAAAGTGCTGAGATTACAGGCATGGGCCACTGCTCCCGGCCCAGGCTATAATTCTTATAATTTATATAAAAATAAACTCAAAATGGATTACAGACTTAAATATCAAATGTAAAACTGTAATACTTTTAGAAAAAATAAGAGAAAATCTTCAGGATCTAGGACTAGGCAAGGAATTCTTAGATTTGACAGTAAAAGCACATTTTTGGGAGGAAAGTTGATAAATTGGACTTGGTCTAAATTAAAACTATTGTTCTGCAAATGACATAAGAGGATAAAAAGACAAGCTCAGAGTGGGAGAAAATATTTGCAAACCATATATTCTACAAAGGACTAGCATCTAGACTATAAAAAGAACTCTGAAAACTCAATACTAAAAAGAACAATTCACTTAAAACACGGAGCTGGGCACAGTGGCTCATGCTTATAATCCTAGCAGTTGGGAGGCCGACGCAGGAGGATTGCTTGAGGCCAGGAGTTCTAGAGCAGCCTGAGCAACAAAGCAAGACTCTGTCTCTATGAAAAGAAAAAAGTTAGCCAGGCGTGGTGTTGCTCACCTGTAGTCCTAGCTACTTGGGGAGGGTATGCTTCTTGAGCCCAGGCGGTCAAGGCTGCAGTGAGCCATGATCACACCACAGTACTCCAGCCTGAGCAACAGAGCAAGACTCTGTCTCAAAAAAAAAAAAAAAAAAAAAGAACATGGGCAAAAGATGTGAAGAGACATTTTACCAAAAAAGATGTACAGGTGGAAAATAAGCACATGAAAAGATGCTCAACAGCATTAACTATTAGTGAAATGCAAATTAAAATCACAACGAGATCTCACTATACACCTATCAGAATGGCTAAAATTAATATTGGCAACAACAAATGTTGGCAAGGTTGGGGACAAACTGGATCCACTCATTCATTGTTGGTGAAATTTAAAATGTTACAGCCACTTTAGAAAACAGTTTGTCAGTTTTCTAAAAAACTAAATATGCAACTATGTTACAACTCAGTAATTGTACTGCTGGGTATTGATCCTAGAAATGAAGACTTATGTACAAAAATCTGTACATAAATATTTATAGCAGTTTTATTAGTAAATAGCTAAAAACTTGAAACAACCCGGACGAACTCTAATGGTCATCATTTACCCTTTGGAGTTCATCTGGGTTGTTTCAAGTTGATACATTCATACTATGGGATTCTACTTAGCAATAGAAAGAACTATTGTACACAAAGCCACCTGGATTTATCACCAGAAAATTAAATTCTAAAAGGTTATATATTGTATGACTCCATTTATATAACATCTTATGCTGATAAAATTATAGAAATGGACAGATGAATGATTGTGAAGGAAATCAAAATATTTCTCCCCCAAATATTGAGGATTGTTACATTAAAGGCATTGAAAGTGCCAGGGAACACTCTGCCTCAGCCTCTTTTGCCTGATGGTGAGACATATATCCTTCCTTACTGGAGACAGCACTTGTGTATTGGCACAGAGAAGGGGCCAGCAGACACCAGAGGAATCTGGGAAAGACTTTACTATCTTCTCACATTTTTCCACCTTTTAAACCCCTAGAACTCCATCTTGGGCAACAGAGCAGGACGTCATCTCTACAAAAAAATTTTTAAAAAAATGAGAAGGGTGTGGTGGCACGTGCCTCTAGTCCTAACTACTCTGGAGGCTGAGGTGGGAGGATTGCTTGAGGCCAGGAGGTTGAGACTGCAGTGAGCTATGTTGGTGCCAATGCATCCAAACTGGGCAACAGAGAGAAACCCTGTCATAAATAGATAAAATGAATAACTGACTAGAACTGCTCTCTCCCTTGTCTTGTCACTATGTAAGATTTATGGTTCTTTGTTAAAATGCTACTTAAGCAGGGTCCCTAAGCCACTGCCTTGAGAGAGAAATGCTTTATTATTATTTTTTTTTCGAGACAGAGTTTCGCTCTTGTCCCCCAGGCTGGAGTACAGTCGTGTGATCTTGGCTTACTGCAACCTCCGCCTTCTGGGTTCAAGCGATTCTCCTGCCTCGGCCTCCCCAGTAGCTGGGACTACAGGTGCCCACCACCACACCTGGCTAATTTTTGTATTTTTAGTAGAGGCGGGGTTTTACCATATTGGCCAGGCTGGTCTCGAACTCCTGACTTCATGTGATCCACCCATCTCAGCCTCCCAAAGTGCTGGGATTACAGGTATGAGCCACTGCACCCGGCCCAGAGAGAGAAATACTTTTGAACAGAGGCCTTTCCCTCATGATTGGTAGATACAGCACACATTGAACTTCTGCTTTTCTGTTCTTTTATTTTTTGTTTTCTTTTGAGATGGAGTTTCACTCTTGTTACCCAGGCTGGAGTGCAAATGGCGTGATCTCGGCTCACTGCAACCTCTGCCTCCCGGGTTCAAGTGATTCTCTCACCTTAGCCTCCTGAGTAGCTGGGATTACAGGCATGTGCAACCATGCCCAGCTAATTTTTGTATTTTCAGTAGAGACAGGGGTTCACCATGTTGGCCAGGCTGGTCTGGAACTCCTGACCTCAGGTGATCCACTCGCCTCAGCTTCCTAAAGTGCTGGGATTATAGGCGTGAGCCACCGCGCTCCTCCTTCTGTTCTTTTTTTTTTTTTTTTTTGAGACAAGGCCTCATTCCGATGATTGATCAGGCTGGAGTGCAGTGGCATGATTTCAGCTCACTACAGTCTTGACCTCCCCAGGCTCAGGTGATTCTCAGCCCCCCAGGTAGCTGGGACTACAGGTGCACACCACCCTGCCCAACTAAGTTTTGTATTTTTAGTAGAGATGGGGCTTTGCCATGTTAGCCAGCCTGGTGTGGAATTCCTAGGCTCAAGCAATCTGCCTGCCTCTGGCCTCCCAACATGCTGGGATTACAGGTGCGAGCCACCATGCCCGGCCTATTTTTCTTCTGTTAATCTGATTTTTATTTTTAGGAGAGTGTCTCAACTATGAACCTATAAAGGGAAAGAAAAGAAATTATATTTTCTTATCTACAATTGCTAGGGGTTAAGGAGGGGGAGAAGGTGGGAGGGAAGTAGACGATGCTAGAAAGGACCACCGTTAGGGATCCTTGTGGTGATGGAGCTGTTCTGTGTCTTGACTGTTCATTGTCAATATTCTGGTTGTGATATTGTAGTATCATTCTACAAGATGTTACCATTGGGGAAAGTGTGCAAAGGGTATAGGAAATCTCTTTGTAGCATTTCTTGCAACTCCATATAAATCAATAATAATGTCAAAGGAAAAAGTTCAATTAAAAAAGACAAAATCTGCTTGCTTTGTTCTCTGGCTCCCTTTCTTGGTGTCTGACTTGGCCTGTTAGAGGGACCTGTTTCTTTTTCTGAGCCCCAGGAACTGTGTCAGTTTACCAGAAAATGTCTCTGGCAACTTTTCTCAATATGTCAAAGGGGCCTGCCCTTTGCCAGGCTGGATGGGAAATAGCACAAACATTTCCTTAGCAGATTTCCGTGATATTAAATGGCTAAAGTTGGCAACAGGGACATTCATCAATTACATCATGATTTCCCATGGGAGTGTCTATGAGAAGAAAATTAGAATTTAGAACTCTCAGTCATGTTCTCCAAAGACTGGGAGGAAGCAAGTGGGGAAGAGGTCAGTAAACAACTCTAAGTGGATTGGCAGCATTTTGCAATCCTACTGTGACTTCATCCTCTCCTGCTCCTGCCCCTACTGGCAGATACATTTGAATTCAGATGGTGGCCGCTAAGAGATCCTTCTTTTAAATTCACTTTTGGTTTGTTCTCTGTAATCCTTGTCATTTTTTCTATCAGTCCTTGAGTTTTTGAAGTTAACAAATATGTGTATATTTGTTAACTAAAAAATATATATATTTATTATATATGCTGAACTGTCACTTTCACTTGGATGGCATGTAAATTCTCAATTAATATATTTATGTATCACTTGAGCCTGAGGAGTTCAAATACATATATGTAATTACATATATATAATATAACTGTTAACTTTAAAAATCCAAAAGTGAGACAACAAAAAAAATCTACATTTTTTTTTTTTTTTGAGACGGAATCTCACACTGTTGCCCGGGCTGGAATGCAGTGGCATGATCTCGGCTCACTGCAACCTCTGCCTCCCAGGTTCAAGCGAGTCTCCTGCCTCAGCCTCCCAAGTAGCTGGGATTACAGGCGCCTGCCACCATGGCTGGCTAATTTTTTATTTTTTATTTTTAGTAGAGACGTGGTTTCACTATGTTGGCCAGGCTGATCTCGAATGCCTGACCTCATGATCCACCTGCCTCGGCCTCCCAAAGTGCTGGGATTACAGGCGTGAGCCACTGCACCTGACAAAATCCACGTTATATATGCTGAACTGTCACTTTCACTTGGATGGCACGTAAATTCTCAATTAACATATTTATGTATTAAAGGCCAGGGATAGTGGCTCATGCCTGTAATCCTAGCACTTTGGGAGGCCAAGGAAGGAGGATCACTCGAGCCCAGGAATTCAAGGGTGCAGTGAACCATGATCATTCCACTGCACTCCAGCCTGGGCAACAGAGCAAGACTCTGTTTTGAAAATTTCTATCTCTATCTATATATCTCTCTCTATCTATCTTTCTATCTATCTGGCTATCATCTATCTATGTATGTAATAAATAAATAAAAATTTTAAATGGAAAAAATTAATATATTAATTGCATTCTCTAGGATGGTAGAATATGAGTTTTAAAGTAAATTTCAGCCAGGCGTGGTGGCTCACGCCTGTAATCCCAGCACTTTGGGAGGCCGAGGCAGGTGGATCATGAGGTCAGGAGTTCAAGACCATCCTGGCCAACATGGTGAAACCCCGTCTCTACTAAAAATGCAAAAATTAGCCAGCTGTGGTGGCACCCGCCTGTAATCCCAGCTACTTAGGAGGCTGAGGCAGGAGAATCGCTTGAACCTGGAAGGCGGAGGTTGCAGTGAGCCGAGATCATGCCACTGCACTCCAGCCTAGGTGACAGAGCAAGACTCTATCTCAAAAAACAAACAAACAAAAAAAATTAAGTTTCTAGCTTAGGGAAATGTTAACAAACTGTCTTAGAGTTTTAAATGATCTCTTTGATGAGAAAGAGTGTCTATGGCCAAATTTTTTCTACTGATTTGCTTATGTTACTTATTCTGATATCATGTACATCATAGAATTTTAGCACCAAAATCAATCTCTATTAGTTGGTGTTAGTTTACAAATAAGGAAAGTGAGTTCTAGAGTGATGAATTTAGTTTACAAATAAGGAAGGTGAGTCCTAGAGTGATTAATGTGCTCAAAAATGCACAGAGAAAACATCAGGATTAGAATCCAGATCAATCGAACCTAGTCCAGTGCTCTTTCTACCTTGGCATGTTGCTGTGGGAAGAACACATGGACAGTAGTCCAGGTTCATACCTCTGTAAATGGGGAGATAGCCTAGCCTAGCGTTTAAGATCACACACTCTGAAATCACCTGGCTGCACCTCCAGGATATGTGACTTGCAACAAATTATTAAGTCCTCAATGCCTGTTTCCTCTTTGTAAACTGGGGATAATAATAATAATTTCCTCATCTAAAAAATTGGGGGCCAGGCATGGTGACTCATACCTGTAATCCCAGATACTTGAGAGGCTGAGGCAGGAGGATCGCTTGAACCCAGAAGGTCGAGGCTGCAGGGAGCTATGAATATGCCTGGGCATATTCCTGATGACTCTGTCAAGATTTGCAAGTCATGAAGTGACCTTGGCTGGGATTTTCAGTGCCAGTGCATAGGCCATTTCCAGAAAACCTTGCTCTTAAGTATAGCTGTTGAATGAATGGGTGCAAGAGGAGGTTCTCTTCTCCTCTGAGCCAAGATAAAGGCTTGACCTTGCTATTCCTCTATTACTATAGGCACTGACATTCTGTTGTTTTCTCTGAATTTAGCAATGGTCCAAACTTCAGACTGAGTTCTGTTCCCCTTCATATTTTATTTTTATTATTTTTATTTTTAATCTTTTCAGAGACAGGGTCTTGCTGTCACCCAGGCTGGAGTGCGGTGGCACCATTGTTACCAGAAAGGCGTCCCGATCCAGACACCAAGAGAGAGTTCGTGGATCTCATGCAAGAAATAACTCAAGGCAAGTCTGCAGTGCAAAGAAAAAGCAAGTTTACTAAGAAAGTAAAGTGGTGAGAGAACAGCTACTCTATAGGCAGAGTAGGGCATTCCCTAAAGTAAGGGGAAGAACATGTCCACCTCAGGTAAAATACTCATATATATATATGTGATAAAAAAAGATCATGGGGAGACATGCTCTGATATGAGGCTTTGTGATAAAGGATTAATTTTCTTAATTACTATATTTTGCAAGAATCAGTATTATTGTCTTTAAAGCAAAACTCGGGCCAGGCACTGTAGCTCACGCCTGTAATCCCAGCACTTTGAGAGGCTGAGGCAGGTGGATCACGAGGTCAAGAGATCGAGATGAGCCTGACCAACATGGTGAAACCGGTCTCTACTAAAAATACAAAAAATTAGCCGGGCGTGGTGGTGCCTGCCTGTAATCCCAGCTACTCGGGAGGCTGAGGCAGGAAAATCGCTTGAACCTAGGAGCGGAACTTGCAGTGAGCTGAGATCACGCCACTGCACTCCAGCCTGGGCGACAGAATAAGACTCCGTCTCAAAAAAATAAAATAAAAATAAAATAAAATAAATAAATAAAGCAAAATTCGGAATGCCTTTGTTCTGAAGATATCAAGATATCAGGACACTCTCAGGTCTGGGTCTGTTTAGTAAACGTTATCAATCTGTTCCCTTAACTGTAAATACCTAGAGGCTAGGAATGCCTAACTTTCTGGGAATGCAGCCCAGCAAGTCCCAGCCTCATTTTCCTAGTCCTCACTCAAGATGGAGTTGCTCTGGTTTGAACCCCTCTGACACCATCATAGCAAACCTGAACTCCTGGGCTCAAGCAATCCTTCTGCCTCAGCCTCCTGAGTAGCTGGGAATACAGGCTCATGAGACCACACCCAGCTAACTTGTTAAAATTTTCTTTCATAGAGATGGGGTCTCACTATGATGCCCCAGCTTCTGTTTCACTTTAATGCACACAGACCTGGGGTCACTGGAAGACTCATTTGGTAGGCTGTACTGGGGATTATTTAGATGAGCCACCAAGAAGGCTTCTGGAAAATAATTTGTCTCAAGATTAAAGGGCGTCAAGGCACCCAAGCATAATCCAAGCCTTTGCTTCAGGATTGGATGGGGAGTTCTTTTTTTTCTTTTTGCCAACCTCAGTCTTGAGCTCTAGGAAGCAGGGACTGGAGTAAAAACCGAAAGAACTATTTGATTAAAGTCTCTGGGATTGGAACCCAGATATCATATCTGACAACACAAAGGTGGCTTTTAAATGCAGAGAGACATCAGCAGCTCATTGTTGCAGGGAGCCGCACCCCAGAGGGAGGAAATGTGAGATGTCTTAGAGAGCTGAGAGGGCTCAGGTTTGTCCATGGGAGGCATACGCTGGGACTCCTAGAACCCTGGATGGGTGGGGGTCTGGAATTGTGTTTGAAGGACCCACAGCAGCAGATGGGGTAGATTCAAAGGAATACACTAATCCCATTTCTACCCCCAGGTTGGTATGATGTGCTTTTAGAATACCCCTTATCTCTAGAGACGTAATTTATGAGCTCTTAATCTGATGGAGGATACATTAGACAGATGTTAATTAAACAATCTCACAAATATGTTACTTCAAGCTGTTATAAATCCCATGAAGGAGAAATACAGGGTGTCCTGCTGGTATATAGAGGGGAATCTGATCTGGCCCGGGGTGTGTGTGAGAGAGAATAATAAAGAAAGGGCTTCCTGGGGATGTGATGTTTGCACTGGGGAGGGGAGGATGCAAAGGTCCTGAAGTGGATGTGACCAGGTCAAATAAATGACAAACTGAGGTGGGGGGAAGCAGAACTCATGAGATATTTCTTCTCTGATTTGCATTTTTAAATGGAGAGTTGCATTTGTGAAAGCAGAAGTTAGTGCTTGAAGGGTCTGTCTTGCACAGTTGGTCAGCTCTGTTTTTCAACACATGTGGAGTGGGAGGGGCGCAGTATCCAATAACTAGGACTCTAATTATGCTTCAGTCACCAACCACGTGTAGGATTTTAAGCAGATTTCTTTTTCTTTTTCTCTTTGAGACGGAGTCTCGCTCTGTTGCTCCGGCTGGAGTGCAGTGGCACAATCTTGGCTCACTGCAACCTCCGCCTCCCGGGTTCAAGTGATTCTCCGGTCTCAGGCTCCCAAGTAGCTGGGATTATAGGTGCCCACCACCACGCCGCGCTAATTTTTTGTATTTTTAGTAGAGACAGGCTTTCACCATGTTGGCCAGGCTGGTTTTGAACTCCTGACCTCAAGTGATCTGCCTGCCTCGGCCTCCCAATGTGCTGGGATTACAGGTGTGAGCCACTGTGCCCAGCTGAGATTTTATTTTTATTTTATTTATTTTTTTGAGACAGAGTTTTGCTTTTGTTGCCCAGGCTGGAGTGCAATGACGCGATCTCAGCTCACTGCAACCTCTGCCTCCTGGGTTCAAGCAATTCTCCTCCCTCAGTCTCCCGAGTAGCTGGGATTACAGGCCTGCGCCACCACACCCAGCTAATTTTGTATTTTTAGTAGAGACAGGGTTTCACCATGTTGGTCAGGCTGGTCTCGAACTCCTGACCTCATATAATCCACACGCCTCGGCCTCCCAAAGTGCTGGTATTACAGGCATAAGCCACCCTGCCCTGCCCAGCTGAGATTTTATAACCTCCATTTTTCTACCTGTAGAAAAGGGCAGAGTATTGGGTGGAGTCTTTCAGATGATCTCTACCATTCCTTCCAATGCTTAAAAAAAATCTAAGAGTAGATTTTGAAGAGTCCTCTGTTATTTCATTGTTAGAGAATGTGTTCGTTAACTTTTTAACTCCTCACAAGTGCCCAATCTTTCCTGTTCACTTTCAGAGTAGGCCTTAGGAGAATAGAGTTTATTTTGCTATTATGTGAGGTCTTATTATTTTATTTGACACATACTGTCTTTCATTTACTCAACACCTGGGCCATGTGCTGAATAGTCAAAGGAGAAAAGGATCTGTTGGTGCTTCCCTCCCTCCTAGTCCACTGTCAACTTAGAAGACACACATGGAATTGGATTATTGCAATAGAAAGTAATAAATGCTTTGCTAAAGATATATAGACAGTGTTAAGAGAGAATATAGGAAGGCCACATAATCCATATATGAGTAGTATAATGGGTTACACTTGGAAATATAAAAAAGCGGGCAGGAGGCCTCAATCCCAGCACTTTGGGAGACCGAGGTGGGCAGATCATCTGAGGTCAGGAGTTCAAGACCAGCCTGGCCAACATGGTGAAACTCCATCTCTACTAAAAATACAAAAATCAGCTGGAGGTGGCGGTGGGCACCTGTAATCCCAGCTACTCAGGAGCCTGAGGCAGGAGAATGGCTTGAACCTGGGAGGCAGAGGTTGCAGTGAGCCAAGATCGTGCCTCTGCACTCTAGCCTGGGTGACAGAGTGAGATATCGTCTCAAAAAAAAAAAAAAAAAAGTAAGCAGGTAAAACATGGTAGAAACATGGTAGATACTTAATAAATGGATGTGATTGAGTGAATAAATTGTTGGCCAAAAAAAAAAAAAAAAAAAAGGCAAATTCTGTAAAATATTTGAAGAGATTTATTCTGAGCTAAAAGGTGAGGACCATGACCTGTGACACAGTCCCAGGAGGTCATGAGAACATGTGCCCAGAGTGGTTGGGTTACAGTGTAATTCTATACATTTTAGGGAGACAGATGTTACAGCCAAAGACATAAATCAATACATGTCAGGTTTACATTGGTTCAGCCCAGAAAGGTGAGACATCTTGGGGTAGGCGGGGGTGAGGTAGGGGTGGATGGCTGGGCGTGGCTTCAGGTCATAGGTGGATTCAAAGATTTCCTGATTGACAATTGGTTGAAAGAGTTAAGTTTTGCCTAAAGAGTTGAAATCAACAGAGATAAATGTTTGGAATTAAGATAAGAGAGGTTGTGGAAGCCAAGGTTCTTTTTTTTTTTGATAGAGACAGAGCCTCACTAAGTTGCCTAAGCTGGTTTCGAACCCCTGGGCTCAAGTGATCCTCCCGCCTCAGCCTCCCAAAGTGCTGGGATTACAGGTGTGAACCACCATGTGGCCAACATTCTTGTTATGCAGATGAAGCCTCCAGGTAGTAGGCTGCAGAGAGAATAGATGGTAAACGTCGCTCATCATACCTTAAAAAGTGCCAGACTCTTAGATGAATCTCTCTTGGATCAGAGGAAGACCTGGAAAGGGAAGGGAATTCTCTACCGAATATACATTTTCCCCACAAGACAGGACTATGCAGGACTATTTCAAAATATGTCAAAGAAATATATTTTGGGGCAAAATACTTTGATTTCTCTCAGGGCCTAGTATCTGTCATACAATGCTATACGAGAGGCACATTGGAATTTGGTATCTTATTGCTACAGAGTCTGTTTTTCAATGGCAGAGTTTTAACACTTTTTATTTATTTCCAACTTTTATTTTAGGTTCAGGGGGTACATATGCAGATTATATGAGTGAATTGCGTCAGTCTTAAGATCTCTTCTGTTTTTTTTTTTTTTTTCTTTTGAGACAGAGTCTCACTCTGTCGCCAAGCTGGAGTGCAGTGGCACAATCTTGGCTCACTGCAACCTCCACCTCCTGGGTTCAAGTGATTCTCCTGCCTCAGCCTCCTGAGTAGCTGGGACTACAGGCGTGTGCCACCACGCCCAGCTAATTTTTGTACTTTTAATAGAGACGGCGTTTCATCATGTTGGCCAGGATGGTCTGGATCTCTTGACCTCGTGATCCACCTGCCTCGGCCTCCCAAAGTGCTGGGATTACAGGCGTGAGCCACCACACCCAGCCTAAAATCTCTGTTTTAATGTTAATGCTGGTCAGTTGTGCCTGAATTCCAAAGGTAGGAGAGTATAATGAGGTATGTCCGCCTCCCTCTTCCCACCATAGCCTGAATTAGTTTTTCAGCTTTCTGTAGAATCCCTTTGGCTGAGAGGAAGGGGTCCATTCAGCCAGCTGGGGGGCTTAGAATTTTATTTTTGGTTTACAAAATGAATCATATTGCTGTTATTCTAACTTTGAATTGCTAGATGGCTGATGCCAAGACCCTTATTATTGTTCTTTCATGTCATAGAAGAAGAACATTAATAATGGTTGCAATTGTTATGATTCTAAGAACAACAAGGCACTGTATACATTCACATGGGTAATGTTTACTTGCACTACATTTTTTTCTGTTAACTTTTTATTAGGTGTTTGTGTCTACCATTAATCTTTCCTCCCAGAGACTAGAAAGACTGCCCTTAGCCATTTTCATCTTATTGTATTAAATCTTAGAAAGGAATGAGTTCCTTGTATATAACAAGAGAGAGATAGGAGACTAAAACCTGGGGTAGAGAAATTCAATAAAAGTTTCCTCCCGGAGGATGGGAACCCTAGAGGGAGGTGATATGAATCTGCGAAATGATGCAGTCATTACTGAGCTAAGGAGATAGCAAGGTTGAAGGTTTGGAGTTTTTCTGTCTCTCTTTAATTTGCACTGAACACTTGCTATAGTAACAAATGGGATTGGAAGCCCTAAGTGCAAATCATCAACCTCAGAAGAAAAATGTTACTTTTATGCTGTCCATTAAAACATTTACCTGCTCCATATGCTCCAGCACTTACCCGAGAAAGAGGAATTTGCCCAATGAAAATTGAGAGCACATTTCTGAAAAATTGTTTTCCATAAATCTTGCAAATTACTGTGCTCAAATATGCTAGGTTGTAGCCAGACTGACCTCTGGGGAGTGATTATCAGGGAAATAACCATGAACAGCAATAAGATCGTGCACCGATCTGACTAGCAACACCAGGATGTGACCTTTTTGTGCAGGACACATTCATGTGGGCCCGCCTGAATTGCCAGGAGCACTGTAATTAATGGGGCACCAGAGAACAGCTTATTCTCTACCAGCTGCTAATTAGTCCTCCTGGAGACACATATCCCGAATCACATCCAGGGTGTCATGTTCCAACTACTGCTTGCTGAGCTGAATTAGATAGGTTTGTGGGGGGCCATGAGGACTAAAATCTCAGTATCACACGGCTGCAGTCCTTTCATTTTCTCCCAAAGTGGCCCCACCTAAGGGGAACTATGGTGATTGGGAAATACCTACAATTTCTACTTCCTTTTTGGAAGGATTCATGATTTCATTTGCAATCTCATGAGTATCAAATATACTAAATGTTTTAAACTCACAGATTGCTTTGCTTCATTTTTACCTGTATGATGTTTTGATCAGTTGGCATGGCATGGAGAACAGTAACTACCACCCATAGGCAGGAGAGGTGGAAACCTACCTGTGGGGCTGCCATGCAGGGCTGTGCAAGTTGTGCCCTGCTCAAGGATGCAAGCTGACGGGAAAATGGGGCCTGAAATCCAGCTCACTGTTGCCCAGCATGTGTCTTTGTGCACATCAGAACCCAGCCAGTCTGACTGTAGAATTCTTAACTACATACCATATGGACTTTAAAACTAATAGCTGACTGAGCTTTCATATCCTGGAAACCAGCTTTATCATCTACCAGCTCGCAGTCACTGAAGCCTTAGGAAGTGAAGGTTGAAGCAAACTTTTTAAAACCAAAAATTGATGTACATATTAGGATATTGTCTGTGATTGGTTTTTGCTGAAGAAAGAATCATTCACCCCAGTACACCATTCAATATGAAGGTCGATCAGTAATAGATGTGGTTATTTATTCACAATCTCAGCATTACAGTTAACTTTTGGTTAAAGGCATAGAGTTTGACTGCTAGTTGGCAAATTATAAAAGTCAGTACTATAAGCAAACATATTGGTAGACCAGAAATGGAGGCCAGGTGTGGTGGCTCACGCCTGTAATCCCAGTACTTTGGCAGGCTGAGGTGGGGGGATTGTTTGAGGCCAGGAGTTTGAGATCAGCCTGGGCAACATAGCAAGACCCTGTCTCTACAAAGATTAAAACAATATATATATAGACATGGTAGCACATAACTGTAGTCTCTGCTACTTGAGAACTTGAGGCAGGATAATCTCTTGAGACCAGGAGCTTGGGGCTGCAATGAGCTATGATCGTGCCACTGCACCTCAGCCTGGGTGACAAAGCAAGACCCTGTTTCTAAAAGAAAAAAAAAAAAGAAGCATTGATGTATCTTTCAGGGAAACCGTGAAGGTCTGGTTCACCTGGTTAAAGGTTGTGTGGTAACTGATGCTTAACATCATTATACACAATTCTGCTGAATCAGTCTTCTCAAACTAATGCTGTGCCCTTGGAAACATTGTTGGCTTTAGAAGCAAAGCCATGGCCTCAGCTTTTTCCAGCTGAGGAAACATCAGCATATCAACTTTATTGTTTTTTTTGAGACAAGGTCTTGTTCTGTGGTCTTGCTCTGTGGCACCATCATAGCTTACTACAGCTTCCAACTCTTGGGCTCAAGCGATCCTCCTGCCTCAGGTTCCCAAGTATCTGGGATTACAGGCACACACCACCATGCCAGGCCAATTTTTAATTTTTTTGTAGATATGGGGTCTTGCTATATCGCCCAGGCTCATCTTGAAGTCCTAGCCTCAAGCGATTCTCCTGCCTTGGCCTCCCCAACAACATATCAACTTCCAACCTTCAATTTTCTCATCTATAAAATGCCTTCTTCTCATGATTTTTAGAATTAAATAAAATAGGTAAAGCATCTAGCAAAGAGCCTGGAACATCATAGGTTCCCAGCAAATGTTAGTCCCCTCACCCCCAATCTTAAAAATCTTCAATTATTTAGGTTCCTAGGACTGCCATGACAAAATCCCACACATTGGGTGGCTTCAAACAACAGAGTTATTCTCTTACATTTCTAGAGGCTAGAAGCCCAAAATCAAGGTGTTGGCAAAGCTTCCTCCGAAGCCACTCGGGGAGAATATTTCCCTGCCTCTTTCACCTCTTCCAGCCTCAGGTGATGCTTGGCTTGTGGCAGTAAACCACCTTCACACCTCAGCTTTCCCTTTGTGTGTGTGTATTCACCTGGTGTTCTTCTCCCTGAGTGTCTCTCTGTCCAAGTTACTCTCTTCTTATAATGACACCAGTTAGGTCAGGCGCAGTGGCTCACACCTGTAATCCCAGCACTTTGGGAGGCTGAGGTGGGTGGATCACAAGGTCAGGAGTTCAAGACCAGCCTGGCCAAGATAGTGAAACCCCGTCTCTACCAAAACTACAAAAATTAGCCAGGAGAAGTGGAAGGTGCTTGTAGTCCCAGCTACTCAGGAGGCTGAGGCAAGAGAATCGCTTGAACCCGGGTGGTGGCAGAGGTTGTAGTGAGCTGAGATCGCGCCACTGCACTCCAGCCTGGGCAACAGAGTGAGACTTCGTCTCAAAAAAAGAAAAAAAAAAAAAGACACCAGTTATATTGGATTAAAGCCCATCTTAATGGTCTCATGTTAACTTGATTACATCTGCAAAGATCTAATTTCCAAATAAGATCACATTCACAGGGTGTCAATATATTTTTTGGGGTGTCAAACATATTTTTCTGGGGACGCTAGTCAAACCCTTAACGTTTCCCATTGTCTGTAGGAAAACAATAATTAATGGTTGTATAGTGACTTTAGAGTTTACAGAGGGCTTTTATTATCTCTGCCCAGGGAGACAGGGCTTTATATTTTTTTTGTAAAGTGGGAGAATTACCATTGAAACTAGTTGGTGTTTTTTTGTTTTTGTTTTTGTTTTTAATAGGAACTGAAGATACCAATTTAGGTTTGGTGCAAAATTCTCTTGTTTTGGAAAAAAATCACCAGAAGATACCATTTTTTTTCCACTTAAGATTTTACCACAATTACTTTTTCATGTTGCAACATAGTTTTCATAATTTTCAGTCAGTAGATGATCTAGTCAGTGTGCCACTATTTATTTCCTGGTTGTTGAATAGTCAGAAATCCCTGATGAGGAATGTCTTGATTGAATCAATAATTCAACTGATGTATAACTATAGAATACCCAACTGGTCTTCCCAAATTGACATGGCGTTTTTGTGTACTGGAAACAAAGTAGGTTCTAGAGTCAGATAGACTGGGAGTCACGTCTCAGTACCAGGTCTTTCCAGCTGTGTCAATTTGGCATATTAAAAAAGAGTTGTAGGCTGGGCACGGTGGCTCATGCCTGTAATCCCAGCACGTTGGGAGGCTGAGGTGGGCAGATCACAAGATCAGGAGTTCGAGACCAGCCTGGCCAATATGGTGAAACCCCACCTCTACTAAAAATACAAAAATTAGCTGGGCATGGTGGTGGGTGCCTGTAGTCCCAGCTACTCAGGAGGCAGAGACAGGAGAATTGCTTGAACCTGGGAGGCAGAGGTTGCAGTCAGCCAAGATCGTGCCATTGCACTCCAGCCTGGGTGACACAGCGAGACTCCATCTCAAAAAAAAAAAAAAAAAAAAGAGTTGTAGAACAATATATAAAATAAGCATATGTTTATAGTCACATGAAAAACTGTATTTATATCTGCTCAGGAAAGGATCTGGGAGGATCCTTAACACATAAACTATTAAGCTGAGTAAGAATTCATCTGGAAACTGATGCGGGGGAGAGAAGGACATTCATATTTTATTACAGGTACATTTGTATTAAAATTTTCTTTCAACAAGTGTGTACTTTTTCTAGTTTTTAAAGAAGCAATTTAGGTTAGGTGCGGTGGCTCACGCCTGTAATCCCAGCACTTCGGGGGGCTGAGGCAGGTGGATCATTTGAGATCAGGAGTTTGAGACGAGCTGGCCAACGTGTTGAAACCCTGTCTCTACTAAAAATACAAAAATTAGCCGGGCATGGTGGCACATGCCTGTAGTCCCAGCTACTCGGGAGGCTGAGGCAGGAGAATTGTTTGAACCCAGGAGGTGGAGGTTGCAGTGAGCCAAGACTGTGCCACTGTGTTACAGCCTGGGCAACAGAGCAAGACTGTCTCAAAAAAAAAAGAACCAATTTGAAACAAATCAAAAGCTTCTGCAATTATATAGGCAGTAGGGAGAAGAAAGGCACCTATTTTATTTTATTTTATATATTTTATTTTACTTTGAGATGGAGTCTCGCTCTGTTGCCCAGGCTGGAGTGCAGTGGTGAGATCTCAGCTCACTGCAACCTCTGCCTCCTGGGTTCGAGTGATTCTCCTGCCTCAGCCTCCCAAGTAGCTGGGATTACAGGTGCCTGCCACCATGCCTGGCTAATTTTTGTACTTTTAGTAGAGATGGGTTTTCACCATGTTGGCCAGGATGGTCTTGAACTCCTGACCTCAAATGATCCTCCAGACTCGGCCTCCCAGTGTGTTAGGATTACAGGCGTGAGCCACCACTCCTGGCCAGCACCCATTTTAAAGGCAGATACTTTGAAAGTTGGGAATTTAGACAATTTACCTATACCATTTTCTCTCTATCATTTGCTAATTGGAAAAGATACTTATAGAGAAAAGATTATTTGAAAAGAGAAGTAAAAATGAGGAACTTTTGTTCTTATTGTCTCTGGTTATAATTTTTTTGGAAACCCATTAATATTCAGATAGCAGAGACTCATTCTTCGTCTTCCTTTTTAGGGAAGGAAAACAGCAGAAGAAACTTTGAAAAGATGCACATTTTAATTAGAATTGCTGAAAAAATATTTGAGATTTTTGCTGTTGTAGTTAATGTTTTTAACAGGCCTTACTTTTCAGCTGAAACCTGATTTTGCATTGCAAGCAAATGTTCTCATTTTTTTAGATGAAAGTTGCTTTTAGTAATGATTCCTCAATTATTTTCTTTCTTTTTTTTCTCAATGATTGTTTTCTACAGTTTGGTTTTGAACTTATTTCAAAATCTCTCAACAACTGCTTTCACAGGCTCTGTAAAAAAAATTACAAAAAGTAAAAAAACTCTCAACACGTTCTGTTTTTTCAGAGAATGCATAGCTCAGGATCACATATCCTGTCTTAACTTTAATGTCTGCTTTTGAAAAAAGAGTGTATGTTGGCTTTCAAAGATGCAGATTCTTCCATTTTACTTATCACCATTGTAACAAATACTTATTAAAGAACTAGCTTCCTACCAGCAAAGGTGTTAAAAGAGACAAATAAAATAAAAAACAGAAAAACAAAAGAAAAACTAGGAAGTTAGCAATATACCTGGGAAATGAAATAACTTAAAACAAATGTAATTCCCTATTTCATTTACTTCAACACCTGTTTATTTTATTAAAAAAACTCTTTAAAAACAACTTTATTTTTTATATTTAAATAATTTCAACTTTTTATTTTAGATTCAGGGGGTACATGTGCAGTTTATTACCTGGGTATGTTGTGTGATGCTGAGGTTTCGGGTAGGACTGATCCTGTCACTTAGGTACTGAGCATAGTACCCAATAGTTATTCAACCCTTGCCCCCACCTCCCTCCTCCATCCAGTAGTTCCCAATGTCTATGGTTGCCATCTTTATGTCCACTAGTGCCCATTGTTTAGCTCCCACTTGTGAGAACATGTGGTTTAATATCATTTTAATATTATTGTTCATTTAATTTCCAATTGGCTTATAGAGGGTCTGGGTGTGGTGGCCCATGCCTATAATCTCAGCACTTCAGGAGGCTGAGGCAGGAGGATCACTGAGGCTAGGAGTTCAAGACCAATTGGCTTATAGAAAAGGTCTTTATGAGAGACTATTCTTTTTTTATTTATGTTTCTTGAAGGGTTACAAAAAGTTTTCACAAATAACTAGGCCTGAAAAAATGGTTTGTTTAATAAATTATGTATTAATACAAATTATTAGGATATATTTTCAGCAAACATAGGAAGTTTCATAATCAGTTACTGACAGATTGAAACATATCAGTTCATGTTATTTGAATACTTGACAGAAAAAAACCTGATGTGATCCTGATGAGTTAAAACAAGAACTAAGTTCAGGTTGAAAGGTCATTGGGACTATTTCAAAACAATTCCTACGTCACTAGTAAGAATACAAAGATGGTTTAGATGACCTTATGTACATATACAGTCATACATTAATTTGTGTAATGGTTCTTGTGGCTGCCAGTTCTCGTTATTCTTTAACACCTTCTTCACCATCAGCATTATTTGAAAATAACTTATTAATCACACAACTCTACATGGTAGTACACATGGAAGATAAAAAGATGACTCCATACTCATGAACACAAATTGTGGCTACTGTTAAAACATTTGACGTTGTGCCTTCTGTGAATGAGGTTAGCATAAACTTGGCATCTTTCTGCTTATAGATAGAAATATAAGACCCTGATAATTCTCTATTGCTTCAGTGGACTGAGGACTGATTGGCTGTAACAAATTTTGTGACTCTTGCTAAGCAAGCCCAGAACCTGGCACATTGAGAGTCACTTAAGAAATGCGTTCTGCATTACAAGATAACCTACAACTGAATGCAAATGAAAAGCATCAAGGAAACAAGAATCTCAAAAAAAGTAAATTTAATGCCAGAGCCATATGCTACAATACTAATTTGAGTACTTATTTTCTAGAAAGAAACAAAACAAAAACATATTATTCTGTGTTACTTACATGGCTTTGGATATTGAAAAAGCAGAATAATTAGATTTTCATTTTTAAATCTTCTTAAATAATGCAGAATAAAAATGTCATTTCGTTTTTGCTTTTTAGAAGATGGTTCATACTGAAAAATATCATTTCTTTCGTATCAGAAATTCGAGACACATTGAAAAATTGAGAAATATAACTTTTGGAGAAACAATAAAATTTGAACATTAGGAAATCCAATAATGCAATTCACATATTAATAAATTGAAAGAGCTCAAATGATGATCTCATTAGATGTTGAAAAAGCACTCAATAGAATTCAACGTACATTCTTTATTTGAAAATAAACTATTAACAAGCTTTGATAAGGGCAGAAGCCACTGTAGATATAATGATGAAACATCAGAAGATTTCTATTAAAGATGGGAGCGGGACAGGAATTCCATCATCATCATGTTAGGGATTTTGGTTTCATATTGTTTTCAGAAGAACATTCCAAATGAATTAGAAATTCAAATATTCTGTAATCCCAGTACTTTGGGAGGCTGAGACGGGCGGATCACCTGAGGTCAGGGGTTCAAGACCAGACTGGCCAATGTGGTGAAACCCCATCTTTACTAAAAATACAAAAAAATTTGCCAGGTGTGGCAGCGGACACCTGTAATCTCAGCTACTTGGGAGGCTGAGGCAGGAGAATCACTTGAACCCGGGGGGCGGAGGTTGCAGTGAGCTGAGGTCATGCCACCACACTCTAGCCTGGGTGACAGAACGAGACTCTGCCTCCAAAAAAAAAAAAAAAAAAAAAAAAATTCAAATGTTAAAAACTTTCCATGAAGGCACTAGAAGGTAGTATAGGAGAAATGTCTTTCTTTGTTTGTTTGTTTTTTTGTTTGTTTTGTTTTGTTTGTTTGTTTGTTTTTTGAGACGGAGTTTCACTCTTGTTGGCCAGGCTGGAGTGCAATGGTGTGATCTTGGCTCACCGCAACCTCCGCCTCCCAGGTTCAAGCAATTCTCCTTCCTCAGCCTCCTGAGTAGCTGAGCTGGGATTACAGGCACGCACCACCATGCCTGGCTAATTTTGTATTTTTGGTAGAGCCGGGTTTCTCCATGTTGGTCAGGCTGGGCTCGAACTCCCGACCTCAGGTGATCCACCTGCCTCTGCCTCCCAAAGTGCTGGGATTACAGGCGTGAGCCATCATGCCTGGCCTGTTTTTTTTTTCTTTTTTAAACGAACTTGGGGGGTAAAGATGGCCTTTCAAAAAAGTCTGAAACCACAAAAACCATAAAGAAAAGATGGACAGATCTGTCCTCATAACTATTTTAAAAACTTCCATTTAATGAATGATGCCTAATTAAACCTACGTGTCAAATAGCAGAGAGAGGAAGTGTTTTCACAGAACCATATGAGAACCATAATATTTAAAGGGCTTCTTCAAATTACAAGAAAAAGTAAGTCAAAAGAAAAGGGCAAACTTAAGGCAATTTACAGAAAAAGAAATATAAATGGCTGAGAAACATCTGAAAATTATTTAGTCTCACACTAGGGAAATACGAATAAATACAATAATAATATGCTACCTTCATTCTCCAAAATAAAGTAAAAATAGAATCTCACATTCAGCTGATGGAAGTGTTCGTTGTAACCCTTTGTGGAGAGCACTTTGGGAATATCTCTCAAAACAGTAATGCTCAGGCTGGATGTGGTTGCTCATGCCTGTAATGTCAGTGCTTTGGGAGGCCATGGTGGAAGGATTGCTTGAGACCAGGAGTTCAAGGCCAGCCTGGGGAACATAGCAAGACCTCGTCTCTACAAAAAATAGAAAAAATTAGCCTGGTATGGTAGTGTATGCCTATTCAGGTCCCAGTTATTCAGGAGGCTGAGGTGGGAGGATCGCTTGAGCTTGGGAAGTCAAGGCTGCAGTGAGCTGTGTTACTGTACTCCAGCCTGGGTGACAGAGTAAGATGCTGTTTAAATAAAATAAAAGTAAAAATAAAAATAAAAATAAAATACAACAGTAATGCTCACATGCATTGATTCAGCAACATATGTATAATGCACATGGATATTTATTACAGCATAGTTGGCATTAAAGAAAATCTGAAAATAGCCGAACTGGGAAAACTAAAAACAGCTACCAAACACTTATGGTACAGTGATAACTCTACATCTGCAAAGGAGAGTCAGGCAGTGCTGGATGTATTGACACAGAAGATGTTTCTGACTTAATATTAAGCAAGTTTCAGAACAATATGTTTAATACAATCCAACATATGTAATAAAAACATAAAAGATTCATAGCACCTATATGTGTAAATAGATACAGATATATAGAAAAAGTTTGGAAGGGTCCACTGTGAACAGCTAATCATTGCTTCCCATAAAAAGTATGATGTGCTTATGAGCGTGACATGTTTTTAGAAAAAAAAAAGTATGTTGTGGTGAGTCTCAACCCTATCGGGCCTGAGGAGAGATGAACCGAGATTTTGACTTTTGTACCCTGTATACTTCTGTACTGTTAGAATTTTTAGACAATAAATGTACATTTGTTGTATAAAAAATTAATTATAAAAAGAGAGAAATGTAATTCATATAATGTATAGAGCATTGTTGTTTTTCTTTTTTCTTTTTTTTTTTGAGATGGAGTCTCACTCTGTCGCCCAGGCTGGAGTGCAGTGGCGTGATCTCAGCTCACTGTAAGCTCTGCCTCCCGGGTTCACGCCATTCTCCTGCCTCAGCCTCCCGAGTAGCTGGGACTACAGGTGCCCGCCACCACACCCGGCTAATTTTTTGTATTTTTAGTAGAGACGGGGTTTCACTGTGTTAGCCAGGATGGTCTCGATCTCCTGACCTGGTGATCCGCCCGCCTCGGCCTCCCAAAGTGCTGGGATTACAGGCGTGAGCCACCACGCCCGGCCGAGCATTGTTGTTTTTCATAAGCAGACATTAGAATGCAGCCAATGTATATGAAATGATTTAACATTTTTATCCATCAGGCTAAAAAAAATAGTTTTTTCATCATAGGTGGGATAATTATTTTTTCATTGATAAAATATTTACTTTCATTAATGTCAGTTAACTTCATTTGCTGTTTCTCTCCTTGGAAAAGTTGCCTGCTGGGCCTTCAACCCTGGCTCCTGAGAAAGGAATCTGAGTATAGGCAGAATTCAACTAAATGCAAGCTTCTCTTATCAGAAACTTAGTGTTAAAAGAAAAACTTGTAGAGATATTGCTAGCTGGTTGAAGTCTGTTGTAGAGTATGATGGGTTATTATGAAATTTCAAACACCAGAGGTAGATTTCTCCCTCCCATCCCATCATTTCCTCTCTCCTGATGTGATTCTGATGAGTAAAAACAAGAACTAAGTTCAGGTTGAAAGGTCATTAGGAATATTTAGACAATTCCTACGTCACTAGTGAGGACCCTTTCCCTTCCCTCCCCTCCCCTCCCCTCCTCTCCCCTCCCCGTCACTTCCTTCTTGTGACGGTTAATTTTATGTGTCAACTTGACTGGGCTAGGGCATGCTCATATAGCTGGTTAATGTTATTTCTGCATATTTCTGTGGTGGTGCTTCTGGAAGACAGTGGAATTTGAATCAGGAAACACAGTAAAAAAGATCACCGTCATCAGTGTGGGTGGGCATCATCCAATCTGTTGAGAACCCAAATAGAAAAAAAAGGTGGAGGAAGGGCTAATTTGCACTCTGCTTGAGCTGGGACACCTGTCTTCTCCTGCCCTCAGACATCAGTGCTTCTGGTTGTTGGGCCTTTGGGTCTGGACTGGAACTACACCACTGGCTTTCCTGGGCCTCCAGCTTGTAGATTGTAGATCACGGGACTTTTCAGCCTCTATAATCATGTAGCTTATCCCTCATAATAAATCTCTTTCTATGTATCTGTGTACAGTTGATCTTTGAGCAACAAAGGTTTGAACTGATGGATCCACTTATAAGTGGATTTTCTTCTGCCTCTGCACCCCTGGAATAGCAAGACCAATCCCTCTTCTTCCTCCTCAGCCTACTCAACATGAAGATGAGGATGAAGACCTTTTTATTCTTTTCTTTTCTTTTTTTTTTGAGACAGAGTCTCACTCTGTCACCCAGGCTGGAGTGCAGTGGTGCAATCTTGGCTCACTGCAACCTCCACCTCCTGGGTTCAAGCGATTCTCCTGCCTCAGCCTCCTGAGTAGCTGGGATTACAGGCACCCACCACCACGCATGACTAATTTTTTGTATTTTTAGTAGAGACAGGGTTTCACCATCTTGGCCAGGCTTGGTCTTGAACTCCTGACCTCGTGATCTACCTGCCTTGGCCTCCCAAAGTGCTGGGATTACAGGCATGAGCCACCGCGCTTGGCCGAGGATGAAGACCTTTATGATGATCCAGTTCCGCTTAATGAATAGTAAATATATTTTATCTTCCTCATTTTTTTTTTTTTTTTTTGAGATGGAGTCTTGCTCTGTCGCCCAGGCTGGAGTGCAGTGGTGCCATCTCAGCTCACTGCAAGCTCCACCTCCCGGGCTACAACAGTCTCCTGCCCCAGCTTCCCGAGTAGCTGGGACTGCAGGCATCCGCCACCTCGCCCGGCTAATTTTTTGTATTTTTAGTAGAGACGAGGTTTCACCGTGTTAGCCAGGATGGTCTCGATCTCCTGACCTCATGATCTGCCCGCCTTGGCCTCCCAAAGTGCTGGGATTACAGGTGTGAGCCATGGCACCCGGCCTCCTCATGATTTTTAAAATAATATTTTCTTTTCTCTAGCTATCTTTATTGTAAGTATTCAGTAAATAATACATGTAACATACAAAATATGTGTTAATTGATGGTTTATGTTATCAGTAAGGCTTCTGGTCACCAGTAGACTATTCGTAGTTAAATTTTTGGAGAGTCAAAAGTTATATGTGGATTTTCGACTGTGGAGGGGTCGATAACTCTAGCCCCCGCTTTTTTCAAGGGTCAATTGTATATCCTATTGGTCTGTTTCTTTGGAGAATCCTGACTAATATACTTCCTTTCTCTCTTTTTAATATTTTTGGTCTTGGGCTCCTTGAAGAAAAAAAGGCAGGGAAATTAAAGTGATGAAACTGAGATCCACCTGTGCAAGGTCAGAGGTCAGTCTCACAGTGTACTTGCATTTCCTTGAATTTCTATTACCCTTAGGTGCACTGTAATAACCTCAACCAGTCTGGAGGCAGTCAGCCAGGAGGCAAAGGGAAGAAGCTGGGACAAGGTACTGGGAAAGCACCCGGCTAAAGGAAGAGCCCAGTGGGGGTGTCCAGATGATCAAAGTATAAGATTCAGAATGGGGAGGCACAGTGGAGCTGGCACATTGCAATAGAAGACCAAGAAAACTGATATCTGGCAACAGAGGTGTTGCAGAGCTATGATCCTAAGTGGTCCAGACAGCTTTGATAATAGCCTCACTGAAAAGCTAACAGTTTAGGGGTGCCGTGGAAGATAGGGCCATCTGATGTCGGCAGATATCAAAACCTCAACTGAACAGATTTGGTTTTAGGACAGAATAATGAGAGTCTCTATGGGGAAATGGAGGAAGGGCCTCATCTCCATGCCTACACCTTCCAGGCGGAGTAGGCACTGGGGAAAATTGAAACAGATGCATGGATGTCCAGAACTTTTATTGAGCATACCAGAACTGGGCAGCAAAAATTAATCCCCACCCACCATCTGTAACCTGAGCTTATCCATATGTAGCCTGCTTTGGACAAGACTGGTAAAGCTTACTCTTGCGAGGGACCGGGGTCATGGTTGAGAAAGTTTGGGAGGGGCATACCTGTTGTCTGGGGTCTCCTCCAAAGCAGAGACCAAGCATGTTTTGTTGCCAGACGTCCCACGCCTATGTCCATTGCCCGGAAATATTCTTTTCTGAGAACATTTAAAAATAGCCATGTTGAATGATTTTTCCAGAAGATGTGTTAGTTCATCAGCATGAAAGAATTCAGAAACAAGAGGAGGAGGGGATCTGCCTCTTCTGATTGAACAGAACACTTTCCAGTTTATACCATACTTTGTACCATAAGAGTTAAATCCTTTCTTTCTTAAGGCAGGTAGTTCACTGCTTCTAATGTCAAGCTACTTGTTACCTCTTGTGTTTCTTTGTAGGTTACAAGTTCCCAATAACAGAGAGACAGGCCATCATCTTGTGTTCCTCAGAATGTTTTGTTCTATAACACTGGAACATTAATCTTTTTCCTAACTCAAGCTTTATAACACCTCTCTCAGTATGGCTGTTCCCCTGGCACCCTATTTCCCATACATATAGGATTCTGGGAGTAAGGTTATTACTCTTAGCAGAATCCATTTATAATCACAGAGTGCTGGCAGGGATGCTGAAATATTGTTAGAACAATATTGAGGTATAAATCTCGCTCCCTCCATTGTCAAGTCTTCAGAACAAGTCAATCATTTGCTATAGCTTAACTACCCATTGATGACTTTTGGTATTGATCATAGGCCAGTTAGTTGGTTTTGGCTAACTCAGCATTTTTAGTACTGTATGTGACTTTGGTTGCCATCACATTGCCTCCTAGGGGAGGAGATGTTCTGGAATCTGAAGATACAAGACGTTTATTATAACTGTCTCTTATCTTTGCTTTGGCTGTATTTGAAAAAACTTGTTTGTTTTGTTTCACATGACATCATCTTAACCTAGGGCTTGCAAAATGTTGCTTTTTTTTCTTTCCTTCTGGTTGTCATTTATTTCTCAGGTGTTCCTGCATAAAACCCTAAGCACCAATAACAACAAACCCTCTTGATAGTTCTAATTTTACACACATTTCTAAAGCATTGAGCTTCAGCCTTTGCTCTGACAGTTACTGGTTTTGAGATCCTGGGATCCCTTCTTAAGGAATCCTTGTCTCAATCAACAGGGGAAAAGAGTTCTAGCAGAAGATCCTTGACTGGGCAAAATTTTTCTGCTTTCATATGGGATGCTTCTGATTTACCCAGGTTTCTTTTTTTTTTTTTGAGACAGAGTCTTGTTCTGTCACCCAGGCTGGAGTTCAGTGGCATGGTCATGGCTCATTGCAGCCTCAGCCTCCCAGGTTCAAGCGATTCTCCCACCTCAGCCCCTCAGAGTAGTTGAGAATAGAGGCATATGCCACCACACCCAGCTCATTTTTAAAATTTTTTGTAGAGATGGGTTCTCACTATGTTGCCCAGGCCAGTCTTAAACTCCTGGCCTCAAGTGAAACTCTTGTTTTGGCCTCCCAAAGTGCTGAGGTACAGGTGTGAGCCACCGTGCCTGGCCCAATTTACCTAGACTTAAGAGAGAGAGACATGTTTGGTTTTTTTTTACCATGAAAGTGTAGGAGGCACAGGGCAGCCTGAATGTGGGCTGAGTCAACGTGCTCCACGGCCAAATCTGCTTTCTTGAGAAGAGCAGATGGCTCTGGCACACACCTACTTCCTTTTCAGCTTTGAAAATCACAAGAAATGCTGAGTCAAGTTAGGGTGAAGGCTGCACTGGCTGAATGAAATTCAGAGTTACACTGGGTGAGAAGCCAGCTTCAAAAACGAATGAACAAATGAACAATAAGATTCATCAAAGAGCCTGTAAAAGAATAGGTCAGAAACAGAAACATTCAGATTAACTGAATCTAGTTAACATACATCTTGCAATTCCACTCCTCACTATACACCCATGAGCAATGAAAACCTAGATCCACACAAAACTATGGATGCCTATGGCAGCATTATTCATAATAGCTCAAAAGTGGAAATAACTAGAATGACTAATGAATGGAATAGTGAAATGTGGTATGTCCATACACTGGAATATTATTATTCAGCCATGAAAGGAATGAAGTACTGATATATAACACGGAAAACCTTGAAAACCTCCTGCTAAGTGTAAGAAGTCAGGCACAAAAGACTGCATACTATATGATTCCATTTATATGAAATACCCAGGAAAGACCATAGAGACAGAGAATAGATCAGTGGCTGCTTAGGACTGGAGGGTTAGGGGAGAATGGGCGAAGACTGGTAATGGGTATGAGGTTTCTTTTATGAAAATGTTCTAAAATTAAATTATGGTGACATTTGTATAACTACATGAATATACTAAAAAGCAATGAATTCTATACTCTAAATGTGTAATTGTGTGGCATAGAAATTACATCTCAATACATTTGTTTTTATTTTTAAAGAAAGAAACAGCACGTTTGAAAGGGACCGGTGAAGACATAGCATTGGTGATGGACATTTTGCTCTACCCACTCTCTTCCTGGTGTGGCAATGAGGAAGCCGCACCTCCAACCCCATTTCCTTTCTGGCAATGTTTCCTACCCACCACCCTCAAACCGATCTTCCTAAAGTCCTGTGTTTCTTGCATCAGAACTATTACTCACAAATATTCATTCCCACTGCCTCAAGGATTATTGGTCTCAAACCCACCTTTCCAGCCTGTTTTCCTCCCTGAATCCTCTGTTCCCAGTGGCCTGTCCCCTTACCTTCTGCCAAGGGCTCCATGCATTCCTCTTTGCTCACACCATTCACCCAGCTTGGAATATTACCCTCCTATCCTTCACTTTTTCTATCCTTCAAAAGTAAACTAGTACAAAGCCCACCCTTTTCCACTTTTCACTATATGCATATATGTGTGTGTGTATATATATATACATACACACATACATATGTATATATATTCCCCATGTGGATGTAAGGGTCACACGTTTTCTTTTGTGTATATTCCTTTCCCCCTCCCATTACTTGCATGCATTTATTTTGGGGGTACAGTAAGATCTGGGAATACCTATTGTTCTGGGACCCTATTCTGGGGCTTGGTTAGGGACGAGTGGAGCTCCCCAACTCACCACACAATCAAATGATAACTTCCACAACATGAAAGAGCTAGGGATGATTAGAAATTACAGTTTTAAAAAATATTATTTTCCTATTGTTAAAAGAAATATATTTGAGTACAGAACATTGAGAAATAGAGGAGAGTATGAAGAAGAAAATTAAAGCTGCCCTTAAATTTCCCACCCAATGATAGCCAACATTACCATTTTCTTTTTTTTCTTTTCTTTTGAGATGGAGTCTTGCTCTGTCGCCCAGACTGGAGTGACCTTGGCTCACCACAACGTCCATCTCCTGGGTTCAAGCGATTCTCCTGCCTCAGCCTCCCGAGTAACTGGGATCACAGGCGTGCGCCACCATGCCCGGCTAATTTTTATATTTTTATTTTTTTATTATTATTATTTTTTAAAGTATTTATTGATCATTCTTGGGTGTTTCTCGGAGAGGGGGATATGGCAGGGTCATAGGATAATAGTGGAGAAAAGGTCAGCAAATAAACACATGAACAAAGGTCTCTGGTTTTCCTAGGCAGAGGTCCCTGTGGCCTTCCGTAGTGTTTGTGTCCCTGGGTACTTGAGATTAGGGAGTGGTGATGACTCTTAACGAGCATGCTGCTTTCAAGCATCTGTTTAACAAAGCACATCTTGCACCGCCCTTAATCCATTTAACCCTGAGTTGACACAGCACATGTTTCAGACAGCACCGGGCTGGGGGCAAGGCCATAGATCAACAGCATCCCAAGGCAGAAGAATTTCTCCTCCCAGACGGGGCGGCTGGGCAGAGGCGCTCCTCACTTCCCAGAGGGGGCGGCTGGGCAGAGGGGCTCCTCACATCCCAGACGATGGACGGCCAGGCAGAGACGCTCCTCACTTCCTAGACGGGGTGGCGGCAGAGCAGAGGCTGTAATCTTAGCACTTTGGGAGGCCAAGGCAGGCGGCTGGGAGGTGGAGGTTGTAGCGAGCCGAGATCAGGCCACGGCACTCCAGCCTGGGCAACATTGAGCATTGAGTGAGCGAGACTCCCTCTGCAATCCCAGCACCTCGGGAGGCCGAGGCGGGCAGATCACTGGAGGCCAGGAGCTGGAGACAAGCGCGGTGAACACGATGAAACCCGGTCTCCACCAAAAATACAAAAACCAGTCAGGTGTGGCGGCGCGCGCCTGCAATCCCAGGCACTCGGCAGGCTGAGGCAGGGGAATCACAGGAGCCCCAGGCAGGGAGGTTGCAGCGAGCTGGGATCACGGCAGTACAGTCAAGCTTTGGTAACAGAGGGAAATCGAAGAAAGGAGAGGGAGAGTGAAGAAAGAAAGGGGAGAGGGAGAGGGGGAGGGGGAGCTAATTTTTATATTTTTAGTAGAGACGGGTTTCATTATGTTGGCCAGGCTGGTCTCAAACTCCTGACCTCGTGATCTGCCCACTTCGGCCTCCCAAAGTGCTGGATTTACAGGCGTGACACACTGCACCTGGCAAACATTACCGTTTCTTTGTATAACATTATACACACACACACACACACACACACACACTAGCAGTTTTAAAATGCAGAAGCACAGAAATATAATATTTTTCAAAATTGAATTCCACTTGCTCATCAGCTCTCATTTCTGCTGACAGAGGAAAAAACAAAACATTGTCTTTGGTCAAATATTCACTCAAATTTAGGGATCTCCTGGTCCTTTTCTCTTGCCTTCATTCCCTTTCTTCGTTTCTTCTTACGCTAACCTATCCTGATTGATGGAATGATGGTCTTTACAAAGCACACATTTCATCAGGATGCACCCTTCTTCCGCCCACTGCTCCCCTCCGTGCCTACTCTCCCCGCTAGGTTAAAGACCTTTGCTCACCAGAAAAAGTGCTAATTCCTTAGCAAGCCTCATGCACAGCCTAGCCCTGTGATCCCTCTTGCACCCCATCCCTTGCTACTCTTACTAATGCATTCTGCCCTCTAGCCACCAGAATACTTGCTTTCTTCTGGAGGTAGCAAAGCTTTCAAGCCTTTTGCTCACACTGTTTCTTCTGCATAGAACACCTTTGGCAACTTTCTTCACCAAGCAAATATCTTTTTTAATGCCCAGTTTTAATGTAACCTTCTCTGGGTAGTCTTGACTCACTTATACTGAAATAATCCTTCCCTTAATGTGCTCCCTCAGCACCTTGTGCATAAATACCTCTATTACTGAAC
Organism: Pongo pygmaeus; assembly: GCF_028885625.2. Taxonomy (NCBI): domain Eukaryota; kingdom Metazoa; phylum Chordata; class Mammalia; order Primates; family Hominidae; genus Pongo; species Pongo pygmaeus. The sequence goes on along the minus strand of NC_072376.2, from coordinate 151,947,387 downwards.
TGATTACACTGTATCAGGATTTGTGGGTGTGTCTCCTCCTCTGGAAAGTGAATTTATCCAGGCTTACTCTTACTCATTTTTTTTTTTCTTTTCACTCTCCAAAGTGGAATATTACACTCAGAACACTGAAGGTGCTGAAAGATACTTGAAAATAAAAGGCTATGATATCTCTCAATACAGGCTGGGTGAGGTGGCTCACAGCTGTAATCCCAGCACTTTGGGAGGCCAAGGCGGGTGGATCACTTGAGGTCAGGAGTTCGAGACCAGCCTGACCAACATGGTGAAACTCCGTCTCTACTAAAAAAATTAGCTGGGCGTAGAGGTGCATGCCTATAATCCCAGCTATTTGGGAGGCTGAGGCAGGAGAATTGCTTGAACCCAGGAGGCTGAGGTTGTAGTGAGCCGAGATTGTGCCATTGCCCTCCAGCCTGGGCAACAAGAGCAAAACTCTGTCTTAAAACAAACAAACAAACAAAACCAGCCTGGTCAATGGTCAACATGGCGAAACCCCGTCTCTACTAAAAAATACAAAAATCAGCTGGGCATGGTGGCACGTGCCTGTAATCCCAGCTACTCGGGAGGCTGAGGCAGGGAGAATTGCTTGAATCCAGGAGGCGGAGGTTACAGTGAGCTGAGATTGCGCTACTGCACTCCAGCCTGGGCGACAGGGTGAGACTCTGTCTCAAAAAAAAAAAAAAAAAAAAAATATATATATATATATACACACACACACACGCACACACACACACATATCTCAATACATATGTACTGGTTGATTAAAGAATATGCAGAAAGAAATGTGGGATGCCCAGGTGAGAAAATGTAGACTGTGTTATTTGTTAGCAGAAGCTATTCATAAGCTGGCAATGAAAAGATAACTGTCCCTTTGTGATTCCTCATTGAACTCTGAATCCTCATGTAGATGAGACTGACAAGGGACCTCTATGCACCTTCTAGAGAAAGTGCTTTTCAAATGACTTTTTACATGACTTTTCAAATGGTTACAAGCATTTATGTTAAAATAAAAAAAGTTCGAATCAAATCGATGGAAGAATGGAAAAACAAAATGTGGCATATACAAAGGAATATTGTCCAGCCTTAAAAAGGAAGGAAATTCTGATGGATGCTACAACTACGGATGAACCTTGAGACACCATAAACTCATCACAAAAAGACAGCTAGTACGGCATGTGATTCCACTCATAGCGGGGACCTAGAGTAGTCAAATTTGTAAGTCAGAAAGTATAACGGAGTAGTGGCTTCCAGGGGCTGAGAAAGGGAAAATGGAGAGTGACTTTTTAAATGGGTACAGAGTTTCAGTTTTACACAGTGAAAATATTCTGGAGATGGATAGTAAAGATTATTGTACAACAATGTGAATGTACTTAATACCACCGTACACTTAAAAATGGTCAAGTTGGTAAATTTTATATGCTTTTTGGTACAATTTACAACAAAAAATAAAAAAGTAAGAACACACAACCCATTGTTTAGTTATTATTATTATTAGTTTTTGAGACGGGGCCTCGCTCTTGTCACCCAGGCTGGAGAGCAGTGGTGTGATCATAGCTCACTGCAGCCTGGATCTCTCTGGCTCAAGCCATGCTCCTGCCTCAGCCTCCCAAATAACTGAGACTACAGGCACATGCCACCATGCTTGGCTAATTTTTTTGATGTTTAGTAGAGGCGAGGTCTCGCTATGTTGCCAGGGCTTGTCTCAAACTTTTAAGCTCCAGTGATTCTCCCACCTTGGCCTCCCAAAGTGTTGGGATTACAGGCATGAGCCACTGCACCCAGCCCCATTGTTTTGTTTGCTACAGGGGAGAGTCCAGGTTTTGTGGGGCCTGAAGCTTATGGAATTTGGAGTTCCTTTTATAGAAAAAATACAAATAGAAAATTAGGTAAGGAAGCACGTATTTATTTGGAATGAGAATAGGAAGAAATTGTGTAAGTAAGGGGTCCTGGGCATGAGTTTCCTTAGCTTTGAGGATAATCTGCTTCTGCTGATCATGAAAGTTTTATATTTTATCCTGGTGCTACTGTATGCCTTGCAAATATGACAGCCGGGCTGCACTGCGAAAGGTTGTTACTGTGTGCCCTACAAGGAGGGCTGTAGGATCCACCACCTGTCTTGTACTCATCAATAGGTAGATGTGGAGTAGATTCAAGTGAATGGAATAATTAGCTTTCTCTTTATTTCCCTGAGACAAGTAATTGAGCCTTCTGTCCAGTCTAGACCCATTTTATCTGTTGCCTCACACTGTGTAAATCTTCAGTAAATATAACTGGGCTATTCTTTGTGTGTGAAGTTAATGCATTTATACATGTGCCTTTGGGTGTTTTTCTAGCAGGATTGGTGTGTTTAAATTGGTTGTCAGTCTTTTGGCTCTAGGGTAGGAACAACAAGCACAAACATAAAAATCAAAAAGAATTGCCTTTCAGTAAATGTCCTTTCTGGAGAAAAAGCAGTGCGGGATAGGTAGGATAATTAACAAGCTCCCTCTGGAAGCCAGAGACTTATGCTGTTTGCCTTTGGGACTGATAATGTCTCAAGGCTTATCCATGTTTTAGCTTGTGTCAGAATTTTCTTCCTTGACCAGCGCTGGCCACCATCCCCTTCCTGAGTTCCTGTGGTCCTGTCAAAGGCTGGATGGTGATGGGGATTGAAGAGCAGAACAACACCCTGGGAGTCAGCTATTTCCAGATCTGCTGGATTCACTTTCAGTTGTAAAAAATTCCCTGGCAAATGGACAAAGTCAAAAGTGCAGAAGGGGAATTCTTCCTGGGGAGTTTCTGGGAAGAAAAACATTCATTTTTCCTTACGAAGTCTTAATTGTAGAACTTTCCCCTTCTTCTGACTCATATATAATTGCAATAGCAGATCGGAACTTCAAAATGTTTGTGGGTTACATTTATTCTCAGGCTCTCTTTGAACCACAAGACATAATTTTGAAATATTAAGAACAGTCATGATGTAATTTTTATATTTAACTCCAGAAATGTTATTTGAGAAGAAATAGAGTGATTGAGGGGTAAAGAACTATTTCAAGCACCAGATTTCTTAAATTATCTCTGGTTTCAGCTACTGTGGGTTGTAAATAAATAAATCCCTCAACTAATGAATAATAGGGCTATAAGACTGGGCTCTTGAAAAGAAATTACGGATTGGGCATGGTGGCTCACGCCTGTAATCCCAGCACTTTGGGAGGCCAAGGCAGGCGGATCATCTGAGGTCAGGAGATCAAGACCAGCTTTGCCAACTTGACGAAACTCCATCTCTACTAAGAAACACAAAAATTAGCTGGGCATGGTGGTGGGCGCCTGTAATCCCAGCTACTCTGGAGGCTGAAACAGGAGAATCACTTGAACCCGGGAGGCAGAGTTTGCAGTGAGCCAAAATTGCACCACTGCACTCCAGCCTGGGCAACAGAGTGAAACTCTGTCTCAAAACAACAACAACAAAAAAAACCAAAAACTGAAAAGAAATTATGGCTTCACCCAATTATAGAAGAAATGTGTATACATTGGAGGAATAGTTTTTTTGTTTTTGTTTGTTTTGTTTTGTTTTGAGACAGAGTCTCACTCTGTCACCCTGGCTGGAGTGCAGTGGCATGATCTTGGCTCACTGCAACCTCTGCCTCCCAGGTTCAAGCAATTCTCCTGCCTCAAGCCTCCCTAGTAGCTGGAATTACAGGTGCCCACCACCACTCCCAGCTAATTTTTTTGTATTTTTAGTAGAGACAGGGTTTCACTATGTTGGCCAGGCTGGTCTCGAACTCCTGACCTTGTGATCTGCCTGCCTTGGCCTCCCAAAGTGCTGGGATTACAGGTGTGAGCCATCGCAACCTAGCTGAGATGAAGTTTTGCCATGTTAGCCAGGCTGGTCTGGAACCCCTGGCCTCAAGTGATCTGCCCGCCTTAGCCTCCCAAAGTGCTAGGATTACAGGTGTGAACCACCTTGCCCGGTCACAGAAACATTTTTATCTACAGAAAAGAATGAAAACAACAACAACAGCAAAGAAAAATGTTCTGTGATTCTACTACCCAGAAATAATCTCTGTAAACTTTTAGGTTAATGTTTAAGAGTATTTACCTTCAGTGTCTGACACAGATAATAATTTTTATATAAAAACATATAATTTGAAAATTTAGAGAATATGCTAAATAGTAGACCCTTTGCATTCAAAAATGTAACATTCAGAGGTGTGAATATTTTTAGCAATGTGGAAGGTATGTGACATGTAGAGACACAGTTTCGCTGACAGGCTAGTGGGCAGGAGTGAGTCACCTGGCTGGTGAGTCAGGTAGCGGCTGCCATCTCAGTTTGGCTTTGCTGAGTTTTAGAGGGGAAGAACTGTAATTGATGATTTGTGACCAAGTGTGCTTAGAGCCTCCCAACATTCCTTCTTCCCTTCTTCATTGGTACAACATGTTGTTGCCCAACTGAAAAAATATATTCCTAGATTCTTTTGTAGGTAAATATGTGACTTAATTTTGGCCAATGAGACCTAAACAGAAGTATCACAGCTCCTGGGGAAATGTTCTTGTTCCACTTCTTCTGGGTGGAATATAGTTGCAATAGCTGGAGCTCAGCACCCACCTTGGATCTTAAGGATGAGCATATAACATAAGGAGGGCCGACTGTGAGCTGAAAGGATACTGGTCCCTGACAATTTTGTGGAGCCACCATACCAGTCCTGGGATGCCTATTCCTAGATTTCTTTTACATGAAAAGAGAAATACATTTCTATCTTATTTAAGCCACTGTAAAAAAATTTTTTTTGGGTCCTTATATTTAGCTAAACTTAATCCTAACTAATATAGGCTTGCTTACTGCTATCATTTACCTAACGTGGGAAGTTGTTGATTCACCTGTGGGAAAACTAGGGCAAAGTGATCTCACTGTGGAAGATGGAGCCAGGAGGCATCCTGGCCTTGGTTTAATGTGTATTCATGTCTATTCTTGCCATGTGCTGTCTTCTGAGACTGTAAGCACAGCTCTAAAGCTGGGCCTTACTCTGTGTCATTAGGGTGGGTTAAGATTGGGGTGAAATCCTCCCGCCTCATGGGGAAGGCCTGTATTGGCCAGGAGGAGTAGCAGTGAAGGACAACTAGAAGAGGAAGGCATCCACACAGGTATTTCCTCTAAGGTAGCTGTTTTTAAAGTATGTCTGGGGACACTTGGGATTCCCCAGGACTCCTTCACAGAGACCACTGGGTCAAAATTATTTTCTTTCTTTCTTTTTTTTGAGACGGAGTCTCACTCTATCACCCAGGCTGGAGTGCATTGGTGTGATCTCAGCTCATGGCAACCTCCACCACCCAGGTTCAAGTGATTATCCTGCCTCAGCCTCCTGAGTAGCTGAGACTACAGGCACGTGCCACCACGCCCAGCTAATTTTTGTATTTTTAGTAGAGACAGGGTTTTGCCATGTTGGCCAGGCTGGTCTCGAACTCCTGACCTTAAGTGATCTACTTGCCTCAGTCTCCCAAGGTGCTGAAATTACAGGTGTGAGCCACTGCGCCTGGCCAAACTTATTTTTGTAATAATACTAACACATTACTTACCTTACCCCAAAAGTTTGAGAACTGCTATTCTAGGTCTACCTTAAAAAAAGGTCATTTCAAACACACTGACACTCATCACCTGCTAACAACAGCAGCTGCAGATAGTTGTTACATCAGCAGGTTGGGAATGATTCTATCTAATGACTCTCTTTCTAGGCTCTGTAAACCCTGGGGAAGGAGGACCCAAGAACCTGAAGGGAAGGGGAAAGAGTTCCAAGCCTGGGGAGGTGGATGTTATGGGCTGAATTTTGCTCCCCCCCAAATTCATATATTGAATTCCTAATCTCTAGTACATTAGAATGTGACTTTATTTAGAGATAGGGCCTCTAAAAAGGTAATTAAGTTAAAATGAGATTATTAGGGTGGGCCCCAGTTCAGTATGACCAGTGTCCTTATAAGAGGAGATTAGAGGGCCGGACGCAGTGGCTTATACCTGTAATCCCAGCATTTGGGAGGCCAAAGTGGGCGGATCATGAGGTCAGGAGTTCGAGACCAGCCTGGCCAGCATGGTGAAATCCTGTCTCTACTAAAAATACAAAAAAAATTTAGCCAGGCATGGTGGCACACGCCTATAGTCCCAGCTAGTCGGGAGGCTGAGGCAGGAGAATTGTTTGAACCTGGCAGGCGGAGGTTGCAGTGAGCCGAGATTGTGCCACTGCACTCCAGCCTGGGCGACAGCGAGACTCCATCTCAAAAAAAAAAGAAATTAGGGCACAGACATATACAGAGAGGACGATGTGAAGACACGGGGAGAGGGTGGCTGTCTGGAAGCCAAGGAGAGAGGCTCAGAAGAAACCAGCCCTGCTGACGCGTTGATCTTGGACTTTTAGCATGCAGCCTGCGGCATTTTGTTATGGCAGCACTAGAAAGTATGGTGGCTTTTTTCCCTAACACCCTGCAGAGAGCTGGAGGGGAGAGGAAGAAGGTAGGTCTGCTCGTTAGAGAATTTTTCCACTTTCTATGGCTTTCCACCCAGTCTGGCTCTTTTACTTGAATGACTCTGATGGCGGCGACTCCTTATTTGGAATATTTACATTATCAGTTCCCTAGGGTTTGAAAAAAGTTCTGGAAAGTTAAATGGAGAAACTTTAAAGCAGTCATTTAATGTAAGTGAATAAGGCCCTAAGAGGGAATCTTCTCCAACTCCTTCATTTTACAGATGCCAGGTGTGGTTGCTCCAAGCGGCAGCCAGGGTAGCTGGCTAGAGTATTGCTTCTCAGTGAGGAAATGCGCAGAGCCCCTGCCCTCGGGTGCTTCCCACCTATCTGGATGTTTGTAAGGCTTTGTAGGCCAAAGGATGGCTATGTCTGGGGTAGGAGAGGAAGCAAGAACCCTAGGTGTACTTTTTTCTCTCTGTCCCCTCTTTTCTTCTCACATTCCCTCCAGATTAGAAGTGAGCTCCTTTATGTCTTATCCCTTCCTACAAGAAGCATCACAACTGAGTTAGGGTGATCAACTATTCCAGTTTTCCCAGGACTGAGCTCAGTGCTAAAACTGAATAGTTCTGGCTGGGCGCGGTGGCTCATGCCTGTAATCCCAGCACTTTGGGAGGCGAAGGTGGGCGGATCATGAGGTCAGGGGTTTGAGACCAGCCTGGCCAACATGGTGAAACCCCGTCTCTACTAAAAATACAAAAATTAGCTGGGTGTGGTGGCACGTGCCTGTAGTCCCAGCTACTCAGGAGGCTGAGGCAGGAGAATTGCTTGAACCCGGGAGGCGGAGGTTGCAGTGAGCCTAGACTGTGCCATTGCACTCCAGCCTGGCCAACAAAGCAAGACTCCATCTCAAACAAAACAAAACAAGCAAAAAAACCAAACAGTCCTGGGCAAATTGGGACAAAGTTGTCACCCTAGGCCTAGCTATCCTAACCCAGTGGGTTTTATTCTTCACACGTTGAGAGGAACTCTGTGAAACGAGTCTGGTCCTCTGGACTTGGTTTTATGTGATGCTATAGACATTTAGGAAATCTCTTCAGCTCAGCAGATCTCAGATAGGGGAATTACTATTTCTCTAAGGGGCATTTGGGGAAGATTGTGAGTGTTGTTTATTGCAACCGTAACTGGAGTGTGCTACTGGCATTAAGTGAGGTGAAGCACTGCCCGTGACAGTCCTCATAAGGAATAATTGTCCCACTTAAAATGCCAGTGGTGACCCATTGAGAAGCTATGCGGGACTGCCTAACCCTGTTTTTCAAGCTCTGAGTCCTGCTAAAGAAGTCAAATCTCCATTCTGTCCTTCTCTGGGGCCCCTAGCCTCAGTGATGTCTCCTGGGAGGTAAGAAGCTTCTAGAGAGTGTTATTTAAAGGAGAAAATTACATGCAGAGGTTTAATATTTGTGAAATGTTATCACTTACAAAACAAAGGCCTCAGACTCTCTGTGATCAGTGAAAAAGGGCTCTGCAGCAAGAACTAGACTTCTTAGAGAGGAGAAGAGTATGGGACAAGAGTGATGTAGAATAGAGTGTCCTGAAAAGTAAGATGGAGCATAAAGCAGAATGAGTCTCCTCGCCATAGAGGCCAATGCATCTATGAGAAGAAACTAGAGATTGAGTCCAGAAACTTCTGTACATCCTTTACAGGTCAATGCATAACTATGCATATAGTTCTCGTAACAGAGCAGACCCATTTGTTATCGTCATAAAATTCCAACTGAAAGAAAACATTCAGGCATTGTAATATAAATTTATCTTGGATGGAACAAATTTAGCATCAACATTCTGAAGCTCAGAGTGAGCAAAATGGCTAAGAATCACTCCTGATAAAATGCTGTCTTCATGAGGCTTTTCTGGCCCTGCTGCTGGAAGTAAGAGCCCTTGCAACCAAGCCAGCTTTAAACAATTTCTGGTTTACATAGAGGCTCTTTCTTTGTTATATGTAATAGTCAATTTTCTTTTTCTTTCTTTTTTTTTTTTTGAGACAGGGTCTCCCTCTGTCGCCCAGGCTGGAGTGCAGTGGTGCTATCTTGGCTCACTGCAACATCCGCCTTCTGGGTTCAAGTGATTCTCCTGCCTCAACCTCCTGAGTAGCTGGGATTACAGATGCCCACCACCATAGCCCAGCTAATTTTTGTATTTTTTAGTAGAAATGGGGTTTCACCATGTTGGTCAGGCTGGTCTCGAACTCCTGACCTCACGTGATCCACCCGCCTTGGCCTCCCAAAGTGTTGGGATGACAGGTGTGAGCCACCATGCCAGACCTATATTAGTCCATTTTTATACTGCTGTGTAGAAATACCCAAGACTGGGTAATTTATAAAGAAAAAGAGGTTTAATGGACTCACAATTCCACATGGCTGGGGAGGCCTCACAATCATGGCAGAAGGCAAAGGAGGATCAAAGATGTGTCTTACATGGTGGCTGGCAAGAGAGTTGTGCAAGGGAACTGCCGTTTATAAAACCATCAGATCTCGTGAGACTTATTCAGTATCACGTAGGGATTATGGGAGCTACAATTCAAGATGAAATTTGGGTGGGGACACAGCCAAACCATATCACTATAACAAAATTGTTATAATATTCAGTTTTTTCAGAATGTATTCATCCATAAGCTCTCCAATATTTATTTATTTATTTATTTTTTAGAGTCAGGGTCTGGTTCTGTCACATAGGCTGGAGTGCAGTGGTGCAATCATAGCTCACTGCAGCTTTGAACTTCTGGGCTCAAGTGATTCTCCTGCCTTAGCTTCCCAAGTAGCTAGGACTATAGGCATGTGCCACCATGCCCAGCTAATTTTTGTATTTTGTTTTGTAGTCTCAGGGTTTTGCTATGTTGCCCAGGCTTGTCTTGAACTTCTGGCTTTAAGTGATCCTCCCACCTCAGCTTCCCAAAGTGCTGGATTACAGGAATGGTCCACTGTGCCTGCCCCCATATTTAACAAATGTGTAGCAGGTCACGTACATAGGCTCACTTAACATCTAGTGCAACCCCCTTCTAGCCTGTCTTCCTTTATAATAGAAGCAGAAAAGCTAAAAATATTTCCCAGACTGTTTTGTAACTAGGGTTCTAGTTTCCACCAAGCATAACCAAATGTCTGGTTTCCCTTGAGCAGTCTGGTTTATGCCTGTTGTCCTGGCATAATTATTGAAAGGGTCTGTCCTTCATGCTCGTAGTCACCAAAGGGACTTAGAGTGGTGCTGATGATTGGCTGTTTTGGCAAGTCCCCAGGCGTTAATTCTTCCAGGGCAGGTGGCAGAGTTTCTGATATGTTACAGGTGATGATTGGCATGGCAATGGTGGCAATGCTGTTTCTGCTGGACTAGTCACATGGAATGGTTGGGCATTTTTCTGGAATGCTTTGTTTCTGGCTGTGAAGCATCTAAACCTATTCCCCTGGTCTTCCTGAAAAGTCTATAAGCTTCCTAGTATATTTACCTTATTTCATCGATTCTAAGATGTACATTTCCCCCACTTTTACATTCCTGAAATTGGGATGCTTCTTACAATTCATGACATATTGTAATTTAATTAGCAATAATATATCTTTCTTAATGGATTATAAAACAGTGATGTGCCTTAACAAATAAAGACATCTTAGCTTCAATGAAAAACAGTAATAAATGCCTTATTGCTTGTCTTTATCTGCTTGGGCTGTTGTAAAAAATGCTATAGATTGGGTGGCCTAAACAATATAAATTAATTTTTTCATAGTTCTGGAGGCTGGAAGTCCCAGACCAAGGTTCCAGGTGATAATGTTTTGGCTGAGAACTCTCTTCCTGGCTTGTAGACAGCTGCCTTGTCACTGTGTCCTCATGTGGCCTTTCCTCAGTGTGTGTGTGTGTGTGTGTGTGTGTGTAGAGAGAGAGAGAGAATCGAAGAGTGTTGTCTCTTCTTTATAAGGGTGCCCATCGTATAGGAACAGGGCCCCACCCTTATGACCTCATGTAACCTAATTACTTCCTTGGGGCCCCATCTCCAAATACAGACACACTGAGGATTAAGGCTTCAACATATAAATTTTGGAGGATGCAAACATTTAGTGCATAACACTGATTAAATCGTAATCAAGTAGATTATATTGTTTGCAGGTGAATATCCTGAACCATATAGAATGTTAAAAAAAAAAAAAAGGAACTTAAGATGGCTGGGATAAAGAAACTTACAAAAGTTTCCTAGATCACTTATCCTTTTAAAAATTCTACCTGGGTTTCAAAAAGATATTGTACAAATGGAGACTTTCTGATAGAGAATACGAAATATTTCACAATGCCTAACAATCCCATAAAAACCCATATTACTTGTTCATTTCTAGGGTGGCCTTAGTTTTTCTCTGTCATTCACCTTTCACTCTCTTGCTATATCTGAATTCCTCCCCTCTTTTCCCTTCTTAAGTCATAAAAGAAACTTTTACAAGATACAATTGTTATGCAGCACTGTATTGCTTTTTTTTTTTTTTTTCTAAATACTGTTTACCACAAGGTGGTCCAGGACTGAGCAGATTTATATAAATCAAGTAGTTCCCCTGTGATATTTCTATAAAATAATGATTATCATCATCAAAATTACTGAAGTGTGTATGTGGTAACTATGATAAATGTCTGTCAGCACGTCTTACTGTTCTTCTGACACGTTTCTTACATTTGATTGCATTTCCCCAGTACTGTCCTATCTGGCATTTCACTATCTCTCATCTGGATAATTGCAACATTCTCTGAGTCTAGCCTTGCCCTCACCTTCTCCATCTATTCTCTTTACAGATACCACAGGTATCTCAGGCATCTTAGGAGCTGTGAGGCTTGGGAGTTGTGGATGAACAGAAGCAGGGCCACAGGTGCTTCTGGTAAGAGGTATTAGACATTTTCCCTACCTGGGTATTCATTCATATTCATTGCTTTGCACAGGAGCTGGAAAAATTCCCACAAGAAAAAACAAAACAAAACATTGAACTCTGTTCAGCTGTGGGATCCACAAACATATTGGATGGATTTGTGAAGAAGTTCTGACATAAACCAGATTGTAGGAGGGACAATGGTTATTTCTCTCTCTCCTTCCCTCTTTCTCTCTCTATGAATTAGAATTCATCATAGGCAATTTGGCACAATGGACAAAGCTGATATCCAGGTCTAAGTATTTGATAGGGGTGATGGTTCTACTCACAAGCTTTACCTTGTTACATGTTTAAGACTTGTGGGGAAAAAGCTGAGTGTATCGGGGTAAAACTAGGCCATTGTAATAAAGAGATGCATAATAATCAAGCGGCTTAAAGCAATAGACTGTTAACCACAGTCTAAGGCGAGATTTGCTCTGTGAAGTCATTCAAGTGTTCAGGGGCCTATTATTCTCTACCATCCCCTAAATCCTGGGTTCTAACGACATGTTTGAAACTGAGTCACAATCAATTGGTATTCTAGTTTGAGGGAAGATGAAAGTGCATGGGGAAATACATGTGCAATATTCTAAGGTCCAGGGCTGGAAGTGGCATATATCACTATGCCCATGTGCCATTGGTGAGATGTCGTATGGTTTAATCTATCTGCAGAAAGTGTTGGGAAATGTAGTCCCTAGCCAGGTGCCTGCATGCCCAGCTATAACTCTTTTATGATAGCACTTAGACAGAATGGATTTTGGGAGACAATTAGCCCTCGCTGATATGTTGAGTATTTGTGAATATATAGGATTATAATATGTTGGAACCCAGATGATTTTGACAGGTCCCTCTTCAGAGGGCATCTTCTGGTTCCAGCATGGAGGATTGGGGTGGTGGATCTCTCAATATGGAGTCTTCTCTTGAAGGTTATGCATGGGGTTCTGGACCACCAGTCATGGTGACAGTAAGCTACCATCAGGATTGATTTAAAAACTCACAGGAACACCTCTGGGGGATTCCAGAAAATATACAGAAGGAGGAAGCCAGGGAAAGGACTGGACTTCCTGTTACTCAAGCACTGAGTACTGAGAGCATCAAGACTCAGGCTCGTTATTCAAATGTGGAGCACTTATACTAGACCTGCGCATTCCAAATATTCATAGATTGGATTGCTTTGTTTTAATTAAAAAAAATCTTTCTGTCTCTTTTTGCTGCCTAAATAAAGTGCAAGCTTTTTTTTTACATTCAAGGCTCCTCACTGGCTAAGTCCAGCCAACCCTTCAGATCTAAGCTTTCCACACCACCTTCCATGCTCTGGCTACGTGGCGTTAATTACCCCTCCCCAGGCGTGACAGGTAGTTTCATGCCTCTGTGCCTTTGCTCTTACTGTTTTTCCTGCCTGGGATGCGTTTCCTGTCCTGGGTTAATCTTACTCATCCTTCAAGGCTTATGCTGATAATCGTGATCATCATAATGATGACAGCTGATAGTTAAGCACTGGTTACATGCCTGGCATTGTTCTAAGCACTTTACATGGCTTATCTTTTTTAACTTCCGCAATAGATATGAGATAGGTACTGTTATCCTCACTTCCTATGGAAGAAATAAGCATATGAGGGAGTCACTTAGGAAGTGAGTGTCAGAGCCAGAATTTGAACCCAGGATGCTGACTCCTGAGTTGAGGTCTTGACCAATGTTACATGAAGCTTCTCCAACCCTGACTCCACCCCTGCAGCAAATTAATCTTTTCTGTGCTTCCATGAACTCAAACTGAGTGAAAGAGAGTAGTAGTTCACCTTTGTTGTCTGCTTGTTAGCACACTCTAATAGTAGATGTTAATGTGTGGTGGTTAGTTTGATGTGTCAGTGTAGCTAGCCTATAGTACTTGGTTATTCAATCCAACTCTAGTGTTGGTGTTGCTGTGAAGGTATTTTGTAGATGTGATTAGCATCTATAATTAGTGGACTTTAAGTAAAGGATATTATCCTTGATAATCTGGATGGTGATTTAATCAGTTGAAGAGCAAAACTGAAATTCCCTTGAGGACAGCAGGGTTTCCAGCCTGCTGGCCTGTCCCATGGCTTTTGGACTTGCCTGGTTAGTCCCCACATTTTCATAAAAAGAGTCCTTGTAATAAATTTCTCTCTCCCTCTTTACTGGTTTCATTTCTCTGGTAGAACCCTGGCTGATGCAGTTGTTCTACTCAATGACATAAGCTGGTGTATAAAGTGTGAATGTCCTTGTTTTTTTTTTTGAGACAAAGTCTCGCTCTATCACCTGGGCTGGAGTGCAGTGGCGAGATCTTGGCTCACTGTAACCTCCACCTCCCAGGTTCAAGCAATTCTTGTGCCTCAGCCTCCCAAGTAGCTGGGGTTACAGGTGCATGCCACCACACCTGGCTAATTTTCGTATTGTTAGTACAGATGGGGTTTTGCCACGTTGACCAGGCTGATCTCAAACTCCTGACCTCAAGTGATCCTCCCGCCTCAGCCTCCCAAAGTGCCGGGATTACAGGCGTGAGCCACCGTGCCCAGCCCCTAGTTTATTTATTAAGTTCTAAGTCTACTCTTGACCTCCTCCAGCATACATTTAAGGAATTTTCAGAATTCCCAAAGTGTTGAATATGATTACATTTGAACAAGCTCCAGGTTTTCTCCTGGATCACATACCCTACAAGAATCAGAGGGTTATCTTGCATTATCCTTAAAATCCCAAACAAACTGTCAGGTCAACAGAATTGGATTTATTAGGTTGATGCAGAATTAGACTGAAAGCAATGGCAAAAACTGCAAATACTTTTGTACCGACATAGTAATATGAAACTAATGAAGCTTATGCTTTAGGGCCCTTCTCTTACATCTTACCAATGTGTTCACATGGCCATTTGTTTTCATGAAGTTTTCAATAGTAAAATATTGTGAAGAAGTAAGAAGTGAATTTGGAAAGAATACTTTTGAGTGATAATTTATTGAATATTACTACTTTTGAAAAATTATTTACTCGATTTGGACATACATGAAGGGTATCTTCTTTAGTTACCTTTATAATTTTTATTAAAGAAAGGATAAAACTGGCCAGGCACAGTGGCTCATTGCCTGTAATCCCAGCTCTTTGGGAGGCTGAGGTGGGTGGATCACCTGAGATCCGGAGTTTGAGAGCAGCCTGGCCAACATGGTGAAACCCCGTCTCTACTAAAAATACAAAAATTATCTGGGCATGGTTTCACACACCTGTAGTCCCAGCTACTTGGGAGGCTGAGGCTGGAGAATCATTTGAACTTGGGAGACGGAGGTTGCAGTGATCTGAGATGGCACCACTGTGCTCCAGCCTGGGTGACAGACTCTGTCTCCAAAAAAAAAAAGAAAGAAGAAAATTATGAGAAAAAAATGAATGAAATGTGAGGCAAAAGTGATTAAGAGAAAAATCAATGGAAATTTTCTGATATTGAGAAGTTAATTGTAATAAAATGTTTTAGATAATGCCTAAAGTGGCCATCCATGGAGAGGAAGAAGTAATTTTGAGTAGAAATAATGAATAAGGTCTACTATTATTTGATAAAATGTCTGATGAAGAGGAGTGTATCACACTAGGAAAAGATTTACATTTCTTGCTTATTTGATAAAACACTGATATTGATGAAGATACTATAAAATTCATAAAGTCATTACTGTGAAGACATTGATGACAATATTGATGAGCAATTATTGTTATTATATAATTATTATTATTTTTGGAGACAAGATCTCCCTCTGTTGCTCAGGCTGGAGTGCAGTGGCATGAACTCAGCTCACTGCAACCTCTGCCTTCTGGGTTCAAGCGATTCTCCTGCCTCAGCCTCCTAGCTGGGACTACAGGTGCCTGCCACCACGCCTGGCTAATTTTTTGTATTTTAGTAGAGACGAGGTTTCACCATGTTGCCCAGGGTGATCTTGAACTCCTAGCTCAGGCAGTCCACCTGTTTTAGTCTCCCAAAGTGCTGGGATTTACAGGCATGCGCCACTGCGCCCAGCTGATAAGCAAATTATTTAATGAAATACCAATTAGTATATAAGATTAGCCATTGCCCAAGAACACTTGAAATATCCTGAAATTTTATATCTCATTTTTAAAAGAAATTTGAGATTTTTAAAAATTTGACAATAATCCTAAATTTTATATGGTATCAATAATGTGTTGTGAAGCTAAAAGAAACCTTTCTAAACTATCAATAAAAACATATTTTGATGAGTAATGATGGAGGAAAGACTGAATTATCTTTCTATTCTTTCTATAGAAAGTGATTTTTCTAAATCTCATTAAGAGGCAAAGGATATGTACCCCCAAAATGCAGTAAACAGCATATCATAGAAGTGTGTTAGGCAACTAATTAGTAAAAATACAAGTTTTTATTCTAACTTTTGTGATGTTTATGGTATTCAATAGCTTTAAGAAATTTAATAATTTGTGAGGATTTCGTATTTGGTTCTAAAGAGATATTTACCATTGTAAAATTCTTTTTTTTTTGAGGTGGAGTTTCGCTTTTGTTGCCCAGGCTGGTGTGCAATGGCGCGATCTCGGCTCACTGCAACCTCCATCTCCCAGGTTCAAGTGATTCTCCTGCCTCAGGCTCCTGAGTAGTTGGGATTACATGCATGTGCCACCACGCCCGGCTAATTTTGTATTTTTTTAGTAGAGATGGGATTTCTCCATGTTGGTCTCAAACTCCCGACCTCAGGTGATCCGCCTGCCTTGGTCTCCCAAAGTGCTGGGATTACAGGCGTGAGCCACCGCGCCCGGCCCAAAATTCTTTTTCTTATAGAGGACCCAATGTCGTATGAGCACCAGGATCCTCAAAACCTAGATTTCAACTTTCACTAATAATTTTCCTCTTATTTGTTGTCTTTTTCTCTCAAAGAACCAGGGACTTGATTTCTGGGATTTCAGAGCATATGATGACATGCAGAGAGCCACAAGGTCAAACCTCACAGCAGGCTTAATTTAAATTTGTCTCAGTAAACTGAGAAATTATTACATATCCTGAATCATAGGAGCTGCTTGAGTGTAACTGATACCGCAAATGTTAAATTAGCGAATTCCAGGAATTTAGCATAAAGCTTTATCCTTAGGGAGAGTTACCTGATATCCACTGGAAAAGTAGCTCAGTGCTAACTTCGGAGTTTAGGATCTTCCAAGTGCCCTTATGTTGTGATTGGATGCTGGCTTTCGAATGTCCCATTCCATTGTGTCATAGAATAAAGGGCCTTCTGTCCTTTGGAACTGGGAAATACAAGTCAAATAGATTTGACGGTGCCCTGTCATTTTTCAGTTGGTCAATAATTCTTGGCTCCCCTACCATATCCAGCGATGACTTACTGAGAACAGGGAACGATTTTTAATGATGTAATCCTGATGTAAGCAAGCAGATATGGCCTGGTGATTGATGTGTATCTATTTAGAAAGATTTTTGCCTCATAGCTAGAACAGGTAAGGTCAAAGATGGTAATCTCCCCTATGAGGAAAGGCTCAAGTTCCTTCTGCAGTCTAATAGCTTTTTCTTTAAATCTAGAAGAGGAATTGGGAGTGGGGAAAACTTCTCTGCATAATGCTCACTCAGAGATGGATGTTAACAAGGGATGCCTGGGCTCTGCCATGACCTTGACAGTATTCTGGCTGGCCTTATTTTGGTTCTCATAGGTGACTGTACACCAGCATTTCCGCTTGGCTTCATGCTCCCTTGGTGGGTTCTGTGGATGAGAGAATACAGGCATGAATTCTTGATAACAGCTGTGACACAGCACCAAGGACCCTGCAGAAATTCCTGTGTTGGCATTTGAAGGTCCACCAATCAACATCATATTTTACTTCTCTCCTATATTTATCCTGCATTTGAGTCAGAATGTACTATTTCTGACTCAATAAAAGGAGAGTAGCACTCAGATGATCTTTTCCTGATTTGTGATTTTACTCATGCTGTTTCCTTTACCTGGAGTGCCCTTTCTTCCTATTGCACATGTCAAAAATTTTATCCAGGGGCCGGGCGTGGTGGCTCACGCCTGTAATCCCAGCACTTTGGGAGGCTGAGGCGGGCGGATCACGAGGTCAGGAGATCGAGACCATCCTGCTAACATGGTGAAACCCCGTCTCTACTAAAAATACAAAAAATTAGCCAGGCGTGGTGGTGGGCGCCTGTAGTCCCGGCTACTCGGGAGGCTGAGGCAGGAGAATGGTGTGAACCTGGGAGGCGGAGCTTGCAGTGAGCCGAGATCGCGCCACTGCACTCCAGCCTGGGCGACAGAGTGAGACTCCCCCTCAAAAAAAAAAAAAAAAAAAAAAATTATCCATATTCGATTCATCTACACCAAGTAGTTCCTGATCCTTCTACAGGATTGCCTCCTCTCTTTGGGAGTCCTCTTTAGCACTTTATTTCTGTTTTGATGAAGGGACTTGCCTTGTTCCATCTGTTGTCACCACAGCACAGACATTGCTCATGTTAGGCACCTGTGTCTGTTAAATCGGCAGTGACTATTTCCTCCTGAATCAGGTTTGAACCGTCTACCTGCAAAGCCTGAAAAAATTCCCATGATGACAAGCTACTAGAGTTCAGGGGCAGCTGATCATCCCTGACCCTTTCCACTTTAACTTTAAAGTGAAAATTACTTTTCTGACCTCAGGGAGAAACCATATTTCATCTCTTAGGTGTTATGACCCCACCTTGTCCTCATACAAATTACTTTTAGGACTACAGGCTTCTTTAGACAAAGTGACCTTAAAACATCCACAGTTTTCTAAATATCTAAAGAGAAAACAATCTTTCTCATAATTTCAAACACTCATGAAACTTCCATGATAGCAACCTTGCATTTCCATCTGGCAATTATTATACTAGAAGGGAAGCATTTAGGAGTCATAGTTGTAAACGTAGATCTTCGGCCCTCACCCAACTTTCGTGTTTCAAGTTCTTTTTCAACACACTAGATGTCACTCTCTACCCACCGAATTTCAGAGCTAAGCGCTGTGGTGAGTTAATTAGAAAAGAAAGCTATTTGGAAAAGGGTTCCTATGTAGCTGCAAAACATATTTTCAATTACTTCCAAATAGAACATTTTTCCCCACAGTTTGCAAGAGGCGTTCATTATTTCTTTGGTAAAAAGAAACCCTTCAAAACTCGTTAAAGGAAAGAGGAGTAAAGTCAGTAGTAGTCTTTTCTCTTTCCAACCTTGTGGCATGGTGATTTAGACAGGTGTGGAGCTGTGCTGAAATATAGTTTGCCTCTGAAATTATTTCCTCAGCAAAGGACAGAGACTCAGGAGGGGGCTGGCATTTAAAGCTGTTCCCAGAGATGCAGGGAAATCCCGCATCCGGCCCTCTCAACAATACCTCAGAAAGGACCCTTTGCATATAAAGGAAGCATCGATGACTTAAATTTCATTTTCTTGATTTAACAGGCATTTTCAATCATGAAACGTACATGCGAACCTTCTAATTGGATTGCCAAGGTGAAAGAAAACTAAAGAAATAGCAGTGCAGAAAGGAAGTTCTTTATTTTCAGGTTGCTCAAGCTAAAACAATAAGCAGCATTTCATGGACGACTGGCATGTCACCTTTTACTCCACAAGGCAGACTCAAGAGTTTTCCCAGACCGGAGGATGAGGCAAGTTACTGTGGTATTACTTTATTGAAATTCTGCCTTGATTTTTATGCCACAGATGCCCCCTAAGTGACAAAACTTCTTTACAATTTAAAAACTTTAAAGGGAAGTAGGGATCATTTTAGTGATTCACTGTGATATTGCTCTACGTGGCTTTGGTAAACCCTGGGGCATATGAATTGGCCAGGAATTCCAGAACTGCTTTTCATTTTAAGTAATTTAAACCTTTTTTTTTTTTTTTTTTTTGCGACAGAATTTTGCTCTTGTTGCCCAGGCTGGAATGCAATGGCGTGATCTTGGCTCACCACAACCTCTGCTTTCCAGGTTCAAGCGATTCTCCTGCCTCAGTCTTCTGAGTAGCTGGGATTACAGGCATGCGCCACCATGCCTGGCTAATTTTGTATTTTTAGTAGAGACGGGATTTCTCCACATTGGTCAGGCTGGTCTCAAACTCCCGACCTCAGGTGATCCACCCACCTCGGCCTCCCAAAGTGCTGGGATTACAGGCATGAGCCACTGCGCCCAGCCTGTAATTTAAACTTTCAAGGTACGAATTGAAGGCAAATCTTATCCCTAACCTTACTAAAACAATAATATCCTCAAAATGACAATAGATAAACATGACAGTTTAAAGTATGGGCCTGACATTTCAGGTGTGAATGGAATTGTTTTCTACTTCCTAAAAATCTGCGGGTGCTGTGGCTTGGATCTTTGTTCCCTCCGAACCTCGCGTTGAAATGTGACCCCCACCGTTGGAGGTGGGGCCTAATGGGAGGTGTTTGGGTCATGGGGTGGATCTCTCATGAATAGAGTAATGCCCTCCCATGGGAGGGAGTTCTCCGTCTACTGGTTCTTGAGACAGATGGTTGTTAAAAAGAGCCTGGCATGCCCCACCCCATTTTCATCCTTTCTCTCTATGTGATCTCTGCACATGCCAGCTCCCCTTTGTCCTCCGCTGTGAGTGGAAGCAGCCTGAGGCCCTCACCAGATGCAAATGCCCAATCTTGAGCTTTCTAGCCATCAGAATCGTGAACCAGATAAACTTCCTTTTCTTTATAACTTACTCAGCCTCAGAGATTCCCTTATAGCAACACAAAATGAACTAAGACAGTGGGTCAGTTATGCTTGTAACAAGAACTCACGTAGCAAAGATAAATTCAAATAACCTTGGGGTCTGCTTTACACATACGTGTGTGTACATACACATAAAAATTGTGAGGTTTTAAAAGAAATTATGCCTACTGCATTTTAGATCATTATATATGCTTTGAATTTAGGAGACTACTCAAATATGTTTTAGTCTTTGGTGAAGCTGAATCACTTGTGGCTATCCCTTAATCATTATTTTAAAATTATAATTTGACATTATTTAGCTGATATTAGAATGTGATATGCTCAATTTTTATGTGTGTGTATGTATGTGATGACATTTTGAAACAAGTTTTGGTCTACTTATACAGGTCTCAGTGAGACTAAGTTTGAATTACAGCTAAAGCTTTTTCTTCTCAAATGACAACTTTACATATATGGAGAGTCCTCAAAGCAGGAGAGACATAAAAAAAAGAAATTGAATTCATTAATTCAACAAGCTTCTAGAGGGCACTTACTATCTCTTAATAAGAACTTTTCCCATTACAAAAGTAGCACACATACATTGTAAGAATTTGGAAAATACAGATGGGCACACCGAAAAGTATACACCCTACCCATAATTCCATCCTCCAGAGATTTCAACATTTATGTTTTGGTGACTTATTAATGCTTGATTGATATATTTCTAGTTCTGATCTCTATCTGTCTATCTAAGCTATAACTTGCAATTATGTGCATATGCATACTATTTTATAAACTCCTTGTCTCCTATTTTTCTTTGTAATTAAATATTCTTCTGCAACACTATTTTTAATGGCTGCAAGGTGTTTTGTTATTCGGAAAATTTAAAAAACTAAGTTCCAATGGTTAAACAATCTTGTAGCTATCACTTCATGTATATTTATGATTAGTTTTTAGGATAAAAATTATAAGTGGAATTTTTAGGTTAAAGGATGAGAACGTGGTTCCTCTATGTTGCAAATTACCTTCTTATCTTTTAAAAGTCAATTTACCTTTATTTCTACTAGCAGTGCACAAACATTCCTGGATCTTCTCACTGTTGCCTTAGAAATCTTTTTATAGTGACTTCTGATGCTTTCCTTGTCTGCTTAGTAAAATGCAAACAGGTTTGTTTAACATCAGCCTTAAGATAAATGCCTTAGCACATTAGTAAAGGAGTTTTTATATTAGGTTAAAGGAAGAGCAAATAAACAATAAAAAGTAATAGTATTGCATCTCTGTCTCTGCATTTATTACAACAAGAACAGCTTATTTTTAATTACTGGTGATAAATACTTCATAGTCTACTAATAAACATCCTGCAGTATATTTTGAAAAAGGCAATAAATGCTTTGTCAGGTGAGAATTCACTATAGTTCTTGGCCTCTAAATCTGTTGAAAAGAAGGATAAAATTGCCAGTTTTGCTGGTGAGAATTATTGGAAAGACTGATAAGCAAGTAAGACTTAGCAAGGTTCTGAAATAATTACTGCCGTCAGGACAAAATTGGGAAAATAAACCTGCACATTCATGTGGTACTAATATTAGGTCAAGTCAGTGCTTTTTCTTTTTAAACATCAAACATAGTGCTTGGGAGATAAATGAAAAAGTTAAGAATAAATTAGTTTAGGAAGAAACCCCTGGTTGGGGTTGAATTTGCTGAATAGATTAGGGATGAACTTGTATTTTCTTTGTGGCGAGGGGAATTTGAAATACTGTTTTTAGTATAGTTAGCAAAATTGGGGCAAAAAGATTCAACTCAGAAAATATGCAGTTCTAAGTTATGATCCTTATTTGTGCTGACTTTAGGGATACTACTGGGAATCAGGAAGAAATTACTTTTTATTCATTTTGTGAAACTTTCTTACTCTTCTTATTTTCCTAGCATATATTAAAACATTCAAAATAGAAATAGATTTTTTTTTCTGATTTAGAAAAAGGTTATACACTCATTGTAAAAAAAATTACATAGCACAGAAAAGTACAAAGAAAGTAAAAATCACTAAAATAACACTACCCAGCAATAACTACTATCAATATTTGAGGAACATCTTTCCAGACAGCTGACGCTCTTCTCTCAACAGATGCAGAATTTTATGCAAACGTGTTGTCTTACATATATTGTTCAGTAACCTGCTTTTCTTTTTTTCAGAAATATATGTTGTGACCACATTTTGAGGTCAATGTGTATAGATTACAGCATTAAACTTTTTTGTTTTTGAGATGGAGTCTCGCTTTGTCACCCAGGCTGGAGTGCAGTGGTGCAAACATGGCTCACTGCAGCCTGGACCTCCCGGGGTCAAGCCATCTTCCCATCTCATCCCCTCAAGTAACTGGGACCACAGGCGTGTGCTACCTCACCTGGCTGTTTTCTGTTTTTTTGTAGAGATAGTTTTACCATGTTGCCCAGGCTGGTCTTGAATTCCTGAGCTCAAGCGATCTGCCTGCTTCCACCTCCCAAAGTGCTGAGATTACGAGCGCGGGGCATGCCCCTGGCCAACATCATCATTTTTAATGGTCACTTAATATTCATTGTACAGATGTGCAGTAAATGATTTTTTTTTTTTTTTGAGATGGAGTCTCGCTCTGTTGCCCAGGCTGGAGTGCAGTGGTGTGATCTCGGCTCACTGCATGCTCTGCCTCCCGGGTTCCAGCAATTCTCCTGCCTCAGCCTCCCAAGTAACTGGGACTACAGGTGACCGCCACCACGCCCGGCTAATTTTTTGTATTTTTAGTAGAGACGGGGTTTCACCATGTTAGCCAGGATGGTCTCGATCTCCTGACCTTGTGATCTGCCCATCTTGGCCTCCCACTGGGATTACAGGCATGAGCCACTGTGCCCAGTCAATGTGCAGTAAATGTTTCTTAACATATGATTTTTTAAAACAAATTATCAGAAAGACATGCTCTGAAATGTTTTTTTCCTAAACAATGCAGAAGGCATGAAGTAAAAAGTGATCTCATTTATTCATTCTTGTCCCCAGTTAATTCTACCTCCCAAAGGTAACTTTATGATCTCCCTAGGATGAGACAGGACTAGTAACAAAAAAATGTACACACATATTTTCCCAGATGCGATCATTTTATCTCCTATAATTTGCTTTAAAAAGTTTTACACTGTATTGTGTACATTTTCCAGGTCAGTGCATATAAAGTGATTTTCATGCGCGTCCGTGTGAAGAGACCACCAAACAGGCTTTGTGTGAGCAATAAAGCTGTTTGTTTCACCTGGGTGCAGGTGGGCTGACTCCGAAAAGAGAGTCAGCGAAGGGAGATAGGGGTGGGGCCGTTTTATAGGATTTGGGTAGGTAAAGGAAAAAGGGGGGTTGTTCTCTGGCGGGCAGGAGTGGGGGTCACAAGGTACTCAGTGGGGGAGCTTTTGAGCCAGGATGAGCCAGGAGAAGGAATTTCACAAGACAATGTCATCAGTTAAAGCAGGAAAAGGCCATTTTCACTTCTTTTGTGGTGGAATGTCATCAGTTAAGGCAGGAACTGGCCATCTGGATGTGTACGCGCAGGTCACAGGGGATATGATGGCTTAGCTTGGGCTCAGAGGCCTGACATTCCTGTCTTCTTATATTAATAAGAAAAATAAAACAAAATAGTGGTAAAGTGTTCGGACAGTGAAAATTTTGGGGGATGGTATGGAGAGATAATGGGCGATGTTTCTCAGGGCTGCTTCGAGCGGGATTAGGGGCAGCGTGGGAACCTAGAGTGGGAGAGATTAAGCTGAAGGAAGATTTTGTGGTAAGGAGTGATATTGTGGGGTTGTTAGAAGAAATATTTGTCGTGTAGAATTATTGGTGATGGCCTGGATACAGTTTTGTATGAATTGAAAAATAAATGGAATAAGAGAAGGAGAAAAGCAGGTATTAAAGAACTAAGAATTGGGAGGACCTAGGACATCTAATTAGAGTGCCTAAGGAGATTCAGCATAGTCCTGCCAGCAAAGATTATTTATTTACTTCAAGAGTTAAGAGTGGCGGTTTGGGGATAGGACCAGGAGATATCAGCTGTGATGGCTTGGAGAAACAGTGTAAACCGGCAGTGTAAACAAGAGCAGGGCATGTATGAGTAGTTGAGAATGGTGAATAGGAGTATGACTAGACAGAAGATAGTAGGGATGACAAGTTTTTTGGGGCACAGTCCAAGTTGGTCTGGTGTGTGGAATGAGACTGGGGCCTAATAAAAAGGAGCTCAAATGGGCTGTACCTTGTAGCATTCCGAGGACAGGCCTGAATTCTGAGAAGCGAAAGTGGTAAAAGTATTGTCCAGTCCTTTTTAAGTTGGTGGCTGAGCTTGGTGAGGTGTGTTTTTAAAAGACCATTAGTCTGTTCTACTTTTCCTGAAGACTGAGGACTGTAAGGGATATAAAGGTTTCACTGAATACTAAGAGCCTGAAAAACTGCTTGGCTGATTTGACTAATAAAGGCTGGTCTGTTATCAGACTGTATAGAGGTGGGAAGCCTAAACTGAGGAATTATGTCTGACAGAAGGGAAGAAATGACTGCGGTGGCCTTCTCAGACCCTGTAGGAAAGGACTCTACCTATCCAGTGAAAGTGTCTACCTAGACTAAGAGATATTTTAGGTATCTGACTTGGGGCATGTTGAGTAAAGCTAATTTGCCAGTCCTGGGTGGGGGCAAATCCTCAAACTTGTTGTGTAGGGAAGGGAGGGGGCCTGAATAATCCTTGAGGAGTAGTAGAATAGCAGATGGAACACTGAGAAGTTATTTCCTTGCGGATAGATTTCCACGATGGAAAGGAAATGAGAGGTTTTAAGAGGCGGGCTAGTGGCTTGTACTATAGCATAGCCTGCCTTTGCTGGTGTGTGGCGATTAGGCCTGGTGGAACTGCCATCAATAAACTAAGTGTGATCAGGGTGAGAAACAGGGAAGAAGGAAATGTGGGGAAATGGGGTGAACGTCAGGTGGATCAGAGAGATGCAGTCATGAGGGTTAGGTGTGGTATCTGGAATAATGTGGGAGGCCAGATTGAAGTCCCAGCCAGGAACAATGGTGATTGTGGAACTTAACAAAGAGTAAGTACAGCTGAAGGAGCTGGGGAGCAGAAAGTGTATGTGTCAGGTATGAGGAAGAAAATAGATTTTGGAAGTTATGAGAAGTGTAGAGAGTAAGTTGAGCATAGTTTATGATTTTGAGGGCCTCTAAAAGTATTAGGGTGGCAGCAGCCGCTGCACGGAGACATGATGGCTAGGCTAAAACAGTAAGGTCAAGTTGTTTGCAAGGAAAGCTACAGGGTACAGTCCTGGCTCTTGTGTAAGAATTCTGACCACACTAACCATGCCTAGGAAGGAAAGGAGTTGTTGTTTTGTAAGGGATTGAGGTTTGGGAGATTAGTCGGACACGATCAGCAGGGAGAGCACGTATGTTTTTTATGAGAATTATGCTGAGATAGGTAACAGATGAGGATGAAATTTGGGCTTGACTGAAGTAATGGGGGCTGTCTGTGAAGCCTTGTGGCAGTACAGCCCAGGTAATTTAATGAGCCTAATGGATGTCAGGGTCAGTCCAAGTGAAAGCGAAGAGAGGCTGGGATGAAGGATGCAAAGGAACAGTAAAGAAAGTATGTTTGAGATCCAGAACAGAATAATGGGTTGTGGAGGGAGGCATTGAGGATAGGAGAGTATATGGGTTTGGCACCATGGGGTGGATAGGCAAAACAGTTTGGTTGATAAGGCACAGATCCTGAAGTAACCTGTAAGGCTTGTCTGGTTCTAGGACAGGTAAAATGGGGGAATTGTAAGGAGAATTTATAGGCTTTAAAAGGCCCTGCTGTAGCAGGCGAGTGACAACAGGCTTTAATCCTTTTAAAGTGTGCTGTGGGATGGGATCTTGGCATTGAGTGGGGTAAGGGTGATTAGGTTTTAATGAGATGGTAAGGGGTGCATGATCGGTCGCCAAGGAGGGAGTAGAGGTATCTTATACTTGTGGGTTAAGGTCAGGGGATACAAGAGGAGGACGCAAAGGAGGCTTTGGATTGGGAAGAAGGGTGGCAATGAGATGTAGCTGTAGTCCAGGAATAGTCAGGGAAGCAGATAATTTAGTTAAAGTGTCTCGGCCTAATAAGGGAACTGGGCAGGTGGGGATAACTAAAAAGGAGTGCTTAAAAGAGTATTGTCTAAGTTGGCACTAGAGTTGGGGAGTTTTAAGAGGTTTAGAAGCCTGGCCGTCAATACCCACAACAGTTATGGAGGCAAGGGAAACAGGCCTTTGAAAAGAAGGTAATGTGGAGTGAGTAGCCTCCGTATTGATTAAGAAGGGGACGGACTTACCCTCCACTGTGAGAGTTACTCGAAGCTCGGTGTCCGCGATGATCTAGGGGGCTTCTGAGGTGATCGGGCAGCATCAGTCTTCAGCCACTAAGCCAAGAAGATCTGGGAAGGAGTCAGAGAGCCTTGGGCCAGAGTTCCAGGGGCTCTGGGAGTGGCTGCCAGGTGAGTTAGACAGTCTGATTTCCAGTGGGGTCCCGCACAGATGGGATGCGGCTTAAGAGGAATCCTGGGCTGCGGGCATTCCTTAGCCTGGTGGCCAGATTTCTGGCACTTGTAGCAAGCTCCTGGGGGAGGAGGTTCTGGAGGAACGCCTGGCTGCTGCAGTTCAGGCGTTTGGAAGTTCTTGTGTGCTGGAGATGTGGCTGGGGTTTGTCTCACAGTGGAGGCAAGGAATTGCAACTTTTTTCTATTATTGTACACCTTGAAGGTGAGGTTAATTAAATCCTGTTGTGGGGTTTGAGGGCTGGAATTTAATTTTTGGAGTTTTATTTAATGTCAGGAGCAGATTGGGTAATAAAATGTATTTTGAGAATAAGACGGCCTTTTGACCTTTTAGGGTCTAGGGCTGTAAAGTGTCTCAGGGTTGCTGCCAAAGGAGTCATGAACTGGGCTGGATTTTTATATTTGATGAAAAAGAGCCTAAACGTTATCTGATTTGGGATAAAGAAAAAGGAGCATTAACCTTGACTATGGCTTTGGCTCCAGCCATCTTTTTAAGAGTAAATTGCTGGGCAGGTGGGGGAGGGCTAGTCAAATGAAACTGTAAGCTGGACCAGGTGTGAGGAGGGGAGGTGATAAAAGGATTATAGGGTTGAGGAGCGGAGGCTGAGGAAGAATTGGGACCTAGCTCCGCCTGGCGAGGAGCAGCCTGGGGAGGAGGAGAGAGGTCAGATGGGTCTGTAGAAAAGGAAGATTAGAAAGAGTCAGCGATGCTTGGGGTTGGGACTGAGGGGACAGGCGGGAGGGAAAGAAGGAAGATTTGGGATGAGTAGCATTGGGCACAGAGACTAGGAAGGGACCGATGTGTAAAAGAATGCCTGGACATCAGGCACCTCAGACTGTTTGCCTATTTTACCACAAGAATTATTTAGATCTTGCAGGATGGAAAAATTGAAAGTGCTGTTTTCTGGCTATTTGGAACTACTGTCAAGTTTGTATTAGGGTCAAGTGGCATTGCAGAAGAAAATAAGATGCTTAGACTTTAGGTCAGTTGAGAGTTGAAGAGGTTTTAATTCTTAAGAACACAGGCTAAGGGAGAAGAAGGAGGAATGGAGGGTGGAAGGTTGCCCATAGTGAAGGAGGCAAGCCCAGAGAAAGAGAGAGTAGAGACATAGAGGGAAGGGGTTCGGGGGTTCTTACCCTCCAGAAAAGTGGGAAAGGGGTCGGGGCACAGAGATACAAGGTCGGGGAGTGGAAATAAGGGATTGGGCACAGAGAATATAAGAGGTTGGGGCATGGAAATAAGGGATCAGGGCACAGAGATGTAAGGGGTCGGGGTGCGGAAATAAGGGATGGGGCACAGAGATAAGAGGTCGGGGTGCAGAAATAAGGGATTGGGGTGCAGAGATACGAGGTTGGCATACTTGCCCCTCCCCCAGAAAAGCGGGACTTGCCGCTAAGGGTGAAGGAGAAGGGGTTGGGGGTTTCTTGCCCCCAGAATGGCAGAGAAGGGGTAGAGACATGGAGAGAAGAGGTTGGGGTACTTGCCCCTTCCCCAGAAAAGCGGGACTTGCCGCTAAGGGTGAAGGACCAAGGCAGGCGTCCCTGCATGGTCTGACACCTCTGAAACCTGGGTGAATAATCAGAGAGGCATCCCTGCAATGATTAAACACCAAGGAAAGGCTGCCTTCCCTAGTCCGTGACCGGCACCGGAGTTTTGGGTCCACGGATAAAACGTGTCTCCTTTGTCTCTACCAGAAAATGAAAGGAATTGAAATTAAGAGAAGGGAGAGATTGAAGAGTGGAAAGGATAAAGTGGTTGAGGGATAGTGAGAGAGGTTGGAGAAGAGAGTAAGAAAAGGCTGCTCATCTGATTTAAAATTGGTGAGATGTTTCTTGGGCTGGTCAGTCTGAGGACCTGAGGTCGTAGGTGGATCTTTCTCACGGAGCAAAGAACAGGAGGACAGGGGATTGATCTCCCAAGGGAGGTCCCCCGATCTGAGTCACGACACCTAATTTCATGTGCGTCTGTGTGAAGAGACCACCAAACAGGCTTTGTGTGAGCAATAAAGCTGTTTACTTCACCTGGGTGCAGGTGGGCTGAGTCCGAAAAGAGAGTCAGTGAAGGGAGATAGGATGGGGCCGTTTTATAAGATTTGGGTAGGTAAAGGAAAAAGGGGGGTTGTTCTCTGGTGGGCAGGAGTTGGGGGTCACAAGGTACTCAGTGGGGGAGCTTTTGAGCCAGGATGAGCCAGGAGAAGGAATTTCACAAGACAATGTCATCAGTTAAAGCAGGAAAAGGCCATTTTCACTTCTTTTTTGGTGGAATGTCATCAGTTAAGGCAGGAACCGGCCATCTGGATGTGTACGTGCAGGTCACAGGGAATATGATGGCTTAGCTTGGGCTCAGAGGCCTGACAGTGATCTAATTCTTTTTTAACAACTGCAAACATATAGATGTACCATGATTGATTTAACATATACCCTATTGTCTTAGTCTGTTTGAGCTGCTATAATAAAATATTATAAACTGGATAGTCTATAAACAATATAAATGTATTTATTTATTTCCCACAGTTCTGGAGGCTGGGAAGTCCAAGATCAAGACACTCACAAATTTGGTATCTGGTGAGGGCCCATTTTCTGGTTCGCGGATGACATCTTCTCATTGTGTCCTCACATGGTGGAAGAAGTGAGGGGTCTCTCTCAGGCCTTTTTTATAAGGGCACCAAGCCCATTCACAAGGGCTCTATCCTCATGGTCTAAACACCTCCCAAAGGCTCCACCTCATAATATCATCACCTTGGGGGTCAGAATTTCAACATGAATGCTGAGAGGAAACAAACATTCAGACCACAGCACCTATGGATCAACATTGAGGTTATTTCAATTTTTAGATAGGCTAAACAATGCTATAGTGAACAACCTTGCATATTCATCTTTATAAATGTCCCTATTATCTCTTTAGCAGATTCTTGGCAATGTTATTGCTGAGTCATTTCATATTTTGATCAGTGTAGTCAAGCTCTTTTCCAGTTGCTTTCCACTTTAGGTTTGTACTGGGTGCTGATATTTTCATTTTCATCTTTTCTAAACTTCTGAGTAGAAAATTTTTGATCACTGTTGTTTTTATTTGCATTTCTTTAATTATTAGCAAAGTTAAAAACATTTTATAATGTTTAATGTTGGTCATTTGAAGTTCTCTTGTAATGTGCCTATTAGTGCCCTAAACCTGTTTTTTATTGGAACATTTATCTTTTTCTTATTGTTTTGTAAGAGTTTTAAAAATGACCAATAAACACTGTGCTTTTTCCAGTCTATGTAAAAATCTGACTTAATATGACACACTCTACCAACACTCACTACCTTTGGCTTAACTGATGAGAAAGGAAAATGAACTATGGGTTGCCCCATCTTTCCTTTCCTTCTATGTCCTTTTCAGTGTGGTTGACTAATACAGCGATGTAACATGAGTGAGAAAGAATATGGTAGGGTTCCTTGGTTGTTCTTTTTGCCTAAACAGTATTGATTCTTTCAAGCTAAACTGGTTCAAAGGGAAAGCACGGCCTCTTGGCTGGGTTGTGGGGTAGGGGGTCACCTATCACTGAGTTACACTGAACTTTTATGCATCATGGGTCCACCAGAATTCTCTGCTTGGGACATCACAGGTTGTATATGTGAATGGGAGGCAAGGAATGGTGTTACTGCACAGGCACACATATTGTATCTCCTCTGCTCCCTCTCATTCTCCATTGTCCCATGAGACTTCACTTGTAAAACACAAGTTCAAAGATAAAATTATTAGGAATTTTAAGATGGCAACAATGGAGTAT
Source organism: Pongo pygmaeus (assembly GCF_028885625.2). Classification (NCBI taxonomy): domain Eukaryota; kingdom Metazoa; phylum Chordata; class Mammalia; order Primates; family Hominidae; genus Pongo; species Pongo pygmaeus. The sequence continues at coordinate 151,917,011 of NC_072376.2, read as the reverse complement.
GAAATCAAGTGCAGGGCCTTCTGAGTGAGGGCCTGTGGGACTGTGTAGGTTGTAGCCCGTGAAGCTAGTTCTGTGGAGACACCATACGAATTCTTGCTGGTAGCTGGGCCTGGGCCATGGTTTAGGGATCAGACCGCTGGGGAGAAAAGAAAGGGAGTCTGACTCTTTCAGCTGGTGTGAAAAAGGATCTGAGATCTTTGTAGTTAACCCGCAGTAGTCTTCTATCTCCCTAATAACATGGCCCCCTCTGCAAGCCAGCTCCTTTCTCTATACATGTGCACACATTTCCGGCTGGCTAGGACATTTAATTTAACCCACTTTTGCTCATAGCTTCAATGAAGGGTGTGGGTGTGGGTGTGGGCTGCATGTCAAATGCACTAGCTTGCTCCCCATAAGGATAGTCCTGAGCTCCATACCCATAGCCCATCTCTACTCTCACACATAAATGTCCTGATAAAGGGGAAAACTTGGAGCATTTCGTAAGTACACTTACAAAATAACTTTTCTTCCTGAAAGCATGTTTGCTTTCTGGCTGAGCATTTGCCTTTATTCTACCCTGGGTACAAGTGCATTCCAATGACTGGTGAGGGACCCTTTAGATAAGTTTGTAAAATGCTTGAAGGCACTTCTAGAAAAAAGACACCATCCAAGCATAAGTCTCTGTAATCACTTCTTTGGAAGTCTGCATTTTCCAAACATTTACCAAACATTCTTCCCTGGTGACTTGCAGATCAGCATGGTTTATTATAAGCAAGGCCATACATGGCTTCTCGTATTCTCCTCACTGGTCTGTCGAGGATCTTAGTCTTACTGACTTTCCAATCAGAACAAAACCATCCATAAATAAACAAAGCTAAGAAAGCTAAGAAACAAAGCTAAGAAACAAAGACTGAGGTGAGGGGGATTTGAGTATTCTTTTTCCTCTACCAACAAGTGAAGAATTGAACACCTTAATCCATCTGATCTCCCAGGTGGAAGCCACAAATCTTTTTTTGTTTTGCTCAGCATATTGGCACAGTGAGAAGTTCATTTTATACTCTCTGGCATCTCTCTTGTAACCTCACCAAGTCTCAATAAGTTCACAAAGAAGGCCGAGGAAAATAACCCTAGAATGCAGGTGATTGTTTATTCATGTATTTTCCTTGTTACATACCCACCTATACCCAAGGCCTTTGCAGAAGAGCTTAATAAATGTAATAGTAACTGACATTCATCACACACTGAGCTTCTCTTTCCATTTCCTGTGTCCTTAATAGATCCCTACAGAGGGTAGGGAAGAAAGCTTAGGCTATTGTCAGACAATTGTGTTACTTCACTCTCTCCAAACTCATCAAATATTCTTTTGCTGCTGTCTGAGTGCAATGTATTTTTGAAGAGATGACATGGGTATCGTTTGTAGATATCTTTACCAACATTTGACCACCATTTTCCTTGACCTCACATCATTCTAATGTATTCCCAACATTTGCCATTCTCCCAAGAGCGCCTTAAATGTCAGAGGAAGGAGGCACAGGACATAATAACATCTTCTTGCACTTAGGATCATTGCTCAGGAAATTTTAAAGCACTTACCAGTGTAAGCGCCCTCCATTTCTCTGATAAAAATAATGAAAAGTGCTTGGGTTTATGATGATGGGCCTCTGTAAATTCTGATGAGGGTGGACACATACATTTATAGAAAGAAAGTTTCTCCGTATAAGGTAACATTTCCAGGTCCTTCCTGTTGGGAGACTTGCTTATTCCCCCCCTTCTACTTCCTCTTCTACTCCTCTTCCTCCCCCACCTCCTTCTTTTTTCTTTTTTTTTTTTGAGACGGGGTCTCACTCTGTCACCCAGGCTGGAGTGGAGTGGTGCGATCGTGGCTCACTGCAACCTCTACCTCTCTGGGCTCAGGCAATCCTCCCATCTCAACCCATCTGCGTAGCTGGGACTACTGGCACATGCCACCACACCCTGCCAATTTTTGTATTTTTTTGTAGAGAAAGGGTTTTGCTGTGTTGTCCAGGCTGGTCTTGAACTCCTGGGCTCAAGTGACCTGTCTACCTTGGCCTCCAAAAGTGCTAGAATCTCCTTTTTTTCTTTTTCTTTTCTTTCTTTTTCCTTTTAATTTTGAGAGAGAGTCTCACTCTGTCGCCCAGGCTGGAGTGCAGTGGTGTAATCTCGGCTCACTGCAACCTCCATCTCCCTGGTTCAAGCAATTCTTGTGCTCCAGCCTCTCAAGCAGCTGGGACTACAGGCTCACACCACCATGCCTCGCTAATTTTTGTATTTTTAGTAGAGACAGGGTTTTGCCATTTTGGCCAGGCTAGTCTTGAACTTCTGGCCTCAAGTGATCCTCCTGCCTCCAAAAGTGCGGAGATTACAGGCACGAGCCACCATGCCCGCCTCCTTTTTTCTTACATTGCTTTGAAGAAATAAAAATCTTTTCCAAATTGATTACTTTGATTATTCAATTTGCTTCGATGTGACCTCTGATCATAGGTTGTATAACAATGGTGTAGTCTTTGCAGTGTTTTGAAGGTCTCAACGACAACCCCCGTTCCTTGGGTTTAGACATAGTCAGCATTCAGATTTATTCACTCCTTTTTTTTTTTGGAGACAGAGTTCTGCTCTGTCACCCAGACTGGAGTGCAGTGATGCAATCTTGGCTCACTGCAACCTACGACTCCTGGGTTCAAACGATTCTCTTGCCTCAGCCTCCCGAGTAGCTGGGATTACAGGCGCCCACCACCACTCCCAGCTAATTTTTTTGTATTTTTAGTAGAGACGGGGTTTCACTGTATTGGCCAGGTTGGTCTCAAACTCTTGACCTTGTGATTTGCCCACCTCGGCCTCCCAAAGTGCTGAGATTACAGGTGTGAGCCACCATGCCCGACCTTATTCACTCCTTTCAAAATGGTCAATTTGTTTTCAGATACAAATGAAAATGAGAGCTGATCTGGCATGGGGTGAGAGGAAGCTTTTAGGCTCAACTTGGTCTTCTAGGAAATCTCCTCTCCTCATTTCTTTCCTCCTCACCCCTTAAACTGGGTAGAGACTCCTCTTAGCTGTTTCCATAACAGCCCACACATATCTCAATCATTGCACTCACACCTTTTTTTTTTTTTCCTTTTGGCTGTATTACTTGGTGTTACAACGGCAATTATTAATCTTTGTTAACCAAAGTTTAATGGCCAGACTAAAATATTTCAATTGCAGTGATTTTCTAAGATTATAATTCAGAGTCGTAAGAATTTCCAAATTAGTGATAAAGCTTCTTTATATACTATTAGTACATTTTTTATTCTATTAGCAGAAACACAGAAAGTAATATCAGTGAGGACACCCGCTGTGGGAAGCAATTCGATCAAAAAATCAGGGAGTGCAAACCCGAGTGTCTGCTTTGGTCACTTAGAGAGCGTACACTTGCTCATTGCAGATATTGGAAAGTAAATGGGGGACAATTTGAGGGAATCACTGGGTCCAGAGAATAATTTCTGATTTCTTTTGTCTGTCCCCTTTTATGTTAGGCTCTGTTATTTTTTAAATGTCTGGATTCTGGATGATAAGGTTAGAATTGGTGCTGATTTTATCACCGGGATGACATATCCTTTAGATTTTCCTTTCTATTTTAGGGTTTTATGATCAAGATGAATTTCAAAACTTAAGCGAATATTAAATTCAGAATAATCAGTCTGGGCTCCTATGAAGTCCTATGTGTGTTCTCTCCCTGTGGCATGGATGGCCTGTCTCTCCAGGCACCTTCCTGGCCTCTGCCTGGCATTCTTCCCACGGGCATCTCCATGGGCATGTCCTTGCACTGCACATTTCAGTTTCTGGGAGGATGCCCATCTCTGGGTGCTCTGATGTGCACCTGGTTTTCGTGCCTTTCCTAAATGCTCCCCCAGCCCCATCAGTCTCATGGCGGATACTGCCTGAAAGGGCCTGTCTGTCTCAACCCTCATGTTGTTATTACTTTCTGTCCAAAAAGACCTATTGAGCATCTACTATATGCCAGATTTTGGACCAGGAAATGGGGACACAACAGCGAAAAACATAGACTCAAGCTTCTGGACTTTCAAGATTCTCAAATTTTTATAGCTTTTGCTGAAGAGAAACTAAGATCTATGCAGCTTTTTAAAAAATTTTTTAAAATTTTTTTATTTTTTGAGATGGGGTTTCGCTCTATCACCCAGGCTGGAGTGCGGTGGCATGATCTTGGCTCACTGCAGCCTCTGCCTCCGGGTCCAGGCAATTCTCCTGCCTCAGTCTCCTGAGTAGCTGGGATTACGGAGGCGCACCACCACGCCCGGCTAATTTTTGCATTTTTAGTAGAGACAGGGTTTCACCATGTTGGCCAGGCTTCTATTCAGCTTTAAGATGACATCTTTTTTTCTAGCATGATTTCCTTTGTGAATCCACAGGGGAAAAATAGGAAATTAAAACGCACAACTGTAAAAAAAAAAAAAAAAATCATAAACTTTTCTTTTCTTTTTTTTTTTTTTTGAGACAGAATCTCACTCTGTTGCCCAGGCTGGAGTGCAGTGGCACGATCTCAGCTCACTGCAACCTCTGCCTCTCAGATTCAAGCAATCCTCCTGCCTCAGCCCTCCAGTAGCTGGGATTACAGGCATGCACCACCATGCCCAGCTAATTTTTGTATTTTTACTATAGACAGTGTTTTGCCATGTTGGCCAGGCTGGTCTCGAACCCCTGACCTCAGGTGATCCACCCACCTTGGCCTCCTAAAGTGCTGCGATTACAGGTGTGAGCCACCATGCCCGACCAAATCATGAACATTTTGAGCCTCTTTTACCACCTTTAAAATTATGGCAACATTCGAAATACCTAGACTTATCAATTTAAACTTTTAATGTACTGTTATTCTAAATGAAATGATTCATTATATGACTTTGTATGGAAAGAAAAATAACTGTGGTTCTTTCCTACCCCGAACAGCCTCCACTAAAGTAAACTTCATGTGTGCCACACAGCCACATATAACACCAGCTATTTTAGTGCCAATAACAAAGAAATAATTAGTTTGATTATATAGATTGTTAATGTATTGTATATATGTCCTCTTCCTAGAGGGTGAGGACTCTGTTTTTCATATTTGAGTAGCTAGAACATAGAAGAGTTCAATAAATATTTGTTGAATAAAGGCAGATGGAATTTAGGAAGCATAAAAATGGGGTGACCCTTTTCTTTTTTTTTTTTTTTTTTGAGACAAGGTCTCACTCTGTTACCCAGGCTGGAGTATAGTGGCTCAATCTTGGCTCACTGCAGCCTCAACTTCCCCGGGTTCAACCCATCCTCCTGCCTCAGTTCCCCAAGTAGCTGGGACTGTAGGTGTGAGCCACCACACCTGGCTAATTTTTGTATTTTTTTTTTTATAGAGATGGGGTTTCACCATGTTTCCTAGGCTGTTCTTGAACTCCTGGCCTTAAGCAATCCACCCACCTCGGCCTTCCAAAGTGCTGGGATTACAAGCATGAACCACCACACCTGGCCTGACCCTGTTTTGAAGTATGGTGCTTAGGATGGAAAGAAGGGAATGAAAATAGAAAGCTAAGGGTCCCATACATGTATTGTATGCTTACTGTACCTCTAACTGTGCTAAGTACTTTGTGTACATGACACAGAAGAACTCATATTTAATTTCATGAAGGAAGAAGCATCAGTTTAATTTTACAAACATGGAAACCAAAGCTTAGTGAGGATGTGCCATGTTCAGTCACATGCCTGGCAAAACCATAACTGTCACTCAGGTGAGAAAATCAGATTCACTTCAAATTTAGTGCCAGTTGTCATCAATATGTACTGTATCTTACAGACACGCTTTCTCAATGCTTGAGTTTAGGCAAACCTTGCTGGCAGGGTCCCTCCCCCTGTGTCTCGCCTGTGTCTTCTGGATGCTGAGCCTGTGAATATTAATATTGTGACAGAAAATATCAAAGTGTGAGTTTTCCTTGAAAGTCATATTTAGTTTGGGGAAAGGAATAATTTGATGACATTTCTGATTTTATTTACTCTTAGGGTTTTTCTTTTTTATTTTGGCAACATCTGGCAGTAGGTCTCTGCATTTAAACACAAATCCCTAATGAATTATTTGGAAATGAAATGATTGTCTTATTTTAGGAGATAGAGAGGGAATGGTGAAAGCTTTCTTGTGCTTGTATCTAGTATCAGTATCAATCAAGTATTTTTTAAAATTTTGGGTTTTAGAATAAAATCTCACTTTCAATTTTGGGAATCTCTGTTTCTTCCTTTGCCTTGGGCCCTTATTGATTTATTTTTGGGTTACTGCACATTTTCTTGCAATTCTGGATGGTGGAAATGTTTGCCCTTTAAAAGCAGGGGCACTCTGGGTACAGACTGATGCTTCCTTCAAATCTGGAGTGAGAGAATTTTCTTCCTGGCAAGGGCCCCCTCCCACCTGCTCTGCGTGGACATTGAATCCCCTCAGGGTGAAGGGTGGAGTACTTAAAGCGGGTCTTGCTTACTCCGAAAGGAGTGAGGGACGGTTCTTCCCGTGCCTCTTTCAGTTTGGAAGGACATCCTAGGATGGATGTCATCAGTTCCTTGACGTAAGAAAGAGAGACTAATAAAAGGCATAAAAACATCTTTTTCCTTATTTCACTTGACTCTTTGCGTCTGTCACAGATCCTGCTGGACTGACAGAACATTACACAAATAACCCTCCTTCTTAAGTAGCGACGGGGCGGCGGTAGGCATTTTTTTCATTTAGAGTCTATCAACTGAGAATTGATAAAGTCATCTCAGAACAACTGTAGTTTGGCCCTGACCTGACAAAAGAGATCGAAAATGTCTCGTGTGGAGAGAAGCGAGGGGGCTGGGAACATCACTGCCTCAGAAAGAAGCTTCAAGTCGGCTAAGGGCTGACACCCTAGCACCTCGCGAATGTGTTTAATAACTGGAAAGCAAATAGTGAAAGGGCAGTCAATAAACAATTGTGGTTTAATAAATTATTCATTTTAACAATACTTTCAGTGTTCGCCCAGAGATGGGAGAGAACGGCTGTAGGTTTTTTCCCCATCTGCTCGTCTGGTCTGAACCTGTCTGGATGCTGAGTTGTTCGCCATTCTGGACGGCAGAGGGCACTCGTGTCACACCTGAAAAGGGGATTGGCTGAGCCTTCCCAGCGCCTATCGGTGTTTATGAAGGAAAGATAGCAGAGATAGGAAGACGTCGAGAAGACGGAGAGAGGAAGATAGAAAACGAGTGGATAGCCCCGGAAATGAAAAATATATATTTCTCACAGGCAGATCAAATTCAACCCTGCACTGAAGCAAGGCATAAAGAAATAAATAGAAAACAGTCGCTCTATATTTCTTGGTTAAAATTATTTATTTATTTGAAGATCGTAGGATGACAGATTTGGAACAGTCAGGGCAAAGGCAAGGAGATATTCAAAAAAATTTAACAGATTTATTTTCATCTTGAAAACCGAACTCTGATTTTCAGGAAATACTCTTAGGTATCAAGCGGTTCTCTTGGGCTTCACTGCCAGGGAGAAATCAAAAATGCCTTACAGCTACTGAGGGCCTTGGAACAAAATCCCACCACACTTTAAAGCATGCCCTTTATAGAGATGAATCCCTAATATCAGTCAAACTCTGTGTTCATTTCTGTTCTCATGGCTCTGTGCTACAGCCTGATTTTATTTATGAAACTGTGTCACATGAGGCGAGGCTCCTATTGTGGGTTGAGAAGGGCCATTGTACTCCCTGGGATATTTACTGTATACCTAGGGCGCTGAGGTATAATCTGTCCTCTGCAGTAATGCAGATTCTAAAACGAATGGTATTTATTTATAATAACGCGCGAGGCAGCCCACAGGGAAGTGTCATCTTGTTTGTAATCAATCCCAGTGTGAGGCTGTTGTTGCCGCACAATCAGCCTTTGCATTAAGTGACAAATTGGCTTCGTCTTCTTATTCTGACTGTCATTTTTCTTCGGTGGGGATACATCATCTCTGTTACAAGGCCTTGGAGCTGAGTACCACACACAGACACACACAAATGCATGCCCCATGATCGCACTCAGGAAAAAACCCACGGTCTCCCATATGGCTGTAAACAAACTCTAGTTTCTACCAGTCCTGATGGCGAGCACGAATATGTTGAAAGAAGCAGGCACAGCAGAAGAGTTCGTTGTGCTTGTGGTCATGTAAATGTTGTATCTGGTGAAGGTGGGTCATTGTTAGAGACTGAATTGCATCGCTTCAAAAGTCATAGGCTGAAGCCCTAATAACTGTTTTTGTAGACAGGGTCTTTTAGGAGGTAATTAAGTCTAAATGAAGTCATAAGGTGGGGGGGGGGCCCTATTTCAATACAACTAGTATTCTGATAAGAAGAAGAATAGATAGTAGGGAGGTGGGTGCAGAGTTTTCTGAGTGAGCACACAGCAAGATGGCGACCATCTGCAAGCCAAGAAGAGAGGCCTCAGGAGAAACCCAACCTCTGGCACTTTGATCATGGACTTCCAGCCTCCAGATCTGTGAGAAAATAGATTTCTGTTGTGAAAGCCACCCAGTCTGTGGAATTTTGTTATGGCAGCCTGAGCAGACTAATGAAGAAATTGGTACTGGGAAATGGGGATGCTGCTGTCACAGATATGTAAAAATGTGGAAGTGGCTCTGAAACTGGGTAATATGTAGACCAAGCTTGTCCAACCCACAGCCCGTGGGCCACATGAGGCCCAGGATGGCTTTGAATGTGGCCCAACACAAATTTGTAAACTTTCTTAAAGCATGGTGAGATTTTTTTGCCTTTTTAAATTTTTTAAATTTATTTTTATTATTTTTTTAGCTCATTAGCTATGGTTAGTGTTAGTGTATTTTATGTGTGGCCTAAGACAATTCTTCTTCCAATGTGGCCCAGGAAAGCCAAAAGATTGGACGCCCCTGATGAGGTCTGTGCTAGAAAAAGCTGACATCGCTGTGAATCTCAGTTGTTAAAGGTGATTCTGGTGAGAGCTTGGAAAGAAAAGAGGAGAGCTGTTAGAGAAAGCTTCCATCTTCTTAGAGAATACATGAATAATCATGAACAGGATGTTGGTAGAACTATGGATGGTTAAGGCCATTCTGGTGAGGTCTCAAATAGAAATGAGGAATATGTTAGTGGAAACTGGAAGAAAGGCAGTCCTGGCTATCAAGTGACAAAGGAATTGGATGGATTGTGTTTGTGTTATGGTGTTTTGTGGAAGGTAGAACTTATAAGCAATGAAATTAGATATTTAATTGACTTCTAAGCAAAGCATTAAAAAGTGGCTTGATTCCTCTAAAGTGTTTATAGTAAAATATGAGAAGAGAGAAATGAGTTGAAGAAAGAATTGTTAAGCAAAAAGGAACCAAAACCTAAAAATTTGGGAAATCCTTAGCCTGTCCATATTGCAAAAACTGAGGAAGTGTGCTTAGGAGAGAACACTAACGGTATGGTTGACTAGCCATTTGATATGGAGGCTAGTGTAGGGGTGAACCACAGACCTATTTAGCCAGCCTAGCAAAAACACTGCCAGTTTGAAGGGATGGAGACAGGATGAAATGAAGAAAGGCTGCTGGACTTCTTAGAACCTACAGGAGTGAACCATACAGCAATTTGGCTGCAAAACCATGCTCTTCTTCAAGATGAGGGAATAATAACACTAAAGGTGACTTGGAGATCATCAAGCCTGCCTCTTTGGTTTCAAAATATGGGTGGGGAACCCATTACCTTGGTTTCAACAGGCTGGATGGTGGTTGCCTGGAGCTGTAGAGATGGGGCCACCCAGAGAGCCCATCTTGTGGGAGCCTCTTTTTCTCCCTTGCTAGCTTTGAAGAAGCAAGAGGCCATGTTGGGGAACCCCCTGCAGCAAGGAACTGCAGATGGCCAGTGGCAGCCGAGGGCTACTTCTGGCCAATATTCAGCAAAATGCTAAAGCCCCCACAGTCCTACAACCACAAGGAGCTGCATTTGCCAACAATCAGAGTTGAGAGCAGATCCTTCCTCAGTTGAGTCTCAGATGAGAGCGAAGCCTTAGCCAGCACCTCCATTGTATCCTTCTGAGACCCTAAACAGAAGACCAGCTAAGCCATGCCCAGACTCCTGACCCACAAAAACTATGGGATAATAAATGTTTTCTTTTTAAAGCTACTAAGTTTGTAGTAATATAGTTACACAGCAATAGATAACAGTAAAAACCATATCCCCCTTTTTTTTCCATCTCTGTCCTATCGTCCTGTCAAAAACCAAACTACTTCCAAAGTGAGCTGAATGAACTTTCCTACTTAATATCAGCTTAGGTCTTAAAGGCAAATTTGTCTGACTATCTGGAATAGGACATGCCTTCTGTTTAGGATAAACTCAAAAGTTAGATAAAAAGAGAAAACAAATTGCAATGAAATTGAACTTACATAGTTAATGGTAACAAGCTTTAGGACTTGTTATAAATCAGACAATGATTATTTGATAGATAAAGAATGAAGCTGCTACAGGGCAGGCAGAAGGCAGATCCCACAAAATGCAGGGAAAGCACTGCAGGGTGTTCCTGCCTTTGCTGAGATCACATCTTTCCTGGCATATTCTCACCAGCTAACTGTATCATTCAATTCCTGTAAGTCTGCAGGTCCAGTTCAAACACTGACAACCTCATGAAAACTTCCATATCAACAGATCAATTCTTTTTTATTTTTATTTTTGAGACAGGGTCTTGCTCTGTCACCTAGGCTGAAGTGCAATAGTGCGATCTTGGCTTACTGCAACCTCCACTTCCTGGGCTCAAGCAATCCTCCAATTTCAGCCTGCCGAGTAATTGGGACTACAGGAGTGCACCACCATATCTGTCTAATTTTTTTTTTTTTGTATTTTTTTGGTAGAGATAGAGTTTCCCTCTGTTGCCCAGGCTGGTCTTGAACTTCTAAGTTCAAGCGATCCACCTGCCTCTGCCTCCCAAAGTGCTGGGATTGGCTGGGTGATGTGGCTCACTGTAATCCTGGCAGTTTGGGAGGCCGAGGTGGGTGGATTGCCTGAGCTCAGGAATTTGAGACCAGCCTGGGCAACATGGTGAAACCCCATCTCTACTAAAAATACCAACACCCCTCCCCCACCAAAAAAAAAACCTAAAAAAAATCCAAAGTGCTGGGATTGTAGGCATGGACCATTGTGCCTGGCCCATATCAAGTCACAGAAATTCTCTTGAGCGATAAACGAGTATTACTGGCTCATGTCACTGCATTGTTTATCTGTAAACTGGGCTTCATGTGAGGTTGATCCAAAGGTACACAAAATCATCAGGATGCTAGCTAGGGGTTTCTTTAATTTAAAAAGTTTTATTTTTCTCTCACTGTCCTCATGGTAGCAAAAATGATTTTATTTCATAATATTTCTCTTTCCAAAGGAAGAGAAAATACTTTTATCCTAAAGTTCCAAGCAAAACCCTGAGAATCACACTGATGGGCCTGCTTAGCCTACAATGCTCACCTCTGAGCCCAGTGTTTTGATCAGGGGGATGGAAAGTGCTGATTGGTGTAGAAAATCTCTGGGGCTCTATCCCTGGGATAGAATCAGCTCCCCTAGAGCCATATAGATCCCCAAACAGAAATCAATGTCCTCTCAACCTTTATTGCCTCTAGCCCATCCTTGTTTTTCTACCTCTGAAATAAAAATTTAATAAGAATGTTGATGGATGAACAAATAATGAATGGTTTTGGTGAGTTTGTAATGTTCCCATTTTTAGCCAATCCCTTAGCAAAGTTAGGATGTTTGCCTCCAATTTTGATCCTTCCACATTTCATGCGTGGATTGCAGGCCTTTCCTAATTAGATGATGTGCCTTTTGAAAGCAAAGACTACACATAACTTCTCAAATACTCTCCCTAAAACATCAAAACCAAAAAACCCCAAAAAACAAAAAACCACGTGTTTGCAATTTAAGTAGGTATTGCCAATAGCCTACGCTGAAGCCTTGATTGTATCCTTGTGAGACTCTAAACAGAAAGGTATTAGCAATACCTATTTAAATTGCAAACACACGTATATTTATTTATTTATTTATTTATTTATTTTGAGTTGGGGTCTTGCTTTGTCACCCAGGCTGGAGTGCAGTGGCAGGATCATGGCTCACTGCAGCTTCAACCTCCCGGGCTCAAGCAATCCTTCTGCCTCCCAAGTACCTGGGACTAAAAGGTGCATGCCACCACTCCTGGCTAGTTTTTTGTTTTTGTAGAGACAGGGTCTCACTATGTTGCCCAGGCTGGTTTCAAATTCTTGGGCTCACACAGTTTGCCTGCCTTGGCCCTTGAAAGTGCTGGGATTTACAGGTGTGAACCACCCCACCTGGCCACAAACACATATATGTTTTGATCTAGCAATCCACTTTTAGGATTTTACCATACAGATATATACTGGCACACATGTAAAATGGTATATGTTCAAAGTTATTCATTGTACCATTATTTTTAGCAGAAGAGATCAGAAGCAATCCAATTGTCCATTAATATGGAACTGTTTAAATAAATTACAGTGGAATGCTAAGCTATACTCTATTGCAATACAAAAAATTAGCCTGGCGTGGTGGTGGGTGCCTGTAGTCCCAGCTATTTAGGAAGCTGAGGCAGGATATTCGCCTGAACCCAGGAGGTGGAGGTTTCGGTGAGCTGAGATCGCACCACTGCACTCCAACCTGGGTGACAGAGCGAGACTTTGTCTCAAAAAGAAAAAAAAAAAAAGGAAGGTCTCTATGCATTGGTATGGAAAGACTGACAAGTCTTTGGTTAAATGAAATGGCAAGTGGAAAAATAAAAGCCCAAGGTGCAGAACAGTATGTAGAGTGCATTACCTTTTGTGAAAAACAAGAAGGAAAAATATATATGTTCACATGTGCGTGTATTTGCATAAAGGAACTCTGAAGGATACCTTACAAATCTAATAAAGAGTATAGAGAGCTGGTGTAGGACAGGATGGCAATAAGATGTTTCACTCTGAACCTCTGCAGACTGTTTGATTTTTTTGAAACCTGTAAATGTTTTACCTATTCAAAAAATTTTAAAAAAATTCTGAGCCTTTCAAATGCGTTTCCCGCTTGCCTGTCTGGGAAGTGGTGGATGAAACACCGTAGGCTCCTTTATCATTTATGTAGCGCTTGTGCTGTCTCTTGCCTTAGGCTGGAGGGGACAGCTCGCTGTAATGGTAAAGAGCATGCCTGGAATTTGGAGTCAGTCAAACCTGGATTCCAATTTCAGCTCCATCACTTGCTAGCTGTGTGACCCAGGGCAAGCTATGTCACCTCTCTGAACTCTGTCCATTTACAGGAGTGAAGAATAAATCAGATGTTAGTAACATGCTTAGCACAGTGCATGGCAGTTACTAAGTACTCTTTAAATGATGGTTAATATCAAAGTATAAGGACCTAGATGTCAGGGGCTTTCTGCTTTGTTTTGATGTGTTTTTTTTTTTTTCTCCCACCAGCTCAGTCTTGGGAGTGCTTTGTGTAAAGTCAAACAGAGGGCTGCCATGAACATGAGATGACGTGGATGGTGACATATTTATTTCCTGAGAGATTGCAGGGAGATAAGTTTTTAGAGTTCTTGCTTTTAACCCATAAATAGGAAGAATAAGTTCTTACCTAGTCCTGGAAAACAAGGGCAGAAACTGTTGCCTCATTTCCACCTCAAGGCCTGACCTACCTTGGTTTCCAGCATCGGTCAGGTAGCAGCAGGACAGCGACCATGAAACCAAGGGCCCCTGGAGGCTGGGCTCCTCGCCAGGACTCAGGAGGAGTGGGCCAGAGCCTGAGCAGCCTGAGTCTCAGGTGCTTTCCACCACACTACAGATGCTTCTTTCCATTCTGCTGCTGGAGCCCTGAGAGGATCATTAATTCAACAAATAATTATGAGCACTTACAATGTACCCGGCAACTGGCTATGATTCTAGAGAAACAAAGACCAGTGAAATCTGGTTTTTAAATCATAGCTAAGAGCGGTTCTTAGTACACTTGCCCTTTGTTTACTGTGCAGGTTTAAATATGTGAGTTTCCTTAACTCCTTCCATTCTAGATTTATTCTCCTACCCTTTTCAATTTTGTCATTTAGGTCTAGCTGAGACCATAATATTTTTTGGCTTATCTAAAAGAAAGACATTTAGTCCCATTAACCTGAAAGTCCAAAGGCACTGATATTCAGCCAGGGAAGGCTTTAGGTTACACAGGGTGCATTTAGCTTAATCCATAAAAGAGAAGTAATATTATAGCAGCCACATCCCAGAACAGGGAGGATGGAGGTGGCCAATGTATTTGCATTAAACCCTCTGTGTTTACACAGGGTTGGGAACAAGAAATATCATCTAGACTAGTGGATGAGTTTGTGACCTCTCACCCTTAATTTGACATTTATGACCTTTGGCAAACATAAAACTTAATGTTACCTCCCATTTTTCCCATGTGTCAGCTTGAGACGATGATGACAGTGAGAGGATGGCATAAAAATAATTAAGAATCTTTAAATTAGAGGATTTATTTCTTTAACACTGAAAACACCATTGAGGTGCCTTGATATTGTAATATCAAGAAATTGCTAGGCTTCCTTAGTGGCCGAGAACTCTGCTTCCTATTCTGAGACAACTAGTTCAGTTTCTATCCAATAGATGAAAACTGAAATTAAAGCGAATTAGACTTATTACATACTACGTGATTAATACATAAGGCTGGGACCAGGTCTTCTTTTGTCTTACTTAGTAGGGAGTAGTAGCTGTATGCCCAGCAAATAATGGATCTGAACAGTGCATCACCCCCCATTTCAAACCCTCTCTAGCGGTCTCCAGTGAAAGGGGTGGAGGTGTTGGCCCCCTGCAGGTATAAACACACAGGCATGGAGCATAACGTTCCAAATCAGTGACCAGCATGTCAGAGACCCCTCTGTATCCGTGCAGCACTGAGGTGGAAGAGGAGCCAGGGCTTCAATGAGTTCTGGGCAGCTGAGAATAACAGCACCTCACTCCCACCCGTCACTTGGCCTGTGCAGGGGCTCTCTCCACATTTTATCGGCGTTCCGAATGCACTGCATGTGTTTCCAACGCTCTGGGAAATGGAGTAGAGACCCAGAGCTCTAGCCTTGGAGGGATGGCTGAGTTTAGCCAGGTGCTGTGCTTGAAGGCGCTGTTAGTTTCCAGCCACCTCCTGAAATGTGTCTGTCCTCACCTCTGCGGCTGACTCACAAAGGGCAGAGCCTGCCATGAGATCCCAGGCTCAGTACTTGGGTTGTTCGTGTCATTTCCTGCAATGTTTATCTGTCCTCTCTGTGTACTTTGCCAGCTAGAACAAAACAGTGCTGCTATGGAAACTGCAAACACCAGGCAATCCTGGCCCCGCCACTTGGCAGCCCAGCTGGGAGAGAGATAATGGCTTTTGTTGTTATCTATCGGATGCTGATGCTCAGTCGGTTGTACCCTCAGGCCCTAACTAGGGACATGCTGACACTGCACCTTAAGCTCTCTCTTGTAAACTTCCTCTGCCTGTGATGCAGGCCTGAGATAACCAGTCCAGCTAGGGTGCCGGCTCATTATCCTGATGACAACCTGGGGCTTTATACTTTCCTGACAGCTTCTGTAGGCTCTTCACTCCTAGGTGACCCAGAACACTCAAAAAAGCCTGCTGAACTCTCCAACTTGCAGAGCCCAACTGATTGGCAAATCTTACAACCTGTTTTCCTTTCTTTTTTTCCCCCCAGTGCTAATAAATACATTATCCCAGAGACAGCTGTGACTCATGCATTAAACCGAGACTGGAGCAGAGTGGTGGTAAGACTCACCCCGGCAGGCGCAGCCCATGGCACCCAGAATAGTGGCCATTGTTTTTTTTTTTTTCTGGGATGAATACAAATTACAGCCCTCTAAAAACACATTCAATACAAAACTCCAAAAGGTTATTAAAACCTCTCTATTGGCTGCAACATTTAATAATAGGTCAATTTACTCTATCAAACATCAACAATAATAATGCTAGGAGAAGAGGAGCCTCGGAGACTGAATAATTGGATGCGGCAGCCTTTCACCCCTGGGTTGCCAGGTTAAATCAAACACAGCCTGGCAGGAGTAGGTGTGGACAAACACAGCTGTGTTTAGAATGCGCTGATGTCTTGGTCTATTTTTCCAACATTTGTGCTTTGAAAAGAGCTTTCTGCTTGAAATGCAGCCTCTCTTGTGCTTTGGAGCTCACATGTGTGGTAGAAGAAAGTTATTCCATCTCAATTTCTGAGATATCTCAGGGACTGACTTTCTTGTTCTCTTAAAGTAGTTTTTTTTTTTTCTTAGTAACACCCATTTTCTCTGGTTTCAAACTGCTCTTTTCTGGAGGAGATAATCGCGGAAAAATCTTTTGACCCATTTGCTTGCAAATGGTAAGGAATGTTTGATATTCTTAAAGCTCTTGGCACATAAAATAGGGTGATTTTCAAATTCTGTTTGATCCTTCTAAAAGCTAGCTAGCCTTGTTCTCAGAAAAATTGTAGTGCAGGCACAAAAAATACAGTTCTAATTTCTGACTATTATTTCACACTTGTAGGCTGTTGCTCACAGGAGTATTTGGATGAGAGACAGAGGTGTGAGGCCATCATCATTAATGGTCCTCCCTTGCCTCAGAGAGGCAGCAGCAAGGGCAGTGCTGGTTAAGAATTTAATGGAGTCCTTGCATATGGTAATCAGAAGCTGGAGGTTGCCTGGGTGTAGCTAAGGGAGCCACAGTCAAAATGTAAGATGTATATGACTTATCAGTGGGTTGGATTCTTATTTCCAGTGGCCATAGGGGCGCAATTTGAATTTGCAGATGCGGGAGGATCGGTGATGAAGAAAAAGCATTACCCTGCATAATTAGGTATTCACTTTCCTGTGAGAGAGAGGCAGCCTTGCAAACTACAGGGCAGGAGTTAAATAAATCATACACGGTTGGGGAAGATGATGCAAAATGGTAGGCCCACATAACATGGGCACGCCTACCAGGCAGCTCAGTTGTGTTTGGCATGTAAAGCTTTAAAAAAATTTTTATTTGAAGTACATAGTTGCCATGTTGTAAAACTTTGGAGATTTTCTATAGATACTTAGATATTAATTTTTTTAAAAGGATTGCAAGATCTGGCCACACTGACCCACAGCTTGCACGGTAACAACTGGGGAAAGAGCTGCTTCCTTCAGACAAGGCACGGCTCAGCCAGTTTTCCATAGCTTTGTGCACAGTCTGTTTCAATACTGGCATTTTCTGTATGGCCGCTTCAGACGTTCGTGTTTGTGACTCCCAGTCTGAGACTATTAGCTCTTTGGGGGTGTGTGTGTGTGTATGTGTGTGGATGTGTGTGTGTTTGTGTGTGTGTGTGTGATTTACCTGTGGGTAGCATTATGTGTGGGAGCTTTACGTGTGAACATATCCATACAAGTGAGAAAAAAAATAGAGAGTTTGGATATAGAATGCCAATGATTTTCCTCTATCTTGCTGGAGCTTAAAGTGCCAAAGTCACCACTCATTATTCTGCCAAAGTCTTACTTTTCTCTTTGGGGCATTATTTAAGATGAATAATTCAGATTTAGTAAAATGTACAGCTAGAAGGAAAAATATAGATTTTGGAGTAAGCCTAACACCTGAGGGCAGGGTTTCTTGAAGGGTTGATGAAGAGCCTTAGTCTGAGGTGATATTTGTCTGGGTAATTAAGGCTACGGTGTGGTCACAGATAGCCCTGGGACCTCAGGGGTGAAGCACTGTGAGGGTTTCCTCCTTGCTCACAATACAAACTCTGATGTAGAGTGGGCAGCACCTCTCCGTCTTGTAGCAGTGCCTCCTAGAACATGTCGCCTTCAAGGAACTGCGGTCAGAGAAGAGAGGGAGTGGATGCTGTCCTGCAGGGGTTTTATGACCAGGACTGGAAGTGGCAAACATCACTTCCAGTCATATCCCATTGCCCAGAACCCCATTGCATGGCCCTCACAATGCCTGCATGGAAGGCCGAGGATGGAGTCTTCTCATGTGCTTGGGAAGAGGAAAATGAACCAAGACTTGATAGCATTGTCTGTGCTGCAGAAATTAAAGGAAAGGTGTGTTTTCCTTCCTTCCTTTCTTTCCTTTCTTTTCTTTCCTTCCTTCCTTTCTTTCTTTCTTTTCTTTCTTTGTGATAGCAGCTGGAACGGAAGGAAAGGCTTGTTTTTTTGTTTTTTTTAGACATATTCTCATGCTGTTGCCCAGGCTGGAGTGTAGTGGAGCAATCTGGGCTCACTGCAACTTCCGTCTCTGTGGTTCAAGCAATTTTTGTGCTTCAGCCTCCTGAGTAGCTGGGATTACAGGTGTGTGCCACCATGCCCGGCTAATTTTGTATTTTTTAGTAGAGATGGGTTTTGGCCATGTTGGCCAGGCTAGTCTCGAACTCCTGACCTCAACTGATCCTCCCGCCTCGGCCTCCCAAAGTGCTGAGTTTACAGGCATGAGCCACCACACCCAGCCAAAAGGTGTGTTTTTGAGAGAAGGGCAGACCTCAGGACAGGAGAACAGAGTTAGGAAGTGGGATATGCCCCTCGTTGAAGTGAGTTGCCTATCTGGGTCCTTTTCCCCCAGGCTATGGGAAACATCTTCAGTACGTGGCTGTGAGTCTGTTCCAGTGTAGTAACTCCCTTTAACTACCCCCGACTTTTAGGGAAATGTGACACACATCCCCCTGTAGCCTTTTGCCAAGTGAAGTAGAGAATGAAGAGGTAGCACAGCAAAGGGACATGCTCCCTGCCTACTTCCCTTTCTGCCTTTTTCCCTGGAGAAGGAGTGGCATCCTATTTGAAGAGTCTGTGTCCAGGAGCACCAGGCAGTGACCGGCCACAGAGTGAGTGGTGACCTGGCCCAGAGCAGGGAGCATTTCCCAGTAGAGAGCTTGGGAGGAAGGTAGGCGACACCTCCCCTTTGATCCCTACCAAAGAAAGCTGACCTTCGAAAGCGGATGATCAGTGCTCAGGCTGTGCTTCACTGTAAAACAGCTCAAAGACCAGATTATATCAGTAACCTTCAGTATTGATCAGTACTATTGATCGAGCGGCTGCATAGCCAGGCACCATGCTGAACACTTTGCAACCTCATCTCATTCGTCTTCATGACAACCTGATGAAGTAGATGGACTTCTCCACATTTTATGGGTTAGGAAATGGAGGCCAAGAGAGATTAATTTACCCAATGTCACACAGCTGGTGAGTGGCAGAGCCCAGTCTAACCTGAGTCTGTTTGATTCTAACGACAGTCCTATACTTTCCTCACTAGCAATGGGCAATGGGTCAACTCCACTATATTCATTTAGGAAGGACACCAGTTTTCCCTCTCAGGAAAATCCTTAGTAAATGGGTTTCTGTCTATGACTTATTTGGATCTGCAGACTGTATTCCAGGCAGGCTTGGGATTATTCTTGGGGTTGCAGTTGGAATCAAAAGACCTGCTTTGTGAAGTATCTTAGAGCCTTGATGTCCTAGAGTTCTAGGAGACCCTGGGCAGGAACATATAGATTCCATGTCTGTTCAGGAGTTTGCATCACTTTGATAGCCCAGGCAGTGTCCTGGAGATGACAGCCGAAATAGCCTCTGAAAAAAACACAGAAATAAATAATAAATACACACAAATTGCCTAAACTACATGATTCAGTTAATATTTAGGCTCTTATGCCTACATATTTGGCTGGCTGTATATATATATATATATATATAGTTAGAATTACCTGGAATAATTTTATATATATATATATACTAGCTATGTATATATATACTAGCTGTGTGTGTGTATGTGTATATATATATATACTATGTAGTATATATATATACAGTATATACTATACAGTATACATATACTGTATATATATGCATACATACACACACACACACACACACACACAACCCAGTTTCAGGGTTGTGTATATACAACCCTGCAACCCCAAGGATAATCCCAAGCCTGCTTCAAACCCTGGAATGTGGTATGCAGATCTAGATAAGTCATAGAAGCCCATTTACTGAGGATTTTCCTGAGAGGGAAATATATATATATATATATATATATATATATATATATATATATATACACACATACATAGATATGAGTGATATATATATATAAACACAAATAATAAATATACTTGTGTGTATATATATATACACACACACATATTTATAATTATATTTTTTACAAAAGTGATATTCAACTCTAGTATTATTTTTGCACCAGGCTTTTGGGTGCTTTTCCTTGAATATGTTAGTGCTGGTGGGGGTGTTGAACACCAGGACCCAGGTGTGAGTTGAGAGCAAGGTCAGCAATCAGGAAGAAATAGCATAAGTTGAGAGGCAAACTCAGAGGTGAGGCCAGGGGCTCAGCTCAGAGTCCAGGAACAACTAGCAGCGGTTCCTAACTTTCTTGGCACCAGGGCCAGGTTTCATGGAAGACAATTTTTCTACAGATCGTGGAGAGAATGTTTTCGGGATGAAACTGTTCCACCTCAGATCATCAGGCATTAGATTCTCATGAGGAGCCGCAGCCTAGATCCCTTGAGTGCACAGTTCCCAACAGGATTTGCAGTCCTGTGAGAATCTAATGCCATCCCTGATATGACAGGAGGCGGAGCTCAGGCAGGAATGCTTGCTGGCCTGCCGCTCACCTCCTGCTGTGCGGCTCAGTTCCTAACTGGCCACGGACCAGTGCCAGTCTGCATCCTGAGGGTTGGGGACCTGTGAACTAGAGGATATCACAGGGCCTGTTTTTTTATGTCGTTTGGTAGCAGGCCTGACCCTTAAATATGCCAGACTGAGCAGAGTGGTGAAACAATGAACTTTTCTCATTTGGATGTATAGATTAAATAGTTCAATATGATGATGCCTTGGAATTACCTGGAATAATAATGGTGATTTTTCCTCCCATGAAAGTTTTGTTCTATCAGGGTCTGTTTCATTTGAAAACAAAAAAACCTTTGCTTGGGCAAGAGTCCTAAAGAGTGGTTCAGAGCTGGCAGTATTCTTTTCAGGTAGATGGAGAGATGATGACAGGACACAGAGCTGGTGTCCCACCCCCTGCCATTCCCTCCCCTCTCTCCCCACCCTTTCTTTAATTTTGGATCCTGTGTCTTTTCAGCAACCAAGCTTCTAAATTCAGAAACTTGGTAGTAAAATTCAGCTTCTCTGGCCTTGTTTCTGAGGAGTGCCTATCAGAGTAACACACAGGGCCTTAATGGTTTTAAATGAATAAAAATCAATGAATGGATTAAACTGACACCAGAGGTTGAAGCTCAGTGGAAGAATCAAGTTTTTCATAGTTTCCTCCAAGTACAACATTGAGATGACCTCATTTCAGGGTGTTAGTTTAGTGCTTTTGCTTTCTAAATGAAGGCGTCAAGCCATTCCATTAGGTAAGTCAGGCCGCATTACCTACATGCTGCTTTCTGGCTGCTGGGGAAGGGAATGGAGGGCGTGTTGGAAGTCAGAGAACATCCCTGACAGTTAAAGTGGAATCAATCCCCATTTCTTTTTGGGACCCAAGTGTATGGTTTAATTTCTAGGCACGGGGAGATCCCAAGCATTCCAATTAACAACTCATCTTTTTTTTTTTTTCATACCTAGTGTAATAAACCAAACACTGCAAACTTGAAAGAGATTGAGAGAAAAAAGTAAAACCATGAGAGAAATAAAATATAAAAAGGCAGAAATCCTGTTGCCCTAAGGCTAGTTAGGTGCTTTTATTCAACACCAGGTGAATGAAGTAACTATGATATCCAAAGACTTTTAGGGAGCCACCAGGAGTGCAAGGGGGTGATGGGCCACAGGAGGGGAGGCTGGGAGCAGGAGGCTGGTGTCACACGTTTCGGGAACACCATCCAGGTGGGGCAGGATCCTTCATTGAGGAAGCTGAGAGGAGAGACTCATTGGCTCACTGGAGCCTGTTATTTGAATATCAGTCATTCTCATTTTTTTTCTTTTTTTAAACTTTAAAAAAAATTTTTTTTTGAGATAGATCCTGCTCTGTCACCCGGGCTGGAGTGTAGTGGCATGATCTGGGCTTACTGCAACCTCTGCCTCCCAGGTTCAAGCGATTCTTGTGCCTCAGCCTCCCGAGTAGGGAGGCTGGGATTACAGACTCACACCACCATGCCCAGCTAATTTTTGTATTTTTAGTAAAGACAGGGTTTCACCATGTTGGCCACGCTGGTCTCAAACTCCTGATCTCAAGCGATCCACCCACTTTGGCCTCCCAAAATGCTGGGATTACAGGTGTGAGCCACTGTGCCTGGCCATTCTCGTTTATTGATACTCACAAAATCCCAGTGACTTGACCTCTAATCTTTGCATTTCTGTAAGATGGGTATCATTTTCCTCATTTTGTAAGGGTAGAAATGGAGGCTCAGAGAGGTTAAGACAGGTCACTTGCCCACTTAATTGTTAACATTAATTGAGCCCCTACTCTGTACCAGGCCATGTTCTAAGCAATTAATGTGTTCACTTATTTAACCCTCATAATGTCCCTATGATGCAGGCTACTCTTATTCTCTCCATTTTACAGATGAGGGAGCCAAGGTACCAAGAGGTATAGGGGCTTCTCCAAAGTCACACAATTAGTAAATGGGAGGACCAGGATTCAAACCAAATCTGTCCGACTCCCCAGCTTCTTTTGTTTCTCCTACCTTACCTACCAGGTGGCAACTCAAAAAGCTGAGAAATATCACAGACGTCACAAGCTCAGAAAGCTGAGAAATATCACAGAAGTTGTAAAGTTCAGAAAGCAATGTAATATTTTTATTAATGCATTTTCTGGGATATGTTTATATATTTTTTCTATTCTTCTTAGGGGCAGCCTATGCTTTGATTGCTTTTTTACATGACAATGAATTTGTAATATCAATTTCTACAGTGAGAATAGAAAGATAATTTAGTCCTTCCTCTGGCATGACTGATCAAAGTTTTTTTTTTCTTATTAGAGCTTGGAGTGCATAAATCATGTGATGTCACACAGACAAACTCATTTAGTACAACTATAGAAGTTTGGCCTATGATAAAGGAGTTATGATAAATTCTATTTTGTGCAATTCTTATCAAAAAAGAAAAAAATGTCGAGTGCATTTATAATTACATGTCATGCATTATTGAGTATATTTCTGCCAGAAAAAGAACTTTTGTTTTGACTAGGCTTCAACGGGAATCCTCTAGTTACAATTTTACATGTCTGAAGATTAAAATAATTTTCCAGTTACAATTGTAATCCTCCAGTTACAATTTTAGATGTCTGAAGATGAAAATAATTTTTCACAGACTACCTTCTGATTCCCTACATTTCAAGCCTTATTTCTCCTTTGCTACCCACAAACTTCCAGTGCTGGGCACTACAGATAGGGTGACTGCCAGGGTCTGAATGTTTGTGTCCCCTCCCATGTTCATATGTTGAAACCTTATGTCTGGTGTGATGGTATTAAGATGTGGCGCCTTTGGGAAGTGATTAGGTCATGAGGGTGGAGTCCTCATGAATGGGATTAGGCTCTTTTAAAGGAGATCCCCGAGAGCTGCCTTTATTCTTCTATCATGTGAGGACCCAGAGGAAGGTGCTGGTCTTTGAACCAGGAAGTGGGCCCTCACCAGACACCAAATCTGGGGACTTGATCTCGGACCTCCCAGCCTTCAGAACTGTGAGAAACAAATTTCTGTTGTTTATAAGCCACCCAGTCTATGGTACTTTGTTATAGCAGCCCTGATGAACTAAGACAATGGCAATACATCCGAGTTTATCTGGGCTAGTCCCAATTTTCAACTGCTGCCTTGGAATAATTTTTTGTTTGTTTTTGAGACAGGGTCTCACTGTATCACCTGGGCTGCAGTGCAGTGGTGTGATCATGGCTCACCACAGCCTTGACCTCCTGGGCTCAGGTGATTCTCCCACTTCAGCCTCCCAAGTAGCTGGGACTACAGGAGTATGCCACCAAACCTGGCTAATTTTTTTGAATTTTTCTTAGTGATGGGGTTTTGCCACGTTGCCCAGGCTGGTCTTGAACTCCTGAACTCAAGTGTTTTGCCCACTCGGGCTTCTAAAGTGCTGGGATTACAGGTGTAAGCCACCATGCCTGGCTGGCATAATTGTTAATAATATCTCTCTTTTCTGTCTCAGAAGTGTCTTGGTGGGGAGGAAAGAGATAAGGCAGCCAGACTGTGACCCACATCTGTCCTGATTCCTGGGGGAGTGCTTCCAGAAAAGAAATCAGGTGACCTGGTTTAATCTCCTTGTACACATGCTGATGATAACTGGACCTTCTGGTAGACTAATGATATTTGGGATAGGATTGTCTTTTTTTTTTTTTGAGATGGAGTTTTGCTCTTGTTGCCCAGGCTGGAGTGCAATGGCATGATCTCGGCTCACTGCAACCTCCGCCTCTTGAGTTCAAGCGATTCTCCTGCCTCAGCCTCCTAAGTAGCTAGGATTACAGGCATGTGCCACCATGCCCAGCTAATTTTGTATTTTTAGTAGAGATGGGGTTTCTCCATGTTGGTCAGGCTGGTCTTGAACTCCCGACCTCAGGTGATTTGCCCACCTCAGCCTCCCAAAGTGCTGGGATTACAGGCATGAGCCACCACGCCTGGCCTAGGAGAGTCTTTAAAGAAGGCATGTTCTCAGTTGGATAGCCCTAGCTTAGGATTACTTAACATCAATAAACCTAGACTGTATACATTTATGAGGCATGATTCCCAAAGGGGATTATGTTAACTCTACAACTTTCATAACCTGAACACTCACCCAAGTATGACGTGATACGAAAACCTCATCTAGAGACACTGTATATTATTTTTCTGGGCCAGAGTATGTGTTTAATGTGGGGAGGAAGGGCCTGAACAGGTACAAAGAGCATCCCACCTTTACCCATTTTGCTGTGCATCTTGATTGCTTATATCCTTAAGGTTACTATTAAAGCTTGAGTTTGAGTAAGGTCTCTGATTTGTGTTGGCGTGATTTGACAGCCTGACCCTTGAGGCTAACTCAAGTAGTTTGAACAGTAGATTATAGACTTAGGACACGTTCACATTGCAATGTGACCTCTAGCCCTGCACTTTTGGATTGCAATGCTGAGAGAGTTTTTCTGACATCCTGCCAATGACTTGACTAGACACAGAAATGAGTAACGTGACTACCTAGGTGGAGCTGATGTTGTTGCTCTGCATTCTATATTTTAAGAACCTTTAGTTTAAAACCATTGATTGGACTCTCTAGGTCCCAATCCCATTCTTGGGTCTTACTCTGACGACAGGAGTCAGTGAATTTTTGAAACCTGGCTTTCCAAATGCTGTATATGATTGCTTCTGGGCTGTGCTTTTATTATTATTATTATTTTTATTTTATTTTAGACAGCGTCTTCCTCTGTCACCAGGCTGGAGTGCAGTAGTGCGATCTCAGCTCACTGCAGCCTCCACCTCCCGGATTCAAGCGATTCTCCTGCCTCAGCCTCCTGAGTAGCTGGGACTACAGGTGTATGCCATCACACCCAGCTAATTTTTGTATTTTTAGAAGAGATGGGGTTTCACCATGTTGGCCAGGATGGTCTCAATCTCCTGACATCATGATCCACCCACCTCCGCCTCCCAATGTGCTGGGATTACAGGCATGAGCAACTGCACCTGGCCTGGGCTATGCCTTTTAAGACCCAGATACAAGTCTATTTGGTTTTGCAAAACCACTGCATTATTAAATTTTCTAGTCCCAGTCCCCTGCCAATACCATTTAGGCCAGAGTCAGGGGACCCAGTCAGAACAAGCACTTGATGAACCTTTAGCAAGTTTCTGCTGTTATACCACAAAACCGTTGAGGACACAGAGGACCCAAGAAATTGCACCCCTTTCCCTTCTAGCCCTGTTGTTCAACATAACATATTGGACAATCTGCAAGGAGATGCCAAGATCTAATAATAAAGTGCCAACAACATAGAGATATGCCAAAGTTTGATGTAGAATCTCTCCCATTATCAAATTCCCAGGGAGAGATTAAAATTCAATAATTAAATCTTAACATTTCAAGCCCAGATATGTTAAAGTCCTAAAGACGTAAAATTAGAGCTAAATATCTTTTGCCCTTGAGTTGAATATTCTTAAATTAAAGCCCCCAAATTACTGCCTCCAGTTTCATATTCTGCTGAGTCACGGGAACTTCCAACCCACTCAAACACACGCATTAAGTACAATTGCAGCAAATCAGCAAATCGTGCCACTTCTGATGACATCTCCCTCATGTCCACCAGCCATAGCTGAAGGCCAAGTGGTCTATACCTTTCCCTAGTGGTTCGTTTGCTTTTGCCAAAACTGCATGTCTTTGTGCAAGGCCAAAGTGGTGGGTGCCTTTGCTTGAAACCACCATGCATGTAGCTTTCCCTCAATGGACGTAGTCTTTTGGCTGAGGAAAAGCCATCTTAATTTGGAGGAATGGGGATAAACTTTCCCCATTAACACAGATCAGTGGGCTTCAATACCTATGGTGGCCTCTGAGGCTGACAGATTCTAAGGTTCCATCCACAGAGATTCTGATTAAGAAGGTTTGGCATGGGGCCTGGATATTGGTATTTTAACAAGTGCCTCAGGTGATTCTCATGAAAGTCTGGTCGACTGCATTTGATTGCAGACTTCTTGAATGTATCCCCAGTTAACAGCACAGCATTTATCTAGCACTTGTGAGAGGCTGAATATTTGTGTACTGGATAAATCACTGTGAATTCGCAAGGTGAGAAAGGATGGCAGAGAACCTGAGGCAGGATTTCATACTGTTCTTAACTGTACTGATAGCTCTTCTGTAGCTTTGTCAAGGATAAGAGATTCTTCCCCTTCTGCAAATGTATTTGTTCTTGGGTTTTGTATTTTAATTGATGTGGAACTGGGAAAGAGGAAGGGAGAACATTATAAAATCAGTTCTTCCTAAAATTACTGGGACCCTAGGATCCAAAGTTATGTCAAGCTACTTGTCAATGAATGAAACTCTCTATAGTGTCTGGTGCCACATAAAATCTACATTGGATGCTGAACGTAATATATTTAATAATTTTCTGATAGTCATAGAGTTTCCTCTACAATGCTTTATAATTCATAATTTTATATAGCTACTTTTTCATCTTTATTTTAGAGACAGTGTCTCACTCTGTTGCCCAGGCTGGAGCGCAGTGGTGTGATCATAGCTCACTATAACCTTGAACTGCTGAGCTCAAGTGATCTTCCTGCCTCAGCCTCCTGAGTAGCTGGAACTACAGGGCTATGCCACAATGCCTGGCTAATTAAATTTATTTATTTACTTTTTTGTAGAGACATGGTTTTTCTATTTTTCCCAGGCTGGTCTTGAACTCTTAGCCTCAAGTGATCTTCCCACCTTGCTCTCCCAAAGTGTTAGGATTATAAGCATGAACCACCGCACCTGGCCTATATAGCTACTTGTGATTTGAGCTCCACTTTGACTCCCAACGGTAGACCTGACCGTACTCACTTACATCTTGATTTTTGAAAATGTAGGTGCAAAATTCTTGTCTCCCTGCAAGTTCCTTGCATCTTCTTATGCTTACTCTTTCTTGCCGAATGTCTCCTACACATCTCTAAAACAGATAGCTAAATCTCCACAGCCAGTTTGATTCCCCAAGAAATCGCGAAAAATCCTTTGATTAAGGAACTTAGCCAATAGCACTCTGTATAGAATGAATTTTTAAACTTTTACCTGTCCCTACTGTATTTTTTGGAAAGCCACAGATTTTGCTTAACTTGGCTTAGTAATGAGTCATCAAGCATAGGCTAAGGCATGATTTCCTACTGTTAGGAAAGCTGTCACTAGACTTAATGAAGATAAGAAGTAGTTATGCAGCAAAAAAGTGGCTCTGGGGTGCCTTGGCCCTTTGGTGTTGTAGAGGTTAATGAAGTAATCCTATTGCACATGAGAGTGTGTGTGCCACCAGCAGCCATCTCAGATCAGGTGAGGCTCCTGAGCCACCTAGGCACCGATTAACATGCTTGAATACTTGCAGGTGAGGCTGGCTGTCTCCACGGTTATGTGAGCCACTGTGCAATCAATCACTCAGCTCTTTTTATTTCTGAATTTACCATTGTGAAGGGAAAACCCACAATGGGAAGACATTTATATACTGTATTCTTCTGAGTGTATTCTAAATCCTTCTTCTACTTGTGAAGCAAAAACCCAGCTCTAAAAATAACTCTGTGTGCTGACAGTGTCACATTATGACACATTCCCTATCCTCTTAGTTCCAGAGTAAACAGATGCGTATCTTGTACCTTGGCCAATCACAGAATTGGGTCTCAGCCACTACATTCATCTGCTATCTCGGCTGGTCTCCTGCAAATCTATGCAAACCATAACCCAGGGATAGTTCATTTTCATCAAAAAATTTCTTATCTCCCATCTGTGTTACCAGTTTATTTGTCCAGAAACAATTTCACTCAATCCCTTCACCAGTGGTTCTCAAACAAGCATGCGTCTGACTCACCTGCAGGGTTTGTGAAAATGAAAGCTGGCCAGGCACTCCCTGAGTTTCTGATTCAGTAGGTTTGGGTTTGATTCTGAGAATTTGTATTTCTCCCAAGTATCCTGATGCTGTTGCTGGTCCAGGGACAACACTTTGAGAAGCACTGCCCTAAACCAATTTTATTGACTCTGATTAACTTCTAGACTGTCATAAATTTAAAATACCATTAGGTGAAGTTAAATGACATCAGGTGGAGATGTTGTTTAATTAAATTAGATTAAGTAAATTAAATAAATTAGATCAATTTAAAATGCTATCAGATAAATTTAAATACCACTGGGTAAATTTAAAATACTACCAGTCAGAGATTATATACCCACAGGTCCTGTGAAAAGGGACAAAAAATCAGGAGTGAATGAGACCTTTGAGAACCTCTTGCTCTCACGAATTCTTCAATAATATATGGAAAGAGGTTGAGGCAGTGAATTGTACACGTTTGTGTGTTGATACAAGTATACAGAACATAGTAATATTATGGGGCATTATTACATTAGGTTGGGGGCTAAATTTTGGGTCAAAATATAGCCCTTACAGCCTGATATGGTTTGGGTTCAATATGCTGATAATGCAGGGGTTAGTTCTCTCTCTTAATTCCAAAAATGTTTATTGAGGGTCTATTATGTACACGGAACTGAACCAAACATAGCTGGGTAAATTGGATGAAAAGACATGGTTCTAAGAGCTTGCATTCCAGTGTGTTAGATTAGTCAGAACTGTGATATGAAGCATAGTGTAAGTGCAATAAGAGAAGCGTTATTTTGATGTTCAAAGGAAGAAAGGATTGTCTGAGGCCGGAGTTGCAGAATGGAGAATGAGAAAATGTGTAATAGAATTGTTTTTTTTTTGAGGTGACAGAAGTCCCTAAGACAGGGACTGTGAATTGGTTGTGTATCAGACGGCACTAGTTATTATGGTTTGAATGTTTGTCTCCTCTTAAGACCATATGTTTGAAACTTAATCCCAAATGCAGCAGTGTTGAGAGGTGGGGCCTGATGGGGTGTTTAGGCCATAAGGACACTGCCTTCTTGAATGGAGTAATGCTGATAAAAACAGCTTTTGGGGCTGGGCGCGGTGGCTCACGCCTGTAATCCCAGCACTTTGGGAGGCCGAGGTGGGCGAATCACGAGGTCAGGAGATTGAGACCATCCTGGCTAACACGGTGAAACCCCGTCTCTACTAAAAATCCAAAAAAATTAGCCGGGCGTGGTAGTGGGCGCCTATGGTCCCAGCTACTTGGGAGGCTGAGGCAGGAGAACGGCGTGAACCCGGGAGGCGTAGCTTGCAGTGAGCTGAGATGGCGCCACTACACTCCAGCCTGGGCGACAGAGCAAGAGTCCGTCTCAAAAAAAAAAAAAAAAAAGAGCTTTTGGGAATGGGTTCCCTGCTTCAACCTTCTGCCATGTGGAGGACACAGCATTCCTCCCTCCTGTAGGATGCAGTGTTCAAGGCACCATCTTGGATGCAGACACTGGTTCCTCACCAGACACCAAACCTGCTGCTACCTTGATCTTGGATTTCCCAGCCTTTACAACTGTGAGGCGTAAACTCCTGTTTATTATCAATTACCCAGTCTGTGGTATTCTGTTTTAGTAGCACAAAATGGGCTAAGACAGTCTGAGTGGGCAGTTGGTGACTGAGTGTGGGTGCATGTTTTGAAGGTTGAGTGTGAATTAGGGGGAAAGTGTGAGGGTCTTCATCAAAAGAATAGGGCATTTTGAGGAGAAAAGCAAGAATGGAAAGGTACGATAGGGTCAGATATGAAAGGCCTTAAATGTCAGCTTGAGGAATTTATTTTCAAGGGCTTTGGGGGACTCATTGATGTTTTTTGAACAGCAGAAACAATCAGGTAAACAGGAAAGATGAATTATGTCAGGGTGACTCTAACAGATTATGGTCAATGAGCATTTGCTAATGTGCTAGGCTCTGTGCTACATACTTCATACAGAATATCTCATTTAATCTTCACTACAACTCGGACAGATAAGTACATTATTGTTCCCATTTTACAGATTAGGAAACAGGGAGCATAGAAACCTAAAGAAAGTTACTAATGACCTGTAACTAGTAAATGATGGTGGAGAAATAGTGAGAGCCTAAGTAAGGATGTTGATGGTATTTGTACACAGCAGGGGACATGCTCTGGGGACATAACAGTATTGCAAAGATGGTATCCACGGGCTAGGCAATGACCAATTTTTTTTTTTTTTTTTTTTTTTTTTGAGGTGGAGTCTTGCTCTGTCGCCCAGGCTGCAGTGCAATGGCATAATCTCAGCTCACTGCAACCTCTGCCTCCTGGGTTCAAGCGATTCTTCTGCCTCAGCCTCCCGAGTAGCTGGGATTTCAGGTGTGTGCCACCACATCCAGCTAATTTTTGTATTTTTAGTAGAGATGAGGTTTCACCTTGTTGGTCAGGCTGATTTCAAACTCCTGACCTTGTGATCCGCCTGCCTTGGCCTCCCAAAGTGTTGGGATTACAGGTGTGAGCCACCGCGCCCAGCCTGGCAATGACCAATTGTGAGGGGAAAGGGAGAGAGACAAATTACAGTGGACTCAGAAGTTTTGAGGCTGGATGACTTTGGGAAATGTGTCACCATTAACATGTTTTCCAGTCTTGATAATATTAACAATATTAAGAGGCTTTATTGTTTTTGAAAAGAAAAGGAGAATACAAGAAAATGAGAGATAGCGATTGAAAAGGATGTGAGGAGAATAAGAGTTATTAGGTAAAGGGAGGCCATGCTGCCAGCACATTGCTAAGTGTGGGTGTAGGGGGCACAAATGTAGCATCCACTTTGATTTTATTTTCGGAACCATCTGTGCTTCAAGATTTCCTCATATCTCTGCCGGTGCACTCTATG
Source organism: Pongo pygmaeus (assembly GCF_028885625.2). Classification (NCBI taxonomy): domain Eukaryota; kingdom Metazoa; phylum Chordata; class Mammalia; order Primates; family Hominidae; genus Pongo; species Pongo pygmaeus. Next base: position 151,885,653 of record NC_072376.2, on the reverse strand, counting down.
AAGTATAATTTCAAGTGTCTACAAGTTCTTTGCTTCTCCTTTCACTAGGAGACACAGCCTACTTCCCCGTTCTTTGGATTTGTGCTGTCCTTGACCAATATATAATGTGGTGGAAGCAATGTTGTACAAGTTCTAAGCCTGCTCCTTGAAAGGTGTGGCATGTTCCCACTTGCTGCCTTGAAGTGTGGACCTCATGTAAGAAAGCTCAGGCTAGGCTGCTGAAGGAGACCCTGAGGAGCAGAGACAAGCCAGGCTCAGCTGAGTCTCCTGACATGTGAGTGAGGCCATCCCAGACCACTAATCTTCATCTGAGCCAGGCCAAAACCAAAAAAACCACCCAAATTGCTCAGAATCGTGAACAAATAAGTGATTAGGATTTCAGGCCACCACATTTTGGAGTGGTTTGCTATGTAGCAAAAGCCAACTGATTCACCACGTCACTTGATGGGCCTCTGGTCAATATCATCAACTGTGGCTTTCCCAGTCTTATAACAGATCCAAAGACGTTATTCTGCCATTCCACTGCAAACAGTTTGCTTTCCAGTCCTGAAGGGCTTAAATTCATTTCTTCTTATTTTAACAACAGAACAAAATAGCAAGTCTAACTTAGTTTGTCAACTCAATGATTGATCCAGGAAAAATTTTCTTTTTCCTGAGTTCAATGTTCAGATAACTCTATCACTAACTTATTTTGATAAGAAAGTTACCCATAAGTGATAATTATTATTGCCCAACTCAGTGATTTCCACCTCTAATGAGCATAAGTATACTCTGAGTAACTTGTAAAATGTATATTCTTGGGCCTCATTCTCAGTGATGTGATTTAGTAAGTCAAGGGTGGGGCTCAGGAATCTACACTGATAATAAGAACCCAAGATAGTTATGATACTGGTACTTCACTGATCATACTTTGAAAACATTGGCTTAAATCTTAAAGATTGATTCTGAAATAATCTATTTATTTCTCTTCTCTGACCTTGCTCTTGGGTTTGCCCTTAATTACAGGTAATCAGAAACATTTCCTAAAACAGGCCAACTGGTGAATAATTATTGATGTACTAATGCCAACCTGCCACACTTGTGCCATATAAATGCTAGATTTACTCATGTAATTTCCTCTGTTTTCCTTGATATTTGCTATGGTTTGAATATGTCCCCCAAATTTCATGTGTTGGAAATTTAATCCCCAAATTCATATGTCGATTGGAGTGGGATCTTCGGGAGGTAATTAGGATTAGATAAGGTAATCAGGGTAGGGGCCTCATGATGAGGCTGGTGGCTTTATAAGAAGAGGAAGAGAGACCTGAGCTGACACATGCATGTGCTTGTCCTCTTGCTATATAATGCCCTTCATGATGTTATGATGTAGCGAGAAGGCACCACATGCAGATGCTATGCTCTCCCTTTTCTTAGTGTGATTCCTGAAAAGTGTGGTTTGGGTGAGAAGGCTTCAAAATGTTTATACAAGACAGAGAGAGGAAAGAGAGAGAGAAAAAAGTTGGGGTAGATAAGAAAAATATAGGAGAGGATTTATAAAATTATTAAAGGGCAATGTCTACAACTATTATTTCATTTTCTTTCAAGTTTTTAAGTTTTGGTAAAATTTCAAGTTTTCAAGGTTTCAGGAAAATTTGTGCAGGGAGAGGCAGTTATCTGTTTCAGACTTATTTACTACTTCTGGGGCTCCACATGACTTTGAAAGTGAATTAGAGCCTGAAGAAATGACTTCTCCTTTGTCTGAATTTGCATAGTGCCAGTTTCCATAGTTTATTTCTGACCAATTTCACCATGAACAACTCAGGAGTGCTGAAGGAAATAGGGTTGATGTGAAAATAGAGAGTGCTGGGGATCTTTAGAAGAGTGACTAATTTTCCCTATGCCCCCACCAGGAATTTTTTTTTTTTTTTTTTTTTAGACAGTGTTTCGCTCTAGTTGCCCAGGCTGGAGTGCAATGGCGTGATCTTGGCTCACCACACCCTTGGCCTCCCGGGTTCAAGTGATTCTCCTGCCTCAGCCTCCTGAGAAGCTGGGATTATAGGCATGTGCCACCATGCCAGGCTAATTTTGTATTATTAGTAGAGACAGGGTTTCTCCATGTTGTTCAGGCTGGTCTCAGGCTCCCGATCTCAGGTGATCCGCCCACCTTGGCCTCCCAAAGTGCTAGGATTACAGGCATGAGCCACAGTGCCCAGCCCAGGACCTTTTAAATTCATCTTTTCACTCATTTCACCACCTGGCCAACATATAGAACTTTTCTTTCATTGACAATTCTTGAGGTTTTAATGGTTTCTGTTGGCAGTGTTAGGCAAGGTTTGAATGAAAGCAACAAAAGTAAGAAATGCATTATATGGGGGAGATGCCCTGATTTTTCTCTGATTCTGGTAGAAGGATCAGAAAGTGTGGGCGAAAATGGGGAGGAACGAAAGAGGAGCTGATCTGAGTCACAGTTTCTCCTGCCATGTCAAATCATATCCAAACTATTTTTAGACGATTTCAAAATAACTGGTGATCTTAGTTAATTCAAACATCCATTCAATTTTGTGAAATGAAAATCAATCAGCCTGATTGTTTGACAGAGGTGGCCTGTCAATTTGACTAAAGTCATGGTTTTTCAACCTGAAGGGGTTGGGTTTGGGGGATAGGAAGGAACTCCAATTCAGAAACTACCAGGACATTTTTTTTTTCCTTCAAAATGCATATACCAGGGTCCCTTTCCTCAGTTTGATTTTATGCTTGGGGTTCTGAAAAAGCATCTAGGTCGTTCTGAGAGGTCCCTCAACCCTAGCTGAGAACCTTCTAGTTAAAGTAGTCACATTCAGGCAATTTGAAAGACCTGAAATATCTCTGCCCTCAGCAGTTTTAATAACAAAGGAGTGAATTGGTGGTTGATTTTCTAAAAGAGAAAATCTAAACAGTCCTATGCTTATTCTAAATGATTGGAAAGATGATTTCTTTCTAGGGGGCATGGGAGATGGTGCTTCTGTTTACGTTTTAGGAACTCAATGACGATGACACCACAAACATGAACCTTTGGTTCACTGGAATCGTTCGTTCTCTTCTGCTCTGCCCTACACTGCGCTGTAGCTGCTCTCAGGCTGGCTTTGACAGTGAAGGGCTTTCTCTTTTGAATGTTTGTTTTATGATCTAAAACCCAGCCTCACCCACAGAATAGCTAAGTCCCTTGCATGACAAGGCTGTGTGCCATCCGGGGATTTACTAATGGCTAAGCCGCATTATGAACATAGATTTATGATCACCTTCCCAGTCAATTAAAATTCCAGATATTACTAAGGCAGAATTCAATTAAGGTTAATTGGGGCTTCTGAAAACTGCTTTTCCAAAGTGAAACCATGATGGGATTGTGACTCCTGGTGGGTTTTATCAGTTTTAAATAACTTTCTGTGCCTTTTTTTTTCTTGGCACAGGACACTTCCTCTCCTGACTGCCAGCTCCTGCTATTATAATTTGATTCAGATGTTGATTTTTCTGTCATAAGTTATCATTGTGACTTACTTGGTTTTGCTTTGTCTTTTTCTTAAAAAAAGAGAAAAAAACCTAAAACAAAAAACAAAACAAAACTCCCAAGGCTCGCAGCAGACCAGAACCCTAACAAAACCGCAACCTGTGCTGCCCGGAAATCACAGTCGTCTGACATGAAAGAAATATAGTCATTTGGAAGATTGTGACAACGTTTCAGAAGCAATTATCCAAACCGGAAAAATAACCCATTCCTTTTCTTTTGTCATTAAGGTGGATGAAAAGGTTCGCAAACATTGTCAACCAGGGGGAAAAAAACAGGTGCAGACCAGAATTACAATGCAAGTCAGGCTCTCTATTCTACCCTAAATTTTATTTTCTTGTCGTCAAGGGCTATTGTGACAGTTCTTAGCACAGTTGATTGAACTGGGAAAACACATGGGACGAGGCCTTAGTCACCGAATGCAGAATGTGCAGTCCGTAGCTCACAGAGCAATCTGGAGCAAGGAGTGAATAATAATTTCAGCAGTTTATTTTCTCAGAATTTCCCACCTATTGTTCATCACTGGAGACTAATAACAAAAAGCTAAGGAGAAATTTTCTTTTTGAAAAGAAGAAATGATAAGTGTGTGTGCATAGGAGAGAGACTGCAACTGCTCAGATGTTCTGTTCTTCCAAGGAGCAGAGCTAGGCATTTGCTGCAGGCAGATAAGGGCCCTCGTCAGAGGCTGCTTTTTCTTGAATTAGCACTCATTCTCTGTTTCACACACCTGGGCCTATCACTGTACAATGGTTTGGCACCCCGTGAGGCACAATGGTTTGCCACTGCATGAGGCCATCATCCATCTGGTAGCAGAGTCCACGACTGAACACCCATACTGGGCGCACTTTCCCACAGAGAGTGGCTTTGGAAATGGCCTTGCTTCCATGAGAATAGAGGAGGGATTTCCATAAGGCCAATCATAAGGCTGCTGATTCACATCATATCCTTTCTTTTTGCATTTTCAGCAGGTGGTAAAACAATGCTGAGGGCAGGTTGTGAAATGTGAAGGTTTTTATTTTTTATTTTTTGATGGAGTCTCACTCTGTTGCCCAGGTTGGAGTACAATGGTGCGATCTCAGCTCACTGCAACCTCCCCCTTCCCAGGTTCAAGTGATTCTCCCACCTCAGCCTCCCAAGTAACTGGGATTACAGGCGTGCGCTACCACACCCGGCTAATTTTTGTATTTTTAGTAGAGACAGGGGTTTCTCCATGTTGGTCAGGCTGGTCTCAAACTCCTGATCTCAGGTGATCTGAACTGCCTCAGCCTCCCAAAGTGCTGGGATTACAGGCGTGAGCCACTGCACTGGGCCCATGTGAAGTTATTTACATGTCTGGTATTATGTGGCAATTAACAGGTCTATGTAGCATCTTATGTTTTAAATGAACTTCCTTCCAGTGTGTCTTTTATTTGTATGTGAGGGTCACATTTAGATGGCTTCTGCCCCACTGCAAGAAGTAAGCACATTAGAGCTGTTTTCTGGGGACGCTTTTTATCTCATTAGCACAGTGCTCCTACCCTTTGCTTTCATCTATAGATACAGCGACTCCAGGAATGAAGGCATAACTGCACTGGTAACTACTCGCATACTATCTTTGCCAATTTCCTGTTTCCTCTCTTTTTAAAGACCTACTGGAAAAGAAGGGAATAGAAAGAGATTCTAAAATTATATAGCAGTTAAGGGGAAAAGTTTCTGTAATCAGAGATCTGGGGTGTAATTATATGATAGCCAGAAGAAAGAAACATGCAGAAGGAATAAGTCTCTGGAGTACGATTACTAATGAATTCTCTCTATTCCTTATGGGAAAGAGCCACATTTGTAAAATTAAAAGTCAATGCCTCTTTGATGAGAGGATTTGCAGGCTCTGCTGTCCTTTTTTTCAAATACTGTGTGCTTGGAAAGAAGAGTGAGGAAGTTAAACCTCTAGTCAAGGGCGTTTGAGCAGAGCAGGCAGCTTGCTTTTTCCCTCCCCTATTTCAAGACTATGTGAGCCTTTTTCTGAAAGAGCTTGATAGGTGTTATGTGCATGGCTGTTTTGAGGAATACGGCCTTGTCTATACAACATTAACATACTCAGTCAATTCAGAGGAGAACAATATTTTAGTTATATCAGTCTTTTGACATTGTGCAGCCAACCCAAGTGGTTGGCTGGATTTTTCAGTTTTTATTGTGATATTTGGGGGTCACGTTGAGTTTGTGGGTATGTGCACCAGCTTACATGTCATGCAGGGGTGGCAACCACAAAATGGCACACTGCCTGAGGCCATTGTCCATCTAGTGGCAGAGTCCACTACTGAAAAACACATAATTTGAGAGGAGCTCAAGAAACATCTACTTCATCAATCTGCAAAGTTGCCTGAAATTCAACCATTGCAGTGACTAGTTTGGGTCTCATAAAAATGCCACCAATTAGCAGCTACATTAGCAAACCAGAAGCTGGACCTGGGTGGGGAGTAGATGGGATGGACAGCTGTTCGCAGTGGTCAGTCCATACAGGCTGAAGAGAGCCCGTTATTAAATTTTCAGGAAATTCAGGAGCTGGTTTTTAAACATAGCTATTGTTATTAAGAATTAAATTATATAAATTTGTAATTAAATTATATTGGAAACAAAGTAAATATTGAAAGCTCATCATTTCCTATTAATGTTCCACATTTTATGATGGTCTGTGCCTCGAGGCTGTTTATGACTATTGTACTGTGCAGTAGAAATGCCACTGTATATTTTTTTCCTACTCTGCCTTCAGTGATGTCACACTGGTACCTTGAAATTAGCCATGAGAGCATTTGCATCATGGAAATGGCAAATCCTACAAATCAGGGCTGTATTGTTTTTTGGGGAATGGCTTGTAGGACATTTACCAGCGAAACACTGGGTTTCTGTGTGGAGTGGTGGTAGCGGTGGTGGGGGTATAAGGACCTGTGTACTGGATAAGCAAATGAGTTTATTTTTAAGTTGAGGGGTTGTCTTAGTTTGGGCTGCTATAACAAAATATCATAGAGTGGGTGACCTAAACAACACACTTTTTTTTTTTTTTTTTTTTTGCTTTTTTTTTTTTGAGATGGAGTCTCACTCTGTTGCCCAGGCTGGAGTGCAGTGGCAAGATCTCGGCTCACTGCAACCTCCACCTCCTGGGTTCAAGTGATTCTCCTGCCTCAGCCTCCTGAGTAGCTGGGACTACAGGCATGTGCCACCATGCCCGGCTAATTTTTTGTATTTTTAGTAGAGATGGGGTTTCACCGTGTTGGCCAGGCTGGTTTCGAACTCCTGACTTCGTGATCTGCCCGCCTTGGCCTCCCAAAGTGCTGGGATTACAGGTGTGAGCCACCACGCCCAGCCAACAACACACTTTATCTCTTACAGTTCTGGAGACTGGAATCTGAAATCAGGATGCCAGCGTCATAGGGTTCTGGTGAGGGCCCTCTTCCTGACTTCCTCACACGGCGGGGAGAGAAAGAGATGACACAAGCTCTCTTCAGCGTTTTCTTATATGGGCGCTAATCGCATCCAGAGGGTTCTACCCTCATAAATTACCTCCAAAGCTTCTATCTCCAAATGCCATCACATTGGGGATTAGGATTTCAACATATAACTTTTGTGTGACACAAACATTTAGCCCATAGTCGAGAGGAAATAAAACAGTAGTTTTCAGGTGACGGGGGACCCTGGGTTTCTCTGTAGGAGAAGGAATGCTGTCCAAGGATGGGAGGATTTGGAATAAACTCCCCACACTTTGCGGTTCTGTCTAGGGCAGGCTGAGGCCCTCTCCTCTGCTTTCTTTCCCCTGATTGGACCACTTCACATCAGCATTGGCCAATGGCCTTTCCTAGTCCTTAACTGTACTACTCCCTAGGGAAAACTTCCGAAAGACCGTGGAATCTGTTCACAGGTTATATAGGCATGGACTGAATGTTTTTGCCTCTCCAAAATTCAAGAAATTCTAATCCCCAACGCAATGGTATTTGGAGTTGGGGCCTGTATTAGGCCATTCTTGCACTGCTGTGAAGAAATACCTGAGATTGGGTAATTTATAAGAAGAGAGGTTTAATTGGCTCATGGTTCTGTAGGCTGTACAGGAAGCCTTTGCTTATCCAGTACACGGGTCTTTATACCACCAGCAGCACCACCACCACCACCAGCACCACTGGCATCTGCTTGCTTCTGGTGAGACCTCAGGAACTTACAGTTATGGCAGAAGGCAAAGGGGGAGTGAAGTGTCTCACATGGTAGGAGCAGGAGCAGGAGAGAGATAGAGAGGGAGGTGGGTAGTGCTACACATTTTTAAACGACGAGATCTTTCAAGAACTCTCCACTATCCTGAGAACACCACCAAGAGGATGGTGCTAAACTATTTATGAAAAATCTGCCCCCATAATTGAGTCACCTCCCACCAGGCCCCACCTCCAACGTTGGAGATGACTATTTGACATGAGATTTGGGTGAGGACACTGATCTAAACCATATCAGGGCCTTTGGGAGGTAATTAGTTAATTAGAATAGAGCCTCCATGATGGGATTATCCCTTAGAAATGGAAGCAAAATGAGATCCCCCTTTCTCTCTCTCCACGAGCACACACCAAGCAAGGAAAGGCTATACGAGCACACATTGAGGAGGTGGGGCTGTCTAACTCAGGAAAAGAGCCCTCACCAGACACAGAGTCTACTGGTGCCTTGATCTTGGACTTCCCAGTCTTCAGAACTGTGAGAAATAGATGTCTATTTTTTAAATTTATTTTTATTTTTTGGGACAGAGTTTCACTCTGTTGCCCAGGTTGGAGTGCAGTAGTGTGATCTCGGCTCACTGCAGCCACCACCTCCTGGGTTCAAGCAATTCTCCTGCCTCAGCATCCTGAGTAGCTGGGCTTACAGGCACCTGCCACCATCCCTGGGTAATTTTTTGTATTTTTAGTAGAGATGGAGTTTCACCATTTTGGCCAGGCTGGTCTCAAACTCCTAACCTCAAGTGATCTGCCCGCCTCCACCTACCGAAGTGCTGGGATTACAGGAGTGAGCCACAGCTCACTCACAGATGTCTATTGTTTAAGCCACCCAATCTATGATATTTTGTGATAGCAGCCTGAGCTAAGACAGGTTATAAGCATAATTTAGTACAAATGAATGAGGGGCATGACTTCAAGGTATTTGCCTACACACAATGAAAGACACATGTGAGGATTCCAGGGTGCATTGTGCCCCCGACCCCTTGTATAATATTTCAGAATGATAATGGGGAAGACACTTTTCTGGGAACCAGGAGGCCCTTGCCCTAAAGTCAGGTTCTGAATTTCCAGCTGAGAAATCCTGGGTGGGGAACAAAAGGAATCTCTGTGTACTCATATGTAAAATGACATGCTCATCATGATGTTGTGAGAATCAAAAGGGAAGGTTGTTTGAAAATTATAAGACATTGTGCAAATGTAGGCCAGGTGGTACTTTTGTTATTGTTGTTTGTTTGTTTGTTTATTTTTCATCCTAACCCTCAAAACCTGTGAAACCAGGGGGTAGTTTTTTTTTTTTTTTTTTTGGAGATGGGATCTCACTGTGTTGCCCAGGCTGAAGCAGTGGCACATAGCTCACTACATCCTTAAACTCCTGGGCTCAAGCAATCCTCCCACCTCAGCCTCCTGAGTAGTTGGGACTACAGGCACACACCACCGCACTTAATTTTTAAAAAATTTAAAAAACATTTTGTAGAGATTGGAGTCTCTTTATATGGCCTATGCTGGTCTTGAACTCCTGGGCTCAAGCAATCCTCTGCTTTGGCCTCCCAATATGCTGGGATTATAGGGGTGAGCTATTGTGCCAGCCTAGGAGGTAGTTTTATTTTTTATTTTTATTTTTTTTTGAGATGGAGTCTCGCTCTGTCACCCAGGTTGGAGTGCAGTGGCACGATCTAGGCTCACTGCAAGTTCCGCCTCCCGGGTTCACGCGATTCTCCTGCCTCAGCCTCCCGAGTAGCTGGGACTACACGCGCCTGCCACCGCGCCCAGCTAATTTTTTGTATTTTTAGTAGAGATGGGTTTCACCGTGTTAGCCAGGATGGTCTCGATCTCCTGACCTCGTGATCTGCCCACCTTGGTCTCCCAAAGTGCTGGGATTACAGGTGTGAGCCACTGCGCCCGGCGGTAGTTTTATTTTTATTTTATTTTATTTTTGAGATGGAGTTTCGTTCTTGTTGCCCAGGCTGGAGTGCAATGGCCTGATCTTGGCTCACCACAACCTCTGCCTCCTGGGTTCAAGCGATTCTCCTGCCTCAGCCTCCTGAGTAGCTGGGATTAAAGGCATGCACCACCACGCCTGGCTAATTTTTGTGTTTTTAGTAGAGATGGTGTTTCTCCATGTTGGCCAGGCTGGTCTTGAACTCCCTACCTTAGGAGATCCGCCCGCCTCAGCCTCCCAAAGTGCTGGGATTACAGGCGTGAGCCACCATGCCCGGCCCCTAGGAGGTAGTTTTAAATTCATAGGTCCAGCACTTTGGGAGGCCGAGATGAGCAGATCACCTGAGGTCAGAAATTCGAGACCAGGCTGGCCAACATGGTGAAACCCCATCTCTACTAAAAATATAAAAAATTAGCCAGGTGTGGTGGCAGGTGCCTGTAGTCCCAGATACTTGGGAAGCTGAGGCAGAATTGCTTGAATCTAGGAGAGGGAGGTTGCAGTGAGCTGAGATTGCGCCACTGCACTCTAGCCTGGGCAATAGAGCAAGGCTCTGTCAAAAAAAAAAAATAAAAAATAAAAAAAATTCATAGGTCCAGGAACAAAGGAGATTTTATACATATGTGGAACCCACTGTACCTTCTTCTCCTGCTAGAAAAAGCCCAATCTGTAATGAATATATGTGAATCAGAACATTTCTAGTATTTGATTTTTCTCATTGAACTCTCATTTCTTTTGTTTTGGTTTTCTTTCTTCCCTTCTTTCTCTCTCCCTACATGTCTCTTTCAGGTCTTTTTCTTCCCCTCTCTTATTTCTATAACTACTCATATTATAGAATTAGAGTATTTTGAGTTTTTCTCTTGTATCAATATCACCTTTTATTATTTTCTTACTAAAACTTCCCCTCCTGCTGAAGTTAGGTGCATTTTTGTATTGTGGGACCCTTGATGATTTTTCCGACTGAGTGGTCCTAATGTTCCTTGCTCTGAGGATAAGATGTGGAAATTGCTATTGGAACTCTCCTAAGGCCAGGCAAGTTGATGCTTGCAAAAGTGGCACAATGGAGGCTTAGAATCCTGTCTTTCCTTGAAAGAAGGACAGCAATTAACCTTGGCAGTGGAGCAGAACTCACTTGAATTTGCACTTGTAAATCTGCACCTCTTCTTAGCAAATATGATAGGAAGAATCCAGATTTTCATCAAAAATAAATTAAAAATGGAGTCCTCATGTTATAAAAGAATTCACGGGGAGATTTCCTTAGTGAGCAACTCTTCCTTAATGTACTTAAACCATGTTTTGATTCACATAAATTCATTACTGATAGGCTTTTTCTAGCAGCATGCTGGCTGAATACATGAGGCACAACAAGAATAAACTACAGGGGCAGCTCACATTTTCAGTAAGTTTTAACCAGTATTTCGCATGGCATTTTACTGCTTTTTAAGTTTCTTTTTTAAAGGGGAAAGTCAAGCCCAGGTGAGCCTGTTGTTTTGCTTCTGCCCATTTGGGTTTAAAACACAATCTGTTTATTTGGGCCCTTGGCTCTATTCAGTTTTCACTTTAAGCAGGGATTTTGGTTTCTGTGATGTGTGGAGGGAGAAAGTAGGTCACTAATGAAATGCTTCATGCAATGAATAAATGATCTGCTATCCGAACAGCACACAAAAGATGTTTACCAAGGGGACCGTCCAGACCTAGAGAATGAGTAGCAAAGCCAACTGGGGAGGCTTCCCAGGAATCGACCAGGATGTCATTCTGAGTACCAACACCGGCCCAGGCGGGATCTCTGAACTGCAGGAACTCTGGTCTGGTGGCAAGTTTGAACTTCATGTCCCAAAGGCACCATCTTCTGTGGGGCAGAGTTTGCCAGAGGTTACTGGGGGCAAAAACAGCTGTCAGAGCTGTTTTTCCAGCTTTGTGTTCACAAGGCTTCATCTCTGGTATTTTCTGCTAACTTCTGGGATGTTGGACTCCAAGGAGTGGAGGCAGATTGAAGTGAGCCATAGAATGACAGAAAGTCCTTTCTCTGGAGACCATAATTCCCCTTGAAGAAGATATTCTGCATTGATTGTGGTACTACCTGTATTCCTCTCCTGTAACCAATTGTCAGAAACTGGGCGGCTTAAAATAACAGAAATGTATTGTCGTGCCATTCTGGGAGCCAGAGTTTGAAATCAGTTTCACTGGTGTGAAGTCAAGGTTTTGGCAGAGCCGCGCCCCTCTGGAGGAGCCAGGGGAGAATCTGTTCCTTGCCCCTTCTAGCTCCTGGTGGGTGCCTGAAGCAGCCACATTGCCTTTTCTTCTGTCTGTGTCAAATCTCACTTTGTCTCTTTCTTATAAGGATACTTGTGATTGCATTTAGGGCCCACAGAGATAATCCAGGATAATCTCCCTGTTTTAAGATCCTTAACTTAATCATATCTGCAAAGTTTTTGCCAAATACACTAACATTTGCTAGTTCCAGGAATGAGGATTTGATATCTTTGCGGCCATTCTTTAGCCTACTACACTCCCTCTCTTAATTTTTTCAGCAATACTGTGTTTCAGTGTTAGTGTAGCTCTAATTGTTTGTAATTATTGAGTGGCATTGGAAAGCTCTTCCATGGACTTCCTGTCAACTAAGGGCTCTCTGGCCTTGCATCATCCCGAGACGGTGGGGGAATAAGATACAATACCCTGGTAGGGAGGAGCATTTTAACACAGACGTTGCTTCCCATTGCCTGTGCATGATGATAATAAAAAGCAGAACTGCTGAGTCTGTTTTATTGTTGAAAAATTTTCTAATGACAATGTACTCCTCATTTCCTGTACCCAGGGCTGACCACTCTCATACTTCCCATCTTGGTACTCCACTGCTCTGGCCAGCATCCTGATTTACCAATCATGGTAGACTCAGAGAGGTGAGAAGGCTCGCCCTCAGTCACAGAGGTAGATACAGTGTTGAGATCAGCACTCATGACTTCTCACAGCCCAGGGCTGGGTTCTCACCATTTGTGTCCCTCCTCATACCCCTGACTGGCTCCCTTCTCACCAAGCTATGAAAGCTCCAGAGGTTCAGCCTGACCCTCAGGCTCTTCTTCTGAGCAGTTATCTTCTGCTTCTCCCTGGGGCCTTTTTCTCCTTCTCAATCTAAGTCTGGTTGTTGGGTTATATTTTATTTTTCTGGCTTTCCCATTTCCTGCAGCTCATAAAACATCATGTTTAAGGACTCCAGTGCTGCTCACCATGGGGAAAGAGAATGAGGAAAAGAAACAGCCACAGGGATGTAGCAAATATTCCAGACACCATACAACATTCTTAAGGCAGCGAGTCATAATCCATAGTCCTGTCTTCCCTCTCCTAAAGTGTGTGGGAAATTCCTCGACACGTTCCTGGATTCCTTCTTGTTTTATCTGGCCAGTTCTCGCTCTCCAGGTCTGGTTAGGCTGGATGCTAGACTAGACTGTGTGGAGTGACGGAGCTCATTGATCCTTCGCACCTTCCTCTCTCATCTTTCTGCGTATGGGGTACTTAAGGTTCGTCCTCAGGTTCACTAAGACTCCTCTTGGGAACTGCTCTGCACAATTGCTTGTGCAGGATGTGCGTTCCTCTTTCTTTACATCCACCCCCACATGAAGTCCCTGAAAACATATGCACAGAGCGCAGAGCTAGGCAGAGGCTATTTGCACCATACCCTAAGCCCCAGTATAGTTGCCAGCCAGCTCAAGTAGAATACTTACTCACTCACTTTCCCTAGGCTAGAAACAACCCTCCGTGTCTTTCAGCACTAAAAGAAGGCCAAGTGACCTTCATCACATTTTTGCCCTTCATTCTGTGTGCTCTCCTGTCCCCTTCCCCTTCCCAGACCATTCTTTCTTTTTTTCTTTTTTGAGACGGAGTTTCACTCTTGTTGCCCAGGCTGGAGTGCAGTGACGTGATCTCAGCTCACTGCAACCTCCGCCTCCCAGCTTCAAGCGATTCTCCTGCCTCAGCCTCTGGCATAGCTGGGATTACAGGCATGAGCCACCATGCCTGGCTAATTTTTGTATTTTTGGTAGAGATGGGGTTTCACCATGTTGGCCAGGCTGGTCTCGAACTCCCAACCTCAGGTGATCCACCTGCCTCGACCTCCCAAAGTTCTGGGATTACAGGCATGAGCCACCGTGCCCGGCCCCCAGACCATCCTTATAGGGCAGGAGCAGCTCCTAGGAGGAGACACCCCCGGGCTGTCTTCCTTCTAAGATGTGAGTGAATCAAAAAAGAAACTAGCCATATTTATTGCCCAACTGAAAGTTCCATGCCATAGCCCCCAAAGACTACTTGGATTCATCCTCCTGAAAATGGTGGAGAGGAGCCCCACGCCACCCTCGCAGGCCATCTTTCTGTAATGTTTTCCCAAGTACCTTCCCCTCCTGTGGTGATCTTGCAGGCTCAGTCCAGACAATCATTTTTTTTCTCTCCTGGAGAAGTTTGATATTTTCTACATTGGCACCTACAGATCTTTTAAGATTTCCTCTTTTAGTCTGCCAGGAAGACTGTTGGCCCTGCAAGTCCTGCTCTCTGGAGCTTGGTTGGTCTGCTCTATTTTGTTCACCAGAGGCTCCTCACTGGCCGGTCCTAATGGTTAATTCTACATTAGTTGAATGTCAGTGTCTTTTCCTACCACTTTATGCCATTGGGTCCACCCTCTCTAGACAGCCTGGCCCGCTGGGAGAAGCCATCTTTCTTTATTGTATCCCAGATCTTTTATGTCTCCCTCTTATAGCATCCAGGAATCTCTCCTTACTCCAAGCTCCTGTTCTGTCCAGACATGGCTCTTGTTCACAGCTCCTTGTGGAGCAGTGGTGGAAAGATTGAGCTTTACCTGGTTCAGGTTATTGCAGGTGGGATCCCCCATTTCTGTTATTTTACTCTCTGTTTTCTTCTCTCCCTTCTTCTCCCTCCCCCATGCCCTCAATGGAGCAGTCCTTTAAAACCTCATCTTTAAAAAAGAAAATGCTTCAAAATACAAAGATAATAAAAGATATAATACCCACTGAGGGACCAGGAGGCTAATTTCCTCACACGCATTTTCTGATAATTTTGGCAAAGCTGCTTCCCAAACATCTGCATTAAATATTCCTCACCATAGGTGTGTGCTTAATGTGCTCTTCGAGTAAATAACACTCAGAATTGTAATCATGAGGCGGTCTGGGACCAGCCAAGTCATCTATCTGGATTTACACCTTGGGAATCCAGGGAGAAGGAGGCCTGGGGCCAGGGCTGCACAGGAATAGTTCTGCTACTTCTCAGCAGCATGGAGAAGGCAGCTGGGCTCAGGGCCTTCCAAAGAGGCAGCACCCGCTCTTGAACAGCACAGCCCCTGAATACCAACCTGTTGTTAATTCAGTCACCATGCCGTCATTCCGGTGCTTCACAGATGAGAAAAGTGAGGCACTTTGAGTAGTCAAAGATTAGATCCTAAGTACCTCAGTCCCCTCATCTTGCAGATGAAGAGGATGAACTAATGTTTCTCCTCATTCTAAAATGGTCTGATTTTATAAAATCACTCCTTCCAAATTTATACACTATTGCTGATGAGTACGGCTGCCTCTCTAATTTCTGTGGGATGTGAAGGGTTTTCTGGCAATCTGCAGCCTGAGCTGAATGCCTCTTTGTGCTTTCCATTGCAGTCTAAAATAAAATCTTTGGAATAGTAGGAGGGAAAAAAAACCCTTCTGAAAAAGTCTCAGTAAAAGAAAAGTGCCTTTACTGTAGCCTCTGTTCCACAAAAGGAAAAAGATCTTGACATTTTCCCAGGAGTGAATGAGCAGGTGCAGCAATTGTAAGAGTTAATGGCAAGGTTTCCCAAGTGCTCTGGGATAAGGACAGGATCATGACCAAACTTCTCAATGAGCTTTTTAAGGGATGACGTACAAGCTGAAATGTAGGATGCCATTATGTTTCTCAGGTGAGGAACAAAAAGGTTGATTTAGTGTGTTTCTTGCTCTCCCCTTCTCCTCTGTAGCCTGCACATTTATCTATGTATGTAAGTATGTCTGCATCTATGTATGCGTCATTATCTGTGTATCTATTTGTCTGTATTTAGGCATGCGTATTTGCATGTATCATAATCTATGTATCTAACTATCCATGTATCTGTGTATGTATCTATATCTATCTGCCAATTACCTATCTACTTACCTGTCTCTGTTTCTATCTATCCTCTATGTATCTATCTATCATCTCTCTATCCATTCACCTGCTTTTCTGTCTCTGTATCTCACTTGCTTACGCTCTCTGCCTCTTCTCATTTTTGTATTGTCAGGCTGAAATTACTTATCTTCCCAGTAAGGATGAATAATAAAGCAGTTTTTTCCCACCTGTGGTATGTCAATCATTCTCCTGAGTGGACTGTTCAGATAGTTTCGTAGAATTAAAATTCCAAGACTGCCTCAAAACTTGAAGCATACATCTATAATGCCCCCTGAGGGTTTTCAGAGATTCCAGTACAGGTGATCACAGTTGCTGACAGTGAGGGCCTCTTCTCTGAAGGGTCCCGGAGGCCTTTTAGTGTGATCATCAAGGAGGCATCCCCCGGCGCCTGTTGGCAGTAAGAGTCCACATCTTCCCATTCAAATTCTCTTTGTCTCCTGAGTTGTGGATGGAATTTGGTGGCTGTAGAGTCCCATGGAGGATCTCTTAATGCCTTCTGCTCCTTAAAGAGTTACAGGTCTTGGAAGGGAGACCTGCATTTCTTGAAAGCAAACATAGTCATGAAACCTGTAAAAAGAATTTTTGAAGAGTAAATAATCTATTTTAGTTTGTGTCTCTGCTCATTTGACTTGCTAGAATTATTTTAGTACCTATAGCTGACATCTATTGAGTGAGAGCTTAGACACTGTTATACGTGTTTTACATGTATTAACACATTTAATTCTCATAGTAGCCCAATGGGGTAGATACTATTAATAGCCCTATTTTACAGGAAGGGGGTTAATGAGGAAACATATCTTTTTGAGGGTAAGGCATATATTCCGCTTGGGGATTAAATAGACAAGGGAATCAAAAAAGTGAATTTCTGTCCTACCCACATTTTACTTTTAAATTCCCTACTGATATGTAAAAATAATTTTAAAATAATTTAAAAAATAGGGCAATAAGAATAAATAGGGCAGGGGAAAAGTAGAGCAATGATGACTAGATTTATGATCCGCTAGGGTTGAAGTGAGTGGAGGAGCTCTCCACGTCAACTTGTGACCTTCCTTGGCCACTTGTCTGCTCTTGAGAACATCTTAAGATAGATGTTCATAGCCATTGTCATAGTGCTGCCGAAGCCCGATCTCCAGCACTTCCTCCCTCCATGAACACAGAATTGCTGGGTGTCTAAGGGAATCTGGATTTCCATCTATGCCTAACTTCTGTTGACCTTTACTCTTAACAGAACAAAAGAGGGAACTTTAAGGCCCAGATCCGCCTTGCCTCTGACCACTTTGTTTCTGTGCCTGTTGGCAGGTGTAGGGTGGAAGAGAGAGAGGGGACTGACTCCGGGCCGCTGCTTCTGTGAGGCGGGTGGGATCTTGATTGCACGCCACCGATAGTGTAAGCTGCTGTTTGACGTCCCTCCGGACAGCACCATTAACCGCCTGAGCTTTCAAATGGGCTAAACTTGGCTTCCGTTTTTAAGCCTTTAAACCAGAGCATGGAGAAAGAAGGCCCCTCTAGTGCAGGATATTGACAGCTTATCTAAATTTAGAGGCCATGTGGAATATGATTTTGCATATGTCCCTTCCTGATGCCAGCTGGCACCGCAGGGTTCACACAAACCCTGTACATTTTCATACTACAACGCCCTCCACACACACGCACACCTACACATGCATGCACACACATGTGCCTGCATGTGTACACACACACAGGCAATTTGTGCATTTCAGAGTATGCTTCAAGCCTATGACTAAGCAGAGACAGCTTAGCATTTTGCAGATTTGTTTGAAAATGGCTCCTTTCTAAATGCCACAGAATCCGACTGCAGCTCTCTCTCTGAAATCTGTGAGGAAATGTCACGTGCCCAGCACAGGTCTGAGGCACAACAGTTCTGTTGGCCAACTCTAGTCTTCTGCCAAGCCTGTATAAAGTATGAACTCTTCAGCTTTCACCGCCAGAGCCTCTCATTCTCTTCAAATTCTAAGAGGAAGCAGCTTGGGAAACCTGACAGGGTGTGGCCACTAGATGGGGCCAAAGGTCTGTGAAACATTTTTGTGGGCGCTGAAATCTGTAATTCCGCCCTTAGTTGAAGAATCCTTGCGGAAGAGAGAGACCTTGATCATAAATCCCACACGCAATAACAGGTTCATGATGCATCCTAGTGACTACATGTTGTAATTTTTTCTCCCAGAGAAATAAAATTTCTCTTTCAATGGAGAAGGATGTTCCTTTACATCGAACATGTGCTAATGTTAAATCTCTTTCCTAAGAAGCCAGCAACTAAGCCTTTAATGTGCACTGACCAAGACATCTGGGCAATGTCTGCAGTGAAATGCGGATTGATAGCTTGAGGGCCTAAGAACACATAAGCCACAGTCTTGGCAGCCTGGATAGAGAGGGCTATTTTTCCCCTAAAAAATGAACATCTGACTTGTCAAAATGTTTTCTCATTGATCCCCTGAAACAGAATCTGCAGATTAGAGAGACAGGTTTACAAAAAATCTCATTCATTTTCGAAGAGAAGTTAAGGGGAAAACAGAGACTAATTTCTTTCATTTAAAATGTATCTACCTATTAAATACGGAGCAAAATGTTGAGTGAATAAAATGTCAGTGGGACAGGAATCCATTTCTTTGTTGCCCCTGACTCTTTCCTTCCTACAGCCTTCCAGGTTACCTGGGAAGTGGAAATTAAAGAACATTAAAAAAAATTGCTAAATGATATAATTAACAGCAGAATCTATGTATGAAAACAGCACCAAACCTACATCTACATATCCATTTATTCTTCAGAGTCTCGCTCTGTCGCCCAGGCTGGAGTGCAGTGGTGCAGTCTCGGTTCACTGCAACCTCCACCTCCTGGGTTCCGGCGATTCTCCTGTCTCAGCCTCCCGAGTAGCTGGGATTACAGATGTGCACCACCACGCCCAGCTAATTTTTGTATTTTTAGTAGAGACGGGTTTTCACCATGTTGGCCATGGCTGGTCTCGAACTCATGGCCTCATGTGATCCGTCTGCCTCAGTCTCCCAAAGTGCTGAGATTACAGGCGTAAGCCACCGTGCCCAGTCAATTTATTCTTAACAGTAATCCTTTTCTTAGCAGTGCCATGCAGCAAAAAGGGCTGACATTTTTTGACTATGATGCACCTTTTGGTGCCTTACTGGTGAACTCTTTACATGATTGTTTATCATGTGCAAAATGTGAGATTAGAGAAAAAAAAAAAAAAACCAAAACAAAAGCAAAACACCTAAAACTTAATTTGATGCTAAGTTACAATTCCTTTGAAATTTCAACTGTTAGGGGTTCACAGCTATTTCTCCAAACTGATTTCTTGGAACTGCACTAGGAGAGCAGGTGGCTTGTGTGTCTTTTTCACTCTTGTATGCCCAGCACTTGGCATGGTGTCTGGTACATAGTGGGCTCTCCAACTACTTGCAGGATGAGTGAGTGGCATGCAGGCCTGGCTGTGGGCCTGGCACAGAGATAACATATTCATTTCCATATTTTGTAGGTGTCACAGTCTGAAATCTGGTTATTTCAGATTGACCCTTCCAGAGGCAGAGATTTATCTAGAATCCTTGAAACCTTACAATTTCCAAAAAAAAAAAAAAAAAAGGATAAAAACTACCACATCCTCATTCCTCAAATGGGGACAAATTCTGGTGCTTTCCAAATAAATCAAACCAAGATTCTCAAAGTAGAATGTGGTGCAATAATTTTTAATAGCTTTTTTATTACTGTGTTTATCACAAGTAGGAGGCATTTACTTTGTCAATATTCTCCTTTTCCGGAGTTTGGTGGTGTTTTTCTAGCTTCCATAATGTTAAATAGTCATCCCATATTTAGTCCAGGCTCATGTGGCCATTTGCAAAAGGGATGACAGTGTACGATGAGGCACATATTCATATTTAGACTCTAACATAAACAGAGCAGTGACTCTTAGTGAGGTGAGAGAAGTGTTTCTTCTTCATTCTCAGAAATAGAATAATACAGGAAGCAGATGGATTATTCTAGGATATCGGTTTCTTTTTGATACTTCAAATGACTTCTCACCTGCAATATCTCCCCCTCCCCTCCCCTCTCCCCTCACCCTCTCTCTCCCCTCCCCTTCCCTCCCCTCCTATCTCCTCCCCCTTCTCCCCTTCTCTCCCCTCCCCTCCCTCCCCTCCTCTCTCCACTCCCCTCTCCTCCCCTCCCCTCCTCTCTCCTCCCCTCTCCCCTCCTATTTCCCTTCCCCATTCCCCTCCTCTCTCTCTTCCCCTCCTATTCCTTCCTCTTCTCTCCTCTCCTCTTCCTTCCTCTTCCCTCCTCTCCCTTTTCCTTTGGGCAAGGAGATAGAGGTCATTTTCATTCCCTTAGGATGAAATAAATCATGGTCTCTGGTCTTAAAACAGGGATGGTTCTGTCTTCTTGGGCTGCATCCCAATTCAGTGATGTGAAAACCACAGGTCAAGGGTGAGAGATGTCCCATTTGCCTCTCAACAAGTGGGAGGCAATCGAACCATTGCCTTCTCTGTAGCTGCTGAGGCTACAGATCCCAAGAGCAGGGATCCAGAACTGGCCTCCAGCTCCTTTCCCAGCCAGACTCTGCATTAGAACCCCTGTTGGCTGTCAGACTCATGAAGCAAATGGAATACAGTGTAGATCCTCTGGGTTTCCACATTTCAGCCACTTTTTCTTACGAGTTATTTGCTCTGGTCAGCATGTTGCAGGAAACACTTTTCAATGTGGTCCCCTGAAGTCCCCTTACTGGTCTGGGGGACCACACCACCCTACTCCCCAAGGAGGTTTTCTGGGTACTGACAAGACTCATAGCAGCATAGCTCTCTCCAATGATAAGAGTCTCACCAAAACTCACCAAAATTCTCTCTTCTCTCTGCCCTCTTTTCCTATCCTTATCCAAATGCAGATACCAAGAATTGTGGAAGGGATTTGGGGGTTATCTCTGTAAATCTGTATAAGGGAGGTCTGTCCCAATCACTTTTATATTATTAATTGTTTTGGGCTCATCAGTAGAAATGGAGGTGAAAGAGTCTCATTCTAATGTCCCGTTTTTTGAGGACTGAATGACATTCTATGAGTGAACACCAAATGGGACGAGATCTCTGTCAACTATCAAATTTTGTGCAAATGTCACTTCTTAACGTCGCCATTCTCTGCTAATATGATAATAGAGTCTTATTACAACTACTGTCAAGAAGGATGGAAAAACCTTTTCCAGCTTGAAAACGTACTTTCTGGAAACAGTGCTGCAGATTCTGGGAGGATTAGTGAGTGGTCATCTGTAGTAGGAGAGCAGTTAATTTCGGATGCTGTGTCAGAGATTAGGGACAGTGGCAAATGGTGTGCTGTGATTGTGCAGTGGAACTAACCATGCTGTGGAGACGTTCCCTATGCAAGTTGTATGAGGGCAGATAATGACAGGCAAGTGACTGCAACCCGAGGTGGTTGTGTCTAAAGCCAAAGGGAAATTCAGTCAGCTTCATTTAATAGCTAAAGAATGAGAGGCCGAGGGTGGCATTCCAGGCAGAGACCTTGAGAGTGCAACTGGAAAGGAGAAGGGGCTGCATGGGGTGCGCGTGTATGTGGTGGGTATATAGTGTGCTGTGTGTGCACAGTGTGTGGAGTATACAGTGTGATGTGTGGTGTAGAGTGGTGTGTGTGTGTGGGGGTGTATAATGTGGTCTGTGCGTGGTGTGTCATGTATACTGTGGTAAGTGTGTGATGTGTGTGTGTGCATGGTGTGTGGTGTATGTGCATTGTGTGGAATATATTGTGGAGTGTGGTGTGCATGTGGTGTATAGAATATAGTACGGTATGTGTGGTGTGTTGGGGTGTGTGTGTGTGTGTGCATGTTGTGTGAAGTATAGTGTGGTGTGTGGTGTGTGTGTATGTGTGCGCATGGTGTATGGTGATACTGTGTCGGAGTGTGTGTGTGGTATATAGTGTGGTGTGTATGGTATATGGAGTATAGTGTGGTGTATGTGGGTGTGGTGTATAGTGTGTGTGGTGTGTAGTGTATAGTGTGTGATGTGTGTGGTGTGTGGAATATAGTGTGGTGTGTGTGTGTGTACATGGTGTGTGATGTACAGTGTGTTGTGTGGAGGATAGATGGTGTGCAATGTAGTATGTGGGTATATGTGTGTGGCATATGTGTGCTGTGCTGTGTGTGTGGTGTGTAGTGTATCGTGTGGTGTGTGTGGGGTGTATTTGTGGTGTATGTGTGCTGTGCTCTGTGTGTGGTGTGTAGTGTATTGTGTGGTATGTGTGTGGTGGGTATGTGTGTGCACTGTGTGGGAGTATAGTGTGGTGTGTGTGTGTTGTGTGAGTAGAGAGTGTATGTGGTGTGTGGTGCCTGTGTGCCTGTAGAAGATGGAAAGGTGTCCTCAGAGATTAATTAGACGCTGACTTGGTCTGACAGAAAGTTGAGGGAGGGAAGGTCTTAAGAGTCAATGTGGAGGTTATACTTGATAAATAGTGAATGTTGAGTCAAATTGGGTTCCCTCAAATCAGGTTTTTCATCACAAAAACAGCACATGCATGCAGCAACACATGACACATTCTAAAATGTGCATACATCAAAGGCAATGTGTCCCACCGCCATCCTGGCTCAGCTGCTCCAAACTTGTTCCCTCTGTTCCCATCCTGGCCCAGCGTGAGGCTTGATTTCACCCTGAAGTCACTCTCTAGTGCTTGTGTCTCACCTGATTAAGGGCAAGGTGGCAGCTCATGAGTGTCTGGTGTTGCTGGATTGGAGACTGGGAGTTTTCCACTGGAGGGGGGTTGGGTGCAGGCACAGGGCTGTGCTGGGTAGACTTGGGGAAGCAGATCAATGGCACTCCACGGGGGACACCACCGGGTGACAACAACCCTTGGTGATGGGTGGTCCTCACCTTGGGGCAAAGTGGCAAAACCTCAGCCCCTCTCAGCTTGCTGCAGCTCCCTGGAGCCTGCTGGACTTTCTCTTCTGGGGGGGATCGTAGCTGCTCCTTGTCACCCACTCCTGCCCCTGTAATATGCCTCCTCCATTTCTTCTCTCTAGACATGGGGGTTCTACCTAAACCTTTGCTCTGTCAGTGTATGGCAGAATCTTCCTGCTCTAGATTTAGGGCAGAAACAAAATTTTTTTTTCTTAAAAATTGAGTATTTGCAACATTTTTCTTGTTCTGTGGTCTGTGGTTCATGCCAGGGTAACTATAAAGGAGTCTGGTGAGACTAGATGGGGGAGAAACATAACGATTAATAATGTGAAAGATTCCAATATGTATAATTTAAGAGTGAAAGCCCATCATCATGTCATCCCTTAGAGAAAACCACTGCTTACATCTACTGTATATTCTTTCATATTATTCTAGGGCTATAATGACGTGCACAAATAAGATATAATTATGACAGTATTATTTACAGAAATGGGATCTTCCTGAAAGTACTCTTCTGCATCTTGCCTTTTCCACTCGACACATTCGGACATCCTTCCACACTGTCCACTGTAAATCAAGCTCGGAATCTTAGCGGGGAGGAGGAGGAGGAGGATAGTATTTTGGGGAAGTTGCTCAGGCAATTCTGATAGTGAAGGCTCGCTCACTCCCCAGGTGCTGCAGCGTGACCCCTCTGTGATTACGACCACTGCTCGCGCTGCTCCATGCCCGCAGGTGCTGTGCATCAGTGCCACATCAGCATGCTCTTGATCACTTTCTTGACTTTAAAAGCATCCTCTTCCCTCCCTTCCTCCCTCCCTCCCTTGCTCCCTCCCTCCCTCCCTTTCTTCCTTCCTTCCTTCCTTCCTTCCTTCCCTCTTTCCTTCCTTCCTCCTTCTCTTTATCATTTCAAAAAACCACTGAGTATAAAGGATACCATTAATGTGGAAAAAAAGAAACCACAGAAAGGCTTTTCTCTACCTTTTCTTTCCTGTAGATAGAACCGTAACTGAACTTTGAGCGCTCTGAGGAAGGAGACATACTCAGATGCCCACCAAGTAACCCAAGGTCGTGCAGTCTATAGAATGTGGCTTTTTGCCCCTTGGGGAAAAAGCCTGGGAGGAGCAGGGCTGTCTGGAAGCAGGCTCTGTGTGGAGCCTCATGGCTGAGCAAGGAGTCCTTTAAAAGTAACATTCCTTTCTGTCACTGATATTAGGTTTTCTCACAACATGTATTTGTGCTTCTGCCTAACAGCATAGAAGGAAAGAATGCAAACAGAACCAGAGCAGCCGCTGAACTCCTGTGATGTTGTCACTAATCCGGTTGGTGTGGAGAGGAGCCAAGCTGCCACCCGCGCCCCCCGCCCCCACATCCCCCTCACTGAGTGCTTGGGTTCCTGCCTCTATCAATCACGAGGCTTATATTCCGAGGCTGGAGGTGGTGCCTCTACTCAGCACTACCTCTGTTTTCACACAACCTCTATTCTAATCTTCACGGTCACGGTCAACAACAGCATTTCAGCTTTTCCCTGAGACAAGGGAGATTGTTCAGCAAATATCTCTCTAACTTCAATATTCTGTCTCTGTCAGATCAATAAGGAACATTTTTTGACAAGTCTGATGTTCAGTGTTTAGGAGGAAGATAACCTTCCTGAGTGGAGAGAGGAAAGATTTCTGTACCACGATATGACCACTCTTGACTTTCATCCTCAGGTTTGTGGAAAGTGGTGTTTTAGGGTAATGGGTGGTTGGTTGACTCCTTTTGCCTCTGTGACAGCTTCTTTCTACAAGGACTTTTTTCTTGAGCTCAAATACCAAGGCTAGTAACAAGCGTTACAAACCATGACACCAGCAATCATCCAGAGGAATAAGGAAAAACAAACAAAAAAAGATAGCCAGCGAGTAAACGACATTCTTCAATTTTCTTAGGAATAAGGGACACCGTTCTACTACGGTGTCTTAGGAGGAGTTACCCTGACACAATGGGTGAGATTTTCATTCAGTAGAAAGTTAATCCCACTGTTTTACAATCCTTTCTCTAGTGTTTTATTTTGGTGACTCTTCCTTTCCATTTTACCAATGAGAAATCTGAGGTACTGATAGGCTTGGTAAATATTACAGAGCAAGTGGAATTTGAAACCTTTGTTCTTTGCTTATTAAGAGATGGTCTCTTTTTTTGGGTGGGGGAGAGGATCTCACTCTGTCACCCAGGCTGGAGTGCAGTGGTGCAATCTTGGCTCACCACAGCCTCTGCCTCCTGAGTTTGAGCAATTCTGCCTTGGCTTCCTGAGTAGCTGGGATTACAGGTGTGCACCACCACACTCAGATAATTTTTGTATTTTTAGTGGAGATGGGGGTTTCACCACATTGCCCAGGCTGGTCTGGAACTTCTGAGCTCAAGTGATCTGCCCGCCTTGGCCTCCCAAAGTGCTGGGATTACAGGCGTGAGCCACTGCGTCTAGCCAGGGTCTTTTAATCTCAATTTTCATATTCCTCCTGGGTTTAAGACCAGATGATATTGTAGATGCACATGAGAACTTCAGTTCAGAGGCAGGAACCTCACTGTGGTCTGAGAGTACCACCTGACACTCAGTTTGGTCTGGTCCTACTTTAACCCGGGAGCTCCCTGTGCAAAGAACTCTGGTTTGAGGCCACCCTGGGTGAACCATTCTACTTCCTACTGTCAAGGTGTTTGGGGTGCAAGACAACAAACCACTGGTCAGACAGAATCTGAACTGTGCACTTCCAGTGAAGTGGGATGGATCCAAGGTATTTTTTTCACCCCTAGGAGAAAGAACAGTGAGTTTGATAGGGATCTCCTGTGGCAGCTTCTGAGCTGCTCAGAAGTCTCTCCTTTCAACCTGATTGGAGGAAAGCATTCACTCTGGGGCAGACAAATTCCAGTTGAAGCAGATATATTAAAATGATGGACTGGGAGTGTAGATACTTATTTGAGGTCTGAAAAAGAAAGCTGGGGCTTACAACTAAGAAACTAACTGAACCTTGTTAGAAATCAATGCATCAAGTGTAATTGAGCTGGTAGATGAAGCCCCAGCCAATTGGCACCTGGGATTTGGGCACCTTCGTTTATCAGCTCTAAGCCTAGTTTGGTTCACTGATAATCTGATAGCAGTTCTGTATGCTGATTGGCTGGGGGAGGTTCTCTTCTCCTACAATGAGAAGATAATCAATCATGTTACTGACTTTTGTCTTGGCGAAGGTATTTAGATTTCAGCCAGCCGGTTAGCTGCCTCAAGGCCACCTGCTTGACTGAAAAATAAAGAATCCGTTTCTTTTCCTTTGCAAGGAGAAGGGAGGAATTATTGACTTGTGTGATAATTTTAGGGGGATGATTAAATTTGGCCTCTTAGGCTCTAGCTAAAAATTCAATTCTGATGACTGGTTTTTCTTTACATACATCGCTGTGCAATCCTGTGTACTGCCATGGCTAATGTTCCTGATGCTGATTGTCCTTTCACTTTAACAAAGCACAGAATCCCCAGCCTACTCTCCATTTCGTGTGCCTCCCAGCTATGACGACATAATGAGGAAATGCATTCTTTCTGCTTAAGTTAAGAATACTACGAGTGTGCAGGCATGCTTAGAGGCTGTCTCAAGTAACACACTTGCTCTAAAGGAAAGAATCAGAATAGTGATGATTTCTCTGGTGATAGTTTGTAAAATATGCCAGTTTCCTCTTGCGCATTTCAAATTTATAGTGCAGTTGGTTGTGCATTTGGTGCCATTTGGCTGAAATGTCACAATCTCAGACGCCAAAGTAGTGAACAGGTCCAATGTCCTACCAGCCAGCTAAAACCTGAGAGTCATTCTTGACTCTCTCATACCCTGCATCAAATCCATCAGCAAATCCTGCCATTCAGTCTCCAAAACATGTCTCTACACTTCCCATTTCTCCCCACCTTTGCTAAGTACCACTTCTGTAAAAGCCTCATCGTCTCTCATCTGGACCACAGCAGTTGCCTTCAAAGTGATCTCTCTGGTTTTGTTTTTGCTTTCCTACAATCCATTCCCCTCATGGCAGCAAGGGTACTGTTTTAAAAATCCTATCAGATCAAAAAGGCCCCTCTATAAAAATCTTCTTATAGCTCCCATGATAATTAGACCAAAATGAAGAGCTCTACTGAGTCTTCAGGACCTTATGAGAGCTGGCCTCTGTCTACTTTTCTGAAGTTATCTTATATATCTCTTCCTCTCCTTCATCATGTTCTAGTGGTTTCCTGAAAACTTCAAGTTCCCTTTCATCTTAGGACCTTTGCACTAGATATTTCCTATTCCTGGAATGTTCTTCCTCTAGCCAAGATCTTTACAGGGTGCCATATTTTTTATTCATGGTTCAACTTAAATGTCAACTCTTCAGAGAATCTTTCTTGACTACCCAAGCTAGTATAGTCCTTCTGTATTATATTATCCTGTTTTGTCTTCAAAATAGCACCAACTATTCCCATACATTTTTCTTATTTGTTGATAGCCTGTCTCCTTTATTAGAATGTAAGCTCTGTCACTGTATGGACTTTGTCTATTGTGTCCAGAAGATCCCCAGTGCCTAGAATAGTGTTTTGCAAAGACTAGGTGCCCAATAAACAGTTATCCAGTGAATTGATGAGCAAAGAAGTTTTCCTAAATAATACAGGAAGAGGATGCTTTAGGTGTGGCCCTATCAGGAGGTAGGGAATGGGGCTGAATACTTTTGCAGGTTTATTCTTGATTTATATTCTGGACTTCTAAGTTGTCAGAGATTTTCTGAGGCCTAATGTCTGTGGTGCAGTTAAATGCACTCAAACAGTGACAACCTCTTATCTTGGGGAGGTAAGAGACTGACCCCATTCTCAGCTGATCTGATCAACTGAAAAGCAAAATGTGTCGTTAATTTTGGGATCCATTATATGTGACATTTTTGTCTTGCTGAAGGTTAGGGGGCAATAGGAGAACTGGAGAAAGCTTGCTAACCAATGTATCTTTATTCACATTTAGAAATTAGTTGGCACTGGGGACAGTCCGTGTATTCACCCTGATTTGAGGTCTAGGTCTTATTTTTCCAGGAAGGGCTAGTGTCTGCACGGTGTCCTCAGTGTCTAGAATATCTTATTCAGGCATAAACAAAGGGCAGGCGTGATTCAGACAGGATGAATCCCTGAACCTCACAGATAGGAGAAAAATGTAGAGTTGTGATACTTAAAACATTTCTCAGCCTTAGTTGTCAGCGTTGGTACCCACTTCAGCACATTTCTGAAATGAACTCTGTTAAGGCTAGGTCAGTGACACCATAAAAAATTTTTTTGCAATTAAAAAGGCTTGAAGGGATCACTGGCAAGATGGCCTTTTTTTCTTTTTCTTTTCTTTTTTCTTTAAAAACAAGTCACTAAAATAAGAAAACTCAATAGATGTATTTTCTTACATCAGTTTTGCGCATCTGTAAAAGTGAGGGGACCCAGGCTGAGAAGGGCCTCTATTGGAGAAACTCTAAAGGGCAGGTTTTAGAACTCAGTCTTTGCTTGAGAGGCCATTTTTAACTTCATAAAGGCATCTTTCAGGAGACTTCAATGATCTTTAAAGTTTGATAATTTACAGAAAAAGATAATAGGGAAATAAGAGAGATAAAACAGCTAATTGGGAAAGCGCTACCTTTTTAAAAAAATTATACTTTAAGTTCTGGGATACATAATGCAGAACGTGCACGTTTGTTACATGGGTATACACGTGCCATGGTGGTTTGCTGCACCCATCAACCCGTCATCTACATTAGGTATTTCTCCTAGTGCTATCTCTCCCCTAGCCCCCCACCCCCAGACAGACCCCAGTGTGTGATGTTCCACTCCCTGTGTCCATGTGTTCTCATTGTTCGACTCCCAATTATGAGTGGGAACATGTGGTGTTTGGTTTTCTGTACCTGTGTTAGTTTGCTGAGGATGATGGCTTCCAGCTTCATCCATGTCCCTGCAAAGGACATGAACTCATCCTTTTTTATGGCTGCATAGTATTCCGTGGTGTATATGTGCCACATTTTCTTTATCCAGTCTATCATTGGTGGGCAAGCTGTACCTTTTAGGACGAGCAATAGGCCTTACTTTTTAAAATTACCAGAGGGGTGATAGTGATTTACAATTTCACAATAAAGAAAAACAATGACATCTGCCAAATCACATAATATTAAATGTACATTTTACTGCATTTAACCCATCTGGGCGTCAGGAAATTAGATATTACTGGCTGTTTAATAGATTAACTGAAATACACCAAATGAGAGGTAACAAAATTAATGAAGAAGCAGTAAGAGTCATGTGTCTGGAGTCTTCTTAGTATTCTAAGAGGGAACAGCTATTTTCACGAGCCATCCTGTAATGATAAGATACTATGTGAGGAGATGTTAGCCTCTCTTTTGAATGAAAGGTAATTAGGATCCATAATGAGAGATTATCTCAGATAAGGAGTTTTATTTAATTTGTTTATTGCACATACACGAATGTTTAATCACACCATAGTTTCTAATAGTAGGAAATGTATACAACTTAAATGTCTAAGAAGAAAGGAATGCTTTAATAAGTTGTAGTATATAATTATAGCGGAACACCATGCAGCCATTTAAAATGAGGTGGTAGAAACTGGGTGTGGTGGTGTGTGCTGGTAGTGCCAGCTACTCTGGAGGCTGAAGGGGGAGGACTGCTTGAGCCCAGGAGTTTGAGACCAGCCTGGACAACATAGCCAGAGCCTATCTCTTAAAAAAATATGTGATAGAAATAAATTTACACAAATGGAGCTGGGTGTAGTGGTTTATGCCTATAATTCTAGCACTTAGAGAGTGAGGAGTTTTAAATCAAAAACTTGCCTAGTTTGTTCAGATAGTTGTTTGGAATTACTAGGAAAACATACAGAGACACACACAGACACACACACACACATATACACTGAGAGAGAGAGAGGGAGAGAGAGTGAGAGAGCGCAGAAGTGACCACATAATTCTCTGAGGGAACAGAACTGAAGATTTAGAGAGTGTTGGAGGCTGGAAGATCTTACAGAGCAGCCAACCTGAACTACCTCCTTTGCCAACCAGGAAACTAACATCAGAAGGGATTAAATGACCTGTCAGGGGCCACAAAGATCATTAATGACTAAGCGAGGGCTAGAACCTGGGCGTGTTAACTCATAGTCTTTCTAGACAGAATGGGGAGTTAGAAAAAAAAAATACAATTTCTGTCTATTATATTATTTCTGAAATACTGTCTTTCTGCAATGAGATGGCATATATAATGAAAGCACTATGGAATCTGAGTTTGAGCACAGGATTTTCTACTCTCCACCATCTGATCTTGGGCAAATCACTTCACCAATCTGGGTGCCTGTTCCCTGATCTTTTGGGAATACAAGCATAGGCACCGGTGAGCTTTAGAGACAATATATGCAAAGGCTAGTGTATAGTAAGCACTTGGTAAATGGTATCTACTGTTTACCAGCGTTTATATGTTTAATATGTTACAGGGCACTGGAGTCAGACTGACAGGCTTTGAATTCTGCTTTCACCACTTCCTAGTTCTGAGATCTTATTAGTTCTGTAAGCATTGGGTCCTTCACTTTTAAAATGAAGAAAACAAAAGTACCTACTTCCTAGAGCAGTTGTGGAGATCTAATAATATTGTTCATATATAGTGTTGAATAGCACATTGCACATTAGAAAAGTTGGATAAACATTGACTTTTATTATAATTATTTTAAATTTTGCCATGGAGGATATAGGGCAAAAGTTAGCAGATTCCTTCTGTGAAAGGTCAAATAGTTAACACCTGAGACTTTGCAGTCTGTAAGATCTCTGCTATAACTACTCAACTCTACCACTGAAGGAAGAAAGCAGCCCTAGACAATATGTAAACTAATAAGTGTGGCTGTGTTCCAATAAAACTTTATTTATAAGAACAGATGGTGGGCTAGACTTGGCCTGTGGCTGTAATTTGCTAATCCCTGATATAGGGCAACTAAGAACTCCTGCTCTAATGGCTTCTGGAAGAAGACATCTTGTTGATATAAGAGGGTAGGTGTCTTCTTTCATGAAAAGAATAACTAAATAAGCAGTGTTTCCTATAATTAGACCCTATTCATGGTAGCATTTACTTGCAGCGGGGCAAGAGACTCTCTGTCTGCCCTCTGACCCCATCTTGTTTTCTCCTACAAGACATGGTCAGTCAGGCTCATAAGGAGGCCGATAACCCAAGAATCAGCCTAGTCACATCCACCATTCACTCAGTTTCTAGGATGTGCTTGAATTTCATTTTACGGTGTTAGTGTACAATGTAAGGATATTCCTTGCAAATGCTCTGTAGTTCTGATTTTAATAGAATTTTCAAGGTTTCCCTTATTACAAACACTAGGGGTTCTTAATTTTTCTTCCCTCTCCTTGTGAAATATCAGGTGGCTATGCCCTTGCTTTGATTCATAAGACCTTTCATAAGAAGGTCTTCAGAGACATGGTATTTTTGGCCTTTGCTGTCACCTGGTGATCTTTTCCTATTGTTCATAAACCTAACAAGTGGAGGGTCGGGTGGTCCACTTCTGAAAATGATTAAAGGTGGCACTTTGCTCCAGAGTGGAGGTGTAATCTTATTAATCTGGTACCAGAGTACATCTTGCAGGCAGAGAAAAGAGAAATTTAATATTGGCCACCCTCACATAGAGTATCTAGACAATTTATTTGCTACTCACTGATCTGGGCTCCAGGACTATAGAAAGAAGCATCTTGGGCAGCCTCAGAAATTAGAGGCTGAACTCTGACAAATGAACACTCAGTTGCTTTATATTCAGCATGGTGATTGCCAACAGTGGTTTAAATGGTAGTCAGCCAATCAAGAGGGTCAGGTTCCAAGACTTTATTGACAGCAACGATACAGGGTTAAGTGTTCCTCACAGAGCACATATGCAGAGAAAGCTATTTATGGGAAAAAGGAATCAGGTCCTTGTGGGCTCACAGCAAAATCTCGTGACCAATTTTCTCTGCTTAGAGTACAGGGGCTGTTCTGCTCAAAACATTGAGCAGAATAGGAAACTTCTTTGTCACATTTCTGACAGTAAATCATCATATTATTTCAGAAACTTCACAGACAGATATTGCTAATTAACTTTTCCAGAATCCTCCTTCCCAGAGACTTTTGGCTTTCTAAGGGAGCATCAGATTTGTCATCTTTGGTGAGAATTCTGGAGAGTTAATAGGTTATGACCTTGCCATGTGTCAATTATGGGAATTTGTTATGTTTTAATTACGTAAACAGTGTTTTTTATAGGTATTAAGTATATATTTACAGCATTTTCTTGAACATGATTTCACTTTTCTTTCTTTTTCTTTTTCTTTTTTTTTTTTTTTAAGAGAGTCCTGCGGGCCGGGCGCAGTGGCTCACGCCTGTAATCCCAGCACTTTGGGAGGCCAAGGCGGGCGAATCACGAAGTCAAGAGATCGAGACCATCCTGGCTAACACGGTGAAACCCCGTCTCTACTAAAAATACAAAAAAAATTAGCCAGGCGTGGTGGCAGGCGCCTGTAGTCCCAGCTACTCGGGAGGCTGAGGCAGGAGAATGGCGTGAACCCAGGAGGCGGAGCTTGCAGTGAGCCGAGATCGCGCCACTGCACTACAGCCTGGGCAACAGAGCGAGACTCCGTCTCAAAAAAAAAAAAAGAGAGTCCTGCTCTGTTGCCCAGGCTGGAGTGCAGTGGCACGATCATAGCTCACTGCAACTTCCAACTCCTCAGCTCAGGATCCTTTCAGCCTCCCAAGTAGTTGGGACTACAGGTGTGTGCTGCCATGCCTGGCTAATTTAATTTTTAGTAGAGACAGGGTCTTGCATATATATTGCCCAGGCTGGCCTCAAACCCCTGGGCTCAGGAGATACTCCTGCCTTAGCCTCCCAAAGTGCTGGGATTACAAGCGTGAGCCACCATGCTCAGCCTTTTTTTCTCTCTAGATAATAGAGTTGACATTCCTTCATAGTGGACTCCATTTACTCAGTGTGCCACCTTTTTATTTCTGAGGAAACATGAATAATCTATTAAATTAATTTTGTATGAATAGATGATGAATTAATGTACAAGCTTCTGAGAGCTATTTACTTTTGAATAGAAGATTCGGTGAGACACAGTACTTTAACCAAAAGGAATGTATCTTCAATCAAATATTTGGTGTGAGGGAGTGCTCCGTGTATGGTGGTGGTGGGGAAGGTGGGGTTGGAGAGCGTATTTTATCATCTCTGAAGCCATCACACGTGTAGCTGGCTGCCCACTGTGAATAAAGCCATGTGCCCCATAGCAAGCATGTGGGACCAGACAAAATAGAGACAGGGAGGAAGAGGCAATGAGGGGATCAGTGTGGGGA
Organism: Pongo pygmaeus; assembly: GCF_028885625.2. Classification (NCBI taxonomy): domain Eukaryota; kingdom Metazoa; phylum Chordata; class Mammalia; order Primates; family Hominidae; genus Pongo; species Pongo pygmaeus. The sequence continues at coordinate 151,852,529 of NC_072376.2, read as the reverse complement.
GCTCAGAAAAAAAGGGTTGCAAGAAGAATTTCTTCAGTCACATCAGATACAGCTAAAAAGTCCAAGGGATTAAGAATCAGTTCAGACTATGTGACTTGGCAAAATAGTTTAATTTGATGATTCCAAAGATCAATTTTAATGGTGTGGAGAGCATGAAAGCCACATTTCTGATGTGTCCAGAGAGAATGAGTGGTGAGGTGATTTTGCTAGTAAAGAAGAGATCAAAATAAAGCAGTATCTGAGGCAGCACTAGGGTGAGCATGAGAGAAAATGATGTTCCCAGCAGCCTTGCTGGTCTCATGACCAGTCCATGGAAGAGCAGGGCTGGGATCCAAGTCTCCTGACAGCAGCCTAGGGAGGATCTTCTGTGGAAGAGGAACATCAACATATTTGGTGACAGAAGGAAAGGACCACTGGAGGATTGGGTGAGAATGCTGGAGAGGCAGTTGGTTTTTGAGAAAAAGAGAGATATCTTCTTTTAAGGCTGGGAGGGAAGATCAAAAGTTTGATAGAGTCAAGGGTGCTCTTTGCCCAAGGGAGGCAGATGGAGGAACTCTGTTGGGTTATCATGCTCCCTGGAGAATCCATGTTGATGGTCAATGAAATTTCTCTTTCTCTCTCTCTCATCTACCTCCCCCAACATGAACACATACTGCTTCTCCCACCCCCAAACTTGCTAACACATAATAGTGCAATAGTGAACAGTGGACAGACATTTAATAAGTCTTACTTGGGCTGATTCTTCCCTTTTTTAGGGAGTTAATCTTAAGATAATTACTATGACTAGCTATTGTGGATTTAATTGAGGAGAGAAAATTGTCTCCATTTTCACATTTACATCTAAGTTCAAGTGTTTTTAAGGACTATTTTGATGCACTTCTTTACCTAGATAGTATAGATTATGGCAGAGATAGCTGCATTTCACGGAGCCATGAGATCTCTATCCTCCCTCTCTTCTCCCCTCCTCCCACACACTTGTCTGCCCTTCCTTTCTTCCTTTTCTCTTTTTCCCTCTCTTTCCTTTCTCCCTCCCTCACTTCCTCTTTTCCTCCCTCCCCCTTCTTTCCTTCCTTCCCAAACTGATTTCTAAACATCGAGTACATCCTAAGACTAGGATCCATAAAATAGCCTTAACAATTTTACCAGAACTAACTCCTAACCATTACAGGGTATCTCTTTAAGTAGAATAATACAAATAATAAAAAACAATCTACCAATGCTATTTTGAGTAGTGTCTGGGGGTTCAGTGGACAGCATGAGCATTCTGTAAATTTCCTTCCAATGTTATTTTGGTTTTGCCTGTTAGGAAGTGCTAGGGGAAAAATAATGGGTGCTTTACAACCACCATAAGAAAAGAGCCAGGATCCTTTCATTTCATGTTTATGTGATGACAAGTCTGCATCCCTGCTCCATCTGCTTATTCCCATCTGCAGTATCAGGACAGGGAGCGAATAGCTAAAATGATAGTCTTCTTGGATTTGTATCACAGGATAAACCATAGATCCTAGAAATGAATCAGTAAGCTTGTGTTTATCCAAAGTGCAAACATCCAGAGAGCTCACATTAGCAGGTGTATTTCTGGAAGTGGGGGCCAGTGAGGAGCCACCTTCATAGTTGTCACCCAAGGCTTGGCATCATCCTGTGGTGCTGTCTGGATTATCAAGAGAGATTCTTTTTTGTTCAGTTTCAGTATTCAATTGATTTCACTTGATTTTGTAATTTGCTGAAAATGGATACAGCCTTTCCCAGAATTAGCAGGGGTACCGAATTTCTAGCCGTTTTCTATGAACAGGGGTTTACTGGACAAAGGGAAAGAAAATTCTTCTGTTTCTTTTTTTCCCCTGAAGATGCAATGAGACTGAAGAGACAGAAAATCTCTTCTTTAAAGCTTGTTGTGAGGGGAGAAAGGAATTGCCTTTACCTACCTTGCCTATCCACCTGAGTTCAATCACAAAAGGAAGTAGCACCCACCAAAGGGTTAATTTCTAAAACCTGACTGCTCCTAGGGAAGCCGACAGCAAGTAAAGCTGCTTCCCTGGTCTAATTACCCACTGAAAGCTGGGGTGGGAGTCGAGTCTCGGCAGGAGGTACCTGCCCTACCTGCCTGAATAGTTAGGCTGCAACGTGCCTCGTTTTAAATCCTATACACAGCCCTTTCTTCTGTTCGTTGTTATTTTCCTTCCTCACCTCTGGACACTTCGGCAGATTCGCTTGAAACATTGTCACGGGAGAACTCAGCTTTGACAGAAACCTCTCTGAAAAATTTTTTTGCCTGTTCTGGCTTGCACTTGAATAATTCTCCATCAACAGCACGACTGATTGAGTTGGCATCACAAACCCTTTTGTATGCTATTTTTTTTTCTTCAAGAAATATTAAAGTCTGAATAAAATTGGAATAGCTGCCTGGTAATGATCTCATTATATATAAATACAGAAGTGCTCACCGGGGAGATAATGACTCCAAGACTCAGGTATGCAGCGAATACCTATTATCTTCCAAGGAGTCGGCCCACATTCAGCACTCCTCCACAGCGCCCCGCAACATCCCTTTCAGTTTCAGGCTCAAGTCGCAGAATACGAAGGGCTGATTGAAGCTGGGAATAGAGTTTTTTCCCTCCCCCTTCATGACATATGTTAGGAGATGAAAGGAACCTGGGCTGTGTGTTTACTCTTCATTTGGGAGTTTCACATGTTCTGATTGATCGGAAAGACAAAAAGGCAGAAGGAGAGACATTTGGTGCTGGCTGAAAACCATATCCATTCTCAATGTGAAGTTTCCTTGTTTGGTGAGGATAATTGTGATGAGGCAGTTCTGGGTATAGACGTTACTAAAAGACTTTTAAATATAACAGGCCCACCACCCAGTTTGAGTTCTTATGTAGCAAAAGAACAAACACAGATGGTGGCAGTAGGAATGGGGGCCGGGGTGGGAAAGGCCCTCCTAATGTGGGAATTTACTAGTTATTAGCCCCAGTAATCTTTTCTGGCTGCCAGGACCTAAGCAGAAGAGTTTAGCACATCACAGAGGACCGCATGTAGGGTTTGATTCCTGATATGGACTAAGTGACTCTGGAAAAATTTTTACTCCCTGTGATTAGTATCAAAAGAAGAAATTGGGTAGAGGAGAGGATAGACTATATTGTTCTACATGTTCTTGTTAGGTTCTAAAGGGGCATTTATTTAAGGGGGCATTGCAACCTGGGCAACATAGTGAGATGCTATCTCTACAAAAAAAAATCAAAAAATTACCCGGGTGTGGTGACACATGCCTGTAGTTCCAGCTACTCAGGAGACTAAGGTGGGGGGATTGCTTGAGCCCAGGAGTTTGAGGCTGCAGTGAGTTATGACTGTGTTACTGCACTCCAGCCTAGGCAAGAGAGAAAGACCTTGTCTCAAAACAAAAACAACAACAAGCAACAACAACAAAGAAACAAAGAAAAGGGGCATTGCGATGTACCACCTTGGACCAGGAAGAGAGGTGGAGTGGAGGATGAGTACTTGGCTGTTTCTATTTGCATGGGATCATAGGCTTATTATTTCCTTCTTATTTCCATATTGGGGACTATCAAAATACGAAATAATTTTATAAGCATAATTCTTTGGCAAGAGGATGGGCTGGATGGTGGAAATATTTTGCCCATAGCTAAAAGTTTCATGCAATAAACGTGGTATACTGTTGAGCGATGATGATACATTCCTATTAGCTGAGACAGTTATGGCCATAAAATCTAAAGAAGGTTTAGTCAGAATAGACAAGGGCTGGTGTGGCCAGATAAAAGCCCCTGGTATTGGGTGGGACCATTTCCATGGTAGGGAGAATGTCCTTGGCCACCATTGGATTCATACTGTACACATGCTATTTGACACAATACTACATTTTTCCTTACTTTATTAAGTATTGACATTTGTAATGCCTTAGCCCCAGGGGAAGAATCTTTTTCTCTCCTTCTAGTACTGCAGGTGCTGTTGGGATCTGGGAGAACCCTGTTTCCGTCACTTGTGCTCTAACTTCCTTGGTGACAGCAATTGAAAATGGATTCAATTGTTTGCAGAAATGAAGTGTTAGAACCCACCTTTATATATATTCCCCCACTTCTTATGGAGGTATCTGAGAGAAGTCCCCAGTACAGTAATATAAGCAAAATATGTCTTCCCTGTAAGACCCAGTTATGTCTCAGGGTGCCTCCATTTTTACGACAGTCATCATAGTAACCCACTACTCTTTGAGTGTTTGACGAGTGCTAGGCTCTGTGCTACATGCCTTCCACACTTTATCTCATCTGAGCCTCGCCATTCTGTGAGGTGGATACTTTCATGCCATTTTATAGATGATGTCACAGACAGTGACTTGATGTCCCGTGGAGAATCACTGGTTTGTGGCTACAAATATTTGGAGGCTGTGGAGGCAGGAGGGGAAATGGTTTACATAGAAGTCTCTGAATAATTATCTCCTCAATACCTTTGCATTTATATAACTAGTTTTAATGAATACTTCAGTATTTAGCCTCTGTTGTTTGGGATATCACAGAAACATGAGGCACAATCTCTGCCCGTAAGATACCTCTAATCTACTAGATGCATAGGAATAGAACATGAAAATACCACCGTGTGAAACAAACTTGGATTTGGCCTCTGGTGTATGATTAGCTAGTCTTTCTGGGACTAAGCTTCTTTTTTAAAAAACTAGGTGTTTGGACTAGATTAGAGGTTAGCAAACTTTTTCTGTATAAAGGGCCAGATAGTAAATATTTTAGGCTTTGCAGGCCATATGGTCTCTGTCACAACCATTTAACTTTGCTATTATAGCATGAAAGCAGACAAATACATGTAACAAACAGGCATGGCTGTATTCAAATAAAACTTTGTGTATAAAACAATTGAAAATAAAAATCAGAGATGCTGGAGAGGATGTGGAGAAATAGGAATGCTTTTACACTGTTGGTGGGAGTGTAAATTAGTTCAACCATTGTGGAAGACAGTGTGGCGATTCCTCAAGGATCCAGAACTAGAAATGCCATTTGACCCAGAGATCCCATTACTGGGTATAAACCCAAAGGATCATAAATCATGCAACTATAAAGACACATGCACACGTAAATTTATTGTGGCACTATTCACAACAGCAAAGACTTGGAACCAACTCAAATGTCCATCATTGACAGACTGGATTAAGAAAATGTGGCACATACACACCATGGAATACTATGCAGCCATAAAAAAGGATGAGTTCATGTCCTTTGCAGGGACATGGATGAAGCTGGAAACCATCATTCTGAGGAAACTATCACAAGGACAGAAAACCAAACACCGCATGTTCTCACTCATAGGTGGGAACTGAACAATGAGAACACTTGGACACAGGGCAGGGAACATCACACGCTGGGGCCTGTCGGGGGATGGAGGGCTAGGGGAGGGATAGCATTAGGAGAAATACCTAATGTAAATGATCAGTTGATGGGTGCAGCAAACCAACATGGCACATGTATACCTATGTAACAAACCTGCACATTGTGCACATGTACCCTAGAACTTAAAGTATAATTAAAAAAAAGGTATAGCCCAATTGAGATATACTTTAAGTACAGAACACACACTGGATTTTGAAGACTTAGAATGAAAAAATATAAATTATCTCATTAATAATGTTTTCATTCATTGTATGTGAAATAATATTTTAGATGTATTAGGTTAAATAAAATATTTTTAAAAATTAAAAAAAAATCAGGTGGGCTGGATTTAGCCCATTGCTGATCAGGTGATGATGCCTATAGGCCTTTCTGGCTGGAAAATGCTATAATTTATTTCTCCATATTCCACATTGATTCCAGCTTTGGAGTATGGGGACATTTCTTTGGCTTTTCTCTTCCTGAGGAGGAGTCTATAAGAAATGGCAATAGAAGTGGTCCTGGAGAGGCACCAGGAGGGATTCCCAGCAATGTTCTGATTGAAATCACAATGGGAGAAAGCCATTAAAAAAGGTTTGGAAAAAGGTCCCGTTAATCAGAGATGGGCACTGCTGTTTTAGTTGGAGATCTGGCTATTAGCTCAGCAGGAAGACAAGGAAGACAAGATGGGGTAGGCTGGAAACATGGATTTCCCAGAGGCAGAATGCTAAGAAAATTCTTTTTAGAACAAAGTTGTTATATAAATCCTTATGTAAGTCTTAGAATCCAAGACATAGTCAATAATGAAATTTCGCTTGTATTAGTAAACACAGTCTAACATAACAATCTAACATAAGCATAACAATCTAACACAATGTAAACAAATTTGATTTTTGTGGAATCTATCTTTTCCATTTGAAAACTCTCTCATGTATTATTTCCATATATTTGAATAACTAGATTTTCCAAGACATTAGAATAAATGCACAATTGTAGGACTCTTTCTGTTGCAAGTGACATAAAAACCCTGTTCAGACTGACTTAAAAAAAGTAATATATGGGCTTGGAATATAGAACAGTGCAAGGGAATACTGGCTTTGCTTGGGAGGGTCTGATCCAGAATATCAAATGAGGTCATCAGGGCTTAATTTCTTTGTCTCTTTCATTTCTGCCTTTCCCCCGCACTTCTGTTGGTTAAGCTTCATCCTCAGGCTGACTTCTCCCTGGGTAGTAGGATGCTATCACAAGACTCGACTCTTTATATACCCAAATACAGCTAAGGAGCAAGAGCTCTTTGTTCTCAAAAGCCCTAGCATAGTCTCCTCATGTCTCCTTGGCTCTGACTGGGTCATGTGGCCATTCCTAAACCAATCTCTGCAGCTTCAGCCAAATTGGTCAAAATGGTGGAGGAGAGAGTCCCCAGATGAGGGCTGAATTGCAATTGCCAAAAAGAGGAAAGTGATTGTTGAATGACAAACAGCAGATGTCCAGAGCAATGATACTTCATAATTTGCAAAACACTTTTATGAAGACTAACTCATTTGATTTTACAATAATTGTATGAGAATATCTTTGTTAGGTGCTATTATTTCCATTTTCAGATGAGAACACTAAGGCTCAAATGACGACTTCTTCGAATTTGCAGAGTTGGTGAAGGAGGTTGTGTTACCTTTTCTCTCTTAGCGATGTGATATCTGACCACTGTACAACAGAACCATTACCTCTCCTGTTTTGGACTAGATATCTATTATTGTCATCTAAAATTCTGTTAGCATTTTGGGCAGCCATATCACACTGGCTTCTCCTGATTTTAAAGCACACAGTAAAACCCCTCTAGTTTTTCACGTGATTTCTGGTAAAACATAATGTAGCTAAAATGGGATTTTGAACTTAAGTGCAGGGTTATGTTTATTTTTGTGATATTTCATATAAATTGTTTTCCATTGCTCCAGCCTAGCAAGAACCTTTGGGTCATGTGGAATTCAAAATATTAACTATTTCTCTCAGATTTATGCCATCTTAAAATTTAACAAGCATTACTTATTTTGTCTTCCAAGTAATTGCTAAGAGGATTGAACAATAAAGTATAGGTAATATTGATTAATTACCAATTTTAATCTGGAACAAAGCCTCTAGTGTTATGTCACAGGACTCTTTGGTTGTTCCGCAGCTTTATAACTGATATGGATGGAGGCTAAATTGATATATTGAAAATGCAAATCACTTCACAAATGGAGAATGTCTTCTCATTTGACCTCTTGTCTCACATTTCTAATATTGAAACATTTTGAGATGAAATGCCAAATTATTGACCTAGAGTCAATGGTAACTATGATTCTGTAAAACTCCTGTATCATTTATCCTGGATAGAGTCAGGAAAATTGTAGCTCCTCAGTTAATGTTAAATGCCTGCAATGACAATAATAATAATAATAAGATAATCACAATGGTGACCGAGCCTCACAATCTGTGAACATTTGGTAGTAAAGTCCACAACACGTACTCCCCTAGGGGCTTAATTTTCCTTTTCAGATTAGAACAGTGAAATTCTATAACTCAAATGTAAGCTATACAAAGATTTGACTAGAAATATTATCTAGGACTTTTGATTGCCAGTCCAAGGATGCTCAGGCAGGAGAGTGGTGGGTGGGTATTAGAGTCACAGTCATCTGCTGGTAGGAACCACAGTGAGGCTTTCAACCCCACATGCTCCCATCACGAGCTTTAATTTGGGTTTCGTTCAAATAGCTTTACAGGAGGATGAGAGATTTTTATGCATATTAGAATCAGTTATTATTATAATTGATTTAAACAAGATTGAGAAACAATCATTGTAAAGCTTAATTTCTCTAAAGAGACTCCTTTTTGGATTGGTTACAGCCACAGGGCAGACAGGCGTGCTGTTAGCGCCTCTTTGGGAAGGTGTGGGGAGGGGGCCATGTTGCTTTCCCCGCGAGGACCACTCCCAGCACTTTCTGTGAAATAGACGAAGGTGACCACTCATCTTCCCATGATGACGCGAGCACAGCTATTCCTGGGCTCTATTTACTTCTCCTGTCTCTGCTCCCTCGCCCCCGCGCTTAGATCTTGTAGAAATGCTGCCACTACTTAGGTATTTCATAGTGAAATTTTGCTTTCAAACTGTAATGAATAGGTTTCAAAGTAAGTGAATGAAAGCTATTCTTTTCTTCCCTTTTCTATGAAGCGATTAGCCATGCAGTCTGGAAAACAATTTCTATTTAAAAGTAAAAATATTTAGAGAGCAAACATCCTTCTTCTCTTTCCAACTGCACTCAGAAAACAGGACAACATCAGGTTTCTCCCCTCCTGTTCAGTGCCATAGCCCACCCCTCCTCTCTCAGTGTCTCCCTGTGTCCCCCTTTCTCATGCCACTCCTTCCTAGCTACAAGAAAAGGTTCTCAAGGTGATAATAAGCAAGAAGATGTTCCAGCCTTGTTTTAAGCCTCAGCCACATTGCACTGCTTAAACGAGGTTAAATGCCTTTGTGAACCTGTGTTTTCTAGCCCCTTGGCCATGCAGCCCTAAGTCAGGCTGATCCAGCCTTGCCTAGCCCCTCTCTGCAAGAGACTCGTGCGTATAGGATGATTGAGGTGGCCCCAGCCTCCCCAGCAGCTGCTGACTTGCGCTTGGAAATTCAATCATCTCAAGGTAATTCCTCAGCTTATAAAAAACTTCTGGCAGTGAATTCTGAATTTGATGCCTCCCACTCCAGGCAGGATAATGGCAGGCTCGCTGACTTCCACAGACACTGAGCCTGGAACGGGAAGGGAGCGTCATAGTGGATGAAGCACTTTTAAAGGCAGGACTTTTGTGGCCTCATTAGGAGATTTCTAGCTATTTCTAGAACACCAGGCTCAATCTTCTCTCTTCTGAGGTCCTCTAGGTCCCAAATGACTTAGGGTCTGTCTGGGCCACCCCCAGGCTGCAAGTGGTCAAGGCTTGTACATCAGAGAGAGCAAAACTGTGCTTTAGTCTTCTCTTGGGTGGAACTGCCTGAGTTGCTTAGAGTGACATCTTGGTGCTAAGTTTGGAGACCGAACTAATTGTGAAAAATATATGGAGTTACTATGTGAGATCTGCCACCGCCTCAAGCTGGTGGACATGGACATCATTGCAAAAGCAGATGGGCTACCAGGCTCAGAGAAATCCCTCTCCGTGCACAAAAGTTGCCTAGAGATTCTGAAATAATCATCTGCCTTTAAGATTCTTTGGATCATTATTCTCAAGTTGTAAGAATTTTCCCTTCTTTCTCTTCACCACCGCAAAGACTGTCCAGTCCCCAAAGGCAGCAAATCCCTGTGGTGGTTGTAGATGCTGCTGTGACAGTCCTCAGCATCCTCTTGGGGATGGCTTTGCTATGTGAGGTTTGAATGTCCTTAGTGTCCCCTAAAGCTTCAGCTCAAAGTCTCAGGATGTGTTTTGGCAAGTGCAAAATCCAATAGTCATTGAACCCTTGATAATCTTTTATGCCCTGTAGAAGTATGTTTTTATTCATCCATTTCTTCAGGAGGTAAGAAATAAAGCTGTTCCATTCTAGGCATAAATTAGCATTTATAACAATGCAGTGCAAAAAATGTAATTTAAATGGAACTGATTAGAATTTTGATAGGGCACCAAGGAACTTCTAAACAAATGCTGATCACGTAATGAGTGGAACAAGTCATTTATTTTAGTGGTTCAGTTATCTGTTCAGTGATTGGGTTACAGTTTCCCAAACATATACGGTGACTGTTCATTAATTATGCACTTCTCACTTAGTAATTGTCCAATTTAACTAAAAACTGTGAGCTTACAGGCAAAGCCACAGAGGACAGCAGAGGGAAAAAGTAACAACCTAGATAAAAGTATATTTTCTTTTTGTAATAACATTTACTAATTCAAGGACTCGGCGAGAGGGAAGCTATTGTTAGACTTTGGCCTTGTTCTTGTCTTTATACAACAGGCTAAATTGCTCCCCATTTGTTAAGCAGGGACATTTAAGCTTCAGAGTGCCGAGCTTTGCAAGTGAGGCTACACGAGTTGGCATTCAGCCTGTCTTCGTAGGTACAGCCTCACCTTTGGATCAGTCTGCAACGTGACGAACGCTATTAGTTGAATCACACGTTTTTCTTTAGGTGCATCATCCTGGAAAATGTTCTGAATCAGTCTGAAAGGTTAATTTGCAGGATTTTTCTCCTTTGATAGGTTGGAGGTTTTTCTTTTATTAAGAAGAATGGAATGTTTCCTTGTTATTTCATGGTAGTCCCGCTCACATCTGGCACATTCTTGATGTGGTTGCTCCTCCACTGTATCATTAGTCAATGTTCTGTTTTACTTATTGATCATCTTTATTGGTAATGAAAAATCAGTTTATCAGCCCTGTTGTCTCGATATAATCTGGATGTTAGTAGGATGCCACTTTCTGGAATGCAGATGAGAAATTAAGCCTAGGAAAGGTAATAATTTAAACAGGTAATAATTTTCTCAGGATGAAACATTGTTTGTAAAGGAAGAATCACCAGTGTGTTATAGTACTAGTGTTGTTCACCTCACCCCGGGTATTTTCAGGTGTTTTCTTGTATGAAGGACTTCCAGGCATGTAGCTCTACAACGTGAGTCCTGCTTTGAATGAGCACCTACTATATGAGGCAGGCGAGAAGAAAGGGCTAATGTAGTCCCATGGTCTGGTGGGCTAATGCTTGGCACAGTGATTTGCGTGAGTGACACTTGTCTTTATTTATGTTGCTGCCTGAAAAGAGAACACCTTCTGTCCTCCTGTCCTTTGGGTAATGGATGAATGCAAAGCAAGCATCTAAGGCAGTACCCAGTGGAGGCATCTAATACATTGCTCGTCATTACTGAATTAATAAAGCTGGGGACTAGATAAGACCCAAATGCAGGCAGTAGAGTGACAAGCGGGTGCATAGAATTTCCTTCCTGTTGGAAAACAACAGCAAATATCTCCCAGAGAGACTCTTTGTTGCCCAAACTTACAGTACCAATGGGGAAGAAAAAATGAGTTTGTCATTGCTGGAAGAATTTACAGTGTTCTAGCTTCGTGTTTGTAAAATGTGACCATCATTTGAACACCTATGTCTTCTAACATATATCAATCCATTTTACAGCTGAGTAAACTAAGGCAAAGGGGTGGGAGGGGAAAGATTGCCATACTCACAAAATAATTCTGAGGCCTGGGAGAAATAAGGACCAACTGTCCACCTCAAAGCAAGTTTAAACTGCCTTTGCCCATGCATATCCCTGTGCCTCTCTTTTGAAATAAAGTAAAAAAGGAGTGAGATATATTAGAGATTGCTGATATTATTTTCTACAGTGATGTTTTTGGTTTAATGAATTATGATATTTAGAAATAGGCTAAGAGAATTTATTATCTTAAGACAAACCAATGGCAAATGGATAAAATATTTGGTTTGGGGTAATTTATTCCCTCTGCCTATGTTAACTCTTGAGCAATTAACTAGATTATTTCCCTAATGTGAACATGACTATATTCATACTAAACAATTAATTGAACAATTGTTCCAGGGTAAGCACTTACTCTATTATTTTTTCCTTCTCCTCATGTCACCTCCTTTTCCACACATGCCTGGCTCTCTCTGTAAGAGCAATTTCCACAGCATAATGTCTATGTGAAGATTGTAAGCTCTCAAAAAATCATAGCAAGGAACTATGGCTGCACATTTATTCTCAGCAGATCTCCACATATCTTTGGATTTTTATGTTGTGCTTACTTTACAATCACTGAGTTCCATGTTATAATGTCTCCATTATTTTGGTGGGCATATTAGAGCTGATTGTTTCTCTCAGCAGCCTTCAACCGCCCCCTGTGAGACCTCCACAGCTTACCTTATCATAATATTGGAAAGCAATTTCTCTTGACTGCTGTGAGCCAACGCCGGAAATACAAAACGCTGCTACAGTCATTAAGTGATTTCCAATTAGTTAATTGGTTTCACAGGCTGCTTCTCTCTAAACTGCACCTTAAATGAAAAGCAGAACCATCCATTTTTGAAAGAGGAAAAAATTCTGGGGCCCTTGGGTTTTAAAATCTTAAAGCACAGCATTCTTTGGAAGAAACTTCAGTAAAAACACCAGTCCTACAGAAGAGAAAATGTTATTACTATTACCCCAGAAAAAGAATGGAATCACTCTTTTCGCTTTCCCACATTGTCCAGGGTTTATTTTGCCCACTTTAACATTAGATCAAAGGAAGACAGACAGATTATCACAGAACAGCACAGCACATGGAGACTTTCTTGATCAACACTAGTTCTTTTCTAGGGAAGCTTCCTGGGCCTCTGTGTTAGGTGCCCCAGGGCTGTATAAGCTTGGCTGCTCTGGGATGCTATATTAAACCTTGCTGAGCAGTAGGGGAGACTGCTTGAGAATGTTCTGTAAGAAGCTGCTTTTTGGAATGGGAATGGGAGGTGATTATGTCTATGGACTAGCAAAGGGAATGGATTGAAGGAAGCATGAGAAGTTGGTCTAGAATATTTCTTGTCAACACATGTGTTGTTAATGTTAATGGTGGGGCCATAAACACAAGTTGTAAACAATATTTGATTTACACAATGAAGTAGGATAAACACCCAAGAGGGTAAATAGGATAATAACTGATTCACCCAGTAGGGTAAATGTTTAATCTATTTTCCCTGATAGAGAAAACTTGACTTTAATAGTAGATAAAATGCATACAAAAATAAATGCAAATTTTCCTCTCAGACAAAGATGCAATCCATCAAATCAGAAACTGCAGAGTGTAGTGGCTAGAAGCATGGACTCTGGAGCTGGACTATCTGGGTGGACATCCTGATAGTCACTTTCCAGTTGTGAGATTTTGGGCACGTTACTTGACCTCTCTGTGCTCCAGCCTCCTGGGAAGTGGAGGACAAGGATGATACCATCCTCACAGGGTTGTTATGAGGAGTAAACTGGTGGTTACAGAGCTGGAGGTCATCATCCTAAGCAAATTAAAGCAGGAACAGAAAACCAAATACTGCATGTTCTCATAGATAAGTGGGAACTAAACATAGAGACACATGGATATAAACATGGGAACAACAGGCACTGCGGGCTACTAGAGGGGAAGGGAGGAATGGAAGGGGGTATGGGTTGAAAAACCACCTACTGGGTACTATTCTCACTACCTGGGTGCAATATACCCATGTAGCGAACCCACACATGTACCCCCTGTATCTAAAATAAAAGCTGAACTGAAACAAATCCCTTAGAACCAGAGCTGATACATTCTTAAATAAACCAAATTTTATAATATGGCATGTTTTGAAAGATTCACCTTTTGATCTCTCCTTTGAAGAAAACCTCTCATTTTATGGTTAATTATCCATGAGAACCAATTCTCCAAGAAGGGCAATAGATAAGATGCTGCCGGCCCCATCAGTTGGTCAGTCCATCTGTCAGTCACCTGTACTCCCTGCCATCAGCTCTTTAAGACAATTTCATTCCTCCAAACTCACCCAGTGCCTGATCTTTTTGTTAAAGAGTAATGCTTATGTATAGAAGTAGATTAAATTGGAAAGGTAGAGGAGGCAGTGATTGGAATATTGGGTCAGAAAAAGGCAATGAGCTTCATTGTGTGTGCTTGTGTGTGTGTGTGTGTGTGTGTGTGTGTGTGGAGACAGAGAGAAGGAGACAGACACATAAACACACAGACACAACACAGAGACACACATATGCACACACAGCTGGTAGGAACAGAAAAATCTTCCATGTGAGCAGGGACCATGCATGAGAGAGTCGGTTCACTGGTGAGAAGGAAATCAGGGATGCGAGAGGGGTAAGGGAAGCAAAGAAGGGAGCTGAGGATGGAAAGCCCCATCCCTGGCTCTGGTGCCGTCGTGTCAGCTTTAGAAGCAGTTGGTTCATCGTTTCAGCAGCCTGGAGGCCTTTAGTAATGACTTTATGGATTAAAATTTAAAACCAAATTAAATGTGTTTACAAAACAGCACCCACACTGAATTGATAACGAGCTGCCAAAGTTGGGCTTGTAATGATCTCAATCCAGAGCTCTGACATGCTGCACGTGCCAGCGATGGTCCGAGTGCTGTTCACGTGGGTAAAACTGCAGCCACCCTTTCTCCTGTGTCATTCCCCCCTCCCGCGGCCCCCCCACCCTGGCCCCCAGCCTAAGTGCAGCACTTTTAGGTGATATGCTGGTGGGCACGAGTAATGCATTTATTTATAGGCACATATTTGCTGGTCTTCAGAGTAGTAACTCTGTTAGAAATTTGTTAGCTTTTTTTGGTTTGTTTTTAAAATTTTTCTTTTTAGGTTTCCTTATGCAGCACATCCATTCTGGCTGAAACCATGTTTTGAGAATACTAAGTATAGGGAAATCTCGTAATTACATATGATTTTTGATATTGTGTACTTTGAAAGTGAAATGTTTTCAGGGATGATGGGTCCCCCTGCCTCCTTCCCCTGCAGCTCCTTCATTTCTAACCACCTTGTTATTTCAGAGAGGGAGAATCTTTCATTCCGGTTTTATGGAATAGAATGAAGTATTTTTCTACTCATATTTTGTTTTTGGAACAAGAACTGCTCTTTCAAGTTGTTAATCAGTATAAAGGAAAGGAGGCATCAAAGGGAATGCTGCTGTGTCCTGTCTAAAGGGAGCAAAATGTTTTCTCGTAATGAAGTGTATTGATAGATTTATTTCTATGGTCCATGAAGATAATTAGGACTCAATAAATATTAAATCAATCAGCAAATAACCTTTTCCTGCCCTCAAGGAACTTATGTTCTACCGAAACAAGATGAATGGCACGCATCTTTATCTTTTTAACATCCTTTTGCCCTCTGTTTATGGGAAACAAACTCTCAAGAATTCCCATCCAGTGATCCTGAAGAGGTTTGGCCTGTTATCCACTTAAAATCATTTATCAGCCAATGAGGAGATGCTTTGGAGTTATTACCTGAGCAGCAATATTGCATGTGAAATGGCTCCCTTAAAAAAGAGTTAATTTCTAAAAACAACACCAGAACTAAAGAGTGTGTGGCTGGTGGTGATGGCCGAATTGTCTGCAGTGTGTCTGCAGGGTAAGGAGAGGGGAGCGGGTACTCTGGGAAAAGATTTTGTCATCTGTTAATCTCAAGACGTAAAACCACAATTCAATCACATGGGATTCCATGCTAATATTCCTCTTGTCAATGGCTTTTCTGTTTCAGAAGGCAGCAGAATCCCACTGTAGAGTCAATGTGTGTCTAAAGCCTGATTAACTGTATTGTGGTGCACATGGAATATTTAGTCTCTGGATATTATTTATGTTGAGACAGGAGCAGTCTTGGGGGACTGGAGATGCATTAAACCCCACACAATTAACAGATGATCTTTTCCTTCCAGAGAGGCCCTGTGTTGCTGTCTGGGCTCCGGTGGCCCTGGGTAAGCTCTTGGCTTCTTCCTGACCTGCAGTAAGCCTGCTCTTCCTGCTTATGATGCATTAGAAAGAAACAAAATGCACTTGTTTGAATCAATATTGGGCATTAAGCAGCTTCTGGGCTTTATGTCAGGGTCTCTGGTAGGAGAGGTTATCTTCTCATTCCACTGGGGTTTGGGTGGCAGGAAATTTAAGACGAAATGGGCTAGAAGTTTAATCCTTGGATGCATTTAGTCTTGTGACTGTTAGTTGGCTCTCAAGTTTTTACGAAGTGCCTTAGTCAACAGGAGGGAGGGCGATGTCCTCAGTTAACATCTCATCTTTTCCCACCGCTCTGCCTCTTTTAACCTTGTCCCTTCCACCTGGAATGTGCTTCCTTCTCCCTTGAGATGCCCAATCTCAGCTCATTCTTCAAGAGACAGCGAAAATGCCACGATGGTCTTCCTTGGTGCCTTCCTTCATTAATTCTGCAAACACCCACCTCCCCACAAAAAAACCATACCCAGGAAGCATCATAGTATTAAAAAAAGCCAACTTTTTTGGACTAGATAGGTCTGAGTTTACCTTCTAGACCTTACAGTTAGTAGGTGTGCTCACCTGATAAGGCTACCTGTCCACTTTTAGCTTTGCTTTTCCTTAATTGTAAAATGGGGATGATACCACTAGGGTTTTTAGGAGAGTTAAATGATGTATTAGTCTGTTTTCATGCTGTTGATAAAGACATACCTGAGACTCATTTATAAAGAAAAAGAGGTTTAATGGATTCACAGTTCCACGTGGCTGGGAAAGCCTCACAATCATGGCAGACATGGCCACATGTCTTATGTGGCGACAAGAAAGAAAGAAAAAGAGCCAAGCAAAAGGGGAAACCCCTTATAAAACCATCAGATCTGGTGAGACTTATTCACTGCCATGAGAACAGTATGGGGGAAACTGCCCCCATGATTCTGTTATCTCCCACTGGGTCCTTCCCACGACGCATGGGAATTATGGGAGTACAATTCAAGATGAGATTGGGTGGGGACACAGCCAAACCATATCGAATGATGTCACCAAGTACAGGGCCTGGCAGAGAATACTCTATAGATGTTATTCCTTCAGTTTTCCCTAGTTCATTCAGCTAATTGTAATTCTTAATCTTTTTGGGGTCATGGATCTGTTTGAGAATCTGATGAGAACTATGGTTTCTTCTCTCAGAAAAAAACATACATGTAAATACATTTAAAAATTTTCAGACCGGGCGTGGTGGCTCATGCCTGTAATCCCAGCACTTTGGGAGGCTGAGGCGGGTGGATCACAAGGTCAGGAGTCCGAGACCATCCTGCCGAGCATGGTGAAACCCCTGTCTCTACTAAAAATACAAAAAAATTAGCTGGGTGTGGTGGTGTGCACCTGTAGTCCCAGTTACTCGGGAGGCTGAGGCAAGAGAATGGCATGAACCCAGGAGGCAGAGCTTGCAGTGAGCCAAGATCACGCCAATGCACTCCAGCCTGGGTGACAGAGTGAGACTCCATCTCAAAAAAAAAAAAAAAAAAAAATGTTCAGACAATTCTAGGAACTTCAGGGATCCCTAGATCCCTATAGTCCCAGTAAGAATCCATTAGGGGTGGTTTTGATCCCTAAGGGGTTAACCACCCCCACTTCCCTCCAATGGCCAATTTATGCAAAGTGCCTGAAAAGGGACCTGCCACTTAGGAGGGGCTGAACAAATACTAGTCAATCTACCAGTTTCTAAATTACAGTTAGAACTCACCCCATGCCTGGAGAAAATCTAGCTCTAATTTTTCCTTATATTTAGTTTTGAGAAGCTGTCGTGTGCAAGTGACAGAAATACCTCTGAGCAGAGAGTCTAGTCCTTGACTGACATGTCTTCCAGCTGGCCTGCCATACCTTGTTTGAACAAATTTGGCCTTTGCAAAAAAATATTCCCTTTCTTGTCAGACTCTACCCTGCAGTCCTGTGTATGCTGCTACCCAGCCAGGATTTGTGTTCTGCTGACATCTCTCTCTCTGCTCCCTGTATGGAATTTATAGCAATTATCCTTTGGTTGGTCCCAGTGTCCGTATTTTGGCAGGCCGCCCTGTCTTCCGTGTGATAACCGCTTTGCAGACAGTGCAGCCGAGGCTCTGCCAAAGCCTAATGTCACCCTTTGTCAGATGCTGTCTGGGTCCAAGGGTCACCGACACCTGCCCCTCCCCTCCTCATGTCTGCTGGTGCAGGTTCCCCTTGCACTATATTTAAAAGCACACAATGCTGTGTGGGGCTGGCTGTGATCCAGTTCATTTGAACAAAGTTAGCAGTGAACCTGGATAATTCAGGCACCTCGAAATGTTTTTTATGGCCCGCACTACCTG
The DNA here is from genome assembly GCF_028885625.2 of Pongo pygmaeus. NCBI lineage: Eukaryota > Metazoa > Chordata > Mammalia > Primates > Hominidae > Pongo > Pongo pygmaeus. The sequence goes on along the minus strand of NC_072376.2, from coordinate 151,834,376 downwards.
GATTGGTTTGTCTGGCTGTGTACTGCAAGTAAATGAACTGGATAATCGCCGTATTTCTATTCCACTCCGTGCTGTGTAGCCTGCGCCTCTGGAAACAAAAGTTTTCTCTAAAACAAAGTCATTTCTCAAGAACAATTATGCCCCCTGGGGGTGAATATCTTTGTCAATGTGTGCCAAAGTATGACTAAAAAAATTGGCTCAAAATGTAGGTTTTCCCCATTTGACTTTCATTTGATAGTTTCATCAAAGATCAATGAGGACAACAAAAACCTCTAAAAACAAAAACCAAACCAAAGTTTTCTCCCCACTTCCCCTAAGTCCTTCTTATTGATGTGCTCCAAGCCAACTGTATGTTTCAGGCTTTATTTTGTTATTCTATGGCTGCATTTATTTTATTTTAATTAAAAATGTAAAATTTGTATATATTTGGGGGGTACACGTGTAGATTTCTTACATGCGTATATTGCGTAGTGGTGAAGTCTGGGCTTTTCGTGTACCCATCGCCTGAATAGTGAACACTGTGTTCATTACTCAAATAGGTAAGATTTCAACTCTCACCCCCTTTCCACCCTCCCACCTTTTGTAGTCTCCAGTGTCTACTATTCCACTCTGTATACCCATTGCATATTAATTCTTATAAGTGAGAACATACATTATTTTACTCTCTGTTTCTGAGTTATTACACTTAGGATAATGGCTTCCAGTTCCATCCATGCTGCTACAAAAGACATGATTTCAGTCTTTTTTATGGCTGAGTAATATTCCATGGTATATATGTTTTCTTTACCCAGTCCTCTGTTGATGGAGACTTAGGGTGATTCCGTCTTTGCTATTGTGAATAGTGCTGCAATAGACATACAAGTGCAGGTATCTTTTTGATGTAATGATTTCTTTCCCTTTGGATATACACCCAGTAGTGGATTACTGGATCAAATGGTAGTTCTATTTTGAGTTCTTTGAGAAATCTTCATAAGGTCTTTATGGCTGCACTTTAGGAATCTGCATCAGTGCATTTAAAGATGCTGTGGAGCACTGCTTTTCAAACTTTAATATGCATTCAGATGAACTGGTAATCTTGTTAAAATGCAGATTCTGATTCTGTGGACCTGGGGTGGGACCTGAGAGCCTGCATTTCTAGCCAGCTCCCAGGTGATGCCATTGTTGCTGGTTCATGGGCAAATCTTAGAGAAGTGAGACTATAGCCGTCTTACGCAAGATACCTGCACACAGCCATCAAGACTGTCCCAACACATGCCAGCCTATGTGACCTCTTTAGGTTCTCTACTTGGCGTGCTGTTTGTCATAACCCAATTCTGTTTTCTTACAGCAAATCTTAGTGAAAAGGCTCTGGTCTTGAGAGATGAGCAATCAAATTTTAATGAAATCAAGGCAGGATATACCTAGACACAAGATATTATCCACAAAGACACCTCTTTACCAGCCAGCCCTCATTGGCTTCTCACTAGTTATCTAAACTTCTAAGTAGAAAATCGTTCATTACTCAAATTTAGAACAGCCTAGAAAAGTACAATGAATGTTAATTTTCAAAGTCTTGAGTATCGAGGTAGCAATTTTTGGAGCTTTAGTTCAAGACAAGAACATCTCTGCTCATATCTATTCATTCTTTTTGCCACTCCTATTAAACGTCATTCCTTTTTGTTTGTTCGATTTATGTTTCTTAGAAAACCACCTGAACTGTTTTCTGGAATGAATTGGGTGTATATTAGCAAATTATTTATGTAAACATGTATTCTTTCAACACTGAGTGTCCACTATGTATAAAAAATTGTGGTAGTGACTTTGCTTCTAAGTTAATAAAGCAAACCATTAACCTCTGTGGGTTTTCATTTCACATCTGAATAATGAAGGGCTGGAC